>NC_040080.1:71497071-81497071 GCF_003369695.1 Bos indicus x Bos taurus
ATTTCAACAGTCTTCACAAGCATCTTCACCAGGAGTAGAGTCTATCTTCAGAAACCACTTTCTTTTCTCATCCACAAGAAGTATCTCCTCAACTGTGAAAGTTTTATGATGAGATTGCAGCTATTCAGGCTCCAGTTCTAACCCTAGTTCTCATGCTGTTTTCTCCACATCTGCAATTACTTCCGCCACTGAAGTCTTGAGCCCCTCAAAGTTATTCAGGAGGGTTGGAGTCAACTTTTTCCAAACTCCTGTTCATGTTGATATTTTGACCTCTGCCCCTGAATCAAGGGAAGTCCCACACATGTTCTTAATAGCATCTAGAATGGTGAATCCTTTCCAGAAGTTTTTCAATTTACTTTATCCAGATCCATCAGAGGAATCACTATCTATGGCATCTGTAGCCTTATGAAATGTATTTTTTCTAAGTAATAAGACTTGAAAGTTGAAATTATCCAACTGAATCCATGGACTGCAGAATGGATACTGTGTTAGTAGGTATGAAAACAGTGTTACTCTTACACATCTTCATCAGAGCCCAAAACAGAGGTGCCCATCTTTATGAAGTTAACATTCCTAATGAGGGGAGAACCAACAGACATAAAAAGTAAATAAATTGTATAGTATACAAAAAGTTCATAAATGGTACTGAAAAGGAAGGGAAGGGGAAATGGGGGTGTGAGTGTAGGGCTGGAAGACAGGTTGCTGGTGGCTGTGTGACAAGCACACAGCCAGGAGACCAGCGCTCCAGGGAAAGGAACAGCAGTGACTGAAACTAACACAATATGGTAAATAAACTATATTTCAATAACGTGTTTTTACTTTAAAAAATCAGTAATTACCAAATGCGTCCAGTGCCAGCAAAAAAAAAAAAAAAAGAAGTATTAAACATACTTTAGCTAAAAGAGATAAAAATTTGATGGTAAAATGAGCTCTATAAAATGATTACAGATGATTATGTGATTATGTGATCCTGCCCCATTTTCATAAGCTCTCTTACTGCAGTCACTGCTGTAGATGTAGAATTATTCTAGCAAAGAGCCTTTCCTGTACTACTACTGCTGCTGCTGCTGCTGCTGCTAAGTCGCTTCAGTTGTGTCCGACTCTGTGCGACCCCTTAGACAGAAGTCCACCAGATTCTCCCATCCCTGGGATTCTCCAGGCAAGAACACTGGAGTGGGTTGCCATTTCCTTCTCCAATGCATGAAACCAAAAAGTGAAAGTGAAAGTGAAGTCACTCAGTCGTGTCCAACTCTTAGCGACCCCATGGACTGCAGCCCACCAGGCTCCTCCGTCCATGGGATTTTCCAGGCAAGAGTACTGGAGTGGGGTGCCACTGCCTTCTCCTAAAGAAGACAGCTGTTAATGGTCCTTCTGAGAAATTTATTGCGGGTAATTCCTGACCTGTCCCACAGAGACACTTCAAGTCAGTGATATATATTTTTTATTTTGGAATTGACACCTGTATAGCAAATCTAACAAAAAGTAACAGGTGCCAGTTCTATCCGGTTGATTAATACAATGTCTGGCCCCAAATCCCATCTTACATAAAACTTTATTTGAGTAGATATTACTTGTTTTCTTAAGGGAATCTAAGTAAGAAGCCAGGAACTGAGCATCTAAAAAGTTACTTTTCTATATTTGAAAAATTAGAGAAATGTAATGAGCATGTTGGAAACAGAGGATTGCTCTTCAGTGTCTGTTGAAAATTAGCTGTCTTTGTACTGTATACAAGTACAATCTGTAAAATATCACATTCCTCAAAGGTAGATTAATGAAATTCTGAAACCGTCTAAATATGATACACCTCTTGGGTAATCTTACACATGTTAAAATTATTAGAGACATTTCTGCATCATCAAAATGACCATTTGTGTGTGTGTATGGAAAAAAAAGGGAAAGAATTCATAAAAGTAACATTAAGTCCTCAGCACGTGGTAAGTCCATCAGCTACATGATAAATCTTTTTCAGTGCTGTGCTCTATAGGGTGAGAGCGCCTCTTCTCCTCTTCTGCTGCCCAGCTTTCAAAAACCCAGTACTTCAACGTAAAATTGAGCTTTGCAACAAAGCAAATTTCCAAAGGCACCCAGCGAGCAGTTTGTTTCTTGCTGAGTACATTTTAAGGTTGTACTCTGACTTGTTTGCCCTCCCTCCCCTCGAATGCCATGAAGCAGTTTACTAGAGCAGAATTGCTTTTATGTGTCCTTTCTCTTTCATGTCCCTTGCTGGCTGGCTCTTCAATAGTGTGGCCGTTGGCATGAGCTGTAATGCTCGGGTAACTGGGCAAACATTTAGTCGGGTCAGACAGATCTTCCTTTTTTTAGCCAGGCTCTCCTGGCTTCTCCAAACACAGCCAGAGAAACAAAACCCATGGGAAGAAACCAAACAGTAAGTCACTTGTTTCTTTAAGGGAAACAAACTCAGAACATCATTCATAGTTGCCATTTTGTAGTTGAGGACAAGCTGCTTCAGGAACCAATGCCATGGAGATAATGTTGGAGGGGCTAGCTGGATGCCATCCTAGCCCAGACTTTCCTATGCTGGCTTCTTGGTGCCACCCTGCCTCCACTATAGCACATCAGCTTGGGGGAAGCATTCAGATTTCACATCAACCTATGGCTAGTGGGAGAAGCTTCTGGAAATCTCCACAGACATATGAGAAGCCAGCTTGAAAGGGAAAAACTCTGCGAGACACCTCTTCAAACATTTTAGAAACAAATGCCAGATGAGTGCTGGAGCTGTTCTGAGAGCCTGAGTAGAGGTTCCTTCCATCCTGGAAACTAAACCAACTAGAGGAAAGGGAAAAAAATCCAGATGTAATTTATAGACAGAAAAGGAACAATTGAGTTAGGAAGAGTAGGCAAGAGCTCAAAGGTAAATCGGAGCATGCATTCTGTAGGCACAGGATCAGATGAAATGTATTTTTTTCAAAGCTTTTCAAACCTCTGAATCCTGTTGCTTTTGAAACACAGTTGAAAAAATGGAAAAAAGCATAGCTAGAAGCTCAGTTGAAGCCAGGAGAGTAGAAATTCTTGGATCTAGCAGGCTGAGCTCGTTTCAGGGATGGGAAGTGAAGAGCAAAAGGAATCGTGTTACCACATCATCCCTGTGGAGTACACGAGAGCTGGAGCCTCACCCATCATCTTTGTAGACACCATGTGGGATCAATCTTGGTGATGATGATAAGTCCTTGGTGACTGATATTTCCCTTTAAGATCATTCAGATTTGACATGAGACTGGGTGGAATGGAAGGGCAGAGAAGAGGAGGGAGAGAAAGGGATCACTGAGGATGAAAGAGGGTAATGAATTTCAAACAAACCGCAGAAGGACAAAAAATTGGACTCCTCAGAAAAGTTTCAATACTTCCAAGAAAAGTAAGTTAAGGAAACCTCATGAAATGTGCTGCCCATAATTTAAGGTAGTAAAGGAAAGGGTTCTTTTGTATTGTGCTTTCTGAAGGCTGGTGGACACTTTGGCAAATAACGCTGTAATTCTTTCTCAACTTGCTGGTGCTTGACACTAAGCAGCACACCTAGGATGAAGTTTTTTGTATATTTTTCCAGTTTACAAGAGCACTCAGGAAGGGAAGAGCACTGAGTTAGGAGACTACAGATCTGGGTTTCTGCCCTGACTTCTGCGACCTTAGGCTAGTCAGATAGCATCTCTGGACCTGCTTTCTAATCTGTAAAATGAAGGCTTTGTGTTGGATGACCTTTCAGGATCCTCTAAGTTCCTTACGCCGTCAGATATAGCATTCTATGGCTTTATCTTATACCTTAGTCATCCCTCTGGCAGCTTCCTCGAAGTTCTCTTGAAAAGGAAAATTTTGTATAAAATATTTCTTATATAGTGATGGCATCACCGCTCAATGGACATGAGTTTGAGCAAACTCCGAGATATAGTAAAGGACAGGGCAGCCTGGTGTGCTGCAGTCCATGGGTCATGAAGAGTCAGACATAGCGACTGAACAACAAATAACAAATATAGTGAAAGAGTTCAGAACACACCACCTCCATGTATGCTGATCTTGCATATTGGTTATTTTGAGTTAATGGCATTTGAAAAACAGCTGATGGAAGAAAGGCATTCTGACCTTCCTTTTTCTTCCTGAAAAAAGGAGATAAAACTTGCATATGTCCTCCATATATCAGGAGGAAAGAAACATTCTTGTCACCAGGGATGGAGAGAAATTTGTTCAAACAAACCCTGCTAATGTCATCCTTAACCTCCTAGTCACTTCTCCACAATTAACTATTCAGTCCAAGCCCCTTTGCCTTGTCATATTTTCATGATTTACTCCAATTTAATTGTCCAACTTAACATATAAGCTTTCGGCTTTGGCTGTTTCTTTGGATCTTCATGTCTCTTGTGAGGGCTCCAATGTACAAGTTAAAAAAAAAAAGGCAACTTGTGTGCTTTTTCTCTGTTAATCTTTTGTAATTCTAATTATTTAATTAGACCCAACTGGAGACCCAAAGAGGGCAAAGGGGAAATTTTTCTTTCCCTTCAATGGGCAGTGTATGTCTCTAGTTTTTATTTGCTAAAGACATGTGACATACATTGCCATCCATAGGCGTGTGCTTCTCTTCCCTGTCTTTCTTCTGGGAGCCAGGCTTCCTTCCTTTCTGTTCTTAGCAATTGCAAATGATGAAGTCCAAGTAGAACCCTTAAAAATAGTATAGAGTGAAAGAAAGAGAAAGGAAGGAAAGGAAGAGAAAAGTGAAAAGGAATTTCTGGTTAAAATGAGAGGAAAATAAGGAGGATATGAGGGAGGGATGGTGAGGGAAGGAGCTCCCACCCCACCCTAAGGAATGGACGTGGTCTCTGGGGACCCATCAGGATGAGGGGAGCTCCACAGTGCTGAGTCCAGCAGCTCTCCAATGGGTCAAAATTTATAAAAAGAACTAGAGATGCTTTAACTAGCCTTGTTGTTGTTCAGTCACTAAGTCATGTCTGACTCTTGGCAACCCCATAGACTATAGCAGGCCAGACTTCCCTGTCCTTCACTATCTCCCAGTTTGTTCAAACTCACGTCCGTTGAGAGAAGATGCCATCCAACTGTCTCATCCTCTGTCATCCCCTTCTTCTCCTGCCCTCAATCTTGCCCAACATCAGGGACTTTTTCAATGAGTTGGCTCTTTGGGGGGCTCCTAAGACTCATGCAAGCCCCTCAATTGCCATTGCACCCATGGATAAAGCTCGCTCTGCTTCTACATTCACTTTCCCAGCCCAAACAACTCACACACTGAGGGTTTCCACTAGACCTCTGTGTGAGACGGACACAGCATCCCGCCATGGCCTATCTGGGCTGACCACAGGGGCCAGGCCGGAACTCAGCAGGGGCCCCCTATTGGCAGCTGTGTTCAGCAGCCCTGCTCAAGCTCTTCCATATGGGCATTCTTGTCCAAGTGCACAGGAGGCAAAGCTCAAATCGCCACCCATTAATCAGCAACTCATAGTGCTTCAGAGAATTAGAATCTGGTAAAGCACAGGGAGTATAATGTCAGTGTTATTCCCCTAGAGGAGCAGCTCTGTTTGGAAAAAACCAGTACTTAGTTTTCCTCTCTTAAATCTCCTTCAAAAGTGAACTTCTTTCTGTAAAACTTGGCTTTGTTAAAGGTCAGGAGAGTGGTTAACCTTGGCTGGGGGCCAGGGAAGGAGTGGCCATGATTGGAAAGAGCAGTGAAGCTCCTGAGTGCTGGTAATGTTCTCTTGCTTGATTTGGGTTCTGGTTACACACATGTGTTTGGTTCAGTACACCATGATTCGTGTGCTTTCATGTGTATATGTTACAGTTTAATTTAAAAGGTTTTCTTTAAGAAGTGCCCAAGTTGCACTCTTCTTGAGGCGAGGGACTGTGATGCTATTCACATTCTACCCCCTGCTTTAAGCACAATGTCTGGCTTATAATAATACTTAAATAAATACTTTTTCAATGAAACCAAAAGGAGAGAATGTCTTTCCTCTGGTATCCCAGCAGCAACCATTTGCCATCCTTCAAAGTGTTGGTTCTGACCCAGAGAACTGCTACATCCATACAGTTTATAGAAGTCAGAGGATGACAACCTCATAGCACTACTTTGATAAGGAAACTCAATAGACATGTGCCTGGCCTTTTTGTGTTCTAAGTTCTCTTAAGCAGAGGATGGATTTTCAAGCCTGGAGAAACCATGCTGATTATATATGGAAGTCTTTCAGGACATGGGCTCCATGGTGGAGAAAAAAACAAACTTCAAGTATAAAGACCCAGCTGTTCTCGGAAAAGCCAAGAGAACTGGCCTGGGAAGTTCTGTGTTACCCATAGTGGATAGAGCAGCCGACACCTGATGTTTCCAGGTCAGCCTTGCTGTCAGGCATTGCGTTGTCGACATGGGACATATTGTCCTGGCACACACACACAAAGTTACTTAGAATCTCGTTGAAACAACCACAGACTTACAGAAAAGTTGAAACTATGGTAGGAAAACATTAAAAAACGAAAATAAACCAAACATCTATCAGAAGGTTAATAAATGAGTAAATGGTGGCATATTCATCCAATGAAGAATTACTTAGGAATAAAAAAGGAAGGAGATAAGAGGAATGAGTCCCAAAAGGACCATGCCAATGGAAAGAAGTCAGACCCCTAAAAGTACATGTTGTGTGTTTTCATTTAGACACGAATTCTAGAAAAGACAAATCTGCATTATGAGACAACCAGAACAGTGGTTGTCTTGTGCCAAAGGTGGGATTAGGGATCAAAGGCGATGGGCACAAGGACCTTTCTATGATGAACAAGATGTTTCATATCGTGGTTGTCATGGTGATACTATGGGTGTATATATTTGTCAGAAGTTCTTGATATATATCTTAAATTGGTATGTTTTATTGTATGTAAATTTTAACAATAAAATTTTTTAAAATTGCAAAAAGAAAAAGAAAGGTGAAACTATGGTATAAAAGCATTTTTTTCTGAACTATCTGAGAGTAAGATGTGAATTGGATGCTCCTCATCCCTAAATACTTCAGTGGGTATTGCACGCAAACAATCTAGCCCCAGTACAACCATTAGGTTGGTATTAGGTCAGGGTATTAGCAGATACATCATTGCCACCTAAACTATAGCCTCCACTATAGTTTCACCAGCTGTCTCCATAACGCCCTTTATTGTGTGAGAAAAGATCCAATTCAGAACCATGCATTGCATTTGGTTATTATACCTCTTTGGTTTCCTTCATTTAGCTGCAGTTCTTCAGTCTTTCCTTGACTTTCTTGACTTTCATACTTTAAAAGAAACAGGCCAGTGGTTTAGTAAACTGTCCATCTATTTCGGTATCTCTGCTATTTTCTCGTCATTAGATTCGGGTTACCATTTTGAGCAGTGAAATTGCAGAAGTGAGGCTGTGTTCCTCTCATTGCAGCCGATCAGAGGTGCAAAGACTTGAATTTGTCCCATGATTGCTAATATTCACTTTGATTACTGGATTAGGGTTGTGTATGCCTGGTTTCTTCACCATATGGTTGCTTATAAGTATTTTGGGGGGAGATAATTTGAGACTGTGTGAAACTACGCCATTGAAACTATCCCATTCATCATCAAACTTTCAATTTACTCATTTATGAATTAAGTCTGTGTGGACTCATCCTTTCTATCCTCTTTACTTAGTGGGCATTGCTATCATTGTTCCTTTAAAAGCTTTAATGTTGAGGTCCCTCAATTTGATCAGTGGGCCTCCAAGCTGACTTCTATGTCCGTTTGACATGTGTTAATCATTCTTTGAGTACTTTCGTTTTCTGGTGTAACTTTCATTTCTTCTAGGCACATCTTGTGTTTCCCCTGCTCCAGTGGGGAACATGCCTTTTCTCCCAGGAACAAGAACAACACACACACACACAGAGACACACACACACACAGAGACGCACACACACATCTTTATCTGACTTTGTGCTAGTGCTAAGTCACTTTAGTCATGTCCAACTCATTGCCACCCTATGGACTGTAGCCCGCCAGGCTCTTATCTCCATGGGGTTTTCCAGGCAAGGATACTGGAGTGGGTTGCCATTTCCTCCTCCAGGGGATCTTCCTGACCCAGGGATCGAACCTGTGTCTCTTGCGTCTCCTGCATTGGCAAGTGGGTTCTTTACTACTAGCACCACCTAGGAAGACCCTTCTATGACTTTGTATGTGGAAAACTATGAGTTCACATCTGTCAACTAAAAAACATATTCAAAACCTAAAAGTTGAGAGTTTTGTTTTATTCGGCAGGAACTCTAAGGACTTCAAGCCCAGGAGGCAGCATCTCAAGTCACCCTGAGAGAACTGGTCTGAAGAGGTGGGGCAGGGAGGGGGAAGCTAGGATGTAAAGGAGTTTTGCAACAAAGGGCACATTAGTCTGAACTAAATAAAACCAGATATCTCAAGTTAAGGAATTTAGTGCTTCTCTATATATGGGAAGATGCAAGAGTCTGGGCTCACTGAAATCATTCATTTGATATTCCCTCAGCTATCTGGGGCCAGTCTCCTGTGTTTTCACATCCTGAGTTTCCTCAGGGCTTACCTTAGGGTGTGGCTGCAGTCTGATGGCACTTATTCTTTATTTTCTTCCTGTATTCCCTTCGGTGGTGGCTGCAATCGCAGATGACTGTGACATCCTTTGTTGACTGACAAGGCAGGAAATATTCCATTCATCATGTTCATGTCCCTAGTTCTAGCCCAACACCAACATCACAAGGTTCATATCTAGTTTCCCTCTCCAACAGTGAGAGACTTGACTCATGAGCTTTAATGTATTTGCTTATTTCATCTATCTTCTTGAAGATGACTGATCTCCCTTCTATTCCATCTCCTCCTCTATAGGGTACCCCTCTGAACCATCACACCCTGCGAGGAACCCTACACCCTTTGCTGGGTCACCTCTCCATGTGGCCCTTCCTCACCCTTCTTGGGCTCTGACATCTACACTAAACCACCTCACATGGGATGCCCCCTTCTGCTACTCCATCTCCGGCGCCCTGTGCTGCCCCTCCGTTTCACATTCTGTGCTGGACTGCCCTGCATGTGGGGATCCTCCTCACCCCATCTGAGCTATGACACCCTGATGTAGCTGCATCCACGTGTGGCGCATTCTCATCCCACCTGGACACTGACCCTCTGCTCCGGGCTCTGCAGCTCCCATCTCTCTCCTACTGCCAGTGTGGAAGTGAGGCAGGAGACAGACGGGCTCCCCAGGGTAAAGCAGTTGGAGATTCATTCTCTGTTGACCAAAACTCCAAAATAAGAATAGGAGGGCAATTAAGAGAGGAGGCTGGGCCCTGCCTGGACTACATGTTTCTTTTCTCAGAGTCAGGAGACTGCCCCGACCACACATGCACAGAAAAGGCTCCCTGGAGGCCAAAGAGGAGTCATGTCAAGAGATGTTCTACCCAGATGCCTTTTTGGTTGGATCCATCTTGGCTATGAGAGGCTTGGACACGCATGGGAGGATCCAGAGATATACCAAATATGGGCTGTGAACCAGACAAATCAAAATGATTGGCCAAAGGAAAGCTGGAAGAAATGCCCCATAAAAGTAATTCAAACTGCCATGAGGGCATGACTCAGTAACTCAGGGACTCTCCCTCTGAGTCCACTTGTGTGTCTGTCCGTCACACATACTGTACTCTTTTTCCTCCTAATAAATACTTTGCTTGCTTCTCTACTTTCCATTTTTGTGGAAATTCTTTTCTGCAAAGTCGAAGGGCCAGGGCCCTTGTCACTGACCATTGGTCCAGTGGCTAGGATTTGGTGCTTTCACTACTGCAACCCAGACCCAGTCTCTGGCTGGGAACCCAAGCCCTGCTCCAAGCCGTTGCAGGCTGAGACACCTTGAGATCAGAAGCCCGCCTTGGTCTGCCCCACTTAATGGCTTTAGGATCAAATTCTTCAGGAAAGGAAGGAAACAGAAATGAAGGGGAAGGGGAATTTGGGAGAAGGAGAGCTTTCTCCTAAATTTTGGCCCCCCCCCCCCACAAAAAATTAAAAAATGTGTTCAGCATAATTGTTTTAACAGCATATTATATTCAATTTAGATACTGAAGGAGGAAACAGAACAGGCTCCATCTTGAAAGCAGGACTCCATCTTGGGCTGGACTGTGGACTTTGAGCTATATGCCCAGTATCTATGGAAATGACATACCAACTGGAAAACCAAACCCCCAGGATGGAAGAGCCCCAGGGCTCATACCTAGACTCTCCGTTGCCTAAAAGAATACCCTAATTATCTGTGTAACTGAATAGAATAATAAATTCTATTATGCTTACTGGGGTATGACCACAGGCCTATTGATAATTGTCCACAGTTAACTACCTAGGCTTAAGGCATACGAATCACAGGTTAACTTTGATTGTATCTTTCTTTTCCGTTGTTCAGACTAGTTTCAGAGAATTTGGGGAGGTGGGTTTGAGCACGTACACTTAGGGAATATAAGGTTTTCACAAAAACTGGTCAGGGTCCTTGGCTAAGAGGAGACTCTACCTTGGGCCCGCAGTATAATAAACTGCACTCCACTATCTGCATCGTCCTTCTGAGTGAGTTTGTTTCCTGGAACACGTGGCTACAACAATACTTCACCCATATATTTTGACTTATAACTGAGAAACAGATATCTTTTCTGACCAGTAAGGAGAAATATCTGATTCTTTTTATCATACTTTTCAGAAAATTGTTTACCATGTAAGTCTTACTATGATTTCAAATAATCCTGATCAATCCATCCAGGCAGAGAAAGATTGAAGAAGTGAGTAACAATTTCAGTGAGAGCAGAGGAAGACGCTGCCTTTAATGTGTAGCTCTTAATCAAGAGAGTCACTGGAACCCAGCTGGCCATCCTTCCTTGTCCCAGAGGGATCCTGGTCATACCACAGAATCTGTAGGCAGTGTCTGGGCAGAAAGAGGGTGGGGTGAGAATGGGGTGGGGTTCTGTTCCCATGTACCCAGGGGTTGGCCTCGGGGGCATTCCAATTGCACTGCCTTCCCACACACCTTACTTTTCCCTGCTTCTCGATCTTATTCTATCTCAGAAAAACCCTTCCCACCTGAAGGCCCTCCCCAGAAGTTTGCAGCCAGCTTTTGGGTCGTTTTTCCCATTTGAGATGCTTAATCTGGAGTCCTAAGAAAAAATATGAGTAGCAATGCCATTATCAACATTTCTTCCAGAGATCTTTTATGCCAAAGTTCTCCTGAAGGCTTGTGCTAGTAAGCCAGAGGATCACACTGTCTTCTCTAACTCTCCCTGTTATTGTTGTTTAGTCGCTAAGTTGTATCTGACTCTTTTGTGACCTCAAGGACTATAGCCGGTCAGGCTCCTCTGTCATGGGATTTCCCAGGCAAGAGTACTGGAGTGGGTTGCCATTTCCTTCTCCAGGGGATCTTCCCCTTGATCAGGAAGGGATCAAACCCATGTCTCCTGCTTGGCAGGCTGATTACCACTGAGCCATCTGGGATGGCTGTAACCCTCCCTACATTTGTAATAATCAGTAATATCAATACTGGTTTTAAAAGATGCAGAAATATGTAGTAAGAAATCTCACAATGAATAATAACTGCATGGAAGTAATACCTGCATGAAAAAAATGCAGGTAGAATGATTAGTAGTGACCTTGTTAATGCTTATTAGTTCCTTTTCCTTTAAGCCTGCTGCTGCTGCTGCGGCTAAGTCGCTTCAGTCGTGTCCGACTCTGTGCGACCACATAGAGCCCACGAGGCTCCCCCGTCCCTGGGATTCTCCAGGAAGAACACTGGAGTGGGTTGCCATTTTCTTCTCCAATGCATGAAAGTGAAAAGTGAAAGGGAAGTCGCTCAGCCGTGTCTGACTCTTAGCGACCCCATGGACTGCAGCCCACCAGGCTCCTCTGTCCATGGGATTTTCCAGGCAAGAGTACTGGAGTGGGGTGCCATTGCCTTCTCCGTCCTTTAAGCCTACACGTAACTAAAAATTGAATTCCTAATCATTTTTTTGGACTTCAATTAACCATTGCTATGCATCATCTCTCCCCTGAATAAGGTTACACTGGGTCCATCACCATAAACTTGTTATAAGAGCTTACCTGATTATAGTCAATTAGTCATACAATTGTTTATTTAATGGCTACATTTTCTACTAGACTTTAGCCTTCTTGAGGGCATGAATTTTATTAGGCTTATTTATCACTTAAAACTCCAGTGCTTAGCACAGCACTTTGCCCATAGAACTTGGGAAAAAATATTAGCTGAATAAATAAGTTATATTTTCTGAGCTATGATATTGTTGCAGGAACCAGTACTCGAGAAACCAAGCACCACACTCAGAGAGTTGGAGAACTCAGGTTTACTACGCCGGCAGGCCCAGAGGAGTTACCATTCCAAGCTCTGAGCCCCGAATAAAGGGATTACAGAGTTTTTATAGACAGATTATAGTGGACAACACTAGCTGTTAATAGGCTGGTTTGAACTAAGGGGTTTCACATGCTCGGGAAGAGCAATCAAGATGGACAGGGATGCCTGACCTTTACACGGACAGGCACGATTAAGCAAGTTTGCAGGGGCCGGGTGATTGCAAAGGGCAGGACAAGGGTGAGTGAGATAAACTCCAGTTCCTAATATTGCAAGTCCCCACTTTCTGAGACTATGTGGCCTACGTGATCTAGACTTTGCAAGGGGCAAGCTGAGTTACAGAGGCAGAAGGAGAAGGAGGTTATGTAAAATTTTAACTCTTCCTCTTCAATATTACTGACTTCACATTATTTAATCCCAAAAACACCCAATTTTATAGATTGGTAGACAGGCTCTGAGAAATTAAGGAACTTATGCAAGTATGTGTAGATTTTAAAAAGTCGACTCTGAATTCAAACCCACATAGTAAAAGGATAACTTGTACTGGTTAAGAGCATGGGTTCTGTAGCCACTGCCTGTATTCAGGAATTTTACAGGCTGTTATTAGGGCTGGATGAACTAATGAAGGCAAAGCATGAAACAGAGCTTGGCATGGAATCAACAGTCAGGAAACATTAGAGATTAATATTATTTTGCTTCTTATCCTGTGTCTTTTCTGTTCTAACATGTTGCCTCCTCTCCTTAGTGAAGAGACTAGCCCATGGGCTAAACCTCCTCTCCCTTTTTATCTAAAAGACTAATCAAAATTAATATAAATTACCATTTATGGACAATAATAGAAAAATAATCAAAGTCTAGAGTCTAAGCTAGAAGATGGAAGGAGCCTGGGTCCCTGAGTCACTGTGTGGAGGAAAATTGCCATCCACTAGGTGGGTACCCACCACCAATTAACTTATACAGGTTTCCAGATTTGTCGGTTTATTTGTTACAGCAACTAGTAATACCCTGATTAATGCATCTTTTTTGTACAAACAGTGGGGTGTGTAAACTCAACAATAGTTGCTTTGAAACATTTATTATCCCTGTCTTTGTTTCTCTCTCCCATTCATTCTCTATGTCTCTATCTTTGTCTCAGTTACTTTCCTGTGGAAATCTCACTTGAACATTATTTAGATTTTGGAGGGAGTGGAGAAAGTAAACAAGAAGTCCTATATAAATTTTCACATCCAAACAAACCTTATTTTGGAGTATTGAGACTTGCATATATTTTGTTCCAGTTATTAATTTTTTACTATTTATTCCCTGTTAGTATGAAAATTCTGCTATGAAGAAGGTGGTGGTTAGGGAAGGATTTGAAATTCCTGGATCTCCATTGGTAATATGATCATAAAAACTCACCTCTAAGCTCCATAGGTGACTGCAGCCATGAAATTAAAAGATGCTTACTCCTTGGAAGAAAAATTATGACCAACCTAGATAGCATATTCAAAAGCAGAGACATTACTTTGCCAACAAAGGTCCATCTAGTCAAGGCTATGGTTTTTCCAGTGGTCATGTATGGATGTGAGAGTTGGACTGTGAAGAAAGCTGAGTGCTGAAGAATTGATGCTTTTGAACTGTGGTGTTGGAGAAGACTCTTGAGAGTCCCTTGGACTGCAAGGAGATCCAATCAGTCCATTCTGAAGGACATCAGCCTTGGGTGTTCTTTGGAGGGAATGATGCTAAAGCTGAAACTCCAGTACTTTGGCCACCTCATGCAAAGAGTTGACTCATTGGAAAAGACCCTGATGCTGGGAGGGATTGGGGGCAGGAGGAGAAGGGGACGACAGAGGATGAGATGACTGGATGGCATCACTGACTCAATGGACGTGAGTTTGAGTGAACTTCGGGAGTTGGTGATGGACAGGGAGGCCTGGCGTGCTGTGATTCATGGGGTCGCAAAGAGTCGGACACTACTGAGTGACTGAACTGAACTGAACTGAACTGAAGCTCCATAGGAAGAGAATTGCCTATAAATTCCAAAGAGGGAATTTCATATAAAAGCTTGCTGCTTCCTGTTTCAATTAACCCCACCTATAAGAATCCTGGCTATTTGGAAAAAAAGATTATAAGATGATCCCACTTGTAGACTAACAACCCAGATTAAAACCATTGGAGTCTCAGGCTTAGTACCACAAGTGAACTACAAGAGTTTCATACTTAGCCTGAATTACATTTATAACTAGAGGAAGAAGCTGCTTTCATAAAAACAAAACAATGGCAGTAACAATAAACCCAGAAGTATCAGGCTTACTTGGAATGTCTTATGTCAGACACTCTGAGAACCATCCTATTGCATTCTCTTCCATCTGTCTAACTTGTTTAGGAATTAACTTGATTGATGGACATGTTTCCTGACATTCACCATAGAAGTTACAAGGAATACCATGTGGTTATGGTAGATTTTTTAAATATATATTTTTATTATGATTATAAAACTAATACATTATTATTATTATTTTAAAAAATCCATAAATATCCCCCAAATGCAACAAATACTATAAAAACATCTGTAACTTTACTACTTACTTAAAACCCTTTTGTATTTGATATCTCCCTGTGGTTCTTTTTTTTTTGAAATCTGTTTCTCTATTATACATCTATCATCTACATACCTACCTATCTATTCAAAATTGGAGTCACAACTTACATATGATTTTTAACCATATTTTCTCATTTAATATGCATGATAAGAATTTTTCCATGTCCCTGAATGGTTGTATAATGTTTCATTATAGATATATTTGTTCTCCAAATATTTTCTGAGCTCCTTCTCTGAACAAGCAAAGATTTGCTGTAATGTATTTAGTCATTTCTCTGTTGTTTGAACATTGTTCAAACTTTTAAAAACATAAGTCAAATCATATCTGTCTGTGCCAAATATGGTTCCCCATTTTGCTAAGAGTAAAAACTTATGTTTTGAGTTCCCTGGTGGTCTAGTGGTTAGGATTTAATGCTTTCACTGCCATGGCCAAGATTCAATCCCTAGTCTGACAACTGAGATCCTACAAGCTGTGTTGCATGGCCAAAGTTTAAAAAAAAAACACACACAAATTTTTTTTTTAATTTTTATTATTTTTTAATTTAAATTTATGTATTTTAATTGGAGGCTAATGACTTTACAATATTGTATTGGTTTGGAGAAGGAAATGGCAACCTACTCCAGTACTCTTGCCTGGAGAATCCCAGGGATGGGGGAGCCTAGTGAGCTGCCGTCTATGGGGTTGCGCAGAGTCGGACACGACTGAAGCGACTTAGCAGCAGCAGCATTGTATTGGTTCTGCCACACATCGACATGAATCCGCCACGGGCGTACACGTGTTGCTCATCCTGAACCCCTTAAGAGCTTACATCCTTCTGATGGTCTTTGAGGCCCTTCACCATTGCCCCCAACCCTTACCTCTCTGGCTTCGATTCCTCTCCTGGCCCAGCCACACCAAACACACTGGACTCCCTGCTGTCTTTCTAATTGCCAGACACGCTGTGCTCCTGGGCCTTCGCACTAGCTATTCTCTCTGCCTGGAATGCTCAAGGACCCACGACCCAGATTTCTCACCTCCTTACAATTTTTTGCTCAGGCGTTCCCAGGAAGCAAACTGTTCCTTTTTTTCTTGCCTCTAGCCACGCCTGATCACTCTTGCTCTCTTTTGTCTTTTTTATTTTTCTTCAGTATCTATTATTTTCTCACATAGGATTATACTTTATTTATTAAATTTACCATTTATTATCTTATTCTCCCACAGTAATGTAAATTCCATGAGGGTGGAGTATTTGTCTATTTTGTTCACCAATATATTGCAGGTGCTCCAAACACTGCTTTGCAGGTAGTTAGTTGCTCATTAAATATTTGTTGCATGAATGTATAAATGTTTTTGCATTTTTAGCTACTTGTGAACAGTGCTATATAGGGTCTAAATCTTTGACTGAATCTCTTGTGATTCTGAGATTTCATGGGGTTACTGAGTCAAAGGAAAAAATTTTAAGGCTTTATGATATATATCATTAAATAGATTTTTAGAAAAGTTCTGATTTATGCTTTTAGCAGCATAAATGTTCATCTCATTACATTAATACATGCAAAAGTTAACCTTTGTTAATCTGAATGCTGAAGAATGCTACTCATTTTAAAATTTTACGTTAAAAACTTTCACAATTATCTGACTACTAGTAAATTTGAAGATTTAAAATTTAGCTTATTAGTTATTGATCACCTGATCACATTCCTTATTGATAGATTGTAGCAAATATTAAGATTTATTTTCATTTTTGTTAGGGATAATTTGTACACACCAAGTGAATATATTTAGGGAAAAAAAATACTCTTAAACCCACCGCCCAGTTTAAGAAGTAGGACATCATCAATTCTTTTGAAATCCCCATGAGTGCCTCCCAGTCCCCTTTCTCAGCATCTTTACAGAGAAACATTGCTTTTTTAATGTGTCCCAAATGGTATATTGTTTAGTTTTGCCTATTTTGAAGATGGAGTCGTACTGCACTTCAACATTGTATTTCTAAAATGTTTGATTTCTACAACTGCAACTCATTTATTTTTACTGCTTTATACTATTCTCTTATGTATATATACCACCATTTATTAATCCAGTGTCTTATCAGTGGGAAGTAGGGTTGTTTCTAACTCTTTGGTATGATAAATGACACTGGTGTAAACATTTTGTTTGTGATTTCTGAGCCATTATATGCAAACTCTCTGTAGGGTATATACTTAGGAGACGAATTTCTGGGTCATCGAGGATGTGGAGGTTCAACTTTTCAAGATAATGTGAAACTTTTCCAGTTTGGTTGTATTAATTTATGTTTTTAATAGCAATAGAGGGCTTCCCAGGTTTCCCAGTGGTAAAGAATCTGCCTGCCAATGCAGGAGACACAGGTTAGATCCCTAGGTCAGAAAGATCCCCTAGAGTAGGAATCGGCAGCCCACTCCAATATTCTTGCCTGGAGAATTCCATGGACAGGGGAGTCTGTCAGACTACAGTCTATGGGGTCACAAAGAGCTGGACAGGACTTACTGACTGAGCATGCATGCACTAGCAGTTGACAATATATTCAGTTCAGTTCAGTCGCTCAGTCGTGTCTGACTCTTTGTGACCCCATGGACTGCAGCATGTCAGGCCTCCCCGTCACCAACTCCCGGAGTTCACCTAAACTCATGTCCATTCAGTTGGTGATGCCATCCAACCATCTCATCCTCTGTCATCCCCTTCTCCTCCTGCCTTCAATATATTACAGACTGTATTTCTTCACATCTTTATAACATGTGACTTGAGACCCAAGGCTGCTGCTGCTGCTGCTAAGTCACTTCAGTCGTGTCCGACTCTGTGTGACCCCATAGACGGCAGCCCACCAGGCTCCCCCGTCCCTGGGATTCTCCAGGCAAGAACACTGGAGTGGAGACCCAAGGCGAACAGTGGGCAATTTGACAGTGCATAGCTAACTTCTAAAATTGACCCTAGGTCTTTCAGAGATTAAAAAAAAATCACTAATAATTGTATGAAAGAAAAATTTCTAGAGTTAATCTCCAGAGCCATTTTCTTGTTATGTTAGCAGAAAGGAAAAGATCAATGGCATTTTTGTCACTATATCTAGAATGATTTAAGAAATCACCTGCATGTCAGAGTACCGGCTGGAGCAAGGTACAGCCCTCTCTCAGAGGGATTGTCTCCTGAAGGAACCTATTTTTTTTAATGAATATTTTTTTTTCTGTTGGATATCCAAAGGGGAGTTGGCTGATGGTTATACAGGTCTGGAATTTTAGAAAAAGGGAATGTCATTATTGTTCCTTTTGAACAAATCAATCTAATGAGCATCTATTTTTAGTCTGCTTTATAAAAGACCCTAAGACCTGAGATGTTTGAGAGAAAAGAGAATATTACTCCCATTTCCACTCTGTTTCCTTTTAAGTTAGAAGATTTCAAACTCTCAAAAATAGGATTCATTCACTTTTATTTATTGCGAACAAGTTTTTGTCATTGATGTGTACCTCTGGTGTGTAATCACTAAGCCAAGGTTAGGTTAGGAGAAGGCAATGGCACCCCACTCCAGTACTCTTGCCTGGAAAATCCCATGGACAGAGGAGCCTGGTAGGCTGCAGTCCATGGGGCCGCTAAGAGTTGGACACGACTAAGCGACTTCACTTTTCACTTTTTACTTTCATGCACTGGAGAAGGAAATGGCAACCCACTCCAGTGTTCTTGCCTGGAGAATCCCAGGGATGGGGCAGCCTGGTGAGCTGCCGTCTATGGGGTCACACAGAGTCGGACATGACTGAGGTGACTTAGCAGCAGCAGCAGGTTAGGTGGCCTGGTTGATCCCTAAATACATGGAAAGTCATCATTTTAAGAAATGTTTTCAATAATACTATGTCAGAGTTAAACAACCAGCCCAGAGCTTTCTGTCCATCTTGTGCGAAAACCCATAGGAAATAACATGGAATTGATCCAAGGGGACATGGGAAAGTATTATCATTCAGCTATGGAAGGCCTGGGCTAGACCACTGCAGGCTAAATATGTCTTGACCCCCAGAACCCCTCTCTACCTGATGGAGGAGGCTCCAGCTGGCCTGAAGGAGAGCTATATATGTGGAAGTAGAGATGGGTGACTTGCTTTGCTGACACTCACCTTTGGGCCAAGCTAAGCTCAGTAAGTCCACTGGGCCACAAGACTTCTGGTCTCCAGGAAACTGGCCAAGGGTGGATATGCAGGAGATCAAGAAAAGAGCAGAGGAAAGAATGACCCCATGGACTATGGGGCCAAATCTGAACCTGACCTTTCCCATTGCGCCTCTGAGTGGGTCTTCTCCTCAGCTGTGCTTGTCTGCCAACCCAGATTACACACACAGCATTGACACACGCATACTCCACACTCATATTCTTTTGTCAACCTTTACATCACTCACTTCACCTTTAGCATATGTGGCCTTGTGCTATATTCACTTCAAAAAATAATTTCATTGAAGTGTAATTTGTATACCATGAAAGTTACCCATCTTAACTATATAATTCAATGATCTTTTTTGGGGGGTAAGTTTACTGAATTTTGCAACCATCCCCAAAATCCAGTTTCACAGTAGCTCTGTTACCTCAATAAGATCCTTCATGTCCATTGGCAGTCAATCCCTGTTTCCCACCCTCCAGGCCCAGAACCAACTAGTAATATGACTTCTTACAGATTTGCCTTTTCTGGACATTTCATATGAATGGAATCGTGCAAAGTGTGGTCTTTTGTGTTTGACTTCTTTTCAGTTAGTGTGAAGTTCTTCCATGTTGTAGCATGTATCAATTTTTCATTCCTTTTTATTGCTGAGTGGCTGGTGTTCATTGTGTTTAATCACTTGCCAGTTGATGGACATTTGGGCTGCTTCCGTTTGGGGGCCGTTATGAATAACCCTGCTGTGAACATTCATGTGTAAGTCTTTGTATAAGCCTAGTTTCCATTTCCCTTGGGTATATACATAAGAGTGGAATTGCCTCATCATATAAGTCTGTGTCTAACTTTTTAAGAAACTGCCAACCTGTTTTCGCATCAGCCGTACCATTTCATGTTTCCTGTGGTTGACTTCTTCTTATGAGCTCTGTTTCTGTTGATAGGCTGTAGCTTCCTGGGGACAGCATTTCCTGCCTGTAGCTCTGGGTAACCGTAATTCTCAGCATAGTCTGTGGTCCTTAATGATGATCTCTGTAATGGGTTGAATGGTGGCTGCAAAGATATATTCACATTGTGATTCTTGGAATCTATGAATATTACCTTATATTGTTGCAGGAAGGCGGACCCCTTCCAGGACCTGAGAGTGGGCTTTTGTCTAAAACTCGGAATTGAATTGTCCAAGGAGACACATATGCAGACAAAGCAAGAGGCTTTATTGGGAAGAGACACCCAGGTGGAGAACAGCAGAACATATGCAGACAAAGCAAGAGGCTTTATTGGGAAGAGACACCCAGGTGGAGAACAGCAGAACATATGCAGACAAAGCAAGAGGCTTTATTGGGAAGGGGGACCCAGGTGGAGAACAGCAGGCTAAGGGAACCCAGGAGGACTGCTGTGCCACGTGGCCACATGGACAGGCTACAGTCCATGGGGTTGCAGAGTCAAACATGACTGAGTGACTAACACTTTCACATATAAAGAACTATAAAGGCGGAAATTAAAAATTTTTCTTTATTATCCTGGAAAAGCCCTATCACTAACCTAGGATCCTGTCTTGTTCCCAGGAATGATTAATTGCTGTTAGAAGAGCCCCGTTTAAGGGCATGAGCACCCAAGAACAACAGTGATTTAGAAGCAAAGTGAAGGGAATGCTAGCTGCTCCATCTCTTTATTAGAGTGCTTGATGCATTCAGAGCACTTTGGGCTTGAGAGCCAACTCTTAGGAATAAAGGCAGGGCCCAGAGAGGGGCATAAGGAGGTCAACATCTAGCTTAAAATGTGCCATATTGGGGATCTTGGGTGAGAATGGGTACCTAGAGAGTGACAGGGCTGGAGCCTTTTGTTCCCAGGCTATTAGTGTTTAGATGGTCGCCTTTTGTTCTCTGTCCACCCCTCCACCTCTGATTTAAAGTTGACTAATTTTTAAGAAGCGGTGTGGCAATTAAAAATTGATGAATCACTGTAAGCACAGTAGCAAGGCAACTGATGTAGAGACACATGCTTTACCTAGGTAATTCACATGGGCTTCCTGAATGTTGGTGGGACTTAAACATCTAGAAAATTAATTCACGATAGGGATTCATTTATCCTTCTGTTGATAAAACTAGTTCTGTGAACTACAAACTTAAATTTAAAGTTTAAAAGTACTTACAGTAATGGAAGTGTCTTTTAATACTGCTTTAAATGAGTAAAGCCAGAATGCTCAATTCATTCTGGAATACATCATGGGAAAATAAGCAAATTATCTAAAACCAGCCGATTTACAATTTAAATTGGAAGTTCTTTGTGTTGTGAGCTATAAGTTTCAGTTTTCCTTGGATTACCTACAAAGAGATAGGATAACATTAAAAATTCTGAAGGAAAAAAGGGTGTGGTAGAGAAACCCCCTCCGGAGACTTCAATCTATTCTAGGGTTTTGCTCCCCCTGAGGATGAGATGGCTGGATGGCATCACTGACTCGATGGACATGAGTCTCAGTGAACTCTGGGAGTTGGTGATGGACAGGGAGGCCTGGCATGCTGCGATTCATGGGGTCGCAAAGAGTCGGACACGACTGAGCGACTGATCTGATCTGATCTGAAGTGTGCTGTATGGAATTTTATTCCTGGGAAATGCTTTAGGGCAGAAATATCTCTGATTAAATAAGTTTGGGGACTGCCACAGATTAGTCCCCTCTTGAAGGTATACAAGGCTCATTAGTACAATCTCTGAGCAGTGCTATCATAAAGATAACTCCCTAATTTTCTGTAACTCTCCATCTCTTGGGCTTCCCAGGTGGCGCTAGTGGTAAGAAAAAAACCCACCTGCCAATGCAGGAGATGCAGGAGACACGGGTTTGATCCCTGGGTCAGGAAGATCCTCTGTGTGTGAAATGACAACCGACTCCAGTATTTTTGTCTGGAAAATTCCATGGACAGAGGAGCCTGGCAGGCTACAGTCCATGGGGTCACAAAGGGTCAGAAACAACTGAGAGTGTGCATACACACGCGCACACACACACACACTCCATCTCTTAGACTTATTTGACCCCAGAATCCTGTTTTCATGTAAATCTTATTAACATCTTGAGCAATCAGTGTTCTCCAGGACGCAATTTTGGAATCCCCTCCACTAGGATTATTATTATTGCTTCTGAATTATTTTATGATCTTCAGCAACCCCTAGCCTCAGTTTCTCCTTTGAACTGATAACCCCTCACAGACATGCTGTGAACCAAAAATTCCACAGAAAGGTGCCCTAGAAACCTTGGCATGCGATTTCTGTGTTGGACTAAGTTCACTCACCGAAAAGCCACCCTGTCAGTTCTCCTGTTACCCCATTCTGCCAGGACTCCCAGTAATGCCCCTCTGTGGAATGTCCGTCTCGAGTTGGCACCCACATAAAAGCGTGGACACACGGCAAAGCCAGGAAGGCTACAACTTGCTTAAATTTCAACCTGATGGTCCATTTCAAAGGTCATTCTTTTTTCTTCTAAAGGCGCAGCCGTGGCAGTAATTTCCTTTGGAGCATTTTTAGCCACTTACATCGAGACGAGTTGTCATGGAATAACCTGTGTTCACATCCTCCTTTCAAGGGCGGCTTAAATGTGGAGCCAGGATGGCTGTAGCCTTAAGGCTCACCTCGGCTGGTTACTCTGAAGCTGCCTTCTCAGTCTGGTTTTGGTTTAGAAACAAGGTAGTACGTAATCCAAATAAACAAGCCAGGGCAGAAGATCCAAATGACTGAAAAGCAAAACAGCTTTAAAACTCCACTTGGATCCTTGAGGTTCAGTGCTTGTGACACAAGCCAAAGACTCATTATTCACCAACGTGCCCCGTGGACCCGGTGCCTGTGGCTGCTTTGCCTCCTCAGGGCCAGTGTTTGTTACTTCCCAAAGTGCGTTATATTTTAGGTTTAAATGCAAACTCTGAGTAAATATTCATCTTTACAAAGTAAGAAAAAGATCACAGATTTGCTTTTTAGTTTTGGGGTGTTTCTTGGAAGTGAGGAGAGACTAATTTGGACTGTGAGGACATTTGTCTTCGGAGTTTCTGGAAAGTGTCATAAGGCTTTTCATTGAATCAAGCTTCCATGGGTGGAGATGAACTTGATTTTTATCGTAAGACTTAAGATCTCAACTCCAGCCAGTTTTCTGCCTTCCTGTCTCCTAATAAAGAACATCAGTTAGAAGTTAGAAAAACCCAAGATTATCTTTTTGGTTAAAATGGATTATTCACAGAATTCTGAAATTCAGCTTTTCCTTGTGAGCTGTAAACTTAAAGCTGTAAATTCCTTCTCAAGCAGGAACTGAGGAACTTGACTGGATTGAAGCATAAAGCAATAAGTATTTGTCCCTTAATTTGTCCTCTACTTTCCTCCCTGTTTTTGTGTTTGTGATATTAATACAAGGGAAATTTAGTCAATGGTCACTGACTTTGGTTTGATAGCTACCAAGTCCTTTGTTCTCAAGGCTTGAGTTCTCGAGTCGAGAGAAGGAAAGACAAAGGAAGAGCTCATTTGGTCAGTGTCTAATGAGGTGACGATGCTCTACGTTTTACTGAAACCACCTTGTCCATGGACCTAAGGCCTCGCTCCAGGACAGGGCCAGCTTCCTAGGTATGCGAATTGTGCAACTGCATGAGGACCCACACAACGAGGGGTCCCAGGCTCGGTTCAGTGCCCTGTTGTCACCACCTTGATAGTGCTAATCCTTTTTTGAACAAGGGGCCCCACATTTTCACTTTGCTTTTAGTACCTCAAATTTCATAGCTGATCCTTCCCCTGGATTATCATTAATCAAGGCTCTCTGCTCTCCTCTTGCTCTTTTCTCTCCCTTCCCCTGCCACCATGACCCCAGTGAAAAGAAAGTGTAAGTGTAGCTTACACTTAGTAGCTCAGTCATGTCCAACTCTTTGCAACCCCTTGGACTCTAGCCCGCCAGACTCCTCTGTCCATAGGATTCTCCAGGCAAGAAAACTGGACTGGGTTGCTGCCATTCCCTTCTCCAGAGACATTCCCGACCCAGGATTGAACCCTGGGTCTCTCACATTGCATGCAGAGTCTTTATTAACTGAACCACCAGGGAAGCAGTCCATGACCCCAGATTCAGCCTCAAGACCATGCTCAAGGCTGGACTCTCCAGTGTCATATCCACTGAAACAGGAAGCTGAGTATTCACCCTGCAGTGAATCAACTTTCAGTGATCATCCTGTGGATTTTACAGATTATTTGTCATTTCAGGGTAGCTCTTCTTGGTTTGGATTTTTGATACATGCCAGATAATTTCAATAGTCATTCAAGCCAAACACCATTAGGAAGAGAAATGTGTTACCAAGAAACAATCCTGTGATGCTGATGCTTAATACAGAATATTTTCCATTTGTAATTTTGATATTCTTAAGATAAACCAGTAAACAGGTGCTAAATCAATTTACATTTTAAGTTTACATTAGAATTTTAAAAAATCTTGCTGAATACCTGAATACTTTATGATATCATTTCCTGTATATGGTTTCTATTTTTTTTTATCTTGAGCCATATGGAGGACATTTATTCAATATGCCTATTAAACTTTTATATTTGTACCACTTGCATAAACTGCCAAAATTATGATGATGAAACTCCTGTCTTTGGGTAGTCATTTGTTTTCCTTCCTTTTCTTTTTCATTGCCTCAGGAAATTCTTCTGAAATGGCCATGTTTCTCATTTACCCAATTTAAAAATTGCTCACCTGGCGATAGCCCTTTCCTCTTTACTACTTTGGTAGAAAAGTTTTCATTAAACTGTACTTTATTGTGATGATTTGTCCCATCTTGAAGAATATGGAAAGAAACAATCCTATCTATTGTTACTCTGTCGATATGACTGACAGCGTTGTGTATTACATCACATTCTGATCTCCTAGGAGAACCCAAAGGAGACATTGCTCTGTGCTCTCAATTGGAGTTGGTATAAGTGCAGGCCCATCTAGGGCTCTGCTAGCATCTCAGACTGTGTCATTAGGCACACTGGACATGCAATGAGAGAAAAAAATCTAGTTAATATGTGTCTTATTTTGCATTCCACATAAGTGACTTCGTATGATACTTGTCTTTCTCTTTCTGACTTACTTCACTTAGTATGATAATCTCTAGTTGCATACATGTTGCTGCAAATGGCACTATTTCATTCTTTTTTATGGCGGAGTAGTATTTCATCAAATAGAGGTACCACATATCTACAAACAAAAACAAACTCACAGACATAGAGCACAGACTTGTGGTTGCTGGGGGGGTGGGGCGGGAGGAGGGAGATGGGTGGACTGAGAGTTTGGGGTTGGTGCTTAGTTGCTCAGTCATGTCTGACTCTTTGTGACCCCATGGACTGTAGCCCACCAGGTTCCTCTGTCCATAAGGATTCTCCAGGCAAGAATACTGGGGTGGGTTGCCTTGCCCCCTCGCCTCCAGAGTTCTTCTCAGCCCAGGGATGGAACCCAGGTTTCCCACATTGCAGGCAGATTCTTTACCATCTGAGCCACCAGGGAAGCCCTTGGGGTTGGTAGTTGCAAACTATTACATTTAGAATGGATAAAACAACGAGGCCCTAATGTATAGCACAGGCAACTATATTGAATCCGTTCAGTTCAGTTCAGTCACTCAGTTGTGTCCGACTCTTTGCGACCCCATGAATTGCAGCACTCCAGGCCTCCCTGTCCATCACCAACTCCCGGAGTTCACTCAGACTCACGTCCATCGAGTCGGTGATGCCATCCAGCCATCTCATCCTCTGTCCCCTTCTCCTCCTGCCCCTAATCCCTCCCAGCATCAGAGTCTTTCCCAATGAGTCAACTCTTCACATGAGGTGGCCAAGGTATTGGAGTTTCAGCTTTAGCATCAGTCCTTCCAAAGAACACCCAGGACTGATCTCCTTTAGGATGGACTGGTTGGATCTCCTTGCAGTCCAAGGGACTCTCGAGAGTCTTCTCCAACACCACAGTTCAAAAGCATCAATTCTTCGGCACTCAGCCTTCTTCACAGTCCAACTCTCACATCCATACATGACCACAGGAAAAACCATAGCCTTGACTAGACGAACCTTTGTTGGCAAAGTAATGTCTCTGCTTTTGAATATACTATCTAGGTTGGTCATAACTTTCCTTCCAAGGAGTAAGCGTCTTTTAATTTCATGGCTGTAGTCACCATCTGCGGTGATTTTGGAGCCCCAAGAAATAAAGTCTGACACTGTTTCCACTCTTTCCCCATCTATTTCCCATGAAGTGATGGGACCAGATGCCATGATCTTCGTTTTCTGAATGTTGAGCTTTAAGCCAACTTTTTCACTCTCCTCTTTCACTCTATATTGAATATCCTGTGATAAATGGAAAAGAATTTGTAAAAACCATAACGGAAAAGAATCTGTAAAAAGAATGTATCGCTATACGTTTTTAACTGAATCACTTTGCTGTATAGCACTGGAGTGGGGTGCCACTGCCTTCTCCAGAGATTGGCAGCAACATTGTAAATCAACTCTACTTCAAAATAGAAAAACATCTGATAAAACTTTTTGGGAGGTGTACTATATATGGTCAGAGGAAATACTTTTGTCAAGCCACTTGCAGAGGTGTTAAGAATTTCAAGGGGTGTGATCAAGTAAAAGTATGCTCAATAAACTCCCCTCTGAGTAGCATGGCTGGACTTAACTAGAGAGCTTTTGTCTGCTGGGTGGGGCACAGAATTCTACAGTCAGAGACAAATTGCCTGGGATATTGGATGAGAAGCTGAACCCTGTCAGCAACCCTTATTTAAAAACCTGTCATACATGCAGCTCCTCTGTAAATAAATGTGGAAAATTTAAAGACTATCAGCTTGAAGGTGTGCCAAAAAGTAGCTTTCCCACACACCTACACATCTTGATCTAGCACTAATGTGAATTCCTTACATAGTTTAACTTCCCCTGAGCAACTAGTTCATTTTTGTGTTTATGATCTTTGGGCATCATTACCAATAATGGTTTCTTCTTTGAGGTCCTGGAGCAGAGCTTAGAGCCAAGTATATGGTCCACCTCTCTCAAGTATGAAAAGTCCCTGTATACCTCTGTCCTAAGCTCATCCCTGGGTCCATTTTATTGTCTAACTTTTTTATTTCTTTTTGCCTCATTTCTCCTAATTATTTTATCTTACAAAATGGTGTACATCTTCTCAGACTGCCTTCACTCAATCCTACTTCAGCTTTTAAATTATTATTTTCATGTGTGCTAAGTAATGCTGAAGAAGCTGATTGGTTCTATGAAGACCTACAAGACCTTTTAGAACTAACACGCCAAAAGATGTCCTTTTCATTATAGGGGACTGGAATGCAAAAGTAGGAAGTCAAGAAACACCTGGAGTAACAGGTAAATTTGGCCTTGGAGTACAGAATGAAGTAGGGCAAAGGCTAATAGAGTTTTGCCAAGAGAACACACTGGTCATAGCAAACACCCTCTTCTGACAACACAAGAGAAGACTCTACACGTGGACATCACCAGATGGTCAACACCAAAATCAGATTGATTATATTCTTTGCAGCCAAAGATGGAGAAGCTCTATACAGTCAGCAAAAACAAGACCGGGAGCTGACTGTGGCTCAGATCATGAACTCCTTATTGCCAAACTCAGACTGAAATTGAAGAAAGTAGGGAAAACCACTAGACCATTCAGGTATGACCTAAATCAAATCCCTTATGATTATACAATGGAAGTGAGAAATAGATTTAAGGGACTAGATCTGATAGACAGGTACCATGATGAACAATGTCATGGAGGTTCATGACATTGTACAGGAGACAGGGATCAAGACCATCCCCATGGAAAAGAAATGCAAAAAAGCAAAATGACTGTCTGGGGAGGCCTTACAAATATCTGTGAAAAGAAGAGAAGTGAAAACCAAAGGAGAAAAGGAAAGATATAAGCATCTGAATGCAGAGTTCCAAAGAATAGCAAGAGATAAGAAAGCCTTCCTCAGTGATCAAGGCAAAGAAATAGAGGAAGACAACAGAATGGGAAAGACTAGAGATCTCTTCAAGAAAATTAGAGATACCAAGGGAACATTTCATGCAAAGATGGGCTCGATAAAGGACAGATAATGGTATGGACCTAACAGAAGCAGAAGATATTAAGAAGAGGTGACAAGAATACACAGGAGAACTGTACAAAAAAGATCTTCATGACCCAGATAATCACGATGGTGTGATCACTCACCTAGAGCCAGACATCCTGGAATGTGAAGTCAAGTGGGCCTTAGAAAGCATCACTACAAACAAAGCTAGTGGAGGTGATGGAATTCCAGTTGAGTTATTTCAAATCCTGAAAGATGATGCTGTGAAAGAACTGCACTCAATATGCCAGCAAAGTTGGAAAACTCAGCAGTGGCCACAGGACTGGAAAAGGTCTGTTTTCATTCCAATCCCAAAGAAAGGCAATGCCAAAGAATGCTCAAACTACCGCACAATTGCAGTCATCTCACACACTACTAAAAGAATGCTCAAAATTTTCCAAGCCAGGCTTCAGCAATACATGAACTGTGAACTTCCAGATGTTCAAGCTGGTTTTAGAAAAGGCAGAGGAACCACAGATCAAATTGCCAACATCCGCTGGATCATGGAAAAAGCAAGAGAGTTCCAGAAAAACATCTATTTCTGCTTTATTGACTATGCCAAAGCCTTTGACTGTGTGGATCACAAGAAACTATGGAAAATTCTGAAAGAGATGGGAATACCAGACCACCTGACCTGCCTCTTGAGAAACGTATATGCTGGTCAGGAAGCAGCAGTTAGAACTGTACATGGAACAACAGATTGGTTCCAAATAGGAAAAGGAGTACATTAAGGCTGTATATTGTCACCCTGCTTATTTAACTTCTATGCAGAGTACATCATGAGAAATGCTGGGCTGGAGGAAGCACAAGCCAGAATCAAGATTGCCGGGAGAAATATCAATAACCTCAGATATGCAGATGGCACCACCCTTATGGCAGAAAGTGAAGAGGAACTCAAAAGCCTCTTGATGAAAGTGAAAGTGGAGAGTGAAAAAGTTGGCTTAAAGCTCAACATTCAGAAAACGAAGATCATGGCATCTGGTCCCATCACTTCATGGGAAATAGATGGGGAAAGAGTGGAAAGAGTGCCTAACTTTATTTTTTTGGGCTCCAAAATCACTGCAGATGGTGATTGCAGCCATGAAATTAAAAGACACTTACTCCTTGGAAGGAAAGTTATGACCAATCTAAATAGGATATGAAAAAGCAGAGATATTACTTTGCCAACAAAGGTTCGTCTAGTCAAGGCTATGGTTTTTCCTGTGGTCATGTATGGATGTGAGAATTGGACTGTAAAGAAAGCTGAGCGCCAAAGAATTGATGCTTTTGAACTGTGGTGTTGGAGAAGACTCTTGAGAGTCCCTTGGACTGCAAGGATGTCCAACCAGTCCATCCTAAAGGAGATCAGTCCTGGGTGTTCATTGGAAGGACTGATGCTAAAGCTGAAACTCCAGTACTTTGGCCACCTCATGCGAAGAGTTGACTCATTGGAAAAGACCCTGATGCTGGGAGGGATTGGGGGCAGGAGGAGAAGGGGATGCCAGAGGATGAGATGGCTGGATGGCATCACTGACTTGATGGACATGAGTTTGAGTGAACTCCAGGAGTTAGTGATGGACAGGGAGGTCTGGCGTGCTGCGGTTCATGGGGTCACAAAGTGTCAGACACGACTGAGCATCTGAACTGAACTGAAGATACTTCAGTTGTGTCTGATTCTTTGAAAACCCTATGTTTCATAGCCTGCCGGGCTCCTTTGTCCTTGGGATTCTCCAGGCAAAACTACTGGAGTGTGTTGCTGTGCCCTCCTCCAGCAGATCTTCCCAACCCAGGGATTGAACCCATGTCTCTTAGGTCTCCTGCATTGGTAGGCAGGTTCTTTACACCTTCCTGTTCCTCCTTCATTGTCTTTTTCCTCTGCCTCCTCCTCTTCTGTGGTAACATCATAAGAGTAACAACAAAAGAGCTGACCTCCACTGTTGTGATTCTACATGAATTGACAGTGACCAAAGGGTATATAATTCAGATGAAAATTCATAATGCATATGGTGGAGGGTAAAAGGGAGGAGTGGCTCAATCAATTTGCCCAATAGTAAAGGCCACATTGTTATATAAATAAACATACATAAGTAAGCAGCAAAGTATGTTAACTGTATGTAGAATCTAAAAACACAATAAAACACAAGTTAGTCACATTGCACCTCACCAAATAAAGCTATTATGTATATTGTTATTAAAAGTATCTCAATATATAATGAGTATCCTTCATTTATAATATGACGCAGTTCAGTTCAGTTCAGTCGCTGTTTGCGACTCTTTGCGACCCCATGAATCACAGCACACCAGGCCTCCCTGTCCATCACCAACTCCCGGAGTTCACTCAGACTCACGTCCATCGAGTCGGTGATGCCATCCAGCCATCTCATCCTCTGTTGTCCCCTTCTCCTCCTGCCCCCAATCTCTCCCAGCATCAGGGTCTTTTCCAATGAGTCAACTCTTCGCATGAGGTGGCCAATTTTTGGGCCTAACCTCCTAGCTGTATTTCCAAATGCCTTAGCAGACAATTCCACCAAGATGTCCTAAAGGCACATTAAAATTATCTTCAAAACAAAACTCAGCATCTCTGGAAAGGCACATCCCTGCTCACTCTTGTTCCTCCTTACTCATTAGCATCACTGTCCAGGTTCCTTTCTTTTCTTAACCCTTGCATCCAATCAGTCATCTAGTCCCCTGATTAGATTTGATGTCTCTTTTAAGTCTAAGCTCTCCTCTCTGATGCTAAAGCCATTTCAGATCCTATTATCTCTTCCCTTTACCTGAAGTCTCCTATGGAGGTGTATGTGTACTCCAGGTGTATGTAAAGTTACCTTTGAGGGTAAGAGAAGGAAATAATATATTAGAGATGCTACATATATTTTTACCTCTTCCTTTTTTAAAATTTATTTTTATTGAAATATGTTTGACTGTGTGTGTGCTAGTCGCTCAGTTGTATCCAACTCTGTGACCCCATGGACTGTAACCTGCTAGGTTTCTCTGTCCATGGGATTCTCCAAGCAAGAATAATGAAGTGGGTTGAATGTCCTTCTCCAGGGGAATCTTCCTGACCCAGGGATCAAACCCAGGTCTCCTGCATTAGCAGGCAGATTCTTTGCCATCTGAGCCACTGGAGAAGCTCAGCCACTGGGGAAGTACAGGGACTATAGTGTTGTGTTAATTACTGCTATATTACAAAGTGATTCAGTTCTGCACACATACAAACATTCTTTTTAAAAATATTCTTTCCCGTTATGGTTTATCACAGGATATTGGATATAGTTTCCTGTGCGTTACAGTAGGCAGTTCTGCACACATACAAACATTCTTTTTAAAAATATTCTTTCCCGTTATGGTTTATCACAGGATATTGGATATAGTTTCCTGTGCATTACAGTAGGACCTTGTTGTTCATTCATTCTATATATAAAAGTTTATATCTGCTAATCCCAATCTCCCATTCCATCTCTCCCCCAATTCCCTTCTCCCTGGCAACCACAAGTTTGTTCTCTGTGTCCGTGATTCTGTTTCTGTTTCATAGTTAGGTTTGTGCTGTGCTTACTCAGTTGTGTCTGACTCTTTGAGACCCCACGGACTGTATGTAGCCTCTGACTCTTTGTGACCCCATGGACTGCAGCCTGCTAGGCTCCTCTGTCCATGGGGATTCTCCAGGCATGAATACTGGAATGGGTTGCCATGCCCTCCTCCAGGGGATCTTCCCAACCCAGGGATCAAATCCAGGTCTCCCGCATTGCAGGCAGATTCCTTACTGTCTGAGCCACCATAGTTGGGCTTATTTTTGTCATATTTTAGATTCCACATATAAGTGATATCATATGGTATTTGTCTTTCTCTTTCTGGTCTACTTCATTTAGTATGATAATCTCTGGTTTCATCCATCTTGCTGTAAACGGCATTATTTTGTTCTTTTTTATGGTGGAATAGTATCCCACTATATATATGTACCATATCTTCTTTATCCATTCATCTGTTGATGGACATTTAGGTTTTTTCCATGTCTTGGCTATTGTGAATAGTGCTGCTGTGAACATGAAATATATTTCTGACCAAAACAAACGATCCTTTCATATGTTAGACTCTGGGAGAGAAGAGTAAAAGCGCTTCAGAACAAGTTTTAAATGTTTAATTCTTCTAAGAACTGTTTCTTCCAAGGTTTTAAAATTGTGAAATAGAGTTCTTCTGTTTGTTTAAAAAACACCTTCTTAAGCAATAGATTTCTCTTGAAGGGTGTATGAATCTTTTTGAATTATAGTTTTTTCCAGATAATATGTCCAGGAATGGGATTTCTGGATCATATGGAAATTCTATTTTTAGTTTTCTGAGAAACCTCCATACCAAAATGTAAACCTCCAGCTTACATTTCCACCAACAATGTAGGGTTTACCTCTTCCTTTTAACACTTCTGGCTTTTATAATGTACACAGTGGTACAGTTATACATGTAAATAAATAATGGTCATATACAGGACTATGAGGGCCTTCCCAGACGGCACTAGTGATAAAGAAACCCCTGTCTAGGATAAAGAATCTCCTGCAGGAGACTTGAGACGTGTGTTCAGAGGAGGGCATGGCAACCCACTGCAATATTCTTGCCTGGAGAATTCCATGAACAGAAGAGCCTGGTGGGCTATGATTCATAGGGTCACAAAGAGTCGGATACATATGAAGCGACTTAGCATGCACACACGCGTAGGACTATGAACTCAAAAATTTCTGCTGGAGTGTGCAGTCAAAATGGTTTGGAGATGACTAACCTAGACTTGCAGTTTGTCACCACGCTTCAGTCCAGCTTCCTTGCAACTCTATTATTCATTATGAGTTAATACAAGTAAAGTGTTTGGAATAAACTAAGCACTATGTAAGTGTCAACTATTATTATTATTATTATTATCCTATTCCCAAAATTAACTTTCTGCTGCCTCTTAGATACTCCTAATCGTGCATCTGGACTTTTATTTAGAAGTCTTTAATAAATAAGCCAGTTCTTATATTAGGATTTCCTGGATCCTGGTCTGCTTTGCCAAGTCTTTGTGAGCATAGGCTGACACTGGGCTCTGGCTAGTTGGAGGAGGAAGACTGCTGGTCAATCACCTCCGCAGGATGTGATCACTCTGCTTGCAGCCTCTCCCTTCATCTCTTCCCGGAACACATGTCACTTCCCTAAATCACACAACTGATTATGTCACTGTCCAGTGTAAGAAAGCTTGTGAACTTTATCTATAAAATAAGGTCCACATCCCATTGGGAGAATGAGGCGAATAATTGGTTGAAAAGTTGCTACCTAGGATTTGTAGAGTTTTGTGTTCTGCTGTATTTGCTGAGAAAATAAGAAGAGCACAGTATTGGGGCTTCAGAGGCAAGTGGCATGAATTCAAGCCCATCCCTATTATGTGTAGTCTTGGGTAAATCACTTCCTGTCTCCATGATTTGGTTTTCTTCTATGCAAAATTGCATAATGATACCTGCCTCATAGGATTGTAAGATAACACATTTCATATTCTTGGGAACCAATATGTTTTTTTTTTTTAATTTTATTTTTATTTTTAAACTTTACAAATTGTATTAGTTTTGCCAAATATCAAAATGAATCCGTCACAGGTATACATGTGTTCCCCGTCCTGAATCCTCCTCCCTCCCCATACCATGTTCTTAATAAATGGCAGCACTTAAAAAAAATTGAAGTATGGTTGAATTACAATGTATGGTAGTTTCTGATATATAGCAAAATGATTCAGTTTATATATATATTCTTTTTCAAACTATTTTTGGATAGTTTATTACAGGATATTTGGTTCCCTGTGTTATATAGTAGGACCATTGTTTATCTGTTTAATATATGGTAGTGTGTATCTGCTAATCTCAAACTCCTAATTTATCACTCCTCCACCACCTTTCCCCTTTGGCAAACAAATGTGTTATGTCTGTGAGTCTGTTTCTGTTTTGTAGATAAGTTCATTTGTCTCATACTTTAGATTCCACATGAGTGATATAGTGTGGTATTCGTCTTCTCTGACTTCATTAGTATGATAATCTCCAGGTGCATCCATGTTGCTGCAAATGGCATTGTTTCACTCTTTTTATGGCTGAGTAATATTCCATTGCATACCACATGTTCCTTGTTTAAATTTTTATTTTATGCTGGAGCATAGTTGATTAATAATGTGGTGTTGGTTTCAGGTGTACCATAGAGCGATTCAGTTAAGCATATACATGTATCTATTCTTTTTCAAACTGTTTTCCCATTGAGGTTATCACAAAATATTGAGCAGTGTTCCTGTGCTATACTGTAGGTCCTTGTTGGCTACTTTTTTAAATTAATTTTTATTGGAGTACAGTTGATTTTCAATGTCATGCCAGTTTCCACTGCACAGCAAAGCAACCCAGCGACACACATACATACACTTTTTTTCCAGTTCTTTTCCCATATAGATCATTATAGAGTGCTGAGTAGAGTTCCCTGTACTGTACAGTGGGTTTCTATTAGTTATCTGTTTTATATATTATAGTGTGTATATGTCTATCCCAATCTCCCAGTTTATCCTTCCCCATATTTCCCCCTTTGTTACCATAAGTTAATTTTCTACATCTCGGACTACATTTCTATTTTGTAAATAAGTTCATTTGTACCTTTTTAGATTCTCCATATAAGAAATATCACTGTTTATCTTTGTCTGATTTACTTCACTCAGTATAATGATCTCTAGGTCTATCCATGTAGCTGCAAATAGCATTACCTCATTCCTTTTATGGCTAATATTCCACTGTGTATCCCACATCTTCTTTATCCTTTCACCTGCTGATGGACATTTAGGTTGTCTCCATGCCTTAGGTATTATAAATAGCGCTGCTATGAATGCTAAAATGCATATACCTTTTTGAATTACAGTTTTCTCCAGATATGTGTCCAGGAGTGGGATTGTGGGATCATATGGTAACTCTATTTTAGTTTTTTAAAGAATCTCCATACGGTTTTCCACAGTGGCTGCATCAATTTACATTCCTAGTTGGTAACACTTTCATTTGTAATATTTTCACACCATTAGAAAGTCTTCACTAATGGGATATTTAACATGGTCTAGTTAGAGAAGATTTCTTGAAAGAAATGACAACAAGCTGGGAGCTGACATAAATAGGAGTGTTGCAGGCTCTGACAACAGAGGAGTGTAGGGTGGCCTGGCTGAAGCAGAGGCAGAACTGGGAGGGAAAGATGGGGCTGGAGAGCTAGTCCAGAGTCAGGGAAAGAATATCTTCTCTTTTTTATGATATTGCAAAGTTTTAACTTCTATTCAATTGCAACCAACTTTATTTCCATAAACTAGCACATGCAAAGACCACTCCATACCACACTCAGAAAACTAAAGCAGCATCTTTATTTTATACAAACAGTATAAAATGTTTATGTAAGAGCTGTGTTTTGTTTACAATATATTATATTGCTTCAAGCCAATGCCAACAGTTCATACATATATTCCCTATTTTATTGTGTTTACAATATATTATATCATTAAATGTCACTACCACAGTGTTATTTCTTTCTCGCTCTTTTTTAATACTGAATTCTCTGGAATCATGGTAAGGTCATGGTAAGGTAAAATGTATTATGAGTTTAAGGGGAATTCAAAAAATGTAACAAGTGTCTAAATACATGACAAAATAAATTGAAATGCGAAGACTTCAGCACTTTTAACTGCTTCATCCAAACCCTTGTGATTTATGCATTTTTATTCCATTTATCTTCTCTAATGTTGCCCAGCCTCTCAATACCGTGAATGCATTGTACTTTTGGAAATTATCTGCCAAGTACACACTGAAAAGACAAAAATTTAACCTGAACAACTGACATAACATAAAGTTGGTCCCAAAGCACCGAAACAAGAAAATCTATACCATCATGCTACAGCTGTACTTAGAAAACTTAAAAGGAAGAGTAAATATCAGCTCAGTGATTTATAATGAAGCTAATAAAATTCAGGCCAGTATTCTTAACTGTAATAAACATTACTTGAACATTCAACACATGAAAGGTTAACAAAGGCTATGAACTTGGTGTAACTTAAAATGTTTCAGATGTCGGAGTTCACCAGATGTAATTGGATTCAGGTGGGTCCTGCCGCTCCTCGGCCTTTTTAACTGAAGGCGTGTGCTGCCTGAGCTGGGCGCCTGCTGGCCTCAGGGTATGCAGGAGGCTGGCTCCATACCCTGCAAAATTATTCACAGCTTAAAAGAAAAGAAACTACAAAAACAAGCTCTTCAGATTCATTATTCACCATTCAAATAAAATCCATTTTCCCTTTCCAACCCAGAGTGAAAGACCACAGTGACCACAAAAAGCTACCTGAATGATGAGATGTTACAGGTTCAAGATCTCTTTTAAAAGAAATTCATTTTACTAACTCCATCAAATCTGGCTTCCATTGAATCTCTGATTCACTATATATTTTGGTCATGACACGCATGAAGCAAACTTGGGATGAATGTTATTGAATGGAAGGATGTTCTCCATCCAAAGGCTCGTAAGGATTAAGCACTGAGGTCTCATTGCAGGAGTGCTTTCTGCAGAGAACGTTGTCATTGATCCTTTCATTGCCTTGCAAAACCAATCTCCATTATTATTGAACTGCAGTCCATGGGGTCTCGAAGAGTCGGACACGACTGAGCGACTTCACTTTCACTTTTCACTTTCACACATTGGAGAAGGAAATGGCAACCCACTCCAGTGTTCTTGCCTGGAGAATCCCAGGGACGGGGGAGCCTGGTGGGCTGCCATCTATGGGATCGCACAGAGTCGGACACGACTGAAGTGACTTAGCAGTAGCAGCAGCAGCAGTTCAATAATAACAACTCCCATTCTTCATAAAGATCACATGATTAGGCATGGCTATTGCATTTACACAAAATATGAATTTTATAAGAATTAAAGACTTCCATAAGTCAGACAGAGAAGGTGAATTATTGTATGAGATCCCTTATATGTGGAATCTAAAAAGAAATGATACAAACAAATTTACTTAAAAAAAGAAAGAGACTCATAGACCTAGAGAATGAACTTCTGGTTGCAGGGGGTGAAGGAGAAGGATGGGTAGAAGGGATAGCTAGGGAGTTTGGGATGAACATGTACACACTGCTATGTTTGAAATGGACAACCAACAAGGCCTGCATAACACAGGGAACTCTGCTCAATGTTATATGGCAGCCTGGATGGAAGGTGAGTTTGGGGGAGAATGGCTACATTTATGTGTAGCAGAGTCCCTTTGCTATCCACCTGAAACTATCACAACATTGTTTATTAATTGGCTATACCCCAATACAAAATAGAAAGTTTTAAAAAAATGAATCAATCTAAAAGAATTCAGGAAAAGAGAAGTGTTTAAAAAAAAGTACACCAGTACATATATTAGAGAAGGGTTAGGATTTGAACTGCCTCCTTCTCAGTGGGCTTTTGTGAGCCTTGGTCAAGATGGGTGTCTACTGATAGCATTTCCAGTTCATCGTAAGAGGAGTATAACACAATAATACAATGTGAGTTGTGAGTTACACAACTCAAGACTTCTTTTCTCCTTACTTATGAACTTCTGAAGATGCCTGGATCACTGACTCACTTCTGCTGATTTCCTAAAACTGATCAGCAGTTAAAAATCTGCCTCCATCTTCCTGTGCATTAGAGTCAAGTTTGGCATTTCATTTGTTCCCTGTGGTTTTTAAATGCAAGCATGCCGTTAAGTAACTGCTGAGAACAGAATGCTTTGTTCCTGAATGCTTTTCTTTGAATTGTCAGCATGTAGGCTAGTAGCTCATGGACCGGCCAAGACAATGAGCCAACAATCCCTACCCTGCTGCTCACCCTGCCACCCATGAAGCCCAAACCTCCCTGGTGAGGCAGAGCCTGAGCCAGGAAGTCTGTCTCCAGTGTCCTCCTCCCATCTAGGATGTCTGGGTGCCTGGGACCTCCCAATGTGTCGCCTCACTGGAAATCTGTTCTTAGCAGAACTCTCTGCCTCACAGCTTCCTTGTCATCTCCTTTTAAGCAAAATTAACCTCATTCTTTCAGCCTGATTCTCTCAGCCACTGTACAAAATGGCTGGGGGGCCTCTCCTGTAAAACCTGCTTGCATTTTAATCAAGCACCAAGGCATCTTCTTGACATGCATGGCTGAATCTGAAATGCATGGCTGAATCTGAAGGCGGCAGAGATGACAAAAGCTTTCAGCAGCAAAGTCTACAAGTGAGAGTGCTACTGGGGCTGGGAGACCTGTCAGAACTGCTCACCTAAACTGCACGCATGAGGGCCTCTCACTTGCCTTCTTGGAATGGTTAATTGTCTATAGGTCTTTTACCTGAAGGAAGGTCCCCTTCTGCCCCATTTGGTACCATTCCATCATTTCCACCTGGGTAAACGAGCCATTTTCCAGAGGAATCCACTTTTTGTTAAGCTATGTCCACCTGAAGCCAATTCAACCTACCATCCAGCCAAGGCAATGGTGGAAAAAAGACTCAGCTCAATGGCTCAGTGTAGCCTAGGCCAGACACCAATATACTTTAAAACAAACAAACATGTAAAGCTACACATAACTGGTTTTATACATATCAGAATAGTACAATGTGTGTTATAAAATATGTACAAAAAGTAGGAATTAGAGATTGAGATATATAACTATACATATAAAATTTCTACATAAATGTAATAAAAGAACATAAAATATTTTTTTAAATGTCTTCGAACTAATATTTTCCCTTAGCACCCCAGATGATTATTCCACACTCACTGGGCTATATGCATCACCCTTTGGAGACCATTAGAAAAACACCTGATATGAAAGTGATCTGTTCACTTTGTGTACATTATTTTGGAAACAACTTGATAGGCACAATCTGGACTTGTATTAATCAAGGGAGCTGCATGACTGAATGAAGCCTTCCTTTGCCCACAGAAAGTAGCCAGTGGGTCCATCCTCAGCAGTTAGAGTTCAAGCTGCAGGATGAAACTGCAGAAATGCATTATTTGTTTCCTTCACTTGCTGATCGACTACCCCTCTCTCTTGATTCTGGGCACCACCAGGAAGGATCTTTTCTGTCTGTTCACTGGTATGTTTCCAGTGCCTGGATTCATGTTTAGCACAGAGACGATATCAATCAAAACAGAATGATTGAATTTAGCAACTTTAACTTTCATTTTGTGTATAAAATAGACCAGTGGTTTATTATCTTATCAGATCAGATCAGATCAGTTGCTCAGTCGTGTCCAACTCTTTGCGACCCCATGAATCGCAGCACGCCAGGCCTCCCTGTCCATCACCAACTCCCGGAGAGATAGTCCATTTTTGGTGGTCAGTAAATGTGAAAAAAAATACAACTCCATGTTAACATCTCTCCTGTACTTCACAGACCTTTTCTCTCCCTTGAAAGAACCTATTTAAAGCATCCCAAAACCAACACAGTGTAAAGATTTTACACAGCAAACTCATGTTCTAATGCTCCTTGATCAATCCTGAACGATAACATGAGAACTTTGTAGCTACTGATCTACATTTGATTTAGAAATCTTACTTTTATTCATTTCTATCATAGTTAACATACCATATTACCAAACCAACCTGGAATACTAATTTAACCTGGAAAATATTTGTGGTGATATTTTACAGATGTGGTGGTATTTTACAGCGATGCTTTCTTTCCTCTACACTCTAAAGCTTAGAGAGTTCTGGTGGTAGTGGGGACCAGTGGAGAGAGCAGGAAGAGGAGGAGAAGTTGGTTTTATGCAACGGAAAGCAGAGCTGAGTTATGGCTTGTCTGTCCTGGCCTTTGGAGCCAGGGAATAGACGTGCAAGAGTCTGGCTCCCCAGACAGTTCACACTCACTTTTATTGCAGTGTCTCCCATGCCAGCCTTCCCGACACTGGCATTTGTTGGGTTCGTGGCAGGTTCCATGTGTGCCGCAGCCAGGTTTGCAGACAGCTAGAGTCAAAGGAGATAAATAGAAAGTTTCCTGAGCTTTCACCGGTTAACAGAATTACGCAGCTATCTTCCCCGCAGTTCTTTCGAATGTGTTAGTTTTGGCTTCATCCCTTCATGTGTTTTTCTAAGTCAGTCTCCAGCTAGAAGTCAGTTTTGGACTCTTTTGAGTCAGTCCTGGAAGTGAGCTAGACTTGATGTTTCTCAGTGACAAAAGACACTCGGAGGACTTTGAAACTGCCAGGCAATGGAAGTTTATCTTCCTTAAGAAAACTCCTAATAGTTAAAAAGTTTGGTGGTGTGTGCAAATGTGTCTAAGTTTTTTTTTTTTACATGCATGGATTTCATATGTCTTTGGTCTACCTCAAGAAACATAAATGTCAGTGAAGAAAGGTTAATTGTGATGCCCTGGCAACATGCAGCAGGTACAGAAGTTAGGAAGTAAGAGAGAAGAGATCCCTGCTAGTTTAACTACCCCATAACACAGGTCGGCTGTGTGTACAGGGTACTTACGCTTTGAACAGAGGTCTCCTTGGTAACCTTTGGAGCACTTGCATTTGTTTTTACCAATGCATTTACCTCCATTTCGACAGGGCTGTGGGCATTTGCCTGAAATAGAAGAATGCAAATAAGCAAGGAACTCTGTTCTCCTTTCAGAGGCAATTACATTTTTTTCAAAGGAATCGCAAGGCTTTGAGAGGATCAAGGCTTTTAAGTGGCAGTTATTTCCACTTATTTCGGATCAACCCTGGCTTTGTTACTGTTTGAGCTTCGTTTTGGGGACAAATAGGCTCATATTTTATAATTTTGGATATGAATCTTCCACAATGAGTATTGTTCAAATGCTGTATTTATATCACTTTTTTGACAAACAATGTTTTATCTGATTCATAAAAACTTGTAATTCAAGATATATTGAAAGTGAAGATATGGATAGCCCCCTAAGTGATCTTTCCTCTGAGTTCTGATTTTTGTATGTCACTATTTCTGAAAGCAGGCCTATACCTGGACACGATGACTTCTGTCTTAGCCTAGGATTCTCCAGAAATCAGGACCTGCCTGCAGAGTTTATTCGGGGAAGTGATCCTTGGGATGAGGAATAGAGGGCAGGGAGAGTCAACAGCAGAAGAGAAAAAGCCAACACAAAAGTATGTTTGTAGGTTGTTCATCACTACAGCAACTGGGCTCTATTCTGCAGCATCTTTCTGAGGAGTCAGGTAGATGGACTGCTCCTTCAAGTTGCCTGAAGGGAGAGAGAGGGGAGTGTTTATTCATCTGCACCAGTGTCCACTGACCAAAGGTCACCCCATGGAATCACTTTCTTGAATTTCTAGTCTGTGACTACAGATTATATACGTATAATCTGTATACATGTGCAGTTGCTCAGTCATGTCTGACTCTCAAGAGTCTTCTCCAACACCATAGTTCATCAGTTCTTCAGCGCTCAGTTTTCTTTATGGTTCAATTCTCACATCCATACACAACTCCTTGAAAACTATAGCACTGACCATACAGATCTTTGTTGGCAAAGTAATGTCTCTGCTTTTTAATATGCTGCCTAGGTTTGTCATAGCTTTTCTTCCAAGGAGCAAGTGTCTTTTAATTTCATGGCTGTGGTGACCATCTGCAGTGATTTTGGAGCCCAAGAAAATAAAGTCTCTCACTGTTTCCATTGTTTCCCCATCTATTTGCCATGAAGCGATGGGACTGGATGCTATGATCTTCATTTTTTGAATGTTGAATTTTAAAAGCCAACTTTTTCCACCCTCCTCTTTCACTTTCATCAAGAGGCTTTTGAGTTCCTTTTCACTTTCTGCCATAAGGATGGTGTCATCTGCACATCTGAGGTGATTGATATTTCTCCCGGCAATCTTGATTCCAGCTTGTGCTTCTTCCAGCCCAGCATTTCTCATGATGTACTCTGCATATAAGTTAAATAAGCAGGGTGACAATATATAGCCTTGACGGACTCCTTTCCCAATTTGGAACCAGTCTGTTGTTCCATATCCGGTTCTAACTGTTGTTTCTTGACCTACATATAGGTTTCTCAGGAGGCAGGTAAAGTGTTCTGGTATTCCCATCTCTTTAAGAATTTTCCACAGTTTGTTGTGATTTTATATATATATATATATATATATATATATATATTTATTTATTTATTTTTATTTATATTCAGTACTCAGGGTCTCTGGTGGGAAGCGAGAGACGTGTGGCTCAGCTCAGGTGCAATCAGACTGTGTTTGTACAGATTAGGTCATCGCAGTGATGGAGGGAAAGGCTGGCTGAGAAGGACATGAGGTGGGGCACACAAAGTCCTTGATTCCACACTTGGGCATTTTCCTGGAATGTCTCAGATCCTAAGAATACTTCATGCTTTATCTCTGTGCCAAATGAGGAGTGCTGATATTTTCACAGATCTCTGCATCCCAGGATTTTAGAGCTGGATATAGATGTAAAAATCATATTTTTCTTCTTTCTTACTTCTATGCATTTGCAATCTAGAATTTGCCATCCTGAGGCTGAAGTTTTTTCTGGGTAAGCATTATGCTTGACAGACATGTAGTGAATCCCATATGAAAATCATTTTGCTAAAAACACTTTCTTTTATTTATCCAAAATGACTTTCCTCACATATAAATCTCACTGTGGAGATTAGAGAGACAATTGAGATGTTAGTGTCTCTCAGAAAATTGAAATGCCATTAGAGCTGTAGGCTTTTCTGACACAGGGATGTTTCACAGAAAGGTGTTAAAACAACCTTAATACTTGAATGCCACCTTTCTATCAACCATTAAAATCCAAAAGAACCCTTTTTGCTAGGTTTGGACACAAAGAATAGCACTTACTCTGTGGTCAAGATCCAACTTCAATTTAAGGAAAGGAATATCTAACTCTGAATTTCCATTTGTGTCAAAGGAACATCTGATCCCATCATATGCTCAAAATTGGATACTTTGCAATGTACTGGGGTTTTTCAACTAAGCAAGATGTGGGACAATAATTAAATGGCAGAAAAGATAGAGGATATATTGTGAACTACTTGGGGGGTCCAAGGTTCCCCATATTCCAGGAGATGTGAACTTAGTATACAGAGAGAATGGAGAGAATGGCTGATAGAGACAATCTTTTCATTGTCCCCAAGGATGTTTTTGTTCCCTTGGCAAGAGGGAAGTGAGGACCCTGAGGCTTACTGCAGCCAACAGGGAAGATGTTCTCTCTTGGTTATCACAGAACAGAAATCTCTTTGCAGGTGACTATTAGAAGGCCATTCCTAGATCAAACCTCATGGAACCAAAATATCATGAAGGGATGACTGTTTTAAAGTTCAGAATTCTATAAATGTCTTTATTATTGACTTTCTTTTCCTAAAACTATATTGTGAACAAATTCTTATCATTGGATAGTGGAACCCTGAGTCAATGTGAGAAATCACACATTTTTACCCAAATGAGACTAAGCACTGCCTGAAGACAAATAGATTTGACTAATTCTAAACAATTCAAATTTTAGCTATAACCAGTGAGGACAGTGAGATAAGGTATTGACAAAATAAAGATATTAAACTTCCTCCACCCATCAGACTGGGAGGTAAATCTGTGACTATCCTTCACATAGAGAAAAGATGAACGTGGTTTACCGTAAGTGCCAACAACCACCATCTCTGAGTCTTAGAATTTTACAAGTGATTTTTAACTGTTTTATCCAATATTCTAATTTTTTATGGCAAACATTTTATATAGATTACAATAATAAAACCCATTAAGGTATTAAAAAACCCACTTTTGGTACCATATAATTTGGTTTTTTAAACTGAAGGCTCATTAAGGAATCTTATAAAGTTTATGAACCTTAAAGAACAAGAAAAACATATGTACAAATATCCAGATACTTCTAACCATAGTCTTGTTTGTTAACCTGCAAGTATATCTCACAATCAAGTCAGAATGAAGTTTGAGAAGCCATCAACTTTGATAGAGGCCAGGGGAAATGATAATAGCATCAGAATACATATTTTATCTAAAAAAAAAGAGAGACAATAACAAATACTGGTAAGGATATGGAGAAATTGGAACCCTTGTACATTGCTGGTGGGAATGTAAAATGGTACAACCACTTTGAAAAATAGTTTGGCAGTTCCTCAAAAAATTAAAGAGTTAACACATAGTCTAGCAATTCCACTCCTAGGAATACTCAGGAGAACTGAAAACATGTTCACACAAAAACTCGTACACAAATATTCATAGCAGCACTACTGTTTGCAGTAGCCCTAAAGTGGGGACAGCCCAGGTGCCCATCAGCTGATGGATGGATAAACCAAATGTCGTTGATATATCCACACAATGGAATATTATTTAGCAAGTAAAAGGAAGTAATGATATATGTAACAATAGAGGTGAACCTTGAAAATATGCTAAGTGAAAGAAGTCAGACATAGCAGGCCACATATTGTATAATTCTATTTATATGAAATATCCAATATCTAAGTACATTAGTGGATTCCAGGGGTTTGGGGTGAGGACCATGAGGAGTGACTGCTGATGGGAATAGGGTTTCTTTGGGGGATGGTAACATGTTCTAGAAGTAGATGCTGTACAACTTTGTGAATATAATCAATATCAATTGTATGCTTTAAAATAATTTTATGTATGTGAATTATGTCTCATGTTAAAAATAAGATATATAATTCAACTTTTTGTCTCTATTACACTATAGGCACTTTTCAATACAAGGCCGATTTTAATTTTTCCTGGTAATATGGTTCTGGCGATAGAAAAAAAAATTTCCTAAAAGGATTTGAGTATAACTTGTAATGGCAATAATCAAGAACTTTCAAAGGCCCACATTTTTGGTGCAATTAGGGAAAAAAAAAGAGTAGAAAACATTATCTCTGCCAATGGAAAGGTCATAAACCTAAGGGCATGAAAGAGCATATGTCCATGAAGAGAAAGGAACCCATGAACAAAGATTCATAAACATGAACCAATTAAGTACACAAAGTCTGAGTGTAAGTGTGTGGAGAAAATTGAGGGGAGTTAGTTCAGAGATATCTTTATCGGGGCAGGGTAATTAACAAGAACAGAAACCACATCCTGACAATTAAATTACATGTTCTATGAAAACTTCAGAAGTATTTCATTTGAACTCTATAAAAAAAAATAGTCATTTCAGCTATTACTCATTAAAGTGAAAAAATCCCCACAAATAAATTAGAGGTTGAAAGTTAAAATAGTAAGTCAGTATTATTTAATTCTGAACCCACTACAACTTCAGAAACTATGGCTAGAGCAAACACAGTGGTGTTTTATGGACATAATACAGCTGGAGGTGAAAATGCCGTATTCCAGAACTTCCAGAAAAGTAGGGACATGCTCACTCACATTCCTTTTGTTTCTTCCTGAGCCAGGCTTTGGTGTTATCTGTTTTTGGGGTCACAGAGCAATCTAGGGTGAGGTTGGCTCATTTCTGAGTTGAGCAGAGAGCTTCAGTGATGGGAAGATAACAGGGCCAGGGCAAAGAGTTTGGTATCCTGGTTCCCAAAACAATGATTATCTACCACATTCCACCCTTAAATTTGTATTTTTTTTTTTTTTTTTTGGTATCACAGCATGACAAACATCTAGAGAAGGCATAATGTGCATTGATTTTAAGTTTATGGATCAACTATTTTTTTTTTGTCAACCATAAATAAACACTTAAGAGACACTTCCTCAATCTAGATACAGAGCATTTTAGGCACATCAGAAAGTTTTATTGTGCTCCCAATCACTATTCTGGTTTCTATGATCTCCTAATACTTTTGCCTGTTCTTGAACTTCATAAAAATGGAATCGTCCAGCATGCATTTTTGTGTGTCTAACTTCTTTTACTTAGCATAACATCTGTGCAATTCATTCACGCTGTTGTGTGTGCTATTAGATGCTTTTGTTTTTATTGCTCTTTACCTTACTTCCCTCCTTTTTCTTGAGTCTGTCTTTTTCTCTGAGATGGATTACTAGGCTCTGGCTGGTTGGGAAATGTGGCAGTGAGTTGGGAAATGTGAACAGAAAGAAGAAAGCCAGAGGTGGGGGAAAAAGACTCTATGCCTGCAGGTAAGTGAACAAATTCCAGCTGTCCTTAAGCTCTGGTCTACATTTCTAGTCTCAAACTATGAACTCTCCACAAGAAACAGTGCAACATGGTGAAGAGCGCAAACCAGACACAACCGAGTCAGAGAGTGTTTAATGAGTCAGCTGAGCTGATCTATGCCTCTCCTCTACCCCACTGTTAGCCAAAATGGATGGCGGCTGAATCTAGTAAAAAGAAACCCCTGGCCTGAGACCTTAGACGAGCTATTCATTGTCTCGGGGCTTCAGATTCCTCATCAATAAAATGAAGGGGTCAGATGGTGCCGCTCATGTTCCCCACCCCAAACAAAGACAATGCAGGTCAGTACTCACTTGTTTCACACTGCTCTCCCTCTAGTCCTGGAGGGCAAATACACTTTCCAGGGTAGAAACAGGTCCCTCCGTTAAAGCAGGTGGCTGAGCAATTTGCTGTTAGAATGAATAACAGGGTATTGCATTAGATAGTCACTTAAATCTAACAACAACATTTCATTAAGGCTAAGTGATACTTCTTAGGCATCTGCTACTTGCCCATTTACTTATTTAATAAAATAAGCCATATTACCCAGACAGCAGTGGTAATCAATTGCTTGATCATTTGCAGATTCAGGCAATATAACAGGATACCACACACATGACACCAGACCCACCTCTAGGGGTTTGTTTGCCTCTTAGTGAAAAAAGGCAACAGTGGGTAAAAACAAATATCTTTTTAATTTTATTGTAAATATCTATGCTCTTAAAAAGGAAAAGAATGCTATAAACCCAAGAAAATATTTAAGATGAATGAAGAATAAAAGGAGAAAACCTTCTTTGGAGCAGATAAAAGGGAGAGAAGTCATAAATATTAGGATTGGACAGAGGAGAAAGCAACTTTTTTCCTGATTAAGAGGAACAGAGATGCATCTTATATAACAGAAATTTTTGAAAAAAAAAGTTTTTATGACATTTGCAAGAAAGAGTAATTATATTCAGGAAAGGGCAGCCTATTCCCCTTTATGAGATCCCGTAGGCAGGGAAGTGGCAGTGGCATGAGCTAGAGGGATGACGAAAGTGGGTATGTGACTGTGGGAGTCCAATAAACTAGATTTTCCAGGTGATAATCATACTGCTGGTAGTTCATCCTAAACCCTCCTTTTTAGAGTCAGCTTCTGGAGTTTCACTGCTCACTGGCACCTAAAATAGAGGGAGGACAGAAATGAAAACGGGGGAGAGCAAGTATCTAAAAATAGACAAGTTGGCTCATTCTATAACGGAGATGAAAATAAGAACTCAGCTATTCCAGTTTCACGGCCTTTTTGTTCTTGTCCTATATAAAACAGGCCAAAATTGGCTGTAGGTGAATGAGAGCTGGAATAAGCGTCCAGGAAGAAAATCAGAAAGGATTTCCAAAAGTTCTAAGTGTGTGCTTTCTTTGCGGAAATGAAATCCAACTAAAATATTCTATGAATATCATGCTTCCTAAATGATAAAACTTTTGTTAAAAATCATAAGCATCTCCTAGCTTAAGGCCATGCTGTACTTGCCTTGGCAAAATCAAGTTTCCTGTCATAGAGGGTAACAAAAGCACTGGAGGACAGGATTTAGGATTTAGGAGAATCCGATTTTTGAACTTCCTTTGTTACTTGCTGCTAACATTGTTGAAAGTGAAGTGTTGCTCAGTGCTGTCTGACTTCACAACCGCATAGGCTGTAGCTCACCAGCCTCCTCTGTCATGGAATTCTCCAGGCAAGAATATTGGAGAGGGTAGCCATTCCCATCCTTCTCCAGGGTAGTATCTTCCCCACCCAGGGATCGAACCCAGGTCTCCTCCTTGCAGGCAATTACCATCTGAGCCACTGAAGCTAATATTAGGGCAGGACCTTTTGTAATAATCTAGAATTATTATGGAATGTTTCACAAGTTTGCCTGTCATCCTTACACAGGGGCCATGCTAATCTTCTCTGTCCTGTTCCAATGTTATCACATGTATTGCCAAAGTGAGCAGAGGACAGTTGTTTTTGTGAGCATGTCTTATCTCCCCACTTGCCCCTGTTTCTCCTGGGGATAATAGGAGATGAGAAAACATCAGGATCTGTGTCCACTTTGCTGGATCTCGCTGGACACTATCCTTACTAACATGTAGAATGCAATGAACCTGGGAGTTTAATCAAAAGTTACAGAATGTGACCAACATTACAAATGTGTCACATTACAAATGTGACAAAACTGAATATTGAATCTGGCCACACCCTTAATAATTGCATAATTGCTTCTCTCCATCTCTGTTGTGCGATGATTCTTGACTAAGAAAATGAGCCAGAGACACCAAAGGACTTTCACTGGGGCTGAAGGTTTGCTGGGCCGGTATTTAACCACTCAGCCGTTAACATTTACAACAGATGTCCCAAGAGCCAATGAAAGTTAATCTTTAGTGTTTCTTTGAATCTGTAGTGCCAAGGTCTAGTTCCATGCCAGTAATTAAACCATTTTTCAGAAGCTCTATACTCCCTCCTGGATAATAAATGCATCTTTTGGTTGAGATAGTAAAAAAACATTATTTCTTTTAATGTTCCCAGATCTCCAGTGAGACCAAGTGGAATTTCAACAGACTTTCCAAAAGAATAAGAAAAAGTTACTGGAGTCTAACAAGAAGGAAAATCTTTCATCTGAAAGGTAAAATATTACAAATGTAAAAGGACTGGAATACACATAGATATTTTCCTTCACAGGACCATGCAGTGTTGAGACACCCTGGCATAAAAAAGACATTATAGTTGATTATCAGTCACTGTGCATACTACACCAATAATAAGCCTCATAAATGGTCTTTTAAAATTGGATAATACATTTGTTCTTCATCCAAATTTCTGAAGGATTGGCTCTATTGCCTAGTAAATTTGAGATAATATGAATTTAATTCTGCTTCTAGAATTAAATTCTGCCCAATTCTGAAGTAGCAGAAGGGCTGAATGCTAAATTTAGACAAATGAAAAGAAGCTGCACAAGAAAGAATTTTTTACTCACTGGCTATTATTATCAGTGTCATTAGTGATTAATCTTTATAAAATTTTAAAGTTGTTTTCATTCCAATGCTATAGTTTTCAAAGACCACCTACAAATAAAAGGTAGAGATGTGAACATGTGCTCTCAGTTAGCTTAGAGATGGGGGAACCAGGGGTCAATGGCTTAATTTCTATTTACAGTTGGGAAAAGCATGGCCCACAGAGATTGGTTTCTCTACTCAGAGTCACTTGTAAAGGAACCGGGTTCTGAAACAGGTAGCCTGAGTGGCAACACGGTACAGTGGAGGATGTGAATTTGGGTCAAACTACTCAAGGTCTATAAACTTTATTTTGCTTATCTGGGACTATGATGAATAATTATTTACATATCTCAAAAGATTGTTAGAACTAAAGTCAGGTAATTGTATGAAGGTACTTTGCATATCACAAAATAACAGACAACCATAATGATTATTCTGACTCATGCTAAGGGCTCCTTCCTTTAGCTTTTCTTTCATTTTAAAAAAGCTGCTCATTTTGATGTTAATTGGTGCTATCTGTATTATCACTAAAGAGACACTTCTCAAAAATAAGCACATTATTTTATTTTGGCCAATCCAATATTTATTTTAGAAAATAGTGCCCTACTCATGCACTTGGCTTTTCTGGTGGCTCAGTGGTAAAGAACCCGGCTGCCCGTGTAGGATATGTGAGTCAGTCCCTGGGTCGGGAAGATCCATGGAGGAGGAAATGGCAACCCACTCCAATGTTCTTGCCTGGAGAATCTCATGGACTGAGGAGCCTGGTGGGCTACAGTCCATGGGGTTGCAAAAGAGTCGGACACAACCAAGCAACCAAACAACAACAATGCACACAATTAGCATTTTTGACAGAAGGATAATTTCATTAAATACATACACTTTAAGGATGTTAATTTTTTTCCATCATACACTTTACAGATGTTAATTTTTTTCCATAAAAGATGTGAACCAGGCAAAGTAGATAGGTGTCTTGCAAGACTATGAATCACACCATTCTACTCTAGAGCCATGTTTGAATCTACTTTCTGAGAGTAAAATCTGGCTATGCTGCTGCTTCATAGGAAGGAGGGACCCATGCTCTCAGGGATGTGATCTGTGAGCAGAGAATTAAATGGGTGATCAGTGAACTTCTAGGTCAGGCAATTTGGAAGAGATTGTTTTAGAAGCTCACCCATAAAACTGATTTGGGACATACGAAAACAGCAATGGGCCAGGAGTAGCTAACTGTCCATGAAACTTCATGCTCCCCTCCCATAAAGGGAGATAGCTGTCCAACCAGGAATGACATTTCTCCTGCTTGCATCCAGGTAGGTAATGAGGCTAATTCCTATCCACGGAATGTGTGTTGAAAGTTTTGTGGGTCACTTTTGGACTTTTTTTGTTTTTTTTTAAGCAGTGCCTATTCCAATCTTTGCTGGAACCAGAGAGCTCCTAAGCTGTCAGCAGGATCATCAGTGCCTGGGGCCCTGAGTCACTGTATGGAGAACTGCCTTGCCCACTGACCAGGTTCCTGCGCTGGAGCATTCTGTGAGTGAATGTAAACTTGTACTGTGTTAAGCTACACTGAAATTTATAGTTAATGTTAAAGCAACCAGCGAAGTGATACACCCTATTTATAAAGCTGTTATGAAGAGTGATGATATAGTAAATATACTTCTTTTAATTGAAACATATATATTACCATATGTAAAATAGGTAGCTAGTGGGAAGTTGCTGTATAACACAGGGAGCTCAAACAAGTGCTCTATGATGACCTAGAGGGCTGGGAAGGAGGTTCAAGGGGGAGGGGACGAATGTGTACTTATGGCTGATTCACCTTGTTGTATAGAAGAAACCAACACAACATTATAAAGCAATTATCCTCCAGTAAAAAAAAAAAAAAAAAGTAAAAAGAACCTTGTTCTTAGGAAGTTACCTTTATCGCAATTGACTCCATAGAATCCAGGTGGACAGATGCAGAAACCGGGAGTAACACATAGCCCGCCATTCATGCATCGTGGTGAGCAAAGGACTAATGGGGAGAGAGAATTCTAATTAAGGCCAATAGGGTTTTAGAAACAGGACCATTTTGGAAATGTCGATAATATAACAGGTCTACATTTTCAAGCTTTGTGGTTGACTCTAAAGGGGTTGCTCTGTAAAGAGAGAAGTTTGGTATATTAAAATTATTTTTGTGCAGTAAATAAGGTTATATTTTTAACCAATTTCATAGAAGAGAATTTTGGAATTGTTCCACTTGAATGGCTGATTAAAATTTTCCCAGAATCATTATTTTAAGTAAGATGTGGTCTTCTTAAGAAGTATCTTTTTCTGCCTTATTTCCTCAATTTTTCAATTTCAAACTATCTTCTGCAAATATCATTTTCTGCTGTATTTCCTCAACCTTTCAATTTCAAAATCAGTCCAGATGGAGCTCAGGACAAGATGGTGGAATAGAAGGACTTTGAGATCACTTCCTCTCATGAGAAGACCAAAATCACAACTGCTAAACAATCATTGATTAAAAAAAAGACTGGAACGTACCAAAAAAGATATTCTACATCACAAAGACATAAAGAACAAACCACAACAAGACGGCAGGAGGGGCACACTCTCTACACAGTCAAATCCCATACCCCCTAGGTGGGTGACCTGCAAACTGACAACAGTTGCAGAAGCTCTCCCACAGGAGTGAGAGCTCTGAGTCCCACATCAGCCTCCCCAGTCTGGGGGTCTGGCATTAGGAGGAGGGTAGACTTGAGTGCAGGAGCTCCACCGGACTGCGGGAAGCAGAGACTCCACTCTTGGAGGGCATACCTGGGTCTTGTGTTACCAAGACCCAGGGCAAAAGTAGTGACTTTACAGGAACCTGGGCTAGACCTACCTAGTCTTGGAGGGTCTCCAGGAGAGGCAGGGGGAAGCTGTGGCTCACTCTGGGGACAAGGACACTGGTCAGAAGATTCAGGGAATTTTCACTGGCATGAGCTCTCATGGAGGCCAGGCCAACATTTTGGCACCAAGACCAGAACCCACCCAACAGCCTATAGGATCCAGTGCTTGTACACCTCAGGCCAAACAATAAACAGGGTAGGAACACAGCCTACTCATCAGCAGACAGGCTGCCTAAAGACTTCAGGACCTCATAGCCACCTCATCTTGTTCAGTCACTAAGTCATGTCTGACTGCAACTCCATGGACTGCAGCACAGCAGGCTTCCCTGTCCTTCACGATTGTTTAAACTCATGTCTACATCTCAATGATGCCATCCAACCATCTCATCCTCTGTCGTCTCCTTCTCCTCCTGCCCTCAATCTTTCTCAGCATCAGCCACCGCTAGAGACACCCCTTGACATGGCCCTCCCCACCAGAGGGCCAACACCCAGCTTCACTCACAAGGCCCCTCCAAACAGGAAGCCTACATAAGCCTCTAGACCAGCCTCACCCACTGAGGGACAGATAACAGATGCAAGAAAATCACAACCCCTCAGTCTGAGGACCTAGCCTATCCACAACAGGCCAGACCCTACTCTGGGTGGGACCAACTGGGCCCCAGACCTGCAACAAGTAGGCCAACACAAGCCTTGGGACACCATGGAAACAATCCCACTTACCATCACATCAAAAAGAATAAAATACCTAAGAGGAAAGCTATCTGAGAAGATAAAAGATCTATACTCAAAAAAACTGTAAGTCACTGATAAAAAAAAATTGAAGGTGATACAATCAGATGGAAAGCTACACCATCTTCTCAGATTGGAAGAATCAATATTGTTAAAATGACCATACTATCCAAGGAAGTCTACAAATTCACTATTCAGTTCAGTCCAGTCACTCAGTCATGTCTGACTCTTTGCGACCCCATGAATCACAGCATGCCAGGCCTCCCTGTCCATCAGCAACTCCTGGAGTTTACTCAAACTCATGTGCATCGAGTCAGTGATGCCATCCAGCCATCTCATCCTCCGTCATCCCCTTCTCCTCTTGCCCCCAATCCCTCCCAGCATCAAAGTCTTTTCCAATGAGTCAACTCTTCTCATGAGGTGGCCAAAGTATTAGAGTTTCAGCTTTAGCAACAGTCCTTCCAAGGAACACCCAGAACTGATCTCCTTTAGGATGGACTGGTTGGACCTCCTTGCAGTCCAAGGAACTCTCAAGAGTCTTCTCCAACACCACAGTTCAAAAGCATCAATTCTTCAGCGCTCAGCTTTCTTCACAGTCCAACTCTCACATCCATACATGACCACTGGAAAAACCATAGCCTTGACTAGACGGACCTTTGTTGGCAAAGTAATGTCTCTGCTTTTTAACGTGCTATCTAGGTTGGTCATAACTTTTCTTCCAAGGAGTAAGCGTCTTTTAATTTCATGGCTGCAGTCACCATCTGCAGTGATTTTGGAGCCCCAAAAAATAAAGTCTGCCGCTGTTTCCACTGTTTCTCCATCTATTTGCCATGAAGCAATGGGACCGGATGCCATGATCTTTGTTTTCTGAATGTTGAGCTTTAAGCCAACTTTTTCACTCTCCTCTTTCACTTTCATCAAAGGTCTCTTTAGTTCCTCTTCACTTTCTGCCATAAGGGTGGTGTCATCTGCATATCTGAGGTATTTCTCCCAGCAAATCTTGATTCCAACTTGTGCTTCTTCCAGCCCAGCATTTCTCATGATGTACTCTGCATAGAAGTTAAATAAGCAGGGTGACAATATACAGCCTTGACATACTCTTTTTCCTATTTGGAACCAGTCTGTTGTTCTGTGTCCAGTTCTAACTGTTGCTTCCTGACCTGCATACAGGTTTCTCAAGAGGCAGGTCAGGTGGTCTGGTATTCCCATCTCTTGAAGAATTTTCCACAGTTTATTATGATCCACACAGTCAAAGGCTTTGGCATACTCAATAAAGCAGAAATAGATGTTTTTCTGGAACTCTCTTGCTTTTTCCATGATCCAGCGGATGTTTTGCAATTTGATCTCTGGTTCTTCTGCCTTTTCTAAAACCAGCTTGAACATGTGGAAGTTCACGGTTCACGTATTGCTGAAGCCTGGCTTGGAGAATTTTGAGCATTCCTTTACTAGCGTGTGAGATGCGTGCAATTGTGTGGTAGTCTGAGCATTCTTTGGCATTGCCTTTCTTTGGGATTGGAATGAAAACTGACCTTTTCCAGTCCTGTGGCCACTGCTGAGTTTTCCAAATTTGTTGGCATATTGAGTGCAGCAGTTTCACTGTAATCCCTATCAAATTACAAATGGCATTTTTCACAGAACTAGGACAAAAATGTTTTAATTTGCATGGAAACATAAAAGACCCCTTGGAACAGCCAAAGAAATCTTGAGAAAGAAAAACAGAGCTGGAGGAATCAGACTCCCTGACTTCAGATTATACTACAAGGCTACAATCATCGAAATAGTATGGCACTTGCACAAAACCAGACAGAGAGATCAATGGAACATGATAGAAAGTCCAGAAATAAACCTATGCACACCTATGGGCAATTCATCTGTGACAAAAGGAGGCAGGTCCATGCAACGGAGAGAAGATGATCTCTTCAATAAGTGGTCCTGAGAAAAGTGGACAGCTCCATGTAAAAGATGAAATTAGAACATTGTCTAACACCACACACACACACAAACATAAAAATCAAAATGACTGAAGACCTAAAGATGAGACCAGATACTATAATACTCTTAAAGGAAAGCATAGGCAGAACACTCTTTGACATATACTGCAGCAAGATCTTTTGGGATTCATCCCCTAGAGTAATGGGAATAAAAACAAAACCAAATAGGACCTATTTAAAGTTAAAAGCTTTTGTACAGTAAAGGTAACCATAAACAAAATGAGAAGACAAGCTGCAGAATGGCAGAAAATATTTGCAAATGATGTCACCAACAAGGGATTAATTTTTAAAGTGTACAAACAGCTCATATAGTTCAATATCAAAAGAACAAACAACCTAATCAAAAAATGGGCAGAAGTTCTAAACAGATGTTTTTCCAAAGAAGAGATAGAGGACTAACAGGCACATGAAAAGATGCTCAATATCACTAATTATTAGAGAAATGCAAATCTAAGCTACAATGAGATATTACCTCACACTGATCAGGCTGGCCATCATCAAAAATTCTACAAACAATAAATGTTGGAGTGGGTTTGGAGAAAGAGGAACTCTCCTACACTGTTGGTGGGAATGTAAATTGGTGCAGTCTCTATGGAGAACAGTATGCTACTGCTGCTAAATCGCTTCAGTTGTGTCCGACTCTGTGCGACCCCAGAGACGGCAGTCCACCAGGCTCTCCTGTCCCTGGGATTCTCCAGGCAAGAACACTGGAGTGGGTTGCCATTTCCTTCTCCAATGCATGAAAGTGAAAAGTGAACGTGAAGTTGCTCAGTCGTGTCCAACTCCTAGCGAACCCATGGACTGCAGCCTACCAGGCTCCTCTGTCCATGGGATTTTCCAGGCAAGAGTACTGGAATGGGGTGCCATTGCCTTCTCCGGGAGAACAGTATGGAGGTTCCCCAAAAAACTAGAAATAGAGTTACCATATGATCCTACAATCCCACTCCTAGGCATATCCAGAGAAAACCAGAATTTGAAAATATACATGCACCCCAGTGTTCATTGCAGCACTATATATAATAGCCAAGACATGGAAGTAACTTAAATGTACATTGACAGATGAATAAAGACATGGTATGCATATATACACAATGGAAAAATACTCAGGCATAAAAGAATAAAATAATGCCATTTGCAGCAAAATGGATGGACTTAGAGATTATCATACTAAGTGAAGGAAGGGAAAGACAAATATCATATGGCATGGCTTATCATATGGAATCTAAAAACATGATACAAATGAACTTATATGCAAAGAAGAAACAGACCTACAGACATGGAGGGCAAACTTATGGTTGAAAGGAGGCCCAGAGAGGGATAAATTTGGAGTTTAGAATTTATATATTTGTACCACTATGTATAGAACAGATAATCAACAAGGACCTACTGTAGCTTAGGAAGCTATACTCAGTATTTTGTAATAACACACAAAGGAAAAGAACCTGAAAAAATGGATATATATGTATGAATAACTGAATCATTTTGCTGTACACTTGAAGCTAACAACATTGTAAATCAAATATTTTAATCCAAAAAATAAAAAAATAAATGCAAACAAGAAAAATTCTTATTTTTTCAAAGATGAAAAATATTTTTCTTATTCTTGTTAAATAAATTCAGTCTATGTGAGCTTGTGGTTTATATACCTTTGTGGTTGAGAGCTGGACACAACTGAAAGACTAAGCATGCAGCCAGTCATGGGATTAGTAAACATTTTCATGTTCATCTCTTTTTTTCATATAACTTTCTTAGTAGTAATTTCACTGAAACAGATATACTTACTACACAAATATGATCTTCATCCTCCCTTTTTTGCCTAGAGCACCTTCATAACTCAGGTGTAGACTTAATTGTGATTCAAGCTACTTTTAATTGGAGTAGATACTTTCAAATCGGTCACAATACTCTTTTTAAAACCAATTTTAGTGGAGGGAGAAAAACTCAAAACTTTTGTAAGATTGTGCCAAAGCAGAGTGTATATAACAGTGAGCCTGGGTAGGGGGATGGAGGAGAGTAAAGTGGCCACAAAGAATGTCGACACTGCACCAGTTTTCTGCGCCTGTCACCACATATTGGATTTAACAGAAAACCACTCCTAGAAGAAACACTTCCCAATAGCTTTCCTGTGGCTTTTTAAGGCTGCATGAATCCATATAATGTGACCAGAAAGATAATTTCAGGGGATGTGCTAAAAATACATGTGGGGCTCCTGTGTGACACCCATTTCACTAAGAAGCAAGCCAGGGAGCTGGCTGTCCATGTTCTTTACCTTTTTCACAGTGAGGGCCGTAGAATCCATCAGGACATTCGCAGACCCGTCTTTCATTACAAAAGCCTCCATTTCTGCATCCTCCTGGGCACTCAGCTTCACCAAAGAGAAACAAGCTTTGTATAGACACTTTTCAAAACATAGTGAGTGAATTACAGGGAGCACGAGGAGTTTAGCGGTCACATTTTCCCCAGCACACCGATTGTAATCTATTGAATACCAATATTTCCACTTCATTCTCTCTACATCACTTGTACTTTCTTAAGTTTTCAGGAAAGTAAGACTTTGCTTCTCTCAATCCTACTTTCAACAGTTAAGGGGCTCGTGGAAGAAGGCAAAGCAAGCTTTATGTTCTTCCTTCATCTCACCTATCAATTTACTGCACTGGACTTTCAATTCACACTGAGATAGAACAATGGATATTGCCCTCCATATTCATTGTCAGAGTGGGTAATGACTTTTTGGTACATCCCTAGGGCACTGAAAGCCTCCAGAGCTAAAATTCTGTGCTTGAAGAGCTTATATCAGAATAGGGAAGGGGACAGGCCTTCCCTTTCCCTGGTTACCCGGGCTGTGGTGGGAGGTGACTTTGCCTGGCAGAGATTGCTGTTGAGATGGCAGTGATCTGTTTTCCATGAAAGTCAAAAGGATCAAGTGTTTGGCAGCATGTATGGGTAGTGGTAGTTGCTAGTGATGACTGGTGACCTTGCTATGAGGTTGAGGACTCCCAAGACTATACTGGAATAGGGAGAGAAAGAGGTGGAAGACAGAGCATTTTGAAGGGTACTGGAGTCCCTAAAATTTTGAGTGGGGTCAAAGTAGAGCAAGTCTGCTACTGCTAAGTCACTTAAGTTGTGTCCGACTCTGTGCAACCCCATAGACAGCAGCCTACCAGGCTCCCCCGTCCCTGGGATTCTCCAGGCAAGAACACTGGAGTGGGTTGCCATTTCCTTCTCCAATGCATGAAAGTGAAAAGTGAACGTGAAGTTGCTCAGTCATGTCCGACTCCTAGCGACCCCATGGACTGCAGCCTACCTGGCTCCTCCATCCATGGGATTTTCCAGGCAAGAGTACTGGAGTGGGGTGCCATTGCCTTCTCCGAGAACAAGTCTATCTTAGTACTATTACTGGACCCTGCACTTAGCAGCCCCTCCTCCCACTGGTGTGGTTATAATTATACAAAATAATTATCTAGCTAGCTAGCTACAATTTTTTTGTTCAAATCACACCTGGAAGTTTTATGTCTTCTCTAGAATCACCATCACTGATTACCTTGTTGACATGTTTTAAAGAAGATGGCATTTTGAGGTGTCTGCAGGATGGTATTGCCTTCAGAATTCATGACAATCACATTCACTTCAAATGCTGCCACTCCATCTTGTTTGCCGAGACATGGGAAACCAACCTGAACAACTAAAGAAAAAGGAAGTATGGAGACACGGTTTATCTAGTTGATTCCAGTTTTACAGACACCTCAGTAAGACAGCAAAGAACAAAACAAAAATGTTCACATTCCGTTATTTGACATTCTTGTATCTCCACTAAAGTAAGAGCTATATTTTGATTATCTGGGCATTCTCCCCAGAACATATACATCATGCTGGGTAGAGAAAGAATTAATGACCCTCCTTAATTTGTACCCTACTAATATAAAACTGAAGATATTCTGTTCATAGTCTGAACTTGTACCATCTTGAAAAAAAGATGGTAAAATTTTCTCTGAAAAGTAAAGGTGCAAATAGGTAGCATAGATTAATTAATTAATTAGGAAAAGAAACTGTATGAGCATCTTTACCAGCCTCCATATAATTCAAAAAGAGCTAAAAATCAACATTCCAGAATCCATTAAATAAAGCTCTATAAGCAACACCCCTACTGGTTTATTTTTACTCTCTATGCTTGAAAGTGACAAAATATCTCCTTTGGAAATACACCACAACTCAGACTAGACCCTAGTCATTGGACCGAGTTAATGAAGTTAGTATTTCCTCAGGCTAATTGTCAATATTAAGAAGTATTCGTATCTCAGGGATTTAGAAGAGAGTTTGCTGTGGTGAAATAATCTCACAATAGACTTATAACTAATGGTTTAGGTTCCTAAACAGGAGCTCCTCCTTTTCAGTGAGATGAACAATCCCTTGGGGTGTCTAGGTGTGACTCAACAGAAAGTGGGAACTAAGAGTGTTGCTGTACAGAGGAGGAGAGAGGGCCACCAATTGTGAAGTACCCACAAGTCATTAGGTAGAAATGGGCTCAAGCCATTGGCTGAGAGGCTGACTACATAACATTTCTGAAATCTACAGGATTATCATCACATATCCACTGGGGAAAACTGATCCACTAGATTCTAGTTCTTCCTTATGAATAGAAGAAATATTACTAAGAGACATACATATGAAATTGTTTCATTTTGTTTCTGTGTGGCAGGTTATGGTTATTGCCAAGCTTGGGAAAATCATACCATGCCAAGAAAAATTCTTAGTTTTTATAAACCTTCTTCCTAGGTTTATAAGAAGAAATGAGCTAGAAACTGATCTTCTCTTTTCCGTAAGGCACTGCACACCAGCTGGTCATAAAATCTTCTTAACATGCTTGGCAACTGAAAACCTACTCTCAAGGCTTTGGCATTGTCAGTGTTCATTACTGTGCCCTTCTCCAAATAACATGAATTTGTTTCCTGAATCTTGAGATCTGACCATTGCAAATAATCAATTAAATGGGGAGCAGGGGTTGGGGGTGGGGACCATTTAAAAGAACTAAAAAGAGAAAAAAACAAAATTGTTTCTGAAGTTCCAAAGTAAAATTGTCCCCATTGAAAACCTTGGTTGAATGAAATCTTATATATGAAAATGTAAGTTTACAAAACACTAAAATCCGTTGTAGGTATTTCCATTTCAAAAGGAGGTGAAGGAGCTGACAGGTAATTTCCTTCAGTCATTAACGCTACAATGCATTTTCACTTTGTTCAGATATAAAGTGTTTTTCTCGTGACTCTTGCGCAGATGGGTAGGCCAATAATTGCCCTGAGGCATAAAAACATGGAAGAACCTAAAAGATAGAACTTTCAGAATCTTCCTTACCACATCTTTCAGGTTTATCTTTTTCTTGGACCTTACTGAGCCTCTACTTTGTAGCCCACCTAATTCTCTTCAAGGCACTTCAGAGTTTTTTTTTAGCTTTCAAAATCTTGGTATGGAAGAGAAGACCCTTGTATGCAAACTCATCATCATTTCTATTTATCAGCATTGTCAAGTTGCAAAACATATCTTAGATATCAAATATCAAAACATGTCTTATAATATGTATAGGAAATTCCATTGAGAATAATTACTAGTTTGTCCATATTTCCAGATGTGCTAAAAGCAAACCATTTACAAATCTAAGTTATGACTACATGTCCACATGCTCCAGTCATCAGGGGGTCTTCTAGACAATTTGGAAGGTTCTCATGTAAATGTGTGATTAGTTAACATAGCCTCTAAGTTCAGTGTAGGTACCAAGATGCACAGAGTTCCCTGGCCTTAAATATGAGTGAGTGTCAGTCAATTAGTTGTATCTGACTCTTTGCCATCCCATGAAGTATAGCCCACCAGGGTCCTCTGTCCATGGAATTCTCCAGGCAAGAATACTGGAGTGGGTAGCCATTCTCTTCTGCAGGGGACCTTCCTGACCCAGGGACAGAACCCAGGTCTCCTGCATTGTAGGCAGATTCTTTACCATCTGAGCCATAATAGTCCCACCTAAACAATATGGCTCTGAGCAATTCCAGGGAAGAAAAATGAGGATATAAAGTCCAACAGAAAGAAAACATGCCATAAGTAACTTCTTTAGAGTTTTCAAGATGAATTTTTCCCTTTAAATGGATAAATACAAATTTGAGTCAATATACAAACAGTTCCCAGTGGCACTAGTGGTAAACAATCTGCCTGCCAACGCAGAAGAAGCAAGAGACTCAGGTTCGATCCCTGGGTCAGGAAGATTCCCTGGAGTAGGAAATGGCAGAGCTGGACACAACTGAGCACACACAAAGAGTTCATCCATTCAGTAAATACTTACTGATGTTACCATGTGACACCGTTCTAAGCAGTGGGGGTGCTTTAGCAAACAAGACAAAAACCCCAGGCTTTTGTGGCACCGAGGTCTCAATGATTTATTTTGGAGATATTTTGTGACAGTTAAATATTTCAATCATTTAAAACATCTAGAAAAATAAAGCAAACATTGATACATGTTTAAAGCTACAGACTGGTTAGAATTCAAAGTAGCTGCAATGTTTGAGTCTGCAACTACTAGATTCTTTGGGTCTCAACTTTAATAACCTAAGTTCAATTTGCCTGTATTTTAACTTCACAACAGATGCATAAGTGTCTTCTGAGCATATTGTCTAATGCTTAAAAAGGACCAGGTGGAGAATTGCACTTGCTGTGATCCATTGATTTGGATGGATCACGTGGTTTAGTTAAACTTCTCAGGCCTCAGTCTCCTCCTTTAGCCATAAGACCAATAATACTACACTAAAGTAGTTAAAAAAAATTTTTTTTTTGGTGTGGAAAGACCTGCCATTTGAAAGGTTAAAACTGTAATGTTACTGTTCACCATCAAACATGTCTTTCATTTTAAAAAGTCATTAAAAAAACTCACACATCTAGCATAGTTCTGCAAAATTATGCCAAATGCAAATAGAGGAAAATAAAGTCTTTTATATTTTTGATTAGGAAAACCTGAGGCAATCTTGGCAGAAAACTAAAGATGTGACATCTTCATCTTCTGAGTAAATCAATAGAAAAGAATTATTTTACCAATCTAAAATTATGCTCAATGAATATTAATATGAAGTATTTTCTATCTTCATCATGTAAAGATCTAATAAACTCTAGGTTTAAAATTCTGCTCATTTTATTTATATATTTGTAATATCAACCTGACAAATTCAACTTCCAGTGAAAGATGAACACATGAAAAATCCTCTCACCCTAGGTAAAAATATTTTTCCATATATATTCACCTCTTTTGATATAGGAGGCATTTAAACATAACTGTTATGTTAACCTCAGTACAGAATGATTTGAAAGGAACTAGGAAACAATGTTCAGAGGTTAGGAGATACATAGTTTATGAGTTTCAATAAATTCACTTTTAAAGTAAAAGTAGAAATTAAGGAAAGATGTATAAATTGCACTAATTACACTTGCCCACTTTTCAGTTTTGAAATGTAAAATAGAAATTTTATTCCTTTTCTGCAAATTCCACTTGTCCTGTTTTCTGTTTATAAATTTTACCTGTAAGACCGTTCAGGTAATAAGAATTATAATTGAACACCTTTTTAAACATATTTCAAAGAATTTTGCTTAGAAAACAAAATCTGACTTTAGTTAGCCTCATTTTCAGGGACTTGTATATAACCTGTGCTCAACTCAAAATAGATTTCTTTCAGTTCCCAAACATGTGGTGCATGTCTGCAGTACCTGACTCTGCACACCTATCCTGCTGCCTGTAATGTTCTTTCTCCTCTTTTCTGTCCCATGTTCTCCTGCTCACCTCTCAAAACCCAAATTAAAGAGCACTTGTTCTCTGTAGGTTTCCCTAACATCCCCCGCTGCCGCCGATGACATCAGTTCACATATACCTCTGTATACAACTGCATTATAATCTAATGATTTGATTATGATTATGCACCCTTGCTAGGCTTCCCAGATGGCTCAGTGGTAAAGAATCCACCTGCCAATGCAGGAGATGCAGGTTTGATCCCTAGATCAGGAAGATCCCCTGGAGAAGGAAATGGCAACCCACTCCAGAATTCTTGCCTGGGAAATCCCATGGACAGAGAAGCCTGGTGGGCTACAGTCCATGGGGTCACAAAAGAGTCAGACATGACTGAGCCTCTAAACAACAACAAACAACAAATCCTTTGCTAAGAACGTGATTTTCAAAGGGAAGGACCGTATGGTATGTGTTTTTATAACCTCAGCACTTAGTACATTGTCACAAACTAGGCACTGACAGTAACAAAGATATACCTTATGGGAGACATCCATATACCTTTACACAGACACACACTTGCACAAATACATGTGCACACCTGCACACAAACACAGAAAGAGACAGAAAAACCCCTTAGGCAGTGGGAGACAGAGTACAATATGAACAATGTGCACTCAGAAAAAACACACGCATAAAGAAAAAGACCTCAAAGGGAGAAACAGCACAGGCTCTCTATTTCCAAGGAATAACAGAAACGTGAAAGTTACCATGTGCTTTTGCAGCAATAAGCCTATGAATAGAGAGCCCTTTTACTGAAAGCTAGATGGAAATGAGGTCAGATGTTGTGAATTCCAGTGCCATCTAGGTTGTATAATCGAGACCAGGGTAAATTAGAACAACTCAGAAAAACTCAAGTAGATTGAACATAACTCACATGGCATTCAAGTACACCCTGATGTGCCACCAACTGCACACAAACTAACTCTTCTATAGACATAAACAACAAACTTATTCTGATTAAATAGCTCTTCTACACTGAGACAGGCACAGTGCTCACACAGCCTCAGCCTTGGTCATGCAAGCCACTGCCTCCCAACAAAGGAAGAAATGAGAAAGGCAGGCTAGGCCAGAGCTCATCCTCAATATCACATGATTATATGCTGCTCCATGAATATAAATCATTCAACACAAGTAGTCATCCATGCCCCACGCTGTGCTGACAGCCATTCATTCTCCCAGCAATACTTACTGAGCATCTACTCTGGGCTTCACTTTCTGCTCAGAACAGGGGTCACTGAGAAGAAGATGGTCCTCCCAGCATTAACACCTATATGACAGTTCCTACTCATTGGATTCCTGATGGTCTTGGTTGAGAAACATTCCTGCTGCCTTGGTTTCATGGGATGACAGAGACAGAGTGTTCCAACAGGCCAAGCCTTGGCTTGATGGAAAATGTTTTTTGTTATCCAACTCAGGTATTTTACTGGACCATCCAGTTTGTATTTCCTCTTTTTGTTCCCTTCTGATGCCAGAAGGCAGGCACTTCCTAACTGTTAAAGATCAAGAGTTTTCTATTTCATGCAATGCTTAGGCACATAGGAGTCTGTAGGAGAAAAGAACACCTTAGCAGCTTGAAGATATTAAACAGACCAGCAGAGTAATGAATGCTACCTGGATGCTTAGGAGCAAGACACACTGATTTGATTAATTTTTAATAATTCAAGTTACCCTCATTGCTCAGGCTGGGGGTACTGAGCTTAATGAGGCAATGAATAATGCCCTGCAATGGACTAAAATTCCCATAAACTTCCTGCACCTGCATTTCTGCAAAAAAAAATCCTACACCTGCTTCCAAAAACCTACTTTGGCCACCTCATGTGAAGAGCTGACTCATTGGAAAAGACTCTGATGCTGGGAGGGATTGAGGGCAGGAGGAGAAGGGAACGCCAGAGGATGAGATGGCTGGATGGCATCACTGACTCAATGGACTTGAGTCTGAGTGAACTCCGGGAGTTGGTGATGGACAGGGAGGCCTGGCGTGCTGTGATTCATGGGGTCACAAAGAGTCGGACACGACTGAGCGACTGAACTGACCTGAACTGAAGGAGGGGAGGTTATCTGTGTAAAGTGTATGTGTGTGTGCATGCATACATATGCATGAGTCGCCTCATCCCAGAAGGTTTGTTCTTTTTAGTCTCACCTTGTCTAATGCATCATCCACTTTCTCCTCTACATTTGATTTATAAAGATTCTAAATTATCAGTAAATGATGTTTTCTCTAAATGTAACTGATTGAAATATATATTCAAAACCTTACAGTTTCAACATCCCAAGAAGTAGATTTTCAGTAAGCTTTTTTTTTTCCAGCAGACACAAAAAATTAATAAAGCTGGGAAGATTTTGGAGACAAGCATTTGATTAGAAATCCAAAGATACAAGATTAATTTAAGTTGAACAGGTGTCACTGTGCAATTAATTTAATTAATGCATTTTCAAAGGGTTAAATGAGTTTGCAGTTCTTTAATAACAGAAAAAGATGCAGGAAAAATTCAAAAATATAAAATGGAAATTGAGAGACATGTTGTATATTTATCTTATTCCTGATCACTTCTTAAAAGATCAAAAAATATCAAGAAAAATTTTATAGAAAATTATCTTTGACCAAAAAAGAACATCAACTGACATGGCACAAAACTGAGTAACGCCCTATTCTAAGAATTTGGTGGTCATATTCTAAGAACTTTCTTGTCTCCATGATGCAGCGGTATGCAATAGTACAAGCATGATCATCTGAGCAGAATTGGGGTTTTCCTGTATTTGGAAAGGGATATTCACATCCTTGGGGCTATAAACCTCAGGTGAGTGTACCTCCGGAACCCAAGGCCTTTTCCTTCATGGGAACTTCCATCTTGATTGGAAGCAAATCCTCTGAGAGGGCCGTGAGTCATAGCAGCAGCATTGTGATGACCCACGAGAAACTCAGATTCACTCTTCCTGTCTATACTCACATGGGCGCCTATGCCAGAAAATTAGAAAAACTCTGTGCTTATTTAATCCCCAACTCTTACAGTGCTGGGATTCATCAATACAGATACATTTGGAAGTAGTAGATAATCACAACCTGAAAATGGACTCTGTAAGGGTGCCTGATTTCCTGTTTCACCAATTTAAATGAGCTCCCTAGGGAGGAAACCATAGACAAAATGAAAGGGCAACCTATGGACTAGGAGACAATATTCACAAATGATGTGACTGACAAGAGGTTCATCTCCAAAATATGCAAAAGGTTCATACAGCTCAATATCAAAAAAACGAACAACCCAATCAGAAAATAGGCAGAAGATCCAAACAGATATTTCTCCAAAGAAGAGATACAAACAGCCAACAGGCACATGAAAAGATGCTCAGCATCACTAATTATTAGAGAAACACAAATCAAAACTATACCACCTCACATTGGTCAGAATGGTCATCGTTAAAGTCTACAAATAATGAATGCGATCCATCACAAATGAAAAGATAGTTTTGACCACACAGGATTTTAAACCTCCTCAAAAAAAAAAAAATATATAAATGATAAGTTGAAAAAAACTACAAATACTTTACAGTGATGCCGGGAGCCAGCGTGAGGAACTCCGCCTGTGGCAAAGGTCATGAGGAAGGAGGCTCGGCATACGCAAAGGTGGGATTGAGCCTCAGGAGTCCCCCTGGCAATTCTCGAGCATCTACCCCCAAAACCAGAGTCTGCCTACTTTACTGCTTTGTGCTCTCACCTACACCTCTGACTTTATGGGGAACTGTCCCCCACCACCTCTCTCTCTCTGAAAAAGAGTTAACTTACAGCTCCAGTTAATAAAGTTCCTGGACGTGACAAGAGTGTTTTAGTTCACAAACTCCTTTGGAAGTTCTCTAGCCTGCCTGAACAGGTTCTTCCGGCCACATGTGATTGTTCACAGCCTCCCAACCGTGAGAGGCACGAGATGTTCTAAACTTTCTAAATACAGATTCCTTTGAGCAGTTAGAAGATTATTAGTATAGTATAGTGGGTTGATTAGAAATTATATTGGTGAAGGGTTTTCATTTATTGGGCCAATGTCTGCTGCTAAGTTTCCATATCCCTTACCTACTGTGTCCCTGGGAGTGTATTGATTAATATAGTTGGTGTATAGGAATGTAAGTAGTAGCTTTAATGTTTGTGACCTTGGACCCTTGAGTTAATTCTTTTCTTGTTATAGCCCACCACATTTTTGCCCTATAGGAATGCAACTTTATCTAATGCTTTCAGAGGGTGGCGCCTGACTTTAGAATAATCACCTTTAGAGAAAAATAAGTTTTCTGAAGAAAGGGTCATAAAATGTTAACAGGCCTCCTGGCCAGAAGATGATGTAAATCACCTAAACTTTTGCATATGATAAGTTTGTAGGAAGAAAGCCTGGCTTCGATAAGGATCAAGGACTGCTGACCTTGCATGACTCTACCCCTCCCCCCATTATCCTCTATGCACAACTTAAGGTATAAAAACTACTTTGGAAAATAAAGTGCGGGCCTTGCTCACCGAAGCTTGGTCTCCCCATGTTGTTCTTTCTCTCACCTTCTGGCTGAATTCACATCTGGAGCATGGAGGCTCGCCAAGCCTACTAATTTTGCCTGGGCTTCTAAGATCTGACCGGGGAGGCCTTAGTGTCTCCTCTACTTCGGGAGAATGGGAGGACGCCTGCAAACTCCTTGTCTTGGAGTTTTATTGGTTTTCCGCGTAAACCAAGTTATTCAGCCTCTTTTCTCCACTGAATTTTTTCACTGAGCTATCCCTATTTAACCACTCTTTATATCTCTAATTAACACTTAATTAAGCTATTGTTTCCTGATCACCGACGTCGTCTCCCCTTCGAATTCCCTGGATCTACCGGAGCTGGACCCCGGCACAGTGAGCTTTGCAAATTAATGAAAAGAACCACAAAAAATGAGCACAATGTACAGACATTTTACATTGTCTAATACAAGAAAATAGTCTCCTACCTCAATAGGCATTTAAAAAATCAAATTAAAAGAACATTGAGAAACCACTTTTCACTTTTTAAGCCAGCTAAACAGCTAACATGATTAATAACCCATGTTGATGAGACTGCAATAAGTCAGGCTGTCTGCCACACTGGTAGCCAGGGTACCAATGGGTGCAATCTTTGCAGAAAGTAATTTGGGATTTTGGCAATTTGTTCCAAGAGCCTTATAAAAAGTTCAAGTTCATATCTTTTGACACGATAATTTTACCTCTAAGAAACTATTTTAACAAAATAATGAGAACTCACTGTTTGAAGATGACATGATCCTCTACATAGAACACCCTAAAGACTCCACCAGAAAATTACTAGAATTAATCAATGAATATAGTAAAGTTGCAGGATATAAAATCAACACACAGAAATCCCTTGCATTCCTATACACTAATAATGAGAAAACAGAAAGAGAAATTAAGGAAACAATTCCATTCACCATTGCAACGGAAAGAATAAAATACTTAGGAATATATCTACCTAAAGAAACTAAAGACCTATATATAGAAAACTATAAAACACTGGTGAAAGAAATCAAAGAGGACACTAATAGATGGAGAAATATACCATGTTCATGGATTGGAAGAATCAATATAGTGAAAATGAGTATACTACCCAAAGCAATTTATAGATTCAATGCAATCCCTATCAAGCTACCAAACGTATTCTTCACAGAGCTAGAACAAATAATTTCACAATTTGTATGGAAATACAAAAAACCTCAAATAGCCAAAGCGATCTTGAGAAAGAAGAATGGAACTGGAGGAATCAACCTTCCTGACTTCAGGCTCTACTACAAAGCCACAGTCATCAAGACAGTATGGTACTGGCACAAAGACAGAAATATAGATCAATGGAACAACATAGAAAGCCCAGAGATAAATCCATGCACATATGGACACCTTATCTTTGACAAAGGAGGCAAGAATATACAATGGATTAAAGACAATCTCTTTAACAAGTGGTGCTGGGAAATCTGGTCAACCACTTGTAAAAGAATGAAACTAGAGCACTTTCTAACACCATACACAAAAATAAACTCAAAATGGATTAACGATCTAAACCTAAGACCAGAAACTATAAAACTCCTAGAGGAGAACATAGGCAAAACACTCTCCAACATACATCACAGCAGGATCCTCTATGACCCACCTCCCAGAATATTGGAAATAAAAGCAAAAATAAACAAGTGGGACCTAATTAAACTTAAAAGCTTCTGCACAACAAAGGAAACTATAAGCAAGGTGAAAAGACAGCCTTCAGAATGGGAGAAAATAATAGCAAATGAAGCAACAGACAAACAACTAATCTCAAAAATCTACAAGCAACTCCTACAGCTCAATTTCAGAAAAATAAATGACCCAATCAAAAAATGGGCCAAAGAACTAAATAGACATTTTTCCAAAGAAGACATACAGATGGCTAACAAACACATGAAAAGATGCTCAACATCACTCATTATCAGAGAAATGCAAATCAAAACCACTATGAGGTACCATTTCACACCAGTCAGAATGGCTGCGATCCAAAAGTCTACAAATAATAAATGCTGGAGAGGGTGTGGAGAAAAGGGAACCCTCTTACACTGTTGGTGGGAATGCAAACTAGTACAGCCACTATGGAGAACAGTGTGGAGATTCCTTAAAAAACTGGAAATAGAACTGCCTTATGATCCAGCAATCCCACTGCTGGGCATACACACTGAGGAAACCAGAAGGGAAAGAGACACGTGTACCCCAGTGTTCATTGCAGCACTGTTTATAACAGCCAGGACATGGAAGGCAACCTAGATGCCCATCAACAGATGAATGGATAAGAAAGCTGTGGTACATATACACAATGGAGTATTACTCAGCCATTAAAAAGAATACATTTGAATCAGTTCTAATGAGGTGGATGAAACTGGAGCCTATTATACAGAGTGAAGTAAGCCAGAAAGAAAAACAGCAATACAGTATACTAATGCATATATATGGAATTTAGAAAGATGGTAACAGTAACCCTGTATACGAGACAGCAAGAGAGACACTGATGTATAGAACAGTCTTTTGGACTCTGTGGGAGAGGGAGAGGGTGGGATGATTTGGGAGAATGGCATTGAAATATGTATAATATCATATATGAAACGAGTCGCCAGTCCAGGTTCGATGCAGGATACTGGATGCTTGGGGCTGGTGCACTGGGACAACCCAGAGGGATGGTATGAGGAGGGAGGAGGGAGGAGGGTTCAGGATGGGGAACACATGTATACCTGTGGCAGATTCATTTTGATATATGGCAAAACCAATACAATATCATAAAGTTAAATAAAATAAAATTAAAAAATATATTTTTTTCAAAAAAAAAATAATGCAATGAACTTTAAGATTCTGCTACACATATTAATCCAACAAGTGTTTTTTGAATGCCCATTCTGTGCAGGGCCTTATATTGACAGTCGTGGTGTATTGACCATCTATTACTTTAAAAAAGAATGGTTACTGTGATATTTTTAGTATGCAAACCCTAAAAACAATCTACATAACATACAATAAGGGAACATAAATTATGGTATGTTCATAAAATAGAATATTATAAGCACATTAAGAACTTTCGGAAAAATCTGCAATGACATGGGAAAATGCTTATGGTAAAATGTTAAAAGCCAGAAAAACATCATGTAAAAACAATATATAATATTACTACAATTATGTAAAAAAAATAGACTCAAGGCAGAAGGAAATATTGGAACATGTTAACATAAGAGATCTCTGTATTTTTCTAAAAGTCATAAAACCTGGGCTCTAGTTTCAGCTCTGCCACTTACTACTAATATATGACTTTGGGAAAGTCAGTTAAACCTCACAAGCCTCGATTTTCTAATTTTTAAAATGGAGATGTAATTCAAGCCTTGACTCTCTCCCAGAACATGAATTAGATAATGTAAGAATTGGTGCTTTGTGAGCTGAAAAGTTCTAAATACCTAACTGCATACTATACTTTCTAAGCAAAGAAGGATGATTAGGTCTGAAAGACTGAACCCTTTTCTCCCACTTTTGCATTTCTCTTCTCTACTTCGAATTCCTATTTAATACAATGTTCATTTAGGGGAAATTTTTCTTGATTTATCCCATTCCCTCTCAATCACTTAGTTTGTATCTTTGCCACACTTATATGCATTACATTAATTAGCACTTGTTGGCCAAGTATATTTCATACAGTGACTTTCTTTTTTAATCTGGAATCATTTATGAACTGAATTTTTAGGAAATTCTAAAACTTCCATTTCTTCACGCCTATCCTAATCTTTTGTCCAAAGGAAATTGGGACATAACAACTGATTTGCCCTAAAATCAATAGCTGTCTTCAAGAAAACATCCTGTAATCTCTCTGATGGATGACATTTGGATCTAAAATAGTATTCCCACCACTATTATATTTTAAGCATAAACCTTTCTCTGAGGCAAAGACCACCCACCTGATGCCTTGTGAGGCACTGTTCCCAGAAGAGGGACATTGACAGTTGGGTCTGCCATGATGCCTTTATCCAAGGAGCGCAAGGACAGGAATTCATAGAAGTATTCTGCCTACAACAAAAGGCATTGACAATCAGTACCATGGAAACCACAGAGAGTGGGAAGGCACTTCTCAATTTATCATCCCTCTGATGGAATACTGACATTTTTCACCATCGGAATTCTGGAACACACGACACCTATAATATTGTATAGGCGTAACTCTCTCTTCTGGGTTTTAGAACTCTAGAATTAGACTGCTTGGAGAGAAGTGATTCTTCCAAAACATTAATAACACATATCCAAGATATTTACATGGTAGCCTTTTAGCTTAAAAGGATTGAGAAAAATGCTCTGAAGGAAATAGTTGATGTCAAAACAATCTTCAACTAGCCCTTATAAAATACATCTGTTTCTTGGGTCATTCTTTAATTCTTTTCAAATGTGAAGTGACTTTTTTGATCAGAATTTGGAAAGACATAATAAATAAGTGATAACAAAAGCAAAAACCTAAGTGCAAAAGAAGATATGAAAGTCCAAAATTTAATGATCTTGGTGTTAACATTTATTTTTCAGTATCATTTCCTTTGGAAGGTTTATATAATCTTGGTGTTAACATTTATTTTTCAGTATCATTTCCTTTGGAAGGTTTATATAACATCTCAATTTAATTATGGAGAGAAAAAGTCTAAAAATGTAAAAACCACCTCTGCAATATGACAATAAGCCATAAAACTTTACATTGTAAACATTTTCACTTTCCCACTGAATCTAGTTGAGAAGTTGATTCTTGTTACTTGAATGGCCACGAACTACTGATAGTAGTAATGTATAATCTCACTGTAGAGCTTTGATGCTTAACTGATTCTCATCTGGGTTATTAAAGGGACTTGTAATGGAAACAATGTGTTCTTGCTTAGGAATAAAGAACAATCAATAAATCATACAGATACCAAAATAAAAGTTAGGCAGACTAAGTGGTTCTGCAGTTATCTGCAGAGATATCCAGAATTTGGATTGGTTAATTAAGCTGATTACATAAACATGGGCTAGGAAGAGGTTTTAAAAATACAGCCTTTCTTACATGCAGTATAAAAAATTTACATGCATTATAAAATTTATTTTCCAACATGGAAGATATAAGAGATACATGGTAGACTGATACACCTTTCTGCTTTAAGTCACAATATCAATGTATTAGGCATTAAGAACTTCATGAGTAAAATAATGTAAAAGGTTAATCTTAGAAGGTAATCTGTAGGGATACTGTCACACCTGTCTCAAGCTGAAAAGCGCTTCAAGGTTTTACCAGGTCAAAAAGAGCACCTTCATTAACCAAAATTCCACTGCAACTGTTTCTTTGACTTGTGGCAATGGTTCCATAAGACCACTGTGAAGGGTTTCCTGGGTGGGTAAAAATGTTGTGTGAATTAATTTTACTAAATTCATTCATTAGGAGGGCCTTGAGGATAAAGAGTCATCAAGAGTTAATTCCTACCCTGTTTAAGGGAAGGCAGAGAATTGCAAGAAGTCTGATGAAAGGAGTATCATCAGGAAAGGTCATTCAATTGAATGAATCCCTTTGAAAGCAAGAACATTAATTATGTCCCTTCAAGAAAACCAATGATTATTAAAAGTGAGCTACATCTTAGATGGCATTTCATGAATTCAAGTGTTTTAAATGACTTCTACAAGCTGTACTTCCCTCTACACTTTACTAGATAATATTTATCATTTCACATTTTGTTCTAAAACATATCTTGGTTGGCATTATAAAGGATTTGGTGCTGTATGCCTTTATAGTTAGTAACTTTTGGTTATTTATATTACCAAATACAGTAATAATAACTAGCAACAATAAAACATCACTCACAAATGGCATACTACAAGCCAAGACTTACTCGAAATATTTGTATTTGTAGTACATTTAACATTGGAAAAGGGTTGAGTGAACAGAGTGCAAATATGTTGAAAATAAAACAATTCAGTTTTATTGAAAATAAAACAGTTTGAAGCTATATTGCTTCAAATACCGCATGTTATCATTTGTTGCTCCATAATTATACCTTTGAGCTTTATCACATTATACACTAAATCTATGTTTATGTGGATGATATATTTTAAAATTGCATTTATAAAAACAAATGTAATTTCAGCAAGTTTTAAAAATTATTTTTTGGGTTAATAAGAAAAAGGATGAAAGATGAGAGATGAAGATTAAAGAGAATGACTGCATAGGATTGATGATAACTGATTTTTTGCCTTTTCTCTCTCTCCCAAATTTTCTACATATGGTTCCATGCCTTTCATAGTGAAATAAACACACTAATTTAACAACAGACATAAATCATATACCCTGCTTTCAGTTCTGTGTGGCTGATGATAATCACCAGCTCTACTTGTATAAATCTCTGATCATAGACGAAATATTCTTCTTAGGCTTCTATTTAGCATGGCTGTGCTCAGGTAACAATGTATTCAAATCTCTTGCTCTTCTTCCTGAAACTGTGCTTCAAGAAAACAACACTCAGTATCTAAGCAGCTTCTAAATGTCTCTTTCAGAAGCTTTTGATGATGTTCACCCAATGTGGGACAGAAAGAATTTCACCCAGTCCAAAAACGTAACTTCCTAGAGCCTTTGGGTCTCCTGTTATTATCGTTTCATAACAAACAAACAAACACAACCTTTGCCAGTTTCTTTTTAATTTTTTTTTTAAATTATCATTTGGCATGCTTCAAGTCTTAGTTATGGCATGTGGGGTCTTCGTTGTATCCTGCAGGATCTTTCCCCGTGGCCTGTGGTCTCTCTTGTTGTGACGGGCAGGCTCAGTAGTCGCAGCACGTGGGATCTAGAACATACAGGCTCTGTAGTTGTGGCACACAGGCTTAGTTGCCCTGTGGTGTGTGGGATTTTAGTTCCCTGACCAGGGATTGAACCCGAGACCCCTGTATTGCAAGGCAGACTGCTAACCACTGGACTGCCAGGAAAGTCCCTCCTGTTGCTGTTTTTCAGTATGATCATGTAAGGTGGGTTGGGAAGCATGAATGTGCTATACTCAGTCCCAGAGAGTTTATAATTTGCGTTGGCATGACCTCACTGCAGGATGTAGCTGGGTTTAATGAACTCATCTGGCCAACCAATACTCTGATCTTATCAATCACAAATTTCACAGTAGGGTGACCCTTTGATTTCTCTGAGAATCAGTAAACATCATGGCTTTTCTGCTACAATTCTAAGACTGTATCACAAAGCAGGAACTGGTTAAAATGGCTTCTTCTTTGGATTTTATCAGCAAAAGACAGTTGCCAGAGAAACCCATTTTTATTTGTTTGGCTTTCTTTTTAGAGATATTGATGCTCTAATCTCTAAAATAAACAATTTTCTTCATATATGGTATATTTGTTTTTAAAAGAAGTTTATGTCCACTGCCTTCTTAAAAACTCTAAGTTGAAAATCACTTAGAAATTGACCAATTCTTTGTCTGATAGTGAAACAGACTTCTTTCAAAGTTTCACTGTCATTATAAAGCAATCTATCCAAACCACCAATACCATATAAATGTTTTTACAAATAAATCATCATCACCATGAAGTAGAGATGAAATAAATTCCTCATTTAAATTAAGGGCTTAAACACTCCTCTCAAAGTCATAGAGAATGGTTGATGAAATAAGTGATAGATTTATTAATGTTATAACTCCTAGATAGGACTTTCTGCTTTTACTTTATTTATAATATAATAACTATTCTTAGTCCCAAACTCTCTCCTGGAAAAACTTATTTGGGGGCAAATAAAACCTAAATTCTATGCCAAAGGGAACAGAGAGCTAGCTTTAAAGTTTGGGAACAAGTCTTACAAATTTCAGATTTATTACTAAGATAAAAGGAGCCCAGAGTATGAACTGTAATAGGGAGGTAGCATGCTGGAGAGCATAAAACCTCTATTAGGAAAAAGTACATTTTGTTACACTCAGTGACACTAGTGGAAACTCAGGTAGAGGTAACCAGGGTGCTTATTTAGGAATCACATGAAAAGATTGCCTTGTACTCAAACAAAGAATGGGTCTATTCAGAAGAATAATTCACTTCTAAATTAAGTTGCTGAGAAATCTTGCTGGCCTGGTTTGCCACACAGTAAATTTTCTTTTCATACAGAAGTATAAAAGACACCCAAATATTATCAAGGAAGGAGTGCTGGAGCCCATTTAACTTGCTTCCAAGCAACTTGGCTGAATATTCAGGTTGTTCCTTCCAGAAGAGATGAAGACATCATTTAAAATACAAATGGGACAACTCAGAAGGCCTTCACTCTGGCACTCTTTTTTGAGTAGACATAGAGAAAGGAAGCAGAGAATTGCATTAACCATTGGAGGGAATGGAGAGAATCCAGTATTTCTTTTTTACCTTTGAAGTTCTGAGTTTATGGTGTACACTTAATCTAATAAGCACAATAATTGCAGGAACCTCTGAGTTAAGAATCAAAGGTTCTTCATAAAACCATGGTTCTCAAACCCCTTTCAACTTCACGTATTATGATGTTGGCCTAAGCATTCACGGGAAAATACTAAAACAGTAAAGACATCGTATCTGCCCCCCCTAAAATTTTAAGTAATTCAAAAATATAGAATATAGTGCTGTAAAGTTTGCAATTTTACAAATAATTTTTGCTAAGTGTTTACTATACTCCAGTCACCGTTCATTTAATTCTCACAAAAACCTACTACTATTATAGCATTCAAGTATGTTCCGATTAGCCAGGCCCTGAGCGTGAGAATTACTAAAGGAATATAAAATAGCTCCTATACAGTATGTGAAAGGCAAGAAGAAATCTACTAAAATAAGAAAGGAAAATAGTTCAATGTTGAAGTTCCAAACAAAACGAATAAGCATGCCTAATGCTTCAAATAATCTGACGCCTGAATGTCTAGACCCCAAATTGCCAGATCTCGCATTCTTCCTCAGCATTCTTCTTGTCACCTCTCTGCAAAATTTCATCCTTCAAATTCACAACTCGTTGTCCCTGGATTCTGTGACAGTCTGCTGATTCTTCTCCCACATCTTGCTTTTCCTGCATTTCCTTATTAAGGCTCCTGTCAGCTCAAAATCTCGGAAAAATCATTAGGACCCAAGCCTCAGCTCTTCAATCTTTATATTCTGCCATAAAACTCCTGCACTTTCACAGACTGAACTTTTTGCTCCTGAGCAACGAGCTGCGCGGTGTGAATAGTTCACAGCACCTCATGGCCGTGCTTGTGCTCACAGAGCCTCATTCATCACCTGCCCAAAACAGCTTCCCCACCTGATTTCTTAATTTCTGTTGACAGAATTATTATTTTTTCATGACAAAGGTACTGAACCTCAGAGTTGTCATTTCTTGCCTCTTCCGATAGCCAGACACCAAAATCTTATCGTTTGTCTCTCCATAATCTCTTTTGAGTCTGTCTCTTCCATTCCCATTGCTTCCATCTTAACTCAGACTTTATTTCCTCAAGGTGGCATTACTGTAAAATTTCTGAAATATCCTCCCTCCCTGCCTCTTTAATGCCATAACAAAAACTAATGTATCTAACTGAAACATCACTTTTTTTTAACATCACTTTTTTATTAAAGTCGGAGAAGGCAATGGCACCCCACTCCAGTACTCTTGCCTGGAAAATCCCATGGATGGAGGAGCCTGGTAGGCTGCAGTCCATGGGGTCTCGAAGAGTCGGACACAACCGAGCGACTTCCCTTTCCCTTTTATTAAAGTATAATTTACAATATTGTGTTGTTTTCAGGTGTATCATATAGTGATTCAGTATTTTTGAAGATTATATTCCATAATAGGCTATTACAAGATAGTGGGTATAATTGTCAGTGCTATCCAGTATATCTTTGTTGCTCATCTATTTTATATAGACTAGTTTTATATTTCTTAATTCTATACTCCTAATTTTTCTTGGGGATGGTCTTGATCCCTGTCTCCTGTACACTGTCACGAACCTCCATCCATAGTTCATCAGGCATTCTATCAGATCTAGTCCCTTAAATCTATTTCTCACTTCCACCTTATAATCATAAGGGATTTGATTGAGATCATACCTGAATTATCTAGTGGTCTTCCCCACTTTCTTCAATTTAAGTCTGAATTTTGGCAATAAGGAGTTCATGATCTGACTATGCCAAAGCCTTTGACTGTGTGGATCACAATAAATTGTGGAAAATTCTGAAAGAGATGGGAATACCAGACCACCTGACCTGCCTCTTGAGAAACCTATATGCAGGTCAGGAAGGAACAGTTAGAACTGGACATGGAACAACAGAGTGGTTCCAAATAGGAAAAGGAGTATGTCAAGGCTGTATACTGTCACCCTGCTTATTTAACTTACATGCAGAGTACATCATGAGAAATGCTGGTCTGGAGGAAGCACAAGCTGGAATCAGGATTGCCAGGAGAAATATCAATAACCTCAGATATGCAGATGACACCACACTTTATGGCAGAAAGTAAAGAGCTAAAGAGCCTCTTGATGAAAGTGAAAGAGGAGAGTGAAAAAGTTGGCTTAAAACTCAACATTAAGAAAACTAAGATCATGGCATCTGGTCCCATCACTTCATGGCAAATAGATGTGGAAACAGTGGCTGACTTTATTTTTTGGGGCTCCAAAATCACTGCAGATGGTGACTGCAGCCATGAAATTAAAAGACGCTTACTCCTTGGAAGGAAAGTTATGACCAACCTAGACAGCATATTAAAAAGCAGAGACATTACTTTGCCAACAAAGGTCCATCTAGTCAAGGCTATGGTTTTTCCAGTGGTCATATATAGATGTGAGAGTTGGACTGTGAAGAAAGCTGAGCACAGAAGAATTGATGCTTTTGAACTGTGGTGTTGGAGAAGACTCTTGAGAGTCCCCTGGACTGTAAGGAGATCCAACCAGTCCATCCTAAAGGAAATCAGTCCTGGGTGTTCATTGGAAGGATTGATGCTGAAGCTCAAACTCCAATACTTTGGCCACCTGATGCGAAGAGCTGACTCATTTGAAAAGACCCTGATGTTGGGAAAGATTGCAGGCAGGAGGAGAAGGGGATGACAGAGGATGAGATGGCTGGATGGCATCACCGACTCAGTGGACATGAATTTGGGTAAACTCCGGGAGTTGGTGATGGACAGGGAGGCCTGGAGTGCTGCGGTTCATGGGGTTACAGGGAGTCAGACACAACTGAGCGACTGAACTGAACTGAACTGAAACTCCTAATTTGCCTTTCCCTAATCCCCTCTGCCTTTTAGTAATCACAAGTTTGTTTTCTCTATCTGTGAGTCTGTTTTGGTTTTGGACATAAATTTTCCCTGATGGCTCAGACGGTAAAGAATCCACATACAATACAGGAAACCCGAATTTGATCCCTGGGTTGGGAAGATCCTCTGGAGAAGGGAATGGCAACCCACCCCAGTATTCTTGCCTGGAGAATTCTATGGACAGAGGAGTCGAGGGCTACAGTCCACGGGGTCACAAAGAGTTAGACATGACTGAGTGATTAACACTTATTTGTGTTATTTTTTCAGACTCCACATATAAGTGGTATCATATAGCATTTTTCTTTTCTTCTCACTCACTTCACTAAGCATAATATTCTCTAGATCCATCCATGTTGCTGCAGATGGCAGTAGTTCTTTCTCTTTTATGGTGGAGTAATATTCCATTGTGTTAGTTGCTCAGTTGTGTCTGACTCTTTGTGACCCCCATGAACTGTAGCCTGCCAGGCTCCTCTGTCTGTGGAATTCTCCAGGCAAGAATACTGAGGTGGGTCAGCCATTGCCTTCTTCAGGGGATCTTCTTGACCCAGGGATCAAACCCGGGTCTCCTGCATTGCAGGCAGATTCTTTACCATCTGAGCCACCAAGGAAGCCCTGGATTTAGAAAAGGCAGAGGAACCAGAGATCAAGTTGTCAATATCTGTTGGATCTTAGAAAAAGCAAGGGAATTCCAGAAAAACATCTGCTTCATTGACTATACTAAAGCCTTTGACTATGTGGATCACAACAAACTGTGGAATACTCTTCCACTGGGAATACCAGACCACCTTACCTGTCTTCTGTGAAACCTGTATGCAAGTCAAGAAGCAACAGTTAGAACTGGACATGGAACAATGGACTGTTTCAAAATTGGGAAAGGAGTACATCAAGGCTGTATATTGTCATCCTGCTTATTTAACTTCTATACAGAGTACATCATGTGAAATGCCAGGCTGGATAAATCACAAGTTAGTATCAAAATTGCCAGAAGAAATATCAACAACCTAAGATATGCAGATGATACCACTCTAATGGCAGAAAGTGAAGAGGAACTAAAAAGCTGTTGTTGAAGGTGAAAGAGGAGAATGAAAACCTGGCTTAAAACTCAACATTCAAAAAACAAAGATTATGGAATCTGGTCCCATCACTTCACAGTAAACAGATAGGGAAAAATGGAAACAGTGACACACTTTATTTTCTTGGGCTCCAAAATCACTGTGGACAGAGACAGCAGCCAGGAAATTAAAAGATGCTTGCTCCTTGGAAAAAAAGCTAAGACAAACCTAGAGAGTGTATTAAAAAGCAGAGACATCATTTTGCCAACAAAGGTCTGTATAGTCAAAGCTACAGTTTTACCAGTAGTGTGGTACAGATGTGAGGGTCAGACCATAAGGAAGGCTGAGCACTAAAGAAGTGATGCTTTCAAACCGTGGTGCTGGAGAAGACTCTTGATAGCAAGAGTCCCTTGGATAGCAAGGAGATCAAACCAGTCAATCCTAAAGGAAATCAATCCTGAATATTCATTGGAAGGACTGATGCTAAAGCTAAAGTTCCAATACTTTGGCCTCATTATGAGAAGAGCAGATTCACTGGAAAGGAGCTTGATGCTGGGAAAGATTGAGGGCAGGCGGAGAAGGGGGTGACAGAGGACGAGATGGTGGGATGGCATCACCGAGTCAATGGACATGCTGCTGCTGCTGCTGCTAAGTCGCTTCAGTCGTGTCCGACCCTGTGCGACCTCATAGACAGCAGCCCACCAGGCTCCTCTGTCCCTGGGATTCTCCAGGCAAGAATACTGGAGTGGGTTGCCATTTCCTTCTCCAGTGCATGAGAGTGAAAAGTAAAAGTGAAGTTGCTCAGTCGTGTCTGACTCTTCGCGACCCCATGGACTGTAGCCTACCAGGCTCCTCCATCCATGGGATTTTCTAGGCAAGAGTACTGGAGTGGGGTGCCATTGCCTTCTCCAGTCAATGGACATGAGTTTGGACAAACTCTGGGAAATGGTGAAGGACAGGGAATCCTGCCGTGCTGCAGTCCATGGGGTCACAAAGAGTCAGATGTGACTGAGCGACTGAACAACAGCAGTATTCTGTTGTATGTATGTACCACATCTTTATTTACTCCTCTGCTGGACATCTAGGTTACTTTCATGTCCTGGCTATTGTAAACAGTGCTGCTATGAACACAGGGGTGCATGTATCTTTTTGACCTAGTATTACTTTTGTCACATCACCATTCCCCTGTTTCTCCTTATCTCCAGGATAAGGCCTTTGGCCTGTTTGAATGCTCTCCAAAATTTGGCTCCATGTTTCTCTTATTTTTTAATATTCCTCAACAGGGACATGCTGCTGGAGCTCAACTGGCCTACTTTGAACATACCAGAGCCATGCCTGTATTCCAGTGTTTTCACTTACACTGACTCGTGTGTGTGTGTGCGCTAAGTTGCTTCAGTCGTGTCTGACTCTTTGCAAGTCAGACTGTAGCCCACCAGGCTCGTCTGACTGTAGGACTTCCCAGGCGAGAATACTGGAGTGGTTGCCATGCTCTTCTCCAGAGGATCTTCCTGACCCAGGGATCAAGCCTGCCTCTCCTGCAGCTCCTGCACTGCAGGCGGATTCTTTACTGCTGAGCCACTGGGAAGCCCATACTGACCTGTGATAGGACTTAAACCAATTTGGCCCTTAAACATGTACCACCATATATTATTAAGAAATTTTTCACATGGGTATATCATGTATTCTCATGTACATCTTGGATTCTTTGTGTTAAGAATGGGATTATATTTTTTTCCGGCACTCTACTGGAGATTCACTCAGCCTTTAAATATTTGCTGAATGAATGAATGACCTACGAGGAAGCATTCAGATGTGTAAGCCCAGTGCATCCAGAACACTCTGTTGTGGTGAAGTGGCATTAGCCTCTGATTCTACTGACAAGCAGCAGCTTCTCTGTTTTGGCAATTGGTAAATTACTTTTACGGGTCGCAAGAGTCTCTTTTATTTTGCTGTCTGGCCAGTCACCCCAGCATACATAGAGAATAGTGAAGGTTTTGGAAGAAAAGATCAAACAAACATTGACATTTGATAGCCAGCCAGTCTGGGCATAGTTTGTAACTGTTTCATGCTTGTTTAGGGACAAAACCTTGGCAATCAGGCTCCCAGAAAGAATACAAGCAAATAATATAAACAAGGTCCAGTTCTAAAACATGACTTTATCCAGTGCTCTTCTGGTTCATATTTTCTACTTGCATCTCTCCTATAAGTTACATATGTATAATTATAAAGACAAGTAATTTGTATAAATTTTAAAGTTAATTAAATTTGTGAAATTCACTCATTTGTGTCCGACTCTTTGCTACCCCATGGACTATACAGGCCATGGAATTCTCCAGGCCAGAATCCTAGAGTGGGTAACCTATCCCTTCGCCAGCGCATCTTCCTGACCCAGGAATTGAACCAGGGTCTCCCGCATTGCAGGCAGATTCTTTACCAACTGAGCTACCAAATTTGTAAAGTTGTATAAATGTACATAAACTTTGTGTTCTGTAAATTACAATATGCAATTGCAATGTCACTAAAATATCAACAATGACTTTTTTCCTGCTTTCTTTTGAAACTGGCCCTAAGAGGAATTTGCTTCAAGAACAAAAAGAAAAAGCACCTTCTCATGCAGGGTAGTTATTTCATCATGTCGCTGGCTTGGATGAAATTGACACTGAGATTAACAAGGCTTAAAGAGAATTTCAATTTGCCTAGTTCTTCTATTCTAGTAATCATTTTTTATACACCCTAGACTAGACCACAGTCAGTGGACCAGTTGAGGGAGTGAAGTTATTGGAATATAATGGTAATACTAAAACTTAAAGTCCAAGTAAACACACCCGGGACCACAAGAGTTTTGTAAACTAAAACTGGCAGGAGATCACACGCTTTGGCTTCACATGCATCTGAAATATCTAAGACATTTTCCATTTTTTCCTCCTAGGGTTTGGAACTATCCTTGCTCATGCAAACCAAAAACAGACCTGGTTATCCGACAAATCCCTGGCTAGTCACTCTCTTTTAAGAGTCCTAAAGATAGGAAAGCAATGCAATAGAGAATTAAATTGCTATTTTGTATTAGATAAAACCAAAAGTTAGGATTGCTTATTTTTTTTAATGTATTTTTTGTGGGACAGTTAAAGAGTTGACTCATTGGAAAAGACTCTGATGCTGGGAGGGATTGGGGGCAGGAGGAGAAGGGGATGACAGAGGATGAGATGGCTGGATGGCATCACTGACTCGATGGACGTGAGTCTGAGTGAACTCCGGGAGTTGGTGATGGACAGGGAGGCCTGGCGTGCTGCGATTCATGGGGTTGCAAAGAGTCGGACATGACTGAGCAACTGAACTGAACTGAACGAGGAAGTAGAAAAGCAAAGCATTAGACAATAAAAAAGGTTTTCTTAAGTTCTTTTGAAGACTGAAAAAATGGATAACAGCGTAAAGACCATGTCCAGCTTCCCTGGTGGCTCAGTCAGTAGAAAGAATATGCCTGCAATGTAGGAGACCTAGGTTCGATCCCTGGGTCGGGAATATTCCCTGGAGAAGAAAATGGCATCCCACTCCAGCATTCTTGCCTGGGAAATCCCACAGACAGAGAAGCTTCCCAGGCTATGTTCCATGGGGTTGCAAGAGTTGGACACAACTTAGTGATTAAACCACCACCACTAGCACCATAGACCATGTAGGCTCTAAAGAAAATCCTGTTCAGCACACATTCATCAGACTCCCAAAATTTTCCTTGGAAAGAGCAATGGAGGTGAGGTAAGAAATAGATGGGTCCCCAGACTGAACAGCTGGTCTTTGTCAAGTGAAATAAAATTGAAGATTTGTTCTTATTCAGACACTCGAAGGACAAAGCTAATGGCAGAAGCTGAGCTCTGCTAAAGATATAAGATGACCTTTCCTGAGGTCAAGGAAAACTTCCCTGTCTTGCACATGTGCAGGAAGGCTCCTTGGGGGTTAAAAAAGGAAGGGTCACCACCCATAATAAGTGTGGACATACTCCAACAGGCCTCTGCAGGGGGACCGTCTTAGCAAAAGGTTGCACACGTGTATTGAGCAGGGTCTATGAATCAGTCAGGTGTAAGGAAAAAATCTAATTGGCCAAAAGTAAACAAAGACCCAGAAGTACTATCCTATATAAATGATTTAAATCACTTCTTTACCATGCCCCTTTTTAGAGAGGATGCCCATGTGCTTTCTGTCTGGGTCTGCATCTCTGCCTAGCTTCTGACGTAGCTGTGCTTCTCATTCAGGATGCCCACACTCCTCTCTGGGTGTGTATTTCTGCCTTGCTTCTGTCTTAAACAAACTGCTTCTGTGCTCTCACATGTTACACTGTCTCTGATGACAAACTCTGTGCCTGTTTTTACAGTTTTTGCCTCTATGAAACATTCTTGCTTTCAAAGGAGGTAAGAGCCAGGGAAACTTTGCCTCTAGCCCCTCGTGGCCTAGCAGCTAGGATTCCTGGTTTGTATCTAGGTTTCAACTCCTGGGCACTAAGATCCCACTTTAGGACTGTTCACTGCTGTCTTTCTGAGATCACAGGCAGCAGTGGGGCCTCTGACCTCGAGGCTTCTGGGACAAGTACCTCCTTCTTAGAATAATCTTGCCCTGATTCAAACATTTGCAAAGTTATGGATCACTGCCAACCTAAAAATTAGGCCCTAAGAAGGAGGATTGTTTGGGGCAATATTGAGTGGGGTAAGGTAAGGAACATCATTCCAAGAGGTGCAGATGGCACTTTGGAGACTAGGGACAGTCTATAAGTATGGGGGGGAAACCGTGTGGAGGAACTCAGGAGCACAGCTACAATTTCTCCCAAGTACTACGACAGAAAAGTTATTGGAGACCATGGGAGGGCTAATAAAGCAGTCTGAATGGTCTTAGAGGAGATGGGAGAGGGAGGGTTCAGTTCTAACAAAGAAAAAGGAATACTTTTTCTATTTTTCCCTCCACATCTCAGGATTTATATTTGAATATATTTTTGTTAAAGCTTCAGAAGCATCACTGGGTATTCATGCATTGGCTAGGGCGGGGGAGAATGTACTAAGAGTTATTTCTTTAATAATTATTTAAAAACTGAGCAATCACACTTAGACCTCATTTATTCTTCATCAGCATCTCATCTCCTTGTTCTCTCCTTCACACAATTCACATGGCAGTGTATTTCAGCACATCACATTTTGGGGGGACATAATGACACTTACAAAATGTACCAATAAATTTGGGTAGTACACATACATATACTTCCCTGGTGGCTGAGACAGTAAAGCGTCTGTCTACAATGCGGGAGACCTGAGTTTGATCCCTGGGTCTGGAAGTTCCCTGGAGAAGGAAAAGGCAACTCACTCCAGTACTCTTGCCTAGAAAATCCCATGGACAGAGGAGCCTGGTGGCCATGGGGTCGCAAAGAGTCGGACACGACTGAGCGACTTCACTTTCACTTATACATAGCAAAGTCAATATTGTGTTTCTTCCAGAGTTCTTTATAATATATAGTTATCTCTAGAGGTATACACGGAGAAGGCGATGACACCCCACTCCAGTACTGCCTGGAAAATCCCATGGGCGGAGGAGCCTGGTAGGCTGCAGTCCATGGGGTTGCGAAGAGTTGGACACGACTAAGTGACTTCACTTTCACTTTTCACTTTCATGCATTGGAGAAGGAAATGGCAACCCACTCCAGTGTTCTTGCCTGGAGAATCCCAGGGACGGGGGAGCCTGGTGGGCTGCCGTCTATGGGGTCGCACAGAGTCGGACACGACTGAAGAGACTTAGCAGCAGCAGCAGAGGTATACATATTTCATTCTATTGATAAAAAGCGCTAAAATTTTTAATGGGCTTAGAAATATTGGGAGATATTGTCAATGATGGCTTATCCCATATTTAATATCAGGTCTTATTTTTCTTAGTTTCAGCTTCAGGTAATTTTCTTCAATTATTTAATATATTTTTCTTGAATCCACATGGACAGTATTAACTTCTTTGATAAAAATCATAAAAACCAGACTTTCCCCCTTAACTTTATGTTTTAAAAAAGATGCATCAAACTACCTTGGTAACGGCTGTGAGATAGGCCTTAATTTGACTGCTTTATTCATATAATTTCAATTTCATATACTAGAATACTATGTGACAAGATATCTTCCAATGCCCAGTTGTTCTGTTCCTACCTAAGAGCCAAACAGAAAAAAAAAAAAAATATGTAACCTCATAATTAGATTCACAGAGGCCAAAATTTACAGAACTAGTTGAGTAATCAGTTCAGTTCAGTTCAGTCGCTCAGTCGTGTCTGACTTTTTCTGACCCCATGGACTGCAGCACGCCAGGCCTCCCTGTCCATCACCAACTCCCAGAGCTTGCTCAAATTCATGTCCATCAAGTTGGTGATGTCATCTAACCATCTCATCCTCTGTCTTCCCCTTCTTTACCTGCCTTCAATCTTTCCCCAGCATCAGGGTCTTTTCCAGTGAGTCAGTTCTTCACATCAGGTGGCCAAACTATTGGAGTTTCAGCTTTAGCATCAGTCCTTCCAATGAATATTCAGGACTGATTGCCTTTAGGGTGGACTGGTTGGATCTCCTAGGAGTCCAAGGGGCTCTCAAGAGTCTTCTCCAACACCATAGTTCCAAAGCATCAATTCTTCGGTGCTCAGCCTTCTTCATAGTCCAACTCTCACATCCATACATGACCACAGGAAAAACTATAGCCTTGACTAGACGGACCTTTGTTGGCAAAGTAATGTCTCTGCTTTTTAATATGCTGTCTAGGTTGGTCATAGCTTTTCTTCCAAGGAGCAAGCATCTTTTAATTTCATGGCTATAGTCACCATCTTCAGTGATTTTGGAGCCCCCCAAAATAAAGTTTGTCACTGTTTCCATTGTTTCCCCATCTATTTGCCATGAAATGATGGGACCAGATGCCATAATCTTAGTTTTCTGAGTGTTGAGTTGTTTTTTTTTTTTTTGAATGTTGAGTTTTAAGCCAACTTTTTCACTCTCCTCTTTCACTTTTATCAAAAGGCTCTTTAGTTCTTTTTCACTTTCTGCCATAAGAATGGTGTTACCTGCATATCTGAGGTTATTGATATTTCTCCTGGCAATCTTGATTCTGGCTTGTACTTAATCCAGCCCAGCATTTCCCATGATGTACTCTGCATATAAGTGAAATAAACAGGGTGACAATATACAGCCTTGATGTACTCCTTTCCTGATTTGGAACCAGTCTGTTGTTCCATGTCTAGTTCTAACTGTTGCTTCTTGACCTGCATACAGATTTCTCAGGAGGCTTCTTGACCTGCATACAGATTTCTCAGGAGGTGGTCTGATATTCCCATCTCTTTAAGAATTTTCCAGTTTATTGTGATCCACACAGTCAAAGGCTTTGGCATAGTCAATAAAGCAAAAGTAGATGTTTTTCTGGAACCTTCTTGCTTTTTCGACGATCCAACGGATGTTGGCAATTTGATCTTTGGTTCCTCTGCCTTTTCTAAATCCAGCTTGAACATCTGGAAGTTCACAGTTCATGTACTCTTGAAGCCTGGCTTGGAGAATTTTGAACATTACTTTGCTAGTATGTGAGATGAGTGCAATTGTGTGGTAGTTTGAGCATTCTTTGGCATTGCCTTTCTTTGGGATTGGAATGAAAACTGACCTTTTCCAGTCCTGTGGCCACTACTGAGTTTTCCAAATTTGCTGGCATCTTGAGTGAAGCACTTTCACAGCATCATCTTTTAGGATTTGAAATAGCTCAACTGGAATTCTATCACCTCCACTAGCTTTGTTCATAGTGATGATTCCTAAGGCCCACTTGACTTCGCACTCCAGAATGTCTGACTCTAGCTCAGTGATCACACCATCATGGTTATCTGTGTCATTAAGATCTTTTTTACATAGTTCTTCTGTGTAGTGTTGCCACCTCTTCTTAATATCTTCAGCTTCTGTTAGGTCCCTACCATTTCTGTCCTTTATTGAGCCCATCTTTGCATGAAATGTTCCCTTGGTATCTCTAATTTTCTTGAAGAGATCACTAGTCTTTCCCATTCTATTGTTTTCCTGTATTTCTTTGCATTGTTCACTTAAGAAAGCTTTCTTATCTCTCCTTGCCATTCTTTGGAACTCTGCATTCAGATGGGTATATCTTTCCTTTTCTCCTTGCCTTTTGCGTCTCTTCTTTTCACTACTTGTAAAGCCTCTTCAAAAAACCATTTTGCCTTTTTGTATTTCTTTTTCTTAGGGATGGTCTTGATCACTGCCTCCTGTACAATGTCAGAAACCTCCATCCATAGCTCTTCAGGCACTCTGTCTATCAGATCTAGTCCCTTTAATCTATTTGTCACTTCCATTGTATAATCGTAAGGGATTTGATTTAGGTCATACCTGAATGGTCAGTGGTTTTCCCTACTTTCTTCAATTTAAGTTTGCATTTGGCAATACAGAGTTCATGATCTGAGCCATATAATCTGAGTCAGTTCCTGGTCTTATTTTTGCTGAAAGATAAGACACTGAAAGATGAACTCCCTAGGTCGGTAGTGCCCAATATGCTCCTGGAGAAGAGTGGAGAAATAACTCCAGAAAGAATGAAGAGATGGAGCCAAAGCAAAAAAAAAAAAAAAAAAAAAAACGTGATGTTGTAAAGAACAATACTGCATAGGAACCTAGAATGTTAGGTCCATGAATCAAGGTAAATTGGAGGTGACCAAACAGGAGATGGCAAGAGTGAACATCGACATTTTAGGAATCAGTGAACTAAAATGGACTGGAATGGGTGAATTTAACTCAGATGACCTTTATATCTACCACTGTGGGCAAGAATCCCTTAGAAGAAATGGCATAGCCCTCAAGAGAGTCCAAAATGCAGTATTTGGATACAATCTCAAAAATGACAGAACGGTCTCTGTTCGTCTCCAAGGCAAACCGTTCAATGTCACATTAATCCAAGTCTGTGCCCTGACCAGTAATGCTGAAGAAGCTGAAGTTGAACGGTTCTATGAAGACCTACAAGACCTTCTAGAACTAACACCCAAAAAAGATGTCCTTTTCATTATAGGGGACTGGAATGCAAAAGTAGAAAGTTAAGAACTACCTGGAGTAACAGGCAAGTTTGACCTTGGAGTACAAAATGAAGCAGGGCAAAGGCTAATAGAGTTTTGCCAAGAGAACACACTGGTCATAGCAAATACCCTCTTCCAACAGCACAAGAGAAGACTCTACACACGCATATCACCAGATGGTCAATACTGAAATCAGACTGATTACATTATTTGCAGCCAAACCTGGAGAAGCTCTATATAGTCGAGTAACAGTCACCACTATAAGTGTTTTTTATACTTCAGGAAAAACCATTGCCTAGAACATGTAACACAATTAGCCTTTCTAATTTTCTAGGCTCCTCTGGATATTTGCTATTTTAAATTGTTACTCATACATACACCAATCATCCCTCTTCAAGAAACAGAATCAAAGGAATTTCCTGGAGAATACTGATGCTGACAGTCCATAGTCTGAGGACTGGCTCAGTCTATGTGGCCAACTCCAGTAGTATCCAAGGACCCCTGAGCAATTCTTTTAAACATCTCTTCTCCTACACACAACAATTCCATAGACTCCTCGAAGTCCTCTGCCCATTCCTACTGTCTTCACTCAACTGATGACAATATCTTATCCACAAGACTGTTAGACAGGAATACTCTCCACTTTCCTCCATCCATCTACAAACAGGCACACCCACATTCCATCTTGCTTCCTTCCCACATCCTGAGTCTGGCAGCATCGATAATGTCATCTTCTCTCATTTATATTAATGTAATGAAAAGGTTAAAAACCCAACCCTGTCTCTACCAGGCTATCTTTCTTCCTTCCTGTCATTATGATGCTGCCAGAGGAGGCTATACTCATGGGCTTGGTTTTCTTGCCCATCAGTCTTCTGCTCACTACAATATGGCTTTTGCCCTCATTACTAACAACATGCTTTCTTAAAAGATCACTGATGACTTCCAAATTGTTAAATCCATTGAGAGCTGGACCTTGCTCCTTGGAAGAAAAACTATGACAAACCTAGGCAGCATATTAAAAAGCAGAGACATCACTTTGCTGATAAAGGTCTGTATAGTCAGAGCTATGGCTTTTCTAGTAATCATGTACAGATGTGAGAGTTGGACCATAAAGAAGGCTGAGCACTGAAGAATTGATGCTTTTGAACTGCGGTCCTGAGAAGACTCTTGATGGTCCCTTGAACAGCAAGGAGATCGAACCAGTCAAACCTAAAGTAAATTAACCCTGAATATTCACTGGAAGGACTGATGCTGAAGCTTCAATACTTTGGCTACTTGATGTGAAGAGCCGACTTATTGGAAAACAACCTGATGCTGGGAAAGACTGAGTGCAGGAGAAGCGGGTGATAGAGGATAACATGGTTGGATGGCATCCAAATCAATGATATAAGTTTGCACAAACTCTGGGAGATAGGGAAGGACAGGGAAGCCTGGCGTGGTGCAGTCTATGGGGTCACAAAGAGTCCAACAACAATTAGTGACTGAACAAACAAAAATATTCTCTTAAATGTTTTTTATTATAATCAATTTCTCTTTCTCTCTCTCTCTCTCTCTCTTTTTTTTTTTTGACCTATACATTACAACACTTTCTCTTTTCTCTCTCTTTCTCTGATGTCTTTCACTATGACCTTCACATACTTCTCCTTTTATAACTGCACCTGACGAAGAGTTCAGATGTGGGCCCAGACACCATTAGAGAATCCATAGCTTTTGTGTTTCCATAAAAATGACTGTTTTTCTGGGGAGAGTAGACCCTAGCTTTTATCACATTCTTAAAGGAGTCCATGACTCAAAAAAGGGTTAAGAATCACTGCCTTCAAGGTGAATGTTTCCAGGATACAACTTCTGGGCTCCTCTTCCTGCTTTTGCTCTCTTCTTGGGGTATCTTATCTGTTTCTCTGTCTTCAACTTACACCTATGTTTCTGTGATCTCCACATTTTTATCTCCAGTTTTTACCCTTCTTCTGAGTTCTAGATTCATGTCAACAACTATCTACAAGACAGCTCCCCTTGGACTTAACATGTTTGAACCAAACTCATTATCTTCCCAAAGAACCTCTTCACTTTTATTTCTTAAGATAGCAACAAGTCCATAACCAATTGTCCAACCTATAAATGTGTTAGTCTTTATAAACTATTCTTTCACCAATCACCTCCACAAATCCTCATTGATTTTTCAGATCTGTCCCTTTCTTTTCCTTCCCACTGTTACTACCAAAATTCAGACACTTCTCACCCATGCTGCTGTAATTGTCCCTGACCTCTCTCTCTATTAATTAATGACTCCCAGATTTATCCCCTCCAATCCACATTATCATCCAGTTTTTTCCTCTTTCATGCCAGCTGGACCACATCACTGTTCCCACTTAAAACTCTTAATGATTTCTGATCACAAGGCGGAGTTCAGTTACAGCTTTACATCAGGCTCTGCCCACAAGCTCTTCTCTCATGTCTTCCCTCACAAGGCTTTGATCCGGTGACAGCAAGTTTTGAGTCCATTAAGCTGCCATGCTTTCACACAAACCCTGCTCCCTTCTCTATGTTTGAAATGTTTACCACCTGCCTTGTCGGATATGACTGAGCGACTGAGCATGCACACTTTTGTCTACCAAGCAAACTTTGACTTAACCTTCCAGACTCAGGTAAAATGTCACCTCTTTGGTAAAACTTTTCCATTCCAGATGAATCTTTCCTGTACTTTCCCTTATCTTTACTATTGTATTTATACTAACAATCTATTTACTTGACTTCCCACTCTCCTCTGTGGCAAGAACTTTGTCTATTGTCTATTTTTATTTGAATCCCCAGTGACTAATATTATGTTGGCCAAAAAGTTCATCTGGAGTTTTTCAAAACATCTTACAGAAAAACCCAAATGAACCTTTTGGCCAACTCAATATATATTTTTGTGGCTCAAAAACTATTCTTATTTGAATCCCCAGTGACTAATATATTTTTGTGGCTCAAAAGCTTAGGTCCAATTAGTTATATCCTTAAAAAAAATAGGTAAATCATGTCTTACTATGTCTAGTCCAAGTCATGAAATTTCTGATTTTAAAGGAAACAGAAGCCCCAGTATACTTGTGAAGCTTTGACTGAGAGAGGTAGACGGGGATTCCAATCACAACTTAGCAGGAAAGGGTGACAGTGAGGCCACCAGCTACACTGGTTCTGAGCCTACTCTCCATGGAGACAGCTTCTGCTGCTGCTAAGTCGCTTCAGTCGTGTCCCACTCTGTGTGACCTCATAGACGGCAGCCCACCAGGCTCCGCCGTCCCTGGGATTCTCCAGGCAAGAACACTGGAGTGGGTTGCCATTTCCTTCTCCAGTGCATGAAAGTGAAAAGTGAAAGTGAAGTTGCTCAGTCGTGTCTGACCCTCAGTGACCCCATGGACTGCAGCCTACCAGGCCCCTCCGTCCATGGGATTTTCCAGGCAAGAGTATTGGAGTGGGGTGCCATTGCCTTCTCCAATGGAGATGGCTAGCAGTCCAAATAATATCATCCAGAGGCAGGCGTGAATTTGGGCTACAGTCAGACCAATTTGGGAGAAGGCAATGGCACCCCACTCCAGTACTCTTGCTTGGAAAATCCCATGGGCGGAGGAGCCTGGTAGGCTGCAGTCCATGGGGTCGCTAAGAGTCGGACGCGACTGAGTGACTTGACTTTGACTTTTCACTTTCATGCACTAGAGAAGGAAATGGCAACCTACTCCAGTGTTCTTGCCTGGAGAATCCCAGGAATGGGGGAGCCTGGTTGGCTGCCGTCTATGGTGTCGCACAGAATCGGACATGAGAAGCGACTTAGCAGCCGCCGCAGCAGCAGACCAACTTGGCTTGAATTCTCATCCCAGTGCTTACTAGCTGGCCTTGGGCAAAGTCTTAGCCTCTTATTCTTTCAACCCGTATTCCTGAGTGTGCCAGGCACCGGGCATTGTGTATGCCTCCAGTGCCGAGGTACAAAACCAGTATTTGTCCTTATGGAGTTTGCAGGCTAGAAGGGAGTTGATGAAATAATTAAGACTGTGATAAAGTACTTCAGAGTAGAAGTGTGTAGTGCTTTGAGAATATGTAATTTGACTTCGCTGGGCTTCCCAGGTGGCACTAGTGGTAAAGAAGGCATGGCAACCCACTCCAGTATTCTCGCCTGGAGAATCCCATGGAAGAAGAGCCTGGCAGGCTGCAGTCCAGAGGGTTGCACAGAGTGGGACACGACTGAAGAGACTTAGCACGTACACACAGAGGCTCAAGAAAGGCTTGCCTGACTTCTGCCGCATAAGTGGAAGTTAAACAGCTGAAAGAGGGAACAGCGCTTTCGGCAGTGGAAAGGCCAGGTGAGGAAGCTCTGACAGAACTTTGGCAAGCATGAGGAACCGGAGGGAGGCCAGCCCCTGCTTCACAGCAGTTGCAAGGATTAAAATAAGTACCATGTGTAAAGTAGGTAGCCAATGTTGGCACATAGTAAGCATTCAACAAATATTAGGATTATGCAAGTCCCTTATTGATGGGGTGTGGCAGCAAAAGTTTCTAAACAGTGGGAGAACCCACAGGTAGAAAGAAGCAGTCTGGAGGTTTCTGGATGGTTGGGGTGGGAGGAATGAAATCAAACCATCCTGAAGGACATCAGCCATGAGCTGAGGTGACAGAAGAGTTCAAAAGGGAAGCAGTGGCTGAGAAAATAGTCTAAAAACTTTTCCCTTTTTTTGCTTTTTGCAGACATGCATTTACAGTCCATGTTATCATACATGGCAAAATTGCAATTACCTTATTTCTTTAGCTTAAAAACAAGTTAGAAATGCTTATCAAAGTATTAATTTAGATATGGTTAAAATAGGATGTTTTATATTTTATGTGATGTTTACCACAATAAAATTTTTTTAACTTTTTTCCTACAAATTATAGTATATCTGTAAAATGGAATATTATGTTTCTATTTAACACACTAAGGTATAGCTACAAAAAATATTAATTTAGAAGACAGAAGAGAAAGTGAAACTACACCACAAAGATGTAATCTACAAAATCTAGGTTATGGGAACCTCTATAGGCCAAAAACCTAGTCTCCTCAACAAAGATTTGAAGCAATTTAAAAAAGGAGAGCAATGAAGGCCAAACACAGATTACATGAGACCTAAAAGACTTAGTCCAACTCTCACATCCATACATGACTACTAGAAAAAGCATAGCCTTGACTAGACGGACCTTGCTGACAAAGTAATGTCTCTGTTCTTTTAATATGCTGTGAGAGTTGGACTATAAAGAAAGCTGAGCACCAAAGAATTGATGCTTTTGAACTGTGGTATCAGAGAAGACTCTTGAGAGTCCCTTGGACTGCAAGGAGATCCAATCAGTCCATCCTAAAGGAGATCAGTCCTGGGTGTTCATTGGAAGGACTGATGTTGAAGCTGAAACTCCAATACTTTGGCCACTTGATGCAAAGAGCTGACTCATTTGAAAAGACCCTGATGGTGGGAAAGACTGAGGGCAGGAGGAGAAGGGGACGACAGAGAATGAGATGGTTGGATGGCATCACCAACTCAATGGACATGAGTTTGGGTAGACTCCAGGAGTTGGTGATGGACAGGGAGGCCTGGTGTGCTGCGGTTCATGGGGTTGCAAAGAGTCGGACACGACTAAGCGACTGAACTAAACTGAAAAGACTTAACCAATCACAATGTGTGGACCTTATTCTGGATCCTTATTCAAATAAAGAAATCTTTAAAAATGTATGATGTTTCTGAGAGATAGTAGGAAATGTAAACACTAACCAGATGTTTGTCTATATTAGAGAATTATTTTTACTAGTTTTGTAGGGGAATTGTAGTTATCTTTATAGCAACATACTAAAATATTTATGGATGAAGTGATATACCACCTGAAATTGTTTCAAAATGCTATGGGGAGAGGAAGTAGGTACAGAGTATAGATAAAACAAGACCAGCCAAAGTTAATAATTCTTGAATTTGGATGATGGACACATGGGTGTTCATTTTACTATTCTGTCTATATTTGTATATGTTTAAAATTTTCCATAATAAAAAGCTTTTTAAAAAAGAAAACAAAATCTCATATTGACATCTGTGTGGAGTGAATAAGCTTCAATTCACAGAGAATAACACACCCCAAGTGATACAGCAGAGTTTCCCTGCCAGTCCAGTGCTTCCAATACAGGGGGCACAGGTTCGATCCCTGGTTGGGGAAATAAGATCCCATATGTGGCACAGCAAAACACACACACACACACACACACACACACACACAATGAAACTTCATTCTCAAGTGCTAACCCTCTGGCTGGATGTTCATAACCAAGGCTCCCCCGCCTCTCTCATCCAGACACACCAGCTTCCTTGCTGCTGCCTTAGCGTGCCAGGCACCTTCCCGCCTGGGGAGCTGGGCACTAACTATTCCTTCTGCTAGGGTGCTTGCCCCTCAGATATGCACACAGTTACACCCTGAATTTTATTCAAGTAAAATGCCATCTCATCCAAGCAACCTTGCTCATACCTCCTCTCTGAAATAACAACTCCCACCATGCATATTCTTATTTTCTGCTTATAATTTCCCACATAACACTTATCATTACTTGACCTATGTCCACTTAAACTTTTTATATCTCCTATTCACCACATGGAAAGTCAGCCCCATGAGGGCCAACACTTCACCTCTCTTCTCTGCTGCATCCCTACCTCCTCAAGCAGTGCCTGCTGCATTGCAAGTGCTCAGTCAACTCACAGGATGAAGGAGAAATGGAAGGAATAAAGATCAGCTACATACAATCATCTATTCTTCTGTTTATGTTTCAATTTGGAGAAGATTTTGTTATTAATTAATCAGAATTAATTTACTTTAAAACCTTTGCCATCGTCAGAGCTGTTGGCTGAAATGGAGCCATAAGGTAAAAGGCAAGATCTAGGAAAATTAAACATGCTTTTGGAAATATACACACAGTATAATTTAACCACAGTATCATTTTTATCTGTTGTGTGACTTCTGTTCAAATTGAAATATAGGAAATTGGTCGTATGGGAGAAAACATTACATTTAGTTTAAGCAGAAGCAAGACAATCAACTCTGCATCCATTGGTTTTGCATCCATGGATTCAACCAACCACTGATGGAAAATGGATGAAGCTGCAGATATAGAAGGCCAACTGTGTTCATTGCACTGCGCCATCATATATGCTAATGGGTAGAACATCATCAATTTGGGTGTTCATGGGGGCTCCTGGATACTCCCCAGGTGGTGCTAGTGAAAAAGAACCTACTTTCCAATGCAAGAGACACAAGAGACGTGGGTTCAATCCCTGGGTCAGGAAGATCCCCTGGAGAAGGGCATGGCAACCCACTCTAGTATTCTTGCCTGGAAAATCCCATGGGCAGATGAGCCTTGTGGGTAGTAGTCCATGGGGTCACAAAAAGTCGGACATGACCGAAGTGACTCAGCACATGCAACCAACACCCTGTGGATACTTATACCCTTAAGTAAGTTCAGTCAAGTAGTAGTTTCTTGAAGACAGAGGCAAAGACGACTTCTGTAGTTCTTACCTTGTCTAACACTGTAGATGATATAGGCAATAAATACTACTGACTTAAACCAGTACTATATATATATATATATCTGTTGTTGTTTTTGTCAGAAAAGTGTCTGTATCAATACAAGTAGGTGAATATGAGGATGAGAAGTCTTGTAAATAATTGAACAAGTATCTGGGAGAAGAGTACGCCAGCACAAGGAATGCTGCTGCTGCTGCTAAGTCACGTCAGTCGTGTCCGACTCTGTGCGACCCCATAGACAGCACCCCACCAGGCTCCCCCGTCCCTGGGATTCTCCAGGCAAGAACACTGGAGTGGGTTGCCATTTCCTTCTCCAATGCATGAAAGTGAAGAGTAAAAGTGAAGTCGCTCAGTCGTGTCCGACTCTTAGTGACCCCATGGACTGCAGCCTACCAGGCTCCTGTGTCCATGGGATTTTCCAGGCAAGAGTACTGGAGTGGGGTCCCATTGCCTTCTCCGGCACAAGGAATGGTGAGCGCCAAATCCCTTGGCCGGGATGGGACATAGGACAATCAGGAAACAGCACGGAAGCCAATGTGGCAAGACCAGAGCAGACTGGGCACTGTGATTATGGGAGCCCAGATGGGACGGAAAGCATTGCCCTGGCACAGGCAAAGGTGCCAGATGCTCCCAGAGGAGGGACTCAGGAAAACTGCCCTTAATAACAAGATCAGCTCTAACCATCCTCTGGAGGTTAACTGTGTTTGACGTGGGTGACACTGACACCCTACCTTGCATCTCGTCTCACTATTTTGTGGCCCTCCCACCTGCACCCTGGGCATCCAGCCCAGGAGGAGGTCTAGTGAGAACAGTCAGCCGTGGTGCCTTTCAGGTCCCAGCTAAGGGCGGGGAGGAGTTTTAACTATGAGTACAGGTTTACTACTACACAGAAATGGATATTTTGATTACTGAAATGAGAACAGTTTTAGCACTAATCAGAAGACATTTTATTATCTCTGGCTGACGAGCAAAATTCCAGGATCTGCCTGAGGATTTGTCCAAAGGTCTAGGAGAAAGAAGCCCACATAGTAGATTTGGAGGTGCTGTTGTGAAAAAGACTGCTCTATGGCGTTTTGCTTATTTGCTGTAATAGTTTTAAGTCCTTAGATCCTTACAGAAGGATTTTTAAGAGCCAAAGACAGGACACCGCATTTTCCATTTGAGTGTAAGCCAACCACACAGCCTCTCATTTTGCCCACTTAAAACACGTCAGAAGATTAGCACCATTCTGAACCTTCCTTTATTACTAATTGTTATGTTACATAGTTGCTTTTTCATTTCTAAAAGTTATTTCCTGTAGATTAGTTATCTACAGGATAATAAAATGTCCTCTGATTAGTGCTAAAACTGTTTTCATTTCAGTAATCAAAATACCTATTTCTATGTAGTAGTAAACATGTATTCATAGTTAAAATTCCTCCCCGCCCTTAACTAGAACTTGAAAAGCACCGTGGCTGACTGTAGTTCCTCTTCTGAGAGGTAAACCGAGTTAAGGATAAGCACTGTCTTCCCAAGCACTGTGAATGTGCTTTACAGGTAAAATAAACAGTTACGAGGCAAATGCAAGCAGACTCCACAGTCAGCCAAGCTGATTCATTTAAAAAAAAAAAAAAAAAAGCACATTAAAGCTGAATCAACTGTCATCTTTCCATGATGACTGTTGATCTGATGTGATGAGAGAAAGTTCACACACGTGGATGAGTCCACTGGGCTCCCTGATGGTCTGGGACATCGTTAACTCATAGACTGATTCTGGCCCTGGTTCAAACTTCTAAGCCTTTGTTCTTGGGGCTCAGAGGATGGCTTTGAAGTTCAGGATAAAGCTCTTCTAACACACCATTACCAAAGAATAACCTTTTGATTATGATCTCATGAAAGTCTAATCAATAACTTACATAAGTTACAACCATGGCAAACAGTGACGATCCTGTAATTGGACCTTTATGAATTCCATATGTTACAATCTCGGCATTAGCTAGCAGTCTTGCATAATACATGTATCTCTTCCCCAAACACAGCCGCTGAACTTTTTTAAAAGGCTATGAAACTTTTCACAGCTACCGAAAAGAGTTCAGCCTTGAACTCTCTGGGCCCTTAAACTAGGGTGTGGGTACCTAGCGGGTAGGAATTTGGGGAAAGCTTAAAAGGCTACTTCCTCCAAATCCAACAGACACTCATTTGTGTAAAGCAATTAAATCAAAGCCAATAACTTTTTACTTAATTGCATGGCTTGTGTGCTTTGAAAAAAATATTATCAGGGGAATAAAAGTCTTCTCCAACAAATCACTGTTAAAACATAAATGCAAACTCTATTCATTCAGCAAAAGGCATACTCTCATGTGAAGTTCTCAAATAACCTGGACTTGGCAAGGAAGCCATTATGTCATTATTTATAGTATCTAAGATTTATATTTACTTCTAGCTCTCTCTCATTAAGCTAAATTACATTATTACTAAATTTTAAAATGTGGGTGTTCAGTGTAGCTTCACTAGCTTCACTTTGGGTGGAAGGGCAGTAGCAAATGAGAGAAGATTTGGAAAGGAAAGTACCTAATCCAGAGCCATGGGAGTTAAATACAAACAAAACAAATCCAGAGTTTTCTGATCTATGTAAGGGGACAAGGAAGTCTAAATTGAAGGAACACTTGATGACAGAATAAAAGATATCCAAAGATCAGTCCTACCTTTTTGGACTAAACATCAGATCTTTAAAGAGAAATGAGAATATAAAGCCAAAAGCAATGGCAAAGAGAGGACACGTCACAGGAGTTGTTTTTGCATGTTGGCCCCTTCCTCAAAACTATTACTACCCCGGCCCAGTGTCACCTATTCAGTTTCATTACCAGTAACCACGATTTTTTTCCTTTTGCAATATATTTTAAAGTTGCCAAATCTATTTCCTAGCAAATGTATATATGCCATTAGATGCCTTAGTTCAAAATAGCACTGCTAAATCTTTGTAACTCTACTGCTATTGTATAGAATGTCTCCACTTGCAAATGTTACTAGCTTTCAAATTAAAATTTGAATTACTAACTCACAATGCATTCATTGTACCCATCTACGAAGAAATATGATATCTGGCTTTATATCTCCTCTATTTGATTACAATTCCTAAAGGCTGAGACCATAATTGTTTAGCAAATCTCTTTTAAATGGTTTAATGTCATTTTATAAAAGTAAATTCAAATATCTTGTGCATGCACACACATACAGAAAGGGATGATCAAAGCAGGCCATAACATCAATGGAAGAAGGATCCGGCTTTTAACTTCTTCAGTTTGATTTTTTTTTTTTAAGAAAATATCAGTGAGCTTATTTTGGTCCAGGTTCAATTCCTGGGTAGGGAATTAAGATGTCGCTTCACGCCCCCTCTCATTGCAGCCTTGCTGAGATCAGTCCCCAGTTGTGACAGAGGATAACAGGTTACATAAGGAGGAAAAGACAGACCAATAGGAAAACTGTATGTATGCAAATCAGCAGAGCTTATATGATCTGAATCATGATTTGCGTGAATGTGTGGAAATTAAAAATTCAGGAGGGGCTCGATTAACTTCAAAAATGTCCTTGGTTCTGGGCTCCCCTTCTGTGGCATTGGTACAAGACCTCTCACCGGTTGCCTGGGAGCAGGACTCAACATCCTGGGACTGCCCTGGTGGTCCAGTGGCTAAGACTCCACGCTCCCAAGGCAGGGGGCTTGGGTTTGAGCCCTGGTCAAGGAACTAGATCCCCATGTGCCACAACTCACAGTTAACTAAAAGATCCCATATGCTGTAGCTAAGACCCTTTCAGGAGGGGAAAAAAAGAATGGCTCTGGAAATTACAAGCAGATCAGCATCAATATCTCTCTTTTAATAGCTAAAGGGATAAGCTAGACATCAACGTAGAGTCACAAGGCACAAATAGTGCCTGACTTAACTGATGATTTTCCTTTAGAGAGAGCACAGGAAACGATGGAGAGAGTCTACTTTTATTTCAGAATCACTATGGATTCCTTCCCACAACTGGGACATCTAGCCTTTCTATCATGCTATGGAATGGTGACACAATCAAACTAAGAGGTATGCCCAAAGCATAAACCTATAGAAGGCTAGTCTGCACACTGGTGTTTCACTCAAACTGATCTTGGAAAACCAACCACTTAGATATTCTTATTCTTTTAGAAACAAAATGTGAAGTTGCTCACAACAGCTGTAGACTTTCTTAAATCAAGTAGATTTTAACACACTGCAGGACAGAAGTGTCCACATCTTAACCTATTTTAATTGGTTAAATTAAATAAAACATTATTAAAACTAGAATAAAATATGCCAACCACTAAAGCATAATGGGGCAATTGAAACTAGGCAAATCAATCTAGAAAATCATAGCTTATCACAACCTGAATTTGAGTAAGCAATTTCATGCTATACAAAAGGTCAACTTGATTATGAAACCTATTGTGTGCAAAAATCCTTTCGTGCCATGCATTAAATATAATACTACTATTTATTTAAATTATATGAATCCAAAATTTCAGAGAAACATACAAAAAGCTTACTAAAGCTATTTAAAATGGCTTATGAAAGCTGCTTTTGAAAATTAAGTATTACTTTTCTAATTTTGTTTTTTGTCTTTAATTCTTACAAGGCTTTTTTTCTTTCTTTCTTTTTACATATCAGTATGGGAAACTAGTCTCTGATGTCAGTGACTTTTTTCTAAATGGCTGTCCTTAAGGGTACAACAAAAAGAAGTGAGATTTCATTGTAGTAAGTGAGATTCTGGATGGATAGGAAGTGTGGGCCATCAATATGATGAAAGTCTGGATAGCCAAAATGATGGGGGAGTTCTTACAGAGGCACTTGAAGATTCACGCTGCAATGCTTCCTGTGAGAGGCTGAGCTCCCTTCCAGCTCTGCTAAGCTATGGCTGACCTTGAAAGTGTCTTTGTTCACAAGCAGCTTCTCTGTCAACATTTCCTCCCCACTCCTGTCTGGACTGGTGCACTGGCTCCTTCTTGTTTCGACTTTTTCCACTCCCAAACTTTGTCATTTGTTCATGCTACTCTTCCTGAGCCCCCCAAAACTGCTTTATTCTGGGAAAAAAAATCCTCCCATACATTTATTTCTAAGTTATCTCACTCCCACAGAACTCTTTCCATCAGCTTTTTTTTTTAGAGTCATCTTGGCATTATCCCTTATATTTCTGTCCCGAGTGTTTTCCCTCAATTTGCTTTGGTTGAGCCGTATCACTTTTCATACTATTAGAGGAAATGAAAGTAACAGAAGTTCTAGTACCATGGGGGGAAATCATGTTTATTAAATGGAAGAAGGAAGGAAAAGGGGAGAGGCTGTAATTCTAAGATTGGTGGCTTCTAGGGGAAAGAATTTAGCCCCAGGAAAAGCCAACATTCTAAAATGAAATGAGAGAAGGACAACAGAACATAAGGGTCACTACACGTTGTGCTGACATGATGACTTTCTTCCTTCTTAGGCAGTGGACAAAAGACAAAGCCAATCCTTTGCCTTTCAAAGTCAAGTAAAAACAGTGCTATGTTTAAAGATATATATGATCTGACTACTAAAAACTTTTCAGCTCTCATTGAAAAACCTTTATCTATAGTTTCTTTTGATGCTGTTGGAATCTCCACAATTCAGGATCTCAGAGAGCTCTGTAAACAGGTCAGTCTTCATAAAGCGCCCCCTCTAAGGTAAAATGGTAGAACATGGTAGCTTTGAGCTGGAAGAATGCCAGGAGATCATGTGGGGAAATTGAAGGTCATAGAGGTTAGGTTATATTTCCAAGGTCAGCACTGGCAGAACTGGACCAGCATGTTTTCCATGATATCACACTGCCTCCCTAACAACCATTTCCATGATGCTAACGTTGAAATGAAAGGGGAAAAACCCACACTGATACTAGCCTAGGATTTGGGGGACTGCCATCATTAAATATCCACCGTGTCCTAGGCACTGTGTTGGATGAAACATACGATGGCCAGAGCTGAGCAGCATCTGTAAGGATTCCATCCAACTGCTGCCCCCAAATTGAACTTTAAAGTGTGTGTGTGTATGTGTGTGTGTTTATTGGACTGGATAACAAAGTTGCAGGTGTAGAAAACAAACTTATGGTTACCGGGGAGAAAGGGGGAGGGATAAATTGGGAAATTGGGATTGACACATACACGCTACTATATACAAAATATATTACAAATAAAAATATGTTGTATAACATAGGGAGCTACTCAATATTCTGTAATGGCCTATGTAGGAAAAGAATCTTTAAAAGAGTAGATATATGTATATGTATAACTGATTCACTGTGATGTACAGCAGAAACTAACACAATATTGTAAATCAACTATATTCCAATAATTTTAATTAAAAATTAATCAATAAAAAGCAAAAAAAAATAAATAAATAAAATTGATGAGAATGACAAAAAAAAAAAAGAACAGATCAACAGATTTTCTTGACTCCATCCCGGCAGAAAAATTGTAGGCAATTCTTTCCTTCCACATTTTACGGGACCATTGAATTGTGATGTGGTGATGCTACTACACCTTTTCACAGCTGAAAGATTCAGAGTGAAACAAAGTGGAAAGCTCTGCTCTGGCTGTCAGCAGATGTGTGCTCTTTGGCCAGCTCTGTGGCTAGCTTTCTCTGTGATCCTCAGAAAGTCAGTCATCATCTCTGGTCTTGAATTTTCTCATCAGAAAAATAAGGTGTCTGAGGAATCTTTAAGATTCCTTCTCTTTTAAGAGTTTATCATTCTAGGTGGAGGCAGTTCTTGACAAATTCTTCCAGGGTTGAACCTAGAGTCTGAACACTTGGCCATTTCTCTTCTGTTCACCATGTGTTCTTGTAGTTCATCCTGCATAGATAACTAGATGGAGAACTGGGCTCAGTGAAGAGTTAGTTCTTGAACTTACAGTTACCAGGGGAAGGATGGGGGGTGGTGGGGAAGGGATAGTTACGGAGATTGTGATCAACATGCACACACTGCTATATTTAAAATATAAACCAACAAGGTCCTACTGTGTAGCACAGGGAATGTTGCTCAGTGTTATAGGCAGCCTGGATGGGAGGGGAGTTTGGGGAGAATGGATACATGTATATGTATGGCTGATTCCCTTTGCTGTCCACCTGAAACTATCACAACATTGTTAATCGGCTATGCTCCAATATATAATATAAAGTTTAAAAATTTGATATATATATATATATATATGTTTTTAAAAAATAGTTCTCAATGTTAAAGCCATGGCATATCAGCTCTGTGCTCTTAGTGATTGGAGACTCATGATTCATTAGAGTCATCCTTGCAGAGTGTATGGAGACATGGATATTTGACACACAGACATCCTTGTTCGCACATTTTTGTCTTTATCAATGTCTGGGTTCTTCAAAGTGCAGAGACACATTTTGATAAGCAAGTAAATAGATGACTTAGAACGAGGGAGCCAATGGGGTGGCTGAGAACGCTTATGCCCATTTCTCTTCTGTTCATCATGTGTTCACATAGGAGATCTCAGAGAAGCATGGGAAGAGCTCCTGCCTTCGAAGTGGCTGCAGAAGATGCTCACAACAGAGAGGCCAGCAGTTTATAAATCATTATTTGAATCTACCTACCAGGTTTTAGTTCCCCCCTGAACATTGTATTCCACAGAGAGCACATTCAGCAGAAGTTAACACGCTTTAAAGGCTAACATGCAGAGTATTTACTCAGATATCAAGACTGCTGAATCAAGTGAAACCAGTTCTTTAGCTGCCCGAGCACTTTCTCTTAAATACTCCCCCTTCCACTCTTTCCCCTTCTACCCACTTGGATGTTCAGCTCTGATAAGCAAATTTACTTTGTCTTCTCTGTTACCAAACACCCATAGTGAAGTGAAGTGAAAATCGCCCAGTTGTGTCCAACTCTTTGCAACCCCATGGATATAGTCCATGGAATTCTCCAGGCCTGAATAATGGACTGGGTAACCTTTCTCTTTTCCAGGGGATCTTCCCAACCCAGGGATCGAACCCAGGTCTCCCACATTACAGGTAGATTCTTTACCAGCTGAGCCATAAGGGAAGCCCAAGAATATGGGAGTGGGTAGCCTATTCCTTCTCCAGTGGATATTTCAACCCAGGAATCAAACCAGGGTTCCCTTATTTTGATAAATATAGCAAACTATGCGGAGAAGGCAATGGCACCCCACTCCAGTACTCCTGCCTGGAAAATCCCATGGATGGAGGAGCCTGGTAGGCTGCAGTCCATGGGGTCCCTGAGGGTCGGACACGACTGAGTGACTTCACTTTCACTTTTCACTTTCATGCACTAGAGAAGGAAATGGCAACCCACTCCAGTGTTCTTGTCTGGAGAATCCCAGGGACAGGGGAGTCTGGTGGGCTGCCATCTATGGGGTCACACAGAGTCGGACACGACTGAAGTGACTTAGTGGCAGCAGCAGCAGTAGCAGCAGCAAACTATGACATTCTTCCTTGTAGAAAGTGCTATCTTCTAGCTACTAATGATAGTAACTCTCTAAGCTTTGAAGTTGATCTACTTGCTAATTCCCCTCTACCTTGTCCCAATCAAAAGTGACAAAACTTTACCACAGAGTGTTGGGAGAAAAAATTACTTAATATCTGTTTAGAAAAAAATGTAATGAGTATACATGCAAAAATAAATATTCCAATCACTATTTCAAAATATTTTTGGATAAATATTTCTAAATATCTATATGAAACAGGCAGAGAAACTCATAAATATTTATTCATAGTCACTGAAAATTCATAGAAAATGTGCTTTGTTGCTATGTTAAAGGAATTACCTGGTTTATTCTTTAGAAATTACCTACTAGTTTTGTGTTTTTAGATTCAGTTCACTTCAGTCACTCAGTTGTGTCCGACTCTTTGCGACCCCATGAATCGCAGCACGCCAGGCCACCCTGTCCATCACTAACTCCCAGAGTTCACCCAAACTCATGTGTGTCAAGTTGGTGATGCCATCCAGCCATCTCATCCTCTGTCATACCCTTCTCCTCCTGCCCCCAATCCCTCCCAGCATCTGGGTCTTTTCCATTGAGTCAACTCTTCGCATGAGGTGGCCAAAGTATTGAAGTTTCAGCCTCAGCATCAGTCCTTCCAATGAACACCCAGGACTGATCTCCTTTAGGATGGACTGGTTGGATCTCCTTGCAGTCCAAGGGACTCTCAAGAGTCTTCTCCAACACCACAGTCCAAAAGCATCAATTCTTTGGTGCTCAGCCTTCTTCACAGTCCAACTCTCACATCCATACATGACCACTGGAAAAACCAGAGCCTTGATCAGACGGACCTTTGTTGGCAAAGTAGTATCTCTGCTTTTTAATATGCTATCTCCATTGGTCATAACTTTCCTTCCAAGGAGTAGGCGTCTTTTAATTTTCATGTCTTTTAATTTCAGTGTCATAAAGTCTGACACTGTTTCCACTGTTTCCCCATCTATTTCCCATGAAGTGATGGGACCAGATGCCATGATCTTTGCTTTCTGAATATAGAGCTTTAAGCCAACTTTTTCACTCTCCTCTTTCACTTTCATCAAGAGGCTTTTTAGTTCCTCTTCACTTTCTGCCATAAGGGTGGTGTCACCTGCATATCTGAGGTGATTGATATTTCTCCCGGCAATCTTGATTCCATCTTGTGCTTCTTCCAGCCCAGCATTTCTCATGATGTATTCTGCATAGAAGTTAAGCAGGGTGACAATATACAGCCTTGACGTACTCCTTTTCCTATTTGGAACCAGTCTGTTGTTCTATATCCAGTTCTAACTGTTGCTTCCTGACCTGCATATAGGTTTCTCAAGAGGCAGGTCAGGCGGTCTGGTATTCCCATCTCTTTCAGAATTTTCCAGTTTATTGTGATCCACACAATCAAAGGCTTTGGCATAGTCAATAAAGCAGAAATAGATGTTTTTCTGGAACTTTCTTGCCTTTTTGATGATCCAGCAGATGTTGGCAATTTGATCTCTGGTTCCTCTGCCTTTTCTAAATCCAGTTTGAACATCTGGAAGTTCATGGTTCACGTATTGCTGAAGCCTGGCTTGGAGAATTTTGAGCATTACTTTACTAGCGTATGAGATGAGTGCAATTGTGTGGTAGTTTGAGCATTCTTTGGCATTATTTTTAGATTAGAAGTATAATTTTAATTAATATCTATCTGAAGAGCTATTTCCACAGTTAATAACCACCCCTATGAGGCGGTGTTGACCTTGGAGGGCTTCACATCCCTGTGTGGAAAGGAGAGTTGCTTACTGCTCCCCCACTGCCCCCTACAGTAGGAAATTCCCGCTGAGGTGAATTGGTTAGAACTTAGCAAAATGCAGGCTAAAATCAACCTCCATCAGTACCATTTAGAAAACTTCATTTGGAGGTTTAGAAATACGCCACAAAAGGACACTGAAAAGGACACCCTTGCCTAATTGTGTTTGAAATGTGTAGCTATGACAAGTGCTGTCTTCCATCCACAGCCACAGTGTATGTGCCAAGAGCCTGTCCAAGGATATTCCAGTTGCTCTGACACAGAATTCCACTTGTGGAATTCAGTCCTAAGGGACAGTTTTATTCATACTATTAATCCTAATATGGAAAAACTTTTATGCATCAAGATGCCCTTCACAGAGTAATTTATATAGTGAAAAACTATCTAGAGACATAATCAAAACAGGAGAATATTTAAATAAACCAGAGAACAAACATAATAACATGTGAAACTGCTCCCACTTGTCCTTAAGCAAACAACAAACAAGTGAAAGTCGCTTAGTCCTGTCCGACTCTTTGTGACCCCATGGACTATGCAGTCCGTGGAATTCTCCAGACCAGAATACTAGAGTGGGTAGCCTTTCCCTTCTCCAGGGGATCTTCCCAACCCAGGGATCGAACCCAGGTCTCCCACATTGTGGGTGGATTCTTTACCAGCTGAGCCACCAGGGAAGCCCAACAACAAACAAATAAGGACATAAATTGTTACTTCAGTGCAAAGAACTAGATGAAAAAAAACCAAAATATTTTTTATTAGTTTTTATTGGAGTATAGTTGCTTTACAACGGTGTGTTAGTTTCTGCTGTACAGCAAACTGAATCAGCTGTACGTATACATATATTCCTCCTTTTTGGATTTACTTCCCATTTAGGTCACCAGAGAGCATTGAGTAGAGTTCTCTGTGCTATACAGTAGGTTCTCATTAGTTATCGATTTTATACATAGGAGAATCCCAGGGATGGGGGAGCCTGGTGGGCTGCCGTCTATGGGGTCGCTAAGAGTCGGATATGACTGGGCGACTTCACTTTCACTTTTCACTTTCATTCACTGGAGAAGGAAATGGCAACCCACTCCAGTGTTCTTGCCTAGAGAATCCCAGGGACAGGGAAGCCTGGTGGGCTGCTGTCTATGGGGTCACACAGAGTCGGACAAGACTGAAACGAATTAGCAGCAGCAGCAGCAGTGTATATATGTCAGTCCCAATCTCCCTATTCATCCCATTCCTTCCCCACTTAGTAGCCATAAGTATGTTCTATAAAAAACACCAAAATATTAACATTTCTTAACATAAGTTAACCATACATGACTTCCCTATTCTTCTTTCTCTTTTTCTGTATTTTCCAAAAAAATGTAGAGTGTACTAGTTTATGATGGAAAAACATAATGAAGTTAAAAGAAAACTATAAGCATTCATAAAAAGAAATAGTTACACCCAGGAAATTAAGTACTACAAACTCTAATGAAGCCTAGTTTATGTTCCTGAGTATTGGGTTTTGCAAGTTATAATTACTATAAAGACAGTTTGCAAAGAAAAAAAAAAATCTCAATTTGTAACAGTGAGACAAGATCTGAGTTGATTCTCTATTCTTTGTAAACAGCCAAGCCAGGAATAAATGTTATGATTTGGAGAAGCTCTTAAAGGATAATCAATAGTAATACTATAGCTGCCCTGTCTTACCTGCCTCTGAGTTTAGCTCTCAGTTTATTAGTCAAACTGAATAGGCTAAAATCAAGCTAATAAGAAAACCAGAGAAAAGTTGTCTAAAATAGATTTTAGGAGATTTGATCCGCATTCTGAAGGCAAACAGGATTTTGAAAAGTTAATTCTGCTTAAAATTTATTTTTGTTGTTGTTACAATTAACTGAACAGTCCAAACTGTTTTTTTCTTCCTGTGATTTGAATTCAGACATAAAGCTAAGAACAATGCAGAAATGGTAATGATGAATAATAAATCACAGACATTTTAGAACTGAAAGGAACTCTTATTTTACAGATGAGAAAGAAAATGAAATACTTGTCTGAGGAACCAGATAAATGGTGTGGGGACCAGGCCGGAAGCCAGGTCTCCGGAGGCCGGCTCAGTGTGACACTCTTGAGTTCAGAGAGTGAGCTGCCATGGCTTGGGGTGGAATCTGGGCACCCTGCCAGCACGCTCACTGCCTGGGATCTGGCTGACTACCTTCCTTTGGCTTCATGGCTCCCATTTAGCACTAACAGCTCATTAATACAAAGGGAAGAAAAGGCCTTACTTTTTCAGTGTCTACTACGTGTCAAGTACTTTGTACACATTATGCAACTGCATTTTGCTGCCACGGTACAAAGTAAATTCATTCTTTTCTTTTAGTACTTGAAGAAATGAAGGCCCCAAGAGTTTAAGTCTATCAGGATTTGGCCGAGGTTTTCATTTGTCTCATTTTGATGGTAACTTCTCCCACTGTTAGGCAGCTGACATGGAAAACTAGATGTGTTAGATTTCTCCAGAGAAAAGAAACCAAGGGATAAATAGATTGACTGGCTATAACGAATTGGTTCATATAATCATGGAGGCTGATAGTTAGCAAGCTGGAGACTGAGGAGAGATCGTGGTGCTATTCCAATCAGAATCCAAAGGCCTGAGAATGAGGAGCATCAGTGGTATACATTCCAGTCTGAAAGAAGGCAGGCTCAAGGCCCAAGAAGAGCCATTCTTTCTGAATGAAGGCAGCAGGTAGGCGGAGTTCTCCCTTCTCGCTCCTAAGAGGGTCAACCTTCTTGTTCTATTCAGATCTTCAACTGATTGGGTGAGGCCCACCCACATTGGCCCTTAGTCTACCAATTCGAATGTCAATCTCATCCAAAACAACTTCACCGATAAAGCAAGAATAATATTTGATCAAATGTCTGGGTGCTCTGTGGCCTGGTCAGCTGACACATAAAATAAACCAGTATACATCATATTCTTCAGTATGTTGAGGACCTGGACTAGGGAGAGGTAAGCAAGACACCCGGATCACGGATTTACAGAGGCGCTCACTTCCAGGTTCAACAAGCACCCTGGAAGCCTTGCCAGTCTCGCCCTCGTCCTGGCTCTATGCTCCACTCAAAAGGGCAGATTCAATTACCTTTCTTAAACTGAAGTGTTTATATTATGAAACAACTTTCCAGAATCATGTAAACACCATTCTGGAAACATCTTGGGTAGGCAGAATTTCTTGAGGAATTGAAAGCAAAAAATATCTGGACTACCAAAAGAAAACAGATCTGGGGGAATTCCCTGGTTGTCCATTGGTTGAGACTCCATGCTCCCGATGCAGGAGGCTGAGGCTCGATTCTTGGTGACGAAACTAGATCCCACATCTGCCACTAAAGATCATGCATGCCACAGCTAAGGCCCAGCATGGCCAAATAAATTAATATTTTAAAAAGGAAAACAGATGAAAGGTAATTATTTCTATGCTTACTATGGAATGGAATGATAACCCACTTATATTTTCCATGGAAAATATTTCCTTATAATTTAAACAGTATTCTACTGCACAGATCCTAAAGCCTTTCCACAAAATCACAAACACACAAATCTGTGCATTATAGAAAAATGCATAGCTATTCAAGATTAGGCTTGAATTATTTTACTTTTGACTAAAGGTTACTCCCTGTAAATTACAGTTATCTCTCATATTTAGTTATGTGCAGTTACATTAATGCATGACTTTTTTCACAGTTATTGGAAGGACTGAATGAACCTAATGAGATCATATAAATGAAAATGTGTTTTAAACTATTAAGTGCAATAAAGAAAGGCATCATTGCTATTAATGGGATGATAGAGCAATGTCTTACCTCAATTTAGGAGCATGTTGTGCTAAGTTGCTTCAGTTGTGTCCGACTCTTTGTGACTCTACAGTCTGTAGCCTGCCAGGCTCCTCTGTCCATGGGATTTTCCAGGCAAGAATACTGGAGTGGGTTGCCATTTCCTTCTCCAGAGGATCTTCCTGACCCAAGGACTGAACCCACATCTCTTATGTCTCCTGCATTGGCAGGCAGGTTCTTTATCACTAGCTCGAGAGCTGTACTAATTTATACACTCTCCTTCCATTAACAAGTAAATGTTTCCTCAAACTCTAGACACCATAGGACATGCAATGATAATTCTCCAAACTCAAGCCTGTGGGTATCCAAGAAATCAGATTAGTTTAATAATCAAACTTTGAGAACCAAAGACAGCTAGTCTGGAGTCAAGTTCTATTTGGCATTTGAAATAGGTCTTGACTTAGATGATTTGTTATTTGCCTTGTAAAATAAGACTCTAAATGACATGGGTTGCAGGAACTCAATATTGATGTCTTCAGTTGGGGTCAGGGTCTTAGCTGTACTGCATTAGGTATCAAATGACAGACTTCAGTGCTAAACTTTGGACAGGGGCAGACTTATTTTTGCACAGAACACCAAGCTGCTTTGAGGCTGTAAGGCTTGTGAAAAATATAGCCCAGCTTGGCCTCTTGAGTTTGTATAGCTTAGGAAGCAAGGAGAGGCTGAACCTGGACCTGAGGAGGCGGCTTCTCTCAGCGCCTCACTGCAGCAGCAGAGGTCAAGACAGTCCCCTCCAGGATGGAATGGGTATAGCCTTTCTAAGAACTCACAGAAATAGTTGGTCTTTGCTAGAGAAGAAGTAGGAGTAAATGAACCAGAGGCCCTACATCAGCAATGGAGGGGACAAGTCAGTAAATTTAAGGGTACAAATGCAAAGTAGCACTCACCAAATGTGAGTGCACAGACTGGTGGAGTCTTGGAATATTAAAGTTACAACAGGAAGACATGTTTTGGACCATTAGGAAGAGCAACTTTCTATGATTACCACGATCAAAATCACTAAATAAATTCTGCCATAATAAGTTCACTGCCACTGAGCATGTTCAGCTAGAGGCTGTGTGATCATGATCATGGATGCTTCAAAGAAAGGTTGGGATTCATGGGGTAGATGAGCTCTGAGATCGCTTTCAACTCTGCTAGTCCGTGACCTTTACATAGAAACCAAAGAAAAAAAACTGGATGAACATGGAGAGATAACCTTAAGCTTGACTCCTGTCTGAAACTGAGCAGTTGTTTAAAAGGAAGAAATGGGTAATCAGTGTATCATGCAATCATTCACATTTTTAGTTATTTAGGATGAGTTCTCAAACATCTGATGAGTTTTAATGTTTACAGGGACACTGAATTTGGGAAAGTTGTTTTCTAACACTGAATATATGAATGGTCTAATGAAATGAGTTACATAAAGATCACAGTACCCACAAACAGGTCTCTGTGAGAGAGAGAGCACCCCTACAGCCTTTAAAAATGCTGGAGTGGAAAACTCCACAAAGAAGTAACCTTTACATTGCCATCTGCTGGCTACTGGTATAAGTGCAATATAATACAATCTGAAATATCCTAATCAGATCCAACTGGAAATAAGAATATTGATTGAACTTACAAATGATAGGAATCAAATGGCTTCACTAAGTACTCAAATGCAAAATAAATAATAGAATACTTTTATACGTCTGTTGGAGATCCACCTGGTTATTGCCTTAATTAGATGTCCTACTTGACTTGTGAATTCTCCCAGTGGTGCATCCATGACCAGTACTGAAACAGCCCTTGGAAACGAGGCATCCTAACAAGTCCTACATTGGCAGTTTATTCAGGCCAATGTTCAGCTCCCACAGATAGTTTCCTTTGGGAGAGCTGACTCTATCCCCTAGTAATATAGTGACATTTGTAATATTCATTTCCAAAAATATATATATATATTTAATATATATGGCAAGTGGAAGGCAGACTACATTAGGCCAAATTATCTTAAGGACATAAGTCATGAAGTCAAGCAGAGAAGCCATTCCAAATGCACATATCTTAGTCTCACAGGTCATAGGCTAGGTCTTGAAGAACACAGGGCCCCTATGCTGATAATTCACTCCTCCCCCAGCAGAGGTAATGCGCCCTCTTCTGTACTTTCATAGCATCTTGTTCATTCTGCATTTAAAACGTGGTTGTTACTGTATTATTGCTATTTTGGTTCCTATCTGCTTCTGTAATAAATTGTAGTCTCCTTGAAAGCAAGCTGTGGTGTTGGAAGAGACTCTTGAGCGCCCCTTGGACTGCAAGGAGATCCAACCGGTCCATCCTAAAGGAGATCAGTCCTGGGTGTTCTTTGGAAGGACTGATGGTAATGCTTAAACTCCAATACTTAGGCCACCTCATGCGAAGAGTTGACTCATTGGAAAAGACTCTGATGCTGGGAAGGATTGGGGGCAGGAGGAGAAGGGGACGATAGAGGATGAGATGGCTGGATGGCATCACCGACTCAATGGACATGAGTTTGGGTGAACTCCAGGACTTGGTGATGGACAGGGAGGCCTGGCATGCTGCAATTCATGGGGTTGCAAAGAGTCGGACACGACTGAGTGACTGAACTGAATTGAACTGAAAGCAAGCATCATATACAATTTACATTTCATTTTTTTAGCATTCAACACATGCTTTGTCATTAGGTAGTCCCTCAATAAGTATTTATTGAGTTGAGATCAAAAGAAGGAACGAAGAGAGGAAGACAAGAAGGATCCAAAGTGTCCAAAATCAGTATTTCTATTCTATACCTCATGTTTTAGCTTTAGACTCTAGTTTTCAAATGCAGACTCTAGTTTTCAAATCTCAGACTTTGCCATATGAGATGTTCAGCAGAAATTTCATCTTCAGCAATTTCCAAATGAACCCTACTATCGTTGTGCCTCAAACTGTTCTGTAATTAGTTTACCAGTTAAGACCTATCTTCCTAACCATGTAAGTCACCCTCTATTCCCCCATTTCCAGGATACCTACTTTCAATAAGTTCTGCCAATTATACTGAAAGAGACCCATCAGTGGTATCTTTCTATTTCCTCCCTCCTTCTCCCAATTACCTGCTTTGGTTCACATCCTTGCCACCTCTTGTGGCATCTTAAATAACTTCCTAATTTGCTCCTGTCCTCAGTCAGCTACCTCATCTACCCTTCATCTGCCACCAAAATTATCCTCCATACAGATACATCATCATCTACTTTTAAACTTTCAATGGCTTGCCACTTTTATAAGACAAGCCAACAGTGGCATACAGTAGTCATCATAATCTTCTCACACTTACTTTTTGAGATATTCTGTTCTAGAAACCCTAACAATTCTGGACAAATTGTCTTTCTCCAGCCGCTCCGCTGATTCTCAATCCTGTGTGCCTTCCCACAGGTCATTCAGTACACCTAGAATGCCCATCCTAGCCCCATCTGCTTTGGTCACTGTCGGCCCACTGAACAGTTTGTGACCCAGTTTAGACGGTACCGCCGCTGTGCTGTTTACCCCAGAAGATAAGCAACTGCAAATTTACCTGATCAATGGCAAGATCCTCTGGTTTTATATTCCCCTAGCACTTTCCTTAGGGCATTTAATAGGGGCAACAGCTAGCCCATAGGAAAGCTCTGTGCAAATTAGGTAGAAGTGTCCCCTCTGGGCAGGGGCAGCTCTGTGTCAGGCTGTAAGACTTGACAAGTGAAATATGGGCTGGATTTCAGCTTAGTCAGGTTGAACTTGACGCTTTGGTCAGATTCCCTCAAGCAGTGAAAAACCTCGTCCAACTTAACGTGGTAGCCCAAGAACTTACCACAATGATTACGATTGCTTTTTTTTAATTTTTTTTAAAAATATTTATTTATTTGGCTGCACCAGGTCTTAGCTACAGCATGTGGGATCTTTTAGTTGTGGGATGAAAACTGTTAGTTGTGGCACATGGGGATCTAGTTCCCTGACCAGGGCTCAAACTCAAGCCCCCTGCCTTGGGAGCCTGGAGTCTTAGCCACTGGACCCCCAGGGCAGTCCCAGAATGTTGAGTCCTGCCCCCAGGCAACAGGTGAGAGGTCTTGTACCAATGCCACAGAAGTGGAGCCCAGAACCAAAGACATTTGAGCCCCTTTGTAACCGTGGCCAAAAGACAGTGGTCATCACTAATAAGCTTCCCGACTCCAAATTAGGCAAAGATGCCCACTCCAGTAAACACCTTAGGGCACTCTAACCAATCACCTAACACTAACCTTCCGGCAGGGATTTTCTTTGTCTTGAGGCTATAAAAATTGGCTATTAATCCACGAAAACTGTTGACTCTCCCTGCCTATGAGGAGGTCACCCACTGTGCTCATAATACCCCTTTATCTCTGCTCTTCATCCTTAATAAACTCATTTTCTTCTAAAACGCTCTATGTGTGGAAGTTCTTTAGCACTCAGCACTTGGATTGCCCCAAGACATAATGGCCTTTCTGATGCCAGTCTTTACCACCAGCTGATGAATTCCTAGAAGGCAGGTAGATCAATCAAAATTTGTATTCTCAGAACCTAGGCCATGTAAACATTGATAAGTATTGTTTGAATGGCTATTTTTTGGCATGAGGAGATATTCCAAAAATTATCAAATATCTCTTAAGTATATAAATGTGTATATAAGTGTTCTTAGTTGTGTAGTCTTGGGCAAGGAATTTGACTTTCTTATGCCCTGGTTTCCTCATCTACGTAGTGGACATAAAAATAGTACCTACCCTAGGATTGTTATGAGGATCTGATGAGATAGTATCTGTAAAGTGCTCAGAAAAGCACCCCGTCCCGAGTATGACTTATTAAGTATTGTCTGTTACTATTAACATAGGATAAAAAAGAAAAGATTCTGAGGTGAATCTTTTTAACATTGACAATGAGATAATTCTGGAGGAAGAATTTTTCTGCTTTGATTTAAAAAATATAGAGACATTTCAGTTTATATAAAGATATTACCATTAATATTAAATGATTAAAGATATTTTAATATTAAGGTATAGAATACTAATAGTTCAGAATTTGGAAGGAGTTTAGAGGTAACCCAACAGCTTTTTGTATAGATATAAGAACTGGTCAAGTGACCTTTCTGCAGGTTCTAGTGTTTCTCCATCTGACCCTTACCAAGTGTCCAGCATCATTTCTTCATCTCCTCTCTTCCAGAACCCCCAATATTCTCCCTTCCACTCATCTAGCCTCAGTCTCAGGTACCATTAGCCTTGCCCACAATGCATTTTCACAACTTTTTTTTGCCTCTGCCTGTGGTATCTTCCTTCCTGTGCCTTGCTCCCATCTCAGAGGATTTAACCCCTCATGCACATTCTTCAAGCCCCACTTTGATTATTAGATCTTCTCTAGGGAAGCCTTCCCCTACTTCCTCAGCCAAAGCTAGCTGCTTCCTCCTCTGTGTTCCCAGAGCTCGCTCTGTGTTCATATACCTATTTAGCATGAATCAGAGTAAGGACAGGACTTCCCAAGTGGCTCAGGGGTAAAGAACTCATCTGCCAGTGCAGTAGATGGAAGAGACATGGGTTTGATCCCTGGGTTGGGAAGATCCCCTAGAGAAGGAAATGGCAACCTACTCCAGTATTCTTGCCTGGAGAATCCCATGGACAGAGAGGAGCCTGGTGGGCTACAGTCCATGGGGCTGGAGAGAGTCGGATATGACTGAGCAATTACACACTGGAGTGCAAGGACTCTAGATCCCACCTGTCTAGGTTTAAATCCCAGTTCTGTCACCCTTCACTTGTTCCTCCTTTGCTCTTCTCAGTTGTTTTCTCTCTCAAATGGGAACAATAATGTATTCAGTCATTCAACAGTTCATTATTGATTCCCTATTGTGTGTCCGGAGAAGGCAATGGCAACCCACTCCAGCACTCTTGCCTGAAAAATCCCATGGATGGAGGAGCGTGGTAGGCCACAGTCCATGGGGTCATAAAGAGTCAGACACGACTGAGCGACTTCACTTTCACTTTTCACTTTCATTCACTGGAGAAGGAAACGGCAACCCACTCCAGTATTGTTGCCTGGAGAATCCCAAGAACAGGAGCCTGGCGGGCTGCCATCTGTGGGGTTGCACAGAGTTGGACACGACTGACGTGACTTAGCAGCAGCAGCATTGTGTGTTAGGAGCTGTTCCAGGACCTAGAATTGTATGGCAAATAGGTCAAAGTCCTTGCTGTCATGAACATTGATGGGGAGAGTCAAATAATTAAAAATGAACAGTGGTTTGGCCAAAAAGTTTGTTTGGGTTTTCTATAACGCTATATAGAAACACCCGGCTCAGAGGCATCCCCCATTCTGCTGACAGGATGATCTAAATTCTAACTCTGCCTCTGTCATACTCCAGTGGGTTAGTCACTAAGTCGTGGCTGACCCTTGCGACCCCATGGACTGAAGCCTGCCAGGCTCCTCTGTACATGGGATTCTCCAGGCAAGAATACAGGAGTGGGTTGCCATTTCCTTCTCCAGGGGATCTTCCCAACCCAGGAATCTAACCGGTGTCTCCTGCATTGCAGGCAGATTCTATTGTACTCTGTTTCATACTTTTTCATGGATTGACTCAACATTACCTAGAGAGTAAGTTTCAGGTGCCTTGACATGAAGGATGAAGTTGTGGAGACCTAGCCCCTGCCTTCCTCTCCACTGCCTACCTTGCACATACACTCCAGCCACACCAAAGTACTAGTTCCCCAGATAATGTATGCCTGGTCTCTATGCCTTGCTTTACGTTGTCTCCTTTCCCTGAAAATCATCCCCTCTTCCACATTTGTGCTTGTCCAGTTCAGACTCAGGGCCAGAGATCTTTCTCCTGTGTGCTCTCATTCTAACCTGGGAATGCTTCAGTACTTCTACAACACTGCTGCTGCTGCTGCTAAGTCGCTTCAGTCGTGTCCGACTCTGTGCGACCCCATAGATGGCAGCCCACCAGGCTCCCCCGTCCCTGGGATTCTCCAGGCAAGAACACTGGAGTGGGTTGCCATTTCCTTCTCCAATGCATGAAAGTGAAAAGTGAAAGTGAAGTTGCTCGGTCATGTCCGACCCTTAGTGACCCCATGGACTGCAGCCTTCCAGGCTCCTCCATCCATGGGATTTTCCAGGCAGGAGTACTGGAGTGGGGTGCCATTGCCTTTTCCGGCTTCTACAACACTACTTACCAGGAATTCTTAAAATGATCTGTCTCCATATAGCTGCCTCTCTTGTTGGCTTCTAGTTTTCTCAAGGGCAGGGATTGGGTTCTTTTGGTTTTTTTGTCTTTGTTGTTTTATTCTGATTGTCTTTTTAGTTTTTTTTTTTTTAAGAAACATTTACTTTTAATTGAAGGATAACTGCTTTACAATATTGTGTTGGTTTCTGCCATACATCAACATGAACCAGCCATATGGGACTGGGTTCTTGATTATGTTTTGTACCCAAGGCATGATCTGAGTTCTGGCCAAGAGCAGCTAAGCAGGGACTGGGTTCATGTCCTTTATCTCACTGTCAGCTAAGAATTCACTCCCTAAATATGTCGCTTTGTCCCAGGCCCACAACACACTGCTGCCTGGGAGATTTGTTCAGGTGAATAGGTTTCAAAAATGCCTGATATTTTCCAAGTGTCTTTCATCAGATTCATCCATAAAATCTAAAAAGAAGATAAAATGTATCTCTCAGAGGCAGAGACATTTGTTCCTTGATCCTAGAGTTTTAACTCATAGGTTTTGAAAGAAAATCAAATACTTGAAGAAGCAGGCATAGTTTGAATTCATCCATTTACACTGTTCAACTTCTTATCATTTCAACTGCAAGATCACCTGCCAAGTATAATTCCTATTATCTTTATCATACTTTTTCTTGATACTTGGAAAGTTTTTCTTAATAATTAGAAATGTAATATAAGAGTTGAGAATGCTAAGTCAATTCCTCTTTGAACATTATTTTCTTTACTTAAGCATCCTTCTACAGTAAGTGCAAAGCTCTAGATTCCATCAGCAAATTGTTTTCCTATGCACTCACATAAAGTGATTTTTTTTATATAAAGTGGTTTTCTTTAATAGTTCTATGCTCTAATCACCTAAAAAAATTTAACCTGGAGCTGAGACTAATCATCACAAACTTTCAAAAGTTTAGTAAGAAAAACAAGAGCTAAATTATAGTTGTAGAAAAGCCATTGTCACATAATCTAAAATATGACATAAATTAATTTATCTATGAAACATGCAGACACAGAGGTTGCAAACATGAAACCACAGGCTTGTGGTTGCCAAGGGGGAGAGGGTTTGGGGAAGGGATGTTTTAGGAGTTTGGGATTCGCAAATGCAAACTATTATGTATAGAAACGATAAACAACGAGGCCCTACTATATAGCACAGGGAACTATATTTCATATCTGTGATAAACCATAAATGAAAATGAAAAAGAATGTGTGTATATCTGTGTATATGTATATCTGAGTCACTTTGCTGTACAGCAGAAATTAATACAACACTGTAAATCAACTGTACTCAAATAAATTTTAAAAAAGAAAAGCCACTGTCTACTTAACAGAGAAACCAGATTTACTTAATATGTCCCTGGGACAAAGCTGCAAAATGTTTGAGTCCATTCTGTTCATGGTAGAAAAGAGAGAAACCTCCTTAAATTGTTTGTACCTTCTTCTCCCCCAAAACCCTTGTCCATTGTTTGACCTTGACATCTCCTTTACTGAATTTCCATAACCTCTCAGATAAGATACAAGGTCCACTGTGATCACCTAAAAGATGCCTTCCCCTTTAAGACCTCCACGCCCTTGAACAGCCTGAGCTCTTCACTTGAAAAGCACTTTCTTCTCTTGCTGGTCTGGTGAAAGCTTACTTATCCTGCAGGAATTAATTCGGAAGTCACCTGCTCAGCTCCTGGCTCCCTTCCTCCTCCAGACAGGGAAAGGGGTGGCCTTCTTTGTGCTCTCAGCCAGCCCTAGACTTTCTAACCTCATTTGCCTGGGTGTGATGGATATTTGTTTCCTAGACTATGGGCTCCCTGAGGGCAGGGACCATGTTTACTCCTCTTTGTATGCTCCAGTGACTGACTGAGTGTCCGTATCTGTTCACTGACTGAGTGCCAGTGGCAGAGAGAAACACTGCATGGGAGAACAACTCCTCATCCACGAAGTGTTCAAGGGAATGTAACCAAGTTCATCCCAGGCTGGCAAATGGAGAAAGCTGGCTAAAAAACTGCAGCAAAAGAAGCCCTGATCTGATAATACTTCTTCCAGAGATGTGGCTGAAAGATGAAGAGCATTTTCACTACATTCTTGTTAGGGGAAACACTGACAGAAACTTATCCACCCCGGTTAGGCACCATAGTAACTATCTGCATGAGTCATCTTATAACAGGAGGTCTGGTAAGGAACATGGAACTAACAAGCCACCACCAACCGGAAGAATTTGGGAAAGGTCAAAAGGAGACGCCACATGTCCTACCAACTTCCCAGAACCCTCCTCGCTGGAATCCCTCTTGGCTGAGCAATGCATGGGGCATGAGAAAGAACTCTCAGTCAGAATGACTGGCTAGAGAAAACCCAGAAACTAATCCCATCACCATAAAACCCAAGACAGTGAGCCATATGGCAGAGCAGTCCTCCTGGGTTCCCTTACCCTACTGCTCTCCACCCAGGCACCCCTTCCCAGTAGTCTCTTGCTTTGACAGCAAGTGTTTCCTTGGAGACAATTCATTTCAGAGTGTTAGACGAAAGTCCACTCTCGGGCTATGGAAGGTGTCTCCCTTCCTGTACGCTCTTCAATCCTCAAATTCTTTCCTTACAACACTCATCCTACTCATCAGGGACATTTAAGTTAAATGAGTTTAATCCAAAACAACTATGCTGAGACCTAAATGTTAAAGAATGCTGTGTAACATATATTCAATAAAGTCTTGATTAAAAAAAAAAAAATGCTTTATCGAACATCATTTCTTTCCACCTCACCACAACAAGTTAAAAGATTTCTATTGGTGCAAACATTTAAAAGTCAGGAATAAACATAGAGGATAACAGCAAAAGGTTTGTTTATGTATGTTGACACCACTGTGTGAGGAAGACCCAGCAGGGTTTACATTTATGCCATATAAATCACTCTAGAACCAGACGAGGCTTACAAGGTACCTTGCAACTCATCTCCTCTAAGCTATAAAGTCTCTTTTTTTTCCCTGGCAAAAGTTTGAGAAACTTACTGCTGTTTTCTATCAGTGGATACAACAGATGGCTGGCACATGCCTGCTTGCTTAATGAAATGGGCCCTCTGCAGAATTACTCTTTGATCCCTGGTGGCACGTCCACAACACCACAATGCAAAATACCACAATGCAGCAGAATCTAAACACTAAAGGTTTAAAGTTGTGCTTTTGATATGAGTACCTTCTTTTTTAAAAGAAGAAATCATGCCCACAGTATGTAAACGTTTCCACATTCTCACTTGGAAACCATGAAACAGGGATCAAAAATCGAGGCATTTCCTTCATTTGGTGACATAAAACCACTGCAAACTCCAAGGGTGCAAAGGGATAAACTACTTGGGTTGTAACCACCAACACAATCATAACTCCATCAGGAAAAAAATGTGGACAGTACACATTGAAGGATTTAACTAATGACAATAAGCACTACCATAACTTCAGAGTTGGGAGGAGGTGTTTAAGGGCATTTGGCAGTTGCTTTGAAGAGCGAGAGGAAGTATTTAAATGAAAATTCACTCTCTATTGTTTTTCGTTGATTTTGGTCAAGGGGAGAAAGGAAAGAAAATACCATTTTAATACAGGTCTTCTTAACACAACCAGTCCAAGGGGAAATTTGAGACTTGGAATTGCAACCAAATTAAGGGGCCCAGTGTTACATCATATCAACCACCATATTGCAGAACAAGCTCTCTAGGGGATGATCCAGTTGCTTTTATAGATACCTGTCAGTAGAGTGATCCTATTAAAAAAAAAAACCTAGCAAAAATGTGAGTCAGTTGTCAGCAAAATGGTCTGTTTCTGACTTTTTTTTCCCCTCAATGGTACTTTCTTCATTTTAAATCTGAGTTTGGATACAAATACACATATACAGGCTTTCCAGGTGGCACAGAGGTAAAGAATCTGCTTGCCAATAAAGGAGACACAGGTTTGATCTCTATGTCAGGAAAATCTCCTGGAGAAGGAAATGGCAACCCGCTCCAGTATTCTTGCCTGGAAAATCCCATGGACAGAGGAGCCTGGTGGGCTATAGTCCATGAGATCCCAAAGATACACATTATGCATGCACGTGCATTACATTACACACTATTACATATAAAATAAAAAACAAGGACCTACTGTATAGCACAGGGAACTATATTCAATAGTTTGTAATCTATAATAGAAAAGAATCTTCAAAAAATATATATACATGTATAACTGAACCATCTAAAAAATAATATATATATGTATAACTGAACCACCTTGTTGTACATATAAAATAACACAACATTCTATAATAAAACAACAATGCTTCACTTAAAAACAACCAAAAAAGGCTAAATTTGGGTGCTAACTGGAATCATTTACAAAGACACAACAATCTAGGCAAAAGTCTCAGTCTTTCCTTATAGTTGGCTTTGTATTATTGCTATTCTGGCAGTTTTCAGTAATTCAAGAAGTTTTTTTAATTGTAGAGAGCTAATAAAAGTTATGAACACATTTATATTTAACCTTACATTTTGGAAGATATTTCACTTTATACACTGTATCTTCAGCATATCTACTATTTTCTATTTTCAATGACCACACATTGAACAAAGAAGCATGTTCCTGCAGTTTAACCCAATAAAGTAAATTTTCCACACCATACACATGTCCACCCATTTCCCCAGGGCAGCAGGTAAAATGTTCTTCCTTTCCTGTATCCACAGCAATGTTCTAAACTTTTGTTTTTAAACATCCTAAAACTGAGAAAAATGAATATATATATATATTAGTGACTTCTAGAGGTTGCAAGAATTATGACCACTATACATGACTACTATACCAGGCTTTCCTGGTGACTCAGTGGTAAAGAGCCTGCTTGCAATGTAGGAGAAGCGGCAGGAACCTCCGGTTCAATTCCTGGGTTGGGAAGATCCCCTGGAGAAGGAAATGGCAACCAACTCCTGTGTTCTTGCCTGGGAAATCCCATGGATAGCCCTTGGGTTTTTAAGAGTCGGACACGACTCAGCAACTAAACAACAACGATACATGACATAAAGCTTACTCTAAGATCTGGACCTGTTGGTACAGATCATCAGAGCTTGCTTAATAATTCAGGTGATGGACTTAAAGTTAATATTGGCCCATTATCTTCATCCAGAAGATTTCTCTTCCATAGACACCAATTTCATTCCAACCCTTGCCAAACATCACAAAGTACAGGCATTTGGTCGTAAGAAGATAGGAAAACTAGCATAGATGGCTCAGCATAAATTCATCATCACTGCTACCAGAAGCCAGCAGAAAAAGGGATGCCCTATTAACTAGGGACCAGAGTCACAGTACCTTAGCATCCTTCTGCAAGTGATAGAATATAGTAAAGTGATTAAGATCAAGTCTATATAATCTTTATAAACAAAGATCTATTTATATGATTTCTAGAAATAAAATATTTGGCCTGACACCAAATTTATTCATATGGAAATCAAGAGTGGTGTCTCAGTATTAGAATTCAGATTTGTCTAACAAAACTTCTCATTAAAGTTTTATTTGAAAGCCTTTTGGTTTAGAAAGGGTTATTTTCCAAATAAAATGTTTAATTAATGTGTAGTGTAGAAAACCAAAATAGTTGCTCTTGGCCTCTACTTGTCTCAAATTTAGGGAAAAATTAGAATAAAGAATGCCTTATTGAAAAATATCAACTATTAAAAGTTATATACAGTAATAAAGACTATTTTCCCTTTAATTATCCCAATCTTTTAAGCTTAAGCCTCTTTAGTAGAAATTCTCTAATCTAAAAGCCTTGAGAAGGTGCATGTCAGAAAATGAATGAATATTTTAAATGGGCAATCAAGTAGAGACAGAATTTTTAAGAGAGAGGAAGAGGTCAAGGAATCTGATTTCAGGCAGGAAAGTTTAGCAAAGCAGACTTTTGAAGATTTCACAAAAAAATAGTCAGTGAGGACTATACATAAGCAAATTCTTTGGGATCCATAGGTTAAGATCAGCCATTTTACCATTTTGTTGAGTGATCTGCAGTGCAAAAATGAAACTGGATAAAAATATAAGTAAACTATTTATAATACAGTACATCATCCAGTTTTAGATTCTGAAGTATAACTTTTTACATACGTTTAATGTAAAATAATTTTTAAAATTACAAATCAAAACACATTCACTGTGGAAAAACCAAAACATAGATAAACCAAAACATAGAAAACCAAAACCAAAAGGTAGATATAACTAATGTTAACACCTTGGAGGATTAGACATTTATCAGACATGTTTTCCTATAACTGTCCATATATTCTGTAATGAAACTAAACAGAATATACTATTATAGGCTATTGCATAATTTGTCATGAACATCTTTCCATGGCATTGAGTAGATATCTAGATATTTTTATTAATGCTTCTTGCCATTATCAGAGACTTCTAGGTTGCCCATTTTTTTCCTTTTATTAATAGCATGACCACAAACAGGCTGGCACCAAAAACTTTATTCGTATCCATGATTATTTTCTCAAGATGAATCTCTGGGAGTAAAATATCCTAGTCAAATGATCCATGTCAATTCTTTTGCCATCAGAGTCAAATTGCCCTACAGAAAAGCTAACATGCATCAGAAACAAATCAGTAAGGATAATCCTCCACAAACTAAAAATACTTTTAAAAACTTGACCAACGTAGTGTGAGAATACGAATCTCACTGTAATTTTTATTTGCATTTGTTTGGAGTCAAACATGAAAGTCATTTTAAATGGCCCCAAGAATAGCATGGGTTAGTGAACAAATACTTTATTGGAAGTAGATAACACCTACTGGATCTTCAATCCTAAAATTTTTAATTTTCCATGGTTACTGAAACATTTAATATTTAAGATTAAATTTTCATTAATAAGCCATGTGTCTTGCTTGTGCTGAAATCCCTAAATGTTTGACATTTTGAATGAAATAATTAGATAATGGAAGGAACTCTTCATTTTTCCATGTAGATGCTTTGATGTGGTTTGGATTTAGCCAAAGTTGCCTTTCTAAAGTCTTAGAGTATTTTTTGGTATTGAAGTCATATTTTTTCCATATTCAAAATTTCCATGCATTTCAAAAATTATGGTGCTGGAATCACAGAACTTTATTGGCATTAGTCACATCTAAATAATATTTTAAAACATCTTGCTGTTTGGCATCATGTAGATCCTTTCCCCTTTCTCAGTATCCCCCACTCCTCCAAAAAGGAAACATAACAGATTTCACACAGTTACCTGTGGTAACCAATCTAGAGCAAACTGAACTGAGGTGCTAACATTGGCCAGCATAATCCACAAGAGGAATCAACAACTAAACCAGAGAGAAAAAGACTCTCGAAGCTTCATCTACATGCCAGTTCCACCACCCTCTCTAATCCTCTACAAGAAATATTCCTCAGATTCTTGGATATGCAATCCATTTTGTACTCAACAATATGCCAACGTTTGCAAAGGGGAGAGAGCATGGAATTTAAGCCTTTGCTTCAAGTTCCATTCTTCGGAAGACAAACTCATAGGAAAAATAAATAGATTGATAAACCAATCAAATCAACTAGCCAGAGCTACTAATATTTTCTACTTTGCCTGAAGTTACTGAACACTGTCAGCTAGGGAGGGGTGCAAGTCAAACTAACGGTTCTTTGCTGTTGTTTGGTCACTAAGTTGTGTCCGACTCTTTTTTTGACCCCCATAGACTGTAGCCTGCCAGGCTCCTCTGTTCATGGGATTTCCTAGGCAAGGATACTTGAATGGGTTACCATTTTCTCCTCCAGGGGGTCTTCCCAGCCCAGGGATCAAACCCTTGTATCCCACGTTGACAGGTAGGTTTCTTACCACTGACACACAAGGGAAGTCCCTAATGGTTCTTACAAATCTATAGAAGGATAAATAAAGAAAATGTTCCTTTTTAAAATCACAGAATCAATATTGATCCCAGCTGACAAGTGGTCAAACACAATAGATTCAGGTGAAAAATAAAAGGTGACAATAAAAGGCCATTCATTGATTTATCACTGGGTTTCACAATAATTCAAGATTAGCTGTCCATAAAGTATCTATGAAGAGGAAACTGTAGTGGGGGAAGGAAGGAATACCCTCCTCAGAGAGCAGTAGGAGCTTCAGTGAGCTTATCTGCAAAATGGGGGTATGAGAATAGATGACCCTCCTGTTAGGAACTCTGGACCCAAAACATCTATTCCTGTATGACAATGTAAGTGTTGAAGGATCTAGAGTTGAAAGGAAAAATGAGAGAACAGACCTGTGGAAAAGGCAGCTTAAATAATCATGCCTATACTACAGCAGGTAATTAGAGAGAACCAAAGTGGTGTCTCAATTCAAAGTAACTACTTTTTATAAAGTGTTTTCTGGATCACATTCTTTATGAAAATAGCCATTTAAGCAGCTTTAGAATAAAAAGACCTAAAATGTGATTTTAATTACAATGATTTTCATAAGTAGACACATTTTACCCACTAATGAGCAGAAGAATTTATTAACTTACCATTTGTCCTCTAGAGTAAATTCTCCAATTGAACAAAAGAAACTAAGCTTACATTTTATCTTCCCTTTCTTTTCCAAAATACAGGTCATTTAATACTGAAACATAAAAAAAGATGCTAATATGCTAAGAAATAAAAGGAATGCTTCTTCATAAAAATACAGTGTAGCTTTCTTTTTCATGTGAAGGTATTAAAAAACCAATAGCTTCCAATATTTTACAAACATTCTTGTATGACACTTTGAGTCTGTGAACTTGTACTAGAAATACATAGTGTTATCATTAGTGAATAACACTCAATATGTCATTTTTTCAAAGGCACAATATCAAAAGTACTTACAGACTTTAAAAACTGTTTTAAAGTGTAAACAATGTCACAGGTGGTTGGTTGGTATATATCGATACTATGGGGAAAAGAGACTTTTAAGTATTATGTTAAATTTTAAAGTCAATGAGCACAGAAAAAAGTCATGCTGCTATTTGAGGTCATTATATTTCCAGCAGTCTGAAGACACTGAGACTTATCAAAATAGTGATCTTAGGCACTTTGCCTAGCTCTTTCTTTTGGGAATCTTCAATTTATGTGACATATTTAAATAAATGGGAGTTAACTCTTTATTTGCTTTGGAGATCAGATGAGAAATCACTCTTGAAAATTGTAAAAAAGAAAAATATAGCCGACTACATGTTATATCGCCTTATTTCTATCTGCCATCAGGTGCTGGAAATATTATAGGGTGATTTTCTCCAGCCTTTCTGGTTAACAGGACTCACCTGCCCTGCAGCTTGCCAGGTGAAATTCATAGAATGGATATTGACAGGAATAGCTGGCATTCTCTGCTGTGCTCTTCTGAAATCATGTGTAAAGGGGGCCATTTTCCCCTCTGAAACAATCAAGATATCTTCTTCAAGTCCTGGTTTAAAAAACACACACAAAGAAATAAAGCTATCAAACTAGCTGAACTTAGAAGAATCCAAATCAGAACTTGCGTGCCAAAAGAACACCGAAGAATTAGTAATGGGTCATTTCTTTTCACAAAGCACCTGCCTTCAAGTACCAATTAATCTTCCTGTGGATGATAAGAATGATGGCAAAGACATGCTTTCAGTGAAACGGAGTGAACTGTGGAGTAAACTGGTGCCAACACATGCTCGGTCCACTGAAAAACGCTGGATTGTAGAAACCAACAACAGCATGATCAGAACATTAGAACAGCTTAGATTTACGGAGAGAAAAGCTTAAACGCTTTTAGATGGAAAAGCGATAGTCCATAGGATCGCAAAGAGTCCGACACGACTGAAGGGGCTTAGCAAACACGCAACTAACTAAAAAGGGGACAATCTTCCTTGGAAATTAAGTTTAAAAAACATTCTAAATGCATGTATCTCTCCTTTAATAGAAGAGCTGCAGGGCGTGAAGACCCAGGCATTTGGGAAGAAGTAGAAGCTCCCGCGAAATCTTACCTATGAGCACTCTCGCCTGGTGAGCGTCGATCCACAGGTACAGGCTTTCCTCCGGCTGCTGCCCGACCTCCGCTCGCAACACCAGCAGGCACGGGAGGATGCTCCAGAGCCAGAGCGCGCCGGCAGGGAAGGCGCTTTTCCGGGCCATGCTACTCCGGACCTCCTGGATCGTGGTTCTCGCAGCTGAAACTCCTCCCGCACCTACCCAACCTGCCGCCCTTAAGTTGTCTCCCAGCCGGAGCAGTTCCCCGCGTAGACGGCTGGGCGTGTAGCCTCTTGGCTCTGGTACGAGTGAGCCTGGGTGTGCTGGAGGAGTAGTAGGAGGAGGGAGAAGAACTGGAGAGAGCGGGACAAGGGAACGGGGAGCAGGTGGGAGAGGAGGGAGCGGAGGCGCAAGACTGGCAAAGCAGGAGATGCCAGCCCGCCGAAGGAGACACAACGGTCAGAGGGTTAAATATAGCGGGAGAGTTAGAGCAGGAAGGGCAGGCGCCAGTGCGGTGCGAGCAATGAGTGACGGTGCCCAGTCGGTCGCCACTGGGGGGCGCTGGGGGGACGCGCGGGGGTGGGGAGGCGCGGAATCCCGGAGACCTAGTCCACCCGCCGTGCGCCGCTTGGGAGCAGACGCGGAAAAGGGCGCTCCAAGGGACCCCTGGGACGTCACTTGCGCTGCCTCTGGCCAGATGAGGCATGAACGGAGGGAAATGCGGTGAATTGACTTATTAAGGCTTGACTGAACCCAGACGATAATAATAATGATAAGTTCCATTGGTACCCCGGTGTTAAGTGAAGGCTCCTATTCCTCCACTTTTCTCACTGTCCCACTTCTCCCATATTCCGCCCCTGTCATTCTTCACTCTGCAAACACTTGGCGCATTCCCATCTATTTAAAACCCGAGAGTCCACTGTCCAGAAGTGCCCTGGTTGCTGGCGCTGGGGCTGACCAGGGCATGGGGCTTTCACTCCTCGCTTGTCTGACACTGCGGAGAATGCTTTTTACAGCTGGGGACGCTCTTCTCCCTGCTCACCGGCAGCACCCTGAGCTCTGGATGACAGGCTTGCCTAACGTGCTGGGGTCGGGCTCAAAAAGTCATGACTATCTTCATGTTGCTGCTAAGTCACTTCAGTCGTGTCTGACTCTGTGTGACCCCATAGACGGCAGCCCACCAGGCTCCCCCGTCCCTGGGATTCTCCAGGCAAGAACACTGGAGTGGGTTGCCATCTCCTTCTCCAATGCATGAAAGTGAAAAGTGAAAGTGAAGTCACTGAGTCGTGTCCGACCCTCAGCGATTCCATGGACTGTAGCCCACCAGGCTCCTCCGTCCATGGGATTTTCCAGGCAGGAGTACTGGAGTAGGGTGCCACTGCCTTCTCCGACTATCTTCATAGTTGCGGGTATATCGAGAAATTTGGAGGCGCGCCGCGCTGGTACTGAAATCTCAGGCGCTTTAGAGCAAGCCAAGGCTCTGGCCTTGCATACGGGAAGAGTAGTTGGCTGGCAATGGTCTCTGGCCAGCTACACCCATTAAACCCCAGTAGGGATTTAATTTGCCCCCCTGCCAAATCCCTTGGGTGTGTGATGAAAACGGAAGCAAAAGGGGGTTTCTTCTTTTGTTTAACTTAGATTTCAGACTCAGAATAAGGTTGTTTACTTCTCTGTTTTTTGGCATCCAAATGCTGCAACAGATGTCCCAAGGATTGAGCCTGTGGGGTTTGGCATATTGTTTGACTCAATCCCTTGTGGGGAGGGGCTTCCCTGGTGGCTTAATGGTAAAGAATCCGCCTGTCAGTGCAGGAGAGGCATGGGTTCCATTCCTGGGTCAGGAAGATCCTCTGGAGAAGGAAATGGCAACCCACTCCAGTATTCTTGCCTGGGAAATCCCATGGACAGAGGAGCCTGGTGGTCAACAGTCCAGGGGGTCACAAAGAGTCGGACATTACTGAGCACACAGGTACAAAGTGAGAGAACAAACCTGAAGTGGAACAGGTGCATGCATTAAGTATTGGGTCATGAGTTACTAAAGCATATGCATTTCTAATTATGAAATATTTTCAGTGGTACAACTGTTCACTTCAAAAAGAACAAGTGTTTTGATGAAAGTTTTGCTTTCATTTTAGGTTTGAAGGATTTGTTAACAAAAGAAACCACTGGTCACACAATAAACAATTTCAATATTTAATCGAGGATTAATTGCCTTCATTTCAATTATACAGTCATTAAAAGAAAAGACAAAGATCCTTCTAGTGAAAGCTATGGTTTTTCCAGCAGTCATGTATGGATGTGAGAGTTGGACCATAAAGAAAGCTGAGCACAGAAGAATTGATGCTTTTAAACTGTGGTGTTGGAGAAGACTCTTGAGAGTCCCTTGGACCACAAGGAGATCAAACTAGTCAACCCTAAAGGAAATCAGTCCTGAATATTCACCGAAAGGACTGAAGCTGAAGTTGAAACTCCAGTACTTTGGCCACCTGATGCGAAGAACTGACTCATTGGAAAAGACCCTGATGCTGGGAAAAATTGAAGGCAGGAGAAGGGGAAGACAGAGGATAAGATGGTTGGATGGTATCACTGACTCAATGGACATGAGTTTGAGCAAGCTCTAGGAGTTGGTGCTGGACAGGGAAGCCTGGTGTGCTGCAGTCCATGGGGTAGCAAAGATTTGGATATGGCTGAGCAACTGAACTGAAAAGAATAAAGAAAAGTAAAAGCACATATATCACCAAATTGCGCCAACCAACATCCAGGCTTGAACAGCCCTAGGAAGTCCCTCATTAATAGCAATCTGGAGTCCCATTTGGGAAAAGGTCCTGGGCAATGCGTCCACCCCATGGGTGAGACTTCAAATTACAGTTTCCAGGGCTCCCACTTACAATCCTGGGCTACAAACATATCATCAATTTGCACACAAAAGTGCAGCCCTGGTTCTTTTTTAAACTTTTACAATGCTGTTTATCTTGTGAGTCATAGGATTTTGTTAGATCTGGGGTTGGGGTGTGGGGATGCTGGCCAGACCCTCAGGAGCTCAAGAATTCCAGACCCACCTCCTTTTTTTTAATCTACAGTGCTGCCTGACTTGTGTTTGCAGATAGGCACAGAATCTAGGCAGTGTCCAGGCCAGTCAGAAGCAGGTCAGAACCTGCTCTCCTGCTTCTGAAGCCAAAACAAGACTTCCTCCATTTTAATTTCCCTAACAACAAGAAATCTCCAATGGATTTGAACTTCTTAATTGTAAAAGTACTTTAAGAGCTTACTTCTCACAACACTTTTAAATAGGTAGGTGATATTATTATTCCCACGTTACTGATGGAGAAACCAGGCTCATAAAGGTCCAGTAAGTTAGCTGACTGTGGTTACCCAGTGCTAACTATGGTTACTTACCTGGTCAGTGGTAGAGTCAGGGTTCAAATCCCAGTCACTCTGATTTCAAAGCCTATTCTCTTAACCACTATACCTCACACTGACAAGTAAATCATGATTAAGTCTGTTTGCAACCAAACCTTCACAGCTGTTCTACCTTTACAATAAAATTCACATCTATTCAAAGATTTCACTGTTTTTTTATTTCAGTGAATATTCATTTATGTAATGCATTCATATACATTCAGCAATACTTAAAGCACTTTAGCATTGTAATGCCGATTGTTCCCCAAAGATAATAATTTCACAACACAGTAGACATTTTCTTTACTCCAGAAAGGTGCAGTTTTAGTTGAAAGTATTTTTTTCCCTCAATAGTGCTCTAACCCCTCTAGCTCTTAATGTAAGGACGCCCTCTACAGGCTGTTCTAATCAAATAGTAATTGGTAAATATCCTTCAAAAAATTTACTTTTTGGTAGAGAAAAAGAGGCACTAAATTCCCTCCTAACTCAACTTCTTCTGAGGGAGGTTCTTGTGCAACAGTTGATTCTGGTACTGGTGATACTGGTGATATATACAGCTGTAAGGAATTTTTTTCTCTGTTTACTTCTCCCCAGCAGTGGACACTTGGAGAAATTACATTTTATGGTAGAGAAAAGTGTTATTTAAAAATACTGGATTTGCTTTCTTTTGGTTTTTGAAGGGGAGGAAGGAGCAGATGTTATACGCTAGTCAGCTATTTTTCAAGAGTAAGAGGGTGTATTTTGGGGGAAGAAGGTCCATCTAAGATTGAATCAGGCTGGATTTTCTTCTGATGTTAAAGAGCACGGAGGCTTTTTCACTCAGAAAAAAAGTCATATTTTAAGATTTCTCTGCTCAAATAAAAATGTAATGTAACAATATTTATTGGCACATGATAAAATTCTGGAAGTAATGTGCTAGGAGGTATTACAAGTCAACTTCATTTAGTTTGAAAACTCTACCATGTATTTTCTAGTCCGCTATCCTTGCTTTCCTTGTGTAACTCACTCTCGTCAATTACATTTGTGGGCAGCTTCATGTATGTGTTCACTCGTGTACGCATTCAACATATATTTATTAAAGCCTATTTTGTGTAAGAAACTGTCCTGGAAGCAACAGGAAAGACAAAGGCAATGAAAAATATCATGAAACTACATAAGAGACAAAACACAATCCCAGCCCTCAAAGACCACTGGGGCTATTAAAACGAGTAAGATAAGGATTCAGTAACCATAATTCAAGGCAACATACAGTGATTATTGATGAGACAGGATCGGAAATTCAAAGGAGAAATCTCATATCTGGGATTCTGAAAGTTTTTTAGTTCATTCATTCAAAAAACAGTGTGTGATGTATGCACTGTACAGGTAGAGGGGATAGAAAGGCACGTGAAAAGACAGCCCCGGCTTTTGAACTCAGTCTAACAGGGGAGATTGTTAATGAACAATAGGGAAGAATAAGCACTGTGACGGGTTTGTGCACAGGGTAGTTTGGGACTTCGATAAAAGTTCCCTAATGCAGACTGGGACAAACGATGTCCAGCAGTAGCAAGATCCAAGAGATGAGAGAAAGAATGGTACGATCCAGGCCCTGCAGGTACCGACCTGCAGTGTGATGAGCCTGGAGTTGGGGAGAGAGGGATGGATGAAGCCAAAAGGGTAAATAGGAGTTGGTTATGGAAACTGTGCTGAGAAGAATTCTCAACAATTTATGGAGACACACTGTCCTCAAGGGCTTCCCCGATGGCTCAGCAGTAAGGAATCTCCCTGCCAATGCAGGAGACTCAGAGACACTGATTTGATCCCTGTGTCAGGAAGATCCCCTGGAGGAGGGCATGGCAACCCACTTAAGTATTCTTACCTGGGGAATCCCATGGACAGAGGAGCATGGTGGGCTACAGTCCATGGGGTCGCAAAGAGTCGGACACAACTCTCCTGCTGGCCACTCTGCCTTGTGGTCTCAGCCAGAGTATTTTGGTGACCACAGGGATTAGGACCGAGAATAGGGCATATCAGCTGCACTGTGAGCTGCATTTGGAGAATGGGGAGCAGGCACCCCTGCAGCACACTGGTCTGGAAAGGGAGCCACAAGATTGTAAGTGAAGAGGGCAAGTTGCCAAGCATTATTTTTAAAAAATGTTTATTGACATATAGTTGGTTTACAATGTTATGTTAGTTTCAGATGTACAGCAAAGTGACTCAGTCGTACATATATATACATCCACTATTTTTTAGATTCTTTTCCCATACAAGCCATTCTAGAGCACTGAGTTCCTTGTGCTCTACAGTAGGTCTTTATTAGTTATCTGTTTTATATATAGTAGTGTGTATATGCCAATCCCAGTCTCCTAATTTATCCCTCCTTCCCTTACCTCCTGATAACCATAAGTTTTTTTTTTTTCAACATCTGCAACTCTATTTCTGTTTGTACCTTTTTTAAATTAGCACCGTGCTCTAACCAGCTAGCTAACCAGCCATGACTGTTCGTACCCTTTTTTAGATCCCACATATAATAGCATATAATATTTCTCCTTGTCTTACTTCACTCACTATGGCAATCTCTGAGTCCATCCATGTTGCACCAAGCATTATTTTAATGCAGTCCTGTTTTAAAAACCAAACACGGTATCTATCAAGTTAATGTGCATATAAAATCAAACATGGAAAATATCTAAAAGATTACACACCAAAATATTTCCAGGGGTTACCTATGAGGAGTGAGACTTGGACTAGGGAATGATTTTCACTTTATGCATATTTTCTGATATTTTTTTTTAATGGGCAGATGCTCTTGTAATTAAAAAGCATTTTGAAGAAGAAAGGTTGTTTCTCTCCTGCTTCAGTGAGTTTCTCTTGAAATAGGCAGCTGTCACCACGCTGAGCCAGCACCTCTTATGACATTGCTTGCATACTTTATCACTTAAGAACTGTACATCACAACACCTGACAGCTCATTATTGAAGCACAGCACAGCCTGAGGATTCCTCACCATCGCATGTAACACTCCTGCTCTCCTTCCCTCCCATGATAGCACTGCCAAGCAACCTAGCATATCTTGTCTTCCACGAACCATACCCATTATTTTCTCTTCATCCATGCTGTTTCATCCCTATGACATTTAACATTGCTTTTTTGTTTTTTACTTTTTAAAAATGTTTTAATTGGTGGAAAATTGCTTCACAATGTTGTGTTGGTTTCTGCCATACAACAGTGTGAATCAATCATAATTACATATATATACACACACACACACATATATCCCCTCCCTTTGCAGCCTCCCTCCCCTCCTTGCATCCCACCGCTCCAGGTCGTCGCAGAGCACCAGGCTGGGCTCCCTGTGTCACACAGCAGCTTCCCACTAGCTCTCTGTTTCACACATGATAGTGAATACATGTCGACGCTACTTTCTCAATTCGTCCCACCCTTACCTTTCCCACTGTGTTCACAACTCTGTTCTCTACTAGGTTCATCAGTACCATTTGTCTAGATTCTATATCTAGAAAATTGGTACTAACCGTGCTATTTTTTATGATAGAGAATAAAAGGAAAACAACTGCATTATCCAGTAGTAGAGAAATGGAAAACAAATTTGAATAAGATGAATTAGTAAGATGAATTATTACTGAACTGTTAAATTCTGACCTGTGAATTCAACCATGAACTTATTATCAGTCAAGATAACATCCATTAACCATCACTCCCAGAAGTTGAACAAATCATATACACTTTAAATATGTGCAGTTTATTATATGGCAACTGCATTAAATTAAATAAGCTTAAACATTTTTAAGAAATAAAAAAATATTGAAGTTTCATCAGGACACGAACACTAATCATAAAAGAAAAAAATTGGTAAATTGGGTGATATTAAAATTAAGAAGTATTTTTTAATCAAAGGATAGCACTGAGAGTGAAAAGACAAGCTATAAAGTGAGATAAGGTACTTGGGCATATATGACTCTTATCCAGAATATGTAAACAAGTTCTATAAATTAGTAAGAAAAAGGTCAAACAATCCAGTAGAAAAATGGTCAGAAGGCTTGAATAAGCACTTCATAAAAGAGCATACCTAAATGGCCAATTAACACAAGAGAAACTGCTGAACTTCATTAGCAATCACGGAATCAAAACTACAGTGAAACCAATTCATGTCATCAGAATGGTTAAAATGAAGAAAAAAAAAAAAGACTATGTGAAGCTGGTGAAGAAGTGAAACATATATTGCTGGTGAAAGTATAAATTAGTACAATTATTTTGGAAAACTGGAAATACTAGTAAGGCTCAGTGATTGCACTTCTATGGAGAAGCCCAACAACAAAAAAAATGTGCACCTATTCATCCAAAGACATGCAGTATTCTGGACTTTCCTGGTGGCCCAGTGGTTAAGACTCTGAGCTTCCACTACAGGGGCGTGGGTTCCATCCCTGATCAAGCTCCTACATGCCACAAGGCACGGTGTGGCCAAGTAAACAAATAAATACTAATAGTAAAAAAAGGCATGCTCTATTTATCTTGGCCCCTAAGTGAAAACAACTCAAATATCAACAGTGGAATGAATTAATCAGCTATTATTATTGGTACAGTGGACGACTTACACAGCAATGAGAATATGCAAACTGAGATCATGACATTGGTCCCATCACTTCATGGCAAACAGATGGATAAAAAATGGAAACCGTGACAGACTTTATTTTCTTGGGCTCCAAAATCACTGCGGACTGTGACTGCAGTCATGAAATAAAGATACTTGCTCCTTGGAAAAAAGCTATGACAAACCTAGACAGCGTATAAAAAGCAGAGACATTACTTTGTCGACAAAGGTCCATATAGTCAAAGCTATGGTTTTTCCAGTAGTCATGTACAGACGTGAGATGTGACGTGTGGACCATAAGGAAGGCTGAGTGCCGAAGAATTCATGCTTTCAAACAATGGTGTTGGAGAGGACTCTTGAGAGTCCCTTTGTCTGCAAGGAGATCAAACCAATAAATCCTAAGGAAATCAGTCCTGAATTCATCGGAAGGACTGATGCTAAAGCCAAAGCTCCAATCCTTTGGCCATCTGATGCGAAGAACCAACTCATAGGAAAAGACCTGATTCTGGGAAAGATTGAAGGCAGGAGAAGGGGACGACAGAGAATGAGATGGTTGTATGGCATTGCTGATTCAATGGATATGAGTTTGAGCAAACTCTAGGAGATAGTGAATGACAGGGAAGCCTGGTGTGCTGCAGTCCATGGGGTCACAAAGAGTTGGACACGACTGAGCGACTGAACAACAATTACATGCAACACAGATGACTCCTGAAGACCTCAGGTTGAGCTAAATAAGCCCAAAGGGTGCATACTGCATGATTCCATTTACTAAAAATCTCAAAATAGGAAACACTATCCATGATACTAGAAGTCAAAATAGTGAAGGGATTGACTTTGGAAGCGGGTAATGATTGGAAGTGGCTATAAAAGGTGCTTCAGGGTGTTGCTAATGTTTTGTTTCTTGATCTGGATGTTAGCTACATGGGAATGTTCATTTTGTAAAAATTTGTTAAATTGAATACTTATGATTTGTGCCCTTTTCTATGTGTATATTTCAATAAAACATTTACTAAGAATTATCATATAAAAACAAAATTATAAAATATTTAGCAGAATACACACATGGGTGCTAAGTCCCTTCAGTCGTGTCTGACTCTTTGTGACCCCATGGACTGTAACCCACCAGGCTCCTCTGTCCATGGAATTTTCCAGGCAAGAATACCGGAGTGGCTTGCCATTCCCTTCTCCAGGGGATATTCCAGTTTAACGGGTACAAAATTTCAGTCTGGGATGATGAAAAGTTCTGGAGGTGGACAGTGGTAATAACTGCACCATAATGTGAATATGGTGGCTCAGCTGGTAAAGAATCCACCTGCAACGCAGGAGACCCTGGTTCGATTCCTGGTGGGGAAGATCCACTGGAGAAGGGATAGGCCACCCACTCTAATATTCTTGGGCTTCCCTGGTGGCTCAGCTGGTAAAGAATCTGCCTGCAATGAGGGAGACCAGGGTTCAACCCCTGGGTTGGGAAGATCCCCTGGTGAAGGCAACAGCTACCCACTCCAGTATTCTGGCCTGGAGGATTCCATGGACAGTCCATGAAGTCACAAAGAGCCAGACATGATTAAGCAACTTTTACTTTCAATGTGAATATATTTAATGTAATCTTAAAATGTTAATAGTAGCTCTCTCAAGTTTTTATTTTCTCCACTTATTTTTCCTTTCTTCTTTTTGCTTGTTTTAATTTTATTTGCTTATTGTTATGTTCTAACATTTCTACAACCAAAAAGTTACTTAAATATTGAAAATTATTGCTGAAACAGTAGCTATGGATTCTTGTGAAAGAAATGGAGGACACTAACTGTCACGTTAGCCACTTCTATGTATGAAGCATTTGTTTTATTAATTTACTCCTCACAAAAGTTCTGTCAGGGAGTCACTGTGCATGTTTATAGAAGAGGCTCAATGAGGTTAGGTAACTTGTATAAGGTCAAGCAGTGAAAACTCCACCAAGCCAAACAACCTCAGGAAAGTTTAATTCCCAAGTCTGTGTTCATGTCACATAGAGCTCATGACTATGGCCTTTTAAATTATTAAAGAAGCAGGTCCCAGTGAAACTCCTAGTTACAACTCCACCCAGTCTGTGAAGACACATCCTGTATGAGAAATCATGACAGGAAGGAAGGCACTGGGGTCTGAAGTCGGAGCTGGGAGTTGAATTTGAGATGGACAGAGAGATTGGACCCATCCAGGAATGTAACTTTCTCAGGCAAGAGACAGAGAGCTGAGAAGGACGACAGAACACAAATATGTTGTTTCGACAATAACTACATAGTTCATGTGAAAGCACTTCGTAATCTGCAAAGCCCTACTCATAGCTAGTATTGTAGGAGCTCCAGCAGCAGTGGCCTGAATCACTAAGGTGCCTGCCTGCCCTCACCTGTACGTCTCAGGCTGTTCTCAGGACAGAGGACTGGGAGGATTTTCTTGTGATCACTGATCTCTGAAGTCTCCAGAGCACTATGAACCTTCCTCCCTTGATTCTTCTTTCCAGTTTATTTGCTAATCTTATGAATTCTAATCTCATCTGAAAGTCATCACAGACACAGGCATCCTAGAATACAGACTCCTGAAGCAACAGAAAATTCCATGGGTAACAAATACTACATGAAGGAGCTTTTTTTCAGAATGAGCCTCAAAAAAAAAAGAAAGCAGAACAGTTTTGACATAGAACTTTGATGAGGCCATTTTGCCTAGAGCAGAAGCAAACGTACCACTTTCACTCATCCTTTTGAGAGGGCTGTTGTAGAACTACTAAGAATGGTACAGTTACCCCCACAAGATAATCCTCACTCCTTCCTTCCTTGAGTCTTTCTGTTTAGTAAGGTTGGGGGATGGCAAAGAACTGACAGGATGGGTGAAGACATCTAGTTTGCACACCACTTGGGAAAAGAAGATCTTGGGTCTGATAGTTTGCAAACATTCTAGAAAAAAATATAGGTGAGCATTTGGCAATCTTTCTAAACTAACACTGTAAAGATATACATGGATATATATCATATATATGTATGAAAGATACATATATAAGATATATATATGTATCTTTACCTATGTAGATACATACATATATATATTTATATTCATATATATATATATAATCATATCTATATCTATATCTCAGGGATATAAGAAATAATATTAAAAGGTAAATGATATCCTGAGGGAAATGCTTGGTTAAAATCCTTCAGTTCAGTTCAGTCACTCAGTCATGTCCGACTCTTTGCGACCTCATGGACTGCAGCACACCAGGCTTCCCTGTCCAGCACCAACTCCTGGAGCTTGCTCAGACTCATGTCCATCGAGTTGGTGATGCCATTCAACCATCTCATCCTCTGTCATCCCCTTCTGCCTTCAATCTTTCCCAGCAACAGGGTCTTTTCGAATGAGTCAGTTCTTCGCATCAGGTGACCAAAGTATTGGAGTTTCAGCTTCAGCATCAGTCCTTCCAATGAACACCCAGGACTGATCTTCTTTAGGATGGACTGCTTGGATCTCCGTGTAGTCAAAGGGACTCTCAAAAGTCTTCTCCAACACCACAGTTCAAAAGCATCAATTTTTGGCACTCAGCTTTCTTTATAGTTCAACTCCCATATACATAAATCCTTAACAAAGACAATTCTTGCCAAAATTTTAAAAAGTGATGACTTTCCAATAGAAAAATGGCAAATACGGGCAAAACTCCAGAGAATTGACATACACATACAAATAAATTAAACACTATGGCCATTTAAAGACATGGAACCAACCAAAATATTCACACATGATGGAATATTACTCAGCCATAAAAAGAATGAAATAATGCTATTTGCAACATGAATGGACCTAGAGATTATCATACTAAGTGAAGTAAGACAGAGAAAGACAAATATCATACGATATTGCTTCTATATAGAATCTAAAATATGACACAAATGAACATATCTACAAACTAGAAACAGACTCACAAACACAGAGAACAGTCTTATGGTTGCCAAGGGGGAGGGGAGGGGAGGGGACGGATTAGGAGTTTGGGATTTGCTAATGCAAATTATTATATATAGAGTGGATAAACAATGAGGTCCTATTGTATAGCACAGGGAACTATATTCAATATGCTGCGATAATCCACAATAGAAAAGAATATGAAAAAGAATATAGATATGTATGTGTAACGAATCACTTTGTTGTACAGCAGAAATTAACACAACATTGTAAGTCAACTAAACTTCAATAACATTTTTTTTTTTTAAACTATAGTAGTTTAGCATTTTGGAGAAGGCAATGGCAACCCACTCCAGTACTCTTGCCTGGAAAATCCCATGGGCAGAGAAGCCTGGTAGGCTGTAGTCCATGGGGTCGCTAAGAGTCGGACACGACTAAGCGACTTCACTTTCATTTTCACTTTCATGCCTTGGAGAAGGAAATGGCAACCCACTCCAGTGTTCTTGCCTGGAGAATCCCAGGGATGGGGGAGCCTGGTGGGCTGCTGTCTATGGGGTCGCACAGAGTCGGACACGACTGAAGCGACTTAGCAGCAGCAGCAGCAGCAGTTTAGCATTTTAAGATATCTAACTTTGCTGGTAATTGCAGAAATGCAAATAAAAACAATGAGATATTCTCTTTAACCAGACTGGAAAAGGTCAGTTTTCATTCCAACCCCAAAGAAAGGCAATGCCAAAGAATGCTCAAACTACCGCACAATTGCACTCATCTCAAACGCCAGGAAAGTAATGCTCAAAATTCTCCAAGCTAGGCTTCAACAATATGTGAACTGTGAACTTCCAGATGTTCAAGCTGGTTTTAGAAAAGTCAGAGGAATATATGGCAAAACAAATACAATATTGTAAAGTTAAATAAAATTTAAAAAAATGATAATAATAATAAAAAAAGAAAAGTCAGAGGAACCAGAGACCAAATTGCCAACATCTGCTGGATCATGGAAAAAGCAAGAGAGTTCCAGAAAAACATCTATTTCTGCTTTATTGACTTTGCTGACGCCTTTGACTGTGTGGATCACAATCAACTGTGGAAAATTCTTCAAGAGATGGGAATACCAGACCACCTGACCTGCCTCTTGAGAAACCTGTATGCAGGTCAGGAAGCAACAGTTAGAACTGGACATGGAACAACAGTCTGGTTCCAAATAGGAAATGGAGTACGTCAAGGCTGTATGTTGTCACCCTGCTTGTTTAACTTCTATGCAGAGTACATCATGAGAAACACTGGACTGGAAGAAGCACAAGCTGGAATCAAGATTGCCGGGAGAAATCTCAATAACCTCAGATATGCAGATGACACCACCCTTATGGCAGAAAGTGAAGAGGAACTAAAAAGCCTCTTGATGAAGGTGAAAGAGGAGAGTGAAAAAGTTGGCTTAAAACTCAACATTCAGAAAACGAATATCATGGCATCTGGTCACATCACTTCATGGGAAATAGATGGGGAAACAGGGGAAACAGTGTTAGACTATTTTTTTGGGCTCCAAAATCACTGCAGATGGTGACTGCAGCCATGAAATTAAAAGACGCTTACTCCTTGGAAGAAAGGTTATGACCAACCTAGATAGCATATTCAAAAGCAGAGACGTTACTTTGCCAACAACGGTCCATCTAGTCAAGGCTATGGTTTTTCCTGTGGTCATGTATGGATGTGAGAGTTGGACTGTGAAGAAAGCTGAGCGAGGAAGGATTGATGCTTTTGAACTGTGGTGTAGGAGAAGACTCTTGAGAGTCCCTTGGACTGCAAGGTGATCCAAACAGTCAATTCTGAAGGAGATCAGTCCTGGGATTTCTTTGGAAGGAATGATGCTAAAGCTGAAACTACAGTACTTTGGCCACCTCATGCGAAGAGTTGACTCATTGGAAAAGACTCTGATGCTGGGAGGGATTGGGGGCAGGAGGAGAAGGGGACGACAGAGGATGAGATGGCTGGATGGCATCACTGACTTGATGGACGTGAGTCTGAGTGAACTCGGGAGTTGGTGATGGACAGGGTGGCCTGGCGTGCTGCGATTCATGGGGTCGCAAAGAGTCGGACGTGACTGAGCGACTGAACTGAACTGAACTGAACTGAAAGAAAAGATGGAAATGATTGATAGCATTCTCTGTTGCAAGGGTTAGGAGTTGGTGCAGTCTTTCCAGAGAGTTATATGGTATCTCATATCAACGTTTATTTATTTATTTAAACTTTTAATTTTGTATGTGAGTATGGCCAGTTAACAATGTTGTGATAGTTTCACGTGAATAGCAAAGGGACTCAGCCATAACATGCATGGATCCATTCTCCCTCAAACTCCCTACCATTCAGGCTGTCACATAACATTGGGTAGAGTTCTCTGTGCTGTACAGTAAGTCCTTGTTGGTTATCCATTTAAAATACAGCAGTGTGTACATGTCCGTCCCAAACTCCCTAACTATCCCCTCCCCCCATTAGCTCCCACCCTGGCAACGGTAAGTTTGTTCTCTAAGTCTGTGACTCTGTTACTATTTTGCAGATAAGTTCATTTGTATCATGTCTTTTTAGATTCCACATATAATGATCACATCAAATTTTTTTCTTTTTTAATTTTTTTTTTAACACGAAAAACATTTTGTACTAGGGTATAGCCAAAAAAACCCGTGGCTGATTCATGTCGATGTATGGCAAAAATTGTGGTGACAAAATTGTAATTAGCCTCCAGCTAAAACAAAACAAAACAACGTTGTGATAGTTTCAGGTGAACAGTGAAGGGACAGCCACATATATATACATGTATCCATTCTCCCCCAAACCCCTCTCCCATCCAGGCTGGCACATAACATTGAGGAGAGTTCCATGTGCTATATATGGAACATGTGCTATACATGGTTTTTGTTGGTTGCTGCTGCTGCTAAGTCATTTCAGTCGTGTCCGACTCTGTGTGACCCCATAGACGGCAGCCCACCAGGCTCCCCCGTCCCTGGGATTTTCCAGGCAAGAACACTGGAGTGGGTTGCCATTTCCTTCTCCAGTTGATGAAAGTGAAAAGTGAAAGTGAAGTCGGTTACCCAATTTAAATATAGCAGAGTGTATATGTCCCTCCCAAACTCAACTATCCCTTCCCCGCATTCTTCCCCTGCCCCAAAAACCGTAAGTTTGTTTTCTAAGTCTGTGAGTCTGTTCTATTTTGTAAATAAGTTCCTTTGTATTGTCTTTTTAGATTTCACACATATGTCTTTTTAGACTCTGCATGTAATGAGCACATTAACGTTTTAGATAGGCATATTCTTTTAACAAAAATTTTTACTTCTGAGAATTGATGAAATAACTAGATAGGAATGAGACATACATGAACACAAATGTTCTTGATTAACTTTACTATATTAAAGAACTAGAAATAATTTTCATTAAAACTGAACAAATGACCACACAGTAGACTCCTTTGGTGCAAGTTAAAATGGGGTCTGGGATTTCTCTAGAGGTCCAGTGGTTAAGGCTCCATGCTTTCCCTGCATGGGTTCCATCCCTGGTGGGAGAACAAAGATCTGCATGCCGTGGGTGGTGTGGCCAAAAAAAGGGGGTCTAATGGAATTTGTTGACATAAAAAGAAGTACTCATTATTTTAAATGAAAAAAGCATGGGTGATCATGGTATTCTCAACAGTATAATTATAGAATGGTTTAAAATATGTCTATGCATGTTAACATATTTGTGTATATCTGGACACTACTTATGTTAACAGTGATTAAATGATTACTTCATCACAGATTTTCACTTTCTTCTTTATCTTGTTTAGTTCTATTATCTAGGACCTTTACAATAAAGGTGTATTAATAAGAAAAAGCAGTAAAGCTATTTCACTGGTTTGAAAAATATTTAATGGGTTTTTTTGCCCCAAGCAAAGAGATTGAATCAAAATGTCATGTGCCTCTGCAAATAACGACTATTTGAGAGTCTGCAATAGCATCATTTGAGGTTAGCTATCAACAAGCTTGATTAAAATCAGGTTTTACAAAGACTGTTCTCATTTATGCAAGAATACCAAGGGACTGAATGCTGAGTGGAGCCTTGTTTACAATATATTTATAGTCCCACAAAATTTCACCTTAGTACTACTTGGGAGGCAATGTGGAGTAATGGAAAAAATACAGATTGTGGAAACAGGACAGAGTCCTCCCTTCCCTACACCCATCAACTGAATATTTGAGGATGCTTTGTTTGAGTAGCTACTTCAACTCAGATTTAGTTTAAGGAATGTTTCTGGCTTTAAAGTCTCTGAAATATAATAGGTATTTCGTGAGCATCTGTAAAATATACATGGCAAGATTTAATAAAATATTTGGATCCAAATGGCTCTCTCCTGTAAATTACTAGCTTCTTCCAAGTTACTACAGACTGTCTGCAAAACTTTACTCTCAACAGAGGTTATTCTAATGGCATAAATGTCTTGAATATTTATCACTAATGTATATGAAGCTATATAATTTGGGCCCCAAGAAGAAACTTTGCTCTGCCCTTTGGTTATTGCAATAAAAACATTACCATTAATAGACAATGGGGACACAGGTCTAGCTTCAGAATCTGCAAGAACTTAGCAGCATCAACTAGTATCTCAGAAAACATCATGACTCTAAAAACACTTCTCACCTAAGAAAAAACTCTCTTCATAATTAAAAAACATTTACCAAGGCTTTTATAAAATATATTGTGGAAGTTGCCTTGTTTAAAACCATAATAAGGGTTGAATTCTCTCTTGCATTCATTCCTGAGAATACTCAAGTTTCTTGAGGCATTTTTCTCTGGATCATTTGAACATAACACCTTTTCTTTCCATTCATGGAAATAATCACAATCAAACAGTGCCAGTTTATGTGACTGGCTTCATTTATGTAATATACTAAGGCAAAAAAAAAAAAAAATTGGGTTTCCCAGGTGGCTCAGTGGTAAAGAATTTGCCTGCCAAGCAGGAGATGTGGGTTTGATCCCTGGGTCAGGAAGACCCCCTGGAAAAGGGAATGGCAACCCATTCCAGTATTCTTGCCTGGGAAAATCCCATGGACAGAGGAGCCTGGCGGGTTAGAGTTCATGGAGTCGCAAAATAGTCAGACACGACTTATTGACTAAACAACAACTAAGGCAAAACAGATTTTTGCATGTAGTAACCTTAAAAAATATGCACTTGTGAAGTTTTTTTTTTTTCTAAATTTTTAAAAGAAAATCCATCCTGAACCCTCCTCCCTCCTCCCTCCCCATACCATCCCTCTGGGTCGTCCCAGTGCACCAGTCCCAAGCATCCAGCATCGTGCATTGAACCTGGACTGGCATCTCGTTTCATACATGACATTTCACATGTTTCAATGCCATTCTCCCAAATCTTCTCACCCTCTCCCTCTCCCACAGAGTCCATAAGCCTGTTCTATACATCAGTGTCTCTTTTGCTGTCTCGTATACAGGGTTATCGTTACCATCTTTCTAAATTCCATATATATGCCTTAGTATACTGTATTGGTGTTTGTCCTTCTGGCTTACTTCACTCTGTATAATAGGCTCCAGTTTCATCCACCTCATTAGAACTGATTCAAATGTATTCTTTTTAATGACTGAGTAATACTCCATTGTGTATATGTACCACAGCTTTCTTATCCATTCATCTGCTGATGGACATCTAGGTTGCTTCCATGTCCTGGCTATTATAAACAGTGCTGCGATGAACATTGGGGTACACGTGTCTCTTTCCCTTCTGGTTTCCTCAGTGTGTATGCCCAGCAGTGGGATTGCTGGATCATAAGGCAGTTCTATTTCCAGTTTTTTAAGGAATCTCCACACTGTTCTCCATAGTGGCTGTACTAGTTTGCATTCCCACCAACAGTGTAAGAGGGTTCCCTTTTCTCCACACCCTCTCCAGCATTTATTATTTGTAGACTTTTGGATCGCAGCCAGGACACATTCAAAATTTTCAAGGGAGATTAACTAATTGTGAAAGTAAGACCTATTGAAGGAAAAATACTTTGGCAGAGTTAGGTACGAAATAGGAAATTAATTTTGTCACTTTCAAGTTGATCAGGTTTTCAGAGACTGTTTCAGGCTAAACAAACTCAAAACAGAACTGGGATAAACCAAAATGATAATCTGTTAATCTCTAACATGGGGAATCTATTTTTGGAAACTAGTATATAAAAGTCAGCACTCTAAGACTTCCCTTTCCTAGTATGAAGGTATATGCAGAATTCACCTGGTAATCAGAAGATCTGTGAATGGGTATCTCCACTGAGAGTCTTGGCTGGCATGAGTTACTTAATCTTGGCCAGTGAGTCTCCACTGCCATCCACTGGGAGGCATTTTAGAAATGCCTCGTGGGGAAGCTTTTGGTTATTACAACAGTTGGAGGGCACTTTGGGCTCTTAAAGGGTGTGAGCAGGGATAGCAGATGTCTTGCTATGCACAAGACCCAACGACACATGAACTGTCCCAGAGTCTACGTATTTTTGATGACTGCATTGGAGTTTCACGTAGATGAAAGCCTCTTATAATTATCTGAACCGAGAAACCTAGCTCCATTCTACATATAAACATACAGTTTTAATATACACTGAATTTCCAGAAGTGCAACTACTGGGAGTAGTGAGATTCTGTGAAAAGTAACACTGTATTTGGTTTTGTTTGGATCTTTACCAAGAATTATTCACCTTTTGGAAAAATCACATAACACCTCTGCTTTTTTCATTTCCCTATATTTTTATATATAATACCTTCTTATCTTCTTATTTCCCTTAAAACCAAACTTTTCATTAAAGTAGATGCAAACATCCATTTGGATTTTATTTAAGGATCATAATGTAAGAATAACAAAATATCTAAAACATTGGATTGGCCAAAAGTTCACTGGGTTTTTCCATAAGATGTTACAGAAAAACCTGAATGAACATTTTGGCAGACCCAATAAAAAGGCAACTTTGTGTCAGTCTAGGCTATATATTGGAGAAGGCAGTGGCAGCCCACTCCAGTAGTCTTGCCTGGCAAATCCCATGGATGGAGGAGCCTGGTAGGCTGCAGTCCATGGGGTCGCTAAGAGTCAGACACGACTGAGCGACTTCACTTTCACTTTTCACTTTCATGCACTGGAGAAGGAAATGGCAACCCACTCCAGTGTTCTTGCCTGGAGAATCCCAGGGACAGGGGAGCCTGGTGGGCTGCCCTCTATGGAGTCGCACAGAGTTGGACACGACTGAAGCAACTTAGCATCAGCAGCAGCACGCTATATATTATGTAATTCTATTTATGTGACATTCTAAAAATCGGGGATACATCAATGGTTGCCAGAGGCTAGGGGTTCCAAGAAAGGTTTAATTACAACCGGGCATCAAGAGGGAACTTCTTGGGGACAAAGTTAACTGTTTTGATTCTTGACTGTGGTAGAGACTACTATATGACTGCATGCATTTGTTAAAACTCAGACATGCATACCAAAAAAGGTTGAATTTTACTGTATGTGTATTTTTAAATGTTTAAAAACTGGGGGGAGAAAACCACAAACAAAGCACAGAAAATAAACAACCAAAATGGCAATGTTGGGTCTTAGTGTTGAGAACCACTGAACTAAGCCATAGACACCCTGATCGTATCTAAGTTTCCACAGTTCACATCTCTAGTGACTAAACTCCTCATTCTCCTCAGTCTTCTGCATAGTGTCAGATATGTGCAGAGATATAAACTCCTCTTTATAGGACTCATGACAGTGAATGAACTACATCTCAATCAAAGCTGGCAAGTTATTGGCAGTTAGGATTAAAATCTAGCCACTTAATTCTAGTGATAATTTACTACATTATACAGCCTCACTAGTTTTGTGCTTCAGTGGAAAAATGCTGTGAATTCTTCAGCTTTTCCACTCACTGCTATGTTACAACTCTAAACTAAAATAAAATAAATTACTAGGACTCACATTATACAACCTCATGAGTTTACTAAGAAAGCAAAAAACAAAAAATCTTTTTTTTGCTAGAAGAAAAGTGTGCTATAATATTACTTCTACAAGAGAAAATACAAGTCTCTTGTATTTTTATAAGGTGTTTACAATTAGTCAATGTTTGGATTGGGGTGTTAAAGACCTTTTGCCATTTACAGTATTTATTCTTCAGCCTTCTGAAACTGCTTTGGGAAATTTTAACATGTAGAAATGTTTAGTTCACTTATTGTAGGTGATTAAAACAGTTAAGGAAGGAACATTAATAAATGCCTTAATTTGGATAATATTCAAATAATAGATGTCAAAATGATGAATTACTAGCTTTTTACATTTTCTTATCTAATGATTTAACCAATTAAGTTATATGAATATGTAATAAGGATATATGGTTCAGATAATCATTAATTGATACCTGTGCTAAGAATCTGTAATTCATTTTCAGCATGTTGGCTTTCTAAAAGAAGAATCAAATAAATGTCACTTCATTAAATTTGCTTACAATAATTGACACTGGGATTGAGTGTGAAGTCAAATGATTAAAAAATTGTAAAAACCAAACTGTACTTTATTGACCATAAGTTGAACCATGGGTTTGAAGGCAAGATGAAGCCTCCAATGCTGATACCATACATTCTATTACAGTATCTATTATAGTGGTACATCATCAACCTTCAAGTGGCACTCCTGTTATATTTACTCAAAATTGTAGTTGTGATTGTCCCATTCATCATCAATTGAAAATTGGAGGGGTGGCAGTGGAGATAGAGGTATAGATGAAACACAATTGGCTGTGAGTAGATAATTATTGGAACTGAAACTTCCTCTGCTGCTATGATGAAGTAACTGGTGCTAGACTTGTCCTTCTTTTGCAAAGAACGAGGAAAGTGGACAAAATATAAGAAGCAACTGTTTTAAGACATTGAATGATAGGAATTGTTAAGTTTGTAAGCCCTAAAAGAAAAGAAAGCCCAAGATCGCTCTGGATGTTTTTCTGAAGGCACTTTCCTGACTATGGAGTAGAGAAAGGGAATTCAAGCAGAGCAAGTTAGTCTCTGGGGAAACAGAGATGGGGAGATCAAGGCAGATGGAATTTGTGAAGCAAAGAACTTAGAAGAGAGATTGTGGGGTTGGGAGGAAGCTCAAGAAATGTTTGCAGAAGTTCCCTTGCTGCTGCTGCTATGTTGCTTCAGTCGTGTCCGACTCTGTGGACCCCATAGATGGCCGCAAACCAGGCTCCTCCATCCCTGGGATTCTCCAGGCAAGAACACTGGAGTGGGTTGCCATTTTCTTCTCCAATATATGAAAGTGAAAAGTGAAAGTGAAGTCGCTCAGTTGTGTCCGACTTGTAGCAACCCCATGGACTGCAGCCCACCAGGCTCCTCCGTCCATGGGATTTTCCAGGCAAGAGTACTGGAGTGGGATGCCATCACCTTCTCCAAGAAGTTCCCTTATTAAGCTGAAAATCCACAGGGAGTAACTTCACAAGGCTGGTTAAGGATCTACTCAGAAGCAATAACCTTAAAAGTTCCCAGAGCTGATGCAGAGCAGGGAGATATTTGAGCTCCAATCAACCAAATTGTAGAGACTTCACTGAACACTTGAAGCACTTGGTGCCAGAAGGATAATCCTTTAATGGTGGGGTTAAACTAGCTCTAGAATGCATATTACTCCAGATCTACTCTAATGGCTTCCCTTGTGGCTCAGCTGGTAAAGAATCTGCCTGCAATGCAGGAGACTTGGGTTTGATCCCTGGGTTGGGAAGATCCCCTGGAGAAGGGAAAGGCTACCCACTCCAGTATTCTGGCCTGGAGAATTCCATGGACTGTATAGTCCATGGGGTCACAAAGAGTTGGACACGACTGAGCAACTTTCACTTTCATTTTCCACTCTAATGAAGCTTAACAACAAGATTCAAATGGATTGAACTAACCTGCAAGTTAACTCTCTTCAAAAACAAGACTCAACCCTTAAAAAAATTTTTTTTTAAATCCTGACATTTAAAACCTGAAATTCATAATGTCCAGCATCCAATAAAAAAATTACTAGATGTGTGAAGAAGCAGGAGAAGGTAATACATAATCTAGAAGACAAATGAATCAATAGAAGAAGAGTAAGAAATGATGAAATTCACAGATAACTACTTTTAAGCACCTACTTTAAACATGCTCAAGGGTTTAAAGGAAAACATAAATATAATGAGGCAAGAGATGGCAGCTATAAAAATGATACAACTGGAACTAATACACTGAGAAGTGCAATATCTAAAATAAAAAAATTCACTGAATAGGCTTCAAATCAGATTAGACATTATAGTAGTTTTCTATAAACTTGACATAGCACTAGAAATTTTCTAAACTGAAACACAAAGGAAAAAGACTGAAACAAAATACAGCCTCAATGTCTGTAGAACAATATTAAGCAGACTTACATATATGTAACTAAAGTTTCAGAAAGACATAGGGAAAGGAGGAAGAAAAAACTATTTGAAAAAAGAATGTCTAAAATATTTCCAAATTAGATGAAAACTGTAAATGAGCAGATTCAAGAAGCTCAACAAATCCCAAGCAAGATGAACAGAGAAAACTGCACTAAAGCACATCTTAACCAAACTGCTGAAACCACGTGATAAAGAGAAGAAACTTTAAAGAAGGCAGAGAGTAAAAGACACATTACTTATAGAGGAATAAGCTTAAGGCTTCTTTTTAGAAACAATTCAAGCTAGAAGAGAACGGATTTTACAGTGCTGAAAACAACACCAACCTAGAATGCTATATTCATTGGAAATGTTCTTTAATAAATTAAAATGAAACAAAAACTTTTTAAACAATAGTTGAGAAAACTTGTCATCAAAAATCTGACACAAAAAATACAAAAGGAAGATTATATAAGATGGAAATCAGAAAAGCTAAATATGAGGATAAATACAAAATAATCTTTTCTCTTTTAAAAATTTCCTTTAAAGCAACTGACTCTTTGAAGCAAAAATAGTAATAAAGTATTGCAAAGTTTATAATATATAAAAGTAAGACGTATGACAGCAATAGCACAAAGAATGAGAGGAAAGAAACTGAAGTATAGTCTTATTACTTTCTTTAGCATACATGGAGAGGTAAGTATTATTTGAAGGTAGACTGTGCTTAGTTATAGATGAATGTTGTACATCCTAGGAAAAACAGTAAAAAATAAATAAAACAAAGAGGTACAGTTAATAAAATAATAGTGGAGATAGAATACTAGAAATAATCTAAAAGAGGGGAGAAATGAAAACAGAATAGATATAATAAGTAGAAAACAAATAGCAAAATGGTAGACTTAAAACTAACTTAAGGGGCTTTCCCAGGCGGTGCAGTGATAAGAAAAGAATCTACCTGTCAATGCAGGGGACACAAGAGACGTGGTTTCGATCCCTGGTTTGGGAAGATGCCTTGGAATAGGAAATAACAAACTTCCTGGAAAATTCCATGGACAAAGGAGCCTGGCAGGCTATCGTTCACAGGGTTGCAAAGAGTCATACACAATTGGGCAACTAAGCACAGCACAAAGCTAACTATATCTTTAATCACATTAACTATAAAAAGTCTAAATACCCATTTAAATAGCAGAGATTGTCAGACTGGATTTTAAAAAAGGAAGACTCAACAATGCTGCTTACGAAAAAAAAGTGTTTTAAATATAAAAACTCAGGTAGGTTAAAAGTAAAAGGATAGAAAAAATGAAAAATGTATATCAATCAAACATTAGTCATAAGAAATAGAGGCATTATTAGCGTCAGAGAAAACTGACTTCAAGACGAGGAATATAAGCAGAGATAATTGTTGAAGTTGGGTGATGGATATATGCCAGTTCATTATACTATTCTCTTTAGTTTTGAAAATGCTTGGCATTTTTCATAACATAACATTAAAAATTGAAAGATGAGAAACATGTGTTAAAACAAAAAAATTTTTTTTCTGTATAGACTGAATATACTCATCCTTATTTCACTTACCCATTTTGAAATAAAAATAGCTTATGCTGTGGGTTTGCATTACCAGCCTTAGTATCATAGAAACCTACTTTTTCTTTTTTCTATTATAATCATTTTAAGAGAAATTAAAGTAATACATATTTTGAAATCATACTTAAGATCTTCCCTGGTGGCTCAGACTGCAAAGAGTCAGCCTGCAATGCAGGAAGCCCAAGTTTGATCCCTGGGTCAGGAAGATCCCCTGGAGAAGGAAATGGCAACCCACTCCAGTATTCTTGCCTGGAGAATCCCATGAACAGAGGAGCCTGGTGGGCTATAGTCCATGACTAAATATACAAGCACCCACAGGAGTATTAGAGAAGGTTAATAATTCCCCTGGTAGATGTGGCTATTAGGTTCTGGAAGGCTGTGGGTGGATTTCAGTTTTATAGAGTTCCCACAGTTACTACATATTTGGAACACTGTATTGCAATTCACATTTTATAGCTACTTTTCTCAAACACTCCCGAACAGAAAAGAATGTTTTCCATTATTAACAGAATAATTTTTCTTTTCTCTTCTTTTTTTTGCAAAAAAGAGAAGCAATTTGAAAACTGCCAGATTGAAAATGGCATATAATTGACAGGACAATAAACCATTTCACAGAGAATAGCCATCCATGGCATTTAGCCCAGTTTAAAAAGATTTTGTCATTTAACTTCCATCTTCTCCATTGTTATTTACCATCCTTACTAGAGTTTCAGTTTGTCACAGATAAGCATAATTTCCAATCTCAGACAAGATTTTGTAGATAAGCTGTGCTTCTCATATACAGAAGTCTACGCATATTCTTCCCTAATTCACTAGGTAAGATTCAATAAACTTCCAACAGAAACTGAAAGATAATGTTTAACAGAAATTTTACCAAAATACACCTTAAACATGAAGCATTTTTTGTTATAATATTGATACCTTCTATTTTTATAACGCCATACTTATATACAGGGCTTCCGTGGTGGCTCAGTCAGGAAAGAATCTGCCTGCAATATAGGAGACCTGGGTTCAATCCCTGAGTAGGGAAGATTTCCTGGAGGAGGGAATGGCAACCCCTCCAGTATCCTTGTCTGGAGAATTCCATGGACAGAGGGGCCTGGTGGGCTACAGTTCATGGGGTCACACAGAGTTAGACATGACTGAGAATGCAGGCATGCATAGGTTTCAAAAAGATTTTTAAAAAGAAAACTTAAAAAAAAATAAACCATCTTTTTATTTTGTATTAGGGTATAGCCCATTAACCGGAGAAGACAATGGCAACCCACTCCAGTGTTCTTGCCTGGAGAATCCCAGGGACGGGGGAGCCTGGTGGGCTGCCGTCTCTGGGGTCGCATAGAGTCCGACACGACTGAAGCAACTTAGCAGCAGCAGCAGCAGCAGCAGCATAGCCCATTAACAATGTTGTGATAGCTTCAGGTGAACAGTGAAGGGAGTCAGCTATACATATACATGTATCCATTCTCCCCCAAACTCCCCTTCCATCCAGACTGCCACATAACATTGAGTAGAGTTCCATGTGCTGTATAGTACATTCTTATTGGTTTTCCATTTTAAATATAGCAGTGTGTACATGTCCATCCCAGACTCCCTAACTATCCCTTCCCTCATCCTTTCCCCAAACAGCCCTTACCCTGCCCTGCAACCATAAATTCACTCTCTAAATCTGTGAATCTCTTTCTGTTTTGTATGTAACTTCATTTGTAACATTTTAGATTCCACGTGAGGGATTTATATGATATTTCTTCTCTGTCTGACTCTAGATTCATCCATGTGACTGCAAGAGAGATTTCAAGTGGTTTAAAAGATACATTGAATATAACTGGATGGCATACATTTTCAAGACAGGGATTCTTAAAGTTTAAATCAGAATATACAATTCACCCTGCTGCTCCCTTCCCTCTCATGAAGAATGTAAGAAGTTGCTTACATTGTTCACATTAGTGGTTGTCAATCCTGGCTGCATATTAGTGATCTCGAGTGGCCATGGAGCAGGGTTTGAGTTCCCAGGCAGAGATGGAGGCCAGGTTACTGTGGTAAAAGCACCAGATCCTAGCCACTAGACCAGTGACAAGGGCCCTGGTCTTCAGCCTTGCAGAAAAGAATTTCCACAAAGATAGAAAGTAGTGAAGCGAGTATTTATTAAGAGGGAAAAAAAGGACAGTACATATGGATAGACACACAAGGGTCTCAGGGAGAGAGAGAGTTACTGAGTCGCGCCCTCATAGCAGTTTGAATTACTTTTATGGGGCATTTCTTCTGGGTTTCTTTTAACCAATCATGTTGATTTGCCTGGTTCATAGTCCATAGTTGGTATATCTTGGGATCCTCCCATGTCTGTGCACACATCTTTTAGCCAAGATGGATTTTATTGAAAAGGTGTCTGGGTAGAACATCCCTTGACATAACTCCCCTGTGGCCTCCAAGAAGCCTTTTCTGTACATGTGTGGTCAACGAGGTCTCCTGACTCTGAGGAAGCCTAGCCTCCTCCCTTAATTGTCCTGCTATTCTTGTCTTGCAGTTTCAGTCAATAGGGAATGAATCGCCTCAATTGCTTTACCCTGTCAGGGGTTGGGATGGGGGACGGGGTGGGCATCTGCTTCCTATCTCATTAGACTCTCATGGAGCTCTTTGGAAACCTACCCATGCTAAGGTTCTAACCAAGCCCAAATACATCAGGACTGGCAGCATCAAGCTGGGGCTTTCATGGTGATTCCAATGTGCAGTCAGTGTGTGGAACCTATGCCTGTCCCCACACATAAACTCTCTACCTCTCTGACTTCTACAAGTCTTCCCTAGATCATTTCACTCTAGCCACACAGGCTCCTCACCAACTTTCTGGCCATCCATCACATTCCCTACTCAAGGCCTGTGTATCTACTATTCTCTCCACCTGAAATATTTTTCTCCCAGACAGGCTTGCTCCCTCACCTCCTTTAGGCCTTTGCTCAAACTCATCTTTGCATTGAAGTTTCCTATCCCTCCTATTTAAAACCATACTCTCCTCCACCCTGCTCCAACATTTTCATCTCCCCTCCCTGCTTTATTATGATTGGTAGTCTTTCTCGCCATCTGACATATCTTATGTACTTTATACACTCTCTCATCTCTACACTCCCCAAAACTAAGTTCTGCAAGCTTAATCTGTTCTGTTCACTACTATATTCCCAGGACCTGGGAGAATGCCTGGCACTTATTTAGCACTCTATGCATATTTGTTAAATCAATTAAGAGAGAGAAAGAGAAAATAAAAGGCCTTATATATGACCCCCAGGACTTCCCAGGCAGCTCAGACGGTAATGCAGGAGACCTGGGTTTGACCCCTGGGTGGGGAAGATCCCCTGGATGAGGGCATGGCAACCCACTCCAGTATTCTTGCCTGGAGAATCTGCATGGGCAGAGGAGCCTGGTGGGCCACAGTCCATGGGGTTGCAAAGAGTCAGACACGACTGATCGAAACAGCACAGCACACATCACAAGAACCGTAAGTGTGACATATTGGTTGGCCAAAAAGTTACAGAAATACCTGAACATACTTTTCAGCCAACCCGGTATTTTACAGTTAACCATTACCATAACATTAGGAAGAAGATATCTGTAATTCTTTCCACAGCCTCCCTCCTTCTAAGGCCACCTTCCTGTAACATGGTATAGGAGAGATACTTCTCTGGGCCACCAAGGATTTTTTACTCCTCCCTGCCACCTGAAACTTCAAATCACTTGTCATTGTCACGTGACGCTCTTAGCCTCACATAAAAATCAGAAAAAGTAACTCTAGGGTAGACCTCACTGTCCATGCTGGTCTTTTCTTTATGACCCAACCACTCACTCACATATAAGTACAGACAGGTGAGATTTTGGTGAAATCCTGGAAAAGGGGGGTTAAATCAAAGACATGCAAACACAAACTTAGACATCCCCCTTCCGTCACGTTTTTTATTTGTTCACCTTACCGTTCCCACTGGCAAGCTTTCTCCCCAGGTTCCAGCCTTGTCTTCTCACTCTTTTTTCTTCTCTTCCCTCCCATACATTCTCCCTCACCTCTCAGCTGTTTGTTTCTCCACTACGCACAGTTCAGGTAAAATTTCCTCTTTCAGTATATGCTCTGTGATCCCATTTGCACTTCCCACTTATTGTTAAGATATTTTCCTAAGTGAAAACAGCTCTCCCCCACCTTGGCAAGAATTATGGGGAGGGCTGTAGAAATAATTTCTCTCAATGAAAAAAATGTATATACAATGAAGGGAAAGAGAGAGGTTAATGACTATCCAAGGTAAAATCTCCAGTAATCGGGATTCAAACCCAGGTCATCTGTGATACCTTGTGTCTTAGTTAATGATAAAAGAATCTTGTGTTAGGCAGAGATTAGTGTGACCATTTCACAGAGAAAGACACTAGCTCACAGCAATAGTGCCTTGTTCATTCAGATGTGTTTATAAATGTGGGTCAACCCATTAGACTGGTCTTTTTATTACATTATAATAGAAGCCGTAATACCTTATACTAAGAAACCATAAGTTTAGTTAATATAATTAATAGAAGTGTATTAGTTAATATAGCTAATATATCTGTAGCATTTTATTTTGAGGAACTAAAAGTTTAGAGAGATATAGAATTATAGCCAACAATTATATGGCATTTACCAGGTGTCAAGCACGCTTGTAAGCATTCTACATGTGTTAGTGTATTTAACTCATAATCTTGGTGAGCTCTCTAATAATGATGATGATGATTGCTTCCACTTGACAGTCAAAGTCACACAGCTAGTTAATGACAGTGACAGCTGGGATTTTAAAACAACTAGCCTGATTCCAGAGTGTTTGCGCTTAATCACTCTGCAATATAAGGAAACCATCCCTCCTTTACATTCTGACTCCACCCAGCACATTTGAGGATTGACTTATTGGCCAGGCTCTTCTACGTGCTTTACATGTTATCTCATTTAATCCTTACAAAGTCCGGTGAGGTGGGTACTCTTGTCTACATTTTACAAATACGGAAACTAAGGCTCATAGTTAAATGAGTCATATAAGATCATGGAGCAAATAAACAGTAGAGCAAAGATTTGATCCCGTGTCTTATTTACTACACCGTATTCTCTTTTCGGAGAAGGCAATGGCACCCCACTCCAGTACTCCTGCCTGGAAAATCCCATGGACAGAGGAGCCTGGTAGGCTGCAGTCCATGGAATCGCTGAGGGTCGGACACGACTGAGCGACTTCACTTTCACTTTTCACTTTCGTGCATTGGAGAAGGAAATGGCAACCCACTCCAGTGTTCTTGCCTGGAGAATCCTAGGCCCCAGGGAGCCTGGTGGGCTGCCGTCTATGGGATCACACAGAGTCGGACATGACTGAAGTGACTTAGCAGCAGCAGCAGCATTCTCTTTTCAGAATATACAGTACCTATATAAATGAACATATACAAATACATACACACCACATGGAATCTAAGAGCTCAATGAGCTTAAGAAAAAAGGCAAACATATGACCTTCTGATTTCATTTCTGATTTTAAAAATATGATTGGAACGTTTCCCCCTTGCCCTTGAGGGCAAAGATGATGTCCTATTTTTGTTTATATCCCCAAAACTAGGCACAGTGTTAAGTAGGTAAAAAAGGAAACTTTCGTTCCCATGAATAGTGATTTACTTCTTAAATCGTGAATATTGGAATATGATGGACTCCTGTAAAAATGACTTTTTATGCTTTTAGTGTGATGGAAATTGGAAGTGACCATAAGTATAAGAGACAGTGCAACACCTGGCAGATGTTTGGCTTCACAAATAAATTTCACTTTAGACATTCAATACAGCTCATGGGATTCAGCCAAATGGTAAGTCTGAAATAAAACTAGCTATGAATAAGTGGAATTTGGTGACTGAAACTGCTCTTTGGGTTATGGAGAAAATTGCCACAGTCAACAAGGTACTTTAATATTCTGTGGGTGATTTAAAACAGAAAGGGGATAATAAAACAGTTTTTGAACAAAAAGGTAATTTGAACCTGGTAAGCAGGCTTGAAAAATATTTTTTGAAGGAGAGTAAGGGCAGTGTTGGAGAAGGCAATGGCACCCCACTCCAGTACTCTTGCCTGGAAAATCCCATGGACAGAGGAGCCTGGTAGGCTGCAGACCATGGGGTCATGAAGAGTCAGACACGACTGAGCGACTTCACTTTCACTTTTCCCTTTCATGCATTGGAGAAGGAAATGGCAACCCACTCCAGTGTTCTTGCCTGGAGAATCCCAGGGTCGGGGGAGCCTGGTGGGCCGCCATGTATGGGGTTGCACAGAGTCGGACACGACTGAAGCGACTTAGCAGCAGCAGCAGCAAGGGCAGTGTACCTAGGTAGGTTTCTACACTGGACCATGCTATTAAAAGAATGGGGTGGTGGGAACTGAGGTAGGCAAAAAAACGGACCCCAAAGATTTTCTGTGTCCTAATCCCCAGAATCTGTGGATATATTACCTTGTGTTGTGTTAGTTGTTCAGTTGTGTTTGACTCTTTGTGATCCCATAGACTATAGCCCGCCAGGCTCCTCTGTCCATGGAATTCTCCAAGAATCCTGGAGTGGATTGCCATTCCCTTCTCCAGGGGATCTTCCCAACCCAAGGATTGAACCCAGGTCTCCTGAATTGCAGGGAGAGTCTTTACCTTACATGGCAAAAAAAAAAAAAAATCAGATGTGATTTAGTTAAAGATCTTGAGGTGATGAGATTATGGTGGATTATCCAGGTGGTCTCAATGTGATCAAAGGGTCCTTCTAAGGGAAAGTGGGAGGCAGGAGAGTGAGACAGAGGAGATGGAATAACAGAAGCATGGATTGAGTAATGCGCTTTGAAGATGGAGAAGAGAACCACAGGCCAAGGAAGGCAGGTATCCTTTAGGAGCTCAAAGAGGCCAGAAAATGATTTTCCCTCTTCAACCGCCAGACACAACACAGCCTTGCCTACACCTTCATTTTAACCCAGTAAGACCCCTTTTGGATTTCTGACCCTCAGAACTATAAAATAATAGATTTGTATCATTTTTAAGCCACTAATTATGAGGCAATTTGTTACTGCAGTGATAAGAATCTGATAAAGAAGCCAACTTATCCGTCATTATCACAATTCAAACAAATCATTTTTAAAGAGCTAATCAAGCCAAAGAATATATCATAAAGAATAAGATTAATACATTTGACTATGTAAAATTTCCATGTATCCATGTATCCAAAATAAAAGACAAATAACAAACTGAGAAATATACCCAGGACAAATATGACAGAGAGAGTAAAAATCATCTTCCTATTGAAAAAGAACTATCGAACTAGAAGATTTCCTAATGGAAAAGTGGGCAAAGAACATAACTAGATAATAACCAGGAAGAATACAAATGGTAAAAAACATATTTTTAAAAAATTATCTCATTTTTAAGGAGAAAATGCAAATTAAAACAAGACTAAGACACTATTTTAATTTATAAAACCTGAACAGGGGACTTCTCGGGTGGTACAGTGGTTGCTGCTGCTGCTAAGTCGCTTCAGTCGTGTCCGACTCTGTGCGACCCCATAGACGGCAGCCCACCAGGCTCTGCCGTCCCTGGGATTCTCCAGGCAAGAACACTGGAGTGGGTTGCCATTTCCTTCTCCAGTGAATGAAAGCAAAAAGTGAAAGTGAAGTCACTCAGTCGTGTCCGACTCTTAGCGACCCCATGGACCCCATGGAGGAGCCCACCAGGCTCCTCTGTCCATGGGATTTTCCAGGCAAGAGTATTGGAGTGGGGTGCCATTGCCTTCTCCGGGTACAGTGGTTAAGACTCCACAATTCCAATGCTGGAGGGCACAGGTTGGATGCTGGTCCAGGAACTAAGATCCCACATGCCCCATGGCCAAAAAACCACAACTGGAACTCTTTTAAAAATTTCATATTCAAAGTTAGCAAGAGTTCCACTAGAGAGGCAGTGCTGGTAGAGGTGTTTATTTATGAGTACTTTACCAAAAAAAAAAAAAAAAATTTGCTATCATGTATTAAAAGGTATGGGGCGTCCCTGGTAACTCAGCAGTAAAGAATCCACCTGCCAATTCAGGATAAGCAGGTTCGATCCCTGGGTTGGGAAGATCCCCCGGAGAAAGAATTGGCAACCCTTTCCAGTATTCTTGCCTGGGAAATCCCATGAACAGAGGAGCCTGGAGGGCTACAGTCCATGTGGTCACAAAATCATCAGGTACAACTTAGTGACTAAACAATAACAACATTAAAAGGTATAAAAATGTTTACATTCTTTTCTCCAGTGGTTCAGGTTTAGGGAGTGGCTGGTTTTTCTCTTTCTGTTCCTCCATGTCACCATTCCACCATTCTTGGTTCTACTACATGTTGTCCACAGAAAGATCCCTGCGCTCCCTTGCTCTTTAGCTTCTAGTTGGGTCTAGCCAGTGAAGGAGAAGAGAGAGCAGAAAAGCAGAGGAAATCTGAGGACATTTACCTCCCATCACTTGATCCCTCCCTCCTGCCATGGCTTTGTGAACAACTTTGTTCTGTAAGCCAGTGGTTCTCAAACTTCAGAGAATCAGAATCATTTGGAGGCCTTGTTTCCAAATTGGTAGAATGGGGAAGGGCCTGAGAATTTGCATTTCTTATAGATTTCCAGGTGTTGCTGATACTGCTGATCTGGGGACCACACTTTGAGAAGTACAGATTTAAGGTCATGGTTTCCTGTGGGGCAGCTCTAATTGCTTGGTTGAGACTTTCTTTGTGAGCCAGTAAAAATGTGGCCCTTTTCTCTCTTGGGCTAGGGATGGGAAGGGTGTGTTTGCCAATTCCTGAGTGCTTCACCATTCCTTGTTGATTCCTTTATTTTTTTTTTAATTTTATTTTATTTTTAAACTTTACAATATTGTATTAGTTTTGCCAAATATCGAAATGAATCTGCCACAGGTATACCCGCGTTCCCCATCCTGAACCCACCTCCCTCCTCTCTCCCCTACCCTCCCTCTGGGTCGTCCCAGTGCACCAGCCCCAAGCATCCAGTACCGTGCATCGAACCTGGACTGGCGACTCGTTTCATACATGATATTATACATGTTTCAATGCTATTCTCCCAAATCTCCCCACCCTCTCCCTCTCCCACAGAGTCCATAAGACTGATCTATACATCGGTGTCTCTTTTGCTGTCTCGTACACAGGGTTATTGTTACCATCTTTCTAAATTCCATATATATGTGTTAGTATACTGTATTGGTGTTTTTCTTTCTGGCTTACTTCACTCTGTATAATAGGTTCCAGTTTTATCCATCTCATTAGAACTGATTCAAATGTATTCTTTTTAATGGCTGAGTAATACTCCATTGTGTATATGTACCACAGCTTTCTTATCCATTCATCTGCTGATGGACATCTAGGTTGCTTCCATGTCCTGGCTATTATAAACAGTGCTGTGATGAACATTGGGGTACACGTGTCTCTTTCTCTTCTGGTTTCCTCAGTGTGTATGCCCAGCAGTGGGATTGCTGGATCATAAGGCAGTTCTATTTCCAGTTTTAACCCTGCCCACACCTCTAGTAATCATCAGTCCTTTCATGAAGCTCTCTTGAATTAAACATTTGGAATAGGTCATCAATTTCCTGCTAAAACCCCGGCTGATATAAGGATTTACCCTTGAGAAATAATCAGAGGTGCAGACAGACTTTTGAGCAAAAGTGTTCTCTGCAGCATAATTTACAATAGCAGAAATATTAGAAACAAGGTGCATAGCCAACAATAGGGGAAAGATGGGATATGAGGTAGTTATGAACAGCTAGCTGTATAACTGTATCGGCTAACGTAGGGAATGCTCATGATGCAATGTTTAAGTGAGAATAAGATATAAAACCATATTCAGTGAATGTCCACAATTTTTATAATCTTGTGTGGATGTGCTTATATAGGTTCAAATTGAAATGAAGTTGAAGAGAGAATAGTTTACTGAAGGAGGATTCGATTCACCAGTATTATTTGTATTTTTCTGATTGAGCATTTTGAATCCAGAAGTAACTCCAATTAACATTTTCTTCCTTCATTTCCAGTTGGCTTCAGAATTAAAACCATACTTAATATTACATAAATATAAATATTATACTTAATTGATTTAAATTTTATATTTAATTAATGAAATTAAAATGTACTTAAATATAAAGGAATAGGAACCAACTCTTCATGTCACAACCTCTTTCTTTATTTTAAACACGTGGATTCAGACAAATTTAATCCACAGTTTTACTGAGTACCTTCCCTCAAGGAAGTAACAGTCTTGGAAGGCACATAAGACACAAATAAACAAAAATAAACAAATGGGACTTAACTTATAAGCTTTTTTTACAACTTTTATACCATAAACAAAATGAAAAAACAACCTACAGATGGAGAAAATATTTGCAAATGATGTGACTCAGTTCAGTTCAGTTCAGTGGCTCAGTAATGTACGACTCTTCACAACCCCATGGACTGCAGCACGCCAGGCCTCCCTGTTCATCACCAACTTCTAGAGTTTACTCAAACTCATACCCATTGAGTTGGTGATGCCATCTGACATGCATCTGTCATGATGCGACTGACAAGGGTTTAATTTTCAAAATACACAAACAGTTCATAAAACTCCATAACAAAAAACCAAGCAACCCAATTCAAAGATGGGACAGAAGACCTAAATAGACATTTCTCCAAAGAAAACAAACAGATGGCCAATAGGCACATGAAAATATATGTGCCTTTAATTTTCTAAATGCGTATCAAAACTACAATGAGTTACCACCTCACACCAATCAGAATGGCCATCATAAAATAGTCTACAAATAATGATGCTGGGGAGGGTGTGGAGAAAAAGGAACTTCCTACACTGCTGGTGGGAATGTATATTGGTGTGGCCACTAGGGAAAACAGTGTGAAGTTTCCTCAAAAAATTAAAACTAGAGTTGCCATAGGATCCAGCAATCCCATTCATGGGCATATCCAAACTATAATTTGAAAAGACACATGCACCCCTATGCTCACAGTAGCGTAATTCACAACAGCCAAGACATGGAAGCAACCTAAATGTCCATCAACAGATGAATGGATAAAGAAGATGTGGTATACATATACAATGAAATATTACTCATAAAAAAGAATGAAACAATGTCATTTGCAGCAACATGAATGAGCCTGTTGAGGTTAGCATACCAAGTGAAGTAAGTTTGAAAGAGAAAGACAAATGCCATATGGTATCACGTACATGTGGAATCTAAAATATGACACTAATGAACACATCTATGAAACAGAAACAGATTCAGAGACATAGAGAACAGACCTGTAGTTGCCAGGGCTAGGGGAGGGAAGGATTGGGAGTTTGGGACTAGCAGATACAAGCTATAATATCCAGAATGAATAAACAACAAAGTCCTACTGTATAGCACAGGGAACTATATTCAGTATCCTGTGATAAACCATAGCAGGAAAGAATCTGAAAAAGAGTTTATATATGTATAACTGAATCACTTTGCTGTACAGAAAAAATTAACAAGAGCATTGTAAATCAACTATACTTCAATAATAGTTTTTAAAAAGACACAAGATCAATGTGGAATAGTGGGAAAACCACCATTTGTGATTAAAACACTAGAGTGTGATTTTAGGTTTTGTCACAACCACAATCAAGCAGTCCATGAAATCTTTTGCAGAGTATGTAGTAGAACATAAATTATAAAGCTCAATTATGTAATCAGGGAATCAGGAAGAGCTTTTTCATCATTCTGAATGCTCTGTGGCATGCATAGCAAGTATGTGTTTACTAAGCTGGAGTTAACATTAGTCTATCCTTTTAATTCTTCTCCGCTTCAAAACAGATGTACACATTGTTCTCCCTGCACATGCATAATTACCAAAGTTTTGGCATATTAGTTATACTGAGAATGAAAATTCAAAACCGGAGGATAGTTAAAACAGAGGAGGCATTTTTCATAGATGGGAAAATGCGTATCTCATCCCTGATTCTTAACAAAGATATGTTTCCATGAAGAAAACTGGAAAGGCTGCTTAGGAATCTAGCTTATAGAAAAATAAGCAATTCAAATTTGTATGAGTCAGAGAAAAAAATTACTTTAAAAATTATACAACTGGAGGAAAGACAACCCAACAATGAACTGGTATCATCAAACTGTTAATGACTATGGGGTTCAAATAAAATATGAATGTAGGATAAACCTGAAACTCTGAATTAAAAAGAATATGAGCAACTAAGATGCAATGAGATTTTCAATTCTGCCATTTCAGTTCTGATCACATCATTCTAATCATCCGTTTCTTTCACTCCTATTGAACCTCCTGGGCTTCCCAAGTGGTGCAGTGTAAAGAATCTGCCTGCCAATGCAGGAAGTGCAAGAGACGTAGGTTTGATCCTTGGGTCAGAAGGATCCCCTGGAGTAGGAAATGGCAACCCATTCCAGTATTCCTGCCTGGAAAATTCCATGGACAAAGGAGCCTGGCGGGCTATAGTCCATGGGGTTACAAAGAGTCAGACACAACAGAGCAACTACACATGCACACAAGCCTATTTGTCCAAATAATAAATTCAAGTTTTACTTTTCCCTGCTCCTTCATAATATCTGCTGGCTGGAACTTCATTTATCTCCATATCCACTAGACTGAACTCTTTCATCACTACATAAATTTATGCCATAGTCTGTTTGGCCAGACCTCAACTTTAGGAATCCCTAATGTCTTTTCTTTGCTCAGATTCTGAAGCTGCCAAACCCAGCTGCAGAACCACAGTACTATTCTTCAGTTTCAGTTCAGTTCAGTCACTCAGTCGTGTCCGACTCTTTGCTTCCCCATGAATCACAGCACGCCAGGCCTCCCTGTCCAACACCAGCTCCCGGAGTTCACTCAAACTCACGTCCATCGAGTCAGTGATGCCATCCAGCCATCTCATCCTCTGTCATCCCCTTCTCCTCCTGCCCCCAATCCCTCCCAGCATCAGAGTCTTTTCCAATGAGTCAACTCTTCGCATGAGGTGGCCAAAGTACTGGAGTTTCAGCTTCAGCATCATTCCTTCCAAAGAAATCCCAGGGCTGATCTCCTTCAGAATGGACTGTTTGGATCTCCTTGCAGTCCAAGGGACTCTCAAGAGTCTTCTCCAACACCACAGTTCAAAAGCATCAATTCTTCGGTGCTCAGCCTTCTTCACAGTCCAACTCTCACATCCATACATGACCACAGGAAAAACCATAGCCTTGACTAGACGAACCTTTGTTGGCAAAGTAATGTCTCTGCTTTTCAATATGCTATCTAGGTTGGTCATAACTTTCCTTCCAAGGAGTAAGCATCTTTTAATTTCATGGCTGCAGTCACCATCTGCAGTGATTCTGGAGCCCCAAAAAATAAAGTCTGACATTGTTTCCACTCTTTCCCCATCTATTTCCCATGAAGTGATGGGACCAGATGCCATGATCTTCGTTTTCTGAATGCTGAGCTTTAAGCCAACTTTTTCACTCTCCACTTTCACTTTCATCAAGAGGCTTTTGAGTTCCTCTTCACTTTCTGCCATAAGGGTGGTGTCATCTGCATATCTGAGGTTGTTGATATTTCTCCCAGCAGTCTACCTTCTGCCTAAAATTGTGAGAAAAGGCACAATGAAGAATCTCTCCCAAATTGCCTCCTAGTTAACCAGGAAAAAAACTTATATGAGAAAACTTGTCTATGAACATATGGTAAAATAAAAGATATAGTCAGATTTTGTTAAGAAACAAAATAGTCCTGCCTATCTGTGAAGTAGACTTGAAATATGAAATAAGCTTGTTCTTGCTCATTACTTGTTGCCACAGTGACCATGGCTCAGTAACTAAAGGCACTGACTTTCCATCCACTCTGAGCTACCTATGCCATTTATTATCAGATAGGAAAGGCATAGAATGACTTTTAGGTATCCAAGAACATAGAAGTCATATTGTCTTTCCAAACAAATGCCCTAAAGGCTTGCTTCAGAATCCCAACATATTAATAAAAATTTAGATTCAAGAAAATAAAAGTGATGGCTAAAGGAATTAGGGTAATCAATAAGGTAAATTAAATACCTAGAGAGAAGTTGAATTTTTACAAATAGTGTATAAATTTGAAATAAAATTAGTTACTTGAAACAGGTGATTTATACTATTTAATATAAAGATAATGATGTAATTTTTGACTACAATCTAAAATAACCTTCCCTGCTCCACCCCGCCCAAAAGGAAAAAAAAAAAGAAAGCACAGGAGAGAAAGGAGAAGCTTCACCAAAGGAAATCAGAGCCCTGGGTTTTGCATCCTTAATAATGGGGAGTACAGTTCTTATGTTGCTCTTGATTTTAATAATTAGATGGCAAAAGTCTAAGAATGGTTTAATTGAAACAGGATGCCTTCCTTCCTAATTATCTCAGACTATAAGAACAAACTAACCATCCATGTCTAAAAGAGGAAAGGGATTAAAACTTAGGAACTATAAAATAAGACCTTTGGCTTTTTCTAACAATTAAGATGGTCATTTACCTCTTTTTCTGCCCAGAACCCATGCATTTTTCTGAGCAAAGAACCTCATCTGCCATCCCCACTCTATCCATACACTACAGATGAAAAAACATTGTTTTACATGATGTTATGTACCTGGTCTAATTATGTAGACGTGAATATCTGACTTAAGCTAAATCAGTCCTAGAACCTCGCCATCCCCATCCACTCACCACCCAGCCCTGAACATCATACTCCTTTTCCAGGGTTTGTTCAGGAGTTGTGCATGAGGGTTGTTTTTTTTTTTTTTAACTTTGAGGATAAAGTTGGGAAGATGGGTGGAGAGGTATGTATGGACAGTAAGAGAGGCAAAGAAGGAAAGCAAAGCAAGAGGATCTTGGAGCCTCAAGTCTCTGATTCAGGGCGTCTCTAGCTGCACTCTTGTCCCTTCTGGTTACAGGAGCCAATGCATTTTCATTTTGCCTAAGTTAATTCAAGATGAATTTCTAAATCTTCAAACAAATATACATGTAAGATTTATGATTATAAATGCAAATGAATTTAATTCTCTTAGTAAAAAGTCAAAGACTCAGATTCCAGTAGAAAATAAATCCAGTTTTATGGCCCCCTCTGCAGTACCTGACATCTTGAAATCATCTGAGATTTTACTTCTGGAAAATTAATTTTTTACTTTGTGTATTAATAATGAATTAATTATAATTAATCCGTGATAAAGTTTACAGATTCCTTTATTGTGATAAATGAACTAACGCATGAAAAGTGATGCTTGGCATACACTAATCATTCAACGGTATTTGCAGTGATGAAGAGGTTTTATCAACACTCCACACAGAGCCCCTTTCTCTCTGCGCTCATCTCAGACGCTAGCAAAATAATGCTCAAAATTCTCAAGGCTAGGCTTCAACAGTACATGAACCAAGAACTTCCAGATGTTCAAGCTGGATTTAGAAAAGGCAGAGGAACCAAAGATCAAATTGCCAACATCTGTTAGATCACAGAAAAAGCAAGAGAATTCCAGAAAAACATATACTTCTGCTTTATTGACTATGCCAAAGCCTTTGGCTGTGTGGATCACAGCAAACTGTGGAAAATTCTGAAAGAGATGGGAATACCAGACCAGCTTACCTGCCTCCTGAGAAACCTTTATGGAGATCAAGAAGCAACAGTTAGAACTGGACATGGAACAACAGACTGGTTCTGAATTGGGAAAGGAGTACATCAAGGCTGTAAATTGTTACTCTGCTTATTTAATTTCTATGCAGAGTACATTATGAGAAATGTCAGGTTGGATGAAGCACAAGCTGGAATCAAGATTGCCAGGAGAAATATCAATAACCTCAGATATGCAGATGATATCACCCTTATGGCAGAAAGTGAAGAGGAACTAAGGGCCTCCTGATGAAAGTGAAAGAGGAGAGTGAAAAAGCTCGCTTAAAACTCAACATTCAAAAAATGAAGATCATGGCATCCAGTCCCATCACTTAATGGCAAACACATGGGGAAACAATGGAAACACTGACAGGTTTTATTTTCTTGGGCTCCAAAATCACTGCAGATGGTGAATGCAGCCATGAAATTAAAAGATGCTTGCTCCTTGGAAGAAAAGTCATAACCAACCTAGACAGCATATTAAAAAGCAGAGACATTACTTTGCTGACAAAGGTCCATCTAGTCAAAGCTATAGTTTTTCCTGTGAGAGTTGAACCATAAAGCTGAGAGCAGAAGAATTGATGCTTTTGAACTGTGTGCTAGAGAAGACTCTTGAGAGTCCATTGAACTGCAATGAGATCAAACCAGTCAATCCTAAAGGAAATCAGTCCTGAATATTCATTGGAAGGACTGATGTTGAACCTGAGGAGCCAATACTTTAGCCACCTGATGTGAAGAACCAATTCATTGGAAAAGACCCTGATCCTGGGAAAGATTGAAGGCAGGAGGAGAAGGGGACAACAGAGGATGAGATGGTTGGATGGTACCACCAACTCAATAGACATGAGTTTGAGCACTCAGGGAGTTGGTGATGGATAGGGAGACCTGGCATGCTGCAGTCCATGGTGTCGCCTAGAGTCGGACACAACCGAACTGACTGAACTGAATCCTCAGCTTTCACTGTCTCAACTACCTGGATGATTTCCAAACCGATGTCACCTACCTGGTCACCGCTCTTGGGCTCCCTTGTCTTATTTTCAATTTCTCATACAAATCATCACTTAAATATTCCACCAGAACCTCAAGCTCAACATATCCAAATTAAACTACCTCCTAATTTCCCAATTCCAGCTAATGGAACAAGCATTCTCCTCATTCCCTAATCTGGAAAGCTTTGTTGATCCTCTTGCCCGAATCCTTCATCAAGATAGTTGAGCCCAATGCCAAGATCATGCAGCTTCTCAGTCCATGTTAGTCTTCTTCCTTGTCCTCCTTTAATTTCAATACACTGCCAAGTCCTGTTAAGACTTTTTAAAATGCCACTTGTGCTTACCTTTCTGACTCCCTCCTTCCAATGTATTACCTTTTACAGAATTGAACTAGACTCCTAGTTTTCCTCCTAATTTTCCAGTTTCTTCTCTCTTCTGCTATCCTTATAGAGTATCCTCTTCAAACATGCCATTCACACATTTCTTATGTGTTACCTAACAGGTTCCCTGGTAGCTCAGACAGTAAAGAATCTGCCTATAATGCAGGAGACCCAGGTTTGATCCTTGGGTTGGGAAGATCCCCTGGAAAAGGGAAGGGTAACTCACTCCAGTATTCTTGCCTGAAGAATCCCATGGATAGAGGAGCCTGGCAGGCTATAGTCCACGGGGTCGCAAAGAGTCGGACACAACTAAGCAACTAGCACACACAACAGGTTCCTCGGGGCTTCCCAGGTAGCTCAGTGGTAAAGGGTCCACCTATAATGTAGAAGATGCAGGTTTGATCCCTGGATCAGGAAGATCCTCTGGAGAAGGAAATGGCAACCCACTTCAGTATTCTTGCCTGGGAAATCCCATGGACAGAGGACCCTGGTGGGCTACAGCCATGGAGTCACAAAGAGTCAGACACAACTTAGAGACTAAACAACAACAGGTTCTTTGCTTTGAACATAAGTCTAAACCCCTCAGCCAGACTTTCTACTGACATGAGTCTAACCTATATCACCAACTTCCCGCTTTATGGACACTATGGCTCAGTTGACCTGGCACACTGGTTCCTACCCGATAACCCAAACACTTTCTCAATTCTCTGATATTTATCCTTGATATTTCTTCTGCCTAGAAAGTATTCTTGAATCATCTCTGCCTATCAAACCCTAGCTATCCTTCCTTCCAGGACTTTGTCAAATATCACCCTTGCCAAAATAAGCCTTGATTTGTGCACCAGCTATAACTTGTTCTTTCTTTAAGCCACTATAGCATTCTGTATGTTAGTGATGAAAATATTTTTCTTAAAAGATTTTCAGAATTTGTTATCTTGACCTCTTACTGGATTTTAAGTGTTTAAGAGTTTTTGTCCTGTTTATCTTTTAATTTTATGAAGGCCCTTTTTAGTACAGCATATTTCACAGAGTTCAATGAATATTTATTAATTTATTCAATGAATATTTATTAAATTTAATAAAGACTGTATTCTTTAAGACAGAAAAAAATTATTTTGAAAGCATGACCAATGTTTCTTGAGCAGACTATGTAAAACAAAGACTTGTTCAAATATAAAAGGCTATTTACTATATGTAAATCTTTGCTTAGAGAATGAACTAGTTAAGCATGTCTTTGCACAACACATGAGAAGGCACCCATCATTTTTTATGGTGGTAGACCTGAATGAAACATGTACTCTGCAAGAAAACCAGGCCACAGAAACACCTGTGAATAGAGGTCTTTCTGAATATTTGATGAAGTGCCAGAAGTTAACCCTTACACACAGTTTATTTAGAAATATTTGACTCTCTGTGTTATTTTTGTTAACATGGAGATAATAACAGCTTTCACACACTACACTGCACAGCCTGAGTAGATGTAAGAAAATAATGGAATACAGGTCTAGGAATGCGGATTGCAACTCAATTCTGGAGGACCTTGAATGCTAGTATTGAAATTTTATTTAGTAAGCAAACCATGAATTTTTGTTTTTGTTTTTTTCTTACTGTTTGTGCTTGATGTTGTGGGCACTATCATAGACATGTGTTTCAGGGAAATTAACTGCAGAGCAGCAAGTAGGTTGGATTGGAAGGAGAGCCTAGAGGTAAGGACCTAACTCATCTACTTAGAGTAGGAAAAGGTCAATTGGACTAAAATGGCATAAGTAATGGACAGGAGGGAAAGGATGCTGATGAAGGAACTATTACAAAGGACTTACCAAGTGACCTGTAAACGATTATGATGGTCAGGGTAAGGAGAAACCAGAAATTGCTCTCAACGTTTTGACTCAGAAAGTGGAGACAGTACCATTCAGTGGGGGCTGGGATGGGGAGGAGAAAGAGAGAGAGGCCCTGCAGGAGCTGGAAATGTTATTTCCTTTACTTCTCTGGTGGTTCAGATGGTAAAGAATCTTCCTGCAATGCAGGAGACCCAAGTTCAACCCATGAATCAGGAAGATCCCCTGGAGAAGGGAATGGCTACCCACACCAGTCTTCTTGCCTGGAGAATCCCATGGACAGAGGAGGCTGGTAGCTACAGTCCATGGGGTCACAAAGAGTCAGACATGACTAAGTGACTAACACTTCCTTCCTCTGAAAACAGGTTTTCCTCTTCCTTCTCCATCTTTTATTTTGGTTACTCTTCATTTGTTTGCCCTTTAAAAGTTAGCATTTCAGACAAGTCACTAATATCTGGGTCATGCGAGCCAGTTAGATATCTCTTTTTGAGTAGCAAATGGAACATAATTCTAAAGGATTTATCATCTGCAGTTTCAGGTTATCAGTGTGGGAAAATAGATTATGGTTATGTGCTCCTGGGGCAGGGAGAATATAAACTGGGAATTAGATTTTCCATTTAGAGATATGTATATGGTTTGGATTTCTACAGTTTAGATCAATTTTGTTGATATTTACATATAATAAAATACATTTATTTAAGTGTATTGTTAGGTATTAAGATTCATATTTAAATCTTTGAGTGGATATGTTTCTTTTTTAATTGGGCAAATATCCAGGAGTGGAATTGCTAGATTACATGGTGAGTTTATGTTTGACCTTATGAGAAACTGCCAGATTGTTATCCAAAGTGAGTGTACCATTTTATATTCTCACCAGCAATGTGTGAAAGCATTGGTTGTTCCACATTCTTGTCAACACTTGGTGTTATCACCTTTTTGAATTTTAGCCATTCTAGTAGGTATGCTGTTGTATTTTACTGTGTTTTAATTTGCTTTAATCAGCAAATAACTCAAATAACTAGTGATGTTGTACATACTGCCATGTGTTCATTGCCCATTTTTATATCTTCTTTTGAGAAGTGTCTACTCAAATACTCTGCCCATGTTTAAATTGGGTTCTTTGTCTTCTTACTGAATTATAAGTCTTTGAGATACATGTTCTTTATCAGATATATGTATTGTGAATATTTTCTCCCAGTATGTGGTTTGCCTTTTCATTTTATTAAATGCGGTCTTCAAAGAGCAGAATATTTTAGTTTTAATGACATTCAATTTACCATTTGCCGGGAGCCGGTGAGGCATTCCACTCGTGACAAAGGTCATGAGGAAGGAGGCTCGGCATACGCAAAGGCGGGATAGAGCCTCAGGAATCCCCCTGGATATTCTCGAGCATCTACCCCCAAAAAACCAGAGTCTGCCTACTTTATTGCTTTGTGCTCTCACCTCTGACTTTACTGGGGGCTGTCTTCCACCACCATCTCACTCTCTCTGACAAAGAGTTAACTTACAGCTCCAATTAATAAAGTTCCTGGGCAATTAGGAGTGTTTAAATCCAAACCCCTCAGATAGCTCTCTAACTCGCCTGATAAGTTTACCTGGACTACTACAGCTATGCATATGATTGTTTACAGTCTCCCAGCCTCGAGAGGCACAGGAAGCTTAAGATATTCAAATAGATTAGAGCCTCTCAGAGAGTTAGAAACTGTCAGAATAAAACTAGTAAAAGATTTCATTGATGAGCCAATGCTTGCTGCCAAGTTTCCACATCCCCTGTATTGTATCCTTGAATGTGTATTAATTAATATAGTTGGTATGTAGAAAAAATAAGTAGTGGCCTTGGTGTTAGTAAATTTAAACCCTTAAGGTAATAAATTCTTTCCTTTGTTGTAAACCCATTACACACCCGCCCTATAGGAATGCAATTTTATCTTCGGAAGATGGCGCCAAACCTTAAAATAATTACTCTTAGAGAAAATAAGTCTTTGTTGATAAGTCTTTGTCAAGAGTCATAAAATGTTAATAGGCCTTCTGGCCAGAAGATGATGTAAATCACCTAAACCATTTGTATACGATAAATTTGCAGGAAAGAAACCCTGGTTTTTGATAAGGATCAAAAACTGCTGACTTTGCATCCCCTAATATCCTCTATGTGTAACTTAGGGTATAAAAGCCCCTGTTGAAAATAAAGCTACGGGCCTTGCTCACCAGAGCTTGGTCTCCCCATGTCATTCTTTCTTTTCACATTCTGGCTGAAGTCTCCATCTGGAGCGCGGAGGTCCTCTGCGACCATTTATTTGCCTGGGCTTCTAAGACCCACTCGAGAAGGTGTCTAAGGTGGGGCACCTTCCGCTATTCGAGAGGGCGCCTGCGGCCTCCGTGGTCAGAGCTAACCTGGTGTCACAGGTTATATTGATTTTCCGCGTAAACCAAGCTACTCAGCCTCTTTTCTCCACTGAATTTTCCCACTGAGCTATCCTCATTCTATTACTCTTTATATCTCTAATTAACATTTGAATAGGTCACCGACGCCGTCTCCCCTTCGAATACCCTGGATCAGCCGGGGCTGGACCTCGGCAACCATTTTTCTTAATGACCATTACTTTAGGAACTCTAGTTTAAGAAATATAAGCCTCAGCATTAACTTGCTACAAATTGCAAATTGTTATCAGTTTGCTTGCAAATTGCAGAATTAGGTTAGAATCTAGATAAACTGTACAAAAGTCCTTGAATGAGACTTCCACCTTTGTTTATATTATTAGGTATCATTTTGTGGGTGTATTGTACACCCTTTCCTTCTCCAGTAGATCTTCCCACTGCAGGGATCCAACCTGGGTATCCCGCATTGCAGGCAGATTCTTTACCATCTGAGCCACCAGGGAAGCTCTGTACACAATAAGCAGTATAATAAATACTTCATATATTTCATTTAATCATTACAAAAAGCCTTAGTGAAGAGGAAACTTATTTGAGTAATAAAATAAGTTAAGGCTTAAATATTATCAGTGGCAGAACTAGAGTCTACCTGACTCCAAATCCCTTTGCATCTTAAATACTATGCAGTATCTTGTCTAGGAAATTTTTGTATATGTAAAAATCAAGAAGATATTTTCCTACGTTTTCTTCTAGAAATACTATGCTTTTAGTTTTTATGCTTGTGATCCATTTAGGTTCATTTTTGTATACAGTGTGAGGAAAGATTGGAATTCATTTCCTCCTATGAATTGAAGTTGCTCCGTCATCATTTTGAGAACAGTCTCCTTTCCCCTGCTGAATTACCTTGACACCTTTCTGGAGAATCAACTGGCAGTTTGTGCGGGTCCATTTCTGGAACCACTGTTCTGTTCCATTGATTTGTATCTCTTATATGGATACCACACTTGTATTGCTTACTGTAACTTTGTATCTTGGTGATATTATGATTTATAGTAAAAAATACATAATTCTGGCACGGCATTCCTATAACCCTTCAAATTACTTAAGTGTGGAGAGTGATAAAGGTGTCTTTTGTTATTTTGATGAGGTGATCTTTGGAATACTCCTAACTTACCTAAAAGTCAGGACTGGTCACCAGAGGAATCAGTGAAGTGATTAATGGATTGGAACTTTCCGTCCACGTCAGGAGAAGGCAGAAGGACTGGAGGTTGAATCAATCATCAGTGATTTAATCAATCAATGAAGCCTCCATAAAAACCCAAAGCACAGGGTTTGGGAGCTTCTGGGTTGGGGAACATGGAGGTACTGGGAGAACTGAGCAGCTGGGCAGGGCATAAAAGCTCCGTGCCCTGCCCAGTGCATCTCTTCCATCTGGCTGTTGAGTTATATCCTACTATAATAAACTGGCAATCTAGTAAGTAAAATATTTCTTTGAGTTCCATGAGCTGCTCTAGTAAATTAATCAAACACAGGGAGGGGGGTCCCAGAAACCTCTGATCTATAGCCAGTTGGCCAGAAGTACAGGTAACAACCTGGACATGTGACTGGTGTCTGACAAGCCTAGACAGTGTATTAAAAAGCAGATACATCACTTTGCTGAAAAAGGTCCATACAGTCCAAGCTATGACGTTTCCAGTAGTCATGTACGGATGTGAGAGTTGGACCATAAAGAAGGTTGAGCACTGAAGAATTGATGCTTTCGAACTGTGGTGCTGGAGAAGACTCTTGAAAGTTCCTTGGACGGCAAGGAGATCAAACCAGTCAATCCTAAAAGAAATCAACACTGAATATTCATTGGAAGGGCTGATGTTGAGGCTGAAGCTCCTATACTTTGGCCACCTGATGCAAAGAGCCCACTCACTGGAAAAGATCATTTTTTAAAATGATCTACTTCTCTATCACAAATCCCTTTCTGCTTAAAATACTTCAGATGGCATCTCTTTCTAGCACTGTGATACACACAGTTAGGAGACATTCAACAAAGGTTTAAGCAACCAGATGTGAAAATAAACAGTCAGTTCAGGGACAGAAATTAAGTTCCTGAAAGAGACAGGTGTGCCAGACACAGTCTCCATCACAAGAAAACAACATGCTACCCTAGTTATCGGGCGATCAGAATCAACTTCAGGACAGCCTATGTGTTCAGTCGGTAAACCCCTCCTGGGGCTTTTGTGGCTCCTGCCATTTCCTATGCCTAGGAAGAAGTCTGATCCTAATTTGCTGGGCAGGATGACACCTTTATCTCACGGTGAAGACATCTCAGTGATGACAATTAGAGAGATGCAGGGACAAGGCAATAAGCAGAGCAGTTTAAAGCTTAAAAGAATAATTTCAAGGTGAATAAAAGGCAAAGCTACTTCATAAGGTATTTAGTATATGTGTGGTACTCATTACCCTCAAGATATGAAATAGATATATAGCTTTAAATGCATTTTTCTTCATAGACCATTAAGTAGTCAAACACTTAAGTAGTCAAACACGTCATTGAGCCCATTCGTCATCCAATTTAGAAATCCCCTCCATGTTACTGACTAATGATTATACCACCCTTGCTTGAATAGAGTGATAGTTCACTATTTCACAAGCCTGGCTATTACACTTTCCTAATCATCAGAACAATCAATGGAATTCTGTTTTTAATGTCAAATACCACATCATTTCTCTGTAAGTTTTCTGTCTGAGGGCAAGCACAAAGTCTCTTGCTACTTATCTCTATTTCAAAGTATCTCTGATAGCCATTTCCACTCACAGAAAGCCTCAATTCCCTTTTAGGAAATCATATTTCTTCCATGGTGTATGGTTTTCAGAAGAAAAAACCTGTCTGCTTGCCTCCCACTTTGGAAACAAAGGGCAAATCCTTCCTTTCTTCACCCTTATAAAAGTAGTATATGGATGCATCCTAGGTTTGGTACTACACACTTTCTCTTCAGTTTTTAAATCTTAGAATGTGGAATGAATTTTAAAAAATAGACATCATTCAACACAGAGGAGAGGTAGTGAGCCAACTGCACTTTGCAGTTATGAGACAGTGGCTGCATTTCAGCTTCCACATCAATTAGTGTTACCTTGGTTATTGTTCATTTCAGAAACTGGTTCTCTAATCTCAAGGCTAAGTGCTGCAATAGCCTCTCAATGGTTTAATTATCTTTCAGTGTTTGTTTCTGTTGCTTATGATTCAAATCTCTAACCAAAACACTATATATGAATGAGTGGATAGTTTTTTTCCCCTTAAGTGTTGTCTCTGCTTCACTTAGGGACAATTTGGTTGCAATAGATAGAACCCACTGTGGCTGACTCAAAAAAATTAGTTTTATTGAAAGAGTACAAAGAAACTTCAAGACACTAAGAGCATGAATTAGAACTGGGTCCAGGAGAATTGGAGCAGGGAAATGGGAAGTCAGGAACTGTGGTTATTCTTTGCATCTCTCAGGGGTCAAGTGTTTTCTTTCATATTTGTGTCTCTCTTGTGGCTTCACTGCTATTTTCTACACATATTCTTGTGTCTATTCCTCTTAGGTTTGTGTTCAATCATCTCACATTGACTGCTCGTGACCTTTTAGCTTAACCTACAATCAAGTGACTAAAATCTATGTCAGATTATCCAAGGAAAGAAAAATGTGCTCTCTGACCTGCCAGTGGACTGGCTGACTTTGAATTAGGTATTCATCCTGAGTCAAATTAGCTAGGGAAGAGGTGGGGACAGGTTAAGTGTATATCCCTCTGCAGGCAGTGGATGTGGCAGGTCAAGGTAGAAGGTGCAGCTGGGAGTGACTGGCAAACCGACTGATTGGTCCAGTGTGCGTTTGATGGCAAATGCTCCCCACATGGTCAGACATTTTGAAAAATTGTAGTCTGGGAATTGGAAGTTATCCTTTTTTAAGACGCATCCAAGATTTCCTGTGTGTATGCATGTATGTGTATGTGTGTGTCTGGTCAGTCACGTCTGACTCTTTGCAACCCCTTGAACTGCAGCCTGCCGGGCCCCTCTGTCCATGGAAATTTCCAGGCAAGAATACTGCCAGGGATTGAACCCACAATTTCTGTGTCTCCTGCATTGGCAGGCAAATTCTTTCCCTCTGAGCCACTAGGGAAGGCCACATTCCCTACTCACTAAGAATAATATTTCTCACCAAAGGACACCAGCTTGTTGGTAAATAGTCATACTGACCAGATGTTGCCCCCGAGAGGCTGACAGAGACCTATCCCGTTTCTCCTCACTCCCTGTCACAGGCAGGATGTCTATAGACCTCCTGCATTAGAATCAACTGGGAAGCTTGTTTAAAATGGAGATGGATTCTTTGGATTCACTCCAAACTACCAAATCAGCATTTCTGCAGGGGCAGGATTGGAAGGAGCTGCCCATCTATCTGCATTTTAAATAAATTCTCTAGGTGATTTTCAAGTACATTAACATTTAAGAACCACTGGACAAAAATATAAATTACTTGAGGATAGGGTACAATTAGTCTTATTCAGCATTAAACCCCTTATACATTGCCTGGCACATAGAAGATACACACAGAATCAATAAACTATCTCTTACATTAACAACATAATTCTGATTATATAGAAACATGTATCGGTGATAAGGCTTAACTTAAAATTACTGACTGAATCATAAACTGGATTATATTACAATACCAAATTATTTTTATCAATTACTAAGAATACTTGTAAGGTGTCAAACATCCACCAATTATTAAAAAAAAAAAACTCCTTGTAAACAAAAGTCAAGGACCAGATGGCTTTGCTGGAGAATTCTACTAAATATACAAAGAAGAACTTATACTAAACCTTCTCAAATTCTTCCAAAAGATTGAAGAGGAGGAAATATTCCCAAAGTCATTTTATGAAGCCACCATGATCCTGATACCAAAACTAGACAAGACCAGATCAGATCAGCTGCTCAGTTGTGTCCGACTCTTTGCGACCCCATGAATCGCAGCATGCCAGGCCTCCCTGTCCATCACCAACTCCCGGAGTTCACTCAGACTCACGTCCAACGAGTTGGTGATGCCATCCAGCCATCTCATCCTCTGTCATCCCCTTCTCCTCCTGCCCCCAATCCCTCCCAGCATCAGTCTTTTCCAATGAGTCAACTCTTCGCATGAGGTGGCCAAAGTACTGGAGTTTCAGCTTCAGCATCATTCCTTCCAAAGAAATCCCAGGGCTGATCTCCTTCAGAATGGACTGGTTGGATCTCCTTGCAGTCCAAGGGACTCTCAACAGTCTTCTCCAACACCACAGTTCAAAAGCATCAATTCTTCAGCGCTCAGCCTTCTTCACAGTCCAACTCTCACATCCATACATGACCACAGGAAAAACCCTAGCCTTGACTAGATGAACCTTTGTTGGCAAAGTAATGTCTCTGCTTTTGAACATGCTATCTAGGTTGGTCATAACTTTCCTTCCAAGGAGTAAGTGTCTTTTAATTTCATGGCTGCAGTCACCATCTGCAGTGATTTTGGAACCCAGAAAAATAAAGTCTGACACTATTTCCACTGTTTCCCCATCTATTTCCCATGAAACTAGACAAAGACACTGTCAAAAAGAACATGACAGGCCAATATCTTTGATGAATATAGATGCAAAAATTCTCAACAAAATATTAGTAACTGAACTCCAACAACACATAAAAATGATCATACATCAAGATCAAGTAGAATTCATCCCAGCGTCACAAGGATTGTTCAAGGTATATAAATCAATCAATGGGATGCACCACATCAACAAAAGACAAAACCACATGATAATCTCAGTAGATGCAGAGAAAGCACTTGATAAAATTGAATATCCATTCATAATAAAATTTCTTCCCAAAGTACAGAGGGAACATATCTCAACATGATAAAAGTCCTTTATGACAAACCCACAGCCAATATAATACTCGATGGTAAAAAGCTGAAAACCTTCCCACTAAACCTGGAATAAGACAAGAAGGCCCACTCTCACTGCTTCTACTCATCATAGGATTGGAAACCCTAGCCACAGTAACCAAACAAGAAACAGAAATAAAAGGTATCCAAATTGAGAGGGAAGAGGTAAAATTGTCATTATATGCAGATGATGTGATACTACATATAGAAAATCCTAAAGACTCCATACAAAACTACTTGCTGTATCCTACAGCAAGGTAGGATACAAGTTTAACATATAGAAATTATTTGCACTTCTTTATATAACAATGAAATATCAGAAAGGAAGAGTAAAAGAAAAACAGTCCCTTTTATTTTTTTTTAATTAAATTTTTTTGGAGTATAGGTAATTTACAATGTTGTGTTAGTTTCTTCTGTACAGCAAAGTGAATCAGTTATACATATATCTACTCTTTTTTATATTCTACTCCCATATAGGTCACTATGGAGTATTGAGTAGAGTTCCCTGTGCTATATAGTAGGTTCTTATTAGTAATCCTATTTTATATTTAGAAAAGGCAGAGGAACCAGAGACCAAATTGCCAACATCTGCTGGATCATGGAAAAAGCAAGAGAGTTCCAGAAAAACATCTATTTCTGCTTTCTTGACTATGCCAAAGCCTTTGACTGTGTGGATCACAATAAACTGTGGAAAATTCTTCAAGAGATGGGAATACCAGACCACCTGATCTGCCTCTTGAGAAATATGTATGCAGATCAGGAAGCAACAGTTAGAACTGGACATGGAACAACAGACTGGTTCCAAATAGGAAAAGGAGTACGTCAAGGCTGTGTATTGTCACCCTGTTTATTTAACTTATATGCAGAGTACATCATGAGAAACGCTGGACTGGAAGAAACACAAACTGGAATCAAGATTGTCAGGAGAAATATCAATAACCTCAGATATGCAGATGACATCACCCTTATGGCAGAAAGTGAAGAGGAACTCAAAAGCCTCTTGATGAAAGTGAAAGTGGAGAGTGAAAAAGTTGGCTTAAAACTCAACATTCAGAAAACAAAGACCATGGCATCTGGTCCCATCACTTCATGGGAAATAGATGGGGAAACAGTGGAAATAGTGTCAGACTTTATTTTTCTGGGCTCCAAAATCACTGCAGATGGTGACTACAGCCATGAAATTAAAAGACGCTTACTCCTTGGAAGGAAAGTTATGACCAATCTAGATAGCATGTTCAAAAGCAGAGACATTACTTTGCCAACAAAGGTTCGTCTAGTCAAGGCTATGGTTTTTCCTGTGGTTGTGTATGGATGTGAGAGTTGGACTGTGAAGAAGGCTGAGCGCTGAAGAATTGATGCTTTTGAACTGTGGTGTTGGAGAAGACTGTTGAGAGTCCCTTGGACTGCAAGGAGATCCAACCAGTCCATTCTGAAGGAGATCAGCCCTGGGATTTCTTTGGAAGGAATGATGCTGAAGCTGAAACTCCAGTACTTTGGCCACCTCATGCGAAGAGTTGACTCATTGGAAAAGACTCTGATGCTGGGAGGGATTGGGGCCTGGAGGAGAAGGGGACGACAAAGGATGAGATGGCTGGATGGCATCACCGACTCGATGGACGTGAGTCTCAGTGAACTCGGGAGTTGGTGATGGACAGGGAGACCTGGCGTGCTGCGATTCATGGGGTCACAAAGAGTCTGACATGACTGAGCAACTGATCTGATCTGATCTGATTTTATATATAATGGTGTGCATATGTCAATCCCAATCTCCCAATTTATCCCTCTCACTTCCCTTTTCTCCTTGGTAACCATAAGTTTGTTTTCTATATCTGCGATCTTATTTCTGTTTTGTAAATAGGTTCACTAATACAAAAGTAATCCCTTTTAAAACTGCATTAAAAAGTACTTAGGAAAAAACCTGACCAAGGAAGGGAAACGATTATATGCTAAGAACTATAACTAATACAATTATGTAAAGTTTAAAAATAAAATAAAATTGGAAGAATAAAAAAAAAAAAAAATAAAACATTGATAAGGGAAACTTAAGATGATTTAAATGGATAGCTATCCTATGCACTTAGATTGGAAGAGTTAATATTGTTAAAATAGCTACACTACCCAAAGTAGGTGATATCTATCAAATTATCCATGACATTTTTCACAGAACTAGAACAAATAATCCTAATATTTATATAGAACTATAAAAGACCCAGAATTGCCAAAGGAATTCTAAGGAAAAAGAACAAAACTGGAGGAATAACCCTCCCAGACTTCAGATACTACTACAAAGCTACAGCAGTCAAAACAGCCTTGTATTGGCACAAAAATAGACATATGGATCAATGGCACACAATAGAGAACCCAAAAATAAACCCACACACCTAGAGTCAATTAATCTTTGACAAAGGAGGCAAGAATATACAGTGGAGAAATGACAGTTTATTCAGCAATAGTGTTGGAAAAGTTGGGTAACAGTAAATCAGTTAGAACATTCCCTCACACCATACACAAAAATAAACTCAAAATGGCTTAAAAATTTAAACATAAGAATGACACCATAAAATTCCAAGGGAAAACATAGGCAAAATATTCTCTGACATAAAACTGTAATAATGTTTTCTTAAGTCAGTTTCCCAAAGCAATAGAAATAAAAACAAAAATAAATGAATGGGACCTAAACAAATTTATTAGCTTTTGCAAAGGAAACTATAAATAAACAAAAAGACAAGTTACAGACTGGAAAAAAAATATTTGCAAATGATACAACTGATAAGGGGTTAATTTCCAAAATAGAAAAACAGCTCATACACACAAAGAACAAACAACCCAGGGAAAAAAAATGTGCAGAAGACCTAAATAGATATTTCTGCAAAGAATACATGCTGCTGCTGCTGCTGCTACTGCTAAGTCGCTTCAGTCGTGTCTGACTCTGTGCGACCCCATAGACGGCAGCCCACCAGGCTCCTCCGTCCCTGGGATTCTCCAGGCAAGAACACTGGAGTGGGCTGCCATTTCCTTCTCCAATGCATGAAAGTGTAAAGTGAAAGTGAAGTCGCTCAGTCATGTCCGACTCTTAGCGACCCCATGGACTGCAGCCTACCAGGCTCGGGGATTTTCCAGGCCAGAGTACTGGAGTGGGTTGCCATTGCCTTCTCCGCAAAGAATACATACAGATGGCCAAAAGAGGATTAGCAGATACAAACTATTATAAATGAAATAGGTAAACAACAAGGTCCTACCATATAGCACAAGAAGTATATATATAAATACAAAACAATCACTTTCCTTATACCAGAAATGAACACAACATTGTAAATCAACTACACTTCAATTAAAAAAAAAAAAGTCAATTTTTATGATACTTTTACTAGAATCCTCCTTTGTTTTTATGTTAGACTAGCCTGCAGCTCACATTTCAATTCTTCTTCTCCCAGAGGCATAGGTATGGTATTCATGTCCTATGAGTCCAATTTCAATTAATTTTACATCAGACCATTTCAAGGTAGAAATAATTGTCTATATTATCCTTGCTGTTCATTTTTCTATTAGTTACCTTTTTTTGGGGTCACATTCTTTGAGACTTATGGGATATTAGTTCCCCACCCAGGGCCTGAACCTGGGCCAGGACAGTAACAGCACCAAGTCCTAACCATTGGACATCTGGGGAATTTCTCTATTAGTTACTTCTTGTGTTTCACAGTTGTTGAGTGCATAAAATGACTGTGGGATGAATGGGCATGTGGGTGGTAATGGTCATGTAGATAACTTGCTAGTAGTAATCCCAAGTGACTCTTTAAGAAAGTGGTGGGTCATAGTCTTTCTTTGATCTCCTTTTTTGTAAAAATGTATTGTTTTTACACTATTACAGAACAAATATAACAGCAGTTTTATGCTTTGAAATTTATATCGCTAATTTCATGAACTTTTAGAAATTCTATAATATTTCTGACAGTTATGAATATTGTCTCCCTCTGTGACACTGTGTCAAAATACTATGACATTAGAGGGAGAGGAAGAGACTCATTTCCAGCTCAGCCCACCCCCCACTCACTTCCTCTCTTGCCACTGAAAGTCTGCCAACTGTCTTGTTCCCTTCTCCTGTTCCCATTTTCCCTTCCAACACCATCCAAAGATCCTGGTGCTACCTTCTGGAGACAGAGGGGTTTAAATTAAGTTTAACCTAAAAAAAAACCTTCATGTACATGAAATATATCTCCAATTCAAAACATACCCAAAATTCAATCACTTCTCTTTTCCTGCACTGCCACCACCCTGGTCCAAACAACATCACCTCTTGCCTGATTATTTCAATAACCTGTTTTGCCTCCATGCCTCCACCCTGGCCCCACCGGCAACAGCCTACTCACAGTAGAACTCCCACAAATATGCCTGAAAAACACATGAGATACAGTCACTCTTCTATCTAAGCTCAGTTCTCTGCTCTGTGATGACCTAGAGCAGCGGAATGGAAGGGTGGGAGGGAGGCTGAAGAGGAGGGGGATATATGTATGCATATAGCTGATTCGTGATGTTGTACAGCAGAAACTAACACAACACTGTAAAGCACTTACACTCCAATTTAAAAAAATCCTCCACATGGCTCCCCAACTCATGTAGAAACTGGCCAAAATCTTGAAGTCCTGGTGGCTCAGATGGTAGTGTGTGCCTACAATGCAGGAGACCTGGGTTCAATCCCTGGGTTGGGAAGATCTCCTGGGGAAGAAAATAGCAACCCACTCCAGTATTCTTGCCTGGAAAATCTCATGGACAGAGGATCCTGGCAGACTACAGTCCATGGGGTCAAAAGAGTTGGACACGACTGAGTGACTTCACTAAAAGGCCCTATCCTGACATACAGTAGGTAGTCAATAAGTTTTTGTTGAATGAATGAATAAATTTAAGGAACTCTTAATTCTTATTTTCAGATTAGTGCTCTAGTTCCTCAAAAGTTCCTCAATGGCTCAAATAGTTTCCAGACTTTCATTCTGGTCATCCTCTCACACAAATTTTAGGTGTTTAGTGTCCTTTCTAAAATCTGGCACCATGATTAATATGGTGATCCAGTTTTAGTATAACCCACACAGCTTACTCCATACATCCTTTTATCACTGTCATGTAGGATTACAATAGCTGTTTTGGAAGCCATGTCATAACACTGAGTTGCATTCTGTTTTTAATGAACAAAAATTCCCATTTTTGTTCACCCAGAAATTGAAGTTAATTCAAATCTACTCATCTTTGCCTCTGTGCAGTAGGTATTTTGAAACAATGTAAGGACTGATCAAAAATTACTTCTTTCACAGAATTTGATTCTTTTTGTTCAAAGACATTTGCATCAATGCTTCTAATTGCTCAGTTTTGCTACTATGGCAACACTGTTAGTTGTTACTATTTTTTCAGCCATTACATTTTCCATCATCACCCTGTCCCCTTGTCTTCCAACTGGTATGCAACACAAAGGGATTGTTTTTTCTTTTTTCTTTTTTGCTGAGATTATATTCTGAGATCTTTTAAACGATTCTTCTGATATGATTAATTATAGTATAGAAAGAAAAAGTAAATAAATTCAGAAGACCTAGGTACTAGCACATTTTCTAGCTTTGTGATCTTGGAGAAGTAAATGAAACTCTATGCCTCAATTTCATCACCTATATAAAATGAGAATGATAACTTGCTTTTGCTATTCAATACGGTTGTTCAGTGACAGCTTGGAAGTGCCAAAGCAGTACTGATGTAAAATAAGAAAAATGGCCAAAGATCCTTAACCAGGTACAATTAAATAAGCTTCTTCTCTTATCCTGTTATTTTTCCCCCCTTAAAATACAGCTATATAGTACTGAGAGCTGGTCTGATGTTAGGATGCCTGGGTTCTAACCTTCATTTTCTCACTAACTAGCTGAGGCACCTTGGACAAATAATATAACCTTCTAAGCTTTATTTTCTTAACTTAAAAACAATAGGATTTGCCTACATACTTTCTAAGATCCCTCTCAGCTTTTAAATTTTTGAAAATCTGTCATGCTGGCCCACATTCAAGAATAACACAAATCTTATTTGCACATTTGTCTTCATTAAGGTACATGTCTGGTGGCTTTTATGATTGAGATACTTTTGCTGCATTTCAAACAGGAGTAGAGGTGCAGTGCCTGTAAGAGCTAAAGGCTTTTTAAAAGAGTTCCAAAACACCAAACTGAAACCAAAAAGTTTAGGTAAGTAATTAAAGAACCACTTGAGCTAAACTAGAAAGAATTTTCCAGTTACTGAATGTGAGTTTTGTAGCTCAGACCCCACCCAAAACCCATGGGTACTACAGACTTTAATAACAATAATACATCTTATTTAAATAAAAACAGTTAACTTTTATATGAAGTTTAAATGTTTCAGACATTAGCCATCAATTACTTCTTTCCTTTAGAAAAAATGCACCACTTGGACTTTTACACAAGAAAGTCAAAATGCTAAGAAGGGAACGTTAATATGAACGAAGAAGAGAAAGATGACTTGGGACATTACCTCAGATTCTTTTATGAAGTTTATTTTTGTTAAATATGCAATTGAGCATTTAAAGTGAGTAAAGAAAAATTAATATTATATTATTCATAATCCCACTACTGTATGAAACTTTATAAACACTTATTAGTTTTTAATTTACAGGCATATATTGAGTTCCTTAACTTCTGGGGAATAATCAACTTTAGGCCTTCATTGGAAGAGCCTATTATCCACAGGGAGAGTAGATGAGGAGAATCTTCAGAAATGTGGCTTAGCACCTTCCCAGACATCACTTTCTTAAGTTTTTTTCTATCTCACATAACACGAGCCTCTTTCAGTCTCCTCTCTGTTGGTTTCATGTTATCTTCTCTTTCCCTAAATGTTGGAATACTTCAGGGCTCAGTTCTCTTATCTTCTCTTGTTTCTGTGTAGTTATTTTCCGTGGCTGTGAATTCCATCCATATGTTGCTGATACTTATATTTATAACTTTAGCCCAGACTCCTGTAATACATCTGCTTATTAGACTCTTCCATTTGGAAGTCCCAAACATAATATGTTACAGAGGTTCATAACATTCTACAGAAGGCAGTGATCAAAAACATCCCCAAGAAAAAGAAATGCAAAAAGGCAAAATGGTTGTCTGAGGAGGCCTTACAAACAGCTGAGAAAAGAAGAGAAGCTAAGGGCAAAAGGAAAAGGAAAGATATACCCATCTGAATGCAGAATTCCAAAGAATAGCAAGGAGAGATAAGAAAGCCTTCCTCAGTGATCAATGCAAACAAATAGAAGAAAATAATAAAATGGGAAAGATTAGAGATCTCTTCAAGAAAATTAGAGATACCAAGGGAACATTTCATGCAAAGATGGGCTTGAAAAAGGACAGAAATGGTATGGATTTAACAGAAGCAGATGATATTAAGAAGAAGTGGCAAGAATACACAGAACAACCATATAAAAAAGATCTAATGACCTGGATAATCATGATGGTGTGATCACTCACCTAGAGTCAGACACCCTGGAATGCAAAGTCAAGTGGGCCTTAGGAAGTATCACTATGAACAAAGCTAGTGGACGTGATGGAATTCTAGCTGAGCTATTTAAAATCCTAAAAGATGATGCTGTGGAAGTGCTGCACTCAATATGGCAGCAAATCTGGAAAACTCAGCAGAGACCACAGGACTGGAAAAGGTCAGTTTTCATTCCAATCCAAAGAAAGGCAATGCCAAAAAATGTTCAAACTACCACACAATTGCACTCATCTCACACACTAGCAAAGTAATACTCAAAATTCTCCAAGCTAGGCATCAACAGTACATGAACTGAGAACTTCCAGATGTTCAAGATGAATTTGGAAAAGGCCAAAGCCAAGGAACCAGGGATCAAATTGCCAACATCCACTGGATCATAGAAAAATCAGGGCAATTCCAGAAAAATATCTACTTCTGTTTCATTGACTATGCTAAAGCCTTTGACTGTGTTGATCACAACAAACTGTGGGAAATTTTCTTAAAGAGATGGGAATACCAGACCATGTTACTTGATTCCTGAGAAATCTGTATGCAGGTCAAGAAGCCATGGTTAGAACTGGATATGGAACAACAGACTGGTTCCAAATTGGGAAAGGAGTCCGTCAAGGCTGTATATTGCCACCATGCTTATTTAACTTCTATGTAGAGTACATCATGAGAAACGGCAGGCTAGATGAAGCATAAGCTGGAATCAAGATTGCCAGGAGAAATATCAATAACCTCAGATATGCACATGACACCACCCTCCTGGCAGAAAGCAAAGAGGAACTAAAGAGCCTCTTGATGAAAGTGAGAGGAAAGTGAAAAAGCTGGCTTAAAACTCAACATTCTGAAAACTAAGATCGTGGCATCTGTTCCCATCACTTCACAGGCAAACAGACAGGCAATGGAAATAATGGAAATAATGACAGACTTTATTTTCTTAGGCTCCAAAATCACTGCAGATGGTGACTGCAGCCATGAAATTAAAAGACACTTGCTCCTTGGAAGAAAAGCTATGACAAACCTAGACAGCATATTAAAAAGCAGAGACATTACTTTGCCAATAAAGGTCCATCTAGTCAAAGCTATGGTTTTCCAGTAGTAATGTATGGTTGTGAGAGTTAGACGATAAAGAAAGCTGAGCACTAAAGAATTGATGCTTTTGAACTGTGGTGTTAGAGAAGACTCTTGAGAGTCCCTTGAACTGCAAGGAGATCAAACCACTCAATCCTAAAGGAAATCAATCCTGAATATTCACTGGAAGGACTGATGCTGAAGCTGAAACTCCAATACTTTGGTCACCTGATGGTAAGAACTGACTTACCAGAAAAGACCCTGATTCTGGCAAAGATTGAAAGCAGGAGGAGAAGGGGATGATAGAGGATGAGATAGTTGGATGGCATCACTGACTCAATAGACATGAGTTTGAGCAAGCTCTGGGAGTTGGTGATGGACAGGGAATCCTGGTGTGTGGCAGTCCATGGGGTCAGAAAGAGACGAACATGACAGAGCTTCTGAACTGAACTGAAATATAACATATCCAAATGAATCTCTTGACTCTCCCCAAAACTTATTATATCTCCAGGTAGGTACATCTCAGTAAATAGCAACTCCTTTCTTCTGGATACTCCATCCCCAAAAGTTGGAGTCAGTCTTGATTCCTTTTTCTCAGATCCAACATCCAACTTGTAAGTAAATCCTGCTTAGCTCTACCCTTAAAATATGTTCAGAATCCAAATGCTTCTTACTTTCTCACACTACTGCTCTGTTCCAAACCATAACCTTTTTCACCTGAATTTTTGCTGTAGCCTCCTAACTTATCTCTTTTTCTTTCTCTTTCCCCTCCTAAAATCTATTCCAAACATAACAGGTCTTAAATGTAAATTAGATTATGTTGCTCCATTCCTCAAAACCTCCCGTCTGTTCATCAGCCTTTCTGTGAAAGCAGGATCCCGCCTTGCGTATTCCCACTCTGGTTTTTGCCCTTGCCATTCTCTTCAGATGCCTACACAAATGGCCCTTTATGGGAAAGGTCTTCCTAACCACCCACAGGAGATAGCGTCCCCCACCTATGACCTTTACTCCCCATCCCATTTACCTTGCTTTGTTTTTCTTCTTAGCACCGTTCATTAACTGACACATTACGTGTTATTTGTTAATGTCTATCTTCTTGAGCTAAAATGTAAGGTCCATGATATTATTTTGTTCATTGTAGTGTCTCCATCCCCTTGAACAATGTTTGGCCTACAATAAGAACTCAATAAATATTTGTTGAACAAGTCAATGAACAAATCCTGCAGTCTTAACTAGAGACGACAAAATATTTGCTTTTAGCACCTAAAAAGTAGGCATGCCATTCATTGAATTGATATAGTGAAAATGACTGAATTGGAGCTATATACATCTGAACTGCACAAATAAGGTATTGATCAAAAAAAATAAGTTGCAGAGAATATACAAGAGAAAAAAGACAGTCTCTTCAGCATGAAATGATGGGAAAGTTGCACAGCTACATGTAAATCAATGAACTTAGAACACATCCTCATACCATACACAAGTAAACTCAAAGTGGCTTAAAGACTTTATAAGATATGACACCATAAAACTCCTAGAAGAGAGCATAGGCAAAAATTCTCTGACATAAAGTGTAGCAGTATTTTCTTAGGTCAGTCTCCCAAGGCAATAGAAACAAAAGCAAAAATAAACAAATGTAACAAAACTTATAAGCTTTTATACAGCAAAGGAAACTGTAAACAAATGAAAAGATACCTATGGGTCTGGGAGAAATTATCTGCAAATGATGCAACCAAGGGTTTAATTTCCAAAAATATACAAATAGTTCATAAAACACAATAAAACCCCAATCAAAAAATGAGCAGAAGACCTAAACAGACATTTCTCCAAAGACGACACACATATGGCCAACAGACACATGAAAAGATACTTAACTTTGCTAATTATTAGAGAAGTAATTTGAGAAATAATAAATTTCTTATACTTATTAGAGAAATGCAAATTAAAACAGCAATGAGGTAACACCTCACACCATCTCAAATGGCCATCGTTAAAAAGTCTAGAAATAGCAAATGCTGGAGACAGTGTGGAGAAAAGGGAACCCTCGAACACTGCTGGTGGGAATATAAGTTGATGCAGCCACTATGGCAAACAGCATGGAGATTCCTCAAAAAACTGAAACTAGAGTTGACATATGATCCTGCAGTCTCACTCCTGGGCATGTATCCGGACAAAACTATAATTCAAAAAGATACATGCACCCCTATGTTCATAGCAGCATTATTGACAATAACTAAGACATGGAAGCAACCTAAATGTTCGTGGACAGATGAATAGACAGAGAAGCTGTGGTACATTTATGGAATGGAATACTACTTAGTCATAAAAAAGAATGAAATGCCATTTGCAGCTACCTAGATGGACTTGGAAATTATCATACTAAGTGAAGTAAGTCAGAAAGAGAAAGACCAGATGATATCTCTTATATGTGGAATTTAAAATATGACACAAACGAAACCATCTACGCAACGGAAACAGACTCACAGACATGGGGGACCGACTTGTGGTTGCCAGGGGGAAGGAGAGGCGGGAGAGGGACAGATGGGAATTTGGGGTTAGTAGATGCAACTTTTATATACAGAATGGATAAACAAGGTCTTACTGCATAGCACAGGGAACTATATTCAATACCCTGTGATAAATCATAATGAAAAACAATATATATATATATATATGTATAACTGAATCATTTTTCTGAACAGCAGAAATTAACATAACATTGTAAATCAACTATACCTCAATAAAAATGTAGGTTCAGAAGAAAACATATTTTATACATATATAAAATTTTAAAATAGCTTAAACATACTTTATAGATATTATGATATATATATTGTATATATATTATATGTATATAGAGAAAGACAGAGACAGAGAAAAGAGCAAGAAGAAAGGGAAGATGCATGAGAATGCTAAATACCAAATTCAGACAGCAAAATGGGTATTTGAAGGAGGTAATATGGGCAGAGATGTTCACAATATAATTCTTTTTGTATATGAAAACAAAAAAATTAGTTATGTATACTTTAATGAAAAATTCTTGGGAGGCTAAAGGAGATAATCTTTCCATCTTTATGTATAATACAATTAAATAAAATTCCCATTATACAACACTGTTTTCCTTCAAAAACCTTCTTACTACCACGCATGAGGTCTTTACCTTTTTAAAATATTCTTTTTATTTTGGAGAATTTCAAACATGTAAGAAATATAGAGAGATTAGTATGTTAAACCCCATGTACGAGGAGTTCTCCTTCTCTTCAAAATGGAGTAACAAAGATTAGATTTATCCTCTGACCTGAAACAACTGAAAATAAACTGAAACAGTTTCAAGACATTGTATATCAGGCAATGAAGGACACTGGTCACTGAGAAAGGAGGGAAGAATGAAGTGAGCCTGATGCCCCAACTTTATCTGGACAGAAGTTTCAAGCCTGACAGCAGAGAGGGGAGCCCAGTGAACATCGCTGTGGACCTGTTCTTCAGGGGCCAAACGCACAATGAAAGAACACACACCATTCAGAAACATTCCTCTTGTTCGGGTGGGCAGAAATGTTCTTATTTAGAGGCAAGCAGAAGCCAGGAGCAAGTTTCTGTCATGAGTGATGGGAGACAAAGCTTTCCATCCCATTGACAGAAATCAAAAGTGGTCTTCTCCCTCTGCTACCCACTCTGTCCAGGCTTAAACTTCTGGAAAGAATGGATAAGAAATATCAAAGGATACATAACCAAAAGTTTGAAAGTATTATAAAATACAGACTTGATGATTTTCTGTGCCTGTCTCCAATCAAGTTCTTGTATCACAATCAATATAACACAAAGTAACGATTTAGTAGAAAAATTGGATAATCATAAACTGAGCTATTCAGATCTCTTTACACCATTGTTTATATGACATGAGGCAGAAAACCTTGGTGTTAAGATGCCTTTTGCTGCTTAAGGAAACCAAATCTCTAGAGTAGCCTGGGTCACGAGCCTCTTTGTAGGTGTATTTCTTAAACTTCATGCTGAATTTGTAGATTCACACTTCTCTCCTAGTTCTAGCTAATTCTATAGGAGTCTTATATCTAATGTATTTCTTCTTTGTGTGCCACCTCATAGTCTTTCTAATACTATTTTGTGACATGTGGTATCACTTAATAAGCCAGGCCCTTGGAAGGATGGAAATTTCATTCAGACACAGATCCTTATCTCAAAGAACACAGAGGGAGAAATAAACCAAGTATATGAATAAGTCTAACGTAAATGCACAAGAAGAAGTACTATATGAAAGTACTTTCAGAAAGTTTGGAACTTGTAAGAGATCTTAATGGTCAAGTATTCTTACTTCATTTTACAGATGAACAAACTAAATGAAAAACGGTTGAATGATTTCCTCTGTGAAGTACAATCTTCTCATGTGAGGCATTGTGGTGCACTGGAAAAAACAGTGAACTCAGGGTGAGACAATCTAGGAATGATTTTGGATATCAGCTAGTAAACTCTCATTAAGCACAAATTATCAAACTTTCTTGAGCCTTAGTTTTCGCATCCATAGAAACAGGATAATAATGCTTGCCTGTTAGTGTTGGCAAAAAGATCAAATGAGATCATGAAAAGGCTGTCTTGATTATGAGATAATATGAAAATATAGAATATTACTACAATTAATTAACTGCAGAACTGGAATAGACCTCAAATCTCCTCACGTTGAGACCTATGTCTATCGCATATTAATATGAAACACTCTCTATGACTCCTTGTACATGATTTAGCAATTCACCTTCTTGCACAGGGTAGATTATAATTATCAATCATATGTATGTTGTTTACTTGAGTTGTATGAGCATTCATCACCTGTTTGAGTTATATACAGCAAATTAAAACAGATGCTCTTTCTATGAAACTTTCTTGGCTAATTCTCACAATAACATAGGATAAGAATTTTATCTAACATTTCTCAATACCATGTTGTATTTTCAGCCGGTTTATTCTGGCTTCTTCCTTAGAAGCACTGTTAGAGTTGAATAAAATTGATCAATTAAAAAGAAAAACATTAGGAACTTTGTAAGTCAAAGACATCCTTGAGGCACTTTAAGAGAAGTTAAGTGATAACATCATTATAATATTGTGTTACTTCTTTGATCTGCTAAGAAGTTAAATGAAATAATAAGCTTTTTTTATTTCTGAGTTTTCTTTCCAATTGTTGCAGGTAGCAATTAAACTAAGGAATAGGTTAACTGTAAAAGCTTTTGTCCTCTTCCTCACCTCATTACATACTCCTTTCTCTTTAGGATGGGTGAGGAAAGTGGGAACTAAGTTTATTTCCACACATATTACTGTATGATTTAAGAAAAGTATTCAAGAGGTTGTGTGCTGTACTGGAAAGAACATGAAATTTGGATTCTGAGGCCATGGGTTTCAGTTCTCTGTCTGGCTCTTTAGACTTGAGTCAAGAAACTTTTCTAATGTCAGTTTTTTTATTCGTAAAAGATGAAAACTAATAGACTCTACCCTTTGGATTGTCCAAGGAATTGTATGATCAGATCAGATCAGATCAGATCAGTCGCTCAGTCGTGTCCAACTCTTTGTGACCCCATGAATCGCAGCACGCCAGGCCTCCCTGTCCATCACCAACTCCCGGAGTTCACTCAGACTCACGTCCATCGAGTCAGTGATGCCATCCAGCCATCTCATCCTCTGTCGTCCCCTTCTCCTCCTGCCCCCAATCCCTCCCAGCATCAGAGTCTTTTCCAATGAGTCAACTCTTTGCATGAGGTGGCCAAAGTACTGGAGTTTCAGCTTTAGCATCATTCCTTCCAAAGAAATCCCAGGACCAATCTCCTTCAGAATGGACTGGTTGGATCTCCTTGCAGTCCAAGGGACTCTCAAGAGTCTTCTCCAACACTACACTTCAAAAGCATCAATTCTTCGGCACTCAGCCTTCTTCACAGTCCAACTCTCACATCCATATATGACCACAGGAAAAACCATAGCCTTGACTAGACGAACCTTTGTTGGCAAAGTAATGTCTCTGCTTTTGAATATGCTATCTAGGTTGGTCATAACTTTCCTTCCAAGGAGTAAGCATCTTTTAATTTCATGGCTGTAGTCACCATCTGCAGTGATTTTGGAGCCCAGAAAAATAAAGTCTGACACTGTTTCCACTGTTTCCCCATCTATTTCCCATGAAGTAGTGGGAATGGATGCCATGATCTTTGTTTTCTGAATGCTGAGCTTTAAGCCAGCTTTTTCACTCTCCACTTTCACTTTCATCAAGAGGCTTTTGAGTTCCTCTTCACTTTCTGCCATAAGGGTGGTGTCATCTGCATATCTGAGGTTATTGATATTTCTCCCGGCAATCTTGATTCCAGCTTGTGTTTCTTCCAGTCCAGCATTTCTCATGATGTACTCTGCATATAAGTTAAATAAACAGGGTGACAATATACAGCCTTGACGAACTTCTTTTCCTATTTGGAACCAGTCTGTTGTTCCATGTCCAGTTTTAACTGTTGCTTCCTGACTTGCATTCAAATTTCTCAAGAGGCAGATCAGGTGGTCTGGTATTCCCATCTCTTGAAGAATTTTCCAAAGATATTATTGATAAATAACCTCAGATATGCAGATGACACGACACTTATGGCAGAAAGTGAAGAGGAACTAAAAAGCCTCTTGATGAAAGTGAAAGAGGAGAGTGAAAAAGTTGGCTTAAAGCTTAACATTCAGAAAACTAAGATCATGGCATCTGGTCCCATCACTTCATGGGAAATAGATGGGGAAACAGTGGAAACAGTGTCAAACACTTGCTATGGTTGGGACATAAATTTGAGTCTGAACTTCCTAGCTATCATATCAAAGAGGGAAACAATGGCAAGTCAGCAAACCAACAAACAGGCTTCCCTGCTGGCTCGGTGGTAAATAATCTGCCTGCCAATTGAGGAGAAGTGGGTTTGATCCCTGGGTCAGGAAGAGTCCCTGGAGAAGGAAATGGCAATCTAATCCAGTATTTTTGCCTGGGAAATCCAAGGGAGAGAGGAGCCTGGCAGGCTTCAGTCCACGGAGTTGCAAAAGAGTCAGACATGACTCTGACTAAACAACAGCAACAACAACAGCAGACAAACAGTGGCCATACACAAGGCGAAAAGCAAATTTGTAGTTTTCCAATTCCTCAAAAAGTGAAACACAGAATTACCATATGAAATGAAATTCTTAGGTACATACCCAAAATAACTGAAAGAGGTATTCAAGCAGATACTTAATATTGATGGCAGTAGTAGTCACAATAACCAACAAGTAGAGACAATCAAAATTTCTATCAGTGGATGACAGATAAACAAAATGTGGTATATCCATACTAGGAAATACTATTCAGCCATAAAAAGAAACAAAGTGTTGGATACATGTGACCTCTTGCTGAATCTCAAAATGCTAAATGAAAAGAGTCAGATGCAAAATGTCACATTATTGTATGAGTCCATTTATATGAAATATCCAGAGGAGTTAAATCCATAGAGTAAGGAAGAAGATTAGGTTGCCAGGGAGCTGAAGAGGGGAAGAAATAGAGAATGCCTCCATAATGGGTATGGGGTCTCCTTTGGGAGTGTTGAAAATTTTTTGGAACTAGGTAGAGGTGATGGCTGCACAACTTTGTAAATGTATGAAATGCAACCAATTGTATACTTTTACATGGTCAATTTTATGTTCCATGAATTTCATTTCAATAAAATAATAATAATAAATAAATAAAGCAAAATCCAAAACTGAAACAAATGAGTTGTCTGGAAAATTGCAACTGCTGATAATATTGAGGTCAGAAAGGACACTCTCTAAGGAAATAAACCCTAGCAATATCACTGAACATAATGTGTCATCATTCTTCAGAAGGTCCTTCAATATAGGCTAATGTCATGATTATTAAAAGAAATACGGCAAAACGTATGTTCCTGGGAACCAGGGGGAGTACGGTGTTAGTAATGTGGCTCAAGCTACACTGGTCTCTGACAAGCAGGCTTAAGGCATATTAAAACATATTAAACTACTAAAAATATATAGAGGAAGAGATAGATTATCAATTCTTCTGTAATACTTCATAAATTTTCCTTTAGTCAAAATTTTGGAAGCTGTAGAGCAGGAGTGAGTTTGAGACTGCACTCCCTGTAGAGTATGTGGGTGCAGTTTGCTAATTTAGAGCCTGTGCTAAGTTAGCCAATCTGGAAGCAAGAGTAAGAACCATTGGTAAATGAGGAGAATGTTGAAGTGAGTAGCGACAGTGCTGAGTCAGCGAAGGTTCTCCTGAGAAATTTTAGATCTGCTCAAACAAAGGGTAATTATAAACCCACAGTAGTTCCATGTAATAAATCATGCCCTCAGTATCGTGAAGGAGGAAAGGTTTCTAGTAGAGGCCATGGGACTATGTATATAAAAACTCTTTGTAAAGTATAAAGTTTATACCAATCATAGTTTTCATTCTTATGAATATCTGGGTATAATACCTAACAAACAAACAACATATTTGAATAGCATTTTCATATACAATATTCATTAATTATTCTTAACAAATACTTATCAAATATTATTTGTGTACCCAAGGATAGACTATATTATCAACATTTTAGAAAATAATTGAGGTTCTGAGAATCTGAGATTTCCTTATGTCACATAACTTGGAGACTCCAGACCTTTGGTTCCTAGATCATTCCAAACTTTATGCCCCAAGGGCTGAAATGACTAAGGACTATGGTTGCCAAATTCCTTCGTCTTCCTTAAGCACTAAATGTGATTATTTAACACCCTGGGCAAAGATTCATCATTTCTATTTCTGTCTGTGCAGTGTTTCAATTCAGTTCAGTTCAGTTGCTCAGTCCTGTCCGACTCTTTGCAACCCCATGGACTGAAGCATGCCAGGCCTACCTGTCCATCGCCAACTCCCGAAGTTCACTCAAACTCACATCCATTGAGTCAGTGATGCCATCCAACCATTTCATCCTCTGTCGTCCCCTTCTCCTTGTGCCTTCAATCTTTCCTAGAATCAGGGTCTTTTCAAATGAGTCCGTTCTTCACATCAGGTGGCCAAAGTATTCGGGTTTCAGCTTCAGCAGCAGTCCTTCCAATGAACATTCAGGACTGACCTCCTTGAGGATGGACTGATTGGATCTCGTTGCAGTCCAAGGACTCTCAACAGTCTTCTCCAACAGAACAGTTCAAAAACATCAGTTCTTCGGTGCTCAGCTTTCTTTACAGTCCAATTCTCACATCCATACACGACTACTGGAAAAACCATAGCTTTGACTAGACAGACCTCTGTTGGCAAGGTAATGTTTCTGCTATTTAATATGCTGTCTAGGTTGGTCATAACTTTTCTTCCAAGGAGCAAGCGTCTTTTAATTTCATAGCTGCAGTCACCACCTGCAGTGATTTTGGAGCCCCCCAAAATAAAGTCTGTCACTGTTTCCCCATCTATTTGCCATGAAGTGATGAGACCAGATGCCATGATCTTAGTTTTCAGAATGTTGAGTTTTAAGCCAGCTTTTTCACTCTTCTCTTTCACTTTCATCAAGAGGCTCTTTAGTTCTTCTTTGCTTTCTGTCATAAGTGTGGTGTCGTGTGCATATCTGAGGTTATTGATATTTCTCCCAACAATCCTGATTCCAGCTTGTGCTTCATCCACCCCAGTTTTTCTCATGATGTACTCTGCATGTAAGTTAAATAACAATACAGCCTTGATGTATACTTACCAATTTGGAACCAGTCTGTTGTTCCATGTCCAGTTCTAACTGTTGCTTCCTGACCTGCATACAGGTTTCTCAAGAGGCAGGTCAGGTGGTCTGGTATTCCCATATCTTTCAGAATTTTCCATAGTTTATTGTGATCCACACAGTGAAAGGCTTTGGCATAGTCAATAAAGCAGAAATAGACATTTTTCTGGAACTCTCTTGCTTTTTTGATGATCCAATGGATGCTGGCAATTCGACCTCTGGTTCCTCTGCCTTTTCTAAATCCAGCTTGAACATCTGGAAGTTCACGGTTCACGTACTCTTGAAGCCTGGCTTAGAGAATTTTAAGCATTACTTTACTAGTGTGTGAGATGAGTGCAATTGTGCGGTAGTTTGAGCATTCTTTGGCTCATTGCCTTTCTTTGGGATTGGAATGAACACTGATCTTTTCCAGTCCTGTGCCCACTGAGTTTTCCAAATATACTGGCATATTGAGTGCAACACTTTCACAGTATCATCTTTCAGGATTTGAAATAGCTCAACTGGGATTCCATCACCTGCACTAGCTTTGTTCATAGTGATGCTTCCTAAGGCCCACTTGACTTGGCATTCCAGGATGTCTGGCTCTGGGTTGGTGATCACATCATCATGATTATCTGGGTCATGAAGACCTTTTTTGATTAGTTTTTCTGTGTACGCTTGCCACCTCTTCTTAATATCTTCTGTTTCTATTAGGTCCATACCATTTCTGTCCTTTATTGTGCCTATCTTTGCTTGAAATTTTCCCTTGGTGTCTCTAATTTTCTTGAAGAGATCTCTAATCTTTCCCATTTTATTGTTTTCCTCTGTTTCTTTGCAATGATTGCTAAGGAAGGCTTTCTTATCTCTCCTTGCTATTCTTTGGAACTCTACATGCAGATGGGTATACCTTTCCTTTTCTCCTTTGCCTTTTGCTTCTCTTTATTTACAGCTATTTGTGAGGCCTCCTCAGACAAGCATTTTGCCTTCTGCCATTTCTTTTCCTTGGGGATGGTCTTGATCCCTGCCTCCTGTATAATGTCATGAACCTCCGTCCATAGTTCTTTAGGCACTCTGTCTATCAGATCTAATCCCTTGAAACTATGTGTCACTTCCACTGTATAATCATAATGGATTTGATTTAGGTCATACCTGAGTGGTCTAGTGGTTTTCCCTACTTTCTTCAGTTTAAGTCTTAATTTGGCAATAAGGAATTCATGATCTGAACTACAGTCAGCTCCTGGTCTTGTTTTGGCTGACTGTATAGAACTTCTCCATCTTTGGCTGCAAAGAATAAAATCAATTGGATTTTGATATTGACCATCTGGTGATGGTATTTTCTTTAATTGCTGTTACATGGAGTTCTGTCTCAGAATCCATGCTTACCAAATACACACACAATGCTTGGCTGTACATTATTGGCTAACATATGAGTGTACCTTGTGTTAGGTGTGGTGCTAAGAATTAAGCAGACATATTTTCATTTAATCCTAAAAATAGCTTTCTGAGGAAGGTTTATCATTTCTCTTTTGTTAATATAGAAATTACGACTCAGAAAGATTAAATAATTTGACCAAAGCCACAGGCAGAAATATATATATAGTCTGACAATCCTTATAGGAGAATATTTAAAGATTCCTGAAAATCCGAGGCTGACTTCTGTGATTCCTACCTGAAGAGCCAGTAGGGTGTGGAACAAATGTTGAAAGTTCGTGACAGGACTCGGTCTATATACAGTTTTGCTTAACTTCAGACTCACAGCTTAACCACTCTGCTATTGTGAGACATAGGTCTAGTATGTCTGTAATCATTTGATTCCCCACCCAGACAATTATGGTAATAAATTTTGGGTCATTATCATTATAAGTGGCTAAACTTTTCTATGTCAAACCCTCTTTAAAGTACTTAACAGTCATAGAATTCAGGAACATTTATGGATTTTAAAGTCCTCTAATGAATGACTAGGAAGTGCCTGTCCATGTGAGAGTATTTTTGAGGAGATGGCAAAAGTAAAAAATATAGATTACTGAGTATTATTCTGCTGTTGGATTCAGGATGTCAAAAACTAGTATGTATACTTTTGACGAATATTTTCCTGTTCAGATGTGTATAATGTAACAGGGCAAAATAATTCATTTGATGAAGATATCATGGTGTGTCAGATACTGTGGTAGATGCTGCCACATAGCTGCTCAGTTCAGTTCAGTTCAGTCTCTCAGCCGTGTCCAACTCTTTGCAACCCCATGAACCGCAGCATGCCAGGCCTCCCTGCCCATCACCAACTCCCGGAGTTCACTCAGACTCACGTCCATCAAGTCAGTGATGCCATCCAGCCATCTCATCCTCTGTCGTCCCCTTCTCCTCCTGCCCCCAAGCCCTCCCAGCATCAGAGTCTTTTCCAATGAGTCAACTCTTTGCATGAGATGGCCAAAGTACTGGAGTTTCAGCTTTAGCATCATTCCTTCCAAAGTACACCTAGGACTGATCTTTAGGATGGACTGGTTGGATCTCCTTGCAGTCCAAGGGACTCTCAAGAGTCTTCTCCAACACTACACTTCAAAAGCATCAATTCTTCGGCGCTCAGCCTTCTTCACAGTACCATTCTCACATCCATACATGACCACTGGAAAAACCATAGCCTGGACTAGATGGACCTTTGCTGGCAAAGTAATGTCTCTGCTTTTGAATATGCTATCTAGGTTGGTCATAACTTTCCTTCCAAGGAGTAAGCATCTTTTAATTTCATGGCTGCACTCACCATCTGCAGTGATTTTGGAGCCCAGAAAAATAAAGTCTGACACTGTTTCCACTGTTTCCCCATCTATTTCCCATGAAGTGATGGGACCGGATGCCATGATCTTCGTTTTCTGAATGTTGAGCTTTAAGCCAACTTTTTCACTCTCCTCTTTCACTTTCATCAAGAGGCTTTTGAGTTCCTCTTCACTTTCTGCCACAAGGGTGGTGTCATCTGCATATCTGAGGTTATTGATATTTCTCCCAGCAATCTTGATTCCAGCTTGTGCTTCTTCCAGCCCAGCGTTTCTCATGATGTACTCTGCATATAAGTTAAATAAGCAGGGTGAAAGTATACAGCCTTGACGTCCTCCTTTTCCTATTTGGAACCAGTTTGTTGTTCCATGTCCAGTTCTAACTGCTGCTTCCTGACCTGCATATAGGTTTCTCAAGAGGCAGGTCAGGTGCTAGGGTTTGAGTATTCAAGAAGTGTCAATCTGCCAGGGTTAGAGGAAAAGGGAAATGTTCTTTACCAAACAGGGCAAATCTCATCTCTCTGAGAATCATTTCCTATTCTGTAAATGAGAGGGTTGGATATCCAGGTCTTAAGTGATTCCGTTTTTTGACTGTGTATGGTTTCTTCTCTTCTGCCACTATGCTCATGTGAAAATATTCATCTCACACTGTCTTAGCTTTGCAATGCATTAAATTAGTTTGACAAGTATCTACTGAATTTCTACTCTCAGGCACTAATGGGGTGAATGAAGCAAGGTTCCTCTGTTCATAAAACCTACAGTTTAAAGGCACAAGACAATAAATAAATAGGAAGACAAATGCATAAAAATAATCACTAATAAACAAATAACTATAGGTTGGAAAGGTTCCAAGAAGAAAATAAGCAAGATGGAACATTTTTGTTTCTTCAGTCATATAATGTGATTGGCTCTTTCAATTCCCCAAATGACGACCTATATCAAGGTTATCAGATTTTAAAAGCGAAAAAATGATGATACCTTACAACTAACTCGGGAATCAATAAGCATTACTCTTGAAGAAAACTGTATTGGGGCTGGTTTACTCTGTATCTTTTCCTTGAAACATTAGAGGAGCTGCTTCTCAAAATGAGCCGCGAGAGAAACTTTTTTTTTTTTTGGTGAGTCAAGCGGAAAGACAAAGTGAAAAGAGCACCAGGGCTCAGGGAAATTTGCCAATCACCTTGCCATCAAGATTTCTTTAAGTCTCTAGGCTCCCCTTGGCAGCGGGAATCTGGATGAAAAGAAAATTAATGCCAAGAACTTCAAGGCAGATTTCCCTTCAATTATTACTGCCCGGTGGCAGGAACCTGGAAAGAAGAGGTCAAGGTGTGGCTTGGCAAGAGGCAACTCCCGGGAAAGGCGCTGAGAAGGGCAGGGCGGAGAACAGACGGAGAAGGAGACACCCCGAGATGCAAGCGCAGAAAAACTTTCGGCCGCTGAAGCCGCGCGCGGCTCAGGTGGCCCTTTCCCGCTCAGGTGAGCTCCTCCCGTGCCTCCCATTGGCCAAGGCGCCCGTGGCGCTGGGAGGGCGACGCAGCCCGGTCTAGTTCAGGGTCTAGGGCGGCGCGTCACTTCCGGTAGCGCGGAGCTTGTAAAACACCCTGGAGAGAAAATGGCGGCGGCAGCGGCTTCGGCGCCTCAGCAGCTCTCGGATGAGGAGCTTTTCTCTCAGCTCCGCCGTTACGGCCTATCTCCTGGCCCAGTGACGGAGAGCACCCGCCCGGTCTACCTCAAGAAGCTGAAGAAGCTTCGAGAGGAAGAGCAGCAGCAGCACCGGTCCGGGGGCCGCGGCACCAAGACGCGGAACAGTAATAACAATAACACGGCAGCCGCCACGGTCGCCGCCGCCGGACCAGCGGCGGCGGCCGTGGGGATGGGGGTCCGGCCGGTCTCCGGCGACCTCTCCTTCTTACGGACTCCTGGGGGCCTGGGCCGGGTTTCGGCTTCGGGTCCGGAGACCCCCTTGGGAGGGCCTGGGGGCGCCTCGGCCACCCTCACGGCTGGCAGCAAAGTACTGCTGGGCTTCAGCTCGGACGAGTCGGACGTGGAGGCCAGTCCCCGGGACCAGGCCGGCGGCGGCGGCGGGAGAAAAGACCGGGCTCCGCTCCAGTATCGCGGGCTCAAACCGCCGTCGGCGCCCCTGGCCGCCAGCGAGGTGACTAACAGCAACTCGGCCGAGCGGAGGAAGCCCCACTCGTGGTGGGGGGCCAGGAGGCCGGCGGCCCCCGAGCTGCAGAGCCCGTCGGGGAGAGATGGGGCGGCGGACGACGAGGAGCAGGAGGGGGAAGACGGCGAGGACAGGGACCCGGAGGCCGAGGAGCCGCTGTGGTCCGGCCGGACCGTGAATGGCAGCCGGCTTCTGCCCTACAGCTGCCGGGAAAACTATTCGGACTCGGAGGAAGAGGAGGACGACGACGTGGCCTCCAGCAGACAGGTATTGAAGGACGACACCCTTTCTCGGCATCGGCCCAGGCGGGGCCACAGTAAGCCTCTCTCGCCGCTGCCTGCGAAATCGGCCGGCGGCCGGCTGGAGACCTCAGTTCAGGGAGGGGGAGGAATCGCGATGAATGACAGGGCGGCGGCCGCCGGGAGTCTAGACAGAAGCCGAAACCTCGAGGAGTCGGCGGCGGCGGCGGCGGAGCAGGGAGGAGGGTGTGATCCGCTGGACTCCAGCCCCATTCCTAGATACCGCGTTAACGCTAAGAAACTAACCCCTCTCCTGCCGCCGCCACTCGCGGACATGGACTCAACCCTGGATTCGTCCACAGGCTCCCTTCTTAAAACCAATAATCATATCGGCGGCGGGGCCTTCGGCGTGGACTCCCCCAGGATTTTTCCCAACAGCCTCCCTCCCAGCGCGGCGGTGGCCGCCTCGAGTTCACTCAGGATCAATCACTCCAATCATACAGGCTCCAATCATACCTACCTGAAGAACACATACAACAAACCGAAGCTTTCCGAACCCGAGGAGGAACTTCTCCAACAATTTAAACGGGAGGAGGTGTCCCCAACGGGGGGTTTCAGTGCCCACTATTTGTCCATGTTTCTCTTAACTGCTGCGTGCCTATTTTTCCTCATTTTGGGACTGACTTACCTAGGCATGAGAGGGACAGGAGTATCCGAGGATGGAGGACTTGGCAGTAAGTATTCAACCCCGTGGTGAAGGCAACAAAGGGAATGCTGTTAGTGGCCGGCTCTAGCCGCACTGGGCATTTTACCCGAGGTGACTTCAACCTGCAAGCACATGGTTTAATAGTGCAACACAACACATTGAGGGCATTCGTGTTATCTTTCTTTAAGAAAGAATATGGTTATCGTGATAAGAATGATAACCCTGTGGCTGGTTTTAAAATTTTTCTGTATGATGTATTGGGGAATTCAAAACATCTTCTAAAAGAACAAAATATTATAAGCAAGCCTGTTAGTAGAGAGCATTAAAAATGTGTGACTTAAATTTTCTTTGGGCTTTAAGTAGTAACCATATGTGGAGATACCAGTCCAGTTACTCAAAATTTGAAGTTATTTTGACTGTTCAGGAATCATAAAGGCAGTGGGTTTTTTTGTTTTTTTCAAATTGAGTTGTTCTGAAAGGCAGTGTAAGATCTCTTGAAACTGTAGTTAAATATTTTGTAATATTGCAGTGTTATATTTTGTAGGATTAAGTATATGTGTAGGTATCTCTAATTTCTTTAAAGTGAATGAATGCAGAAAGTCAGAAGGCATGCTTCTAAACTGATTGATTTCCCAGCCCAGAGCAGCTCCACTTCCACCAGTGGAAAAAAGTAGTGGAATGGCAGTGCAGGGGTTTGCAGTCACCTTAATTTGGATTGGTCTCCAGGCCCTGCCTTTTGCTTTGCTGAATGGCTGTGGGCAGTCACATTCACTCATTCATTAAGCCAGCATCATCTGTATTGAGCACTCAGGATACAGCAGTGGTTAAGTCAAGGTGTCCCTGCCCTTCAACACAGGAAGAAGATGAATACTGATCACTTTATGTTCTATGAAGGATGTAAGGATGGTGTAATTGGTGTACTGTACTATAGACAGGGCTCTACTATATAGGGCTTCCCTCATAGCTCAGTTGGTAAATAATCTGCCTGCAATGCAGGAGACATGGGTTCGATTCCTGGGTCAGGAAGGTCCCCTGGAGAAGGAAGTGGCAACCCACTCCAGTATTCTTGCCTGGAGAATCCCATGGGCAGAGGAGCCTGACAGGCTACAGTCTTCGGGATCGCAAGAGTCCGACACAGCTTAGCGACTACACCGCCACTCTAGACATGGTGATGGTGGGAACTTGGTGAAATGAGACCTGAAGCAGGATAAGACGACAGCCTTGTATTAGACAGGAGAGCATTCTGGGCAGAGGTTACAAGAGGAGGAGGAAAGGCCTTGATTTGAGCAAGGGGGAGTGAGCTAGAGTGTGAGCTTCCCTGACATAATCTGTAAAATGATGCTAATCTGGATAAGAATGATGCCTGGGAAGATTAAAAGAATGTAAATTTAGTAAGATGTACTTTAGATGTACTTTAAAGAAATTAGAGATATCTACGTGTATACTTCGGAGAAGGCAGTGGCAACCCACTCCAGTACTCTTGGCTGGAAAATCCCATAGACAGAGGAGCCTGGTGGACTGCAGTCCATGGGGGCGCTAAGAGTCGGACACAACTGAGTGACTTCAATTTCAGTTTTCACTTTCATGCATTGGAGAAGGAAATGGCAACCCACTCCAGTGTTCTTGCTTGGAGAATCCCAGGGACAGGGGAGCCTCGTGGGCTTCTGTCTATGGGGTCACACAGAGTTGGACACGACTGAAGCGACTTAGCAGCAGCAGCAGCAGCGTCACACATAATACTACAAAATGTAACATTTTGTTAGATTCAGCAGTACATTTAGAAAGATGTACTGCTGAATAGGTAAGTTCTCAATGTTAGGTCCTTCTCTCTTGTACCCCACTCCCTGAAACTTTCTACCCTTTTCACTCAACATGAATTCACTGTCATGGTTTGTATTTATAAAATTGACTTCCTAGTTCAAAATAATTAGTTTTATTTCAAAATAGTCAAAAGATGCAGTTAGCAGACTTAAAGAGTGTAGTGAAAATAGTGTAAGCCTCTGTTTGGATATAGTCAATTCTAAGATAGTCAAATAATAGATTATGACAGTCCTTAACTATAGAGGGATTAGAAGAGGACTGAAATCCAGCACTCACGTTAAGGTGCCCTGGAAGCAAGAGGGATATATATATAGAGTCCTACCCCAGATATTACAGAGATAGACAAGAAATAAAGTCTAGTATCTAGAAGTTACACTAGTGAAATTCACATAAATGACATTACCTATGAGCAGTACCTATCTGCATGCTTGTTTCTGCAATGGAACTGGTCTGGTCTGTGAACTGGCCCTTTTTTAAGAAATAAAGGGTTTGCAAGTATTATTGCTGAATCTGCCCAGCAAACACAGAGGCAGATGGTGTCATCCTCACTTTATAGGTGAGGACAGTGAGACTCAAAGAAGCTAAGAAATGTACCCACAGTTAAACAGCTAGTGAGTGACAGGACTAAGATTTGGTTTCAGATTTTTTTTCAACTATTATGCCCATCCTACTTTGGGTATTATTTATAGAAAGCTTTCTAAATTAGAGGATACTTTTATTAGAATTAAGAAAATAATTGAATACTTGGTAGGATTTCATACAGAATTTCTGTATGAAAGGTGCACAATTCTCAACTAAAGTGACTTACACATCTTTCTTGTCACTGTTAAGATGAATGACTAATATTTTCTTAGGCACGAAAATTTTAAATGGACTAGAAAGGGATAGGATTGCTAGGGCTTAGGTAACTGCCAGTCACTTTCACCTGTGTGGAAGGAAGGAAATTATAAAGTAGTTTGCACTTTAATAAGTGGTAAATGTAAGGTAGCCTGGGGGGTGGAAAGAACAGTAGCTAAGAGACAGAGAATCCAGGTCTTAGGACTTGTCAGAATGACCTTAATCAAGTTAACCCTGAGCCTTGTTTTCTTACATATTAAATGGGAAAAACAGTTTATGCTGTATGTCACAGTTGTGAGGATCAAATGACACAGTTTGTAAACAAATGTAAAGTGATATTCAAAAGTTTGGACAGCAGTTGTATTCCTGGTAAACTACAGTATATATGTGAAGAGAAATGGTTGTCATTTTTTTTATATTTACTAGAGTATTTCTTGCCTATTCAACATTTAATTTTTATTGAATTCTGTGAAATACATATTATAGATATTGATATAGAAATTTGAGTCAAAATGTGATGAATCCTTAAATGTATTATATACTTGACCTACTGTATATACTGGTAGAAAGAAGGTGCCTGTTAGTTCAGTTAGTGTGCACACCTAACGGTGAGTAACTTCACTCCCTATATTTATGTATTCTGAATCCTTTGTCACAGTATAATGGTTAGTCAGTGCTTAACTGTAGGTTTCGTTGATCAACCTGTGTGCTTATGGAAATAGTTTACTTTGAGTAATAATTTTACCAGAAGATTGTACGTTAAATGTGAGAGGAAGCTTTAGCGAGCTTTTATTACTTATCTTTTAAATTATGTATAACATATAGTAGATTAGCCCTTTTCTTTAAAAACTTATCAGTACCCTAGATTTAGTAATTAAGTTACTCTGAGTCTCTGCTTTCTCATATGTAAAATTCGGGGGTTGCCTTAGATAATGTCTATGTTCTTTCTAGCTCTAAGTTTTAAGATTCTGATTTTGAACTGCCTTACCAAAACAACTCAAGGATCAGCTTGAAGTCACATTAGATCATGACAACCCACCAAAAGAAAATAGAAAGGCAGAATAGATTAACTTTCTTAGGCTCATACGATCATTATTTAAAAGTTGTTTTTCAGTTACAAGAGACATGATTTTCGTAGAAAATTTGAACTGAGATCTATGAAGCAAAAAATGAATCAGTATTGTATGCCTCACCCCCTAGTCTCACACTCAACCCTGGCATAAATTCAAATAATAAATTAGAACTTTCTTAATGCTTTGCATGTAAATATCAATATATGCATACATATGTACATGAGTGTGTGCACACAGACATTTTCATTGAACAGTAGAGTGCCTGTTATGTGCCAAACAATATTTGAAGCTGCAGGGATATGTGGAGAACAAGGCAGATGAAATCTCTCCTCTCATAGAGTTTACATTCTAGTGGGGTTGGGGAGATGGAGACGTGAACAAATGATAATTTCAGTTAGTGATAGTTGCTAACGTGAGAGTAATGATACTAACTTGAAGGCATAGAAGTGACATCATACTGTACATATTCTTCAGCTTATTTTTTCACTTAATATTGTATCATGGTTAACTTTCCTTATAGTAAGCTTAAGTACAAAGCCATAATTTAAAAATCTCACACTTCACTTGTCCCTTTCTAACCCTTTGCTGCTGCTTAGTCACCATATTGTGTCCATCTCTTTTTCGACCCCATGAACTGTAGCCCGCTAGGCTTTTCTGTCCTTGGGATTTCTCAGGCAAGAAGACTGAGTGGGTTGCCGTTTCCTTTTCCATCTAATTCTATAAAAATGCTAAAATCTCTGCCATCCTGAAAATGCTATTTAACCCTGTTCTCTAGCTCTTACTCCTTCTCAGCCAAGATTAATGTCTCTTTCCTCCCCTACCATTCACTCAGCCTCCATCTAGTTTTTTTTTTTGCTTCACACCCTCTTCAGCATTTATTATTTGTAAACTTTAAAAAAAAATTATTTATGTATTTTTGACCATGCTAGGTCTTTGCTGCTATGGCATCTTCTTCGAGTTGCAGCGATCAGGGTTGCTCATTGCAGTGGCTTCTCTTGTGGAGCACTGTTCCTAGGGCGTATGGGCTTCAGTGGTTGCAGCGCACAGGCTCAGTAATTACATCTCGTGGGCTTAATTGCTCTGTGTTTGTGGAATCCTCCCAGACCAGAGATCGAACCTGTGTCCCCTGCGTCCGCAGACTGATTCTCATTCTCTGTGCCACAAAGAAGTCCTAGTTTAGCTTTCTTTACCCTCCATTCCCTCTGTAACCTCACTGTTTGCCTCAGTTACTCAGTTGTCAAATCCAAAAGGTTTAAAGTTCACCTCTTTGATACATTCAATACATCGACAATTCACTTTTCATGAAACTGTCTCCTTCCCAAACTTCTGTAACACCACTCTTTCCTACTTTTCATTTATTTGTCTGCCTATATTTTAAATATTGGTGGTCTTATTCTTTTGCAGTTTGCCTAGTTTCTCCTGGCTAATACCTCCCAATTTTATATTTTTTGCCTTAGATTTCTCTCTTCTGGGTTCTTGACTTAATCATTTATTAGAGAGTTTTTTCTGGATGTACCAGAAATAACAACAGCATCTGTCCTTGTCAGCTTTCATTCTTTTACTTTGTTTCTCCTGCTTTGTTCCCTGTTTTAGTTAACATTTGTATTTAATAACATGGTGCATTTCCATCCACCCAGAACTTAAAGCTAAAAATCTTAAATTTGCCTCCATTCCTTCCTTTCCTCCATCTCGCTTCCAAACTCAAATCACCGTCTAACTTGTTACCAAATCCTGAAGTTCTACCTCCTACCTGTGTTTTGAATCAGTCTCTTTCTCCTCATTCCCCACTGTCTTGCCTGAACTGTTCTAGCAGTTTCCTAATAGTTGTCTATGCTTCTGGACTGTAGCTTTTCCAGTCAACTTTTCAGTGCCAGAGGATTATTTCTAAAAAAAAATGTAATATTTCATTCATGCTTAAAATTACTCAGTGGCTTTCCCTTACTCATTAGATGAAATCTAAACTCCTTGGCTAAACTGTTCATGATCTAAGTATTCCTGCTTTTTCTTACTTCATTTCCTAATAGTCCCTCTTACCACACTTTACTTTCTGGAAAACTGGAACTTTCTAATTTCTCACCTCTGTCTACTCTTGACTCCTTATCCTCCTTATCCTGGAGTTTGGCTCATCATTTGCTGCTCAAATAAGATCTTTCCCATTCTTCATATCATTTATTTCAGCGTTTATAATTGTGTATGCCCACTGTGCCACATAGATTACAGCTCCTTGAGATAATGTTTCTACAGGAGGAATTGAGTACACTGGTACAGGCTTTTCACTCAGTTCTGTGTTTGAATTCCTCCTCTCTCGCTTGACCACAGGGTCATGAGCCTGGATGACTGAAAGAACAGTAATACCATTGACGGGGATTTAGTTCAGTTCAGTTGCTCAGTCGCGTCCGACTTTGCAACCCCATGAATTGCAGCACGCCAGGCCTCCCTGTCTATCACCAACTCCCGGAGTTCACTCAAACTCATGTGCATCGAGTTGCTGATGCCATCCAGCCATCTCATCCTCTGTCATCCCCTTCTCCTCCTGCCCCCAATCCCTCCTGGCATCAGGGTCTTTTCCAATGAGTCAACTCTTCACACGAGGTGGCCAAGGTATTGGAGTTTCAGCTTTAGCATGAGTCCTTCCAAAGATCACCCAGGACTGATCTCCTTTAGAATGGACTGGTTGGATCTCCTTGCAGTCCAAGGAACTCTCAAGAGTCTTCTCCAACACCACAGTTCAAAAGCATCAATTCTTCGGCACTCATCTTCCGTCACAGTCCAACTCTCACATCCATACATGACCACTGGAAAAACCATAGCCTTGACTAGACAGACCTTTGTTAGCAAAGTAATGTCTCTGCTTTTGAATATGCTGTCTAGGTTGGTCATAACTTTCCTTCCAAGGAGTAAGTGTCTTAATTTCATGGCTGCACTCACCATCTGCAGTGATTTTGGAGCCCCCCAAAATAAAGTTAGCCACTGTTTCCCCATCTATTTGCCATGAAGTGATAGGACCAGATGCCATGATCTTCGTTTTCTGAATGTTGAGCTTTAAGCCAACTTTTTCACTCTCCACTTTCACTTTCATTAAGAGACTTTTGAGTTCCTCTTCACTTTCTACCATAAGGGTGATGTCATCTGCATATCTGAGGTTATTGGTATTTCTCCCAGCAATCTTGATTCCAGCTTGTGCTTCTTCCAGCCCAGCGTTTCTCATGATGTACTCTGCATATAAGTTAAATAAGCAGGGTGACAATATACAGTCTTGATGGGGATTAGAGATGCTGAAAAGGGATTTTGGGGGGGAAAGGTGGCATAGAGAAAATTAGTTTATTTGAAGCTTATTTTTTGAGTTATTCAAGTGGAAATAACCAGTAGGCTATTGTAGTTACACAATTGGAATAAAGATGAGAGAGTGGTACATAATGTGAAAGTAAAGTGCTGTTTATTAAAGGAATAGATAACTTTTTAATATTTGTTTCTTTTTTTTTAATATGGGTTTTTCTTTTTCAAGACAAAATCAAGTGCTACAAAGGGTACCGTAGTTTTTTTAAATTATATTTTTACTTTTTCGAGCAGTTTGACTAGCCAAAATATCTAAAACTTTGTATCTGTAATAAAATAGGTATAAAGAATTTTGAAAATTATTTGTTGCTCTCAGTCTTGAAGAATGAAAGCTGAGTGAGCTTGAAGTTTTTAAAAGTTGACCACTTTGTAAGAAAAAAATTCTTAAACTTCCAAGAACATTCATGGGAAAACCAGCGGTTTGTATACCTCAGTTTGATGATTTGAGAAATTAAAATCTACTGTATAAAATGTCTTTTATCTGAAAATTATCTCTAGCATAATTTAAAATACAAATCATCAGAAAACTTGTAAATTCCCTATGAATATATTCATGGAGTCTAGTTTGAAACACTGGCATAAATATCAGGGCTTGGATCATTAAGAAAGAAACCTGGGTTTGAATTTGGGCCTTTCCTCTTGGTAGCTTTTTTATTGAAAGCAAGTTGCTGAACCACTTTAAACCTCAATTTTCTCACCTGTAAAATAGAGTTGTGAGAATTAAATGAAATAATGCCTGTAAAGTACTTGGCTCAGTACATGACACATAGTAATAATAATAGCTAATCCTTAATGTAGCACTTTGTGCCAGGCACTGAACCTAAACAATTATAATTGTTATGTAATCTTCATGATGCAGGTATTTATCTGATTTTGTCGATAGGGAAACTGAGACACAGAAGTTACGTAATTTGCCTGGCGTCATGAGTGCAGAGGCAGTGTTTAGATCCAGATAGTGGCCCTTAACCACTCTGCTAGATTGCCTTTTAATGTGTGTAAGTACATAAAGGCTCTGTATATGTCCTCTACTATTGTTTTTATCTAGACAATTATCAAAGATGTGGATAGGTGAAGCAGCTTAATACATGAAATCCTAGAGTGCCAAGGGTAATCTGTGAAACTTCATTAGGACAAGAAATTACAAATTTTTACTCACTTGACATTTAGGAATGGTGTGGAACCATTTATCCTTCCTTAGATTTTAGATTAATCAATTCACTGATGTATAAGGAGGGCAGTCTGCTGCAATATAATACAAGTTACATAATATATAAAACCATAAGTATATGATACTATTTCTAATTCTTGAAAGATTGACCTAGTTTCAAAAGTGGTGGGGAAAGTGGTCCTCTGATTTGTATTACCACTTTAAAACTTAAGTTTTCCATTGTTCATTTTCAAGATGTAAAAATCTTTTAAGTATAATACATTTGTTCTCTCATTTGCACCTTTTAAAAGAGCTTTGTATGTATTTTCCTATGCTTATAATTTATTTCAGTGAGAATGAAGCATTCTAGAATTTCCGGGATTTTTAAAAAATTAGATATTTTCATTATTTCTCAGTAGAGTTATGAAGTCTTAAAATAACTTCTTGCTGAGAAGTGTTTTATTTAAGTGAAAGGAACCTTTGACCAAAGAGGTTATAACATCAGTGCAAAGAGATATTTATCTAGTTTATAAGAGTTTAAAACTGAAGTAATCTTTAAAATATTTGGTAGGCAAGTAATAGTAGCTTCTTTATGAAAACTATATTACTAATCGTGTATCTTTATTCTTATCCTGTATTAAGTATACATGCAGAATTGCAACTATTTAATTTGGGAACCAAGCCCATACTAATTGTATAAATTATTAAAACAGTTATTGTCTCATAGCTTTAGACTTTGACTTTCATACTCAGAATTTATTTTTAACAGATTTTAAAGTGAACTGGTAGCAGTGTATTTGGATTTTGCTGTTTTAAGAATGTATGTTTTAACCTGAATCTCACAAGTGGTAGTTTAAAAAACAAAACAAAACTTGATCTAGTTAATATTCTTCATTAACGTCACTCTGAAAAGTAGTTTTTAAGGGGGAAGTGTTTAGGTTTTAGTTTTTATCGAACATTTTTATGGTTAGGTTTTACATGTTTTATCTTATTCTTTTGAAAATACATTTCTAAGGAATTACCTTTTTAAAAGGATTATAAAAATTTATACCAACAGGTAGAAATATCTGAAAATAAAGTAACAAGTCTATCTTATAGAAACCATCATTATTACTTTTACAAGGTCTTAATTGTTTTTCTTTATTCTAGAGGTATAGATTTTTTTTTTTTTTTTTTTTTTTTAGAGGTATAGATTTTAAGGAGGCTTCCCAGGTGGCTCAGTGGTAAAGAACCACCCTGCCAATACAGGAGATGCAGCAGAGCAAGTTCCATCTCTGGGTTCAGATAGAGGAAATGGCAACCCACTCCAGTATTCTTGCCTGGAAAATCCCATGGACAGAGGAGCCTGGTGGGCCACAATCCATGGGGTCTCAAGGACTTGGACATGACTGAGTGACTGAGCACACACATAGAGTTCAAAGTTACGCCAATTGTTTTGTCTTGATAGCAGAGTTACTGCTCTGTGTCCATAGTTTTTTGCTTAGAATGTTTTTGCACAGTGACTTATGCATTCATTTTTATAGCTGTATTGATATCAAATGGCAAGTTAATATTTAGAAATAAGGCTTGGGTGTAAAACTTTGCAAGTTAGTGACAAGTGATGAAGAATGTACCAACAAAATTGCTTCCCTGTCTTGAATATACATGAATGGGGAAAAAATCCTTTAGGGGCAATGCGCATTTTAACACATGGAACATCAATTTTATTTTGCAGTTTGAGACCTCTTTTACATGTATATATGTACAAAAGGAATTTGCTAATTGTGGCTATTCCAAAAAGCACTTTGTACTTACAAAGGAAACTTTTGCTCTGTAGGAATTCACCTAGGTATAATTTTTAAAATTTACATATAAAGAAAGTAATTGAAATTAATTGGCAGAGGGAAATTTATAGGCTATCTGTTTCTTCTAGTACCTGGGGTGTGGCTTAGAACCTTGCTCAGCCTTAGTAATGACTTCCTAGATTAAGGATACCTATTAAAGTGGAAGTGGAGTCGCTCAGTCGTGTCCGACTCTTTGCGACCCCATGGACTGTAGCCTACCAGGCTCATCTGTCCATGGGGTTTTCCAGGCAATAGTACTGGAGTGGGCTGCCATTTCCTTCTCCCGGGGATCTTCCCGACCCCGGGACCAAACCCAGGTCTCCCACATGGTAGACAGACGCTTTACATTATGAGCCATACCTATTAAGGTATCACAAATGCTTGCTTTCTTGAATTAGTTCACTTGAAGAAACATTGTTTCTCCTAGTCAATCATCCATTTACTCACTCATAAATTATTTATTGGGCACCTCCAACCAGTCCATTCTAAAGGAGATCAGTCCTGGGTGTTCTTTGGAAGGAATGATGCTAAAGCTGAAACTCCAGTACTTTGGCCACCTCATGCGAAGAGTTGACCCATTGGAAAAGACTCTGATACTGGGAGGGATTGGGGGCAGGAGGAGAAGGGGACGACAGAGGATGAGATGGCTGGATGGCATCACTGACTCGATGGATGTGAGTCTGAGTGAACTCGGGAGTTGGTGATGGACAGGGAGGCCTGGTGTGCTGCAGTTCATGGGGTCGCAAAGAGTCGGACACGACTGAGTGACTGAACTGAACTGAACTGAACAGATGTGATTCTAGAGGATGAGTATATGTTTTGTAGAACTGTAGGAGTGATCCATTTTCCCAACACACCACCTTCCTCCTCTCCCCTTGCAGTATCTTCTCCTAAATTTATGTACTACCTAGTGCATCATTGTTTCAGATTTGTATATTGTAACTTGGAAAAGATGACTTTAAAACTTATTTTCTGCAAATTTGAATACTCCCTGTGATAAAGTTTACCACAAAAGAAATAGTTTCATTTCTTACAGGACTTTAGAAGTAATAAAGTGTATAGCTTGTAAGAAGTTGCTGAATAGCACAGGGAGCTAGGCCTGGTACTCTGATGACCTGGAGGGGTGGGATTGGGGGAGTGGAAGGGAGGATCAAGGAGGGGATATGTGTATAGTTAGGGCTGGTTCACGTTTTATTATGCGGTGGAAACAATGTCGTAAAGTGATTATCTTCCAATTAAAAATAAAAAAATGTTAAAAGTAAAAAAGAGATAAGAAGAATGAATTTATCCAAAATGAAAATGTTACCAACTTGAAGCGTTTACGACTGTGGTTCAAGATGTTCTAGAAGTATTCTTACAACAAAAGTTTTGTTTTTTTTAAATGTCATCTTTAAATCTCCCTTCATTTGGATTGTAAAGCCTTACATGATAAAAGTGTTTACTAAGAACTTTCTGTATTCAAGCAGTTTATCTTAATTTACATGAAGGGAGCTATTAATATTTATCTCCATGGGGAAATTGAAATACAGAGGGAAAATGGTTAGATTTGCCTTGTGTTAAGATCCCACCACCAACTAAGTTTTCAAGCCAGCATTTGAACCCATGATCTGACTTAAGAGTCCACAATCTTAGCCACTGGGAAGCAGTAGATTTTCTTAATGTATCTTTTCTCACGTAATAACTTTATTGGGGCAGGTAAGTCACTCGTAACCTCTGGGCGTTGATTTTTGCATCTGTCAAATGAGGGGATAGTAAAATCAACTTTACTTACAGCCATGACTTTTGTAGGGCACCGATGTGATGTTTGTGGAAATGCTTTCTAGAAATTAGAAGTGATGTATAACTATGTTACCTTTTATTTTTTTAATTGGAGGATAATTGCTTTACAGTGTTGTATTGGTTTCCTCCATATAACAACGCGAATCAGTCATAACTCTGTGCGTGTATGTCTGTATCTCAAGAAAGATTTTGAGCCCTCATCCCACCCCTTGAGATCGTCACAGAGTGCCAGGCTGGGCTTCCTGTGTTATATAGCAGCTTCCTGCTAGCCATCGATTTTACACATGGCAGTCTGTATATGTCCACACTACTTTCTTAATCTGTCCCACCCTCTCCTGCTATTTTTCATGTCATAAGTTAGAATTTCCCAACAATAGTAGTTTAAGCAGCTTGTGTTCAGCACTATGACATGTCCTGCTACTGCTAAGTTGCTTCAGTCGTTTCCGACTCTGTGTGACCCCATAGACGGCAGCTGACCAGGCTCTGCCATCCCTGGGATTCTCCAGGCAAGAACGCTGGAGGGGGTTGCCATTTCCTTCTCCAATGCGTGAAAGTGAAGTCCAACTCTTAGCGACCCCATGGACTGAAACCCACCAGGCTCCTCCATCCATGGGATTTTCCAGGCAAGAGTACTGGAGTGGGGTGCCATTGCCTTCTCCCATTATGATGTTAATAAGTAATAGAAGAGTTGGTTAAATTTATAGCACCTATCAGAATTTTTTAAGCTGTCTCTCAAACTGTCCGAGTAGATAAAAGGAGTCATCTTTTTCTATTACCTAATTAGTGCCTTATTTCTAGGTGCTGAAAAAGAATTTTCTTAACTTTGTTGTTCCGTCGCCAAGTCACATGGGACTCTTTTCGACTCCATGAACTGCAGCACGCCAGGCTTCCCTGTCCTTCACTATCTCCCAAAGTTTGCTCAGACTTATGTCCATTGAGTCATTGATGCCATCCAACCATCTCATTCTGTCGCCCTCTTCTCCTTTTGCCTTCAGTCTTTCCAAACATCAGGGTCTTTTCCAATGAGTCGGCTCTTTACATCAAGTAACTGAAGTATTGGAGCTTTAGCATCAGTCCTTCCAGTGAATATTCGGGGTTGATTTCCTTTAGGATTGACTGATTTGATCTCCCTGCTGTACAAAGGACTCTCATGAGCCTTCTCCAACACCACAGTTTGAAAGCATCAACTCTCAAATCCATAAATGGCTACTGGAAAAACCATAGCTTTGAATATACATACCTTTTTCAGCAAAGTGATGTCTTTGCTTTTTAATATGCTGTCTAGATTGGTCATAGATTTTCTTCCAAGGAACAAGCGTCTTTTGTGGCCTCAGTCAACTGTCCGCAGTGATTTTGGAGCCCAAGAAAATAAAATCGGTCACTGTTTACACTTTTTCCCCATCTATTTGCCATGAAGTGATTGGACTGGATGGCATGATCTTTTTTTTTGAATGTTGAGTTTTAAGCCAGCTTTTTCACTCTCCTCTTTCATCCTCTTCAAGAGGCTCTTTAGTTCCTCTTTGCTTTCTGCCACCATCAGGGAAGCCCCTTATCTTTACAGTTATATTAATTTAATAGGTTATGAAACAGTTTGAAATTAGATTTTAGCCTCCTTGACCGTTAGATTTGCTGATAGGAAAGATGGGGTGCTTTAATCCAAAATATAGTAGTGAATTTGAAACAGAAAAACGTCTCTTAGAAGTATAGATGGGTCTTAGAGTAAGCTTCGGAGAAGGCAATGTCACTCCACTCCAGTGCTCTTGCCTGGAAAATCCCATGGACGGAGGAGCCTGGAAGGCTGCAGTCCATGGGGTCGCTAAGAGTCGGACACAACTGAGCGACTTCACTTTCAGTTTTCACTTTCATGCATTGGAGAAGGAAATGGCAACTCACTCCAGTGTTCTTGCCTGGAGCATCCCAGGGACGGGGGAGCCTGATGGGATGCCGTCTATGGGGTCGCACAGAGTTGGACACGACTGAAGCGACTTAGCAGCAAAGTAAGCTTCTGTTAACATTATCTGAAGAACAGACAGTACTTGGAGCTGGTAGGGAAGAATGGCCTGTCACATGCTGTTCTTCAGCTAGTTTGTAAGATAGGATACTGTGAGTACTGTTACTACTAAAGTGGAAAGATGAGGTGTGCCCCTATGAATAGGCAGTAGATTGAACAGGGAGTAATGAAGAGATTGGGGGGTATAAAATAATAAAATGAATTTGATAAACAACATCATGCTGATTTAATAAGGAATTTAAAGTGCATTAGGATCTTTGGTCTCCTAGTTAGTTCATATGTAGAACATAATGAAATTTTCATCCCATTTTGCATTTGAAATTGTATCAGAGATATGGTTTTAGACCAGAACTGTCTCAGAAACGTAGTATAAGCCATTATGTAATTTTAAGCCATATGTAATTTTAGTTTTTCTAGTAGCAACATTAAGATGTAAGACAGGTTTACTTAATCTGGTAATCTAGAATATTATCATTTCAATGTAGTCAGTTTAAAAATTAGATATTTTGCATTCTTTCTATATAAGAATGTATGGCACTAATAGCTGATTTTATACTCACACTGTCTCAGTTCAGACTAGCTAAATTTCAAGTGGTCAGTCGCACAGGTGGCAAGTGGCTACTATGTAGAATAGCACAGGTCTAGACTGCCCTGAGTTACGGAGTTATGTTGGTATAATAAGATCTAACAACTGCTAATTTTTGAATCTTAATAATGTGCCTTGCATTGTCTTGTCTATAATATTTTCACTTAATCTTTATAATAACTTCATGATGTAGCTTTGCTGTCTCATTTTGTAGATACAATGAGGTATAAGAGATATTAATTTAAAGTCTAGGGTCAAACATGTAGGACAGCAGGGATTTAAAACCAAGTCTGACCCTAAAATCCTCGTCCTTTTCACTGTATTGCACTGTTGTAAAGCATAGTCACTTGCCTAAGGCAGGTTGGTGAGTGAGATTCACTTCTTCCACTGCTCAGTCATTTTTGATTCACTGCAGTGACTTGATTTAATTAATCCTTATTTTAAAGTATAAATACAGATCATTTTAGTTTAACCTAAAATGGAATCGGTATCCCCTAAATTCTTCCTTATATTTCTTTTGGGGAATATTCTTTATATTCTTTTCACCATTTCCTGTTGTAAACTGCTTTGTATAGCTCTTCAAACTAGACATGTAGGAGGAAAAAAATGACATTTTGATTCTGGCACATGACTGTTTTGGGAGATAAGGAAAAAGTCAGCTACTGTTGAGAAAAATGAAAATAGAAATAATTAATAAAACTTTTGTTGTGGTAAAAAAAAATTTATAGGTTTTAGTACTTTAGTTTGAGAAAGATTTCAGTCAGTCAGTTCAGTCATTCAGTTGTGTCCAACTCTTTGTGACCCCATGGACTGCAGCACGCCAGGCTTTCCTGTCCATCAACAACTCCCTAAGCTTGCTCTAACTCATGTCCATCAAGTCAGTGATGCCATCCAGCCATCTCATCCTGTTTTGTCCCTTCTCCTACCACCTTTCCCAGCATCAGGGTCTTTTCCAATGAGTCAGTTCTTCACATCAGATGGCCAAAGTATTGGAGTTTCAGTGTCACCATCAGTCCTTCCAATGAATATTCAGAACTGATTTCTTTTTGGATGGACTGGTTAGATCTCCTTGCAGTCCAAGGGACTCTCAAGAGTCTTCTCTAACATCACAGTTCAAAGCACCAATTCTTCGGCACTCAGCTTTCTTTATGGTCCAACTCTCACACCCGTACATAACTACTGGAAAAACCGTAGCTTTGACTAGATGGACCTTTATTGGCAAAATAATGTCTCTGCTTTTTAATATGCTGTCTAGGTTTTTCATAACTTTTCTTCCAGGGAGCACGCATCTTTTAATTTCATGGCTGCAGTCACCATCTGCAGTGACTTTGGAGCCCAAGAAAATAAAGTTTGTCACTGTTTCCGTTGTTTTCCCACCTACTTGCCATGAAGTGATGGGACCAGATGCCATGATCTTAGTTTTCTGAATGTTGAGTTTTAAGCCAGCTTTTTTCCACACTCCTCTTTCATTTTCATCAAGAGCCTCTTTAGTTCTTTGCTTTCTGCCATAGGGTGGTGTCATCTGCATATCCGAGGTTATTGATATTTCTCCTGGTAATATTGATTCCAGCTTGTGCTTCATCCAGCCTGGCATTTCGCATGATGCACTCTGCATATAAGTTAAATAAGCAGGGTGACAGAATACAACCTTGATGTACTCCTTTCCCGGTTTGGAACCAGTCTGTCGTTCCATATCTGTTCTAACTGTTGCTTCTTGACCTTAAACTAAACTGAATTTGACCTTAAACTGAGAAAGATTAGGGGTGGTCTTATTCATCACGCTCTTTGGTTTATAAAACATCTCAGTTCTTTTGCATGGTGTTATTTTATGGTGAATTTACACTTAACATTTAATGAATTTGAATACCTAATGTTTGCTCATAAAGGCAAGTTGTTTGCTTCTAGAAGGAAAAATGAACAGTCTATGATTTTTGAATGGTTGTCTTCGAAATCATGTGTAAAATAGTTGTTTAAACTTGAAAGATGTCTAACTGCACTGTTTTAAGTTTCCAGGCTAGCCCATAGAAAGTTATTTAAAACCATGTCATTTTACAAAAGATACATGCACTCCAGGGTTCATAGCAGCTTTATTTATAGTTGCCAAGATAAGCAGCCTAAGTGTCCATGACAGATGAGTGGATAAAGATGTGTATATACACAGATGTGCACACACACACAATGGAATAGTACTCAGGCATAAAAAAGCAACAAAGTTTTGCCTTTTGCAACAACATGAATGGATTGTAGGGTATTATGCTAAGTGAAATAAGTCAGACAAAGGCAATTCTATGATATCATTTGTATGTGGAATGTAAAAAAAACAACAACAAACTAGTGAATGTAAGAAAAAAGAAACAGTCTAACAAATACAGTGAGCAAACTAATGGTTACCTTGGGGGAGGTAGAGACAGGAAAGGGGAGAGGAGCAACAAAGAGGTAAGGGATTAAGAGGTACAAACTGTTACGTATAAAATAAGCTACAAGGATATATTGTACAACACAGGGAATATAGCCAGTGTTTTATAATAACTATACATGGAGTATAACCTTTAAAAATTGTGGATTACTATATTGTATACCTGTAACTTATATAATATTTTACATCAACTATATAATATTGTACATCAGATCAGATCAGATCAGTCGCTCAGTCGTGTCCGACTCTTTGCGACCCCATGAATCGCAGCACACCAGGCCTCCCTGTCCATCACCAACTCCCGGAGTTCACTCAGACTCACATCCATCGAGTCGGTGATGCCATCCAGCCATCTCATCCTCTGTCATCCCCTTCTCCTCCTGCCCCCAATCCCTCCTAGCATCAGAGTCTTTTCCAATGGATCAACTCTTTGCATGAGGTGGCCAAAGTACTGGAATTTCAGCTTTAGCATCATTCCTTCCAAAGAAATCCCAGGGCTGATCTCCTTCAGAATGGACTGGTTGGATCTCCTTGCAGTCCAAGGGACTCTCAAGAGTCTTCTCCAACACCACAGTTCAAAAGCATCAATTCTTCGGCACTCAGCCTTCTCCACAGTCCAACTCTCACATCCATACATGACCACAGGAAAAACCATAGCCTTGACTAGACGAACCTTTGTTGGCAAAGTAATGTCTCTGCTTTTCAATATGCTATCTAGGTTGGTCATAACTTTCCTTCCAAGGAGTAAGCGTCTTTTAATTTCATGGCTGTAGTCACCATCTGCAGTGATTTTGGAGCCCAGAAAAATAAAGTCTGACCCTGTTTCCCCATCTGTTTCCCATGAAGTGGTGGAACTGGATGCCATGATCTTCGTTTTCTGAATGTTGAGCTTTAAGCCAAGTTTCTCACTCTCCACTTTCACTTTCATCAAGAGGCTTTTTAGTTCTTCACTTTCTGCCATAAGGGTGGTGTCATCTGCATATCTGAGGTTATCGATATTTCTCCTGGCAATCTTGATTCCAGTTTGTGTTTCTTCCAGTCCAGCGTTTCTCATGATGTACTCTGCATATAAGTTAAATAAACAGGGTGACAATATACAGCCTTGACGAACTTCTTTTCCTATTTGGAACCAGTCTGTTGTTCCATGTCCAGTTCTAACTGTTGCTTCCTGCATACAAATTTCTCAAGAGGCAGATCAGGTGGTCTGGTATTCCCATCTCTTGAAGAATTTTCCACAGTTTATTGTGATCCACACAGTCAAAGGCTTTGGCATAGTCAATAAAGCAGAAATAGATGTTTTTCTGGAACTCTCCTGCTTTTTCTGTGATCCAGCAGATGTTGACAATTTGGTCTCTGGTTCCTCTGCCTTTTCTAAAACCAGCTTGAACATTAGGAAGTTCACGTTCACATATTGCTGAAGCCTAGCTTGGAGAATTTTGAGCATTACTTTACTAGCGTGTGAGATGAGTGCAATTGTGCGGTAGTTTGAGCACTCTTTGGCATTGCCTTTCTTTGGGATTGGAATGAAAACGGACCTTTTCCAGTCCTGTGGCCACTGCTGAGTTTTCCAAATTTGCTGGCATATTGAATGCAGCACTTTAACAGCATCATCTTCAGGATTTGGAATAGCTCAACTGGAATTCCATCACCTCCACTAGCTTTGTTCATAGTGATGCTTTCTAAGGCCTACTTGACTTCACATTTCAGGATGTCTGGCTCTAGGTCAGTGATCACACCATCGTGATTATCTGGGTCATGCAGATCTTTTTTTTTTACAGTTATTCTGTGTATTCTTGCCATCTCTTCTTAATATCTTCTGCTTCTGTTAGGTCCATACCATTTCTGTCCTTTATCGAGCTCATCTTTGCATGAAATGTTCCTTTGGTATTTCTGATTTTCTTGAAGAGATCCCTAGTCTTTCCCATTCTGTTGTTTTCCTCTATTTCCTTGCATTTATCGCTGAAGAAGGCTTTCTTATCTCTTCTTGCTATTCTTTGGAACTCTGCATTCAGATGTTTATATCTTTCCTTTTCTCCTTTGCTTTTTGCTTCTCTTCTTTTCACAGCTATTTGTAAGGCCTCCCCAGACAGCCATTTTGCTTTTTTGCATTTCTTTTCTATGGGAATGGTCTTGATCCCTGTCTCCTGTACAATGTCACGAACCTCAGTCCATAGTTCATCAGGCACTCTATCTATCAGATCTAGGCCCTTAAATCTATTTCTCACTTCCACTGTATAATCATAAGGGATTTGATTTAGGTCATACCTGAATGGTCTAGTGGTTTTCCCTACTTTCTTCAATTTAAGTCTGAATTTGGCAAAGTATATATCCTGTTTTAGCACGTGTATCAGTTCAGTTCAGTCGCTCAGTCATGTCTCACTCTTTGCTACCCCATGAACTGCAGCACGCCAGGCGTGCCTGTCCATGACCAACTGCTGGAATCTACCCAAACCCATGTCCATTGAGTTGGTGATGCCATCCAGCTATCTCATCCTCTGTCGTCCCCTTCTCCTCCTGCCTTCAGTCTTTACCAGCATCAGGGGAATGAGTTAGCTCTTCGCATCAGGTGGCCAAAGTATTGGAGCTTAAGCTTCAACGTCAGGTCTTCCAATGAACACCCAGGACTGATCTCCTTTAGAATGTACTGGTTGAATCTCCTTGCAATCCAAGGCACTCTCAAGAGTCTTCTCCAACACCACAGTTCAAAAGCATCAATTCTTTGATGCTCAGCTTTCTTTATAGTCCAACTCTCAGATTCATACATGACTACTGGAAAAACTGCCTTGACTAGACAGACCTTTGTTGGCAAAGTAGTGTCTCTCCTTTTTAATATGTTGTCTAGGTTGGTCATAACTTACCTTCAGTATTGGTATAAGTTTTAGGTCCTTAGAATATGGGCATGTTCTGTGGGAGTTGCATTAGGAGACAGCAAGTTTATTTTTGGCTTTTTGTATTTTCTTTTCGTTCTCTTAATTCCTGTTCTAATGCTGGCCTAAGCTTCTTGCTATTCTGCTATAATCTTGGTTAAACATCTAAGTGCTCAGTACTTCAGATTTTTTCTTTCTTTTTTTAAATTGAGGTATAATTGACTTAGTGTATTAGTTTAAGGTATGCTATTAATACATAATGATTTGATATATGTATGTTTTGTGAAGTGATAATCACTAAGTTTAGTTAACATCCATCACCATATATAGTTACAGTTTTTTCCTTGTGGTGAGAACTTTTAGGAGTTACTATCTTAGCAGCTTTAAGTATACAGTGCAGTATTATTAACTATAGTCACCACACTGTCGATGACACCCCCAGGACTTATAACTGGAAATTTGTACCTTCTGACCACCTTCACCCATTTCCCCCACTGCCCTACCCCCTGCCTCTGGCTGCCACCAGTCTGTTCGGTGTCTATACGTTTTGTTTGTTTGTTTATTTAGATTCCACATACAAGTGAGATCATACAGAATTTGTCTTTGATTGATTTCATGTAGCATAATGCCCTGTAATAAATAGTAGGTCCAGTTATTGGGTGTTTGGCAACTATAAACATAAATGTTTACACTTAAGCATTTAAATCTTAAGCAGTTTACATATTTTGACAAATGAAGAATTTGTAATGGAGGACTAGGCTAATCACTTAGTCCAAGATTGCAGGTCAGAGAGAGGAGTTAGAGAGTTAGGTTGTTGGTTGAACTGTGGAAGTATGAATTGAAAGCTCACCCCCTAACTATTTTACTGTATTGCATTTCTCTCCCATTCCCTCTTTCCTTTTTAAGAAATTGCAACTCTGATTTTCTGAGTTCAGATTTTCAGCTAAATGATAAGAGAAATTCATTTGATTGAATTAATTCACAATATTATAGAATTCTGATAATAAAAATATGATTTTGATAAAACTTGATAATGTGATGATCTTTAGTGAGAATTGAGCCAGTATGGAATCAGAACTTAATCCTGTTTCTCTAAATCATCCTTCATTCTTATATGTGTTGTAGTTGGGTTGCCTCCATTTTTCAGTCAGAATTTAGCTCAGTAGTTCTCAACTTAATGGGCCGAGAACATTTGGGAACACCACCCATTACAAGGTATTGTCTGATGACCTAACAGATGATTTGCCCTTCTCATATTGTGCTGTTATTTTTAACTGTGTATCAATACTACCATGATTAGAATATAAAAAATTACATATTCATGATAGAATTTTGTCATATTTTCTTAGTGTGTAAATACTAAAAATACTACCTTGGGGATCTGAATATCTTGATGTAAATGAAATCCTTTTACTTGTAAAGAAACATTGCTTAAAACATGGTATAAGGAAATTATATACACTGGTTATATTTTAGAATTTGTTTTCAAGGCAACCATAGTGAATAATGGGAAATCAGCTGTAATATTTGAATGAATGACTAGCTTGCCAACCTTCAACTGGTAAAATCCCTTTAATCTTCTCAGAGGTGATTCTGCTTTAAATACAAGATCTTTATTAACCCAGATTTTCTCTCTGATTAGCGAAATTTTTGGCATTTAGTATAAAATTCAGGTAAGGGGGTTTTGGGCAGAAAGCCTTAACTTGGGGGTCTTCTATTTTGTCTCTTTCTAATTTAAGAGTTTCTGAGGACCGTCATTTCTTCCCAGTAGCTCCAGGGCATAGACAAGTGAGGAATGGAGTAGTGGCGTATTGTGTTATTTTGTAAACTGAGTGCCGTCTATTTTTTTTTATTTCATACTAGGATTGGGAAAAAAATGAAAAAGCTAAGATTTATTAATCTCTTTTCTCCCCACATTGCTAAGCATAATCAGAAACCATCCCATTTTATGTTAGTTTGCTAGATAGAGTCTCAAAGAGGGTGACCTGCCGAAGGTCCCAAGTCATAAATTTTGGAGCGAGTATTCCTTGCTCCAGAGATTTTTCTTTTTCATTTTACCTCACTGCCTTTCAGTGTGAAGAGTTATTTTTCATTCATCTAAATGACATGATTTCAGAAGTAAGCATTACTTGAGGAAGTTTTTATTTAAATTATAAAAATTTAATTTGTAATTTTAGATTAAAAAATTATTTTTGGCTGCACTGGATTGCTTTGTGTGGGTTTTCTCTAGTTGCAACAGGTGGGGATTGGTCTTAATTGCGGCTCATGGGCTTCTCACTGCAGTGCCTTCTCATTGCAGAGCACTGGCTCTAGAGCATGCAGGCTCCAGTAGTTGCGGCACACAGGCCCAGTAGTTGGCACCTCCCAGGCTCTAGAGCACAGGCTCAGTAGTTGTGGTGCATGGGCTTAGTTGCTCCTTGGCATGTGGAATCCTCCCAGAGCACGGATCAAACACCCCTGTGTCCCCCTGCACTGGTAGGTGGACTCTCATCGTCTGCCACCAAAGAAGTCCTGTAATTTGAATTTAAAAATGTTAGTAGGTTGAAATTAATATATTAAAGTTATAAATTATATTAATATTGTGTCACCCAAGAAGGAAAAAGAATAAAGATACCACCCAATTACTTTGAAAATATTTAGTGCCTTTATAAGAAAATTCTGTAGTATTTGAGCTAGAAAATGAGAGAAATAGAATGATTTAGGGTCATTGCCTAAATTTTATTGTAGGCAGAATATCAGTCCACATACATTTAAAGAAATAGTGGTACAGCATTCTGTTGGGTTTGTTTCAATCAGTTCAGTCACTCAGTCATGTCTGACTCATTGCGACCCCATGGACTGCAGCACACCAGGCTTCTCTGTCCATCAGTAACTCCCGGAGCTTGCTCAAACTCATGTCCATCGAGTTGGTGATGGTATCCAACCATCTTATCCTCTATTGTCCCCTTCTCCTCCTGCCTTCAGTCTTTCCCAGCAGTAGGGTCTTTTCCAATGGGTCATTTCTTCACTTCAGGTGGCCAAAGTATTGGAACTTCAGCTTCAGCATCAGTCCTTCCAATGAATATTCAGTCAGGATTGATTTCCTTTAGGATTGACTAGTTTAATCCCCTTGCAGTCTTCTCCAACACCGCAGTCCAAAAGCATCAGTTCTTCAGCGCTCAGCTTTCTTTATGGTTCAGCTCTCACATCATTCATGACTACTGGAAAAACCATAGTTTTGACTAGATGGACCTTTGTTGGCAAAGTAATGTCTCTCTTTTTTTGTGGGGAGGGGGTTAGTTTAGATTGCTTATTTAATTTTATTTATTTTAAGGAAATACCTCCTTTCTTTAAAATTCTTTTTTGATAATTTTGTAATGGATTTTGTAAATACATGGTGATATGGATTTTGATGTTTTAAAGCAAGATTAAAGCTTGTAGAGTATACATTTGCAGGGGTTGAGAAACAACTTAAAATAGTAAATCAAATTTCTGGCAAGTCAGTTTGCTAACTAGAACAGACATAACATGAATGTAAATATATGTGTAATCTTGTGCTTTAATTTATAAGACTTTTTTCCTACCAGTTTATTACAGATTTGTTGCCATACTTTTTTGGGGAGGGGGCCTATTTTTGTTAATAAATTTTGATTCTAAGGGAAGGAATTTTCCACTGAATGAATAAAAGTAGATGAAAAAAGTCAACATTTTTGTCTTATACAATCACCTTAGAGTTTAAAGGACTTAGAAGTCACTGGCTGCTTTGGACAGTGGGATTTGGGAGAAGATGTTTTAGTTCATCTCTCAAGAGTCTTAAACTGGAGGTTTACTCAGGGTGTCTGTGGACTTGGACTGTAAAGACTTTGGAATTTAATTCAGGTCAAGGTACTCTGGGTCTGTACTGCATGCAGTTATTTCACTTACTTCTTAAAACAATCCTGAGAGCCAGGTGGTGGCTTTAATCATTTAATCATTCCCATTAGATTAAAAAACTGAGGCTTAGGGAGGTTATGAAACTTGTCTAAAGTTAGTAAGTAGTAGAACCAAGATTTCAGTACAGAGAATCTGACTTCTGGCATGGGATCTTTGTCCTTGTACAGTACTGTCTACCTGGATTTCATTTGAAACTGTCTTCACCAGCTCCCCCTCCCCCAAAAGTTTTATATTCTACTAGACCAGGAGTTCTTAACCCCCTCTGGTCTCTGAACCTTAAAGAAGCCATAAGTGGATTCCAGGTAAACTTGAAATTAGATGCAAATTTTGAATGTGTATTCATTTTTCTCGGAATAGGGTCCATAGATTTTGGCAATTTCTCAAGGGTCTCTGACCCTCCAAAGTAGTGAGAATCACTGCACTGTAAGCTGCTCTGAGGAAGGTACTATGAGTTTTCATCTTTGTATTCCTTAGCATCTGGTTTTTTGATTGCTCAAAAATATTCATTGAAGAGAATTTAACAAATAAGAGATAGTATGTGGGGAAGTAAGCTTAGAATTGGTCATAATTTGGGAATTTTAAGATACCTTGAAATGTTTACTAAATGAGTATGAGAGCATTAGTTTTATTTTCTTGGTTCAGAAAATTGTTTTGTTACTGACAAGTTTGAATTTTCAGCTGTAGTATATAGTAGCCCTATGAAGTTAGGTTTTTTGAAGTCAGAGCTTAAATTAGCAAAATTTAAGTGTGTTCAGAAATGCCATTGAAAAGTCCTCTAGATCTAGAGGCTGCTATGTGGTTTCTCTAAAAGGCCAGTTTTGTGTTTTTTGTTTTTTTTCATCCAGTGTAGGAATGAACTGTTTTAGTACATGGTGGAGCTCTAAGGTCCATGATGCTGCTAAGTCACTTCAGTCATGTCTGACTCTGTGCGACCCCATAGATGGCAGCCCACCAGGCTTCCCCGTCCCTGGGATTCTCCAGGCAAGAACACTGGAGTGGGTTGCCATTTCCTTCTCTAAGGCATGAAAGTGAAAAGTGAAAGTGAAGTCGCTTAGTTGTGTCCGACCCTCAGGGACCCCATGGACTGCAGCCTTCCAGGCTCCTCCGTCCGTGGGATTTTCCAGGCCATAGTACATCTTTAAACATTAAAATCATACTCCGTGCTTAAAGTATTCCTAATTATGAGAGCCACGTGGAAACTGAGAGCAGCTGAGGGAGTGGCAGTGTCGTATCTCCCATCTTAGGCTTTGTCTAGAGCACATGTGTTTTGACTGTATCAGGGTAGATTGGTTGTTGGGAATTGCATGCTTTATTTTTTTTCTAAGTGATTGTTCATGTTCACACATTTATTTGTATTCTCTCTCTACTACAAGTAGGAGTTAAAAGTAAACATTAGGTGAAAATCTGATGATTCCAGCAAATGTTGTACTTCTGTTCATTGTGTTCAAGCATGAGTTTTACTCTCAAGGTTTCATATATTTTTACCAACAAAAAAGTTTTTACCACGTCAGAACTGCTTACATTTTGTTTTATTGAATGTTTTTCTTTTTTTTTTGATCTAATGATGACATACTTAAATTCCATATTTAAATTCCTCTGTTTGCCAAATGACTTCAATTTCATCTGCTTTCTTCCAGAGCTAAAAGGCAAGATGTAACGTTTGAGCACATTGCTCATAAAGTCGGTGTTGAGGGGTTTTTGTTTTTTTCCTGTTAGTTCCAAATTCAGTTTATATGTTAGTTTTGGTCATGCTTTAATCGCTGTGCTTTGTCTTTGCATATAATGCCCCTTTCCGTTGTCTCTGTTTAATGCATGGAATAATAACTATTTTGGGGTTTTTTTTTTTTTTCAGTTTTATTCACTTTCTCATTGTACTGCAGCTTTTCTCTCTCCAGCTTTCTTATTTGAATAATGTCTCCTTGCTGCTCAAAACTAACCATGCATTGTGACTGAGAATGTTACTAAGTAGAAGGAAAGTGTTAGTCACTCAGTGTCCAACTCTGCAACACCATGGACTGTAGACCAGCAGGCTCCTCTGTCCATGGGATTCTCCAGGCAGGAATACTGGCATGGGTTGCCATTTCCTTCTCCACGGGATCTTCCCAACCCAGGGATCAAACTTGGGTCTCCCGCATTACAGGCAGATTTCTGTATGGAGTCACAAGGGAAACCCTAAGTAGAAGGAAAACCTCATGAATTTAGTTGTATGGCAAATGCATGTTGTTTTATTGCATTGTGCTGGAGATGGGTTGTACAGTGTATCACAGATTCCTTTTGGATTTCTAAATTCTCTTTTAGCAATATTCTTTTAGAACAGCCTCTTTATAATACAGTTTTTATTCTTGGCAACGTAAACCTTGAGGAAGTGTTATAGCCAGTCTCTAGTGTATAACAGTTAATGTTTAAAATCTCTTAATACAGTGAGCTGTCACCATGTTTAATAAATTACAGTATTGTATTAACATAAATTCCTTTGGGTGCCAAGATATCTGTTGCACAGATGCTTGTTATTATTTATAGGTTTGTTTCTAACCTTTGTAGGTTGACTTTTATTTTTCTGTTCATTTGTCACCATGCAGTAGCATAATTCTTTAACTGGCATATATGCAAAATAGTTTTCAGGAAAAGACTTTGAAAGTACTGAAAAAGCAGATCACTCAAAATTTTTGGACCTTAAGCAGTATAGTAAGATAAAGTCCCATAATTTAAATAGATATATTGTCTTTATTTGAATGTGTTCTTATATGGCCTTTCTTCCCAACATTGGGTAAACTACAGAAGTGTCTTTATCTGACAGAACTAGATGGTGGCAGTAGCCTGATCGGTCTCTTTGGTTTTGAACCTCTAAGACCCGGTGTTGGGGTGGGGAAAAATTCATTTGTTTGTATTTTATTTTAGAGTAAGCTGTTGGTATTTTCTGTAAGTCTGAGTCTTCTTTTATATTAAACATTTTTTGAGTGGGAACTTCAATTTTATTTGCTAGTCAGATTCAGTCATCAGTAACTCAGATATTCTTCTTTAAGATATGGATACTCTATTAAGATATCAGAATTAATTTTTAGAAGGAATGTGTAATGTTTTGATGTGCTAGTGATCTAATTTTCTAATTTGTCATTATTTTAGATACATGAAGCCAGTTTTGTAAAATCATTGGTAGATGAACTACCTCCAGCTCAGGAGGTTAAATGTATTAGAAAATAGTTTTGAATATTTGTAAACATTTACTTTTTAAAAGTTACTAGATAAAAACGCCTACATTTTGCTACTTCCTTATATGCCAAGTTTCTCACACTATTTTAGTAAAATAGGATAAAATCTTATCTGTAAATATAAATTATATGAATTTTTAAAAATAAGACTATAGTAGCCAGGTCTTTCTAAAACAAAACAAAAAAACTCTTAGATTCCAGTAACTCTTCTAGCTTTTTGCATAAGAGGAACTTTTCAGTTTTCAATTTGTTAAGAATTTAGACTAACTTGGAAGAAGGAAAAAAAATTTTTTTGTACAATGAGCTGCAACTATTACAATTGGGGTTTTAACCTAATGTATCTAGGAATTGAAGTGGTCTTTTACCAGTTTTCTGGTAGGATTTTAGCAACATTAATGAATGGGGCTTCCCTGGTGGCTCAGTGGTAAAGAATCTGCCTGCCAGTACAGAAGATGGGAGTTCCATCTTTGGGTAGGGAAGATGTCCTGGAGAAGGAAATGCCTGCCCACTCCAGTATTCTTGCCTGGAGAATCCCATGGACAGAGGATCCTGGTGGGCCACAGTCCACAGGGTTTTGAAAGAGCTGGACATGACTTAGCGACTAAACAACAACCACCATTAACAAATACTTATTGTTTTGTTTTTTATACTTTTTCTCCTCTAGTATTTTTTTATGAAACATTTCAAACAGGAGATTGAAAGATTGTGCTGTGAGCACTGTAGATTCTACAGTTTACATTTTCTGTATTTGCTTTACTATGTATCTTATTCATCATTCACCGTTCTTTTTAAAAAATATTTCTAAGTAAATTGAAGATATTAGAATATTCCACCCTTACATACTTCATGAATGTTAGTAATTAAGAGTGAGGTTCTTTTTCTTTTTAGGTAAAATTTGCATGTAGTCAAATGCACAAATCTTTAAGGTACCATCAGATGAGTTTCAAGGAACACATGTAGTCATGTAACATAAACCCCTGAGATATAGAACATTACCTTCACCTCTTCTTCCTCCTGCCCAGTCAGTACACTGTCACTGTTCTGTTGTTTTCACCATAGATTTATTTTGCTTATTCTAAAACTTCATATAAGTGGATTCATAGAATACTCTTTTGTGAGGCTTTTTCACTCAGCATGATCTTTTTGAGGTACATTAATGTTGCATTTTCTAGTAGTTCATTCCATTTTATTACTTTTGGTTTATTTTGAAACCTCGGGTGTACTTTACACAGAAATTATTTGTCCCTTCCTGAATTCTTAAAGCACTCTATACTAAATTCTAAGGTATTTGTTATATCATAGATACTCATTTATCTTCACTACTACGTAAGCAACATGTTTTCATAGCATGGTGTGTAAAATATGCCCCACTAATACTTGTTGAATGGTCTATAGTTAAAAGTCTTTCTTACAGCTTTTGTTACAGAGATCCTAAACTTGAGTTACAATTATAATGTAAAATCAGTGCTTAGATGACTGGAGAAGGAAAAGGCCACCCACTCCAGTCTTCTTGTCTGGAGAATCGCATGGACAGAGGAGCCTGGTAGGCTCCAGTCCATGGGGTCCCAAAGAGTCAAGAGACGACTGCAGGACTAACCCTAGTGCTTGGATGAAGATTAAATAAAATTTTAATAAAAATTTTAATTATAGTCTGTTGTCAATTTTTTCCAAGGGAGTCTTCATTTTTATGGTGAGCAAATGTGAGACTTTCAAATGACCATAAGTTTGAAAGAGATCATAATGGTTCTTAGCATATAAGGGTGAAGAGTGGGAATCAATCAAATAATAAGACTATTGCCAATTTAATTTTGACTTTGACCTTTTATTTCTCTGAATACATTGTTTCAGTTTTCATTATATTCTTGGTACTTTGATAATCACATTTAAAGCCTTTTTTATTTTATAGAGTCACCGTGTACATTTCTTATTCTTTAAGAAAACTTATTTGGAAGTAGCACAGGATCGTTGGCCTCTCAGAACAGGGCAATTGAAAAGCTGGGAGTCTTATATAAGATATGAAAAGTGGAGAAGCATCTGTGTTTTTGCCGTTCTCGTTTCTTTCACTGATTATCCCAATCTAGGTCTGTACCTCTGTAAATCCAGATAGATAGGTAGGCTTAATATGGAAAGGTTATTTATGAGTAGAACATGGTGATACAAGAGTTTGTCTTAGGCAAATTTTAGAGTAGACAGTTCTCGTCCATAAAATTCTGCCTATTGTGATTGCAGATTGAATCTCAATATTCACAGTAATTTACTAAGTACATTTGAAGTGAGCTGTTCCTGAGCTTTAAAATGTCCGTATATTTAATGGAGCCATGGAACAATAGGTGAGCTCTCAGAGAACAAATGGGCAGCAGTGCCGTGTTGGGAAAGAATGCACTGCCTTGTTCACCATGTCCATTTTTAGATCAGTCTGGTGGCAGTGAAATGCAGAAGTGCTTGCCACACAGGTGCCGTGTTCTGCAGCTGTTGGAAACATTTGCCCTCCCACCCACCCACCACTCCCCCACTCCCCCACTTCTTCACATTTAATTATGCTCTGTTTAAATGTTAATACTAGAAGATGGGATTTGAGAGTTTGAATGTCTGTTTATAACTAGGTACAGCTCAGAGAGATAATTGGTCATTTAAGCAGCTGAATTTAATTGTCTAGATACTTGAAGTTTCCAAAAACTAAAAACCTAGCCTTAAGGTCAGAGTTTTAGAATTACAAGAGACTGCCTTTACCTTTGAAAGAGCATGTCTGCAGAGTTACTGACCTCCAGACTGAACTTCTTGAAGACAGAGCTTATATATATATTTTCATTTTTTAATCTGTTGCAACACGCATAATGCCTGGCACCTAGTAAGCACTTAATATATGCTTGTGAGAGTCTTAGATAGCAGATGAAGCCAAAATATTATTTAGATGTGGTATGGTTCTAAATCAGAAAATTATGATTTTTTTTTTTAAGCAGATGCCTCATGGTAAGCTTTATAGCAGCCTTGAGAACAAAGTGCTGCGACAGCAGAGAGAAGGGGAATGGTCAGTGCTGCCCATGGTGGTTGTCGAATACTTTATGTTTTGATATATCATGGGAAATCTTTTCCTAGACTACAGTTTAGAGAACTTGGTTTTGAAGTTTTTATCATCTTAAGAGACATCAGTGTATTTTCCCTAAAGCAGTGTCTTTTCCTCTCTATCCCCATTTTAGGCAATTTTCATGCATTACGTAAGGAGATTAAAGTTTAATGATTCCAAATCTGAAAGTTCTAGAGAAGAATGTTTTCCGTAAACTGACTAGAACAAATATTTTCTTTTCTGTAGTTGCCTTTTCTTTTCTGAAAAGAAAGTAGGCTTTGAAGTCAGACTTAGGTTTGAATCCTACCTCTTTAAACAGCATTTACCTGAAGGAAGCAATTTAACCTAATCATGCATCAGTTTCTCTGTCCATAAAATAGGGGTAATACCTGCTGTAAAATAGTGATATAAGGAGAAATAAGCTACTTCCTAAAAGCGTGGCATCAGTATTCCTGGAACATATCAAGAATTTAAGAAATATTCAGTTCAGTTCAGTTACTCAGTCGTGTCCGACTCTTTGCGACCCCATGAATCACAGCACGCCAGGCCTCCCTGTCCACTTCCTTTTTATTCGAAGGAGAATCTTGAGGAGTGAGCAGGATTGTAGTACTTCTTTAGCTTTAGGGAAGCTGTTGTAGGAGGCTGCACTATGCCTTCAGGCTTCTGTTCTTTCGGCATATATTAGTACACAATATCTGCAAGGCAGGTAGAGATTTTGCAGTCTTGGTGGAGGAAACAAAAACTGATAGTTAAGTTATAATATAAGATAGTAGGGATACTGAGAGTAAATACGTAGAGGTTCTGAGAAGAGGAAGGTCCTGATAAACTGCAGTGTTAGGCATCCTTCATGACTGTAGGAGAGCTGCAAACGACCTTAAAGACAGAATGAAGGAGCAGGAAAAACATTGAGAGGATCAGAAAGATAAAAAGTACAGAGCCTTTCTGGCAGAAATTTTTTTCCACCTTTACTCAGATATAATTGACATACAACATTGTATAAGTTTAAGGTGTGCAAGTATGTCAATTTGGTAAATTTATATATTGCAAAATTATTACCACCTTAGCATTAGCCACCACTTCCAGCCTGTCACAGAATTGTATCATTTCTTTTTTGTGGTGAGAATATTTAATATCTATTGCTCTTAGCAGCCTGCAAGTTTTTAACAGTATTGTTAGCTATAATCACTGTGCTGAACATTAAACTCCCAGAATTTGCCAATCTTGCAACTAGAAGTTTACCCTTTGATCCGTATTTCTCCCATTACCCCCACTGCCCATCCCCTGGTAACCACCACTCTACTCTCTGGTTCTCTGAGTTTGGCTTTTTTAGATTCCACAGATAAGTTATATCATATTGTATTTGTCTTTCTCTGTCTGAATTATTTCACTTAGCACAATGCCCTTAAGGTCCATCTATGTTATTGCAAATGGCAAGATTTCCTTCTTTCTCATGACTGAATAATACTCCATTTGTACATACGTACTGCATCATCTTCATCCATTCACCCAATGACAGGTTGTTCCCATATCTTGGCTATTACAAATAATGCTGTGATGAATATAAGGGTGCAGATCTCTCTTTGAGATCATGTTTTCATTTCTTTTGGATGTATACCTCATAGATTTGCTGGATCATATGGTAGCTCTGTTTTTAATTTTTTGAGGAACTTCTATACTGTTTTCCACAGTGACTGTACCAATTTACATTCCTACCAACAGTGTATAAAGCTTCCCTTTTCTCCCCATTCTCACCAAATTTACCTCATCTTTTTAAGGATAGCCATTTTAACAGGTGTGAGGTGATATCTCACTGTGGTTTTGATTTCCAATTCCCTAATAGTTAGTGATGTCGAACACCTTTTCATATACCTCTTGGCCATTTGTATGTCGTCTTTAGAAAAATGTCTGTTCAGTTCTTCCTGGCAGAATATTTTTATATGGCTTGTAATAGTAGTTTCAACTATTTAGAACAGAAAAATGTTGGGGCTGAATGAAACTGTCTGTGCTGATGTAGAGGAAGCAGGAGGAAAGTACCCTGAATGTATTATTTCGAGAGAGTGACCTGTCACTTACTACATGTGTCTTTCTTTTAAAGTGTAAGCCAGGTAGCATGCTTCCTATTCTCAGAGATTTCTTGCTCAGATTAATAGATAAAAAATCTTCAAAATCCTATATTATCTTATCTATTAATTCCCTTAAATAATCTTTGACTTCATTTCTTGCTATTTGCTCTCTCATCCACACAGCTCTATTTCCAGGAGTAATATGACTGACATGCTACCACTTCACAGCCTGCGGACTTCTTTCTGTCTGTAAACCTCTTCCTTCAGGTATCCATGTGGCTTGTTCCCTCAGCTCTCTCGGGTTTCTACTCCAGTGCAATCTGAGGAAAGAGGAGAAAAGGGAACTCTTGTACCCTGTTGGTGGGAATGTAAAAATTGGTGCAGGCATTAGGGAAAACAGTATAGAAGTTCCCTCACATGGCAAGTGCCATTCCTACTGTTTTATTTCCAAAGCACTTAGAATCGTTTGACATGTAAAAAGTGCATTTGCTCATTGTCTCTTCTAATCCTTATAAAATATAGACTCCTTGAGGGCAGATATATTTTTTTTTATTCACTACCACACTACCAGTGCCTAGTGCAAACTAGACAGGAAATACTTATTAAATGAATAAACTTTTTCTTTCTTTCTGAGTTGTAAAAGAACTTTGGTCACTGTAGACTTTTCTTTCCTTTAGTGCCATTGAATGACCAAAACAGGGCCTTCCTGAGGAAAGCATCAGTTCATTTGGTTAACATTAAACATGTACTTTGCAAATATAGACATGCCTCAGAGATACTGTGGGTTTGGTTCCAGACTTACTGTAATAAAGTGAATATTACAATAAGGGGAGTCACAGGAAATTTTTGTTTCCCAGTGCCTATAAGAGTTACACTTACACTATACTGTCTAAAAAATGTGTAATAGCATTATGTCTAAAAAAAACCTACATTTGTAATATACTTCATTTTTCCCCTTTTTTATCTGAGAATTCATAATGATTGACAAATTTGATCTCACCCTAAGAGAATGGAAAAGGTTTACACTTGTTTAGAAAGGGTCAGTAAAACTAGTAACATTTTTGAAATTTATGTGAGAGAAAGATGTTTAAAGAAGGGGAGTCAACAGTATGTCTTGTAAGTAGGAAAATATCACAAGATTTGAATTAGTTCCTTGTGAATCTAATCAATCATTTCCCATCACAGCAAATTTCCCATCACATTCAAATGATTGAATCTAATCAGTCATTTCCCATCACAGCAAAATGTGATGGGAAATGATTGAATGATTTTGAAGAGTCTTTAGTATAATTAAAGACATATTTTTAAGACTGATTTTTGGTAGGACAGTCAGAAGAAGAGAAGTCAAAATTTTAAGGACATTTATAAAGAAAAATTTGATGTATTTGAGGTTTGAAATAATCTGAACAAGAAAAATGAAGGAAAAATGGCCACAACAGGAGAATTTGAGAAAAAGCAGAAATGAGACGCTGTTTGGGATGTATGGGATATAGGAGGACAGTGTTTGAAATACCAACTTGTTATTGTCATTGCTTTAGGATAAGTGATGAGGGCTTCCCTAGTGGCTGAGTGGTAAAGAATCCACTTGACAATGCAGGTGATGCAGGTTCGATCCCTGGATCAGGAAGATCCCCTAGAGAAGGAAATAGCAACTCTCTCCAGTATTCTTGCTTGGAAAATCCCATGGACAGAGGAGCCTGGAGGGCTTACAGTCCATAGAGTCGTAAAGAGTCGGACATGACTAAGTGAGTAAACAACACCAACAAAGCAATAACTATAATTTACTCTCAGTTTCCATCCTTAGAAAAGAGGCTAGAAAATGAGGTGACAGTTTTTTGTTTTCCTGTGAATTGCTTTTGGAATATGGTTTCTTCTCTACAATGGCCTAATTAGCAGGGGAGGGAGGAATGTTTTCACTAGGGATAACAGGATGTTTTTTATCCTTCTATGGTCATAGGTAATGTGGGTGAGAGAAAAAGTACTGATGTAGTTTCAGAAATACTGAAATGATTTGGGGGGATAAAACTTAGATGCATAGAAATGCTTTTGCTTTGTTAAAACTGCTGTTTTTAAATGGAGTTTCCTTTCGAATCTTAACCTCAAGACTGTGTTTACTTTTGTTTGTTAATTTAGTAGGTCTGTCTGTTGACTTAGTATGTGACAGTTTTCACGGAAGTCAGGGAACATTTTGCTTTAATTTTTAGCAGTAGGTGTGTATATTGTTGGCCTTTTAAATATGGCATACTCTCAGCTAGCCAAGTGTGCTAGATAAGAGGCCGAAACCTAGAAAGAAACAACTGGCAGAGCAGTGTTTTTCAACAGAATTATTGTTCTGCTCTTTGGCTTTCTTATTGTCATTCTATACATCTCCCTTCCCAGTTGCTCAGACGTACCCTTTTCCAGCTTCCTACAAAATTTAACGCTTCTGCTTCTATGTTAACACACAGCATTGAATAAAGAAGGGCAGATTTAGCCTAGACAGCTCAAACAGCACTTTTCAAGCACTAACTGTTTGCTCAATACTATGCTTGACTCTGAGCATACAAACCTGAATATACATGATCCCTTGTGAGAAAATCACAGCAGAGCAATCTAGTGGGAGAACATCCATAATCTACAGTAATATTTGCATAGAGATACTTGAAGAGCTAGTTTCCATTTAGTAATCTTGACAGAAACAAATGCATAAACAGTCAGAAAGTGGTCCTCTCATGGCTTTTCTTCATAAATATTAAAATCTATATTTTAGAATTGCATGTTTTAATGTTTTTTAGAATTTCTTTTCAGTTCAGTTCAGTCGCTCAGTTGTGTCTGATTCTTTGCGACCCCATATAGACAGCAAAGAAACTATTTGTTTTTTTAGAATCATTTGACCAATTTAAGTAGATTGACAGAGCATTTTTGGTAGTATATTGAACTAAATATGGCTTTATTTTAAATTATTTAAATTTTACATTAATAAAAATTAGTGTATTAAAAAGGATCTTTTCAGTCCAAGCATGTTCTGATTCTTAACATTTTATTTAATCGTTAAGTTGTATTATCCTTCCTATTTTCCTATTGAGTACTTTTGATTTTTTGTTTTTAAAAAATTTTTCTTGGCATGAAAACCTTATTGCTTTATAGAAAAATGCTGTCTGAAAATTCATTATCAAATCCTTTTAAGATGATAGCAGAATATGTTTCTCCCCCTTTTTAAATTGTATTTTTTTATTTAAACTGGTCTCACACATGAACTTTCTTAGAATCAAGTAGTTCCTGGTTCCTATGGGACTTCCTGTTTTCTCAAATAAAAATAGAAAAGCACCTCAGAAAGGAAACCTGGTCAGTGTGAACAGCTTTGTAGGCTCAGATAGTCTTAGTTGTGTCCTGACTTACAGAGATCCAGGTATCTGAAAGCTTTGAATATTTTTGCATATAATTTTAAAGTAGAGGGTAAGGAGGAGATTCTAAATAATAACTAGAAAAGTGCTATATAATATTCAGCCATAAACTTGTTTGAATCTTTTGGGGAAGGATGGATATAGGGAGGTTGAATGGAAAATGGTAAATCCTTTATTTATAATATATATTAGAAAAAAGTTGTTTAGTATTGACACCTAATTCTTAGCTATTTTGATGTGTGTGTATGTTTCTTGACACTTTTCCAGATGTTAGCAAGGACTAGGCAGGTTTGTCTTTTAATCATTGGAAGTAAGAATTCTAAATGAATTACTCAGTTTTAAAGCATCTTGCATATTTCCTCTAGTAGTAACTGACTTTTATATTTTGAAGAGAAACCAAGTTAAGGAGCCAAAATAAAGTCACTAATAGTAATGATCATAGGTAACATGTATTAAGTGTTTGACACTGTATCAAGCATTTTATATGATTTATCTCATTTAATCCTAACAACTGTATAAAGTAGGTGTCATTACATCCTTCCCTTATAGAAGAGGAAACTACAGCTTAAAGTGCCTAAGTAGATAGTAGTTCAAGGTCACGTTGCTAGCAAGCAATGGAGCTAGGGCTGGAACCAAGTCTGAGACCAGAGCACCTACTCTTAATTATTATAGAGCAAACTACAAAATCATAGTGAGAATGGTAAATATAGTAAGTCTGAAAAAGTAGTTCTCTAACCTTTGTTATCATCAATTTGTTTATATTTTGTTTGCATGTTTACATTCAGTTTTAGCAGAGTACATTTTAGCATTTCTCAGGGCTTGGTTAGGGGGATTGTTATTCTTAAATGATACTAACAGTTCTCTTTTTTTCTTTCCTTGATAGTAAAAAACCCCTTTGATGAAACATTTGGAGACATGCAAGTAAGTAAATCTTAATACTGATACTTTATGTCATGTTTTTTATGATAAAAGTATTAGGATGAATATCAACTGACAATAGGAATTTTAAACGTTCTTTTATGCTGAGGCAATAAATTCTCTTATTTTTGAGTATTCCTTTTCTATAATATAATTAAATCTGACACAGATTTTCTCCAAAGAGCAGAACTGTTTATCATTTAAAGATAAAAGCCAATCGCAAGGTAAAATGGCACTGGCATGTCACCTGGGGATCTGGTCTTAGCCTTCAAAGTGTGTGTGTGTTTTCTTAGTTGTTGGATACTCTCGCAGATTTTGCTCTTCTTTTGTTCTCTTTGGATTTTTTGCTCATTGGCAGGCCTTTTCAACTGTCAGGAAGCAAAGGATTTAGAGTCTTATGCAACCTGTTTACGATTCTTTTTCTTTTTAAAGGATTTATAATATTAATTTTAACCTAAGTGTTACATGGAAATATTTTTCACTTGCCCCTCATCATTATAGGCAATACAAAGGTTGTGATATTTAAGTTTATATTATAATACACAATTAGTTGTGGTTTTTTTTGTTTTATTATTATAGGAACTGAGAGTAATATAGATAGACCTGTATGGAAAACATTGTTGTGCTAAAGGATATGTGATAATGTGAAGTCAGATCCATAGATTGTTACTTTAGATTGTTAGTATTGATTATTTTCAGTAGTATTTTATTGTGACGATACTTTTTTTTTTTTTTTAAGTTGACTTGATCGGTTATGATATTATCATTGCTATGGCATCGTAGTTTAAATTTGCAGTGTATACTCACTGAATGTTGAAAATGCAAGACTTTATTTTCTTCTGTATAATTTTCCACTTGGAGGAACCTGAAGTTCCTAACCTCTGAATAATAGTAATAATTATAATGAAGATAATGGCTAGTCACTTGAGTGTTCATTCTGTGCGAGGCACTGTGCTAAGTAATTAAAATCCATTATTATCATTTAATTAAGGACTTGATACAAATACAGAAAATATCCTTGAGACAGTTGGCTGAAATAGAGATGGGAATATTTAAAGGTGACACTATATGAGAAAATTTGGTGGCGTCACCCTATAGTTTGACTTTTCCTCCTATGAATCAGAATGATTCAGAGAATGAGATTTGCTTCAGAGAATGATTTATATGACTAAAAAAAAATCTGGAGCTTACCAAAATACACAATTAGAAGGTAGCTATTAGTATTTCAAATTAAAAATTATTTTTGCTAATGAAAGGTTACTTTTGAAAGCTTACTTTAAATATGGATTTATTTGTAGATCTTTAATTTGTTTTCAGGGTGATCAGTAGACACATTTCAAGCCAAGAATTAGAAGAGAGTTTGAAAAGCAGAATGGAGGAAGTTAATAATGAAACTATAAGCCAATATAAGTTTCTCTAAGAAAGTAACTTTGGAATTTAATATACAGACCTTTCAGGTTTACCTATAGTTTAGCATAATGGTGCTAAAGATTATTGAACCAAAGCCTTTCTGCTCTTCAAAGTTAATTTGTTTCCATTAATAAAATATTCCATAAAAACTATTTAGATCATAATTTAGTTGATCATTTGGATGGCACTTGACACCCTTGTAGTAATATAGATGGTCATTTTGAATGAGTTGCCACTGGAAAAATAATTCTTGAAAAAATTATAGTTGAGATTTTGGGGTGTTTAAATTCTTTGTAAGAGACTGTAATAGCATATATATTATCCAGTATGAGATCCAGTTACGTATGATTAAGTTTTGTTATTTTTTCTACTTGTCTAGTCCAGCGTTAACAGATCTGAATGAAAAGATGATGTTTATTCCCAGGCCTCTGATGTTCATTAAAGATATAATCACAGAGGACGGTGTCAAATATTTGGCTTTAGTTTTGATTTTGAAAGGGGTGTGGAGAGGGGCATGATCAAGACATGTAAAACAAAAAGGAAATCACTCTCTTTTCCAGATAAGAGAGGAAAGAGACTGAAAATGCTCAGCTCCAAAGCTTAGTCAGATTTACCTTGGTTTTATATATCAAGTCTGTAATCTACGCAATCAGTGGGAAACCTCATCTTATTATATTGAACATATTTATTAAAAGTGATTTTGTGGTTTAATCTATCACAGATGCGTAGCTTTCAGAATCCTGTATTTCAGTCCCTGCAGTTACTTTTTGATGTCTGATTTTTACAGTTTGGATTTCTAATCTTATTTCATAAGGACTGACTTGATTCAGAATCTGATTGAGATAGAGTTGAGGGAGTGAAAAAGCAAACGGGAAAAGTGAGTAGTTTGCTACTTGCTACTTGGAAAGCAAGTAATGCTGAAGGATTGTCACCTATCTTTGTCTCTATGAACCATCTCACATAAAACCTGGGACTCTGCTAGTAGGATTGCGGCACCTCTGATGAATTTTCTTCTTCCTCCTGTCACTCATTAAAGCTTCATTGACAAAAGTATGCCATGTATAGTGTGCAAACTTGTCTCTTCTGTCCTTGAACATACAGCGTGAAAATAAATGGATGTGATTACATGTCATTGGGCATATGAACTTTACTTTCCTAGCTTTTTATATCCTGTATGAATTTGTTCCTGGTCACATTTATCCAATAATCCTATTTCGTCAGAAACTTCGGGAGAAAGGAAATCATAAAGACATAACCTCTCATGAATCATGCATTTATTTCAAATAGTTTGATAAGCTATTCTTATCCCCTCTTCTAACTCACCCTGCTCCATTGTTTATGTCCATCTCTGTTAATTGTGATTACTCTTAAATTGAGGTCTCAGTGCTTTAGCCTTCTTGAGAGGGTGCTTAGGTGTTGCAGAAGTCTCCACTCTGGTTTCCTTTCATATGGTCAGAATAATATTCCTGACACATATTTCTGTTTAACTTTTCTTCTCCTAAATGTTCAGGATGAAGTCAAACTCTTTTTCTTGGTATCTAGGGTTCTCTAGCTATTGATTCCAAACTACTTTTCCAGGAGTTTGCTGAGTCAAAGTTGGCTACTGGTTATGTAAGAAATATAACCAAAGCATTTACGCTTTCAGGCCTATGCTGTGCCTTCTGCTTGGAATGCTGGTCAATTCTATTCTTTCTGTGAAGCTCAGTTCAGATATTCCCTCTTCCATAAATGGATCTTTCCACCCCTCTGTCTTCTGTATTTACATTGTACTTTGTTTGCAACTATAACATTTAGTATGTTTTCTGCCCTTAAGAACAGGAATCATCTTGTTGGTGTGGATTTCTCGCTTTTCTGAGAACAGTTCTTAACTCCCAGTTGTTGTTCAGTCACTCAGTTGTGTCCAACTCTTTGCTACCCTATAGACTGCAGCATGCCAGGCTTCCCTGTCCTTCACCATCTCCTGGAGCTTGCTGAAACTCACATCCATTGAGTTGGTGATCCATCCAACCATCTTGTCCTCTGTCCCCCTCTATTCCTGCCTCCAGTCTTTCCCAGCATCAGGGTCTTTTTCAGTGAGTTGGCTCTTCATGTTAGGTGGCCAAAGTGTTGGAGATTCAGCTTCAGCATCGGTCCTTCCCGTGAATATTCAGGGTTGTAGATGCTTATTAAATGTTTCTTTCACTTTAATGGTTCATAAACGTATGCATGACCACTTTGGGAGCCTCGGAGTGGTTTGAGGGTTAATCAAAAATGTCAGGTTGGTTGACATTATGTGGTTGTCAGGTTAAAACAAAACATGAAGAAAACAGTCAATATGCATAAGTATGCATTGTATAGAGGGGAATTGGGAGCATTGCTTTGATTGGGGGGGGGTTGTTATGTAGGAGAACTTTTCTGGCACTAAGGTTAGTACAATATCCCAATCATCCTCAAGAAAGTAGAATATTTAGATAGTTTAGATTCTTAGGTTAAGGTTTCTTTAAAATATGGTAGCCATTGGTTAAATATGAATTTGTCTTTTATATTATGTAGCTTCTGTGATTTTTAAATTTACTTAATGTTTTTCTTTTCAAACAAAGATTATTATTTGGTGCATATTCCCTTAGGATCAGGTATTTTATAATGTTTTTCTTTTAAATTTAGGAAAGTAAGAAAAATCTTATGATGAACACTTTATACAAGCTTCATGATCGATTGGCACAGCTTGCAGGTAATTGTCTCAACATTCATAGTATGTAAAAATGTTTTGAAGATTAATTTGTATATGTAGCATGTGATATCAATAGAAATGGTTTTTCCTAAGTTCAGTGTTGTTATATTACATACATGTGGATATTTTCTCTTTATAAGTTTTTACTCCCTGTAGGGAATGGGTTTTTATTTGTATAGATATGTTTAATCAAGGCCTTTATCCTGCCTGACATATGTATACAATGAAATATAGATATATACTATATTATATAAGTTAACACTTTTTTACTGCACTGATAGTAACAGAATTCTGAAAGCTTGTATATCAATTGAATTGAGTAAACAACAAATTAACTAAAATCATAGATCTAATATAAAAGTACAGATTTTCTTTTGGTGAAGGTATAGGTGTCATTTCTTTGGATAAGGTAAATAGATTACAGAATTTCTTTCTCCTGACACGTTGCATTTTCCTCATATTCTTCTCTAAGTAAATCTGAAAATTCTTAGGTATGCAGCATATCTGCAATTAGAACAAGAGAAGTGAATTGGCATCAAGTTTAGCATCGGTAAGCTATAGTAGCCACCTTGTCATTTATTATCTTTTAAGTTGTTTCACTTATTTTACATATAATCTGAAAGAAGTGACTTTGGATTCTCTTACTATAAACAGTTACAAGGAAAGCAAAATGTAATTTTACAAACTTTTGTATGTAGTGAGTCCTTTTGTAGAAACCAGATCATTTGTAGAAGGCCAGTAGGTAAATGTGGAACTTCTCTGGTCCAGTAGAGGCATTTAGAATCCGGATAGTTCCCCATCCTCTCACCAAGGTTTTTTTTTGGGAGGAGGAAGTTAGTTCTTTAATTCTGGTCAGTGTTTTTGGCTAATAATTCTGTATATATCATTAAAAGCATTTTTTGCATTGACTGATGGACTGTTAACATACATATGCTGCAAACTAATGACATTAATTTGGTAGCTGTAGCACCCAGAAATAGAGTATTTAATCTACATGGAATTCCTGATATTGCTCCTATAATACAAGCTTCTACAGTTGTCTCTATAGCAGTTTTTTATGAAGTGTATTAGATCAACATAATCTGGAGTGCTTTTAAAGATACAGATTCCTTCCTGTAGAGCAGGGGTCTGCAAACTTTTTATCTGTGAAGGGGCCAGATAGTAAATTTTTAGGCTTTGTGGGCTAGACTGTCTCTGTCACAGCTACTCAGTTCTGCTGTTAGAGCATGAAAGCAGCCATAGATAATACATAAGTGAATGAATGTGGCTGTGTTCCAATAAAACTTCATTTATTAAAAACTGGTGGTAGGGCACAGTTGGTCTTTGGGTTTGCCAGCCCCTACTATAGATCTGTAGAATTGGATCTCTGAGGATAGATTATAAAGTTTGAAGACTTTTTTTGGTTCATCTAATAGGTATTCTCGTTTTACAACTATGACCATTAAAATCTGGAACAAAATTTATAAAGTTGGAATATGGTTGCTTTTATGATAAAAAAATTTGCCAAAATTTCTACTTTAACTATTATACTTTTATGTTAAAAAAGTTTTTTTTTAAGTACTTTAAAGAAATAGTAGGAGAAACAAAATTGAAGTTCACTGTAAGGATAATTGATATCTCATAACCATAGAGTGCCTGGTGGGGTGAATAAAGCTTTGGATTCTCTTATAAATAGGTATGAGAAAAGGAAAATGTAGTTTTCCAAACTTTTGTATGTAGTACACCTGATTATAGCTAGAAGCTTCTATCTAATTTCCCTGTTGATCTGTGTTATAATGTTTTTTTAAGTTTTGCACACGCCTTGCTAAAAGTAGGCTTAGTAATACTCCAAAATGGACATTTTAATTCAGATTACTTGAGTCTTGAATTATTAGCTTTAGTAATAGATGTACAAGTTAGCACAATGAATTTTCCCCATTGAAAAATATATCCATAGAGGGCTTTCTTTGCACCAATACCTATGAATAGGCATCAGTGAGCACTACTTGGTTCTTACCCCTGGCTAACAATTTCATTAGGAATATAAAAGGAAGGTACATTTCTATGTAGATTGAAATGCATATAAAGGTTGTGGTTTATGTAAAAATACTTGTTTACATTGCCTATTGTAAGTTTTTTCTAGACAAGAGTGTTTGCCTTCTTTCTTTACCGATGATAATAATACAGTCTATAATTGTGTATTTTATAAAACTGTTTTGATTAATTATATTTGTTTTCTTTTGTTTAACATAGTACTGATTCAAAATTAATATGCTAATCTTTTCAGGAGATCATGAATGTGGCAGTTCTAGTCAGAGAACACTTTCTGTCCAAGAGGCAGCTGCATATTTGAAAGTAAGCAGTGAATTAGAATTTTAACAGCTCTATTCCTAAAGTTAATATAAATTATTACAATTTATATTTACCATCTGATGCATTTGATTACTTTTACTGTTAAAAGTTTGGGCCTGCTGTTCGGTGTAATGTGACCAGATAGAGAAAGCAGAATTACTCAGCTGTTTTAAAGTACTCTATTATGAGAGAATGCACAGTAGTTTGGAAAGGGTGCAAACACCATTGATGAGAAAGAAATTGAGATAGGTAAGTAGTACATAAGAAAGCAAGTAAACATCTAACCATTGTCATTTATTTCAGTCCTTCTGCCCTGCGATAATTTCATTTCATGGTTCTAAGAGAACTTGCAGATACATTTTTCTATACGACTGTGAATAATGTTTAGGAAATCTTAAAGGAAAAGTACTAGAAGGTTAAAATGGAGACGTGTCACTCTGATTGCTAAAGAGGGGAGAGTGGATATTGAAAATCATACTAGGGAGCTTGATGTTAGTCCAGTTCCGTAAAGATGTGAGTACTTGCATATGGAAATACTAATCCCTAAAACTTGGCATCCATTCATTGAGAACAGGTCATGTCATACAAACTTCATTGTAATTGTGGTAAAAAACACATAATATGAAATCTACCATAAAGTGCACGGTATTGTTGACTATGTATATGTCATTGTGCAGCAGATCTCTCAGGCTTTTTCATCTTGCATTACTGAATCTGTGTACCCGTTGCACAGCAACTCCCCTTTTCCTTCTCCTAGTCCCTAGCCACCACCATACCACTTTCTGCTTCTATGAGCTTGACTATGGTAGATACCTCATATAAATGGAATCATGCAGTATTTGTCTTTCTGTAACTGGCTAATGTCATTTAACACAATGCTCTCAAGGTTCATTCACGTTGTAATAGATGGCAGAATTTCCTTTTTTTTTAAAAGTTGAATAATATTCTACTGTATATACCTCACATTTTCTGTATCCATTGATATGTTGGTAGGCATTTAGCTGTTTCCACTTCTTGACTATTGTGAATAATACTGCAGTGAACATAGGAGTGCAAATTATCTCTTAGATCGTGTTTTCAATTCTTCTGATAAATACCCAAAAGTGAGATTGCTGGAACATGTAATAGTTCTATTTTTAATTTTTTTATTAACTTCCATACTGATTTTCTTAGTGGCTGCACCATTTTACATTCCCACCAACTGTTTACAATGTGCGTGTGTGCTCAGACACTCTGTCGTGTCGGACTCTTTACAACCCCATGGACTGTAGCCTGCCAGGCTCCTCTGTCCATGGGATTCTCTCGGCAAGAATACTGGAGTGGGGTGCCATGTCCTCCTCCAGGGGATCTTCCCAACCCAGGGATTGAACCTGCATCTCTTACATCTTCTGCATTGACAGGTGGATTCTTTGCCACTAGCGCCACCTTGGAAGCCCATAGGTTACAAGGATTCCCTTTTCTCCATATCCTTGAATACTTCTGTTTTCTTTTGGTTTTGGTTGGTTTTTTTAATAACGGCCATCCTAACAGGTGTAAAGTGATATCTCATAGTGGTTTTGATTTGCATTTCCCTGGTTAGTGATGTCAAGCATCTTTTCATATACCTGTTGAAGTTCCTTATTTATTTTTGGTTATTAACCCTTATCAGATGGTTTGTAAATGTTTTCTCCCATTCCACAAATTGTGTTTATACCCTGTTGATTGTTTCCTTTGCTGTGTGGAAGCATTTTAGTTTGATGATGTCCCACTTGTCTCTTTTTGCTTTGGTTACCTGTGCTTTTGGTGTTATATCCAGAAAATCGTTGTCAAATCATAATTTAAAAATCATTACTAAGACCAATATCATGAAGTATTTCCCTAAATTTTCTTCTAAAAGTTTTATAGTTTCATGTCTTATGTTTAAGTCTTCACTCCATTTTGAGTTGATTTTCGTGTAGTGTATGATAAGGTTTCAGTTTCATTCATTTACATGTGGAAATCCAGTTTTATCAGTACTGTTTTTTGAAGAAACTATCCTTTTCCTATTGTGTGTTCTTAGCACACTTGTTGAAATCAGTTGACCATCAATCTGAGTGTGTCTCCATTTTATTCCATTGGTCTATATGTCTGTCTTGATGCCAGCACCATACTGTTTGATTACTGTAACTTTATGATATGCTTTGAAATCAGAAATATGGGGCCTCTACTTTTGTTCTTCTTGCTTAATATTATTTTGGCTATTTGGGATTCTTTGTAGGTCCATATGAATTATAGTATTGATCTTTCTATTTCTGGGGGGAAAAAAAAAAAACTGCTACTGAAATTTTGATGGGAATTGCATTGAATCTGTAGATTGCTTTGGGTAGTATGGACATTTTAATTAAGTCTTCCAGTTCACGAACCCAGGATGCCTTTTCATTTATTTGTGTCTTGAAATTTCTTTTAGCAGTGCTTTGTAGTTTTTAGTGTGTAAGTCTGTTACCTTCTAGATAATGTTTATTCCTAAGTATTTTATTCTTTTTGATGCTTTTTGTAGATGAAATTTTAAAATTTTCTGGTTGTTCATTTTTATGTGTAGAAATGCAACTTCTTTTTGTATTTTTTTTTTTTTTCCTTTGGTCCCACACCTTTGCTGAATATATTTAAGTTCTAACATTTTGGGGTTTTTTTTTTTGGTGGAGTCTGTAGGGCCTTCTATGTACACAATCATGTTATCTGCAAACAGATAGAATTTTACTTCTTCACTTCAAATTTGTATGCCATTTATTTTCTTTTCTCACCTAACTGCTCTACTGTATTGAATAGAAATGACAACAGTGGACATCTTTGCCTTATTCTTGGTCTCCAAGGAAAAACCTCAGTTTTTCATGATTAAAAATATATTAGTCATCAGCTTTTCATATATGGCCTTTATTGTTTTGAGGTAATTTGCTTCTCTTCCTAGTCTATCATGTGTTTTTAATCACTTAAGGTATTGAATTTTGTCAAATGCTCTTCCTGTATTGAAATTATCATATGATTTTTCCTTCTGTTAATGTGATGTATTACATTGATTGGCTTTTGTGTGTTTGTCCTTTCATTCTTGGAATAAACCCCACTTTTGATCCTTATAATATGCTATTTAATTCACTTTGCTAATAGTTTGTTGAGGATTTGTGTCTATATTCATCAGGGATATTGATCTGTATTTCCGTTCTTGAAGCATTTTTGATGTCAGAGTAATGGTGGCCTCATAAAATGAGTGTGAAAGTGTTCCTTCCTTGTTAAGTTTTTGGAGGACTTTGAGAAGGCTAAATGTTAATTTTTAAAAAAATATTTGGCAGAATTCTCCAGAGAAGCCATTGAATCCCAAACTTTTCTTTGTTGGGAGGCTTTTACTGATTCAGTTACTGATTCAGTTTCTGTACTAGTTATAGATCCGTTCAGACCTTTTCTTCGTTATTTAGTCTTGATAGGTTATATGTTTCTAGGAATTTATCCATTTTTTTCTGTTATCTAGTTTGTTGACAAATAATTGTGCATAGTAGACTCTTAAAATCCTTTGTATTTCTCTGACATCAATCTTAAACATCTCTTTCATTTCTCTTAAAAAAAAATTATTATTATTTTTTTTGGCTTTGCTGGGTCTTCGTTGCTCGGCGCGCTTTTCTCTAGTTGCAGCGAGCAGGGTCTGCTCTCTAGTTTTGGTGTACACGGGCTTCTCATCGCAGAGGCTTCTCATTGCAGAGTGGGCTTCGGTAGTGGCAGCACAAGGGCGCAGTAGTTGTGGTGCACTGCTTAGTTGCTCTGCAGATGCGGGATCTTCCTGGTTCAGAGATTGAACCAGTGCATGTCTCCTGCATTGGCAGATGAATTCTTTACTACTGAGCCAGCAGTAAGGCCCCTTCTTCTTTCATTTCTGATTTTGTTTGAGTCTCTTTCTCTTTTTATTAACTAAGGGTTTGTCAATTTCGCTTATCTTTTAAAAAACCACATCTTTGTTTTGTTGTTTTTTTGTCCTATTTTCTATTTTGTTTCTGCTCTAATTCCTATTGTTTCCTTCTGCTAACTTTGGGCTTAATTTATTCTTTTTCTAGTTCTCTGAGGTGTAGAGATGGGTTATTTGAGATCTTTCTTTTTTAATGTAGGCATTTACCGTAGTGAAATTCTCTGTTAGAACTGCTTTTGCTGTATCCCATAAGAAGCTGTTGGGTTTCTTACATCTGAATGTCCATTTCTTTCCCCAAATTGTAAAGTTTTGGTTATTATTTCTTGAAATAAGCTTTCTGCTCCTTTCACTCCTCTCCTTCTGGGACTTCATAATGTGTGTATTGGTCCAATTGATGATGTTCCGTAAGTCCCTTAAGCTTTCTTCACTCTTCTTCATTCTTTTTTCTTCCTCCAACTGGGTAATTCTAAATGACTTATCTTTTAGTTCCTCGATTCTTTGTTCTGATGGATTTAAGACTGCTGTTGAACACATGCTGTGAATTTTTCAATTCAGTTGTATTCTTCAGCTCCAGAGTTCCTGTTGGTTCTTTTTAGTATTTTCTCTCTCTTGATATTCTCATCTTACTTATATGTTGTTTTCTGAGCTCAGTGAGCATCTTTATGCCAGTTTACTATGAAATTTTTATTGGATAATTCATATACCTCAGTTTCTTTAGGGTCAGTCTCTGGAGATTTATTTTGTTGTTTTAGTTGGGCCCTGTTTCCTTGTTTCTTTTTGTGTGTCTTGCTACTTTGTTTTGGGATATTCCATTTGAAAACACAGCCACATCTCCCAGTCTTTAAGAACTGCCTTCATGCAGGGGAAGACCTTTACCGGTGATCTCAGATACGCTAGGGTCTCCTCAAATCTTTATTGTGGACTTGTGGGTATATATTCCCAACTAGAGAGGTTTTACAGGTTTCTTTTTTTTTTTTTTTTAATAGTTTCACTATATATTGCAATTATTTTTTAAGTACATAAATTTTTAGTTGGAGTTTCAGTATCAGACTCTCAAAAGTTAATAATAGAATGAGTAGACAGAAAAGTAGAAGGGTATAGTAGATCTGGAAAGCACTGTGAACCAATTCAACATAATTAAGATTTATATAATTTTCACACAGAAGTGGGATACAAATTCTATTCAGGTTCCCATTGATTATAAATCAGGAGACACTGGAACATATCCAGGAACGTAAAACGAAGTATAAAAATTTCATGGTCTGAAGGTATTGAAATACAGAGTCTGTTCTCTTATCACCATGGAATTATGTTAGAAATCTGTCAAAAGATATTTAAAAATAACCCACGTAGCAGCAGCAGCAGCACGTATTTTCAAGTGCAATGTGACATATACCAAGAGAAATCTTTGACTTAGCCATTGAAAGTCTCGATAAAGTTAGAAGACTGAAAAAGTGCAGAGGGCGATTGCAGAGAAGAGAGCATTTAAATGAGAAGTTAATATCAGAATAAGAATTTAATACCAAAGATACTTTAAAAATCCCATGTATTTGGTAATGTCCACTTTTAAATGATGGATGTGTCATTTAAAAGAGTATCATTTAAAAGCCATAACAAGAAAAGAGTTGTGTCCGACTCTTTGCAACCCCCATGGACTATAGCCCGCCAGGCTTCTCTGTCCATGGGATTCTCCAGTCAAGAATACTAGAGTGGGTAGCCATTTCCTTCTCCAGGGAATCCTCCCGACCCAGGGATCAAGCACAGGTCTCCTGCCTTGCAGACGGATTCTTTACCATCTGAGCCACCGGGAAGCCCCACATCAAGGAAAATTAGAAAACATGCATGACAGAATAAAAGTGAAAAGAGAATTATCAAAATTTGTTGCATGCAGCTAAAGCCGCTCAGTGCAGCTAATGCAGTGTGGGATCTTGAATGAAGTATGAAAACAAATAATGGGCACTAATATAAAATTCTGTGAAATTTGAACAAAATCTTTTTATAGGAGCTTATAGTCTCTTGCTCCCTCCAGTGCCTGTCTGCTGTACTGCGGGTCCTCTAGAGCAACAGCAAGCTGTCCCGCTCCTTTTTATTTCAGGCATCTAGCCCATGTCAGGTCTCGGTATTTTGAAACAGGTAATACAGAAACCAGTCCTTTGGGTAGCTCCTTGAAAAACTGAAACATTGGACACACGTTCCAGCTCTTTCCCTCCTCAGGGAGCAATGAGGAGTTGGGGGTTTTCTAACACTTACTTTGCACTGAGCTGCAGGCAGGGTCAGTGGCAAGTGAGTGTGTGCTAATTCATGGCCTTTGTTCTTGGTGGTCCCCAGCCTGGTGCCCTTTGACCTATTAGTGCTTAGATTCAAGCACGACAGAACCCCATCCGTCTGCTACTGCTAAGTCGCTTCAGTCGTGTCTGACTCTGTGCAACCCCATAGGCGGCAGCCCACCAGGCTCCCCCATCCCTGGCATTCTCCAGGCAAGAACACTGGAGTGGGTTGCCATTTCCTTCTCCAGTGCATGAAAGTGAAAAGTGAAAGTGAAGTCGCTCAGTGACCCTCAGCGACCCCATGGACTGCAGCCTTCCAGGCTCATGGAAAATCTGTCCATGGGATTTTCCAGGCAAGAGTACCAGAGTGGGGTGCCATTGCCTTCTCCGCCCATCCCTCTGGTGGCCCCCCAAAAATCTGAACATTTAGATAAATACTCCAGTCTTCTCTTTCCCTGCTCAAGGAGAAGCCAGGAATTGGGAATTTTCTCCCCATCACATTATGCTGTGCCAGAGGCAGGGGCTCCAGTATGTGAGTGTTACAAATTTTCCTACTTTCATGCAGCTGGTTTTGTACTTGTTTGGGATGCAAGAACCTCTTAACTGGTTTCTGGGTTTCTTATCATACAAAGGGAATTAACCTGTGTATTGTTGAATTTGTGTCTCTAGCAGGGAAGGAGGATCAGGGCCTTCCTATTCAGCTGTTTTGCTGACGTCACCCCCTCTTTTTTGTTTTTAAATTTAGAATATTGTATTGTTCTAAAGCTTTCAGCAAGGTTTTGGTGGCAATCTCCCATGATATGTTTGTCAAAAAAGAGAAATATGGACTCAGTTTTTAACTTAATTCATAACTTACATGTAGATAACACAGAAGATGTGAAGGCAGTATAGTACGATGAGGAGTAGATGTTGATTCAAATTGTAGCACTGGCGTGTAGAAGCTTTGTGTCCTGGTAAAGTCCCTGTACTTCTCTGTACCTGTGTCTCAGTGTGAAAATGGGACCGTTGTTATTAATGACTGTCAGAGTTGTTGGGAGAATGTAAGTGAAAGTAGAAAGTACCTAGTTCAGTTCCTGATGGTTATACTAACTTCCATTAAAATTTATTTCTTTTTTTGTGTGTTTCCTAACTAAACCAGTGTCATTCTGGAGAGAGTTTTCTTTAACATGCTGCAGATTTTGTCTGTCAACCTCATTCTCTCCTTCGTTTTCAGTTGTGGCCTAGATGACAACATTAATGACAGGTGAACCTGTGGAGAGTGTAGTAGCTAATAGTTTGGATAGCTGGAGGATCAGGATCCAAAAAGGTCTAAATAAGGAGAACTTATAATTACAAGGCTGTGTCTTAAAGAGTAGAAGAATTGCTAGATGAATTATTCAGGTAAAGGCAAAGATAGGATTGGATTGAGTAGGCTAAAGGGAACATAGAGTCAAATAGTCCAGGAAAAGGGCAGAACATATGGGGATCCAAAGCAAGTGAAAGTTTTTACTTTTAGCAGTAGGAAAAACTGATCCCAACCAATGAGTCCCTCTTGGTTTCCCCTTTTTTTCCCCCCAGTTGACTCTCTCTTGGCTTGCCTTGTGGCTTGGGCTTCCCTTGTCGCTCCGCTGGTAAAGAATCTTCCTGCAGTGCGGGAGACCTGGGTTCAGTCCCTGGGTTGGGAAGATCCCCGGGAGAAGGGAAAGGCTACCCACTCCAGTATTCTGGCCTGGAGAATTCCATGGACTGTATAGTCCATGGGGTTGCAAAGAGTCAGACATGGCTGAGCAACTTTCACTTCACTTGACTCTCTCAGAGTGGTAATGGCACAGATATCAGACATGTGCTATTGTCGGTCATAAATTCCTGGGATAGGATTAAGTTACTTTTCACAAGAACCCTGAGATTCTTTAACTCTACTGAATTGTGTTCGAAGGAAGGACTAAATGGATGGGATAGGGCTTGGGGACAGGATAAGGCTTCATCTTTTTCTTATCCAGCCATTTGACTGGATAAGGTGAAAAAGAAGGGACATAGAACCAGAGTTGGGACAATTGAAATCTAAGCCAAGCAGCAGTGGGTACAAAAGAATTACTTCTATTAAAATCTGGCAGCAAAGAAGTTACTAGAAGCACTCCTTCATGAGTTGAGTAGAGAACTGTCTGTATTGAGGTTTTTTTTAAAAAATGATGATAGTGAATTCCAGTCTTAAAAGATCTTCATATCTTTTCTCTGGAACTGTTTTTTGTTTCAGATTAGGTTTTGCCTTTTTAAAGAAGAAATTTAGTAGAACATATAATGTGTCTTTTTACAAAAGATTTTGGATTAATTTCTTAATTCGTTAAATGAAGTTACTTTCTGGAGATAATATCCTTTTTGTTATACATTTAGGGGTGTGTGTGTGTGTATTCTTTTTGGAGTTTTCATTTTCAGATTTTCAGTTGCTGTGAAATCTGATACGACTTGTACCAAAGATGCAGTTTGGACTGCTACTAAAACAAAAACCTTAAACAGGAATTTTTCAAAAAAAATAAAGTTTTATGGTCTAGATAAAGGTGTAGGTGCTGTTTTTAATAGGCTTCTTCTTCTTTTTTTTTTTTCTTTTCAATATAACATTACCCCATGCTTATGATTTAACTCATATAGAAAATAAAAGGAAAACTGCATTTCAGATTCACCACCTAAAGTTAGCCACTCATTTTGGTCCATGTTTCTCTAGTCTTACATTTCCCCCCTGAAATTAGTATCAGTATAAATGTTATAAATACTGATATTTTTTCCTTAAAGTTGTTAGCATTTTCCCATGTCATTGTTCAGGCTTTTAAAAACTGTTCCTCTTTATTACTGAATAATATTTCTTTACATGTTTTTATTCTCCTGGGTTATGGGATTTCAGTATTATGAAAGCATGCTAATTTTGCATTATAGTATTTGATTTTGTGATTATTTCCTTGTTTCCTTAGTCCTAGAAAGGAAATCACTTATTCAAAGAACTTTTGTTAATACTTTTGAAATATGTTGCCAAATTACTTTCTAATTTGTTATGATAATTTTAGCACAACCTATTTTATTTTACCCAAGTTCTAACATAAATATGGAAGAATCCCACTACAATTCTGATATCAAACAGAGACAACCATATGTATATCGTAGGCTTTCTGCTTCTGGAGAGAGACCTATTGTACCTTTTATGTGCTTGTACCATGGTTTCACCTGCAACACAATTAAGTTTTTGCATTCAGGAATAAATGAGCTAGAGAATATGTAGAACTCCTATGCTGTAAGCTAATTTTCCCCCAGCGTCTGGTGCATTTTAAGTAAATGTTTGATTGAATAAAAGGAATGAATGGTTTAGTTCCTAAGTCACCTCCAACTCTTTTGTGACCCCATGGACTGTAGCCCACCAGGGTTCTCTGTCCATGGGATTTCCCAGTCAAGAATGCTGGAGTGGGTTGTCATTTCCTTCTCCAGGGGATCTTTCCGACCCAGGGATTGAACCTAGGTCTCCTGCACTGGCAGGTAGATTCTTTACCATCGAGCCACCAGGGAAGCCCAAAATGAGTGAATAAGCCTCAGTAAAAACTTTTTTCACTTTGAGTCTTTATATTCCATTTTTTTTATTTCTCACACTTTCTTCTTCAAAGAAAATTTAAATAAATGTGACAATTAATTTAAATAAATGTAACATTTTTTCTTACTCCTAGTGTTTTTCTTGGGCTTTTTATTCCTCATTTTTGAGGTTGAAATCTAGTTTTGATTTGTGAAAAGTTAAGAGGTCCCTCTGGTGGAACATTCAGGAAATACGTGGCACTATTATTTTCATGAAAAGACAGATGCAAAGTTAAATGATAGGAGCTTTGTATGTTAGCATAGCAATAGAATGATGAAATGAATGGTGGTTCATTTCCTAGGTCACTTTTAAGACCTGTTTAATTTTAAACACAATATGTTTTAAGATTTGTGAAGAATATAATAGGAAAGAAGATTGCAAATATGCCAAATTATGGGCTGAATAAATTTTTATGGACTAACTTGGAATGTTAATCACTTAATAAGATTGTGTCTTTGTGGAAAAATAAATATCCTAAAAAATAGAATGAATTAATACCTTTCATAATGGTTATAGTATTTCAAGTATAATTTGTCTTGGTACTTTCTGTATGTTACCTTTGATTTCACAGTGATGCAACAAGGTAGGTGGTTTCAGACTCACCTTTATAAAGAAAATAAAGCTTAGTTCAGTTCAGTTCAGTTCAGTCGCTCAGTCATGTCTGACTCTTTGCGATCCCATGAATTGCAGCACGCCAGACCTCCCTGTCCATCACCAACTCCCAGAGTTCACTCAGACTCACGTCCATCGAGTCGGTGATGCCATCCAGCCATCTCATCCTCTGTCATCCCCTTCTCCTCCTGCCCCCAATCCCTCCCAGCATCAGAGTCTTTTCCAATGAGTCAACTCTTCGCATGAGGTGGCCAAAGTACTGGAGTTTCAGCTTCAGCATCATTCCTTCCAAAGAAATCCCAGGGCTGATCTCCTTCAGAATGGACTGGTTGGATCTCCTTGCAGTCCAAGGGACTCTCAAGAGTCTTCTCCAACACCACAATTCAAAAGCATCAATTCTTTGGTGCTCAGAGGGGTTTAATAAGTAGGTCATCCAGCTAGTAAGTGATGGAACTGTGAATAGAATCAAAATATCTGCTCTTTTCACTATACTATTCTGCCTCTTAGATGGAAGAGCTGGGTTTATAACCCATACCTCATACTGAGTGGTCAAGAGACTGACACTGAATAGGGTTCAGAATCTGAAGATGTGAACAAAGTATATGCATCTGCCTACATGACTTATTTTCTCTTAATGTCCTCTTATGGTTATACATACAGCAATTCAGTAGTGGAGTCATGATCTGATTCCAGGCCTCTTGGATTCTAAAGACCATATTCTTTCCATTATTCCTGGAAGTAAAAGATCAACTTTCCACTGAAACATTAAGAACTAAATCATACTCACTGTTGATTTCTGTGTGTCATATTTTACGTAATTTAAAGGTAGCATCTAGTGTGTATTGTTTAGCCCCTAAATCATGTCTGACTCTTTTGAGACTCCATGAACTATAGCCCAGTAGGCTCCTCTGTCCATGGGATTTTCCAGGCAAGAATATTGGAGTGGGGTGCCATTTCCTTCTCCAGGCTATCTTTCCGATGCAGAGTGTCTCCTTCGTTGCAGGTAGATTCTTTACCACTGAGCCACCAGAATATTCACTAAAGCCACATAGCTATTAGTGTCATGCAAATTATCCATTTGTGAACTTTATCTGGTAGATTATTAATGTTGGCTTAACTTTTCCCTGTACCACTATCTTTTCCCCTCCATGTGTTTTGTTGCTTTCTTTAATGAACTGAATCTTTTCCATGAAGCAGTATTATTTTTGTGCTTTGAAACTGTAATCCAAGTTCAAAGCATCTGATATGGGTTTTTAAATTACACATTTCGGCTAGTTATTTTGAAAATAAGGTAAATTTGTAATTGGGGATCAATTACAGTGTATTAAAATAGTTTTAATTTGTTAAAGATTTGGGAAAACTTCCTTTCAATTTAGAAAGATTTCTGTGATGCTGTCAGCAGTGTGTTAGCTGAGCTGTTGCTTATAAATAAATAGTAACAAGTAATTATGTTAATAATAGACCTACTTTAAAAATTAAAAACTTTGTTTCCTCTTGAGTTTTATCATCAGTTATTTGAAAATGGGTGTTTTATGATACAGGAATGCCTTACCTCGAGGATTGGCAAACTGCAGCTCATGAGCCTGGTTTTGTATGGCCTGCTGAGGTTTTACAACATTTTTAAAGGTTGCATTAAAAATATGTAAGTGACAGAGACAAGAAGTGTATATGTTGCAAAGCTGAAAATATTTACTGTCTGCCCTTTGCTAAAAAATTGGCATACCCCTTGCATTACAGTTTTCCAGGTGGCTCCAACAAGTGAATAAAGCACTTCAGACTTAAAATCAGGTAGATGCTGTGTGCTGCAGCGTTAGCATGAACTGTTTAATTCGCATATGCCAGAAAAAAAATTCAACTTTTACTTCTACAAAAATTCCATTTTATGATACTGCTGCTGCTGCTACTGCTAAGTCGCTTCAGTCGTGTCCGACTCTGTGCGACCCCATAGATGGCAGCCCACCAGGCTCCCCTGTCCCTGGGATTCTCCAGGCAAGAACACTGGAGTGGGTTGCCATTTCCTTCTCCAATGCATGAAAGTGAAAACTGAAAGTGAAGTTGCTCAGTGTGTCTGACTCTTAGTGACCCCATGGACTGCAGCCTACCAGGCTCCTCCATCCATGGGATTTTCCAGGCAAGAGTACTGGAGTGGGGTGCCATTGCCTTCTCCGTTATGATACTATAGAACTCCATGTACTATGTCAAATATTTGTGGAAGTAATGGTTTATTTAAGAACTCAAACTCTGTTAAATCTTTAATGGGAATTTTAAATAAATTATCATTTGTTTTTTAAAATGTTTATTCATAAAGGAACATTCCATGGTTCTGTTGTGTTGCAAGTAGTGGTTGGATATCGAAGGGTATTTACATAGGAAAGGAGAACAGAAAATGGAAAAATAACAACAGATACCTTTTTCTATGCTTCTGCTGTTTTATAACTAGAAGTGTTAAGTTCTTTGTTCTTCCACATATTTAACTTATTAGAGTAGCTGTCCTTGTTAATTTGAACCATTATGTTTATTTTTAATGATAATTAATAAGAGCAGTCATGCTATTTATAATCTTTAGCCTCCATTTTTATATTTAAATTACACAGCAAGTAAACTTGGAAATTCATTTAATTTTGCATTACTTGAAATATGTTTAGTCTAATTTTTCACGTTCTGTATAGTAATGAAAAAATGTCATAAAATACTGCATATTGCATTGAATAGAAACTGAAAAATGTGTATGTAAATACAAGTTAAATACAATGTATGTACTTCATTGATTTTTAAAATATCCACATCTTTCAAGGGTGGAATCTTGTTTGTGTCTTTGAAGGATACAGTCTTTGAAAAGAACTAAATGAGTACAAAATCCTTTTCAAAAACCAATATATTGCAAACAGGAATTAACACAGGTCTTCAGCTCTGTGTCAGTTCAGTTCAGTCACTCAGTCGTGTCCGACTCTTTGTTACCCCATGGACTGCAGCACACCAGGCCTCCCTATCCCATCACCAACTCCCGGAGTTTACTTAAACTCATGTCCATTGAGTCAGTGATGCCATCCAACCATCTCATCCTCTGTCGTCCCTTGCTCCTCCTGCTTTCAATCTTTCCCAGCATCAGAATCTTTTCAAATGAGTCAGTTTTTTGCATCATGTGGCCAAAGTATTGGAGTTTCAGCATCATTCCTTCCAATGAATATTCAGGACTGATCCTTTAGGATGGACTGCTTGGATCTCCTTGCAGTCCAAGAGACTCTAAAGAGTCTTTTCCAACACTACAGTTCAAAAGCATCAATTCTTCTCACCTTTCTTTATAGTCCAACTCTCACATCCGTACATAACTACTGGAAAAACAATAACCTTGACTAGAATGGCTTTTTTTGGCAAAGTAATATCTCTGCTTTTTAATATGCTGTCTAGGTTGGTCATAACTTTTCTTCCAGGGAGCAAGCATCTTTTAATTTCATGGCTGTAGTCACCATCTTCAAAGATTTTGGATCCCCAAAAACAAATTCTGGCATTGTTTCCATTGTTTCCCCATCTATTTACCATGAAGTGATGGGACCAGATGCCGTGATCTAGTTTTCTGAATGTTAAGTTTTATGCCAACTTTTTCACTCTTCTCTTTCACTTTCGTCAAGAGGCTCTTTAGTTCTTCTTCACTTTTTGCCATAAGGGTGGTGTCATTTGCATATCTGAGGTTATTGATATTTCTCCTGGCAATCTTGATTCCAGCTTGTTCTTCATCCAGTCCAATGTTTCTCATGATGTACTCTGCATATAAGTGTAGTAATCAGGGTGACAATATACAGCCTTAACATACTCCTTTCCCGATTTGGAACTGGTTAGTTGTTCCATGTCCAGTTCTAACTGTTGCTTCTTGACCTGCATACAGATTTCTCAGGAGGCAGACAGGTCAGGTGGTCTGGTATTCCCATCTCTTTAAGAATTTTCCACAGTTTGTTGTGAACCACACAGTCAAAGGCTTTGGCATAGTCAATAAAGCAGTAGATATTTTTCTGGAACTCTCTTGCTTTTTCAATGATCCAGTGGATGTTGGCAATTTGATCTCTGGTTCCTCTGCCTTTTCTAAATATGGCTTGAAGATCTGGAAATTCACAGTTCACATGCTATTGAAGCCTGGCTTGAAGATTTTTGAGCATTACTTTGCTAGAGTGTGAGATGAGTGCAGTTGTGTGGTAGTTTGAGCATTCTTTGGCATTGCCTTTCTTTGGGATTGGGATGAAAACTGACCTTTTCCAGTCCTGTGGCCACTGCTGAGTTTTCCAAATTTGCTGGCATATTGAGTGAAGCACTTTTACAGCATCATCTTTTAGGATTTGAAGTTGCTCAAGTGGAATTCCATCACCTCCACTAGCTTTGTTTGTAGGGATGCTTCCTAAAGCCCACTTGACTTTGCATTCCAGGATGTCTGGCTGTAGGTGAGTGATCACACCATCATGATTATCTGGGTCGTGAAGATCTTTTTTGTATAGTTCTTCTGTGTATTGTTGCCACCTCTTCTTAATATCTTCTGCTTCTGTTAGTTTCATACCATTTTTGTCCTTTATTGTGCCCATCTTTGCATGAAATGTTCCCTTGGTATCTCTAATTTTCTTGACGAGATCTCTAGTCTTTCCCATGTTAATATTGTTGTATGGAGTTTTCAAAATCTTGTATTGCTTGTGCTCATCCATGCAATATAACCAGAAATACGTTCTCTTGATGTTTCTTCATCAAAGCTTTAATCTTCTCTAATTTAGAGTAAGTGAATATGAGTTCTGTTTGATTTTTTAGTTATATGCAAGGTGATTTCTGCTGTCTACTTACAAAAATTAAAACAGTAATTATTGGGAGGGAGGTTCAAAAGGGAGGGATATGTATACCTGTGGCTGATTCATATCGAGGTTGACAGAAAACAACAAAATTCTGTAAAGCAATTATCCTTCAATAAAAAAATTTTTAAAAAAGGCAGAAATTGCCTGAACTTATCTTTTATAATTGCATAACTTTTTGAAGCAATACTAAACAAAATTTACTTTTTCTTATTTTCTAGTTCTTATTCACATGATTGTATATCTTTCATAGTAATAGTTGAATGCTGTATTTTACTTTTTAAAGTATATAGCTATTTAGCTCTTGTCATGATTATTTCTAATTTAATAATATCCAACAGAAGTGATCTCATATATAAGTCATCTTTTAATCATTAAATGCTAACATTGACTACAAATTTTTTGGTATTTATAAATAATGCTGAAATTATCACACTTAAAAAAAAATAGCCTATAGGTTATCGTTAGCATCTGAAAACCCTGGCAGTAGTTACACATAAGTAATGATGCCTAGCAAGATTAGTTTTGCTTCATAAAATTCTTTATTATACTTTCAAATTTGATATATTAAAATAACATTAGAAAGTAAACTGATCAAATGAGAACATTGTAATTTCCAATGCTGTTGAAGAATCTGTTGTTAAAATGCAGTAGCTATTACATATAAATATTTTTAAAGAATTTTATAAAGTGACTTCTTGTGTCTATTTCTACTTTTAGAAATTCATTTTTTTGCACTTCCAAAAGTATATAAAGACATACTTTTGAATAGAATACAAGTTCCCATGAGCATGGAGAATTTTGGCTTTTTGCTTAGTGCTACATTTCTAGGTCCTAGAACAGTACCTGGCACGTAGTGGGCCCTCAATAAATATTTTGAATGAAAGAATTTTTAAGGATGTTTATTACAGTATTATTTGTTATACTCAAATAATTGAAACCATTTCATGTTCATTAGTGAGAGGATGATGGTGTAAAATAACCACACAATAGAATACTGTTGTACTGGAAAAAATTGGAGTTGTCTCATGAATATTTATACTGATATACATTGACAACACCAGTTCATTCTGTGAAAAAAGCAAGTAGAAAAACAGTTTGTATAATACAACACCACTTTCGTTTTTAATATTTTGATTTAAAAAATACATAATCCACTTATGCATAGCACTTCTTAAACTTTCAGGTTTCAGGATCCTTTTGTAATCCTAAAATTACCGATGATCCTAAATGGCATTTGTTTGTAGAATATATATGTATGTATTTATTTATTTAGATATGTATTTGCCATATTAGAAATTAAAGCAACATTTTAAAGTTTACTTATTCATTTAAAATAAGAATAATGACTTTATTACATGTTAGCATAAATAGTGTGTTTTATGAAAAATACTAGTTTCCAAAGTAAAAACATTTAGTGAGAAGTGGCATCGGTTTACATTTTTGCAACTCTCTTAAATGTCCAGGTTAATAAAAGACAACTGAATTCTCATATCTGCTTCAGTGTTCAATCCATTGTGATGGTGTTTTGGTTGAAGTACATCACAAAAATCTAGCCTCACACAGATAGGTAGTCAAAAAAACAGGGGAAAGTATTTTAATTCTCAAGTCAGATAGATAACTCTTCTTTGATATAGCATCAAAACTCTACAAGTAATAGTTTCTTAAAGATTAGTGTAGTATAGAATTTAAAGCCATGACAGTGAACTTTTCATACTAAGGCCTTTTCGTCTGTTTTACAGTTAGAATGGATCTTTTACCTACACAATATTTTATAGCTTGTGATTGGTCATTTGGAAAATATTGGGTCACTAGTTATTCGAATCTTCATAATGTTGACACATTTTAATATGCTGTACTCTAAAGTCACATTTGTAAATATCACAGCACAGTCTCATTTCAAAAGTTTTTTAAGCACTGAAATTGTTAAGCTCATAATAATGGATGTAAGTTTTAAAAATTCTGCTTTTCACTTCATTTGAAAGCTTTAATTTTATTGTGAATAACACAATCAGTTGTTTCTCTGAAACTGATGGGCATATTCATTCACTTGTTGAGAAAATGGCTGTGAAACCCGAGTCTAAGTAATTTGCCATTTTGTTCATCTACAAATAGCATTCCATTAAAAAGAAAAAGTGACTAATTCACTCTTATCATGATGATACTTGAAAAGCAAATTTTAAAAACAATCTAGATTTATTTTTTAAATAAAAAATGAAAAAGCATAGCAAAATGTTAACAGTGGTTATCTTAGGGTGGTGGGGAAATGGTGACTTTTTTCTTTTATTTCTTTTCATTTTTCTGTATTGAATAATACATTTTTATTATATAGTTTAAAGTGTTATATAAGGTATGTTATTTATAGGACAGCTTACACATAAAATCAAGTGAATGTGAATTATTAAGGTTATTTTCTTTATTTTTCTTATTAGGATTTAGGTCCTGAATATGAAGATACATTTAACATCTCATTAAAGTGGATTTTTGAAAATGGAAAAGATGTTGGGATAAGGTAAAGGATTTGGTTTCTACTTTGTTTATTTTGTAGTCTAAGCAGTGATTTTAACTAAATTCTCCCTTGATTATTTTTGCATAGGTGTGTTGGTTATGGCCCTGAGGAAGAATTGACAGATATAGTTGATGTTCAGTTTTTACAATCCACAAGACCACAGATGTCCTTCTGGTGTCGTTTTCGACGTGCTTTTGTTACTGTCACCCACAGGTTATTGTTGTTATGCTTAGGTAAGTTGTGAGAATGAGAAAGATACATTGTAGTCTAGATTTTTGCATGTGTATTTCATCAAATGCCAGGGTTGAGAATATACTTCTGTAATAGTTGTCATTATAAAGCGCATCCAGAAGTCTTCACTAAGATATAGTAATATTGAGGGTTTTTATAATGTCGGTTGGCTTTCCCGGTGGCTCTGATGGTAAAGAATCTGCTTGTAGTGCAGGAGACCCAGGTTTGATCCCTGGGTGAAAAAATCCCCTGGAAAAGGGGATGGCAACCCACTGCAGTATTCTTGTCTGGGAAATCCCATGGACAGAGGAGCCTGGTGGCTATAATCCATTGGGTTGCAAGAAGTTGTACACAACTGAAGGGACTAACACATACACAATGTCAGTATCAATCTAAGGGCTTAGGAAACAGTGCTATGAGAAGTAGGAATCAGACTTTGTCATATGAATGTTACAGAAAAAGCAAATACAGTGCATAGATAGAAATCCACTTTAGGAAACAGAGCAGGAAGATACAAAAATTAGCTTGTTTTTTAAATACTGAGTTAGAAATTAACTTTTTAAAAATTATTTTTAATTTTAAAAATATTATTTATCCAAATTAAAATTTTCATTCAGGCCTCTTAATTTTATGTGACTACTAGAAATTTCTTCTCTTTTCTACCCAAGTCCTTTAAAAATAATTTAGTTTGCTTAAAATTAAATGTTTACAGTCTCATAAGACTCACTTTTCTAGTAGCTTAATGCTGCAAAGAAAAAGGTTTGTGAAGCATGTTACTTTGTATTCAGAAAAAAAAAATGGAATTTAAATGTTCAGTTGTCAACCTAAGGAAGAAATTTTTTTCTGGAAAGATTAAGTGACACACTGGGAAATGTTTAATATTAAATTTTTATATTTAATTTTATTATATAGCTAAATCAAACCACTGTCTTGAAGACTTATTCCACTATCCCATTATGGCAGTTAAAATAATCACCTATAGAAACTGTCAAAATGGCTTTTTTTCCTTCCACTTTGTTACACCAGATTTAACAACTGACGGTTGTTTCAGGTTGCAACAAATATTACTGAATGCCACTGACCACAATTTTAAAACACAATATATGTAAATATTACAGGTGTAGTGATGGTTTGTGTCGTTCTGCGTTACATGAAATATCGCTGGACAAAAGAAGAAGAGGAAACAAGGCAGATGTATGATATGGTGGTAAAGATTATAGGTACAGTATTTGTAAAAATCTGAACTATTTTAGAATACTCATCATGTGATAAATTACTGGTGTCCAATAGTTGTTTTCTTTATAAATTTTTTTGATTTACTTTCAGATGTTTTACGAAGTCATAATGAAGCTTGCCAGGAAAATAAAGATTTACAGCCTTACATGCCTATTCCCCATGTGCGAGATTCTTTAATACAGCCTCATGACAGGTGTGTTCAAAGCATTATGAGTTGAAGTAAATCAGAATGTTACCTTCTGCGGTCATGAAAATTGCATTGAGAGTTATGACCCTTCTCAACAATAGCTGTTTTTACTATACAGGTGTCTTTTTGTACTTTAAACTCTTTTCTAAGCTTTCATCTATTATCGGCCTGATTTTAAGTGGCATAATAGACAACTGGATTTCTAAGCATACTTTTCTTACTTTTTAAAAGTCTCTACTTTATTTCCTTCAATTATATCCTGATAAATAAACAGAGACAGACAGTAGCCAGTGATGTTTTACTAATGTTTTAAAATACTTTATTTTGTTGTTAATGAAGCTTTTTAAATAAAAGAATTCAACAACAACTTCTTGAAAGTAAAAGATGATGTCACATCCTAAAGCAGTGTTCTTACCCTGTGTAAGATGTGTAGCAGCATATCAGAATCATCAGTAGAGCTTTTGAGAGGGGAAAATACCAATGCATTGTTCCACCTCTGGACATCCAAATATGATAAATTTGATGGGAATTTCAGGCACCTTAATCTTTTTGGGAAAAACTGCATAAGCATTGATAAGAACAGCCCTAATTAAGAATAACAACTACTACCTTCAGTTACTAATATTTGAAAAAGATGACAAACAAAGATGATAGTAAATTTGTCATTTTCCTTCAAATGATAGGAAGAAAATGAAGAAAGTCTGGGATAGAGCTGTTGACTTCCTTGCTGCTAATGAGTCTAGAGTTCGCACAGAAACACGAAGAATAGGTGGTGCAGACTTTCTAGTTTGGCGGTGGATCCAGCCTTCTGCCTCCTGTGACAAAATATTAGTAATACCTTCTAAAGTGTGGCAAGGTCAAGGTATGTATGCTTAAACAACAAAAAAATATAGATAGTTTTTTCAAATATAAAATTCTTATGTGTTTAAAATAGTACAACTGAAAGATATATGATGGCAAAGCTCCCTTCCAGCTCCATCCCATAGAAGGAGTCAGTGTTAGCTTCTTACTGTCCTCCCACTTTTCTGTGTGCTAATACAAATAACGTGGTTTGTCTTCACAGTGATATAGTACTAGATACATTACTTTGATTTTTTTCTCTTTCACTTACTAAAAGCAACCTAGTAGTAAAGATCTAACTGCATTCTTTTCCCCTGATATTTTTTGTGCAGATAATTTGTAATATATAATTTATATATTTCTTATTTATATATACATGTTTATATATGCACAAGTATATATTTATTTTATATTTAAAACATATGTAAGTGAAATCATAACTTTTTAACTTCTCTTTTTTTCTATTTTTGCTTGCCTTTTTCATTAAGAGTCTTTCACCAATGCGATACTTGCATATCTCATGCCAAGTCACTTTTGTGGGTGTCTTTCCATATTTTTCTTAATGTTTGTATAGTTGCAAAAACAGATACAAGTTTATAGGAGGATTTGGTGTTTGGTTGCCTTATGTACCTAAACCTCTACAAGTAATAACTGTTAGCACATTTGAATTTTTTGTGTATTAATGGTTAATTGCAAAAAGAAATCTCATGGCTAGTTTAATTTGTATTTCAGAACTAGTAGTGAGTTGAGTTTCTTTTAATCTTGTTGGATAGAAAGCATATTTATCAATGCTTGCTATACTTAGACTATATGGGAAAGGTAAGTTAATTGTTTTGAAATTGAAATAAAATGCAATCTCTCCCTTTTTTCTCTAATTGAGTTTCACTTTCAAAGACCTTGAATAATAGGTTCCGTAATCGTGGCATAAAAATGAAGCTTTGTTGCCAAGATGACACTAAACCATTAACTATTTGTTTTAAAGGGTGCATGCTGGGGAGTTCCCTGGTTAGCATTTCAGGCTTTCACTGCCGTGGTCCAGGATCAATCCCTGGTCAGTGAAGTGAGATATCCCAAAACCGAGTGTTGTGGCTAAATAACAAAATGGTGCGTGTCTGAAGAGTTGGTATAATAGTTACAGTAGTCTTTTGAGTTCACTACCACTGCAGGCTATTGTCATTTAATGGTACTTTCCCCAAGTAACTGTTAAATAGTCAACCTTACTGAATTTTTAGTTCAGTTTCTAAATAGTACTTAAATAAGAAATTGATGATAATATTAGTATGTCGAAAGGTATTTTAAAGCACCAGTTAAAAATTAAACACTATCTGCTGGGAAGCACAAGAATTCTCTATGCTTCTGACAAATGTCATGTTTGGAATAAACAGCATTCATTTAAAGGACCCAAAGGTAGCTCCTGAGGTATTTAAAATGTATCATTCAGTAGCTACTGTATCTTTACATAGCCATGGGAATTAGAGTTTAGTTAGATCAATCAGTTTGATCTTTTGAACTACTTTCTGACTAGAATTGGCCAGGGATAGTTTCTTCCAGGTCTTTTATTTTCTGGAGTCTTGGGTGTAGGCTAAAATAAGGTGATATGAATGTTTCTGTTTTTTCTGGTTGAACCCCTGCTAACCTAGGTCATTATTAGAATTTCAAGGAAGTCAGACTGTCTGCAGCTAAAAGGTCATCTAAGAACAGAATCTATATACTGCTAGAGAAGTTCGGAAGGTACTAGAGGTTCATAAACCTTCTTGATGTGAGATTTGGCAAAGATTTTCATATCTAGTGACTATACCTCCATCCCATGTCAAACACTGGTCGAATATTCATACTCCAGATGTTTCTTATTACTGACACTTCTGAAAACTTTAATTGATACACTCTGGTTTTTGTCTTGAACTCATCCTTTCAGCCTTCCTGCTTCATGTATTTGGGAACTCCAGAATCTCTGATTCTTCAGTGCACATTCTTTCTCCAGTTCCTTTAGCCTTTCTCCTATCTTTACTTCTTTTCCTGTCCATCTTAGTTTCCTTGGTCCATCTTTTCAGTCACTCTCTTGCTAGTACCCTTATGTCATCACCTGTCCTTAATCTTACCCTGGTAAATTCCAACCAAGGATGGAACTGTTTATCTCTGCTTGTCTGTATGCTAATGACTGAGCAGAGCAAGGAAAGTCATAACCACTTGGCAGACTGGCACCTTTATAAATAATTAACTGCAAGTAGGTTGTTAGTACTACTTGCCTTTCTTGTTCTTACCATTTTTTGCTAGTCACTTCAGTTTCCTATTCTACTCAATAGCAGTTTTAGATCTCATCCCCTCTTTTCAAACCTTTGCTGTTCTCTGTCTTCTGATTCTCAGTTGATGATTCAAATAGAAGCAATTGGATTGTACCTGCCTCAAATTTCCACCACCAAATCCATAGAATTACCAGAATCTGTCCTATCCTGGTAGCTCAGATGGTAAAGAATCTGTGTACTGTGGGAGACCTGGGTTTGATCCTTGGGTTGGGAAGATTGCCTGGAGAAGGAACTGGCAGCCCACTCCAGTATTCTTTCCTGGAGAATTCCACGGACAAAGGATCCTGGCAGGCTGTAGAGTCCATGGTGTTGCAAAGAGTCAGACATGACTGAGCAACTAACATACAGACATGCTCATCCTCACCTCCTGTTGCAATCAAGGAGCTTTCTCACTTAACAGGGACCCAGCCCTTCTTTTTAGAGGATCCCTCTGGATCTCATTCCCTCTAGTCTTCTCCCATATCTTCCCTTACTGTGTTTTAAATTCCTGCCTCTCCTGGATCTTTTCATTAGCACTGAAACATACTGTAGTCTCATCTTTAAAACACATTGTTGCACTATACATTGTCCTGTAGCTGTCACCCTGTGTCTCTACCTGCATATAGCCAAACAGCATTAAACAGTTTACTCACTGTCTTTACTTTTTCACCTCCCATTTATTCTTTGCTGCTAAGTTGCTTCAGTCGTGTCCAACTCTGTGCTACCCTGTAGACGGCAGCCCACCAGGCTCCCCCATCCCTGGGATTTTCCAGGCAAGAGTACTGGAGTGGGGTGCCATTGCCTTCTCCCCATTTATTCTTTAGCTGACTTCAGTCTGTTACCCATCCCCATCATTTCAAGGAAATAGCTCTCAGACTTTGATGTTGCTAATTTCAATGGACATTTTTCTTTCTTGTCCTTATTTTACTTAGCAGTATTCACAATTGAACCTGCCTTGGTACTTTCTTGTTTTGTGGTTGCCACTTGCTTCTGGTTTTCATCCTACTTCTTAGCATTTCTTAATTCTTTTTTTCCAAATTTTCCTGGACCTCTAAGTATTTAAGTCTTTCCAGGCCATCTTTTATCTTCTCCTGGTCTCAAATGATCCTATGCTGCAACTTCATTTGCTATATATATGTTGATAACTTTCAATTTTATATCATGCACTAAGTCTTCTGTTTTGACTTTCAGATTTTTATACACAGCTGTGTACTTGTCTTCTGTACTACTAAGAAGCGCCAGACTTTCAATACATGCGCGCACATAATGTCATCTCTCTCCAAACTGACCTCTCCTCCAGTGTCCTGTTTAATTAATGATACCGTCCCCTCTTCAGTCGGTTCTGTCAAAAACCTGGGAGTCATCCTTAATCTCTCCCTGAGTCCCTACATGTGCGGTCATTAAACAAGTCATGTCAAATCTGTTCCATAATAGATTTGACTGATTCTGTCCACTTATTTCCATCTTCATCATTGACCTGTCTTATCCACATTGCCATCATCTCCTCTTGGACAACGTAATAACCTCTAACTGGTCTCCTTGCATTCATTTTTTACCTCCATCTATTTTCCACATAACAGTCTATTTAAAAATTTTAAGAGATCCCGTCTTACTATTCCTGTCCTTAAAACATTTGAGTGGATTCCCATTGCTCTTATGGTAATGTCCAAGGACTTTAATGTGGCTTACATAGTCCTCCGTAATCCAGCATCTTCCTCAGGTTTATCTTTCTGTTGTTCCATCTCTAGTCACAGTGACTGTCTTTTAGTTATTTGAATATATCAAGTTCCTTCTTGCCTTGGGCTTTGTATAAGCTGTCACCTTTGCTTTAGATGTCCTTTACACCTCTCTTTATTCTGTCTCTGTTTATTCTTTAGGTTTCAGCATAAATTTTTTCTTTTTTAATTGAAAGATAATTGCTTTATAGAGTTTTGTGGTTTTCTGTCATACATCAACAAGTATCAATCATAGGTACACCCTCCTCAGTGTTATCTGATATTCACAGATGGGCTTAAGTACATTGACAGCTTTCTATACCCTTCTTTCTTAGAATTTGCCACAGTTATAATTTCTTTGTTGATACTGTTTTTCATCTGTCTCCCCCACTGTAAAGTGTGAGATCAGTGACTCTGTGTCTGTCTTGTGACTGTGTGTGTCTTATTCACCTTGATCCAGGGATCTAGCTCATAGTAAAAGCATGCAATGAATATTTTTTGAATGAACTCAGTGACTGAATACCTTTCAATAAAATGGAACACTGGAAAATAGTAAAACTAATTTGTTTTTTTATAGCATTTCATTTAGATAGAAGAAATTCACCACCAAATAGTTTGACACCATGTCTGAAGATTCGAAATATGTTTGATCCAGTTATGTAAGTATTATGACAAAAGGTACATGCAATTTTTTAATATTTGGATGAAAAATACATGATAGTCTTATAATGCTGTGTCTATAATTGAAAAATCTCCTTTACTTCTAAATATTAACTACCAAAATGTTATGGTTTTCCCAATTCTTCTTTTTAAATTTGAAACAAAGTTTTCCCAAAAGACACAGGTGTATAATGACTTGAAAAACTGTTTAAAATCTTTGTATTTACTGTGAATCCCTTATAGAAGACAGATGCTTGAATCAGATTAATGACAGATACGATGATAATCAACAGTATCCTTTATTAAATGTATGTCATGTTTGCCACCACTCTTTGCCTCTGTAGGCAATATAAATAAACATATCTGCTGTCTTAAAATTTCCAAACCCTTATAAAAAGTTTTCTACGAAAGGTACATACCCTCCTTTCTATAAGATTTGTCTACCTGTCATTGCAATATTTGAGGAACTTTTATGTCCAGTTACCATTTGAGAAACTTTTCTATATAATTACAGTGACACGTGCATTCCAGAATATAGTATAGTTAAAAGTTACTTCTTTAAAATCCATAATATTTTACATATAAGCTGTAATAATCTTTAGAATTTGCTTCCTAGAGGTGACTGCTTATCTGTCCAGTAATAGGACAAATCAAATTCTGGGTTTTTTTTTAAAAGCTGATAGTGGAAATTGTAATATATATAAAATATGCATAATTCCCATCTGATAACTCATTTATTTCAAGAAATAGTTGATATGGTAGATTAAGTAATGGTGAAATTGTTAATGTGAAAAGCACTGTCAGCATACACACACACAACACACACCCCCTTCATTTTGCAGAGGTAGAAACAACAGTGTGGTGATCCCTCTACTGGGAGTCTCACCCTATACCTTAGAGATTAGGAAGTCTATGCCAGCCCAGTATTTTATTACCTGAGATGAAGATTTATGATTTGAAGTGGAATGGCCTTTTCCTCTGCCCCACCGTCTGTATCTCACAAGAAAGACAAATGTGTGTTACTATAACAGAACCTCTTTCATAATAGTAAAGTGACTTATTTTTGCAAAATGTTTGTCCTGTATAAAGTTTCTAATATTTTGGGGAAAAAAGCTCAGAATATAATATTTACTAAGAATTTTCCTTAAGTTAGGAATTTGAAAATGTCATTAAAAAATAATACTTTTATAAGTTTATCACAACTCATTGAAGTGTTTGTTAACACTTGTTTAGATAGAAAAGAGAAATGACTGTAAGTGCAAAGGATTTTAAACATAAAATTGAAAACATATTTATCTTGCTATGGTAGGCTGATCCTTCTTCCTGTGGTAGGCTGATCCTTCTTGCTATGGTAGGCTGATCCTTCAGTGCCTCAGCTTGTACAATCTTACACTGGAAAGTGAGAACATAGCTGGGACTTCTGAATGCCAACATTTTTAAATCTACCTACTGCTAGTAACAAGCATTTATATACTATTAGTTTTTTACAATATATGGTTTTTAAGCTGTCCTGATTCTAGTTAGGTATGTGGTGATGCTAGTGGTAAAGAACCCACCTGCCAATGCAGGAGACATAAGAGACGCAGGTTCAATCCCTGGGTCAGAAGGATCCCTTGGAGGAGGGCATGGCAACCCACTCCAGTATTCTTGCCTGGAGAATCCCATGGACAGAGGAGCCCGCCAGGCTACGGTCCATGGGGTTGCAGAGTCAGACACAACTGAAGCAACTTAGCATGCACTCGTTGAAGAGACAGAAAACTTCTTTCTAAGTAAGAATATGGCTGTTGATTTTTGTTTTCATTAATTTTTTAGGGAAATAGGGGATCAGTGGCATTTGGCAATTCAAGAAGCAATTTTAGAAAAATGCAGTGATAATGATGGCATTGTTCACATTGCAGTAGACAAGAACTCTCGTGAGGTAAAGTAACTTTCACCATTGAATTCTACATTTTGAATTGTTGCTATTAAACTAAGACTATTTCTTTCTTCCTTTTTGTTTTCTTTTTAAAATATTACAGGGTTGTGTATATGTTAAATGTCTGTCTCCAGAATATGCTGGGAAAGCTTTTAAGGCATTGCATGGCTCTTGGTTTGATGGTAAGAAATTCGAATACTACAAACATTTTGAAAAGATAAATTATGGCTTACTGTTAAATTCCACCAGATTTTAAATTAAAGAATCTTAGGTTATCATTTGTAGAGTAATAATTTTAATTATTTTATTTGTGTTCATTTATCTTTTACCACGGTTTGTTTTCTATTAATATTAAGCACATTCATACAGATCTAAAATATTATTTTTATCTTACAACAGGGAAATTGGTTACAGTAAAATATTTACGACTAGATAGATATCACCATCGCTTTCCCCAGGCTCTTACTTGCAACACTCCCTTGAAGCCATCAAATAAACATATGAACTCTATGTCTCATCTTCGTCTTCGGACTGGCCTAGCCAATTCTCAAGGAGGTTCCTGAAAAGACTTCTTCCACTCCTAAGACTGTTCTTTACAGTAGGAAAATTCCTGTTTGGCTTCCTGTCTCCCTTTTTAAATGCTTTTTGTATGTAATATTTTTATTGAATACAGCTCTATTTGAACGTTCCAGAAATCTTAAGGTTCCAAAGGGACTTAGCAGTGAGGCAGCAATGCTGAGTAGATAGAGTAATTGTTTTGTTCAGTTTTTGGAGTTCAGTTAAGCCAATGCACTTAAAAGTTTTGCATGAGGAACATTGACCTTATTAAGCATTTTCAAATGTGATGGTTGTATTTTTGCACCAAGAAGTGTTTGAATAACCACACAAAAGCATGGGGAAAAGGCTTCTTGTTTTTCCATAATTTCCTGTAAACTGATATTGTGAATTTTTGTATTCAGTCACCTAAATAGTTCCTTACAGGCTAATGTGGTAAAACTGTTAATTTCCCAATTTAACCTTAGGTTTCTATTGCTTGTAAGAGATTCATTTGCTACAGCTGGAATATGGGAAAATCAGTTCGGGTTTAGTGGTTACATAAAAGTGTAAGTGGATGTTCATGTACTTAAACTGGCTTTTGTATATATGTATAAATGCTGGTGACGGCCAAAGTAGTCTGTTTTGTGAGGATGTCTGCATTAAAGCAGTAAAATAAGCTTCCTATTTTATTCATAATCTAATGTGTGTATATATATGTATGTGTATATATGTGTGTATGTATATATATATGTGTGTATGTGTATATGTGTATATATACACACACATATATACATATGGCTATACTATCATACAGATCAAACAGCCGAACACCTGGAAGTATTAGATACAAGTTTAAAATAACTTTTATAGGTTTTATATAAAAATGTCTGAGTATGATTTTGTGTGAAAGTTCCAATATCAGTTGTAATAGATTCAAATTTATGTGAGCAATAAAAAAGCAATTGGCAGATATTGGGAAACTATTTTGTGAAAAGCTGTATTTATTATAAATACTAGGGCTATGACATAGTACCGCTGGGATTAAGTCATTTTCCCAATCTATTTATAATTTAATGAAATGTTAGCTTCCCTGTTGTATGTCAAGTTTAAAACAGGGCACATTGTCGCAGCAAAATGTGTATTTGAAAAATTCCGTTTGCAATTTTGGGTTATGAAAGGTCGCAGTATATTAAATGCACGAGTGATGGTCACTTTGTGCCTGGGTATTTACTTTGTTTCAGTAAAGTTACTTTATTATGGTTTATGATTTCAGATTAAAATAGTTATGGAGCAAAGTTTACTTGTAGCAATTGGCTTTTTAAAAATAACCTGTTGATATATCATTGTCAGTCCAAATGAATATGTGAAAAAGCTGAAATTGTACCAATCTTGATTTTGTTTAAAGCTCAGTTTCCTTTTATTTAAAATTGTATATGTGTTAGGTTTGCAGCATGAACTTGCACAGTTAATGCACGTTTCCTGGTTAAGTAAACATGATGCACACTGTTCTGTAACAGAAAACCTTATTGTGCCTTACCTTTGTGCTTTTGTGGGCACCATGTTTATGAAGAATAAAAAATGATTTGTTACCTGAAGAGAATAAATTTTAAATTCTCAGTGTATGTCTCAGATGCTAACGTGTGAAAATATAAATATATATATAATATATATAATAACCAATCTTTCTGTATTTTATGTGCATCACAGTGATTTATCTGAGCTTAGTGACCCCATCTTGTGACCTGTTACAAGAGTGAATGTAAAAAAATAGTTGTGGCATTTTAAGAGGTCGCCTTTCAATGCATATGCATCTTTTTCTTGCTTCTAAAACATATTCCATGTAAGCATTGTACACTTATTATTGTAATATATACTATTATGCAGCTTATTTTACCTGAAACTGTTAAGCCGACCAAGATCCCTCCCTGCAAGACAGATGGGAATGTGTATAATAACTAGATATTTGAAAAGTTCTGAAGTTTGATGTAATCTGTTACTTGTCCTGTTTAAAAAAAGGAAAAAAATTCTAATTAAAAATTTATTAGGTTTTTTTTAATGTGTCTTGGCTTTTAAAAAAATTTTTTTAAGTGCTCTGTGTGTTTATTATATTATTTTTAACCAGTGAAAGTAGATCCCTTTATTTTTAATCTTTTTGGGTATTTGTAAATATACATATGCTATAAAAGTGGATGAAAGTTAATTTTAACTTTCATCCATAAAGTTAATTTTCTTTATGAAAATATCTTTGTCTAACTTTCAAGTGTTTGGCTCAAAGTGGGGCAAGAATATAGATCAGATAGCACTGCTTGGTTTAGCTAAACATTTTTTCATAGCAAGACTTGCTCAAAAAAGGAAGCCATTCTTTCATACATTCTGGCTCAAACACTTTATCATAAATAGTCTGTGGTCTTGCTACTTTGAGTAGCGTTCCTTTAGATTTTTAGATGGTTTAATCAAGTAAAAAGAAGATTTAGTTGGTAGAATTTTATTGATTGCTAACAAATGTCAGGCACTGTTATTTGTTAGGAGTACAAAGATGAAAAAGACATGACACAATCTTCAAGATGGTCATAATCTAGAGGAAGAACATAGACAGCTTACTTAAAAGGTACTGTTGAAAATACAGTGAGTGAAGAAAGCAGAATAAATTCTGGGAGTATAGAGAGGTACCTTATGTATCTTAATAGTTGGAAAAGATACCAGGACAGATCAAGTATTAATAACATTAGACACTTTTGAATTAGTATAGATACAGTGATACGTCTCTTTTCACCTGAGCTCTCAGGGAAGCTTCTATTCTTGTGATGAGCTCATAAAAATTAATGTGTGGAACCTGAGTTACTACAAAATCCATTTTCATGCTCACTGGTGTGCAGATTCTTGAATATCCTTGTGAATATTGAAGCCTCTTATTGAACTTTGTTATATTTTGTGTGCTATTCACTATTTGGATGACAAGTTGTAATTTCCAAGTGAACAATGTCTTGAAGTATCATATGCCCAGAACATTTCCTTTAATCATATTGACCTTACAATTTTCATTCCTTGCTCCTGGTGACATTACATTACTATAGGTCACCTACATGGCGGCTTCACCCTTTTTCCCTAGACTTATCTCATCAAGTCACTTCTTCAGATGACTCAACAAAGAATGTAAATCAAGCAGAGTTTTGGCAGCCACTCTTGAAAAGGGTGTTCAAGAACAGGTATTTAATTGAAAATTAGAAACCATTAGATGTGGTCTAAAGAAACTGTCCATAACGCTCATTCTACTGGCCTAGTGAGCATGACTAGCTACTCCCTTTAAGTCTCACTGGAGAAACTTTATGACTAGAAATACATCCTGATGGTAGATTTCTATACCTAAGAATCTCTGCTTAGGGCAGCAGGAGAGACTCATTTTGTTGATTCTTAGACTTTAAAACCAGTAGAACCTGAGTACTTTAGATTTACTGTTTCTTGCATAGGTGGACATTGGAGACCTGCACATGCTCCTTAAAGTTGGAAAGAAGGCCATCTAGGTATAGAAAGATCCATATAGTGAAAGCTATGGTTTTTCCAGTAGTCATGTATTGATGTGAGAGTTGGACCATAAAGAAGGCTGAGCACAGAAGAATTGATGCTTTTGAACTGTGGTGTTGGAGAAGACTCTTAAGAGCCCCTTGGACTGCAAGAAGATCAAACCAGTCAATCCTAAAGGAAATTAGCCCTGAATATTCAATAACAATGCAGCAGCTTTATTATACATCATTATACAACAGACAAATTCAAAATCTATTTGGCTTAGGAATTTTACTAAAAAGATAGCTAGCCCAGAGATAAGAAAACAGCAACTGAAAAAGGCAAAAATTGTTCATTTTTAAAATTATAGTTGATTTACGTCATTGTGTTTCAGGTGTACAGCAAAATGATTCAGTTATACAAACCAGTCAATCCTAAAGGAAATAATTCCTGAATATTCATTGGAAGGACTGATGCTGAAGCTGAAGCTCCAATACTTTGGCCACCTGATGCAAAGAGTCAACTCATTGGAAAAGACCCTTATGCTGGGAAAGATCGAAGGCAGGAGGAGAATGGGGCGACAGAGGATAAAATGGTTGGATGGCAACACTGACTCAATGGACATGAATTTGAGCAAACTCTGGGAGGTGGTGAAGGACAGGGAAGCCTGGCGTGCTGCATTCCATGGGCTCGCAGAGTCGGACACAACTGAGCGACTGAACAAGGCAAGAGAACACATGAAAAAGACAGATTGAAGAGAAACAACCTAGTGCGTGTATAAACCTCACACAGTTTCTCATGGTGGAATTACTGAGTACAAGACTATATAGAGACATGAAAGGTAGGTGATGGTCAGTTCATGGAACACGCAGGTTATATTATGAATTTGGATGAAGGTCGTTAAAGGGAGATCGGCTGAGGATTTGTTGGGCTGAAAAATGGAGAAAGGATTTGAAAAATATCCAAGAGATAAAATGGGAAGGACTTAATTGGATATTGAGAGAGAAATTGGTGTCCAGTTTTCTAATATAGGAATTCTAATCCAATATTTGGAGAATAGGTGATAAGTGAGAAATTGGATGGGAAAGATGATTAATTGAATTTTTTGATATGTTGAGATTGGGATGGCTATGGAATATCCAGGTGGACATCCCTAGTAGGTGATTAGATTTTCAATTCTGAGGTATTCTGAGAAAAATCTGAGCTGGAGATAGATACAATTTGCAAGTTAAAACCACAGAGGTGAATTAGATGACCGAGAGAGAGAGGGAGTCCATATAGAGACAGAACTTTCGTTTAATCCCAATTCTGCCATATATAGCTATTTGACCCTTCTGTGGCAGTTTGGGTTGGGGTGAGATATTAAAATTCTGAAACAAATTAAGAGGGTAGAATTTGAAAAGGTCTTTGAATGGAGTGATGTTGAAAGAGAAATTTGGTATAACACATTTCTAGCTTGGGCAACCGGTTAGATGGTGTTGACATTCCCTAATTATGGATGGGGATGCGGGGAGGGGAGCCAGATGCTAGTCAGGATACTAGATAAGACTTTCCAGAATTGTAAGAGTTAGGCTAAATAGTCCTTCTGACTTTTCTTTTTCTAGTGTAGGACGCTGTTGGAGGAAAGGTGACAGGGACAATCTATCACCCTTGAGACTCTCTCCAAAAAACAGAATTGTTAACTTCCACAAGGTTCTAGCATTGTCTATGATTGTCTAAGAGTGATTGAACATTTTCCTGATTGTAGAAAATGAGATGTTGAGTATATCTGTAAACCTATGACTATTGAAAGAAGGAATAAATACAAAAGTTGGTTTTTAAATAGGATTGTTTGTAAATAGTTTGCCACGCACTCATGACCAAGAACTCGTTTGTTGCTGTATATTATACCCTTATAAAGCCTTTGTAAGCTAGTCAGGTTTTATAGACCTGAAAACCATTTTTTTTCCCTTGGTGACTTCATTTCTCCTTTGATTTATTGAGCTAATTAAAAAACATAACTTTAAAGGGCAGTTTTAGTTTAATAGTTCCAAGTGCTACAATACTTCCTTTTACTTAAAAAAAAATTAATGTGGATATTTTGAGATTTCATTGACTTTATTTACTACTGAGTAATAGCTAAAGCTCAAGTTGGCCTGTCTTTCTCTAGACCAGTGCTGTATGATACTTAATATAATGTCAACCATGTATAATTTTAAAATTTCTGATGGCCACATTGTAGAAAGTAAAAAAACAGGTGAGATTAATCTTAATACATTTTATTTAACCTTATATATCCAGGATATTATGATCTCAATATGTAATAAAAGTTTTTATTAATTATTTTTTACGTGCTTTGACATCTAGAATATAGATTATGTCTACAGCTAGGGTGACCCTGTGTTGTATAACTTACAGTACTAAAACTTGTACAGATGGTCACCTTATTTATAGCCCATCTTTCAGATGCTACATTTTCACTGAAAACGTTTGATCTATATTTAGGTTTCATAAAATCTGCAGTTTGAAAAGTTTATTCATATACCCAGTTTCTTCCAAAGAGACTTAAAAATGTTCCTATAACTAAATCAGGTATCAGTTGTTAAATTTACATTAATTCAAATTAAAAACTTCAGTTCTTCAGTTGTCCCAGCCACATCCTAAGTGCTCAGTAGCTACATGTAGCCAGTGATTACCATGTAGACAGTGCCAGTTTAGACAACCTGTACGTTCCTAGCTAAATCCTAGTACTCAGCCAGCCACTGTGCTACAGCTAAACTGCACTGCTTGCCCTTCCCCTTCGTACTTAACTTTTGCTTGATGCTGACTTTACTGGCATTGGTGCTATTCTTTTTGCCTGAAACATGCTTCATTTCCTTCTATATACTCAAATGTTGCTCCTCTTCCAGGAAGTGTTATTTTTTGCCCTTGGGTTGGAACTAATTTCTATCCTTTGCATTCCTGAAGTATTTGATTTCACTTGTCTTGTGGTTTTGGCAGTTTCTGTCTTGTGTTCTAATATTCATTAATCTGTTGTAGTTTGGATTCTGTCCTTATTACCCCTCTGAAATCACTCTTTAGGGATCACCACAAACTTCCTTTTACCAAATTCTAGAGTCATTTCTATGTCCTCACCTTTCTTGAACTCAGCACTAACTAATACAGCTGATCATTACCTCTGATTTTACTTAAAAATTTTTATTACGAAGCAATTCACACACACTAGAATATATATGAAGGCTTCCCTGGTGGCTCTGCAATGCAGGAGATGTGGATTCGATCCCTGGGTTGGGAAGGTCCCCTGGAGAAGGAAATAGCTACCCACTCTTGTATTCTTGCCTGGAGAATCCTCATGGACAGCTGGCAAGCTACAGTCCATGGGGTCACAAAGAGACATGACCAAGCGACTTAACACTTTGACTTTCACTTAGGAAGTGTATATTTTACTTACATTTTGAAGTACAACATCATTTAAAAAGTAGAACATTAACTTTGAAGTGCCTCAGTGTCTAGGAGAAGGCAATGGCAACCCACTCCAGTACTCTTGCCTGGAAAATCCCATAGATGGAGGAGCCTGGTAGGCTGCAGTCCATGGGGTCGTGAAGAGCTGGACACGACTGAGCGACTTAGCAGCAGCAGGAGCAGCAGCAGTGTCTTTAATACTTCTCTATCTTTCCTAACTTCCGGATGACAACTGTCTGAATTTTGTATCAATAAATCTTTTATTTTTCATTATAAGTTTACCACATGTTTATGTGTCTCTATAAGTACAGTATTTCCTGCTTTTGGCTTTTCTGTGAATAGAATCAAATTATATGTATACTTTAGTGACTGTTTTTGCTCAACTTCGTTTTTGAGATTCATCTGTATAGATGCATGTAGCTATCACTCATCGTCATGGCTATATAGCATTCTATTACAAAATGCATACCATGATTTATCCATTCAACTATGGACATTTAGATTATTTTTAGTTTTTTTATTATTATAATCAAGGTAGTTATGAACATTTCTTCTTGGACATGTTTCCAGCTGCATGCATTCAAGTCTTCTAGGTCATTGAGACTCAAGAAATATGATTCTTCAATTAGCAGTATAAACATTACTTGTGTTAGTCCAAGCAGATTTGGGGCCCCACTCTAGACACTGAATCAGAAATTTTGAGTTGGGGCCTGGTACTCTGTTTTAAGGGCTTCCCTTGTGGCTCAGGTGTTAAAGAATCTGCCTGCAATGAGGGAGACCTGGGTTTGATCCCTGGTTTAAGAATATCCCCTGGAGAAGGGAAAGGCTACCCACTTCAGTATTCTGGCCTGGAGAATTTGGGTCACAAAGAGTTGAACACGACTGAGTGACTTTTACTCACTCTGTTTTAATAAATCCTCCAGATGATGCTGGTGGCATACCGAAGTTTGAGAACCATTGATCTAAAGGTACCCTTTGTGAGATTAATTTGTACCTTCTGATTATGATTTTTGGCTTCCATATTCTTTTTGAAATACTTTTTAATATTTTTTTCCCATGACACTTGAGTACTCCTGATGAGGAAATGATTTACAACTGATGAGGAAATGATTTACAACTAAGGGACTAGACTGAAAAATCACAAAGCCCATCAGTGTGTTCTACAGTGACGCTCTCAAGGCTCTGGCAAAGCCATAAACTGAAACAGTTTTCTTTTATGATAAAGTCAGCCTGCTCAAAGACAGTCTAGCTGCCAATTAATCAGTTTATTAAAAAACTGTATAAACAAGACTTAACTGTTTCTAAACTGTCTGCAATTTGTTCCCTCCCTTTCCCCACATTTTGCACATTTTTTTGTCTTTTTTTATGCTTTGATAAGTTTTTGATTACCTCATGTGACTAAATCTGCATATAAGTAACTAATTAAATATTTCTGAGTATCCTTTCACACACCACAATTCTGTTACTGTTTTTTTTCTCCTACTTAACTGGTTACTCTTTTTCAGTCTCCTCTGCCAGCTCCATCCCCTTTACTCAGTCTTTTAATATTACAGTGCCCTGGGCCATAGTGTAAGCTCCTCTGCTATTCTCTATCTAGATACTTGCTCTAAATAGTCCTGTTTTATGGTTTAGTTACTAATACGTGTCCGACTCTTACAACCCCATGGACTGTAGCCTACCAGGCTCCTCTGTCCATGGGATTCTCCTGGCAAGAATATTGGAGTGGGTTGCCATTTCCTTCTCCAAGATAGTCCTACATGGGCCTAATAAATGACACAAATTTTTATCTGCAGCCTTGACTCCTCCCCTAGGTCTAGACTTGTTTTTTCAGCTCAGTACTTGATATCTCCATTTGGATGACTAAAGGTTTTTCACCTTTTACATACCAAAACAAAACACTGATTTCCATGCCTAACTGCCTCCAAACTTATTATTCTAGTCTTTCCTTTCTCCATAAATTACATACATCTTAAACTGAAAACCTAAGAGTTATCCTTTATTTCCTCTTTTCTTCCTCAATTACCACATTCAGTTAGTCTTTTCAGCTCTTCCATATCTATCTAATCTCCTGTCTATCCATTCTCTTGATGCCATCATTTATGTCTTGCCTGGATGGCTATAAAAGCTTCCTAAGCTGGTTTCCTTGTTCCCTGCCCAGCAACAGTTAATGTGACATGCAGGAATCAAAGTTGTCTTCAGAAACATGTATCAGAACATGACATTCCCTAAAACAAAATCTTGCAATGATTCCCACTGCATTTCAAATAAAATCCATTTATTTTATCATGGCCTTCAAGGCCCTCTATATACTGGACTATGCCCATCTTTTCAACTATTTCTCCTATCATGCCTCAGCTTTCTCCACTCATTCTGGTTTACTTTCTCCCCCTCTGATACACAGCTTACCTTCGGGCCTTCATACTTGTTTTGTCTGGAATTCTGTTCCCGGGCCTAGATCTTTACGTTTGATGAAGTCCAATTTACTATTTTGTCATTGTTGTTGCTTGTGTTTTGTTGCCTAAGCCTTTGTATAATCCTAGATCATGATAATTTGTTTTCTTCTAAGAGTTTTTTTATTTTTCCTGTCATGTTTAGGTCACTGATCCATTTTGAGCTACGTTTTACATACAATGAGAGGGTAGGGGTCCAGCTTCATTGTTATATATGTGAATATCTGTTTTGGATGTCCTGGCAACATTTGTTGAAAAGACTGTTCTTTGCTCCTCTTGAATTATCTTGTCACTCGTGCTGAAAATTAGTTGACAGTAAAAGTGAGTGTTTAGACCCCCATAGAGCCAGGGAGGCACCAGCTGCCCCACGGGGCGGAGGCCGAGTCCACAGTGTGAGGGAGTCCCCGGCCCCTCTGCGCCTATGTCTGGCAGAGCCGGTGTGAGATGAAGAGACAATCCTTCCCAGCCACTGGGATCATCAAGAGTTTTGGCCGGACCTTCAAGCACACACCGAGATAGGAGCCAGACAAAAAGCACAGACTATGGTGCTGAAACAGATTAATAAGAAACTTAGTAATTTGGCCCGTGACCCTCCAGCACAATGTTCTGCAGGTCCAGTTGGGGATGGTATGTTCATAGGCAAGCCATAATTATGGGACCTAATGACAGCCCATGTCAAGGTGGTGTATTCATTTTCCTTCAGACTACCCCTTCAAACCACCTAAGGTTGCATTTACAATAAGAATTTATCATCCAAATATTAATAGTAATGACAGCATTTGTCTTGATATTCTAAGATCACAGTGGTCTCCTGCTTTAACTATTTCTAAAGTTCTTTTATCCATTTGTTCACTGCTATGGGATCCAAACCCATATGACTCCCTAGTGCCAGAGATTGCCCGGATCTATAAAACAGACGGAGATAAGTACAACAGAATATCTCAGGAATGGACTCAGAAGTATGCTGTGTGATGCTACCTTAAAGTCAGAATAACCTGCATTATAACTGGAGTAAACTTTAAATTACTATTCCTTTTTTGATTTTCTTATCTGGCTGCTCCCCTATCAGACCTCATCTTTTTTAATTTTATTTTTTATTTACCTCCCTTCATTCATTCACATGGTCATCTGAGAAGACTTAAGTTCTTCCAGCTTTGAACAATAACTGCTTTTAGAAACTGTAAAGTAGTTATAAGAAAACAGTTGCCCAAGATTCAGAATTTTTTAAAAAATGGAGCATGTGTATTATGTGGCCAATGTCTTCACTCTAACTTGGTTATGAGACTAAAACCATTCCTCACTGCTCTTACATGCTGAAGAATCATCTAAGAGGGAGGAAGATGGATGCTGAGTTGTCACATCAAAGGAAGCAGCATTATTTAGCAGCATCCATTCTTGTTTAAGCCTTCCACTGTTAGAGATTTGAGGTTACATGGTATACTTTATGCTCATAACTGATGTGGCTACAGAATTGGTATTGAATTTATAGTATCAGCAGAACAGAAAATGTGATGTATTTTATGTATGTCAATAAAGGAATGACCAGTTCTGGTTCTACAGAGAATGGAAATTAGAAGTCAAACACCCTTTGTATTCCAAAATAAGGTCTCAGAACATTTTGTTATTTTCATTTAAATTGTTAGGAGGCTTGGAGTTACTAGTTAATCTATCTTCCAGTATACTGTTTAATATAGCAGAGAATAAATGATGCAAGTTGTCAATGGAGGAGTGACCAGCTATTAGCTCTGCTAGAAACTGATTTATTTTTCTTCAATAAAATTACGTAAACAAATGAGTTAGCTGCCTGGATTAATCAGTATGGGAAACAATCTTTTGTAAGTACAAGGCTGTTTTTTGTATGTACTTTTGGGATTTGCCTCGTTGTTTGACATCAAATGATGTAAAGTTCAAGACAGTAAATATTTTGCCATGTTCAGTTAAAAGTATGCAGTCTGTTACAAGTTGACATATTGATTGCTGGATCTATACAGAATCAATAAGCTATTGAGATAGTGTAGCTTTAGTATGCTGCACATGATACTGGTAGCCAGGGAGTTCATAGATGGGCTTGGAACCCAGCAGTTTTACAAAGTACATATGGAGTTTAAGAAATTTATTTTCCAGGTGCAATCCCTGTATAATTAAATTTTTTCTTCACCTTGCACACTTGACAGCTGAAAAGACCATAACATGGAAGTGACAATGGGTCAAAATTTACAAAATAAAGTACTCTTTTGGTGTGGGAGTTGACATGAGGCTATGTTGAAGTGACTACCTATGTGGGATATTGAGTTTTTTTAGTGGATTGAATATCCATTAAAATGAATTTGTTCAGCCATTTATGTTAATGAGTATGTAAGTGCAACAGATACCACTTCAGGTGACTTAGTTCAGTTCAGTCTCTCAGTAATATCCAACTCTTTCAACCCCGTGGACTGCAGCACGCCAGGCCTCCCTGTCCATCACCAACTCCTGGAGTTTACTCAAACTCATGTCCATTGAGTCGGTGATGCCATCCAACCATCTCATCCTCTTTCATCCTCTTCTGCCTTCAGTATTCCCCAGTATCAGGGTCTTTTCCAATGAGTCAGTTCTTTGCATCAGGTGTCAAAGTATTAGAGTTTCAGCTTCAGCATCAGTCCTTCCAATGAATATTCAGGACTGATTTCCTTTACGATGGACTGGTTGGATCTCCTTGCTGTCGAAGGGAATTTCAGGAGTCTTCAACATCACAGTTCAGAAGCATTAATTCTTTGGCACTCAGCTTTCTTTATAGTCCAACTCTCACATCAGTACATGACTACTGGGAAAACCATAGCTTTGACTAGACAGACCTTTGTTCTCAAAGTAATGTCTACTTTTTAATATGCTGTCTAGGTTTATCATAACTTTTCTTTCAAGGAGCAAGTGTCTTTTAATTTCATGGCTGTGGTCACCATCTGCGGTGATTTTGGAGCCCAAAGAAGTAAAGTCTGTCACTGTTTGCATTGTTTCCCCATCTATTTACCATGAAGTGATGGGACCAATGCCGTGATCTTAGTTTTCTGAATGTGGAGTTTTAAGCCAACTTTTTCACTCTCCTCTTTCACTTTCCTCAAGAGGCTGTTTAGTTCTTCTTCACTTTCTGGTATAAGTGTGGTGTCATCTGCATATCTGAGGTTATTGTTATTTCTACTGGCAATCTTGATTCCAGTTTGTGCTTCATCCAGTTCAGCATTTCTCATGATGTACTCTGCATATAAGTTAAATAATCAGGGTGACAATATACAGCCTTGACATACTTGGAACCATTCTGTTGTTCCATGTCCAGTTCTAACTGTTGCTTCTTGACCTGCATACAGATTTCTCAGGAGGCAGGTCAGGTGGTCTGGTATTCCCATCTCTAAGACTTTTCCACAGTTTAATTCAACAAATAATGTATGAGACATGTGAGGAAAACTTTTCTAAAACAGATCAAAGAAAATAAATGGAGATAATCATCTTTCCTTGATAGAAAGACTGAATATAGCAAATAGGCTCCCTAATTCTTCCTAAAGTAGTGAAAAAGTTTAATGCAATTCCAGTAAAGGTTTCCATAGATTTATTGGGTTGGTGCAAAAGTAATTGTGGTTTTGCATTGTTGAACTTTGCTGTTCAACAGTGCCATTTAAGAATGTATTCGGATACATTCTTAAATGTGGTTATTTTATACATCATTTTATTGAACATTTCTTGCTTCATGTTTTTTTGCTAATGACTTATTGCTGTTTATTTTATATTTGTTTTAGACTAGGGAAATGATGTCTAAAAGCAAAAGACAAAAAGCGAATTTGAGCGATTTTCTTATTTGAGTTCAAAATGTGTCATAAAGCACCGGAGATAACTCACAACATAAACAATACATTTGGCCCAGGAACTGCTAACGAACATACAATGCAGTGTGGTTCAAGTTTAGCAAAGGAGACAAGAGCCTTGAAGACAAGGAGTACAGTGGCTGTCCATTGGAAGTTGACAATGACCAATTGAGAGAGAGAAGTTAACAAAGAACTCAACATCGAGTATTCTACAGTCATTCAGCATTTGATGCAAATTGGAAAGTTGAAAAAGCTCAGTAAGTGGGTCCTGTGTGAGCTGACCAAAAATTAAAAAAATTGTTGTTTTGAAGTGTTATCTACTCTTACTCTGTGCAACAGCAATGAACCATTTCTTGATCTGATTGTGACATGGGACAGAAAGTGGATTTTATACAACAACCAATGCCAAACCACTCAGTGATTGGACCAAGAAGAAGCTCCAAAGCACTTCCCAAAGCCAAACTTGCACCATAAAAAGGTTATGGTCACTGGTGGTCTGCAGACTGTCTGATCCACTACAGCTTTCTGAATCCTGGCGAAACCATTACCTCTGAGAAGTATGCTCAGCAAATCAGTGAGATACACCAAAACTGCAACACTTGCAGCCAGCATTGGTCAACAAAAAGGACCCAATTCTTCTCCACAACAGCAACAGCACCCTACCACACATCATACAACCAGTGCTTCAAAAGTTGAACTAATTGGGCTACAAAGTTCTGCCTCATTCACCGTAGACCTGACCTCTCACCAACTGACTACCACTTCTTCAAGCATCTCAACAACTTTTTGGAGGGAAAATGCTTCCACAACCAGCTGCTGCTGCTGCTGTTGCTAAGTTGCTTCAGTCGTGTCTGACTCTGTGCGACCCCATAGACGGCAGCCCACCAGGCTTCCCCGTCCCTGGGATTCTCCAGGCAAGAACACTGGAGTGGGTTGCCATTTCCTTCTCCAATGCATGAAAGTGAAAAGTGAAAGTGAAGTCACTCAGTCGTGTCCAACCCTTAGCGACCCCATGGACTGCAGCCTACCAGGCTCCTCTGTCCATGGGATTTTCCAGGCAAGAGTACTGGAGTGGGGTGCCATTGCCTTCTCCATCCACAACCAGCAGGAGGCAGAAAATGCTTTCCAAGGGTTCGTTGAATCCCGAAGCACAGATTTTTATGCACAGAAATAAACTTATTTCTCATTAGCAAAAATGTGTTGATTGTAATGCTTCCCATTTTGATTAATAAAGATGTGTTTGAGCCTAGTTATAATGATTTAAAATTCATGGTCCAAAACCACAATTACTTTACTAGTAAATTAATGTCTTGGGATTGTAAATGAATTTATAGAAAATCAGCTGGAAGGAATAACAAAGATATTAAATTATTGAATTAAAATATGATTAATAAGGAGAGATTGGCATCAGATGTTAAAATTAAATCTGTGTTAACATTGTTACACAGTTATATAGTCAGACAACTAATGCTTTGAAACAGGTACTTATCAGTGCATAACTGATACTAGAATGTCACTTAAATCTATTTGATGCTGCTGCTGCTGCTGCTAAGTCACTTCAGTCGTGTCCGACTCTGTGTGACCCCATAGATGTCAGCCCACCAGGCTCTCCCACCCCTGGGATTCTCCAGGCAAGAACACTGGAGTAGGTTGCCATTTCCTTCTCCAATGCATGAAAGTGAAAAGTGAAAGTGAAGTTGCTCAGTCGTATCTGACTCTTAGGGACCCCATGGACTACAGCCTACCAGGCTCCTTCATCCATGGAATTTTCCAGGCAAGAGTACTTGAGTGGGGTGCCATTGCCTTCTCCGTAAATGTATTTAAGGGGGACCAAATTTTCATAAGTAGTTTCACTAGAACTTTTAACTTGAAATTTTTTGCTAAGACTACAAAAAAACCTTACTTTCTTATAGTTAACTTATATTTTAACTCTTAGAAATGTTTTTTGACAAAACCATTAGAAACATGGAATGATAATCTTCACTTCATGTTGGCTGTTCCATAATTGAATCATTTTACAAAACATCCCAGATTTCATCCATTTTTGTAAGAGTATCTTCTAGTCAAATCTTGTATCTTTGACCTTTTGTTCTTGTCAACTTTAATAGCTAGTTGGACTGATTGACACAGTCTATGGCTCTGCTCATGGCTTGAACAGTTTCCCATCATCTATATCAATTTCATGAAATGCTACATATTTTGTGAGACTTGCAAGTTCTCTTCATAGTCAATTTTCATTGCACTTGCATTGTATTTTTGAATGACAATCTGTAAGACAGTGGCAAACACAGACATTAACACAGGAGGTACTATGAAGCAGGAAAGAATGTTTGAGAAAGGGTTGTTTTCTCTTTTTTTTTTTTGGCTACACTGTCCAGCTTGTGGGACCTCATTTCCTCAACCAGGGATTGAACCTGTGCCCTTCAGCAGTGTATACATGGAGTTCTAACCACTGGTTGTTGTTTAGTTGCTAAGTCATGTCTGACTCTTGTGACCCCATGGACTGTAGCCTGCCAGGTTCCTCTGTCCATTGGATTCTCCAAGCAAGAATACAGGAGTGGATTACCATTTCCCCCTTCAAGGGATCTTCCTGACCCAGGGATCGAACCTGTGTCTCCTGCATTGGCAGGCAAATTCTTCACCACTGAGCCACCTGGGAAGCCTCCCACCATGCTTTAATAACATGGAAAAATCAAAATCACTTTCCTTGGTTTTCCCCAAAGGCAGCTGAATATACTTAAAACACTATTTAGGGACTTCCCTGGTGGCCCAGTGGATAGGAATCTACCTGCCAATGCAGGGATCACAGGTTTTATCCCTGGTCCAGGGGAACTCCACATGCTCTGGAGCAACTAAGTCTGGGCCACAACTGAGACCACGTGCTGCAATTACTGAAGTTCGTGCCCCCAGTGCCTGTGCCCTGATCCAAGAAAAGCCACCACAGTGAGGAGCCTGTGCACTGCAACTAGAGAAGTTCTGTGAGCAGTAACGAAGACCCGGCACACCCAGAAATAAATAAATAAATAAATATATTACTGGGTTATAAAACAGAACCTTATATATGAAGATAAGTGGAATAAATATTACCCTATGAAATTTACATGTTTGTAGAAGTATGCTATTTTCATTGTATGTAGAAAAAAATAAAGTTCAGTTGAACTTTCATATGGATTTGAACTGCATGGGTCCACTTATGCTCAGATTTTTTTCAATAGTAAGAACTACAGTACTACCTGATTCATGACAGGTTAAATTGGCCAATGCAAAACCACAGATACTGAGGAATCAAATATAGGTAGGGTTGATTATAAGTTATACTTGTATTTTTGACTGCACAGAGGATCACCACCCAAAACCTGTGTGATTCACGGGTGAACTGTACATCATAAAGTATATCATATTCTAATATTCGAGAAATTGGTAAGAAAATTACTATTTACCTGGAGTAATTTTTAAAGATATGCCTTGAAAATTTTAATATTCCACTCACCTAGGAGCTAGAACCTGATTCAAAAATAACCAGTTTTCAAAAAAAAAAATTCACAGGGTTAAAACTATGGAAAGATTAATCACTGATGACTCATGAAGCAACTCAGAATCTTGAAGTGCCTCATTTCAAAACTTATTGTAAATCAAAAATTACAGTTATTTGAGTTCCCTGTAAAGGTCATGAAAGATGTGTTATTTATACTCATGTATTTTCCTGTAATCTTTCCACCTCTTATGGGCATATAGAAAATAAGAGTTTAAAACTTATCCTCTGCAGTTGGAAAGTAGACACGAAAATTACTCTGGTTGCTTAAATCAGGGCAAGATCTATGGAAGACCTGTCTTAGAATCATTTGGGATGCTTGTTAGAAATGCAGATTTCTGAATCCCTCACCAGACCTGAATCACTGTATGTAGGAGAGCTCTCAGGATAGTAACAAGTTCTCCAGGTATTCTCATATTTAAGTTTGAGATCCATTGCCACATGACTTCTGGATCTGAGATATCAACCTTGAGAGCACAAAAATAATTCCTCCCATAAATGTTGATACAGGGGAAAAGTGACATTAAAATGGGTGTGCTACTTCCCACAGAGTATAATAAGAACAGGAAATAATATGTTCTGCCATCAGATGAAAGGAATTTTAGAGGCAAAGTTGAAAATAGTTAAGAGCTATTTCATTCTTTGTTATACTAATAAGATCATTGCTTACATAATGTATAGATTTTTCAATGTATTTTTCCTTATTGATGTTAAGTGACATGAAATTAGCTGAGCCTCATTTGATTCCTTTGGAAAATGTTTTTGTTCATGTTTTGCTTTTACTTTAAACACTCAGATGTATCTTTAGGAGTTCTTTCCACTAAATATCTTGAGTTTTCAGAGCTACGGTTGTGATACATGTTTTCATTAATGCTAGCCATTTTTACTTGTAATCCCAGTTGTAATTGTTACCAGTGGGAACTGAATAAAATGGTTTTTATGGGACTTCCCTGGTGATCCAGTGGTTAAGTATCTGCCTTGCAATGCAGGGAACATAGGTGCAGTCTCTGGGGAACTAAGACCCCACATGCTACAAAGCAACTAAGCCCACACACTGCAACTCCTGAGCCTGGCTCCAGAGCTTCAAGGCCCAACTAGATAGTCCCTGTGCCCACTGCAGTGAAGGACACTGCAAACGCAACCAAGATGAGGCAGCAATATATCCATACACACACACACACACACATACGTATAATGGTTTTTGCTACTGCTAAGTCACTTCAGTCGTGTCCAACTCTGTGCGACCCCATAGACGGCAGTCCACCAGGCTCCTCTGTCCCTGGGATTCTCCGGGCAAGAATACTGGAGTGTGTTGCCATTTCCTTCTCCAGTGCATGCATGCATGCATGCTAAGTTGCTTCAGTCATGTCCAACTCTGTGCGACCCCATAGATGGCAGCCCACCAGGCTCTCCTGTCCCTGGGATTCTCCAGACAAGAACACTGGAGTGGGTTGCCATTTCCTTCTCCAATGCATGAAAGTGAAAAGGGAAAGTGAAGTCACTCAGTCGTGTCCGACTCCTAGTGACCCCACAGACTGCAGCCCACCAGGCTCCTCCGTCCATGGGATTTTCCAGGCAAGAGTACTGGAGTGGGTTGCCATTGCCTTAGAAGGAACTAAATTTTTTTCTTTTTCTTTTTACACAACTGTGTAAAGTTAAGTGGCTAATAGTTTTCATTTGGTCAATTTGTTTTCTTTGTGAGAGTTGAACACACTTAATTCTTCCTTAATCATCCCCCAACTTCCCCTTCTAAACCTTGCGTTTGCTCCCCCAGCCCCCCACCCCCCACTGCTGCTGTGCTGTGTTCAGTTGTGTCCCACTCTTTGCAACCCTATGGACCCACCAGGCTCCTCTGTCCATGGGATATCCAGGCAAGAATACTGGATTGGGTTGCCATTTCCTACTCCAGGGGATTGTCCCGACCCAGGGATTGAACCCACGTCTCCTGCATTGGCAGGCAGATTCTTTTACCACTGAGCAACCTGGAAAGGCTGCTTTTTGTTTTTTCTATAGGAGTTGAATGTACATGAATTCTTCCTTAACTGTCTCCAATCTTCCCCTTCAAACCTCAAACTCCTCCTCCCAGGCCCAGTTTAAAAAGAATCAGTCAACAACATTTACTGAGCATTCATCACACCATGGGGGATCACAAAAGAAGAATCTAGGCTCCTTTTCTAAGTTCTCTATCACTGATAAGAGTTCAGTCGATATCCAAATCCTGCCTCTATTACTCCCAAATTTGCAAGACTCACTTTTGCTCAGGGGCAGTCATGGACCAGTCATGAGGTTTGGCCTTATTTGCCTCCACCTGTCTTCTCCAAAACGCTCTCCAGAGGTATGGGCTGTGGGCTTTTTGTGGTCTCCAGTTTCACGGGGGGCCGTTCTTGGGTACTGTTGATCATCAGTTGTGAATCCTAGTCTGCCCCATATCTGCAAAAGTGGATTGAAACCAGACCTCTTTCTCCTTGCTATCATGACTTTTCAGCCTCCACAGAGTGAGACACTAGGACCTAGTAAAGATAATTTCAGGACAAAATTACAAAGTAGGAGAGAGAAGGGTTAAACTTCGGCAGCTCTGTTTTGGATTTTCACCTGCATTACCCAGGAGAGAAAACCTTAGAGGTCTTAAGCTTTTAGATGGAGAAAGTCACCTTGAATGCTCCTGGCTTTGGGTTTGTAACACCACTTCAAATAGATTTCCTGCTTTGAATCTTTCAACTGTTCCTACTTTTACTTGAAAGGGACCTTGTTGTCTAAACTTCTTCCTTCCCACTCATACCACACACTGTCCAGTCAAGACAGACCAGGGGTTTGGGCTGCATAGGGAAAAACTCCCTGGCCCAGTCTCACGTGCACATGGTTGTGTGTGTGTGTGTGTGTGTAGGAGATGATGGATGGACTGTGGGTTCAGGAAATGATGGATGGACTGTCGGTTCTCCAATTCACGTTTCTTATTCAATGTTCTCTCCAGGGCAACTGTAAGCCTGTGGCTGTTTCGCTGATTAGCCCGTACCTTAAACACACACACATGTGCGTACACATTCACATAGATTGTACTGCATAGTACAAAACTCATATATTGAGAATAGAGTATAGCCACAATATTAGTAACTTTCCTGTCTGGAAAACAAATAGGTCTGTAACGAACCGTTTCATATATTTATTGATCTCTTTAGGATCTGTAGAGCAGCTGGAACTAGCTCTATATGACTCTCTTCATTTCATAGTGGTCACGCTGCCCAAGTTTTTGTTGTTGTTTCAGAATATGCCTCAGAAACATGGGGATTAGGGTAGCAATAAGTTCACCAGTTTCTCTCTAAGATTGCCAGACATAGCAAATAAAAATAAAGGATGCATAGTTAAAATGGAATTTCAGATAAACCATGAATAATGTTTTAGTGTAAGTATGTGCCATGGAATATTTAGGATATACTAAACAATTATTTGGTGTTTATCTAGAATTCAAAAATCTGGGCATCCTGTGTTTTTTTATCTGGCACTTCTTTTCTTATCATATCTCCTTGTTCATCTCTCGTCTCACAGCTACCGTCTTAGACTAGGGGCTCTCATTACCTCAAGCTTGGGTTTCTGCATCTGCCTGGGTTGCCTTCCCAACACTGCTCTCCTCTACTGATCTATCCCATAGCCTGCTACACACTAAAAGTTTTTTAGATGCTACTTTCATTAGGTTTCTCTTCCACATAAGAAATCACAATGACTCCTGTTTCTTTCCAAAGTGATTTTCTAAAAGAAATGATAATAAAAAGAAATAGACTCACAGAGAATGAACTTATGTTTGCCAGGGAGAAGGATGAGGAGAAGGGATAGTTAGGGAGTTTTGGATGGACTTGTATCCACTGCTATATTTAAAATGGATAACCAACAAGGACCTACTGTAGAGCACATGGAGCTCTGCCCAGTGGTATGTGGCAGCCTGGATGAAGGGGAGTTGGGGTTGGGGGAGAATGGAAACATGTATATGTATGGCTGAATCCCTTTGCTGTTCACCTGAAAGTATCACAACAATTGTTAATTGGCTAAACTCCAATAAAAAGTAAAAAGATTTTTTAAAAAACCCTGATTTTCAGTCAGTGTACAATTAATCGCATACCAAACTATGTGGGTTTGTGGGTATATGCATTTTCCTTAGAGGATCTTTTATTTTTTCAATTGGGATCTGAATGTGGTATATTCAGGCTAGGTAGAGAACTGTGGCTTATACAAAGAAGCAAAAGTGGATAAATTTAGAAAAATGCACCTTGCCTCAGTCATGACTTTTGCTTTAGACATCAGCGTGTTAAAATCTCCCTTGTTAAATCATTCGACTTCCACCAGCATTTTGCAGAATAGGCAGAGCAGGGATTACTTCATTTTAAAGATAAAGTAACCAAATCCCAGAGATGTGAACTGTTAAGTCCTGCACAACTGTCATGTGGCACAGCCAGGGTTTGAGGAGAAATCTGCCAACTGCAAGTTTGTTTCTCTTTCCACTTTTAGATCACCAGCTTTAAAAATGGCTTCCCGGATGGTTCAATGGGTAAAGAATCCACCTGCAATGCAGGAGGCACAGGGTTCGAAGCCCTGGGACAGGAAGATCCCCTGGAGGAGGAAAATGGCAACCCACTCCAGCATTCTTGGCTGGAAAAGCCCATGGACAGCGGACTCTGATGGGCTACAGTCCGAAGGGTCGCAGAATCGTACATGACTGAGTGACTAAGTAGAGCAGTACAGCTTTAAAAACTTTGTACAATATTTTAAACAACAGTTTTAAAGCCACTTTGTATATTGTTGAGCCTCACAAAACTTCCTCTCCGTCTCTAAAGAGATGTCGTTATTCCCCGAGCTGTGTGGTAGGCTTATCATTTAGCTGTCCTTCACACGTCACAAAGATGGGGGGTTTGACCATTTGGCCTATAGCACTAACTTTACAGTGTGGTCACAGCAGTACTTGTATTCCAGAGCTGCGATTCCTCAGAAATCTAGAGACTATTTTTCAGGGTAGGTTTCAGAGTCGATTTATAAGTCACAAAATAAAATCATCTTTAAGATTTTATGTTTGCTGCTGCTGCTGCTGCTAAGTCGCTTCAGTTTACTCAAGCATAAAAAGGATATAACTTTATATGGTGATTCATCTATTTTGGTTCTAAATTTTTGTCCTTTTCCACAAATAATATATTCTAAGCATATAAATTGAAGAAAGAGAAAAAAAAAAGAAAAGCTTCTGTTGCCTCCTAGGTCTCTTTATGGTATTTATTTTTCTGCTACCTCTTTAACAGCCTCACTTACTTTTTTCTTTTCTCTCTTTTGGCCAGGAGTGCAGCTTGTGGGATCATAGTTCCCTGACCAGGAATCGAACCCATGCCCCGCTAAATAGGGAGGTTGGAGTCTTAACCACTGGACCTCCAGGGATGTCCCAAGCCTCACCTTCTTAGTGGTTCTGCTGGCTTAAAAAAAAAATCAGTCTGGGGACTTCTCATGATCTCTCATAGTTGTTCTCTATGCTACCTGCAGCCCAGACATTCTCCTATAAATGCAATTTTCATATTTACTGCTCTAGATGAACATAGTCTTCTGTGTCTAACAGGCATTTCCAACTTAACATGCCCAAAACCGAGCATTTAATATACCACCCCACCACCTCCTTCTAGGTCATCCATAGTTTAGGAAATGGTAATTCCACAACGCTCAGCCAAAAAAGGAAAAAAGTATAGAGGCATTCTCAACTGCTCTTTCTTTCACAATCTACACTCGGTCTGTCAGCAAATCTTGTGGCCTCCTCTATCCAGATTTCTCTGAGACCAGATCACTCTTCACCACTTTCACTGCTTCCTCCCTACTCCCAAATCACCATCACCTCTTGCCTGGATTATTATCAGGACCCTCCTAACTGCTCCCCTTTCTGTCTCTGCACTCCTTAACAGGACAGCCAAAGGACGTCAGATCATTTCAAAACTCAAAACCCTACAGTAGCTTCCCTTCTCACTCACAATAAAAGCCAAAGTCCTTGCAAGGACTCAAAAGATCCTACATAGTTCCCTCTCAGGCCACGTTTTCTAACTTTCCCCCTACACTCCTTGGCAGCCTTTTCTCCTGGATGGTCCTCCTATGAGGCAGGCCTGACTCTGCTGTGGACATGGCCTTCTCACATGCCATTTCCCCTCTCCCAGACACCACACACACGGCTTCCTTTTTCTTCCATGTCTTTAATGTTACAATGCCAACACTTTCAGCAACCTTTCCTGCCTTATTTCTCTTATTGGCAGTTTATCACTAGCATACTAAATATTTTACTGGTTTATCTTGTTTATTGTCTATCCAGCATATAAAAAGCATTCAATAAACGTTTGTTGAATGAATGAATGAATGCAAAGATGATTTTCCTGTGTTGAAGCTATTTTTAAAAATGTATTATATTTTTTGATGGCAATTCTAAAACTGGTTTTCACAAAACAGTTTGAGGAATCCTGTGTAGCCTTCTAATCTTATTGAGAAAGTTAAAAATATATTTGAAAACATAGTTATTATTAGTAACCTTGGGTATGAATATAAAATGTAAATTTGAAGAAAATATGTGTTGACAGGATTACTAAATCTGAACAGACTTCCTTAAGAGGTGATTATGGATACAAATGTAGGACTCTCAGCTGGGAAGAGAAACTATGAGTCATTTCAGAGGAAATCATATTAGATAAGGCTTAAAGGCAGAGTGGCTTTGTGGTAACTGAAGGTTAGTGAGCAACTACAGAAGTTAATAACATTAGTACTACATTGATATTTATTAAGGGTTTACCATTTGCTAGCATGAGGCTAAGGGCTAAACATCATGTGGTAGGTATCTTTATTTTTCCATTACACAGAGAAAAAAGAATATCAAGGCTTAGAGTAATTAAGTAACTTACCCACTGTCCCAGAAGCTTTAATGGCAAAGGTAAAACTACTGCAGAAAACCCTGGAATGTAGCACCGTTTTGGAGGGCAAAATACCATTTCCCAGGAAGCCCAACATAGCCAGGGTTTCCTCTACCTTCTGTTGGAGCCACTTTGGATGAACAACACATCAAAGTGCTGGTTAGGGGTAAGTTGTGTGGAAAACACCACACCTTTGAACACTGGACACACACCCATGGGGTGAGGTGCCTTGGATATCAGAAGCACTCAGGAACAGGCTGAGTGAAAAAGCAGGAGCAAGTCTCCTGTCAGAATCTTCCTGTACCAACTAAAAAGTTTGTCCCTCTCTTCCGGCCTCCTTATTCTGTGTGTGTAGTTGACTTTGCATATGCTGCTTTATGTGATACAATCTTGCCAAAAGCCAAGACGCTTTGCTCGTCTAGAGAGGATTGCTTAATTCTCTACAATATTGAAAGTCTTGTTGTTAAATATTTATTACTTGTTGTAGCGTATCCACAGCCAAAGCTGATAGATTCGGGCAGCACATTAATCATGGGAATGCATTCTTCAGATCTCTTCAGAATTAATCAGAGAAAGGGATGGCCTCAATGGGAACAATTTACAAATACCGTTTCAGATGCAGGCAAACCATTTTACCAAGAGAAGAAGGAAAATACCCACTTTAACTCAGTCTTCTGTCTAAGAGTTCTTGTCGTTTTAGTGCCTTTGATGACTGGGGGCTGGGAGGGTGTCGTGGAAGTGGGAATCCTTCCTCAGAATCTAAGAAAATGTTTGGTGTCTCCCTTAGCCAGTCAGCATTGAGTCTGTGTCCTTCACATTGCTGAGAAGAGTTCTCAACTCTTTTCCCACTGCAACATCTTGAGGCATGGGGGCATACTTCCATGTAAAACTTCTCATCAGGGCTAAGAGTGTAAAACTTCTCAGCAAGGCTGAGAGTGACAGCATTCTACTTTGCAAGATAAGAAAGCAGAATATTGCGAGTTTAGATTGAGTGAAGTTTCTTCTGGGGAGTCTGTTACACCCTCCTATGAAGTAATTTCCTTACTTTCCAATTGATCGTTAGTGGTTTAGAACAACTGTTGCTGTTCAGTCTAAGTTGTATCCAACTCTGCGACCCCATGGACTGCAGTAGGCCATGCTTCCCTGTCCATCACTATCTTCCGGAGTTTGCTCAAATTCATGTCCATTGAGTCAGTGATGTCATCCAACCATCTCATCCTCTGTCAGCCCCTTCTCCTCCTGCCCTCAATTTTTCCCAGCATCAAGGTCTTTTCTAATGAGTCAGTTCTTCCCATCAGGTGGCCAAAGTGCTGGAGCTTCAGCTTCAGCATCAGTCCTTTCAATAAATATTCAGGGTTGATTTCCTTTAGGATGGGCTGGTTTCCTCTCCTCGGTGTCCAAGGGACTCTCAAGAGTCTTCTCCAGCACCACAGTTTGAAAGCTTCAATTCTTCAGCATTCAGCCTTTCTTTATGGTCCAACTCTCACATCTGTACGTGACTACTGGAAAAACCATAACTTTGACTATATGGATAATATAGTTGATAAATAATATATTTGATAAATGCTCATTGAATTGAGCTAACTAGGTTTCTCACCCTGCCTGGGACTTTTGAATAATATTAGGTTGAATGTGTCCATTTTCTGTTTGCGTCTACCCAAGATGTTCTTTTGGGTATATGATGTGGGGGCTGTCTCAAAGCTTTGCAGAATGGCTGAGGGCATTTCATTAAAGAGGTGAGAACAGTACGTCAGAGAGATTGTAGCTTGAATGCCTGCCGTGCTTACAGACTCCTTTTCAAGAGGCTGCCCCAGATTCAACCCCCTAAAAAGGCAGCAACACAGTCTGCTTCCTTCTTCCTTTTGGCCATGTTGGGTCTCAGCTGTGGTGCTTGGGCTTTTCTCTAGTTATGTCATGTGGGCTCAAGAGCCCACAGGCTTAGTTGCCCCTCAGCATGTGGGATCTTAGTTCCCTGACCGAGGACTAAACCTGCACTCCCTGTATTGGAAGGTGGATTCTTAACCATGGATCACCAGGGAAGTCGCCAGTCTGTTTCTTCAGAACAGGTGACCATGCCATGTCCCCTCTGAGCCTTCCATCTTAGCGACAGCTGAAGAAGTAGGAGGGGCACCTGGCTCAGTGGCTTATGAGATAACCTCATACAAGAGCTTTCCCCAAGAGAGACAGTAGTGATAGAATCAAACTCTCCCCTCCAGGGCATTTGATTATGAGCTCTAGAGAACTGGCAGCTGGTAGTGGGCTTCCCTGGTGACTCAGATGGTAAAGAATCTGCCGGCAATGTGGGAAACCTGGGTTCAGTCGCTGGGTTGGGAAGATCCCCTGGAGAAGGGAATGGCAACCCACTCCAATATTCTTGCCTGGAGAATGCCATGGACAGAGGAGCCTGGCCAGCTACAATCCATGGGGTGGCAGAGAGTTGGACACGACTGAGCGACTAACAGTGGGAGCAGGAGCAGAAGGATCTGTGATTGTATAACTTGAATTTTGCTGTGTTTGGAAGACATTAACAAGGAGTTGGGGAGTGGCGAGATGGGCTGGCTCATGCGGGCGAAGAGCTGGTTGAGCACATCTCTTCTCAGCTTTGACTCCAGAGACTCAGATTGCTGGGAGTATTGACATCCACATAAATTGGCTTTTGCACAATTCAGGCTTCCTTCCTCCAGATCTGGTTGTTAAATATTTACTAGCACACCACTGGGGTGCGTGAGGCACCCCTGTAATATATACATAATAAATAGAGGAAGCAGTTACCTCCTCTGAGAGTTTTGTCTTAAAAGTGATGCCGAAAGCTCAGCTTCTCTGTACATAGTGTGGAATCAAATCTCGAAAACAGAGTTTGGGGAGAGGGTTACAAAGAGTATCTAGAGTGCACAGTGGTAAAGAATCTGCCTGCGGTGTAGGAGACACATGCAGGAGATGCACGTTTGAGCCCTGGGTCGGGAAAATCTGGAGAAGGAAAGGGCAACCCACCCCAGTACTCTTGTCTGGAAAATCCAACGGACAGAGGAGCCTGGTGGGCTACGGTCCATGGGCTCACAAAAGAGTCGGACACAACTGAGTGACTAAGCAGATTTCTTTGCCAGGTGAAGGGGGACACAGCAGGCCTATGCCCTCAAACCAAGTGTCCCAATTTGAGGAAGACTGTGGTAAGTTTTTATAGTAATTGTGCAAAGAGGGTGTGATCAGCTCGTAGACCTTCTTCTGATGGGTTGGTGGTGAGTTAAGTAGAGTCCACATTGTCAACCTTCAGGTCCAACTGGTCTGGGGTCTACATGCTTGTGGGCAATATACCATTGTTAATCCTCAACTTTTCCCACCTGGAGGGGGTTTCCGTATCTGCAAAACAGCTCAGAGATATTGTTGTGTGTATTGATGGGGACCCAGGACCTTGCTCCAAGGCTGCTCTTGACAGTTTGTTTCTCCTTGGTCAACTATCCTCTCCCTTCCCTAGTTAAAAACTGCTTGGGTATGCCCATTGGAACTCAGGGAAGGTCACAGAGGGTGAATGAAGGCTGTTTCCTATAATCAAAGAAACACTGGACACAAAGGCCTGTGCCCAGGAGCCCCCACAGGGCCCTGCACATATCAAAAGCAAACATAGTTTAAAGTCATATATTAACATGATCGTCATTAAGATTATAGTAACAGAGAAACTGTTGGGAAATAGATGATTTAAACTACAAAACTCATAGGAGTGTGGCCAGAGGGCGGTAAGTTTCCTGTTTCTGGTACCCATCAAAGGCACAGGCCCCCACCCCAGGCTCACAAAGGATGACCTGACAAGCCGGTTAAGTCTCTGGCCTTATTTCCACATGTTTTCTTTACCCTTGTTACTTGAGGTAACCTGAGTGCACACTAGTTACTTAAAACCACAAGAACTCAATGAATACAGTTTTTGAAAACCTCATTTTTTTTTCCCCCCTAATGTAGAGAAAATGGGGCAGATTAGAAGAGTAGAAAGAGTATATGCAGCCTTTGGAATGAGATTTGAATTCCAATACTACTTTATCCCTTCCTGATAGCATAATTTACTTATCTATGCCTCTTCTTATCTGTAAAATAGGGACAAAAAATAAAAAGCTCAAAGATATTTGGAAGATTTAAATAAAATGCCGTGTGTAAAACAACTAGCACAGTGACAGGCACTTACTATGTACTCAGGAACTTCTGTTCTTTCCTTTCCTCTTTAATGTATTTATTCAAGCTTTTAGAACAGCTGCTAATATCTCTGTCAAGTCAGCAGTTGACAGAATTAATCAACCCTCCACTTATAGTAACAGGCAGTGTTATACTGCATTCTTTGTAATTTTATGTAATTTTGTGCTTAAGGTCAACTAAAATATTTTAAATATAGACAAAATTATTACAATCCCTTGAAACAAGCTTTTCTCTACACTTAGGGAGCTCCTGTACATCAGTCTACAAAATGTGCTCATTTTACTTTTGTTTTTAAACAAACATTTAAACTATGGGCAAAGAATTATACTACATGTTGTGGGGGGTGTGTGCTAAGTCACTTCAGTTGTATCTGACTTTGTGACCCTATGGATTGTAGCTGCCAGGCTCATCTGCCCATGGGATTTTCTCGGTAAGAATACTGGAGAGGGTTGCTATTCCCTTCTCCAGGCGATATTCCCAATCCAGGGATCAAACCCATGTCTCTTGTATCTCCTGCACTAACAGGCTGTGGGGGAAATAAAAAGTGAATATGAAACGAGAAGTGCTTATATAATACAAAATATATAAAAAAGAGGAAAGGGAGGGAAACTTAAAGAGTTTCCTGAATATTCCCCTTCGGATACCCCACTTCTAGATACTTAAATTGAATAATACCATGTGTCCTTTAAATCCCTAATATACTGTTTTACAGTTTATTTACTGTTAGTTTACTTAGGTTATCTGACCTTCATCTCATTATCACTGCTAGTACATTAAGGATGAAATCTGCCCATTTTCCAGGAATAACTCATGGGATGTGGTGTTTCTCAGTACCAGATGATTTAAGGGGAACCACTTGCCAGTGGATTGGTTTTTGGCATACAGGGCCTTAATACTATGCCAGAACTGAATTTGTTTTGAAATAAAGTTTCTAATTTTCAAATATAGCATTTTCAAACAAATAGTGTGATGTACAAATTACTGTACTTTAGGTCATGTTAGAGTAATCCACCCTCTAAATCTGTTTGACTTTTACCCCTTAAGTATTTTCCATCAGTTAATCATTTCTGTAGCATATCACAATGGTTATAAATAATTACATAATCCTACATCTTCAGGGCCTGTCCCATTAGTGCCAGTGTAAAAAAAAAAAAAAAAGAAGTAATTAGACATCATTATGTCCTCTTGTAAAGCTAAGGTCATTTGGCCTTGATTGCTGGCAGTAATCAGTGCCAAAGAAAAGTCAAGCCACTATTGGCTTAGGCCTATTATTAAACACTGGGCTTGACACTTTTGAATAAAGGTAGTACCTTTTGAATAAATTTCAACACTACCCTTCAGATAAGTTGAAAGAAATACAAAACTAGTGTAAAGAGGTTGAAGACCATATATGGTATTCAAATACAAGTTTGGGAAGAGCCCGTTTTTAACTCTCGCTAAGACTCTTGAGAGTCCCTTGGACTGCAAGGAGATCCAACCAGTCCATTCTGAAGAAGATCAGCCCTGGGATTTCTTTGGAAGGAATGATGCTAAAGCTGAGACTCCAGTACTTTGGCCACCTCATGCGAAGAGTTGACTCATTAGAAAAGACTCTGATGCTGGGAGGGACTGGGGGCAAGAGAAGGGGACGACAGAGGATGAGATGGCTGGACGGCATCACTGACTCGATGGACGTGAGTCTGAGTGAATTCCGGGAGTTGGTGATGGACAGGGAGGCCTGGCGTGCTGCGATTCATGGGGTCGCAGAGTCTGACACGACTGAGCGACTGAACTGAACTGAACTGAAGCGCGAGGCACACACACACCCATACACACACCCTGGTGTAAAGGTCCCACTCAGCTGGGATGCAGAGGGCTGGTTTTGTGTGTTAGATCAATAATGCTTGTTCGTTCTGTGTAGGATGGCGCGCCTGAGTGTGTGCATAACTGACAGCTATGCTCTAGCCTCCCCCCACACTCAAGAGAAGCACTTGCCAAATATTTTTATCCCTTTACTCCCAGAGCTCGCAATTGATTGGGGCGCATCGCAGGAGTCTCCTTAAACTCCTTAGACACCTTCCCGCGGGTCCCTGGCTAGCTGTCGGGTCTCCTCGTGATGGTTCTTCTCTCTTTTAATTCAGGGGTCTTAGGCGGGACCCGTGCTCCGCTCTGCTCTTGGGCCCCAACACTGGAAAGGGATGACTTCTGGCAGAGGGCACCTCCGGTCGCGCTCCGCGGCCGGCGGCCGGCGGCCTTGGGGCGGCAGCCGTGGAGGAGGAGGATTCAGAGAAGGGAGGGAGCTGGCCGCTGCCGAGGCCCGGGCAGCGGGCACCGTCCGCGGCGGGCGAGCTCCGCGGTCCTCCCTCGCTCGTCTCCTTTGCTCATATTTGGACTCGGCTGCCCGTGCCCAGGAATTTCCCGTCATGCCTCCCGCCGCCCCGTCCGTCGCCCGGAGCCGGGGAGGAAGGGAGGGAGGCTCGGACAGCGGCGCCGGCGGCGGCGGCGGCGGCGGCTCCCTGGCACTTCCATGAGCCCGCGGCGGACCCTCCCGCGCCCCTTTTTGCTCTGCCTCTGCCTCAGCCTCTGCCTGGCCGCGGCTGCGGCCCGGGGAGCAGTGCAGTCCGGTGAGTTGGGGCTCGCTCCCCCACCCCTTGTCTGCCCTCACGCCCGGACCCTGCCGAGTTCAGATGTGACCCCGACCTCCGCTCCCCTGCGAGCGCCGGCAGCGCCCCCTTCAGCCTCCTGCCGGGAGCCCCCCTCTCCTGAGCCCAAGAGGGGCGCGGGTGGTGCGAGGCGGATAGAAGGAGGTCAGGGCTGGCTTCGCCCCCGCCGACGGGAGGCGTCTGGCAGCGTCGCTGACACCTTATCCCGTCCCGGGAGCGAACCTGAGCCGGAGGGAGGCTCTGGACCGACGTGGGCCCCCGAGGGAGGGGCTTGGCAGGGCGGCTGGGGAAGGGACGCCGCCTCAGGCTCCGGAGGGCGCGGGTCCGCGGCGGGGACCACCTCGGAGTCCCCTGCCCCGCGCAGAGGTGTGTGTGTGTCGGGGGCCGGGGGGTACTCCTGCGCAGCAGCCGCTGAGATAACGGGCCCGGGCGCGTGGGAACGGCCATCCAGGCCCGTGCCTCCCGCCGCGCGTCCGGGAGGGGCGCCGGGGAGCCTGGCGAGTAGGGGGACAGCGCCAGGAGCGGCGGGCGCGTGGCGACAAGCGGCGCACCCAGAAGCGCACCGCCGCCCTCGCCGCGGGGTCAGGCTCCCGCGGGCCCGGCTGGTGTCTAATAGGCCAAAACTGAACAAAATCCCGAGTTTTCCAGGTACCAGTTTTGTTTTGTTTTGTTTTTGAGCGGAAAAAAAGGGCATCGGAGTCTGGTTTGTAAGTTTCACCCTGGGCTGTTTACAGCTATAAAAGATCGAAAGGTGCCATTCCTGCCTTACTTGGTTTAGGACTACAAGCTATCAAGCGAGGTAATTTTGCAGTCTTAACAGGACGATTTTTAAAGATAGTTTTCTCTAAATAATGTGGAATAAGATTATTATAAAAAGTAATTATTTGAAAGTACAAATGTAGAGTTTAAGGTAAATGTCAAGTTGCAGGAACCTTTATATTTGTGATGAGTATATAGTCATCAAAACTTCTCGATGCCTAATGTTATCTGGAATGGAAGAACAGAAAATATAACTTCTCAGAGTTGAGATTTCTTCGGAAATTTTAGTTTGCTCTTGTTTTTGCCACCAATAATCTAAACTGTCAAAATAAGATATGGCTAACACCTAAGACTTATAAATTAGTTGAAAACTGACTCTACTAAGTATAGATTATATTCAACACCCTCTGGTCTTTTGCTTCCTATTTCCATTTGCAGTGGTGGTGGCAAAGTAGATTTTTAAGTTACTTTTGTCTATAAAATAATCTTTAGGATTCATGTAATTTATAAAATGGATAGGCGATTTAAAAAATATTTAGTGTGTGCAGATTATTGGTGTTAATTTAAATAATATCAATTTCATGTTTGCTTCTGATTAATATTGTTTTTTTAAAAAAGACCTATTTTTAACAAATTTACACTTTAAAAGTAACTTTACTAGCACTTCTTGGGGGACACAACAGGTTCTATCTTCACATTTTATCGGCGGTCTTCTAAAATATACTGTGCTGCAGATAAAGGGTAGATTGTACTTCCAGACAGTATATGTTGTTTTTTTTCCCCTCAGTTATGTGTTGACTTAATACTTGTGGTCAAGCAGCCCTTGAAGACTGAAACCCAGAGTACTATGGCCCCTTGCCAGTAATTTTGAAAACCAAGTTTATATTTGGACCATTTAAACATTTATTCTTTTAATTTTGGTCCCAGCTGACATATAAGTCTAATTTCTGGTGACTTTTATTAGGGCCCTACGTGAATGTCTGGATTTTTTTTTTTAATATGTATTAAAATAAGCAACTCTCTGCCATTTAGAGTTTTGTCACAGTGCCTAAACTGCCTATCTGCCAAGGCTGCAAATATACAACATCAGATAGGTTTTTGAATCAACACACAGTTTTTTGACTTTTAAAGGTGCTTGGTCTAATACCTTAACTGAAATGTTAACCCATTTGGTCAGAAACCGTTTTGCTAAACTTAAGTAATAAGAATATCCAAAAAAATATCCCAACAGTAGTTTTCATAGATTTTTCTAATACAGTATTTCTTTTATAATTAAAAATAAATTTTCAACCATTAGAGAAACTTTAGGAAATAATCTTTTTTGGTTCTGTCACAATCTGGTCACAGTCCCTTGGATTTTCATCTCACCTGTATTACTGTATTTAGGGATTTGTTTGATGAATTTGGTTTCAATGTTTAGCTTCCTTCTCTGTAAAATGATGAATTTGTGCATAAGTCTCTATGTCCCTTCCAACTCCAGGATCCTCCAGGATTGTTTTTGTTTATATAAACCTGCAGAGCCACCCACTAGATTGGTCCAGGCTTCTGATTGTCAACTCTGACTTGCTCTACATGTTTAACTGGTCTCCTTGTAGTCAAATCTGTTGGGTGTGGATCCAGCTTTGGGGAGACGGGATCTGTCTCAGGAAAATCTTGATACTTGCCCCATCACATAGACGTATACACCTGAAAAGAGTGCCATGTTATTAACCTTCTGTTACTTTCTTCCCCTTATCTAATAGTAGAAAGTGCTGGTTATGTCATAGGGTCAGTAGTTAAAGCAGGCCCTAAGATGTTTTGGTACTCAGTGTTGAAATTTGGTCTGGGTCAGGGATATCACTGGAGAGCACCCAGACCTCTTTGCATGGTTGGGAGAACTGTGGCTAGTCACTCGGGGCATTCCAGATGAAATGCCCTGTGCTCAGTTATGACCTTTTTCTCATGCCTCAGAGGAGACTGAATGGGATCTACTCATCTGGTTTATTCAGAATTATATTGGCTTTGGGTAGGAGAGTAATCAGATAATTCTTTACATTATCAGTTGTTACTCACAGATTTAGAGAACGAACTTATGGTTGCCGGGGGAAAGATTGAGGGAAGGGACTAGTTAGGGAGTTCGGGATGGACATGTACACACTGCTATATTTTAAATTGATAATCAACAAGGACCTACTGTGTAGCACAGGGAACTCTGCTCAGTGTTATGTGGTAGCTTGGATGAGAGGGGAGTTTGGGGGAGAATGGATACATGTATATGTATGACTGAATCCCTTCACTGTTCAACTGAAATGATCACATTGTTAACGGGCTATACCCCAATACAAGATAAAAAGTTTTAAAAAAATTTACCAGTTGTTAGCATCCCTGATTGCTATGCAGATACCTCAAGGCTTTACCTTGAAGACTCCTACATTTTCTCCTTCCTGGAGATGATGGATTTTCTTTTTAAAAATACTTAACACAGTCCTGGATCCCTGTTCACATATTTGTCTCTATAATATACCAAAGTCGTAGTTATGGCTTTTAAAGGAAATACAAATGAGAAGAAAGTATAGAAAAGGTAGCTCAGTAATAAATCAGCCAATTGACCTTATGAAGGATTTTGGTTATTGCCTCATTTAAGCTTCTGTTCCAAGTAACAGTGGTGAACTTGAACTAGTTTTAGGAACAAGAAAGATTGGAATGTGATGGAAGTCAAATGCACACAGACCTTATTAGGGACTAGGAATGGAAAACCTGAAACTTCCTCTGTCTCTAGTCTTTGCCTTTCTTAGCTTCATTGATCTCTCTGTGCGAGATCTTTCCCCGGCTGTGTTCACAGTCATATGTGGGTGCTCAGTGGTTTCTGGATATGTAGGTGTCCCTCAGTGCCAAGCACAGGGAGACACTGAATCAATGAGCCCTGATTCCAAATTCCTGGAATAGCTATATAGACGTAGTTTGGGTCACATGGTTAATCTAGATTTTCTCTACAGTCTCTTCTAATTGTAGACTTCTTTGTACTATGCAAGCATTTACATGGTTTGACTTTGCATTTTTAAACTTTATATTACAAGGTTACTAGTCCTTAAAATGTATGTATAATTTTTCCTTGATTGCAATGTGTGTGTAGAAGCGTGTCACCTTCAATGGGATTCCAAGATGTTCGAGCTTTTCATTCATACTACTGCAGGAATGCCGAAGAGCCAGCCTCTGGGAGTAAACTGAGTGCAACACCACACTCAGGGATTATGACGCAGTTTAGGATCCAACAGAGCTGTGAAAATCCTGTTTAATAACGACTAATCCATCTTGCAGATAATCATCTGCCTGTTTTCAGGAATTCATTGAAGTAAAACCCTGAGCTCAAATAGCTCATACACTCCTAATTCATTAAAACTGTGTAAGTGGTCATTAGAGACATTCAAAATAGTAATAGTTTAGGGGCCCAGGGTTCATCAGTTGGTTTCCTATTTCTCACACTTGTAGCATTTTCCACCTCTACCTTTCCTTTAGACCATTTCTGCTGCCTGGAATACCTTTTTCTCAAGATTTGTTGAAGTCCTTACAGCCTCTGTTGCGTGGTATTTTATGAAGCTTTCTTAATCTCTTAGAATTTCTCCTTTTTTTAAATGCTTCTAAGACATTTTGTACCTTGGCTGGAGCAAGATTTTACTACCTGGCATTATGAAGTCCACATGTATGAATCTTCTTCGGGGGATTATAAGTTCTATGAGACCAATGAATCATCTTGAAGGACTCTGGTAGACTGTTAGCATCCATTGTCCCACATGTAATGCTTCTAACTTTTCAAATGTTCTGAAACTTCTATGGCATCCTGCTTGTCACTACCTTTTTCTTTTGACATTGCAGCTCAGTCATACTGCTTGTCTTTGGCAAGGTTCCTGTCTGTTTTCTAGGTTTTACAGGATTTTCCATGAATATGTTAATTTTCTGTGTGAGAATCAATTATTCAGAATGATGGAATGTTTTCCTATAAATTGAGATGGCATGGGGAAGGAGACTTTTATGGAAGGAAATCAGCTTTTGTTGAGTACCCAATATTTCCCAGGTCAGATTGACCAGGAGTAGGACACAACTGGAGCATATATGAGGGGGCATAGAGAGAAAATAAAGCACAAAGATGGAAAATTAGGTTTGGCCTAGAACACGGAAGGCTTTAATGCTAGTCTAGGAAATTTGAACTTAGTTAGTAGGCTATGAGGTTTAAGTTATTTTTGGTCCTGGAAATGTCGTAATCAGAGTTGAATTATAGGATATATTATCATCTAATTATCCAGAGGATGAATTGAATTGGGAAGGAAACCACTGGACTAATAAGGGAAGGTTACAAGAGTTTTTGTTAGAGAATGAAGACATAAGCCAGGAGTGCCAATAGGATTGGAGAAGCGTGGCTGAAGTGAATTAGACAGAAAGAAACAATTAGTTGGATGTGGGAATAAACAGAGGGGAAAAGAGAGGGATGAATAAAAGACGATGGTAAAATGTGAAGCCTGGGCGATTAGGAGGAGTGAACTTGGGGCAGGTTGGTAGGTGGGGGTAAAAAAATAAGTTGTGTTTTAGATCTATTGTATTTGAGGCACTGGTGGACTATTCATGTGGAAGTGTGTGGTAGAATTAGAAATGTGAGACTGAAGCTTGAAGAGACCAGAACTGTAGATAAAACATGTGTGAGTAAGGAAGGTTAAAAATAAAGGGGAGAAGAAACGTTTGTTGACTGGAGCAAGAACAAAGGCACAGGAAAAGCGCTGTAAAGAAGATACAGTTTGATCCGACTGAAAATGCCTCATCAGCATATGGCATCCTGTTTATGAGCATTCCTTGTTTAGGGTACGTGACATCTTCTCCCTCCACAAACAGTGCCTGGGAAACATTGAGGAAAGGATACCGCAGCTAGGATGACCTTCCTAAACTGCAAAATTGTTGCTGCTACATCTTTGCTTAATTTCCTTCAGTGGCTTCTTATCTTTTTTTAAGCTAGGGAACTAACTCCTTAAAAGTCTTCATCATCACCAAGCCTTGTTCCTCTGGACTTTGAGCTTCTTCCAAGTTGTTCAGTTGGCCTTGAACACAGGTTCTGCTAAGTCTCCTCCCAGTTCCTCCCTTCACCTTCCCCAAGAATATGAAGCAGATGTGATTCCCACCAGATGGAGGACTCTTGGTTTGTTGTTGTTCTTTATGGGCAATTAAAAAATGATTTTTCCTGTTTGTTTATGGCTGTGCTGGGTCCTCGTTGCTGTGCACGAGCTTTCCCTAGTTGCAGAGAGTGGGGGCTAGTCTTCATTGCAGTTGCAGGCTTCTCACTGCGATGGCTTTTCTTACTGTGGAGCATGGGCTCTAGGGTGTGTGGGCTTCAATAATTGCTTCATTAGTTGTGGTACATGGACTTAGTTGCCCAGCAGCATATGGGGTCTTCCCAGACCATGGATCAAACCACTGTCCCTTGCATTGGCAAGGTGGTTTCTTAACCACTGGACCACCAGGTAAGTCTCTTTATGGGCATTTTTTATTGCCATGCTTAGATTTTTATTTATACAATAATTACTGACAATTTCCTTGTTGTTGTTCAGTCGCTAAATGGTGTCCGACTCTTTGCCGCACCATGAACTGCAGCACGACAGGCTTCCCTGTCCTCACTGTCTCCCTGAGATTGCTCAAAGTCTTGTCCATTCAGTGTATGATGCCATCCAACCATCTCATCCTCTGTTACTCCCTTCTCCTCTTGCCCTCTATCATTCCCACCACCAGGGTCTTTTCCAGTGAATCTGCGCTTCTCATCAGGTGGCCCAAGTGTTGCAGCTTCAGCATCAGTCCTTCCAATGAATATTCAGGATTGATTTCCTTTAGGATTGACTAATTGGAGCTCCTTGTTGTCCAAGGGACTCTCAAGAGTCTTCTCCAGCACCACAATTCAAAAGCATCAGTTCTTCAGTGCTCAGCCTTCTTTATGGTCCAACTCTCACATCCGTACGTGACTACTGGAGAAACCATAGCTTTGACTATATGGACCTTTGTCAGCAAAGTGATATCTCTGCTTTTTAATACACTGTTTAGGTTTGCCATAGCTTTTCTTTCAAGGAACAAGCATCTTTTAATTTTGTGGCTGCAGTCACCATCCACAGTGATTTTGGAGCCCAAGAAAATGAAATCTGACACTGTTTCCACTTTTTCCCCATCTATTTGCCATGTAGTGATGTGACCAGATGCCATCACTTTTGTTTTTTGAATGTTGAATTTTAAGCCAGCTTTTTCACTCTCCTCTTTCACTTTCATCAAGAGGCTCTTTAGTTCCTCTTCACTATCTGCCATTAAAGTGGTATCATCTGCATATCTGAAGTTGTTGATATTTCTGCTGGCAGTCTTGATTCTAGCTTGTGAGTCATCCAGCCCAGCATTTCGAATGATGTACTCTACATATATGTTACATAAGCAGGGTGACAATATACAGCTTTGATGTACTCTTTTCCCAATCTCTAGGAAAATAATTTATAATAAATCACATCCCTCCTGCTTTCTTACAGAATACTTTGCTTCTCTTTTCAAGTGTCACCTACAAGGTTCTTGAACACTTGAGTTGACTTCCCTGGCCACTATACCCTGACTCTGATGCTTGGCTGGGGGAGCCTGGAGCAGAGGTGTGACCTGGCATTTGTGTACTCAGATTGCCCAGATGTGTGCTGGTTTGTAAACTGTGAGACAGTTTCTTGATACTCGACTTCTTTAAGGAAAGTGGAGGGAATTTACTTCATTGAGAAGACTTATGTGCACTGACTGTAGGTAGAGAGGTTTGTAGAGTATGGAGATGACTGCAGGGGAAGTAGAGAAACAGTGCTGGTTCAGGAAGTGTGTTCTCAAGGCCTAGTTCCTGACCAACTGTCTGTCCTGGTTCTGTTTCTAAAAATAGTACATTGCTCATAATGCTTGTCTAAAGTGACATGTTTATGTCCAAGTACTAAGAGTAATTTCTAACTCATTTCAGAAATGCTAGCAGTGTAGTTTTAGTAGTATTGACTGAGAAAATATATACTAACAAACAGCCACTGTAAAATTTTGAATATTTTAAAATATAGATGCAGTATCATATGTTTGGAAAGTACACATATGTGGAAATTATGACTCACAAGTCTATAGACAACACTATTTCCTGCTTTATGGATACTCTCAAGGAGGCTCTGGTCTCAACTTTCAGCAACTCATTGTCGTCTCACTTCAGAATGTGGGGGAGACTTCTGCTTGAAAATGTGAGCCATAGCCAAACTTTTCAATGAAAGGAAAACTCCTTCTCAACATCTTCTTTCAACTGTAGTTGCCTGCTTTATGCTAGGCAATGTACCTTATGCTAAAGCCGGGCTATTAAATAGTCTCAGGGATTAGTACATGAACACTTTTTTAAAAATTAAATTTTCCGGTATATGAGCATCATTTTTAGGGCTATGATCTGTTACTATAGAGATAAAAATTAGTATATGATTTGTATGAAGTACTTTTCTGCAGTCTGTCATGGCCATGGCATGACTGTCTTCTATTACTATAAATTACACTGTGAAATTTTATAGTTTATTGGGTTAGTTATTTTATTTAAAGCAAAAATGAAAATCCAAACAAAACAAAATCAATCCTTCAGTACATATGTTAAGGCAACATTGAAAATAAACCCATGCTACATGTTAGAGCCCTTAACAAATATCAGGACAGCCCTTATATAAATCCAAGAACCCTGAATTTACCATTATTATTTCGTTTCTTTTGCTTCCCTTGTGTTTGGTTCACAGAGCATCCAAGCTTGCTTGGGGTTGGGAGAGATCCCTAGTGACTATTGTAGGTAGGTGTTTCTTTTGTCTTAGATTAGTGGAGTGAAATAAGGGAAGGTGCACAGTCCAAAAGAACTGATGTGGGTAAGGGACCACAAGGAAGGTTCTGGGGCTCTGGGCTCACAGGACTGAGCGTGAAGGAGTTCACGCACTGTCGGCCCTGTTCCTGGTTTCTTGGTGTGTGAACATGCCTTCTAGTCAGAAGGGCCGGAAAGATGGGTTGAAGGCAGAGGGTGTTGACCTTTGTGCAGGATCAGTTGAAACATTGCAGACTCATTGACATATCTGCATTCTTGTGTGTATGCTCATGTCCCGAGGGAGTCAGCATAGTCACTGGATAGCAACTAGAAAGGCTGGGTTTCCTGGTCCTGTTCTTATCTAAGGCATTTTAGCTTCCTATGCCTCAGTTTTCATACCTGTAAAATGAACAAATTTTGGATGGATAATACCTGATATTGCTTTTGCATTAAGATTCTGTAATCTATGGCTTGTCTAAAAGTCTTCAAGTAGCTTTCATACTTTTTAACAGAAGTGACATGATTAATAAATTACACAAAATTATGTATTGTCTTGTTATACTTGGTTCAAGCTATTTTGTGGAACTAAATATAAAGGTTATTCTGAGACTAAGATCCTATTTGAACCTTGTAAACTACTGTGCCCAGTGATTTGATCCATAGCAAAATTACATAACCTTTTTAAAGATTTAGTATTTATTTAGAGGATAGGTTGCAATGTATTAGAAACATCATATTATTAATAACTGTCCCATCTAAAGTAATGGCATTAAACATGAGAAATTACATTGGTTTTTCTAAATGTACAGCTAAGAATTGTTTATTTAGGCTTGGAGATGTATCTCAGTTAGGAAGAGTCCTCTTTTGTCAGGGTACACTGCTGGTGGAATTTACCTTTGACCATCCTAGAAATATATTTAACTGTTTAATTTAGTTAGTTTGATCTTATCATTAAAGAAGAAAATCTCTTCCATTGAGCTTTTTAAAGAAAAAGAAACAACTAATTTGAGAGGTTAAAAAAAAGTATCTTCTCCTGCGTTTAAAATGTGTTACTAAATGTTTGCTCTTTTTATTGTAAAATATTTCACACACACACAAATAACATCTATACAAGACATAAAGAATAATTTTTAAAAGTTTGGGTACCCTACTCAGCTTCAGGAATGGAGTGTTGAAGTTGCCTGTGTGACCTTCACCAGGCCCATCTTCCCTTAGCCTAGAATTGCTCACAGTCATGTATTTTGTGGTTATCACTTAACACAAATAACTAATAAACTCTTGATCTCTTTATAGCTTTACTGTGGATATTTCCCTACATATTTTATTGTTCAGTTTTGCACATATTGGAACCCTACATCAATGGTATTGTGACATTATATTTGTGTTATCCATATTGGTGTATATAACTCATTTTTAGAGATTACCTTTTCTTTCATTATCTATATGTTTTTCTTTGTTTCATTTATTTCCACTCCTTGAACTTTTATCCATTAGGGCTCTTGTGTTTTCCTGTGAATCAAATCTTTGTATTTTGTCCCATTGCTTTTATATTTCATCCTCCATATATTAAATAATAGTAACGATAATAATAATAGCAAATACATACAAATGTTACTGTGTGCCAGGCACTAGTTTCACTATGTGCTATTTACATATATTAACTCATTTAATGCTCATGGTAACTTTATCAAGGAGATAAAATATTACGATAGTTCATATGTTAAGATTAGGGTCTGAAGCACAGAGACATTAAATCCTTTGAATTCAGGCAGTCTGGCTCCAGAGTCCATCCTCTTCATTGTATACTGTTCTGACTCACTCCTCCTGTAGGCTTTTCCTTTACTTACATTTTTTCTCATTTAACTTTTTAGGGTATTACAGCATTTCTGTGACATTCAGAAAAGAATCGCCATAGTGAGACGTCAGATTGGTTCTCCTGTACAGTCCAGTTGCTTAAAGTCATGCCAATTTAATCTGCTTCATGGTTAGACCGTGACTTGTATTTATTTATTTGGCTGCGCCGTGTCTTAGCTGCGGCGTGTGGAACTGAGCTCAGGCCCCCTGCATTCAGGGAGTGCAGAGTCTTAGCCACTGGACCACCAGGGAAGTCCCTATACTGTGACTTTGTTACACAGGTGTGCTTTTTTCCCTCCAATTTCCTGGGATTTATTATTGCTCTTTTTTTCTAACTAGAAGGAAAAAACTATGCCTTCTTCATATTCTTCAAAAATCTTTCAGTTCTGCACTTTCTGTATGTGGTTTGGAATTGATACCATTGATTCCCTGTGCTAATTTGGGCCAGTTTCTTCATATTAAGACAATGGCATCTGCTTTTAAAAAATATGAGTGACCTTATATGAATCACTCAAATTTCCTGAGCTTTCGATTTCCCAACTAAGCTGTTATGTTAAGTATGATTATTTTAGTAATCAGACATATATAATTGCTAATCAGAACTTCCTGTGTCTGTGGTATAACCAAGTGTGAAATAACCAAGAGGGATCATGAGGGAAAATAATTGAAGGGAAGTTCTAGATAGTGATTGGAAATTGCTGATTGTTCCCAACCCCTTAAATTATAGACCAAAAAACTTTGGCATAGAGAGATAAAATCCCTTTGAATGATTACTTTTTAGGTATAGTTGTAATTTTTTCCTAAATTAATTAATTTTCTCTTATATTCTGTGATTTTATGCCTCCTTTGGATGGTGTGCTTACTCAGTTGTGTCCCATTCTTTGCAACCCCATGGACTGTAGTGCTGCCAGTTCCTCTGTCCATGGAATTTTCCAGGTAATAATACTGGAGTGAGTTGCCATTTCGTCCTCCAGGAGATCTTCCCCACCCAGGTGTTGAACCCACATCTCTTCCATCTCCTGCATTGTAGGCAGATTGTTTACCCCTCGCACCACCTGGAAGCTCTTGGATAATCTAATATCTCTTATTTGTGTGTGTGCTAAGTCGCTTCAGTTGTGTCTGACTCTATGTGACCCTATGGACTGTAGCCTGCAAGGGTCTTCTGTCCATGGGATTGTCCAGGCAAGAATACTGGAGTGGGTTGCTGTGCCCGCCTCTAGAGGATCTTCCTAACCCAGGGATCGAACTGCATCTCTCACATGCTCAAATTTCTCTCATCTTAAAAAAAAAAAAAAAAAAGCGTACTCAACTTGTCATCCTCTGAGACCAAGTAGTTTTACAAGGTATTTATATGCTTGCTGTCACTATTTCTCTGCCATCTATCCAAAAATATGACTGAACACATGTTACACGTCAGGCACTAACTAACCTAGTATCTGAGGATGTAGGATGAACCAGAGAGACTAGGGACTTTCATTTTTAGTTTGGAACCAGGATGGCCTGTAACAGAAAGAAGACCATCTTATGGTAGATGCAAGAGGGAGAATGGTTAGAGTTACAGGCAAAGTTCAGTTCGGTTCAATCACTCAGTCGAATCCGACTCTTTGCAACCCCATGGACTGCAGCACACCAGGCCTCCCTGTCCATCACCAACTCCTGGAGTTTACTAAAACTCATCTCCAATGAGCTGGTATGCCATCTAACCATCTCATCCTCTGTTGTCCCCTTTTACCGCCTTCAATCTTTCCCAGCATCAGGGTCTTTTCAAATGAGTCAGTTCTTTGCATCAGGTGGCCAAAGTATTGGAGTTTCAGCTTCAGCATCAGTCCTTCCAATGAATATTCAGGACTGATTCCTTTAGGATGGACTGGTTGGATCTCCTTGCAGTCCAAGGAACTCTCAAGAGTCTTCTCCAACACCATAGTACAAAAGCATCAATTCTTCGGCGCTCAGCTTTCTTTATAGTCCAATTCTCATATCCACATGTGACTACTGGAAAAACCAAAGCTTTGACTAGACAGACCTTTGTTGGCAATGTAATGTCTCTGCTTTTTAATATGATGACTAGGTTGGTCATAACTTTTCTTCCAAGAAGCAAGTGTCTTTTAATTTCATGGCTGCAGTCACCATCTGCTGTGATTTTGGAGCCCCCAAAATAAAGTCTGTCACTGTTTCCACTGTTTCCCCATCTATTTGCCATGAAGTGATGGGACCAGATGCCATGACTTAGTTTTCTGAATGTGGAGTTTTAAGCCAACTTTTCCACTCTCCTCTTTCACTTTCATCAAGAGGCTCTTTAGTTCTTCTTTGCTTTCTACCATAAGTGTGGTGTCATGGGCGTATCTGAGGTTATTGATATTCCTCCTGGCAATCTTTATTCCAGCTTGTGCTTCATCCAGTCCAGCGTTTCTCATGATGTACTCTGCGTATCAGTTAAATAAGCAGGGTGACAATATACAGCCTTGACATACTCCTTTCCCGATTTGGAACCAGTCTGTTGTCCAGTTCTAACTGTTGCTTCTTGACCTGCATACAAATTTCTCAGAAGGCAGGTCATGTGATCTGACATTCCCATCTCTTAAAGAATTTTCCACAGTTTGTTGTGATCCACACAGTCAAAGGCTGTGGCATAGTCAATAAAGCAGAAATAGATGTTTTTCTGGAACTCTCTTGTTTTTTCGATGATCCAACAGATGTTGGCAATTTGATCTCTGGTTCCTCTGCCTTTTCTAAATCCAGCTTGAACATCTGGCAGTTCTTGGTCCACGTACTTTTGAAGCCTGGCTTGGAGATTTTTGAGCATTACTTTACTAGCGTGTGAGATGAGTGCAATTGTGCGGTAGTTTGAGCATTCTTTGGCATTGCCTTTCTTTGGGATTGAAATGAAAACGGACCTTTTCCAGTCCTGTGGCCACTGCTGAGTTTTCCAAATTTGCTGGCATATTGAGCACAGCACTTGCACAGCATCATCTTTTAGGATTTGAAATAGCTCAACTGGAATTCCATCACCTTCACTAGCTTTGTTTGTAGTGATGCTTCCTAAGGCCCACTTGACTTCACATACTAGGATGTCTGGCTCTAGGTGAGTGATCACACCATCGTGATTATCTGGGTCATGAAGATCTTTTTTGTACAGTGCTTCTGTGTATTCTTGCCACCTCTTCTTAATATCTTCTGCTTCTGTTAGGCCCATACCATTTCTGTCCTTTTTCAAGCCCATCTTTGCATGAAATGTTCCCTTGGTATCTCTCATTTTCTTGAAGAGATCTCTGGTCTGTCCCATTCTTTTGTTTTCCTCTATTTCTTTGCATTGATCACTGAGGAAGGCTTTCTTATCTCTCATTGCTATTCTTTGAAACTCTGCATTCAAATGGGTATATCTTTCCTTTTCTCCTTTGCCTTTTGCTTTTCTTCTTTTCACAGCTATTTGTAAGGCCTCCTCAGACAACCATTTTGCGTTTTTGCCATTTCTTTTTCTTGGGGATGGTCTTGATCACTGTCTCCTGTACAATGCCATGAACCTCCAACAATAGTTCTTCAGGCACTCTGTCAATCAGATCTAATTCCTTGAATTTATTTCTCACTTCTACTTTATAATCATAAGGGATTTGATTTAGGTCATATCTGAATGGTCTAGAGGCTTTCCCTACTTTCTTCAATTTAAGTCTGAATTTGACAATAAGGAGTTCATGATCTGAGCCACAGTCAGCTCCCAGTCGTGTTTTTGCTGACTGTATAGAGTTTCTCCATCTTTGGCTGCAAAGAATATAATCAGTCTGATTTTGGTATTGACCATCTGGTGATATCCATGTGTAGAGTCTTCTCTTGTGTTGTTGGAAGAGGGTGTTTGCTATGACCAGTGTATTCTCTTGGGAAAACTCTATTATCCTTCGCCCTGCTTCATTCTGTACTCCAAGGCCAAATTTGCCTGTTACTTCATGTATTTCTTGACTTCCTACTTTTGCATTCCAGTCCCCTGTAATGAAAAGGACATCTTTTTTTTTAAGGGCAAAGGGGGAGGGCCAGATCACATGGGGCTTTTACACCATTGTGAGGAGTTGAGACACTGTTCTTTGTGATTGAAGCCATTAAGGGCTTTTGGGCAGGCAGTGACCATATCTAATATGTACTTTAAAGTAGTCATTCTGGCTGCTATGTGGAGAATGATTTGCAGGGACCAAGTGTGGAAGCAGGTCAACCATTAGGGCTAGTTCAGTGGTTCAGAGAGGAGTTGATAACGGTTTGGACCAGGGTGCTGGTGGTGGAAGTGATAGGTTGCTGATGGATTGGCTACAGAGTCTAAGAAAATGAAGAAACATCCAAGCTATTCCATTGAAACTGCTTTGATTGAAGCCACTAATGGTGTCCATACCACTAAATCCAGTGGTCTCCCTATCTTCCTTCAGTGAATTTGGTATACTGACCACTCATTCCTAGAAACGCTATGACAAACCTAGATAGCATATGAAAAAGCAGAGACATTACTTTGCCAACAAAGGTCCGTCTAGTCAAAGCTTTGGTTTTTCTAGTAGTCACATATGGATGTGAGAGTTGGACTATAAAGAAAGCTGAGTGCCGAAGAATTGATGCTTTTGAACTGTGGTGTTGGAGAAGACTCTTGAGAGTTCCTTGGACTGCAAGGAGGTCAAACTAGTTCATCCTAAAGGAAATCAGTCCTGAATATTCATTGGAAGGACTAATGCTAAAGTGGAAGCTCCAATACTGTGGCCATCTGATGGGAAGAGCTGACTCATTGGAAAAGACCTTGATGCTGGGAAAGACTGAAGGTAGGAGGATAAGGGAACAAAAGAGGAAGAGATGGTTGTAAGGTATCACTGACTCAATGGACGAGTTTGAGCAAGCTCTGGGAGATGGTGAAGGACAGGGAGGCCTGGTGTGCTGCAGTCCATGGGGTTGCAAAGAGTCAGACAGAACTGAGCGACTGCACAACAACACTCCTAGAAATAGTCTTTTCTCTTAGCTTCTAACACTGTTATTGTTAGATGTATGATTTGAAAAAAAAGAGAGTGTTAGATGCTTAGTTGTATTTGACTCTTTGCGACCCCATTGACAGTAGCTCACCAAGCTCCTCTGTCCATGGAATTCTCTAGGCAAGAATACTGGTGTGGGTAGCCATTCCCTTCTCCAGGGGATCTTCCTGACCTAGGAATTGAACCCAGGCCTCCTGCATTGCAGGCAGATTCTTTACTGTCTGAGCGACCAAGGAAGCCCATATGATCTTAGGCAAATTAATTAAATGATCTGTGCCTCAGTTTCTTCTCTTGTAGATTGAGGATAGAAGTATTCCTACCACATGGACTATTGAAATTATTAGATGAGATAGCATATATGAGTTACTTAGTGCAGAGTCTTCCACAGACTTAGTTCACAGTAAATGTTAGCTAGCAACCTCATCACCATCCTAATCTCATCATCACCGCTGTCGTTCTGGAACAATACTCTCCTTGACCTCTGCCTTCTTTGGCCACTGCTCTTTCTTGGTCTTCTTTGCTAGTTCTTTCTCTTCCAGCTCACCTCTGGATGTTGAAGTTCCTCAGGGCTCTGATATTTTGTTTTCTCATTTTACACATTTTCTTAGGCAATCTTATTTACTCCATGGCTTCAGTTCCATCTGATGAGTCAGTTCCCCCTAAGTTTACCAACAACCTAGCTCTGCATCTATGCTGCTGCTGCTAAGTCGCTTCAGTCGTGTCCGACTCTGTGCGACCCCATAGACAGCAGCCCACCAGGCTCCCCCGTCCCTGGGATTCTCCAGGCAAGAACACTGGAGTGGGTTGCCATTTCCTTCTCCAATGCATGAAAGTGAAAAGTGGAAGTGAAGTCGCTCAGTCGTGTCCGACTCTTAGCGACCCCATGGACTGCAGCCCACCAGGCTCCCCCGTCCCTGGGATTTTCCAGGCAAGAGTACTGGAGTGGGGTGCCATTGCCTTCTCCGCTGCATCTAAGCTACAGTCCTGTATATCCGCTTGTTTCTATCTCATCTCCTTTTGGTTGGTTGTGTGTACCTTTAATAGGTTAAACATTTATTATTACAGGTACGTCTCCCAAGGTTACATCTCCCACCTTGTCCCTTACCTTAGTAGATGGTATTACCATGTGCGCAGTTGCTTAAGCCAGAACTGGAGTCTTATTAAATTTATTTCTTGTCTCATACCCTGTCAATGGTTTGTGTGGATTTTTCTGCAATAGCTTCGCAATTAGGCTCACTACCTCTGTTCTGATGCCACTCCCATCCATTTCCCGCCTTTTAGCCATGGCATTCTTTTAAATTTGAAGATCTGATCATGTTACTCTCCTTCAGTTACTTCTTTTTCTTTTTAGGATAAAGTTCCAAATTGTTATAATAGCTTCAGGATTTCTTCTGCTTACCTCATCAGCCTCATCATCTCATCCATCTGTTCCTCACTTACACCTTCTAGCCACACTGCTTTTCTTTCATAACCTTCAGTGGGCTACACTCACTTTAACCTCAGGGTTCCTGCTCATCTTTTTCTTTGTCTGGTACACTTCTTTCCTCATTCTTAATTTGGGCAACCCAGCCTTATCCTTTATTCTTAGTTTAAATATCACTACCTGCAGGTTGGCTTTCTTATGCCTCTCAAACTAGACTTCTTCCTTCTGTTATATAGGATCTTTATTCCCCTTTTGCCTCTCCATGATCTTTATTGCACTTGCTAATAGTATCTTTCTCACAAATATGTAAGCTTCTTGGTGGCAGAGACCATGGTCTCTCATTCCTCACTTTGTTCCCAGCATCTGTTTGTTAAATAGAGTAACATGAATACGGTGTGGGCTTGCTAGTGAGTGAGAGAGGCTTCTGTCCGAGTTTGGTGTGTTTTTCTTAAATCTTTCAAGGTGATAAAAGGGAAGAAGACAAAAGTTTAGTGTACAGCAGTTTAACTTTCAGACTCCAGGGATGTCAGCTAGCGAGTAAGGAAGCAGCATCAGAACCGGAGGTGGCCGTAGCGAGAAGTGTTGCCTTAGGGTTAGTTTCTTTTCTAGGATTAAAGTGACATCAGAATTTTCAGGCAGTGTTCTGAATATTTCTCAGGCTTCACTGTCTCTTTCAAAAGTCAGCCTTGACAGTGCTTCCCAAATCCTTGGAATGCTAGACTTGAGCATCGCCACAGAGCCCCTGTGAGTGTGGCTTTCAGTGTCAAAAGTGCTTGCCGAGGTGACCTGTTGGGTCTGGGCAGACCCTGTGCCCAATATCAAGCTCTCATTGCCTCCCACCTACCTGTTCTCTGGCCTTGGCTCCTCCTTCTTAGACTCCTGGATTCTCCTTCACTAACTTGCAGGAACAATGTTTGCACATAGATGAGTTAGGAGTTGGCCTTTTTTTAAAAAACATCCTCTGTACTTTATCTTATACAAATTTATCGTATTTTAGTTTCCAGGGCTGGTATAGATTTTGCTCTATTTTTGTATTCTGCTTACCATTTCAGTGGGAAGTGGTTGGAATCTGATTGAGGAAGAAGATGAGTGAGTTCTTTTTTGAAAGATATTTTTTATGTCGCCACCTTTGCCTTTGTGTACATGTGGACTCACTTTTGCACATGTATGTGTGCATGTGTGCAATCTCTCTTTTTTCTCTCTGCTTCTTTTCTTTTTTGTTTGCATTATATTGTTTCTTTGCTTTGTAACTCTACCTGAGAGTCACTTTTTAGCAGGTGCATTTAAATCATTTATATTTTGTTATCGTGGATGTATCTGATGACATTCCTTGTCTTACTGTTTTATACCTTTTTTATGAACTTTTCCCCTTGATTTTCAGTCTTTGGCATATGGTTTCTGTGTTTTATTTGCTTTTATCTTTCATAGGGATTTGAAAGAGTGACATCATATTTTAGGTTCCACAACCTTGAACAAGTGTTTAAAAACATTATTGAACCTGAACTAATCTAATCATTAAATTAAAAAAAGTAAGATTCGGTAACATTTGGCTCTTTTATACAGGAAGAATTTTGGAATCTTTTATTTTTTTCCTTCTCTGCTTTTGTTAACTAAAGTGGTACCTATAGATCTACACGATTGTTGCTATTATTTTTATATTACATGATCTCTTAAGGATTTTTATTTTAATCTTTTTCATTTAATTATATAATAACATCTACTGCCTTCAGTGATTATGGCATTTATCCCTTAACTCGTCATTCTTAAGGATATTTTGATTCATGTGCCATTTGGCTAGAGTCTATCCATGAGTTGATGTCTTTTTTTTTTCTTTTTTCGGTAGGGAAAAATATATGCATGCATGTTTCCTGAGCTCTCTTATTACCTGAGAGAAATACAGACTGTTGTATATAATGTGTTAACCTTCCCTTGCAAAACAGCATTTAATTGAAACCAAAAAAAGCATAATTAGAAGGCTGGAAGTTGCTCATAGAATAATCTGAATGCAATTAGTACTGCAATTATGGAACATAAAATACTGCTAGCATTCCCTATGGAAGAAAAACCTGGGAACAATGGAATTTATTGGCATTCAGGTAACAAGTCAAAGGCTTTGGTGCTTCAGTGGTAGAATTCTCACCTCCCAGATGACAAACCAATATCAGTCACAAGATTACTACTGGGAATTCAATACCTCTGATGTTGTAGATACTTTTCAGGGTCATGATGCAAAATTAGTTATAAGTCCTAGAATAGTTTTATCTCTGAGTAAGAATGGCAGTTTTAATTGAATTCCAGCAATATTTTATAACTGCTATGTTCAAATTAGAGTTGACCAAAGCCTGGCGTGCTGCAGTCCATGGGGTCACAAAGAGTCAGACACAATTGAGCGACTGAACAATAATAAAGTTTACTTTGTCAAATTCCTGTTTTATTATTACATTTGCCTCATGCATGGATAAAGTTATATCACTCTATGTAATCGACTGAAACAGTTGATTGCAAAACGAGGTTTTTCCTTTTGGTCAGAAATAATGATTTTTTGACAATCATTAAACTATAATTACTGAAGTAGAAAAATTAATCTTAAATTAATCTTATCTAAGTTGTATATTAAACAATCACCTTACTCTTCCCCTGTCCAAAATTGAACTAATTAAACCCTCCAACACAGACACACAGACGCAGGCATACACATGAACACAGTCATACTCATTCACACATGCACTCTCTCTCATTCTGTGTCTCTACATGGTATCTTAGACTTCTTCTTGCTTTTCCTTCTCAGTAAGGGAAGTAAAATTCACTGAGCAGTCTTCTAGTTATTTTCAAAAATATTATCTCACTTAATCCTTCTGAAATTTAGTGAAATAAGTGATATGATCTATGTTACACAGGTTAGGAATCAGAGACAGGTAACTAATTTGCTCAAGATTTATCAGCTGGTTAAGAGAGAGAGTCAGAAGTTAACTCCAGTTCTGACCCTTTCCTGTATACTGCACTGCCTGGGTATAGTATAGGACTCTATCCTGGAGGAATTGGGACATTCCCTATTAGGGAATGGGTTAGGGTTAGAGTTAGGGTTATGAACAGAGATGGGGGGAAACAGAGGAAGTGATATTTGAGTTCAGTTCTGTGAAAATGTTTATTGAGTCTTTATTTTACAGACGTGAATCCTGCTGACTACTCTCAAGGAATTTTTAAGTGGAGTGTGTACATGTCTAAAATTCTAACTTGCAATAATAGAGGTACTGAGGTAGGAAGTATTAGAAGCAGAATTGATTCACTTTCTAATGGCATGGTTGGGGAGAAAGGTGAGAGGAATAGCTGTGAAAAAATGTTTCCTAGGGCAGATGATATCTAAACTGGTCTTGAAGGTTAAAAAAGAAAAGTTCATTCTTTATATGGTATGGAAAATATAAGTGGTATAGTGAGGATGGAAGAGTTTGTAGGAAACAATAAATGGCTGACTATTATCAAAAGAGAATCTATTCATTCATTCACTCAACAAATGCTTTTTGAGTGCTTATTAAAGGTTAGACACTGGTGAGGACTAGAGATAAAGTAAGGGATAAAAGAGTTAATGGATTGTATAATGTCCAGTGAGTGTTGGGGTCTGAAGTTAAGATAGGAAGAGAAATGAATCTGATAGGTCTTGAATGCCAGAATAGGTTGGTTGTGTTTTCCTCATGGTTGTTGATAACTGTGGAAGCACAATAAGCGGAGTTCTGACGTGGTCAGAGTGAGTTTACATTATGCCTGCAGCAGAATGGAGGATGGATGTGACCAGGAGTCAGGGTAGAGGCAGGAAGACCATATTCTAGATGAAAGATGGAAAGAATATATTTGAGCAATATCTTGGAAATAAAGTTGGTGGTACTTGGTGTTGATTAAGTATAAAAAAATTAAAGTAGAAAATGACTGAGGATGACTCTCAAATTTGGGGTTTAGTGGTTGTATGGAATGGGAGTACTTTTTAACAGAATCAGGAATACAGAAAAAATAATAAATTGGTGAAGAAGGAAACAAATTGAGTTTTGGAGATGATAAATAGTTTAAGGTGCACATGAAATACCATCTAAAATTAATGAAGAAAAACCATTGAGGACAAAGTAGAAACAACATAATGCAAAATATTTAATATCTTTCACTTTATGGTCTCATTTAGGGCTTCACCTTTCTCCCAAGTTCAGCATAGTGTTAAAAGATAGTTGATGAAGGCATTAAGATTTATCTTTCAGTGGAATAGGACTACATTTTCATAAAACTTGTCCTTTATCTGCTTTATCAGATACAAGGCACAAGGCATACTATCATGAGCAAATTCTTACTTTCTGCAACAGAAAGTAAACTTAGAGGGGAGGGATGCTAAAATTCTGATACAAGAGCAAACATTGGCAGTTTCCAGTGCTAAAACTTTCTATTCCAGGAATGGTGGCAAAGTTCTAATTTAAATATTTGAAGCATGATTTACATATTTTTAGGACTTATATTAAACTCATTAAAAACAGTCTTTTAGTGATAGATACAGATAACTGTATAGTCAAAGCTATAGTTTTTCAAGTAGTCATGTGAGAGTTGGACCATAAAGAAGGCTGATTGCTGAAGAATTGATGCTCTTGAACTGTGGTGTTGGAGAAGACTCTTGCGAGTCCTTTAGACTGCAAGGAGAGCAAACCAGTCAATCCTAAAGGAAACCAACCCTGAATATTCCTTGGAAGGACCGATGGTGAAGCTGAACCTCCAATACTCTGGCAGCTTGATGTAAAGAGTTGAGTCATTGGAAAAGACACTGATGCTGGGAAAGATTGAAGGCAAAGGAGAAAGGGGCAGCAGAGGATGAATTGGTTGGATAGCATCACCAACTCAATGGACATGAAACTGAGCAAACTTCAGGGGATAGTGGAGCACAGAGGAGCCTGGTGTGCGGCAGTCCATGACATCACAGAGTCGGACATGACAGCAATAGATAATAACTGTAGTTTGGAGTCACAAGGGTAGGGCAGGATTTGGTCAGCCTGTAATAGCAAGTTTTTCTTTAGATGAAATGGTCCACTGAGGCACTGCATCTTTTTTACATGCCTAAGTTTGTTTTATTTTTGTCTTTGCACATGGTTCTTGATGAGAGGGAACTTCAGGTGAAAAGCAACAGCCTCCAATTCTCTCTCTTCTCATCTTTGCTTCACTCTTTTGAAGCAATGTTCTAAAATCATTCTTCTGTCAATCTCCTAGTTTTGGTCAGTAAAGTTAGAGCACTATTTCTGATTCATCAATTTCAGATAATATACAGTTATAAAAAACAAGTATTTATATGCTCTTTCTTCTCCCTTATGTCTACCATTGTTTATTGTTTTGTTGATTTTTAAAATTCCCTTATTGTTCATTTGGTGGTGGTGGTGGTTTAGTCGCTAAGTCATGTCTGACTCTTACGATCCCATGAACTATAGCCCGCCAGGCTCCTCTGTCCATGGAATTCTCCAGGCAAGAATACTGGAGTGGGTTGCCATTTCCTTCTCCAGGGGAACTTCCCGACCCAGAAATCAAACCCAGGTCTCCTGCATTGCAGGCAAATTCTTTACCAACTGAGCCACAAGGGAACCACTATTGTTCACTTTTGTAACATTAAATAATATGTTTGCTCATCAACTTTTGATGTAGCCACATGACAAGCTGTTGTGACAAAGCGATTCCAGGCAGAGTGACAGACATAAGTAGAAGTTTCTCTTTCTCCCCAATGATAGCCTAAGGTAGCTAGTAGCCCAAGGCTGAGTTGGTGAGTAGGTAGCTTTGCTTCATGGCCTGTTAAGTCTGCCTTTCTCATTAAGTAGCTTCCATCCCAGGGTTCAAGTGTGCTGCCGCAGTTTTTGCCTTTTCCCAGGGGAGGAAGAAGTCCATGGGGTCCAAAAGAGTCGGGCACAACGTAACGACTGAACAACAACAAGAGGAAGAAGAAGTCTAAAGCAAGTGACTTTGTCTTTAAAGGAGGTGACTTGAAAGATCACACATAATTGCATTGGCTAGAGCTTAGTATCATATTCACAATTAGCTACAGAGGAGGCAGAGAAATATAAAATTTCAGAAGTTTTTGTTACTCATGGGAAGAAGGGAGGATGGATTCTAAGGGACCAGTTAGTATTTTGCAGTCTAGTTAGTATCTCTGAATTTTCTGCTTCATAAGATGAGAGTCCTAGTTCAGTTGAGTTCAGTTCAGTCGCTCAGTCGTGTCCGACTCTTTGCGACCCCATGAATCGCAGCACGCCAGGCCTCCCTGTCCAACACCAGCTCCTGGAGTTCACTCAAACTCACGTCCATCGAGTCAGTGATGCCATCCAGCCATCTCATCCTCTGTCATCCCCTTCTCCTCCTGCCCCCAATCCCTCCCAGCATCAGAGTCTTTTCCAATGAGTCAACTCTTCGCATGAGGTGGCCAAAGTACTGGAGTTTCAGCTTTAGCATCATTCCTTCCAAAGAAGTCCCAGGGCTGATCTCCTTCAGAATGGACTGGTTGGATCTCCTTGCAGTCCAAGGGACTCTTAAGAGTCTTCTCCAACACCACAGTTCAAAAGCATCAATTCTTCGGTGCTCAGCCTTCTTCACAGTCCAACTCTCACATCCATAGATGACCATTGGAAAAACCATAGCCTTGACTACACGGACCTTTGGTGGCAAAGTAATATCTCTGCTTTTTAATATTCTATCTAGGTTGGTCATAACTTTCCTTTCAAGGAGTAAGCGTCTTTTAATTTCATGGCTGCAGTCACCATCTGCTGTGATTTTGGAGCCCCCAAAAATAAAGTTTGACACTGTTTCCCCATCTATTTCCCATGAAGTGATGGGACCAGATGCCATGATCTTCGTTTTCTGAATGTTGAGCTTTAAGCCAACTTTTTGACTTTCCACTTTCATCAAGAGGCTTTTTAGTTCCTCTTCACTTTCTGCCAAAAGGGTGGTGTCATCTGCATATCTGAGGTTATTGATATTTCTCCCGGCAATCTTGATTCCAGCTTGTGCTTCTTCCAGCCCAGCGTTTCTCATGATGTACTCTGCATATAAGTTAAATAAACAGGGTGACAATATACAGCCTTGACATACTCCTTTCCTGATTTGGAACCAGTCTGTTGTTCCATGTCCAGTTCTAACTGTTGCTTCCTGACCTGCATACAGATTTCTCAGGAGGCAGGTCAAATGGTCTGGTATTTCCATCTCTTTCAGAATTTTCCACAGTTTATTGTGATCCACACAGTCAAAGGCTGTGGCATAGTCAATAAAGCAGAAGTAGATGTTTTTCTGGAACTCTCTTGCTTTTTTGATGATCCAGCAGATGTTGGCAATTTGATCTCTGGTTCCTCTGCCTTTTCTAAATCCAGCTTGAACATCTGGAAGTTCACCATTCACGTATTGCTGAAGCCTGGCTTGGGGAATTTTTTAGCATTACTTTACTGGCGTGTGAGATGAGTGCAATTGTGCGGTAGTTTGAACATTCTTTGGAATTGCCTTTCTTTGGGATTGGAATGAAAATGGACCTTTTCCAGTCCTGTGGCCACTGCTGAGTTTTCCAAATTTGCTGGCATATTGAGTGCAGCATTTTCACAGCATCATCTTTCAGGATTTGAAATAGCTCAACTGGAATTCCATCACCTCCACTAGCTTTGTTCGTAGTGATGCTTTCTAAGGCGCACTTCACCTTCCAGGATGTCTAGCTCTAGGTGAGTGATCACACCATTGTGATTATCTGGGTCGTGAAGATTTTTTTGTACAGTTCTTCTGTGTAATCTTGCCACCTCTTCTTAATATCTTCTGCTTCTGTTAGGTCCATACCTTTTCTGTCCTTTTTCAAGCCCATCTTTGCATGAAATGTTCCCTTGGTATCTCTCATTTTCTCGAAGAGATCTCTAGTTGTTTTCCTCTATTTCTTTGCATTGATCACTGAGGAAGGCTTTCTTATTTCTCCTTGCTATTCTTTGGAACTCTGCATTCAAATGGAAATATCTTTCCTTTTCTCCTTTGCTTTCGCTTCTCTTCTTTTCACAGCTATTTGTAAGGGCTCCTCAGACAACCATTTTGCTTTTTTGCATTTCTTTTCCATGGGGATGGTCTTGATCCCTGTCTCCTGTACAATGTCACAAACCTCTGTCCATAGTTCATCAGGCACTCTGTCTGTCAGATGTATTCCCTTAAATCTATTTCTCACTTCCACTGTATAATTGTAAGGGATTTGATTTAGATCATACCTAAATGGTCTAGTGGTTTTCCCTACTTTCTTCAATTTAAGTCTGAATTTGGCATAAGGAGTTCATGATCTGAGCCACAGTCAGCTCCTGGTCTTGTTTTTGCTGACTGTATAGAGCTTCTTCATCTTTGGCTGCAAAGAATATAATCAGTCTGATTTCAGTGTTGACCATCTGGTGATGTCCATGTGTAGAGTCTTCTCTTGTGATCAGGACACTATATTTCTAAGGTCTGTGTCTGGGCACTGACTTGTTAAATGAGTAAGAAGCTTCAGCAGACCTGGTTAGTGGCCAGGGAGCTTTCAGTCACTCCAGAAAATAAAATCTTCATAAGCAGTCATTTTGCTGTGATCAGGAGCTACTCAGTCAGTTTACACATGAGTGAAATTTTTAATTCTTTTTTTCCAATAGCAGTATATTTATTTTAATAGATATTAGTTAAAATACAGCTTACACATCAGACTTGGGATTCCACATATATTACCACATAGGAAAAAGCTAAACTCAACTTACATAAAATATTAAGTAAAATAATAAGGCAGAGGGGTTATGAGGATATGGCAAAAATTGTGAGGAAAACCTCTAGTTCTTGAAGGGTTGGGACTTATTTGTTAGCTCCAGAAGATCCAAAGTGAAGTAGCTTTCTCCTATTCTTTATGTCTGAATATGAGAAGAGAGCCATATCTTCTGACTCTCTTTGGGGTATCTAGAAATAGAAGGGGTGACTGATGAGAGGAAGACCTTGGTCTTTTCAGAGTGGTCTCATTGTCTTTGGCATTGGACTTCCCAGCCTTCAGACCCTGTTGTTTTTCTAAACAAGGACAGCTATCTGGGAAATAAGAGTCCCTGCCCTTGAGGAATGTTTAATGTACTACGAAAGATTAAAATAGACTTCAGCTCAAATTCTGTCTTCAGTACTGACCATATGACCTCAAGCAGGTTATTTTCTGAACCTTAGTTTCTGCTGGAACACATAATCCCCAGATCCCAGTGGCTTCAGCCACTGAAATTTTATTTCTTGCTTGTATTGCCTGTTCATTGTCTGTCAGATGGGAACTCTGCTCCACGTCTCCTACTCCAGGATTGTGGTTAATGGAGCAGCCATCATCTAATTATAGAACATTGCTGATCACTGTTGGAGAGAAAGAGAGTTCTGGAGAGCTTCACGCCAGCAATTAAGTGATCTGTCTTAGAAGTGGCACATGGTATCATTTCTGTTCACAACTTCCTCCCCAGGACTAGTGACACAATCTCATGCAACCACAGGGGCCTAGAAGGTACCTGGAAAATGGAGATTCAGAGTGTTGTGGAAATATCACTAATGACTACCACATATAGGAATGCCTACCTCAGGGTTGATGTGAAGATTAAATGATATTAGATACAGACATGGACATGAACTTGTGTGTGCCAGGCGCTTCTCTAGTAGCAGTTTTGTGAGGAAACTATTATAAATTCCAGACTTACAAATGAGACTTTCATAGCTCAGAGTAAACCTTGTCAAATGAAACCTAGCTAGTTGGTGAGAAGGTTTAAATTTGAACTCAAGTACTAGAAAAGCAAAACTATTACATAAACACAACAAAATGAAACAGTCAAAAAGACTGAAAAATTCTGAAGGTATTTTTTAACAGTAATCAAAAGTGATTTGTTTATGTGGGTTTTGCTTTTCTGTTGGCACTTTTTAAATATGAAGAAAAGCTTTTTAGGTGAAACACATGTAATGTAGATGCTGTGGACTGTGAAATCAATGTATAATTTAGAAGAAAAAGGTATTGGTGATAGAAGTTTTAAAAGATTAATGTGAGGGACTTCCCTGATGACCCAGTGGTTAAGAATCTGCCTTGCAATGCAGGGGACCTGAGTTTGATCCCTGGTTGGGGAACTAAGACCCCACATGCAGCAGGGCAACTAAGTCTGCATGATGCAACTGAGCCTCTGTGGTGCAACGACTGATCCGTGTGCCTCAACTAGAGAATTGGTGCGCCACAGCGAAAGATCCCACGTGATGCAACGAAGGTCCCTAGTGCAGCCAAATTAAATAAATATTAAGAATAGATTAATGTGAGAATGAATGAACACCTGCATTTGACTAGATGACTACAAAACAGGAATCCTGGGAAAAAAGATAGCATTTAGTAGAGTTAAAAGTAACATCAGAAGATGGACTTATATCTGGGCTTCCCTGGTAGCTCATCTGGTAAAGAATTCACGTGCGATGCAGGAGACCCTGGTTCAATTCCTGGGTTGGGAAGATCCACTGAAGAAGGGATAGGTTACCCACTCCAGTATTCTTGGGCTTCGCTGGTGGCTCAGACGGTAAAGAATCTGCCTGCAGTGCAGGAGATCTGGGTTCGATCACGGGGTTGGAAAGATCCCCTGGAGGAGAATACGGCAACCCACTCCAGTATTCTGCCCTGGAGAATTCCATGGACTACAAAACAGGAATCCTTGTAAAAAGATAGCATTTAGTAGACTTAAAAGTAACATCAGAAGATGGACTTATATCTGGGCTTCCCTGGTAGCTCATCTGGTAAAGAATTCACGTGCGATGCAGGAGACCCTGGTTCAATTCCTGGGTTGGGAAGATCCACTGAAGAAGGGATAGGTTACCCACTCCAGTATTCTTGGGCTTCGCTGGTGGCTCAGACGGTAAAGAATCTGCCTGCAGTGCAGGAGATCTGGGTTCGATCACGGGGTTGGAAAGATCCCCTGGAGGAGAATACGGCAACCCACTCCAGTATTCTGCCCTGGAGAATTCCATGGACTACAAAACAGGAATCCTTGTAAAAAGATAGCATTTAGTAGAGTTAAAAGTAACATCAGAAGATGGACTTATATACATAATTCTATTTTAATTATACCATTGGTATACCTTCTTAATGGACACAGAGTAACCCTTGTGTTGTCAGTATTAGGTACAATTCTTTATGTCCTTTTCTTACTTTTTGTGTGAACTGATTAAAAAGGAAACTGTAGATGTCACAACGTGTGCATAAAAGGAGTTTTAGCTTAATGTTTTCCCAAATGACTTTCTGACCTGTGCTAGGTCTGTTTATCTCTGTTTTGCTGTTGACAAAATAAGAGCTTTGGATCAACTCATTGTTTTTCCCACTTTTCTTCCACTGAGATCCCCATGATGGATGATATTTCATGAGCAACATCCTCATGTAGTCATATACAGATGATACTTATGGACTGAGGAGCAGATGGTCCAAGCTGCACATTCCTGGTGCTAGTTCTAGTTTCTGAAGAAAACACTTCAGAAAACAAGTGAAGGAAAGTGACATTATTAAAGAGATAACTCTAAATATATCCTAGTTGTTTTCTTAAAAACCTTATCCTTAAAACAACAACATCAACACAACAAAAAACCCTTATCCTCACACTTCAGCATCTAAAGACAATTTTAAACAAATTTGTTGTGATACGCCTTTCAACTAATTATTTTACCTGTGTTGAGTGGTAATTTCATGTTCAAAAATCTCTGCATTAGGTGTTCATCAAGAATTTTTCTAGTTCTAAACTTACTTAATGATAACAATTCTGTTATTCTCAAGTATTTCTGAAAGTTCTAATTCCTTGATTATTCTACTAGCAGTACATGAATTAATAGTGCCATGTACATGATACGGGTTCAATAAATACTGTTGCTGTTGCTCAGTTGCTCAGTCATGTCCGGCTCTTTGGGACCCCATGGACTGCACCACGCCAGCCTTCCCTGTCCTTGACTATCTCCTGGAGTCTGCTCAAACTCATGTCCATTGAGTCAGTGATGCCATCCAACCATCTCATCTTCTGTTGCCTCCTTCTTCTCCTGCCTTCAGTCTTTCCCAGCATCAGGGTCTTTTCCAATGAGTTGGCTCTTCGTATCAGGTGGCTAAAGTATTGACTGGAGCTTATCAACAAATTAATTTTCCTTTTTCTGGACATAGCAGTAATTCACAGTTTGTTTTCTTATCCCTTAGCAGGACGTATACTTTTATATTGCAAGGAGTGGTGCTGAGGAAATTGGGCTGTAGTGTTCTGATTGTTACTTTCAGAAATCTGTCATAACTGTCCTCCTCAATTTGATAAAATAACTCAAAATTTTATATTTGCATTTTGTCCATAGACTAGATGAAGTGGGAAATGAACTAATTACCTTAGAAGTAGCAAGAGGTCTAAATACTACTGGCATTATTTTCTAACCACTTGTTTTTTCTAAACAACATGGGTTACATTATAAATGTAGTTCTCTGTTCCCTGTTCACTTATTCAGCAAGTGCTTATGGGGACGTCCCTAGTGATCCAGTGGCTAAGACTCTATGCTCCCAGTGCAGGGGACCTGGGTTCAATCCCTGATCAGGGAACTAGATCCCACATGCTGCAACTAAGGCCCACCACAGCCAAATAAATAATAAAAATAAAACATAAAATAACCCAAACGCTCATGAAACATTTTCTGGGCTTTCTATGTGTCAACCAGAGGGTTAGACCAGCACCTCTCAAGGTGTGGACTAAGGATCCCTGGAATCTGAGAGCCTTTCAAAGGATTCATGAAGTCAAAACTATTTTCATACTAATGCTGACGTTATTTTCTTTTTTCACTGTGTTGACATTTGGGTTGATGTTGCAAGAGCAGTAGAAACTGCTGGTGTTTTAGCATAAAGTGAGGCAGTGGAAACAAATATTATTAGTAGTCATTCCATTCTTCACTAACATGCACATAGGAGAAAAGGCCATTTTCACTTAAGAATGTTTTTGATGAACTAGTAAAATTTATATAACTTTTATTAAATCTAGATCTTGAGTGCATATCTTTTTAATATTTTGTGTGAAAAAACAAAAAATACATTTTTATAAAGTGCTTCCACAATGCAAAGTTGTCTCCAGGAAGAGTACTGGGGTGTGATTGTTTGAAACACCATTTCACTTGACAGAATGACCAAAAGATGAATTGTGTGTGTGAGTTAGTTGCTCAGTCATGTCCAATTCTGCAACCCCATGGACTGTAGCCCGCCAGGCTCCTCTGTCCATAGGATACTCTAGGCAATAATACTGGAGTGGGTTGCTATTCCTTTCTCCAGGGGATCTTCCCGACTCAGGGATCAAACCTGCGTTTCTTATGTCTCCTGCATTGGCAGGTGGATTCTTGACCCTCTGAACTACTGAAGCCTATGGTTATTTAAAGTTGGATATTTGGGGATTTCCCTGGTGGTCCAGTGACTAATTCTCTGTGCTCCCAATGTAGGGGACCTGGTTTCCATGGTCGGGGAACTAGATCCCCTGTGCCAGAACTAAGAGTTCTCATGTCACAGCTAAAGATTCTGCCTGCCTCAACTAAGACTCAGTGCAGCCAAATAAATTAAAAAAAAAACTAGATAAATTGGATATTTGGCAGATATTTTCTCAAAAATGAACAAAGTGATTCTGTCACTTTAAGGAAAACAACTAACTGTATTTGTTGGCAATGATAAAAGCTGAGCTTTCAAGTTAAAAAATAGAATTCTGGAAAACATGTATCTGCCACTGTGAGCTTGACAGCTTCTCAACATTTAAAGATGTACCTGACAAAATCAGTGGTGACTATTAACGATTATGATTTTTGATACTAAAAGCAAAATGTGTCAACATGTGAAAGATATGCATAACCCAAATGAACCATTGTTTTCTAAATTAACAGTGTGCGATGTTACAAAATCATACACAGTTAAAAGATCCAGTCAAAATGCAAAATAGACCAATGAATTTTAATGTAATAGTATGAAAAGTTCACTGATAATACGTAGTTTCAGACTGTCATTGTTGAATTTTGGTGTTAATACCAAAGAAGCATATCTGTAGTTATCTGAAATATTCCTCTGTTTTCCAACTGCTTATCTGAGTGAGGTGAGATTTTATTCACACATATACTTCAACCTTGTAGCTCAGTCAGTAAAGAATCTGCCTGCAGTGCAGGAAACCTGCGTTCGATCCCTGGGTTGGGAAAATCCCCTGGAGAAGGAAATGGCAACCCACTCCAGAATCCTTTCCTGGAAAAGAGGAGCCTGGTGGGTTGCAATCAATGGGGTCCCAAAGAGTCGGGCATGACTAACGCTTACTTATACTTCAACCAAAACAACATATCACAATAGATTAAATGCAGAAGCAGAGATGAGAATCCAGCTATTTTCTGTTAAGCCAGACATTAGACAGATTGACTTGAGAAAAATGTAAAGCTTTTCCCTTTAAATATTTATTTGTTTGTTTTGGCTAATCTAGTTATTTTTCACTGAAAATGTCAGTTGGTAATGTGTAGTGTTGTTATTTTTATTTTTGTTATTCTAAATGGAATAAACAAATACTTTTAAGTGGCTGTTTTAATTCTAATGTAGTAAATATTGATGGGTGTAACTACAGAAACAAAAGGCATTTGCGGTCCTTTTTACATAGGAGTGTAAAGGGACGCTAAGATCAAAAAATTAAAAAATGGCTAATCCTGGAGATATTAAATAAAATATTCTTCTTTATGTAACTTTTCTTTGGTTCCCAACCCCTCATAACCCTGCCACTCCCTCCCCCTAAAGTGAAAGTAAAAGTGAAGTCGCTCAGTCATGTCTGACTCTTTACAACCGCATGGACTGTAGCCTACCAGGCTTCTCCGTCTGTGGGATTTTCCAGGCAAGAGTACTAGGGTGGGTTGCTGTTTCCTTCTCCAGGGATCTTTCCAATTCAGGGATTGAACCCGGGTCTCCCGCATTTCAGGCAGATACTTTACCCTCTGATCCACCAGGGTAAGCCCCCTAAGCTGGAAGAAATTGTCCTTCCTCTGAAACTCCATGTACTTTATTTCTGCCTCAGTAAAGGCATTGAGTACATATCTTTTGGTTCCATCTAGGCTAATATGTTTTTTGACAGCATATATCTTTGTGTATTCATCAACTGTTAATACATTGTTTTCCATGTGGTAGGAATTTATACAGGTGAGCTGACTAAGACTTGGTATCTTAAAAGTGTTATCTCTAAATGGTTTGGAAGGTTGAAGATTCTGATAGCTGGGCTTCTATTGTTTCTTATAACAAATACAAAAAGATCTCTGCTTAACAAAAGAAATGCCTGATTCTAGATTCTAGCTAATTAGGCATGTTACTTTTGAGAAGTAAACGATGGGTTGATCAATTCATTCAGCAAATACTCAGTTCAGTTCAGTCGCTCAGTCGTGTCCAACTCTTTGCAGCCCCATGAACAGGCAGCACGCCAGGCCTCCCTGTCTATCACCAACACCCGGAGTCCATCCAAACCATGTCCATTGAGTGGGTGATGCCATGGTGCCAAGTATAGAACTTTATTGTAGACATTTAGATTAGTGGTTTCCACATGCTGGCCCATGATGAAGTTTCTTCTTTTCCTAAGAAATGAGAATAATAGCAACAATGAAATGTTTTTCCTCAAAACTTAACTGTATTATTCAAAAGAACATTCTTTATCTTGAGGTTGCTTTCTGAGTTCTTGGTGTCCATATAATCTTTCTTTTCTGAAATTATGGTGAGATTAGAGTTTGGGGCTTTTTGTTCTTTCTTGACAAAATTAAAATTTGTCAACTTTCTGTTGGCTCTTGAAGTTTTGGGGGGAACATTTTACTAACTCATGGAAAACCACTGCTGTAGACATTCTTTTGGCATTTATTGGAAGAGATTTGACCTTTAGGTTTGACTTTTTAAATCCACTAGCACAATCAGCTCATTTATTTTGGAGTTAATTATTAACTGTGTGAGTTCCCTGCTTTCCCGTTTATATCATCTCTCTTTGGCAGATGATTGTTCAATTGCAAGAAAAAAAGTAAAAGGAAATAAAAATAAACCCAAACCAAAAAACTAACAAACTAATGTTTGTCAAATTTTTGGATGTTGGAGTTCTAGGGATAATAAAAGATGGAGAAGTAAACATTTTTGACCAAAATAGGGCATTTGAATTATCTTCAGATCTCAAGTCAGATGGCACTTTCAACTTTCTACCTCTTCACAGATACTTCTAATTGCCATGGAGGAATCAACTGATCTTAGTTCAGATTCTTACCTTTAAGCACCATTAAACAGTTGAGATGGCAGAGATAGCAGGGTGGGAAGTGATGATCCTGAACAACCATTTCCATAGTCAGTTATTTATATAATCATTCTTCCACTCAACACATGAATGGCTGTTAGGTGCCAGGTACTAGGGATACAAAGATGAAAAAGAAACTGTCTCTACGCTTAAGAGGTTTATAATCTAGAAGAGCGGGGTGTGAGCAAATCAGTGCCCTAAAAATTGTTAGTAAGGGATGTGACAGAATGCTTAGTGCTTCGCTGGGGACTCAAACAGGAGAAGTTAGAAGGGGTGGGAGTTGAGAGTGGGGAAAGGAGAGAAGAATATGGAATGAAGAAAGATTTGGAAGTGGAAGTAGGAAAGAGCAAACCTGTTTGCGGAAAGTTATTGTTGGCCACCTGATGCAAAGAGCTGACTCATTGGAAAAGACCCTGATGCTGGAAAAGAATGAAGGCAAAAGGAGGAGAGGGCGGCAGAGGATGTGCTGGTAAGATAGCATCACCGACTCAATAGACATGAGTTTGAGCAAAGTCCAGGAGATAGTGGACAACAGGGAAGCCTGGCGTGCTGCAGTCCGTGGGGTTGCAAAGAGTCGAAAACAATTTAGCGACTGAACAACAAATGAGTATATTGGTATGGCAGGAACGTGGGGTGGGGTGGGATGTGGAGTATGGCAAGAGAAAAGGCTGAAGGTTAGGCAGCAGCTAGATGTAGAACTTTGGATGCTTTGTTCAGTAATTTGGACATGATCCAAAGGATTTACCAGAATGTGTTCTGTGGGCTGGTGATAGGAAAGAAAGGGGTTTTGTAAGGTCAAAACCATTTGAAAGGCATCAGCTGAGACAGGTGTATTTATTGTGAAACCTCTCAGGCCCTTCCTATTAGGTAGCATTTCCACTACTAATTTTGTCTGAAGGGGTAACGCTTGTTCTCAGAACAGGGTTTGGGAAACCCTGCAACATGCAGAAAGGAATCATTAAAAAGTTTCAAGCAGAAAATTACAGACAATTGTGCAATCTAATTCTGTTCTCAACACACAGGGTCACACTACTCATTAGGTATCGTTCAACCCCTATTTTTACACACTAAATAACTCCAAAGTGATGTACTAGATATTATGAGAGATTAGAAAGATGTGTACATTGTGTCTAGCATTTAAAAAGAACATGTTGGTTATCTATAAATGTTATTCACCTGTGAAATTATTTGAGACAAAAACAGTACAATATGGCTGATTCACATGGCTGTACTGCAGAAACCAATAAGACATTGTGAAGCAATTATCCTCCAATTCAAAATACGTAAAAGACAAACAAAAAGCAATATAAAAGTGAGGAAGTTGAGGATAAACTTGAGGAGCTGTAGATTTTCTGGGTGGTCTTGAGGCAGGAGATAGATGCCACTGCTGCCCCGCCCACGGTACCACCCCCCAGAGTAAAGCGATTGGAGATTCATTCCCTATGGACTGAAACTCCAAGATGAGAATAGGAGGATAATTAAGGGAGGAGCCTGGGCCCTGTGCAGACCACATGTTTCTCATTCTTGAAATCAGGAGACCTCCCTGACTACACATGCACAGAAAATGTCCTTGGAGGTCAAAGGGGAATGATGCTAACTAATGCCAGGCTACCCACAGGCCTCTTTGGTAGAATCCGTCTTGGTTAGGAGTACACGTGTGAGGATCCTGAGATATACCAGGTATTGACTGTGACCCAGGCACATCAACATGATTGGTCAAAAGAGACACAGACATGCCCCATAAAAGTAATTCAAACTGCCTCAAGGGGGCAACTCAGCGGCTCTCTCTCTCTCTCAGTCCGCCCCTGTGTCTATCCACATGTACCATATTCTTTTTTTTTTTTTTTACCTCTTAATAAATAATTTACTTGCTTCACTACTTTCTATCTTTGTGGAAATTCTTTTCTGCAAAGCCAAAGGCCAGGGCCCTTGTCATTGACCACTGGCCTAGTGGCTAGGATCTGGTGCTTTCACCACTGTGACCCAGACCCTCTGGCTGGGAACACTCTTTTGATATACCTTTAGGATATATAGCGTAGAGAAGCTCAGGATTGAGTCCACTTGCATCTACTAAACCTTGCCCTGCTCCAAGCTACTGTAGGCCAAGGCCAGTTGAGATCAGTCTTTGCTCAGTATTGATTTCCAGGGAATGTTATTTATTTATTTAGCTGTGCTGAGTCTTAGTTGCAGCATGAGGAATCTTTTTAGGTGCAGCACACAAACTCTTAGTTGCAGCATGTGGGACCTAGTTCTCCAGTCAGGGATCTAACCTGGGCCCCTCATATTGGGAGCATGGAATTGTACCCACTGGACCACCGGGCAGTGTAAGGGGTGTTTAATGCTAATTCTTTTCCCAAATATTGTCATCACTCAAAGAATGTGTTTCTTTTGCCTCTTTTTGGACTAGGATTGTTTCTGGCTAGGGTCTTCGTCCAGGCAGCTTAAGGGGCACAATGGGAAAAGGCAGGCTGATTGAAACGTGAATATTTGGGAGGGAGATAGTGTGGAGAGTGGAGAAGGCAGTGGCACCCCACTCCAGTACTCTTGCCTAGAAAAATCCCACGGATGGAAGAGCCTGGAAGGCTGCAGTCCATGGGGTCGCTGAGGGTTGGATACGACTGAGGGACTTCACTTTCACTTTTCACTTTCACGCATTGGAGAAGGAGATGGCAACCCACTCCAGTGTTCTTGCCTGGAGAATCCCAGGGACGCGGGAGCCTGGTGGGCTGCCGTCTATGGGGTCGCACAGAGTCAGACACGACTGAAGCGACTTAGCAGCAGCAGCAGCAGTGTGGAGAGTAAGTGTTGGTTTGTCAGAAGTACCGTATCATCAACATATTGAAGGTTTAGTAGATGCAAGTGGACTCAATCCTGAGCTTCTCTATGCTATATATCCTAAAGGTATATCAAAAGAGTGTAGAGAAAAAATTTGAAGATGAAGGGGAAAGAGAAGTTACATGTGGTGGGACAGAAAAATTAAATCTAGATGTCTGAGTATGTCTCAGGCTTTTTACTTCCTTAACTCTGTACTTTTTTCACTCAAAGTCAATAGAGTCTTCAAATAATCTTCTTGAATTCAGTTCAGTTGCTAAGACAGGGAAGCCTATCTATCACCAACTCCTGGAGCTTGCTCAAACTCACGTCCATCAAGTCGGTGATACCATCAAACCATATTATCCTCTGTTGTCCCCTTCTCCTTTTGCCTTCAATCTTTCCCAGCATCAGGGTCTTTTCAAATCAGTCAGCTCTTCACATCTGGTGGCCAAAGTATTGGAGTTTCAGCTTCAACATCAGTCCTTCCAACGAATACCCAGGATTGGTCTCCCTTAGGATGGACGGGTTGGATCTCCTTGAAATCCAAGGGACTCTCAAGAGTCTTCTCCAACACCACAGTTCAAAAGCATCAATTCTTTCAAGATCAGCTTTCTTTATGGTCCAACTCTCACATCCATACATGACTACTTGGAAAACCATAGCTTTGACTAGACGGGCCTTTGTTGGCAAAGTAATGTCTCTGCTTTTAATATGCTGTCTAGGTTTGTCATAGCTTTTCTTCCAAGGAGCAAGTGTCTTTTAATATCATGGCTGCAGTCACCATCTGCAGTGATTTTGGAGCCCAAGAAAATAAAGTCTGTCACTGTTTCCTCTGTTTCCCCATCTATTTGCCGTGAAGTGATAGGACTGGATGCTGTGATCTTACTTTTTTGAATGTTGAGTTTTAAGCCAGCTTTTTCTCTCTCTTTTACTTTCATCAAGAGGCTCTTTAGTTCCTCTTCGCTGGAACTAAATCATTTAGTTCCTCTTTTTGAATTAAATGAATCTTTATTAAGTATTTATTATTAGCCACATTGTCTATTAGGAGAACATAGAGTCAGAGTATGTAGAGTGAATTGGTAACAACCTTAAACTTTCCATTGCCAATTATAGTGGTCAAGAGCACTGGCTTTGAACTAGATGGCTTGGATTCAAATCTGTTAAATCATTCAGTCCAGTGACTTAAGGGCTCTGCTTCTTACCAGCCAGGAGATCTTAGGTAAATTCCTTAACCTCCTTATGCCTCAATCTCTATATCTAAAAGTGGGAAAATGATAATATGTACCTTTTAATGTCCTGAGGATTAAAGAGCTAATAAATGCGAAGTGCTTAGAATACTGCCTGTCATATGGCAAGGGTTTCCTCAGCTGCCAAGCTTAGAATATCTTTATCCTACCATGGAAATCAATCCAAGAGTAGTAAGTTTTCTGGCCTAAATCAGAATCAATGTTTGGAGAATGGCCTACTAAGGCTCAATAGGATTGGATATAAATGGACTGTTAGAAATTTCTAATTCATATAATTTTAAAATAAAAACAAATATTTGTACATTTAAATGCTAGTAGTAAGATGGGACTTCCCTGTGGTCCAGTGGCTAACACTTTGAGCTCCCAATGCAGGGGGCCTGGGGTTCGATTCCTGGTCAGGGAACTAGATCCCACATGCTGCAACTAAAAAGGTCTCACATGCTGCTGTGAAGACTGAAGATCCTGTGTGCTACAACTAAGACCCAATGCAGCCAAATAAATAAATATTAAAAAATAAATAAATAGATAAACACTAGTAAGAGCTAATGTTTGTGAGCATAAACTATGTGCCAGGAGTTGTTCCAAGTGGTTCTAACCAATTAACTGATTTAATTGTTATTTTAGAGTTGAGGAAACGGAGGCATTGAGAGGGTAAGCCACTTTGCCAAGGTGACACCACTCCTTAGGGGCAGGACCAGGCTTCAAACCCAGGCAGTCTGATCTCATAGATCCTACCCATCCATTATGATATCACGTCTTTCATTCAGTGTATTCTGCAGTTTAGACTGGTTTGTCAACGTATTTTACTTCATGTATTGCAAGCATAAACTAAGAGAAACTAAGTGGAAAACATTAGTTTAAACTAAATTTGTTACATTGTTTCACCATAAAAATATTCCATTTTCTGTTCTATAGATGAGTTGCTCCTGGTGTCACATTTAGAGCCATATTAACTAGGATACTTTTGTTTCCTGGAGTACAACATTATGAGTTTGATTTCACCAAGGCATCCAGAGGCATGTATCCGTTCTCTAGAAGCGTTTCTCACTTTCCATCTCAGCTACATTTTTTTCAGGGTAGACTGTAGTACATGGTGCATTTTTGCAAAATTAGCTGCTTTGGCTGTTATCCTCACAATCCTAAGCTGTGAAAGGGCATGCTTTGTAGGACTTGAGGACAGAGGGCACTGTGACAAACTGTACTTTTTGTTAAAAAGGCTAGATTGCTCGGAAAGTAGTCACTTTGTTGCTCTGTTTTGTTGGATGCTAACTCAGATGGGTTCCCTTTTAAAGAAAACTGGGCAAAACTAATTTGCCACTAGATGGAGCCCTGGCTTTTTGGGTAGAAATAAAGGCAAGCGTCAGAACATTAAATCACGCCGTCATATCATGCTGAAGGGCCCCCGGTATTTGAGGCCCTCAGCTTTTAATTATAGAATGCATCTTTGTTCTTTGCCTGACCTGCAGAGTGACATCACTCCCTTTCTTCCTGTGCGCTGGCTTTGACACAAGCCAGATGGCTGTGGCCATCGGTAGGCGCGCAGGCCGCCTGGTACAGCAGTTGATGAAACAGAATAGGAAGACGTTTTATGGTCAACTGCAGGAGCACAATGAGGCTGCAGCTTTGCTAAGTAATTACATTCACCGTGCACACTTTACTCCTCACAGCGAAGGTCACAGGGAAAAAATACATTTTTATTTATAGTGTTGTGAGGTATAGACCTTTGATCTTTTATTAGTCAGTAGTCTGCTCCAAAGGAATGCTCTCTTTCCCCTGCTCTGCAGTCACTCGTGCAAATGACATGTTTATTTATGTTTAATGGTTCTTTCAGGCTGTGCATTGTGATACTTACCTTCCCTCTTCCTCCTTTTTGTCTCCAGTTAGTAACACAAAAATGTTTTGGTTTTGTAGTGAGTTTAGTTTGGAGAAGTCAGAGTTCAGGCATGTTAATACAAGCAGATTTCTGTCAGATATACTCCAGAGTGATTTGGTCAAATATATTACTGTTTATTATGTGTTTGTTCTTTGAGGAGGTCAGGAGAGACCAGGAACAGACTTTTATTTGGGGGGAGAAGAAGTGGGGGGTGAGAGGGTCAGGAAATGAACGAGACATTAATTTTATATCCATTTTTGGACATTTAGTGGTTAAGGGCACTTGTAATGTTAATTTTAAATAAAATATGGGAAGTTTCTATTCATCCAGTATTTCCACCTTCATTTGAAGTTAATCTTTACCAACTGAAAGATTGTCTAAAACTTTAAAGAAAATCCTAACAACTTTTCTTTAAAGTTTAACATTCACACAGTTCCACATGATTCATTTCCGAAAACTTTAAAAATTATTTTTACCCCCTTTAAGGCTAGGTTGTGAACATTGGTTACAGAATTGATCTAGAAATCATAGATCATAGAATCAAATGAAAATTCGTAGTTGATATGTCGTCTTCAAACGTAACGCTGTTTCTACAGTGAAGCCTCCTAGTTGTCCTTAGGTTATTTGGCTCTCTATTTTTTAAAAGTATGAAACTCTAACAAAAGAAATCTGTTAATCTTACAGGATTTTGCAGTCTTCTCCAGATTTGCAAATAATTGCTGGAAGAAGGCAAAGTGGTGTGAGGAGAGAGGGGGACTTTGTAGCTGGATAGAACAAGGCTTTTTAATTTTATTTTCCCCCCACTGGCTGTTTGCTTTGTGCCCGTGGACCTTTGAGCCTTTGCTTCCTCACATATACATTGGGTGATAAAACCTACCTCCTAGGTTTATTCTAGGAATTAAATGACACAATATATGTGTATTTGGCCCCAGCCAGTTCCTGTCACTTGGTATGAAGTCAGTAAATGTTAATTCCTTTCAACTGTTTTAAACTTTGTCTCTTTTTCCAACCTCTTGCAAAACGTGTTCACACATTACACTATTATATAGTGTGTATTTTATTCATAAGATATAAATAAGCCTGGGTTGAAAGTAAGCTCACCATCTGAAAAATAGGCATTTGCAATGTATTAGCACTGTGTGTGTTCAGTTCCGGATAAAACCGTAACATCAATTGTGCAGTGGACGTGTTTAACATTTGTGATGTTTTAATTTGTTTTTGTTTTCTTTTTTTCTCCTGCTCAGCTCTTGCCCCTGTTCTTTGCCTCTCGTTTTGTTGGTGAAGATATCACAGTGATGTCTGCATTCAACCTGCTGCATTTGGTGACAAAGAGCCAGCCAGTTGCCCTGCGAGCCTGTGGGCTTCCCTCAGGTTGCTGCTCCTTGTGCTGTTCTAAGTGAGGGCACTGGGCCGGGGTGGGGGTGTTTCTGCTGCAGGAAATGATACACCACAATGCTTTGCTAAATTTCGTTTTCTTTTACTTGGGCCCTAATTTGAAGACGGAAATTGGTTATAAATCACCACTCTACTTAGAGTAACATTCATTTCCACAATCCTTACAACCCTTGGAAACATTGTCCAGTTTCCTTGCTTAGTATATAATTGTCACTAATATTTCATGATATCTTCTTATTCTTTAATGCACACTACACATCTGAAAATCATGATGTTCATAAGAGGCTGGCAGTCTTGATAAGAAACCACCCCAAATCACACAAAATAGGACATTCATCTTGTTAAAGGATAATAAAAATGCTTTTCATTCCACATGTGGTCATTCCTTTAGGAAAGAAAGAAAATTAACATGAACAACTTTAGTGTAATAAAGTTAGTTATTGTACTTGCAAAGAAAAGATGTTCTATTTAACAAGGACCAAATAGAGAGAATTACTGTAGCATGTATTAACTGGTTCTTAAATTAGAACCACCAACCAGTCTTTTTAAAAATGTGATTTTAAGCATTTAAACAAGAGAGACATAAAAGTCCAAAATTTTACTATTTGCCTGTGTTTAACATTATAATTTTGTTATGAAAATCACAATGGCCAGATATTTTCTGTGAACGTTATTATCAATATTACTTTTCTTTTAGTTTTCTCTATTACTGTATTATATAGAGAATTTCATTCTAACTCATTAAATATTCATTGAATATTAGCTATGAGTGCCAGGCATTGTGTGAAGCAGTGAGGATACAATGATAAATAAGATCAAGCCAATTTCTTTAACAAGCACAAGATGGAGCTGAAACTGTGTAAAGACCATTGAACCATATGGTGATAAGACTAAAGTATTTATGCCTTGGATGTTAGGGGAATGCAGACGATGGTCCTAGCTCTTTGCTTAGGGGAAGAGATTTTTGGAAGGGAGGGAAGTCTCTGAAGTTAAAGGAAGGCTTCATGTAGGATATGCTTAAGTTGAATCTCAGACTGTGAGCAAGAGTTAGCCAGATGTCCAAGTAGGGGGAAGGACGTTTCTGACATATGAAGTAGTGTGGGAAATACATGAAGACCTGAAAAGGCAAAGTATGTTCAAAGAAATACAAGTTATTTAATGTGGCTTGCTTGGGTGGGTGAGGGCAAGTTAGAAGAGATAAGAAAGAAAGGTAGACAAATTGTAAAGTGCCCTATATGATGTTTTTAAAATTTTAAATCTTAGGGAAGGGATGAAGGGAGAGTAAAATGACTTGATTTGCATAAAAGATTTATTGATTTAGTATGATGGACGGTCAGTGCTGGTTCCAGATATTTCTAAGAGAAGATTGAGATGGCCGCTTAATTAGAAATGAGGATAAGGCTTTTGTCTTAAAGCTATAGTTGAATAGTAAACACTGTCTGTTTCAAAAAATAGCTTTTATGTCTGTGAGTGTTGAGAGGTCAATAAAGTTTAATGCTTGGAGTCCATAACCACTCTTCCTGACACCTTTGCTTCCCAACCTGCCATGTTCCTGTACTGCTGCCACTCAGCATGTTGGAAGAGCTTGAGGCTGGAGGGACTCATGGAGCATGGAGAACCTTAACAATGATTGTTACAGTACGTGTGCGAAGAAGGGGGATGGATAAGAGAAAAATTCAAGTTATAGAACTGACAAGTTTTATTTCTTTTATTGTATGTAAGCTGGAGGGAGAGCATCAACCAGTGTAGTTTCTGTGCTATGTGAAACTTTTCCATGACTATGAACTACATAGAATAATTCCTGGGTCGGGAAGATCCCCTGGAGGAGGAAACGGCCACCTGCTCCAGCATTCTTGCCTGGGGAATCCCATGGACAGACCTCTGGTGGGCTACAGTCCATGGGGGTCACAAGAGTCAGACTCAACTGAGCAGCTGAGTACACATGCACATAATAATTGGAGTATGCAAGTTATTTAATATGTAACCATGTTTTCCACTGGGAAAAAAACCCAGGTAGGAAAGCACTAGCACAGTTCTTGTAACATTAGTTTGTCATACACCAAGGAGGCTAAGTATTTATGGAAACTTATTAATTAACATGGTATCACTTGAGATATGACAGTTATAGAGTTAAGAGGTTTCATAATGAAACTGTTTAATCAAAATATGTGTCTTTAAATTTTGATATCCACATGATTCAAAGATAAATTCAACAAAGATGATAATTTTTAAGAAGTAACCATTATAGCACAATGCTTAAGCACACAAATTCTGGAATTCCACACATCTAAATTCTAGCTTTGCCACTTAACTGGCTGCGTGCCTTGACTTCCTTGTTTGTAAAATGGGGATAATAATAGTACTCACCTGAAAGGGTTGCTGTGAGAACAAAATAGCTTAGGATGTGAAAAATGCTTTCAACAGTGGCTGACATATAGTAAGCATTGTGTATAATGTTCACTAGGTCACTGTAGACATCTGTATCAATATAGATATATATTTTTTCTGTTTTTCTAGTAAAATAGACTTTAAAAAATATTTCAATACATCCCATATTGCACTTAACTCTTTTTACTTTGATCGGAGCCACAAATGCACTTTATATTTGAGAAATAACCATGTTTATTCAGATGTTTGTTGTTTTGACCTCTTTATTTTACTCATACATCCCACTGAACCAGAATTCAAGTACTGTAAACATACAACACATTTCTTTTATTCTTGCTGCTGCTGCTGCTGCTACGTCACTTCAGTCGTGTCCGACTCTGTGCGACCCCATAGATGGCAGCCCACCAGGCTCCCCCATCCCTGAGATTCTCCAGGCAAGAATACTGGAGTGGGTTGCCATTTCCTTCTCCAATGCATGAAAGTGAAAAGTGAAAGTGAAGTCGCCAGTTGTGTTCGACTCTTCGAGACCCCATGGACTGCAGCCTACCAGGCTCCTCCATCCATGGGATTTTCCAGGCAAGAGTACTGGAGTGGGGTGCCGTCTAGTACTAAAGGATGCTCAGAGGGACTCGGTCTTTTTTTCTTAGGGCTTGTAAACCTATTTTACTTTGATAAATGATTTGGTAGAGTGGTATTCCATAATTGCTCAGCCATTCAAGGACCTTGTACTTTTTAAAGTGTTATGAAATTTCCAGTGCGCACATATTTTATAACTTCAGTGTCAGCAAAATCTTTGTTACCGTCCATTTCTCTAACAGAATTTTACTCTTGTTGTTGTTCAGTCATGTCCGACTCTTTGCGACCCCATGGACGGCAGCATGCCAGCCTTCCCTGTCCTTCACTATCTCCCAGAGTCTGCTCAAATTCACAGAATTTTACTCTTAGAAAAGGAGATATGTTGAAGACACTGCTAAGTTCAACAATAATGTGAAACAAACAATTTAAATTTTGAAAAAGGAAAATGAAATTGAAATGGGAATTCTAGCCTTCATTACTTTATTCAAGTAGAGAGGGAAGAGGCCAAATTTGGAGATAAAGGAAATTAAGGTAAAAGTTTGACGTCTTGCTTTAATTTACTGTTCCCTGGTCAAAACCCATTACAACAAAAATCTCTGTAAATCAAAAAGACTTCTGCTCCCTAGCCAGTACCCTACTAATTTTAGGTATTATTCAATACGAAATAATTCCAGAACTGAAAAATAATTGGAGCAGGCTCTTAAAGTTGATTATAACTGGATTGACCTGTATGAAGGCCATATCCCAGAAGGCTGATCTATCATTTTTCAGCTTTGACTTCCTTTTCTTCTTATTTTTAAATAGGCATAATTTCAATTTAGAGCTTATTAAGTGCATCTGAGTTATGGTTTGCTCATGTTTGTAATTAAAGGTAATTTTTTTTCTCTCAGAGCTCTTCTTAATTTCCTATAACAGTTTCTTTTATGTATTGAAAAAGAGCACTGGAATAGGAGTCAGAGAACTAACCACAGCTCTATCATTAACTTGTGTGACCTTGAACATACCAGTAAACCTCTTCAGATCTTAGTCTTTATTTTTAAAATGAGAAATTTAAATTAGAAAATCTTTTCAGTTTTGAAATTCTGTGATTTTATGAACTGTCATTGTTTTTACTTGGCTTTGGGTTAATCAGATCTTAAGAGTCGGTACTAATTAATGGCTGGGAATTTACAGAAAAATCTGCTTGGTTGTGGTGGGAAGACAGAAATATTTTCCATGTTTGAACATAAGAATTCCTTGCCTCTAAATCAGGACGGAAGGGGTTATCTTAGCAAGGGTTAGGAAGCACAATTTTACATATAGTTTCAGTGCTTGATAAAAATTAAGTCAAATTGTAACTTAGACTAGATATCATGGTAGTTTTCAGCCAAATGAGAGTATTTGTCTAAGTAGTACTAATTGCAGTGATAAATTATGCTTTTCTCCAACATCATACACGTAATATGTGGTTGTTACTCTTATAGACTTTACTGGCGTGTTTAACAGTCCATGAATTGAACAGCCACATGGCAGTTTGTAAAGGTGTTATGTCATAATATTCTAATGTAGAAATTAGAAGTCTTAAAGACAGATACTTTGCAAATGGTGTTTGTAAGTTGGACTATCATTTGGTTAAGTAGGGCTCTCCAAGAATCAGGGGCCTGTGGCTCCAGAGCTTAGCACAGTGCCTGGCACTTAATAAATATTTGTTAAATGAATGAATAAACATTTGGAAAGTTTACATGTAGGTGAAGTGATAGCTATAACAGAGAGGACAAATTTATCTGAGACTATTTCGGCCTCAAATAAATCTAATGGGAAGGTTAAATTAAAGTTCATAGTTTGAGTGCCTTTTGAAAATATTATAAAAAAACCAATTTCTCTTTTCTCACTGTATGCGTTAATACAATAGGTAGATTTCTTAGGTATAAATCACATTGTAGCCAAACAAATAACAATAAAAAATGGTAACACAGATTCAAAGTATATTATCCAAAATTTCTTTTACTTTTTCTCTCCAGCAATTTGAGTTTTGGTGATAAACTGTTTGAGGAAGGGAATAAGTACATATGATAAGTACAAATTATACATATTATGAATAAGTACATATTATAACCCATGATATAATAAGTACATATTATAACCTACAGTCCATGGGGTTGCAAAAGTGTCGGACACGAGTTTGCAAATAAACAACAGCAAATACTTACCATGAGAAGTAAGAACTCTGGTTCTTTTGGTCGCTTTTCTCTGGAACAAATTAATATTGTCTGTTGGGCTTTAAGTTCTGCATTTGTAAAGAGAAAGTAGTACATATATGCACCAAAGCAATGTCCATAAGTAAAAAGTACTATTATTCAAGTCTGAGCTGGCAATATTTCATTATAGCATCTGATGTTATCTTTGTATTTACTGTAAAGAAATAATTGAACTCAGTGGTGTGCTACTCACCTACCGAATAGATTGGCTTTCTGTATTATTTTTATTTTTTAACCATTTTGGATCTTGAAAACGTGAACCATCTTTAATCTAAAAAAAATTTTTTTTTAAATTAAAGTTATGACTTTTCTTCTCCAGAAGAAAAGAAACATATGTTCACCTAGAAGAAACATATGTGCACCTATGCAAGTTTTCATATAGTTTCAAGATTTTTTTTTATTAGATACTCTGATACTTGTAATTGAGGGCTCTTTGACCACAGATTCAGAACCTGTCTTCTAAAGGATACACTTGAAACCAATACAAAAACTCTAATCAGAACGCATTATTTCTAATTTCTGTATTGATGTCACCAATGAAATTTTCTCCCACGAGTTCAGTTTAATGCTCTCTATTCTCTGGCTTCACATTCTTACATGTTCATCTTACCTAATTTAATTCGATTAAATTGAAAGTGCCTTGTGGAGGGCTATTTTTTTTTTTTAAAGGAACAAAGAGTTCTTTAAAAAAAAAAAAGACATTCAGATTTCAGCTCCCCTAATTCACAAAATTTGCAATTAATTGATTGAATGGCATCCACTCTTCCCAGTAGATGGCACTAGGCTTACATTCTTTCACAGCTTGAAAGGCTATTGATATCATTAGCACATAGGTGCATTGTGAAAACTTAAACAAAAGTATGTCAAAAATATTCAGTTAAGAACACATGGATTTACAAACCACAAATTTTTTCTGCTTATATTATGTTCAAACAATATTTGTAGAGTGCAAAACCTTTTTCCATTTTCAACAGGCTTCCAACTCCCTTGTGCTTGGACATCTCATCGAAATTGTCTTTCATGTGTAGACTTTCTATAAACTAAAACACGTTTTCATAAATTAACTTATCTTGTATCCAAATAGCTGATTTAACAGTAATTTATGGTTTTATATATAGCTAAATTTTCTTCAGCAGACCACCCAAGAATTAAAGAAAATTTCACATTTTGTTTTGCTATGTTTTGAATTTTTATAGAATCTTGAAAATGTTATTAATTTAACATGTTGACTGTTAAGCATGAGTCCTTTCTTGCATGAATGAAAATATTTTTGGAAGCTAAGAAAAATTATATTTAAAATGTTGATGAGTACTCGAATACAGCTATATTCTTTACTAAAACAAAGTGTTTTAATAACTCCGTGATATAATAAAGTATTAGTTAATGTTGAAAAATTGCTGTACAGCATCTAATTACTAGATGAGTTTTAAAAATCATTTGTGCATGAGGCTAAATTGCTATAGAACAATAAATGCATATGTATGAATAAGGTGTTGGGCATATGGTTTGTTAAATGTGGAATTTGTTAATTTTTTTAAAATATAGAATAAATTATTCACCCAATTAATAATTATAAAATATGTAACAAAATCCATAAAAAAGAGTAAAAAAGAGTTTTAATTTTGAGAAATTGTTTAACAATGACCACTGAATATGAAATATTTTAAGTTCTGAAAACAAATGATAATTTTACTAGTTTATTGAGACAACACAGACTTTTGGGAATCATATAGGTAGAATTATTAGATGTTTATCTAAACATGTTCACAAAAATTTACCTAACAGGTCATAGAAAGATTTATTAAAACAAGCCATCTTTTGCTTTCAGCAAATACGTGTTTAATGAAGAATGGGATGTGAATGACAGTTCACAAGGAGTTACTAATACATGGCTAGATACTTGATGAATTTTCATCGTCAGTCTTTTCTAGTTTATAGCTTCATCCTAAACATTTTATTTAGAGATTGAATCTCTAATGGCTGCTTCTGCTAGATATATTTTAACTTAAAATGCTTTGAATAGATTTTATTGAGATGCAGTGGCAAATTATCTCAATTTTTGTGCCTTTGCATTTGAAATCAACCCTTTGAAAATTTAAAATCCCCGTTTATTTTAATTCTCTTGGTTTTTCTCTCTCTTTTACATTTAGTATATTTGCAATTGTATTAGTCACTTTAGAATGCATGTTATAAAAATTACCATGAAATGACAAAGATATCAGTTATTTAGGTGACTTTTAAGAGATATGCATTTATAGAATTTAAATTTACTTGGTTACTACTATGGTAAGCATTTCCTTCAACAGTAGATATGTTTATTGTAGTCAACCACATAATTGCAAATTAAGAATGTACTGCTAATCTAACTTGCTAGATTACTTAAATTTTAAGCAAGCAAATAAAACCCCAAATTTTATAGCTATAGTTTTTAAGATTTAGTTTTGTTACAGAAATGCATAGTGGCTCACAGAATGGCACAGCTGTTCATAGTATATTCCATTTTGATCAATATTTCTTATGCAAATTTTAGATAACATCACAGCAAGTTTCTGAGTTTGCTATCCTGTTTTTGGTATTGATGAAGAATGAGTTTGGAGGCATAATCTGCATTTACCAGCTGAGCCACCAGGGAAGCCCTATCTGCATTTACTAGTTTGTTTTTACCACCAACTTGCCTTCTGGCCCCAGAATCTGTTTTGTACCTTTTATTCCTATTCCTCATCTGTAAACTTAGAACGAAATACATCCTTGTCAAATTGTTCACAATTAGATATTACCTTCAAGTGTTAACATTACTTGACATTTCCCAGAAATTCATTCTGTGCAACTTTAATCCCTGGCCATAAGGGAGAATAAACTGGAAAAATATAAAAAGGCAGGGGTGGGACATCAAATAAGTCTGGGAAAGTTGATAGGTTTGATCATCAAAATCTATTTCTATTACAGGAAAACCCATAGTTCCTGCATAGTAAGCTCTGGCAAGGTAGACATTTTTTTGTGTGTTTAGTTCACTATGCCATCTTAGCAACTAGACTTCAGTCATCTGTCACTAATTGAATAGGTACTCAGTAAATATTTGTTGAATGAATGAATGGTGATGAATAAGTAACATCATCTTATGTATCAAAATAATGCCATATAGTAAGTAATGTGAGCTCTGTTTTTAAGGAATATATATTCTTGGAAAGATGGCTACTTTGGGCCCAAATTTTGTTATCTATAGAATAAAGGGAGTTATATATTTCATGTTTTTATGATTATATATAAACATTTCCTCCTTTGCTTTACTACTGAAGGAAGGAGCAGAAGAAATAAGAAAAGCATTGTGCATCTTTCTGCCCAGAATGGCTGACGAACTTCTTAGATTAGGATTTGAAGCAGTGGCACTTCTTTTGGGGGATATTGAAGGAATGCAGCAGATGGAGTTATAATTAGCAGGAGATTGTACGAGGAGAGGGTGGCGGCATGGAGAGTGGGAACAGACTGTGGGCACATCGGTTAGTGAGAGATGGGCATGTGTACAACAGAGCTCTGGTTCAAGAGAGGAATATAATGAATGAATAAATTAGAGGAGGAAAGCTGCAGACAGGAGCTTGCTCTCATTAGCCAGGTGTGTGACCAGGTCATGCAACATCTTTGGGCCTTAGTTTTCTTCCTCATGAGGGCTTTGGACTAGAAGTTTATAAATTCCTGAATTATGAACACTTGTTCTACTAATAGCCTATATAACTGATTCCATCATCATATGGAGAAACTGCATGCTGCCACATCTAAGATGACCTGTTTTCACATTTCACCATCTTGGTAATGAGGATGCAGCATGCAGATCATTTCGATAAGGAAGTATTGCTCTGGTTTGATTGACAACTCTTTTCTACCTTTCTAGTGGAGCGTAAAATAGTGGTGTGTCAAAATACCACATATTCAATAATGGACGTTGGCATAAGAAAGTCTGGACGAACTCTTCTTTAAAGCCCATGTAACCTAGATTTTCCTAATCTGGTTTGACTGTGGAAACTTCTCTCACCCCACAACAGGAACTACCTGTAAGCATTTTTTTTTTTTCCAGAGCCTGTGTTTCACATGGTATGTTTTGCGGAATGCTGGATTAAGTAATCTCAGAGTCTTAAATCCAGAGAATTAATGGAATATTAGTCATAATAAAAGACTTGAGAGTGGAACTCTACAGAGGTAATAAGAGATTCAGAGTAGTAATTAAGAAAAAATTTAGTCCATTATTTATTTTTTAAAAAATTTCATTGGTTTATTGAGCAAATATTATTTCAGATTTTAAACTAAGTTCTAAGAAACAGCCAGAGCTGTCATTTAGAAAACATCTTTAGGAAGGAAATTTAAATAGCAATAATTAAAATGGAAAGTTGAATAAATATTTAAATACAACATGTACTTATTTAGTACTTACTCTTCTCTGGGCACAGTGTAAGGTTCTGGGGATGCAAAGATTATTGAAATTATCCCCCTGTTCCTTAAGGAGATATTGAATAATTCAGAAGAAGTCTTATGCCTTTACTTTAGTTATCTGGCTGATAAAGAAAACTGTAAATTTTTTGACTCTTTTTTTTCTCCAGAATCTCTTAGATTTTTCTGGACTGTATACATGTAGAGCTAGACTCAGATTTAGCTGTTCATCGAGTGACAATTGCAGACTTATCTGTCCATTGAACTTAATTAATCTAGATTTTAAATTTGATTTGGGCGATAATGTAATTTTAGACGTTTTCAAAGCTGAGCTCTTAGACAATGTAGATTTTAGTTTCTTTGTAAAAAAGTATACTTGATGTTATATGGAAATAAAATTCTGCATGGTAGTCTAAGAGAGGGCTCCTCTCCATCCTTTTTGTGGCTGGGGTTACTCTCATCTTCCCCTCTCAATCTGTGCTCCCAAGATGATGAGGGAGGATGGGAGAGAAAACTATTTTTTGCAAGTCTTTTTGATTGCATGTGAAATGTAGAATGGAAATGAGCCTGTCTGTTTTTAATTTTTTTTTTCTATACCGGCTATGATGTTCTACTGAAGACCCATACTGGAAACAAATATTAAAACCAGGGAACGCTAACTTTGTCAGACGTTTCACTTGCAATCAGTTAGACTTGAAGTTAAGTAACTTTCTCTTCCACTATTGTCACTTGATGATGGCCGTGCCTTTCAAAATTCTCTTTTTACTCAGATACTTTGCAAGTAAGAAAGTGCTTTCTGGATCAACACATGTTTGAAATATTTCCCTGAACTCTAGTCTTCACGGTCCACATTAATACAAAAGTCATTGCTCTTGGTATTGGCATTACATTTGGAAGAATTGATAAGTACTCTTTAGTTCATTTTAATACACTTAGAGAACAGTGATAAAATGATTACTACACATGAATTCAACAATTAAAACTTTGTAACCTGAAAATAAAGGATAGAAATGTAAAATGTGGTTTGTATTTTACAGAGTTCATTCAGGTTAATTTATCATCGGATAAATGTAGTGGTAAAGCTCTCCATTGTCTCCTCTCAGGAAAATCATGCAGTCTTACAGATTATTTACTATTAAAGGCTAGAATTTGAAATCATGTTAATAGACTTTCGATGTTGTGGGAGGTACATTTACTCCTATTGACTTGCAGTGAGAAAACATTGACATATTTCCCTTTTAATTTTAAAACTGCCTTATTTCTCCGCTGCCCAATTTTTCCTCTTCCAAATCAGAATATACATTTTATTCTGGCTATTTTACTTTGTTAAATTAGCTAATCCCACTGACATGAAAGACTCTGATTACCATCTTGACATTGTGTGTATTTGATCACACTACATCTATCAGCTTGTTTACATAGCATTCTCTTCCCTATTTGAATCTCCTTTGGTCCGCTGACCCTGTAGATGCTGTTTCTACAAATAATGTGAATTTTCTATATCCCAGTTATAATCGGACATAGTCAATGTTGGTGGGCAAAGTTTAACAGTATTAATGTCTTCTTTGTTAACTCTCTTGACACAAAACTTTACATGTATTTTTCCTATACGACTGCACATTGTATTGATTGTTTTTCTTATCTTTACTGCTACAATATGTGTTCCCCTAGGGGCAGTAACCTTGACTTACTCATTTTTAATTTTCCAGTGCTCATCACAGTTCTTACTTCACTGTAGATGTTTAATAAATAGTTTCAGAAAGTATGAATTAATATTAGGCTCAACAGTTTATGTGTTCAAAGAATTTATAATCTGGGAAAATAAAGCAGAAACAACTGAAGATATTTGAGAATAATTGCAAAATATTATATTAGCTCATGTAAATAGTACCCTGCAGAGTAAATACACTAGTACTGAGGATATTCAGATGAAAGATCAGAGTAGGGATGAATTTAGAGGGATATGTAGGCTTGGAAGGAAAACTTCCTTGAAAATATTTTCTTAGTTTATCTATTCAAACCTTCAGTATAGAAACCAGAAGACCAATTTTATCATTCAACTATGCACCACTAAAACATATGGTCTTGTTTAATTCAAGAAGTTTAAAATGCTGTGTTGCCTTGGCATGCTTATAATGTCCATTGATGTTAATTAGAACTCTGTGCATGCGTCAGTAGAACAGAGCTGAAACTGATCTGTAGAACTGTCTTATGTGAAGTATAATAGAAAAACAGCAAGAAGGCATGAAATGCGATTATTACTATGAGAAATAAAGATATGCCTTTTCTCACATATAGAAAAGAAAAAGCTCTTTACCTTGTGATTCCTGTGACTTAGAGGGTTTTTTGGTTTTCTTTGTGTTATATTTAGGATGTGGCAGACTGACAAAATTAAACTGAACCTGAGTGTAAAAATTAAGGATGTTTTAAAAAAATGAAAACTAAGTCAAGGTACTAATTTTATACTTTCTTTAGTTATAGATGTTTCCTGCTACCACCTATAAGATTACTTTGAAGGGGAGATTTATTGAAATGTTTCCTAGGGGTAAATGTTTGGCCAAAGGATTTTGTTCTCTAGGCCTGTCAAAAATTCATCACCAAAGAACATCTACTGAGTATCTTGCACATGACTCCAGGTTGGGAGTGATGATCGATAGTCTGAAAGGGATGACATTAAATACACAGAGCAAACTAGCAGAGGCTGCACTCTTGATTCTGTGCTCAGCGTTCAACCAAATACTCTCTGAGAGCTATTTTGAGTATAGCATTTGGCTAAAAGGATTTCACTTCGCTAAAAGGAAGAAAGAAAGGTCATGTCAGACAACATCTGTTCTAAAATATTGCAGTTGTAAATTTCCAGATAAAAAGTATATTCTTTTTGTTGTTGTTGCTTATCTACATTTTGGCCACCTGATGCGAAGAAATATCTCATTTGAAAAGACCCTGATGCTGGGAAAGATTGAAGGCGGGAGGAGAAGGGGATGACAGAGGGTGAGGTGGTTGGATGACATCACCGACTCAATGGACATGAGTTTGAGTAAACTCTGGGAGTTAGTGATAGACAGGGAAGCCTGGCATGCTGCAGTACATGGGGTCACAAAGAGTTGGACACGACTGAGCGACTGAACTATCTACACTATTCATATTCAAGTTTTAGTATTTGCTTTGTAGTTACTTGTCTCCATCTCTACCACTGGACTAGAACTTTTTAGTGTATTCATCTCTTACATATCTTACAGATAGTGAGGGACAGGGAGGCCTGGCATGCTCCAGTCCATGGAGTCACAAAGAGCTGGACATGACTGAGTGAACAACAACAACAGTCTCTCACATTGGCTGTTTTCCCCAGGTGTTCAGGAAGCTCTTCCTTCAGATAGTAACACAGACAACTTCTCCTCCTTCAGGGCTGGGCTCAAATGTTACCTCTGTGAGGCTTACCTTGACCATTCTATTTAAGGTTATAGCCCTTACTTCTAGCACTCCCAGTCTTCTTTGCTCTGCTCAGTTTTACCTTTTGTTCCCCATCCTGTATACTTACCACCTTCTGAGAGGCTATATAATTTTCTTATTTATTTTCATTGTATTTTATCTGTTTTCTACCCCTGCTGGGATGGCAGCTCCATGAAAGGATCTTGATTTTGCTCACAGATATATCTTAAGTGCCTAGAATAATGCCAGAATATAGTAGGTGCTCAGGGCTTCCCTGGAGAAGGAAATGGCAACCCACTCCAGTGTTCTTGACTGGAGAATCCCAGGGACGGGGGAGCCTGGTGGGCTGCCGTCTATGGGGTTGCACAAAGTCAGACACTACTGAAGCGACTTAGCAGCAGCAGCAGCAGCAGCAGCAGGGCTTCCCAGGTAGGGCAGTGGTAAAGAATCTACCTGCCAAGTGTCGATCCCTAAGTCAGGAAGATCCCCTGGAGAAGGAAATGGCAACCCACTCCAATATTGTTGCCTAGAGAATCCCATGGACAGAGGTATCTGGCGAGCTACAGTCCACAGAGTGGCAAAGAGTCAGATATGACTGAGTGCACATGAGTAGGTGCTCAGTAAGTAATTGTTGAATGAATGAGTATTTTACTTAGCCGAGTACTCTGTAAACGCTTAACAATTTTGATGACTTAAAAAACCAGTAAGAAAAACGTCGTATCGGTGGTCCTCAAAGTAAGCCCTGCAGCCCTGGTTTCATGGAAACCCCAGATCTGAAGCCAGTGTCATGATGTTTTAGATGGTATGTTCTTCTCAGGAACGTTTTTCCTTTATAGGTCCATGCTGAAAGAAAAAAAATCAAAAGAATTGAGCATTCTTTTACAAGCATGGAGCTTTTCTTTCTTGTGTTATGCATTTTTTAAAAAACCTTTATTAAATTACTAGAATGCAAAACAAAACACAAGGAAAAATGGTTCATGGTGTATAATTTTATATTCTATTGTAAAAATGGGCTAGACTTGGCTTTTATAAATGCACACTTATTTAGAAATTCCTAACACTACTACATCTGGAATAAAAGTTTCTTGAACTTTCCAAAATGACAGACTAATAACCGACTAAAAATTATAATTTATAGTGAAAATTGAAATATACCATTTTTAAATACAGTGGCAAGATATTTCAACATAAGCTTTTCTCAAAGGAAAATAAGATAGTCTTATCATCTCTAATTCACTTACTATATTGGGAAAATAATAGTTTTATTTTTTTCTGATCCTAGGACCAAAATTAAAATTATAGAATCTTTAGATTTTGTTTTGTTTTGATTTTTCACACTGAAATATAAGATTTATATCTTAAAAGTGCCCTAAGATTTAGGTTACAGATTTGATTTACTTCTTAACAAGAATTTTAAAAGCCTTTCAACATTTTATAGACATTGTGAGAATCCCATTTGAACCTTGTCACTGACCCTCTGCTGAAGGAGTGAACCCAGGTAAAACAGACATTGGCTAATAGGTAAATGTTTTTACTTTCTGGATGTATTACAGGGATCATTACTTTCCTCTCGTTATTTTTAGTTGTTAGTGATAGTTTTCAAGTTGAAAGTTATCATATAATTTAGGAAGAAAGAAGAAATTTGTAGCTTAATTTTTCCATGGGTTTTGTACTCTGACAGCCTGAGATTTGAGTCAGTATATCTTTTTGCTGTTTGTCCTTAGTAAGTTATGTTATAACCTCTCTGAGCCTCAGTTTCTGTATCTGTAAAATGGACTTGACATCTACCTCCTAGCATTATTGAGAGGATTAAATGTAGTTATGAGAAAGTGCCTGGAAATATGACTGGCACAGAGTAGTTACTCAAATTTTAATTTTCTTTTCTTCTTCCAATTCTTGTTCGAATCATTTTTAAAGAGAACTTGTGAGGAAAATACTATCTCAAGAGAATCATTTTAGAAAAATAATTATCAATAAAATATTTTAGCACACTGAAATGCCTGATCTGGTTATTTTCTAAAGTACAGTTTTAACTTCAGAATTCACTGTAATCAAAATGATAATTTAATACTGTATTTGTTTAGACAGTGTTTGTTAACTGCTAATTGTTGTGATTCTCATAGCAGACTTCTGAGGGTAGTAGTACGTAGAGAGAGACCCATTTGTCTAAGGTCCCATGACGAGGAAGCAGAGGCAGGAAGTGAACTCTGATTCAAGTCAATACTGGATTCAAGGCAACCATATGGAACAAGCTTTGATATAAAAAGAGACTTTGGGCATATTTTAGCAAATAAATGCCCTTGGATTGGGTTCAAGGTGGATCTGATATATACCAAACTTCCTCCGTAAGGAATGACGTTTTGATCAAATACCAAGGTAGCAATATCGCCCTGGCAGGTATGCTTTGTGTTGCTTGTATATAGATACACACACTCGTGGCTTCAAAGTACTCTATTAAGCATTTAAATAAAGAGAAAAATCTTTTCCTAACATACTTCTAAGTCAATTTAGGGGTCATTGAACAGATGTCATATAATGCTAATGTTAAATTACCCTGTGTAATAAGAAAATTACAGTACCTAAGTGAAGATAGTAAAGGGAAACCATCCAATGAATTATTCTAGAATTTCAAAATGAAATGATTTCTTCGAAATTAACAGTGGCACCACATGACTTTAGAAAAGTGAGTCTGATAGGGAGAAGGAAAATTAGAGACAAAAGTGAAGCCTTTCTGTGTTTATATATGCCAGGTTTTGGTTATGATGCGAGGAGGGCTAATGTAAGAGTATAGCTTTCAACTGTCCAGGAAAGCATATTATTATTAAACTATGTGGCAAGAAATTTATTAAAATTTGACTAACTTCTCATTGTTTCGTATTAAATCACAATAGTTGTTTCTAGTCCACACACACTTCCTTTTGCTATTAGGCACACTTTAAAAGCCTAATTATTTTGAGAACATAGTATGACCAAAGAATAAAAATGTACAAAGTTTGACAACTTTAAATAAACACTAGCATTTCTTAAAGAACAAACCTCACTTACAGTTAGGAAACAATATTTATATTTAAGGTTGAAAAGCCAGGATGTAGGAAAATTTTGTTAATTTGGAAGATGACCTTTAAGTGCACCAAAACCAAATAATTTGTAGGCTATGACATAGGGCACATTCCTACAAAATTTGTGTGAATACTGCTTTAGTGGTTCTTGAAAGACAAACAAAGAAAGCTGGAATGAAATCTTTACCCCCGCCCCCCACCCCTCAAAATAAGACGGAGCCTAACAAAAGAGTACAGCAGCACGCTTTCAAAGCTTGCCATTAAAATGAGGTCTCTGTAGCACGACTAATGAGATGGTTCATAGTGGAAAACAATCTGCTTTTAAGAATGTTTAGATCAAAAGTAATTTCTAATCTATGAAATAAAGTCTTTTCAATACCCTTCATTCACCAGCAAAGCTTTTATGTTTGTATTATTTACTTCAATCAGATGTTTTCAATTTTACCTTCTCTCCTTGTACAAATACTTGACATGGTTCGTCAATACTGACCAACAGTTTTATTCTTTTTCTTCAGAAAAGAGAGATTTTTGGAGAGAAGGAGAATGAAAAAGAGAGAAACATCTTTGCCTAAACGATTTGCAAGCATCTGTGCTTTAAGCTACTTTTTATGAACACTCCTTAGTAAATGACTCAAGGTAAAAAAGCAGAAAAGCATCCAATGTTAGGAAATTGCAATCCAATACCATGTAATTTAAACCTGCAGTTGCTTCTCTTGTACTAAATGACATACAGATGGGTAGCTTAGTTCTCTCAACTTTGGGAACACAATTGGTCTTTTTGTATGAATGAACATATATTAACAAAAATATTTTGGACAGAATTGTTTCAGAATTGTTTAACTGTACAGAGTTTAATTATCTGTGCCACTGCAAAGAATAATTTTAACCAAGATATTTTTGTCATATTAGGTTTGCAATTAATGAATTTTTCTGGACAAAATCAACAAAGATACAACCCTTCCAACATATAAAGAAACAGAAACAAAAAACACCTTTTAAGATGTCTGTAGCGAATTGAGTGGAGACTCACCTCTCACAGCCAGTTCTGCTTTCAAGCTGTGGAGAGGCTTGTTCTGATCAGACAGACATTTCTCAGGAAACATTTCTGTCTGTCTCTTAGAAGATATAAAAAGTGTAAGTAGTAGGTATTTGGATAAAGCCTGGTGTAATAGGGGGTCCAGTGAGGTGAGTGACATGGCGGCTATTCATTCCTATGGCTCTTTTCAGGCCAGAGCAGCACCAACCATGCTCTGTGGAAGGTCGGAAGAGGTGCTGTTTGACAACCCACAGGCCTGCTCCGAGGTGTGCTTTTCCGTTTGCCTCTGGTTTGCTCTTTTCCTGCCTCCATATTTTCTCATAGAGAATCAGTCACTCTGTCCTGGTGGCCCTGATTCTGGAAGCTGATATCCTTCTTCTGAGGAGTCAGGGTCAGTGGTTAGTTAATTGTCTCTTGTTATAATTCCAGTGATCTCATATACTATGACACTAGGTGCCTTAAAGTAAAAGGAGTAGGAAGCATTTTTACTCCTCAATCATATTTTTTTTTAGGTTTCCAAAGAAGTTTTTACTATTCTGGAAACTTAAGCAAGCTTTCTCTTAGTAACTTCAAAACATGGTAAGAAATTTTTTGCACGTAGGGCCATCTGCATGCCTCTTTCACCCTGTGATGCAAAAGCAAAGAAAAGCAACTTTACTGCGTTGAGTAAGGGTTGCCATGTCTGTAGTTAAAGGTATCCCTCAGTATTCATGGGGGATTGCAGTTACCAAAATCTGAGGATTCTCAGGTTCCTTATGTAAATTGGCATAGTATTTACATATAACCTATGCACATCTTCCTTTATACTTTAAATCATCTTTAGATTGCTTGTAATAATACCTAATGCAATGTAAATGCTGTATTAATAGTTGCTTTAGCATGGCAAACTCAAGGTTTGCATTTTGGCACTTTCTGGAATTTTAGGGGGCTGGTGAATATTTTCCATCGTGTTTGGTTGAGTTTGTAGTTGTGAAACCCACGGATACAGAGGACTGACTGTATTTCTCTTCAGTCATTTGTTCAGGTAAGACAGAATAACACATATAAGCAGGTGTTGTCTGGACATTTTACTGCAGACTATATAAGTTGAAATAAAAGCTAACATTGTTATTAGAATCACATTAAAATTATTTTACCATTGAAATGCATTTAATCAGTGAAGTCTTCCTAGGTATACTTTACAAAAGGAAAATATAGGTCCATAAATAAAATCCAATTTTCTTTTCTTTGTCTTTCCCACCTTCCTTATTTTTCTCACTCTTTTTTTGGAACTTCTTGAAACTATATTAGTATACATGCCTTCTTCTGGAGTCTGTTACAAGTTTCTTGCCCATTTAAACACGGTAAGATACAGTCTTGCAAGAGATATTTATTTTAAAGGACTCTTCAGAACCCGGTGAGGCCTCTGACAGAACGACTGTGCTGTGCTCATTTGCTTCAGTTTTTCCGACTCTGCAACCCTATGGACTGTAGCCCTCCAAGCTTCTCTGTTCATGGAATTTTTCAGGAAGAATACTGGAGTGGGTAGCCCTTCCCTTCTCCAGGGGATATTCCCAACTCAGGGATCGAACTCCCGTCTCCTCTGTCTCCTGCATTCCAGCAGATTCTTTACCAGCTGAGCCACTGGGGAAGCCCCAACAGAATCACAAAGAATCGCAATTCCTAGTTGTGGAAAAATGCATCTCTCAGGTTCCGTAAATAACTAGGATAGTATTTAAATCACCCAGGATGGAAATTGAAGGAGGACGGTTTCAAGCTCTTCTACTAATTGAATGGAGAGTTACTGTTTAACATAATATGCCCATCATCTTATACATACAGCAGAAATGCTTATAAATAGTTATGCTTTTTGAATTTGTTTGTAAAAAAAATTCAAGGTATTGGAAGACATAAAGGATGTATTCCCATTTTGTGAATGTTCAATGGGTTTTTACTGTCTCGTGCTAGCAGCTTTGGCTGTAGCACATCATTAGTGCACCAGTGGAATCTCTTGAATATTGAGTACCTTTCTTTCTAAATTGAGAGAAGTAACTGCAGTTCAGGTAAGTTTGTCGAGTGTGTTAGGGACTGCTCTGGTCATTGACAAGTGACAGCAGAAGCTGTGTTGTGGCGGTCAGCCAAAGCAATTATTTAGGATTGAAGCTAAAAGTCCTCCTTCTCCCATATCCTCTCTTTTTCCAGGGTCATGTAGGGATAAAAAGAACTGTAAGGTGGTCTTTTCCCAGCAGGAACTGAGGAAGCGGCTAACACCCCTGCAATACCATGTCACTCAGGAGAAAGGGACCGAAAGGTAAGGCAAGCTTACGAGCATGTCATTAGGCAAGAGCTAGTTTTCTTCATCGTCTGTACCCCTGCTCCAACCTTTGAATCCTCTCCCTTGCCATTTAATTCAAAGGATTCTGCACTTATTTGCTAAAGTCTACAAATTAGTATCCTTGAAAAGGTTGAAAATGGTATTGTTTAGATTAAGACTAAGTTTTATTTATTCTTTCCCCCATTTAATGAACACTCTATCTTTTGTAAAGTCACAAGGCTTTTGTTAAGGGCCTGTTTTTAGTTTACTACAAAATGTGTGGAAGTAATAGCGATTTAGGTACATTTTTTGGGAAGACATCACAGTAAGCAAAACCATGAGGGAATGGCACTTTGCCAGGATGCTGAAAATTTGAAGGTGGCCATTGTAAGTATAGATGTTTTGGCTGCAAAAAGAAGGTAGCATAATTTAGTTCCTTTCTACCCCACTCCAATTTCTTTTTGAAGCACATGTGGAGAAAGTATTTATTGGCTCATTTGTGGTTGGAATGTCAAAAATTTTCAATAACTGCCCTCACATGGCTTTGGTCCTTGGAAGTTCGCCCTAAGTTCTGAAAAAAGAGTTTGTTCACTTCCAAGACTGTTTTTGGTGAATAAAGTCTCTCTCAGCTGATTCCAGCTCAAAGGTAACTTGCCAGAGTCTGACCATTCTGTTGTCTAATTTATACCATGGAGCTTGGCATAAGGCCGTAACTTACCTCTGATCCAAATTTATTAATGATGTAACTTCTTGTTTTCATTCATGAACTGAAAGAGCTCTTTACCACACATGGGGTCTTTGTTAATAGGCAACACTCTCTTCCTGTCACAGTATATACTGTTTACTGACTTGACCAAATGTTGAATCTCTGACAAAGTCCACCCTCACCCCGCAAGGAGCTAGAGATGGACTCGGGTCTCGCCCGAGACGTCCACTCGTCCTGTTGTGTACATGACTAGCAAAATGATTTAATGCACACAAACAACTAGAGATTAGGTCATTCTTAAAAATTCTGTTTATAAAAAATTGGACCTCATAAAGAGGGTGAAAGGATAATAAAAACAAGCTGCAGAGCACATAGACTTTTTGTTGGGCTAGCACAGCTGATTTGTATTAGCTGAATGACCTCCTAGCCTTTAAGATTGTTAACTTAGAAAAATATTCCCTTAAAGCTGCAATATTCCTTTTCAAACCAGAAAACAAGACTCCTTCCACTTGAAGTGTTGAACCCTTCTGTATTTTCTGGTATACATTCTTGGACACTGTAGAGGAGCAGAAATCTCATGTAATAATGTTTTTCTCTGTGAATCTGAACTACAAGCTTTTTTTTTAATAGGAAAAAAAGTTTCTAAGCATTACATGACTAGACGGCTTGATTTTTTTAAAAATTTAACCTGTATTAGTTTGTAGTAGTTATATGCACATTTTATTATACAGATTTGAAATACATTAGTAATGTTCAGATTTCCATATGTTTGGTCTGTTCTCATTTTAAAACAAAAAGCCCTTGAAAGATTTATTAGAGAAATATATTTTAAGCAAATACGTTCTATAAGAAATAATGCTAACTTTGTTTAATTTTTTTTATTCTCTGTTTATTGTGTATCAGTGCCTTCGAAGGAGAATATACACATCACAAAGATCCTGGAATATACAAATGTGTTGTTTGTGGAACTCCGTTGTTTAAGTAAGTATATTAAAAACCTAAGGATGTGAGCAAATCACAGATGGTAACGAGCTTGATTTTGCCTGTTCACATTCGATCTTCCCATTCCTAAATTTTCTTATTTCTAATTTTTCTACTCCCTGACCCCCCACCACAAAACAAAAGTAATTATTGGCTTTCATAATAAATTACCAGTTCGGTAGAAATCAGTTTGGCTGATTTCTTGTTACTCGAATCTTTTAAAATACCTAGCATTAACTTGTTCATCTCAGTAACCAAGGTGCTTAGCAGAGCTATGAAAGAGATTTTGGTGAACATAAAAATGTCTATATTTATTTATTTTTCTATCACCAAGTGATGGCCCTAAATTTATTTATTGGACCATATTGGAAGTTCTTTACATGCATCCTTCAGATTGAATATTATCCACCAACTGGATTATTCACACTTCTGCAGTAAAGGGCAATACCTTTATTGACAGTCAAGTGGGAATTATAACAAATATTTATACATATGTAAGTAAATTACATACTCTGAGTTTAAAGTTTTGCATTGATTGAAAATCTTTTATTTTAAAGATCCCAATAGATTACTATAAAACAGGCAGTACATAGATTTTCTTTTTTAATGGAATAGTTAAGTCAGACATTGTATTCTAGAGATTATGGATGTTATCCAAGAAAGAAAACTCTTTATTAAAAATGTATTTATTTAGGAAGAAAAAAATCCTAGGAGCCCCATACTCCCCATGGAGATGCTGATTTAGGGGAATAAAAAGAAACTTTAATTGCGAGTAAGTGTCATTTATTTAAAACAGAATTACAAATTTCTTAGGGGAAATGCACAAACAAGAATCTGATATGTGTAGCTTGTAAAACATACTTAATATCTCCTCGCAAATGTTTCCTTTTGAAAACACTAGCATTTATAGATTTTCCAGAAATAACAGGAAACAGTAGTTTCCTTAAAAAAATTTTTTTTGAGTTTAAAATCTTTCTTAACTTGCATAAACCTTATTGCACATTAGTATTGGTTGAGAATCTGTTCTGAATTCTTATGTATTTATTCATTCTGTTAAAAAAAACCAGCCCTTCAAATTGTCACCCATTTCCTCTCAGAAAACACACGTCTTTATATTTCAACACCTTTAGTTTGTGTCATAATAGTTGATATAACACTTAAGATAGTTGCCGAGACATGTTAAACTTGTTAATATCCCAAATGGTAAAAATTGGCCACATCTCCTTTGCTTTTGTTTAAGATTCTTCATTTCTTTCCTTATTATATGATGCAGTGAAGTAGTGGATCTAAGGAAAACTCACTGTTTTAAATAAGAAACAGAGCCACTGTAAATGAAGGATTTAAGCCATGTGACATCTTGAGTCACAAATAGTAAAAGCAAGACCTTTATTCAACCATAGGTACTGGTGGGGTTCAGGAGTTTCATATTTGATGTGATACTGACTCTAAAGGAAACTTTAGCATTCTTGTAAGGAAAGCTTTTAGTTTCTAAATTTTTATGGAATATAATTTAATATTTTTAGTCTGCATTACATGAAAAAAAAAATGCTGAACTTGTCCCACTTGGTTTCTTGTCAGTTTTAGGGGGAACAATATCTCTCTTTGGCCTTCAGTATAGAATGCAGTAGTTCTTTGGTCTGGCGCTGCTTTCTTCATACTGGAAAACTTGTACCCTGGGTGTCCACAGGGCATGAACAGCTTTGAGGGAAGCAATTTTCTGATCCTCAGCCCTATGCAAGCATTTTCTTGAAACTGCTGTCTGTTACTGAGGGAGTCTGTAGTCTGCCACCTCGTCCTTCCAATCTCCTCTGTCATGGTTCCCCTTCTCCCACTTCACAAAGGATGGCATAGCTTCCACCCATCCCAATGCTTACTATGATTTATCATCACAGGGTAAAAATCTCTAAGGCATTGAGCAAAACGACAGTTCAAGAATGCATTACTTCTGGAAAGACCCTTGAAAGCAAGGCCAAAAAACCAAAAAAAAAAAAAAAAAAAAACCCAAAAATAAAACATTGAGAAGTATTGAACTGGTTAAAAAAAAAAAAGTATTGAAACAGTATTTCATCTTGGAGATACTCAGTCTGCCTGCCAGCTGTCTGTTATCTATCGCTCCATCTGTCTGTCTGTCTATCCATGTTCTACCAGTCATAAGTGAGATGTGTGTCATGAAAACATGTACGGACATATTTGTTCAAAATTTTTAGATGAAAGTCTTTGTGTATATATGTGTGTACAGGAAATAAATCCGATTTACTTGAGACAGTTTGCAATCAGGTTATACAGTAGTCTTCTCCATTCGTTAACTGATCTAGATACATCACTCTACGGTTTTGACAAAAATATATTTTAAGAATATCTATATTCAGAACACCAGATAATTTATCTTTTTTCAATTATTTAACTTCTTGGTAAGAAATTTTAGCTATCACATTAAAATGTATGAGGAAGTGTGTATCAGTCAGCACCCAATCTGGATACAGAAGCCACACAATAATTTGAACAGGAAAGTCTAATACAGAGAATGACTACATGTGACAGAGAATGGTGGTGATGAGGGATTGGTAGGTAAGAAGCAAATAGAAATTCTGAAGAATATAGAGACAGCAAATATAGGAAGTGACCATGACCCCTAGGGCTGAGACAGACCTCAAGGGAAAGCTTCCCCTGCAAACTGCCCCTGTTTCCAGGGGCTGATGGCCCAGGAGTCACTATGGGGCTACGATGGTGCAACTTTCTGGGAATCTGCCTCCTGGAATTTACTGGATACCTCCTTTCTGGGGTGCTGGGGAAAGCTCTTTGCAGGGAAGTGTCTCACTGGGGGCCCTCCACTCCAAAACTACCTGAGGGAGGTGCCAGGGCAGGCTGCTGGCCACCAGGCGCTGCTCATCCCCGTGCCCTGAAACCAGCACCTTGCTGCAGAGGAGATACTGGAGTCACAGGAGCCATCGCCAGAGAAGCAGCGTGGCTCAAAGTGTCGGCAACCAGAGAGGCTGTGTATACCAGGGAGTTGGGTGCTGGGGAAGCTGTCCCCATTGCTAGGGCCTGCAAATACGGGACACTCCATGCACCACGTGAGCCACATGCCAGGGAGGCAGCGGGCTCTGCAGGAGCCTGTTTGGAAAGCATACTGAAACCAAGAAGGAAAAACCTCCTTCTCCTGTATCCTTCTCCTGTGTCCTCTACTGACAAAGTTTAATATCGTGTTGGCTGACAAATAAAAAAAAATATTTAAAGGTCCCAGCTCCATTTTAGCAAAGCAGGTGAAGAAGATACATTTAGAGGTGACAGGCAATGTATTGATAACTGGCACAGAGTCGCTGTTTTATTCAAAATTCTTTTAGGGATTCGTGAGCAAAAGTTTGAAAGCCACTCAGTAGTCTAGTGAATTAATGGCTTCACTGTCAGACCCCCTCTTGATATAGCTGGTTTCATACTTTGAACACAAAGTGTGGGAACAATTAACTTGGGTTAGTATGAGTGTGAATGAGAAAGTGTGTGGAGGTTTTGTTAGGAGGGAGTGAGGAGAGAAAATTCGGCAGAAAAGACTAAATAGAGGAACAATAGGACAAAAAACAATGGGAGGAAAACAGATAAATAAAAAGTAATAAGAAGGAAGTGCTGAGTTTAAAATCATTAGCAGTATGAAAAGGTTGTTTTTCCAACTGCCATTTCTGTTACCTTACTCACACTCATTTTGTGTGTGTATGTGCCCACATTCACATATATGTATAATTCTCTTCATTTACTTGACTGATATATATATGTATATATAAAATACTTCCTTACATAAAAGGCCATTCAAAACTTGTACTCTCCCCTAAGTACATTCCCTCTCAACAATATACTGCTTTTTTACTGCTTACCAAGTACAAGAACGTTATTCACAGGCTGCTTTATAAACCAACTGCGTAATTTATTCCATGGTTCACGTTTTCTTCACATTCACAAATTCTACCAAGCTAAGTTTATTTCTCATATAGTACTACTGACTTTCAGTTAGTAAATTAACTGACAGAAGTAAGAATGTTCTCTTCTCTGGCTATTTGAACTTCTAAACTTTCATAAAATGAATTTATTGCACATCAGATAAACCATAAAAGGCATTGGTGAAATAATTTAATTCAGAAAGTATTTTTGACATCTTGGATTTTGCTCACACTTTGCCAGGTATTGTGAAACAAAATAAATTTGTGAACACTTTTTTTCCTTAATGTATTTATAGTTTTGTTGGTGTGATATGATAAACAATAAATAATGACAAACTGTGGAGAAACAACATTAATCTGCACATACCTGTTTGAAGTGCTTTCGTGAGTAATAGGAGAGTATGTGACTGTATTCCAGTAGGGTCTGTTTTCATGGAGGAGATGAGAACACACCACCAGGCAGAGAACATCTGATAGAGAATGCCATACGAGGTAAGGAATTAGAGATAGGATCAAAACTGGGTTTTTCAAGGAAACAGTTCTGAGACTGGTACAGAAGGAGTTGGGAGGTGAGTTATGTTGGGAGTAATGGTGAAATGTCTAGAGGGTTAAAAGGAGCAAATAAGGAAGCCTTGGGATCCCAGCGAAGCCTTTTAAGTTTCTGCTTGAAATTCTTTAAGCCTTGGCATCCTTTCCTCCAGAAGCCAAATCTGAGCTTTCCAGGGTGAACTCTGGTGTTCTTCATCTCTGCTCCCATAGCACCTTGTATGCATGCATTTCCTTCATTGCACTTTCTGCTTTGTTCTGTGCGTGAGTGCATGCTAAGTTGTTCAGTCGTGTCCGACTCTTTGCAACCCCGTGGACTGAAGTCCTCCAGGCTCTACTGTCCGTGGGATTCTCCAAGGCAAGAACCCTGGTGTGGGTTGCCATGCCCTCCTCTGGGGGATCTTCCTGACCCAGGGATTGAATCTGTGTCTCAGGTCTCTTGCATTGGCAGGCGGGTTCTCTACCACTAGCGCCACCTGGGAAGTCCCACTTTGTTTTGTAATTATCTGTTTATGTGCCTGTCTGCTCACTAGTAAGTAAACTCCACAGTTGCAAGGCCATGCCTTAGTCGTATTTATATCTCTGGTGGTTTAGTCGCTAAGTTGTGTCTGACTCTTGCGACCCTGTGGACTGTACCCCGCCAGGCTCCTCTGTCCATGGGATTCTCCAGGCAAGAATACTGGAGGAGGTTGCCATTTCCTTTCCCAGAGGATCTTCCCAACCCAGGGATTAAACCTGGGTCTCCTGTGTTGCAGACAGATCTTTACCAACTGAACTACAAGGGAAGCGCTATTTATATCTATTTATATCTCTAGCCTCTGGCATAAAATAGCCACCAAATATTTGTTTGTTGATCAGAGGCATGTCTGAAGTTTGTGAGATAGACTGTGGAAAGACTTTGAATAAGACAAACGCATGATGAAAATGGGAATTAAGCCAGAACAGTTCACAAGATAGATTTCTGGAGCTGAAAAGAAAAGAAAACAGGGGTTTAGTAGCTTCAGTGGGAACGTTTTTCCTTGTCAGCTGATAAACCTCAATGTTAACCATATTAATCAGCTCCTAATAATTTTAAGGTTTTCAGGAGCCACATAAGACAGTTTTTATTTTCTACATGTTTACTAATAAGGCCTTGCACTGAATTAATAGCTCATTTTACACAGGTTCACTAATGATGAGGATAATAATAATAGTAAATAATAATCAAGAGTACATAGCACTTACTTCTTGCTTATTATGGTTCTAAGTGCTTTGTATTTAACTCAGTCTTCACAGCAAAACATTTTATAGATGAAGAAACTGAGAGGATAAGTATCTTGTGAAGAACATACAGATGGTGTACATGGATTCAAAACAGTAATACTCAAACTTTTAGGAAAGAACAAAGTTAATTATAGGAAAATGAATTTTAAAATTTTATTTTGATCACTCATATCTGATTAGTTTACTCGGCATACTTGAACAAATGCAACACACATACATACACACACACCTCAATTCCTTGAAAAATCTGCCTTTGTCATAGTATTTAAGTTGAAAATTGAAGACTCTTCCAATCTGGGGAGGGCTGTTGTCTTGTTCAGTCGCTCAGTCGTGTCCAACTCTTTGCTGCTACGTGGACTGCAGCACGCCAGGCTTTCCTGTCCTTCACCATCTCCTGGAGTTTGCCCAAGCTCACATCCATTCAGTCTATGATGCCAACTCACCCTCTGTCGTCCTGTTCTCCTCCTGCCCTCAATCTTTCCCGGCATCAGGGAGGGCTGAATCAAAATAAGCAGATGCATCATGGCAGGCCATTAAGAAGAACTCAGCTTCAGGCTGGTGGCTATCCTCAGGGAAGTCCCTTGGAGTCTGAGCAGGAAGATGTAGCCAGTGTTTAGGAAGCCATCGGGCCATTTACCATCTGAGAAGTAGGGCAGCAGTTGGATTTCTGGGCTGGATTCTAGTTATTAAAACTGGAAAGTCATTTTATTTTCACTACTAACCCCCCGTTACAGTTTCTCAAGGAACTGTGTTCCAAATTTTTTTTATCACTTTTCTGTTTTAAATTCTGTCCCTATATTTCTGAGAAAATTGAGGCCACCTGACATGAGCTCTTTTAAATGTCTTTCCTTCTATCTTGAAATTTCTTTATATCTTCATTTTTATCAGACAATCAGAACAAGCACGGGCTAAAATCAGTTGATGGGTTGAATTGAATACCAAGCCAGATGTGTGACCTCAAATTCATCACCTATAAAGTGGGGAAAATAAAACCAAACAGGTGTAAGAAAAATGCCAAGTATATGGCAAGTATTCAACAATGTTAAATTCAAGTGGCCTGACCGAGTTTGAGGAACATATCATACCATCACAACAGTCTAAGAAGCTCCTTCTAACATGAGAAAGTGCAGGCTTTACTAGAGAGCGTCTGTCTGTTAACAGTAGATGTTAGTGTGGTGAGTCACTGCTCCAGCTATGTTGCTGTTTCAGATGGGACTCTGCGGCAAAACTGTTCACACATGCTGCATTTCACATGCGCCTCCTGTGCAATCTTATTCCAGGCTACTAGAAGATTTAAGCCTTTTTTCAGCTCTCTAAGAACATAAGCCATTTCACTGAAGAAATTCCAGTTCAGTACCACACACAATTTATTCAACTATTCTATTCCATTTATTATTACTAAAGGAGACTTTCAACATAAGTTTTCCCTCTTCTGATAGAGTGGTGTGTGTGTGTGTGTGTGTGTGTGTGTGTGTTGGAAGCACAGAGTGGGAGGAGATAGGGGAAGAATGAAGGAGTTTTTCATCCTTACTTTCTATTCAAATTCCATTCTTCCAATTCTTTTCCTATCCATATGATATCTACTCATAAACCATTCCAGTCACTATGGAATTCTACCAGGAAGAGTAGCATGAATTTAACTTCAAGCTTTCTTTTTATGGAACTCTAGCTGGAAATTGTTCATAATTCTAGCAAATGTTTCTTAACCTTTAACAAAGTACATTTAACTTGAATTTAAAAGACCTGAATTGCCCTTCACCTCATTCTAAATCCTTTAACAAAGTAAGCTCTCCAGTATGGTGAAACCATTATGAAATGAACTAGATTTCTGAGTAGTGATTTAAACTTTTGTTATATCTAAATAACTCATATATTATTTTGAAGAGAATACCAAATTGACTTCTCTCATCCCATTGATCCTTTCTGTCTTGTCCATACATACAATGATATACAGGGAAAGCATCTGTAATGTAGAGAATTACTGTTCTGTCTTCAAATCACCTGAAACCTCAGGGCAAGACCACAGCTAGAATGAAAGAAAAGTACTTCATGGAATTACTGGCAAAGATAGCGAGAGAAAAATATTGTTAGTTTTTCTGACTAATTAAACCTGATTCATTAAACCATCAAAAGAAAAGCATAAATAGTAAAATCATAAAAGCATAGCATAACATAAAGAACAACTCCAGTTTGAGAAACTTGAAAACTAGAGTAAGGCATGATTCAAAGTCTGACAATATGCAAAGATAATTGTAACTGCATTTCTCTAATTAAAAACTACATAGACACATATAGAAAAATTGAAGTGATAATTACACATAAAATCTTTGGATAGTTGACATTGGGTATAGCACTGTCTGTGTATCTTGGAATGGGGAAAAATGGGGAAAGGTAATCTTGCCTTCTATTTCTTTAACTAAATCCTAGTTGTTTAATTTTTCCAATGTAGACAGAAATAGATTAGTTTTTTCTTAGTGAATTAGAATGCATAATAAATTGGGAAACATAATAGGCAAAACTCTAAAAACTATAATTCATGTAAATTTATCCTAATTATATGAAAATACATCAGAAAATTAATGAACATCTGTTATTCCCATTCACAGACTTTGAAATTATTTGAAGACAGTTTATAATGTACAAGTTTTAGCCAGTACTTCTGAGGCAGTCCACAAAGCTGCTCTTCTTATAAATGAATAATACTTTTTTCAAAACATGGTCATCAGTTCAATGAGAATTGCATAAATTTTCACTCAGATACATGTCTTCAGTGTGTCTTATACATGGATAAGTGACCCACCACATAATATTATCAAAGAAAAGTGCAGAAGCTATCCAGAGTACCAAGCGGAAATAAAGTTTTATGAAGTTCCGGCATGGACTTAACTGCATAACCATGAGCAAGTTACTTAAACATTCCACCTCATTTTTCTCATCTGTAAAATGGTAAGAATAACATTAGCCCTTTCTAACTGATAGTACTTCTGTACCAAATGAAATAAACACATAAACATGCTATAAAAGATATAAAGAACAACTCATCTGGCTTGCAAAAAGGCAAACAACCTGATAAAAGAATAGACATTTTTCCAAATAAGATATACAGATGACCAACAGGCACTTGAAAAGATGCTCAATATCAGCAGTCAGTAGAGAAATGCAAATCAAAACTGCAATGAGGTATCACCTCATACCTGTCAGACTGGCCATCATCAAAGTCTACAAATAATAAATGCTGGAGAGGGTGTGGAGAAAAGGGCACCCTCCTACACTGTTGGTGCAGGCACTGTGGGAAACAGTATGGAGATTCCCAAAAAAACTAAAAATAGTTACCATATGATCCTGCAATCCTGCTCCTGGGCATATATCCAGACAAAACTATAATTAGAAAAGATGCATGAACCCCAGTGTTCATAACAGCACTGTTTACAATAGCCAAGACATAGAAACAACCTAAATGTCCATAGACAGATGAACAGATAAAGATGTGGCACATATATACAATGGAATATTAGTTAGCCATAAAAAGAATGACATGCCATATGCAGCAACATGGAGGACCTAGAGATTATTAAGTGAAATAAGTCAGAGAAAGATGAATATCATGATATCACTTACATGTAGAATCTAAGAAAAAGATACAAATGAACTTATTTACAAAGCAGAAATAGACTCACAGACCCAGAAAGCAAAGAAATTCATGTTTACCAAAGGGGATAGTGATGGGGAGAGGTAAATTAGGAGTTTGGGATTAACATATACATACTATTATATATAAACTAGATAAACCGTAAGGACCCATGAGGAACTATAGTCCTAATAACCTATAATGAAAAAGATTCTGAAGAACAAACATATGTACATATATGTATAACTGATACACTTTGCCATATATCTGAAACTAACACAACATTGTAAAATAACTATACTTCAATTTAGAAAATAGTTAAGGGACTTCGCTGGTGGTCCAGTGGTTAGGACCCCCCATGCTGCCAATGCAGGGTGTGCAGATTCAATTCCTGCTTGGGGAACTAAGATCCCACATGCTGTGCAGCGAGGTCAAAAGATTTTTTTTTTCCAATTTTTAGATACTTTAAAAAGATATAAAGATATAAATATAAATAAGGTTTGTGAAGACTGCAGCTTTAAAATTTTACATGGTAAAATATAAGTAGCATACAAATCTAAAATTAAGTCAGTTTCTATCCAATAATTTAATGTGGATTCTAAATTCCCCAAATAATGGAACTTAGATGAAGTAACTGAGAGTTTTAATACATTAGTTACTTACAAGTCTGTCCCTAACAAATCTAGAAACCTCTAGAGAGAAGAGGTCATGATGTAGGACTTTTGCAGCTAACATCTGCACCCTGTGCAGGGGTATGAAAGTGAAAGTCGCTCAGTAGTGTCTGACTCTTTTCAACCCCATGGACTATACAGTCCATTAAATTCTCCAGGCCAGAATACTGGAATGGGTAGCCTTTCCCTTCTCCAGAGATCTTCTCAACCCAGGGATTGACTCCAGGTCTCCTGCACTGCAGGTGGATTCTTTACCAACTGACCTAAGATGCTACATAGCCTGGCTACTTAAATTATTTATTAAATAAATGGCTTTAGTTCCAGTAAATCAAGAGTAACAGCAGAGTTAAATGATTCAAGTTGATACTGGAATGGTAGAAGTATAAATAAAAACTTGGAGTCTCTAAATTGTTACCCCCTGCCACACTTTTCAAGCTAACATCTAGAGACCTCTCAGGGAACTTAATTTTAGTGGATGCTTCTTTCAACAGTAGCACTGCTTGCAACTGCAAAGATGCACCTATTCCAACTAAGGCAGAGATGGACAGGGCTGGGACCTTTTACAAGGAACACTGAAAAGAGCAGAAAGTGAAAATAGACAAGGTCAGCTACCAAAAGTGATATCAAATGTAGTCAAAACATGTTTATTGAATATAAGAAGGATTAAAAACAACTGAACTAAATAGTGACTCAAAACACTAGAAAAATTACAGTAGGAACAACAAAATAAACTGGGATAAAATGCTCACTTCTTTCCTCAAAGGCGTTTGCCAGTTCTAGGCAATGGGAGAAAGGTAAAGATTCCAGATGTTTAGAAGCAGAAATGCCAGGAGACTAGGATTTCTTAGCCTTAGTACTATTGACGTTTGGGCTGGATAATACCTGGTCATAGGGGGCTGCCCTATACATTTTTGGATGTTTAGGCCATCCTTATTCTCTACCCACCAGATAGCTGTAGCTCTTGTCCCTCTTTTTCTCCCACCCCCTCCCCACCATCATGACAAATATAATCCCAAGAATTGTCAAATACCCTGGGGTGGGGGTGGGCAGCCACAATTACCAACAGTTGAGAACAGCTGGTCCAAACAATCTACAAAATGATAAACCCTGATTGGTAGGGCTTGCTGATTCTTGTGGTGCAGATACTTCCACCTTAGGCTATTTCAAGTTACAACTCTCATATTACTGAATGTGGAGTTGACAAGAGATGTGTAGTAACATCATTATACAGTATTTTTATAATACAAATACACAGATGTAAATAGCATAGAACAATAGTTAAATTTAGTTGAAAATTTAGAAGAGGTGAATTTTGAATATGTATTATCTTTGTTTATAATTTAATTCTAAATTTATATAATTGGTTTTTAATATTGTTTATGTTCAGCAACTATATCCCAAAGTTTTAAAAATTATAACAATAGTCTTTTTTGAGCTTTAGCACACCAGTATAATGGGGCAAATCAAAGGTAGACCAAATTTATCAAAAACTGCAACCCAACCCCAACTGAGTTCAGTCCCTGATTAGATTAAGTTAATCTTTCCCCCTTCCCCACCCCATTCCAGCTGCCTATCAGAGAATAGGATAAACCCTCTGTAGAAGATTACATCATCATCATTCAGAGTCCAATTTTTCATACACAATGTCTGGCATTCATCAAAAATTACCAGGCATACCAAAGTAAAGGACCAAGGGAAATAAACTGACAGAAGAAACAGGTCTGTAAATGGCTCAGATATCCAGATAGTCAAGTCATCAGGCACAGATTTAAAATAGCTGTGATTAATATATTTATGAAAATAGATTGCAAGATGGAGAATTTCACCAGAGAACAGAAATCTGTTGTTAAGAATAAAATAGTTCTAGGTCTGAAAATGCAATAACTGAAATAGAAACACATGAGATGAATTTAATATCGTATGAGACATAGAAGAATGCAGGGCTAATGAACAGAAAACAGGTAAGTAGATAGATTCAGACAAGCCAAGAGAGCTAGAAATATGAAAAGGTATTGGTAAGGTAATATAAGATACACAGTTTCAGGTTTAATATATTCAGTTCAGTTCAGTTCAGTTGCTCAGTCGTTTCCGACTCTTTGTGACCCCATGAATTCAGCACGCCAGGCCTCCCTGTCCGTCACCAACTCCCAGAGTTCACCCAAACTCTTGTCCATGGAGTCAGTGATGCCATCCAGCCATCTCATCCTCTGTCGTCCCCTTCTCCTCCTGCCCCCAATCCCTCCCAGCATCAGAGTCTTTTCCAAATATATTAGAACCACAGAAAGGGAAGAAAAAGATAATGGGAAAGAAGCAACATTTGAAGGACATGATAGTCAAGAATTTTGTCAAACTGAGGAAAAAACTCAGGTCACAGATTCAAACAATGCTACAAAACTGAAGCAGGAGGAATTTAAAGAAAGCCACATGTAGGCACATCATAGGCAATCAGGTGGAAAATCAGAGGCAAACAGAAGATATTAAAAGCACTTAGATAAATTAACTTGAAAAATAAAATATTAGAATTAAGTAAATCCAAAAAGTTGATCTTTGAAAAGACCAATGAAGAGAACTATTTCTATCAAGCCAAATAGAAAAGAAACAAGAAAGGAACATAGGAATGTCAAAACACTAGGAATGAAAATGGGATAAAATCAGATACAGAAAATGTAAGAGAATACTATGTAAAACCCTATTCTCATGAATTTAAAATCTCAGCATAGTTTTCTAAAAATAAAAATTTGACTAAAGAAGAATTATAAATGAATTGACCAGTAACTCTATAACCAATCAAGAGTTATCACAAACCAGCTTAGACTTTTACAGAAAAAAAAATCATCCCTATGCTAGTATAAACTGTGTCAATCACAGAAAATAGAAGAAAGCTTATCAACTTCTTTGACAAAGATAACATACCTCTAGGATTGGGGGCAGGAGGAGAAGGGGATGGTGGAGGATGAGATGGCTGGATGGCATCACCGACTCGATGCACATGAGTTTGGGTGAACTCCGGGAGTTGGTGATGGACAGGGAGGCCTGGCGTGCTGCGATTCATGGGGTCTCAAAGACTGAGCAACTGAACTGAACTGAACATACCTCTAAAACCAAGATGTGACAGAGACATTACAAAGGAAAACTATAGACTGATCTTATTTATGAAAGTAGATATAAGGACCAACACTGTGTTGAGTGAGTAATATGCCATGGTAAAGTAGGGCTTAGCTTAGGAATGTATGAATAGTTCAGTACCAGAATAGCTTATGGAAATTTTTAGTATATTCCCAGGAGAGATTTTTATAAAATTCCAAGTGCATTCTTTAATTAAAAAAGAAACAGTGAAATATTAGAAGGAAATACTATGGTTGTCAAATCTAAGAAGCCCTTAATTAAAGGATTTATTATTATTTCAAGTAGCACTAAGAAAAGAAAAAACTTGCCAAGTAGGTTGTGAAATGTTTATTACAGACACATTCAGGTTTCAGAGATGTTAACATGTATGGAATAAAAAGTGCCAAATAGAATCAATGAAATACATATATAAATAGTGTTGGGGCAACCAACAAAGTATTTAAAAACTAAATTTAGACTCCCACCCTCCATATCTTACAACCCAGTATCTTATAAATATATCTTATCCAATGAAGTCTATGATGAATAAAAACTTTAAATATTAGTAGTAAGACCATACAAGTTCTAGGGGAAACTGTAAGTAGGAAATCGGTATAACATTTGGGTGAAGTAAGCTTTTCTAAACCAGATTCCCAAAGCAGAAATCAAAAAGAAAAAGTATATAATATTAAGTTAGATTACCTAAATATTTTACATTTCTATAAATCAAAATCATACTTTAAAAACTGGTAAACAAACTGGAAAAAATTATATAGACAATCCATGTGACAAATAGAAAATTAATATTCAAATCAATTAAGAAAGACAAACATTGAAAAGATGGGCAGAAGATATAAACAGATATTTTTCAAAATAAGAAATATAGGTAATAAGTATAGGCAAAAATTATTCACTTGTTAGTAATTTTTAAAAAGGAATAAAAGGAGGAATAGTTTTTTATATATCAAATTAGTGAACATTTCAAGTATCATCAAATCCAGTGATGGTCAAGGTCTGGGAAATTAGCACTGCTAGTAACTTTCTGGATAGTTTAATAAGTTATGTCAAAAGTCTTTGTAGTCTGCATGCCATTAATCTAGCAAATACACTTCTAGGAATTAATGCTGGACAGTCATGTTTATGCACAATGATATAGCTACAAGAATGCTTTTAATCACTCTTTTTGTGGTAGTAAAAAAAGATACTTAAAATATCTAAAATAGGGGGCTAACTAAATGAAGTATCTGGGAAAATGTGTATGGCATTTCAACTAGTATTGCAAAACAATATTTGGTGATCTGGAAAGAAGTTTAAACAAACTTAGAAGTTTAAAATCAATAATTATATATGACCCCACGTTTGTAAAATACATATATTTCCATATATATGAAAATAGTTTAGAAGGCTATATACTAAATGTTAACAGTAGTTATCTGTGTGGTTGGATTGTAGGTGACTTTTTTGTGTGCTTATCTACTCTTTTAATTCTTTTAAAAAGATACATATTTTGGGGGGAGCAATAAGAAAAATATTATTTTAATATTACCTTTACTCAATGTTACAAACACCAATTTATTTATTTATTTATGTCTGTTGAACATAGGTTTGATGATTTTTCTTTTTTTAACCTTTATCCTTTAGAAAGCTTTTATTGGAGTATAGTTGATTGCCAATATTGTGTTAGTTTTTGCTGTACAGCGAAGTGCATCAGTTATACATATACATATACCCACTTTCTTTTTAGAGTCTTTTCCCACCTAGGCCATTACTGAGTATTGAGTAGAGTTCCCTGTGGTATACAGTAGGTCCTTACTAGTTATCTTTTTATTTCCAAGTTTACCTTTTTCCAGTGATAATTTGAAAGAATGAAGTGGAATGTCATTTCACATTCTGTATGAATGTGATTAAATTATAAGTTTAATATAAAGTATGTCCATTTAATAATTTATTCCCATCTCAAGTAGATACTGACTTATGGCCTTCTTTTGTAAGTTGTTGCTTCTTTTTTCTCTCTCTTCTATCCCTGAGTGATTGGTGGTGATGATAACCAAGGGGAGGCAGTCACTGAGAGCTTACACTTAGCTCTACCCTTTATTTGCATACCTTCTCTGGGCTTCCACTTCAAGCATCATTTCAAACTCTCTCCCTCCTTGTGACTGTCTTCCATCTTCCCATCGTCTTCACATAGCCCTATTTCTAGACATCTGGAGGTAACTGATGAAGGATGGAACACCAAAGTCAGAAGGTTTGTATCCTGAACAGATTTATTTCAGTAAACTGTTTATTGTGTTTGATTTAGGGTTTTAAAAATTAAAAAAAAAGAATGAAGACTTACCACCTGCCAACATTACAGTAAGCCCTTTAAAGAAAATTATCCCCTTTATTCTTTGTAACGGAAACAGAAAATTAAAGCTCACAAAGGACATGTAATTTACTCAAGGTAACACTGACAGTCAGAGATGGAGCTAGGACCCCAGTTCAGGGCTGCCTTACCCCAAAGAGACCACTCCTTAGCTCCTGTATTATGTTATAATGCCTCCCCAGATTCTAGGTGATGGCTCTTTTTGCTTAGTAATTCACCATCTGGTAGCTATCACACTCTGGTGTTAATTGGTGCTAATTTTCTGGTGATGACCAAGTGACTATACTTGGATTTTAAAGTGGAGAAAGGTATGATTAAAGTGCAAGACACGAGGTTAAAGTCACAACTTTCCTCACTTACTGTGTGTGATTTTGAATAAGCTACTTAACCTCTTTGAGCCTTAATTTCCTCATTTGTAAGATGAGGATAAGACCCATGTCACAAGAACTTTTGAGGGGATTAAGTAAATAATGTTGAAATGTTTTATAAGTGGAAAAAACAGTCTGTAAATGTGGAGCACTGATTTGAAAATATTATAAGGATTGACATAAATTGTGGCTTTCAGACCTAAAGTTCAGTAGAGAAAGGGAGGCATGCCACTTAATTTAGAACAGAGATCAGAAGGTCTTTTAGGTAAGTCATGCTTTAAAATTCTCCAAAGTTATATCTGTTTGCTGGGTGATTCATATTCTGGTAGTTATTACAGATCAGAGTTGATTCTAACAAGTAGCAATTTCCTGCAGAGCATGGAGATGATTGTATTTGTCCAGCATAAAGGCAGATCTAGAGAAATGCAGGAGACAATAGATAATTGATAGTCCCATTAAAGTGGAGAGTGAAAAAGTTGGCTTAAAGCTCAACATTCAGAAAACAAAGATCATGGCGTCTAGTCCCATCACTTCATGGGAAATAGATGGGGAAACAGTGTCAGACTTTATTTTTCTGGGCTCCAAAATCACTGCAGATGGTGACTGCAGCCATGAAATTAAAAGACGCTTACTCCTTGGAAGAAAAGATATGACCAACCTAGACAGCATATTGAAAAGCAGAGACGTTACTTTGCCAACAAAGGTCCGTCTAGTCAAGGCTATGGTTTTTCCAGTAGTCATGTATGGATAGGAGAGTTGGACTGTGAAGAAAGCTGAGCGCCGAAGAATTGATGCTTTTGAACTGTGATGTTGGAGAAGACTCTTGAAAGTCCCTTGGACTGCAGGAGATCCAACCAGTCCATTCTGAAGGAGATCAGCCCTGGGATTTCCTTGGAAAGAATGATGCTAAAGCTGAAACTCCAGTACTTTGGCCACCTCATGCGAAGAGTTGACTCATTGGAAAAGACTCTGATGCTGGGAGGGATTGGGGGTGGGAGGAGAAGGGGATGACAGAGGATGAGATGGCTGGATGGCATCACTGACTCGATGGACGTGAGTCTGAGTGAACTCCGGGAGTTGGTGATGGACAGGGAGGCCTGGCGTGCTGTGATTCATGGGGTTGCAAAGAGTCAAATATGACTGAACAACTGAACTGAACTGAGTCCCATTATCTCACAAGTTGGCCAGACTATACTCTGTGGTTCAGTATAAAACTCTTGCTTTAAAAGGTTTATAGACAAAATGGACCACATTCAGAGAAGAGCAACTGGTGGTTCAGTTCAGTTTAGTCACTCAGTCATGTCCAACTCTTTGCGACCCCAGGGACTGCAGCACGCCAGGCTTCCCTGTCCATCACCAACTCCCAGGGTTTACCCAAACCCATGTCCATTGAGTCGGTGATGCCATCCAACCATCTCATCCTCTGTCATCCCCTTCTCCTCCTGCCTTCAATCTTTTCTGGCATCAGGCTCTTTTCCAATGAGTCAGTTCTTCACATCAGGTGGCCAAAGTATTGGAGTTTCAGCTTCAGCATCAGTCCTTCCAGTGGATATTCAGGACTGATTTCCTTTAGGATGGACTGGTTGGATCTCCTTGCAGTCCAAGGGACTCTCAAGAGTCTTCTCCAACACCACAAAAGCATCAATTCTTCGGCATTCACCTTTTGTTGTAGTCCAACTCTCACATCCATACATGACCACTAGAAAAACCATAGCTTTGATTAGATGGACCTTTGTTGGCAAAGTAATATCTCTGCTTTTTAATATGCTGTCTAGGTTGGTCATAACTTTTCTTCCAAGGAGTAAGCATCTTTTAATTTCATGGCTTGCAGTTAGCATCTTCAATGATTTTGGAGCCCCCCAAAATAAAGCCTTGTCACTGTTTCCATTGTTTCCCCATCTATTTCCCATGAAGTGATGGGACCAGATGCCATGATCTTAGTTTTCAGAATGTTGAGTTTTAAGCCAACTTTTTCACTCTCCTCTTTCACTTTCAACAAGAGAGTCTTTAGTTTCTCTTTACTTTCTGCTATAAGGGTGGTGTCATCTGCATATCTGAGATTATTGATGGTTACAAGACTCAAATCATGTCACTTGAAGAGATGAGGGGAGAGAACTGAAAAATGCTTAGTTTAGGCAGAGGGTAAGAGTCATGGAAAGTTATTGGTCTACTTTGCATGCATGTGCATGCTAAGTCACTTTAGTCATGTCTTACTCTTTGTGACCCTATGGACTGTAGCCCACCAGGCTCCTCTGTCCATGGGGTCCTCCAGGCAAGAATACTGGAGTGGGTTGCCTTGCCCTCCTCCAGGGGATATTCCCAACCTAGGGATCGAACCCATGTCTCTTATGTCTCCTGCATTGGCAGGCAGATTCTTTACCACTAGTGCTATCTGGGAAGCCCATGGTCTACTTTGTGTGTGTGTTTGTTAAGTTGCTCAGTCATGTCTGACTCTTTGCAACCCCATGGACGATAGCCCACCAGGTTCCTCTGTCGATAGCCCTCCACATTCCTCTGTCCATGGAATTTTCCAGGCAAGAATACTGGAGTGGGTTGCCATTCCCTTCTCCTGGAGATCTTCCCAACCCAGGGATGGAAATGGAACCCAGGTCTCCTGCATTGCAGGCAAATTCTTTACCAGCTGAGCTAACAGGGAAACCCATGGTCTAATTTAGCAATTTGCAAATCTGGCTGTCCATTAAAAGCACAGATTCCAAGCCTCTCTCCTCAAAATTCTGATTTAACAAGTTTGCGATGGAGCCTGGATTATTTTTTTTAAAGCTATCCTCTTATTCTTACGCTTGGTAAAAGATTTGCCTTAGGGTGACATCAATAGGATGATGTAAGGGAGGGGAAAAACACTACAGACAACAGACAGTAAGAGCTGAAAAGATTTATCAACTGTCTGAATTGTGAGATTGGCGAAAGTCTTTAGCTGTTAAACTACCGCACAATTGCACTCATCTCCCACACTAGTAAAGTAATGCTCAAAATTCTCCAAGCCAGGCTTCAGCAATATGTGAACCGTGAACTTCCAGATGTTCAAGCTGGTTTTAGAAAAGGCAGAGGAACCAGAGATCAAATTGCTAACATCCACTGGATCATCAAAAAAGCAAGAGAGTTCCAGAAAAACATCTATTTCTACTTTATTGACTATGCCAAAGCCTTTGACTGTGTGGATCACAATAAACTGTGGACAATTCTGAAAGAGATGGGAATACCAGACCACCTGATCTGCCTCTTGAGAAATCTGTATGCAGGTCAGGAAGCAACAGTTAGAACTGGACATGGAACAACAAACTGGTTCCAAATAGGAAAAGGAGGACGTCAAGGCTGTATATTGTCACCCTGCTTATTTAACTTATATGCAGAGTACATCATGAGAAATGCTGCACTGGAAGAAACACAAGCTGGAATCAAGATTGCCAGGAGAAATATCAATCACCTCAGATATGCAGATGACACCACCCTTATGGCAGAAAGTGAAGAGGAACTCAAAAGCCTCTTGATGAAAGTGAAAATGGAGAGTGAAAAAGTTGGCTTAAAGCTCAACATTCAGAAAACGAAGAGCATGGCATCTAGTCCCATCACTTCATGGGAAATAGATGGGGAAACAGTGTCAGACTTTATTTTTCTGGGCTCCAAAATCACTGCAGATGGTGATTGCAGCCATGAAATTAAAAGACACTTACTCCTTGGAAGAAAAGTTATGACCAACCTAGACAGCATATTGAAAAGCAGAGACATTACTTTGCCAACAAAGGTCATCTGGTCAAGGCTATGGTTTTTCCAGTGGTCATGTATGGATGTGAGAGTTGGACTGTGAAGAAAGCTGAGCGCCGAAGAATTGATGCTTTTGAACTGTGGGGTTGGAGAAGACTCTTGAGAGACCCTTGGACTGCAAGGAGATCCAAGCAGTCCATTCTGAAGGAGATCAGCCCTGGGATTTCCTTGGAAGGAATGATGCTAAAGCTGAAACTCCAGTACTTTGGCCACCTCATGCGAAGAGTTGACTCATTGGAAAAGACTCTGATGCTGGGAGGGATTGGGGGCAGGAGGAGAAGGGGACAACAGAAGATGAGATGGCTGGATGGCATCACTGACTCGATGGACGTGAGTCTGAGTGAACTCCGGGAGTTGGTGATGGACAGGGAGGCCTGGCGTGCCGCGATTCATGGGGTCGCAGAGTCGGACAGGACTGAGCAACTGAACTGAACTGAACTGAAAGATTAATTTGATGTTTAACACCTGGCTTGGGAAGAAAGATGATGAATGCAGTTTTGGAAGCCTGATGGATTTCAGGTTTTAATCTATAATTTCAGGTGCATCAGTATTCCCCAAAGTATGTTCTACAGAGTATCTGTTTAATCAGAATACTATTCCTACATTATAGGAGCTCCACGATATGTTAATGTGTTCAATGAAAAAAATTTTTAAGAGAGTTCTTTTGATGAGTGAAACAAGATTGCTTATTGGAAAACACTGAGTGAAAATGAGTCAAATGGTTGCTTTACTATAAAAATCAAGGAGTGCTCAATTCACTCGTGTTCATTGTAGAGCTTTAGGAGTAGAATGTTGTATGTAGTATTTTTTGAAAACTTCTGACCACGAAATCTTTTCTTAATTGAGAAACTTACAGTGAGGCCAACATTACTGATAACACACACAGGGAAATGCCAAAGTAGATAAGAAGATGTTTAAGTTTAGTATGCAGGCCAAAGTTGGATATATAGATATTATAGGAGACATGAACTAGACTGTGAAGTAGTGCTGAGACTCAGAAGAATACGAATTAGTCATTGGGTTTGGCAATTAAAAAAAAAAAATTCTTGGTGTGTTAGTTTCAGGTGTAGAGCAAAGTGAATCATATATGTATATATATGTATGTATGTACGTATATACACACACACACCAATGTCCACTCTACTTTTTAAAGATTCTTGTCCCATGTAGGCCATTACAGAGTATTGAGGAGAGTTCCCTTGGGGTTTGGTGGTATTAGAAAACAAGTTTGGTAGACCTGGTAATGAAAAGAAGATTGTGAAGATTTTAGGATGCAATCTGGTGTTTTCAAACCACAAGCTGACGTGGAGATACAGCAAAATTTTTGAAGTTGGAATAATCCCCCAAAACACAGTCATCATAGCTGTGTCATTATAGTTAAAATAGGAATTTGAGGCCAATCTCTTGTGACTGGATGGAAAACAAACTGAAGGGAAATTTTTTTTTTTTTTATAAATTGCATAAAGTTGTAAAGTGGGATCTATTTAAGGTATTAGAAACAAGGGAAAAAGATTTAAAGAACAGGTAGAATAAACTTTAGAAAAGATTAACTTTTCCCCTTCTATTTCTGGGCAAGAAGTAAAATAAAAATTTTTAGATTAATATCCATCTATGAGATAAGTTTTTAGTGTTCAATTTTGGGGAGTAGCTGGGTTCTTTGCTTGTGTGTAAGTGTTAACCATGCTTGCCGTGGAGTCAGAGCTCCACTCATGGCAGTTCTTATTACTGTTGCTGTTGTTTCCACTCTTTGAACACTTACTGCATTGCGCCACCACCAGTGAGTGGACAAAGGAAGGGAGAGTCAACATCAAAACAGACGTTGACTTATTATTCCTTTATTTCATGATCATGGATTAGCTGGCTGTAACCTAAGATTCCTTCTGCTATTTCTGTCTTTATTATCTCGTATTGTACTTGGAACAAACTATACTTTTGTTCGTTTGTGTCTAGATTTGTTTTTTAGTGGTCATTCCAGTTGCAATTATTTTTTTGCCCTAAGGAAAGTCGGCCTTATGTTGCTGGAGATTTGCACATTTTACTTCTATGTACTCACTTAAGTATATAGTGTTAATGGCTGTTGCATGACTCATAGTCTACATAAGCATAAATTAACTCCAGTACCTCTGTGGTGTGCCCTCTTTGAGATTGCTCTGGAAGACCACCCAGAAAGTGGAATTTACACAAACTGCAAAGGCCCATTCAACTTAAACTGAGCAGCACTGACCAAATTACATTTGCATCCTTCAGTATGAACCAGCTACGCACTTGCTCCTGCTTGAGGTTCCAACTGTTGATCTTTAGCTATAAAGGGCTTTATGGGCTGAATTATGGCTACTTTAAACGAGACCTCTTCCTTCAAATAGAGTGCTTTGCACATAGTGAGCACTCCATAAATACTCTTGACTATGACTGAATGAAAATTCAGATCTTCTAGTAAACTTCAGTTCATGGTTTCCGGACTCAAAGGAAAGCTTCTTGATATTGAATCTTTGTCTTTCGTATTATTTTTGCTTGGGGGGTTTAATGGAATGTAAACTTACTGACCACACAAGACACATCTTTTTAGTGTTTAATCTTTCTAGATGATTTGCTAGGCTAGTCTGAGTAAACCATACAACCGAAAGTTTTATCATTTGATTCATCTGGCCAGAAACAATAGCTTTGACATCAAATGTTTTTAAGAAGTTCACCAAGAAAGTGGTTAATGTGTCATTTTTTGCTGTGGGATTAGATCTTTTCTGACAGATCTTTTACTTGTTTGGCACTTACTTCAGTGCTTCACAGATAACTTTATAAAGTGATGCACAACAATCTGGAAGGTGGAAGGTGGGAGTTTACACAATGTGATGGGGATTTTTTTTTACTTCCTTATTGGGCAAAAACTTTTTTTGGAAATTACTAATAGACACAATTCTACATAATTAGGAACTTGGGATGCTTTGTTATTTTAAATAGGAAAACTTTTTCTTTATTTTATGCCATCCAGGTCAGTGGTTGTCACAATTATCTGGAGAATTTGAGAGTATAGATTTCCAGATTAACCTGTGCTATTTAAAAGCTTGATATAATCATACATTTTCCAGACTCATCGCTGTGGACTTTGGGAACTGGTGATTTAATATGAATTTTTGTCTCCAAATAAGGTCAAGAAATATTTTGCATCATCTCTTTTTAAGGCAGTTATATACTTTTCTATTATAAAGCATTCTTGTAGTATCTTTGAGATTAAAAAATATTAAAAAATTATACTAATCTGGGATCCCATGTAGGACCATACAGCTTGAAATTTTCTTATTGATTCAACCACCTCACAAGAATAAATCGGGAATTAATTAGCAAAAAATTGAGGTAGCAAAATGACTCAGAAGCAGCACAATCTATTTTTCTTTCATTTCCCCCCATATGCTAAGTAAAGGTACTATTCATTATCCAGATCAGTTCAGTTCAGTCGCTCAGTCGTGTCTGATTCTTTGAGACCCCCTGAACCGCAGCACGCCAGGCCTCCCTGTCCCTAACCAACTCCCGGAGTTAACCCAAACTCATGTCCATTGAGTCGGTGATGCCATCCAACCATCTCATCCTCTGTCGTCCCTGTCTCCTCGGGCCCTCAATCTTTCCCAGCATCAGAGTCTTTTCAAATGAGTCAGTTCTTTGCATCAGGTGGCCAAAGTATTGGAGTTTCAGCTTCAACATCAGTCCTTCTAATGAACACTCAGGACTGATTTTCTTAAGGATGGACTGGTTGGATCTCCTTGCAGTCCAAGGGACTCTCAAGAGTCTTCTCCAACACCACCATTCAAAAGCATCAATTTTCTGGCGCTCAGCTTTCTTTATAGTCCAACTCTCACATCCATACATACTTGAGCAAAAAACCCAAGAGTCATTCCTGATTCCTCTTTTCCTCACCCCCATATCTAATCTATCGACATATTTTGTGCTGTGCACTTTCAAAATGTGTTCTGAATCTGACCCCTCACCATATCCACTGCTTCATCATCATCTTTATAATCTTTGACCTAAATTAATGTGATGGTCTCTTTGCTTTTTTTTTCCTAAATAGACTTTTTTTTAAAATTTTATTTAATTTTTAAACTTTACATAATTGTATTAGTTTTGCCAAATTTGAACAGTTTTAGATTTGCAGAAAAATTGAGGCGATTGTATGGAGTTCCCATGTACTCCCTTATTCAGTTTCCCCTATGGATATCTCACATTTGTTTAGTATGCTTGTTATAATACATGAACTAATACTGATATATTTTTATTAGCTAATTTTATTCAGATTTCTTTATTTTGCCCCTTATGTTCTTTGTCTGTTTCAGGATCCTATTAAGGTACTACATAACACTTAGTTATCAGGTCTCCTTAGGCTTCCTTTTACTCTGATAGTTTCTCAGACTTTCCTTATTTTTGATGACCTTCAAAATTTTATTGTTATTTATTCATTTTTTGCAGGATTTGTACTTTTTTACATTGAAGATAATTGTTTTACATTGTTATGTTGGTTTCTGCCATACAACAATGTGAGTCAGTTGTAATTATATATATCTCCTTCCTCTTGAGCCTCCCTCTCCGACTTCTTCCCAGCCGTCTAGATCATCACAGAGTGCCAAGCTGGGCTGTCTGTTGTATAGCAGCTTCCCACTAGCTACCTATTTTATACGATAGTGTACGTATGTCAATGCTATTTTCTCAATTTGTTCTACTCTCTCCTTCCTCCACGGGGTACCTCCATTCCTTCCCTGCAAATAGATTCATCAGTACTATTTTTCTAGATTCCATATATATATGCATTAATACCTGATATTTGTTTTTCTTTTTCTGACTTCACTCTGTATATTCAGGCTCTAGGTTCATCCACCTCACTACAACTAACTCAAATTTATACCTTTTTATGGCTGAATAATATTCTATTGTATAGTTATGCCACATCTTCTTTATCCATTCATCTTTTAATGAACATCTAGGTTGCTTCCATGTCCTAGCTGTTGTAAATAGTGCTGCAATGAACATTGGAGTACATGTGTCTTTTAGAATTGTGGTTTTCTCAGGGTTTATGCCCAGTAGTGGGATTGCTGGGTCATATGGTGACTTTTATAATTTTAAGGACTGTTGGTCAGGTCTTTTGTAGGCTGCCTCTCTGTTGGGATTTGTTTTTCTTATGTTTTCCTAATGATTGTGTTGTTGTGTTAGTTACTCAGTCATGTCCAACTCTTTGCGATCCCATGAACTGTAGCCCACCAGACTCCTCTGTCCATGGAGTTCTCCAAGCAAGAATACTGGAGTAGGTTGCCATTCCTGTCTCCATTTCTAATGATTATATGGAGGTTATGGGTTTAGGGAAGGATCACAGAAGTGAAGAGAGAGTTTCATTACCTCATTTTAAGGGTGCATACTATCAACATGACACTGTTCTTTTTATACTGAACTTGGTCACTTGGCTGAGGAGTATTTATGGGGTTCCCCCCCATGTGAAGTTACTCTTTGTTTCCCCCTTCTCATATTGTCCCCTTTGGAAGGAAGACATTATGCACAGCTCACAGTTAAAGAGTAAAGAGTTATGCTTCCCATCTTGATGGGTAAATTATTTGGAATTCTCCTGCAAGTGAGATCTGCACCTTTTTCCCTAATTTTTTATTTAATCATTTGTTTATATCAATATAGACTCATGGATATTTATTTTATACTTTGGGTTATTTTGTTGCTCATTTTTGTTCCAATTTTGGCTATTGGGAGCCTTTGAGATGGCTTCTATATCCCTTTTACATATCTCCATTAATGTAGGGCTTTTTGTTTCTTTGCTTGTTTATTTTCAAGCCCTTCCTTCCTCTCTGGCACTACTTGATGTTCCTGGCTTATCTTATACATTTTCTGCCCCAGTCCTAGAATCAGCCATTTCTCCAAGGGGTCCTAGTTCCTTTTATTAGAGAATGGTATTAAAAACCAAGATCTCGGTGCTAGGTGGATTCTCTGCTTTGGTTGTTTTTCCATTGTTGTTAATTCTTCATGTCAGTGTGCTTAGTCACTCAGTGGTGTCCAACTCTTTGCCACCCCATGGACTGTAGCCTGCCAGGCTCCTCTGTCCATGGGATTCTCCAGGCAAGAATACTGGAATGGGTTGCCATGCCCTCCTCCAGGGGATCTTCCCAAGCCAGGATTGAACCCAGGTCTCCCGGGTTCATAAAGGAGGTAAAGGAGGATTCTTCACCATCTGAGCCACCAGAGAAGCCCAAGAATACTGGAGTGGGTAGCCTATCCCTTCTCCAGGGTATTTTCCTGACCCAGGAATTGAACTGGGGTCTCCTGCATTGCAGGCGGATTCTTTACCAGCTGAGCTACCAGGGAAGTCCTCACATAGCAGGGTGAGGATTTAAATAATTTAAATCAGATTTTAATTTGTTCTTTTATAATGCAGAAGATTTATCATTGTATCTTCAAAAATCAGTTTCTTATAATGGCTTTTAAAGTCGTGACCTGGCTCTCATCTACTCTGCTTTCCTCTCTTGCTGTTCTCTCTTTTATTCACTTCTTTCTAGATACAGTCTCCTCCCATTCCTCTTTCTCTCCCCCTCCTTCTCCTTCTCCTTCTTCATGCCAAGCTTGGTTTTTGCATTGGCCCTTTCCTTTGGAATCTCTACTAAAGATTCCATTTTGCATCTCCATTGTGTGTGGGCTCTTTGTCATTCTTTAGGTGTCAGCAGAAATGTCCTATCCTTCTAAAGCGTATCTATGACCACTTTATTTATTACTTCATTTTCGTTTTTAAAAAGCTTTTGATTTTGTATTGGGGTATAGCCTATTAACAATGTTGTGATAGTTTTAGGTGAACAGCAAAGGAATTCAGCCATACATATACATGTATCCATTCTCCCCTAAACTCCTCTCCCATCCAGGCTGCCGCATAATACTAAGCAGAGTTCCTTGTATTATAGAGTAGGACCTTGCTGGTTATCCATTTTAAATACAGCAGTGTGTTCATGTCCATCCCAAACTCCCTATCTATCCCTTCCCCTTGTCTTTCCCCGTCCCTGGCAACCACGTTTGTTCTCTAAGTCCATGAGTCTCTTTCTGCTTTGTAAGTAAGTTCACCTGTATCATTTCTTTTCAGATTCCACATATAAGGAATGTCATTTGAAATTTCTTCTCTGTCTGACTTATTTCCCTCAGTATGACAATCTCTAGGTCTGACCACTTTATTTAAAATAGTTCCCCCAACCTCACCCCTAAACTCTACCCCACACCCACTAGATTTTACTACAGAAGACACTTTATTTCAGCCTGTATGAAAAATTATCTAACTTGTGTAGTTGTTTGCTATCTGACTCTGTTTACCAGAATATGAGCTCCATGAGAGCAAGAACTTTGTCTCTCTTAGTCTCTGCTGTATCCCAGAGCCTAGACCAATACCTGTACATGGTCAGTGCTCAATAAATACGTTTAGTGAATGAATGGAAAAAAGAATCAATGGTTTTATCATCCATTTTTCCCTTGAAAGTTTTCCTTGAGTTTTAATTTCTCCAACTAGAAATGCTAATTTTTTTAAAGTGAAATGATGGATGAATTTAAGATTCTTAATGAAAATTAGTTCCTATGCTCAGTTTAGTTACTGAATTGTGTAATCCTAAAATCCTCAAGGAAAATTCATTCCTATAATATTTTCCTATGCTTCATACATTATTAATTTGGTTCCAAAGAACTGTATGGAGTAGCAGGTATTATTACTTTATAAAATTATGCAATTTTTAAAGGTTACATTTCATTTACAGTTAATACAACATATTGGTTATATTCTTTGTGTTGTACAATACATCCTTGTAGCTGATCTCACACCCAATAATTGAGTAGCAGATACTGTCTTTACAAATGGAAAACATAACTGACTTTTTAAATTCTAATGACTTATTTCAGAATTTTGTAGAAACAGGGAGTAAACTTAAGATTGGAAATCAGATCTTTTTCTCCATGATCTCTTTATTCTTAATTTAGGTTTTTCTCTTCCAATTTTGTGTTGCTTCTTCTGTTTGTGTACAGTGATATCTAAGAAATGAAGGGCTTTGGATTAACTTATTGCTTAGACAACTAAAACATCTATTTTAAACCTGAGATTATTAACTAGTGATTTTTAAGATATAATTCTATGAAATAACATACTCACATGTCTTACTAAACAGAAATTTAAATGATTATTTTATGACTTATAGCTATCACTTAATATTACTCAAATTTTAAAATATTTTTAATAACTAAAGCTGTTATAAAACAACAATGCAGTTAGGTTCTAATGAACTATATAGCTTGGCCTATAAAGAACTCCTATAGAATTCTGTAAAGTGTAGAGGTTGATCCCCTTTTGTCTTTTCATCCATCTACAGTTGATCTTCTCAGAGGCCATTGATATGTCTAGAGTCTTTGCCTCTATACAAGTCAACCGTGGATTGCTCTTATTTGAGTGTCTTTTGTTGTCTCTCTAAAGTTTTAGGATCTGTCAGTTATTGTGTCTGTCACTAATCTGCTAGCCACAAAATTCTATCATTCTTTTTCTCATTACAACCTAGGATAGAAAAGAAAATTTCCAGGGAAACTAAGAAAACAAATATTATATGTAAAACTGAGGTAGAGCAATAAACTTTACTACCCACCCCCCCAAGTCTACCTCATGCTCCAGAGAGCATATAACAAGGACGTATACAGCATCAGTGTCAAAGGACCAAGCAGAACCATTGGAATCATCCTTCCACAGTGACATAAAAAGACAAAGAGCCCATTGATTATCATCTTCTGCTGTTCTTACCGGTGGTCTCTGCTCATGTGAAGAAGCAGCTGCCCAATGGTCACAATGCAGTAAAACACTTTGGCAGAATATGGTTAAAAATACTAAGGAAGAATATGTAAATCAAATATATTTTGTACCTGAAATGGGTTAAAGTGTATAAAATCCGTAGACACTTTTATTTCCAGCTGATTTCTGGGTTTGGGGCTTTTATTGGAAGTCTCGGGTTGCTAAATGGCTGACAGAAGAAGAAATGAGATGTAGAAGTTGGCTAGTGTTGCCATAACAAAGTACCGCAGATGGAGGTTTGAACAACAGAAATGTATTGTTTCACTGTCCTGGAGGCCAGAAGTCTGCGATCCAGGTGTCAGAAGGGCTGGTGCCCTTGCAGTTCCTCTCTTTGACTTGTGGGTGGCTGTCTTCACGTGGTCTTCCCTGTGTGTGTGCCTGTGCCCTAATTTCCTTTTCTCATAAGAGCACCAGTCATACTGGATTAGGGCCCACTTGAATGACTTCATTTTAACTCAATTACTTCTTTAAAAGCCCTATTTCCAAATTTACTCACATTCTGAATTACTAGGATTTAAAACTTCAACAGATGAAATTTGGGAGGACACAATTCTGCTTCTAATGTGAAAGTATATTCTGTTCTCCTTAACCCTGATTATTACTTTAAGTGTTTTGAATTTATTCTCAATAGCTAAAGGATCTTTACTTTAAAAGCTTTGTTCTCTCTGCTGCTGTTGCTAAGTCGCATCAGCCGTGTCCAACTCTGTGTGACCCCATAGACGGCAGCCCACCAGGCACCCCCATCCCTGGGATTCTCCAGGCAAGAACACTGGAGTGGGTTGCCATTTCCTTCTCCAATGTTCTCTCTACAGATATAAATATACACAAGAAACAGATTATTTTAAATGATTAAGTACTAGAAATCATACAGACAGGAAATGATATTGAAATTCAAATAAGGCAGTTATCAATATGGCCTAGAGAAAATTATAGAACCTGGGGAGCCAAAACGACCTTAACAATTGTTTTTTTCAGTCTTATTCATCTGCAGGTTCAAGTTCTAAGAGGTAAATTTTTATCACCTCATACTCACTTTTCCTCCACCCTCTCTTCTCTCCCTTTTCTTTTCTTTTTCATTCTTGGAAACTGCAGGAAAATTTAGATAGCTTACCTCTCCATGGGGTAGTTTGTGTGGAGCAGCATTGATTCATTTTAAATGTCTTGTTTTACTAATAAAAAAAAAATACAGCTCATAAGTTAAATGACCTCTTGGTTGCTGAACTAGCATCCAACTAGCATCCAATACTGATTCGTATTCCAGTATGCTCTCAAGTGCACTGTGCAGCTCTTTTAGTTAGAGAATGGTGTATTTGTGTTTTAAGGACAAATAAGATTTCTACAGGGTTTCCCAGGTGGTGCTAGTGGTAAAGAACCCACCTGCTAGTGTAGGAAACGCAGAAGATTCAATTTTAGGTTCGATTTTAGGTTCAATTGCTGGGTCGGGAAGATCTCCTGGAGAAGGGCATGGCAACCCATTCCAGTATTCTTGCCTGGAAGATCCCATGGACAGAGGAGCCTGGCAGGCTATGGTCCATAAGATCGCCAAGAGTCAGACACGACTGAAGCGACTTAGCATGCATGCATGCGAGATTTCTGTAGGGCTTCCTAGGTGGTGCTAGTGGTAAAGAACCCATCTGCCAGTGAAGGAGATACAAGAGACGCGGATTTGATCCCTGGGTCTGGAAGATCACTTGGAGTAGGAAATGGCAACCCATCTTTATTTCCAGCTAATGGAAAATTCCATGGACAGAGGAGCCTGGCAGGCTGTAGTCTCCATGGGACTGCAAAGAGTTAACATGATTGAGTGACTGAGCAAACACACACACACACACACACACACAATTTCTATATTGTGTAATTAAGTCATTTATATTATTTTCCATTATCTTTCCTCTTAAATATTTCCAGTTTCTTCAGTTATTTTTATTGCTGTTTTCTCATTTTTTTCTACATGGTGTTGGCACTCATATTAAAATCCCAAGTAAGATATCTATCAGAGTACGTGTGTGCTACTATGTCGCTTTAGTTGTGTCCGACTCTTTGCAACCCTATGGACTTTAGCCCACTAGGCTCTTCTGTTCATGGGATTCTGCAGGCAAGAATACTGGAGTGGGTTGCCATGCCCTCCTCCAGGGGGTCTTCCCAACCCAGGGATCAAACACCGGTCTCCTGCATTGCAGGCAGATTCTTTACTGTATGAGCCACTAGGGAAACCCATGAATATTGGAATGGGGAGCCTATCCCTTCTCCAAGGGATCTTCCCAACCCAGGGATCGAACCCTTGTCTCCTGTGGCTATTGCATTGCAGGCAGATTCTTTACTGCTGAGCCACCAGGGAAGCCCATCTATCAGCATAATGCATTCTTTCTTTTTATAGTATAGTATTTTGTTTTTACTTGTTAAAATACTATTTGTACTTGTAGCCACAAGCTTTAATACTATTGCTACCATTTTTTAAGTTTTAAATTTAGACTTCTTTTTTAAAAAATTTTATTTACTCTATTTTTGCTCCGCTGGGTCTTTGTTGCTGGGCATGGGCTTTCTCTGTGGTGGGGCTGCTCTTTGTTGTGGTGCCTGGTCTCACTGTGGTGGCTTCTCTTGTTGCGAGCATGGGCTCTAAGTGCACAGACTTCAGTAGTTGCAGCACACAGGCTCGAATGCAGGCTCAGTAGTTGTGGCTCACGGGCTTAGTTGCTCCAAAGCACGTGGGATCTTCCTGGTCCAGGGATCGAACTTGTGTTCGATCTGCCTACACTGGCAGGCAGATTCTTATCCACTGTACCATCAGGAAAGGCCCCTTATTGCTACCTTTTTTCAGATTTTCATACATGCTAGGACCTGACCTAGGCATTTTATAGTATCGTATCATTTAACCTATGTATGTGTTAGTTGCTCAGTCATGTCCAACTCTTTGTGACCCCATGGATTGTAGCCCACCAGGCTCCTCTGTCCATGGAATTCTGCAGGCAAGAATACTGGAGTGGGTAGCCATTCCCTTCTCCAGGGATCTTCCAGACCCAGGGATCAAACCCAGGTATCCTGCCTCCAGAATCTGCAGGCAGATTATTTACTGTCTGAGCCACCAGGGTAGCCCCATCTAACCTATACAAAACTTTTTAAAGTGTAGATACATTGCTGCCATTCTGTAGTTAGTGAAAGCAAGATGTAGAGTGTGATGAACTTCTTGAAAATCACATACGATAGAAAGTGGAAGACCTGGAACTGGGCTCTGATCTGTCTGTCTCCATTGGCTACCTTTCCCATTATTGGTACCTCAGTATTAAGCACTTCATAGACTATATTACTGCTTTGTAAAGTCTCCAGGTTACCAAGGAGGCAGTGATCCCAGTGAAAATGCTAAGATCTGGTTAAGATGAGAGACAAAAACAGTACCAGTGGAAGCAGAACTGTGTCATGGGGAGTAGGAATTTATACAGCTGTGTTGTCTGCAGTAATTACAGTGCTCAGTGAGAGTGATAAATGAAGAATTGTAGCTGCAGTCAGCCTGAGCATTCTCAGTAACAGGCTCACATCAGAGATCTTCTAACAACAAGGTAGGAGGAACTATCTTACCCTTCTGCTCATGATTACAAGTTTAATTTCTAAATTTCTGGTTTCTTAATTTATATTTTTTTTAGTTGAAAAAATTAGGCATGTAGTTAGTGGGTACCTTTTATTTTTATCTCTTTGTTTTTAGTTGTGGTAGCTAACATGTCTTTAAACATTTAAGTTCATTTTGTTTTCTTTCTGCATATTATCTGTTTTTTGTGTTTTATAGCATCATTGTTATCAAAATATAAAAAAATATATCAAAATATAACATAGAGGCCTAAGCTTTAAACACAGTAAGTAGATAGTTCATGACCTAGTACTGCTATGGTAGCAATATCAGTTAGAATATGTTGGGTTAAAAGTAACAGAAATACCCACACAAAAATGGCCTCGCAATGCCCAACTTGGCTTTCTAACTCAGCAGGAACTCTAGAGAAAGACTGTTTTGAAATCGGAGTGACATCAGAGTTCTGGCTTGGCATTTCTACAATTTTCTTGGTCTTTTCCTCCTGGTTACAGGGTTGCTACAGCAATTCTAAGTGTCATATCCTCACATAATAACTTCAAAGGCAGGAAGCAGGGAGAGTGTAGGAAAGGGGCTCTCTCCCTAAATCACCCCAGTCCTTCTCATGAGGGAAAACCTAACCAAGAAGTATCCTGCGCAGGCTTCGCTGCACCTGTCACTGCTCACAGCTGGCCTCCACGCCTGTCCTTGAACCAGTCCCTGACAGAAGGAGTTTAGAATTGCCACAGTTGGCTAAACCTAATAATGATTCAGTCCTGAGGTGGTCACATTTTTAGCACCCTTCAAAAACTTCAACTCTGTTATCAGAGAAGAGGGCGACTGGCAATTACATACATAACTGGTTGTGTCCGCCACAATTATCGAACTCTTTTAGTGTGATCAAATAACTCCATGAACAAAGGTAGAATGAATTACAACTCTGATGAGTGCAAAGGAGTGACTGGTGCTGTAAAAATAGAAGCTCTAGGGATTTAATCTAGTCTGGCCACTTGTCTTCAAAGAACTGATAATTAAGCTAATAATGGAGAAAGTTTTAGGAGTTAAGTAGGCGGAGGGGTTAAGAGATACTGGAGTGGATGAGGGGGAGGAAGAGAGAGCTTTCCAAGGAGAGGAAGCATACTGTGTTTATGTAACTGAAAGAGGAGCATAAATATTCACTGCCACTATTACTAGCCTCTGGTCTGAGGAAAGCCTTTGAATTACTTGTAGGGGTAAGAAGAAATTCTTAGACTTATAAGTAGGATCCTGAAATATTGGAATTTCTGATGTCTGTATTTTATGAGGGACAACAGGATGGGTTATTAGACTTCGATTGTCCTGGAAAATCCTTGGTATGGAGTTGCCGTGTAAAATACCCAGGCAAAAATCAGTGTGCCCCTCCTATTCCTTCCCTCTAATAACTTTTGCAGCTACAATCTTTAGTTGACACCCATTAAAAATAATATGAACAGCATCCTCATTTTACATGTCTGAAACCTTTTGAAACATTGACTTCATTAACTTGTAGTTCATACTTCCATGAGTCCCATTTAAATTTTTTCAATACAATTGAAAGTAAGCAAAGAGCAGTGGAGACTTTGATGGATTCCTCATAAGAGACAGTAAAAATTTTTAAATAATAAAATAACTTGACTTCAATACACATAGAGCTTTCATAGATACTGGGTTGTGTGTGCTCAGTCACTCAGTCATGCCCAACTCTTTGCAACCCTATGGACCTTGGCCTGCCAGGCTCCTCTGTCCTTGGGATTCTCCAGGCAAGAGTATATTGTCTTGAAGTGGGTTACCATGCCTTCCTCCAGGGGATCTTCCTGACCCAGGGATCAAACTGGCATCTCCTGCATCTCCTGCATTACAGGCAAATTTTTTAACAATGAGCCACCACGGAAGCCCAGATACTGGGTTATTTCCTGTAAATAGAGAACAGTCATTTTATAAACTTGTTCAGGACTATAGAGCTCTAATCTATGACTAAAACTGCCTTCTTTTGAAAATCTACAACTTTATTATCAAAAGAATGCATATGTTATTTATTTTAATTATTTAAAAAACAATAATGATACTTAAATTTTCCTAGCATCTGCCTTTTATGGTTTTAAAATTCATAAAAACATTTTAGGTTTAAAAATTCAAAAGTTTTAGTTTAAGGCTTTTTTTTTTGTTTTTTTTTAGTGTGATACTATTACAACTGCTCTGACAAGACTCCAAAATAATAATGGCTTAAACACGGTAATCGTTTGGGATTGATATGGTGCTGCCAGTGTGTGTACCATCAGCCAAAGGCTGGTGCGCCACTATCCGCTTCTCTCATGATCGAGGAATGGCTGCTTTAGCTCCAGGAAACAATCGATGCTTCTGCCAGTGGGAAGAGGTGCAGAATTTCGCTTCAATGGCATAACTCATAATTCTTCTCCTTGCATCTTTTGACACGAACTTAGTTCCATGGTCAAAACTAGCTATAAGAGAAGTGGGAAATAGTGTAGAAAAATTGTCTTACCTCAGTAGCCATGTGCCCATCTAAAACTCAGAGATTCTATTTCCAAAATAATAAAGTGGAGAATGGATGCTGGATGATAGCAACGTTGGGGCTATATTCACCGTCTTTCTGGTTGAATAGCTTTAAGCTTAGATATAAGTATCTAAGGATACTTAGGAGTATCAAGGAGTGAAATGTGTCTCTGTGGAAACACGATTATATTCATGTATCTTATACCTCATACAACCTTACTTTATACATCTTTGTATTCCTACCATGCAGGATAGTATATGAATGAAAATAAGCACATAAGGAATGTGTTTGGAATGAATGAATGAACACCCCTCTTTGTCTTTCCTGTATTATATGTATTTATGTGAGTTCTTTTTTCACACTTGCCATTTTTTTGTTCCTATCTATATTTTCAGTCAGTCAGTCAGTTCAGACACTCAGTCGTGTCTGACTCTTTGCAACCCCATGAATCACAGCACTCCAGGCCTCCCTGTCCATCACCAACTCTTGGAGTTTACTCAAATTCATGTCATTGAGTCGGTGATGCCATCCAACCATCTCATTTGCTGTTGTACCCTTCTCCTCCCACCTTCAATCTTTCCCAGCATCAGGGTCTTTTTAAATGAGTCAGTTGTTTGCATCAGGTGGCCAAAGTATTGGAGTTTCAGCTTCAGCATCTGTCCTTCCAATAAATATTCAGGACTGGTCTCCTTTAGGATGGACTGGTTGGCTCTCCTTGCAGTCCAAGGGACTCTCAAGAGTCTTCTCCAGCACCACAGTTCAAAAGCATCAATTCTTCGGCACTCAGCTTTCTTTATAGTCCAACTCTTACATCTGTACATGACTACTGGAAAAAACATAGCTTTGACTAGACAGACCTTTGTTGGCAAAATAATGTCTCTGCTTTTGAATATGCTGTCTAGGTTGGTCATAACTTTCCTTCCAAGGAGTAAGCATCTTTTTTAATTTCATGGCTGCAGTCACCATCTTCAGTGATTTTGGAGCCCAAGAAAATAAAGTCTGTCACTGTTTCCACTGTTGCCCCATCTGTTTGCCGTGAAATGATGAGACCAGATGCCATGATCTTAGTTTTCTGAATGTTGTGTTTTAAGCCAACATTTTCACTCTCTTCTTTCACTTTTATCAAGAAGCTCTTTAGTTCTTTGCTTTCTGCCATAACGGTGGTGTCATCTATCTGAGGTTATTGATATTTCTCCCAGCAGTTTTGATTCCAGCTTGTGCTTCATCCAGTCCAGTGTTTCTCATGAAGTACTCTGCATATAAGTTAAATAAGCAGGGTGATAATATATAGCCTTGACATACTCCTTTTCCTATTTGGAACCAGTCTGTTGTTCCATGTCCAGTTCTAACTGTTGCTTCCTGACCTGCATACAAATTTCTCAAGAGGCAGGTCAGGTGGTCTGGTATTCTCATCTCTTGAAGAATTTTCCACAGTTTGTTGTGATCCACATAGTCAAAGCCTTTAGCATAGTCAATAAAGCAGAAATAGATGTTTTTCTGGAACTCTCTTGCTTTTTTGATGATCCAGCGGATGTTGGCAATTTGATCTCTGGTTCCTCTACCTTTTCTAAAACCAGCTTGAACATCTGAAAGTTCACGGTTCACGTACTGTTGAAGCCTGGCTTGGGGGATTTTGAGCATTACTTTACTAGCGTGTGAGATGAGTGCAATTCTGTGGTAACTTGAGCATTCTTTGGCATTGCCTTTCTTTGGGATTGAAATGAAAATGGACCTTTTCCAGTCCTGTGGCCACTGCTGAGTTTTCCATATTTGTTGACATATTGGGTGCAGCACTTTCACAGCATCATCTTAAATAGCTCAACTGGAATTCCATCACCTTGACTAGCTTTGTTCATAGTGATATTTCCTGAGGCCCACTTGACTTCCCATTCCAGGATGTCTGGCTCTAGGTAAGTGATCACACCAGCGTGATTATCTGGGTCGTAAAGATCTTTTTTGTATAGTTCTGTGTATTCTTGCCACCTCTTCTTAATATCTTCTGCTTCTGTTAGGTCCATACCATTTCTGTCCTTTATCAAGCCCATCTTTGCATGAAATGTTCCCTTGATATCTCTAATTTTCATGAAGAGATCTCTAGTCTTTCCCATTCTTTTGTTTTCCTCTGTTTCTTTGCACTGAGCACTGAGGAAGGCTTATCTTTTCTTGCTATTCTTTGGAACTCTGCATTCAAATGGGTGTATCTTTCCTTTTTTCCTTTGCCTTTTGCTTCTCTTCTTTTCATAGCTCTTTGTAAGGCCTCCTCAGACAGCCATTTTGCTTTTTTGCATTTCTTTTTCTTGGGGATGGTCTTGATCCCTGTCTCCTGTACAATGTCACAGTTTATATTTTATTTACTTTCTTAAAGAGGATTTATGAGTAGAGGTGATCAGAGTCCATAGTATGATAGAGGAGTGCTTTGTTTCTCTGTGTATGTATGTGTATATGTAAAATTCAATAGAAATTAAATTAACCAGTTTTCTCTAACCCCAAAACTGATAGTGGTCACTTTTATTATCATATTTTAATTATTATTAGAATAGTTGTGGATTTTTAAAAATATTTATTTTTATTTATTTATTTGGCTGTGTCAGGTCTTAGTTATAGAACTCGGAATCTCAAGTTTTGGAATGTGGGATCTAGTTCCCTGACCAGGGATTGAACCCAGGCCCACTGCATTGGGAGTTCAAGTCTTAGCCATTGAACCACCAGGGAAGTCCCAGTTGTGGCTTTTTGAAGGTGCAGTACTGTGCCTGAGAATTCTGAAAGTATTTTTTTAAGCTGATACTTAAAGTCATTAATTAGTTTGTGAAAATGTTTCTGTACATTATGTGTATTTTTTGCATGTTGACCAGCTTTCTCTGAAGGAGATAAAATGGTCTGGAGATAACAGTTTCTGACATGATTTTTCATATTGCAAATGAGGCATTTTATAGAGTTTTTGGTTACTATATCTTGTTTTTGGCCCTCTGTTAATTTACAGATTCATTTGTTCAAGTGTTAATTCCTGCTACACATTTAAAAAATTGTCACTTTTCCCATATAATTTTAAAGTTGATATGTTGTATTTTCATTTTTATTCAGTTCAAGAATTTTTTTTTTTTTTTGGCATAGCAGACCTTAGTTCCCTGACCAGGGATCAGACCAGCGTCCCTTCAGTGGAAGTATGGAGTCCTAACCACTGGACCACCAGAGAAGTCCCCTGCTACACCTATTTAATGACTGTTAAATACCAGATGCTGTGCTCAGTGCTGGGAACATGAAGAGAACCTTCTGGGCTTGGTGTCAGTGCCACATAGCAGGGGGGGCGGGGGGTGGGGCACGCAGTTTGCTATGTCAGGACCCAAACCATGGAGTTACTAAGGTAAGCAAGAACCTCTGGGAGGAGACAGAGGCAGGCAGGCTGCTGCCGGGACTGAGGCGAGTCTGTGGAGTAAACATTTGTCAGTGATGAGCTGGAGGAAAGGTGTTCTAAACTGAGGATACTGGATGAAGGCTGTGAAATAATACGGCAATTGTTGGATTCTGTGAGAGTGAAGGCTACAGTTTAGAGGTGGATTTGAGGCAAGATTACAGGTGGGACAGGAGAACCAGGTCATGGTGGGCCCCTTATACCCCATGCAGAGGAGGGTGAACTTGGTGTCCTTAGGTCAGTCGTTTTTCAGTGTTTTTGTCTGTGACCCATTGTAAGACATACTTTTCTACATGATGGCTCATTACTAGGCCTGGCCCCAACATATGCAGGGTCTGGGCAGGAGAACAAGTGGGGATACAATACAGCTAATTATTTAAAAGTTATAAGTCAAGGAAATAAACTGTTAGAAAAGTTTGCTAACCTACCTTGACAGATAAACCTTGTAACAAAAACAGTGAAAACGGTGTGTAGAATCACTGATATCAAGTAATTGAAAAAAGTGAAAATTTTATTTTACTAAGTTTATTTTTATTTATTTATTTTATAGCTATGGGGCATGCAGGATCTTAGTTCCCTGACCAGGGATTGAACCTGTGCCTCAGCAATGGAAGTGCGGGTTTTTAACCACTGGACTGGCAGGGAAGCCCTAGGATAGAGGAGATTTTAAATAAACTTGTCTTCCACCAAAAGACTGTTATTCAGACTGGGAAAATGCAGAGGTAATGGTAACCAGGCCGAGTGGGAGGGGAGGAGAAGCTTCCCTCAACCTTCTCTTCCAATGGTTATGCAATCCGTAAGAGAAAAACCTTTCTTTTCTTCTTCATTGAGGGAGAGACTCTTTCTTTTCTGCCACAGGGTCTATACTCCTCCCCACTCTCCATTCCCACCAGCCAGGCCCCCAGTTCCAAGGCCATCAAGACCGTGACAGTCTGGCCTAAGGGGCAACCCCTGGCTTCTTGATCCTCCCAGCTGTCCACTCTCACAGGAGGGTTTGAATGAAGAATTCTCTGAGCAGGAATGTGGAAGAATAGGAAAAGCATTTTGCTCTGCCCTCTTTGTTTCCCCTTCCTTCTGCCCTCAGGTTCAAACTCCATCCTTCAAGGAGCAGCCTTTGGCCTCTGCTTGAGCTGGAGACACACACACAGTAGTAGCACAAGTTGGCTGTAAAAGATCCACATAGGCTGAAGAAGTCAGCTCAGGGCGATTTGGGCCGAAAATGCTGAGGACTTTGGTACTTGGAGCTTCCAGGGGAATAAGAGACTCCTTGCCTGGTGGAGAGGAGAGTGCAGCCAGAGGAAGGCCAGAGCAGATGTTCTTTGCTCATTTATAAGGCTGCTACTGCTACTGCCAAGTCGCTTCAGTCGTGTCCGACTCTGTGCAACCCCATGACGGCAGCCCATCAGGCTCCACCGTCCCTGGGATTCTCCAGGCAAGAACACTGGAGCGGGTTGCCATTTCCTTCTCCAATGCATGAAAGTGAAAAGTGAAAGTGAAGTCGCTCAGTCGTGTCCGACTTAGTGGCCCCATGGACTGCAGCCTACCAGGCTCCTCCGTCCATGAGGTTTTCCAGGCAAGAGTACTGGAGTGGGGTGCCATTGCCTTCTCTGTTTGTAAGGCTAGTAACTGGCTAGTATGCATATGCGTGAAAACACACACACACACACACACACACACACACACAAATGCATGCACTTCTACCTTAAAGTTATACAAAACTGCACATGCTCTCAATATGGGATGCATCTATCTCTGTTCTACTTCATTAAAAAAAATACTAATCATAATCCACTAAATTAATTGTATAATCCACTCATGGGTCAACTTGTGATTTAAGTTTGGAAAAACTCTGCACAGTTGTTGGGTGGTGGTGATAATGTGATCAGATTAATGTTTGGAAAACACCTGGCAGCTGATTAGATGATGGGTTGGAAGAGAGGCGGGATACTGGTTATGAGATTGTTGAGCCAAAGTGTTGGTTGCTCAGTCGTGTCCGACTGTTTGCAACCCGATGGACTATAGCTGGCAAAACTCCTCTGTCCATGGAATTCTTCAGGCAAGAATACTGGAGTGGGTTGCTTTTCTCTTCTCCAGGGGATCTTCCTGACCCAGGGATCAAACTCTGGTCTCCCACATGGCAGGTAGATTCTTTACCTTCTGAGCCACCAGGGAAGCCCTAGATAGGCCTAAAGGTGGTAAGAATGAGGATAGAGAGGAGGGGGAAGGTAGTACAATCAACAGGTTTGGGTGACTAGTTAGATATTGGGGGTACAGAAGAAAACTAGAATAGCATCATCATTTCTGGCTCAAAAGGATAGGAAATAGAGCAGGAGAATTATATTTGTGGGAAAAGAAAATGAATTCAGTTTAGTATGTGTGGCATTTGAGGTCACAGCACAATGTTCAGGCAGGATTTTAGTGGGAGAGAGGCTTAGTAAAGTGGGGACTGTAACAGGGCTGTTGGGTATTAGGAAGCCATTGAGAAAACTTAGCAAGGACAGATCCTCGTGGTTCACAGAGGAACTATGTTGGGAGGTGAGGAAAAGAAGATGTGCAGTAAAGGTTAGAGTCTATCCTCTCAGTATACTCACTTGTAAAGCCAGGAAGAAAAAGGGATAACAAGAATATGACACAGGTTTGAAGGAGGGTTTTAAGTTAATTCTGGAGCTCTTCTATACATAAGGGAGGAGGAACCTGGGGAGACTCAGATATTGAAGATTTAACAGGAAGAAGGAGCAATTGCTGTAGCCTGGTTTCAGGGGAGATGACAGAGTGCCCTTTCGGACATGAGTGTAGGTAATGTTAGCAGGAGGAGCACCTCTTACACAGGATGCATGGGGAGGCAGGGATTTCCCTTTATAGACATTTGTTGACATACAGACATTTCCCGTTATAGGCATATGCACCAGGCAGTAGGCCGATGCTGTGGCCGAGCACTCTAGTAAGGCATAGTCTAGTGGAGAAGACAGGCAAGGAGACCAGCAGGACAACGTGTGGTGAGTGTTGCCGTTTAGAGTTATGCCCAGAGATGTGGGAAACAAAGTGGGCATGACGCCAGACTTTCCAGAAGAGGAGAGGACAAAAGGTAAAAGAAGGTTTGCACCTGAAACAGGAATCAGGGGCACCTGAGAAAAGGATCGAGCTGAGGACGACAGTGGGGCCAGGGTTTGAGACAGATACGAGCCTGGATTACAGCGGTGGCTGTTGATAACCATGGTTGTAATAATCCTTTTTTTGTGTTTATGATTATTGACTTTGTTGAAGGCTCAGCTGAAACTTTATTTGGGAATACTTGAGAAAACGAATTTTTATGTCAAAGGAACCTGCTTCTTGCTTATCCTTTCCCCTTTCCTCCTTTGATGACTTTTCTTGAAGCTAATTTAGGTAAAGAAAGCCACCACTTCCAAAAGTGCTTTGGTACCCTGGCGTAATTTCAAAGAAATCTCCTTTCCCACTTAGTTAACTACATTTCCTCAGGAAAAAAAAAAAAAAACTTCTCTGTCAATGTAACATCCTTTAACAGGACTCCTGCTGGTCGGTTCTTGTATCTTGCTGTGGCAGCTGTGAACATATATACTATTGATTGTTAATGTGTGATATAAATCCAACTGGAGCATGCCCACTAATTGGTTTGAGAGCTAGATATAGACAATGCTGTCTTATAGTAGCTTGTGTAGATAGGCCTAGTCACAGGGTTAATTCTGCTTGACAGCACATCAGCAGCATCTTGAGAGTAATTACCCAACAGAAGTTTTCCCACAGCCAGACTGAGAGCTTCAAAGGCTTCTGAATTTACAACCAGTATTAACCTATATCTGAAACATCATGTTCCCACAAGGGCTCAGATTTTTTTTTCTCCTTCTTATTAAATGTATGGGGTTACTAGGTTCATTTACTCTGTGAAGAACTTAGTGAAAAATTACTTGATTTTGAATAATTGAAAATCTTTAATAATAAGTAAAAAGAATAATTTAAAATTTGAGAGTTTTTTAAGTTGCTTTATATATTACTGAAAAGTTAATCTGTAAAGGTTAGCTGCCTTTTTTTTTTTGTTTTACAAAATTTATTCTCTTTCTCTCTCAAAAAAATGCTGAAAAGTTAATATCTTTTCCATACTGTGCCATCTCTATGGATATATACATGTTTAGAGGACCTAAGGTTATACATGCACTTAAAATGGTTAAAATAAATATGTATTTACATTTTAAAAAGCTATCTTACTTGTAGACCAATGTACTGAAATCTGTAACTATTACATCTTTCCCCCTTCTTAAGTTACTGTTTAATAAGCAAGTTTTATATTGTAAAAAATTTCTTTCCCTTTGCAGGTCAGAAACCAAATTTGACTCCGGTTCAGGTATGTTTATATTAATAATGTTATTCTGAGTATATTTTATTTACATTATTCTCTGAGGAGTAATTCATCAGATCAAGAACCATTTTGATTTTAAACAGACTAGGCAGTCTCTTTTCAAAACATGAACCCCACCTCAAAGCAGGACTATTGACTGTTTGGAATCATAAGTTATTAAGATGTTCACTTTGGGATTCTCGATGGTTCTGAAATAAGTACTAAAGGCTCTCTATCTGCAGAGTTTCGTTTTAAAAGCAAAGGTGAAGGTCATAGATACTCATTGCTAAAAACAGAATGTTATTCTCTCAGTGGACAAAAATCCTGAATAATTTGAAGGCTCTCTGCAAGTGACTTGTCATCACATATGGGTAATAGATACATTTAATCCAGCAAACTGTGAAGGGTTTTAGCCAGTAGAAATAGAGATTTGTCTATGACTTATTCATTTGTTAAAATTTGTTTTGCCAGGGATGTGGGTGATGGGAAACGAAGGTCACCTTAAGTCATCGTTTCGGCTCTGTCAAGACAAAGTTTACATTCTCACAAACAGTGGCATGTCAGCCTCACTGGGTGTTTTCTTCTCATTAAGCATGAATATAGCTATATAATCCTTACACTTGACTGTGTCCTCATGTCACTAGCTGAGATTTTCGTGCTCCAGAGTTTCTGACGGTGTTTACGATTAAAGGACCAAAATTACCTCATGTTCAGTACAAAGGAATTATGCCTTTTATCGAAGTATTAATAGATAAACATTAATTTTCAATTCCAGAAGAAAATAATTTGCAGAAAAATATATAACTCATTGAATTTAAAAGTAACATTCTTACTCTGGTTTGAGTCCAGTATGTTTTAACTTTAAAAAAAGCTTTTGTTTGTTATGTTCACAAAGGAACCAAGGACTGTACTTTTTGAGGGTGATGTTAAGGAGCTGATATGTTTTTCTTCTTCAAAAACTGTATCTTTTATTGTATGGCTTAATGAATTTGTTCAACTTGGCGTGAGACCCTTTAAATATGACATCTGTACGTGTGCGTTAACAACTTCACCCAATTTAAGAACTGTGATATCAGAAATCTTTCCATTCTGTGTGCTCTTGAGCTTCTGAGTCACATGTGACAGTGATAATAGAAGGTAAACATTTCTGGTTTACAGTGTTGATGATGTGGAGACTAAAGGCATGATGGCATGGTATCCATTCTTTTGACCTTTTTTTTAATTGATTCATAGGAGTAAAATAGGGTAAAATATTCAAAATAGGGTAAAAAGTCTTTGTCATTTTTAAATAGTTTAAATATTCAAATATAATAAAAGAGAAATGGAAAAAAGTGAGGATTAATTTTTACATAAAACTGCCTTTTTATCATTGCCAATCAGCCATCAAATACTTACTAAAAATCCCGTTGATTATGGTCAAATCCCTTAAAAATCAAGTCAAAAACTGGGTTTAGCCTACAGGATCTGGAATATAACTTTTAAAAATGAAAAAGTCCACTAGGTTCATTTTGAAGGCAAAACCTGGAAATAGTGTATAAAACTGAAATATTAGGCAGCTATTGTCAAAGTTAGAAAATTTATGTTAAATTTTCAAATCCAAATTAAAGTGTGCTGCTAAATTCCTGTAGTGAAGGTTAGTATTTATCATGAAAATAGTTATAACATCTGTACAGGCACACATCTTTCACTCTTGTGACCAAAGATTTTGTTCATGATTCTTATTTTTTCTAAGTCTTAATTTTTTTTAAACATGTTTCATGCACAACATCTGCCTGTCTCTGAAAGCTCCAAAGTTTTGTGCTCTGAAAAATCTTACAGGGAATATGATTAAATGTTTATTTTTTCTTTTAATTTTGAATCTAAATATGTCATGGAAAGAATTCAGATGGTTTCAAGTTAAGAATCAGGTAATTCTTTTTTTTCTTATAAATTCTTTTAGCTTAATATCAAAAGAAGGGATCATGACAAAGAAAGCTAGAAATGTATTCTTTGGCATTCTATAACATGCGAACCTTGGTTAGAATAAGGTAGCATGTTGGAACAATTAAATATATGACTTTAATAGGTTCAGGTTCTCTATTGTTCATCAAATACAGAAAGTAAACTAGCTCTGTTTAATGTTGTATACAACTGTAACAGTGTTCCTGACAAAGTAAGATTTTTAAATGAAGGAAGATGCTGATCTTACTAAGAAAAAGAAAAGCTCTTAAAAAAATAAATAGTGTGGTCAATGACTAGCCATAAAGGAAAGAATTTCAAAGTAAAAAAAAATATATATATATATGTGTGTGTGTGCGTGTGTGTGTACAGTTTATTTGGGTCCTTCAAGTAAAGCACCCAACTTATGCAGCTTACTGCATATTTGCAGTTTGTATAAATGAGTTTCAGGCTGTAGAGTGAGATTCAGAAGGAAGGAAGGAAAGTTTTCATTGTCAGAACATGGTGAAAAATGTCACTTTTTAAATATATATATAAAATGTCACTTTTTAAATGATCAGCCTAGGAAGTGTTTTAATTTTTTCTTATCAAAGTTGTATAGATTTTTTCTATGAAAGCAGATTCACAAACAACTTTGCACATTTAAAGTTTAAAAAATTTTTAAATGAAAAAGTTTCAACTGTATATAAAAATAGAGGGTATAGTATAGTAAGCACATACGCATTCATCATCTAGCTTTTACTGTTATCAATACTTTGCCTTTTGTTTCAGTTTTCTGTTTTTGCTTGAATTATCTTAAAGTGAAATACATTTCATGTGATTTTTAAAACCTGAAAATTATGAATTGTGTTGACTTATTGAAATAAGTCAGTTATTTTTCTGAGGTTTTCATTTATCTCAGAAATTTGAGTCACATACGAATTCTTATGGAAAGGATCTTGACATTACCGTGTCCACATTCAGTTGGAGATTTTGGAAGTTCTATTCATGTGGTGAAGGTTAAGAAAAAATCAGAAGGTGCTGAATTAATTCTAATCTGAGAACCCCAGAATTGTTCTGTTCTCAAGACTAATTTGATGCAAACTTTAGCTACCGTCTAGCTGTGTCCTCTATGTACCGAGTTGTATCCTGTTTAACCCCCATTTCTGTTTATAACCCAGTGACCTAAAGGTGAGCTTTGCCAATTGAGAACAATCAGCCTACCTTGTTTCTAAAGGAGTTTTAAGGGTTCCATTTTAATACTGTTTCCTAGTTAATGTACTAATGTTGCTTGTCTATGATCCTGAGTAGTTGGTGATTTTACTAATAGAGTAAAACAGACTTCCTTTTATGTTCAGAAGTAGCAAGAGGCAGTGCTCTTCTCCCCACCTCCCAAGAAGGGAAGTTAGTTGATGCTGGAGGAAGCAGAACACTGAGTTTCGTGTAGTGATTAAACATGAAAGCCATATATCAAACCTCAGGAGAAACATGCTTTTGAAAGAGGCAGAGAACTGTGGAGCATATTGTGTGATAGGCTATGTCAACAGAGCCCTGGAGGTCAGTGTGTGGATGCAAACCAATTAAATAAAGACCTTACTGGCTTTGCTTTCTATCATCTGGATGGGGAGAATCACAAGTTAACATGCACAGGGCTGAAGTGTAAACTTTGCTTGAATAAGCTAGGCACCTTTGGAAACTTCATTAACTCTTTCAATTCACTACCAAGTTTGGTTGGGTTTTGTCTTGTGTGTTGTTGTCGTTTTTTAAAAATTTAACCCAAGTCCTTCTTAAAACAAAACCCAGACTGTATGCTCTCTTGGCCTTTCCGTACATACCTATCAGCAAAGGTGCCAGTGATGAGCAGAACCGAAGACAAAGCAAAGAATGCATTGCTGAAAAGATCAAAGTTGGCTGTGTAGTCAAATTTCAGTGACGTGAGCATGTCTTTTAAAAAACAACCCGTTTGGAAAAGCAGAGCTCTGGCAGAATAACTGGAAAAAGATGTTTTTTCTCATCTCCTGAATTCTGGGTATGAGGAAAAGATATAGTTAGAATTTACTAGCTACTACATAACATCAGGATATTGTTATTTCTGTTCTATTAAAATAGTTTTTTGACCAAGAAGAACATGAAACCTATAAGTTAAAAACTGTATGGTAAGGACTTCCCAGAGTCTTACATTTTGTGGTCCTCACCTTCTCAGGCAGTGTTTGGGTGAGAAAATGAAATACCAAGTTAAATGGTATAGTTTCATGGTCCATAAACATTCAAAACAAAGATTTTTTTTTTTCCTGTAGAGTCATGTTGGCTGAGCAAGTGAATAAGCTTATGTTTAGTGGTTGTTGATTCTGGACTGCTCGGAATAGCAGTACTAAGGAAATGGGCTCATAGAACACAGCGACTCAAAGGTATAAGATTTCATGGAAGCAAATTGTGGAGGGTTAAGAAACCTAATGAGCATGGTTTAGTGTGGAGAGTGGAGGAGAGAGCTCACTATTAAATAAAGTCCAAGAGTGTACAAGGTTAGGAGATCCTAAAAGACACGATAATAAAAGGCACAACAGAATATAATTATCCTGAAAGAGAGAGAGAGGAAAAAAAACCCAAAAACCCTCAAAAGCTCCAGGGAACACAAAGCGGCTAGTGTCGCTTTTAAGATCTGTAGTTGAAAAGGAGTCTACACCAGGGAAAGGAAATCAAAGAATATAAGCAGTTAAAGCTGGAGGCAAAAACATATGGGTGGTGAAAAATAGAGTGGGCTGTTAACAGTGGTCACTAAATTAAGGAAAATAGGGAATTTGAATATAGAACTAGAATTTTGAAAGTTTATTAGCAAATGAGACAATCTGCCTAACATAGTAAGCCTTTCTCAAGAAATATTAATAAGGAAAGCATTTTCAGATCTTATAAATATGAGAATATGTTGACAATATCATTTTACTCCTACAAATCTATTTGTTATCTTAGATTTCTTATTTTTGAGGTTCTCTTTACAGTGAAGAGCCAGGAAATAAAATATAAATCTCTGTAAGAATATTGAAGTCTGTCTTTGGGCATCATTCAACATATATTTATTAGGCATACTACATGCCAGATGCTGATACTCTACCTCTGAGCAGAGGGGATACAATTCCTTCTCTCATAGACTCTTAGCTGGTTGGTCTGTTATACAAATTCACATGAATTTCTTTGCATATTTAGCTGAGAAGGGCTACCGAGGTTAAATTTAGATCCAGATGGTGTGCTAAAGAACACTTGATATTTAGATATAAGCTAATATATTTTAAATTTTGTTAAATTTACCTTTCTTTACTTTGTTCAAAGCATCTCACTGCTTTCTACCTTAAAGAAAACACTTTTAAGAGAACAACCTAATAATGCTAATGGCTAGTGTTTAGTTTTTCTATAGCTTTTAATAAGGAGTGACATTTCACATTTGATTATCATTAAGAGAGATTAACTTAGAAGAGAACAATGACAAATGTTTGTGAATACCATTCTCTTCACTTTTATTTATTTTTTAATTCGTTCTTTTACTGGATCATATTCAAGGTTGGCCTGGAAAATCAGGCAACCTCCTCTGTAACAATCTCATGGGATTGTGTGGAATCACTTAGAGGGGACATAGCCCTTCATTTACCTTTTACAGACTAGAGACCAGGAAGCAGTTGGGCCTGGTGGCAAAGTACTGAGGTGCTGGAGCAGATAAATCTGAGTGAAGATTTATCTCTCTTTACTTCTAATAATTTTCAATTGGTTTTCTTGGATTTCATGTATAATCATTATGTCATAGACTTAAATTTTGTGCTTTCATTCCTTCTAATTTGCAATTAAAGCATTTAAAACCATAAATTTCCTTCATCAAAGCTTTAACTGACTCCGAGATTTTTTTAAATCATATTTTAAGTAGCTGCCGTTTTGATTTTCTTTTGGACACACTGATTATTTAGGAAAGTGTTTTTTTGAACTTCCAAACTTTCTACTTGCTACTTTTGTTTAGTAATTTTCAGTTTCATTGCTTTGGTGGTCAAAGAATGTGACCTTATTACTTTTTTACTAAGTTTATCGTTCTGTACTTACTAGATTTTTATCTTGGGGCCTAGTTGGTGTTTAATTTTTATAACTCTTCTGTGGGTGATTTGAAAACTATATTCTCTGCAACATAAGGAGTGTGATACATAATTATTAGATCAACCCAATTCATCATTTTTACCATTATCTGTTTGTTTTATTCTACCTGACAAAGACTTTGAGAGGAGAGATAATTTGTCATTCAGTGTTTTTTCTCCTGAATTCTGCCTCCTTAAGTATCACCATCTCTGTGTTGTCTGCTCTAGGTACTCTATATATTCTGGTACTTGCCATCTTGCTCAGGTCACAGATTGCACTTGTCCTTCTGTAGAGAACATTATTCCAGAGCAGTGCTCGTTGAAATGAAAGCTGCTCTAATTAGTAAACTTCTTGTTGTTGTTCAGCTGCTAAGTCGTGTCTGACTCTTTGCAACTCCATGGACCGTAGCCCACTAGGCCCCTCTGTCAATGGGATTCTCCAGGCAAGAATACTGGAGTGCGCTGCTATTTCCATCTCCAGAGGATCTTCACAGTCTAGGGATTGAACCTGCATCTCTTATATCTCCTGTAATGGCAGGCAGATTCTTTACTGCTGAGCCAACAAGGAAGCCCAGTTAAGAAACTTATGTTATTCCAAATTTATATGTGAAGCAAGAAGCTGTTTTACCATTGTAAATACAAGTGTTTTCCTCTTCCCTCTTGCCCTTGATACCATAACTTTATCAGGAAAAAGGCTCTGCCCCATTATATGATGCAAACCTTTGTTTTCTCCACTTAGCATCCTCCCCTACTTCTCCATCTGTCTGGCAAGATTCTATTTGCCTTTTAAGGCTCAGCTCAGGCATCACTCCCTCAATTAAATATAGTCTTCCTTAACACCTCCCCAGAAATTCATCATCCCTTCCACTGTACAAACACTGGATCTTGTATTTATATTTACTATAGCATTTATTATCTGCTATAATTATTTGTGTGGATCCCTCTTTCTCTCCAAGTCTATGACTTTTTTTGAAGGCAAGAATCATGTCTTATTCACCTTTACAAATTTGGTATCTGGTGTGAGATAATTAGTTAATAAACAAAAATGCAATGAGATTGGGAGTCTTTGTTCTGTTTTCCAGCTGTGATCGAAATGCTTAACTAACGACCGAAGATTTATCCTCCCCTTTCATGGTGTAGAGTTGTTGCTGGAAAGTGGCTTCTCAGCCAGAGATTACAGTTTCCAGCCCCTTTGCATCTGTGTGGGGACATATGACTAATTCTCCCAGTGGAGTATATGTCATTTCTGGGCTAAGTGGATTAAGTATCCAATAAGCTTTCCCACATCTCACTTCCCCTTCTGAGGTGACATCAGGGGTATATGTTGAACATGATGGCATCACAGTATGGAAAGAGTCTTGGTTCCTGAGTCATACTTGGAAGAGATCCACTCAGGAGAGCTCTTCATCCAGGAACATCTTCATTGGCCTTTATGTAGAGGGAAATAAACTTTTACTGTAATAGGCCACTAAGATTTTGCCATTGTTTATTCGGGAAGCTAATGTTCCATACCCTGAATAGCCCAGTGCCTAGAATATTCCCTGGTAAAAGTTAGTAGTCACTGATTACTTCTGATTAAATGATAAAATTAATGGCTATGGATTACATTATCTGTTAATAACCTAAAGAAAGAAAGAAAGTGAAGTCGCTCAGTTGTGTCTGACTCTTTGCAACCCCGTGGACTGTAGCCGACCAGGCTTGTCTGTCCATGGGATTCTCCAGGCAAGAATACTGGAGTGGGTTACCATTTTCTTCTCCAGGGGATCCTCCTGACCCAGGGATTGAACCCAGGTCTCCCACATTGGAGGCAGACGCTTTAACCTCTGAGCCACCAGTAACCTAAAGATGATCCTTTAAACTAATGATCTTACAAATATAGTATACTATGTTCTGTGTGATCACTGGGCCCGTCAGTTAGTGATCGTCACAGTAACAAAGTGTGAAAGGATACCATAAGAAGCAGTGACTTAAAGCAACAGTAGTTTATTTGTGCTCACACATCTACGGCTTGGGTGGGAGTTGGTTGACATAAACTAGTCACAGGTTAGGTTCAGGTCTGCTTCACAAGTCTTATCATTAATGGTAAAAGAGAAGGCAAGCCCCACTGTGCAAGCACATTTCAAGTCTCTGCAGCAGATCTGGTAGTATCCCATTGACCAAGCACGAGGATGTTCAAGCCAAAAGGAAAGAAATGGAAAGAGCATGTTCTTCTCACTTGTCATGTGGTGTTAAGTATTCTGTCATCCCTCTAGTGGGCAGAACTGTCGAATCACATGGTGAAGGCTGTAGAGATAGGAAGGGAAGAATAATAGAGGCCCCAAATTGAATCTATCACAGGAGAACTTTATGTCCTTCAGTTCAGTTCAGTTCAGTCGCTCAGTCGTGTCCGACTCTTTGCGACCCCATGAATCACAGCACGCCAGGCCTCCCTGTCCATCACCAACTCCTGGAGTTCACTCAGACTCATGTCCATCAAGTCAGTGATGCCATCCAGCCATCTCATCCTCTGTCGTCCCCTTATCCTCCCGCCCCCAATCCCTCCCAGCATCAGAGTCTTTTCCAATGAGTCAACTCTTCGCATGAAGTGGCCAAAGTACTGGAGTTTCAGCTTTAGCATCATTCCTTCCAAAGAAATCCCAGGTCTATCTCCTTCAGAATGGACTGGTTGGATCTCCTTGCAGTCCAAGGGACTCTCAAGAGTCTTCTCCAACACCACAGTTCAAAAGCATCAATTCTTCGGCACTCAGCCTTCTTCACAGTCCAACTCTCACACCCATACATGACCACAGGAAAAACCATAGCCTTGACTAGATGGACCTTTGTTGGCAAAGTAATGTCTCTGCTTTTGAATATGCTACTAGGTTGGTCATAACTTTCCTTCCAAGGAGTAAGTGTCTTTTAATTTCATGGCTGCAATCACCATCTGCAGTGATTTTGGAGCCCCCCAAAATAAAGTCTGACACTGTTTCCTCTGTTTCCCCATCTATTTCCCATGAAGTGATGGGACCAGATGCCATGATCTTCGTTTTCTGAATGTTGAACTTTAAGCCAACTTTTTCACTCTCCTCTTTCACTTTCATCAAGAGACTTTTGAGTTCCTCTTCACTTTCTGCCATAAGGGTGGTGTCATCTGCATATCAGTTATTTAGTAAAAATATTTTATAGAGTTAGCGTGATTATATTTTTAAGTGAATCCAATTCCTTCTATGTAGTTGCATCATTTGGTAACCTAACTTCAGATGTGATATTAATGGATATATGATGATAGAAATATTTATATTACATAATGCTTTACCATTTGAAAAGCATCTAATTAATCTTATCGTTTGAGACTCACAAAAATCTTTGTAAGATACAAAGGGATATTTTTACCTTTCTGAGATACAGTAAGGTTTACTGAGTTGCTTAAGTCCACATAAGTGGTAATTGGCTAATCTAGGACTGAACTTCAGGTCTTCAAGTTGCAAGAACTGTGTCCTTTTTGTTAGATCATAAGATAGTTATTTTAATGAGCAACTTTTGTTTTAAAGTTTTCTATTATTAGCTTTTTGTTTTATATAATTACTATGTATACTATTATATATTATCAAATTTAATCTTTTTTCAAATTAAACATAATATGTTTATAAACACACCTTAAAAATACCAAGTATAGTACAGATTTATAAATGATTACAATGTGGCCATTAGTAGGCCACTGAAAATGTTCCTGGCAGTTTCCCAAGAGGCCTGAAATATTAGTATCAGTTGCCTTGGTGAATTTTCTGTTTTCCAGTATCTAGTCTTAAAATTTTAGACTCAGAAACGTAGATATTTCAATAGCTCCCAGGGATGGACTCATGTGGACAAACCCCAAAGATGGATGAATGAAACTAAAATTCAGATATATTTGTTTACAATGAGAAGTCTAATTTTCACATAGCTCAGAATACTTACATCTGTACGATCATTGCCTTTTTTCTCTAGTCAAGCTCTATAACTCGCAAAATTACCATATGAACTCACTTTATCAATTTGTCAAAATAAATCATTCATGTTGGGCCTGAAATTTCCTTACTATTATATATTATCACCCTAAAGGCAGACCTACATAGGGAGTCAGATCATGTCCAGAAAGTTACCCTGTTGCACACAGAAGAATGTCAACTTAAAAACAATGCACAACCTAAGAGTTGCGAGTTAAGCTTTATTTGGGGCACTATGAGGACTGCAGCCCAGGAGACAGATAGCTCAGATAGCTCTGAGAGACTATTCCCAGGACCTAGGGGGAAAGGACATATATATTATGATTTTGGTAAAGGGGAAATACATGCAATCAAGCACTTTTTGTTTGTTTGTTTTGTAGAAAGTTTCTGCTGGTCCTGTGAAGCTTTTGCTAGTCACAAGAAATAGTCGTCACCATGAAGGATTTTAGTGCTTTTCTAGATATGAAGAATTGGGCTCATAAAATCAGCTCCTGAGAATATCTAACTTTCTGAAGACCTGTCCTACCAGTTTTTCTCTGAGCACAGAGTGCCTCATTTCTGCTCTTACCCTGAACTCCTTCAAAGGGTGTTGAACGTCAGCAGCTGCAGCAGCACATGATTTAATCCCTGTGGAGGCAGGTGGCAAGCACTCATGGCAAGTGCCAATTTGTGGTTGACAAGAACAAAGTTTGAAAACAGACAAATTGAATGTTTAGCTTTATGAGTTAAAGGTACCATGAATTATCTGTCTCAAAATAGGAATGGTCCTGGCCATTGAGACTTTATTTGGCTCTCATTGGCTTCAACTTCATCCATCCATCTGCTCATGCATCCATACAGAAGATAGTTTTGCCATTAGACTTGGCAAACATACTACAAATCTGCTACTTAAGACTTTGTTTCCAAGTTCTTGGAGCAGGAGACCATGGGTAGTAGCTTTAGAACTTAAAATTTACAATTTAAATGTTTTTTAGCTATTGAAGCGTATATTAAAATTTTAATGGTTTAACTCACCACTTCAGCATACTAAAATAAAGATATAGACCAACGTCAATATATAGGCCAAGATAGAGGCCATTTCCTTTACCCTAGAATGTTCCCTCATGTTTTCCTTCAGTCAGTAACTACTCCCCAGAGGGAACCACTATTCTGACTTCAGTTATCATTGATTAGATGTCTATTCTCTAGCTTCATATAAAATGGAATCATACAGTGCGTAGTCTTGCATGTGATGCATGCATGTGTGCTAAGTCGCTTCAGTCACGTCCAACTGTTTGCAACTGAACCCTCATCTCTTATGTTTCTGCTTAGCAGGTGGGCTCTTTACCACTAGCACCACTTTGGAAGCCCATTGATATCTTTTCTCTATACTATGTTTTTGAGATTTACCCATGTTATTTCTATGGGCTTCCCATATGGCTCAGTGGTAAAGAATCCACCTGCTAATGCAGGAGACGCAGGAGACATGGGTTCGATCCCTGGGTTGGGAAGATCCCCTGGAGAAGGAAATGGCAACCCACTCCAGTATTCTTGCTGGGAAAATCCCATGGACAGAGAAGCCTGGCAGTCCGTGGGGTTGCAAAGAGTTGGACATGTCTAAGTCACTGAGCATGTATGCCTACATGTTATTTCTAAGTACCAGGAGCTATTACCGAGTAGTATAAGTTGGGAAGCTTATTTTGGCCCAGTTCTGGCTACCATTCATGCAGTTGTGTTGGCTGTGTGTAGTCTCTTGTTTCTAAACATTCTCAGGTCCAGATTACTGTTGTTAATGCATTGAGCCAGTATGTAGACGCTTTTGCATTGATTCTGCATCATCAGTCAAATCATATGTGCATGTAGAGCACTTACTATACCTAAGACATGGTGGCGGATATATGAGTGTGACAGTTCCTGCCCTCATGGAGCTTATAATCTAACTGGAGAGATAAGATACATATACACACACACTAAGGTATCTGTAGGTGTAGGACAATATGAGTGGTTCCAGTAATAGAGTCATAGTAGAATTTAGAAGAAGGCGGATTACTTTAGGCTATGGTGATTGATCAGGGAGGTTCCATGTTGAAGGCAAGACTTGGGTCTTTAAGGCTAGAGTTTAGATAGAAATAAAGCCAGTCAGTCAGTTCAGTCGCTCAGTAGTGTCTGACTCTTTTTGACCCCAAGAACCGCAGCACATCAGGCTTCCCTGTCCATCACTAACTGCCGGAGTCTACCCAAACCCATGTCCATTGAGTCTGTGATGCCATCCAACCATCTCATCCTCTGTCATCCCCTTCTCTTCCTGCCCTCAATCTTTCCCAACATCAGGGTCTTCTCAAATGAGTCAGCTCTCCACATGTAATGTTTACATAGATGTTTTCATAGTAATGTTTACATAGATGGTGGCTCCTAAGAGCCCTTGCGAAGAAAGAGTATCCACATTTTTCAGATGTGCAATTCAAGAGGTGGGATGGGAAGTGACCTGCAGGGGCAGATAGTGGGGCAGTGGGCCTCGTTCATCATCAGTGTTGCTGGACTGCTGCATGCCCCGCGCATGTCTGGGCAGCCAGGCCCGTGGTGCCCTCTTGGTCTCGGATCACAGACCTGCCATTTCTGTTTTCAGGCCTTGCCCAGAGGGAATGGTTCTCCCTCAAAGTTCTCAATTCAGCTGCTCAGTTGTGTCCAACACATTGTAACCCCATGGGTGCAGTATTCCAGGCTTCCTTGTCCATCACCAGCTCCCAGAGCTTACCCAAACTCATGTCCATCGAATCACCATCCAGCCATCTCATCCTCTGTCGTCCCCTTCTCCTCCTGCCCTCAATCTTTCCCAGCATCAGGGTCTTTTCCAATGAGTCAGCTCTTCGCATCAGGTGGCCAAAGTATTGGAGTTTCAGCTTCAGCATCATTCCTTCCAAAGAACACCCAGGACTGATCTCCTTCAGAATGGACTGGTTGGATCTTCTTGCAGTCCAAGGGACTCTCAAGAGTCTTCTCCAACACCACAGTTCAAAAGCATCAACTCTTCGGTGCTCAGCTTTCTTCACAGTCCAACTCTCACATCCATACATGACCACTGGAAAAACCATAGCCTTGACTAGATGGAACTTTGTTGGCAAAGTAATGTCTCTGCTTTTTAATATGCTATCTAGGTTGGTCATAACTTTCCTTCCAAGGAGTAAATGTCTTTTAATTTCATGGCTACAATCACCATCTGCAGTGATTTTGGAGCCCCCCAAAATAAAGTCAGCCACTGTTTCCACTGTTTCCCCATCTGTTTGCCATGAAATAAAGAGGGAGATCATTTTAAATAATAAGTCAGTTGAAGGCAGACACAGAAGTGAAGGTACAAAATATATTTGAGGAACAGTAAGTAAACCAACTTGCCAGAACTGGAGGACTTTTGTTGAGGTCTAATGGTATACTTGAGAGTCTGTTAGATTAAAGAATTTGGACCGAATTATGTGGATAATAATAATAGTAACAATTGCTAACTCTGCTTTTATATTGCTGTGTGACACATTGTACTTAGTGCTCTATATTTACTAACTTATTTAATCTATAAGAATTCTAATAATTATTTCCATTTTATAAATGAGTAGACTAAGGTTCAAAAGACTGGATATTTTACAGTATGAAATATTTTAAGGAATAAGTACAAATGTAGTAATAAGCAAGCTAAAATCACTTGCTTATTATATCAAAATTGATATTAAAATAATTTAAAATGACAATGACTTTTTAGTTCTTTTTATGTCTCAAAAAATGTTTGGTCTTGTCTTTTGTATTATAGAACTATACTATAGGAAAGAACATTTTCCAAGAGGTTATTTTGATTTTTGAATTAATTTTCCTGGATAGAAATCAAAGAAGAACAAATTAAAAGTAAATTTTTGCTTGATGACCACTTTTAGTGGATTTTAGTGCATTTTCAATATATATATTTTGGAGATTCAAATACATGTATCACTTAAGTGGTCAGATGGCCTATTTGGTATTCAAATACTGCAAATTAGTAACCTACCAGTTTAGTTGTACTGCTTTTTTGTTTTTGCTGAAATTGTGCTGTGCTGTGCTTAGTTGCTTAGTCGTGTCTGACTTTTGGCGACCCCATGGACTGTAACCTGCCAGGCTCCTCTGTCCATGGGGATTCTCCAGGCAACAATACTGGAGTGGGTTGCCATGCCCTCCTCCAGGGGATCTTACCAACCCAGAGATCAAACCCAGGTCTCCCGCATTGCAGGCTGAATCTTTACCATCTGAACCACCAGAGAGGCCCTTTGTTGAAATTAAAGATATTTAATTGATATACACTAAAGATATACTTATTCAACAGTATGTTTTTACACAGTAGTACGGGGTAAGATTTGTTGAATAAGTGATGAATGAATGAATGATAAATGGAATAATGTTGAGTTTTGCAAAGGGAAGTATTTTTGTCACTTACAAGATAATGCAGAATATTTACCACTTATAAAAATCATATTTTTCTTCAAAAAATGTACCTATAAACTACCTTGCATCCAAATCATTCATGATATTGATGGAAGGCCATTATATAGAAGGTGAGAGATGTAAATAACAAGAAAATTTGCTAGCAACTAATATATTTTACAACAGAACATAGCAACACAAAACAGCAATGCAAAGACTTAAGTTTTAGAGTTTATCAAATTAGTAAGCCCCAGGCTCCCCAATCAATGAAAAATAGAGTTTGAGATATTATCCTGATAACATATTGGATTTAAATTCATTTCTATGCTACAATATTTTATCAAAATGAAGTCAATTTCCCCCTGGGTTGCTGCATACTAAAGTAAAAGATACTTTTACTATACAAATGAAAGGGGCATTGAAACTCATTCAAATGTGATACATTAGAGTTGACTTCGTAGGAATTTCTTCAAATTTGTCACATTTTGTGGCTTGCTTTATGTTAATTTTTATCTATATTTTTGCCTTTTAAATTATACTATATGAAAATGTACTCAATTTATTTTTTTATCATGCCTTGTTTCTTAGTTAGCAGTACTTCTTAAAATATTGTCTAGATACGTGTCTTTTGCTGATTTATTCATTTAGACATTTGTTGGTTTTTAAATTCTAAGTATTGTACTAATATATTTATTTTTCTAGCTGTATGATTTTATGTTTTTTAAGATTGTAGAAGAATACTGCATACTACAACTTAAAATTGCCTTTAGTTTCAAGTATGTGTGTTTATATATACAAGAATTTAAAATTTCCCCGCAAATCTAGTTTTAAAATTATGTGAAATTCATCCATGATGAAATACAATTCCCCCTTCCCAAATTTTCTGGGTAATTAGCATGCATTTTATGTAACCTGAGGATTTTATAAAATTTTATGAGAATACAGTCATGTCAAAATACAGAAATTTCATAAATGTTTTGTTAAAATGATTCGTATTTTTTTGTAAATGAATGAATGAATGAAAGGGAAAATATTAGTGTCAAGTGAATACCATTTTGTCAGTTTGGAAGTTTAATGTGTATGCGTGCTAAGTTGCTTCAGTCGTGTCTGACTCTTTGTGACCCTCTGAACTGTAGCCTGCCAGACTCCTCTGTCCACGGGGATTCTCTGGAGTGGGTTGCCATGCCCTCCTCCAGGGGTTCTCTGACCCAGGAATCTAACGCCTGTCTTGTATCTCCTGCATTGGCAGGCGGATTCTTGACCACTAGCGCCACCTGGGAAGCCTCCCTTGGAAGTTTAATGTAACCACACTCGATTCCAAAATTGTTGATTATACTCAGATAAAGCTTTCATGTTGCCTTAACCAAGCTATTTGTAAATTATTTCAAGATAATTTAGTGTCTAACAGAAACAACTTTCAGTGTAGAAATTAACTATAAACTACTGTTAGGATATTCTTACATGACTATGATAAACAGGCAACAGTCACCTCTCTCTGCTACCTGTTTGTTTTATAGTTAACAAGGCCAAGGGGGAGAGGCTTTTGATTATTTTGTTTGTGCGCCTGCACATACCTAAGGAAAAAAAAATCACAGATCCCAGTGTCAGTTTAATTATGCGACTGATTTAACTATTAATTCAACAGCTAGTTACTGATCACAATGTTTTAGTATTTGTAAACTTCTCAGTGGTAAGGGTGACAACAAAGTAATGATAAATGTATGTGTTTTCCTGAAGTAGGAAATTATAGAAATGAACAAAGATGCTTTGTTAGTAGGATTATTTTAAATTTAAAGATATGCAGCTTAATATTTTATTACTTAATAGGCATGACACTAGATTTGAGGAAGACGTTTAAAAACAACATTTAAAGACAACCATGCGTATTTTCACGTGGTTAATTCTACTCTCTATTTTATAACCAATTTTAAAGGAAATATTTTTATGGTTTTTCAAAAGACTAATTTGTTTTGTAGAAATCCTGTCTTAGCTATTATTTTTTTTAATTACCTTTTAGAAATTCCCCAGTTTGAAAAGCAGTTAAACTAATTCTCATCTTTATCTTATAACCAGTTTATTAAAAAGTAACTTTTTTCTGTTCTTTCAAAATACTTCAGATTTATCTATTAGAAATCTGAAAGATACCATGTCTTACTTTTATCAAATGATTGATGGTAACTTTCTCTTATGATTTATTCTTCTTACTGCTAGATTTAATAATCTTTCTTTTTTGGCATGATTTTTCAAGAAGATATTTTCCCAATTCATATGAATTTTGATATATATGTTGTGTCAGCAAACAAGTCATGGGTCTACGTAACCAAAAAATGAAAGCATCTACATTTATCTGTTACCTGCATTTCTCACTGAGTTAATAGAATGGTTGTATATGGGATGTTCAGAAACAGGAAAGCTATGGTTTAGCAAATGTTTTAATCTGTTTCAAATAACTTAGCAGGGAAATCTGGTAAAAATGACATGATTAATGACCGAATATGATTAAAATATTTTCACATTCTGTTTTTAATGACCACTATCTTAAGCTTCTACTCTAAAATTTATAACCAGTAAAATATTACAGGAAAAATATATCATTCATAATATAATCCACTGGAAGTTGTGTTTTACCTTATCAAATTGTACTTGCTTTTTAGCCAAAACAGCATAAATTAAAAAGAAATTTCAACTAAAATATAGCTTTTGTGCTACTCTTGAATACATCCTTTGAAGTGTTAATATTTATTAGGTTAAGTTCAGCATAAAAGAACTAGGATTTTTGTTTTCAGTTAGGCAGGGTAGCATTTCAGTCAATATGTAATTTTTGCGTTTACTTTTACAACTAGGCAGACCTTCATCATTTGCAAATAAGTTATTTTAGAGGGTTTAACTATAAATGTTTTCTATGTATATAAATAGGTGGCAAATATAACTATTAATTTTGGAGTTTTGCCCATTGATTGTAGTTGTTCTGTCTTTTTTATCCAGAGATAATGATGTGTATTCAGCCTCTGTCATATTTACCTAGAGGAAGTCTTTTTAATCCCTCATTTTGCTCCTTCACTGAGGTTATGTGTAAATACTACATAAAATGGCAAATGGAAAAACGTCTGTTTGGTCTAAAGATACCATACATCTTAAACAAACACATCAGTCTGTCTTTTGAAAGCATAGTGATAGAAGTTGTGTTTGGTGGGAAAAGGAGGAGGATGGATAAGACCAAAGCAAAAATATGTTGCAAGCTATATGAACCAGTATTAAGTCCTCTTAAAAACTGGATAAATTTTTCTGATTGTGTCTACTTAAGGCAATCATGTCACCCCCATCCCTACACTGTTTCTGTGTTTCTTAATTTCTGTCACCACTGGTATACCATTTTTATAAAAACATACATTGATTTCTGATCAAATCTGAAGCTAATTTTTAATCCGATATCATAGTACAATTTTTTTTAAAACCATGTATATGAATTTATAATCCCATATAGGAAAAAATATGGTAATTTGTTTTAATTATTTCTAATTTGAAATTCCACAAAATGGAATATAATAACTTTAACTTCCTATCCTATAGAGTCTTTGGGGTTAGAGCCCCTGTTTAATTCTTCTGTTATATTTATCCCCGGCACAAAGCACAAATAGGTCACAAGTGATGACTGAATAAATGTCTACTAAACTAATGCCAAATGATTAGTCTTTAATGGCTTATATTTGGCTGACCACATTTATTATGCAAACCAATATATTTGGTATTGTTGCTGACATCTTGTCTTCTTTTTATTACACCATTGTCCTTGTCCTTTTCTCTCCTTTCCCTCTTTGGTTGGATTAACTACATTTTTACTCCTTTTAAAAAACTTCTCGTTAAAAGTTAGACGTAAGTTTATATTTATCTGTCTACCAGTTAACTTTAAGAAGCCTATTTGACTTTGTGTTCTTTGTTAATATAGGGAGTGTGTTAAATTCTAAAACCTCCATCTGGTCCTCCCAATGTAGGTACTTTAGTACTTTTGATTTGTCTCTGACCTCCGTGCCCTTAGGAGCTTTCCTGGTGGCTCAGATGGTAAAGAATCTGCCTACATTGTGGGAAACCCAGGTTCATCCCTGGTTCAGGAAGATCCCCTGGAGAAGGGAATGGCTACCGACTTACGGGATCACAAAGAACTGGACATGACTAAGCAACTAACACACAAACACACATACCTGTGTCCTTAAGCTGCCTTCAATCTGGAATTTTTGTAATATTTTTCATTATGTCTTTACTTTCTTAAAAACCATTTCTGAAGAATTTTATTAAGTGTTACAGCCATGTTGTGAACTGCTATTTAGAATTAACTATTTAATTTTACCTGTTTATTTTACTCATTACTGTTTCTTGGGTCCTGATCTTTCTTATATCTGTTTTCATTTTGCTATAGAACTCCTTTAGGTATTCTTTCAGAAATGGTTCTAGATAGCAAATTATGTGAGGTACTTTATATGTTGATTATTTATTCACACATCTGATATCAGAAAGGATTCAAGGCAGAGACTGCATTGTGCAGTTTTTCAAGTTAGGAAGTTGATGAGGAGAATGTACGTGGTTCTAAGATCTTTGCGTGTGCTTCCATTAAGAGTAGACTTTTTATTTTTCTTTTATATGCTGAATGTTTTTAAAGGTGTGATTTAAAATTAATTATAACTTATTTGCTAAGAATTTTTCTCTTGGAGGAAAAAAGGACTTGTTACATATCATACAGTTAAAAATATGTACTTCAATAAATAGTTAATAAGCATCTTTTCTATGCAACAAATACGCAGTATTGATACCCAGTATGTTTCCAACAAATACCCAGGATGTTCCATGTGGAACATACTACATACAATACTTGGTAAAATGTATTAAAATATGCATTTGTTCATGTTATAGTTTAAATTTGCCTTTATAACTCTGGAGTTTTGTTTTAAGAATATTTTAAAATTAAATATATGTAAAGTAAAATTTAAAGATCTGTTATTATCATCTTTAATCAGATTGGAACACAAGTTGTACAACTTTTAAAATACCATTATCTATTTTTGAGTTAGCTAAGTTAACAACTTAGCTAAGTTAACTTAGCTAAGTTAACAACATGTTACAGTAATTCAAGAGACGAGAGGGTTTCACTTTGCGTTTTTTACTTCACAAAGATTAACGTGGCAAAGAACTTTCACGTCAGTTTTGTTGGAAGTGAAGGAACTATCTATTTTGCAGATACATGTGATTTTAATGTAGACTGTATTTTCTGATATTTTTCAGCCTCATTTCATTGTTCCTACTTTTGGGTTTATTTGTGTAAGGCTACTGTAGAGCTAATGGATGACAGGATTATAGTGCAGCATTGGTATCTCATTTTAAAAGCATTCAGGGAGTTAGTTTGACACAACAAAGAATATAGTTTGAAAATGAAGGGCAAAGAACAAAGGGAGGTAGAGGAAAAATGTGGCAGTGTGAATAAATAAAAATAAAATACATGAAAATAAAGGCTGAATAGTCTGCACATTTTAAAGACTTAGTTTTCCTGGAAACTAGCCTTCCAGAAAAACTGTACCAGTTTATAGTCTCACCAGTTGTATAAAGTATTATCTTTTTCTGGTTACATTGGCCAACTCTTGAGTATTACCATCTTCCTATTTTCTTTACTAATCCGATAGGTGAAAAGTAGGATCTCATTGTTTTAATTTACATTTCTAATGTCTAGAGAGAGTGAACATTCTTCTTCTTATGTATTATTTATCATTTATAATTCTCTTCTGAATTGTTTATTAACTGTGTGTGTGTGTGTGTATCTGTGTGTCTGTGTGTATGGCTGGAAGTAAGAGCAGGGCTTGAGTCAGACAGACCATCATTTATATCCCGGCTTTGCCTTTTAAGCTTTGTGTATTTTGGGGCAAGTAATATAATCTCTCTCAGCCTAGTTTCTTCATTTGTAAAACAAGAATACTTATAATACCTATGTCAATGTTATGAAGACTAAATAAAATAATATATAGTTAAATCCCTCATCAAGTGTTAGGTACACATTAGTGATGCTATTGCTGATTATTAAAAGGGTAATGCATTTAATATTTCTCCCAATTGATTGCTTGATGTTTAAGATTTTTTTTCTCTACAGAAATTTAAAAAATTTTATTAGTAACATGTCAGTCTTTTCTTTTATAATGTTTACTTTGGGCTTATGTTAAGAAAATTGTTCTTCACACCCTATCCTATAAAAATATAATGGAAGTATTTTTGAATGTGACTGAGCTATAAATTGAATAATTAATTTTAGTGACTCAGACTAAGAAGGTAGACTGATAATATGATTTTTCATTTCTCTGGGAAAATGTTAACTTTTACTCTTGTTGAAAAAATTCAGAAAACATTAATTCACATATTTAACAGATTATTATTAGTTTTTATCTTTTGGATTATTTGTATATTTACTTTATACAATACCTTTGCGTCCATTAGAAAATGGTGCTGTCCTTAGGTCAATGAATTAGATAAAGCCCCTTTCTCTACCCTCTACTTCACTGTAGCTGAGTGACTTTTCCGGGTCAGTGTGAGTACACAGGCTTGGGAGAGAGGGAGGCATGAGCTGGAGTTTCCACATGACTCTTCCACCAGATTCCTTTTGCACTGCCTGGATTTTACCACGTTATCTGATGGCCCATTTCCATGTTATCATAAAATGGCTCAGATTAATGAAATCAGATTAATTTTGAGGAATTAATGACTGATTTATCTAAAACCACTTGCATAATTTAAGTGGATGGAGTAACCTTTTATAAAAACAAGAAAAACCTTTTTATTTGAATATTGTGGGCAAAAAATAAGAGAGCAGTAGCACAAAGCATACAGCCCTCTATTCTTCTACCCTGATTATTAATTCAGTGTGTTCTTAAGGGTTGATTCCTTCCTCCCAGTAAATAGTGTTGTTAATGACCCATCTGAGGCCATGTCTTTTTGAATGTTTTTCTTGTTATGGGAAAATTGATAGGTATGATGTTGCGTCTCCAGCAAAATGTGCCTTGCAGAAGTCTCACCCTCTCACTATGCTTAATCATCCACGGTGCTCCTCTCTTACTTCTGTATTCTTCTGTAGCCTATTATTCATGATTCTTTCTTGCTAACCTTGTAACCATTTTTACTTTGTTCTTTGGAACTCTCATTCCATTATGAATACATTCTAATTTATCTTCAAGTCTCTTCAGAAAATGTCTCCTTCATTTTCTTGCTTTGAGATTTGGCTCTGTCCCAAGGTTCTTCTTGCAACTGCAGTTTTTCCTCCACCCCTCAAGGCAATGTCAGTTGTAACAATGTCAGAAGGTAACAATCCTCATTACCTTCTTCAAAGCTTCAGTTTTTCTTTCTCATGTTAAGAACTCTTTTGAGGTTTGCCATCTTATTCAGTGACTTAGAACGCACAGTTCAGTTCAATTCAGTCACTCATTGTGTCTGACTCTTTGTGATCCCATGGACTGTAGCACGCCAGGCCTCGCTGTCCATCACCAGCTCCCGGAGTTTATTCAAACTCATGTCCATTGAGTCGGTGATGCCATCTAACCATCTCATCCTCTGTCGTCCCCTTCTCCTCCTGCCTTCAATCTTTCCCAGTATCAGAGTCTTTTCAAATGAGTCAGTTCTTTGCGTCAGGTGGCCAAAGTATTGGAGTTTCAGCTTCAACATCAGTCCTTCGAATGAACACTCAGGACTGATCACCTTTAGGATGGACTGGTTGGACCTCCTTGCAGTCCAAGGAACTCTCAAGAGTATGCTCCAACACCACAGTTCAAAAGCATAAATTCTTCGGTGCTCAGCTTTCTTTATAGTCCAACTCTCACATCCATACATGCTTTGACCAGACGGAACTTTGTTGGCAAAATAATGTCTCTGCTTTTTAATATGCTGTCTTGGTTGGTCATAACTTTTCTTCCAAGGAGCAAGCACCTTTTAATTTCATGGTTGCAATCACCATCTGCAGTGATTTTGGAGCCCCCCCCCCCCCCAAATAAAGTCTGTCACTGTTTCCTCATCTATTTGCCATGAAGTGATGAGACCAGATACCATGATCTTCGTTTTCTGAATGTTGAGTTTTAAGCCAACTTTTTCACTCCCCTCTTTCACTTTCATCAAGAGGCTCTTTAGTTCTTCTTCAATTTCTGCCATAAGGGTGGTGTCATCGGCATATCTGAAGGTATTGATATTTCTCCCGGCAATCTTGATTGCAGCTTGTGCTTCATCCAGCCCAGCATTTCTCATGATGTACTCTGCATATAAGTTAAATAATCAGGATGACAATATTCAGCCTTGACATACTCCTTTCCCGATTTGGAACCAGTCTGTTGTTCCATGTCCAGTTCTAACTGTTGCTTCCTGACCTGCATACAGATTTCTCAGGAGGCAGGTCAGGTGGTCTGGTATTCCCATCTCTTTCAGAATTTTCCACAGTTTATTGTGATCCACACAGTCAAAGCCTTTGGTATAGTCAGTAAAGCAGAAATAGACGTTTTTCTGGAACTCTCTTGCTTTTTTGATGATCCAGCCGATGTTGGCAATTTGATCTCTGGTTCCTCTACCTTTTCTAAAACCAGCTTGAACATCTGGAAGTTCATGGTTCACATACTGTTGAAGCCTAGCTTAGAGAATTTTGAGTGTTATGTTACTAGCATGTGACACAAGGGCAATTGTGTGGTAGTTTGAACATCCTTTGGCATTGCCTTTCGTTGGGATTGGAATGAAAACGCGCCTTTTCCAGTACCATGGCCACTGCTGAGTTTTCCAAATTTGCTGACACAATGAGTGCAGCACTTTCACAGCATCATCTTTTAGGATTTGAAATAGCTCAGCTGGAATTCCATCACCTCCACTAGCTTGGTTCATAGAGATACTTCCTAAGGCCCATTTGACTTCACATTCCAGGATGTCTGGCTCTAGGTGAGTGATCATACCATCGTGATTATCTGGGTCGTGAAGATTGTTTTTGTATAGTTCTTCTGTGTATTCTTGCCAATATGCTGCTTCTTAATATCTTCTGCTTCTGTTAGGTCCCTACCATTTCTGTCCTTTATTGTGCCCATCTGTTTATGAAATGTTCCCTTGGTATCTCTAATTTTCTGGAAGAGATCTCTAGTCTTTCCCTTTCTATTGTTTTCCTCTAGTTCTTTGCATTGATCACTGAGGAAGGCTTTCTTATCTGTCCTTGCTATTCTTTGGAGCTCTGCATTCAAGTGGGTGTATTTTTCCTTTTTTTCCTTTGCCTTTCACTTCTCTTCTTTTCACAGCTATTTGTAAGGCCTCCTGAGACAACCATTTTGCTTTTTTGCATTTCTTTTTCTTGGGCATGGTCTTGATCCCTACCTCTTATACAATGCCACAAACTTCTGTCCACAGTTCATCAGGCACTTTATCAGATCTAATCGCTTGAATCTATTTCTCAGTTCCACTGTATAATTGTAAGGGATTTGATTTAGGTCATACCTGAATGGTCTAGTGGTTTTCTCTACTTTCTTCAATTTAAGTCTGAATTTGACAATAAGGAGTTCATAATCTGAGCCATAGCCAGCTCCCAGTCTTATTTTTGCTAACTGTATAGAGCTTCTCCATCTTTGGCTGCAAAGAATATAATCAGTCTGATTTTGGTATTGACCATCTGTGATGTCCATGTGTAGAGTCTTCTCTTGTGTTGTTGGAAGAGGGTTTTTTCTATGACCAGTGTAAAATTTTATTAGCCTTTGCCCTGCTTCTTTCTGTACTCCAAGGCCAAATTTGCCTGTTACTCCAGGTGTTTCCTGACTTCCTACTTTTGCATTCCAGTCCCCTATAATGAAAAGGACATCTTTTTTGTGTGTTAGTTCTAGAAGGTCTTGTAGGTCTTCATAGACTGTTCAACTTCAGCTTCTTCAGCATTACTGGTCTGCGCATAGACTTGGATTGCTCTGATATTGAATGGGTTGCCTTGGAAACAAACAGAGATCATTATGTCATTTTTAAGATTGCACCCAAGTACTGCATTTTGGACTCTTGTCGACTATGATGGCTACTCCATTTCTTCTAAGGGATTCTTGCCCACAGTAGTAGATTTCATGGTCATCTGAGTTAAATTCACGCATTCCAGTCCATTTTAGTTCGCTGATTCCTAAAATGTCGATGTTCCCTCTTGCCATCTCCTGTTTGGCCACTTTCAATTTGCCTTGATTCATGGACCTAAAGAGCAATATTGCTCTTTACTGCATCGGAATTTGCTTCTATCACCAGTCACATCCACAACTGGGTGTTATTTTTGCTTTGGCTCCATCTCTTCATTCTTTATGGAGTTATTTCTCCCCTGATCTCCAGTAGCATGTTGGGCACCTACCAACCTGGGGAGTTCATCTTTCAGTGTCCTATCTTTTTGCCTTTTCATACTGTTCATGGGGTTCTCCAGGATAGAATACTGAAATGGTTTGCCATTCCCTTCTCCAGTGGACCACATTTTTTCAGAACTCTCCACCATGACCCATCCATCTTGGGTGACCCTACACGGCATGGGTTATAGTTTCATTGAGTTAGACAAGGCTGTGGTCCATGTGATCAGATTGGTTAGTTTTCTGTGATTGTGGTTTCCAGTCTGTCTGCCCTCTGAGGGATAAGGATAAGAGGCTTACGGAAGCTTCCTGAGAGACTGACTGAGGGGGAAACTGTGTCTTGTCCTGATTGATGGGGCCATGCTCAGTAACTCTTTAATCCAATTTTCTGTTGATGGATGGAGCTGTGTTCCCTCCCTGTTATTTCAGATCAGATCAGATTAGATCAGTCACTCAGTCTTTGCAACCCCACGAATCGTAGCACACCAGGCCTCCCTGTCCATCACCAACTCCCAGAGTTCACTGAGATTCACGTCCATCGAGTCAGTGATGCCATCCAGCCATCTCATCCTCTGTCATCCCCTTCTCCTCTTGCCCCCAATCCCTCCCAGCATCAGAGTCTTTTCCAATGAATCAACTCTTCGCATGAGGTGGCCAAAGTACTGGAGTTTCAGCTTTAGCATCATTCCTTCCAAAGAAATCCCAGGGCTGATCTCCTTCAGAATGGACTGGTTGGATCTCCTTGCAGTCCAAGGGACTCTCAAGAGTCTTCTGCAACACCACAGTTCAAAAGCATCAATTCTTCGGCGCTCAGCTTTCTTCACAGTCCAGCTCTCACATCCATACATGACCACAGGAAAAACCATAGCCTTGACTAGACGAACCTTTGTTGGCAAAGTAATGTCTCTGTTTTTCAATATGCTATCTAGGTTGGTCATAACTTTCCTTCCAAGGAGTAAGCGTCTTTTAATTTTATGGCTGCAGTCACCATCTGCAGTGATTTTGGAGCCCAGAAAAATAAAGTCTGACACTGTTTCCACTGTTTCCACATCTATTTCCCGTGAAGTGATGGGACCAGATGCCATGATCTTCGTTTTCTGAATGTTGAGCTTTAAGCCAACTTTTTCACTCTCCACTTTCACTTTCATCAAGAGGCTTTTGAGTTCCTCTTCACTTTCTGCCATAAGGGTGGTGTCATCTGCATATCTGAGGTGACTGATATTTCTCCCAGCAATCTTGATTCCAGCTTGTGTTTCTTCCAGTCCAGCATGTCTCGTGATGTACTCTGCATATAAGTTAAATAAGCAGGGTGACAATATACAGCCTTGACATACTCCTTTCCTGATTTGGAAGTTGTTCCATGTCCAGTTCTAACTGCTGCTTCCTGACCTGCATACAAATTTCTCAAGAGGCAGATCAGGTGGTCTGGTATTCCCATCTCTTGAAGAATTTTCCACAGTTTATTGTGATCCACACAGTCAAAGGCTTTGGCATAGTCAATAAAGCAGAAATAGATGTTTTTCTGGAACTCTCTTGCTTTTTCCATGATCCAGCCAATGTTGGCAATTTGATCTCTGGTTCCTCTGCCTTTTCTAAAACCAGCTTGAACATCAGGAGGTTCACGGTTCACGTATTGCTGAAGCCTGGCTTGGAGAATTTTGAGCATTACTTTACTAGCATGTGAGATGAGTGCAATTGTGCGGTAGTTTGAGCATTCTTTGGCATTGCCTTTCTTTGGGATTGGAATGAAAACTGACCTTTTCCAGTCCTGTGGCCACTGCTGAGTTTTCCAAATTTGCTGGCATATTGAGTGCAGTTCTTTCACAGCATCATCTTTCAGGATTTGGAATAGCTCAACTGGAATTCCATCACCTCCACTAGCTTTGTTCATAGTGATGCTTTCTAAGGCCCACTTGACTTCACATTCCAGGATGTCTGGCTCTAGGTCAGTGATCACACCATCATGATTATCTTGGTCGTGAAGATCTTTTTTGTACAGTTATTCTGTGTATTCTTGCCATCTCTTCTTAATATCTTCTGTTTCTGTTAGGTCCATATCATTTCTGTCCTTTATCAAGCCCATCTTTGCATGAAATGTTCCTTTGGTATCTCTGATTTTCTTGAAGAGATCTCTAATCTTTCCCATTCTGTTGTTTTCCTCTATTTCTTTGCATTGATCGCTGAAGAAGGCTTTCTTATCTCTTCTTGCTATTCTTTGGGACTCTGCATTCAGATGTTTATATCTTTCCTTTTCTCCTTTGCTTTTCCCTGTTATTTACCTGGGGCCAAACTATGGTGGGGCTTCCCTGGTGGCTCAAACTAAAGCATGAAGTGAAGTCACTCATTCTGACTCTTTGCGACCCCATGACTGTAGCCTACCAGGCTCCTCCATCTATGGGATTTCCCAGGCAAAAATACTGGAGTGGATTGCCGTTTCCTTCTCCAGGGGATCTTCCCAATCCAGGGATTGAACCTGGGTCTCCCACATTGCAGGCAGACACTTTACCATCTGAGCCACTAGGAAAGCCAGGAAATGACCCAAAGAGCTTAGCTAATACTTGTCATAATTTACTAAACACTGATCATTTCTAACTGTTACTATTTGTGTCCTTTTTAACAAATGAGCTAAGTAGAGATAAAGAGATTAATTTGGAATGAATGAATGTAAGAGTTGTATTTGCTGCCCTGTCTGGTTTTAACCTTTCCCACAGGTGAACTTGCTGGAGACCTTTTTACACTGTGGCATTTGGGTCCTGTTTGTTAGAACTGCTGCCATTGGGACCTCCCCTCCCTTTTGTAGCATATTTGATATTCAGACCTCATTCTCATTTTGTTTCAGCAACTTGGGAATTTTTTGGTTACTCATTGTGTAGGTTTTCAATTAACTGGGCTTTTCAAATAAATACAGTTCAGCCACACAGAGTACTATTTTCAGATACAGTGTATACTGCGTTTAAGTCTGTTTTTCCTACTTACCTAATAATGGCATTTATACAAGTAAAAGATATATCTAGTGAACAAATGGGTGTTCCTAGCTCTGGATATGCCATGGAGGCTTTAATTCTTTTTTATTAGTGATGTTTTAAAAAATCTCTCCCAAATGCTTGGAGGAATGGGAACATGAGCTTTCCACAGGGAAATCTTACTTGTATTGTTTCTTTTAGTATAAGTTTTATGTAACTGTCTATTCTGTGGTTAAATAAAATATGTCCTCTCTATGGTTACCAGTGTAACCTTTGTACACATGCTACCCGTGATTCTCAGATCTCCTTCTTAAAATCCCACATGCACAAATGAGTGCAAATTTTGTACTCTTTTACCTTTGAAAAATTTGTGAGGATCACTATATCGTTTTGATCATTAGATTAGCAAATGCTTAACTTCTCACAAAATTCCCCTTAAAAGATATTTAACTATTTCTGGTTTTCAAATATTCAAACATACATGCCTTTTAGAAAGGCAGAATATATGTATATGATTATTAATGAAAGGGAAGAAAGAATTATTGCTACACCATAATCTATTGCTTATGTCATTGTAAACTAGATTATTTATAATATATATTTTGTGTCTACATGTATATTTATATTTGTGTGTGTTCACTTGCTCAGTTGTGTCTGATTCTTTGCAGCCCCTTGGTCTGTAGCCTACCAGGCTCCTGTGTCCATGGAATTTCCCAGGCAAGGATACTGGAGTGGGTTGCCATTTCCTTCTCCAGGGGAACTTCCTGACCCAGGGATTGAACCTGAGTCTCTTGTGTCTCCTGCATTGACAGGTGGATTCTTTACCACTAGCGCCACCTGGGAAGCCCCACATTTATAGTTAATATACACTAAATATATAACATATGTAATATACAGTACATGTATGCATATGAGTGAGTGAAAGTCACTCAGTTGTGTCTGACTCTTTGGGACCCCATGGACTGTAGCCTGTCAGGCTTCGCTGTCCATGGGGATTCTCCAGGCAAGAATACTGGAGTGGGTAGCCTTTCCCTTCTCCAGGGGATCTTCCCAACCCAGGGATCGAACCCAGGTCTCCAACATTGCAGGTGGGATTCTTTATCATCTGAGCCACCAGGGCATATACATATACATAAAACAGAGGATGTGATTTGTCATGATTTGATTTTATAAGAACAGAGTGTTAGCATCTGAAAAAGGAACATTAAAGATGGTGTAATCCAACACTCATTTAAAAACGTTACACACTTAGAGAGGCAGCACGTGGATTCCCCAAGATCTCATGTGGAAGAACCTAGTTTAGAATTCGGGGCTGTGTTCATGATACCATTACTGTAATCATATTTTCATTCAATTCCAAAGCCTTTTAATTTGAATGTCATAGTCACTATTGTTAGTGTGTGTGTGTGTGTGTGTGTGTGAGAGAGAGAGAGAGAGAGAGAGAGAGAGAGAGAGAGGCTCAGCCCTTTCCATTTATTCCTATCCAGTAATTTGGCAGATTTCCTTTAAACAAGTGTCATCAATTTAGGAGCAGGCCGATGAGACATCACTGAAGCTAATGAGAAAAAAAAAAAAAATTAGCGAGTTTCCTCTCACTGAAAATGTTCAATAGCCTCCCTCGTACCTAAAATATGTTATGTGTTTTTTCATCTTGCAGCCTCAGTAGAAGAATAAGTGGTTACTTGATTCTGCCTTTACCTGTGTTCTTCGTTCTGCTTACTGTGGGCTTTGAGATTGTATGCTGTGTTCAAAGGTTTCTAAGTAGCCCAAAGTGAAAGTGAAAGTCACTCAGTCCTGTCTGACTCTTTGCGACCCCATGGACTATACAGTTCATAGAATTCTCCAAGCAAGAATACTGGAGTGGGTAGCCTTTCCCTTCTCCAGCAGATCTACCCAACCCAGGAATCAAACCGGGGTCTCCTGGATTGCAGACGGATTCTTGACCAGCTGAGCCACAAGGGAAGCCCCCAGGTAGCCCAAAAGCATCCTAATTAACTGGATAGGCTTAATGGGATTGAAAATGATGTTTCAATGACTGTGCCTTTTCATTAAGCGACATTATTAAGAGTACAGCTAGCTCTGTTTAATTACACTGATACTGGTACCCACTCCTTTTGAGGAATTTAGTGCTCTGTATCTGCTAAGTAGCACCTGACAGTTTCTCATCTATTGATGTCTCTTTTGGAGAAGAAAATGACAACCCAGTCCAATAGTCTTGCTTTGGAAGATCTCATGAACAGAGGACCTGGTAAGCTACAGTCCATGGGGTTGCAAAGAGTCGGACATGACTTAGTGATGAAGCAATAACAAATGTCTCTTTAAATTTCTAAAATGCCCTTTTCCCTACCTTCCAGACTAGGCACATTTGTTCAAATATCAGACCATGCTTTATTTACACATTAATTCTTTCTTTTAAACATCAAATGTTCTAACGGATTGGGCACTTAATATGTATGGTGGAACGTTGACTCAGGCCCTGCCCTAACTGGATGGGTTCTTTAAATATGATTCCAAAGAGGAGATATGAGATTTTTGGAACTAGCAAATCTGATTATATCATCCTTTTACCCAGATGTTTTCAATGGCTTCCCTTTGGCTACAAGGTGACATCTCTTTCCATCTTGGCATAAAATGGAAAGGCTTTCATGATCTGGCCCTCTTTCTGTCCACATTTAAGGCAAGCTCAGAGTAACAGGTCAAGGAAGGTCTCTGGCTTTAAACTGAAACCTGGAGGACGAGTAGGAGAGATGTAGGCAAGGGAGGGGAAGGCTTGAATGAGAATATTCCCAAGAAATAGAATGAGACTCAGTGAAGGTCCTGCTGTTGCTGCTGCTAAGTTGCTTTAGTCGTGTCCGACTCTGTGCGACCCCATAGATGGCAGCCCACCAGGCTCCCCCTTCCCTGGGATTCTCCAGGCAAGAACACTGGAGTGGGTTGCCATTTCCTTCTCCAATGCATGAAAGTGAAAAGTGAAAGTGAAGTCACTCAGTCGTGTCCGACTCCTAGCGACCCCATGGACTGCAGCCTACCAGGCTCCTCTGTCCATGGGATTTTCCAGGCAAGAGTACTGGAGTGGGTTGCCATTGCCTTCTCCAATGCATGAAAGTGAAAAGTCAAAGTTAAGTTGCTCAGTCGTGTCCGACTCTTACCGACCCCATGGACTGCAGCCTACCAGGCTCCTCCGTCCATGGGATTTTCCAGGCAAGAGTACTGGAGTGGGGTGCCAGTGCCTTCTCCGTTTAACCCCCTATGGTTTTGCAAACTCAATTACCTGAAGCCACTGCCATACCCTGTGTTTCGCTCGTCTTCCTGTGCTTGGCCTTGTAATACTTCAGTCCTCTTGACTCTACGTTTAGACCCTGCATACATGATGCTGTGCAGTCTACCTGAATACACTGGCACTGGAGCTAGAGAATTGGGGTCTAAAAGATGAGGAATGTCCACACAGCCGTGAAACAGAATTCCTTGTTCGTTAGCAGCATTCTGCCTCTAAATCCTGCTGGTATTCAGGAGAGAGAAAGTCTGGGACCATTAAATACCTGAAAATGAAAGAAGAGCTTCCTATCCAGTGTCTAGCTCAGTCCCTATAACCCTTCTTAAGATAGGCACTATTATCCGGAACCTGCATTGAGGGCTGCTCTGCGGATGAATGTCACAGCCTATAAAGCCACTCAGAGACAAGCTAAGTATTCGGCAAGATTTGTCTCAGCTTTTCCTGCCATTGAATCCCTCTTCCTATTTCTGGTGCCTATTTATTGTGGAACTCTGTTGGCTATCCCTTTCCTATCTGTCCATAATTTGATTTTCTAAATCACCTAAATGTGTTATCAGATATTTTTTCTAAAATGTAAATCTGCCATGTCACCCCTCTGCGCAGAGTATTCAATGGCTTTCCACTGGCTGTAGAATGAAATCTCTCTTCCGTGCATACAAGGAAGGTCTTACATGGCCTGGATCCCTCTCTGTCCAAGGTGACATTCTTCTCTCCCCACTCTCACCCCTAACAATTTATATCTTATAAAACCTGAACTGATTCTCACAGAATGGAATTATGTGCTGTTTTGGCTGTTTCTGGGCTTCCCAGGCGACACTAGTGGTAAAGAACCCTCCTGCCACTGCAGGAGATATAAGAGACGCAGTTTCGATCCCTGGGTCAGGAAGATCCCCTGGAGGAAGGCAGTATTCATGTCTGGAGAATCCTATATGGACAGAGTAGCCTGGCAGGCTTCAGTCCACAGGGGTTGTAAAGAGTTACACATAACTGAAGGGACTTAGCACACACGCATGCACATGGCTGTTTCTGGGCCTTTGCACACCCACTGCACTCCCTTGGAATAGACTTTTTATTTCCCAGTAAGATAGGCATATGAAGGAAGGCTATTTCTACTAGACTTTTGTGCTTCTATAAAAGCATTATCTTACTTTATTATGATTACTTGCCAGTCTCCAGTCTCTTTATAAGGTTTTTGAGGATGAATCTACGTCTTTTCATGGTATTTTACCCTCAGCCTCTGGTAAAGTGGTAAACACATCCATTCACTAAATATTTACTGCTTTAGCAACAAGAGGAAGAGTGGTAAACAGACAGGCAGGGCTCCTGATCTTCAGGCATTTACATTCTAGTGTGTATATGTGTCTGGCACTAAACCAGTAAACCAATAAACATGATGACATCTGATAAGAAGAGCAGAGGAAATGGGAAGGATCACATGGTAGGGAATGGTGATGTAGGGAAGGAGGCACTAATTTAAATAGGATTTCTAGGAAAGCCTCACTAAGGAGGAGATATTTGAGCTAAGGTCTGAAGTATGAGAGTCCAAACAAAGAGTTTAAGGGAATGTTCTAAGCAGAGGAGAAAGCAAATATAATAAGCAATGAATTTGATATGTTAGGGAAACTGAAAGAAGACCAATGTGGTTGGAACACAATGTGGAGAGTGGTTCAAGATGTGTTTGGAGTTCCCCGGTGGCATAGTGGTGAGGAATCTGGGCTTTCAATGCCTTCCTATAAGCTGTGCGGTGCAGCCAAAAAAAAGAGAGAGGTGGGTGGGAGTTGGATAATGTACACTTTTGTCTACCTTGAAATATCTCTAATTGAATGTGTCAGGTCTGGTCTAATTATGCACAGGCACTGTATTGGAGAGGGGGGCGGCAGAGGATGAGATGGTTAGATAGCATCAACAGACTTGATGGACTTGAATTTGAGCAAACTCCAGGAGAGAGTGGAGGAGAGGGAAGCCTGGAGTGCTGCAGTCCATGGGGTTGCAAAGAGTTGGACATGACTTAGTGACTGGACAACAACTGTATTGGTCTTCTTCATTTTCCGACATAGCCTTAGGATGCACTTCTCCCCAGCACTGTTCCCACCAGGCCCCAAATCACTGCTATAAGCATGTTAAACATATCTCTCCTTGGTTTTATTTATGGAATTTCACCAGATCTGGAAACATTACAGGAATCAACTTGGCTCCAATGTTTCGTCTTCTGAGCTGGCCTTTGATGGGAGTCATATCACAATGAATTCAGGATGATGTTAACAGTGATTACAGAGGAACAGGACCAAGCACGGGTCAGAGATTTCTAAGTAATACCAAGGATGGGGATCCTTGCATTTGTTCCTGGCTTTTGTCTTCATCTGAACCAGCAACATGGAAAAGGAAAGAAAAACTCCGTAACCAGTTCACTCTCCACCCTAGCAGAAAGTTAGTGTAGAAGCCAGTGCAGAGATCACGCGTGAACTCTAGAAATCTTACTACACTTTTCAGAGATGGCAATGGAATTGTTTTTGTTTTATTAAAACAATTGCTCATATTAATGAGCAATGAAGGAAGTAACTGCTGATCTGAAGTCTCTAAAAGGCTTCAGGATAGTAGTGAAGCGGACTACACATTCTTCCAGCTGCCGCTGTTCACAACACTCTTGACAGTTAAAATACATCACACATTCTCTTGTCCTTTTAATGTAAACATTTACTGCTTAAAGTGGACTATAGAATCAAACCAAAATAGAAGGATGCAGACTGATATTTCAGAGGTGAAGCTAAACACGAGACCAAATTAAAGTAATTTGCAATCTAACTCATAGTTACATATTGTACATTATACTGTGTTTGTCCCTGGGAAAGATTAAACAGAGGGCTTTCATTGCTTGCTTTATTTTTACAACCTGTTACCAGAAGGGGATTTCCTACAGAACAGGCAAAATTTTGAGTTAGAATAAAGTTAGGAAAAAATGGAAAATGTTTTAAGGTAAGGATAGGCTCCTGGAGGCTGATTTTCTTCTGTGCCTGAGGATTGTCTAGAGTCAGGGAAATAATGCCATGTCTGGTTTTTGTAGTTGTTGATCTCCCCAGGAAAACCCAACCTCCTTCTTTCTTCCCCACTGGCATCTGGCTCATGCCTTTACCTTCAACTCTTACAACTTCTTTCAAATTGTATTAAATTTGAAGACAAAGAACCTTCCAAATGACCCACATTTGAATCCTGGGCCTATTTCTGGGCTGACTTGAGTAAGATAGAGATTTTTTTTTTTTAAAGGATATAAAATTTTGCTTAAAAATCCCAGTACTTAAAAATGTGGCATTCTATAAAATGTTAGACCCTATAAGAAATTCTGGTATCCTTGAACTTATTAGTAGTTTTACCCTGAAAGGAAAAATTATAAATGAATATAGGTTCAAATTTGTTCACTTTTCTGTCTTGCTTAAGATTTCCATGCGCAACACATAAATTTATCAAACTCCTTTCCTGGTGACAGTACATCATTAGATTACTTCAGTGAGTATTCAGGAGATTTTAATCTTATGAGTCATAAAATTCTTTTATTCCCCAAAGAATTTCCTGTGTCTGCCTGGAATTTCGCGTCTTTGTAGTTGTAGCGGGACTCCTTGAAGCAGTTACTTTCTAAATGACTGTGTTCTTGAGGTCTGTATGTAATACCTGGGACGCCGGGTCACAGATTGAGTCCTGTTTTTCAAGAAAATTGAAAAATGAATCCCTTTCACTGCCTTAGTTCTGGTGATTTTATTCAGAAATTTCCTTACATTTTTTAACCTCTTCCTTTCACGATGGAGATACTTTCACTTGTGCTTATGCAGTCGGTTCCCAGCCTTTTGTGCCCACGCAGGCCTGTTTTTGTTTCTTTCCGTGAATTTCCTCCAGCGACTGGATATTAGTGCGTTGCTGGCCTGTCCCATCAGGTTTTCATCACTCACTTGGTGTAAAGGAAAAGGAGATAGGGTTACAAATATATAGGACCATTTAGCAATTGATGAGAAATGCCTTTGGATATCCCTTTTCCTCCTCTTTTTTTTTTTTTTTTTTTTTTAAGCTCTTTTTGAAGAAGGTGAAAGTGAGGTTATAGTGGAAAGCCAGAATCCTTGTGTGTTCCCATTTAAAAGGTCCAGGGAAGTGAAGATGATCCTTTTTGACATGTGAGTTTTAGAAATCCTTACTGATTATTGCTAATACACACTTTGCTTATGTGAAGAGCTTCATCTGCATGTGCATGTCTTTGTGTGTTTTAAAAGATAATGCCTAACTGCGTTCTGATAATAAATGGCAGCTGAGCAAGCACGGAGGAGACTGAAGTCCATCTGGATATACCATTTGGCAAGATTCATCTAGCCTAGGACAAACAAAGTGGAAGGCTTGTAGAACATTGACTCTAACAAATAAATTATTCAGTAGTTGATTACTAGGAAGTCTTTTATTAGATATCAGTATGTTTGGTGTCGTTAAAACAAATTTAGAATTTTATCCAAAAAGTTAGGATCTTATATAATATTTGCTTTATGGCTACTTTCTCATTTTTCAGCAAAGGGCTTTCAAAATTTTTAAATCAATAAAAGAAGATAAAAGAATATACAAATCAGATAAATGTTTTACTTGGTTGATTAGTATATTACTTATTTTTAGAGCAGAGAAAAAAGTCAATGCAGTAATTACTTTCTGTTCACTATATGTGAAAATATAAGTCCTTGGAATGTAGCACACATTATCATTGCATAATCTATATCCATATGCTGTTTATAACAAGCTGAAATGTTAGACCCATGAGAAAAGAACCAGATTCTGGCACAGGACAGTTTTGTGGTAAGGAAAGATGAATGGATTCCAAAAAAAAAAAAATGGTTAAAAGCTTGATGTTTCCACAGTAAAATAAGAGAACTGAAATGGGGGTTTTAGAGATGTATGTTAACACAAACTGACATTTAAAACAGTTAATTCCTTTCTTCATCTGTATTTTCCTCTGGCTCTTCTGACCCCGATTTAGGTAACTGAACTGACTCACACCTTTCTTAGCAGGTAAGGACAGGAACAAAGACGTCTGGCACTGTAGCCCTTGCCCACCCCCTTGTGTGGCCTTTCTTTAATAGCTGTTTCCTCTAACAGTTAGAGGCAGATCTGTGCCTCTTTAATAGCTGTTTCCTCTAACAGTTAGAGGCAGATCTGTGCCACTCAGTGATGCCTCGGTTGGAGCTTGCTGGCTTAACAGTTGTATTTTGCTAACGATGCTAGGACTACATGTTTGATGGCCAGTGTGGGTATTTTCATACCGTGAAAAAGGGCTTTGTCCAAACATTTATTGCTCACCTCACCCTTTCTTAAATAAATTTGAGATAAGGAGATTGGTGAATATGAGAATGACTCAGTAAAAAATCTATTTGGAGCGCATTAAGATGGCCATTATTAAAAAAAAAAAATAGAAAATAGCAAGTGTTGGAGAAGATGTGGAGAAGTTAGAACGCCTGAACATTGTTGATGAGAATGTAAAATGGTGCACCCAGTGTAGAAAACTGTATGGAAGTTCCTCAAAGATTAAACATAGCAATTCCACTTCTGGGCATGTACTCAAAAGCACTGAAAACAGAGAATTGAACAGATGTTTGTACATCCACGTTCATAGCAGCACTATTCACAATAGCCAAAAGGAGGAAACAACTCAAAAGTCCACTGAAGGGAGAATGGATATACGTGGTATATACCCGAATTGGAATCTTAGTCTTAAAGAGGAATGAAATCTGATACATGCGACAATATGGATAAATCTTAAATACATTATCAGTTCAGTTCAGTCGCTCAGTCATGTCCGACTCTTTGCGACCCCATAAACTGCAGCACACCAGGCCTCCCTGTCCATCACCAGCTCCTGGAGTTCACCCAAAATCATGTCCATTGAGTCGGTGATGCCATCCAGCCATCTCATCCTCTGTCGTCCCCTTCTCCTCCTGCCCCCAATCCCTCCCAGCATCAGAGTCTTTTCCAATGAGTCAACTCTTTGCATGAGGTGGCCAAAGTATGGAGTTTCAGCCTCAGCATCAGTCCTTCCAATGAACACCGAGGACTGATCTCTTTTAGAATGGGGACACAAAAGAACAAACATATGGTTACACGTATACGAGGTACCTAGAATAGTCAAATTCACAAAGACCTAGAGTCACAGAGAGAGAAAGAATGGTGATTAACAGATGGGCAAGCAGGGAGAGAGGGGAGTTGTTTAAATGGTACAGAGTCTCAGTCTGAGAAGTGGAAAGGTTCTGGGAGACAGACAGTGGTGATGATTGCTCAACAATGTGGATATACTTAGTGGCACTGAACTGTACACCTAAAAATGATTAAAGTGGTAAATTTTATATTATGTATATTTTATCTCAGTAATTGTGTGTATATAAATGTATATAAAATATTATTTTCTTGAGTTCCAAAATCTCTGCACATGGTCACTGCAGCTATGAAATTAAAAGACCCTTGCTCCTTGGAAGGAAAACTATGACAAATCTAGACAGCACATTAAAAAGCAGAGACATCATATTGCCGACAAAGGTCTGTATAGTCAAAGCTATGGTTTTTCCAGTAGTCATGTATGGATGTGAGAGTTGGATCATGAAGAAGGCTGAGCACCAAAGAACTGATGCTTTGGAACTGTGGTGCTGGAGAAGACTCTTGAGAGTCCCTTGGATAGCAAGGAGATCCAACCAGTCAGTCCTAAAGGAGATCAACCCTGAATATTCATTGGAAGGACTGATGCTGAAGCTGAAACTCCAATCCTTTGGCCCCCTGATGCACAGAGCTGACTCACTGGAAAAGACCTTGATGTTGGGAAAGACTGAGGGCAGGAGGAGAAGGGGGTGGCAGAGGATGAGACAGTTGGATGGCATCACTGACTCAATGGACATGAATTTGAGCAAACTCCAGGAGATAGTGAAGGACAGGGAAGTCTGGCATGCTGCAACACATGGGGTTGCAAAGAGTCAGACATGACTGAGTGACTGAACAACAAAATAAATGTAGAGGAAAAACACACTCCTGTGTGTGTGTCCTCTACTCTTAATATTCTATTATAGCACTACTTCAATTCTGATACCAGGCGTGTGGGTTTTCCACACATCAAGCAATTCTGAAACACCAGCTGGGTGTCCGACAGTTTAACTCAATTCTAACAGTGTTTACCAGGAGGTAGTGTCAGAGCTTGGGCTTTCCAGGTGGCGCTAGTGGTAAAGAACTGCCTGCCAATGCAGGAAACATAAGAAGCATGGTTTCGATCCCTGGGTTGGGAAGATACCCTGGAGGGGAACATGGCAACCCACTCCAATGGTCTTGCCTAAAGAATGCCATGGACAGAGGAGCCTGGTGGGCTACAGTTTATGGGGTTGCAAAGAGTCAGACACGACTGAAATGTCTTAACACACACACACACACACACACACACACACACACACACACACAGTGTCAGAGCCCACAGGCCCATTGAGGGCTCAGCCCCACAAGACAAGCATCCACCTTCTACTTCAGTTGCAAGGCTGGGTTGTTATTTGTACTGATGACTGACCTATGACTATAAATCGAAGGTTCCCAAGACTTCTCGCTCAGGTTTGATTAATATGCTAGGGCAGCTCACACAGTTCAGAAAAGCCATTTGCTGAGTAGATTATCAGTTTGCTGTGAAAGGATATAACTCAGGTCCAGCTAGATGGAGGAGATGCACATGGCAGTTATGTGGGAAGTTGGTACAGGGTTTCCATGCCTTCTCCTTAAGCACCGCTCTCCTAGCAGTTCTACCTGTTAATCACTTGTAAGTTCTCTGATCCCATCCTTTTGGGTTTTTTATGGAGCTCAATCTTCAGCCCCTCTTTTCACCCAGGAGGTTGGGGTGCATGAGTGCATGCATGCTAAGTTCTTTAGTTGTGTCTGACTCTGCGACCCTCTGGACTGTAGCCTGCCAGGCTCCTCTGTCCATGGGATTCTCCAGGCAAGAATACTGGAGTAGGTTGCCATGCCCACTCCAGGGGATCTGCCCAACCCAGGTTTCGAACCAGTGTCTCCTGCCTTGCAGGAAGATTCTTTTACCATCTGAGCCACCAGGGAAGCCCCAGGAGGTTGGGGAAGGAGGCTAATCCTCTCATCACGTGGTTGATTTCCCTTGGCAACCAACCCACAGCCTTAAAAAGTCACGGTATTAACATAAACTCAGGGGTGGTTGGTCGAAAGGGGCTTGTTAGGAATGACAAAAGACACCTTTGTTGCTCTGATCACTTAGGAAATTCCAAGGGTTTTAGGTTTGCCAGGAAGGGAACAAAGACCAAGTATAATTCACAATATCACAGTCTAGCCCCCACTTCATGTATTGACCCCTTACAGAAAAACGATTATAAAAGTCAAAAGGTACTGACACATTGCTAGAGTCCCATTGTGCAGTTAATAATTATCTAATCTACCACTACAGCATATGTGAATGTGTTGCAGGGAAAGGCCACATAGGTTCATATATTTATATTATTATAAATATTAATAGGGCCTCCCTGGTGGCTCAGATGGTAAAGAATCTGCCTACAATGCAAGACACCTGCATTTGATCTCTGGGTTGGGAAGATCTCCTGCAAAAGGGAATGTCTACCCACTCCAGTATTCTTGCCTGGAGAATTCCTTGGACAAAGTAGCCTGAAGGGCTTCAGTCCATAGGGTTGCAAAGAGTCAGACACAACAGAGCAGCTAACACTTCAAGCTTCCATGATGGCTCAGTGGCAATGAAGGAGACACAGGAGACATGGGATTGTTATTTATACTGTTATAAATCACAATATTACAGTGTGTTAATACATATTATCTAATGTAATTTGCCATAACTTTTATTTAATAGTAGTTATTTTACAAAGTCCTATACAAGAATTTTCTTCAAACCATCATAACTAGAGATTAAAGAGGAGAAAGTTAGACTTTAAGGTACAGTGGCAAGAAGAAAAGACATCCGTTCCTCCTATACTCTACTAAAGTCTAATTAAGATCACCAAAGCAATGTGAAAGAAGTTTTTAAACACTGAGAATTACTACCAGATAAGGAAGATTAGGATGTGACTGTGGACGCTGTTAAGGGAAGATTTGTCATTCTCCCTCATGAGAAAGTGGTATAGTTGTAAGTTAGGGTGATCCTGTCAGAACCCAATACTTCAGACATTGGAGAGTCTGGAGCTTAGAGGCCAGGCTAGTGCTGGGGACAGTTGGGGAGCTTTCCATTTTGGAAATCCTGTCACCACTGTGGAAAAACTATTTATATTGAGAAGCAATTGAGTGGAGAAGTCTAAAGGCAGTTATCATCACACAAGATAGGTCAGGATTTGGATTTGTCCTTGCAGGGCCAGGTGGTAGATAGTAACCAGATGGACGCCAGACGTTGTTCCATCATATACTTGGAAAGGAGGCCAGGCCAAAGATTAAATTACATGTGGAAAAGATATTCCTTGGCGTTTGCCAAACACAGGGAAAGGTATACAGAGTCAAATGTCCCCAGTGAGGACAGCCTGTAACACCTGTTCCTTCAGCGTGCTGGATTACTGGCCTGGTAATAGAATGGTTCTCCGAGTTGCAGTTGCCCTCAGCAGAAGTCTTTAAGGTCAAACTTCAGTAGTTCTGGTGTCGGTCCTGTCTTTACCCATTGTATGCTGAACGAGATCCTGGCCGCACACTTCCACCCCTCACACACAGCCTGTAGACCTGGGCACTGTCTCTGGGGTGTTTTGGAAGGCATGTCTGAATGTTATCACACTGCTGCTTTACTGATAATGCTTCTCAAAGGTTGTTCTATGATGCTGATAGTTTTCCTGACTGAAAAAATACTCTTTGCTCTTTCATAAACTTATTTCACGGGATTTCTACAGAAGGAAATCTTCTTCTGCCTCTACGCTGCTTCCTTGACCAGAGTCTACTTTGTGGCCTTTGCTTTTGTTTCTCTATAAGACATTCTCTTGGATCCATACACTGCAGCCCAACAGCAGATCCACTAGACTTGTGTTGCCCTGGTGCCTAGCTAGATGCCGCATCTCAGGCTTTCTGGGTTACTTTATCTGCAGGGAGAAACTTGATCATTTCCCTACATTCCTTTCAAAGTCTGACATATTCTTCTGAAAATCTTCAGTAGTGGAGAATCATTGCTCTTTAAGGTGTTAACTTTTCTACGTATGGTCAAATTAACCTTGCAGCCCAGTCATGTGGAACCTTCTTTGGTTTAAAGGCTACATATTTACAGTGTGTGGGGTCCACTCTTCTTTTTCGAAAATTGGACAAATGGATCCTTACTGTCTAGTACACCTGGGAGCTGGACCTATACATCCATGTCAACATCTGACTTCAAGCTCTTGGCTCTATCCTCTGACTTCCATCCTGCTTCTTTGGAATTGGCATTCCTACTGTGATCTTTCTATCCTGACTCTGGGTATCTTCTCTCGGATTTGGCTTAGATCTGCCCTCTGGACTCTATTCTAGTATATTCTTTAGAACAACCTCTGTCCAATATTCAGAAAACTTAAAATGTAGTCTACTGTGTGTGTGTGTGTGTGTCAGCTTCTCAGTCGTGTCCAACTCTGCTCCTCTGTCCATGAAATTCTCCAGGCAAGAATCCTGGAGTGGGTTGCCATTCCCTTCTCCAGAGGATCTTCCCAACCTGGGGATCAAGGCCGGGTCTCCCACATCGCAGGCAGATTCTTTACCATCTGAGCCACCAGGGAAGCCTACCCTGCAAGTAGCTTAATATCTGGTTGGGAAGATAAGCCTAAACATAATAAAACAACAGAGAGTAATTTAAAGTGTCATTGAGTAGGTTTCAGGTTGTCTAATACTGTAGACATTCAGAAATAGTGGGGAATAATTATATAACCCTTCAGGGAACATACAGGACTTCAACAAGGTTTTAGCAAATGGTTGGGATTTAGAGATAGCAAAATTCCAGTTAAGTGAAAGTGTATGAATGAAAGAAAAAAGTGGTAATGAGCTTGGGTGTATTGATGCAACCATGAAAATACTCCTCATCTTTTCCATAAATGAGATAGTAAATAGAGTAACAACAAATTGAATTGGGAAGTGATTTGGGCAGGGAGAGTCTTCTGTCTGGTAGTCCAATTAAATGTTATCTAGATAGAAAACAGATATTTTGATGGTGAATGAGGGGTGGAGAAGAAGGGATGGAAATTAAAAATCGTAATAATCATGGTCATTAATGACTAAGTAGATGTGGGAGCCGGAGAAGGCAATGGCACCGCACTCCAGTACTCTTGCCTGGAAAATCCCATGGACGGAGGAGCCTGGTGGGCTGCAGTCCATGGGGTCACTAAGAGTCGGATACGCCTGAGCGACTTCACTTTCACTTTTCACTTTAATGCATTGGAGAAGGAAATGGCAACCCACTCCAGTGTTCTTGCCTGGAGAATCCCAGGGACCAGGGAGCCTGGTGGGCTGCCATCTATGGGGTCGCACAGAGTCAGACACGACTGAAGCGACTTAGCAGGTGTGGGAGCGCAACAATGGTGATGCCATCATCAGAGGCAGGAAAGTATGTGTAAGTCAAGCCTCTGATTTGTTGTTTCAATACAGTTACTTTCATTTTATAAAATAAGGTAAGGAACTCTTTCTGACTCTTTGCACTTTCCTGTTTAAAATTTTTGTTGCTTTTTTCTTTATCCTTCTGTCAAGACCAAATCTATATTTTAAAATGTTTTTACATATTTCATGACTATTTTGTGTTTACTCTTTAGCTTTCTCTTTGCCAGACAACATAATCCAGGTACTTGTTTCTTTAACCATTTGTACAGGCCATTTTTAAAAACTCTTTTTTGTATTTGTGACTATCTTCTGAATCTTTTTCATTTATCCACATCTTTCTCTGGATGGTAAATTCAGATTTGGTCATACTACTTCATTATAGTTACAGCCTGAACAATATCGATTTTGAATAAGGAATAGTACGTCAAGTTTCTTCGAATGTCTACCCCAGTCCATTCATAGAAGTATAGTGTTACAGTACATGATGAGCCAGGTTCAGGTCATTATGCTTCCTGCAACGTGCTTTGAAAGATTTTGGTAACATTTGTGAAAGTTTGTAGGAAAGTGTTGATGGGCTTTCAGGCAAGATTCCTTCTCTAAAGGGTAAAGGTCTCTGATAAGAAAGCAATTTATCAAGGTGGCAGTAAAAGATAAAGCATGGTTAGTAACTCAAGGTCTGTGAAATCCTGAAGTTTTGGTATGTACATTTAGATTAATCGTTTTCTAGAGGGGATCCAGATATTTCATTCATTATTCAATAATCCCCAATAAATCTCAGGAAGTAGATTCCTATTTCAAATTACAGAAGAAGAAAATGAGGCTCAGTGAGGTTGTATTTACTTATCAGAGATTCCACAGATAGTTAATTGCAGAGCTAGGATTGAACCCAATTTTGTGTGTGTGTGTGTGTAAATTAAACACCAAATTCCATGCTTTTTCTACTTAATACATCCTACTTAGTCAAAATGATTCTATCATTTTGCTGTACAACCTGAAACTAATACAATATTATAAATCAACTATACTTCAAGTGAAAGAAAAAAATTCTACTCATTAATGAAAAGATACATTTATTACTAAATCGGAAATTTGTTTTTTTTTCCTGGTATTTTGATAATTCTGTTTAAAAGTGGTTTCTTTTCTGTAATCCCATGTATTCCTTCTCATGCATTTAAAAACATTATCCTGAATGGTCCATAGCTTCACCAGACTTCCAAAAAGCCCATGGGACCAAAAAAAAAAAGCATAAGAATCCCTGCTTTGGGTGTTACATTATCATTTCATCATTTCCAAAGTTTTTATTTTTTTTTAAGTGCATTGCACATGTGACATGCAGCTCTGGGTTTTACACATATAATATTTCTTATTGAAAAAAACATTTACAAAAATCATTAATCATCTGGTAGAACGTGGACTATTTGGCTTTCAGGAAATGTTTGTAGCTTCTTACTATTTTATTTCTTTTCATCACTAGTTATATTCTGTCACAGACTGTCTCAACTCGACAACTCTCTAGGCTGCCTCAGAGACAATTCGGTGTAGACTTTGTGGGAAGCAAAGTCATTCTTGTCATTTGCAGGCTGGTTGCAAAGTGGAATATGATGCAGCTACTAGATCATTTCTGTTTATGTGTGTAGATATGATTTTGTGAAGCTGTAAGAACATGGACAAAACTGTGCCACAATCCTTATTAGGTTGTTAACATAGATTTCCTGCAGGATGAGGAAAGGGACCAAGAAAATAGAGGGAAAAAGGTTGCACTTAAAAGTATGTAGGATATATTCACATTTATGCATTTGTATATGGTTAATAAATGTATGCATGACATGTTTAAAAAGTAATAGGACACACTACCTGCATGCTCAGTCCCTCAGTCGTGTCTGACTCTGCAACCCTGTAGATGGTAGCCCTCTAGGCACCTCTGTCTATGGAACTCTCCTACTCCAGGGAATCTTCCCAAGCCAGGGATCAAACCCATGTCTCCTACGTCTCCTGCATTGGCAGGTGATTCTTTACCACTGCACCGCCCAAGAAGCCCCAGTAGGACACACTGCTGCCGCTGCTCCTGCTGCTGAATCACTTCAGTCGTGTCGGACTCTTCGAGACCCCATAGACGGCAGCCCACCAGGCTCCCCGTCCCTGGGATTCTCCAGGCAAGAACACTGGAGTGGGGTGCCATTTCCTTCTCCAATAGGACATGCTACTAGGTATAAAGTAGATATGCAGTAAGGACCTACTGTATAGCACAGGGGACACTGCTCAAAACTCTGTACTGGCCTATGTGGTAAAAGAATCTAAAAAAGAGTGGATCTGTGTGTATGTATAACTGATTCACTTTGCTGTACACCTGAAACTAACACAACATGTCAATCAACTATACTTCAAAAAAAATTAAAATAGAAAAGTAATAGGAGCCAGGCAACAAAGCATTAAAAAGTAATAACATTAAGATATCTTGGAGGCTAGAGACCCAGGGCGATACCTGGAATTAGGCAAAGAGTTGAAATTGAGAGGTAAAAATTATTTGTGTAGAAGAGCTATTACAAATAAAAAAGCACAAAAATAAAAACTATTAATTGTCAAGGAGCTATTATACTGGTTCTTGATTGAACCTCAAATCAAAGGAGGTGATTTTAAAAGACCTTTTATATAGCACCAGACCTTGGCGAAATTTCCCAAGGGAGTTTTCTAATACAGGAAATCCAATTAAAATTTATTTTTATATAGCCTTTAAGACCATAATTTTGGTAATTATTTAATAATACATGGTTGAGACTTTAGTAGTACATGGTTGAGTGCTTTATGTCTTTGGATGCCGACCACACCTTCTAAAATATTATGCTACCCAAGCGGAGAAGGCAATGGCACCCCACTCCAGTACTTTGCCTGGAAATCCCATGGATGGCAGAGCCTGGTGGGCTGCAGTCCATGGGATCGCAAAGAGTCGGACACGACTGAATCGACTTTACTTTCACTTTTCACTTTCATGCATTGGAGAAGGAAATGGCAACCCTGTTCTTGCCTGGAGAATCCCAGGGACGGGGGAGCCTGGTAAGCTACAGTCCATGGGGTCGCTAAGAGTCGGACACGACTGAAGCGACTTTACTTTCACTTTTCACTTTCATTCACTGGAGAAGGAAATGGCAACCCACTCCAGTGTTCTTGCCTGGAGAATCCCAGGGACGGGGGAGCCTGGTGGCTGCTGTCTATGGGGTCATACAGAGTCAGACACGACTGAAGTGACTTAGCAGCAGCAGCAACAGAAAAAAATCGAAAGAAATTACATAGGTTGCCATGACATACCCTCACGAGATAGTAATCCATGGAATGCTATATTCTGGTTTAGGGACATAAGCAACAATAAACAAGTGAGAGATGACCTTTATCAAAATGTCATAAATATATACATTGATTTAGTGTGATATCATTTTCACAATTTTGTTAATACTTTCTTCATCTTCAATTTGGTTCACTTATTCAACAAATATTTATGTAATGTTTGTTCAACACTAAGTAACCAACTTTTGCAACTGCACTTTGCATCATTTACAACTGGTTTAGTGAGGAAGGGCTTAAATGTTACTGCACACACAGCTGACAGAATGCTGTATCAACCTATAGCCCTTGGAATATACTATGGATGTGCTTGTATCTTTATGGAATTTTCCCCATTTATTTTTTTGTTAGGATGATCCAGTGCCAAATTAAAATATGTGTGCAGTACCACAATCCTTTCTAGCCAAATTCATGTATCTGAAGTTCAATATTCTTCATGTGATGACTTCTAATTTTTTAATGCATTAACCTGTCAATGGTCAGAATCAAAGCCACTGAAGGTTTTCAATTTGTACCCATGGCTCTTGCTGAATATAGGATCTTGGCTCTATGGACTAGATGAGTTTCGGCTTTCTGAGATACTAACGTGCTGTTAATATGAGGACTATTAGGTGGGTTGCCTTCATAGAGGTCCCTAGAATATAGGTAGCAGTTGGGAGTGGAGAGAAAACTGTCAGCCAGTTATCAAAATCTTCACTAAACATTGGTAAGTGACCTAGTGCGGTTCAGTTTAGTCACTCAGTCATGTCCAACCCTGTGACCCTATGGACTGCAGCATGCCAGGCTTCCCTTCCATCACCAACTCCAGGAGCTTGCTCAAACTCATGTCCATCAAGTCAGTGATGCCATTCAACCATCTCATCCTCTGTCGTCCCCTTCACCTCCTGCCTTCAATCTTTCCCAGTATCAGGGTCTTTTCCAGTGAGTTGGTTCTTCACATCAGGTGGCCAAAGTTTTGGAGCTTCAGCTTCAGCATCAGTCCTTCCAATGAATATTCAGGACTGATTTCCTTTAGGATGGACTGGTTGGATCTCCTTGAAGTCCAAGGGACTCTCAAGAGTATGCTCCAACATCACAGTTCAAAAGCATCAATTCTTTGGCCCTCAGCTTTCTTTATAGTCCAACTGTCACATCCATACATGACTACTGGAAAAACCATAGCTTTGACTAGACAGACCCTTGTCAGCAAAGTAATGTCTCTGCTTTTTAATAGGCTGTCTAGATTGGTCATAGTCTTCCTTCCAAGAAGCAAGCATCTTTTAATTTCATGGCTGTAGTCACCATCTGCAGTGATTTTGGAGCCCAAGAAAATGAAGTCTCTCACTGTTTCCATTGTTTCCCCATCTATTCAGTATGAAGTGACGGGACTTGATGCCATGATCTTCACTTTTTGAATGTTGAGCTTTAAGCCAACTTTTTCACTCTCCTCTTTCACTTTATTCAAGAGGCTCTTCAGTTCCTCTTCACTTTCTGCCATAAGGGTGGCATCATCTGCATATATGATGCTATTGTATTTTTCCTAGCATTCTTGATTCCAGCTTGTGCTTCTTCCAGCCCAGCATTTTGCATGATATACTCTGCATATAAGTTAAATAAGCAGGGTGAAAATATACAGCCTTGACATACTCCTTTCCTAATTTGGAACCAGTCCATTGTTCAATGTCTTATTCTAACTGTTGCTTTGTGACCTGCACACAGATTTCTCAGGAGGCAGGTAAGGTAGTCTATATTCCCATCTCTTCAAGAATTTTCCACAGTTTGCTGTGATCCATGCAGTCAAAGGCTTTGGCATAGTCCAAAGCCTTTTCTGGAACTCTTGATTTTTCTATGATCCAATGCATGTTGGCAATTTGATCTCTGGTTCCTCTGCCTTTTCTAAATCCAGCTTGAACATCTGGAAGTTCACGGTTCATGTATTGCTGAAGCCTGGCTTGGAGAATTTTGAGCATTACGTTACTAGCGTATGAGATGAGTGCAACTGTGTAGTAGTTTGAGCATTCTTTAACACTGCCTTTCTTTGGGACTGGAATGAAAACGGACCTTTTCCAGTCCTGTGGCCACTGCCAAGTTTTCCAAAATTTGCTGGCATATTGAATGCAGCACTTTCACAGTATCATCTTTTAGGATTTGAAATAGCTCAGCTGGAATTCCATCACCTCCACTAGCTTTGTTCATAGTGATGCTTCCTAAGGCCCACTTGACTTCACATTCCAGGATGTCTGGCTCTAGGTGAGTGACCACACCATTGTGTGATCTGGGTCAATAAGGTATTTTTTGCATAGTTCTTCTGTGTATTCTTGGCACTTCTTAATATCTTCTACTTCTGTTAGGTCAATACTGTTTCTGTCCTTTATTGTGCCCATCTTTGCATGAACTTTTCCCTTGGTATCTCTAATTTTCTGAAAGAGATCTCTAGTCTTTCCCATTTTTTATTTTCCTCTATTTTGCTGAGGAAGGTTTTCTTATCTCTCCTTGCTATTCTTCAGAACTCTGCATTCAGATGGGTAAATCTTTCCTTTTCTCCTTTGCCTTTCACTTCTCTTCTTTTCACAGCTATTTGTAAGGCCTCCTCAGACAACCATTTTGCCTTTTTGCCTTTGTTTTTCTTGGGGATGGTCTTGATCTCTGCTTCCTGTACAATGTCAGGAACCTCTGTTGATAGTTATTCAGGCACTCTGTCTATCAGATCTAATGCCTTGAATCTATTAGTCACTTCTACTGTATAATCATAAAGGAATTGATTTAGGTCATACCTGAATGGTCTGGTGGTTTTCCATACTATCTTCAATGTAAGTCTGAATTTTGCAATAAGGAGAATGAATGAACTCAATGAAATTATGAGCCATGGCATATAGGGCCACCCAAGATTGATGGTCATGGTGGAGAGTTCTGAAAAAAAATGTGGTCCACTGGAGAAGGGAATGGCAAACTACTTCAGTACTCTTACCTTGAGAACCCTATGAACAGTATGAAAAGGCAAAATGATATGACACTGAAAGATGAACTCCTCAGGTCAGTAGGTGCCCAATATGCTACTGGAGAAGAGTGGAGATGTAACTCCAGAAAGAATGAAGAGAAGGAGCCAAAGTGAAACAATGCCCAGTTGTGGATGTGACTGGTGATGAAAGTAAAGTCTGATGCTGTGAAGAATAGTATTGCATAGGAACCTGGAATGTTAGGTCCCTGAATCAAGGTAAATTGAAAGTGGTCAAACAGGAGATGGCAAGAATGAACGTCGACATTTTAGGAATCAGCGAACTAAAATGGACTGGAATGGGCAAATTTAATTCAGATGACCCTAGTATCTACTACTGTGGGCAAGAATCCCTTAGAAGAAAATGGAGTAGCCCTCATAGTCAACAAAAGAGTCCAAAATGAGGTACTTGGGTGCAATCTCAGAAATGACAGAATGATCTCTGTTCATTTCCAAGGCAAACCATTCAGTATCACAATAATCCAAGTCTACGCCCCAACCACTAATGCTGAAGAAGCTGGAGTTGAACGGTTTTATGACTTACAAGACCTTCTAGAACTAACACCAAAAACAAATGTCCTTTTCATTATAGGGGACTGGAATGCAAAAGTAGGAAGTCAAGAGATACCTGGAGTAACAGGCAAGTTTGGCCTTGGCGTACAGAATGAAGCAGGGCAAAGGCTAATAGAGTTCTGCCAAGAGAATGCACTGGTCATAGCAAACACCCTCTTCCAACAACACAAGAGAAGACTCTACACATGGACATCACCAGATAGTCAATACCGAAATCAGATTGATTATATTCTTTGCAGCTGAAGATGGAGAAGCTCTATACAGTCAGCAAAAACAGGACCAGGAGCTGACTGTGCCTCATATCAAGTGACCTAGAGATTCTACGTATTTGTATTGTGTGTGGACTCAGTAGTGTTTGACTCTTTGTGACTCTTTGCACTGTAGCCCACCAAGTTCCCCTGTCCGTGGGATTTTTTAGGCAAGAGTGGGTAGCCATTTCCTCTTCTAGAGGATTTTCCCAACCTAGGGATTGAACCTGTATCTCCTGCATTGCAGGCAGATTCTTCACCTGCTGAGCTATTGGGGAAGCCCTATAACTAATTCTATAACAAAGACTTCAGGTGCTGTGTATTTTAAAACCAAAGCAAGAATTATTTTTAAATCTAAGATTTTCAGAGTAACAAGAATATATATAGAAAGTTCATTAAACCAAAATTTATTAAATCTCAGGCATCCTTCTAGGAGCTTTGAATGCATTGGGAACAAAACAGTTATCTTTACACATAGGGAGCTTACATTCTAGCTGGCTGAATACAGACAAGAAAAAAACAAAACATAACAAAACTTATTATAAAGAGTAAGTTATATAGTTTTTTGGAACATGATTAAATATAAGAAAAGGAAAAGCTAGATAATGGGGATTTGGTATTGGCAAAAGATTTCCTTAAAGAATTTTTAAAAGAATGAATAATTATCAGAGTATGTCTTGATTTGATGTATTTTGCTTCCTGTCTTTTTGATGTTATTTATTTTAAAATTTTAATATGTTAGGAAATATACAGTGTTTGATAAATTGTTTCAATTTTGCTATGTGTCTGCTACAAAGGAAAAAACATCTTTTGTCATGTAAACAACTCTAAGTAATCATTTTGTTCTGGATTATTTGTCTTTAATAGCTTTTCTGAGCAATCTGTTCTGTTTCAAAATATTCTTTCAAGATGGGTTGTCAGAAATTTAAATTGTGGTAGGTGAACTGAGTTTTGACATGTCATAAAAAGGTGATATAGAGGAGCAAAGGATCATAGATTTATGAAAACAAGGAAATATTTTATTTCATATTGTTGTTACTAAAAGTAATAATAGAATAAAGATCTAAAGCCTGTTCAGAAGCTTAGAGAGAGTTTAGTTAGAGAAAAGCATCAGGAGAAAAGTTAGAAAAGAAAAATAAGTTCAAGACCTAACTTCCTCTTAGAAGTAATCTTACATTTTTATCAGGCACATATATTTAGAGGAAATAGTCTAAAATTTTGGATAGGTACCCAACTGAAGAATGTAAGTGATAGTCTGACAGCCCCCAGAGATGCTATATAGTGAATAGGCTCAATTCACTACCGCAGTTGAATGGAACATTATTTCACTGTTAGTCTGGATTGCCTGTCGCTGAGAATAGAATCTGTATTTCTTTGAATTTCCCCATTCTGTATCCCTCCTGGAATTCTTAAGGTCAGTTAAGCACAGTAAATAATCTTCACTCAGCAAGCAACCCAAATCACCATCTTCCTGTTCGATGTAGCTAATAAATTCTAAGCAAACTCGAAACTCTTTGTGAAGCTTCCTAATGGATGCCTTCACTGGACTGAAGAGCTTTTGGAACAAAATAAAATAATCATCTAAAGTTGAATGTTTGGGGATCAAGGTTACTAGGTCAACACTAAATTCAAAACTAGTTTGAGAGACATTTTTTAATGGCACTTAGAAATTATGGCTAAAGGTCAGGCCGCTACATGCCATGTTGCTCAGAGCCTTTGATGCTAAAGGTCGACGACTGACTTATGTGTAAGATATATTTTTTAAAACATTAACTGTGATTTAAAGTAGCAAGAGACAGTGTTCAGGCCAGGGAGAATAAAAGTCCCTCTCCCCGGTTTTTTGGTTGAAACGGTTTGAGCTTAGTAATTTTATTGAACCTGAAAAAAATTATTAATAGCTGCCTTCACAAAGGGGCACAGGGAAGCCTTCCTCTGTCAATTCCTGCTTAGGAGTTTCTGAGATGTTTTGTGACTGTAAGGAAACTGTGGATGAAATCCACACCAATTAGAGATCTTGTGTGTTTGGAACCATTTAAAAATGCTGTGTGGGGCTCAAAGGAATTAGTGAAGGCTGCTGCAGTACAGCTACATTATTAATCTCCAAAGAGAACAGATACCAGATGTTCATGCTGCCCAAAGGACACCTCAGTGTTCTTGACAATTTTTAGTCATGTTGTCCTTTCACAGATGCCAATGCCTGAAATCCTTACAGGTGACAAGGCTATGTGGCTTCTACATATGAGATTATTAGTAATCAGTTTGAGGAAATGCACTATTGATAGGCAGGAAAATTATCATATTAAGTTTGATATTTGTAAAAAAATTGCCTAAAACAAAATAGTAGAAACTCTTCATCTTTTTTTTTTTCTGATCAGCATAGTGATAGGCAGGTCCACACTAAGTAATAATCCTTTAATTCAGTCCAATTTTGTTGTTAAATAATGAATTTGTGCTGATATTTTCTTTATTAATTCATTCAACAGATATTTCTATGAGCTATGTGTTGAGGATATAATAGTAAAGAAAGCGGTCATATTCACATGGAGCTTAGTAGAAGAAGTAAACAGTAATCAAAAATTACCCACACAAAAATAAATAGTCACAAACCATGATACATGCTTTGAAGAAAAAGTACTGGGTGCTGTGAACATCTTTGACAGTGAAACTTGACCTAGAATTAAAGCTCTGGATTCATTTATTCATCCATATTTAGTGAGTACCTACTACTGTGCCAGAAAAGCAGGACAGATTGCCATGGTCATTTAAAACTCAAACTTATAACTTTCAGTTTGGTAGACCAAAAGATATTAGGAGCGAAACAACAACAGACAACTTGAAAAATAAAGATAAAACAATTCTGGGGATGGAATTCTATTTTAGTCTTTTAGCCTTTCTTCAAATACAACTTCTGTTCAGAAAGCTAAGGAGCAGTTGAGTAATGCTTAAGATTTTTTAGCATGTCTAAATATTTTTCATATCACTTATTTTATTGCAAAAACTCCATAAAAAAGTAATAGTGTAAGATATTAAACACCTTAGAAAAACAAAAAGGTGGAATCAGTAGGAGGGACCCCAAGAACCCAAATATTTTAGCACAAATGTCATTATGCTCTCCTCTAGCCATCAACCTGGCTTACCTTCCTTCCCTGCCAGGCTTTGTAAAAAGCAGTCTGTTCACTTTCTCCACTTCACATATGCTGTTCAGCCCAACGGAGTTCAGCTTCTGTCATCATCGCATTGAAATGTCTCTTCCTCAAGTTCCTCAGACCTCCTAATTATTGAGTTCAGCAATCTCCTCTCAGATTTTACTTGACTGGTCCTTTCTGTAGATTCTGTCACTACTGTCTGCCCTCCAGCCTTGAACAGTTTTCGCTTTATTATCTAACTTTGTCTTGGTGCCCTTGTCCTCCTCCTGTTTTCTGGAACACCCTCTTCTATTTTCCTTTGCCGACTCATTCTTCAGCTCACCGTTTAAATACCTGTGTGGTTCTCCACGGCTACCCTATTCTCCTTCTTCCAAACCTCATTCTAGTCTCACTGTCTTCTGTGCTCTGCAGACTTTCACATCTGTATCTTTAGCCAGGGTCTCACTTCTGAGCCCACATATTTCTCTGCCTCCTAGGTAGTTTCACACTAGACTGATTTTGTTATTTTCCCTGAAAACATGCATGATGGGCATGGTCCAACTGGTCATACAAGCTGGAAATCTAATCATAATCTGACCCTGCCCTTCTCCTTCACTCCCCCACAGGTACCCCAGTCACCACAATCAGAACTGTGCTCTCTCAGTCTCTCTATGATCGCTCTCCTGATCCCCAATCTCAGTCTCTATGATCGCTCTCCTGATCCCCAATCCCATTGCAATCGTCTTCATTTAGAACTTCTATTCCTGTACATAGTCTTCTTCTGGGAGACCTGCTTTCATCTTCCTTTTTATCCAGCCTGCTTTCAGAGCCATCTTCCTAAAACACAAATCTGATCATGTAGTCTTTATGTGATTCCCCATCATCGTGCCATTCAGTGTCCCAGCAAGAGTGCCACTGCCATTTAGAGCTATTGGGTTACTTGACAACAAGACAGAAAAGCAAGGTAACTAGTAACAAAAATAAAATTCATGTTTGAACTGTACTTTGTGTGCATATGTGCATGCACACTCAGTCATGTCTGACTCTTTGTGACACCATGGACTATAGCCTGCCAGCCTCCTCTGTCCATGGAATTTTCTAGGCAAGAATACTGGTGTAGGTTGCCATTTTCTTCTCCAGGGGATCTTCCTGACCCAGGGATCAAACTCATGTCTCTTGTGTCTCCTGCATTAGCAGGTTGGTTCTTTACCAGCTGAGCTATAGTACATTGTGTTTACATTTTATTAGCATTATTTATATTCATGGGCTTCCCTGGTGGCTCACACGGTAAAGAATCTGCCAACAATGCCAGAGACCTGGGTTTGATCCCTAGGTTAGGAAGATCCCCTGGAGAAGGAAATGGTTACCCACTCCAGTGTCCTTGCCTGGAGAACCCCATGGACAGAGGAGCCTGGCAGGCTACAGTCCCTGGGGTCACAATGAGTCAGACACGACTAAGCAACTAACATTTTCACTTTCATTTATCATTATCTTCATTGATTTTTAGAATCTATAGATTGATTCTAATTTTATATATATTCTAAACTCCTTGCTTTAAGTATCATTTTTGCTTGAGGTACCACTCATTAAAGCTGAATGAAGCATAGGGAAAATGTTTGCCAAAACCGATGGTTTTATTTTTGTCATACTTACTATTAAAACCATTTACTTGAGAGTTTGCCACTTGAGAGTTTGCCTCTTGAGACTATTGCTTGTTTACAATAATGAAATCATGTCATCAGCATATGGGGGATGCTTGTCCTTAAATTTGCTATGGCAGGAGGGCCAAAACACAAGAAATTCTCAAACCACATTAAGCAAATATAAAGTTGAAAAGTAGTCTAAGAAATTTCTTTCCACTGAACTGGTCAGGGAGGAGACTATCCTGCCTGCCTTGATTCTAAACCCAGAGGGCACTGCAGAGGTCATGAAGGAAGTGCTAATCTCATCTAGTTAGCCCATAATCACATTTTAGCCAGAGTCAAATCTGAACCAGTTAAAGCTGCTAAACCTTACATTAATTTTGGTATTTTTTTATCAGTAAGGTAAAAAATAATATAATTGTGATTAGTGGAAAAAATTATAATGCCTGGAATCTGTTGCTTCTTTCCATAAACTATTAGATCAAGACACTAAAATCTGCAGTCTATTAAAAAAAATCTCAGCTTCTTGATGATAGACTGAGCATTTGTTATTCAGTCGCTAAGTCAGGTCTGACTCTTTCCTACCCCTTGGACTGTAGCATGCCAGGTTTCCCTGTCCTTCACTATCTCTCAGAGTTTGCTGAAACTCATGTCCATTGAGTCAGTAATGCCATCCAACCATCTCATCCTCTGTCACCCACTTCTCCTCCTACCCTCAATCTTTCTCAGCATCAGGGCCTTTTCCAATGGGTCAGCTCTTCACATCAGGTAGCCAAAGGATTGGAGCTTCAGCTTCAATCCTTCCAGTGAATATTCAAGGTTGATTTCCTTTAGGATTGAATGGTTTGATCTCCTTGCTGTCCAAGGGACTCTCAAGAGTCTTCTCCAGCACCACAGTTTGAAAGCATCAGTTCTTTGGCACTCAGCCTTCTTTATGGTCCAACTCTCACATCCGTACATGACTACTGGAAAAACCATTGCTCTGACTATATGGACCTTTGTTGGCAAAATGATGTTTCTGCTTTTTAATATGCTGTCTAGGTTGGTCATAGCTTTTCTTCCAAGGAGCAAGCATCTTTTAATTACATGGCTCCAGTCACCATCTGCAGTGATTTTGTTTATTAAAAAGAATCTCAGCCTCTTGTTCATGATGATAGACTGAACATACAAGTTTGTTTTCCTGTCTCCCAAGAAACCTCTTTAAAGTGACAATTTTAAAAAACAGAAGAAAGAGGAGGAGGAGAAGAGGGAGGAGAAGTTAAATAGGAAAAGAAACCTGTTGCAAAGAGAGTTAGATTGGGGGTGGGGGAGTAACGGGATCTTGAGCAGACAAGAAATTATAACCAGTTTTCCCAAGGGGAAAAAAATGGGAGGAAATGCATTAATGGGTATGGTTGATTAAAGAAAGATACAACCCAGAATATGTGCTAGAGTTGTTTTGAGATGCCCGGCAGAATTATCAAGAGGCAAACGGGACTGACAACAAGATGTTGAACTGAAAGTCTAAAGAACAGCTAGACCAGCTTCACATCTTCCCCGCTTTCATATTTAGACTGACAGATTATCAGTTAGTCACATGGAAAAAGAGAAAACCTGGAAAAGTCCTCTCTTCAGATATTAAACAGCCTGTCTGGGAGAACTGGTGCTGTTGTTGAGGTGTTGTGCTCCAAAATGAATCATTCTTCAGTCAGCTATTCAAGGGAACCCTAGGACTAACACATTCTTGGGTATCAGCAAATGATAGCCATGTTCACAGAGCTCCCACTCAGCTTTTCTATTCAGAGTTAAGACTAGTAAGGAAACAAACCTGTAGTGTACCTAAAAGCAGAGGACCTTGCAGAGTATAGCTGCAGAAGATAACTGACCCAGACCTCCATTCTCACAGAGAAACAGCCAAAGATCACCATCAATATACCAAGAAAACCAAGAGCATGAAAGACAAAAGCCAAGATAGAGAGAACAATTACCCTAGAGAAAGCAGAGACATTTTAGAAAATAATAGAAAAGCTAAAATAAAACAACCCACTAATTTATATTATCAGGGATATTTGAAATACTTCATATATAAAAATAAGATGATGCTGTTAAAAAAAAAACACACACACACAAAATGTAAAAACAAACAAAATAACTGGAGGCCAGGAAAATGTGAAAAAATAATTTGCCAGAAGGTACCTATGATTTGATGTCATTTATATAAATCATTCGGAGAAAGCAATGGCACCCCAGTCCAGTACTCTTGCCTGGAAAATCCCATGGGTGGAGGAGCCTGGTAGGCTGCAGTCCATGGGGTCGCTAAGAGTTGGACACGACTGAGAGACTTCACTTTCACTTTTCACTTTCATGCATTGGAGAAGGAAATGGCAACCCACTCCAGTGTTCTTGCCTGGAGAATCCCAGGGACGGCGGAGCCTGGTGGGCTGCCGTCTATGGGGTCGCACAGAGTCGGACACAACTGAAGTGACTTAGCAGCATATAAATCATTAAACATTTAGAACGTTGTATATTGTTTATGGATATTACATTGCAGAAAATGAATCAGAACATGTGTTGGGGGGCTGCTCAGTGGCTCAGTAGTGTCTGACTCTTTGCAACCCCTGGACTGTACCTGCCAGGCCCCTCTGTCCATGGAATTTTCCAGGCATGTATTTTCCAGGTACCAAGATGTATAGGAGTAGGGAAGAAGGTTGGAGGCAGATCTGGCTGTAATTGTAACGTTTCATTCTGTTAGAAAAAGAGAAAAGTTGAAGCAAATTTTTTTATTATTATTATCTATCAAATCTGGATAATATCTGTTAAATCGTGGATGCCTACTATATTCTGTAAACTTTTGCATGTGTTTTAAATATTTGTAATTAAAAATTCAAAAATTGAAATGCTGAATTACAGAAAAATTTTGTACAATTGTATAATGAAAATCACAGTCTAAAAGAAAGAAGAAAACGTGACATGCCTTTTAACATGTAAAACGTTAAATGCAATGTAAAAACAGGAAAATGTTTGATTTTAAGTATTCTGAGATTATGACAATTGGACCATCCAGAAGGAAAGATAATTCCACAACACTTCAGCTCTGCAGTAAGCAATACATGTATAGTCTTAATAATATACAGACTGCTTGCTTATTTTCAACTCTTAGGATTAATCTATAAAAACATGGAAGACTTAATTAAGATTAGGCACTGGAAAGGCAGGAAAGAGTAGGTGGAGGGAGGATCAGAGCACTAAGGAGAACCAAACAGTATTAAGTTATAGGCTAGTCGTGCATTCATTCAATCGTTACATAGCTTTTATTTAACATTCTTATGTTGAAGGCACTATTTTAAGTAATTGGCAATACGTGCTAAGTCTCTTTGGAGAAGGCAATGGTACCCCACTCCAGTACTCTTGCCTGGAAAATACCATGGATGGAGGAGCCTGGAAGGCTGCAGTCCATGGGGTCCCTGAGGGTCGGACACAACAGAGCGACTTCACTTTCACTTTTCACTTCCACGCATTGGAGAAGGAAATGGCAACCCACTCCAGTGTTCTTGCCTGGAGAATCCCAGGGACGGGGGAGCCTGGTAGGCTGCTGTCTATGGGGTCGCAGAGAGTCAGACACGACTGAAGTGACTTAGCAGCAGCAGCGGCAGCTAAGTCACTTCAGTCGTGTCCGACTCTTTGGGACCCTATGGACTGTAGCCCACCAGGCTTCTCTATCCATGGGATTGTCCAGGCAAGAATACTAGAAGCAGGCTGCTGTGCCCTTCTCCAGGGGATCTTCTCGACACAGGGATCAAACCCGTGTCTCCTGCACTGGCAGGCGGGTTCTTTACCACTAGCGCCAGCTGGGAAGCCCAATTAGCAATACTGCTGCTGCTGCTAAGTCGCTTCAGTCGTGTCCGACTCTGTGCGACCCCATAGACGGCAGCCCACCAGGCTCCCCCGTCCCTGGGATTCTCCAGGCAAGAACACTGGAGTGGGTTGCCATTTCCTTCTCCAATGCATGAAAGGGAAAAGTGAAAGTGAAGTCACTCAGTTGTGTCCAACTCTTAGCAACCCCATGGACTACAGCCTACCAGGCTCCTCCGTCCATGGGATTTTCCAGGCAAGAGTACTGGAGTGGGGTGCCACTGCCTTCTCCAAATTAGCAATACAGAGGTGAACAAACTCCCTGCCTTTATTCAATTTACATTCTAGTTCAAGAAGCAGACGTTACCAAACAAGGTTTTAAAAGAATTATCAATAAAAGGAATGTAACTGTAAAAATTAGAAGGGGGAAGGAAGGGGAGATAGTGTAAATATGAATACTAAATCATAATTCACAAGAAAATCCATTTATAGTTCATAAACAGCACTGTTCAATGGTGAAATGTTTTCTATTTGTGGAAAATAATGGTGGAACTATTCTATATCTGTATCTGTGTTGTCCAGTGTCATCACCATTAACTACATGTAACTGTTGAGAACTTGAACTGTGGTTAGTGTGACAAAGAAACTGAAATTTAAATTTTATTTAATTTTAATTAATTGTAATTTGACTTGTGACATGTTCCTGGCTACTACTGTATTGGACAGCACAGATTTAAAATGAAGGGATCAGATAGCATATGCATATTTTGTAGAAATAAATAGAAAGCCTGTTAAACATGATTGTCTACAAGGTGGGGAGAATTTAAAGGGAACATTTCACTGAGTCATCTTGCACTTTTGATCTTCTGCTACATGCATGCATTTGGTTGATTAAACTTTTGGGTCTTTGAGGGGGAATAGAGAATCATCCTTTTAAAAATGTTATTCAGGTTATACCTTAAGTATCAACTGAAGCGAATAACTGGGCAAGAATCAGAACTCTAAGCTTCAAACAATTTTTGTTATTAGGAGGTCTCCATAGAGAGTTTTATTATTTGGCTTGAGATAGCTAGTAAGGTAAATATTGGTCAGTGAGGTTAATAGTTTCTGGTTTCAGAGAAACTAAAAGCTACAAGTTTTGAAATACGGTCCTACAATTATAGAGCTGTGAGAATTGCTATCCACAGAAAATTATATATCCAGATCTCCAACTTTTCTCACCAAAACCATGCTCAAATATATATCATCATTATTAAACTATCACTCAAGCCCAAGTGGCCTTATTTTTGCATTTGAAGATAACAAAATACTTGTCATTACATTTCAATTCAATGTATCCTTGGTCATGGATAGTTTCTGCTGTGTTCTACTGATGGGTCATGTAGCTAATTTACTGAGGTTTCTAATCTTATCTGGGTGTTGAGGGAGGGGGTAGGGGAAGAGGAAGCTGTATAGCTATCCTTGTTAAATTAACAGTAAAGGAATGAGGGCCACTTTTTCTAGACATGGTACAGATGGAATTGGCTTCAGCTTGTTTATAATCTGTTGCTAGTTTTAACAACTTGTTTTGAAGATATTTGAGAGGAAGGAGGAAAAGGTTGGAAGAGAGAGCTAAGGAAGTTTTTCTCAGGGGGCAGTTGGAATGAAACATTTTAAATCTGTGAACAGTACACTACTTTTGGAGAGCTGTATCACTATAAAATTCCAGGTTCAAGTAGACTTAAAGCAGCTTTGTTAAGTTACATTACGAGTCAGCAGGAATCATTCTTCCTACTGCAATCTAAAATAAATCCACTCTAGTGTAGGTGGTAGCAAGCACCAATGACCTACTGTTAATAAACTAGATCACTTACTCTTACATTCGAGATGTAAATGAACATATCCTGGATTTGCATCACATTATACCAGCATATACCATAGACACCAAGTTATGTCTGCAGATTAATTTGGCCTGATGTTTGGATAAAATTGAAGCAGAACTGTCATATTCCAATTTGTCGGTATAAAGTGTAGTACTTGTAGTTACTTGCTATTAAGAAAGGAGAATTCTTAGAAAGGAGCATTATTTATTGAATATAAGTTGTTCTTGATATTAACAGGCTAATATCTAAAAGGTACAGTTTATGGTCTTGGAAATAAAATGATAATCAGCCCATATCCAAATGCTTTGAATAGAAACAAAAGGATGTACTGGGGATAGGGTGAGTCAACTCTGTTTATACAGGTTTTCACATGACTTTTCTTTTAAAAAGTATATGGAATGCATCCAAAACAAATACTGTTTTGTTAGATGAGAAGACCAAAAGGGAAATCCTAGAGAAAGGAGGATGGATGATCTGTCTTTAATGTCAAAACTGACAAAAACACATCCCCCCTCTTTTGCTCAAGATAATTTTCTCAACAAGACCCAGATTGCTTCAGTCTTTGCCTATCACCCTTTGAAGCACTCTCCTTATTATTAGGAGTGGGGGCAGGGTTTCCTTTGAGGATTTTTACAGCATGAAGAGTTCCTCCTTTAAATACTTTCACATGATGAGGGAATTCTGCTTTCAAAGTGCTGTCATCACTGTGGCTTCTCTGCCATAAGACGATTTATTCTTGGGTGAAGGTCCTTCTTAGTTTGATTGTCAATAGGACTTACCTTTCTAATGGATTCTCTTTCTATAGAGCTTGCTTGTTCTGAGAGACACAGCAAAAGGGCTCAACGTGCTCTTTTGTTCACCTTACTGATGAAGTTGACTGGTGATTCTCTTTTGAAATATGTTCCATCATATACAGTTACAGACTTCAACGTGCCTCTGTCAGTCTCCACCAATAAAGATGTGGGTGACATGTCCAATATTCCTGCTTGAAAGCTGTATTTCTTCTACAGTGCAAAGGGACACTGTGAGTTTGAGGATGTCTAGTGTCTTTTCCAATGTTTAGATAGCACCATGGTAAATAACAAAGACTATTCAAGTGTCAACAGTGTTCCCAGAAACATTGAAGTCTTTTGAGAACCTGTGCTCCATGTCACTCCAGATCACCCTGCTCAACTCTTAAATAGTCTTTTGGAAAATTCTATAAATATTTAATTCATGAAAGCAAAATGTATAGCTGTATGGTTTCATAGCTCATTTGAAAGCAGTTCTCTCCCCTCCCCAAAATCTTTAGTAGGCAGTGATTCACAATTATTAGAAAAAAATTGGAATGAATAAACCCCAAATAAAGCATATCGTTTTCTCCATATTATTGCCTAAAGGTGAGTTTTTAAGTCTTCCTGGCTGTTTTAGATAAATGAATAAAAATCTTACCTATATCCCAAACTAGATGAGATCATTTACATCATTACTCTTGGACTTTCCCTTTAAACAGTTTGGTCTTTAGAAGGTGCGGGAATTGGTATTGTCTAGCAGGGTACCCCGGAGAAGGCAATGGCACCCCACTCCAGCACTCTTGCCTGGAAAATCCCATGGACGGAGGAGCCTGGTGGGCCACAGTCCATGGGGTCGCTAAGAGTCGGACAGGACTGAGCGACTTCACTTTCACTTTTCCCTTTCATGCATTGGAGAAGGAAATGGCAACCCACTCCAGTGTTCTTGCCTGGAGAATCCCAGGGATGGGGGAGCCTTGTGGGCTGCCGTCTATGGGGTCACACAGAGTCGGACACCACTGAAGTGACTTAGCAGCAGCAGCAGCAGGGTACCCATTCACTATTCCCTTCCACCTAGCAGCTCTTAAGTGCAACAGTGTATCTATCAACTAATCCAGACTGGTAGTAAACATAATTCTTAAAACCTACAACTTCCTTCCTGCTAGAGTGTTTAAATGATTGACCTCTCAGCCCTTCACTGAGGAAGAAAGTGGAGCTTAAGTAGAGCGCCTAGACTAAATCAGCTGTAGATTAAGACAGATTCTAGTTTTGGCTTTGCCACTTCCTGCCTGAGTAAGGTTGGCAAATAACTATTCCTTCTGCTCCCCAACCCTCTCCCTGCACAACCCAGTAAAGTAAGTAACCTAGATGATCGTTATGTGTTTTTACCACCTTAAATAAATAATAAGGATATTTCACCTGGATGGAGAGGCTTAATTATAGAAATTGAGCCAAATTGGATAGTCCAGTGAGAAATTAGAACTGATATTCCTTAATCTGCTTTTGTAAAGGAGTATGATTATGTTCTCTCCTCTTGTGGACTCTATGATGTTCTATTAATATTCATTCCGCTTTCTTCTATAAGCCAAATTGAAAATCAGTTTAATATACATCTCACCTGTACCTCTGTACTGTATATCATGGGAAGCTCTGAATATACTGAAGTCAATTACCTTCAAGATGCTCACCACCTAAGCAGGGAGAAAGCATGAAAACAAATCACAAATCTAGTGTGATGAGTAGAACAAGATAAGTATACACAAAACACAGGGGTAAGCATGGGAAATACATATATATTTCCCTGGATCTATTTTAAATTCTAGAAATAGGAAAATGTGTGCAGTGGGGGAGGGTGGTAGCTTTATGGTAAATTCTTTAAAAAAACAAAACCTCCTGAATCTTTACCTGTTTATTGCTGAATCAAATATGTCTCCTCATAATATTATTTGCTATAAACTGGAATCAAACAAGTTAAGACATGGAAGGTTTTCAACAAAAACCAGAATGTTCTCTTTCTTTTCATAGATAAATTATTTTTCAATGTCTTAAAACTTTGGGATTCTGGTGGTTAAGATGGTTGAGTCTGCCTGCAATGCAGGAGACCCGAGGTCAATCCCTGGGTTGGGAAGATCCCCTGGAGAAGGAAATGGCAACCCACTCCAGTATTCTTGCCTGGAAAATCCCATGGATGGAGGAGCCTGGCAGGCTACAGTCCATAGAGTTGCAAAGAGTTGGGCACCACTTCACTTTCACTTTAAAACATTACCACTAAGTTTCTCTTTAGTATTGGTGGCCTGGCGTGCTGCAGACATGGGGTCGCAAAGAGTCGGTCATGACTGAGCGACTGAACTGAACTGATTGGTGCTTCTGTCGTTAAACAAAGAAGAGCACTGAAATGCGTCAAGTAATCATTAAAAACCAAATAGTGTAGCCCAGAATATGTTGAGAGTCCCTCTGGAATTTAGAAAATGGGGAGAAATGAGTTTTCTTAAGGATACTGATGTTTCTTAGCATAATTAGGTTTTATGGATTATTAGCCTATATCTACTAAGTTAAGGTTTTCTTTGTGATTTGTAGCCATCTTGAATTAAAATCAAGGAATTGGAAAGTGTTTAAACTCCAGGTGTTAAATCTAGCACTATGAAAGCTGTACTGTTGCATGAGGGGAGTGCGGGGTGGGGAGCTTGGGGGAATTTAGTATAAAAACCTGGTCTGAGCTAATTTGTTTTGAGACTGGAAATCATATTGTTGAAACTTGCATTCTGTTTTCTTTAAATAGGTGTATTAACACAAAGTACTCTGCTTTCAATGGGCTTCCTCCTTTCTACAGGAAAAATTTCGCTTCTGGAAAAGAATTGCACAAGCAATTCAGCAACATTGCACCTCTTTCATCATTTTAGGAATACAGACTTCAGCTCAGTAACTCCAGACATATTTTCTGGAAACATGTAAAAACAAGCCCATAAGTACTGAACGTAAAACCTGGGTACACCCATAAACATGTGTACAATCTTAAGGTCTACTTACCACTGAGTTTTTTAAAGCTGTGTGCATATTTTAAAAATCACTAGAATAAATGAAAATTGGAACAAGATGCTGTTTGAGAGAAGGTGCTACCTGGAGATTCCTGAGGAATACTGCTCTGTAACTGTCCTATGAAGTGAGCACGCCTCTTGCCCATCAATAGATAGCACCTGTGCTTTCCAGACTACTTCCTGTTGTTCAGTCGCTAAGTCATGCCTGACTCTTTTTGAACCCATGGACTGCAGGATGCCAGGCTTCCCTGTCCTTCACTATCCTCCTGGAATTTGCTGAAACTCATGTCCGTTGAGTTGGTGATGCCATCCAACCATCTCATCCTCTGTCGCCCCCTTCTCCTACTGCCCTCAGTATTTCCCAGGATTAGGGTCTTTTCCAGTGAGTTAGCTCTTCGAATCAGGTAGCCAAAGGATTGGCTTCAAAGCTTCAGCTTCAACATCAGTCCTTCCAGTGATTATTCAGGGTTGATTTCCTTTTGGATTGACTGGTTTCATCTTGCTGTCCAAGGGACTCTCAAGAGTCTTCTCCTAAGAAATTATATTAAGATGGAAACAACAGAATTTAAAAAACATATATTTTAACTATCCAAGTGTTAGTTGCTCAGTTGTGTCCAACTCTTTGTGACCCCATGGATTGTAGCCCACCAGACTCCTGTTCATGAAATTCTCCAGGCAAGAATACTGGAGTGGTTAAGTCATTCACTTCTCCAGGGGATCTTCCTGACCTAGGGATCAAATCTAGGTCTCCTGCATTGCAGGCAGATTCTTTACCATCTGAGTCACCACGGAAGCCCTTAACTATCCAAACTAAGTACTAAAAAAGTACGGTTCCTAAAGAAATATGGAATAGTTAAAGTTAACAGCCAGACCAGTTGGATTGTGTTTTGGAAAAAAAATTTTAAAAATCACACTGTAAAACTCATAGTGCTTCCGAGCTATGCCCAGTGACTCTGAAGATAAGAACAAGAAGTGGAAGTGGTGAAAGAGAGCTTTGTAAGTTTGGGGATGTGCTCAAAACTACTGGGTGTTCTAAGAGAGTCTCACAAAACATAAATCTCAATGCAACTGTAATCTGGATGTGAGGAAAATGTTATTCTTAAAAATAGTTGCATTTTTGCAAAATACTTTAACCTTCAGTCTTCGGCCTTTCTTTTCTCAGGTTGAAAAAATTAAGCATGATTTATATACTAAAGATTTCCTTTCTGTGCTTAGTATTCCTTTTAGAATGGCATTCTAACCCATGGTTGTATCTCTCTCTGTTTCGGTTCTTGTGTGTGCTCTGCCCCAGGTTGGCCTTCATTCCACGACGTGATCAATTCTGATGCGATCACATTCACAGACGACTTTTCCTATGGGATGCACAGGGTGGAGACCAGCTGCTCTCAGGTCAGTGTACCCCACCTAAAAACCCCAAATGTTGCTCATTCTGCTTTGCAAACACTGCCAAGACTCCTGGTTGTGCTAAATGTAGTAACTAAGGCCAACTGACCCATCACAAAAGCGACAGACAAGCACAATGAGGTCTCTATCAAGTCCTAATGATATCTCAGTCTTGAGGAGTTTAGCAAGTCCTATTAAATGTCAGTCATTGGCTTCAACGCTAGTAAACAAAATCATTGGTAGGAAAAATTCTTCTCATTGACTCAATACAGTGGGGAATTGAATGAAGATTTCATTACGTGACTTCACGTGACCTGACATTTTCTCTCTATGTGTACTCATTGTTCAGTCATCATACCTCTAATGGTAACGATCCCAACATGGTCAACAAAGACCCCAAAAACGTCTCTCCTTGGATGGATGTGAGGAGGGAAGTTGGAGAACAGCAGTAGGAAGAGGAAGTTTAGTGGCAGGCTGTGCGAGGGCAGAGAGAGAACGTGCGAGAAAATAATTTCTTCTATAAGTCTCCTATCCTCATTTCTAAGGATGTTCCTTTCACTCTCCTCTGACTGAATCAGTGCCGGATCTAAGGGGGAAATGAACATGTGTTGAGGAGGAGGGAAAAATATAGTTAATCTGTCATCAAGAAACTTGAACTTAAACCCAAAGACATGGCCAGAACATTCTTGTACATAGAACTAGAGCAACTGCACATTCTAGTCCAGAGTAGGTCATCCTGCTCTACTTTGCTTTACATAAGTGAAATGGAAAGTCTGAGTGCTGTGGTACCGAAGCGCACTGATGCTAGAGTGCGTTGCTGGGGGCTGTCTCTTGTACAAATTAGAGGTGGAGGGGCACCGTCAGGCAGCTGTGAGGGCAGAGGGATTGCCACGTGAGCCTCCCTCAGCATTCTTCCACCTGCCCTTTAACCCTGTTCTTCAGCCACAGGAGTTTTAGGGAGGAGGTGGCATATTTACTACCAAGTAGGGAGGAAGATTGGTTTGAACCTAACCATCTGATGAATTTCTATTTTATTTTATTTTTTTTAAAGTAAAGCTGGCAAGTGAACTGTATTCTAAGTATGAGGACCACTCTCTCCCTTGAAAAAGTAGGCTTTATATCTTATCTAAGTCACATTTTCAATTCACCCTCATTTCTCAGATCTGAGTGTAAGTGAGAAAGTGGTACTTTTTGATTCTGGGTCTCACCCTCAGAGATTTCTAATTTAATTGGTCTGGGTGAGGTCTGAACATCAACCTTCTTAAAAGCTCCCCAGGTAAATGCTCACAGTAACCTTCTGAGTAGATAATGTTTCTGTCTCTCTTACAGTGGAGGAAACTGAGGTACAAGAAGTACAGTTACACTTGTATAAATATTCATAGATTGAACTGAGATTTGAGTGTGGGCATTTAGCTCCAGAGCTTTTTATGGTGCTCAAATGGATAGATAAGTAGATAGATACAAGCACCATAAAAAGTCATGTTGAAATAAGAAAAAAACAAATCCGATGATCCCCCAGCAGTTAGTTCAATTCAGTTCTGGATTCAATTGAATGTTTATTTTCATAACTTCCACAAAAGCAAATTGCAAACATCTACCCAGGAATCTAAAACATTTGACAAAAAAGTGAGATGGGATGGTACATAGTCATTTATAACTTAGGTACATAGTATTTAGTAAACCTCCCTTAAGGCTAATGGTTGTGGGTGTTTTTTTTTTTTTTTTCCCTTTAGATTTTTAAGCTGCCTTAAAGGCTGTTGTATGACTGCTCCTTTTCTTTTCACTCAGAACCTATTTTCAAACATTGAGTTCTATGAAAATTATATGAAAAGGGACAGAAAAAGTGGGGCATAAGATAGTAACTTTCCTTCAGGGCCTACTCTCTGAAGTCTTTGTGACTAATTCTTAAAATTCACAGTTGGAATACACTTCCTCATTTCTCTGTGCCAGCCACTGAGGTGACATCAGTAGGAGTCAAGATAAGACCCTTAGGAAGGTGTCTTGCAGGGACCAAAGAGGAATGAAACCACAAACTGTGCCCAAATTAGGCAACACTCATAACAGACACCACACTAACCCGGGCATAGCTCTCAGCCCTTGGTTAAAGGCCTAGTGACTGTTACTGTTCTTTGGGTGCAGTTGGGTAAAGCACTGATACTCCTTTTCAGCCTCTTTTTCCACCACCTTTATTTCTCACGTAAGAAAGTGCATCTTGCTGACGATGCGTGATGTGTGTGTGGTCAGTTGTGTCCAACTCTATATGACCCCATAGATGGTAGCCAGGCTCCTCTGTCCATGGGATTGTCCCAGGCAAGAATACTGGAGTGGGTTACTATTTCCTCCTCCTGGGGATCTTCCAGACCCAGGGATCGAACTCATGTTTCTTTTGCTTCCTGCATTGGCAAGGGGATTCTTTACCACTGAGCCACCTGGAAAGCCCAGAAAGTGCTTGACCCTTTCTTAAATAAAAGTCTTAAATTTACAGAAAAGAGCAAGGGATATTTGTTCCGTTTCTTTCTTAAATGTGGAGAGAAAGGGAGGGAAATTTGTTCCATTAATGCATGTGCAAAAGTGCATGCTTTGGGAAGTAAGTGCCACATAGAAAATAATCAGGTTCCAGCCCCAAAGAATATGTTTGCTGGAATCTTCCCCATGTGGACAGAGTGGGCCTGTCTGCCCCACTTTGGGCTAATAGCTCACTAAGCCAAAAGTGTGTATCTTTCCTTTCAGTTTCTTTGTCTTTTAATTTGTGCTTGACACATAAATTTATTTTTCTTTTGTTTTACATTTTTCTTTAGTTTTCTCTTTTCTATTTTCTCATTCATCCTTTTTATCTTGACATGGTGGGGAGGGGGGCGGGGAACTGATTTAATGCTTTCCTTACTAGAGAATGGAGAAGGCAATGGCAACCCACTCCAGTACTCTTGCCTGGAAACTCCCATGGACGGAGGTGCCTGGTAGGCTGCAGTCCATGGGATCGCTAAGGGTCGGACACGACTGAGCGACTTCACTTTCACTTTTCACTTTCATGCATTGGAGAAGGAAATGGCAACCTACTCCAGTGTTCTTGCCTGGAGAATCCCAGGGACGGCGGAGCCTGGTGGGCTGCTGTCTATGGGGTCGCACAAAGTCGGACACGACTGAAGCGACTTAGCAGCAGCAGCAGCATACTAGAGAAACTGCTTGTATTTTACTTCCTGGTTTCTCATCCTTAATACTGTTTTTCACTATCGGTTTATCTTCTTTTATCTTTTATTCTTTCAGTTTATGTAGTCTTCTACTTGCAACTTATCCCATTTTTTTTTTTTTTAACTTTTGGATGTTGACATGGTAACTTATCTAATTTGCTTCTCCTCTTAATAAAACTCTTGTGTTTTGAGTTTACATGGCTTGTCATTTCTCTGGACTGAATTGCATCAAAGGAGTTTGTGTTATGACAAATCTGTTAGTTGTTTTCAGTAGCTTAGAGACATTTTCAGTTGGACATGTTATGTGGAATGCTTCTTTCTTTATGGTAAAGATGGAGCATCTAAACAAGAAGACCCTTTTACTGCCAACTTAACACCAATAAACTGAGCTTCTGTGGATAAAACCAGTAGATTCAACTTGCCTGCAAGGCAATATGGTGATTTTTTTGGTCTATGGGTCTCTAATTCTTGCTTTAGTACTTAGAATTCTTCTTCCTCTTCTCCTTTTTCTCCCCTCCCTCATCCTCCTTACTCTTCCTCCCCTCTCCCTTCTTCATTGTTATATGAATCACACCATGCAGTTAAGCCTCATATTTGGGTGCATGCATGCATGTTAAGTTGCTTCAGTAGTGTCTGACTCTTGGCGACCCTATAGACTGTAGCCCGCCAGGTCCCTCTGTCCTTGGGATTCTCCAACCAAGAAAACTAGAGTGGGTTGCTGTGCCCTTCTCCAGGGGAGTCTTCCTGACCCAGGGATTGAACCTGGGTCTCCTGAATTACAGGTAGATTCTTTACCGTCTGAGCCAGCAGCTGCTGGTGCTGCTGCTAAGTCATTTCAGTCATGTCCGACTCTGTGCCACCCCATAGACGGCAGCCCACCAGGCTCCCCTAAAGCCCCCTATTTGGGTAGAAATGACAAACACATTGGGAGCCATGCCTCCCGCCTCTTTATACTACATTGTGGCTTTTCCATGTGTCCAGTGACATCTTAGGTTGTGATATTTTAGTAAAATTTTTATTGAGAAAATTAAGATTTATTCAGTACAGTAACCACTTTCCAGAGAAATAATACAGTCAGGTCCTTCTAAAAGAATCTCTGTGCTTCTCAGTGATTTTTTAGAAGGACCTGATCTTTAAGTTAACAACACAGAAAATAAGCAAGGGTAGTAGAGCTTCTTTATTTCCTTCATCAGGATTCCTGCTTCTGAAGGAAACTGGTTATCCTTTATATTCTGATGTTCATTGCAACTATACCTGTTCTGTTTCACCATTCTATCTTCTAAGTTAAGGAATTATACTCCACTTATCTCTTCCAAAGTGGAACTTTATCTTAAATCTGCCCACTTTGGGGTGGGCATAGGTAGGTATCTCCCCCCTGGCTGTAACAATTTCCTAACAATTCTCAGTTATAAAGAATTTTCCTCCATTTTATATAACTTACATTTTTAGCTAGTGATAAAAATATGTTGCTTCTAATCCAGTTTCACTGATGACTATCAATAATTGCTTGACAGCTTCTCCCTAAACCTCCAACCCCAGCCTGTTTAGCAACATTGTCAGGAATTTAAATTCAGTGGAAAGAGGTAAGATTTGCATGATATAAACTGTAGTTCAGCAAGATAAGTCCCTCCTGGAAATACTTGGGGAATTCTTCCTTCTTTAGATCGAATTTCTACATCTGCAGCAAATGGGAGACCAATAAATCACTGAACATTTTGTAATAATCTTTGAGGAAACCACCAGAACCCTGAGTTTACCCAAGCTGGACTCTGTTTATGACTGTAGCTATTACTGTTTGAATCTATAGTAGAGTCCCTTAGTTTGTTTTAGATCAGTATTAATTTGTTCTAAGTCAGCCAAATCAACAGAAAGGTAAATATCCACCAACACAAAGTATTTTTCAAGAGTTGAGCAGTTTTGGGTAAAACTCCAAACCTTATTAATCTTTTGCAGATGACAACTCATATATTGCTGATGATTAAAGATACCCATGTGTTACAATAGGGTTTCAGACTCACAGCCCCCTCTCTTTTTCTTGATCTTTCAGTAAAATCATAATGCTAAACTGGTGACTTCACAATCCTTTCCTTGGCAAAAGATTAATATCACAAGCACAGAAGAAAAGAGCCCTACTTACGCACAAGTGTCTTCAATAACAGTGGGAGAAAACAGGATACTACTGGCAAAGTCAATTGCTTTTCTTCTTAAAACTCTTTTCTCCTTCCCATCCTGCCCCATGCACCCAAGTGTAAAAGCCCGGCTTTGAAACCACTTCATCTTGTAGATCAAACACTTAAGAGAAAATGACAACAATAAAGCCTAAAACATCCTAGGAATAGCTGGGAGAAAACCCTCTAAGACAGTTGGAAATACATCAGTGCAGAAATATGTAACTGGGTTCAATGTACTATTTGTGTTTCTTATGCACACAATTGAGAATTGCAGTCAGATTTTAAGGAATTATGTTAAATTTGATGCCCAATCACTTTTTTTGGATGTGGGGGGTGGGGTGGGCGTCCTTTCCTTTTGTTCTCTGCAGGTTCTTTAGTTGCCAGTTTTTCTGAGTGAGAGGCTTAGGTGATAAAGGATTCCTGTGGGAATTTAAAATTTTTCTTTTGAACAATGCTTATCTCATGCTTCCTCAGAATGAGAGCTAGAATATTCTGCCATAGTTTGTATTTTACCTATAAATGAAAGAAATACATAACTACCTTAAAACAACTTTCAAAATGCACGCCGAAGATTCTACCCTGAAATAAATCATTAACAGCAGGTTTCAGAGATTTCTTCATCGGGCAACCAGTTTGTTTCAGTTACAACCAGGTGTGCTGAGAGAGCCCAACACATTGCCAGTTGGCTGGGGCAGGGGAGGCAGAGCTCGCAGGCAGCTAAAGAAACAGTGCGTCACTGACAACTTTCATTCATCATCCCAGCCTTCCGCCAGGGGTAGAAGGTGGAAAGAATGGGCTCCATGTGCGTTCCCCTCAGGGAGGAGCCTTCAGGGTTTGTGCACTTTTAAAAGAAATTGAGTACTAGTCTTTTGGACTGCAAGGAGATCAAACCAATCAATCCTAAAGGAAATCAGTCCTGAATATTCATTGGAAGGACTGATGCTGAAGCTCCAATACTTTGGCCACCTGATGAGAAGATCCAACTCATTGGAAAAAACCCTGATGCTGGGAAAGATTGAAGGCAGAATGAAAAGGGGATGACAGAGGATGAAGATGTTTGGATGGCATCACTGACTCAATGGACATGAGTTTGAATAAGCTCCGGGAGTAGGTGATGGACAGGGAGGCCTGGCATGCTGCAGTCCATGGGGTCACAAAGAGTCAGACACGACTGAGCAACTGAATTGAGCTAAACATTTATGGGAGACTGGGTGTTCCTGGGAGGAAGCAGAAATGGTACCGTGTGGTTAGGCTTCTTCCAGACAAGTGGTCTTACAACTTTACAGGCAGCCAGATGGGCACGTGTGTGGTCAGTGGTAGTTCAGTTTCTAATTCATGTCCAACTCTTATGACCCCATGGACTGTAGCCCGCCAAGCTCCTCTGTCTGTGGGATTTTCCCAGGCAAGAACACTGGAGTGGGTTGCCATTTCCTTCTCCAGGGGATCTTCCCTACCCAGGGATCTAACCCAGGTTTCCTGCATTGCAGGCAGAGTCTTTACAAACTCAGCCACCAGGAAGGCTCATGTATGTGGTCGCACAGATATAAATGAACACCTTGCTCTTCCCTCCAGCTGGCTCAAACCGTAAAAAATCTGCCTGGAGTACAGGAGACCTGGGTTCAACCCCTGGGCTGGAAAGATCCTCTGGAGAAGGAAATGGTGACCCACTCCAGTATTCTTGCCTAGAGAATCCCATGGCTAGAGGAGCCTGGTGGGCTACAGTCCATGGGTTCCCAATAGTTGGACACGACTGAGCGACTAACACCACACTGTACTGCTCCTCCCTCACTTATGTGAGCCTGGAGTGAATCTTCCAGAACATCTTGTGCAAGCATGATGAAGCAATCACTCTTGTTTTTAGGGGACCCACATCTTTTCTGAGGATTTCCCTACCCCATCCCATCGCCAACCCATACAGTTGTTTGCGAATGATTTTTGTTGCCTTTTCCCAATTATAATTTCTCCTCCTCATCTCCCTCCCGTTTTCTCTTGCCTGGATTAGGGACATCTAGAATCTGTATTTTTCTTACTGTTTAACCAAAAGACTAGTGTCAGATTTAGCAACTGAAACTGCAGGCTGATAACGAACTCAAATCCAATAGATTAAATTACTCTAATTTGGGGGATGAATGACCTGGGCACTAAATACTACAAAATGGCTTTAAGTATACCGTTGCTATGCTTTATTTTTGAAGTAAGATAAATAGAACCATTCGCTAAATATGCTTGAGATGATTAATAAAGGTGCTATCATTTATTTTTGCCCAGATAACTGTATTCTCTCATTAAAAAAAAAAAAAAATCTATCTGAGGCTTTTATGTGAAAACTCCACCTCTCAGATGCCAAGTGATCAAAGTGCTGGAGCTGCACGTGAGATCAGTAATTGTGCACACATACTGGTCGCCGAGAGCACCGGTTCCTGTTGGCCTGCACACTGACTGTTCTGGCAGGCAGAAATAGGTGCTTTCCTGTGTCCATTGGGTAAGCATATGTATTTTCACTGGTGCATCTTAGCTGCTGATGCCTGAAAATTTGGCCTCAATTGTTTATAGAAAGGAAAAGCAATCTGAGCTGTCAGCCTTGATATTACCTAAACCTGCATAAAATGTGGAAAAATAATGCAAGATTTGTTTTTTAGGCCTGTTTCATATTTTCCAGGCAATAGATCAAATCAGTTCAGGGTTCATTTTTAGTTCTTTAATAAGCTGACACAGTATGTTGGCAGTAAAATAAGAATGCACTTTTAACATGGAAGTGCCATAGAGTCGAAGTTGCTATTTGTGCTGTTTATTAATAATAGCGAGCCCTCGAGAATGGAGCTTAGTGCTTTCAGTGGGGAAACTGAGATTCTAGTCCTTTCCGTTGTAATAAGCCCCGTCCTTCACTTCTCTCTCATCGTCTCCATTTGGTATGGAGGGACAGAAAACCCCATTCCCTTGTCAAGCCCTTCTTTCTTTCCCTGCAGTTTATAAGTGTTTTATACACCAAATGAGCACAGTGAAAAGAATTAATAAATCGTCTCTATGCCTCTTCTCGCATGTTCTTCCCTAAATCTTGACTCCTCCATCTGCTGGAAATGTGCTCCCCTAGATCTGCTTCTTCACTCCCTCCAGGTTCTTATCCCAGAGTTGCCCTGGGAGAACTGCCGCTGACCACCTCACCTGGAGCGCCAGCTCCCAGTCTGACAGTCTGCATCGCTTTCTCTCTGTCTTAGTTTCTGTGGGTTGGTTGGTTTGCTGTTTGTTTGCTCCTTAGTGTTTATTTCCACCTGCTATGCCTACAGCTCCTTATTACCTTTGTGTTTTCTGTCTCTACCAGTGGAATGTAAGTTCCATGAGGCCACTGCCTGTACCTCTGGAGTCTGGGACAGTACCTGACATAAAGTGGGTGCTCCATAAATATTTGTGGAATGAATAAATGGGGATCACTTGCCCCAGGCTTTGATTTCTTTGTTACATGACAAACGATATGTTTTTGTAGCCTCTTTAAATGTGGCGTGCTAACGTCCTGGTGGGCTGCCGTCTATGGGGTCACACAGAGTCCGACACGACTGAAGCAGCTTAGCAGCAGCAACACCAATATCTCCATACCCTTTACCCTGTCCCTGCTGAGAAGGATGGGAGGTAGTTAGTGTGACCTGTGCACTTGTCTCCTGGAGCTGCACTCAGCAGCAGACTGGTGAGCCAGCCTATTTGGAGACACTTTCTCTGGGCTGGATTTCTCCTAAGCGCCATCATAACCAACCATCCCTCCTTTTGCCTCTGTCTGGACTCTCCGCCTCTTCTCCTTCCCCTCTGGGGATAGTCAGTAGCATGGATTGAGCTCGACAGCTTGTTTCTTCTCCACATGATCCAGTTCGTGCAGGAAAGCAACCCGCCTGGTACCCACCTATCCGAGGCCAGAAAAAAGGATTGCAAGGACTAGTGACATTTCCATTCGCCACTCTGCAGTCCTGGCGACCATAACATAAATCTGTTGCGCCCTGCCATTGCTTTACTGGGTTCCAAGAACATCCAATGCTTTTCTGATGTTAAGTTTTACTGCCCATGAAAGCAAACAACACCTCCGTCATGGCCAGTTACACAGTATCTTTTACAGTGGACTTCTGCATACCTGAAACCCACCCATCCAAAGCCAAAAGCAATGCCGGGGGCGGGGGGCAGGTGGAGTGGGTGGGTGGGAGCGGGTGGAGATTTTATTCTGCCATGTTTCTTACAAGGGAACATCAAGGGTCAACTCAATTCATAAAATTACTGCAGTCATTTTTCAGCTGGCTGAGCGGCTTCACAGATCAAAAAATACAGTGGCTCCTAAATGATTTCTGATATGCACAATTCTAGTGTTTTTTATTCTCAGCATGTGGTGCAAAGCCTGCCAGAAACCATCTTTGTAGCTATTGACAGGCAGATTAGAAATCATCCACGATGGTTTCCATCATTTCTCTACAGGCCGGTCATCCATTTAAACCGCTGACTGCAAGTTCCCTCAAAGCCTGCGTTGTACACACTGCTGACCTACAGTTTGCTCTTCTGTTGCAGTGCGGTGCTCACCTTGGGCACATTTTCGACGATGGACCTCGTCCAACCGGCAAAAGATACTGCATAAACTCGGCATCCTTGTCTTTCAGCCCTGCAGAGAGCAGTGGCGCCCAGGGGGACAGCGCGGGGGGCAGCCCGGCCCCCGGTGACAAGACGGAGCTGTAGAGATGCAGCCAGAGGCGGCGACAGAAGAAACAAGTGTACTTAATGCACAGCTTATTAAAGCGAATCCCATAGCGTTACTCTCAGATCTATTTTTTCAAAACTAGAAGGGCAGTTTTATGCTATTGGTATTTTTCTTCTTGCTTAAACAGAGGCCCTGGCCATCCATGCATTTTGCTGTTGACTAGATGGGGAACTGCAGATCTTGAGTGAACTCAGAGATAGCTTCGTGAACCTTCTTTACAAGCCACTTGGGTAGCATTTGGCATTATTTTCTTCGCCCACATAGCTTCCTTTGCTTTCTTTTATTTCCGCCCCCCCCCCCCCCCCCCCCCCCCTTGCTTAAGAGGCAGAAGGTACTCGGTCTTCAGACAAGAAAATCAAGGTCTGCTCTGCAAAGCTGAGACCAGGGCTGAGGGGTGATGGGGATGTTGAGACCTGCGAGACACATGGCCTGGAGGCATTTGTGCAGATCCACCTAAGATAAGGATGGAGTGATGTCTTAGGAGACCTTTCAGCTTTGTGGAAAGTTTGAGCTAAGGTCGTTTATTCTCACTAAAAGGGTGTGAAGGTCTAAAGTCTTTCCTTATGTTAAATTGTTGCCAGATCTGAGGGGGCGCCCTGAGTGTTGTGGCAGAGAAGTAAACATTACCTCATGATTAGGCCTTTATTTTTATTTTTTCCTTGAAAACATCAGAATGTAAGATAACTGTAAAATGTTGAGCCCCATTTTGTCCAAAGTTCACAAAAGAAGAATGCCTGCCATTGCCTTTTGTAAGTCTGTTCCTCCACACCTAATACCAGCTGCAGCTGGAAGAGCATTTTGGTGAATTCCCCATGTAAAATAAAATATTGGGAACAACACACTTCATTAAGGCAACAGAATAAGAGCGAAAGCAGAGAAGGCTGAGGAGGAAGCCTGGGGGCTAGATGTCCAGAGCCCTGCAGAAGAGCTGACCACAGGTCACCAGCAGAGCCTGGCAGGGGCGGGGGTGGGGACCTTGTGCACAGGGCCAGGTGACCTCCTAGAGGATGTTGGGGCTTAAAACAGAAACAGCCGGGAGCTCACGTCCCACCCTTGACACTAATCTGCTGTGTGACAAGGGACAAGCTATTTGTTCAGCCTCTCCATGTCTATTCTTTATGTATAAATGCGGACTTAGAATATTTGTAAAATAATTGACACTCTCAGGGGAAAATTACTGTATTGCTGTACAATTAAGATCAGTGTTGTAAAATTAAACTGATCTGGTTCTAATTGCCTCAAAGGCCGAAGCCCAGGCATTTGAAATGGAAAGAAGCAGAGAGGGGGTTGACTTAGCTGATTGGTATGGAAACAGTTGGGCCAAGAGCCAGAAATTTTTCTTTGTAGCAAGATGGCTGGTTTTACTCTAAGAAGCTTGGCTCGGCTCGGTTGCTGTATAACATTGAGTCTGGTGGGATGGATGTCATTGAGCACAGTAAGGTTTTTATGGCTCTGAGCAATGGTGATACGCACTGGTATTGCCGCCAGGTGTGAAGGTACAGTATATGACTGATATATATTGTGTTTGTAGCCTTAGTGCTAAGCCCAAAGTATAGCTTTTAAAAAATAATATTTTGTAAATTTTTGAAAGCTTATGAAAACTGACATCTTTCCTTATCAGCACCAAGACCAAAAATAAGAAACAGAAACACGTGACAATCTTAAAGAAATGAAGAGAAACTAAAATGAAAAGTTGTGATCAATCCAAGTGTCAGTGCGGTCATGCCCACATCCTTCTGTGTCTCCACATGCCACCTGGTGAGGCCCTGACCTCCTGTGATCTTCACTGTCACTCGGGCCACACCTTTGCCATTCCAGGCCCATCGTGCTCTTCCTCCCTCGGCTCCCAGATGTGGCACCTCAGGTCCTGGGGTCACTCTGGAGTTCACAGGTTTCACTCCCCTGAGACACTGAATTTAAAACCCTTGAAGCCTCAGCGTCTAGACTATCCTAGAAGTCTTTTCTGACCTCACAGGAAGAGTCCCAGCTTTCCCAGCAACCCAAGGACCCCTAAAGAAACAGGTCTCCCAGGAGATGTCTGTCCCTCATGTGGTCCATCCTTTGGAGGCTCACACAGCACTTCTTGACTGGCTCCCTGCCTTACGTGGTGGCCTGCCCTGGGGTCTGCTGGACACAAGCCACAGTGTTGGGGTAGACAAGGAAGATAAACGAGGGGCTTCTCCCTCTCCACAGAGACTCTGGATTTTCATTGTTCCTCCAGTTTTATTGTAGGGCTTAACATTCCCCTCAAAAAGCTCATCTTCTAATGCTTGGTCTTTGTTTCAAGAAAAGCCAGTTTTCTTCTACCACATTTTCCAGCATCAACTTTAAGAAAAATGCAACCTCCATTGCAAAAAGAAAGTGGGGTGTATGCCTGTGGTTTAATTTCAGGTTGCTTTTGAGTTTAAGTGGTATCGAATTTCAGTATATTTCTGTCTTATGTTAAAGAAATATATTACTAAAATGTAAGTGAGCAATAATGTCAGCTGTCGAGCACTAGATTTATTTTTGCAGGATATGGAGTGCAATGAACTGAGTCAATATGGTGAGGTGTATGTGATCTGCAGGAGTTATACCATTTAACATAGGAAATGCATGGGACTTTCCCTCTCTGCACTCAGACCCTCCCTATACCATTAGGAGACGCAGGTTTCTTTGCTGATGTGCAAAAAAGTTATGTCCATACACTTAGGTAGAATGGATCTGAAGAAGGCAAAAATTCATATTGTACTAGGGGACATTTCTATGTGTTCAAACTTTTCACTTTATAGATAAATTTAAACTAAATGCAAATGACATAGCAATTTGAAAGTCTCCATGTTCATTGAATTGAATATGCCTTGCTTTAAAATACAGAATATGATGAAAGGGATTAGCATTTTTTCTGAGAGTCAAATACTACTTTTGCCTTAGACAGCTTTGTAATAATATTTCTCTAAGCAATTCAAAACTTTTGAAAAATGACATGAAATTTTCATTAAAAACCATTTTCCTATGTTTATTGTATATGGAAATTATTCAATAAAATTTCTTTATAAAAATGTTTTCCTCTCTGATTCCTAAGTGAAAGTGAAGTGAAAGTGAATTCGCTCAGTCGTGTCCGACTCTGATTCCTAAAGACTTCTCTTATTTTTATCATAGATGCATAGACCACCCATTGGAGCTTGCCACAGGCTGCTCTGTTTACCTTCTTACCCAGCTGATGTGTCTCTTTGTAGAGAGGGCCTTTATCTGGTGTGACCTTCATAAGCGGGCTCTGAGAGTAGGGTCTAGTCTGCTCTCCATACCTCAGGCCCCAAGAGAGGCCTCCTGGGATCCAAAAGGTTGGAGAGAAGGGAAACATTTACAGAATTATTCTGCCTTTACCTCACCTCTGCAGAATCTTCAGCGGCTTGTATGTATTTTTGTGCTTAAGACATGGACTCTGGAAAGTTGCATCACGATAACTCTATAGCTGAAAATGCAGGAATGACACCGTGTCGATGCCTGGGCTTCTGTTAAAGAAATTGACAGGAGACTTACCCTGTCATCAAGGACTGGTTTCCAGGGAGATATATTAGGGGTATTTCCCCACTGCTCACAGATGATTCACTTTTAAATATCTCTAACAGAAGAGTTTTAATATAGTATTATTTGTTATTAAAAGTTTTTAGTTTAATTTTTTGGTTCGTTGTGTTGATTTGTTCATTTTGAGAGGAGAATTGAGGTGATGAGGACTTTTGTTTTTCAGCCAGTTCTTTAAGAGTCATACTCCTGGGATCCTAAAATTCACAGGCCAGCAATTTCATGTAGTGTACCTGAGAACAACACTTCTCAGGTGTGGTCCTGAGAAGTGTGGTCCCCAGATGACAGCATCAGCATCACCTGGGAACTTGCTATAAATCTGAGTTTTCAGGCTTTCTCCCGTGCTCACTGCATCAGAAATTCTGGTAGGGCCTTATCAAGCTATGCGTTAGCAGCTGTCCTTGTTATTCTGGAGTTTGTTCAAGTTTAAGAACCACTGCCTTGGAACTTCCCATGAAAAAACATCATTTAGCATTAATTCTAAAGGCATTTCTATCTGACCCTCCAAAATGGCTTATTTTGTCATCACTGGTTATCTCCCTGTAGAAGTGGGTCACTTTTCCCAAAACTTCATGTCTTTCTGCTATTCCTGTTCTTCACTGCTCATCTGTCTTGTTCTGGAAGACTAACTGGTTCTCATCAATCAGCACCACCTTAGCTCTTGTTCACATATCTGAGTTAACCTTAGACTGCCCAGTGGTGCTCACCGCTGCCTCTTTAGAACATGGCAGGGTTCATCTCAGCAATTCCAAGAACTAGAGGACAGATGTCACTGCATAAATTTACATCATGACCGTTCCCATTTCTTTCATCATCACTTTTTTAATCCATTAGAGGAGATTTTTACTAAAGTGCCATATACCCAAATTGTGACTCCTTTTTATCAGAAAACTGCCGCTGTTATCCAGATCTTAACAATGAAATGATTTCTAGAAGATGCTGGTTAAAAAAAAAAGTCTTGGGACAGGCTTACAAGCATCCTGTAATGACATCTTACCAGTGTTTATTGTGTATTACATAAGTGATAGAAATTTAACCATTTTAATGTGAGACCTGAAGAAATGCCACATAAAAGAATCGTCTGGAAAGAACTCTTCCTATCCAATACCTCCCAGAGGCTAGCCTTGTCCTGGACCAACCTGGAAAGGGATTGGCCAAAGGTGATTATAGGTTCTAAACCAAGCTACTCTACAAATTCATCATGCAAGTAAGGGGCATTTATGGAACTATGATAGGATAAGGAGACTAGAGATTTAGGAACCAAATCAGATCCTCAGGCCTACCTGAGACTTACCCTAATTTTTAGATTGGTTTACGGAATCACACCATTGTCAAATTCTGGATGCTAGAGAACCTCATTTTTATTTCAAGGTTTGCAATTCCCCTCCCTGCAGGGTCACCACCACCACCATTCCCAGCAAACACACACACTCACCCTTACAATCCAGGCTGGTCAGGAACCAGACAGATTTTCAGGAATGAACAGCAGGACAAGTCAGTAATTTTTAAGTACTTACCTCAGCACTGTTCTGAAAAGATAAGGGAGTAGAAAGGTGTCAAAATAACTAGAAAGCAAAGTAAGAGAATGTTGCGAAGGCAGGGCTATCAGTGATAATCCTATCAGCTGGAAATGCCTAGAGTCACTCACCTGGGCCCTAGTAAGTTTCCCACAGACATCTCCCTTTTCCAAACCTGGCCAGACCCTTGTGGTTCTTATTATGGTTACAAGACGCCCTCAGCAATAACCGCCTGGAAAGTTTGAAGCAAAAAGTGTATTATTTATGAGCCCTGGAGAATACCAGGCATGCCCTGGGACAGTAGAGAAAGAATGAGTGAGCACAACCTGGGGTTCTGCTTTTATATTGGATTGAGGGTGGAACCCTAGGGCTTCATGGGCTCACTCTTTACTGGTGAATTTAAAATGTAAGAGCTAGAATTTAAAGATGGGAAAAAAAAGAAAAAACAAGTGGCCCAAGTGGCCAGTTATCTAAATCAATCAGGATCTCTAGAGCAAAGGAGCCTGGGTCAGGGCAAGGGGAGGGAGATGACGGAAGGGGTGGGGAGGAAGAGTTCCCCTGTCCTGGCTCTTCAGTCATGTGACTGCCAAAATGTTTATTCAACCCAGCCCTCTTTGAAGTGGATGCCTTGGCAATGGAAGCTTAAATCAGACATTTACGTTGCAAAAGAAAAGCCAACTGTCAGCGCTTATATTACAACCTACCCCGTGATTCCAGGCATTCTAGTCAACGGTGAGGACATTAAAGGCCTAGGTAGCTGATATGCTAAAATTCAGGTGTAGGGCATGTTGTAAATAGAAATTGCACATGTAAATTGGATTATAGTAGCAAAAACTAGAATAATTATATAGGCAGTAGTGTGAAATCCTGTAGGTACCTGTTGCCCTAAACTTGAAAGGTCCAGTCCTGAAAATAGATCAGGGATCTCAGGAGCCCTGGAAATCTGTTCAAAGATTTGGTAAGATTGTGGAATATTTTAACATCTTGGGCCATCTGGTGTAAAAAAGTTTGAGCCTGTCCTGAGTTGGTGAAAGTGAAAGTCGCTCAGACACGTCTGACTCTTTGCAATCCCCTGGACTATAGTCCCTGGAATTCTCCAGGCCAGAATACTGGAGTGGGTAGCATAGCCCTTCTCCAGCAGATCTTCCCAGCCCAGGAATTGAACTGGGGTCTCCTGCATTGCAGGTGGATTCTTTACCAACTGAGCTATGAGAGAAGCCCTGAGTTGGTAGGTTGCTCCATATCTCATTGAACCAGGTCTCTGAGTCCTGAGAATAGGTCAGGCTCCTCTGTGCATAGAATCTTCCAGGTAGGAATACTGGAGTGGGTAGCCATTCCCTTCTCTGGAGGATCTTCTCAACCTAGGGATCGAACCCAGATCTCCTGCATTGCAGACAGATTCTTTACCATGAGTCAACAGGGAAGCCCCTTTAAAAGCATACATTATCTCATAGAACAATTTTTCAATGTGATGAAAGCCAAGTTTACTAAGAGACTCAAATATCTTTGGTTCCACTGTAGTAAGAGGTCAAAAGTAGGTAAACCTTAGAATTGGTTAGTAATTAACATTGTTTCAGTATTTTTTCTTATTTGGAAATGATCAAGACATTCAATGAATTCCCATCATTTCATTTAACTTAGCAAAACTCTGAAGTTTCAAGTTACCAAAGAGATTTGGGAAGTTATTTTTAAGTAGAAATTCTATAAGACATGATTATTGCTAAAAAGTTGACCTACATTTTTATTTCAATTACATACATCTAAATTATTTTCTCCCAACAATGATGTTTAGACTATTAAGGAACTTTCATTAGACAGATGGCCATTATACCCAGCTACATTTCTTGCTGACAAATTTTGTAAGCATTGACATAAATTTGTTTGAATCGTAAACCCTGGTAGGACAAAAGTTGTTTATCCGAATTAAATTTAATGCTGATAACTCTAAAGATATACCTATTTTAATTAGAGCAAATTTAAACTAGAATTATTTATCAAAGATTACTCCAGATCATGTGAATTTGAAGAACATTTTGGTTAGTTTCTCCATTACTGAGTTTTAGGAATACTCAATTCATAAGTGCCTATTTTTAAGCCAATTAAGTAGAGCTCTTTTACAAATTATGGGCTTCCCAGGTGGCACAGTGGTAAGGACTCTGCCTGTCAGTGCAGGAGACACAGGAGACGTGTGGGTTTGATCCCTTGGTGGGGTAGATCCCCTGGAGGAGGAAATGGCAACCCACTCGAGTATTCCTGCCCGCAGAATCCCGTGGACAGAGGAGCCTGGTGGGCTGAGTCCAAAGAGTCTCAAAGAGCTGGACATGACTGAGCACACACACACACACACATATACACGCTTTTATAAATTAATGTTGGCAATGTCATCTGCAGATAGAAAGAGAAAAAATCATATAAACATAACATACATCTGTAGACATACATAAACATGCAGACAGATACAGAGACCCTGTAACTTCTGTTCCAAGATTTTAGCCATGAATCATGTACAACAACATAAAACTCACTAGGTCATAAATAATAGTTGAATCCAAATTGGCAGAACAATTTAAGGTTACCTGCTTCAATGGCTGAAGTTTTTACTAATATTTGTGGAAAAGATTTTTAAGATTTATATTTGTCCTTGACAAGTCATCTTGAGGCTGTGGGCTAGGTTTGGGACAGAGAGCTTTTACAGCATTTTGTATTTTAAAAGGCCGATTTCTCCTCGCACCAAACCTAGTCCACTTTGCTTAAGTCTCAGGTGATTGTGTGCAGAGTCGCAATTGCCTCCTGAGGTGTTTACATTTCAAAGACACAGTAAGCTATATGTCTTCAGGAGACAAAGATCATAAATTTTCTCCTAGGAGTTTTACTGCCTTTTGGATGGTGATGGCAGTCTCAATAAAATGTAGCAACTGCTGCCCTGTAATTAGAGAGTCCTTTGTAATAGTAATTCTCTGGACTCAAGGTCAAGGGGGACCCCCCCTGCAAGACCAGAAATGAAGAAGGGGATCATTTGGGTCAGTATGGCCAAGAAAATGATGAACCCATGGTAAGTGGGTGCCGTCGCTTCAGTCTTGTCCAGCTCTTTGCAACCCCATAGACTATAGCCTGCCAGGCTTCTCTGTCCATGGAATTCTCCAGGCAAGAATACTGGAGTGGGTTGCCAGTGCCTTCCTCCAGGAGAGCTTCCCTACCCAGAGATGAAACCAATGTCTCCTGCATTACACCGATTTTTTACCACTGAGCCACAAGGAAGCCCAGCGAACCCAATGGCTCATGCCAACTTTGCACTAAGTCTTAATGTTTTCCATTAACTGTGAGCTTTAACAATGATCACTGATGCAAGGATGGCCCAGCCCCAGGCCGTAAATATGCCAATGAGGAGAGGAAAGACCCTGACACAGATATCATGGCTCTAGGGCCTTGGCCTTGTAATTTCCCTCTTCCTTCTCACTAGAGGCTTCGATAGTCCTGTCAGCTTCTCCACAGGCACAGGGACACCTCGTGAGCCCTGGCTTCTAGTTCAAGCTCCTCCCCGCATCTCATGAGGCGCCCAGGGGAGGAGTGGACAACTAAGGAAGAATGAGGGGAAGCTTGCAGAGAACTTTGCAAGCTCCTTTGTGAGTGTTAGCTTGACTGGGAGCTCTGGAACCAGCTGGACAGCTTGTTCAGGTATTTTTATCTGAAAACGTGCAGTGAGCAGGTGCCACCAGTGGGGCTCCTTAGAAAAGTCACAGGCGATGAGGCAGCAGCATGCATCCTTGGTTTCTTGGTGAGGCTGCGTGTGAAGTGTGGTGACCACGCCCTCTGATGAGCCAGATGTGGCCTCCTTGCCTCCCCAGCAACTTTCCAGGATGTTCCAGAGCACAGGGCAGAGCCCCTGAGGCCTCGGCTGCTCCAGCTCAGAGCTGAAGAGTCGCTTTCTGCACTTTGGGTGCCCTCTCCCCCTTTTTTTTTAAGATTTTTTTTTTTAATATGTGTGGATCTTTTTAAAGTCTTTTATTGAATTTGTTGCAATATTGCTTCTGTTTTATGTTTTGGTTTTTTGGCCACCAGGCATGTGGGATCTTAGCTCCCCAACCGGGAATGGAACCCTTACCCCCTGCATTGGAAGGTGAAGACTTAACCACTGGACGCCAGGGAAGCCGCAGGGTGCCTTTCTGATCAAGATTTTCCTCTTCTCAGTCCTTAAAAGTGTGGCACTGAAGAGTGTCTGCTCATGCTTGTGGGAACTGGGCCATGTTGGAAGATGAAGATGAACACCCAGCCTGCTTTTCAGGGTGACATTTGATGGTGGTCACAACCAGGAGCAGGATGCTTGGCAGGCAGTTGTTGTGAGTGAGGGTGTGGGGGTGGCAGTGTGCATGTGCCTGTCTAGAAGCAGGTGGGTAGTGGGGGCACCAAGGCCTTGTTGTTGTTCATTGTTCAGTCGCTCAGTCATGTCCGACTCTTTGCAACCTCCTGGACTGCAGCACGCCAGGCTTCCTTGTCTTTCACTATCTCCCAGAGTTTTCTCAAACTCATGTCCACTGAGTCGGTGATGCCATCCAACATTTCATCCTCTGTCAGCCCCTTCTCCTCCTGCCTTCAATCTTTCCCAGCATCAGGGTCTTTTCTAATGAGTTGGCTCTTCACATCAGGTGGCCAAAGGATTGGAGCTTTAGCTTCAGCATCAGTCCTTCCAATGAACATTCAGGAGATTTCCTTTAGGATTGATCTCCTTGCTGTCCAAGGGACTCTCAAGAGTCTTCTCTAGCACCACAGTTCCAAAGCATCAATTCTTCAGCGCTCAGCCTTCTTTATGGTCCAACTCTCACATCTGTACACGACTACTGGAAAAACCATAGCTTTGACTATGCGGACCTTTGTCAGCAGCCATGAGTAACAAACAATTCAGAGCCCATTGCAAACAAATAAGAAAACCCACAGTAGCCAATTAGTACCCCTCTCTCCTTCCTGCTGTCTGAAGAAATTTTGCATTTCAGTTGAGGTAGAATTTCTGATTCCAGCTTCCACTTCCTGGTTTTCTCCCATCACCTTAATCTTATGTGTTGGTACAGGAAACCTGGTGGCTTGGCTGGTAAAGAATCCGCCTGCAATGCGGGATACCTGGGTTTGAAACCTGGGTTGGGAAGATCCCCTGGAGAAGGGAACGGCTACCCACTCCAGTATTCTGACCTGGAGAATTCCATGAATTGTATAGTCCATGGGGTTGCAAAGAGTTGGACACAACTGAGAGACTTTCACTTTCACAGGAATCCACCTCTTTGCAGGTGGCCGCTCTTCACCAGGATGTCCCAATGCATGGCTCGAGGATTGAATCTATACCCACTAGTACAACATACAGAGTCTTCTCGGCCTCTGGAGTGTAATACCAGAGTCTTGGCATGTTGGTGTGCCCCAGCACTGAGCAACACTCACGAGGCTTCCATGGGTTTTTTGCATTTTTCAAGGAGCTGGTGTTCTCCAACCCTGGAGCCTCAGGGTTCTTAGGAGGTGCTGGCACTAGATGTTCACAACACTTGTATTTGTCCATTTAATTTTTTAGCAATATGGTATCAGGGACCATGATATCCCATTGGGTCATGGGGACAAAAAATTACAGCAGCAAGTAAAGCAGGGGCACAGAAACCATAGGCCTCTGAGGTATTTTCCCTCTGGTGGTGCCGTTGGTTTCCAGTTCCAAGACTGTTTCAGTCTTGTAGGTTAGGACAATCTGGGAACAACTCACTGACTCAGCAGTTGCAGGAAGAGGTCTTCTGCCCTCCTTACTTACTGAAATCCTTTCCTCATGCCTTTAGTCCAGAGCTTCTTTTGGGGCAGTGACCGTAGCCTTGTTATCCAACCACCCTCCTTAGCTTTCCTTGGTCTTGAGGCATGGAGGACACTTATGCACATTGGTGTTGAAGGGAGAGAGAGAGAGAGAGAGCATGGCCTGGGATTCTGTTTTTCTTGGAGTTGAGGATGGAAACTTAGTGTTTGATGGGCTCTCTCTTTATTGGCAAGTTTAAAACGTAACAGCTGGAATTTAAAACATGGAAAAAGAGAAAAAGAAAAAGTGACCCAAGTGGCCAGTTATCTAAATCCACCAAGATGTCTAAAACAAAGGTGCTTCCTGATGGGGATTAGGGAGGTGCCTGTGTCCTGACTCCTCGTGTGGCTGCGTGTGTTTGTTCGAGATAGCCTTCCTTCAAGTACACTGGATGCCTTAGTGATTGAAACTTCTGTCAGCACTTGCATTAGAAAAAGAAAAGCCACTGTCAGGGTTTTCACTACAGAGAGGTAGAAGGGAGTCTTAAGAGTTAAGATGAGGTTGCCTGAAGCTTTATTCCCAAGGCCTTTGATCTCACCATGGGGCTTCTTTTTACCTTAAAGATATTAAGCAATTTCTATAAGTTCAGTTCAGTTCAGTTGCTCAGTTGTATCTGACTTTGTGACTCCATGGACTGCAGCACACCAGGCCTCCCTGTCCATCACCAACTCCCTGAGTTTACTCAAACTCATGTCCATCGAGTCAGTGATACCATCCAACCATCTTATCCTCTGTTGTCCCCTTCTCCTCCCACCTTCAATCTTTCCCAGCATCAGGGTCTTTTCCAATGAGTTGGTTCTTCGCATCAGGTGGCCAGAGTATTGGAGTTTCAGCTTCAGCATCAGTCCTTCCAATGAATGTTTAGGGCTGATTTCCTTTAGGATTGACTGTTTGGATCTCCTTGCAGTCTAAGGGACTCTCAAGAGTGTTCTCCAACACTCTTTGTGACCCTATGGACTGTAGACCACCAGGCTCCTCGGGTCATGGAATTCTCCATGCAAGAATACTGCAGTGGGTTGCCATGCTCTCCTCCAGGAGATCTTCTCAACTCAGGGATCCAACCGATGTCTCTTGAGTCTCCTGCATTGGCAAGTGGGTTCTTTACCACTAGCACCACCTGGGAAGCCCCTAACTTACACAACCAAGCTCAAATTGAAGTTCAAGTTTGTTCAAAAGCTTCCAAGGCTGTGCTCCCTACTCTGCACTGAACTGCCTCCACTGTAGACCCTGGCCACCTGGATAGTGTTCAGTTCAATAAGGCAGGTATTACACAAGGGTAAAAGTGTGGTTATATCATTTTTTATTTATTTTAAATTAATTGTAAAATTTGCCCTTCCAAAATATATTCCGCTGTGTGACTGCCTTATCTCAGAGAGAACTAAATAACATTGTACACCTTAATTTTCTTTACACTTCAGTGATGGAAAATTTCTTTTTTTTCCCCCCTTAATAGTCCAAATCATATCTTTTACTACTTCAGAAAAAAAAACCACTCTTTGGATCCATATGGGAAAAAAGGAAGAATACAGGTGATTTTAAAGATGCATTTGACCAAAATATTTCATTTCTGGCATCACTGATCCAGTTAATCTCTCCTCGTCTAGAAAGATGTGGAGCCCAGGATGGGGGAGTGGAGATGGGACTTCCTCACTGATGTCGCTGAGTCAGTGAGACTCTGCAGTTGGAGACTGTATAGGAGGGGGACAGATTCCTGAGTGCTCTAACCACACCCAGAGCAGGTCTGCAGGGCATATGATGGACCTGTCCCAAGAACTGACGGAAACAAGAGGTTTGTTTCTGTTTGATTACAGTTCATGACAGATTGATAACTGCAAAGGCATTCAAACTTGGTGTTTCGCCACCCCCCCCCTGCCCCCCACCTTTGCTTTAACACTACCGCTTGTAAGGCGAGTCAGGCATCTGGTGTTTGTTAGATGGCTGCGTTGCATCATCCTGGTGATTGCTGGGGAACATCTCTCAGCATTCGTGCGATTGGAGAGAAGACTGTGGGGCACAAAATGGCCTCATCCGGTTTACATCTTCATTATTGCGTGTCTCACATACCTGCTTACATCTGGAAAAAATCTCCAGGTAAACCTCTTGGGCTCTTTTTCTAAAGAGTAACTGTAATTATTAGGGCTATACCCAAATTCAACTTAGAATAGGTATGTGGCTGAACTTCAGCCAAAATCCTGTGCCTGACGAAAAGAAATTTTCCTCTTTTTAACATCCAATTACATAGGAGGGGCCTTTTCCCCACACATGGCCAGTTGGGTTCCTGGTTCTCTATACCCAAAGTTTCAATTTATGCCCTGAGGGAAAAGGCAAGGAGATTTTAAGGAAAAAATTTAAAGATTTCTTCAAGTCTCCCACTGACATTTTTTTCTTAGTATCAAATCCCAGAATCCTAATATGTATTGCCGGTCATGTCAAAATTTTGCAAATATCTTTTCCCCACTAGGTACTTTCACAGACTTTCTTACCAAGTAACATCATCACAAAAAAACCTTACTATTTTCCTGTTTCCTGCTTCTCCCCCTTGTACAGGATTCATCCACTCAACACATTTTGATTGAGCACTTGCTGGGGTACCAAGCCCTGTGCCAGGAAACCTAAAACTGAGTAAGATGTGATGCTTACAGTTAGTTGGAAAAACAGACATGCAGCTAATTACACATCATACTGGAATGTTGCATAAGGTGAAAGTGTGAATTAAACATTGTGAGAACTCCTCTGGGAGAAGAATGAATTGTGCCATTGAAAGGGATGTAACAGAGTGGGTGGCAGTCAAGGAAAACTTCATTTGGACATGAAACGTAAGCTGAGTTTTGAAAAATATGTGGCATTTCGCATAGATAAGAAGAAAACAAGGTCAACCAGAGAAACAAGAGGACATGAGACAATTAGTAAGGGACTTAAAGGAGCTCTGACTCTTTCATACAAGCTTCTGTTTCCACTGAGAAGTAGTGGTTTTCCAAGATCATTTCATGATATGATTCTTTTTCATTTACCTCTCCTGTTCTTTTAAAAACATTTGTCATTGGTAAAAATTCATATATCCAAATGCTCATATATGGTATATAACACATATGATACATGATATGTGATATATGACGTACATGATATATCTGTTATGTATATGTATTGTTGTTGTTTTCCAGTTGCTTAGTCATGTCCGACTCTTTGTGACCCCATGGACTGCAACATGCCAGGCTTCCCTGTCCTTCACCGTCTCCTGGAGCTTGCTCAAACTCATGTCCTTTGAGTTTGTGAAATCATCCAACCATGAAATGTATATGTGTGTGTGTGTATATATATATATATATATATATATATATATAAAATGTATCAAATGTATACATATATATTTATATACGGAGAGAGAAAACCATAAGGAAGAAGAGGAGGAAGAGAGCAGTCCAGTGGCTAATACCCTGAGCTCCCAATGTAGGGGCCATGGTTCCATCCCTGATCAGTGAACTAGATCCAATATACAATAATGAAGAGTTCATATGCTGCCACTAAAGATCCCACATGCTGTAGCTAAGACCCAGCATAGCCACATACATAAATAAATAAAAATAATATTTTTTTTTAAAACGGAGGAGTTCTTAAAAGAGATCTCTATTGTCATTTCTACTGCTTCCATGCCCAGAGCGTGTGAAGAGGAAACAGCCCCTGCGAAGTCTTTGTATCTGCTTCCACCTATGTTCTACTCCCCGTGCTTGAGGGCAGACCATCGTGAGCTCATCTGAACCACTGCAGCAGTTGTCAAAGTGGCTTCCTGTCTCCAGGCTCCTTCCCTTCCTTCCAGATGCCACAATGCAGCCGGTGATCTTTGGAAAGTGTAAATCTGGTCATCTGGCTGCATCCACTCTAGAATGCAGTGCAAACACTCTGTAGTAACGCCTAAAAGAGCCCTTCACAATCTGGGTACAAGCTGCCCCTTCCGTCTCCTCTCTCACCTCCCCTCCCTCACTCCCACCCACAGCTACTGTCGACTTCTTGCCACTTTTGCGTGGCACTCATTTTTCTGCCTGAAATATCCTTCCTGCCTTTTCTGAGTGGTAGACTTGAGTCATCCTTCAAATCCAGGCATAGCATCTCTTTTATGAAGTCCATTCCCAATTTCCTCTCCTCCATTAGCACAAATGGATTCCCATTATCATTTGTCTGTATCTTGATTCTTGAGTTCATCATATTGAATAATTGTCCCCTCACCAGATTTGGAGCTCCACTTGAGGACAGATGCTTTGGATAAATCATTTTAGTAGTTTCAATGCCTGGAACAAAAGATAGTTAGACTCACTCTAAGTGAAACAGATGGCTAAGTTCCTTCTTTATTTTTCTCTTCGATTTATTTGCCTTTCCCCATCTTTTCTTCTAACACTCCACCTAGGTCTGTCTTCTGGGCAATACTCATGTCACCAACCAAACCTCTTTTGTCATGATCCTTCTAGGAGTTAAATCTGACAGATAACAGCAACGGCCTACCCCACCCCCACAGAATTTATTAGAGGTTGACTTAGTGTTAAAATTCACTATCTCACCTGATCTTCTGAGAAAGAGAGAAGTCACAGATGAGAGGCTGAAGGTGTGTTTTCTTTGCCGACACCTTTATAAAACACAAAAATATATCTTCACCAATATTTAAAATCAGGAGATCTCACATAAAAACTCAGCATTTACTGTGCTTTTGAATAGAGGGACAAATGGCAATTCTGGGAAGTTGTCAGATAGTGCTGAGTCTCAGCTGAGTACTTGAAGTCAGCATGACATTTCCAGTTGGCCGCAAACCTTGCCGCTTCCTGCAAGCTCCCATTCATTGTCCTGTGTATATTGTTTTATTGTTTCTTATAATAGACAAATGTGTTTTGAACTCCTGTCTCCTTCCAAATAGGAAAATAAAATATAGACTATGCAGGCAACATGACATTTTGTTTTCACTTACCTATTTCCTGTCTGAAGAAGGGAGTGGCAACCCACTGCAACATTCTTGCCTGGAAAATCCCATGGACAGAGGAGCCTGGTGGGCTAGAGTCTTGGGGTCGCAAAGAATCAGACATGACTGAGCGACGGAGCACAGCACAATGCCTATCTCCCGCCTTGAAGTAGGTAATATTTTTATCTTTATTTTACAAATGAGGAAACTGAGGCAATGGAGGTTGAATAACTTCACCATGATTATACATCTAGGAAGCATCAGGGCATCAGGGCAAAGACAAGGCCATGCATGTGTGCTAAGTCACTTCAGTCGTGTACAACTCTTTGCGCCCCATGGACTGTAGGCTACCAGGCTCCTCTGCCCACTGGATTTTCCAGGCAAGAATACTGGAGTGGGTTGCCGCACACTCCTCCAGAGGATCTTCCTGACCCAGAGATCAAACCCGAGTCTCTTACATCTCCTGCATTGGCAAGCGGGTTCTTTACCACTATGGCCACCTGGGGAAGCCCGATTTGACTGCAAAATTCATCCTCTTAAACGGAGACTTTTTGATCCTGCAGTTCTACAAATAAAATCCTTGAGCTTTCACACCTAGTTTATACATTTACTTTAAAAAAATTATGTATTTATTTGGCTGCATTGGGACTTAGTCATGGCATGAAAACTCTTAGCTGTATCATGTGGGATCTAATTCCCTGATCAGGGATCAAACCTCCCCTGCATGGGGAGCGCAGAGTCTTAACCACTAGACCACCAGGGAAATACCTACATTTACTTTTAAATTATGTACATCCATCACTATAGATCAAGAGGCTTTTTAGTTCGTCTTCACTTTCTGCCATAAGGGTGGTGTCATCTGCATATCTGAGGTTATTGATATTTCTCCTGGCAATCTTGATTCCAGCTTGTGCTTCTTCCAGCCCAGTGTTTCTCATGATATACTCTGCATATAAGTTAAATAACAATATACAGCCTTGACGTACTCCTTTTCCTATTTGGAACCAGTCTGTTGTTCCATATCCAGTTCTAACTGTAGCTTCCTGACCTGCATATAGGTTTCTCAAGAGGCAGGTCAGGTGGTCTGGTATTCCCATCTCTTTCGGAATTGTCCACAGTTCATTGTGATCCACACAGTCAAAGGCTTTGGCATAGTCAATAAAGCAGAAATAGATGTTTTTCTGGAACTCTCTTGCTTTTTCGATGATCCAGCAGATGTTGGCAATTTGATCTCTGGTTCCTCTGCCTTTTCTAAAACCAGCTTGAACATCTGGAAGTTCACGGCTCATGTATTGCTAAAGCCTAGCTTGGAGAATTTTGAGCATTACTTTACTAGTGTGTGAGATGAGTCCAATTGTGCGGTAGTTTGAGCATTCTTTGGCAGTGCCTTTCTTTGGGATGTGGGCTTCCCTGGTACCTTGGACGGTGAAACGTCTGCCTACAATGCGGGAGACTTGGGTTTGATCCCTGGGTCGGGAAGATCCCCTGGAGAAGGAAATGGCAACCCCCTCCAGTATTCATGCCTGGAAAATCCCATGGACTGAGGAGCCTGGTGGGCTACAGTCCATGGGGTCACACAACTGAGCGACTTCTTCTTCTTTGGGATTAGAATGAAATCTGACCTTTTCCAGTCCTGTGGCCACTGCTGAGTTTTCCAAATTTGCTGGCATATTGAGTGCAGCACTTTCACAGCATCATCTGTCAGGATTTGAAATAGCTCAACTGGAATTCCATCACCTCCACTAGCTTTGTTCATAGTGATGCTTTCTAAGGCCCACTTGACTTCACATTCCAGGATGTCTAGCTCTAGGTCAGTGATCACACCATCGTGATTATCTGGGTCATGAAGATCTTTTTTGTACAGTTCTTCTGTGTATTCTTGCCTCCTCTTCTTAATATCTTCTGCTTCTGTTAGGTCCATACCATTTCTGTCCTTTATCGAGCCCATCTTTGCATGAAATTTTCCCTTGGTATCTCTAATTTTTTTTAAGAGATCTCTAGTCTTTCCCATTCTGTTGTTTTCCTCTATTTCTTTGCACTGATCACTGAGGAAGGCTTTCTTATTTCTCCTTGCTATTCTTTGGAACTCTGCATTCAAATGGGAATATCTTTCCTTTTCTCCTTTGCTTTTCACTTCTCTTCTTTTCACAGATATTTGTAAAGCCTCCTCAGACAGCCATTTTGCTTTTTTGCATTTCTTTTCCATGGGGATGGTCTTGATCCCTGTCTCCTGTACAATGTCATGAACCTCCATCCATAGTTCATCAGGCACTCTATCTATCAGGTCTAGTCCCTTAAATCTATTTCTCATTTCCACTGTATAATCATAAGGGATTTGATTTAGGTCATACCTGAATGGTCTAGTTGTTTTCCCTACTTTCTTCAATGTAAGTCTGAATTTGGCAATAAGGAGTTCCTGATCTGAGCCACAGTCATCTCCTGTCTTGTTTTTGCTGACTCTATAGAGCTTCTCCATCTTTGGCTGCAAAGAATATAATCAATCTGATTTCGGTGTTGACCGTCTGGTGATGTCCATATGTAGAGTCTTCTCTTGTGTTGTTGGAAGAGGGTGTTTGCTATGACCACTGCGTTCTCTTGGCAAACTCTATTAGCCTTTGTCCTGCTTCATTCCATACTCCAAGGCCAAATTTGCCTGTTACTCCAGGTGTTTCTTGACTTCCTACTTTTGCATTCTAGTCCCCTATAATGAAAAGGACATCTTTTTTGGGTGTTAGTTCTAAAAAGTCTTATAGGTCTTCATAGAACCGTTCAACATCAGCTTCTTCAGCGTTACTGGTTGGGGCATAGACTTGGATTACTGTGATATTGAATGGTTTGCCTTGGAAATGAGCAGAGATCATTCTGTTGTTTTTGAAATTGCATCCAAGTGCTGCAACCATAACATTATGTTTATTAAATCAGTTATATCCATCTTTCCTTTTTGGACTCCCAAGACAGTAGTTCTCCATTATTGAAACAAAACCTAGCAAATACCATAACCTGAGACGTGACTGAGACTTTTACTGCAGTAAAAGTATTCTATTTTTTTTTTTACTACAAAGTAAACTACAAAAGCTATGTAGTTTGTCTAATGACTTTTGTTTCTTCACATTTTCAACGTATTTTCTCTGCATCTTCCAATGACATTTTTCTTTCTGTAAGTATATTTTAGTTTGTTACCATCTTCTTTTCATATTACTTTGGGTACTTTCATCAAGGCAGGAAAAACAACTGGTGTGTGGCCTTTCATGGTTTACTAACACGAATCATTACATTTACGGAAGATTGATAGTGTATTGAGTATTATGTGCTGCTAAACAGCACTGAAAAAAAATCGTAAAATTTGCTTTCCTGTTCTGAGCATTTGGTAACTTCATGTTGAGCTCACTGTGATGGTCTCATACTATCAGCTGCTATTAACTCAAGACACCATATCCACCTAAAGCAAGTTCACTGATAACCGCAGTGGGTATAAACTGATATTTCGTCTACTCAGCCTCATCACCTCTCATTTTTTGCTGACTTCTTGATAGATCTCATCTTTGCTTTTACCTCAAAATGTGGCTGACACAGAGCTCCAATCAGAATTGGCATCTCTGTCATTTACTGGTGGTGCGTTTGGCATTACATTTTTATTATCTTCAGTCTGCCCTTTAGTTGCGGAAATTATCTGAAGGCACTTGTCAGTACTCCAAGGGCTCATTTCTTTACCTATGGATTATCCACAAATTTTCTAGTAGCACATGAGTGTGCCTCTAGGAACTCTAGAGGTGAAAACCCCCGCCCTCCCCCGCCCATTTCCCCCTGACACTGTGTGTGACACGTGACCATCGATCCTGTGAACCTAGTGAGGACACCAGCACCAGTCCCTCCATCAGATAGGTTGTCCTTACTTTCCGAGATAACGTGAGGCCACAGAAATCACCGAACAAGTGGAAACCATGCAAATTGATCCTAATAACTAATTGGAAAATTCCAACTGTTCTATGACTCTCAGAAAGTTTGGTAAAAGTATTAAAAGCTCTTTTACAAGCTGTTTTAAGTGTAGAGAAGAAAGGGAAAAAAGTAAAACAGATATTTATTGAGTACACATGCATGTGCCTTCTAAGTCACTTTAGTCGTGTCCAACTCTTTGCAACCCTATGGACTGTAGCCCACCAGGTTCCCATGTCTGTGGGATTCTCCAGGCAAGGATACTGGAGTGGGTTGCCATGCCCTCCTCCAGGTTTTGAACACGCATCTCTATGTCTCCTGCCTTAGCAGATGAGTTCTTTACCACTAGCACCATCTGGGAAGCCCCTGAAAGTTTCACTTTCAGTAGTTGGAGTCGTTTGGTTAGCACTTGCCTCCTCGTTGTTTAACTTAAGACTCAGCATCTTTCCTGAGTCTTATGCCACATATCCATGGTCAACTAGAGGGCTGGCTAAGGATTGGCTGCTCTAACATGGCCCTTCCTGGGACACCTTGGCTCTCCTGCATGCATCTCTCATCTCCAATTGGTTGGCCTTGGCATGTTCTCCTGGTGGTGACAGGGGTTTAAGAGAAAAAGCAGAAATGTGCAGGTGCTTTTTCAAACTTCTGCTTGTGTCATTTGTTACTATTCCTTTGGCAAAAGCAAGTTACATGACCACAGCTAGAACCAGTGTGAGCAGGCCTTACCAAAAGAAATGGGTATAAGATAACACGAAAAATTCCAGCCATTAGTAGAGTCAGTCAAGACCAATAGAAGACACAGTATGTTCTGGCCATCCTGTTTTCTGGCCATCATCTTAAGAAAGTTGCTTAATACCCCTGAACCTTAATTACAGGCATACCTCATTTTATCTGGCTTTGCTTTATCATGCTTAGCAGATACTGCATTTTTTCCCCCACAAATTGAAGGTTTATGGCAATCGTGTATTTATGGCAATCTACAGAAAATCTATCAGCGCCATTTTTCTACAGTATTTGTTCACTGTGTGTGTCTATGTCACATTTTGGTAATTCTCACAGTATTTCAAGCCCTCTCCCAGCAGAAAGACCATAACTCACTGAAGGCTCAGATGCTGATTAGCATTTTTTAAGCAATAAGGTATTTTTAAATACCCTATTTAAGGTATTTAGTTTTTCTGGACATAATGCTATTGCATACTTAATAGACTACAGTATAGTATAAACACAGGTTTTATATGCACCAGGAAACCAAAAATTCTTGAGCTTCACTTTATCGTCATATTCATTTTATTGTGTTAGTCTAGAACCAAACGCACAATATCTCCAAGGTATGTCTGTACTATATTGTGACTTAGCCTCTATATAATGTATTTTTAAAATATTTTTCAAATTAAAGAAATATATGCACAAATTTAAAAAGTGAAACAGTGCCGAAGACATAGCAAAAAGAGCCTGTGACCCTTCCTCCCGTTGGATCCTATTCCACAGACAGTCAGTTTTAACTCTGCTTGCTGTTTCTCCTGACATTGTATCTCTGTTTTGAAATAATATCCCATGTTGTGCGTGTGTGCTAAGTCTCTTCAGTTGTATCCAACTCTTCGCAACTTCATGGACCGTAGCCTGTCAGGTTCCTCTGTCCATGGGATTCTCCAGGCGAGAATACTGGAGTGGGTTGTTATGCCCTCCTCCAGGAATATTCCACGCTGCCATTAATTAATTAATTCTAGGCATCATTTATTGATATATTAACTCTCTTACTTCCCTCTTTTCTCTCTCCTCATCCATCCAACGTAGTTTTATCATGAGTTTTGGTGATAGCCATTTAGGGTCTTCTTTATTATAATAATGAAAAGAATTATTTAGTGTTGAGCCCAGTAGTATACTATTATTGTATTTCTTTTTCTGTATGACTTGGTTTTCCTTGGAGTTAACCATTGTCTCGTGTGTTCACATGTTCATTTATGTCCTTTTTTCACTTAGACTCTAGTTAAGCCTTCCTACGTCTTCCAACTACTTTGTAAAATGACTTTTAAAATAATGTTTGTCTCTCCCAAGAATGTCAGATAATACATAGTACATTTTACTCCTAGAAATATCAATACTAGAGTCCACCATACACACAAACACCCACACACAAAGTATAGGCACATGCGACTCTAGAATTCCCTGTACCAGTTTGGACTGCTTGCTCCCTCGATCTTCAGCACTGCTGATGCCCTAGATCCTTACTTTGTCATCATCCTGAGGATGCCCATCACCCTTTCCTTGTGCCGCATCCTTTGAATCCTTTCATTTGTGTCCTTGTTTCAGTAGAGCAGATCTCCTCTGTATTCCTATGAAAACATTAAACTTTTGAGTCACGGTATGTTTTGAAAATAGCCCTCTTCTGCTCTCACACTTTATTTGTATTTTGGCAGAGTCTAGACTTTCAGGGTGAAAGTCACTTTCTCTTTATATTTGGAGACATTGCTCTGTTGACTTCTGTATTCCAAGATTTCTGTTGAGATATCCCATGGAGATTCTAATCTTTTGGATATGCGCTTTGCCTCTAGAGTTTGAAAAAGATAATATGCCCCAGAGAGAGTCTTCCCCCACTCGTCTTTCTGGGAATTTGAGGGGTCTTTTCAGCCTAGAATGGTGTGTCTTGTGCTCCAAGAGATTTTCTCCTCATTCCTTTGCTTGTGTCCTTTGTTGTGTCTCTGTGTTCATTTTTTATTTTTCCTTTCTTTTTTGTAATTTCTGTTAAAGGTTGCACTTCTTAGATTGATTTCTTTTTCTTCTCTTTTCCATCACTTTTGTTCTCCTTTCTAGGAAATTTTCTTACATTTCTTTACAACCACTTTACTGAAAAATTTACCTTTCATATATTTCATTTCTAAGAGCTCTTATTCTCTGGTTGCTTTTTTAAAATATAGCATCCTTTTCTTGTTGTTTTAAAAAAGCAATATCTTCTCATTTCTCTAAGAAAAATCACTGCTAATTAAAAAATACTTTTACTTCTCCACTCTATATGTATTTCTTATACTGCCATTTCTTTGACCACAGTTTCTGGGAAAGGCTCTCAGCTCCCAAGGGACCCGGTGTCATTACACTGGGCTCATCCAGATAATCCAAGATAATCTCCCCATCTCAGGATCCTTAACCCTAATCACATCTGCCAAGTCCTGTTTGCCATGTAAGACAGTATATTCGCAGGTGCTGGAAATTAGGAGGTGGACATCTTCGAGGAGGGACCATTATTTTGTCTACCACAATGTGCAAGAATTTCTCTAGGGCATATCCCTAGGAATGAAGCTTCTGAGTCATAGTATATGTGCGTTTTCAATTTTATAAGAAGATGGCAAAATAATTTTCCATAGTTATACCAATGTATACTTCCACCAGCAATATATAGAAATCCCTGTCCTCTTGTCAATGCTTTGTGTGATTGAACTTCTTCCTTTTTGCCAATCTGCTGCTGCTATGTCACTTCAGTCGTGTTCTACTCTGTGCAACCCCATAGACGGCAGCCCACCAGGCTCCCCCATCCTTGAGATTCTCCAGGCCACAACACTGGAGTGGGTTGCCATTTCCTTCTCCAACACATGAAAGTGAAAAGTGAAAGTGAAGTGGCTCAGTCATGTCCGACTCTTAGGGACCCCATGGACTGCAGCCCACCAGGCTCCTCCATCCATGGGATTTTCCAGGCAAGCGTACTAGAGTGGGGTGCCATTGCCTTCTTTAGTGTGTGTAAATCGTCACAGGTTACATTTGAAGCTTCTTCATTAATGATGATGCAGAGCCTCGTTTCTTATGTGATGGCCATGGGTTCCTCTGCCAGGAGAAACACTTGGCCATGAAGTTTGATCATTTTTCCCTTGGCTATTAAAAAAAAATTTTACTTGTATTTTTCTGCATTTTAAATATTAATCTCTTTCTTATATGTGTGGCAATCTTCCTCCCAGTTTGTTGCTGATCTTTACACCTTCTTCATGGTGAATTTTAAAATTTTTCTCTGGTGAGCAGTTATTATCAATTTTAATGTAGTCAGATTTATCAATCCTTTCTTCTGTTACAGACCCTGGTTCTTGGACTCTTCAATTAGTAGAAATTGATAAGAGGCCAGATGAGAAATTCAGACAAGGCACAAGGGATCGGAAACAAGTTAACAGCTCACTTGCTCGCTCCGTGAGGGGAGCAAGTTGCTCCCTTAAATGGGGTGAGCGTGGGGACACCTGGTGGGTTGGGCCAGAGGAGGGGCAGCTTAGGTGGTCTGCAGCCACCCCCTTCCCTTGGTGGAGCTGCGTGCAGGGATCATGCCCAGTATCCTGCTCCTGGCCCCTGAGAAGTGGTGGTTGGGTTTTGGCCTTTTTGTAACTTGTTATTCATAATTTGCCCCAACTGCACATGCAGGTAGTTATTTTCAGTTCCTTATCGTTTCTTTGTGTGCTGTTGTATTCTGAAGCTGAAAGGAGACATTGTTCAGGTGTGAGCATGGTCTTAGCCCGTCTCTCTTCCATGTCGTCACTTTTTTTTTCTTTTCTTACTTTACTGTATTGATAAGAATGCCAAGTACATAACTGAACTTCATAGTGTTAGAGAAATTTCATCTTGATCCTGATTTAAAAGTAAATGATTGCTACTTTTCTTCTCTAAGAGTGCTACTGTTGTAGGTTTTGGTGATTGTCAAGTTAAGCATATTCTCTTCTACTCTGTTTGCTACCAGTTTTTATCATGAATTGGTGCTGAAATTTATTCAATCCTTTTTCTGCATCTATTAAAATTATAGTATCATTTTTGGTTTTAAATATACTCTTTTGGCAATTTACATGTATAGGATTTCCAACATTAAACCATTCTTTTGTTTCTAAGATAAACTCAGTTTGACAGAATTGGTTCCTCAGTATTTTGGGGTTTTGACCTCTGGGTTTATGTGTGAAAGTATCCTGTAGTTTTTCCTGTTTATTCTGTCCTTAACTGCTTTGGGCATTACAGTTTACAGATCTTATACAGTTAGGGTATTTCCAATTCTTTTCAATTTTTCCAGAAGAGTTTGTAATAGATTGGAATGATTTGTTCTGTGATAGTTTGGTAGAGTTCACCTGTAATAACATTTGGGCCTAATGTTTTCTTTGTGGAATTGTTTTAACTACTTATTTTATTTCTTCAGTGGTTATAGAACCCTTCAGACTTTCTACTTCCTGATTTCATTTTTATTAAGCTCAATTTTTCTGAGAATCTCTTCATTGTAACTATGTATTTAAATTTATAGATATCAAGTTGTTCATAATGTTCACTAATCCTTTTAGTGTCTGCCTTGTCTGTATTTATGTATTCCTTTTCACTCCTGTTGTATTTTAATTGTGGCTTCTTTTTTTCTTGACTAAAATACGAAAGATTTTATGTTTTGAAACAACCAAGTTTTGGTTTTGGCAATCTTCTGTGTTGTATCTTTGTTTTCTGTTTATGACATTCCTGCTCTTATTTTGTATTATCTCTTTCATTCTGCTTTATATGGGTGCTTTTTCCTAACTTCTTAAATTGGATGCTTAACTTTCTAATTTCCTTTCTGCTTTTCTATTATAATTTTCCCTCCAAATAGTATTTTCCCTGAATCCTACAATTTTTTTATGTGTAATAAGTTTATTATCATTCACTTCTATTTTAAAAATTTCTATTATGTTTGCCTCTTTGATTTATGAATCATTTATTTCTCATTTATTTTAATTTTGTTGTGGTCAGAAACCAAAGCCTGTATGATAACTATTCTTTAAAATTTGCTGAGGTGTGTTTTATAGCCTTGAATGTGACCAGTTTTTATAAATGTTTCCTGTGTGCCTGAGAAAACCATGTGCTTTCTAACTGCTAGTTCTGTTGTGTGAAAGTTATTAATTACATCATTCAATTCTATATTTTCACCACGTTTTTTGTCTGCTTGACCTAAAATAATGGACAAAGATACTTTGAAATCTCCAATGCAATTGCAGATTTGACAATATCTCTGTACTTCAATCTTTTTGAATTTTGTATATTTTGATAATTTTGGGTAATGCAAGTTTGGAATAATTATTTCTGCCAGATGAATTAAATATTATCAGTATGTAGTGATCTTCTTGATCCCAAATAATGGTTTTAATGAGTATATATTTTGCTTGGTAAAAAGTATAGCATCGGGATGACCCAGAGGGAGGGTATGGGGAGGGAGGAGGGAGGAGGGTTCAGGATGGGGAACACATTATACCTGTGGCGGATCCATTTCAATATTTGGCAAAACTAATACAATATTGTAAAGTTTAAAGATAAAATAAAATTAGATTGGGTACCTAAGAAATACAAAAAAAAAAAAAAGAAACATTTTAAAGAGAGACCTAATCTAGGGACCAGAAATCTCCCCAAGTGACCCTTTAGCTCAAGGGTGCCACACAATAAAGCATTCTATAAGAGGGAACAGAATTTTTTCTGTTTTCATTTAACTATATTTTCTAATTTTGTATAGAGAGTAACATTTACAAAGCAGGTAAATACATAAAGTGGAACAAGTGCTATAAATAAAATTTCTATCTCCTATAAGGCCCTATGGTAAATAAAACAAGGTAAGGGCAGGCAATCAAGAAAGGCTCCCCCAAAGTACCATTTAATGGATGGTTTATGTAAATATAAAATGAATAAATAGAGCTTTATGAATAAAAAAAAAGTATAGCATCTCCAACTTTCGTTGTTTAGCATATATATTTTGAATGTGCATTTTTGCATTGATCTTGTTACTTTATGTTTCAGTGGTTCTCTTTTAAACAATATATAGTGGAATTTTCTTTTTTAAAATACAATCTTATAATCTCTTTTAACTGGTGAGTTTACATGTATATATACGTTATACATATATATATACACACACATACACACACACAAAGATTGAAATTATTGCTGTGTTTGGATTTGTTTATGCCCATCTTATGCTTGCTATTTTCCCTGCTTATTCTATGATTTTATTTTTCTCTTTACATTGATTTTTGTTTGTTTTTTTCACTTGCTTTTTCTATTAGTTTGGAAGTCATAAACTCTCTTTATAAAATGTTACCATTGAAATTTACCATGCATGGTTAACTTAACAGCATCTAAGTTTTTTAGTATCTGAATAATTCAACAACTTTAGTCTACTTTGACATTAATTGTTCACTTTCCAACTTAGATACCCTTGATAGATTATTTTAGTTTTGTCACTTTGTTCATCTCACAATATTATTATTTATGCTGACTTACTGATTATACCTAGAGGTAATGATGACTTGCCTACATGTTTACAAATTTCTTTGTTCACAGTTCTCTCTTATTTCCTCAACTCTTCTTCCAAGCCAATTTTTTCTTATTCCTGAAGCTCATTCTTTAAAAGATTCTCTGGTCAGTGTCTTTTGAAGATAAATCCTGTCTCTTTTTTGTTGTTGTTTATCTGAAACAAAAACAAAAATGATTATTCTCATTCTCCAAGTTGTTTCTCTCTTTTTTTTATAGTTGTTTCTCTTGATACATAGTTTTTTTAAAAAATTATTTTGTTTATTTATTTTTGGCTGTGCTGGGTCTTGGTTGCTGCACTGGAGCAGGCTTCTCACTGCAGTTTCTTCTCTTGTTGTGGAGCATGGGCTCTACGGTGCACAAGCTTCAGTAGCTGGGGTGCATGGGCTCCGCAGCTGCAGCTCATGGGCTCTAGAGCATGTGCTCAGCAGTTGTGGTGCATAGGCTTAGTTGCTCCTTAGCATGTAGGATCTTCCCCAACCAGGGGTCGAACCCATGTCCCCTGCACTGGTAAGTGGATTCTTATCCACTGTACCACCAGGAAGTCTGGTATGCAATTTTAATTTAGCAGTTATTTTCTCTCAGCACTTTGGGCATATTATTTTCCCTTTTATAGCTGTCCTAATTATTATTATTATTATTATTTTGGGACTATCAAATGGTCAGCTGTATTTCCAGTAAATATATAGTAGAGAGTACAACCTGGACCTTGACCATGATCAGCTTTCCTACTAAGCCTCACCTAAGTGAATTCACATGACACAATGAGCTACAAAGAAACAGGATAATTGACTCTATACCACTGTGCAGGGCTTTAAGGGTAAGAGTTACTAGCTGTCCTAATTCTGTGCTTTCCACACCCCTCCCCCCACAACTTTTTTTTAAATTGTAGTTGATTTACAATGTTGTGTTAGTTTCTGTTGTAGAGCAAAGTGATTCTGTTATACATATATATATATATATATCCTTTTTAATATTCTTTTCCATTTGGTTTATCATAGGATATTGGATATGGTTCCTTGTGTGGCAATATAGTAGGACCTTGTTGTTTATCTGTTCTATACATAATAGTTTGCATCAGCTAACCCCAAACTCCCAATCCATCCCTCCCCCACCCAACCTTCTTGGCAACCACACGTCTGTTCTTATGTCTGGGAGTCTATTTTTGTTTTGTAGTTCTGTTCACTTGTGTCATATTTCAGATTCTACATATAAGTGATATCCTATGGTATTTGTCTTTCCCTTTCTGACTTCACTTAATGTGATAATCTCTAAAGTCCTATGGGTGCTTATAATATTTCTTTTTTCCTCAAAATTCTTCCCCACTACATTTTTTTCAAATCCTACTTGTACAATATTTTTCTTACATTTGTGGATTGGTCTCTTCCATCAGTTCTGGAACATTCTCCTCCTTTATCTGTTTGCATGGTCCCTCTCTATTACTTTTTAACCTTGGTTTACAATTATATATATATAAGTCTTTCTGACTCTCCATATTTCTTAATTATCCTTTTATATTTTCTAATTCCTTGCCTCTGTGCTGCATTATGGGTAATAGATTCAGCTTTATCTTTCCATTCTCTAATTCTTTGCTTAGTTGAGTCTCATTTGTTGGTAAACTCATTCACTTAGTTTAAAATATCAATGCTTCTATATTTCAATTCCAAGAGTTCTTTTGCTCACTCTTCAAACATGGTCAGCAATATTTGGTAGTCTCTTATCCTTGACTTTTTTCAAAAAAGTCAGAAAAAAAATTTCAAAATCTTTCATATTTTGTCTATTTGGTTATTTCATACTCTATAACTGGTAATTCCAAAATCTGAGATTCTTAGGGTCTAAATCTGAGATTGCTTCAGCCACCTCTTTTTTAAATTCATTTATTTCTTTGGGTGTGCTGGATCTTTGCTGCTGGGCTTGGTCTTCCCTTAGTTTTGATGAGTAGGCGCTACTCTCTAGCTGCGGTGCAAGGACGTCTCGTGTGCAGCACTGCTCTAGGCATGGGGGCTTCAGTAGTCGCGGTGCATGGGCTTAGTTGCCCCTCAGCATGTGGAATTTTCTTGAACTAGGGGTTGAAACTGTGTCCCCTTCATTGGCAGGCGGACTGTCTATCACTGGGTCGCTAGGGAAGTCCTGTAGTCATCTCTTATAAGTGGCTTCTTTCCATTTTGTTTGGTTCGTTTTGGATTGTGCACTCATACCTTTTACAGAATGTATTCTTTGGGAGTTACAGGATGCTTTCTTTCAGAGAGAATTTACACAAAGCTGGGGCCATGTGTGTACTTTCCCAGTCCCGGATCAATCGACAGACCTTATGCTCACCTCTCCCATCTTGACACGGGGCCACGGTGAGGCTCCCAACCCCAACTCAGGTGCTGACACTTTTGCTGCCACGATCCCAGGCAGACAACTCAGGAATAAACTGATTGAAGTTTACTTTTGTGGTGCTGTACTCATATTTCAGCTAGCCTTTATATTTCTCCCTCAGAGGAAGGTACAGGGAAGGAAGCTGGAGATTTGTCTTACTTTTTAGTAATCCCAAAATGTGTTAAAATGATCTTTGTTGTAGTTTATCCAGGCTCTAATTGCATTTTGGCAGGAGGGAACTGTATTGTATAATCAAGTCTGCCATACTGCTAGAAGCAGGAATCTCTTCCTGCTTAGTCTCTTAACCAATTTCCCTGTCACCCCATTCTCCTCTGTGAGTAAGAATAATCCCATCTGGTGTACCTGGAACTTTGAATTCCTGTGTCTTTTCTTTTAGGACAGCTTTAATCAATATCTCTTTCTGAGGATCCTTAAGTTTGACTTTCTTCCACTCACTGTGTCACTTAACTTTTCTCCATCCACTTTCAGTCTTCATATATTGTGATTTATGGTTGCATATGTCTTCTAGTTCATTGAAGATGGAGTCTTTGTTTTCCTGTGTTTTGTTTTTCTTTTCCTTTTAATGCAATTTTTAAGACAAAGAAGAGGTGGAATGTGCATTACTCTGCCATCTTCAAAACTCTGCTTTAACGAAAAAGTCCTTTAAAACTGATTGCTCACATAGCTTAAAAGAATTATTATAACTTCCACACAGTTCATATTTTGAAAGAGTATCTTCAACTTTGGGATCCTTTCCAGTGAGAGGTAAGTAGCTGGTCAAATAAGAGGAGATGCTTTGGATTTCATAGATTAGATTTTATACTTTTGGATCAGCAGTCAACACTGCTGCTGCTGCTGCTGCTAAGTCGCTTCAGTCGTGTCCAACTCTGTGCGACCCCATAGATGGCAGCCCACTAGGCTCCCCCGTCCCTGGGATTCTCCAGACAAGAATACTGGAGTGGGATGCCATTTCCTTCTCCAATGCATGAAAGTGAAAAGTGAAAGTGAAGTCGTTCAGTCCTGTCCGACTCTTAGTAACCCAATGGACTGCAACCTACCAGGCTCCTATGTCCATGGGATTTTCCAGACAAGAGTACTGAAGTGGGTTGCCAGTGCCAGTCAACACTGCTGCTGCTGCTGCTGCTGCTGCTGAGTCACTTCAGTCGTGTCTGACTCTGTGCAACCCCATAGACGGCAGCCCACCAGGCTCCCCCGTCCCTGGGATTCTCCAGGCAAGAACACTGGAGTGGGTTACCATTTCCTTCTCCAATGCATGAAAGGGAAAAGTGAAAGTGAAGTCGCTCAGTCGTGTCTGACTCTATCGACCCCATGGACTGCAGCCTACTAGGCTCCTCCGTCCATGGGATTTTCTAGGCAAAAGTACTGAAGTGGGGTGCCATTGCCTTCTCCGCCAGTCAACACTAGACACCAATGGAGACAGAGCTTCAGAAAGGAAGCCAGAACAAACATCAGTCCTTCATGGAATTACTCTACAATTACTGTCTTCATGACTTTTTTTTTTTTTTCATCTCTAAAGAGATACATGTGGGTAAAGATTTTCACATTTGCCTTGAATGAATATTGATGCTTTCTATAAGTTCTTATCTCTCCAGGATTTTATGCCATTTATCCTTGTCTTGCCCTTGAATTTGACTTTACTTCTTCATGTTAATGCTTCTCCCCTTGCACAAAAGATTGAATCATTAGTGTTGTTTCCTTTGCCTATTCCTAAGTGAAAGAGGAGAGTGAAAAAGTTGGCTTAAAGCTCAACATTCAGAAAACGAAGATCATGGCATCTGGTCCCATCATTTCATGGCAAATAGATGGGGAAACAGTGGAAACGGTGTCAGACTTTATTATTTTGGGCTCCAAAACCACTGCAGATGGTGACTGCAGCCATGAAATTAAAAGACGCTTATTCCTTGGAAGGAAAGTTATGACCAACCTAGATAGCGTATTGAAAAGCAGAGACATTACTTTGCCAAAAAAGGTCCGTCTAGTCAAGGCTATGATTTTTCCACTGGTCATGTATGGATGTGAGAGTTGGACTGTGAAGAAGGCTGAACACCAAAGAATTGATGCTTTTGAACTGTGGTGTTGGAGAAGACTCTTGAGAGTCCCTTGGACTGCAAGGAGATCCAACCAGTCCATTCTGAAGGAGATCAGACCTGAGTGTTCTTTGGAGGGAATGATGCTAAAGCTGAAACTCCAGTACTTTGGCCACCTCATGCGAAGAGTTGACTCATTGGAAAAGACTCTGATGCTGGGAGGGATTGGGGGCAGGAGGAGAAGGGGATGACAGAGGATGAGATGGCTGGATGGCATCACCGACTCGATGGACGTGAGTTTGAGTGAACTCCGGGAGTTGGTGATGGACAGGGAGGCCTGGCATGCTGCGATTCATGGGGTCGCAAAGAGTCAGACACAACTGAGTGACTGAACTGAACTGAACTGAAGTGCTTTTTTGATGTAACTGTCAAAAATTATTTAAGAAATTTCACGGGCACTTGAAAGAAAAAAGCTTAATATCCTTTTAAGATGAAGTCCATCATTAAAAAAATTAAATTTTAAGGAGTGTTCCCAGTCTTGGCTCCTTGGATCACCAGCCTAAGAAATAAGAAACTATACAAGCATCACTATATTTATTGAATATGGGAAACTTGGGCTTCCCACTAATAAAAATATTTTTGTAGATGTGACTTAATTTGAGTTCTTAAAATTCTGAGGGAAAATTGCCAGCTTTATTTGAGTTAGGATAGGAAGAGTTTTACAGTGAAATATTTCAAAGTGGTGGTGAAAAAAAAAACCCACCTAATTCAGAACAACAAAAATTGGTCAGCCATATTTTCAGGAAGCCTAGTCCATCCTGAGCAAATGTTTTTATACCAAATAACAATCCTTCCATAATCACTTTTATTGAGAGACATCCCAAGGTTACCAGATGGAAATATGTTAAATATGTTCTGAAATCCAATCTAACGGAATCCCAACATTTGAGCTCATTCACAGGAAGGCATTCAAAGGCAATGCAATTTTCATAAAATATGTCTGTCTAGGTAATCATGAATGCTGAATATTGTCAGGGTTTCTCAGGAATTCTCAGGCTCTTGGAAAATCTTTCCAATTGGACTTTTAACCACCAAGAAGAAATAACAATAATAACTTGAAATTTAAAATAAACAGTGCTGGAAAAATACTATAACTCCCACCCCGAAAGGCAGCAATAGGAATTTAGTGCTACTTGTAATATGACACGGGGATGTGAAAGAGAACATAAATACTAGACTTGGGACTGACTGCTTGGGTATGGCAGACAAGTGGAATATATAAAATAAAGCCGATTTTCCAGAAATGATCCACCCAGGTGATCCTTGCATTCTCCCAGTAGTTATCTGAGGATGTGTAAATGGCAGGAATATATAAGTTACTCAGTAACGAATTCATCACTGCATGTGATGCTAAAAATTAGAAAGACTTGGTACTAGCTCTGGGTGCCTACCTCCTTGAGAACAGAAAAAGAAAAGAAACAGGCTGGGAGAAGACCTACTTCTGGGCACAACTCTGTCTGCAAAGTCGCTCAGGCTTGGAGGTCTCTGAAAGAGTAGACAGAGGAAGAGAATCAGAGCTGGGCTTTAATGGTTTTGTGCCACAATTGCCTTTTTACATTTTGCTTCCAAACAAAGTCTCCTATAACAGAGCAGGGACTATATACCAACATAATTTTTTTTTTTTTTTGCCAAGTTGAATCTGTCGAAAAATGACTCAGTGTTGAGGGGAGTGGGGTTTTCTGGCTTTTCCTCATGCATCTGAGTCTTTTTATTCTGATATGTTAATCCTTCAAGTCATTTGATCTGCCCCAGGCAATATAAACAACATTTACAGCGAGCCTTGCACTCTATCCGTCATGCGCAAATGGCCTGCTTTTCCCATTGCCACATGAAAGTGAGAGATTCAAATGGGACCATTCAGACTTCCCTGCTCGGAGACAATTAGGCAGTGTCAGCTTCATGCTTTGACGTCACTATTTCTCCAGGAGCTAGAATCTGATGGGGGAGGGAGGGATGGTTGTTTCAGCACTTCCTACACAGCCAACAAGGAGTAGATTTGGGGTCGTGCTTGAGCTCCGTGGAGACTACAGTAATAGTAAAGCCCATGATTCTCTATATAAACAGAAATTGTGGCTGAGGGAGGGGAGACTTTGAACCAAAAATTCATTCTCCATTGGTAAAGTTCATTGTACTTGGTGTGAAATTGTCCTGTAAATGCCTTTATTCCACAAATATTTATTAATAGTGCCTTTGTGCAAGGTCATTTCCACCCTGTGTATATATGATGGTGGTTGTTTAGTCGCTAAATCGTGTCCGAATTTTGTGACCTCATGGACTGTAGCCCACCAGGCTCCTCTGTGCATGGGATTTCCCAAGCAAGAATACTGGAGTGGTTTGCCATTTCCTTCTCCAGGGGATCTTCCCAACCCAAGGGATCAAACCCGGGTCTCCCGCTTGGCCTCAGATTCTTTACCTACTGAGCTATGAGGGGATCCCCTGTGTATGTATAAGGTGTTTTAAACCTGATTGTCAGTGTGGATCATCAGCTTGCATTGGTTGCCAAAAAGGGCTTTCAGTTTTAGGAAAGCGGAGAGGGACACATCAGAAACACTCACAGGCAGAGAGTACGCCAGAGGGTGTGTGGGAAGATCTGTGGTGCAGGTCTGTGTGTTGTCGCATTGCACAGCGAGCAAAGTGGAAAATGGGAAGAGAAGTTGTTTGTAATTCCTCACCAAATCCAACACCACAAGAAGCCAAGGTATGGGTTTTTTTTCAGTTTTGGTTTCTTAAAATTAGGTGCTGGAACTTTCCTATGCTGCGAGTGGAAGAGTGAATTGGTACAGCCACCTTAGGAAACCAGCAGTATCTACAAGACCTGAGGGCTTCCCAGGTGGCTCAGGAGTAGAGAATTCACCTTGCCAGTGCAGGAGACATAAGAGACGTGGGTTTGATCCCTGGGTCAAAAAGATCCCCTATAGGAGGACATGGCAACCCACTCCATTATTCTTGCCTGGAAAATTCCATGGACAGAGGAGCCTGGCAGGCTACAGTCCATGGGGTGGCAAAAAGTCAGACACGACTGAGGGACTGAGCATGCACACACAAGAGCTTAACGGATGCACACCTTATGGCCCAGCTATTGTACTCTTAGTTATACCCTTGGCAGAGGTGTTCACCAAAAGACTGGCACGTTCCTAGCAGCAAGAGTGGAATGAGTAGAGAAACTGAAGAATATCCATACAGTGAGTATGAACAAATCAGTACTGAGAATGAACAAATCATAACTGCACACAGCAACAGAGATGAACCTTCCAAATACAATATTCAGAGAAACAAGCCAGAGTGCATACTACACAATTTCATTTATAGAAAGTTCAAAAACAAGCCAAGTAATCTTTGTGCTAGGAATCATACAGGAGGTTCCCATTGGTGGGGGGTGTGGTGATGGTTAGTGAGCAAATAGGAGGGGGTCACAGGGAGCTTGGGCTCAGTTGGTAAAGAATCTGCCTACGGTGCAGGAGACCCAGGTTCTATCCCTGGGTTGGGAAGATCCCCTGGAGAAGGAAATGGCAGCCCACACCAGTATTCTTGCCTGGAAAATCCTATAGAGGAGCCTGGCGGGCAACAATCCATGGGGTCACAAAGAGCTGGACACGACTTAACGACTAAACCGCCACAAGGGAGCTTGTGTGGGTGCTAAAAATGCTGTTTCTTGGTTGCTTGCTGCATAAATAGTTATGCCTAGTCTGTGAAAATTCTTTGAACCAAGGACTTATGAATCATTTTCCCAGTGGCTCAATGGTAAAGAATTCAGCTGTAATGCAGGAGACATGGGTTTGATCCCTGGGTCAGGAAGATCCCCTGGAGAAGAAAACATCAGCAACCCACTCCAGTATTATTGCCAGGATAATCCCATGAGCAGAGGAACCTGGTGGGCTACAGTCCATGGGATCCCAGAAAGTTGGACACAACTAAGCGACTGAGCATGCATGTAGGCATGAATCATTAACTTTTCTATGTGTATGTTACACTTCAGTAGAAAGTATAGCTTCAAAAATAGATGCCTCCCCTTTATTTTTTAAATCTACGGAAATTGATTTTCTCCAATTACCAAACGCAGTTCAGAAATCAGCAATTTCTTTTCTGGCTCCCTGTGTTCCAACCCACTACTCCTCTTTCCCAGGCCAGGTCCCATGCTATAGACCCTAGATTTTTCCAGTAAGTGTGCACATGCAGGCACATACATTTGCACACATGTGCATGGGCACACACGTACATGTTTCCTTTGACTTTCATTAAATGTGAGTTTGCTGCAGCTAAGTCGCTTCAGTCATGTCCGACTCTGTGCGACCCCATAGACAGGAGCCCATTAGGCTCCCCCGTCCCTGGGATTCTCCAGGCAAGAATACTGGAGTGGGTTGCCATTTCCTTCTCCAATGCATGAAAGGGAAAAGTGAAAGTGAAGTCGCTCAGTCATATCTGACTCTTCGTGACCCCATGGACTGCAGCCTACCAGGCTCCTCCACCCATGGGATTTTTCAGGCAAGAGTACTGGAGTAGGGTGCCATTGCCTTTTCCGAATGTGAGTTTAGCTCTATGCGATCAATATAGGTTTCTGGTACAAAAGGCAGTCTGCTGGGAACTTAATATGCATTCATTCATTTTACCCTGAACACTATCCTATAAGGCCAACATAATTGTCTTCATCTCACAGGTGAAGAAACTGAGGCCCAGAGAGACTATGTACCTTGCCACAAGTCCCAGAGCTAACCAGGTCTCACCGATTCCAGAGTCTTTGCTCTTTCCCCTACGCTAAAGCCTCCTTCTCCTTAAGCAAGAAGATAGCAACTTGAGAACTACATCATGTTAAGGGAGACATACCCATTTGCCTCTGTGTTTTATGACCAAGCTAGATAGCATATTCAAAAGCACAGACATTACTTTGCCAACAAAGGTCCGTCTAGTCAAGGCTATGGTTTTTCCAGTGATCATATATGGATGTGAGAGTTGGACTGTGAAAAAAGCTGAGCACCGAAAAATTGATGCTTTTAAACTGTGGTGTTGGAAAAGACTCTTGAGAGTCCCTTGGACTGCAAGGAGATCCAACCAGTCCATACTAAAGGAGACCAGTCCTAGGTGTTCATTGGAAGGACTGATGCTGAGACTGAAACTCCAATACTTTGGCCACCTCATGTGAAGAGTTGACTCATTGGAAAAGACTCTGATGCTGGGAGGGATTGGGGGCAGGAGGAAAAGGGGACGACAGAGGATGAGATGGCTGGATGGCATCACCGACTCGATGCACCTGAGTTTGGGTGAACTCCAGGAGTTGGTGATGGACCGGGAGGCCTGGCGTGCTGTGATTCATGGGGTTGCAAAGAGTCGGACGTGACTGAGCGACTGAACCGAACTGAAATGAACTGATACATGACAAAGAGGGGAAATGACTGGCCCTAGGTTTCATGCTAGTGGCCACTGTTTCATATATTAGCTATTCACTGTAGGAGGGGCTTCCCAGTGGTGCTGGTAGTGATGAGCCCACCTGCCAATGCAGGAGACATAACAGCTGTGGGTTCTATCTGTGGGTCAGGAAGATCCCCTGGAGGAGATAATAGCAACCCACTCCAGTATTCTGCCTGGAGAATCCCCATGGACGGAGGAGAATGGTGGGCTACAGTCCATAGAATATCAAAGAATCAAATACAACTGAAGTGACTTAGTACCCATGCACATTCACCTTAGGAAACATGAAGGAAAAACAAAATAACAAGTAAGAACAAAGGTTAAAGAACTGCAGAAGAATAGACACAGTATGTTGCTTTGGTATTACTCTTTACAGTTTTATAATCTGACCCAAATTTCTTCCGTTTTTGTCTCAAGGATGAACCACAACTAAGGCTTTTTTAAAACTTTAACTTTTATTGAAATGTAGTTGATTTACAATTGTGTTAGTGTCAGGTGTACAGCAAAGTGATTCTTTTTCAGATTCTTTTCTGTTATAGATTATTACTATATATGGAGTAGAGTTCTCTGTGCTATACAAGTAGGTCCTGGTTGGTTATCTATTTTATATATAGTAGTTCATATATGGAGAAGGCAATGGCAACCCACTCCAGTACTCTTGCCTGGAAAAATCCCATGGACAGAGGAGCCTGGTGGGCTGCAGTCCATGGGGTCGCTAAGAGTCAGACACGACTGAGCGACTTCACTTTCACTTTTCACTTTCATGCATTGGAGAAGGAAATGGCAACCCACTCCAGTGTTCTTGCCTGGAGAATCCCAGGGACGGGGGAGCCTGGTGGGCCGCCGTCTATGGGGTCGCACAGAGTCAGACACGACTGAAGCGACTTAGCAGCAGCAGCAGTTCATATATGTCAATCCTAAATTCTTAATGTATCCCTCCCCCTCTTTCCATTTTGGTAACCATAAATTTGTTTTCTATTTGGGTCTGTTTCTATTTTGTATAAAAGTTCATTTGTATCATTTTTTTAGATTCCATGTATAAATGATATGATATCTGTCTCTGTCTGGCTTGCTTCATTAACATGATAATCTCTAGGTGCATCCATGTTGCTACAAATGGCATTGTTTCATTTTTTATGACTGAGTAATATTCCATTATATATATAATTATAATATATATACAATTGTAGTAATATCCCATTATACATATATTCCATTATATATATCCCATTACCTATATAATGGAGTAATGTATGTAATATTTTATAAAGTAATATTCCATTTTCTCTATATATATTGGACAGGAAGCCTGATGTACTGCAGTCCATGGGGTCCCAAAGAGTCGGACATGACTGAATGATGGATCTGATCTGATCTGATATATATATATTCCATTACATATTTAATGAAATATTACTCAGCCATAAAATGTATATATATTATACATATATATATTTTATCCATTCACCTGTCAATGGACATTTACGTTGCTTCCATGTCTTGGCTATTGTGAAGAGTGCTGCCATGAACATTGGGGTCCATGTATATTTTGAACTGAACCTTTCTTACACACAGGTGAGATGGTCCTGCTTTGGGATTTAGAAAATGCCTCACAAGTCACAAATTATTTTGCACTTTGATCTCTTGAAAGTTCTCTGATATATAGAAGGAGATAGGGATAGATCAATAAACATAGATACATAACTCAGCCACAAGAAAGAAGAAAGTCATGTGGTAACATGAATGTTCCTAGGAAGTTATGCCCAGTGAGAGTCAGACAGAGAAAGAAAGCTACTTATGTCCTCCTCTGCCCCTTCTCTCTTCTCTTTCTCTTCTTGTACTCCATTTCCCTCTCCTCCTCCTCCCTCCCCCACCTCATCTTCTTCCTTCATTTTAGTGAGAAAAGACTTTTCTAGGTAACCATTGGTATCATTCATTTTCCTCATGTCCCTCTTCTCAATGCCGATTTGGCTCAAACCTAAAAGATCACAGATTTTTTTTGAAACTGACTTTCCGCCAAAATTCTTTAAATAGGCCAACTGTTTTTATTCTCTAACATTTTAAAACTCATTTGCATCAGAGAGAATTGGAAGGTCTTAGAGTATAGTTATCTGGTGTTTCCTCACAACCAACAAAGATTATTATTCCAGTTGATAGCATTTTAAGTCCAGTAATGATCAACGTTCTCTCTTTCATAGAAATATCATAGGGACAAAGAATACGGAAGTACTATTATTGCCCTTTCTACTGGATTTTTAGATAAGAGCCTTATCTCAGTATTTAAATCTTCTGTCTACCTGGCTTTACTCAGTAAGTGGAGAGGAAGTGGGTTTCCTACACGGCAGTAAGACAGGCTACTTCTCATTTGTTGCCATCTTCCAGACGCCACTTTTCCACAAATTACTCTGTATTGGGTGAGATGGTTGCCAAGATAGGCAGTCTAGACTGTAATTAAAACTAAGTTTTTTTTTTTTTTTTTTCACTCTGTACATTTAACCGTTTATTTCTTGAAGTCATCCTGTTTCTCCTTAATATGTCTCTAGGAAAATAAACCACAAGTAACATGGGCTTCACTGTAGTTTCCTTAGGCACTGTGGCCATCCTTGGCTGGAGTGTTAGGATTTACAGCGGCTCCAGATTCAGGTTGGGTGATGGCGGTGGGTATCAGGAAGTTTTCATGGATAGAACCCCAGTTGAGTATAATAAAAATTTATTTGACCGGAAGTGATGGACACGAGTTTGAGTGAACTCCGGGAGATGGTGATGGACAGGGAGGCCTGGCGTGCTGCGATTCATGGAGTCGCAAAGAGTCGGACACGACTGAGCAACTGAACTGAACTGAACTGAACTGTCTTGAAAATCACCAGGACCGAACTACCAAAGTCCCCAGGGCAGCTGCATGAGATCTGTCAGACCCATTCTTATTTATAATTCATTGGAATCATCTAGAATCTCAAAAGCACTGGATGTTTTCTCAACAATTCCACCATTCATTAGAAGTAACCTAAGACGGGTTCCATAATGAAGACTTTAAAGGATCTATAAGGAAGTATGGAGTCTAACAAGTACGTGCGTACTAAGTTGCTTCAGTCCTGTCTGATTTTTTGTGACTCTATGAACTGTAGATTGCCAAGCTCCTCTGTCCATGCAGGATTCTCTACCACCAAGCCACCGGGGAAGCCCAGTCTAGCAAGCACTGAGTTGCAAAATTCTCCAGGGTGTTTTAGTTACATTTTTGAGCACTCACCACAGACATAGACATATAGATAAGGTTTCCTTCATGGGTTTGCAAATCTCTATTGTTCACTGTTGTATTAGAAGGTATTTAGAAAATAAAAGGTCTGGGACTGGTCCATGATGTGGACTGTTTTTTAAAGTATTTATTGAAATGGTTACAGTGTTGCTCCTGTTTTACATTTTGGTTTTCTGGCCACAAAATACGTGGGATATTAGCTCCCTGATCAGGAGTTGGACCTGCACCCCTGCTTTGGAAGGTGAAGTCTCAGCAGCTGGACCACTAGGGAAGTCCCCATGATGTAATCTTGCTCCCAGTTCTGCCCATAAGATTGCTCAATAATTGTAGTCTGTGGCTTCTTTTCCTTTGGAAAATGATAACATTTTGTTGTCTTAGGAGGTGTGGCAAAGATTCTGTGACATGCTTATTTAATAGAACCTGAAAATTCAGAGCCTCTGAGGCTGTGTGACTTTTAATTATGCAGAGCATGTCTTGTAACTTAAGACACTTGACTCTCAGCAACTGTGAGTATGGCCTCTTTTCTGCCTTTGGAATAATAAAACTAGTAATAGGGATAACCACAGTGAAAGTTAATGATACCTGTACATGTGTGCATACTTGGTCGTGTCCAACTCTTTGCAACCCTATGGACCATAGCCCGCTAGGCTCCTCTGTCCATGGAGTTTTCCAGGCAGGAATACTGGAGTGGGTTGCCATTTCCTACTCCAGGGGATCCACCTGACCTAGCAATCGAAGTCTTTGTCTCTTGAGTCTCCTGCATTGGTAGGCAGATTCCTTACCACTGTGCCACCTGATGCCTGTACTATATGTTAGACACTAGGTTAAGTGAATCATAGGTATTATCTGATTTATTCCTTCCAACCACATCATGAGATCTGTGTAATTCTTATCTCTATTTTACAGACAAGGAAACCGAGGTACAGAAAGGCTCAATAGCTTATTCAAGGTCTTCCAGCTAGAGAGAGATGGAAGAGAGAAAGAACACAACCAGCCTGCCTCCAAAACCCGTGTTCTTAGTCTTTATACTCTCCTGGGGCAAATACGTTAGATCATCTACTATAAAGCAATTGAAGAGATCAAGAAATACTCCAGGGCAGATTTTGTTGCCTTTTGAATCCTTAATTATTCTTTCAAACTTTCCAGTTGGCATGGCTCTCTGCTCATAAAAGATGTTTCATTGACTGAAACGTGACTCCAGAAGTCTTGTGAATGCAGCCAGCGCACAGTGGGTAAGAAGGAGTTAAAAGCACTGACAGTCCTTCCTGTGCGGAGTCCTGCCAGCAGCAGTTCATCACAAAGACCGGGGCTTTGATCCTGACAGCTCTCCTTTCACTCAGGGGGAGCAGGGAGGTTTTGACGCGGGGAAGAAGGAAAGACTATAGAGAAAAGGGTCTTGTTTGTTTCCTGGGTGGATTGCCTCCTTCTTGGCATGCCTCCAGGAAGTGAGTCTTTTCCTGCCCTGAAACTTCAGGGAAATAAATCTCTTCCCCGTAGAACAGACCTGAGAGAGGCCCCAGGGCAGCCACATGAGATCCATCAGGTCCAATGACTTGGCTGTCAGGGTGGCCAGCTTGTGGCTTGGCAGGTTGCATCCCCTGGCTGAGGCGGGAGGGTAGGGGGGCGTCAAATGACCCAGGGAGAGGAGGGTGATGCCAATGAGGTCTTTGATCCTGGGGTGCGGGGAGAGGGCAGCAGCCAGAGCAGGGACCCATAGAGAAATAGGTGTTTTGAGACTGATCCTCTGGGGGAGAAAGCCTAGGAGGAAGGGCAATTTTGAACGTGTTTATAGAAGGCAGCCAGGAAGGCAAGCTTGATGGAGACTGGATCCAGCACTCCAGAGGCCAAAGGAAACCCAAGAGAGAAACAGGAAGTGTCCTGGATGCTAGCTCATGAGAAAAAGCCCCAGCACTGAGAGTAAGAGCAGGAGAAGAAAGAATTGGGGGGTGGGGAGGGGTGGGAGGGGTAGGGTCCCCAGAGTGGTCATGTAGCTTCTTACAGACCAGGATCCTCTGATGCCCATTCTTATAACACTGTCTTTGTTTCTTGCTGTAGAATTTATCCTGTGCAAGTTGAACAAGGTGATTCACTTCCCAACTCAAGTCAAGGCAAGTGATCCTGTTTGTCACAGTAACTGGGATGGGTGAGGATGTAGCTGGGCCAGTAAGAAGGGGAGACTTTTGTTGGACTTGAGGAAGGCATTCTTCTCCTTGGACCTGAACTTAAGAATGATACTGAAGAGATTGCATTTATGTTGGGACTGTGATGGCGGAAGGAGACTCTACTTGATAATTATTCCAGCATTTACACTCCTCCTGTAACCAAGCAGGACCATATCGGGCCTTCCCAGGACAGGCCTTTCCTCATACCCTCTCTGAAATATCTAGATAACAGTATCCGATGCACATTTCCTGAGTGGTTTTACAGATGTGAAAAAAACCCACCAAATGGAAAGATGTTAACTACTTGATGACCATAAGCACACAGCCCTCACGTTCACTGGAGCCTAAGGACTGATAAAGTTAACCCCTACTGACAACACCCTGTTCCCTCACCACCAGCCAGAAAATTGTCCAGGAGCTGATTACATGCACTGGGACCCTGCCTCCCTCACCTGGCATTTAAAAATGCTTTGCCAAAGCCCTTCAGAGAGCTCTGGGTTTTTTAGGGCATGAGCCACCTGTCTCCTTGCATGGCCCTGTAATAAACCTTTTCCTGCTCCAGACACTGACATTCTGATTTGTTTGGCCTCACTGCGCATTGAGCACACAAACTTGTACAAATTCTCACCGCTCCGAATTTGATGAGAGGCGTATACTCCTTCAGAGCAGTAAGGTCCAGGTTGGCCAGGTGACTTGCCTCACAGTGGGTAGCCAGCCCTTGAATTTGGGTTCAGCCACGTGACTTGCTTTGGCCAATGAGACGTTAGCAGAGATAACACAAGCAGAGGCTTGAAATGGGCTTGTGAGGTTGTGCTGGCTCTTGGTGCATCCACTGTGGCCACGAGAAGAATCTCCCAGGTAGCGGCTGCCCTCTCAACCCAGCCTCAATATACATCCCCAGCCTGCATGGAGGACCCAAGCTTAGCTGGACTCCATGTGAAGCAGAGCCTCTAGAATCTAACTCAACTGACATGCGAAGGGGGTGACTAAGCCCAGGTGACATCAGCTGACCTGTGGATGTGTGAGAAGGAAATGCTTGTTGCTGACTGCCTTTGATATTTTGTTGTTGCCTGTGCAGCAGCATCCTCGTGATAATACTTAACCAACAGTGACTTTGTCAGAGAGAGGCCAACATGGCAGTGACAGGGCTAAAAGACACAGTGAGAAAAATACAGTGAGTCCTGGTAACCTCATTTGAAATCCCTGATCAAGCTGTTCCTAGATCCAGGTGACTTCTGAAACTTTCCCATTCAGTAAGCCCAAAATACCTCTTTTGCTTAAGCTATCTCAGATCAGATTTTTGTCATTGGAATTGGGTCCTGATTTGACTGCTGCTGCTAAATCGCTTCAGTCATGCCCAACTCTTTGCAACCCTATGGACTGTAGTCCACCAGGCTTCTCTGTTCACAGGATTCTCCAGGTAAGAATACTGGATTGGTTGCCATACCCTCCTCCAAGGGATCCTCCCGACCCAGGGATTGAACCTGCCTCTCTTATGTCTCCTGTACTGTCAGGTGGGTTCTTTACTACTAGCACCACCTGGGAAACCCCCTGATTCAACTAGATACATACTAAATGTTAAAAGGACCTAAGTGCCCTTACAACGCAAACATACAATATATACACGTATCATAGAGATATCTGCTTATAGAAAGAAGCAAAAAGCAGATAGAAAATTAGAAATCAAATAACAAATGGAGGAAGGGGCTTAGTTTCTTGGAACACATATTCTGAAACGGAGATTTTTATGCAGGTGAATGGTGGGGAAATTTATTTGCAGGATCAATATCTGGGAGGAAGTAAGAGAAACAGAATGAGGCAAAGGGAAAAACTGAGTTCCAATGCATCTTGCAGCAGAGACCTCAGGAGGCCTCATGGGAGCCCTGGAGCTGGGCTGGCCTCTCAGACTTGTTCCCATGGAGGCGAGGGAGCCAGACCTTTGTATCCACCCCATTGACCAGGCATTGGATATGTGCTGGCCTCAGAGAGGCATTGTAACCTTGAGTGAGGCAGTTCCCTTTAGCTGAATGCAGGTCCTGGAGAGACACTCAGCTGTGAGTGGCAGCAGAGAGGTTGAGAGGCTTGGTCCTAAAGGGGATAGATGATAGTCTGATAGTCTGAGAGTCTCTTGGACTGCAAGGAGATCAAACCCAATCAATCCTAAAGGAAATCAACCCTGAATATTCACTGGAAAGGCTGATGCTGAAGCTCCAATACTTTGGTCACCTGATGCAAAGAGCTGACTTGTTGGAAAAGACCCTGATGCTGGAAAAGATTGGGGGCAGGAGGAGAAGGAGGTGACAGAAGATAAGATGGTAGGATGGCATCACTGACTCAATGAATATGAGTTCGAGCAAACTCTGGGAGATAGTGAAGAACAGGGAAGCTTGGTATGCTGCAGTTTATGGGGTCACAAAGAGTCGGACATGACTTTGTAATTGAACAACAATGATTGGGTATGGCAACAGAGCATCCACTACAAAGGCCACAGTTAGATGCAGGGACTAGAATGGTCTCTGGCTGAAATTATCTAACAGGTGAGAGTACAGTATTACCCAGCAGCCATTATTTGATCTACTTTTGCTTTGCGTTATCAACAAGGGAGTCACAAGTCAGCCAGCCAACAAGCATTTGTTTAATATGGAAAGGGTACAAAAGAGCCTGAGGGGTGTGGGTATGTGTGTGTGTGCATGCGCACGTGTATTCAGAGAGAAAATAAGTGATAATATGATAATAGTAGTTCAATTCTAGGAGAGTCAGAGGAAATTTGTCATGAAAAGCCATGTCATAATGTCAATCATTACTTCTTACCAAAGTGATGGGAGACTAGAAGGACTGGTTGCTTCTCCAGTGTACAGTCTTCACAGTGATGATGTTTGGGAATAAAGCTTTCATGCTGCCGAGAATCCCACAGGCCTAGAGGTATAGACATTCAGTTCTTGCTAAGGCAATCAAGGGAGGTCTGTTGCTCCCAGAGCTGACCTGATGTTCACCATATTGGGAAATGAAGGCCAGTTTCCTCTCTTAAGCATCCTTATCTTTCCTTAGGATATCCTTGTTCCCTCTTCCATCTTTCTCAATAGTGTACAGAGCTTAGAATAGTGTATGTCAGCTTAGAATGCAAAGGGGGAGCCCCTTTTCTTACAGCTCTTCTTGCTGAGAAATTCTGCTTCTTGACTTTTCAGCGCTCTTATGTGGAAATGTGTTACTTACAATGCCTGAAATATTTGGGGTGGAAGGGGTGGAAGCAGGGAAAGTAATAATATTGGCAACACATCATAAATCCTCAGAGACAGGGATGCTGAAAGTGGCAGAATTAAGGACTTTGGAAAGCACACTGGGTCAGCTGTGAAGAGGGCACTATTGTGAAACACTCGAGGGCTGTTTTCTTAATCCTGGTGTGCAATATGGTACAGAGAGCATTCAGGAGTTACACCATTAGACCACTGATTTCACATGAGTTTAGTATTTCATGTTAATCGTTTTGACATTTCCAGACATTGGCTAATATTGGTCCCCATTCTGTAACAGCCTATTTCCCTCTTCTCCACATGAAAGGCAAAGCTGTTGAGTGTTCCATCCCCGTTGGGTCTGGATTTTTACCAATTGTTTGTTTTAAGTGAAGTATGATTTTTAGGTATAAAGGAGAACTGAAATTTTCTTTCTAGCCGGTCTTTTTTTGGAATTGGGGAGTTAAGAGTTTGAGGGAGACAAGATATATTGTGAAAGGAGAAAGAATTTCAAGACTCAGAATGAAGAAACTGATTAGATTTTTAAATATAGGATTTGAGATTGTTTTCATCAGAACATGAAATAACACCTATAATTTGAATTTTAGTATTCACAATTTTAACTATCTTAAAAATATGACTCTGTTATCATGGATGTCATATAAGACAGTGATTCATATTATTCATTATGCCCTGCTAACAACTCTAAAATAGGATTAAAAAGGTCTACTTTCCCCAAGAAGGACATTAATTTATAGATATTTTGCTACAATTACTGATCAATTTGGAAAGGTTGTAAAAACATTAAAAAAACTGTAGTAAGATAAGCTTTATTTTGAATTATCAACAATTGTTATGAAAACCCTGTATTTCATGAGATTTTGCATTTAATAAATCTCAACATATTTCCTGGTAAGAAATCCTAACAAACTTGGGATAGAAAATCTCTCTCTCAAAACCCCATAGAAAATTTTTACCATAAAACTACAGCAAATAATATGGTTGCTGGTGAAATACTAAAGTAGACCCCTAGATGCAGAAATAAGGCAATGATGCCAGCTATCACTGCAAGATGCCACATAGTGGTGAAGGTCCCAGCTATTGCAATAAGATAAGAAAAAAAATGTAGAGAGATGGAAATGAAGAGAACACTATCTATATAGAATATCTGAGAAGTTCAAGTGAAAAACCACTAGAACTAAAAATAAAATAGCTCAGCAAGGTAGTCAGATATAAAAGATCTGATGTATAGTGATGTTCACTTAGAGACTATAAAGGAAACAAAGACCATATTCACAAAAGCAACAAAAACAAAGCACATAGGAACAAATCTAACAATAAATGCAGAAGACCTACGTGAAGAAAACTATAATACTTTACTAAAGCATATACTGCTGCTGCTGCTGCTAAGTCACTTCAGTCATGTCCGAGTCTGTGTGACCCCACAGACGGCAGCCCACCAGGCTCCCCCGTCCCTGGGATTCTCCAGGCAAGAACACTGGAGTGGGTTGCCATTTCCTTCTCCAATGCATGAAAGTGAAAAGTGAAAGTGAAGTCGCTCAGTCGTGTCTGACTCTTAGCGACCCCATGGACTGCAGCCTACCAGGCTCCTCCGTCCATGGGATTTTCCATGCATTAGAAACCTTAAATAGATTGAGATAATATCATATTCTTCCATGGGAAGATTCAGTATTGAAAAGATGTTAATTCTCCCCAAATTAACTTGTTAATTCAGAGAAATTTCAGTGGAAAACAAAAAGCAGTTCTGGCTTTCCCTGGCAAAGGGAAAAATGTTTCAGTTTATAAAAACAGCACTTGAGCCCACAAAGCTTTTGTGGGTAGTAGCAGAACTGCCACTTCAAAGGAGCACAGTTCCACAGAGATGACAATGCATGTCTTAGTCACTCACTGCAGCAAACTTGGCTGGTGACCAGTTATGCCATGAAGCAGTAGGACACCTTCTGCAGCTCTGGAACCTATGTCTCCTCTGCTGATTGAAACAGACTTCGCTGGAGCAATTAAGATCAGAACAGATTTATATTTATCACAAGAGGGAAAAGGGCCTCAGGGATGGAGAAAAAAGGGGTACTCTCTAGATAATAAGACAGGACATTTTCTTTGAAACAAAAATTTTAACATTTGACTTTATTTTGTTTCTCAATCTGATGTAGTGGCCAAAATCAATTCTGTAATTATAAACATAAGGATAATTAATTAATTTACTTTCTTTTTCCCTCCAGTCATTAGCCTCTATATTTAGAAACAATATACGCATCTATACCTGTTTCTTGCTCTTCATTAGGTCTTTGTGTGTCTTTCTTTTGGAAACATTGCTAGATGTTGTATGAATTTTTAAAATCTAAAATGTCCGAAAATAGAAAATCCAAAGGATGGTTCAAGAGTATTGGTGGAAACCGTTATTATCTTTATTCATCCTCTTACAATTGTTTTTGAAAAGTCCAAGAGAATAGAGGAGATGCCAGGAAATTAGAAAAATGCAGCGATGGTGCAAATGTTCAAAAGACTGAAGTTGAGCAGTCTTTTCAGATTACTCTCCCTCACTGTCAGTTTGCAAGATTTGGGAATAATTGTATAAAGCTGAAATACAAAAAGAGAGAGACACACAAAGAAGTTTCACAAAGCAACTTGAACTTGAGTATGTGCCATAATAAAGGGATAAGGAGACTGGTCCACAGATGGTCATTGTACTTTGCTTAAGCACATCGCCTGCCAGGACCCCACACGACTTCATTTATCAAATTCCTTAAGCTTGAAAGAGCAATTGTGATGACTTCACTTTACCCTAGCCCTGAACACAGTGAGAAAGATCAAGGGGGGAAAAGCTGAGCTATATATATCCAGAAGCAGCCATGCCAGACGATTTGATATATCATCTGAGTGATCAGGAGAGAGGAAGACCAGAAGACTGCAGTCTAGAAAAAGTTTCTGTACATTTGGGAGTTTCGGAGACACCAAAAACACCAGCAAAGATCTAAGAAGTGAGGCTGACAGGAAGTAAGAAACTGAAACCAGTGCCAAGAAAAAAATTCAAACCAACTCATCAGGGAAAATAGATTTGGGTATTCAGGGTCAAGAGTAATCTGAGAAAGCCACAGTGATGTCATGAGGATAGTGACAGCAAATTAGATATGTAATCAGTGTATCTCTTCCTTGAGCTGCCTGTCTAATGTAAGCCTTGAAGTTCCATCACCCGGAGGGCAAATTGGGGTCATATAATTTCAGGATCACCCTTGCCATTTTCCCACTGTCTTCTGGCAACCAGATCCAGACTCGTGGGTTCATTTTGGCCCAGGTTTCAGCCCTCTCCTTCTCTTGAAAAACCTTGGAAGATGTGGTGCCCCCTCGTCCTGCAGTGAGGACATCGTGGTTTCTGGAATGGGACGGGGATGTCTGCAAGTGTCCTGGAAATTTTCTCCCTACTTCCCTGCTCCTGACCACCAGAAGAGAAATCTGAAAAACTGAAACTATCTTTTCAATAATCTCCTTTCAGAAATCACATTCATAGCTGGGTTTGCCATTCATTTTTGTACCACGAACTTTATGAAGTGGAAATGGCTGAACTTATCTGGCAGGGCTCTCCGCTCCAGACGGCCAGCTCCCCAGTCCCTGAGGTGTGAGGGCTGGGTTCTCCCCAGCACGTTCTTTTCAATAAACATTCCCACACTTGGCCCTTTACTCTAGCCGCCCCGTCCCTGCCCTCCCAGCGCCTGGAGCTTTCCACCTTGGCTCTGGCTCTGCTGAGCCTGGGCTCAGCCTTCCAATTCTAGGTTGACCTTGGCTGAGCGCCCCACATGGTCATTCTTCTTGTAAAAGTAGAAAATCTCAGACACAGATTTCTGCACTTGGCCTCTCTGCAGAATGTTTTAGTGCTCAAGGCAAATGCAACCTCCAGCTGACACCGAAGGAAAGCAAGCGCACTTGCTTCCCAGAAGTCTGTGTTTACTGAATTGGATTTGGCCTTTGGCGACCCTGCTGCTGAGTCCGTGGTGAGAAGAGCCTCGGGCTGGGTCAGGTCTTGGGTCTATCCTCGGCTTGTTTAGCACCTGCAAGCACAGAAGGCTCGCCCCCGCCACCACCCGCCCCCTCTCTGACGTTCTCAGTACACACTTCACCTCCCACCCTAGAGGATAAACCCTTCCAGGACATTCTTCACCGTCATTGCGCCCCAGTGCCTTTTGCAAAAGACTATTGTATGTGTGTTCCTCATTTGCACAATTGACAGAATGGCAATACCTATTTGGGTGGTTTTGAAGATTAAATATTGTTTAGATCCGTGTGTGGCTATTTGAAATTTATTATTTAATTGATTCAGCCAAATTAGATAATTGATAATGAAATACAATGTGAGGGACTTCCTTGGTGGTCCAGTGGTTAAGAAACCACCTGCCAATGCAGGGGACAAGCATTCAGTCCCTGGTCTGGGAAGATACCACATGCCAAGGGGCAACTATGATTGTGTGCCATGACTACTGAGCCCATGCTATAGGGCTGCAACCACCAAAGCCTGCACACTTAGAGCCCAGGCTCCTCAACAAGAAAAGCCCATGCACCGCAGCAGAGTATCCCCCGCTCATCACAACTAGAGAAAGCCTGTGCACAGCAACAAAGACCCAGCACAGCCAAAAAAAAGAAAAGAAATACAGTATGAGAGCAAATTGGAGAAACAGTCAAGCTGGGAATTTTTGATCTTTGATCTTTTTCCTTGGTTTTTATCCCATGGAAAGATCCTTCCATAATCCACAATGTAGCAGGTTTTACCTTCCTGTCAGAGAGAGCTGGGGTAGGGGCTTCTTGGATAAACCTCCTAGTTCTTGGCATCTGACAGACCTGTGACTAAAGAGAGTTCTGCAATTTCTAACGGGGTGACCTTAAAAATCTTTGAGCCTCACTTTCCTCATTGGTAAAATAGGAAACACAGTTTCTACCATATAAGGGAGTTGGGAAGATTAAATGCTCCCAGTGCTGAAGAATGCTTGATAATCCTTGCTTTGACTCCTGGTATCAGCACCCTCCTGAGCCCTGACCAACATCACCGCAGGCCCTGGCTTTTCACAACCTCCCAACAAATGGAGTGAATTATGTGGTCTAGTCCTCCACTTCCTATCTCCAGTCTAACCTGCTTGGCTCTTCCGTTTTTCTTTCAATCAAGCCTTTCTGGTTGCTGCCCATGTTTTGGTGTGACATGTTATATATTTTCAAGTTAAAGATTCTAGACCAATTTCATTAAGAATCTGGAAACTTCTTTGACATTTTTCTTGGATAAAATTATCATTCTTTGATTCCTTGGCCACCTTATCACCAGTATCAGGGATGGCAAATATTATATGTATTGCACACACCCTCCTGAGTCAACGACAGACTTCACTAGTTGATCATAGCATGTTTTCCCACGAGCCAGGAGAGTCTCAGAGTTACTCTGAGGACATCGTATGATCTCTCTACACCTTTTACTTGTTGTCTAAGAGCATGGACTTAGCTAAGGACTCATGAGTATGTTAGTATGATCCTTGCAGTCATCTGCCAGTCCTCTGTCTACTCTGTTAGACTGAATGTACATATTGTAAAGAATTCTCCTCTGACCATTAGTTCAGCTCTGTCCAAAAAAAACAAACATATGGCCACTAGCCCTTGCCTGGTAACTATAACCAAGGTCTGTCATTGTAGGTTATGTAATGAAACTATCTTTTATTTTGCTCTTTCCTTTTTTAAATTCATCATTATCTCCCATGACATTAAATAAGTATTCTTTGAAAACATGAGATTTAGTAACTATGCAAATAACCTATCCAATTGATATACTTCTATTTAACAGGTTCCCCGGTGTTGGACTTGGTATACAGCAACTCCTGGTATCTGGCTATGTATGGTAATTCACACTGCAATGGCTATCGTATCTATGTGTGTGCCTGCATCCCCAGTTATTTTTTTAGGGTGGATTTCTAGAAATTAGAATCATTGTGACAAATGGTAAGCTTTAAGGTTCTTGATAAACATTGCTATACTGCTTTCTGGAAATACTGAGACTACTACATTTCCTTCAGGGTAGAGTAAGATAGCCCCTGGAAAAGAGAATAGCAACCCACTCCAGTATTTATGCCTGGGGAATTCCAAGGACAGAGGAGCCTGGCGGGCTACAGTCCATGGGGTCACAAAGAGTCGGACACAGCTGAGTAACTAACACACACACACAGTGTAAATTAGTAGTATTAATCATCACTAAGCCAGACACTATTCTAAGAACTTGACATACAATACCTCAATCCTCACCAGAGCCTTATTTGACAGCTGAGGAAACTGAGGCACAGAGTGGGTGACTAAACTGCCCAGAATCACAGAGCTGGTACATGGCAAAGCTCAGATTTGAATCCATTTCCCTGCCCTAAAATATTTCATTGCAGCTTCAACAGTCTTGAGCACAATCGAATGTTTCTATTTAGAGCAAGATTTAAATAAATCTATTGCTGGAATGGTTTGCATTGGAAACGAACAGAGATCATTCTGTCATTTTTAAGATTGCATCCAAGTACTGTATTTTGGACTCTTGTTGACTATGATGGCTACTCTGTTTCTCCTAAGGGATTCCTGCCCACAGTAGTAGATATAATGGTCATCTGAGTTAAATTCACCAATTCCAGTCCATCTTACTTCACTGATTCCTAGAATGTCGATGTTCACTCTTGTCATCTCATGTTTGACCACTTCCAATTTGCCTTGATTCATGGACCTAACATTCCAGGTTCCTATGCAATATTGCTCTTTACAGCATCAAACCCTGCTTCCATCACCAGTCCCATTCACAACTGGGTGTTGTTTTTGCTTTGGCTCCATCCCTTCATTCTTTCTGGAGTTATTTCTCCACTGATCTGCAGTAGGATATTGGGCACCTACTGACCTGGGCAGTTCATCTTTCAATATCTTATCTTTCTGTCTTTTCATACTGTTCATGGGGTTCTCAAGGCAAGAATACTGGTTTGCCATTCCTTTCTCCAGTGGACCACATTCTGTCAGACCTCTCCACCATGACCCAGCCATCTTGGGTGGCCCCATATGGCATGGCTTAGTTTCATTGAGTTAGACAAGGCTGTGGTCCATGTGATCAGATTGGCTAGTTGTCTGTGATTGTAGTTTCAGTCCGTCTGCCCTCTGATCCCCTCTCTCAGTGCCTACCTTCTTACTTGGGTTTCTCTTACCTTGGACATGGGGTCTCTCCTCATGGCTGCTCCAGCAAAGCGCAGCCGCTGCTCCTTACCTCTGATGTGGGATAGCTCCTCTCGGCCACACTCCTGCGCCATGGCAGCCGCTGTGCCTCTCAATGAAAGTGAAAGGGGAGAGTGAAAAAGTTGGCTTAAAGCTCAACATCCAGAAAACTAAGATCATGGCATCCAGTCCCATCACTTCATGGGAAATAGATGGGGGAACAGTGGAAACAGTGGCTGACTTTATTTTTCTGGGCTTCAAAATCACTGCAGATGGTGATTGCAGCCATGAAATTAAAAGACTCTACTCCTTGGAAGGAAAGTAATGACCAACCTAGACAGCATATTAAAAAGCAGAGACATTACTTTGTCAACAAAAGTCCATCTAGTCAAGGCTATGGTTTTTCCACTGGTCATGTATGGATGTGAGAGTTGGACTGTGAAGAAAGCTGAACGCCGAAGAATTGATGCTTTTGAACTGTGGTGTTGGAGAAGACTCTTGAGAGTCCCTTGGACTGCATCCTAAAGGAGATCAGTCCTGCGAGTTCATTGGAAGGACTGATGTTGAAGCTGAAAATCCAATACTTTGGCCACCTGATGTGAAGAGCTGACTCATTTGAAAAGACCCTGATGCTGGGAAAGATTGAGGGCAGGAGGAGAAGGGGATGACAGAGGATGAGATGGTTGGATGGCATCACCAACTCAATGGACATGAATTTGAGTGAACTCCGGGAATTGGTGATGGACAAGGAGGCCCAGCGTGCTGCGGTTCATGGGGTCACAAAGAGCTGGACACACTGAGTGGCTGAACTGAACTGATTGCTGGAATAACTTGAGAAAAGTCTTATCCAGAAGCAGATGATGGCCCAGGTTACATTGTTCAGTCCTTTCAGCACAACAGTGTTTTACAAAGAACTCAGAGCACTTGGTGCAGAGTAAATGAAAGATTGGTTATAACTTTGCATACATGAGGGGATGAAAGAGTCCAGTCTCACATTTAGGTCTTTAGTCCATTTTGAGCTTATTTTTGTGTCTGTTCTTATGAAAGACATTGTTCATTCTAGTCTTACCCCAAATTTGGTAGATAGGTCTTCTTTTCCATGTGATTGTTACTATTATAACAGAAAATATGATATCGCACAGGTTTCTGGGCTTTGTTTGTTCTTAAGGGTACATGCTGTTTCAAGCACACTCAGGTTTCTAGGCTCTTGGGATCCTAATCATTGAGCTTAATTACTGTGACTCCCGATAACTCCTTGGCAAATATGTTCCTGAGCTCAACCTGGGTGAGAGAAACGTATGTTTTACCCTTGCAGCCTCCCAACCTTGGCCAGGCAATGAGATGGACAGCCTTTCTCTCTCCTTTCTTGATGCATCTCACTGGATGATGAGACTGGGGACTGTCAGCCCAGAGGCCACAAGTGGTGAATGTAAGGGCTTTGATTAGTGGAACTCCAATGGGGCAAAGATGGCGGTGGGTGGGGAGAGGTGAGGAGAATTCTGCCTAAGTGAATGTCCTGCTCAGTCCTTGTCTTCTGCTTTCCCTTCTCCTCAATATTGTGACCGAGGATGAGATGGTTGGATGGCATCATCGACTCAATGGATTTGAGTTTGAGCAAACTCTGATGGGGAAGGACTGGGAAGCCTGACATGCTGCAGTCCATGGGGTCACAAAGAGTTGGACACGACTGAGTGACTGAGCAACAACAGCAACAAGATCACAAGGAATGAAGCCCCTGCTCCTCTTTGTTTTGTCCCCAGCTGCTGCTCTGGTAGGATATCCTTGGCGCTGCTCAACCAACTCTGTCTCGAAGATAAACAGAAGCTGGTGTCCTGCTTTCTCTCAGTCTCTCCTCCCTGACAAGGCCAATGCTACTCACTGATGAGCTCTTGTAAGGGTTTGTAAGAGATGCGGGTTCTATCCCTGAGTCAGGAAGATCCTCTGGAGAACAGAACAGCTAGCTACCCACGCCAGTATTCTTGCCTGGAGAATCCCATGGACAGAGGAGCCTGGTGGGCTACAGTCCAGGGGGTCTCAAAGAGTCAGATAGAACTGAAGCAATTAAGCCTGTACCCTTTGTAACAAAAATAGGAAGCAGACAAAGCTTAAGAAGCCTTCTTCCTCAAGCCCACTCCCTTCTCTTTTTCACCCAGATTCCCTCAGGAAGGAGGAAAGCTACCTGGGGAATCACAGTGGGTTCTAGAGGTGTGAAGGCATGCAGTGGTGTGCAGGACTGGGGAGGGGAAAACCCAGATGGGCTTGACTTCTGGGCTTTTCCTCATAGGAGTGGATGGGCATGTGGGCATGAAGGGGGGAGAGAAACCAGCACGCAGGCCTGGGAGTCTCTGGAAGCTCTTTGACATGGAAGGTGTGGAAGAGGGACTTGGGCTGGGATTAACGGCTCCCAGCACTTTTCGTCCCTCCCTTCCCCTTTGCAGCCAGTCTTGCCCCCTAGTGGGCGTGGGCTGCAGGAGCAGGACTCCTAGGCAGCTCTGCAGTCCACAGTGGAGAGAGATGACAAGACACCAACAGGGAGAAGGCGTGGATGTTTCAGACAACAGTCCACGGTGGAGAGAGAAGGCAAGACAGGAACAGGGAGAAGGCGTGGGCATTTCAGACAGTAGCAGCCTGGGAGAGGAGGAAATCCTTTCTAGAACTCAGCTGGGCAGATGGGGTGAGGCTTGATAGTCACTGCTGTTATTACATACGGAACAGGTGGACAGAAATATCAGTCACTATCTACAAATATATCCCTGACAGACTTGAGCTGAGAACTAGGAGAGGATGACGATAATGAAGGCTACCTTTTGCTGAGTTTTCCGTGTGCCAAACTACAAAATCCTGTATCATCCTCATTGCGACTCTGTGCAGTGATCATTGTTGTTACTTTGAAGATGAGAAAGTTGAGGCTCAGAGATTTGAACAAGCGTGCCTAAACCACGAATAAGTGCAAAGATAGATTCCAACCTTAGAGGGACTGTCTCTAAGACCCATTCAATTTAATAGCTCCCCACAGAATATGAACTCTAAGCCAAGCCCAGCAAGGGCATAAAAAATGAGAATGACATCACCCTTATTTTTCAAAAGTTTGCAGTCCAGTGGTATTTCCAGACCTCATTTGTATTTCTTCCCTGAGTCAAGTCCACCCCATTTGATACCCAAACTCCTTCTTAGGATTTCTTCTCCATGCAGAGAGAAGAGGCACTGAGTCCCTTGTCACCAGGCCAGTGGGCTCATTGCTCTTCCTGCAGGCAGAGTGAAAATGAAGACAAGAATCCAGAGAACAACCATGCGCCTTCTAGTGCAGGGCTCAGACTGGTTTTCTGGAAATTTGGAACCTTGAATTCAATCCATGGATGTCCATGCTTCTGCAGAATGCTAGGGTCCCTCTGGGCACCTCAGGAAGTTTTGCCCTCCTGCTTCTGGTTAACAAGAAGGTCAGGACTGACACCCACCCCGCAGCTTGGCCTTTGACTTTCATTCTTTGAATATCAACCCAAAGAATTTCAAAGCCACATTTCACTACCAAACTACCTCCCTGGCCCAGTGCATCTTTCAGATATGTGGCTGTACTTTTCCACCTTTAAAGCTTCCCTACATGGATCATTCTGCGGGGGGAGGGAAATCAATATGATTTACCCTCTCTCTGTTTCCATTGTTACGCTGGCCACCTCCTAGTGGTCCCATAAGCGGAGGCTCCCTGCTTTCCTGCTTGCCTTCTGTGGCATTTGAAGTTTTATCCCTTATAGTTTTGAATTGCACTGTGCTTTTGTCTATCCAATTCTTGATGTTGTCATCCGGACTCTGATTTTATCTTACTCTGAAATCAGGTGGCCCAAGCCTTATTTATTTATTTCTATTTTCACTTGAGATGGCTTTTTTGGCTTATTGTACCTTGAATGCTGTGGCTTTAACTTTCAAATGTGGCTACGGGTAGCTGGGGTACTTCACCAGTGGCTCCTAGGCCATTGGAGGGGGAGGACATTAAGAGGGGGCGTGATTGGAAAAAATGCTGGGGGAGCCCTGGGACAGAGATGACTTTGCCATTGGTTGTGAATGAGGTCAAGTCTCTGCTTCAGAGCTGGGGAAGACATGTTTTAGAACCTGAGAGGGAGATTCCTTGAGGGAGCATGGATCCTGCCCAGATGGAAGGGGAGGTCTCTGGGAATTCCCTGGGATCTGTGCTCTGCCTGAGAGGTTCCAAGAGACATTATCTCAGTACATTCCATTTTAATAAAGAACATTTAAGGAGATGGCATCTGGGGAGCATGTGCAGCCTACAGAGTTGCTATAGGTAAAAAGAATTCTTTCCGCTCGTGGTAAATCCACAACCACTTGGCAGTGCAGATTTATTTCCCCTAAATCTTCCCTGCTCATGGTAAGAGGCTCAGGTTGAGTTGCAACAATCCCACCTCTGTAATGGTCCGTACGAGGAGAGCTGGTGTGCCGTTGCAGGCATGTCCCACAGTGAATCTCTCATCCATGCTAATTACCATCCCCCGGTATGGTATAACCGCCACGAGTGTTAGCTGGGTCTGTCCGGTGACAAGTTTCCTCCAGGCGTGGGAAAGGCCAGCACCATGTCAGCAGCACCCACACTTCTCACTGTATTCTTCGCAGCTTTTGTCAGATGAGGACATGGTTACTGCCAACTGTCTCCTTAGAAGCAAATAATGTGCTTCTAATAGTGTAAGACTTTAGAGCATGCATTATCCCTCCTTAGAACTTTGGAATAAACTCTTACCCATAAAAACAAGAACCCTCTCACTAAACCTTATCTGCCTTTCTTTCTATCTGGACAAGGTATACTATGATTCTCCTCCCACCTCCCCCATGCTACTTACCACAAGAAAGGTGATAATATTCCTTTCTTACGGGGCATTGGTGGAGGTCATCTGGAAGACATGACCACTGGTTGACCCACAAGCTGGATGTAGGTAATTGGTGGTTCCCCAATCCCTCCTCTGTCCTTGGAGTATGTGTACTTCTTACCTTCCCTATTCCCAGAAGCTGCCCCAAGGACACAGCCTTGACATAAAAATGTGGTTTTGAGACCATCTGGATGGTCTACGTGACTGAGTCCAGTTAAGGCCTCTATATAAACCTTTAAGATTTTGGTGGGCAGATGCAGAGATCTATTCATTTTGCAGCCATGTGAGACAAGTCTCATAAGTTCCTTTTCTTGTTAAACCTGTCACATACAAACGTGGAGTGGTCTGCCTCTTTCTTTGGTCTCTATCTGCCCTCTGTGAGTCTGGGGGCTGATAGATTACACCTGGGAAGCTCTCTAAGAAGTTTCAAACTGCCACTGGGAAGCATGCATCCTAGGTGGGAAGGTCAGAGAGTCAAATTTTTGTCTCTCTTTTTTTTTTTAAATCAAGAAGATGTATACCCTCTTGCTGCATCTGAGTCTTTTTTTTTTTTTTTTTGCTTTTCCTCTTTAGAGATTAAGAGATTAGACCCAAAGATCCCTTTCCATTCCAAATGCCAAGGATACTTCTCAGAATAATGTCTGCAAAGGTCTACATGGCTTGCTCAGTGTTCTTTCCCTTTGGAGGCAAACAGTGTGCTCCTAATAGTGGTAAGACTTTAGAGCATGTAAAGTCCCTTCTTAATGATGCCGCATCCTCTGAAAATCAGCTACTGCCAAGAAGTTGGATCTCTTAAACTGTTGGGGGCCAGAGTGAGGTACTCCGCCCGTGACAAAGGTCATGAGGAAGGAGGCTCGACATACGCAAAGGCGGGATCGAGCCTCAGGAGTCCCCCTGGAAATCCTCAAGCATCTACCCCCATAACCAGAGCCTGCCTACTTTACTACTTTGTGCTCTCACCTACATCTCTGACTTTACGGGGGGCTGTCCCCCACCACCTCTTTCGGAGAAGGAGTTAATCTAGAGCTCCAGTTAATAATAATTCCTGGGCGTGATAAGAGTGTTTTAACCTACAAACTCCTCTGAAGGTTCTCTAGCCTGCCTGACAGGCTCATCCGGCCACAGGTGATTCCTCACAGCCTCCCAACCTTGAGAGGCACGAGATGCTTTAAACCTTCTAAAAACAGGTTCCTTAGAAAAGTTAGAAAACTATTAGTATAAGTATAATGGGCTAATTAGAAATTGTGTTGGTGAAGGGTTTTTCATTTGTTGAGCCAGTTTGTTGCTAAGTCTCCACATCCCCTGCCCTTACACACATTAATGAATATATAGAAGAAATAAGTATTAACCTTTGATATTAATCACGTTAGACCTTAGGCTAAGTAAATTCTTTCCTTAACTAAAACCCACTACACCCTCACCCTGTAGGAATGTAACTTTATTTGGGTGGCGTCTGTTTTGAGAATAATCAGCCCTGGAGAAATAAGTGTCCTGGTTGACTGACCGCTGTCACAAGGAGAGGGTCGTAAATTGTCAGCAGGCCCCCCTGGCCAGAAGATGATGTAACACCCCTAAGACCTCTGTATACATTTGTATGAAGCACCTGACTTTGATAAAAGTCAGGACTGCTGACCCCACGTGACTTTTGCATAACATCTCAGTGTATAAAAGTAGACCATGGAAAATAAAGAATTGGGATCAGTTTCTCGAAATACTGGTCTCCCCATGTCACTCTCTCTCTCTCACTCTGGCTGAGTCTCCATCTGGAGCGAGGAACCCACCATGCTTACTAATTATGCCTGGGCTTCTAAGATCCGACCGGGGAGGCCTCAGTGTCTCCTCTCCTTCGGGAGAATGGAAGGACGCCTGCGGCCTACGTAAGTGGTGCAAGCTTCTTGTCTTGAAGTTTTATTGGTCTCCCGCGTAAACCAAGCTACTCAGCCTCTTTTCTCCACTGAATTTTCCTACTGAGCTATCCTCATCCTATTACTCTTTATATCTTTGATAAAATATTTAAATAAATAGGTCGCCGACGCCGTCCCCGCTTCGAATACCCTGGATCAGCCGGGGCAGGACCCCGGCATTAAACCATGCAATATATGTTCAGGGTTTGTTTTTTAAATGAACTCCAACATCACAATAACTAACTTTATTGAGCATGTACTATACATTAGGTATTCTTCTAAGTCTGTACACATAAAGTCCCTTTTCTTTAAATGCTTCTCTCTTTTGCATATCACTTTTATTTATCTATTTACTTTATTTATTTTTGACTACGTTGGGCCTTTGTTGCTTCGTGCAGGCTTTCTCTAGTTGCGCTGAGTTGGGGCTACTCTTCGTTGTGATACTTAGTTTTCTCATTGTGGTGGATTCTCTTGTGGAGCACAGGTTCTAGGTGTGCGAGCTTCAGTATTTGCAGCACACAGGCTCAGCAGTTGTGGCACACGGGCTTAGTTAGCCTGTGGCCTGTGGGATCTTCCCGGACCAGGGATTGAACCCGTGTCTTCTGCAGTGGCAGGTACATTCTTATCTACTGTGCCACCAGAGGAGTCGGTAAAGTCACTTTTCCTTTCATCCTCACAGATATCCTGTGAAGTAGACTTTATTTTTTATCCTCATTTCACAGAGAAGCAAACCAAAACATAGAGTGGATAAATTACTTTCCCAAGGTCATATAACTACATGCTAGAACTGGGATTCTAGTGCGGGCTGTCTAACACCGGAATTTATGCTCTTTTAAACTCCAGGTGGAATCTGCATTCCTGCAAATGTTCCCCTCCTCCCCGCCCCAGCCTCAATTATTTTAGGTTCTGTTTGCAAGGACATTATATTTCCCAAATGTTTGAGTCTAGAACTTACTTGTATGTCTTGGAGATACGATTTGACTCAGGTTGTAACACCACACTTGATATATACAAGATCTTAGGATGAATAAGCTTGACACTGAGTTTCTTTTAAAGAACCATAGAGACAGATGACTGTCTCTAACATGGGTAGATATTGATTTGGAAACTTCATTCTATTTTCTGATTATATTTTCTAATAGGAAGCCCTGATCCTTTCACTGAACCTCTGGCCATAACCTCTTGCTTTGGGCCTTAAACAGACAATGAGCTTGGCTTGTCTTCATTAATGAGAAATATTGCCCAGTCGCTCAAAGGGAGATTGCCTGGTGGATGCCTTCCGGCAGGGACAGGATGTGGCTCCAGCTGCAACCTCTCCTCCTCCTTCTGTACTCAGCTCCCACCGTTTTAACCAAAACCAACAACCACCCTCCCAGAGGTTTTTCTTAAGCTCAGGGACCCCCAGCTCACACCCCCAACCACCCCCAACTCACACCCCCAACCACCACCACTGAAAGAAATCTCATGGCACCTAGAGCTAGGCCTGGCACATGATAAGCACTCAATAAATATTTGTTACCTCATGGCAAGATGGATCCGTTCAGCAGTGATTTTTCACTTTTCCCAAAGATGCACTGCAGGGTCCCTTTAAACGGCCAGCTCCCCGAGTGCATTTAAAATGCGACTTGATTTATAGGAATTCCATGTGCATGGTTCTGCAGGGCCACATCAATCGTGTAAACTGAGATGCGTGTGCTGCTGGGTTCCCACTGACCTAGCGTGCTGGCAGCTCTCCTCCACCAGCTTGGAATGCACACAAACCCCGGGTCTGCTCTCCCTCCTTTTATCACAAAGGAGCTCATTTTGTGAATGAACAGCCACTGCCAACAGCATGATGGTATTCCCAGTGACCTTTGCCCGGGGATTGGATTCCCGCCCAGCAGGGAGACAAGGCCTTAGGAAAAGGCTAGTTCATTGATTGCCACAGCCCGCTGGGCTGAAGTCTGGGGAGGAAAAGGCTCGGAGAACTTTCCTTTTTTTTTTTTTTCGTGAATTGCCTCAGAGAAGCCACCCTTCCCGCCTGTGTAGCTGTCTCCCTTCTTTGTACGGGCATATTGGATTCTGTTCAGCAGGGAAGTTTTATTGCTTTTGCTGCTCTGCTCCTGCCTCTTTTTTTTTTTTTGTAGCCATGAATAAGAATCACTCTCGTTTGTCTGTGCCATTTCCCGACTGCAATTCTGGGGTCCTCATGAGCTTCACCCTGTCCTCCCCCCACACCCCTTTCCTCCTCCTCCTCACCATGGTTTTTTCAGTTTGATGTTTTTAGGTATCAAAGGAAGGTCTCCAGGAACCCTGCAACTAAAGACTTTAATGAGGACCATGCCCAAGAAATTCTGGCTGCCAGAGACATGATGATGATTTATGTCGCTCACTCACTCCCTAACAGCAAGAGGACTATTTGTAAAAATAAAAAAGCTGCTCATATGGAATTAAACAAGAGCATAGCTGCTTCCTTCCAGACCCCGGGAGCTTAACAAAGAGCATCCACACTCGGTCGCCAGCAGCACATGGCTCGGGGCCGATATTAGTCTTCCTGTCACATAAAGCTAACTCCTGTTAGCCCAGGCAGCAGCGCACACTCTGTCGGTAGACTTCAGAAGGCTGGTTCTGAGGAAAGAGCAAATGTGCACAGACACAGAAGGTTATGTGTGCTCACCTTCAGGTCTAGGCTGAGCCACTGAAGGATCCTGTGTGTCCAGAGCCGGGGCTGCTGCTGTGGGGGACGCTGAAACTCGATGCAGGGTATTTGTTTCTGGCATCGGAGTTGAGTGACTCATGGATACCAGCTGGGTTCTGGCCAGCTCGGTGGAGTAAGCGTGGAGGGAAGATGTAAACTCTAAGGCCCCTACCTCCTCCTCTGTGCACTGAGGTTACCGCACAGCCTTGTTGTCAGCAGTAATGGGATAGAGCACAGAAAACACAACCCAGTGCCGAGACACGGTGGTGCAGTGGTGAAGAGCCTGCCGGCCGATGCAGGAGACACAACAGACTTGGGCTGGATTCCTGGGTCAGGAAGATTGACTGGAGAAGGAAAAGGCAACCCGCTTCAGTATTCTGGCCTGGAGAATCCCACGGGGTCGCAAAGAGTTGGACTCGACTGATCATACAGCACATGCCAATACTTGCTAATTATGATTGCTCTGTATTGTGGCTGCCGTGAAGCAGTGCCTCTCAGACCTCCTGCAACAGCAATGGACTGTCCTGTGTTCTCTCGTGTGACGGGTAGTCAGGTGCAGATTCCAGTAGGACTCAGAAGAGGCACAAGAGAACACAGCAGGTCCTAGAAAGGGAGTTATTGCAGGCCACGAAGTGTCCCAGGGAACAGCTGGTTTCTGGTCAAGCAACCGAAGACAGGATGGAAAGAACTGTCTAGGTCAGGGCCTAGTTCTTTACTGTCTCTTAGACTTGCCTAGCCGTTGGAGGAGCAGTCTGTCTCCAGTCAGAAAAAGGTTTTCAATATGTTAAAATATCATATGCAGAAAGTTTAAAGTATACACAGTGGACAGTCCCAGCTGCAGGGCTCTAAATCCTTGGTGGTGCTGGGCTGGCCCCAAGGCCACACTTCCCCCAGGTCCTCCAAGCTGTCGTTGGAGCCTAGCAGAGATGCTGGTACAGCCTCCTCTTGAGAGGCCTGGGATTCCTTGAACAGCACCTTTAGCTCAAGGATGCCCCAGGAGTTGAGTCTGGCTCAGTCTTCCTGGGAATGGGGCTGCTCCCTCAGATGCTCCCATCTGGTCTCCCTCACAGGGGTCAGACCTGCATTAGGTCTGAAGGTTCTCTCTGCCTTTTCTGCTCACCCTTGAACCTGTTTTCTCCCACAGACGTTTCCTCCAGTAACTGCAGTAATATGTTACATGTCTGAAGCTCTACATCACAGTACTAGTATAGAAGTTGCAAGTAAGCCAACTTCTCTGATTATGGACATTTTTTCACTTTGTCACTTAACCTTAGAAACATTGACTAGGTAGGCAAAGAGTGCTGTAAACTGAATGTTTGTATCTCCCTCAGTTCCTGTGTTGAAACCTAATCCCCAGTGTGACAGTGTTTGCATACGGTGATTAGGTCATGAGGGCTCCACCTCATGGGACCACTTGCCTGGTGGTCCAGTGGTTGAGAATCTACCTTGCAGTGCAGGGGACACAGGTTCTATGCCTGGCAGGGGAACTAAGATCGCACATGCCTCAAGGCAACTGGGTCTGTGTGCCACTACTACTGAGCCTGCAGGGACTGCATCAAAATAACCCACGTGACACAGTGAAGATTCCCATGTGCTGCAACCAAGACCCAGCAAAGCCAAAGAAAAAAGTAAAAAAAAAAAAAAAATTTTTTTTAAAGAGAGAGATCCCAGGGAGCTCCTTGCTTCTTTTGCAAGTGAGGATGCAGTGACAAGAAGGTCATCTACAAACCAGGAAGTGGGTCCTCACCAGACATGGACTCTCTTGGCGCCTTGATCTGGAATTTGCCAATTTTCCAGAACTGTGAGAAATAAATCTCTGTAGCCATCCAGTCTATGGAATTTTTGTAATAGAGTCCTGAATGGGCTGACAGTGTGTGTTGAAAGACACATACACAAATAATCATAGTAATATGGTGAATATTCAAATAAAGAAATGCAGGTATCCATGAGAGGAAGTACTTTATTCTGCCAAGGTTGTGGGAGTGCATGGGGATCGACAAGGAAGTCTTCATTAAAGGATAATTAAACTCAGGCGAAAGACACACACTCCATGCTCTCACCTTTATCTGTGGTGTGACCCGAGGAGTGAATGAGAAGGAAGAACAGGAGCCCAAAAGACGTACAGCATCACATCCTTCTGTGAGTTTTCTCCCTCCTCTCTCACTGCCTCTTACAGTGGCTGTAAAGTAGCAGTAATTCTCCACAGAGCTGAGAAATATTCCACCTTGCCAAGTTGAAAGAGACACTATGACTTGAGCTTGTCTATACCGGAAGGCAACTGTCAGACCAGTAAGCCTAGTTTGAGCCTAGTTTGAGAGACCACCAGGGAACAGCGACCCACACTCGAGTTGCTCACCCTGGAGGTGGTATCGATTCTTACTCAGGGTCAGCCTGACCCCAGATCCAGCCTTCATGGTCAAATGGGGATCTGCTATGGATGGAATGGTGTTCCCTCAACACCCCAACTTCATACACTGAAGTCCTAAACCCTAGTACCTCAAAATGTGACTTTATTTGGAGTGAGGGTCTTTATGGGGGAAATCAAGTGAAAGGGAGGTCATCTGGGTGGGACCCAATCTAGTATGACTGAGTCCTTATGAAAAGAGGAAATTAGATATAAAGACATGGCAAGAGAAAAGACAATGCAAAGAGTCCTGGGGCAAGATGACCATCTCTACACTAGGGAGAGAGGTCTGGAACAGAGCCTTCCATCGAGACCCTCACAAGGAAACAGCCCTGCCCACGCCTTGATCTTGGATGCCTAGCCTCAGAACTGTGAGACGATAATTTGCTCTTGGTGGAGGCTGCCAACCTGTGATACTCCAGACGGCAGCCTGAGCACAATATTGCGACTCCTCCTTCCCCCCTTCCTTGGGGAAAGGATCAAGGCCCACTCTGCTCTCAGCCGTAGCACAGAGTGGTGAGCAGGGAATGATGGTGTTTTTCTTTCCCAGAACTGGGAATCAATCTCTGACTGTGGGAGAGAGAGCTGGGGAGGTGAGGCCTGAGGAAAAGCAGAAAGCTGGGCTTACCACGATGCAAGATGGTCATGTAAGATGAGGAAGAATGGTCCAAAGAACGCAGGTCCCAGGAGCCTCACGCAAAGGTTGAGAAAGATACACTTTTGCACCTTCGATTTTAAGGCACAAATGCTATTGGAGAACGAGGCAAGTTATTTCTCAGGAACTGAAAATGAAGATAGGCCATCTGATAAGGATTAAAGTAGACCAGTCGCACTGCAGTCCAAAAGGGAAGAAAAATGAGGCAAGAAGAGGGATGTGCTTAAGGACTATGACCTAAACAGCAACTTATATGAAACCTTGGTTTTACCCCTTGAGAAACCTGAAATGGGAATTTGTGAGAAAAGCCTGAATGATACCTCAAACTCACATCTTGACATGGCTGGAAAGGAAGGCTTCACTGGCCCTGGGTCAGAAGCAAGAAGCACGAGTAATTTTAACTTGCAAGGTGTGATGTGACGATGCAGTCACTTTCCTGGGGACAAATCCAGTCAGACCATGACAGATACTACATTACAGCAAACCATGTCTGCTGGGAGTGAACCAATGCCCAAGGCAGGGCCCATGGTATCTTACTGCCCAAACCATCTCCCTTAAGTGAAACATTTCTTGGAATTAGTTTATTCACTCTGGTGTTTTTTGACATACTGAACAGGCACATTTCCTGCTAAAACGTTTTCTTTTTCATTTTAACATAAGCAACAGAAATGTGTGGGGTGGACTTCCCCAGTGGTCCAGTGGTGAAGACTTTGCCTTCCAATGCAGGGCAGTGTAAGTTCAATCCCTGTTTGGGGAACAAAGATCCCACATGCCACATGTAGCCAAAATTTTTAAAATATGTAACTAAATAAAACTTCTTTTTTAAAAGAAATGTGTGAGGTTATTAAGCATAAATCTTTCCCCAAAATGTACACACTTACTGCACGTGCCTCTTTTCAGTGTCCCTGAGTTGGCTTAAAGCTCAACATTCAGAAAACAAAGATCATGGCATCCGGTCCCATCAATTCATGGGAAATAGATGGGGAAACAGTGGAAACAGTGTCAGACTTTATTTTTTGGGGCTCCAAAATCACTGCAGATGGTGACTGCAGCCATGAAATTAAAAGACACTCCTTGGAAGGAAAGTTATGACCAACCTAGATAACATATTCAAAAGCAGAGACATTACTTTGCCAACAAAGGTTCGTCTAGTCAAGGCTATGGTTTTTCCTGTGGTCATGTATGGATGTGAGAGTTGGACTGTGAAAAGGCTGAGCGCTGAAGAATTGATGCTTCTGAACTGTGGTGTTGGAGAAGACTCTTGAGAGTCCCTTGGACTGCAAGGAGATCCAACCAGTCCATTCTGAAGGAGATCAGCCCTGGGATTTCTTTGGAAGGAATGATGCTAAAGCTGAAACTCTAGTACTTTGGCCACCTCATGCGAAGAGTTGACTCATTGGAAAAGACTCTAATGCTGGGAGGGGTTGGGGGCAGGAGGAGAAGGGGATGACAGAGGATGAGATGGCTGGATGGCATCACTGACTCGATGGATGTGAGTCTGGGTGAACTCCAGGAGTTGGTGATGGACAGGGAGGCCTGGCGTGCTGCGATTCATGGGGTTGCAAAGAGTCGGACACAACTGAGCGACTGAACTGAACTGAACTGAACTGAGGGGAGACCAATGTGGCCAGTGCACCTCATATGACCTTATGCCTCTCTCCCGCCATAATTTATGGAGCCTCCTCTACCCCACTCCTATATGGCCAGTACTTACAGGAGTAGTACAAATAGCCAAGATGAAAGACAGGAGAGAATTGGGGTCTAAATTAGAGAACAAGTGTCCCCACCCTCATTCATGCTGAGGGAAGCAACTCAGAGAGAATCTACACCCACTGTGAGAAGCAGTGATGCTGAAAGGGCAGAGGGCGACCCTGGGGTCTTCAGGGGGACAACAGCAGAAGCCACAGCTAAGGAGGGAGGACTCTGGGAGACACAGTCACCTTTCAGGGGAATTCTTTAGTTCACTGAGTGCTTTATAGGCATGAGGAGAACGAGGTCCTGAGAATGGAGAGCAACAGGGACCCACCGAGAGGTGTGCATTGTGCTCTGTGGGTCTGAGTGACTGCCCTGCCCCTCAGCACTAGCTTGGGGAAGACCTATGCTTTTTCTTCTCGCTCTTCTCCTAACCATGTCTTTTCCAATTACCATTAGGAATATCCTTACGTAACAGAAGCCCTAATCTGAACTTCAATTTTCTTTCTAGAGGAGCAGAAATGGGCATTTCTCTCTGGGTATCTTGCTGGCATTCTATGCTCACCATGGTCACATGTGCGCCCCGCATGCTCAGTCGCTCAGTCGTGTCCAACTCTTTGCAACCCCATGGACTGTAGCCCGCCAGGCTTCTCTATCCTCGGGATTCTCCAGGCAAGAATACTGGAGTGGGTTGCCATTTCCTCCTCTAGGGGATCTTCGCAACCCAGGGATCAAATCCAGCCATTTCCTCCTCTAGGGGATCTTCGCAACCCAGGGATCAAATCCATGTCTCCTGTGTCTCGTGCATTCCAGGTAAATTCTTTACCTCTGAGGCACCGGGAAAACCCCTTTATACTCATCACCTTTCCCCATCTCTTCTGCCCTCCCCTCCACAAACCAACAGAAGCTCACACCCTTTTTCACTTGTGGAATCAAAGCTTCAATTTCCTTTGACTCCTTTGTCTTCCTCCCAGTCCGGTTTACCATGTTCTTTTCAGCTCCCTGTACAAGATATGTAGGAGATGCACTTTCTTTCCCAGTTCAGCTGTCAGTATCACTGTCCCCTCATCCTCATCCTTCAATATATCAATGCTGTGGACTCCCAAGAGATTCTTCAAACTGTAACTCTGAGCTTCCTCCAGTATCCCCACTGGTGGAATTCCCTTTGAGATGGCAGCCCCAATGCCCCTGTTTCCTCCATGAATTCTCCATAATATGCCCAGTGAGTTATGGGCTCTTCCTCTTTCCAAACCACACAGCCAAAATGTATCTTATCTTGTGTTCATGAAGATGCCTCCCAGGTTTCTATATTATGCCCTCTGTGCTCCGTATAAACCTATCCAACATTTTACTTCACTTCTCCACTTGGATAACTTACGAGCACCTCAAATTAAATGTCCTTTATTTCTTATATTACTTATAAACATGTCTTTTCATTGTTCAATTGCAAGTATTAATATCTGGGCAAAATTTTTGGTATATCTGATAGAAGTAAAAGACATAATAATTTTTCCCTCTAATATATTTTAAAAATTATTTTTATTTATGTATTTATTTGGCTATGCCAGGTCTCAGTTGCCATATGTGGGGTCTTCTATCCTTATTGCAGCATGTGGGATCTAGTTCCCTGATCAGGAATGGAACCTGAACCCCCTGCCTTGGGAATGAGGAATCTTAGCCACTAGATCACCAGGGGTGTCCCCTCCTTTACTATTAATGGAACTATTTTGGCATTTAACAGTTTTTCATTTAATGGAAGTGTTTTCATAAACAAATTCAAGTTCTTTAGTGAGGGAAGGGATGGGTATACATGTTTATAGAAGGTGATCAATAAATAACTGAATGGAAAACAGAAGGTATTACCCGTTGCTCAGACACTGAACTGGCCCTGAAATTCAAATCTCACAAGCCAGCCTGCTTTCTCTATAGCATATCTTGCCCTGCTTAGGATGATAATTATTTGCATACAAATCTTATCTTCTTGAGTGCAACCTCCTCAAAGTCAGGTCTGTTTTAGTCCAGTTATAATTAAACTCACCTTTCCATTTAAGGAGCTTCTGTATGCACTTTGTTGGCAAATTTACTGTAGAACCACCCCCCACATTTATTTACTCAGCAAACACTGACTGAGTGCTTCACCAGATGTCAGGCACTGCGCTAGTTTCTGAGTACCGAAAGATGAATGCAGTTCAGTTCAGTTCAGTTCAGTTGCTCAGTTGTGTCTGACTCTTTGCAACCTCATGGACTGTAGCACGCTAGTCCTCCCTGTCCATCACCAACCCCTGGAGTTTACCCAAACTCATGTCCATTGAGTCAGTGATGCCATCCAACCATCTCATCCTCTGTCATCCCCTTCTCCTCCCACCTTCAGTCTTTCCCAGCATCAGGCTCTTTTCAAATGAGTCAACTCAGGTGGCCAAAGTATTGGAGTTGCAGCTTCAACATCTGTCCTTCCAATGAACATTCAGGACTAATTTCCTTTAGGATGGAGTGGTTGGATCTTCTTGCAGTCCAATGGACTCTCAAGAGTCTTGTCCAACACCACAGCTCAAAAGCATCAATTCTTCGCCTCTCAGCTTTCTTTATAGTCCAACTCTCACATCCATACATGACTACTGGAAAAACCATAGTCTTGACTAGATGGACCTTTGTTGGCAAAGTAATGTCTCTGCTTTTTAATATGCTGTCTAGTTTGTCATAACTTTCCTTCCAAGGAGTAAGCATCTTTTAATTTCATGGCTGCGGTCACCATCTGCAGTGATTTTGGAGTCCCCCAAAATAAAATCTGCCACTGTTTCCACTGTTTCCCCATCTATTTGCTATAAAGTGATGGGATCAGATGCCATGATCTTAGTTTTCTTAATGTTGAGCTTTAAGCCAACTTTTTCACTCTCCTCTTTCACTTTCCTCAAGAGACTCTTTAGTTCTTCTTCACTTTCTGCCATAAAGGTGGTGTCATCTGCATATTTGAGGTTATTGATATTTCTCCCAGCAATCTTGATTCCAGCTTGTGCTTCAGCCAGCCCAGCGTTTCTCATGATGTACTCTGCATATAAGTTAAATAAGCAGGGTGACAATATACAGCTTTGACGTACTCCTTTTCCTATTTGGAAATGAATGCAGTGTGGTCCCTAATATCAAGATGCTCAAAATTTAGTAAAAGAGAAAGAGAAAAAGCAAAGAGTTAAATATAAGGAAAAGAAAGAGTCAAAGGCTCTAATAGAAAAGTAAAGGGAGCATGCTGATGCAAAAGATTTGACTCTACCACAGGAAAAAAAGGATTAGAGGAAGATTTCAATGAAAAGGGGGCTTCCCTGGTGGTTCAGATGGTAAAGAATCCACCTGAAATGCAGGGGACCTGGGTTCGATCCCTGGGTTGGGAAGATCTCCTGGAGAAGGAAATGGTTACCCACTCCAGTATTCTGACCTAGAGAATTCCATGGACAGAGGAGCCTGGCAGGCTATAGTCCATGGGGTTGCAAAGAGTCAGACATGACTGAGCGACTTTCACTTACTCAGTGAAAAGGATGCTTGAGTTTGATCCTGAAGGGATAGCATTCAGATCAGATCAGATCAGACCAGTCGCTCAGTCGTATCCGACTCTTTTCGACCCCATGAATTGCAGCACACCAGGCCTCCCTGTCCATCACCAACTCCCAGAGTTCACCCAGACTCACGTCCATCAAGTCAGTGATGCCATCCAGCCATCTCATCCTTTGTCGTCCCCTTCTCCTCTTGCCCCCAGTGAATGTTGGTTGATGCTGCCTCCAAGGCACTGTTGGCTTGGGCTCTGGAACTGTTCCTGAGGTTGGATTATAGTTTTCCCTGGTGAATGCAGAAATCAATGAGAGAAAATAATAATGAAGACATGAGCACTGACCTCAAAGCTGGAAAGAATTCATTCATCATGCATCTTAGATTAACTCAAAGAAAATGAATAGAGAGGCTTATCCAGATTTTGTCCTTGTTTTTTCTCCTTTTCATTTTAAACTTGGCCGCAGCAGGATTCTCTTAAAGCTTCTCAAAGGTATAAGAGACTGTCAGTTGGTTATTATGATTGAAGTGGAAGGGCTGGAAGCATTTTCAGAGGTATCCAAGTGCATAAGGTGCAACTATTAGGTAATGAGTTGGAATTTTAACAGTCCTGGACGCATACATCTTAATGAGCATGGTCCCCCGGGGAGGAGGTCAGCCGCTTATTCAAGTGATTTTGCCATTACTGAAAGCATTCTGAGAATGCAGGTCTCTCTGGAAATTGTCTTCAAACCTACAGCATGTTCTTTTGAATTGCCCTGATGATGGGTAAACCCTGATCATTTGAATCTGAATTTTTACTTATGTGTAATGGGTAATTTTCCAGGCCCTACCAGCCTGGGGAAATAGTTTAATGATAAGACAATGACATAAGCCCATTACTCCATAGCTCAGCTCCACCAGCCACTTTGCTAGAAGTCTGAACCACCACATTCTGCCTCCAGGTGTCCATTTAGCAAGTGAAGAGAAACATTGGGGTGGAGAGACAGGAGAGTGGAGATGAGTTTTTACAAATAGGCTTATTTTAATTATTCATCCATGTTTTTCTCCATAACTCTTGAGTTGTCTGGCAACCAATTCTAATCCATTCAACAGTAGCCCAGTGGGTCTCACTGAATCTAGAAGATACTCTGTGGAGATACTCCATGTGTAGCTTATTCAAGACCCATGCCATCAGTTCCTTCTCTCCTTTTATGCTATTTCAACTCCGCCATTAAGAAGTGAAGTTACGGACGTCCCTGGTGGTCCAGTGGTTAAGATCCGCCTGTCAATGCAGGGAATACAGATTCCATCCCTGGTCTAGAAAGATTCTACATGCTATGTGGCAACTAAGCCTGTGTGCCACAACTACTGAGTCCGTGTGCTGCCAACTGCTGAAGCTCGTGCACCTAGAGCCTGTGCTCTGCAAGAGAAGCCACCAATGAGAAGCCCATGCACTAACTAGAGAGTAGCCTCCACTCGCCGCAACTAGAGAAAACCTGTGTGCAGCACCGAAGACCCAGTGCAGCCAAAATAAATCAATTAATTAAAGGAATTTTTAAAAAGAAGCAATGTCTGTCTTCCATCTGCTAAAATCTGGGCTGACTTGTGGTTGCTTGGACCAACAGAACACATCAAAGGTGACATTGCACTAATTCTGTACCTAGCTTTGAGAGAACTGGCAGCTTCTACCTTCTGCGTCTTGGATTACCTCCCCATAGGATGTCTCTTCTAGGAACTCAGCCACCACTTGATGAGAAGTATAAGCCATGTGGAGGTCACGTACTCCAGTGGACAGTCCCCAACTGAGCTTCCAGCCAACGGCCTGCATCAATTCCAGCCATGTGAATGGACTTTCTCAGATGTCCAGTCCATTGAGACTTTAAAGAAGTCTCATCCAGCATGAGTGAGATACTCCAAGTGAGAACCACCCAACTGCAGCTAGCAGCCTCACAAAACCATGAGAAACATGTATTATTGTTTTAAACTTATGCATTTTGGGATCGTTAGTCACGCAGCAGTAGAGAAGCAGAATGTCCCATATCCCTATTATGCCAGCCCTGGGCCAGCAGTCTTGACTCACTGCCCTGCTGTCACTGATACTGACATTCCTTCAGGCAGCCCACCCACAGATAGTCCCTTTGGTAAGTAACCTCTATCAAGCGGTGAAGCTGAGGCCCTTGTATAGCTTGCCCATCTGTACTACCTGCCAGAAATGACCATTTTCCTATTTTTTCTTTATTCTTGTTCTATAGCTAAAACCCAACCAGTGGGAGGAAGTAGAAGAGTTTGTTTTTACTATAAGATGGGGCTATATTTTGCCAGAACCTTGGCCGTCCAGGTGGTAATTCCCTTGCTTCACACCCCAGATCTAAGAGGACAGAAAATTCAAGTCCCCTACTTTTTCACCCATTAGTACTCCACTTTCCACTTTCTTCTCTCCTCACCTTCTAGCCAGCCACTTTCCCCAGAATTTGTCCATGTGATCCAACTTAATTTTTAAAAACTAGCACACTGTTGCACACACATGAAATGCTATAAAAAAAAAATCCATTTGCTATCTCATTTATTCATTAAGTATTCATTTAGATGCTGGTTTTATACCAGGTACTACACTAGGTTATAGGGAGACAATTAACTCAATTTTTCAAAACTTAAAAAAAATATGGATGTGCTGAAGTGGTAGAAAAGAGCAGAGGAAGCAAGCTTTTGCAACAGATGGAAACCAAAAAAAAAGGAGCTAAGTCTCAAAAGGGAGATGAGTGATGAAACTATGGAATTCTATTTTAAGTTTTAAAAAAGTATCATTTATATAGTAATGAGGCTGACTTCTTTGAGGTTCATATATCAGTCCAGAAGGGGATTTCAAAATAGTATGCATGTCCAACATGTTTTTAGTGATAGAGACGTAACTGGAAATTGTGAAGCCTCCTAGGATGACTTTGAATAGGACTCTCCTTACTGGCATGTGAAAAGTTCTTGAGGGGTTGTTAAAGAAAAAACTCAATCACACCCGTATCTGCTTCAAAGATGGGAGATGTGTGAGAGTGTTATATAATTTTGCACAGCTCTCAAAGGAAGCGGAAGTGTCTGCAGCGTTGCTTCTTCTCCATCTTTAAGACTCCAAGGAGGTAAGTGTTTCAAAGACAGAGATGCTCCCCTTGGTTTCAGTTCACCTGAGTCAGAGTTGGGGCTCCCATGGTCCAGACCTCTGTTCCTCAACTCTCTCACCACCAAGTCACCATCAGCTCTCACCAAGATCATAGCAAGAGTTTCCCAACTGAACTTTTTGCTTCTGTTCTTGCCCACTTCCCACTAGCTTGTTCTCCACTCAGCATCCATAGGGATTCCCTTAAAACAAACATTCAAAAGCCATTGTTTCCCTGTCCAGTACCTTCTAATGGTTCTCCATATTTCAGAATAAAAACTCAAGTCTTTAAAATGATCCATAAAGTGCTTCAGGGTGTGTGGCAATTCCCAGTCACCTCTCTGACTTCATCCCTAGCCCTCTCCCTGAGATGCTCAGCACTTTGGGCTCATGGCTCATCTGATCCTTTTTTAAACAAACCTTTACATGCTCTGTTCCCTCTGCCTGGTACCCTCCCCTTTGAGTAGCCACATGACTCACTCCCTCACTGGCTTTAGTCTCTGCTGAAATGTCACCTTCCATCTGTGAGGTTTTCACTCTCCAGCCTTTTAACAAGAGCAGTTCTTAGCTCTTCTTAGCACTTATCCTCCTTGCATGAACTGTTTTTCTCCCTAACCCTCAGAAGCACACACAAGACTTTTTCATTCATTGTTTCTCCCAGCTAGAAGGTTAGCTCCAAGAGACAGGTAGTAATTTTTGTTTGTTCACTACTGTATCTCTAGCATCTACAGTCATGCCTGGTACAAAGTAAAAATTCACATATTCATTAACTGAGCTTCCCTGGTGGCTCAGATAGTAAAGAAACTGCCTGTACTGCTGGAGACCCAGGTTCAGTCCTTGGGTCAGGAAGATCCCCTGGAGAAGCAAATGGCTACCCAATCCTGTATGCTTACCTGGAGAATTCCATGGACAGAGGAGCCTGGTGGGCTGTAGTCCATGGGCTCGAAAAGAGTCAGACAGGACTGTGTGACTAACATTTTCAGTTTCACTCATTAATTTAATTAGCTACTCCCAATGGCAAAGTGAAAGAGGAGAGTGAAAAAGTTGGCTTAAAGCTCAACGTTCAGAAAACTAAGATCGTGGCATCCAGTCCCATCACTTCATGGCAAATAGATGGAGAAGCAGCGGAAACAGTGGCTAACTTTATTTTTCTGGGCTCCAAAATCACTGCAGATGGTGATTGTAGCCATGAAATTAAAAACCGCTTACTCCTTGGAAGGAAAGTTATGACCAACCTAGATAGCATATTAAAAAGCAGAGACATTACTTTGCCAACAAAGGTTTGTCTAGTCAAGGCTATGGTTTTTCCTGTGGTCATGTATGGATGTGGGAGTTGGACTGTGAAGAAGGCTGAGCGCCGAAGAATTGATGCTTTTGAACTGTGGTGTTGGAGAAGACTCTTGAGAGTCCCTTGGACTGCAAGGAGATCCAACCAATCCATCCTAAAGGAGACCTGTCCTGGGTGTTCATTAGAAGGACTGATGTTGAAGCTGAAACTCCAATACTTTGGCTACCTGATGTAAAGAGCTGACTCATTTGAAAAGAGCCTGATGCTGGGAAAGATTGAGGGCAGGAGGAGAAGGGGATGACAGAGGATGAGATGGTTGGATGGCATCACCAACTCAATGGACATGGATTTGGGTGGACTCCGGGAATTGGTGATGGACAGGGAGGCCCGGCATGCTGTGGTTCATGGGGTTGCAAAGAGTCGGACATGACTGAACTACTAAACTGAACTGAACTGAACTGAACTGAATGGCAAAGGAGAGGGACTTCTTAACTACAGGAAATGGCTTAAGTATTTGAACAGTCAACCCAATGTTTAATTTGGGAGGAAAGTCTCCTGTATTATCTTACTAATTTTAAAGACTTTTGTTCTGTTCCATAACAAAATCTATTAGAAAAAATAATCTAGGGGTGAAGTAGACATTCTGAATATACATATGATGTCTGTCATTCATTCTGGAAGGGAATATTGATTGACTACTTGTGAAATGCCAAGTACTTTCAGGGCATTTGGGATTGTATCTGTCTCTCTAGGGTGTATCCTTTCCTGTTATTTTGTAATCCTTCTAGCACCATATACCTTCAAGAAGCATGTGTCCTACAAAATTCAGAATTTATTGGAGCAACTTGGGGTCAATTCTTCTTGATTTTCTATTATTGCCCAATAAATCATGCCCAAACTTGGTGCTATGAAGCCCCACAATTTTACAAATCAGGAATTTTGACCGGGCTCTATGAAGGCAGCTCCATAGCTTTTGTTTCTGTTCCATGTTGACTGGGGCCTCAGTAGGGTGGCTCGAATGGCTAGAGAACGGTTGGTTTGCCTGGGGCCATGCGTCTGGAAGTTTGTTCTGAAACTTGCCTGAGTTCCTTGGTATTTTTCCAAGTTATATCTTCTGGACCTGAAATATTTTTCACTTTCATGACAGGTGCTAGGGCCAGACTAGCGAAAAGAGCAGGGACTGGCTAGGCATCTTACTCTCTCCATAGCCACTTCATGGAGGCTAGCTTGGGTTTCCTTACAGCATGGAGGTCTTAGGGCAGTTGGATCTCTTCCATGAGAGCTGGCTTCCCCCAGAATGCATTTTCCAAGAGGCTAGACAGAAGTTGGAAGGTTTCTTATGATTCAACCACGCAAGTTTTAGAATATCAATTCCACCACATCAAGCATGTTCCTAACACCAGCCCATATCCAAAGAGAGAGCAATTACATTCCACCTCTCAATGGAAAGAATAGCAAAAAAAAAAAAAAAAAACTGAAACCATTTTTAATCTATCATACTACATGTAGGCAGTGAGCTAATACCTTATTTGCAGCTTATTTTTTAAAATTAATTTTTATCAGAGATAGTTGCTATAAATGTTGTGTTAGTTTCCGCTGTACAGCAAAGTGAATCAGCTATATGTATACATATATCCATTCTTTTTGTTTTTTTAATCTTATGACAGTTCTATGAAGTATGTAGAGATATTGTTTCCATTTTCCAGATAAAGAAATTGACACTTTGAGAAGTAACTTCCCCTTGAGCCAATAGCTAACCACGGAGCCAGGAACAAAAAAAACCCCCTCAATTTCCTTAAATTTATAAAACAAACAGTATTCTGCCTATATAGAACTTGTTTCAAGACAGAAAAAAGTGAGTGGAGGTGGAAGCTTGGTTCCTATGATAAGTCCTTGTTAACTGCAGATCAATAAAGTGTGTATTAATTGTTCAGTTGTGCCCACCAAGCTCCTCTGTCCATGGAATTCTCCAGGCAAGAACATTGGACTGGGTTGCCATTCCCTTTTCCAGGGAATCTTTCTGACCCAGGGATTGAACCCGGGTCTCCTGCATTGCAGGCGGATTCTTTACCATCTGAGTCACTGGGGAAGCCGTGTAGATAAAGAAGAACCTCATCAAAGCATCCGACATAATAAGCCCATCTTCAAACTTGGACCAGAGAGAAAGTTTCGGGCTCCAAAGAAGAATGTCAGCAACTATAAAATAAAGCAGCTCTGCTTAAGGGTGTATGGGAACCACAGCTGGTAACCCCAGAATGGGATATTGATTTCTTCAGGGCAAATGAAAGAGAACATGTATGCCAAATTGTGTGGTGTGTTTTAACCTAAGAAAAATAGTGGCGAGGCTCTGGACCGACCCTAACAATCCCACATTCATGAAGTGGCTCCAACCGGTGGGGCTGTGTTTGGAATGGAAAGACTCAGAGCCGAGTAAAAGGAAAGTGGAATTTGTCTTTGGCATTTTGAAGTCCCTTCTTAGCTCATGGTTTCGAGCTGCTTGAAAAGCTTGAAGGGAATTTCCACACTTAGCGCACTTCCCGTGGCTGCCTGCCGCCTGGCTCCGGCGCACATTCTGTGGGCTTTCGTGTGTCCCATTCCTCAGCCTTATAATAGATGCTGTCAGTAGGGCTGGATCCTGGCGGTGTAAGGCGGGTCACTGTGAAAGGTTTACCAGGGTCCTGTTTCCTGACTGAATGCTTGGTTGATGGTATCTTGTCTGATTCATATCCTATTGGAAACGGTGTTAAACAGGGCCCTGCAGGACATCTGGTTTTAGTCAATCTGGCGTATGCAGCCATGTTTGACAGGCAGCGGGGGCTCGGCTGCTGGGTTTAAAAGAGAAATTCGTTTCAGGGAAAGATTTTTTTTTTTTTTGCTTCAGTGACCTGAGAAACTTACCAATTGCTTGTGGCTAACACGATGCTGGACACACGTGAAATACTTTAAAATAAAAGCCATTGCTGTTTACTTGTTTCGTGTCTGTGTTCACCAGGTATTGTACCAGGTGCTAGAGAGATAACCCTGGACAAAACAGATACACTTCCTGCCCTCAAGAAGATTATAGTCTAGTGGAAAAGACAGAGATTGCTGAGCCGTGCTCAACAGCTTCAGTCATGTCTGACTGACTGTGACCCTGTTGACCATGGGATTTTCCAGGGAAGAATACTGGAGTGGGTTGCCATGCCCTACTGGGATCTTCCTGATCCAGGGATCAAACCTGCATTTCTTGAGTCTCCTGCATTAGCAGATGAGTTCTTTACCACTGATCCACCAGGGAAGCCTAAACAATCTCAAAAACTAAAGTAAATAAATGCTATATAAGAGGGGGAGTAATGGGAGCTAGACTTAGAATGAGGGGCTCAAGTAAGTTCCATGGAAGAGACACTGAAACAGCATCCTGGAGGATAGAGAGATGTCTAAGCAGAGATGGGGGAACAGAGTTCCAGACAGAAGGAACAGCAAAGTGGAGAGAAAGTGGCTCAGATGGGGCTTAAGAGATAGGGACAGCCCACATTATGCAGGACCTGATGGGCAAGAGCAGGATTTTTTGTGTTTTGAATCCACTCTTCAGTCAATTTTGTTTAAACCACTTCCTACCACTGTCAGCTTGATTGGAAGTAAAGGCTCTCTTAGGCATTCAGCTAATTAGATCCTGCAATAGCCAATTAGGAGTCAGCCTGTCATTCCCAAGGCTGCTGGCATCCTCCACTGTAAAAGTGGAGTGGAATGGTCAATATTATAGTGCTTGTTGTTCAGTCACCAAGTCGTGTCCGACTCTTTGTGACCCAATGTACTGCAGCACACCAAGCTTCCCTGTCCTTCACTAATGCCTAGAGTTTGCTCAAACTCATGTCCATTGAATCGATGATGCCATCCAACCATCTCTTCTTCGGTCATTCGCTTCTCCTCTTGCCCTCAATCTTTCCCAGCATCAGGGTCTTTTTCAATGAGTTGGCTCTTCATATCAGGTGGCCAAAGTATTAGAGCTTCAGCTTCAGCATCAGTCCTTTCACTAGCTTGGCAAAAAGATGAAATTCAAATGTGAATCTATTTTCCTATTTATTATTTCCTCTGTCATTGCCTATTTATATTTCCATTCAATCAAAAATTACTGAGTATATCCTATGTACAAAATACCTTGAAAGTGTCAAAGAGGTCTGAGACACATCTCTTCTTTCTAGGAGTTTATGACTCAGTAGAGGAGTTAGCTCTGTGAATCACCCCACAAAAGTACAGACTTATGCAGAGAAATGGACAACATCTTAAAGATCATCTGGTCCAGGTTCACAGATGTATTCTTCAGTGTCAGAGAGCTCTATGCATGCATGCATGCTAAGTCAGCTCAGTAGTGTCTGACTGTTTGTGACCCTATGGACTGCAGCCTGCCAGCCTCCTCTGTCCATGGGATTTCCCAGGCAAGAATACTGGAGGGGGTTGCCATGCCCTTCTCCAGGGAATCTTCCTGACCAGGGATCAAACCCATGTCTCTTATATCTCCTACATTGGCAAGCGGGTTCTTTACTAGCCCCACCTGGGAAGCCCTTATCAGAGACACTTACTATACATTAAACATCACAGCTGTCCTAAAGGGATGGGAGGATCTACAGCAGCCAGAAGGAAACCCACAGCAGTGAGGATCATCAAGGAAATGGAAGATGTCTGCATCTCTGGCTCCAGCCCCCAGCATAGTGCCTGCCTACATGGATTTGGGTTTTCTGAATGAATGAACTCAAAAGAGCAACAGATTCACCTGACCTGACAGAACTCACCAGCCCATGAGTGAGTCATCGATGCACATACGTTTTTATGAAGGAAAAATTCTTCCCCTACTCCACCAAAAGTGTAGGACAAAGTCATTTGGAGGTGGGTAAGATGGTGAGTGAGTAAAAGACTTTTAAAATAAAACACGTAATAGGGAAGAGTAGAAGAAGTTTAATTTGGCTGAGTTAATTTCCAGCCTGTAGTCACTAAAATGTCATGTCACTTGAAAGTGAGAGTTGGATGGTCAGAATGTCATTATGTTCTTGTAGTCTGCACAGATCAGCTCTCTTACACAAAGCAGAGGTGCATCCTTGTGATGCTTGTGGAGGCGCCAGGAAGGCCCCTATTACTAGGAGCTTCTGCAAATGATCACACAGGCTGGGCACACACAGCTCCAGTGGGCACCCTTTATAGAGACCAGGAGCTTCTCAAGAATTGAAAACCCAGAGAAAAGGGATGAAAATGAGACCTCAAGGTCTCCAGCCTGAAGAAGTTGGGGCGCATAAATAGCGGACACAACTGCATATCACTGAGGTGTGCACAACGGGTCATAAAAACCGAGAGGAGGAAGCACCTGGTGCTGCTGAGAGAGGGCAAGAGAAAATTTCTTATAGGAGATTAAATTCCACTAGGGCTTTGAAGGCTGCATAGGAGCTGGCCCAGTAGAGGAAAGAGACCAGGCAATTGTAGTCAGTAGGCACAAGCGAATCCACAGAGGGGAAAGAACCGCCGAGTATTCCAGATGGCTTAAGCTTAGGATGCCCCATGGGGAATGGTGGGAGGGAGGCTAGAAAGATAGGGTGAAGCTCTGAACACCAAAACTGTGGAGTTCAGACTTCAGTCTGTAGACAAAGTGGGGCCACTGATGCTTTTTAAACACTGAAATAACACAATTGGGCGGCAAGCATGGACTAGAAGCTGAGGGACTGGTTAGAAGACATTATAATCCTGCCGAAAATGAAGATCTGAATTCTGAACTCCAAACAACTGTTTCAAAACAAAACAAAACAAAAAAGGGATTAACCCCTGGAAAGCATCTGCTATGCTTTTGGTAGGTATGTGGGGTTTTGAAAACAGCATGGAGAAGTGGTCTGGTTGGGAAAACAAACACAGGGATGAATAAGTGCTATGGGAGCAAAGGGCTTCCCAGATGGTGCTAGTGGTAAAGGACTTGCCTGTCAATGTAGGAGATGTAGGAGACGTGGGTTCCATCCCTGGGTTGGGAGATCCCCTGGAGAAGGGCAAGGCAACCCTCTCCAGTATTCTTGCCTGGAAAATCCCCTGAACAGAGGAACCTGGGGGTGCAAAGAGGCAGACACAACTGAAGCAAGTGTCTATCTCTAATCCAAGGAAGTCTAGGGAAGTACAGCAAATGAGGGGACTTTTGAGTAGAGTTTGGCAGGCAGAGGAGTCTGAGAAGAGCAGTTCTGGGTGTAAGAAGTATTGTGTGCAAAGTCTCATAAGTACGAAGGAGCAAAGGGGAATGAACCAGAAGGATGAAGCAGGGATTTTGTCATGCTGAGGACTATGGCCCTGACTCACCTTGTTCGTTCTCTATTAGTAGAGGAAAACGTGGCAGTTTCCAGGAAAAGCAGCTGTAGCCTAAGCCGTGAGACAGTCTGGAGGCCAGTCCATCCCTTCTGTCCCCTTGAGGTTGGAAAGGTGGGAGATGTTTGTACATGTAACAGCCTTTAGTCATAGGAATGCAGGGGCTGTCCCATGAAGAACAGTGCCCTAATTCTTTGAATCCCAAAGTTGGTCAGGTCAGGTGAAGACCCAAGGCCTTGGGGGTTATGTCAATAAGTGCATGTGTGTGTTTGTGTGTGGTAGTTGTTGGTGGTAGAGTGTGAAATTAGGGTGAAGGGAGCGCGCTGGGCCATGAGAGGCTTAAAGATATTTGAGAGTCTTGTCAAGGGTCTCTGATGAATAACAGAACTTGGCCCCAAGGAAGGGGACCCAGAGAGCCCTTCACCTATTTCACAGTTTTGCAATAGACTACCCAATTTAAGGTTCTTAAACATATACCTTTAGACATTTTAGAAAACAAGCCAATATTCTCTTGTAAGAATAATACTAATATTAATTGTAAAAATAATAATAGTAACAATACCTAACATTTATGGAGTGTTTATTATGGGCAAGTCACCATTACAAGGGATAGTCACTGTTATCAGTGCTTTATATAAATATTTTTTCTTTTCTTAAATGAAGTACTTCATTGAAGTATAGTTGATGTCCAGTATTACATTAGGTTCAGTTGTACAATATAGTGATTCAATAATCAAATACATATGAAATGGTCACCACCACAAGTCCAGTAACCATTTCTCACCATACAAAAGTACTTGTTTTATTTTATTGTTAATTGGAAGATAATTACTTTACAGCGTAGTGATGGTTTCTGCTATACACCAACGTGAATCAGCCATAGGCATACACATGGCCCCTCCTTCTTAATCCTCCCTCCCATTTCCCTCCCCATCCCACATCTCTAGATTATCACAGAACACCAGCTTTGGGGTCCCTGCATCATACAGCAAATTCCCACTGGCTAGCTGTTTTATATATGGTAATGCGTATGTTTCAATACCACCCTGTCTAGTCTTCACCCCTCCCCCTCCCCCTCCCCCACTGTGACCAAAAGTCTGTTCTTTTTGTCTGTGTTTCCTTTGCTGCCCTGCAAATAGGCTCACCAGTACCATCTTTCTAGAGTCCATGTATATGCATTCATACATGATATTTGTCGTTTTCTTTCTGACTTACTTCACTCTGTATAATAGGCTCTAGGTTCATCTACCTCATTAGAACTGACTCAAATGCATTCCTTATTCTAGCTGAGCCATATTCCATTGTATATATGTAGCACAACTTCTTTACCCATTTATCTGTCACTGGACATCCTTTAGTAGATTGCTTTCATGCCCTAGCAATTGTAAATAGTGCTGCAGTGAACAATGGAGTACATGTGTCTTTTTCAATTATGGTTTCCTGAGGGTATATGCCCAGTAGTGGGATCGCATTATATTAATATGTATTAACTCATTTAATCTTTAAAGTAACTTGATGAGATAAGTACCATAGTCTCTATTTTACATACAGGGAAACCGAGACCTAGTAACTTGTCAGAGATGATGCAGCTGATGTACAGTGGAGATGGTTTAAACCCAGAGGAGGGTTTTCCTTAATTGACTCTGAACAATCTTTTTAATTTCTGGTCATTGAGATGTTCACTGGAAAATTCTGCATGTTGTGTAGAGCTTGTTCCTGAGTGGGACCTAAGTCACTGGCCAACTCATGGATGGATGACTTGTTTAAGCCAGTGTCAAGAGGCCTCTTTTCCCTGTGTGTCCCCCTACTATGTGGCTTGATCATTCCATCTAACGGGTTGGAAGCTTTTATGCCCAGACCTGCCACAGATATTGCTTGCTAGTCCCATGGCTACTCCTGCAACTGTGTTCCCATAAAGGCTAAGCATTATTCAGATACCCCATCTAGCCTGAACATTAAGGAGATGGGAACCCAGAGGCATAAGGAAACTTCAGAGAACCATGGAAATAATTTTTTTCTTATCATTTTGGACCAATTTGCCAATAACCCAGTTGAGAAAAACTTGCAGAAAAGCAATCTCCTAATATGGCACTTTGACTATACAATATAAACATTTGTATTCATGGGACAAAAAGGCTTGAGATGTGGTTAAACTCTCCAGAGACACATTATTCTATTTTCTTCTCCATGATGTGATGTGACATTATACAGTGTTGGGGATGTAGAAATCTTGTGTACTTCTGCATTTTCCCATTGATTCTCTCATGTTATTTTGATTGTACATTATTTTCCCAGAAAAATCATCATAAACCATTTGGAATGGTCAGGCTTTTAATGGCTGTTAAAGATTTTTCTCTCTAGCTTTGCCATCAGAAATAGGGACTCTGAGAGTTTCACTCTCCCACAAGGAGTTGGTAGTAGAACCAAGAATTGCAGCCCCAGTTCCCACTCCCTCATCGCATGATCCCCACCCAACAACTATTTTTTCTTCTGGCCCTGGCTCAAACCCAGGCTTCAAAATGGAAAGATCTGTCAAAAGCCTGACACTAAATAGCTTTGTCCCATCACATTGTATTAAGTACTCTTCTGCTGGATGAAGTGCAGGTCAACCTAAAGCCAAAAGCTTATAGTGTGCTCCGGAGGTCACGGAACTCAGCTTTGCACCAGACCTCAGAGTAAATTTTGAAGACAAGAGTCCTCCCACTGGGCTCTCCACTCCTGGGCAGAGAGCACACCTTGGGCATGGACCCTGGTCAATCCTACAGAAAAGTTCTGTAGATGGTTTCTGAGATCCCCAACCCCTATATAGGCTCTCCACTCAAAGCCCTTTGGCTCCACATGTCTTCTAAGCTGCATCTGCAATTTTCTTCTGCTTTCCTTCTATTGTCACGTCCCCAGTGGCTCAGACGGTAAAGTGTCTGCCTACAATTTGGGATACTCGGGTTTGATCCCTGGGTCAGGAAGATCCCCTGGTGAAGGAAATGGCAACCCACTCCAGTACTCTTGCCTGGAAAATCCCATGGATGGAGGAGCCTGGTAGGCAATAGTCCATGGGGTCACAAAGAGTCAAACACCACTGAGCGACCCCACTTTCTTCTATTATTTCCACCTCTTTTTCTTTCTAACACTTGGTGGAGACCTTTCACAAATATCCTCCCCGCCACCTGCTCTGTTTCTTTCTTACAGTTTGTATAAGGTGAATGCCTTCAATCAGTTAGAAATGTAAAGGACTCTTGGAGGAAGCACCTGATAAAAATCAAGGCAGATCTGCTCAATATCTTTTAAGGAAAAGGATGGTCTCTTTTTAGGGTAATCATAATCCCAGAATCTTCCCACAAATGTATTATTTTCAGAAGAAACAGACAGAAAGTCGAGTATGAATTAATATGAATTCTAGTAACCACCGTGCAGTGAGTGTTTACTTGTGTTAAACTTGTATTGACTTGTGTTTTATATACATTATTTCATTTAACACCCTCAGTTTGACTCTCAATAACCCAGCGAGGGTTATTAGCATCCTCATGGTGTAAATTAGCACCATTTACCAAGGTGGAGAGATGTTAAGGACATTTCCACGGTCACAGAATTAGGAAGCTTCAATGGAGGAAGGACACTGAGCATTCAAAGACATCAAGACTTCTCAACTGAATGATGCTGAACAAATGCGACAAAGAATATGAAGCCAGGAAGGCTTAAATGGCAAGAGTCTGAGGGTAACACCAGCCAGGAAAGAAAGAAGGAATAGTGGTGGGGGCGTAGGATGGGGCAGCTAGGAGCATGCAAAGCCCATATCCTCCAACATCTCCCACCACACCCACCAGCACAGAGGCATTGCTGGCAGAGAGTGACAACTATGATAATTAACTGATTGGTCAGGGAAACAGCTGAGTGTTCATGAATGTGATGGAGGGAAAAACCACCGCATAGACAGAACTTTCTTGTTATGGGTGAGTTCCTACAGGGCCTCTGGTTTCTTTTTCCTCTGAGCTGCTCATCCTCACTCTGGGCCTAGGCTTTCAGAAGCAGTAAAAAATGGTCCCATGGTGGAGACAAAATGGTCACACCCACTCTGCTGAACCTTCTGGTGGGCTCTGCTGACTTGGCCTCAAACTCAATCCAGAAAGCTGTCTTCCAGCTTCCACCAGCTCTCCTGGTTGACTCTGCTGCCGCTTAGTTGCTTTGGTCATGTTCAACTCTGGGCAACTTTATGGACTGCAGCCCACCAGACTCCTCTGTCCATGGGATTCTCTAGGCAAGAATACTGGAGTGGGTTGCCATACCCTCCTCCAGGGGATCTTCCTGACCCAGGGATCGAACCCGGGTCTTTTACACTGTAGGCAGATTCTTTACTGCTGAGTCACCAGGGAAGCCCCTGGTTGACTCTGCTGCTGCTGCTGTTGCTAAGTCGCTTCAGTCATGTCCATCTCTGTGCGACCCTATAGACAGCAGCCAACTAGGCTCCCCCATCCCTGGGATTGTCCAGGCAAGAACACTGGAGAGGGTTGCCATTTCCTTCTCCAATGCATGAAAGTGAAAAGTCAAAGTGAAGTCGCTCAGTCGTGTCCGACACTTCATGACCTCATGGACTGCAGCCTACCAGGCTCCTCCACCAATGGGATTTTCCAGGCAAAAGTACTGGAGTGGGTTGCTATTGCCTCCTCCAGGGTGGTTGACTGTAGTTCCTTTCAAATCATCAAGAGGAACTTCAGGTGGGCTCTGTGAAGTTATGAAGGAGGGGTGAGAGCATCCTGTTGTCTATCATGGAAGGCAGCCCAGAATAACAAGAGAGCTCTGACCCACGTATATGAGACAGAGAGAGGCAGGCAGCTTCCTGGTTCTTGATCCAAATAGCCCACAGGAGCTCGCAGGAGGGCTCCACTCTCCCAGTACATTTTCTGTATCAGACTTGAGGAAAGATCCTCTCATTTTGCATGTATACTAAATTTTGGAGAAAAACCATTTCTATTTCAAAAGAGCAATTCTTAAATCGAAGAACTAAATCTCTATCAATAAAATTAATTTTCTGCCTGCTGGCCCATTATTGCATCATGAAAAAACAGCTGGCTAGATTGTCAGTATATTTGGAGGCTATGTTTAGGATGGTCCGGCTTACAGTTAGACTGTGGAGCATGCACCAAATTCTTTAGGGAGAGGTAGGCAGTCATCCTCCACAGAATTGTCAGGACTTGATTTGTAATCAAGTTGCTTTTCACAGCAGTGATTCCTTGTAGCTGAGTTCCATGGTCAATAGCCAGAGATTCATTTATTTAGCTGCATTAATCCATCCTAAGCAATCCTTAGGGAAACCAGCTACTCGCAAAATGGTAGGAGGGTAGCCCCTTCTTGAAGAGGCTGGTTCTGAGGCTTCCTGGTCGCCCCCAAACCACAGAAAATGAGCCACTTCCCAGCCCAACCCACTGCTCCAGACTCTTTATTTCTTCTGTGGCCCTTGGGCTTCAACAGGAACACAAAACAGAATTAGGATGCTTGCTAAACAACCCAACAGATGCCACTGTGGCTGCTCCAGAGGGGAGTACACAGTTTTCAGGGCCTCCCAAGAAGTCCAGAACACAGGATGCCCTCAGCCTGGATCTCTTTCCCTCCAGGGCTTCACACATCCTGGACACTCTGGATGGGTAGCCTGGGGGTTCACGGGCTGGTAGGGAGTTGCATAGCCAGTGGAAGCCCTTCTCTCCCCCTTCCTCCACCCCAGCTCCAGGTAAATGTGTACATTTAAAACCACAACCACAAAGGCCTCAGCCCTTGAAATTTTCCTGGAAGCCAATTAAAGCCAGGAGAGCCACAGTAGTAGATAGAATTAAGCTATGTACCAATTCTCTCTGGCTTACAAGTTCCTAAATCGTTTGTTTACACATTAAGAGCAAAAAAGGACTGTAGTCTTTCCTCTTAATTGCTGTAATTATACTTGTGCCACCCACAAGAGAGGCTGTTGATCTCATTTCTAAAGGGCAATTGCTGTCGCCCCACTCTTCTTAGCACTTTACAAGGTTTTTCTCATTTTCTGATTACCACTGGCCTATTGAGCTGCCAGGAGAAATTTATTCTCCTGGTGCACGACACCCTCCCCTTTACTTTTTCTTTTTCCTTCTCTCTCTCTTTTTTATCTTTCTTCTCCCCCCCACCCCCTTTTTTTTTTTCTGCTGCTGAGTAGTTACCAGGAAGAGCTGACTTCCTTGGGATCAAAAGGGATTGCAATTTCTGTGATCAATTGTATGTGGTTAGGCAATCTCAGAATATCCTGAATGTGGAAGTACTCAAAAGCCCATAATCTGGATAATAGTGGTCTGTGCTGGCCACATCCCTTAGGAAAGGCTAGGGAAACCTGGGTCAAAAAACTTGCAAACTCTTGTCTGGCTCACGTGCATTCAATGCTGACTTGGGTCGAGAGTGTTTCCTTTGGGTTACCTGATACGGAGCTATTTGAAGTATCCTTGTAGCCTTCTACGCTGATCCCTGAAAGTCCTGCCTGAATCCTTTCCCTGTTTAATCGTGAAGGAATGCTGTTCCAAAGACGTAGGGTCAGAAGGGCACAATAAATCAATCCAGATACACCCCTAATGAAGAGCAAATTAAACAGCATTTGTTTTAAGTTCATAGGTCCTCTTGGAAGATGTCTTTTTAGTGCAAGCAAAATTCCTGGGTTGCAGGTATGGAAGATGGTGGGGGTGGTGTGTGAAAGGCTTATAGTCTCTGGTCTTTTTTTAAAAAAACTCTGTGCCTGTTTTTTTTAAGTACCTAAAATATCCCCAAAGTTAGTTTGCCTGACTGGCTTTGAATATACAGTGTTTTCTGCTGCCCTTACCCTGGGACAGAACTCTGATTCCTGTGGACTCTGGGGTGACCCAGCCTCTTGGAATAGTTTCCCCATGAGTTCATTCAGGTGGTCCTGGGTGGCTGCATAGATGTTTCTAAGAACCCGCCATTCTCAGGGCTGCAAAAATTGAGCTAAAATAAAGCTTCCAGTCACCTACAGCTCTAGCATCATTGTACAGATACAGCCTGTGGCACTGCGAAGATTAAATCACCAAGTCTAGCCGCGTCAGCCCCACCCCAGCCAGTGACTGGAGCAAACTTGTTGGAACTGCGTCAGAAGGAATAGAAGAGCTTTCAGTCTTCCACGGCCCTGAAGCATTTTGGTAATAAATAATAAAAAGTATTTATTACATGTTACAGTGACACTGTGGAATTCAAATGCTGTTAACCATAACACTTTCTTCCTCAAATGTTAAAAAAGAAAGAAAAAAGTATTAGGATTGGGCAGGGACGACAGCAGGAGCAGTGGCTTTAAAATCCAAGGAATGTGGTGGAGAGAGACTTGTGTGTTTTAACAGTCATAGAATGGGGGAAGAAAGTGGGGAGCCGACACGGACAGGAAGTCAGAGATTAAGGTTTCAGGTCTGGTGTTGCCACTGTCTGGCTCTGTTACCTTGTACAATAGTTCTGCCCCTCTTGAACTTGGCTTTTCATTTATCCCACAAAGAGTTTGCAAGCCATCTTTTTTTATCAGCTATTTTCAGCCCTTTAACAAAACCACTGGGTCCGTTTTCCCTGAAATTCAGTGACATATGCTTCCTTTCCCCCAGAAGCGTCCAGGCTCAGGATGGTTTGTGGGTAAGGGACAAAAGCCCCATGTGTCCCTGGCTACAGTTTGTGTGCTATGAACTTGATGGCAATGTCCTCCAGCTTGCCTCCCTCCAATACCGCAGACAGCTTCTGGCAGTATAAGGCAGTGGTTAAAAACAAAAACTCCTGACTTGGGTTCTAGCCTCAAGTCACCTGTAACCAACTGTGGCATTTGGGGCAAGTTACTTAACTCCTCTGAGCTTCAAGGCCCTCATTTGGGAAATGGTGGCAATTGTAGTGCTTGTAGGGCTAAAACCTTGAGGGCTATTTTGAATATTAACTCTGAAAATGAATGAAAGAGCAAAGCATAGTGCTTGACACGTAAACTCTCAATGAAATGAACAATAACAAAAATATATTTCCTAGGCCTTAGGGTCTTTATGTCAGTGGGTGTATGCTCAGTCACTCAGTCACGTCTGACCCTTTGTGACCCCATGGACTGGGGCCTGGCAGGCTCCTCTGTCCATGGGAATTTCCAGACAAGAACACTGGAGCAAGTTGCCATTTCCTACTCCAGGGGATCTTCTGGATTTAGGGATCAAACCCAAGTCTCTTGGGTCTCTTGCATTGATAGGCAGATTCTTTATCACCGAGCCACCTGGGCAGCCCCTTTATGACAGTAACTAAAGGTAAACGGTGACCGGAGCAGCAAGGAAAAGTGTCCTGATCTGTATGCAGGAACCTCCGCCAAACATACGTTAGCTGCTCTGGGTTCTGGCAGTGGAGGCAGCAGAGCAAATCTCAGGATCCACACACTGGTTCAAGAAAGGGTTGAGAAGCCTGCAGGAAACAGATGAAAAAGAATGTCGATTTTACATTCATTCATTCAGCACTACGTACCTAGTCCATTCGGGCTTCCCCAGGGGCTCAGTGGTAAACAACCCACCTGCAAGGCAGGACAGGTAAGAGACACAGGTTCCATCCCTGGGTTAGGAAGATCCCCTGGAGAAGGGAAGGACAACTGACTCCAGTATTTTTGCCTGGAGAATCCCATGGACAGAGAAGCCTGGTGGCTACAGTCCATGTGATTGCAAAGAGTTGGACACGACTGAAGTGACTTAGCACACATGCATGCACCTATTCCAGTTATGGTTTTTAATATTTGCCATGTGCCAGACCTGTGCTGGGTATGCTGCAGGATTACAGAGATGAACAGCCCTATGCCTGCTTTCAGGGAACTGACAGCATCTAGTGCTACAAGTAAGCAAACAGTTATAGTAGAATGCTCCCCACTGTGGGGAAGGTAAGCACAGGGAGCATGGGAGGCAGGGTGAATGTCTTGACTTCAGCACTAAAAGTCACACATCCCAGGAAAACAGTGGAGGTCAGTCACCCCAGTGGGGCAAGCCAGAGCAGAAGCAGCTAACCTAAACTTGCCTAGTCAGGGAGGGCTTCTTGGCAGGTGGAAGTGCTTGCAAGGATAAGGAGGAGTTAGTTAGGCAGGTTGACGAGAGGTGGGGAGGGAGAGGGTCCTAAGCAAAAGGAACCACTTGTGCAAGGACCTAGAGGCAAGAGAAACCACAAGGAAGTCGAGGGGCCTGAGGAGAGATGCTGGAAGGCCTTCCACAGCTGTGGGCAGCTGTTGCCCTGCCAGTGAGTCCCTTGTCCCCTTGATCTCCTCTCTGACTCATGTTGCTTGAGACTATTGGTATAGAAAATTATTGGAGATGTTGTCTGGCTTCCTTTCATATCAAACAGGAGGGCAGAGGAGACTAATTCTTCCCAAGGTCCCTTCCTACTCTTCTGTCCACCGTCACGCCAGTAAGGTGTCCATTCGGTGTACTAGACAAATGGCCTGCACCTTCCCTATCTATTTCAGCTGCCTTAATGAGCCACACAGATCATCACACAACTGATTTGCCAACAGTGATGTGCCCACCTTATTGCTGACCCCAGTGGATGTGCTGGCTGGGCCACTAGCTGCCTGAGCCACCATGGAGATGCAGTGCTGTTAATTTTGTTTTTCTGAATGGAAATCCCCTTTCCTGGTGAAGCATCACACCCTTTCCCAGACTTGTGAGGGCCCAGAGAACCACCTGGTCTTTTTTCTTTCTTCTTTTCATGATTTCCTAAAGGGCAATATAGGAATTTACTCTATAGGAATGCTCTTTGCTTTAACTTGTTTCTTCTCCAGAGTCTATTCTATAAGTATAAACAGTATTAGGTCAATGATTCCTGATTGTTAATCCTCTAGGTATGTGTTTCATCTTCAAATATTGGGCTGGTATGGACTCATTGGGAAAAACAACAACTTAGTGTCTTTTATAAAGCCTCTCCCAGGACAGAAAAGAACATGAACAAAAAAAGTCTTGACATCACTTAATAAAGCTTTATGAGTAACTCCTATGCTACTAGAGATAACATTGCTAATGCATATTGCTCAATGGGAGAAAATGTCCCAGGCTACACTTTACAACAGGCAGAAACCTTTGAGCTGTCTTGCCAGTGCTGTATAGTAAGTGCCAAATCCTTATGACTTTCTTAGGCATTTATTGTAAGAACATGAATCATGATGCATCACTCTGGTATTTGTGTGGCTGCTCAGTGTTAAGTCCCCAGGACCTCCATGGAGTTGACTTTATTTGGTTTTCCACTTCCGTTTCTGAGTGAAAGCCACATGAACTCAGACGTGAAGGCTCACAGGAGCCCGAGTGGGCGGCTCTTTTGTTGCTGTTTTGGTCTGCCTGTATTTGATGGCTGTGGTCTGTGTTGACCTGAACCACTTCAGGGGAGACTCAGCTGGAACTGCCCCCACTTCCTCAAGTTTTCACTGAAACAGTTCAGTGGATGAAAGAGTTCTAGGGTGGTGCTCAGGATTGCCCGGACAGTTGCAAACCTTTGAAGCACTTAGGGAAAATGTGGCTAAAATTTTGGAGCATTGACCTGTGTGTTTTCTAACTTCCTATCTATAATCCTGAGAGTTGGTCTGGATATTAAACCCTGGAGGTGGCAGTTTTCCTAGAGAAGAGTTACTGTCCAGAAAACAGTACAGGGTTTTTTAACTTGATGGAGACACTGGGTGAGTGGCTTTTCTATAGAAAAGTTGATAGTGCCTGCCTCAAATCCTCAATGAAATGCTCATGGGTATTCAACTGGTACAGTATATTCACCTCAAAAGTCTAAATTGTGCTGGCGAAACGCCAGAGGTGATGATGAAAATATTTAGCCCAGCCAACAATGAACCAGAATGAATATCCTTTACCATCAAAGGGATGATGGCTGTGAAAAACAGACATGGCCATATCTGTGCTTCTTACCTGAGTACCAGGCCAACAGAGCACCGACCAGTTGCAGTGGTGAAACTGATGGTTCATTCACTGATTTTGTTCCAAGAACATCACATGCTTACTATGTGTCACTCACTTTGCTAGGCACTGAAGGTACAATGCTGAACAAATTCAGACTTGTTTCTGTCCTCCTAGAGCTGATAGTTTGTTGTGAGAGGTATTCATTAATTAATGTGGGAAATCACAAAAATGTAAAAGTGTTTTGGGTTTTAAAAGTGATAAAAAGAATTAAATATATATACACACATACACACATGCACACACACGTGTGCGTACACATACACACACACGCACACACACACGCACACGCACAGGGCTTCTCTGATGGCTCAGACAGAAAAGAATCTGCCTGTAATGTGGGAGACTTGGGTTTGATCCTTGGGTCGGGAAGATCCCCTGGAAAAGGGAATGGCTACCCATTCCAGTATTCTTGCCTGGAGAAATCCATGGACAGAGGAGCCTGGTGGGCCACAGTCCACGGGGTCGAAAGAGTTAGACATGAATGAGTGACTAACACTTTCACTACTTTTTCACTAGTATATGTATCAGTTCAGTTCAGTCGCTCAGTCGTGTCCGACTCTTTGCGACCCCATGAATAACAGCATGCCTATATATATATAACATAATATAATAAAATGTTAACCTTGATGAGAAACTGCACAAGTACCATGAGAGGCCTTGACTTAGCTGGGTCTATTAGACCTGGAAGATGAGAAGTAATTAACTAGACTACCCCATAAGGGAAGGATGCTTCAAGCAAAGACAGTAGAGAGCTCATGTGAACCTGAGTGGTTTGCCCAGTTCACACTGTTAACTCATTAAATACGAGATGGTATAGAGCTCCAGAGGCCCCAGCTAAGGGTGCATCTATACTAACTCTGTCCAGCTCAACTTTCTACAGTGACAGATAGCACTATAGCTATGCTGTCCGAGATGGTAGCCTTTAGGCATATAAAGTTCAGATCAGATCAGATCAGTCGCTCAGTCGTGTCTGACTCTTTTCGACCCCATGAATCGCAGCACGCCAGGCCTCCCTGTCCATCACCAACTCCCGAGTTCACTCAGACTCACATCCATCGAGTCAGTGATGCCATCCAGCCATCTCATCCACTGGCGTCCCCTTCTCCTCCTGCCCCCAATCCCTCCCAGCATCAGAGTCTTTTCCAATGAGTCAACTCTTCGCATGAGGTGGCCAAAGTACTGGAGTTTCAGCTTCAGCATCATTCCTTCCAAAGAAATCCCAGGGCTGATCTCCTTCAGAATGGACTGGTTGGATCTCCTTGCAGTCCAAGGGACTCTCAAGAGTCTTCTCCAACACCACACTTCAAAAGTTATTGAGCACTTAATCTGTGGCTAGTGTGTCTGAGGAACTGCCATCTAATCTAATTTGAATCAATGTAAATGTAAATAGCCACATGTGGCTACCATATTGGAAAGTACAGATCTATGTGAACCAAGTCCTCAGTTAGCCCAGGTTACCTGGGGCAGAGGGCCACTGAAAAGGGGAGGAAATGTTTTTCTGAGATGATGATAAGTGCCCTGACCTCAATGACTTCTTTTATTCATTCAGTCAGTCAATTAAAAACAAAAATATACTGGGTACCTATTTGTGCCAGGACATGGCTAGACCTGGAGATTGCCTGATTGGCCAGACCTTGCTCTTGAGGCATTCACAGGCTAACAGAGGAAAGCGGCTCAGAGGAGTGACAGCAATCCACATGACTGAGATACAGAATCATACTTTTTAGGGTTGCTGTCAATGGGAAAAACTGAGGGAGAATTCTGCTTAATCTCAGGTGTGCTAAACTCTATTGGTGAAGGTCATGATTTCTAAATTCCAACTGTTCTCATACCCTAAAGACTTCAAACAAAGCGGGAGGGCTTTGATATAACACACAACACACCTTTTTTAAAACCCCCGAATTCAGTATAGCAAGTGTTAGAAAAAGAAGTGAATTTTTATTTCCCTAGACTTTGGGTTTTTATACACATTGCTGAGTTTGTGGAGCTGAGCCTCACTGATGAATATTCTTCAGAAACAGATAATGCGTGTGTAGTGTGTGCTCAGCTGTGTTCAACTCTTTGCGACCCCATGGACTGTGGCCTGCCAGGCTCCTCTGTAGATAGAATTTTCCAGGAAAGAATTCTGGAGTTGGTTGTCATTTTCTCCTCTAGAGTACCTTCCTGACCCAGGGATCGAACCCACGTCTCCTGCATTGGCAGGCAAATTCTTTACCACTGCATCATCTGGGAAGCACCCAGAAACAGATCATGAGACCTCAAATCAAGGATTTTGGTGAGATCCTATTTCAGTCACAGCCAGAATTTACCAGGCTAAAGAAGGTGCTAATAATGTTTACACACTTTTAAAAGGCACTTTCTCACAAGTGGCACTGTTCAATCTCCTCAAACATTTAAAGCTCCCTGCTTTGCAAACAGAATGCGGACAGTTATTACATCATTGTAAAAAGCACTTCCTGACACTCAATTAAACTCATTATGCCTAAATAGTCAATTCCTGCCAATGTACAATTTAAATCATCACTTCAAAATAATTTGTTTCCAATTACCAGGATCTACTAAATTACCTCCTTAAACCAATCACCTGGAAAAACATTACATGCCAGGGAGAATAAAGAGACTTTTCCCATTATGATCCCAGGACATTTTTCAGGGGTTTCTTCTTATGGTACTTTGGTTTTTCCAATGAGTTCTGGCTCATAGCTTGTCTCTCCATCTTGGAAATCTAAGGAGCGAGAACCTAGAGGCTGTGTCCTACTGAGCTAGTTAGAAACAACTATGATTCCCCAGAGAAATTAGCTGGGGAGCTTTGAAAAAATACAGAAGCAAAGGTTCCCCTCCAGAAACACTGCTAGAATTGTGAAGGGAGCTTGAGAATCTGTACTTTTAAAAAACATCTCAAGGGATTTAATAATTACTAAACTGACTTGAAAATATCGTCTTGTTCAATTAGCATACTTTATAGTTACATTTATGACACAATTTTCAAAGTGTAGAGTTTATCAATGTTTATTTTTCTCCTGAATTAGACCTCTGCTGTTGCTGCTAAGTCGCTTCAGTCGTGTCTGACTCTGTGCGACCCCATAGATGGCAGCCCACCAGGCTCCCCCGTCCCTGGGATTCTCCAGGCAAGAACACTGAAGTGGGTTGCCATTTCCTTCTCCAGTGCATGAAAGTGAAAGTGAAAGTGAAAGTGAAAGTGAAGTCGCTCAGTCGTGTCCGACTCTTAGCGACCCCATGGACTACAGCCCACCAGGCTCCCCCATCCATGGGATTCTCCAGGCAAGAGTACTGGAGTAGGGTGCCATTCAGAACTCCCTAATTCCAAAGTGATCCAGAGCAATGTATTCTCACTGAAAATACTTATTTAAATTTTGTGATATGTTTTGCTTATTTCTTCATTTACCAATCTTCTTGCGTCTTACTCAAAATTTTTTTTTCCTACTGAAGTATATCATTTGGCAATTCTTTCAGTGAAGTATTAGCAGTAAACTCTTTTCGTTTTTGGAAGTCTGAAAAGATGTTTATTTTGCTATCATTAAAGAGTGATATCTTAACAGGTTGTAAAAAGCTGAATTAACAACTGTGTCCCATCAGTACACAGAAGATATTAATCCATTGTCTTCTGGAATCCATTATTGATGATGATAAATCAGCTGTTAAACTGATTAGCATTTCTTTTAAGGTAATATGCCTTTTCTCTAGGGAGACTTTATTTTTATGTAAAGTTATTTCAGTAATATGCATTTAAGTGTGAATTTTTATTTAATTATTGTATTTGGACTCCATATTCTTTTTCAACGTAAGGATTCACAATTTTCTTTATGTACAAAAATATTTTGCCACCTTTTCCTCTCATACCTCTCTTCCACATGTGGGGCTTCTCATTCTATCTCCATCTCCTTTATCTTTTCTTTTATGAACTCCATCTCTTTATCTCTTTGAACTGTATCCTGAGTGATTTCCTCACATCTATCTGTAACGTATTAATTTTCTTCTCAGCCCTACTTTCCTGTTTTACTCATGTATTAAGGCTTTTTAAAGGACTTTGTGTTTCATAACTAAAATACAAATTTGCCTCTTTTTAGAAATTCTCCCATTATTTTATCCAAAATATTTCTTTTTTGCGTGTTTCTTTCCTGTTCTCTTGAATATTTTGAAAAAATTCTGGTTGAAAACCTCTTTCAGATTTTGCTCAGCTGTCACTTTTCTTATAGATCTTCTCACTGTCTTTCATGGGAGTTTATTTCCCATGTGCTTCTAAGCTTATGTTTACAGAGAGTTGTGTCTTATGTGAGGCATCTCTCTGGGGAAGCCCAAAGTTTGCTTGCAGACTAGTTTTTATGTTAATTTCCCATTCCCATTTTATGCAAGTAGTGTGGACTCAGAGCTCTCTCCTGGACAGAGTGGTCCTGGATCTGTTTCTTTCAAGTGACTTCTCCCCTCTTTAGTGTGTGCATGCATGCTAAGGCATTTCAGTTGTGTCTGACTCTATGCAACCCTATGGACTGTAGCACACCAGGTTCCTTTATCCTTGGGGATACTTCAGGCAAGAATACTGGAGTGGGTTGCCGTGCCCTCCTCTAGGGGATCTTCCCAACCCAGGCATTAAACCCAAGTCTCTCATGTCTCCTGCATTGGCAGGTGGGTCTTTGCCTCTGGCACCACCTGGGAAGCCCCTCCCCCTTTTAGTGCCATATCTCTAACCAGTAGGCAGAGTTTCCTAGTGCTACATCAAGACAAAATGTCTCAGTGTCTGACTCTAGGCATGATTTTGGATTCAGCTTTATAGGACAAAGGGAGGGGTGGGTGATTTCAGCACTTGTCTTGTAGAACCAATACTTCCTCAAGCCCTGGCATATTTCAGCCTCAACATGCCCATTTCTTTACCAACAAAGAGGCATCTAGTCAAAGCTATGGTTTTTCCAGTAGTCATGTATGGATATGAGAGTTGGACCATAAAGAAAGCTGAGCACCAAAGAATTGATGCTTTTGAACCGTGGTATTGGAGCAGACTCTTGAGAGTCCCTTGGACTGCAAGGAGATCCAACCAATCCATCCTAAAGGAAATCTGTCCCAATATTCATTGGAAGGACTGATTCTGAAGCTGAAACTCCAATACTTTGACTACCTGATGTGAAGAACTGACTCATTGGAAAAGAGCCTGATGCTGGGAGGGATTGAGGGCAGGAGGAGAAGGGGACGCCAGAGGATGAGATGGTTGGATGGCATCACCGACACAATGGACATGAGTTTGAGTAGGCTCTGGGAGTTGCTGATGGACAGGGAAGCCTGGTGTGCTGCAGTCCATGGGGTTGCAAAGAGTCAGACACAACTGAGTGACTGAACTGAACTGATGCCCATGGAAAATTCTGTCTTCAACTTCTACTTTGAGCTCTTTTTTTTGAGTAGTCTAGATCCTGACAACTTGAAATTAAAATAGCTCTGCCATTTACTAGCTGCAGGGCAAGTTACTTAATTCTTTGTGCCTTAGTTTCCTCAACTGTAAAATACGGATTATAATTGTATCCTCACAGAGATTTTGTGAACATCAAATAAGTTAATATATATGAAATCCTGAGAGGAGTGCCTGGCACATAGTAAGGGTTAAATGTACATTTACCATCATTATTTCTTGCTTTCAAAAAATAGTTCTTTTCCAGTTTTTTAAGGAATCTCCACACTGTTCTCCATAGTGGCTGTACTAGTTTGCATTCCCAGCAACAGTGTAAGAGGGTTCCCTTTCCTCCACATCCTCTCCAGCATTTATTGCTTGTAGACTTTTGGATCGCAGCTGTTCTGACTGGCATGAAATGGTACCTCATTGTGGTTTTGATTTGCATTTCTCTGATAATGAGTGATGTTGAGCATCTTTTCATGTGTTTGTTAGCCATCTGTATATCTTCTTTGGAGAAATGTCTATTTAGTTCTTTGGCCCATTTTTTGATTGGGTCGTTTATTTTTCTGGAATTGAGCTGCAGAAGTTGCTTGTATATTTTTGAGATTAGTTGCTTGTCAGTTGCTTCATTTGCTATTATTTTCTCCCATTCTGAAGGCTGTCTTTTCACCTTGCTTATAGTTTCCTTTGTTGTGCAGAAGCTTTTAATTTTAATTAGATCCCGTTTGTTTATTTTTGCTTTTATTTCCAATATTCTGGGAGGTGGGTCATAGAGGATCCTGCTGTGATGTATGTTGGAGAGTGTTTTGCCTATGTGACCCAGCAATCCCACTGCTGGGCATACACACCGAGGAAACCAGAATTGAAAGAGACATGTGTACCCCAATGTTCATCACAGCACTGTTTATAATAGCCAGGACATGGAAGCAACCTAGATGTCCATCTGCAGATGAATGGATAAGAAAGCTGTGGTACATATACACAATGGAGTATTACTCAGCCATTAAAAAGAATACATTTGAATCAGTTCTAATGAGGTGGATGAAACTGGAGCCTATTATACAGATTGAAGTAAGCCAGAAAGAAAAACACCAATACAGTATACTAGCACATATATATGGAATTTAGAAAGATGGTAACGACAACCCTGTATGGAGACAGCAAAAGAGACACAGATGTATAGAACAGTCTTTTGGACTCTGTTGGGAGGGGGGATGATTTGGGAGAATGGCATTAAAACATGTATAATATCATATAAGAATCGAATCGCCAGTCCAGGTTCGATGCAGGATACAGGAAGCTTGGGGCTGGTGCACTGGGATGATCCAGAGGGATGGTATGGGGAGGGAGGTTGGGAGGGGGGTTCAGGATGGGGAACACGTATACACCCGTGGCAGATGCCTGTTGATGTATGGCAAAACCAATACAATATTGTAAAGTAAAAAATAAAATAAATTTAAAAAAAGGAAAAAAAAATAGTTCTTGTTTAACTATTATACATATATGTATATGTATATGTATACATTAACATTTTTATTGTATATTATCTCATTAAATATCTTTATCATTACATGTGTATATATTTGTTTTATATATTTTATTTCATAATTTAAATTAATTATATATATTTTATTTCATAATTTACATAGTTAGCATATGATTTTCATTCTCGTGAATAAACTTGGCCTTTTTCAAGTGAGGGCACAGTGGTAGCCAGAGGATATGGGAAACTTACATTATATTCAATTGCTATATACAAGATTTGGGGCCCCTGAATTCTCAATGGTTGAATTCTTTTTCCTTCATTAAAAGCTTGGCTGGGCTCTGCTATCCTTCTCTACTTCCCAAGGCTGTCACTGCTGATCTTTACAAATTCATCTTTATTTTGAAGGTCATGGAACTCTAGAAATGTTTAGATGTATTTGAGCTGGCAGAAGAATTATTTTACTTCATTCATTCCTCCATACAAAAGGTTTTTTATTTTGTATTTTACCATTTTATTTGACCACACCAGCAAGTCTGTTGAACTGATTGTGGTATTTGCACAAGGAATAATGATCTGAGGGAAGGGGGCCTGTTCCCGAAAGCAGGATTGTGGATGCTAGTCTTGGCTCCATTTCTCTGGTTTATTAAAAGAGTGTTTATAAAACCACTCTATTTGTATTTACCAAGAATATTAGTGGGGGAAAGGGGCAAAAAGATGGCTTGGGACTCAGAATTCTCTGAGGACAACTCAATCATGAAGTAGATCATATTTATACCAAAGGCCAAGGCTTGGATGCAGTGTGTCTGACAGCTCCCAGCCACACATCAGCAAAGCTGTGCAGTCAACCTTCTCTCATCCCTCAGAAATAAATGAAAAAACTAGTCAACTAACCAGCAGGCTGCTCAGAGATTTCTTGAGTAGAAAGATCTGAAAGAATTATTTGACCAAGTTTTCCTGTTAACATTCCAAGCCAGTTAGAAATTCTAGTAAGCTCTTGCTGTTCCCCTGCAATGAGGAGCACAACTTCTTGTGACCTGTCTTTCCTTTCTTGCTTGGAAGCCATGTAGACTGTGGAGGCATAGAGCTTATCAGACACACACACACATTTGTGTGTGTGTGTGTGTGCTCAGTTGCTTTCAGTTGTATCTCTTTGTGACCCTGTGGACTGTAGACCACCAGGCTCCTCTATCCCTGGGATTCTCTAGGCAAGAATACTGGAGGGGTTTGCCATGCCCTTCTCCAGGGGATCTTTCTAACCCTTGCTGGAACTCGTGTCTCTTACATCTCCTGCATTGGCAGGTGGGTTCTCTACCACTAGTGCCACCTGGGAAGCCCTTATCAGAGACACTTGTGCTGGTGTGCAAAGTTGCTTCAGTCGTGTCCAACTCTTTGCAATCCTATGGACTGTAGTCTTCTCTGTCCATGGGATTCTCCAGACAAGAATAGTGGAGTGGATTGCCATTCCCTCCTCCAGGGGGTCTTCCCGACCCAGGCATCAAACCCAAGCCTCTTGTGTTTCCTGCATTGGCAGGCAGATTACTACTAGCATCACATGGAAGCCCAGTCAGAGACACTTACTTACATTAAACCTCCATTTTGGCATTAAAAGCCCACCAAATAGTCTTGAAGGGTCATAGAGTCAATACACAGTGAGAAACCCTAATCTGAGAATTTCTTGCTGCATGGCCTCAATCAGCTTACAATATGCCAAATGGGTAGACTCACTCATATGTGGCAGGACTTTGATGTGTGTTACACAAAAATGCTTCTAAGCTGCAAGACAGAGTTCAGTAAGTGCTTTTGTTTGTTTAGATTTCTGTAGGTCAACCCAATATGTTATCAGAGGAAATCAATTCATAGTAAATAGAGACACTGGAATTTCAAATTTTAATCTCAACTTTGTCAAGGTATCATTAATTCAACAAATACTTATTAAAAATCTACCCTGTGTCAGGCACTGTGCTAGGTTCTGGAAATTTAAAAGAGAACAGTGCAGACACAGATTCTATTTTCTTGGAATTTATAAGTTGAATGCCCTTCACCAAATAGCTTGACCTCTCTGAGACTCAAGTTTTTCACCTGTATAATGGGATTGCAGTAAGTACTGAGAAATACATGGGGAAGTGCATTATAAATTCTACTGTTTCATATTGGAGATTGCACACACACACCCCCACACATACCCACACATGGCTCGACTGTGTTCCAATTACTGCAAAGCATAGTGAAGGCCTGAAGAAGTTTGGTAAAAGAGACTATGACATAAATCTTCATATTTCTAAAAAGGGAAGGCTGTATGGAGACTTTTTAAAGACTAAATAAGGATCCTGAGTATGACTTAGGCTTCTCTCAAGAATTTTTGGGAGCAGGCAGGTTCTAAACTATAAGCCAATCTGAGCATTTTTATCTTCTCCTGTGCACATGCCCTTCCACTCCTGGAGCTGCAGTAGTGGGATAATCTGATAGACCTCAAAGTCACAAATGGAGACAAAGGAATGTAACATATGCCAGAAAGATGCCAAGGGTGTCACCTGCAGAAATACCTGCTACAAACTGGCCGTGAGAGCATCTTCTCCCCAGACCCCAGGAAGCAAGAAAACACTAATGAAGAACAGGATTTAGTGAAGACTTTGTGTTTGGGAGGAGGGAGACTGGCCTCAGCTTCTCTTCTCCAGGCCCAGTTCTCTAAAATCAGCCTGAAGTAGGTATTCTGGACAGGACTGGACATGGACAATGGACAAAGGAGGCCAGAGAAGCTCCCAGTTTCCTAGGATGAAAGGCCACTGGACCGGAGTCTTCTTTCTTTGCTAGATCAAGGACATGTGTCAAACACTTGTTACATGGAATGATAAAGGCAAATGGAATATAAGACTATTCTCAGAGGTGCTTAAATTCTACCATTCAAAAGAGAGGAAGTATTGTGAGACAGGAAAGATAACCAAAATGACAAATTAATATCATAAGTTCATCCATTTCTCCCAGACACTTACTGGACCATGGGCAAAGGCTTTCTTATTGACCTCCTAATTTTCATTCTTGATTTTGTTTTGTCGTTTTTTTTACCAGCTAAATTAGGATTATGTCTCTCTCCTGTTTATTATTTTGTGCCTTCTTGCACTTGGAAGAAACCACAAACCCTTTGTTTTGACCCAAAAGACCCTTCATGATCTGGGCCCTCAGATCTCGTCAAAGTTGTCTCCCACCCTTTCCTTCTGTCCCTGCCTTTCATTCATACTGGCCTTGTTGACTTTCCCATATTCTCAAGCTTCTTTCTGCCACAGGACCTTTGCATAGGCTCTTTCCTCTCTGGATGATTCTCCCCCATAACTCCAAGAGTCCTCCCTAGCATCCCACTTAAAGCAAACCTACTCCTGTTTTCTTTTTCTCTCCTGTAGCATTCTAGGTACTTTCTTCAAAGCTGCTGTTCTTGTTTGTAATTTATGTGCTTGCATATTTGCACGACTAAACCTTAAAATCCAGGAGAACCAAATCCACTTATGTTTACTCACCATGTGCTACTGCTTGAAACATACTATGTGCGTGTGCTCAGTCCCTAAGTCATGTCTGACTCTTTGTGACCCCATGGACTGCAGCCCACCAGGCTCCTCTGTCCATGACATTGTCCAGGCAAGAATACTGAAACAGGTTGCCATTTCCTTCTCCAGGGGATCTTCCCCATCCAGGGATGGAACCTGCTTTTCTTGCCTCTCCTGCATTGTGGGCAGGCTCTTTACCACTTATACAGAAACATATGATGGCAACTAACAAATATCTATCAAAGGGATAAATTAGTGTTTAAATTTCTTTTCCTCTTAATTCTTACTGAGCACACAGGCAATGATTTAGGCCACAATTTCCCTGGGCCCCAGCGCCTTTGCACACTCAGGTCCTTCTGTTAGGACGGCCTTTCACCCTCACCTGATCTCTAGGCTCCTACTTATTCTGCTTCAAGATCCAACACCACCCTTTCTTCTTCTGTGATGCTATCTCTCGTCTCTCTTGTGTCTCCTCGCTACCCATACAGATCTCTATTTGTGTTTATGACACCACACTGTGATTGCAAGTTTATATTTCTGGACCCCTCTCCCCCAGAGGGAACTCTCTGAGGACAGGAAGCAGGGTTTATTCCTCTTTGCATCTCCAGCACCAGCATGTGGAATGCCATAGTCACATGATACACACTTGTGAGGAACCTACAGATTTTTATACACTCCATAGAAAGAGAAGGGGTGAGGAGAAAGCCGGCCAGTCCTGCTGACTCCTGCCAAGCGGCAGAGCTGGTGGTGATGTCCGAAGTCCGTTTCTCCTGCTGAACAAAGGGCTGTCTATGAACAGAGAGGATGGGATACCCCTCCCCCATTCCCCACCCCTCAACCGGCCCCATTCAGAGGTGAAAGCAGCCTGTGTCCATGCCTCGCTAGGGTTTCCCCTTCCTTTGAGAGGAGAACATTCTTAAGGCAGATTTTCAAGCTGAAGTCATCCAGAACAAAAGCTGCTTGCCAGCTGGGGCCCGGCTGCCCGGCGCCCCTCCCCCTGCAGCCCGGGCGCCATTACTGCCTAATGGGAGAGGGGTGTGAAGGCTTCCGGTGCAACATCTGGCTGGGGCCACTGTCAGCTGGGGAGACCGAGACCAGCGACTGCCCCATCTGATTCCTTGAGATTGCTGGAGGTGCCTCGGAAGCCGCAGAGAAAGTGAGAAGCAGGAGAGGCCACCCGGGGTGAGGCTGTCGGAAGGCCGCAGCCAGCCTCCTTCCTCCCCTGCCTGCCACGCGGAGACCTATGCTCGGCCCACAGCTGTGACCTCGGGTCCTTGAGAAAGAGGGGCGGCCCCTGCTTAGTACCCGAGGGGCTGGAGGGCCGGCTGGAGGCCTCCTGAGCAGCCAAACTCAGTTTGTTCTCATGTACTCAGGTCAGGGTTTCGCTGCTTCCTCTAATGCTCTCTCTCCCACCCCCTTCCGAAGGACCCTCCTGTTCTCCCAGTCTGTTCTTATCTCCCTTCAGCGGTGGAGCTGGGACACTAGACTATTCCAGAGCTTTCTGCTTGCATCTTTGCTCTCTGCTATAGACAATTGTCCTGACAAAAGATTTCTGACGGTAACACCTAGCTGTGGTCAAGGAAGTTTGTTTTTCAAATTTTAACAATGACTTCTGAAAACCAAGAAAAAACTCAAGAGGAACGAGTGGAAATTTCAAGTTCTGTGGTCGGCTTTAGGGGCAGCCTTGCATTTCAGTAATTCCTCAAATCAGTTCCACCTAGACATTGAGTCCGGGTCTGATTTTCTTCCTTCTTGAGGCCCTGGAGTGTATACCCAGAACATAAGTTTGGATTTTTGGAGGGTCCATGCTGGCTAGTGAAGCATCTGTAACCTAGCTGCAGACCAACACAGCAGACGTTATCTTAATGGTACTGATAGATCAGGAGTGTCACACATCATTAAAATAGCTGATTGATTAGAGGAAAATAATTAGCTTGCCAGTGACTTGCTAGAAAGCTTTTTGACATACCAAGAAGTAGATATGGAAGGGATGAGGGGTCATCCATCTTTTGATCATTTGTTTTTCCTCTAAGGTGATGAAAAAGGCCCTGATAACCCGTAGGAAAGGGAAGAAATATAAACAAGTTCTGGTTCTTCTTTGCCATTTACTCAGAGAAAAGCTATCTGCAGACTTTCTGGAGTGTGGTGTGTTTATTACAGTTACATAGATACACTCCTTTAAATCAAACACGCTGTTAGTGCCTTGGAGTTGTAAATCAGTGGTTCTTTTCAAGTGACTTGATAGAATGTGATATTCTGCTTTCCCTTGACAGGCTATAAACACAGAAACCTAAATATTATAATCAAGGCCAGCCATTGGCAGGCAGGACCATGAAGAAGGGCGTGGAGATTCTAGTGGTTTTTCTATACCCTTCCTGCTTTCTGTGTATCTTTCTCTGGGTGTTCAGAATCATTTTCTTGTCCACTTGGGAGTGAAGTGGACAACCACTTATCCTCAGGATTAATACGGTGTAAAGTGATTTTGTACTCAGATACATTTGAATTTTAGTTAAAGGCACAAAGAATCTTAAGCCAAAGGATGTCTCTGGAGAGGTATGCTGCTGCTGTGATGGGCCTTCTCACCATCCTGTAATCACGTTGCTGACTCAGTGCCCCAACACCACCTGATAATACTGCACTCTTGGAGTACAGAGGGTGGAGTAAGAACATATCCTGATCACCTCGGAGCCTTCAGCATATTCTGAGATGCACCTCCTGCCTCCCTTCCTGTTAGGACTCTCCACCATTGGTTCAAAGAGCTACAGATGAATGTATGTTATTATGCTTGTGTTAGAAAATGAGATGGTGGAACTCCATTGTCCCAGAGAACAGTGCAAGTTTGGGAGTAAGCTGAAGTTAGACATTCTACCCCATAAAAGTCATATGACCTTGGTCACTTAGTGTTCCCGAAACAATAGACTGCTGATTTTACAAAGCCTTATGAAGCTTGCTCCAAGCAAGTTAGGACACAATGCTTAGCAAGTAAATATTATTTTTCTTCCCTTTTAAAATACAATTCAGAGTTTAAAGAGTTCTTTTTAAACTCTGAATTACACCTGAATATAATTTGTTGACTTTCAGCTGTTAATCAACTTGTACAGCTTTAAAAAAATATTATTGACTTTCTTTTCTATACATGCTCTTTGAAAGAAAAGAAAATCTCCTATAAACTTTCTTTAGGCAGGATTACTAAGTTGTTTGTTTTCCAAAAAAATTTCCTGTACTTTTTCAATGCATATGGCGCCCCCCCTTTTTTTTGGAACAATGTTTGCCATCACACCACACACACGTTCTGTTTTGTGGTTTTCTTTTCTCCTCTAATACATCATGAGCACTTTCCCATGTCATTAAACGGGCATGGTGTGTATGTGTTTTATAGTTGCTGCCACTACTAATGAGAGCCCATTAGTAAGATGACACTTGTTCCTCTAGGACATATGTCAGTCATTGAAATGACTGCTTCCAAGCAGAAGTAGCGGCTGCTTTGCGGGTTTTATTTTTAATACTCTCACTTCCAAAGCTGGCTCTTGACAAAACCTGAGGTTCTTGTTTGCATTTTTGTCTCTGGTATGGCTGGATCTGGGAATAAGGATGTAGGATGGGTGGCGGATTTCAGCCTACTTCTTCCACTGGCCGGAAGTTCCCCTGCATTCTTTGACAAAAGGCCATACCTCAAAAGCAGTTACCAGAAAAATCCTTCAATCCACCCCTGGCCCCACAGCAGTTGTAGCAAAATGGTGTTTGAAAGAATAAATGCATGTATGAGGCAAGTAGCCTTCTGTTCATTCAGAAATAAGGATCCCATGTTGGTTATATATAGTTATTCTCAGCATGACCTTACGGGTAATTTTTAGCTTTCTCCCTCTCTCTTTTTAAAACATTTGTTTGGTTGTGGGAACTTCCCTTGTGGTGCGTGGGCTCCATAGTTGCAGTGCCCAGGCTTAATTGCTCCACGGCACGAGGGGTCTTAGTTCCCAGACTAAGGATTGAACCCTTGTCCCCTGCACTGCAGGGCAGATTCTTAATCACTGGACCACAAGGGAAGTCCCTTAGCTTTCTCTTTTATGTCGCTTAACTTCTCTCTGTGCCACTGTTTCCTTTTCTGCAAAATGAAGATAATAATAGTACCTATCTTGTAGGGTTCGTTAAGTATTAAATGAATGAATGAATACACAATTTTGCCTGGTGAAGAGCAAGTGCTCGTGAATTTAGCTGTCTTCCTTCTCCTCGTCGTCATTATGATTATGTGCTTTTCTACACCTTATAAAATTTCTGTGGTAAGTTCGCTACCCATACACACAATATTTTTTAAAAGAAATCACCCATTGCCAGGGGAGCATAGCCTCTTAGGCCAATGAAGTGAAACAGAATTGAAAGATTGGTTAGATACTAGGAAAAGGAGGTTGCTGATATAGACAGAGATGGAGAGGAAAGAAAACAAGGGAGGCAGAAAGGAAAACCATGAAAAAGGAGGGGACAAATGATGAGCTGGCCAGAACTCAGGGATGGGGAGGGCCAGGCATGTGTATTTCAAAGTTGCTCCATGGAACATGAGCTAAGGGCTCCCTCCCTCAAGGAGAGAGCTCACAAAACTGCGGCTGCTCGCCATTCCCTTACCCAGTTCATAAAGAACAAAGGGGTAGGCAGGGAGAAATGAGAAGAAAGTAAGAGTAGGGAGTGGAAGATGAGAAAATGGGAGCTTGGGAAGGTAGATTGACTTTCAAAGTTCTCAGCTAGTTGTTGGCAACCCTGGGTCTGGAACTCAGCTTTCAGGATATCCAACTCATTCCAAGACCTCTCCACCCCACCTATCTTCTCCATGTACCTGGAGGCTGAAATGTAAATGTAAAACCTGACCTAAGAATTTGGGATCTGCTTCTTGGCTATTAGGGTGGCCATATATTCAGCGTGGACCAAAGATGCTGGCCAGTGGAATGTTCCATCAGTGCCTTGCGGAGGATTGGAAACGACCCATGTTCCACCACCTGCATTCCACCGCCCTCTCCACCAACTCCCAAGCCTTCTGGTGGTGTTATCTAGACCTGCCTGTCCTTCCAGGGAACAGTCAAGGCCTGTGCCAAGTCAACTGTGTCGTTGATCAGTAGCTCACTGTATTCATTGTGCAAAATGTCAGGGAAAGAGTCCATTGGATATTTTAGTTTTATACCAGCCAGTGCACACGCGCTGTCAAAGTGCCCTGGATGAGTAAGACTCAGAAACGTCCTTCATTTCTAGCCTGATGGACCTGGCTTCTGGAATCATGGGCTCTATGAAAATACTGTTTGGTGCTACAACTTTCAAACAGTGGTTGCACTTAAGTATAATTTTATATGTAAGGATAACCGTGTTATTTGCCTGCCACTCATTTGACTGAATTGTTGCCTCAAATATGAATGCGTTCCCTGTGAGGGAAACTTGTTTATGTGTGTTTTGGTTTATAAAAGGTGAAGAGTAAACCCTGATAGTAAATCTTCTGTCACTATTCAAGGTCATTTCTGGGGGCCTCCATACCAGGCACACCATGGAGATGGCCAGACCTGTGTTGTGCAAATAATCTAACTTTGATTAATACAAGGAACAAGGGAAAAAGTAAAATTGAATTGGCATCCATTAGTTAAGACTATTTCGTGATATTTTCTATGGAAAAAGGTGTGAGTTGCGTTATCTGCTTTCTGGCAGCTGTTGCATCCTGCCTCCCCCCAGCCCTGGCAGTGAACAGGGACTGGAGCCCAAGGAAGATCGTCAAGTGGGATGAAATCTTGCCACACTTGGGGCTGGTGCAGAGACTGAGACTCAATTCCTTAAGATGATGCCATAATGTACGAGAGGAGGGCTGTTGAGAAAATCAGGGCACTCTGAATCAGTCTAGTTTATACCTCTAGGAGTGATATTTTCATCCCATGTCAAAGCTTTGCAACACCTGAGAAAATAAGTAGGAATGTCTTTGTGGTTGTGAACTTTACATGAATGATGATAATTTTGAGATACGAGCCAAGGTAGAATAGTCCTTATCTTCCTCATTCTTCTCAAGGTTGTGTTCTGGACTTGTTCATGTCAAAAGCCTGTAGCAGGGGACCCATGGAAGCCCCTCTCTCTAGAGGAGACGAGGGTTCCCTTTGTTCTTTCTTGGCCTCTGGAGTCACTGTGGAGCGATGCAGCGTAACACCAGCAGATGGCATGTGGCGTCAGCCTCCCAGGCACTTGAACTTGGGAAAGCCATCTTTTCTCTATCATAAAAGTCAAAATTTTAGTTAGGAATAAAAATGTGCTTGTTTTAGCTATTAGATATGGTGCTTGATCATCTAGCTGTGTCTTTCTATGATGTCCAGGTCACCTGTGATGGGAACAAAACCAAATATAACTCAGACACCATCTCTCTCATTTCTTAAGCTAGAGATGATTAAGACTCACCCTGTTCCTCAACTTGTCCAGGACATTCTTGGGAGCCTCATAGGATGCTGAGGAACAAGATAGCAGGACTAACAACAACAACACAAAGATTCTGGGGAGAAGAGAAGAGGATGAGACCACCTTCCCAACATGGTCTGAGCACGGAAGTAGATGGTCAGCACAACCCATTCTCCTTTCCCGACCCAACAAAACTACCTGGGGCTGAGTGAAGTTTCCCAGAATGCCTGCTGCCAGGGTATAGTTAGAGATCATTGAAAGCATCACTTGGGGTTTTGAAAGCAGGTTATTTCCACACTTAGAAAGCAAGCAGAATTTAATTTCTTTTTTTAGGCAAGCACCTTGTCCCTACCCTCCCTGAGGCCTGGAATACTGAGTCTGGAGCTTTAACAGAGAAGAAACTTCTAGTCCTCTAAGCAGAGCGGAGGGAGGAACAGGTGGAAGTATAAATGCCTGGCTGCATAGGCGTGGATGAGGAAACCCAGAGATCTACCCTCCAGTTGTCTTCAACCAAACCCTGTTGCAGCCTCTGGCTCCACCATCACTTTCTATAGTATGTAGTGTCTCTAAAGCTTGACTCTTTCAGGGACTGTTAGGAGCAAATTGCTCATTAGGAAAAAAGTCTTCTTGGGGCTTCTCTGGTGGTCCACTGGTTAAGAATCTGTGGGCCAGTGTGGGGGACAGTTGTTTGATGCCTGTTCTGGGAAGGTCCCACATACCATAGGGCAACTAAGCCTAGGCACCACAACTGCTGAAGCCTGAGTGCTCTAGGGCCTGTGCACCACCGCAAGAGAAGCCACCGCAGTGAGAAGCCCATGCACTGCCACAGAGAGTAGCCACCACTCGCTGCAACTAGAGAAAGCCAGAGTGCAGCAATGAAGACCCAGCATAGCCATTAAAAAAAAAAGGAAAGGAAAAAGTCTTCTTTTGCAGGTAGCTGTCATTCTGTTAAACCCTTGCTCTATGGTGTTCATAGTTTCCCTGATTGTTCGTCTTACTTTCCCAGGAAAGAAATTCCCAGCATCTCTCACAGCTGGGGAGCAAGCATGCGGCTGAGATTCACCAGTCAAGAGCACCCGCGTTAAACTCTGGTTTGGATGTCAGCCCCTGAAGGAAACAGTCGATTCTGAGCACTGTACATCCATGCTGCCGGCGAAAGTGGCAGCAAAGAGCAGTGGCGGCAGGAGCATCCTCACCAGGTCACTTCTGTGTTCTGAGGAGCCTAGCCTTGTGCTTCTTTTCCTCCAGACTTCCCAAAGAGTCACCGAGCTACTAATAACTCTTAATAATTGCTGCTTAAACCAGTGTGAATGGTTCTATAGTTTGCAACTTTAAAAAAAGAAAGAACAAAAGAAGAGAAAAGAAAGAAGGAAACGAATTTTAAAAAATTGGCCCATGAAAGCAGGATCTATCAGACTCTAAATTGTGGAATTGGGCTTAGGGGTGGAGGGTGCAATTGGGCAGAGGAAGCAAGGTGTCTTTGTTATGCATCAAGGACTAAGATTAGGGGCCCGCTAACTGTGACCACAACCGAGATAGAGCCTTGTGATGTGGAGCTTTCAAAGGTGACAAAGAGAACTGCTTCTTCATGCCCCAGAGAAGCAATTAGAAACCCTGATTCCAAAGTAGTCACCTTAGTAAGACCCATGCTTTTTCTCCCATTAATTAACAGCTTTCTGTAAGACACCTTGTTGAGACTCATTGGAAAACTTCAAGTTCAGGGGATGTCTCACCATAGGAAGCTATGATTTCAAATTGTTTTGAAGTGGGCATTGAAGACGGACTAGGAAAGGACAGATGACTAATGTCAGAAGGAAAAGGAGGAAATCTTCGAGTTTAAAGACTGTTCACACAGGATCTTTGGCCATTGTCTACACGTACTTGCCACTGATGAGGAACAAGGAGAAAAAAGCCAACTGAGATATTTAGGAAACCACATTGTCAAAGATGCTTCAAGACTGCCTGGCAAACATCTATGATTTTATCTTGAAAACAAATCCCAGGCCTCTAGGTCCACACCAACAGGAAGAAGTCTATGAAATCTATACACCCCCCATGAAAGCTATGCTCTTTATTACTTGTTGTTGCTGTTCAGTTGCTGAGTCGTGTCTGACTCTTTGCAACCCCATGGACTGTAGCCTGCCAGATTCTTCTGTCCATGGGATTTCCCAGGCAAGAATACTGTAGTGGGTTGCCATTTCCTTCTTCAAGGGATCTTCCTAACCCAGGGTTTGAAGCTGCGTCTCCTGCATTGGCAGATGGATTCTTTACCACTGATCCACCAGGGAAGTCCTTTATTATTTACCCAGGATGAATTCATGTGGGATAATTTGCAAAAAGATTACCCTAGAGGGCAGCTTCTAGGACCACCAACCAAGTAAGTGCCTAGATTGGGAGCCATTGCTCTCTCTATTCAGCAGGATCTGGTATTTGCTACTGCTTAATGACCACTGAGGTCTTCCCTGGTGGCTCAGTGGTAAAGAATCCACCTGTGATGCAGAGGATGCTGGAGATGTGGCTTTGATCTCTAGGTCAGTAAGATCCCCTGGAGAGGCATGGCAACCCACTCCAGTATTCTTGCCTGGATAATCCCATAGACAGAGGACCTGGCAGGCTATAGTCAATAGGGTTGCAAAGAGTCAGACCCGACTGAAGCGAGTGAGCATGCACGCAATGACCTCTGAGTAATTCTTATTCTTCTATTTTTTAAACTGAAAGTTTCATAAGTCTTGGTTATCCTGTCTCTTCTTCTCCACCATTGTAAAACAAGTGTGTTGGAAGATGACTTGTCTTTGAGACTTCAGATTTCAGTAAATAACAGTTTTCAAAAAAAGTATTATTAGAAGCCCTTACTATTTTAAATAGAAGATTCATCAGAGGAAGAAAGACCCTAGAAGGAGAAGGAATGTGTTCTGGACTTAAAATATTGTTCAGTTATATTAACAAGGACTGAGTTCTAGAAGGGGCTCCAGATATATTAATGGTAAGAATCATTGTGTTATCCTCTTTGCCTTCTGTTGGATTTGCTTAACATGTGGTTGATGAGAAGAGAAGTGGTCTAGAGAGAACTAGGGTGGGTTGTAGATAAGATGAGTATTCCCAGGTGGCTCAGTGGGTAAAAGAATTGCCTGCCAATGCAGGAGATGTGGGTTCAGTCCCCAGGTTGAAAAGATCCTCTGGAGGAGGACATGGCAACCCAATCCAGTTTTCTTGTCTGGAGAATCCCATGGACAGAGGAGCCTGGCGAGCTATAGTCCACAAGGTCTCAAAGAGTTGGACACAACTGAAGTGCCCGAGCATGCACACATGTAGGTAGGATACGAGTGGCCATTCAAGATGTGGAATAGTAACCTGTGAACAGAAACCATGTTGATCTCTCTGTTCTGTTTGCCCCTCTCAGCTGCTTTCTTATCATGCCCTCCTACTTGGACTCTATCAAAGTGGCCCCATCCTTTTCCTTTCTAACCCAAATCTTACGGCATAGTTAATTTAGAGGACAGTTGAGGTACATATGAAAGTGGCTCAATCCGCTTTGAAGCTGTGGGGAAGGAGTTGAACTGGGCAGTGATGTGCTGGGGTTGGAGGTAGGAGGGGCTTGTGGTTTCCCTAATGAGCTCTGATTGACAGCTTCTGCTTCTGGGGATCATCTCCAACACGGAAGAGCTGTCTCATTCCTTTGGTTCCCTTAATATCTACCCAACCAATCAACTGACTCAATCGAATAAGTAAATAAAAACCAAGACCTTTGTGGGTGTAACAGAAGGCAGAGGGAAGCCAAGTCTTTTTCAAAGTAATGTAAATAACTTAAAAACCTCAGCATTCTCAAGGCTAGAGAGACTTGGCCATTTCGGCTAATTCAGGTTCTAATACTAACTTCCTCCTCCCCTCCCACTGTTTCTTGGGACCCTCACTCCTTCTCTTCCTGCTTACTTCTCAGGAGTAATCGGCTCAAACAGACCCTACTAAATATGCCCATATTTGAATGCAGAACAATTTGGCCTTTACTCTATATTCCCCTCTTCTTCCAGACTCTGGATCTGATTTATCTTTTTACACTCAATAACCTATTAAAATAGTACAATAAAGACTATACCCGAAGAAGAATTCTGAGGTAGCAGTTAATTATCCATGAACCCTTTCACACAAAGTCAATAACCAGTTGCACTGGTTTTTTGTTGTTTTCTTTTTAGCTTTTACTTAGTGTTAGAATGGCTATTGTTTTGGTCAGAACTACTTATAAAAATTTGCCCCCAAATTCAGAAGAGTGCAAAGAAGCGAAAAATTTGTAGCCCTGAAAACTCAGTATCTCTTCTAGGCAATCCCCATTTCTCCTCTCATTCATATGTTTAACTTCCTCTCTCTAAGCAAAGGATCATTGGTTTGACTTCTTAGGGCTGCCTCACTTAATTTTAGAGAAATATAGATCCTGTCTGAGATCCAAGGAGGTATTTGTCAGCATTAAGGGCCTCCTTCGGCTCCATCCATGCCCATAATATTTGGCAGGTGTTCTTCATAGTTTGTGGTTTGGGACTGTAGCTGTTTCCTTGCTTCATTCATGATAGGAAGATTTTTTTCCTTCTATTTTTGTTCCATTTATTGTTTTGGTTGGCTTTTTAGGAAGAGGAATGGCTAATGTGTTTTTACCCTGCTGTCTTTAACAAGAAGACCAAGGTTTAAAAGTAATTTTGTGTCTGCTTTAAATTTTTTTACTTCAACAAGAAAGTTAAGAGAAGAAGGAAGGTATTCAAAACTCTAGTTAATTTTCAGTTGTTTAGGTGTCTGATAAAGAAGAACTTCCGTGAACAGCAGTCAGTTCCTCTCAGATGATGGCCTTCCCATGGCACTGGTACCCTGGTTAGAATTTTCCCAGGGAGGGATGGCCTAGCTCCCTGGGAGCTATCACCATAGATTGCCCATGCGGAGAGAGCAGACCGCAAATTACACCAGCTGCAAACACTTACACAGCACATGTAGGAAGGTTACATGCCCAAAGAGGCTGATGCCCAGATACTGAGAGGACTCATACCTCAGTTGTAGAATATCAGGAGCCTACAGAGAAAGACAACCTGTGAGTTACACATCCCTGCTTCGGCTCCATGAGGGCCCATAAACTTCTCCTTCATCCAGATGCCATCTTGAGAACAAAGGAGGGAGAAGCTTAGAAGGCAGAGAATTGGCTCTGATAGGGAATTTCAATGGTTGAACTGTGTGAATTCAGCACCGCTTCTTTTTTTCACCCTGGAAGAGGCTGTTCAGCAAGTTTATTTCTGCTGTCTGTAGGACCGAGAGCTTCAGCGTAAGATTAAATCAGTTATAGAAAACAAATAAGCTACTGTTTTGGTACATCTGATTTGTAAGATGTAAATCTTGACCCTACAACATCTGTGGTGTCAGCTCCATCTTTCCTCAAGAGGCAGCCTGCTAGAATGAAAACTGCATGGGCTTGGGAGCTGACCTCGGTGTACTCCTGGCTCTACCACAAACTGGCTGTGTGATATTGGTTAAAACAATCTTCTAGTTCTAAATTCCATCAGCTCTAAACTGCAGGGGTTGGACCAGATCTGCTATTTTCAAAGGGTCTTTTTATTTTATTTTTTAGCTGTGCCCTTTTGTTAAATAAACTCTTACTTAGATGGACAATATATAAAACAGATACATTTGGAGTTTCCTCTGGCAAGTAGGGAGGTGGTGTCAGGGACCACATGTACTTGAGAGCCCCTTGGGCGCCCCCAGGAGTTTGTAAGTCACTCCTGAAGGCTATGATCTCTCATCCTTTTTGATTCTAATCCTCAATGATTCAATATCTGCCCAAGGCCAAAAGGAGCTGGCAGAGGCATGAAATAGTCTGTGGTCCACGGGCATCCAAGGAGATGGGTGCTAACTTGTATTTTGGGGGAGAAGACAACTATCTTAATGTTAAAACACAAAAATTTCCAGAACTTCATGGTGGAGAAGGCAATGGCACCCCACTCCAATACTCTTCCCTGGAAAATCCCGTGGACGGAGGAGCCCGGTAGGCTGCAGTTCATGGGGTTGCAAAGAGTCGGCCACAACTGAGCGACTTCACTTTGACTTTTCACTTTCATGCATTGGAGAAGGAAATGGCAACCCACTCCAGTGTTCTTGCCTGGAGAATCCCAGGGACGGGGGAGCCTGGTGGGCTGCCGTCTATGGGGTTGCACAGAGTCAGACACGACTGAAGTGACTTAGCAGCAGCAGCATGGTGGATAGAAGTTCTGTAATTTACAACCAGGAAAAAAACAGCAACAACGACAATAAAAAGCTTGGTGTAACCCATAAACTAGAAACTGGGTGACTATTATGTGATTAACATGGCAGAGTCATGTCCAAGATTCAGCAACCGTTTAGCATTTCATCTGTGCTGGGTGCTGGCTCTGTCATCTGGCATGAGTCCTGACAGCATCCCAAGAGGTGAGTATGATTTTCATTTTACAGATAAGGCCAGCACATTAAGTAACTTGCTCAAATATCACACACTATTACAGAGAATCACAACTTTTTAGAAAAAAAAAATTTACTGCCATAAATAAGATGTGCACATATGCTATCAGTGAACCCAAACTATGAACTTCTCATTCCATAGAAACTACCCTTCAGTGACACTCAGAGCATTTTTGCACACGAAATGGATAAGGAAAATGTCTGAGATAAACAATCTGAATTTTAAATGCAGATCAAAGGTCCTTGCTGTGGTGAAAGAAGTCTGTGGGTATTTCAGGAAGGTTCACCAAGAAAGTAGGTATCTTTCTCCACTTTATGGACTTATATTTTAAGAAGCCCAGTCATTCTAGTCCATGCAGAAAAAACTTCCAAACGAATATTTACAATGTGGATCTTATATTAAACATTTGGTTTTATAAACTTGAATATTTGTAAAAGCATATGTAAAATAAATTTTAGTACACAAACTGACGTGTGCAAAACATATCAGTTTCTTTTTTTCTTTAAATTGGGTTAGTTTTCTGACTCTCAACTGCCATGCTTCTCTAAGATGTCAAGAATGTCCATCTCATCCTTGTCAGGAACCCCATCTCCTTTCAAGAGTCACACCAGAAACCAGAGGGTTTACTTGCTGCTGCTGCTGCTAAGTCACTTCAGTCGTGTCGGACTCTGTGTGACTCCATAGACGGCAGCCCACCAGGCTCCCCTGTCCCTGGGATTCTCCAGGCAAGAACACTGGAGTGGGTTGCCATTTCCTTCTCCAATGCATGAAAGTGAAAAGTGAAAGTGAAGTCGCTCAGTAGTGTCCGACTCTCAGCGACCCCATGGACCACAGCCCACCAGGCTCCTCCGTCCATGGGATTTTCCAGGCAAGAGTACTGAAGTGGGGTGCCATTGCCTTCTCCCGGGTTTACTTGCAGTGAAGACAATTGAGGAAGAGCCTCTGATCTCCAGTCTTTTAAGGTATCACTGGCATCACTCTGTGATGCTCACACTGGGGCCCTGGGTTTTGGTGGTGCCATTTGTGAGTAGGGGGCTTTGTAGCGGGTACCTCCCTCTAGGCACATCAAGAAGTCATCTCCTCTGGGAAGGGCTAGCTGCATGGTGGCCATGTGACTGTGTCATTTCACAGGGCCCTGAACTCAGAAGAGCCCTGGATTTGTTTTAATGCTCTGTGGTTGCCATCTTGATATTTGGACAAGAACCGCCATGTTTCATTTTGCACTGGATCCCCCAAATTACATAGCTGACCCTGCTGTGGGTTTAAGTCACCACCTCCTCTGCTCACCTTCTCAGCACAGCCTGCCGTCCTGTTTCCCTCTACCACCTTAAGAAGAACTTCTGTCTCTGACTCTCTGTCATCCAGTGCTTCGTCCTCTTTCTCAGAGTCTGGAGGACGTGTTATTTTCTCAACGGCTGTAGGCATTTACAAAAAGATAGGAAGAACCGCAGACTCCTCAGGGGCTTCTGTCTTCCATCCTGCAAAAATCCCTGAGGCAAGGAAGCACACGAGGGACTGGTTCCTACTTAAAATGAGAAAAGACAAAACAAATATGTGGGGAGAAAAATGACACATTAATCTGCCAATAAATTATTGTTACATGTATAGTTGTGTTTTAATTAACTCTAAGTAAGTTTCATGATCAGTTTTGATGATTTTGGCCAATAAAATGGATCTCTAGGACCCAAAACATATTGTGCTTAGTCATTCAGTCATGTCCGACTCCCTGTGGCCCCGTGGACTGCAGGCCACCAGGTTCCTCTGTTTATGGAATTTCCCAAGCAAGAATACTGGAGGGGGTTGCCATTTCCTACTCTGGGGGATCTTCCTAACCCAGGGATAGAGCCTACGTCTCTTGTATCTTCTCATTGGCAGGGAGATTCTTTACCACCAGCTCTTGGGAAACCCCAACACGTATTGCTGCACTCATGAAAAGCAAGAATACAGAGACCTAAAGCGGGTGTTTCCAACAGTAGGGTGATCATGTACATTCTAGTTTAAACTTGGACATTTTTTTATGTCTTTGTTGCTCTATGCAGACTTTCTCTAGTTGTGATGAGAAGAGGTTACCCTCTAGTTGAGATGTGCAGGCTTCTCATTGCGGTGGCTTCTCTCTCGGAGCACAGGCTCTAGGGTGTTCAGACTTCAGTTGTGGCCCACGCAGGGCTTAGTTGCCCTGCGGCATCTGGGATCTTCCCGGACCAGGGATCAAACCCATCTTCCCTGCACCGGCAGGCGGATTCCCAACCACTGGACCACTAGGAATGTCCCGAACTGGGGCATTTTTGAAAGGGCCACTATTTATAGTTACACTGGAGCGCTAAGAGTGAACTGGGACCGCTTTGGACACACCTTGGGATGCATAGTCCCCCATCTACAGCACAGAGTCAGGACTTGAACAGGTCTGTGTAGCTCATACTCTCTTGATATTAATTAGGATAATCTGTGGCCAGCTCAGCCAACTGCCATGAGTGCTTTATTCCACATCCATTCAGTTTTGGTCCTGTTGACACAGCTTGAGAAAGACTAGGTTCACAACCAGAGAATTTTATTCATGAAAAGCCCGAGAACTGCATTCCTGAGTTGCAATTGGCCAGTGCTCCAGGCATGAATGGGGGAAGTTTCATCTTCAATATTTACTAAAAACAGACGCTGAAGTTTGAGAAGCAAATGTAAAGTGCTCATTTCAAAAGCCTCTTTATATACATGTTAAATCAGTTTGTGGGAAAGAGACCACAGAGATTGTTTAAACATTCATAATGATGACACAACTGTTCGAAAATATGCAGTTCCTTGTAGTTATATGTGGAATTAATTGCATATGGAGGAAGTTATCTTTTGAAACTGGATTAAAAGGAAATAGTTCATAACTCAGTGATATCAACATGCACACCATTGTACTCGGGACTAAGCTTTGCCTTGTCTTTCTTATCTCAGCCACTGTCTGAAGAAGTTGTTTTCTTGCTTAAGGCGTCATGACTGAAGTATGTAGCTCTGTGGAGGACAAAAAAAAAAAAAAACAATAACTGGGGCCAGATGGAAGAAATGTCACTTTAGCCCAAGTGGTACTACTGGGAGTCTCTTTCTGACCTTGCATTCTGGAGTTCAGCTTACGTGTGTCGGCCCCTTAGTGGAGGATGTAGAGAGCTGGTCCCTCTCTACTTCTCTGCTCCTTCAGAGTAATGCAGCCAGGGTTTGGGAGCAGGATTTCCTCCCTCACCACACAGCACGTTTCAATATTCATCCTTCAATGAATTACCCACAATTCTTAGCAGTGCATCTAGTTAACCACAAAGCAGTCAGAGAGCTATGTTTAGAGAGAAACAGCTCCTTATCTCTTGCACTCCAAGGGAAATCAGCAGTCATTTCCTAGAGATGGTCTCAGCGTGACTCTGGGGCTCCAGTTCCTCTATGATACAATCAGCACTCAGCCAAAGCTACATAAAGTGGTGGCACTCCCCCGTATGTCTAACTCAGGCACTAATCACACTTTTAGTACATCTGTTGTTTTAAAATTTCCAGTCCCATTAATTCTTCCTTTTTTTTTCTTTTTTAAGATATGAGGAGTTGAGAATACCCATATTCACTTTGAAGTACCGTCACTTAAATGAAAGATCTGGAAAAAAAAAAATCGAGACATGAGGCAATCCTGAAAATATGAATAAAAGAATATAAATATTTCTCCAGCCTCTCTAGTCTTCATTAAAATACGCAAGAGGAAGAAACCGGTTTGCCCTTCTATATTTAATTTGGACTCTGACCTCTTTGAAAACTTCAGCAATATGATTAATTTTAGCTTATCTTATGGAATGTCTCTCCACCTATAAATAAGTCTATTCATCTTCAGAAGAGCATAAATATTCCTCCTGTTTTACAGTTATTTTTAAATATTTCTTACATATAATTGTAATGGGATCTATTTCCAGGACAATAGCTAAGTATCAGTTACATTTCCATTATGCTCTATTAGTTTCATGGTTGGAAAACTTAAGCAAAAATAAGCTTCTCTGGATGAATATGAATCCAGCATTAACCAGAGTAACATGAATAATTCAAAGAGCTCCTGACATTCGATCTAACAAAACCAAAAAGAATAAGAAAAGAGAAGAGAAGGAGGCAAAGAAGAAGGAAAAAAACAGGAGGAGCATAAGGAGCGCTTGGGAGTTTTTAATTTTAGGTAGAGGTATAAAAAAATTACATTTTTTATATTATCCAACATAATGTTAGAAAATCAGAAGACCCTTCTCTATACTTTATTAGTGTCTGATTTTCCACTTTTCTGTCTCCCAGAGTCTGCAGGCTCAAGCTAGGTCCATGTAGCCACATAGGAAAGCACTTTGCCTAAAAGAACATACTAAACCCAGCAATGCATTATTTTATACCTTGAGACTGAGGACGTTAAAAATTATTTCCAGGGTGATATTATCTTCAAATAATTAATAGTATTTATAACAATAACGTATACTTTAAACTGGTGATAAAAGCAACCTGCTCAAGGAGAGATGGCATATTCAGCTATTAAAAATCATATTGCTATGGGAAAGAAGTTAAGTATCTGGTATTTCTAGGGCCACAGTTCATTTCTTATATTTGGATTCAAACCTTTAAAATGAAAACTTACACATGGGACTCATACATGGGAAATGAATGATCAGTTTGTTTGCTTTCTAGATCATTCCCCATTGGAAGGACAAACTTTCCATCAGAAGACAAAGGATACGCTTTTCTCAGAGAAATATCTCCCTATTGATAAATAGAGAGCAAACACCGAACACTTAAGTAGTGTTCCCGCCAGTCATGTGAGCCGTGTCAGCATCAACCAGCTGGTCCTTGTCTGTTTTGCAGTCAAAGAAAATGGGAACTCAGCATGTATCCAAGTTCCCAAGGATAGGAGGATTCGAGCTGCCAGGTGTGCGCATGGGCAGAATGCCCAACCCCAGGTCATCTTACAAAAAGCCTTGCTCAGACATGGCCAGCAAAGGAAAGCAAGCAAAAGGTCACAGTTGCTGTTTCTGCAACATAGTCACTCTCAGCGAGACATCCTCATATTTTGTTTTTTTCCAGTTGTTAACTAAATGTTTAGGGAGCACATTAGAGTCATGAAAGGAGGTTGGAAGGGCAGGCAGCTCAACTGTTGTGATTTCTACCATTCATGAAATCGATACAATTTTTTCAGTAATCAAAGGTGTGTTCCGAAGAACTGAGAATGTGGCAGGCAGGGGTAGGGAATGGGGAATTGCCAAGTAACCGCCACCTTTGACCCATTTGCTTCTATTGATGCCATCTAGGAATAGGGATCATATTTATCAACACACTTTTCAGGCAGAGCTTTCAAGTATTCGCGTGTAACTATTGTGGAGCAAATCTTGGGCAATCCACTTTGCTTCTGTCTAACCTGGAAAGGTGAACTGGAATGAGAGTGATTTTCTGCATAATTTGATCCAATGGATGAATACTCTGGAGTCATGTGATAGGGTCAAGGTTCTTTCAGCTCATGCCTTAGAACCCAGTTACACGGGAGACCATGTTTGAACAATGTCCTTTAAAGAATTCAGTAACTCAACCCCACTGGACATGAGCCAAGACAAGCCTCTCGAATGCCAAATTCCACTCTAGTGGGTCATGTTATTGGATGGCTCAAATGAATTTGGGCCAGGAAAAAAAGGGCCTCCTTTCCCTCAATAGTTTCTTGTCTGAATTATCCAGATAATGGCTTTACTTTTCAACTTTCCTTTGCCTGCAGAGTAGAAAGGCAGCTCTACATTTTTGTCATAATAGAATCATTACCTATAATTCTCAGAAATCATCCTCTTGAAAATGGGTAACTTTGTATCAAAAAGAGCTACCTAATTTGTAATAGTGACTTATTCTTTTATAATTTCTTTTCATTTGTTCACTGTGACTAACTCAACAAATATTTACTGGACAAACAAAAAGACATATTATCCTTGTGTATCATGTCCATTTGTTTGGAAATCTCATTTAGCTGAAAAATCTTTAAAGTGTTATGAAGCACCAGGAAAAGGTGAAAAACTTTTGGAAAAGTTTTCTGCAGAGGCCATGTTTCTTTAAAAACAGAAAGTTCAACTTGTAAGACATGTGTATTCTTTGAAGTCAACATGACATCTTTTGATGAAGAAGATTTCAGGTATTAACATTTAATCCTGACAACATTAGTCCCCCACCCTCCATCCCAGATATACCGTATCTCTCTTTGAAGACTGGAGAAGTGGAAACCTTCATATTGTGACTTTTCCCTTACAGGATGGTCATTTCACTCCAATACCAAGTTGTCTTGTATCTACTAAACTCACCAGTTCATCTTGTAAAGCCCGAAAATATAAAATAAGGCTACAGGGGAGTTTTCTTTCCAGTCTCACCTGTCATTTCTGCTCTCCCAATCCTCCTTCCCAAAACTTAACAGCCCATTTGAGAAAGAAAGCAACTCATACTTCAAGGTAACCCATATGTAATGTATCTCTTTTTCTGCTATGGTATTGATCATTGCTGTCTTGGTTCTTACAATAAAACAAGCTACGTTACCCAAGGGTCAGAGAGAGGGAAGTTACATCCTGAGAATGTTAAGATTCAATGTTAGTTTTGAGGACCCTCTTGCAGTCTTTAAATATGGTCTTCAATGACTCGGCAGTTGGGAACTGAGGAACAATAGCGGACAGTCACAGGAACATGACAATAAAGCTAAGAGGCTCACCTGTTATTTGCCTGAGTGTGTTACCTCTCTCATGAGTGACAACTGCGTGACTCCAATTCTTCAGAAGGGGTCAATCAGAGGACAGAAAAGGCTGTGGGGACATTCAAGCATCAGATGAGTAGATGGATTGGGTGATCATAAATTGTGTGAATGGACTGGATGACCATAAATTGCATGCATTACAATTAAAATCTTTGCTATTGTTGCAATTTTTATAAGTGTGAGAGAATGGCAAATATAATTTGCATACCAAAAGGTACATAAGTCAAATACATGCAAAATCACCATTTAGGTAAAAAATAGGACATAGCCAGCACCTCAGAAGTCTCTCCATGACCTTTACTGATTACCTAACAATCTGATTTTTATGGTAAACACATCTTTTTCTAGAGATCTGTTCCTTAAATACACATCTCTAAGCACTGTGGTTTAAGTTGCCTATTTTCTAAATTTTGTATAAACAGAACTATAGGCTTATGTGTTTTGCTATTTTTATTCAACTTTATGTTTCTGATTGGCCCATGCTGCTAGATGTAATTGTCCTTCATTCATTTTTGTGGCTGGACCCAGATTAAGTTTGACAGGTGAAGATTTAGGCAAGTCCTAAGACTCCATGACTTAGGACTTCACTAGTACCTCAGTGAGACTGTGTCCAGAGTTCTGTTGCAGAGAATAGAATCCTATCTAGGTGGAGATTTACTGCAGATTTTATGCAGCATATAGATCACTTGACGGGCAGACAAAACAGTCTCTAGGGGGACCTTTTAGAAACCTCCCTCCCCTCTCTCCAGCCATACCACAGTACTGGGCACCCAAGCAGCTCCTACCACTCAAAACTTCTCAGCCTCCCACCCTACGTCATCACCGCCTTGACCTTGAAGCCACTGTAATCAGAAATTGTCCTAATTAAGAAGGTCCCATGCTTATAAGGGGGTTCCCTCGTGGCTCAGATGGTAAAGAATATGCCTGCAAGTAGGAGACTCAAGTTTGATCCCTGGAGAAGGGAAGGACTACCCACTCCAGTATTCTTGCCTGCAGAATCCCATGGACAGAGCAGCTTTGTGGGCTACAGTCTGTGGGGTCGCAAAGAGTTTGACATGACTGAATGACTGACACTTACTTACTTATGCTTATAAAGTCATGAATGTTGCGGATCCCAGAACCATTCTATGCCTGATACAAACTTCACCAGCAAAAATTGATAACCCTTTTTTTCCCCTTCATAATACCAATGAAAGGCACCTGTGCTAGTGACTAAACCTCTGCTGGCATTGCCAAGAAAGACCAAACACTTCCACGGCATGCTTGGCAGCAGAAATAGCAAAAGCAACACGAGGACATTGGGTTTGCAGAACTGGAAATACCTGGAACTTCAGCTGAAGTGGGTGGGAAAATGTAGTCTTTCGCTTTCCAGCATTGTTATACAGCAACGGCTTTCACTTTGGGGATCAGGACTCATCGTTAGTGAATCATGAAAGCACTGAAAAAAATAAAATACAGCAGAATAACATTTTCAGAGGGCATCAACCTAGGGTAATTTCTGTTTTGTGCCATACACACAGATGTATGCATTGCAAAGTAAAATATTTTCTCACTGGGGGTTGAGTTTAAAATAAGTTTGAAAGCCACTACACTAAAAGGGGAATGGAATAGATGTCAAGTGCCAAGCAATCATATGCCCCCAACTCCTGCAACCTAACATGGAGTGATAAATGTGTACAAGAATGGGACACTTTGACAAGTCTTGTTGGCTACTATAATCTAACAATTCACTTTGGAGCATCTTAGTGTCTGGATTACCCTTTCAGCCTGCACCCCTTTTCAAGACATCATCCATGAGTCCCAGAATGATCTTTCTGAACACAAATCTGATTATTTCACTCTATTTTAAAGCATTCAGTAGCTTCCTCTGACTTATAGCAGTGACCTACAAACTTAAGGTGCTTGTTAAAATACAGATTCCCAGATTTTCCTTAGAGATTCTAATTTAAATAACTTGAGGATGGGTTCCAGGAATCTGCACTCAAAGTGGGAACCCCTAGTGAATAAAATCTAGACTCCTTGCTGCTGCTGCTAAGTCGATTCAGTCATGTCCAACTCTGTGCGACCTCATAGAGAGCAGCCCACCAGGCTCCACCACCCCTAGGATTCTCCAGGCAAGAACACTGGAGTAGTTTGCCATTTCCTTCTCCAATGCATGAAAGTGAAAAGTGAAAGTGAAGTCTCTCAGTCGTGTCCGACTCTTAGCGACCCCATGGAGTGCGGCCCACCAGGCTTCTCCGTCCGTGGGATTTTTCAGGCAGGAGTACTGGAGTGGGGTGCCATTGCCTACTCACCTTAAAGGACCAATATGACCTCTCTAGGAAACCATATTTTATACCTGCCTGCATACTCAGTTGCTCAGTCATCTCTGACTCTTTTGCGACCTCATGGACTGTAACCCACCAGGATCCTCTGTCCATGGGATTTTTCGGGCAACAATACTGGAGTGGATTGTCATTTCCTCTTCCAGGGAATCTTCCCAACCCAGAGATTGAATCAATGTCTCCTGCATTGGCAGGCAGATTCCTTATCACTGAGCCACAAGGGAATAATACTAAGTATTTTTTTGTATTATAATCACACTGAGTTGTAACTATTTGTTGACATTATTTTGCTATGAAAACCAGGAACTTATTAGATATTAGCACTGTGTTTTATGGTTTGGGGCTTTTGTTGTTGTGTATGTCCACAACCTGGCACCATGTAAAAGTACCATCGATACCCACTCAATACAATGAATGGGTGATGTATTGATTGGTACTTGGATGGATAGATTGTTCAATGAAGAGAACTACTTCTCTAAGGTAGGTATGGTTTCCCTTTTGATATCGGTTTTCAACAGAGATTAGAACTGTTACTGCGGGAATATCTGAACTTCTGTCGGGATAGCTGACGCCTTTGGAAAACCAAATGAATTACATGTTAAGACCAGGTTCTATGGATTCAGCATGAGTCACCCATAGGGGGCAAGGCTGGTGGGTGAAATTTTGATTAAGAATTATATTGGTGCAGTCTCAAAATATTTCCCCACAATATGCTGATCACTTACAAGTGGGAAAATGGTGAATTTTATGTTTCCTGAGAAGATGCTGGGAAAGATTGAAGGCAGGAGGAGAAGGGGATGACAGAGGATGAAATGGTTGGGTGGCATTACCTACTCGGCGGACATGAGTTTGAGCAAGCTCTGGGAGTTGGTGATGGACAGGGAAGCCTGGCGTGTTGTAGTCCATGAGGTGGCAAAGAGTGGGACATGACTGAGTGACTGAACTGAACTGAGAAGTCTCAAGAAAACATAATATCATATCATTTTCCTGCAAAGAAAACATGACCTGATTCTGGACGTGAGACAAACTTAGGTAGAGAAATACATACAGACTGAAAAGATGGAAAGACTAAAAAAAAAAAAAAAAAAAAACCACTACTCCAGATTGAGTGATATTGGAAATCTATGACAATTAAATGATCTTGGTTTGGCTACTGGACCATAAAAAAACAGATGTTACTGGCACAGTTGGAAAAACTTAAGAGTGTTCTATGAACTGGATGATAGTATTGATTGTTTTGTATTGATAGAATTGTATTGTACTGATATTGCTTTCTGAGCTTGGCTGTACTTTGGTTGTGTAGAAGACTGTTTGTTTTGGAAAGATAGAAACTGGGGGAAGTGAGAGTGATGAATCATCAGCTCTGCAGTTACTGCTTAAATGGTTTAAAAAAGAATAATGACAAAATTAGATATGTATGTGTGTGTAAAGAGAGAGGCGGAATAAAGGTGATAAAATATTAATAATTTGGAACTCTGAGTAAAGAGAATGTGGGAGTTCTCTATACATGTCTTGAAATGTTTCTGTATGTTTGAAGTAATTTAAAAATAAACCGTTGACTTCTATTTGTGACCAAGATGGAATAACACGGATCAAATTTACCTTCTTACCTTAAACAACTGCCAAGGCAGCTTGAATTTGGAGGACAAAGTACCTGGTTCAGAGGAGAAAGCTGCATACAGACGAACTCTGAAGATGTGCGGAGGGTTCCTTTTGACCATTTAGCAGAGACTGATCGGCTTACGTATATGAGAAAACTGTCCAAGGTTGGAGAAAACATTAACAAAAAAGTATTCAACACTTGGGCTACCCTGGTAGCTTAGCCAATAAAGGATCTGCCTGCAATGCAGGAGACTCTAGTTTGATTCCTGGGTCAGGAAGATCCCCTGAAGAAGGGATAGGCTACCCATTCCAGTATTCTTGGGCTTCCCTGGTGGCTCAGACAGTAAAGAATCTGCCTACAATGTGGCAGACAGGTTCGATTCTTGGGTTGGGAAGATCCCCTGGAGGAGGGCCTGGCAACCCACTCCAGTATTGCTGCCAGGAGAATCCCATGGATAGAGCCTGGCGGGCTACAGTTCATGGGGTCACAAAGAGTCTGACATGATTGAACAACTAAGCACAGCATTCAGCACTCACAAAGGACCAGCAGTAGTGTCCGTTCCCACCAGGCCGACTGTAAAATGTCAAAATTCATGAGATATTGGGTATAGAGTGTTTAGAAGAGTCTTGCCTCAGTACTAAGGGACACATGAGCAAGATTAAATGCAGCGCTAGTCTAGGCTAACAAGTCTTAAAAAGCAAGGCCCAATAGGATCAAAATTTTTCCAAGAAACTCAGCTGCATATGAGAACAAAGCTGAAGAATATTTATAGGTATACAGAAATATGCAGGAGCCAGCAAGGTAAAATTCACAATGTCTGGCATCCAATAAAAGAATAATAGACTATCCTAAGAAGCAGAAAAATGTAACCTATAATAAGGAGAATAATCAATCAATGAAAACCTACATAGAACTGAAACAGATATTAGAATCAGCAGAAACAGACATGAAAAGAATTATTTTAGCTATATTCTGAAAGCCCCCAAATAGAGATATAGAACATATGAAAAACAATGCAAAAAATCGAATAACTCAAGCTAAAAGCTACAATGTCTGAGATAAAAAAATTCACTGGATAGAATTAATAGTAGATTAGATATTACAGATGAAAAAATTAGTGAATTTGTAAACATAGCAATAGAAGCAATATGAGATGAAATGCAAAATGAAAATGATGAGCTTCAGTAGCTTTGAGACAACTTTTAACATCCTAATATACTGTAACCTGAGTCCCCAAATGAGAGGTTGGTGAGAGAAAAAATATAGTTGAGGAAATGACTGGAAAATTCCAAATTTGATGACATCTGAAAACTACCTATCTGAAAATCCCAATGAACTTCAAGCACAAGAAACATAAAGAAAACACACAATGGGGGAAGGCGTTGTTGTTGTTCAGTCACTCAGTGGTGTCTGACTCTTTGCGACCCCGTGTACTGCAGCCTGCCAGGCTTCCCTGTCCTTCACCATTTCCTGGGGAAAGGAAAGGGTGAGATGAATCGAGAGAGTAGCATTGAAACATATACATTACCATACGTAAAATAGACAGCCAGTGGGAATTTGCTGTATTGATGCAGGGAGCTCAAATCTGGTGCTCTGTGACAACGTAGAGGGGTGGGATGGGGTGGGAGGCGGGAGGGAGGTTCAAGAGGGAGGGGACATATGTATCCCTATGGCTGATTCATGTTGATGTATGGTAGAAACCAATGTTGTAATTGGTTTGTATTGTAATTTGTTGTATTGTACTGTACCACTGTATTGTAATTTGTTACCAATTGTATTGGTAAAAATATTATAAAGCAGTTATCCTCCAATTAAAAATAAATTAAAAAAGAAAACTATACCAAGACATATGGTAATCAAATTTCTCAAAAGCAATGATAAGTAGAAAAATCTTAAAAACAGCTCCAGAAAAACTACACATTATATACAGAAGAACAAAAATAAGAAAGATAGCAAATTATCTGGCACAGTAGAAGCAAGATGACAATAGAGAAACATCTTCAAAATACTGAAGGAGAAATAACTAAACCCTCTTACACTATTGGTGAGAATGTATATTGGTGCAACCACTATGGAAAACAGTATGGAGGTTCCTCAAAAAACAAAAGAGCAAGTTGCCATATGACCTAGGAATCCCACTCCTTGGCATATATCCAGATAAAAAATATAATTTGAAAAGATACATGCACCTCTATGTTCACAGCAGCACTACTTACAATGGCCAAGACATGGAAGCAACCTAAATGTCCATCAACAGATGAATGGATAAAGACGATGTGGTACTTATATATAGTGGAATACTACTCAGCCATAAAAAAGAACAAAATAATGCCATTTGCTGCAACATGGATACAACTAGAGATTATCGTACTAAGCAAAGTAAGTCAGAAAGAGAAAGACAAATACCATATGATATCACTTACATGTGGAGTCTAAAATATGACACAAATGAACATATCTATGAAACAAAAACACTCACAAACACAGAGAACAGATTTGTGACTGCCAAGATGGAAGGACTGTGGGGGAGGGGAGAAAAAAACTTTTTCAATCACACAAAAGCTGAAGGAATTTATCACCAGCAGCTCCTCAGTATAAGAAATGCTAAAGGACAGTCTTCAAGCAGAAGGAAAATGTTACCAGATGAAAATTTGGATTTACTAAAAAGAAATTTATTTTTGGGGGCTCCAAAATCACTGTGGATGGTGATTGCAGCCATGAAATTAAAAGACGCTTACTCCTTGGAAGGAAAGTTATGACCAACCTAGATAGCAGAGACATTACTTTGCCAACAGAGGTCCATCTAGTCAAGGCTATGGTTTTTCCTGTGGTCATGTATGGATGTGAGAGTTGGACTATAAAGAAAGCTGAGTGCCAAAGAATTGATGCTTTTGAACTGTGGTGTTGGAGAAGACTCTTGAGAGTCCCTTGGACTGCAAGGAGATCCAACTAGTCCATTCTAAAGGAGATCAGTCCTGGGTGTTCTTTGGAAGGAATGATGCTAAAGCTGAAACTCCAGTACTTTGGCCACCTCATGAGAAGAGTTGACTCACTGGAAAAGACTCTGATGCTGGGAGGGATTGGGGGCAGGAGGAGAAGGGGACGACAGAATATAAGATGGCTGGATGGCATCACTGACTTGATGGACGTGAGTTTGAGTGAACTCTGGGAGATGGTGTTGGACAGGGAGGCCTGGCGTGCTGCAATTCATGGGGTTGCAAAGAGTCGGACACGTCAGAGCAACTGAACTGAACTGAAAAAGAATGAAGAGAACCATACATGGAAATTATGAGAAAATATATGACTTATTTTTTATTATTAAATTCCTTAAAAATATTTTATGATTTAAACAAAAATTACAGTAATGTGCTATGGGGTTTATGGCATATGTATAAGTAAAATGGATAAAGACAATATCATAAAGGAGAAATGGAAGCATAGTATAAATATGGATGATATGGGAATTTTTCCAACACCTCTATGTCAATAACATCAACACCATAGATGAAATGGATAAATTCCTTGAATGATACAAATTATCAAAGTTCACAAAGGAAGAAATATACAGCTTGCTTAGCATTATATATATTTAAAAAGTTGAATTTGTAGTTAAAAACCTTCTTGTAAAGAATATTCCAGATTTAAATGGCATCACTAATTAACTCCATCAAATATTTAGGGAATCAGTTCAGTCCAGTTCAGTCATGTCTGACTCTTTGCGACCCCATGAATCGCAGCACACCAGGCCTCCCTGTCATCACCAACTCCCGGAGTTGACTCAGACTCACGTCCATCAAGTCAGTGATGCCATCCAGCCATCTCATACGCTGTCGTCCCCTTCTCCTCCTGCCCCCAATCCCTCCCAGCATCAGAGTCTTTTCCAATGAGTCAACGCTTCGCATGAGGTGGCCAAAGTACTGGAGTTTCAGCTTTAGCATCATTCCTTCCAAAGAAATCCCAGGGCTGATCTCCTTCAGAATGGACTGGTTGGATCTCCTTGCAGTCCAAGGGACTCTCAAGAGTCTTCTCCAACACCACAGTTCAAAAGCATCAATTCTTCGGCGCTCAGCTTTCTTCACAGTCCAACTCTCACATCCATACATGACCACAGGAAAAACCATAGCCTTGACTAGATGGACCTTTGTTGGCAAAGTAATGTCTCTGTTTTTGAATATGCTATCTAGGTTGGTCATAACTTTCCTTCCAAGGAGTAAGTGTCTTTTAATTTCATGGCTGCAGTCACCATCTGTAGTGATTTTGGAGCCCACAAAAATAAAGTCTGACACTGTTTCCACTCTTTCCCCATCTATTTCCCATGAAGTGATGGGACCGGATGCCATGATCTTAGTTTTCTGAATGTTGAGCTTTAAGCCAACTTTTTCACTCTCCACTTTCACTTTCATCAAGAGGCTTTTTAGTTCTTCTTCACTTTCTGCCATAAGGGTAGTGTCATCTGCATATCTGAGGTGATTGATATTTCTCCCCGCAATCTTGATTCCAGCTTGTGTTTCTTCCAGTCCAGTGTTTCTCATGATGTACTCTGCATATACATCATGATGTACATGATGCATATAAGTTAAATAAGCAGGGTGGCAATATACAGCCTTGACGTACTCCTTTTCCTATTTGGAACCAGTCTGTAGTTCCATGTCCAGTTCTAACTGTTGCTTCCTGACCTGCATATAGATTTCTCAAGAGCCAGGTCAGGTGGTCTGGTATGCCCATCCCTTTCAGAATTTTCCACAGTTTATTGTGATCCACACAGTCAAAGTTTTGGCATAGTCAATAAAGCAGAAATAGATGTTTTTCTGGAACTCTCTTGCTTTTTCCATGATCCAGTGGATGTTGGCAGTTTGATCTCTGGTTCCTCTGCCTTTTCTAAAACCAGCTTGAACATCAGGAAGTTCATGGTTCACGTATTGCTGAAGCCTGGCTTGGAGAATTTTGAGCATTACTTTACTAGCATGTGAGATGAGTGCAATTTGCAGTAGTTTGACCATTCTTTGGCATTGCCTTTCTTTGGGATTGGAATGAAAACTGACCTTTTCCAGTCCTGTGGCCACTGCTGAGTTTTCCAAATTTGTTGGCATATTGAGTGCAGCACTTTTACAGCATCATCTTTCAGGATTTGAAATAGCTCAACTGTAATTCCATCACCTCCACTAGCTTTGTTCATAGTGATGCTTTCTAAGGCCCACTTGACCTCACATTCCAGGATGTCTGGCTCTAGGTCAGTGATCACATCAATAAATGATACTAATTCTACACAAACTCTTCCTGAAAATTGAAGAGATGGAAATAACTTCCCATCTTATTCTGTGAGCCCACTATTACCTTAATACCAAAACCAAACAAAGACATTAATGAAATAAGAAAACTATAGGTCAGGATTCCATATGAACATACATACAAAAATTTGAAATCAAATTTTAGAAAATCAAATCCAAGCATACATGAATGGCATGGTACATTATGATCAAGTGAGGTTCATTCCAAGAATGCAAGTCTGGCTTACTATTAAAAATCAACTGGTATAACTCATCAAATTAACACACTGAAAAAGAAAACCCATATCATCTGAATATATGCAGAGATAACATTTGACAAAATCCAGCCTCCATTCCCGATGAAAACTTTCAGCAAACTAGGAATAGAGAGAACTTCTGCTCACTCTGATAAATGACATCTAAGAAAAACCTACAGCCAGTATATAATACTGAATGATGAAAGACTAAATGTTTTCTCTGTAAGTTCAGAAGAATAAAAAGATATGCCTTCTCATACTCATATTCAAAACTGTACTAGAGGTTTAGACAGAGCATTAAGGTAACAAAAAAAAAGCATCTATTTTGGAAAGGAAAAAAGTAAAATTATTTCTATTTCAGAATGCATGATCATCTATGCAGAAAATCTGATAAAATATGCAAAAGCACTCAGAACTTCAAATTTAGTAAGTTTGAAGGATAAAAGATTGGTATCAAAATCAGTTGTATTTCTATATTTCTCTATTAACAACCAGAAATAGAAATTTAAAAACACTATGTGGAATAGCACTAAATATGTAAAATTCTTAGGGATAAATCTGACAAAAAATTGGCAAGGCTTGTACACTAAAACCTACAAAATATTTCTGAGGGAAATGAACTTTGACCTAAATAATTGGAGAGATATAACTTATTCATAGGCCTTAAAGGTTCAATATGATGATTCTCTAAATTTATCTGCAGATTCAATGCAATACCAATAAAAATCTTAGCAAGCTTTTTTTCTATTGATAGAAACTAGAAAACTAATGCTAAAATTCATACAGGATTGCAAAAAACATCGAAAGCTCAAAACATCTTTGAAAAAGAATGTTGGAGGGTTTATACTACCTTATTATAAAGACTTACTGTAAAGACTTTATATAGACTTATGTAAAGTAATGATGACATTGTGACATTTTTGTACATATAGACAAATAGGTCAATGAAACAGATCAGAGAATGCAGAAATAGATCCAAATATATACCAACTGATGGACAAAACACATGTGGACAAGTAATATCCAATATAGGCGTGAAGGCAATTCAGTGGAGGAAAACTTGTCTTTTCAGCAAATGATGCTAGAAATAAAAACTTGGATTCATACCTAGAATTATATGAAAACATGATTCTCAAATTAATTAACTTATAGATCATAGATTTAAATGTAAGCCTAAAACTATAAAAGTATAAAGCATAGGCAAAGATATTTAGGTAGATGCAACATGGACAGGGAGGCCTGGCGTGCTGCGATTCATGAGGTCGCAAAGAGTCGGACACGACTGAGCGACTGAACTGAACTGAACTGAACATCACATACATAACCTATAAAAGAAAAAAAATGGTAGTGATGAATCATTAAATATTTCAATGTTAAAAATGTGCTCCATACTCAGCTTTACCAGTAAGTATTAGAAGTGTTGGACAAAAAAAATCCATCCAGGAAAGTATCCTGCCCAGGTGCTCTATTTCTTCCTGCTGAAACTGCCCTGGTTCATGTCCTTTTTGAGTCCGGTTTACAAGTTTCTTTAGTCCACTGAACATCCCCAAACCTTTCCATTAAATTCACTTCTCTACTCAGAATCTCGTTCTGTTCATTACAACCAAAAAACTTGAACTGATACGTCTCATTAAATCAGATATTCGAATCTTTCTGTTTCCCTAGTTAGAGCAAAAGGTCTATCTCTAGATTTCAGTTGAACGAATATAATAACAAAATCTAGATGAAATGACCATGGTTTCCTCTTACGAAACTCAAATTCTTTGGGGATTACATTAGGGGTATATATTGCAATTTACTACACCCAGGCTATAATAATGGGAATAATTTGGTGGGGTCTGGGGCAGGGGGTTCTGGCTCTATGAGGTTTTATGTATCTCCAGTGCCAATCACAGTGCCTAGCACATTCTAGGCATAAAGTCAAAGAGCGCATTCACTTTATCTTTGCAGCAGCATTGCTGCTATGAGGGTGCTGCACTCTGAAGGCTAAATTCTTCATTGAAAAACACTATGATGTGTTACTTTGCCGTGGAGCTTTGTTCCTCTGTGTCACCCACAAATCATTATCCTCACCTTGCATTCATGTTAAGGAAATTAAAGTTCTATTGCATAAACTGCCAACCACACTGCCCTGGACTGTCTTTTTATGACTGAACTCTTGGTTTTACTTTCACATGAAAAAAGTAACTGAGGTTCCCAAATGCCAGACGATTTGAACTAGTACAGCAGTTTTGGCAATTTCTTTTAAAGAAGCATGAACAACATATGCCTTAAAGATCCCAAGCATCTGCTGAAAGCATTTACACTTTGCATCCTTGATCTGTGAGCAGACTGTAGAATAATCCTCTGCCACCTGAGTAGGAGTGGTGTGCCTGGACGATCTGCAGATATTATAGAGTTTTCATTTCTTGCCCTTAGAATTAGCAGATGCTCTACTGCATGTGATAGAGAGCATTTCTGTTAGAAGCAGACCCTTTAATGTCTAATACATGTAACCATGTAGTCTCACTGTTTTTTGTGAGACCATTACAAATATCAAATCCCATTCAATTAGTGGGTGCATTTTGCTTCAGACCAAAGGAGATATTCCTGTGACATTCTATCCAAGAAGCCCCTAAATTGCAGTGTTCAGATGGCAGTAAGCTTTTAACATGCAATATAAATTGCATCTTTCCAATCAGATCTTTAATTTTCTTTTGTGGGGTTGATAGCTCTGAACAAAGATGATTTTTAGGTAGTAGTTTCTGCTAATAATCCCATGAGTTTATCAGAGAAAGTAGCAGTCCAGGCTCCTTTGTCCATGGGGATTCTCCAGGCAAGAATACTGAAGTGTGTTGCCATTCCATTCCTCAGGGGATATTCCCGACCCAGGGATTGAACCTGGGTCTCCTGCATTGCAGGCAGATTCTTTACCATCTGAGCCACCAGGGAAGCCAGAATAATCTCCTGAGTCCATCAAACAATCTAGTCTTATGCGAAGCTAAACACTTCTTACTGTGATAAATGTTGGAATCCCAGAAATGGTCAGAAAAGCAGTAGACATATATTGAAGGGGAAGCAATTTTTGTTTCATGATAATTTAAAGTCCTCCCCTGGTCACAGAAATTCCAGAAACCAGGATAAATGATATCAAGCTTGTTCGTATGTCTCCAAACTGTCATTTAAAAAATGCACAGGTTCCAGGGTTTGATTGTAAGTATTTTTAATGAATGGAATATTAAAATATTCACTGAAGCATACCAATCATTCCGGACATTGGATTTGTGTCTGTCTTCTAGTTATACTTAAGAGGACATTTGTGTCCTCAGAAAAGATATTGAACATCTGCAAGTATTATAGATAGAACTTGACTTCGTCAAAACTCCTCTGATTTCCTCCATCTTTCCCATAGCCTAAATTTACTGCATCCTGCAAGGTCAGGAAAACAACTGGACCAAGTTTTCCCTCCTTTCTTCCAACCCCACCTTCATCGACCTCTATTTTCTTTGGCATGTATAACAATAATAGTTCTTTATTTACCAAGTATATTTTAAGCCATCAACATATAGAAGCTGCTGTTCTGAACCTCCTATGGCAGCAGTTCTTTAGAATTGCAAAAAAAAAAAAAAAGGCCATCTGTTGTCTCAGCTATCTGTGGAGCTGGAGTGAAGGCTTAACTTAATGCTCTTCAGCAGAGCAATAGGAAAACATCCATCACCCAGTGACAGGTTAGCTCGTCTGCCCCAACGAACGGATGTCTGCAATTGCACACATTAAGGAAACACAGTTGATCACCCTAAGGATACAATAAAATCTCAGAACTTCAAGAAACTAAGGACTAACTGCAAGGAGGCCAGATTCTTGCAGAACGCAAAAGCTATTTCCTAATTGTATATCTGGTGCATTCCACATTCACATGCAACTCTCTGGCTTTGATATTACTGACTGGGTGGTTGCTCAGGGGTCCTTGATGTGTCAGGCCTTTCCATTGCTGAAGTAGAATAAGTAAGATGACTCTGATTGCTTGCCCTGCGGGGAGGCAAGCTGGCTTTGCCTGTCCACATAGAATCCCTGGGATAGAGGGGAAAGGCAGTCTCCATGACAGAGCATATGCAGGCAGTATTTCCGGGCAGCAGGTTAGTTTGGGGCACTTTCCTCTGATCTCTGGCACTCATACCGCCTCTCCTCTTCTCACTTGCCCAGAAATTAGAAGTCTTCATACTGGATCTTTAATTTCCCAACATTGAACCTAGAAATCTAATCCCCCCCTTTTAATAATTAAATTTATTTATTTATTATTTTTTAATGTATTTATTTTTAATTGAAGGATAATTGCTCTACAATATCGTGCTGGTTTCTGCCAAACATCAGCATGCATCAGCCATAGGTATACCCATGTCCCCTCTTTCTTGACCCTCCCTCCCACCTGCCTCCCCATCTCTCTTCTAGGTTGTTACAGAGCCCTGGCTTGAGTTCTCTGAGTCACACAGCAAATTCCCATTGGCTATTTATTCTACATATGGTAATGTATATGTAGAAACCTGTTTTTATTCACACTCATTCTTTCCACCTTATAAAAAATGAGCACTGCTGAACTTCCCTGGTGGTCTAACGGATAAAAGTCTGCCTGTCAATGCAGGTGACACGGGTTGGACGCCTGATCCGGGAAGACTCCACATGCTGCAACTAAGCCCATGTGCCACAACCACTGAGTCCACGCTCTAGATCCCAGGAAACATAACAGGAGAAACCACCACAATGAGAAGCCCATGCACTGCACCTAGAGAAATCCCGTGCTCAGCAATGAAGCAGACCAAAAAAATTAAAAGGCACTACCAATATTTATTAAGCATTTATCACGTACCAGGAAGTGTCTTGAGTACTTTCCTGGTATAAACTCAATTAATACTCAAGCAGCTGTATGAGATAAGCAACTGTATGATCAACAAAATGTTGATGAAGCCACTCAAGGGCAGAGTCCAAGCAGTTTGCTCAGTCACACAGCTGGGAGGTCGCAGAGCCAGGCTTCAAGCAAAAGTATGATGAGCGCAGACCCCATCTTATCTACCATGCTGTCCACAATGAGGAAACCCACCCACTGTTGACTCACACCTCTGCCTGTGTGCTCATGTCATCCTTCGGGAAAGATGATTAAGCGTTCACACTGTGCCAGGTAGTGGGCTAGGTTCTGGGGATAGAATGGTATACAAAAACAGGTAGTAAAGAATAGACACACTAATTTATATGGAATGAATGACAATGAGAAAAAGGAACACAAAACTAGGAGCATATATAATTAAAGGATCTTGACCTAATTGAGGGGATCAGAGGAGGCATCCCAGAAGAAGGGATCTTTACGCTGGACAATGGAGGGTGAATAGGAGTTATCTTGGGGAAGAGGAGCAAGAGCAGTCATTACGAAGGAAAACAGATGTCAAAGATGAGACCACCAGCTCATGGTTGGCTCATCTGAAGGCTAGTCTCTTACTATTTTTGGATGAGGAACATGTAAGCAATTTCCTGGATGTATTCCTTTGACTGTAAGTCATTTTGTTATACAGTATTTTATATATTTTGGAAATTTTAATATTTTCATGAATATGTAAAAAGACATACTATAAATATATGTATACACACGCATGCATGTGTATGTGTATGCGTATGTGTGTATCTCCATCCAAAAGTAGGAAACCAGAAAGCCAACCCTGAGATATTAAGAAATGTCATGGTAGAGAGCTAGGAGCCAGAAGATCATGATTTAGTACTGGCTCAGCCATTAGCAATCTGGGTGACCTGGCCTTTGGTTTCTTGTCTGTAAGACAGAGATATACTCACCTTGGTTTAGTCCCCACAGTCGTGGCAAGGATTCAGTGATATAACCTACAGAGGGGAACAAGCTTTGAAAACATTGCTATGTTTTAGCTAGGAGCTTTGGAAAATGCTAGTTTAGTGGAGATTCCAGGGAAGTTTGCTTCAGTTTCTTCTGCATTATTTGATTTCTTGTTGCAAAAAGAAAAAATGTTAGTGCTTTGTGAACCAGGATTTCAGAGCCCTAGACTTCCTTAACAAGTACAGCACACGTTCCCAAGGGTATATGGTACACACTCCCCTTTTAACAACTTCACGTTTCACTTTAATGCTCAGTGTTTCTGCCTCAGAATGAATGCCACCCTGAGACTGGTGTTGGCTGAGTATCCCATGCTGGTCTTAGTTCATTTTGTGTCAGTGATTAACGCAGCTGAAATTGGTTGGAAAAGGAGGAGAATGCTGTTCTGCTTGACAAAAATAAAATACATTCTCTCAATAAAGAGAGGGACTGAACAGAAAGCGATCAACTAGGGAGCAGGAGGGTGGTCTTAGACTACAGAGGGGAATTTAAAGTTTGGCATTGGATGCCATTGGCTTCCACATCTAGATGTGACATACTGAATTGTGTGACTTGCATATACACACATACATATGCATGCGCACACACATGCATGCACATACACACATATGCTTATGTCTCTGTATAGATATCTTTGCATGAATAGGTAAATATGTGTAAATATATTCATAAGGCACACCTTATAGAGTTCAGTGGGCTCTGAATTATACCAGTGTACAGCTTTATACTTTAAGATGATCTTTCTGTTATTTTAAGAAATCAAAACTTTCATCTAGTCAACATTTATTTCTATTGTTTTAAGATAGGAGTTTTAGTTGTAAGCAGCCAACAGAAAGTCATTCTAGGAGAAGAATTTATTAAAAGGCTTTAGACTGGCTCCTGGCTTTGCCAGGTAACTTAGAGTACATGATTCTCAACTCCACAGCCAGAAACAGTGCCCAGAATCAAACTGCGGGACTGCTCCAGGCAGGACGGTGCAGTGATGTGTGACCCTAGACTCTGCAGCTGGCACGCCTTAGGCTGCCACCTCTGAGAACTGGACACTGCCTCTGGCATTCCCAACCCCCGCTGGCCCAGCGCCTCAGTCACCCTGCAGCTACGGCCACTGCCCGAGTCTTCCTCACCATCCAAGCTCCTTGCATCATGAATTCCAGATTCTCAATCTGTGATGGATGTGTCTGATTGCAGAAGCCCGGGTCACATATTTGGGCCCTCACTGTAGAGACATTTGGGGAACAATGAATACACAGCATTCTCAGTTTCTTTGCTGCTTCATAACATGGCCTCCCACCAAGAATCTTAAGGTGGGGAAGTTTGCCAGGACGGGTAAGGAGTTTAACTACTTGCTGGGCAACCAAAAAGAATGACAAATGTCCACTGTGACAGAGCAGTGCTAACAGCTGCCAACTCCAAATTCAGAGGGTTGAGCCTGGCTTCCTTCCCTAAGAAACTCTTAGAGAGAAAGAATCGCTGAAATGAGTTCTTGGTCTCAGGAACAGTTGCAATCTCTCAGGAACATCCTGAAACATAACAACAGTGAGTCAGGAATACACTTGAGTAAGGGGTCTGACTTCTGATCTCTGAGAGTACATACATAGACAAATGCCTTAGAATTTCAACTCTAAAACTTGTTGTTTCATTAAAAAAAAAAAGAAAGAAAGAAAGTATTCATCACACATGAAGACCACTTCAAACTTTAGAATCTTATAGATTTAACTGCGTATTAGAATTTATAAACTCCAGGAGATAGTGAAGGACAGGGAAGCCTGGTGTGCTGCAGTCCATGGGGTTGCAAAGAGTTAGTCAAAACTTGGTGACTGAACAGCACGTCTACTGATTTAGAAATGATAATAATTACACTTATAAATTGGGCTTCCGAGGCAGGTAAAGAACCCACCGCCTAATGCAGAAGACATAAGAGACATAGGTTCGATCCCTGACTCAGAAAGATCCCCTGGAGGAGGACATGGCTGCCCACTCCAGTATCCTTGCCTGGAGAGTCCCCATGGACAGAGGAGCCTAGGGGGCTACAATCCATTGGGTCACACAGAGTTGGACACAACTCAAGCAACTTAGCACGCATAGTTATACATAAATGTTTGTGCTATATATTTAAATTCTTACTGCCTTAAAAATGATTGCAAATGATATATTTAATTCAGAAACTGAAGTTGCTTCTTTGAACACTGTTGTTGTTCACTCGATAAGTCATGTACAACTCTTTGCGACCCCATGGACTGCAGCACACCAGGCCTCCCTGTCAAAGAAAAAAATTCTTTGAACATTAAATAAAGCTATATTCAGAGTTTCAAAAAAGAAAAGGAGAAAGCAATACAGTATAGCTATTTCCATGATGGTTTAAACAATAGAAACCCAAATAAAGGAGAACTACTGATATAAAGCATGTGATACATTTTATTTGAACTATCAAAACATCTCTTGGTTTTTTTCCCCCAAAAAAACAATATTTCAGAAATGACCCATCTACTGTCTCCAGGAGGAGGTGATTTTTATCCAAAGGCCATTTGGTTTCCTCAAGTTCATGAACTGAGCACTTCTGATGGGCAGAGGAACTTCCTGCCTTCCACTGTTCTAAGAGGGTGACAAACTCCTTTGGTGAGCTGTAAAAAGCTCCTAGTCCTTCCATGAAGTTGGCTATTCCAAAGGTCAAGAGAAGAAGGCCTATCACCTCTGGAACTGTCATGTCTTAGACTGGGGATCCCTAACTCCCAGGGTCACAGACTGCTACCAGTTCATGGCCTGTTAGGAGCTGGGCCACACAGCAGGAGGTGAGTGGCCAGTTGGTGAACTAGTGAAGCTTCATCTGTATTTACAGCTGCTCCCCATCACTAGTATTACCGCCTGAGCTTTGCCTCCTGTCAGATCAGTGGTGGCATTAGATTCTCATAGGAGCATGAACCCTAACCCTACAGTCAAGGTTGGAATATCCTGAGATTGTCACAACATAGAAATATTTGTTTCTATTCTAACTTTATTTTTATTTTGCAATAATAAATATAATGCATAAATACAATAAATCTAATGCACTTGAATCCTCCTGAAACCTTTCCCTATGGAAAAACTGTCTTCCACAAAGCTTGTCCCTGGTGCCAAAAAGGTTGGGGACTGCTGTCTTAGACCATCTGTAGTAGTTGCTCACTATTCTTAAGGAAAAAACGTGGGGGCGGGGGGCAGACAACAGCTTCTATGAAAGTAGTAGTTATGCTCTAACCGCCCGGAGCCCCCTCCTTGACGCTACTGAGGAAGTATGGTTGGGTGAGGGGTCTTGGTGAAACGAACCTCTGTGAAGGCCCAGCTCGGGCGTACCCACCGTGTCCTGGTGCCAAGGCCTTCCCAGAAGGAGTCTTTAGAGGATTTAAGTCTCTGAGTGTGGAAAGCTGGTTGGGAGCCAGCACACCTTCTCCAGAGGCAGAGAAACAAGGGGGCGCAGTATCAAACAGCCTTTCTTTCTTTACCCAGTCTCCATGCAACCTTTGGAAAAAAATTTTAATATCAGTTTTAACATCCAACAATTGCAGAGCGACCACCTGTCACCTCTCGCCACAGATCAACAACCGCGGTTCCCCCAGCGTCTCTGGCAGAAGGTCTTGCTTGCAGAGGAAGCAATTCAGCGGGCCTTTGGAAGGCAGCCGAGCAGCAGCAGGAGGCCTATTAAATCCACAATTTTAGACTCTCGGGGTGGGCATTTTCTCGTGGCGTATTAAGTAACACACCTACTCAAGTTACTGTGTGAACTCAGTGGACAGCTGCCCTTTCAGTGAGAAGCAAAGGCTTGCACTGCACTCTGTCCCCCCCATCCCACCTCCTAAGTTCAAGCATAGACCCTTGAGAGAGGAACGCACGGGAAAGAACAGAGAAAATGGAAGAAAATCTGAATGAAGATTCCACCCACCAGGAGTTCCCCACTAATGGACAACTCCCAGTGCTCAGGGTTCACCCCAAAGTCACAATAAAAGAAAGACTGCATCGACTCTAAGTCAAGATGGAGGCAGCCAGGAAGATCCAGTCAAAATGAAAATGGCCTCTATCTTCCTGTTCCTTCTGGAAGTAATGCCTGAGGCAGGATGGAAAACGGTGGTTCGGGGGAAAGATTTTGAAGTCAGAAATCCATGGATCCACATTCCTTAAAAAATTGGCGTGACTTGCACACGTCTTGATTAATTTCTCCAAGCTTCATTTTTCTCTTTCATGATGAAAATAATACAGTGTCACCTCATAAGGTTGTTGTGGGAAATAAATGAGATAGTAAATGTAAAACAGGTGATACCTACTAAGCACACACTTTATGGATCAGCTATTTTAATGTTTTCACAACTAATGGTAGACTGGTGTGGTTAAGACCGTCTTTCCTCTGCTTGGTGAATGAGCTATCTTTTCCTTTAAGGTAGGGTCACGTGCTATTCACATTTAATATTTTATTTCATAACACGTTTCTATTTAATGAAAACCTTAAAAAGAAAATGTTCACTCTGTACTACCTCCTGCTTTGTGAGGTAAATGCTTCCCTCATAAACTTCCTGAGATGAATTCTGAAGGATTTAAAAAGAAGACTTCTCTGTGAGAGGGAAAATATTGCACCCAAAGAGGGAACCTGAGAAGGAAGGCAAGTAAAGAGAAGGAAAATGTGTGGAAATACCATTTACAGGAAGACCCCTTTCCCTCCTGTCTAGACTGAGTAATATAACATTGACCAATACAGGGTGTCACAGAAATGCTAATGCATAATGGAAGTGATGATCGGGCTTGAAGAGGGTTTATCCCGGCTTTTATTGTGCATGCCCTTCGCAGCAGACTCCAACTTTCTGCGGTGAGGTTGAAGGGCATAAAATATAGATTGTCAGGCCTTCGGGGATTCTGAGGAATGAAAGGTACTTAATAAGGATAAAATTCATCCTGAGCTTATTACCTTGCCCTCTTCCATCTCAGTCTCTTGTATCATGAAGTAAGTTTGGCAAGAAAGTAGGAGAGAGAGAGTCATTTTAAATGATGGAGCAGGAAGTCTGTTCCTGGGCAATTTTTGGCAAGTTTGAGCATAAACAAGGAGTGAGACAATGAGACTAGCTCAGCAATTCTCCAACTTTCTCATTCCCTACCCCTTCTGAGAGCCCGTTTGGTCTCTCCTCTTAAGGAGAAAGCTAAAGGAATAGGTTTCCTTTGTTTTACCTCAGAAAGAAAATATGCTATGAGAGGCAAGAACTGAATGTAAGAGGACACAGGAGGTGAAAATGAAGGCGGGTGAGTCAAAAGCAAAGGGGGTTTTTGGCAGATTTGTGATTTGGGAAAAAAAAAAAAAAACAGGAATAAGGGTGATAATGTGGAAGGAAAAGAATCAACTAATATACTTTACATCAAATTTCTGTTCAGAACGTGACAGCTCTGATTTCTTTAAACCTTTTGGAATTTCCCCACAGCCTTTCAACATATCATGCTTCCCAGTTTGAAAACATTTGACAAAAGGGTTATGAATGAACAATAGAAAAACTCCACGTTCCAAATCTGAGATCAGAAAAGACTTTATTGAGGACATTTCTCACTTTAAAAAAGAAACCCCTTTTTTTCATAGGCAACACTAACCAATGAGAATAAATTTATACTTAAAAATTTTTTCTCATGAAAATCCTATTTCGATGCATACTCAGATCTACGGAGGAGCACGCAAGCGCACGAAATATCGCCAAACACCAATTTGGAATTCTATGCATATCTTAGAATCACAGACATCTAGACTGGGGAGGTACCATATAGGTGAACTCATCCAGAGTCCATCTGCTGCAGGAACCTGTATAACATCCCTATTGGATGCTAACTGAGCCTCTGCTTAATCTTCTACACACGGGGAACTCAATAATTCCCAAGGCAGATCATCCCTTTGTGAAAAGCTATCATGTCAGAAGATTACTTATTGAGTCAAATCTATCCCCCTCCCTTCACCCCAATGTTTATCAACTGGATCTAGTTCTGTCCTTTATAACTTAACATCATAACTCTAAAATTAATAACATGTCTACAAAATTGCCCTTACAATATGTGTAGACAGCTCTCATTTCCCCCACCAGTGTTCTCTCTTCCAGGTAAAAAGATAGCTCCTCTTTCTGCACCCATTCCTCAGTTGATATAATTTCCAGACAATTCTCCATCTCTGTAACTATTTCTTCCTTCACTTCCCCCTCCCCTCTCCCTCTTTTAAAGGGCAAGCTTTCCTAGAAGAGCAAACACAGCGTTCTTTTCTAAGATCTGATTGGGCTTAACTATTCCCTACACATTATGGCATGTGATAGTGGACTATAAAATGTTTTATTGCTTTGCATTTGAATAGAGGATGACTGCATTTGTTAAGCAAGCTCTTTCCAAACAAGTCATAATAAAAACTTTATAGCATCCCACTTCATCACATAACTTTTTAATGCTTCTCCTTTTGTTTGGTTTTGGTTCTGGTTTTCAGTCCTTCTTCACTTTTTTCTCCCTCCTTGATGTATCAGAGTTATTCTGGAAATTCCCATGGAGAGTTTCAAGTTGGAAACCTGGTCCTAAAACGTCTTTTCCTTGAGACCCTCTCCTGGGTTTGGACTGTGAATCAGACTGTGTGGAAATAATGATGCCATCTGTGTGGTAGGGCCCAATGCAGTGCATATGGGCAGTATAAAGTCAGTTTATATATGGTTTGAAACTGTATCCCAGGGTTTGGAAAATGCAGAAGTTTATGTGATGGATATCGTGACCACACATGAGGTGTTGTGGAGATACATATGTATCTTAAAATATACATAGCCACAAGAATATACATATCTGTATATACGTATAATGGAAAGCTTTAAACTATCAAAGCCTTCAGGCAAATATTTTACAGCTATCTAATAGTGGGTATTTATAACTTAACCTCTTGACTTCAGAAGTTGAGATTTGGCACTACAAACACCAAGTAAATACCAGCCATGATTAGTGTAGGAAATTCATGCCATTGGCACCAGATAATGAAGGTGGCCTTACTTTAAACATTTGTTCAAACGTGTAAAAGGAGTACTAACATTTTTAAAGCACCAAGACTGATTTTGAGATGCCTGTCTCTGGGATTCTGATTTTAAAAACTTATTTTTGGACTTATTAAAAAAAAAGTGTCTATGAAAAGAGTAGGATAAGTTAAAAGATGCAATGAATCCTTTTCCTCTTCATCACCCACACCCCCTCTCTGAAATATTATCAGTGTTTGAGGCTATGCTGGAAATCAGAAGATAAGCCAGTCAGTTAGCTTCAGTTCAAGAGAAGGACTCTGTAACGACTTGAAGGTATCAAATCAAGAACAGTTGGAATAGCAAGCTTGATTAAAGACAGCTAACATCATTTCAGGATGGGAAGTCGTGGAGAACTAATTTGTTGAAATTCTTTGAGGAAATCACTGCCCCTGTGAGCTGGCTGGGGGGAGGGAGGAGATTAGAGACCGAGTTTTTCAGAAAGTGCTCTACAGAATTCTCCACTGTTGGTGAAAATGTTTAAAGTCTGAGGTCATGGAAGTGCAGGACAATTGGCATATTGGACTAAAAACTGGCAAATGGGGAGGAAAGAAAGGGTAACTATGAAGAGAAATGTGTCAGCCTTGAAAACAGTATCATAAGAAAAGATCAGAAGAGAAGCTGTATTTGGCAGATGGACAGGGCTTTCCCAGGATGCCAAAGATGTCCCTCTAGAAGTTTATATAAAAAGGAGTTAGGGTGGGGTGGGGGTGGGAACTCCAGAAAGAACTGGGCCGCAAGCAGACAGAGTCTTTTTTGTGGGGATTTTACCTCCACTTGGAAGGGCTCTGTATTATCATGTTCTGATTGTCAGTCTGAGCTATGTAGCACACTTCTTTCTTTCCCCCCGCCCTTTTTTTTTTTGAGACTCCAAAACAAATACACTAAGCAGTTCTCCTTAATTTAAAACTTACCATAGCATGGGCCCAGAGCAATCAAGATATATTCTAAGATGAAACTACCTTTTCCCCCTTTCTGAAGTTGTTTAAAGACATAAGAGAATTCATAAAACAACATTTTATACTACACTTTCAGGGATTTAATATTCCATTGCCTAGAGAGCCACAATTCTGATTGAGGATTATAAGGCCCTTTCCACCCCATCCACCTCCAAACTTTCCCCTGATCTGGCTGTTTCTCTACTTGTTAGTGTCTTTGGCAGGGTCTAGAAAGCAAGACCAAGGTTGATCAAAATTAATTTGTTTCCAGGCCCTGTATACTTTCTACAAGACAAGGTGAAACTCCAGGGGAAAAGTTGCCAACCTTCCTTTGAGTGTTTTGCTTTGCAGGATTACAGAAAAGAAAAAAAAGAAAAAAAAAGCCTCTGTACACATGTATGCCCCCAATAATCCCCTTCACCATTTCTGGATAAACAGATTTTCCCAGAGGAAGACAACCTATTAGATCTCTGCTTTTACTTACATTAATACGTTGGAGGCAGGGGGATATCAGAAAAGTAAATTTTGATGAAGAATCTGGGGGGAATTTTTTCTAGGAACCAGCGCCTCAGGAGGAAGAGAAGTAATAGTCTGGTGTGTGTGTGTGCCCAGTTGTGTCCGACTCTTTGTGACCCCATGGACAATAGTCCGCCAGGCTCCTCTGTCCTTGGGATTTTCCTGGCAAGAATACTGGAGTGGGTTGTCATTTCCTCCTCCAGGGGATCTTCCCAACACATGGATCAAACTGGCATCTCTTGTATCTCCTGCACTGGCGAGTGGATTCTTTACCACTGGGCCACCTGGGAAGCTCAACAGTACAGTTTAAGTCCCCTACATATGAAGGAGTTCTGTTCCGATAGTGCTTTCATTAAGTCCAATTTGTTCTTAAGTCAAATAAAGTTAGCCTAGGTAACCAACTAACACAATCAGCTGCACAGTACTGTATTGTAATAAGTTTATAACACTTTTCACACAAATAATACATGCAAAACAAACACAAAAAATAAAGAAAGCATTTTTAATCTTATAGTACAGCACCTTGAAAAGTACAGTAAGACAGTATGACAGCTGGCATACAGGGATTGGCGCTGAGTGACCAGGCAAGAAGGGTTACTGACTACAGGACGGAGAGGAGGTGGGAGATGATAGAGCTGAAGGATCATCAGCAACAGGAGATAGAGGGAAGCTGCAATGTCACTCACGCCTGATGTTGATGGAAAGCATATTCCATCTTTGAAAGCTCGCCACTTGAAGGTCCTTATGTAGGGGAGTGACTGTAACGAGGAAAGCGGTGATTGCCAAACAGTGGAAACAGGTTGCTTGCGGTGACTGCAGAGAGCCCAGCCCCAAGGAAGGGTGTCCACATTTGGAACACGGGGCTGGCCAAATCATCCCATCTGCTGGCTGGATTAGGCCCTGGGGCCACTGTTGTGGGATCTCTGGACTAGAGCAAAAGTTTCCAAACTTTTGAAGATAAGGACCACTTTGCAATGTAGAAAAAAGTGAAGTCTCCCAATGTAGAATCTTCTCATCTACTGATTAAGAAAATTCACAAAACATCTTGACATATTATTATAGTATGTAAAAATGAGTTTTGTGATACCTGCCGTGTTTGCTGCTGTGAATATGAAATTGAATGTGATGCAGCCTCTCCCATAGTCTCGTGGGCTGGGTGACCAAGTCAAGAGGTGATGACCAAAGACCCGGTTTACTGATAGAAGAGACATGAGCACAGGTACTGTGGGGGTCACATAGGAAGGCATCCACCCCAATTTTGGAAGACTTCCCCAAAGACGTGGCAACTCAGCCAAGACTAATGTATTAGTGGCCTGTGTCCAGATTTTTGCAAATGTGGGCTATTTTAAGGAAAAGAGAACAGCATGTGCAAAGGTTCTGAGGTGAGAGAACAGGTTTCCCTGCAGGAAATGAGTAGATCAGTGCAGCTAGAATAGAGTGAGTAGAAAGAGAAAGTGATGAGAGTTAAATCCAGAAAGGAATGCAAAGGACAGTCACTGGGCAATCTACATGTGTTATTCACACAGTGTCTTTACTTGGCTTTAAATTAAGAAAAAAATAAAAAAAAATGACTGTATAAATCTTGTCTCCAGCAAGAATTGCAAGGCTCCTTCAGGTTGGAGGCTCACACTTTGGGAACCAAACATACAGCAAGAGGAACAGTGTGATCCAATATCTTAGATTGTGAAGGCTGCCATAACAAAATACCACAAGTTGAGTGGCTTAAACAACAGAGATTTACTGTCTTACAGTTCCAGAGGCTTAAGTCTGAATCAAGGTGTCGGCAGGGTTGATTCCTTCTGAGCGCTGTGAAGCAGAGATCTGCTTGGTTTGTTGACAACTGTCTTCTTATTTACATGATGTTCTCACTCTGTATAGATCTGTCTTCAAATGTCCCCTTTTCATGAGGACACTAGTCATACTGGATTTGGGCTCACCCTAAAGACCCTATCTCCAAAATAAGGTCTGAGGTACTAGGTGTTAGGATTTAATCATATGAATTCAACTTATAGGGCTTCCCTGGTGGTTCAGTAGTAAAGAATCCACCTACCAATGCAGGAGACATGGTTTGACGCCTGGGTCAGGAAGATCCCCTGGAGAAGCAAATGGCAACCCACTCCAGTATTCTTGCCTGGGAAATCCCATGGACAGAGGAGCCTGGTGGGCTACAGTTCATGGGGTCACAAAGAATCGGACACGACTTAGCAACTAAACAATATTCAACTCGTAACACTCAAGTTAGATTACTCAAAGTGAGTTGGGGAACCAGAGAATTTGGCGATTTGTGAGAGGTTCCAGGGTACCTGAAGGGGAAGAAGGATGGAGAGACAGCTAGGAAGAGGAGGGGAGGGAAGGGGGTTGCAAAGACCAGACTTGGCTCTTTCCCCACACTTGCCTCCAACTGGCCCAGCTCCATGATTCCTGACAGGCTGGCTGTACCAAACCACAGGGAGTAATCACTGCGTTTCACAGATAAGGAGAAGGTTGAAGTCACTTCCTTTCTCTTCCTTTGCACCGTCTAACAACCATCTTGCTAACAAAGAAGATCGTCTCCGAATGAGTGCTCCCCTTTTGTCATGGGGGAGGCTAATCCAAACTTGATTTTGACCTTGGCTCTTTGATGAGAGTCACCTAATCAGAGTATTTCTCAGGAGAGATGTGTTCATCCAATCCTCAGCTCCCACAGCAAAAAGTCTCTGTCCTTAGGGCTCAGAGTAACTCGTGCTGTCCGAATTATGCAAGGTCAAAAAGACCACTTAGAAATAGCTACTCATTCATTCAGTTTGGACACGAACAAACCAAATGAAACAAAGAAGGCAGATCTGAGTTCTACATGTGAAGCCCCTCAAGAGAGAGCAGTTAATGAAAACCAAACTATTTGAGGTGAATTTTGATACCATTTTAAAAGTCTTGTTTAGGTAGAGAAGAATCAAAGTTTATGTGTGCCTCGTGGACAGCATCTTATTGTCTTGAAGAATTCTTTGGAAAATGTCAACTGATTTAAAAGCTCCTATTATTCTTATTTAATTTCTAGATGTGCTCTGATGTTTTTAGAAAATAAGCCCTCATAATTAACATCCCCAGCAGTGTCCAACCAGTAGAGATTCTGGGACTGTAAGTGCGATTTCTCTTTATTTTCAGGATCTGCTCAATTTCTCTTTTTTTCCCTTCAAATAAGAGGCGAGACTTCATTGTACCAGGGGAGCTAGAAGAAAGCAAGATTTAAAAAAAATGAAGACATGGCGACTTTCTGAAAAGCAAGTAAGGTGGAATAGATTTTCCTTCCTTTTCCTGGCAACTCCCCTCTGAAGGTCAGATGAGAGAGGAGGCACTTTGGAAACGTAACTCAAGGCTGAGTTACGTTTCCAAAAGTTATCCTTTTAGAATGAGGAGGTAAAGGAGAAATGCTAACTGTAAGCTAATTTTCTCAGTGAAAAAGGTGTCGGAAAGGATTTGTGCCCCTCCTCCTGTTCCTCAGCAAAACCTGAGGTCCATTTCTACCTCTCCACCCAGGAGTGAATTTGGAGCTATCTGGGTATGACTATCCATGGTCATACGGGCAACCATCTGAGTGACCTGGTCTCAGGAGCCCTTTCTAATACTCAAAGGCACAGCCAGGTGGTGTTTCCCTGGAGGCCAGGGTTCTCCACTTAAGGAGAAAGCAAAGGGGCAAGCTGAATCATCCTAAGTCTCCAATGCTGTGAACCCTGATGGATTTGAGACAGAATGTTTACATTTGAACTGAAGGACAGATTGAACAATTTTCAGGATTCTCAGCTTGCAGACTGGATGTTAACTGTGACACAGCTTTGCTGTTGTTTGTCAGAGGAGCCTGGCAGGCTGCAGTGCATGAGGCCACAAAAGAGTCGGACACAACTTAGCAACAAAAAGCAACATGCTTAAGTGAGCTGAGTGTATGTAGGGCTGAGGACAGTGCCTGGCGCATGGTAACTAGAAGGCCACATTTTGGACAGGAGATTGCCTGGGAATAGGTCAAAACCATAAGCAGATCATTTGGAAGTTGGTTTTCCAGTCTCCTATAAAAAAGTAGACATGGTTTGGATAGTGGGAGGCAGTTCTGTCTGCAAGGAATCCATAAACAAGCCAGGCCATCTTAGACTATTTGTGACAAGGATCATGCAAGAATTTGAAAGTGATACCTTTTTTCCACAAATTGATTCGGAAAAGTATAAACTTCTCCCAGAATATACAGGTGTTCCTTCTGATGTCCAGGAGGAAAAAGGCATTAAGTACAAATTTGAAGTATATGAAAAGAACAATTAATGTGAAAATGTTTTCTGATCTATTTCAAGCCTTTCTCCCCCCACTGCAAAAAAATCCATATATTTTTTGTTGTAGAGACTTCTGTTCACTTTAGATCTATTATTTCTAAGCAATGTACTTTTATTCCCTATTAATCTTCTTTATTTTTATTAGAGTGTACTTGCTTCATAATGTTGTGTTAGTTTTTGCTGTAGAGCAAAGTGAATATGCTATACATACACATATATCCTCTTTTTTGGATTTCCTTCCCTTAGATCACCACAGAGCATATAGTAGGTTCTCATGAGTTATCTAGGGACTTCCCTGTAGATCAAATGGTAAAGAATCTGCCTGCAATGCAGGAGACCCAGGTATGATCCCTGGGTCAGGAAGATTCCCTGGAGAAGGCAATGGCAATCTGCTCCAGTATTCTTGCCTGGAGAATCCCATGGACAGAGGACTCTGGTGAGCTACAGTCCGTGGGGTCACAGAGTCGGGCACGACTGAGAGACTAATGCACTCATCTGGCTCTTTACACACAAGTCTATGTAAGTAGAATTTTATGAGCTTCTCTGCAGAGTGAAGAATACTGTCCACAGAAAGTTATTTTTATCCTTATCATTTCATGAGCCATTAAAATGGTGACTGAATTACTGAGAGAAAAACTGGAACAATTGATAGTAACAATGTATGAGGGGCTTACCCTGTGCTAACTGCGCTGGGCTCTGTGTACACCATGCCACCAGATTCTCTTAACAACCTTGAAATGTAGCCTTAAAAAGGCAAAGTGATTTGCATCAAGTCACTCAGTTAACAGGTAGACAGAGTCTCAACCCTAAATCCATCTGACATCAAAGCAGATGCTACATTATCTTTTGTGTGGACTAACAGTTTGTCAAGAGCTTAGATCTGATTGTGGGGATTCAAGATTTATGGAGCTTCTTAATCCATGTGCAGTTAAGCCTACAATTATTCACTACAGTTACATGCTATAAGGGCTCCCCAGGTGGCGCTAGTAATAAAGAACCCACCTGCCTGTGCGGGAGACATAAAGTGACGTGAGTTTGATCCCTAGGTCAGGAAGATCCCTTGGAGGATGACATGGCAACTCCCTCCAATATTCTTGCCTGAAAAATTCTATGGACAGAGGAACCTGGCAGGCTACAGTCCATAGCCTTGCAGAGTTGGACACCACTGAGCAATTAACATGACCTACATACACATATGCTATAAAGTCACCACAAACACCAAATTAGCAAATCCTGAATCACTGCTTCCAGAGGAAATTAAGGGTCAGGTTTGTGTGAGTCTCTGATCACACCATTTTCGTCAACTGATCTATACATAATCTTGTTTCTATGTGCTTCTGTTTAAAGATAACATTTAAATTCTAAATTCTGAACTTAGAAAGATGGTAACGATAACCATGTATGCAGGACAGCAAAAGAGACACAGATGTATAGAAGAGTCTTTTGGACTCTGTGGGAGAGGGAGAGGGTGGGATGATTTGGGAGAATGGCATTGAAACATGTATATTATCATATGTGAAACAGATCACCAGTCCAGGTTCAATGCATGATACAGGATGCTCGGGGCTGGTGCACTGGGATGACCCAGAGGGATGGGATGGGGAGGGAGGAGGGTAGGGGGTTCAGGATGGGGAACACGTGTACACCCGTGGTGGATTCATGATGATGTATGGCAAAACCAATACGATAAAAAAAATAAATAAAGATACCTTATTTAGTATATGCTACCGATCCAGTACTTTGGCCACCTCATGCGAAGAGTTGACTCATTGGAAAAGACTCTGATGCTGGGAGGGATTGGGGGCAGGAGGAAAAGGGGACGACAGAGGATGAGATGGCTGGATGGCATCACTGACTCGATGGACGTGAGTCTGAGTGAACTCCGGAAGTTGGTGATGGACAGGGAGGCCTGGCGCGCTGCGATTCATGGGGTCGCAAAGAGTCGGACACGACTGAGCGACTGAACTGAACCAATCCATTAACATTGAACTCCTGGCCAAAGGCACTATGACTTATTCCTGAGTAAAACTGATCTAACATACATGTTTTCCCCATAAGACACTTCATGGCTTTCCAGCACTTAGGAACAATAGATAGCATTACATTTGGGGGAGGGGCATTTTAAAAAGCAAAATTTCCAACAAAAGGCACAATCACGCAAACACGTGGCAGTGATTATACCACCGACTCCCACAGTATGGAGCCAAAACAGAAGGTGCAGAGTATAGTCCTGTTTAACCTCAGCTGGGAATATGTGTATTGAACAAATCAAACCTTTTGCCACTCTGTCTATGATGGTGAATGACTGCCGAATGCTCTGAATATTGATTTTAGGGTTACAAATAAATTGTAGCAAATTGGAAAATCTGTAATTACAAAATCTATGAATAGTGTAGATTGACTCCCTCCTGACATAGGTATTAAGCTAGTCCAGGCAAAGAAATACTACATTTCAGCAGAAAAATGAGACATTGTTCTTTCAGCCTAAATGTTTGACTAAAAAAAAAAAACCAAATTATGACTAAATACATTCCTTTAGTTTTTGCTCATTTAAGTTCTCTGAGTCCAAAGGCACAACTCTTGGTTTATAGCATTGTTTCATATAGAAGAGGAGTTTTACAAAGATCATTTATTTTCAGACTTTCTAAATTTAATTTTAACTAACTTCTTAAAATTTTTGCCTGTCAGGATAAGAGCTCATTAAACAAAAGATTCTACAAGTGTAATACTTGATTTTTTTATTCTTTTGTGAGTTTCTTTCAAATGCTACTGGATGACTGCTTTTCCAATTTAGTCCAGAGTAATATCATCACCTATTTCAACTGAGTGGAACACAGCTGCTTAGAAATCTCAAGGAGACCACCAGATTCAATCTATTCCAATAAAAAAGAGAGGCAGAATCAAGTGCAGGATATTTAATTAACTTCTCACCTAACACACATAATAGCTTTTAGGAAACTGTGGAAAATGAAAATCAAGATGTTAAGAATCAGAGACAGTATCCCTTAAGTTTTTCCTTCTGCAGGGCTTTTCTTTGTAATGAATGATTGGTAAGCACTTGGCTAGTAACGGTGATCTACGGAGAAAAGGATGCTTGCCTTTCCTCTGATGGACACGGTGGAACATGCTCTGACCTCTGCCTAAAGGCTAAAGTCAATCTTTTAACATGGCTTTCAAGGTTTTCCATGATTTGGACCCAGTTTTCCTTACATTGTTATCTTCCACCCCTGTATTATTCAGAATCTCTGTCCCAGCCAAGCAGATATTTTATATAGATAAATAATGAGGCATGAAACGTAACCATTAATCTAGAGTCTAGTTGAGAAGGTAAGACTAACATCCATAAAAGTGAAAGATGTCAGGGGGTTATATAAGAGTCATTGGTGTGATAAAGACTGTAGAGTTTATATGAGCTTGAAGTTGAAAGAGGGAGGGAGGGAGAGAGAGAGGGAAGGAGGGAGGGAGAGAGAGAGAGAGAGAGAGGAACTGGATTGGTCAGGGAAAGTGCAGTGATTTCAAAATTGTTCTTGAAAAATAGTGAGAAGTTTTGCTTGTGGGAATGCAGTTGGTGGTGCTGGAACTATAAACAAACCAACCTGACTGGCAAGGGCAGTTCATGTTAAAGAGCAGGAGGAGGAAATAAATTTGTAGAATCGGGAAGAATTAGGTTGAGATAGGCAAATTAAAATAGGTAGAAGCACTAAAATTATGTGAAGTAGGAAAAAAAATAGGTAGACACATTGAAATCGAGTGAAGCAGAGAACAGAAAGCCAATGAAGGCTTTTAAGAAAGCATGCCAATAAACCAGTTTGCCTTAAACTCTGGGTGACTGAAATATACACTTACCAATGTTTTTTGCCTCTGTATAACAGGGATTCTGTTAAACATTGATCCAGCTTTCAACAAAGTTTATTGAATGCCTATTATGTACTAGACATTTTGGAAAGTGATAGATCTATTAGGAGTGGACAAGGTCAAAATGAATTTCAAAATGGTCCTTTAGTGTTTTATTAATATTCATTTTCATTATGTTTTTCTCTTTTGACCCAATCACTCTCATATGGAAAAGTGAAAGTCGCTTAGTAGTGTCGAACTCTTTGTGACCCCATGGACTTCTCCAGGCCAGAATACTGGAGTGGGTAGCCTTTCCCTTCTCCAGGGGATCTTCCCGACCCAGGGATTAAACCCAGGTCTCTTGCATTGCAGGTGGATTCTTTACCAGCTAAGCCACAAGGGAAGCCCAAGAATACTGGAGTGGGTAGCTTATCCCTTCTGCAGCAGATCTTCCTGACCCAGGAATCAAAATGGGGTCTCCTGCATTGCAGGTGGATTCTTTACTAACTGAGCTATCAGGGAAGCTCTTCATATGGAAATGTTTTCAGTAAATATGACACTTTCACCTTTCTGAATTCATAAACAAGTTTGTGTTTAATTTAGCCTTCCAAGAAGTTGGTATTTAAAGACATAGCACTCTCCAAACTGGTAGGAGCCCCTTAGCACACTCAGTAACCTGCGCTTCTCCTTATTTCTATTCGGATATAGCTCACTCTTGTCATAGCTACCTTCTTGGCATCTGCTGTCAACCTACTCCAACTGCAGTACCCTGAAGTTACCTTTAAGTTGTGAACTTTCAAAGATGCAAACGTACCCCTAAATGTCAGCTATTGTACTGCTCTACTCTACTTCTCAAGGTACTGTACTGTAAGATTAAAAACATTTTCTTTATTTTTTGTGTTTGTTTGTTTCGTAGTATTTGTGTGAAAAATATTATAACTCTATTACAGTACAGTACCCTATAGGCAATTGTGTTGGTTGGGTACCTAGGCTAACTTTGTTGGGTTTATGAACAAACTGGACTTACGAACGAGCTCTCGGAACAGAACTAGTTTGTATGTAGGGGACTTACTGTGGATCATAAATACCCTGGGACAGAATCTTCCTCCATCTCTATATCGCCACTATAGGTACTCAATAAATGTTTGAATAAAATAAGTGAATGAATGCGAATTTTCCTTATCTGGATTTGTTTTGTCTTTTGTTTTTCATTTGGGTCAAGTTTTTAAGAGAGAAAGTATATGCCTAGTTCAAGGGAGAAAGATAAGTTCCATCTTTATCTTTATATATGAGATAACATTTTCGATATATGTTTGGTTGTTCCTATCAGGCTAACTGGAATGAGGTAACAGAATTGGATATCTTGCTTTAAGGTGATTTTAAAATGACAAACCTCAAGCAGTTTTTTCTTTTCCTTAATGGCTATAATATTAACCTACCCCATAAATCTCAACAGTTGGTTCTGCCTTAATGCCACAGGTATTTCGATAATACAGACTGTTCAGTACATTATCAGGTAGTTATTAATAAGAACAAAGTAGATTAAACTGTAGGCATCTTCTTGGAGCCTTTTAACTCTGAGGTTTGGATTTAAAACACTTTGGATGTCACCATGAGACTTGTTACTTACAATTCATTGTCTATAATTCCCCCTGGCAGCTTTGCAAAACAAATCTTGGAAAGCGCCTAGAGAAAGCCATTCTTCCTAGAAAACTTGGAAGTCCTTTTAATTCAGTCTGGATGCCAAAGACAGTGAATGAAAGTTTTTGTCTTGTTTGGGTATTTTCCTGCTGCTTTGCTCATTCTTTAATTTTTTAATTGATTATTTATTCATTCTAAGTTTTCAAAAAAACAGCAAATAGCCTAGGATTTTAAACATCACCGTGCTCTGATACTGGAAAGATTGAAGGCAAAAGGAAAAAGGGGTGGCAGAGGATGATACGGTTAGATAATATCACCGACTCAGTGGACATCAGTTTAAGCAAACGCCAGGAGATAGTGGAGTACAGAGAAGTCTGGCTAGCTATAGATCATGGCATCGCAGAGTCCGACATGACTTAGCGACTGAATAAGTACTCTATAGCTATAGAAATACCTCATTCAAACTCTAGGTGGCGCCCCACAGTAAGCCTGGGAGCGGAAGGAAGGAGTTGGCAGATTGGAGTAAGAACCCCATAATATCCAGGGGTGTAGAGTAGGGCAGTGCAAGACATGTGGTTGAGTTTCGTTTAGAAAAAAACATATGCGATCTTGTAATATAATTTACTTCTAGATTTCTATTTGTGGAAGATGGTATGAAAATATCCAAATTTGTTCAACACCACCCCTCTTAACCTCCTGGATTACAGAGAGGTCTTTATATCTTCTTTACAACTGTAACTATTAAAGTATTATTTGTTTAATATCTTCCCTCTTTGGACTATAAATTGCCTGTAATGGTGGTGGTGGTTGGGGCGGGGGATGGATGGAGGAGACCTGGCTACATTGTTCATTGCTAGCACTCTGGTACCCAACTCAACACCTGCCAGATCGTAGGCACTCAAAAAATGTCTCCTTTTGTTTGCATATTTGCCTGCTGCTCTTTGCTTGTTCTTTCATTAGGTTTTTTATTTATCCATTCCTTTATCTCCACCCTTTTCCTTCCCACATCAGCCTGCCCTTATCTTCTATTCCTCCCCACGCCCCACCCCCCATTTCCACCCCGCCCAATCCTCCACCCTCCCTCCTTCCCATTCATCATGAGTGTCGAAAGTTAGTAAGCATTAAACTAAATACATGAAAGCCATCTTCAAATAGTCCGACCTTCAGAATCCAGGGAAAGAATATTTCGAGTTAAGGAAAAGGCAGCCTTGCCCACATAGAAGAGAAAGTGTGCCCGGCCCAGCAATCGCCTCCGCTGGCGCAGTGGCTTTCCCAAGCAGAGGCCGCTCCTCCTGGACTTGGACAGCTGCTGGCAGGAGATCCGCACAGCCCTTCCCTCTGAATGGTCTGGACTTGGGACAATTGGCTGGAATCGTAAGTGGCTTCTTGGCTCACCCCAGCGGTACTTCACTTTCATAAACGGCCCGTTTCTGGAGTTGCAAGGTTCCAGCACATGGGGATTTCCCTTTGTTAGATCCTGACCTGCAGAGCTGTGTTTCCAAGCCAAGGCTGTTGTGTCTGCCTCTTAAAGGCAAAGAGAAAGAAAGAAAGGGAGCGAGAGAGGAAGAAAAAGAAAGAGGAGGGGGGAGGGAGGGAGTGGGAGGAAGGGAAGGGGGGAGGGGGCAGGGCAGAAAAGAAAGAAAAGTAAAATTTTGGAGATGATTGATTGTTATTCACAGACATTTAACTTGCTATTTGTTAAAATATATTTTAAAGTCGCTGTAAATTGGGACTTCCCTGGTGGTCCGGTGGCTAAGACTCTGAGATCCCAAAGCAGGGGTCCCCAGTTCAATCCTACATGTCAAAACTAAGACCCAGCACAGTCAAATATATTAATTAAAAAATAAATAAATACAGTTAATGTAAACTGAAAAAAGTTATTGTACTATCAGTGTATCCTCTCTGCTTCCCCACTGAAGTGATGTGAGTGGAGAGACAAGCTTCTGGAAGAATTTGTGCCCTGCATCCTTACATCATTAACCACCATGGAAACAGAACGCAGGGCTAGAGAGGAACCTCAAGTCCTGGATGTAAACCCCTCACCGCGCAGGTCAAGCAATGGGGCTCTGAGGTGAGGGACCTGCTCAGAGCCGCTCAACTCAGGAGTCAGGCCCAAATCTCAGGTCTTCTGATAGTTCTGGGTCGTTTCTGCTCCATGGGCTGTGGTTTTTGTTTCAGTTAAAATGAGTTTGAAACAGACCATCCACCATACATGTATTTCCTCAACTCATTCTACCGTGCGAAACCTCACAGGGGACCCAACTTCCAAAGGCAAAGGAAAAATGTTGTCTCCTTTAGAAAATGCTCAAAAAGACAGGAAACTTGATAGCATAGAAATGTCACATTACCCTGAGAGTAGGAACCATCATGATTGTGTGAGTCCTAAAGAAATAAAGAAACAGATTCCAGTTAATGCCACACATGGCATGTGCTTTTGAAAAAAAGGAATTGAAAAATATTTTCCAAACGTTCTCACGTAGACTGAGTGAATCTGTCCTTTGTAACCTGAAAGTGATTTACCCTTGTGAAATCATTTGTGCAAATCTGCCAACGATATGAATGATTTTGTTTGTCTACTGTCTCAAAATAATTGATCTTACAGACATTAGGCTAATTAAAATAGCCAGGCTCTTTGCAGAAAATCCACGAGCCCTCTTCATTGTGCTTTAGAGGTCAAGAAAGCAACTCTTGTGGAAGAGTCTAGAATACACTTCAATCTATTAAGATAAAGCCAAAGAATGTGTTTTTAATGCATTGATAAAAAATACATAAAAATATTTGGTATTTTTAGTCAGTCTCCAACTTACTCAAGGGTCATATCCCAAAACTTAGTGGGTAAATGGGTTGTCTGGAATTCAGAGTGCATTTTCCCATAGAAACAATGTCACCCATAGGAGTTAGTTCCCAGACTACCCTCTGAATGTTTTTTAACTCATAGTGTAGCAGACTGTTGGAGATTTTTAAATGATCACTTAAAATTGAATATTCTCAATTAATCGGCACAAAAGTAATTGATTGATTTACACCTTAGTTTAAATGCTGACATCTAGGAAGATTTGCTTCAGTTCTAGATTTTTGAGATAATAGATGGAGACTTTTGAGACATTCCTGTAGAAGCCTTTGGGATACTTTCAAAACGCTAAAGACAGATGATGCTAGACCTCTAGTTGCTTAATGCCATCCGATCATGTATGACAAAAGGGGAAGGGACTTTCTTGGTGGTCCAGTGGTTAAGACTCCACCTTCCAATGCAGGAGGCACAGGTTCAATCCCTGGTCAGGATAACTAAGGTTTTACATGCTGCAGGATGCGGCCAAAAAAGTAAATAAAAGTGTAAAAATAGAGATACAAGATAAAAATGAAAGTAAACTTTTGCGGGGGAAGGGGAGAGGGGAGCAGAAAGGTCTCTGGCCCCCATTCAACTTCCACCATCACAAAGGTAACAGGACAAGAAATGAGAAAGAAGGAAAGGAGAAGAGAGGTTAAAATGATGTACACGGAGGGTACGTACCTAAGCAGTGAACAAGGAGAGATGAGAGATGTCCTGTCGGGAAGCAAGGTACACACAGGGGAGGGAAGGGAATATTGGTCTAAGGGCTTTCTGTGTTTTCTTAAAATGGTAGTGCTGGCCCTGGGTCTCTGTGCGACTGTCCAGAAAGTTCAGAAGGGAAAAGGACCATGTTAGGGGTAGTCTGTTTGTGATTGTACACCCCTGGTGCTGAGGATATTTGGCAAACAGATGTTCATTCTTCAGGGGCAAGAATTATCTGACTTAGGAAGAACTGGCTTCCCAGTTTGAATCTGTCCACATCTACTGAGGATCTGAGTGTTCCAAGAACTGGGGACTGAGAACCAACTGTAGAAATTATTATACCCTTTACCTTGTGGAGCTAATCATAGCTAACATTTATGATTTGTTTTTACTCATGTAATCTTCACAATGACCCTAAAGAGTAGGCGTTATTATCACCCCATTTTACAGTTAAAGAAACAGAAACAGAGAAGATAAGTAAATAGCCTGCAGTCAAATGGTTAGTAAGTTGGTGGCTGGTGTTTGAATACAGGTAGTCAGAATATGGAGCTTACACTCATGACCACCATGCTATCCTCTGCCCCTCTGATCAACGTTCTCATCTCTTTGTGGCATTCGCTCCTGCCCTAATTCCATCTAGATTTTGGAATGATTCAGAAAAGTGGCTGTGTGTAAAGGCTGGAGATGGAAGAGGCATCCAAGATCAGGCTTTTAGGCTCCGTTAAAATTCTATAGCTACTGTGAAGAAAGTTGCATCCCCACAGAGAACATGTCAGACTTGGAAAAAAAATTATGACAAAAGGTCTCCAAAAGGACTTCTGAATCTTGGGTTTTATCTCATTCCACAAGTCAAAAGTCAGTTTCCTAAATCAAAGAATAAAACCAAGGACATCTTTATCAAGTATTGCTTTGACATCACTCCCCTTTGTATATACCAGACAGACACTCCCATTGGCTCTTTAAATAATTTTTCAACACTTCTGAACTTTGGCTTGGAGACCTTCCTTTGAATGATTTTACCTCCCTAGACATCCTAGCTCATATTTTTTTTTTTACTTCAACCTGGCAAAAGTTATTATCCTTCATAAAACTTTACCCTCTCTCTCTTCTCTAAGCCATCATATAAACCATTCCTCCTGATTATACACTCCTCTTCTCAAGCCGTATTCATTATGCTGTCAAATTTCCACGGAGGTTAATCTACTAGTGAGATTTTAGGTGGACTTCTGGGGCAGAGTATGCTCAGAGTGGATGGAGCTCGGGCTCAGGATCGGCCAGTGCAGGTTCAAATCCCAGTTCTGCCGTGTACATGCTGTGTCGTGTGGGCAAGTGATGGTGGTGGTGGTGGTTTAGTAGCCAAGTTGTGTGACTCTTTGCAACCCCATGGACTGTAGCCTGCCAGGCTCCTCTGTCCGTGGGATTTCCTAGGCAAGAATACTGGAGTCAGTTGCCATTTCCTCCTCCAGGGGATCTTCTCAGCCTGCGTTGGCAGGCAGGCTCTTTACCGCTGAGCCATCTGGGACGCCCAGAGCAGGTGACTGAGCCTTTCTAATTCACTGTTTTCTCACCTGTAAAATGCATAGGGTACTTCTGGTACTGGCATAACAGTTGTTCTGAGAGTTGAATGAGATATTACCTATAAAGAACTTAATTCTGTGTAAACATCATAAAATTCAATGAATGCTAGCTCCCACTTATGACAGTTCTTTTGGAGGGCAAAATAATTGGAGATGGATACAAAGAGACATTCGGCTCAGCATTTTTACAAGAGTAAAAAATTTAAAACAATTTTTGCCCAACCGTAGTTGAATATGTGGTGCTAGAGGTGAAGAACCCACCTGCCAATGCAGGGGATGTAAGATGCGGGGTCGATCCCTGGGTCAGGAAGATCCTCTGGAGGAAGGCATGGCAACCCACTCCAGTATTCTTGCCTGGAGAATCCCATGGACAGAGGACCCTAGCTGGCCACAGTCTATAGTGTCGCAAAGAGTCAGACACGACTAAAGTGGCTTAACACTAGCACCAGCTGAATATACAAATAGTCAGAAGTCATGTTCTGAATACTGGGATCTGTTCAGACTGTAATGGTGAGTTTTAAAAAACAATTAACCTTAAAACCTGTGGAATATGGTATTGGAGGGGAATGTATACTTAGAAAAAAGATTGGAAGACTATGGAAAAGTAAAGTATAATCATCTCCACAGAGATAATGTATATGAAGTGTGGGTGGGGATTGGGATTATGGGGGATTTTTTTTAACGTTTTGTACTTTTCAGTGTGTTCTAAATTTTGTACCTTTTAAATTAGAAAAATTATATGCTATTGAAAAATACTGTATACATTTTAGCCCTCTCCAATGATCTCTTCCTGGTTCTAATTCATTCAGACATCCAGCTCATCCCCTTCCTTGACTGCCCTTCTCACTCTCCACAGATTTATGTGTCCTCTGCACAGCTGCATTTGGTTTTAAGTATTTGGTAGAGTCTGTGGTTGGTGCTTGGATATATTTATGTGGGTTCTCTCTCCCTCATCAGACTGCATTTTCACCAGAGTATCTTCCCTGTAATTGTGCACAGTGATTTGGAAGCTCTTTGTCCCAACTGCCAACTAATTGAGGTCACTGTAAATAATTCAGGGAGAAAAACAAACGTTTAAATTGTTTCGTTATTAGCACTAACATTTATTGGGAGCTGGGGTCCAAGTGTGAGAAAGGAGGGGATTACAGACCTGTTGGGAATCAGGCCTATGTCTGGAGACAATGTTATATATTTATGCAGGTACCTCATTTCCTCCCAAAGCACAGAAATATAATGTTCCCAAAGCCCATCGCATTGAGGAGGGGGTGACATGACTAGTTCTGACCAATCGAATGAGAAGAGAAGTGGCATACATACTTGCAGGCCTTAAATAATTTTGTGTATTTCTTCATGAAATCCTACTTCCCTTGCTGTCTGCTGGCTAGATGGTGCCAGGGTGACCTTGAAGGCTGGATAAACCAGGCCTCCACCACAATATGATGGAGCCACAAGACGGAAAGGACCTGGGTCCCCGAGCTTCTGCTTAGAGGCAAACCACCCAAGAGAACTACCTGAATAGAAACACCTGAAATGAACAGTGCTGGGGAGAAGGATAAGATTCTTAATTATATAATAGCAATGAGATTTGAAGATCATTTGTTTCTGCAATAACCCTAGTCCAACTTACAATAGAAAATCATATATAAATAGTAAATAATTCAAGTAATATATTCTAGGTGTCAAACAGTAGGCTATTTAAAAAAAAATCTGTCCAAAGCTTTACTTTTCCACAAGACCCTTTCTTCAGTTCTCTTAGAAATCTTGGTGAGTGGTAATATAATTATCCTTGTATCATGATTTAAGAAGTTGAACTTCATCCTTTGACATAAGCAAAAACCAAGCTTTTTCTGACTTCAAATATTGTGCCCTTTCCTCTATTGCATACGGCTCTTTGTCTCTGGGCATAAATATGGCTAGAGTTCATAGCAGTGACTAATGACTTAATTACTTATACAAAAGAAGATACTTTGCTTAAATTGTTTAGGCAGTATTTCTCTAACTTTGGTTCTATAAGAAATTAGTACGTGTCCCAAAAAATAGAGTTTCAAGGACAAATGAGTTTGGGAAACACTGGGTTAAATAAATGTGACCAAGAGTGTTCTATTTGCTGACAAGCTCTGAGTCTTGAACTTATGATTCAGAAGCTCATATGGAAGTTGTATGCCATGCATCCCCAGCGTATGACTATGGAACTCTCACGGTGCAGAAGTCACAGGAGTAGAGAGTGCCCAAACGTCCCCCATTTCTCCACTTTGTCTCAGAGTTTATTTCTTAGTGTTGGGGACAACAAAATTCTTGAACAAGCCCATTTAACCAAGATCAAAGGTAACTCCTAGGGGATTTTTTAAAGGCTTTTTTTTTTTAGTTTATTTCCAATAAGAACAAAGCACATTCATTGAAACTGGAAGATAGAAAATACAAATAGGGCTTCCCTGGTGGCTCAGTGGTAAAGAATCTGCTTGCCAGTGCAGAAGACACAGGTTCAATCCCTGATCTGGGAAGATCCCACATGCCGCAGAGCAGCTAAGCCTGTGCGCTACAATTATTGTGTTCTAGAGCCCAGGAATCACAACTACTGAGTCCCCACACGCCACAACGACTGAGGCTGGAGTGCTCTACAGCCTGGGTGCTGCAACAAGGGAAGCGACCACAGTGAGAAACCTGAGCACCACAGCTAGAGAGACGCCCACACAGCAATGAAGCACCACTTTAGCTAAAAAAAAAAGAAAAAATTTAAAAGAAAAATACAACTGAACAGTAGAAAGAGATGCAAATCAACCAACTTCTATTCAACCCCACCAGCACAGTCAGCCTATGACAGTCACTACCACTGGGGGCTGCTGAGGGAGGGGAGAGTAGGATTTGAGGAAGGAGTAGATAATTTTATGAGGGTAACTAGCATTTAAAAGTCTGTGAGCGAGAACAGAAAAGATACAAGGAAATGAAGTCTCCTGTTCCAGGATGTAAATTGATCACATGTGGAGGGAGGGGCAAGAAGGAATTCCCACCTCGCTGTCCAGGGTGGGAATATCACGCAATGGCCAGGTGCAATAATCTTGACTTTCCCTCTTTATTTTCCTTTTCCTTTTCTCTAGTACATCTGATTCTGGCTAAACAGGGGGTGGGGATGTTAGCCCTGACAAACAGCGATTTGATCCCACAGGGCAACTCCTATTGAAAATCAAGATAACATAAATATTTTCGATTCTTCAAGTTGAACCCAGATTAAGTATTTTGTTTTGTGGGTGATCTCTCTGTTCTTTTATTAAAAGAAGATTATTTTATGAGAGCTAAGAATATTTGCACTGCTAGCATGTGGAGAATTTAAAATTCCCAACCAACACATTGTTCAAGCAAATAAAAAGGACAGCAGAGTTTCCGAAAGGTAAGTTGAGATCATCCTAATTAGTTGAGACTCTTGAGCAGGGATGAACCCAATCTTGAAGTACTGGCTATTTCAAAATAGACCTTTCAAGTTAAACAGGAAAATAAAATGTGTTTTGGAGCTGCAGTATTTGGAGCTTGGTTATGATTAAAGGTCCTGGAGGAGGAGATGGCAGATTTTATTGGGCTGGGCGGGTTTTCACCCATCATCTCTCTATGGGAAATTTCATGAAAATATTCAACTCCAATGTCCAGTGAAAAACATTTGGCCCCAGGGAATCAGTGAAAGCTAACTTTTATAGAGTGAATCCCATCTGGGACCAGAAGAATTAAGAAACAGAGGAATAGCATACCAGTCACATGGTACAAAAGTTAGTCTTTCAGCTTATAATCAGTCAATTCCTCCACGTTATGCTTTTCTTGATTAAAGCTACAATACAGAATCAGTCAGATGAGGGTTGGTAGATTTTCACTGCAGGACCTTGTTGAATTTCCCCCCAAATCTGAATTATGTGGTTGTGTGACAGACCTGTATCCCAGTAAGAACTCTATCTTTTGTGTCAGGAGGGATATTTCCTCTGGATACCCAGCAGTCTTTCTAAACTTATGGCAGTGGCAGACCCTGTTGTCTCTACCAGCAGTCTCCAACCTTTCTGGCACCAGGGATTGTTTTTGTAGAAGACAATTTCTTCCATGGACTGAGGAGGGAGGGGATGGTTTGGGCACGATTCAAGAGCATCACATTTATTGTGTACTTTATTTCTATTATTGTTAAGCTATGATATATAATGAAATAATTTTATAGCTCACCACAATGCAGAATCAGTGGGGGCCTTGAGCTTGTTTTCCTGAGCTCAAGGGGTAATTCGAGTCATGGGGAGTGGCTGTAAATACAGATGAAGCTTCACTCCCTTGCCTGATGCTCTTTCTGTGACCCAGTTCCTAAGAGGCCAAGGCCGGGTGGGGTGGTGGTTGGGGACCCCTGGTCTATACAACTCCACTCATGCCTTCTTCCTTAGCAGAGCCTATTTCCCATGATAAAAACATCAAGTTCCAGATGGGCATAAAGTGCTCCAGCTATATCCTGTACCTAAGGCTGGCTGCATGACTCAGTTCTGGCCATTTCTGGCTTGGAGGATTCTAGGAAATGTTTTTCCTTTTTGAAAAGGGGAGAGAGAAATGGGAGGAGAGTTTTGTTTGTTTGTTTTTTGCTTTTTTCCCCCTGCCACTTCTTTTTCTCTTTGATGTAATTGTGAAAGAATACGATGTTGCTGTTTTGTGATCCTGACATGACAAGCATGAGGATCAAAGATACCTCAGTGGGATGGACCAGATGAAAGGGCAGAAACATCTTGATGTGTTTGGATCACTGAGTCACTGTTACAATCCTGTGTCAGGTACCTCTCGATTTTTTGTGGAAGTCATTTTCAGATGGATATTCTATTAAAATCCAAAGCCTTCTAATTAAATACATCCAGTGAAAAGGTGGCCTTGTGTTCCAATAGGGCACAGAACCCTGAAAAAAAATGTAGTCTGTAGCCTCTGGTCATCTTGAATCTCTGGTATTCATAGATGTAGTTTGGCAAATTCCTCCTGGAAAAAGTAGAAGACCAGAACTTGCTTGACTCTGATCTGAGAATTCACTGGCTAATCTTGGCAGAGCCTAAGGCCATGAACACTCTGATTATTACCGAGGAAACAAGAATTACCGATGTTACAATTCAATATGAGAAAGGAAAGGAGGATTTACTCCCTGTTTCACACAATGTTTATCTCTTTTCTCATTTTCCTTAATCTTATCTTTCCTTTGTCTTCTCACTTTGACTTCAGAGAACAACTTCTACTTTTTTATTTTGTCAATTCTGAAGTTACTTCTTCAATATGGTAAAGCAATAAAAAGAATGCTGGCTGATTGACTCAGAACGGTGCCAAAAATGTATATATGGAATGTTAGGACATGCTCTATTGAATAAGCAGAAATTTAGTTAATCTCCAATGGAATCCCAGTCTCCCCACTCCTCACCACCATCACTGCCCAACTTTTATATCCTCTAGTCCTGGTAACTAAGTAACTTGCCAGACTGGAATATCTTCCCCTCTGCATACTGTAAATTAAAAATCTAAACTATTGTTACAAAACAGTATAACCCAATGCCCTGAAAGAAATTCTGCTCTAGGGAACATATCCATCCAAAAATTTGTGTTTCAAAAGTTCCTGTCCTTATTATTCTTGAGGAGTTTGATTTTCATTATAGATGAGCAGGGAATTATGCTGTGTCTATATTCTGTAATTTAATTAACTTGAAGATAGACACTTTTCTCTATTGCATCTATTGGATTCTTGATTAATACTAACACCATCCTGAGCTCAGAGTTCAGACAGAGCTGATTAGTAACCAAAGGCATTCAAATTTCAGTATGAAAGTAATGCATAGGAAATTCAGTTTTTGTGGGATTCAGAAATTTAGCATTCCACCTGAAATGTGTAAGAGAAAATCAAAGCCTGCCAGAAAAGTATTGTTTGCAAATGCTGTGAGTCTGTTGGGTCCTATAAAAGGTGCTTGATGTGTGAGGGACTTGATATGATTTATGTTATGTCTTTTTGGTTTTGTTGGTTGCTTTTGTTTTGTTTTGTCTGAAGGCTTTTTTTTTTTGGCGTTTGTTTCTCAGAGGAAAGAAAGAGGGGTTTGCCTGAAAAGAAGCAAGCATGGTTTTGCCTGGCATGACATGCTCTTGGCAGCCAAGTGTGTGCTAGTCAATGACTGCTCTTTCTTTTCAGGTGCTGATTTGCCGAGCATCTCCTTTCTTCTGTATTACACAGGCGTGGCCAAACGTAGCCACTGCTCAAAGTGTGGAGAAATCTTCCTGGCTCCCATTAAACAGAGGGAGCAACACTCAGAGATTCAGCAATGAAGCCTCCATTATCTGGACTGCTCAGAACTCTCACCATGATTTCTCATTCCTTACCTATAAAGATTATACTGACAATCAGGAAGTTTTCTGGGTCTATCTCCTCTGCTACGAAGTATAGGTGGTATCAATGTAACGTTTCCTAACAATGTTGTAGGAAGAAATCATTATTTAAAATAATTATAAAAATATGCTCAATACCAATTGTTATTAGGGAATGGCAAATTAAAACAACAAAATACCAGGTACTCCCATTCACTTCTGGTGGAAATACAAAATGGTACCACCACTTTGGAAGACAGTTTGATGGTTTCTTACAAAATTAAACATATCCTTACCATATCATCCAGGCATTCTACTCCCTGGTATTTATTTAAAGGAGTGGAAAATTTACATGCACACAAAAACCTGTTCATGGATGTTCATAGCAGCTTTATCCATAATTGTCAAAACTTGTAACCAATCAAGATGTCCCTTAGTAGGTGAATGGATAAACTGTGGTATTACCTATATGAATTCATTCACTCAGTTGTGTCTGACTCTTTGAGACCCCATGGACTATAGCCCCTCAGGCTCCTCTATCTATGAAATTTTCCAGGCAGGAATACTGGAGCGGGTTGCCATTTCCTTCTCTGATTACAGTACAATGGGATATTATTCAATGCTAAAAAGAAATGAGCTATCAAGCCATGAGAAGACATGGAGAAAACTTAAGGGCATAATATTGAATGAAAGAAGCTAATCTGAAAAGGCTGTGTATTGTGTGATTCCGACTATATGACATTCTGGAAAAGACAGTATTATGGAGGAAGTAAAAAGATCAGTGGCTGCCAAGGGCTTCAGAGGAGGGAAAAGAGATTAATAGGTGGAGCACATGGGATTTTTAAGGTAGTGAAACTATTTTGTATGATACTGTAAGGATGAATATATATCATTATACATTTGTCAAAAGCCATACAATGTAACTAATGCATAACTAAAGAGTCATCCATAATAAACTGCAATTGTTGCTAATGATGTGTCAGTGTTGTTTCAAGGATTGTAACAAAACAGAGTGTAGTATGTTAATGGTCAGGGAGCTTGAGCCTGGGGTAGGGGTTATGTGGGAATTCTGTACCTGCTGTTCAATTTTTTTGTGAACCAACATAGTTTTTAAAAAATAAAATCTAAAATTGAAAATAAATTTAAAAACTAAAATCATTATACAGTAGGAAGTGGGTATAATTATATAATAACCATTTATAAATGAATAAAGCATGTGATCAACAATGACTGCAAGTTTTAGGATTATACCTGACACAAAACAACAACAAAATCTTAGAAAAGATAAAAGAATATTTCTCTCTCATGTAAAATAAGAATAGACGTTGGCAGTCCTGGGCTGGAGTGGTGACACCATAAAGACTTTGTAGACCAAGGCTTCTGGCTTTGCTGAGGCTCTCACACCAGCAGTTAACTACTATCCCATGGCCTGACATGGTTGCCAAAGCTCCGGCCATTACATCTGCCTTCCAAGAAGCAGAGAATGAGAAAGCAAAGTAGAAGAGATGCTTCCTCCCTTTCAAGGAGACTTATGGATGTTTTATATTGTACTTCTGTTTCAATCTCATTGGTCAGGCACTTAGACAAATGGCCACACTAATCCATCAGGGAGTCTGGCAAATTTTTAGCTATTTAATTTATATTGATTAAAAAAAAATAGAAACCTGGCTAAAAATCAGGGCTCTTTTTCTACATAAAAGGGGGAACAGGATGTCGGAGAAGGCAGCTAGCAGTCTGAGACACTAAGCAACGGTTGCTATGTTGAAAATACAGTGCTCAATGCAGAGGATGCAAAGACTTTAGATCAACAGGGGAAATAAACATGTAAGCACATAGATGTCACATATGGCAGCAATTTGTTAATGACACAAAGATTTCAGAAGAGGACATGAGCATGCCCAGCTGGGGTGATCAGAGAAGGCCACCTAGGGGAGGATATTTTATAGGAACCTAGAAGATGAAGAGAATTTGGATAATAAGAGGTGAGACAGAGGGCAAAGCTGGTACAAAGATGGCAGGAGAAAAGGCAAATTTTTGATAATGAGGGCCATGCAAGTCATTGTCATATACCATGTTAAGCACAGGAAGAAAAATTTCCCAGGCCAGGAGAAACGGATGTCTGCAGTTTGGGTACATACCCTGCTGACATCAGTTTCTCTCTTCACAATCTGTCCATCATCCCCATGAAGTGGGGAGTGAGGAAGAATTTCATTCAACAACACACACTTTGAGTGTCTCAGGCACTTTTTTTGTATTTATGATAAAACACCCAAATATATATCCAAGTGGGATTACCAGCCTGGGTTGGATCCAAGAGACTTTGGTTAACAGAACTATTTCTCATCATAAATCCCCAAACAAGTTGAGTTTTTCACTTCCTCTCCTAATCTGCTATGGAGCACAGCCGAGGGGGCTTGAAGTCATCTACTTTTTGGCAGTGGCTACGATTCCAAGATGATGGAACGATTCTTTTCCATATACATCATTATTATTTCTAGTATAAATATTTATGAAGCACTCACTGTGCAATAGAAAAGAACTCCTGCCTGGTGGTCTTCCCAGCTGAACAAAACAAACATGAGTAGAGGCCAAGGGAAGAGGTGGGAAGAGAACCTCAGCTGGTGGGAAACAATAGGAATTGATTCCTCACCCACCAGCTTTTATTCACATTGGATAATATTTGGATGTGGCCGCCATATTTCAGATGTGTAAATGAAGTGTGTTTTTAGTGGTTGAACATACACTTAGACAGGGCTTGACATGTGCCGTGAACTGTTTTGAGTCCTTTACAAACATTAATTCATTTAATCTCTGTGAAATAGACACTATTTATTATCCCATTCTCCGATGAGGAAACTGAGGCATAGAGGACTTTGCCCAAGGTCACCGAGTCATAAGGATCTAAAGCAATACTGTCCACGAGAACTTTCTGTGATGCCAGAAGTATTGTATATTGGCACTGCCCAGCGGGATAGTCCCTGGCTCCATGTGGCCACTGAACACTTGTAATGTGGCTAGGGTGATTAAGAAACTGATTTTTTATTTTATTTCATTTTAACCTTGTTGACATTTAAATAGCCACATGTGGCTAGTGGCCACCATCATCAGCACAGCAGCTAAAGTCCAGATTGTGTACTATCGTGCTAAAATTCTCTTCTCTGTTTTTAAAATGTGAAAGCCAAGAACATAGAGATTCTTTTGTGAAACAGAGCTCCTGCCTGGTGCATTTGCTGTTTAATTATGATGAACAATGTGAGATGTATGTTTATGGAAGAAAATGAGAAAATGAGCAAATCACTTAGGGGGTGCCATTTCTCGTTTATCCCCTGGCTGTTATGGAGGCTTACAATAAAGTAATCTCTGATGAAAGTTCTGTCACAGTTTGTAGCAGATGAGAAGGTCAGAGGGGAGAAACCAGGGACTGGGGCCACATTGGGTCTCCTGCATTGCAGGCGATTCTTTACTGTCTGAACCACCAGGGAAGAACCTAAGAAAGCATGACTATATCTTTCCTCTAATACTAATAGCTTCCCTACCATGGCTTTGCTATGTAAGCACAAGCCCTAACTCTCATACTGTACTCTATACTTTTTTTTAACTTTTTGTTTTATATTGGAATATAATTGACAAACAATGCTGTGACAGTTTCGAGTGCACAGCAAAGAGATCCAGTCAAACATATACATGTATCCATTCTCCCCAGGCTCCCCTCCCATCCGGGCTGCCACATAACACTGAGCAGAGTTCCCTGTGTTATACCGTAGGTCCCCGTCGGTTATCTATTTTAAATATAGCATGTCTACACTTTTCAAGGTCCAATTTATCTTTGTATTGATTTTCCATAAAATCCCAGTATAGTTCCTTGGTCACATTCTATCGATTATCTTAACTTTTGTCTGTTTCCCTGTGGGAGACTCTAGCATGTACTTTATTGTAGCACTGACTGCACTGCATTGAAAAGTTTAATGCTAATCTATCTCCCTGACAAGACTAAAACCCTTTTAGAACAACACCTATCTCATAACAGATGCTCAGTAACCAAGGAACAAATGTTTGTTTGAATGAATGGTCACTGTGAAAAATTTGAAGTATATTTCTCTGTCTTTTGTATAAAACAAAATGGAAGCCCCTCCAATGGAGCAGATGCAGCATTGGGTTACATCAAACTTCACCGTTTTATAACAGCATTATTGTGGGCAGGGGCAAAGCACAGTTGTCGCAGACAATGAGCACATGGCTTGTTTAACTTTGCCCAAGGAACACAAGTTATCCAAAGACAGTTGGATTTTAGTGAACTGCACAGAACCCTGTATGGAAAAGAGGTGTGGAAAAAATGGCAATTAGGCAAGATACTGCATTTTTGTTACAAGTCTATAAAGCTCAAACTTCAGAGAATGCTTTTGAGAATTTTAAGAAGTGTATGTGAAAGATGTTATGACATTAGGTGAAGTGGAGGGAGGGGCAGAAAGAGGCTGAGATAGACCAAGGTCACTTTAATAGCCTTTGATTTAGTTTAATTGATTGAGCGCAAAAAAAGAAAAAAAAGGACAAAAAGAATGAGGAGCTGGCAAAATTGACAAATGTAAAATGCTGTAACAGAAATGACTGTACTTGCCTTGAGTAGGAGTGGAAAAGTTTGTTATACTAGGAAACAGTCATTTAAATGGAAAGATGGTTTTTCATGTCTTTTATGGCTTGTTGTAAATGATTAATTAAATACTCTGAGTGTTTCATTAAAAGTATGCATTCCTTCCAAATTAAAGTGTGTAGAGACTCGTTATAAATAAATTCATTGGGTGAATGAAAGGAGCATTTACTTCTCAATGAATATTACTGGCAAATTTCATTCTTGACATCGATTACATAGACTGAATTTATTTTAATATGCAATACGAACAAATTACGAAGCTAATTGGTTTTCTACCTTAGCATTTTTGTGTAGCTTAATGCATTTATAAGTGACCCAATGATTTTAAGAGTTCACTACACAGAAAGCATTTTACTATTGAAAATAAAATAACGGGTAAGATATGCCTTGTACTTCACTCATTTTCTATCCTCACAGTCCATGGAACAATTTCAAGTGCCCATTGTGTGCAAAGCATTTTACTGTATGCTGCAAATAACGGAAAGAAAACAAAAAACTTATTTCTGCACTCTAGAAGCTCAAAGTGACATGGGAAAGACATATGCATGAAACAACGTTAATATAAGGCAGACTCAGGTAAGTAAGTGCTAGAATAATAAGAGCACAAAGTGCTTAGAGGGTAGAAGGAAGGGAGGGATTAAGTCTGGTGGGGAGGGGATCAAGAAAGACTTCTTGGAGGAGGAAGGATTTGAGCTTGGCCTTGAGAGATGGCTGGGAATTCAACGGGAGGCTGGGGGCTGGGGAGTCAGAGGAGGAGAGAGAGGGTTTGTGTGGTCCGGGTTGCTGGGTTGCTCTACAGGGAGGTTTTGGTTTCTCTGGACAATTTTGAACTGTCACGCAGAAGAGACATGTCATACAGAAAATACACAGAGCAACTAAAAACTGGTCTGCAAATACAGCTATGTGACTTCAGAGAAGGAAACCACGTCAGGCTGGGATATGGGCTACACAAGTGACAGGTATAATTAGACATTGAGCAGATCAGCATTTTTGATTAATATGCCCATTCTTCCATACACTGACCCTGAGCCTTAAAAGGAACCTCTGGAAGTTAGTTAGGTCACCTTTGACTGGGATGTTTTTCTATGTTATTCCCTTAGCCTTGGCCCTATAACATGAGCTCTTCCAAGGCTGAGAACTCTGGGTTCAGAAGACCAGTACAATAAAATAGAGTGGTGGCATCGATGGCAACAGCCTTATTACATCTCTGCTTTGTAGCTGTGTTAGTAACTCTATATAGGCATTGCGGCAAGGATGTGTGGTCCCTCGGGGCTGTCTTTTCAGTATATCCCTATCATGAGAACACCTCCTGCTTGAGACGAAAGCTGATCATTTAACTGATTCATGATGGTTTCCTATGATCTGGCCTTAAGAAAGGTCATCCCTATCAAGCTACCAGTTAGAAGTCTAAAGTTATAGAATGTTAGAGCTGGAATAATGTAGCCCAACCCCATCAGTCTCCACTTGACAGTAGGAGAAAGACAATATTAGGGAGAAATGATTCTAAAGTCACACAAGGAGTATTTAACCTGAGTGAGAACTAGAATGTAAGACTCTGGGCTTCCTATCTCTCACGTCAGTTTCTTTTCCTTGCACTGTACTGCCTTCTTTATTTGCATCATTTAATGAACGTGTGTGTGTGTGTGTGTGTGTGTGTGTGTGTGAATATTCCCAAGAACTCAGCCTAAAGCCTTCAGTAGGATCACAAAGAATAATGGAATAATAGCTAAGCAAAAGAGGTAAAATGCGTTGGCTCCAAACCCTCCCCCTTGGAAAAACATTAGAATCCTGGGAATTTCTTGAGACTCAAGAAAGCTCAAACCCCAGGACTTGCAGTGTAAACACTGTGGCTAATTTGTTGAAGTGAGATGCCATTGATGATTCTCTCTGCCTTGAGAGATGACAGAGCTCCTGATGGAACAAAGCAGATTGCTGTAGCAGATTGCTGGGTGCAGGCAGACTGCAAAAAGTGATCAGGAAAAGACAAGACTTTTTACTGAGACAGATAATCTTTCTTAAAGAAGAGTCGAGGAGGGGCAGGGAGACAGCTAAAAAGGAATTCCTCCCATAAAGTTTGCCTTTCTGAGGATAACATTTTGACTGCTCTGCCTCTGCCCCAGACATTGGACAACAACCTGGAGTGAGGATCTGCCAAGCTAGTACATCAGTTTGACAAAACAATTACAAGAAAATGGAATGTGCTTTTCTACTTATTTTCTTACCAAAGAAAAATGTCCATGAGCCTTTCTGTAGAACAACGTTTCTTACTTACTGGAGTTGTATCCTTTCAAAGTGATTCAATTTGAGGTTGTCCTCTTCCCTGATAGCTCAGTTGGTAAAGAATCCGCCTGCAATGCAGGAGACCCCAGTTCAATTCCTGAACGTCAGGACAATCCCCTGAAGAAGGGATAGGCTACCCACTCCAGTATTCTTGGGCTTCCTTTTTGGCTCAGCCGGTAAAGAATGCACTTGCAATGTGGGAGATCCCTGGGTCAATGTTTGATCCCTGAGTTGGGAAGATCCCCTGGAGAAGGGAAAGAGTACCCATTCCAGTATTCCGGCTTGGAGAATTCCATGGACTATGTCCATGGGGTTGCAAAGAGTTGGACGCTACTAAGTGACTTCACTTTCACTTTCTTCTTTCCATTTGCTTTTAAAGTTCTATTTACAATAGTATTTATTGGGTTGGCCCAAAGTTCGTTTGTGTTTTTCTGTAAGACAAATAAAAAAACTCGAATGACTTTTTGGCCAACCCAATAAAATAAATCAATTGCATGGATTTTTAAAAAAATTCTTAATTGTTTCCATCCATCAATAGGATACTTTACTTCTATTACCACGTAATAACATTTCTTCTACTTCTACATAAGGATGGGGAATCTGATGTTAGAGAGAACGTTACCTTAGCAACCATCTACTTGGCTGCCCTCATTTTCTAGAGGCAGAACCCTTCAGGAATTACTAGACTTCTTGTGTCTCATGCAGGGGAAGGGCATAATCTGCTAGGACTCAACTTTCTGCTTTTTTCTTGCCAAATCATTCTACCTTCATTAGAATCACACCTTAAATCACATTTCCCTTAGGAAATAGGCCTCGATTTTGCTTTATTAGTGTTTTAACAAAATCCAGGAAATGCCTTCCTGGATTAATGGAAGGTAGATTTTTTTTTTTTTTTTCCATTTTAAATTCCATCAAGGAGAGCCACTGTTACAAAGTTCATTATATTTACTTGTGACTATATTAGTCAGATTTCTAAGTGCTAATTCTGGGGAATAAACAACCCCCAAATCTCAGTGGTTTGTAAGAGCAACAAATATTAACTTTTTGCTCATGGGTCTGTGGGTTGGCAGGTGGCTCAGTGTCAGACTTTGGGTTGGATTCAGGCGTTCTCTCCTGGTCTCTCATTCTGGGACCAGTGGCTGACTGGGCCTTGCTCATTTCCTGGCAGATGGCAAAAGCCCAGGACAAGCCCTATCATGAAAGCACCATGAAAGCCTCCTCCCAAAACAAATCTGGTCACTTTCCATCAGCCAAAGCAAGTAACATGGCAAAGCCCAAGTCAGAGATGAATGTCCCACCTGCTCTACCAAGAGGCACTGCAAAGTTATACGGCAAGTGATACGGAATCAGAATGCTTTTCTAGGGAGTGGAAAATTGAGACCAGCTTTCCAATCTACCACTTAAAATAGAAAGGAACTATTACTTTTGTCTAGAGTCAGAAATTACACCACTGAGTTCTCCAAGATACCTAGAATAAGACAAATCCTTATTTGAAATTTAATTTTCTACATGCCTTTCCTTTTCCTGTAATATTGGGCACAGAGTAGATTATCTGGATATTCATTAAATATTTGAAAGATTACAAAAATACTGTGCTCACTAAGGACTTGCGTCTTTTGTAACATTGGTTCATTCATTCATTCGACCATTCCAGGATCATTGACTGAGTGCCACCATGTGCCAGTCACTACTGATGAGTGTGCAGGAAACATCAGTAGACAGGAAAAAAAATGACTGCTTTGTGGAGCTTATTTTCTAGCAAAGAGAGACAATTCAAAATACAATAAAAATAAGTAAAGCATATACTATGTTACTATTTTCGTTTTTTGGCTGTGCCATACAGCATGTGGGATCTTAGTTCCCTGACCAGGGATCGAACTCGTGCTCCCTGCATTGAGAACTCAGAGTCTCAACTACTGGACCACCAGGGAAATCCCCAGTCAGTATTTTATATGTGAGTTATATAAAGAGTAGGGGACTTCCCTGGGTGTCCAGTGGTTAAGACTTCCCCTTCTAATGTAGGGGATGCAGGTTCAAAGGCTGATGAAGGAGATAAGATCCTACATGCCTCACAGCCAAAAAAAAATCAAAACATAAACAAAACAGAAGCAATATTGTAGCAAATTCAATAAAGACTTTAAAAATGTTCCATATTAAAAAATCTTTAAAAACAATAAAATGAAAAAATAAAGAATAGGCTAAAAGTATCAGAGGAGAACTAAGGGTAGGTATGTAGACAATCTGTAATTTTTTCATATTCTCTTATCAAAGAGGTGACCTTTGATCAGAGAATTGAAGATCAGAGAATTGAAGATCAGAGATGTTTTGCTCTGTTCTCCATGTATCCACTGAGTTCCAGAGTGAGTCCTCAGAGATCATTTTGAGTGTAAGTGTGGGCTTGCGAAAGGGGAGGGAGCACTGAGAGTGCAGGATTTTGGGGCTAGCCCCCACTCCCAACCAGCAACAACCAGAGCACTTCCAATTGTAGATTTAGATTGAGCCACACAATTTCTTTTGAGGACTATCCTGCCATTAAAAAAAATGCTTTAAAAATACTATCTTCGACTGTAAACTCATCAAGGTCAAAGATATGGATTAAGATACTGATTCAGTTCAGTTCAGTTCATTTCAGTCACTCAGTCATGTCCGACTCTTTGATACCCCATGGACTGGAGCACTCCAGAACTCCCTGTCCATCACCAACTCCTGGAGTTTACTCAAACTCACGTCCATTGAGTTGGTGATGCCATCCAACCATCTCATCCTCTGTCGTCCCCTTTTCCTCTCACCTTCAATCTTTCCAAATTCTCCAAGCAAAAGTTCAACAGTATGTGAACCATGAACTTCCAGATATTCAAGCTGGATTTAGAAAAGGCAGGGGAACCAGAAATCAAATTGCCAACATCTGTTGGATCATCAAAAAAAGCAAGAGAGTTCCAGAAAAACATCTACTTCTGCTTTATTGACTACACCAAAACTTTGACTGTATGGATCACAACAAATTGTGGAAAATTCTGAAAGAGATGGAAATACCAGACCGCTTGACCTGCCTCCTGAGACATCTGTATGCAGATCAGGAAGCAACAGTTAGAACTGGACATGGAACAACAGACTGGTTCCAAATTGGGAAAGGAGTACATCAAGGCTGTATATTGTCAGCCTGCTTATTTCACTTATATGCAGAGTACATCATGAGAAACACTGGGCTGCATAAAGCACAAGCTGGAATCAAGATTGCCAGGAGAAATTTGAATAACCTCAGATATGTAGATGACACCACCCTTATGGCAGAAAGCAAAGAAGAACTAAAGAACCTCTTGATGAAAGTGAAAGAGGAGAGTGAAAAAGTTGTCTTGAAACTAAACATTCAGAAAACTAAAATCATGATATGTGGTCCCATCACTTCATAGCAAATAGATGGGGAAACAGTGACAGACTTTATTTTTGGGGTTCCAAAATGCAGATGGTGAATGCAGCCATGAAATTAAAAGACACTTGCTTCTTGAAAGAAAAGTTATGTCCAACCTAGACAGCATATGAAAAAGCAAAGACATTACTTTGCCAACAAAGGTCCATCTAGCCAAAACTATGGTTTTTCCAGTAGTCATGTATGGATATGAGAGTTGGACTATAAAAAAAACTGAGCACCGAAGAACTATTGCTTTTGAACTGTGGTGTTGGAGAAGACTCTTGAGAGTTCCTTGGACTGCAAGGAGATCCAAACAGTCCATCCTAAAGGAAATCAGTCTTGAATATTCATTGATAGTGAAGCTGAAACTCTAATACTTTGGCCATCTGATGAGAAGAATTGACTCATTTGAAAAGACCCTGATGCTGGGAAAGACTGAAGATATTGATTAAGATCATTAATTAAATGAATAGTGATAGCTCAATGTTGCAGTAGTCAACAGCTCCGAGGTTTGGTCCATGACCTTCTTCTCTTCTCTCGTGATGTTCCCCTTAGATAGTTCACCTAGTCTCACAGCCTTCAGTACCACTCCTATCCTAACAACTCTCAGCTTTATATCAACCCTAACTCTTCTACTGGACCTCAGACAGTTCCAGTTGGCTGTCTGATGGCAATCTTACATTTAACACAGCTGAAACAGCTCTTGAGTTCACCTGCAATGCAGGAGACACAAGAGACACAGGTTCGATTCCCAGGTCAAGAAGATCCCCTGGGAGGAGGGCACAGCAACCCACACCTACAAACCATGGGGTCACAAAGAGTCAGACATGACTGAGCAACTAAGCACTCAAGCGCTCACTCCCAGACCACCCAGCCATTCTGTTTCGTCACCCTTTATAATATTATCACTCTGTTCAATTATATTGTTAATTTATCCATTTACCTGATGTCTGTTTTCTCATTGCAACAGAGATTTTGTTGTTGTATCACAAGCACCTGGAAAAGTGTCTGACATACAGTAGATGCTCTGAATTGATCAAATAAACGACGGCTGGTATCAGTGGCTTTTCAGAGCCTAGGTGCTGTTAGGAAGAAACTGGAAGAGGCTCATGGCATGCAGTATTGTGGAGGTGATGGCGTGGGGATGGAAATCTGTGGCTTCACATTAAAGTGAAAATGGAAAAGAAATGGGGGTCAGAAAAATAAGTGTTTTCCAACTGTACAATTATGGTCTGACCCCAGATTTTGTTCTTCTTGACATCTTAGGTCCACTTCAGATATCTGTATCTGCTACGTTCGATTGTAGGCTACTGAAACCCACACTGGAACACTTAAGGAAAAAAAAGAAGGAAAGAAAGGTTAGAGAATGAGCCCAGAAGTGAAAATAAAAGAAGGGTTAGTCACTCAGTCATGTCTGACTTATTTGCGACTCCTTGGACTGTGGCCCCCAGGATCCTCTCTCCATGGAATTCTTCAGACAAGAATACTGGAGTGGGTAGCCATTCCCTTCTGCAGGGGTCTTCCCCACCCAGGGATCGAACCTTGGTCTCCTGCATTGCAGGCAGATTTTTTTTACCATCTGAGCCACCAGGGAAGCCCTGAAAATAAAAGAACTAGATCTTATACACAAAACAGAGATAGACCTACAGACATAGAAAACAAACATGGTTACCAAAGGGGAGAGGGGGGAAGGGACAAATTAGGAGTTTGGGATTAATACACACACCCTATTAAATATAAAATAGATATAAAAAAGGACCTACTATATAACACAGGGAACTATATTCTGTATCTTGTAATAACCTAAATCAGAAAAGAATCAGAAAAAGAATATAAGTATATAACTGAATCACTTTGCTGTACACCTGAAGCATTGTAAATCAACTATATTTCAATTGTTTAAAAAAGAACTAGGTGTTACTGGAACAGCTTAGAGGATCTGGGGCCAGGAACACAAGGACACTGTCTTCAGGCCTCTGAGGCTGAGATAAAAGAATGGCTACAATTTTCATTTTCTGACAGTTTATTCAAATTTTAATTTCTGGGATAAGAATGTCTGATACATTCTTATTCCTGGATCCTGGCATGGAGTGAGCCCCCACCATCCTAAACCCAGTGGACTGTTATCAAAATCACAGGTAATGGATGCTGGACAAGCTAATGCAACAGCTGTCCACTCCATTCCATGAAAATATCATAGGGTGAGGTGTTTCATTTTAGAGGGTTATAATCTACTTTGCAAGGAAATAAAGCTACAGGTCACTTATCTCAATGAAGGAAATCTATTATTGCTGGGAAAATAAGGCATCCTTCCTGTCAGCTCTGAGAAGCTAAAGGAGATTTAGTCCTAGACCTGTGTTTTCTCTCCTGGGGCCCCTTTTAAGATTCATGTCCCTCATCTTCTGCAAACTGTCAGCTGGAACAGGGCATGGCTGATTCCTGACCACAGGATTTCCCCTGTTCTCGCCCTCTCCAGATTTCACAGCAAATTGGGCAACAAATTTAAGTGTTAAATAAAATAACTCTAACCACAAGCCTTAGGTAATTCACAATCAATTCCTCCAGTGTATATAAGGATGTGTGTGTGGGTGTGGGTGTGCACGCATACACGTGTTAGATGAAAGTAACAGGTGAGGGGAAAAGGGTAGAAAAGAGGAAGAGAAAGAAAACTCAGGAATAAAGGCGCAACAATGGAAAACAAAGAGCATATCAATGTGGCAAAAACATACTCTTTCCCCACAAGCTAATTGATTTTAGGCCAATTTGCCTACTTGGCACTAAAAATTTTTGAAGACTGATCACCGAAATGAAGATTCATGTTTATGCCAATAGAGATATAATATAATTTATGTGCCTGTCTGTTTCCTCTACAAACATTTGTGGTGCCTGTTTTTGCACTCATCACACACTGAGTGATTCCAATGTGTTACCTGACGTCATGGAGCTAATGGTGAGGGTAATGGTGGCCATGAGGCGGGTGGAAATAACAGAGACCTGGGAGAGTGTTCTTTGTCAGTGGGGTAGTTGAGGCTGCCATGAACTCCTGTCAAAGAAAAAGTATACAGGGGCTTCTAGAGGAAACTGGGTTTCAAGGAGAGAGAAATCAAGACTTGCCAGTGGAGATACGAGAAGGCACTCAGAAAATGAAGGGTCTGAACCAAAAGGAAGAAGATCCTCATGAGAGCTACTGGGAACAGGTAAGCAGAATGGAGAGCAACTCAACTCAGAGCCAAGTGGGAGACAGGGCTGCAGAAATAAAGGAGCTCTTTCTACAAGAATCTGGAGCTAGGTGGGAAGGATCAGGAGGAGGGCCAGGTTTTGTGGAGCCTGAAGCAACATTCAAGTTCCAGGAGTCTCCTTAGAAGAACATAAAATTGTAAATAGCAACTTAGGTTTCAAAGTGCGTACTTATTTAGAAAGAGAAATCATAATGCATTATGTCAGTCCTTCTATTGTGTCCGACTCTTTGATACCCTTGGGACTGTAGCCCGCCAGTCTCCTCTGTCCATGGATTCTCCACCAAGAATACTGGAGTGGGTTGCCATTCCCCTTTCCATAACACATTACACATTTTTAAAAGCAAATACCTCAGACTTTGTGAAACCCAGAAAAATATAAGAATTGTACTCTTGGATACACATCTATATGGGTTTTCTTAATTATTACTTTTTAGCTATATTTTCTTTTAGGTTATTCATTTATTCCTATGAAAATGACTGTTGCCTGGAGAATTCCAGGGATGGGGGAGCCTGGTGGGCTGCCGTCTATGGGGTCGCACAGAGTTGGACATGACTGAAGCGACTTAGCAGCAGCAGCAGCATAGTTCTTTACAGAGTGAATAGGAAAATTATTCAGTCATTAGTCTGTCAAATGATTAATTGTTTAAATTTTGGTATTTTTGATTAGACATTGACCTAGTCAATCTCTGGCTTACTATTTTAAACAGCTGAAGATGGGAAGAAGTTTTCACAGGCTAACTTCTGGCTCTGTATATTTCCAGCCTTATTTCTCCTCTTCAATCCACAGGACATGGTGCAGGACATATCACTGTGATAGGGCTTCTGGTCATGCCCCTTTGAGTTAGCACAACAGTATTTCCAGGAATATTGCTGGAAGCCATTCCAACACTTAGAAAGCTAGAAATTGCTTAACTCCATGCAGAAGTGCCTGCAAACCACAAAACATACCCCACCACATCCAAATTAAACTCAACTTTCCCTCAGCTGAATGCCAAAAAATGCCCATGGCCACTCGAATGCCACAGAACCCAAGGAAAGGCATGACAGAGCGGAAGGTGAAATAGAAAGAGAATGGGCTCACAGACTGTCACCAACTATTGTTCCTTCACAAATTTTATCATCCTTATGACTGTGTGACTACATTGCACAGGGCCCTCTCAGGGCCTTGAAATATAACGGCAAATGAAGGACTTTGAAACTTGCCAGACACTGGAGTGGGTATTCAAGAAACCTCTGAACAATGCCTCCATATGCAAAACAAACAAAGAACAAGAAAACTTAGGAAAAAGGGAACTATAATCCAAAGTGTTAAGACCTACAAAACAAATCTGCTACCTAGAGAGGAAGAGAAATAAGTGAGGTTTTAGAAAGGTTCATAAGGTTTTAGCCCATGTGAAGATTAGATGGAGGATCTGCACTTGTAAGCTAATTCAACGGTATATAACCATAACATGTTTCTAGGGAGCCCTGTATTGGTTATCTACACTGCATAACAAATTATCCAAAACATAGAGACTTGAGACAAGGAGAAGCATGAATAACCACACACAGTCTCTGAGGTTTGGGTTTGGGGAGTGTTTAGCTGAGAGGTTCTGGCCCGGCAGCTCCCATGAAGTTGCAGTCATGACGCTGGCTGGAACGGGTCACATGCATGTTTCATTGAGGCTGGAGGATCATTCCTGGCAATTTAGTGCTGGTTGTTGAGACAAGGCATCAGTTCTGACCACATGCATCTCTCCACAGGGCTTCTGGAGTATCCTTCTGACATGGTAGCTGGCTTCCTCCAGAATGAGAGAGCCAAGAACAAACGGGAAAGCCTCAATATCTTTCATGAACTAGTCTTGGTGTCACTCTCTGACATTTCTAAAAATCTTATTGGCAGTGCTATTACATCGATCTCAAGCTCCCAACTCATCCCGTGTCTACACATCTGTTCTCTACATCTGCATCTCTATTCCTGCCCAGCAAATAGGGTCATCTGTACCATTTTTCCTAGATTCCACATACATGTGTTAATGTATGATATATGTTCTCTTTCTGACCTACTTCACTATGTATGACAGATTCTAGGTCCATCCATGTCTCTACAAATGACCCAATTTCGATCCTCTTCATGGCTGAATAATATTCCACTGTACACATGTATCACATCTTCTTTATCCAGTCATCTGTAACAGACAGCTAGTGACAAACTGCTGTATAGCACAGGGAGCTCAGCTTGATGCTCTCTGGTGACCTAGAAGGATGGAATTGGGGAGTGGGGTGGGAGGGAGGTCTAAGGGGAGGGGGGATATATGTATACATATAGCTGATTCACTTCACTGTACTGCAGAAACTAACATAACACTAAAAAGCAACTATACCTCAATTTTTAAAAAATGAAATGAAATAAAAAAAAAACAACCTACTGGTTACATCGATCAGTTGTCTTCACTGTGGGAAGGGATTGCACAGGGTGTGAATACCAGGAAATGGGGCTTAGGAGAACCCTCTTGGAGCCTAGTTTCCCCTGCTAAGTCACTTCAGTCATGTCCGACTCTGTGCGAACCCATAGATGGCAGCCCACCAGGCTCCCCCGTCCCTGGGATTCTCCAGGCAAGAACACTGGAGTGGGTTGCCATTTCCTTCTCCAATGCATGAAAGTGAAAAGTGAAAGTGAAGTCGCTCAGTGGTGTCCGACTCCTAGCAACCCCATGGACTGCAGCCTACCAGGTTCCTCCGTCCATGGGATTTGCCAGGCAAGAGTACTGGAGTGGGTTGCCATTGCCTTCTCCCCTTCATGCTCTAATGTAGGTTAATTTTGTGCAGCTGCAGACCAGGATTTGTAAATACTGTCCTGGCAAGAGCTGGAAAAGGACCAGGATCCCAGGAATTTGTGAGCTTATGTATGTATGTGTGTGTATGCATAGGGGGTGGTGGAAGGAGTCTTCAAAAGTAGTCACTGGCAGCATTCAGACTCATAAACTGCAAAGAAATAGGGTGACTTGGTTTCAGAGATGAGCCCCTTGGAAAGAGAAAAAGAAAATGAATCCCCTAAAGCCACAAGCACAAGCTGGAATCAAGATTGCTGGGAGAAGTATCAATAACCTCAGATATGCAGATATACCACACTTATGGCAGAAAGTGAAGAAGGACTAATGAACCTCTTGATGAAAGTGAAAGAGGAGAGCAAAAAAGTTGACTTAAAACTGAAAATTCAGAAGACGAAGATCATGGCATCTGGTCCCATCACTTCATAGCAAATAGATGGGGAAACAATGGAAACAGTGACAAACTTTATTTTTCTGGGCTCCAAAATCACTGCAGACAGTGACTGCAGTCGTGAAATTAAAAGATGCTTGCTCCTTGAAAGAAAAGTTATGACCAACCTAGATAGCATATGAAAAAGCAGAGACATTACTTTGCTGACAAAGGTCCATCTAGTCAAAGCTGTGGTTTTTCCAGTAGTCACGTATGGATGTGAGAGTTGGACAATAATGAAAGCTGAGCACCGAAGAATTGATGCTTTTGAACTGTGGTGTTGGAGAAGACTCTTGAGAGTCCCTTGGACTGCAAGGAGATCCAACCAGTCCATCCTAAAGGAAATCAGTCCTGAATATTCATTGATGGTGAAGCTGAAACTCCAATACTTCAGCCACATGATGCGAAGAACTGACTCATTTGAAAAGACCCTAATGCTGGGAAAGACTGAGGGTGGGAGGAGAAGGGGACGACAGAAGATGATATGGTTGGATGGCATCACTGACTTGATGGACAAGGGTTTGAGTAACCTCCGGGAGTTGGTGACAGGCAGGGAGGCCTGACGTGCTGCAACCTTGGGGTTGCAAAGAGTCTGACACGGCTGAGCGACTGAACTGAACTGAAGGCCACAAGGCCAGTCAGATTCAGAGATGGGATTAAAACCAAGTTTCCTGACTAATTCTAATCATAGTGAAAATAATTTAAATACTGGAGTATTTTTCTCTCTGTCAGGTACTCATCTAAGTTTTCTATGTACTGGGGCTTCCCCGGTGGCTCAGATGCAGTGCAGAAGACCTGGGTTTGATCCCTGGGTTGGGAAGATCCCCTGGAGAAGGGAATGGCTACCCACTCCAGTGTTCTTGCCTGGAAAATTCCATGGACAGAGGAGGTTGCAAAGAATTGGACATGACTGAGTGACTAAGCATGAGCAGGAGCATCTCATATTTGTGATACCAAGGAAACTGAGGCACCAAGAGGTCTGGCAAGTTGTTTAAGGTCACATAGCTGGTAAAGTAGAGCTGGCATTTCAGCCAAAGCCTTCCTAGTGCCCAAACACTTTTCTCCACCCTCATACCCCATTCTTCCAGGCCTTCTATTCCTTTAAGCTTATCCAGTTACCTCCTTCCTTTAATCCATCAACCCATCCTCCCCACCATAAGTTATCCCCAAGGAGGAATCTTTTGTTCAGGGGTACCCCAAGAGGACCTGCTTTATAAATTACTGGAATAAATGGCACATCTTGAAAACCCAAGAGGTGGAACCCAAAATCTGAAATTGGATTCTAAACATTCTGAACCTACAAGGTCAATGTGTTTATACTCCATGGAACGACTTACATTTTTTAAGCAAAACTTCAGAGTGTGATCCTCACCCAGCCAAGGTCTTCCCAGGCTGAATACTTGGATACATAACAGTCAACACTGATAAAGCACTGACTATGTGCTGGCTATTGTTCTAAGAGTTCTAACGATGCTGACTCACTTTCATCTGTATAAGCATCTCATGAAGTAAGTGTACTATTATTATCTCCTTTCTAATGTAGTTGATCTGCCCAGCTAAGTGAGTTGTCATTCTAGGATTGGAACACAGAAAGTCTGGCTCCAGAGTTCATCCTCTTGAGCAATGTGCTACATCTTTGTCCTTCTTTTTTTTTTTTCAGATTGTCCTTGTGTTGGTGGTATTGTCAGTGGAGTCTAAGATTTGGTCTTTATGTCTGTCAACATGCAAAGAAGAATTCTTCTTTTAAAAAATATTTATTTGGCTGTTCCAGGTCTTAGCTGAAGCACTCAGGATCTTTACTTGCAGCATGCCAGCTCTATAGATGTGGCATATAAACTCTCAGTTGTGGAATTGGAGATCTAGCTCCTTGCCCAAGGATCTAGCCCAGGTGCCCTGTGTTAGGAGCGCAGAGTTTTAGCCACTGGACTCCTGGGAAGTCCCATAATGGATAAGAATTCTTGAGCTTCGGCTATGGTGAGGCACCGTGCTGAGCACTCAGTATAAACTGATTTAAGGAAATAGCCTGTCTTCCTGTCTTCCCTGAGTTTTCACTCTAGTGAGAGCAACAGACTTTAAACAAAGTCATAAACGTAAGTCAATAAATAAGGATTTGGCTGTAAGTTGTGTTCAGTTTTACAAAAGAGGCAAACACGATGCTCTAATAGACAAACCCAAGAGGAACTCCTTAGACATGTGGTCGGGGAAGTTCATTCTGACTTTGAACCTGATATCTAGACGATATAAATTCTAAAGCTCAGATAACGGAAGAGGCACTCTAGTTAAACATGGAAGGTATAAAACATTCTTTAATCTGGACCCCTTCTACAATTCTTATTCAAAGTGACTATTAAAAGAATTAATGAGATAGAAACTCAGAAAGACAAGGAGAATGGGTGAAGAGAGATATTGTGGTTGCAAAGAATGATCACAGTTTCAGAAGATGAAAAGTTGAAGGGAAAGTTAGCAAAACTAAGAACGCAAAATACCGAGTTCTTACAGAGGGGACGCTGTTACTAAAAGAGCCTAGTCACAGAAATGAAGTCCTCCCCAGAAAAGTCTCGGGAATTGGAGGCACATGATATGCGGCGTAAAGGGGTGAAAGTATTGGTGAGAAATCAGAAGAATGGTTTGAAATTCAGAATAAAAAACACACAGACCCCCAGATTCTCTCCTCTGTTCCACTTATCCAGGGCAACTGTCCTTCCCTCATCCTGGAGGATGCCAGAGGATTTTTATTCTATAGAAAATCTGAGTGGCTTCATACCCAGGATTCCAGGCCCACAGGAAGTAGGGTGAAGATGCATGGAAACAAGGTTTTAAATACAAATCTACATATTGGAACATGATTTCTACCCTTCCCAGCCTCCTAACTCTCTGGGTTTGGGTTATAACCTTATAATATCATTTGACTATTTTAAATTTATATATTTCTTTTCTTATAAAAATTGTACACACACATATACATTTTTTTTTAACAAGAGAGGGAAGGGATTCCTAGGGCTTCCCTGGTGCTTAGTGGTAAAGAATCTACCTGCCAATGCAGGAGACACGGGTTTAATCCCTGGGTTTGGAGGATCCCCTGGAGAAGGAAATTTCAATCCACTCCAGTATTCTTACCTGGGAAATCCCATGGACAGAGGAGCCTGGTGGGCTACAGTCTATGGAGTTGTAAGAGTTAGACACGACTTAGCGATTAAATGACAAGGACAGGCATTCCTGACAGAGGGAACAGTGTGTGTGAAGGCCTTGGTTGATGCATTAAGGACCAAGAGGAGGTGCTCTGGGAGATGGGGTTAGAAAAAGAGCAGGGCCAGATGCTGTGGGACCTTGCACACCAACAAAAAGAGTTTGGGTTTTCTTTGAAATGCAGCCATGAAAGGGTTTTAAGCCATGGGTAACATGATCTTATTGAGGTTTAAAGAGTTACTCTGGTTGTATAAAGAATAGATTGTCACATATTAAGCTGGGCCTTCTCATGAAAAATTATGTATCCTAGGACTTTAGAGCGGAAAGGACCCTCAAGATCATTTAGTCCAACCCTTCCTTTTAAAAGATAAGCAAACTAAGACACAGAAAATTTATGATTTGCCCAAGGTCATATAGCTAATAACTGTGTGAGGCTTTTAAACCAGGAGTTGGAGGGTGATAGATTATACTTTTAAGAAATCATTCTACTCTATGTTTCCTTTGGCCAGAAGTGATGTCTCCTTTTTCTGAACTTTCATCTCACCTTATTTTTCTCTCCTATGGTACTTACTCATTTATTACCTTGATCATAGTTCTTTGTGTTCACGTCTTCTCTTATCTCCTTTATGAGGCTGTAAAATGCAGGATCAGGAGGTATGGTCTGTACCCAATATGTCTCCACAGGGCTTTGCTGTGGTAGGTGTTCAATCAACATTTGCTGAATGGATGGATGGATGGATGAATGAATGGATGGATGGATGGATGAGTGAATGAATTCTCCATATGATATAAATAAAACAGAGTATCTACTGACTGGAAATGGACATGTAGACTTTACTCACTCTGATTTACCATTCTAGGTCACCTCCTGGCCATGTTTTCATTCATTTTCTTTAATAAGAACATATTGGAAAGTGATCATTTTCTATCAGATGAAATGAGGTGGCCTAGAAAAATGTCATATTTCCAAGTCAGGCAATACTTTCTCCCAAGATTATCAGCAGGGAGAGCCTCTCCACACTCACCCTGTTGGCTAGGCTTATGCATTCTTTCTCAACACAAGGTCCTTGGGGAGGTTATTTCTTACTGAATCTTTTTTTTTTCTCCAAAAGATAGCTGAGACTGCCCATAAGAAAGTAATCAAGTATCCAGGGTGAAACAGTGATATCACAAAAAGGAAATATGTTTTGCTTAAGGTAATAAAAAAAAAAAAAATGCTGGGCTGCACCTATGCCCTCTCCAGCAGAGAAATATACAAACACATCAATGGAAACTAACACTGCCAATAGTGGAGAAAACCCTGAAGAGAGATCTGGGAGCCCTGGATAATGTCCTTGCCTTCAATTTTGACTTGTTGAGTGGCTCTGGTAATTCATGGGATCTCTCTGTGTCTCTCCCTCTTGGTATCCTCATCCATGAAAGAGAGATGAAAATATTTGCAACAATTGGTCATAGGCCCAGTTTCTGCCACAAGTAAATGACCCATTAAATCTGTCAATAAAATCAGTCAGACTGTTTTTTTTTTTTTTTTTTTTTTTGAGGGGGTAACTGTTACATTTTTGGATTCACTGATTTGGCATCCTGCATATACAGGCTCAGACACATGTTGAGAATTTTTGCCGGAGATGAAGTTATACATTGTATGTTGGGTTCCCAAATGAAGAAATGAGCTCCAGGGCATGGGACTTTTGATGATCTAAGATCTCCACTAAGGCAACAGGCATTCTGAAGACAAACATGACTCATGGTGCATGGGATCTCAATCAACTGTTCACAAACTTCGGTTTGAGGGTTGGGAAGGTCTGGAAAAGATTCTCGGGTAAAGCTTAATTCAGAAGAGTACAGACTGTTTCCTTTGCGAAATGACACATGTCCGTGTTGTGAAACAGTGGAAACTGGAAAAGAGTGCCTGTGTCAAGTCTCGCAGAATCACCCTGTTGCCCAGCCACAGACATCTCTTCCTTTCTCCTCTGGTGCCTAGCCTTACAATGAAGCCACTGTGCTTAGACCATCACAGCTGCTTCACCACATCACTTTTCTATTGCTATGGAATAAGACATCCTAACAGTTTGTAGTTTAGGGTCACAACACTTTATTTGCTCATGATTCTGTCATTTGAGTGGGGCTCAGCAGGGTGACTCTTCTGCTGGTCTGACCTGGGGTCATGCATGCAGGTGCTATCATCTGGAGTCTCAAACTGAGCTGGAACATCCAGAATGACATCATTTACATGCACGAACCTCAGCTGGGATAGCTGGAACAATTGGGAGCTGGTTGGGGATTTCTCTCTCTCTCTCTCCAAGTTTATCCAAGCAGAATAGATGAATTTCATGGCATGGTGACCCATGGCCCCTCAAAGCACAAAAGCAAAAGCTTCCAGCCCCTCTTAAGGCTCATGCTTGGAATAGTCATAGTGCCAACTCTGTGGTGTTCCACTGGTTAAAGCATATCACATTCCAGCCCAGACTTAAGAAGAGAAGAAACAGATTCTTCATCTTCACATAAGGAGTGGCAAAGAAACTTTGGCTGTCTTTAACCCACCACAAACCACAATTATGTGGTCAGGTCTCGTGGGATAAAGAAGTATCTTTTACCTGCTCCTTTGGCTCCCCCAGCTACAGACACCTCCTGTTTCCTATTTGAATGTTCCACTGTTACATGAAGCCTCCACCCCAGCACTCTGTCTGCCACTTCCACTTCTCTGCCACCACCAGCCAACTCCTCTCCATGCTCTTCTTTCTACCTTATAGCTTTTTATTTTTCATAAGCCCTGCTGCTCCATGATATTACCATTTGTGGCTTCTGCTGCTACAGATGTTAGTAATGTGAAGAACAGAGCTACCCTGAGACTGCTGTCCTTAGGAGTCCTGCTTGCAAGAGTGACCATTAGCTGGCATGTGGGAACTTGGATTAGTCAGGTTTCTCCAGAGAAACACAACCAAAAAAATATGTGTGTATAATAGATAGAAAGAGATTTATTATAAGGACAGGGGCTCATGGAGACTGGCAAGTCTAGTCTGCAATGTGTGGCAGCAGGCTGGTGATCCAGGAGAGATGATCTGAAATCCAAAGGCAGTCTGCTTGAAGATTCCCTTCTGCTGGGGAGACCAATCTTTCTGTCCTATGTAGGCCTTCGACTGATTGGATGAGGCCCACCCATATTATGGAAGGAAATCTGCTCACTCAGAATTCACACATTAAAATGTTAACCTAATTCTAAAGCACCCTCCAAGTTGACATCAAGTCAATAATCACAGGAGGGTTCCAGAACTGATAAGAGTGACTCTCTGTATCTAAACTGTATGAGCAATGCAGTTCATGCTGAACAGCTGCTTTTACTATTCCCATGAAGAATAAGGAAAGGTACTCACAGTCTGATATTTTTTTATGTGCTCAGCAGAGAATGTGATCAGCCACCAGTAAAAGCCCTGGGCACTGAGTCTCTAAAGAGCAACCCTGATAGACAAGTCTCATGGGTTGTCAAAGCTCATTGCCAAGGAAGACCTAAATAGACATTTCTCCAGAGAAGACATACAGATGGCCAAGAAATACCTGAAGAGATGCTCAACATTGCTAATAATTAGAGAAATGCAAATCAAAACTATAATGAGGTATCAATTCACACCAATCAGAATCGCCATCATCAAAAAATCTATAAACAATAAACACTGGAGAGGATGTGGAGAAAAGGGAACCCTCCTATACTATTGCTGGGAATATAAATTAATATAAACCACTATGAAGAACAGTATGGAAGTTCTTTTAAAAAACTAAAAATAAAGCTACCATATAACTCAGCGATGCTACTTATAGGTATATATTAGGAGAAAACCAGAATTCAAAAGGATGCATGCACCCTGATATCCATTGCAGGACTATTTACAATAGCCAGGACATGGAAGCAACCTAAATGTCCATCAACAGAGGAATAGATAAAGAAGATGTGGTACATATATACAACAGAATATTACTCAGCCATAAAAAGGAAGGAAATAGTGCCATTTACAGAGTCATGGACGGACCTGGAGACTGTCATACAGAGTGAAGCAAGTCAGAAAGAGAAAAACAAATATCGTATAATGTCACTTAATGTGGAATCTAGAAAAATGTTACAGGTGAACTTATTTGCGAAGCAGAAACAGAGTCACAGATGTAGAGAACAAACTTATGGTTACCAAGGGGGGATGAATGGGGAGATTGGAGTTGACATATATATACCACCACGTATAAAATAGATAGCTAATGAGAACCTATATAGCAAAACAAAAACAAAACTCATTGCCAGAGGCATGCAGCACATCCTGTGTGACTCCCCTGGGTGAGGACTCTCTGAAGTTTGTGCCTGATTTCCTCCAGAATTTGTCCTGTATATGTTTTCCCTTTGCTGATTTTGTTTTGTACAGTTTTGCTATAGTAAATCTTAGTTACGACTATGACTTTTAAGCTGAATCCCCTGAGTTTTCCTAGAGTCACTGAGCCTGAGAGAGGTCTTGAGGGCTGCAGCACAAGTAAGAAATGGAAAATTATGTCATTTGCACAGGTCTATCTCTAATTGTTAATACAATGGAAGCCGAGGTGGAAAGAATTTTATATAGGTCTTATGTGAGTGAGCACTATGCTCCATACTCTGATGTCTTCAAGGAGATATTAGCAACATAAAAGAGTGACCATGACTTCCAGAGGAGTTGGGGAGGGGACTGTGGATATTCGAGTAAGTAGGAAAAAGAGCAAGGGAGGTAGGGAAACCCAGTGTTGCAGAGTTCAGACTCCAGAGACATGGCCAATTTAGATGTGGACAAAATTCAGACAGTCTAAATTTTGGCTTAGATTTGTTACTCAACATAAGCTTTAATTTCCACAACTGGAAGGTGCATAATAAAATAATGGCTAATATTTACTAAGTGCTTACCACATTTTAGGCAATTCATGTGTTAACTCACTGAACCTTCACAACAATCCTGAGGAAGTATTATTTTAATCTTTCTTTTACAAATTCAGAAACTTAAGCCCAGAAAGAGATCTTGCCATTCCCACCATACAGGGTCCTGAGACGCTTAAATGAGTTAATATATGTAATGTCCTTGGATAGGGCCTGGAGCATTAGGAGCATTCGTGAGATTTGAACTGTTATCTTTTAAAACATGATTAAAAAGAGAGGAAAGGAAGCCATTGGGAGCAAGTCCCCCTGAAGAAGCAAAGCACAGGAATGCCCTGCAGCAGAGCCCATTTTCTGAGCAATGGGCTGGGAGCCCTGATTGAATAGGCTCAAACCTCTACATAGAAAAGAAGAATGCTGGATTAAAGAGTAGAGGAAATGTGACCTGGGGACAGAGTTTAGAGAGTCTTGACCATCAATTTGGCACTTACTATCTAAAGCTGTGGATCTCAAATTGACAAATGACAAGGTCCCTAGAAACCACCAACACAGCTAAACAACAACCACAACTAGAAACCATGGTATTTTTAGGCAATATGAACTAACTGGGCTTCCCAGGCGGTGCTGCTGGTAAAGAACCTGCCTGCCAATGCAGGAGATGTAAGACACGAATTTGATCCCTGGATCGGGAAGATCCCCTAAAGGAGGTCATGGCAACCCACTCCAGTATTCTTGCCTGGAGAATTCCATGGACAGAGGAGCCTGGTAGGCTACAGTCCACAGGGTCACAAAGAGTTGGACATGACTAAAGTGGCTTAGCACACGCATGAAATAACTATGTATTAGCCATTGATCAGGACAGAAGTTTTTTAAAAAAAAGAGGGGTCTCCCCTGGTGGTCCAGTGGTTAAGACTCTGCGTGGGGCATGGGTTTGATTCCTGGTTGGGGAACTAAGATCTCAAATGCCATGTGGTGTGGCCAAAGGAAAAAAAAAAAAAGTTTAAGAAAAAAACTTCAGAGAGATATTTAAAATATTAAATTTTAGATACTTATTTAAGAAATAAAGATTTCCTTTTCTATAAATGAGTCAAACGCCATTATTATTTGAATTTTAGTGGCTTTAGAACTACTGCATTAGACGATGGAAAAAGTAAGTGATTGAAGAGACATATCTGATTTGGGGCATAGAATTCAGACTGAAATTGAGGAAAGGGAATGATTAGGAAACTGTAGTATTAATTTGAACATAAAGAAATGCAGGTCTGACTTGGGTGCATTCAAGGGAAATGAAAGGAAGTAGCTGAGTACAAGATCAATGACAAAGGAAGCACAGACTGTATTTTTGATCCATAAAGACCTGAGTTCAAATCTTCACTCATTATCAGCTTCTGACTCCTCTGAAGCTTAGGTTCCTTATTGGTCAAATGGAATTGGGATTTGTTGCTGCTATGAAGACTGAGTCAAAGGAGAGAGTGAATGGATATTGCCATTTGATGTGGAAGCTGCTTTTTTTTTTTTTAATTTATTTGGCTGCTCCAGGTCTTAGCTGTGACATGTGGGATCTTTGTTGCCACATGCAGGTTCTTAGTAGAGGCATGCCAGGTCTAGGGGTGGGACCTGGGGCAGGAGTGGAACCAGGATGGAACCTGGGCCCCCAGGGATGGAACCCAGGCCCCCTGGCATTGGGAGCATGAAGTCTTAATCACTGAACCACCAGGGAAGTCCTTGGAAGCTGTTCTTACTACAAATAATATCTCAATGTGTGAGAATGAGAAGGTGTGAGGAGTGGGAGATGACTCCAAAGACTTGATCCCAGGTGCCTGCCAAAGCAAACGGCTCCAGGAAAAAAAAACAGGGAACAGGGAAGATTAATCCAGTCCTGATGGAAGACGTTTGGTTTCATTTTAGGCACACCAAATGAGGACAAATATTCTAAGTTTGATATGCTGAAAAGAGGCTTTTTCATGATTATGGAAAGTTCAAATTATAATCTCAGAAAGAATGATACATGTAGGACCTTTTTCCTATTTGTAGCATCCTGAAAGGGCTTAAGTATCCTGTAAATTTAAACTATAATGTATGAAAATAATTTCAAAGAAATACAGATTTAGGGCAAAAAAAAGGGAAGAGAGTTCCTAGAGCCCAGAATAAACTGTACATAATTTGTGATACAAAAACTACAACTGGATTTTTATAAATTAAACTGTGATTCTTATGTGATTATTCAGGCTTACAGTGGTTATATAAATTGAAACATACTGTGCACAGTGGAAATAAGCTCTATTGTGTGATTTTCTGTGAATGATCAGCTGACACATGGCTGAATTGAGAGCGTGCCTGGGAATCAAGTAGTCTTGGCTTTGAACAAAGCCCTGTTTGCAAATTTGGACAAATTTCTTAACCTTTCTGAGCCTCAATTTCCTAATATGTAAAAAGAGATGGAAATAAGACCTCTTTCACAAGGTTCCTATGAGAATCACATGAGATTACATTTGATATTCACACAATGGGTCATCAGTAGACATAAATTCCCCATCTCTTAGAAAACAAATGTTTTCTAAGGCCTCACTATAATGGTATGGAAGTATCAGCTGCAGAAGACAGTTACAGATATGATTTGAGAAGTTTTAGAACCATATTCATAATCTGACTTTTGCCTTAATCAATGGAAGATGATGCACAAAGAAATATTCTAGTTAAGTCTGGACTGGGGTATTCAGTTCAGAATAAAACTATTAAGAAAAAACATATCACATTCCTAGTAAAGCACACACCAGGTTGTACCCATGAAGTCCTTATTTTAAATCTTGATTCTTTGGTTTTTTGTTTGTTTGTTTGTTTGCTTAGTCATTCAGTTGTGTCCAACTCTTTTGCAACCCCATGGTCTGTAGCCTACCAGTCTCCCCTGTCCATGGGATCTCCCAAGCAAGAATACTGAATGAGTTATTTCCTTCTCTAGGGGATCTTCCTGACCCAGTGATTGAACCCACGTCTCCTGAACTGGTGGTGGTGGTTTAGTCACTGGTGGTGGTGGTTTAGTCACTAAGTTGTGTCCGACTCTTGGAAGTCCATGGACTATAGCCTACCAGGCTCCTCTGTCCATGGGATTCTCCAGGCAAGAACACTGGAGTGGGTTGCCATTTCCTTCTCCAAGGGATCTTCCTGACCCAGGAATTGAACCCGGGTCTCCTGCATCGCAGAGAGATTCTTTACTGACTCAGCTACATGGATTCTTTACCTCTGAGCCACCAGGGAAGCCCCTTGATTCTTTATATGTTCCTTTTTCAATAGCCATTATGTTCAAATATTCCAATGAAGAGACTTTATGTCACTTAAAATATGAAGTTGGAAATTCATGGATTTGGTTGATATCTCATTAGAAAATACCTAGCTTGTCTAGGGAAACATAAAGAAAATATCACTGATCTATTGGAAATCAAGTCACTTACTCTTTTGAGTTGTTTTTGTTCAGTCGCTCTGTCGTGTGCAACTCTTTGCAACTCTTTTGAGAACTGGTCTCAAAAATGGAAATTTAGGATGGTCTTATTGATCTTGCAGATCCTATTAGATCCCCCATATTCCACAAGAATAGAATAGGCTCCAGTAGAGCCTATAACTTACACCGGGTTCTAAACCTTGGTGTACTGTGTAATATGTGTCTTTCCCCCATGAATCATACATTCTCTGATGGAAGGAAACCTATCTGTCCATCTCATTGCTATTTTCCTAGAATCTAACGCAATGCCTAGCACCTCAAAGACACACAGTAAATGTAGAAGAATGAAGGAAGGGAGGGATCTGATACAGTACTTGCCAATGAAGTCAGCACTTAAAAAAAAATCCTTGTTTAATGGATAGAGTAAGTCACATTTCCTGTTTTCCTCTTAGTCATGTACTCTAGGATAAAAAAAAAATGTTTTCTAAGGCCTCAAACCCTCAAGGCAAATGCTAAATACAATGAAAACTATGTTAATGTTATCATACTAGCCAAAATTTTCATTGAGTGCTTACTATAGGCTAAGTAAACACTTTATATGCATTAATTCATTTGTCTATCATAATAACGTGAGAGAATTTCCATTTGACAGATGGAGAAACTGAAGCTCACCATGGTTTTATAAGGTAGTTCATAGTGCAAGCAGGATTCCAGTCCGAGCCCCACCTGACTCTTCACTATGCTGCACACTTTTCGAAGGGCTCAGTAGTGCCTTGTAGTGGATTCCATGTCTCCACTCCCAGTAGGAGGACCAGAGTGGCGGGGTCTCCTGTGGGCAGGAGAAGGACTCCACCTGCGGTTGAAGACCTGGAGACAGGCCTGCTGGGTCACACAGGTGTTCTTCCAGGAGTCTGGTCTCCAGCAGTTTTGAACCATAGAGGTTGATGGTAGAAGTGAATGGACAGGAGGAGCAAGGCAAGCTGATCTTGAGATACGACCAAAACAAATCCAGAAAAATAGAAAGCCTGGATCCCAAGGATGAGGGAGATGGTGGGAACACATGCATTGCTGTAAAAAGGGAACATGGGAGCTTGTTGCTGGGGTCTCAGAAAACTAACAGAAGCCATCTTGGGTCAGAAGTTGATTGAGAAAACACAGGAAAGGACCTTCCATACAAGGCAAGACTCTTTCTGCACCCTCAGTCCCATCACTTACCTATACACCCTTTCCCTCCTTCCTCTTTCTTTCTTTCCCTTCCCCAGTCATGCCTATGTACTCATGCACACACACACACACATACACTTCTGCAGCTAAACGGTTCTCACATGCCCCAGGTTGCTGGTCGCTGCTCTTCATTCAAACATCTTTGGAAAATAAGGTTAAAATGTCTAGATCTAGGACTAAACTGACAGTGCTTATGTTTCTGTTTCCTTCATCTTGAGGGCAAGAGCGTGTATTCCGTTTCTTTTTTATCCCCCTCACAGCACCTATTACTAGATACCATATGCTCTGCATGTACTTGGCACTCAATAAATGCTTGCTGAATGGCTGACTTTTCCCGTCTCCCCCACCCTTTCCTTCCCACCCCTACAGCATTACTTTAAAGATCTGTTGCAGAGCTGTGGGGCGAGGTTTAAGATCCGTTTTGACAAATAACCCTTATGGGTGTTTAAAGCCAAAAGATCGAATATTTAAAGCAGAAATATGAGCTGTAACTTCATGGGTGTTCTTTGAAGAGATGCATAAAGCTGTACAAATAGATAGCCTTTCAGACAGGACATAACAGACCCAGCTTTGTGCATTTGCAAATATACAGAGGAGAAGAGCCTGAACCTTGCTTTGAACCCTATGTTTCCTTCTGAAATCAGTTTAAATAGGAAAGTGAAGGTAGTTAAATCTTCTATATTTTAAAAAGATCTTACAAATAGTTTTGGCTTTAAAAGCCTATGTCACTGATTCATAATATAAGAGGTGACATTAAATCTATGCCCCCCTCAATGCCCCTCACCCCCGCAGACAGGAACGTACAGGCAAAAACAAGACTGGATTCCATTGAAGTCGTGAGAGCAAATTGAGGGCTGTAAAATAAGAGGCTTTTAGAATCCCAGACGTGAGATCTTGGTGCTGGGAAGTCTTAGGGACCAAAGCAAGGATCCAGGGACAGCAGACGTTGAAGAACCAGAGCAGAATCCACATCACAGAGTGGCTCTGGTTAATGACTTCATGAAGCTGCTGAGCTTAGAATACAAGTCCCAAGAGAGAAGTGAGCCTGAGTTGTGCAGGTCCATTACCCCATAGGATCCATTTTCATCCGAAGATGTCTGGAGTTTCCTGGCTGCTTCCATTAACAAGGCAGCAACGAGTGCGTCTTATCTCGGGCTCCAACTCTGACTGTCCCGTGTTCTCTTAGAGCAGCTGAGCCCTTGGCTTATAGGCCAGAAGTGATCTCAGGAAGTGGAAGCTGCTTGATAGGTCTTACTTTTTTTAAGTGGAACTATTTTGCATGGAGCTGTGGCTAAAGAGGTTACTTACAGCTAAGCATTTGTAGGACAGGTGGGCTTAAATAAACTTAACTATCAAGCTATAGGTATTAAATTGATCATAAGAACCCTTGGTTATGCAGTGATTGATTTGGAGGGCCTGACGGTTCTAGTATTTAGCTTGGAATTTATGAATCAAAAGCTTTAAAACTGAAACCAAGAAAGTTTTTTTAAGTACTACTATTTCCACCTAACCAAGGACTGTTATACAAGTATGATTTATCTATAGTTATCACTCATGTATAGTGTAGAATTATCCAAGTCTTTTTTTTTTTTTTTAATTTCTAATGACTTCTATGCATTAACTCAATCAAGAGAGTTTCTTAAAATATTACCTTTCCCCTTCTGGAAAAAAGACATTTTTATCCAGAAAGAAACTACTAATTTTTACATTGCTAAATCAGAAGTGTGCTCTCTTTCTGATTCATCCTTTGCTTTCACTTCCTGTAGGTTTAATGTAGGTCAATAGTCCTGGATTCTATACACATTATATTTGTGTAAGATGATTGAACACATAGTTGAAATTTACATAAACACACAATATCTTTATTTTACTTTTTTGGATAACATGTTATCATTTTTGAAGAATCTTCTCATTTCTCACCTCATGTAATTTTAAAAAATTCTATTAAAAAATTCTATAGGATGGGAATTAATAGTATTATCATTTTACAGATGATTGAGTTCAGCAAATTTCATTCAACTGTTCACCCATTCAGTAATTTTAATTTTGGACCCAAATGTGTACTAGGCACTGGAAATACAAATATGAAAAAACTTTATGAAGTTCACTGTCTATTATGTAAAACAAGCAGGCAAATAAAACATTGACAGTGGGATGTGATAAGTCCTATGTTATGTAAATATAAAGATGGCAAAAAATGAATCACCAAACTCGTCCAGCTGTGAATGAACAATCTTTTCAAAGGAGAAGATTCTTGAAGTGGGTCTTAGTAAGAAGAAATCCACCAGAAACGATAAAGCATAGAGCAGAGAAGCAGCAAGTGGCAAGGTACAGAAGCGAGCAACTGTGAGATGAATGCAAGAACTGCAAACAGTTGAGCATGGTTGTGAGTACAGAAGGGAAGAAAATGAGCCTAAAGCGTGTTTTCCTTCCTTCCTTCCTGAAGCAAGAAGGTTCTGGGTGTATGATGGGTTGGTGAAAAGAAATCTTCAGGAAATCAGATTCATTTGATCTTTTTTCACCACGCACGACCTCCACGTGGTCCAAAATGGCTACTCCTGATTGACCCATCCCATCCACATTCTGAGCAGCAGAAAGAAGGAAAAGTGAAAAAAGGAACAAAGGTATAAGCTAGCTTTCTTTTAAGGGAGATTCTTAGAAGCTGCCACGGGACACATCTGCTCATAATTCATTCATTAGAACTAGTCACATGGCCACGTCTACCACTAAAGACTAATAGATTCTTTTCTGACCCGTGTGTTTAGTTATACATTTGTGATGATGTTAATATAGGGAAGAAGAGAGAATGGAATTTGGAAGACAACTGGGAGTACCTGCCACTGAGAGGATGAAAAAACCAATCACAAATTGCTTTGAATTCTGAACTTCACCCTCTGGGCAACAGGGAGTCACTGGAGAGTTTTTGATCAAGGACCTGAGATGACCATATTTATGTATAAGATTAAGAAAGATGATAGACTGGAAAGGGTAATACTGGAGACAAGGGATTAGTTAGGAGATTTTCATGGTGGTCCAGGTGAAAGACAACGGAGGTCTGATGAGGGAAGAGGAATGAGGAGGGGAAGTGTTAAGAAGGTTATCTGCCATGACAGTTGAGTAACAGTAAGAGGCAGGATTCAAACTCTTATCTTTGGCTCCAAGTCCATGTACATTATGTTCATCTTTCTTAACCAAATGGTGGAAACTTGGCCTCCCAGGAGCCTTTCATATCCAAGTTGTGTTGTGAAAATCGGATATTATGGTCCAGATCCAGGAACTGAAGAGTCCAGAAACAAGACACCATGTGTGGCCGTGTAATTTTGAGATATTATGCATTTTCTCTTCTTGCATTCAAGCTAGTAGAAGACTCTGAACTGGGCTTCCTTGCCTATGGGAGATCTAAAACAGGCTTCTCAGGTTTTATTTCTAAGCCTCAAGCCATGTAAGAGGAGAGAGTTTGAAGAGGGAGAGATTTCAGCTAGACTAAGAAGACATTTTAGAGTCGGGGGGAGGGGAGGAAGACGGATTTTTCCCACCTGGAGGTCATGGGAGGAGATGATGGGAAGTAGCTGTGAGGTGATACAGTCCTGGATTCAAGACCAAAGGCTGCTCTACCCTCCGTGCGGCCCAAGCAGCCCCACCTGATGGGGCCATGTGAGCTGGAATAATCTACAGTCCAAAGGATATCTCGGAAAAATTAGCACTACCTGAAACCATAGCAAAGCCCCAGTCTGCTATTAAATTACCTTCCAGAAAGACAGCTAAGAGGTTACAATGAACTGATGTGTAGAAATAAAAAATATGCACTGAACTACTGAAAACAAAAAGAGGACTGAAATTCATCCCTTCAGCCCTGCTAGACAGTGAACCCTGGGTGACAGCAAGGCTTTCTATAGCCCCAGTGGGTGAGGAATGAAGACCAGCTCCAGAACACAATTTTGTGCCTGTCTCTCCCTTTTCCTTAATTCTGATTCTGAGAGTAGAAACCAGTTCAAACTGGATCTGTGTATATCCATACCCATTATTCACTTGTAAATGTTCCAAGTAACTCAGACCTCCCCTCAGAAGACATTCAAGCATCGCTTAGCAGGATATTTCAGGACAAAGGCATGCAATGTTTGGAAATGTCTGATAATGTTCTAGCTACTGTACTTTCCCAATAGGTTCAGTAGGTAAAGAATCTGCCTGCACTGAAGGAGACCAGGGTTCTACCCCTGGGTTGAGAAGATTCCCTGAAGAAGGAAATGGCAACCCACTCCAGTATGCTTGCCTGGGAAATTCCATGGACAGCAGAACTTGGTGGGTTACAATCCATGGGGTCACAAAAGTTGGGCACAACTTACCGACTAAACCATCACCACCACCAATGTTCTAGCTATAGTCTAATTTTTCCCTTTACTAATACAAAAGCTCAAATCAGGATCTCTGCATATGATATTTATCCAAACATCATCCTGTATACAAAATTCCAGAGATGGTGACAGACTATAGAAAAAACATAATTTACAAAATCAGCAAGAACATTCTATTTAAAGCAATATCCCCTGGGTGTTGTCTGAGCTTGAAATGCAAGTTCATTATATAGTTTCTTTCTGGAGACAATATGCCAAGCCTTAAATATGGCTAAAAATCAGAAGTTTGGGGAAAAAATTTCAGCCCTGCAAGAAGGAAGTATGCTATATTTGGTAGAGTTGGGAATACACGATTTTGTTTCAGAAATCTGAGAAAAATCTATAGTCATCTTTTTTGCCTCCTACAAACCCATCTTACCCTATTTTCATTCTGTTTCATTTTCTCCCTGCTTTCAAGTAGTTATATCTTTAAAATATTATAATCCAAAAAAAGGAGGCAGGAGGAATTTAACTAAAAAATAATAATCAAAGCCATTCATGGTTTATGTGCCCAGACTAAGCTGTATTTATGGAAGAGTTGATCTTTTTTTTTCTTTCTTTTTTTCTTTCCAGAAGTCTAAAGTGTAAATTAAGTTGCACCAAGGCAGGTCAAATTATTCCCCAGTCATTTGTAGTATGCAGTGTTTTATGTGACTTTTTACCCTCTTATTCAATAAAACAATGTGTACTTGTATAGCAGCCAGACGGAGTGGTGATTCACACTCATCTCAGAGATGCCAAGTACTGTACCTCCTTAAGGAAACACACTCACCCATGTGTAATGAGAACGCTTTGGATTTCCTGAAGTGATTCAACATCAAATTGAATTCAACACTGAACTGAATATCCATAGATGTTAACAATCACAAGATCGGATGTACTAGAGTTTCATTTGCTTTTATGTAACTCCCACTCATTATTATAAGAGATGCAGCCTTGTTATGTTGAACTGGAACATTTTCACTCACTCAAGGAGACTGATTAAAGAATTTGGCCTGTTTCTTATTAATATAAAATAATCAAAAAAATTTCAAGAAAGGATGGCCAGCTATGGTTCTGTGATACAGAACTCCCATTGAGCTCTTCTCTTAAATCATTCAGCTTTTAGCTCAAGAAGAACACTGACCTAGGCTGGACATTGGCTGTATTATTACTAGCTTGATACTGTAGGTGCTGGTCTCAATTAGAAAAGATGCTTGGGGACTTCCCTGGCAGTCCACTGGTTAAGACTTCACCCATCCAGTGCAGGGGATGTGGGTTCAATCCCTGGTAATGGAGCTAAGATCTCACATGCCTCCGGACCAAAAAACTAAAACATAGATCAGATCAGATCAGATCAGTCGCTCAGTCGTGTCCGACTCTTTGCGACCCCATGAATCGCAGCACGCCAGGCCTCCCTGTCCATCACCAACTCCCGGAGTTCACTGAGACTCACCAAAACATAAAACAGAAGCAATATTGTAACAAATTCAATAAAGACTTTAAAAATGGTCCACATCAAAAAATCTTTAAAAAAGAAAGAAAAGATGCTTATAAAAATCCATAGCCTGCTAGATGTCAGGTCATTAGAAACTGTTGTTTAGCTGCTAAGGAATGTCTGACACTCTTTTGCGACCCCATGGACTGCAGCCCACCAGTCTCCTCTGTCCATGGGATTCCCCAGGCAAGAATACTGGAGTTGATTGCCATTTCCTCCTACAGGGGATCTTCCCGACCCAGGGATCGAACCCTTGCCTCCTGCATTTGGCAGGTGGATTCTCCGCTGAGCCACCAGGGAAGCCAACACCAGAAATTATTGCTTTTAAATGCTGGCAGAAGAGTACAGATTTTATATGGCAGAACTAGAGAGTCATTACGGGCTTCCCAAGTGGTGCTAGTGGTAAAGAACCCACCTGGCAATGACCTAAGAGACGAGGGTTCGATCCCTGGGTGGGGAAGATCCCCTGGAGGAGGACATGGCAACCCACTCCAGTATTCTTGCCTGGAGAATCCCATGGACAGAGGAGCCTGGCGGGCTACAGTCCATAGGGTCGCAAAGAGTCGGACACGACTGAAGCAGCTGAGCACATAGCACACAGGGACCACAATGTGTCACTGAGTGAGGAAGTAAGGATTTGACTGAAAAGTCAAGTCTACTCCCAAACTGTATAAACACACATGCTTAAAGAAATCTAGCTACTTTACCCACTGGAGACAGTAACCAAAACCAGAAGTTCTTGAAATACAAGGGTAAAATTAAAAGACAGAGTGGAAATAGGAAAGAAGCAGCTGCCAGAGCTGCAGGGGGCATGGCCTCTAGGAGGGCAAAGATGGTTTATGTACAACTTAAACTAACCTAATTTAAAAATAAGGCCATTTGGATATATGTAAAAGGCAAAGAGTCACCAGAAGAACTTGGATGCATTATACCCAGCCTCCAGTTTCTTTGATCACAAAGTGTTTGGAAAGTTAGAATTTCAACCTAAATTATAATTGTCCCAGTAAGATTCTACCTAAACTAAAAGTTGAGGAACCTGAACTAAATTGCCAAAAACAAAGGCTGAGACCAGCTCTTAAGGAGAGGAGAGTACAAGAAAGCAATGGGCCAATTCCAAATCATCCATTAATTCACTCTGAGGAAATCATCTTTTCACCAACAGGCAGGGACTAGAGATGCAGAAAACCTTTTGTTTCCCAAGAATTTATATGGGCTAGCCTTGTTTTTGTGGGCTGGCTTTGTTACAGGCAGCCTGCCAGAAACGCAAATTCTCAGGCCCTGTCCCAGAAACCCAGATGGAGCATTTCTGTTTTAGTAAGGTCCTTGGGTGATTTCTGTGCCTGTGGAGGGATCTGCAGGTATGTGCTTTGATAAGTTCAAATTGAAAATCTCTCCCAAAAATCCCAGTTCCAAAATGATATCCAGTTTAACTTTTATACTACGCTATAAAAAGAAATAAGATTCTTTCTTTGTAACGATGAATATAATAAGATTCCTCTTCTCATAGGGCTTCCCTGGTGGCTCAGATGGTAAAGAATCTGCTTCAGTGCAGGAGACCCAGGTTCAATCCTTGAGTTGGGAAGATCTGAGAGCCCCTGCTTTTGAAACATCTCTGGAACTATTCAAAGTCATTAGAGTCATTTGCTGTGACTTGATCTCTCAGGTCAAGAAAAAAAAAACCATAATTCAATGGAAAATTATTCTGATAAATTTCAAAATGATGAAAGCAGAAATATCAAAGTTTACCTCACAAGTATTTTCTAATGGATTGATTTATATTTTTATCAACAGGGAGGTAAATTGGTATTTTTATTACTGCCAGCCTCTTTTCAAATAATTGATAGATCATTTCATTTCAAGTCCCTACCTTCCTTGTGAGGGTCCCTGGAGTGCCTCCTCCCGAGGACCATCTTCTTGGCCAGGGGAATAGAACAGCCTGACTGACCAACTTGATCATGCATCCCTTCCCTGGTAGGGGAGGGAGCTGCCCTCCTTTCCCATCATATGAATTAGAAGTGTGATTCTTCTGAAAGCTTGTTAAGCAAACAACATAATGCATGAATACTGGTTAACTGATCGGGACAAATGTACCATTACTAAAGTAAAAATATTAAGAATAGGAGAAACCAGGCATGAAGAACATGGGAAGTCTCTAAACTACCTTCAAATTTTTTCTATAAATCTAAAATTATTCTAAAATTAGAAGTTCATTTATTTTTTAAAAACTGACCTTTGTTTGAGCCTGAAATAAATCAGAGCTCGCTCCTTCTCTCTTTTGAAAAATATTCTTGTTCAGAAGTCGCTGCTATTAACTGTGGAGAGCCCGTGTGCATGCAGACAACTTGACTAACCTAATTTTAGGTTGATGTATTTCCTGTTTTTCTAGAGCCATTTACTCATTGAACCTTTGCTGCAGTCAATGAGATTGAGTTTTTATCAGAATGCTATCTCATACCCTACCCTGCAATAGCTGATAAAGTGCTACAACTTCTAATACTGTGTCAGCTGTGTGCTGCTCCTTTCCAACTCCTATGTGCATAAACTGCAGATACTCTTGTTGCCTTTTGAGAGCCATGCAGATAAAAGATGACTTGCAGACAGTCGGGGTACTGGATGTGCCAGCACAACACAAAAGGAGAAGAAATAAGAACCATCCTCCACTTCTCACTACCTGCCTACACACACACAAAACTGTATGTATAATACCAAGGTCACCTTTGCAGAAACTCTTTCATCTTTGCTCACAGGAGAATGATCAGTGAAAACTTCCCTCTGTAGCAGAAAGGGAACATACAACATTGACATTTCTCATGCCAACACAACCTGTTAGGATATTTTGAAAGATGTCAATGTTCAAATTTTTAATAAACATACAGAGACCAACATATCCTCTTGCCCTTTAGTTAGGAAATGCCTTTAAAATGCAGATACAGCCATGCTGCTTGATTTGGAAAATTATCAACTCGTTTCTTTTCTCTCTTTTTCTTCCTAAGGGTTTCAAGACCGTTTAGATAAAGTCTAACAACACTTTGAAGATGAAAGTTTGATTTTTTGTTTAAATGGAGACTATTAAGAAAGGAAGCTATATGAAGTGTATGTGTTAGACTAATTAACTGTAGTCCCTTTCTGCATCAGGACCCATCAATCTTAAGACAGTTGGTACCTGGTATGGGGTGTGCAAGGCCTGAGAGAGCAAGAGATGCCGGAAATGTGTCTTTAAATGCAATTAGGACACAAAATCTAATGAATTCTGAAGGTGTTTTTCTCTTCTTATGACACCAACTCGGAGGTATGAAAATGTCCTGATGTCAAGAATTCTAAGTGAAAATATAACTAATTGGACTTCTAACTTTAGACCTGATTATCTAGCAAAAGCTAATATACGTATATTATCCTACCATACTGTAAAAGCTCAACATTTAAAACCACCACTTTATGGGATGCGGATTCACATGAAAGGATGCTTCACCTCACTGAAAGCTTTTCTTAATGACCAACAACGTTGAGATGGTTAGATAGCATCACTGACTCAATGGACATGAATTTGAGCAAACTCTGGGAGATAGTGAACAACAGAGGAGCCTGGCATGTGGCAGTCCACGGGGTCGCAAAGAGTCGGACATGGCTTAGTGACTGAACAATAGCATGATGACCAATAACTCATCAGAGTGCTAAATGTTAAGAGATCCTGTCTATGAAAATTTAATTGTATATGAAGGTGATAATCCTTGAAATGATGAAAGCAAAAAAGACCTATCTCAGTTTTTAAAGATCACTAATTCTACATAACTTCTGAAGGGTATCAATTCTATTTTAAAAATAGTACAGCTATAAAGGTTCCCTGGGAAATAAATGAACTGAAACAGCTTGAACAGAGCTGTTGATGATAGGGAAGAAGGGTTACATTTGACACAGAAAGGTTTAACCCAGGAAAGTGCTGATGAAAATGGCCCCTGGAATTTACGAATCAAATCCAGAGATGTGAGGAAGAATGGAGTACCTTGTTTAAGATTGAATGGTGACTGATTGGTCTTAAAGGATCCTTTTGCCAGCAGTCTACACTGTTTAATTGGGTGATTATATTCTAGAGGCAGGCTTCCCTCATAGCTTAGTCAGTAAAGAATCTGCCTGCAATGCAGGAGACCTGGGTTTGATCCCTGGGTCAGTAAGATCCCCTGAAGAAAGAAGTGGCAACCCACTCCAGTATTCTTGCCTGGAGAATCCCATGGACAGAGGAGACTGGCAGGCTACAGTCCATGGGGTCGCAAAAGTCAGACATGACTTAGCGACTAAACCACCACCACCATTCTAGAGGATGATAACACTCCCAAATGGCAATATGGCATTGGAAGTTGGACTATGGGTTAATATAGGATGTAACTTGCCATGGATGGGCTCTACCTGAAGCAGGATATTTTGTCTCCAACGTTTATCATTAGTTGTTTGAACCTTTAATGAACTGCTAACGAAGATAGGTTTATAAAAAATTAGAAGGCCAACATAGTAGAGCAGGGACTTCCCTAGTGGCTCAGATGGTAAAGAATCTGCCTACAATACAGGAGACCTGGGTTCGATCCCTGGGTTGGGAAGATACCCTGGAGAAGGAAATGTCTACCCACTCCAATATTCTTGCCTGGAGAATCCCATGGACAGAGGAGCCTGGCAGGCTATAGTCCATGGGATCGCAAAGGGTCAGACATGACTGAGCAGCTAACACTTTCACTTAATGGGTGCTAATAATCAGTATGGCAGCCGCCAGGAGTGTTCAGGAGGTTGCATAGTAGAGTAATTCCAGACTATTCAAAGGAATTTCTCTCCATTTTTCTGGTTGATTAACCAGATGTGTCTGGATATGTATTTTATTCAATTTCTAAATAATACTATTAATAAAAATAATTAACACAAATTAAAATCAACAAGTAGAAAGATATTTAGTAAAATCTAGAGTTACAAAATTTGTCCCAGGCATGTTGTATTTATTGAAGTAATTCCCACACCCTCTACAGCAAAAACTGGAATCCATAGAATTACTATGATCAAAGAGCTGATTGATAACTCACATTTTGTAAATATCGGTCCAAAGAAGAAAGAATTAATCTCCATAAAAATTTAAATAAAATTTTAAATGGAAAAAAGTAACTGGAAATGGTTTAACTAATTAAGGAAAATTACTGCAGAAAATGCCTTTTTGACAAAAATGCATTAATGCTGTTACCATTTTCATTTAAAGGCTTATTTAAAAAAAAATAATTTTAGCCTCAAAACATCCTCAGAGTCAAAGCAGTGAGAACTGGACATGCTGTGACCCCTCAGCTCATCATATGGAAGTCGAATGATGCTGTTTTACTGCCAGCTTTTGCATGCCTTGTTCCCTATACCTGGAATTCCTTTCTCTGTTTCATATTCTAGGACTCAAAGACTTCTCCTGTAAGACTCAACTTACAAACGTCGCCTTCAGATTAGTGCTCCCTGACCTCCAGACAGAATTAGATACTTTTACCTTTTACCCTCCCTTAGGGACCTTTTATGAATATTCTATGATGTTGCTGTAATTCCTTGTTTACACTGCTATTTCACGCGCTGGATTCTGGCTCTGTCTAGGATATGGCTCATGTTTTAGTTCTTTTGTTATTAAATCTCTGACATAAAATAGATGTGTAATGAATTAATGCTGAACAAATGAGTGAGGTCTCCATGCCACCCGTACATTCATTCCTCTCATTTTTTATTTTGAAACAAAATCATGAACTCTGTATGGCAACTTTAAAGATGTATTAAGAAAAAGTTCTTTGCTATAAATTCAGATCAATACTAAACATGTAGTTTTGTGATCTCGCTCTCAGCAACACCTCCCTCCTTTACATCTCTTCCTTATCCACAACCAAGAAAAGCAGTGTATTTATAGGAGAGAACTCAGGACTGAGATGGCCAGTTTTGGAACTCCTGGCCATGGGTGTTGTTGGGAGCATCCCTAGAGTGTGGGAGCAGTTTCTGGGAGGTCCAGAGGTTAGGTCAGCCAAGGGCTTTTTCTTTCCATCCATCTTCAATTTGACTTTGGGTTCAGCTGAATATGGTTAAAGGATTAATTGCCCATCATCTTGTTCCCTAAATTAAGAGTCATTGTGGTAAGAACCAAGCATAGCAATATGCACCAACCACAAAGAAATAAATTACTTTGTAAGTTTCAAAAGATTTTCACCAAATTACTGCTCTGTGCAAATGATGTTGGGGGGAAAAAGTTTGAGAAGCATTCTCTTTTGTGACTGTAATAAGGTATGTGTACCCCTGCTGAGATATGAGTCACATCCCCTGTGATAGGAAACTGTGGCTAGTTTTGTGGGTTTGGGGTTTCATACTAAATTTTCAGTGCCTCATGTTTCCTATGACTGATGGATGGATCATCACCTGACTCATAGAATCTTTTGCTATGGATCACCATAGTGTAGCTTTTCAAATTCAGTAATGTGGCACCCAGATGCTCAGAGTTTTAATATGGAGGGAGAAACACTGGGAATATGCAATCAGTGCTTTGAAATGGACTTAACTGAGATCACTTCTTTCCAGCCTTTGGCAGGATTACAATTAAACTGGTCTAGACTCATTTCTGATTCTTATTTTTAAAAGACCTACAATGCCCACTTTTTCGTCTAAGTAAAGTAGACATCTTAGTCCATTGAGGTTGCTGTAACAAAATACCATAGACTGGGAAGCTTGTAAACAGAAATTCATTTCTCAGAGTTCTGGAGGCTGACAAGCCCAAGATGAAGGCACCAGCAGATTCAATGTCTGGTGAGAATCTGCTTCTTGGTTCATAAATACCCACCTTCTTCCTATAACACCATGTGGCGGGGTGAGAGAGCTCATTTGGGGCTCTTTTATAAGGACACTCATACTATTTGTGAGGGCTCCACACTCATGACCTAATCACCTCCTGAGAGCCCCACCTTCAAATACCATCCAATCACTGGGATTAGATTTCAACATATAAATTTGGAGGACACAAATATTCAGACAATAGCAGTCAGGATACAATAACATCTGAGGGTTTTTTCCCCCAGATTAAGGTCATGCCACCATCCTCAACTTCAGTATTCCTAAAGGCAAATCTTTATTTATTCATTCATTCATTCAATGAATATTTATTGGATAAATAAGTGTGTCCACTTATTGAGACAGAGAGAGGAATTAAGATGAGGCCCCTGACCTCAAGAAGCTTAAAGATGAGGGGTGGGAAACATACAATTAAATATGGCACGTGCCATGACAGGCAAGGTCACGGAGTACACCAAACGGGTAAATGACAGACCTACAAAAAGGCATGTCTGGAGGCAAGATGTCAGGGCAGAAGATGGCTATGAAAAGGTCAGTTAAGCTTGAGAAAAATGCAGATTGTGAGCAGTACTACGGAACGTGTAAGGTATGCAATCAGGGAGAGAAGCCAGGAGCTGGATCTTAAAGAGCTCCATGACGACTTTCTATGGTGCCCAGGAGGAGCCCTGAAAGGTTTCAGCAGAGGGGTGACAGGAGACTGTATGCAGAGGTGCTTAGGAGAGATTAGATGAGGGCAAAGGAAGGTTGTAGGTAAGCAGATTCGTTAGGAGCCTTATCTTGATAACCCAAAGGGAAAGGGCATTGAGCCGGAATGAAAATAAGCTCAGTGGGAACAGAGAGTAAGTAAAGGAACTAGAAGAGGGACTTCCCTGGTGGGAAGTCTAGTGGTTAAGAATTCGCCTTGTAGAGGATGCAGGTTCGAGCCCTAGTCAGGTAACTAAGATACGACGTGCAGCAGACTACAAAGCCCATGTCCTGCAACTACTGAAGTGCCCCCAACAAAAGATCTCAAATATTGCAAGTAAGACCCGAAGCAGCCAAACAAACAAAAAAATTTTTAAAAAGGAAATAGAAGAGGCAGAGCCTGGGGATGGACTCTGGGCTGTGGCTCAGGGTCCCGATGATCAGACTCTTGTTGTTGGAGCCCAATCCCCTGCCCCACCCCAAGGGCACAATCCTTGGTCCTTTTCTTTTTTCTCTAGATACCCTCACACTCATGTCAGTCTCAACCAACCTGTGATGATACCCAAATTCATAATGCCAACTCACACTTCTCTGAACTCTAGACCTGAATATTCAATGAACATCTTCACTTGGATGTTTAGTGCGGATAGCAAACTTAACGAGCTCCAATCTGAATGTGAGCCCTCCCTTGAGACCTCTTTTACCTGCAGTCTTCTCCATTCTGGGGAAAAGCAATTTCATTGTTGGTTTCATGGATCCAAAACTTTGATGTTACTAACTCTTGGTTATTTGTATTTACTTCACATTTAGTCTATCAGCACATCCATGTGGCTTTAACTTCAAAATTTATGAAGAACCTGACCACTTTTGAGCACCTCCACTGCTACCATCCTGATCTAAGGAATCACCATGTTCCTCTTGGTTCTTAAAATAACTTCCTAACCTGTGTCCCTGCTTCTTCCCCTGCCCCCTGCACGCTGTTCCCTATGTAGCAGCCAGAAGAATAAAACTACCCTGCAAGCTTTTTATTTGAAACTTGTCAAGCATACAGAAAAAACTTTTAAACAATCAAGTATAAAATGTCTTATATATATATTTTTTTTTCCTGATCTAGGATCTCATCATATTCATGAATTCATTTGTTATATCTTTTCAGTGTCTCTTACTATAGATCCATCCCCTTGCTTTTTAAAATGACATTCACTTTTCTATATAGGGTCTCACACATTCTAAATTTGTGAGTTTCCTCACAGATGATGTCATATATTTCATATTGCATCATATCAAGAAGTAGATAATGTCAGGTTGTCCACATATTATTTAGTGATGCTGCTTGATCACCTGGTTAATGTGGTGGCCTGCCAGAATTTTCCATGGTGAAGGTAAATTTTCTTCTATGTAATTAGTAAAAAATTGTAGGGCAATATTTTGGCACCTTCCAAATATCTTATCCACAACAGCATTTTACCCACTGGTTTTAGGATCTATTAATAACTGTTCCTACATTATTTAATACACTAGAAGTTGGAAAGCAGTGATTTCAAAATACTCCCACTCTCTTTTTTTAGCAGACATTTTAGTAAAAAATTTTCTTTCCCTGTTTTCCCTTTTTCTTCATCCCTGACTCCTCTTCTTGTCCTTCCCTTCCTCCTCTTTTTCCTTCTGGCCCTCCTCCTCGTACTTCTCTCTCTTCTTTTGACTTTCACAGTAGACTCATAGATTCTTTTTCATTCAATGTATTATAATCAGCTACCATGGAGTCATTAAAAATATGTATCAGTAAAAATATTACTCTTCTACTTGACTGAAACCACACTGATGACTTCTTGTGTCACTCAAGAGTAAAAGACAAAGTCCTTACCATGACCTACAAGGCCCTGCATGATTGAGTCCCAGTTTTTCTGTGGCCTCATCCCCCTCTGCTCACAGACCCAGTCATCTGGCCTCCTGACTACTCCTCCAACAAGGACGCTCCTGCCTCGAGGTCTTTGGCCCCACCGTTCCCTGTCTTTGTAACGCCCCTACCCAGATATTCGCTTGCTTTTGTTCCTTACATCTTTTCTCAAAGTCATCGGACCACATTTTTAAAACAATTTAAAGCCCACACTCCCCATTCACCTGACTTCAATAGTCCCCATTCACCTGACTCTCTCTATCAATCTTACTACCTTCTTAGATTTATTTTTAGTCTGCCCCCAATTTATTTCATTTTGTATTTATTCATTTACTTGGCTGTGCCAGGTCTTAGCTGTGGTATGTGGGATCTAGTTCCCTCCAGTTCTCTGACCAGAGGCCCCCTACCCTGGAAGCATGGAATCTTAGCCACTGGACCCCCAGGGAAGTTCCACCCCGCCCCCCCACCTCCGCCCTACCCACTAGAATTTAAGTTCCTTGAGGGCAGGGAATTTTCCCTATTTTACACACTGCTGGGTTCCAGTGGCTGGAATACTACCTCTTTGAACATGTTGAGAGTGAGTGAATGTATCGATTGGATGAGAGGCTGAAGGAAGGGGAGATGCCCATCTTCCAGGTTTGGTGATTTGCGATGACAATGCTCTACTCCCTGAGCCAGGGAGCACAGAACAAGGAGTGCACTGGGGGAAGAAACTTTGACAACGTTGAGTTTCATGTGCCTGTGAGATAGCCATGTGGAAAAACCCAGTGGGAAGTCAACTAGACCTGGATTTAGTGGATAGACTGCGTATGAAGTCGTTTCCAAACACATAAGGCAGAGTCATGTCTTAATTCATTTTAAATGAATTGAACATTACTGAATTGAATTAATATGAATGGAAAAGCTCAGAATCTTTCACCTCCCAATCTGGCGTGCCAACCAAGCGTGGGAAGGGAGCTATTAACACTTTCCTGAGTCTGCTAGGGTTAGAGCTGCTCAACTCAAAGACAGCACTAAACACCTGGTAATAGTTCTAACGGTTTGTCAACAAAGCTGGACCTATTAGTCTTCTAGGGTGATAACTGTTTCTAGTAGTCTAAAGACTTTGTTAGAAACACCTGTATCCTGTGTAGAGCAATTAGTAGTTTAAAAGTGTGGTTTTGCTGTTGATCTATTCGTGTGGCAACCTTTGCAATTCCTTTAGTCAAAGGATAAGAAAGGCAACATCAAAAATCCTTTCTTTCATTAGGTACTAATCTTTTCTCTTCCTTCCAGCACCTTCTTAATTCTTTGAAGCCTTGGGAAAGTCTACTAGAGATGATGAGCTATAAGAATGCAGGAAGAGTTTACCTAGTGTGATGTTTAGAATAGCGCCTAGCTTAAACTAGGTGCTTAGTAAATTTTACTCAGTTGTGTATTAACATCCAGTTTCTTGATTTCTGAACTAGCACCCATATCTCTGTTATACCCCCAAAGCTCAACCCTCCCCCTCTCTCATCAAAGACCTGAGCCCCACGAACAGTCTTCATAGTTAAAAATAAAGGTTACTATGAGAAAGGGCAAAGTCAACAGCATCACAGCCAGTGTGGAAATTGTCCACTGCACCTTGGGATGTGAGGGGAAACTTAAGTGCATTCCAACATCATAAGACTGGACACACACCAGTGAATGGGAATATGAGTCTGGATACTCATGGAGAATTTCCATATTAGCATAGCTTATAAATCCTGCCCACAGGGTGGGTCATTCCATTATAAACGCCTCAAAGTCTTTTATATTCCTTTTGAGTGGTGGTGCCTAAAGTAGATGTTGTCATTCATGTCTTAAGGAAAAAGAGATCAAAGTGAAATTATGGGCATATATTTCAGCAATTTCAGAAGCTTTTGTCATTATTTATGACACTGATCATGCTGATGGCGAGCTGACCTGCAGGACTTTGTGATAGCAGTGTTACTAAGTGAACTATAAATCAGAGAGCCCTCCCTTCCCCTTTAGATACAAGAAAATAATTACCAATAGAATCCTTACTGGTCAGCATTAAGGTCAAAAGTAAGTGTATATTTAACTTGTCCATTGCTTTTATGACTCTTTTTCTAAAATAGAAAGTGGCGATATAGTTAAGAAGGCAGCTGACATTAAGAGCACTTTTTAGAGTAACAATAACAAGATGGCTAGATCATCAAACACAACAGAGTAAAGCACAGAAATTCACTTCAGTGAAACTGGAAATTAACAGTGTTTTAAAACTCCGTGCTGGTAGGGACTCTTACTATTGTGACCTTTCCTAGGGATTTGATTTTCAGGGTCATCTATGCTTTTCTTTTAAAATTCTGCACAGAGTAGATTTCACATGTAGCAATTACTAACAGAAAATATGTAGGTCCATGGATGCCATCCTTTCAACTAAAGGCACAAATTTACTAATCTATAGGTTAAATTCAACAGTAAGAAATTCTCATAATGGACTTGCATGAAGTTATAAAGCAGGAAAGAATTAAGAGATCAAATATTTCTAAATAACTTAATAAAATCAAATGTCTAAAACAATAAAAGCCAAAGATCAAACAAAATATAGACTATCCAGCTATGATTTTTATTTAGATATGCAAGATTAGCAGAATTGGAAATGGCTAAATAACCCCTCTCAAGTTGGGTGGTGACTATTTTTAAAGATAGAATTTTAATTACTTTCAATTCATTAGCCATTTCCATTCATATAGTTCAGAATTCCACAGATGCCCCAGCACTTGAAGTTTAAGTCATTGACATAGAGGTGGCAACTCCTGGAGACATCCCATCTGCTTCCAATAAGAAACTTGATATTCCTTAGGATTTATGGGTGGTGGGAGGAGGTTGCCTAAAGTGGGGTTGCAGAAACAGCCGGAAAAGCCTTGTAGGTGAAGCCCATATTTCTTTGACTGTCTGTAGTTTTCCATTTGTATCTAGAATCTCAACAATATGTGTAGAGCAGTTTCCTTGCCCAAAGATAACCAAATTATAGACTTCTGATAAATCTAGTGTGCATGTCTATAAACACATATTTTGGAGAGATGGGTAGGAATGGGGGAAGGGACACATCTGATGAGAGGTTGAAACAGTTTTAGTTTTAAGCTCATTTGCACTCATATAACAGTTCCTAATAACAACAACAACAATAATAATTTATATACCCTAGTGATTGTCCAGTTTAACTCTTTTCTTCCATCCTCTTCCTGGAATCTGAAATGGTTTCACCTGGTCTCCGTAGAGAACCGACCTGGAAGTCGTTATATATGAAGATGCAGCAGCCACCTTGTAACCAAGAGGAAAAGGCCAAAAGATCAAAAACTTTGGCCTTTACATTTTAGAGGCACTAAACCGAGGCCAGTAGTCACATCTCTCCAAACTCCTTAGGATATTAGAAAAATAATCATCTAGTTGTTTAAGCCAGTGTTGGCTGCTGCTGCTGCTGCTAAGTTGCTTCAGTCGTGTCTGACTCTGTGTGACCCCATAGACGGCAGCCCACCAGGCTCCCCAGTCCCCAGGATTCTCCAGGCAAGAACACTGGAGTGGGTTGCCATTGCCTTCTCCAAGTGTTGGTTGAATCTTTTATTATCGGCAGCAAAACACATCTCCAACAGAACACATCCAGACTCAGCTTAACCTGACACTCTCAAAACCATGACACATTTGGAACTTGGAGTGATCACTGTAGGTTTTAAAAAGTAGGCCTAAATCTCACCAGGTGAATTTGACCAAAAAAAAAAAAATCCATCAGCAAAAGGTCTACAAGGAACAAAAGGTAGGGTCTGCCTCCCTTTCTCCCTGCAGCACTTTTTCTTACTGCTTGTGCACTCCACCCCCAACTCCATTACAAATCCATCATGCCTCTTCCAAAATCTTGATTTTAAACACTGAATCCCTACCTCCTACTCACTGACTCTGATGCCTTCCACTGCAACAATTTTCTGCTTTGGTGACCCCACCTTCTTTTTACTGTTCTTTTATCCTACAACTGTCACACTATTCACGATCCTTCGTATCTTCACCTCCTTTTTAAAATTCAATTTAGATTTCACTGTGTATCCTTGTAAACACCCTCAACTCCCTTTGTTCTCTTTTCTTCGTCCTACTCTTCTGGTTAAAATAAAGCAAAGCAAAAGGAAACACAAAAAAACACAAACAAACCAAAAAAACCTCAATACAACCTTACTTATCCTAATCTCAAACCTAATTCTCTTCTACCTCTGTGAACGAACAACATTGCCAGATGAGATCCGGCCAACAGAATTTATTTAGAAATCATGACCCCACATCCCAAATCCCCAAATCACTGCCCAATAGTTCTAAACTACCTGCTCTGTAACTTGCTTCCTTGCTCTTTGAGTAAACATTTCTTTTGACCATGCAGCACGTGGGATCTTAGTTCCCCCAATAGGGATGGAACTTGTGCTCCCGGTGTTGGGAGCATGGGAGTCTTAACCATTGGATTACCAGGGAAGTCTCCCAATTAACACTTAATACTTTCTCCTGTTGCCTTAAAAGCAACTCCCTAGCATTCTGATTGGTCAACTAGGCATTTATACACTTATCCACTTCTTTAAGCATTTTTCCCTGCTTTTATAGAAAAATCATCTTTACACCTAAAAAAAGGTAAGAAGTCCTTTCATTTGTACTCTGATACATCTCCTCTGGAAGGAAATGGCAACCCACTCTAGCACTCTTGCCTGGGAGATCCCATGGACAGAGTAGCCTGGCTGGCATGCAGTCCATGGGGTCGCAAGAGTCTGGACATAACTTGGCAACTAAACCACCACCACCATCTCCTCTCCCTTTCCTAGGGACATTTCTTGACCAGCTATTTCAGCAATCTCTTTCTCTTTACTGAATCGTTTTTATAGGGACATGTTAGCATCATCCTTTGACAACCTTTCATTCAACTATTCAACTGTTGCCCCCTTTCTCTGTTTCCTTTCAGAGCAGACTTTCTCAAAAGATCTCTAAACATACTCTCAGGGTGAATCATTTCCCATCATTCAGTCTTCAATGCATTCTAATCTAGCTTCCATTTCCACCTCTCTGCTAAAACTTCCCTGGTTGTCATCACCAATGGCTTCCATATTGCTAAGTCCACGCTCCTAAGACATTCAGAAGCACTGAGCACAGTCGACCATTCTCTCTCCCTTGTGAAATAATCTCCACTTCCAGCTTCTATCATACCACACTCTCCTGAATTTCCTCCCCGCCACTCCCAACTTGTTACTTCTTTTCATGCTCCTTAGCTAGAATCGCATCTGTTATGCTTGTGTTCAGTCATATCTGGCTCTTTGCAGCCCCATGGACTGAAGACTGCCAGGCACCTCTGTTTATGGAATTTTCCAGGCAAGAATAGTAGAGTGGGTTGCCATTTCCTACTTCAGGGGATCTTCCCAACCCAGGGATCGAACCCCCATCTCTTGTGTCTCCCACGTGGACAGGCAGGTTCTTTACCACTCCTACCACCATTTGTTACTTTACCTCTAATGTTGAAGCATCTCAAGTTTTGGTCTTCAGCCTTCTCTGTTTATGCTTCATCTCAAAGGAAATGTAGCTTTGAATGTCATCTTCATGTGGCTGATTTTCAAATATTTATCTCCAACTTCCCTTGAGCTCCTGATACTTATAGTCAACTTCCTGCGTGACAGCTCCACCAGGTATCTAATAGGGATGTCAAACTCTTAATGTGAGCAAAATGAATCTCCCACTGCTGGATATACATTGTCCTTCTTGCTTCCCTGGATAAATGCACTCTGAACCTTTCACTTTCTTGTGTCACTCCATTCAGTAATCACATTCCCAGGAGGAAAAATAGGAGAGTCATAGTTTGGCTCTCGTTCCCACTCCTTGGCAAACCAAGTACTGGTCCTGCCAATCCTGCATGTGACGGTCACTGGGTGATTTCCCAAGTGGAAATGGAGGTGCTTATACCGGAAAAAAAGCAGCTAGATGCTGGGCAGGCAAAAACAACAGCTGTCCACAGTACATCATCATGCACAGCTGGTAGGAGCTGTTGACACCAAAACATTGGCCTCATGACAAGAACAGTCCTCAGGTTGATATTCTATGTTTCTTGAAGTTATTTGGTGATGGCTGTCTTGCTAGTGGGTTGTACAAATTTCCCCGTGTGAGAATTTTCTCACAAAATCCCAGAAGGCAGACAGTAGGGCCTTATGCGGTGTGAACACTGCCAGCCGGCAATGTAACCTTCACTCATTACACATCATCCTGTGTTTGTTCCTGTTTGCCCAGGGGTCAGGTTACTAAGAGTGTGGAATTGTGTGTTCTCTCTCCCTACAAATGAAATAGGCTTGAGAAATAAACTCTCATATATCTTCTCATACATATTCTCAGCTGTTGAGAAGAAGGTATGTACATTTTCCACATTTTTTTTGCTTGTTAACAATGCCCCACAGCTACATTAAAGAGACTGCAATAAATACAAGAATTAACTTACCAAATATATATTGATCCCTAGCCAAGGGTTAAGATTACACTGAAGAGTTAAAAAAAAAATGCTTAAAATCACATCCCCAAAAATGAAATACTTAGGAATAAATCTAGCAAAGGAGGTGAAATATTTACATGGGAGAACTATAAAACTTTGACAGAGGAAACTGAAGATGATTCAAAGAAATGGAAAACTATCCCATGTTCTTGGATTGGATTAATATTAATCCAATTAATATTATTTTTAATTAATTTTGAATTAATATTGTTTAAATAGCCACATATCCAAAGCAATCTGCAGATTTAATGTGATCCCTATCTAATTACCCATGACATTTTTCACAGAACTAGAACAAATAGTCCTAAAATTTATGTGGAACCATAAAAGACCCAGAACTGCCAAAGCAATCCTGAGGAAAAACAATAAAGCTGGAGGCATAACCCTTCCAGACTTCAGACACTACTACAAAGCTACAGTAATCAACACAGCATGGTATGAGCACAAAAATAGGCATATGGATCAATGGAACAAAATAGAAAGCCCAGAAATAAATCCACACACGTACAGTCAATTAATCTTTAACAAAGGAGGCAAGAATATACAATGGAGAAAAAACAGTCTCTTCAGCAAGTTGTGTTAGGAAAGTTGGACAGCATCATGTAAATCAATGAAGTTAGAACACTTTCACATCATACACAAAATAAACTAAAAATGGCTTAAAGACTTAAATATAAGACATGACATCATAAAACTCCTATATATATAATGGAATATACTCAGCCATAAAAACAATGAAATAACGTCATTTGCAGCAACATGGATGGACCTAAAGATTGTAATACTAAATGAAGTCATCAGATAGAAAAAGACAAATACCATATGATATCACTAATAGGTAAAATCTAAAATATGGTATAAATGAATGTATTTCCAAAATAGAAATAAACTCACAGATAGTAAACAAACTTATAGTTACCAAAGGAAAAACGGGGTGGGCAAGGATAAATTAAGAGTTTGGGATTAGCAGACACAAACTACTACATATACAATAGATAAACAAGGTCCTACTGTATAGCACAGGAAATAACATTCAATATACTGTAATATGCCATAATGGAAAAATATGAAAAAGAGCATATACATGTATATAACTGAATCTCCTTATTGTACATTAAAAACTAACACAATGTTGTAAATCAACTATACTTTGAAACTTAATTTTAAAAGTTTTTAATGAAAAACATTTTTAAACATTACAATTAAAAAGGTTACACTGAAGAGAATTTGCCCCCATTATATTTTTCTTATTCCTGACCACTTTTCTTCCCTTTCTGCCCCTTCTTAGCCTCTCCACAACTAATGACTGTGTGGATCACAATAAACTGTGGAAAATTCTGAAAGAGATGGGAATACCAGACCACCTGACCTGGCTCTTGAGAAATTTGTCTGCAGGTCAGGAAGCAACAGTTAGAACTGGACATGGAACAACAGACTGGTTCCAAATAGGAAAAGGAGTATGTCAAGGCTGTATATTGTCACCCTGCTTATTTAACTTCTCTGCAGAGTACATCATGAGAAATGCTGGACTGGAAGAAGCACAAGCTGGAATCAAGATTGCTTGGAGAAATATCAATCACCTCAGATATGCAGATGACACCACCCTTATGGCAGAAAGTGAAGAGGAACTCAAAAGCCTCTTGATGAAAGTGAAAGTGGAGAGTGAAAAAGTTGGCTTAAAGCTCTACATTCAGAAAACGAAGATCATGGCATCTGGTCCCATCACTTCATGGGAAATAGATGGGGAAACAGTGGAAACAGTGTCAGACTTTATTTTTTGGGGCTCCAAAATCACTGCAGATAGTGACTGCAGCCATGAAATTAAAAGACGCTTACTCCTTGGAAGGAAAGTTATGACCAACCTAGATGGCATATTCAAAAGCAGAGACATTACTTTGCCAACAAAGGTTCATCTAATCAAGGCTATGGTTTTTCCTGTAGTCATGTATGGATGTGAGAGTTGGACTGTGAAGAAGGCTGAGCGCTGAAGAATTGATACTTTTGAACTGTGGTGTTGGAGAAGACTCTTGAGAGTCCCTTGGACTGCAAGGAGATCCAACCAGTCCATTCTGAAGGAGATCAGTCCTGGGATTTCTTTGGAAGGACTGATACTAAAGCTGAAACTCCAGTACTTTGGCCACCTCATGAGAAGAGTTGACTCATTGGAAAAGACTCTGATGCTGGGAGGGATTGGGGGCAGGAGGAGAAGGGGACGACAGAGGATGAGATGGCTGGATGGCATCACTGACTCAATGGATGTGAGTCTGGGTGAACTCTGGGAGTTGGTGATGGATGATGGACAGGGAGGCCTGGCGTGCTGCAATTCATGGGGTCACAAAGAGTCGGACACGACTGAGCGACTGAACTGAACTGGGTCACCCACCATACAAAGTCTGTTTCTTTAGGACTTTTTTAATGGAGGAAAAAAAAAGAGAGGAAGGCAGAAGAAGTGCCATAGAGGGTTTGCCAAAGTGGAAATTAAAAGTTCAAAACATCTAAAACTAAACAAGTCCCTAACCACACTAGGACCTGAAACTAAATCTGGGAGATGGAAGCTCTCAGGCAATCATTCCTCCTCTGTGATGAATGGACGATATCAACCATCTTTCTACTTGTCTTTTGAGAAGTTTTATTTACCCTGCTATAAGGTGAGATGAACTCTGAGGCTATTGTAAACCCTAGTACAACTGGGGACAGTAATGAAATCCTGTAGAAAGATTAGTTTAAAAAAAATCAATATTTATGGAAAGACACTCAGAGACTAAAAGGAAACAAAAACATGTTTAACCAGACAGTGTTCTGGGATGCACTCTGAAAACTCAGAATCAAAGTTGTTTAATTCGAAATGACTTTGCAAAACATGGAGTATAATCTCATTTACCTAGAGTGTCTGGCACTTGGCAAAATACAACACACAAAAATCTGACTAGTATGTAAAGATGTTTCTATTCTGCTCCCGCTATGGGAGAAAATTGTATGGTAGAAAGACAGATGCTGCTGTGTGAATGTAAACTGTCCCCCACCCCTCATCCCTGCACATCACTCATCCAAATACAGTTGCAAGGAGTCAAGCAGGAAGCCTCAAGAAAGGGGCTAGAATGATCACCTGGGTAATCCTGAGGATTAACTTGAGGACTGTCACTTCCAATAGAATCAAAAAGTGTAAAAGGTGAGGGCTCAACCAACAGGGTGGCATTCCACCCAGAGCAACCTGAACCCTGCAGTCTCTATGATAAGAATTCTTAGAAATATCATTTTTGTTCCAATTAAGACAATATGTAGGAAATGGCAGACATGAAACTATAGGATTAAGGACTTCGGGAGCCTCTGGAGCCTTCATTGTTTGAAATCAAATATAATCTCAGTAGCAGAGACAAATGTAGGTCTATTTGCCCTGGCTCATGCTATAATATGATTAATAAAAAAAACTAATATTTGCTAAGCACTTTTGTGCTAGAAAGGCCTTTCCACAGATTATCTCCTTTATGTGGTCAATACAACAGTGCTACAAGTAGATATTATCACTGTCTGGATTCTTGAGGAATCTAGAGCTTAGCAAGACTAAGAAACCTGACCAGGATTGCACAGCTAGTAAGTGATGGAGCCACAATTTTCACCCAGGAAAATTGACTCCAGATCATGAACGTTTGACTGCTATAGAATGGCACCCCCATGGAGTCCAGTACTTTGAAACTGGAAGCTGCTCCTTGGCAGCCTTTTTTTTAACTTTCAAATGAGGTGATAATGCTCCTAATTTGTTAAATTTTAAAATGATGCTACTGTCCTTATTTTCCTTAAGTCACAAATATAGTAAGTGATATATTGGGGTCTGGATGGGAATCTCAGTTTTAATCTCCAATTCACTCCACTGGTGCTACTGTCCATGGGGTTGCAAAGAGTCAGACACCTCAGAGTGAAGGAACTGAACTGACTGGTGAGGGAGGGATTCCTACGCTAGGGTTATGGGGATGGCTGAATACACCACACCCAACACCAGACAGATGACGTGGACAGCAGCTCATTAGTCACAGCTATACACCACCTGGGGGAGGGGGACATTGCAGGCCAAGGCTACATTTAGAAATGGAGAAAAGCAGAACAGCAGGCTCTATTGTATCAATAGGGTGAAGTGAAGTGTTAGTCACTCCGTCATGTCCTACTCTTTGCGACCTCATGGACTGTAGCCTACCAGGCTCCTCTGTCCACGGGGATTCTCCAGGCAAGAATACTGGAGTGGGTTCCCATGTCTTCCTCCAGAGGATCTTCTGACCAAGGGATCGAACCTGGGTCTCCTGCATTGCAGGCAGATTCCTTACTGTATGAGCCACCAGGAAAGCCCATCAATAGGGTGAAGTATCACCTATTCCACAGGAGAATATGACTGACTTGTTTGAATAATCCTACAGGCTTTTAAGGATCCGAAAACTGCTACTCAGGGATAGTCAGGAGCTGTCTGTGATCCCCTTAATACGAAGGGTTGTTTACCTCAGAGACCTTATCTGCAGAAGCAGGGTGGAAAGGGGAATTTGCAGTTAGACCATCTGAAGTCCTTCCAATTTGATCAAATGTCAAGACAGCACATAATATGGGGCCTTAATTTTAAGGCTTACACCATGGTCTCTCTATAAAACATAAATAGATGAGAAATAAAAGGAAAGAGCATGAGAAAGATAGCTGGCTAGAAAAGAGCAGGGTGTATTTGAATCACGTAAGGCTACGTGTCTGCCCTCTGCAGATGATACCACCCTTACGGCAGAAAGTGAAGAGGAACTAAAAAGCCTCTTGATGAAAGTGAAAGAGGACAGTGAAAAAGTTGGCTTAAAGCTCAACATTCAGAAAACTAAGATCATGGCATCCAGTCCCATCACTTCATGGGAAATAGATGGGGAAATAGTGGAAACAGTGACAGACTTTATTTTTTTGGGCTCCAAAATCACTGCAGATGGTGATTGCAGCCATGAAATTAAAAGATGCTTACTCCTTGGAAGGAAAGTTATGACCAAACTAGATCAGATCAGTCGCTCAGTCGTGTCTGACTCTTTGCGACCCCATGAATCTCAGCACACCAGGCCTCCGTCATCACCAACTCCTGGAGTTCACCCAGACTCACATCCATTGAGTCAGTGATGCCATCCAGCCATCTCATCCTCTGTCGTCCCCTTCTCCTCCTGCCCCCAATCCCTCCCAGCATCAGAGTCTTTTCCAATGAGTCAACTCTTCGCATGAGGTGGCCAAAGTACTGGAGTTTCAGCTTTAGCATCAGTCCTTCCAATGAACACCCAGGGCTGATCTCCTTCAGAATGGACTGGTTGGATCTCCTTGCAGTCCAAGGGACTCTCAAGAGTCTTCTCCAACACCACAGTTCAAAAGCATCAATTCTTCAGTGTTCAGCCTTCTTCACAGTCCAACTCTCACATCCATACATGACCACAGGAAAAACCATAGCCTTGACTAGACGAACCTTTGTTGGCAAAGTAATGTCTCTGCTTTTGAATATGCTATCTAGGTTGGTCATAACTTTCCTTCCAAGGAGTAAGCGTCTTTTAATTTCATGGCTGCAGTCACCATCTGTAGTGATTTTGGAGCCCAGAAAAATAAAGTCTGACACTGTTTCCACTGTTTCCCCATCTATTTCCCATGAAGTGATGGGACCAGATGCCAAGATCTTCGTTTTCTGAATGTAGAGCTTTAAGCCAACCTTTTCACTCTCCACTTTCACTTTCATCAAGAGGCTTTTGAGTTCCTCTTCACTTTCTGCCATAAGGGTGGTGTCATCTGCATATCTGAGGTTATTGATATTTCTCCCGGCAATCTTGATTCCAGCTTGTGTTTCTTCCAGACCAAACTAGATAGCATATTGAAAAGCAGAGACATTACTTTGCCAACAAAGGTCCGTCTAGTCAAGGCTATGGTTTTTCCAGTGGTCAGGTATGGATGTGAGAGTTGGACTGTGAAGAAAGCTGAGCACCAAAGAACTGATGCTTTTGAACTGTGGTGTTGGAGAAGACTCTTGAGAGTCCCTTGGACTGCAAGGAGATCCAACCAGTCCATTCTAAAGGAGACCAGTCCTGGGTGTTCATTGGAAGGAATGATGCTAAAGCTGAAACTCCAGTACTTTGGCCACCTCATGAGAAGAGTTGGCTCACTGGAAAAGACTCTGATTCTGGGGGGGATTGGGGGCAGGAGGAGAAGGGGACGACAGAGGATGAGATGCTGGATGGCATCACCGACTCGACGGACATGGGTTTGGGTGAACTCCGGGAGTTGGTGATGGACAGGGAGGCCTGGTGTGCTGCAGTTCATGGGGTCGCAAAGAGTCGGACATGACTCAGCGACTGAACTGAACTGAACTGAAGGCTACGTGGAACGGAAAAGTGTTAAATGAGACTGGAAAGCTGGTTTCCAAGGCCTTTGAAGATCCATTAAAGATTTCTGAAATGTAGAAGAACATGACCCAATATATGTTTTAGGAATGTCTATCTATAATGAGGATGGATTAGAAAGGAGAAGAAAGCAGAGAGAGGCAAAGTAGATAACCACTTATTGAAACCACAATAGTGAGAAATCATGGGCATTTGAAAACTGGCCCCCATGGAGAGATGAGTAAGAAAGCAAGTTAAGAGAAATTATAGTGGCACAGACCACAGGGGCAATCAAGTGATTGGCTGTAGGAAGTAAGGGAGCAAAAGAAGTAAAAGCTACTCCAAGACAGCCCATCTTTGTTTAAAGTTTTGATATTTTGTTTACCATGGATGGTTTGCATTAATTTTGATGTTTAAAAATATATATTGCATTAGAATATTGATCTTGATTACAGAGTACATTAATTTCCTGTGGCTGCTCTAAGAAATTACTATAAACTTAGAAGCTTAAAACAACAAAAATGTATTCTCTCATAGTTCTGGAGGCCAGAAGTCTGAAACTGTGATGTCGGCAGGACCACACTCCCTCTAGAGGCTCTATGGCAGAATTCATTCCTTGCCTCTTCTAGCTTCTGATAGCTGCCAGCATTCCTTGGTGTGCAGCTGCATCACGTCCATCCCTGGGCTTTCCTGATTTCTCAGACAGTAAAGAATCTGCCTGCAATGCAGGAGACCAAAGTTCAATCCCTGGATCAGGAAGATCCCCTGGAGAAGGAAATGGCAACCTACTCCAGTATTCTTGCCTGGAGTATTCCATGGACAGAGGAGCATGGTAGGCCACAGTCAGACACTTTCATCTCTACTTAGTAGTCACACTACCTTTTCTTCTTCTTTCTGTGTAACATCTGCCTCTGCTTCTCTCTTGCAGGGACATCGGTGATTGCATTTAGGGCTCACTCAGATAACCCCAGATAAGATCTCCATCTTATGAATCTTAACTTAATATCTGCAAAGCTGTCAGTCACAGGTTCCAGAGATTAAGATTGGGATGGGGGCGGGTCAGTTCAGTCACTCAGTCATGTCCAACTCTTTTAGACCCCATGGACTGAAGGACGCCAGGCTTCCCTGTCCATCACCAACTCCCAGAGCTTGCTCAAACTCGTGTCCATCAAGTTGGTGATGCTATCCAACCATCTCATTCTCTGTCATCCCTTTCTCCTCCTGCCTTCAATCTTTCCCTGCATCAGGGTCTTTTCAAATGAGTCAGTTCTTCACATCAGGTAACCAAAGTATTGGAGTTTCAGCTTCAACATCAGTCCTTCCAGTGAATATTCAGGACTGATCTCCTTTAGGATGGACTGGTTGGATCTCCTTAAAGTCCAAGGGACTCTCAACAGTCTGCTCCAACATCACAGTTCAAAAGCATTAATTCTTTGGTGCTTAGCTTTCTTTATAGTCCAAGACTCACATCCACACATGACTACTGGAAAAACCATAGCTTTGACTAGATGGACCTTTGTTGGCAAAGTAATGTCTCTGATTTTTAACACGCTGTCTCGGTTGGTCATAGTTTTTCTTCCAAGGAGCAAGTATCTTTTAATTTCATGACTGCAGTCACCATCTGCAGTGATTTTGGAGCCCCAAAAATAAAGTCTGACACTGTTTCCACTGTTTCTCCATCTATTTTCCATGAAGTGACGGGACTGGATGCCATGATTTTTGTTTTCTGAATGTTGAGCTTTAAGCCAACTTTTTCACTCTCCTCTTTCACTTTCATCAAGAGGCTCTTTAGCTCTTCTTCACTTTCTGCCAATAAGGGTGGTGTCATCTGTGTATCTGAGGTTATTGATATTTCTCCCGGCAATCTTGATTCCAGTTTGTGCTTCATCCAGCCCGGCATTTCACATGATGTACTCTGCTATAAGTTATATAAGCAGGGTGACAATATATAGCCTTGACATACACCTTTCCCGATTTGGAACCAGTCTGTTGTTCCATGTTTTCATGTTTGGGGCAGGGGAGAGGCTAGTTTGTAGTCTACCACACTGAGTTTTAAATTTTGCATCTAGGGAAAAGTACCTCCCTTCACTCTCCTCACCTACCACGGACCCAGCCCTGAACTATTTGGGCCTAGAACATTAGCAGAACGGTGGTTTTGCTTACAAAAATGGAGAATTAAAGAGAAGGAGCTGATTTGGAACACAACTTTTGCTTTATTTAAAATACACCTACTATCGGACATTATAGTGCCCAATTGGATGTTGACATCTGTTTTTTTCACTTTCCTGGAACATGGCCTCATTTTTCTGGAGCCACATGAAAGCCCACCTTAAAAACAGGTTAGGACATTTTGTGTCTTTGCCTAGAGTTGAGAAGATAACATTGCCCAGTGTTCACCTCCCTTTCTTGGAAAGAGTACTATAACTTTCTTTGGGGAACCAGCTCTCTTCTACTTTGACATGATGTGATTAGATGATCTCTATTCCCAACCCCAGGATTGGAACTTGTGACTCAGGCATTGTTTAATCAATGGAAACTTCTTGGAAACCCACCCTAACTATAGCTGTCGGTTTACAAATATGCATTTGCTGCAAATTGGTTTAATAAAAATGAGTTTGGGGATTTCGGTGGGCCCCACCAGGACGAACTGAGTTTTCCTCTCAACTTGTATCAGCGAATATGTGTGTCTGGAGCCCGAAGCTAACACAGAAAAGGCAAAACCAAGACTCAAAGATCCCAGTGACATCCTTTCAGTCACTAAATCAGATCACACTTGAAGCCAGATCTACTCCAAGGCTTTTCAGTTACCTGAACCAATAAAAGATGCTTACTTCTTGGAAGGAAAGTTATGACCAACCTAGACAGCATACTAAAAAGCAGAGACATTACTTTGCCAACAAAGGTCTGTCTAGTCAAAGTTATGGTTTTCCCAGTGGTCATGTATGGATGTGAGATTTGGTCTATAAAGAAAGCTGAGCACAGAAGAACTGATGCTTTTGAACTGTGGTGTTGGAGAAGACTCTTGAGAGTCCCTTGGACTGCAAGGAGATCCAACCAGTCCATCCTAAAGGAGATCAGTCCTGGGTGTTCATTGGAAGGACTGATGTTGAAGGTAAAACTCCAATACTTTGGCCACCTCATGCGAAGAGCTGACTCATTTGAAAAGACCCTGATGCTGGGAAAGATTGAGGGCAGGAGGAGAAGGAGATGACAGAGGATTAGATGGTTGAATGGCATCACTGATTCAATGGACATGGGTTTGGGTAGACTCTGGGAGTTGGTGATGGACAGGGAGGCCTAGCATGCTGCAGTTCATGGGGTCACAAAGAGTCGGACAAGACTGAGCGACTGAACTGAACTGAACCAATAAACCATTTCTCTTATTGCTTACATTTCTCTTATTGCTTATTGATTTTTCTCTGTCATTTAAAATCATAACCGGGACTTCCCTGGTGGTCCAGTTGTTAAGACTTCACCTTCCAAGGCAGGGGATGTAGTTTCGATCCCCCGTCTGGAAGCTAAGATCCCTATGCTTCAAGGCCAAAAAAGCAAAATGTTTTTTAAAAGTAACATTGTAACAAATTCAGTAAAAACTTTAAAAATGGTCCACATCAGAAGAAAATCATCAAAAAAATTTAAATAAATAAAAAATAAAACCATTTGTTGTTGTTTTTATTTGCTAAATTGTGTCCAATTCTTCATGACCCCATGGACTGTAGCCTGCCAGGTTCCTCTGTCCATGGGATTTCCCAGGCAAGAATACTGGAGTGGGTTGCCATTTCTTTCTCCAAAATAAAACCATAACTAATGGTTTAAAAACTTTAATAAAACATATTTATAATTCTAAATATTTGGTTGCCCAGTGGAAATGGTGTGGTGCATGGGGCAGGAAAACTTACTGAGCTGAGGTTGTACCCAAGGGACATTTTTGTTTTATTTGTTGAGAGTGTGAATTATTTCATCCTTTGACCAGGACACCACCAGTGTCATGGAATTTATTCACTGCTACAAAGCCTCCGGTGGGAACCTAACATTTTCCCTCAAGGAGAAAGGACTATCTGATCAATCTCCAGGAAATACACTAATTGAGCAACAAAAAGGAATTAGAGGAAGACTAGGAAGGTCACTGGCACCCCTCTCCAGTACTCTTGCCTGGAAAATCCCATGGATGGAGGTACCTGGTAGGCTGCAGTCCATGGGGCCGCTAAGAGTCGGACACGACTGAGCGACTTCACTTTCACTTTTCACTTTCATGCATCGGAGAAGGAAATGGCCACCCACTCCAGTGTTCTTGCCTGGAGAATCCCAGGGACGGCGGAGCCTGGTGGGCTGCCGTCTATGGGGTTGCACAGAGTCCAACACGACTGAAGCGACTTAGCAGCAGCAGCAGCAGGAAGGTCACTAGGTAATCATGGACAAAGCTACTGCAAAACGTGAAAAGGGAGACCATGGGGGCATTTAGAAAAGGGACCAGGGCAAGAGGAAACTGGTCAGAAATGCAGGGAGGTGATAAGGCATAAATATTTACCAAATTACATTCCTTCAAGTTGGCTGGGCTTTCTTTATAAAAATGGTAATGACTAGCACTGTACCTATAAATTACTCCTATTTGTACACACCTTTTTTCTTGTTGTTGGAATAAAGGAAATTAACAATAAAGAAGTCAAAAAAGAAACTATAATTAAAACAGTAAATGAAACCATTTTCTTTTCATCATTCGATACATGCCCTTCGTATATTGTAGAAATGATTAAACAGCATAAGACTGAGTTATGCTAAAATAATGAAGAGTGAAAATTTCATAATAGTCAACTCAATCATCTCTTCATCACTTTACATCTCAATGTCTGACCTCAAGACAGTTCCTTCCAAGTCATATTAAGAATATTTAAAAGAAACAGGAAAGTCTACCAGTAAGATAGCTTCTCCAGTAAAACAGTAACTGTCCACCCAGGAGAGTCTACATTTTCAGCAGCAATTTAACACCTTGCCTAAAGCTTTCAACATCTCACTAATTCTTTCTTCTTAACTAGTAAAGAAATGGCTTATGTGTTGGAGTGGGTCCTTTTGTATTAAGTTTAAAAAATAGCAGTTGACTACATTTTATACTAATTATACCAATGGTCTATAGTAATAGGCAAAATAACCTCCAGAGAAATGTGTTTTTTAAAATATAAATAAGTAAATGAAGAGCCTGTGAAGATATTAACAGTTTTCCTTAACCTTAAATTTCCAAGCACTATGCAAAGCTCTTTGGGGGCCATAATCACTGTAGTCTATAGAGTTACTGTTACTTGCATTTGGCAAGATTCTCCATGTCAATTGTACAGTGTGAGGCTGAACAAGAAAGAGAAGTAAAGGGAAAAAATTTGGCAAAACATCTTGGTATTAGCTTTCACTTACATGACTTAGAGAGGTATAAGGGACAGCCATCACAGTGAATAAAAATAAGAGGTGACTTTTTGGAAGAGATCCAGATTCTCTCTTATTTAAGGAAGTCAATTCAATTTACCTTGAAACAAGATTTATGTACTTTGGAGGTAGAAACATTAAAGGATCAGGTATGTGATCACATTTTAGGGGAAAATATAAGATTCCAAACATGGCAGTACTTATAAATACACAATATGTGTGTTCATACATACAAATGTATTCTGAACATTCTGATGAAGCAAAAATGTTTATACTTTTTACATCAGTTCCAAAATTCACTTAGGAAAAGTCTTAGAAGCTCTTAGAGATGAAAACTCTAATAAATGAAGCCTAATTTTCATGAATACCTTTACTCAAGGGCTATTTGACCTGAATTACACAGCACGTTTTGAGCTTTGTAACTCTTAAGAGTGCATATAATTTTTAATTGACTTTTCTTTGGCAATATCAGTATGTTTGTATTATATTCACGGGACTCCCTCTACTGTATAACTTAACACATGAAAATTCTTGTTTTACTCTTTACCAAGGTTTCCTTGCAGCTTGATGGATAAGGTGTCTAATTATGGAGTACTGCAGAAGGCTTTGGATCAAATCAGATGTTTTCATTGAAAATGAGGTCATACTGGGTTGTGTGGTATAGCTAAATAATCAGTTAACTGTTTTTCCAAGCCAAACACAGAGTAATTAGGTTTAGTAACATGGCTTCCTCCCTAAGATCCATAACTCAGACATAGTGGTTTGGGAACAATAGGGATAGAATTGTGTATGTTTTTCTTGGACATTCAAATCAATGTCACTTTCTAACTAGACTACATTTTAGCTAGGACATAATTTTACTTTCATTTTTACTTTATGTGACATTGCCTGGGAAAACATTTTCCAATTTTTCATGTTTTCATTTTCCAAATAATCATCTAAAATTTTGTGGTTCCAAAATTTATCACTCAAGTTATGTAAGTCATGCTATTACAGATAAACAATGAGTCATGGTTATTAACAATAATGAATCATTCATTAATAACAATGAATTGGATACTAATTTATACAGTGATATCCTTAAACATCCATTAGAGTATTTTGATAATAGATTTCCAGATATTTCATGGAAGCATTTGATTTCAAATATATTGTCACCGTGCCACCAAAAATCATTGAAATGTTCTGGTTCTAATATTCTCCCAATTTCAAATGCTGTGTTTCTGGTGTACCTGGAAAACTTGGTTTGGTGTTCAGGAAACATGAGATTCATGGTGTATCCAGGTCCATTTGTTAAAAATTTGTTAAACAATAAACTTAGATCAGCTTTATGTTCAAATAGTGCCTAATTTTTCACATTCCAAGGTATAGGTTTAGGCACAAGTCTTAGACTACATATATCAGATCACTCTACTGAAGAATTATTGTTGTTGTTTAGTAGTTAAGTCATTTCCAATTCCTTTGCGAACCCATGGATTGTAACCTGCCAGGCTTCTCTGTCCATAGGATTTCCCAGGCAAGAATACTGGAGTGGGTTGCCATTTCCTTCTACAGGGGATCTTCCCGACCCAGGGATCAAACCCATGTGTCCTGCATGGCAGACAGAGTCTTTACCACTGAGCCATCAGGGATACCCACAGAGAATTAGAACTCTCCTATTAAGACTACCAAAATGAATACTAAATTTTGGCATTCCTTCTAAGACACCAAAATTTACTATGTATTTCACATTGTTGGTTTGGCCACACAAAGTGATTTCACATTTTAGCTTTGGGCCATTAGATATCTTTTCCATTCCACTTTTATGCCTCAAAAGGGTATTATGCAGTGTACCATTATAAAATTTCCATATTCATCTTAGGTTTACTACCAATATGACTTTAAAAATATGATATTGTCAAAATTGCAATGACTGTGAAATTAAGATGTCTTTTAGGGCATCCAGGAACAGCTGTATTGAATAGCCTGACATCTGTGAAATCAAAAGTGTATTTTGAATTCAACTTTCAAACCACAGAATTTGAGTAAGCAAAAACTGACCATGTGTTAAAAACACTTGAAACTCTTCCTCTTGTAACTGTTTATCTACATTTTTAAAACTCTGTTTACATTGTAGTAACAGCTGTGTTTAAAAGGGACATGACAGAGCAGACTAATTTATAATGCAAAACTCTATTCTAAAAAAAAAAAAAACTTATGTTTGAAAAAACACTTCAAAAGAGGGCAAAAATGATTAAAATAGACACAACCATTTGTTTAAACTATGACTTTCTCAAGAAAAAACAGCCTAATGTAAACTGGCCTATGCATGTTCCAAGCAGCTGTTCTGTGTAAGGCCTCTACAAAAGCTTTCGCTTTGGGGGATGGGCAGAAAGAAAATGAGCAACTGGCCATAACACAGGGTCATGGCCATTCAAGAAACAGCAAAAATCTAAGGACGAAATACTAAATATTTTTCAACTGTGCCAAGTTAGTTAAACTAAAGGCGGAGGAGACAGAGCCAGTGACCACCACTGCAGTCAGTGATCTCATCACTCATCTCATCACTCATCACTTTGACCAGCATTCATTCACTGGACTTGTACAGAAAATGGCAAACCTTTTTGATAAGGAAAAAAGTCCAAATGAATGTTTTGTCTATGTTTTACCATATAGTAGCTAACCTTTCTTTTCACTCTCTTTTCTTTAAATCATTGTTTGGGCACCATATGGCTCAGACGGTAAAGAATCCGCCTGCAATGCAGGAGAACTGTGTTCGGGTCGGAAAGATCCCCTCGAGAAGGGAATGGCTACTCACTCCAATATTCTTGCCTGGAGATTCCCATGGACAGAGGAGCCTGGCAGGCTACAGTCCATGGGGTCACAAAGAATCGGATACCACGGAGCGATCAACACTTTCACTTTCAAAGAAACATGAGAAGTTTCATTTCACACAATGTAATTTTGTTGAACGATATTTCTAGCAATTCCTAGCACAGTGCCTACAATATAGTTAAAGTTTATTTAAAAAAAAATACGAAGTTATCTTCTTTATGGAGAATCACAAAATTCTCATTTTCTGATGAGTTAAATTGGGTCAATTTTAATTCATTCATCCATTTACCCATGTAACAAAGATATTCTGAACATCTACTTTGTGACAGGCGATATTCCAGTCACTGAAAACACAATGATGCAAATGAAGTTCCAGCCCTTAGAGTCAGAGACAATTGAAAAAGAAGAAAGAGGGAAGGAAGGAAGCAAGGAAAAAATAGGAAGGAAGGAGTGAGGAATGACAAATGTAAGAGAATAAAACCAAGCAGGGTATTAAAGAGAGTTGGGGGGTGGTTCACTCTCTTGGTCAGAGTGCTCATGAAGGGCTCCCTGAGTAAACGAAATTAACACTGTGCCTTGGAAATCTCTGGAAAGAACAGTCCAGGCTGAGGAGCCAGCAGGGAACAAGGCTTTGAATAGTCTTCTAAATCAGTTATTCTCTATACTTACAACTCAATTAGCGTGTGAGGGGGAAGTCTATAATCTTAATGTGAATCTTAGCCATTCCTTGGGTTTCATTTATATAACATTCGGAATACATTTTGGAAAAATAAACCAAAATGAAAGTAAGAGTTTGCTGCTATTAAGGTGCATTCATTAAAATAGGGAAGAATTAGCTATACAATAATATTTGTGTCTCTGTCTTAGGCTTCCCTAGTGGCTCAGATGGTAAAGAATCTGCCTGCAATGCAGGAGACTGGGATTTGATTCCCGGGTCGGGAAGATCCCCTGGAGAAGGGAATGGCGACCGGTCCAAGTATTCTTGCCTGGAGAATCCCATGGACAGAGGAGCCTGGCAGGCTACAGTCCATGGGGTCACAAAGAGTCAGACATGACTAAGTGACTAACACTTTCAATGACACTTCTCTAATTGCACATATATGTGTATCATTGACATCTATATTTACATTTGAAATATGCTATATACTCTGGTTATACCCATACCTACATCTATCTATCTATCTACCTGCCTATCTATCATTTATCAATGTGCTGCTAGACATATGACATGGTTATGTTAGTACTAAGGCCTCACACCTGATTAACTTAGTTTTGAAAGAAGCAAACTGTCCTCCTGGGAAACTGCTCAGAAGTAGGATGGATATCTATGTATCTATAACATGTGTTTCTATACCTGTACCTGGCTATGCTTATAATTGTATTATGTATACATAAGACTTCAATTTAAGCATTCCCAGGCTATCATTACAGACCAACTGGATCTATCATCTACACCAAGAAGATGATTCTACTCATAAAACACAATCGGGGGAATTATGTTTGTTACTATATTCTAAGGAGATGTTGAAAAGAGGTCCCCAAAAGATAAATTAATAATTCTAAGTAGCATAAGAAATCTTACTTTATTATTTGAAAAAATGTGAAATGCCTCCACTGCTTTATCTTTAAGGTCTCCCTTTGGAAAGGGCCACCCCCTCCTCCCCAAACCAGAAGTCAAAGATGGTTTACCAACTCCAATGCAGTCACCTCCAGGGTAGCTGACATATCCAGGGCATTTTTCAAAGCTATGATATATAAATTTTATTTTAAAAACCTGAAAACAAAAAGAAACACACTGGCTTTGTCTTTATTCTGGGTCTTAGAGTTCCCTGTTATGATGCTTTATAAAAAGAGATCCTACATTTTCTAATGCCTGGTATGACTAATACTTAACACTTACAACTCCCTCACATTCTTGATTTTGTGATGGAATCATAAAATTATGGGTAATTTTTTAAACGACTCCATCAATTATAATAAAATATATATGTTTTAAAGCCTTCAAAAATAGGATAGTTACAATCAGTTATCATGCACCAAAGGAGTCATTTGAAATGAGTCTTATGTAATTAAAATAACTGTGTGCCTGACTTGCTGGGGACAGTCCTAGTTTATGTCTACTATCTTGATGTAAGAACAGTGCCCACATTGACTCTCAAGGAAGTCCTGGCAAACCATAGTTATTCAACGTAAAATCGATTGCAGAATGATTATAAAATTAGAAGAAATTTTATAAATTTAGTGTTTGGTCCAGGATAGGAAATACCACCTGTCACTAAAATCTGGAAGTTATGGTGGTCACAGTATATAATATTCAATTATTTAAATAACTTTCCTCCTCTGGGAACCAAAGAATCAGAGTAACAAAAAAGGACTATAGCACAGAGGTTGCTTGGCTGCCATGCCAGCATGAGTATAATAGCACAGACATGCAAATACAAGACAGCTTTTACAAGTTTATTCTCTTTCAGCAGCAAAATTAATGAAATTGCTATTTGTAAATGTATTTCTCTGACTACCTTTTACTTCTGTGACCTAGCAAAAATTTGGAAGTTTACAGAAACTCATCATTTCCACTTTATCAAATACTAGCAGGGAAAAAGTTATTAAAGTTGAAGATTTCTCAAGGGATGTGTCAGTCCCATTAACTAATCTTTTCCATGGCAGATAACATTACTACAGTAAGTGTTTGATTATATAGGAGAAGATATTTAAATCATTTTACATTTTCTAATATTTTCCAATTCTACAATTCTACATGTTCCCAGATATAGTAGATTTGTTTCTTAGAATAGCATCTGTGTTTGGTATCATAAGCGGTTTGGTATTTTTAAAAGGGGTCAGGGGAGCAGATCATTTCTGACAAAAAATTAAGCTAGCTCTATGACTATAAAACTTCTTAGAACAATTAATACTCTAATATACATGGTGACTCTAAGAGACAAGTATCACACGGGGCATTTCTCAAACATGTTTGCCCACTGAGCTCTCTTTTCCCACAGCATCCTGCGAGTCTAATATCTATGCAACACATTATGGGAAATGTCTTCTTAGAATGTCTTACTCTTCACAAATCTACATGGAAAAAAAATCCAGCCCCTCTGTTAAAGGTTTTAAAACTACTTAAAAATGTAGTGATGAAAAAAGATGATAAGAAAATGTATCTACGTTTACTTATTTATTTTTTAAAATACCAAGTATCCGCTATGTGGTGGGCACTTTTCCAGGTACCAGTACTGTAGCCATACAAGCTACGCATCCTTCCTGTTCTCAGGGAGGAAACTTTCTAGTTGGAAATACACAATAAGCACATTTATGAATATGTATATATCCATGAATGATGTTATTAGGGTTATAGTATTAGGGTTATAGAGATTTCGTTATTTCTGAATTTTCCCTATCATGGGTATAGGATGCATATAAATTCAATGCAATTATAATCAACATACAAAAGGATTTTTTGTGAAACTTATCAAACTGGTTAAGAGCCTAGAAGAACAAAGAGCCAAGAAGAATCACAATGGTTTTGAAGAGTAAGAAATTTTCCCTAAAATATTAAGGAGCTATAAAGTCATTAGCACAAGGATAGACAAACTAATGGATTCAAAGAAGTCCAGAATCAAAAACCTACATGGACACTTAATGAGTGTAGAAATGGTACTGAAGGTCAATGAAAATGATGGATTGCTCATCAAATAGTGTGGGACAGCTAGTCTTCCAAATGGAAAAATAAATTGAATCCCCGCCTTACACCATACTTAAAATAGAAATTTAAGGTTGAATAAAGAACTGGAAGATGATGCTGTGAAAGTGTTGCACTCAATATGCCAGCAAATTTGGAAAACTCAGCAGTGGCCACAGGACTGGAAAAGGTCCGTTTTCATTCCAATCCCAAAGACAGGCAATGCCAAAGAATGCTCAAACTACCGCACAATTGCATCATCTCACATGCTAGTAAAATAATGCTCAAAATTCTCCAAGCCTGGCTTCAGCAATACGTGAATGGTGAACTTCCAGATGTTCAAGCTGGTTTTAGAAAAGGCAGAGGAACCAGAGATCAAATTGCCAACATGCGCTGGATCATCGAAAAAGCAAGAGATTTCCAGAAACTATTTCTGCTTTACTGACTATGCCAAAGCCTTTGACTGTGTGGATCACAATAAACTGTGGAAAATTCTGAAAGAGATGGGAATACCAGACCACCTGACCGGCCTCTTGAGAAACCTATATGCAGGTCAGGAAGCAACAGTTAGAACTGGACATGGAACAACAGACTGGTTCCAAATAGGAAAAGGAGTACGTCAAGGCTGTATATTGTCACCTTGCTTATTTAACTTATACGCAGAGTACATCATGAGAAACGCTGGGCTGGAAGAAGCACAAGCTGGAATCAAGATTGCTGGGAGAAATATCAATAACCTCAGATACACAGATGACACCACCCTTATGGCAAAAAGTGTGGAGGAACTAAAAAGCCTCTTGATGAAAGTGAAAGAGGACAGTGAAAAAGTTGGCTTAAAGCTCAACATTCAGAAAACGAAGATCATGGCATCTGGTCCCATCACTTCATGGGAAATAGATGGGGAAACAGTGGAAACAGTGTCAGACTTTATTTTTGGGGGCTCCAAAATCACTGCAGATGGTGATTGCAGCCATGAAATTAAAAGACTCTTACTCCTTGGAAGGAAAGTTATGACCAAACTAGATAGCATATTCAAAAGCAGAGACATTACTTTGTCAATAAAGATCCGTCTAGTCAAGGCTATGGTTTTTCCAGTTATCATGTATGGATGTGAGAGTTGGACTGTGAAGAAAGCTGAGCGCTGAAGAATTGATGTTTTCGAACTGTGGTGCTGCAGAAGACTCTTGAGAGTCCCTTGGACTGCAAGGAGATCCAACCAGTCCATTCTGAAGGAGATCAGCCCTGGGTGTTCATTGGAAGGACTGATGCTAAAGCTGAAACTCCAGTGCTTTGGCCACCTCATGCGAAGAGTTGACTCATTGGAAAAGACCCTGATGCTGGGAGGGGTTGGGGGCAGGGGGAAAAGGGGACGACAGAGGATGAGATGGCTGGATGGCATAACCGACTCGATGGACATGGGTGTGGGTGAACTCTGGGAGTTGGTGATGGACAGGGAGGCCTGGCGTGCTGCGATTTATGGGGTTGCAAAGAGTTGGACCCGACTGAGCAACTGAACTGAACTGAACTGAAAGAACTAAATATGGGGCTTCCCTGGTGGCTCAGTGATAAAGAATCCATCTGCCAATGCAGAAGACATGGGTTGAGTATCTGGTCCAGGAAGATCCCACATCTTAATTGCCATGGAGCAATTAAGCCTGTGTGCCACAAACATTGAGCCTGTGCTCCAGAGCTCAGGAGCTACAACTACTGAGCCCATGTGCTGTAACTAGTGAAGTCCATGGCCCCTAGAGTTCATGTTCAGCAACAAGAGAAACCACCACAATGAGAAATCTGTGCCCTGCAGATGCAGAGTAGCTCCTTCTTGCTACAACAGGAGAAAACCTACACACAGCAAATAGGACCCAGACCAGCCAAATAAATTTTTTTAAGTTTATTAAAAAAAACGTTTTAAAAAATGGACAGAGGATCTAAACCAATAGTTTTCCGAAGAAGACATATGTATAGCCAATGGGCACATGAAAATATGCTCAACACCTCTAATTATTACAAAAATGCAAATCAAAAGAGATATCCCCTTATACTTGTTAGAATGGCTATTATTGAAAAAAACAAGGAGTAATAAATATTGGCAAGAATGTGGAGGAAAAAAAGAACCCTTGTACACAGTTGGTGGGACTATAAATTTGTTTGGTCTCTATGGAAAAACAGTATGATGATTCCTCAAAAAAATTAAGAATGGAACTACCGTATGACACAGTTATTAGATTTCTGGTGGTAAGGAATTTGCCTGGCAATGCATGAGACACAATACACTCGGGTTCAGTCCCTGGGTTGGGAAGAAACCCTGGAGAAGAAAATGACAACACACACCGGTATTCTTGCCTGGACAATTTCATGGACAGAGAACCATGGCAGGCCACAGTCCATGGGGTCACAAAGAGTTGGACATGACTGAGCACAAGTACATCTGAAGAACACAAAAACACTAATTTGAAAAGACACATGCCTCTCTATGTTCATTGTGGCTTATTTATAATAGCCAAGATATGGAAACAACGTGTGTCTCATCAATGGAGGAGTGGATAAAGATATCCAATGGAATGCTGCTCAGTCATGAAAAAGAATGAAGTCCTGCCATTTGTGACAATATGGATGAACCTTGGAGGTATTATGTTAAATAAACTGAATCAAGTGGTTCAGTTCAGTTCAGTTCAGTCACTCAGTCGTGTTCTGACTCTGCGGCCCCACGGACTAGCACGCCAGGCTTCCCTGTCCATCACCAACTCCCAGAAGTTATTCAAACTCATGTCCATTGAGTCAGTGATGCCATCCAACCATCCCATCCTCTGTCGTTCCCTTCTCCTCCCACCTTCAATCTTTCCCAGCATCAGGGTCTTTTCAAATGTCAGTTCTTCACATCAGGTGGCCAAAGTATTGGAGTTTCAGCTTCAATGTCAGTCCTTCCAATGAATATTCAGGACTGATTGCCTTTAGGATGGACTGGTTAGATCTCCTTGAAGTCCAAGGGACTCTCAGAGGGTTCTGCAGCACGACAGTTCAAAAGCATCAATTCTTTGGTGCTCAGCTTTCTTTATAGTTCAACTCTCACATCCATACATGACCACTGGAAAACCCATAGCTTTGACTAGAAGGACCTTTGTTGGCAAAGTAATGTCTCTACTTTTTAATATGCTGTCTAGGTTGGTCATAGCTTTCCTTCCAAGGAGCAAGTGTCTTTTAAGTTCATGGCTGCAGTCACCATCTGCAGTGATTTTGGAGCCCAAAAAATAAAGTCTGTCACTGTTTCCACTGAGTCAAGTGGAGATAGAGAAATAATACCAGTGCTGCAGTTCATGGGGTCACACTGAACAACTGAACTGAACTGAACTGATCTCACTGATATGTGGAATCTAACAAACACAACAAACAAAAAATAAAACAAACTAATAGACACAGAGAACAGATTGGAGATTACCAGGTATAAGGAGATTTGAAAATGGGTTAAATGAGTGAAGGTGAACAACTGTATGAAATCTTTCATTTCAAAATTAAATGACTTAATAAAAAAAAAAGAAAAACAACTGAACATTACAGTATGTACCTACATATAAGTATAAAACTACATGGTTCCAGGCAATTATGGAAACGAAATTCACATCAATCTTTTACCACAATATTGATGCATTTAAAGTTTTTATAAGCATGAACCTTTAAAATATTTGAATTTTCTTGAACTAAATTCCATCTTGTAAACCACAACAATCATAAACATGCCATCACCCTTATATAACAGAATTATTATATAAGAGAAGAGGTCAACTACAGAGTGGAAATTGCCAAGGATTTAGAATCCAGAATACTGAGCTCAACTCTAGCCCCACCATTCCCTGAGGGTGTGATCCCAGGTACATAATTTGACCTGTGTGAGTCTGTTTCCTCATGTATAAAATGAGGATAATGATAGTATCATCTCACTGAACTATCATGAGGATTAAAGGAGAATATACAGGAAAGTGCTTTGTAAATCTTAAACTCATTTTGCCAAAAATAGTAATTCATTTCTGTACCAGAAGGCAAAAGATGCTTACTATGTGAAACTTGCCTTAAGGGGATAAGTGAAGAGCTCTGGTGGAGGAGGCAAGATTAACACTGAAAGCAATAGCATGCATTAAAAAGAGAAGAAGAAGAAATAAAAAGAAAGAAAAAAAGAAAAACCCAGAGAAAGGCAGCTTGAAATATACAGTTGAGACTCTCAGGACTGTAGGGGGCTTCAGTGAAGGTCAGGGTCCAGGATGATGAATGACTTTCACTAGGCCTTGAGGCATGGTGTTTAGATCATTGGAAGGTGTGGAGAGGGTGTTCTAGGTAAGGAGAAGAGAACGCAGTCTATTTGCAAAATAGCAATGATAGGCTTAATTTATCCAACATGGTTAGGATCTTTTCACTGTATTTCCAACCATGGTTCTTATTATGTGCGGAAGGCTTACTTGCTCCTGTAGGTTAACCTAACTTTAAACTGGATGTGAAAAAAGGGCCTTGGGAAACAGTAAGAACTGATACTGACAGTGTGGCAACAATGTTTCACTAGTTATCATCCAGGTGAACAGATCTGGCCTTTAGCAGCTATTTTATTAGGTTCACAGCATCTGCTCATAGATCTCTGTCCACAGCTACTTGATGACCATGGAGGATGACTGTGAGAAACCTCCTCTTTGCTTTGTAAACATCCCAGAATTTAAATTCTCTGCTTCTAAATCTAATGCATGAATGGACCAACAAGTGTTAAGATATTCTTCTTGAATCAACACAGCTTACTAGACCTTGAGGCTGATATAATGGCTTAAATTTCTTCTACTTAGTTGGCTCTCTATTGTTTTAAACAATTCTCTTTGATTCTTTGTTTTCATCTATCCAAAATGTTAGGTTCAAATAACGACTTGTCATTCCCAGTGGATCCAACCTGGGAGTAATGAGGACCAAGAATCCATCATATGAGGCCATCTGGCTAAAAAAAATTTGAGATTTCAATAACATGAAAATTGTTAATGTCGAGATTCCTCTTTATAGTAAAATACGCTGTCATCACACCCCTTTCATTAAACAGTGGTGTGATCTTTGTTTCTACATAAGCAGTCACTACTTGATTGAGGATAAGGCAATATTGAAATATAAGTTAACTGATGCTCAAATAAAATCAATCTTATTGATAGGTTTAGAAACAAAAAAGCCTCACATTTATATTACTGCCTTCTTTTTGTTATGGGAGGGGAGGCGGGAGGAGCTAGTGTGTATGAAGAAGGGATTGTTTTTTGTGGAGACAAGCCTAGTATTTCAGGGAAATAAGAAAGTAATAACAGATGTAAAGTCAAGGTGAGAAATGGCACACACTGCTCCCTCCTTCCTGCTTCCCACTTCAAGTTACATTCCATCTGGAAGACTTTAGACCTTTCCCCAGCATTTTAGTTACTGAAAATTAACCTGGAAATTTTGGTCTGCTTGCCCCCTGGTTGGGGCAACTAAGAATTAAGCCTTTCTTAGTAAGTCCCTGTGATTTACTTATACAGTTAAAACTAACCATAATTCAAGAACCTCACAGTATATTATAGGTCAAAATACATCACCTAATTCAAATTTATACTTGAAAAATGATGCTGCCTACCTCAGCTCACTTGTACCACCCACTCAGCTAGTTTCCCTTCCTCTGCCTCATCCAGTCCTTCAAAGCCAAGACCAGCCTGACCGTACTTTCCAGAAGACACTCAGGTTCTCTTTCCTTGGGAAGTATCTCAACATGCCACACTCCCACCCACAGGGCCCCATGGCAGACTCCGTCCCACCGCATGGCTCCCAAACTCCTGTTCACTATCAGCCATACCCGAGACTTGAGACCACGGCCCCTGGTGGTCCAAGTGCCCCCCAGCACACATCATCCCATCCCTAGCCTGCACACTCCCCTTCAGGCCATCGCACTCGGACTCTTCCTTTGACTCTGATCCGAAATGTCCAGCCTGTCACCTTGCTTACTTCCTCCGAGCTCCCTGAGACCTGGGACACGATCCTAATATCTAAGCTGATGCCAGAGCCCCTGTGTCGTACTGTGTACCCGAAAGTCCTCTCAGGAGGACCGAGAGCCTCACCCCAGGAGTTCAGCCCAGCCATGGGGTTGGGAACCAGTGGTGCAGAACCTGGTTTCTGCTTGCTGAGGTGCTGTCCCAAGACACTTGGTTACTCTGCCCTTTACCCCAGCCTTTAGAACCCCATATAACTCCTCTCCCTTCCCACTCTGCTTACACACCCCCTGGGCTCACAAGCTCCAGGATTAAGACTTGCGTGGTGTGCCCCTCAGGTACTATTTCCACAAAAGACCACCCTCCCTAATGGATGAGTATGATGCCAAGCTCTGACACTGTCCCTCCTTCCTCTTCCTTGCACTGTAACAGGTGTGCCACATGCCACGTTCAACACTGACCCAACAGAGACAAACAGTGGCAGCTGCTACAGGCCAGGCATTGTCCTAGTTGATGAAGAGACAAAAAAGGCAAATCCTAGGTTCAAGAGATCTACAGCTCTCAGCCATCTCTAGTAAGGCCCATGTTCAGATCTATAACTTATGAAGCATCTCCCTCACTAGATCACATCTTGCGTGTTAGGCAGATAGACTAAAATCAGAGTCCAACCAAATTAGACTTATAGCCAGGCGTTACCTTCAGAAATATTTTACTTATCCTATAATTCTTTTGTCATTAAAACTGGAAATCTCACACAGAATTGCCTGTATCATGCAACACAGAAACAAAGGAGAAAGGATGTATTCCCAGGCTGGATGAGGACGGCCATCCGAATAGTTTCAACTTCACAGATTTGGATTATTGATTCTCAACAGAGGTGGTACCACCCCCTAGAGGGCATTTTGGAAATCTGTGGGGGTATTTTTTGCTTTCAGGATGATTGGGGTATACGTCTAGCAGTTGACAGAGCAGGCATGCTAGAGGTCTCCCAGGGCAGGAGACAGTCTGTTCAATTAAGACGCTGAGCTTTGGACAACTTTTAAATATCCCAGCAAATAGTCATATCAATGAGAAATTTTTTTTACAATTATCTGAGACTGAAACCTAATGCTACTGTACATACAGAATTTTTGAACAGCTTTAATAAACACTGACTTTCCAGGAGAGCAACAGATTATGTAAATCAAAGGAACGATGTTCTTTTCTTTGATTTAAAAGGTTAGTAAGAGCTATTCGCCATTTTAAGAGGCATGTCACCAGCTGCCATGCTGTTCAAGGTCTTCAACAGTCTGCACAATGTTTCAGTCTACATCTATAGATGTCACCAAAAGTCATAATAAAAGATTGCTGCTGCTGCTGCTAAGTCGCTTCAGTCGTGTCTGACTCTGTGCGACCCCATAGAAGGCATCCCACCAGGCTCCCCCGTACCTGGGATTCCCCAGGCAAGAACACTGGAGTGGGTTGCCATTTCCTTCTCCAAAAGATATCTGAGATGTATTTTAATGAATTTAACATTCAAATATTATATGAACAGAGACACACAAAACACAGAGATCAGATTGAGGCCCATTAGAAAAAAAAAGGCTGGATTGTAATATTTCATATTCAAAAATTTGAAGGCAATATAAGAAATCTGTTTTGAAAACTATGTTTGGAAAGCGTTTACTTGCTAATTTTGGGGGGCTGCTGTTTTTCAGTCTGACTCTGACTTGTCCCCAAGCGTGTACCACCGCACAACTTCTCAACAACCTCTTGAACTACTAGTTCCCTTTCCCAAATCTTCTATTCCTCATTATCCATCAAAAATTACAAGCTCAAAGGACTTTCAAAACCCTAGAGACTAAATACATGTCTGGTAAGATAGGAGATAGAATTTTCTGTAATATTTTGTTTTTATCCTAATCCATGTCATAAATTTGAAATCATTTAGATATTATACTTACAAACAGAACCCAGCTCATTTTGAAAAAGTATTGGACTTCATTTTCTGCACTTTGACCCTGTATTTCTTCTTGACATTTCCCCGTACTTAAGACTGATTTTCTTTTTATTATTATTTGGAAATATATATATATTGTTATTGCTTACCTTAATACTAGTTTTCATTCAAGTATCCATTTGTATTTTTACTCCTTAATTTTTCTATAGTTCCTGTGCAGAATGACTTTTTTTTTTTTAAACCACACCACACAGTTTGTGAATCCTAGTTCCCTAACTAGGGATTGAACCCAATCCCCAGCAGTGAAAGTACCAAGTTCTAAACACTGGATTGCCAAGGAATACCCCCAGAATGATTTCTTAATGCCAGCCTTATTCACTATAAAGAAGTGCAAGCATATAGCCACTTTATTATATTTTTAGTGTATTAATGACCATGTATTTACATATTGAGACACATACTATTTTTCTCATCAATTACTTTGTCTTAGCTGTCCTTTATATAAACACATATTGCATTGTAGGTAGGTTGTATTGTTTACAAATTTTACTTAAAATAATAAAGGGCATTATTATAAAAAGGGAGCATTGACTTCTATAAGGTTGTTTCAACTGCTCTAGAGCCAGCAGCCCAATAAGTAGTTTTATCCTAGAAAGAGCTTCCTGCAAGGCAAGAGTGAATTTTAGAATATTTTATAGTCAGTTCAGTTCAGTCGCTCAGTCGTGTCTGACTCTTTGCGACCCCATGAACTGCAGCATGCCAGGCCTCCCTGTCCATTACCAACTCCCAGATTCTACCCAAATCCATGTCCATTGAGTCGGTGATGCCATCCAACCATCTCATCCTCTGTCATCCCCTTCTCCTTCTACCCTCTGCCTTTCCCAGCATCAGGGTCTTTTCCAGTGAGTCAGCTCTTTGCATCAGGTGGCCAAAGTATTAGAGTTCTATATGAAATCACACAGTTAGCAGGTAACGGGGCTGGGATTGTAACAAAGATACTTCGACTCCTAAAACCCACGCTTCTCTGTCCACCATCACCATTTCACGTTCACCTATAAAAACTACACAATGAACACTACAGAAAAACATAGATGACGGTTGGTTCTGAGCAGTACTTTTCACCAAGACAAAAACCAACAAATCATATAAAACTAGGATTAATAACCAGCTGACATTTGGACCTGACTAATTTGGGCCTTATTGCAATCCACCAAGCATAAAGAGACATTTGTGTGATCTTCTTATTTATAATCCTCTTGAGTTATGGTAATTAAGAGAAACAATACTATCATGCAGGTACTGATTAAATTCATGGTCTGTGAGCTCCCTGAACATGGGGGATCTTCATCTCAATTCCAGCAGAGCACAGTGCCTCCTGCAAAGTAGGTATCTGGTTAATGTCTCTTGTTACCACTGACTGATGACAACATTCTGTAGCAAATCATAAGAGAGAAGATCTCTCAGTTCTGGTCTTCCTTGCTTTAAATCTCTTAGGCTTGTCCTCATGAACTCCTGGCCAGCACATTCACTCATACCCTCAAGAGCTGACTCCTTGGGTATTTGTTTTTTTTTTCCCCCAAATATTTTCTTTCTTTTTTCCCCCTCTTTCCTTTTTTTTCTTTCTGACTCCTCCTTGGGTTGCAAAGTGCACTCAGCTGAAGGATTGATTATTTAGTCGATAATTGTAAAGATCTATTGGTAGCTGGGTGGCTATGGGGTAGAGAAGTTAAGAGAATAATTGCAAATCCAATAAGGAATGAAAAGAGTATGCTCTCTACATGAGATTCCAAACTTCATAAATTCTGCAAGCCTTTGTAGGTAGACAGCATGACTTATTTTACTGATTTATTTAGAAACTGGTATGTCCTTGGACAGAAAGAAAAGAGAAATTCATAACACTGGATGTTTGCTAAAGATTGGTGATAAAGACTTTAAATTTGATTCTGGATGAGAATGTAAGCTCCACGAGGGCAAAGACTTCAGTCTTCTTTTAACACTATCTCCCTGTTATCCACCACATTTGTAATTGTTGTTGCTGGACATGACTAAGTCATGTCCAACTCTCTTGTGACACCATGGACTGTAGCTCGCCAGGATCCTCTGTCCATGGGTCCATGGGATCTCCCAAGCAAGAATACTGGAGTGGGTTGCCATTTCCTTCTTAAGGGGATCTTCCCAACCCAGGGATTGAACCTGCATCTCCTGCACTGGCAGGCAGATTTTTTACCACTGAGCCACCAGGGAAGCCCCATCTAGCATATTGTCAGGTACTAATTAACATGTACTGGATAAAGTGAGATCACATAAAATAAAAGTGTGACAAGTAGTGAAAGTATTTTCACAAAGGTGTTGTAGCTAAATACTAGTGTGCCAGGAGGGAGAGGATTTCTGTGCAAAAACAGGCTTGGTAATGAAGTATCAGGTTGGCCAAGAAGGTGGTTCATATTTTTCCATAACATCTTACAGAAAAATCCAAATGAACATTTGTTTTGGCCAATCCAATATGTAGATCATTGGTGTCAACTCTCTACAATTCTTCCCTCCAGAGTCACTCCCTTACTAGTCATACCTTTAATGGTCCTATGCCATTTCAGATGTTTAGAATGTGATCATCTCAGAAATTTTTAAAAATCGCTTAAAGGACAAACACTTCAACATAGATAGCCATTATTACTTCATTTAATTCCTCAGAAGGGGGAAAAAATAATCTATTTTGGAAAGGATAGTTTGTTTTAAAAAGAACAAAAAGCCCAAGTTGGAATATTTAACTATTGAGTACTAGAAATAAAGGGCTAAATAAAAATTATCTCAAAAGATACTAATTTTAGAAATACATAATATTTGAGTTATACAAGCCATACATCACAAGCCAAAAAAGTTGAGCTAAAATGTCACTCCAAAGATGACTGATTTAAAAGGGGCAGTGTTTCAATTTAATGTGGTGCATGCATTATGAAACTTCTTAGACAGCCAGGTTTCCTATATACATCAGCTATAATTCTAGGGGGGGGCGGAAATGTTGATTTTGTGAGTGATTTACGGCTGTAAGAAGCACAAGCTCGAATCAAGATTGCCAGGAGAAATATCAATAACCTCAGATATGCAGATGATACCACCCTTACGGCAGAAAGTGAAGAGGAACTCAAAAGCCTCTTGATGAAAGTGAAAGAGGAAAGTGAAAAAGTTGGCTTAAAGCTCAACATTCAGAAAACTAAGATCATGGCATCTGGTTCCATCACTTCATGGGAACAGATGGGGAAACAGTGGAAACAGTGGCTGACTTTTTTGGGGCTCCAAAATCACTGCAGATGGTGATTGCAGCCATGAAATTAAAAGACGCTTACTCCTTGGAAGGAAAGTTTTGACCAACCTAGATAGCATATTCAAAAGCAGAGACATTCCTTTGCCAACAAAGTTCCGTCTAGTCAAGGCTATGGTTTTTCCTGTGGTCATATATGGATGTGAGAGTTGGACTGTGAAGAAAGCTGAGCGCAGAAAAACTGATGCTTTTGAACTGTGGTGCTGCAGAAGACTCTTGAGAGTCCCTTGGACTGCAAGGAGATCCAACCAGTCCATCCTAAAGGAGATCAGTCCTGGGTGTTCATTGGAAGGACTGATGCTGAAGCTGAAACTCCAATACCTTGGCCACCTCATGCGAAGAGTTGACTCATTGGAAAAGACCCTGATGCTGGGAGGGATTGGAGGCAGGAGGAAAAAGGGACAACAGAGGATGAGATGGCTGGATGGCATCACCGACTCGATGCACAGGAGTTTGGATGAACTCTGCGAATTGGTGATGGACAGGGAGGCCTGGAGTGCTGCGATTCATGGGGTCGCAGCAGGAGTTGGACATGACTGAGAGACTGAACTGAACTACAAAGCCCTTTAAAGAAAAGTTGATTGTATTAGTTCCCTGTGGCTGCTGTAACAAATTGCAACAAACTCAGTGACCTATAATAAGAGAAATTCATTCTCTTTCAGTTCTGGAGGCTGAGAAGTCCAACATGGCTTTACTGAATAGAAACCTTGTCAGCAGGACTGCCGTTTGCTTGCTTTTTCCAGTTTCTAGAATTGCGCCCTTTGCTTTCCTTGACTCATGCCCCATTCCTCCATCTTCAAATTCAACAGTGTAGACTTTGGTGTCAGTGGCCACATTATCTTTTCCTCCTGTCTCTATGAATATCACCAAGTCTCCCGCTTAGAAGTATACGTGCGATTGCATTTAGAACCCACCAAGATGATCCAGGATAAGCACCCCATCTCAAGAACCTGAGCTTAGATCTGCAAAGTCGCTTTTATCATACAAAGTACCTCTCATAATTTCTAGGAATCGGGACCTGGATAGTTAGCTCTCATCACCGACACAATGGACATGAATCTGAGTAAACTCCAGGAGATGGTGAAGGACGGGGAAGCCTGGCATATTGCAGTCCATGGAGTTGTAAAGAGTCAGATACGACTTAGCAGGTGAACAACTGTTACAACATTATCCAACTGACTACAGTGAAAAACATGTAATTGAATAGGAAGCTGGTGGTTAAAACTTCTACTTCCAAATTTGCAATTAGACAGATTTTATTTTTCTAAAATACATAGTATGCATGAAAGAAACAGATAAATGAGGCAAAAGGCAGCTGAAGTTATTTCTCTGACAACCTTAGGTCATCATCAGCATCTACACCTCATATTGAACATGGGCACCAGACATTTATTTCATCATTTCTAACATCATCAGAGAAATAAATGCAACAGGCTTGCAGGTGCGCTAATGTAACTAAGGCTATAACCATTCTTTCCTTTTTCTGTTCTCCAAGATTACTATTTGAGTGGGCTCTCACAATCCAGTGTTTATACTTTCCTCAGTGGTGGAGGAGAAGGATGAAAGAATGTGTGTGTGAGTGCACACACTTAGCTGTGTCCCCATGGACTGTAGCCTGCCAGAATCATCTGTCCATGAGATTTCCCAGGTAAGAATACTGGAGTGGGTTGTCATTTCCTTCTTCAGGGGATCTTCCTGACCCAGGGAATAAACTCATGTCTCTTGTGTCTCCTGCATTGGCAAGTGGATTCTTTACCACTAGCACCATCTGGGAAATCCTGGACGAAAGGATGGATAGGTCCAATTTTTTGTATTCTTCAGCTTGAATATTATATGATGGTTTTATATATTTCTCACTCTCTCTCATTTTCAAACACTTTGATTAAATGTGAAAAAGAGGTTGAGGTTTAAATTCTTTGTTTTTCATTTCAGCCCCTGTTATATAAATGAAATCAATGGACTTAGTTAACAGAATGGTTGGAAGAAAACAGATTTTGTGGAATAGTCAATAATTTCTTGCTGTTTGGAAAATTCTGCATAAGAAAGATTAAAAATAAACATTGATGCACACTCTATAAACTCAGTAGAAGTTTCATAGATCTTACCAATCATTTTTGATTTATACTCATGGATGCAGAAAGATTCCACTTTTCTCTTTTTAGTTTTGTAAGTCTCCAGGGAGGAAATTAAATGGTTATTACTCTGTGATGAAAACCATTGCTAGAGCCCTCATTAGCTGAACTCTCCAGCTTAATAATATGCAAAACAGACTGATCTTAGATCAGAAGACCTCTAAGTTCCCTTCAAACTCTAAGTTTTACGATTACCTGTTTTTAGGTTTGCTGACAAAAGGACAAGAAAAAAAAAAAGCAAAGATCAGCACACATTTCTCCTTTGCGCATGAACCATCTGCCTTGCTCGGAACGCCCATTCTTGAGACAGATACAGCCTCGTGTGTCCTATTCTTGCTACCCTCTCTACACCTTTAGTTGAGATGGTCATTGACAGTGACACACCTGGGAGCCACACCAGTTTCCAGAACCATAATTCTAAATACCATCCTGGCAGTCTCTAAATTGCAAGGGTTCCTTTGTAAGGTGAGAAACCCTCTCTCCTGGAGGTTTGTTTATTTTGCAGTTAGAAAATGTAAGGGACTCCTTTGTGAGACATTGGCTTGGAATTTAAATGTATAGTATTGCTGACAGAGTGCTGAAAATTCATTATATGGTGTATTTAGCATTTTCTTTCTCTCCGGGTGGTGGACTGGGGCTGTCCCCTCCCTTCTTCCTGGTCCCTGAGAAGAGAATCCTTGGGCAGCAATGATTCAGCCTGTCCGCTGTCAACCGCTGCTGCCATCCAGCCATGGGCTCACAAGGGTTTCCTCACCACGGGTTTGTTTGGAGGGCTCACTTCCAAAACAAAGATTAAAATGCCTTTTCTCTTTAATAGTCTCACTGAACACTGTTGCTTGTTAATGTTCAGACACTAATAGCACTGGAAAGAGTCGTTGCTTGTGTCAACTCATCAAGTAGTCTAAACAAGCCGGCTGGAGGCTGGCCAGTTCTGGCCAGTCATTGACCACAGACACGATCTGCAAGGCTATTACAACTTGTGAAAGTGAGGGGTAGCTCTGCTTCCTGTCTAGCCCACTTCCCAAGGACTGTCCCCAGAAGCAGTGGACTTTGAGGCCAGTAGGGGGTTTTGTCCAGCTCCTGCCTTAAGCTGTGCCTCATTGTTTAGCACCAAAATTGACATGTGTGGAAAAGCTGGAAAATTCTGGAAAAGCCGGAAATAAGAGCAAGATCTGAAGGGAGGCTTGGCAGCCGGAAGTTTATAATTTAGTTTTGTGGTTAGAAGGTGCTGATAGCTTTTGTCCTACTTGTGTTTTTGATGAGTGGGTGGATTTGTGAGAGTTCTCCTCTTTGGAGACGTTCGCTCCTCTTCTCTGGATAGCCACATTTACTTCAGCCACATGCTTCCTTGCTATAAAGAGAACTTTACAATTGTTACACATCCCTTACTAAGGTGGATGGAGAAAAATCTTCGAGTATACCCTTCTGCCAATATCAGATAAACAAATTAAAAAAACCCAAAAGACTAATATTGAAAAAAAAATTTTTGCTGAGACGCATTTTGTTTCTAACTCTGCAGTATTTCCCAGGAGGGGGGAAAAAGTATCTATGTCTCTTCCATGGCTTTCCAAGGTCCAATTTCATCTCATTATTTATTTGAGAACTTTTTATTAAGTCACTCATTCTTTGCCAGGAACCAAGCTGGATACCAAGGATTCAAAGATGAAACAACATGGTTATCACCCCCAGGGAACACATATCCTTAAAATAAAGTTGTAGCTGTGATGGAAGGATGAAGAAAGCTTAAAAAAGAGCAGCTGAAAGAGGCCAGGAGGACTTGATTAAGGAGATTCTATTTGAACTGAAACGTAAAGGACTATGGGGATTTGTCAGAGGAAAAAAAATCAGGAGAACAGGAGGAAGGGGAATGGTTACCCAAATAATTCAGATCTTGTGTGTCATTGGAACGGGGAGGCCTTCAAGGGAGATAGGGCTGGATAGATAGGTCATTCAGTGCCTTGTAAGCAGCATGTAGTCTTCACTCTTACGTGATGGAAGGTGATTGGTAACTTCCAAACAAAAAAGTGATGTGATGTGATTTGCAGGTGAATAAAACATCGCTTTTTACTTTGCTGACAAAGTTCCATGTAATCAAAGGTATAGTTTTTCTGGTAGTCATGTATGGATGTGAGAGCTGGACCATAAAGAAGGCTGCATGCCGAAGAATTGATGCTTTTGAACTGTGGTGTTGGAGAAGACTCTTGAGAGTCCCTTGGACTGCAAGGACATCAAACCAGTCAATCCTAAAGGAAATCAATCCTGAATATTCATTAGAAGGACTGATGCTGGAGCTGAAGCTCCAATACTTTGGCCACCTGATGCAAAGAACTGACTCATTAGGAAAGACCCTGATGCTGGGAAAGATTGAGGGCAGGAGGAGAAGGGGATGACAGAGGATAAAATGGTTGGATGGCATCACTGCCTCAATGGACACGAGTTTGAGCAAGCTCCTGGCAATGGTGAAGGGCTGGGAAGCCTGGCGTGTTGCAGTCCATGAGGTCCCAAAGAGTCGGTCACGACTGAGCGACTGAACAACAAAAACAAAAAATCACTTAGAAAAACTGAATGTATAGGCAATAGGATCCACTCATCACCTATCGTCTGGTCACTGAGGTTGATCAGGGTACAGAGATAAAACTACCTCCCTATACATCTTTTTAATCTCTGTATTGATTTTAAGGGGCTTCTCAAATCTTATTGCAAGGCTTATGCAAGCCTTTGGGAAGTTTGTTGAGGCTTCCCAACATTTATCTCTGTCTAGGTCTCAGTAATTCTTTTTTCATTTTTTTTTGCTTTTCCCCCAGAACCCCATGATGTCTTTTTTTGAGCTCAGTGGTCTTAAGGCTTTTCAAAACATATTCAAACTTGGAGTAAAGCTATGCTAATTAAAACAATGTGACACTGACACAAGACGGAAAACCTATAGCTATGAAAGACATAGTTGATTCAGAATCAGACTCCAGTATGCATGAAAACAAAAGAAAAACGAATCATCACAAATCAGTAGTTCATAAAAAAGTGATTGATACAAATAATAAATAAATAATAAAGTTCAATTGCATAAGTAATCAAGAAAGGCTAATCAATGCAAAGATAAAAGATATCACTAAATAAGAAAAAGTAAATGTAATGCCCATGATGTAGTCTCTTACTCAGTAAAAGATATAACTTTTATGGAAAGGGTCTTGTGGGTTGGGTGTAAAAATTTCTTTTAAAAATGTTTATACCCTTGATCTCATGATTTCACTGATAGGAATATATTTTAAGAAAAAAAAATTGAAGAATTGGACAAAGATCTGTGCCCCCAAATATCCACCGCAGCATTATTTACAACACACATTCTAAGAGGTGATTTATAAAGTAAGGATAACAGTAGTCACTCTCTTCCACAGAAATGAGCATTTATTGAGCTTCTTCTAAAAGTCGGTGATTAATTTATCTGCTATAACCTTCCCATGCTGCAGATTATAAAATTTGGGCTCAGAGGAGTTTGGTAATCAGCCCAAGATTACACAATTTTGGTGCTAACCCAGATCTGACATCAAAGCCTTGTTCTTTCTATATCATACCTCAGTTCTTCTATTATGAATATGTGTCAATTGTTTGCTTCAGAAATAGCTATAAGAATGGACTTTCCTGGTGGGGGAAGATTAAGATACTGCACTTCCAATGTAGGGGACCCTGGTTCGATCCCTGGTTGGGGAACTAAGGTCCCACATGCCACATGGTGCAGCCAAATAATAATAATAAGTTTAAGGAACTCTATATCTCTTTCTATTGTTTCAACCTTCCAGAAGACGAGAAAGGGTTCTGTTTTTGGATTCCTGTGTGTGAGCAGAGGAGCTAGTGCCTATGCTTTGGAGAGTCAATGAATTCATCTGCAATTTAGATCATTTGTTTCCCAAGAAAAAATAGTGAGCCATAAAAATGTAATATTCCTCCTGGGAGTCTTCTCTCTCTTACTCTTGGAATAAATCCAGAGGAGACAAACACTTACAACACTGAGTACATCCCAGATAGGATCTGTAGTAAATATTGGCTAGTCCATCTATATTTAGTGGTTGGTTATTTATAGGGATACCTCTTCTACTAGATAGCCAGTTTCTCAGAGTTCAGGAAATACAGCATTGTCAGTGCCTTGAATATAGAGAGAGGACACTGTCTAGTGGCAGAAGCAGAGGACTACAGTTATTTCTCAACAGTCAGTAGCTTGACTCAGTTCTTACAGGAGGCACTGGTTGGCTTCAATTTTTGTAAAAATGGGAAGTGGAAGTAAAAACTAACAGCCTCACATGATCAAAGGTCCATCAGAGTATAATTGCAAAATGCCAAGAAAAAAGTTGCAGGAACATCAAGTGTTGATGGTCAACTGAAAGGTCATAAAACAAATAACACTGGTTTGCTTCTTGCTTATATTTTCTTATTTTGAAGATGTTTGGTACACTTGTTGTAATCCCATGTAAAGTTCTAATCTGCTATCTTCAGACTGAACCATTGGCTAATGTCAGCTTTAGACTTTTACAGAGCAGGAAGAGATGGAAAAATCAGCTGAGTCACAGAGAAATATCTCCTTTTCTGAGCTTGCCCTCTTTATTCACTCTCTCCCTCTTTTCTTTTCCCCCCACAAAGAATAGAACTATGCATTTCATCAAATCTAAGATAACATTGATTATGAGACTAACTGACTTTGCAGGTATAATTAAGAAAGAAAAGTACTGCCAATTAAAATGGAAGGAAGTTGGGGGAAGCCGTAATTTTAAATTTGTATTTTATTTTTATTTCAAGAGTTAATTTAAGCTTTTTTAGACAGAGATTTCTTTCACGTATGTTGCACGCACAAACATATGCAAAGAAAAAAATGAGCAAAATGACTAGAGTATGGTATTCCTAATGCCACTTCATACAGTATTAACTCTTTTCATCGTTTTTTGATTTAGAAATTTTCTCCACACACAGTTTTCCTGTGTGTACTATCAAAATGTTACGTTTGCTGTACAAATGTGCTCCACTATTCTCTCTGGGATTTTCCTTCAAGTCATAGACGCCCATTTCTACAAATACTGGTTATTGCTTGATCTCACCAGATCGAAAGACAGCTTTCAGACAATGGCCAGAATTCTTATTTCTTCCTCAAATTATCTTTTAACAGTTTGTTGACTCAAATATTGAAGAGTTGCAGTTATCCAGTTATCCTTCCAAAATGTCAACCAAATTCAAAGTTATGGGTACAAAAGCAATAACAATTATGTCAGAACTTCTACTTGGCTAACATTGATTATAAGAGACCATTGATTGTAAGATGTCAGAAATGTTAAAATGTAAGTAAAACGAGAAGGTGAGGAGTTCATCTTAAGTTGGTGATATAAGTTTGTATTCAATTTCCACCGCATAGAGGGGATAGTGGGGGAAGGGATATAGGGTTAGAGGTTAGGGTTGGAGAGCTCTCTTCTGATCATTATTTCTTCAAGGTCTGAGTTTTGGTGTCCCGTAGAGGACTCAGTGACTATAGGCTGACACCAATGTTTTTAAGGGAACTGTTTAAAGGTCTTTCAAGAGCATGTACAAAGAGCCTAGGTTTAAATCAGCATGTAGGTTTCATTTTATTTCCAACATTTCTAATTTATAATAATTAATTTATAGAAATAGATCCACCTTAATAAGAATCAAGTTTCTTTGTTTGTCTCTTCCCTCTCACGTTCAAAGACTAAAAGGGAATCTGAGCCACTTAACTGAAAACTAGATATGTGGGGAACAACTTTTACCTTTAAGTTGAAGTGAGGCCGATTTGTATGTTGATTTCATTGAGCTTAGACTGGAGGCATTGTTCAGCTGATTATTCATACAGAAGTGTGAAATTAAAACAAAAAGTCAATAGATGGTAGTAGGAAAAGTGTTTTATGGTTAAAAAAAAATACTCCTCCAATTGGATAGATTTGTTTGCATGCATGTATGTGCTCAGTAGGTTCAGTCTTGTCTGACTCTGCAATCCATGGACTGTAGCTCACCAGGCTCCTCTGTCCATGGAATTCTCCAGGCAAGAATACTGGAGTGGATAGCCATTCCCTTCTCCAGAGGATCCTCCTGACCCAGGGATTGAACTCAGGTCTCCCATATTGCAGGCAGATTCTTTACCATCTGAGCCACCAGGGAAGCCCATTCAAAAAAGACTCTTGGTTCTTTTAGGAATAAACTACAGTATGTTGAAAGTATATTAATCTAGTCTACCCTATAGATCAAAATAAGTTTTGGTTCAAAAGTACGTGACATACTATTTTGGTCAACTGTTGTGTAATTTTATTATGTAAAATCTCCAAGTTTAAGAATGAGAATCTGACCAAAGCTGATAATACAAAATACAAACAAGCAGAAATACAAACTTAATATGCCTCATGTCAGGAACAAAAATGTTAGCCTACTTATGTGTAGAGCATATCTTTAGAATTTTGTGTAAATAAAATGTAGACAATTTTTTTTGTGTTTGAATTCATTGTTTTTGGCTAAAAAAACATGGAAAATGCACAAAAGTAGTCCAAACAGATGTCCAAAAGGGTATTAACTATAGTGTAGAGTAAGGTTGCATGCGTGTGCTCAGTCGTGTCTGACTGTGTGGCCTCATGGACTATCGTCTGTCAGGCTCCTCATTCTCAAAATCCTCTGTCTATGGGATTTTCCAGGCAAGAATACTGGAGTGGGTTACCATTTCCTTCTCAAGAGGATCTTCCCTACCCAGGGATCAAATCCACATCTCCTGTGTCTCCTGCATTGGCAGGCAGATTCTTTACCACTAGCGCCAGCTGGTATTAACTAGGGCCACTGGTTATTTATTTACCTCCACTTCACTTTGTATTAAGACATTGCATAGGGACTTCCCTGGTGGTCCACTGGTTAAGAATTCACCCTGCAGTGCAATGCAATGTTCCATTCCTGATCAGCACACTAAGATCCCACATGCCGCAGAGCAACTGAGTTTTCATGCCATGATGACTAAGCTCACATGCCACAACTAGAAAGCCCATGTGCAGCAATGAAAGATCTCACGTGATACAACGAAGATGCTGTATGACACCACTGAGACCTGGTGCAGCCAAATAAATATTTTTTTAAAAAGACTCTGCATAGATCTTCAATTAGAATTGAAAATTTAAAATTGCAACCAAAATATTTTCAATTTTGCATTTAACAAAATTTCAAGTTTAGAATCTCTAAAGATGTTTTTGGTCATCCAGAAAAACAAATAGGAGACGTTTTCTTCATCCTGTCCTTTGGTTCAAAGAACTTATCTGCTTGAAACACCAAATGATACTTTCATATCTCATATTAGCTTTTCCATAATCCTTTCATGTTATATTATTGCTGATGGTAATTGTCAGTCCAGCTTTCCATTTTCTGATTAATCATTAAAAAAAGACTCTTCAGACAATTACAAACAGATAGGAAAGAATTTAATAGCTCTTTGTCAGCTCTTTCTTTCTCTGGAATACTTAAAACCTCCCTCACACTTATATATTTTTCCTACAGTCTTCAGTTCAGTCAGTTCAGTTCAGTCGCTCAGTCATGTCCGACTCTTTGCGACCCCATGAATCGCAGCGCGCCAGGCCTCCCTGTCCATCACCAAGTCCCAGAGTTCACCCAGACTCACATCCATCGAGTCAGTGATGCCATCCAGCCATCTCATCCTCTGGCGTCCCCTTCTCCTCCTGCCCCCAATCCCTCCCAGCATCAGGGTCTTTTCCAATGAGTCAACTCTTCGCATGAGGTGGCCAAAGTACTGAAGTTTCAGCTTTAGCATCATTCCTTCCAAAGAAATCCCAGGGCTGATCTCCTTCAGAATGGACTGGTTGGATCTCCTTGCAGTCCAAGGGACTCTCAAGAGTCTTCTCCAACACCACGGTTCAAAAGCATCAATTCTTCGTGCTCAGCTTTCTTCACAGTCCAACTCTCACATCCATACACCACCACTGGAAAAACCATAGCCTTGACTAGACGGAACTTTGTTGGCAAAGTAATTATGCTATCTAGGTTGGTCATAACTTTCCTTCCAAGGAGTAAGCGTCTTTTAATTTCATGGCTGCAGTCACCATCTGCAGTGATTTTGGATTAGACACTAATTCTTTTTTTTTAAAGACACATTATTTTTAACAAAACACTTATTTCTTCATTTGGCTGTGCCAGGTCCTAGTTGTGGAAAGCAGGATCTTCACTGAAGCATGCGAGATCTTCTAGGTGTAGCACCTGGGATTTAGTTCCCTGACCGGGTATCGAACCCAGGCTGCCTGCATTGGGAGTTCAAAGTTCCCTGGACCAGCAGGGAAGTCCCTATACATTAATTCTTAAATGCTACAAGCTAATTTCCAGCTCTGTCCTTGTTCAAATTCTCACACAGCCTGTTTTAATGAAGGACACACTAGTGGGATAGGTAGGGGAGATGGGTACATACTGTAATCATGCGATGGTGTTGGCCAGGCATGGGGCTTGCCGAGTGACTCAGTGGTAAAGAATCTGTCTACAAATACAGAAGATGTGGGTTCAATCCCTGGTTTGGGAAGATCCTGTGGAAAGGAAATTACAACCCACTCCAATATTCTTGCTTAGAAAATCCCATGAACAGAGGAGCCTAAGTAGGCTACAGTCCATGGGGTCTAAAAGAGTCTTACACAACTGAGCAGAAACACACATGCATACACGTTAGTCAGGCCACTTAGCTCAAGGAGGGTAAAAAAGCAAAGGATATCAACTATAGTAGCAACAAACTAAAGAGCTCTTTAGTGTTTGTTTTTTTTTTTTTTTTTGAACTGTGGTGTTGGAGAAGACTCTTGAGAGTCCCTTGGACTGCAAGGAGATCCAACCAGTCCATCCTAAAGGAAATCAGTCCTGAATATTCATTGGAAGGTCTGATGCTGAAGCTGAAACTCCAATACTTTGGCTACCTGAAACGAAGAACTGACTCACTGGAAAAGACCCTGATGTTGGGAAAGATTGAGGGTGGGAGAAGAAGGGGATGACAGAGGATGAGATGGTTGGATGGCATCACTGACTCAATGGAAGTGAGTTTGAGTAACCTCCGGGAGTTGGTGATGGACAGGGAGGCTAGGCATGCTGCAGTCCATGGGATCGCAAAGAGTCGGACATGACTGAGCGACTGAACTGAACTGAACTGAAGGAGCTCTGGTTGATCGGAAGGACCAGCACTTGTATCTTTATTGGAACGCCAGCTTCTTGTCACTTGCTCTTCATCCACACCAACATCTCAAGTGACTCTGAATTATCCTGAGGCTCCAATTACTGTAACTGCTGTAGTATATTCTCTCCCAATCTCTGTCACAGCAAACGTGCTTGCTTTCCTCTCTAACTTTCCAATGCATATGTGCATACATTCACACACATGGACACACACAGTAGCTGATGTTCAGTAAGCCATTCTGAGCCTACACACAGGGAGCTATTAATGAAGCTTTTGAACTTCACAATAACGAAGTTCCCTGCCCCAGGGTGCTGTTCCCTTCTCTGCCTGCCTTTCCTTCTGCTCCAGAGCAGATTTCTCTTGCCTCCTCAGGGGAAATTCTGTTTCCAACAGCCAGTTCCCCAGTTACCTCTCCCAATTCAATCCCTCCTTCTTTGGAAGAGACTCAAAACATTATGGTGCTAGTGGTAAAGTACCCACCTGCCAATGCAGGAGACATAAGAGACTCAGGATCAATTCCTGGTTCGCGAAGATTCCCTGGAGGATGTAATGGCAATCCACCCCAGTATTCTTGCCTGAAGAATCCCACGGACAGAGGATCCTGGCAGGCTACAGTCCATAGTATCACAAAGAGTCAGACACAACTGAAGTGACTTAGCTCAGAGGCAAAACACATTAGAGGTTACAAAATTAAGAGGTAGTGTGGATAGGACAGGTATGGAAAGGGACAAGGAATAAAATACCGTTTCTTCATTGTTTGTGTTCAAATGACCTGGGACTTAAATTTGGTGGAATTTTGTTTGGTTCTCTTGACTTCTCTATCCATGAAACGGGAGAGTATGTATCCTGCCAGGCAGAGGATAATGAAGACTGTCTCTCCAGCATACTTTTTGTTTGTTCAAAAAGCCAGTATAAAGTATTATTTCAGGATGAGTTGAGGTACTCTGCCAGATATCTATTTGAAGTTTGTCCAGAATATTAATACCTTCATCCTTTGTTTCAGGAATCCCAAAGCCTCCAAACCCATTGGAAGTAACGTGGCTGTGGGTTTATATACTTTCATACAAGACAAAAGCATGCTTGTTACAAAAATGTCATTAACTTGAGCGGTAGGAGGTTTCATGTTTTCCGTTGTGTGAGGTTCACAAGACGCTGGGAAAGAGCGCATATTTTAGCTTATATGGATTCTCACCCTAAATTAAGTTTACACTGAAGCACAGCTGAAACTGAGTTTTGCTTGATTTCCACCTGAAACCATAATTCATCTCAGGTTCACTTGAACTGTGCCCCTATCTAGTTTAGGACTGCAGGCAGGTTCACTCAGAGTTTCACAAGCCTCAGCAAACCTCTCAGCCAACTTGACCTGAATTTGAGGTTTTGATTCAGTTTGGAGTATTTATTCAGGAGCTTTGCACAATCCTGGGCTATCTCGGGCCATGATCTGAAATCCCATCAGACTCACTTCAGACCGTATGGAGCAAAGACAGAGACCTCTGTGGCTATTATTACTGGCCACACATTCATTCCATTATGTCTATATCCTCAGCCACCTTCACTAGACTTCTACTGTGAATACTTTTTCTTAAAAAAAAAAAACCAAAACCACTGTATATTAGTGTCAGTGATTGCTAAAAATGAACTGGTCAAAAAGCTTGTCAATTTCTTGACACTCCATTACATATACTGAAGGACTGTTTCTGAAGTCTTTGCCTTTATTTCCCCCAACAGACATGTTTGCTACTTTTGAATTTAATAATCACTTATTGCATAATGTTTTAAGATCTAAAACTATTATTTCTAATTATGTTGGTAACTTTTGAGGGAGGCACTCTGTGAAATTTGTGGGATCTCTATTTCCCGACCAGGGATAGAACATGAGCCCTTGGCAGTGAAAGTGCGGAGTCCTAACCACTGGATCACCAAGGAATTCCCCGAGAGTAACTTTTCAAGAAGGTCCATTATATAACTACAAGTATCAGATCAGATCAGATCAGTCGCTCAGTCGTGTCCGACTCTTTGCGACCCCATGAATCGCAGCACGCCAGGCCTCCCTGTCTATCACCAACTCCCGGAGTTCACTCAGACTCATATCCATCGAGTCAGTGATGCCATCTAGCCATCTCATCCTCTGTTGTCCCCTTCTCCTTCTGCCCCCAACCCCTCCCAGCATCAGAGTCTTTTCCAATGAGTCAACTCTTCTCATGAGGTGGCCAAAGTACTGGAGTTTCAGCTTTAGCATCATTCCTTCCAAAGAAATCCCGGGGCTGATCTCCTTCAGAATGGACTGGTTGGATCTCCCTGCAGTCCAAGGTCACCAAAAAATTCTAGTCAGTCCTTTAAAATAAAGTGTAGACCTTTGTAACAAGTGAAACAACACGAAGTTGTGTATTTTTTAAAGTCTGGCATTTATACCACTGATTTTCTTTGTGCTACTTAATTGTCCCAATGTGAAAATCTATTTGCATGACAAGCTCTTGTATATACTTCAGTGATTCTTATTTTTATGGTGAACTATACTTTGTTGCTGCTTTCAGCACAGATAACAGTAGATCATAAAATGAAATGAAGTAAAACCATATAAAATAGAGAAATTTCTATTTTGACAATGGGGAGAAATTCTTATTTCCTTTGGTGAATAATGCAAATAAAGAATTTTTCTCATTTATAGTGCTTTAGGAGAATCAGGCTACAGAGCATTGGGTTTTCCCAGAAAACAGTGGTTTACAATTGATTTCCAAGTTATTTCTCAAATCCTCAGGAAACAGATTAGCTTTGCAGCAGAGCCTTATTTATTCAAACATATTAGAAATCAGGTGGGTCTGAAACTGGTAAAATGTCTGAATCGAAGACTATTTGTAAAGAAATGCATCTGGATTCCTTTTAAGGATATATGGTCATTGAAACATCACTAATAAAGTTTCTAAGTCAAATCCTTTGAAGGAAACTCTTTCATGAATAGAAGAGACAGTTGAGAATAAATTGCAATCAGCAAGTCAATTGTTTCTAATAAGTGGGTTCTAGAAAACTATCTGTTCCTTTAAGATTTAAGAGTCTCCCCAAGTCTAGTTTTCACTATTAATTCTCTGGGTACACTTGGTGTTCACAGTGAATGGAAATGTATACTTCAATCTGGCTTCTGCATCAGTGAGCTTTGGGAGAAATTGGGAAGCATCCCCAGCCTCTAGGCTGCTGCCTCCCTGGCTAATTCACTCATCACTTCAGGCTACATTTTTTTCCTCTTCCATTGCCACCACATCCCAGGCAAACAAATGTACTTCCCCTCCACCCCCATTTTCTCTGGTGTTCAGTGAACCCATTTTCTAACCCCAGATCACCATCCAGCTTAAAACTTCCTTCATGTGTTTTTCTTCCTCCCCTCCCAGAGTACAATCTGTGACAGAGAAGGATTCAGCCAATGATTTCACAGTTTTACTAACATACTTCTGTTCTCTGTTTCCTCTGCCAGAATATCAGCTCAGTTGCTTATCTTTTGCTACCTGGCCTACCCATAGCCTTTCAAGAATTCTCCTTCCCTCTAACCACCCTCCTGTTAACCCATTCCCCAGAACATTGGGCACCTAACGACCTCTGACCACAGCACTCCTCTACTCAACCACCTCTCATGGCCCAGCCACTGGAAGCCTCCACAAGAGCTGATCCCAGCTCTTTCCAATGTGAGCTCCTATTCCCCAGTGGGTAATCCTCACAGTTGAGCCAGTCAGGTGATTTTCTGTTCCCCAAACACATTATGTGCCTTCCAATCTCTATATGTACTTTCATGCCATTCTCAAAAATGCCATCAACCCTTCAGAGTCAAAACCAAACATCAAAGTTTCCTTATAGGCACAGATAGCATAGAGTGTCAGTCACTCAGTCATGTCCAACTCTTTGCAACCCTATAGACTGTAGACTGCCAGGCTTCTGTGTCCATGTAATTCTCCAGAATACTGGAGTGGGTAGCCTTTCCCTTCTCCAGGGGATTTTTCCAACCCAGGGAATGAATACAGGTCTCCTGCATTGCAGGAAGATTCTTTACCATCTGAGCCACCAGGGAAGCCCCTATAGCACACAGAAGTCCTAGCCATATTTATAAATACATGATTATCCAGAGCTTTTGTAAATCTGTATATCACATAGACGTATATATCTTGGACTCACAAAACATTTGATAGTTAACAAAGAATTTTCACCCATATTATCTCATTTAATTCTTATATCAAACCCATTAGATGGGCAGTATCAACAGCTGACTAACAAAGAAGCTGAATCTGGGAAAGCTGTGTGGGTTACTCAAGGTCACCTAGCTGAGAAGTGACAGAAGTAGGTTTCACACCCAGGTTTGGAACAACTCCGGGGTGCTTTCAACCCTATCACAATGACCTCCACAGTAATTTCTACAGCAGATGGGGAAATAGGCCAGGTAATGGAGGGTCACAGGAGGTTTCTGAGAACAGCAGTGGCATGATCAAAGCGTTGCTGCAGGAAGATTGATCTGGTGGGGCTGCGTGGAGGGGATGGAAGCAGGAAAGCCCTGCTGGAAACCATCTTGCCCTCCTCTGAACTCCCGGGGCTCTCTGTTTATACTCCCTGTGAAGCATTAATCCAGTGCTGCAAATGGGTTATTTATTTGTTTACATGACTCCCTTCCTACTAACACTTTGCTTAGAGCAGAAAGGATTTAATGTGCCTTTAAACTGTCTTGTATTTTACAACTAGATTAATACAACTAGGTTCTTATCTTCTCCACTTGATTTTAAGCCTTGAGTATAAAAAGCATGGATTTTACATCTCTGTACTAACTGCGTGTTTGACATGAGGCCATACTGATGGTGGATGTTCAGAATCTAACGAATGAATGACATCTGAGACATTTCTGCTAAAGATGGGACTGGAGAGGAGTTATGGCTAAATAAATTACAGTGTTTGATATTTCAAAATAATCTGCAACCATTAATAGGATGAGGCAAAATTATAGGAGTTTAAATGGTGAGAAGACTGTGATAAACTGTTTATAAATCACAGAACACGAGACTTTCCTGGTGGTCCAGCAGTTAAGAATCTGCCTGCCAATGTGGGACACAGGTTTGATCCCTGGTCCAGGGATGATTCCACAGGCCGTGGAGCAATTAAACTCGTGGTTCACAGCTACTGGTCCTGCCTGCCCTAGAGACTGTCCTCAGCAAAACAGAGAGTAACCCCACCCCCTCAACAACTAAAGGAAGCCTGCGTTGCAGCAACACAGACCCAGCACAGCCCACAAATGAAACAAATACATAAATTTTTAAAATTTCTGTAAAAAAAATTGCAGAACACACACACACATATGAAATAAAAGAGTGTGTGTGTTTGGTGCATGTAGAACTATTAACACTGGCTGCCTCTGGGAAAAGTGATGGAATCAGGAAAGAGTCATGTAGAATTTTATGTTTTAGTTTATATCCAGAGTTTACATAATAATTCTGTATAGTTTTGTACACATTGGAAAATGCATTTTACAAAGAGTTTGTATGACTTTTGTGTGTCCAGAGAATTTGGTAACGCAAACCATATACAACTAAGGACTAATATTTCAGTTCCATGTTGTCTGGTGACGAAAAGAACCATTTAGTCTCTCCCACGTGCTAAATGTCTTCATTTAACTTAATCCTGAAGATTCTTTCCAGGTTGTTTGTGTATCCACCTCTGAGTCCAGTTTCCCTTTCTGTATTGTCTGTGCCCAGTGGAGGCAGAAAAGATGCCCTGTGCATGGTCTCCCAGTGTCCTTTTTTTCTTTACTTTGTAGGACTTTTTTAAATTTTTTAGGACTTTTAATGGTACATCCCAGTCCCTCCCAGTTTGATTCTCCTTCATCTCCTTGGGACTGTCTGCCTGGATGCAGTCCAGTTGCCTCCCACAGACACCCCACTAAGATATCACAGTGCTCCTTGACATCTTCAGTGTAGCTCCTAGAGGCTTGAGTTACATGTGTTAAACCACCTTGGGCCTATTCTTTTACTTTCAGGAAAAAGAACAATTCTACCACTTCTGACTTTCTTCCCTCCCTCTCCCTGCCACTCCAGGTCAACAATCATGATTTTTCAGAAGGAAATTATTTTCCTTAAAGATTCCATTGATGACAAAATACAGTCCTTGTGTGATTACAACCTTGTCTAAGTATAAATACCTAAATAGTATTTGGAACTAGGGTTTTCATCATTGGTCATTAGCCTTCTTTTCCTTGCATCTGAGTATTTTCTCTTTTGAAAAGTACACTTTTCCCCTAGACTTTTTTTTAAAATTCATCCATGGCTCTGTGTGTGCTAAGTGGCTTAAGTTGTGTCCAACTTTTTGCGACGCTATGGACTGTAGCCTGCTAGGCTCCTCTGTCCATGGGATTCTCCAGGCAAGAATACTGGAGTGGGTTGCCATGCCCTTCTCCAGGGAACCTTCCCAACCCAGAGATCGAACTCGAGTCTCATGTCTCCTGCCCTAGCAGGTGGGTTCTTTATTGCCAGGGCCACCTGGGAGGCATCAACTCACCACTGAATATCTTTTTAAAAATTGCATTAAATCTCACTTTCTAGTCAAGGCTATGGTTTTTCCAGTAGTCACGTGTGGATGTGAGAGTTGGACTATAAAGAAAGCTGAGCACCAAACAATTGATGCTTTTGAACTGCAGTGTTAAAGAAGACTCTTGAGAGTCCCTTGGACTGTAAGGAGATCCAACCAGTCCATCCTAAAGGCAATCAGTCCTGAATATTCATTGGAAGGACTGATGTTGAAGCTGAAACTCCAATACTTTGGCCACCTGATGTGAAGAGCTGACTCATTTGGAAAGACCCTGATGCTAGGAAAGATTGGGGGCAGGAGGAGAAGGGGACACAGAGGATGAGATGATTGGATGGCATCACCGACTCAATGGAGATGAGTTTGAGTGAACTCCAGGAGTTGGTGATGGACAGGGAGGCCTGGCATGCTGCAGTGCATGGGGTCACAAAGAGTCAGACACGACTGAGTGACTGAACGGAACTGAACTAAATGTTCATCTCTCTTAACACGTTTCTGCTGCTAAGTTGCTTCAGTCGTGTCCGACTCTGTGCGACCCTATAGACAGCAGCCCACCAGGCTCCCCCGTCCCTGGGATTCTTCAGGCAAGAATACTGGAGTGGGTTGCCATTTCCTTCTCCAATGCATGAAAGTGAAAAGTGAAAGTGAAGTCGCTCAGTCGTGCCCGACTCTTAGCACTTAATTATAATCAAAAAGGAGTCATCTTATCAGACAGCACTATGTAATTTCACGTTGCACCACACTGTAAAATATGAGGCTACTAAACAATCTCCAGGAACCCGAGGAGACTGTTTGTAATTACCAGACATGCTCTACCACTGCTGTCACCCTCTTTCCCACTTTCCTCAACTTCTTAATGAGCATCCCAAAGCTCAGGGGCAGTGTCGCTGAGGCAGTCAAGTCTGAAACCAAGAACCCTTTCCACCAAGAACCATTTGGGTATGCGGTGCATCAAGAATGCCTACTATGAGCTCCACAGTCACCATACTTCATATACCTGTGCCCAGATGCATTGTGCCTGACATGTTGCTGATCATATATAAGATATGCAGAACTACATATGTAAACAACTTCCAGCAAGAAAGAGTTCTCTGCAGGAGGCACTGGCCTGTCACTAACATTAAGTCAGGCACCCGCTTGCTCTACTCATTTCCAACCCCAGCAAAACTTTCAAGCCTTTTGATCACATAATACCACACCTAACCTGTTGGATCTTTCCTAGACCAAATAATTAGAAATGAAAAATAAGTAAATTAACAGATGATCAGATCTCTTCCCTAGCTTCCCCTTCAGTCATCTTTGGAACAAACTGTGTGAACAGGATAGCATCTAAAGCAAAATCAGGGACTTTCCTGGTTGTCCAGTGGCTAAGACTCCATGTTTCCAATGCAGTGGCCCAGATTCAATCCCTGATCACAGGACTAGATCACACATGCCTCAACTAAGAATTCGAATGCTGCAACTAAATAAAAAATAAAAAAGAACCGCATGTGCCACAACTAAAAAAGATCCCAAATGCCACAAAAAGACCAGCACAGCTCATTCCAGTTCGGTCGCTCAGTCTTGTCCGACTCTTTGCAACCCCGTGAACTGCAGCACACCTGGAGTTTACCCAAATAAGCCTCCCTGTCCATCACCAACACCTGGAGTTTACCCAAATTCATGTCCATTGAGTCTGTGATGCTATCCAACCATCTCATCCTCTGTCGTTCCCTTTTCCTCCTGCCCTCAATCTTTCCCAGCATCAGGGTCTTTTCCAATGAGTCAGCTCTTCACATCAGGTGGCCAAAATATTGGAGTTTCAGCTTCAACATCAGTCCTTCCAATGAACATCCAGGACTGATCTCCTTTAGGATGGACTCATTGGATCTCCTTGTAGTCCAAGGAACTCTCAAGAGTCTTCTCCAAAACCTCAGTTCAAAAGCATCAATTCTTCGGTGCTCAGCTTTCTTTATAATTCAACTCTCACATCCACACATGACTACTGGAAAAACCATAGCCTTGACTAGACGGACCTTTGTTGGCAAAGTAATGTCTCTGCTTTTGAATATGCTACTTAGGTTGGTTATAACTTTCCTTCCAAGGAGTAAGTGTCTTTTAATTTCATGGCTGCAATCACCATCCGCAGTGATTTTGGAGCCCCCAAAAATAAAGTCAGCCACTGTTCCCCCTCTATTTGCCATGAAGTGATGGGACCAGATGCCATGACCTTAGTTTTCTGAATGTTGAGCTTTAAGCCAACTTTTTCACTTTCCTCTTTCACTTTTATCAGCAGGCCCTTTAGTTCTTCTTTACTTTCTGCCATAATGGTGGTATCATCTGCATATCTGAGGTTATTGATATTTCTCCCAGCAATCTTAATTCCAACTTGTGCTTCTTCCAGCCCAGCATCTCTCATGATGTACTCTGCATATAAGTGAAGTAAGCAGGGTGACAAAATACAGCCTTGACGTACTCCTTTTCCTATTTGGAACCAGTCTGTTGTTCCATATTTAGTTTTAACTGTTGCTTCCTGACCTGCACACAGGTTTCTTAAGAGGCAGGTCAGGTGGTCTGGTATGCCCATCTCTTTCAGAATTTTCCACAGTTTATTGTGATCCACACAGTCAAAGACTTTGGCATAGTCAATAAAGCAGAAATAGATGTTTTCCTGGAACTCTCTTGCTTTTTTGATGATCCAGCGCATGTTGGCAATTTGATCTCTGGTTCCTCTGCCTTTTTTAAAACCAGCTTGAACATCTGGAAGTTCACGGTTCATGTATTGTTGAAGCCTGGCTTGGAGAATTTTGAGTGTTACTTTACTAGCATGTGAGATGAGTGCAATTGTGTGGTAGTGTGAGCACTCTCTGGCATTGCCTTTCTTTGGGATTGGAATGAAAACGGACCTTTTCCAGTCCTGTGGCCACTGCCGAGTTTTCCAAATTTGCTGGCATATTGAGTGCAGCACTTTCATAGCATCATCTTTCAGGATTTGAAATTGCTCAACTGGAATGCCATCACCTCCACTAGCTTTGTTCGTAGTGATGCTTTCTAAGGCCCACTTGACTTCACATTCCAGGATGTCTGGCTCTACGTGAGTGATCACACCATCATGATTATCTGGGTCGTGAAGATATTTTTGTACAGTTCTCCTGTGTATTCTTGCCACCTCTTCTTAATATCTTCTGCTTCTGTTAGGTTCATACCATTTCTGTCTTTCATTGTGCCCATCTTTGCATGAAATGTTCCCTTGGTATCTCTAATTTTCTTGAAGAGATCTCTAGTCTTTCCCATTTGATTGTTTTTCTCTATTTCTTTGCATTGATCACTGAGGAAGGCTTTCTTATCTCTCCTTGCTATTCTTTGGAACTCTGCATTCAGATGCTTATGTCTTTCCTTTTCTCCTTTGCTTTTCACTTCTCTTCTTTTCACAGCTATTTGTAAGGCCTCCTCAGGCAGCCATTTTGCTTTTGTGCATTTTTTTTCCTTGAGGATGGTCTTGATCCCTGTCTCCTGTACAATGTCACAAACCTCTGTCTATAGTTTATCAGGCACTCTAATAGATCTAGTCCCTTAAATCTATTTCTCGCTTCTACTGTATAATCATAAGGGATTTGATTTAGGTCATACTTGAATGGTCTAGTGGTTTTCCCCACTGTCTTCAATTTAAGTCAATTTGGCAATAAGGAGTTCATAATCTGAGCCACAGTCAGTGTCCAGTCTTGTTTTTGCTGACCGTATAGAGCTTTTCCATCTTTGGCTGCAAAGAATATAATTAATCTGATTTTGGTGTTGACTATCTGATGATGTCCATGTGTAGAGTCTTCTCTTGTGTTGTTGGAAGTGGGTGTTTGCTATGACCAGTGCTTCTCTTGGCAGAACTCTATTAGCCTTTGCCCTGCTTCATTCTGTACTCCAAGGCCAAATTTGCCTGTTACTCCAGGTGCTTCTTGACTTCCTACTTTTGGATTCCAGGCCCCTATAATGAAAAGGACATCTTTTTTGGGTGTTAGTTGTAAAAGGTCTTCTGAGTCTTCAAAGAACTGTTCAACTTCAGCTTCTTCAGCGTTACTGGTCGGGGCATAGACTTGGAATACCGTGATATTGAATGGTTTGCCTTGGAAAAGAAGAGAGATCATTCTGTCATTTTTGAGACTGCAGCTTTAGCATCAATCCTTGCAATGAACACCCAGGACTGATCTCCTTTAGCATGGACTGGTTGGATTGCCTTGCAGTCCCAAGGGACTCTCAAGAGTCTTCTCCAATACCACAGTTCAAAAGCATCAATTCTTCAGCGCTCAGCTTTCTTCACAGTCCAACTCTCACATCCATATATGACCACTGGAAAAACCATAACCTTGACTAGACGGACCTTTGTTGGCAAAGTAATGTCTCTGCTTTTGAATATTCTATCTAGGCTGGTCATAACTTTCCTTCCAAGGAGTAAACGTCTTTTAATTTCATGGCTGCAATCACCATGTGCAGTGATTTTGGAGCCCCCCAAAATAAAGTCAGCCACTGTTTCCACTGTTTCCCCATCTATTTCCCATGAAGTGATGGGACCAAATGCCATGATCTTCGTTTTCTGAATGTTGAGCTTTAAGATAACTTTTTCACTCTCCTCTTTCACTTTCCTCAAGAGGCTTTTTAGTTCGTCTTCACTTTCCGCCATAAGGGTGGTGTCATCTGCATATCTGAGGTTATTGATATTTCTCCTGGCAATCTTGATTCCAGCTTGTGCTTCTTCCAGCCCAGCATTTCTCATGATGTACTCTGCGTATGAGTTAAATAAGCAGGGTGACAATATACAGCCTTGACGTACTCCTTTTCCTATTTGGAACCAGTCTGTTGTTCCATGTCCAGTTCTAACTGTTGCTTCCTGACCTGCATACAGGTTTCTTAAGAGGCAGGTCAGGTGGTCTGGTATTCCTACCTCTTTCAGAATTTTCCGCAGTTTATTGTGATCCACACAGTCAAAGACTTTGGCATAGTCAATAAAGCAGAAATAGATGTTTTTCTGGAACTCTCTTGCTTTTTTGATGATCCAGCGCATGTTGGCAATTTGATCTCTGGTTCCTCTGCCTTTTCTAAAACCAGCTTGAACATCTGGAAGTTCACGGTTCACATATTGCTGAAGCCTTTACCCTATAGTATGAATTAAAATCAAATGCTAACTCACCAAAAGCTATCTGCACATTAAACTTTTGGTGTAGGAAGCTGTCCCATGTCAGTCCTTGGGGGAAAAAATGGCAGCCATAAACACAAGATAAAGGAGGAAGTTTAAAAGACACCATAGCATCCTTTAAAATCACAGCTCTTTAAAATCCAGCTAGACCTGGATGCAGAATAATTTTGAGGGACAAAAGGGAAGGACTGCAGCAGGGATCATGGAGTAAGGAGGCACATCTGGTCCTCTATAAGTAAGGAGGCACATCTGGGGCTCACGTCCTCTATATTCTGCTGGCTGTATCTGAAATCCGAAATTAAAATCCATCTATAGTCAGCGACAAGCTGGCTGCTTAGTCATCTGGAAGGTCCTGTGGTCCAGCCCACAAATCTAAACTGAGCAAAGATGTCAACTACATGAGTTAAAAAATACTGCCTCAAATTGCAAGCATATTGGCCTGACATCTATACCAAGGGAGCACGGCAATATTGTAAACACAGTTGATGGAATGCAGAGGATCTATCACAGAGAACAGATGTCAAGTCAACCTGCAAGGTGGCCACAGTCTTGAGATCTTTGGGTGCTGGTGGTAACCATGCCTTATGATTCAGCCATGTAATGTGTAGTCCTGACCACTGCTTTTGACAGAGTTTCATTATGGTGATAAATGGTGTGGTTACAATAGCCACGCATGGTTCCCACTCAGGACGTTCTGTCTTTATTATACAGGGACGCCCATAGTTCCTGGAGAGGCTTATGGTCCATTCTACTGACTCTCCAAGGAAAACGCATAGAGCCTTTAGAATGATGACATAGTGTGACCTGAGGAGATTCAAGCTTTTATTTATCAATTTCTATACTAGTAATCTCAACCCCTTGAAGTATATAAAGATTTTATTTCATGTTCTATTAAAACAGACCTGTAGCACTTCCTCTAATTTAATGACTCAGGTGCATGTAATCTTAAAACACTGAAAGTCAGACATCTGTGTATGTGCTTATTGTTTTTTAGTGTATATATATGTTACAAACATAGCAAGTTGTTTGATGAAAGCATATGTCTCTGGATTTCATTTTACTTCATGGAATGAAATCTGAAACAACTCAGATTATTTAAGTAGGTTATTTAAAGCATAACATTGATTGTGCAACTTGTTTTGTTTTTTAAATATTTAAAAGGCCCATGAGTTGTTTGACCCTACAAACAGAGATTTTGGTTTCTAACTTGGTCTGATCTTCATTAACAACTGTTCCTTCCTTATAAACAGAAGAAATAGATAGGGATGCAAAGCTCTCTGTGTGCATGCTAAGTTGTTTCAGTCGTGTTTGACTCTGTGCAACCCTATGGACTGTGGCCCACCAGGCTCCTCTGGATTCTCCAGGCAAGAATACTGGAGTGAGTTGCCATGTCCTTCTCCAGGGGATCTTCCCAACCCAGTGATCGAACCCACGTCTCTTATGTCTCCTGCTTTGACAAGCGAGTTCTTGACCCCTAGCGCCACCAGGGAAGCCTAAAGAGCTCACCAGCTCCTTCCAAATCTGATGCTCTTGATGTGCTCTCACTCTTTCTCTCCAGTTAACTTTTTACAGGATTTGTTAACTGTCAGTTAAGGATAAATTAAATTTGGGAATCTTCACTTCTTGGAAAGCACCAAGCATTTGCAGGACTGAAGTGATGAGAGATAATCTCTATCCTAAGAGACCAGCTTTAGTTCCTTGGAGCTACTTAACACTTTGTTTCTTTGATTAACTGAAAACTTTAACTGGTAAAGCAGAGTTAAGAATGAAAGATGTAATTTCAGGGCCCAGGCCCACTGTGTATGTGAATGAATGGAAAGTTAATTGAGGAAAAAGGCAGAGTGTATTTCATTCATTGTTAATTTAAGTGGAGTTGATAAGCAAAGAAGGAAAATGTTTTTAAATTCCCAGGTATGTTTCTCAGCTTATGTCAATATTTTGGGTTTCTTTTCCATGGTAATTTCAAAGGTCAGAATTGTGTTTTGTATGTTTTTATGAAATATTTTACAATATAAACTTTTCTCCTGGAAAAGCTTTCATAGATGTAGAGTTCTAAAAACGTAAAGGATTTTTTCTAAGAGACCAGATTAAACTTTGAACATTCACACTGGTTCAGTAAGATTGTTAGCTGTTTTCTTGTACATTTCTTAAAATGATACAATTCTTTCTCAGATGAAAGACTTTACTTTTAATGGATACAAAACTATGTAAAACAGTTAAAGTTCCAGGGGGGTGAAATTGCAAAGCTGGAGAGGTGACTGGCTGCAGTGTCTGATGAACCTCTTCTTTGTTTCCATTATTTTTAGTTTGGTTTTCTAAGAATTTGCACCCTTGATTTTGGAACTCATTATTTCAAACTCTAATCATCTTAAAAATGAAAGGTGAAACTATAGAATTTTTTATGGTTTTAACTTGATTGTTCCCTTCCACCTTGAAAAGTGCAAGAGTGTGCCCCCAACGAAGCCACATTTGTAGAAAAGCTTGACAAAAGTGGCAAATGTTTTGTGTATGGAGTGATGTCCACAGCAGTGTGACCTTTCCTGCCTTCTCGTTGTATTACATGAAATGTTCCTACCATTCTTCTAGAAAAGCTAACCTTATTTTTCTAAGACTCCTTTCATGATTTTTTAGTCAAAAGGGGAGAAGTAATTTGCACGGAGTTGGTATTGTGATAATGCCCAGGGGTTCATTCTTTAGTGAGAATTCAGAAATGGATTACAAATAAAGACAGTTCAGTTTTTTCATCTGCAGAAATGGAGAGGAAGTTCATGGTTTACAAAGAAAGAAGAAATAATGCACTTACCTTATAAGACATAGTGAAGCAGACCAGCAGGAAATTGAAAATATCCACACATGGAAAGGTTAAAATAGTTGTAAGAAAACTTTTGCAACAAACTTCATAAAGATTAAATGTGAGAGACTACTGAACATTCTCCCTCTTGTTATCTGGTCCTGAAATAAAATTACAAAGCACTATTCTCAAAAGACTTTGTATTTTATTCTTGCCTCTGCTGCTAAAACTGAATGATCAAAAATAAGTGCTGGGTCCCTGGTGGTCAAGTGGTTAGGAATCCACCTTGCCATGCAGGGGACGCGGATTTGATCCCTGGTCGGGAACTAAGATGCCACATGCAGCAGAGCAACGAGGGCAGAGCACCGCAAGTAGAGAGAGTCCGTGTACGGCAAATACTGAAGTACATGTCTTCTGGAGACTGAAAGATCCCACAGACACAGTGAAGATCTGAATGCCACAACTAAGAACCCATGCAGCCAAATAAATAAGTAGTATTTTAAAAAACAGCTGGGGATGATGTGGCTTTTTTTTTTTTTTTTTCTTTTTAAACTTTACATAATTGTATTAGTTTTGCCAAATATCAAAATGAATCCGCCACAGGTATACATGTGTTCCCCATCCTGATGTGGCTTTTTTACAGTGTCTTGGCTGTTCTCAGAATTCAGGAAAGATAAAGTCTGTAATGAGACACACACACACCCCCCAAAACCTTACATTTCCAAAAGTTAACACTGAGATTCCAGTGTTCCTCCTTTTCTTGCTTTTTCATCTTGAACACCTATTTCTAAAAAATCTAAACTCGATCAAGGTTTTCAACCATCTCCTTGTCTCTTAGTCATTCAATCTGGTCCTCATATGTTAATTTTGGCCTTCCTCTAGTCAGGCTTCCTGTCATGGCATCCAGATAGAATAATACGGAAAGAGGAAAGTCAAGAGAAGAAAATGTCAACAGATAGGAGAGTGGAAACAAAAGATTAAGGCAATTCCACAACTACAAAGGCCTAGAAAAAGAGAAAGAACCTGAGAAGGTTAATTATTTTAGGCCTGTAAAACATTTGTGCTTTTCAGACAAGGCTGGGAAATGAGGAAGTGATCAACAAATGGAGAGAGAAGTTGCATTTCACCACCAGGGACAGGAGGAGCTGTGCTTGGGAGGGGGCCGTGGGCAGGGGCCGGTCACGGACTTAAAGCTCATGAGCCTTCATGACATTTGATGAAAGGGGAGTTCCCAGGGAAGATATATCTCTTCTTCTTAAGACTAGCAGCCTGGATTCCAGGGCTACTCTTGATCTCCCAAAGCGTCCTAAGGCCTCTTTTTGAGCTCTGAGTCAGGATGGGCGGGGCAAGGAGTCTGGATATACCACTTGGTTATGGGAGGCATTCTGAGATCTTTCTGATGCTTCCAGGGTGATTCCAGACAGCCTGGTCTAAGTTTGGTAGGATGACCATATCCTACCAAATTGCTCAGGGCAGACAAAATTGACATCTGTTATCCCAAAAGAATTAAGAGCACATCAAAGAGATGGATGTAAATCCCAAGCTCATCTGAGATCTCTAGGAGACCAGTCATTTAACTGCTCTTTTGAATCTGAAGGAGTGTGAGCCAGAGTAGTTCACAAGTGACAGAAGCCATCAGCTCTCTGCAATCTCCCTGGAGGCTAGGGAGTGAAGATGACAGCCATAAACCGGTATCATAGGAAATTCTGACATGCACTTGCATCTTCAGTTGCCTCCAACTCTTTGCAACCCCACAGACTATAGCCCGTTATACACTTCTGTGCATGGGATTTTCCCGGCAAGTATACTGGAGTGGGTTGCCATTTCGTCCTTTAGGGGATCTTCCCGACCCAGGGATCAAACCTGCATCTCTGGTGTCTCCTGCATTGCAGGCAGATTCTTTACCGCTGAGCCACAGGGAAAGCCCAGGAAATTCTGATATTCACCAATAATATTGAATTCGTTCCTTCAGTTCAGTTCAGTTCAGTCGCTCAGTCATGTCCGACTCTTTGCAACCCCCTGAATTGCAGCACGCCAGGCCTCCCTGTCCATCACCAACTTCCGGAGTTCACTCAAAGTCATGTCCATCCAGTCGGTGATGCCATCAACCATCTTAGCCTCTGTTGTCCCCTTCTCCTCCTGCCCCCAATCCCTCCCAGCATCAGGGTCTTTTCCAGTGAGTCAACTCTTTGCATGAGGTGGCTAAAGTACTGGAGTTTCAGCTTTAGCATCAGTCCTTCCTAAAAACATCCAGGATTGATCTCCTTTAGAATGGACTGGTTGGATCTCCTTGCAGTCCAAGGGACTCTCAAGAGTCTTCTCCAACATCACAGTTCAAAAGCATCAATTCTTCGGCACTCCGCTTTCTTCATGGTCCAACTCTCACATCCATACATGACCACAGGAAAAACCATAGCCTTGACTAGACGGACCTTTGTTGGCAAAGTAATATCTCTGCTTTTTAATATGCTGTCTAGGTTGGTCTTAACTTTCCTTCCAAGGAGTAAGCGTCTTTTAACTTCAGTCACCATCTGCAGTGATTTTGGAGCCCCCCAAATAAAGTCTGACACTGTTTCCACTGTTTCCCCATCTATTTCCCATGAAGTGATGGGACTAAATGCCATGATCTTCGTTTTCTGAATGTTGAGCTTTAAGATAACTTTTTCACTCTCCTCTTTCACTTTCATCAAGAGGCTTTTTAGTTCCTCTTCACTTTCTGCCATAAGGGTGGTGTCATCTGCATATCTGAGGTTATTGATATTTCTCCTGGCAATCTTGATTCCAGCTTGTGCTTCTTCCAGCCCACCGTTTCTCATGATGTACTCTGCACATAAGTTAAATAAGCAGGGTGACAATATACAGCCTTGACGTACTCCTTTTCCTATTTGGAACCAGTCTGTTGTTCCATGTCCAGTTCTACCTGTTGCTTCCTGACCTGCATATAGGTTTCTCAAGAGGCAGGTCAGGTGGTCTGGTATTCCCATCTCTTTCAGAATTTTCCAGTTTATTGTGATCCACACAGTCAAAAGCTTCAGATCAGATCAGATCAGTCGCTTAGTCGTGTCCAACTGTTTGCGACCCCATGAATCGCAGCACGCCAGGCCTCCCTGTCCATCACCAGCTCCCGGAGTTCACCCAGACTCACGTCCATCGAGTCAGTGACGCCATCCAGCCATCTCATCCTCTGTCGTCCCTTCTCCTCTTGCCCCCAATCCCTCCCAGCATCAGGGTTTTTTCCAATGAGTCAACTCTTCGCATGAGGTGGCCAAAGTACTGGAGTTTCAGCTTTAGCATCATTCCTTCCAAAGAAATCCCAGGGCTGATCTCCTTCAGAATGGACTGGTTGGATCTCCTTGCAGTCCAAGGGACTCTCAAGAGTCTTCTCCAACACCACAGTTCAAAAGCATCAATTCTTAGGCGCTCAGCCTTCTTCACAGTCCAACTCTCACATCCATACATGACCACGGGAAAAACCATAGCCTTGACTAGATGAAGCTTTGTTGGCAAAGTAATGTCTCTGCTTTTGAATATGCTATCTAGGTTGGTCATAACTTTCCTTCCAAGGAGTAAGCGTCTTTTAATTTCATGGCTGCAGTCACCATCTGTAGTGATTTTGGAGCCCAGAAAAATAAAGTCTGACACTGTTTCCACTGTTTCCCCATCTATTTCCCATAAAGTGATGGGACAGGATGCCATGATATTCGTTTTCTGAATGTTGAGCTTTAAGCCAACTTTTTCACTCTCCACTTTCACTTTCATCAAGAGGCTTTTGAGTTCCTCTTCACTTTCTGCCGTAAGGGTGGTGTCATCTGCATATCTGAGGTTATTGAAAAGCTTAGGCACAGTCAATAAAGCAGAGATAGATGTTTTTCTGGAACTCTCTTGCTTTTTTGATGATCCAGCACATGTTGGCAATTTGATCTCTGGTTCCTCTGCCATTTCTAAAACCAGATTGAACATCTGGAAGTTCACGGTTCATGTATTGCTGAAGCCTGGCTTGGAGAATTTTGAGCATTACTTTACTAGCGTATGAGATGACTGCAATTGTGTGGTATTTTGAGCATTCTTTGGCATTGCCTTTCTTTGGGATTGGAATGACAACGGACCTTTTCCAGTCCTGTGGCCACTACTGAGTTTTCCAAATTTGCTGACATGTTGAGTGCAGCACTTTCACAGCATCATCTTCCAGGATTTGAAATAGCTCAACTGGAATTTGATCACCTCCACTAGCTTTGTTCGTAGTGATGCTTTCTAAGGCTCACTGGACTTCACATTCCAGGATGTCTGGCTCTAGGTCAGTGATCACACCATCGTGATTATCTGGGTCACGTACTCTTTTTTGTACAGTTCTCCTGTGTATTCTTGCCACCTCTTCTTAATATCTTCTGCTTCTGTTAGGTCCATACCATTTCCATATCGAGCCCATCTTTGCATGAAATGTTCCCTTGGTATCTCTAATTTTCTTGAAGAGATCTTTAGTCTTTCCCATTTGATTGTTTTCCTCTATTTCTTTGCATTGATCGCTGAGGAAGGCTTTCTTATCTCTCCTTGCTATTCTTTGGAACTCTGCATTCAGATGCTTATATCTTTCCTTTTCTCCTTTGCTTTTCACTTCTCTTCTTTTCACAGCTATTTGTAAGGCCTCCCCAGACAGCCATTTTGCTTTTTTGCATTTCTTTTCCATGGGGATGGTCTTGATCCCTGTCTCCTGTACAAGGTCTGGAACCTCAGTCCATAGTTCATCAGGCACTCTGTCTATCAGATCTAGTCCCTTTAATCTATTTCTCACTTATGTATAATCATAAGGGATTTGATTTAGGTCATTCATTCCTCAAGTCATGCTAAATTAGGGTAGGTCTCCACTAGTGTATTCATTTAACTCCTCAAAAGAAAAAGAAAAATTATAATCAGAGCTAAAACACCTAACAGTGAAAGGTAACTGTGCTCTTGCTCTTTTAACCACTTTGGGAAAAGACAACCAAATACAGCAAAAAGAAAAAAATAGAAAGTAAAAAAAAATAAAGATATAGAAAGTCATCACCCATAATATAAACATGTAGGGCATTTCTTTGAATAATAATCACATGAATTTTACAAAATATTTTTGCTTTATATTTGATCATCAAGACAACTTGTGAGATAAGAATTATTAATGGTATCATAAGGGCTTCCCTGGTGGCTCAGATGGTAAAGAATCTGCCTGCAATGCAGACCAAGGTTTGATCTCTGGGTCAGGAAGATTCCCTGGAGAAGGGAATGGCAAGCAACCCACTCCAGTATTCTTTCCTGGAGAATTCCATGGACAGAGAAGCCTGGAGGGCTATAGTCCATGGGGTCGCAAAGAGTTGGACACGACTGAGTGACTTTCATTCTAATAAAAATTTACATAAATTGCAGGAATACAGAGAGAAAAAAGTAACAAAGGAACCTATCATCAAAACTATTATCTCAATGGGATAGTTTGCACATGTTTTATTTCTATGTAGTACTTCACAATGAACAACCAGAAGGATCTCTTGAGTTCATCTTTCCTTGCCAGCGAGTCTAGAAGATTCTGAATATTAAGGTACATTAAGTAGGTAGTTGAGCCATAGTCTTGTAGGAATGCATTGCTTAGTGACTTGTTACTATTCAATAACATACGGTCAGGAAAGTATTCAAATATCAATGCCCATTCTCCTGTTACCACTGAAGTCTCATTTCTTCTTGCTAAATCTTTTTGTATGTCCCAACTCCAGGGCCCTTAGGATAACACAGATAATGGAATATGATTATTAGTCACCTTAAATCTTCCTTTACCAGGGTTATCAATTTCATCAATTTCCAGTTGATGTAACTTGAATTTCTAATCCTATTTAGATGGTGTTGCTTGAACACTTTCTTTGTGTTGCAGGAAATTTTAACTATGGTTTTACTATGGTACTCATTCATTCTTTACAAGAAAAAGATGTATATGATTTACCAATGTATTTATGTTGTTCACAGACTAAAATTTCTTTAGTTTCCTTCTTCCTCTTTCTCAATTTTTCAGCCTTCCCCTAAGTTCACTTCATTTTACAGATAAGATTCCAGTTTCTGAGAGAAAGTGATAACCCCAACTGAACTTAAAATTTGACTTTTCACTTAATTCCATGATATATAACACCCTACTAAAGTTCTTAAAGACCTTTCATTGGCTAAAATGTTCCTTGTCAGTGAAGTTTTACTTGAAATGTAAGACTGAATTGCTATGTTTCTTTTTATCAGCAAAATACCTATCAATCATCTTGATTTTATATGCACGGCTCTACTAAAACTAGAAATCATGATTACACAGCACTAAGTAAACTGCACAGAGTTTTCTTTGATAAAATGAAATATAAATTATACTTCCCTTTTCTCTGCTAGGCAAAACATTTTTCTAGGTCTTGACTTATGATTATTCCCCTTGTTCTTTTCTATTGTTGTCATTAATAATTGAAATTGCTTTAATACCTGAAGCATGTGCACTTGAAAATCATATTAGTCTAAGGACACAAAAAACTTACTGTATCTTTAAACATTAAAATGATCACTTTTCACACCTGGAGGTTATTCAAGTCCCCTTCAAGTGAGCATTTTTTTTTTTTTTTTTTCTCCATGGGTAATATTTCCTACTGAAAAATCTTATACGGATTAAGTATCCAGTAGAATTATCAATAATTGTGTTAATAATGTTAATGAAAGTGTACAGTTAAATGACAGAGACAATTAGTTCACACCATTTGGTTTATTTATTTAGCAGGGAGTATTGTTTAACATGTCAGTCCCGAGAAACAGAAACAGCCATGAAGAGGCTTAACATTACTAATAAAACAATCAGTATCAAAATATTTTGTGTAACAATTTGTCCGTGTTCATATAATAATCTGTCAACCCTATGATTTGCTGATTATGTGAATTAACTCCGTAATCGCTCTGAGATTGGATTCAGTGACACCGTTTAACAGCTCCCGACTCGGGGGCTTTTACTCAATATTTTTAGGGAAGGAGCTGTCAGGCTAATCTGAGGATATTTGGAGAAAGCCAATAAACTGTCACAAACTCGTAACCATTTATATTTTTCGTGGTTTGGTAGAGATTTTAACACTTCTCCCCTCCTACCCTCCACTTTCACTCCAGCCCCTCCTTCTTGGAAACGCTTTAAAAAATTAAAAAAATAACAATAATTTTAAATCCTTGTGCTGGCTCAAAACTTGTCCCTAATTGGTGAAAGTCAAAGCGCCCTGCACCGGGATGTGGCTGAACAGAACACGGGGACCAGACGCCACCGAGGAGGCAGAAATGGAAAACCCCTCTTTCCTCCTCGGTCGTGGGCACTTGCTCGCCGCAGACCCGGGAGCCGCCGCCACCACCGCAGAGACCCCTAGGTGGGCGCCCAGGGCGCATCTCTGGGGAGCAGCCGCCCCTGTGCTCGACTCTAGTCCCCCTGCGGGCAGAGGAGGTGTCTGCGGGTTTCCCGCGCCGCCCTCGGTTTGGAAATCTGATTGCTCCCCAGCGCAACTTTCGTGCCCCAGGCAGCGGGGTTCCCGGCGGGTCTGTGGGCCAGAGGTACCCCGAAGCCGGCAGTGGCCGAGACCTCGCAGGCGGAGGGGCGCGGGCGGCGCGTCCCGAACCCTGGCGGCAGCGAGCGCGCGAGGGGCGGCCGGGTGGCCCATGGGAGAGCGGGCTCGGCTTTCCCGGCAGCGCAGCAGCCTGGCCAGCTACCCAGAGGAGTGGGTTGGGGGCGGCGGGTAGCCGCTGCAAACCGCTACTGAGTGCGAGGGCGGTGGGTGAAGGGCGAGGGGAATGCCACCCCAAAGCTATTTGAAGTACAAAAGCCAAGCCATGGGTCATTCAGGACACCTAAGGAACAGTAATGAACCACAGCCTCCACCCACCCACAAACATAATATTATGCATATGTGCTTGCCCCACGTTGGCTTGTCAGATTTTCCTTTATTAATTCATCCCTCTGCCCTCCTTCACTGGCAAGAATTCAGCCACTAGATTTTCTTTTTCTTTCCTCATCCACCGCACCCACCCCACCCCCACCTTCGGACTAGAAGTTGGCTAACATCTCTTTATAGCAGATTTCTATTTAGTATTTTTTTTTTTTAAATCATGTTTGGTAGGAAACTCACAAATACATACTCATACAAATTCGTTTTTCAGCAGCATCTTCTAGGAAAGTATTCCAAAGTCTGTCAGATGACATCACAGGAGACAAGCCTAATAATTTTGGAAAATGAAATTAATGATCAGGATAATTTGGGGAAGGAATAGAAAGGACCAACTGAGACTCATTTCCACTTACTTATCAGAAACCTTATGATTGACCATCACTGGAGAGCAAAGCAATGCCAGGAATGTCACATGCTTCTTAGATCTTGGTATCCTGTCTGGGCAAAGATCCAGTGTTCAACACTACAGAGAGAGGGACAAACCTGTGCAGCCAGAAGTGAGTAACACAGGCAGAGCAACCTTTGAAAGGACATTATTTCACTCAATGAACAGTTGGACAAACCTCTTCTGGTAGGATGAGTTAAGAAAGAATTGGGAAAAGGATAAAATAGGAATAAATGTGGGCTCTTATCCTCACAGATCATTCAGTCTAGTGACAGGAAGAAAGTTTAGATGGTAACAAGGGGTAGAAAGTGTAAAGACCTCTAAGATTGGCTCTAATTAAGTACTAGGGAATTCAGTGGAGGCAGGATTACTCCCAGCTAAAAGATGGTCTTTTATTAAACTGAGTCCGGCCAAACTTCATCTCGTCTTGGGCTCCAAGTAAATGAAGGAATTCACTAAATGTAATTTCCCTGTAAGAATGTCTCTGATAATGGATACAGGATTGCCTCTTCTAGAACCTTCACTGTGTTTCCTTCTACCAGCTTTAAGCCATCACCTTCATCCCTTTCTCTGTTTCTTAAGCATTCATTTTGAGGGTCAGTTCCTATAAATTGAGGCTGAGCTGAGGTGACACAATCAAGGGGGTTAAAAATTTATGAGCTAAGTATGTTTTACTTATTCTTTCTTTCCAAAAAGAATCTGGGTGGTCTACAACTCAAAACACCACATTTCAAATAAATTGGTAAAATCAAAATAGAAAACCAGAAAAGAAAAAACTGGAAACTTGAAATAAGGCAACCCTCAGAGTGAACGTAGGGTTGCCTTGATTTTAGTAATCAAGTTTCAGATTTGGTTGAGCTTCTTAGCAGCCAAGGTAAAGAGAGAAAAACCTGGATAGCGATCTTGCTTAAAAGTGCAAAAAATGCCTATTTTCAAATAAAACTAAATTTTAAAAGAAATTTATTCTGCAGAGTATCATAAAAGGCACCAAGGGATGTAACAGGCAGTGGCCTAACAGCACTTTTATAGAAAAGAAAAGAGGCTATCACAAGCCCTTTTGCTTGTAATAATCTTCCACAAAAATCAAGACATGAATGAAGCGGAGTCTTTGCAGACTAAGCTAGTATATTAAGACTTCAGTACTGGGGGTTCACTTTAAATCACTAAATAACATATCCCCTGGGCAGCCTTCCCCATGTATCACTTTTCTCAGCGGAGCCAAACAGCTTAAAATTAGGATTCTTCTCTTTGGTCAGAGCCCAGAGTGTTGGTATTATTAATACTTCGGGATCATAGAGTACAGATTCACAGGATTTGGAAAACAATTGAACAAATGCTACATTTGTCATCCTTCTACTAACGCTACAGAAGCAAATCAGTGTGTTCACACAAAGACCACCCCAGGTTTCCTCAGAGGTAGACTGCAGGGGCATCTCAAGCGTGAGCCAACATTTTCCTTAGGAAGTTGCTTTGAATGTGCTCCAGCACTTGAACAAATGTTTAATTGAGTCCCTGGAGCTCCATACTGTTTTGGCATGGAAAAAATGTCAAAGCTGGTGTTTCCTAATCACCCACAGTGGCTGGAGGAAAACATCAGTACCTATGAGTGAATGACAAGGCTTTCTGATGGGACTCCAGTATGAGTTCATTGCAAAATGAAATTGAATGAGTCGAGAATAGCTCCCACAAACCAGGATTTTAATTTTATTATAGTTGGTTAGGCCATTATTTTCAATGGGTGTTATATACAACAGCTACTTTTTTTTTTTTTTTTTTGGTGAGGCCATTTTTGGTTCATGGTAATAAAACAATGTCATCAGACATGAGGAAAATGTTCCTCTTCCAACTTACTATGACAGGGAAACTTTTAAACAAGGGAGATCACCCTGTTTCATACCCTCAAAGGATTGGTCTCTGATCTGTCAGGAGACTGTTCCTTCTTGTCTTAAGTTTTATAGGGGATGAAGAAATGAGAGTTTTCTGAATTTTTTAAATTGTGGTAAAATATATATACTATCAAATTTATCATTTAACCATTTTTAAGTTTCCAGTTCAGTGTTGTGCAACCGTTACCACTATCCATTGTCAGAAGTTTTCCGTCTTCCGCACCTGAGATTCTGTTTCATTAAACTCTGACTTCCCATTCCTCTCTTCCCCAGTCCCTGGTAATCACCATTTTACTTTCTGACTCTATGAATTTGACTGTTCTGTTCCTCATATAAGTGGAATCACATAGTATCTGTACTTTTGTGACTGATTTATGTCATGTAATATAATGTTTTTAAGAACTTTTTAAAAAGACTGTGAATAATCAATGTTTAAATCATGCCTTTTGACTGATAACCAGTTCTTATCCACAAAATGAAGAGTCAGTGAAACCTGCAAACCATCTTACATTGTCCTAAGAATCTAGGCAACTTTCTCACCAAGGAGTTAGGCAATGTATCATTGAACATTAAGGAAGAGTGGTTGCATTGGTAACCTACTGGTTCGTTAGGTAAATTGTCAGCCTGAGAGCTTCAGAAATATAGAAAACTGGAAAAAATTGGGGGGGAATTATGCAAAAATGCAGTTGTATTTATAACTAGTAAGATAAAGAGAGTTGCTGACGGATCATTATAAGTGTAAACAGGATCCTCCCAGAGGAGTTGTCTGAAATACTCTGGTAAAGACTAGCACACATCAGTCAGAACAGTCTGATCCTGTTTCAGCTGTTGTTACTGTGAACAAATAAACCCCAAACACAATAGCTTAGAACTGCCATTTTATTTTGCTCACTATTTTGTGGATCAGGAATTTGGGGATGGCTCAGTTGGCCCTGGGGTTTCTCCTGTTCTTGCACTGACATGTCAGCTGGAACATCCTACATGGGTGGGCAGATGTTAGCTCTTGACTAAAAGCTTGACTGGGGCTACCAATCGAGTGATTACATGTGGCTTCTCCAGCACAACACTCTCAGATATTCAGACTTCTTACATAGTAACTGGCTTCACCTACAGCAAATCTGGGAGAGCCAGAGGGACACTCCATGGCCTTCTATGATCTAGCTTTGGAAGTTACAGAGCATCACTTCTGCCATACTCTATTGGCCAAAATAAGGTTGCCCAGATTTGCATTAAGTGGGCATGCACCTCACTTCCCAATGAGAAGAGTAGCAAAGTATCTAAAGCAACTTTTTAAATAAACACTTCTCCAGGGGATCTTCCCGACCCAGGGATCAAACCCCGATCTCCTACATTGGAGGCAGATGCTTTAACCTCTGAGCCACCAGGGAAGCCAAATAAACACTACACATAGCAAAATGTTCTAACTCAATTATAATCAATATTAATCAGCTGAGCTTTGGCAAGAGGCGCATGAAGAACCTAGCCCAAGAGGCATCAAGAATCTATAATACTTTGGAACAAAATTGGAATAAAAATGTAAAAGGAATCACTGATGGGTGTGAAGCTACCACACTAGCCTTTGACTGCTTTAGCAAGAGAAAAAACTTCTGTCATGATTTGGCTAATGCTATTTCTAGTCTCTGACATTAGCAGCTGAAGATAATTCCTAAATGCTACACTTTCTAAATTCTCTAACTAGACAATTAAGTTATGGCTCTAAAGAGACTTAGGAGCAACGAAGCTGAAGATTAGGCTGCTAAAGAAATTGTAACTTCTAATGTGATATTCATCCATCTCAAGTATAGTGTAAATCAAAACTGGACTCTTAAGTATCTAAAATATTCAATAGTCATTGATTGAATACTTACTGTGTGGATGAAAAACAAGTACATAAATAATTGCAACATGGAGCCATAACGCAAAAACAGAGACAGTGTAAAGTATTTTGGAGTCAGACGCGCTACTGTTGCGCCACGAGGTCCTAGTGTAAAGTATTTTGGTTGGACAGCTAATGAAATGATTCATTCAGATTGACGGATCAGTGAAGTTTAAGAGGTAGTGACTTCTGGCCTGGGTCTTAAAAGATGAGTAGGAGCTTACAAGGTGAATAAGGAAGAAAAGAAAGAACATTGTTGGTAGATGGATTAGCATATTCCAAAGCACAGAGGTGTGAAATAGCCCATTGTGTTTTAAGCCCAGAGTCCCTTGTGTTTCTGGAATAAAGAAGCAGGAAAATATAGCTTTGAAGAGTTTGGATGCTTGAAGTCAGTCACGGCCAGATTTGATTTGTTGCTATTGTTTTTGTTCCCCCACCCATGGCATGTGGGATCTTACTTCCCCAAGGGATGAAATTTGCTTCCCCTGCATTGGGAGCCCAGAGTCTTAACCACTGGACCACCAGGGAGGTCCTAGATTTGAATCGCAGCTCTGCCACTTGACAGCTGGGTGGCCTTGTGCGACAGTTATGCGATTCATGCTAAGGAGATTGGATCTCATGGTGTAGATGGAGGGTGCCCCTGAAAGGACAGACGCAGATTTGGATTTGCAGACCACTCTGATGGCAGCTCAGAGGATGAATGAAACAAAGAAGTCAGAGAGACAAGCTAGAATTGTTATTGGAAAAACATTCACTGAGTCCTTACTATGTCCACACACAGAGGCACTGGGCAAACAAACAAAATTACCACCCACCTTTGGGGGAGTTTATATTTTACCAGGGAAAACAAACAAAAAAGCACGGAAATATATAATGTAAATGCAAAGACCACTACCCTGACCTGCAGCTTTCTAAGGCCAAAGATTTCAGCTCTGAATTGGCCATAGAAAGCAGAGATCTCTAGGAATCCCTATTGAGATTGAAGAATACAGATGCTATTTTTTAAGTGTCTATTATCTATTTTGTATTCTCCCTCGTTCTCGCGTTCCCACGTTCCATCTTTTTGGTTTCGCTGGTCAAATTTTTTTCTGTGCAGTATTTCCATCTCAAAAGCTTTCCTTAACCACTAAATGTTAGGAATTCCAAACGCCCTCGCAACCCAAAGTTCTACCTTGCACGTTGAGACTACAGTATTTAAAAATAAGAATGGGGGAGAGTGGGGATTTGAACTGGTTGTTATTTAAGACCTCTTCACATCCTCCCATTGTGTTCATTTTGGCGGGTGGGTGGGGTGCCCCTTCCAACAGTACATTTGCACACATACACACACCCTCTCTGATGTAACTCTCACTCTAGTTCAACAAATATTTTAATAGGACCCTTTGAACAGATGTGACCTGTGGATTTATCCGATGACCCCCATCGGAAATAATCTGAAGTCGGGGGAGAAGACTGCCTTCCTCTCCAGGAGAGCTTTTATTGTGTACTCTAGTTAATGAACCTCTTTTCAGCCTCAAACTGGGCGCGTCATTATCCATGTCGGCAAGGCAGGAGGAAGAGGTAAGAAACAAGTCTCTCGGGCCCCCGGGGCCATCAGCCCTAGTTTCCTCTTGGCCCGAAGGCAGACCGACAAAAATCCAACCGGTTTTTCTCGGGTTCCCAGCCGGACCATAGAGCGGAGAAAAGTAATCGATTTTGTCTGGGACTGCGGCGCGCCTAACACTTCCTGCGGTGATTTGCAGCCGGGGCTGGAGGTCGAGAGCTTCCCATTGGCTCGCGGGCCGACGCCGAGCAGTCTGGGTGGGCGGGGCCGGGGCGAAGGGGCGTGGCCGAGGGCGTGGCCAGGAGCACTCGGAAACTTAACTCCACAGAGCGGAGCAGGGCGGGACAGAGCTGGGTGGAGGGGGGGTGGGGCGGCCACGCCCCCAGCGCTCCCTCCTAGGGGTCCCTTGGCTCGCGGAGTTTTTTCTTTTAAGAATGAGCGGATGCCAGTGACAAGTTAATAGCTCTCCCAGCGCTCCTAGGTTAAACGGAACCTCATTCCTGCTCGAGTCTCCTTCCACCGACCTGCCCCTGGCCGCCGGGGCGAGGGCAGGGGCAGGGAAGGCGTTTGCCACCCAGCCGAGGGGCCTTGTGCTCACAGTCCTTCGCTGCCTCCCAGTAGGGCTTCGGCCCCGCCCACGGTCCCGGTTGATGACCCGGAGCCCCAGGCCCCGCGTTCACCAGGCCTCCTACTCCTCACACTCTCACCCCCGCCTCCTCTCCCCCGGCAGGTCCCGCCCGCACACGTGTGTGCACTCACTCCGCGTCCCACACTAGAACCAACCCGCACCCGGCATCTGCCCCTCACACTGGCCGATCGATCGTGGGAATCGAGCAGAGGCCCTCCCCCCGTGTCTGTCCCCCCCATGTCATCCATCTCCCGTCCCGTCAGCCACCAAGGCTTCAAAGGCGACCTGGCCGCTGGAGGTCCTTCTCCGAGCGATGCAGATCGCGGGCGGCCCGGGCGCGGGGGCTCAGCCAGGCCGCAGCCGCTAGAGCCCTGCGGCGGGAGCCTGCTTCCTCCGCGGGTGGGAACTTTCCGACGAAGGCGGATGCTTGGTGCCTGACCCTGTCTCTTGAGAGAGTCTCCCTCGGAGCTTAAGCCCTATTTCCTTCCTTCTTTCCTCTCTCCAATTCGGTCACCCCTCATTGATGGGCTCTAATCCTCTGATCTGAACTGCTTCTGCCTGGAAGATTTGGCCGCCTTTTCCTTTGCTCCCTGCGTTCGCGAAAAGCCGATTCGTTCTGAGCGGCATTGATGGCAGGGGATGGGGGGAGGAGGGCTGCTTCCAACTCTGGCACCACCTGGGTGGTCGCCGCGACCGAGTGATTCCCTTTACAGCCATTCTTCTCCTCGACTCTATAAAGGCCGTTTTGCACAGAAGACCCTGAAGTAGTCTTATTTTGACATTGATCTTGCAGGGATACAGTGACTAGTTTATATTGATCTGTATTCAACTAGACTATGAGATTTTTTTTTAGGGTAAAGTGTGTTACTCAGTTGGATCACTTCAGACCCTAGTACAGGGCCTAGTAAATAAATAGTAGCTGTGCCTTCAGTCATGCTGAAGGAACCATCTTTTTAACTGAGGCTTACCTAACACTTTATCAGATACACTTAAAATGTTATATACAGCTTTCCAAGAAGAGAAAGAAGTCAAGAACGAAAAGGAGGAGGGGGTGCAGAATCCCAGAATAATTTCAGATCCATTAAAAAAACAGGTTAGATTTGCATCTTCAGAGCTAAACCAAATAGATCCTGCACATCTAAATGATATCACAGAAGCGCTCAAACCATCATTAAACACCTCAAGTTCGTATTGTTTTCCAGGCTAACAGTGCCAACCTTCCTTAATATGTAACGTTCTCCAACTTTGCATTGTGTTATTTTTTCTGACCCACATTCAAGCTCTATATAAATGCTGAGTTGAGAACACAAGACTTAGCTGGATAGAGATTGTTCAAATCTGGAAAATGGCAACCTATTTTTTTTTTTCCAGTGAGAGAGCTTTTATGCTATTTAAAGAAAAGTCAAGGGTTCACATAACAAGATTATTAATAGCTTTTTAGAAAACATGGTGGCTGTATAGAGGCAGTATGCAGGATATGCCAGGGAATTAATAAACACAGTATACCCTCCTCTATATTGTTTACAACATAGACAAAACTGTTCAATCAACAGTAAGTTTTTGAGATATATTCATTTTGAGACACATAGATCTTTAACTATTGCATAGTTTTCTACTAAATGAATATTCTAGAATTTACTTATCCATTCTCACGAAATGGATATTTAGGATCCCTTTTTTCCTTTTTTTGCTATTAGAAAGAATGCTACAGTGATGTCTTCATACTGGGTGGTCTGCTTGTTTGCTCATGAGAATGCTTCTCTCACTTCTATCCCTAAAAATTAAATTGCTGGGTTGTAGGGTTACATAGCTTCATCTTTACTGCTGCTGCTGCTAAGTCGCTTCAGTCGTGTCCGACTCTGTGCGACCCCATAGACAGCAGCCCACCAGGCTCCTCCGTCCATGGGTTTCTCCAGGCAAGAGTACTGGAGTGGGGTGCCATTGCCTTAGATAGTGCCAAATTGTTCTTCAAAGTTCTCATAACCGTCTGCTGGCTTGTTAACAGTGTGTCAGACCCCCACTTTCTGACATCCCTAACAACACTTAGCATTATCAAACTTTCCATTTTCCCCCAATCTCATGATATATAATGTCATTTGAATTTACATTTCCCTGATTCCTCATCGAAGACTTGTAAAACTTTTAACCAGCATTGTTGAATAGAACTTTCTGTGATGATGGCAATGTTCTCCCTTTCATGGATTTCTCTTCACTTTATTTGTGGTGTGTGTGTGTGTGTGTGTGTGTGTGTGTGTGTGTGTGCATGCATGCACATGCATGCTCAGTCATGTCTGACTCTTTGCAATCCCATGGATTGTTGCCTGCCAGGCTCCTCTGATAATCTAAACTGTCCAGCTTATTCTGAAAATTTACTGAGCATTCAAAGTGTGCAAAGAAGTGGGAAAATGTGACTTATAGTCAAAGTAAACAAGCAATCAATAGAAATAGATACTGAGATTCCTCATACGATGGAATTAGGTGACAAGGACTTTAAAGCAGTGATAATAAGTATGTCCAAGAACTTAGGAAATGATATGTCTAAAAGAGCAAATAGATCAGAATTATTAGTAGAGACTTGATAACAAAAAGAAGAAATAAACAGAAATTCTAGAACTGAAAAGTATTAATACAATATCTATTATGAAGTACTCATTGAATGGGCTTAACAGCACACTGGAGTCTGCAGAAAAAAGGCCAGTAAACCTAAGTACAGATCAATAGAAATTATTTAATCCACAGAACAAAGAGGAAAACACTTTTAAGTGGTAGCAAAACATCAAGCAGCCTAATGTATGTGTTGAGTCTCAGAAAAAGGAGAGAAAGAATGGAGCAGACAAAAAATATTTGAGGAAGTATTTCCCAAATTTGGTTTTAAAAAGCCATATAAACAAACAAAAAATTGACCTCCAAATCCAAGAAGCTCTGCAAACCCCAAATAAGATAAATACAAGGAAAACCACATTCCAGCACATCTTAGTCAAACTGCTGAAAACCAAAAACAAAGGGAAAAACAGCCAGAGAAATAAAGAAAACAAATCATATTCAGAGGAATGATGACAAAAAAGAAGGCTGACCTCTCACTAGAAACAATGGAGAGATGCAATGAGTATATGAATATTACTTTTATAATATTGAGGGGAGAGGAGGAGACCAATGAGGAAGAGGAAGAAAAGAATAACAGTGCGGCAGCCAAACAGAAGAAGTTGCTTGATGCTAGAAGCGGACTTGAAGGTGCCTTGTTGAAGCAGCTGGACCGCACTACCTAATCTAGAAAATATTAAGGAAGTAACATGCATGAAACCTACCCTCAAGGACCTAACAGTGTCGCTGACAGTGTTTGATTAGCTGTAATAAGATCAAAGGAGAGACAGAAGTGATCTAGCGTGGCTGTGGAAGCTGGGAAGGGACAGGTGGGAGGAGAGATTAAACAGTGCTTGAAGAATGCAGTCCGATTTGGATAAAGATGGAACTCAGCATACAGGACCAGCGCTTGAGTACATGTGGAGGACTGGGAGAGCTGCCCTCAGGAGTCTCACCTAGATGGAAGTGGGTGGAGAGAGTGAACATGTAGGGATGATCATGCTTTATATTTTTTCATACCTTTGTTGGTTGTCTGTACAGGGCTACAGGTAGAGTATATGCACACTCAGTCATGTCCAACTCTTTGCGGCCCCATGGACTGTAGCCCACCAAGCTCTTCTGTCCATGGGATTTTTCCAGGCAAGAATTCTGGAGTGGATTTTGCCATTTTCTACTCTGGGGAATCTTTATGACCCAGGGATCAAACCCATGTCTCCGGTGTCTCCTGCACTGGCAGGCAGATTCTTTACCGCTGTGCCATCTGGGAAGCCACAGGTAGTATAGGCTAGGGATGAAATGTTGAGGGTCTAAAGTCAGACTGCCTGGGTTCAAATCATTTCTTTGACACTAATAAACCAGCTACCAAAGCAAGTTACTTAACCCCTTGGATTTTTCTATTTCTTCACCTGTAAATGGATAATAAAACTATACAATAGGGATGTCACAAGGATTGAAGGCAAATATATATAAAGCTCTTAGAGCAATGCCTGGAATATAGTAAATGTTCAGTAATGTTTACTGGTCTTATTAAATTGGGTTCCCAATATATATATTTGTTAGAGGAATTGGTGGTATTAACAGAAGCAAAAGTATATTTAAGTCAGCTGGGATATAAGCAATGTAAGAAGTCAACCACAAAAATGGAAGCTATATCTAAAGTGACCTTGTTACGTGTAAGTCACGAGCTGCTTTGGGTGGTGTGAATGAGGCACTCCGCAAAGCAATGGCATCTCACTGAAGATGGAGAAGGAGAGGTGGAAGACTTTGATCTCAGGAGAGAAAATCTTTAAAGACAGGACACCTTAAACTTGGCTTGAGTCAAGTTATATAATTTTTAAACATCACTTGAAGAACACCTAATAAACCTAGATTTATTGCCTACCAAGTCACCTCTAAGCAAGAAAGTAAAGTCTTATCACCTTCGCAAATAAAAATTATAAAGCAAAAATTGACCAATTACTACAGTCAGATTGACCAATTACTATAAAAAGTTGCTTGTTCACCACAGAGGTATGACCAATACAGAGAAAACTGGCCATTTTCACTTCATACTCATTTGTGGAAGATGACAAGTATCCCCCTTGAATGAATACTTTCTAACCTGAAACTGCATGTGAGAGTCCTAGTGGAAACCTTGGAAATATTTTCAAGTTCCACATTGTTGGTAGTACTGTTTCCAAAGAAGCTGTCTTAAGGCTATTGTGTGTCTTTAGCAAAGAGCCCTAGCTCATGGCATCCACCATCCAAAGGCCAACAGAGAGGGCTTACTTTGCAGATTCCCACCACAATATAGGATTAGCTTGTACTTTGAGCTGCCATATGTCTAGCCAACTGCTATCCATCTAGCCATAAGAGACTTTATCTATTTTTCAAATATATTTCATTCCATATAGCAATTACCCATTGGATGATATCAGAATTTGTGGTAGTTTCTATAAGTGCCACAATTGACTTAAGATGAAATGTGAATTAAAATGTGAGGTTCTGGGACTCCATGGAGTCTGGAGTGAATATAAAACCATGAGTCTAAAGATTTAACTCTCATCCTGTTAGCTGAATGAGCATTTAAGTCATTCCAAGGCTTTGAGAACTGATTTTATGTTTAGGCCCCAAGTAAGTGGTCAGTTTTATACTGAATCATAAATTCAACTTATTTGTGGAAATGTTTAGAGACAAAAGGAATAAATATACAAAAATCAAACCATTAATTTCTACAAGACTTTGAAGATAGACAAGGTACCTTTTGCAGATTAAAAAACTAGTCCTGTCTAAGGGAAACCTATTACCATTGACTCTCAAGCCTCTTCCACCAGAACCATGTGGCAATGTGAAATTCTTTAAGATATAGGAGAGAGATAGCAACCAACATACATGCTCTTGCAATAGATGCAATGACTTTGGTCAGGACTACTTTCGTTAGCTTGCTTTATGTAGCTTCCCAAAGCTACATAGATTGAATAATTCTGTCCAAAAGCATCCACATGATCTAGAAAAAAACTAGCAAGATTCTGGTGAAACACACTACAAGAGAAATTCCATGTTATCATGAGTTGAACAGAGAAAGACAAATATATGATATCACTTGTATGTAGATTCCAAAAAGATGACAGAAATGAACTTATTTACAAAACAAATAGATACATAGGTCTAGAAAACGTGGTTGTTGTTGTTCGCTAAGTCGCGTCCGACTCTTCACAACCGCATGGACTGCAGCAAACCTGGCTCCTGTGTCTTCCACTATCTTCTGGAGTTTGCTCAAATTCATGTCCATTGAGTTGGTGATGCTATCTAATCATCTCATCCTCTGCCGCCTCCTTCTCCTTTTGCCTTCAATCTTTCCCAGCATCAGGGTCTTTTCCAATGACTTGGCTCTTTGTATTAGGTGGCCAAAATATTGGAGCTTCAGCATCAGTCCTTCCAACTGAATCACTTTGCTGTCCACCTGAAACACTGTGAATCAACTATACTTCAATTTTAAAAAAAGAGCTGAACGTATTCTTGTCTTGGATTGTAAAGTGAAATTTTCTGAAACTGAAGCTTGTTACTGTCTTGGCAAACATGAGTTCTCCTCTATTCCTGAGGCATCCTCTGGGACCAGCTGGTCCCCAAAGCCTTTGAGATCATACCCCCCGGAGAGCACCACTGAAAAGAACAAGTCTTGGCACTGTACCATTTCCCAAATCTCTTCCTTCCCCTACTTTCTCTTGCACTTAGGAGACTTGGCAGTGTTACATCCTCTATAGTGTCCACACAGAAGCCTCTTACAACAGTGCCGTTCCAGGTATTCTGTTATGATTCTTGCAGTCACCAATGCCACAGAACCCATCATCAGTGAGAAGGACATTTAGGGCCACTGTTACTGAGAAACAAAACAACCTCTAGCAGTCCATCCCACTAACATATGAGACATCAATATCGTGCTTGCCTTTGAACATTGGAAGACATGTAACTTCTATTTTGCTGCAAAATTTGGTGCTCATGGACATCTAAACTGCTTATTTTGGAGAGGGGGAGCAATGTCACAGTCTCTGTGACCTAGATATGGAAAGTTTTGTTTCTTTCTGAACTCTTCATGCTTTTTTGTATTGATAATTCCTTGACTCTGATCAATAGTCAGATTTCCAGAAATGAACCAAAGCAACGGCCCTTCTTCTCTCCTACTACATGTACAACCTTTTCTTTATTGAGGAGCCTCATCTCCACCTTCTTACACAGGCACAATTCTCACTTCCAGTGCTCGTGGAAAACACAGGGTATTTAGGGTATTTGTCTTTACGTAAAATGATGTCAGGCATCCAAGCCTCCAGTGGATTTTGAGACTCTGGATCCTTGGAGGTGGGGGGGCGGGCGGGGGTTTGCAGAGGTGGGGGTTAGGCTGTGAAATCATGTTTTGAATCCTAGAGGTAAGAATTTTAATGAGAAACAACTGTTGAAGAAGTCTCATTTTCTGCATGTGTACCACAATTTTATTTTGAAAAATGAGTTTTTGGTAAAACTGGCCAGTTTAATCAGAGTCGGGGAGAGAGGGGCTGTTTCAAGCGGCTGAGCAGAACTGAAAAATAAGTGAACACTCTTAAAGAGAAAGGACATGCTCTCTGTGGTGAAGAAACAGGAGAACTTTCAGTCGTCCCACTAGGCCCGTGTTTTCCCGGCTCTGCAGCACTCTTGTAAATTTGTAAATTTGCCACAGCTCACTTGTAAATTTGCCAGGGTGGCAGGGACACATGACTCTTAGCTGGGAGGCCTGCCAGCCATCAGAAGCCCCCAACTCTTAGGAGGGAGTCGGGGGCGGGTGCCCAGAGACCACCCTGGGTTATATTTATTTGGGGGGATACTTGCTGGTTCTGATAGCAAATCTCCCTAGACAGATGCAGCCCACATTGGAATGTCTCGGACAGAATTCCACCAACTCCCCAGTATCAGACCTAGCACCTTATAAAATAAATCTTTACACTATACCAAAGGTAAGGACAGACGTCCCTATGTAGCCCGAGATGTCACCTGATCTTTCAGGTTCTTCTGCGCCTAAGTCCATCTCAGCAGAAACCCCTTGTGTATTCTCCATAGGCAGAAACCCGTAATTCTTACTCGTTTTATCGATTCTCCCTCTGTTCACAAACCCCCCTTTATTCCTCCTCGTTCCTGGTTACCTCATTGTCCCTTGGCCTCCAAAGAATCATCTCACACCCGCAAGCCAGACAGATTAATGTCTCTATTTCCCAAGGTGTGTGTTTGGTCTGACTCCAGCTGACCACTGGGATTCTGAAGCCACGATCCTACCCTGAGGGGAAGCGCCTTCCCTTTTCATACCAAATGTATGCATATTCCTGATTCTCAGTTTCAGCCTGAAAAAAAAAAATGTAACTTCTCAAACATTTCTGAGAGGAAACTTAACACTCTCTTATCATACACAAACCTCCCTTGAACCTTTGAACCCTGAAAGAAAGACAGGCCCTCTTAGCAGTCTGGAATGATTCACATTATGGTCTAATTTTGAATCAGTATCTCTCAACTTGGGCGATTTAACCAGGGGGGGTTGCTGAACTCAGGCACTGATGAGATGAGCTGGCCTGCTCATCCCCGCTGAACTCACCACCTAGGATCTGCCCTTACAGGAACTCAGAAGCATGCCCTTCGCATCGATGCCTGGAAGACGGGCCTAGGGACGCAGGGACCTCAAGAAGTGCTACGTCCTCTTGAAGAAAGGAGGGGAGAAAGAGAAAACCTTCTAGAACAGTCTACTAGCACAACTTTTACTTTAGAGATGCCCCTCCAACTATCATAGTTTTATTGGCTTATTTCGCCACAGTTTTTGAAGAAGCAGAGTTATGTGCTTCTTGCTTACAAAAAAATTACTTTTGGTCATTATAGTTTTTAAGAATTCAGTATAGTTTTCAGAGAGAAAGTTGAATGAACATATTCTATGTTAGTTTTGTTGACTTTTGTGCTGCAGAATTGCATTCGTGTCATGATAATCACACATTTGTGACTTTTACTCAGAGAAACACCAGAAATGAACAGCAGCAATATGTCCATGTAGGGAGAGTTCAGTGCTAAGAAACACAGAGCAGTGCCCCGCTTCCATGTCCCCTTGTTCTCCACTCCTCTGCTTTCTCCTTTCCTTACCACACTCAACACATGGTCATTTATCTAAAAGCCTCGAAATGTAAAATTAAAAAAAAAAAAAAGGCATTTAGTCCCTGATAGATCCTTTCAAAGCTTTGTAACTATTGTCCATTTATATTCATACATCTACATATGCGGGTTCCCTGATGGCTCAGCAGTAAAGAATCCTGCCTGCAGTGCAGGAAACGCAGGAGATGTGGGCTCAATCCCTGGATCAGGAAGATCCCCTGGAGGAGGAAATGGCAACCCATTCCAGTATTCTTGCCTGGAAAATCCCATGGACAAAGGAGCCTGGTGGGCTACAGTCCACGGGGTCACAAAAAGTCGGCAACGATTGATCAGAGCAGAGCAGAGACAGCATGCACATATATATACATTGCAAGGAGCCCAGTCGTTCAAAGCTGTGATGCCCTTCAAAACAGTGTTTAGATGCTTTAATTAGATGGTAAGTTCTTGGTTTGGTTTGCTTTTCATATTTTGTTGGCTGGGTAGTTTAGGGTGTGGCACTGAAAGCAATGCAATGACTAGAAATTCTACTCCTAATGGTAGAAAGGAGCTTTAGGGGACCAGAAGAAGTAGAAAAAAACCAGTCTGAATTTTCTTTTCTGGCATCCCCTGTGCTAACTGACACAAGAAATTGTGGCCTGCTTGCTCTGCTAAGGATGAGTACAAACCACCAGCCTATGCCCAACAATCTCCACACACGGAAGAAGAAGAGGTCTTCTCCAAGACTAGTGTTCAGGGACTTCCCTGGTGGTCCACGGGTTAAGAACCCACCTTCCAAAGCGGGGACTGCAGGTTCAATCCCTAGTTGGGAAACTAAGATCCCACATGCCTCGCAGAAACTAAGTCTGCACCACAACTAGAGAGCCCAAGTACAGCAATGAAGACACAGCACAGCTAAAAAAAAAAAAAAGTTATTCTTCAAAAAAAGAAAAAGACTATTATTGACAGTGATGATGTCATCTAATGTAATCATGTAGTCACCTTGAACTGTTCATCAAATTGATGGCTGAACGTAGCTTTACTCAAATTCAGACACCTACCTTGACTGTCTTTGTATCTGCTTAATAAAGTAGCCATGTCATCTTAAAAAAACCTATAGATTTTTGAAACCCTGCATTCAAAGGTAATGTCAAAGTAAAGAAGCAAAGAATGAAGCATATGCAATTTTTCCTAACATACTGGAGGATGCAAAAAATCAAACTGAGCAGGTTTCAGGTCTTCTTGTTTCCAAATGACTCATTTATTTCCTGGCAGGCTGTACTTCCCAAGATGGTGGATCTTGGTGGATCAGTAAGATCTCCCATTACACGTGGGCTCCTTACAACCTGAGCTGGACATTTCTCTGACAGAGGAGTAGAGTTTGTGTCCACTCCTCTCAAATAGGAGAGGCCTGTGACTATGGCAGAGGTGACACTATGTGACTTCTAAAGGCTATGCCATAAAAGTGGATCCAGTTTCTATCTAGTTCTCTTGATCCACTTGCTCTTGGAACCCTGCCACAGCGCTGTGAAGAAGCCAGGCAGCAGCAGAGACAGGCCACATGTATGTGTTCTGGCTGACAACTCAGTTGGGGTCCCACCTGTCAGCTGACATCAGTTATCAGTCTGTGTGTGAACAAGTCTTCAGATGACTCCGGCCCCCAGAAGCCAACCCCAGAATTTGAGCCACCCCAGCTCACGCTTCGTGGAGCTGTCCTTGAAGAGTCCTGCTCAAATTGCAGGTCTGTGAGCAGATAAAGGGGCTTCCCAGGTGGCACTAGTGGTAAAGAACCTGCCTACCAATGCAGGAGACCTAAGAGATATGGGTTCGAACCCTGAGTCAGGAAGACCCCCTGGAGGAGGGCATGGCAATCCACTCCAGTATCCCTGTCTGGAGAATCCCATGAGCAGAGGAACCTGAAGGGCTACAGTCCATAGGCTCAAAAAGAGTTGGACACAACTGAAGTGACTTAGCACAGGCAAATAAAAAAGACTTGTTTTAAGCCACTAAGTTAGGCGTTTTTCTTATGAACCAATAGGTAACTCCAACCCTGAACTTTCCCCTCCTTCTGGGAGTTTGTTGTTGGTCCTATAAATATCACAACATATAAATATCCACATGTAACGAAGTCATGTAACCCAGGATCTTAAGTTCCTAAGACTTAACCCAAGGAAAAAGTGAAAGCTCTATGCAAAATGAGTTACCATGGTTTAAGAAAAAGAAGTTTAAGAGTCAATGCAGCCATCACTAAGAATGCAGTAATGATGACCATTCCTGGGCACCTAGGATTCATCATCCATTATATTGCAGCAGAGATGAACTGAGAAATGCTTCTTGAAAGAGATGGTTGGTTTCAAAAGATCAGAAAAAGAGGAATCTGAAGAAAGGATGGACAGGCTAGCAGAAGGGAACATGAGTTAAGCATGTACTTGGGATGAATCTGATCTTTGTATCACAGAATTTCAAAATCTCAAGATTACTTGAGGCTAACTCGACTTGGTCTAATTCATTACTCTTGTCAAATCTCTGAGTCCAATCTGTAATATACTGAAAAGTTATCATCTAGTTTCTGATTAAATATCTTTGATGCCAGAAAGAGCTCTCTTAACTTCCTAAAGAAGTTAGCTATTAGAGACCTTTTCCTTTGGCTAAACTAAAATCATCTTGCTGAAGTTTTTAACTTGTGGTTCTGTTGTGAAGTTGCATATTTTTCGGGGAGTTTGGTTTTAAAGTAAACACATGGCAACAATTGCATATAGCTAAACTCGGTCTTGAACGTTCCTCTGGAAAGTACCCCAATAGTCATCAGTCTGAGTCCTCAGCCACAATTTCCTCCAGTGTTGGAACTGATTCCTGGTTTTTTCTTTTTATACATTTATTTGCTGTGGCGGGTCTTAGTTGTGGCACTTGGGATCTTTTAGTTGAGGCTTATGGGATCTAGCTTCCTGACAAGGATTGAACCTGGGCTCCCTGCATTAGGAGCACAGAGTCTTAGCCACTGAACCACCAGGGAAGTCCTGATCACTCTTTCATTGAGAACCAAGGAAAGTATATAGTTGATTTGCATATAGGACATATATGGATTTTAAAAAAATGTATCAATACCTTTCAAGGCTAGAGGTACACTCTGGGGAGATGTTCATGCTCTGAGAAGCAAAATGGTCCTGAGATGGGGGGTTCACACCTTTTGTCTCCTGCACACATGCACTCATTAAGTGGATAGCTGGAGGAGCCTGCCACACTGCTTAGACTGTGTTATTCCCTTTAAAATATGATTATTTTTGCAGAGCCATGTAATTGAATTTGCATCCTTTAAACAATACACGGGGCTTCCCTGGTGGCTCAGATGGTAAAGAATCCACCTACAATTCGAGGAGACCTGGGTTTGATCCCTGGGTAGGGAAGATCCCCTGGAGGAGGGCATGGCAACCCACTCCAATATTCTTGCCTGGAGAATCCCATGGACGGAGGAGCCTGGTGGGCCGTGGGCCATGGGGTCAAAAAGAGTCAGACACGACTGAGCAACCAAGCACAGCACAAACACATACATGACATATTACTGTAGCCTTTTAAAGCTACATGAAGTGAAGTGAAGTGAAAGTCACTCAGTGGGGTCCGACTCTTTGCAACCCCATGGACTACACAGCCCATGGAATTCTCCAGGCCAGAATACTGGAGTGGGTAGCCTTTCTTTTCTCCAGAGGATCTTCCCAACCCAGGGATCAAACCCAATTCTCTCACATTGCAGGTGGATTCTTTACCAGCTGAGCCACAAGGGAAGCCCATATCTGTTTAATGAAAGCCTTTGAAGACAGTTATTAGGACTCTTTAAACTGCTCCACATGAAACATCATCTTCCTTTAAATGTTTCTCATAGAACATGGTTTTCAGCCCCTCATTCTTTTGTATTTCTCCTCTGAACAGATCTGAGCATGTGTTCTTTTAAGTATAAGCCCCTAGTATCGATTAGGTTGTCCACGTGTAATCAGGTCAGCATAGAATAGAAGAGACAGACACAATTTACTGTTTTCAATATGGACTTTTGTTACTCTAGCTGAAAATTGCATTTGAGTTTTTGGCAATTATGTCCAATTGTTGAATTATAGTTACCAGAGTCCTGTGTTTTTTAAAATCATGAAATATTGAAAGATGTAGAAAATAAAACAGATACCCACAAAGTCATCACCAAGATCAACAGATGTTCAGTTCAGTTCAGTTCAGTCGCTCAGTCATGTCCGACTCTTTGCAACCCCACGAATCACAGCACACCAGGCCTCCTTGTCCATCACCAACTCCTGGAGTTCACTCAGAGTCACATCCATCAAGTCAGTGATGCCATCCAGCCATCTCATCCTCTGTCGTCCCCTTCTCCTCCTGCCTCCAATCCCTCCCAGCATCAGAGGCTTTGCCAATGAGTCAACTCTTCACATGAGGTGGCCAAAGCACTGGAGTTTCAGCTTTAGCATCAGTCATTCCAAAGAAATCCCAGGGCTGATCTCCTTCAGAATGGACTGGTTGGATCTCCTTGCAGTTCAAGGAACTCTCAAGAGTCTTCTCCAACACCACAGTTCAAAAGCATCAATTCTTCTGCAGTCAGCTTTCTTCACAGTCCAACTCTCACATCCATACATGATGTTGCTGCTAAGTCGCTTCAGTCGTGTCTGACTCTGTGCGATCCCAGAGATGGCAGCCCACCAGGCTCCCCCGTCCCTGGGATTCTGCAGGCAAGAACACTGGAGTGGGTTGCCATTTCCTTCTCCAATATACATGATGTTAGCTTGCGTTATTTATCTTTTTCTTTCTGTGTGTTTATTTTAATATTTATTTATTTGTGTATTTGGCTGTGCTAGGTCTTAGTAGCAGCATGCTATATCTTTGATCTTTATTGCTGCGTGCAAGATCTTTAGTTGTGGCACGCGAACTCTTAGTTGCAGCATGTGGGATTTAGTTCCCTGACCAAGGATTGAACCCAGGCCCCCTGCGCTGGGAGTATCAAGTCTTAACCACTGGGCCACCAGTAAAGTCCCTATGTCTGTTGTATTTATCTTCATCTCCCACATACTCTAGCTCTGCAGCCACATTAACCACACCATCAAAAATTACTGTTTCACAATTATTTATTAAATCCCTACTGTGTCATTTTGGGGGTGTTAATACTCGAATACACACATGCTATTCGAGTGTATTATATATTATCTCAGCTTCACATTATTCACAAATTTGATTGGGGGTGCTTCATATGCATTTATTACAATACTAAATGGGATAGGGTTGATGACAGAGACCTGGGACCCACACTAGGGACAATCCTCTAGAATGGCTGAAGCATTATTGTGTTTCTATGACAGCATGCCTTTGTTTATACTGTTCCTCCTGCCTGGAATTGCTTCTTCCTTCCTTCTTCCATCTGACTAACTTATATAATTGACCCTTTAAGACCCAGTGTCCCCTACTCTAGAAACTTCACATCATTACTGCTAAGTTAGGTGCCCCACCTTTGCACATTTCTCTACTAGAACACCTTGCTCCACTGCAATCATTGGCAACTTGTCCATCTTCCCTCTCATTTATTTATTTATTTTTTGGCCACATTGCTGGTTTGTGGGATCTTTGCCCCCCGACTAGGGGTTGAACCCGGACCACGGCAGTAAAAACACCAAGTCCTAACCACTGGACCAGCATGGAACTCCCTATTTTCCCCATGCCCCTCATCTTTTAAGTCTTTCAATGGCAAAATGTTCTCATATCTATCTTTGCATTCTTAGTCTTTATCAGTGTGCCAGAACTTAAAAACTGCTAGTTCATATTAGGTGCTCAAAAGTGCTAGTTAAATAAAGATGTAAGAATAAAACAATTCAGTCAAATCTTCCTTCCTTTCATTACAGGAACACTTTCCACAACACCTCTAATAGATCATCACTTCTAACCACAGAGATTTGCTACCCCACAGGACAACCCATTACTTATATGAATGGTTCTGGATTTTGAAAGACTTTTCTCATATTAAGCCCCAAGTCAGTTTCCTGTACCAACACTATAAGTTCTCATTATGAATAAGTCGAGTCTCTTCTCTGCATGTCAAGGATTCTTTTATGGCACTCACTTGGGTAACTAAACAGTTATTAGTGAATATGTTATACATGCAGCTAGCAGAGCTGAAGAAATTATTTCAGTGCTCAGAATTGAGGCACTTTCTGAGGCATCCCATTAAGGATTTCTACCCTGAATTCTTTCCAGAAGCTAATTGGGTCTGTGAAGACCACAGAGCACAGGTGTTCCATGTTCTATACAGCTCACATTCCTATGTAAACACGCTGCCACTTTCTTGAGCATTGCAAGCTCCTGGGTGGTCTTCTGGCCGCCTTCAAAGGGAAACAAGTTGGATTTTCTCTCCTTGCTAATCATTTGAGGACCTGGTTAGCACAGAGCTAGACTGTATTCTGGAATCTATTTCTTGAGTCCCTACATTCACACCTAAGGAGAAACCTCAGTGATTCAATCTGGCCCCAAACTTGTCTGAATAACCAAAGAGTGACAGGGAAAATACAACTGGAAGAAACCGGTAACTTCCAAGCAAAGTTCAATGCCTTTCTATCAGTTCTGGATCATAATTGTCACTTAGTATGGTTGGAGCAATTGACATTTGCCCCTGAAAAATATGAAAGAAAAACATTTCCTTAAAATTTAGGCTTTCATCCTGCCAGTGGTAGATATTTTCAAAATGGTGATCAGTTGGCAATATTTCATAACAGCTCATTCTTTATTCTCTCAGTATAAAATAAAGTTCTTCTTGTGAGTCAGGCAATGTGCTAGGAATGTCACAGACCTTACCTGATGGAAGCCTTGTGACTAGACTGAAAAATAAATACTATTATCCCCACTTTATAGATGAGGCGGCTGCTGCTGCTGCTGCTAATTGCTTCATTTGTGTCTGACTCTGTGCGACCCCATAGACGGCAGCCCACCAGGCTCCCCCATCCCTGGGATTCTCCAGGCAAGAACACTGGAGTGGGTTGCCATTTCCTTCTCCAATACATGAAAGTGAAAAGTGAAAGTGAAGTTGCTCAGTCGTGTCCGACTCTTAGCGACCCCATGGACTGTAGCCCACCAGGCTCCTCCATCCATGGGATTTTCCAGGCAAGAGTACTGGAGTGGGGTGCCATTGCCTTCTCCATAGATGAGGCACTGGAGGCTTAAAAATTATGAAGTATGTCCAGTGGTAATGTCTTAAGGTCCAGAATTACTAAGTTGCAGAAACAATTCAAATCCAGATGGTTCTGACTCAAAAGCCCATAGGCTTTATATCAGGCCATGCAGGCTTTCATTTTGAATAAGCTTCCCTGCACAATCTTCCATTGGCAGTTGAGCTGTGCTCACTTCCTGATCCAGTGTTCCTGAATCAACCCTTTCATCTGCATGTGGGTGCACCCCATCAAAGTGATAACATCCTTGGATTAACAACCAGAGTATATCTAATTTTGTTTTTAAATAATGTTACTCTTAAGAATATCCAGGCTATATGAAGGTGACTTCGTGAATGTCTGCTGGCTTCTCTCATCTACCTCAACTCTGAGCTGGCAAGATAGAAGGGGTAGAAGGAGGTGATCCTTACTCAAGAGGGCCCAATAGAAGTATTTAGTAAGAAGATCAATTTCTTTTAAAAGTTTTGAGTCATCTGGACTGCGAATTCAGGGGAGAGCTTTTGTTAGTATTCATCATGGATATTTTATTCATGTTATTTAGGCTTTTTTTTTTTTTCATCCATCGCCATGCTCCATGCTTCACAGCAAATTATTTAGATGAGGGCCTGACCAAATCTGACCCACTGCCTGTTTTGTAAATAGAGTTTTAATGGAATACAGCCACGCTCACTCGCTTACATATTGTCTGTGGCTGCTTTTGCACTACAAAGGCAGAGGGAAGTGGTTGCAGCAGAGACTGCGTGGCCCACAAAACCGAAAATATTTACTTTCTGGCCCTTTACAGAAACAATTTGCCTACCCCTGCTTTAGGCAGAACAAAAATGTATGGATGTTGCAGTCCAGTAAGGAATCTCGGTGTCTAGACTAGAATGTGGAGGAATTTGGACTTGGATGGCTGGACTACAGCATCTTTAAAGGCTCTTCCAAACCTGCACTTTGAGGCTTTAAAAATTCAGCCATATATACATGTGTATCTATAAAATATTTTCTCACAAAGTATATAAAGTAGGACCAAGATAGCAGATGTAGACTTGGAGGACAATAAGTATGTTAAAAACAGGCATTTCAATTTTGCTAATTCTTACCATGCTGATACTCCAGCAAACTATGTATCCAGCACATTAGTTAAACCTTGAAGAGTCTCTAAAGACAGTTAAGGCTGAAGTGAGCCATGTCTGATTACACTGACATCAAGTATCTGGGAGAAAGCCATCTACATAATTGTACCATTTTGCTTGTCGGTATTTGTAAAATGTTATTTGTATCTTCGATGAAAACTCCCTCCAGTCATGGAAGCTTGTAATTATGAGGATGTTTTATTAGTTTATTTATTGACCAGGAACCTTATATATACTGCTACATGAAACAATAGAGGAAATGCAGCCTCTGCCCTGGGACAGACAGCACTGCTCAATCCTTGGACTCTCTTCTCATGCCTTAGGACCTGTTATAATGTTTTGGTTATTTTTTAAGATAGTGCCAAATAAGACGCATGTCTGAAAAATTATGTATAATGTCAGAGGCCCAAATCCTTGGGACCTAATGCGACTAGATGTCTTTTTGCATCCCTGGGAACTTTGGGTGTATTTTCATCAGAAAACCCATCTTTTGAAATTACAGGTTTTTTTAAGGCTCCTGTATTCTCTGTAGCTCATCATTTGACTCACTAGTTAGTCACCTGGTCCTTTAAGCTGTGCCAAACTTTCTCTGCCTGTGAGAAGGATGTCAAAAGTAGATTTTTACAGACACCTGATCACTGATGTGCAGCTTCAAATCATTATGCACAACTATCTTAAAAAAATATTATCTTGGTCTATTTTCAAGAGTCTATACTTGGAAATATAAAGACTGAAGTCAATTTCTTTCCATTGAATTTAAAATCAAGACAGATTTATGTGAGTAAAACAGCAGACAATGTGAAAATACCTATTGAGTTTCGAGTGATTTGCATGGGGAAAAAATATCTTAGGATTTGAAAATTGGAAAGAGGTCCTATCTTGGGTGGAAAAAAGATATCCTGCCAGAGGAAAGACGATTTCTTTTCAAGTGTGGACATTGGGGATTGTGGGCATGACCCAGCAACAGGTCAGAGCTGTCTTCACATTACTCTTGTACAGTGCCATTGTGAACTCGTTGATAGGATATTTTGTAATTGTTCTCAAGTCAGCCAATATATGAAGCTTTTGTCTTCTGAGTCAGTAAGGAACAGCATTTTCATCACCTATTTCTTTAGTATTTCCTCTCTTTTCTTCACCTGTAAGTGTCTAATAAAATATTCTATGTTAGGTACTTAAAAAGTATTTATTGATGAATGTCTTCACTGTTTCAATCAGCTCATCGGCATATCTACTGAGAATCAAAAAAACTGCACAAACTTAGGCTCAAAAGCCAAAAAAATTCTGGAGAGAAAATTTATAGCTTCTAGAAATGTTTAAAAGAGAATTTCTATAATGTGCTACATGAATCATTAACATTTCTTTCACATAATAACAATTTGTCAAAAAATCAGTTGGTCCCAGTAATCAATCTGTCCACTTAATGATTCATAATTTTTTAACAAGTAATAAAGCAACAGGGGTGTGTGTTTCCGTCAGGCTGCTCAATATACAGCTTACTTTAGGAAGAGACAATTTCTCAGGTCTTTAAAAATTCTGGTATCAGGCAAGATGCTGTCAGCAATCTCAATGATACCTCAAAATTGTATGGTGAGTTTTTAACCTTCCAATATATTTTCAACCGATTCTATTGCTTTTCCTACTCATCATAACTTACAGATTTTCTTTCTTGACTGAGAGAGGAAGGAGTTGAATGACAAGCAATTCACTGGGAATGTTTTTATACATGGATGGGGAGGGATCCTTGGGTGTATGTGATCGCAGGTGTATGCACTGATATAAGGCAAGTGGGAAGACACCAGTGTGAAGATACCCAACGGTTAAGTTTGGAATTTTTTCAAGCAATTATGCTAATAACTCTAAAGCAACACATTCTTGATGAGTCAATAACATTGAAAAAATGGTCTTTTGGCGAACTAGTTCTTTGATGGATTGATAGTCAATGACTTACTTATTTGATTGATTTTCTGCACACTGGTCTACTTCTTATAAAATCATCTCTCTCCCAAGAGAGACCCACTTGTGCGGATTGCCAAAAACAGTCTCATCTAGAAGCGGGTGGAGGAAGCTTCTGCCATATTTTCCAGCCATATAGCTTTAGAAAAATAAATCACTGCACTCCAGGTAAAGGAAACATTCTCATCAAGTGTCTTTAGTTATTGAACATTTCAATGTGATAGCATTAGAAATAAGATTGCCTTTTAATCATAAAAATGGCTTTGTCACAACTTCCAGTGGAGGTATGGGCTAGGAAGTGAAAGAGAGGAAAACTTGGATACACATAACAAGAAGGGATAGAGAAGTAGACTATTTGTAGAAAAAAGAGTAACAATGCTTAAGGCTGTCAGGAACAGAGGAAATATGCCTGAGGAAACAAAATGGTACACAGCCATCAGACTTTGGTGGGTGCTTCCATACATAGGTGTTGAGTCCTAGTATGAGACAAAGAAGGTTATATGTATTGAAGATAGAAGATTCATCCTCCCCCAAATAGTCAACCTTCCCAAAACACTCGGCAACAAACAGTTGGTAACAGATGTAAGCAATTTCCAGGCTTGCTTTGTGGGCTTCATGTTGTCCATATACCTTAGCAACTGAAATGGGGATCCAAGGACTATGAAACAGTACGTGGATTCTGACCATTGGACAAACCACTCCACTGATGTTTCCAGTGGTGACAGCCAGAGACTGATGGCGAAAAGGTACTAGAATTGACTGCTTGAATAATGAAAGGTACTAGGTGTCATTGTTGAAAGACTGATCTACATTCTTTTCTCTGTTATTCGGATACTGGCATCCATGGGAAAAAAGGTCTGCAGAAAAGAACTCAAATATTACATTACCAAGTTTCCCATTGCATCATGTGTGAGGTGTCTAGGATTTTTAATACAGATCTCTATTCTTTACATATAAAAGTGTTAGCTTTCTTATTTCGGATATCAGTGCAGAATCCGGATTTCTCACCAACCTGTCTTCCCATACAAAGAAACTAAACTTGAGATCCCTGGAAATTCTTGGTATGAGTCTTTGTCTTTCCATTTCTTTTTTTCTTTTGCCTCCTCTTGCTTTCACTGGATGGAATTTATGTCTTTCTTCACTGAAAAAGGAGCTGCATCGAGCATAGGGGATCAGGAAGAGGTTTTTTTCATCTCCATGATTTAGGTAGCAATGCAGACATCTGGCAGCAAGGAGTTACAGAAAACTTCTCTCTCCTTTTTTTTCTTCTTTTTAAGGGAGCCATTACTTCAGGTAGAGGATATCAGCTAACATATTTCTGCAGGCATTGGCTCTTTCAAGACCTCTATTGGTGATCAAACCAAATATTTAAAAGGACATTTGTGTAAACAAAAGCACGGTCTGCATTCACAAACCATTTTCAGTAAGATCTCTTTTCAGTCAAGACTCGGACCATCTGCTTGCCATCTTATATTTTTTAATATTATTCTGTCAAATATATGCTCTGTCAACGCAGGTAAAGGAATACTTGAAAAATCTGAACGTACACAAATCAGGGAGTCCAGATGACATGAATACTGAAGTCTGGAGGGAATTAGCTAATGTAGCCTTGCAAATAAGTACCCCCAAACAGAGCAGCTTCACAGTAATACTTTATCATACCGCCCTCCCTCAGGAAGTACACAGGTAGTAACATAAATACAATCAACTTTGCCTTAGACTCCCCTGGCATAAATTGCTACCTTGGACAAGTTACCATTTACAAGGCCACACATATGAGCTTACTTGATCACTAGAAGGAAAAATAAAAAAGGAGCATGTCACCAAGAAAGAATGAAAAACAAAAAGAATGGTATTTTTCTAAAGATGATAGAAATTAAAATGAATCAATTTATATTAAAAAATAAAGATTATAGAGGAAATCTGCAGTTTATTATCTCCTAAGGGTGGCTTTTTAAGATCTAGAAAAGGATAAATCATATATGAGATGTAGCTGGGGTCCTAACCAGGACTGGAAACCAGAATGACCCTGATTCTGATGAGATTGATCATGTGGCTGTGTAACCTCAGCCATGAACCTCAGATGGGCCAAAGGTAGGGATCTGACTATCTCATTGTTGAATACTGTGGTAAATTAAAAAGTGACTTCAAATTCTTTGACATCCCTCTCACTGGATGTTGGGGTTTATTTCCCCTCCTTTTGGGTCTGGCTGGCCTATAACTGCCCTGACCAACAGAGTCTGGCAGAACACTATATATACCAGTTCAAGCCTAGCCCTTAAGGTTTCCATCTTGGCTTCTTGACAGCCTTGACAAGTTGAATTGCTCTAAGGCTGCCCATGTTGTATGGAAGCCCAAGCTCCTGACCCACAGAACCATGAGCTTAAGAGAAGGGTTGTTACTTCACATCACCCACTAAGGATGCTTTGTGACATAGCAAGAGACAGAACTAGCAGCTCCCCCTTTCTACTTCAGGAAGCTTTACTCTTTTCCCTTTCTATGTTTCTTCCTTTTTGCTCTTTCCTTTTTTCTCCCTCTATTCCTCACTGTTTTCTTACAGCCCACTACATGAAGATAATTAGAGACATTTTTATGTTTGTTTGCTTGTAAATGAACTCCGATTTTGGTACTGTTTTTCCTCCTTGTTCATTATTTTAGAAGAAGGTGAGCTATACGTAAAACTCTCTCAAAAAACAAGGTGATTATTATTTCAATGTAGGCATCAATGAATTCTTTCCAGTGGCCCAGAACCTTTAAAAAAAAAAGTTAATTGTAGGTATTTCTCTGCAGTCCAGTGGCTGGGACTGCACAGTCCCGATGTGGAGGGCCCAGGTTCCATCTCTGGTCAGGAAGCTGGATCCCGCATGCAGCAACTGAAAGTTTGCATGCTGCAGCTAGGACCCAGCACAGCCAAATAAATAAATAAGCATTTTTAAAAAATATATAATTATATAGTAACATATTACTAAAAAATCTTGTTAATTATAAATATGAACAATTGGAAAGAACTCAAATGTCTAACAAAATGGTTAAATACTATGCAACTAACTTAAAAAAATGCTCTTCTGATTATATCAGAATTTCCAGGGCTATCTTTGCCTCATTTCTGAATACTCTTATCTTGCTGACCCTGATCTAATTACCAAGGCCCTGATACTGTTCCTCAAAATTATCATGTACGCTCACACATCAGAGCTTTTGCATGTGCTATTCCTTCTTCCTAGAAAATTTCAAAAAATGCCCACAACACGTGCTCTCTCTTATTTCAAGCTCCGCTTATCAATGTAACCTTACCTGACTATTATATGTATAACATAGGACTCTTTCCTTCTTGACACTCCCTATCCCCCTCATCCAGCTATATTTTTCTCCTTAATATTTATCTCCATCTGATCTATTGTGTTCTTACTTTGACTACTGTCAGACGACTGACAACACACACATCATCAAGAGAAAAGAACGGGTCATGAAATGGTATGGGGAGTTTATACACATGCTTTCAAAAGGTGTAATAGCCTCAACTCAATGCATAATAACTAGGAGAGATGAAGGGTCTCATTTTGCCAGTCAGATGTAAAATTCGAGGAAGGCTTGGTGCTCCAACCTGGGTGAACGAACAGCACAGGAGGTACCAAGAGAATGGAAGGATGATTCAGGAAAGGCACAGGAGGCAGAACATGGGGTGAGCCAGAACTGAAGAAAGCACTAGCCTGCCCACGCAGCACTTACAGCTTCCCCTTCCTTACCAACAAAACCTTGATTTTTTAAATTAATTAATAAATTACATTTTAATTGGAGTATAATTGCTTTACAATGTTCTGTTAGTTTGTCTCAGAATCAGCTATCAGTATACATATATCCCCTCTCTCTTAGCCGTCCTCCCACCCTCCCCTCAGCCAACCCCTCTAGGTCATCACAGAACATCAAGCTGAGCTTCCTGTGTTATACAGCAGCTTCCCACTGCTGCTGCTGCTGCTGCTAAGTCGCTTCAGTCGTGTCCGACTCTGTGCGACCCCATAGATGGCAGCCCACCAGGCTCCCCTGTCCCTGGGATTCTCCAGGCAAGAACACTGGAGTGGGTTGCCATTTCCTTCTCCGCAGCTTTATTTTACACATGGTAGGGTACATATGTCGACGCTACTCTCTCAATTCATTCCACCCTCTCCTTCCCTGCCCTGTGTCCACAAATCCATTCTATACCTCTGCATCCCTATTCCTGCCCCACAAATAGGTACAATCTGTACGATTCTTCTAGATTCCATATATATATGTCAATATACAATATTTGTTTTTCTCTTTCTGTCTTACTTCACTCTATATGACAGACTCTAGGTAATCCACATCATTACAAATGACCCAATTTCATTCCTTTTTATGGCTGAGAAATATTCCATTATAGATATGAACTACAAGTTCTTTGTCTATTCATCTGTCAGTGGACATCTAGGTTGCTTCCATGTCCTGGCTATCGTAAATAGTGCTGCAATAAACACTGCAGTACATGTGTCTTTTTGAATTATGATTTTCTCAGGGTATATGCATGGTAGCTGGATGGCTGGGTCATATGGTAGTTCATTTGGGGAAACCTTGGGACCAACCTAAAATACTCACTGTCTTGAATTTCCCTGCAGTTAGGAGACTACTACATGAAATGTACTGCCCAATGAGAACTGAACTGAGAATTTCTAAAAAGCTTTTATTTTTCTTATATAGGTAGTGACCTTTCTTGCTTTCCCTTCTCTTTGCCTCAGAAGGATATGAGACTTAGAGCCACAGCAGCCATCTTGTAGCCATGAGGTACCAGATATGAGGCAAACACTTTTATGATAAGCATGGTGAAATAGAAGGGCAGAAAGAGTCTGATTCCTAAAGGAATCTGGTAGCTGTGGTTCTATCTCAAAAGTGCTTTCTCTGGACTTCTAATTTTTGCAGCCAAATGTGATTTAGAATTTTTAGGAGTTTTATACTTTTTTTATTGAAACATAGTTAATTTACAAAGTTGTGCCAATCTCCGCTGTACAAAGTGACTCAATTATACGCATATATACATTCTTTTTTAATATTCTTTTCCATTTTGGTTTATCCCATAAGGGAAAATTGGAGATTGGATATAGTTCCCTGTGCTATACAGCAGGACCTTGGTGTTTACTTATTCTATATATAACAGTTTGCATCTACCAATCCCAAATTCCCAGTGCATTCTTCTCCCACCCCCTTGGTAACCACAAGTCTGATTTCTAAGCAGTTTTTACTTTCTTCTTTCAATTTACCATTTTTTTACAATAAACATATGCTATTTATATAATTAGAAAAAAGCAATATGTATATGTATGTGTGTGTATATACTTGAGAATGGCTATGGAGAAAATATGTACTCTAAACGTGAAACAGAAATTGCTTTTTGTTCCCTGGTCCACTTACCCAACGAAGAAGAACCAGATCCTGAATTCCTGCACCTTCCTTTATGTCACCTTGTAGCACACACAGAGGCAGCTCCAAATATTTGGTCAGCAGTTAGTGCTGCAATCTCAGGGGGACCTTGGACCCAAACGGGGGCCAGTCTGAAAGTCCCCTGCCCCGCTTATGCCTGAGCAAAACGCTGAGCCTCACTGCTGCTTGTCTTAAGGGAGGTCCTCAGACAGAATTCATCCCTCCAAAACAGAAGAGTTTCTGACAATAGCATAGTCTGCATAGCTCTCTGCTCCTCCCACTGATATTTCTCTTGCCAGCATCGCAGCTCGGAGAAGACAATGGCACCCAACTCCAGTACTCTTGCCTGGAAAATCCCATGGACGGAGGAGCCTGGTGGGCCGTGGTCCATGGGGTCAAAAAGAGTCAGACATGACTGAGTGACTTCCCTTTCACTTTTCACTTCCATGCATTGGAGAGGGAAATGGCAACCCACTCCAGTGTTGTTGCCTGGAGAATCCCAGGGACAGGGGAGCCTGGTGGGCTGCCGTCTATGGGGTCACAGAGTCGGACACGACTGAAGTGACTTAGCAGCAGCAGCAGCATCACAGCTCAGTTGTGTGGCTCCAAATTCTTCTGCTTGTGGTCCTTAAGCTATTACATCTCCTGGGCCCCCCTTCCTCTTCATATTCATCTGGTTGAAATTTAAGGGGGTCTAAGGAACAATAGATCTGCTTTCTTTCTCTCACTTGAATTCCGGACCAAGTCAGAAACAAGTCAAAAGAGCAAGGCAGAAAAGAATACAAAATGTACTTTTACAGATAAAGCTGGTGTTGGTGAATGTTTCCTCTATCAGCAAGTTAGCTTCCAGAATGAGACAGATTTGCCAACCCAGTCACGGTTTGCATCTGGCAATCCTAACTCCTCCCTCAAGAGGGGCCCTGCTCTTGTAAAACTATAACATGAAAAAGTAAAGCTGTATTCTCATAGATAGGTGGCTCCCAAAAATAAAACGCAGAGGAAAGGCTGGCCAAGGCATGCTCAGCTTCTCTTTCCAAACTCATCAAGGAGACCAAGGTCCTCTTTCTCCTGTTCAAGGAGCTTGCTTAGCTCACTCCTTCTCTCTCACACTCCACCAAGGGCAAGGTCAGTGTGCCCCCTTCTTCCCCCACCTCATCAATAGACAACGTCACCCCCACACGTCTAGCTCCTGCTCCCTACAGGAAGTTCACCCAAAAGTGGTGTCTGGTTAGGGTGTCAGATACTCTAACTCTCCTTCCCACTCTTCCTTGGGCAGAGGTTTAATCTCTTCCAGCTTTACCCATTCATCTATATACTCTTTGCATCATTTGGGTCTCCATCTGAAGATCTGACTCTGGAGAAATACTCTCTGGATTAGGAACATATGAAAACACATATGGAGTCCCTTCAGCCAGCTCTGACTTTCAGAATCACAGAGGAAAAAAATCAGTCTTGTTCTATCGTTTTGGAAACAGAAATTTACTTTCAGCTTTGGGGAAACACCAGAGTTTTCAATCTGGTTTTGCCATTTTCTTGCTCTGAGACCTCAACTCTTTAGCGTAACCTAAGACCTGGTTTCTTTGTCTGTAAGATTGGAGTGTTAGTCATAGCATGGCTACCTTGTGTGCAAGTGCGCTAAGTCACTTCAGTCACATCTGACTCTGCAACTCCATGGACTGTAGCATGCCAGCCTCCTCTGTCCATGGGATTCTCCCGGCAAGAATACTAGAATGGGTTACCATGCCCTCCTCCAGGAGGTCTTCCTGACCCAGGAATCAAACCCTTGTCTCTTACATTTCCTGCATTGGCAGGTGGGTCCTTTACCACCAGCATCACTTGGAAGCCCCAGCATAGCTGCCTTACAGAATACTTTTTGTAAATTTTTTCAGGAATGATATACCAAACACATAGGAGGTAATCAAGAAGTAATGGTTTCTTTGTACACCTGAAACTAATAAAATATCATACAACAATATAAAAAACTATACTTCAACTACAAAAGAGAAATAATGGTTGTCATTTCCTGTCTCTAATGTAAGGGAAGTTTCTCTCAGAGAGCTTTATGGTAGTCTTTTGGTCCATCTAGCTTTTGGATAAATCTTTCCTTTCCTCTCTAAAGAAATCACACATCCTAAGTTTAAAAAAAGAAAAAGCTATTCCTTGTTTTCCCTTCACAGAGCACTACTGAAGCTAGTGAGTGAAAGTTGCTCAGTCGTGTCTGACTCTGCAATCCCAGCCTATGGGATTTCCCAGGCAAGGATCCTGGAGTGGGTTCCCACTTCCCTTCTCCAGGGGATCTTCCCAACCCAGGGATCAAACTCAGGTCTCCCACATTGTGAGCGCATTCTTCACCAGCTGAGCCACAAGGGAAGCCCGCATAACCCAAAGACCAAAACTGTCTCAAAGCCAATAGTCAATATGGCTGCTGTAGAAGACAATGGAAGTCCTTAGGGGCTATGATTGTTATTCCAAGCCCCATCTGCTGACCTTGATATAACCTGGTGGGAACTAGTGGACCATACATCAATTCACTCTGTTCTCAAAGAACAAGAAGCAGCTTATGCCGTAACTTCTCTCTGTAAAGCTAAACCATTATGAGTACTTGTCTGTGAATGGACAACATGCAGGTACCTCTATGGCTTATTCTTTAAAGGAATAGCAGCTAGCCTAGGGCAGGGAGCAGTGGTCTTTAAGTAATTGTGGCTCAGTGGTAAAGAATCTGCCTGCAAGGCAGGAGACTTGTAGGAGACATGGGGTCAATCCCTAGGTCGGGAAGATCCCCTGGAGAAGGAAATGGCCATGCACTCCAGTATTCTTGCCTTGAAAATCTCATGAATGGAGGGGCCTGGCACAGTTCATGGGGTTGCAAAGAGTCAGTTATGACTGAACGACTAAACAACAAACAAAAACATTCAGTGAACGAATGATCCAGGACCAAACATTTCATTCAAAGGGCTCCTATATAAAATGCATCAGTGAAAACACAGTGTCATTATTGTGATCATTCTCTGCAAGTCCATTTGATTTTAAGTAATAATTCCCCCAATACAACATAGGGAGAACTCTCTTTGTACAACACTTCTGTGTGTCATAGACCTTTGTTATTTGCCGGACTCCAAGGATATCTAATCAATCCTATTACAATGAATGCCCTAATCACAGGGATTTGCCAATTGGATTCGTGTCCTTAAAATAGCATTTTTCCTTTGGTTTGCATTATAATCTCAGGGAGAATTTACTTTTATTATAATGATGTGGCTTTAGTTTTAATATATGTGTCATTCTCTTAAGAAGATACATTTAGACTCTTTTTGTAATGCAAATTCTCAACCCCTAATTTATATGTTGTCAAGTTGGGGTTCTAGTATACTGTACTTGAATTTCTTAAAGCATGGCACACCTGAATTAGCTTTGGGGATAAAAGGAATACAGAGAAAATTGTAAGCAAAACATCTGATACAGTTTTACTTGCAAAGTTTAAATTTTCTGAATGGGATCAAGATGGCAAGGCTTGAAATGTGGCTGAAGGGAATAAAAGAACTATGGTAAATGTCTACATATCTGAGAGTGGTAGTGGCGAAGGTCTTATACCGTATTTCCTGGTGTATTTCTCCTTAGATATATCCACATACGTACACACACATTGGAGAGACCTAGTGGAGAATTTCCCTGTCTCTTCCCTAGAATCATTACTGTCCCATACATTCTTCTGTTATGTGATAATGGCCACTCTTGCCAGCATTCCCTTTTTAAAGTAGATTTTGCTTTAACTTTACCAAACAAGAAAAAGGATTGAATTTAAAAAGCAGTGTAAGTCTGCTGGCTACTGGGAGAGGGCCTGTCCTCAAATCTCACCCCTTTGGTCCTACAGAGGCCTCTCATTCCACCATTCAGGTTTGCTTTGTCTTCTGGCCCACAGAGCAAACCTTTATCCAGCACCCACAAGAGGCTGGGGTAGGGGGCACTGTGGCCAGTCTGAGTGGGGGAGGGGGATGCTGTCCCTGCCCTCACTGAGCTTACAGTCCAAGGAATGTTTGATTAAATGAACCACTCAGATAATAGAGCCCATGACAGGATCCAGGTCAGAGGCTTTGGACTCCTCTGTCTTTGGACTCCAGACCCACCAGGCTCCTCTGTCCATGAGATTCCCCTATCCTTGTCCATGGCAAGAATACTGGAGTCGGTTGTCATTTCCTCCTTCAGAGGATCTTCCCAACCCAAGGATCGAACTCATGCCTTCTGCATTAGCAGGCATAATCTTTACCCACTGAACCATTGGGGAAGCCTCAATTTGTCCTATATTTTATCCATATTTGTCTTCCTAGAGTTTTCTTTGTTAAAGCCACACCAAATAAGGCTTAAGCCTCTTCTGCAAGAAGTTGCAGGTTTTTTAAAAACAGCCACCTTCTCCTTCTGAGTGATCTCTCCTTTAGGCTAAACAGACTCAGCTCTTTCAACCCCCTGACATGAATATGAATTCCCCAAGCCTTTGTACTATAAGGCGATGGTACAAATGACTAAGAACCTAACCAATAATGGTTTAGACAAGATGTATGGTTTTCTGTCTAAAATTTCAGGGAGGTGAGCTATGACTAGTATGGCCCTGTACAACACCACAGATTTCCATCTTGTTCTTTTTGTACATGGCTTACATCTCAAGGTCTGAGTGTTAGCATCCAAGTTCTAAGCAACAGGACAGGGGAGGGGCAGAAAGATCTGAGTGTGCCTATGTGCTGTCCCTTAGCAAGGACATCCAGAAATTGCCAATCTTGACTATACTTCGTTGATTCAAATTTAGTTGCATGCCTGCACATCTAAGGAAGAGAGGCTGGGAAATGCAATGTTTTCTAGGGAGCCATATGCCCTGCTAAACCTTGGAGGTACTGCTGCTTTAGGAAAGGGGGTAATGGGTACTGGGGATAACCAGTTGTATTTAGCATACCATCCCTTTGTTTCCTGTTATTCATGAAGTACAAAGCTGGCAGAGTCAAGCATTTCTGCCTTTATTATCCAAGCATATTCTTTGATTTCCTCACTTCTGGATCAGGCCAGCATCATATGCCCACCAGGGGCCTTCAGGAAAATAATATTTGCCTTGTTTGGTGGGCTTGTGGTAGAAGGAAATTGAGGCATCAATTTTTGTTGCTGATGTTCTGTTGTTGTCTTGCTTTTGTAGCCTTGTTGTCATTTTTCAGTCACCCAGTCATGTCTAACTCTTTGCTATCCCATGGACTGCAGCACACCAGGCCTCCCTGTCCCTTACCAGCTCCCGAAGTTTGCCCAAGTTCATGTTCTTCTTCAATGAACATAGTCTTGATGAACCCAGGCACAAAATACGAACGCAGTCTTAGATCATCGGGACCATTTTCATAATCACATTGAACTACTAACCAGTATCAGGAATTGAGATTCTCTGCTAGTAGCAGATATCCAAGTGGCACGATAACTAATTAAGGGTTTATTCTTTCACATAAAGGGAGTTGAGAGGTCATATACTTCAGAGCTGACATAAAGGTTCCAAAATGCCATCAGGAACTCAGTGCTACCTTGTTGTTTTTCTCTGAAACCCTTACTTGTGTCCATCATCAATGACACAATGTGGCTGCTAGAGCTCCAGCCATTATATCTATATTCTAGGCAGGAGGAAAGGGAAGAGCACGAGGCAAAAAAGATATCCATCCTACATGAATCAATACCTTTAAATAGCTATCTTAAAAAACATTTGCAAAGATTCCCATTTATATCTCATTGGACAAAACTTTTTTTAGGGGGCAGGCTGGAAAATAAGTCCTAGCTAGGTACTGTGTTGCTCCAAATAAAATTAAAGTTTTATTATTAAGGAAGAGGAGAAAATAGAAATGGGTAATCAACACATAGTCTCTGCATGTTACTGCTAACTCATGTATCTGTTCTGTCTCATACCTACAGTTAGATATTTGGACCCAAGCAGAGGACCCTAAACCTTATCTTACTAAAAAGTGCTTGTTTCAGCCTATGAAAATCTTTAGATCCAATATACTCATTATTCTTCAAAAGTAAATCATCTTTAAAGAAATTTAAGTGAGCCAGCTGTTGAAATGTTCTTTCTGACTTTATACCAGTTGGTGAAATGATGAAGAGATGGTAATAATCTATCTCCCAAAATTTTTCTCTGATGCCTCAGCTTCAAAGACTTCCATCTCTATTCCAGAACTCTGAGATCTTTTTGAACAATTTTGCTTTTTCTTTTTGCAGAAACTTTTTATTGCTAGGGAGATGTAATTATTATTTCAAAGAAAACTTTTTTTAGTTCATCTTTCCCTTCTTTCATTTTACCAAATGTAGATCGCTACGTTATTAAAGTGTTACCAGCATCGACCTCAGTACTGCTCTGTTCTTACCACTCCACCACCCCACCTTTTCAGAAAACTTTTAAACTAAAGCAAAAACTATTTTTGCAGCATAAACTTTGCCTGGTCAATGATCAAGTTTCTGCTCCTTTTTGAGAGCTTTGGCATAATCTAAATGAGTATATCTTTTTTTTTTTTTTAATTAGAAATTTTAGTTCAGTAAATAATCCTCTGGGTAGAAAGTTGTTTCTTTTTTATTTTTTCCCTTTTTAAATGAGAGTTAATAATTATGTAATTGATCTTGTTTCATATTTTGAGGCTTTTCTAAGAAATAGAAATAATGACACTGTAACAACAACAAAACCAAATGGATTATTTTGAACCTTATAAACAGCACCAAACAGTAGGAAAAACACTGCAATCACTAATTCCAGACCCTCTCTCTTGAGTCCTTATTTCCAAAATATTCTTTCAGCTCCTTTCCTCTCACAATAGGAACTGATGGCCCTTTGCAACGTTTGAAAATCTGTGTACTCTCTGTTGAGGGTAAAGGGGCCCAGCCTTCTCCCTGAGGGGAGGGGAAATTCTTTGCATTCCTTCCTGATGAATCACACACACACACACACACACACACACACACACACAGCATGGTTTCTCAGTGGCCCTTTGGTGGGATACCCTGTTACAGGCTGAGACCTCCAGTCACGAACTCTGCCACTTATTCACTGTGTCACTGGGGCGCACAGGAAAACATTCTGGGCTTTAGTTTCCTTGCCTGTTCAATGGGGATGGCGATACCTACTGAGCAGGGTTCTTGTGGTTAATGAGATAACACAGGAAGCCTCTAAAATAAAATAATAAAAGATGAGCTAGTCCTCTTTTTTTTTTTTTTTTTTCCTTTCCATGTTCCATTGTCAGTGCACCAGGTTGAACACTGTAGTCTGCAACACACTGCTTTTTACCTATTAGAACATGAGAAATACACAGTTGACATGGTGTACCTGCCTGTGCTGCGCATGCACTGGCCAGAGGCAGAAAGAGCAGCAGACAGCTTTCACTGAATGAGCTTCATCTCAAACACTGTCTAGACAGTTAACTTCTCTCAACAATATAAGAGTGGTTGTCACTGTCATTTAGTCGCTAAGTTGCATCCGACACTTTTGCGACACCATGGACCATAGCCCACCAGGCTCCTCTGTCCACGGGATTCTTCAGGCAAGAATACTGGAACAGGTTGCCATTTCCTTCTCCAGGGGATCTTCCACGTCTCCTGCTTGGCACACAGATTCTTTACCACTGAGCCACCAAGGCTGTATATTGTCACCCTGCTTATTTAACTTATATGCAGAGTACATCATGAGAAACACTGGGCTGGAAGAAGCACAAGCTGGAATCAAGATTGCCAGGAGAAATATCAATAACCTCAGATATGCAGATGACACCACCCTTATGGCAGAGAGTGAAGAGGAACTAAAAAGCCTCTTGATGAAAGTGAAAGAGGAGAGTGAAAAAGTTGGCTTAAAGCTCAACATTCAGAAAATGAAGATCGTAGCATCTGGTCCCATCACTTCATGGCAAATAGATGGGGAAACAGTGGAAACAGTGTCAGACTTTATTTTTGGGGGCTCCAAAATCACTGCAGATGGTGACTGCAGCCATGAAATTAAAAGACGCTTACTCCTTGGAAGGAAAGTTATGACCAACCTAGATAGAATATTCAAAAGCAGAGACATTACTTTGCCAACAAAGGTCCGTCTAGTCAATGTTATGGTTTTTCCAGTGGTCGTGTATGGATGCGAGAGTTGGACTGTGAAGAAAGCTGAGCACGAAGAAGTGATGCTTTTGAACTGTGGTGTTGGAGAAGACTCTTGAGAGTCCCTTGGACTGCAAGGAGATTCAACCAGTCCATTCTAAAGGAGATCGGTCCTGGGTGTTCCTTGGAAGGACTGATGCTAAAGCTGAAACTCCAGAACTTTGGCCACCTCATGCAAAGAGTTGACTCATTGGAAAAGACTCTGATGCTGGGAGGGATTGGGGGCAAGAGGAGAAGGGGATGACAGAGGATGAGATGGCTGGATGGCATCACCGACTTGATGGATGTGAGTTCGAGTGAATTCCGGGAGATGGTGATGGACAGGGAGGCCTGGTGTGCTGTGATTCATGGGGTCGCAAAGAGTTGGACATGATGAGCGACTCAACTGAACTGAACTGAGCCACCAAGAAAGCCCAATCGATGAGTTAGCATTGCCCTAATTTTGAGGAACAAGAGACTCTGAGAACTTAAGTCACAAAGTTGGTTAGTACAGAGTTGACAGTAAATGTCCTCTTTGTGTGTCAGAGACTCATGCCTTGTGTTAGGTAGATTTCTAAGAAGGCCCCAAATTTCACTCCTCTGTCATCCATATTTCATATAATCCCCTCCCCTAGAGTCTGGGTGGGACTGTGAGTCAGAGGGGAGAGTTGATGCTGTGATTACACTATAGCCTTTAAGACTCCATCTTGGCAGAAGTCAGGAAGATTCTCCTGATGACTTTGAAGAAGTAGGCAGCCATGTCATGAGGGGGCAGTAGGTTAAGACCTGACGGCAATCTTCAGGAGCATTTTTAGCTGGCTCCCTTCTCCTTGCCAACATCTACCAAGAAAAGGAATTTCAGTCCTACAACCTGCGTTACTGAGTTTTGCCAACAATCTGAACAAGCTTGGAAGAGGGTCCAGATGAGAAGTGCAGTGCTGACAACACCTTGACTCCCACCTGTGAGACAGACACACCAAGTAGGGAAGCCAGACCTTCCACATCAGCACTTCTGACGTACAGAAACCAAGTGAACCCAAGTTCATGGGACTCTGTTACACGGCAACAGAAGATGAACACACACTCTTTCTACTAGGCTCGGCCAGACCCACAGTCAGGAGATAGAAGTTTTAGATTCTACCTGCACCTTCTTTGCCTACCAGCCCAGAGAGCTAGGAGCTTCCCAGATGGCATTAGTGGTAAAGAACTCACCTGCCAACACAGGAGACATAAGAGATGCAGATTGATAGCAGAGACTGTTCTTTCTGCGTGGGGTCTCCTCCCTGCCTCTCAGCTTCCCTGCTTCACTTCTCTTATCCTTTTAAAATTCAGCCCAAGGGACACCTCCTACATCCTAGATGCCAAAAAATGTTTATTGACTGTGATATGGTAAAAATTCATTGCATTACAAATCAGAAGGTCTTAGAGTAAAACTCTTTCCTCAAAATCCCCCTCAAATTTTTTTTTCTGTATCTCTCACGTTTTATTTTGATGTATCTACTCTTTCTTTCTTATTATCATGTAAGAGCTCCCCATGGCTCAAATTCTATGTGATTTATATTTTTATTCAACTATATATGATTTAATAATAAATAATAAGTACATTAATTTTAAAAAGAGAGAGAGAGAGATACAGATTCGATCCCTGGGTTGGGAAGATCCCCTGTTGAAGGAAATGGCAACCCACTTGCCATTTCAAGTATTCTTGACTGGAAAATCCCAAGGACAGAGGAACTTGGTGGGTTACAGTCCATGGGGTCACAAAGAATTGGACATGACTGAAGAAACTTAACACTTAGCACCAGATAGCTAGGTCATTTCATTTTTTAAAGAGGAGCCCAATCATACTTGTCTTTTCTCCTTGATAGAGTGGCTGTGAAGCTTATCTAAAAAGGTGGACTTTAATGTTCTTGGGGGGATATAGAGGGCTACCTTAAGTGATATTTGAAATGTTTAACAACCAGTCAGAAAGGATGCTGGCCGGAAGCAATAGACTCACACTTGTACATGCTGGGAAACATATCTCAGAGGGCAGGTGGGAAAGGTATCTCCAGGTTCAGATATTGATGTGTGGGAGCCCAGGACAATGTCACCAGGAGGGAATTTGAGCTCATAAAGGAGAGATCTAGGACTTCCCTGGTGGTCCAGTGATTAAGACTCCGCACTTTCATTACAGGGGGCACAGGTTCCATCCCTGGTCAGGGAACTAAGATCCCACAAGCCACAGGAGTGAGTCAAAATCACTCGTGTCCAACTTTTTGTAACCCTGTGGATTGTAGCCCACCAGGCTCCTCTGTCCATGGAAGTCTCCAGGCAAGAATACTGGAGTGGGTTGCCATTCCCTTCTCCAGGGGATCTTCCTGAAGCAGGGACTGAACCCAGGTCTCCTGAATTGTGGGCATATTCTTTACCGTGTGAGCCACAAGGAAGCCATGGGGCACAGCCAAAAAAATAGAGAGACAGAGAGGGAGAGACCTCCATTCAGAAACTCTCTGTTCTGGGTATCTCATAGTTTGGCTTTCCCGTTATTTTCTTTAAAGTTTCTCATATTTTCAACAACTATCATGTCAACATATTCTTTCTAAAATAGACTCCGCTATTAGAGAATGAGCATCCTTCATCCTCTCCATACTTCTGAGAAACAGTGGTGTCATTAGCTCTTCCCTGAGTCTGCTCAAGCAGAACAAAATGGAAAGATTATTTAATGCTCAGATGTATACTATTGAATGAGAAATGAGAGGTTGCTTCTTTACAGTGTCATTCACATTTATTCAATTTGACTGTGTTGATGCAAATTTTGATCTCTAAGTTCCACCTTTTCCCTGTAGATACTTTGCTTTTTTTCCTGCAGGTATTTTTGTCTTCTTTCCTAGGCTCAAGATTCCCAAAGTATCTCAGTTGTTTTAGTGGCCTAATTGTGCAGTGGCATATTTAAAAGTCATTATTTTCATCATCTATTAAATGCAGCCCAGAACAGTTTAAAAAATTGGGTGAGGCATTTTTGCAAAAGCATTTATGATGTGGGCTGCCAAGGAATGTGCAGCTGCAGGAGCTTCTTTCTCTAATCTCAGACTTTTACTTGAAAATGTATTAAGGGTGGATACCTGTGAAGAGGAACCAATTTGATCTCCCAAGAGCTAAAAGCACTGGCGAGAAAGACACACTTTGCCTGAACATGCTGAATCTACTGATCCTAGGAAGTGTTAGCACTTAAAAAGCAGTCTTTTTATATAGAAATGAGCTGCCTTAACTAGGACTGCACCTGCTATCTTACCAGTTACCCCCACTAAGAATGGTAATGGGCATCTGAGTTAAATTCACCCATTCCAGTCCATTTTAGTTCACTGATTCCTAAAATGTCAATGTTCACTCTTGCCATCTCCTGTTTGACCACTTCCAATTCACCTTGATTCACGGACCTAACATTCCAGGTTCCTGTGCAATATTGTTCTTTACAGCATCAGACTTTACTTTCATCACCAGTCACATCCACAACGGGGTGTTGTTTTTGCTTTGGCTCCGTCTCTGCATTCTTTCTGGAGTTATTTCTCCACTGATCTCCAGTAGCATATTGGGCACCTACCGTCCTGGGGAGTTCATCTTTCAGTGTCCCATCTTTTTGCCTTTTCATACTGTTCATGGGGTTCTCAAGGCAAGAATACTGAAGTGGTCGGCCATTCCCTTCTCCAGTGGACCACATTTTGTCAGAACTCTCCACTATGACCCATGGTCTTGAGTGGCCCTACAATGCATGGCTCATAGTTTCATTGAGTTAGACCAAGTTGTGATGCATGTGATCAGTTTGATCAGTTTTCAGTGATTGTGGCTTTCATTCTGTCTGCTCTCTGATGGATAAAGATAAGAGGCTTATGGAAGCTTTCTGATGGGAGAGATTGACTGAGGGGGAAACTGGGTCTTGTTCTGATGCTGCAGGGCCACGCTCAGCATATCTTTAATCCAATTTTCTGTTGATGGGTGGGACTGTGTTCCCTCCCTGTTGTTTGACCTGAGGCCAAACTATGGTAGAGGAAGTGAAGATAATGGCGACCTCCTTCAAAAGCTCCTGTGCACACACTGCCACATTCAGTGCCCCTGACCCTATAGCAGGCAAGCTATGACCAACCTAGACAGCATATTAAAAAGCAGAGACATTACTTTGCAAACAAAGGTCCGTCTAGTCAAAGCGATGGTTTTTCCAGTACTCATGTATGGATGTGAGAGTTGGACTATAAAGAAATCTGAGTGCCAAAGAATGGATGCTTTTGAGCTGTGGTGTTGGAGGAGACTCTTGAGAGTTCCTTGGACTGCAAGGAGATCCAACCAGTCCATCCTAAAGGAAATCAGTCATGAATATCCATTGGAAGGACTGATGCTGACACTGAAGCTCCGATACTCTGGCCACCTGATAAGAAGAACTGACTCACTGGAAAACACATTGATGCTGGGAAAGATTGAAGGCAGGAGAAGGGGACGATGGAGGGTGAGATGGTTGGATGGCATCACCAACTCAATGGACATGGGTTTGAGTAAGCTCCAGGAGTTGGTCATGGACAGGGAAGCTTGGTGTGCTGCAGTCCAGAGGGTCACAAAGAGCTGGACACAACTGAGTGAATGAACTGAACTGAAGTGAAGAACGGTAAGGCTATGGTGGTGGACACACTGCTGTGTCTGGTCACAGAATAAGGAGGGCTGCAATGGGACAAACTTCAAATGATGCTGGCAAATAGTGAGTGTCTCCTGGAGCTCAGATGTGGACCATGTAAAAGGGAGCCAACCTGGAACTGCCTTAGAAGGGGTCCTCCCCAGATAGGTAAGAGGAGTGGAAGAACAAAGCTAGTTTAGTTTCTCCTTATAACCTATATATGTGACATCAGTCTGTCAACCAATTACAGCTATATTTTTGAAGATTTTTAAAAATATGTTAATGCGATACTATAAACAATTGCTACTTAACAGAATGACAAGTTAAGTCACATTTGTTGGTATGGAGCCTTTTTGAGAACAGAAAATAAAAAAAGTTGAGTAACTTTTGAAATTAAACACTGAAGTAATTCACAAAAATGGGTGTTTATCATCCTCAATTCTAATTGGTAAATCATAATCCCAAAAGGATAATAGGAAAAGATAAACCGCATTATAAAAATTGGAGTACATATAATTTTCCATAAATTGTCTAAACACTACAAAGAGTTAAAAAGTGAAAATAAAAATTATTTTCCATTACAGAACACTAAATAACTAATTCCTTCTGAATTGCCTAGATTACAATTTCTTTGGGAATGTACAGAATACACAGCCAGAAAATTCTTGCTAAAAGGAATTTCAACGTTTATTTACTCAACCTCATGAATGTAAATGTCATTTTAGGATAAAAGAGTTATTTGGGGGGGATGGGCTGGGAGCAAACATATAAGCTCCCAGGTTCCATGAAACAGTCTTATGTCTGTTCCACTCACCAGCAGGAATTATATTTGCAACAATGACTAAACCCAGAAACTTCTGTGAGGTTACTGGGCACAGAGGCCACACACATGATCTTCCCAGGAGAGATGTGTTCCCAGGTGAAAGCTTTCATTCAGGCCCTGCTGTCTAAAGAAGGAAGCAGGTTGGTAGTAACAATTGAATAGTGACAGAAGACAAAAGTGGAAGGAGAAAAAGTGATAATAACAACACTCTAAGGTCCCTTTCAATTTGCAAATTGATGGGTCCGCAAACTGAAATGCCTACAGGGACTAGGAACATTAAGAGAAAGAAAAGCAAGCAGCTCTGAGAAAAGACAACAGGACAAATGCTGCAGAAAATGGCAACTGACACTCTGCTTCAGGAGCAAGGGCAGGAAGGAGCAGAGACAAGTGTTGGGAACTGGAGACTCCACGGCAGGGGGACACGTGGTGACTGAGCCTTCGGAGAAAGTGGATCCAACAGCCAAGACACTCAATGCCCCTGACTGCAATGCCCTGAATTTTTTCAATATTACCAACCAGTTTTTTTAAAGTTGAAAATACTGTTGAGCAGATAAAAAAGGGATGTTCTATGATCCATGGTATGTGATCAAAATATTTTTTTGAAAATAATAATTTGGTGTTATTCAGATTCTAGTAGAGTGCTTACTAGTGCCTAGAACTGTGCTTCACACACATTAATCTTTTTCATTCAAATTAATATATAGCACCACACAAGTAACAAAAGTGTCAAATGTAAATGTCATGCTTTTTTTTTTATATGCAAAAATAATTGACGCATAAATAATTCTAAATAACTGCTCTTGATTACTGCTAATCATATCCTTAACCATGTGAGGAGGCACCTGGAATGGAGAGTAGGTCAAACAGTGCATGGTCTACCCTGATAAGATGAATTTAGAGAACTGGAGAACATTTATGAAAATATTGCAGAAATCAGACCTATTTATTAGCTGTCAGAGCCGTGTGCCTTTCATCACCTTCTACCAAACACTGTATTTGTTGTAGGAAGCACATAGGGATAGAAGAAAGATACAATCTGTAATTTCTGAGAATCTTTTTAAATGCAGTATTGCTATCTTGGTATGTGAAACAAAAACTCTAAGGAACCAAGTTTACTCTTGTAGAAAAGATCTATGGAGGCTACTTCACTGAAATATCAAAAATCTGTATCCAGTGATGACTGAAATGTCCTAGAAAGTCATTTTTCCTTAAATTGTGCCCATTTAAAAGACTGGTTCCAAAAAGGTACGTCAAGGCTGTATATTGTCACCCTGCTTATTTAACTTATATGCAGAGTTCATCATGAGAAACGCAGATCTGGAAGAAGCACAAGCTGGAATCAAGATTGCCAGGAGAAATATCAATAACCTTAGATATGCAGATGGCACCACCCTTATGGCACAAAGTGAAGAGGAACTAAAAAGCCTCTTGATGAAAGTGAAAGAGGAGAGTGAAAGAGTTGGCTTAAAGCTCAACATTCAGAAAATGAAGATCATGGCATCTGGTCCCATCATTTCATGGCAAATAGATGGGGAAACAATGGAAACAGTGTCAGACTTTATTTTTGGGGCTCCAAAATCACTGCAGATGGTGATTGCAGCCATGAAATTAAAAGGCGCCTATTCCTTGGAAGGAAAGTTATGACCAACCTAGATAGCATATTCAAAAGCAGAGACATTACTTTGCCAACAAAGGTCTGTCTAGTCAAGGCTATGGTTTTTTCAGTGGTCATGTATGGATGCGAGAGTTGAACTGTGAAGAAAGCTGAGCGCCACAAGAATTGGTGCTTTTGAACTGTGGTGTTGGAGAAGACTCTTGAGAGTCCCTTGGACTGCAAGTAAGTCCAATCAGTCCATCCTAAAGGAGATCAGTCCTGGGTGTTCTTTGTAAGGACTGATGCTGAAGCTGAAACTCCAATACTTTGGCCACCTCATGCGAAGAGTTGACTCATTGGAAAAGACCCTGATGCTGGGAGCGATTGGGGGCAGGAGGAGAAGGGGAAGAGAAAGGATGAGATGGCTGGATGGCATCACTGACTCGATGGACATGAGTTTGAGTAGACTCTCGGAATTGGTGATGGACAGGGAGGCCTGGCGTGCTGTGATTCATGGGGTTGCAAAGAGCTGGACATGACTGAGCAACTGAACTGAACTGAAAACTTTTTAAATAATAACAATGAAAAAAAGTAAATTTTCTTTGAAAGAGTATATCAAATGCTGAATATTATACTATGGTCTCAGTTTTTTTAATTCTCTGAGATATTTAAAACATTCACATAAAGTTAGTGAAAGCAAGTTATTCTGAGAAAAGGAAAAGGCTGAAGAAGTGAAGAAGAGAAAGAGAAGGGTGAAGATCGAAAATACGTATTTTACTATTTCTGGAAAGTCAACCTTAAGGTTTCATATTTTAGGAACTGAGATTATTATGGGTCAAAAAATGAATAAACACACATAAAGATATAATGAAAATAGTTTTCTTTTTTTTTAATGAAAAGCTTTAGGGACCTCCCTCCTGGTCCAGTGGCTAAGACTCTATGTTCCCAATGCAGGGGGCCTGGGTTTTATCCTTGATCAGGGAACTAGATCCCACATGCCCCAACTAAAGAATCTGCATGCAGCTGCTGCTGCTGCTAAGTCGGTCAGTCGTGTCTGACTCTGTGCGACCCCATAGATGGCAGCCCACCAGGCTCCCCCATCCCTGGAATTCTCCAGGCAAGAACACTGGAGTGGGTTGCCATTTCCTTCTCCAATGCATGCAAGTGAAAAGTGAAAGTGAAGTTGCTCAGTCATGTCCGACTCTTCGTGATCCCATGGACTGCAGCCTATCAGGCTCCTCTGTCCATGGGATTTTCCAGGCAAGAATATTGGAGTTGGGGTGCCATCGCCTTCTCTGAGACTTGATGCAGCCAAATAAATATTTTTTTTTAAAAAGCTTTTGTTTCCCAGCAAACAATTTTAGAACTCTTTAACTGAATGTGCTTTTTAAGGGTACCTACAGAGACAGCACATAGAGGCAAGATTTCATTTTAAAAGTTTCTGTAGATTTTCCAAATCATTTAGTTATAATGGAATTGGGTTATAATGGCTAAAGTGAAATCATCACTAGAAATAACTGTTTTCAATTTCAAGGCTTTGGAGATGAATTAGACTCGATATCCAATTCCTGAAGTGAGATAGCTGGGAAGTGTATTGATCTCAGTAGGAAACATACAGTGAATTCAAACATTCTTGCCCTCTCTAATTTCTGTCATTTCTCCAGGATGCAATATTGCTTTTGATTTACTGTTTTGGCTGGGGAGAGGGGCACTTTCAGAGACTTCTACTTGGACTTTCTCTGGATTTTGATAGCTCTGACCACACCAGCCAACGCAGAAATTAGTCAGCTATCAAGTTATCTAGTTCAGCTATATTTGGGGACCAGGAAATGACCACTGGAAGGGTCCACAGTCCCAGTGGGCTCACCGCTGAGTGGCCAGGACTCCATCTATTACCTGGCCCCTCTGTGACCACATGCTAACAGTAAGCTAAGGTACGCTTTGGTCCCAGGGTATCAGTGTTCCTTTTCCCTAGTAATCGGTCACAGATTTCTTTAGGGAGGGATGGGGGAATCATTACTGTGTTCATTTCCTATAGTATTGTAGGGTTCTTCTTCCTGGGGACCCAGCCTCTTTAACTACTGGGTTCCAGGTTCGAAAACTGGCTCAGGTTCAGAAACCTTTTATTGGGATGACTGCCCTTAGCTTCCTGATCATCCCCGCTTGAGTGCTTTTGACTTCATGGATTGAGTAGTATCCTCCTTTAAAAATTTTTTTTTAAGTAATTAACTTTTTTATTTATTTTTGACTGCTCTGCGTCTTCATTGCTGTGAGCGGGCTTTCTTTAGCTGCAGCAAGCGGGGGCTCCTCTCTAGTTGTGGTACACAGGCTTCTCATTGCAGTGGCTTCTCTTGAGTGGAACACAGCCTCAGTAATTAAGGCTGGAGGGCTCACAGGCTTAATTGCTGCTCGGCATGTGGGATCTTCTTGGACCAGGGATCTACCTCGTGTCCCTTGCATTGGCAAGTGGATTCTTAACCACTGGACCACCAGGGAAGTCCGAGTAGCATCTTCCTTGGCTGCCCATCTATTTTGCCCTTAGAGATACTGTATTCTAATAGTGTACATAATACACTGAGCATAGACCATTCTGTCTGCCTTTATGACTTTGCCTCTCATTAGGGTAACTGTGTTTATTTAGGGGTTCTATCACCCCCACTGCTACCAGAAATGGCCTCTCCTGCCATCCCGCCCAGCATTCAGGGGACAAGCACCACTGAACTTCTTAGCAGGGTTGGTGAATGGCCCCTCTCACCATCATATCCCTGTTGCTTGGCAAATGATGCTCCTCCCTTGTTGCTGTAGAAGAAAGGCTTGTCGTGGCTTCCTGGTCTTATACCACACACCCACTGCAGGAGAAAGAGTTTCTCCTCCCATCACAACAATTCTGGCGCAACTACCTTACTTATTGTGATGCACTGCCTTTTCCAGGAGGCATCTTGGTACTGTGCTTGTACGGGGGCCTGCATCCTAGATCCTGGATAAACACTCTCTTATTCAACTTTCCACTACCCTTCATCAAGCGCTCACAGCATCCAGACACGCCCACCTGCTTCGGCCCCTGCCTATCCATCTGCCTTGGGAGATCTAGTTCCTTCTCTCCCTCATCAGGTCCGATATGTCCTTGGCTGGGTTACGTTGGGACTGAATTCTAGTTACTGACCTTGTTAGCAAGCCAGGGGAAGGGCTACTCTTAAAGAAGGGTGGGCCCTTGTGCAGGCAGGCTCAGTGGGTTCAGGGGGAATCTGGGAATTCATGATTCTCATGAACACCAATCCAGATGTCCTGTCCATGTGCCAAGGTCACTCCCCTCCTTCCTCCTCCATCCAGGACTCTGACCTTGGCATAACAGATCTGTCTTGTTTGGGAGCAAAACCTCCTTTTGAGCTCTGCTACTGTCATGATTAAGTCCTCTGGTCCTCAGCTTTCTCTGCTCTCCCTCCAAAAGATGAGAGCCTCTTTATGTAGCCAAGGAGGCGGTCTCTGGCTTTCAGTCTTAGCTTTTAAATTTAAAGAATTGGTGTTTTTGTCCTAATTGTATTTTTGAGAGTGCCCAGTGAGTTTGGGTATAGCCAACCAATTCCACCATCCTCATAGTTAACCCCTTCTCACACATTTCTCAAATTCCTGCAGCACCACACCAATTAGCGATTTTTGTCCCACGGGTCACCAGCATATGAACCCAGTTCACCACTGTCAAAGGTGTTAACAACTGCACTGCTGCCTTGACCAGCGGTTACCTGGGCAACCCCACTCATGGAATTCAAATTGCCGGCCAAGAGTTCCAAAATTCCATCCCAGCATCTGCTTTCTCAACCATTCCCGGTACTCCTAGTGGGGTTCCCCAGGAGGCAGACTCTGAGGTGGAGATTAGAGCTGGAGAGTTTTATAGTATTACGGAGCCTCATGGGATCACTTCCCACAGAAAAGGAGAGATGAAAGCAGGCCTGAGCAGAGACATAAGTCAAGCTGTGTTGCAGTTTCAACCAAGTCTGCAACCGACTCTATAGGGCTCTCTAAGGCTAGGATGCCCTTTCTATGTTGTCTTGAGTTGGGGAAAAGGCCAGCCTTTATACCCAACACTGATCAGTCATTGCATGCAGGCATCCCAAAAGGGTCATGACCCTGGGTGAGGCAGCTGTCTTCAGCCCATGCAATCCCCACAGAGGGCTGACCATGGAGGGCTCCCTGCTGGAGGAACTCCCAGTATCTGGGAGAGTTAAGTCCTTCATCCTTGAAAGGGGTTCTGGGTGGTGCATCCAAGTGTCCACCACACCCCATATTTGAGTCTATCTTAGACAGATATTCCTGGCTCAGTGGATCACTCTTTGCAAAGGTGGCTATTCATTTTAAACATCTGCAGAGAGAAGCCAAATAACACTGTGGCTCTGAATTTTACTTTCCAGGTAACTGCCATTCACTTCACAGCTTCATGTACCAGAATCCTCTATCATCCATGTGCTCTTAATTCACACCAGCATTCTCTAAACCCACAATTCCGGGTCAGAACTCCATGCCTTTGGGGACACTAGGTACTAAGGCTGAAACTGTCTTTCTTCTTTCTCCATCTGTTTACTCTTTAAGACCTAGTTCAAATGTTACCTCCATGGTGACACTTTCCTCTAGTCCCCTACACTAGAGCCATTTGCAATCTTCTTTTCTTCTCTACAAGTGCGTGGTAGTATAGTACTTAGCAGGCCATATTCATAATCCAAAGAGCTAAACTTGACCTAAGTCCTAGCTCTGATATTTAATAGCTGTGTAACACTGAGTAAGTTATTTAACCTTTCCCTGTCTCAGTTTTCTCATCTGTAAAAGAGGGCTCTACCTGATAGGGTTGGGCTTTCCAGGTGGCTCTAGTGGTAAAGAACCTACCTGTCAGTGCACGAGATGTAAGAGACTCAAGTTCAATCCCTGGGTCTTGGAGATCCCCTGGAGGAGGACGTGGCAGTCCACTCCAGTGCTCTTGCCTGGAGAATCTCACAGACAGAGAAGCCTGGCGGGCTACAGCCCATAGGGTCGCAGAGTTAGACATGACTGAAGTGACTTAGCCATACTCATGCACCCGATAGGGTTATTGTGGAGTTGAATGAGGTATATGCCCAAAGCACATAGGACTTTGCAAGGCACATAATTAATTCTTTATGTCTCTGCTATTACCTCATTGTAACTATTCTAGATTGTGCTTCATTTATTGGCTCATCGGGGCTCACTACCATTTATTTGCCCTTTAGTAGCCAATAGAAGCAGAAGATATTAAGAAGAGGTGGCAAGAATACACAGGAGAACTGTACAAAAAAGACCTTCATGACCAAGATAATCACGATGGTGTGATCACTCACCTAGAGCCAGACATCCTGGAATGTGAAGTCAAGTGGGCCTTAAAAAGCCTCACTACGAACAAAGCTAGTGGAGATGATGGGATTCCAGTTGAACTATTTCAAATCCTAAAAGATGATGCTGTGCAAGTGCTGCACTCAATATGCCAACAAATTTGGAAAACTCAGCAGTGGCCACAGGACTGGAGAAGGTCTGTTTTCATTCCAATCCCAAAGAAAGGCAATGCCAAAGAATGCTCAAACTACTGCACAATTGCACTCATCTCACACGCTAGTAAAGTAATGCTCAAAATTCTCCAAGCCAGGCTTCAGCAATACGTAAACCATGAACTTCCAGATGTTCAAGCTGGTTTTAGAAAAGGAAGAGGAACCAGAGATCAAATTGCCAACATCCGCTGGATCGTTGAAAAAGCAAGAGAGTTCCGGAAAAATGTCTATTTTTGCTTTATTGACTATGCCAAAGCCTTTGACTGTGTGGATCACAATAAACTGTGGAAAATTCCGAAAGAGATGGGAATACCAGACCACTTGACCTGCCTCTTGAGAAACCTACATGCAAGTCAGGAAGCAACAGTTAGAATTGGACATGGAACAACAGACTGCTTCCAAATAGGAAAAGGAGTACGTCAAGGCTGTATATTATCACTCTGCTTATTTAACTTATACACTGAGTACATCATGAGAAACGGTGGGCTGGAAGAAGCACAAGCTGGAATCAAGATTGCCGGGAGAAATATCAATAACCTCAGATATGCAGATGACACTACTCTTACTCTTGTTGAAAGTGAAAGAGGAGAGTGAAAAAGTTGACTTAAAGCTCAACATTCAGAAAATGAAGATCATGGCATCCGGTCCCATCACTTCATGGGAAATAGATGGGGAAACAGTGGAAACAGTGTCAGACTTTATTTTTTTGGGCTCCAAAATCACTATAGATGGTGACTGAAGCCATGAAATTAAAAGACGCTTACTCCTTGGAAGGAAAGTCATGACCAACCTAGACAGCATATTAAAAAGCAGAGACATTACTTTGTCAACAAAGGTCTGTCTAGTCAAGGCTGTGGTTTTTCCAGTGGTCATGTATGGATGTGAGAGTTGGACTGTGAAGAAAGCTGAGCACCAAAGAATGGATGCCTTTGAACTGTGGTGTTGGAGAAGACTCTTGAGAGTTCCTTGGACTGCAAGGAGATCCAACCAGTCCATTCTAAAGGAGATCAGTCCTAGGTGTTCATTGGAAGGACTGATGCTAAAGCTGAAACTCCAATACTTTGGCCACCTCATGCGAAGAGTTGACTCATTGGAAAAGACCCTGATGCTGGGAGAGATTGGGGGCAGGAAGAGAAGGGGAGGACAGAGGATGAGATGGCTGGATGGCATCACCGAGTCGATGGACATGAGTCTGAGTAGACTCTGGGAGTTGGTGATGGACAGGGAGGCCTGGCGTGCTGTGGTTCATGGGGTTTCAAAGAGTCGGACACGACTGAGCGACTGAACTGAACTGAACTGAGCCAACTATTAGATAGTGCCTGGCACATGCAGAAGATAGCAATAAACACTTGCTGACTACAGCTATTACTGTAACGCCTAGAAATCTGTATCTAGCACCAGGATGATAATGAATTCCCATTATGAAAAGCTAACAATACCATACGTTGCAATCTTAAAGAAATATATACATTCTCCCTTGTGATGGCAGTATTAAAGCAGTGTTTCCTAAAGTGTCTTTAATGAAACACCAGTCCTGCAAAATAATTTACAAAAAATGAATCCCAGAGCAAATAAGCTTGGGAAATGGTACACACACAGTTGGATTTACATCAGAGTATTAAAGACTCTGAAAAGTTCTATAGAGATGTGGAGTTTAATAGCTAGGCACAAGTTCTTTGGTACCTCTCCTTTTAAGAATTAGGGTTTAGTTCCCTTCATGCTGCATGAAGATTGAACTGAGTGACCAAATTCTAATGAGCAGATTACAGAAGTGACCTAGGCCTAAGATGTGGTCATAAAAGGTTTTGCCATCTCCTCCTTGTTTTCTCTCTTGGGTCAGTTACTCTGGGAGAAGCCAGTGGCTGTGTGTCAAAGAAAAGCCCATGCAGCAAGGAAGGAATGCCTCTCTCCACAGCCACATGAGTGAGCCTTATTGAAGTGAGTTTTCCAGCCCCAGTCAATCCTTCAGATGACTGCAGCCCCGGGCTGCATCTGGACTACAATCTGTGAGATACTCTGAGCCAGAACCACCCAGTAAAGCTGCTAAATTTGGTGGAAGTTTGTTATGCAGCAATAGAAAACTAAAGGATAATAAAACTTGTTTCACTGTATACAATCCAGTGTTTGACCCTGGACTCTGTTCCATGCAGTACTCATCAACACTGCAGCCCATACTCTTATTAGAATGTGAAAAATCGCTTTACAATTATATACTGTCAAGTTTCTCTGAAGCTGGTTTTAAATCTTTTAGAAATAAACTTTCTTTCCCTTTTTCAATTATCCTACAATTGATAACTTTTAAAAACTCCACTGTCAGGACTTCCCTGCTTGTCCCGAGGTTAAGAATCTACCTGCTAATGCAGAGGACAAGGATTCGATCTCTAGTTTGGGAAGATGCCACATGCTGCAGGGCAACTAAGCCTGTGCACCACAACCATTGAGGCGGAGTTCTAGAGCCCACATGCCACAGTGGCTGAAGCCCATGCACCCTAGAGTCCATGCTCCGCAACAAGAGGCACCAACGCAGTGCCAAGCCCACGACACGACAACTAGGGAGCAGTCCCCACTCACCACAGCTAGAGAAAGCCCGTGCACAGCAACAAAGACCCAGTGCAGCCAAAAATAAATACATCAATTTTAAAAATCCATACTCACGCTATTCTCTCTGGGTTTTTTAAAGGTCAGTCTTAACATCTTTGCTTTGCTAACATGCCACCTTTTCCTTATAAGAATAGTCTATTTTCATTAACCATAAATTCATGTGTGGCTTTAAAAATACATTGCAAGTTTTATTACTGAAGTGTGTATTGAAGTTTGAATGTGCCTTACTTAAATTATTTTAATGTGTCTTACTTAAATTATTTTCTACCAGATTCAAATTAAGTATTAACTATTTTAACTAAAGAAAAGAATCCAAGCATTTCCTAGAAGTGTTGCTGCTGTTGTTTAGTCACCAAGTCATGTCCGACTCTTTGGACCCCATGAACTGTAGCCTGCCAGGCTCCTCTGTCCATGGGATTCTCCAGGCAAGAATATTGGAATGGCTTGCCATTTCCTTCTCCAAGGGATCTTCCATACCCAGGGATTGAACCCGTGTCTCCTGCATTGGCAGGTGGATTCTCTACCACTGAGTCATCCTAGGAGTAATTCCTTCTCAAAAACAAACCAAAAAATCTTTCCAGTTTAATGTTGTTACTATATCAGCTTTTTAGATGTTCACATAAAAAAGAATTAATACCTCTAAATAAATAATACAATTAACAGTGCAGGTTTCCTTTCAGTATATTCAGATCTATGTCTCATAAATATTCAAAAGACCCTGAGGTTAATCAGTATTGTCCTTGGGTGGTTTATCAAAGTTTTAGGTTCTCCATATAAACTTGCTTTCAAGTTCAATGAAGTCAGTGTGGCATTTGCTTAATTATAGCTTTTTAGACATTTCAATTTCCTCTACTTACTTTGCATGAAGAGAAGCCCTTGAAGCTCAAATACTTAGCCACCTCCCTACTTTACAAAAAAGTTTTGAAAAAGCACAGATTGTCACCCATTAAGGGAAAGCAGACATTTTCTGCCATTGCAGTAAGGGAATAGCTGGATAGAGAGGCTGAGTAGGGAGACCAAGCATCTTTCTCTGTGCCTGAACCACGTCTCAATTCATCTTCATTGTTTTCTTTGAAGTGAATCTCTAGAACACCAGATGCATTGGTTTTCAAATGTAATAACCAAACACATTCCAAAGCTAAATGTAAAGACTTTTTAGTTTTACTACCTAATCTCTGATCTTGTTTTATATTAACTTAATCTCTGATCTTCCCAAATAGTCTGAATACTTGAGAGGATCCAAAGGTGGCGCTGGTGGAAAAGAACTCTCCTGCCAGTGCGAGACAGAAGAGACGTGGGTTCAGTCCCTGGGTTGAGAAGATCCCCTGGCGAAGGAAATGGCAACCCACTCCAGCATTCCTGTCTGGAAAATACCATGGACAGAGGAGCCTGGAGGACTATGGCCCATAGAGTCGCAAAGAGTTGGACACGACTGAAGTGACTTCAGATCAGATCAGATCAGTCGCTCAGTCGTGTCCGACTCTTTGCGACCCCATGAATCACAGCACGCCAGGCCTCCCTGTCCATCACCAACTCCTGGAGTTCATTCAAACTCATGTCCATCGAGTCAGTGATGCCATCCAGCCATCTCATCCTCTGTCATCCCCTTCTCCTCTTGCCCCCAATCCTTCCCAGCATCAGAGTCTTTTCCAATGAGTCAACTCTTCGCATGAGGTGGCCAAAGTACTGGAGTTTCAGCTTTAGCATCATTCCTTCCAAAGAAACCCCAGGGCTGATCTCCTTTAGAATGGACTGGTTGGATCTCCTTGCAGTCCAAGGGACTCTCAAGAGTCTTCTCCAACACCACAGTTCAAAAGCATCAAGTGACTTAGCATGCATGTAAATGACAGTTAAAGGGTACAATTTCTTCATAGTTGGTTAACTATATTGAGCTACTCTTCTTCAGTTCCACGGTGAAACTAATGACAATATGTATTTCTATTATCTATGGCCATGGGCTTTAGAATTGTATGGATTCTCAGTGGGGAGAGATAAACTGGGAACTGGGGATTAATGGATACACACTATATATAAAATGGCTTCTGAGATGGAGCTAGCGTTAAAAGAACCACCTGCTAATGCAGGAGACATAAGAGACACGGGTTCGATCCATGGGTTGGGAAGGTCCTCTGGAGGAGGGCATGGCAACCCACTCCAGTATTCTTGCCTGGAAAATCCCCATGGACAGAGGAGCCTGGCAGTCTATGTCCATAAGGTCACAAAGAGTCGGACACAACTGAAGCAACTTAGCACACATGCACTTATATAAAATAGATAAACAACAGACACCTACTGTATAGCACAGGGAGCTATAATATCTTATAGCATCACTGACTCAATGGACATGAATTTGAGCAAACTCCGGAAGATAGAGGACAGGGAAGCCTGGCATGCTGCAGTCCATGAGGTCACACAGAGCTGGACACGACTTAGTGACTAAACAACAAGAATAACCTATAATGGAAAAGAATCTGAAAAAGAATATAAGTACATAACCGAATCACTTTGCGGTACATCTGAAACACTGTAAATCAACGATTTGCTCAGTTGCCTACTTGTATCTGATTCTTTGTGATCCCATGGACTATAGCTCACCAGGCTATGGAATTTTCCAGGCTAGAATACTGGAATGGGTTGCCATTTCATACTCCAAGGGATCTTCCCAACCCAGGGATGGAATCCACGTCTCTTGCATCTCTTGCAGTGGAAGGTGGATTCTTTACCGCTGTACCACCTGGTAAGCCTGTGAGATGTTGGGCAAGTTATAATATATGTGATTTTATCATCTGCAAAGTGGGGGAAATAGCAGCGCTGATCCTACAGAATTACGGTGAGAATTACATTAGTTAATATACACAAAGCAAATGAGCTAATAAATGTAAAGCATTTAGAACAGTCCTTGCACAAGTCACATGTCTCTGTAAGTTTTGACTCTTACTGTTCATATTAGTACGATTATTGAGGAATAAGGAAAATGGAATGATAGTGGAGTCAATGTAAGAATCAAATATTTCAATTAAAAAAATAAACTGGGAGACTGGGATTGGCATATACACACTGCTATATATATTTTTTATATCTGGTATAAATAAGAACATTACTGTGTAGCACAGAATGGTGCTATTAATAAACGGCAATGAGGGACTTCCCTGTTTGTCCAGTGGCTAAGACTTCAAGCTCCCAATGCCGGGGGCCGGAGTTCAATCCCTGATCAGGGAACTAGATCCCACATGCCTCAACTAAAAGGAAAAAAAAAAGCTCCATATGGCACAGCTAAGACCTGGCTCAGCCAAATAAATATTTTAAAAAACAGAAAGCAGTGAGTTAAGCACTGTGTTAGACCATTTACATATATCATGTCTTTATCCTCATTACAGTCCTAGGAAATGAGAGGTATTTCTAGTTCTGTTTTACAGGAAAAAACAGGCTCAGAGAAGTAGACTGCATCACAGCTTATAGTTAAAAATAGGTTTATCTTGACATCGAAATCACAAATAACTATAGGAACTATTATTTTAACTTTGTTACAATAATTCTTGTCCCTTAAATTTAAAAAGAATCTGTTTATAGGATATCTTTTAATCCAACTGTTACCTATAATCACAGACTCCAATATAAAGGCAGAAGGTGCAGTTGGCATTAAAGATTGTATCTGTTTTCCTGTTATACCCTTAAGCATGTCAGGTATATCAGTTCTACAATCAACTGTGATAACTAGAGAAACAACAAATGTCCCAGAGGGAGCATTTTCTAGTGATTATATCATAGATACATAATAATATCTTTATAAGCTAAGCAGGAAAACATTCTCAGAAGCATATTGTTCAGGTCAGTGATTTTAAAAGAATTCCATAGGATGAATAGCCCCTCTGTCAGAATAAAAGTTGTGGAGCAAATTCCATTATAATTCTCTTTTCTCAGTCACTTGGAACTTTCTCAAAAAGTCTCTTTCCAAGTGAAACTGTCCCTGGTGGCTGCCTCCCAAATGTGATTTTTTTTTTTTTTAAGTTAAAGGAAAATTTGTTTCTCCATCCAAGAAGGAAATAGTTATTCAACCACTTTTTTCAAAGGTTTTTAAGTATAAATACCTCAAAACTCAAACTTTTAAATACTTAAGATTTTCTGTAAAATTAGGTAGCACTCAATTATTCTTTTTGGTATTAATAAACACATGAAAAATTAGGGACAAAATTCACTGAGAATTTTACAAAGTTTGATGTTATTTGCTATATCAAATCTGGAGTAAAAGCAGGACTGGTTTTAAAGAGCTACAGTTGGATTGAAGTTGACTAAACATTTGACTGAAATTTCATTCACAGTGTTTTATCTATACAAAGTCATGGAGCCAAGATAACGCTTCACAGCCTGTGTGTGTGTGTTAGCTGTTCAGTCGTGTCTGACTCTTCGCCACCCCACGGACTGTAGCCTGCCAGGCTTCTCTGTCCATGGAATTCTCCAGTGCCCATGGGATTCTCCAGGCAAGAATACTGGAATGGGTTGCCATTCCCTTCTCCAGAAGATCTTCCCAACCCAGGGACCGAACCCTGGTCTCCTGTGTTGCAGGCAGATTCTTTACCGTTTGAGCTACAGGGAAGTCCTGTTCAAATGCCATTAAGGCCTGTGACAAGGCTGGCAAAGCTACTTCTGTAGTATTTCCTTCTGCCTTTGGCGATTTGCCTCTATTGAGTAAGAAGGGTCTTTTAAAGGTGAGTTCAGCAGCTGCCTAGGAACTCAGATGTCAAGGTCTCCTTCGGGTCTTCTGCTTCACCAGTGAAACCCACCTACCTAACCAGGGAGTGCAGAACACTAGGCCTCTACATGTGAATTAATTCCCAAATAGCATTTCAGAAAACTCTGTAAGGTAAGTGCACACATGCAGTTATTTCAAAAAGCATGTCACCTGCAAATTCTGTTGAACTGTACATTGTCAGCTATTATTCAGAACAAAGTTAAAAAAAACCAAACAACTCACTTTGTAATATGTAAAATAAAAGAGGTGTTAACCAGCCAGCAAATTTGCAAATAATCAGAACTCAGCAAAGTCCTGATCACCTGAGCTGTTTGTTGGTGCCTGCTATCAGAACTCTAAAACTAAGCTGAGCTGCCATTGTTGTGACATCTTATAAGCAGTAAATAACAAATGGGACTGTGAATGGCATGTTATTTTAGATAGATTGGTTTAGCAGCAAGTTACCCTCCAAATAGGAAAAGGAGTACGTCAAGGCTGTATATTGTCACCCTGCTTATTTAACTTATATGCAGAGTACATCATGAGAAACACTGGGCTGGAGGAAGCACAAGCTGGAATCAAGATTGCCAGGAGAAATATCAATAACCTCAGATATGCAGATGACACCACCCTTATGGCAGAAAGTGAAGAAGAACAAAAGAGCCTCTTGAGGAAAGTGAAAAAGGAGAGTGAAAAAGTTGGCTTAAAGCTCAACACTCAGAAAACGAAGATCATGGCATCTGGTCCCATCATTTCATGGGAAATAGATGGGGAAACAGTGTCAGACTTTATTTTTTTGGGGCTCCAAAATCACTGCAGATGGTGATTGCAGCCATGAAATTAAAAGACACCTACTCCTTGGAAGGAAAGTTATGACCAACCTAGACAGCATATTCAAAAGCAGAGACATTACTTTGCCAACAAAGGTCCGTCTAGTCAGGGCTATTGTTTTTCCAGTGGTCATGTATGGATGTGAGAGTTGGACTGTGAAGAAAGCTGAGTGCCGAAGAATTGATGCTTTTGAACTGTGGTATTGGAGAAGACTCGAGAGTCCCTTGGACTGCAAGGAGGGATCCAACCAGTCCATCCTAAGGGAGATCAGTCCTGGGTGTTCAGTGGAAGGACTGATATTGAAGCTAAAGCTCCAATACTTTGGCCACCTGATGCAAAGAGCTGACTCATTTGAAAAGACCCTGATGCTGGGAAAGATTGAGGGCAGGAGGAGAAGGGGAAGACAGAGGAGGAGATGGTTGGATGGCATCACTGGCTCAATGGGTTTGGGTGGACTCCGGGAGCTGGTGATGGACAGGGAGGCCTGGAATGCTGCGGTTCCGCAAAGAGTCGGACACGACTGAGTGACTGAACTAAACTGAACCCTCCAAAAGTGGATTAAACAAGGTAGAAATATTTCTCTGTGGTTAAAAAGTCTCAAGACAACTGATCTTGGTTGGAATGGCATTCCCCAGTGACAGGGACTCCTTCCGGGTGGTTGCCTGGTTATGTGAAGCTTCCATTCCAAGATTAGTTCATGTTCAAAGATGGTGGCTGAAGCTTCAGACATCATATCTCCATTTCAGTCTACGGAAGAAAGAATGAGGAAGGTACATGCACTGTCTCCTTTCTTCCACTTAAAACACACAGGCTAGAATTCACATGGTCTCGCCTGATTGCAAGGGAAGCTAAGAAATGTAGCTCTTATTCTAGAAAGATACGTGTCCAACTAAGACTCAGGACTTCCCTTTGTGAGAAGAAGGGAAGCATGCGTATTTGAAGTAAAACTGTGATTAATTGATAAAAGAGTAAGTTATTTTGCTGTTTTCCAGTCACTAAGCTGTGCCCAACTCTTTGCGATCCCATGGACTGCAGCATGCCAGGCTTCCCTGTCCTCCAGTCTCCCAGAGTTTGCTCAAATGTATGTCCATTGAGTCATAGTGATTACAAAAAATGAGAAGGAGCGGTGGACTGAGATATTCAAATTGCATTAAGTCAGAACACAAAAAAACCTATGATTGTGGGCTATTTCCTTTTATCTGTTTCTTTTTCAAGGTCTTAGAGGTTGAATTATCTTGAAAGTTAAGATCTAACTTAAAGATCTGCACGTTCCAAAGCAAAGTGGATATTTGTCAATTAATGAGAAATTCAGATTACATAGTTTGCAATCTCAGGGTTTGGAAAATTCCATATTAAATCAAGAATTGTCCTGGTTGCTACTCTATGGTATGTTTATGCTTAAAGATTTATGATCTCTCAGAAAGATCTTATTGCTAAGAAAGTATGTCATGTCATTCTCACTATTTAGTACCTGGCTTCAGTGTACATTGTTCAGATATTTTAAGAAACTAATATTCTCACTTCGCATTCAAACTGGAGAGAAAGTCATTTTGTTCAATGAAATATAAAAAATAGAGTACATATTATTTAAGAATGCAAGTGATCTCCTTGGGAAATGCATAGTGAATAACTTGAATCATCTTTAGATGGCTATGAATAAGAGTGCAGATTCTTCCACTTACTAAAGATGTGATGTTGGGTAAGCTAACTTCTCTGAGTCTCAGGCTTGTTTGTTTGAAATGTAGAAGATAACTATTTCAAAGGATTTTCATGAGGATTAATGAGCTTATGTATGTATACTTGGCATACACCAAGAAGTCAATAAAATTTAAGGATATATTACACACTGGTGTTGTCTGTTTCAATCCAGCTACTTACAATTTTATGCCCATGCTCCATTTTTCCTTTCAAAAATTTCCAAGAAGTTGATTTATTAAGAGTTTCCCAACTAGGCTTATCTTTTTAAATTTGTTTAATATTTATGAAATATTACATAGATAATTACATATAAAAGCATACATTCACATACTCTAGTGTCAAAGTAAACAAGTAGAAGTTAGAGATATGTGATTATGTGAAGTGAGCTCTATCATTCCCAAAATCATTAAAACACAAAAAGTCAAATCAATATTCCTTTTTCTTCTAACAAGAACTGAACTTTTTAGAATTATGCTTTTTTTTTTTAATTTATAATTTTCTCTTTGCTGAGAAGGATGTTCTCTTCAAAGATATTTTAGTAGTTAGGGCACTGAAATTTACATCCATGTATTTTAAAGGTTTTTGTCACTTGTATGGAAATTATGTCTTTTAATAACTTATCAGTGGTCCAAGACCTACCAAAAGAGCCTTGTTCAAGATATAATAAACACATGTACCAAAATTGCTTTAGCTTCCAGTTCCTAAGCCCAAGCTGTACCACATTTGCTATAATGGAGCAATATATTATCTTGAAATGAACTGTGGAAGCACTTTTTTTTTGTTGCACTAACATAAAATTTTAGAGAATAAATATATCACAGTGAAAAACTGGAAAATGTGAAACATTGCATCATTTGTTTGCATTTTATATAAACATCAATATTGCTTTTTCCAAAGAAAATATGGAAGAATATTAATTCTGATAAAAAATAAGTATTGCTAATGAGCCAAGCACATGAGATATTTGTCTTACAGTTTTATTAAATAAAAACCCCTACTAATAGAAGAATATCATGTTACCTTTGGTTCCTATTCTACAGATTTTTACATAGGCAAAACCTCCTCTGCTTTCCTGGGAACATGTTTCAATTAAGCACGATGAGCATATTTCAATTAAGGTTTATATTTCATACATATTTTTACAGGTGTTAATGCCTACCACCATAAATATACTCAAGAGTCACACAACTGTAAAAGAGGGTCCCATTCTTTGTTTCTGATGGTGCGTATATGTAACCCCAAATGTCTACAGAGCCAGCAGTTACAATGGACAAGTATTTCTTGTTGAAGTCATGTCAAGATAATGCCAAACTACTATATGTTCTTGTCAAACTGCTGCCAAGTTCTCCAGTCCAAAAATCTAATAATCTGCCTCAACTTAAAAGTCACCTTTACATAAGAATTGACATTAAAAATCCATTCCTGGGCATATATCCAGAGAAAACTATAATCCGAAAAGATACATGCACCCCAATATTCACAGTAGCACCATTTACAATAGCCAAGACACGGAAACAATCAAAACGTCCCTCAACAGAGGAATGGATAAAGAAGATGTGGTACGTATATACAATACAATACTACTCAGGCATAAAAAAGAATGAAATGCCACTTGCAACAACACGGATGGACTAAGTGAACCAAATCCGAAAGACAAATATCATATGATGTCACTTATATGTGGAGTCTCAAATGTGATACAAATGAACTTATTTACAAAACAGAACCAGACTTACAGATTAGAAAACAAACATGGTTACCGAAGGGAAAGTGGAGGAGCAATAAACAAGGACCTACAATAAAGCACGGGGAACTATATTCAGTAACTTGTAATAGCCTATAATGAAAAACTATACGAAAAAAAGTTCATATGTGTGTGTGTGTGTGTGTGTGTGTGTGTGTGCTTGGTCGCTTAGTCGTGTCTGACTCTTTGTGACCCATGGGCTGTAACCTGCAAAGCTCCTCTATCCATGGGATTGTCCAGGCAAGAATACTGGAATGGGTTGCCATTTCCTTCTACAGGGGATCTTCCCGACCCAGGGATCAAACCTGGGTCTCCTGCATTGCAGGCAGACATTTACCATCTGAGCTGCCATGGAAGCCCCATATATACTTATATATATGTATATATATATATATAACGGGATCACTTTGCTGTATACCAGAAATTAACATAACACTATAAAGCAACTACATGGCAATTTAAAAAAGAACTAACACTATAGCATCGATTTAACCATTTTCTGGTTAATAACTGCAGGTCGAAATGCTCCTAGAACTAAATGCAGAGAGAGAGAAAATCAGCTCTTAATGACCCACTTTGTTGGAGAGACACAGAGGTATGGGCTGTCCCAAACGACAGAGAGTGGGAAAACCACTTCCCCCGTAGCAGGATTTGTTGTTGTCATATTTGAATATGGACTCTAAGAATTAAATTCCAAGTTAAGGTTCTAATAATACTACTTGGCCCAGGAACTTGAGTTAGTTGCCCAAAGTCCCCAAGTTTTAGTCTTCTGTTCACTCAATCAAATTCCTTAAGTATTTGCTTTTCAAAGGACTTCTTTGCATGCAAAGTCAATAGATGACAAAAATACTGGGAGGTAGGTGTGAGTTTTCACTTGAAAGTAGCACATGTGTTTCACTGGGTGAGTGAACAGAAATGTCAACACAACAGAGAAGTATGCAAAGACAGAGTTATCCAGTCAGAAGAGGGTGCTGGCTGGTCTGTCCACAGAAATGTTTAATCTACTAGTGCTACTGGATTATTTTTTTTTTCTTACTCTAAGGCAGGGGGATTGCATGATCATAATATTAGAAGCATGAAAAACTTATGGTAGCAAAGGATTGACTAAAACCTACCATGTGAATTTATTTTAGGATTAAAACAATAAAGTTGACAGGGTTGTTTTGTTTTTTTTTATTCAAATTGACCATCTGACTTTTGTGTATTAAAACAGCTAAATTGATGTAATCAGTAATATTCTTGACTTTCCTCTGAATGGTGTCTCCTGAGAGATCAAGCCTCAGCTAATGGAACACAGTTCTTAACCCCAAGATAATCTTTAGTGAAGCCACCCACATGGTTTCTCTCCTTGCCGTCATTTTTAATTTTATTTTTTTAGTAAAACTTTTGGAAGTGACACAGCAACCTTGTTTTCTTTTATTTGGTTTCTGAAATGATTGTAAACTTGACATCAGTGTTTAGGGAGAACACCCTTTACAAAACTCAGTGGAAATCCTCCTAGACAAAAAAATTTTTCTTTTGTTCAGTAACGAGTCTCAGATTAATCCTGAAGCTCAAAGATCCTTTTCTACTGACTTAAATGTTGATTTGGTTTGTGGTATCTTTGATATTTTTGTTTTAAGGTACCAGTGTGTTCTTAAAGAGATGGGAATACCAGACCACCTGACCTGCCTCCTGAGAAATCTGTATGCATGTCAGGAAGCAACAGTTAGAACTGGACATGGAACAACAGACTGCTTCCAAATCAGGAAAGGAGTACGTCAAGGCTGTATACTGTCACCCTGCTTATTTAACTTATATGCAGAGAACATCGTGAGAAATGCTGGGCTGCATGAAGCACAAGCTGGAATCAAGATTGCCAGGAGAAATATCAATAACCTCAGATATGCAGATGACAACACCCTTATGGCAGAAAGCAAAGAAGAACTAAAGAGACTCTTGATGAAAGCTAAAGAGGAGAGTAAAAAAGTTGGCTTAAAGCTCAACATTCAGAAAATTAAGATCATGGCATCTGGTCCGATCACTTTATGGCAAATAAATGGGGAAGCAATGGAAACAGTAACAGGCTTTATTTTGGGAGGCTCTAAAATCACTGCATGGTGATGAAATGCAGTGACATGGTGATGAAATGCATGGTTGCAGATGGTGACCGCAGCCATGAAATTAAAGACGCTTGCTCCTTGGAAGAAAAGTTATGACCAACCTAGACAGCATATTAAAAAGCAGAAACATTACTTTGCGAACAAAGGTCCGTCTAGTTAAGGCTATTGTTTTTCCAGTAGTCATGTATGGATGTGAGAGTTGAACTATAAAGAAAGCTGAGTGCGGAAGAATTGATGCTTTTGAACTGTGGTGTTGGAGAAGACTCTTGAGAGTCCCTTGGACAACAAAGAGATACAACCAGTCCATCCTAAAGGAAATCAGTCTTTTATTATTTCCTTGATTTCCATTCAAATGAATGACTATTCATTCGAAGGATTGATGCTGAAGCTGAAACTCCAATACTTTGGCCACCTGATGAAAAGAACTGACTCACTGGAAAAGACCCTGATGCTGGGAAAGATTGAGGACGGGAGAAAGGGATGACAGAAGATGAGATGGTTGGATGGCATCACCCATCCACTCAATGGACAAGAGTCTGAGTAAACTCCGGGAGTTGGTGTTGGACAGGGAGGCCTGGCATGCTGCAGTCCATAGGGTCGCAAAGAGTCGGACACAACTGAGCGACTGAACTGAACTGAACCAGTTCACTGTGGGGGCTTCCACAGTGGCTCAGTGGTAAAGAATCAGGCTGTAATGCAGGAGGTGCAGGAGATGCTGGTTCAATCCCTGGGTTGGGAAGATACCCTGGAGAAAGGCATGGCATCCCACTCCAGTATTGTTGCCTGGAGAATCCCTTGGACAGAGGAGTTTGGTGGGCTACAGTCACAGGATTGCAAAGAGTCAGACACAACCTAGCACACACACACCAGTGTGTAGTGGGTTGAATGTCCCCAAAACGATAGTTCCGGGGACTTCCCTGGCAGTCCAATGGTTAAGAATCCACCTTCCAATGCAGGGTACATGGGTTTGATTCCTGGTTGGTGAACTGAGATCCCACATGCGACAGAGCAACTAAGCCTGCAAGTGGCGACTACTGAAGACTGTGTGCCTTGATCTGTGCTCAGTCTACAGCAAGAGAAGCCACGGCAGTGAGAAGCCCACCCAACGAAATGAAGGGTAACCTCCATTCACAGCAACTAGATAAAAGCCTGGGTGCAGATACAAAGATCCAGTGCAAACAAAAAAAAAACACTTTTTTTAAAAATCACATTGCCTTGAATATGTTGTTAAACCAAACCTCTGCTGTCTTCTTAGTTGACTGCAGAATGAATTGGTACAGTTGGCCAATGCAAGATACAAAAGCCCCTAAGACAGCATTGGCGAGGGAGGCCGGCAGCCCAGCCTCTTAAAAGCAGCAGCAAGTCATCCCAGGCTTTAACTCAGACTCAGTCCTGGGTAGCAAGGCAGGTGGGCCCCTTCCATCAGCACATTAGGCTGAGATTTAGTGCCATCACAAAGTGCTTAAACGTGCTGCTGAAATTCACGCAGTCTATATTTCTCATTGTATAGAAGTGAACTAGTGCCAGCGACTACACTGAAAGCTTCTGGCTAATCTGAAATTGTCTTTGTAGTGGTATTTACACTAACATATTTTTCTTTTATTTTTGGATGAGGTCTTTAGTAAAACAGAACTTCCTCTGCCTTTTTCCTCCTTTCCCTCCACGCCGCCCCCTTCCCTCTTAATCTCATGAGTGGGGGAAGGGTAACCACAGGACAGGATATCTGGCTTTATGCCACTGTGTCCTGCAATTGAACAGTCAGCAGATGAGTCCAGTGGTGGTATTTAAGAACAAACAAAAGGAAAATATAAATCCTTTAGGCAGCAGATATGTGTAATTTACTCTAGTTTTCTGTTTCAACTTTTTAAAGAATGCAAGATCTTAGACAATAGCGACTCAGAAATAGGCCAGTTACAGCACTAAATCTCCCTCAATTAGGGTCATAACAAAAACACTATTTATAAACATATGGTGCAACTTGATAGGATTAAAAGAATGGTGGATCCAATTTGTCATCTCCATCCACAATGTCCCAGGAGTGGTGAAAACCCTGTTCCTTATAGAGCGAGCCATTGAAGCATTTTCAGAAAAATGTTTAGAATCCCTGGTTCCACAGAGGGTCTAAATTTGTGGCTATTAACCTGGGCTTCAGGCTCCCTCTCCTCGTTCTCTGTCAGCCCCAAAATTTACATAAGCAAGAATGTAAGGTAGTGGCGCACCAACATTGGTGAAAACTGTAGGTTAGCTAAGGAAAATGAAATATCTGACACAACGTCATCAATTATAGTGCCTCTGATTTGTAAGCATTTGTGTTCCATTCTGAACAGATCTGCAAGATGAACCCCCCCCCCCAAATTAACCCCCCCCCAAGACTGGATCCTTTGAGTCTCCACACGTAACCTTAGGCTTTTGTCAACCATTAAATGCTCAGGTGTGGTCCAGTCTAGGTCTCTGCCCTCACCTGCCACCGCTCCTTTTCGGAGAGCCTTCTAGATGAAGAATGCAGATCAAACATAGGCACCATGCTTCCCCACATTCCCCTTTGATGAACCATTCCTTATTTGGCCTAGGCATCTTCTCTCTCCCTGCCCCATGTTGAGTCTCTTTCTATTATTTTTTTAGAGTTATTTGTACGTTGGATCTGCTCCTAATCAACTGAAAGCCCTTGAGTGGAGGGAACTTACTCACTTTTGTTCCCTTCTTACATCCTGATCAGCCCCTGGTACACTGCTTGCACATAGCAGACACTCCACAGTTAATTTTTGACTGCATAGACGAGCAAATAAATGATGAGTAGATTAAAAGTCAGAAGCCAAATATTAAATAATTGAAATAATGATCTGGAAAAATGAACAGGGAAAAATAAATTCGAATCATAAGTAGTTAGTTCTTCATGAGAAAAATACTTGTCCTGTGAATCATTCTATATCTTTATCCTGCATTAAAATTTAAACTGGAATGTTCCCACTTAAAATGTCTGTGTACATTACATGTTCCAAGAGAAGTCAAATTCATAATCATGACTGTACTGTATTCATAAAAGGATGTTTTGCCATATCAGTATTAATGTCATTTTTTTGGTCTTTCTTGGAGAAATGTACATTTTAAGGCTAAGACTTCGCCACAAAAGAAATTCTATCCTAAACTTCTGATGCCAAGCCACTAAAAATTCAGTTGTCTATACTGTGAAGCCATCCAAACACCTCAATGAATTTTTTATCCCCTTGTACTACATGGCTGCTCATCTGAACAAAGAGGAAGACTTACACATTATAAATACTTGATGGGAAGATTGATCGGAAACAGAAGATACAGAATAAAGTGTAAAATAGTGTAATATAGAGTCCTTGGTAAATGACTGGATTAAGAGAATGAGTGAACAGGACTTCCCTGGCGGTCCAGTGGTTATGACTCTGGGCTTTCACTGCAGGGACTGTGGGTTTGGTCCCTGGCCGAGGAACTAAGATCCCACATGCCATGCAGCATGGCCAAAAAGTAAAATAATAATAATAATTCAAGTTAAAAAAATTTTTTTTAATAAAAGGAAAAGTGATCTGCCTTTCTACTAGATGTCTTTTCAGGGAGTATGGGAGCCCTTGCATGCTTTCCCAGATAGTGTGGTAAAACATGAAGTTAACTTTTGATGCTTCTTTGTTTATTAAAAACAAAGGCTTTGGAGTATCATGATTCTAGGTACCAAGAGGGAAGAGGGATAAATTAACTTGAGTACAAGACAAAGAGATCCAGCTTAAACAAGCACAGAAAGCATTCTCATCACCTTCCAGAGTTTCTCTCTCTGATTCTAAACTCTGCATCCCCAAACCACTTCATGTTTTGAGAAGGGAGAGAAGATGAGAAAGACAAAATGATGAGGGGGAGGACAGGAAAATGGGAACAAAGTGGAGGTGAGGAAGTAGTGGGACTACTAAAGAGCATTTAGAGTTACACAGAAATGGGGAATGGAATAAAAGCTGCACTGAGCCCAGAGACAAACAAGATAAACTGAAGATTTCTGAATCATGCACGACAGACTATGCCTAATAATTCTGCAACCATAATCTAGTGGATGCCATGTACAGGCACGATCCTAAGCATTTTACCTATACTAAATCAGGGGTCCCCAGCCCCCAGGCCATGGACCAGCACTGGTCTGTGGCCTGTTAGGAATCGGGCTGCACAGTAGGAGGTGAGTGGTGGGTGAGTGAGCAAAGTTTCACTTGTATTTACAGCCGCTCCCCATCGCTTGCATTATTGCCTGAGCTCCGCCTCCTGTCAGATCTGTGGTGGAATATAAGTACTATACCCTCGAATCATCCTGAAATCCCCACCCCACACCTTGTCTGTGGAAAAACTGTCTTCCATGAAACCAGTCCCTGGTGGCAAAAATGCTAGGAACCACTGTATTAAATCATTTAAGCTCATGACAGACCTACAGGGTGAAAAGCATAGAAAGCCTGACCTAAACCATCTCAAACAAAACAGGAAATATATTGGGTTGTACAAATGAACATTCAGCTGTTATCCAAGGCTCAAAAAATGTGTCCCTCTCTCCATTTCTTCACTCTCTTGCCATTTTATTGACCTCAGGTCCTAGCAGGCTGTCCCTTTCTAATCCTCAAAAAGCTGCCTATAGCTGTGAGTTGAGGTACTTATTTCTTGCTCAATTCAGGGTGGGGGAAATACAGTTGGAACAAAAGTCCCAGACAAAAGTTCCAGAATTTGTTGTCCTGATTTGCCAGGTTTTGTCTTGTGATTATCCCATGAACCAAACTCAGTTCTGAGGAATTTGCTGACTGTTTTAAGCCAAGTATAGATTAACCCTGAAACTTAGGTGGGGGGTGCAATTCCACCCAAACTAGATTGATGAGAAACTCAAGGAACCATTAGAAAGGGGGCAAGAATGAAATCTTTATAAAGGTAGACTGCAGAGATGGTAAAAATGAACATAAAAATAAATAAGTAGCTATTAAATAAAGCAAAGACTCCAAATGTAAAATATTTTTATGATTCAATTTTTGTTAAAAGCTTCCCTGGTGGCTCAGAGGGTAAAGAATCTGCCTGCAGTGCAGGGGACCCGGGTTCAATCTCTGGGTCAGGAAGATCCCCTGGAGGGGGGCCATGGCGACCCACTCCAGTATTCTTGCCTGGAGAATTCCATGGACAGAGGAGCCTGGTGAGCTATAGTCACTCAGTGACTAACACTTTACATGTATTTTAACATATGTATATATGCATGTGCCTGTATCTATCTGTACTGAATTGCAGCAAGAGAAGCCATCCCAGGATGATTCAGGCGGAAAGGAAAAATATTTTAAAAAGGTTTTTACTGGTTTGGAATCTCCAGGAAGTTGGCTATCTTGTGTCAGACTGCTAAAAAGAGGACCCTGAAAGATTTGTACACTAGTGACTTATTAAATGATGCCGGGAGATGCCTGCTAGGCAGTGGGGGAAGCAGGACTGGGAAGAGGAGAAAGCCCAGCAAAGGTGCGGTCTCCAGTGATGGTCCCCAGGGTAGCTACAGCCTGATTCCACAAACACCGTAGCAGAAGTTACACCTCAGTATGGCCCCAACCCAAGGTCTAGGGGCTGGCCTTTCCAACTCTGCACCTCCAAGTAACTGGATAAGGGCTGTTACCCAGGAAGGCAACTTCGGAGGACTTCTAGCTTTCTGTGCCCCTTGGCAAAAGCTAATCCAGGAGCCATGTGGGATGTAGGTGTTGCTTTCAGAATGAAAGCACCTTAAGATGCTGGGAAAATGAAGCACACGAAACAGTAAAAGGGGATCTGGTGAGATCTGGGCAAGGCACAAACACGATGCACTCATTTAGCAGAACCAGCTTTGAACTACGGGGCCCAGTTAAACACAGTGACCACACTGTGCAGCTGCCCTGGGAAATCCTGCGTGGGGCTGGTGTCCATGAACTCAGTGCCACTTCCCACTGCTGACTGTGGCCACCACCACTGCCCTCATCAGCGGGGATTCCTTGTGGTTCTTGCTCTTTGAGTCCCTAATTTCTAAAGTCTAGAAACTGGGCTTTCCTGGTGACTCAGATGGGAAAGGATCCTCCTGCAATGCGGGAGACCCGGGTTCACTCCCTGGGTTGGGAAGATCCCCTGGAGGAGAGCATGGCAACCCACTCCAATATTCTTGTCTGGAGAATCCCCATGGATAGAGAAGCCTGGCATGCTACATCCAGGGGTTCAAGGACACGACTGAGTGACTAAGTACAGCACAGCCCACAGGGGACTAGGTGATGGAGGTGAGAATGTGTGTTTATACTTCTGCTGTAAGAGATGCCAGAAAAAAAGAATATCTGGCATTTTTAGCTTCTATATTAAGAGGCAAGCTGTGCATCATTAAGTATTAAGTGGGGATTCCCAAAGCACTGGGAGAGGATGCTCACCTTGTGTGGCCAAGAAGGGCAAGAGGTGTTCTTGACACATACTCACAAATACATAAAACATTTAAGAATTATCCAGACACTACTAACAGACATTACCTCTGGAGAGTGGAATTTTATATCTTTCTGTAGTATTTGAGAATTTTATAAGGGGCTTATTTTTTTTCATGTTGAAGAACTGGTTTACTTCTTAAAAGATCTGTGCCTTTATTAAGAACAGCTTTTAGGAGGTCAGAATGTTTTAATTAAATTATGTACTTTCTCCTTTCAGATTTGGTGGTGATCAAGCATTTTTTTCATTCATTTATTGAACATGTATTGAATCTTGTGCAAGGGCCACACAATGTAAAAAGACACAGCTTCCGCTCTCAATGAGGTTATGACAAGGATTGGGAATAAGATGCTTTTGAATTTGTGGGTTTTACTTTATTTTGCTTTCTCAAATACCAGCCAGACTTTAGCTTCAGAGAGTAAGTGCCTCAACTAGGCAGCTTTAACTAGCTCTCCTTTTCTTCCCTATAAAATGGAATTGAAGACTGTAAGTTGTAGATCTTCCTGATGATTTCCAAGCTAAATGACGTTGGTGTATTTGAAAGGAAGTTGCTATGAAAGTATTGTATGCTCTTGAATTTCATTTTTTAAAGATTTCATTAGAATTAGGTAACATTACCTCGTGTTTTGTGTCGGACTGCAAAAGACTTATTGCTATCCAGATGTATTCCTTTAGCTGATGGTAATATAAGCATTCTCAAAGCTCATATTTCTAAGCCTGGGATTTAACACAAAACCATAGGTAATAAAGATGTATAAAATCTAGCGTCTGAATCATCCCATCTTCCTGACATCTCATTTTGATTTATGAAACATTTAATGATATGGTCAAGCCAAGTTGTAGCTTGAAAGGAGTTACTTTATTCTACCACTCACCCTCAACTCCCCAAAGGTCCATATAGTCAAAGCTATGGTTTTTCCAGTAGTCATGTATGGACGTGAGAGTTGGACCATAAAGAAGGCTGTACACTGAAGAATTGATGCTTTTGAACTTTGGTGTTGGAGACGACTCTTGAGGGTCCATTGGACTTCACGGAGATCAAACCAGTCAATCCTAAAGGAAATCAGTCCTGAATATTCATTAGAAGGACTGATGTTGAAGCTGAAGCTCCAATATTTTGGCCACCTGATGCAAAGAGCAGACTCATTAGAAAAGACACTGATGCTGGGACAGATTGAAGGCAGGAAGAGAAGGGGACGACAGAGAACGGGATGGTTGGATGGCATCAACTCACTCAATGGACATGGGTTTGAGCAAGCTCTGGGAGACAGTGAAGGACAGGGGAGCCTGTGTGCTGCCGTCCATGGGGTTGCAGAGTTGGACACAACTGAGTGACTGAACAATACCCTCAGCTCCCCAAAGCCACCCTAGGGAAGCAGCTTGCAATGTGAATTCAGCAGCAGGAGCCAGCTACTTTTACCAACCAGCGTATCTCCCCCAAGTCTCTCCTCTCTAGAAACTCTGAAACTCCACTGCTTTTAAAAGTCATCCTGGTTGACAATGGTCCAGTTGGCTGACATAAAATCATACACTACTCTTATAGGTAGCTAACACTCTTTTGATTTGGAATTAACTCATTATAAAAAGAATCACATTTGAAATCCACCCTTACATTCTGAAATATTATATTTCAACTCAGTAGACCAAAGTAACTGTTTGCAATCTGTTGTCTGTGGAACCCTAGGGTTCCATGAAGGTGCCTTTGGGCAGAGAAAGTCAGAGACTGAGAGTGAGGCTGAGGGGTGAAAGATTCAGAGTGCTGCTTTCCTGCCCAAGATCAACCCATTCTCTCTCCTAACTTTCTACATACTGGGCTTCCATGTAAAGGCTTATTTGGAAAAAAAGTTTCTGTTAATTTTTTTCAAAGTGACTTGAAATTTAAAATGTGTATTCTCTTCAACTCAGAAATGTAACTTAAAAAAAAAATTACACTGCAGAAAAAAAAATTGAACTCATAATCAAGATTTATATATCAAGAACTCTGTTATCATTACTTTGTAACAGCAGTACATTGGGAACAACCTAACACTAACAACCTAACACTTTCCAATAGGGGAATAGATAATCAAGCTAGGGTATAGTCATTCTATATAGAAAAATACTATACAGCTGATCAAAATGCATGGAAAGATCTTTAGGACACATTTAAGTTTTTTAAAAGAAAATTTCAGTAAAATGTGCTTAGTATGGTCCAATTTATGAAAAAATAAGGCTATACACTTGCCTACTGTTGTTTTTGTTTAATAGTTAAATCAAGTCTGACACTTTGTGACCTCATGGACTGTAGCCCACCAAGCTGCTCTGTCCATGGGATTATCCAGGCAAGAACACTGGAATGGCCTGCCATTTCCTTTTCCAGGGGATCACCCAGCCCAGGGATCAAACCTGTGTCTCCTGCATTGGGAGGCAGATTTGTTAGCACTGAGTCACTAGGGAAGTGCATACTTACCTATATATTTAATAAATGCTTAGAACAAGGGACTAGAAAGGTATAGTATATCAACTGTTTCTAGGGCTTCCCTCTAGGAGGAGAGCATGTAAGGTTGGTAGGCTGGTAAAGAAGGACTGTCACACTTTCACATTTTCTTCCAAATCTTCCTGAGTTGTTTGAATGTTCTACACTCAGATTTTATCCAATTATAGCTTATGCACATTATTATAGAAAATATTTTTTACAGAGCTTGAGATCATGATGGTGCTAATGAAACCATGAATATCTGCTTTTTCCCTACATTATCAAGTTAGTGCCACAGATGGAGTATCTCTGTTTTTCTGGAAAAGACTGAACCTACTAATCCCAGACCAGTCTTCTCAACCACAGATACCACTGTTACAGTCAGATCAGGTGAGAGAGTGTCACTGGTTTGTGGTTTTCAGCTCAGCATGCGTCTTATTGGCAGGTTTGTGGCTCTGCTCTTTGTTCTTTGTTTTAAACCATATTATACAATTCATCCATTAACAGTACCCAATTCAGCACTATTTAGTATGTTCAGAGTCGCAAAACCATCATCACAGTTGATTTTAGAGTATTTTTATCACTCCCAGAAGATAGCCCTTACCCATTAGCAGTCATTCCTCATGCTCCTCCCCATCCTCTACAATCCACAGATCTATTTTCCGTCTCAATAGATTTACCTATTCTGGAAGTTTAATATAAATGAACTTATACAACATGTGACCTTTTGGCTCTAGCTTCTTTCAGTGAACAAAATTTTTTCAAGGATACCATTGCATGTATCAGTATGTCATTCATTTTTATTGCTAAGTAATATTCCTTTAGATGGATATACCACATTTTATTTATCCATTTATTAGCTGATGGACATTTGTGCTGTTTCTGCTTTTTGGTTTGTGAATAATGTTGCTCTCTACATTTGCACATAAGTTTTCGTATGTACCTACGTTTTCAATGTTGCTCTCCACATTTGCACATAAGTTTTCGTATGTACCTACGTTTTCCTTTCTCCTGGTAATATATCTAGGAGTGGAATTACTAGGTCATATGATAATACTACTTTTTAACATTTTGAGGAATTGCCAGGCTTTTCCAATGAGGTTCTACCTATTTACATCCCAAGCAATGTATGAGTGCCTATATCCTTGCCAAAACTCGTTTTGTCTGTCTTTTTGATCATGGTCTTAGGAAAGAAGCAGCAGTTCCCATTATGTTCTTGTGTATTTGAGAATGACTACATGTATTAGTTAGGCTTCTACTACAATAGCATCACATAATAAAAACAACCTCAAACTTCTGTGGCTTTAACTACAAGCATCTATTTCTCCCTTTAACATGTGTGCATTGACTGTGGCTCCGTTGGGCTTGGCTGGGCATTGGTTCTGATCCATTTCATGTGTCCTTATCCTAGGACCAGGGAATTCTCTTCTCATAAGGGAGCTCAGAATCTCAAGCAGCAAACAGAAATACCCTGTGACCTAAAACAGGCACAAGTCACTTCTCTCAAACCATTATCAAAAAATTCATGTCTCCAAACCCAACTTTAGTGGAGCTGGTGAGTAAACTTGCTTGCAATGGCAAAAGGTACAAGTGTCTAAGTTTACTAAGTATAGAAGTAAAAAGCTGGGAACAATAATCCAGTCTACCCTACCACTCAATTCTCTATCTCCAGTTCTATCCTCTTTCTTGTTTTCTAACATGGCTTAGCTATTACGTGTAATATGTTGCTGTCATTAAATTTTACTATGTCTCAAATCGAAGAAACCCTTTTTGTTAACCAAATAACTGCTCCTCCCAACCTCTCCATCTAGACAACAACACCCAAATAGGAATTACCAGAAGCTCAAATAATTACGAATTAGAGCGTCCATCTGCCATCATGCTTTCTTCTCTTTTGTATCAAATGCTGCTAGCTTCCACCCAATATTTCTTCTTAGAAAAGGAAAAAAAAACTGATTTGATTCAGAGTAGCAATGTGCTTTTTCCCCAGCCTCTCTCATTTTGTAGCTGAGGTTCACCCTGGGATAAAAGTCTACTGTGAATTTCTGGAAAACTTTGGTTTCTTTGTCATTTTCTTCTCATTGCTGTTACCTAGGACAAGGATGTGAGACTAGAGGTGAAATGGCTATATTTTAACCATGTATAGATGAAAGCCACTTGCTGAGACTCGGGGCGCAGAATGGAGGGAGGAACATGGAACACTGATACCATCATGAAGTTTGGCCCCACCTGGCCTGCCCGCTTCTGGAATATTATGTCACCCTCTGATAATCAGGCATCAGTGTCCACATGGACTGCCAAATAATTTAGAAATTTTTTAATGTGGTAATTGAAAGTGAAAGTGAAGTCTCTCAATCGTGTCCGATTCTTTGTGACCCCATGGACTGTAGCCTACCAGGCTCCTCCGTCCGTCCATGGGATTTTCCAGGCAAGAGTACTGGAGTGGGTTGCCATTTCCTTCTCCAGGGGGATCTTCCTGATCCAGGGATCGAACCGGGTCTCCCGCATTGTAGGCAGATGCTTTTACCGTCTGAGCCAATGTGGTAATGAAGATATCCTAAATTTGGGGGGGGCTCCAAAATCACTGCAGATGGTGATTGCAGCCATGAAATTAAAAGACGCTTACTCCTTGGAAGGAAAGTTATGACCAACCTAAACAGCATATTCAAAAGCAGAGACACTACTTTGCCAACAAAGGTCCGTTTAGTCAAGGCTATGGTTTTTCCAGTAGTCATGTATGGATGTGAGTGTTGGAATGTGAAGAAAGCTGAGTGCCGAAAAATTGATGCTTTTGAACTGTGGTGTTGGAGAAGACTCTTGAGAGTCCCTTGGACTGCAAGGAGATCTAACCAGTCCATTCTAAAGGAGATCAGTCCTGGGTGTTCTTTGGAAGGAATGATGCTAAAGCTGAAACTCCAGCACTTTGGCCACCTCATGTGAAGAACTGATTCATTGGAAAAGACTGATGCTGGGAGGGAATGGGGGCAGGAGGAAAAGGGGACGACAGAGGATGAGATGGCTGGCTGGCATCACCGACTCAACGGACTTGAGTTTCAGTAGACTCCGGGAGTTGGTGATGGACAGGGAGGCCTGGCATGCTGCAATTCACGGGGTCCCAAAGAACTGGACACGACTGAGCGACTGAACTGAACTGAAATGCTCTATAAACTTCTAATCTTTCATCTCAGTTTCATCTCATCTCAACTACCTATGCACCCAGTTTCCATTCTTTGTCCTTCTCAGCTGTTTGTGTCCCACCTACCTGGAAGCTGATGTTGGTGACTTGTCATCCCGGGTCCCTTGCTTGTTGGCTTTTTGTTGAGTTTGGCCATGGAGGCACTGGCATAAGCAGAGCAGAAGGAAAAAGAAGTCAGGGTATTTCTTCCTGTCCACTCTCTGCTTTAGTGCTTCTTCTCTGGCAGTGGTCACAAGCCTCCCAACCTCAGCTCCCATGGGATAGCCTTCTCCCAGGGCTCCAGCTCTCTGTAGGGTCTTTAATGCTACTTCCTCGGGTGATAATGGCTCCCGAACATTGTTGGTGTCTGGCAGCCTCAGCATTCCTTGTCTGCTCCTATAACTCTGCCCAGTCTCTGTATGTGGCCCCTGCAGTCCAGTGCCTTCAAATAAACCATCTGCAATGAATTGTTTCCAGCTGGCCCCTGACTAATGCAGTAAAACCTCTCTTGGTATACATGCTTCAGGTTTGCATTTCAGTTACATTTCTCATAATCTTCCCTTTGCTTGAAATCCCTTTCCTCCCACTTCTGTGTCTAGCTGTCCTTCCAAGCCCTCTCAAACACCCCTGCTTCTAAGTAGCCTCCCTTAATTCCCACACCATGGAAATCTCGTCTTCCCTGAAACTTACTCAGCACATACTTGAGAGTTATTATCTTTATTTTGCTTTAAATTATAGTGACTTACGTACATGTAACTCTGGCCAGTTTGTAAATTCTTTGAAGTCTGAATGTACACCTACGTCTGATTTGTTTTTCTCTCTCTCCTTAATATTCCTCCTTGAACTCTACCTCCCTCCCCAAAGCACCTGAAATAAAGCTTGGTGCCAAATGGGTGTTCTATCCCTCATTTTTGTTACCATTTATTACTACTGATTACTATTATAACAGACACCAGTTACTAATTTAATTGTACACTTTATAAAAATTTATGAAAGTGATGGCATAGACTAAAATTTCCCTTTGGTGATAACATGGTTGTTACATTTAAAATATGCAAATTCGTCTATATAATATGCATGTATGATAAATGCATATGAAAATATGCAATTCATATATGATACATATATAATAGGGGACTTTGTTTTTATTTAAAAGTTTTCTGATGGTTAAGTCTTGTTTTCTCCCAATACTTTTTCTTGGGTATCAAAGACACAAATCCTGCATGGGCAAATATTCATTTGTAACAGGTTTTTTAACATTATGAGTTGGAATAGAAGTGACAGTTATCTTCTAAGCCAGTATTTTAAAGCTGTGTCCTGGGGAGTGCTATCCAGTCTTGCCAGGAATGGGGATATACTGAAAAGCCCTCAGTAGGCTTTTACTTGAAGAAGGGTTCTGATCTTCAGAAGGCGTAAAAACAATTTCTCTAATCTCACCTCCTACTCCAAACACCATTACAGTGTCTCTGCTTAGCTGCTAAGTCTCTTGCCTAAATATCTCCATATCTGGAAATTCACTGACTATGCAATAAGATTAAACAATGTGTTTTTAAACTCTAAGTTTACAAAGTTCTATATTATATTTGGCTGAAACCTGATGACCCATCTTTCTTCCGCTTGAAGTAGTAAGGAATATATCTAAAGTTACTTCCTGAAAATGGTTGATTTTTTTCCTCCTTTTGAAACTAATTCCCCCGTATGAATACTTCATATTCATTGTCTTAAATCATAGTTTGGCTTTTTGCGTTGGTTTTCTATCTTAATTTGGGCATTAACAGGATTAACTATTCCTTCTACCTTTAATGTATCTGAAAATTTGTGTATTATGCCAGAATGCTCATAGAAGAGACCACCTTTGAAGTTGATGTCAGCACAAAAGAATGCACAACATTCAAGCCACATTTCTCCATCTTTTCACAAAGATGTCATAAAAATTTTTTATTAATCGCTTATTTAATTCCAAGTGTTCTAATTCCACTGTATTTCCATGGTATGCTGCTGCTACTGCTACTAAGTCGCTCAGTCGTGTCCGACTCTCTGCGACCCCATAGACAGCAGCCCACCAGGCTCCCCCGTCCCTGGGATTCTCCAGGCAAGAACACTGGAGTGGGTTGCCATTTCCTTCTCCAATGCATGAAAGTGAAAAGTGAAAGTGAAGTCTCTCAGTCGTGTCCGACTCTTCGTGACCCCGTGGACTGTAGGCCACCAGGCTCCTCCGTCCATGGGATTTGCCAGGCAAGAGTACTGGAGTGGGGTGCCATTGCCTTCTCCATGTCCTATATATACTGTTGTTCTACAAGACCATGTAGGACATCCTATTGACATGAAAAAAATATTCATATTATTTACATAAAAATAGGTTATGAAACAGAATGTGCAGTATGAACCTATAGTAGTTCATTTAAGTTCATTTAAGGTCTAGAAGGCTTCAGATGTTACAGGGTTATCTGTGAGTGATGGGACAATTGGTAAATTTTTTTCTTTGCTTTTCTGTCCCAGGCATTTTCTACAATGCATTTTCTAGTGTAATAAATATAACTGATCCCAAAAAGGAACAAATTCTTCTGGAAGCATTGTAGAGAAAGGATTTTCAAAATGTAAGGTAGAACTGGACAGACTTGGTGATCACTTGATGTGGGAAGAGGAGGGATTAGAGTGATCCCCAACTAAAGAGTGATTTCTAGCTAAGAAAATCACTCATTTGAGCTTATTAATTGGTTAACTAAAAAAATCAGCTTTGGAGGAAAATATGATGGGCTACTTTCTATGGTTACGTAACCAACCACCTCAAAATTTAGTGGCTTAAAAATAAAAACATTTTTCTTATACTCATAAAAGTGCATCTGGGGCAGTGCTCAGCAGAGGTCTCTCCTCTCTGATTTGCTCTCATTAGTTTGGGGAGTTTTAGGGCCGGGCTTGCAGGGATCGGGTATTATATGAATGTATGACCTCTCCCCATGTCTCACCAGTACGGTGGCTTCAGGAATTCCAAGGTACTGAGACTGAGGTGGGGGCAGGGGAGGCAGAGAGAGGGCAAGAAGAAAGGATGGCAAGCAGCACAGATCATGTGGTTCCATGCTAGCCCTTGCTTCACTACAAGCCCAAAGACGTACAGCATGTGGTTGGGTGGCTTGGTAGGTGTGTTGCAACTACTTGGGTTGTGGTCTCCAGACAACTGTATGAGTAATTGTGTGTTTTTTGAAGCAATCCATGGGATGGAGGAAGGAAAGGGACGTTTACCTGACCTGATCCCTCCTATATTGGTTTTCTGTTACTGCACAATAATTCACCACGAACTTAATGATCATTAAAATACCCACTTATTAGCTCATAGTTTTATAGGTCAGAAAGCAGGTAGAGCTAGGTTATCTGCTGGGGGGCGGGTATCACAAGGATGGAACCAAGGTGACCCCTGAGTTTTCACTGAAGGCTCTGGAGAAGATTCACTTCCAAGCTCATTCTTGCTGGCAGAATTCAGCTCCTAGTGGTTTTACAAAGGAGGTCTCCGTTTCTTGGCTGGCTGTTAGCTTGAGGCTGCCCTCAGCTCTTAGAGATCCCCTGCTTGTCTTGTGATGTGTCCTCTCCATATGTGAACAGGTAATGGACAGTCAAATCATTCTTGAGCTCTAAATCTCTAACTTCCTTTCCTAAAATTAGCTAGAGAACATGCTCTGCTTTGAAAGTACACATACAATAAGGTCATGCTCATTAGGATAATTTATATATTTTTTTAAATTGCAGGACAATTGCTTTACAATATTGTTAGTTTCTGTCATCTATCAACATGAATCAGCCATAGGAATACATGTATCCTCTCCCTCTTTAATCTCCCTCCCATTTTACACCATATCCCACCCTTCTATCTAAGCTGTCACTGAGCACTAGATTTGAACTCCCTGCCTCATACAGCAAATTCCCACTGGTCAACTGTACCATCTAACAAAATCTAATCTTGGGAGTAAAAGCCATCAAATTATACATCAATTATACACAGCACATTTACCAGGGTCCAACTCTTTGTGACCCTATGGACTGTAACCCACCAGGCTCCTCTATGCATGTGATCTTCCCAGCAAGAATCCTGGAATGGGTTGCCATTTCCTCCTCCGGTGGATTTTCCCAACCCAGCGACTGAAGCCGCATCTCCTGCACCTCCAGCATTGCAGACAGATTCTTTATGGCTGAGCCACTGGGAAAGCCCACCCCAGGGTGGTAAACATTCCTATATCTGATTTAAGAGCTGCTGGATAGTATACCAAGACCAAGACTGGGGCTGACGCTATAATGTTAACAGATGAGCCATGGAAATGAAACTATGCCACCTCTGTTCCACTTCTATGACTTTTGACAAAAAGAATGCTCTGAGAATCCTCACACTTTTAGGTATTCAATAAATGTTTGTTGAAGGACCTATGTATTGGACAGAAGAGAATAAGTATTTATAACAGTAAATGAGAGACTCACCAACAGGTAAATAGATTTTAAATGAGCACCTAGCTGTTTTCAAAGTGTCTCTCCAGTTCTGAATGAATTACATTCCTGGGTCCTGAGAGAATAAGAGGTAAGATTACTGCCAAACCAATTCAACATATATTTGTTAAGTGAACGAGGAAACAAGTTAATTTTGTTCGGTGATCCTCTGTCTACAGGACTTGAAAGCCTATCCAAACCACCACCTCACCCACCCCATCAAAATGCTAACTTAGTAGTGTATATTCTTTCTTGGTGATACTGTAGGAAAACTCTTAGAGATTATCATTCTTACATTTCATTAAATACTAAACATCTTTTAAAAGGCACCATCACTGAAATTCAAACTGTGAGTTTGAGCAGTGCAAATAAGTTCATGTTAAAACACTGGGAGTGTTTTTCAGAAATATGTGTTTGTGGAGAAGGAAATGGCAAGCCACTCCAGTATTCTTGCCTGGAAAAGTCCATGGACAGAGGAGCCTGGCGGGCTGCAGCCCATGGGGTTACATGACTGAGCATGTGTGCGTGAGCTAAAAAAAAAGAAAGAAAGAAATATGTGTTTGCCCTGTGCTATACTGATCTTCTATATACTGAACATATGTATATGTGTGTGTATATATATGTGTGTGCATGTATGTGTGTGAATATATGCTATACATCATATTCAATAAATATTAATTACAATTTTTTCTGTGACCCTAAATAGATTTACTTCCAAAGTATCTTGCTTTAATAAATCTCTGGTTAATTATGTACAAAATACACACAGGATTAATTCAATCAGTTATAATCTGAGAAAATCCTTTAATCATTCTTTAACTTATGAATATGTTAAAGGATAAATATTTGATAAAGTACAATGTGAGAACTTCAATACCTTCATCACAGATGCACTTTCTTTTAATCAGAATAATTTTGAAGATATTTTAATATATGCAATGCTTTTCTCATTCTGTGGTACATTTGTAAAACAGTAAATTAGTATGTCTATTATAAACAAAAGTCTATTATGAACTAAATACTACATACATACAAATGGTGGAAAAAACAGGTGTTAGACATACCACCAATCCCCATGAAATTTACTTCCAATTTACAGACAAGACACAATTAAAGAACAAGATATGATGCATTTAAAAAGTCTATTAGAGTTGGAAGAACCCTCAGAGATTTTATCCTAAAATCTCAGATTTATCCTAAAATCTTCTCAGTTGAGAATTGAGTACAGAAAACATATAGAAACTGGAAAAAAGATAAGTATAGCTTCCAGGAATGAAAATATATAAAACGGCTACATGCAATATTTGTTTCCTATCCTTCTGATTATAAATTCAAAAAGGGTCAAACAATCTGATAGTAAAGCGACAATGATCCAAAAATAAGTGGTTCTCACCCCCATTTTTTTTCTGTGCTGTTCTTAGAGTCAAGGATTAATGCAAAAATAAAATTCTGGAATCCCTTCCTTGCCCGCTCTGTTTATTTATTTATTTTTTAATTCAAGAATATGATGTACCCAACTTTATACCTGGCTGGCTCAAATCTTCGGTGATTTCTCCTACATTCATCCTCAGAATTTTCTCTCTAGTCCAAGCAAAAAAACCCCAGAAGCCCATTTTGTATGAGTATGTAAACTGCACACCACTGTGTAAATGTGATCACATTAAAATACGTGCAAACTTGGCAGTTAGGAAATGTCACTGCAATCGTTAGGACGTGAAATTTCAATCTCTTTGATGAAGATACCATCTTTCAGCCAAGCCCTGGCAGAAAATCTTAGGTTCCTGTTAGACCCCTCCCTCCCCAGTCAGCTGCCGGGCTCCATCCGGAGGGATGGGGGCTCTCCTTTTCCATCACAGTTAAGCGTTCCCAGACTCAGGAGAAACCTTGGGTTTCTGCAGGGCACTCAATATGCAGCTAAGTGTCCCAGCTCTGTAAAGGGCAGCTGGAAATGGATTTAAAATGGCAACGCGGACCAATCAGCGCCGCCGCGCCAGAAGCAGACATTTACACGCGCCTCCTCCACAGGCACAGAGGAACCTGGCGGTGCCTAACTCCCTACTTAGGGCTGTAAAGTAGGCGTTTTTTAATTCCACGGTGGTCTGTATTTGAGGGAAAGAAAAAAATCTTCCTTGAGTAAAAGTTTTTATTTTGGAATTGGCCCAAAATAATTTTGGGTGTGATGTGTGAAAATCTGAACCTAATTTTTTCAGAGTTTTTGTTATTCAAGGATGAAAAGAGGTACATTTTAAAATGTACTCCACCTTTTTCAAAACGGACTGGGGTCATTATGGTGTTCACATAACTCAGAAACAGCCCAGGCTATAAAATTAGGACTTGGCAGAAAGGGAGTTCCTAGGGAGAAGGTTAAATCGAGGTAAACTGAAGGGAGAGTTGGACAGTTGGCGCAATTGTGGAGTTAGGAAGCATGAGGTCCCCTCGTTAGGCAACTCTTCTACCCTGCGAGCGCTGGAAGCCGGATGCATAGAGCCAGTCGAAGGGAGGTTTCGCTCGCCTTTAGCCCTACCCGGAGAAAAACGCTCAGTGAAGGCTGGTGCGCTCGTGTGCCTGTGTGCACATTGTTTGCAAGTGTGCATGTGTGCGAATGTGCATGTGTTTCTGCGTGCATGTGTGCATACAAGTGCGCGCCTGTTTGTTTACATGTGTTTATGCCTGCATGTGTCTGTGGGAGTGTGCACGTGTATCTAAGTGCACGTGTGTGGATTTGCGAGCAAGTCTGTGTGTGTGTGTGTGTGTGTGTGTACGCGTGCGCGTTCTCGATGGGTCGTGCAATCTGCCAGGAGGGTATTCCGACACAGAGCAGGACTGTGGGGGCTTGTTCCTACTCCCCTTCATTTGATCCCACTCCCAGGAAACTAGAACTCTGCCGCGCGTGCAGCCAGACGCTTCCTGCAGAGTGTTGGCTCCGCATCGTAGAGGTGCAGGTAAAGGCCAAGCCCCTAAACGCGGCTCCGGGGCAGCCACATTCCCGCGCCTTTCTAGGACAGCCGCCCAGGAGCGACCTCGGGCGGCGGGCGGGGCTAGGCCGGCGGCAAGCCGGCCCGGGATTCCCGGCCTGTCCCTTTAACCCCGCCGTGAGGCGGGAGCACGTGAGCGGGGCTCCGGGTGGCACCCGGGCGCCGCCGCCGCGGAGGCAGTTGTATTTCGAACACTGCCTCTGGCCCGCGGCCAGGCGCCTTGGCTCGGCGGTCTGCCTGGCCTCCCTCCTCCTCATACTTTTCCTCCAGCGCAGCCCCCTCCCCTTTATCCGCCCACGATTAGAGGTGGGCACTCCCCCCATCTCGCCGCCCCCTCCCCAAGCACACACACACTCAACGCGCTCGAATTCTGGGGTAGAAACTCAGAAAACTTCCAGCCTGGGCAGCGCGCGCTTGGTGCAGGACGCAGGAGTAATCAGCCCGTCCCCCTCCAACTCTCCGGTGCCGCTGCCGCCCGCTCCCGCCACCCGAGAAGGAACGGTGCCACCCACCGCTCCGTCCCCTGCCTGCGCCCAGTGCCCGACCGGATCCCCGCAGAATCTCCCCATCCTCCCTTCGCTTTCCGACTGCCCAAGGCGTTATTTGTTTTCTCTCTCTTTCTCTTTCTTGCTCTGCGAGCGCGGAGCGGGGGGGAAGAGGAGGAGGAATTCTTTCCCCGCCTAACATTTCAAGGGACACAATTCACTCCAAGTCTCTTCCCTTTCCAAGCCGCTTCCGAAGTGCTCCCGGTGACCGCAACTTCTGATCCCAAACTGAGAGGGGAGCCTCCCAACTTCAGTTCCTCTTTTCCTTCTTCGCTTTCCTCCTCCTCTCACTACCTCCACCTCCACCGCCACCTCCACCTCCGGCACCCACCCACCGCTGCCGCCGCCACCAGCAGCGCCTCCTTCTCTCCTCCTCCTCCTCCCCTCTTCTCTCTTTTTGGCAGCCGCTGGACGTCCGGTGTTGATGGTGGCAGCGGCGGCAGCCTAAGCAGCAGCAGCCCTCGCCGCACGCCAGCTCTCGCCCACCCCGCCTCATTCTCCAGCCCTACCTCGCAATCTCCCGAAAGGTGCCGGGCTGATTCCGGGCGGCAGAGGCGAAGCGGCTGCAGCGGCGGTAGGAGCGGCGGCGGCAGCGGTAGCGGCGGCGGGAGGCAGGATGAGCGCACGCGGTGAAGGCGCCGGGCAGCCGTCCACTTCAGCCCAGGGACAACCTGCCGCCCCGGCGCCTCAGAAGAGAGGACGCGGCCGACCCAGGAAGCAGCAGCAAGTCAGTACGCGGGCGGGGTGGGGGCAGTAGCCCACCTCCGCTACCTCCGCGAGGGCCCCGAGACGCGCGGCCACCCTAGCGCGGGAGTCCAGGCGCCGCGGCCGCCGCACGCCGCCGCGGGGGCGGGCTGCGGAGTCCTCGGCGCGAGTGCGCGGCTGAGCCCCGCTCCGCTCCGGGCCGGGAGGTGGGAGCAGCGGCGGCCGGCCGGGTGCGAGCAGGAGGTGGGGTCGGGCGAAGCGTCCTCGGACTTTCGCTATTGTGCCCGGCCCGAGTGGCGCGTTGTCTCCTGGTGACGGGAAACGGCCGGGTCCGACAAACCGGGACTCGACAAGCACTTTCCTAGTCGCTTCACAGTGGCCCAGGAGGCAGGGGTCCTCTGGCGGTTCAGGGTTGGAGGGGCTGAAGTCTTGGGGACCCGGAGGCTCTTTCTCCCGCCAACCCGGGCTGCTCGCTGGCCGGGAACTGGCGCGCCGCAGCCGCCCCCTTGGCGCCCTCCCCAAGTTCTCGGTGGCCTGAGACTCGCGCCCTCCCGACAAAGAACTCGTGGGCCCGCCCGGTTCTGTTAGGGCTCTTTAAATGCGGCGCGGCGTCCGATTTGCGGCGGCCGCTGCTGAGGGTGTCCCAGGAAAGGGGCTGCAGGAGATCCTGCGTCCCCACGGGACAAGATTAACTAGTTTGGCTAAGGGCGCAGTGGAAAGTAGTGTCCAAGAGGGTGCACGGTAGCTAGGGTCACTTCCTCGCCAGGCGCCCAGTCCCCCTTTTGCCTCCGGATCCCGCGCCTCAGCGCTACAGACATTAAATGTACCCTTCCAGAACGAGTGGCTGGGGTCTGGGAGGGGACGATCGAGGGGCGCCCGGGACCCCGCCGAGTGGAGGGTTTTGTCTGCGGATGCAACCAATTAAGCGTGCAGCAGGCGCTTGCAGAGCTGCGCGCAGCGCCCAGGGCGGAGGGGTTTTGTTCGCGGCAATTTCCAAGCCTTCGCGGGTAGGGCTCGAGCGGGACTTGTCTATTGAGAACATTTAAACTCCGCTTCCGCGGGCTTTAAAACTACTTCTGCGTTCTTTAGCTTTAAAGCGCTTCTTTCAGGGCAAATAGGCCGAGTAGAAAATAATCCTGGAGTCCCAAAGCTACCTAGAGCAAGGTGGGGAAACCGAACAATGTTTGCTTGCCATTGCGTTTGTTGTACCTTTTTGAAATCATCAAAGGAAACAAGCCAATCTAGAGGCCCCAGAGTTTTCCCGCTCTGCCCGAGCGACACTTTACACCGCGTTAGGATCCTGTTTTACACCTCCCAGGAAGTCACTGCCCTTCCCCCCGCCCTTGTTTCCCACCCGCCACCCAGCTTTCTCAAACTCTGCTAATTGCCCCCCACCTCCGAAAAATAATCCAAATAAAATTGCAGCGGGGTCTGGAGGTGATTGAAGGTTTTACCTTTGAGTTAAGGCAGAGTTCACAAAGAAAGAAAAATGTGTCTCCGATGTTTCTCCGGATGTGCCCACTGGCGCTAGTGGTCCCACAGAAGCTTGCAGGAAACCTTTCCCAGATTGTCTAAATAGAATGCGAATTTTCATTGAAGACTTTAATGCATTTTAAGCTAATTAGTCTCATTTAATCACTGAATCTGAATGAAATGTAAATTGATGATTCACTGGATAAATATTTAGGATCTGGAATATTAATCATCGCATTCTCTTAACCACTTGAGTATTTACTACTTGGCATAGAAGCCATTTAAAGTTTTGCTAAACCTATTGATAGTTTCAATTTCTCCATCCCAGACTCTTGCATTCCTTCTCACTACCACCCGCCCCACCTCTACCCCTTTTAGTTTCCTTCGGTCCACCCCCATAAGGGTTTTCCCAAAAGAAAGTTTTGGAAAAAGTGCTTATTTTTATCAAAAGATATTTAAATGTAGACTGGAGACCATGCCTGCATCTCCAAAGGGAAGTGAAGAATTGAAGCAATTATCTAGATAATTCAAGCAAAGCCTTCCACAACGGAGTTACCCTAATTATTTGGAAATTTTAGGAAGAATGGAGTTATTTTAAGTTGAAGAAGTTGGATAATTGTTCCAATATTTTACTCAATGTGTTGATTGAGTCATAATTGACTTACAATGCAGATATACAGAATGATCAAAAGCCACCTTTTCAATATGGGAGATTGTTGAAATATTTATGATGTTAGCTTCATATTTCTGTTGTTTAAAATGGTAGTACAGTGGAGTGTAGTATTTGTGTACAATGCTTATTATTTCTCTCAGTTGCCAAATACACAACCTTGCATATTTTGCACTTTAAGGATATACAACTTTCTTTCTGGAACATGCAACCTTGTCAGCCTTTGTTACCTTTCTCTGGTTGAAATAGAATCTAGTTTTCATATGCAAAATAGAATTTCCTCTTTTAATCCCTGGATTAAAAGTCTAGTTATTTCCCCTTTCTGTAAACTCTGTACCAGCATCATCCATTTGTGCTTGAACTGAATGTGTTCCAACGGTTCTGTTGAGCAGCACAGGCAGAAAATGTATCTATAGAGTCAGGGTCAATTTCTTTCAGACATTCTTGCCACAACAGAATTTTTTTTTCCCTCGAAACTAGGAGCCAACCGGTGAGCCCTCTCCTAAGAGACCAAGGGGAAGACCCAAAGGCAGCAAAAACAAGAGTCCCTCCAAAGCAGCTCAAAAGGTGAGAGATTTCTTAAGTCTTCCCAACTTTCTCAACACCCACAGGAACCTCCCTGTAATTTTCCCATTCTAGATCCACACCTAAGGATTTCTCCCAAGTGGGTAACCCCAGACTCATTTCCTACATTTACTATTGGTGAGATTTCCAAGCATATACTTAGAATAAAAAGTTCATGAAGCTGCTTGGGGTTGTTTTCAAACAATCACCAAATAATAAGAAACTTAAAGCAGAGATGGGGATTGGGGGGAGGTAAGCGAGTAGAGAATAAACAAATAAGATTTGCACCAAAAAAAAAAAAAGATTTGCACCAGTTGTGAAATAGTTAAAAAAAAAAAAAAGAATAGATTTTGTTTGGCAGTGAAGTTTTTGCAATTTCCTTAAAAAATAATAAAGATTAATTTACTTTGTGCTTATTTACATGATTACTGGAAAACCAAATCCCACTCTTCAAGTTAAGGACTTTGCCAAATAGGTGATAATTAGAAGTAAATTCAATTATAGGATTCTGGGGGAAAAATTCACGAATTTTACAGCTTTAAATGTGCTGATAAAGTATTTTGCTTGTTTGCCATCAACCTGCAATATAATACATCATCGTCTCTCAAAAGCCTTTCCATCTCAGGTGATACAGAAATGTTCTGAATAGGACAATGAGAAAGTTTTAAAACAAATGTTTGACTTATTTATTGTACATTTTGGGGCAGAATAGAACCCAACCAAGTGTAACTTCCAGTATTTTTCTTTATAAATTTTAAATTGCAGTTTAAAAACTTCATGTTTGATGGTATTTGAACTCGCAAAGAAGAAATATCTCAGGATCAGTGCATACACAGAGAAGTGAAGGTGAAGACAAAAATCACAGTTTTTAAGCTTTACAAATAAATCAGAAAAACGTTTCTGTATTTTATTTGTAGGTTTGTATACTCGTTAAAAACAAAGGTTCAAAATTCTGAAGTCAATTTTGATGTATCTTTACAGTAGATTTGAGTATACTATGTACAGTGTTTGTTAAGAATAACTATATGCTCATCTTTGGGGAATTAATGTTTTGTGTGGTTTTCTCTATGACTGTGAGCACTAACCATATTATATTTGATAGTTTTCAGTGTTGTAAACTACCATAGCAACCAGGGATACATATAAAGTTATTTAGGGAGCAACTGTGAGTTCTTGTCTGTTTTAAGTCTTGAACAGAGCTGAAAGAGCAGATTTCTAATATACTTAAATGTAATTGCTTCTCAGAGTGAAGATTTAATCATACTTATATTTAATCAATACACTTTGAAGTAGTTCTAAATTATCTTGTCATTTAAAAATGACAATATGTAATCTGGTATTACTAACATGAATACCTTTTTTTTTAACCTGCTTTATTAAATTAAATAAAAAGGGCTAATTTACCAAAGAAGTTTTTTTGTTGTTGTTGCGGAAGTTAATTTTATCTTAATTTGACTCTAATGAAATGCCAAAGGAATATCTTGGTAGCTAGCTGACAGACATTTAAACTATGATGTAATTGCCCTGAAAAATGCATCATTATAACATTTGCCAGGAAAAAAATCTGTAAATCTCATCATAAATTATTTAAAATTTAATACAAAAGAGGGAAAATTATCTCTCAGATTTAACTGTATTACATTTTCTGAATGAGTTCAAGATATGCTTCTATCACCTTTTCTTCATTTTGAAAAGTTTGCCACTAACAAAATCTTATGTTGACAAAAGGAAAGATGAGACTTGTACCTAATTTACCACTTAAAGCAAAATAACAGAAAGTTGGTCTCTTCCCAAGTAAGGTGTAACTTATTTTTAGTTACTTTGGTGATAGGTGTTTATAAATGACCCTTAGGCTACTCATCTTTCTGATAATTCTTCATGTGTGTGCACATAACATTACAACTTCCAAACGAGAAGTAGGCTTTCTTTTTCCCAAGCAAAGTTTTCTCTGAAATCTTCCATTCTTCCAGACAAAATTATTTCACACACTTCTGTTATAAAAGTTCCCTTTCTAATAAAACTGGATAAATATTTTTGCTCAGAACATGACTGTTATAGTTCTTCAGTTTTATAAATTACGCTTCATTTGGAAAAGATAATACTTCACAAAATAATGAATGACATTGATGAATTATTCATGGCATGAGTAAACTTAAGGTATTTTCAGTTTCAGATCAGTATTTATTGAGTTTGCTTTTACCTTATATAAACATGATTATCAAACATATTTTTTGTCAAACATATATTGTATTCTAACAAAGCATATTTTTGTTAGGACTTTGAAAAGCAATTTTTTTTGAAAAAGTTACATTGTTCATATCATGTAAGATAAACATACCCTGCTAGACTGACCAGGGTAGGGATGAGAAGTCTTCTGTGATTAATAAATTGGGAATTCTCCTGCAAACCAAAGCTCATCATAATGGAAAATATATAACAAAAACTGGTAAGTATATAAGAGAACAGAGCTCTAAAATTAGAGAAGATGCAATGTACATGGGATCCTGATGATGCTGTATGTTTAAATTTTCTTGCTGCTCAAAATTTCTTTACTTACAAAGAAAAGTAAGTGTTTGGACTCAGTAACTGGCCTTGGGGCATTTGAAAACAAAACTGCTTGTTGGAAAATTAGCAATGTGAAACTTGACAATGCGTGTGGAAAGTTGAAAGACCAAATGGAGGACTACTAAATTAGCTATCACTTTAATTTCAGGCCACATTCAATATAAAATTGATTTGTGTAATACAAAAAACAAACATTTATGAAAACACAATTTGTTATGCTTGGAACTTTTGGAAGAGAATGTAACTATTCTTGACTTTGCTTCTAGTCCATTATGACAAGTTCTCATGGATAACCATTATGTAGAAATTCTAGTTATTCCCAAGAGCACCAGTCTGAGTGCTCAAAATTCATCCCTGAACCAGAGTCATATTGTTATCTTAATAAAAGATCAGAAGTTAATGTTTTCCTGAATAAATAATTTATTCATGTTGAGTATGCATATGTGTGTGTCTTGACCTTTTTATTTATGTGTTAGTTTGAGATATACCTGTGACCAGTTGCCTCTTAATTTCCTTTTTGTTTTATTTTGTTTTCCTCTCCTGTTTGTGCTGGATGAAAATATTTTGTATTTTCATATTTCTCATGTTTGGAAAGTAGAAAGATATAATCTTTAGGGTTTTTGTTGTGGCTTTTTAATCATAAAAGAACACTGGCAGGGTTTCTTAGAAGTCAAAGTCATCTGTAAGTCTCAAGCCAATTGTCTTTCAGGTACTTTTAGGAAAAAAAAAATTCTGGGATTGAATTAAATTTAATTGAAAGAACTGCACATAAAATAGATCTCAGGTGTGAGATAGCCTTCCTTCATATCATAGACGTTCCTAAACTTCCTTTGGACTTTAGGTGTAGTAAAGAGAAAAGGCACAAAATAAAAATAGGGTTTAGGTAAAGTGTACTTCAAATAATGTATTCAGACAAACACTTGATTTATATTTTCCATTTGCCTATACAAAGAAAACCTGATATGAATTGGATACTGTAAAGAAATAAAGAAATTGTTCCTTTTCTAATCATGTTCCTTCCTCGAAAAGTGGTTGATTTTTCACAAATGATTAATAACACTATGCACAGATATTTTAGGAGGAAAGAATGGGGTTTCCTCATCATTTCAGACAAATGTTCAAGCACAGATGCTGAGTGAGGGCATGATTTTTTTGCAGGATATAGTAGGTCCAACTGAAGACAGGAACCAAAAGCATCATTATAGGTAAGTCAGGGAAAGATTGTATTGGAAGTTGTGGTACAATTCCAGCTTATAGCTTCTATGTTACTAATATGACTTAGTTTGAACTCCTTTGTGTTTTTATAGGCAAGCAATTTCCACTGGGACTCAGGGCTCAAGGATACAGATGAGTCCAGTCAGGTGGAGTTACATAAAGCCCAGTTGTTTCTCCATTATCTTGGTATTTTAGGCTGTTCTACCTAAACAGTTGCCTCCTTTTTTTTTCACTTCTCTTTGCCAGAGAGGACGGAGCCTTAATGTATCAGTAAATTCTCTTTCACAATGCCTTTGAGTCATCGTAGATTATGATCCAAATATGGAAGATTGAAATGCATTTGAGTTATTTTCTGAAGTCCCTTTACTTTAGGGGACCCAGAAATCTCTTTCTTTGGCAGTTATCATTCTGAACTTTTTCATCGAAAGCCTCTCATTACTTTGACTGACCTCCAACTCTGGCTCATTTTTATCTCAAGGTCTCAACAGATCATTTTGCTCAAGAGAACACTCCAGATTGGTATTCTGTTTCCTTTTCAGTTCTTTTTAAAGACTAGATGGGTGCTGAAGAACATTTTATGTTAGTTAAATCATTCAGACCTATCTTATCTTGTTACCTGAATTTCTGCAGTTTCCAGAACTCACTTGGGAACCATATAGTTTGGCACAAGGGTAGAACAATGAATTTTACTATCCTTAATTCTGAAATTTTCAGCTCTTGAGTTTTTGTTCTGCCAACCAGGAGAAAAAGGTAAATGGAGAACAGATTCCATTTTAGGCTGCTGCTTTATTATTCGATATTGCTTTAATCTACTGAACATTGCTGAATGGCATCTTCTAATTGATTCAGCAAGGAGCAGTCACAGCCATTTTTTTTTCTCCAGGATAACGTAGGGAACAGTTTGCTTGGAAGGTCACCCCTGTGAACTCTCATATCGTTGCTATTGATTTCTCTGATTACAAAAGAGAAAGAAAGAACCATTTAAAGAGGAGAATCCTAAACTTTGAAAATAGCTTTTCCTGTCATTTTGGCCTTGGCTTTAATTTTGTATTTGTATAAGTGAAGACAGGCATGTGTAAATAATGACATGGGAGTTGACAACAAGGACTTCCTTGGGGAAAATGAGCATGAACTACAATGGATGATAGAATTCACTTTTATTTCCTCTTCGAAAATATGTCCTGATGGAAAGATTGTAATTTTTTTTAAAGACTGAAAATGGTTGCACGTACAGTTTGGAAACTCATCGAAACTAGATTAGCATAAAAGTTAAGTGAGAATTACTTATCATTTAGTGTGACAGTCAGTTCAGTGGATTTTGATTACCAAGCACATTGATTTACACTGTGTTTTTGAAAGAACTACGAAAAGAAATAAATGTGACTTTCTATACTTTTTTAGGTGGCTCCATTTGCTCTTAAGTCTGTCGGTCTTAGTCATATATACATATATTTGTAAAAATACATGAAAACAAAGCAGGGTACCACTAAGCTGATCGTTTCTCTGGCTCTTTTGTGTGTTTGTGTATAGACTTGCTGACTGATTTAGAGTAGGGGCATTTTGACTTCCATGCATTTATCACAGTATGCTGTGAGCATTTAGAATAACAAAAAGATTAATAGCTATCTAAATTTGACCCAGAAGTCAGAAGTAGATATTGCTCTTGGTTCCCAGTCTCAGCTTTTGCCTATGTCTTTATAGGAAACTCAGAAATATTTTAGTCTTAACTACTCATTTGATTTTCACCCTGGACGTTTGTTTTTTTTTTAATATAATTTCCCCCAGGGATCAAACCTGGGTCCTCCTGCATTGCAGACAGATTCTTTACCATCTGAGCCACCAGGAAAGCCCTACATTTCCCCATGGCTACTTTATATGGGACTGTCTCCCAGAAGAACAGACCTTTTATTGCCTTAAAATCAGATGAGGTCTCAATTCCACCACTTAAACACATGGATAGATTGCTTAATCGCCAGGTTGGGGGGTTAGTAATAGCTGCCCTACATAAGTAAGACAATGCTCAGAAAATCACTCATTTCTTTGAAAACTTACAGAATTGGGAGGGTGGTCTTGTTGTTGTTGTTGTTTTCTACTTTTTGGCCTTTCATTTGGGTGTGTGAGATCTTGATCTTAGTTCCTCACCAAAAATTGAACCTGTGCTCCCTGCAGTTGGAGCACAGGGTCTTAAAACTGGACCCCCAGGGAGGTATTTTTTTTAAGAGTAACATTTTAAAATATGGAGGGAATTAAGAAATTACACTGGTTTACCTACTCTAGTATTCTTGCCTGGAGAATCCCATGATAGAGGAGCCTGGCAGCTACAGTCCACAGGGTCGCAGCGTTGGACACGACTGAGCAACTCACACTTTTCTACCTAGTGCTTTAACTTTTATCAGCCTTATCTTACATGTACCTTAGCTCTGTTAATCTTCTGATGTAGGCTTTGTGGTCTTCATTCCACAAATGAGAAAACTGATTCAGAGACGTGGACTGTGACATGTCTAACGTTCAGCTGTCCTAAATGGGAGCATCTGGATTTGAGTTCAAATCCAGTTCTTAAAACTTAGGATCGTTCCATATTATGTGCTGTCAAATACCTTGTGAAATATTTGCTACAAGGTAGATTATGTTTTCTCCAATAACCAGAAAGAGAGGTTGGAAGTTAGGTTTTGAGAAACCTTTGCTGGGCAGTTCTATACAAGCTTATAAAGGGATTGGAAGTGTGGGCCCACTGCAACCCATCCTCACAAATTTCTGGCCCCCAAGTAAACCAGAAGGCTGTACCTTTGAAGATCATGGCACAGCCAGAAGTTTTTTTATTTGTTAAATGAAGGGGCTGGATGAAATGTCTTCTAAAGCCCTCCCAAGCTGTAGATTCTGATGGCAAGAGGGAAACGACACACAGGTGATATAAATACCAGAGTGATTTTCCGTCCTTCCTTCATGCAATAAATATGGAGTGAGCACATCTTATGCACCAAACACTAATGCTATAACCCTTTCCAAGTTCAAGAGTTCTATTTGCTAGATGAGTTTCCTTTCTTAATTAATTTTTTAGTGCTAATACATTTAAGAGCCTGGAGTACCAGAACTTCTTAGGGGCAGAAATAATTACATTTCCTACTTAAAATTCTTCCCAACCCTCATGAATCTACAGTTCTGAATCTGAACTTCTTTAAAAAGGCAAAAATATGAATGAAGACAAGTCAAGACCGAATAACGTTTCTAAAATAATGACAGTTGGAAATGTTAATGTAACGGTGCTGATAATAGTCTGAAATTCAGTTCTTACAAATGCAGAATTCCCACCGTCTCTCCCTACTCACCCACCCTGAGATAAGCAGTTAAGTATTTAGAGTAAGTTATTGTCTGAATTATACATGGGTTTGTAGCGTGGAACCAAATTCCAGTCTGGCAAAGGAAAACCAAATATACGCTTCCACAGTATTGCATATGTTGTTATATTAAAAACAAAACAGGCCTCCGAAATGTTTTGTTTGTTTTCTATTGAAAAATAATATCCTGAAGAGCATTAAACACAGGAAAAAAAATGTTAAAGCCAGTGTTTTCCAATATGTAAAATTCCTGGATCTATGCTGGTTTACAAATGAAAATCCTAACTGGTTTTACAGGCTTTGTGAAGTTTGATCAGAATGATTAAATAATGTGGGTTTTAAGGAACAATGAAAACCTCCCAGATCGCTGCCACACAGCACAGCTAATGTGCTTCTTCTAGATGTCGTCTCAGAAGAGGGTTTCAGCTTACATGTAATACTGGCCCCAAGACCAAGGAGCAAGTTCACTTTTAACAAGTTCAAGTGATAATCAGGATACTTTGCCCTTCAGTTAATGGTGCAAATTTTATTTTTGAAGAGACTTTTTGTAAATGGGAAGCTCGGTTTAAAGTCTTCTCCTTTGCTGGGCTTTCTCGCTCTATGAGAGATTTGCTTTCTCTAACTCTGAAATGTAGTGAAACAACCCTCTTTTAGAAAACAGCCCTCTTCAACAGATTTTAGGTACTCCCGATCACATCATGGATCTGGGAGCATAACCACCATACAGAAAAGCCTAGCATAGACGTGCCATTAGCCTTTAAGATCTCAAGCAGACTCCTGTTCTCAACCACACCTACCATCCCCAGGCCCATTAAAAAGGATTTCTATCTTCCATGTTTGTATAATTTACTACTGAGTAAACTGTGCAATCTTACAGTCACTCCTAAAGATTAAATCAGACACTGCTTCTGTATTAGGGAATTTTGTACTCCTATAACTCACAATGTACCAACCAGAGGGTTTCTTAAAAGCTTCATTCTTAAGGTGACAGATGGGTGTAATGGAATATTTGCGTTGACTGAACCTTCTATGAGATTGGACTAACTTGAAGGGAAACTTTCCCTTTAAGAGTTCGATTGCATTAGAAGTGAAAGAACATTTATTGAACACCTCCTTTATGGCGGCCACATCACTTCTCACTGGAGGCATTATCTCCATTTCACACCTGAACCCAAATTAAGGTTTTCAGGGACCTGCCCAAAGTCGTAAAGCCAACATGGCAGAGCAGAGATTTGAGCCTTAGCTTTCCAGAGTGTGGTCTGTGTTCCTCTCTCTCTCTTGGAGACAACACTCAGAAAGAAGATGTGATTTGCTGGGCACTTCTAGTTTTCACTTAACTCATGCCCTTCTGACTGAAGGTTAAGACAAGGCTACCAATCCCTGAGAAGAAATGATTCCTTTGTGGAACCATTCAAAGTAGTAACCCCTACTACTGTGATTCAGAGTGCCCAAATCTGATGCTTAGCTGGAGCTGAATCAGTGATAATTTCAGTTAACTAAGATGTCTTTTTATAGTAGCAAATATATGAATGCTAAAGGAAGGTAGCATTGTTAGGAGAATAAGAGTCTGGACTTTAGAGTCCAGCAGAACTGGGTTCAAATCTGCTTCGTGTGCAAACTGGATTATTCACCTTGTCTATTTAAGACTTAATTGCTTATTGCAAAATAAGAAAAATAACAATAGCTGCCTACACAGCTGTTGTAAAGATTAAAGTAACACATGCGAATGACTTGGCCCAGTGCCTAGGGTACTTAAAATACTTGATAAATATGCACTAGGATTATAATCAGACGAAGTTTCGGATAATTCACGGAACCTGTTAGATTAATGCCAGGTCAAGACGATTTGGTGAAAAATCTTGTGATGTAGAAGTCTTACTTTGCCTATGTATCTGTGGATCTTTGTATCTATCATCTACCTCCATCTGTTTTTACCAGGCTGATTGAGGAGAGAGTCATCCGACAGTGTAGACAGATACTATACAATAGGAAATTGTAGTATCATTGTACCAAATACACTGTCTGCTGACGCAGGTGACAGAAGTAAAATGTAAAACAAGTTATCCTGGCTCAGGTTCCCTGTATTTTGGTGTTTATAGAGCCTTGAGAAGATTCTCATACACAGAAGAGTATGTACTAAGTTTTTTTTGCTCTGGAAATGAAAATTGTAAACGTATTTTTATAGGAGTGTATGATGGTGTGTGTTGGTGAATTTGGGGATTACAGTAGGGGGTGATAAACAGAGAAATTACTTTATGGTATTAAAATCTTACTCAAAGGGAAGAAATAGCTGTGATACCAGAAAAATCTTCTGTGAAGCAAAGCAATGAAACAAACTCTCAAGGGAGTTAGAAATATATTCATGTCAGGTCTATGTTGAGTATGAAATTGTTAATAATATACATTCTTTATTAATTATTATTTTTAGCATCCCTAGTTTCTATCTCAGAGATAAACATTGATGATTTCTGCCAGCTTATTTTGCTTTCTCGGATTTGGGTGAACTGATAGGTGATTGTTTGAGGCAAAGAATAGGAAATGAACTATGTAGAGGTGTGCTAATATTTGTTTCTTTGATTTGGAAGCCTATATATTTTCACTCACATTTAGATTTGCTTCTGATTAACAGTGCACTTTGTAAATTGTGCAGTAATATATAGTGCTAATTTTCATAATTTTAGTTTGGCTATGGAAAGAAAATCATTTAAGAAACATTTTTTAAAAATCTTACTTTACATAATTATGGATATATGGGAATTCCTGTTTTTATTACAGTCAGAAATAAGGATAAAATGGCTTTCTTTGGGGGGGGGGGGGCGGGGCCTGCACCATGCAACTTATGGGATCTCTGTCTTGTTCCATCCTTGTTCTCTTGATCTTTTGTTGTGTCTTACCAGGGATTGAACCCAGGCCCAGGCAGTGAAAGCCTGGAGTCCCAACCACTAGACCACCAGGAAACTACTGCAAAATGGCCTTTTAAAAGCATTTTCATGCATTTCAGAGATCATTCCAGGAGTCTATTAGGGTGAGGGTTGCCTAGATCTCTCTTTGCATCATGGAATGAAAAATGAAGAAGATGAGCCTTCAGGAAGACTGAGATTGTTAAAGCAATGTCAATTCCTCGTCTGCAAACCAGAACATTCTTACTTGGAATGGGTCCTTGGTGCAGCACTTACAAGAAATGTCAGGTAGGAAATGATATGACTTCCTTTTTCATTTTGCAGAAAGCAGAAGCCACTGGAGAAAAACGGCCAAGAGGCAGACCTAGGAAATGGGTGAGTAATAAGATAAAATTTGTGTCCTTTTTTTGTAATGAAAAATTTCTGGGTTTTTGTTGTTGTTGTTGTTGTTAATTTATTTATTTTCAATTGGAGAATAATTGCTTTATAATATTGTGTTGATTTCTACCATAACATGAATCAACCTTATCTATATACATGTTCCCTCCCTCCTGAAGCTCCCTCCCACCTCCCACCCCATCCCACCCCTCTAGGTTATCACAGAGCACCAGATTTGAGCTCCCTGCATTGTACAGTAAATTTCATTTTATCAATTACATTAATTTCTAACTTCTGGTTTGATGAATCTTTGAAAGGGTTAAGGCAGATTACCACCATTCCTTACCCTCAGGCTCCAGGAGTTTACTCAAAACACTTTTCTTTCCTGGGAGTGTCTCCTTTTTCTACCTCTTATCAACATGAAAAGAGTCTCCACTCTTCCTTCAAATGCAGTAACAATGAGATGACTTGTTCCGTGGGTTGAGTAACTAAGGTTAAAGGGTTTTATGAAATGTTGGAAGTTGATTACAAATGGTGATAAAATTCAGATGAAATGTGTGTCTGAGATAACTTTTTACCTCTTTCTTTTCATTTCTTATTGTTACTATTTCCTGGATGACTTGGCTTTGGACATATCTCATTTTCTAGGTGGTTTGTGTTTTCCTCTTCACATTGCCTTTGTTAGGAAACCAGGTTTTAATCTCCAGATTTTCTTGCTTCCCTTAGTGGTCATTTTTACATACTGACAGTGGCTTCCATGCAAGCTTACTTGACTGCATAGGCACACAGATCCTGACTCTTTCTGAGGTCAGAAATTCACTGGTTGCTGAAAGTGCATGCTCAGTCGCTAAGCTGTGTTCAATGCTTTGCGACTCCATGGACTATAACTCGCCAGGCTCCTCTGTTCATGGGATTTTAGATAGAACCCAGGTCTCCTGCATTCTTTACTGTTGAGCCACCAGGGAAGCCCTCGTTTGGAGTGATGTCATTCTAAATGACAACTCTGTTCTTGACCCAGGGGTTGAAATCGTGTCTCCTGCATTAGCAGGCAGATTCTTTACTGGTTAAGCCACATGGGATGGCTTTGCTAATTTTACCACTTGAAACTTGTTGTTTATACTGCTACATTACCATGCTCTTCTGGTCTGTCTTTCCCAGTGACAGAGGAGACAAGTCTCAAAATGAATAAAACCATTTCTCAAGAAAGATGAAGGCATCTTCCCTACCCAGGATCATCTATGATGGGATCTTTAGCCTTCCTTTTCTCTCTTCTGTGGTTCCGTCTTCATGCTTCATCTTTTTCCAAAGTTCCTTTGCTGCTCTGCTGGATTGCATTTTCCTATTAGTTTGCCATTCCTCTCCCATCAAGAATTCTGCATCCCTTTCTATTTATACTTTGGTATTGCCTTTCATTCAGTTTATTCATCTTCTTGTATTTTTTTCCCCTCTGCTCAACATGTATTAGGATTAGATTTCTTAGCACAAGGAAATGGGGATGATCTTTAGATTAAAAACATCTCAGTGTTGCAGGGTAGACTTAAAGTAAGAGCATTTCATTCAGAACCTTCTGGTCCAGATATGAATTCTCTCCAAACCAACCCACCAGGTGGTGATCATCTAGACTCTGCTTGATTACTTTTTATGTTAAGAAACTCATGTCCTCTTAAGGCTGCCTCTTCTTTCCTGGAAAGCTCTGGACATTAGAAAATACTTCCATCTGACTCCCTGTAACTTCCATTCACTGTTGCTAGGCCTCCCTCCTAGGAATATACAGAGTAATTGTTGTTACTTTTACTTGTGATTGCTCCTCAGATAGTTGAAGGCAATTAACATATATACTCTTTGTTCTCTTTCCTGGTTTGAATATCTCTAAACCTTTTAGCTCTTCCCCATAAAGAAACATTCTTATTCTCCTCTGAGTGTGCTTGTTTTCTTTGTCTCTTGTAATATGTCACCCAGAACTTAGTATCATATTCCAGGTGTGGGCTCCATAACCAGTGGGTTTATTACCTCTCTTGTTAGACATATGGTTCCAGTTACCTATTACTGTTTCATCAACCACCCCAAAACTTAATAATGTAGAAAGGAAAAAAAACAAAACTCTCATGGATTCTTTGTGTCAGGAATATGGATAGGGCACAACAGAAACAGAAAGGCTTGTTTCTAATTCAGGATGTCTGGGGCTTCAGCTGGGAGGATTCAAGAGACTCTGGATGTGTGTGTGGGGCAGGCGGGGGTACCTTTCATGCTTGGGGCAGAATCTGGAAGTATCTTCACTCACAGGGCTGGTGCTTTTGCAGGATTGGCTTAAAGTCTGGATGCGTCTGAGAGTGTCCTCTGGAGCATCCACACACATAGCCTTTGCACCTTGGTGGTCTCAGGGTAGGTAGTCAATCTTCTAGCATGCACTCTGGCCTTCCATGTTCTCCCCAGTGAGGAGAAAGCTGCAAGCAAGGCCTCTTTTTTCCTTTTAAGATTTTTTTTTTTTTTTTTTGGATATGGACCATTTTTAGAGTCTTACTGAATTTGTAACAATATTGCTTCTGTTTTTAAGTTTTGGTTTTTTGGCCACAAGGCATGTGGGATCTTAGTTTCCCATCTAGGGATCGAACCCACACCCCCTGCATTGGAAGGCAAAGTCTTTACCACCAGACCACCCAGGAAATCCCAAGCCTTTTTTTACCTAGATGTCAAAAAGTGCTATTCCATTACACTAGTGAGCACACTATTGAGTAAGCTGGTGTTGGCATACACACCAAATATAGATCTGCTGTTTTATTTTTTATTTTTTCTTTCATTCAACAAGTATTCGCTGACTTTCTTCCAGGGGATGCAATGGTAAGAACAACAGACTCTGTCCCTGATGGAGGAAGATGTGATTAGTTGAAAAGTTATGCACACAACTGTAACTTTCCCATCTGTGTTCAGTGCTGGGAAGGAGCAAGAAGGGTGCTCTCAGGGCTTGCAGTGACGATGTGATCGCTATCAGGGAGACCAGTAAACACTTTTCTGAGGTGATCCTTGGCTGTGGTCTTGGGGATCTGTAGTGACTAACCAGCTGAAATATACCTTAGACAAAAGAAGTAATACTTGCAAAGGCCCTGTGGCTGGAGGGAATACATTGAATAGGGATGAAAAGCCAGTGTGACTGGGTCAGAGGGATCAAAGGGTGCAGGTGGGAGATGAGACTGGACAGGTAGATGGAAACTTTGCTCACCAAGTTAAGGAAGGGTTTAAAAAATCATATACATTTTATTTATTTGCTTGAATGATTTTGCTCATGGAGGTGAAATGACCAGATTGTGTTTCAAAAAGATGCCTTGGCTATAGCAAGGAGAATATAGGTTTCTCCTTTTTCTAAGCATCAGAACTAAAATGGCATCAATGGAATATATCCGATTGAACTCATCAATAAGGAAAACCTGTATAAACTTTCTTATAGGCAACAAGATAGGAAATAGATAAGTTGTTTGAAATAATGAGATTAATGTTGCTAAAATGAAATGAAATGCCGCTGCTGCTAAGTCACTTCAGTCGTGTATGACTCTGTGCGACCCCATAGGCGGCAGCCCACCAGGCTCCTCCGTCCATGGGACTTTCCAGGCAAGAGCACTGGAGTGGGTTGCCATTGCCTTCTCCCGAAATGAAATGCATTGTAAGCAAATACAACAAGCTTCTATCTAAATAAAGCCCTAACCCAGCTTTATTTAGATATAATTGATGCTTTCAAACTGTGGTGCTGGAAAAGACTCTTGAGAATCCTATGGACAGAAAGGAGATCAAACCAGTCAATCCTAAGTGAAATCAACCCTGAATATTTATTGGAAGGACTGGTGCTAAAGCTGAATCTCCAATACTTTGGCCACCTGATGCAAAGAGGTAACTCACTAGAAAAGACCCTGATGCTGGGAGAGATTGAAGGCAGGAGGAAATGGGGACCACAGAGGATTATGAGATATTTGGATGGCATCACAGACTCAATGGACATGAGTTTGAGCAGACTCCAAGAGATATATAAAATATGGTACAGGAATAAACAAAACATATTTTATGGAATAAAATATGTACAGGACAGGGAAGCAAGCCTGGTGTGCTGCTGTTTATGGGGTAGCAAAGAGTCAGACAAGACTGAGCAACTGAACAACAACAATTGACACTTGACCTTTTGTAAGTTTAAGGAATACAGCATGTTAATTTGACTTATCTTTTGCAAAATAATTACCCCAGTGGCATTAGTTAACACCTCCATCCTCTTACATAATTACCATTTCTTTTTTTGTGGTAAGAACGTCTAAGATCTATTCTCTTAGCAACTTTCAAGTATATAATACTATATTGTCATTGTTGTTATTTAGTTGCTCAGTCTTATCTGACTCTTTTCTCACCTCATGGACAGTAGCCCTCCAGGCTCCTCTGTCCATGGGGATTCTCCAGGCAAGAATACTGGAGTGGGTTGCCATTTCCTTCTCCAGGGGATCTTCCCAACCCAGGGGTCGAACCAGCATCTCCTGCATTAGCAGGTGGGTTCTTTCTCATTGAGCCACCAGGGAAGCCCATAATACTGTACTGTGAACTCTAATCACAACGCTAAATCTCCTGAACTTATTACTGGATGTTTGCACCCTTTGACCAATATTTCCTCATTACCCCTGTACCTTCTCCCAGCCCCTGGCAACCACTGTTCTGCTGCCTTTGATAAATTTAGCATTTTTGGATTCCACACAAACAATATCAGACTTTCTTCACTTAGCATTAATGTATTCAAGGTCCATCCATACAGATAGCAGGACTTCTTTCTCTGGCTGAATAATATTCCATTGTCTGTGTCTACCACGTCTCCTTCAGGCACTCATCTGTCGATGGACTCTTAAGTTCCATATCCTGCCTCTTGAGTGGCCTTCCTACCTTTTCTACCTTCGGCTCTCCTGTGTTTTCCAGTTAACCTGCATAGGGTATACTCACATCACTGATCTTCATGGAAACTCCCCCTGGATCCAGAGCTGGCCACTGAACTGATTACAACCTTCCCTAGCTCTTTGAAGTCCCCACAGTCTATACCCACCTCCCTTTATGCCTTTATTTCCCACTACTCATTCTCACACAGCCAGTGTTTCAGCCAAGCTGGAATAAAATATGTAATAATTAAAGGACCTACATGTTTTTATTTTCTCAATGGATTCTTGCTTATTTGAGGGAGATCTGGATTCCAGGCACCTGATATTCAGGCTGGATAAGGACCCCATGTGAAGTGCCCACCACAAAAGCCCCTGCCTTTCTGGGAATAATTGGGCCATCCTCATTGACCCTTCCTGGTTTCTGATTTTTACTGGCTGTGAGAATGGAAAATATTGTGTAGTGAATTGTTACAAGACCCTGATTTGTTCCCCAAAGAAGAGTTGTTCTACTTAGAAAAGGAAATAGAAGGAAATTGTGTATTTTTTTTTCTTGACAGCGTGTTTCCTCTTTGCTCATATATATTCTGTTGGGTAGAGTGTGCATGGCCGGTCACAGCAAGGCATTGAGTTCAAGGGCATTCTTTACTGGAGAGCTTGTACTAAAGAAATAAATTATTGCATTTTCCATAGGAAATAAGCCTTGTACTTTATAGTAAGCTCAATTTTTTCCAACAGTGTCATTCACTGATTTCCCTGTATTAGAGCTATGTTTTTGAACTGACAGGATTTACTAGGTACAGGACCTAAAAGACAAATTGCTCCCCTTTTATTCTCCTCATTTGTTTTGTTTTAAAAGTTCTTTTGCTTTTAAAAAGAAATCTTGTACATTTTATAGTGTCCTGTAACAGGCCTGGAAGAAGATATGTACAGTGTAACCCTCTCATCCAATATGATTGGAATCAGTACTTGGTAGGTTACTCCAAAGTCGATTAACCGAAAGTACGTGGCTGTAGAAGCAGAATTTGTGCCAGTCTTGGCTCTTTAGGGGATGGAGTGTTGACTAATCCAGTGACAACTAGCTAGACTTTGTTTAAGCTCACTTATTCTGTTTATTTTATTCCCCTTTGCCTTCTTTTTTTTTTTGTAAGTTTGAATCAGATTTCAGATCCATTATTCTGATGAGCTGTTTCGGACTTTCACATCTTTTGGGTATGGAGGAAGTGAGAGGTAAAGGAAGGAGAGAGAAGTGGGACCTGACTTTTCTACTGGTCTCTTGAGCCAGGAGCTCAGGATTTGGATTCAGGTGGCTTGGGTTCAAATTCTGGTCCATCACTTGATTCACTGGAATTTGGAGCAAATTACATGACCTTTTAAAAAACACTTTAAAGATTATTTTAAATATGTGATTAACTAATCTTCTAATTTAAAAGATTATTTAATTTTAGGTCATTGTTTCAGGTATATAACATGCTGATTCACAATTTTTAAAGATTATATTTCACTTACAGTTATCATAAAATATTGGCTGTATTCCCTGTGTTGTACTGTCTATCTCTGTAGGTTGTTTTAGTCACAGTATTTTGCCCCTCTTAATCACCTACCTTTCTTTGGCCCCTCCCGCGTACCTTCTCCCCACTAGGAGCCCCTATTCTCTATGTGTATTGGTCTAATTCTTTTTTGTTACAATCACTAGTTTTATTTTTTAGATTCCACGTGTAAGTGATATCATACAGTGTTTGTCTTTTGTCTCTTTCCCTATTCCACTTAATGCAATAACCTGCAAAATTTTCTTTCTATTTTAGGGCTGAGTAATATTCCATCATTTTATATATATCACACATCTTAATCCATTTGTCTGTTGATGGGCACTTAGGTTGCTTCCATATCTTGACTATTATAAATAATGCTGCTGTGAACATTGGGGTACATGTATCTTTTTGAATTAGTGTTTTCATTTATTTTTTATATTTTTGAAAAATACCCAGGAGTGGGATTGCTGGGTCATATAGTAGTTCTGTTTTCAGTTTGAAAGGTCCAGTTTCCTCCTCTTTAAAAAGATTGCAAGAGTGGTACATTTCTTATAGAGTTGTGTGAGGATTAAATAGGGTCTTGATGTAAAGGGCTTAATAGAAGGTCTGGCATATAGTAAGTACTCAATAAATGTTCAACATTATAATTAATTCCACTCTACACTTTCATGTAGATATTACAGACAGCCTAAACCCTAATTACTTATAGCTGCCTATAGTTACACATGGACTGAGGTGACAATTATGTATCAAACTCACCAGGGACCCTTTGTGGTGTCTTTAATATAGCTGCTGAATATCATCAAGTTTAAGAATAGCTTATAAATAATACTAAATTACATTTTAAATCTACTTATAGTTAGGGAAAATAATTTAAATTGCAGCTTATAAGCCTGCTAATCTAGAGGTTTGATGTCATATGTTGTTCATCAATTCAGAAAGTAGAATTTCTGCTGTTTGCCTCAATAGGCACATGCAGAGCTGTTCTGGCTTCTTAGAACCTATTTAGGTATCTGTTAGTCAATCCTTTTGCCAGGTGAAACTAGGCATTTCGTGTTTATTTGTATTTCTTCATTTTGGCCTTAGAAAGGAGCCCATCACACAATTGATTTACTGATGGAAAATATTTGGCAAAAGTTTTAGAGAGTGGAGCTAAGGCTCAAGAATACATGGCAATAATAAAGATGTTAACCTTGTGTATGAAATGCTCCATCCAGATGTTGCTTTGTGAAGCAGCTAGTGCTTCTGGAGGAAAAGAAGCAAGGACAAAATAATAAAGAATAAATCAGTGGGAACCAGGGATGTTTTTAGGTGTTTTGTTTTCAGAGTATCTTTATGAGAAAGGAAATTAACAACGGGAGGGAAATACTCCCCAATATGAATTAATGGTTTGTAAAGGGAAAAAAAAAATCATTCTGGAGATACTGAAATTGACCTAGAAATTGACCCAAGTACCAGATGCTGAAGCTTAACTTCAATTGGTCACTAGAAAGTTACTAACAAACCCCAGCTGTTTTCTCAGATTGCTGATTCTCTTCTTTTGGTAATGGGGTGTGCGGTATGTTGATTTAAAAATATGCATTTCCATTCCATCTCTTTTGAGAGACAGTTGTCTTTCTTTTATAAAAGAACTTGTAATCACGAGAAAGTGATGTAATTTCATTTGTTAGTCAAACATTCTAGATAGGTGGCAAGAGGTTTTGTTTTTCTGAGTTTGTAGAAATCTAGAAACTTAAATTATGATTTTAAAATCAAGTGGGAGGAACTAAATCAGAGTAAAACCTATTACAACTAGACTGATTGAAACTCTTTGGGTTTCTTCTAAATATTCCAAGCATTGATGTATTGAAGAACCTGGAAATCTACTGTTGAAAACATTGGGTTTTCATTTCCATTATTTTTTCCCTCCAGATGTTTCTTACTTTTTTTTAAACTTTTAGCCACTTGTAATTTAATACTTGCTTGTTTAAACTGAAAATATTTCTTCTATGATTAGAAAGAAATATCCAATAATGCATATTGCAAATAATTGTAACATTTTACTGAGGGAAAGAAATGACTTTGATAGAACATCAAAAACCATCTATTAATGGAGTACGTGAAGATAAAACCATTTTTCATTTGAACATGTAAAAACAACATGCTTTAAAAACCTAGAGATGCTTCCTCTAAAACACATGAGTTTTTGACATATGCTCAATAATTATAATACAAATTTTCTGATGCTTATAAGGTGTTCAGTATTGGTAAACTATATTTTCTGAAACTACCTTCTTTGCAGTATTTTGTAATAAAATTGGAGTTTAGTTTTTTTTGGCAAACCATAACAGAACTCTGTGGGGCAAAGTGATTTAAATTAACTTTCTTTTTTGTTGTTGTTGTTTTTTTGTTTTTTTTCTAATTTTATTTTATTTTTAAACTTTACATAATTGTATTAGTTTTGCCAAATATCAAAATGAATCCGCCACAGGTATACATGTGTTCCCCATCCCGAACCCTCCTCCCTCCTCCCTCCCCATACCATCCCTCTGGGCCGTCCCAGTGCACCAGCCCCAAGCATCCAGCATCGTGCATCGAACCTGGACTGGCAACTCGTTTCCTACATGATATTTTACATGTTTCATTGCCATTCTCCCAAATCTTCCTACCCTCTCCCTCTCCCACAGAGTCCATAAGACCGTTCTATACATCAGTGTCTCCCTTGCTGTCTCGTACACCGGGTTATTGTTACCATCTTTCTAAATTCCATATATATGCGTTAGTATACTGTATTTATGTTTTTCCTTCTGGCTTACTTCACTCTGTATAATAGGCTCCAGTTTCATCCACCTCATTAGAACTGATTCAAATGTATTCTTTTTAATGGCTGAGTAATACTCCATTGTGTATATAACTTTCTTTTTAAATAACTTATTGCAAAATTCCCTAAAATGCTTATTTTAAATTACAAGATTAAATAATGAAAACACTAATAAATAAATCATGCTCAGAATGGAAGAATTGGATTTGATCATTAGTATTCTGATCCAGTCTCTTTTTTGCTTGTTTCAGTATTGAAGTCCTGTTCTTAATTTTTCAGTTAATGATATTTTTAACAAAGAGATTGATAACTAGCTCTTCTTGGTCATCCAGTTCATTTTGGCATGACTGGCTTCTACCAGATGCTGACCATTCAGGATTATTCAGACATTGACCTTCGGGTCCACTGCTCAAATGATTCTACCACAGTGGCCATGTGGTTTTTTATGAATGAAGTCGCTCAGTCGTGTCCGACTCTTTGCGACCCCATGGACGGTAGCCTACCAGGCTCTTCTGTCCATGGGATTTTCCAGGCAATGGTACTGGAGTGGATTGCCATTTCCTTCTCCAGAAATAATGAAAACACTAATAAATAAATCATGCTCAGAATGGAAGAATTGAATTTGATCATTAGTATTCTGATCCAGTCTCTTTTTTGCTTGTTTCAGTACTGAAGTCCTGTTCTTAATTTTTCAGTTAATGATATTTTTAACAAAGAGATTGATAACTAGCTCTTCTTGGTCATCCAGTTCATTTTGGCATGACTGGCTTCTACCAGCCGCTGACCATTCAGGATTATTCAGACATTGACCTTTGGGTCCACTGCTCAAATGATTCTACCACAGCGGTCATGCGGTTTTATTAAACTATGATCCAGGAAGAATATGTTATCCACTTGTGGCTGAGTGGCAGATTATAGACAGGAGGCAGTTAAAATAAATGTCCCATTTCTCCACCCAAATAATCAGATCAGTGAAATCTTGGCCAAGGTAGTTATCTCAGTTTCACTCTAATTAAATGGCAGGTGCTATGAAATTCAGTGATCATTTTATATGACAGTAAATGTATTAAAGACTTTATCTCTACTATCATACACTTATTTACTTATGTTTCCCCAAATCTGAGTTTTTATGGATGGCAGTAAATATTTCTAAAACACTGGAAACCCTCCTGTCATGTATAAATGACACTAACATGCCATATATATATTTTCAACAAGGTAAGATATAGGTAAAAATATTACTCCATATGTCAAGAGAATGTTTTTGTTCTCTGTTAAAGAGTGGAATCTGTTTTTCAGGGTTGGTTTTTTTTTTTTTTTAACCAAGGAGTTCTTGATTCTAAACTCTTCCATACTTGACACAAATATTTCACTATTTTTGGCAAAATGTCAGTCTAGTGGTATTTAATCAAACCTACTGTTTCTTTTCTGGACATAGGTAAAGATGGTTTTCATGAGCTATGTACCTTTGGGCAGGTTGCTCAATGTACTCAATCCTTTTTCTCCCATTTAACTAGGAATGGTCTATCCATAATTAATGACTGTCAAGCATTTTGAGTTGCAAAATATAAAAACCTTTATTACTACTACCAGCACTATTATCCAGGGACTGATTGTTGATTTTGTAGAAGGTTCAGCCTCCTGTTCCCTTTTTTGGGGTGTTTTTTCCTGCTCCCCTCTGCTGCCTGCCCTTTGGCCATTTCACTGCTCATTAGCGCCTCCACCAGATGCAGGGCAGGCCTGGGAACAGGGTTCAACTCTGGTAAAAGGCTTGGAGGGAAGGAGGCTGGGAGTAATGACAGACATAGGGTTTTCAGATTACCTGTCGATTTGATACATCCAAGCCACCCCCAAACCCTGTCCTCAGGGGTAAATTCAGTGCAGCTATGACATTGAAATTTATTTTTTATTCATTATTCATTCTTATAATACATTTATAAAACTTTGTAATTTTCGTTCTTATAATTTTCGAAGTAAAATATCTTTTTCAGAATGCTGTTGGAAGTGAAGTCTCTTTTTTTGTTTTTCCTTAGTACTGATGAGTGGCTGCAGATCAGGCTTGGTTTAGCAAGGCTTTGTCCCTGTTCAAAGACAGAGGAATTGCACTGTCTACTCTTGGATTTTGCGACCGTATGGACTGAATCCCGCCAGGCTCCTCTCTCCATGGGGTTTCTCAGACAAGAATACTGGAGCGGGTTGCCATTTCCTTCTCCAGGGGATCTTCCCGACTCAGGAATCGAACCTGTGTCTGTTACGTCTCTTGCATTGGCAGGCAGGTTCTTTACCACTAGCACCACCTGCTGAGTGCAGTCTTGGATTAGAGGCAGGTTGGGAAATGACAGTTGTTTAAATTCTGGCAAATGGAGACTGCCTTATGAAGCAGCAGGCACCCTGTTGGGGTGTTAGAAGATCATAGAGCTCACCCTACCTCTATGACCAGGGGAAGCCATGTCGTCACATTGTGCTGTGGTTTCACTGTATTAAGCCAAAAAATGCACTTCGAGTGTCTCTTTGAACATAATATTGTGCAGAAGGCTCAGCATGTAAGACAAACAGTGTGAATAGAGAAGAAACTTAAACACTTTGGTTCACTTGTTTGTTTGCTTTTGTCTTTCTTGGCTTGACCATTTAAACTCTAGGGCTTCAGTTCTGAGACCTGTTGACTTTATGACTTTCCGTTTGTCTAACAAAGTCTTCTGGCAATATTATGGATCAGGGCTTGTGCTAGGTCCTGGGAATGTAGAGGCTAACAAAATCGGTGGAGGCTGCCTTTGGGGTGCTCGCAACCAAATAGGAAACCTGATGCCAGCTCATTAGATCACTGCTCTGTGCTTCAGATGTCGTGCGGGTAAATGAAAGCCCAGGTTTCAAATATTTTGAGCTCTTTCAAATTAAAGAGACCTTCCATAGAAGTGATTATGTTGCTTTGAATTTAACTATATATATATATATATATATATAATTTGTGAATTAGTTGTACTGGTGGGCTCAGAGTTATATTCTCATTATCACCACAGCACATATCCAGGCTAATGTCAGATGTATGATTTATTAAAATAGTTCAATTATATTTAGTTACATGTGTGCTCAGTCATGTCTGACTCTTTACGACCCCTTGGACTGTAGTCTCCAGGCTCCTCTGTCCATGGGATTTTCCAGAAAAGAATACTGGAGTGGGATTAGCTGAGAAGCTAATAGCTGAGAAGCCTATATGTAGTTAAGTTAGACTTAAAATAATTAGGTGGGCTTCCCTGGTGGCTCAGTGGTAAAGAATTCACGTGCTATTGCAAGGAGACTCGGGTTCAGTCTGTGGGTTGGGAGGATTCCCTGGAAAAGAAAATGACAGCCCACTTCAGTATTCTTGCCTGGGAAATCCCATGGACAGAGGAGCCTGGCAGGCTTCAGTCCATGGGGTCGCAAAAAAGTCAGACACGACTTACAAACTAAACAACAACAATAAAAAGATAGGTATTAAATAGTCAGATACAGGCTCCAAAAAGAAAATGAGAAAGGGAAACAGAAAGACCAGAGTAATCCTCTTGAGCTGCCATTCTAGCATACATTCATCTAGTTTTCTCTCTTTGTTCTTGCAAAAAGAATTTAATTTATATTTATCAAATAATTTAAAGATCACTAGGTGGTAAAAGACTTGATTATATATTTTAATGTTTCAGAATCGTGCTACCATTTGTATTTAAAAATTAGCTCTGGGAGGGTAGCGAGCACATTGTAGTTATCTTTTTACCCTCAGCACCTAGGACATAGGAAGGAATTCAGCAAAGTGATTAAGAGCTCAGACTGCCTGGTTCCCTTATCAGCTTATCAAGGCAAGTTGCTCATTGTCACCAGCCCAGTCTCCCTGGGTGCAAAACAGAGGTTAATAATAGTTCTCATCCCTTAGGATTGTTTCGTAAGAATTAAATGAGAAGCCTTCAAAAATTTGTATTCGTCAAGAGACAAGCACTCAATAGATCATAAGCATAGATGTTAGTATAGTTTCAGGTCCATAGCAAGACTGAATAAATGTCTGGTGAACAGAATGATAGTATTTCATTAGTGTGCATAAAGCATGGCCTTTCAGTTTTTGTTTCCAGTAATAAGTGTGGATCTGAATTGAGTTCCTTCTTTAATCAGAGGATTTGTATTTTTGGAGAGCCCACACAAGGGTTAAAAGTACAACCTGTAGGCATCAAAGCAGTGTTTATCATGATTTTGAATTCCAGCCTATGCCTTTCCACTTAAGAAGTACGCTGTGAGCCACTATCAGCCAGGCCCAATGCAGACTTTGAACGCCTTGCTCTATATTAATGTTTCCATTCGCTCACCCCTGGAAATAGCATTCTGCTTTCCAAAATAGACTCTGGCACTCTACCTTAAAAGAATTTTTTGTCACAGCTTTGGATCATCAGAAAAACAGAAAAGAGCTTTATTGGCAAAACGTCACAAGATAATTTTCAAAGATAGTTTCGGATTTTTTTTCTACATGAACTCATTTTCATTGTCTGTCTCCCATTTCCTTCCCTCCTGATTTTTAGTACTAACCTGCAAATAAAGATGAGGAGAATCAGTTGATAACTGTTTCTTTGAATTCTTTTAAGGCTGTTTTGAAGCACTTAAAGTGACACATATAGCAGTGGGGTTTATAGCTAGGGATTCACTGGGGGGAAATCTAATGCCCTAGGTTTACATCACCGTGGGCATAAGGACTTCACAGTTGGAATAACATAGGTAGCAATATCACATAACTTAGAAGTTTAAGCATTAACATTACCAATAAAGGAAGTGCAGGTCGGCCAAGTTTCTAGACAATCCAAATATTTTCAGTCTTGAGGGAGCACCCTATTGCAGGAAGCACCAACACCCAGGGAGGTATGGAGGAGCAGGGAATTGTAAAGATTATAGCTGATACTATTCTATATCAAATACCATTTGTTTTGCAGTCTTTTATCATTCTCTGTTTCAAATGATTCTGCCATCAGAGAAGACGTATATCCCCCAGTGTGTGTCTGAAGTTGATCCCAGAATCTAATTTCTTCATTACAGAATCTCAGTAAGAAAATACATTTTCTTTCCTGCCATTGTCCTCTCAGATGGCCCAACTTTAATGGTCTTTAAATTCCCTAATGGACTTCCCAGGTGGCATAGTAGTAAAGAATCCACCCACCAATACAGGGGACAGAAGAAACTTAGGTTCCATCCCTGGGTCGGGAAGATACCCTGGAGTAGAAAATGGTAACCCACTCCACTATCTTGCCTAGGAAATCCCATGGAAAGAGGAGCCTGGTGAGCTACAGTCTGCAGGGTTGCAAAGAATCAGACACGGCTGAGCACACACACACAAATTCCCTAATGCCTTTTGATGAAGCATAATTTGCAGACCTGGCTCACTCTCAGTTGGTAGATCTGGGGTGGAACTGCAAGTACAAATGACCATCTCTGTGGCCCCCCCATTCTCTTGAGAGACTGGCATTTGGTGAGTAGTGCTTCTCATACCACTGGACTTTTCGTACCACTTATGAAATCCCATAACATTTCATTCTCCTGCGCTCTTACTCAACTTTCCGTTTCTCTTCTAGGAGTAGGTTATGTTTAATTTTTACATCCTTCCATCTCCTTTCTTATCTTTGGACCATATATTGTCCATATGGATTGGATGAAAATGAACTCATTCCCTACCCTAATTCACATCCCTATAATTCTTTTCAGAGAAGTGGTATAGAGTTTACTGACTTTCCATTTGGATTTGCCATTTAGAGTGCTCATTTCCAGGCTATCAAACCAAAACAATGATTTATTGAGTCTGTATTTTTATTTGGTCATGCTCTTCCTCCAGTGGTAATCTACTTCTTTTGTAGGCATTAAAATTGACCAATGAATCAGCCAGGCTTAGGATTTTGTGTATTGTTTGCATGATATTCAGGCAGCTGATGAGCTACACAGAATTGTTTGAACTCTATAATATTATAAGCAGAAAAATGGCAACTTTGTCTAATGCATAACCAGTCTGCTTTGCTGTTAAATCCCTAATCTCAGTGTTGATCAATTGGGACCCTTTTTAGAAATTATAGAAACAAAATATCTGTTACCTTACTTGCATTGTCAAAACTTCTCAAGGATTCCTTAGTATTCACAGAGAACTCATTCATATCATACTCTTTGGCAACACATGGTTTCCTATTAATTGCATACATCATATTAATATATAGATTGTATAGTGTGAGAGAACTTGGCCATACATGGTCACAGTATGAAGAATTCCCTTGTGACTGACAATTTTTTTTTTAATGAATAAAGAATTTTCTGCCTGAGATTATTAAAATATGGTGTGTATTCAGCACTATTTGCTATTGTTTTAAGTAATATGTTATGATAAGATTTTAGACCCCCATGTGAGAAGCTGACGTTTTATATCCATAAGGCAAACACAGCTTTTTGAATCTGCGTGAAAGTTTAGGTGTCCTATTTTATGGTTTTATCTTCTCATGAATTTTTTGAGAAAATGTTTAGACTGATTTCCTTACAGTCATGAAAGTCTCTTTGGGAGAACTTACGTATGTGAAAAAGCCATCTAGAAAGGAGATTTCTTGAGGACCCTTGGTAATGGCGTGCAAGTTTAATCACTCCGCCTGTGACAGGAAGGTCTTAAGACGTTCAACCTAAATTTCTCCTTATACGGTTTTCAGTTCATTTCCTCTTGTCTTGTTCCTAATGGTGATAGAGAACATCTGGTATGTCCTTTTTCAAAATAAACCTTCCTACTTGGAGTAGCAGAAAGTGTGCACACGTTGGGTCCTAACAGATTTGGGTTTGAGTCTGGGTCTTATCTCTTACTAACCTTAGGCCGTTGTTACCTCTCTGATCCTGAATTTCTTCTTTTGTAAAGTGAGGCTGATCATCCTTCTCTTGCAGTTTTAGCTAACATGTCCGATTCCTGGTAAAGCCTCAAAATGTGGTATCTTGTATTGTTATTGTTAAAATCTGTAAAATTTTATTGTCAGCTTTTTCATTTTGTGTAATAACATTCCCGGGTCTTTCTGACAGTGTTCTTTTTTCCAACCCATTGATCATGGTTCTGGTGATCAGGTGGCTTGGTGGTAAAGAATCTGCCTGCCAATGCAAGAGACACAGGAGTGGGGGCTTTGATGCCTTGTTGGGAAGATGCTCTGGAGGAGGTAATGGCAACCCCCTCCAGTATTTCTTGCCTGAAAAATTCCATGGACAGAGAAGCCTGGCAGGCTGTAGACCTTGGGGTCACAAAGAGATAGACATGGGCAGACATGACTAAGCATGCACACACACAACCATGGTTCTAAACAAGACTTCAGATGGTATGGTAGTAGAGCAAGGTCTGCAATGAAAAGCCTCTCAGACTTCTTTTCCAACTTAATGAATTTCTAGCTGTATGACCTTGGACAAGTCACTTAACATCCTTGAGTCCATTTGCCCATATGTAAGATGGGGATGATAATTCTATCTTCTCTACCTTCCTCACTGGATTGGAGTGAGGATTAAAAAAGTCATTTATGAGTCACCAAGCACCACACAATCATAAAATGATAGCCGTAAGTGTAATCAGCAAGTAAGAAATTTAATACTTTACAATAGGGTGAAAGAAATTGGTCTTGTTACTTATGTAACTTTTAAAACATAGGTCTCTGAACTCAGCCTCACCCTTATCCTGCAGAGCAATTACAGGACATTTACTCTTTTTCTGTTTCCACTTTCATCAGCTCTTAGGGTTGGAAGGCTAAAACTGACAACTTTCAAAGATGTATGACAGACACATATTAAAACAGTTCCAACATTACAGGGCTTGAGTTTGTGTACAGAGAGGCTGAATTAATAAGCAGAGTTAGGTGCATAAAGACAGGGCCAGGTGTAATAAAGAGATGACATGACCCAGGAGGGGGGAAATGAGCAGCAGAGATCTCTGCAGCGATGGACAATTATGGAGAGGATTCTGAGACTTAAGATAGCCACTTCGAAGCTCCGAATGGAAGAACAGTGTGGTCAAACACATCTGAGTAAGAAGAGAACTTTAGGACTTCTGGGACTGCTCAGAATCTAAGTGACCTTGGAAGTTAGAGGGAACCTGGGCAGTAGAGGAGATAGCCACATTTAAGTAAATATTTACATGTTTTGTTGGTTTCATTGTTTAAATCTATCGAATATACAGTTAAGAGTTTGTAGTTAATCAAAAGCTTTTCCCCATATTTGTATTTGGATTCATCTTTTTGTTTTGTTACCTCAATTCAATTTGGTGTCAGGTTTAATTACGGAACGGAATGTGCTTAAGTTTGGGTACTAGAGAGTGGAATTTGGTTAAATATCCCTGTTGATTACTTAAATGACTCGAGAGTCTAAGAAAACTAGCCACAGTGATCCAGCTGTCCTTTTCGGATTTGTACATGCTGCCTTCCTGGAGTCCTTTCTCCCATGGCTGTCTGTGACCTTAGCCATTGAATCATGTAATCGTTTCTGGCCTCCAAAGTCAGAGATTCTGAGTGGGCAGAGTGGTGGTGTGATGTCATGTCTGGGGCATGAGCCTGTACCCTCACCACACACAGGTCCCACCCTTCCTGGTCTCGGCAGCTCAATACACAGTGCTTGGCACATCGTGAGCGCTCAATAAATTTAGCTACTTTTCCTGTCTCTCCCTGGTTCTCAAATAGGAATATCCAAATTTGAGAACACCACCATAGCATCTGACTCCCCAGTTAAAATCCATGGAGAAAGCTGAGGCAGTCGTGAGGGAATGTAAGTCTAAGAAGATGGCTGCACTGGTTTACAGCACGGCTTCTCATGAATCATAAAAAGACCTCTTACGGGATTAATGAGTTTTAGCTTAATGCAAAATTGATAAACTATGTATAATATTGTGACATTTGAAAGCATTCAGAATGAAAAATAGCTGATGGGGGTACATGTTTTGAGACTCTTGGTGTTCTACATTTTACTGACCTCACTCTGTGCCCCCCAAAAAAAGATCAGAAGGAAGGCCCCCCTCATTTGCTTCCAAATTTCTAAATAGGGAAAATATCAAACTGGAAAGGAAGCTTTTGACAGCTTTACACATTTACAGATATTTTTAAAATAAAAAATTTCTTTCTTGCTCTTTCTCTGGGTAGAAAAATTAGACCCCTTTTCTTCTTTTTTTCCTCCTTAACCTTAAATTTTAGAAAATATATTCTTATTTTTCTTTTTAACTTTTTAATTTCAGATTCACATGCAGTTACAAGAAATTATACAGAAAAATTCCTTTCTCAGGTTGTCGCATTTCCCCCTCAACAGTGGCATTTTGTGAAACTGTAGTACAATGTCCCAGCTAGGATATTGTATGAGTACATTCCCCCCAGATTCCTCCAGCTCTGTGTGAACACAGTTGTGTGTGTATGTGTGTGTTTTCAGCTTTGTACAGTTTTACCACCTGTGCGGATTCCTGTATCCACCACCAGAGGTATTCTTTCTGAAGACTGTCAGTTGCTTGAGAGTTTTCAGCACATCCGGTGATGACAGACATGGAGATGTGTCTTCTCTCCTAAACACACAGGAACTCTGTGTGACTGTAGGGAGGTGGAGAGTGGAAATCTGGCCCGTGGCTCCTGTCTGTGGCTGTGTAGTTACTCTTTCACATTCCCTCATTAGAAAGGGCTGGCTGGCCCAGACAGAATCATAGGTGGGCTTGGCACACAGCTAACTACTTGCCTGGAGTAACTTACACTTTTGTACTGTATTAAGAGTTCTGCCAATTTCAGAGGCCAGGAAGCAAAGAGTTGGCCTAGAAGTGTAACACACCTGCTTTTCCCCAGGCCACAAACAACAGGCTGACGTGAGTACCTGTTTGCCCTAGTAAGTTATACTGAAACATGTCTCCAGAGACCTGAGGTTGTGGATAAATACTTCCCCCCACCCACCCCCAGAACCTTGCTTCACACAGATATTCACTGGGGGAGATGTCCTGTTAATTGCACTTTGCCTATCTGGCCCAGTCTCCACAATGAACTATAGTAGAATCCCATTATCGTGAGACCTGTAGGAATATATACACTTGAGAATGCCACAATAAGGTGTGTATGTGTGTGTGCGCTTGTGTGCTCAGTCGTGTCCAACTGCTTGTGACCCCACGGATAGCCCACCAGGCTCCTCTGTCCATGGAATTCTCCAAGCAAGAATACTGGAGTGGGTAGCTATTTCCTTCTCCAGGGGATCTTCCCAACCCAGGGATCGAACCCGGGTCTTTTGCATTGCAGGCAGATTCTTTACCACTGTGCCCACCTAAGAAGCCTCACAATAGCATTACATTCCCTAATTCTAAAACAGATTGGACCTGTCACACACACACACACAGAGCAAAGCTAAACTGAGATGCAAACAGTAGGCAGATGGACAGGATGCCTCACCAGCTAAGTATCCTATACTCCAATCTGAGAAAAACTGGATTTGTAAATAGCTCCAACTGTAAATATGAAAATTTCTGAATGATGAAGGTCTGTTATGTTACACTAGTCACTCCTGGAATCTGAGTGTTTGATTAGATGACCAGAATTTATGGTGATGATGCTGATGTTTGGACATGAAAACCAATGAGCAAAAAGCTGTAAATCTGATCACTATGGCAACCATTTAGAGAACACATGTACTATATTTATTGCCACTGTCCTATTGGATCCTAAATCCCAACTAAGTCACAGCATATAAAGTGCTTGTTTTCTTCTCTGGATGAGTACTTTTCCTATTGGCAAAGTGAAATTAAAAAATCATGGTTTGCAAGTGACATCCTTTATTTTGGGTGGTAACAATCATCTTGTCTAAACACAGGCTTACTTTTGAATCAGATGGAGACATTTTGAAAATCTTGGACAGGCAGAAAAACTATGTATTAAAAAGAAAGTGCTATAAAAGAGTATCAGGACAGGCTACTCTTACTTCCATAGCAAAGTTCTTTGGACCTGACTTGAACCAAATAAATGTGGTAGAAACCGCTGGTGTGACCATGGAAGTGGCAAACGAGAGCCAGCGGTCCTGTGTCCTGTTGTCTGTCACTGAGACCTTGTCAAAGCAATGCCCGAAGAGTGATTTTTGTAAGTATGAAAATGTTGGTCTGTCTGCTGCTTTATCTGCGCGTCAGTAACCCTAGACTTCGAGATTAAATAATTGAATTCTCTCATGTTCTGCAGGTGACAGTATGAAAGCTGAGAACAATTAAGTGTCCAGCTCAGGGTCACACAACCTCGTTAGCTGGGACGAGAACCAGGTTTCCTGATTCCTAGTCCATTGCTTTTTCACTGCAGGGAGCAGCTTCCTGTCACCCCACCAGTCTTGTCTTGGTTTTCCATTTGTAGTGTTGACAGTCCTGTGGCACCACCTCTTCCTTCAGGTCCTGTGTTCGTTTCCTAGGGCTGCCGTGACAAAGGAGCGTGAACCTCGGTGCCTTAACACAACACAGATTTATTCTCTAATGGTTCTGGCAACCAAACGTCCAAAAAAAGTAGAGCCATGCTCTATCTGAAGGCTCTAGGAGACACTGTGTTCCATGCCATTTCCTTGGCTTCTGGTGCTACTGGGAACTCTTGATGTTCTTGACTTCTAGCTGCATCGCTCCAGTCTCTCCTTCTGTTGTCTTCCTGTGTGTTCTCATGTCTCTTCTCTTGAAGGAACACCAGTCATCTTTGATTGTGTTGTGTTTAAGTTGCTTCAGCCATGTCCAACTCTTTGCAGCCCTAGGGACTGTAGCCCGCCAGACTCCTCTGTCCATGGGATTCTCCGGGCAAGAATACTGAAGTGGGTTGCCATACCCTCCTCCAGGGAATCTTCCCAACCCAGGGATCGAACCCAAGTCTCTGAGGTCTCCTGCATTGGCAGGTGGTTTCTTTACCACTACAAATGAAAAGGCGCCACTGGGGGAGCCCCATCTTTGATTACGGCCCACCCTAATGACCCCAGCTTAACTTGATCACATATACAAAGACCCTGTTTCCCCATAGATGCACAAAGAGTTAGAACTTCAGCATCTTTGAAGGGGATCACAGTTCAATCCATAATAGGTCTACTTAGCTTCCAAACCATATTTAGAACTAGGCGGGCTTTGTAACACACCATGAGAACTGTAGTGAGTTTCATTAAGTGTAAAGCATCATATCCAATATTTGTAGTTTGTTACAATAATACATTAAAAAGATTTATAGACTGTTTTGGGTGTGATTATTGGATTAATTCCCCACTTTGAAACCATTTGTTGGGTCCTGTTTATTTAAAGGAGGGAATGAATAGACCTGAAAACACCTAATTTTCAGTTTAGCCTGGAAGCCAATAAAAGTTTTTTGTAAAGAATTGAAAACTGTGTCACAGAACATTAGCACTGTATTTGTGTAGTACTTTAGTCTTACCTTCAGTTGTTAGATGCTTGTTTGCATGTGCTAAAGCCTCTAGCTAAGATTTAAAAAAATAAAAACAAAAAACAAATTTTTCAAAAATTATTTTGTGGTAATAAATCTAGAACAGAATGTATGCTCAAAATATTTCATGGTGTGTGTACAATTTTTAAGTAGAAATTAAAAAGAAAGAAATCCTACCTGCAGTCAGCACTCTCCACTGTTTGCATTCCCCTGAACTTCCCTTGTTGAATACAGTCATTTGTGTTCATAAACATTCTTCCTGACCTCATTCTCTAGCACTATTTGATCGATCTTGGAGGAAATGTCCATATAACCTTAATTTGTACATTTTTTTTAAAAGTCTTTTTTAAAGCAAGTAATGGGAATGTATGCTGTTTTTTATGCTGTGTCTTTTATTAACTTTTATATATGTGATTCCAAATCTCTCTTTAAATTAATGTCTTTTAGCTTCAAATTGACTTCTTCCCATAAGGCTAGTCCCCATTTCCTATAATCTTACAGACCTAGGAGAACAACATTTTCCCTTCTGTCGTTTTGATAATTACGTCCTCTGTGCTCAGTGGTGGCCTATTAACTAACATGAATACCATGGGCTTGCAAAATAGCCTCAAATTTCCATATATTAGAACTGTGAGAATTTTCTATAATGGTGCTTTAGCAATAATGATGGAGGTGCAGGCATTTCCTGAGGATTAATGACCAGCTGGGAGGAACCAGTGGCCCTTGGCTCTGCCTCCCAGCCAGCCATTAATTCCGAGGAAATGTCTTTTGCTGAGGTCGTTACTGCTATTACAAGCTTAAAATGGAAAAACATAATAGGCGTATGAGTTACTTTTATGGGTTGATGCAGTTTCCAATGGTATGTACTAATTCGAGAAAATGACTGTGTATACATACAATTGTAAGTCAGACTGTTTGAATCATCCTTTAGTATTCCATATGTTTTATAACTGGAGTTACACAGTTCTCTACCTTTCCTGCTCAAAAAAAAAAAATTGACTCATTAATTTCTACGTTGGTTCAAGCCTTCAAAGTATTGTGTTCCACTGACATATTTGAAAACATCAGTTTCTGTTATCAACCTCGAATAATATTCAGGTTTCACACATGGGCTGAAAGGAAAAAAAAATAAGAGTTCATTTTCCATTTTTGTGATAATACTTTTTCTTTTAGAATGAAACACTGAAAGAAAACATTTTAAGCCCTGTAATAAATTGCTGTGCTGCTTTGATTTTTTTTTTTTTTTACTGTCATTTGTATAAGAGACAGGCTTATATTTATACTTTTCCATAGTGAATCCATGAGACAACAATGCACAACTTAGTTTTTCAGCACTGCAGGGTTTTTAAAAAATCTATATTAAATATTGCAACTATGGGAAACCCTTTAATACAAAAAACACACAAAAAACTCTTAAAAATGAAGCCAAAGTGTCAAAATGCCGCTTTCCATGCTCCTTTCTCTTTTTAAAAAGTAGCCTTTTTTTGTATTTTTCCTTCTGATCTTAATCATCTGGCACTGTTTTTCATCTCAGTTATTAGCAGAGCCAACCTAGAAACATTCTTAAAAGTTATAAAAGGGAGAACCTGAACAATCCTGGAATATTGCCATCCTTGCCCTGATGGAGAAATGTGGTCAGCATCATGCAGGCGTGAGCCTGTGGGCCGTTTTTACCTGTCTCACCTGTTAGTGACTCTCTGTGTTTGTCAAACCTCCGATGTAGGCCAGACTCAGTGGGGAATTTGAAATATTGCAGGACACAGATGTGCACTAAAAGCAATAGGAATCAAGCTAAGAAGTCCTGTCCTATTTGGCCCGCAATTTCCTGTCCCACTTCTTCAAATTTGCTTGTAGCCTACAAGTCATTGTTCATGTTGGTAGACTCATTTGTGCTCAGATTTTCTTGAGCCTACTTTGTCAGAGGTCTTTACATCTCCCCATTCTGCTTCTCTCTCCATCTCCTCAACTTTTGCCATCTACAGAAAGCATAGATGCCGCTTTGCCTCTTTGACTATTCCTTTGCTTTCTTTCACTTTTGTTGAAGGTGCTAGGATTCTCCCAGTTCTTCTGGAGCAGCAATGCCGAATAGAATATTCTGCGTTGATGGAACTGTTAATGTTCTGTATCTGTGCCATCCAATATGGAAGTCACTAGCCACATGTGGCTGCTTGAACAATTGAAATGTAGCTGGTGCATTTGAAGAACTAAATATTTGGTTTTATTTCATTTTAACTAATTGAAGTTTAGATAGCTTCACATGGCTAGTGACTACTGTATTGGTCAGTGCAGTCATCTTGGATCCATTATATCTTTGCCTTGCCTCCATTATCTGTCCTTTTTAACTTTAGTGCAGTTTAGTTCAGTTGCTCAGTCATGTCCAACTTTTTGCGACTCCATGGACTGCAGCACACCAGGCTTCCCTGTCCATCACCAACTCCCAGAGCTTACTCAAACTCATGCTCATTGAGTTGGTGATGCCATCCAACCATCTCATCCTCTGTCATCCCCTTCTCCTCCCACCTTCAGTCTTTCGCAGCATCAGGGTCTTTTCCAATGAGTCAGTTCTTTACATCAGATGGCCAGAGTATTGGAGCTTTAGCTTCAGTATCTGTCCTTCCAATGAATATTCGGGATTGATTTCCTTTAGGATGGACTGGTTGGATCTCCTTGCAGTCTGAGGGACTCTCAAGAGTCTTCTCCAACACCTCAGTTCAAAAGCATCAATTCGTCAGCACTCAGCTTTCTTTGTAGTCCAACTCTCACATCCATATGTGACTACTGGAAAAACCATAGCTTTGACTAGACAGACCTTTGTTGGCAAAGTAATGTCTCTACTTTTTAATATGCTGTCTAGGTTGGTCATAACATTTCTTCCAAGGAAGAAGCATCTTTTAATTTCATGGCTGCAGTTACCATCTACAGTGATTTTGGAGCCCCCCAAAATAAAATCTGTCACTGTTTCCATTGTTTCCCCATCTGTTTGCCATGAAGTCATGGGATCAGATGCCATGATCTTAGTTTTCTGAATGTTGAGCTTCAAGCCAACTTTTTCACTCTTCTCTTTCACTTTCATCAAGAGACTCTTTAGTTCATCTTCACTTTCTGCCATAAGGGTGGTGTCATCTGCATATCTGAGGTTATTGGTATTTCTCCCAGCAATCTTGATTCCAGCTTGTGCTTCATCCAGTCCATCGTTTCTCATGATGTACTCTGCATATCAATTCTGTTGTGTCTTTTTCCCCTGGAGGGGACCTTAATGCCCTCCAACCTCAACTTTGCCATATTCTGCCTTTGGTCTCTTGCCTAGTTCGATATGACAAAATCGAGAGGCCTCTGTGCATAGACCTGGAGAAAGTATAGAGACCAAGAAAGCGTAGTCCTGGGACTTCCTTGATTGTACCAGTGGCTGAGACACTACTCTTCCACTATAAGCGGTGCTGGTTCAATCCCTGGTTGAAGAACTAAGATCCCACATGCCTTGTGGTGCAGCCAAACATTTTTTAAAAAAAGAGAACAGTCCATTTCATCTCCTCTAAGGGCTTACAGAGTAGAAAGAACCAGAGTTTTCTGTGTTATAGGGAACAGACCGCTCACGATCCAGCATTAACCAGGAGTAAGCCATTTACGGATTTTCCTGAAGGACTTTATGGCTTTGAGATGGGAGGTATTACAAAAGAGTGTGATTTTATTTAGAAAAGGGTTGGAAACTTTCAAACTGTTTTAAATGGGGTAGTTTATAAGGTATAACACCATTACCTCTTAAAATACCACACTAGTGCCTCAGAATTAAGGTGATTGTATGTCATGGTTTTTTTCAGTACAGTTTCAGTTTATGCTGCCTGTTCCAGTGTAACTACCAGTAGGACCCCTGCCAGTCTCCAAGGTGTCCAGCTTGGGAGGGTAAATCCTATAATCCCCTTGCCTACAGTCTGCCTAAATTTTATACACACACACACACACACACACACACACACACACGCAGTTTGTGCCTCTCCTAATCTTGTTGCATTTGTGCTCTTCAGTTACTTCCAGATTTTTCTTTCATGTCACTTCTCTATCGGGTCATTCCTCTGTTTGGGAACTGCCAATAGCTCCTGAATCAATTATAAATTTTTCAAGTCTCATAAATAGAACTATTGAGCTCTGTTTTTTTCCTCACATACATGTAGCCAAGTGAATAAGCTTCCTATTCCACGAACAAGGCAGACACTTTCTCACCTTCACTTTGACTGGAATCTCTTTCTCGCATGTCCAGCTGCTGAAAATCTTCTCCAGCCTTCCACGTCCAGTCTAGACACGACTCTTTTATGAAGTAACCCCTGACTCTCCTGGTCAAAAGTGGACTGTCTCACCCCTGAATATGAACATACATTGTTAGTGCCTTGCTTAAAGCATGATCCATTTTCCTTTGTACTGAGACTTTTTGAATAGTTCCCATCTCTGTTTAGCAGTTTTATACTCTTTGAGAAGAGCTACCACGTGTTTTGCATTTTCTTTAAAACCCAGGACAGGGGTATACAGTAGTTGCTTAATACATATTTGTTGAATAAAATTTAAAATGCCTATGGCTGGGCAACTTAGGTCATTCCCCAAAGATGATTTCTTAAAACTGTGTAATTGGAAGCTTTTTTTTCCCAAGTATTTCCACAGTTTATGCCATTAATTATAGTACTCAGAGGAATTACCGCTGCTATTAATCTCTTGGATCCAATACTTAGAGACATAAATATAAGTGACATTAGCTCCACCACTACATTCAGTGAGATTACAAAATAGAGAGTAGACTTAGAAGCAGATGTCAGAAAAATACCTGCAAAGATAACAAAATGTAGAAAATCTTGCTAAGTTTATAAGTTTAGTTCAGGGACACAGTCTAAGATGAAACTGCCAAACAAGATTGATAACATGGTAGCCTACTCTTCTGCACTTCTGGAGAGAGCTGTGTCTGTTTGGGGGAATTTTCCTCCAAATAAAAACCAAAAAAAATGTGTTTGAGTGACTTTTAAAAGATCATTTAAAGAAGTAACACTTGTTGATTGGGATGGACAAAAGAAAGTTGCATGTGGCAAAATTTATATGTGAATATACTTATTGTTTTTAATCCTTTTTCTGTGTATATATGGTACACTGAATTTAGAAAATAAATTAGTTTTCTTTTTAAAAATTATATTCTAATTTTAAAAGGTACAACTGACATATAACATTATATTAGTTTCAGGTGTATTGCATAATGATTCAGTGTTGGTGTATATTGCAAAAGGATCACCATAATAAATCTAGTTAACATCTATCATTAACTATAATTGCTATGCTGTAAGTACATGCTCATGACTTATCACTGGAAGTTTGTACCTTTTGACTGTCTTCTAGATTTCTGTATATTTGATTTAAGCATCTTATATGTCCATGGTAAACAAAATGGTAAAATCTTAAGAGTAAATTCAGTAAAGAAATATTGCAACTATTTTCTGAATAGACAATTCTTTAAAATTTAATTAATTGACATTTAAAAATTTTGCATGGGCATGTTCCTAACTGCACAATGAGACTTTAGATTGTAAAGGGTGGTAACAAAAGAATAAGCATTGGATATGTTTACTTTTTCTCAGACTCTTGCAAGAAACTTACCAAAACACATATGCACACCCTATACAACTTCAAACAACAGAAAATAGCTTTTTCTCTACCCACTTGTCTCCCTGCTTCCCACAATCCCTATCATGACCATGTGGTATCCAAGTTGGTCATGTCCAACTCTTTACAACCCCATGGTCTGTAGCCTGCCAGGCTCCTCTGTCCATGGAATTTTCCAGGCAAGATTACTGGGGCAGGTTGCCATTTCCTACTCCAGGGGATCTTCCTGACTCAGGGATTGAACTTGCATCTCTTGCATTGGCAGGCAAATTCTTTACCACTGGGCCACCTGGGGAGCCCACCACCACCATGACTACCAATAGGCTTAAGTATTTGAAGTACTTTCACATTTTTATGTTACATAAGAAGTGAAGAAAAACTATTCCTGAAAGTGCATTTAAAATACTGTTTTCAAATAGTTAATCTTCTGGTTGTACAAAACAGAAGCCGGTTGTTAGAAATCTCATGTGCTTCAAACATTTAGAAGGCGGTAAGTGTAAAGGACTAGAAGCATGAGTCTAGTGCTTCTTGGAGGGTGGCCATATGCCCATAGCTAAGAGACAAAAAACCCAGGAAGGAGAAGAGTGGGTTTAGATAAGTTCCAAGTAGAGATGAAATAATCATATCCTTGTCATGTATGGATGACGTTTGAGAAAGGAAGCTGAGCCACAGATAAAGATACGAGGGCTATTTGTGGTAGTAAGTGAAGCCATGGCTGTGGATAAAGATCACTAGAAAACGTGGAAAAAGAAAAGTGATGGAAAAAAAGGAGGTGGTGCAGAAAGTGGAGAAGAAAGGGAATATGGGAGCATTACACACAAAGGAGATGAAATAGGCTGCTAGGGATGGTTTATGGCCCAGTGGTTGCACCATGAACAGGACGTCTGTATGACTCCCTGGCCCCTTCCTCACCCAAGCTCAGCTCATGGTCTTTAAGTTCTCCACAGACTCACTGAAATAAGCACACCGCAGACAGCAGTGAGCCCTGCATCCTGGTGATACCATCAGTGCTCAAAGACAGCAAGGGAATGAGACCAAGGAGAATCCTTTTGGAGGCCAGATCATTAACTCCTATCTATGACATCCCTTTTTCCATCTGGAAAAGTTAAATTCTCTTGTGCAATTAGCTTTGCAGAATGGAGCAGTTTTGTTGGTTTACTGATACTGGTGAGCAAAATGGGCACAAGTGCAAGTCCTGGCGCCAGCAGTTGATTGCACCTTCCTTTCTGAGGCAGATGTGAATGTAAAGAAGAGAGAAATGTCCCTGGGGTGTTGTTGATTAAACTGACAGCCTTAGCTTTCAGGATCATTAGATTTCAAAGACAAAAAAAAAAGGGCCCGCCAAGATGATATCCTTTGCACGGATCAGATGATGAGGAACTGAGTTGTAATTTGGGACTCATTCACAAGAAAAGGTCTGAAGGGTTTTCACATGAATAGGATCATAAGGGTCAGAATGCCAGGATCTGTGCCCACCACAGTCTCTCTGACCTGTAGTAGACTTCGCATCTAAGACTGGCTGAACAGTTTCAGTAATGCAACAGAAAGGCTCTATTCTGTAGAGCTAATTGCAAAACAAAACTCACTTCTCCAGATGGAAAATGGGATACTCAAATCCACTGAAGGAAAGAAACACGGTTTCCCCCACCACAGCTCTGCAGTCTTAGTTCCATGGGTCTTATGTATGCGCAGTAAACATTTATGACCATATTTAGGTCCAGGCAGCATGTGGGATTTTGTGCTAGTGGTTGCTGATGAATACCTCCAATAGGAATCCTTTATGTCTGAGGTATCCATGGTAACTAAGTCGAGCCCATTTCCATTGTGCTGTTAGCTGGCCATACTTTGACTCTTTGGGCTCCAGGATTCCTAATTCTTATAACAACCCAGAGAGGTAGGTAAGTGCTTTTCAGAAAAGCAACCTTAAGCAAGGGATTTGAGATTTGAAGAATACCACATAGCTACCAAGATGATACTTTTTGACTCACGGGTTAATTTAATTGAGGAGTGCTCCAAAGTCAACAATTCCATAGCTAGCAACAGAATTATGATTATTAGGAAAATAATAGCTTTTTCTCTCACCTCTGAAATTTTCTGCGATGTTATGGACTTCATCGTTGGTTGTATATTTTGTAGGTAGCTCGTGTTCACCCTGCACTTGGCAGAGATCGCTAGATTTGTTACCTTAATAGCAATGTTCATTTTTTTAAGTACAGGGAAATATTTGACATACTGGAAAAATGCTTTAAAATAATGACATTAATATTATAATGTTGTATATCCTTTTTTTCCCCTAGGATACCCTGCAAATGTTCTATGGTGTCTGCATTTAACACACGTAGTAGATGTGCTTTTGTTCGCATGTGCACTGGCCACTTGAGCCCCAGCATACAATTGCCAGTGGCCTTTATTTCCTAGCTCATTTAACTGGGATCAGAAATAGTGGGATGTATTTTACTCACTTCAGTTTTTTTGAACATTAGTGTATTTTTGCTTGATTTTCTGATGGTGAACTTTTTTTTTTTTTTCCATGGAAAGGCATTTTATTTTAAATATAGCAGTGTGTACATGTCAATTTATTTCATACTAAACATTTATAAGTAGAAATGAAAGCACTGTATATAAATGAAGTGTGAATGCACTGAAAATATTATAGCTGCTGTTTTAAAATAGTTATATTAAATTTAAATCTAAGTTAGTCCTCAGACTTTCTAAAGTTTTCCTATTTGAATGGAAATACAATGTGGAATGCACCAGAGTGACATTTTTCCATTTCCCCATTGCCAAGATGGGAAGACACTTGCACTAAGCATCTGAATCCACATCTTTTTCACTAATATTCACACTGTCACTATGGCTAAGATGATGGAGCATCAAATGTGTGAATTCTAGGGAATCACATCAGATTTACTTATAATTGATTTGTGTGCAAGGAGGGCAGGCCTCTATGTTGGAGAGAAAAAAAGTTCTGAAATGTGTAAGAAAGAATGGAAACCAAGAATCATCCCTAAGGAGAGCTATTTGCTCATTCAGCTCACCTTTCTCCTATCAGTGCTAATCCTGGGCACCGACCAGATATTGAGGATACACTGGTGAGCACTTCAAGGCCCCTGCTCTCATGGATCTTACATTCTAAAGAGGGACTATGAACAGCGGCCTAGTTACTCAAGAATAAAGATGATCATTTCTTGCCGTGATGAGAGCTGTGGATAGAGGTGAACCATGTTCATGTAATAGAGGAGTCGGGGAGGCTGCTTTAGATAGGGCAATCTGGGTGGGCATTGTGGAGGAGGTGCCATGTGAACTGAGAGCCCCGAGTGAGACTAAGCCAGCCTCATAGCTGGTAGATCTGGTGGTCTGGCTGACATTAACAGCAGATGGGGACGAGGGGTGGGGGGTTAGAAGGGGCTTGCTGAGCATTCAGCTTTATTTTTCTTATCCCTTGGATTATGAAGAATGCAATAGTCAGAATACCCAAGGATTTGTTGGAGATATTATAAGAGGCAGGAAAAAGGTGACAGGATTCACTCTGTCTATTCTTGTGATACCTATGTGAGTGTTTGTAAGCTTTAAAATATAATAAAGGTTACCTCTCCCACCTTAGCCCACCTTTTATTTTTCAGCACAGATTTAAGAAAGCGATCAAAGCAGTCATTATTAAAAATAGTCATTCTTCTTAGCAGTGCTAACTCAGAAAATAAAATCACTGGCACTTAGCTGAGATGTAGACCACATGTATCAGCACTGCTTGGCCTTGTGCCCCTTAAACCCATCTGAGTCAGATTGTTCTTTCTGCTGCTGTTTTTCCTGTAGAAATGAGAGAGACAGAAAGTATGTGTGTAGGGATGGGAAAGGAGAACTCACTTCTGGTTTTCCGGTTTCTACGCACTGCAAAAGTGCATAGTAGAGGGGGAAACAGAATATGTGAAGAAAGATGTAGAATGCGGTGCAGCAGATTCCTTAGTTGTGGGTTGAATTACCAGCTCATATAACAACAACAAAATGTGGACACTGTGAATTAGGACCTGCTGTTGTTCTTAGCTGGTGCTCATGAGGTAGTGGATGGCATGAACTGTGAAGAAGTGACTTGTGCTGTTTTGATGATAAACAGAGGTCTAGCCCCCAAGGCACTGAATTCTTTTCCAACTTCTTCCTCTGAGATCTTCCTTTGACATCTTCTGTGATGTTATGGACTTCATCGTTGGTTGTATATTTTGTAGGTTGAGAACATGTTCCTCTGTTGGGAAACAAAGGTAGCATGAAAACCTTGAGATCTTCTCAGGAAGAGGAACCTCTAGGAACTTATTCTTCTGGGGAGAGCCAGGACTCAGAACACTTGGAATGGTATCTGAGCAGGAGGAGTTGGAATTGGCTGGCCAGTGAGTGTTTATTATGCTTAAGCTACAGAGCTAATTACTGTGAGCAGACACAAAGGAAAGAGAAGACCAAAACCCTATCCTCGTGATACTGACAAATCAGTTGGCCTGAGCACACAGGAATTAACCAAAGAACACTTCTGCCAAGTTCCAGTTGTGTAAAAGGGGAGGATATGAGTCTTGTAGGGAACACAGAGTTGAGGCATGAGTAATTGGTCAGTAAGGCTGCCTGCAGGAGAATTTTGGGCGGAGTTTTGGAGGAAGTGAGGACAAGACTGGAGTTAACATACGTAAAACTTGTCACCTGAAGAAGACTGGAACCACCTGGAGGTTGAGAATGCAGTATCTCTTTCTTATATGTTCCCTGAGGTCCCTTGTTACTCTATAGCAGTGTTTACCAAGAGCTGGAATGAGGGACTTGGGCGCCATGTTGCTACATCCATGAAAGACTGGCCTTCTACTCTGCCACCGGCCACAGCTCAAAATGGAAACAAGTGTCACAGGTACCTGTAGTCCTGTCCCTTTTGTCTTCCTATGTCCACTCGCTTTCGAGCTCTTTCTCCGTCCAACATTGCTCACAAAGGAATCTCTGAGTCTGAGAAAGAACAAATATCCAGTAACCTTCTGCCGCTGGCCTCACTGAAAGGGGAGAGAATTCTGTTGAATGCCATTGGAAATGTAAGGATCTCTTGTGACAGTCAAGTCTCAGGAGGAAACTAGTGGTTAAATTGCTAAGTTCTTTGAGGCACTTGCAGTGCAGATAAGTGCCTGACCTCTCAGTATCATGTTTCTGACTTCTTTGTTCTGGCTTCGTTTTTTTTTTTTTTCAAAATGCCATTTTCATTTGTTCTTAGAGTGAAGAACACGTCAAAGAGCCTTTCTAGCAGTAGGTGGTTTTACAGAGCACATGAAGAATGAAAACTAAATTATCATCCTGGAAGCAGTCCACTAGCATCAGGGAGGTGTCAGATTACGTTCCAGGCTTGGCTGTGTCAGAATGTGAAACAGGAAAGGGAGGACGGAGGCAATGTTGCATCAATTGGGCCCAAAGCCCCCTTTACCTTGAATATGGAGAAAAATCGAGGCAAGATTTTTTTTTTAACTATTTTCTCCATGGTTCTTATCTAATTCAGTACATCTTAAATGATAGTTTATAGAATGCTGATACATCAGGAAAAAACCCCAGGTTGTACTGGTCTTGCATGTTCTCACCTAGCTCTTTTACCTGAATCCTCATTACAATCTATGGGAATGTTAGCATCATTCCCATAGATTAGTTTTAATTAATCTATATTAGTCTTAATGCTATCAGCTAGGTGATTCGTGGGTTTTATTGGTTATTCTTTTTTTTTAATTTGACCGCACCATGAGGCATGTGGGCTCTTAGTTCCCCACTCCTGCATTGGAAGCACAGAGTCTTAACCACTGGACCGCCAGGGAAGTCCCCCTTTTTTGGTTATTCTTGATAAACTAATGGAATCGTGGCATTTGGAAATTAAAAATTAACTCAAGAATTTGTGCCAAAACTCAAATTACAGATACTATTGTATTTTAAGTGCCAGTGCTGTCCCAAACCACCAACACATTGTGTACCAGTTAGTCTAATAGATTACCATTGATTTCCTGTTCCATATATTTTAAGAGATTGACGTTAGTAAGCTGCTTTATTGTTGTTGTTGTTTAGTTGCTAAGTCGTATCCGACTTTTGTGACCCTGTGGACTGTAGTCCACCAGGTTCCTCTGTCCATGGGATTTCCCAGGCAAGAGTACCTGAGTGGGTTGCCATTTCCTTCTCCAGGGGATTTTCCCGACCCAGGGATCGAACCCTCATCTCCTGCACTGGCAGGTGGATTCTTTACCACTGAACCACTAGGGAAGCCCAGTAAGCTGCTACACTTCCTTAATCAAAGAGGCAGGAACCTTTGCAAAACACTCAGCTGATGAAATGGCTCACTAAAATGAGTCTAGAAAACTGTTAACTGTTTTCTAACACTCCTGCTGAACTCAACTCACTACCAAGTAGACTTTGATTCATTTGTGTGTAGAGTTCCCTAGGCCAGGTTAGCTTGGCTATATATATATATTTATCAGTTGAAATAGGGTACTGCTGCTATTGTCATCATGTATCTATACATAAATCAGAGCAAGGCCAGAGGAGGAACATGGTAGATCACAGAGCAACTGAGAAAGATGACAGCAGTGACTAGAAAATAAAACATAATGGTTGTATTTCAGGGACCCTACCCAACAGATGGTAGTTATCATAGCTTTTGAAGTTTCATCTGATTACTTTGCCAACAAAGGTCCATCTAGTCAAGGCTATGGTGTTTCCAGTGGTCATGTATGGATGTGAGAGTTGGACTATAAAGAAAGCTGAGCACAGAAGAATTGATGCTTTTGAACTGTGGTGTTGGAGAAGATTCTTGAGAGTCCCTTGGACTGCAAGGAGATCCAACCAGTCCATCCTAAAGGAGATCAGTCCTGGGTGTTCATTAGAAGGACTGATGTTGAAGCTGAACCTCCAATACCTTGGCCACCTGATGCGAAGAGCTGACTCATTTGAAAAGACCCTGATGCTGGGAAAGATTGAGGGCAGGAGGAGAAGGGGATGACAGAGGATGAGATGGTTGGATGGCATCACCGACTCAATGGACATGGGTTTGGGTGGACTCTGGGAGTTGGTGATGGACAGGGAGGCCTGGCGTGCTGCAGTTCAAAGAGTTGGACATGACTGAGCGACTGAACTGAACTGAACTGATAGGTTGATTGATCCTCAAGTCTAACCTGACATTGTAGTCCACACTCCTCTCTTGCTATCTGCTGACATAATTGGGGAGAAGTTGAAGTTACCTTCTGTCAATGGGGTAACTCCTCAGCAAACATAGTAAACTACCCTCCATTGTACCACTCCTCCCTATAAAATGGGCTAGAGATTCCTGTTCCATTTCTGTATTTAAGAAAGAATGATCAAACTCTTTTATTTCGAAAGGATACACATACCCCCAATGTTTATAGCAGCACTACTTACAATAACCAAGACATGGAAGCAACCTAAATGTTCATTTACAGACAAATGGATAAAGAAGATGTGGTGTGTATATACAATGGGATGTTAGCCATTCAGCCATGAAAAAAAATGAAATGATGCCATCTGTAGCAATATGGATGGACCTAGAGATTATCATGGGCTTCCCTGGTGGCTCAGACGGTAAAGAGTCTGCCCACAATGCGGTAGACCTGGGTTTGATCCCTGGGTTGGGAAGATTCCCTGGAGAAGAGAAAGGCTATCCACGTCAGTATTCTTGCCTGGATAATCCCATGGACAAAGGAGCCTGGCAGGCTACAAGTCCATGGGGGTCACGAGGAGTCGGATACAATCGAGCAATTTTCACTAGAGAATATCATATGAAGTGAAGTAAGTCAGAGAAGGAAAGACAAATACCATATGATATCACTTATATGCGGAATCTAAAATATGATACAAATGAACTTGTTTACAAAATAGGAACAGACTCATAGACATAACAACATACTTATGGTTACTAAAGGGGAAAGGGGTCAGAGTGGGATAAATTAGGTGTTTGGGATTAGCAGATACAAGCTACTATATAGAAAACAGATAAACAACAAGGCCCTACTGTATAGCACAGGGAACTATATTCAGTGTCCTGTAATACACCATAATGGAAAAGAACATGGAAATGAATTTTCATATATATGAATATATATGAAATACATTTATTATTTTATATATGCATATACATCGTATATTATATATATATATATATATATAATTCTGCTGTACACCAGAAACTAACAACTTCGTGAATCAACTATAATTCAATTTAAAAACAAGAATGGTCAAGAAATACAGTGCACATTTCATTCTGGTATATACTATTTGAGCGTCTTTTCTCAATGTAAGTAATGTAAATGGGGCATCTAAACATAGTCCCACTTAATATTCATAATCAATACTTATTAAGTGACTCCCAAATATCAGGGTATATTCTAGAAGCCTCAGAATAAACCTTTAAAGGGTACCTTATTGACATAATTTTATAAATGAAACTGAGTTTCGGAAAACTGAAGTAATTTGTACAAATACACAGTTCAGTTCTGTCGCTCAGTCGTGTCCAACTCTTTGCAACCCATGGACTGCAGCACGCCAGGCCTTCCCTGTCCATCACCAATTCCCGGAGCTTGCTCAAACTCATGTCCATTGAGTCAGTGATGCCATCCAACCATCTCATCCTCTGTTGTCCCCTTCTCCTCCTGCCCTCAATCTTTCCCAGCATCAGGGTCTTTTCTAAGGAGTCAGCTCTTCACGTCAGGTGGCCGAAGTATTGGAGTTTTAGCTTCAGCATCAGTCCTTCCAATGAACATTCAGACTGATCTCCTTTAGGATGGACTGACTGGATCTCCTGGCAGTCCAAGGGACACTCAAGAGTCTTCTCCAACATCACAGTTCAAAAGCATCTATTCTTCGGCTCTCAGCTTTCTTTAAGGTCCAACTCTCACATCCATACATGACTACTAGAAAAACCATAGCTTTAACTAGACAGACCTTTGTCAGCAAAGTAATGTGTTTGCTTTTTAATATAAAGAGAAGGTTGGAGAAGGAAATGGCAACCCACTCCAGTACTCTTGCCTGGAAAGCCCATGGACAGAGAAGCCTAGTAGGCTACAGTCCATGGGGTTACAAAGAGTTGGACACAACTGAGTGACTTCACTTTATTTACTTTACTTTTTAGGTTGGTCATAGCTTTTCTTCTAAGGAGCAAGCATCTTTGAATTTCATGGCTGCAGTCACCATCTGCAGTGATTTTGGAGCCCAGGAAAATAAAGTCTGTCACTGTTTCTATCGTTTCCCCATCTGTTTGCCATGAAGTGATGGTACCGGAGGCCATGATCTTGGTTTTTTGAATGTTGAGTTTTTAAGCCAGCTTTTTCACTTTCCTCTTTTAGGTTCATCAAGAGGCTCTTTAGTTCCTCTTCACTTTCTGCCACAAGGGTGGTGTCATCTGCATATCTGAGGTTATTGATATTTCTCCCAGCAATCTTGATTTCACCTTGTGCTTCATCCAACCTGACATTTTGCATGATGTACTCTGCATATAATGGAGAAGGAAATGGCAACCCACTTCAGTATCCTTGCCTGGAGAATTCCATGGACAGAGGAGCCTGGTGGGCTACAATCCATGGGGTCGCAAAGAGTTGGACAACACTGACTAACACTACACTCTGCATATAAATTACATAAGCAGGGTGACAATATATAGTCTTGATGTACTCCTTTCCGGATTTGGAACCAGTCCATTGTTCCATGTCCTATTCTAAGTGTTGCTTCTTGACCTGCATATAGGTTTCTCAGGAGGCAGGTAAGGTGGTCTGGTATTCCCGTCTCTTTAAGAATTTCCCACAGTTTGTTGTGATCCACACAGTCAAAGGCTTTGGCATAGTCAATAAAGCAGAAGTAGATAGTTTTCTGGAATTCTCTTGCTTTTTCTGTGATCCAATGAATGTTGGCAAAAGTTAGGGAGTAACAAAATAAGTCTAGAGTCCAGATCTATCATACTCACAAACCCATGATTTTTCAATACTATGTGGCCAATCCAATTAGAAAAATCTGAAAATCTTATACTTTTCAGTCTTTCTTGTACTTGGCTTTCAGATTAAAAGTATTGGTTATACTTTGCAAAAATGTGGTGCTCAATATTCCAATTAGATTTAATAAACATTTATTGAGCACTTAATAGGTTCGTAAGTAAATAAAATATGGTTCTTAGCATTAAGAACTTAAAATCTAAGGGTAGATATGCATACACTTGAAACTTCTATTTGGAACTCCAGTTATGAGCCAGGAGCTATGCTAGGTGCATTGCAAACATTATCTTGCTTTACTATTATATCTTTCTAAGAGTCTTACAAAGTAGGTATTTTATAAATATTTTTGCCAAGATGTAAATCGTAAACAAAGATCAATTAGGCCAGTATTCCAACTAGGTAAAATAAGGAAAGTTTTATCAAGAAGATAAATGGCACTTCAAGCTGAGCCCTAAAGAGTATCTGGGATTTAAATAGGATGGCTGGAAGATGAAGTTCCTGGAGAAAGCCTTCCATGCTATGTGAAAAGAAGGAACAAATCAATGAGGGCAAGGAAGTGTAGGGCGTGTTCAAGTGAGAACAGATAGTTTGTATGGGATAGTATAAATTAGGCCCATAGTGTGGGAAGGAAGTGATAATATAGGTCATGAAGACCATGCCCTGCATGCTCACAGAGATCAGGCATCATAGGAAATGGGAAGCTATTAAAGACTTTGTCATAACAGAATGATACATCTGATTTGATTCAGAAAAAAAGTCAGTCAGAAGCCTATATCAATAACCATAGATTGTCTCATGACCAATGCATTAGAATTATTTGCTATAATCATTTCCTTTAAAACATCATTTTTAAAAAGAAGTATTTAAAATACAGGTAATTAACATTTTATAAGGGCTTCCCTGGTGGATCAGATGGTAAAGAATCCACCTGCAATGCAGGAGACCTGGGTTTGATCCCTGAGTTGGGAAGATCCCTTGGAGGAGGGCATGGCAACCCACTCCAGTATTCTTGCCTGGAGAATCCCCATGGACAGAGGAGCCTGGCAGGCTATAGTCCATGGGGTCGCAAAGAGTTGGACACGACTGAACGACTAAGCACACACACAGCATTTTATAAGATGATTTGTATAGTTTTCTAATGCCAAGAGCTGGTAATCACATGCTTTGACTATCTTGAAAGGATTTTCCTCCTTCTAGCCGTCTGGTCTAAGTATTAGCAATGAGTCCTCTCCCTTTACTTCTTGTAAACTTGATAGAATTTATTGTATCACTGTTTTGATACATGAGTCTATTGTCACCAATAGATGTAGACTTTGGAGGATTTGGACTGCGGTTTTTGCTTTCTTTAATATCTCCCAAGCTCTGCATAAACCATTATTACTTCATGAATACTTGGTGGATGGATGAAGAATTGAATGGAGAGCCCCTAGCTTCACTGTAATTTGCACTCAGCATCAAGGTGAATGCTTAACCCAGGGCCACAGTGAGAAAGCCTTTGGGACTTCTGAAAACCAGGTTTCTGTAAATTGTCAAATAGATAAATTCCATGGTATCTACAGATCAGTGGGTTCCACACACATAAATTTGAATTCACTAAATCTAGGCTGATGGAAGAGGTTGACCTGGATGAGGGTTTTCTAGCACAGGAGTCAACAGTGAATCACGGTCCAGATCCAGCCCATTGCCTGTTTTTGCATGACCTGCAGTCTAAGACTGGTTTAAGACTCCCCTGGTGGTCCAGTTGCTAAGTTCCCAAGCTCCCAGTGCAGGGGGCCCAGGTTCGATCCCTAGTCTGGAAACTAGACCCCCCACACAGCACCTAAGACCCATTTTCTCAGTCTCTCAGTCGTGTCCGACTCTTTGCAACACCATGGAGTATAGCCCACCAGTCTTCTCTATCCATGGCATTTCCCAGGCAATAATACTGGAGCAGGTTGTCATTTCCATCCCCAGGGGAGCTTCCCAACCCAAAGATTGAACCCATGTCTCTTGCGTCTCCTGCACTGACAGTCAGATTCTATACCACAAGTGCCACCTGGGAAGCCCTAAGACCTGGTGTGGTCAAATTAATTTTTTTTAAAGAATGGTTTATATATTTTTAAATAATTGAAAAAAGGAATAATAGTAATATGTTGAGATGTGAAAATCAAGTAAGATGCAGAAACCAAGTTTCATTATGCAGAAACCAAGTTTTACTGGGATACAGTTACTCTTACTTGTTCACATCCTGTGTCCTGTCTGACTACTTTCTCACTACGGTGGCAGAGTTCAACAGTTGTTGCAGAGACCACCTGGCCTACAAAGTCTAAAATATTTATTCTCTGGCCCTTCACGAAAAAGTTTGCTCACCCTGGCTGGACTGTGTCTTTCTGGCCTTCTTAATCCATTTATATGGCTTTCTTCCTTTTCTGTGCAAATGGAAAATGAGTTTAACTTCATTAGAAGCAAGAAACTTGTAGCTTTGCCTTCAGGTTTTTTTCCCCCTCCTTCTCTTGAGAATCTTGAATGTTCTATATATATCTAGATTTGCAAAGCTAAAGAATAATGAGGTAGAATATGTTTTATCCATTAGTATATCCCTTTTCTATGGGGATCCTGCAAGTATGGTTTTCTCTTTAGGTTAAAGAGCCGCATTCCTTTTCTAATCATATCCCATTTTTAGTTCACACTCAGGCTGTCAGTTCCACAGAACAATGTCAAATGAGCTTAGGATCTCTTTGTTTTTAATTTTTATTTTTTGGCTCTACTGGGTCTTTGTTGCTGCACGAGCTTTTCTCTAGTTGCAGGAAGCGGGGGCTACTCTCTAGTAATGGTGTGCTGGCTTCTCACTGCGGTGGCCTCTTTGGTTGTAGAGCATAGGCTCGAGGGCACACAGGCTTCAGTAGTTAGAGCACATGGACTTAGTAGTTGCGGCTTGCGGGCTCTCGAGCACAGGCTCAATAGTTGTGACACACGGGCTTAGTCGCTCCACAGCATGTGGGATCTTCCCAGATCAGGGATCAAACCCATGTCTCCTGCGTGGGCAGGCAAATTCTTTACCACTGAACCACTGGGGAAGCCCTTTAGGATCTCTTGAAAACCTCTTCCAGCAGCCTCTGCCAGTGTCTTACCCGGGGAGTTTTCTTCAAAAAGGCTCAGGGATAGTGGAATAACCTTGGATGATGATCAGTATATTTCACCTTCCTGTTTGGTGTGTTAATGCCGTCTGTGCACTGCGGTTTTGTTTGCACTTCTCAGCATCATCACTTTCGGAGCTTTCAGGGCCTAAAGCTGCAGCCATTCTGAAATATCAAGGAGGCAACAGGACCCAAAGTGAAAAATATTCCCACCTCGTCAGGTTTGTGATTCACCCCTGAGGCAAATGTGATCTGGCTTCCATCCCCTTCATCCCACGGAAAGCACTCGACTTCATCAGGAACTTGCTGGCTGCCAAATCCTAGGGACGCGTCTCGGTCCTCATCCTGATGTCTTTTTTGAAGAATTATTCAAACAGGAAACCATTCTTCCCTGTTTCACTCTCTCTCTCCTTGGTTCCCAGAACAAAATCTAGTCCTGACATTTGCTCTCTTTTTTCCCGAAAGCTCCTCGGAGCTGCTAGGTGCTTCTCTTTTCACCTGCCCTTCCCACATATCTTGTCTCCAGGGAGACAAGTGGAACCCACTATGTTTCACTAGATGTGTCCGTTCTGAGTAGACTCCTGACATCTGTGTTTCGGCTGTTATCTCCATTTCGAGCACTGTACCCATAGCTATCGTGAGTGTGCCGTCACTCATCCGATCACCCTGAACTCCCTTCTTTCTGCATTTTCAACACGCACAGAGTCCTGTCATTTATTTACTGTACCATATGTTTTGAGTTTTCTTTTCCTCTGTTCTCACTGCTGCTTCCTTTGTTCAGGCCCTCATCATCCCTCCCTTGAACTCTTTGCACTGGTCTCCTGCTAGTTTCCCCCGCTGACTCTAGTCCTCTGTCTCCAACCACCCTCAATACTCCTGCAAGCGCGGTCTCCAAGACCAAATGCCTCCAATGGCTTCCATTCACCCAAGGGCAGAAGTCTACATTTCTTATGTCGCTTCTGGCATTAGGCTTAGTTTCGCATCTTGCCTCTTATCGTCTTCTGGTTGTAATCTTCGCTCCGTTAGCACGGAAAGCCTAGTCTTTCTGAAACCTCTATTGGTTATTTCACGCCTCCGCTCTGATTGTTGTATTCTTGACCTTCGTCTCCATCTGGACAAATCTCGCACACCTCCCAAACCCCAGTTCAAATATGGTTCTCCGTCTCCCGAAATGACCACCCCCTCCTCTTTGCCATCATTGGAGTTTTGCACACTCCCTGAGGAGAACACAGTTCACAGTGTACTATAATTGTTTGTTTACCCTTTTTCACACAGAGGACTCTGTCTCCTCCCTCACTGTATTTTCAGTTCATAGCACACAGTCTATCTCAGGAAAAGCATCCAAGAAACGAATGTGTCCAACCTGCATGTCAGTATCTACACCATGTCCTCTGGGTGCAGTTATGTTGCCAGGCATGTTAGAAATGAATGGCGCTAGGAAATCCAAGTAGGCCAGTTATCAGCAGAAAAGGTTTATTTCCTTCTCTTAATATTTAATTTGTGTTGAATCTAGGCTGAGTGTATGTGGCTATATATAGTCAGTCTAGAAGTCAGGTGTGGGAAGATTGGTATTTATTTTAATAGACCAGAGTAAAAGAGAAAAAGAGAGACTTCTAATGTAGTTATTAGTGAGTCACATACATTAAAGTTTAATTTCTCGTACTGATAAAGAGAGAGCTTGGTAGAAAGCTTAGTGTCTAATTAGTCATATAAAGTATGTGAATATGTGTAATATTAAATATATGTATATGTACATATATATTTAAATGTCAGCTTTAAAACATTACTAAGTTGATGGTAAAGCATCTGTCTACAGTGTGGGAGACCCAGGTTCTATCCCTGGGTGGGGAAGATCTCCTGGAGAAGGAAATGGCAACCCACTCCAGTATTCTTGCCTGGAAAAATCTCATGGACAGAAGAGCCTGGTGGGCTACAGTCCATGGGGTTGCAAAGAGTCGGACATGACTGAGCAACTTCACATAAGTTATAATTTATTATCGTCATCCTCAGGAAATTATCATTGTAAGCCCCATAATAAACACAGGGGACTTTAGGGGCTTCCCTAGTGGTCCAGTGGTTAAGATTCTGAGCTCTCAGTGTAGGGGGGACGGGTTCAATCCCTGGTCAGGGGACTAAGATCCCACATGCCAAGCAGGGCAGCCAAAAACAGGAACAAAAAAAGACAAGGGACTTCATGGGGTTAACCTGTGGGGTTAAATATATCGTCCCTGCTTTATAGAACTCAAAAATCATATACATAAAAAGATAAGTAATAAAGCTGTTTAAAGTAAGCCAATTAATGGCAAATAATAAATGAGATTCCATTTTGTATCCTGGAGGAGGAAATGCCAACCCACTCCAGTATTCTTGCCTAGGGAAATTCCATGGCCAGAGGAGCCTGACAAGCTATAGTCCATGGGTTCTCAACAGAGCCACACACAACTTAGTGACTAAACACCAATAACACCTTACTATAGCTCTGTGCACACAGTGGGTGTTTAATAAGTATTTGCTTAGTGAATGAAGTGACAATGGGACAGACCAAATTTGTAATAATTTTTCAATTGTCCTTCCTTCACTTTTTGCATTTACCTGGAGTTGGGTCTTGCTCTATTTTTGACACTAGCTAATTGTGCATAAGAGTAAGAATTTATCCTTAATACTTTTCATAGATCTCAGATAAAGCTTATTTTTGTTTTACAAGTTAGAAATCAAAATTAATAAATATATAATGTGAATAATAAGTGTATACATAAAGCATAAAAGTAACAAATATATAAAAATGTATATAATTTAAAGCTCTGTAAAGTCTGCTGCTTCACTGAAGGCTTTGTCAGTTTTGCTGAGACACTTTGGGTGAACATGTAAAGTCTTTAATGACCTGAGGCAAATATTCAGGAAATTTTAACCGTTGTCTTTTCAATGGGAGCAAATTGTTTCAGACAACAAATTGTAGGTTTCCAATAGGAAGGAAACCAACTAAACATATGGTTCCTTCTAGAAGTTGTTTTAGTCTTTTTCAGAAAGAGGTTTGGGGTGATTCCAGGTGCCTCACCAGCTTCATTGGAGTGGAATACAGGTAACCTGTGTACACTCGATCTTTGCCAATTTGTGAAACCTACCAGGCAGCCCAGATTTACCCATGGAACCTCCTTATGGCTTAGCAAAGTATCTTAAAAAAAAAGAATGGATGGTCATGTTCTAATTCATCTATTTTTCTGTATCTGTATAGAAAGGTTAATATTTTCATGTGCATGCATGCTAAGTCCCCTCAGTCATTTCGGACTCTTTGCAACCCCGTAGTCTATAGACCACCAGGCTCCTCTGTCCATGGGATTCTCCAGGCAAGAACTGTGGAGTGGATTGCCATTTCCTCCAACAGGGGATCTTCTCAACCCAGGGACTGAACCCCAGTCCTTACATCTCCTGCATTGGCAGGCAGGTTCATTACTACTGATGCCACCTGGGAAGCCCCTAATATTTTCACAAGTATGCTTAACTATTAGGGATTTCAAATGGTCATCCCCAAGGCCCTCTTCTTCGCCGTTTCCAGTTTGGAACTCCATCTTATGGAAATAGCCACGTTTTGAAGCAGGTGTAGCTCTTCCTGCAAGTTTCTCCAGTGCAAGCAAATTGGAATCTCACAGGTCTGCATGTACTCCTGTCTTCTCTTCCCTCTTTACTCAACCAGAAAGAAGATTTTCCCCAGTAATAGTCTTGTAGAAGTACCATCTTGGAGCTTGATGCTATTGCCATAGTGAATTTCACTTTTCAAAACTATACATGTGTAAAAATAAAAAGGAACAGTTATATCTTATTAGGGTTCATGCAGCAGGTAATTATTCCAAAGTAGCTCCAAACTGAATTTTCACTTCTCCATTCTCATCTTGGAAGACACATTGACAGTGGCTCAGCCCATGCTTTCTTTGGTTATCTTATTGACAGTAATATCAGATGGACCTTATTTAATTGAGTACCTGTATGTTCTTAAATAAGTAAATAGTATTATTCCAAGTTGACCTATTGACATAATCTCGAAGACCATGTCATTTATAACACCTCAGTTTATTATTTCAACCATCACACTGGCTTGCAGAGAATTCCTTATTTAAATCACTGTACATTTTATTTTTTTTTTTAATTCCAAGGCTTATTTCAGTCATAAGTCCATTCTCTATGAGGTGGAACTACCAATGTGATAGCAGTGACTTTCCTTTTTTAAATTTGCTTTTCGTTTGAATTATCTTCACTGTCTTAAGAAACGAGCAAGGTTAGTCAGTAGAGAAAGAGCTCATCGCCACTCCAGCTATTTTTAAAGACTTTGATTTTTTAAAAATGGTTAGATGGAAACAATAGAACTATGATTCAACTAGGCTGCCCCTGGCCTCTGTTTATTCTTTTATTGTTGCTTCATGTTTTTCAATAACACTGTTTCTTTAGAAAATCTTTCTTTTTTCCCTAAACTACTTGCTATATAAGAATGTAGCAACTAGAGATCATTTTAATACATGTTTATAAATAATTACCTTAGCTGAGCTGGTCTGTTGATTAAGTATGTATTAAAGACACTTTTTCCCCCTATAAAACAGCAGTTCTGTATAATGTTTTTCATAGAATGAATTCTAATTTCCTCAAAATTCATAAAATATTGCATTTCAATATTTTCAGGAGATGTGCCTTGCTGTGCTTAGTCGCTCAGCTGTGTCCAATTCTTTTCGACCCATGGGCTGTAGCCCGCCAGCCTCCTCTTTCCATGGGGATTCTCTAGGCAAAATAGTGGAGTGGATCGCCATGCCCTCCTCCAGGGGATATTCCCAACCCAGGGATTGAACCCAGGTCTCCCACTGCATTACAGGCAGATTCTTTACAGTCTGAGCCACCAGGGAAGCCCATTATTACACTCACTCCCAAATCATGGTGTCAAATATAAATCAGATATGTTTAAAAAGTGATGGAAAATATCTTCTTTGATAATTCTTTATTTGCCAATAAGTTACTTTGCAGAAGGCAATGTAAAATAGTCCCATTCGTCTCCTAATTTTGACCTGTATACAACTATACATCTAGTTTTTCTTTCAAGAAAGCCACATCCTAGGAACCCAGAAAAGGATTCTATCTGGGTAATTCTCAATTTCTCTTTGTATCATTTACAAAGCAGGCAAAACCACTCCTGACATTTGATTTTTGAAAACCATAAAATCATTTCACCACCAAAGCCCAAACTTTCTAAATCAAATTTTGACTGAAGAACAAATACTTTTGTCATTTATAAACCTTTGAAGTTGGGGGTTCACGTCGAACTTTCCAGACAGCCATCAACAAAGCCATATCAACCCATGTCTCTGAAGCACATTAAATTATACAGTGCTCCCCATGTACGAGCTGTGTTGGCCACTGAAGGAAAAGAACTTAACTCTTGCGTAGGCCAGTTTGTTGGTGTGGGGGTGACAGGTGTGCTCCAGCGAGGCCACTGGGAGAGGTGGAGTGTGGGGTGCCTGTTGGAGGGTGCAGGGAGTTGGCCCTTTGCACTCCACTTGCAAGGCTCGTTCTTTGTAGCTCTGGTTTGTGATGTGATTTATGGGAGCTGCAGCTCACGGGCCATACATCACCTTCCTGGTCGGCTTTGTTGACACCTTGTCACATTCTTGTGGGCTTGAGGAATTCATTGTTCTTGTTTGAACCGATAAGAACCCAAAAAAAAAGAAAATGAATAAAAAAAATTTTCTCACTGAGACCTTGGGAAAGGCCGAGGGGGTGGAACGTTGACGTGGAGCAGCGAGGCTGTACTTTCCCAAGCAGAGCAGCTTCGCCACCTTCTCCTGCCCCAGGAAGCCTCACCCTGAGGTGTGCAGCTCTGGGTGCACCCCGGAAGTCGTTTTCTGGTTGTGAGGTGTCTCTTTTTTGCTGAGATGGGACGGGAGAGGGGCTTCAGGAGGAGTAAAGAAGAGGAGGGAGTTTTCCTTCCAGAAATGGGAGCTACACTGGCTAAGAAGAGCTGCCAGTGGAAGGTAAAATGACCCTGGGCACTGGGGAATGTAAAGCACGCGGTGACTTTTGATGTGAGCCGGTCTGTTCGAAGTTCATCCTTTGTAGAGCGTGCTTTTCGGGCATGCTGCCATGCTGACCTCTCCCCTTTGATGTGTAGCGCCCCATGCCTCACTTAGTATTTTGGCAGCCTACACAGGCTGCCATCTGAGGCCAGCACTTGAAGAGAGTAGAACTTTTCAGAATAGCAACTCATAGAGCCACTGATGTATACAGAGGATATTACCTCCTGTTTCCACAGAGCAAATGCATGATCTGCCTGCTGCTTTTTTTATTTTTTTTAAAGATCTTTGCAGAATAATCTCTCTGATAACTTTGCTTCAGAAAACAGAATGGATTAAACTTCTTTTTATCCAAGAAAAGTAACAGGTCAGATCATATAAACCACCTCATGGGATCCTTAGTGCTCATACTTCCTGTGTGAAAACAAGAGGTTTTCTTTGAGAGCAGCTTAGCACAAACACAGTCCATTCACTAATATTCTCTGTCATCAGCTTTTGTTGATTGGAAGGAGAAGAACCGATTCGCACCCCAGCCAAGGGCTGGTGTCCAGGGAGTTTAGCATTTTTGTGTTGTACTGTTAACAAGTTCATGTGTCCTGTCGTAAATCCCTTCACCTGGAAGCATCATTCACACATCCCCGCTAGGAACCTCATGTTGAACTGGAGCCACAGCTTCTTAAAACGGCTCTTGCAACCACGTTTCCTGTAGAATGCATGTGTACAAACTCCTTCTGGCACTTGATTTGCCAAGCAGTTACTGTGCTGCGAACAAGGAATGCTGGAAGAACTGCCAAGGTAGGTGGTCGGAGAATAAGACTGAAGAGTTGACATTGTGATAATATTGAATGCAAATGAAAGTGACCTAATATATGTATGATAATACAGTGATTGCATGATTAAAGTGAGAGACTAGTTTTGGAAGGCATATACTTTGTGTGTGGGTCATCTGTCTTGCTCTGAACTGCTGTTTTTTGACTAATATTTAAATGTCTAAATATATGCAATGCTGTCCGCATCGGCATCAAACCTCTAACACACATCCAGCTTTGAAAATCTACAAGCCCAGATCCTCCCATTCCTTACAATGCTGATGAGCCTGCCAGTTCTGCTTCTGCCTTTTCTCTTAGCTCAGAAGCTACTCTGGCTTCCAGAATTAAGTTTATTGACAGTGTTTCACTGCTCTCTGCTGGAGAAGCCCAAAGCTAGGCCTGGCTTCCAGGGCTCAAATCGTTTGCAAGGAATGCAGGTAAGATGGCTCAGCTGATAAACTCCCCACCTCTGAAATTCACCTTAACACAAGACTTACCCGTCCTTGTCATAGATCACAGTTGAAAAGCCGTGGTGTGCAGACTAGGAACGGGTTTCTCAGAGAAGAAGATGGGTAAGATGAAAATAGATCGCTGCCCAACCTCCAATTTGTTACCTCCAAAGTTGTCCCATATAAAGCTAATCCATGTGGTGGTACAGAGAAATGTGCACCACTCTCAAGTTAACTCCCATCCTTCCATTTTGACACACAGATATATACCTTATTCTGCTACATACGTCTGAGATGATCATCCCCCAGCCCCTCAAAAAAGAAAAGAAAGCTCTCTTGGCCAAGCTATTTCTTCTAAACTCTTTCTTTAGTATGTGTGTGTCTGGAGAAAAGACATCAAAAGTATTTAATCAAATAAACCAAGAGTGTGTTAGGGACATTTTTTCCTAAAATATTTTCTAGGCAGGAATAAATATTAATTTCCACCTTCATTTTCATGAACACAAATCCATACCTTCACTGAAATGTTACACTTCTCAAGCATGAAACAAAAGTACAAGTGCAGAAAGAAAAACAGCCAACGCTTTTGATGAATATTGTTTTTCATATCCATTTTGAGTATGTGTATACACATCAATTTATGCATGTGTGCATGTGTGATTATCGTGTATATTGTACATATGTATGTTTTGAAGGGATAAGCCTAGTACATCTCCAGAGTGGACTATGCTCTTTTAGGCTCTTTTCAGTCTGGCATCTTTTAACTTAAAAACAACTTGATGAATAGAAATCATAAAAAGCCATGTTAGAACAGCATTAAAGTGCTCTTCTATTCTACAGCATTCCAAGTGAATTATTGCTGTGCTGTCAAAGAAAACAAAAACATTTGGGAAGGACTGTTTATTTTACAGTGGTTGACCAAAAGTATGCAAGTGGTTATAAAAAAATGTAGACAGCTAACGATGGGAGGTGCCACTTGCACATTCTGAAATCCATTCACAAACCTTTGACACTGACTCCCGATCACGATCACGAGAGATAATATTAGAGGCAAACACATTTTCCATGGGGAAGATACTAGCGCTTTCAGAGCCTTGCTCATTCAGAGTAAACAAATAAAACAACTATCTTCTATCCTGTATCACTGGCATCTTATCACAGAGCCTGCTGGCATGATATGTTTTTCTTCCAAGAAGAGCAAGGAAATTTTTGCAAAAATATTTCTCTAGGAGGTTATGGCAACATGATCTATTTTTGTGCTGTGCAGCCTTTGTATTTAAAGGTTAAAATAAAAACTGCCGTTGACAGTGTTAATAGTCTTTCATTAAACAAATACATGATTTTTAAGCTAGATAAGAAATTAAAAATCCTTAACACAGTCCCTTTGTATTAAAGATAATAAAATGTATAATCAGAGAAGATAAATTACTTGTTTTAAAGTTGCATTGGCTAGGCAGTGTGGAGGGATGAGAGTTAGAAATAGGAGGTTGCTGTTTCTGAGATGGCTCAGTGGTGAAGAATCCTCCTGCCAATGCAAGAGACGCAGCAGATGTGGATTGATCCTTGGGTCAGAAAGACCCACTGGAGTAGGAAATGGTAACCCACTCCAGGATTCTTCCCTGGAAAATGCCATGGTCAGTGGAGCCTGGTGGGCTTCAGTCCATGGAGGTCACAAAAAATCTAATGCGACTGAGCATGCTCGCACACACAGACTATACAGAGTGAAGACCTCATTAATACTTCCTGGGAAATGCTTATTTTAATGTTTAAGGATTTCTCATTAGTGAAGGGACCAAGGAATCTAGGTCCCAGGGTTTAAGTTTCTTTTAAAAAAATTCACTGGTAAATCAGCATCCACTTAACCTTCTGGTAGATTGATCACCAGATATATTTTTGAGAAATGAGAATGGTCATAACCAGCTCTAATTATCTTTATAATTAGAAAGGGTGAAAGATAAGATATGAAAAGCTCTTTGATAGTTCCTAGCATGATTCTTTCACATCAAGCCACTCCATAAACATTAATTGAAAGAATTCCTTCCTGTCTACGCCATTGCAGCTTGTTTTCTGGGTGGTGTGCGTTGTAGGAAGACCCCACGTCATAAGAGTATCCTTGTGAAAAACGGACAGACAGCTTACCACCATTCACACGTATTAGACGCTTTGGGCATCCAGCTTTCCTAACACTGTGCCCCCAGAGTGGAGAGAGTGAAAGAAAAAGAGAGGAATTGGAATCAGAATCACGTGCATCTGAGCCCCTACCTCAGCAGCTCCTTCTGGTCCCTGAGGGTCTCCAGGCTCGGAGAGTTTTGTGTAGTGTTGGCCCGAGAGACGGTTGTCCTTTGGACAGCTCAGCTGTGTCTGTCTCCTCACCGAAACAGCATCCGATTTTATTCAGATGTAGCATTTGCCTTCCCTCCGTGACATCCTTGGGTTAATCACGTGCTTGCTGGCCAGGATATGTAAATAAAACTTGGCTACAAAACACTTAAAGGATTATGAAGCAATCTTGCTTAATAGTAGTGAAACAAAACAAAACACCACTCCAGCAAATCCTCGTGTGTGCTACTAAGTCATGGAAAGATCCAGTTATGACTGGAACTGTCCTGGCCTGAGTATTGTCCTAGACTCAGAAAGAGAGAGAGAGAGGGAGAGAGAGTGGGGGAGGATGACAGGGAGAGGAGAAACTGTGCTGCAGACAGCCCCAGCATGCGATCCCTGCAGGCAATTGCTAATGAGGACGCGGAGCCGGTGGAGGGAGCCTGCTAATTCGGGGAACCCGCCTTTCCCACCCATACTGGAATGACTGAGTCACCGCCGCTTACACATCCTTGAACTGCACACCTTTTCCTGTGTGCTCAGAGGTGGCCTGGACCCAGGGAGGACCTCCCCAGGAGGTTGCAGTCTGCAGAAAGAGAGATTCAGATGTGTGTGCCTGTGGCAGGGGGGTGTTCCTGTGTGGCTTTGCAGTTAAAGCTGTCCATCTCCTGTCCCTGGCCGGTTGCTAGCACGGGACCACGAAGCATCCCCCTCCAAGTTGTCTATCAGCAGAGCTGTCTACTCTGACCGGAGGGAAACGAGCGTGGAAACCCCAGGTGGCTCTGCGTGCCAAGAGCAACCTTAGTCAATGAGAAAGCTCAGCAGATGGCGGGGTCCTGCGTGCCGACCTTTCTGCTGCTCGTAGGAGAATCATGTGCTGCTATTTCTGTGGCTTCTGCCAGTTGGCCCCTGCCCACCTTTTCTGTTCATACTAAAGCGGCCAGGAACTGAGCGAAAGAGGAAGCCTCCTCGGCTATGCTCCGGGCTGCTCTGCCAGGAGTGCGTCTGTAGTAGGTCCAGCAGCAAAAACAAAACAGGGCAGAGCCGGGGGAGGCCCCGGCCAGAGCAGCTGAGCGTGGAAACAAAGAAGCCCGCCAGCAGCAGCAGCAGGCTGTGGAATGTCAGGCTAAAAGGGAACTTTCAGAGTGGCCACATCGTCTCCAAGAAGGGAAACTGAGGCCAGAGAGAAAGTAGCAATATCTGGGCAGTGGCTGAACCAGGTCTGCTGAGGACCTATCCACACTGCTGTTGGATTTTAATAGCTCTGGGGTTGACAGTGCAGCCCTGGACAACTTAGTCTTCCGGACCTCAGTCATCTCATCTATAAAATGGGGATCAGACTAGATCCTCCCTCCTCCTCCGAGTTGCTCTGAAAATTAAATGAGGAAGTGTAAGCAAAAGCACTTGGTGGCGTGCCTGGCCGTTAGGAAGTGCTCGGTACACGTTGGCTGGTATCCTATGATCAGGGACTTGAGATGCCACTGAAGCAAGAAAGAGAGATAGGGAATTGTTCCTACATATCTGATCTGTGAAACGTTTTCTAATTTTGAAGGCCTTTCCCAAGGAGAGGTAAGCACATTTGATTAAGACCAGGCTGATTTTGTGATTTTGCTCAGTGTTGATGTGATTGGAATGTTTAATCAAGCAGCAGACTCCCCCTTCCAGGAAGAGCCCAACTGTAATAACGAGGAGGAAGCCGGTAATGTGAGAGCCCTGGAATTGTTGCCGGTCAGACTTCCTGAATGCAGGGTTTATCCCCTTTGTGAAAGCCAATTCTGAACCTTCCTGACTGAGAGTTTAGAATAGTCGGCTTCGAAGTTACATTCTGACTGAAAAATGCTTCCTACAAGCTGAGGAATTGCTCTAGGGGTAAAAGAAGGGAGGAAGTGGTGAATAATACTGCATTTTGCAGAAAAGGCTAATGATAGATGATTTTGCCCTCTTAGGCCCAGGTGTAAGGAAGGAATTAGGAACCAGCTTCCCTTCACTTCACTTCTAACACTTAATTCCCAAAGTGCTTTACATCAAGTTCTGACACCAGCTGGTTGGGAATCAGTTAGAGATCACAATACAAGAACAGTGACCATGTACTGAGCCCTCATTGGAGTCTCAGGTATTGTGCAAAAGCACAGTGTATTTGTAATCCCACTTCATTTCCACAACAGCCCCATGAAATATTTCCCTGTTTTGCGATGAGAAAAGTGAAGCTTGAAGAAGTTAAATAACTCACCCAAGATCATGCAGCTAGTAGACACTCCTGTGCTCTTACCTTAGCCAGTGTGCCATGCCCTGCTTTCCTCTTAATGGTAACCTTTCTTCTAACCTGAATCTCTGTGGCCCGCCCTTTTTTTTTTTCCCCTGTAAATTTAAGACTGCGCTACATTCTTGCCAAGGCTACTTTTTTCAAAATTCTAAATGTTTCCAGAAAGAGGTACAGTTTATAATAAGGAATCTTACTTTCCAAATAAATTCTACCCTATTAAAATCAAAGGACCAGTTGCCTTTCTTTTTTTTCCCTCTTTTTTGGTATGTATGTGTCATTCAAGTTACAGAATTCAGAAAGGGATTAAAAACTGGGAAAAACCATCATGTGGTATTTTGATATATGTGCAAGCCCAATGACTCTAATGAAAAAGGAACATTTTTACGAAATTACGCCTGCCCAGTTGATCCTAATAAGTTTAATTGTTTAATCCTGATAAGTATATGAATGCACAGGTGTATCTCCTTTTGTTGTCAGAAGCAAACGGTAAACTTTATTTGTGCTGGCCTTTATTTCAAGAAAGACTGTGTGTTCATGCATATTATAATAATTTATATCCCCAAGGTAAGCCATCTAGATATCTCAGCATTATTACTTTACTAAGGGAAATTTCTCTATCAAAAATTTTTATGTTCTAGTGGAATTATGCCTCTAAGTTCTCAATATTTATCAGTGTCTTTGAAATTTTGTTAGTTAGCCAATGGCACCCCACTCTACTACTCTTGCCTGGAAAATCCCATGGGCGGAGGAGCCTGGAGGGCTGCAGTCCATGGGGTCGCTAAGAGTCGGACATGACTGAGCGACTTCCCTTTCACTTTTCACTTTCATGCCTTGGAGAAGGAAATGGCAACCCACTCCAGTGTTCTTGCCTGGAGAATCCCAGGGATGGGGGAGCCTGGTGGGCTTCCGTCTATGGGGTCGCACAGAGTCGGACACGACTGAAGCGACTTAGCAGCAGCAGCAGCATCCTCATCAAGATTACTGTGTGCTAATAATCACTAGCTGTGTGGCCTTGGACAATTTTCTTAAGCTCTCTGAGCCTTAGTTACTTCAGCCACAAAATGGGATTTATAATGGGATCATCATATTATTATAAAGGATTGTTAAGAGCATTAAATGAGTTAATTTTGTAAAGTGCTCCAGATTGTTCCTGACACACAGTATTAACTAATATTTTTAATCACTGATGGTTTTCAAACAAATTTGCTAAGAATTGTATCCATTAAGTTTTCAGTCATAATGAGCCTTCAGCTTATTCTGTTTTTATTGGTATTCAGCGTTATAAAGTTTGCTTTTTTCATTTCTCACTGATGTCTATAAATTGCATTTACTTAGAAAGGCTCTGAAGAAACTTTCATATTTCTTTTACTTCATCATTTCTTTTACTTTAGTAAGTGGTGACTTACTGTTTATTTTATCCTTCGAATTTTATCTAGAGCAGCTTTTGACTTTAAACTGTGACATATAATGCATCAAATTACACTCATTGAATTGATTTACTCTGAACTGCAGATTATTATAGGTAGAATTTGCCCTCATTTTTTTTCTTGGTGTCCAAGTTTCAAAGAAACATGTTTTTGGTCCTACTCATGGTAAATAGTGGGTTTTTAAATGACATCTTGAGATACATATTTCTCAGATACAAAAGTTTGTTGTTATGTTCTTTTGGCCAGAAAAGACTCCTCTTCCTGGGAAATGTAGCCACAGAATGCTGGGTTTGAGTTTTATTAATATCCTTGTAGATTGAAAACAAAATGTTTTCCCTCCCCGTTTTTGTTCTTTTCCATTTGGCAAACCCGGTGATTTGCCACATGAGCCAATGTGTGTCTCATTTGCTTATTTTCTTGTGCACTAGCAGCCCTGGTGATGTCATCTGGAATGTGCACAGTCCCTGGGAATAAATAACATGTTGGAACAAAGTTTTCTTTGAGGCAGCAGAAGCATTCATGCACCTTACAGTACACTCTGGGCTTCCCAGGTGGCTCAGTGGTAGAGAATCCTCCTGCCAGCAGAGGAGATGTAGGTTCAATCCCTGAGTCCGGAAGGTCCCCTGAAGGAGGAAATGGCAACCCACTCCAGTATTCTTGCCTGGAAAGATCCTATGGACAGAGGAGCCTGATGGGCTACAGTCCATGGAGTCACAAAGAGTCAGACACGACTGAGCATGCACGTACACAGGTGCGCACGCGAGCGCACACACACACACACACACACACAGTACACTTTAAATAACCCAATTTCCTTGTTAAAAAGTAATGTCAAGGCCACCGCCTCTCTATATTTCTTGCTTCAAATAATAATAATCACGACAATGATATGTAAAGATTTTTATTATAACTATTGATTATAAACTGAGAGCCACATTTTCAAAATTATCTTAAAATTTGACCTGATGATATCAAGTATCTATACTATGAAAATGTCTTGTAAAAAAAACGAATTACTAGGTTAAAAGATCAGACAACTTAAACTTGGCTTATGCAAATATCTTTGTTACTCTGTTGTTACCATTCTTAAAAATGATTCATTGACTAGAACGAGTGCCGTTTTTTATGAGTTACAGTGCTGCAAGGAATTCAAACTGTTTTCAAGCTGATGGTTCACTGAAGGTTAAAGATTCTCTGGCATCCTTAGTCCCTGTTTCCTCCTCCTGATGGGGGGTTACGTTTGAGTCATCATTCTTGCAGGGAATTACTGAGAAGTTCGTTGGCTAGAAGACAACACAGAGGTATTTGGGGAAGGAGGCAGATATCCAACCAGGGCATACCATTGAATTCTAGTGATATTTCCAGACAAAGCTTCTCAGTTTGCCAACCAAAAACCAACTGGCAGTGGTCACTTTCACTCTCTGCCTTATCTGGAGCACACTCTCACTTTTTGAAGGCACAGTCCATTGAATTCCTCATTTCCTGTTTCAGGCACTGCCTTCCTCTTGTACCCCTTAATAAGTAAGCAAAGACTCTCTTGACCAAAAGGTTAGATTATGCAATTCTTGTGATTTTTAATGACTTTGAGCTCATTTAGAAAGTAATGCCTGTTTCTCATGGCCCAGAATTATAGAAGGCCAATTACCTCACGCTATTTATTTGGCGATTTAAGTGATGCCTTTTCTATAAAGAGCTCATTACACAAATGGTCCCTATGCAATCAGTGTTATTTTAGTGGGGAGTTCCAAAGACGGAAGTTTGATCTTCTAAGGCCAGCTCGATGAAAGCAATGAAAATTTTAACTTTTCTTTTCAAAGGTGGCATTCCAGTGAATCACCCTATGGAAGAATATTAAGAAAGGTATTTTATACTTGGACTCTGTTCAGTTCTAAAAGTTTTAAAGAACCATAGTCAGATCTTAACTTTTATAATTAAAATAATTGAACAGTGAAGATTTCCTGGAGTTTAATCCCTAGGACCTCTATGGTAAGATATCTGTACACAGTACAACGTGACACAGATAAGCTTTTAAAAAAATTTTTTTTAATTTATTATTTTAATTGTGCCTTCCTTGCATTTGACCCCCACAAGGCATTTTTTGACTTTTGGATGGCTGCTTCTTGATCTCTCCCACTTACACAGACACATGCACACACCCCTTCACAAAGACTACTAGAAACAGTAGTTGTTTTTTCTGAGGTCGTTAATAACCTTTTCCGTAGTGGTTTAGGGGCATAAGATGTCATGTGTGAGTAAGGGAGGCACAGATTATTTTCATCAAAAGAAAACACTGAATAATATGTTGTTTACATCTTTCACTTACTGATTCCTTCGCTAGTATATATACAGTGTCTCAGAGCACTAGACATTTTGATCAAATTATCTTGCACAATTTTTAGCAAAGATGACTCAAGGAACCACGGACCAACATCCCTTTAGAGCTGCACTCAGCCCAGCTTATCTGACTTCAGAGTCTGTGTTCTTTCTACCAGTGGTGAGCTGCCCTCCACGTGCAAGGACAACACACCTGATATCTTGTTTTATTATACTACTGAATTCTATGGGCACCCTACTCTAGTCTACACCAAAATAGCAAAGTGTTAAACATTTCTTAAAAAAAATATTAAATGTGCCCATTTTAATCTCCTGAACTTTTATTATTCTTGTTATATAAACTCCAGGATCTCAATTAGATATTTAAGGCTTCTTTAATTTGGATTTTGGTAAGATTTATTGTTGTAATTAATACAGTATCACCATTGTTTTTTTCTTTTCCCCCTCAAGTTCCAAGAAAGAAAAAGGGCTTTTCTTTCAACAGATCAAACAATCCTCAGTGTACTACAAGCTGCCTTGTTAACTGGCATTTTTTTCCTTCTCTTTCCCAACACAATAATCTTAGATGCACTATAGATGGTCAGACAACCTGATCTATACCTATTGGGTTGGCCAAAAAGTTTGTTTGGGTTTTTTCATAAGCTGTAACTTTTCACCAACCCAAAACATGAGTAGTAAATAACTATCAATACACACAGATAAAAAGAGATGAATACTATAAAGAGTTTCCATTCCAAGAACGCTACCTTAAAACCCAGTACACAAAGCCAAAAAAGTGTAGGACAGGATATTTTAGCTTTGCAGAATGGTAGGACTTTAAATAGGTAGATAGGTAGGTGATTGTGTGTGTGTGTGCTTAGTCACTCAGGCATGTCTGACTTTGCAACCCCATGGACTATATAGCCTGCCAGACTCCTTTGTTCATGGGATTCTACTGGAGTGGGTAGCCTCTCCCTTCTCCAAGGGATCTTCCCGACCTAGGATCAAACCTGTGTCTCCTGCATTGCAAGCAGATACTTTACCCTATGAACCACCATCCGTTCAGATAATAGTACAATTCAATGAAGTGGTACTCTTATCATCCCCTTTTTGCTGATGAAGAAATCAAGGCACAGATTGGTAAAGTAACCTACTGGAGAATTCAACAGTTGAATAAGTGATAGAGCCAGGCAAAACAGGATGGCTTCAGAGCTGTCCTATTTGATCACCTATTTTCTTCTATCACTCTGAAAAATTCTTCTGTCTTCTCCACTGGAGAAAATCCAGGCTCTTTCTCCCCAATTCTTACTCATTTTATTTCTTCCACAATTACTATGAAAGTGGATCCATACAACAACATTACCAACTCATAGAGTAATTAGCACAAAATCATACAAATTCCTCTAGGTTAATTTTATCGGCAAAAACACTAAGCAAGGTGAGAGTCGGCCAGATCTTGGAAATTATCATGCTGTGAAGTTAGTAGTTCCTAAGTACAGGCCTCTGTTGAAGTGTAGCACTTAACACATTGTATTATTCCACTCTGTTCAACTCCAGTAGGACAGAGAGCATGTTTATTTTATCTTTGTATGTCCAGGCCTTAACACAATGCCTGAGACATAATATCTACATAATTAATTAATAGTAAATAAGGAATGGACTGATTAATAGGTCTTGGTTTGGAGTCCTTTAAAATTCCTACTTAATCTTTCATTAATAGATTCTTGGAATTTGGCCAGTGCCACAAAGAGTAAGACTGTCACCTGGCATTATTCTAAATATTATATTTCTTAAGATGAAAATCTTTCTTTAACAGCCTTATTATACTACCTACTCAAGCTAGCTAGCTAGTTGGGCCACTCCCACTGTTCTTTCGGGTAGACCGTAACTCCAGGGAGGGCTGTCCCTTCTTGGATTAGGATGAGATTGAAAGGACCACTTTCTGCTTCTCCTGTAGACTCTTGGATGTGAATTGGGCCTTTCTCTCCTTCCTCTGCTGCTTCTTCCATGTCTTCCTCTTCCCAGCCATTGGGACAAATTTGTCTTTAATGCAAAGCATAGAAACTTCTTCCAACCCTGTTTTGTTTCGTTTAGTAGTTAGTTTTCAATGTTGTCAGTTTCTGCTGTACAGTGAAGCCAATCAGCCACATATATATATATATATATACCCCCTCACTCCTGGACCTTCCACTCAACCCCCAATCCCACCCATCTAGGTCATCACAGCACTGAGCTGCTCACCCTTACACCTAATAGCCTATTTAGAAGCCCTGTTACAGCAGGGAGTTTCCTGGTTTCACAATCTGTTTCTGCCTCTTAGAGGCCAAGCCTTGCTGGGTTCGTGGGAGATTTAGCCAGAAAACTGGCAAGGCAATTAATCTGTAGTTAACCACAACAATGAATGAACACAAAGAAATGCAGATGTAAGTAGGGGATAAACTTTAGGTGGTTCCATCAGTAGTGATTCATGATGTTGAACTATAATAATGTTTTTCTTCATGTTCTCTCCCAGTTCCCTCTGTGACCCTAGAACAGAATTTGGAGATGACTGTTGGGCTTGAGGGGGTGGTGGTTCTGTGGCCATAGCTGTGAAGGTTGGTTCAGTGGATGTTAATCTGGCTGATGCATACTTTAATAAACATGGGGTTGAAAGTGGCACTGTGTTTATTTAGGGAACAGTGGTAGACTACAGTCTATGGGGTCACAAAGAGTCGGACACAACTGAGCAACTAACACTATAGAAACTAGGGACTGTATAGTTAAGAGAGTGGCTTAAACATTAAAAAGCCCAAGACGACAGAAGAGTAGTTTCTGGCTCCTCCACGTTTGGGCTGCAGAATCAGAGTAGAGAGGGAAGACCGCTAGGCTGGGCTCCAGCCTAAGCATGACCTTCCTTGGCTATGAAACCCTGGAAGCCACTTCTCTGATCCCCGTGGGTCTCTTGCTTCCTCACCCCTGATAACGGGCAGTCCTATCTCAGGAGTATTCCTTGAGAGCGTGAATTTAAAGTGCCCAGCCCCACACCTGGCACAGAGGCTGTACTCTTGAGGCATCCGTTCTCTCCAGCTTCTTCGCTTTGTGTCCCTTTGCTGACTTTTGTACCCTCCTGCCCACTCGTTCCATTCAGCAATCCCGAGTTGTACAAGAATGTGCCTCCTTGTGTCCTGGTTGCAGAGTAGAGTGCCCTGGCTCTCCATCGGCTCTCGCCCTGATGCTCTTGGCCGGGAGACAGGGGCTGCTGGCAGGAGCCTGAGAGGGAACGCACCGTGGTAGCAGCAGGAAAGAATTTGGCAAGGAGGTGCTCGCCACATGATTGTGATTCATACTGTACTCGCGAAGTGTGGCAAGAGGGCTAGGAGAGGCTTTTAATGCCAGCGTACAGAGAGCAGAGACACTCATTTTCAAACATCGCATTCTTTTTATAGTACAGGCATGCCTCATAGGGAAAATATTGAACTTGGCCTGCCAGCACCACGAGAGTCGTCCCAACTGTGATTTTATTACTTGAGTCACTCCCTGAATCAGATACTGGCTGCAGGGAGGAAGTCTTCTATTAAGGATGCTTTGAAATTGTGTTTTTAATTAATTAACACCAACTCCGGGCTGGTTTTTAATTTACTTCTAGCTCTCTCTTTTTTTTTTTTCCCCCTCTTTTTCTTGCCGGAAACTTTTTTTTTTTTTTAAGACATTTCCTGAAGGTCTCCGCTGGATCATTTCTGAGTATGTTGGTGAAAGAGTCATCTGTGTCAGCTGAACAATGGGAGGGAACTCTTCAAAGTAGAGTTCATCATCTCTGAATGAATCTGATACATGGGAACAGCGTAGTCAGGGCAGGGGGGTTGTGGTGGGGAAGGGTCTTTAAGGAAAAAAAAAAGGTCTGGCATAATGCTTTTTGATCCCTTCAGCTGTCCTCAATTCATTCATCCTGTTGTTAAAACTTAAAACTGGAGCTGGCCAGCTGTTGGGAAAAGTCCTCCGTTTTATTTCAACCAAATGCTGCTGCCTCCTGGGGCTGGAAGGGGGCTGACTCCAAGCACAATTATAAATGTGTAGCTTTTTCAGGCGGCGGAAACCTACAAAATGGCCTTGATTCACAGGGCCCCTTTGGCTCAAAGGCTTTCTGCTTCCCGTGTGCCATAAATCTGTATCTGCATCAAAAAGTGTGAAGGCTGCAGTGTATGGAAGTCCCTCTTCCTCTGCGAGTGTGTCTATGACAGATTTATACTGATGGCTACCCCGCTGTAGTCACAGATCCCTATTATAGTCATGCCCCACTAACTTGGCCCCCATTTCCTGGAGACGGAGAGACAAGGTCCAATGTGAAGGAAGGAGGGCTGAAATTACAGCTTCACTTTCTAATTGCTGTTAGTACAGGAGGACCTTTAAGGGCTGCATTCTCTTCATAGCCCCATCCACCATCTCTTCCCGCCCTGTGTGGTTAAGCCTGAGAGCCCAGGCATTTACTCTCACCATGAGATCTGCCAGGACAGGGCACTTCAGAACCTCACGTTGTCTGAGGACTGGCCAGACGTACCTTTGCAAAGAAGAAATAACCTCTTCTGTTATCATTTTTTAATATCTCCGACGTGACGTTTTCTTCCAGAGAGCACGTGTTAAGTGTGAAAGAAAAAGAGGAGGATTGAGTCCACTTAGGTTCTGTATATTAGTATTTACAAACAGATACAGAACAGAATTTGTTTTTGCAACTACCTCCTTCTCTGAGCTGTTTGTCCTTTGAACATTGTAGATCTCAGAGCAACGGCTTGTTAGAACCCGCTTCTGTTCTATCTGCACCTTCATGGTTTACAGCTTAACGACAGTCCCTGCTGACAAAGAACTGAACCAGAGCTATGATTTCAAGTGTTAAGCAACTAAGTGGCAGACAGTTTAATTGGTTGGATTTCGGTGGGGGGACTGGGATCAATAGGGAAAGATGTTAGAACGGTTTGAGCCTTCTAAGCAAGAAATCTAAAAAGCAAGACTGATTGATGTCTGTCTTTCTGACTCCATTTAGAGTCTAGAGTGCCCTTCCTCAGCATTGTGTTATTGTTTTTGCCCAGAGTACTCAAATACACCACTCGCTGAAGTTGAAAGTTGCTACAGATATTTTTATTTTACTTTTTAAAAATTTTATTTATGTTTTACCGTGCTGGGTCTTCGTTGCTCTAGTTGCGGTACTCCGGCTTCGCACTGCACTGGCTCCTCTTGTTGTGGAACATGGGCTCTGGGCATGTGGGCTCAGTAGCTGTGGTGCATGACAAGCCTAGTTGCTCCCGGCATGTGGGATCTTCCTGGATCAGGGATCGAACCTGTGTCTCCTGCATTGGCAGGCGGATTCTGTACCACTGAGCCACCAGGGAAGTCCTTTAATTCACTTTTTTAAAAAATTGTAATACCATGAAGAAATGATATAGAAGAGTATAAAGTTACAGAGCCAACAATTGTGATGTTTTTGAACTTCCAGATCTTATTCATTTTGCTTCTTTGCCTTTGGCCAACTTAACGTGAGCATAGTTATGTGCTCCTGGTGTTTGTATTATATCCACTGCATTTTTTTTTAACATACTGAAGATTATGGTTTAAATAGAAAGTCAGATTGCCTTTTGAAAAACTGAGTTTTAGCACTCCACCATCTGCTAGATTTGTGAAAGAGGATCTGGTAAATGAAAATTGTGTGTGTATGTGTGTGGTTTATTTTATAGGCACTGCATACTTCTTTGATGATCTATTTTCCAAGCTCATTCTTATCTTTTAGAAGATGTTTCCAGGATTTATGCATTTGGCAAGATTTCAGAGAACTCTACGATGGTGCAGAGGTACACCGCATTTATAGGGAATCCTGAATCAGGGTCGTTGAGAGAGTTTATCTGGTTCTGTGCTTAAATTTATTTCTGCTCTGGATATTTCTTCAAATGGATCTTTTTTTTTCTTTATTGGCGAGATGAAGCATTGTATTCATAAGAACTCTAATAATAGAGCTTTTTCAGTCCAGACGTAGGAGGAAATTTGCAAAATGTATCAGGAGAGTATGCCAGTTGTTTTTCAAGCTATCATGTACATTGAGAAATTATTGTATTCATTAGTGCTTGCAAAACTATATATTTAATGATGCAAAAGTAAAATTGACCTCTCCCCTTTGGTGCACAGATGTATAAACTTTATGGGAGTACACCCTAAGGTAGAGACTTTTTGGAGTAACTCTTAGAAAGCACAGAGTTGGTCATAAACAGTGATGCAATAATCCTACAATTATGTATGCTCAATTATTTGGAGGGGAAGTCTGGGGAAAGTGTTTTATATGGTTACATAGACAAACAGAAGTGAGGATGGAAAACCACAATCCAAAGGCTCGGATTTGTTGTGTCCACACCAAATAGCATCCTGATACAAGCTTTATAATGCAAATCCACTGGTACCAGTAAAATGGCATTTAAAACAAATAATAAAATGAATAACATTTGCAAAGCAATAAAGATACCACCTTTGCAACCACTTTACTACAGTTTTGAAAAATGTTAGTAAATGGCTCTCTAAAGATGCAAATAAATAATATTTTATTAGATCTCAGCCCAGGAGAAAGGGGAGGAAAACCTTCAACTAGAATTACATGATTATTACTTTGCTCCTCCCTCAACCCAGAAAATGTTAAAATGGAGCATAAAATAAGTCCATAACAAGATTTATGAGGAAAGGTATTACACTTAGGGGCACATTGTGCAGAAAAGTCATTAAAATTGTTTGGGCCTGAAGAAGCAGAGGAAAAACCGTCTTAGAAAAATGAGAAATTCAGCTGCACCAAATGCCTGCCTGATGCCTACCTCAAGTGTACCTAAGGTTCAGGTCCATTTTCTGTTAGGCCAGCTTCCTTGCACCAAACAAAACCCTAAGATTCTGTTTTCCTCAGGAAAATTTGCTCAGAGAAGTATTGTTGGCTTTGCGTTCCTTCTGTCCGCTCTGGTAGATCCAGGCTATTGAAGAGTAGCAACAACGTAAGGCTGTAATTTTTGTATCCTTTAGTTCATTAGGAGGTTTTCAGTAAAATGTTGCCGCTGTGTACAGAGTAAAGGAGAATTACTGATGTCCGGGTACTCGTGCCTTGGTGTCCCTTCTTCATCCTGTTTAGCCTTCCTGGTGGATTTTCTTTCTGGTTGGTTGTCCGCATGTTTTGATAATCGTGATAACTCAGCATTATCCTGTATGTTTTGCTGCGGTCTGAGTTTGGTTAATACCCTTGATTCAGTATTCTGTGTTCTCCTCTTTCCTTGCCCAGTGCTTTTATGTTATGCTAAATCTCAGTGGATTCTGTCAGTCAATTTGAGGGGGAGTGAGGGAATGTGTGTGTTTTCTTATCTGTCAAGTTTTAACTGGGACTTACTGTTTAACCAGGAAACTCAGCAGGACAAAGGAGATCTAACGAAAACACTATTCCTGTTGAGAATCTCCAAGGTTATGCAATCCTATAAATTGGTGGTTTGGGAAGAAGTTCTGTAGTTCATCTTTATCAGAGTGATAGTTTGAGGGTGTTTTTTTTTTTAAAGGAATGTTTCAAGGAAGTCTTTGAAAAACATTTTCTTCAAATGTTCATTGCATCTAAGGTCCCATTTTTGTCCTTTTATTTGCTCCAGAATACCGCCAGACTGCCAACAAAGGAAGGCCTGTACTCCCAGGAATTTTCTGCATTCCTCCCTGGAGTAGGCATTTTTCTCAGCTACAAAGGCCCTTTGGCGAATTCCCTCTAATCATTGGATTTACCCTGGGCTCTGATAGGTGCCATTCATGGACTTGATCTGCTGTTTGATGGGGCTGAGGCATTAATGGGATCTTTTCATGATAAACAAAACTGGGTAACATTACCAGAGGGGTCACAAAGCCGCTCTTGTCGGAGGTGTACTGCTTTCTCCCTCGTTCTCTTTCTCTTTTTTTCCTCCTTCCTCTCGGTCTTTTCCTTTCCTTTCTTTTTATGAATGTACATTTCTGTCTGTGTGCAGCAGGGCCATTTCCAGAAGCAGATCTTCTGACCTTCGCCGTTGCTCACCAGTCAGTGGCCAGCTACAGGTCTTTGTTGGATGTAAGATGGTTCTATAAACTGATCTGCAGTAGCCCCGTAGCCTGCGGGGAGGTCTGTGTTTTCCTAATTGATAAAACATTGGAGGAACACTGCATGAAGAATACGGTTTAGAGATCTTTCTTACGTGCTGGCATTTAAGTCCTGGGATTTGTGATGAATGAGGCTATGGGAACCAACACTTAGAGTGAGAATCTGACTCCATGTGGCTGCTCTGCCTGATACACGTTATACCTCTAACCTGTTGTCAGTGTCATGCTTTTTAGGGCAGTTCCTGTTTGCTTCTGAGAGGAATGTAGAACTGGTTTGTCGAAACCTGATCCTTGCAATAGTACAGAAGTGAAAAGCGCGGATCAGATTTGTTTTAGGTGACACGACACTGCTTTTTGATGAAAAGAGACTGACATCATGAGCTAGAGAACGTGCAGTGATGTTATCTACATCATTTTATAAGCTTTCGGGAAAAAAAAAACTGTCTTATTTTGAATGGGAATCTTTGTGATATAACTCAGGAATAAGTAGAATTTTAGGCATCCTAATAGAGATATCTTGTTTATTTTCAACACATTGTCTTATATTCTGGCTTCATACTGGGGCCCAGGAAAAAGGACCAAAAAAGAATAAGAAGTGCATTGAACAGTGTTTTAAAATTCAGAAGGAGAGATGTAGTCCACTAGTTATGACTCTGCACTACCCCTGCAGGGGGCCTGGGTTCAATCCCTGGTCGGGGAACTAAGATTCTCCATGCCATGTGATAAGGCCAAAAAAATAAAATTAAAAAGGGAAGTTAGGACCTGGTTTGGTAGGTAAGGAACGATGCTTACCACTTCTCCTAAAGAAATAAGAAAGTTAAATGATTCATCCATAGAAAAGAACAGCACAGTGGTTACATGTTTCCACAAGCCATTTGTGTCAATTCTTTAATTCTGATGTGTCCTGGGTGTTCCATTATGAACCTCAGTTCCTACTAGGAAACAAACATATTAGGCTGCTTTCTAACTAAGATATGGTCATGCTGTTTCATAGCCCCCAAAGATCCCTCCCTTAGTAAGCTTTTTAATATACAGGTGCTGTAGTTCATAGAGAAGGCAATGGCACCCTACTCCAGTACCCTTGCCTAGAAAATCCCATGGACGGAGGAGCCTGGTGTGCTGCCGTCTATGGGGTCGTGAAGAGTCAGACACGACTGAAGTGACTTAGCAGCAGCAGCAGCTGTAGTTCAAGTGGGGAAAGTTTGCTAGCCTGCACAACAGGATGGAGAATCATTATCTGTGGTAGATCAGTGTTTTATTCATTTTCTTTCAGGTTGTGTTTTTTAAGTACCACTATTTGGGCTTCTCAAGTGGCGTAGTGTTAAAGGATCCACCTGCCAATGCAGGCCAGGAGACACAGGTTTGATCCCTGGGTTGGGAAGATCTCCTGCAGAAGGATATGGCAGCCCACTCCAGTATTCTTGCCTGGAGAATCCCGTGGACAGAGGAGTCTGGCGGGCTGCAGTCCATGGGGTTGCAAAGAGTCGGACACAACTGAGCATGCATGTATTTGTTACAATCAGTTCAATATAATCTATGGAAATCATAAACCAGTGTTCAAATCTGTTTTCAACGACTTTTGCAACTGTTCCAAAGTGGAGCTTCCAAGTTTCAATAGAAACCTACAATGGCTGGTGTTGCCTGCTGAGCCCCATCACACCAGTTCCCAAAAGGCTAACTTGGAGTTTTCATTTTTTTCCATAAGGAAAGCTTCATGAGAGGCTTCTTTCACAGTCCAGTAGTTAAGACTGCGCACTTCCACTGCATGGGGCACAGGTTCAATCCCTGGTCGAGGAACTAAGATCCAGCATGCCATATGGTATAGCCAAAAAGTTGTTGTTTTGTTTTGTTTTTAAAAGGACTTCCCTGGTGGCTCAGATAAAGCATCTGTCTACAATGCAGGAGACCTGGGTTCTATCCCTGGGTCGGGAAGATTCCCTGGAGAAGGAAATGGCAACCCACTCTAGTACTCTTGCCTAGAAAATCCCATGGACGGAGGAGCCTGGTGCAGGCTACTGTCCATGGGGTTGCAAAGAGTCGGACACGACTGAATGACTTCACTTTCACTTTTTTATCTTATTTAATATTCTGTGGTTTTACATATATGGTTATTGAATATATTCAATGTACTTTAAGGGCATAAATTTCATTTATATCTACTAGGGTCCCAGCCATAATGGCTATATTTTGAGCACCAACTGTGTCAAGCACTTGCTTCACATTATCCTTAATCCTCTGAGTCCCACTTTACAGGTGAGGAACCTGAGGCTGAGTGTGGCAACAGTGTTAGAGGGTAATGGAGCCAGATTCCAACTACCTCAGGCAAACTGCAGTGGCTATATTCTTCCCCGTCTGCCCTCTTGTCCATTCATTTATAACTCATGCTTCCAAACAGATGAAAACCTAACAATTTGGTCAAATATCCAAATGTTTCCAAATATCTGTGTTTCATAGATTTTAGTTTATGACACGTTGGGGAGCAAGTCCTTTTCAATGTTTATTTATTCTCTATAGCACCTACATTTAACTGTCCCCTCCCCCAACTAATGGCTCATATCCTTCTTTCCCCTGCTTCAGAATTCACCCCATTACTTCATTGGCTTTCTTCCTTATCATCACAAGACATGCACACTTGGGAAAATCTGCCTTATGATGTGATAATCGCAAGATATTTTCTGAATTGCAAAAGGTTTAAGTAGAGGGGGGTGAGGGCTTGAATCAACTTTATCTCTGGATGAGAAGAATTCTGGTCTGGGGAATTAAATGAAAGCGTTCTGGCCAAGTTTTGAATGCTTATTGAGGAAAAGCCTAATTCACTATCTATAGCAAATTCTCTACATTCTAGACATTTTACCACGGTCTGTAGCCTTTAGGATTCTGTAATTCTGGGGAGGAAAGTGATTATTTCCCAGATCGTGTTATTTTTATGATGAGAATTGGAGACTTTTTAATCTCTGGATAGTTTTCATTGTAATTTATAAACACCTCACTGAATCTTAGGAAAGCTGGCATTTCTAGTTCCATCATGAATGATCACATCTCCCTTCAACATTTCTGCCATCAAAGTAGCTCATTTCCTGATACTTGGGTTTTTCAGCTTCTCACAAAGTCAGACATTGAGGCAGCTATGTGGGGACCTCAATAAAATGATAAATATATAAGATTACAATCCAAGGAAAGGGGAAAACGTTTGTCTCAGTCATCTGGCTATTTTGAGTTTTTCAAAACTCCAACTTACAAAATAATTATTTCACCATTGTAGATTTTGTTGTATATGCAATTTAGATTATTTTACTAATTCCTGGTAGCAAATCAGGTCATACTTGCTCTATTGACAATGAAAATAATTTGAATTGAATTCCCTTTGGATTATTTCAGTCATTGCTACCTCTGAATATGATAGGAAGAACGGTAAATGTCAGTCTCTACATTCTTTAGTAGAGCTTTACTGTATTCCACATTTTATATAGTGAGATTTTGCTGTGAAAATACTAGATCTTCGGATGTGAAATGGCTTAGCATTTCTCACACTGCGATTCCAGGGATTCATTTCTGTGCCCAAGATAGGCTCCAGTTCTTCTCCTCAAGATTCCTTCTCAGGGTGTTATCAAACTGGATAGAATCTGTTCCTTGTTCAGAGCATAGCCAAACACTGGAGATCAGAGCTTATCAGACAAGAATCTCATGCAGGGTTCAGGTAGAAACCAGATGCATGGCATTAACGCTACCGCAGTGAAATCACATCAGCTGCCAGTCAAGGGCCAGCAGGTCAAAGGAGACTGACGACTCTGTGAACTGTAGTGAGTGCCCAGAGCAGGCCACAGAGAACATGGCCACGATTTTGTGGCTTTCAAAATCCGCCCCATTTTTGTATCAGAAGCTCCAGTCATTTCTGGAGACTCACTAAATTCCACGGGCTCACAGATAAAGCTGGATAAATCCACACACTAGCCAGAGCAATTAAGGGAGATTTTGTGATGTGCTCAGTTGAACCAGATTATTAAATTATCAGGAATTTTGTGAGCTGGTTGTTACACACAACAGTTATTAAAAAGTTAAGGTATGTACACATATAATGAAATATATTAAAAAGAAAGTTAATACACAAAGATCATTATTTCCAAGTTTTTACTGGACTTTACTATTATTTATGCGCTTGAGGTTATTTATGTTTATTGTGTTCATCAGGAGAAAACAGTATGTAACGCATGCTTTTCTTCCAGCCCTACATTAAGTGATGACACAGTGTGGTAGCTTGAAACTGACCACAGTGGGAACATTTATGTTACAGAAACTGAAAAATGCTACAAATAGAGCTTGACATATTGTTTTGATGATTGTCCAGATTTCAGATATGATCACTGACAACATTTTAACAGTTCAGGTTAAATTTAAGCATGCTGTGTCTGTAGTCTTCATTGTAAATAGAGAAAAAAAAATGAGGAAATGTTCTTCAACTCTTCAGAAACTATTATGTAATTCAGCAAAGAAATTACTCACATTATTGATGACTGAGCGAAGTTCATTATTTCACTTTGGTCTTACTTGTTAGTATAAATGAAAATATCAACCTATATTTGTATTGGAACTGCATTTGTTAACAGCATGGCGCTTTCTTCGCTAAATTGAATAGGAATCAAGCATGCCTTTGTAGCCTGATTTTGTGACACTATATTTGGTGGTAGAATTATTAAAAGTGATTATGAATTTTGTAAGAAATAGCAAGTCAAACCACAGTTACAGATGTTTAGAATTAACAAATAGAGTATTATATGTCTCATTATTATTATTTGAGATTGTTTGCCATACATTTTTCATATCACAAAATTTACAGTCAACTTGTGTAAATGTAAAAGTGCACAGTTTTTTCACCTGGAGGGCCTGGTGTTAACCATTTACTAGATAATGGAAGACAATAGAAGCTTTATGACGCGAATCCATAAATCCTCCACAAATTTCTCTTGAGTCCTATTTTTAGGTCCTTGTCATTTCGAGGACGCCTGTGGAACTTTCAAATGGAATGAAAAGTCACATACGCACGCACACACATACACTCACGCACACTTGCACCTTGGAATAAAGCTATTACCATGAACCTATTTAATCTTTGAAAATCTAATCAATACTTATATCTGAAATGCACTTAACTATTTCAGAAAACTAAGTCTTTTATGTTAGGCCCATAGAAGAGTGTTTCAAGAATAGTAAAAATTAATGATTATATGAACTTTTTTTTAAATTTCAGTTTCTTTTTTGAGAACCAATTAGGTGCCAGACTCTGTCCACGGAGACTTGGTCCTTGTTCTCTAGGTCAGGCTCAAATGTGTGTTCACAATACGGATCATCCCACTTGAAAGATATTTCTTCCATTCCAAATACATAGGAAAATTAAAAAACCAGTCTCAGTGTCTTAAGGAGAATTGATGTGAATTTGTGAAGGCTGATGTTCATCTGAATTTGTTTTCCATAGACTGGTAACACTAAGTCAACACTATTGACCATTGGTTTTGTGTGGTATTCTGTAGCAGGCACATTCCTCAAAACTAATATTTTAATAAATTCTATGATCTAGGTTTTGATATCTCCATTTTACACCAAAATGAGACATTTTACACAAGCGTCTGCCTGCAATGCGGGAGACCTGGGTTTGATCCCTGGGTTGGGAAGATCCCCTGGAGAAGGAAATGGCAACCCACTCCAGTACTCTTGCCTGGAAAATTCCATGGACAGAGGAGCCTTGTAGGCTACAGGGTCGCAAAGAGTCAGACACAACTGAGCAACTTCACTTCGCTTTTGCTGGAGATGGGATTTGAGTTCGGGTCTTCCTGATACAAAAATTCTCTATCTTTTCTGAAAAGGTTTTTACCCTGAGGCCCTCAGAAATAACACAAAACAAATACAAAATATATTCTTTCTTACACCATTCCTGAACACCCACAGAGCCTGGGGAAATGCTTTTCGACAAGTGAGAGGATAAAACCAAGTGACTTCTGGATGACCAGATCCATTTTCTGCCTTAGATAGCACAGCATGAGAAAACAGCCTCCCAGGAATGAGAGCATGGAACAGGAGACAGAGTCTTGAGATCTCTTTTTGGTGGAGAGGAAAGTGGGGAACCATATTTTGATCTTGCTGTTTATTGCTGATAACAACCAAGTGTTTGCCCCACTGATGCCACAGGATACAGTCACTCCCCTCACAGTATGGTCTAATGCAGTTTCTCCTCCGCTCACTCTCCATCAATGTGCTACTTACCAAGCATTAACCCAGTATTTTATATCTCAGTTGTTTAAAGTAAAATGATCAGATAAACCAGGTTGTGTAGTTAGAAAATACACCACACTGAGGTGTGATATAAAAGAATAGAGAATATGTTATTTATAAATACCGATCCAAGATATATATATATATATATATATTTTTTTTTTTTTAAAGAAATAAACATCAGGACATGAGATGTTACTGGAAATACTGTCTCCCTGTAGTTGCTTTATATCTCCCTGTATATTGGTCTGGATTTTTTTCTTTATATCTTTTCCACAAAACACACAATTTGGAACCGTGGCTTTGCTGATGAGAAAGGCTGAAACTTGGGACACTTCACTAAAGAAATGCCTGGGAAACTGTTGAATGTAGAAATAGTGTACCCTAGGAAATGAAACAGTAGGATTGTTGGTCTTTTAAATTATGATTATTAATTGATTTAAGTCATCAGTTGGAGGCGATATAAATTACAGTCTATTCGGAAACTTTGGAGAAATACTGAAGAACACAGAAAAGTAATCTGTGTGGGTGGGAAAGGATTCTTTCTGGTGAAAGTTGGAAAGCCTACGGTCACAGGAGCAGATTGAGACATGGGGTGGGGGTGGGGGGGGGTCGGAGCAGTCCCTGTAAAAAGGAGCGAATAGAACAGGTTCGAAGTGTCACAGTGAATATTTATATAGGTCAAATGTTAGCAAAATGTTTCTGACAGCCCTGTCAAACACTGCATCGGTGGGCCAAGAGAGGCTGTTTGTGTTCCGAGCACAGTGCTTCTTCACCTTGAAAATGACTAGGGATTAAATCACAGAATTTTCTGAACCCAAAGTTCAGCCACATCCTCTGGCTGCTAGATTGGTGCGATGCGGACTTCTGTGCATAATTAGCAGAAAACAGATAACATTCATTTCTATGGCTGGAGTGAGACAAAACGCACGCTGACAAACTGACATTCACAATAACTGCTTGATTTCCTGGTAGAAGAAAAGGGAACATGTTTCACTTGAGGGAGGTGGTGTTAGATTTGCCAGGAAGAGTAAATAACAAAACCAAACATATCCCATTGTGATTATCATGAGTAGTAATTATAATATCTTGAATGTGTCGGGTAATTTGCAAAGCACTGCTTAATCCAACAGATAAATCACTCGTTTCATGTTATAGGGAACTCTGGGCTGGGGAGGTTGGGGAGATTTTTTCCAAGGTCACTGTCTGGGACTAGAATCTGGATTTACTGCTTCCACGCATTACTGTCCTTTGGCTGAGTGATCAAAGCTTTGGAATCACTATATCTGCTTCTAGATTATAAACTTACCTAACAGTTGCAAGCTGCAGAGCAATTCATTTTAAAACTGCTTCTGATATCAAGCATGGTACAATTATCAGGTAATCTCTTTCAAATAATTGTGGCATATCCTATTTTTCCACAGTAGAAAGCATCCCAAATTAAGATGACAGTGCAAGCCACTCCTGACCCTCAGTTCCTTAACAATAGTTCCTTCACTGCATTTTTTGTTGCGGTCTTGCAGGTAAAGTTTTGCTATTTTGTAAATGAATAAAGCAAGGTGCACAGAGAATGATCCCTATATGCCCAAGAATCATTGGTTTGTCTGATGATTCAGAATAATATTGGTTATTAATCAATTCAAACAATTGTTTGGATATTTGGGGGATTACATTGCCTGCTAGTTTGACTACTTACTTTAAAACTCTTAAGCATGTACTGTATGTATAATTCTATAGCTTAGTGAGTTTTTGATTAGGCAAACTGAGGAGTGAGACAGCATTTTTTACAAAAATTAAAATTTGCAGTTAAATAGAAAATCATTTACATCAGATTCTACAGCACATGTCCTCTTTTTCTTCTTAGAGTTTTGGCTTTCTGATTAGTTGGGGAGGTTCTAACAAATTGACTTTATCTCTTAAATACATACGTGTGTTTTTATGACTGGGGAATAAGGGTAAATACTAAAAGAGTATTTATTATTATGTAGGATTAGTGATGTTGATATTTTCAGTTAAGCCAAATGAAACTGATGTTTTTATAAGACAAAAATGGTTGGATATTTTCTGTTTCTTCAGCTTCAGCCCACTGATTCTTTATCAGGCTTTTTATCAAGCTTCTTCCGTGTCCTTTCACTAGCTTTTGAAACTAATTCCTTTTCAGTGGAAAAGAAAAAGAAAAATCTTACCACTCGTCTATCACTTTGCTTGTTCATCATTACTTTTTTCTAGGTTGAGGAATAGAAGAAAAATTAACAAAAAAGTAAATAAAATACTTCATATCAAAACTTGTCCTGCACCTGGATGCTGCTGTTATCACAGTCGGATGAGTCCTCAACTGCACTTGCTCTGAAAATAGCCACACAAAGCAATAATGTGCATGTAAATGCTTGTCTCTGTACATGTCACTGTTTTTTGCATGTTTCTTCTTACATAAGGAATATTTTTCTTTAAACATGTATTTTGAACACATATATTCTTTTTTCTGTTTAAAGTAGCATTTTTTAAGAAATTTTGGATAATTCATAAAAGTACAAGAAATCAAATAAAAATTGCCCTTAATCTTAACTCTCCAGAGGCAGTCAGCATTAATATTTTGGTATAATTCTTCCAGAGACAAAGGAAAGAATTGTTTTTAAAAAACCAAATGTAATATGGAGACAATCTCACTTAGAAAATTTGGATAATACTTTACCTATAATTTGTATTCGGCTTTTTACACTTCACAGTATACTGTGAGCATTTCCCACGTCATTAAATACTCTTCAGAGTAACCAGAGTAGATCAGCAATAGTTCATGTAAAACAAGTGAGCAGGCTGCATTAAGAGCCAGCCAGAGCCTTACTAAAGAGCTGATGCTATGAATACCAATCATAGCTTAGTTGCTGTTCCATATGTTAATTTAATTTGACAGAGTAAGAGTCTTTGAAGTCCTAATTCTCTTTTGCATCCAATAAACCAGTTTTTATAGTGCCTGAACTTTTAGACATCAGCCTACAGCTAAACTCTTGTCGGGAAGTTGCCATGAGGTCACATGGAACAATGGCCGGAGGGGGAGGTTCTCTGGAAGTCTTGTGAGAGAGGTGAGGGGGACTGGGAGGGGTCACTGCGGGGGGTCAGTGCCTGTGCGCCAGCATCTTGTAGGCATACAGATGTGTTGCCATTTTACACGAGAGCCCTTGAAGGGTGATATCTACAGAAATGGATTCAGTAGCCCAGCAATATTCATTAATAAGTGTTTAAGTACATCTTTGTGTTTCTCTGTGGGCTCCATGGCTTTAAGAGGGAAAAGCTAAGCAGAAGCCTCAGTGGTACGTGGTTTTTGCTTCCCCTCAGATTAGATCAGATTAGTCGCTCAGTCGTGTCCAACTCTTTGCGACCCCAGGATCGCAGCACGCCAGGCCTCCCTGTCCATCACCAACTCCCAGAGTTCACTCGGACTCACGTCCATCAAGTCAGTGATGCCATCCAGCCATCTCATCCTCTGTCGTCCCCTTCTCCTCCTGCCCCCAATCCCTCCCAGCATCAGAGGCTTTTCCAATGAGTCAACTCTTTGCATGAGGTGGCCAAAGTACTGGAGTTTCAGCTTTAGCATCATTTCTTCCAAAGAAATCCCAGGGCTGATCTCCTTCAGAATGGACTGGTTGGATCTCCTTCCAGTCCAAGGGACTCTCAAGAGTCTTTTCCAACACCACAGTTCAAAAGCATCAATTCTTCGACACTCAGCCTTCTTCACAGTCCAACTCTCACATCCATACATGACCACAGGAAAAACCATAGCCTTGACTAGACGGACCTTTGTTGGCAAAGTAATGTCTCTGCTTTTGAATATGCTGTCTAGGTTGGTCATAACTTTCCTTCCAAGGAGTAAGCGTCTTTTAATTTCATGGCTGCAGTCACCATCTGCAGTGATTTTGGAGCCCAGAAAAATAAAGTCTGACACTGTTTCCACTGTTTCCCATCTATTTCCCATGAAGTGGTGGGACCGGATGCCATGATCTTCATTTTCTGAATGTTGAGCTTTAAGCCAACTTTTTCACTCTCCACTTTCACTTTCATCAAGAGGCTTTTGAGTTCCTCTTCACTTTCTGCCATAAGGGTGGTGTCATCTGCATATCTGAGGTGATTGATATTTCTCCCGGCAATCTTGATTCCAGCTTGTGCTTCTTCCAGCCCAGTGTTTCTCATGATGTACTCTGCATAGAAGTTAAATAAGCAGGGTGACAATATACAGCCTTGACGAACTCCTTTTCCTATTTGGAACCAGTCTGTTGTTCCATGTCCAGTTCTAACTGTTGCTTCCTGACCCACATACAAATTTCTCAAGAGGCAGGTCAGGTGGTCTGGTATTCCCATCTCTTTCAGAATTTTCCACAGTTTATTGTGATCCACACATTCAAAGGCTTTGGCATAGTCAATAAAGCAGAAATAGATGTTTTTCTGGAACTCTCTTGCTTTTTCCATGATCCAGTGGATGTTGGCAATTTGATCTCTGGTTCCTCTGCCTTTTTTAAAACCAGCTTGAACATTAGGAAGTTCACAGTTCACATATTGTTGAAGCCTGGCTTGGAGAATTTTGAGCATGACTTTACTAGCATGTGAGATGAGTGCAATTGTGCGGTAGTTTGAGCATTCTTTGGTATTGCCTTTCTTTGGGATTGGAATGAAAACTGACCTTTTCCAGTCCTGTGGCCACTGCTGAGTTTTCCAAATTTGCTGGCATATTTTGTGCAGCACTTCGACAGCATCATCTTTCAGGATTTGGAATAGCTCAAAAAGGATATTCTGGAGTCTTCCCCACCCTCAACATTTAGAATTCAAACTGTCGCAGAATGTTGGGGGCGGGGATATCTTTGTTTTCACGCTGATCAGAATTGGTGGTACTGGTCAGAGTGGTGGAGGCCATTAAAGAGGAGGATCCAAATGAAAGAGGTTAAGAATAAATGATGCTGAACACTAAGTCCTATGGGGGAAGGATTTTGAGTTTTCTTTTGTTATTCTTTAGATTGTAAGTTCTTTGAGGGCAGAATAGCATGCCTATAAGGTTTTATATGCTTAGGAGCTGCTGTGAGAGTCTTAGTAGTCATTCTAGTCATGCTCATTCTCAGTTGCTAAATCATCTCCAACTCTTTTTGCCCCCATGGACTGTAGCCCACCAGACTCCTCGGCCCATGGGATTTCCCAGGCAAGAACACTGGAGTGGGTTGCCATTTCCTTCTCCAGTGGATCTTCCTGACCCAAGGGTCGAACATGGGTCTCTTGCATTGCTGGCGAATTCTTTACTACTGAGAGCCACCGGGAAGCCCTAGTCATACTAGAGGCTTACCATTAAATATAGTGGTATAATTGCTACAAGCATTAAAGATCAGTACCTTTTTAAGCTGGGTTTCATTCACAATTACTGCTCATCTACAACGTGCCACACCCATGCCACGTAAGCAACTTGTTCCAGTATTGAATGGGCAGTCTCTGAGGCTGAAGACGATGGAAACCAAGCATGTGAACTGTTCACTTCAATGAAGTCCTCTGGTGGAGTCTTGTGCTGAGTGTTCTGGGCCTCTCAGCATTTGTGTAATGTTAGATCACTCAACGATTAACGAGCAGGAGGGAAAATGATGGAGAGATTCAAAGAGGAGTCTGTGCCCCTCTTTGGAAGCACCTGGAAGGCCTGTCCTTTGGGGAGTTCTTGGTTAATGACAGCAGTTTGGGAATAGGGAGCTGAAAGATAGAGTGGCCCCTGGGGAGATACACAAGCCAACATTTAGGGAAATTGGTCATTAACGGGAAATTATTGGACAAGCGCTTAATTTTTCCAGTAGGGATGTTTCTAGGTAACAATCCTGTTGTGGCTAAGTGGTTCTGGGACGTGGTAGACATGGGATTAGGCAGCTGCACTGGAGAGCCATGATGTCATTGGGTTTCCGACATCATTTCCAGCCCTCCTACTGCGCCTGAGTGGTATGGACTACCGCTGTGACCTAAGTTCCATTTTGGCATTCCCTTTCAGCTTCTACCACGGCTTGTCAGTCTTTACAAATGTAGCTTGACTGCCTCTTGACACTAAATTTCTCAGTTTTTACTCCTTTAAATTAAATGGACACTGTGTCTGTCTTAATCCTGTTTGTACTGATACGACACAGTCCCACAGACTGGGTCAATTATAAACATCAGACATTTCTTTCTCACAGATCCAGAGGTTGGAAGTCTCAGATCAGGGTGCCAGTGTGGTTGGGTGAGAGCCCTCTGTGTATTCCCCTGGTGGAAGAGGCAAGCCAAATCTGGGGCCTCTTTTATTTTTTATTGATTTACATTATAAATTTATTTGACTGTGTCACATCTTAGTTGCAGCACACAGAATCTTCGTTGCAGTGCACCAACTCTCTAGTTGCAGCTCCCAGGTTCTCTAATTGTGGTGCTCAGGCTTAGTTGCTTCATAGCCAATCGGATCTTAGTTCCCCAATCAGGGATTGAACCCACATCCTGCATTACAAGGTGGATTCTTAACCACTGGACCACCAGGCAAGTCCCTGGGGCCTCTAAGCACTAATTCCTGAGGGCTCTGCTCATGACCTACTCACCTCACAAAGGCCTCCCTCCTAAAACCATTACTCTGAGGGTTGGGATTTCAGTATATGTATTTGGGGACACACATTCAGACCATAGCGATAACTATATAGTCTTAAGATTAAGCATTTAGAAGAAACTACATTCTCTCCTTGTGGAGGAGAAAGGTCAATTAGACAATCAAGTTGACCAAGAATTTGACTAAGACTTGGTATAAATACATTGTGAGATCTTACCTGATTTTTATGATGAATTATGGTCCGGTATAAAAGGCACTCTGACTTGCTCATGCCTGACTTTGAAACAGTCTTTGCATACCAATGACAGCTATATATGACCTGGCCTTCCTCACCTTGCTCAAGAACAGGCCCAGAAAACTGTTGGCCTGGGCTATGAACTCATCCTCTCAACTTGGGTTATCTCACACATCATTGTAGTATTGTTCTTAAGTCTGTTCTATTCTGTGTAACTTCTTGCTCATATATTCCTATACTTATCTTGTTAAAGTCTTATTCTCTTGGCTTCTACATATTTCCCTACTCCACATCTCTTCTTTCCTGTCCATTGTCCTCTTTACTCTTTCCCTCTTTGCATTTGCACTGTGAGGTGACTCTGATCTCCATTGTTTCTGGGAAGTGGCATTAGATGGTCTTCTCTTGGCTCATCCACAGCTTTTCCTACAGCTCAGGGTCACTACATGCAGTTGTTTGATTATGCATCTGTCTCTGCCTTGAAGAGACTTTCATCTTTAGCAGTTCCCTTGGCATCTTATGGGAACTTAATAAATGCTCCCGTTTTTACCCACCATAATTTCAGTAAGAAAGTTTATTCTGCTTTCCAGATAGTCGATTTACAAACAGACTTTTGAAACTCAACTGTTGTGTAGGTTGAGGACTTCCTGCATTGTGGTCAAACTACAGCAAAAGGCTTTTTGTTACAGAACTGTAATCTTGATGTACTTTGGCCCCACCTGAATTCCACTGTAATTGCCTTTACAACATATATCCTGCCATCATCTTAAAAAGGTTTAGTTCTGAACACATCCGCTGGCAGAGGATTTGTTTTGCTTTTCTTTTCTAGGAAACTGTAGCTTAGCAAACTATTAGACTGTCTGACTTTAATTTTTCTTACTTTTAACCATTGATTAATTTTTTTTTAATGTGAATAGATTAGCTTTGTTTGTGTATTATAGTCAATAATTACATGTTAGCAGTTTAATAATTTTAATAGCAGAGAGTACATCTAAGTCTCCTAGTATTTGTTTGCATGTAAACCCTGTACCTAAGAGCTGCACTACTTTCAAAAGAGCACATCAAAGTAATTGTTTTGCCTGGCGCCTGTACAAATTTCTGCTGGGACCTGTCCCATTTAATATAAATTATATTACCTGTGGAATTTAAGAGGATGTAAGGTGTAACATGCCCAGCAGGCAAGAAATTTAAACTATGGATTGCCTTAAAAAAAAACAAAAACTTTTGTTTGTTCCTGTAATATGGGATACTTAGCATCCCTAATTTCTGTTTAATCTTTTTATAAGCATATCTTGAATTTTGCATTCATGTGGAAAACAAGTTCAAAAATCCTTTTATTTTCTCAGGTTAACTTGAAAATGATAACTGTCTAAAGCCAGTGGCACTGAAGCTGTGCCTGACTTGGTGATCTAGGGAAGAGATGCCGTTATCTGAATACGCCTATTTAGAAACAGCCCCTGCCCTACCAAAAAAATGAATAATGATGAAATTAGGAGCCCTAGACCTAACTTAACCAAATCACCATGCTTCAAGCCTGATGTCATGTCTCTATTTTGCCTACATAGACATGAATTTAGGAGTAGAACATCCATGGGCAGGGTTATGGAAACATAAACCCCATATTCATAAATCCATTGCATATAATTTTATATTCTGCTTACAGGACCAAGATGTTAGACTACACCACGTGGCAGGAACATGTACCCACCCAGATATGCCAGTAGAGCACTCTGCCCTTCCTGTTACATTCACATCTTCACTGACTCCCTGACTGGCCTCTCTGGTGTCCTGTGGTCAGCCCTGTGGGACCATTTGGTCCTAATATGTGAGACTGTGTGCATGTGTGCTAAGTCACTTCAGTCCTGTCCTAATCTCTGCAACTGCATGGACTGTAGCTTACCAGATTTCTCTGTCTATGGGATTTTTCAGGCAAGAATACTGGAGTGGACTGCCATTTTCCTCCTTCAGGGGATCTTCCCAACCCAGAGATCGAACCCATGTCTCTTATGCCCCTGCGTTGGCAGGTGGGTTCTTTACCACTAGCACGACCTGGGAAGCTCAGGATGTGAGATTGCTGTATGCATATTGTCTTGGATGTTGAATGTGTAGAAGAAACACTTTCACTAGAACAAAAAAAGAAGAGATGGGTTAAAGTTAATAGTACAAAAGAGGATATACCGAGAAGATGTAGAGAGGCAGAAAGGAGAGAGAAAAACAGAGAAAGAAGGAGGAAGAGAAGATTAGAGAAGCTAAGAGCAAAGCTCTAAAGATTGGCTCCTAGCGCCTCCCTTTTTTGCGCCCCAGATGGTTCTTACATTCAGTCATACTCAGCTCACAGTCTGGCCTTGAGCACTTATCCGTGGGATACCACAGCTGAAAAAATGCTCCTTTCCTGCCCCCAGGGGGAGGAGGGGGCTCTGTGTAATCTCTTAATTCAGTCATTGTCTTACCATTCACATAAAACGGATCTCCATTACTAGGAAGAGCTACTTTCTTCCAATCTTTTTCTTTTTTGTCCAGTAATCCACATATTCTTTCTAGATGTCAGATATTACAATTATGAACAATAGTTACCACTTACTTAAGTACTGTGTTAAATCTTTTATATCTTACTTAACAATCTTGATATCTTACTCAGTCTTTACTCCTGTAAAATAGATACTGTCATTGCAACTTAAATGATTACTCAGTAAGATAGGCATGGATATAAACACGTGTATTGATAATTCTACATAAAGCCTGTTGTTTTTCCTTTGTAGCTATATGCTTCTGTCTCTGCCCCTCTTCTGCAGACACTGATTTTCCATGGCTGTCTTCAGATAGGAACATGGGGTGCTGGATCCTGGGACACTTTTTTACAGTTCCCTCCTTTTTTCCTTTTTACAGTAGTTCCTTATGAGTTCTCAGAACACTTTCCAACTCAAACAGAAATGCACACCTCCATTTCTTTTGATTTTCTTACATGCTTCCCCTTTCCTTAACAAAAAAAAACTAAGTGCCCTTTGTTCCATGAGTTGACTGAATTCAGAAGGCAAAATCAATTCAAGTTTTGAACTGTATAGACTTGAACAACTAGCAGTTAGTAGTCACTGAACGTCACTGGTTAAGAGATCTGATTTTCCGTCTTTTGTTTATCCCACTGAAGTTTATTCCGTACGATCCCCCCGCCAGACTCTGCAACCATGGATCCTTATGAATAATAACCTTATAAATAATAGCATCAAGAAACAAGGCTTCAGAAGTATGCAGATATTGTGTACTTAGTCTCTCAGTTGTGTCGGACTCTTTGCGACCCCATGGACTGTAGCCCGCCAGGCTCCTCTGTCCATGGGTTTCTCCGGGCAAGAATACTGGAGTGGGTTGTCATGCCCTCCTCCAGGGGATCATCTCCACCCAGGGATCAAACCCAGGTCTCCCACATTGCAGGCAGATTCTTCACCATCTGAGCCACCAGGGAATGACACCAATTACAGACATTGGCTAGTCCTAAAAGCTGATGTATATCTAATAGAAACTCAACTCTTTATTTCAACATAAGACTCTACGATCTTGGAAGACTCCAGACCACTTGGAATACTATGATAAGTTATATTAACAAGTTTAAGGCATGAGCAAGTTTAGAAAATGCCTCTGTGCTCATATGTTGAGTCTGGGAAAGAGCTGGGTTTTGTTGTTCGAAAAACGGATATTCAAAGCTTGGAATAGCAGACACACTATCACTTGACTCTAAAGTCAGTTTTAGATGAAAGGAGAGCTTAATAATGGGGCTGGCTGTTGGGAGGATCAGGCTTCTAAAAACCTTAATATGCTTTCAGCCTTTCCCGGAAGCAGGTGACTGAGTAGTTACTGTCCACATCGTCTGCTCCGCAGAGCAGCTTCTCTGTTGGCACACTGCTTGGCAGAGCTCCAAGGAAAGCTGTGTGATGACAGTGAGATTAGGACACAGGAAGCAGGGCTGGGTGAGAGGCTCTAAGTTGTCTCTTTCTCTGTAGCATGGTCAGTTCCACCAGCACATCTTATGCCTAATGCTGAACCTCCTAATGAGCGCTGGGTCATTTGAATTTTCATGATATCAGACGGTTTCACTTGAGACCTTTTCCGTCTGTCATACTTGTAGTATGTGGATCCCTTATGCTGTAGCTTCTCCGTCTTCCTTAAAACCCAGGGCATCTTTATAGAAATAACACCGTACATGGTGAAGGCTCCGTCTTGCTAAATATCCAAGACATGGGATCACATTGAGCTCTTTATTTATCAGTGATTTCATGCTTGAAATTGTTTTACAAGCATGTCCCAATGGGAATGAGGCTATATTATGGTAGCATCTCTATGCCAAATTCTGTTCTCTGTGGATCTGGGTATATTTCCAGTAATAGATACTATGTTATATGAAGTATCTAGTATAAATCAGGGCTTCAGACCATGCTTCCTGACTTAGAAACCATAGCTCTCTTCAAATTCATTATCTATAACTATGTTTTCTTCCCATTAGCTTTCCTGTTTATCTTCTCTTTATAATCTCAAAACAATAATTGCAATTCTTATTAGCACATTTCCCAAAATAATTCTTAAATAATAAATATTTTTAAATTTCTTTAAATTTCTCCATATTATTTTGGTAACTAAACAATGAAAACCTTTCTAAATGTTAACGTGAACTTGACGTATTTTTTATATTTTGTTATTTACTTCTCCAGAGAACATACTATGAAATTTTTCAGAGCTGCGATAAAACAAAAATGATGACCTCCTCTGTTTTAATTTTGAATAAATGGGTGAATAAACACATGGAAAGAATGTTCTCTGGGTTCCAACTTCAGGTTGGACTTCCAACAACGTAGAGAACAAACGCTTAGGGACTGCCTTGGCAGTCCAGTAGATAAGACTCCGAGCTTCCAGTGTCGGGGCACAGGTTGGATCCTTGGTTGTGGAACTAGGATCCCACATACCACGCAGTGTATGGTGGGATTCCTTTCTCCTTTTCAAAGGAAAAAAAAGAGAAGAACAAAACCTTAATGCTTCCCATTCTCTAGAACCATGAGGAATCTGGTTTCCTCAACATGTCTGTAGAAGGACGTGGGTATCCAAGACACATGAGTCCTTTTTATTGTTCTCTGAATTTGACACTTAAAACACTTTGCAGCAATTCTCCTGCCACCCTTGCAAGCAACCTCTAGAGTTTACAAGTGATTTACATCAAAGTTAAGGGAACAGCCTGAGGTGGTATAGTTGACAGCCAGCCCTCAGAATGTGGTTGAAAATGCAGGTTAAGATTCTGGAAAGAATCCTGGATCGGGGGTTCATTCAGAGACTTTAAGTCCAGTCTTAGCTCTGTCGGTTATAAACTAGATAAGTCCCTTAACCCTCTGGGCCACAGTTTTCACAACTCTAAAAATAAAAATTGTCATAGAATGATAAAGCCTAATAGACTTGAATTTGAAAAGTAAGTGGAGCATTCTATTTTCTAAAATGAGATTACTATTGCGTGTGTGCTAAGTCCCTTCTGCTGCTGCTGCTGCTAAGTCGCTTCAGTCCTGTCCGACTCTGTGCGACCCCATAGACCGTAGCTCACCAGGCTCCCCCGGCCCTGGGATTCTCCAGGCAAGAACACTGGAGTGGGTTGCCATTTCCTTCTCCAATGCATGAAAGTAAAAAGTGAAAGTGAAGTCGCTCAGTCGTGTCCAACTCTTAGCGACCCCATGGACTGCAGCCTACCAGGCTCCTCCGTCCATGGGATTTTCCAGGCAAGAGTACTGAAGCGGGGTGCCATTGCCAGTCCCTTCAGTTGTGTCCAACTCTGTGCAACCCTATGGACTGTAGCCCTCCAGGCTCTTCTGTCCATGGGATTCTCCAGGCAAGAATACTAGAGTGGGTTGCTATTTCCTCCTCCAGGGGATCTTCGCAACCCTGGAATCGAAACCTTGTCTTTTACATCTCTTACATTGGCAGGGGGGTTCTTTACCACTAGCACCGCCACTGAGTGAGTGAAGTCGCTCAGTCGTGTCCAACTCTTTGTGACCCCATGGACTGTAGCCTGCCAGGCTCCTCCATCCATGGGATTCTCCAGACAAGAATACTGGAGTGGGTTGCCATTTCCTTCTCCAGGAGATCTTCCCGACCCAGGGATTGAACCGGGATCTCCCGCGTTGTAGGCAGATGTTTTACCATCTGAGCCACCAGGTAAGTCCCATTAGATCCATATAAATATAAGGTTAAAAAAAAAAAAAAAAGAATAAGCTGCTTTGAGGATTGACAAAGCCCCTAATGTGGTCATTTAGCACTTATGTATTTCTACTCTGAGGCAGGACCACACTTAAATTCTTCCATTCACATTAAAACCTATATTGCTTGAAACACTTTCAGAGAAGGGGAGGCTATAGGACATGGTTCCACAAAGACCTTATTGAAACTAAAGTGTTTTCACTATTTGTCAGCATGATTGTTTTGTTTTCTGTTTGTTCTACATCCAACATTTCTTCCTCCATTCCTTCTACCATTTTGTGCTGTTTTGTAGCATGCTAAAGTTGGCTTAAAGCTCAACATTCAGAAAACTAAGATCATGGCATCTGGTCCCATCATTTCATGGGAAATAGATGGGGAAACAGGGAAACAGTGTCAGACTTTATTTTTGGGGGGCTCCAAAATCACTGCAGATGGTGATTGCAGCCATGAAATTAAAAGACGCTTACTCCTTGGAAGGAAAGTTATGACCAACCTAGATAGCATATTCAAAAGCAGAGACATTACTTTGCCAACAAAGGTCCGTCTAGTCAAGGCTATGGTTTTTCCAATGGTCATGTATGGATGTGAGAGTTGGACTGTGAAGAAGGCTGAGCGCCGAAGAATTGATGCTTTTGAACTGTGGTGTTGGAGAAGACTCTTGAGACTCCCTTGGACTGCAAGGAGATCCAACCAGTCCATCCTAAAAGAGATCAGTTCTGGGTGTTCATTGGAAGGACTGATGCTAAAGCTGAAACTCCAATACTTTGGCCACCTCATGAGAAGAGTTGACTGACTCATTGGAAAAGACCCTGATGCTGGGAGGGATTGGGGGCAGGAGGAGAAGGGGACGACAGAGGATAAGATGGCTGGATGGCATCACTGACTCGATGGACATGAGTTTGAGTGAACTCTGGGAGTTGGTGATGGACAGGGAGGCCTGGCGTGCTGTGATTCATGGGGTCGCAAAGAGTCGGACACGACTTAGCAACTGAACTGAACTGAACTGATTCAGTGGCAGCTTTTCTTCTCTTCCTTCTCCCTGGTGAGTTCCTTCAATGGTTTCCTTTATTTTAAGCAAACCTCACTTTTCATCTTCTCCCTGGAGTCAGTCATCTTGACTTCTGCACAGGAAGAAGATTCCACAGTGTTCCTTAGCCACTAAACTCCATTACATGCAACCATCTGAGAAGGAAACTTTCCTTTGTGTTGCAGTGGAAGCCCATTTCCTATTCTTATTTCTTCAGAGTAAGTTTCAAAGGAGCTGACTACCATCCCTTAGGTCCACCCTTCCTAGACGTTACTTCAGTAAAGTGATCTCACTTTTCAGTGTTTTTTGTCAAGCATGAGTTCTAGAGCTTCCTTTCACTTTTTCTCATCAGGTATATTGTTCAGCCTTTTAGTAAGTATCGTGGTGTGATTGAAAGAATATGGGCTTTGGGGCTTCCCTGGTGGTCCAGAGGTTAAGAGTCTTGCCTTGCAATGCAGGAGATGTGGGCTCCGTCCCTGGTCAGGGACCTCAGATCCTACATGCCACAGGGCAACTAAGCCCACGTGCCACAACTAAGACCCAGTGCAGCCAAATAAATGTTTAAAAAGAAGAGAAAGAATATGGGCTTTGTAGTTAGACCTGGGTTTGAATCTGGGCCGTGTGACTTGGAGCGCCTACCTTGTCTGAACTGCAGTTTTCTCATTTATCAAGAGGGTTAACGGGCCTGTGTTACACAATGCCTGTCAGAATTGATGATGCAAATAATGTTTCTAGTGTATAATCAGTCCTCTGATAAATATGAGTTCCCTTTCCCTGTGACTCTCCTCTATATCAGTACACTTATTTCCTGCTACTTTGGAGCCTGGGATTAAATAGAATTCAAAATAATTCTACTTATTCATCCCCCACGACATTCATTTTCCTCCCGTTATACTGTTTCATCACTAGATTTCCTCTGAGGTATTCATGCCATTTCCATATGCCCTTTGATACTGTGTCCACATGGACAATTACATCCAAGAATCAGCTCTGAAAAGAGAACATCCCAAGGAAACAATACCCTCAAAAGTGACTGAATTGGCATTTTTGTCATTCAGTTGCTCAGTCGTGTCCAACTCTGCGACCTCATGGACTGCAGCACGCCAGGCTTCCCTGTCCTTCGCCATCTCCCGGAGCTTGCGCAAACTCACCTCCATTGAGTCGGTGATGCCATCCAACCTTCCTGTCCTCTGTCATCCACTTCTCCTCCTGCCTTTAATCTGTTGGGGGAGTCTAGGATAGCTCTTGACTTCATTTCACCTTGAAGAGTTTCCCAGGTTGGCTCTATGTGGCTTCTTGGCAGCCCTCTCCAACACAGGGCCTGTCAGATGTCCTTCAGCTCGTTTCAGAACTGAGTTACTCATTCCTGGGTTTCCACCTGAGGTCTGGATGAATCCCAGGATGCAGTTTCACAGCTGATCCGTGTGGTCCTTGTGCAGATTATGAAAAGGCATCCGTTCTCAGCAGGTGCAACAACGCCATGCCTGGAAGCATGGCCTGAGGGGTGGAGGGCGGACTGAACTTTGGGCACACTAGTACAGATTTAACCTTTTTGTCGAAACCAGAGTGCTGGCTCTCGTGTGGCTTAGTGTCAGAGGGCAGACGCTCACGACATACTGGCTTTGTCTCTTTGATGTCATCCAACATTAACCTTCCTTTCTCATTCCATTGGCCTTCCTCTTTTCCTATAGCTATTATTCTTGATACAGTGTATAATAACATTTCATTCCCTGCTTCAGATTTGCCCCAGTTACTTCTACTGGTTCTAGCTGCTTCTTTACATGCATTTTTGAATACCTGCGCGGCCTTTACTTCATGTGGAGTTACTCTTTGTGTTTAAATCATAGGCAGTTTGGGATTAAGCCAAATAGATGTTCCTAACATTTTCAACACTCTATTCATCAGTTCAGTTCAGTTCAGTTGCTCAGTCGTGTCCGACTCTTTGCGACCCCATGAATCGCAGCACGCCAGGCCTCCCTGTCCATCACCAACTCCCAGAGTTCACTCAGACTCACGTCCATTGAGTCAGTGATGCCATCCAGCCATCTCATCCTCTGTCGTCCCCTTCTCCTCCTGCCCCCAATCCCTCCCAGCATCAGGGTCTTTTCCGATGAGTCAACTCTTCGCATGATTCTTTTTAAAAGCAAATTGGTGAAATCAATATAGTTCATTCCTTTCAGTGTTGCTTCTGCCTCTTCTCCATTCCTCTTCTGGAGAGGACTGTTATGAGCATCTAAAATGGCCTAAACCAAATTAATGGGAAGGCAAAGAGGAGGGCTCACCAAGAGACTTCATAATCCACACACTGGTAACTTTCACAGGAATGGGAGTTCAGAGGTTCTGAGAGGAGTCCTCTGTTCTCTCCCTTAGCAGGAAAGAAGATCCTTTTCCGTCAAGTTTACACCTTTGTGTAAGTGCTGCATAGAACAGTAAGGAGATGCAGTAAACAATTAAATTTTCCAAAGTTTACTCAAACCAGTTCTGGTGAAGTTATAAGTCTCAGCCAGCTTGTTCTCATATCCAGTAACTATTGGTTCTTTTTAAATTCATCTCAAGAAGGTAGAAGAAAACTTTCGTTTTCTTCAAAAAGGGGGGGATCAAATTAAGAAATGAGAAACCAGAGACACACTTTCCTGACAGCTTGATGTACTGTACTGCAGATAAGTCCTGTGATGGATATGCTGGGGAATGCCATTATTAAATTTGCCTTGCCTTCATCTTTCTTCATTTATTTCTAACATGCCTGTTTGGCCAGTGCTTGCCTGGGAACATAACAATAAAACCACCATTAAGTTAAGTAAATAGAAAAATCTAATAGATATTCATATACCTTCAGCTGGAAGCATTTCTGTCATGCTCTGTAAATCACCAGAAAACATGGGATAGAAACCATTCCTGATCTGTTTTAGGCTGTACAGAGTACCCTGAGAAGTTTGCCTGTTTATTACTTCTCCAAGTGTGTTAATACATACATATTTTTACTTTGAGATAGTTAAGGTCTGGAATAGTTCTTTGGTGGGGAAAATGGTGAGAGATGGGATCTGAGGAAATACTACAGAAAAAGAGTTAGTAGCACTCAGTAGAAGACTTGAGGGAAGAGAGCTGGGCAGAGGAGACCATGAATGCAGAGCAGGCTGGTGGAAGATAGATCTGAGGAGCTGGGGACACCACTGCTTTTCTTGCTGATGGGAAGGTGGCCAGCAGCCAGGCTTTGGGAAAAGAGATCATGCAGTCTGGTTTTTACATGTTGGCTTTAGATAGCCATGAACTATCTAGTCTGTGTATTTTGTATTCATTGGGAAATAAGGGACTAAAGAGAAAGTGAAAGGTGAGGGCCAGAGATGGAGATCTGGGGCTCCTCTGAGTATAGGTCCTAATTGCAGCCATGTGGGTGCTCAAGGGAGTGAGCAGAGAAGAAAGAGAAGACCCAGGAACCCTGGGGCTGAACTCTGGGGGCACTAAGTAATTCTGGGTAGAGGGAGGAGGTGGGAGTCAGGGAAGAAAGAAGAAGCAAGTGGAGATATTTGAGAGTCCCATGGCCTGGATCCTATGCTGCTGACTCCACGAGGAGGTTGGGAAGTCTACTCTGGAAGTTGACTAGTTGACTGGACCCCTAGAACTGGGACACTGGTAAGAAGCTCAGTCAAGTGCCTCGGTGTTTGATGGCTCATAAATGGGATGAACAAAAGCTCAGACTGCTGGAAGAGGCAAACTTGGGGCAGAATCTGAGTCTGATCATCTTGAGTGAATAAGGGAGTGAGTGAACAAATGAATCAGTCAAAGAAACAGATACAGGTAATCATGGGTTTTTCCCCATAAAAGAAGATAATAGCATAGTACTCAACAGTGCCTATAAAGTCACTGACAGGCCTAACACATAGGCAGAAGGGAGGAGAGGAGTTGAGAAAAGAGAGGTATCACCGAGGAGAAGAGAAGACATGGGTGGTGAGCAGAGACGACCAGGGGATTCCTGGAGTGTGAAGTTGGAGAGGTCAACAACTTAAATGTAGGGATTTGGCCTTTAATTTTTATCTCTAGCTGTTTCCCAAACATTCATCTTGTCCCTCGGATGGAAATTTAAGCCTCTTGGCAGAGATAGAAACTTCTTTTGTCTGTCTGTCTGGTACCTAATACAGTATATTTATTCTACACTTAATGACGGATTGAAAGAAAGGCATATTTTCAGTCATTCCTACAAGTGTGTAATTATTGAGAAATTTAATCAAGGGAAACCCTTTTTTGAAATATAGTTGATTTACAATGTTGTGTTAGTTTCAGGTGTACAGCAAAGTGATTTAGTTTTATATATGTGTGTGTATATATATATTGGAGAAGGCAATGGCACCCCACTCCAGCACCCTGCCTGGAAAATCCCACGGATGGAGGAGCCTGGTGGGCCGCAGTCCATGGGGTCACTAAGAGTCAGACACGACTGAGCTTTTTTTTTTTTTTTTCTCTCTCTCTTTTTCACATTCTTTTCCTTTGTGTTAAGTCACTTCAGTCATGTCTGACTCTTTGTGACTCTATAAACCATAGCTGGCCAGGTTCTTCTGTCCATGGGATTCTCCAGGCAAGAATACTGGAGTGGGTTGCCGTGCCTCCTTCAGGGGGTCTTCCCGACCCAGAGATTGAACTCACGTCTCTTATGTCTCTTGCATTGGTGGACAGGTTCTTTACCACTAATGCCACCTGGGAAGCCCCTTTTCCCTTGTAGGTTATGATGAAATATTGAGTATAGTTGTCTGTGCTATACAGTAGGTCTTTGTCTGTTATCTATTTTACACATGAAACCTCCAATTCTGATAAACTAAAACACCCCTTCTCCATTCACAGTTGACTTTTTAACTTGGATTTTCTAAACCATTTACTCCAACTTCTTCCTCTAAAAGAATGTACATTGCTTGTGAAATGACCTTCCGAGCCCACCATACAAGCTTCCTTCTGAATCTTAGAAAAATGGGGACACACCTGCCTAAAGGATTTGAAATATGCTTCTCTCCTCCCTCATTCCAATTTTTGTTCTGTTTCCATAAGAATAACTCTAAGCATTTGCAGATGAATTTTAAAGACTGTGTTGTTCTGGAGGGAAATGAAGTGTCCATGTAAGTCTGTGATAGGAAGACTTACAAAGAGAGCTCAGGCATGTTGAGGTGGAGTGTACACGTGGGAAACATAAGCAGGGGCTGGTGAGAAAATTCGGTGGAGGTGGTTAATTAATTTTGAACCTGGGAAATGCCTCTGTAGTTAGTCCACAAGATCTCCTTTAAAGAATCCCAACACCTGGAAAACATCAGCTTTTTAATTTTCTACCAATTTGTGTGCAGCAAGGATCTGAATGAGAAAGTGGGTTTGAAAGCATCAAAAATGTGGTTTTCTTGTCATTCAAAAATATCTGCATATATTTTTCTCAAACTTAAAAAAAAAAAGAAATAAAATTTGCCTTTTGGTGGAGATCAAGATGAAAGTGTTGACAAATATCAGAAGGCTGGAGAGTCTAGAAATAGTCTTGGGAATGGCATCTGTATGTAACTTGAGAGTGCTGTATCACCAGTGCTCCTATAAGGCCAAAGAAGAGACTGTTGAAAAATGCTCTGATGTTACATTTTTTATTAAATCTGTAAGGGTTGTTGGCACTTATTTCCTGGAAGTCATTCTGGCTTTTTGGGGTGATGTCGGTGATACTGTGGAGCAAGAAATACCAGTGGGTCAACCGTAACAAAGTGCCTCTAGATGTAAAAAAGGGGAGAACTACTGTATGACCCAGCAATTCCACTTCTGAGGATATATCTGGAAAAAATGAAAACACTGCTTTGAAAAGATACATGCACCCCAGTGTTCATAGGAGCACTTACAATAGCCAAAATATGGAAGCAATCCGAGTGCCTATCAACAGAGGAATGGATAAAGAAGATGTGATGTATATATAGAGATACACACACACACACACACACACACACACACAGTGGAATACTATTGAACCATTAAAAAGAATGAAAATTTGTCATTTGAAGCAACATAGATGGACATGGAGGGTATTGTGCTAAGTGAAATAAATCAGACAGACAAAGACACATGGTATCACTTACATGTGGAATCTAAAAAATACAACAAGCTAGTGAATAAAACAAAAAAGTTAAACTCAAAGATATGGAGAAGAAACTGATGGTTACCAGTGAAGACGGGAGAGGAGAGATGCAAGGTAGGGGTAGGGGTTTTTTTAAAGGGTTATTGTGGGATTGTATGAAATCATGTGTGAAACTTTTGAAAATTATGAGTACCTCAGAATTTAAAGAATCTTTCACTTTAAAAAAATGTGTCTGTAGCAGGGAAGGGGTACTGCTCTGGTAAATCTCTCAGGATAAGAAAGAAAAAGGAGGTCTAGACAGTCTTGGTTCATCTGATAGAACGTTCCCACAGAAAATGGATGAATATCAGATAAGAACGTTTATCAAACCTCATGAATTTTACAGTCCACGTCTCTGTGGGAACAGCATGCAGTGCAGACTTGCTAAATCCCAAACATGGAAGACAGACAGCACTATAAAAATATAGACTGGTGCCCTGAGAAGAACAATAGCCAGTCTTCGTTAGTCACAAAGATATGAACACTCGGGGTTGTGGTATGCTTGTTAAGTGACTCGTAAGACAGTATGACTAATGAAAGTACAGTAGTAGCCCGTGGACTCCTGGCCCCAAAGGAAGTTCAGGTAAATTAGGCTAGATATCAGATAAGAAGATGGTAGTGGTCCACATATTGGAAAGCCAAATATGTGCCGATCCGATTTTCTATTTCCACTTTTGTCAGACTTTCTTAAGACTGTGGAGGAGTCTTGAGCTGCACTGCAAGAGACAGGTGCCTATAGTCAGTTAATTCCCAGCTTTGGAAGCAAGAGGAAGTTGACAGCTCTGGAGGTGCTTTCATGGATAAGGGCAGGCATCTTGAGTGCAGAACTTTGCAGGTGAAATAAAATGTACAAAACAGAAACTAAACATGATATCAAAAGCTAATGCAATAATTCTTCCACATTTATGTGAATTCGCTGTTTTCCCAATCCTGGAAAGACAGAGACCAATGTGGAAAGGTGTGACATGTTTTACTACTTTACATTAAATTGATGAGAATTAAAATGTCTGAGACTTCATCAACACCAGTGAAAGACATGCCGTAAAATCAGATAAGTGCTGGAATATGTACATAAATGACAACATAGGACCAAACATTTTCATCAGGTGGTGTTCAGATCTGCTCTGTTTATTTATGGCCTTATTTAACATGACCCTGTTTTACTTCAATCAGCTGTAAAAGGAACACGATGGACCTCAGACAACCTGAGTTTTCTGTGACCAGAGGTGGTCTGTGAGATCCATGATTCTGAGTGGTTTGCCATTTTTCTTAGGCACAGAGTTAAAGTCTGCCTCCTGGAAGCTGGTGTTTGGGAGAAAACCACTCAGTTTATGGATGAAGGGAGCCAATACATCGCCAAGAGCTCCATGGCAATGCAACCTGGTTATTCCCTAATTGGGATTTATGTAGTCATTCTCTTTTAAAGTGTTAGTTGTTCAGTCACGTTCAGCTCTTTGTGACTCCGTGGACTGTGGCCCACCAGGCTTCTCTGTCCATGGAATTCTCCAGACAAGAATACTGGAATGGGTTGCCATTCCCTTCTCCTAGGGATCTTCTTGACTCTGGGATCGAACCCAGGTCTCCTGCATTGTAGGCATATTCATTACCATCTGAGCCACAAAGGAAGCCTGGTCATTCTCTTTAGGAAGACTAAGCAATTGTTTGTTTCTTTGAGAAAATAACCATCATGTGAGGGATTACTCCTGGGTAAAAGTTAGAAAGGGAGTTCACCTCTCCCACAGGAAAGGCTTGCCTCTCAATAGAAATCTAGATTTAGGAACAATCTCCAAACCTGAACACAATATTTCCTGGATTCCCAAATTTAGAGACTGAATTTGGGGGTTTGCCAAATCCTCAAAAACATCAAGGGTCTACTAAAATATAATAGGAAATGATAGAGAAAAGGGAAAAACACAAGCAAAATGTAAAAGATTTTGCAAAATGTGTATTTTAGATCCAGTGCCCCTCTTGCTAACCACGTGGGCTTGGGAAAGGTCTGACCATAGCTATAGATCAAAAGGAAACTGCTCCTCCTCAGTAACTGGTGTGCCCTGAAGAAGGGTGGCTTGCTCCTCTGGCTGACTTAATTATAAATCTGGATCCAGTAAAAAAGAAGGAAAAATTCCCTACAGCCATATTTATAGGAAAGCTCGGGGAATAAGAGGACAAGATTCTGGGTGCTTTCTCCACAACCAGAGCGCCTCTGTCCTTATCATTTATACAGACTGATGTTCCAAGACTGTGTGTGGGACGAAGGATTCTTTGATAAAGGAAAACTTGTCACCCACAATGGGCTTCCCTGTATTAGACAGGTCACCCTCAGTTCCTTGCTTTCAAGGAATAAGCTGGCACCATGGTGGGCTCCCGGTGCCCGCTCCTAGCCCTGTACTAGGCAAACAAGATGTGTTACCATACTGAAGACTGTGTGACTTATCACTAGTGAATAACTTAAGCTCCGTAGGTTCCCAGAGCCAGGGAGAACTGAGAATAAGTGTGTTACGACACCAATAGAAGTGCCGTTTTATGGCATCAAATGGGAGCTCTGGAGGCTGTCTGATCAAAGATGCCAAACTTTCACACCCCTAAGAAATCTTTCCCGCGTGGCAACCTCAGCCTGCCTGGGAACGTACTACTCGATAGTAACTAAAATTTCTCCTGTTTCTTTTGTCATGGTTTATTTGGGGAAAAGCTTTGCCTACTTCCTACTCTCCTGAGTGTTACTGAAGCGAGGCTTTAGATCCTTCACTTCAAATCAAATAAAATTATTTTCATACTTCATCTAACCTGATTCTGAACTCATTGTTCTCTTTGTTGTCTCTGAAGATACTCTCCAACTTCTCCAACATGTTAATTTCTGGGCTGTAGATTGGATGTAAGGCAGGGACTCAAATTTTGTAAATGGCTTGTGGTTACAGATCCCAGTTGTTCTCTGTCTTGGTTCAGCCTCCCAAAACACACACACACACACACACACACACACACACGTACCCCTTGAAGGTCACTCGAAGTAACAATATCTGTGAGGTCTCCTGAAGAGGACTTTGCTGTGCACTGGAATAATGTGGGGTTCAGAGGTTCTTCACATCTCAAGATAATGTCCTCATATATATTTTTTCATGCACACAAGTAATCAATTTACTTTCCCTTTTCTTCTCTCTTCCACCTCTTCCAAGTTCTTTCAAAGGATGCCTTCCCACTTTCTCCCGTGTCTCTTCTACCATTTTGTCATATGGCTAGAGTGGCCCAGGCAATACATGTATCAAAGAAGAAAGAGAGAGCAACCATATGTTTTGAGGTAAAATTTAATAGAATAAAGAAAGAATGCCATTAATCTCCAACCCTTGAAAATGCCTAGAAGCTCCCATTCAGACCCTCCTCAAAAGTTTCCATCCACTGTCTTTTATTAAAGTCTGGTATTCCTCGAATGTCAGGTTCCAAGACGAATTTCAGAATTCTTTCTTAGGAACTGTTGCTTAACTCTTTCAATTAATTATGAATAGCTCAAACGTATTTCTTTCTATCATTTCTATTACAAATCTGCTACATGCTAGGTTGTAGACTTCTGTTGCCCAAGTGATAGCCTGAGAGTCTTACCACCACTTAATACCTTTTTTCACTGAAGGGGAAACATCTTCCAAATATGAAAAAAATTTGACATGCAACTCAGCTGTTGGACTGCTTCTATCCTAATGAGGATTTGATTGGCTCAAATGAGCAGGAAGAAATAGTCCTCTAGCTTATGAAGTACAGCTAAGGAAAACATCGCAGGTAGAGCAAGGAAATTTCATTTCTGAGACCTTGGAAAGTAGTCCGACTCGCAATTAGGGGTGTGATTAGGATGGAGAATCAGCTCTCTGGATGCCGGAGTTCTGTTCCTCGGGCTGTCTTTATCTCTAGGGAACTGTACGGCTTGCAGCTCATCTTATTTCCTGGCCTTTGAGTCCCGCACAAGGCTTCATAGTTGAGCACTTAGTAATTGCTCCTTGAACTGAATTTCATCCGAAGCTGATAAACGGTTCTTCACCATCAGATTTGGAGCAAAAAAGTGAAATTAAATCAAAAGCATTTGAAAGTTCTCAGGTTAAATCACCTCAAATAATGATTTAAATTTTCAGTGAGTGGGAGGATGCGGATCTTGGGGGCATTCTCGGTGGCATGTTCAGGGATGAAAGTGTATTATATCCACCCATGCATCCTTACATAGCAGAAGGAAGGAAGTTGTGAAAGGGGAGAAAATAGAGCTATTGACTGAAGAGCCATAAAGCTGTTTTTAGAATGACTGCTTCTGTTGTATTGGGGAACGCTTCCTTGAGAAACGGTTATATTATGCATCCTCTTTCCATTAAGTCTATTTTGGGAAGAAATTACAGAGGATAATATATTACCAGCTCCCAGGGTTCTCTTATCAACACTGCCTCTCTTCTCATTACACACCTGCTTAGAGCAAAATAAATGAAAGCGTCTGCTCTCAGGGACACAGACCCAAGACAATCAGAATTTCCACCACATCACTGTATTTATTAGGGATGCCACTGATTTTTGAAAACGTGTGAACTCCACCCCTAAAAGCCATGTGTGAAAACAAGCACAGTGGTGCCTGTGGTGGTTTGAGCCTTCAGTCAGTTTCAACAGTGGCAAAAGGAGGAATTGTTCTCTAAACAGTCAGTGTGGGGCTTCTACTCCGGGTGAAGATATATCTGTATCTGGCAACTACTCTCAGTTACTGAGCAATCAGAAGTGTACTTCTCAATAGTTTTACAAATTATGTGTTGAACTTTGTCTCTGTGGAATTAATTCCTGGGAGGAGGAGGGGTGGAGCAGAGGGTTTCAAGGCCGGTTTACAAAGTTGAGTTTTTAAAGTAATATTTTCCCCCTGAGCACAGCAGTGCAGTGAAGTTCTATTTCAGCCTGAACGCCGTGTACATCAACATGTATGTTGATTTAAACATGAAAATAAAACAACTTTGATGTTCAGCAATTTTCTTTTAAAATCCTGTATTCTTTCATTTTTTTTTTTTTTCGATCATTAGACAACTACCATTTTCTTTTGCCCTTTAAACCTGCATTCAATCAGTTCAGAAGCCAGTTTACAGTCTCGTTAACTGCTGAGATCATGAAGGCAAGGTTAGCAGGATCACCAGCAGCAGCAGGAAGCTCTGAAATGCCCCCCTTGTCCCACGAAACATTCAGTAAGAGGCTCCCCTTCAGCTGTTTCCCAACACACATGCAGCTCCCAGGGAGCTGTGTGGCAAGAAAAATACAGCCTCCAATTCTAGAAATCCCTGTGTTCATTCAACAAAAGAAAAAAAAGAGTGTTCTTATATTTAATCTTCTTCCTGGCTCTGTGGATCATGGTTAACTGTGAGTTACACAGGGTTCTTCTTGCTGCTGAAGTGTCTAAGGGGAGAGTGTGCTATGGCATCCTTCTAGGCAAAGGCCTAGTTTTCCTTCTCCTTTTTTGGTAAAGGGAAGAGTTACAGTGTTTTGTAGCCTTCTTTCAACACATGGGAGTTTTATCACTCATTTTAAAGGCACAACTTAACACCATTTTCAAACTAGCCTGAGTTTCAGCCCTGCATGGTTTGCTCAAAATGGCCCCTTTCTTTCTCCAAGCAGGATGGTCACAGGTGCCTATTAATCGCTTTACTTGTAGGAACTGAGTGTTTTCCCTTTGTGATAGGCAAACCAAGAGCGTTTTCTGAAATGTAATTCTCTGAGCTGCAATCCGCAATCACGCCAGGCTCTAAGAAGAAATCACAACTTTCTGAAAAGATGAATTGCTCCTTCACCAGAAACCATCTGCCTTTTGACTTCTCATTCTACCTCTGTTGGGGGTTCCTTTTTGCTGCCAAATGTATTAACCACGCTGGAAAAGACATTCCTTCACTTTTAAGTGCCGGGGTTATAGACCAACATGGTCATTATTTCAGCTTCAAAGAAGGCAAAGACACGAGCAGTTCTTTGTTTTATAGAATTGTGACATTTGACATTTAAGATGGAGACAGTGGAAATCTAGGACGTTCAAGAGACTGATCCAAGATCTTATAGCCAGTTAGAAGTTAGAAGCCAGTATTTCCTGGTTTGCGCTCACGGAAGAGAGAGACTTATTTGTCCCTATCCTGTGTACGCATCCCCAAGACAACATCCTCATCCCCTTCGAACTAAACAATCCAGTTTTCTTTTTTTCATTTCCTTTGAGAGTTCCATTTTATATATAACCTTTTCACCATTTTATCACAGTCTGTGCACAACAGACTCTCAGATTCAGAACTAAAATATTCAAGGAATTGACCAAGGTTTTGTATAGGTGTTTGGATATTGTATCTATGTTCATGTAAGTGAATTCTGCCTTTCTCTGCTCTCAAAACCACTTCTTAGATAAAGACTAGGTATCCTTTCAGCCAGTGTGTTGAACCATTTCTCTCAACAGCAAAACATTCTTATATTGCAGCTTTGTATCTTTAACACATGTGATTTTTTGAGCTGTATGCATTGTGACCACACAATTTAAATAATTTCATTTCTGAAGATCAAAGGAAGCTCTTGCTAATTTTAAAGACCTCTATAAGCTCACCTTTGCTTTAAAAGTTTAAAAAAACTTAACAACTTGATCTTTTCTGAAGATATACATATTTAAGTAGTTAATTTTCACAGGTAGACAACCCAATAAACCTTACATCAGTTCTTCAAGTACCATACATCAGTAACTTCAAAGAATACCCCTTTACTCAATTTTAACTAAATTCAACTGAAAATAATTGTACTTTAAAGAGGATAGTAAACTCAGTGGGGAAAAACAATTGATCAAGCCAGTTTCTTGCCCTTGCCCAGATCCAATCACTGATGATCCATTTAACAAATTTGTCTAATGCATCAAGATACAGTTTTCTTTAACTACCATAAACATAAGTATGGGGTATACGGCAGGGAATAGCAGGATTTTGTAAATGATGATAAGAACCATATAGGGAGGGAAGCCGTAAAAGATACAAAAGAATGAGAAGGAAGAGGAAAGAAATGATAACCTCAAGAAAAGCTGAAAAGTTATGAAGTACTTTCAGAGTAAAATATATTGGACACCTCAATATATTTGAATGCTTTTAAGTGGAGATGCTTTTGAGACTTCCCTGGCGGTCCAGTGGTTAGGACTCGGTGCTTCCAGTGCAGGGGACGAAGGTTCGATCCCTGGTCGGGGAACTAGGTTCCTATATGCCTCACAGTGTGACCAATAAATTAAGGGGAGATACTTTCTGCAGTGTCTTTGTTCTGTAATGCATATCATGTACCTAAGCAAAATGCTTTTTCTCTCTGAGCTGGACAGTAGGAAGTAATCTATCTTCAACCTTGTTTGGCTTGTAAATAACACGGTAGAAAAGGTCTGTTGCACTTTGAAAAGACCTTCTCCATGTGCTCCCTCTCACTCTCAGAGGCCATTTAAAGGGCACAGCCATGACCACCACCTTATTCCTTCAAGAATTGTTTACAGAAGACTGAAAAATGTGCCCAGGGCCCATCCCCTCCCCCTCTGCAGAACTAGCCTCATTCAAGTGGGCTGGCAAAGCAAGCCTGGCTTTAATAGAAACAGAAGAGAGAGTTTGGGTGGGCCTGACATCTTTCAACACATGCTTTTTGCTTTCGCCTACTGAATTTTTAATTTCCATAGAGAGTCAGTGGGAAAAGGGACACTGGACTTGTTCCTTTTTGTCTGCCGCTTTGCAGGGATGGGAGACTGTGCTTTGGGAGACCATGAACCGCCTGGGAGACCATGAAGTAGGTTGTCATTTCCTCCCCTAAATAATACATTACAAAGTGGAAATGCAAATTTCCTATGGAAGCTCTAAGTAGCAGGTGGTATTTCCTTAATATATTGTTTTTGACCTTCAGGGAAATTGGTATTATGTGCTGACTTTGGAAAATTAAAATAGCATCGAAGTCCTCCATTTTAAATAAAACAGCATCTTAGTTAATTTGAAAACATGAGACTGGAATAATTCACCAGGAAAAGGCATAACGTGTTTCACTTTTATGGGTTATTTTAAGGTTTGAATTCATGGAGGACAAGAGAAGGGCTATGGCAGAGCTGAATTTACTAACTCATTGAGATTTTTTTTTTAAGAAGGGAAAATATGTGCTTTTAAGTTTTGCTTTAAACCTTTGCTGTTAACTAACGCTGTGATACATTTAGTCAGTACAAAGAGTTAGGCGTGGAACTGTTCCGATGACGAATCTGAGTTGAACTGAAGGTAAAGACATCTGTATTTTTCATTCATTTGCTCAGCAGCACTAAATTTCAAGCTTGTGTTTTGTTCAGCATCAAAGACAAAGTTGTTTTATGGTTATTGGATTTTTTTTAACTCACATATTTCATGAAAGGGATTCAAGTCACTAGATCTTTATATTCCTTTTAGTTATTTTGCTGCCCAGCAGCCCTTCTGTGTCCCATCTTGTAGAATAAGGAAAACTTAATTTTATTTTTTTTTCTTTGCCTTTGAAGAAAAAAATTTAAGAGGTTTAAATACCATTCACATTTTGGAATTTCCTTCTTTACTCCCTCCTGAAACCATCATCTTACAACCACGTAAAGCGATCCAGTGTTGAAAGACTTAAGAGGTTCTCGCTCCTATAAATATCCTTTATATGGTTATAACTTCTTTGTTTATCAAGCACAAAAGAATGAAATCCAGGAGCTAACAAAGTTTATAGATACATGTATGTATGTGCACACATGTGTGTAGGCAGACTGATACATATACAAAGCTTTGTGTGTCCAAATATGCACGGTAGTTTCCGCATATATATTGCTGATCAGGCATTTGTATTCTTTTCCTCCTAAAAATTCTGAATGGTGGACCTGTTGGTGACTAGAGGCCAAATCACTGCAACCAATGGAGGACTGGGATATTTATCAAGTCCAAGACATTGGAGTTGTTTGAATAGCTTAAACTAATAAATTTAGCTGGCTTAAGTAGTTATCTCTGTCCTTCAGTTTGTGGCACAGTTTGGCTTCATGGTCCAGGTTTTTGACTGCCAGAAATCTCTGTTTTCTTCCTAAGAAGTGTGAAGCAAGAGACTTATTAAATTTCATTGACGGTTCACAGTCATTGTTACTGCCCGACTGTTTCCCAGAAGAAAGAAGTGAGAGCTACAGTCAGAACCAGAGACAATAAAAGTTCAGCTAATCTTTGGACTCTCAGAAAGTGTTAATTCTCCAGACAGTTGAATATTAACACCTTTAAATTTTTAACTTGAAATTTTGATAATGTCGTGTATGAAAATCTGGCTATTGGATATGGTGTATGTGTCTCTGGCTACATATATAAATGCAGTGGATGAAATTCCAGGTGTTTCTTGATGCCATTAAGTTATTGTCATAAGCATCACTAGACTTGTTAAGTGGCAAAGATCATGTTCTTTCATCCTTTCTTCCTTTCTCATTTCTTGAGTATGAAACAAACTCTGTGCCACCCTAGTCCTAGAAGGCACTCAGTGAATGTGTGTTGAAGGAACGAAAAGAAAGGATGAGTAAACAAGCTCAGTAGGTAGTTAGAAGAGTAGATTCAGTTCAGCAAACATCATTGTGGGTGTAGGACCAACACAGTGTTCACTGAGACTGGGGATAGTTATATGACGGTAGAGAAGAGTGGGATGCAGGAGTGGTTGTGTTCCCCACCAGACTGATGGCGCCCTGTTCCATGTTTGCAAAGTACTCCGAACATGAAAGCAACCACTTTCTCATGAAATCGGAAGAAATCTGTGCATCCACCAGACTCTGAGCACTGTGACAAGGCTACTGACTGTAGAATCCTAAAGTTTCTACAACTTCTCCAACGGTTTCCTCACTTCTTAAAAAACAGTTGTTGTAACAGCTACAGTCAATAATGAACTTTTCTTTGCCACCGCCCTGCAAAACATCTGGGGTTTTGGCATCCTCAGCACACATCTCAGACACCAACATGCCGGGTTATTCCCTGTGCTTCTGTCCCCTGTGGGCTAAGTCTGCTCTCGGGATGTGACAGAGGAACATTCCTCACCACTTTGAGAATTGGGGCCAGGATATTTTGGGAAATGAATTCTATTTGTACAAATACTTTGTCATCATTACACTCCTACACTATATAACCTGGAGGCAAAGTGTGCCTTTTGGAATAGAATAGCATAGATTTCAGTGTCTGTTTCATCCATTATTAGCTGCGTGGGTTACCTTGGGGACCCAAGGTCCACTGGTCAGTCCTCATAAACATAGTGATATATAGGAAACATCTTTGCAGAGCTCCACAGAATCTCGTTCCTTTATTATTATCACCTGTATCAGAAGATGATAAACACCTGACCAGACACAATACTGGGCTAGACATCTTTTTTAAAGTTTCCTTAATGTTTGTCCTTTAAGCATAATTAGTACTGTAGAATTCCGCTTTCATTTACCCCTGTCCCCACAGCTAGAAGTGGAGGCTTGACTGCTGGCTAGTAGCAGGGACCTCTCAAGAGTGTGCACAGCTTAGCATCCTGAAGATACTGTAGTTGTTGAGTCTTTGAGGGGAAAAATGTTAGGAAAATTAGATTGTGCACATGGCCACACTTTCACATCAGCTCTGCATTCTGTTGATGTCAAACAGTGGGTTGGAAACTTATCTTGATTTTAATATTATATTTATACAGGGAATATTATCAATTATTAGAACCGTTAAAAGCATTGCTGAGGAGTCAACATGTAGTCGAACGTCATCTTTTGGATCCTTGCTTAACAGTTGTTTGAGAATAGTCTGGTAGTCATCATAGCCCAAAGTAGAAAGTGAAAGTCGCTCAGTCATGTCTCTTTGCATCCCCATGGACTATACAGTTCATGGAATTCTCCAGGCCAGAACACTGGAGTGGTTGGCCTTTCCTTTCTCCAGGGGATCTTCCCAACCCAGCGATCGAACCCAGGTTTCCCACATTATAGGCAGATTTTTTACCAGCTGAGCCACAAGGGAAGCCCAAGAATACTGGAGTGGGTAGCCTTTCCCTTCTCCTGGGGATCTTCCTGACCCAGGAATAGCTTAGCTCAAAGTAAGCTACTTGAAATTTTGTTGAATAAAGGAAATCTCTTTCATAGAAATAACTGCATGACAGCAATGTGAGATACATGATCATTATAGCCTAAGGGCATCTGATTGATTTGGGTTTTTTTCTGACTGCAACACTCATGCAGACATAATGTGAATAAATGCTGTTGTATCTTAAAGAGAAGTCTGTCTCCTGACTCTTTAACAGCCTAAGCATTCTAGATGGAGGTTGCAAGCAACATGTAACTTTGAAAAAGGAGAATTAAGCTTGCTTTTATTGAAATTCTAACTTCATAACTTGCTGAAAGTTATTATTAGAGGGAGGTAATTTTTGAAGAAAATACTTTTTTTTTTTTTTTAATCCTGCAGCCTAATCGGTTCAGTTCAGTTCAGTTCAGTTTAGTCACTCAGTCATGTCCAACTCTTTGCGATCCCATGGACTGCAGCACACCAGGCCTCCCAGTCCATCACCAACTCCTGGAGTTCACCCAAATTTATGTCCATTCAGTCAGTGATATCATCCAACCATCTCATCCTCTGTTGTCCCTTTCTCCTCCTGCCCTCAGTCTTTCCCAGCATCAGGTCTTTTCAAATAAGTCAGCTCTTCTCATCAGGTAGCCAAAGTATTGGAGTTTCAGCTTCAACATCAGTCCTTCCAATGAACACCCAGGACTGATCTCCTTTAGGATGGACTGATTGGATCTCCTTGCAGTCCAAGGGACTCTCAAGAGTCTTTTCCAACACCACAGTTCAAAAGCATCAATTCGTCGGCTCTCAGCTTTTTTTATAGTCCAACTCTCACATCCATACATGACTACTGGAAAAACCATAGCCTTGACTAGACGGACCTTTGTTGGCAAAGTAATGTCTCTGCTTTTTAATATGCTGTCTAGGTTGGTCATAACTTTCCTTCCAAGGAGTAAGCGTCTTTTAATTTCATCACTGTAATCACCATCTGCAGGGATTTTGGACCCCAAAAAACATAAAGTCTGCCACTATTTCCACTGTTTCCCCATCTATTTCCCATGAAGTGATGGGACCAGATGCCATGATCTTAGTTTTCTGAATGTTGAGCTTTAAGCCAACTTTTTCACTCTCCTCTTTTACTTTCATCCAGAGGCTCTTTAGTTCTTCTTCACTTTCTGCCATAAGGTTGGTGTCATCTGCATATCTGAGGTTATTGATATTTCTTCTGGCTATCTTGATTCCAGCTTGTGCTTCTTCCACCCCAGCATGTCTCATGATGTACTCTGCATAGAAGTTAAATAAGCAGGGTGACAATATACAGCCTTGACGTACTCCTTTTCTTATTTGGAACCAGTCTGTTGTTCCATGTCCAGTTCTAACTGTTACTTCCTGACGTGCATACAGATTTCTCAGGAGGCAGGTCAGGTGGTCTGGTATTCCCATCTCTTTCAGAATTTTCCGCAGTTTGTTGTGATCCACACAGTCAAAGGCTTTGGCATAGTCAATAAAGCAGAAATAGATGTTTTTCTGGAACTCTCTTGCTTTTTTGATGATCCAACTGATGTTGGCAATTTGATCTCTGGTTCCTCTGCCTTTTCTAAAACCAGCTGAACATCTGGAAGTTCACGGTTCACGTATTGCTGAAGCCTGGCTTGGAGAATTTTGAGCGTTACTTTACTAGCATGTGAGATGAGTACAATTGTGCAGTAGTTTAAGCATTCTTTGGCATTGGAATGAAAACTGACCTTTTCTAGTTCCGTGACCACTGCTGAGTTTTCCAAATTTGGTGGCATATTGAGTGCAGCACTTTCACAGCAACATCTTTTAGGATTTGAAATAACTCAACTGGAATTCCATCACCTCCACTAGCTTTGTTCGTAGAGATGCTTCCTAAGGCCCACCTGACTTCACATTCCAGGATGTCTGTCTCTAGGTGAGTGATTACATCATCGTGATTATCTGGGTCGTGAAGATCTTTTTTGTACAGTTCTTCTGTGTATTCTTGCCACCTCTTCTTAGTATCTTCTGCTTCTGTTAGGTCCATACCATTTCTGTCCTTTATCGAGCCCATCTTTGCATGAAATGTTCTTTGCTATCTCTAATTTTCTTGAAGAGATCTCTAGTCTTTCCCATTCTATTATTTTCGTCTGTTTCTTTGCACTGATCGCTGAGGAAGGCTTTCTTATCTCTCCTTGCTATTCTTTGGAACTCTGCATTCAAATGGGTATATCTTTCCTTTTCTCCTTTGCTTTTCATTTTATTTTCACAGCTATTTGTAAGGCCTCCTCAGACAGCCATTTTGCTTTTTTGCATTTCTTTTTCTTGGGGAAATGCTTCCTGTCTCCTGTACAATGTCATGAACCTCTATCCATAATTCTTCAGGCACTCTATCAGATCTAGTCCCTTAAATCTGTTTCTCACTTCTGCTGTATAATCATAAGGGATTTTATTTAGGTCATACCTGAATGTTCTAGTGGTCTTTCCCCACTTTCTTCAAGTTTGAATTTGTCAGTAAGGAGTTCATGATCTGAGCCATAGCCAGCTCCCAGTCTTGTTTTTGCTACCTGTTTAGAACTTCTCCGTCTTTGGCTGCAAAGAAAAAGAATATAATCAATCTGATTTCAGTGTTGGCCATCTGGTGATATCCATGTGTAGAGTCTTCTCTTGTGTTGTTGGAAGAGGGTGTTTGCTTTCACCAGTGCGTTCTCATGGCAAAACTGTATTAGCCTTTGCCCTGCTTCATTGGTAGTCATTAATCAAATTTAATAAAATGTAGGTTCCTCTCAAAAGAAATCTCTGACAATAGTACATTTTAAAGCCTAGCTCTCTTTCCCAGCAGCCCAGGGTGTTTTGAAGACAGGCAAACAAGGGAAGTACTTTAAGCTGTGACATCTTGCAGGGGTGCAGTTAAGTGCTTTAGGCACTGCATTCTTGATGCAGCGTCATATTACAGTAATATTATGAAAAAAAAGCTACAGGGAATTCTCATACATGCCTAACACATGTAGCTTTAATGTCCATATAGCTGGATCCATTCAACAAACGGGATCTGGGGATCAGATGCAACTTGCAAGCCACTATTATTAAGCTGTTTTACCATTAAGTAATGGTTACTAGTTAATATTGTGACTACATGTGTTCTTTGCTGCTCTCTGTAAATCTTTTGTTCCATTCTTTTTTTTTTTTGGCTTTATAAGAATGTCGGGGGAGGACATCTCTATCCACAAATCAAGTGCTTTAAATAGCCAGGAGAGAGCTGAACGAAGGAAATCGGGCTAGATAACATCTTTGTAAAATGTATGCCAATGAACTTTGCATCACACAATACAAAGGAAATTGCCATTGTCCTGTGCAAGTTCGGTGAACAAAGCACATAAAAAATCCTATTCTGGTTGCCATGCATACTCCTGTGCCGCTGAAACCGGAATCTTGAAGGCCACAGAAGTGACACATTGGCAAATCAGAGATGAGGGGTTTTAAATTTATATCGCAGAGAATCCGGTAATCATTCACCAGAGTGAAACCCAGTTCTTTGATGTTGAACAATTCAAAACACAGCCAGGAGGGCTGCTACTGCTGCTGCCTTTGCTGTTACTATTACTACTACTGCACCCTTACCCGCCTAGTGCTATTAAATAATGTTTATGAAGTTTTTACAGCCAGCAATTGTGCCATGCATTTTAGAGACGTTAATCAGTTTTAATCACCGCAGCAACCCAGTGGAGGTATCCACATTAGACAAGTTAGGAAATTGAGGTTTAAATTGCTACCAAGTCACAGGGGTTGTGCATGACTGGTCTAGACCTGATTTCAAAGGTCTTTGTGGTGCTAAAGTTTCTTCTCCACCACTGCCTTAAACTTCCTTTGCATGCATGTGTCTCTGAGTGAGTGTGTGTGTGTGTGTGTGTATAGGGACTAAAACTCTGTAGGGTACCAAGACGTCACCTCCAAACCTTGACAAAGTAAATAGAGTTCCCTGGGGGAGAATTTCTCAAGGCCAAAGAGCTGCCTCTGGAGTATTCCAAAGCAGCTTCCACATCCTGAAAACAGCAACTACAATCAAAGATAGCACCTTACGAACATACTTCCTTTATTTAAAAAAAAAAAAAAGCTACTACCACCAACAGTCCCTCCTAAGATCAGAGATACACACACGGATCTGGCAATAAGCCCAGACGTATCAAAACATGTATTGTCTAGAGCCAAGACCTGAATCCCACTGTCCGACAGAGAGAGAAGCATTTATAGAGACAACTCATTCCCCGAATAGGTACGCTCCCCTGCTGAAGTGACAGGGAGCTGGAAGAGCAGCATACAACAAAGAGTAGTTACAAGCAGGCAGCCGAAGGCCCCCAGCACACCCACCAGAGCACCAGCCCACGTCCTGCTCCCTTCAGTTCAGCCGGGCAGTACTCCGGTTGACTCTCGTTAAAAGTCCACATTTAGTCAGCTTCCAGAATATGGGCAGAAGCTCCTGTGAGTTATTTCCTCCCCATCTCTGGAATCCCTTTTGGACATGACCAATGAGTTGCAGCTGGTTTTTAGGCAGCGCGGCATACTCATTAATTGGCCGTCAGGAACAGCTTACACCCTTCGATCCACGATGAAATGAACTCAGATCTGGATTCGCCAAACACAGATTCCAAACAGGCTGGGAAAGCAAAAACCACCTATGACCGTCTTTATAATAATCGTAAAACTGCAATGTGTACAGTCTACAAAGAGGCCTGTTCTTCTTCTATCTCCTGTGAAAAGGCTTGACAAAGACAAAAGCTTTTTATGCACTAGAGTAGGACAAACAGGGCAAAGAAAACTCTTGTGCAACTGATTTCGGAGTTAAGAGGGCACTTCTTGCCAGCGCTCAGAGACAGAGCGAAAAGCACGGGGAAGAGTAAAATACTCAAAGCCAACTGATTGCTGTTATAGATCCAGTCCCTCTTTTCCTTTGTTCACAGTGACCCTTTCCTTGCTCAGGGGTAAGTCTGATTTGTCAGAGCTTGTGGGCAATTCCATTCCTCTGGCAGGAGGAGAGAAGAGCAGTCTGCTTGGGACCATAGGAAAGAGACTGTCTCTCCTCCTGGAGACATTGACTTTCCTGCAAGTGCCACCAGGAGCAGTCATACTGGTCTTGTAACTCTGGGGGAGATACACTGAGAACAAACATAAGGTGGCAGAGCAGAAGGTTAGAAAGAACCTGATGGCCCAAGGATTTTACCAACTGAATTTAACCTGCTAAATTAACCAGTTCTGAAGAGGCATCATCTCCAGGCTTTCTGTTCATCATCAGAACATCCTTGGGACTTCCCTGGTGGTCCAGCGGTTAAGACTTCACCTTCCAATGCAGGGGACACGGGTTCAATCCCTGATCAGGGAGCTAGGATCCCCCAAGCCTCAGGGCCAAGATAGCAAAGTGTAAAAGCAGAATAAATATTGCAACAAATTTAATAAAGACTTTAAAACTGGTGCTCCTCAAAAATTTTTTTTAATCCTTAAAAAGACAGTTGAGTTAATTCAGCAGGTTAATCCCCTATTGTATTCTAAAGCATGTCCCTCTCCTCCTTTTCCTTGGATCCGTGAAAAAAAAAACCTCTCTCATGTCAACTACCTTGTAGGAGCCTTGTTGGAGGGAAGCATTGTAGTTTAACCATTGTTTTCCTATGATGATATTTCTCAGAGTACCAGCCAGAGGACCATGTTGCTTATTTACGAAACAGGTTACTGAATCTGTCCTGAATCTAGGAGTGGAGTCAGGAATCTGCATTTCTCTAGCATTCTTTTATGAGATCTATGAAAGGTTATTACCACCACCTGAGGAAGAGAAGCTAGAAGAGGAGGAGGACCTCCTTCAGGCAAAGAGAAGGCATAGAAGTCAGTCGAAAACCTTTGTTGAAGGTTTACTCCATGCAGAAGACAGGAAGTATGCTAGGAGCTGAGTCAGGTGGGTGGGCAATTTCCCTGGGAATTTTCCATTGGTGGCGTGATCTGCTTAGCGTTTGCGGATACACATCTCAGGTTGGAGCATGGATGGTCACCATAGCTTTGACTAGTAATTGTGCCTTAATGTAAATATATATAAATATTATACATTTATATGCGGCTTTAAATGGAGTGTTTTAAATGACTCCTTCTGTATGGCAATGTGTATTTACATATATCATGGGTAAAAAATTCATGCCACGGGTGGTCACATTCCAAAGAAATGAACACATGCACAAAATCACCCACCAGTGAATGCAGAGACCATACAGGACAGGGGATTAAAGGGAGATTTCTTGAGCAGAAAGCCACAGGGAGGAGGTTCAAGAGAGAAGAGACATACATATACCTATGGCTGATTCATGTTGCTGTATGGCAGAAACACAATATTGAAAGCAATTATACTCCAATTAAATAAATGTAAATATTAAAAAGAGAAAGAAAGCCATAAGGAATGAGGAGAGCTGTTTGATGATATAGATGAGAAGCTGGATGGAAGGACCTAGCATCTGATGAGAACCAGGCATCTTTATTCTTCCTCACATTTTGCTCACAGACAATAATACATGAAGTTGTTAACACCATAGAGACAGGAACTGTGTCTATTATTTCCTATATCGTAGACACCATGGAATTTATAGCTAACGTTTTTAACACCATCACATAATAGAGCATGTGATAAATGGGGTAGAAAAGCAATTTATTAGCATTTATCACAGAAATCTTAGCTTTCACAGTTCTGCCTGAAATTTTTTTCCATAAACTTTTCAAAGAGAATAAAGGAAATAAAAGGGTAAAGGAAAGTGTGTGTATATATACATATATAGGTATATATATTTATGTACACACACAGACACACACACACATATATATATATATATAGCAGGGCAGGATTTCAACTTTTATAGAAATCTAGTGAAAAACAAGCTGCTATTTATATTTCTAAAACATATTGAGACTTTTAACAAAACTTTTCAGAACTGAAAGTAGTTTTCTGATACTGACTTCTCCTTTAAGAACATTAGAAGCCTTCTTTTGAACTAAGATCTTTTAATATTGTTACATTAAAATTCAGTTTTTCCTCTTGTTTGATCATTTTTCTTCTCAGTGAAGTCATAGCCCCAGAAAGCTAGGTCTTTATGATCTTTTTAAATGTGTGCTCTTTTTATGGATGATGGTTGCTTATAGCACTAATTTTTAATAAGAAAAGAAGCACAGAATAAGCAGATTGCTGCAGCAGTGTGGGATGATAGAAAGAGCAAAAGATCTGGAACCACGTGACCTGCCTTACAGTTGTGGCTTCGTTATGTACTGGCTTTGTAATCCTTTGTAAGTCACTGAGTGTCTTTAGGGTTCTACTTCCTCATGTATAAATCTGAACAGGGGCACTTTTCCGCAGATGGCTGTTGTGGAGTACATCAGAAAGTACACATTAAATCACTTTGTAAAATGTATTATTTTTGTTATTGTTCCTCTGTGATCAACCAAAATAGAAAGTGCAGCATCAAATCACCTTACCCTGAATTGTAATGAAAGAAAGTTTGATTCAGTGGGTATGATCATGAAGTAAAGTTCGGAGAGACATTTCTGGAATGGTCAAAACAAATACATAGTTTTTAGAATGAATATACCGATGCTAGGGTCATCCGTTGTAGAGCAGTTGGGCTGAGTTAGGTAGTTTAGGGGGTCGGTTGCCTGAAACTCCCTTAAGTTTCAAATAGAGACTTTGGAGACAAGCCCAATGAAATGTGAGGTTTTTCTGAAGAAGGAAGGGAGACATTTTAATTTACAGATTCTGAAGAAAGGAACATTAATCCAGAGAAAACCTCCAGGGAGGATCCAGGAAGAAGGTATTCTCTGGAAAGACGGGTGTGCTGGGTACACTCTGGAAGTGTGAGAATGTGAAAGAAAGAGAGCTCACTTCTACAACTGTTTAAAACGTTAAAGGATTTAAGCTAATGTTCGGGAATAGTTAACATTTCTCGGACTGAATATGAAACTTCCTCCAAGGAAAACAACTCAACTGCTAAAGTCAGCCCCAGGCTAATGCCAAGAAAATACTGCTAAATTAGGGTTCTAGGAGAGATATGACTCAGTTAAGTATCGTAGAGCTCTCAACCCATAAACTATCCCTTTGTAGTCCTTGAGAGCATAAGAGATTACAAATAAATTTACTGACTCTTTCCTTAAAGAAAGGAAATGCCTAAAATCATGATTCAGCTTTTTAAATTCGGTTTCCATGTGTAAGTAGTATAGCTGCTGGGAAATGCTGGCTCCTCAAATCATTTTGTAAAACCATTTAAAAAAAATTTTATTGGAGTGTGGTTGATTTACAATGTTGTGTCAGTTTCTGCTGTACAGCAAAGTGAATCAGTTATGCATAGACATATATCCAGTGTTTTGTAGATTCTTTTCCCATATAGGTCATCACAGAATATTGAGAAGAGTTCCCTGTGCCACATAGTAGGTCCTTATTAGTTACCTATTTTATGTATAGTAGTGGTAAACCATTTTTAAATGTTTTATCCTACAATCCCAACAGATGTTCTCAGTATCAAAGAAGGTTTCTGAGTATTGATTCTAAATCTCGCTCATTAAAATAAAAGTAATTAGAACTACTTAAAAGTCACATGATTTCTATCCTATGCTGCTGCTGCTGCTGCTAAGTCACATCTGTCGTGTCCGACTCCGTGCGACCCCACAGACAGCAGCCCACCAGGCTCCTCTGTCCCTGGGATTTTCTAGGCGAGAATACTGGAGTGGGTTGCCATTTCCTTCTCCATTCTGTCCTGTGCACATGGACAAACACACAAGAAAAGGTATTACATGTGATATGAAAAATTGTGTCTCTAGTTCATCAAGTCCAAATCCAATTTCATGTAATCAGACTGAATAATCTGTCAAATGTTAAGAAGACGTTGTGTCTTAAGTAGACTTTCAAGTATGTCTCCAACAGATTTGGAGTATTGATTATTGATCATCTCCTCGCGAGGAGTCAGACATGACTGAGCAACTAACACAAACACACAATAGAATCCTATAGTATACAGTTTAATTTCCATTATCTCATAGATGTCTACGTTATCCATTATTGAACATTAGTCTTGAACTGTCAGGATAAAGTTGACATTAACTAAAGTTTGAATTTAGTCCATAGCATCTACGCACATGTGTTTGATTTGTCAAAACCCAACAGCATAATGTTTCACATATTTATTCATTCTCCTTTGTTGCTGTTAGCCATGTGTGCATTTGCAAAATGAACTAGCTTTGTGAATGGTTATAGAGAGAAAACAAGAAATATGTAAAGACAATAAATAAATAATTTGCGTCTTTAAAAAACACGTAGTTAGTGTTTCTGTCTAAAAATATTGTGTGATGAAGAAATAGATCCGAAACAAGAGTAATTCTTTTCCCATGAAGCAACACTAACCTTGCAATTTTTACTCAGCTCCTTTGTGTAAGGATGAATTCTTCCCCCCAAATCTTGGAGAATTGTAAAAATGGAAATGAAAAGTTGACTCTTGAGACGATGTATTCCTTTACCCCACCTGTGTGTAACTGTCTACTTCAGAATGCTTTATATCCCCAAAGTGCAGCCATCTTCTCTAAGATAACAGTGCTTGTTAAATGCTGCAACTTAGGAGCATACCAAAGTATCATTTAAAAATTAGTCATAATTTTAACAACACTCCTGCCATTGCTGCATTTTGTTTTGTTTTCTGATTTTTTAAAACTTAATTCTAATCTTTACCTTTCCAAACTGAAAGCAAAGAAAATTTACTTCTATCTGTATTTTTTTGTGATAGAGATGAATGATATTTTAACTCTACATCAAGTCTTCAAATTTCTTGTGTTTTCTTTTCTTCAGTGAACTTACCTCTGCTTTCTCATGTTCCCCATTAGAAGGGAAAATAGCTCTTCTTTCTTATAATTATCTTTTTTTGTAATGTGATGAACATGCTTCTCTATGTTTGATTGCATTGAACATAGGAGAAAATTAACCTAAAATGCACATTATACTCTTAATATCTATTTCCTCATTTGTCTCCCAGTTAGACTCTAGGATTCTTGAGACTAGGAAACATTTCTTATTTATTTTGTACACCCAGTCCCCATCTGATGTATACTTTATCATATATCAATTCAAATTTGATAGCCAGTGAATAACTTCATCAGGTCAAATTGTAAAAGGTTGGCTTTTACAACTAATCAGGACACTGAGGTTTTTAAAGAATTCCTCATTGATCTTTCTCCTCCATTCTGAGGGTACCAGAAAGGTACCAGAAGTCAGAAAGGTACCAAAAACTCCACAGTATTAGCTCCCAAATCTGTTTTCATGAGAACTGCAGTGGCTCATTGCCATACACACACAGGCTGATGTTAATAAACACTAACTAGAGCAGATTGTGACTGTTCTCATCCTTGAACAGATTAAACAAGGCCAGCTGCAGTGAGGGCACTTTGCTATAATAATCCAATAAATACTTTTGAAATGATGCTTACTTTTGTCTTTTGCATTAAGTCCAAGAGTAAAGCCAAGTAGAGTGGAAAATAAAGAACACCTCCCCTTCCCCCCAATACCAAGCAAAAATTCCAGAGATTTTGCCAAAACTCCCCATAGATTTATCACTTGTTAGGAGACTTTGTACAGAGAACTACAAAATCTCCTTTACGTTCTAAGGGCCAGATGTTACTGTCAAATTGTAACCATTCGGGGCTACATGTGTATACACGTTGCACCGTCATCTCTGAGTGCACACGGGAGGAACAGGACATAGAAGTTGTGATCCAACCTAGGCTTTTTCTGAGCTGAAGAAAAATTGACATTAACTCCTGAATTATGGTGGATATTTTCTCCTTTACAAAGGCCTCCCACCACTAGGAGGCAGGATCCTTCTCAGCTTGAAGAAGCTGTTAATACAGAAAGACTCTCAGCCTAATAAGAGTGGTATATGCAATAGGCAGGACTTCCCCGGAGGTTCAGATGGTAAAGAACCTACCTGCAATGCAGGTAGACCAAGGTTCAATCCCTGGGTCGGGAAGATCCATCCCCTGGAGAAGGGAATGGCAACGCACTCTAGTATTCTTACCTGGAGAATTCCATGAACAGAGGAGCCTAGTAGGCTCCATTGGGTCACAAAGGCTTGGACACAACCGAGCGGCTAACACATTCATTAGGCGAGGGATTTGCATAGCCACAGCTGAGTTTCATCCTCACATTGTTGAACCAACATTTGATCTGAAATTCTTCAAACTTCAGACACATCATCCTATCTAATTAACAGAAACATTCCTTGAGTGCTTAGTCTCTCTGCCGTGTTTGACTCTTTGTGACCCCGTGGACTGTAGCCCGCCAGGCTCCTCTGTCCATGGGGATTCTCCAGGCAAGAATACAGGAATGGGTTGCCATGTCCTCCTCCAGGGGATCTTCCCAACCCAGGGATCAAACCCAGGTCTCCCACATTGCAGGCAGATTCTTTACCGTTTGAGCCACCAGGGAAGCCCAAGGTGATTCCTTAGGTAAATCAAATAACTTTTTGACCACTTGGTGTTAGAGAATACTCTGAACTCAACTTCCCTATAGAGATGTCACTGAGAGTTGACTATTCATTTTTAAATTTGTTTTTATTTACTTATTTATTTTTGGCCATGACATTCAGAATATTAGTTCCCCAACCAGAGATTGAGCTCATGCCCCCTACCATGAAAGTGCAGAGTCTTAACCATTGGACCGCCAGGGAAGTCCTGACCACCTGTGGCGGATTCATTTTGATATTTGGCAAAACTAATACAATTTGTAAAGTTTAAAAATAAAATAAAAATTAGAAAATAAATAAATAAATAAAAATAAATTGAACTAGAAGCCACCATGGGCTTCCCCGGCAGCTCATTGGTAAAGAAAATAACCTGCCAATGCAGAAGACACGGGTTTGATCTTTGGGTCGTAAAGACCCCCTGGAGAAGGAAATGGCAATTCACTCCAGTATTTTTGCCTGGGAAATCCCATGGACAGAAGAGCTGGGCAGGGGGTGGGGGGTTGGGGTGGAGGTTACAGTCCTTGGGGCTCAAAAGAATTGGACTTCTTAGTGATGAAAAACAACAATAAGAAGTCACCTCAGGCAGAAAATGAATCTGATTGCACTTGTGTGGTTACAAACATAATCATAAGCTCCTCTGTTTCAATTAAGCCATAAAGGACTCTTTGGGAAGTTTAAAAACAAATGTCTTTTTTAGCGGGATACCATATTTAATTAAAAATTTTAAATAACTGAGCTTATCCTGTGAGCTGTTATTTTGTGAGATGTGAAAGGCCCCTAAAATGTAACTTTCATTTAGAAATGAAAAATGAGAGTTAATATTTTAGGGGCCTTTCATGTCTCACAAAAGAAATGAGGGTTTTAAAATTCTTTTTTAGTACACAGCTAGGGGATGCATCTGTCTTGCCCTGTACTGCTATGAGAATGAAAGAAGGGTCAACTTGGAAAAAAAAAAAAAAAGTATGTGCTAGGGAACAGAAGTACCTCTTAACTGAACAATGGTCTTATGATTTTAAAAGCCAGTGGGCAAAACCATCTATTGCTAGCTGGCAATAAAACAAAGAATATAATCAGATTAAAAGTTTGCTACTTACATAAAACCAAAAGACCCATCTGCATGGAGATCCAGTAAAGGACTGTTTTCTTCCAAGGGTCAACTTAAAACCCTTTGCATAAAGATCATCCTTACTTTACTAAACATTGTACCTCATTTTTTAAAACATCAAGATGTTAAGCCCAGTTCAAGCTTCTTTTCATTTAATGTTTAGGTTAGTATTGAGATGAACTACTAATGTTCAGGTTCTTTATTATGAAGGATTTTCTTTCAATACCTACTAGAAGGGGTGGCCTTAGCAGCCTAGGCATCAGCTTTAAAATACCTAGACTCCCTGGAACCATAGGCTGGATTCACAGGAGGACCTGGGAGCCCCTTAATTATGCTGAAATAAATTTCCTATACCAGTGTCTTTTAACAAAATGTTAAAAGCCAAAATACTCTATGGACATTAAGAATTCAATCATTTTTCCCCTTTCATTTGGAGAAATACTGGTTTGCTGTATGATCTCAGAAATCCAAAAATAGGTTCTTTCCTTTTTCACATTCTTTGCACAATCTAGTTTAGCATGCTGTCTCCTAAGCTATTTACAGACTTTAACAATACTATTTATTTGCTTAAAGGTTGTACTTTCAATTTGGCTGCGCTAGTCAGATTTAAGGTTTAATCTGCAGAAAACTGCATATTGACGTACCAGTGGTTAGAGAGGGCCTTGCTTAATCTTTTTATGATTCATTCAGTCGATGGGTTTTTTAATTGTCTTCACAGTTTTATTTAACATTAACTTAATTCAAAGCATTTCTTCAAAGTCCTTTGTTGTTGATATTCTTTTGTTCTGCGAGGAAGCTCTCTTCCACCAATTGTATTTCAGAAGTTAAAATGCCACTGTGGAATGAGAGAGTTTCATTACTAGCCATTTGAAAGGTGTAACCATCTTATAAGGAACTCAGAATCTCAGTGCAAGGCGCGGTTGACATGCCAGGTCTGCAGAGCGCCTAAACCATGTAAACTTCCCCCCATGGACAGACTTAACTAGAAGTGGAACCATCAGAACTGTCTAAATCAGCAACTTGGAGGGCTTTGCTATCTGTTCAATAGCACACGCCTATAAGAGAGAAGTCCTCAGACCCTCCACAGTAGGTAATGATGGAAGAATCTCCAAGTGGGGAGGGGGAGCAGCTGGACCTTGTGGGACTGAGTCTTCCCCAGGGTTCACTCTCCATCAGTAGCCTAGGAGAGTCAGAGCTGGCCCTGCTGACAAAACCAGGGGCCTTCCCAGCTGTGGTGGCGTGTGGAATCCCGAGAGATCCCAAAGAGCAGAGTGAATCTGGAGGTGGGAACCAAAGTCGTCAAATAATAGCTTCTCCTCCAGGGTTGAATCAGATTTGACTTTTCTTTTTTTAAAGAAAAGGTTGAGAACAAGTTTCCTCAGAGCATTATATAGGGGATTAAGAGAATTAGGAAACCCCGGTTGTTGTAGCTTTAGAAGATGATCTCAGGGGAGTTAATTAAATTCCCTCTGCCTTAGTTTCCCTCTAAGCAAATGAAAATAACAAGTCCTGGGACCTTCCAGTCACAATGATGCTGATGTTTAAAACAGGATTTTAGTTGCTATACAGGAAATGCACGTGCAAAATATTACTCACTTATTAAGGTGCAGGGAAATATACTGCCAACCACACTCCAGGTCCGTGTGCTCAGTTGATATTAGTCAGTTTTTATTAAAATATAGTGGTCGACTGTGGTTTCAATGACAAGAACCCTAAGGGGCAACTGGTTTCTAGGTATTTAAGCTAGTAGGAAGATAAGAGATTTGCAGTTTGTTTGGTGTCCCCGAAGATTTCCAGACAGCAGTTTGTTTCCTCTCACTTTTTATGAATGGCCGTAGTATTGTGCTTCCGTCTGCATTTTCTACCAAAGCCATTCATAAAAATAAAAAACAAAACAAAATAACAACAACGGAAAACGTCGTCGGCGCAGTCTGGAGCCACTGGGTGCCAGAGGCTGGGCAGACATCCCGGCAGCCATAGCCCCAACCACCATTGAAAGTCCTCAAGGGTCTGTTTGTTTGGTGGTCTGAAAAGTATGAAGTGCTGTGTGGAAGGGCAGCTGGAAGAAGTTCTGTGACACAGACTAGGCCGGGAGCCAGGGCTGGCAGGGTTTCAGACATTGTCTTTCCCCTCATTGAAGTGTCAGGACCTAATTCATGGAAAATTGGGCGAGCTGGCAGCCCTTTCAGAGGATTTCATTGAGCCCCACAGTGTGCAGGAGTCACATGAATGCGGGCTCCTCAGCCAAAAAGGGAGGGGGACTTCTGAGCAGGAGGAACCAGTCAGCCTGGAAGAATGTGTGGGGATTTGAAACGATTTGGGAGTAAACATGTGTACAGGTGTAATCGGCAGGGAAAAAAAAGGGGGAGGAAGAAAAGTGGTCTGTTCTTACAAATGACTCTTTTGAAATGAATACTCTCTGAGCGCTCAGAGTATTCTTGAATCCTAAGAGGCAAAGAAGTCCTAATCATTCTCAGTTGGATTCCACCTGGAGAAAACATCATCTCAGAGCCTGGGCCTTTATGATGTCATCTCTACTGTGATTTAAAGTCAGAGGGAAGAACTTTTGGTGGGTTTTTTTTCGGTTTTTTTTTCAGTAAACAAAAGTATTTTGCCTTTCTTTTGTTTTTATCTTGTTCATCTACAAAAATAAAAGCTCTGATTTTTTTTTTTAATAAAACATGTCTACTACAGCAGCAGTAAGACATCACACCATCACTGAAGGGAAGGAGAATGAATAGAAGTTCTACCCCTTCACGATAAGAGTGAATTTACCTTAACTTCTGTTATCTGGGAGAACTGTAGCAAGTTTCTTTCTTTCATTTGTACCACAAAAGCATGTCATTGCCCACATCAGGGTGGTGGTTCAGTTGTATTTGCAAATCTCAATGATGTGTGTGTGTGCATGCCAAGTCGCTTCAGTCATGTCCTACTCTTTGAGACCCTGTGGACTGAAGCCTGCCAGGCTCCTCTGTCCATGGGATTCTCCAAGCAAGAATACTGGAGTGGGTTGCCATGCCCTCCTCCAGGGGATCTTCCTGACCTAGGGATGGAACCCACATCTCTTATGTCTTCTACAATGGCAGGCGAGTTCTTTACCACTAGCACCACCTGGGAAGTCTAGATAAAATAAATAAATAAGGCTTATATTCAAACATGAGAGTGAGTACTGGAAGTAATTCATTAAAAATTTGCGGCTTTATGGGACTTCCCTGGTGTTGCAGTGGTTCAGACTCCATGTTCTCAATGCAGGGGGCACAGGTTCAATCCCTGGTCAGAGAACTAAGATCCTGCATGCTCCAAGGTGCACCCCACAAGAAAACTGGGCTTCAGATCCACCTTTTATAGCAACAAAGAATAGCTTAATTGTTTTTCTAATATGCTAAATATTGGACAGCTAACTCAGGCTGGACAGAAAACAGTTTGCTCAGATAGTTCACTCAAAAAGGGGGACTTTGCATTATATCCAGAATTAAATAGAGATGATAGAGATATGCAGATACAGATATGACAAAATATTCTGCAAATGGTACCATCAAGAAAGTGAATGAACCCACAGAATGGGAAAAAAAAATTGCACATCAGATTCTGATAAGGAATTTGCATCCAGAACATATAAAGAACTCTTATAACTCAATAATGAATAGACAAATACAGTTTTTAAAGATTCGAATAGCCACCCCATGGACTGCAGCCCACCAGGCTCCTCCATCCATGGGATTTCCCAGGCAAGAGTACTGGAGTGGGGTGCCATTGCCTTCTCCGAAAGAAGATATACAAATGGCCAAAAGGTACATGAAAAGATGGTCAACATTATCAGCCATTTGGAATATTCAAATCAGAACCACAATGACATTCGCCTTCACACCAGCAGGATGTAAAAAGACAGTAGCAAGTGTGGGCATGTTGGGGAGCAATTGGAATCCTCCTACATTGCTGGTGAGACTATAAAATAATGAGGCCGCTTTGGAAAACTATCTGACAGCTCTTTAAAAAGTTTAACAGTTAACCTCTATGACCCAGAAATGCCACTCCTAGCTGTATACCTAAGCAAAATTTCGTGTACACACGAAAACTCATACATGAATGTTCATAGTAGCATCATTCATGATAGCCAAAAGTTGGAAACAACCCAGATGTCCATGAAATGATGGATGTGTAAACAAAATATATCCATACAAGGGAATATTATTTGTCAATAAAAAGAAATGAATTACTGGGGCTTCCCTGGTGGACCAGTGGTTAAGACTCCGTGATTCTAATGCAGGGGGCACAGGTTCACTCCCTGGTCAGGGAACTAAGATCCCACATGCTACACCACCAAAAGATAGGTAAATAAATAAAATTATTTAAAAGGAATGCATTACTGATACATGCTATAGCATGAATAATCCTAGAAAACATTTTAAATGAAAGAAGACCATATATTGTATGATTACAAAAGATACAAAAGACTGTATATTTACGTGACATGTCCAGAATAGGCAAAGTTACAGGTGGCACTAATGATAAAGAATCCGCCTGCCAGTGCAGAGATGCAGGTTCCTTCCCTGGGTCAGGAAGATGTCCTGGAGAAGGAAATGGCAACCTACTCCTGTATTCTTGCCTGGGAAATCCCATGGACAGAAGAGCCTGGTGGGCTACAGTCCATAGGGTTGCAGCAAGAGTCAGACGTGACTGAACACAACACACATGTAGAGACAGAAAGTAGATTAGTAATTGATTGGGGACTGGAGGTTGGCTAAAGAGGGAAGAGGGGATGGGAGTGGGTGATAATGGACAGGTTTCTTTCCCAAGAGGTGAAATCTTCTAAAATTGGATAGTGGTGATATTTATACTACCTTCAGACTATACTGAAAAGCTTAGATGTATACACTTCATATGGGTGACTTTTATGGTATATAAATTATATCTCAATAAAGCTGAGTTTTTTTAAACAAAATTGTAACAAATTAAGCCCTTTCACTTCCTAAGTTTTGTGATACGCTAGTTAAAACAAAGTGAATAGAATAGCAAGTTTATTTAGATGTAACTGCTATGGATTACAGACCTTAGTTGGGAATTGTTTTAAACATCCTTTAACCTGAAAGAAACCATTTGAACTTTGAAGAAACTTTCGTCTTCGCAAACAAGTATCAATATTTAAAACATGTATACTTAATTATTCTCATTGTGTGTGTTTCTTTTTAAATTATAACAATTTTTTTTTTTTTCTTTCTCAGCCACAACAAGTTGTTCAGAAGAAGCCTGCTCAGGTAAGAGACAGTCATTGTGATTTTTTCTCCCAATTAATGTAAAAAGTAAGACAAAAAAATTATGACCCCAAATAACCTTTATTTAGTCTTTCTCTAGTTTTGATTATGTCAGCATTGTAGTGTTCTTGAAAACTGGTTGTATCCTTCAGACATAGTCAAGAATAAATAGTCTGAGGTTTTCAAAAATTCTGAAAGACGTCAAGACCTAAAGTATACAAAGCAAATAAAAATACTTCTAAAAATAAACCCTTTTAGTGCCTCATATAAAACAAATGCTTAATCTTCTGAGGTGTTTCGCCCATACTTAAACATCAAATTTTGTCATTTCCTTCTAACGATCCACATCCCATTGACTCAATACAGGACTTAATAGCTGCAAAGTATATCATGATCCATGACTAGAAACATATTTGTTCATTGACTTATTCCCCCCAAAGAAGAATTGGAAATTGAAAACTTTTTATACTAATTTTGCTATTGATGAACCCTCCGATCTTAGCTGAATGAGTCTCTGAAGTCTTTGGCAACATCAAAATTAGGAACCGTCTTTATGGTTCCTCTTGTTCCAATTATAATCTGTACTTAGAAGCATAAGAATCATGTTTATTGAGAAAGTATGTCTTGAATAATAAAATATAAAAATGTCTTGCTGTTCTCCCTTTTGGGGTTGAAAGAGATGCACAGGAGACCTAGGTGTATCATGCAAAACCTACCGAAGTAAATTATTAAGCAGTATCACAGGTTACCAAGTTCTTTGTTGATCTTTCATATAATTTATCTGTAGGATCTTTTCCCTAGAGTTCTCTAAAACTGTACCTCTCACCCTGTTCTCTTGAGACAGTGTTGGTTTGCACGGGAAAGACAATCTCCTGTATCTACTATTCTTTGCAAATGCAGCTTGAAAGAGAATTGAAGCTTCTAATCAAACATAAACATACAGGAAAAATGTATCTGAATAATTACACACGTGCTTTAAAATAAAAACAGAGTTTCCGTCAAAAAAAAATCGTAATCATAGCTCTTCCCTTTCCTAAAAGCCAAGAGTGGTAGGGGACACTAAAAATAAGCACACGATGTTTCTAAGCAATATTAAACAGAGCAAAATATAAACAAAAACTTGACATTTTTAAGTAGGAGATCCCAAATATATTATCCTCTCATCCTTCATTAGTAGGGAAATCAAGAGAAAATGAATTTATAATTCTGTGCATTGGGGTCAAAGTATATTGCAGTGTTCACTGTTACATCATGGGCTGTGAATGACAGGTTCATCATCTTAGGTGGTCTGTTAAAGCTTTGATTCAGTCTCTATTCTTGGGGTTGTAGGGAAGATAAGGCAAACAAAAACACAGTCACTGCATATGAGAAATGTGTAATCTAGTTCAGAGGTTCTTAGCCTTGGCTGCATATTGGAATCAACTGCAGATACTATTAATATAATTATGTATATCCAGTTGTATATATTAATATATACAGTTGACCCTTGAACAACATGGGTTTTAACTGTGATGGTCAACTTAAATGGGGATTTTTTTTCACTAACTACTACAGTACCACAGGATCCATAGTTGGTTTAATTGGTGGATGCAAAATCACAGATATGGAGTGAGGACCAACTATAGGACTTGAGTATCTAAGGCAAATCCTGGAATCAGCCCACCTCGGATACTGAAAAACAGACAACTATAAATGTGTGTACATCCTGAACCCTACCCAGTGCTGTATGCTGGAGCCAGCCCTTGTGAGGCAGTTGTATCTCTTCCAGACTCTATATTTAGTGATGTCAAGTAGGTGACTTGAAATCCATTTTGGTGGGAGTAGTTACACCATGAAAATTGATATATACTACAAGTCAGGACTTTATTTTATGGGAGAGGCAAGTTGTTGAACTTTTACCTGCATACCACTGGCCCCCACCCTTCAGTGATACTGATTATTTGGTCTGGAAACACACGCATTAGTATTTTATGAACTCCTCAAGTGAGTAACGTAAAGCCATGGATGAAGATACCCAGTGAACACATTTGAGAAGACATTTGAATATTTGTTGAGCAAATGAATGTGCAATGAGAGTCTATATGAGGCACAGCGTGATACAGATGAATGAGTGGGATGCCCTGTGTCGCCTAAGGGGGATGATCCTCGGAAGAATTTTGATCTTGTTATTGTTGAGTTGCAGAAGGGAAAATGAAGACATAGATTATTCTTTAGGGAAAGAATAGAAGATGTTTTAGATGAGATGAATGGCATATTCAAAAGTAAAGAGGCAGAGACAGGTAAATCACTGGTGGAGGTTATCCACATGGCTGAAACTGATTACAAATTGGGCAATAATACACCAAGAAATGATGTAAGTGACATCAGACATTTTTGTCCCAAGAGAATCAGGAATATCAAAGAAATCACAGATGGATTGGGTTGGTCCTCACTGATCAGTCTTGCTGTCTTACAGACCATGTTCCAGATTTGCCCTTGAAAAGAGAGTTTAGACTCAGAAAAAAAGAACATGGGCTCACTGGGCTTCCTAATCTGTATTGTCTTAAGGACACAGTGATGAATTATATAAACATGGGGACTACACAGAAGTTTGTGGAGGATAATGTAAATTTTACAGCACATTCAAAAGAATCTCTTTCTTTTCCATCTGTTTCTGTCAAAATACCCTCCTGGATGGCTTTAACATGTGGCAGTCTGGATTAACTCAGGCTTGTATCCTTTCTATCCACACTACTTTGAGGGGTTACATTCAGATCCTGTTTTGAGGTCACAAAAATTTTAGGACAATTAAATATTTTACATCCAAGAAAAGAACTCAGCAGTGTATAAGGTGGCCTAGGTTTTGCTTTCTGGCCCTGTCAATGGATGAATTAATCTCTCTAGTCCCTATATATCCATCTATGAACTGGGAAAATAACAGTGCATCTTCATGTACTCCAAAAGACATTTTAAGAGTTGTATAAATTCCAGGGAATATTATTACATTCTGACTTATTTTTGGATGCTTGGCTTTTCATTTCTAGAGATTTGTATTCTCAAAAATATCCAAGGTCTAATTAGTTCAAAACTACTATCTTTTTTTACCTTAAGTGTTTTCACTGCATCTTTTTAAAATAAAGGATTTTTTTAACAAAGGGAAAATTTTATGGTGATTTCTACATATTATCATTAGGACTAAAGCACTTGCCTTGAATGTAATTCCATGTGTATGGAGTTACAAAGACTGTCATCTATAGTATCTAATGCCATCAAATGCTTGTTGTCATTGTTCAGTCACTAAGTCATGTCCAAGTCTTTGCGACCCCATGGACTGCAGCACGGCAGGCTTCCCTGTCCTTCACTATCTCCTGGAGTTTGCTCAAACTCAAGTGCATTGAGTTGGTGATGCCATCCAACCATCTCATCTGCTGTCACCCCCTTCTCCTCCTGCCCTCACTTTTTCCCAACATCAGGGTCCTTTCCAATGAGTCAGCCCTTCACATTAGGTAGCCAAAGCATTGGAGCTTCAGCTTCAGTCCTTCCAATGAATATTCGGGGTTGATTTCTTTTAGGATTGAGTGGTTTGATCTTCTTTCAGTCTAAGGGACTCTCAAGAGTCTTCTCAAGCCACAGTTCAAAAGCATCAATTCTTCGGCGCTCAGCCTTCCTCATGGTCTGACTCTCACATACGTGCGTGACTAGTGGAAAAACCATGGCTTTGACTAGAGGGACCTTTGGTGGAAAAATGATGTCTCTGTTTTTTAATATGCTGACTAGGTTTGTCATAGCTTTTCTTCCAAAGAGCAAACGTCTTTTAATTTCCTGGCTGCAATTACCATCCGCAGTGAGTTTGGAGCCCAAGAAACAAATGTCACTGTTTCTACTTTTTCCTATCTATTTGCCATGAAGTGATGGGACCAGATGCCATGACTTAGTTTTTTTCATGTTGAGTTTTAAGCTTTTTCACTCTCCTCTTTCACTGTCATCAAGACGCTCTTTAGTTCGTCTTCGCTTTCTACCATTAGAGTAGTATTATCTGCATATCTGAGATTGTTGATTTTTTTCCTGGCAATCTTGATTCTAGCTTGTTATTCATCGAGCCCGGCATTTCACATGATGTACTCTGTGTTTCAAGTTAAATAAACAGGCTGACAATATACAGCCTTGTCGTACTCCTTCCCAATTTTGAACCAGTCCGTTGTTTGTGTCCGATTCTAACTGTTGCTTCTTCTTAAATTTCCTCAGAACTTTGGGGATGCAACTTTTTGAAAATGGATTAAAGAAAGTCATAATTCATTCCAAGAAGCCAAATTCAGAATTAGGCTAAATCTCAGAATTTAGATGTGCATATGTGTATATAAGTACATACATCAAGAGAGGAATAAAAATTTAAGGAAAACCATTCTGCAGAGGTGTGCTTGGGAAGTCCACCAGGTGCCATCAGCTGCAAACCTCAATGTGTGTCACGTAACCCTGATGGGAAAGTTAATAACCTTAAAAATCTAAAGGGGAAAATCTCTAATATTTAACATTAAATTTATAAGTTCCAAAACCAGTGAAAACTAAGCTTACTAGAGAATTCTATATTTTCATTTAAAGTGATAAAGTAAGAAGTTAGCTAATTTCCTAGTTTTTTAGCCATTGATTGCTAAAAAAGCAGTTGATTTCTCAGCCACACAGATTACATTCTCAATTTGAGTAGGAAATTGGTACATTTTGTTGCTGCTGTTGTTCTTTTTATAAAAGAAACCTTATAAGATATAGGGTTATTATTATTGATAGAGGGGGCTTTGCTTCTCAAGTGTTAATTTTCATAAGAAGAAAAATCTCACTCCATCTCAGAGTTCTAAAAAGATTTTGTTGATTTATTAGCTATCTTATTGTTTCTTGATTTCCGCCTTTTAAAATTTTAAACTGAAATTAGAAGTGAGTCCTTATATATAATTCAGATTTTTTTTTTTCTCACGTGAGCCCTACTCAGAAGGTAAAAACAGCTTTAAACAATCCTAAGTTCTCCTTCCTTTCAACCCAGTTTCCTCATTGTTGTAGCGCCCTGGCAAGCTACACCTCTAGCAATTAAGACAGGTAGAAACCTGCTCCTTTTCAGCTTCCCGGTGAGAGAACTGGAAAGTTTTCAGTTTCTAAGAGACTGGAAACAAAGCTTTCTGTTTCGAAACAGAGCTTTTACCTGCAAGTAACATCATTTGTGGGTGGTGTGTGTTGGGGCAAAGAAATCTAAGCCTTGGTTATCATGGGATTTTCCCCCCCTTAAAAAAAAAAAAAGAAGTTGAATGCTTTTACAGAGACTTCAAGGGCAGTTTTAAGGATGTTTATATTTCAGACAACCTAAACATTGTTTGGAGCAAAATGAGAGATTTCACTTTGGGACAAGCAGGTTGATGAATTGCAGTCAGCATCTTGTTCTCAAAGAAGGCATTTTTACTGGGGGCTTTTAGTCTAGACATACAAAGGAGGAAGGAGGAAAAAGGGAGAGTTCTCTAACACTCATCTTTTACGTGGTATCTTGGCCAGTGCAGTAAATAGTTCATCATAAATCAGACTTGCAAAAAAGAGTCACTCTCTACTCACTCAGGGAGAATAGTGATTTATGCTGCTTAAGTCATAAAGAGTACTGATTTATTTGTTTTCCAACTTATGCTCTTTCAAGCTGGTGAAACAGTTTGTGGGCCAGTAAATGTTTGGTACAGACTGGCAAAACATAAAGAATTATATCAAAGCCCACCTCGAGTGGGACTGTTTTGTGTATAGGAAATACATTTTTTATTTAACCTCTGACCTCTGACATTGCAAAGGTCAAGGAAAAAGAAGAGATCCAAGTAGAAGGCAGCATTTAACTCTTATAATAAAGTAGCTCAAGGAGATACAGCACATGGGTAGGGCAGAGGAAGCATATCAAAATGATCATCAACTGTAAACATATGAAGTCATTAGCTTAGTTTTAATAAAGGAATATTGGCGAGATGAAGTCAGCTGTTTCTTGGCATGGGATGTCTTACAGAGATGACATAAACATCTAACAGAAGTGAAAGAACATTACTCAGTTTGGGGCACAACATAAAACTCCAAAAGGCAAAATATAGTGTTTCTGAACTTGACAGATTTCCTATAAGAGTTTTTTTGTTTTTTTTTTTTAATATGATTGCCTTTAACTGTGTGGTAAAGCCTGTGGATTAGGCTAAAATTAAATGGCCATGTCTGTCTGCTTTCCTTTGCATATTGCAGTGCTTTTCCTATGCATTTTGATGTGAGTCATATAAAAAGCTATTATTTATTCAATATGTAAGATTTCTTCTTACTATCCAAACCCAAATTAATATGAATAAATAATGACTGGCTTTAAAACACTGTCTTTCTAAGAAAATCCTTAATGTTTGAATAGAAGTATGTTGGTTTGTCCAAGAAACTTTTTTAACTTTGAGGGAATGTTTGCTGGACACGGAAATGTTTCTATTGAAGAATTATTTAACTTACTGTTATTATTGATATTTTAATAATCATCTTCAAAAGTCCTTGTCTCAGGATAATAAACAATGTTTGGTGCAATAATGATTAAAACTCAGAAATGTTGTTTCCTGGCAACAAATACAAATTATGAACAATTTTATATACATAGAAAACAAAGAGAAAATGTTTCTGCTAATCTGAGCCATCAATAAACACATCCTGAATAAAACCATTAAGCAGCCTTTAATCTATCCATTTTAAAACTACTTTGTAAAAAGAAGAACATTCCTCAATAGTTTTGGAAATGTTGAAATGAATTTCCTTTTCCTGAGTGGTTCCTTCATATAAAAATCTTTTTGCTGCATCTTTAACTATTTTTTAAACATGATATTCCTTCAGTAAGAATTAGAAACTGCCGGACACAGGAGCCTGGAAGGCTGCAGTCCGTAGGGGCGCAAAGAGCCAGGCACAACTGAAGCAACTTGGGAGGTATGCGTGGAAAACTGATGAAGTTTGTGATCCTCAGAAATCATGACTTGCAGGATCCTGAAATCTGCAGTTAATGAGTGTGAAAGTCGCTCAGTCGTATCCGACTCTTGCAATTCCATGGACTATACAGTCCGTGGAATTCTCTAGGCCAGAATACTGGAGTGGGTAGCCTTTCCCTTCTCCAGGGGATCTTCCCGACCCAGGACTCAAACCGGGGTCTCCTCCATTGCAGGCAGATTTTTACCAGCTGAGCCACAAAGGAAGCCCCCCAAATTTGCATTTAGTTTATATATAAAATGAATTGTCTATCTGAAAAATGTGATTCCCTTCTGAAGATATTTTTAAATAGTCTTCCATCCCAGAAAAGAATTTGTAGTATCCCAGAGATGAATGTTACCTCTCTTTGCAGTATTTTCAGGGATGAAACTCTGATCAGAGGCATGCCCAAGACAAACAGCAGTGTGTTAAAATCTAAGATGTCATATTTTGTTTTCTTCGGGAGGCATTCTTTAGTAACAGGGTTTTTTCCCTTTCTTTCACAGCTATCTATCATTGAACTACAGATAAAGAAATAAACACAAAATGAGTGGCTATAATGACTCATCATAGCTCCACACTGTAGTCTTACAGAATTTTTACTCTTTTTTCAAAGTTTTCCCATTTCGTTGTCACATTTTTTTCTCACACCCTGCTGATGGGTATTATCATTATTGTGTGACACAGTGAGAACCAGGCACAAGTTATACACACATTAATGCTAGGGCTGGTGCCCGTGTTCATTGATCTCTAGGATCAACCTTCTTTACCTCAAACATCCTCCAGTAAGACCTTAAAAGGCTCCCCTGGTGGCTCAGTGGTAAAGAATCCACCTGCAATGCAGGAGACGGGTCAATCCGTGAGTCAGGAAGATTCCCTGGAGAAGGAAATGACAACCCACTCCAGTATCTTGCCTGAGAAACCCCATGGACAGAGGAGCCTGGGGGGCTACAGTCCATAGTGTTGAAAAGAGGCAGACACGACTGAGCACCTGAACACACAATAAGATCTTAAAACTGACTTTTATTAAGTTGATGGTAACACATGCAAGGTAGACGCTTGTATATTTTTACATACATAAGACTAAAATTAATAAAAAGATAAGGTACCATAAATATCCCAACTTCTAAAGCATCCTTTTGAAAAACATTTCCACCAGAATGCCTTGCACTTGCCAGATCATAGGGTTTATATAGGTTCCATTGAACATGTTTTTTAAAAATGTGATATAAAGTTTTCCTAGTTGAAGGAAAGAATCACTTTCCATGAAGTTAAACAGCCCCAATCCATTTTAAATTAAAATATCTGACCAAGAGATAGAAAATGTCCGATTTGTGGTCTCATGGGTCACTTAGCTGCAGATGGAACTTGAAAACTTGGTTTCTGGTCTCTGCTGCAGAGGAGGGGAACCCATAATTTTTGTTCTAGCAGGACTGGCTTGAGATATTCACGAACATGAAAAACTCTTGAGTGTGTCATTCCAAGTCCTTAAGGAACTGAACATACTAAGATGACAAAAAGAATGTCACTAAACCATAACTACTCTCTCTAGAAGACTAGGTATTGTTTGGTTTACTAGCAACATAGCTTAAATTACAGATGCATTTGTAGCCTGTAGCGCTTTCTAATGAGAGAGTCACAGAATTCTTTGCAACCATGGGGAAAACAAATAAGGGTTTATTAGGCGACATGGACTTCTGTGACTAGCCCTCCTTACTACACACAAAGAGGGGCATGATGATGACAGCACCCCTATAATTTGCAGGGAGAGTATTTCCATTTCTCAGTTCCATTGAAAATTCGCTGGCCTCCTTTCCACTGCAGATCTTCTGTTTAGTCTGCATCTGAAAATTAAACCCAGAGCTTCGGCTCTTGCCTTAAACCTTCCTCCAGTGCACACCCTCACCCTTGCCTGTGGTGGTAAGACCTATGGTTAAACGCCTAAGACATTGAAAAATTCCATCCAGCATGAGGGGATCAGGATGTATATTGGGATGTCTTCTTCCTCCTTTTGAATCAGTGAGCAAAAGTGCATCCAAGGGTATATGCCAAATGCATCATGCTGAACAAAATCAAAAGAATGGGGAGAGGTGAGAACTGTCTTTCTAGGTTTTAGTGGGTTTTTTCCCCCAAGCGTAATGAAAGCAATGAAAGAGTTACACTTATTAAATTCCTTTCGGGGGGAACAAAAGAAAAACTTTAGGCAAAATGAGTGCAATTTTTCCAGCAGTCATAATAAAAATATAGTTCTCCAACTCTGCCTACTTTCTTCTCCCTCTCTTCGGTTTTCTGCCAAAAAAATCCACGTGTTTCACCCCGTGTGGTGCAGCCTCAGTGGTCTTTGTAAGGTAACTGAGTGGATGGCTGGGGGCTGTTCAGTGTTTAGAGGCCTTAGTGGCTGGTGCTCATAAAAATGTCACTGTGCACTTTCACTTTGAAAAGTCCTTTTATCCTACATTCCTGAAGCGCCATTCCAACAGTAAGCCTCCTTGACCAGACTGCGGCTGCCTGGCTTTCCCACCTCGCCAACTAGCCCCTAATGAGATGTGGAGAGTGCTTGGCGACAGTCTTTCAACGACTCAGTATTGCCTCAGAGCTGCCGTTGGGGGGCTACCCAAGCTCAAAGATCCTTTGGCCATATGTAGCGAACATAATACCTCAAGTTCCAATCTATTGCCTACAGCAAATGACAGTGTCTTTTAAGTTACTTAGGATTGAATCTCAGGGGTTCCTACCAGCTACTCTGCTGTGAAAATAAGATTCCTGGGGGATGTCAGGACCAGATGCATCTTCCTTTCATCACTGGTTCCTGTCTGTCCACTCTTTGCACCACAGAAGGGCCCTGTGTTAAGTCTGGTCAGCAGCTGAACATGGATTTTCTGACCCCATCCTTTTTTTTTGGCTATACTGGGTGTCCATTGCTTAGCTCAGGCTTTCTCTACTTGTGGCAAGCATGGGCTCCTCTAGTTGCAGTGTGAGGGCTTCTCATTGTGGCAGCTTCTCTTGTTGCAGAACACTGGCTCTGAGACACACAGGCTTCAGTAGTTATGACACACAGGCTCAGGAGTTGTGAGTCTAGAGCTTGGGCTCAGTAGTTGCTCCGAAGCATGTGGAATCTCCCTGGACTAGGGATTGAACCCATGTACCCTGTATTGGCAGGCGGATTCTTATCCACTGTGCCACCGGGGAAGTCTTCTGACTCTATCATCATGCATCCACGACCCAGATGGTTCTTGAGAAGGAAAGCAAGAACTCTTCTCTCCCAGCCTTACTTTGCAATCTGCTATTGAATCACCTGCCCCAATTCAGTCAATGAACTGTGGAACCAAAAAGAAAAAAAAAATTGAAGATTTTTCTTCTCTTAATTACACACATACTTTCTGTCACAGCAAAAGGCCAGGTTACTGGAAGGGTGAGAACTGGGGTTTGCAGAAGTGAGAGCTGCCACCTTTCACGTGCACCTCCAACATGATCCCCTTGGCAGCCGTGTCATCCTTTAGAGGTTGGCCAGTCAGGGCTATGCCAAGAAGAGAGAACTCTCCACAGACCAAACACTTGTGAAAACCTTCATCCTGAGCATGTGAGAGCTACATGACCTCCCAAGGTTTGACCCAGTGAGGCTCCCGCCCTCTGGCATCCTGGTTAGAAAGCCAGTACTAGCAGAGGCATTTCAGTGTCCATGGAAATAAAACAACTCTCCATCTTGTGTTAAGAACCATTAAGTAAAGGAAACAATATGAGGATGAGGGACTGTCATTTTCGGCTGAATTGTGTCTAAGGGATCTAAATAAACCACTTCCATATCAGGAGCTACAAGAGCTCAAATCAAGCAACATTTCTGGGAATGTTTTGAAAAGCTGATCACATCCCATCTACTGCAAGATCTTTGTAAGTTCATGGCCTAAAAATTCAATGTCCTTCTGGATTTGGAAGACCTTTTTCCAGATAGTCTAGAAAAATTGAGCAGTTAGGAATGGAATAATTACAGGTTGATCTGGGGCCCCAGGGGCCTTCCAACTTGACAGCCTTCTGTTAATTTGTTAACCAGGGGAAGAAGCAATCAAATCTATCTGCCAGCTTGTATGCCGTAGTCTGTTTCAGGGTAGTCACCTAAGTCCATACCTCCTGTCCTAATGAGAAATGAGTCCTTTGGGGATGGTTGAAGAGTGTATCTGCCGAACAACTTAAGTGACTTTCTGGAATTTAAATATTAAATGTAAAGACAAGGTCAAAGGGCGGCTGAACATTGGCTCAACTCTTGCGTCCGTCCCCTCCCATCCTCCTTTGTGGCCAGGACTCCATACATGGAGAATCTCAGGATCCTGGCCTGTTGCCTATCAAGAGGTATAAACCTACTGCTTAAATATGTGAAGCCCAGTTTGGGCGTTGGGAGCAGAGGGGAGGTGGCTGCGAACGTTCCACGTTTCCTATATAACCCAAAGCAGACTAAACAAAACCAGTGTGAAATCTCATGACTTGATGCTGCAGTGGTTATATTTTTTAAGCTGTAATCCATTCATTTGTATGTGTGTTTATTCGCAGGATTTACAGCTCCCTCAGTCTTGGGTAGAGGGAAGAGAATGTTTGAAACCTTTGGCAAAGGGTTTGCAATAAGCAGTGGCCTATTAAAGCTCAGGATACAGTGTGTGAGTGCGTGTGCATTCATGTGAGCCTGTGAGTGCCCGTTCATGTGGGCTTTTTTTTCCCCCTCCCTTTTGCTGCTTTTACGCAAAAGCGTCACACATGGTAGCATTTAGGAGTTCCTTCACAGCTGAAGTGCTTCAAACACTAATGAATGGAAGTTTGGTCATATAATGCAGACAAGCTTTAAGGCATGCGTTACTGAATGGTGTACTGTAGTGACCTGGGAAAGGAAGAGAGGTATAAATTGTGTCAGTTAGCCACCCAGACAAAATGAAGCCATGTGGAAAATCAAATCTATTAAAGTATGAAGACTGTTATAAGCTGTTTGAAGCTGGCCGTTCCTAAAGTTTGCTGCAGGAGTAAATGTTTGCTTCTTCTCCCAGATCTTTTTCACATGCCGTCTTATGAGACAGTGTACAGCATTTGATAAAAATCATCCTGTCACTAAGGACGCTTTTATCAGAAATGTTTATTGTCTCCGCTTTACCACCCATGTCCTGAAAGGTACTGCACATTTGTTAAATAAGCAAAAGGAAAGAGAACTTTACAGCTCAAGCCGGCTTGCAGAAACTCCAACAAATTCCAGAGCCATAAGGAATCAAAAAAGGGAAAGAGAAGGGAGAATTAGATTTATGAAGAGAAGGCCCTGCAAAAACATATATATTAGATTTTCTCTGTTTGGTCAGCCCACCATTAAATGTTTGGTTGGTGTGGATTTAGTACTGAGATTGAGCTGTTAATGGCAGACTGTGGTCATTGTCTTACAATGTGCTTTAATAAATACAAGGAGGAAATCCATTTGGAAAGGAAGTGAGTCCTCAGCTCTTGCAGCCCTTTCTCAGGCTCTGCCTTCATGCTGCCTCCCTCATGGTGGTGGTGGCATCTTGGTCACACAGGAGTGCCAACACCCATCTGACTCTGCCCAAAGCCTGGCTGTCCTGGCCCTGCAGCTTTGGGTATATGAGTTCTTGTGCCTTGATTTTCTCACCTGTAGAATGGGAATAATACCAGCCAGTCCCTAAAAGCATCAAGTAAGCACCCTAAGAGCATCAGCTATGATTTCCAATATCTGCAGGACATGTTTCCTTTGTGCCCCAGGAATGGATCCCCTCCACTTGATTTGCTAGTTTTTAAAACTGATGACTGGTGAGCCATCGGGAAAAAATTTATCCATGTCTTTTTTCCCTCTCGTTGGTGAGTAAGCTCACACGGGCCTGACATTCTCTGGATGGCAGACAATTGAATCTGCTGAGCAGCCGCCATGATGTCAAGCCTTAAGTCAACAGTGGCTAATGACGGCTCTGGGAAAAAACAACACCTTGATTCCTCAATTATGGTTTAAGAAGCCCTGGGAACGAGGGGCTTGCCAGTCATCCGCATCCTCTTTTGAAGCCAGCATAATGTGCTGTAGAAACAGGTCACTTCTGAACCATTTGTCAGAGCAGCCACACAATGTAACGGTTGCGCCCTTTGTGTGTTCCAGGAGGAGACTGAAGAGACATCCTCACAAGAGTCTGCGGAAGAGGATTAGGGGGCACCAACATTCAATTTCTACCTCAGCAGCAGTTGAATCTTTTGAAGGGAGAAGACACTGCAGTGACCACTTACTCTCTATCGCCATGGTCTTTCCACTTTCATCTGGGGTCGGGGGTGAGGGGGTGGGGCGGGGGCGGGGCGGGGGTGGGGGCGGGAGAAGTCACGTAACCTTAAAAAGGACTATATTAATCACCTTCTTTGTAATCCCTTCACAGTCCCAGGTTTAGTGAGAAACTGCTGTAAACACAGGGGACACAGTTTTAACAATGCAACTTTTAATTACTGTTTTCTTTTTCCTTAACCTACTAATAGTTTGTGGATCTGATAAGCAGGAGTGGGTGGATGAGAAAAAAACCTCTGAATCGGGTTTAGTCAATCACTGCACTGCATCCAAACCAGAAACGTGTCACCCACGTGACACTGGGCATTCCTCCAGGCCAGGCGTGGTGGGAAACACTGGCCACCTCAGACGCCACCCAGCCCGCTCAGTAGTGAAGCTTCTGTGTAGAACACCAAAGATAGGACTAGCTACTACTTCTCTCTTTTTCATATAACCTTGTAGACACTTACTTGATGATTTTTTTTTTAATTTTTACTTTTATTTCTAAATGAGACGAAATGCTGATGTATCCGTTCATCGAGCTTAACAAACCAGAAAAGGTGATGTTCACTTTTCAAAAAGGGAAGTACGCAAACTCTGATTGCCAACTCCTTTATTTATGGATGCCACCGCATATCTGCAGGAGTAATAAATTTACTCACAGCCCTTGTTTTTTTATTTTCAGGAACCCTCATCCGGGTAGAATCTACTTCCTACAGAGCCAAATGCCATTTAGCAATAAATCACACTTGTCAGCCTCAAAGCATTTTTAAGGAACCTAGACAAGTAAAATTATCCTCTTTGTAATTTAATGAAAAGGTACAACAGAATAATGCATGAAGAATTTAACCTGGATTATGAGGTGGGAGGAGCGAAATCCAAATTTCTTTTGCTATAGTTTATACTACAATTTAAAGGACAGAAAAAAAAAGCAGGCTCTCTCTCTCCTCTTTCTCTCTCTTCATTGTTTATCAGTTTCCGTGAAAGACCTAAATACCACTTACCTCAAATGAAGCTTATGTGTTACGTCAAGTAATACGTTTTGACATAGGATGGTTGGATGAGGTGCTTGACCTCAGCTCACCATCTCTTCATTCAAACTGCACTTTTAGCCAGAGATGCAATACAAACCCACTGCTCAATACTACCTCTGAATGTTACAATTAATTTACAGTTTAGTACTTATTACATGCTGCTATACACAAGCAATGCAAGAAAAGAAAACGCCATGGGTAGATGATACAAATCATCTACGGTTCTTTTTTGTCCACTTATTTACAGTTAAAGAAGCAGTCTCCTTACTGTGTTTCAGCATGGCTATGTATTTTTCTATGGGATTTTTTTTTTATTAAAATTTTACAAATACTTGTTTCAGCTTCTCTGCTAGATTTTCTACAGTAACTTGAATTTTTGTTTTTAACCAAGTCGCTCCTAGGTTCTTAAGGATAATTTTCCTCCATCACACTACACATCACACAAAATTTGACTGTAATGTTTAAATATTACCTTCCAAGTTTGTACCTCACATGAATTGTTTAAGGAAATGGACTAATTGACTTGCAAAGACCTACCTCCAGACTTCAAAAGGAATGAACTTGTTACTTGCAGCCTTCATTTTTGTCAATGTTTGAAATATTTCAGACTGCAGCTAACCCTCATCAAAACTATTTTTGTAAAAGGCTTTTTTGATAGAAAGAAACACGTTTTTACATACTTTTTGCAAATAAAATAAAGCCAACCTTCAAAGAAACTTGAAGCTTTGTAGGTGAGATGCAACAAGCTCAGCTTTTGCATGATGCAATCAAAAATATGTTTTGAAGATTAGTTGACTATGAAAAAATGCTTGACAGATATTTTCATGTATTTTACACAAATGTGATTTTTGTAATATGTCTCAACCAGATTTATTTTAAACGCTTCTTATGTAGAGTTTGTATTCCTTTCTCTCCTAGTGAGTGTGCTGACTTTTTAACATGGTATTATCAACTGGGCCAAGAGGTAGCTTCTCATGACGGCTTGTGTCAGTCTGGCTTTTAGCACTGATGCCAAATGAAATTCAAAACCATCTCTCTTCCAGCCGCTTCAGGGAGGTCGTTTCAAAGACCACGTACCTCTCTGAGACGGGCTCACTGTTGTGAATCACCAAAGGAGCTGTGGAGAGAATTAAAACCCAACAGTACTGTTAACTATGCATTTAATAAGCAAATAAACAGTGGCTCATAAAAATGAAAGTCCCACTCCTTATCTTGGGTTGGGTCTTTTGAAACCTCACTGGCCAGCAACTGAAGCAGTTGCTCATGTTGGCCAAACTCAGAACACACAGCAATTTCCATCTCTGATGAAGTTACTCTCTTATTTCCTATACGTTGTACAATCAAAACACACTACTACCTCTTAAGCCCCAGTATACCTCATTTTTCATACTGAAAAAAAGCTTGTGGCCAATGGAACAGTAAGAACATCATAAAATTTTTATATATATAGTTTATTTTTGTGGGAGATAAATTTTATAGGACTGTTCTTTGCTGTTGTTGGTCTCAGGCTAAATAAGACTGGACATTTAACTTTTCTACCATTTCTGAAGTTAGGTATGTTTCCAGGAGAAAAGTATCAAGACGTTGAACTGCAGTTGACTTTCTTCCTGTTTCTATGAGTGTCTTCTAACTTTGTTCTTCATGTAGAGTTGCTGTCTATGATTGTACTTTGAATCGCTTGCTTGTTGAAAATATTTCTCTAGTGGATTATCACTGTCTGTTCTGCACAATAAACATAACAGCCTCTGTGATCCCCCTGTGTTTTGATTCCTCCTCTTTGTCATGACTCCATTAAATGAGTAATAAAGTTTGGTCAAAACAGGTGAAGGAGAGAGACAGTCACAAGTCATTTTGTTGCACCTCCTACACACTGTGCACCCACACCTCTGCACACACCAGTGTAAAGTTTTCAAGCACAGCTCTCCGAGGGTTCCCAATCACAGATTCAACCAACCACGGATTCCCTAGAGCCGACTGCATAAAGTGATTTTGTATAAGGAACTTGAGCATTCTTGGATTTTGGTATTGGGGCTTTCTTGGTAACTCAGCTGGTAAAGAATCTTGCAATGCAAGAGACCCAGTTTCAAGTCCTGGGTCGGGAAGATCCCTTGGAGAAGGGATAGGCTACCCACTCCAGTGTTCATGGGCTTTCCTGGTGGCTCAGATGGTACAGAATCTGCCTGCAGTGCAAGAGACCTGGATTCAATCCCCGGATTGAGAAAATCCCCTGGAGGAGGGCATGGCAGCCCACTCCAGTATTCTGGCCTGGAGAATCCCCATGGACAGAGGAGCCTGGCAGGCTACAGTCCATGGGGTTGCAAAGAGTCAGACATGACTGAGCCACTAAGCACAGCACAGGGATCAAACCCGTGCCCCCAGGATTCTGAGGGAAGGCTATGTCAAACTTCTTGAATCAGTTGTCCTAAATTTACATTTCATAATCTGACATTTAACTCCACAAAGACAATCTTCAAAGAAATGTAAAGGAAGAATAATCATAGTTTAAAACCAGAGGGTTTTCACTGAAGGCTTGCGTCTGCAAAGTTTGTAACTGATCTGTCAGTTCTCTTTGAATTGGTATCTGTAGAGGTCCAACAGTTTGGTGAAAAGAATAAAAAATTGCAAGTCACAGAGTGTCTGCTGAACAGGAATCTTTTTATTCTGTAACACCCATAAGCAGTGAACACCCATGAACTTATTCCACCAAGTTCATCTTTACACCTCTGTTGCCTTTTAGAAGTAAATCCAACAGTTTTTTAAAAGCTAAGTCCTCTGGGTTGTGCTGCCCCCGTTGTCACTACAGCCCTCTTTGCTTAGCTTTTTAGGAAGCGCTTGCTCAGTTTAAGAAACCTATCAGGAAATGTATTGTCAAACTTACTACTTCATTCCTTCATTTATTTATTTTCACAGCCTATATTTTGTGAGTGCCTATTTTGTGCTTAAATCCCAGACCAAGAGGCCTTTCAAAATATTATTTCCTTGGAAAAAAAAATTATGCAGGTGCAGAAATGACAGGCAGCATGCAAAAAGACCCAAGTAAATTGCTTAGGCAACAAGTTGCAAGAATTTAGAGGAGGGAAAGCTGTTTCCTGCTGGAGTGGATCATTAATTAAACCTAATAATAGGACAAATGTATTTAATGAACCCATATTTAGTCTCGTTTTTATTAATATAGAAAAGCAGATAAGAAAAAATTAATTCTTGAAAACAAAAATAAGCCAAGAGAGAATCTTTGACTTTAAAAAGGAAGACTAAAAAAGGACATATCATGTCCAGAATAGGATAAGTAGAAAAACGAGATAAAAAAATTTCCCGTATTTTAGAGATGATGTTCGTTAATGATCTCTTATTTAGATTTCTTGCTAGAAAAGTTTAAAGTATTGCATTTACAAAATAAGTTAAAAAAAAAATAAGTTGTACTCCTGTGAAAGCTCATAAGTTTAAATAGAAGTTCAAGGAGGGTATCCAAAAATATCAACGTATTCAAACATCAGAGGAGCATCTAGTATGTGAAAGTGTTTGTCACACAAGCGTGTCCGACTCTCTGCGACCTATGGGCTGTAGCCTGCCAGGCTCCTCTGACTATGGGATTCTCCAGGCAAGAATACTCGAGTGGGTGGCCATTTCCTTCTCCAGGAGATCTTCCAAGAATCGAATCCGTGTTTCCTGCACTGGCAGGCAGATTCTTTACCACTGAGCCACCTGGGAAGCCCCATTCCTGCCTACAAAGAGTCAAAACTTCTCATGAGGGGGCTAGACTCAGGGAGAGCTGTGTAAATAGAACCTTACTAAGTTACCCTGAAAGTGGCTGGAAGCATCTTGAACTTGCTGCCAATGTTAGGGACAAATCGTAGGTCCTCCCACAAAAGGGCTGTAGCGCCACCATTAGAGACGGATCCCGGGACTTCACGGACAGTGAGTCTCAGCTGGGGTAGCATTTCATAAACAGGGGGAGGGGAATGTTCTAACAGGTCTGGGTGTGCTCCACTCTGGTGATTTCGGGGATGGTAAGTGGTTTAGGTTTTCTTTTTTTAAGAAAAATATATTTGCTCAGTCGTGTCTGACACTTTGCGACCCCATGGACTGGAGCTCACCAGGCTCCTCTGCCCATGAAATTCTCCAGGCAAGGATACTGGAGTGGGTTGCTATTCCCTTCTCCAGGGGATCTTCCTGACTCAGAGATCCTGGGTCTCTTGCACTGCAGACAGATTCTTTACTGTCTGAGCTGCCTGGGAAGCAATAAAAACAGTACTACAGAATAAGTAACAATCTGGTCAGTGGGATGTGATGCAAGCTGAGACTATAGGTTAGTGAATGAAGCTTCAGAAAAGGGAAGCCCAAGAGAGGAGACCAGGGCAGCATGAATGTGCTCCTTATCAAGTTTTATTTATGTATGATTAATTTTTTTCTTGAACAGGAGTAATTCTTAAAGTTAGTCAAGGTCATCCGTGAGCAGTTACTCTCAGATTTAAGAGATCTGGTCTAAAAGGGGAAGAGAAATTGAAAAATCAAAACTACTTGTGAAATAGGAAACACACATGGCCAACGACCACAATCAAAAGGCAACAACAGAGGTAGTTTCGCCATCTATAATACTTTGCTCTCTGCTCTCTTCCTCAAGGAGGTGGGAAATGGCTGAGGTAAAATCCCGTCCCCACACCCTTCATTCTGTACATTCGGGACTCCATTCACACTAAGGCAGCCAAGTCCCAGTAGAGCCTATGGAAAAACCCCCATGTCAGTAAACAGCATCTCCGGTTTACAATAGGTGATTCGTGTCCTCTGCCTCCAGGCCTGAGTCACAACCTTAATAACCGCCTCCACCCCAGTCATCCAGGAGTCGTCCCTGCCTCACTCCTGCAAGCCTCCCAGCACCCCAATCCTCCCACTGTACTTGAACCAACCCCTTGTGATCTGTTAATCCCATCTTTCCTTCTCTCATCTGATTAATTATTTTCTCACTTTTGGATTCCACCTGTATTGTGGCTGCCCCAACCCTAGATTAGGCATATATTCTGAGAAACATGGAGCAACGACATTTGAAAATGCTTCCATGTCAGAACCTGGCTGCGGGGAGAGGCGGGTAAATACATACAAAGAGACTTTCTATAGGAGGAAAAATAGTAGATGCAGATCTAGCCCTAGAGGTCTGCTTCCTCTGAGAATCTGGAGAGATAGAGCAAAGAAGAGCCCTGTGACACAGCCACAACGTCTCCCTGAATATTCCAAATCCCGGAAGCTCCAGTGACCTCCCGAGCCATGGCACTGACTGGCATTTGCTGGTCTGCAGGCCATGTCAGCTATGTCATAGAGGAATCTAGGGAAGGGAGTTGCCATTTAGACAGCACCACTCCAAAAGAGGGCTTCCCTGGTGGCTCAGACTGTAAGGATTCTGCCCGAAGTGCAGGAGACCCAGGTTCGATCCTTGGGTCAGGAAGATCCCCTAGAGAAGGGAATGGCAACCCACTCCAGTATTCTTGCCTGGAGAATTCCATGGACAAAGGAGCCTGGTGGGCTAGAATCCATGGGGTCACAAAGAGTCAGACACAACTGAGCGACTAACACTTTAACTCCAAAAGATGCAGGTAGTCCAACCCACTTGCAAAGGTGGTGCTGACCAGGGACACAGGACAAGACATCCCGTTGCCCCATATGAGGCAAGAGCTGCAGACTCTGGAGTTAGACTGCCTGGGTTTGAATCCTGTCTCTGTCACTAATTTGCAAGTCACATAACTATTTGGGGATCAATTTTTTCATTTTTAAACAGAAATAGTAACAGCATACACCTAAAAACATTTGTTGGGGAAGTTCCCTGATGCCCTGGTTAGGACTTGGTGCTTTCATTGCCGTGGCCTGGGTTCAGTCCCTGATTGGGGAACAGAGATCTCACAAGCTATGCAGCATGGTCAAAAAAAAAAAAAAAAAGAGGCATCATTGTAAGGATTAAATAAGCCAATACAGGTGAAATGCTGAACAGCACTCAGCACATAAAAGATGCTATACAGGATTGGTTCTTATTTCTGTTACCCAGCCTCTGGCTGCAGGGTGGGCATAATACTAGCATGTTTTCCTCCAGAACTTAGAGGAAAACAAACAGGATATCTTGTCATCCTGTGTCCCTGGTCATCACCACCTTTGCAAGGGGGCTATTTGATCTTTGCACACAAGAATATCCACAGACATTGTCCAAAATATATCAAAGTCTTCAACCCCATTTTGGTTGTATATTCCATGCATAGAAATCATTAATATAACTACAGACTCCTTTTTCCCCATTGCAATTTGCATTGTATTTGATCTCAATGGATTTGGTTACTTAAAGGAATCATCCCCTGAAAAATCAGCAAGATGCAAATTGGCTGCATTACAGCAATGGTCTTAGGGCTACCCTTGTGGATCAGCTGGTAAAGAATACACCTGCAATGCAAGAGACCTGGGTTTGATTCCTGGCTTGGGAAGATGCCCTGGAGAAGGGAATGGCTACTCACTCCAGTATTCTGGCCTAGAGAATCCCATGGACTGTATAGTCCACGGGGTCACAAAGAATCGGACACAAATGAGCAACTTTCACTTTCACTTTAGGGGTCCCTGATGCCCTGCAGCTTCATTGGCTCATGGGGTTACTCACTTTCTGCCATTCAGTCCAGCCCTCAGGCCTGGCTGCTCCAGACTCCTGACATTGTTCTTGGTTGGAAGGATCACAGTGTTGGAGGAGGTACTTTTGTGGGGGTCTTCCTCCTTCAAGATCTTAGCACCCAACTCCAGTTATTCCTCCAGATCCCAGCCTCCAGCTGTAGCTCCCTGCTTAATGTTGTTCAGCCGCTCAGTCATGTCTGACGCTGCAACGCCATGGACTGCAGCATGCCAGGCTTCCCTGTCCTTCACTATCTCCCAGGGTTTGCTCAAACTCACGTTCAGTGAGTTGGTGATGCCATCCAACCATCTCACCCTCTGTCGTTCCCTTCTCCTCTTGCCCTCAGTCTCTCACAAAATCAGGGTCTTTTCCAGTGAGCTGGCTCTTCCCATCAGGTGGCCAAAATATTGGAGCTTCAGCTTCTGCATCAGTCCTGCTGCTGCTGCTGCTAAGTTGCTTCAGTCGTGTCTGACTGTGCGACCCCAGAGACAGCAACCCACCAGGCTCCCCCATCCCTGGGATTCTCCAGGCAAGAACACTGGAGTGGGTTGCCATTTCCTTCTCCAGTGCATGAAAGGGAAAAGTGAAAGTGAAGTCGCTCAGTCATGTCTGACTCCTAGCAACCCCAGGGACTGCAGCCTACCAGGCTCCTCCGTCCATGGGATTTTCCAGGCAAGAGTACTGGAGTGGGGTGCCATTGCCTTCTCCAGCATCAGTCCTTCCAGTGAATTTTCAGGATGGATTTCCTTTAGGACTGCCTACTTAATGAGACTACACTAAATGCACTTCTGCAGCCGGTCTTTGCCCCTTGCCTGCTCATCTGCATTCTTCGGGCCACCTCACTGTGTTCCTCTGCCCAGTCCTCTTCCACAGACCTCTGTCTCCACTTAGATTCCCCTTTGCCTGAGGATACTATTCTCCTTGTCCAGTTGAGAATAACTGACGGCTTAGTGGAATACTAGAAGAGAGAAAGAGGAAACAAGGAGATTTCCCTTGTTTGCAATTTTCCCTGATGACTGAACTGTAGGTGGTAGTGAGAAGAGCCAGCCCCATGTGAAACATGAAATTTGTGATGGCCCAAAGAAAAGTCCAAATGAACTTCCAGAAGGGAAAACAGATCCAGGAGAGGGGAAAACAGCAGCTGCTTGTTTCCGTGGTACAGCCAGCAGTGCTCACTGAAAAACCAGAAAGTGAGGTGAGGTCAATGTGAGTAAAGGTCTCTGAAGTCTCATACTTTATTATCAGCATGAATGGAAGAGAGATACCCTTAGAGTTGCCAGTCAGGCGGTGGGTTTTGCCAGAAGGAACAAGAAAGAAAACTTGTTTCAAGGCACTGAGATATTGCTATTTCTGATCACGCCTTAGTTTGACCTACCTTGTGGCTCAACTGGTAAAGAATCCGCCTGCAATGCAGCAGACCTGGGTTCAATCCCTGGGTTGGGAAGATCCTCTGAAGGAGGGCATAGCAGCCCACTCCAGGATTCTTGCCTGGAGAATCCCGATGGACAAAAGAGCTTGGCAGGCTACAGTCCATGTGGTCACAAAGAATTGGACATGACTGAGCATTGAAGATTATCTGAACTTAACTATTCATCCCATCCATCAATCCAAGAATATAGTTCTGGGGTCTATGTATATGAACTCTAACAGATTTCAAGGATTTTCTAAACTGTAGTAAGCAAGCTGGCTGTGAGACCCAGGACATTCTGTGGGGCCACCAGAGTTTAAAGTCCCATTCCTTTATCTTTGGTCACCAAATCTGTAGACTCAAAGAATTTTCCTGTGGCCTTGTACTCTTAAATCAGGCAGTTGGCAGGCTGATGTATAGTCATTATTTATTACAATGGGATACATTTGGCCATAAAACAATTATATTCAGCCCAATCCCCAGCCAATTTAATACTGTCATGGAAAATAAAACCTGCAATTCAACCAGCTAATGAAAATCTAAAACTTTCACAAATCCACAGGTATATTGCACTGCCTGTCCAACAACTGCTGAAGAAACCTTGCTAGTACAAAAAAATTCAAATACCTCTTTTGTTTTTTGACGATGACTTGTGGCTTGAGGGATCTTAATTCCTACCAGGGATTGAACCCAGGCCTTCACAGTGAAAGTGCAGAATTGTCACTGCAGTCATGTTTGACTCTGTGACCCTGTGACTGCAGCCCAGCAGGCTCCTCTGTCCATGGGGATTCCCTAGGCAAGAATACTGGAGTGGGTTTCCACGTCCTCCTCCAGGGGATCTTCCTGACTTCTGCATTGTAGGCAGGTTCTTTACCGCTGAGACACGAGGGAAGAAGCCCCTTACCACTAGACCACCAGGGAAGTCCCTCAAATACATCTTAAATGTGTCTGCTTTCTCTCCATCTCTGTTGCCACTTCTACTGTCCAAGCCCTGAACCCCTTTTTATGCTCTGTGTAGTCTCACTGCCTGCCTCAATTCTTTTCCATCCTCAGTAAGTGTGATCTTTCTAAAAACACAAATCTCGTCACAAATCTAATGCTTGCAGCTAAAATTCAAAGTCTCTCTCCAATGGACAGAATCAAGTGACATGGTCTGGCTCCTGCTTCCTTCCCCAGCCTGAGCTCTCACCAGCTTTCCCCACCTAGTGCCCCCATCCCCACTCCACCAGCCTTCCTAGGAGGCTTGGGATGCACCATTCTCTTTTCTATCACTTTGAGACCCCTCTCACAGGCTCCGGTATCCTCTGCCTGGAATTCTTTTCTCCTGGACCCTCTTCCACCCTGACGAACCTCCTCCTTGTTCTTCAAGTCTCAGTTTATTGATTTATTTTTATTTTTTGGAGTATAGTTCCTTTACAATGTTATGGTAGTTTCTGCTATATAGCAAAGTGAATTAGCCCAAGTCTCAGTTGAAATATTATTCTAGCGGCCTTTCTCCCTGCCCACATTCTCTACTCAGTCAGGTCTTCTGTATATTCTCTTGGAACACTCTGGACTTCTCCCCGGTAGCAATTCCTGCAACTGTCAGTAAGCTTTGTGTAACTTGCCCCAGGCGGAGGGTGAGGGAAGGTCTGTCTCAGCATATTTGCATGCTAGCCCCTGGCACAGCAGCCCCTCCCACTGATTTGCATGATGAATCAGCCACAGGGTGTCTCCACTGGGCATCTGTTCCGTGAGTAGAACTGACTCTGAGCAGACAACTCAGTAGAGACCCACAGCTCCCTCAGAGCCTTTCCCGGCTCTCTCCTGTCCTCTGGGCCACTGCTGACCATCATTCAGACCTCATTTTCCTCCCCTACCCAGGGTTCTGCACCCCATGCCCCTCCCCTGTGGTCTCCCCATCTCTTCCTCAACACATCCAATATAGTCTTTCCTCCACTCCATTTCTGTCAGCTCAACTTTGGGCCAGTGTGTTCATTTTGAAAACACCAACTGGTAAGCAAGTGAATTAACAACGGCTGCTTCCCAAACACCAAACACCATGTCTCAGACACAGGACGAACTTGAAGCAGACAGGGGTTGCTTAAACTACTCAGTCTCTATTTTACTTTCCTCTGGCAACAAGACTCTATTTTTTATTTATTTTTAAATTTGAGGGGAGGAAATTCCTCTCTTTCACTCTCAGCCTCTGAGATTCCCCTGGTGGCAGGGGAGAGCATGTGACTTAGGCTAGGCCAGTTGATATATTTTGACCCTCTGATTGGTGCAGACACATGATCCAAGGCAAACCCATGAGATTTCATGTCAACACTTTTCTGAGACTAACTAGTAAAATGAGTCTCTTTCTCTGGTGGGATTAAAGCTGGTAGGATGCATGCCTGTAACTTCTAAGGACAGGGTGGGGAGCAGGAAGGCATGTTGCCGCAGCATGGGATGGGCTTGTCTGAGGATGAAACCCATGCAGAGGACACCAGAGGCCAGATCTGGAGGAAGTTCAAGTGTGGAAGACATCATTTGAGCCTAGTTGTGCCTAAAGGCTAATAAAGTTTCTTCTTTACTTGAAGAATATCAGATTTGGTTTTTTCTCACTTTTACCCAGGAGAATCCTGACTATGACATAAATTAAAGAGTAAAGAAATGGTAAAGCAATTATACTACAATAATGTGTGTGTGTGTATATATATATGTATATAATTAAAAAATGAAGAAATGAATGAACACAGTGAAAGTCAGCAGACATGACCTGCAGAAGGCCTTGATTCTTGTGGTTCTACCACCCTCAGAGTGTGAAACCTTGGACGAAATTCTGAATTTCAGTTTCTTTATCTACAGACTGAAGAAGCTGGTTGGACTAGATCTTTAATATTCTTTCTAAGTTTAAAATTCTAGGATTCTGTGATAGCAAGATGTCCATAGAATCTAAACGCAAAAGAATTAGTTCCAAGTGCTGAGAATTGGGAATAAGAGCCCGTAAAGAGAACAGTGCGGGATCAGGACAGACTCTTCCTGGTCCTCCCGCGGTTCATGTGTGCACGGCTTCCTGCTATGCTTCCAGGTTAGAGAAACAAGGAACTTCCTGTACTGATAACAGAACCTACTAGAGTCTGAAGCCAATAAATAGGAAAATAGCAACCTCATAGCGGTGGAGAGTCGTGAGATAGCTTCTTTATTTCACAGTCACTGCAGGTGTGTGTGTATGTATAACATACATACATAAATAATATACATAAATATACATTTAAGTTAAACATTGTGGGAGATATGTCCTTCCTTAAATTTAAGATAATATAAAAATAAAGTCATTCATAATTAAACATAAATAATAATAATAATATACAATTCCTATTAGGGTCTAGTAAACAAAATAGAAGGCCTTCCCTGATAGCTCAGCTGGTAAAGAATCTGCTTGCCATCCAGGAGACCCTGGTTCGATTCCTGGATTGGGAAGATCCTCCGGAGAAGGGGTAGGCTACCCACTCCAGTATCCTGGCCTGGAGAATTCCATGGACTGTACAGTCCATGGGGTTATAGTCCATGGGGTCGCAAAGAGTCGGACACAACTGAGCAGCTTTCACTTCATTTCAAACAAAGTAGAGCGAGCAAAGAAAGTAAATGAAACATCACTTATTATCACCCAGAGATGAATGAAAGATAATGTGGCTATTATTCTGATTATAGATTTGGAAAAAATTGTGTTTTAACTTGTAACTAAATATGTCTCTGGAACACCATTCAAGTCAAAGATATACTCTGTTTAACAAAAGCACTTTTCTTACAAAAGAAACAATTGCTATGTGAAAAGAGAAACTGAGCCAGAGGCTAATCTCATATAAATCAATGAAAATTCTCCCATAAGTATTATTAATAGTATCTTAATTTATCATTTCCCCTCAGAGTTACATAAACTGAAAATCTAGCATCGCAGATAAAACACATAAGCCATCAAAGTAGAAAAATTTTGGTCTTCTGTTTTTCTCTTTGATTTGATATTTCTTTACCCATCACATACTGGAACTAAAAAATGAAATCTTGTCTAATTTCTCAATAGATAATGATCTTAAACAATTATCTTTCAAATAGCCTTAGATTAAAATTTTAGAACCACCTTTAAAGTTCCTTTCAACTTTTTCCTGTCATTTGAAAGGGCATTCCACACATATTAGGTCTGGTCCAGTAAAGAGCCATAGAAAAGGCATGATGTAACTATGATGCCTCTAGAGGATCTTAAGCTCAGATGAGGAGATGAGAGAATATGAGTGGGATGGGACTGTATTGAAGACATTTTCACGTCAAATAATTCAGAAACAGGTCTCATGAGTGATAAGGTAAGTTCAATTTTCAATGTGATCTTTGTTAACTATTATTCAAAGCCTCTGAAGAAACAGGAAAAAAGAACAACCGTCTCTCATCTATTTGTCAAGCCATAAATAAGAGGCTAGGTTATAGCGTGTAGCACAAACCATTTTGAAAGTTTTTTACTTTTTTTTCTTTCATGGGGCTATAAAATTATATAGTGCATTCTCAACTTCGGAACTTGCTAGAGGAAAAGAGCTTAGGAAATATTCATTTCCTACAGAACACAGGAAATATGCACAGGCTTCTCGCTATCTCTTGTTCCCTTAACTTCTGGATTTGGGCCAAGATTATTTAACTCGTTAGCCTTTGACTCAGTAATTGTTAAGCCCAGCTGTGTAGTTGTTTTGGTTATTATTTTTCATACATAAACAGTATGTGCAAACTAAAGTGGAACTGTACGCAGTGACAGTGGCTTTCATCCCTTCATTTACTCTTACATTCATCAAGCGGTTATTGAGCACCTTCTGTGTACCAGGGCACTGCACCGTGTGGCGGGGCTGGCAAGACAGAGTTCAGTCTCTGTGTCTAGGGACCTGAGGGCCACCAGTGGAGACTGAAAGTAAATGACAGCAACAATGCAATCTATGAAGTCAAAGTCAGAGGGATCCTCCAGGATCCACGGGAGGTATAGGATCCCCATTGGGTGGGGTCACTATTGAGACAGGCTTCTCCAGGGGCACCACTCAAATGAAGCCTGAGAGGTGGAAGGGAGTTTAGCCAAGCAAAAGAGGGAAAGGGTGGGAGGGGGCTGCTCCCACAAGATCCAGGAGCCACCAAGGAAGCCCTCAAAAGATCCAGAGCACAGTCTAAACACCAGAAACAGCCAAATGACAGCACCGTGCTAAAATAGTCTTTGTTAAACAACTACCAAAGTTTCGATTTCACATCTGGAATGATGAAGCATGATTTGCAGAGGTGACGGCTCTGTGTGTTCCTGAGCTAGTGATGGATGGCATCACAGCAGAATATCGGGCACAGATGGGAGGAAGCAGATCGCAGCTGAGGCCCAGAAATGACTCTGTCAGAAGCCATTTCATGTTGCGAAAATCTCATAAATTTCCTGAAACAAAGCTCACTTACATTTCAGATGAACAGACTGAAAGAGAAATGAGGAATGGAAAGAAGGGTGGAGGGAAAGCCAGCAGATAATACAGACAGATGTCTCTAAAAGAGCTTATGCACAATTTTTCTTTCAATTTCTACAGTTCCTGTTGACAGGTGCTTTTTTAGTTCTACAAGGATTTCCTACTAAATAAAAACTTTTAAAAATTATTGCATGATGCTTTTTTCTTGCATTTTAAAGACATGAGGCATATCAAATTCATGTCTTTGTTATGAAGATTGAGAAGCAGAATTTATTCGATTGAGATTAGGTTACTAAATATTTATATTTGGGAACTGAGGGGTTTTTTTTCTATTTTTATGTTGAATCCAGATGTTTTCAGTTTGCATAAAATGACAACAGATATGTGTAATGCCTTCTTCAATAATTCATATAAATCTCTGCACAATGCCTAGCATATAATAAGCGCTCAATAAATGTAGCTATTATTAGTGTTGATATATGTTTACAGTAAATAAATAAAAAAATATTTCCTAAGATATATACACTCTTTTAAAAAACAAACAGTACAGACACATGGTGAGAAAAGCAAATAATTTTCAAAAACTTGTAATGAAGATCAACAAAGATTTGCCTCTTCTCCTTCTTGCTCTCCCATCCTTTCCTCAGATGCAGTTGAGTGCCTTTAATTCTTTTAGTTACTGCTTCAGATGGCTGTCTCATATTAGTAAATTATAGGCTTACCTATCATTTTATTGTGAAACCAGTTTGAGGCGTTATTAACTAACTTCTTTCCACAAGGAGGACTTAAATCGAGTTGGTGATGTGTCCAGGCCTGGTGTGCTGCAATACATGGGGTCGCAAAGAGTCAGACACGACTCTGAACTGATCCTCTTATTCATTCACTCAAGAAATAATTATTGAAAAAAAGAAAAAGAAAGAAAGAATTATTGAATACTGACTGTATGCCAAACACTGAGTAGGCACGTGCCGAGGGTGCCACTGTGAACAAAACATCTTCCCTGTGGGTAGCTTACATTCTAAGAGAAGAGACACTGAACAAACAATTAAATATATTGTATGCCAGGTGGTTAAAAATTCAAAGGAGAATAGTTAAGTAAGGTAGGGCTAAGTGGAGGGGCTACAGTTTTAAACAGTTGGTCCAGGAATGCCTCACTGAAGAACTGTGTATGCACAGGCATGCGTTCTCAGTCACTCAGTCGTGTCCAACTTTTCTGAGACTCAATGGACTGTGTAGCTCGCCAGGCTTCTCTGTCCATGGGATTCTCCAGCCAATAATACTGGCGCAGGTTGCCATTTCCTCCTCCAGGGGATTTTTCCTGACCCAGGGATCGAACCTGCCTCTCTAGCACAGATCCTTTACCACTAGCACCACTTGGGAAGCCCAAGAAGTTGATTATTTGACTCTAATCCTTGGAAAATTTTCTTATATTGTTGACACGCTCTTCACCTTTGTTTTCTCTATTCTTTACTTTTGGATGCCCTATTGATCACATGTTGGTCCTACAGGTTTAATTCTGTACACTGCTTGGATATTTTAAATGTATTTTTTAAAGGTTTTGTTTTCTGGGAGATTTTCTTGATTTTATCTTTTTAACTCTTCATACTGCAGATATATGGTATATATATATATATATCTTTTTTTGAGACTCCTGAGGTCTCCTGGGAAGTCATCTCTGACTTCCAGCCTCAGTATAGAAACTAAATTGCTGACATTTTATGCCCAAACAAGTGGATGACAGTCCACTGACCCACACAATCACCCTGTTTTCAGCCCTAAGCCTAAATACCACCCACTGCTCTACTGGGAATTCGAGAATCCTAAGTCTTTCTGGATTCCTCTGAGCAAATCTGATTTTTCTTGTCTATATGGCCCTCTGTGTTCAGTGAGAGGCTGCTTCTTCTGTTCTGTTAAATTTGCTAAATCTGTATTCCAGAAATGTGTGGAAACCTAATTTTTTACTGACTCCAATCATTCTTTTTGTCCTCATGGATGTATAGGTTTCACATGCTTTTACTATGATTCTGGTGGAATCTAGGGAAGAAGATAATATTAATGTATTGTCTAACCTGTTGTCTATAATTGGATATCCATGTACTATTTTTAAAAGTATTTATTGATTGCTAATTTACATCATATACATGCATACATTTATGTACAGTTTCCATAAATTTATCCCAAATATACATTATATATGGCTGTGTATACACAAATGTATGTACATATGTGTGTATATATGTACGTGTATTTGTGTGTGTTAATCTTTTTTCCATCATTCCAGTGTTTCAGAGTTGAGATACATAAACTTAAGAAATATCTTCTATCTCAAAGACGTAAAATCCTATACATTATGTTTCAAGGTGAATAGCATAGCATATTTGAGGACCTGCAAGAATGGCTAGAGTGTATGTTTATTTTCAGAAGAGGGAAATGATCACAGAAGACTCTGGAGAGAATTTTTTTAAAAATAGAGCCAGAAGAGCCATGTAAGCAAAGTTAAGAAGTCTGAAGTTTATTCTGTGACTGATAGAGAACCACTGAATGAGCAGAGCATGATGTAATCAGATTTATACTTTAGAAAAATTACTGGCTATAGCAGAAATAATTGAGTAGGGGGCAAAATGGAGATGAAGATCAGCTTACAGGTGGTTGCAATGATTGAGTGATAAAGGCTTGAACAAAGTCAGTGGCAGCAGAGACAGAAAGAATTTGACCAATTTGAGAGATACTTCGAAAGGAGAGTTGATGACTCTTGGTGTTGGTTAGAAATAAGAGTGGAAACGGGAAGAGGAGTCAGGGATAATTGCCAGTTCTGACCAAGGCAGAGGATGCTGGTGCCATTTGCTAAGATCGGAAGCACAGATGGAGCAGCAGGTGAAGAAGAAGGTGATGTGGGAAGAGAGAAGAGAGTAGGATCCAGAAGCCAGCTCTATCCACTGAGGCAGACCACAGCCAACCACATGGAGAGGGAGACTCAGTCTACCCTAAATACAGACTGAAGCACTAACTGATATCTCCTGCTGGTCACTGATCAGAGACGGTGATCTGGGGACCAGAGCAAGAACAGGACTGTCTATTACGTCACAGTTCACTGAAAAGACACCACCATTTCCACAATTTATCTCCAGGGACAGAGAAAGTTACTCCTACCATAAACCTTTAAAATTGTATCTTTGTTACAGGCCTCACATGGCAGATTCAACATGCTAATTACAGCTACATGCAACTGTACTCCCCAAATTGAAGATACACATTCTAGTCAAGCACACATACAACACTTATCCAAATCAATCCCACACTAGTCACAAAAGACAGCACAGAATTTTTCAAAAATGTGATGCCTTAGAGATTACATTTTAACCACATCATTACTAAATTAGACAATGACAATAATCATATAGAAAAGGAGAAATATTACATTGTGATTGGAAGCACCTCCAAACAATTCATGAATTGAAATGGAAATGATGATGGAAATTACAAAATATTTAGACATGAACAACCATCAAAGTATCAGAATATATGGTGGTTCTTAGATATCAATTTATAGCTTCAAATATTTCTTTAAAAGTATTGAAATGAATAAGCATTTCCTTCAAGGAAGTGCATAAAATCACTCAAAAAAATTAGGCACCAAAGTAAGATCTCATCTTTCTTTAATACAAAACATTATTAGGTATATTTTACTAGAATAAAAAGTGGGGTGGGGGACAGAGGAACATTATTGGGTAAATAAACAAACACTTATTTTCCCAAGTAAAATTTTTATCAACCAAGTAATAAAAATGCTAATTTCATTCAATCTGCCCTCTTTGCTTTTTTATATCTATACTGATCAAAAACATCAATGGGTTAGTATTAACAGATATTCAGCTTTGTCATAAAAATTATGTGTATATAATATCTATATGTATATGCAATATGATTGTATGTATATATCACAGTCTAATTTGACATTTTGCCTCTAAATAGAAAACAGCTCTGAGAGAAGCAGGATGAAGGAATGAATACAGACATGGTCCCAGGGTCAGACAGCATTGAATTCTGTCTCCACTTTAACCTTGTATTACCTGAGCGACTTTGGCAAATTTCTGAAAACTTCAATTTCCTTCTCTGTAGACTAGAATTACTGTGACGCTGGTGCCAGCCACAAATGACAGCTACAAGTTACTGAACACACAGTGCTGGCATTGGGTAGAGACACTCGTCTTTGTTTCGTCATTCTAATAGTGACATTGAGTTTTACCAAGAGACTGCTATAGACTGAAGGTTGTATGAGTTCCTTCTGAAGGCTTAGGGAAAAATCTGTTCCCTTGGGTTTTTTCTGGTTTCTTGAGGCTGCCCATGTTCCTTGGTGTGTGACCTGTGAGAAATAAATTGCTGTTTACAAGCTAGGCGTTATTGGTAAAGAGCCTGCCTGCCAATGCAGGAGACATAAGAGACACGGATTTGATCCCTGGGTCAGGAAGATCCTCTGGAGGAGGGCATGGCACCCCACTCCAGTATTCTTGCCTGGGGAATCCCATGGACAGAGAAGCCTGGTGGGTTACAGTCCATAGGTTTGCAAAGAGCTGGACAAGACTGAAGTTACTTAGCATAGCACTGTCCGTGGTATTAAGTTATAATGGACCGTGAACCAAGACAGAGATGTTATTTATGATAAAAACTCAAGCATTCCTTATCCAGACAAACAGCTGTTCCAGTGGACAAAGGAAGTATAAACAAATCCCTAATCAATAACTTGGCTATTTTTTTCTTTCTTATCCAACTGAGTGTATTGCTGAAATATAGTTATGACACAGACAGACACACAAGTAAATCTCACACTTTTGTTATTTTTCCCCTTTTGGACTATCATGGAAGAGTTTCTTCTAGGACTTGAGGAATGGTGTGTACTTTTTCACACTTTTCCAAAGAGGAATAAGCAGACTTGTAAGGTTTAATAGACAGAATAATAACTCCCAAAGAAGCCCATGTCATAATCTACTGGACCTGTGGATAAGTTACAATATGTCAGGTTTCACTGCAATGGGGATTTAATGTAAATGGAATTAAAGTTGCTGATCAGCAAGTCCTGAGATGGGGACAGTATCCTTGATTATCCCAGTAAGCCCACTGTAATCATAAAACATCTCTAGAAATAAATGTGAGAGAGAGAAGACTCAGTGTCAGAGTGATGCAGCCTGAGAAAATCTCCACCTACCATTTGCTGGCTTTGAAGAAGGAAGCAGGTTACACACCAAGGAATGTGGGCAACCTCGAGAAACCAGAAAAAAAAAAGGGAACAGATTTTCTCCTAAGCCTTCAGAAGGAACTCAAGTCTTGCCACTGCCCTCATTTTAGTGAGACCAATTATAGACTTCTGACCTCCAGAAACTTAAGCAAATAAGTTTGTATTGTTTTAAGCCACTGAGTTTGAGATAATTGGTTGCAACGGTAGTAGGAAATGAGTACATAAGAGTTCCTTACAAGGAAAGAAAGAGACGGTGGCCACTCACTAGATACATTTCTGAAAGGCCTTTCTCCCCTTTCATCCACAAAATCCTGACTACGTTTGTGATCCCTGCGTTGGTGACAGTTTCTCAGGATTCAGCCTTGGGACATCTCATTCCTGTGTGTTCTGACTCTATAACTTCATCCACATTCGTGGCTTTCGATGCTGTTTTTATACAGGGCTGATCCACAAGGTTGTGTCTCTCACTCAGCCCTCCTTGCAGAGCTCCAGGCCAGAATATCTCTGTTTGGGATCTCACAAGGATCTCAAGCTTCGTGGGTCCAACACTGAGTTTTTTCTTTTTCTATTCTCCACTCCCCATCCTCACATCCCCAGCCCACTTTTCCCTAGATTTCCCCAATTGCTCATGATAGAAACTCATCAAAAAACATTTGACACCTTTTCTCAACCTTGCAAAGAATCAGACACAACTGAGCACGCACGCACACACACTCAGCCTCTGATTACCACGTCTCATCAAGCCTGTCTTCAAATACGTCTCTAATTCATCCAATTCTTGCCACTGTTTGTCACCACCCTAGTCCAAGCTATCATCATATCTTCCCTGAACTACTGTATCAGCCTCCTAAAACCCCTGCTTCCCTCTTCCCTCAGAGAATTCTCCATACGGCAGCCCAAAGTGACTTTTTTTTTTTCTGCACTGCACAGCTTGAGCCGCTTGTGGGATCTTATTTCCCCATCCAGGGATCAAACCCAGGTCCTCAGCAGTGAAAGCTCAGAGTCCTAACCACTGGACTGCCAGGGAACTCCCCAGAGTGATCTTCTAAAATATGAATGAGACAATCCATGCCTCTGCTTAAGATCTTTTTATGGCTCATGCAAGAGTATCAAAACATGTTCTTTTCTGGCTGGAATCATGGAGAAAAAGGAGAGAAGAAAAAGAAGGTTCCTGCTATACTAGAAACCCATAAGAAAAAGCAAAGGAAATTCACAGAACTGAAGACCAAGAGCCTGGGAAAGAAGTTTGTGCAAAACATGCTTTGAAAAGCAAGTAGAAAATTTATCAATGATAAAGCTAAGCACTATTACAAGGCGTATAGGCAGATGTACAGAAGTAAAATTTTTAGGATGGCAGGAAAGGCTGGTGACTTCTACATTCCTATGTGCCAATCCAAATTGGCACTTGTCATTAGGATCAAAGGTAGCAGTGGTGTGAGCTCAAAGGTCCGAAGAAACTGCAGCTTCTTCACCTCCTCCCGATCTTCATTGGCACTTTTGTGAAGTTCAGGGAGGCTTTAGTCAACATGCTGAGGACTGTGGAACCCAGAATGCACGGGGGTACCCAAGCCTGAAGTCAGCAAATGAACTGATCTACCAGCTTGCCTATGGCAAAATCAACAGAAAGTGAATTGCCCTGACGGGTAACACGTGGATCACTCAATTTCTTGGTAAATGTGGCATCGTCTGCATGGAGGATCTGATTCATGAGATCTATTCTGTTGAAAAATATTTCAAAGAAGCAAACAACTTCCCATGACCCTTCAAATTATCTTCTCCACAAGGTGGAATGAAGAAAAAGACCACCCATTCTCTTGAAGATGGAGATGCTTGCACAAGATCAATAGGCTTATTGAAATTAGTTTGTAATCTGGCCTGTTAATAAACAGATACTTCTTGCAAACTGAAAGACAAAGGAAAATCCAAACCCTGAGCATGGCTTAAAAGGCCCTACGTGATCTTCCCCCATTTTTCAAAATTTATCTTATGCCACTACCCCATGGAGCCACACTGACCTTCTTCTAATTCCTTGAATCTTCCAACCCCGCCACCCACCTCCAACCTCAGGGCCTTCATACAAGCTGTTCCTTCTGTCTGGAGCATGTCTCCCAACCTTCCACATGACTCTTCAGCCTTCAGGTTGCATCTTATCAGAGAGATCTCCTCCTACTTGAAGAAGTTCTCATAACATCTGTTATTTTCTTCCATTGTTCTGAGCAAAATCATTAATTATACATACACTTAACTATTTAATTCCGGTAACCCCTACTGGTCTAGACGTTCCCCAGATCATGTCTACTGTGCTCATCTCTGCCTGACTCACCCCAGGCACAGTGTCTCACACATAGTAAGTGCTCAGTTCAGTTCAGTTCACTCGCTCAGTCGTGTTCAACTCTTTGCAACCCCATGGACTGCAGCACACCAGGTTTCCCTGTCCATTACCAGCTCCCCGAGCCTGCTCAAACGAATGTCCATCGCATTGGTGATGCCATCCAACCACCTCATCCTCTGTCATCCCCGTCTCCTCCTGCCTTCAATCTTTTCTAGCATCAGGGTCTTTTCCAATGAGTTGGTTCTTCGCATCAAATGGCCAAAGTATTGGAGTTTCAGCTTCAGCATCAGTCCTTCCAATGAATATTCAGGACTGATTTCCTTTAGGATTGACTGGTTGGATCTCCTTGCACAGTAATGTTTGATAAAAGAATAAATGAATGAATGAAGGATGAACTTGGATGAAGTTGACAGAGTTTTTAAACTCTCGTATCCTGGTACTTCCTTAGTGGTCCAGTGGTTAAGAATCTGCCTTGCGATGCAAGGGACGCGGGTTCAATCCCTGGTTGGGGAATTAAGATCCCACATACTGTAGAACAAGGAAGCTCCTGCGTCACAACTGCTGAGCCTGCGCACCACAGCGAAGTCCCAGTGCAGCCAAAAGGAAAAAAGAAAAAAACCTCTTCTGTCATCTTCTAGAAATTATTTCTTCCTCTGTCCCCCATTAGATTCTCTTTGCCACTTCCTCCTCCCTTCCCTAGCCAGTGCTCCTAAATCTTCCTGCAGCATCAAAATACGTCTATCCTGTCACATTCCCACAGGGACTCTGCCCTCTTCTGGCCAATATGGGAACTGACTCCATTTCAATGGCGCTTGAGGATTTATTTTCCTTCTCAGGTATTTTTATCTTAATCAGCAACCTCTGGAACACCAAGAGCTTGACGCAAAATAAAGACCCCAAATCCATTTCTATTTAATAATGGGTATAAATTCAAGTCTGTTATCAAATTCGTGAATGATGAATTCCTAAATATAACCATAGCAAATGTCATCTATCAGTTCAACACTTATTTATTAACTATCTACACTGGCTGTGAAACTTAGAACTCTTCAAGGAGCCTCGGACCCAACAGTGGAGAAAGATACTGTAAGTAAATTAATGAAACTGTCCCTTCTGTAGATCATCCCCATCTCATTTCCTCCAGGGGAGGAGGATGAGCCTGGGTTAAAATTTTCATCAGCTCCTATACACTACGGCACGTGTATGTGTGATGTTAGTTGCTCAGTCATGTCCAACTCTCTGCGACCCCATGGACTGTAGCCAGCCAGGCTCCTCTGTCCATGGAATTTTCCAGGCAAGAATACTGGAGAGGGTAGCCATTTCCTTCTCCAGGGGATCTTCCTGATCCAGGGATCGAAACTGTCTCCTACATTACTGGCAGGAGCCACATTGGCATGGGCTTCCCCAATAGTAAAGAATCCACCTTCAATGCAAGAAACCCAGGTTTGATCCTCGAGTCGGGAAGATCTCCTGGAGAAGGGAATGGCAACCCACTCCAGTATTCCTGCCTGGAGAATTCCATGGACAGAAGAGTCTGACAGGCTACAGTCCAAAGTCAGACATGACTAAGCACCCAGGCACATACCCATTACGGCACATAAAAGACCTTTTCATATTTCCATCACGCCTGAAAGAGGGGCATTTCTAATAAAGATTAGAGGTAGGATCAAGAAAAAGAGCTAAGAGTACTCTACGTTTTCAGGGAAATGTTTTAAAAACCATATCTATCTTGGAGGCCTAGATGACACTACCTTTGAGAATCGTCAGTGCTTGTACATGTGTGATTGACAGTTAATCGTGAGGCCAAAGGAAACACTTGCTGGACAGAGTATCTACCACTCACCCTAACAGGGAGACCTGAAAAGTAGTCAGGGTTTGGAACACTCGCATCTACCCTGGGCTACTCTGAGGCACTCAGAATGCCAGAGGCCACTCGCGTTGACCTGCTTAGGCCACCTCTTCCCACCACCATTCCTCATTCCACTCTCACTCCTGCGTATTTTAAGAGGCTGAAAAACTCAGACTTGGGGAAATGTAATGCTAGGGAAGAGGGATGGACCCAGGAATAAAACCGAATCCTGTGCCATATTTTCTCATTTTCCTTGTCATGGCTTCTTTAGATACACCTATCCTTTAAAAGTGGATATTTAATTTCAAATACATGGGGTTTTGAAAGTATCTTGGATATTACTTTCTCATTTCGATATTAATTTCTCATTTAAATGCTTTCTTCTCTGCAATCACCGTTTGTGTTTTTTCAGTCTTCTAACTTGACTGAAGCTTTCAATGCCTAAGTCATAGATCTCTCTTGGTAAATGTCATATTGCACTTGAAAATATGTGGGCTACTTTCAAATATCTCTTGATAGTGATTTCTGACATAATTCCATGGTGATAAGAGAGCAGACTCTGTAGGATTTCAATACCTTTAGACCATGAAATTCTTGCACCTTGTTTTTATGCCCCTGGATATGTTCCAATGTCTCCTAGTTTACACTCTATGGGAACTTGAATAGAATTTGTATCCTATTATTGTGTGAAAATTGTATAAATCTTAATTATGTTGAATTGGTTCATGGTGTTTTTCAGGTCTACTATATCCTTCTACTTTTCTGTATATCCATTCTATTAATTTTTGAGAGTCTGATATTGAAACTCCAATTAAAAATCTTAGCTTATCTACTTAAAAAATAATTGTAATATATAGTATAACCATATGTAATTTTGTTCTGTGTTTTCTAAGTCTCCTGTAAATGTGTAATCATATTTCTATAATTTAAAAAATAAAAAAGAATGAGAAAAAAATTTTTTTAATCCTGTGTGTAAGGGTAAGATTTCCCAAAAGGTAGATGGAGTTTCTTTCGTGGGAGTTTAAAAAGAAGAGGCATTTTCTAGGAGAAAGGATATGGAACATTCATAAGGAAACACCCTGTAAATTGTTCAACTTCTTGGATTATTTTCTCTTAGACTGTTGGAAATGCTGTATTTAGTGTACAACATTTAGATAATTTACTTTTATATTATATACTATTATTATGTTATAGACTATTTATTATTATGCTATATCATTACTATATAACTGGTATGTTATATTAACATAATAATATTAATACGCTATATAATATTAGTACTATAACCCTCCATATGGTAATTCTTCTTAGATACACCAAACCTCCAATAAAATCTGATGTACCCATAAATCATTGTATGAGAATGTTAAGGTAAATATAGATGTAATGCAGTATAATTATATTCATCAGAATCTTTTGGTGGCTGCAGATCCAATTGGCTCAAGTGAAAAGATGAACTCATTGGATTATTGAACTGAAAATCCAGGTGCTCAAACTAAACATTCAAGAAACTCTCTTTCCTTCTTGTAAGTGCAATTTCTTCTGTGTTGTCTTTTTATTTTCAAGCAGGTGCTCCCATCGATGGGTGAAATGGCTACTAGAAGCTTCAACTTAACAAATCCGACAGAATCAGAGCTTCTATCTCCAAAATGTTTCGTAAACAGTATTAAGCAGATACCTTTTGCTCCTCTTGTAAAATCTCAAACCAGTCATTGTGGATGCGAATGGACAAACCTGGGTAAAATGCCCATCTCCAGAGGGAGGAAAGTCAGGTCCTCGGACCACATAAACCAAATCTGAAATGACAAATCTGGATGAAAGACACATAGCATTTAAAAATAGATATGTACTGATAAGTCCTCTAAATAAAACCTTATATTTTAAATTTATTTTCTAAGTAAATATATAGCAAAGTGAAAGAATAGAGGAGTGATCCAGCAATCTCCCTCCTGGGCCTATATCCAGATAAAACTCTAATTCACAAAGATACATGCACCCCGTGTTCATAACAGCACTATTCACAATAGCCAAGACATGGAAACAACCTAAATGTTTGCTGAGAGATGAATGGTTAAAGAAGATGTGGTGCATATACACAATGGAATACTACTCAGGCATAAAAAGGAACAAAATACTGCCATTTGTAGCAACATGGATACAACTAGAGATTATCATACCAAGTTATGTGAGTCAGAAAGACAAATACTACATATATGCTGGCACTTACATGTATGTCACATACATACATACAAATCCTACATATATGCTGGCACTTATATGTGGAATCTAAACTATGACATAAATGGATCTATAGACAAAACAGAAGCACGGATGTACAGGACAGGCAAGTGGTTGCCAAGGTAAGGAAGGTTGGGGAGGGATGAACTGGGAAGCTGGGCTTAGCAGATGCGGTCACTTATATAGAGAATGGATAAATAACACGGTCCTACTGTATAGCGCAGAGGACCATCCTCGATATCTTATGATAAACCATAATAGAAAAGAATAAAAAAGTGTGTATATATGTATAACTGAATTGCTTTGCTGTATACCAGTAATTAACCCAACATTGTAAATCAGCTATACTTCAAGTTTTTAACAAATCACTGAAGCATAAAAATAGAGGAAGAAAAAGTTTGCTTCTTAGAAAGGGTCAGCAGGGAGTGAGGTCAGGGCTAGTAGTTGACTCTGGCGTAGAGGGTTCCAGGTGTGGGCAAAGAGAAGGGCAAAAGCTGCAAGGGGTGACAAGTGCTGGGAGGATCTGACAGACAGGGAAGGGCCCCTGTGGCTGGAATACAGCAAGCAAGGAGTGAATGGTAGGCACTGAAGGAAGAGAGGTAGAGAGGAAGCAAATGGAGACTGCCTTGTAGATCACGACAAAGACCATAGCCTTTACTCTAAATACAATAGGAAGGCATTGAAGTAATTTGAGCCCAGGATCACCATGCTGTTACTTTCACTTTAAGAGGATGACTGCCTATTGTTACAGACTTTAGGAGGAATCAGGGGAGGGGAGAGAGGAACCAGATGAGCGAGGAGGCACAAAGCGTCAACACAAGATGAAAGATAACAGCGACTTGTGTTACAATGGTGGTGGTAGAAGTTGCATACATGGTCATATTCAAGAACTATCTTTGAAGTCAATGCCAATAGTATTAGGAGATGGATTTGATAGAGGATGTGCGAGAAAGAAAGGGATCCAGGATGAATTCAAAGTTTCTTGCTGGAGAAAGCAAGAGTTCCATGGAGGTAACAATATGTAAAGAATACTGGCAGCATGTCCCAACATCACACACACACACACACACACACACGTTTTATTGAAGAGCTAATGAACTCTGTTACTTACAATCTGGCATTCAATGCCTGCACATGTCTGGCAATCCCAAACACTGCTCTCAAGTCTAACATACTTCAGGCCCACAGGGAAACACCTCTTGCCTCCTATACTTGAACTACAAGCATATGACTGTCCTGATGTGTACAGGTTATGCTATTACCAATGCTTGGGGTAAAAATACTGCTGTGAGTGAGAAGAGGATTGGAACAGTGCAAGTTCTCAGGTAAGAGAGACAAAAGACATTGTCACATCTTTCCTCTTACATAAATAGCATCATTTCCCAGCAGTCCTGAACATCAATTTTCTTGCTTCTCTTGATATTCCAACTTGGGAGATACCTATCAACTATCTTTATTTGAAACCGTTGCATATAATTTCTGGAAAAGAAAATATGCAACATTTAAAAAATTAATATTACTCTTAAATTTATATGTATAGACCTAGAGATAACTAATGCATGAACTATAATACTGGTTGTTTATACTAGTAATTAGATGAACATTAAAGCTTAGATTTGCAAATGATTTTACTTTTATGAAAATAATGAAATTTAACTTTTTAAAAAATTTAAATATATGTAAATTAGGCACAGGGTCTTGCGGAGGTAAGCCATGAACTTCAGCTCTGTAAAGTGATCAGCTGTATTTCTTTATCCACAGTCAACCTGCCATGGATATCCCAGCACCAATCCATTGGTATGAGCATTTTTTGAAAATGGACTAAGTTTGATTTAAAATTTTGATATGCACTGTTAATAATTATCCCATGTATTTTTCCCTTCAAATCTTGCAGACAATTTCAACTGTTTAGAAGAAATAACTTTCTTGAAAACACAGAAATGAAGGATATCTACAAACTCTTGGTTCTCACACCAACCCTTTGACATAGATGGAGATACTGAAGCATAACAGCATGAAATAACCTGCCCTGATATAGCTAATAAGCAATAGATCTGATGTTCAAATCTAGGTCTGCCTGGATCTAGAGAGAGCTAGAAGGTGTCCTTTACATATATACATACACACATATACACACGGAACACTATTTATTTTGGGATTTAAAATAATCCAAAGAACTATGCGTGTGTGTTCAGTCACTTCAGTTGCGTCTAACTCTTTGCGACTCCATGAACTATAGCCCACTAGGTTCCTCTGTCAATGGGATTCTCTAGAAAAGAATACTGGAGTGGGTTGCCATGCCCTTCTCCAGGGGATCTTGCTGACCCAGGGATTGAACCCGCAGCGCCTGTGTCTCTTGCATTGCAGGCAGAGTCTTTAACCACTGAGCCACCTGGGAAAGAACTGTGATCAACCTCAAAATGTGCCTCCTTGTGGTTTTTTCTCTCCTGGCAATTTTACAGGATTTGGACAATGGCCACATCTGTATAACGAACAGATGGAATCTGGGCTCTTTCCATTTGGCCCATCTCTAAAACACACTCATCTCAATGGATTGGTGCTGGGGTTTCTGTGGTGAGTTAAGGGACTCTTCAGCCAATAGGGAAACACAGTTGCTCAACTGACAGAGCTAAGAGATAAGGGTTTCCTTCTGTAGAGTTCTTAAGTCTTGTTAGTGTGAGTCTATTTGCCCCACCAAGAAATCAGTTGAGAGACAGAATTTTTTTTTCCCCCAAATTAGAAGCATTTGCTTCTATTAAAAGTGTTTGGCTCAAAATGGATTAAAGACCTAAATGTAAGATCAGAAACTATAAAACTCTTAGAGGAAAACATAGGCAGAACACTCGATGACATAAATCAAAGCAAGATCTCCTATAACCCATCTCCTAGAGTAATGGAAATAAAAACAAAAGTAAACAAGTGGGACCTGATTAAACTTAAAAGCTTTTGCACAGCAAAGGAAACTATAAGCAAGGTGAAAAGACAACCCTCAGAATGGGAAAAAATAATAGCAAATGAAACAATTGACAAAGGATTAATTTCCAAAATATACAAGAAGCTCATACAACTCAATACCAGAAAAACAAACAACCCAATGAAAAAGTGGGAAAAAGACCTAAACAGACATTTCTCCAAAGAAGACATACAGATGGCTAACAAACACATGAAAAGATGCTCAACATCACTCATTATTAGAGAAATGCAAATCAAAACTTCAATGAGATATCACCTTACACCAGTCAGAATGGCCATCATCAAAAAGTCTACACACGATAAATGCTGGAGAGGGTATGGAGAAAAGGGAACGCTCTTGTACTGTTGGTGGGAATGTAAATTGATACAGCCACTATGGAAGACGGTATGGAGATTCCTTAAAAAACTATAAATAAAACCACCGTATGACCCAGCAATCCCACTCCTAGGCATATACACTGAGGAAACCAAAATTGAAAAAGACACATGCATCCCATTGTTCATTGCAGCACAATTTACAATAGCTAGAACATGGAAGCAACCTAGATGTCCATTAACAGATAAATGGATAAAGAAGTTGTGGTACATATACACAATGAAATATTACTCAGCCATAAAAAGGAATGCCTTTGAGTCAGTTCTAATGAGGTGGATGAACCTAGAACCTATTATACAGAGTGAAGTAAGTCAGAAAGAGAAAGATAAATATCATATTCTAATGCATATATATGGAATCTAGAAAAATGGTACTGAAGAATTTACTTACAGGGCAGCAATGGAGAAACAAACATAGAGAATAGATTTTTGGACATGGTGAGAGGGGAGGTAGTGTGAGATGTATGGAGAGAGTAACATGGAAACTTACATTACCATATGTAAAATAGATCAGATCAGATCAGATCAGGTCGCTCAGTCGTGTCCGACTCTTTGCGACCCCATGAATCACAGCACGCCAGGCCTCCCTGTCCATCACCAACTCCCTGTCCATCACAACTCACAACTTCACTCAGACTCACATCCATAGAGTCAGTGATGCCATCCAGCCATCTCATCCTCTGTCGTCCCCTTCTCCTCTTGCCCCCAATCCCTCCCAGCATCAGAGTCTTTTCCAATGAGTCAACTCTTCGCGTGAGGTGGCCAAAGTACTGGAGTTTCAGCTTCAGCATCATTCCTTCCAAAGAAATCCCAGGGCTGATCTCCTTCAGAATGGACTGGTTGGATCTCCTTGCAGTCCAAGGGACTCTCAAGAGTCTTCTCCAACACCACAGTTCAAAAGCATCAATTCTTCGGCGCTCAGCCTTCTTCACAGTCCAACTCTCACATTCATACATGACCACAGGAAAAATCATAGCCTTGACTAGATGAACCTTTGTTGGCAAAGTAATGTCTTTGCTTTTGAATATACTATCTAGGTTGGTCATAACTTTCCTTCCAAGGAGTAAGCATCTTTTAATTTCATGGCTGCAGTCACCATCTTCAGTGATTTTGGAGCCCAGAAAAATAAAGTCTGACACTGTTTCCACTGTTTCCCCATCTATTTCCCATGAAGTGGTGGGACCGGATGCCATGATCTTTGTTTTCTGAATATTGAGCTTTAAGCCAACTTTTTCACTCTCCACTTTCACTTTCATCAAGAGGCTTTTGAGTTCCTCTTCACTTTCTGCCATAAGGGTGGTGTCATCTGCATATCTGAGGTGATTGATATTTCTCCCGGCAATCTTGATTCCAGCTTGTGTTTCTTCCAGTCCAGCGTTTCTCATGATGTACTCTGCATAGAAGTTAAATAAGCAGGGTGACAATATACAGCCTTGACGTACTCCTTTTCCTATTTGGAACCAGTCTGTTGTTCCATGTCGTTCTAACTGTTGCTTCCTGACCTGCATACAAATTTCTCAAGAGGCAGATCAGGTGGTCTGGTATTCCCATCTCTTTCAGGATTTTCCACAGTTTATTGTGATCCACACAGTCAAAGGCTTTGGCATAGTCAATAAAGCAGAAATAGATGCTTTTCTGGAACTCTCTTGCTTTTTCCATGATCCAGTGGATGTTGGCAATTTGATCTCTGGTTCCTCTGCCTTTTCTAAAACCAGCTTGAACATCAGGAAGTTCACGGTTCACATAGATAGCCAACGGGAATTTGCTGTATGGCTAAGGAAACTCAAACAGGGGCTCTGTATCAACCTAGAGAGGTGGGAGGGAGATGGGAGAGAAGTTCAAAAGGGAGGGGATGTATGTATACCTATGGCTGATTCATGCTGAGGTTTGACAGAAAACAACAAAATCCTGTAAAGCAATTATCCTTCAATAAAAAAATTAATTAATTAAAAAATGTGTTTGGAAGAATGTAAATATTCAGAGAAGGGAAAGAATCACTTCCCAGCCTACAAAAACTTAATAAAGAGATTTCTCCACTGATGATTCTTAGTCACTGAGCACCGGAAGATGATGAGAGAGTTTGCTGAGGAAAGTTGAAGGAGCTAGGCCACCATGCATAGCTGTCCAGGTTGTTCATTGCAAAAGTACACAGCTGAGGTGGCAAGTGAGACTAAAATCAAGCGAGCACTCTGCCTGCCAAATCATGCACAGTGGTACCGGATTGTGTCTGCTCAGAAGAAAGGGAAATTTACTTGCATCTACAGAGTCGGACACGACTGAAGTGACTTAGCAGCAGCAGCAGCATATATATTCTCTAAATGTACTTGTGGTAGTCCTGCCCTAGGCTCCCCCAACTTTAAGGATGCTAGTGGTGACGTTGGATGTTCACCTGCACTCTTCTGAGCTCTCCTACAATCCAGAGCATTTGAGAGGCAGGTGAGTATCCCAGCATTCCAAAGAACAGGCAGAAGTGGGTGCCAGATTGAGCTGCAGAAAGACCTGGCAAAGGACCTTACCTTTGAGCATCATCATCATTTTTCGGAAATCCTGCCTTTGTTTCCAAGAAGCCTGCTAACAGTAAGGCACCATTCTTGCCACGATGTCTGGTGCCACCTGCCCACATCATACTCCAACGATGAGGTGCTCAGACCAAGATGCAGACCAACTCCCTCCCCCAGGGTCTTCTTCGGCGCTTATTCATAGGTATGTGTTTCCATCAGCACTACTCTTCTTACCATCAACAGACTGCTCTTTCAGGAAAATAGAAAGGAACAAGCGAAGCTTGCCCAGCTCATCCACAACCACAGCACTCTCTGCTCGGCTCACATTCAGCTTTTACTCAGGCAGGTGAAAGTAGGAGGAAACATTCATATTTTCCATTTTTGAAAAGGCCTCCAAAAGTTTTCTGTCTTGGTCTAGACATGCTTCCTGGTGTGTACATTTACAATGTTGTTATTCATAAATTAGAAAACTAGGACAGATGTGTTCCCGTGAATGCTCAGCTTCTGAACAAGACTGTCTGTCTGCTCCCTCCACGTTTCTGCAGAGTTAACACCCAATATCCAGGAGTGGGAACAAGTGGGAACTTGAGTCAGTTACCTGTGTCACACACATCACTTTTCTCTCAGTCACAGCCTCAGATGCCTCAAGTAGTTTGTTCAGTTCACTGTCCCTTCCAGGCTTGTCCCTGGAAAGCCACAACTGCAGAGTTTCCCACAATAAAGATCTGTACTCAAAATGAACTGATAAAGAGGATAGCAATTTTTTTTTTTAAGTCAGTATCTGCTGACTGGATCTACACTCAGACAGCCAGGTGACATTCTAAGTTCTAAAATTTTCTAATCCAAATAAGAGAGAATTGTGTGAAACTGTGTATTTTGAGGGGGACAAGTGGCTTCAGATAAAAGACAGGTAGCATATATAATTTATTTTAAGAAATCTGGACTCAGTTGACCCCCTCAATCTTTGAGGGTTCTGGAATTATCTAATACAGGGGCCTAGTCAAAAGGGTTCTGCCTGTTCCTCCATCTGTCTCTCCCTTCATTTTCCCAATCTGTTTCTCCTATACTGTCAAATAAAAATATTTTATTTGGGGGTTCTGATAAAACAGAGTGGCACGGCCTTAAGCCATAGGTTGTTTTCCCCTCAGAAACTGTTTAATGAATGTTTAACAGGTCCGAGACACTGTCCAGAAATCAAAGGATATACAAAGATGCAGGAACCTTGAATGTGTCCTCACGGAGTTTCAGCCAAGAGTAGGAACTTAGAAGGGTATTAATCATTGAACAAATATTTATTAAGTGCTTACTAGATGCCAAGTAAGTCCTCAGTGTCGGGAAAACCGGAGGGAACAAAGTAAAGACATTGCTATCATGCTTATATTCTGGAGGAGGGAGATGGACAAGGAAGAAAGAACTCTTCAATGCGTCTGTTATTATGGTACCAAGGATACTATTTCTCAGATATTGTTGGTTGTCTGCCTGCTGTGCGCACTGTGACAACAAACTTGCCTTCCCTTTTTGGACTGAGGTGTGGTCATATGACTTGGGGCTTCCCCGGTGGCTTGGTGGTAAAGAATCTGCCTGCCAACTCAGGAGATGAGTGTTCGATTCCTGGGTCGGGAAGATCGCCTACAGAAGCGAATGGCAATCCACTCCATTATTCTCGCCCGGGAAATCCCAAGGACAGAGGAGCCTGGCGGGCTACACTCTGCAAAGAGTCGGACACGACTGAAGCAACTAAACACAACAACAATATGACTTGTTACTGCCAGCAGTGACACAGGAGCAGTAATTATTTGTGTCACTTGCCGGCAGAAGCTTCAGGAGTCCAGGCACAAACACAGCACATTCCCTTACCACTGCTGCGGTCATTGTGGTAGCAACACGGTATACGAAGCCTCATCTTTCTGACACCCTGCGTGATTGGCACAAGTGGAGCCCCCTGCTGGTCTGCAGTGAACATGTTGCCTGAGTCAGATGCGTGTTTAGACGATTACGTTTGGGAATGTTCATTACCAGAGAATAATCAGAAATTTTCAGGGAAAAGGAAGTGGCTAAGTATTCTGTGGAAAAATCAAGCACAATTAAGAGTATTTTTAAAATTATATGGGAGGAAATGGTTTCTCTTTTAGATCGAGTCATACAGGAGTCTTTTCTGATCGATTGATATTTGGTCAGACACCTGAAAGAAATCAGAGTGCCAGCCATGAGAATATCTGGGTGCAGAGCATTACAGGCAGGCAGAACAGGTACGTGCAAAGTCCTGAGACAGGAGCATGCTTGGAGTGTCTGCTGTGGCCGGTGTGGCCGAAGCACAGTGAGCAAGGGGAGAGTGGTAGGAAGTGAGCTTAGAAAGTTTACTGGAGGTTGCAGGTGAGGAAGACTTTGTGGTCCACGTGGATTATACGTAAACGTTAGGTGCAAAGGAAGATGACAGCAGATGGATGAATGGCACTTGATCCAGTCATCTTTGACTCTTATCTCCACCTCACTTCGTATCTAACTCATGATCAACTCAATTGCATCTTGGATCTGTTCTCCATGCCCAACACTAACCCCACAGTCGACACTGTGGTTCCAGCTTTCTTAGCCTTGACGTGAACCACTGCAGCAGCTTTCTAACCAGCTAAGTCTTTTCATTGTTATAGCCAAAATGAATATTCTATGCTTCAGCCTCCAGAAATTTATTCTTGAAAAACTCAAAAAAGATGAAGTCACACAGGCTGGTTAAAACACATCAGAGGCAACTCCTCAGCATGGATTTGAAGCCCTCCAGCGTTATGCCAGCCCATAGGTCCTCCTTTCCAGTCTTGATGCTTACCCTCGCCCTCTCTTCCTCCCCTCCAGAATGACCTCACTCCTTAGGGCTCTCCACGCACCGTGCTGTTTCAAACCTCAGTGTCTTTACACAGCCATTCTCATGCCTTCCCCACATCCTTATTGTCAAAATCCTGACAAAACCCCAAAATCCTGCTTAAACATTACCTCCTCTGCAAAACTCTCTACGACACTGCACCTACCATGGACCAATGAGGGTCCTTTCTATTTTAACATCTGGGAGATTATATCCACAATGCCCCTAGAATGTTGGGTAGGTTTATCTGTTTATGTGACTGTCTCTTCTTCTGGGATGGTTCCTTCTTTGAGGATGAATCTTGGGATTCACTCCTCTGATTAGGGCTGGACCATGTACAGCTCTGTCCGCACCAAGGGGTCTCCTTCCTGGAATTTTTGCAGGCTTCGTTTCCTATACCTTTTCTGGACCCAGCCGCTCATTCTGCTTCCAACTCTTGGTTTTATTCTTTGTGATCTGCTTTGGGCTTAATGGTTTATTGTAATTCACATTGCCAGCTCCAGACTTTGCTTTGAACACCAAAAACTTACAGCCTTAGGCCTGCTTGGGTCAATCCTGGTGCTTGGATAACCACTAAATCCAGGGTCCTACCCCTAGTTCAGCCAGCAAGTGGGCATCGCTTACCTCTCTACACAACAGCAGTTCCATGCAGGGTGGCTGAATGAGCTGACCTCTCCTTGCAGAAGGGGATACACCTCCCTTCTTCTTCACTGTGTACCCCTTACCCCAGCCAACCTCTACCTCAATAGGAGCAAAATTTCAAAAGATTAGTGAGGTGAGTGGCAGCAGCTTCCCTCAATAGTTTGGGTGGCCCCGCTGGAGCCCACCGGCTTTATCTAACCCACTCCCCCTTCTTTCTTGTCTCCTTTCTCTCTCAAGTTGCTGGAAATGCCTCCGGAGCCATCACTAAGCAATAGCGTTAGTAGAATTTGTCCAAGCCTGTCTGAGATGGGGGTACAAAAACCACAAGAATGAAGTTGTGTGCTTTTTTTATTGAATACTTGGCAATTCTTCTTAAACATGCATCCCGATTTGAGTGAGGGGTCGGAATGAGTTACACTCCTTGTCAGACTTTGTTATATTAGCGTGAATCTCCTCCTGGGGCCATTTTGCCTCAGAGAGTGTGTTTTGAATCTTCTCTGTCTTGGAAAAACCCACAGGAGCTATGAGTAAGGATGGCGGCACGCAGAGCCCTGGGTGTGGGCTGGGTCGGCTCTGGCCTGCCAGCTCCAGAGTTTCTGGGAAAGCGTAATTGTGGTAGGAAGAATTTCTAGGCAATACTGATTTCAGGGAATAAAGGTGGAAGTGAAGAGAAAACAAAGCTGAGAAATGAGAATGAAGGATCAAGGGATGCTCCTTTTCAATGGCCCGATTAAGGCTATTACTTACCGTTTGTTGCGAAGAAGATCCAGTGTAGGGCTTTTGAGCTGTGCTGTCCATGGTGGCTTCATACCTAGATGGTAAAAGGAGCTCTCGGGTCCCCGGATGGAAGGAAGGGCACCTAAGCAGATCAGAGATGGCACGTCTAGGTCTAAATCTCACAGAAGGAAGGGGAGGCCTGGCTGTGTCCACGCAGGTCTCTTCAATTAGATGCCTGACGGTGGCCGAAAAAAAATCAACAAAGAGCCTTCAAACGTCAATGACCTAGCACCTGACATCCTCTTTACTTCCTCATTTTGGCATGGATTAATGGCTCATGATATTGTTTGACAGGGCTTTATTAAAACCAGAACAAGTTTCCCTTGAATTTTTGCTATGGGTGAGGCTTATTCAGACACCACTGGGAAGATTCAGTTGGAAAGGTGGACAAGCTTGTGTTCACATAGAGCCCTGTTGCTCTCAGTGTTTGAAATAAGGTCCTAACCTCACAGGAAGGGTAATTTCCAGGTCACCCCAGTAAGCACTGGGGAAGCAGGAGAAACCCAGGGGACAATCCCTCTGAGAACTGGTCGGAAGGCTAGGCCTGTGTTTCTCAACGCACTGAGATAATTTGGATGTTTTTAAGTTCCCAGAGAAGGAAGATAAGTCCAAGAAATGCTAAATGGAAAACTAGAGTACAATTGTCAGAGTAGCTGCAGTACAGTTGCTGCCTCAACCTTGAGATAAAAGGGAAAGATCAAACATCAAGCCTTACTCTACATTCATTTAATATAAGAAATACAGTCCATTAATAACTGCATATTAGTATATCACTATTAACATTTTGTTTTAATAATTATGCTAAATCATTATTTGCATTAATTGCTATAATATAATCTTTATATTAAGTATGTATTAATTTAATAATTATTAACATTAAATTTACCAAACATATGTTTAATATATATTAAAGTATTGGTTCAGATATCACCAAACTTTCTTAGATCATATAACAACAGCTCTAAAAGATGAAAAAAAGGATAAGCGCCCCAATTTCTTTTAAGAAACTGGCAAAAATTTGATATTAAAATGCCACATGGACAATATACAATGAGGCAAATTGTATGCTAAACATAGCTATGAACATAGTTGTACAAGCATTTGGTAAAATTGAACATTTTCTCATTAACTTTTTTTACAAGGAAAAGTAAGGAAGAGAAGGAGAGAGAGGAGGAAGAGAAAAAAAGAGAGAAGGGAGGGAAAGAAAAAAGACAAAAAATGATTATAAATGTGAACTAAAAAGAAATGTTCTTAACCTGATACAGTTACCTGCCAATCATCTAAAGCAAATATCAAACTAAATTGGAAACATTAGAGGCATGTTTCAATTTTTTTTTAATTGAGATGCAATTGACATGTAACATTGTAAAAGTTTCAAGTGTACAACATCACAGGAACATTATCTTTAAAGTCAGGGACAGGGGAAGGATGCTCACCATTACCATTTGTATTCAGGATGGAATCCAGAACAGAAAAAGAGAGAGAGAAAGAGGAACTGGAAAAGTGAAACAGGATGGTCCATGTGAGCCAATGATATGAAACTGAAGATAATCCATAATTGGTTTAATAAAATCAGTAAGAGTTCATCAGTTGCTAGATCGAGAAGCAATATATAAAACTAGTAACTTCATTATACCTAATAAACCACCATTTAGAAAATGTAACTAAGAATCCCATTCACAGTGACAGCAAAAAAAGACATAAGGCAGACAATGAATTTAACCAAAGATGCACATTTCTTAATGGAAATAGTAAAATGTACTTAAGGACCAATTATAAAACCAATAAATGGAGATGTACAGACTGTCAGTAGATGGAAAGACTCATGTTGTAAGAATGTTTAGTTCAGTTCAGTCGCTCAGTCATGTCTGATTCTTTTTGACCCCATGGATTGCAGCACACCAGGCTTCCCTGTCCATCACCAATTCCCGGAGCTTGCTCAAACTCATGTCCATTGAGTCGGTGATGCCATCCAACCACCTCATCCTCTGTCATCCCCTTCTCCTCTCACCTTCAATCTTTCCCAGGGTCTTTTCCAGTGAGTCAGTTCTTCACATCAAGTGGCCAAAGTATTGGAGTTTCAGCTTCAGCATGAGTCCTTTCAATGAATATTCAGGACTGATCTCCTTTAAGATGGACTGGTTGAATCTCCTTGCAGTCCAAGGGACTCTCAACAGTCTTCTCTAACACCACAGTTCAAAAGCATCAATTCTTCGACGCTCAGCTTTCTTTATAGTCTAACTCTCACATCTATACATTTTCCCCAAATTAATTTATAAATTTATTGCCATTCTAATCTCACTCTTAACAGGGTTTTGGACTAAATTTGACAAGCTAATCCTAAAATACATATGGAAGAATAAAGTACCAAAAGTAATCAAGAAGATTTTGAAAAATAAAAATAAGGAGGGGGACATCTTGTCTTTCCAAATATCAAGATTTCTTATAGAGCTTGGGTCCTTAAAACAGTGTGATATTAGCTGGAGGACAAATAGACTAATACAATAGGATAGAAAATCACAAAACAGACACTCACATGTTGGGAACTCAGTATATTTATTTCTGGGGTCAGGGGGCCCCTGAAAGTGACACAATAAATAGTGGGGAAAGAATGGGCTATCTAATAAATGAAGCTGAGAAAATTGACTCTCTATGTTTAAAAGTTTATTCCACATATAAAAATGAATTCAAGGCTTATTAAAAGTCTCACTATGAAATGCAAAACTTTAAAATCATGAGAAGATAATGTGGAGAGTATCAATATATATAGAAATATCTTTATGACCTTGTAATATGCAAGAGAAATTTTCTTAAATAAAACACAAAATTTGCCTCATGAAAGCAACTGAAATTTCTGTATGACAAAGATCATCTAAAATACAAAGACATGCTACTGTAGGAAGATGTTGATGATACAATCAAGAAAATACTAATATACAGAATGTACATTTTAAAAATCTCTAAATTAATAAGGAAAAAATCATCAAATATAATGGTGGGTAAACTATCTCAAAAAGCAGTGTACAATAAAAGGAAACCAACTGGCAAATAATTGCACAGAAAGATTTTCAACTTCCTTGGTAATTAGGAAAATGCAAATTAAAAGAAAGTAGAAAGAGTTAAACCTAAGAGTTCTCATCACAAAGAAAAATATTTATTTTCTTTTTCTTTCATTTGTATCTATGTGAGACAATGGATGTTCACTAAACTTATTGTGATAATACATTTAATGATATATATAAATCAAATCATTATGCTGTACATTTTACAGCTTACACAATGCTGTACATAACCTATATCTCAATAAAACTAGAAAAAAAAGAAAGTGAGATAGCACTTTATGCTAAGTAATTTGGCAAAAATTAAGAAGTCCGACAACACATGTCATATAAGCTCTGATCAGGCATGAGTTGTAATGTTGTCATGAGCTCAACGTTGGTGATTCACTATCACCAATATACCTTAAATAAGATGTGTTTAAACAGAAACAAATAAGACAGGTTATGTGTTGATCAGTTGATAGAAATGTTGTGACCAGAGGCTCACAAGAACTTAACCCTATATTTCTTCTAGGAGTAATGGTTCAATATTCACTATCAGTGTTTCCAGGAATTTTATAGAGCATGTGAAAAGTGAAAGTGTTTGTCGCATGACTCTTTGTGACCCCATGGACTGTAGCCTGCAAGGTTCCTCTGTCCATGGAATTCTCCAGGCAAGAATACTTGAGTGGGTTGCCATTCCCTTCTCCAGGGGATCTTCCCGACCTAAGGATTGAACCCGGCTCTCCTGCAATGCAGGCAAATTCTTTACCATTTGAACCACCAGGGAAGCCCAGGAACTTTATAGAGCATAACTACCGTGAACAATGAGAACTAACTGTGTATTTTAAATCTGAGTTATGGGTATGTGAACATACTTTTAAAACAGTTTATGAAAAGCACATGACTTTCTCTGTGTGTTAGAAATAGTTCACAGTTGTAAAGCATTAAAAAAAAAATGTCAGTGAGGCTCAAACAGTGAATTACAGAGAGGCTGAAGGAGGCAGGCGGGAGTGTGGTTATAAAGGAGCTTGAGTCAAAAGAAATTTGTTTGAATTTCACTGAGAACTAGAATAAGTAACTAGTACTAGCAAAAGATTTTGCAAGGTCATTTGTTCTTTTTTCTTCATCCTTTCTTCATCCTGTTTCTTGCAACTTTCCCACCCAGCTCTCAAGAGGTCCAAACAGCTGAAATATCATCTTCAATAGGACTTCCCAAAGATATCTTATTTTAATAAGGATTCTGACTCCATTTTTCAGCTTAACTGCTGACAGCTTGTAAGCTTCACATCTCTCTTTCCCTTTGCCTCACGTCTGGGCAAGATGATAAAATCTGGGTGTTTGCTGCGTTAGCACTGGTGGGAGTTCAAGACACACAAGTCTCCACTCATAGGCAAGAACCCTCAGCCTGGACTCTCCCTTAAGCACCATTAAAACCCCAGGCCTGTCTCCTTTCCTTGCTCTCTCAAGCCATTTTCAGACCTGCTTAGGGTTTCTGCCCTGACTTCTCTGGAAAATCCTCAGTTTGGTAAATAATAAACCTTTTCATACCCTCTTGGTGTGTTTCTATATTGGAACCAAATTGTGGTTGGGTGGGGGGCCATCTTATTTTTCAGAATGGCTATGGCACTTTCAATTTAGAAAAATTATTTCAGGATTAAAAAGGAATTAATATGATTGATGGGCCTTGGGGAAATAAATATGTTGAGAAACTAACAAGACTAAGCATAAGTTTTAGAATAACTAAAGCATGTTGCTGTTGTTCAGTTGCTAACTCATGTCTGACTCTTTGCAACCCCATGACTGTAGCAGTCCAGGCTTCCCTGAACTTCACTATCTCCCAGAGTTTGCTCAACTAAAGCATCAGTGATGTGCAAACAAAAAGACTCATTTGTATTTTGGTATAATTAAATGCATTGCACTTTAACCTGAGCAATGTCTCATTCTTCTGCGGTGGCTAAAGAGAAATGGGAGCTTAAACTATTTCTTGTTTGGTGCTATAACTTTCCTTGCTCATTGCAGAGTTCCACAGTTGTGGATGGAAAGACAAACACCAATCCGTGAAGAGTTCTCTTACTTCCTTGCGCTTCCTAGGCTTTCCATACTCCACAGCAAGGGCTCATGTCAATCAGACAGGAATATAGGACCTTCCTCTCTAATGGATAAGTGGATAAGTGTTAGTCGCTCAGCGTGTCTGACTCTTTGCGACCCCATGAACTGTAACCCTCCAGGTTTCTCTGTCTATGGAATTCTCCAAGGAAGAATACTGAAGTATCTGCCATTCCCTTCTCCAGAGGATCTTCCTGAACCAGGGATTGAACTCGGGTCTCCTGCATTGCAGGCAGATTCTTTACCGTTTGAGCTACAGGGAAGTCCTTATCCTCTCTAATGGGAGAGGCTGAAATTGACATTTCTGCCATATAACCCTGTCTTTTGCTACCACAGAAGAGGTGGTCAGCTAAAGGCCTGTCACTCTGCGTTTAAGCTAGAAAATACTTGTCTATCTTCCCTCAAAATGGAAAATGCAGCTGTAATAAAGGACTTATCATTAGAAAAAGCCATTAGCTAAATGTGTTATAACAATTTACTTGTGGGTTAACAACAGCTACCATATTCTGAGCATCTACCAAGTCCAGAATCACTTCCTCTATCCTCCTTAGGTGGCATTATCCATGCCCTCTTCCTCAGCTACAATAACGAAATGAATTCCAAAGAATATGATTTCACAAGGGAGAGAGATAAATATAAAATGTTTAATATTTACAAAATATTATTCATTTTGTACTTTCCAAAATTCAAAGAGCCAGAACAGATATATCTGACTGCAAAGCTTGTCCTTCTTTACAACTTATAGACTCTACCAGGCACAATTAGTCACCCATTTAACAGCTAGTCCTCACATTTTTATTTGCTAGTAATAGAATCCTGATTTTGCTCAGCTATCAGGTGGCCATCTGCTTCAGAAGAATTTGTCCCCTTCCCAGACCAAAGGTGAATCTTGATGTTATATCAAACACAGTAGTCCCATTCTTTTTCTAGCAACTAATTGAGCAATAGGCATGTGATCCAATCCTGTTAAATAAGACATATAGTGACATTGCTCAGCCGTATCCGACTCTTTGCAACCCCATGGACTGTAGCCTGCCAGGCTTCTCCATCCATGGGATTTTTCAGGCAACAGTACTGGAGTGGGATGCCATTTCCTTCTCCAGGGGATCTTCCCAACCCAGGGATCAAACCCAGGTTTCCTGCATTGTAAGCAGATGCTTTACCCTCTGAGCCACCAGGGAAGCCCAAATAAGACATATAGGAAGTCTTAATGGGAATCTTCCTGGGATAATTTTCTTTCTCTGAACAACTAATAATACAAAAAGGCTATTGATTTTATGTATAGTTTTATGTAGTTTTTTTTTTTTCTTCTTTGGTAACTTTGGTGACCATCTTGGGACACTGGAGGAAGTTACCCTAAAAGGACACAGCAGTATCCTGAGAATAGCAGAGGAGAAAAGAGAAAGACCCTAGAACCCTAATAAAATTATTGACCTGACTTAACTAAACCTTTTATCTCAGTTTTTCTCTTCAAATGAGATAATAAATACTTTCTGGTTTCAATATTTGAAGTTGGATTTTCTGTTACTGATACTTGAGGTTCAAGATGACCTGATTGACATTTGGCCAATAATATGAGATTTGCCCATAGATGGTTTGAACACCAAGAAATGAACTCTTTAATAAGTCAATAAACAGGGTTTCAGGTTTCACTATGGGGTATGGGAAACAGGAAAGAACATCACCCCACACTCACAACCCCCCAAAAAAGCTAGATAACTTAGGAAATTACAACTTTTCTTGACTCTGTCACAGAGATAGGGTCACAGGTTAAACAACAGAACTTAAGAACAACAGATGCCTCCAAGGAGAGCACTTAGCTGCAGCAAACACCAAATGTTATATGCACTGGTAAGAAAAAAATTGACTTAAATATTTAACAAATCCTTAAAAGACAAGTGTAGAGTATAGGGTATAGAGTTTAGAGTGAGCATTTAGAATTACTGAGAGTCACAGGTGTAGAAGAATTCACACCTGTTTACAACAGAGACCTCACTGAGTGTGCCTAAGAAAACTGGAGACAGAATAAGAGTCTAGAGAAGCATCCTTTATGGTGAAGACCTGGGGAAAGGAAGAGAAACCACTGAGGTGAAGGTATGAAGATCTGCCCATTCCTTCTCTTCTATATTTCCTACAGAACAAAAGCCTTATCCCACTGGAGAAAAGACATTAAACCTTGTCACCCTCAGAGTACAGATGAAGATATATTGCAGGTGGGTGCAGGAACAGAAATATCCTCTGACAAAGGTCAGGAATACTTCCAAGACCCAGAATATAAGAGATCTCCTATTGCTGAGCAAGCAGAAGAACCACTGAGAAGGCTCCACCTGTAAGACCTGGGGTTGAAGCACCTATTTAAGACTGGGACTGAAGCAGAACAATGGAAAACACCTCCATTCCACTCCCCAACATCAGGCTAGCAAACTCAAAAAACAAGCAACAGCAGTCTTTAAAAGAATGGAGAGGACTTTCATGATGGCCCAGTGGATTGAATCCAGCTGCCAATGCAGAAGACATGGGTTTGATCCCTGATCCAGGAAGATTCCACATGCCACGGGGCAACTAAAGCCCCTGGGCCACAACTACTGAAGCCCGTGCACCTAGAGCCTGCACTCTGCAACAAGAAAAGCCACCAAATAAGAAGGCCAAGCACCTCAACAAAGAGTAGCCCCCACTTGCTGCACAGCAATGAAGAGCCAGCACAACCAAAAATAAATAATAAATAAATAAATAAATTTTTTAAAATTTTATTTTATTTTTAAACTTTACAATATTGTATTAGTTTTGCCAAATATTGAAATGAATCCGCCACAGGTATACCCGTGTTCCCCATCCTGAACCCTCCTCCCTCCTCCCTCCCCATACCCTCCCTCTGGGGAGATTCCTTAAAAAACTGGAAATAGAACTGCCTTATGATCCAGCAATCCCACTGCTGGGCATACACACTGAGGAAACCAGAAGGGAAAGAGACACATGTACCCCAATGTTCATCGCAGCACCATTTATAATAGCCAGGACATGGAAGCAACCTAGATGCCCATCAGCAGATGAATGGATAAGAAAGCTGTGGTACATATACACAATGGAGTATTACTCAGCCATTAAAAAGAATACATTTGAATCAGTTCTAATGAGATGGATGAAACTGGAACCTATTATACAGAGTGAAGTAAGCCAGAAAGAAAAACACCAATACAGTATACTAATGCATATATATGGAGTTTAGAAAGATGGTAACAATAACCCTGTACGAGACAGCAAAAGAGACACTGATGTATAGATCAGTCTTATGGACTCTGTGGGAGAGGGAGGGGGTGGGGAGATTTGGGAGAATGGCATTGAAACATGTATAATATCATATAGGAAACGAGTCGCCAGTCCAGGTTCGATGCACGATACTGGATAATAATTATTTTTTTAAAAGTATGGCGAGATAAGTTTCTGAAGTGTAGGCAAAAAAGGGAAGACCTAAACCTGAGAGTGAAGTAGACATTGAGGAAAACCTTCTAGCAGACCATTCCCGACCCTAAACACAAGGTAATGCTAGAAGCTGGAACTCTGTGCTACAATGAAGGCGATCACAGCAAGAAAATAACCCAACCCAGCCCCACCCTTTAGGATGACAACCCCAGACACTAGCAAAAGTAGGAGACATGCCCATTATCAAGAATAAATAGTTACCTTGGTCTATATTGCTGTACATAAGATGTCCAGGGCAAGACATACCAAGCAGTAAATTAAATTAGTACATTATTTTAAAAGACAAAACAATCAACAGAATCACAAATAATAGAGAGATATTGGGACTATTAGACAGGGACTTTAAGCTCCCTCAGGAAGACATAGGTAACCTGACTAGTCCCATATGTTTTTAAAAAAATTTAATTTCTAATTTAAAATCTTCTTAAAAAAATAAAGGAAAAGAAAAGAAAATTCCAGGCCCAGAGGACTTCAAGACAAATTCTACTAACTATTTAAGAAAGAAGTAATAACAACACTGTACAAACTCTTTCAAAATATAAAAGAGATGACAAAAATTCCCAGCTCATTTTTCTGATACCAAAACCAAAGATGTTGTGAGTAAAGTACAGACCAATACGCCTCTGAAAGTAAAGATGAAAAGAAATATCCTCAACAAAAATAGAAAACTATGAATAACAAGGAACATCTACAATCTGACACAGGATATTTATCAAAAACTTAACAGCTTATAGCATAACTAACGGTAAGAAATTGGATCCGTTTGGAAGATTTCCCCATAAGATCGGAAACAAGGCGATCTTATTTAACACCATAAGAAATTCTTTGGGCTTCCCTGATAGCTCAGTTGGTAAAGAATCCACCTGCAATGCAGGAGACCCTAGGTTGGGAAGATCCTCTGGAGAAGGCATAGGCTACCCACTCCAGTATTCTTGGGCTTCCCTTGTAGCTCAGCTGGTAAAGAATCTGCTTGGATTGCGGGATACTTGGGTTGATCCCTGGGTTGGGAAGATCCCCTGGATAAAGGAAAGGCTACCCACTCCAGTATTCTGGCCTGGAGATTTCCACGGACTGTATATAGTCCATTGGGTTGCAAAGAGTCAGACACGACTGAGCAACTTTCAGTTTCACTTAGAAATCCTAGCCAATGCAATAAGGCAAAAATAGAGAGAGAGAGAGAGAGATGAAATGGATTGGAAAGGAAGAAATAAACTGGTTGAGAGACATATAAAGGGTCTGAAATTTTATGCTACTTGCAAAATAACAAGTTAGCCTGCCCCCGTTCATAGATGCTGGCAGAGGCACAAGATTCCTGGGTCAGAGAAAAGGACTTAATTACTTACAACAATAGCAGTCACCAAAATATCAATATTTTCTTGTGCTAGTACCTCTAACCCCAGTTCTCACAGGGCAGCCTGATGAGGGCTGGAGGATATCTGTAAATGGTTAGGAAACCTAAATATTTTATACTGGTTGTCACTGATTTCCAGAAACTGAGGTTGAAGGGAGAATTTGATTTCAAGGAGGCACAGAAAATTTTCTGGTGTGGTGGAAATGTTCTATGTTTTGAAGAATTGTGAGAGTCACTTGGACTGCAAGGAGATCAAATCAATCGATCCTAAAGGAAATCAACCCTGAATATTCATTGTAAGAACTGTTGCTGAAGCTGAAACTTCAATACTTTGGCTACCTGATGCAAAGAGCTGACCCATTTCCTGATGCTAGGAATGAGTGAAGGCAAAAGAAGAAGGAGGAGGCAGAGGATGAGATGGTTAGATAGCATCACCAACTCAGTGGACATAAATTTCAGCAAATTTCAGGAAATAGTGGAGGACAGAGGAGCTGGTGTGCTACAGTCCTTGGGTTCACAAAGAGCTGGACACTACTTAGTAACTGAACAACAACAGCAATTATATCGCTGATACAACTCATAGATCTTTACACTAAAAAAAAGTAAATTTGGTCCTATCTAAACTACACTAACTTTTTTAATGAAAGAATTACGAAGAGCGACATAGATAAAAATGTTATCTAAAAAAGTAAAGATCCCATTTCCAGAAGTTGTTCAATTTTTCACCAAACTGCCAGGCTAGAGGAGAAATCAGGAGTTGGAGTAAGATTACAAGGCTAGGTATACAAAGATGAAAAATCTGAGACAAGGCAGACACAGCCAACAGGAAGCAAGGAAGGCCAACAGCTTTGGGAGTTTAACCAGGCTTTCAAGCCATGGAGGGAACACACTAGAGGTCAAAGGGGACACCCAGAGAAAATTCAATCCTTTAGACTTTCTAGCTGAGAAAGGATGGGGTCAAGGAGGCCAAATGCCAGGTGAGGAGAGAGCCTGAGGCTGAAAACCCAGTTTAACTTGGGGTATCTCATGCCCTTTCTGGTCCAGGTTCACAGATTAACTCTTTTGTGCTTACTTTACACACCATGTCCTCCCACCCCGAAAGATCCAGAACTGATTAGTCAGCTCAGCCTCACAGTTGATTTTGTGGAATTAGAAAGCCAAATCTGTTGATTGAATTGATGATACCAGCAACTGAAAAGGTGTTTTGGTGTCTTTTGGACAGGGCCTATACATGGGTAACATTGTTGGTATTTCAGAGTAATCTTATGCTACAGTGACATGGTTAAAGAGTGGGGAAAATGATCAAAATTTAAACTGTCTCTATAAAATGTGCATTCACTACTATTTCCAGTTTGCTGGAGAAAATGCCAATGTGGTCAGACTTTATTTTTTTCAAGATAAACTGAAATCTGAGTCTTTACCTGAAAGTATTAATAAGTGAATTTTCCAAATAAAATTCCTTAGCAGTACTGGTTCTGTCCAGGAGATGTCATTTTGCAACTCCCGTGGAGCTTTAGGAGACCCCATTTATATTTAATTTTTTTAAACTTTTAATTTTGTATTGGAGTATAGCCAATTATCAAACGATGTTGTGATAGTTTCATGTGAACAGCAAGGGACTTAGCCACACATATACATGTATCCATTCTCCCCCAAATTCCCTTCCCATCCAGGCTGCCACATAACATTGAGTGAAGTTCCCTGTGTTATACAGTAGGACCTTATTGGTTACCCATTTTAAATACAGCAATGTGTATGTACGCGTCCATCCCAAACTCCCTAACCATCCTTTCCACCCACCATCCCTTGCCTCCCACCCTTCATCCCCTGCCAAGAACTATAAGTTCCTTCTCTAAATCTGTGAGTCTCTGTTCTGAAAGTTACGTTCATTCGTATCATTTCTTTCTAGATTCCACATATAAGGGATGTCATATAATATTTCTGGGTTTTCCTGTTGGCTCAGCGGTAAAAAATCTGCCAGCCAACACAGAAGAAGCGAGTTCAGTCCCTGAGTTGGGCAGATTCCCTTGGAGGAGGAACTGGTAACACACTCTAGCAGTATTCTTGCCTGGGAAATCCCATGGACAGAGGAGCCTGGTGGGCTACAGTCCATGGGGTCGCAAACAGTCTGACAGGACTTAGTGACTAAACAATGGCAACAACACGGTATTTCTAGGAGACTCCATTTTTAAAAAGCAGTAGCAGAAATAATCTTTAACCCTCTCTCACTTCTATACTGAGGATACTTTGAGAAATGCCAAAGATTGCTAACTTTGTTAGTATGTTTTTTTCTGACTCAACAGTTGTTATCCCACATCTAAGAGTGTAGAGCTCAGCTGGTAGATCCCAAAACTAATCGAGAAGCTATAGCAAGGCTGGAGTAAGGAGGGATTACAGAGAATAGGGGACTTTCACCTTCTGGGCTTCTGGCCTGTTTCACTGGAGCACCACCACAGGCAGGTACTGGTGGCAGAGGCAGCTTTTGCATTCTCCCGGCGTGGCTGCAGCGAGAACGCACATCTGTGAAGCGTTTGCCAGCATGTCAAGAGTAACAGGACTCTTGAAGCTGTTTCAAACGTCATGCCAATCCTTGTGCATAACATGTTTAAAAAGATTGTTGCTTTAGAGATCTTAATATTTAAAAAAAAAATGAAATGCAATACTTTTAGCCACTTAAAAGTGGAGTTCCTTTTCACTAAGCAAAGTTGAACTTTTTAAACTTCTTTTTTACCAAACAAGTCCCCTCCCCCCCTTTTTTTTCCCGCTAGGGAGCAAATAAGTTAGCATGAGGGTCCTAAGTGCTCTTAAAATCATTTTGCTATAGATCTGTGCACTGTTTATAATTCTTGAATAAAGCTAAAAGTAAAGAAAGGCTTTCTCTGAAGGTTTATGAGCATTTTTCCATGAAGCAGAAGTCAAACAGATCAAAGAGATCTAACAAAATGCTTCAAACCTGGGATAGGGTGGGCTGAAGGCCCGTGAATCGAAACCAACCTCTCCAGATAGTTTGGGAGATATCTCTTGTTATTTAAAAATAAAAGCAAAACTAAAACATGATAGTTTGACTGTATCAAACTGACATTTTTGAACAGAGTTGTTAAAAGCATCAGTCTTTGATATTTTACCCACAGCATTAAAGACATTTTAAAAGAGGTTAGATAACTGTTTTACCAAGTGGCAAAAATGAACACAATCAGGTGAATTTCCTAACTCTCTTTTCCTAATAGCCATTCTTCTCTGGGCTTCTCTGAGTCTTCCTACAAAAGGCAGAGTTTTCTAGGTTCACGAAGAATTAATATACAGGCTTAAATTATCTCAAGCAGTAAAATGTATTCTGTGTATTTTGAATGCTCATTAATTGAAGCTTTCGCTTTTGATACACTACCAATTTAAATGCCTACTAACCATTTACTTTAAAATAGAAAAATAAAAACAAAAGAAATCAAATGAATATATTTGCTGGAAAGGCATGAATCTGTCTAGCCATGATTAAACCCTCAATAAATCTGCTTCTAATCATCCATTGGTATTTAAATATATAATAACTACTCTATTAAACTTAATTCTCTCTATTTAATGACAGTTATTCTAAATTTAATGACAGTTATTTGAAATATATACCCACAGATTATTAACAACATTTTAACAAGATTTTTAAACCAAGGAACGTGAGTATGAATCCATCAAATGTCAATAAATCAATTACTAGTTAATGTAGAATGCCTGAATTGTTAAATGGAAGCATACCCAAGTGAGAACGCTTTGAAAACATTTCAATGAAAAATAATTTGCCGGGGGGGAAAAATCCATCTGTGAACTGCTGGTACTATTTCAGCATAAAATTAAGGCTATATAACTTTAAAATATATTTATTTTGTATGAAAATATGCATTTGGTGAAGTGCATTAAATTTTCTTGATTGGGAGTTGACTTTAACCAGAGTACCATTTTAACATTATAAGTCAAGTGGTTTTAATTTTTCTGTTGCCAATTAAATATGTGCTAAAAATACTACATACTATTTTATTCTGGGGATTCACAACCAGGTTCGTACAAAAATTCCTTTATATAGAATATGAGAAAAAGCTTTTTGCAAGTTATGGTGCCCACCAAGTCACCATCCCTCAAACAAAATGAAGCCCTTAATTCAAATAATTCTGTTTCTTCCTTGCTGGCAGGGTGTGCTTCCAGAAGGACTCTGGCTGCCATATCTTTCTGATGAGTATGCCCTGACTGCATGGCCGCGCCCTTCCAGCCATCCTCTTCCACAGCCTGGGACATTTATTGGGATCAGAAACATAGACTGGCAAGTTTGTGTGATGTAAGAATCCCAACCTATAAAGCACATCAGTAGACACTTTGTAGCATGTGCCGTTTATTAGGGTTTCCATTAAAAGTATTATGTTTCTATACTTTACAACCATAAAAGAGTAAATAATTTCAAAGGATTGCTTGATAGAAGACTTCTGTTTTAAATGGAACTTGGAAATATCTGGGAAATCACTGGAATAAATGAACTTAATAGACCCAATGCTGTGAAGTTCTTTTTAACTGTTTTCTTAAGCACATAAAAAGATATACCATTTCCTCCAACATTTTTTGAAATAGGTTTTGGTTTGGGGTTTTTCTCTGTAACATTTGACTTATAAATATTTCTTACAATGCTTCCATTGTTCCCTTTCTTTCTTTCAGTCTTTCTTTCTTCTTTCTTTCTTCTAGTGCTGAGGCTGACTTCTTAACACCAGCCGATTCCACCCCCACTCACTGTTCTAACCTATAGGATAAATCAGAACTTTAAACCAGAAAGTAACATTACATGCCACTCAAGAAAACCTGCTGCACCACTTGATAAGTTGGAAAATGTATAACAAATGCCCCTATTGAGATATTCCCTTTTTTTTAAGAGGAAACAAATTCCATTCATGGGACTAAGCAAATATTTCATCAATCTGGTTCATGTGGGAAACCAATACACCATTCACTGCCTGGAAAAGATTAGATCAGGTCGGTTTCAGAATACAGACATTTAAAAAAAATATTGATCATATCAAACATTTAAAGAAAAGTTAGTCATTCAGTTGTGTCCAACTCTTTGTGACCCATGGACTGTAGCCTGCCAGGCTCCTCTGTCCATGAAATTCTCTAGGCAAGTAATACTGGAGTGGGTAGCCATTCCCTTCTCCAGGGGATCTTCCCATCCTAGGGATTGAACCTGGGTCTCCCACATTTTGGGCAGATCTTTTTTATTGTCTGAGCCACCAGGGAAGTCCAAAGAAAAGTGAAGTTGTCTATAAAATATTAACATGTTATAATTCAAGTGGAATAATCCAGTTTGTCTCCACAGTCTTGTTCTCTGGAAATTACATGAACTCCTGCTGGGTTTTGTCTGTGTAGACAGTGCATTAGATGGAACACCTCCTTTTTTCAGGGTTGTTATTTAAAGGATGAAGTGAAACATTTCTGAGCACCAGCAATACTAACCGTCAGAGGTGAGCTGATGAACATATAACCCCGAGGGTGAAAGTCATTTGACTATCTAACTGTACAAAGGAGGTCTCAAAAAAGTGGAGACCAACTTTTTTAAACCTCAACATGTACACCTTCTAAAACAACCCTGGGAACTAAGAAAGAGAGGGAGCATAGCATTCTCGGGTGTGTTCCCTAGACTTGGTAAAGAGGGCACTAGTCATTGAGAGTGGCAACTCCCAGACTGGCATGCCAGCCTCTACACTGAATTTTTGGCCCATATTACCTCTTTTAATTCTTATCACCCTTTCTCATCTTCATTTGACAGATAAGAAAACTGAGGCTCAGAGAGGTTGAGTAACTTGCCTAAGCTCACAGAGTTAGTCATGTAGCTGGGATTTTAATCCAAGTCTGACCAAATCCAAAGTTTATGGCCTTTATTGCCATGCCTAATTTTTCTCCTGCTTCCGAGTTAGGTATGGCCAGAGGACAGAAAGCAGAGCCCTATCTAGAGAGACGCCTGACTCTTAGGAGGTAAGAATGCCCCAGAGTCAAGATGGAAATCACTCCATAGTCGTTCACAGGGACAAGGCCTCCTGCTGTAGAGCAGGTCTGCTTGGCAGGGAAGAATAAATGGGTGATGGATTCATGAACAGCCCCTTGAATCCCCTCACAGGACTTAATTTCTGCAGTTGATCACATGGAAGATGAATCAAAGCTACCAACCTCCTCTGGCACTGAGCCTGGGGGGTGGAGGGCTGGTGGATTGATTGAGCGAGGGGAGGCCAGTGAAGAGGAATGAAGTCTGGGAATGACAACCCAGGGCAGTCTTAATATGACCAGGGCCTTGTCTTTCCCATCAAAGCTATGCAGCCTTACTGGCGAGGCTGGGAAAGGGAATAGCAGAAGAGGAATCCAAGGCAATTAATCACCTTGCTTGCTGAGGAGGGGCAACTCAGAAACCAAAGGGAAAAACAGGGCTCACTTCCACACAGCACTCAATCTCCTGAAAGAAACAGCATAAATAGAGTCATATTTGCCAATGAAGGTTTCTAAATGTTTAAACTAGCCAGTAATGCCACCCAGATGGAGAAACTAACGCTTGCGGAAGTTCCATGATTTGTACCATAGTCCCTCAGTGAGTTGGAGATACAGCAGATGTGAACCCCCAATCTCTTGATTCCCAGATTTGCACATAAACCATCAAAAATACAAACCTTCTAGCCCTGAAATCTACATAGCCCTTTGTCTGCTGTGTGGTCCTCTGTCAAGAGCCAGCATTGCACTATGCAGAAGGGGTTTCTTTCCCCTTACACAATCTGTAAGTCTTAGTGAGCTGGGCCTTCAAGTTTTTCTTTTATCCTTTCATTCATCTGACAAATATTTACTGAGTGCTTACTGTGATTCAGGCAATGTTCTAGATGGAGGAATGCAGTCGTGAACAAGACAAAGAGCTTGTTTCCCAGAATGCAGATCTTAGGAGGGGCAGGCAACAAACAAAATATCAAGAGTGAACGTGCCACACAGAAAATAAAGTTGCACGATGGGATGAAAAGTGACAGAGGGAAACACCTTAGACTGGGGATTCAGGGAAGGCCTCCTAGATGAGAAGACTTTGGCGCCAAGACATGAATGATAGGAAAAAGCCACCCATGTGAAAACAGGAGGAAAGCATAATTTTCAACCCCAAATTTCTCCTAGAGAACCCCCAAGTTATGCTTTTCTTTAGCTTACTTGTTTCTTCTACCCAAAATAACTTATCAAATTGCAAGTAGGAACTCCCTGGTGATCCAGTGGTTAGGACTCTGTCCTTCCAATTCAGGGACACGAGTTCAATCCCTGGTCAGGGAACTAAGATCCCACAAACTGTGCAGTGTGGCCAAAAAAAAATTTTTTTTAAATCAAAACAAAAAAACAAAACTCTCCTCTTGAAAAAAAATGCAAGTAATTGCAAGTGTCATCCTACTAAGAATAAAGCAAAATATTTTATTTTGAATTTTTAAGTTTCATTAGCAAGCTTTGATATTTTGACTATTAATGTTCATTTTGATGAGCATGGAATTCCCTACATGTTTACAACAGATTAAGCCACAGCAGTATTTTGTATCAAAGAGACTGATGCACAAAAGAATTGAGAGGTTCACAGAAGAGTTCAGTGGAAGGACAAATGTCATAGTGAGTGAGTGAAGTCACTCAGTCGTGTCTGACTCTTTGCAACCCCATGGACTGTAGCCTACCAGGCTCCTCCATCCTTGGGAGTGGGTTGCCATTTCCTTCTCCAGGAGATCTTCCTGAGCCAGGGATTGAACCCAGGTCTCCCGCATTGTAGGCAGATGCTATACTGTCTGAGCCACTAGGGAAGTCCTTTGTCATAGTCATATTATTCTCAAATTCACCTGCACAGTAGATCCTACACCTGGTTCTCCACTCACCATCTCTCATCATTTTATGTGGCAGCCTTCTAACTGAACTCCCAGCTTCTCAGCCACCAAGGTGATCCTCTCAAAAAGAAAATCTAATCACATTCCTCCACTCCTCACCTCATTCTGACAACTTTCTGTGATTGTTACGGACTGAATTGTGTCCCACCCAAATTCATATGTGGGCTTCCCTGGTGGCTCAGTGGTGAAGAATCTGCCTGCCAATGCAGGAAACACGGTTAGATCCCTGGGTCAGAAAGATCACTTGGAGAAGGAAATGGCAACCCACTCCAGCATTCTTGCCTGGGAAATCCCTTGGACAGAGAAGCCTGGAGGGCTACAGTCAGTGGGGTCGCAAAGAGTCAGACATGACTTAGCAACCAGACAACAAATTCATATATTGAAGCCCTAATCCCCAGTGTGACTGCAGTTGGCAATAGATCCTTTAAGGAGATAATTAAGGTTAAATGAGGTTATAGGTTAAAGTACAAAAGACACTATATCTTCAGATTTGAGAGTGAAAATCACTAAGCTGTGTCTGACTCTTTGCAACCTCATGGACTGCAGTCATTCTAGTCGTGCTCATGCCCCGTTGATAAATCGTCTCCGGCTTTTTTTGCCTCCATGGACTGTAGTCCACCAGGCTTCTCTGTCCATGGAATTCTCCAAGCAAGAATACTGGAGTGGGTAGCCATTCCCTTCTCCAGGGGATCTTCTTGACCCAGGGATCAAACCCAGGTCTCCTGCATTGCAGACAGGTTCTTTACTACCTGGGAACTACCTGTCTGAACTACCAGGGAAGCCCATGTTTCGGGCTAAGAAAACTCAGTATCTTATGTGATTAGAGAGGAAAACATTACCACAATATGTAGTAATAGCAGTCCACAAGTCATACAAGACACACAAAGTACATCTACCAAAAACTTTGTTCTAAAACCTAACTTTTTAAGTGAAAAAATTTAACTAAAATTTATGGGTTTTTTTCCAGTTTTATTGAGTGAACTATTTTTTAATGCAATAGAAAAGATTACTGAGTTTAACATAAAGAAAAGAAGATTAGGGAAGAGCTTTGGCTAAAACAAAAACTCTACCTGCAAATAACCATCCCTTAATTAATCCTTGAGACTGGGGAAGATTTCTTTTGGTGACTTATTTTGTTGTCATTGTCATCTTATGCAGGTGATTTTTTAATTGAGATAAACATATAACATTGTATTAGTTTTAGATGCACAATGTAATAACCTGAGATAGATAGATAGATATATAAGAATTGATGTTTTTGAACTGTGGTATTGGAGAAGACTCTTGAGAGTCCCTTGGACTGCAGGGAGATCCAACAGTCCATCCTAACAGAAATCAGTCCTGAATGTTCATTGGAAGGACTGATGCTGAAGCTGAAACTCCAATACTTTGGCCACCTGATGCAAAGAGCTGACTCATTTGAAAAGACCCTGACACTGGGAAAGATTGAAGGCAGGAGGAGAAGGGGATGACAGAGGATGAGATGGTTGGATGACATCACCGACACAATGGACATGAGTTTGAGTAAAATCCAGGAGTTGGTGATGGACAGGGAGATCTGGCGTGCTGCAGTCCATAGGGTCGCAAAGAGTCAGACATGACTGACTGAACTGAACTGAACCGATACTGCAAATTGATCACCACAACAAGTTAACTTAACAGCCATCACCATAATAGCTATAAATGTGTGTGTGTGTAATGAGAACTTTTAAGATCTACTTTCTTAGCAATCAAATGTAAAATACAGTACTGTTACCTGAAACTAACACATTATAAATCAATTATTATTTTATTTTGAATTTTATTATTAAATTATTTTAAACTTCAATTTAAAATAACTGCCAGGAGCAAAAAGAAAAAAGTAAAAATCAGCTTAATGTAAATAATAATAATAGAATATAATTGTTAACTCTGGCCATCAAGCTGTACGTCATATCCCTGGGACTTCTTTATAACTGGAAGTTTGTACCCTTTGACAACCTTCACCCATTTTGCCCATCCCCCACCTCTGACAACCTCTAATCTTTTTCCTGTACCTATGAGTCAGTTTGGGTTTGTTTACAATTCCACATATAGTTTTTTTAAGACTACACAGTTTTGCCTTTCTTATCTGACATATTTCATTAAGTATAAGGCCCTCAAAGTCCCTGCAATTGTCACAAATGATATCTTTCCATTGTATGGCTGAGTAATTGTCCATTCCACATTTTCTTTATCCATTCATCCATTGATAGATAGTTAGCTGTTTCTCTTGTCTTGGTTTTCATAAATAATGCTGCAATGAATATGGGAGTGCAGCTATCTTTTCACGTTAGTAATTACTTTTCCTTCAGATATATACCCAGAAGTGGAGTTGCTAGATCATATGGTAGTTCTATTTGAATTTTTTGAGGAGCCTTCTTAGTGGTTTCCATAGTAGCTGCATCAATTTACATCCTAACAGTGTACAAATATTTTCTTTTCTCCACATCCTTACCCACACTTGTTATTTTTTGCCTCTTTGATAAGTGAAAGTGAAAGTGAAGTTGCTCAGTCCTGTCTGACTCTTTGCGACCCCATGGACTGTAGCCTACCAGGCTCCTCCCTCCATGCAATTCTCCAGGCAAGAATACTGGAGTGGGTTGCCATTTCCTTCTCCAGGGGATCTTCCCTGACCCAGGGATCGAACCCAGGTCTCCTGCATTCCAAGCAGACGCTTTAACCTCTGAGCCACCAGGGAGCCCCAACTGCCATTCTAATAGATGTGAAATACACCTTAAGTGATTTTCTTTAGAGTAGAGACTTTAACATTGGAGTTGGCTTTGTGGGATACATCATAGTCAGCTTGCCGGTAATTGCTCATCTGTTGGTTTAGGGGTTTCCATTCTCTCCACACCTATCTGCAAACCCTATGCATTGCCAACTTCGAGTATGTTCCTGAGTGTCTCACTGGAGAGTGATGCAACAGGTCACCACAAGTCCAGGTAAGGAAAAAGTATAGAGACTGGCAGTCAAAAATGCTGACCAGAAATTTCGTGCTCTGATATTTTTCTGTGGATTACCATGAGCCTGGAACTCTAACCCATTGAGCTGGATAATTGAGTCATATTATTATACACATCTTTGCAGAAGGTAGAGTGTTTTCTCAGTATATCTAGTAGAATTATATGACAAATATAACAATTTTATATTTTTTTACTTTGGGAGTTTGAAGGTTTAGATAGTAATATGTTTCTTGTTTTGTTCATGGTTTAAGCAAAATCAACAAACTGATTTTGTCGATTAGGTATTGGACTTTTTATTTGCTCCAGAAGCATTTACTCAGTGATCTGTTAATATTGTTGTTGTTGTTCGGTAACTAAGTCATGTCCAACTCTTTGTGACATCATGAACTGCAGCACACCAGTCTTCTCTGTCCTTCACTATCTCCCTGAGTTTTCTCAAACTCACCTCCATTGAGTCAGTGATGCCATCCAATCATCTCATCCTCTGTTGCCCCCTTCTCCTCTTGCCCTCAATCTTTCCTGGCATCAGGATCTTTTTCAATGAGTCAACTCTTTGTATCAGGTGAACAAAGTATTGGAGCTTCAGCTTCAGGATCAGTCCTTCCAGTGAATATTCAGGGTTCATTTCCTTTAGGATTGACTGGTTGATCTCCTTGTAGTTCAAGGGACTCTCAAGTCTTCCCCAGCACCACATTTCCAAAGTGTCAATTCTTTAGCACTCAACCTTCTTCATAGTCCAACTCTCACATCCATACATGACTACTGGAAGACACAGTTTTGACTATATGGACTTTTGTCAGCAAAGTGATGTCTCTGCTTTTTAATACACTGTCTAGGTTTGTCCCAGCTATTTTTCTAAGAAGCAAGTGTCTTTTAATTTTGTGGCTGCAGTCACCATCCACATAGATTTTGGAGCCTAAGAGAATGAAATCGGACACTCTTCCCGCATTTTCCCCATCTATTTGACATGAAGTGATAGGACCAAATGCCATGGTCTTGGTTTTTTGAATGTTGAGTTTTAAGCCAGCTTTTTCACTTTTTCATTTTTGTAATGTTAATATTAAAACATTATAAAACCAAAATAACAATATATAAACACTCCACCTTGAGACATTACTTTCAAGTAATAGGAAAAGCCAACTTCCACACTTAAAAGCAGAGAAATGAAGAAAAGAAGTAACAGAAAAATGAGCATGGATGGAGACCACTTGAGGGCACCTATACATTTTATGCTAGAGAAGTGGTGGAAGTTAAAAAGCTGGCCTGTCTCTGAAGACCAGAAAACCATATGAATAGAGGAGGCATCTTATATATCTGTCAGAGTTCATTCTGGAATTTTTTTTACATCCTTCTGATAACAGTTTAGAAAGAGATCAAAGTTAAAACTAAGTAAGTAATTAAGCCAAGAAGTTATTAAATATCAGATCCAAATTATTAAAAACCGAAATACAGAGCTTAAAAAGAAAAGAGATACAATATACAATGAGATTATATGAATCTTCAGATCCCCCATGTCTGCAAATAACTTCCCAAATATTCATAAATCTAAGTAACTTCCTAGCAGGACATCTCCCAAACAAAGTATGACTGAAAACAGAAAGCTGAAATACATAAAAAAAAGAAAAACAGGCTTTGGGTATTTGCTTTGTCTGGAATTTATTAAGAGGCGGAAATGCCACCAAAATGGAAATTGCACACAGGGAAAAAATCCCACCATGTTTTTATCCAGATAGGTTGGAAGTGATGTAATAAAGGCACCGTAATTTATGTATGTAAATGTGTGGGCAACTCATTCAGGGAGTGACAAATGGTGAATTCTAGTGGGAAAAAAAACAGTGGACATCAAAGAAATTTGATTGGCTGCCAACAATCATTAATCTCTTCAAGACCCTTTTAATACAAAGATGCCAAATAGAGCTTGTCATTTTATTCCATCCTCAAAGCAATACATTCTTATTTAAGAAGTTATGAGCGAGTATAACATTATATCTCATTTGATACACCCACAAAAGGTATGGTAACCTTGAGAAGATTTCATTCTTAAAAATGAGGACATTGATAAATCGACAGCCATACACCTCAAGGATAATGATTTAAGTCTGACCATAGTCCTCAGCTTGATGTGACTGTGATCTTCATTCATCTTGCCATGGCCAGCAAACCACATCACAGAAACCACTATATATGATAACATGTCACCAACAGCCAGCTCGCTAACCAGGAGAGACTTCAAATAAAGATAGAACTGAATTGTTTCAGATGCAGAGGCGTGAGAAAAACCTTAAGAATTATGATAGAAGAAGCTAAATATCACACTAAAAGGAAACATTTGTGCAGCTGTCTAGAAAACCTAGGGGTCGTTGGCTGCAGCTATCGCAGAATTACAGCATTCCGTGTGCTAACACTGTTCAGTGACAAACCTCACCAATGACGTGGCTTTACCAGAAATCACTTAGTACTCTTCAAACTCAGAGCTTGATACATTTCCATGGACAGCCTCCCTTAAAGACCCTTCCTTCTTTAGATTTCTATAATTCTATGTCTTACACACCTCAGCAGTAAAACACAATGTGTTGCTTATTACTTCTTCTGAAATGAGTACCCAATGTTTCCACCTTGAAACTTTACTTCAACAAAGTCTACACCAAATTATTTCTGCTTCTCTGGACATGAATGGAAGAGGTCTCAAAAAAAAATAATTTAAAATTCACTCAAGTAATGGGATAGCTATATTACTCTTCCTCCGACTGCAACCTCAATAAATAATTAGAAGAAGTGTGTATAGGTAGATGTGTGTGAGAAAGAAAACAGAGAGAGACAGAGAGACAGGCAAAATCAAGATTTTGCCCACTAGGGGAAGTTCTGTTGAGTTCTTTGATCAAGGTCCCTAGATGTTGACTTATAAATGCTAATACAATAAAATAGTAAAAAACTACCTACCTGAAAGAGTTCACAATGCAACGAAAATATACTACTCCCCAGCACCTGCCAGAGGGCCTTCCACAGAATAAAGACTCGATAAAAAACAGGAATGGATTTATCATTATTTTTCCTATTCTCTAAGTTGTCTTTTCACATTCTTGTTAATGCCCCTTGGATACACAGAAGTTTTCACTTTTATGAAGTCCAGTGTATCTTATTTTTCTTCTGTTGCTTGTGCTTTTGGTATCAAATATAAGAATCCACTACCAAATCCAAGGTCGTGAAGATTTATCTCTATGTTTGCATCTAATAATTTGAATAGCTTTAGGTCTTATATTTAAGACCATTTTGAGTTAATTTCTTTTTTTCGTATTTATGTATTTGGCTGCACAGAGTCTCGGTTGAGGCACAAGGGATCTTCCCTGTGGCCCACCAGCTTCTCTAGTTGTGGGCTTAGGTGCCCCACACTATGTGGGAACTTAATTCACTGACCAGGGATCGAGCCTCAGTCCCCTGAGTTGGAACCACTAGACGGACCACCAGAGAGGTCCCTTGAGTTAATATTCATACATGAAGTAAGGGAGGAGATCCAACTTCATTCCTTAGCGTGGTGTTATTCAGTTGTCCCAGTCCCATTTGTTGAAGAGACAGTTCTTTATCCATTGAATGGTTTTAGAATTCTTGTTGAAAATGAGCTGGAATCCCTGTTGAAAATCCTTGTCAAAACCTTAGGTGTTTCAGTTTTTTTTTGGCCTCTCAAATAAGTGGATTGTACAGCTTCACTAGTAAAGGATTATTTAGGTTTCCCATTTTTGCCATTATAATTTTTCAGTAAATGACCATGTGCCATTTTGCATAATGTATCTCATTTGTTTTATTTTTTGTTTTATTTTTTCTCATTTACTATTTTTATTTAAATTTATTTATTTTTAACTTAGTAGCTTCATTTGTTTTATTTTTTTCTCATTTACTATTTTTATTTAAATTTATTTATTTTTAATTGGAGGATAATTGCTTTATAATAGTGTATTTGTTTTTTGCCAGTTTCATTTGTTTTATAAGTAAATCTTTAAATCTCTGATTCTTTTGGTGCTATTATTGATTTTTTTGTTGTTGTTACTTTTTAAAATATCAAGTTTATACTGAGTCTTACTGAGGTGGCGCTAGTAGTAAAGAATCTGCCTGTAATGAGATTCTCCAGGAGACACAGGAGATGCAGATTTGATTCCTGGTTTGGGAAGATCCCCCAGAGAAGGAAATGGCAACCCACTCTGGTATTCCTGCCTGAAGAATCCCATGGACAGAGGTGCCTGGTGGGCTATAGTCCATAGGGTTGCAAAGAGTCGGACATGACTGAAGTGATTTAGCACACAAAGAACGGGGTATAAATTATAAGCAGTAAAAATGAACCCTTTTGAGTAATACTGTTTGGTGTCATAATGCCAAGTTTTTCACATTGTCCCGTTTGAGGCAGTCCCCTCTCCTTGTCTCCCTCTAATAAGGGTTTAACATCCAGAATACATAACATACTCATACAACTCAACAACAAAACACAGATAACCCAATTTTTAAAAGGGCAATGGACTTGAATAGACATCTTTCCCAAGAAGATACAGAAGTGGCCAATAAGTACATGAAGAGATAACCAACACCATTGGTTGTTAAGGGAATACAAATCAAAACCACAGTGAGATACCACTTCACATCCACTTTACATCCACAGGCCATTTTAAGGCAATGGCCTTAAAAAAGAAGAAAGAAAAAACGTGTTAGAGGGGATATGGAGAAATAACAATGTTGTTGGTGAGAGTGTAAAATGGTACAGTCAGTGCAGAAAACAATTTGGCAGTTCCTTAAGAAGTTAAACAGAATTATCACATGATGCAGCCATTCTACTCCTAGGTCTAGACCCAAAGAACCAAAAACCAGTATTCAAACAAATACTTGTTCACAGATGTTCATAACAGCAATATTCCCTATAGCTGAAAGGTGGAACTAATCCAAATGTCCATCAACAAATGAAGAGATGAACAAACTGTGGTAAATCCATATAATGGATTATCATTCAGCCATAAAAAGCACCGAAGTACTGATACCTTTTATAACTTGGATGAACCTTGAAAACATTATGCTAAACAAAAGAAGAAAGACACAAAGGCCACATTCTATGTAATTCCTTGTGTATGAAACATCTGAAATAGGCAAACCCATAGAGACAAGACAGATTAGTGATTGCCAAGGGATGGGAGGAGGAGGAATAGGGAGATTTTTAAATGGTATGTATGGGTGTTCTGGACAGATGAAAAAAATTTAGAGGTAGTGGTTGCACATTGTGAATGCACTAAATGTCACTGGATTGTGCAGTTTAAAATGATAAACTGTATGTTATATGATTTTCATCTAATAAAAAGAAAAAAATGCATTGGTCTATGCAATGACATATCTATTCATAAAAAAGAATGAAGCCATTGTGTATTGATATAAGAAGATTACAAAAGTAAGTTTTTAAGTTAAAAAAAAGCTGTAGAGTATATACAGTAGGGGAGAATTGATAAATATGTGCTTATTTACTTGGATTTACGTAATACAAGTGAAACTGGTAGGATTAGTTGCCTTTGCAGAGCAAAATGTGAATCCTTGGGTGGCTAGGGATAGAGGAGGAAGCTATTTTCAATATAAGCAGTTGTATCTTTTGAATTTTGAACCATTTAAATGTACTAATACTCAAAAAATTAAAAGAGAAAACTTAAAGTTAGTATGGAAAAGCAAAAAAGAAAACCAAAACTTTATGAATGAGCTTCCCTAGTGGCTCAGTGGTAAAGAATCAGCCTGCCAATGCAGGAGACATGGGTTTGATCCCTGGTCCAAGAAGATTCCACATGCCCGGCAGCAACTAGGCCCATGTGCCAAAACTATTGAGCCTGTGCTCTGGAGCCCGGGAGCCACAGCTACCGAACCCACATACTACAAGTACTGAAGCCCGTGTGCCCTAGAGCATGTGCTCTGCAAAAGGGAAGCCACTGCATGAGAAGCCCTCATACCGCAACCAGAGAGTAGCCCCCGCTCACCGCAGCTAGAGAAAAGCCCATGCAGCAGCGAAGACCCAGTACAACCAAAAGTAAATAAGAAAATAAATAAAGTTTTTAAAAAAGACCTGGCTCACATTAAAAAAATAACTTTATGAACCGACTGGTCACTGTTTTTATAACCATGCTCTTAATCTAGCAACCTCTCTTCCTTCAACTACTATCCTCTGATTATGGAAAAGCTTTTCATCATCTGGAAACTTCACAGATTGAGCAGAGCAAGGTCTTGTGTGCTGACATCAGCCTGCTTATAGCAAACACCCCTGCTGGCCTTGAAAAACTAATTTCCCCGCAAAAGGGTTCCCAAACAATGTTACTTAATACCTTGTAAGAAAGTTACAAAGACAAATAATGAGCCCTATTCTTTGTGTTTTCATTTTGGAAAACAGACTAGGGTGTAGAATCAGCTTGATTCCAAGCCTCCTAAAACACCCTAATATTGGGTCTGCAGGGAAGAGGACTCACAGTCATCCTTCTGGTTCAGCTAGGCTGGAGCCTCAATAGACTCTCAGTGGTCACTTTGTAGGTGTGTATTTTCCAGTATGCAAGAGGAAAACGAAGCCAACAAAACCAGGGTTGCCTACCAATTACTCAGGACTAGTCCTTGCTTACAGACTTCCCTGTAGCTCAAATGGTAAAGAATCTGCCTGTAAGGCAGGAGACCAGGGTTCAATCCCTGGGTTGGAAAGTTCCTCTGCAAAAGGGAATGGCAATCCACTCCAGTATTCCTGCCTGGAGAATTCCATGGACACAGAAGCCTGGCAGGCTACAGTCTGTGGGGTCGCAAAGAGTTGGACATGACTGAGTGACTAACACAGTCCTTGCTCTTTTTCTCGTATTTAGTGGCTATTTTTGACCGTTCCTAAAACCCAAAGCAGTCAATGTCATCACTGGGGATATAAGATAAAAACTGACAATCCAAAAGCAGCCAGATGGATGGACCTAGAGATTATCATACTAAGAGAAGTAAGTCAGAAAGAGACAAATACCATATGATATTACTTACTTGTGGAATCCAAAATATGACACAAAAGAACATATCTATGAAACAGAATCAGACTCATAGACATAGAGAACAGACTTGTGGCTGCCAAGGAGGGGAGGAGTGAAAGTTTGGGATCAGCAGAAGCAAACTAGTATATACAGGCTGGGTAAACAGCGAGGCCCTGCTATGTACAGGGAACTATATTCAATAGAGTTGAATGGAATGGAAAAGAATAATATATATATTAATATATTTTATGTAATATATATATATATATATATATATATTCCAGGTTATATATGTGTATATATATACACATATAACTAAGTCACTTGGCTGTATAGCACAAATTAACATTGTCAATAACTATACTTCAATAAAATTAAAAATAAAAAAATATTCATTACACACAAAAAAGCAATCAGCGGGGGACTATATATTAGCAAGCACAAAGGACAGAAGACAGAAACCCAGAATGGGCCAATAGATGGCAAATCATGCCCTGGGGTCAAAAATGGATCTAAGCACATGGGCTGAGAGAATGATGGTCTTCTCTTGGAGACATCCTCTCTCAGAACACAGGGTCCCTCAGATTCTCATATGTGTTTTGACAAAACTGGATGATTCCTGCCATTGAGAGCACTGGAAGGGTCCCCTGTGGGAGCCATACACCTTACAATGGGCAGATTTTAAGTGGTTTCAGCACTCTGAGGTATCCAAAGTGCAGTCAACAGTTGCCCCCCAAATCTTGGTGCACCTGGACCCACAAAGGCCCCCACCCAAGTTAGGACACTGTCCTCACTTCTAATTCAGCCTTCGGACAGCCGGCTCGCCTCACTGGCCACAACAAAGACAGTCGGTGTCAATTTGTTGTCTTTAAGTGGATTTTAGTTCCATGTTTAAGTTATATATTTATGTGAACTCTCTTAATGCTCACCACCCAAAATTTACTTACTCAGTAATTTCTTTAGACCCGAGACTTAGAGACCGTTGAATTCACATGGTTCAATTACTGAGTAATTCTTAAAATCTTATTACTAGAGTGTGATATATATATAAAATTAAATCTACAAAGGAAAAAAAAAAAGATGTAGCGGTAATAAACTACTATTGAAATGGAATCGTAAAGCTGAATGTCAAACACTAGGGTATTGTAAATGATACCCTCCCAAAAAGGTTCTCTGATAGCCACAGCTAAGGAAAACATATGATAACAATAAATATGATTTCCACAACGCCGCAGTCCTTTCACCACTTGGTCCATGTGGGGATGATAAGCAATAGTTCTGCTCTGCATTTTTTGTTAAAAAAGAAATTCTTCTTCACAAATAATAAATTTATAGCAAGAGAATGTCTTTGCGACTCAAGCTTCCATTTCTTTAATTTACTGCTTTTATAGACGTAAATTCTATTAGCCTACGCGTGGAAAGTTCGTTAGGGCAACTTGGGATCGGTGGGAATTGTTAAGTTTCTTACAGTTTAAGAGGAAAACACACAATTCACTTTAGAGTCTTTTCAGCTTTCACAATATTCCTGGCCATTTCAACCCAATCTGTGAATTAACACTACTTCAGTCAACACTGGATTAGGCAATGGTTCACAGTAATTCACTATATTTGGGTAAAGAAAGATCAATTTAAAAAAATGGCATACATGAATGTGTATATTTTATCAGCTCTATATGTAGTTCAGAATACTATGCCCTTATTTACATTTCAGAAACTGTTTCATTCTTAAAACAATTTCAGTGTTAAAACAGATTCATTCTTCCAGTGTTTGAATAAACTGGATCCATATGATACCAGTGATATTCCATGTATATAGTTTATTTTACTTAAGCAAATACCTCAGTGATTTTTATAAATCAACAGTGCTCAGGCAATAAAATGTTTTCTTTTGAAAGAAAAGAATACATAATTACACAGTGAGACTAAATTATTTGAAAAATACCAGAATCATTCCCTGCCTATATTTCAAGGGTATGTTAATGACTCTGAACTAAAACAACCTAAGCCGTTACCCATTTACTTTTCTACCTCTGCATAGAGAACAGCTAGACTGGTGCTACCTCCGAGACAGACAGTATTGGCCCCTGAGCTGATTGTCATCACACTATGAGTGAAGCACAGAAATCAAGAGGAAGCATTTAGATATTAGTACTTCTAGAGTTGGAGAAGGAAATCGCAACCCACTCCAGCATTCTTGCCTGGAGAATCGCATGGACAGAAGAGCCTGGTGGGCTATAGTCTATAGTGTCACAAAGAGCCAGACACGACTGAAGTGACTTAGCACGCACGCACACACTCTAGAGTAGTTGCACAGGTAATTTTTTTTACCTATTAAATCTGACACAGACATTAGAGGCTTGCATTTCGCTGTCTTTTGGAATATTTTTTAATTCAGTTTTTCTTGTAATTCATTTTTGCTATATTTTACAAAAATATCAGTCATGACTGGCTGGAAATTCTCAAACTGGATCTTTGCCACAGGTAGTTGGAAAAGCATTGGTTTAAACTACAAAGTGATCTGCATAGTCAGGTAACTGCCTTATGAGTTAAATGTACAGTTTTCATATAGTATATGCATATACATATATGTTTAAATGTGTATATACACAGGTTTTATCTACATGACAGAACAATCAACTCAGCAAAAACAAAGCTCAAAACTCTGTGAACTCATTTCCTCAGTCTTTCCAGATGTGCCACAGCTGAGTACATTGTTCAGAAATAGGATGGTTTGACTAGATGATGAAAACAACTAGATTTGTGATGCCTTGATTCTTTTTCTTTCTTCCTTCCTCCCTCCTTCCCTCCCTTCTTTCTTTTCTACGTAGGGTCAGTATCATCATGGTCTCTCTCTTTAAAGAGTGAAATCAAGAGCCTGTGTTCCTATACGTCAATAAAGTACGTCAATAACGTATGTCAATAACATTCACTGAGGTGGGAGAAGGAGGAAAAGACTGACTGTAGGGACATACGAAGAAACAGAACTACGTGTGGGAAACACGGGTACGTTAGGATCTAGAGAAAAGCATATACAACAAACAAAAGAAGCATTCCTCCATGAATCCCCCAGAGACTTTTCTTTTCTGAATTAAGTCACTTTTTACTAATATGTTTTAATGGTCTAGAAAAGAGATTTTCAATCTGAATTTTTTAAGAACTCTTCTTGGGCGTTCACTCGTGAAAATCCAAAGAAATCTCTTTTAAGTCATTAAGAGCCATTCCTTTAGACTTTCTTGGGAAGAGAACTGGGGAAGCCATTCCCTCTGCAGCTCTCGCACCCCCACTCTGCACCCTAGCTGAACTGCTGCAGACCACAGAATTTTTATTGGACCTGTGTCATTTCTCCTAGTTTCTGAGATATTGGTGGTTAAAAACAGGACACCAAAACAACCACACTTCCTCCCATCACACTGCCCCTTTCTATGTACTCAAGACAATGCAGATTTGTTCTGCCTCACCTGTGTCTAATGTTAGACACATGCCCAAGAATCTCCGACAACTTTTGTGTTTCATTTCACAGTCAAGGAAATGTACCGGCCAGGCTCATGAGAGAACACAGAGAAATGAATCTAGATCCCTTAAGCTTTGCAATTCATTTTTCTTCTTTGCCTGTTCTGAAAACTGAATTCCCTGGGTTGGAGTTTTATACTACAGTTTTGTCTTCTGCCCTTTTCTCTATTTTCCCCCGCCACCCCCAACATGGGGTCTTTGGCTCCAAATCAAAACAGCTTTCAAGTGGCCAGAACCAAGTTCCAAAGCTCCTATGTTTCCTAGAGATTTTCCTTCTTTCCCAGATTTTCCTCAGCCCCAGTCTTTGTAGGAGGGCATAACTCCAGGTGGGGCTCTGACTGTAAGTATTGTGCCTGGGCCCCCACCCTGACTGCAGAAGTTTATTTGAAGTATGTTCTCTTTGCCTGCTTCTTAACTTGAGGCCTGATAGTCTTACAATGTCATTTTTTTCCCCTCTACTGTAATTCAAGAGACAGCTGTCTTTGGAATAAATTCCAAATAGTTGGTCTGGAAATGAACTTCGCCGTGGGTCCCTCCTCCATTCTGGCTGACATTTCCCCATTAATTTCTTTTTCTCTTTCATCCATTCATTGGCTGATGAGTCTATAAATACACCTCATCTGCTTTTACTTTGCTTTTTTAGAATAAACTGATACCAAACACACTGTCTTAATTACATCCACAGGCAAAAGCATAACAAGTTTAAATGTTGTCACAGTATAGTTTAAAAACTTGACATTGTTAATTATGCCAGCTGTGATATAACTGGCAAATGAAAATTCTCATTGGAATGTGTAAATGAGTAATTCATCTGAAAAGGCATTTGTGACATTCATAAATGAAAATACCCAGAAACCTACTAAGCAAAAGAAGAGAACTGAACAGGAAACGGTAAATGGATGGGTAAGGAAGCAGAAAAACATGGCCCCCATGTCTCTGGGTCACCACACTTCTGAAATTAGGCAAATCAGTCCTCCCAAATTCAAGTCAGACCTGAGAAAACATGGTCTCTGTTCCTTTAAGTGTCCACATTATAAGGTGGCTCCTCATTCCTGAGTATCTGAATTCTAGCAGCACATCAGGAAGGCAGGCCCAGGACAGATCTGATTCATCCCTAGGAGACAGTACATTTTGAGATGCAGACAAAATTTAAAAAAAAAAAAAAAAAAAAGATAAGATGAAAATCTTGGGAAGGTATTCCCAGAGGATCTGCCCTTTACCCAAGCCAGTGTCCCAAGACATCTCCTTTGTGTGGTTATATTTCTTTCCTTTTCTTTGTTGTTTGTTCAATTGCCTTCTATAAATTCACCTATGAAATTAGTATCTCTTTTTCTCTTCACCAGATGCAGAAAGGGGAGAAGGTCTCACCACCAGTCCAGAAGGAAAACTACTAATCTTTGATCTGGTTAAATAATTGTGGCTTATTGTATGAATTAACTATTTTTCACTCAAGTCAAATACCTTTCAAATTATTGAACTCATCAGAATTTACTTCTTTTTAAAGTGTTCTGATATAAATAATGATCATAATAGCAAGAATCACTCATGTGTTGTTGATAGAAAATACCGGTTATGCTGGTATGGCTGATAATTTTCAGATAACAGTAGCTCACTGCAAGAAATCTTTGTTTTCCTGATGTATTCTCACATAATATACATTCTTATTTTTGATAAAGAGTTTTGAGGAAATAAACATCCATTTTTGAATGGGAAATTTAAGTCCACGGAAAATTTCTCAGATATGAAATTATTATAATGCACCATTTTTCACACACAAAAAGACACAAGAAAATGGCAGTTAATATCCTTTCAGTCACATGTGAAAACTAGCAAACATACCATAAAAGTTTTAAGTGAACCTAAAGAAGAAAAGACCTACAAATGGCCGAATGGCCTTGACATTGATGCAGAAGTACAGGAAGAGTGATCATCAGATGTTACACTCTCCCTGAGGACAATTTAAAATGAATATGAGGAAACTGTAGAAAAATCAAGTTTGGAAAAATCAACCTATAAGATATTTCAGAGTAGCTGGAACCCATTCATCACAATCTCTAAAAAAGATTGTGAGAGAATCTATTTTCTTTGAAATGAATATGTCCCTTCCTTAGGAGGAGGGGCGCAGTGGAAAAAGATATCTGAACTGGTAGTTCTCAAACTTCATTGCATCAGAATTACCTAGAAGTATTTGTAAAAACACAGGTTGTCGGCCCCACCCCAACTTTATGAGTCAGTAGGTCTGAAGCGAAATCCAGTATTTCTGCCAATTTCCAAGGTGATGCCAGTGATGCTGGTCTGGGTTCCTTACTGTGAGAAACACAGTCAGTGCTAACTTGGTGCCATATGCTGTCACTTAACTCTCTCCCAAACTCTTTGCAACTACTCCAAAGTAGATGTAACTCTGAGAGGTAGACATACAGATATTCCACAATGTTCATAGATTCAGCTCTCATATGTCATGCACAAATGGTTATAAACTACCAACTATATACCCAAACCACCCTCTTGTACATCAGTTGATAAACAAACTTTTTGAGAGACGCCCTGCCTGCTATAATTCAGTTTGGTTTAGCAATGCTGCCAGGCAGAAACACTGTGATGGGTTCACCAAACCATTCTGCTTCTCTCCTGGGCAAAGCGGGAAATGACATCTCTCATTCCTGTTGCATCTAGATAGGATCTCATGACAATTTATGGCCAATGGGATATGAGCAGATGTGATGTACATACTTACAGCCCTTAAAAAGACCCTTGAGATGCTCCTTATTCTTACTCTTTGCTTATCAGTTGGCTGAATAGAACGGATTCAGCAGAGGCCTCCCAAGGAGGCCCTAATGGGTAACAGAGCCACCTAGGGAAGATGCCAGGACCTTTGAGTCCCATCTTAGAGAAGAATTGCTCAAGCAAGATCAACCCCATTCGATTCTATGTAAGTAAAAAAAAAAAAAAAAGAACCAAGCCACGAGATTTGGAAGTTCTTCGTAGCAACAGTTAACAGTAACCAACTATCCCAACAAGTAACTTCTGTGGATGGAGCAATCCATAATTCAATATTTTTGCAGTTATTTGAATGGTTTTTTTTCAATTTATCATTATTTTCTATTAAGATGGTGAAAAAATAGAAAAATAAATATAATACTAGTATAGATACTAGATACTAGTAACTAATAGGAATATCACAAACTCAATACAATACAGAAAAGGATGAAAAATTACTCAGCATGTTAAAAAGGATCACTTTCCAACCTCAGCCAGATTCTCACTTAAACAGATGAACGACTTGTGCAGTTGCAAAGTAAAACAGAATCAAAGAATCTAGGTGAGATGTGATGTGAGAATTTAAATCATTAAAATATTGTGTGTAAGAAGTAAAACTTATGTGGAAACAGGATCCCTCTATATTAAATCCATTGTTTCACTATCTTACCATCAACTTGCATTCATGTTTTGAGAATCAAAAGTACAAAAGCACCTATTTCCTCATTTTTTAATATGAGAAAATTAAAAATCAGAGAGCTTGAAAAATTCCTTCAAAGTCATGTTAATAAGTAATAAAACTAAAATCCATTCCAATATTTGGATCAGCCTACAGCCTAACTTTTTTCATTATACCTTGCTGCCTCTCATCTCTGTAAAAATTTGGATGTCTGCCTATCTTTGAAGAAAATACATAAAATGACCTTACAGTGCCTCCTTTGAGCATTTTGATTCTATGATAAAGATATTCCCATAACTTCCTAATCTTGCTAATGTAAGAACTCTGTGAAAATGTCCCTCTGCTACTCAGGTGGATAAGTGCCCAGAGATATGGCTCTGGTTGGCTATGCCAGACTGTCTCTATAAAACAACATTATTTCTATGAAGTGTTTATGCTCATTTGAAGTGGAAAACAAAGTTATGACAACATCAATGGGTATCCTACAGTTTCATGCTCTACACTGCTGGCAGAAAACTTGGCTTCTGTCCCAGTATTCTGCCTCAACCACATCTCAGGAGGAAAGAATTCCTCCCATCACTCCTCAGCAGCCCCTTCTGCTTAACTCAGACCCCTACAGATGGCTGGTCAGGAAGACAAAAGGCTTACAAAGACAGAACTGGCAAACAAAAAGCTTGGAGACACCTTAGCTCTTGAAAAGAAGAAAATTAATTATTTATTATTATCATAATGGTGCTTTAAAGAATGTCATAAAAAGTGTCTTTTGTCACCAGTGCCATATCAAAGCAAATGTGAATGAAATACCTTAGCTGAAAAAAATCATTTTTATTGACCATTCAACAACTTTGATTCACATAATATTTTGAGAGCCCACTTTTACAATAAATCAGTTCCACAGTGTCTTGGACACAATAAAATGTGTACATACTGGTTAGACTTTTGCTTGTGAGTGGTACTGATGCAAAAATAAGCTTTAATAAAGTTACTAGCATCCATGTACCTTTGTATCCATAACTGCTTCCATACCTCTAACTCTGCCAAGATTCTTGCTTCAGAGATATTTCCTGTAGGGTTCCCCTGCCCTCCCATGCACAGCACTTCCCTATGACCTGCCCAGGGGCGAAAACAGGCACTGGGAGAACTTATTAGTTAGGTGGCCCTACAGAGTCACTCAGAAGTTGGGGCCATATATTGTTCAAGGAATGAATGCCACAGGTAAGCCCAATGCCGCCCCTCACCCGACTTCTCACAAGCCCCCTGGCCCACCTTGTTCACATCTTTGAGATGAGTCCAAGAGTGGAAAATGAAGCATGATGGTGGATAGGAATAAGGGAGAGTTCTTGGAGTGAGAATTTATATCAACACAATGGAAATCGACAGGCAAAAATCTTGCTGCTCAAATAACTCCTGATGAGCAAGTTGGATGCACCAAGAAGTGTGCTGGAGCTTTCAGCCACAGAAATCACAGGCACTATCAGGAAGTGTGTACCCAACAGGAAGTGGTGTCAATGTAGACCAGTATTTCCCAAACTTTAACGTGCATCAAGTCACCTGGGATCATACTAAAATGCAGGTTCTGACTCAGCGGGTCTGGGGTGAGACCCAAGATGCTACCTTTCTACCAGACCTGAAGGTGATGATGCTTTGAGCAGCAAGGCTACAACAAGTGAGAACACAAAGTCCAATTTCAGAACATATTAGCTATGAAACCTTGGGCTTCAGTCTTCTTATGTGTGAAAGGGAGATTATTGTGAGCATCAAATGACATGATATCATCTACCTGGCATATATGAGGACTCAGTGCATTTACTACCATCAATATTTTATTTTTACTCCTCTGAGTATTGGGACAACTTCCAAGAAATGATGTTCATGTCAACTTGTTTTTTTAATGGTGAGACCAAAACGTGCAGGGTGAGATGAAATGTATACGTGTAGGGAGACTGGGTTGGTAGGTGGAGAAGGTGGGCTAAAAAGAAACCCTAGAGAGGAATAAAATGAGATATTTTATTCCTGCATTTTATTTCTGTACCTGCATTCATGCTTAGATAGAAACTAACCCAGTAACAGGGGCTGCCCAGGTGGCACTATTGGTAAAGAACCTGCCTGCCTATGCAAGAGACATAAGAGACTCGGGTTTGATCCCTGGGTCAGGAAGATCTCCTAGAAGAGGGCACAGCAACCCACTCCATGTCCTGGAAAATTCCATGGACAGAGGAGCCTAGCAGGCTACAGTCCACAGGGTTGCAAAGAGTTGGTTGGACATGACTGAAGTGACTGAGCATGATTTGCCAGTAGCAAATGCATCTCTATGAAATTACTTTAGGAGATGTATTCTTGGAGAAGATGAGGAAGAAGCTTTGTGGTTTGTGTTTTTTATCCTAAAAGTAAAGGCTATGAAGTAAGACTACAGCTACCAAAATGCAAAATTGCTTTAATCTTCATATTTGTGTTTCTCACAGAACATTTCCACCATAAGGGTAGCATAGCCTTCTCAATTGAATGAAACAAAGTAAGCCAAATTATTTTGATGCACAATCACCTGGAGGAGGGAACAGCAACCCACTCCAGTATTGTTGCCATAAAAATCCCATGGACAGGGGATGCTGCAGGGATGCTGCAGCCTTCCCGGCTCCTCCGTCCATGGGAGTTTCCAGGCAAGAGTACTGGAGTGGGGTGCCATTGCCTTCTCTGAGTATGAGCTCATCTGTAGAAAAAAAAAATATATCAAAATGACCTCCAATTTAATTAGTATTTGGGAAGTGCTTCTTATGCCAGACTATGCACTAATCACTTGAAATATAAAAATAAATAAGACATGGTTCTTTCCCATAAACAGTTTTAATCTAGCTGCACATACATATATCAACAAAAGACATATACATATATATATATACACATACACACATATACATATCAACAAAAAAATTATAATACATTTTAGTAAGGATTATGAGAGCACAAGTGAAGGATATATAATATTGTAGTTGTATTCTGGTGGTCCAAATCCAAATATAGCCCATGAGTATAATATATTGAGGCTTTTCAGCTTTGGTTGAGTTTGATTAGTTGACTACATTAAAATAAAGGAAAGGTTGTACTCAATTTCCTCCCAACAAAAATCAGCCAAGCTGAGTAATAGATGTTCCTTTTAGATGAAACATACATTCTTGAGTTAATCACTACCCCCACTGTTTCCTACAATCATACACAGGCTTCCCTCACTTCCCTAATCAATCTGGCTCATATAGTGTGTTGAGTTTGACATATGAAGGGTTGGTAAAGAAGTATAGGGTTTCTTCCTAGAAGGATGGATAGGTGTGAAAAAGATGAAAATGAGGCAAGAAAATACCTTTTAAAAAATATTTACCCACATATTTATCATTTGGATCGCTCTTTACCTTTCTCTGCAGATCCAAATTCCCATCTGGTATCATTTTCTTCTGCTCAAAGAAAAAGGGCATGTTTTAACATTTCTTATAGCGAAAGTCTCTTACGTTTTATTGACCTGAAAAGATTTTTATTTTGCCTTCGTTTAAAAAAAAGTCTTTGCTGGGTATAGAATTCTAGGTTGGCAGTTTATTCTTCCAGCACTTAAAAAAATAACAGTCCATTGCCTTTATGCCTGCATGGTTTATGATGAGAAGTCTGCTATGGTTATTATTTTTATTCCTCTCTACATAACATGTCTTTTTTCCAGCTAGTTGCTATTTAGATTTTCTCTTTAGCGTTGGTTTCAGAAATTTAATTATGATGTGCTTGAGTGTGGCTTTCTTTATGCTCCTTCTGTTTGGAGTTTGTTGAGGCTCTTGAATCTGTGGGTTTATATTTTTCATAAAATTTGGATAATTTTCAGCCATCACTTCTTTTTTAAACCTTTTTATTTTATATTGGAATTGTTCAGTCACCAAATCGTGTCTGACTCTTTGCTACCCCATGAACTGCAGCACACCAGGCTCTTCTGTCCTCCCCTCTCTCTCAGTGTTTTGTCAGATTCCTGTCCATTGAGTCCGTGAAGTGATCTAAACATCTCATCCTCTAGTTGATTAACAATGTTGTCTTAGTTTCAGATGTGCAGCAAAGTGATTCAGTTATACATGTACATGTATCCATTCTTTATCAGATTCAGCCATTATTTCTTCATATAGTGTTTCCATTACCCCAACTGCCTCCAAGTAGTAAGCTGTGGCAATTGTCAGGTTCACCTTAGTTTTCTCCTTTGTAAAACAAGACCTTTTAAACCAGTTCTTAACCATTTTTAAGGCAAAGTTTTCATAACTGAGTTTAGTGGAGGTGGAGAACAGTTCAGGCCAAACTCTTTAAAGAATATAGACTATTAACAAATTGTGTTTATTGATCACCTACCACATGCCAAGATTTCTGCTCAGAGTTTTAAATACATTATCTTTAATCCTTGCAACAATTCCATCTCACAGATGAAAAAAAAGAAAAAAAAAAAAAAAAGAGGTTAATAGCTTGTCAAATGTTATATACCTAAAACTGGTGGAGACAATCTGAACCCAAGTTTGGATAACTACATTTTGTTGGACCAAAGGTCTTTGAAGTTTTGCCTTTAAAGCTCCTTGGGTGATTGTAATGTGCATCCAGGGCCAAGAGCCATCTATTAGCACAGTTAAAAGCAGGTTTGAGATATCTACCTTAATAACAAGTAGCACCTTCCATTATGTTTCCCCTCCTCTGTTACACCAATTCAGACCCACTGTGATTTTCCTTATACTACACCCAACCCTGTAAGGGGATAGGAGGTAGGCAGAAGAGTAAAGCTTTAATTTTTTGGAAGAGGATGCATTCAAGTGGCAACATCTTCATGGATCCTCATAGTCCAGTAAATGGTCAATTGTAGTATATAGTCTTCTTGGTGTTTTTTGAAACAACACAGATAGACTGAAAATATATTATTTATTAATGTTGGAGTAAATTGACTTCACATTTTATGCAATTTAATTTTGGAGCAAACTGATGGCATAAGGCAAGATTTTTACTATATTCATAGCAAACAACTGAAACCTTCTTAGCAAGGAACCTAAGAAACCTTCTTAGGTTCTAGGAACCATGCTAAGCACCTCACTTGCATTACCTTGGTTAATTCTCACAATAATCTCATGAGGTAGGTACAGTGATCATTCCCACTTTACAGGAAACTGAGGCTCATAGTTAAACAGTGGATTACTCAGAAATAAGGCCAAGCACTCTGGCTCCAGAGGGACATATCTCAGACCTGCATCAGGCTACTTCTTTCCTCACAATGGTGACCAGTGGGAGATGTTCCTTATTTCTTTTTCAGCTGTAAATAGCGAAAGTGTTTAAAAAAAAAACACTTTCCTACTGTCCTTTTAAAATGGGGACTAGAACAGAAAAGGAAACTGTTGATACCCTGAGCCCAGACTCTTACGTTCTTCCATCTATTGTAGGTAAAACCTCATTTTTGGCACATGGGTCACCGCTCAAAAGCAATGTGCGCCTTTATATTTTTGATCTGTGTGTGGTCTTGGTAGTGTACGTGTGTTATGGGCCGTGCCACAAATCTGGCTCTCTCTGCATTGGCAAGGATTTTACTACACAGACCATGTTAACAAAGAAAACTTGAAACAAAGAGGAACTTTCACTAGCAGCATTGTGTTCACAACTAAATGGGCGACATGATGTATCACCCATTGACAAGAAAACCATTATAAAACATTTTCTTTCAGTATGGGAATCACCAGCATCTACCTCAGAGATGAGTGCTTAAAAGATCTAGGGAAGCAGGAAGCTGATAAGCACAAGTATGTGTCCAAATGAAGTTTTTCAATATGAAGCAAAATGTTTTCTGTAAAGCAGTTTTATCTGAGACACTCTTGATTATCCAGCAGGGCACAGGCTTCTGTGAACTTCCCCAAAGGACAAATAGGCATTTTTCCACCAGCATGTGAAATGACTTTCCATACTTCTAGAAGAAAAAAATAGGGGAAGGAGCTGCTTTCCTACTAATCATAGCTTTCCCCTCTCCCCCAGCATGATTGGCAGTGAAAACATTAAGCATAAGAAAAATGAATAGATGACAGTGTTATTTAATTTAGGTATAGTTCAACTTCCCTCCGGAGAAGGCAATGGCAACCCACTCCAGTACTTTTGTTTGGAAAATCCCATGGACGGAGGAGCCTGGTAGGCTGAAGTCCATGGGGTCTCGAAGAGTCGGACACGACTAAGCGACTTCACTTCCACTTTTCACTTTCATGCACTGGAGAAGGAAATGGCAACCCACTCCAGTGTTCTTGCCTGGAGAATCCCAGGGACGGTGGAGCCTGGTGGCTGCCATCTATGGGGTCGCACAGAGTCGGACACGACTGAAGTGACTTAGCAGCAGCAGCAGCAACTTCCCTCAAACAAACAGAACTCTTTGATCAAGCTTATTTCAAAATAGAAAAATCCACGTATTGTTCAACATGTACCCCAGCACCATCTGGAGGAGCTAACAAAACCAGAAGAAAGGGAACCCAGATCCAGCATAAGACCAAATCAGATATTAACCAAGAATAGTAGATGATCAGCCTAATATTTCTCTCATTTTTTTATTTAAGGAGGCTTCAACCCAGTGTAAAGATTTTTTAGTCTCTCAAACCCCAAAAGTAGTTCCTGCTCTGTCCCTGAGCATATTCAGTGTCAGGATTATAGAAGGGATTTCCCCATTGGGCAGGAGAGTGGACTCAGTGATGCCAGATATTGAACAGCATATGTTGAATTTGCTGATAATAAGACCCATCCAAGGACAGAGGGAAGCCTGGAGAGAGAGCTGCTGAAATACCTTGACACAGTCTCCCTGTGGCCACTGGAGATAGGCTAGTTCCTTCTGAAGTACAAATATCCTGCAGCCCCAGGGTACATGCCACTGAACATGTGCTACATGGAAGAGCTGGCGGGGATGGGGTTTAAATACCCCAGAGACTGTAGTGCAGCTTCTTTTATTGCTCTCTGTGGTCTGCTGGCAAAGGCCAAGTTCCTGGACTCCACTGATGCAACAACCCCTCCAGTAACACAGACCTCTAAGTCCTGGTTTCCCACTCAACAACTGGGAGGTCTTTTCTGGGTCTCTGTTCTATGGAGTCTGAGGCAAAGCAGTGTCCGCCTCCAGGAGAACACTGTGATGCTGCAGGCCCCAGAGAAGATGTCTCCACAGATGCTAGGCAGGACCCTACCTGCCTGCACCATTTTAACATCAGGGATAGCCATGGCACTGTTTCCCACTTCCGACTGGGGATCAGGGCTTCCCCTGGTGGCTCAGTGGTAAAGAATCTGTCTGCTAATGCAGGAGATGTGGGTTTGATCCCTGGTGTGGGAAGATCCCCTGGAGAAGGAAATGGCAACCCACTCCAGTATTCTTTCCTGGAGAATTCCATGGACAGAGGAGCCTGGTGGGCTACAGTCCGTGGGGTCGCAAAGAGTCGGATCCAACTTTGCAAATGAGCATGAGCATAACTGGAGATCTGAGGAGACTGCTATCAGGATCAAATCAATTCAGCTTTCCCAGTTTAAAATTTGCCAACCCCTTAATACAGTCATGCAAATATTTTCTTTTGGCCCTAAGTTTTTATAAACTCAAAATCATTACTAAAAGTAAAAGCCTAATAAGTGCTCTATTCCTCTAAACTGGAACTTGAGTTTTACAATTCACTCTATTATGAATGCAGGCTCTCCAAATCCTACCTGATCTCTAACTCTGATCTGCAGAGAGCCTAGGACTTTGCTGCCACCAGAGCACGGCTGGCAGCTGCAAGTACAAGAGGACACAATTTATTCTCCTTTCCCTGTGCAGACAACATGCAGGACTGCAAGAAAAAGCAGTATGTGTCCAAGCCGATGATGAGAGCTTTCCTGTGCGTTTCATCAAAACTGAAGCCAAGTCCAAAGGGTTATGTCAAGGAAATCACTTTAGACAGTGCCCTTTCAACATCTAAATGCCTGCGCCTTTAAAACACTGAATAGAATTGATGATTTTTCCCCCCCGAAGCTATTTGTTCTAAATTCATAAGGAACACCAGAAAAACCATCTCTTTCCTCTTGTTTGTAAGAGGCGTTGGATGCAAAGGAAAGGCAAGAATCAGTAGGGGGAACGCACTGCTAGAAGACCAAATTGAGACAGCACAAAACTAAATATGTTATGCTACTCTTTATTTCTGGCTGTCAGTGGTAGCAATTGGAAATAATAAAAATAAAATAAATACAGTTGGTGGTGGTGAGAGTGGCTGGGGGCGGAGTGTGGAAGGAATTCTCTTTCGGATACTTTTTGATTGCTGAACAGAAACTGCTCAGAACACTGCTTCTGCCTGTCCTGGCCACCTCCTCTCTTATAGAGGCAGGAGAGCGAGATGGCTAAGGGAAAAGTCACTTCAGGCTTCAGAGAGACCTGAGTTCTAGGCTCGGCTCTGCTATCAGAGCTATTCATAGTTGTGCTTAAAACCTTGGACAGTAATAAAAATGTTAATACAAAACATTTCGGGAGGCTTCCCTGGTGGCTCAGTGGTAAAGAGTACACCTGTCAATGGAGGAGACACAGGTTCGATCCCTGGTCCAGGAAGATCCTACATGCAGCAGAGCAACTGGGCCCATGTGCCATGAGTACTGAGCCTGTGCTCTAGATCCCAGGAACTGCAACTACTGAGCCCTTGCACTGCAACTACTGAAGCCTGAGCAACCTAGAGCCTGTGCTGCAAACAAGAGAAGCCACCGAAGTGAGAAGCTCTCGCACCACAAGAAAGGGTAGCCCCCTGCTCTCCGCAACTAGAGAAAAGCCTACACAGCAATGAAGACCCAGCACAGGCAAATATAAATACATAAAATTCTTAAAAAAAAAAAAACAAAAAAACAAACCTTTAGGGAATTCCCTGGTGGTCCAGTGGTTAGGACTCCACATTCCCACTCCAGGGGTCACAGGTTTGATCGCTAGTCGGGGAATTAAGATCCCATGTGCTGCACAGTGCCGCAAAAAATAAATAAAATAAGATTTAAAAATAAATTTAAAGTGTTTTTTAAAATGTAGACCATAAACTTCTACATGGATGGCGTTAGTTAAATGAGATATTGTAAATACTAATTTACGTAAGGAATCACCTCGGGCTTCCTTGGTGGCTCAGATGGTAAAGAATCCGCCTGCAGTGCAGGAGACCTGGGTTCGATCCCTGGGTTGGGAAGATCCCCTGAAGGAAAGCATGGCAACCCACTCCAGTATTCTTGCCTGGAGAATCCCCATGGACAGAGGAGCCTGGCGGGCTACAGTCCATGGGGTCGCAAAGATCTGGACGTGACTGAGTGACTGAGCACATAGCACAACCACAGGCCTATGTTATAATAAGCAATCAAAAATGCCAGTTTTTATTTTTTGGTTTTCTTTTCTTCTTTTATCCAAGAGCCAAGAAGGTGGGACCAACAGAGAGGACTTCAAGACATCATGTGAGTTTCTAGAAAAGAAACTCTCCATCCAGGGAGTCCTGTGTCTATTTACTATTGTGCTACCTTAACCAGTATCCACAGGCATAATAATGAGGTCATTGGGTACAACGAACATGTGGGATATTACATAAAACCCATCCTTCTACAAAACCTGCTTGCTTCCAAACCTGTTCATTCTCTCCTGAGCGGGTTTAAGATTACTAGCAATATATCCATTGCAAACCCTTTTAGTCAACAGGTTCTGCTGCTGTGTCTTTAGGGTTTCGTCTCTGCAAGAGTACAAGACTCTTTTATTTCAGCTACAAGGGTGTTTGGGTAGCAGCCAGAGTTTGTAATATTTGGGGTCTTTAAGCCTTTATGCTCTGTTGTTTGGACATCACAACTGACTGCATTGACTTGGTTGAAATTACAACTCAATTTACACCCTATATTTTCCCTTTACTTATTCCACATCATACTAGTCTTGAGATTTAACAGTATTTTCTTGCCTTTCTGGCCTTCTCTCAAGACTTTATTTAATTTCTACAAGCCATATAACGGGGTCCTCGGCAGCCAAAAATAAGTCTTCAGTTGGACACTGTAACCAGGTTCTTTTCCTTGGCAAGAAGCTCTAGCAGCCTCCTCTTCTGTCCTGCAGGTAAAGAGAGACAGCTCCATTTTTAGAGTGAGGCAAAGGTGAGCTCAACAGGTGAAAGAAAGTCGACTTTCATCAAAGTGGGAACGGCAGTCCCTGCAAGAGAAAACTACTCCTGTAGGAACTTGATTCCTTAGGAAGCAATTAAGGCCAAGGTAATTGGCATCGAGTGTAGTTCCTGATGCTCACTTGTCACTTGATTTAAGGCAAGCCTGTTTGGGACTCAGTTTTCACATCTGTAGAATAATATTCTCTGACATCCTTACCACAGAGCTTAAAGCAGTTTACCATATGTTACGTCTTTACTTCTCCTGTAGTCAGGCACAGAAACTCTGCTTCAGGACCTGAGAGGAAACAGAGGAGCAAAACCCTGTGGGGATCTGCCCACATGGGATGGAGCTGGGACAGGAATTCACATTGTTTGTCTTAATGCTTAAGTGCTATTGTTTCTAGAAATGACTTTGCCACAAAATGGAATTCTTAACATAGAAATAAATCACCCTGCTTGAAAGTCACTTGAATTGAGGATTTAAATAAACTTAGGGGATTTGAAAACTCAATTTAATAGAAAACACTAACGCTCAGCCAGGAAAAAAAAAAAAAAAAGTCCAACAGAGTTTCACACTGTAGAAATATTTCAATACTTGGGTCTACCACCTTGAAACACTGACTACTTAATCCTCACAGTTACCTTGTGAAATACATTATTAGTCATTATTAGTTCCATTTTACAGCTGGAGGAACTAAGGAAGAGTGTTCAAATGGCTTCTCTGGGGCCTCAGAGGAAGTCAGTCCTGTCCAGGAGATATTCTTGTATTCGCTCTTTCTCTCTCTTTCTCGTCCTCACGCAAATAGAGAAAACAGGCTGTCTGGAGAAGTCCTCACAGCTCAAATTGTTCCTTCAAACTAGAGGCACATTCACATCACACCAGCTTTTGGGTTACAGTAGCAGCTATAGGATTTCACAAACAGAAAAAAGAAATAAACATAAGCTCCATATTGGGAAAGCATCCCTGAAGCTGTTCCTTTAATTGGAGTCACTGGGCTGCCAAATACAGCCAGGAATTTGGGGGTATCCTCAGTCATTCGCAAACTAAGACACTTAGTCTCTTATTCATGAATTAACTATGTATTTGTTAATTCAATTAAAAGCAGATACCTTCTTATGAGTTTCTTAACCCAAAATATTGCCAGACTTCCCATCAGTTTTTAAGATGTGGGGTATTTATGTGTGGCGGTGAAGAGTGTGTGTGTGTGTGTGTGTGTGTGTGTATGAGAGAGAGCATGTCAAGAAAAGTGTCTACTTGTTGGAAGATAGAAATAAAAATATTCCCTGAGGAATTCAAATTTTAGGTAAGGAAACAAAACACAATAAAGTAGGCTCTGATAAAACTTGAAGTTTAAATACCCATTATTTTTAATTTTCGGAGAAGGCAATGGCACCCCACTCCAGTACTCTTCCCTGGAAAATCCCATGGACGGAGGAGCCTGGTGGGCTACAGTCCTTGGGGTCGCATAGAGTCGGACATGACTGAATGACTTCACTTTCACTTTTCACTTTCATGCATTGGAGAAGGAAATGGCAACCCACTCCAGTGTTCTTGCCTGGAGAATCCCAGGGACGGGGGAGCCTGGTGGGCTGCCATCTATGGGGTCGCACAGATTTGGACACTACTGAAGCGACTTAGCAGCAGCAGCATTTTTAATTTTGCTGAACCCCACATTTCAACTTTTTGAATCCCAAGAAAACTTTTTTCAAGAAGCGCCTCATAATGACCCTCTATGTCATTCTTTCACATTTGAAAATTAATTTTTTAATCTTCCAATCAGCGTTCAGCTTTAGAATTTCCTACAGGGTTATTCATTGTACTTGAGCTCTCCTATAAAGCAATGATATTAAAATGCAAATACAAATGGCTTTGTTTACATTTGTATTCCATTATTTTAAGGTACAATTTAGGGGCTTTCAATGTGCCAGGCACTATGCTGTGCACTGAACATAAAGGAATCCAACACAAGCTAGACTTGAGAGTACAGTGGGACAGAGGTAGGTAAACCGCTGATCACAGCTATAGTGAGGTGGATGTTGGTTGACAACACACAATATACGACCGCGCCTGGAGATCAGCCACACTGCCACGTGGGGTGCGTTGGGGCATGCTGGGGGAAGGGGGGCTTTATGGAGGAAGTGATGTGTGAGCAGCAAGTCCTCTAGAGGAGGATGAGGACTTTTCCAGGCAAAAGGAGAAGCATACGCAAAGGCGAAATGGCATGATTTGGGAGTCTCCTGGGGGTCTACTGATCAAGAGAAAACCTCCTGAGAAGGTTGAGAAGTGGGGCAGCATCTGTAGGGGGCTTTGCACAGCGAGCTGTCAGACACCAGACTGCTGCAGCTAACGACATCTGCTGCCAGCATCTTCGCCTCCCCGCCGAACTTCACAGCTCGCAGTCTCCCAGACACCCCTACCTGCTCTCCTGTCTCCCCTTCTTTTCCTGTCAAATAATGTTAGTGTCTGCTTCTAAATTCTCAGGCACGTGATGGAAGACCTGAGCAACACCAGTGGGAAGACCAGATAAACAGCCGTAAGTTGGGTCCCCATCTTTGTCAGTCTCACAGCAAAGAGCTTCCTCACACAACCATTTATAGTTTAAATCCCAAAGCCTAGTTGCTTAATGGGTATAAGCCGTATTTTCATTAATTCTTCCTCTGTTGTCTACCATTTGGCTATTCTCACTGTTTGCTCACATTTATGCCCACAATGGGTTGTGTGTGATTCCACTCTTTCAGCTACTGTTACTTCTTTTTTTATCCATTAGTGAATTTATAAGATCCCAACAGCATAGCTTCAAAATGTATTATGTAAAAACCAATAAAACTACAGGGAGAAACTGACAAACATACAATCATAGTAGAAAACACTAATACATTCTTTTAGGACTAATAATTAACGGGTTAATAAGACTAAAAACGTTATGACAAGTAACAAGTCTAACATAAAACTCTAACCTTCATACAAAGAATATTCAGTATTTTGACCCGAAAGAATGCCTCAACAAATACTTTTTTTTAATAAAGTCATTTACTTTTAAATATATATGTATTTACTTACTTATATTGGCCATGCTGGGTCTCAGTTGTGGCACACAGGGTCTTTAGCTGCAGCTTGTAAACTCTTAGCTGTGGCATGTGGGATCTAGTTCCCTGACCAGGAACTGAACCCAGACCCCCTGCATTGGGAGTGCAGAGTACACCACTGGACCACCAGGAACTCCCTCAGCAAATTCTGAGACAATCATACTATACAAATAATTTTCATGGACCACAATGCAATAAAATAAGAAGTCAATCCAAAAAAAAAAAACTGGCCAAACCTTCCATTTTGTCTCCTCATAGTACTGAAGATTTACTTTATAAATACTTATATAACACTACATGCCATCAGCTTCTGTTACTTCTTAGGGTGATAAAGTTCCAATGGAGCACTGCAATAAAATTAGAAAATAATCTATGGACTTTCTGGTTTTGGTTTGGTTTATTTCACAGAAAATCAAGACACTTATTTTATTTTTATGAAAAAAAATATAACCATCAAAATGCTCTTTTTGGTGAACAATACTTTTAGCTAGTCTCCAAAATTGTTGGACAACTATAATCCTGCTGAATTTCTTGAGCACTTAGGGCAAGTCCCTATAGCAAGCATAGGGTTTTGAGTTTATTAGCAAGGGAGAGCACTGTCTAAAGATAATTATGTTGTGACTAAAGACTTATCTTAGGCTAAAATCTTTAAACAAATAAGAGTCATAAGTATCTTTGTTAGAAGTTTTGTGGTGAAATAATCATTGGAAACTTATGTAGCTATGCCTTGATTGATACCTGTCTTTAAAATATTTTTAAAAGGCTAGGCATTTGCTAGATAATGCAAAGTACATCTTAAAAATTCCATATTGGCTAAGGTTATATATATTCACTCAGCAAATGTTTGCTGAATTGTTTCATTTGTACAGACACTGTCAGCTATACACGCTTGACAAGTCACTTTTTTAAAAAGTAATGGTTTTAATTATTCAGGCAGAACTTACAGTGACTACCGTGGGCAAGGACAAAATCATAATATTATATTACTACGTTCTGAGCGTTCCTGGTAGCTCAGCTGGTAAAGAATCCGCCTGCAATGCAGGAGACCCCAGTTCGATTCCTGGGTCGAGAAGTTCCCCTGGAGAAGGGATAGGCTACCCAGTCCAGTTTTCTTGGGCTTCTCCGGTGGCTCAGACAGTAAAGATCCACCTGCAATGTGGGAGACCTGGGTTCAATGCCTGGGTTGGAAAGATTCCCTGGAGGAAGGGCATGGTAACCCACTCCAGTACTCCTGCCTGGAGAAGCATAGCACATGTACTGAGCAATTACTAAGTGCCAGGCACTATACTAAGTGTTCAATGGAAATATCACATTTAATCCTCTTGGTAACCCTTTGGGGTAAGATTATTATCACCCCTTTTACAGGGAGAAATCTGAGGGAGAGATCAAGAAAATTTGTCAATGTTTATTAGAGCTGACAACACACAGAGCCAAGTTTTGAACCCAGGAATGTCTAAATTCAAACACTGGTCTCTTAACCACCATCTCCCCATTGCCTTAGGTAATAAACATGCTAACTGGAGAGCTACTTATAGCAGATACTCATCCTGTTTGGTAATATGGTAACATATCAGCTTACAGTTTGTTTTTACATATGTTAGAATTTGTAATCTAACAACAACATTTGAGGTAGGCGTTATCAATTACTCTTTTTAAGAGCTGAGTACACTGAGGCAATGGCATCCCACTCCAGTACTCTTGCCTGGAAAATCCCATGGACGGAGGAGCCTGGTAGGCTGCAGTCCATGGGGTCGCTAGGAGTTGGACACGACTGAGCGACTTCACTTTCACTTTTCACTTCCACGCATTGGAGAAGGAAATGGCAACTCACTCCAGTGTTCTTGCCTGGAGAATCCCAGGGACGGGGGAGCCTGGTGGGCTGCCGTCTATGGGGTCGCACAGAGTCGGACACGACTGAAGCGACTTAGCAGCAGCAGCAGCAGCACACTGAGGCTCAAATAATTAAGGGACTTGCCTAAAGTCATTTAACCACTAAAAGGAAGAATGAAGACTGAAAAGCAGGTCTTCCTTTTGGTTTTAAATCCTATTATGCTCTGCTATAATAGGTAGGGAGAAGGCAATGGCACCCCACTCCAGTACTCTTGCCTGGAAAATTCCATGGATGAAGGAGCTTGGTGGGCTGCAGTCCATGGGGTCTCAAAGAGTCAGACACGATTGAGCGACTTCACTTTCACTTTTCACTTTATGCATTGGAGAAGGAAATGGCAACCCACTCCAGTGTTCTTGCCTGGAGAATCCCAGGGACGGGGGAGCCTGGTGGGCTGCCGTCTATGGGCTCGCACGGAGTCGGACACAACTGAAGTGACTTAGCAGCATAATAGAGAAGTGATGGAAATTTTGCTCTACACAGAGATATGTGCACATACACTCAACAGATGAGGTATTACTATATCTTTTTGCACTGCTAAAATGGTCACTTGAATTAAAACTCATCAATTTTAATTTTTTTTACAAAAACAGTAGCAATTGAAACTGTTGTTGTGTGTGTGTCACTAAGTTGTGTCCAACCCTTTGCGGCTCCGTGGACTGTAGCCCGCCAGACTCCTTTGCCCACGGAATTTTCCAGGCAAGAATACTGGAGTGAGATGCCGTTTCCTACTCCGGGGGAATCTTCTTGACCCAGGAATCCAAACCCGTGTTTCCAATGTCTCCTGCATTGGCAGAAAGATTCTTTACTACCAGTGCCACCTTATATCTTATTGTGCTGCTAAAATGATCAAAACACATCATTGTTTTTTTTTTTACAGAGACTTAGTAAGTTGAAACTTTTAACAAGCCTAATAATAAAGGCCAAAAGCATCAAGTATTTATCAATTCTAATGAAAAGTTAAGCTTTCACTGATTATACGATGGACTTTTCTTAGTTTGTTTATCTAATAACCTTTTGAAAACCAGAGACTTCTTTAAATTATAGATAATGATTTTAAATCTTCTTAATTGCAGGCAAAAAGCAACACCAACAAAAAAGGAGGAACTCTATCTACTTGTTTTAATCAGAAAGTGTGTGTGTTGGGGGAGGATTTCTTCTAAAATGAATTGCTAATGAAAACTCCAAACAGATAATGAGCCAGGAGACCTTTAGTTAGTTCTTGAAGTTGAAATTTTTATACTTAAAATGGAGAAGAAAGAGTAAAAATTTAGTCCTCCAAAGGATGCTTAGAGGATAATATCATTCAAAAAGTTGGTGCCAACAACAATTTATACACAGCATGAAGAGCAACAAATTCTGCTTCTGTGGTTTATATCTGGAGAGCAAAACAAGTCAAAAGGAAAAATTCCAAAGAAGGTTCAAATTTATTCTCCAACCTCAGAGCCTAGTTCAGGTTTGCCTGTGTGGTTTTATTGCTTAGTTCACACACACAAATTAGCACTGGAGATCCTAAAAGCCAGCTTAAAAAAAAAAAAAGAAAGAAAATCTTTGGCTTCTGGTGTTGATGAAAGAAAACACTCTTTCTTAAAAATGTGATTATTTGGTTCCTCACAGTTCAAAATGTGTGAAAAGAGAGGGGAGTTTCTTTAAAAGAACTTCCTTATACCACATCTTAAAGTGTTGCTCTTTCCTCAGTGATGGGCAATCAGGAGCTTCTAAAAGCAAAGAAACATAATGGTATCTTTCAAATTAGTCAATAGGGAGCCTAGTGTCAAATTATGTATATAATCAAAATACTGTGAGGTTGCTTTCTGTAGTTACCTTTTTATAGGAGAAAAAATAATACAATAATTTACAATTTAAATCATTGGAATTTGAGTGACCTTTACTACAGTAAAATCTCATTGAAAAAAAATCTTGCTACAACATTCCCTCAAGAATAAATTTTTATAGTTACAGCCAGATAAAATATGATTTGCTTGTAAGATGAAAGCTGCTACTATGCCCTACCACCTGCATTATATATTACTGTGAGCTTATATTGAACTTCTATTGCAATAAGTATCAGAATAAGATCCATTGTCTAACCAAAGAAAACATTGACACATCTAACGGTTTAAAAAAGGATATGAGAAATATGTTACAAAATGTGTATTTTGCTAAAGTCATATAACACACTGATCAGGGACGGGTGTGCAAATTGCCTACAAGTCTAGGAGCTCAGTGTTCTGTGTTCAGCTCTGAGATGGGCAGAGTCTTTCTGTTCTGGCATAAGCATGTGGTCACTTGTGAACACACCAAGTGTATTAGTGTTTGAACTTTATCTAATACCTTTCAACACTTCAGAGGCCACTGCCAATCAAGCTAGTTGTTAAAAATACTTATTGACTCTTTTTTCTCAGTCAGCTTGGTAAAGATCTTTTGTTGCTGCTGTTTTGGCTTGGCTAATTTTGCACTTGGGGACATCCATGATGTTGCCTGAGTTTGAGACAGAAAATTTTAGAACTCATTTGTTTACTCCTTAAAAGAGTTGTTCAGTTCTTACTGTTTTATCTTAGCCTCCTTTTACATTTTGTAGATGAAAATTTTCCTCTTGACTTAACATTGTCAAATGATAGAACTTCTGTTATATATGAGGATTTTGAAGCTGTCTCCTAAATTTTAAAGTATGATTTACATCCCTAAGAATGTACATTCTGAGCGTTTTTTTAAAAATTAAAAAGCTAAAAAAAAAAAAAAAAAAAAACAACCCCGCAAGATGCACCAATATGCCCATTTGAAGTCTTTTGAATAAATCCACTTTTTAGATGATTAAAATACCAAATCAAGTCCCTCTGGCTGAACCTTGTATGACCACCTACTCTGGGTAGATGTAATGAACTTGAGGTATTGGGGTACGACATCTGGCAAGGACTTGTGAATTACAATTTTCTTTTACAACTGAAAACCATATCCTGGTCAGGTCTCAGTGGGGTTTAATGCTTGTGTCAGAGCATGCAAGGTTTGTTTTGATCTGTTATGGGGTAACACACATAGCTTTCAGTTCACACTAATAACATCCCCGTGTCTGGTATACACCGATCCAGAGGCTACTAATTAAAGGCTGGAATTAACCAAGCACAGTTTCACTACAAAACATGTGAAACTGATTAAAACTTAAAAGTGACTGCTGATTCTCAATACAGGCAGAACTAAAGAATGTGGGGGTCTTGTGAGGTTACTTCAGCAAAAATTTTAAAGCACATTCAAGATGCTTTGGGTCTGCGTATTCAGCACACAGTGTGTTAACACAATAGAAAAATGTGCTAAACGTTGAAATTACTGAAACCAAGGCATGAAAAGGATTCAGCAGGGAAACAGACTGTTTCCCTCACCAGGGTGAACCCCTACTCTGAGTCTTTGGTCTAACAAACAATTCTATATGCAGTTGTTGGAATAATTACCTTACCATTTTCTCATCAAAGAACTGTTTGCTGATTTGGAAATGAAAGGGGGAGGAGGAACCAGAGGATGGTGACAGAGAGGAGGCGAGTAGCTAAGCTACATAAATCAGTATTAAAGACAGCAGCTTTATTTTGTTAAATATGGCTAATATACATACAGGAAAGTGCATATTTCGTGAGTGTACACTTTCTGAGTTTTCACACACTGGATTTATCCACATAGCAAGTACTCAGGTCAAGAAACCGAACATTCTCGGCACCCATACAGAGGGTTTTAAACTGAGCAATGCACCTTCACCCACAGCGGCACTTAAGTCTTTCTCTTTATCATGATTTGAAAGAACAGTGAATCCCTGAAGCTGGAAAGCAATAGGGAATGACAGTAGCCAGTGCTGAGTTCCCTCTGCTTGTGGTTTTAACAGGGTTCCTGGGTCCCACCATGGGATGTGTGATACTAATTGCTCAAGCTGGATCCAAGGAAGGCATGGAAGAGGAGGGAGACACTTCAGTTAAAGCTCTTTCTTTACGCATGCGCGTGTGCTCGGTTACTCAGTCACGTCCGGTTCTCTGTGACCTCCTGGACTGTAGCCTGCCAGGTTTCTCTGTCCATGGGATTCTTCAGGCAAGAATACTGGAGTGGGTTGCCATTGCCTTCGCAAAGGGATCTTCCCAACCCAGGAATCAAACTGATGTCACCTGCATTGGCCGGCGGATTCTTCACCACTCAACCATCTGGGAAGCACCTTTTCTTATGAAGCGCTCTCAGAACTGAGGTTTATAAAAGCTGGGAAAGCACTGTGGTTTAGGAGCTGAGGTCCCAGATTCTGAAATCAGAGATACCATCTCAGCTTACTTGAAGAAAGACCCAGTCCAAGTTATTTAATCTCTCTAAACCTCAGGGGCCTGATCAATAAAACAAAAATGTGCCTATTGCACTGAGTTTTTTTTTGTTTTTTACTTTTTGGCTGCATTCCAAGGCAAGTGGGATCTTAGTTGTCCGACCAGGGATGGAACCTGCACCCCCTGCATTAGAAGCTCGGAGTCTTAACCACTGAACCGCCAGGGAAGTCCCACTCTGAGTTATTGAGAGGACCAATTGAGAATCTCTACAGTTGCATGTGGACAGGCCTGAATGCAAAGAAGTAATCAAAAGATGGCACTCATCATTCTTATTATTACAATGCCTGAAAAACTGATCTATCCATTGGAGAAGAGACGTCCTGACTTTCCCCTCTGTTGGGGATCAGTTCACCCTCTGCATGTGGCTTTTGTTATCTCTTAGCCTGTTAGAACCAAATTCAAGACTAAAGAGTGAGTGACCCCTATTGGTAAAAGAACCAGTGTATTTCATTCCATCCTTTCCTGTCTGGACTTGCTAAATCTTTAAACAAATACCTCTTATACTGGGTTTTCAAATTCTGGTATGCATAAACGTCACTGGATTTCTGGGACACCATACCTAAATATTCTCTTTCAGTGGATCTGGGCAGGGCCCAGGAATCTGCATGTTAATCAGTATCCAGGCAATTCTGACATAGGTGGTCTCTGGGCCACCCTTTCAGAAACACAGCCCCTCTGAGTCTCAGGACCCCGGAGATTATAAAGAGCATCTGTTGAAGCAGAGGAACTTTCACTGATTCTATTTTCTACGCTGAGTAGACAGTATCCACAGTTGACACTCTCCAAACATTAAAGGAATTTTCCAAGGAATAAAAAGAAAATCTCCAAGTATGTGGGTTTCTGGCTTTCATTTCAGATAGATCATTTGCATATCATTAAAAGTTCTAAGCAGAAATGGGATGCTAATGCAATTTGTTGAGTCAAATCAATACAACTTTTAAAATTCATGGAAGCAAAAATAAGATTCCTGCTAATGTATAAATGTAACATTTTTCTCATTAAGTTTTTTTTTTATTCTTGAGCATATTTCTTGGCATCTGACAGTCTATTTTTTGGCATCTTCAATTCCTCTTCTTTTTTCTAAAAATAAGTCTATCGGCACCATAGCTTGAGACATTTTTATTAAAAATTTCATTTTTACCTATACACTTGAATAGTGAAGTTGCTCAGTCGTGTCCCACTCTTTGCGACCCTGTGGACTGTAGCCTACCAGGCTTCTCCGTCCATGGGATTCTCCAGGCAAGAATACTGGAGTGGGTTATCATTTCCTTCTCCAGGGGATCTTCCCGACCGAGGGATCGAACCCGGGTCTCCTGCATTGGAGGCAGACGCTTTAACCTCTGAGCCACCAGGGAAGCCCACATGATTTAATGTACACTGGATGAAGTGATGATGATGGTATACATCTCTCTCTTTCTCTCTCTCACACATATACACTTAGAGATGAAAACAATTTGATATTCTTAAGTCAGATTGCAGTCCAGATTAGAAATTTTGTTTTCTTTAGTTGCATTCAATAAGCATTTATATAGAACCTACCATGTGCCCAGTTCTATTAGGCAGGTTTGGTTATTTTCACAAGTTGATAGGGGAATGAAAAACCCATCATGGCAGAGTACAAGTTGGAATAAGGACAAGGTACCACTTTTCTCCACCAAAGAAGCCCTGGAGCACAGATCCTTCGACCCCAAAACATTTGACTTTGCTTTTATGGATCAGATCATTTTCATTTCCCTTCCTCCACACTCCACCCACAAATTCCTGCCCAGAGAGCACAGTTGTTGGAAAGTCTTCCCTCATACAGTTCTAGTCTACCCAACCCTGGCCCAGGTTGTCTAACACTGTCAAATTTGCCTGCCTTTCTAAGAGGATCTGAGCCAATTCATTTCTAATGAAGCATCTGGTGATGTGAAAAATGAAAGATGTGGGGCTAGATGAAAATATACCGACACCAGTACTTGTCCTCAGGAGAAGCAAGGATCATTCAGAGTGCCTTTTTGTGTGTGTGTGTGTTATCCCAATTTTCCAGAATCAAGGTACTATTTTCATAATTGGAAAAAGGAACTTAGAAATAGAATAAGGAAAGTGTATCTTAAACTGGGCTGTCCCACCATCAGAAAGTAGCATGGAGAGCTATTGTTACTGATGCTATTATGAGATATGCTCATCTGTATTTTAGATTCAAATACATATTTAGTTCAAAATGTAGTCACTTTGAAAAAGGACCCTCAACAGCATACACAATTGGCCTTTTTCTTGGATGTCAAGATTTCGGGCATGGGGAAGATTGAAGATGGTTTTGCTTTCTTCTTATTCCCCTCAAGTTCTGTAAAATAAGCATGAATGACTTTTGTAATTAGAAACATACCAATAAATGTTATTATTTTGAAAGACGATTTTAGATTTGCTGAAGCCCATGGATATTTGCATGCATGCTAAGTCGCTTCAGTCATGTCCAACTCTTTGCAACTCTATGGATTGGAGCTTGCCAGGCTCCTCTGCCCATGGGATTCTCCAGGCAAGAATACTGGAGTGGGTTACCATGCCCTCCTCTAGAGGCTCTTTCCAACCCAGGGATCGAACCCTCATCTCTTGAGTCTCCTGCGTTGGTAAGTGGGTTCTTTACCACTAGCGCCACCTGGTGTATTTAGGCTTTGACCAAATTTATTTCTACATGGGGGGAATTTGCTTAACTGCTTCCAGTGTGGTGGACAATTACTTAACATTCAATGAATTCATTTGCTTTAATGATTTTATAATCAGATATCTTATAAATATTGTTAATTGTTCTGCTGTGGGTATGAATTGAATCTAGGAAACTCCATAATTAAACAAAATTCAATCTCCTTTCAATATGGCCTTTTAAATAGGGAAGCATCAGATTTACAATGTGGGACTTGTGAAAATGTCTCATTACCTGGGATTATCATAATCCTGGAAATGACAAATTTTAAAATTTGTAGATTCATTTTAAGACCACAGAGAAGGCTGAAAGAAGGAGCCTATATTTATTGTGACCAGGTGTTCCTGGCCCTCTATCTTTAATAGCCGAGACCACATTGCTCTCTCCCCAGAGCACTGTTCAGGAAGGCATAAAAGATATGAACGTTGAAGAGGGCCTGGTAAACTCTTCACCCTAACTGCTCAAAGTGTACCTCGTTCTTGGGGTAGAACTTAGCAGCTTCCAACTAAAGGTGAGAAGTGCTGAGATTTCTGAAAACAGATGTTGCAGTCAGTAAACTCAGTGTATGTCTAAAACATCATCCCACTGGACCAGACAGGAGTATAAGAAATTGAATTCATTTGAACAAACAAATACGAGAAGGCAGACACAGAAGACAAATGACGGAATTGGCTTCTCCTACCCTCAGTCTGAGTGGACTCATCGTGGAAATCGTTTTTATTCTCATGTTTCCTCTTAGAGGCAATATTTAATATTGAAAAACAAGATTTAAGACATCTAATACTTTAAAATAAAACCAATCAGAGAAAGGAGAAAGATGCACACATCTGTCTGGTTTCATTTACAGGGTCCATGTTCGAAAGCCAAAAAAAGAGATTATATGCTTTAAATACAACCAAGGATGATTTTCTTCAGTGGAGCCATCACTGAAAAGAAAGCTTTCCTATTATTTTATCCTGGAAGCAACTTTTTTTTTTTTCCCATAAAGATTGAACTGATCTTTGAAAGTAATTATTTTAAGCATCAAAGCAATGAAATGTCCTCTAGCGAACAGCACATGGGCAGACCGTTCTCCAGCACTGAAACCCAGAGACCACAGTTGCCTTGCAAGGGTCTCCCATAAGTTGCACAGTCCTTTGAGCTAGGTAGGCCCTCTCTATGGTTCGGTTTGCACAGACTAGTACTTGAGTAGAAGTGGAACGTAGTAGTTAAGGGTTGGCATCACTGTGGAGCCAGATACTTGGGCTCTGATCCCAGCTCCCCTATTTACTCTCTCATGACCTTGGGTGGTTTATTTCAATTCTTTCTGCCTCTGATTCCCTGTCTGTAGATAAGGATAATAATATTACTCTATCATAATACTATTGTAAGGTGTCAATAAAGTTATTCCCCAGAAAGTTCTTAGAGCAATGCCTGCTGCTGCTGCTAAGTTGCTTCAGTCGTGTCCGACTCTGTGCGACCGCATAGACGGCCACCTAGCAGGCTCCCCTGTCCCTGGGATTCTCCAGGCAAGAACACTGGAGTGGGTTGCCATTTCCTTCTCCAATGCATGAAAGTGAAAAGTGAAAGTGAAGTCACTCAGTCGCTCAGTCGTGTCCAACTCTTAGCGACCTCATGGACTGCAGCCCACCAGGCTCCTCTGTCCATGGGATTTTCCAGGCAAGAGTACTGGAGTGGGGTGCCATTAACACACTGAATTGGAAGTATTAACTGGATTCCCAAATACAGTCAGTGTGAAACTACTCTATAAGAGAGAAGTCAAGAAGGGAGAAAGAAGAATTGCCAAATAGTATTGTCAGCATTGTTTTTGAAAAATTAGAAACTATATGCAAGTGCTTTCATGGTTCTGAGTTATGCTACAGTTGGGTGTTTCTTTTCTCTTACGTCTGGGTGAAAGTCTCCAGGAAATATGAGGGGAGACTACTATATTATCATCTAAACTTTGCCATAAACAAAAACCAGTCTCCCACAAGACTGAGATTGAGTTTTTAACGAAACGGCAGTCACTTGTGAAACATTTTCACCTATAAAAGTAATGGTCCAAACCTGTTCTCAGTTTCACTTAGAACCCATTGTGTTAAGAAGTGAATCTCTTGGGGGAGCAAACATCAATTGCATGCTTGTAGAACAAGCATTTTTTAATCACACACAGCCAGTAGAAAATGGTACAGAAGAATGAGGAAGTTATCTAATGAACGGGAAGCACAATGACGAATCCAATTCAACAGATTTCTCAAAGGCCTTTCCAGCAGCTCTCACAGCAGCCAAATGAAGGGGAAGGTAACAGTGGATTATTACCTTTCACTCAACACTTCTCTCTCTGCCAAGAATTTTTTAAATGTCACAGGAATATAATTCACATGCTTCACAGATTGTGAACAATTTTCTCTAAACCTCCACCATGTATGTATCCAGCAGCACCCAAACTCCACATCATCTGAGCATGACAGCAAATGGCCAGCACACCAACAGTCTCACCATTCAAATGCACTGGGGGTCTGGAGGAGAGGGCTCCAGGTGGCTCTTGCCCACAGAGGAAGTAAACCCAACACTGCTGGGGATGAGGCACGGCGAGCATAAAGGCAGCTCTGCAAAAATATTTGAAAAGCTGGGAGCCATAACAGAGAGACTCCCACTGATGCTCATTTTACCAGCTTCACTGGTTGTAGATAAGGAATGGTACTCTCAGGCATCACAGTGCCCATCATTCACAAGCTATGAACTCGTGAGAGTCAGGACCACCTCTTTTTAATCTTAAAACCCTGGATGGCCAGAGTTGAGTTTGACATGGCTCCTGACACATCAAAATAAAGAAGATCCCTAACGTGGCTACAAATATTCATGAAGCAGCTATTGTATGTCAGGCCTGGAAGCATCAACAAAGACTTCACTGTCAGGGTTTTAAACTGAGATCTGAATAGAAACTATGGAATATGAATGGAAATTTCCCTGGAGATGGGGATTGGAGAGGTAATAGGTAAAAATGTTCCCAGCCACGGAACAGCACTTGACAGCAAGCGTAAATGCCATGAGGCAGGAAGGAGCTGGATATGGTAGGGGTATTTGTTTTAATTATTAAATAATCAAGACATCATGGGTTGGCAACAGAGGAGTATCTTTCTAGAAACTGCCATATACATTGAGCGCTAGAAAATGGGATACTGCAAGACAGATCAAGAAAAGTATTCAAACCCTAAACCATCACACCACTCGCCATGGTGTAGGCAATTCTTTGAAACTATTTGGTCTGGGAGCACCTCCTGCAGAATTTGTGAGTCTACCAAGAACAGCCTATTGCTTCTCTCAGGCACTGCCCCATCTCCCACCACACAGAATGAAAGAGAGAGTCCTACAGAAGAGCGTCTTCCAAAACCTTCATCTGATGCTCATTCAGGTCTCCCAGCAAAGCAAAGCAGGGTGGCAGCCGGCCCCACCGCATTTCCATTTTCTTCCCCCACACACTTCCTTCCCTAACTGCCTCCACCCACATCTCACTTAGACTTATGCAACTGCCAAAGCAAACAGAGATGCCTTAGAGAGAAAAAAAAAAAAAAAAAGAAGAGGAAGAATAAGAAGGGGGAAAATAAATCCCTTCAGGATTTTTTGCACTTTGGGATTCACACAGCAAAACTATCTGAATGCCAACCTGACTCCTGTAGCTTTTCAAAGCACACAACAACCCGGTCACCCAGCTTAAGTGGTATAAAAAGTAGACCCACCAACTGATTGCATTCACAGTGTGTGGTCCAGAAAACCAATCCATTTGGAGGACAAAGCCCACACCTCTTCTCTGCAAGTTCATTAGGTTTCCTCACTTATTGTTTTCTCCAGGTAATGCCTGCAACCTAAGTAGGATCAGTAAAGTAAGTAGCCCCTGATAAAGTACAGGAAACATGGATGGGAGGGAGAAGATGGAGAGAGATGGGGTGGCAGGGAACTGGGGGAGGGGGAACCTCCTTGATCCTAGGACCCAAGGGAAAGTGTGATCAGAGCCTTCAGATGCGAGTCCTCTCAATGGTATGGATAGCAGAGAGCCAAAAGTGACCAAATTGTTACACATAAATTAATAGAAAACTCAATCTCAGGTTACTCAACACTCTTCATTTTGAACCCATAGAGGCTTCCGACTAAAACACTCCCAATCTAATATGGAAATAGGGTAAGTGCCACCCAGCACACATGGGTTTTCCAATAATCTCAAATCTATTTCTAGAGGCTGGGTGGGTATTTCATCTTGCCCACTTCTCTGCACAGAATCACTCAGTGTTTATGACTGGCTTTTAAAGGGAAATTCAGAACAAGCTATGCACTGTTTAAGCTTAGCCTTAGTTCTGTTTTGAGTTTCAAAGCAATCTCATTGTTCTTACCAAACAAAAAAGTTTTGACTTGAGCAAAATAAATAAGGGTTACCTGAAAGGAAAAATAGATACCAGCTACAGAGCAAATTTTCTTCAGAAGATGTCCTCTCTGTCCATAGTTCTTTTTTTATTATTATTATTTATTTGACTGCACAGGGTCTTAGTTGCAGCATGTGGGCTCTAGTTCCCTGTCCAGGGATCCAACCCAGGCCCCCTGCAGTGAGAGCTCAGAATCTTAACCACTGGACAACAAGGGAAGTCCCTGTGTGTAGTTGTTAAAGGAGGAAAAGGCAAAGCCTGTTGGGTAACGGTTCCTTTTCGTTTCATCCTCTCCTGAGTTTCCACAAGAGATAGAGCCAAGTTGCTGGGTTGTCCAACTTCAGAGCACCTAGTTTTTGTAAACCGCAGTGTGGATGGCACAATGTGGAAGAGCTGTCCCAAAGGTCTATCAAGGCGAGGGGTTGCAGAACATTCTAGAACATTAGCTGGATATGCCTAGGCTTCCACACTTAACCAGTGCTTCTCCTCACCCCTCTCCAAAATCATTTTTTCTGTTACCGTTCCACGTGGGGAAGATCCTCTGGAGAAGGAAATGGCAACCCACTCCAGTATTCTTGCCTGGGAAATCCCATGGACAGAAGAGCCTGGTGAGCGACAGTCCATGGGGTAGCAAAGAGCCAGACACGACTGAGCAACTAAACAAGGTAAACAAGGTATGTGGGGGAGGAAAATGGGGGACTAGGAGAAGCAGGGCCAAGTGAAAAATGGGTTCATTAGAAACACACATTCAGCTAACCTGCTGAGCCACGATGGCCCTGGAGAAGCCTAAAATCCATTCCTTCTTTGCCTCTCCTTCAAATGAAGAATTTCCCTCGGAGTGCCATTTCAGCCACCCTCCCTGTGAACATTCCGTAAAGATTCACATGACCCTCAGAGCAGGTAGCTTGTTTCACAGTTGAGACCTTGAGTTTCTAGTGTCAACGGGTTGGCCAAAAACTTCATTTGGGTTTCTCCAAAAGGCGTTATGGAATAGTTTCCTATCTCTCCTAAGTTTTTGCTCTTCAAAGAGGGACATCTCTAGGCAGCAGCTCAACTTCTACTGATAAGGTTAACCTGACCTTAGTAATACAGGGGAAAAGTGAAAGTGAAGTCCTTCAGTCGTGTCCGACTCTTTGCAACCCCATGGACTGTAGCCCACCAGGCTCCTCCATCCATGGAATTTTCCAGGCAAGAGTACTGGAGTGGGTTGCCATTTCCTTCTCCAGAGGATCTTCCTGACCCAGGGATCGAACCCTGGTCTCCCAAAATTGCAGGCAGATGCTTTACCATCTGAGCCACCAGGGAAGTCTGATATAGGGGGAATTGAACTTAAAGAGTTCAAACTAAACAGGATAAGGTAAGGTGCTTGGAAAGCTAATGGCTTGGCTTTTGGATGTTTAGTTCTCAGGCTATCCTCGCAGGAGTATCAGACTTCCAGGACACTTAATATGCTAGTGAAGGCCCACTGCCTTGGCAATGGGCTGTTTACTATACAGGGAACCAGAGAAAAACAATTTTCCCCGGAAGCATCGAAGGATGCAAAGATGCATTTAATAATGATATTCGATGGAGGTGGAGAAAGAGCTTTTTTTTTTTTTTTTTTTTCCCTAGGAGAACTTTCTTCAGCACTACAAAATTAAAGGATTTTCTAACCCTGTCTTCTTTTCGTCTTTCCCAGAGGAGGAAATTGTAAAGGCTGGCCCTTAAAAATAATATAGTAAAATCTAACTTTATTCCCCTAATCTCTTAATAATGCTGCAGCTGGCCATGATCTATTTAGCATAACACAAAAATAATGTATTTGTACCAAGCAATTTTGAAATGCTTTAAAACAGTGAAAGCTATTTGTTTGATTGATTAAGTTAAAGTGTTTACATAAAAGTGTCATATAGATATTTTGACATCAGTCATACAACACCACATCTGGTACTCCTAATTAAATTGTGTGAGAAAAGACGATATTTTTTATTCAGTCACAACAATATGGCTAACGGGAAGTACAACTGTATTCGTCATGCCCAGAGTCTGGGATCTGCAGTATGGCATGTGGCTGCGAAAAGCCCCAGATTTGGATTTTGCAAAGCTTTCCTAGCCTCCAACACATGTTTTGCCTGAACAAAGACTAAGAAACTGGGCCCCACCTCTGTGAGTCAACGGTTATTATTTTTTCTCCTTTGATTTAAACCTCTCCAGGCACCATCAGTGAACTAAAATGTAATGAGAATTAGAATAAAGTTATCTTAAGGAATTGGTGCTCAGAGCCCAGGTAAGGCGCTTTGTTTTGTTAAGCTTTATTCCTGCTGATTAGGAAATAAACCCAAGAAACTTTAATGGGGGGACAGGGGAGCGAAACCCTATTATTCATTTAGAGCAGGAGTTCATTTGTATCTATGCTGAAGGGTGGAACCTGTACCTACCTTAAAAATGGTCTGCGCCTTACTGAAGCACTTGATTTAAACCACTGATATTTTTCTTCCTTCCAAAATTAAGATGAAATATTTTAAATATAACAAATAAAAGACAAAATGGCTTGGCTTGTTAAAGCATGCTTACTTTACTTTTAATATACAAATAATACTTCAAATCCTCTTCTTATTTTTTTAAGTTAAATTATGTCCACCCCATGTGCAGATTCAATTTACTGACTAAGTATACAACCAAATCTAGCCTCCCTGGGAACCATCCATTTGCTTAAGAAGGTGGAGGAGACACTGCTGTATTTTCTTAAAGAGATTCCTGGCATTTTTTTCCTCCTTCGTTTCGCCTTAAAGACTACCTTGAGAAATGTTGCCCAGCAGTAAAAGGAAAATGAGTTCAAGCTTCAAAATCAGGAAATTTGGGTAGTAAAAATGTAAGTTATAAAGTCAACATTGATCGGAAAATAAATCGAGCTCTTTTAAATAAGTTAAGTGTCAGCCCTAAGAAGTAAGCCCATCCGACTTCCTATAGAATTATTCATCCTTCCTCAGGCAAACGCCGCCTCCAAAAGGCTCTTAAGCTGCAAAAGGAGACATTGGGCCAAGATGGTAAAGTATTTGAATACGCATATGGGATATGCACTTATTTACCATGTACCATGTTCAATTAAAAAAAAATAAACGTGAAGGCAGGAGCCATGAACAAATAGAAGGCACGGTTTCCTGTAATTGCAAGGAGGCTTAGGTAATGCTCTATGCGGTGTTTGATTTAAAATGTTAAAATATTAACAGAAGTTTTCTATAGCAGAGTGTTCCTATCACAGTGAAATGACTCATAAGAATGCTAAATTCAAACCAGATGGGCACAAACATTAACTAAAAAAAAAAAAAAAAAAACTCAGATTTTTTTAGGGGTCAGCATGGGTCTTCATAAAAATGAAGACCTTGTCTGGGTTAGTGAAAAATGAACTTTCAGTGATAAAAAAGAAAACAAGGGAAAATATTAGTGACTTTATTTTAATTAAACAAGCCACCGTCAATTAGAAGAACTAACATTTACAAAACTTTACATTGCCATTTTAATTTGAAAAAGATGACTATGGTTAATCATGAGACTTCAGATAAACAGGGACTTTAATGTCTCCTGTAGAGCCCAAGTCAGGGACACATGAGTTCAGCTGTGTGCCATGCTAATACCGGACAAAAATCTCTCTGCTTCCCACCAAGAAGTCACCCTCATTGAAGATTCGTGTGGTATAGAAACCTCCAACCGTCTGCCCACGGCATGATGCCAACCTGTGCTCTTCTTTCAGCAGACCACAAAGGAAAATTCTCATTGCCGGGTCAGACACCCCACCAAACCTCTTCTGCTCTCTTGTTGAAAAATATGTTCCCTTGCATTTCTTCCTTTTTGTTTTTTTCCTCCAGAGCTTTTTACCATTTGCAGATTGTCTGCAACATGTGCTATGTTTAAATGTGTACATACCCTACAAGAAGAAAAATATGTGGGCTCAGAATTAATATTGTTTTTGACTTATAGGGAAATTCCAGTTGTGTTTAACTTGGACTGTGGGATCCAGGAACTTTACTGAGAGGAGAAACGAATGTGTTTTGAGCAAAAAAATGTGTATGGGGAGTTCCCTACTGTTTTGTTGCTGGAATCTTGGACAACACAGGGAAAAATGACAAGCACATAATTTAGTCTGGCAGCCATACCACTTTGTGCTGGGAGCCTGTCAGTTCTTACTAGCTGAGTAAGGGCTGGGCTGCTTTGGTGCAAGGATGAGAGACCTCCCAGGAACAAGTAGGTACTTCAGGAAATGGTGTTTCTCATTCAGTAGGTGGCCTTTCCTCTCCGGGTCTGTGTGAATCGATGCCCCGCGTGGTGTTGGGGGCACTGTGCTACACTGAGCTGTTTACCCTTTGGATGAAACCTAAAACCACAGACCTAACCATTTGTGGTCACCAGAGATCTTATGGCAGACTTTCTAAGAGCAGTTGTGTTAACTCTGGAATCCTGGCTGCAGTCCAACTAAAGTAATTACATTCTGCCTCCCGAAAATTCCCCCTGCAGTTTCAATTGAATATGATAGTCTCAACCCTCCACCTCCACGGCATGGCTGGGCATGGTGGTTAGCATTCTGGGGAGGTGCAGCCTGTAATTCCCTGCTGGAAGAAGTGATTCCCAGGTCCTCACCAAGGTGTGATGACGCTTAATGAATTAGCGCTCATAAAAGCATGTGGAGAACCTAGTGTAAAAGTGATTCTAATACGCAAAGGGGCAGGAATGGTCACGTGCCCATTTGTCTGTAAGAGCTAGCGGTCAGTGCGCTATTAGACTCCTTTAATGGACATGGTTTGGGTGGACTCCGGGAGTTGGTGATGGACAGGGAGGCCTGGCGTGCTGCGCTTCATGGGGTTGCAAAGAGTCGGACATGACTGAGCGACTGAACTGAACTGAATGGAAGTACAGATTCAGGACAGGAGCGACAGAGTCCCCCTGCCCTCTGACCTAAAAATATCATAACTGGGCCAGTATATTCAATTCTGGAGATGCATATAAGAGAGGCACCTTATCTAAGTGTAGCAAGTCTTCAGAGGCCACCAGAATGAAGGGTCTAGAAATGATATTGCAATGTACCTAAAAGAATAGGAGATGTTTAACCAAACCAAAAAAAAAAAAAAAGAGGGAGAATGGAAGGGAGAGAGGAAGGAAGGGAGGGATAAAGGTAGAATTGATATTCAAAGTGCAAAAGGCACTTCCCTGGTAGCTTGCGCAGTAAAGAATCTGCCTTTGATGCAGGAGGCCGGGGTTCCATTCCTGGGTCAGGAAGATCCCCTGGAGAAGGGAATGGCAATCCACTCCAGTATTCTTGCCTGGAGAATCCCATGGACGGAGAAGCATGGTGGGCTACAGTCCAGGCAGTCGCAAAGAGTTGGACACGACTGAATGACTAACACATACACATGGCCCCACAGAACAGAACCAGGGCCAGTGGCTTCTCACAGAGAAGCGGAAAAAAGCCTTTCCTCCCAGCCCGAGCCTAGAATATCTTTTCCCACTACCTGTGGGCATCAATTCATCTCTTACTCATTCAACAACACTAAATATATAGATCTGTTGCCAGATGAAATTCATTCCACCAAAAATTCATCGAACACCAAATTCACTCAGTACTTAGAATCTGTAGTACTAATTTGGCCCTTATCATGGGCTTTCAATGGATGTCTTATTCATTCTAACTATCTTTCCTCATCAGTGTGTCTCTTATTCATTCTAACTATCTTTCCTCATCATTGTGTCTCTTATTCATTCTAACTATCTTTCCTCATCAGTGTGTCTCTAAGATTAATCACAGCAAGAAGCTTGGGATCAGTATATTTCTCCAATCTATAGCAGTGGTAAACGAAGTACATTCAGCCTAGTTCTTCACAATAGCTACTTATTATGAGACTATGACATGTGTACTAGGTATATATACAGGGATGAATAAGCAAACCAACCATCAAGGGTGAACTCCAACTGTATGACATAAATGATTTTTTAAATAAAGAAAGAAAAGAAAGAAAAAACATCGACTGGAAGGTTCAGGAAAGGTTTTCAGGACGAGGTGGACTTTGATATAGCCCTTGACAAAAAGATGCCTTTTTAATAGGCCAAAGTGTCAGAGGGAAGTTTGTCAGACATTTTAACAGGGAAACTACCTTAAAAGCAAGGACCAGAAGTGAGAAAACATGGGTTGGTTTCCTGGAACTAAGATGTTTCTTGAAACAGGATGTGAGTGAAGGGAGAAGCAGGAAACAAAAGGAAAGGCTAGTTGGAAGCATATTTTGGATCCATCCATCCAGTGCTCAGTCGTGTCCAACCTTTGCAACCTCATGGGCTGTAACTCAGCAGGCTTCTCTGTCCATGGGATTTTTCAGGCAAGAACAACCCTCCTCCAAAGAATCTTCCTAATCCAGGGATTGAACCTGTGTCTCCTGCATTGCAGGTGGATTCTTTACCACTTGAGCCACCAGGGAAGCCTCTGTATTTTGGAACACCATAAGAAATTATTCAGCTCAGTAAATAACATTGGGCTATTGAGGATTTTAACTTTGTTTTCATGGGGGAAATATTAAGATGAGACTTATGCTTTAAGGTATTGATATGATAGAGCTGTGTGAGATGGATTTCAGGGCTGAAGGCTGAAGTCTAAGCCAAGGTAATTACAGACCTAAGTGGGCTATGGTGTAGAAGGTGTGGGGTAGGGGAGGAGCAAAGGAGATGAAGAAGATTGATTTCACAGAACTTTAACAAGCTTGCTATGCAGATATGAAAGGAGATCTCTAGGTTTGAAATTAGATGTTTGCTTTTTACAACAGAAATAAAGAAATCAGAAGGACCTGATTTGCATAGGGAAATGATTAGTTTTCCACATATTAAGTTCAAGAACCTATACTGAATTCAGGTGAAGATTCCTAGCATGTAGTTGAAAAGGCAATACTAAGCCCAAAGGAAAATGGCACAGTGAGACAGATAGACAGACAAACAGAAATAAAGATATGGCCTCTATCCACATGCAGGAGTGGCCAAGTCACAGACTTACAGAAAAGAAGAATCCTCAAAAATGAGAGATGATCAGCCAGGTCAATACTGAGGTCAGATATGAAAACATGGCATATGACTTGATGATTAGAAGGTCACCAGTGACCTTTAAGAGTAGATTTCAGAGATAAGTGAAAGTGCAACATTTCAGGAGAAAGTAGAAATGTCTTTGGGGCTTATATGGGGAGTTGTCTTCCCTGGTGGCTCAGACAGTAAAGAATCCACCTGCAATGCAGGAAACCTGGGTTCGATCCCTGGGTCAGGAAGAACCCCTCGAGGAAGGCATGGCAATGCACTCCAGTATGCTTGCCTGGAGAATCCCATGGACAGAGGAGCCTGGTGGGCTCCAGTCCAAAGGGTTGAAAAGAGTGGGACACGACTGAAGTGGCATAGCATGCATGCACCATAAAGCATATGATAAAAGTGATCAACAAGAGATGGATTTTAAAATCCTGAGCATAGTGAGTGGCCTTTGGAAGTTATCCAAAAGACGCTGGACCTACCAAAAACAAAACAAAACACAAATGTAAAACACTGGCTAATGGTTTTCTTAGCAGTGCACTTCATCCTGTTAGTTCACTGAGAAGACAAGTAAGGGTTGATCTAGGTGTGGATCTGGTTATCTGGGAACCAAGAAGTACTGGTTGATAGCAGGTGCAATGTGAAATTAACTCCCAAGGATGAAATCTAACGAGGCTGGTGGTGAGTCTGGTCACATGATCAAGTTAAGTAGCATTAAGAAGAGGAAATCAGCAGACACATTCTCAGACATCTGCCCAGCACCCTGGGAAGCAGTAGGGGTACAGACGTGGAGATGCATATATCTCTGAGGGAGTGTTCCAAGTGGAAGAGCGGCAAACACTTGCACTGAGGATTATGTACAAGAACGATGATCAAACTCAGACTCCACCACTTATTAGCCATGTCATCCTTAGTGAGTAACTCAACTTACTAGTTATATTATTCTAAACAAGTAGCTTAACTTCTAAGCCTCAGTTTCCTAATCTGTAAAATGGGAGTGGCAACTTACCTCACAGGGTTGTTATGAGAATATCCATGTGCTTGGCTTAGAGTAAGTACCAAATGAAATTAATTTCATCAACTTGCCATGTTCTTTTTAACTTGCTCCAGTTTCAGCACCCTTCTGATCTATCCCTTCCCCTCGGTTCTAGGTGACTCCATGGTGACTTACCAACCTCACCCTCTGTGAAGTCCACTCCCATCTCTAACAAGCTAATGGTGTGATGCATCCTGGGGAATACATTAAGGATTATGAACCTCAGACCTACCAATTCTTGTTGAATTTCCCAGCCCTTTATCTCTGTCCTTCCAACCCCAGCAGAAGCTCAGATTAACAGCTGAGGGACCATACCTAAACTGGGATGGGGGAAGTGGATTTTCTCTCTAGTCGCTGGGCTTGGCTCCAAGATTTCTCTTTCCTCAGTGGAACACCTTAGGTATGAATCATTGCTCAGGACCATTTCCTCAGGGAAGTTGGTGAGGAAAGAACATGAGTAGCAAGCCCCTTAGAGCTGGCTATTGCCTAAGAATGGGAGAGGAGGAAGAGATCCATGTGTGGCAAGGGATCTGGGTCCCTCCACTTTATGCTTCTCCTGGGCTCAGAGACTTTTCCTTTGCAAACAGTGCCATCTACACATCGGGAGGGTAAGAATTTAGCTCACTACTTTATTTGAGGAGACCACGGTGTATTTTGCCTTAAGGATAAGTTCCCTATTTTGTCAACTTCACAATCTCTGCTTCACTTTCAATGCCAGTTTTTTTCATTATCAAATGAAAAAAATTTTTTAATTGAATGAAATCAAACTTTTCTATTTTTTAGCATCAATCATAACTTGTCCCAATGATTTGGCAAATTATTCTCTCTAAATTCTAGGAAATTGTCTTTTTTTCTGGAGATTATAGATAGCCCAAAGATACAACAATGTTTTATCAAGAGAAGACAGGGTGGTTGATGTAGAATAAAGGTCCTTCAAAGACGGTTCAAGGCCAGGAAGAAAGATAACCCAAAGTTGCATTCTTTCTTATACCTATGCTTAAACAAGGCCAGCAGTAAACTTCCTCTTAGAGAGACGTGGGCAGGCTGGAAGGTCCCCTTATACTAACACCTTCACTTCACAGGCGAGAAGCATTAAAACTGAAATAAATTTTCTTAAGCTTCTTTATTAAAAATAGATATGTAGGGAAAGATTAGATATAAGACAACTTGTGTCATCCTAAGGGGTTACTTCATTGAACCTGTGTTTTGTTGATCTACTAACTACAAATACAAACACAAGAAGGACCAGTATACACTGAGTCCTTGAACATGCAAAAGTATTTAATGACAATGAAAGGAGGATCTATCGCAAACTCGTTTCATGTGTCATATCTCATTTCAGCCTCTTAGTATCCCTCTGAGAACAGTATGATCATTTATTTGCCTACAGTCACAAACTTAAAATGTTAAGTGAAATATATCTGGCTTCTAACTAAGCCCAATGTTTGTTTGTTTGTTGCTTTCCCATCAGTCCTGGCTTTACATGTTAAAATTCCATTTATAATTTCATTTTAGGAATAGCTCACACCTTGAACCATGTAAGGGTCTTCACATGGCTTATCGTCAAAGAGCCATTACTTTTAACTTTTCTCATCTCTTCCCATCTGGGTACCACCAAATCATTCCCCAAAGGGATCTACAAATCAGATCCAGGAGTGAGGAAAAGTGGACAGAGGGGAACTCCCTCAATCTCACATTCCCCTACCAGACCAGGGTTCTACCTTTACCTAGTTGGCCAAGGCAAAGATCATTTATCCTACTCCAAAAGAAGGTGAAACTTTTCATTCAAAAACCAGCTAAGTGTATCTTCTGGTATCTTTGAAAAAGAAGCGCAACCCAGAAATTGTCTAAGGTTTTCAGCTTCATTGGAGGCTGTCTTTTTAGTTGAGAGCACAAAAGCAATGACAAAGAATGTCTTCTTCAAGGTGGCACAAATTGTTTTTAATGAAAATATACATCACAATATCCTCTGTAATTAGTACTTACTCATTCTTCAACAAATACTTCTTGAGTACTGTTTATGGATTAGACCCTATCAAACTTGCAATTTTGTCTCATAATTGAGATCTGAAATAAGCCACGATGTAAGAATTCATCCCTCTCTAACTAGAAATGTAATCCTAGCATTAAGGTGTATGTTTTCATCCAGTATAGCAAATCGTTAGTCAGCCTTTTCATAAAAAAAGAAAAAAGGGATAAATTTTATTGTGGAAGTTGCTGCTGCTGCTAAGTCGCTTCAGTCGTGTCCGACTCTGTGCGACCCCATAGACGGCAGCCCACCAGGCTCCCCCATCCCTGGGATTCTCCAGGCAAGAACACTGGAGTGGGTTGCCATTTCCTCCTCCAATGCATGAAAGTGAAAATTGAAAGTGAAGTCGCTCAGTTGTGTCCAACTCCTAGCTACATGTGTTGATACTAGTTGAAGGAAGAGCATAAACTTCTAACTAGATAACAATGTTCCAAGCATTTCTTGCTTCCTACATAAACATATATCTGGCCTCAAATATACAAACATGATCTTCCCACAGATTTCTGGCTTTTCAGAGAAGGAAGCATGAAACAAGAAGGTCTCACCTCATGGTCTCTTTGTTTCCCAGCTAACATTCGGTAATGGGATCCTTTCTGATTTATTTTATTGGAAGCCCAATCAACTGCCCTCTAATGACGTATATCTTTAAAACATAAAATACAAAAAATATTTTCACATTACTGCCTTAGATATAAAGAGCATCTTTCTTAGAAAAAGTAAGGGGTTTCTGACAGAGAAAGTGAAACTCCAACTATTAATTATTAATTAATTCACCCAATAGGACAGATGGTTTCTAAAAGACAAAAGTAAAAATCAGACACTGTTGTTGGAACTGTTACAACTATTTTGAAAGTGAAAGTGTTAGTCGCTCAGTTGTGTCTGACTCTGCAACCCCATGGACTGTTGAAGCCCACCAGGCTTCTCTGTTCATGGAATTCTCAAGGCAAGAATACTGGAGTGGGTTGCCATTCCCTTCTCTGGGACGACTATTTTGGTTCACAGCAATTGTGATCATACAAATGTGCAAAGTACAAATACCAGAATGTTCATTGGTGTTAGAGAAAAGCTAGAAATGAGAAACTGTCTGAGTGCGTTTTCACAGGGAAGTGGTTAAATAAATTAGGATACATCTACAAAGTGGAAAATCAAGAGTTGCTTTAAAAAGAATGATTTAGGTCAAGGTGGGCTGATACGGAATGACCGACCATAATATATAAGCTCCTTCCATTACAAGTTTAGTGTGCAGTATACCAGGCTGCCCATGTCAGTAAGGGTTTGACTTCAGGAAAGCAGAAGCCATGCTATGTATTTTAAGAGAAAGGGCTTTCATAGAGTGAAATGGAGGCTTACACAACTGTTGGAGGGGCTAGGGCGTGGGTCAGGGAGGCTATCACTGAAGATCTCAGTGTGCAGCATTATTGGTGACCTCAGCCAGCACTAAAGCAAATGCTTTTCCAAAAGCCACTCCAACTGCATCAACGCTTAGAGTCCCAAAGCACACAATACGCAGGGGCTCACCTGGGAGCCGCTGTGAACCATTCATGTGTCCTCTGCGCCCAGGTTTGCCTGAAACTACCTGTGGAGAATAATGGCCTTTCCCGCCTGTCTCCCTTCCAGACCTCACCCGTGGGGCTCACACTGACAGACTCAAGTCTAGAACAAATGGAGAAAGGAGTTCTGGAAAATGTGTACAGAGCAGACCAGGGAGGGGACGGCAAAGATGTGGGTTTGACTGTAGACAGCCCTTCATTCCGCCTTTTACAATAGGAGCTGGCATACAAATCCTTTGACTAGTGGTCACAGGCATAACTGAAATACAATGTTACAACAAAAAAAGTTAATTTATATACAGTTTCTCTGAAACAATATCTTTAGGACATGTACCCAGTTTTCTCATGAAGGGAGATGTCACATCTCATAGTCAGAATTGAGAAGTCCAGAAAAACTTCTGAGTTTCAAAAACTTTCATAACCTTTTCCAGAGTCCTAACAGTAGATAGAAGAATCTATAGAAAAGTCAAACTTTCTGTATAGATATGGAAATAAAACCTGTCCACTGCTCATTTGGGCAAGAATCTGCCTGCAAAGCAGGAGACCCGGGTTCAGTCTCTGGGCTGGGAAGATCCCCTGGAGAAGGTAATGGCAACCCACTCCAGTATTCTTGCCTGAAGAATTCCATGGACAGAGGAGCTTGGCTACAGTCCATGGGGTCGCAAAGAGTCGGACACGACTGGAAGACTAACATTTCACTTCACTTTACGAACGATGTTTTCCTGCCATCGTCTAGTCCGTAAGGTAAGTGGTATTAGCCTCATTTCACAGACGGGGAAAATCAAGGGTGAGAACTTCCTCTACATCACACTACAGCTATTTTACAGAGCCTAGAACTGAACTCTGACACATCCTGAAATCCATGCTCTAAACCATTCTTTCTGAAGGGGAAAAATAATGTAAATCAAAAACTCTAAAAATTATGTTTTTTATGAAACGATTTAGGGAGCTGGGGCAGAGGGAGAAAAATGCCTCTTACTTGAGTTGAGGCACATATTTAATAATTCCTGGGTTTAAAGTAAAATATTTTATGCTTTTAAAAGTTTTCTAAGATATCTGAGCTATTGTTATTTAGGTGTCTATATTGCCATGAAGGAGATAAGCCCTGGGATTTCTTTGGAAGGAATGATGCTAAAGCTGAAACTCCAGTACTTTGGCCACCTCATGCGAAGAGTTGACTCATTGGAAAAGACTCTGATGCTGGGAGGGTTTGGGGGCAGGAGGAGAAGGGGACGACAGAGGATGAGATGGCTGGATGGCATCACTGACTCGATGGACGTGAGTTTGAGTGAACTCCGGGAGTTGGTGATGGACAGGGAGGCCTGGCGTGCTGCGATTCATGGGGTCGCAAAGAGTCGGACACGAATGAGCAACTGAACTGAACTGAACTGATTGCCAGTGGCAGCTAGTCACCCCATAAAAGACAGACAGAATTCATAGTGCAGAAGAATTAAACTAATTTTTTCCTTAGCAACAAAGAAACAGAACTTCTCTAAATGCTTAAGCAATTATAAATAACAATTATAAATGTGGGCTCTGAAATTTCAAAAACAATCACAAACATGGACATTAAAGTCACTCAATTAAATATGATCATGCTGATAAGATTAAATTGTATAACAGAATAGTCCCTAGATGAGAAAAGACTTTCACTTACTGTACAGATTTGACTTACCCATTGAAACAATGACTTTATCTCTGCCCTGAGACAGTAAATTTATACTCAGTGGGGGACTTGCCTGGCCATCCAGTGGTTAAGACTCTGCACTTCCATTACAGGAAACACCAGTTTGATCCCTGGTCAGGGAACTAAGATCCCACAAGCCGTAGGCATAGCAAAAAAAAAAAAAGAAAAAGTTGGGTAAAATCTTTAAATTAAAAAAAAATACTGACTTAAAAAATAGTAATAATAATAAAAACCCAGTGGAATGAACAAGAAGGAAGAGAAGAGAAGCCCTTGGGAAGAGAGAGGTAGAGGGGCTTCTAAGCAGAGTATAACAGTGTAAATTATTAAGGAAAAAAAATAGATGAGGATGAGATGGTTGGATGACATCACTGACTCACGTCAATGGACATGAGTTTGAGTAAAAGCCGGGAGTTGGTGATGGACAGGGAGACCTGGCATGCTGCGGTCCATGGGGTTGCAAAGCGTTGGACACGACTAAGTGACTGAACTGAACTGAGCATCTTTTTGCCCATCACCGTCCCTGAGAGAGAAATCTGTATTACATCTCTTAGTCACCTGACCTTATAATACTGACTCCCCAACACCACTACCACTAGCCTTCACTCCGACTGGGGAGTAGGTAGGAGTTTCTATAGATAATTCACACTGAAGATTAAACTGGGTAGCTCTCGGGGTGAACCTGATGGAGCTGAGACCTTAGGGGAGTCGGAATTTCTCTGAGACTGTAGAAGAGATGCAGGACAAAGTGACAGAGGCAATAGCTTCCCTTTATATAGAAGGATGGCTATGAGATGCTGAGTCTGTGGTTCGGGGGTAGGGGGGATTACTGGCAGAAGTAAGTAATGCCGTAAGCCTGGCCAGAGCATCATGGTTGAAGAGAGAGAAGGCAAAGCCTAGAACAAGACACCTGCATTGGACAACAGAGTGACAGTAAAGATGAAGTGCTCCCAGACTGCTTCCTGTTCTCATTTTTTGTTATTGCTTAAAACCAGGGTTCTGGCCTAATAATATAGCATGAAGGAAGAGACCTCCTAAATGAGCACAAATTTATGGCCAGTCAAACTCGTTATGGGTTGAAGCAGAATAAATTTCTTAAAAAAAAAAAAAAGGCAAAAAATTCATTTATTTGGCTGCTTCAGATCTTAGTTGTGGCACTCAAGCTTAGTTGTTCCACAGCATATAGGATCCTAGTTCCCTGATCAGGGATGGAACCTGCGTCCCCTGCATTGCAAGGTGGACTTTCAACTCCCAGGACTTCCCTGGGAACCACCAGGAAAGTCCCCAGAATAAGTTTCATATAGAAAATAAAGTAGGCTTCTGGTTAAAGATATTGTTGTTCAGTCACTAAGTCGTGTCAAACTCTGCCGCCCCATGGACTGCAGATGGCAGTCCTTCACTATCCTTCACTATCTCCCAGAGTTTGCTCAAATTCATGTCCACAGAGTCCGTGATTGTATCTAACCATCTCAGTCTCTGCTGCCTTCTTCTCCTATTGCTTTCAATCTGGTTACAGAGAGCTTCTGGTTAAGATAGCAATGGCCATCTAAGGTCCAAGATGGTGGGGTAGGGAGACCCTGAACCCACCTCCTTCCATGGACACACCAAGTCTACAGCTACATGAGGATCGTTTCCCTTTGAAAAAGATCTGAAAACTAGGTGAACTGCTTCTTTACAACAAAGGATAGAAGGACCACAGTGAGATGGGTAGGAAAAGCAGAGACTCAGTCTCAGCGAATATTGCATTCCCAGCATGGCATGGCAATATGCATAGGGAGGGAATCATATCAGTCTGGTGCTTCTCCCAAAAAACAGAAGAGCTAGTGCCCCATCAGGGACCCCAGTCCCTGGGATCTGCACTAGAGAGACAAGCCCCCAAAATGTGTGGCTTAGAAAGCCACCAGGACTGATGTCCAGGGACCCAAAATGACACAAGAAACTGAGATTCCCTTCCTACGGGGCTCATGAACACTCTCACTTGTCCCAAGACCCAGTTAAAAAAAAAAGAAAAAAAAGCAGAAGTTTGAAAAGTGTCCAGAGACTACTATGTGAAGGAAATTGATTTGCTAATCTAAAAGCATATGCTGGAGGAGCAGAGGACAGGAGAAACTCTTCCTGGAGATGGAGTTATTGGTGGACAATACTACTGCCCTTCCCCGCTGCCCTGCTAGCACCAAAGTGCATGTGGAGAAGCTCTTTAGAGCTTCGTCCCGTTGCCATCAGTAATGGCTTTAAGAAAACTTAGAAATAAGTTCATTGAATTTTAGTACTTGAAAGTATGGCTTTGTATCACCAAATCTGTACCCAATACTCATAAATTTGTAATCACCACTACCTCATAGCATCTGGCAGTTAATTGAAATATTTATTTATGCAGATTAGATTATTTTTCAAATGTCTCCCCACTCCATTGGACACATGACTGCTTCGGTCAGTGGAATGTGGGCTGCATGACAAGGCAACAGTTCCCAGCATAGGTTTTATAAGGCATCTCTAGTTTCCACACCCCCCACCCCCTGCCCCGACAGGAGCATCTGACTTCTGCCATGGGAAGAACATGTCTCCAATAGTAGACAAACACAAGGAACCATCTGTATCAGATGCAAGACAGACTGTGGTACTACCTTCTTCCAGGTGAATATCTTTCTTCAGCAATAATTCTTGGAACCAAGATAATTTATTTCATTCTTCTATTACTAATATACTATTACTGGTACACAGCTAGGGCCAATGAGAAAAAACTGCCTATGCAGAACAGGGAATGTTCTCTGTTGAGTAGCAGAACTTTACATTACTTTTGTTTGAATTCCTCTCTCTGTCTCAACTAATTAATTATTTCTGTTGCCTAGAGTAGAAAGCCCAGTCCATACCACTGGCCTATTCTGGTTGGAGGCAGTGGTTGGCAAAGGTTGAACCCCCAATTTAAGAAGTTCCATCATAGGATGGGGCTTCCCTGGTGGCTCAGACAGTAAAGAACCTGCCTGAAATTCAGGAGACCCAGGTTTGATCCCTGGAGAAGGGAATGGCTACCCACTCCAGTACTCTTGTCTGGAGTTTTCCATGGACAGAGGAGCCTGGTGGGCTGCAGTCCAAGGGGTTGCAAAGAGTCAGACACAACTGAGCAACTAACACTTTCACTTTCTATCAAAGGATGTTGAGCCAAAGTCTCTGCTAACAACCTGAAGTCTATAAAGTATTTTATTTTAGAATGTAGCAGAAGTGGGTCTAGAAGAAATTTAGAAAGAATAACAATGAAAACACACAAGGGAAATCCAACAGTACATCTTTCCTTTCTTTCTATTTAAAATAATAACAACTATCTTTACTGTGCTTTTGCTGAGGCAAGAATAAGCTCTGTGTTCAGCAGACTTTGCAAATTAGCTTTTGCACATTGCCTTTCTCAGTCTTTAGGGGAAAGAGGTTCTCCCCCATGACACAAAATTCTGAACTCATACCTAGGCCATAAATAATTATGGAAAAATGTAAACCGATGAGTTATACTTAGAATATAGTAGGTATTCAATAAATATCTATTAATATGAATGATAGTATTTCTAGATTCATTACTAACATACTTTTATTTAATCTTTGCAGTAGATATGACTGGTGAACTAATAAGGCTCAGAGAAATTAAGCAGCTTCTTGAAAATCACACACTATTTGTTGCAGCATCAACTCAAAGCCAGATCTGATGCCAAAGCTAGCACTACACAATGATACTTCTTTGTTGAATGAACTGAATAAACTCCCAGACTCTCCAACACCTCCAGCTCCCCTGTGAAGTTGGAGAGAATCACTTAGTTTGTTTTAGCCATTTAGAAGCAATTAAGTACATTTTCTCTCTGCACTTTCTCCCCTTAAAAGTCTTAAACATTCCTGTGGACACTACAACAATATTGCTCTCATGATTAACTGTTTGCTAGAACAATAGCCTGGTCCCTTTTTGTGTGTTTCAGGCCATTCCTCGATGGTCTTCATATTACTTTTTATGGTTTACCATTTGAAATATCTTGGAAGACTGAAAATAAAACTGCTATTCCCACAGACTAGTTTCTGTTTCCACTTGGTAAACTCTAACACTCCTTTCTCTTCATATTTTGAATTCAAGTGAAGTTAACATGACTTTGCTTTGGGCCTCTATTTTCATTCTATGCATCAAGATCAATGAGCTTCTGAAAACCTGCCCGCCTCCGGGAAGAGTGATACAAAGACTCCTAAAGCCAACTATGCTTGAATCTGTTTCAAATGCCACATGCAAAATTATTTCCCCCCAACAGGTCCTGGTGACACTTGAGACCTCTGTCACTGCAAACATCAGGTCTGGGGCATAATGCCTTTGACTAGGATTTCTCCTCTCCTGCAGTTCCTACCTGTCTTTCTCTCCACTCAACTTTCTGACGTATTAGTTGCTCAGTTGCATCCAACTCTTGCAAATCCATGGACTGTAGACAACCAATCTCCTCTATCCATGGAATTCTCCAGGCAAGAATACTGGAGTGGGTATCCATTCCCTTCTCCAAGGGCTGTTCCCAACCCAGGGATCAAATCTGAGTCTCCTGTATTACAGGCAGATTCTTTACTGTCTGAATCATCAACTTCCAGAAGGCTTTCCCCAAACCACCTTGCAAACCAAATGATAGAACTTCTTGTAGAAACCCAACACCAGCTCACCCTCTAGGACATCCCCAGGACTCCTCCTCCCCTTCTATCCAGGGTGCCTCCAAGAATCATTAATTTTTGCAAGATACAACTCTGTGTCAATGCTAGAAGTTAAGTAGGCTCTAAAATAATGATTGAACTCAATATTTGTGATTAAGAAGTCAATGTCTATCAGATACTGTATGCAAAAGAAGAAAAAAAGTGTCATTTAAGAAGAGCAAAGAGGCATCCTTGAAGGCAGATCTTGCATCTTCAGTTCAGTTCAGTTCAGTTTAGTCACTCAGTCGTGTCCGACTCTTTGCGACCCCATGAATCGCAGTACACCAGGCCTCCCTGTCCATCACCAACTCCCAGAGTTCACTCAAACTCACATCCATCAAGTCGGTGATGCCATCCAGCCATCTCATCCTCTGTCGTCCCCTTTTCCTCCTGCCCCCAAACCCTCCCTGCATCAGAGTCTTTTCCAATGAGTCAACTCTTCTCATGAGGTGGCCAAAGTACTGGAGTTTCAGCCTTAGCATCATTCCTTCCAAAGAACACCCAGGACCAATCTCCTTTAGAATGGACTGGTTGGATCTCCTTGCAGTCCATGGGACTCTCAAGAGTCTTCTCCAACACCACAGTTTAAAAGCATCAATTCTTCCACGCTCAGCTTTCTTCACAGTCCAACTGTCACATCCATACATGACTACTGGAAAAACCATAGCCTTGACTAGACGGACCTTTGTTGGCAAAGTAATGTCTCTGCTTTTGAATATGCTACCTAGGTTGGTCATAACTTTCCTTCCAAGGAGTAAGCATCTTTTAATTTCATGGCTGCAGTCACCATCTGCAGTGATTTTGGAGCCCAGAAAAATAAAGTCTGACACTGTTTCCACTCTTTCCCACCTATTTCCCATGAAGTGGTGGGACCAGATGCCATGATCTTTGTTTTCTGAATGTTGAGCTTTAAGCCAACTTGTTCACTCTCCTCTTTCACTTTCATCAAGAGGCTTTTTAGTTCCTCTTCACTTTCTGCCATAAGGGTGGTGTCATCTGCATATCTGAAGTTATTGATATTTCTCCCGGCAATCTTGATTCCAGCTTGTGCTTCTTCCAGCCCAGCGTTTCTCATGATGTACTCTGCATAGAAGTTAAATAAGCAGGGTGACAATATACAGCCTTGACGTACTCCTTTTCCTATTTGGAACCAGTCTGTTGTTCCATGTCCAGTTCTAACTGTTGCTTCTTGGCCTGCATACAGGTTTCTCAAGAGGCAGGTCAGGTAGTCTGGTATGCCCATCTCTTTCAGAATTTTCCAGTTTATTGTGATTCACACAGTCAAAGGCTTTGGCATAGTCAATAAAGCATCTTCAAATAGAACAAAATTACAAGCAGGCAATATTGATCCCAGAAGCTAATCCTGTAATCCTGCTCACAAGTTCTAGTCACCACGTGTGCACCTTTCACCTTGAGTATTGAATATTCCCTGTTACTCTTTTGACATGTGCCTCTCGAACTTCAGTGTCTCTTATAAATACCCTTCTGATCATTGACCCCAACTTTGCTTCTGTTCCAAATACAGTTTGGGCATTTGACTTCAATCTGCCCTATAGTCTTTGTCTGTCTCCATGCTTTGTCTGAGTGCTTACCAACAAGGAGAATACCTGAGAAGAGAGAGTTGAAGGTTTTGTTCAGACTTCTGCTCAAGGCAATGGTTTGTTTAGTTAAGGCATAATGTCTCTTCCAAATGTGATGCCTACAACTAAATTCTAAGAATCATCTCCTACTCTGAAACCTTCAGGTTTGGGGGTGGAATGGAGTCTGAGATGTACATGACATTCTGATTCTAAACCATATCCATCTATTTCTTTTAAAAATTTTTTATTGAAGTATAGTTGATTTACAATGTTGTGCCAATCTCTGATGTACAGCAAAGTGACTCAGTTATACACATACAGACATTCTTTTATTTCTTAATTTTGATCAAGTCATATATGTTTTTGTGCATATCTTTATTATAGGTGCATTCATTGGAATACAAACATTTACTTATGTCACTTAAAAAAACACTATGTGTCACACTGCATTTCTATGAATGAGTTTCTTTTACAAAGATATTAAATCACGAAAAATATTCTCCTGAGTTTTACTGAGCAAAAGTATGACACATAACCACTAAACCTCATACTAAGAAAAAGTTAGCTTAAATAAGAAATTGAAAAATCTGCCTGCAAATAATACTGTAAAAGTTTACAGTCCATCCTAACCATCAAGGATACTTTCCATAACTTTAGGGTTTGATAGTAAAATATATACACACACATACGTATGTTTCTAATAACAAAGCACTAAAGTAAAATAAACCTGCTTGTCCAAATACGGTTGCGTTTCAGTCAAAGTTTTGCTTAATATTTTGAGAAGAGCTTTCAGAAGGTAAATATTCTCAGCCTTGGATCTGATAGCAGATGTTCATGGTGCCATCTACCGGCCATTTGACTGAGAGACCTGGATTTGGCAAGTAGCAGTTTCCATAGCATAAAACAACCTTCTTATATGCACAGCACCAACATGGTAGCCCGATTTTACTTAAAATGCCCAGCTGTGCGGATTTCCTTTTTCACAAAAAAGACACCCAAATTGTTGAGTGTCACCAGAATGGTTAGGTAGCTCATTTTTGAATAGCAGTGTTTCTAACAAAACAAAGTTTAAGCTGACTTCTGCACTAGAACCATAGATGACCGTCTATGCCTTGCGCGGCCTGAGCACCGTCATAAGGAAGGGGAGTTGACCTAGCCAAGTGTGTCTTCATGGAAACACCCTCTCAGGAACACAGAATGTTCCCAGTAGAGTGAAGCTGATGAGAAAAGTGGAAGTAGTGGGTGTAAGTGCTAAAATGATCATCTCTCTGTAAAGAGAGAGCAGCGGACAGACCTTGGTCCTCCCTTCAGAGGTCATGAGATTACCGCAGGCAGCAGGGGATTACTCATCTTTGCCAGTGACTTTCTGAGCAAATTTACTCTTGAGGGCCAGTCCTGGAGGGCAGGTCCAACGTTTTCTTCCTTTGTCATCTCCCCCACTGCGTGCCTGCTCTTCTCGTGGCCTCTCTCTACTTTATACTCTTCAGAAGCTAAGTTTGTCCTCCTCTTTCATGTTTTCTGTGTCTCAGCTGCAGAAGGCCTTGGTGGATGATCCACACATCACTAATGAGCCCAATTATCATCCTGCCTGGCCCCCAGTGGAGCTGCTCTGAGTTTGAAGCTCCCAGAGGCCTGGATGCTATCGAATGTGAGCCCATGGCAGCCACAGCAGGCAGGCTTCAGAGCCTTCCCAGCTGTTCAGTAAGCCTGGGACTGAGCAGCCGTGGTCCTTTCACACAAATCAGGAAGTATCCTGTAGGTCTCTGCACGGAGACCACCTAATCAGACTCCTGAAGTCTTTTTTTTTGTTAAAGAATCTATGAAGAAAGTGCTTTCCAGAAATTAAATTAAATTCCAAACCTGATGTATATTTTGAGGCTAGAATTCAAGATTCTGAGAGGAGGATAGGGTCCCTCTTGAGCCAAATGTCAACTTGCCCCCTTTTAAACGCTATGCTTCCCAGGTGGCGCTAGTGGTAAAGAACCTGCCTGCCAATGCAGGAGACAGAAGAGCCGCGGGTTTGATCCCTGGGTTGGGAAGATGCCCTGGAGGAGGGCATGGCAACCCACCCTCATAGTCTTTCCTGGAGAATCCCATGGACAGAGGAGCCTGGTGGTCTACGATCCACAGAGTTGAAAAGAGTTGTACGTGACTAAAGCAACTTAGCACAAATGCTATGGCTATCTGAGGTCTCTAAAAGAGACGATGTGGAAAGTTTGGTAGAAATTAGGAATCAAAGACAATTTCTTCATCCTTTCACATCAAACACAGGTCTACCTGCATGTCCTAAAAATACTGAAAAGAGTTAACACAATAATATTGGATGCATATTGATGATTTTAGCAATCACCCCCTCCTGAGAAACAAAAATGGAAACTTGAATGGATCTAAGTGTTTATAAGAGCACAAAGTATTAAATCCCAGACTACGACAAGAGTTTAAAACAACAGGTTCTACAAGCATGAGTGACTTTTAAAATCAAGTTTGTGCCCAAACATTGTTTTATTTTCAAAGGCTAGTCTCACTTCATCTGGCACACTAAAGGAGCTTGGAAATAAAATGGTTGTTTTTGAAAGAAAATCTAAAGACATTCTTCTACAATCCAACTGATACTCAGAAGATAAGTGTAATGTTCAGGAGATAAATGGAAGATTTATTACTGGAAAGAAAACAGTCATTTTTCTACCTACGATATCTGGGTTATACATACAAGAAATCTTTTAGAAAGGGATAAGTCTTCAATAATTTAACTAGAAATGGTGGGATACTTCCCTGGCAGTCCAGTGGTTAGGACTCTGCACTTTCATTGCAGTGGGCAAGGGCTCAGTTCTTGGTTGGGGAACTAAGATCCTGCATGCTGCATGGCATGGCCAAAAAAAAAATTTTTTTTAATGGAAGTATACAAAATAGATTTGTGATGCACAGAGAAAGAAAACAAGATAAAATAGTGACATCATTGACACTGTCCATTTGTTAGGGAAGCACACCGAAACTTTCCTCCCTGGCCAGGCACCATAGTAACTATTGGCATGAGGTGTTTAACACAGGAGGTCCTAGTAAGGGAAATGGAACGAATAAGCCACCACCAACCAGAAGAGTTCAGGAAAGATCAAAAGGAGACACCACTGTGTCTGACCACATCCCAGAATCCCTCTCACTGGGATCCATCTTGGCTGAGCACTGTGCGCACCACCAAGAAGGACACTTGAGTCAGAATGACTGGCCAAAGGCTATCTGGAAATTAATCCCATCACCAGAAAACCCAAGACTGCGAGCCATGCTGCAGAGCAGTTCTGGGCTCCCGTACCCTACTGCTCTCTACCCGGGCACCCTTTCCCAATAAAAGCTCTTGCTTTGTCAGCTCATTGTCTCCTCAGACAATTCACTTCCAAGTGCTAGACAAGAGCCCACTTTCAGGCCCTGGAAGGGGTCCCCTTCCTGCAACACATTCAGAGCCCAAATCCAGCTGATATAATTTGCAAGTTTTCAATTTGATTTATTTGCAGAGAGATGATCTCTGGGTTTTTTGAGGATCAGTCTCTTGTTTCAAGTTTTCTAAATAAAACTACCAACTTGAAAGTGCTATTTTTACTATAGAAAGGAACCTGGATTATTCTAGAAGAGCACCCAAAACATAGTACACCCAAGAAAAACAGTCTCTGTTGAATTAGAATCTCAATCATACTTGCAAAGACAATGGTGAGATTATCTAGCACCACAGAGAAACTGAGGTCATGTATTTTCAGCACATAAACTCCTAACTATCCCAAGGATTGTGCCTCTCTTTTTTGAAAGAAATGTACCACGCATTTTGAATTTCCTTTGATCAATCCTGTTATTTTCCAAGGCTCTACCCATATTTCAACAGATACAAACATGGTGTGTTGAATTCAAAGGAAGAAAGAAAAAGAAGGGTGAGGAAGAGAGGGAGAGAAGAGAACATTCAGAGAAAAGAGAGAGGGAGAAGGAGAAAGAGAGAGAGATCAGAGGGGCCAGAGGAGGAGGCAGAGGATAAGACAGTCATGGGGCAGAGATACGAAATCCAAAGAGGGAGGAGGGAAAGGTGGGGGAAGCAGGAAGGACAGAGTACAGCACAAGAAAGGTGAGAAAGGTAAAAGAAAAAAAAAGAAAGGGTAGAAAAAGAGACAGGGAGAAAAAATTACCCTGGAATAGAGGGGAATGAGGGATTCCCTGGTGGCTCAGAGACCAACTGCCAATGCAGGAGACACAGGAGAAGGAGACGAGAGTTTGATCCCTGGGTTGGAAAGATTCCCTGGAGAAGAGAATGGCAACCCACTCCAATATTCTTGCCTGGAGAATTCCATGAACAGAGGAGCCTGGTGGGCTACAGTCTGAGGACTTGGACACGACTGAAAACACGAGCACATACACACACACACATACACACACACTCTCTCTCTCTCTTTGAATGAGAGAGTCAAAGAAAGGTAGTAACGGATGGATCCCTGGAGAGGCTGAGGAACAAAGGTAATGACCTGGTTACCCAGCTGTTTAGAATCTCAGCAGGTCCGAAATGGAAGGAATATTATAGAACATCTCGTCCAACCCTTCAGAGTACACATTCTGAAATAGAGCGCAGGGGAAGTTAAATTACTAAACGTAAGTCACATACCTAGATATCATTGTTGAAAATAAGTCACAGAAACAAAACAAACAGGCACCGCAGCTTTTGGATCATCATATATAAGCGCTTGAGCAGCCTCCTTGAGCTTCAGACGGCTGTTGGATTAGTCTGAGATATGGGACCGAGCACCCGCATCGGAGGGTGGTCCGCGAGCCGAGAGGATGCAGAGGCAATCGTGATCCAGCCTCCTCTGAGGTCATCACTCGGCTCGAAGTGAATTCCCAGCGCAACCGACAGCTCCATAATCAAATAGAAGTATCAGAAACCAAGAGCAATAATAACAAAACTCTAATCCCTCTGGTATTTAGAGGAGGATAGGAGCTTGAACTCTAAGGTCAGACTGCCTCCGTGTGAATCCTCACTGAGCCGCTGTCCTGTGACCTTAGCGAACATTTTCTTTACCTCAGTTCCCTAGCCGGAAAATTGAGGTAATCACAGTATTGCCAGCTCAGTGCTGCTGTGAGGATTAATTAAAACAATCCGTGGACCGTGTTGACGACAATACCTGGCGCACCAAACACAAATGGTTTGGGATTCTTGTTGGACCGTTTCAGCTTCAGCGCCACCCAGCTGTATTTAAAGTATGGAACTGACTACTTCATTTTTGTAAAATACCTGATTATGAAAACGCCTTTGGCATTTATTTTGAATGAATGAGGAGGGCGAGTACTAAGCTGGCATCAAGCCACTTTAAACCTCTTACTTAGAAGACCTCTGAGGTGAGATTTTCCAAGCACTAGTTACCTAGTTTTGAGACTTCAATGTCCAATGTTATTAGTTATGAAGGATAAACCTAATTCGGCATTTGACTTGATTGGCTGCAGACCTGCTGAAGGTGATTTGCTTTGAAAGGAAAATGGAAACAAAGCCAAGACTTCTTAATTTACAAACATTAATGTTGATCTGTTGCTTTTACTATTAAAATAGCCTTCTATCCATTTCAGCTGAGGTGCTGATCCCTTGGTGACCACCTCCACATCTTTAATGTCACTTCTGAGTGCTCTTTTATTACAGGAAGTGGGGCAAATCAGTGGGGAGGCTGATTAGAATCCCCTTTAGAGGCAAGTGGATAAAAATGAGATTAGGGAATGTGAGCGCATCTCTAAATCACTGCACTTGCCCAAACCAATTACATTTAAATGTGCCTTCTCCTCCAGTCCAAAGAGTGAGCAGTGATTCAGGAAAGAAGAGACCCAAACTCTGAGGTAAGCTATTGTCAGTCACTTCACACACACACATACACACACACACACACAGTATGCGTGACTTTCCTCAGATGAAGTGGTATTTTCCCTTTGCAACTTCTTCAGATGTTCTAGCTTTCCAATAACAATACTTCCTATTTATGGTGCACAGTTTCGGGTACTGGGCTGAGGTTTAAATGTGTAATTTCATTTAAGCATCATAACAAACCTGTGATACGGATAGTGTTGCCCCTTTAAAGATGAGGAAACGAAAGCTCCGAGGATAAAAATATTAATAATAATAGTTACTTTTTAAAACACTAACATGTGCTAGATGGTTTTACACACACTGCTTCATCTAATCTTTAATGATTTTGTGAGATAGATTTTTGTCCCTGTTTTAAAGGTGAGGAGAATGTAGCTTATGATTATTTATAATAGTTACGATTTATTACATACTAATTATGTACTGTGATAATCACTGTATCACATTTTATATATATATATTATCTTTTTAAAATTTATTTATTTATTATTTTGGCTGCACTGGGTCTTCACTGCTGCTCGTGAGATTTCTCTAGTTGTCGTGAGTGGGGGCTACTCTTCTTGTTGCGGTGTCTTCTCTGGCTGTGGAGAATAGACTCTAGAGCTTGAGGCCCCAGTAGCGGTGGCGCACAGGCTTAGTTGCCCCAAGGCATGTGGGATCTTTCCGGACCCGAAATGGAACCTGTGTCCCCTGCATTGGCAGGCAGATTCTTAACCACTGGACCACCACCAGGGAAGTTCCCACAGTATCTTTTTAATTCTTACAACCTAGTAATGTAAATCTTATCATCAGTTCAGTTCAGTTGCTCAGTCATGTCCAACTCTTTGCAACCCCATGGACTGCAGCATGCTAGACTAAATGACGGTACAGCAAGAAGATGATTTGCTCAATATCGTTCAACTAAGACAAGCTGAAGCCAGGATTTTAACCAAGATTTAGGTAATTCCAAAGCCTAAATTCCATACTTAACCTGTACCATGCACTATCCCTATTTCATTGCTTTTCTAACTTTGCGCTTATTTTTCCCCTTATTTCCATTTAATGTAATGTAAATGGCATTATAAAAGAAACTTCAGATCTGGAAAACATGAATTCAAAACCAGTTTGAAGGGGCTCCCACTGTCTAAATCTGGGACAATTTGAGCATCAAAATAAAAAATGACTGTAATGGATTATGATCCTTTTGATAAGAATTCATGAGTCCACGCTGATATGAATAAATGAAGAGGAAGTTCTTCCTCAAAGTAGAAAAACTGTCAATAAATACAGAAAGAATGATGTAATTAGAAAACCACCATAGTGGCAATCACCACAGTAATAATTAACTCTCGTGAGAAACATCGGTGGATGTCAAAACTAGTGGGTGGAAGTGGAGTGAGGAATATAGTCTCAAAGTATCTCCCCACAAAGCATTTATTAATACAAGAGGGAAAATACTTTTACAATAGAGACACAAGGCAGACACCATAGTCTTAATCAAGAGGTCAAAGCTAATACCGCCAGTCACAGGACAGACACCACATGCCTCTCAATAAAATACAATAAAGAGAATACAGCATCCATGATATCATAGCCAAAAATGCATCCTGGGGCCTAATCATGAGAAAACATCAGAAAAACACAAATAGAGGGACAGTTTACAAAATGACAAATGTATAATTTTTTAAAATGTCAAGATCATGGAAAGATTGATGACGTGTTCCAGAACAAAGAGACTGAAAACACAACTGAGTATAACATGTGGCCCTGGATTAGAGTCTTTGTTATTCAAGGCATCACTGGGAAAACTGGCAACATTTAAATGGGGTTTTAGGTGAAGAATATACATTTCTTTTTACCTTTCTTGCAAATTTTCTCTAAGTTTGAAATCTGTCAAATAAAAGGTATTCTTTAAAAAATTCAGCCACTCTCCATGTGACCTTGGGCAAGTCAATGAACTTCCCTGAGTTTGTTTTTTGTTCTGTAAAAGTGGGAAATAATTCAATAGTTTCATTGAGGCCACAAGTGAGATGGTATATGAAAAATATTGGGCATTTATCAAAGGAATCTATAAACACTTGTTCCCTTTTTTGGCCTGTTTACCTAATACTTTGAACTTGACCTTTTAGGGGTGAGGGTTGAGAAGAAGAGCATGACTTATGCTTTGTTTTACAAGGTGAACAAGTCACAGCATTAGACACATTCCAGAAGTTCCAAGTCTGATGCTCTACCTTGGGTGACCTTGTCTGCTTGGAAACTATCATTCCATTGGGCAGTGCTTCCAAAATTGGGGTCCTTATTTTATTCTTTTTTTATCCTTTTATTCCTTTTTATTCTGGGAGACCCAGAGAGTTTTTTGGAGTAAATTTTGTGTTTTCATTTAAATTAATGTAAACTAATTAATTAAAATTAATGTAATCTTATCAGCATGAGCTGATCATAGTTAATTAAGTGACTTTCAGTGCCCACGTTTGCAATTGTCTTTCAAACTCCAAGCCCACATTTACAACAGTGCTTACAACTGTTTAGAAACCAAAGAGTCCCACTTTTGTTATCACAGGCTAGTGAGAAAAAGAAGTGGATTCTATCGGCAATTTATGAATTCACACCAAGTGAAGGCTGCTGCTAGCAAATACAAAGCACTGTGTGACTACCAAAGAGATGTTCCTTCCTTAAGACATCTTATTTCCATCTATCCAACAAACTGTTCTCCTATAAACAATAAACATAACAAATTAGTAGATATGCTGCTAGAAAGTGATGTGTTATCGAAAAAGAAAAAATAGAGCAAACTGAAGAGCATCAGAAATACTGGCTCAGGATCAGGAAGCAGTACCAGGTTCAGTATTACATTTATTGGCCTGGTACTTCCCCGGTGGTCCAGTGGCTAAGACTCCACACTTCCAGTGCAGGAGGCCTAGGTTCAATCCCTGGTCAAGGAACTAGATCCCACATGCCACAACTAAGACCAAACAAAACCAAATAACCCTGGGGTCATCAAAAGAGACCCTAAGAGAGGTAAGAAGTGGCAAGATTCTGGGTTTCTTTAGAAGGTAGAACCAACTGAATTTGCTTAGAGATTGGAAAGGGATGTGAGAGAAAGATAAGACTTATTGATGACTCCGAGGTTATCAACCTGAAAGATAGATTTTCCAATCACTGAAAAAGACAAGGCTGAGAGTAGAGCAGTTTTAGAAAGGCATACTGAGTTTCAGATGTCTGTTAGTTATCCCAAGGGATATATGAATATGGAGCTCAGGACTGGCCAGCAATGAAAGTGGGCTGCCTTGGTATAGAGAGCCCTAAGTCTACAAAGTGATGAAAAGGGAATATAAACAAATAAAGAATACAAAAGAATGAGCCTGGGAATCTACTGTTGAGTGCTGGGGAGAGAAGGATCTACAAAAGAAACTTAGAAGGAATACTCAGGGCCGTGCCATGCTCAGTCGCTCAGTTGTTCAACTCTTTTGCAACGCCAGGGACTGTAGCCCACCAGGCTCCTCTGTCCAAGGAATTTTCAGTCAAGAATACTGGAGTTGGCTGTCATTTCCTACTCCAGGAGATCTTCCTGACCCAGGGATTGAACCCGCGTCTCTTGCGTCTTCTTCACTGGCAGGCAGATTCTTTACCATTGTGCTACCTAGGAAGGCCAATATGCAGTGAGGCAAGCAAATAATCATAAGATGTCTTGGAAGGCAGATGAAGACAAAGATTATTGATCCGGTTCTTCACTCACCTGTAAGAGGACTATACCCCCATACCATTTGCCATGTAGCTTTATAATGCCTGCCCACTGCAGGTGAGGGTACTTCCCACCTCCACTGGGCCTGGGTACATGACTCATTTCCAGTGGGTGTGAATGAAGCAGAGGCTTGAAGTGCACTTGCATGACTTGCTCTATGTCTTGCATTCCTGGCATTTCCCATGAGATGAACATGTTCTAGGTGGCTGCTGGTTGAACGAAAATGAAAGACTGGTGGAGCACACTTGAACCCAACCTGTACCCCAGATCTGCTCTATCTAACTTGCAGGCCTGTGAGCACAGGAAATAAATGTACTCTTGCAAGCCACTGACTTTGTGATACATCACTGAAGTGATCACTGACTATCATAACCACAGAGAAGTCCCCAGGAACACTTATACAAGCCAAAGAGATTAGTATGATTTAGATAAATGATGTGACGTTTCTTGCACCTGCATGATATGGTGTAAATTCACTCCTGCCAGTGTGTGTGATTGCGTGTGTGTGTGTGTGTTCTAATATTTCTCAGTTGATGTTCATGGCCAGGCCCAGGAACTGCTACACTAGGTAACCTCCAAGGTGTTTTCCAAATTCTCAAACTTCATGATTCAACACGATCCAGCTTGTGCCATTTATTCACTGTGTTACATGTAGCCCCTCCATTCTGACAGCTTCTGCTTTAAGTCAGGCAGAGGTCACCGTGTGCCCCTATGCTTTGGTGCCATTACTTCTGAGATCCTTGGCAATCAGCAAATTCAAGAGGCCCCCAACTTTTTAGAGGCTTATGCACAGCCTTTAGGTGATGGGGAAGGAGGTGCATACAAAGATGGAAGCGGGTGTGGCATGAGTTACCGCAGGATTCAGGGAGGAGCAGAGAAGATGGTTCGGAGAAGGCAATGGCACCCCACTCCAGTACTCTTGCCTGGAAAATCCCATGGACGGAGGAGCCTGGTAGGCTCCAGTCCACGGGGTCGCTAAGACTCGGGCACAACTGAGCGACTTCACTCACTTTTCACTTTCAGGCATTGGAGAGGGAAACGGCAACCCACTCCAGTATTCTTGCCTGGAGAATCCCAGGGACAGAGGAGCCTAGTGGGCTGCCGTCTATGGGGTCGCACAGAGTCGGACATGACTGAAGCGACTTAGCAGCAGCAGCAGCAGCAGAGAAGATGGTTGGCACTGCACAATCCTGGGTTTCCAGGTCAAATGACTGCTTGTAATAAATTGGGAAGGGGGAAATAGGTCAAATTTTGATTAATAGTACCAACGTGGAAAATAAAAGTTCCATACTGGGAATATTGGATAGACATTAGGGACTCCCCTGGCTGTCCAGAGATTAGGACTCCGTGCTTCCAGTGCAGGAGACATGGGTTCAATTCATGGTCAGGGAACTAAGATCCTGCGTGCTGAGTGGCGTGGCCAAAAATAAGTGCCGTCCCAAAGGTCATACAGTGGTCTGTACTCTGCATTGTGGATAGATATGATCACTTAAGAGATACTTGGTTGATTTGTCACTTGAATAGAAGACCTAAGATAGAGGAAAAATGAAACTAGGTGGAATATTTGAAAGTCTCACCATCACAGATATTCCATTGATGTACTGGAAATTCCTAGACAGGGCCTGACCTTAAATGTAGATAGATATTGGGAAAATAACTGCTGTGATATCTGTCTCTTTCTTTTGAAACAAGCTCCCTGTAACTTTTGGAGAGCAGATGAAGTTAGTGGGAGATAAATTCCACCTTTTGGGAAACTCTTAAGCACTTTTAAAGTTGCAGTTCATCTTAATAAGGCATCAATATAGAAAGGCAACCAGTACTCACATGAGCCTGGAAAGAATTCTTCCTATCTAAAGAGACTGAAGTTAGATTGTATTAGAAAGGCATTTCCCTCTTTATCTTTAGAGATTTTTTAGAATTCCTTCTTTTATTATTATTTCCTTCTCTTTCTCTCCTGGAAGGCTCATCTCTTCCTACTTTTTTACTGATCCATCTCAGCCTACTCCAAAGCAAGACAGCTTAGGTTTAGATAGATCACAGACTGAATTTCATTGTTCAACGACTGTAAGACAGGCATAAGGATCCTAGAAGCACTCTAACTTTTCTTAAACATTTTAGTATCTTTCTTAGGTAACCTTTAATTGTAATTCAGGTGGTATCTGGGTGTGCATGTGTGTGTGTGTGCATGTGTGTAGGTACATGTGGAACTAAAAATATTACATGTATATATTCATTTTTATTTTTTGGCTGAACTGTAAGGCTTGTGGGATCTTAGTTCCCTGACCAGGGATTGAACTTGAGCCCCCCTGCAGTGGAAACTCAGAGTCTTAACCACTGGACCACCAGGGAAGTCCCAGTGACAACATATTTTTAAAACATAAAACAACTTTCTTCAAAAATATACCTGCTATTAAGTGACCCTAGGAGGCCATATGAGTATTTCAGCTTTGAGGTATTTGTTCATCAAAATATTTCTAAAGGCTGGTTACACTGACAGGAATATAGTCATTTGACAATATAATCTCTGTTGGGTTCATCAATCTCAGTTAAATAAACCAATTTAAGCTAAATAAAATTACGGTGCAAACATACAATGGAAAGTATTCCTGACTCAGCCGCTGTTAAAAAGAATTATTTAGCTCACCTCCAGGATACATTAATAAGTGAAAAAAGACAGATGCAACAGTGTGCAGTGTGCTACCATTTATATGAGAGGAAAAAAGAATATATATGTATATGTTTATAAAAGCACAAAATATTTCTGAAAGAACACATAGTAAACTTTGACTGTGGTGGGTAGAGAGAGTGTGGCCGGGGGAGGAGGAATGGAAGGATAGAAACCTAAGTGTGCCTGTCTTTGAATTTATCATGCATATGACATCCACTCCACAAAAAAGCAAAATAATCAGAAAGAAGTCTCCTGGGTCCCCTTTTGAGTTGTCATGTGGTAGAGTGCTCCATGGGTGGCTCTAGTGGTAAAGAATCCACCTGCCAATGCAGGAGATACAGGTTCAATCCCAGGGTAGGGAAGTTCCCTTGGAGAAGGAATGGCAACTCCAGTCTTCTTGCCTGGAGAATCCCATGGACAGAGGAGCCTGGCGGGCTACAGCCCATGGGGGTACAAGGAGTTGGACATGACTGAGCAACTGAGCACCATGGGAGCACAAAGGGCTCTGCTGACACAAGGTCACACTTTGGGGTGAACCAGGTTAAGGTTTGAATCCACATGTTAACTGAGAGGCTTTCTGTGGGTCCCTTAACTTCCCTGAAGCTCTCTCCTCTGTGAAATGGCGGAAATGATAACTACTGTAGGGAAGGAATGGAAAAACACAGCAGGCACTCAGAAAACCCTAACTCCGATTCCCTCCTAGCATGTAGGAAGGGACTTGCTTTGGTTATATGATGTCCTTAATAATTTTTAAAGAGTTAATTGATTGCAGGCTGTCCCTTTTCATCTCTGCCTCATTCAAAGGTTGTAAAATAGTCTTTAATGAGGAATGCCTCCCTATGCCACAGGGAACAGACCTTGGTGCCTCAAAATCAAGATCCCAATTGAGACATTACCATGAGAGAAAAGGTGGGTTTGAAGGCAAAAGAGGGAAAGAAACTTTTACTACTTGTCTTGGTACATGAAATTTCACCATTAAACTTCTCTTTTATATCCCAGTGGCTAGTAAATCCCTAGCAGCCTTGGTATAGATGATACTTAAACCTCATCTGCTAACACTTTGTAGGGAATTAGTTTAAGCAATTAAAATCTTTCCCTTCCCCAAACACCACCACCCATAAAACAGAGGACCAGTGAAAGGGGTGGCCAAGAAGCCCCTAGCCCAGCACCAACTGCAAGTTAATTTTAAAAGTACCTTGCCTCAAGACCCTTTACTGCCATCTGCTGGAAAACTGTAGGTATGAACTATCCAGGTTCATTGGAGACAATGGCCCTCTGGGAATTGGGAGCCACAAAGCCTGCACAAATGGAAGCTCAAATAGTAAAGAATCTGCCTGCGAGGCAGGAAACCAGGGTTCGATCCCTGGGTTGGAAAGTTCCTCTGGAGAAGGGAATGGCAATCCACTTCAGTATTCTTGCCTGGAGAATTCTATGGACAGAGAAGCCTGGCGGGCTACAGTCCAGTCCGTGGGGGTCACAAAGAGTCAGACACGACTGAGAGACTAACAACAGTCCACAAACCTGCACGACTGTGAGCAACACCTCAAAACAAGCTTCACAGTTTTGCCAAGGCACAACTCTTGCAGCATACACAATTGATGAGTGGCTGTCACCTTTAGGTATGGGTCTTGCATGAATTCTTTGCAAGGACTCTCCTTGTGCACTGATGGTACTGGATTAAACACTGCTCCCTTTTCCCAGAACCTTTAGACTGAGAATATCATTTTAAAGAGCCTTCATCAGTCCATGACCTTCCCAGGTGAAAAAGTTTTTAAGGAGTGTGAATTCATCTTTCCATCATTGTTTGAGGCAGCACCATAAATTGTGACAGTCAAGCGAAGGCCAATGGAATGCAAGCTCTGTGGATGGGAAACAGATCTGTCTAGGTGCCATCAAAGCATGGAACTGGCCATTAGTAACTCTGCTGAGGTCTCGGGTGCTGGGGAGCAGGAGGAGGAGAAGAGGGGGAAGAAGTCCTATGGGGCTCACATAGCCAGCCAGCTCCTCATCTCAAAGACAGAAATGAGGTTTGGCTTCATTTCAGCCCACTGATTGCTTTATTTCAAATTACCCTAACTACTTAGCATGGTAAATTAAGTTGAAACCCCCAAAAGTTTGCAGAGGATGTCATCTAATCTGATTAAAAGGAATATTCCCGTCACAAGCGAGGGAGGAAATGGAAATTACGCTGAGTGCACTGCTATTAAATAATTTGCATAGACTTGCATATGCTATACATCAGAAAAGCATATGCTCTTTAGATTTAATGAAATAATTTTTCTTCTCTAAAGACTGTTATAGTCTCTGTCCTTCCCTATCTGTCTTTTTCTTTTCTCATCTGTCTCTTCTTGAATGTTAAAATTATTTCATGGGAAGAGTACATGGTTATGCACAAATTACATGAAATATGCTAATAACCTTCCTGCTGGCAGGGCTGGGAGGTCTTGAAACTCCACTCTCAAACTTCCCATGTACCCTCCCCATTTCCCCAACTCCATCCTATCCCCTCATATAATTAAAGGCTCCCTTTACAGCCCTTAAAAGGTTGACTTAATTCATTTGGGGCTTCCATTGATGGGGGAGGGTGGTCAAAACCAAACCTTTGACTCTACTCCAAACCTTTGACTCTACTTTTCAAGTCATGTTTTCCTAACCCTTAAGGAACAGCACCTAAATCAAAATGAAAAGGAAAGGAAAAATCTCCAACATGCTCATGTCATCTCTATCTGTTGAGTCTATGACGCTGCCATTGTGGTTGTAAGTGTACAATAATCAGCCTTGAAAGATTCTGTACCTGCTCCGCTTTTCCAGGTTCAAAGCCCTTGAACGCTGGCTGCTGTTAAAGGGTCACCCCCATTTTTATCAGTGGAGACAAGGAAGCCCAGATAGGTGAACACGATGCCTTAGTGGTGGTGGGGGGTGGGGGACAGGGGATGAAATCTATCTATTTTTGTATTCTCCGTGGATAGTCACTAGTTTGGGGTAATATTTTAGCAGATCTCATGTTCAGTTGTAATGTAGCCAACAGAGGAATTCTAGTGAATTCCCCAACAAAATTACATTAGGATCAAATGTGATCATTATAAACACTATCCAGATGTTGAGGATGGACTGGATATAACTCTTTAAGCCCCAAATTACAGTATAATAAATGCAAGCATGGGGATCTGCCAATACATCTGAATTTCGTGTCGGAAACCAGGTCTGACCTTAATTTAACTCTATAAGGAACTAAGAGTTTCCCCACTTGGATAGTCAGGATGAATCCAAAGATCTCCAAGTGCTATATTGTCACAAGTTTTATCACTTACTTGAAGAATGACTGTATCAGATTCTGGAGTCAAGCCAATCTTAGTGCAAGCGTTTTATTAACACATTTAGAAAGGAAACAGAATTGCAAATATAGAAATAACCATTGAGGTTATGAAGCAAACCTGTGAAATGAAATACAATGTAATATTAAAAATACATTTGTCCTTGGTAAATCTCACAGAGTTAAGATACTATAATAAGCACTAAAATATTTTATTATATAAACCAGGGTTGCAAACTAGCAGGGCTCACAGAGAAAGATAAAATTTAGCAAGGAAAAACTTCATCCTTTGTCCCTGAATTTTTTTTCCTTATATTCAGGGCTGATATAAATGGATAACTTTGTATTGTAGCTCAAGATCAGCACTGAATGTATCCTAATTAGAATGTTGGTGGTTATAATGGAAGGTGACTATTTTAAATATTCTAATGTTGATATTTTTTAAAAGCAGGCACTCTGGAAAGCTAGAATTCATAGACTAACCAAGCTGTTAAGCAGTAAACTATAGCATACTTACTAGCTGCATAATGTTGTGCTGATGTTGCTGAAAGAAATAGAAAGTATTGGGCTGGCCAAAAAGTTCATTCATGGTTTTCCCTTAAGCTGTAACAAAATACCCAAGTGAACTTTTTGGCAAACCCATTTAAAAAACAAAAATGATTTAGGGAGTGCCAAGTATGCATCAAGTTCTTAAAGAAATGTTTTTTGTCTGGATATATCAAACCATAGAATGGTCTCCTCCCTGCAGAAACTTAAAATATAGTGCCAAAGACATGAGATTTGCAGCCCCCTAAATTCAGAAGTCAAATCCCAAACAAAATACTAGATGAGACAAGTAGAGTACAGCACTGAGGGGCACTGGGTGGCTCCTACCACCAGCTTGCCAAACAACAACACGAAAGCTATTTGTAGCAGTCAAAACGTATTGATAAACACATGAAATCAGCTACCAAAAAAAACATGTGAAACCTGCATTATAATTGTTAAACATAAGAGTATTTTTTTAAATCACATATTTGTTTGCAAAAAGAAATTAAAGATCTGTGGTAAAGAATCTGCCTGCAGTGTGGGAGACCTGGGTTCTATCCCTGGGTTGGGAAGATCCCCTGGAGAAGGGAACAGCAACCCACTCCAGTATTCTGGCCTGGAGAATCCCATGGACAGAGGAGCCTGGTAAGCTACAGTCCATGGGGTTGAAGAGAGTTGGACATGACTGAGTGACTTTAACTTTCACCATCATATTTATATGGTCCATGACCTCCCCCTCTGCTCCTTCTCAACCTTTGTCCTCAACAATTTTCTCACTCAGTATATGACTCTGAGGCAGACAAAGTGTACAAAGGCATTTCAAGAATGGAAGGGTGTCTGAGAAAGAAGGACTTGGATGGGCCAGCACCATGGGCTTCAAAATATTCTCAACAGAACCATCTAAGTGTCCATAGATAGATGAATAGATAAACAATTTGTGGTATATCCATACAATAGAATATTATTCAGCCCTTAAAATCAAAGTCTGACACATGCCACAACCTGGAAAACATTATGCTAAGTGAAAGAAGCCAGTCACGGAAGAATGAACACTGTATAATTCCATGTGTATGGGGTATACTTAGAACAAGCAAATTCGTAGAGACAGAAAGTCAAATAATGGTTACTGGAGGCTGAGAGGAGGGTGGAATGGGGAGTTTTTGTTTATGGGGACAGAGTTGCTGTTTCGGATGGTGGAAAAGCTTCTGGAAATGGATTGTGGTAATGGTAGCACCACATCTTGAATGTACTTAAGACCAACTGAACTGTACACTAAAAAATGGATTAATTGGTAAATTTTATATTATGTATATTCACCATTAAAGAAAAGATAGTCTCAGGGAAAAGACAATGGAAGCCAAGGTGCCTGGCAGAGGTGTCTGGAGTACACAAGGGAAAGATGAGTGAGTGCTGGTAGAACAGGATTGCAGAAAATAGACTTCCTCCCAGGGTCAGGTAACTGTAGAAAATGGGAGGGCGGAGGGAATTTACAAGTGTCTGACCCGCCTAAAGGCAATATTCAATTAAAAAGCAAAGCAAACACTGCACAAAGCATCTTCTGGGCAAGGATACCAGTTTTTCAGTCCTGTCATCAGCCATCAATGTGATGTTAGAACTAAAATAAATATTTACTGTGGGGTTTCTATTTCTAAGCATATGCTACCAGAAACTGGAGCTAGAACTTGGGGAGTAAAGGAGAGAGAAGAGGAGATATGTAACAACGAAACAACTACCACCATTTATAGTAAACTTACTGCGTCCTACATAGGCACTGGAAGTGTTTTACATGTATTTTCTTATTTAATCCTCTCAAGCACCTGTGAGGTAGGAATTATATTTATCCCCATGTTACAGATGCAGAAACAGAGGTATAAAGAGGTTAGGTCTCTGGCAGGTAGACAAGTGGAAGAGCCAGCTGGCCATCTGGTTCCAATTTAGGGTCTCTGCTCTCAAGGCATAAAAAAGGGTAGACCAGTAATCCTCAAACTGGAACTCTTTTTCAAACATACAGGGTTAAGAGAGACATAAAGCTGTGAAAGTAAACGAGGATACGGTAAAAAAAACCTCATCTTATATGCATATTTGAGTGGAAAATGAAGGAAGAGCATGCAATGGGGCCTGAGGATTTGTTAGAGATGAAGGAAAATACCAAGAGTGTGAATGGCACCAAGTCAAAGGAAAAGAAGGTTTCAAGAATTTCAGTAACATCAAAGGCTACAGAGAAAGATGGAACAAGATTAGGCTCCTACCACTAGTGAGAGTGCTGTCGCAATCCACACCAAACCTCAGGCTTTAGAAAACAAAGCTTTGCTCAAGATACATGGCCCTCACTGGGTGGCTGGAATTCCTCTCCACACTGATGTTCTTTCTCCAGGACCTGGTAGTCACCATCTGAAGCACTGCCCTTTGCATGGGAGAGAGAATAGGAGGGTGGCTGACTAAGGCCTAGCTCATAAAAGATTTCACATATAAATGCACATGTTACTTCTGCTCATATCTCACTGCCGGAAGCCAGCCATGTGGCCAAATCCAAATGCAGGGGATGGGGAAGTGAAATTTTACCATGAGCCTAATAGAGATCAGAAATATTTGGTGGACAGCTCTGCTAACTACCCATGAGGAGTCTCAATTACAATACACCCCCAAATGTTTACATTGCTCTCCAGATTAAAAACTTACCTCCATTATCTCACAGATCAGATCAGTCGCTCAGTTGTGTCCAACTCTTTGTGACCCCATGAATCGCAGCACGCCAGGCCTCCCTGTCCATCACCAACTCCCGGAGTTCACTCAGACTCACGTCCATCGAGTCAGTGATGCCATCCAGCCATCTCATCCTCTGTCGTCCCCTTCTCCTCTTGCCCCCAATCCCTCCCAGCATCAGAGTCTTTTCCAATGAGTCAACTCTTTGCATGAGGTGGCTTTGCATGAGGTGGCCAAAGTACTGGAGTTTCAGCTTTAGCATCATTCCTTCCAAAGAAATCCCAGGACTGATCCCCTTCAGAATGGACTGGTTGGATCTCCTTGCAGTCCAAGGGACTCTCAAGAGTCTTCTCCAACACCACAGTTCAAAAGCATCAATTCTTCGGCGCTCAGCCTTCTTCACAGTCCAACTCTCACATCCATACATGACCACAAGAAAAACCATAGCCTTGACTAGACGGACCTTTGTTGGCAAAGTAATGTCTCTGCTTTTGAACATGCTATCTAGGTTGGTCATAACTTTCCTTCCAAGGAGTAAACGTCTTTTAATTTCATGGCTGCAGTCACCATCTCACAGGAGACCCACAAATCAAGGTATGTTTTATTATTTCCATTTTAAAGCCAAGGAAACAAGCTTAAAGAAATTAAGTTACTTAATTGCCAATGTCACATACTACTAAGTGGCTCCTCTGTCCTTGGGATTCTCCAGGCAAGCATACTGGAGTGGGTTGCCATTTCCTCCTCAGGGGATCTTCCTGACCCAGGGATCGAAACTGAGTCTTCTGCATCTCCTGCACTGGCAGGCAAATTCTTTATCACTGTGCCACCTGGAAAGCCCTTACGACCGAGTAGCAAGGCTTGGAATTGAACTCTAGTTTCCTGACACTTGGTCCAGTCTAGGGCTATTTCCTGGATGCCTCCAGGCACATGGATGAGGGCAGATGTCAGATTCTGGTGGTTGAGAAATTAGTTGGAAGTAAAGAAATGGAAGCATGTACACACTAAGATGCTTAGATTTGATTTTGCAGCCATGGGAAGTTTCCTAGCTGGAGAGTGACATATTGAAAGGAATGTTTTAAAAGCTTAATTTACAGCCCTTCCAGTATAACCCAGACAGGCAGTCACACGCTCCAGGAAGGATTATTAATTGTTTCAGACTTTCAGGAAAGTGAGTTGGCAATATAGATCAGGAATCTTTTTAAGAAAAGTTCATTCTCTTCTAAAACTCTTCTATAAGAATATATCAGATAAGGATTAGTAAGTCCATTATTAACAGATAAGTATTTTAATCACACACACACAAAAATATTTCGGAAAAAATTTAAACACCCAAACATAGGCAAGTAAGAAAATGTAGTTAACCCACAAGATAGAATATGAGGCTACCTTTGAAAACATTGTTTGGTGTAGGGAAAATCCCCATGATGTAAAGTTAAAAAAACAGAATATAAAACTGTACAGTGTTGAGACAGTTATGAAGATATAGACACATATATTCTTTGGGTAGTTGGATTATGGATGACTATATTTCATGTAGACCTTACTGGGTTTTCTAATTTTCTACAATACTTGAGTTACTTTTATGAGAAAAAAATAAGAAATTGATAACTACACAGGGTGATTAGAAGAGAGTAGAAACAGCAAAAAATCTAGCCTTTTATGGGGGCACAGGGCAAGAGGAGAAGTTTGTTATTGTGCTGTTTTAACTGAAAGATGTAACACTGCCTATGAGGCCAAGAGGCACCACTGGAAAGCCTAGTTATTAACCACAGCAGGAACAGAGCTGCAGGAAAGACAACTTAATTACATACCATGGCTTCATCTAGCTGCCCCTCTTCTTTTAACTTTTTACTTTATGTTGGAGTATAACTAATTAACAATGTTGTGACAGTTTTGGGTGGACAGCAAAGGGACTCAGCCATACATATACATGGATCTGTTTTCCCCAAAACTTTCCTCCACCCATGCTTTAGCAGTCCCTCTTTTTATACAGAGGAAAAGAATATTATTAATCTTGACCTTAGTCAGAATGCTACATTTGTGTGGCCAGTTGTCACTCCCCTACAGTTTAGAAAAAGATTGTTTTGAGAAGAGACCTGGGCTCTGAACTGAGTCATGAACTCCTAATACCTAGGGATCTCAAAGGTTTCCTCATTTGTTAACAAGTGCAGGGTTAAAACAGACGATTTTTAAAACATTTTTCAGCTTTAAGTCTTAAGACTATTTTAGTCCATATTAATTCATGTTAGTGAAATCAACCTATAAGAATATTTGTGTGAAACATTTTCAGATAGACCATCCACCAAATAAAACTGAAATGCTTTTTTATATGTGCCAGTATTCTAGGTGCCATATTAAATTTAAGAGTAATTTCTCCATCATCTAACATTTCCAAAAATGGTTCATAAACTTAAAAGTTAGCTGTGAGACTTTTGAAAAGCTTTACAATGGAATTATCCTCTGTTTCCCTCCAAGATAAAGTGTGAAGTGAAAGTCATTCAGTCATGTCTGACTCTTTGAGTCCCCCTGGACTATACAGTCCATGGACTTCTCCAGACCAGAATACTGGAGTGGGTAGCATTTCCCTTCTCCAGTGTATCTTCCCAACCCAGGAATCGAATTGGGAAAAGAGCCCAACTAGAGGTGAAAGATGTGGAAGACTTCTTAACACACAGACAAGAACAGACCATAAAGGATATTTTTGGTATTACCTACTTTGCTTTGATAGACAGTTAGCTTGTATTTTTCTTTTAGACACCAATACCATTAACTGAGAAATTTGGGGGAAATTTGAAAACATAAAACACAACTCAATTTCACTAAGGAGGGAGACATAAGGGCTTCCCTGGTGGCTCAGATGGTAAAGAATCCACCTGCAATGCTGGAGACCTGGGTTCGATCCCTGGATTGGGAAGATCCCCTGGAGGGCATGGCAACCCACTCCAGTATTCTTGCCTGGAGAATCCCATGGACAGAGGAGAATGGTGGGCTACAGTTCATGGGGTAACAAAGAGTTGGACATGACTGAGTGATTAACACAGCATAGCACAGGGAGACACAAAATAGACCCAACTCATCTTAATTTCCAGAAAAAGACATAAGCCTTCATTTAGTAAGTACAGAAAATATTTTAAAGCAAGATTCAGCAAACTTTTTCTTAAAAGGCCAGATAGTAAATAATTTGGGATTTTCAGGTTAGAGACGGGTCTCATTCATAAATATTCAATTCTGCCTCTTACAAAAGCTTCCACAGAAAATAATGTACATGAATGAGTGGGTGTGGCTATGTTCCAGTAAAACTTAATTTGTAAAAACAGATGGCCAGCCAATTGGCTTGACCCTGCTGTAAAGCACATCTTCTCTTTATGCATCCAGTTAAGCTTAAAAGATGAGGGTAAAAAGGAAGAGGAAGAAAAATATAGTAAGCAGAAAAACTGAGATGAAAAGGGAAGAGCCAAGTGGAGAGGCAGAGAGAGAATGCAAGATGAGTAGTGATTTGAGCCTAAGGAGGAAATTAAAATAATATCCATACAGAAAAAGAGGTCAGTGTAGAAAACAACAACAACAACAAAACATTTTTAAGAGGAAAAAGGAAGAGAGAAAGACAAAGTGAAAAAGATAAGAAAAACAGCACAGAAGTAGGAAATCTATTTCAACTATTGTCAGTGGACAAATTTTCCACAAAGAAAAAATGCCAGGAGTCATTTATAAACAAAAACACAACTAAACTTGATGGGATTTTTTTCCCATAAGAAGTAAAGAATGTTTCACTCAGAGCTTTAAGTTTTTATTAATAAAAAAAATGTTTTTACATTATATGCAAGAAAACCAGACTGAAGGAATACAGAGAAAAGGGAGATGCAAAAGTGTATCAAATGAGGACAGGACAGGGTGGTGACAGTCAGGAAAAAAAAAAAAGTGTAAACTTTCCCTGTCCTCTCAGTCTCTGCTCTCTGTAATTTAAAGTGCCAAATTTGATCTGCAACCCTCTGATCTTGCTGGAGATTTCCTGGAAAAAAAATCTTGCTGGCACATGCCCAGCACAGCCCCTTCACTCATCCTAAACCCAAGCGGTTCCAGCCTACCACCCACTTGCCTTTCCAGAAACAGCTCAATGTCAAATTCCTTCCTGGCACTATGAACTCAGAGTGTACACTGGTCTTTAATGACAAGGGTGGAAAATCAACCCTGGGTTAATTTCCTCATCCACTGGTCACACCTTAGCATTTCCTTTCAGTTAAGAATCACACCAAAATGACCTCCAGACCTAGGGGTCCTCTGGCTCTTTAGTTCTAATGACTAGAGTATACGCTTCAAGTCTGACCTTTCAAACTTCAAAACCTGAGAGGTATGTGTGAGAAAAGAGAATAAAGAACTCATAACCACTGGGCAGAATTACACTTAAACCATCTTGATTAAGTGAGGGGCCTCCCACTCTCATACTCCCACTCTTCGCCCCCTTCTATTCCTTTCTCTAGCCTGGTGGGCTGCAGTCCATGGGGTCGCTAAGAGTCGGACACGACCGAGCGACTTCACCTTCACTTTTCACTTTCATGCATTGGAGAAGGAAATGGCAACCCACTCCACTGTTCTTGCCTGGAGAATCCCAGGGACGGGGGAGCCTGGTGGGCTGCCGTCTATGGGGTCGCACAGAGTCAGACACGACTGGAGCGACCTAGCAGCAGCAGCAGCAGCAGCACTCTCTTTCTCTCTCCTCAAGAGAGACAATTCAACAGCCTCTTCTCAATCCAAACCTGGCTTTAAATAACACTCACATTCAGGAAGTTCTTCTTTACATTTAACCCAAATTCCTTCTGCTACAGTTAAAACCCATTTCGTCAGTGGAGATTCAGAACAGCTGGTTCCCATTCTCTTTACGGTGATTCTTCTTAAAGATTCATAGGCTTATAAAGGACGACCATACCAATTTCACCCAAGGCGTACAGCTTCCCTGAGTATTTTCCATGAATATTTCATTATATTTATCAATAACCAATTGCCCAGACGTGGAGAGGTTACTCACTGAGCAAATTTCTGCAGATGAATAAACACAACAGCCCCTATCCAATTACTCAAGGGACTCCTGCATTAGTAAGTATCTACGCTTTTGTGAAGACGATACTAGTTTGAAGACAGACGGAACAAAGAGTAAACCCAGAGTGAGTGCTTATGTCTGCACAGGGAAGCATATAGGAATGACCAATCTTTGGCCAATTGCCTACCGCTCTGCTCAAGAATATCACCTCTTTGTGTGAGCAAGATGAAGTATTTAAGAATTTTGAAAAATAGTACCCAATGTTGGTCTCCCACTGTAATTTTATCTCCCTGCCTCTCATCACATAGTATAGTTTCTTCTCTAAAGGATTAAAAAACAAAAAAATTAAAAAATAAAAACAAACATAAAAATAAAACCCTGGAGCAATACAAAAGATCTTCAGCTGACTTTTAGGAGCAAACGACATATGTTCTTGAACATCTGTGTTCTTCCTAAGCTATTTTTTTTCCCATTATTGTCAAGAGAAAAGAAGTTTAGTGGAATGTTTCTCCACAGAGGCACAAGTCTGTAATACTCCCTGTTGATTACATATAAAAGACACAAAATATTAGTTTATTAAAAGCAGCTTCAACCATTGCTGTACAAAGCAGTTCTCTGATGGAACAGATTTATGAAGTAACAGCTGAAAGGTATGCAGATCACAAGATACATGACAAATGTACTTTATTACACGGATCAGAAATACCATATGTACTAGCCGTTACTGTACAGTGATACACAACACCCAACTAAGACTATTTAAAGGTTTTGCTGATATTGAGAACTATAAAGACACAATGTGAGAGTGAGAAAGTGTTTCATAAGATAGCATAATGCCAAGACAAGTCATCGCTTTAGGAAATTAAATATATACTCTGCATATTATAAACTTAATGTATTATAAAACAAGGCCATTCTTTAAATTAAAATGCGAAGGACTTCACCCTATTCATTGTTTAAAGCAGATGTTTATAACGTTTTTCCATACTTTAAAGCGGAACTTGGAATGAATACCAGACTTAACGACATTAACAAATTTAAGATTTCAGATTTTGTTATTTCCGCCAAAAAGATACTTAAGTCTGCAATCATGGGGCGCCAAAAAACTAAAAAAAGGCTAAATAAGTACAGCACATTTCAAAGTGAACAACTTCCTGCAAGGCACTCCTTGGCTGGAAGACTTACCCAGCTTTCCACTGAAATTCCAAGTACAATATTTGGGTCCATTCTGCCACATTCCAACCACGTGGCTATCCAGCATTACCTCGATAGAACAGTCCTCCCAAGGCTACTTGTTTAATTTCCCAACAAACATCTTAGTTAGAAGGCTCTTCCTTAAGACTGAATAGAAACCAGTCTCTGAAGCATACCATCAGAGACATCCATTCTACACACCAGAGAGCCTTGACCACAGTTTAATAGTTGCATAGCTTTGGGCAAGTTTACTTACCTCTCCAAAGTTGGTTCCTGCTCTGCAAACAGGGATTATAAGAGCATTGATCTCACAGTATTGTCTTAGGGATTAAGTGAAATAGTATATATAGGTAAAGAATTTAACACATTAAGTGAAAGTGAAGTCACTCAGTCGTGTCTGACTCTTTGCGACCCCATGGACTGTAGCCTACCAGGCTCCTCTGTCCATGGGATTTTCCAGGCAATAGTACTGGAGGGGATTGCCATTTCCTTCTCCAGGGGATCTTCCCGACCCAGGGATCGAACCTGGGTCTCCTGCATTGTAGACAGACACGTTACTGTCTGAGCCACCAGGGAAGTCCATTAAGCAATCTCTAAATGTTGGCTGTTATTACTAATATCCTAGGAAATTAGGCTTCCCAGGTGGTTCATGGGTAAGAATCTTCCTGCCAATGTAGGAGATGCCCGTTTGATCCCTGGGTCAGGAAGATGCCTAGGAGGAGGCAATGGCAACCCACTCCAGTGGGAAATCCCATGGACAGAGGAGCCTGGTGGGCTACAGTCCATGGGGTTGCAGAGTCGGACACAACTAAGCACACACGCACCTTTTTTTCCTGCTCTAAAATGTGCAGGAGACTCCTGGCATTCAACTGTGTAAACTTTAGGGGGCTTTGTAAGCAGGCACAAAGCTGGCCTTGGCCTTCCTGCTACCTGATGGGACCCCACGAACAACAGAGTGGCCTTAAACTGGCACGAGGATTTAACAGTTCCCTAATACCCCTCATGGACAGAAGAGTTTGGCAGGTTCCAGTCCATGGGGTCTCAAAAGAATCAGACATAATTTAGTGACTAAACAACAATCCCCCTAAACATTTTCTTGTTAAACTGGTATGCACCTAACGCAATGGAGTTTTTATATTCTGGCAAATACAGAGGATACAAATACAAAGCATGATATTTTGTGTCTGGCATGAATGTGAATGTGAATTACTCTGCCAAGTGGCATCAGAAGTCAGTCTCTCAGCTCGTAAGCTTAGTCAACAACCCACCATCTGCATCCCAGTTTAGTATTTAAATATGTGGGAATTCCCTAAAGTCTCTTTAGATTCCTCCTATTTGTTCTATTTGTGGCTACCACTTCACTTCACTACTCCTACACACTACCCTTCACCATCAACACACTCCAGATATTTAACACACATTTCAGATATTTAAAACAAGTCATTTATAGCCCATTACTGCTTTCTCTAACTCCTAAAAATCATATCCCAGATATATTGAGCCAAATTTTGAAAATATCCAATCTCCTCATAAGCAAATATATTCTGCTACCTATTTATTCTAGGCAGCATGTGAACTATTAACAGGAAATTTATATAAAATGACACTAGAGGAAGAGATGTAGTCAAAACCACTTGATTCTTAGAGCTTCAACTGCAGTTTACATTTCTTCTCTGATTAGCAGCTTGAGTACCAATGAATGTGTGCTATACCATTAGGATGGGGTCAACCCATTCTAAGGGTGTGCTACTAAAGGAATGCCAGTCTGGTTTAGGCCTGGAGATTTGAGATTTGAGAAGAGGTCTATACATCATTTCTCTATTGAAATCTGCTCTTTATCTGATCTTGAGTATCCCAAATGGACTGAACCAAAAGTATTCTATCCTAAAACTACTTTTTTTCTTAGCAAGTTTGCACACCCTTAACAGGCAGAATGGCATTATAAGAGGATAGGCTCTGGTGCTTAACTGTCTGAATTTGAGTCCCAGCTATATGGCCTGTCTGCTTCAGTTTCCACTGGTGTATATAGAGATAATAGGATTGCTCTTATCATTGTTACTATTATTGCTCATAGGATTGCTGAGAAGATTAAATGAGTTAATACTTGAAAGATTTTTAGGACTAAATGACTAAGGCCTGATATGCAATCGATAAATGAAAGCAATTTTTATTGTCCTTAGATAATATTTTAATTTTAAACTTCATTTTTTAAAAAACAAAAATAAAATGTCACATTAAATCCCTAATGTGATTTAGCCCACTCAATCTCATTCCAAAAAAAGGTTTGGTGCTTAGCTTGAGCTCCATCTGGTGGTTTTACAGAATTCTCTAAAGACATCAGTCAGAGATGACAAAAAGCTAGGCTAAATCATTTAAGGGATTAGAGGACTTTGCTATACTTCCTAATTTACAACCGTCAGGAAAAAGGCAATAAAGAAGTGATCATACGCTGTACTTATTTCTGAATGCTACAGTTCCCACCAAAATTAGGTAGCAAAAATCCTGCAGACCACACAGTTCAGGAACTCAGTGACCTTAGAGGCACCCATCACAAACTCTGCCAGTTTTTGATAGCCAACTTGTCAGAGGACATAGGACTCTTGAAAACATATTTCTCAAATACATCTTTATACTATTTTGATTCTGTTAACCTTTATGTTAAATCCTGACTGTATAAACTTCATGAGTAGACAAACGTTAAGTGAATAGCCTAACATCACTCAAAGGCCCTGGATGGAAAAAAAGCTACTCCTTTGGGAGTCAAACTGGAGATTATCAGTCTCAAAATACATTAACAAATACTTAGCACTGGCCTCTAACCTCCAACTTAAAGAAAATCTGGCAGTAACACCTGACAATGCTGCTGAATTTTAAATAAACACCAAGTGTGTAACATCCCTGACGTAGACAATTCCTATGATGGTGAAGAGTAAACAACTTAGCTGGTATATTTATGCTGGTATTGTCATGGCTTAAATAGACAATATTAGCGACTTTTTATTTCATGAATTAACATTTATGTATTTCCTGTTACTCACAAACTCTATTGTTCAAAATTACACCAAAAGGCAAAAAAAGGCCATGAACTTTTTTGAACTTTTCAACTCACATCTTCTATTAGCTTAAGTATTTAAAAATAATCCACTTTTTGGTGAACTAACCACTAAGTAGATTGAGAAGTTTATTATATAAAATAATTCTAAGACTTTACTAGCATTAAATTTCAGCTTCACATCTCCTGAAAGATTTGGGTTGTCCTTTTTATTTCTATATTGTGTCCCAGCCTAGCAACATGCCCAGTACCACATTTGTGTCCTTATGATTAAGTGACTATTCTAATAGGTCTCACTTTTAACTTGGTTTTCCTGAGAAGCTAACAGCCTCTTCTGAGTTCACCCATGAGGGTGAACACCTTGCCTTGTTCCCTGGGTCCCTAACACCTGGAAGTCTGCTAGATTTCTACACTACCACATAGGCAGACCTCATTTTATTGTGCTCTGCATAGAACTTTTTTTTTTTTTTAACAAACTGAAGGTTTGTGGCAACCCTCTGTCAAATAAGCCTATCAGTGCCATTTTCCCAACAGCATTATTTTTTTAAGTTATAGACATATATTTTAACATAAAAGGCTGCTGCAAAATAGTATAAACATAATTTTTATATGCACTAGCAAACCGAACAACTCCTGTGGTTCCCTTTATTGTGGTGGTTTGGAACACTGTGCAGCATCTCCAAGATATGCTGTCCTAAGCTAATATTTTCTTTGAATCCTCAAGAATGTAGCACTTCCGAAACTGATGTGACCATGTAATGTATTTTTTTCACAACACATCCAGAAAATCTGAGAACTATACTCTGAGAATAATATAAAAACTGAAGAACATTAACCTAGTTCCCAGGATTTTAAATCTTCTGAAAAGATAGAACACATTAACTTGTACATGTTAATATTCTACCTAAAAGTTTAAGATTTTTTAAAAATTGAAGAATCTGGTCTTCTCTACTACTAGGAAACCTTAAGGATATATGAAAGAACAGTTCTTTAGGATCTAGATGTATCTTTTATTCTGAATTATACAAAATCAAAACTCCAAATAAGTATATTTTTCAAGTGAGACAACAATTTACTTTAAATCTGAGTTATCTCAAATTTGTCAGTATGATGTCATATTTTACTTTTTCTAAAACTGAACGATTACAACTGCATTAACACTTGAGAGAATTCTGATGTCTGATAATCCCCACATACAGGACAACATTCAGTGGAAATATCAGTGTACTTTCACTCATCAAATAAAATATTTTATTCAAGTTACCAAGTTTGAGGAGTTATATTGGGCTTGAAGAAAAAGGCCAAGTTAAAAAATGGAAATAAACTTTTCATTTGGTGGAAGCTGAAATCCATGTATACATTCTAATCAAAGATTTGTCTCATGTTGCATTTTTCAAGTTTTTAGAGTCTACCAGGTCAAACCCTTTGCTGCCTTCATGGCTTTTACTTTGCTTTTTCCCTTCTTTCTCTCTCGCTTTGCTTTCAGCCTTTTCCTTTGCCTCTGGTTCATCCATATGGGGTACTGCCCATGCTGGTCTAGAAGAGTCTTTTTGTTTCTCTTAATATCAGTCTCCATTTTCATGTCATCTGAATAAAAAATGGAAAAACTATTAATACTCACAAAGGAAGAAACAGCCCCATGATAAAGCACATTAATGTAATGAGGACGGTAAATTTAAAAGTGGCATGCAACTACAAAAGCAAAAAAAAATACACATCCTTTATTTGTGCGATGCTCTTTGACTAATAATCAAAACACTCCTTATAGCACATTCAGGAGAATCACACACATGCCATGTGTTCCTACAACCATGAAAGATATAGAAACTATCTCTGAGAAACTAGAAACATCATCTATTTAATCACTAAGAAACTTTCTAAAGAAGGTTGGTATGCAATCCAATCAAAAAAAAGGCAAAGTCTGAAAGGGACATTTTTCCAAAGAAATACACATGGCCAATAAGCACATGAAAAGGTGTTCACATCGCTAATTATTAGAGAAATGCAGATCAAAACTACAGTGAGGTACCACCTCACAGTGGTCAGAATGGTCATCATTAAAAAGTCTACAAATAACAATGCTGGAGGGAGTGTGGAGAAAAGGGAGCCCTCCTACACTGGTGGTAGGAATTGGAGCAGCCACTGTGGAAAACAGTATGGAGGTTCCTCAGAAAACTAAAAATAGAATTACCATATAATCCAGCAATCCACTCCTGGGCATGTGTCCAGACAAAACTATTAATTGAAAAAGATACAAGCACCTCTATGTTTGCAGCAGCACTATTTACAATAGCAAAGACATGGAAAGAACCTAAATGTCCATCAACAGATGAATGGATAAAGAAGATGTGGTACATATATACAATTGAAAACTATTCAGCCATAAAAAAAGAATGAAATAATGCCATTTGCAGCAATATGGATAAAACCAGAGATTATCATACTAAGTGAAGTAAGTCAGATGGAGAAAGACATATAACATGATATCACTCAGGAGTGAACTCTAAAATAAGACAAAAATGAATCTATCTATAAAACTGAAACAGAATCAGGGCTATTGAGAAGAAACTGGTGGTTGCCAAGGGGGAAGGCAATGGGAGAGGGCTAGATTGGGAGTTTGGGATTAGCAGATACAAACACATATATATAGAATGGATAACCAACAAGGTCCTACTGTATAGCATAGGGAATTATAGTCAACATCCTGTGATAAACCACAAAAGAAAAGAATATGAATAAGAATGTGTGTGTATATATATATATATATATAAAACACTTTTGCTATATAGCAGTAATTAACATAACATTGTAATTAAACTATACTTCAACTATACTTCAATAAAATATAAATTAAAAAAAGAGAACACTTACGATTGTCCTTACGATAGTAACAGTTAAATAGGAAACATTTAGGAAATACGGATTTGAATTACTGCATTAGGGGTTACGTATATGGTTCTGAAAATGTGAGTTAAAAGAACACTTCTCAGATTAGTTGCTTTCTTGAGCTAACTAAAATAGTTGCATCAGTAAGAAGTACACTCACCCTTCTAACAGACAGGCCTTAAGAAGAAAATAAACTATTAGGAATGACTGGTCACTTTCAATGAGGCGTACCTGGAAGAGGTACAGCAGCAAGCAGCAAGCTTTTGATGACAGAGCAGACCTGATACCCTGGGGCTGCCACACTTCTTTATCCAGGTCACACTCAAGGTATCCAGCTCTTCTAACAGGAAGATCAGCACAGCAATGCTGTGGTCCATCTATCACCAACCTTATCTATTGTGGAGGACATGTCCAGAATGTCCTCCTCTGGGAACTCACCAGAGTTCTGTGAACTCTGCTACCTGACATTACATTAGTTCATTTGTCTGGTTTACTGTCTGTCTCCTCCAATGTGATGTGAATCCCATTAGGATGGAGACCATTTCTGTTATTCATCATTGTTGCCTCAGGACCTAGAACAGTGCCTGATATACATAAGCCATTCAATAACTGGTCAGTGAATGTTTATTCTGGGTGCTGTTCTAGGTTCTAGGGATACAATGGTCCAAATAAGCTTTGCCCTCATGGACTTCTCAATGGTCTGTTGAGGGGAGAATAACAAAACCTGTGGTTAGAGCCTTTTCAAAGAGAAGTATTGAAATGAGATTAACTAGGACCAGGCAGGCTGTGGTAAACACATGGAAAGATAATGAGGTGATTTAAGCATGGGAGTGACATAATTGGTTTATATCCTGAAAAGATCATACTGGGTGATGTGACAAAAATGAATCAGAAATGAGAAAAAGCTGAGACAGAAGTAAAATGGCTACTACTGTGGTTCAGGCAAGAGATAACTGTCATTAAAGTAAAAGCGTGAAAGCAGAAGAAAAATGGATAGATTCCTAATGTATTTTGGAGATAGTCAAGATGTGCTGATGGCTTACAGGTGGGTGATAAAGGAAAGAGAGACCAGGGATAATGACTACTATATAGAGACATCATATACACATATCATACATAATATACATATAATACATATATAATATATATATTACGTATAAGACATATACATATTATATAATGACACATATACAGCCTCCAACTTCAGACTATATTAAAACACAGAGCACCCAGAATCTGTCAAAATCTAATACAGGGCAACAGATCCTTAAGGTAGTAAGGACAGAGGACTCTCAGAATGGAAGCTAGATCATGCAAAGGGTAAAATGAGGAGACCTCCTTCTATCCTGCCTAGTTCTTGATGCCTGTGTACCCTTCCAACAAGCGTGTGTCTAGGTTTGTCTATTCCCATAGTACTGTCTATTTCTGAGACGCTCAGGCTATTGTAATGGCTTCCCTAGTGGCTCAGACAGTAAAGCGTCTGCCCACAATGCGGGTAGACCTGGGTTCGATACCTGGGTTAGATTCCTGGGTTGGGAAGATCCCCTGAAGAAGGAAATGGCAACCCATTCCAGTACCTTGGCCTGGAAAATCCCATGGACGGGAGAGCCATGGGGTCACAAAGAGTCGGACCTGACTAAGCGACTTCACTTCACCTAGGCTGTTGTATAAGCACCAAAGGCTCTGAATAATCCAAAACATGCTTATTCACATGAACTGGCTTTAAAATAGCTTAGCATAGAATCTCCAGTAGCACCTACAAAGAATTATGTGGTATGGCAGGTTTGTAGAGAAGCAAGTGTGAGAAAGAATGGAAGATAGTTGAAAAGGAAAAAGTCACAAAGGGAAGTTTGATATAATTAAAAAAAATTTTTTTTAAACATAATCTCACCTGTTTCATCCTTCACCACACACTGCGTTTTCTCTTGACAATGTTTGGGTTCCACCACAGTTGCTATCTCTTGAACGTCTTTCATTAAAACATCACCATCTATTTTAAGAATACTTTTAAGTCTGCTGAGCTCCTTTGGGGCATTCTTTTTTCTCTTTTCAGCACGCATCTTCCTTTTCCACTTACTCCGTAAACTTTTAGCCATATTTTACCTGGAAAGTTCACAAAACAACATTTTCAAAAGCAACTATTTACTAAAAAAAAAAAAAAGGCAAATCTTTGGAAAACCAAGTCAAAAGGTATCTCTGCAACACATGAACAATTGGAAAGTAAACTCTTCACTTTGTTCATGGATTATGATGGCATAATGTGCAAATTACGTGAGGATCAATTAGGCATATACAGCCACTAAATAACAATTAAAAACACCAAATCTGACAGCCACTAAATAACACAAATACCAAACCAAACTCCCTGTGGCCACTGGCACACTGTACTGTATGTCAGCCAATTCTGAAAGCTCCTATAGCTTCCATACGAGATGCAGAAATTTAACCATATATGATGTAGAAATTTAATTTCCTCCAAAACACGAAGAGCACTGTCTCCTTACATTCATGTAACAACTTATATTTTATAAATCTTTTAACTGCATCTTGATTTCTCCCAAACCTACAAGTGATCTTACCCACCCCAATTTTCCTCATTATCCACCCTTTTAAGTCAATCTAGGTATTTCAAGGGCTTCCCTTGTATCTCAGCTGATAAAGAGTCTGCCTGCAATGCAGGAGACACGGGTTTGATCCCTGGGTCAGGAAGATCCCCTGAGAAGGAAATGGCAACCCATAATATTCTTGCCTGGAGAATCCCAAGGACAGAGGAGCCTGGCAGTCTACAGTCCATGGGGTCGCAAGAGTAGGACATGACTTAGTGACTAAACCAGCAGGTATTTCAAACTTGTATGTTTCTATTCTTGATTTCTCTCCACCCTTTAGTCCCAGCCTGTCCCCCACAGAGTAGTCAATGTGAGTTTTTAAAAACTTGAAGGGTATATACAGTCTTTCTTGAAATTAACAATTTTCCACCTCACATATTCAAGATCTACAAGGTTACTTATGATCTGGCTCCTGCCTCCTTCAACTCCTATCTTCTATGCTCCACCCCTCCACAATTTCATCTGAGAATAGCCCAATCAAAGACAACCAAGGGACAGTGTGGGAATGTGATGAGGGCTGGGAAGAGATTGCAGGGATTATTGAGTTTAGAGGGAAACTTGTAGGTATGACTTATAACCTCATCTTAATTGTGCCTTGTGTGTATATATATTTCAAAATATTCTATACACTTTAAATATGTGCAGTTTGTTGTGCTAATTACACATCAATAAAGCAGTTAAATAAATGACATTTTGGGGAAAAAAAAAAGAGAAATGTCCAAATGACGTTGAGTTCAGTATCTTTACATTTGCCCTTCTTTTGCCTAGGAACTAATCCTTCAGTACCTCGGAAAGGGTTTTTCTGACCTCTGTAAGCTCGCCTCCTTTTATTCTCTGTATCATTCTTTTCTTTCCTTCTTAACACGTTTTACAATCTAAAATTAAGTTTATTTTCTGTCATTCCCGGTGGTCTGTGGGCTCCACGAAGGCAGTGGATAAATAGATCTTGTTCACTGCTGGATCCCCCAGTGCCTAGCGCTGTGCACACAGTATAGCTTAAGTAAACACTCGTTGAACGGATGACTGGCGGAGTTATCATTTCTGGACGCCAGCAATCACAAACTAACTCTGTCTTCTTATGTACAACTCAAGCCCTGCGAGGGGTAGGAAGAAAAAGGTTACGGAACACAACTCTGAGGGCCGCGGTTAACCCGAGCTGGGCTGAAGAAGGAATCCACTTCCCACAGAGCACTGGGAAGCCCGACCAGAGCCGCCAAGACGACGCGAGACCCTAGGAGAGGCCTGCTTTTCTGGACAGGGCTCAAGCTTGCCCAGAGAGGGACAAGGTTTGAGAGGAACGCTCCATTAGCGGCGGAATCAAGTACCACGGCCCACCCGTCACTGAAGCCATGCGGTAAAGAACCCACCTGCGAAAACCCAGGAATTCAAATAACGCACGATGCTCAAGCCGCGTGAATTCTCTGCACTTCCGCCTTCCGGCCAACCCGCTCCTCTGGCCCGCCCCTCCCGGGTGGCGCGCTGCTTGCCGGAAGCCAAAATGTCCCGGATGTCGTAGAGAGGTGGGGTCCTCTGGAGTCCCAAGCTGACGCACTTCCTGATTTTTGGATAAGTTGCGTACCTGGAGCTGGGCTCCTCCCAGATAGATTCTGAAGTTGGTTGTGGAGAGTGCAACGGAGTGCCCGAGTCAAGGGTTCTTGACACGAGCTAGGCCTGCGTCCTGAGCATGAGCGGGATAGCCCTGACACTAACCCACGGAGGGATAACCGCCAGACGACTTTGCCCGTCAGTTAGAGAGCTCAGAGCTGATCTTTAGGTTTCCTGTCACGCCTCCCCGTTCGCAGGACCTTCACCACTGTCACCTGTTCTTCTAGATGCCAAATTAAGATCATCTTTATTTGCAGCCTTAAACTTCCCCATCCCAGCTGATGGCTTCATCGTTGTACACATGTCAAAACTTGTCAAACTATATCTTTAAATACGAGCAATTCATTGTATGTCAGTTATACTTAAAAGCTGTTACCAAAAACCCCCTTTTCATCCCAAATAAAAGTTCAAAGGGTAAAATGATCAAACTAATTCAGTTCAACTCACTTTTACCTGACTCATCACTTACCGTATACCAGACACAGTGCTTAGCCTAGGACACTTGGCATAGGTGGTGGTCACATTGATCACAACCACTTTTTTATGATTGCTTTACATGTGTTTCTGATAGTATTGGCTTTGGAACCGTACAGGTTTGTGGTATTTATGGTTCTAACACTTTTTGTGAATGACATGAGTATCTCAGAGCCTGGACTTCCTTATCTATAGAATGAAGCTAATACAACCTAATAATCCAAGGTAGGGGATATAAGAGTTCAGCAAATGGCCACTCTTATCATTTTTACATAATAAATTCAAACATGCACAGGACTATTTGCAAACAGTATTTTCTAGAGATTTACAACATATACCTAAAACTAGGAAATAAATTCTATAATCATAGCCTAGTAAACTCCTGTCAGGTTACTTGTAAGAGTTCTAAGAATTTATGGGTACCTTTTTTCTTTAAATTTGCACCCTTGAAGAAACTGTGCATCATATGGAAGTTACTAAACTCCATATGAATACAGCAAGCTTTTTTTTTTTTTTAATGGAACAGAAGCTGGAAAAAGCTCATGACATGGTATTTAAAAAAAAAAAAAAAGCTTGAAAAACTTGATTTCTTTAGAGATTAAATTCCTTTACAGCAACTGAATTTCTATTATAAAGTTAACTATATATTAGATCTTAGCCACCTCTCCCAAAAATAATGTTCACATTGCATTTTAAATTAGAGCTCACTTTCAGACAGTCCAAATTGACACCACCTTGCTTAACATACCTGGCCAAGACTTTTGAATAGATACTTGGCACAAAAAAGATTTTTTAAAAACCCTATCTTATGAAAATGTCATGGTGTTAAATATATGCCATAATTCTGCACAATTGGTTCTTTAAAAGGTTGAATCCTAGATTGCATTGGGCTTCCCTGGCGGCTCAGCTGGTAAAGAATCCGCCTGCAATGTGAGAGACCTGGGTTTAATCCCTGGGTTGGGAAGATTCACTGGAAAAGGGAATGGCTACCGGCTTCAGTATTCTGGTCTTGAAAATTCCATGGATTATCCACGGGGTCACAGAGTCCGACACGACTGAACGACTTTCACTTTCACTTGACTGCATTATTGAGGGCAAAAAAATTTTTTAACATGTTCCTCATCAGTTCATATAAAAGCAGTTCCAACAGAAGAGTTAAATGGCCTTGGTATACTTAAAAATCCTTAATTCATTCCCTCATTCAGACATTTGAGTATGCATTCTGTGACAGGCACTGTGCTGGCTATATGAAGATGCTGCTGCTGCTGCTAAGTCTCTTCAGTTGTGTCCGACTCTGTGCGACCCCATAGATGGCAGCCCACTAGGCTCCTCTGTCCCTGGGATTCTCCAGGCAAGAACACTGGAGTGGGTTGCCATTTCCTTCTCCAATGCATGAAAGTGAAAAGTGAAAGTGAAGTCGCTCTAGCAACCCCATGGACTGCAGCCCACCAGGCTCCTCTATGGAATTTTCCAGACAAGAGTACTGGAGTGGGTTGCCATTGCCTTCTCTGATACAATGACGGGAACCAAACTACTGTCTTTAGGAAACTTTAACCTCTGATGTGATAATGCTTAAGGATCAAACTGGACATTGCTTCAGCTCCATTACAGAGCCAGAAGGAGCCTATGGGATGGATGGGAGGCACTTGAATACCTGGCAAGCAAAATGGTTTCCCATCTTAAAGCCATGCTACACCACCAGCTAATGGTGCCTCTACAGTCAGACATTACCCACGGAACTCCTGCTCTGGCTGTCATACCTGGATAAAAGCCAGGTGTGAGATCTGCAGAAATGAAATGAACGTGGGCAAAAGGGCCTATTGCACTTTTTCCCCCCAAATTATATGCAATAAAAAGTTCTCAGATACTGCTCTTTCCTATTTTCCTCCTACTTCCCCGCTGTACTTTGTACATTCAGGTACTTGTCACTTGGTCAAAGTCCTGCTAATTCGATTTTCTTATTCTTTGTGCAGTCTGCATATTTTCACCTTTATTACACTAATAAACTGAGGTTGCATATGCCCTTTTATCCAACAATTCTACTGCTAGGTATATTCCCTACCTAGGCAAACTCTCATATCTATGTACATTGGGGGAAATACAGGGATGTACATGGCAATACTGATTGTGATAGTAAAAACGGAGGAGCCATATAAAGTTCATTGATGCAATAAATGATAGAGTGCCTGATGAACTATGAATGGAGGTATGTGACACTGTACAGGAGACAGGAATCAAGACCATCCTCAAGAAAAAGAAATGGAAAAAAGCAAACTGGCTGGCTGAGGAGGCCTTACAAGTAGCTGTGAAAAGAAGGGAAGCGAAAAGCAAAGGAGAAAAGGAAAGATATACCCATTTGAATGCAGAGTTCCAAAGAATAGCAAGGAGAGATAATAAAGCCTTCCTCAGCGATCAATGCACAGAAATAGAGGAAAACAATAGAATGGGAAAGACTAGAGATCACATCAAGAAAACTAGAGACACCAAGGGAACATTTCATGCAAAGATGAGCTCGATAAAGGACAGAAAGGGTATGGACCTAACAGAAGCAGAAGATATTAAGAGGTGGCAAAAATACACAGAACTGTACAAAAAAGATCTTCACGACCCAGATAATCACGATGGTGTGATCACTAACCTAGAGCCAGACATCCTGGAATGTGAAGTCAAGTGGGCCTTAGAAAGCATCACTACGAACAAAGCTAGTGGAGATGATGGAATTCCAGATGAGCTATTTCAAATCCTGAAAGATGACCCTGTGAAAGTGCTGCAATATGCCAGCAAATTTGGAAAACTCAGCAGTGGCCACAGGACTGGAAAAGGTCAGTTTTTATTCCAATCCCAAAGAATGCTCAAACTACCACACAGTTGCACTCATCTCACACGCTAGTAGAAGGCGATGGCACCCCACTCCAGGACTCTTACCTGAAAAATCCCATGGACAGAGGAGCCTGCTAGGCTACAGTGCATGGGGCTGCTAAGAGTCGGACACAACTGAGTGACTTCACTTTCACTTTCATGCATTGGAGAAGGAAATGGCAACCCATTCCAGTGTTCTTGCCTGGAGAATCCCAGGGACAGAGTAGCCTGGTTGGCTTCCGTCTATGGGGTCACATAGAGTCGGACACGACTGACACGACTTAGCAGCAGCAGCACACGCTAATAAAGTAATGCTTAAAATTCTCCAAGCCAAGCTTCAGCAATACGTGAACCGTGAACTTCCAAACGTTCAAGCTGGTTTTAGAAAAGGCAGAGGAACCAGAGATCAAATTGCCAACATCCACTGGATCGTGGAAAAAGTGAAGAGAGTTCCAGAAACTCTATTTCTGCTTTATTGACTATGCCAAAGTCTTTTGACTGTGTGGATCACAATAAACTGTGGAAAATTCTGAAAGAGATGGGCATACCAGACCACCTGACCTGCCTCTTGAGAAACCTGTATGCAGGTCAGGAAGCAACAGTTAGAACTGGACATGGAACAGACTGGTTCCAAATAGGAAAAGGAGTACGTCAGGGCTGTATATTGTCACCCTGCTTATTTAACTTCTATGCAGAGTACATCATGAGAAACGCTGGACTGGAAGAAGCACAAGCTGGAATCAAGAATGCCGGGAGTAATATCAGTAACCTCAGATATGCAGATGACACCACCCTTAATGCAGAAAGTGAAGAACTAAAGAGCCTCTTGCTGAAAGTGAAAGAGGAGAGTGAAAAAGTTGGCTTAAAACTCATCATTCAGAAAACTAAGATCATGGCATCTGGTCCCATCACTTCATGGCATATAGATGGGGAAACAGTGGGAACAGTGGCTGACTTTATTTTTCTGGGCTCCAAAATCACTGCAGATGTTAATTCCAGCCATGAAATTAAAAGATGCTTACTCCTTGGAAGGAAAGTTACGACCAACCTGGATAGCATATTAAAAAGCAGAGACATTACTTTGTCAACAAAGGTCCATCTAGTCAAGGCTATGGTTTTTCCAGTGGTCATGTGTGGATGTGAGAGTTGGACTGTGAAGAAAGCTGAGCACCGAAGAATTGATGCTTTTGAACTGTGGTGTTGGAGTAGACTCTTGAGAGTCCCTTGGACTGCAAGGAGATCCAACCAGTCCATCCTAAAGGAGGTCAGTCCTGGGTGTTCATTGGAAGGACTGATGTTGAAGCTGAAACTCCAATAAGAGCTGAATCATTTGAAAAGACCCTAATGCTGGGAAGGATTGAGGGCAGGAGGAGAAGGGGACAACAGAGGATGAGATGGCTGGATGGCATCACTGACTCGATGGACATGGGTTTGGGTGGACTCCAGGAGTTGGTGATGGACAGGAAGGCCTGATGTGCTGCAGTTCATGGGGTCGAAAAGAGTTGGACACGACTGAGCGACTGAACTGAATGGATGGTTGTTTTTACAAAATATAAAACTACACCAGTGGTTAAAAACTATATTTCCCAAACCAAACAATGATTTGCTGGGTAAAAAGAAAAAAAAAATGACCTTGTTACAGAGTGAAGTAAGTCAGAAAGAGAAAAACAAGTATCATATTTTAATACATATATATGCAATCTATACGGTTCTATAGTACTGCTGAACCTATCTGCAGGGCAGGAACAGAGATGCAGACATGGAGAATGGACTTGTGAAAACAATGGGGAAAGAGAGGGTGGGATGAATTGAGAGTAGTGCTGACATACACACTACCACGTGTAAAAGAGAGCTAGTAGGAAGCTGCTGTGTAACACGGAGAGCTCAGCTCAGTGCTCTGTGATGAGCTACAGGGGTGGGAAGGAGGCCAAGAGGGAGGGGAGAGATATATATAGTTATAGAAACCAACACAAATTGTAAAACAATTATCCTCCGATTAAAAATAAATTTAAAAAAACGGTATTGTTTTACATTTTTTAAATGTCGTTTTTATCTGCATTTGCTTATTTATTATCTTTAGTCACAATTCAGTACATTCTCCCTTTTGACCAACAATAATAACATTAATAACAGCAGCTGACATTAATAAACACTTAGTTTATATGATATACTCATCTCACTTAATCCTTATAACAATCAGTAAAGAAGGTGGTGTTATTCCTATTATAAAGATGAGGTAAAAGACCTAAGGAAGGAAGGATAAGTAATGTGCCAAAGGTCAAATCACCAGTTGGTTACACAGCAAGGATTCCAATTTAGATTCTCTTACCTACGATGCTATGTTAACGTGAGTATAGCATTATGCAACTGGATATTCAATAATTAATTGATAGTGATGGGGTCAAATTTACATCTAAAACTCACCAAAGGCTGTATCTATATACTACTAATTTATTTCAGTTTAATAGCTGGGAAACAATGCTTAGTGAGTGTTACAGGCTGAGTTGTACCCCCTGAAAATTCATATAATGAAGTCTGTCTTAATCTATTTGGGCAGCCAAAACAACACACTATAGAGACTGGGTGGTTTATAAACAACAAAAATTTACTTCTCACAGTTCTAGAGGCTGGGAAGTCCAAGATCAAGGTGCAGGCATATTCAGTGTCTAGTTTAAAGGTCCTCTTCCTGGTTCATAGACTGTCTTTTCATCATCAGCTCATGTGGCAGAAAGGGTAAGCGGTGTCTGTGGGCTCTCTTTTAAAAAAAGAGCACTAATCCCACTCGTGAGAACTCCATCCTCATGACCTAAGCACATCCCCAAAGCCCTACCTCCTCATAGCATCACAGGGGGCATTAGGTATCAACAAATTATTTAGTGAATGCAAACATTAGGACCAGTGCAAAGTCCCAATTCCTGGTACCTCAGAATGTGACTGTATTTGGAGACAGAATCTTTATAAAGAAGTAATTAGAGTAAAATGAAGTCATCAGGGTGGGCCCTAGTCCAATATGACTGGTATCCTTATAAGAGGAAATTTGAATATAGACAAGTACAGAGAGAAGTCCACGTGAAGACACAGGGAAATGACCATCATTCAGGCAAGAGAGGGAACTCAGAAGAAATCAACCCTACCTTGACCTCACACTTCCAATCTCCAGAACTTTAGAAAAGAAAGTAAATTTCTGTTTAAGCCATGCGATCGGTGGTACTTTGTTATGGCACCTTAGCAAATGAATGCTGTCAGGAATTTGCTAAAGTTTTATTGGTCACTGGTATACTGCTATAATTTTTAAATGAAACTTGTACTTTAAAAACTAAGAATGTTAACTTCTATGTCAAAATAACTGACTTAAGCACACTTTTAATTTTTAATGCATCATAATGTAATGAAATGTCATTAACATTTTAATATAATTTTATTGTAATACTGAATAATTCCCTGTAATTTATCTTTAATACTTTTTCCTTTCTAAATAAGATTAAAATCTAGTCAAAGGAGATTTATACTTTATAATACACAGCATACAAATAAGATCTTAAAAGTATTTAACAATTATATCTCAAACTTTATTACTTAAGGAATCAGTTTCTATATACTGCTTTCAATCACTTTTTATTAGCTGCTTCCAAAACCCGTAACAGGTGCAAGAAGAGATTGATGATATCCAAGTAGAGGTTGATGGCAGCTAATACATACTCTTCAGGTGACAGCCTGTGCATCAGTGAGTGTGTGTCATAGATGATGAATCCGCAGAAAAGAAGGGCTCCCCCAGCAGCCAAGACCAACTCCACTGTCTCACTGTAAAAAAACAACTAAAGGCAAGAGATTATTGTAATAGTTTTATATTTAAGAACAGCATTAAGAATACTTAAGTTACTTATACTCTACATACATATTTAATAATTCTGTACAACTTTGAATACAAATGTTAAAAGTAGAAAAAGGCAGGGCAGGTCCACTTGTGTTGGATGAATGGGTGAAGGGAGGAACCAATGAATATTCTCCTTTCTATTAAATTACCCACCTGACTTTGAACAGTAACATTCCAAACATAAATTATTTAAAATCTATTTCTTACTCAGAATTACATGTGCCACTTGAAGATTAGCAATTGCAAGTGAGGACCTCTTTCTATTTCATTTAACTCATTTGTTCATCTTTCTTTCAACCAATAATATTAACATAAGACCTTGATTTTTAAAATATCATTTTAAAATCATTCTACATACAAATGTTCCAGATAATTATAACCAAGTGTCCTACAGTAACATGTCTCTTACAGCTTTTTGAGATTATTTGTATTTCAAGTTATCATTCTAAAACAACTTACCCTCAAGATTCCTGACAAACACAAAATCCACAAACCAGCAAACAGTCTATAAAAACAAAAATTTTAATAATTTAGAATATTGTTCCTAACCAAAAACCTTTGTAAACTCATTCAGCATTTTCTGAATAAATAAATCCATCCTGATATTTGGCAAAGAATCACTGAAATGTAAGAATTCTTAAACCTACAATGAATATTACAGAATACCCAGAAATTGAAAGAACAGCTATCTATTCAACATTTGTTTTTATGGTGTATAAGACTAATTAAGAGTATAATTTTTAAAGTTTCAATTGGAATATAAAGAAAATACTGACATAAGCAAAATATCATTAGAAATATCATTTAATTCAGAGAGCTATAAAACTTCTTAAAAATATATAAATTTACCAATGAAGCATAATTTCATTTTTAACCAAATAACAAATGATTCTGTGAACACGCATATCCATTAGAGTTCCCAATGTACACTCTGTTTTATTCTGATGTATTAAAGAACTTAATTTATGCACATAAATTTGCCACTGCTATAATTTTATGAGTTATCATTCATTATATATAAAATAAAATTATATATTATATATGTAAGATATAATTATATGACAAGGACATCTAGGAAGTCAGTCCTATTATCTTATGAGACTTGGAAGCCTGAATATACATCTGCTGCCTCAGGCCACAAGTACACTGACCAAATTTATGCTCCCTCCTTAAATAAAAATGAGACAAAATATACGAAACAACAGTTTTCAAACAATAAGCAGCACAGGACAATGAGTCCTGAGATAAGGGAAACAAAGAAGGTGAGCTCTACAAATGACCCAGCTAGAGTTCCCAGGCCACAGTGCAGGGACAGGAATCCATATGCAGCTTTGTGGTTTCCTTGAGTTGAAGAGACGAGAATTCAGAGGTTAGAGAAGCTAAAGTGGTAGACTTTGAAGATCCAAGTTCTAGAGAAAAAAAGGGTTATACAGAGATTTCTGGTGGCATGCAGAGGGTTCTCCTCCAGTCTTTAGCTAAGTACTTATCAATGCATATTTGTGAGGAAGTACCAAAGTCTGGAGAAACCACCACCAGAGAGAACCAGGCAGAAAAATCCTCAGACGCAATAAAGCCAGAAATAGTTTTGATTCACACCAGCTAGAGTGAAAAGACCTGAGACATGGGGCTTTGAGTAATCCTCAGAAGGATACTATCTCAAGAGTGGGGCCAAATTAGCCCTGAACTAAAAGCTGTTCTGGATCCAGCTAACAGAGCTTAAAAACAAGCCTCAAAAGATTCAGACCATTTCCAAAGAACTTAATTGCTTCCTAGAAGAACAGAACCTAACACATATGCAAAACAGGAAGCAAAAAAAAAAATTATATATATATATATATAGCTTCTCCTTAAATCATACTCCATTCTAATACAACTGTTTATGCATCCTGCACAATTGTCAGTGTTGGCTGACCAATTAATATTTTATCCCAGTAGAGACTTCTGATAATCTGGTTGTTGTTCAGTTGCTAAGTTGTGTCCAACTCCTTGTGACCCCATGGACTGCAGCACACCAGACTTCCCAGTCCCTTCACTATCTCCACTATCTGGAGTACCAGGAAAAAAGGGGGAGGAAAGAAAGTTTTGCAAGACTAGACTACTTGTAAATTTTTAGTGCTTTAACAGGAAAAAAGAGCAGAAAACGTTTGGGTGATTATGTGCCAAAAGAAAGCCATTGTGAGCTTAGGAAAGATTCTATGCATTCTTACCAAGGTGAGGGCAACACAGTACCATTATCCTAATATAAAAAGGATCATTCCTTATATTAGTTTGAAGAAGGATACAGGTTACTTAAGATGGATCAAAAAATTTAAAGTTCATGCAGACTTCCTTAGCACCTGGGTCACAATTACCTTGCTTTTGCCACAAAGATGTGGATGGTAACATTTCCCACAGTTAATGTTAAGATCTAAATAATTCAGGTAAATTTCATACCATTTATAAAGCATGCAAGCCTATAGCCTCTCTAGAAAGCTTAAATTTCAGGGCATTCACTTCCCTTTCAATATAGAGGTGAAGCAAAAAACTCAAAGCTACTTTCCATCTCCTATCATGTATGCTCCAGGAGAGTAGGGCCCTAGTACCCAAAGGGATGACTTCTCATTACCTCCATTTTTAAAGTATCCAATGCTAACAGTACAGCACCTCTCTCAAAACGAGGTAGTAGTGAAGATATCTATCTATCATAGCCATGATAAATATATCACTTACCCTGCTCCAAATTTGCTGAAATCTCTCTTAGACTGTAAAGTATATACAGTCAAACCAAGAAATACTGCACAAGTCAGTATGAAAGCTTGCAGGACAACATACACATCATAGAAAGTAACTGTAAAATTACAAAACATTGATTAAAAATACATATAAACCATATAAAAGCTTTTTTTCTGTCATATAATAGAAATGCCTTATTTTGTCCTATACTACTTGCCAATAAAAACAATTATGAAAAGATTCCTTATTCAGTCTTCAACTCTTGTATGGTAAAACCACACCCATAGTGCAATAAGCAGGCTCCAAAATATACAACATAAGGAGATCACATCATTATGAAGTTAAAGAAATGGCTAGAAGATAATACACAGCCAGCTGGTTTAGGAGTTTAGGGAATATGGTGAAATGATTTTCACCCATTTCTATCCCAGCTGCAGTTCATCACCATTTGTGGTGACTATCAACTATGGCTTAAACCATCAATAGTGATGGTTCTGGGTCCTGTGGCTGGCTGGGAATTCCTAGGCAAGAAAAATATTGGGGCTGTCTGGGGTTGTCTGCCATTTACCAGCACTGTAGGCAATAGAAACCAACCACGAATTGCTTTATATCCAAGTCTGCATTATCCTGGAGAACATTATTGGGGTTTACTGGATATATATCGAATTTACTCCAGAAATTTTAGAATGACCATCTAGACTGACTATAGCAATTGTAATAAAACTGCTCAACATTTTACAGAATACTGAATTATAACCTCTTTAAAGGTAATTGAGTGTTTTGAACTCAAATCCATTTAAGTAATTTTTAATCTGAGAGGGATAAATTATCCAAGTTCCTTCTGTTTCTAAGTAGTTGACTTTATTTATCCCACACAGGGTTAAGAAGATGAATATGCAGAAAAGATAAAACATGAAATCACTTTTGCTTCTTCTCAGAAATTTCAGTAAGTTCGGGTGGATTCCATCTCTCTCCAACATCCCTTACAAATGGTGGATGCCAGAGGACAGAGATAGACTTAATAACATAGTAGTAAGTAATAGATAATAACACTGATAATAAGTTAAGTATTAATAATACTTCCTTTCCATGTTGAGAAATTTCAACCCTATTTAGTTTGGTGGTTATTATTTATTTATATTCTGATTCTTTTATAAAAAGAAGAGATGAATTACCAAAAAACATAGAGACAAAACCTAGCATGAAAAAGTTAAAAACAGTAATGACAAAAGAAGAAGAGAAAAATACATTAACAATATGGATCCACAATTTATTGCTATTGACAGTAACAGTACATTCTGATCTTTTTTGGTATCCCAGATAAATAATTTTGAAACAATCAGAATTTTTATTGTTAATCACAAAATTTTTTACTTGAGATATTATTATATAGGGTACATCAAATAATTATAACAGATACTTCCTTTTAAATATTATATATATTTAACACAAAATACAAGACAGAAATGACTATTGTTTCTTGTAGTGCCCTCTGATGAAATATGAGGATGTAATAAGGTACAGTTCAGTGCAGGCAATTTGAGATACTGAGCTCATGTGATGAAAGAGCATGGTTCCAAACATGTTATTAGTTCTTTTAAGATCCCTTTAAACAAGAAAAAAGATTAGCTATAGTTGTCTTTTTTTTATTTTTGGCTGCGCTATGCAGCATGTGAGATTTTTAGTTCCCTGACCAGGGATTGAACCCATATCCTCTGCAGTGGAAGGGCGGAGTGATTAACCACTGGATTGCCAGGGAAGTATCTGATGTTGTCTTGTTGGATAAACAAAATGAATATTGTTCTCTGTTCCTATTGTTTTCCTAATTCTTTTCGACTTCCTCTAAACTCAGCTAAAACAATATAAACATTTATTTTTTGCTTATATTTTAGGAATTCTTCATTCTATGCCACATTTTTTAATATGACATTACATGATGTTAAGCTTTAGCCCCAAACACTTTTTTACCCAAAAGATTTATCCACTTTAAAAAGTTACTGTAATATACAGAAGCACAATTATGGCTTACCAACGAAGGCCACGGTCAGAGATTCCAACAGTGTCTAAGAAAAAGAGACTGAAATTACACAGATGCATGTAAAATTTATACTGTTAAGTACATGTTCTGATTTCCAGGAATTCAAGGTGATTTCATACCCAATGATCTCATTTTAGTTTCAGAGCAGCCTTTTGAAGTATATGGGACATATAATAAGCCCACCATAATAAAAATGAGACCTCAATGTATTAAATGAAAATATTTAGATTCTTTTCTTTTTTTGACTGTGCTGCACAGTTTGTGGTATCTTAGTTCCCCAACCACAGCAGTAAAAGCAATGAGTCCCAACCACAGGACAACCAGGGTATTTCCATGAGAACAGATTCCAATTGTTATACCATTATTCCTTAAACTCAACTAGATTTTTCATATCTGCAACAGGGAGATTCTAGAAGTAATATAGAAAATTCTATTTTTCTCACTCTTTATGATGTAAATAAAGTTGAAACTGCAAATCACATGCACATTTAAAAAACCTCACTACCTCACACAAACACGGAAAGAATATAATATTTAGATAGTACTTTGGTGTGGCAGGACTGGTCTCCTTTAGGATGGACTGATTGGATCTCCTTGCAGTCCAAGGGACTCTCAAGAGTCTTCTCCAACACCACACTTCAAAAGCATCAATTCTTCGGTGCTCAGCTTTCTTCACAGTCCAACTCTCACATCCATACATGACCACAGGAAAAACCACAGCCTTGACTAGACAGACCTTTGTTGGCAAAGTAATGTCTCTGCTTTTCAATATGGTGTCTAGGTTGGTCATAACTTTCCTTCCAAGGAGTAAGCGTCTGTTAATTTCATGGCTGCAGTCACCATCTGCAGTGATTTTGGAGCCCAGAAAAATAAAGTCTGACACTGTTTCCACTGTTTCCCCATCTATTTCCCATAAAGTGATGGGACCAGATGCCATGATCTTATTTTTCTGAATGTTGAGCTTTAAGCCAACCTTTTCACTCTCCTCTTTCACTTTCATCAAGAGGCTTTTTAGTTCCTCTTCACTTTCTGCCATAAGGGTGGTGTCATCTGCATATCTGAGGTTATTGATATTTCTCCCGGCAATCTTGATTCCAGCTTGTGCTTCTTCCAGCCCAGCATTTCTCATGATGTACTCTGCATCTAAGTTAAACAAGTAGGGTGACAATATACAGCCTTGATGTACTCCTTTTCCTATTTGGAACCAGTCTGTTGTTCCATGTCCAGTTCTACCAGTCCTGGGTGTTCACTGGAAGGACTGATGCTGAGGCTGAAACTCCAGTACTTTGGCCACCTCATGCGAAGAGCTGACTCATTGGAAAACACCCTGATGCTGGGAAGGATTGGGGCAGGAGGAGAAGGGGACGACAGAGGATGAGATGGCTGGATGGCATCACCAACTCAATGGACATGAGTTTGAGTAAACTCTGGGAGTTGGTGATGGACAGGGAGGCCTGGCATGCTTCGATTCATGGGATCGCAAAGAGTTGGACATGACTGAGTGACTGAACTGAACTTGGTGTGGCAGAGTATTGAAACTGTCCCCCAATATTCTTTTTTTCTTTCTTGGTAACAGAATTTTGCCTAAACATATACCCATTCAGATTAAGCATTATGTTTTCAGCTTCCCTGGCAGCTAGATCTGCAAGAATCTATATCTAAAAGCTAGAATATAGTGTGATTATTCTAGCTTTTAGAATAGAATAGAATAGAATATATTCTAGTCAATAGAATGTGAATAGAGAGACATACAACCCCGAGGAGCAAAGAGGTTTGCTCTCTCCTTTCTCTTTTCATTTTTTAAATAGATAGAATGCAGGTATGGTAGTAAGCTATCTTATTCGATGCAACTTTATTTATTTATTTTATTTTATTTTTTCCAATGCAACTTTAGAAATGTCTAAACTATAGCAGTGTCTGGGCCCCTGACAACTTCACTAAACAGTCATTCAGATTTTTATATGAAAGAGACATAAGCTATCTTGTTTAAGCCATGTCAAAAGTAGCTGAACTCATATCCTAAATAAGAACTAGGGATACTGAGCTTCATCCTCAAGCTTCTTTCCCCTTAATTATATCTTTGTTTTAATTGTTTATTCTAGTTAGATTTTATCTGATAGACAATTATCATAAAGGAAATGCCTTGATTTTTTAAAAAACTCATTAATTTGGTTCTGCTACTGTTACATATATATATGCATTCAAATAAATAAATTTGAAATTCAGGAATAAATGTTAAGGAAACACATTGTCAAAGTACTTACAAATCCAAAAAGCAGGTATAGGTTAAGGGGATGCTTATGTCTGTTTACAGTCAAGGCTAAAATCAAACCCAAGGATCCAAGGGCCAACACCAAAATTAAGGCAGGACTGAAAGACAAAAAATTAAAAGCATTCTCAACTTAAAAAAATACCATAAATAACATCCAATTTAATAATAAAATTTCTCTATGTGTTCATGAAAGTACAGGAAAAAAAAATTTGGAAGGATCTAAACCAAACTGACCAAAGAAATTATTTTTCCATGGGGAAAATTTGAGACTGTGAGATGGGAAGGAGCAGGAAGACAAAGAATCTTTCCCACTATGAATGTGGAAAATGTAACCCTTTTACATCATGAATTTCTATTATATTGAATAATTTTTTCAATTAGCATACTGCCTTTTTTAAAAACTAAAACTCAATAAAGAAAAACTATTAAATAATAAGCAAATTTTATACCTAACTACTTTTTTAGGGCATTTACTATATAGCTGTAACTTAAAGAACTTACTCCAAATAGCAAACTAATAGTTCAAGATTCCCCTTTTGTAAAGGAAGGATAGAAATTATCTACTTTTAAGAAAATATTCATTCTTTACTTTTCTTTAATATAAAGTCTATATTACTCTTACCCATGGAAATAATTATTTTGGAGGTCAAATCTTAAACAAATTAGGGAAGAACCATATGGAACTCCTCTGAAAGGATTTCAGTGAAATTTTCCTAGCTGTGAACTGACACTAAGGTAAATTTAACTTTTCAAGCACTGTCTTGGGCTTTGGGGACAGGGCATAAGTCTAATAAAGACACACTCAAAAAATTACATTCAATAAAAATTCTTAATGGAGATGAGAGGTTAACTCTATGAAACCAAGCTAAAAATGTTGGCGGTAAATACCATATTGTAGATTATTTTTCTTGCAAAAATTTATTCACAAGAGTTAATCAATCCTTTTTACATTCTAACCTCAAAAGTTAATAGAAAAAAACCCCACTACCTTGCTCATCTTATGCCCTTTGAGTCACATGCAGTGGCTGAAAATGATTCTGAATCATGTCATTACCTTACCTTTCATGTACAAATGTCCGTATAGAATCAAAGTATAAAAAAAATGCCAATGTCACTGTAGTTAAGAGAACTTGGAGAGAAAGGATGCTGTAGACTTTTCTTAGAAAGGCTGAAAAGAGAAAAAAGTTACACATGACTATTTTCTTAAGCATTTATCAGAGTACAGCAAGATCAGGTTTCTTCTTAGACACATTAAATTACTATGTAAATTCTTTCTTAAATCTTAATCCAAATATCACAACTGTAACTAAAACTTAAAAAAAAAAAGCCTCCCAGAAAATAAAAAATTTTGTTAACTATACTCCAGGAAGCATGAGCTTAAAAAATTAAGTTAATGGGCCAGAATACAAATGTTTCCATCAAAATAAAACGAAACCATCAAATCCATATTTGTGCAACATACAACAAAGCAAAGGATTAAAACCAGAACATGTTTTAAATAACGAAGTTATCTTGAAAGTGAAAAGCAGGAATAAAAAGCATATGGTTAGATATAAAATTTAAAAAGAAATCTTAATTTCCAAGCGGTGCAAATGTTTCCCTAAAATGAAGCTTCTCCATAAAAGGCAAATAATATATAAACTTACTTTCACTCACCTATTTTTATTTCTCACTTCTAGTACCTTTGCTTCTAGTTTCTATATAAGAAATTCTGACTTTCAAAATACGTTATTACCAACATCCTTATTACCAACATCCATAAATCAACTCCAAAGCGCAATGATCTAAAAATATTTATAAAAGTCTTCTGATACATAGAAGACTTCCCAGGTGGCGCTAGTGTAAAGAACACACCTGCTAATGCAGAAGATAAAAGAGACATGGGTTCGATCCCTGAGTCAGGAAGATCTCCTGCAGAAGGGCACTGCAATCACTCCAGTATTCTTGCCTTCAGAATCCCAGAGAGAGGAGGCTGGTGGGCTACAGTCCACAGGGTCACAAAGAGTTCCTCGTATTCCTGAAGGACCCTAAACAGACTTCTAAATGCTTTATTTTATAGTGATGTCTACTTGTCTTTCACTATTAGACTATGAAGACTAAAGAGCTCCCTAATAATAGGATATTAATATTCATTTTAAGTTTCCCATTTTAGGACACGACTCAGCATGAGTTCCTACCACTCTGCCAGGGATGGCACAGAATATTGTTTAATCGTTAACTCTGGTCCAACTCTCTGTGACCCTGTGGACTACAGCCCGCCAGGCCCCTCTGTCTGTGGGATTTTCCAAGCAAGAATACTGGAGTGGGTTGCCATTTCCTTCTCTAGGGGATTGTCCCAACCCAGGGATCGAACTCACATCTCATGCATCTCCTGCATTGGCAGGTAGATTCTTTTCCTCTGAGCCATCTGGGAAGCCCTTGGCACAGAATAAATACTCCTTAAATTTTATTTGCTTTTAAATAAACTTATATTGAATTAATGAAAAGTAAATTTTGCCAGAGAAAAGGTGTTATTCTGACACAATAATGGAGCCACATAATTTCTTAGGCAAGAACAACACTGTGGAATGATTTTTACCCAACAAAAGATATGGTACTGTCTCTTGACTCTCATGACAATATGCATGCGATAAATGTTCTCTTTGAAAAAAATTCCTACTAAAGACCTCATTCCTCAAGGAATGATGAAGTGCTTTGATGGCATGTCTGCCAAATATCAAGCAGTAAAATAAATATAAGAATAAGAGAATGTTCATAAATAATAAAGATTTAATCCTTAAAGGCCCTCCCATTACATCTTTTTTAAAATATAAGAGTATTTATTTATTTTTTGATTGTGCTGGGTGTACACTGCTGCAAGGGCTTTTCTCTGTTTGCAGTGAGTGGGGGCTACTCTAGTTGCATGGGCTTCTCACTGCGGTGGCTACTCTCTAGGGCACACGGGCTTCAGTAGCTGCGGCCCCTGGGCTCTAGAACACAGGCTCAATAGTTGTGGCGCACAGGCTTTAGTTGCTCCTTGGCATGTGGAATCTTCCCGGATCAGGATCAAACTGGTGTCCCCTGCATTTCAACATGGACTTTGAACCACTGGATGCCCAGGGAAGTCCTCTATACTCTTTTAAAAATAGAACTTAAATCAAATCCCACAAAAAGTAACATTTGACACCCATTTTGAATAACTAATATAAAAAGTGGCAAAAGATATACATACACACCCAGAGAAAAAAATAAAAGATCTGATAAGAAAACAAGTCAAACTGCAATCTTTCAGTTGTGTTTTTTTTTTTTTTTTGAGTCCTATTTCTGCCTTTCTACTTTTCGGCTTTCTACTTCCACTTCTTCCCTTTCTACTCAAACTTGACAGGCTGAAACATGAACTTTTCATTTCTACCCAATCTGTAACCAGCACCAACCTCCCCCAAGCCAAAAATGTAGGAGTCACCTCTGATTTCCCTCTTTTCCCAATCCATCAACAACTACTGTAGCTTCTACTTGCAAAGTGAAAGTCATCCACCTCTTTGGTCTCCTTTGCTACATTTCCAGTCAGTCTTACGATCTCGCACCTGCACGGTTATAGTAGCCTTCTATTTGGTCTGCATGCTTTCACTGGTCCCACCTATAGTCCCACAGCTGTTGACAGCTATCTTTTTGTAGAGTAATCTGTATCATGTGACTGCCTGCTTAAGTACTTGTAATGCTTTCCCTTCTGCTTACAATAAAATGTTAAAGTTTTTATGGGGCCTAAGAGTCGGACACGACTTCTTTCACTTTTCACTTTCATGCACTGGAGAAGAAAATGGTAGCCCACTCCAGTGTTCTTGCCTGGAGAATCCCAGGGACGGGGGAGCCTGGTGAGCTGCCGTCTATGGGGTTGCACAGTCGGACACAACTGAAGCGACTTAGCAGCAGCAGCAACAAGCCCTACATGACATATGCATGCATGCTCAGTCTTGTCCGCCTCTTTGTGACCCCATAGACTGCAGCCCACCAGGTTCCTCTGTCTGTTGGCTTTCTCAGAACAGAATTCTGGAGTGGGTTGCCATTTCCTTCTCCAGAGGATCCTTTGGACCCAGGGCTTGAACCTGTACCTCCTGTATCTCCTGCATTGGCAGAGGGATTCTTTACCACTGAGCCAACTGGGAAGCCCGTGATTATCATAACTAGGTCATAAAAGACACGGTAGCTTCCTTAATGGTCTCTCCTGGGTTGCATGCTCTTGACAAGTCAGCTACCACGCCATGATGCTCAAGCAGCCAATGGAGAAGGTCACATGGCAAGGAATTAACACCTTGTATCAACATCTGCATGAGTGGGGTTTCCAGGAAGCAGATCTTCAACCCAGTGAAGTCTTCAGATGACTGCAGTCTCAGCCCACATCTTGAGTGGACTCTCCTAACACACCCTGAGCCAGAACCACCTAGCTACGCCTATCCCATATTTCTGATTCTCAGAAACTGTGTTAAGTAATAACTGTTGTTTTAAGCTTCTAAAATTTGGAATAAATTTTAATAAAGCAATAGATAACAAATACAACCTAGCTAGCTTCTTCTCAACAACACAACTGCCATCTCCTTTAAAAGTTCTTTCCCTGACCATTCCTTAACTAAAATAGCTACTAAGCTACTATTCTAGGCTCTAGTGTCTATTTCATCACTGTTTCTTTTCTTTAGAGAGTTTAACACTGCTAGTAGTCTATTTATTTGCTTAACTCTTTAGGGCCTATCTCCCTTACTACTCCACACAAATAATAAATCTAGAGGACTCAAATATTATCTGGTTACTGCTATATCCTTAATATCAGCAGGGAGCCCAATAAAGTTGTATAAACAAAAGAAAAATGCTCACCTTCACTCACCTGGCTAAAAAAATGTAGATTAAAACAAGATTACATTTTTTTTTTACCCACAACAAGACGCAGTAAACTATGGCTAAGGGCCAAACCCAGCACATCACCTGATTTTATAAGAAAGTTTTCCTGGGCACTGCTGCTGCTAAGTCACTTCAGTCGTGTCCGACTCTGTGCGACCCCATGGACTGCAGCCCACCAGGCTCCCCCATCCCTGGGATTCTCCAGGCAAGAACACTGGAGTGGGTTGCCATTTCCTTCTCCAATGTGTGAAAGTGAAAAGTGAAAGTGAAGTCGCTCAGTCCTGTCCGACTTCTAGCAACCCCATGGACTGAAGCCTACCAGGCTCCTCCATCCATGGGATTTTCCAGGCAAGAGTACTGGAGTGGGGTGCCATTGCCTTCTCTGTTCCTGGGCACAATCACAGCCATTTCTGTGTCCTCTATAGCTTCTTTTTTTGCCTGGATAATTCCATGGACAGAGGGGCCTGGCAAGCTACAATCCATGGGGTTGCAGAGTCAGACACAACTGAGTGACTAATTGTAATTGTATAGCTTCTTTTGCATGACAATGGCAGTATTTTGTAACTGTGCCACAGAGTCCTTTATTATGACTCCACAAAGCTGAAAATATTTACTATCTGGCCCTTTGGAGAAAATGTTTGCTAATCCCTGATCTACCAGATTGCCAGATACTAAGAAGTTTGATGATCTCAGTGCTGGTGAGAGTGCAGTAGAAAGTACCCTCATGTATTGTTTGCTGGAGAGTCAACAGGTGCAATCTCTTTGGGTAGTTGACGACATCAAATTTTAAATGCACATATTCTTTGGACCTATAATTTCACTGCTAAAAATTTATAGAACAATAATTGGAGAAATTCACAACCATATGGAAGAATGGCCCCTAAAGCTCTATTTGAAGGAATAAAAAGAATGAAAAGTAACAATCTAAATACCCATCAAGAAAGGATGATTAAATAAATTATGGAACATACATATTATAGATGATCACCATAGTTAAAAATATGATAAAGCTATAAATATATGTACTGCTATTTTTCAATATGATAACATTAAATAAAAATACAAAGTTGCAGAAATGTAAGAATCATAACATTGTGCTTCTTAGTATAAAACAGTATGTCTTAGTGTTTCAAAAATACAAATATAGTAGACTGCTAAAACAGATTAGTTTAATAGACTATGTATATTACATATGTAACAACTAATTATATAAACTTAACTTAATGGTACTATAAAAGTGCTCAAGGTAGAGATTGTACTCAGCTTTCATTCTCACATCATTTTTCTGTAGCTTCATAATTTGTTGTTTTCTACCAATAAGCCTTGGCTATTTAAATATATAATATTCCAAAAGTATTTTCCAGAAGATGTACGTATTACATTTTCAAAACAACCCCATTTTCCTTCATGTAAAGGTAGTGAGGAAAGAAGTTTTGGAAGTCACAGTTGCTCACCTTAAGACACTAGTTAGATCAGCCAGATTAATTTGCTTAAAAAATAGAGGGAGGCATTTCTGTTTTACCTTTAAATTCATAAAAAATTTTGACAGACCAGATACCATTTTAAACTACAGATGCAGTCAGCTTAGTCACAGGTCCAATGACCATGACACAGGGTTCCTTACTGGTAATTTCCTGATAGGAGTGAGATCACACTGGGTGAATTCCTGGATGAGAGCTGTTACCAAGAAAGGAGCCATGATTATCATTTTCTAAACATATGTCTAAAGCTTAGAATTTTCAGCCCCACACCCGTTTCTCCTGAGAAGAGAGAAGGGCTGAAAATGGAGGTAATTAATCACGCTTTCGTGAGGAAGCCACCATTAAACCCCAATAGTACGGGGTATGCAGGGCTTCCAGATGGGTGAACACAGCCTCATACCAGGACATAGAAACTGCAAAGACAGACGAGGACACAGAATCAGCCCTTATATCAAAAACATAGCCTGCAATGCAGGAGACCTGGGTTCGATCCCTGGGTCAGGAAAATCCCCTGGAGAAGGAAATGGCAACCCACTCCAGTACTCTTGCCTGGAAAATCCCATGGTCAGAGAAGCCTGGTAGACTACAGTCCATGGGATCGCAGAGTCGAACACGACTGAGCGACTTCACTTTCATTTTCCATTCAGATATACGTCACAATGATCATATAATAAACTTACTTTCACGGAAAAAAATAACCCAAGTTTCTCTTAACTGAAAGATGCCAAATTCAAGCTAGTGAGGTTTTCAACCCCTTTTCCACCGAAGATGATAGGATGGACTCAGTTTCAGGTCTCTGGGCATACAGCTGAGGAGCCACCTCACCTCTCCCTCTCAGCCCCTGCGGAGGGAGAAAGCCCTTCTTCCCAGCCAGGGGACCGGAAGGAGGAGGGAAGGCTGTCCTCTGAACCCAAGAGATCGGCGGTATCCCCAGGGCCTGGTCGCGGAGGATGCTCGCCTCAGAAGCCGGAAACCAGCCCCCAGAGGCCGGCGACGCCAGGCGACCGACAAGGCGCGGCCGGGAGGGACCGGGCGACGTACCCATTCGGATGTGCACGCTGGCGGAGGCCACGCAGCTGCCATAGTTGAAGTCGTCCTCGATAGAAGAGCAGGGGTAGCGGGGGTCAAAGTCCGCCATGTCCGCACAGCACCACCCCCCACCCCAGGGCCCCCGCGGAGCTAAATTGACGACGCCACCACAACGGCCTCAGGCCTTCCACTTCCTGAGGAAGCGATCCAGCCCCAACTAGCCGAGCGGCCGCGCCCGAGCCAAGCCCCAACCAATCGATGAGGTAGCCTCGAACATTCAGTTAGTTCAGTTCCCTTCAGTCGCTCAGTCGTGTCCGACTCTTTGCGACCCCATGGACTGCAGCACGCCAGGCCTCCCTGTCCATCACCAACTCCCGGAGTTTATCCAAACCCATATCCATTGAGTCAGTGATGCCATCCAACCATCTCATCCTCTGTCGTCCCCTTCTCCTCCTGCCCTCAATTTTCCCCAGCATCAGGGTCTTTTCCAACGAATCAGTTCTTTGCATCAGGTGGCCAAAGTATTGGAGTTTCAGCTTCAACATCAGGCCTTCAATGAATATTCAGGACTGATTTCCTTTAGGATGGACTGGTTGGATCTCCTTGCAGTCCAAGGGACTCTCAAGAGTCCAACACCACAGTTCGAAAGCATCAATTCTTCAGAGCTCGGCTTTCTTTGTAGTCCAACTCTTACATCCATACATGACCACTGGAAAAACCATAGCCTTGACTAGACGGACCTTTGTTGGCAAAGTAATGTCTCTGCTTTTTAAAATGCTTCAGTTAGGCTGGAAAAAGGAGTTTGCTTCATGTTAGGGCGGGAGAGAAAATGAGTTACATTTTCAGTGTCATCTGAAGTGAAGGTTTTCTCAGATTTTCCTCCACAAGTTTCTTAAATCCTCTGACCAAGAGAAGTTGCTAAAAGTGATAAAAATGAAGTCCCCTTTCATCCTTCCGTTCAACAAATACCCATTCTCATTCTTTCTTCTTGTTGTTTAGTTGCTCTTCGCGACCCCATGGACTGTAGCCCGCCAGGCTCCTCTGTCCATGGGATTTCCCAGGCAAGAATACCGGAGTGGGGTGCCATTTCCTTCTCCAGGGGATCTTCCCGACCCAGGAATGGCTCAAACCCGTGTCTCCTGCATAGGCAGGTTGTTTCTTTACCATTGAACCACCAGGGAAGCCCCCATCTCATTCATTTACTGCCGCAATAATCACACTGAGGAGATACTTTTCATTAAATTATTATTTTAAAAAAATATTTATTTATTTGGCAGCACCGGGTCCTAGTTGCGGCATGTGAACTTGTGGTTTCAGCATGTGAGAGCTAGTTCCCTAACCAGGGATCAAACCTAAGCCCTCTGCATTGAAGTTCAGAATCTTAACCACTGGACCACCAGGGAAGTCCCTACGTTATTTTTATTGAAGTACAGTTGGTTTTAATTATACTACTTTCAATGATGGGCTTCCCTTGTGGCTCAGCTGGTAAAGAATCTGCCTGCAATATGGGACACCTGGGTTCAATCCCTGGGTTGGGAAGATCCCCTGGAGAAGGGAAAGGCTACCCACTCCGGTATTAGGACCTGGAGAATGCCTATGGGACTATACAGTCACAAAGAGTTGGATACGACTGAGTGACCTTCACTTCACTTTCAATAATAATCCCTAAAATTGTTGATCACTTTCTAAAAACCCAGCTTTCTGAATGAGATAATGCTTAGTGCTGGCAGACATGAGCAGAGCCAACCAGAGAAGAGTGGAGTAATATAGGTAGGTTCTCAAGGGCCCAGCATCTGCAAAGCAGTAAGGGCACAAGGGGCAAAGCTCAGGGGGAGTAAGGGCACAGACTGCAAAGAATGAGGCACGATAAAGGCCAGGTCACTATATGCCAAATGTAGACTTCTGGAGAGAGTCATGACCACAGGCAGGGAAGAGGATGTTGCGCTCTACTAATGAAAGAAATGATGGTGGCAAACACGATGGATCAAAGTGAATATTCATGGTATTGCTGTTATTCCACTACAAAGACAACCTGTAGATATACTCAGAGTAATATCTCAGGGTCCCCTGGATTTTTTTTTAACAAATTTACTTTGATCCCACGGACAGAGGAGCCTGGCGAGCTATAGTCCATGGGGTTGCAAAAGAGTCGGACACGACTGAGCGACTAACACTTTACTTTGATCCACCTACATTTGCCATCCTCACTTTAACCATAACACTCAAAAGACTTAGCAAGTAGAACTCAGAATAGCTGTGGAATTGTCTATTCTGAAATTAAATTCTTAAATTTGACTTTATTGGAAGCTTTTGTCTAAAGAACTAACCTCTTTTTCATAATGACAAGCAAAAAACTTATCTTTTTATGATTTTACAAACATTTCAAAAACACATTACTCATTTTACTATCAAGTCATAATAGGATTTAGTATATAGAACTAACCAGATTGGACTGGGAATCCACTGTCTTATTGACTAAAAGTAGCATTAGCCAAGTTTGATCTCCTACCTCGTACCAATTACAAAAAAAGGAAATTTCAGATGGATCTGGGACATAAATGTGAAAGACAAAACAATAAAGCTTTGAGAAGATGATATATAGGAGAATATCTTTATGATCTGAGTAAAGAAAAGATTTCTGAAACCATGTATAAACTAGCTGATGCTGCTAAGTCACGTCAGTCGTGTCCGACTCTGTGCGACCCCGTAGATGGCAGCCCACCAGGCTCCGCCGTCCCTGGGATTCTCCAGGTAAGAACACTGGAGTGGGTTGCCATTTCCTTCTCCAATGAATGAAAGTGAAAAGTGAAAGTGAAAGTGAAGTCGTATCAGACTCAGCGACCCCATGGACTGCAGCCTACCAGGCTCCTCTGTCCATGAGATTCTCCAGGCGAGAGTACTGGAGTGGGGTGCCATCGCCTTCTCCAGTATAAACTAGCAGTTAACCCCAAAGGAGAAGATTGACAAACTATATTAAAATGAAGAACTTTATAGTAAAGTACACAATAAGAGAATAAAAAGGAAGTCATAGAATGGGAGAAGATATTTACTACCCATGGAATGTACATAATGCTCCTTTCCAGAATATAAAAACAATTGTTACAAATCAAGAAATAAAAGAGAGACAGGCAGTCAATAGAAAAATAGACACACACACACACACAATGACTAATAAACGTATAAAGATGCTTATCCTCACAACCATAATTTTTTTTCCTTTCAGTCCATCCTTATCCATAAGCAGAAGGTAGAGAGTGAAATACATAAGCATGTTCAGTTCAGTTCAGTCGCTCAGTCGTGTCCAACTCTTTGTGACCCCATGAACACGCCAGTCCTCCCTGTCCATCACCAACTCCCGGAGTCTACCCAAACCCATGTCCATCGAGTCAGTGATGCCATCCAACCATCTCATCCTCTGTCGACCCCTTCTCCTCTTGCCCTCAGTCTTTCCCAGCATTGGGGTCTTTTCAAATGAGTCAGTTCTTCGCATCAGGTGGCCAAAGTATTTCAGCTTCAACATCAGTCCTTCCAATGAACACCCAGGACTGATCTCCTTTAGGATGGACTGGTTGGATCTCCTTGCAGTCCAAGGGATTCTCAAGAGTCTTCTCCAATACCACAGTTCAAAAGCATCAATTCTTCGGTACTCAGCTTGCTTTATAGTCCAACTCTAACATCTATACATGACTACTGGAAAAACCATAGCCTTGACTAGATAGACCTTTGTTGGCAAAGTAATGTCTCTGCTTTTGAATATGCTATCTAGGTTGGTCATAACTTTCCTTCCAAGGAGTAAGTGTCTTTTAATTTCATGGCTGCAATCACCATCTGCAGTGATTTTGGAGCCCAGAAAGACAAAGTCAGCTATTGTTTCCACTGGTTCCCCATCTATTTGCCATGAAGTGATGGGACCAGATGCCAAGATCTTAGTTTTCTGAATGTTGAGCTTTAAGCCAACTTTTTCATTCTCCTCTTTAACTTTCATCAAGAGGCTCTTTAGTTCTTCTTCACTTTCTGCCATAAGGATGGTGTCATCTGCATGTTCAAGCTATGAAATACAAATTATGTAATTTAGGTCATTTCTTACATCAGTTTGCATTTAAAACTGGCATTGCACAATATAAAGATTAGTGGTAGGGACTTCCCTGGTGGTCCAGTGGTTAAGAACCTGCCTGCCAATGAAGGAGACACAGGTTCAAGAGGCAAGTAAGCCCCTGTGTGCCACAACAGCTGAAGCCCATACCCTATATCCCTTGTTTGGCAACAAGAGAAGCCACTGCAACGAGAAGCCCAAGCTCCCACACAGCAACTAGAGAGTAGCCCCTGCTCACCAAAACGGAAAAAGCCTGCTCACAGCCACGAAGACCTCATGCAGCCAAAAATAAATAAATAATCATCATAAAAATTCTTTTAAAAAAATGATCAAATGTAAAATTTATGCTAATAACTTTAAATGATATCTTTACTTAAAATGGCATTAAATAGCAAGTTAAAAAATCATGGCAAGTCAAGAAACTGCAAAAGAAATGAAAAAGCTTTGTGTTTTAGCACTTTTAATGGGACTTCTCCCTGCATTTGAAACAAGGGGCCCCACATGTTTATTCTGCACTGGGCCCCGCATATTATGTCGCTGGCTTTGCGAGTGCCACTGTAACAGAGAAACCACTTTGGAAAACTGCCAGTGTTTACCAAAGCTGAACATACACAACAAGGTCTATGACTCAGCACTTAGAAGGACTTCTGGAATTCTGATAATATTCTACTTTCTGGCTGATTACACATGTTTTCTTGTGATAATAGCAAGCTGCTTATACTAAGGGTTTGTGTACTGCTCTGTGTAATATACTAAAATTTTAAATTGTATTTTAAAAAGTGGAAAAAAGTTATTTGCTACCTCTCAGTCTAAATAAGATAATATTCTACTTTCTGGCTGATTACACTTGTTTTCTTGTGATAATAGCAAGCTGCTTATACTAAGGGTTTGTATACTGCTCTGTGTATTATACTAGATAAGATAGTTATGACAATAAAGCATTTACTTACAGATACGAAATCCAATAACTCAGGATGCTTTATTTCTTTAAAGCTGCAATTTTAAGAGAAGTACTTTGTAATAAAGTCACTAAAGAAGTTTCAGTGGTTTTATTCAGAATTGAAAGAGACATGTGTACCCCAATGTTCATTGCAGCACTGTTTATAACAGCCAGGACATGGAAGCAACCTAGATGTCCATCGGCAGACGAATGGATAAGAAAGCTGTGGTACATATACACAATGGAATACTACTCAGCTATTAAAAAGAATGCATTTGAATCAGTTCTAATGAGGTGGATGAAACTGGAGCCTATTATATAGAGTGAAGTAAGTCAGAAAGACAAACACCAATACAGTATATTAATGCATATATATGGAATTTAGAAAGATGGTAACAATGACCCTATATGTGAGACAGCAAAAGAGACACAGATGTAAAGAACAGACTTTTGGACTCTGTGGGAGAAGGCGAGTGTAGGATGATTTGAGAGAATAGCATTGAATCATGTATATTATCATATGTGAAACAGATCGCCAGTCCAAGTTCGATGCATGAGACAGGGTGCTGAGGGTCGGTACACTGGGATGACCCTGAGGGATGGGATGGGGAGGGAGGTGGGAGGGGGGTTCAGGATGAGGAACACATGTACACCCATGGCTGATTCATGTCAATGTGTGGCAAAAACCACTACAATATTGTAAAGTAATTAGCCTCCAATTAAATAAATTTTAAAAAGTAAACAAATAATAAAATTAAAAAAAAAGAAATTTCAGTGGTTTTAAAGACCTATCTGCATCTCTCCTCTTCTCCCATCTTTGCTCTTCTTTCTATTCATTTTTCTCCCCTCCTTTTCATCTCTTTGTTCTATCAACTCCAAGCTAAAATCTCTTCTAGATTATTCCCTGTAATAATTCTATCGTTATTCCTAGATTGAGAACATTTTTTTCTTTTTTGGTTTCTAAATAATCTTTGGCAATTGGCATTGAAGGAAGTAGGGACTTACACTACTACTATCTTCAATTTTTTTTTATAGAGTTTTATCTTTGACTCAAGTTTAGGGGCCAGAACAGTAGAGGTTCACAAATTTCAGGAATTACAGAAAAAGAGCATGGGCTTTTAGAGCTAAATAAATTTGAGTCTGAATCCTAGCTCACTCACTCACTCACTTTCAAACCCAAACTTACATCTCCAGGCACAGAGTTTTTCTGCCATTAAGCTAAGCATTAGAACACTTAAACTGTGTTGCTGGAGTATTAACATATGTCAAGTTGGAGACAACATAGAGAAAGCATTCAGCTCTGTGATAGCAGGTGCTCTACTGCCCCTCCCTCACTGAAGCGAAATAGGTAGGATCTGATAACTACTGAGGAATGGGGAGAATGTCAGGAGGCAGGAACAGCAAGCATTAAGAATGGCCCGAGGTAAAAATAAACACAACCACCCTGAAACAGACTTTAAGAAGCTTTAAGTCACTAAGGAAGTAATGTGATGAAATCTCTGTTTAAGGGAGATTAATTTGGAAATAAACTGGATTGGGAGAAAGCTGGGCTAGAGGCAGCACAGCTTTGAGGTTAAGTCTCAGATTCCTCATCTGTAAGGTGCAGATGGCATTGATACCTACTTTAAGGAGTCTTTGTGTGAATACTTATTGTGCTAGTGCTTAGTCACTCAGTCCTGTCCTATTCTTTGTGACCTCATGGACTGGACCCAGTCAGGCTCCTCTGTCAATGGGATTGTCCAGGCAAGAACACTGGAGTGGGTTGCCATTTTCCTCCTCCAGGGGATCTTCCTGACCCAGGGATTGAACCCTCAACATCTCATGTGTCTCCCGCACTGGAGGCAGATTCTTTACCAGCCCATATATGTGTGTGTAGTATAATAAAAAATGCATTTTGTTTTTGTTAACGGTTCTTGGCACAGAGTTTCAAGAAACCTTGGAATTTCTGATCAGAGTATCTGTTGTTATTCACAGATACCCCATTTCCTCCATATCTGAATGTATGCTAATTCACAAGGTGGCTTACAATGGGCCTTGAGATAGTTACAAGGAAGGGGCTGGCCATTCCGGAAAGACCTAGCATGTGATTAGAGACTTGGAACTTTCAGCCACACCCTCATAGATCTTGAATTCAACCAAGTGGTTGATGATTTAACCAATCATGCTTATGTGACAAAACCCTAGATATAAACTCTGAAGCAGTGAGGCTCTGGGAGCTTGCTGGTTGATGAAAGGACCCATGTAGCTGGGAGGATGGTACACCTGGAGGCAGCAAGGAAGATCTTGTCATGCTATTCACCTCTTCATCTTACTATTCATTTGCTCCCTTTATAATAAAATGGTCATCATAAGGATAGTACTTTCCTGACTTCTGTGAGTCATTCTAGTGAATTATCAAATTGGGACAAAGCGTGGATTCTGGGAATCCTCAAGTACATAGCAAAATAGGCAGAAGAACAGGCAGCTTGGGGATACCTGAGACTTGCAACTGGCATCTGAAGTCATGCAGGACTGAGCCCTTAACTTAAAGGACCTATATTAACTCTGGGTAATTAGTGTCAGAAATGAAGGCCTTTGACCTTAACTTGTGGGGTCCACGCTAACTCTAGCAGTGAGTGTTAGAATTAGACTGAACAGTAAGACACTCAGTTGGGATAAGCATGTTGTAGTTGGAACACTGATGTAAATTACTGACATGGTGCCCAATACAGGCTATTGGTGCCCAATAAATGATAGCGGTAATTATTGGCAAGAGGCAAGGTCACTTTTTTATTTCATTAGGCATTTATTAAGCAGTATGCAAAGTGTAAATTACCCAGGATGACTAGAACTGCCCCACTACACCCCAACCCTCAAGAAGCCCACAGGGAAATAACAACAACAAAAAAACATGATGATGGAAATAAGTGCTGAGTGTTATGGAACCAAAAAAGAACTGATTAACTTTAGGGAGATTATAAATGGCTTCACAGAGTATCTAAGTTTGCTAGGGCTGCTGTAACAAAGTACCACAAACTGGGGCTTAAAACAGTAGAAGTTTCTTTTCTCACAGTTCTGGAGGTCAATCAAGGTGTGCTCAGGGTTAGTTCCTCTAGAGCAGGGGTCCCCAACCCCTGGGGCTATGGACCAGTACTGGTTCATGGTCTGTTAGGAACGGGGCCACACAGCAGGAAGTGAATGGTGGGCAGGCAAGTGAGTGAAGTTTCATCTGTATTTACAGCTGCTCCCCATCACTCGCAGCACCAGATTCTCATAGGATCACAGACCCTACTGTGAACTGTGCGTGTGAGTGAGTGAGATTGCAAGCTCCTTATGAGAATCATTTTGACACCACCCCCTGCCACCCTAGTCCGTGGAAAAAATTGTTTTTCATGAAACTGGTCCCTGGTACCAAAAAGACTGGGGATCACTGCTCTAGAGGCTCTTAAAGAGAAATCTGTTCTGTGCCTCTTCATTGGTCCCTGGTATGTACCAACAACCTTTGGATTTTCTTGGCTTGTGGCTGTATCATTTCAGTCTCTGCCTTCATTGTCACTAGGGCCTCTACTTTCTGTATCTCCATGTCTAAATCTCCCTCTTTTTATAAGACACCAATCACTGGATTAAGGCCCACCCTCATCTGGTAGGACCCTGTCTTGACTGCATCTGCAAAGACTTTATTTCCAATTACAGTCACATTTAGAGGTATCAAGGTTTAAGATTTAAACACATATTTTGGGGTTACACAAGTCAATTCACAACACAGAAGTGGTGACTTTTCAGTTGGTCTTATTGGATAAGTAGGGGTTCACCTGGCAGGAGATACTAAAAAACTAAAAAAATACAAGCACGAAATAACTGGTAAAGACAAACTGAAAACAACACAGACACTTATGGGTGACATTATAGAAGCACAAGATTGGAATATAGGCACAAAGCACGATGTCTGACACAGTAGATGCTGAGAAAATTTTTCTGAATAAATCAATCTAAATTATTAAGAGTTCTGTTGGCCTATTTCACCAGAAACAAGGAAATTGATTTTTCAGGAAGTGATCAGTTTGGGACACGCTGATTTGAGATGAAAGCAAAAAAAAAAAAAAAAAAAATGGAAATGAAATAAACACTGGAGACAGGAGTGAGAAAGGAGTCTGCACGGTGGACTAGGACTGAAGACATAAATATGAGTGTTGTCCACAAAGAGATAATAGATGAAAATGAGATTATATGAAATCTCTAAGACCTGGAACAAAAAGATCCAAGAATTCAGCCGGTGGGTGCATATTACAGGCTAGAGAAGTGTCAGTTAGGAAAACAGAAGAAACCATCAGGAATATACAAAGAAAATACCAAGCATCATCATAGAGGGGAAAAAAGGCCAAAATTCAAGAAAGATGCTCTGATAAGGGACTGATGCTATGAAACTGTCAGAATAAGCACAGAAGCCATTTTATCTGGAAAATTACATATGACTCAAATATGCTGGGTATTTTCATATACAGACCTGTTATTGCTTTCATTATCAAGGCACCAGATTAAAATCCAAGCTTTTATTTTTCTTTCAGAAGTTCAGAACAATAAAATAAAGTCATAACAAAAGGAACTATGACCACTATGAAAGGCTAGGTGATGTGGATAACTAATTAACGAAGTGTTGTTAGGGTGTGTACTCTGGAACCTGGATGACATGATGTCATTTCTTACGTGAATTTATGTACAGAGAGTTTATTATGAACTGAAGTCTGTGTCATTCCCCCTACCCCAATTTATATGTTGAAGACCAAACCCCCAGTTTGGCTGAGTTCAGAGAAGGAGTTTCTAAGGAAGTAATTAAGCTTAAATGAGGTCTTAGGTGTGTTGGAGAATGGAGGAGATGAAAAGTATACACTGAGCTGAGAAGGCATCTTGAGACTTAAAAGTGAGTCAGGCAGCTTCATATAGTCGATGGATGTTTATTACAGGGTAACTCACCCACAGGGTGGGATCAGTTGGACAACAATCTGAAAGTATTCAAAGCTGCACTCCACACAGCTGAGACGCCATTGAGACAGTTTTATAGGGCATGGGGGTAGATGCTTGGAAACAGCACGTGAACTCATAAATCAAGATTTATAAACAGGTAACTAGCCTTGTGGGCACAGAAAATAAGTCAGCAACAGTCCTCATCATTGTTTGGAGACCAGCAGAGCATAGAGGCCTTCTGGACCTAATGATCACTAAACAATATCTATTAACTACAAAACTCTTGATGGCAGAAAAGAGATTCACTACACAGTACAGCCCTAGGTAGGGTCAGTGGAAGGACAAGAGGAACTGAACAGGCCCAAGATGGCCCAGTTATACTAACAGTCATATAGGGTGGGCCCTGATCAGATAGATTAGTGTCTTTCTAAGAAGTGACACCAGAATGTCATCTCTCTCTCTTTTCCTCTTCCTCTCTGTGTATAAGCAAGAGGCCAGCAAAGGCTATCTATAAGCCAGGAGGAGCTCTCTTACCAGAAACTGAATCTCTCGGACACCTCGATCTTGAACTTGTAGCCTGTGTAGCTGTGAGAAAATAAAATTTCTGTTATTTAAGTGACACAGTCTGTGGTATTAAATGCCAGCTCAAACAGACTTCATAAAGGGATTCACTGAGGGGACAGTGAGGAAAAGGGAGCCAACTCCTAGAATGGGAAAAATAAACAAGACTTATGCTGTAACTTGACAAGGAAATTTTGGAAATCTTGAATGAGGCTGGGGAGGAGGGCAGGGATTTTTTCAACAAATAGCCTCCAGGGTTCTTACACCCAGCAGCTGTTGTGCCATCTGCAAAGTGCAGGACTTGGGTTAGGATTTCTAAGCCCTTTTCCAGTCTCAAATTGCAAACAATCTGAGCAGATACTTTACTGCAAGTGAAAAAATTTTGCCATGACCTCAGATTTATTTCACGCTTGAGGTTCTTCTAAGGATAAATAAATGTTTCAGAAACAGAACAGTCAATCTAATCACACTAGGACCACAGCCTTGTCTAACTCAATGAAACTAAGCCATGCCCGTGGGGCAACCCAAGACGGGCGTGTCATGGGGGAGAGATTTGACAGAGTGTGGTCCACTGGAGAAGGGAATGGCAAACCACTTCAGTATTCTTGCCTTGAGAACCCCATGAACAGTATGAAAAGGCAAAATGATAGGATACTGAAAGAGAAACTCCTCAGGTCAATAGGTGCCCAATATGCTACAGGAGATCAGTGGAGAAATAACTCCAGAAAGAATGAAGGGATGGAGCCAAAGCAAAAAGAATACCCAGCTGTGGATGTGACTGGTGATAGAAGCAAGGTCCGATGCTGTAAAGAGCAATATTGCATAGGAACCTGGAATGTTAGGTCCATGAATCAAGGCAAATTGGAAGTGGTCAAACAAGAGATGGCAAGAGTGAATGTCGACATTTTAGGAATCAGCGAACTCAAATGGACTGGAATGGGTGAATTTAACTCAGATGACCATTATATCTACTACTGCGGGCAGGAATCCCTCAGAAGAAATGGAGTGGCCATCATGGTCAACAAAAGAGTGCGAAATGCAGTACTTGGATGCAATCTCAAAAACGACAGAATGATCTCTGTTCGTTTCCAAGGCAAACCATTCAATATCACAGTAATCCAAGTTTATGCCCCCACCAGCAACGCTGAAGAAGCTGAAGTTGAACGGTTCTATGAAGACCTACAAGACCTTTTAGAAATAACACCCAAAAAAGATGTCCTTTTCATTATAGGGAACTGGAATGCAAAAGTAGGAAGTCAAGAAACACCTGGAGTAACAGGCAAATTTGGCCTTGGAATACGGAATGAAGCAGGGCAAAGGCTGATAGAGTTTTGCCAAGAAAATGCACTGGTCATAACAAACACCCTCTTCCAACAACACAAGAGAAGACTCTATACATGGACATCACCAGATGGTCAACACCGAAATCAGATTGATTATATTCTTTGCAGCCAAAGATGGAGAAGCTCTATACAGTCAGCAAAAACAAGACCAGGAGTTGACTGTGGCTCAGACCATGAACTCCTTATTGCCAAATTCAGACTTAAATTGAAGAAAGTAGGGAAAACCACTAGACCATTTAGGTATGACCTAAATCAAATCCCTTATGATTATACAGTGGAAGTGAGAAATAGATTTAAGGGCCTAGATCTGATAGATGGAGTGCCTGATGAACTATGGAATGAGGTTTGTGACACTGTACAGGAGACAGGGATCAAGATCATTCCCATAGAAAAGAAATGCAAGAAAGCAAAATGGCTGTCTGGGGAGGCCTTACAAATAGCTGTGAAAAGAAGAGAAGCGAAAAGCAAAGGAGAAAAGGAAAGATATAAACATCTGAATGCAGAGTTCCAAAGAATAGCAAGAAGAGATAAGAAAGCCTTCTTCAGCGATCAATGCAAAGAAATAGAGGAAAACAACAGGATGGGAAAGACTAGAGATCTCTTCAAGAAAATCAGAGATATCAAAGGAACATTTCATGCAAAGATGAGCTCGATAAAGGACAGAAATGGTATGGACCTAACAGAAGCAGAAGATATTAAAAAGAGATGGCAAGAATACACAGAAGAATTTTACAAAAAAGATCTTCACGACCCAGATAATCACGATGGTGTGATCACTGACCTAGAGCCAGACATCCTGGAATGTGAAGTCAAGTGGGCCTTAGAAAGCATCACTACGAACAAAGCTAGTGGAGGTGATGGAATTCCAGTTGAGCTATTCCAAATCCTGAAAGATGATGCTGTGAAGTGCTGCACTCAATACGCCAGCAAATTTGGAAAACTCAGCAGTGGCCACAGGACTGGAAAAGGTCAGTTTTCATTCCAATCCCAAAGAAAGGCAATGCCAAAGGATGCTCAAACTACCGCACAATTGTACTCATCTCACACGCTAGTAAAGTAATGCTCATAATTCTCCAAGCCAGGCTTCAGCAATACGTGAACGGTGAACTTCCTGATGTTCAAGCTGGTTTTAGAAAAGGCAGAGGAACCAGAGATCAAATTGCCAACATCCACTGGATCATAGAAAACACAAGAGAGTTCCAGAAAAACATCTATTTCTGCTTTATTGACTATGCCAAAGCCTTTGACTGTGTGGATCACAATAAAGTGTGGAAAATTCTGAAAGAGATGGGAATACCAGACCACCTGACCTGCCTCTTGAGAAATTTGTATGCAGGTCAGGAAGCAACAGTTAGAACTGGATATGGAACAACAGACTGGTTCCAAATAGGAAAAGGAGTTCGTCAAGGCTGTATATTGTCACCCTGTTTACTTAACTTATATGCAGAGTACATCATGAGAAACGCTGGACTGGAAGAAACACAAGCTGGAATCAAGATTGCCGGGAGAAATATCAATCACCTCAGATATGCAGATGTCACCACCCTTATGGCAGAAAGTGAAGAGGAACTAAAAAGCCTCTTGATGAAAGTGAAAGTGGAGAGTGAAAAAGTCGGCATAAAGCTCAACATTCAGAAAACAAAGATCATGGCATCCGGTCCCATCACTTCATGGGAAATAGATGGGGAAACAGTGGAAACAGTGTCAGACTTTATTTTTCTGGGCTCCAAAATCACTGCAGATGGTGACTGCAGCCATAAAATTAAAAGACGCTTACTCCTTGGAAGGAAAGTTATGACCAACCTAGATAGCATGTTCAAAAGCAGAGACATTACTTTGCCAACAAAGGTCCGTCTAGTCAAGGCTATGGTTTTTCCTGTGGTCATGTATGGGTGTGAGAGTTGGACTATGAAAAAGGCTGAGTGCGGAAGAATTGATGCTTTTGAACTGTGGTGTTGGAGAAGACTCTTGAGAGTCCCTTGGACTTCAAGGAGATCCAACCAGTCCATTCTGAAGGAGATCAGCCCTGGGATTTCTTTGGAAGGAGTGATGCTAAAGCTGAAACTCCAGTACTTTGGCCACCTCTTGCAAAGAGTTGACTTGTTGGAAAAGACTCTGATGCTGGGAGGGATTGGGGGCAGGAGGAGAAGGGGACGACAGAGGATGAGATGGCTGGATGGCATCACTGACTGGATGGACGTGAGTCTGAGTGAACTCCGGGAGTCGGTGATGGACAGGGAGGCCTGGCGTGCTGCAATTCATGGGATCGCAAAGAGTCGGACACGACTGAGCGACTGATCTGATCTGAATATTGAAATTACCATTAAAATCCCTTGACTAAAAACTATTCAATTATAAAAATCAGACTTTTAGAAGTCAGTGGTGACTAGGCAAAAGTTATTACAGAAATATATTCTGGGATGAAAACTACTATGAAAGTGATTTTAAAATCAAATAGTCAAATAGGATGAATCATAAAAGTATTGGAAGAGGGACTTCCCTCCGTGGGTTCAGTGGCTACGACTCTGTACTTCCAATGCAGGTGGTCTGGCTTTGGTCCCTGGTCAGGGAACTAAATCCCATATGCTGCAACTAAAGATTACTCATACCACAACTAAGACCCAGTGCAGCCAAATAAATAAACAAATAAATATTTTTTTAAGTGCTGGAAGAAATTATTTTCTATAGTTGAGGGTCTTCTAATCACAGAAATAATACCTGTCAACTTTAGTAAGTCTGGAAAACACAATGTAAGAGAATAAAATCCCCCAAATCCTATCAACCCTAAAAAGGATAATTGTTAAAATTTTAGTGTATATCATGTTGTGAAATAATAGATTTATAGAAAAATGTTTTGATACTTTTTGAAAAGGCTGAGTTACATGACAATGTAAGCCTAATGTTCTTTAAAAATAGAGAGAGAGAAAAAGAAACCTGGGGGAATAATTATTGCATGTTATTTTCACAAGGTCATTTTGATGAAAGCCCAAGAAACCACTGAACTTCCACTTTTTAAAATTATCAAGTTAATGTGCACTACAAACATTTCCACCCCATTACTGATCTTTACCCTATTCCTGAACCCTGGGGCACCTATGACCCTCTAGGATAAGGCTCAGGGATGGGATGCAGCTCAAACGTGGGACAGATTAGTGATCTTTGTCTTAAAGTTCTGAAACCAGAAAATCCCCCATAACCCACAAGCCTGGGTGTCCTTTGAACATTCAGCCCTACAGACACTGAGCAAATAGCTGTCGCCAAGGTAGTTGTCTCACACATATGAAGCGCTACTATCTGCCTCACTTACTTTCTCTCTCACCTGTTTTTAGATTTCTGAGGTTTTGATGCCTGTGCTCACCTGGGGCTTCACCACTGATAACACCATGTATCTGTGCCACTGTCACTCTGGCCTTCAGGGTTTCCCTAGCTTCTCTGTCTGTTCATCTTTGCAGTTCATTACTCTCTTACCTCCAGCTGCAGTGTAAACACTTTCTTCTAATGTCCAAACCTTGAGGGAGAGGGTGGAGTTGGAGAGCATTCTATGGCGAAGGGCTAGGTCACAGTGTGAAGCAGTTCAGAGGTTTCACCACAGCCCTCTCTTCACTAGAAAGCATGTATGCTGGTGGTGGGTCTGGGTCTGCCTGGACGTCACATGCACGTCTAGGACTTCACGTTACTTCCACCCCCACTGCCAGAATCATTCTTCATTCTCCACTAACATTCACTTTCTCTCAGGGGCTCAGTTGTCTCTCTCTGCAATCCAGTTTCATGCTCGTCTCACATTCCACAGATACAGCTGCATATGTCCATTTGAGCTCCAGTTTTGCATAGAGGTTAGAGGTTTTACAGGCCTTCAGCAAAATCAGGGAGCATTACCAAATGTCTGTTCAGTGAATCAATTAGGATACATTTAGTTGCAAATGACAAGGTCCCTGGTGTAAAAAGTGATCTAATAAGGGAATTTATGTCATATAAGTCCATGAGCAGGACATTCTCCAGGCATAGAACAAATGAGCTGGTTAATGACCTTATTAAGGCCATTCTCTCACCAGACCATCCCTAGGACTGACGTCACTCTTTCTCTGTGTGGTTGCAAAATGGTTCCAGAGACAGCCAGAGCTGTCACTTGTTCTTATTTCAGATCGAGAGAGGTCGAGAGAGAGATATCTGAATGAGATTTCGGTCCCCCAAGCCATAAATTGTTGCCAGTTCCAGTCACATGCCAGCCTAAATCTGAGTACAAGGACCAAAGTAATTTTAAATATGGAGGTCAGGGTAGACCAGAAGAATATGGGAAGAGTATACCAGGCAAGAGAATAGAAAGTACAAAGGGCTCTAATGTGGGGTTCTGCCTGCTGTGTTCAAGGACCAGCCAAGAATCAGTGTGGCTATGTAGAATGAACAAGGACACATGATCACAGGGTAAGAGGGTGGAGGGGGAGTGGGAGAGAGAATGTAGCTCATAGGAAGAATCTGACTTTTCTTCTCACTGAAATTAGAAGCCATTGTTGGCTTCTGAACAGAGGAGAGACATAATCAGATTTGATTTAAAAGGATCAGGCTGGCTGCAGTGTTGAGGAAAGCCTGCAGGAAGCAATAGTGAAAACTACTTTTAGGAGACAACTACAGTGATCTGGACAAGACATCATGATGGCTCAAACCAGGGTGGTAGTTGAGAAAGTGGAAAAAATATATATTCTGAATTGAGTGGATCAGGATTTGCTGGTGGACTGAACATGGGCTGTGAAGAAACAGAGGAGCCAAGGATGACACTGTAGTTTTTGGTTCAAGCAACTGGAAGGATGGTGTAATCTAGATGAGGAACAGTATCGAAAGGTAGGTTCAGAAGGCATGATCGAGGGTTCAGTTTTGGACCTGAGTCTGAAGTTCAAGAGAGAGGTCTAGGCTAAACAAGTACATTTGGCAGACCTGGGTAGACAGTTGGTATTTAAAGCCTCCAAACTGGCTGAGCTCACCAAGGGAGTGGGTGTCAATACAGAGAACTATGGACTGAGCCCTGGGTGCTCTGACATTAAGAGTTAAGAGAACATGGAAGCAACCAAGATGTCCATCAACAGATGAATCGATAAAGAATTGGTACATAATATATACAATGGATAAAGAAGTTGTGGTACATATAAACAATGGATAGGTCTTCCCTGGTAGCTCAGCTGGTAAAGAATATGCCTGCAATGCAGGAGATCCTGTTTTAATTCCTGGGTCAGGAAGATCCCCTGAAGAAGGGATAGGCTACCCACTCCAGTATTCTTCGGCTTCCCTGGTGGCTCAGAAGGTAAAGAATCCATCTGCAATGCAGGAGATCTGGGTTTGATTCCTGGGTTGGAAAGATCCTCTGAAGGAGGGCGTGGCAAGCCACTCCAGGACTCTTGCCTGGAGAATCCCCATGGACAGAGGAGCTTGGCAGGCGTCAGTCTATAGGGTCGCACAGAGTTGGACATGACTGAGCAACTAAGCACAAGCACAGAGCTGATCCAGTAAACAGTGAGAAATTGCTGATTTTGTAGATCATGAGAACAGCTGTCTTTAATGCCTAGGAGTACAGGAGAGGAGATAGGATTTATTGCCCAAGTGAAGGGATTAGATTTAGGAGCCTAGATAATTAATCCATGAAAAAGGTTGGGGAGAGGGGAGTGTATATTGCTACAGATGCTGGTAGGTAGGTAGGTATGTGGTAATGAGATTCTGCTTCTGTGGAAGTTTTCTCCTGATGCATCAGTGCTCTCAAGCTCATTAGATGAGCATGAGGATGGGAGAGAAGGTGATGGGATTGAGAAGAGAGATGGCATAAACCAGTTGCCAAGGAGTTCATAAGAGTAAAATAAAAGCACAGATGTGACTGCCTGGCAGCATAAAGAACCCACATGAGGGACAAGTCTTTGATTTTAAATTGTGTCCAACTAATAGAACTCATGCGAAGAGTTGACTCATTGGAAAAGACTCTGATGCTCGGAGGGATTGGGGGCAGGAGGAAAAGGGGACGACAGAGGATGAGATGGCTGGATGGCATCACTGACTTGATGGACGTGAGTGTGAGTAAACTCTGGGAGTTGGTGATGGACAGGGAGGCCTGGCATGCTGCGATTCATGGGGTCGCAAAGAGTCAGACACGACTGAGTGATTGAACTGAACTGAATAGGGTTTTTATTGCCCCTCCCCCTTCCAGCTACATTCAGGTGTATGCTGCTGCTGCTGCTAAGTCGCTTCAGTTGTGTCCGACTCTGGGCAACCCCATAGATGGCAGCCCACCAGGCTCCCCCGTCCCTGGGATTCTCCAGGCAAGAACACTGGAGTGGGTTGCCATTTCCTTCTCCAATGCAGGAAAGTGAAAAGTGAAAGTGAAGTTGCTCAGTTGTGTCTGACTCTTAGCAACCCCATGGACTGCAGCCTACCAGGCTCCTCCGTCCGTGGGATTTTCCAGCCAAGAGTGCTGGAGTGGGGTGCCATTGTCTTTTCCATCAGGTGTATGGGTAGAGCCCCAAATTGGAAAATTGGGAGTCAATCGGGATGCTAGATTTGCCAAGGGAGTTCAACAAAGTGACAAGGGAGCAAGAGTAGAGAGAGCATGTGCAAGGGAGGGACTATAATAATTGAACGTGAACTTTATGGATAAAGAGAAAGGTGAGAACATCAAGAGGGTTGTGCCAGAGAAGAGGTGGCAAGATTTTGGATTTGGTATTCTGGTGAGGGTAGGGATTGTTGGGGTCAGAGTACTACAGGATAGGAGATGTAATCAGAGAACAGATTCTTGAAGTAGAATTTACAGACACAGTGCAGTTATTGATAACAACAAGTTCTGGGGATGAGTAAGTGGCTGAAAAAGCGTGAAGGAGAAAATTACTGATGGAGAAGACATATCAAGGAACTGAGAGTCCAGGGTACTAGAGATTATCATCTATTCTACATATATTTTAAATCACCAAGGATTAAGCAGAAATTAGCATTGGAAAAAAACTACAGTAAGCAGGAGCTATCTAGTTGAAAAAAGAGGAGGAGAAATTGAGGAGGGGGAGAGCCGTGGATGATAGCAACAGCGAAGAGTAGTAGTCATACAACCTGATGAAATAAAATTCAAAAGTCAAAGGCAGTTTTAAGGAATAGGGAAGAAGCATGGTCTGATACTAACTGCCAATACTGAAAATAAAAGACATTTCACATAATCTATATCGATTTCCCATAATCCCGCTTTCACGTACAATTCTTGATTTTCTGTAAATCAGACGCTCTGGCAAAGCAGGCCTCGCAGACTGCTTCACTGAGCCACAGCAAATTCCTGGCTCCTTGGCGTATTTAAATTTGGCTCTTCGGTTCCAGCAATTCAAGAACTACTAGATACTTGACCGCCTCTACTAGCCACTGTTGCTAAGCTTATTCAGGTAGTCCCTTCGAGGAATATAGGGCTTCTTAAATGTGTGCAGATTGACAGGAAAACTTTAGCCATTTGAACACTGGAAAAAGGGGTACAGAAACCCTTGCCCAAACGATAATATATATAACCAATTTTCAAGTATATTTTGTGAAATACTTTAGCTGAGAACGACTTTGAAATTGAGGCAGCTACCAAACGATGGTGCATTATCACTGTTGACCCCTAGAGGGCGTCATTCCCAAAGAGACCAAATCAGAAAGGTTGCAAACAGATGCTGATCTTTTTCAATGGCGGCTTCCGTGGAGGTTCAGTGGTAAAGAAATTCTTGGCCAGTGCAGGGAAGATCGCCTGAAGAAGGACATTGCGACCCACTCCAGTATTCTTGCCTGGGAAATCCAATGGACAGAGGAGACTGGCGGGCTACAGTTCATCGGGTCGCAGAGAATCGGACACGACTTAGCGACTAAACAACAAGAACAAAATTTTCAATGGCCATCGTCCACTCTTCAGTCCTTCAAGCTGGGATTTTTCTCACCATGTTCCAATGTTCCATGCTCTTTTTTTTTTTTTTTTTGGCAGTAGCATTCGTATCAAGTCCATAGGGTCGCAAAGAGTGGGACACGACTGAGCGACTAAGCACAGCATTCATATCATGCCTGCGGTGGGATATTATAACAAAAATGGTAGAAGACTTCAGAACAATATGCGATTTTACTTAAACTCCTTGTTGAAAGCTAGAGGAAAATTCTGCGAAGCATTTTGAGGAAGGAAAAAGTGGTCGAACAATATTTCATCAGGAAAATCCATGGACAAAAGACTGTAGTAAAACCAAATAGTTTGGAGAATGGACAACTTCATGAAGAAGACGGCCACAATTTTATCCCACTTCGTTCTGTCTTTTGTTTTTCTGTTGTCTTTATCCAGGTTCGTCTTTTCCAATAATCATTTCAGACATGCCCATTTATCTAACTTTGGTAAAAGGTCGGAGGAAAATGTGCCAAGCGTTTAGAGTGGTTGGTTGTCCTCAGCTGAGTGGGCCTATGAGTGATTATTTTCCTCTTTCAATTTTTCCGGGTTTTTCCAAGTGTTTCCTCAAAGAAGAGGATCAAAAGATATAACTTGGTAAAAAGTCAGTACAGATCATCTCCCATCCATCCAGGCCAGGTCGAGGGGATGGCGGACTCTCCATCAGTTCTGCGCTTCTGGTCTTTCTCACCCCTCCCTTTTTTCTTGGCCTCTTCAGTCTCGTCTCAAAGCCGGAGGAACCGAAAGCCAACCAGCAAGGGAGAAGCCGGGACCTGGTGAGCCGCTCACCAGACCGGGGCGGCCGCTGGGGCCTCTCCGGGGAGCCGCGCTGTGCGTCACGGGGGGCCCGCCCTCGGCGCGGCCCGGGCTCCGGGCGGGCGGCCTCCTTGGCCGTCGTCGTGCTAGCAGGATTTCCGCGGTTGTGTAACGGCACCGCGCGGCCGCGGAGAGCCCTGGGCTCCGCATCCCTCCCAGGCGCGGTCCCTGGTCCCCCGCAGCGCAGCCATGGCCTGGACGGCGGGGGCGGCGCGGAGCGGTGGGACCCGCAGGGCACTCTCGTCTCACACTCTCCTTTTCGACCTGCCGCCCGCGCTGCTGGGCGAGTTCTGCGCGGTCCTGGACAGCTGCGACGGCGCCCTCGGCTGGCGCGGCCTCGGTGAGCGCGGCGGGGGCGACGGGGCGGCGGCGCGGCGGGGCGGCGGGGCGGCGAGGCGGCGGGGCGGCGAGGCGGCGAGGCGGCGGGGCGGCGAGGCGGCGGCGCGCGCGCTCGGTCAGACGTGCTGCCCGCGCAGCGGGCAGGCCCTGGGTGCTCGGGGACCGCGAGGCCTCCCAGGCTCTGTTACGGACTTGCCCTTTACTCATTCGCCCTGGGAGGGACGCCGATACTCCCGAGACCCACCCCAGAGCTCCCCCTTCGTCACAAAAACTTGGGGTGAGATTAAATGAGCGGAGCCCGTGGGGAAACCAGCCACCCGCGTGAAACCATCTAATGATTCGCCACGATTCCTGCCTTGCCTGGTTCGGAATATTTTAAAAAAGAAACGCCTGTGAAATGTCTCTTGTCATGTAAAGTGACCCCCAGGGTATAATTTTCGTATGAAGATGTGCTTATACCTTTAAAATGTTTATCAAGTGTTGTTTTCAGTGCACTCCCCTTAATTACATTTCAGGTGAAATGCTAGAGTAAAAAAGTATTTGTAATTAACGTGGCTTCCAGTATTCTTCATTAAATGTACCTTTATTATTTACCCAATCTGGTGGAATGAAGGTTTAGGTTAGAGAATGGTTCTTGACTTTAGTAAGTTGCCTCCAAGACTCCATTTTATGCAGACTTTGGAAAGTTAAGTCATGGCCTATTGGAAGTGTTGAGTGTGATCAACAGAAATAATTCAGACAAAAATCTGTAAACACCTGCGTTTATGGTTCTTTTTGATATTGCATGATGTCACATTTAATATTAGTTGAAAATAAACACAAATATGTCAAACCAGTATAGCCTTAATTCTCTGAAATAGCTATCTATTATTCTTACCCAAAATAGCAGAACACAAAAGAGGAAAAAAGTTTAATTTGTTGTTGATGAATAATACAGTCACACTTTATGAAATGTGGCATTATTGAGTTTCTAGTTGTATAAAGATTTTCTAGGTATTATAAGCTCTATAATTTTATATTATAGCCCTGCAGTAAAAAATCAGAAAACTCTGGTTTCTGGAGACCATGGACATTTCCAGTATGCATTTGAGAGTTAAGATCCCTCCCACACCATATCTTTTTGAAATGGATGATGGCATGGCAGTTTTTGCATCCCTTTGTTTCCTAGAGTTACCAAATTTGGAAGAGAAAAATGTCATTAGTTCAGTCCATGGTTAAAGAATGTTAGGGCTGAGCAGGTATCATAAATGAGGGAAGTGGGTTGGTGTAGACCCACTTGAAACCCAAGGGAAGAACATGTCTCATCTAAAAGGGGCAGTTAGTACTCAGCCCCAGGCCACCGCTCATTTTCAGGAAGTTCAGCTCAATGTTGCTGAATCTTGTCTCTCCCACTCCCCTCTCTCTTTCTCTCCCTCCCCATGAAATTCAGATATTCATCCATTATCTGGGTTGTCTCATAAACTCTTCCAATATCCTTGTCAGGCAGGTGCTATCATCATCAGTGTTTGAACAACTGAGGAAACTGGTGCAAGTTGGTTAAGTTACTGGTCCAAGCCAATAAAGTAAAAAGTCCAAAGCCGGAAAGTGCAAACAAGAATTTGAAGCAGAGTTTACAGAAAGAATCGGAGAAGGCAATGGCACCCCACTCTAGTACTCTTGCTTGGAAAATCCCATGGACAGAGGAGCCTGTTAGGCTGCAGTCCATGGGGTCGCTAAGAGTCGGACACGACTGAGCAACTTCACTTTCACTTTTCACTTTCATGCATTGGAGAAGGAAATGGCAGCCCACTCCAGTGTTCTTGCCTGGAGAATCCCAGGGACAGGGGAGCCTGGTGGGCTGCCGTCTATGGGGTTGCACAGAGTCGGACACGACTGAAGTGACTTAGCATAGCATAGCATAGCATACAGAAAGGATAAAGTGTATGAGGACTCTTTATACTCTCTTCTGAATTTTTCTGTAAATTTAAAACTGTTTTAAACAATAAGGTCTATTTGAAATTAAAAAGAAAAAAGACATGTAGACCTTGGAGTTTGATAACCTACAACTTCCCTCTATGACTTCCTCAGGGTCACAAATATTGCTGTGTTCTTTCAGCTGCATCTCACAGCCTCCCTAAAGTACAGCCACTTCTGCCATGAAAGAACCATTCAGTGAGCCATTTCAAACACATAGCCCTATTTTCCTAGTAGTGGAAATCAATGAAGACCACCCAAATGAGAACAAGCAAAGGCTATTTATTCAAAGCAAGGGAGTCAGCCCCCATCGCTTGCATTTGACCGAGAGGCAAAGGCAAGCAGAGAAGTGGAAGTACTATAGCTCAAAAAGAGAAGGCTTCAGGTATGCCCCGAATGGAGGCTGTTGGCACGGGGAAGCTGCACACAGGCCACTAGAAGTGGGACATTGTGTGTGATAAGGGCTTCCCTGGTGGCTCAGACGGTAAAGCGTATACCTACAATGTGGGAGCCCCAGGTTCGATCCCTGGGTCAGGAAGGTCCCCTGGAGAAGGAAACGGCAACCCACTCCAGTATTCATGCCTGGAAAATCCCATGGACTGAAGAGCCTGGTGGGCTATAATCCATGGGGTCACAAAGAGTCGGACACAACTGAGCGACTTCTGTGTGTGTATGTGTGATAAGGGTACATATTTGGCTTTCTCCAGTTGACTGTAACTTGGAATTAGGGGCAAAAATTAGGAAAGCTGTCAGCTATTAATGAAGCCCTGGCCATTTGGGGCCAATTGCTGTAAGGGTTATTGTTTGGTTTCCTGGACTAGTTGCTACCGATAGTAGTTTGACCTCGCAGACTGGTTACTCTAGATAGAACATTAGCTTCCTGGGCTAGCTGATGCACGTTGTGGGTCAGGGTTCTGTTTTATAGGTAGCCTAACCATTGTTCCTTTGTAAATTTCTTCTCTCATAGGGGGAGACTGTAAGCTGTTTACTCCTTCATACTCTAGCTATAATTCACTGTGCAGGGGGTTGTGCCCCTGACTGCTTGGACCATATTCTGAAATGAGACCAGGCATGGACCGGCTACTTCATGAATTGTTGGCTCAGCAGAAAAGGAAGGCTGGATTGGTTCCTGGCTGTTGAGGGAAACTGCCTGTGTTAAATAGACCAAGTTTCCCCACTGGCACAGTGAAAGTAAGAAGGAAGGAAAGAGGTGCAGGGAGGGGAAACTTGACTTTAGAGGGCAGAGGGGAGAATGTTGGAGGACTGAATCAAGGAGATAGTTTCTTTTATATATATGTCATTTTATTTATTTATTTATTTTTGGCTATGCAGAATCTTCGTTGCTGCACAGGCTTTTCTCTAGTTGCGGCAAGCGGGGGCCTACTCTCTAGTTGGGGTGTGCTGGCTTCTCTTGTTGCAGATGACAGGCTCAACAAATCATGGGCTTCAGTAGGTGCCGCGCATAGCTCAGTAGTTGTCGCGCATAGCTCAGTAGTTGTGGCTCTCACGCTCCTGGATAAGGGATTGAACCCGTGTCTCCTGCATTGGCAGGCAGATTCTCTACCACCAAGCCTCCAGGGAAGCCCCGAGGAGATAGTATATTTTATGCTCAGGACAGCTGAAAGCCTGAGGATGCAGAGGGTCCAAAATTCCATATAGAAAACAACTGTAATGGGAGTTGGTGGTGGACAGGGAGGCCTGGTGTGCTGTGATTCATGGGGTCGCAAAGAGTCGGACATGACTGAGCGACTGAACTGAACTGAAGAGAAGAGAAAAGCAAAAGGGAAGATTAACTGAACTAAGTGTTGGTTCTCACTTGAACTGATCATGTTTGTTGATGATGGTGAATATCAAGCTGTGTTTACAAAGGCAGTTCTGACAAAGGCAGATCTTATGGTGGCCTATATGATGTGATCAGTGTATACTGATAAGGTAGACTGGACATTGACAAATGGGAATCACCTGCAAAGTCTTTTAAAGCTGCAGGTGCCCAGGTTCCACCCCTGCATAGGTACAGCTTCTTTCTGTTTTCTGCCAAGCCCCAGGTGAATCTGATGCACAGTCTGGTTTGGGAGGCATGTGCTTAGGCCAAATTCTCTTCTTTAATAGTATCTTAATATAGCAGTTATTTTACTGTAGTCTTTCACTACTCCACTTAATTCTTTCCATTTTTAAACACATCCTACACATTAATCTTTAAATCACTTTTACTTCATTGTTATTAAAATAGTGTATTCACAAGATAATTTATTCTCTGGTTGATGTTGATGATGTTATGGCTTTGTAATGAAAGTAGGAACCCAATTTAGAAAATGCAAAAAAAAAATCCATTTATCTTATACTACTCAAAGACATAATAACATATATGCAGAGCCTCTGGTGACAACTGATTTCATTACATTACATGGAACTAGTGTTTAAATTGTTTGGAGCAGCTTACTTTGTAAAACCTCTCAACACTTATGGTACAATGAGAGAAACCCTTCTTACAGATACTATGTGATAGGTTATATCTGACTTTCTTCCTCTCAAAAAAGGAAAGAAAATTCCCATAGAAATGATTATTAATCTGTTTAAAACAAATTAGATGAAAAATCACATTAAATGTGCATTTGAATATTTAGTAAAGATTTAAAGCAATAATAATGATACTAATAGTTGCCACCATCTACTGAGTGCTTGTGCATGCGTACTGAGTCACTCAGTCATGTTCGACTCTTTGTGACCCCGTGGACTATAGCCCGCCAGGCTCCTCTGTCCATGGGACTTTTCCAGGCAAGAATACTAAGAGTGGGTTGCCATTTCCTACTCTAGAGGCACTTCCTGACTCAGGTATTCTTTTCCGCTGAGCCACCTGGGAAGCCCCTGTTGAGTGCTTACTATTTGCCAGAGACTCTGTGCTAAGCACTTTACCTGATTATTTCATTATTTATCACAAAAGCTCTCAGGTACTCGTATCTGAGAGGTATCACCCAGGTACTTGTCCTATTTCCATTTTATAGATAGGAAAACTGACTCAGAGAATTTAGGTAATTTACCTCAAATCAGGGATTTCCCATGTGGCACTAGTGGTTAAAAAAAAAAACAAAAAACCCTCCTGCCAATGCAAAAGATGTAAGAGACGCGAATTCAGTCCCTGGGTTCGAAAGATCCCCTGGAGAGGGAAACGGCAACCCACTCCAGTATTCTTGCCTGGAAAATCTCGTGGACAGAGGGCCCTGGTGGGCAATAGTCCATGCGGTCTGCAAAGAGTCAGACATCTCTGAAACGACTTAGCATGTACCTCAAATCATAGTTTAATAAGTTGCAGACTAGGATTCTAACCAGATGGTCAGATTCCAGAGTTTATGTTGTTGTTTTTATTTAATTTTAAATAGGCTTTATTGCTTAGAACAATTCTGAGTTTACAGAAAAGTTTAGAAGATAGGACAAAGAGTCCTCATATACTCCGTCCTTCCCGTATACTCTGCACTCAGTTTCCCCTGTTATTAGCACCTGACATTAGTAAGGTACATTTGTTCCACTATTGATACACTATTATTCAATTGCATTCATACTTTTTTCAGATTTCTTTCGTTTTTACCTAAAGTCTCTTCTGTTTTCCAGAATCCCACCCAGTATATCATATTTCATTTGGTTATCGTGTATCCTTTGGAGGCTTTTGGCAGTGATAATTTTTCAGACTTTTCTAGTTTTTGATGACCTTGACAGTTTTGAGGAGTACTGGTCACTACTGATCAGGGCTGGTCTACTGTTTTGAAGAATGTCCCTCAACTAAGATTTGTCTGATATTGTTCTCATGACTAGACTGAGATTGTGGATTTCGGGGGAGAGCAGACCACAAGAGGCAGAGTGCCATTTTTATTACATCATATCAGGGGAACACACTGTTTACAGGACTGATCACTGTGGATGTTAACCATGGCTGGAGTAGAGTCTGTCAGGTTTCGACACTGTGAAATCACCCTGCCGCACCCCCTTTCCATGTTATGCTCTTGGGAAGGAAGTCACTGTGTGGCCCAACTTAAGACATAGAGAGTTAAGCTTCCCCTCCCTGAAGGTGGAGTAGAACCCATGTTCTTTGTCCACTATATCATTTCTCACATCTTACAGTGTTCTGTCTAGATCAGACTTTTAAGTTGCCACCTCTTTCTCTGTTCCCCTTTATGGTAAAATTCCTCAAAAGGGCTCTTTATACTCCAGTTTCTCCATCCTCCTTTAAACCTGTTCCAATCAGGTCTTCACCGCCCTACCCTACTGCTGCATTGACATTTCCCTTGTCCAAGGTCACTGTGGCTAAATCCAACGGTCAGTTCTCAGTCTTCATCTTACTTGACACATTTGATCATTCCTTGCTTCTGAAAGCTTTACTTTACTTCTAGAACACTACACTCTCTTCCTTCTCTTCTTACCTCGTATTCTCTGTCCTGATCTCTTAGAATATCACTGGGATCAGTCCATGGGCCTCTTCTCTGCTGTTTATCTATCCTACCCACTGTCTTTGTCAGTACCATCTATGTGCTGATAGCTCCCAGATCTCTCGCTGGGGTCTCTATCTTGAACTCAGCACCATCCATCCATTTGGCTACTTGACAGTCTTCTCCACCATAACAGTCCAGAAGTGTTCCACTCCTTCAGAGTTTCTCCCCATCTCAATGGCATCCCCATCCTTCTTTGTTCTGGCCAAAAGTTTAGTCTCCTCTGACTTCTTGCTTTCTCTCACAAACCACTTCCTGTCTCTCAGTAAATGCCATTGACTGTGCCTTCAGGATCTATCTAATAATCTGACCGCTTCTTATTATCTCTGCCACCACAGCCATCCTGGGGCAAACCACGATCAGATCTCACCTGGATAATTCAGCAGTTTCCTAGTTGGGCTCCTAGTCAGTCACCCTGCCTCACCTCGAGTTTCTTTCTTTGTTTCTTTTAAAAAATCAACTAATTATTTACTTATTTTTGGCTGTGCTACGTTTCTAGAGTTGCGGCAAGTGGGAACTGCTCTTTGCTGTGGTGCGCCGGCTTCTCATTGTGGCGGCCTCTTTTGTTGCGGAGCACAGGTTCTGCCTGGGCTTCAGTCATTGCAGCTTGCGAGCTCAGCAGTCGCAGCTCAGCTCATGGACTGTGGAACACAGGCTTCAATAGTTGTGGCATGTGGGCTTAGCTGCTCCAAGGTATGTGGAATCTTTCCAGATCAGGGATCAAACCCAAGTCCCCTGCATTGACAGGTGGATTCTTATCCACTGTGCCACCAGGGAAGCCCCTTGAGTTTCTTTTCAACACGGCAGCCAGTAAGCCTGTTAAAAGTGTGAACTGTCTTATGTGTGTGTGTGTGTGTGTGTGTGTATGTGTGCCCGCGCGCTAAGTCACTTCAGTCATGACTGACTTTTTATGACCCTATGGACTGTAGCCCGCCAGGCTCCTCTGTCCATGGGGATTCTCCAGGCAAGAATACTGGAGTGGGTTGCCATGCCCTCCTCCAGGGAATCTTCCTGACCCAGGGATGGAACCTGCATATCCTATGGCTCCTGCATTGCAGGTGGATTCTTTACCGCTGAGCCACCAGGGAAGCCCAAAGTGTCTTATACCATTATCTTATTAAGAACCCTCCAGTAGCTTCCCATCTCATGCTAGGCTTGCCTTAGCATGCATGCATGCTAAGTTGCTTTAGTGGTGTTCAACTCTGTGCGACCCTATGGACTGTAGCCTGCTAGGCTTCCCTGTCCATGGGATTTTCCAGGCCAGAATACTGGAGTGGGTTGCCATGCCCTCCTCCAAGGGTTCTTCCCAACCCAGGGACTGAATCCACATCTCGAATGTCTCCTCCATTGGCAGGCAAGTTCTTTACCACTAGTGCCACTTGGGAAGTCCCATCTCACAGAAACACCAAAGCCCTACATTGCTTTTCTCATTTCCTTCTTCTTAATCGCTCAACTCCAGATTAATTGGCCTCCATGGACATTCAAGAATTTTTTTCCTATAGGTAGCCTTGAGTCTTCCTTCTTCACATCCTTCATGGATTTTGATGACTTATTATGTACCCTGACTATGCTTTTAAAATTCATACATGCTCCCTTATGCTCCTTTACTGCTCTATTTTTCTCTATATCACTTATCATTCCTTGTATACTTTATATATATGCATATACATACATATATTTCTTTGTTTACTGTCCATCTAGAAATAAGCTTTATGAGGGCAGGGATTTTTTGTTTGCTTTGTTTCCTGCTTACTTCTCGAGCATCTCATATTGTACCTGGTATAGAGAAGACATTTCAGTAAATACCTGTTGATTGAATGAATTAAAGAATGTCTGTTAAACATCCAAAACCTTGTTGGGCAGAATCTTAAAAAAAGCATTATACTAGATACAATGCCATGGCCCCTGCTTGTAAGGATTTTCAAATTTAACATAGACAACAGACCAACATAGATCTATAAATTTTAACAAGAAGGAAGTATAGAAAAATTGTACTGATCATTACCTGAGTGTGGAAGGACACAGCTTCTGAGTTCCAGACAGAAACACTGCTGTTGAAGGTGAAATGTTCTTCAGTTATCTCCCCGAAGTCACTAATGTTAGATCCTTCCCTGGGTCAGGGATTGAGAGATCAAGACAGATGGAAGGCTCCCTCATGCATAGGCCTTCCCATTTATGAAATATGAGTCCTACTCAGGTAGGGAATAAAAAGTACACATAAGCTTAAGTATGGACAAGTATTGTTTCTTGTAAAATGTATGAGTTAGTGGGTGTTAATGCTATGGTCTGGTAAGGGGAATCGAGTTCACTTAACGCTTTTGAGTTTTGTTTTGCTTTTTGGGGGAATTAAAAATATTTCAATCTTAAAGGTTTTTTTTTTTTTTGCCTAATTTGTTTGTGTGCTAGTGGGAAAAAAAGAAAAAAGACATCTTTTCCTTTTCCCATTTTGTTATCTCAAAACAAACTTTGCAAGAATGTAGATAATTTCCTAGGGGTTTTGGCATGTGGTTATATGCAAATACAAAGATTCCAAATAGGGTATGTTGCGTTATTCTAAAAAACCCCTTCAGAGACAAATTTGCATGTGGAGAGTGATTTCTGCAGCTGAATTCCCCAGCGGTTAGCACTCCTAGATAGTTCTGCCCTCTCAAAACAGAGCCCCGGCGACCTTTGAGCACTGAATAATTAAGCTATCAGTATTTTCAGATTAATTTCTTTCTGGACTTCTCAGGTACTTTTTGGCTTATATTATGCCAAGATGACTTTCAACCAAAAAAAAAAAAAATGCCTTCCAAAAAATGATTTAAAACAGTGTTTAACTACAGCATATTTTTCCAAATATATCTTTTCATTTAGAATGCTTTTCACTTTCACAACACTATGGTCATTGAGAAACTCACTCTTTGTTTAGGACTGTTTAAATAAATAAATTTCTATGTTCTGGAACAAGTAAGGAAGGACTAGAGAAGACTTTGCATATTGAAGAACATAATAGGAATCAAGAATTTGTATTCTTGGGTACATGTATATGTATGTCTGAGTCCCTTCGCTTTTTACCTGAAACTATTACAACATCATTAATAGGCTATGAAAAAGTGTAGTTGTTTAGTTGTCCGACTCTTTGAGACCCCATGGACTGTAGCCTGACAGGCTCCTCTGTCCATGAAATTCTCGAGCCAAGAATACCAGAGTGGGTTGCCATTCCCTTCTCCAGGTAATCTTCCCCACCCACAGATTGAATTTAGGTTGCCTGCATTGCAGGCAGATTCTTTGCCACCTCAGCCACCATGGAGTCAGTCCCCTATACAAAATAAACAGGTTTTTAAAAAATTAATTAATTAAAAAAAAGAATTTGTATTCCTGTCACATCAAATTAATGTTGTCTTGCAGAATTTGATTTAAATGAATTATGCATTTTATGGACGCTAATAATATTCTTTTAGTAGTGTTTCTCTTCCCAATGTGTCATCACTGGAGAAAAGCTATTAAGGTTATGCCATGAATCACCAGCTACAGAAAGAGAATACATTTCATTTCCAGTCCTGGAAGCTACACATGCTTTCAGGATCCATTTTCACTGAGCTGAGTCAGTTTCAACACTGTCAACTATTTACTGTTAGAAAAACACCTTTAGCTTTCCCTAGACTTAATGCAAACTCAGAAACCTTTGCCCCAGGTCAGGGTTAGGGAACTGTAAGAACCTCAGCACATTTGGCATCTGTTCATTCACCCTCCAGCTAAATCTCAAGGGAATCATGGCCTCTTGGACTTTTAAAAAGTAAATTCAGAAATTAACAGAAAGAAAAATGGGTAATCGAATTATGTGGGAAAGCTGACATGCCCTGGAACTTGAAAAGTTAACTCCAGATTTCCTTAATAGTTATAAACTGTTGCTTTCCTACTGTGAGAATTGTGAGCTATAAAAAGTTTATACCTTTTTATGTGCAAATACTGTCTATGACACCATATGGGCTTCCCTGGTGGCTCAGACAGTAAAGCGTCTGCCCGCAGTGCAGGAGACCCGGGTTCGATCCCTGGGTTGGGAAGACCCCCTGGAGAAGGAAATGGCAACCCACTCCAGGATTCTTGCCTGGAAAATTCCATGGACTGAGGAGCCTGGTAGGCTACAGCCCATGGGGTCACGAAGAGTTGGACATGACTGAGCAACTTCACTTTCACTGTCTATAAGACTCCTGCTGCTATTGCTACCAGATGGGTCTTCTGAAAACTAAAGCTTTCATCTCCTCATCACCTCCTCAGGAATCTTAGATTTGTCCCATTTACTTTCAGGATAAAGTTTTAAGTTAGGCTGACACTCAGGGCCTCTGTCTGTCATTCAGCAAATATGCCCTGGATGTGGACTATGTGCTAACCACATTCCTACGAAGGTAACATGGACTTCATTGAGCTTGCTCACCCTCTCTTTAACGTGAATCCTCTCCTGCAAGCATACTGGTCTCCTCTTGGCCCCTCACGTCCTTTTCTTCATTTCTGGAACAGTTCTCCATCTGAGAGGCCTTAACCCCCCAACTGTTGCAAAGTGAGCTGATGTCCCATGGCCTCTTGCTTCCTTCCCTGGCTGTGGCAACCAACACGGGCATCTTCTTTCTTCACCCCTGAGAAGTTATGTGTGGGTCTTATCTCACACAGTTGAAGTGGAAAGAGAACTGTTTTATTAAGGAAAAATAAAGTCCTGCTGTATGGTATATAAATATTGTTAATTTTTATGGTACCTTAGAGGCTTCCCTGGTGGCTCAGTCAGTAAGGAGACTGCCTACAATGCAGCAGACCTGGGCTCGATCCCTGGGTCAGGAAGATCTCCTGGAAAAGAAAATGGCAACCCATTCCAGTATTCTTGCCTGGAGAGTCCCGTGGACAGAGGAGCCTGGTGGGCTGCAGTCCATGGGGGTCATAAGAGTCAGATAGTGACAGAGACTAAACCACACTTGGTGCATTATGCCTAATTCCTATGAATGTTAGCTGGTTGATTTACTAATAGACAAAGTGGAAATCTAAACTTTCCTTTTGCTGAAATTTGATATTTAGCATTCCCTTTTTGGAATGTTAATTTTGAGACTGGGAAATGTTTTAAAGACTGAAAGTGTTTTAAAGTCCGTACTTATATAAGGCAGGCCAGGGACTTCCCTGGTGGTCCAGAGGCTAAGTTACCATGCTCCCAAAGCAGAGGACCTGGGTTTGATCCCTGGCCAGGGAACTAGATCCCCTGTGCCACAACTAAGAGTTTGCATCCCACATGCAACGAAGACTGAAGATCCTGCTACAGTTAAGATTACGTGTAGCCAAATGAATACATAAAAATAATTTTTAAAAATCAGCAGGCCAGTGAAGGGCAACCAAATGTGGTATCTGTTTTTAGGAGGGACTGTTTGTCAAAGGATATTAACTGATGAGAAATTTGAGATTGCTCAATGAGACTGTGACTTGTCTGGAGTTGAACTGTAGGTTGGTGGCAGATCCGTCACTAAACCCACGTGTTCCTACATATATTCACTGGGCCACAATGATGTCTGGACTGGTGACTTTTCTCGTGAAAAGAGGGTATAGACCATGGGGCTCAGAGATCATTCTTTTGTCTTGTTTTCAAATTGGAACTTGAGTGATTTTTTTTTTTTTTCTCTCCAGAGTAGTATACTCTATCCAGTTATTCCTTAGGAATTGGCGTCTCTTTAGAAACACTCAAAGTTTTGATTTTGACTCAGGCTCTGGAAAGCACTCCTCAAGGGAGCCCACGATGCCCCATCTTTAGTTAGGGACCTGTCTTCACGCTCCACTCACACTTGCTATGTGCAGTTACTGCATTGCTAACAGTCAGTAGATGCTCATCAGATGTTTGAATGACACTGATTTGTGGTATTACTTCTAGGAACTTTTAGAAAGAGTTGGAGTGTTCATGTGATGAGTGAGTTGTGAGATGTGAGAGTTGGACCATAAAGAAGGCTGAGCACCAAAGAATCAATGCTTTCTAATTGTGATACTGGAGAAGACTGTTGAGAGTCCCTTGGACAGTGAGGAGATCAAACCAGTCAGTCCTATATGAAATCAACCTGAATATTCACTGGAAAGACTGATGCTGAAGCTCCAGTACTTTGGCCACCTGATGAACCGACTCATTGGAAAAGACCCTGATGCTGGAAGGATTGAGGGCAAGAAGAGAGGGGGCTACAGAGGATGAGATGGCTGGTTGGCATCACTGACTCAATGGACATGAGTTTGAACAAACTCCAGGAGACAGTGAAGCACAGGGAAGCCTGGTGTGCTGCAGTCCATGGGGTTACAGTTGGACATGACTTAGTGACTGAACCACAAATGTTCATAAAATTGTGTCTCAATCAAATAGACAAATGACATCATCTAAAAATACATTAAAATAGAATTAGCATATCTTACCAAATATTTTGCTTTGAAGGTACCTTTCTATTTTTTTTTTAGTGATATTTTGTCTCAAACATATATTGGCATTTGGTTAGTCCTTGCTTCTTCATGAGACATCATCTGTTCAAAGAGACGTGAAATGAAGATGTTACTGCCAGAACCTAAAATATGGAAGAAGGGCAAGACGTTCTAACTAAATGAATGATGTTAGATATTTTGTAGTAACTCTTCCCCTCCCACCCCACCACTTAAGCCAAAGCATGCATGCATTCAGATTGAATGTTTCAACGTTATCTTCCCTTGTTTGATTGTACTCACTTCCTGTACTCACTTCCTTTCACTAATTTCGGGTATAAGATGTAACTGAAATAAAACATTCAAGATAAGAACTTTGTATGTATTAGTTGGGTTAGTCTAAATTATACTGCAGTTTAAAAAAAAAAAAGCACAGCAGCTAAATCTCAGTGGTTAACCTAACCTTAGAGAAACTTCCTGTTTGCTTGTGGGAGGAGCACTGAGAGTCCAGGACAGCCAGTGTCCATTGTGGTGGTGCGGCATCTCTGGGCACTCCTTTCTTGACATGTGCTTCTACTGTTGCTGTGGCAGGGATGGGAGCCTGGAGAATTGCACCCTGGCTCATCGGTGTTTCTGGCTGGAAGAGACACATGGGCATAACCACCAACCTAGAGCAGGAAAATCTTATCCTCTGATGAGATTGAAGCTGGAAGTACTGGTGGGTACTAGGACTATCTACCAAATCTGCTTTGTTTTCTCAGGAAGAGGGATAGCAGTGGTATCATTTAGGGCTTCCCACGTGGCACTAGTGGTAACAAACCCGCCTGCCAGCGCAGGAGGCATAAGAGACGCTGGGTCAGGAGGATCCCCTGGAGGAGCAGGTGGCAACCCACTCCAGTATTCTTGCCTGGAGAATCTCGTGGACAGAAAAGCCTGGTGGGCTACAGTCCATGGGGTCCCAAGGAGTCAGACACAACTGAAGTGACTTAGCACAGCACAGTGGTATCATATTGTGATCTCTTTCAACTTTCAGGATTTACTTATAATCTCAGCCGAAACATAAAACTGAAGGAAATTAATAGTCCTGCAAACCCATGTCAGACTGAAAACATGGGGGGAGGGATGCCATAGTAAACAGAAGATATTTACCTTTCTGATGTCTTGATTCAAATACTGTAACTGGTGCTCAGTCGGTTCATTTCAGTCGCTCAGTCGTGTCCAACTCTTTGCGACCCCATAGTTCCTTAAGAAAATGTTAAAACCTGTGGAGTCTGAAGCAGACTGAACAAAAAGATAGTCACCTTAGGCTTATTGCTCTGGTCAGAGCTGAGAGCCTGTTCACCTTTTAAAAGGACATTAGCCTTTGGAGAACGTCTTTGGTGGCTAAGTGAGTCCTTAAGTGAGGTTGCCTCTGTTACTACTGGAGGGCAGCTTCCAAATTTGTGTGTGTCAGAGGGAGAGGGGGCTGATTCCCACAGCCAGTCATGGTGAGGTGTTGGGGTTCCCCATGACGACTTTCAGGTGGCAGCTGGATTTTGACCTATAGACCTGTATCTGACTTCCTGGAGTTTTAAGACTCTCTGGAGGACAAAGGTATGAAGGGTTGCTGCTATTACCATCACTGGCCCTAAAACACATCGTTCATTTTAGTACTCAAGATGGTTGGACTACCCTTCGAGTACCGTCCCAGGGATGAGAAAGCTACCTTTCCATCTGTAATTTGCTTGATTTCCCCACTCCTTTGCCTTAAAATACACTTTAAAATTTGGAATTTATGTGGAAAGATTGTATAATTTTTTACTCAAAGAATCCTCTTATCTCACAGTGCCATAAAAAGTCATACTAAATCAACTATACTCTAATAAAACTTTTTTTTTTAAATCATATACTTTCATTTAAGATATTTATAGGGGACCCTAAAAAAGTCATAGAGACTGTTTTAGAGTAATTTAAATCCTATTATCCAGCAGAACATATTTCCCTGACCCTACTCAGACCCTACCCAGATAACTTTTAATTGTTCAAACATGTTCAGCAAGACAATCTAGAATAAAAATTTAAAACAGCATTTCATAAAAGTTTCAACAAATGAACCGAACTAGTAATATATTATCAGTGACCACACTGAAGAAAATGAGAAAGAAAAGAACTAACCTAAGTAACCTTGGAAAACAAGCTCTTCCCAGAATACTCAGGCTGAGGACAAAAACAAGTGTACACAAATGCTGTAATTTGGTTAGCTAGTCTGTTTCTCACAGGGATTTGGGTTAGCCATTCTGAAAGTACTTCATGTACATGGTAGAAGGAAACAAACAGTAAATATATTGTAGATAATGAGAGCAGTTTCTCACTGTGTGAGAATGAAACTATACATGAGACAGGACTAAAATGTGCCATATGGTACTGACTTGGATCAAGGGAATCAGTAGAAAATCGTGGCTTTTCATACGTGTACCTATAGAAAAATACAGATGTATGGGTGAGAGAACCTACATGTATGTGTTTCCCACCTCTGTCTGCTTGGAGGACCTCAGTTCATTTCAGTTCAGTCACTCAGTCGTGTCTGACTCTTTGCACCCCATGAACTGCGGCATGCCAGGCCTCCCTGTCCATCACCAACTCCTGGATTCCACCCAAACCCATGTCCATTGAGTCGGTGATGCCATCCAGCCATCTTATCCTCTGTCGTCCCCTTTCTCCTCCTGCCCTCAATCTTTCCCAGCATCAGGGTCTTTTCCAATGAGTCAGCTCTTTGCATCAGGTGGCCAAAGTATTGGAGTTTCAGCTTCAACATCAGTCCTTCCAATGAACACCCAGGACTGATCTCCTTTAGGATGGACTGGTTGGATCCCCTTGCAGTCCAAAGGACTCTCAAGAGTCTTCTCCAACACCACAGTTCAAAACCATCAATTCTTCGGCACTCAACTTTCTTTAGAGTCCAACTCTCACATCCATACATGACCACTGGAAAAACCATAGCCCTGACTAGACGGACCTTTGTTGACAAAGTAATGTCTCTGCTTTTTAATATGCTGTCTAGGTTGGTCATAACTTTCCTAGCAACAGGGAATACCTCTAGCATCTAGTTCTTGCTTTCTAAGCACCATTATCCAAGAAAAGGAACCGGGACTCTTGGGAAAAGTAATTATATTGAAGACGAGGAGAAAAAATGCAGAATGAACCTGGAGCAACTTGTATAGCCAGAAAATAAGGAACTGTTCCAAAAATGACAGGGCTTGTCAGAAGAATACAGAAGCCAAACTGAATGGACAAAGCTGGAGCAATTGTAGCAGCAAAATAAATAATGATAGTATTGGATTTTAACTTGTAGAATAAAATAAATATTCATGAGGCCACATTGATAAATTAATTACCTAAACAAATGGAGAAGAAGAAACAACACTTTCTTACAGAATTACCAGTTAATGAACATAGGTGGAAAAGAGTGAAATAGAAGAAGACCATTAAGCAAATCCTGCAGTAATGATTATGATTAATAAGAACCACTGTAGTTGCAAATATTTGTAGGCAAAATCTGAGAAGCAAGATATTTCCATAGTCTCCAGTATCTCCCCCAACATAGTTATTAGTTTAAAATAATTAATAATAATTTTATAGTGGAGAAACCTGCAGACACTACCTTAGCCAGGGGATCAAGATTAATATAGGCAGTAATAAGACATGGGCATCACGAACCTCTTGATATTATGCACAGAGAAGGATACAAGGATTTCACTGTCTGAAAAACAAGGAAAGATTGAGGAACATCAGATTAGTGGAAGTTAAGGAGAAGTGAAGTGAAGTGAAGTGAAGTCGCTCAGTCATGTCCGACTCTTTGTGACCCCATGGACTGTAGCCTACCAGGCTCCTCCGTCCATGGGATTCTCCAGGCAAGAGTACTGGAGTGGGTTACCATTTCCTTCCCCCGGGGATCTTCCCTACCCAGGGATCAAACCCGGGTCTCCCCCATTGGAGGCAGACGCTTTAACCTCTGAGCCACCAGGGAAGCCAGGGAGAAATAACGAGTAATTGAAATGTGAGAAACTGGATAGGATCTTAGAACAGAAAAAACACATCAATAAAAAAATGGGTGAAAATAGAATGAGGTTTGCAGCTTAGGCTTCCCTTGTGGCTCAGCTGGTAAAGAATCTGCTGCAATGCACAAGACCTGGGATCGATCCCTGGGTTGGGACGATCCCCTGGAGAAGGGAAAGGCTACCCACTCCAGTATTCTGGCCTGGAGAATTCCATGGACTGTATAGTCCATGGGGTCGCAAAGAACTGGACATGACTGAGTGACTTTTCACTTGCACTTGCAGCTTAGTAACCACTGGGTCTGACTGTGGTTATGTAAGGTCTTAACATTAGGGGAAGTTAAAGGAGTACGTGCTAAAATTAGTTCAAAACGTAAATGTAAATAAAAGGTAATAAAACATACCAATGAAAGTAAATTATTCTTTGGTTCTTCCTATTACAATTTCCACAGCGGAGCGGCTTTCAAGCAGCTGGCTGGATGTTCGTCACATTGAAAAATATGTAGACCAAGGTAAAAGTGGAACAAGAGAATTGCTTTGGTCCTGGGCTCAGAAAAACAAGACCATCGGTGACCTTTTACAGATCCTCCAGGAGATGGGGCATCATCGAGCTATCCATTTAATTGCAAATTATGGTAAGCATTGATTCAAATGATATTGCTCTTGGTTCATTTTATATAAATCGTAACTTGTAAATATTGTATTTTATCCAAGACATTGACTAGTCATGTTGTATGTCAGTGATTACTTACCTACGGCTTTTACCTGAAGGGGAGTTTGCAGCTTCATATTTTTGTGACGCTTTCTTTTCTTATTGCCTAACTTATACAACAGATTCCTTTCCACCACTTTATAGTTGCTTTTTAAAATTTATTTACAAGTTATACTTCTTAAAATGTTCTTACTTAGTTAAGAGAATCAGCTCTCTTTCCAAGAATCTGAAACTGAGTCATAAACATGATCAGAACCACAATATGAGTAAAATGAAAATAATGCTGTAATTTATTTTACCCTATAATAACAAATTAAAAATAATTGAATTTCCCCTGTGTATTTTAGGGCTTTCTTGGTGGCTCAGTGATAAACAATTCTCCTGCCAATGCAGGACACATGGGTTTGATCCCTGGGTCGGGAAGCTTCCCTGGAGGAGGAAATGGCAACCCACTCTAGTAGTCTTGCCTGGAGAATCCCATGGGCAGAGGAGCCTGGTGGGCTACAGTCCATGGGGTTGCAAAAAGTTGGACATGACTTAGCAGCTAAACAACAGCAACCATCTGTGTATTTTGGTGCAAATGATAACCTCCAGAATAACCCTGGAATTTCTCTGTTATCGTCACTGTTGAGTTTATGCCATGGCTTCTAACTTTGCTTTACCTGTTTACATCTATTTCACCATGTCCTGCTTCTTCCCTCTCTTTGTCTTCTGTTTCTGACGCTGTGTCATTCCTTACATTTAGAGTTACCTGGAAAGTAAAGCATGTACAGTCTTTGTAAATAAAATAATCTCCTAATGTACCTTGTTCTGTTTATTCCACTTTGGATTCATTGATATTGACAAGAATGATCTTGAGTTATCTTGGGTCTTAGGTTATGGATGCAGGACTCTTAGGTGGGAAAGTCCTTTAGATCAGCAGCCTTATTCTTTGAATCTTTCATCTAGGCATATTTGTAGTTCTGTGTATTTGCACACATGCTGTTTGATAATATATTTAGTCCAGGCAAGCCACTGTCTCATCACTTAAAGAAGCTTTACACACATGAGAAGAAATCCTGAGAGATTTGTACCAGAAAACTGTAGCTTCAGAGTGACTTTTATTTTGTAGGGTTTTCACATGAAGTAGGTATTAGACTGGAGAAGGCAGTGGCACCCCACTCCAGTACTCTTGCCTGGAAAATCCCATGAACGGAGGAGCCTGATAGGCTGCAGTCCATGGGGTCACTAGGAGTCGGACACGACTGAGTGACTTCACTTTCACTTTTCACTTTCGTGCATTGGAGAAGGAAATGGCAACCCACTCCAGTGTTCTTGCCTGGAGAATCCCAGGGACGGGGGAGCCTGGTAGGCTGCAGTCTATGGGGTCACCCAGAGTCGGACACGACTGAAGTGACTTAGCAGCAGCAGCAGCAGGTATTAGACAGTTCCCATAGGTTTCTAGCATGATATTATCCTATTAGTGATATACGTATAACTTGGCTAATACATTGTGTCTGTTGCACACTATTTCTTCACTGAGTTTTATACAGCAGAATGCTTCACTATGCCACTGACTGATCTAGTAAAGTGCCATTGAGTCTCTGGGAGCTGTAAAGTAATGCTTTTTCATTATTTGAGCCTTGTCCAGCCACCTTCACCACCCATGCAACTGGTTGTTCACAGTATAGACTCACACCAATATATTTTATACTTCAGTATATTTTATACTTCGGTTTTCTGGAATTGATTGCAGAGCGTCTTCTCACGCTCCATGTTGTTTGTTTATGCAATGGGGAATTATGTGGACAAAAATTCCACATCTTTGGTTTGACTCCAAGGCTGTGGCACATGCAAAATTTCATTTTTTTTTTCCTGAGTATTTTTTTGATTCCTCCCTTCCTTTTGTTTATTTAGTTTTGGCTGTGCTGGATCTCTGTTGCTCTATTCGGGCTGTCTCTAGTTGCAGTGAACAGGGGCCGCTCTCTGGTTTTGGCTCACGGGCTTCTCGTTTTGGTGGCTTCTTTTGTACGGCCTCTTGCACAGGCTCTAAGTGCACAAGCGTCAGGAGTTGCAGCATGTGGACTCAGTAGTTGTGACTTGTGGGCGCTAGAGCATGGGCTCAGTGCTTGTGGTGCATGGGCCCGGTTTCTCCGAGGCATGTGGGATCCCCCCAGACCAGGGGTCAGACCTGTGTTCCCTGCACTGGCGGGTGGACTCCCATCCACTGTGCCACCAGAGAAATCCCTTCGTTTTTTAAAATGTGGGATTAGTTGATTGGTGGAAAGACAATATACTGCCCTAATACCAGAAGATAGATAAATTTGACGTGAAAAGAGTGTTTTGTTTTGAATCCTTTGCTAGGGAAAATAGCATTATTTAGTTGGAATTTATTGAGTAAATGCTTTGAATTTTAATCTTATAAACATTAATTATATAGCTTATTAAAAGCAGCCAGGTGATGACTCCTTGGAAACATTTATTTTTGGCCATATCAGGTCTTGGTCAAGGCATGTGGACTCTGTAATTGCAACACGTGGGCTTAGTTACCCCCTGGGCATATGGGGTCTCAGTGCCTTGACCAGGGATTGAATCCAAGTCTCCTGCACTGGAAAGTGGATTTGTAACTACTGGATTACCAGGAAAGTCCCACATTGGAAACATTTAAGTGTAATTTGCTACATTTGTGTTTCCTATGACATCAACTCACTGAGTCAGGAGTTGCAGCTCCTAACTGAAAGACTAAAAAGTTAGTCTTTCTTTCTTGTTACCATGAACAGAGTTATCAATTATCCAAATAATCTATTTTTGTCTACTTTTCCTTAAAATTGTTTCATTTGGGGGAGTGATTTTCATGTTAGAGGGTTTTGTGGCATGTCATATTCCAATCTCCAGAGATCACTTTCTAGATTTGGAAGTTCTTTTGAGTAGTAAATCCCCTACATACCAAAGAGTTCCTTCCATTCCCAGAGTGCATTTGTAAATCCAATTTGTTTGTAAGTCCAATAAAGTTGGCCTAGGTACCCAACTCACACTATCAGCTAAAAAGTATTGTACTTAATAGGTTTATAATACTTTTCACACAAATAAAACATAAAAAGCAAACAAACACAAAAAATAAAGTATGTTTAATCTTATAGTACAGGACCTTGAAAGGTACAGTGGTCTAGTACAGCAGCTGGCATTCAGGGCCTGGCAGTGAGTGAACAGGCAAGAAGAGTCACTGACTGGAAGAGAGAGAGGAGGTAGGAGATGGTAGAGCTGAAGGATTGTTAGCAACAGGAAATGGACGGCAAGCTGCAATTAACACCTGACATTGAGGGAACACGTTTGCATCTTTGAAAGTTCTCAGTTTGAAGGCTCATATGTAGAGGACTTGACTGTGTTACAGAGAAAGGCCTTGTATTTCTTCCCAGGCATTTTTCCTGCAATTCAGGTGGCTGCCACTAGGTGGTGTCTTCACATCCAGGAAACATGCCCTCAGATCTCAGGGCATAACCAAGTTGTTCAAGAAACTAGAATTTTTACTTGCTGTCATTATATTTCTGGCATGCATATCCTTACATAGGCTTCCCCTGTGGCTCAGCGGTAAAGAATCCACTGCAGTGCGGGAGACACAAGAGATGTGTGTTCGATCCCTGGGTCAGGAAGATTCCCTGGAGGAGGACATGACGAACCACTCTAGTATTCTTACCTGGAGAATCCCATGGACAGAGGAGCCTGGCGGGCTACAGTCCATAGGGTCCCAAAGAGTCAGACATGACTGAAGTGACTTAGCATGCATGCATATGTCCTTACATATCGCATTGTGCATGTAAATCTCAATGGTCAGTGGTTGTCTTTTAATTTTCCTTTTTATAATTCTGTTTATTTTTTTATGGTTGTGCTGGGTCTTGGTTGCTATGCGGGCTTTTCTCTAGTTGAGCGGGGGCTACTCTAGTTGCTGTGCACAGGCTTCTCACTGCGATGGCTTCCCCTGTTGTGGAGCATGGACTCTAGGCACGTGGGTTTCAGCACATAGGACCAGTGATTGTGGTACACAGGCTTAGTGGGATCTTTCTGGACCAGAGATGGAACCAGTATCCCCTGCATTGGCAGGCGGACTCTACCTCTGAGCCACCAGCGAAGCCCGGTCTTTTAGTTTGGACATGAAATCCGCAGCTTTCTGCTGGCTTCTTAGGAGAGCCATTTTGAATCTTCCATTTTATCCAACAATGAAGCCTTGTCTATTTATATGCAACAACAGGATAATAGCTTTTAGTCTCCTTGCAACCTGAAAACTTCAAATTTTATTCTATACAGCAATACCTTTCTCAGAATGTTTGTTGTTTATTTTTCTTGCCTAATTGTCCTGCCAGAAGCCTTTAGTATAACATTGAATAAAAGTGGTAAGACTAGACCTTCTTTCTTGTTCCTGATCTAAGGGAAAAACATTTTTTTTCACTATTATGTATGATGTTCACTGCAGGTTTTTCACAGATGCCCTTTATCAAATTAAGGAATTTTTTTTCTCCCTAGAGTTTTATCATGATAGCTTATTGAATTTTATGAGTTTTGTTCATTTTACTAATGTGTGTTACATTGATTGGTTTTCAAATATTAAGCTAACCCTGGATTCCTGGGATGAATCCCACTTGGTCATAGTATCTCATCTTTCTTGTTTCTGGATTTAATTTGCTAATATTTTGGTGAGCATTTTTGCATCTACATTTATAAGGGTTATTGGTCTATAGTTTTCTTGTGCTGTTTTGTGTGGCATTGATATAAGAATAATATTAGCCTCAAAGAGATTTGGGAATTGTTTCCTCCTCTTCTGTTTTGGAAAAATTGGTGAAGAACTGGTCTTAAGTCTTCTTTAAATGCTTGGTAGAGTTCACTTGTGAAGCCATTTGGACCTGGGCTTTTCCTTATGAGAAGTGTTAAAATATTAGTTAAATTTCTTCCCTTGTTACAGATCCATTCAGATTGCTTATTTCTTCTTGACTTAGTTTTGGTAGTCTGTGTCTTTCTAGGAATCTGTCCATATTATTTATCTAGTTTTTGGACAAATAGTTGTTTACAGTATTCCCTTATAATTCATTTTATTTCTGTAAGGTCAGTAGTTATGTCTTTTGTTCTTAATTATGATAATTTGAGTCTTCTTTTTTTCTCTTTTGGTCAGTCTAACTAAGGGATTGTCAACTGTGTTTATATTTTCAAAGAACCAACTTTGATTTCATTGATTTTTCTCTTTTGTTTTTCTATTCTGTTCTTCTGTTTCATTTATTTCCACTCCAATCTTAATTCTTCCTTCTTTTTGCTTCCTTTGGTTTAGTTTTCTCTTCTTTTTTATTCCCCAATGCAAAAGTTTAGGCTATTTATTTGATATCTTTCCTCTTTTTAAAGGACAGCATTAACAGCAAAAAAATTTCCCTTTAAGCACTGCTTTTGCTGCATGCCATAAATCTTGGCATGTTGTGTTTTTGTTTTCATTTATCATAAAGCTTTTTCTAGTTTCCCTTGTGACTTCTTGACTCATTCATTATTTATGAATTTGGTGTTTAACGTTCATGTGTTAGTCAATTTCAAAAACTTCCTTTTGTTATTGATTTCTACTTTAATTCCAGGTGGTCAGAGAATATACTTTGTATGATTTCATCCTTCCAAATTTATTAAGGCTCATTTTACTGCCTAACGCATGATCTGTTCTGAAGAATGTTCAGTGTACAATTGCAAAGTATGAGTATATTGTGTTTTGGATGGGATGTTCTATAAAAGTCTGTTTGATCTAATTGGTTTGTAGTTTTGTTCAAGGTTTGTTATTGTGTTTGTTGCTAGTCTTCTAAGCAAAACAATCTAAGAAACACTAGAATACAATCTAAAACTATAAAATGAAATAAAACTTTTCTAAAGTCTGAATCAAAACATCAGAAGTAACTGCAAAGTAACTGCAGCTTAAATTTTTTGTAGGAAGCCACCACAGACTTCCTTAGTTCAGGCAGAACCATAACAGACAGAAGTAATAGTCCAGCTGGGGAGAGTGTGGGCGTTTGTGGTTGGTCTCTCTCTCACACACACATACCCACACACACACCCCTCTAATACCTTATGGTGCAAGATAGGATAACAAGTAAACTAAGCCAGAGGGATATAATCCCATAATTGTAAAAGTTTTAAATATATGTGCAGAAAACTGATAACAGTGTTGCTTTCTTCTTGTCAATTCTCACCTTCATACTTTAATATTTTTTATGATATCTAAGAATAGTTTTAGTTTGCTGATTCCTAGAATGTCGACGTTCACTCTTGCCATCTCTTGTTTGACCACTTCCAGTTTGCCTTGATTCATGGACCTGATATTCCAGGTTCCTATGCAATATTGCTCTTTACAGCATTGGACCTTGCTTCTATCACCAGCAAGGTGATGGGTGAATTTAACTCAGATGAACATTATATCTACTACTGCAGGCAGGAATCCCTCAGAAGAAATGGAGTAGCCATCATGGTCAACAAAAGAGTCCGAAATGCAGTACTTAGATGCAATCTCAAAAACGAAAGAATGATCTCTGTTCATTTCCAAGGCACACCATTCAGTATCACAGTAATCCAAGTCTATGCCCCAACCAGTAAGGCTAAAGAAACTGAGGTTGAACAGTTTTATGAAGACCTACGAGACCTTTTAGAACTAACACCCCCAAAAGATGTCCTTTTCATTATAGGGGACTGGAATGCAAAAGTAGGAAGCCAAGAAACACATGGAGTAACAGGCAAATTTGGCCTTGGAATATGGAATGAAGCAGGACAAAGACTAATAGAGTTTTGCCAAGAGAACGCTCTGGTCATAGCAAACACCCTCTTCCAACAACACAAGAGAAGACTCTACACATGGACATCACCATATGGTCAACACGAAAATCAGACTGATTATGTTCTTTGCAGTCAAAGATGGAGAAGCTCTATACAGTCAACAAAAACAACACCAGGAGCTGACTGTGGCTCAGATCATGAACTCCTTATTGAGAAATTCAGACTTAAATTGAAGAAAGTAGGGAAAACCACTAGACCATTCAGGTATGACCTAAATCAAATCCCTTATGATTATACAGTAAGAATATAGTGAGAAATAGATTTAAGGGACTAGATCTGATAGAGTGCCTGATGAACTATGGACTGAGGTGCGTGACATTGTACAGGAGACAGGGATCAAGACCATCCCCATGGAAAAGAAATGCAAAAAAGCAAAATGGCTGTCTGGGGAGGCCTTACAAATAGGTGTGAAAATAAGAGAAATGAAAAGCAAAGGAGAAAAGGAAAGATATAAGCATCTGAATGCAGAATTCCAAAGAATAGCAAGAAGAGATAGGAAAGCCTTCCTCAGCAATCAATGCAAAGAAATAGAGGAAAACAACAGAATTGGAAAGACTAGAGATCTCTTCAAGAAAATTAGAGATACCAAGGGAACATTTCATGCAAAGATGGGCTCAGTAAAGGACAGAAAGGGTATGGACCTAACAGAAGCAGAAGATATTAAGAAGAGGTGGCAAGAATACACAGAAGAACTGTACAAAAAAGATCTTCACAACCAAGATAATCACAATGGTGTGATCACTCACCTAAAGCCAGACATCCTGGAATGTGAAGTCAAGTGGGCCTTAGAAAGCATCACTACGAGCAAAGCTAGTGGAGGTGACGGATTTCCAGTTGAGCTATTTGAAATCCTGAAAGATGATGCTGTGAAAGTGCTGCACTCAATATGCCAGCAAATTTGGAAAACTCAGCAGTGGCCACAGGACTGGAAAAGGTCAGTTTTCATTCCAATCCCAAAGAAAGGCAATGCCAAAGGATGCTCAAACTACTGCAGAATTGCACTCATCTCTGAGCGACTTCACTTTCACTTTTCACTTTCATGCATTGGAGAAGGAAATGGCAAGCCACTCCAGTGTTCTTGCCTGGAGAATCCCAGGGATGGGGGAGCCTGGTGGGCTGCTGTCTCTGGGGTCGCACAGAGTCGGACACGACTGAAGCGACTTAGCAGCAGCAGCAGCAGCACACGCTAGTAAAGTAATGCTCAAGATTCTCCAAGCCAGGCTTCAGCAATACGTGAACCGTGAACTTCCAGATGTTCAAGCTGGTTTTAGAAAAGGCAGAGGAACCAGAGATAAATTGCCAACATCTGCTGGATCATGGAAGAAGCAAGACAGTTCCAGAAAAACATCTATTTCTGCTTTATTGACTATGCCAAAGCCTTTGACTGTGTGGATCACAATAAAGTGTGGAAAATTCTGAAAGAGATGGGAATACCAGACCACCTGACTTGCCTCTTGAGAAACCTGTATGCAGGTCAGGAAGCAACAGTTAGAACTGGACATGGAAAAACAGACTGGTTCCAAATAGGAAAAGGAGTACGTCAAGGCTGTATATTGTCACCCTGCTTATTTAACTTCTATGCAGAGTATGTCATGAGAAACGCTGGACTGGAAGAAACACAAGCTGGAATCAAGATTGCCAGGAGAAATATCAATAACCTCAGATATGCAGATGACACCATGCTTATGGCAGAAAGTGAAGAGGAACTGAAAAGCCTCTTGATGAAAGTGAAAGTGGAGAGTGAAAAAGTTGGCTTAAAGCTCAACATTCAGAAAACGAAGATCATGGCATCCAGTCCCATCACTTCATGGCAAATAGATGGGGAAACAGTGGAAACCGTGGCTGACTTTAATTTTTGGGGCTCCAAAATCACTGCAGATGGTGACTGCAGCCATGAAATTAAAATATGCTTAGTCCTTGGAAGGAAAGTTATGACCAACCTAGATAGCATGTTCAAAATCAGAGACATTACTTTGCCAACAAAGGTCCGTCTAGTCAAGGCTATGGTTTTTCCAGTGGTCATGTATGGATGTGAGAGTTGGACTGTAAAGAAAGCTGAGCTCTCTTCTGAGCTTTTGAACTTTGAACTTTTGAACTGTGGTGTTGGAGAAGACTTATGAGAGTCCCATGGACTGCAAGGAGATCCAACCAGTCCATTCTGAAGGAGATCAGCCCTGGGATTTCTTTGGAAGGAATGATGCTAAAGCTGAAACTCCAATACTTTGGCCACCTGATGCGAAGAGTTGACTCATTGGAAAAGACTCTGATGCTGGGAGGGATTGGGGGCAGGAGAAGGGGACGACAGAGGATGAGATGGCTGGATAGCATCACTGACTCGATGGACATGAGTCTCAGTGAACTCCGGGAGTTGGTGATGGACAGGGAGGCCTTGCATGCTGTGATTCATGTGGTCACAAAGAATCAGACACAAGTGAGCAACTGAACTGAACTGAAGAATAATTTAAGATAGGTGCTGATGGACTTCCCTGGCAGTCCAGTGGTTGAGACTCCACACTTCTGTTGCAAGGGGGCATGGGTTCCATCCCTGGTCAGGGAACTAAGATCCTGCATGCCACATGTTTTTTGTTAAAAAAAATAAATAATACAAACAAAAAGATAGGTGCTTATGTTCTAAGTGAACAAAAGTATGTTTTTATATTTGATCATTAGAAAGCTCTTTCACGTATGGACATTTGTAACCATTCAATGGGAATGAAACTGAGCTTTAGAAATGAACCTTACTAGCAAGGTATTTATTTCACAATGTAATAAAGAAAAAAGAAGTGTTTGTTAAGAACGTAACAGTTATTATACCTAACTTCCCTCATTTCTCTTTCAGGAGCAACCTTGAATCCTATAGAGCAGAGTCATCGGGAGAAAGAATTTCCAAACATGTTACAAAAGGTAGAATGTGTGTGCGTAGATAATGACCCTTGAACTCTGTTGCATCTATAATCGAGTGTAAGGAGTGAAGTTATGAGGCAGAAAAATGCTGTTATTTGCAGCTACTTTTTTAAAGCCAGGAAAGCTTTCGTTCTCATTCTTCTTCACTTATTTGGGAATTCAGGAGATTGTGTGTTAGTCACCCAGTCATGTCTGACTCTTTGCAACCCCAGGGACTGTAGCCCGCCCGACTCCTCTGTCCATGGGATTCTCCAGAATACTGGAGTGGATTGCCATTTTTTGGTAACTGTTTGAAGAGTTGAGGGCTTTCTCCTCTCAGTGATCTGTCAGAGATGAGTCATAGAACATTTAAGAGTACTGTGAGTTATGTATTTGTCTTAACTCAATTTTTAGTTTTCCTGTTCTAGTTGACATTTTGCATGTTGTTGTTAGTTTTTATTAAAGCAAATTAGAGATAATCAGTTTTATAGGACTAGAAGTCATTTAAAATTGACTATAACTGACTGTGACATTGATACTTGATTTTTTAGCATTAGTGTGGAGTCCTGCATTGGTGTGGAAGCCTGCGTTGGTGTGGAAGCCTTAAATATATATGGCAGTGAATACTGTTGAATAGAATAAAATAACTTTGCATTCTACTAGCTTTCTTCTAAATTATATTCCACTTTCTTGCACTGTATAGTCCCAGGGGTAGCTTTGGATTTCTGTTGAGGTTCTGTTCTTTCTAGACTTATGAAATTGAATTACTTTAATATGTATTTCTTCTTTTAGGAAACAGCCAATGTCACAGTGGATAATGTTCTTATTCCTGAACGTAATGAAAAAGGTAAAAAAAACAAACAAACCAACTTTCCTTTAAATCATGCTTTCCTTTAAGTGAATTCATGAATTCCTTTAAGTGACATTTAGACATATCCAATAAACATGGTAACCATTAATATGCAGGTTCAGGATAAATTTTTCATAGATATCAAAATAGTCTCAATTTTGACTAATCCATTGTTCTGATGGATGATATGTTGCTATTATTTTACAAGTTCATTGTCCAATAAAGAGCATAATTGTGGTCTCACTTATAATTTCATGACATTTGCTATTTTTATGTGTCATAGGAAGACATTTAAAAATTATGTTGAGTTTTGTATACTTTTAGAAATTTTCATTGCACTTGTAGAGAAATCTTTAGCGGTTATTGTAAAGCGGTGCTGGTGGTCACTATGAAAAACAATTATTTGCCACATCAACTTTCCTATTCTATCAGCTGAGAGAATAGTTTCCTTCTATCTGGAAATCAGCCTGATAAACTTTAGTGGCTGTTTAAGGCTGCTTTGCCTAATCTTCGCCACCAGATCTGATGCTTCTTTGGTTCAAAAGAGAATTTAAAAAGTTAGATAAGGTTATGGTCTTTTGAAAGTGAAAGTGTTAGTTGCTCAGTTGTATCCAACTACTTGCCACCCCATGGTTCAGTAGCCTGTTAGGGTCCTCTGTTGGTGGAATTTTCCAGGCAGGAATATGGGAGTGAGATGACATTCCCTTCTCCAGGGGCTCCCCCAGGGGTCAAACCCGGGTCTCCTGCATTGCAGGCAGATTCATCTGAACCACCCATGGTCTTTTAAGATTTTGCAAAAAGGTCCAAATGAAACAGGAAATGTGTTAAGTATAGCCAGAATTGGTCTCTGCAGGATTTATTTAGGCTTTTCCCTTTGAATTTGCATTTGGTTACCTCTGAAATGTTTCCTCCCATTCTCTGCTTGAGATGATTTTCTTAAAGAGCTGAAGCATCTCCCCAATTTACTCTGGGGAAGTAAGTTGGATTTGGCTCATGAGAAATATTTCTACCAGTCATGCTTAGCGAATATTATTTAGTCATAGTAAGATTTCAACTTCAATATATATATATATATGTTTTTTTCTACTAGTTTGGGGTTCATCATGGGTCACCAGTAATCTGTTGATCTAATGACAAGGAAATAACCTTAGGAAAATTACCCCAACTAAGTTGTCTGGCTAATCTCTTTGGAAAGGTGATAGAATCACAGTGTTATTGTTTGAGTATCTAAGAAGCTATTTGCTCTGTGGGATGGTGGGAGCCAGACCCAAATGAGAGTCAAGAGAGCTCACGATAGGCTTTGGTGTTGGCTCCTGGGATGTCTCTACTGACTTTTCACTGGACTCTGATTTGTTTCTAATAGGGAGGTCTTGTTTCTTTATAATGATGGCTGATTCTTAAAAAGCAGAAAGATAACTTATCTTCTCCCTACTTTCCTTCCAAAGGAATATTGCTAAAATCCTCCATCAGCTTTCACAGCATCGTAGAAGGAACCAAAAATTTCCACAAAGACTTTTTAATCGGAGAAGGGGAAATTTTTGAGGTATACAGAGTGGAAATCCAAAACCGAACATATGCCATTAAATTATTTAAACAGGTATGGAAAGAATTACTATCACAGGATATCGATTCCATTTATTTGCTCATATTTCATATTAAAATGTGTCATTTTTCATCAGCATTGAAAGGAGGTGTACTGGAGAATAAAATTTCATAAATGGAAATAAGATATATGACCTCAGGTGACTGAAGAAATGACTAAGAAATGAATGCCTGTCTTGCAGGATTGTGGGAGTTAAATCCTTCCCCTCCCCAGGTGTATGGCCTGAGAAAGACTTTTCTGAGAAGCCTTTTAGGGCCACTGGGAGTTTGCTTAAGATGGTCAGATTGTGTCAGTCTGCTCCAGTTTTTCCTGCCCTCTCCAGGCTGCTTCACAGGTTAAACCATAGGCTGGTATTTGGTGCTACTAAATTGTCTTCAGTTACAGTCCAGGAGAGCAGGAAAGAGGAGGCTTCAAGGGCAGCAAGGCAACCATCAGAGCAGGAGGTTGGAACACAGCCGAGAACAGCCAGGAAAGCATAGTTGTATCCTCTAGGAGTTCGCGGTCTTGTGGGGGGAACAGGTGAAGAAAAGATTAAGTTGTAGCGTGACAAGTACCTGAGCAGAGATTTGCCCTAAAGGTCATGGGAGCACATAGAAGACAGCCAGAGGAGAGGCTGGTGCCTCCAGCACCCGAAGAGTGCCCGGCACAGAGTAACTACTCAATAAATGTGTCTGCAGTAATCAAATGGAAAAATGGATACAAGAAAGTGACCTCTCAGCTTGATTTTGAAAGACAAAGAGACTTTTGCCAGGCAGGGAGGGAAGATGGAAGATATAGCAGGTGCCAAGATCTACGGGGGCATGCATGGGAGCATATGTCTTTTCACAAATACCAGACTGGTAGAGCAGAATTTAGTGTGGGAGCGTTTAGTGTGAACGTAGTGGCAGCAGGTGATACTGGAAAGAGGTCAAGTCCATTGGTGCTTTCTAAGCAGGAGAGTGAAAGGACTAGATTTGTGTTTTGAAATATCACTTTGATTACAGGTTGGATGATGAACTGGAAATTGGAGGAAAGACAGCAGGAATTAGACTAGAGGTGGAAAGACCTGGCAGAGGGTATTTCAGACGTGTAAACTGAAGTGGATAGGGCTGAAACCTGTATTCTCCAGTCTAATGTTAGAATCACCAGGAAGGTTTTTTGTTTTTAAAAAAGGAATATAATTGCTTTACAATGTTGTGTTAGTTTCTGCTATACAACGGAGTGAATCAGCTGTATGTATATCAGCTGTGTGTGTGCTAAGTCACTTCCGTTGTGTCTGACTCTTTGTGACCCCATGTACTGTAGCCCGCCAGGCTTCCCTGTCCATGGGGTTCTCCAGGCAAGAATGCTGCAGTGGGTTGCCATGCCCTCCTGCAGGGAATCGTCTTGACCCCGGGATCAAACCTGCGACTCCTGCATTGCAGGCAGATTCTTTACCACTGAGCCACTGGGGAAGCCCCTCCTTGTGGCCACAGCAAAATAGCACTATCTCTTAGTATCACCTTCTTTATCTGCCTTTCCCAGTGGACTGGATGGTTTTCTTTAGAGAGCTCTTATGTATGTTTGTATCTCAGTGCCTTATTACAGGGCCTGGCCTATAGTAGTTGTTCAATAAATGTTTGTTAGGGGAATTGAAAGAAGCACATATGCTGTCTTTATGAATTTAGTTGCAATTCACTATTAGTAAAAAGATAGAAGGTAGCAAAGTTACCCAAGATCTAGAAGTTGAACAAAGTCCTATACACACATCAGGAAAAAAAATGAGATAATTTCATGAAGCTTTAGTCACAGAGCCTTTTTTTTTTTTTTTGTTAATAAGAAATGGAGTTTTGTAACAGTTGGGACCTTAACTTCAGTAACCTTTCTTAGAGGGCCTGAGGCTGGGCGATGTACTAGATGTGTTAGATTCATCCAAATCACCTGGGATCTTACAGCACAGATTGTGATTCAGTGGGTTCATGTAGTGACCTGAGACTCAGCATTTCCCACCAGCTCCCGGAGAAGCTGGTGTTCCTCCTGCACAGGACACACTTTGAAGCAGCAAGACTGGTAGGGTAGCATGAACACAAAAGCTGACCCTTCACATTTTCAGGCTAAGAAAACGCGGACCCCAGGGAGGTTCAGTGACAATAAGTCACAAATAGTGAGTGTTAGAGGTGGGCCTGTGGAGAAGGCAATGGCACCCCACTCCAGTACTCTTGCCTGGAAAATCCCATGGATGGAGGAGCCTGGTAGGCTGCAGTCCATGGGGTCGATAAGAGTCGGACACGACTGAGCGACTTCACTTTCACTTTTCACTTTCCTGCATTGGAGAAGGAAATGGCAACCCACTCCAGTGTTCTTGCCTGGAGAATCCCAGGGACGGCGGAGCCTGGGGGGCTGCTGTCTACGGGGTCACACAGAGTCAGACACGACTGAAGTGACTTAGCATAGCATAGCATAGCATAGAGGTGGGCTTGAGACCCAGTCCACTTGGTTCTCAGTACCGTGGTTTTTTTTAAATATAAATTCCCATAATGTGGTCCTTGAAAATGATTTGTTGGCTGAGTTTATTGCTTCTGACTTCTTGGGTTAACTTAGAAAATAGCTTCCAGGATTCCTGTTGGCTTTCTCTCCCTTTGTTCCTAAGCACAGAGAACTCTAAAAACTCTGCCCTTTCTAGCAATTTACATATGGTAACTGGAACACACTTTAACCCTTTCATGGGAGAAGTTAGGCATTTGAGATTCAGAGACATGCAGCGCTGTAAGATGTAGGAAGCCATCAAAGACAGTGCCAGGTACAGAAGAAGTCCTCCAGATAATATTATTGAATTCATTAATTTGTCCATATGTCAGGCACTGGGCTAGCTTCTGAAGCTTTTTTGAAGTAAAGAGTTAAGTTTTTCATTTTCCTAGTACACCTTTTTTTTTCAAAATTAATACAAAGGTAAACTTAAACCAACAGCCAAGTGACCCAAGTCATGAATGCCCAATTATTGAAATCACTTCTAAGTAGGATCACAATCTGGATTCTTTGAGATCAAGTGGGGAGTTTCTGTCATGAGATTTTCTTCGACTACATAAAATATTTTTGAATTTATGTAAGTGTATACAAAATACGGTGAAAAGGTTTAAATATAAAATGCAGCAATCTGATACATTTCATGAAAAACTTTTAATTCAGAAGCAGCGGTTCTAAATCTGTTTTGGCTTTAATGGGTTTTTGAAAGCTAAGGATTTTCTCCCCAGAAAAACATTCATATGCGTTTATACCAAAAAGTGTCTGATTTCATAGACCCTAGGTTAAGAGTACCAGAAATAGATCCTTTCCTTATTTTTTTTCCTTGTTTTTCTGTATTTAGGGGGGAAAGATGCAATGTAAGAAACAATGGAAGAGGTTTTTGTCTGAGCTTGAAGTTTTGCTACTGTGAGTATATTGCTTGAAATTTCTCCCCTTGTGCCTGGTTTTCATCTCTGTTCATCTTTGATTCTACAGCACAGAGCTTGGCATGGTTGGCATTTAATAAATGCGGGTTGGAGGTTAGAACACTGGGTAAATTTTTGACATCTGCTTTGGTATATTCTTTGGAATACATTTAAAAATATACTATTTACATAATTCACTTGAGCCTATTTTAACAAGAAACTGTCACAAGGAAGTGGATTAAATCATGTGTGGCTAACATGACTGAATGTAAAATGATTCTTAGAACATTAGAATTGTATATATTTTACCATTGCTCCTCTTTCTTAAGAGACATTCCAGTCAAGAAACTGTTTCATCAATATAAACCTCTTCTGGAAGAGAGTTTAGACAAAGAAATCAAGTGCTTTTGATGTGCATATTATTTTCTGGGAATTCATTCATGAGCCTGAAAGTCCTTGGAGACAAACTAAAATGACTTCATTTTCATATATATTCATATCTGCAGCTGTGCAGCCTGCTTCATCGAAGGCCCCTAACCCTATAGAGTTCAGTCATCACCCTTTACAAATAGAAAATGTTCTTTTCAGATGTTTCCTAAACCAATATGTGAATTCGGGGGAGGGAGGTATTATCCTAAATCCTTCTCCTTTTATACCCAAGATCAGAAATCAAAATGTTAGAGGCTAAGCATAAAAACTTAATACATCATTTAGTCAACAAAAAAACGAAAACCAAAATTGTAATAAGAAAGTTTTTATATTTAAGCTTTATTTTTTTGCTTATGAATAAATAATAAATTCAGACACTCCAGAATTCCAAAAGGGCAGAAGAGTAAGCCAAGAAGAGATTTTCTTCCATGTTCTCATCCAGCCACCCAGCCACTTTTCCCAAAGGCAACAGTGTTATCAGTTTCCTATATGTCTTTCCAGAAATATTTTATTTGTAAGCATATGTGTATTTTGTTTTCTTACTTTCCTCTTCGCACACAAGAGACAGCATACACACATTGTTCACTTTGCTTATTTTAGTATTCCATTGTGTGCTGTGGCTTCCCTGATAGCTCAGTTGGTAAAAAATCCGCCTGCAATGCTGGAGACTCCAGTTTAACTCCTGGGTTGGGAAGATCCTCCGGAGAAGGGATAGGCTACCCACTCCAGTATTTTGGGGCTTCCCTTGTGGCTCATCTGGTAAAGAATCCGCCTGCAATACGGGAGACCTAGGTTCGATCCCTGGGTTGGGAAGATCCCCTGGAGAAGGAAAAGGCTACCCACTCCAGTATTCTGTCCTGGAGAATTCCATGGACTGTTTAGTCCGTGGGGTCGCAAAAACTCAGACATGACTGAGCGACTTTCACGTACACTTTTGTGTGCCTGTGTTATAACGTAATTTACCATTTTCCCATCAATGGATTTTTAGATTTTCCTAATCTTTTACATGAAATTAAAAGATGCTTACTCCTTGGAAGAAAAGTTATGACCAACCTAGATAGCATGTTCAAAAGCAGAGACATTACTTTGCCAACAAAGGTCCGTCTAGTCAAGGCTATGGTTTTTCCAGTGTTCATGTATGGATGTGAGAGTTGGACTGTGAAGAAAGCTGAGCGCCGAAGAATTGATGCTTTTGAAGTGTGATGTTGGAGAAGACTCTTGAGAGTCCCTTGGACTGCAAAGAGATCCAACCAGTCCATTCTGAAGGAGATCAGCCCTGGGATTTCTTTGGAAGGAATGATGCTGAAGCTGAAACTCCAGTACTTTGGCCACCTCATGCGAAGAGTTGACTCATTGGAAAAGACTCTGATGCTGGGAGGGATTGGGGGCAGGAGGAAGAGGGGACGACAGAGGATGAGATGGCTGGATGGCGTTACTGACTCGATGGACGTGAGTTTGAGTGAACTCCGGGAGTTGGTGATGGACAGGTAGGCCTGGCGTGCTGCGATTCACAGGGTCGCAAAGAGTTGGATATGACTGAGCGACTGAATTGAACTGAACTCAACTGAATCTTTTACTTAAAATAGTGCTACAATGAGAAAACTTTATATATTGTTATTTTGTAACTCCAGAAGTTGGTGATGGACAGGGAGGCCTGGCGTGCTGCGATTCATGGGGTAGCAAAGAGTCAGACACGACTGATCGACTGATCTGATCTGATCTGATGTGTTAAAGTATATCTAAGAAAACTTCATATAAATAAATTTATAGGGTCATGTTCCATGCCACCAAATTGTCCTTCAGTAGAAACTATACTAGTTTACACTTAACACCAGTCATATATAAGAGTGCCTGGTTCCCCATATTCTTGCCAATATAGCATTTATTCTTTTATCAGTTTTTTCTGATCTGCTAAGTGGATATGGTTTTTCAGTGTAGTTTAAATTTCTTTTTCTATGATGAATGAATCTTTTTACATATAAAGAGATTTATTTCCTTTTCTGTGAAATATCTGTTAATGTTCTTTGCCCATTTTTTATTAGACTGTTGGATCTTTTCTGTTTTTGATTGGAGGATAATTGCTTTACAATATTGTGTTGGTTTCTGCCATACGTCAACATTAATCAGCCATGCGTATACATATGTCCCTTCCCTCTTGAACTTCCCTCCCACCTCCCACCCCATCTGACCCCTCTAGGTTGTAACTAGAGGGAGGTCGAGCTCCCTGCGCCATACAGCAAATTCCCGCTGGCTATCTATTTTAATATGGTAACGTGTATGTCTCCGTGCTGCTCTCTCAGTTTACCCCATCCTCTCCTTCCCCCACTGTGCCCACAAGTCTGTTCTGTATGTCTGCATCTCTATTACTGCCCTACACATAGGTTCATCAGTACCATTTTTCTAGACATCCTTCACTTTCATATACGTGTTAATATACGATATTTGTGTTTATCTTTCTGACTTACTTCACTCTGTATAACAGGCTCTAGGTTCATCCACCTCACTGCAACCGACTCGAGTTCATTCCATTTTATGGCTGGGTAATATTCCATTGTATATATGTACCACAACTTCTTCTTTTGTTTTTTTGGTACCACAACTTCTTTATTCATTCATCTAGATTGCTTCCATGTCCTGGCTATTGTAAATAGTGCTGCAGTGAATATTGGAGTACATGTGTCTTTTAGAATTGGGGTTTGCTCAGGGTATATGCCCAGTAGTGGGACTGCTGGGTCATATGGTAGTTTTATTCCTAGTTTTTAAATAAATCTCCATACTGTTCTCCATAGAAACTGTATCAATTTATATTCCCACTAACTAGACTGTTGAGTATTTTTCTTAATAGTTTGTCAGAGCATTTCATATAGTAGAGAAAATTAGCCTTATTTTTATGTTTTAAGATACAAATAATTATTTTTACCCCATTTTCATTTGTCATTGCTTATTCTAGTTTTGTACCATTTGGAGATGGTTCTCATGTAGTTGAATTTAATCTATATTTTCCTTTATGGATTCTAGGTTTTATATTATAGTTTAAAGATCTCTCCAACTGAGAGATTTTAAAATAATTTTGCCATTTTTTCAAGTACCTTTATATTTTCACTTCTATACCTGATCCATTTGGATTTATTCTTCTGAGGCATTTACATATTACTTTAGAATTAACAACATTATGGCATTGGATGTTTCTGGTATGCCATCGTTATCATTTATGTTGCTAATATTTCTTTAGCTTTAACGCTATTCCAAGTGCTTCATGTGTATTCATTCTTTAATCCTCACAACAGGCCTGAGCTGGTCCTGTGACTATCCTCATTTTGTAGATGAGGAAGCTGAGGTAGATGCTACTTTTTTTTTTTTTGCAAGATCCAACTTATTTCCTAAGTCATACTCACCCTTTCTCTTCTTAGACTTTTACTGGTGAGTAAGTCAGAGGCATTAGAACATACTGTCTGGAGTGGAATTAGGAGAGAACTGCACAAACAACAGATAGTTTCAGTAAGTTAAATAATAAGCAGGTGCAGAGTGCTGAGGACTTCCCTGGTGGCTCAGTGGTAGAAAAATCTGCCTGCAATGCAGGAGACATAGACTCAATCCCTGTTAGGGATTGGGAAAATCCCCAGGGGTTGGGAAAATCCCCTGGAGAAGGAGGTGGCAACCTAATCCAGTGTTCTTGCCTGGGAAATGCCATGGACAGAGGAGCCTGGTGGGCTATAGTTAGTGGGATCACAACAGAGCTGGACATGACCGAACATGCTCACACATACACAGAGTGCTGAGGGAAGAGGAAATGCTAATTTGCGGGAGGGGTGGGTGGCAGAGTAGACATCTTGGAAAAAGTAAAATCTAAGCTGAGACCTGAGCATGAGTTTTTTTTTGGTTATAAAATTAAGGGAACTACTTAATGTATTGCGTATGTGTTTATGTACACACACACACACACACACACGTACACACGTACATACACCCACACTCCCTTTCTTGACGTAGGAACAGAGGGACTCAGAAGGGATGTATGTGTGCTTAGTCGCTCAGTCACGTGGCACCCCACTCCAGTACTCTTGCCTGGAAAATCCCATGGACGGCGGAGCCTGGTAGGCTGCAGTCCATGGGGTCGCTAAGAGTCAGACACGACTGAGTGACTTCACTTTCACTTTTCACTTTTCACTTTCATGCATTGGAGAAGGAAATGGCAACCCACTCCAGTATTCTTGCCTGGAGAATCCCAGGGATGGGGGAGCCTTGTGGGCGGCCGTCTATGGGGTCGGAATTCTCCAGGCAAGGATACTGGAGTGGGTTGCTATGCCCTCCTTCAGGGGATCTTCCCAACCCAGGGATCAAACCCAGGTCTCCTGCATTGCAGGCAGATTCTTTACTGTCTGAGTCACCAGGAAAGCCCAAGAATATATATGTATGTATTATATAGATGTGTGTGTATACACATACGTTTCATAGGTAAGCTTTACAACTGAAGAAATGAGTAATAGGACTTTATATATAGCACCATTTTTTTTTTTTGTAAAAAATAGCTTTATTTGTTTTAATATCCCCAAATGTGCCTTGAAGAGCCTGGTGGACTACAGTTCATGGGGTTGCAAAAGAGTCAGACACAACTTAGCAACTAAACAACAACAATTAAGCTTGCCTAAGACATAAAAGGTGTTCAGTAAATAATTGTTGAACTGAGTTCACAGTATGTGTGACTTTCACATGCTTTGTATTTCATAGCTGTTACAAGGGTTACATTGGTTTTCACTGTGATGACACATGCCCTCAAGAAATAGTTTAAAAAGGAACCTGAAAAATGTATACAATACGGACATAGAATTCTGTGATTTAAAAATCAGTGGTGTGTTTTTCAACATCAGATTTTACTAGTCACATGGATCTTAGGTAACGATACAAACTTCATGAAGCCATTGGATGTCTCTTAATTGTGTGACTTGGTGCCTAGTACTTTAGTCCCCGACACAGTAGCATTCAGTAAATGGATAAATGAAAACAGTCTTCTGTACTCTTCTCTTTTGGTGATTTTACTTGCACATGTATATCAAAAGCAATGAAATGGATCATTTCAGTTGCATTATATTTATTTATGTAAAAAATAAGTTATATTGGGTTTTATGTTGATAAATAAGGTAATATTGAATATTGTTTTCTATATTATAAAGCTCCCAACACCCCACATCTTAAGAACTCTCATTTCTGAACATTTCTGTCCTATTTGGATATTAGCTGGTATTTGTTAGAATGTGTGCATGTGTGTGTGGTGTCACTTCAGTCGTATCCAACTCTTTGCACTCAATAGACTGTAGCCCACCAGGCTACTCCGTCCATGGGATTCTCCAGGCAAGAGTACTGGAGTGGGCTGCTGTGCCCTCCTTCAGGGGATCTTCCTGAACCCATGTCTCTTCTGTCTCCTGTACTGGCAAATGGGTTCTTAACCACTAGCACCACCTGGGAAGCCCATTTGTTAGAATACTTTAAGCCAATTTGGAAGGAAAACTGTCACGTGTCCAGTGAAATTCCCTCTCCCTTGGCCAGATTTATATTCTGCTTTATGCCTGTTCCACAGCCCACCTAACCACCCCGCAAACAGGGTGTTGTTCATTTCCTGTTTGAATAACCAGTTTGATAGATTTAAAAAATCTTTTGTTTCAAGGTTCCGTCATCCGAACATACTGGAGTTGGCTGCATATTTTACAGAGAGTGAAAAGTTTTGCCTGGTTTATCCATATATGAGAAATGGATCACTCTTTGACAGATTACAGTGTGTAGTAAGTCATATCCATCACTCTGCCTGATATTCTGACCCTCTAAGCCCTGAGGGAGCTGCTGAAACCTTCTGAGAGAACCAGGAGGCCAACATGTGTTCATGTGAAGGGATGCCAACAGTGGGTTTCCCAAGAAAGTAGAGGACTTCCCCATGAATTAATTTCTTACTCTTAGAAGGTTGCATAAATACCCGAGTTGTTGTGTGTTGTGCAAAATGGTGGCCAAAAGAGTTGCTGGGTCCTCACTCCTCATTGGTACCATGTCTCAAATGAGTTTATGTCAACTACCATTATTGAGCAGGTAATTTTTATTTGCATAACTTTATGCAAAGTACCATTCAATATGGAGGGTAGACATAAAAGTGATACCTATATCACTTAAAAAGAAGGAGGCTGAATAAATGCCATGGTTTCTCTTGTGATGTTTTTGAAAGATAAGTTAAAAAATAGATTCCAAATTTGTAAATTTGCAGTTAAGATGAGAATAAAAACAGATTATTCTCAATTACCCACACTGTTGTGCCACAAATAATCTAAAAATCTTATACAGTGAAATTTTAAGCATAGTTATCTTATTAGCCATATTTCAATGTATGCAACATTAAAATTATTGGGTATTTTCATTGCCTATAAAGGGACCCAGAACCAGCATGGGTAGTAGAGGAAAACCCATCTTGAATTAAAAATAGGTTATGGTTAACTAAAATATTGATTCACCCACCTCTTTATCATTAGAGTTTATTCTAGCATACACCGAGGTAGTGAATACAAACATGGTTTTTACTCAGAAAATACCACGAAACCAACCACTGTTGTCTTTTCAGGGTGACACAGCCCCACTGTCTTGGCACATTCGAATCGGTGTATTAATAGGAACATCTAAAGCCATCCAGTACTTGCACAACACGGAACTCTGCTCCGTCATCTGTGGCAGTATATCCAGGTAAATTATCCCAGGGCTCTAGGTTACACTGAAGGCTCCTTTCATCATCACTGGTAAGTCAGACTTCACCCTATTTTCTATCTGCAGTTTCCCTGGTATATATCTCTATGTGTTAAGAATTCTCATGAACGTACTTAAAATCTTAGCTTTTTAATGAAAACATGTCTATCGAATTTTAAAAGCTACATTTGTATTGCCAATGGAAGAGTTTACATTATTTTTAGGAATTATTGATGAGCAGTGTAGGATAGACAGTTTTGTGTGTTTTATTAATTACTTTGCATAGCAAACTGTGAAACAATCTTCTGTATTCATTGCACTTAAAAAACAAACAAACTGAAGTCTAAGAAAAGATTAAGCGGCTTATACAGGGATTCTTCACAAGATTAACAGTAGTCATCGGCAATTTAGTTCTTTGTCCTTGAGTCTCCAGTGTCTTGCGTTGCCACTGCTGCCTCCTAGCTGTACGTATTGCCCGTGAGAAGCCGAGCAGCACTCCCAGTGTTCCTTCTTGATCCATGAGAAGATGAGAAGCAACATCTTCCATCTTTTTCCCTCGTCAGCAGACATGAATCTTTCAGACAGAGAGTAGATACCCTCCAAACCTCCACCCACTGTGAATTTTTCCTGTGTGCCCTTCATGATGGACTTGTCCCAAAATGAATATACCTTTGCTGAATGGCAGGGAAGACTGGATTTAAAAGGCTCTGCCTCTTCTGAGCCATCATCTAGTGTCTTTGAAAAAGCTTTTAGTGTGCTTTTGAGCAGAAGAGGAACTGATTGCTTACTTTGTTTTGCTGGTGAAGTGAACTTCATATAAAAAGCCTCTAGATTTTACTTCATCCTGGGGGAGTGGCAGGGGTGGGGTGGGGCACAACCACTAGGTTCTCCTGTTGGGAAGATGAAACTGTTAGTCATCAGTCGTGTCCCACTCTTTGCAGACCCAAGGATGTAGCCCAGCAGGCTCCTCTGTCCATGGGATTTTCCAGGCAAGAATACTGGAGTGGGTAGCCATTGCCTTCTCCAGGGGATCTTCCTGGCCCAGGGATTGGACCTGGGTCTCCCACATTGCAGGCAGATTCTTTTATCATCTGAGCCACAAGGGAATCCCCACTTTCTCCTGCTGCTGCTGCTGCTGCTAAGTCGCTTCAGTCGTGTCCGACTCTGTGCGACCCCATAGCAATTCATCAACTGCCAGTGACCTTATAGAATCACCTTAAAATTGGTGTAGCCTCAGGGGACCTGGGACACAGATGGATGGTGAAAGTCTCAGAGGTCAGTGGAATCAACCACTGAGGTTGGTTCTGGAGGGCTAAGGTGGCCACCTGCAGCCTAAAACAATCCCTCTTCTACCCAGCTCGTAGCCCACTGAGCACTATAGGTGCTCAAATATATGTTCAAACTGAGTTGCTGTTGTTCAGTCACTAAGTTGTGCCCAGCTCTTTGTGACCCCATGGACTGCAGCATGCCAGGCTTCTCTGACCTTCTTCAGTTCAGTTCAGTTTGGTTGCTCAGTCGTGTCCGACTCTTTGCGACCCCATGAATCCCAGCACGCCAGGCCTCCCTGTCCATCACCAACTCCTGGAGTTCACTCAGACTCATGTCCATTGAGTCAGTGATGCCATCCAGCCATCTCATCCTCTGTCGTCCCCTTCTCCTCCTGCCCCCAATCCCTCCCAGCATCAGAGGCTTTTCCAATGAGTCAACCCTTCGCATAAGGTGGCCAAAATACTGGAGTTTCAGCTTTAGCATCAGTCCTTCCAAAGAAATCCCAGGGCTGATCTCCTTCAGAATGAACTGGTTGGATCTCCTTGCAGTCCAAGGGACTCTCAAGAGTCTTCTCCAATACCACAGTTCAAAAGCATCAATTCTTCGGTGCTCAGCTTTCTTCACAGTCCAACTCTCACATCTATACATGACCACTGGAAAAACCATAGCCTTGACTAGACGGATCTTTGTTGGCAAAATAATGTCTCTGCTTTTGAATATGCTGTCTAGGTTGGTCCTAACTTTCCTTCCAAGAAGTAAGCGTCTTTTAATTTCATGGCTGCAATCACCATCTGCTGTGATTTTGGAGCCCCAAAAAATAAAGTCTGACGCTGTTTCCACTGTTTCCCCATCTATTTGCCATGAAGTGATGGGACAAGATGCCATGATCTTAGTTTTCTGAGTGTTGAGCTTTAAGCCAACTTTTTCACTCTCCTCTTTCACTTTCATCAAGAGGCTTTTTAGTTCCTCTTCACTTTCTGCCATAAGGGTGGTGTCATCTGCATATCTGAGGTTATTGATATTTCTCCCAGCAATCTTGATTCCAGCTTGTGCTTCTTCCAGTCCAGCGTTTCTCATGATGTATTCTGCATATAAGTTAAATAAGCAGGGTGACAATATACAGCCTTGACGTACTCCTTTTCCTATTTGGAACCAGTCTGTTGTTCCCTGTCCAGTTCTAACTGTTGCTTCCTGACCTGCATATAGGTTTCTCTTACTGGGTACATAAATAAATAAGTAGAATTTCTTCTTTTGTTTTAATTTCTTCATTTGGTGCTTGATGGGAGAAGGGGATAGGGAAGTCCACCGATCAGAGCCCAAGGGAACATTAGGGTGAAGGACACAGATTCGAGCTCTGCCTGAGTCACAGGGCTTCCCCAGGGACACTGGGCGGGGAGATGTGCATGCACTCTTCCAGCATCCCTCTCCCACTCTTAGGTCTAAGCACAGGCTGTGACCCTGACTGCTGCTTTCTCAGGATTGGCTAGTGTCTTCAGGCAATTCCCAGGAAATAGGTGCAGTGGCAGAGATGTGCATGCAGGGGAATTTTTTAAGTGCTCTCAGGAATAATAAAAGTAAGAGAGGAAGACAGAATTGGAGAGTTGGAGATGCTGAGCTGGGGTATTATATTTCTAGAAGAGGCCAGGAAGATCCCCTGGAGGAGGGCATGGCATCCGACTTCAGTATTTTTGCCGGGGAAATCCCCTGGATAGAGGAGCCTGGCGGGCTACAGTCCATGGGGTTGCAAAAGTCAGACACGACTGAGTGACTAAACCACCACCACCACCAGAGGCCTTGGCTGATGCCATGGGGACTGCTGAATCTGGGGTGGCCCTTCAAAGCTGTCCCTAGATGAGGCAAGGCACAGATTTTTGTACCCCTGTACCCTACCAGCCACGAGTGGGGCTGTACAGGGGATGAGGCAACTCCCTTCTGCCACTGGTGGTTCCCAGGTGGGGGCTTAGCTGGGAGCCATCAGCAGCCACCCCTCCCTCACAGCAAGTGTGTGCCTTCCTGGATCCTAAGGGAGGGTTGGGCCCATGGCCCTGCAGCCACTACAGTTCGGAAGAGCTGGCTGGATGACGTTTTGCAAAACATCTCTAAATGATTTTCTTTTGCATGTACTTTCCTCCCACTTCTTCCCATCCTTTCCTCTTTGTTCAGTATCCACCATTGTTTAAATCAGACAGATCTGTTTTAAGAAGCCGACTTTTCACATAAAAATGTGATTCTGACCCAATTGCTTGCCTCTTTTAAGCCTCAGCTTGTTTCCTCTGCAAATGCTAATGAAAGAGCCTGGCTGACTCAGTTGGTAGAGCATGAGACTCTTAATCTCAGGGTTGTGGGTTCGAGCCCCACATTGGGTGATCTCTTTTCTTGGGCTTCCCTGCTAGCTCAGTGGTAAAGATTCCTCCAATGCAAGAGACTTAAGAGATCCAGGTTTGATCCCTGAGTTGGGAAGATCCCCTGGAGGTGGGTATGGCAACTCACTCCAGTGTTCTTGCCAGGAGAATTCCACGGACAGAGGAGCCTGGTGGGCTACAGTCCAGAGGGTCGCAAAGAGTTGAACATGACTGAGCACAGCAGCTTCCAACTCTTAAGGTTAAATGGCATAAAGTATACATGGTGCTTAGCAAAGAGGATGCACTCACTAAATGCTGGCTGGCTCCTGTTACAGTAGCAGGAAGTGGTAGGAGAAGCAGAGGCTGAGACGTGTCGGCCAGCTAGCTTTTTTACTTATCACTCATTTGCTTATTGTCTTAGTCCATTTGGACTGCTCTGACAGAAATGCTGTAAACTGAGTGGCTTGTAAGCGTTACATGTTTATTTCTCACAGCTCCAGAGGCTGGGAAGTCCAAGACCATGGTATTGGCCAGTTCTCTCTCCCAGGCAAGCTCCCTTTCTGGTTCACAGGTGGCTATCTTTTCTCTGGTGGAAGGTGTGAGGGGTCACTCTGGAGTCTCTTTTATGAGAGCACTAATCCCATCCATTAGGATCCTTATGACCTAATTAACTTCCAAAGGCCCAACATCCTAACCCTATCACAATGGGGGTTAGGATTTCAATATATGAATTTAGGGGGACACAAGCTGAAATCAAGATTGCTGGGAGAAATATCAACAACCTCAGATATGCAGATGATACCACTCCAATGGCAGAAAGCAAAGAGGAATTAAAGAGCCTCTTGATGAGGGTGAAAGAGGAGGGTGAAAAAGCTGGCTTAAAACTCAACATTCAGAAAACTAAGATCATGGCATCCAGTCCCATCACTTCACAGCAAATAGATGAGGAAACAATGGAAACAGTGAGAGACTTTATTTTCTTGGGGCCCAAAATCACTGCAGATGGTGGCTGTAGTCATGAAATTAAAAGACGCTTACTTCTTGGAAGGAAAGCTATGACAAACCTAGACAGTGTAATGAAAAGCAAAGATATCACTTTGCTGACGAAAGTCCATACAGTCAAAGCTATGGTCTTTCCAGTAGTCATGTATAGATGTGAGAGTTTGACCTTAAAGAAGGCTGAGCACCGAAGAATTGATGCTTTTGAACTGTGGTGTTGGAGAAAACTCTTGAGAGTCCCTTGGACTACAAGGAGATCCAACTAGTCAATCCTAAAGGACATTGACCCTGAATATTCATTGGAAGGACTGATGCTGAAGCTGATGCGTCAGCACTTTGACCACCTGATGCAAAGAGCCGACTCAGAAAAGACTCTGATGCTGGGGAAGATTGAAGGCAAAAGAAGAGGGCAACAGAGGATGAAATGGTTGGATGGCATCACCGATTCAGTGGACACAAACTTGGGCAAACTCCAGTTGATGGTGAGGGACAGGGAGGCCTGGCATTCTGCAGTTCATGGGGCTGCAAAGAGTTGGACATGACTTGACGACTGAACAACAACAAGCATTCAGCCCATAGCACTTACCTCTATCATCAATTTATTGTGTTTGAAAAGTGGACCCACAAACTAGCTCTATTTTAGTAAAAATCATTTCTGTATTAGCATATGTTTATTGAACATTTTGAAAATCACTTTCCTTTTAGTTCACAAATATTTATGGAACATCTGCCATGTACAAAGCATTGACTTGCACCACAGTGGGGGAAAACATTGGTAATCATAGTCTTGAATTGAAAGCTTCAACTTGGTGATCAGATAAGATAATAAAAACACAGAGAATATAATACATGGTATGACACTAAATATTCCCAATGTGTGTTTGGTCTGAGAAGGCTAATGCTAATTAGATAGTTCTAAGCCAACTGTTTGAGGAGATGGGTTATGACAGTGGGTTGGTTGAAAGAAGCGACAAGAATATTCCTGGTGGAAGGCAGTAATTTGTTCAGGGAAATGGAGTGAAGAATTGCAGGGTGTATAATGAAAGCAAGAAGGGTTGGTTGGACAAGAGAGGAAGAGATTGGAGAATAAGGAAAGAAGAGTGGATAAAAATAAGGCAGTGATGGGATGAGGATTGGATAATACTTTGAATACTTAATAGGTGGACAACCTGGGTTTGATAAGCTAAGCTCTTACAATGGACTCTGAGGCTTCTTCTCTCTGGGGTCTAAATGGGAACAGAAAATTTCTGAAGATTCTTAGGTGGTATCACAGTTTAAAAGGAGGCTATTTCTTCCAGAACAGTATCTCAAGTATTTGTCTAGACGTACCAAGCTATGTGCGTGCGTGTGTGTGTGTGCGCACGCACGCTCAGTCATTTCAGTCATGTCTGACTCTTTATGACCCCATGGGCAGTAACCCACCCGACTCTTCTGTCCATGGGATTTTTCCCTGCAAGAATACTGGAATGAGTTGCCATGCCCTCCTCCAGGGCTTCTTCCCCACCCAGAGACCAAACCCATATCTCCTGCATTGCTGGCAGATACTTTACCACTGAGCCACCAGGGAAGCCGTGCCAAGCTATAATATCACTTAAATAACACTGTTAGACAGAGTGCCTACCAGGTAATGTAGATATGAGTACCAAAAGAGATCTGATCAGAGAAAGAGCAAATTTCATGGATGGAGCAGGATTTGAACTGAAAGTGCAGCTAGCAGTGTATTTTATTTCATTTTTTTGTTGGTAAAGGAGCTGCTGCTGATTGTCTCCTTTCTGGGTTTTCCAAAGGGGTCGAGGACTCAAACATAACCATCTTTAGATCACACCCACCCAGGCATGTGTCAGGGTGTGGGGTGCGAAGGCTGTGGGCACTGATGTGAGAACGGTGGTTTCACAAGGGCTCATCAGCGTGTCCCTCTCTGCTCCAGGGCCAGTCAGCCCCCTCCACAGCCTCTGAACTCTTGGCCTTTCTGCCGAGCCTGCCAGGGAAGATGTTAATGAGTGCCAACTATAACAGTTGACTTTCCCTCTTTTCTTTGGTGATGTACACACCTGTTCTTTACAAACTGGAATGAGACCAACTCATTTCATTCAGGGCACTGAACATCTGTCAGATGGTAATGCATTCAGTTCCCAGCAGCCTTGGCCAAACGTGAATTGGCTGAGCTGGATGACCCTCCTGAATCTCTTAAATGAATCCTTCACTTGGCTCTAACCTCGGGCCTCCCTGATTTTCAGTCCCTCTGTGTATAGCCATGTGCTTTCAGGAAGGTCTGAAATCCCTGCTTTTCTGACTTCATCATATTCATTTTCTCACTCTTTGCAAGGAAAGGCAGCTTCTAGGACAGATGTCATTTTATTGTACAGCCTGATAACTGGCTCAGAAAAGGACATCTCGAACTGTGTTAAACAGTGACCTTTTCTGTGGGTAAGTCGGGGCTCTGTTTTTGTTGAAGTGAGACATGAAAAATACTGTTACCTTTGTTTTCTTTTCTGTATTTGGGCCTCAGACCAATGAGTCACAGAAGAGTTACCATACATTACTTGACATTTTAAGCATTGCTTTTAATTGTATAAAGTAACATACAGTATACATAAAGTGACAGTAAGTGAAAAAAGACACATTGAAATAGTAAACAATATACAGTTATAACTTTGTAAAATTACAAATTCAGGAATGAAAAGATTAAAAGTGAAACAGACCAAAATATAAATAAAACTTTCATTAGATGGAGAGACCGTGGCTTTTCATTTAATGGCTTAGTTTTTTTTTTTTTACTTCTGCTAAGTCACTTCAGTCGTGTCCGACTCTGTGTGATCCCATACACGGTAGCCCACCAGGCTCCCCCGTCCCTGGGATTCTCTAGGCAAGAACACTGGAGTAGGTTGCCATTTCCTTCTCCAATGCATGAAAGTGAAAAGTGAAAGTGAAGTCGCTCAGTCGTGTCTGACTCTTAGCGACCCCATGGACTGCAGCCCACCAGGCTCCTCCGTCCATGGGATTTTCCAGGCAAGAGTACTGGAGTGGGGTGCCATTTTTACTTCTACTTGATGTTAAATTCTTATTTAAGGATTATATCTTCTTTTATAATAAAAATGAAATTTATTAGGGAAAAAAATAACATCAGATCTTTCTATCTCGAACTGGGGAATGAGAAATTTCAAGGAGTCTTTAGTTAGTGGATAATACCCCAAAGTTTCATTTTAGTCACTCTATCTACAGAGAAGCTTGATAATCTCATACCTTGGTAGTTTTAAAAATAGTTTGAAAAACGAAGATTGTAAGGAAGATCATCCTTCAGCAGCCTGGTGCCCAAAGTGTGAGCAGCACCTTTTGTCTGAGCAAAATGAAATGCCGTCATGGGGGATGACCTGGGAAGAGCACCAGAAATCCGTGTTCCCGCCCAGGTCCTGCCTCCCTCTCTTAGACCACGGTTTCCTCACTTGTGCAGCAGAGCCAGCCGAGATCATCTCAAGTTGGACCTCTTCTTGATTTCAAATTCTGTACAGCTACACCTGCTTGTTTTTGTCCCATGCTCTAAGGCTCACATATCTAGGGGTTATGGCAGGAGAAGGACATGACCCCATGTTTTTTTAAATCTTGACCAAGCCTTACTTACCCAGGCCAACTTGGAGCGAGGATGAGCTCAGACAGGTTTCAGGAGGCACCTTCTGACAGCTGCTCATCCTGGAGCAGGTCAGGCAAAGTCCTGACACGCCCATTCTCCAGAAACACCCCCAGTCCTGCCCCTGCCCTGCCCCTGTCCTGCTCCTGTCCTGCCCCTGCCCTGCCCCCATCCTGCCCCCTCTCCAGCAGCCACCCCAGTGACTTCATTGCTGCTCCAGTCTCTTGTCACTGGTTGAGGGTGTGGCCTTCGGGTTCTCCCAGATCTGAGTACAAAGGCCAGCGTTACCACTTTCCAGCAGTGTGATCTTGGGTAAATCACTCAGTTCCTTGGGGCACAGTCTCCTTATCTGAAACTGGAACCTCTGCTCTTCTTCCCAGGGCTGTGAGAATGAAATGAGCTAATTTCTGTGAAGCACAGCCCAGGAGTTGGCAGTAAATATTGTTCCTCTCACCTGATGGGGACTCAGGTATCTCATCTGACCTGTCCTTGGACCCTGGCACAGCACCTTGTTAGAGCTCTATTTGGGTACAGCTCTGATTGTTAGAACTTCCTCTGTATTGAGCTAAAATCTGTCTTCCAATGACTCACCCATTTGCCATTGTTTTGGCACTAGAATTACCTACCTACAACTCAAGGGAAGAAGAGAAAATTCACTTCATTTCTGCCTTATAATCAACAGTTTCTTAATCTTTTATGAATAGCTGAATAAAAAGATGTTTCTTTCGGTTAACTACAAGCTGAAAGTGCACTGAACAGAGACGTAGGAGTGCTAGGCTTTAGCATAAGCTATTTTGCATAGAATGAGTGATTTCAACCAGCTGGGCCTCATTTGCCTCATCTGAAAAAAAAAAGCAATTGTGCTTATAGAAGCGATGACAAATCAGTTTCGTCTCACATTCCATCTTGGATTGGTTGGTAATGAGTTCCCATGGGCAGAGTTGAAAGGGAATCTGGGGTGGGTACTCTCTGAAGTCAATTAGTGATGTCTGCCAAGAATGTGGGAGGAGGATGTCTTGGCAGCGTTTGGGTCACATATTTGCCATATGCCGAGTGGTCCAAGGGTATGTATGGTTTCAGATTCTTTTCATTTACAAACTGATTATATCATCAGATGTTTATTTAGTATCTTCTATAGATTCAGCATTATGCTTATGCAAACAGAAGCTGGCCTCTCTGGGAGTGCCACGTGAAAGAGTACAGGCTGTACAGTAGGAACTTGGGAGAAAAGAGGGCCACTGGAATTCAGATTAGTGAAAACTTTCTGGAGGGAATTAATCAAGCTGCATAGAGGAATTGGATAACAGTAAGTGGGAGGGGAGTACTTTCCAGGTAAGGGGAACACAAAGAAAGCCCCCAGTATAGCAGTAACCACAGTCTATCTGGGGCTTCCAAGGAGGTGCTAGAGGTCAAGAACCTGCCTGCCAGTGCAGGAGACCCTGGTTCGATTCCTGGGTTGGGAAGTTCCCCTGGAGAAGGGATAGCCTACCCACCCTAGTATTCTTGGGCTTCCCTGCTGGTGACTCAGACGGTAAAGAATCTGTCAGCAATGCAGGAGACCTGGGTTCGATTCCTGGGTTGGGAATATCCCCTGGAGAAGGGCATGGCAACCCACTCAAGTATTCTTGCCTGGAGAATCCCCATGGACAGGAGGCTGGGGGACTACAGTCCACAGGGTCGCACAGAGTCAGACATGACTGAAGCAACTTAGCAAGCACACACACATCCTGACCGCATTGATGAGTGTTAGTAGATTCCTTGTGACTGATAGGCTGCAGAGACGTATTAGGGAACTCAGTGAAAGCCAGTGGACTGAGTTTACATATCATTGGTGTTATCATTGGTTTGACAGAGAAGAAAGCTGAGATTTACAGAGGTTAGTAACCTGCCTTGGTCACATGCCGATAGATGGAGGAGAGGAGATGGGGTTCCATGCTTGTGTGGGTCGAACAGCATGCTCATATTAGGTCACTAAGCCGAGACTCCTGGGAGCATGTTGGTTTCAACAGCAGAGACAGGGAAATGGGGCAGAAGAGGAGAACGTAATTAGTATGTGCAAATTTGGAAACGTGGACGTTGGGCTTCTAGTGAGAACTGCTGCAGGCAGCAGACTTTGCGGGGGGTGGGGAGGTAGGGCCTGGTGGTCTGCATTTGGAATCTTCACCTTGTGCAACCAGAGAGTGAATAGCCTTCGAAGGAATACGCTATCAGGGACACAGCCGCAGAACACCCAAGGAGGAAGCCAAGCCCACATTTCAAAGCTATTTTCAAGAAGTCTGCTGGTTTAGTTAGCCCAAAAATGTCTTAGTAATTCGAACTCTTCAAAGAGCATGTTATAAAAACAAAATTCATTTCCAGATGGTGGAATTTGAGGAGGAAAAGGATTTAAAGAAAAGAATCTTGAAGAGTTGAAGTCTTTATTCTTGGCAAAAGACGCTCACATTTTTATTGGGGGAAACAAAGATGTTTTTGAATTACGGGATCACATAAAAGCATCTGAAAGCAGTAAACCTTCTTATTTCCATCGTATCCCTCAGCGAGCTTAATTGTTTTCACATTTATGAACGATTTTAAATTGAAATGCTTTTTATCCCTGGCATTTTTCATCCCAGACATTCATTCTTGTTCATGTTGCCAAAGCGAGGAGATAATCTCGGGGAACATTTCTAATGTTTCCTACAAGATCATTTTGTCTTATGCTATGGCCTTGGGTCTCCTGCCAAGTGAAACAAACTCTCTTCCTAGGGAGGTGGTCTCAGAAAAAAAGGAAGGAAGTGGCCATTTGCTTAAAAATGAATTTTTTTTTAAATGGAAATTGATCAGAGATGTATGGGCGTAGTAAGTGCATGGGGAATTTCCTTTGTGAGGGACCAGAAAGACTGAGTGGTTGGGAAGGGGCTGGGGTACCGCAGAGGGACTCCTTCCTGTGAACATGTCACCCTTGCTGGAGGACCCAAGCTACTGCCTTCACTCCCAAGACCTGATGTGTGTGGTGAGGCTGCTGGGCTCCAGCTCAGTGTTTAGCAGGGATAGAAAGCCTGCAGGGAATGCAAATGTTTATTTGACTGGTGGTTTAATTAACCATCAGTCTCCTCCCTCTCCATTTTCCCCTACCCTGCAAGAAAACTACTTTTGTTTTTAAAAAACATTTTAGATACAGCAATTCTTTTCCTTAGATTTTTTTCTATTTTCCTTTTAGTGCCTGCCTTCTTCTAAAAATCCATATATGTTCATTTTTTCCTAAGGGATGCCAAAACAAATGTTACGTAAATTAAAGTTCCCCCTAGTAATTTTATTTACCGCTACTGTCTCTAAGCTCTAGTGTATACTTATATACATGGATACATACATGCCTGCATACACACATACCAAACAATATGTATATGTTTATCCCCATGGTCTTAAAATATCTGAGAATATTAGTTTAGTCAGGTTCTTCCAACACTTCTCTAGAACTATTTTGAAATACAGATGATACATTGAAACTGATTAACCCAAGGATGTTCAGAGCTCCAGGTTTATCCTGCAGCCCCTTTGTTACATCAAATTGGTGTCCTTAAACTTCTAGAGTTACCCGGCCAGGTCCAGGGGGGTTTTCAGGTAAAGAGACAAGTATAGGATGGACAGTGGGCAGCCTATATCCTCAGAACAAATTTCAAGGCTCTCCCTGTGCATCAGACACTCTGCTTAGGTTTTCTCATTTAACCCTCACAACAACCCTGTGAGGTCTGCATTATCAGATCTTTTTACCTACAAGAAAATCAAGGCTTAGGGAAGTTGCGCTAGTTTGATCAGAGATGAAATTTCACATTGAAAGGTTTACCCCTTCTTGACTAAGCCTTTACTCAAGAGAGCCTAGGACTCATTAGGTACCAATAAAACAAAAACAAGCCATAATACTAAGTGCTGTCTAGGTCAATAAGAAAGATCGAGAAGGCTGTTTATGCCAAAAGGGAGTAAGGGTTTCAGTTTTGTATCATTTATGCTGGATATACTGCATACTGATGTTGGCGGTGGGAGGATGTGTATGCTTTTTCCCAGTAATCTGCAGGTTCATACAGAAACTGTGTCTTGTTACATCTGGTGAGGGAAGGTAAGATATCTGGTGAGGGGTGTCTTAGTGCTTCAAACAGCAGTGACACAGACAGCAAGCCATCCTATTGCCTCAGGCTGTCATTTAGAACCCAGTGGGGTGCTCTTTATCTCTGAACCCAATTAAGTGAAGTCTGGACTTTTCTGGAGTATTGCAAAGTACTCAGGGACTGGGCTACTAAGCACTAATAACTCTTCCTAAAATTAAAAATATATATCTTTATAAACCAATCATGCGCTTACATGTCAAACATAAAATTTGCACTTAGATTCAGATCCTGCATTATAATCTAGGTGTATCATCTTGCTTTATATTTAAGGCCCAAGAACTTCAACTTTAAATTAGGAGACAAATGTAAGCAAAGAAAGCAATTCTCATAACTTTGGAAGGGCTTAGGTACCCAAAAAGAATTGTTCTAGAGACCCCTAGCTACATAGAGATGAACTAACATCCCCAGATTCAGAATACAAACTCACCACTTTGTGTGAGACTTTTCCCATCACCTTACTGAACCATGACTAGTCCTTCTGCCAGAAGAGTTGTCTAGAGAGCTGATGGTCTCTCTGCTACAGAAAGTAGCTTGTGGGAAAGACTAGAAGAAATAGGTTGTAGAAACACTAAATTGAAGGTGTGGGCCATTGGGTGTTTCTTACCTGTTCCCTGGTGGCTCAGATGGTAAAGAATCCACCAGCAATGCCAGAGATCTGGGTTTGATTCCTGGGTTGGGAAGATCGCCTGGAGGAGGGCATGACAACCCATTTCAGTATTCTTGCCTGGAGAATCCCCAGGGACAGAGGAGCCTGGCAGGCTACAGTCCATGGGGTTGCAAAGAGTTGGACATGACTGCGTGCTGTGATTCATGGGGTTGCAAAGAGTCGGACACGACTGAGCAACTGAACTGAACTGAACTGAGTGACTAAGCATAGCTTGCGCGGCACCTGTTTGTTGCAGTATATTGTTACATGATTTTAGTTACTTTATGTTGTCTTTATTTTGTTAGTCTGTTTTTACTCCCATAGAAAGAATGTATTCAGTTGACCTGCAAGGTAGCTGAAGGCACTTTATGTCTGAATATTCTATCTGAGGTTGAAGCAGGAGAAAGAGTTTGAGTAGAATTGATTGTTGAAGGGCCTTTTGGAATTCCCACTTTCCTAAAACAGAACATCCTTCTTCCTCAGCTGCCATTAACCTTTATTTAGAACAGAGTAACTGAACTTAAAATTTATGTTATACACTAAAGTCTGCTGGTAAACAACTTTCTTTTCACCAAATACCATTATTCAAAGTGTGAATGCAGTGCCCTGGAACAATTTCGCATTCTTATTGATGGCCTTTCACTGACCCAAAGTCATCTGTGGGTTTTATTGTGTAACATGCTGTGGTTACTCAGCTCCCCTCTGCCTAACTCTTAACAGAAGTATGAGTCACCAGCTGCTGCAAACTTCCCCAGTTTTTCTGAGGATCAAATAAATGGATTAGATTATGAGTGATGTTGCTGCTTCTTTCCCCTTTTGTACTTGGAAAAGACCTGTTCTTTAGGGATTCTAAGTGTTTCACAAATTCAGCTTTTTGCATTCTCTTTTAAGTTATGGTTTAAGTTTAGGTTCTTTAAAGCTGGGTTGGAAGAAGAAGGGAGGATGAGATGCTTGACATTGAAAATCTGGCACTCAGATCTTTGCATTCCTCCTCTTATTGCTGAAATAAAGTGGGGGGCAGTGGTAGGGCAGGGGTGCAGAAGAGAACCAGACTCTCAGAGTGGCAGAAGCTGGAGGGGTAGAAGCTTGGGTCCTGATAATGAGGGTTAATGAACCTCTCTGCCCACCTCACCTCCTGGCACATGTGGCAGACTCCTGCATTAGGTACCCAATGATCAGGGCATCTCCAGAAGCCCCAGCTTTGATCTGAATAAGTGAAGTGTACATCTGGGGAAGAAGTCATTAAGAACTACATGTCTGTCCTAATCTAGAGCTAGAGCAAAGGCAGGATCTGGCTCTAATGTATTGGCTGAGTGGTTCTAAGGCAAGCGTTCCACAGCACAGCCCTGTGCATATCAGATACTTAATTACTATCTGATTAAAACTCATTTAATGTTCTTATTACATATAAGTAGAACACAAGGAAAGCTGCTTTGGTTAACTTTAGTTTCTCCTATTGACAAAGCATCAACTTCATCCACCAACTCCATATATAGGCCTGTAAATTTGAAATGCCTGCTGTTCCTATGTCAGGTTTTTGTTTTAGGTTTTATATAATGCTTGGATTTATACTTTGAGAAAATCTCCTCTAAAAAGTTCATGGAAAGTAATGTATGACTTTATTTGGAATTGACCAAATATGAAAGCGAGCTTGTCCTGTTGTTTTCCACCGGAATACCATTATGATGTTTTTGTCTTGTTTGCCCATGATCACAATTCCAGTGCAAACATACTTCTGGATGATCAGTTTCAACCCAAACTAACTGATTTTGCCATGGCACACTTCCGACCTCACCTAGAACCTCAAAGCTCTGCCATAAGCATGACCAGCAGCAGCAGTAAGCATGTGTGGTACATGCCAGAAGAGTATATCAGACAAGGCAAACTTTCCATTAAAACAGACATCTACAGCTTTGGAATTGTAAGTACCAACTACCAGTTAATGAAGGAGAAGAGTTTATCACCAAGAATGCTCTAAATTCTAAGAACTGTTTTAAAGACTTTAACTTTTAGACCTATTGATTTCCTGTTACTCATTGTCTTATATCAATACATTAATTTTATGTAATCAAACAGTAAAACATAAAGTGATTAATTAGAATGAACTATACTCAGTATTGAGGTTAACTGAAAAAAGACACATGTACCCAGTGTTCAACAGCACTATTTACAGTAGCTAGGACATGTAAGCAACCTAGGTGTCCGTTGACAAATGAATGGATAAAGATGTGGTATGTATGGAATGTTAGTGTAAGGGAATATTACTCAGCAATAAAGAAGAATATATTTGAGTCAGTTCTAATGAGGTGGATGAACCTAGAGCCTATTATACAGAGTGAAGTAAGTCAGAAAGAGAAAAACAAACATATATTAATGCATATATATGAAATCTAGAAAGATGGTTCTGATGAACCTATTTGCAGGGCAGCAAAGGTGACACATAGAGAACAGACTTTTGGACACAGTAGGGGAAGGAAGGATGATATGATTTAAGAGAATAACATTGAAACATACACATTACCATATGTAAAATAGGTGTGTGTGTGTGTGTGTGTGTGTGTTAGTCACTCAGTCATGTCCAACTCTTTATGACCACATGGACTGTAGCCTGCCAGGCTCCTCTGTCCATAGAATTCTCCAGGCAAGAATACTGGAGTGGGTTGCCATTCCCTTCTTCAGGATGCAAAATAGCCAGTGGGAATTTGCTGTATGACTCAGGGAACACAAATCCGATGCTCTGTGACAACCTATAGGGGTGGGATGGGATGGGAGGTAGGAGGGGGGTTCAAGAGGGAGAGGACTTATGTGTATGACTTATGTGTATGGCTGATACACATACTTATGTGTATAACTTATGTACTTATGGCTGATTCATATTGATATATGGCAGAAACCAACACAATATTGTAGTTATGCCTCAATTAAAATTTTTTCAAAAGAGCCACAACTAACTATGAGTATGGCTCAGATGGTAAAGCATCTGCCTACAATGTGGGAGACCTGGGTTCAATCCTTGGGTCGGGAAGATCTGGAGAAGGAGATGGCAACCCACTCCAGTATTCTTGCCTGGAAAATCCCATGGATGGAGGAGCCTATAGGCTACAGCCCATGGGGTCGCAAAGAGTTGGACACGACTGAGTAATTTCACTTTCACTTTTAAAAATATTTATAATAATATAATAATTATTGTGTATATTATTAATATTATGTAGCTAACTTTCTATATATTCCTTGTAGGTAATAATGGAAGTTCTGACAGGTTGTAAAGTGGTGTTAGATGAGCCAAAGCATATCCAGCTGGTAAGAGTTGTCTCCACCTCTGCCCCTATCTCTTGGTCACTTTTCTGATCGTTTCTGAGTTCTAAATGATGAGCTTGTCTTCTTTTCTTCCTAGCGGGATCTTCTTATAGAATTGATGGAGAAAAGAGGCCTCGATTCATGTATCTCCTTTCTAGATAAGAAAGTACCTCCCTGTCCACAGAATTTTTCTGCCAAGCTGTTCTCTTTGGCAGGCCGGTGTGCTGCAACACGGGCGAAATTAAGACCATCGATGGATGAAGTGCGTATACATGTGATTTTGTTAAAAACAGTCTGTTGAACCATGGAAAATCTAAACTGGATAAATTGTGTATCTAAGTGAATATCAGTGTGACAAATGCAGTCCCCAACAGTCTTCTCACCTAACAGATAGCTTTTCTAAATCAGAAAGTTTGGTACTCTGAAAAAGGGCATCATTGGATAGAACCAGGGCAACCAAAAAAAATTGATGAAAAGACATAAGTGAATAATTTGGAGAGAATATTTTATTCAACATTCCTTAAGAGATCTGGCCCAATAAAATGGGAATTCCCTGGTGGTTCAATGGTTAGGATTCAGGCACATTCACTGCCAGGGCCTGGGTTCAGTCCCTGGTTGGGGAACTAAGATCCTACATGCCACATGGTGTGGCCAAATTTTTTTTAAAATGCAGCATGTATTTCTCTTGCTGATTTTTAAGCTTATTCATCTGCCCATAAATTTAATCATCTAGGTATTTGTTTATAATAAACAAATATTTATTTAGTACCTGCTTTTGTGTGCCAGACTTTGGACTAGATGCTGGTGCTGCAACAGTGATCAGGATACTGAATTGCTGCTCTCAGCTCACAGTCCAAACGGAGAGTCAGATGGATAAACATGGAATTTCGATGCAAGAAGATAAGCATCATGATAGATGAGAACACAGGCCAGTATGGGAGCATAGAGTCAGAATATGTCCCAGCAAAGAAGTTTCTTGATGGAGGTGATAACTGAGCTATAATCTGAAGAATAGGTTGGATTTAGGTGGCCTTAGGATGGAGGGATATTCCAGGCAGAGAGACTGTATGCCTGCAAAGGCTCAGAGGTGCAGTGGATTCCCTGGCACCAAGACTGCAGATAATCCTGCATCATGGAAGTACGAGGACAGAGAGGGAAATGCTGGACTGTTTTAAAATAATAGGAGGTTCCAGGTGATCGAGGGGCATGAATTCCATTCTAGGAATTTGGATTCCATCCTGAATCTGTTGTCAGCCATGGAAAAGTTTTTAAACAAGGAGTTGACATAATCAGAATATGAAGACCATTGGCCTGGGAATCAGGAGAGCTGTGTTCTAGACCTGACACTGCCAGTGAGAGCTATGTAACTAGCAGTTTTGAGCTCTGAATACATAGTGGAGAGAACATGAAATTGGGAGCCAGGAGATGTGGGGTTAAGCCGCAGGTCTGCTCCTTCTGGCTTATGATAGTGATTTCCTTTTCTGAAAGGGACTCAACCTTATCATCTATAAAGTGAGGCTAATAATGTTTGTGCAGATTAAATGAGGTCATGTGTGGGAAAACACTTTGTAAATTATAAAGCTCTTTGTATGTATTTTTAAAATTACATGTATGTGTGAAGGTATGTTATTTTATATCAGGTTAATGGTTCTCAATTTAGCTGCACATCCAAATCAACTGGGAAGCTTTAAAAATACAGATTCCTGGGCTCCTATCTCCATATTTTTTTGAATGAGCATCTTTAGGTCAGTCTAAGGGATCTGTAAGAGAGACTTTTTAAGGTATTTTAAGAGAGCTTCCCTAGGTAGTTCTAGTATTTGAGAACTATGGATTGGGTTCACTATTCCCTGACCCCTTCCAATCTTTCACATACTAAGGTTGAAATAAAAAATAATCAGAGATTTGTCCAAGGTCACAAAGTAGTTAGTGGCAAATCTTGGCCTAAAGTCAGTTCTCTTCTTTTTAAAAAAAATTTTTATTTATTTACTTGTTTATCATTTTTGGCTGCACTGGGTCTTCATTTCTGCCCTTGGGCTTTCTCTAGTTTCAGCAAGCAGGGGCTACTCTCTAGTCGCGGTGCTCAGGTTTCTCACTGTGGTGGCTTCTCTTGTTGCAGAGCATAGGCTCTAGAGTGTGCAGGCTTCAATAGTTGTGGTACACAGGCTTAGTTGCCCCGCAGCATGTTATGTCTTCTTGGACCAGGGATCAAACCCGTTTCCCCCTCATTGGCCGGCAGACTCCTAACCACTGGACCAGCAAGACACTCCAGATCTCTTGATGTTGAATTCAGTTCAGTGGCTTTTCTACTTTGCTTTAAGTCACTTAATTTAGTTATTAACATGAAGAATTTTAGCTAATCTTTAATTCTTTCTCATTTCAAATTCTATAAAGACAATGTGTTAGTTGCTAAGTTGTGTCCGACTCTTTGCAACCCCATGGACTGTAGACCCTATCTATGCGATTCTCCAGGCAAGAATACTGGAGTGGGTTGCCATTCCCTTCTCCAGGGGATCTTCCCAACTTAGGGATAAAATCCAGGTCTCCCACATTAGTTAAACTTATTTCATGAAAAAAGAGAATATTCCTTAATAGGTAGACAGAAAAAAAGGTTAAAGGAGAGGTTATTGAGACTTCATTCAGTGTGTGTTTGTTTCTTGGTTATTCAGGTCCTAAATATTCTTGAAAGTACTCAAGCCAGCTTGTATTTTGCGGAAGATCCTCCCACATCCCTCAAGTCCTTCAGGAGTCCTTCTCCTCTGTTCTTCGATAATGTTCCGAGCATTCCAGTGGAAGATGACGAAAACCAGAATAATCCATCGCCGCCTCATGATCAAAGTTTGAGAAAAGATAGAATGACTCAGAAGACTCCCTTTGAATGCAGCCAGTCTGAGGTCACATTCCTGGGCTTTGACAAAAAGACGGGTAGTAGGGGGAATGAGGACTCTTCCAGTAGGTCCGGGTCTCCTTGTGAGGAAAGCTGGTCTCCAAAGTGTGCAACTCCATCCCTGGACTTGAGGGCCCCCAGTGTGCATACGGACACTTCTGCAGAAGCTCCAGGCCATTCCTATAGGAGCAGGCCAGTGGAGACTAGCTGTTCCTCCATATTTTCATGGAATGAATGCAAACTGTACAAAAAGGCATCGGTTTCTGATGAGGATAAAGAAGAAAGCAAGAATTGCTGAGGCACTGAGTAAGGTCTCATCTGGGGAAGCCACTGTCTTCATCAGTAGTGCTGGAGGATAAGGGATGATACATTTGGCTGATGCCCATCAACAGTGTGACCAATCCCATTCCATTCCTTCCCTTCCAACTTGTAGAACAGAGTGGCTTAAAAGTTTGTTTTAGTAGGATCATTGCCTCATGATCCAGCCTGGGCTAAATTAAAACCATTCAGAATTGTTTAAGATTGTGGACTCTGACTTCAGACAGAGCAGTCAAAACCTACTAGAAAGGATCTGGATTACAGTGTCTTCTCTGTCACATCCATGTGAGTCCTTAGAGCCTCCAATCTGCTTCCAAGTATGTTCAGTTCAGTTGGGTTCCATTGTTTTGGTTTAGCCTGCCTGCAGAGGTTGCAGGAAATGTCTGATTTGTAAATGTTAATAGAAATCTTTTTAAAGAATTGCCTTTTTGCTTATTTCGATTGACTCTTAGTATGTTTCTTTTATCCCTGTCAAGTCTGCATATGTGAAAATGAGCCAGTTTCACCCTTGGTCATTACATGCCCAAGATCTGTATTTCTGTATTTAAATCTTAGATTATTTCATATAATATAGTTGTTATATGACTAGTATTATAATTTTTTACATACTTAGAGACTATTATATCCTGAGTAGATGATGAAATTTTAATCAAATAATTCTTGTTCCTAAGAAACTGGCTGGTCATAAAAGCCTCAGTCAGCTTTTTGTTTGATTCCAACTCTATGCCTTTACTCCTAGTGTTTACCAGATCTCTCCCTTTTGAAATTCTAGCCAGTCTTTCAGGGCCCACCATAATTGCCTCCTCCAGGAAGCTTTCCTAATCTTTCCAGCCAATATTACTTACTTTATCAGCATTTCCATAGCAATTTCTCTTTTTTTTTCCCATTTGTAAAGTTTTTTTTATTGAAGTATTGTTGATTTACAGTGTTAGCTTCTGATGTACAGCAAAATGATTCAGTTATACGTGTGTATATGTATACATATACCTGTATATATATACACATATTCTTTTTTATATTCTTTCCCATTGTGGTTTACTACAAGATACCGAATATGGTTCCCTGTGCCATACAGTAGGTGCTTGTGTGCTAAGTTGCTTCAGTCCTGTCTGACTCTTTGCGACCCCATGGACCATAGCCTGCCATGGTCCTCTGTCCATGGGATTCTCCAGGCAAGAATACTGGAGTGGGTTGTCATGCCCTCCTCCAGGGCTATATAGTAGGACCTTGTTGTTTATGTTTTATATATCATGGTTTGTATCTACTAATCCCAAACTCCTAAACCTCCTTTCCTGTTTAATAAGTTTGTTTTCTGTGTCTGCGAGTCTGTTTATATCTTGTAAATAAGTTTATTTGTATCATCTGTAACAGTTTCTTTGCATTTCTCGTTTATACCTGTCACTTTCTGAATCATATCCAAGTTACCTATGATATCTTTTCTCTCTTACTAGATGATAAACTCCCTGTATTAGTTTCCTACTGCTATCACAACAGTAGGTTAGTGGGTTAAAGCAACATAAATTAATTATTATACAGCTCTGGAGGTCAGAAGTCCTTGGCATTCCTTCTGGAGGATCTAGGGGAGAGTTCGTTCCTTTGCCTTTTCTAGCTTCAAAATGCTATTTGCATTCTTTGGTTCATGCCTTCTTCTTCCATCCTCAAAGCCAGTATCTGTCACATCTTTAAATCTAGATCTCTCTTTCTGTCTCTCTGAGCTCTTCTTCATCACCTCTTCCTCTTCCTTTGGCTCTCCAAAAGATCCTTGTGATGGCATTGGGCCCACTCAGGTAATCCAGGAAAATCTCTGTATCTTAAGATCCTTTGTTTAATCACAGCCACAGTGTCCCATTTCTCCTATAAAGTCGTGTATTCAGGATTAGGACATGGACATCTTTGGGACCATTACTCTGTTTATCATACTCCCTGACTGTGTAGGGTCCATCTCTTCTAGGCCTAGCATGTTATCCTATACAGAGCAGGTGTTTCCTTATAAGTTAAATTGAGTGACATTATCTCTGTGAACCCACATAATAAAAAAGTCAGCTATAGTAAACATTCCTGAGTAAATTAACCAAGTAGGGATAATGACTGTCTTTATGATGATAGACAGAAACACTCATGAAAACCATTTCCAGAGGATTTACAGAATCTCCCTCTCCAGGATGTTTACTATATAAGGGCAGACCTCTAGTTTTCTCTGTATCAAAGGAATAGGCCCATTTTTGGGTAAGTTTTTATTTTATTCTTTTGGTGAATCTGTACAGTTGAGTTAATGATCGTCAGATTGGAGTCCAGATTCAAGAGCAATTATTCAAAGAAGGAAATCATCAGAAATCAGGGTCAGGTTAACAGACTAAGGTCTAAAACATGGAGCTATGGTTCTGAGAAAAAGGATCTTACGGCAGGAAGTGAGATTCAAAACACAGTAAGCTGTAGCCTGATTGACAAGTCAAATAAAAGCCCCAGGCAAGCAGCTGGGAGAGGCCATCTCCGAGGGCTGGTCTGACACATTCTGACTGCCCATTGCTGTCTTCCCCATCTGAGCATGAAGCATGTTCACAATGCTCCCAAACTGCCCCTATGTTGAGACTGTCGGGGGAAGGGGTTGCACTAGACTTCATTGATCTTGCTTCTTGTGATGACCTGGCCTAGTTTGAAAACTCTTTTGATTATACCCAACTCTTGATTCCTTGTTAATCACAGGAAGCTGTGAAAGTCTTTGACATTTGGCTTTATAAATAGCTAGCCATTCTGAGGTCGATTTAGCTTGTTTCATGTAGGCTGAATGTATTTTGGCTGAATCGGGCAAATAAGCTTGGAATCGGATGAAGTTGCCACTAATAATTCAAATGAGGTAATCAAGATAATAAAGAACTGACTCTTTGTTAAACTGCTTTTCACTTTGAATCTGAATCTCGCAGTACCTTCAAAGGGAAATCATTAGGAAGTTCTCATTGACACCAGGCCCACACCATTATTCAGCACATGTATAATCTGTTGGTATGATGTTGATTGGAATTTGCTTAATTGACTTGAAGCAGCGTTTGTCAAACTTTAGCATGCAACAAAATGACATGGAAGGCTTGTTAAAAACACAGATTGCTAGCTCCCAAACTATTGCATAGGAGTTTGCTTAGCATTGAGTAGAAGGTCTAGAAATACTATTCATCAATGAGTTTTTTTTTAACTAGATCACCTTGCTTGGGTGTGACTATTTTGGACATCTTAAAAACCAAGTCAGATTAACTGGCAATAACCTAATTAACGATATGGTAAGCAGATACTACTGTGGTTAGAAATAACCAGAATTTACTATTGAGTGACCCAGTACTCCTTACCAGATTTGCCTTCTAGTGGGTTTGTTGATAAGTGTTAACTGATAGGAATTAAATCTCCCATCCTGCTATAGGCAGTAAGAGGATACTTTAGTGGCCTCATGATATAAAGACTAAGACACATGAAGAAACCAAGAGGCCCCAAGTGTTTCCTATGATCAGTAAAGATAAATTAGTAAAGAATTTCATTCACCTTCATCTTTGTAATGTACCGTGGGCTATCCTCCAGGTAGATCCTATTTACTTGATAGATTTTTGTCCCATTTTATAGCCCCCAAAACATGAAGAAAGTGTTTTGTTGTTTTGGAAGTCAGCTATGGGATTTCTAGCATAGTCAATTTTATTGGCTTCTGGAGAATTGTAATGATCTGTGACCCACTGCGTCATTGTGGAGTTTCATGGGATGATAGAACAGCTTGTGTAAAACAGCTTTTATGACCTGAGATAGAGTGAGTCTAGGAAGTGAAAGTTACATGAGAAGCATTTGTGAGGCATCTGCCAGAATCAAGGTACTATGTTAGCTACTAGAGTACTAGGTAAGAAGCAAACATTTTATTAAGGATGAAAAGGCATCTGCCCAAGTTAACTGTTCTATTACAACACCTGTTATTTGAGCCACAAACTTTTGGAACCGAAAGTAAGGGCTGAAAGAGTAAGGAGGAGGCAAAGATTACTAGGACTGATGCCATCTTCAGCAGGCTTCCAGTAAGGAATCTGAAGCGTCTACACATGCCTCACCACACCATCACCCCACACTGGAACTGCCTGTTGACTTCTGTCTCCTCATAAAACTGAAACTTCCCTGGGGGTAGAGGCTATATCGTGCTCTTTTTGGTATCCTTAATGGCTAGCACAGTACCTGACACATAATATGGCCCACCAAGTGAATGACTGAATCGGATAATCCTTCAAACCTCTTCAGAATCATTGGTATCTAGTATCTCAACACTGTCATTTAGTTTGCTCCCAAGTCTGTCTTTCTAATATCTAGACTGTCATCGGTCATTTGTTTAAATAGTTCCACTTCATCATTCTTGGTTGAAAGTCTAATTTCAAATATTAATATCTGAGGCATTGTTGAAAAGAATTAAAAGTTGTGTACACGGCTTATAAATTTGCCTCATGGTGAAAAACATTCCCAAATCATGTGTAGGCAATGATAAGCCAACATTTTGAATTTTGACAGAGAAGCTGATGTTTCTTGTATTTTGCGTCCATCTTTATGTCCCAAGTTATTTAGGTATATTAATGGTCCACTGGATTGCAAGTATTTTCTTGGGAAGCACTTTTATTCTGAAGATGCCTCCCAAACCTTCATTGCTCACCAAACTTTCACTTAAGAACCTTCTTATTGATGTCATCTGCCTTACTGCAATTTTTTATGGTCATCTCTATAAATATAATCATTTGAACATCTCCATTGTTTTTCAGTGACTCCTTAATTTTGAAATTTTCTTACAGACTGATGTAAATTGGGATGGAATATAAGAAGGTAGGAAGAGTGTACTTGAAGGAGGGTCAGACTCAGTTAATATTTGGGTGTGCGAGCTGCAGTCACACATCATCTAAACTACTGATCTGTGTTCTGTTACCATAAGATCAAGGGAAATGAGGTTCAAAGAAGTTGACTCTCATCCTAAGTAACACTGATGATGGACTGGGGATACAAAGTGAAAATTATTTAAGCCCAGGACATATCTGCTCTGAAGAGGAATAACTTATATTCAGTTCAGTTCAGTTCAGTTGTTCAGTCATGTCCGACTCTGCGACCCCGTGAATTGCAGCACACCAGGCCTCCCTGTCCGTCACCAACTCCCGAAGTTCACTCAAACTCATGTCCACCGAGTCGGTGATGCCATCCAGCCATCTCATCCTCTGTCGTCCCCTTCTCCTCCTGCCCGCAATCCCTCCCAGCATCAAAGTCTTTTCCAATGAGTCAACTCTTCGCATGAGGTGGCCAAAGTACTGGAGTTTCAGCTTCAGCATCAGTCCTTCCAAAGAACACCCAAGGCTGATCTCCTTCAGAATGGACTGGTTGGATCTCCTTGCAGTGCAAGGGACTCTCAAGAGTCTTCTCCAACACCACAGTTCAAAAGCATCAATTCTTCTGAGCTCAGCTTTCTTCACAGCCCAACTCTCACATCCATACATGACCACTGGAAAAACCATGGCCTTGACCAGATGGACCTTTGTTGGCAAAGTAATGTCTCTGCTTTTCAATATGCTATCTAGGTTGGTCATAACTTTTCTTCCAAGGAGTAAGCGTCTTTTTAATTTCATGCAGAGAAATGCAAATCAAAACTACAATGATATACCACCTCATACCAGTCAGAATGACTATCATCAAAAAATCCACAGACAACAAATGCTGGAGAGGGTATGGAGGAAAAGGAACCCTCCTACACTGTTCATGCAAGTGGAAATTGGTACAGCTTGCCCACTCCAGTGTTCTTGCCTGGAGAATCCCATGGACAGAGGAGCCTGGTGGGCCACAGTCCACAGGGTCACAAAGAGTCGGACACGATTGAGCGACTACACACAGTTCTAGAAGGCAGTATGTATCAAAACTTTAAATGGTTCTGTTTACCCATTGCTTTTACCCAGAAATTTGTTTAGGAATTCATCGTAATGAATAAAAACTTCACAAGTGTGTACACATGAGGGCAAATAGGTACTTTTTAATGTTTATGATATTAAAATACTGGAAACAGCGTACATATCCTTCAATAGAAGACAGGTTAAATAAATTATAGCACAAGTCTATAATTGAGTTATACACATCTGCCTAATTTAAAATTGTTTAGATCTATGTTTACTGCTATGGAAAATTTGTCCTTGAAATGTTAGTGAATGAAAAAGCAGACCACAGAATAGCGTGTTTAATATGAGCCCATTTATAATACTGGATATTTTTAAATAATATATGTTTCATAGAGAAATCTTTGCTAAAAAGTTAGTAATGGTTTCTTTCTGGGCTGCGGTATTTGGGTGATCATTACTTTTGTTAGACTTTTATGTATTTGAAATTTTTATAATGAGCATGTATCACTTTTATTATCAGAAAATAATAAAGCTATTTTTATTTTGGAGAAAATATTCTCTACATTTCTACCTTGGTCTGACTCTTTGCTCAGCTGTGTCCTTGATAGCACCTGGCAACTTGTAATCTTGCTTTTATTCCAATGCCCTTTATTTTTTTTTGTCTTCCAACCTCCATGATGTGGACACTTCCATACAGATTTGTCTGGTATCCTTGGAGTAACAAGTTTTTAGAGGTAAAAGGCAGCCCAAGAAGCAAAAACCAGATGAGCAGAAATACGGAAGAATGGAGAAGAGATCACAGTACACAACTGAGAATATCTGTAATCAAATTTTAGTTGATTTTGGTAAAATCTTTAAAAGTTACTTTTAACATCTATGCTTACTTCAAGAAACAACCTACAGTTAAAGATCTTTGGGGAGGTAAATTTTTCACCCTAAGGTATCCATATCCTAGTCTGGTGCCCCACTATCCATGCTGAACTTAGTAGACTCTAATTGTAGTTACCAACTGAAAATAAAACTTGCAAGTGTGCAGAGAAAGAATGACTGAACACAGAGCTTTGCTCCAGCAGGTAGACATGGAGGTTATGAAACAAGTGTAATGGGATCCACAGTAATGTGTTCATCATAAAGGGAGAAAGCAAAATATACTCCAGGGTAAAATACCAACTCTAATGATTTCTGTTTGGGACAGTTGTGGACATAAGGAAGTTACAGAGTATAGGAATATGATAAAAACACTTCCTTAGTAAATCTAGCTGTAAGATAAATGAGTGTTGACTTCTTAAGAGCATAACACAGCCACAAATTTTGGTCTTTTATACCAAATTAATGTGTTGGTGCTGTTTTTGTGTTTCCTAGGAAAGAAATGCCAGGTCACACCAATGGCGCCATCACTACAAAAATTTCAACAAAGAAAAGGAAACCAATACCTAAATACAATGTAAAATGGAATCATTCTGAACAGCACACTAGAGTGAGGTATAAATTTCTGGCGGTCTTCTTAGTCCCATTATTTACTGATGATAATTTCATGTCCTTCTGAAAGTGTACAGGTGAATTATAATGTACTTGCAGGACCATTAAACACTGGATCTTGTGGGGTTTTTGAATGTTTATATCATATGACTTTTAAAAAGGCTGCAATGACTTCAGCCAAGGGCACATATTAATCAATGACCTTTTATTGTTTGTATTTTATATACCTGGAGAAAAATGCGTACTTATTTTCCAGTATGCGGACAAACCCAGATACGCATGTTTATGTTAACTCACTGCCTGCAGCTCTGAGGCTCTTGCTTGCTGTGGTAGGCAGAGCAATCTCTGACATTTTCATTATGCATTTGTCTGGCAGTTTGAAGAAGGAGTGATAATTCATGTGATTATCAGTATCCTGTTTTGGCCATTAAAATGTATTTCCTTAATAAAAAATTATCACCATATTTTAGGAGGCATGGTCTGACATGTGTTCATCTTTCTTCCCATTTCGTATCCTGGCATTTTTTGCTCTTGATTTCTATGGTCATGTGAGTGAACGAGGCAGCATTGCTGCATCACAGTTAAAAGAGCTCATGGATTAGACTGAAGCCACACTTAAACTCCCCTTCAGCCACTATTCCCAAGGCCACACGCTGGACCCTATAACCCCCCGAAGCTGCCAGGCACCAGAGAATCACAGTATGTTGTCCTTGAGCTCATAGACTTTATCTGATCTCTCCATGTTGCCCTGCCTGTCCGTGACCATCTCTTCCTCTTCGAATTGACTCCATGTTTTTTCTTTGCATAGGCTGGGCCATGGGTTCATCTGTAATCAGTGACTGTGCTTATGGAAAAATAGAATCTCTACTTTTTACCCACCACACTGAGCGTATTACATTTAACTGTTTATACATTTTCCTTTTTTTTCTCTTTCATCTGTAAGAGTGAGAATGGCTTCCCGTAGTATTACTCGCCTACTAGCTATTTCAAACAGATGGAATTTAATATTGGGAATTGACCATCAAAGGGTTGGAAAGGCTAGAAGTGCAGAGAAAAATGCAAAGTTATCCAGAGAGTAATACTATAGGAAGCCATTCTCACTCTTACAGATGAAAGAGAAAAAAAAAGGAAAATGTGTAATTAAGAGCTCATGACCACTGACCTCTGAGGCTGCTGAGAACTTGCTACTAATGCTTCTGGAATAGTGTTGCCAAGGAGAGAAGCAGGAACTTGGACACGACCCTTGGCTATTGCCACTGCCAGGGGCCTGGTAAGAAGCAGGGAAAGAAAAAGTTTCTCCATTTCTTCCACATCCCATAATGAGAAGTTAGCTGCCAAGGGCATCTAGGATGTACAGTTTTGTCTGAACTATAGTGGAAAGCACAGAAGGACAAGCATGGAGCTAAAAGCCAACAGACAAATCCTATTCTTCAGTCATTCAGCATTTTATCCTCACCTTCGTACCCTATGTTTAACTTCGCAGGGACAATGACAGTATCATACTAATAACACTTAAATAATTCAAGATGCTGTTGTTCTGCCCAAAGAGGAGACCCAAGTTCTCATCAGTCATCATTTCTGTCTCTGCTGCTGCTGCTGCTAAGTCGCTTCAGTCGTGTCTGACTCTGTGCGACCCCATAGACGGCAGCCCATCAGGCTCCCCTGTCCCTGGGATTCTCCAGGCAAGAACACTGGAGTGGGTTGCCTTTTCCTTCTCCAATGCATGAAAGTGAAAAGTGAAAGTGAAGTCGCTCAGTCGTATCCGACTCTTTGCGACCCCATGGTCTGCAGCCTTCCAGGCTCCTCCGTCCATGGGATTTTCCAGGCAAGAGTACTGGAGTGGGGTGCCATTGCCTTCTCCGTTTCTGTCTCTAGGTGATCTTAATGTTTCTTCCACCTGGATTTTCTAACTATACAGGCAATCATCCCCAACATTTCTTATATAGCAGAAAAGAGAGGAAAAATAAAAATTGGTAAATAATACACAGATAAATACAAAACCAAGGAAATATGCTTGGCTGCTATGGTTTTTGTTTCTATTATTTGTCACAAGTCTGCAATTTGCGTGTATAATATGCTTTTTTTCTAAGTCTCCTTCCATGCTCCCTTTGCCCTCAGCCGGCACCCTGGTGATCTGGGTTTCCTTCCTTGAGGGTGTGCAGTAAACCTTCATTGCTGGAACGTGTGTCTCCGCTGGCCCTGCCTTTATTAGTGTGTGACAACTGCACGTGTACTTTTACTCCTGGATGGGGGTACACACACAGCTTCCTGGATTCCCAACTCAGACCTCCCTGCCCTTGCTGTGCTCACCAATCTGATTCCCCTTGATAACTGCAATCAATACCCAGAAACAGTATAATAATCTACTTCTTTCTTCTTGGTTCAGTGGAAGAAAGAGCCCCAAAAGCCAGTCCCTCAAATTCCAATTCAGTGAAACCGTGGTTGTGTCCACATGGGATCATTTCTCACTTGAGATCTAGGACCTTTAAATTAGCAGAGCTCAGAGTCTTGGAAGAATGGATGGAAAGCCAAAAACATACGTGAGTGGGTATTTTTATTTTTCACAGCATCCTGGTCCTGGAAAAAATTGTAATCGTCAATAACTCATAAAATGTATCATCAAGTTAAATGTAATACTTTCAATGTGGTGGGTAAAAAGAATATTAGTTTATTCTGTCATTTAATTTGGGTATGCACTGTTCATTTTGTCTAACGTTGTGCTGTTGTTGTTTAGTCGATAAGTCACGTCTGATTCTCTTGCAACCCCATGTGAAAAACACCTCACGGCCGCGGTAGATCCACAAGCTCAGTAAGAGCCGTATAAAATGAATTTGAGACACACACACGCGCCCCACAAACAAGCACATACACGTGCATATGTGCATGCATTTACTCACACTTAACACAACTTTCAGTGGTAAAGACTCCACTTGCCAGGCCTCTCTGTCCATGGGATTTCCCAGGCAAGAATACTGAAGTGGGTTGCCATTTCCTTCTCCAGGGGATCTTCCTGATCCAGGGACCAAACCTGCCTCTCCTGTATTGGCAGGCAGATTCTTTACCACTGAAAGCTGTGTTAAGCGTAGGTAAATGCGTGCACATACACATCTGTATATGTGCTTGTTGCTGGAGAATGTGTGTGTGTGTGTGTCTCAAATTCATCATTTTATACTAGCTCTCACTGAGCTTGTGGATCTATGAAGGCCTTGACGTGTTTTTCACATAAACTGCTGACAGCACACCTCTCCTTCATCCTTTCCCTGTGTAATTGATTTCTATGAAATAAAACCCAGAGTGTATTACATTTGTATTTTATAACACTCTCCAACCATTTTTAAATGACTTCATAGCGTCGTGCTTCAGTGCCATCTTGCTTGTTTTGATTTATTGATTTCACCTTTTGAAGAAGCTCCTGACTAACCTTCCATTTCTTCCCACTCAGTTCTCATCACGCCCCCTTTCAGCATCGACTCCAGCCTTTCTAGCCTTTTTGCGCGCAAGGCTCATTCCCCTGCAGGACTTTTACCCTAGTAGTTCCCGCCTGGAACTCTCGCCCCAGAATTCCTCCCTCTGTAATTACTTTCTACTACCTTTTATGTTGTGTCTGTTTTCTTCATTTGTCAGTGCATGACACTGTATTATATATTTATTTGTTTATCATCAGGTTTCTCTAGAGTATAAAATCCAGAAAGTCAAGGACTTTCACTTGTTCACACCTAGATTCCTACCAACTTAGAAAATTTCCTATAACATTGCAGATGCTCCATAAACATTTTTTAAATACAAGAACTAGTCTTTAAAGAAATTGATTGATTTACAATATTGTGTTTCAGGTATACAGCAAAGTGACTCAGTTTAATAATATATGTGTATATATATATATATACACACACACACAGATTCTTTTCCATTATAGTTTATGTCAAGATATTGACTATAGTTTCTAGTGCTATACAGCAGGATCTTGTTGTTTATGCTATATATAGTAATCTGTATTTGCTAATCCCAAACCACTAATTTGTTCCTACCTCCATTGGTAGCCACAGGTTTGTTTTTTATGTCTGTGAGTCTGCTTTTATTTTGTAAATAAATTCATTTGTATTATTTCTTCAGTTCAATTCAGTTCAGTTGCTCAGTCGTGTCCTACTCTTTGCAACCCCATGAACTGCAGCATGCCAGGCCTCCCTGTCCATCACCAACTCCCAGAGTCCACCAAAGCCATGTCCATTGTGTCGGTGATGCCATCCAGCCATCTGATCCTCTGTTGTCCCCTCTTCCTCCTGCCCTCAATCTTTCCCAGCATCACGGTCTTTTCAAATGAGTCAGCTGTCTGCATCAGGTAGCCAAAATATTGGAGTTTCAGCTTCAACATCAGTCCCTCCAATGAACACCCAGGACTGATCTCCTTTAGGATGGACTGGTTGGATCTCCTTGCAGTCCAAGGGACTCGCAAGAGTCTTCTCCAACACCACAGTTCAAAAGCATCAATTCTTCGGCACCCAGCTTTCTTTATAGTCCAACTCTCACATCCATACATGACCACTGGAAAAACCATAGCCTTAACTAGATGGACCTTTGTTGGCAAAATAATGTCTCTGCTTTTGAATATGCTATCTAGGTTGGTCATAACTTTCCTTCCAAGGAGTAAGCATCTTTTCATTTCATGGCTGCAATCACCATCCACAGTGATTTTGGAGCTCAGAAAAATAAAGTCAGCCATGGTTTCCACTGTTTCCCCATCTATTTCCCATGAAGTGATGGGACAAGATGCCATGATCTTAGTTCTCTGAATGTTGAGCTGTAAGCCAACTATTTTACTCTCCTCTTTCACCTTCATCAAGAGGCTCTTTAGTTCTTCTTCACTTTCTGCCATAAGTGTGGTGTCATCTGCATATCTGAGGTTATTGATACTTCTCCCAGCAATCTTGATTCCAGCTTGTGCTTCTTCCAGCCCACCGTTTCTCATGATGTACTCTGCATAGAAGTTAAATAAGCAGGGTGACAATATACAGCCTTGACGTACTCCTTTTCCTATTTGGAACCAGTCTGTTGTTCCATGTCCAGTTCTAACTGTTGCTTCCTGACCTGCATACAGGTTTCTCAAGAGGCAGGTCAGGTGGTCTGGTATTCCCATCTCTTTCAGAATTTTCCACAGTTTATTGTGATCCACACAGTCAAAGGCTTTGGCATAGTCAATAAAGCAGAAATAGATGTTTTTCTGGAACTCTCTTGCTTTTTCCATGAACCAAGGGATGTTGGAAATTTGATCTCTGGTTCCTCTGCCTTTTCTAAAACCAGCTTGAACATCTGGAAGTTCACGGTTCACGTATTGCTGAGCCTGGCTTGAAGAATTTTGAGCATTACTTTACTAGCGTGTGAGATGAGTGCAATTGTGTGGTAGTTTGAGAATTCTTTGGCATTGCCTTTCTTTGGGATTGGAATGAAAACTAACCTTTTCCAGTCCTGTGGCCACTGCTGAGTTTTCCAAATTTGCTGACATATTGAGTGCAGCACTTTCACAGCATCATCTTTTAGAATTTGAAATAGCTCAACTGGAATTCCATCACCTCCACTAGCATTGTTCATAGTGATGCTTGCTAAGGCCCACTGGACTTCACATTCCAGGATGTCTGGCTCTAGATGAGTGGGATGATCACATCTTCGTGATTATCTGGATCGTGAAGATCTTTTTTGTACAGTTCTTCTGTGTATTCTTGCCACCTCTTCTTAATATCTTCTGCTTCTGTTAGGTCCATACCATTTCTGTCCTTTATTGAGCCCATCTTTGCATGAAATGTTCCCTTGGTATCTCTGATTTTCTTGAAGAGATTTCTAGTCTTTCCCATTGTATTGTTTTCCTCTATTTCTTTGTATTGATCACTGAGGAAGATTCCACATGATAGTTGTCTTATAATTTTTAGTTTGATTATCCAACCTTTAAGTTCCTTTCTGACCTGTATCATTGGCCAGTTTGATGAGATTGCTTTCTCTTTTCAAAAATGTTGATAAAAAGTGCTCTACAGGATAAGGCCAATTTCAGGACCATGTGGCACTCCACCAAGTACTTTCTTTGAGGTTAATGGCTTAAAACTCAACATCCAAAAAAATTATGGCATCTGGTCCCATCACTTCATGGCAAATAGATAGGGAAACAATGAAAACAGTGACAGACTTCATTTTCTTGGGCTCCAAAATCACTGCAGATGGTTACTGAAGCCATGAAATTAAAAGATACTTGCTCCTTGGAAGAAAAGCTATGACAAACCTAGTGTGTTAGTCACTTAGTCGTGTCTGACTCTTTGTGACCCCATGGACTATAACCTGCCAGGCTCCTCTGTCCATGGAATTCTCCAGACAAGAATACTGGAGTGGGTTGCCATTCCCTTCCCCAGGTGATATTCCCAACCCCAGAATCGAACTGGTGTCTCTTGCATTGGCTGGCAAATTCTTCATCACTTAGCCACCTGGGGAGTGTCTCCTTCATTGCTGGCAGATTCTTTACTGTCTGAACCACCAAATCTAGACAGTGTATTAAAAAGCAGTGACATTACTTTGCTGACAAAGGTCTGTAGAGTCAAAGCTATGGTTTTTCCAGTAGTTGTGTACGGATGTGAGAGTTGGACCATAAAGAAGGCTGAGTGCCGAAGAATTGATGCTTTTTAACAGTGGTCTTTGAGAAGACTGTTTAGAGTCACTTGGACTACAAGGAGATCAAACCAGTCAATCCTAAAGGAAATCAACCCTAAATAGTCATTGGAGGGACTGATGTGGAAGCTGAAGCTCCAATTCTTTGGCCACCTGATGCCAAGAGTTGACTCATTAAAAAGATCATGATGCTGGGAAAAGATTGAGGGCAGGAGGAGAAGGGAATGACAGAGGATGAGATGGCTGGATGGCATCACTGACTCGATGGACATGAGTTTGAGCAAGCTCTGGGAGATGGTGAAGGACAGGGAAGCCTAGGGTGCTGAGAGTCAGACACGACTGAACAACAACAAATGTCTTTCCAGTATTTTTTTTGGCCACACCACATGGCAAGCAGAACTTCTCTGACCTGAGATCAAATCCATGCTCCCTGCAGTGGAAGCATGGGGTCTTAAACACTGGACCACCAGGGAAGTCCATCTGTCCATAATTTTTAAAAATTAGGAATAAAGTCAACCAACTCTGATTTCATGTCATATTTAAAAATATACTTCTCCATCTTGAATGCAAGATATGATCCAAAGTTCTTCAAATAGAACAAGAGGAACTTACAAACTTGTCCCAAACTGTTTTTCCATCATTTATATTTCATCACTACCTGCTTCCTGTCACCTTTATATAGACTCTGTATCTTTTGTTCTGCTGCTGCTGCTGCTAAGTCACTTCAGTTGTGTCCGACTCTGTGCGACCCCATAGACGGCAGCCCCCTGGCTCCCCTGTCCCTGGGATTCTCCAGGCAAGAACACTGGAGTGGGTTGCCATTTCCTTCTTCAATGCATGAAAGTGAAAAGTGGAAGTGAAGTCGCTCAGTCGTGTCCGACTCTTAGCAACCCCATGGACTGCAGCCCACCAGGCTCCTCCGGCCATGGGATTTTCCAGGCAAGAGTACTGGAGTGGGGTGCCGTTGCTTTCTCCATCTTGTTCTAGTCCCAGTAAATTTGTTATGATTCCTGAAGCATACCACATCCCTTCTCATCTCCATGTCTGAGCACATGCATTCCAGCTATCTGGAAGGCCCTCCTCTCCCCACCCCACCTCCAGGTTGGTGCATCTTTATATACCATTCATAACCTCCCTAAATCACTTTCCCATGAATTGTTCTCAAACTGTCCTGAGTGATTACTCACCTACTCCTCTGCTCTCCTTCAGTAATTTAGATTTTTCCACTTTCATCTTTTGTTTATTGTTTGTAATCATAGCCATGTTATTTATGTCTCTTTTCAGTGTTAAGATGGTGACCTCCTCCAGGTATGAAGTTAGATGCTCATTGCTGTTTACTGAATAAATTTAAAACATAATGAAATATTTAGTTCAGTATTTGTTGCAGTTTAAAGAAAGCAGGTCACCCTCAAAAGGACTGACTTCATCAAGGTTGGCACTGACCATGGTGTTTTTTGGGATTTATCTTAGCCTTGACGTCTCAGAGACCTGAATTCATCAATCTCTTTGGAGTGGGCTTACTCTCAGTGGCAGAACTGCATTGACCAGGTTCATGGAGGTTTATAGAAATCAGCATAATCCTTCTCTACTTTCTAATGAAAAAATATAACTGTACAGAGAACTGAAATTCTCAAGGCAGCCTATTAGTGCATTGTCCCCCTGCAGGCAAATTATATTTGCAGCAATATGATATGGCCAGGGGAATTTGTTGATCTAAGCAAGCTTGAGACTGTCTCATGCACTAGAGAAATAGTCTCGCCAACGAAACTTCATGCTTAACCAAGACTGCTACCCCCTGGGCAGGACCTGGGTGACCCCCTTCAACTTGTCTGCTAACTCTTATTTCCTGTGCAGCTGTGGTCAACCAACATTTTTTGGCCTAGACAGGTCTTAAAGAAATTTCATTAAATGTCTGATGATAAGGTTCTGTTTGTATTTGAGTTCCCATTCTTCCCATTTATATAATCATCGGTGCTCTCTTGGTTTGTTCCTGTTCATATTTATTGTATACAGAATTAACTGATCTAACTCTAAGGACAACTATATTCTCACCTCATTGGCAACCCTGTTTAATGACAGCAAGACCTAAAAAGGCTGAGTGACTAATAAAGGTCTCAGAACTTGTCAGTGGATGAGGCAGACATTCATCCCTGGTCTTGTGGCTCTAATCTTTATGCTTTTTATTATTGTTTTCATGTGGAAATTCCCAGTAACTATGCAAGCAGGCCTAGTTCTTAGCCCTTTTTTACCTGATTAAACATACAGTTTTTTGAAAGGCTTAAAAACTCTGACACATGATTGACACTTCTGTGATTTCTCTGGAAATCATATCCCATGGAGGTGCAAGAATTATAGCTAGAAGGATGTTCATTGCCACGTGGTTTACAATAGTAAGTAGCTGTAAAGAACCTAAATGTTCAATGACAGGAAATTTGTGAAATAAATTATAAAAAACCCTGATGCTGGAAAAAATTGAAGGCAGGCAGAGAAGGGGACGACAGAGGATGAGATGGTTGGATGGCATCACCAACTCAATGGAGGTGAGTTTGAGCCAGCTCCGGGAGATGATGATGGACAGGGAGGCCTGGGGTTCTGCAGTTCATGGGGTCGCAAAGAGTCAGACGTGACTGAGCAACTGAGCAACAATAGTTATTAACATTTTTATAAAGAATGTTCATTTTACAATGTTAAGTGGGAAAAGGCAGATTACTCAATACTATGTAAAACAGGATCCTACTTTTTTTTTTTTTTTTTTTTGTAAATGTTTTGACTGTGCCCTGCAGCATGTGGGCTCTTAGGGATTGAACCCATACCCCCTGCACTGGAAGCATGGACTCCTAACCACTGGACTGTCAGGGAAGTCTCAGGATCCTATTTTTTGCAAAAAGAAACTATATGGATACATAATTGTAGAAAAAGGACTAGAAGAAAACTAACAAGAGTACTAAAAGAATGTGGGTAGGGTTATAATGATGGCTCTCCTTTTTTAAATTTTTTCTGCAATGCATATGTATTACTTTTTCAAATGATTGCCATTATTAAGTAGTTGAAAATTAATTTTTATAATCTTATTTGATGGGATTTGAACAGAAAAGAAAACCATACACAACAATATATCAATATTTTTATTGTGTAGCTTTCTGTGTAAGAAAGCTGTTTTTATCTTTCTACTTCACATGTTGTTAATTTCCTGTAGTGATAGTCCACTGGAGGAGCTCTTTAAACTTATTAATTGCCTGTATTTCTATCTGTATAAATGCAGACAAGTCTTTTGTTGTTGTTGTTCTCTAGGAGGAAACTATTAAAAGATAGTGAGGATAATGACCCCCAGGCAAATAGTCAAGGGACTCAGCTGAATTTGTTACAATACTACAGTGACGTGATAACAATTTTGTTTCTAATGTGGAGATAGTAGATTCTCTATGAAAGCTGCAGAATGTTCTTCTTCCTAGACCATCCCCCGCAAATATTGCTTGATTGGAAGGGAGCCCACAGGAGAACACAGGATAGACCAGCATGAAATATCCTCCCACTGATCCATCAGTCATGCTCTGTTTGTAGGTGAAGTGCAGCAGCAGTTGGATCAAGGAATGTTAATATTTTATCATAATTCAATTAAAATTTAATTCAATTTCTGAATTCAGAGGATTTAAAACCAGCATAATTAAAAGTAATAAAATGTAAAGTCCTCTGATTCTGTTCTCTCTCATCCTCCTATACTCATCTTCCCTCCAGGGTTTCTTTGCTCACTGCCCACCTCCCTTCCAGACAGCCCCACTTCTTTCTGATGGAATGTTCATTTGCTTGCAAAGAAACATCTTTTTATTCTCAGCCTGCTCAAGATATTGTCACCCTTCCCATTATCTTCACAAAACCTGGCTCTCACAACGAATACTGCTATGCTTCTTTTACAGTTAGGTCCAGGGAAGGGTGCTCGTTCTTCCATGAACCTGAGAGTTCCAGGGCTGGGAGGAGGAAGTCCTGTCCTTCCAGCTGCTCACTGCAGCTCCCAGCCCAAGAAGTCTTCATAGCTTTGTGTGCAATATGATCAGACTGGGCCCCTGTGCACAGGAATGTCCCAGGCTTGGGGGTTAATGCGCTGCAGCAGTCATCTTGAAATTCTTCACAATTGTTACGAGTGAATTATACTTCCCTCCAATTTATATTTTGAAATCCTAATCCTTAGTATCTCAACAATGTGCCTGTGTTTGAAAATAGGACCCTTTAATGAGGTCATTGGGGTAGGCCCTAATCCAGTATGATTGGCAAGAAAAGGAGATTCCTAATCTTATAAGATTCATTATAAGAAGACGAGATAAGGACACAGACACAAAGACTTCATAAAGACACAGGGAGAAAATGGCCATCTCCAAGCCAAGAAGAGGGGCCTCAAGATAAACTAAACCTACCCGTATCTTGATCTCAAACATCTAGCCCCCAGAAACATGATAATATGTCAGTTGTTCAAGCCATTCAGTCTATAATTCACCGTTATAGCAACCTTAGCAAACTAACATAACAGTTTCACCTTTTAATTTGTATTTTGTAAGTGAGGTCTGATGGAACAGGGGAGCCTATATCAGGGGCTCGGAACCTTGGCTCACATGGGGTTTCACCTTCCACTGCCTCTACACCTTCCCTGGTTAGCTTCTTGCCTCCCAGTCTCCCCTTCCGTGACTCCCAGCACCCGGGATCCACCTTCCCTTTTCTGTCCTCTCCCCAGGACAGTGACCGGGTCATGTCAGCAGAACAAACCCACCTGTGCCCCGCTGCTGCCCTCTGCCCATGGTGAGGGACAGGATGCAGGCGCAGGCAGGGTGGGGCTGGGGGAACATTGCCTTGTGCTATCTTCAAGGAGGATGGAAACACACCTCCTCTCTAGACTGGCGGGGCCACAGTGTGTGTTTGAATCTCTTGCCCATGCAAACCCAGGCACCAAGGTGGGGTGGTGGGCTGAGGGAAAGTGAAAGTGTTAGTCCCTCAATCGTGTCCCACTCTTTGTAGCTCCATGGACTGTAGCCCACCGCAGTCAGGAAGATCCCCTGGAGAAGGAAATGGCTAACGGCACTTGTTAGAAGCTTTTTCTCCAAGCTCCCCTCCAGTATCTTGCCTGGAGAATCCCGTGGACAGGGGGCTGAGGGAAGGGGAGACCGATTTTTTTGGCCTCCAGCTGGAATGCAGCATCTCAAGTGGAATTCCAAAGCTAGTGGATCATGCCCTGAGTCATGGGACAGAGCAGCCACTGGGCATCTGTGAGGGTCTGCACCCACTCTGCAGGCATTCCCTGTGGCCAAGGGAGCAAGGCATGAAATAGTAAATAAAAGCAACATGACAGGTCAAGAGAGAGCGACTACAGAAAGAAGGAGAGAGTTTTTAATATTTCTGTACTCTTAACATCACTGTATTTGAACAAAAGCTCCTACATTTTCATTTTGTACTGGCCCCTACAAATTACATAGCCCTGCTGAGCTGCATACAAAATGATCAGCACTTTTAGGGCTCGTACAGTCTGCTATTTCACCCTTTCTCTTCAATACTCTGGCTTTTATTCACACAATTTGCTTCCTTGTCTAGCTTCTTTATCCCCACTCCTAGCCATCATGGTGTGGCAATCCATTACTAATGTGTGGACCCATCTACATGCCTAAGTCCGGTCTAGGAGAGGGATTTGCTCCTGCAGTCCATCCTCCTTTGTATTATCCAACTGCTCCCCGTCTCAACCTTGGGGTCCTGATTTAATCCATAAACTCTGGGGCAGATCAATCAGCTGCATGACATTGAACAAGTTAGCTGCTGTATTTGAGCCCCAGGGGCCCCACCTGTAAAATAAGGAGAGTGCTATTAATTTCATGGTTTTGCTGTAAGGTTAAATTAAAATAACATACAAGATGCACTATGCATGGTGCCTGGGACATGGGTGTTCACATGGAATGGCTAGCACCTTCCTCTGGGATCACACCTTCCTATCCTTCTGGCTCTCATCCATCAAACTGGCCTCCAACACTAAGAATTCCTGACTCTCAACTTCTCCCTTTTCTGTCAAGTTTCTTATGATACCTGCGCTCATCCCCAGGCTTCACTTCCCTTAAACATCTTGGCAGCATTTCATTCTTTTCTGCCATACTTGATCTGCAAAGTGTCTGGTCTGTGACACGCTGCCCAGCTCCTCAGCAGTTCCCTGTGATGGGCTTTCTCCGCACCTGTACCCAGGTGAGCAGGGGAAGGTCCAGGGCAGCACCGCGCAGGCGTGGGCTTGCGCGCACGCCGCCTCCGCTCCCCGCTCCTTGCTGTACCTCCGCCCGGTTTCGGAGTCTCAGGTCGGCCTAACAGCACTTGTTAGAAGGCTTTTCTCCAAGCTCCCTTTCCTTTCTATCCTCTGACTCCGAGCTACTGTCCTCAGTTCCTGCTTCAGAAGGAAAAAGCCGACAGTGGGCTACCTCGGCCTCCGTCTGACGGACAGCCCGCGTACCCTCTGCTCTTCATGGATCTTCTTGGCCTTTTCTTTGTGTGCCCTAGACCTCCTGTCTCTCCTGCATTTGGTCAGCTAGTCTTCGGACTTTACCATGAGGCTCTTATTTCCCATGTCTGCTTCTCCTCAACATAGAAACATGATTATGTAGATTTCCCCCTTGTTTAGGAGGGAAACCCCTTCTTTATCATGTCTTATCTAACTTCCTACTTTTCTCAGCCAGGCTCTTTAATAAAGCAGATAGCACTGGCTCACTCCCTTCCTTTACTTCCTGTTTGTTGCTCAGATCCTTGAAGAAAGGGTTTGCCCTCCATTCCATGAAAATTTCTCTGAGACAGTTACCTTCTAAGGGCAATCAACAGTTGGTCTTCACCACACCTCTGATTCCTCTGCAGCGTCTGACATTGCAAAATTCTACTTCCTTCTAGTAGGGCTCACTCTCTCACTCTCTCTCTGTCTCTCTCCCCTTCTCTCCTGGTTATATTTCTACCATTTTGACTCATCCCTCTCTTTCCTTTCTTCTTCTCTTTCCCCTTCCTCCCTACTTCAGAAGGAAAAATAAAAAGACACCCTCCTTTCCCTCAGGTTTCCCATTCTCTGGGCTTCCACCTCCACCCTTCTTTTCTCCTGTCACAGCCTCCCTTGATGAATTCACTTGCTCTCCTGGCTGTAACCACTCTCCATTTTCTAATGAGCCCACAGTGCCAGGCTCCAGGCCCACTGCACCGAAGTAGCACAGCAAATTCAACATTGATCAGCCACTCCTCGGACCAGCTGAATGGACTGGGAGCAAATTGGTTAACCTCTGTAAGTCTCAGCTTCCTCATTTGTATGATAAGGTGAGTAATAGATTTCTTTAAGGGCTTATTGTGAGGATTCAAATAATGCAGAAACAGCACAGTTCCTGGCACATATAAATGACTCAATAAATGCCAGTGATGCTGCTGTTGTTAATGGTGATGCTATTTAAGGGTAACTGTTATTCAAGCCTTGCTGGGTGTTTGTAAGATTCACCCACACCTGCTCTCTCCCATTGAAGAGACCGTGGACACTTTTTTTGCCCAATGGCACCTCTTTTTGTCCATAATCACAACATCTGGAGCTGCTGCCTGCTCTCTGCTTCTTCTCATGTCTAACCCACAAAGAGAGGGGTGCTCTATCTTGACTTCCTGACTTGAATAATCTTCTGTCTGACTTGGTCTTTCTTTGGGCTGCAAAGTTTAAAAAGCCTGTCTTCAAAACCCCGTAGTCTCCCATACTATGTAAGGCCTAGTTAATACTGATATTCTTGATGTTTTTGGTACGTTATTTGTTACTGCTCTGTTTGTACCCATCAAGCACAGTGTGGGGGACCCTATCCAACAGGATAAAGGCCTGGTCCTGGCCTACTTTTCTACTTTATCCACTCTGCTATAAGAGCTCATGCTTCACCAAATGGAACCACTGACAGTTTCCAGAAGCTACCATACTGCTCCAGCTTCTCCATTCAAGTAGCCTGTCTCCATTTCTGCACTCCTCTACGACCACCCCTGACTCTCTGCCCAGCCCCTTGCCAAATTAGCTGTTTCCACTTTGTCTATCTGGACGCAGCTCTGGTTGGTTCTAGAAATGTCGCCTCTCTCAGCCATGCTGAACTTCACTTTCAGTCATGTTTTTTCCCTGGAGCCTAGCTTGATGCCCGGCACACAGCAGCATGGCATCTATGCTGTGTTATGCTTAGTTGCTCCGTCGTGTCTGACCCTTTGTGACCCCATGGACTGTAGCTTGCCAGGCTCTTCTGTCCATGGGGATTCTCCAGGCAAGAATACTGGAGTGGATTGCCCTGCCCTCCTCCAGGGGATCTTCCCAATCCAGGGATTGAACTCAGGTCTCCCCCATTGCAGATGGATTCTTTACCATCTGAGTATACAGAGATCAAAGAGATCCATGAAAAACATTGGAGAAATGCTTCCTCAAAATCCCACTAGAGGTCACTTTCTGTACGTTTTAGGAAGAAACGGGGCAGGCACTTACTAAATCAATTCTCTATGAAAAATTCAGCGTTGTGTTTAAATTTTAAAAGTCATTTGTTGTTTATTTAATGGAAACTGAAACTCTGCCATGTACAAGCCTTGAAGCACTGTAAGAAGGCCAGCTCTTTCTGGTTGTATGGATAATGTCAATATTCATGTTTGTATAAAAAACAAAATTGAACATGGCATTTAATTTTGCATATTAAAAATTCAGATCACTGAATTTACATGAGAGTTTCTTCCATATTTTTAGGTTCATATCCTTGGATAAGGTTAATATTTAGATAGTTCATTTCAAATATGTTTTTTTATAGATTATCTCAAAGCCTGTTCTTCTAAACCTTTATTTCTTTACCAGACTTATTCTCATCTGATCTCAGTTGCAAAATTAATGGCATACTCCTACTGATTATCTTGGTCTGCTTCATACCACAGAGATTTTAATAAGGGAAACAAAAGAGGGAGAAACTGATTTTACTAGCAGTTAAGAGCCACTTAAGTACAGTGCAAATACACTTATCATAGATATAATGCTTTAATATTTTAGTTACTCTCAAATATATTAATATTATACTTGACTGGCCTCCAAAAGAGCCCTGGTATCAAGATTTTGTTCTTAAGGGAAAATATTGTTCTTAGCAACTCTGCAAATGTAATATCACAGCTCTTGGAACATTGAATTTATATTGACTGTCAACCTTCTAGTACACAGAAGCATCAACAAATGATTACCATGAGGTGCTTGTATTGACCACAAGCACTGATGGATCACAGGGGAGGAATTAGTGGAAGGATGGTTGCTTGATATAATAGGAAGGACTGCAAGGAGTATTTCTGGTTAGCTTGGGGAAATTTCATGACATGTCTCCATCCGCTAACAGAAGTTTCCTTCTCTAATGACTACATATGGATGTGGGTTATTTCTCCATACTATGTCAGGGAACCTATCCACTCAATACATTAAGTAAACATAACATGTGTATAAGTACATTTCATAGGGTGTGCTTATTTCGGGAATGGTCATATCAATTTGTTTATATATATATATATACACACACACACATATATACACATACAGTTTCTTTCATTTATTTCTTTTTGGCTGTGTGCTGGGTCTTCGTTACTACGCAGGCTTTTCTCTAGTTGTGGCAAGCAGGGACTACTCTTGGTTGCAGTTCACAGACTTCTCATTGTGGTGGCTTCTCTTATTGTGGAGCACAGCCTCTAGGTGCCTGGGCTTCAGTAGTTGCAGCACGTGGGCTCAGGAGTTGCATTTTCTGGGCTCTAGAGCACAGGTTCAGTAGTTGTGGTGCACGGGCTCCGCCGCTCCGCTGGCACGTGGGATCTTCCCAGACCCCATGTCTCCTGCATTGGCAGGCAGATTCCTTACTGCTGAACCACCAGGGAAGTCCAGTCATGAGCTGATTTTGGAAAGAATTCTTGGAGTACCCTGACCTGCATGAATGCTTCTGGCCAGCTCTACTCCAGTTCCCCAATGCATGTGTTTTCTGAAATAATGGGAAGACATTGCTGTGTCCTCTGCCTGGAACACCCTACCTGCTCACAATGAAAAGAACTCTTCTTCTTCTGGACATTAACAGAAGGGTTGACCCCTTGGATTAGGTCCGACTTCTGTTTTCAAATGTTCTCTGTTAGCTCTAAATACTCTTTTGCAGTCCTTATCACTGTTGAAGTTTTGCATTACTTTCCTCATGTTCAAAGATAAACTGAGTCATATTAAACATTTTAAGAGTTTCCTCAAGGAAAAATTGGTTAGAATCAGGCAGCCACAAACTGGAAGTGGCTAGAAGAGCTCCACCTACAGGAGGTAGAGATTTTTAAAGAGGAAAGGTGGAAGCAAAGTATGGAAGTTATTGATTGGCTATAGCGTAAGGCCTAGTTGGCTATTTGTGTTGGTTTGTCATTATGTTTCAGTTTTGTAATACTGAGGCATTTCTAGCTTAGATTTTTGTTTTTGTAGTCTGCCATGGCTCCAGCACTCTTGCCTGGAAAATCCCATGGACGGAGGAGCCTGGTGGGCTGCCAGCCCATGGGGTTGCTAAGAGTTGGACAAGACTGAGCGACTTCACTTTCACTTTTCACTTTCACGCACTGGAGAAGGAAATGGCAACCCACTCCAGTGTTCTTGCCTGGAGAATCCCAGGGATGGGGGAGCCTGGTGGGCTGCCGTCTATGGGGTCACACAGAGTCGGACACGACTGAAGCGACTTAGCAGCAGCAGCATCGTGGCATGAGAATCCCCTTAATCTAATGTTTTCCTTGTTTAACTAAACACTGGTAATTATTTGATTGATCACTGACTTTCAGACTCAGCTGGAGCTCCAGGTATAACTTTATTCACCATTATCCAGCCATGTCTGGTGCAAAATAAGCATTCAATAAATATTTGTTGAGTAAACAAATGCACTTCATTTTAATTTGGCTACACAACCCCAGATTTCTATTTCTAAGACCCTATGAGCCTAGCACTGTTGTCTGCAACTTCCTTTATTAAGGACTGGAAGGATATAGAGCAGATTTACTCAGCAAAATAAAAGACTTTAGGTTCAGAAAACTAGACATTTCCTTCATACTGTTGGCCCTACTGGTGCACCTCCAAGGCCTTGCCAGCTGCCATATTGCTAACTGTGCTCTCACGTACAATGCATCTCCCATCTCTTCCCCATTCTTTAGGAACCCAATGCTTTGTTCCCAGCCCCTTTCCAAACCACTTATCCAAAGAAAGCCTCCAAGGATGATGCCCTTTTCCATTTGATCTACAGCAGTTTTATCTACTTATGTTTAATATTTCTCATTCTTGCTAAGCTTTGCTTAGCCAAGAATTTCCCCAAAGCTGTTCACTTTCCCAGATGAAGTCTGCTACACTTTTCAAACAGTAAAAAATTTCCTTCCTACTGTCTACATTCTATTCTGATGAGAAAACAGAAGCCTCCAAATCCTTAGTGAATTCAGAGTTGCATAGCTTGTCAGTGATAGATTTTAAATCAGATTTTTTTTTCTTTTTTGAGACTTCTGACTTTGAATCCAGTACACTCTCTGTACAGATCTCTTTCATCTTCTAGCCTGGGAGTTCCTTGGGGGTGTGGAATTGTTACCTAGCTTAGCACACTACCTGGAATAAAGTAATATTGTGCTCCATGACTGTTTGCTGAATGAACAAGCTGATCCATTGTCCCTCAGCCTTCTTTTAGACCTAAGCCACTTGGCTTATCCCTCTGGTGCCAGTGACCAACTGTGACCATTAGAGGTACAAAAAGCACCCCAGAAGAGATGGTTGAAGTGTTGCAACCAAGTCAAAGTCAGAAACCTCAGAAACAGAAATGTTAAGGAGTACAAAGTGCAGGGTTGTTAGATTTAGCAAATAAAAATACAGGACCTCTGAGAATACTTATATTTTAAAACTATTCATTGTTCATGTGAAATTCAGTTTATCTGGGTGTTCTGCATTTCATCTGGCAACTCTGTTAAGTGCCATTGTATGTGAACTAAATTGATGCTCAAGAAATGACCTTGTTCCTTAGTAGGTATCTTTTGGGAGGAATTGGATGGGAAAAGTGTTGGTGAGCTTACCAAGATCAAATAGACATGCTCATCACATGGGGATTGGCTAATTCAAGGTCAGCCAATATTAAAAAAAGACTTTGTACCTGGAGTGATCAGGGTGACAGGCCTTTCCTCTGTCCCTGCCTGCTTTGTGATGGAAACAGATGGTAACAGTTGAAAGAGGATGTGCAACATCTTCATTTGTGGGCACAGACTGAGTAGTAATTGTTTAACCCCACACAGTGTGACCGTTGTAACTTGTATCCATTCGCCTTCCCTTTTTGACCTTGTGGTCTCTTACCTTGCATAACTATCCCATTCTCTTATATTTCAGAATCTGCCATTTCCCACATATTCTTTCCTATGACATTTCCTCTCCCTTAAGACTCATTTTCTTTTTTTGACCTCTCCTGAAATTTGACTTCTTAAGTGTATCTTTCTCTAATTAAAGTGGGGACATCCATTCTTAATCCAACTGTTAAAATGAAAACATTGAATAATTCAAGACATTCATTTCAATACACATTTATTGAGAGCTTACTGTGTAGGAAAAGGTTCATCATTAAGAACCTCATAATCTAGTTAATGAAATATAACATTAGAAACCAGAGGGGAAACCCTCACTCTGAGAAGTGATTGATCCAGGTTGCCAGAGAACAACTGGCCCCTTTGAAAATCACTGTTCCCATGTTCCTATGAATTTACTTTTGGAAGTGTAACCTCAGAGTAAGAGAATTCATGAGTATGTTACAAGTGATCCATGAAATTGGGCAAGTTAACAGTAGGGTCTTCTTTAAGTTCCTTCATTTCTCAGAGAGCACTTGTTTGCTGCTTCTTTTGATGTAGGAAGAACTGACAAAATCTAGCCTTAGTTATTATTCTGGATATAGAAGTGACATAATACATCCCCTGCCCCCCACCCCCCCCCCACCCCCCGCCCCCCAACACACACACACTGCTGCATGGTTTCAGGAAGAATGGGCAATAGTGATAACCCGCTGGAGGAGGCGGCCTTTAAGAATCCTAGGATGTTAGTATTTCAAAGGGATCAATCATGTGATCCAACCTTCTTACTTACAAATATGGTACCCAAGGCCCAGAGTTTAAAGATTTGTATAAGATGGTACACTAAACTTGTGCCAGGGTTGGGATGTGAGTCCAAGTCTCCTGGGTATGTTTAAGATTAGGTTCTGAAGGACTAGATATGATGCTCTGAGATGTTTCACTAGTAACGACATTTTTCCTAGGAGACTCTTGTAGGTCTTGTCTTCTGTGACCATTTCCCCCCTAGACTGTCTCCTCCCTTTCCTGATGCTCCTCCTCTGCTGCTGCTAAGTCGCTTCAGTCGTGTCCGACTCTGTGTGACCCCATAGACGGCAGCCCACCAGGCTCCCCCATCCCTGGGATTTTCCAGGCAAGAACACTGGAGTGGGTTGCCATTTCCTTCTCCAGTGCATGAAAGTAAAAAGTGAAAGTGAAGTCGCTCAGTAGTGTCTGACTCTTAGTGACCCCATGGACTGTAGCCCACCAGGCTCCTCCATCCATGGGATTTTCCAGGCAAGAGTACTGGAGTGGGGTGCCATTGCCTTCTCCAAAAAGGAATGTTCCTGAGAGTTCACTCCCTCACCTTCCCTCCCTGAACAGTCTATCAACTACCAGTGTTGTGGTTACCTTAAAAACCACGTCTTTGATTCACAAATATTTATCTTTAGTTCTGATCGTTTTCCTGGAATCTGTATTTTCAGCTGTTATCTGAGTATCTTTTCCCAGATGGTCTACAGATAATTAGTCCAAAACTGAAACCTCATCTCTTCCATCATTCCCCCACAAACTGGGTTCTCTCTTCCTGTGTTTCATGTCTTAGGTGGTGACATCATCATACTTACCAGTCTCCTGGTCCCTCTCCCCCTCACTAATTGGTCACCAAGCCCTCTCATATCTGCCCCCTGGACATTTCTTTACTCATCACATCCTCTCAGCCTTAGTCTAGACCAGGAGACATAGGTTAAAATGTCTCCAGGAGAGAAGCAGATGAGATAGGACACATGCCAGTCACAGGACAGTGAGGACTGGGATCAGGCCTGGAGACAACAGGCCTCATTTAAAGAGGACTACAGAATACTTAGTCTAAGCAGATTTTCACCACAAGGGAATACAGCCCCGGTGTTGACATATATTCCCAATTTAGGAGAGGTCAACACGTGTAAATGAAATATTCTGATTTTTTAATTGGAGCAAATAACTTAATTTTTTAAAAAAAACCCAAATATTGGATGGAAAACAAGCACACCATGTCCCCCACCCTCATCCTCTATGCATGTAGCATGGTTCCTGACACACAGCAGGTGATCAGCTGTTACTTAAGTGAGTGAAAATGGACAGTGTGGTCGTAGTAAGCAAGGTATTACTGAGTGGTTTGCAGTTTAAATTTTTTCATTGTAATTACTGAATTGTTATGTGCCCATTTTATTGAATGAAAGAATGTGGAAATGTCTCAAGAAAAGGTCAGTTTTTTTCCTGCTCCATTCCTATATCCTTTAGGTAACTGATGTTAACAGCTTCATGTGTATTCAGCTACACTTTTCCCATGGTCTTAAAGCATTACTTAGATTTTTGTTTCTGTTTTTCAAAAACGTAGTAATTCTTTACACGTTACTCTGCAACATGCTGCTTTGGCTTAATTATGCAGCATTGCCATCCTTCAGCTTAGTAACAATGTATCTAACTTCTTTCTTTTTAATAGCTGCATAATGTTCTTTAATATGATTTACCATAATTAATTCAACCATTTTTCTATTGATGAGCAATTAGATTGCTCCAGCTGCTTTTTAGCCTATGAAAAATGGTGCAATAACTATCCTTATAAATGGATACTTACACAGTGGTGCTTCTGTGCTTTCTGTTTCAATGGGAGAGATTCTCCCAGTGGAATGGCTGTACTAAAGGATGCAGCTATAGATTTTAATAGACACTCTGCAGCTACTTTCAATTCACATTCCCATGAAAGGCCTCTGGCAGGGTGGACAGGGAAAGTCCCATTGAGAAGATGTTAAATGAGCAAAAACTTAAAGATGGTAAAGGAATTTGTCACACAGATCCCTGGGAAAGACAACTCCAGACAGAGAGAAGAGACAGTTCAAGGACTCTAAGGCTAAAACTCATTTGATGTGTTCAAGGAACAAGAAAGAGGTCAATGCAGCTGAAGCAGAATGATCAGAGGGGAGCCTAAGAGAAGAGAATGTTAGCAAGATTGATGGGCAGGGCATGGAGGAACTTACAGGGTTTCACTCTCATCATGAGGGTGACGTGGAGCCATTGCAGGTTTTTAAGCAAAGGAGTGATACACCAAGACCTTTTATAAAAGGATCACTGTGGCTGCTGTGTTGAGAAAAGCCTACAGGGAGGAAAACTGGAAGCAGGAGACTAGTTAGAGGTGTTTGCAATAAGCTTGGACAGAAAACGAGGGCAGAGATGGGAGCAAGATGAAAGCTGTGGCGACGTGCTGGATTTTAGGTGTGTGTTGTAAGTGGATCCAATGGGATTTGCTGATGGGTGGGGTGTGGGATGGAGACAGAGAGGAGTTGGAGATGAATCCAAAGAGTTTGGCTAGTGCAACCAAAAGATGCAGCTGCCAACAACCAAGGTGGGAAAGTCTGAAGGTGGAACAGATTCAAGCAGGGAGAAAGATCAGGAATTCACATTTGGCCATGTTAAGTTACAAATGGAGGTGCTGAGATTTAATCACAGCATATAGATGATATTTAAAGACTTGGATGGAGTCTAAACAGAGAGAAGACCAAAGATCAAGTGGTCAGGGAGAATAGGGGAGACCAGCAAGGGAGACAACTCAAAAGCAGCAGCCACAACAGAGGGAGACACTCAAGAGGTTGTGATGTCCCCAGAACCAGAGGACAAAAATTTATCAAGGCAGGAGAGATCAAGTGCATCTAATAGGTCAGGTGAAAAGGCAACTGAGAACTGAGCAGAAAAACTCCTGATTCTGGGAAAGATTGAAGCCAGGAGGAGAAGGGGACAACAGAGGATGAGATGGATGGCATCACTGACTCAATGGACATGAGTTTGAGTAAACTCTGGGAGATAGTGCTGGACAAGGAAGCCTGGTGTGCTGCCGTCCATGGAGTCACAAAGAGTCAGACACAACTTAGCAACTAAACAACAAGAAGACTGAGAAATAGCACCGTCACCACACCCCACCCCCACCTCCCTGTAAAGATATTCACATCCTAATCCCAGAACCCTGAATATGTTACCTTACATGGCAAAAAAGACTTTGTTGATGTGATTTTGTTAAGGACCTTGAAATGGAAAGATGGGCTTAATGTAAGCATAGTGTCCTTATAAAAGGAGGCAAAGGGTCAGAGGTAGAGGCAGAGAAGCATACATGATGTTGGAGACAAAGGTTGGAGTGATGTGTAAGAAATGAGCTGTCCCCTCGAGTCTCCCAAAGGAAATCAGTCCTGATCACCCATTTTGGACTTCAGTTCAGTTGCTCAGTTGTATTCGACTCTGTGACTCCATGGACTGCCCAAGCCAGGCTTCCCTGTCCATCACTGACTTCAGGAGCTTGCTCAAACTCATGTCCATTGAGTCGGTGATGCCATCCAACCATCTCATCCTCTGTTGTCCCCTTCTCCTCCTGCCTTCAATCTTTCCCAGCATCGGGGTCTTTGCCAATGAGTCACTTTTTCACATCGGGTGGCCAGAGCATTGGAGCTTGAGCTGAAATGGGTGAGACTAAATTGTGCTGTTTTTAAGCCTCTAGTTTTGTGCTTACCCCCATCATTTCACAGTTGTATGGTTTAGCAAAGAAATAACAGGTGGAGATTTTTGAAGACCATTGTGTGAGATATAAGAAAGTCATTTTTCTCAAAATGTGAGGTCATGGTCAACTATTATGGGGAAGGTGTCAGCCAACAATGATCTCTCCAAAACAAAGCCATCCAGGAAAGCAGTAAGGAGCATTTGTTTCTCCCACGTGTACTATTAATCTTAGACCCTTGAGTATAGAGTTCTTACAGCTTAATCCAGTAGCTATGTGAAAAATAAGTAACCTCCATGCAGTTTGAGTTATTTGTCACTTATCGATGACATCAGGCTGTAGGTATCTATTATAAAGTTTTAAATCTACTGTGAAATCTCAGAGAATTATGTGTACATTTTACAAATCTCAAACAAACAAAAGAGAGGCAACAAATCAAGGAGTTTTATCCTGCTGCAGGGTGAGTCTGCATACAATCCCAGAGCATCCTGGGCACATGCGCAGAAGTTGAGAACCCAGAGCTGTGCCTGAATACACAGCAGCAAAGAGTGTGAGCGCTAGAGTTCTTGGGTTCAATTCAATCCCACCTTGGCCACTTTTGACTTTAGTCGTCATTTCACCTCTCAGTAGCACTTTCCTCATAATTAATATGGGCATTTCATTTATTATTATTATTGAAATATTTGAGATTTTTAATGCAAGATTTTAAATCCTAATACAACTACAAAATGAAATGGACATTTTCATGTTACCACTTCATAGGGCTGTCATGAAGAATAAATGAGTTAATTCACAAAGAGCACTTTGTGGTTGACACATCATAGACGCTCAGGATTAGCCATTATTATTATCATTAAAGAAAGATAAAAATACATAAGTGTTTTTTAAGTTTGAAAGAATTTTCTTTACACTCTCCACATTCTCTTTTTTTTTCCATCAAAAATGGACTTTGGGAGATTTTATATCCTTCATGAAATCTGCCATTGAGAAAATGAGGTGGTATTACGATACTATGACTTGTTCTGTTTTCTAAAATTAATAATTTTTGGCTGCGCTGATTCTTTATTGCCATGTGTAGGCTTTCTCTAGTTTCAGCGAGTGGGGACTACTCTTCATTGCAGTGCTTGGGCTTCTCATTGTTGGCTTCTCTTTTTGCAGAGCATGGGCTCTATAGCACCCAGCCTTCAGTAGCCATGGTGCACAGGCTTAGTTGCCCCAGGGCATGGGGGATCTTAGTTCCTCAACTGGGAATCAAACCAGTGTCTCTTGTATTGGCAGGCAGTTCATAACAACTGGACCACTAGGGGAGTCCCCATGACTTGTTCTTAAAGGAGAATTTGAAAATTCTTTTCTTTCCTGTTCTACGTCTGCTTCCTTCATCCTGAGTTTGGTCTGTCTAGTCAAAGTTATGGTTTTTCCAGTTGTCATGTATGGATGTGAGAGTTGGACTGTAAAGAAAGCTGAGTGCCAAAGAATTGATGCTTTTGAACTGTGGCGTTGGAGAAGACTCTTGAGAGTCCCTGGGACTGCAAGGAGATCAAACCAGTCAATCTTAAAGGAAATCTGTCCTGAATATTCATTGGAAGGACTGATGCTGAAGCTGAAACTCCAATACTTTGGCCACCTGATGTGAAGAACTGACTCATTGGAAAAGACCCTGGTGTTGGGAAAGATTGAAGGCGGGAGGAGAAGGAAAAGACAGAGGATGAGATGGTTAGATGGCATCACTGACTCGATGGACATGAGTTTGAGCAAGCTCTGGGAGTTGGTGATGGACAGGGAAGCCTAGCTTGCTGCAGTCCATGGGGTTGCAAAGTGTTGAACATGACTGAGCAACTGAACTGAATTCCCTTTCTGCATCTTACTCCTTGTCTGTCTTTCAGACATTCCTTCCTTTTTTGTGCCTTATCATTGCAACCTAGTTCTTTATATCTTACTTTTCTCTTGTGCTTTATAAGCTTATGGGTTTTCTGTCCTTGGGCAGAGGTACATGTTGTATGTGAATTCACCTCACAAATTGAGGAAATTTTCCAGCCATTTAAAATAAACCCGGGAAAACACACCTGCTAATCTGAAGGCAGCTTGATTTCTTAAACAAGGTGGCACCTATGGAATATTCAAATATATTTCTGTCCTGTGAAGTCAGTCTTCTATTGCTGATTATGAATTGCATGGGCATAGTGCTTTTTACTTATTCCCTGATTTGCTTTCATTTTGTTCCGTAATTCATCCCATAGCCAATATAACACTGTCTTATCAATGTCAATTTAATATTTCTGCCTCTTATTTCTGTCAATGCATGTCTGAAACAACAAGCCTCCACTCTAATATTTATTTATCTATTTGGCTGTGCTGGGCCTTAGATGTAGCATGTGGGACCTTCAGTTGCACCATGTGGGATCTAGTTCCCAGACTAGGAATTGAACCCAGGCCTTCTGCATTGGGAGCATGTAGCCTTAGCTACCAGGGAAGCACCACTCTAGACATTCTCTATCCTCTTACTCTGATTTTGCTCCTAGTTCTCATCATCTCTTAATATTCATATTCACTTACTCTTGGACTATCTCCCTTCACTAGAATGTACAGAGGCTTGGTCTGTTTTGTTCACTGTTCTTCTCTAGTACCCAGAACAGTGCATGTGTGCATGCTCAGTTGCGTCTGACTCTTTGTCAGACCCCATGGACTGTAGCCCACCTGGCTCCTCTATCCATGAAATTCTCCAGGCAGGAATACTAGAACACGTGGCCATGCCCTCCTCCAGGGGATCTTCCTGACCCAGGGATCGAACCTGCATCTCCACATTGGCAGGCGGATTCTTTACACTGAGTCACCTGGGGAGCCCACCCAGAACAATAACTGTCCTGAAATCTATATTTACTGAATAAATGAGTTGTAATCTTTTTACAAATACTTCCCAAAATTTGCTGTTTTTATTTCACTTATTGTACAAGATTAGATCCATAATTTTCATAAAAAGGCTCACAAATGAAGACCAATATAGCTGGCTAGGGCTGGACTCCCAGCAGCATCTCCCTGTGGTAACAGAGCTGAACGCTTTTGCTTTGGTGTTTACCTTACTTAGTGTGTGTTTGTTTGGAAAGGAGCATCTAAGGAGGCAATAACTTTTAATCAACATTTTATCCTACAACTTAAAATCTCATATACTGAAACAGATATAGAAGGGCATAGATTTAGCCCTACAAATATTTTAGCTTCAGCAAAAGCTTATGTAATAATACAAACAAAATTGAATTGCAATTGGGGTGACTGGGGCCATTTCTTTGTAGAGCTTAGAGACAAGGGTTTAATGTCAAATTCAGTTAATTTCATCAGCATTTCTGCTGAAATGCCCATATGGCAAAGAAGAGGGTTTAGATGCCTTATGGGATCTTGAGGTATTACACAATCTGTCCCCCAAAAGGTGACATTACTCTTAAGTTTTATCTTTTACCTCAAAAATTGATGCCAAATTTTCATTCTATATAGTGCATCATTACTTTTTAAAAATATTAGAACAGTGTATCAGATAATATATTGTGAGACAACTGGACATGTCAAAAAGACTTTCTTCCCCCAGAGCTTTTTCTCTTGAGTCTTTTGTCCATTTCTGGCATATCACCACTCACCTACCAGGAGTCTGGATTTCTGATTAGAGAACTATGGAACTAGATGTCAGCTCATTGTGAGTAAGTCTTTTTGTTTCTTGTTTATTAAAGTGTAGCTGATTTACAATGTTGTGGTTGTTTCAAGTGTACAGAAAAGTGATTCATACACACACACATGGGCTTCCTTGATGGCTCAGAGGGTAAAAAATCTACCTGCAAAGCAGGAGACACAGGTTCAATCCCTAGGTTGGGAAGATCCCCTGGAGGAGGAAAATGGAAACCCACTCCAGTATTCTTACCTGAAAAATCCTACAGACAGAGGAGTCTGGTGGGCAGCAGTCCGTAGGGTTGCAAAGAGTTGGACATGACTGAGTGACTAAGCATGCATGCGTGCACGCACATGCGCGTGCACACACACACACATACTTTTTCATATTCTTTTCCCTTATAGGTTATTATAAAATATTGAGTATGATTTCCCTTTTTGCTTCTTTAAATCCATTTTGGGACTGTACAATACTATCACAATGCTTCAGTTTTCAAAACTCCTTTGAATCCGTCTCCCAAAATGGTGTTCCAGCTCTGTGTCCCATTAACTGCAAATCTGCATACCTGAATTAAATAATAGAAACTTTTGGTAAGGACCATTATTATTTTCTTATGACTCTTGCTGTACTCACCAAACACATCATCTAGTCTGTGATGGATATCATGTCAGGAAGGATAGGCTAGGTTCTGCTGACTTAAGAAAGAGCTCCACGGTCTTAGTGGATTAACACAACAAAGATTTCTTCTCATTCAGGCCCTACAGCAGGTCCATGGAACTGTCCAGAGTAGCTGTCCATTAGATAATGGCTCTTTGTTGCACTTCACACCCTCATGATCACCAAAGCAAGGAGAGTTGAGACCTAAAGTTAAATGCTTCCACCCTAAAGTGCTGCGTTGCTATCATTTTATTGGTCAAAGCAAGTTAGATGGTTTCAATCAACTCCAAATAGGTGAAGTACAGCCCTGCCGAGTGCCTGGAAAGAGAGGGGAATGAGGTATCAGTGGACAGTAATACTTCCTGCCACACAGATACATTTCTCGTTTTGTTTTGTTTTGGCTGCACCCAGAAGCTTGCAGGATCTTAGTTTCCCAAGCAGGTATTGAACCCACACCCTTGGCATTGAAAGTACAGAGTCCTAACCATTAGGCCGCCAGGGAGTTCCCTGCATATCTCTTGACTGAATGAAATCTAGCACGTTTTAAATTAGGATTTCTGCTCTGTATATAATTGTCAATCTCTTTGGTAATCCTATTATTTAATTCATTTCTTAATTCTGCTTTTCCCCTTTGGGCCCCAGTTTAATAAACAAAACAGACAAAATGCTAATTTAAGCATTCACCTGGATAAATTAATTTGAAGTGCTTTCCCATAACTGCGAAACCATCATTATCATGACTACACCTTAACCGCATGCTTTACCTCATCACGTTAATTAAACAGGTCACTAAACCTTATTCCCTCCCTACTCTCCTAGTAAAATGTTTAGGTTTTATTAATGACAACTTCACAGTGTGTTAGCTGCCTTAATACCATCTAGGCACGCTAAAACAAATGGATTTCCAATGTAACCAGAAAACACATCCTGGGTAAAGGAAAAAAGCCTTGCATGTGAGAAGCAATATGAATCAGATGCTGAAATCCTTTGCTTCATGATACAGGTTAATTGATTTATATAACAAGCGTTGCCTGGATTTCAAGGGGATATTGAAATGAGAGCTTGGTTTTTGTGAGACGAGTAGCCATGTTTTCAGAAGAAAAAGGTTAAACTTCGCACTATGGCCTCCCAAAGTGCTGCAAGTCCTAGCTCCAGCCCAGCTCTCTCTGGCCTCATCTCCTACCCTCTCCCTCTACTCTTGACTTCAGCTACCAGCCCTTGTTAATCCTGGATCCATCTAGCTCTTTCCTGCCCCATTTCCACTGATTTTTTTGAAAATCCAGGTCAGTTGTCTTGTGAAATGTCCCAAATGCCCGATTGAGTGTGTGCATGTTATGGCCTATTGTTGTGCAGCCCTAGAGCTAAGAATAGTTTTTACATTTAAAAAGGTTTTTTTAAAGAAGAAAATAAAAAAGGAAGGGGAGGGGATGAGAAGGAAGGAGGGGAAAAGAGGAACTATGTGAGGGAGACGCTGTGTGCCTTTGAAAAGCTGATGCCTGACAGAATGAAAACCACAATCACAGAAAACTAACCAGTTTGATCATATGGACCACAGACTTGTCTAACTCAGTGAAGCTATGAGCCATACCATGTAGGGCCACCCTAGACAGACAGGTCATGGTGGAGAGTTCTGACAAAACATGGTCCACTGGAGACGGGAACAGCAAACCAGTTTAGTATTCTTGCCTTGAGAACCCCATGAACAGTATAAAAAGGCAAAAAGATGAACAAAAAAGATAGGACACTGAAAGATGAACTCTCCAGGTCAGTGGGTGCCCAATACGCTACTGGAGAACAGTGGAGAAATAACTCCAGAAAGAATGAAGAGATGGAGCCAAAGCAAAAACAACACCCAGTTGTGGATGTGACTGGTGAAGGAAGTAAAATCTGATGCAATATTATAAAAAGCAATATTGCAAAGGAAGCTGGAATGTTAGGTCCATGAATGAAGGCAAATTGGAAGTGGTCAAACAGGAGATGAAAAGAGTGAATGTTGACATTTTAGGAATCAGCAAACTAAAATGGACAGGAATGGGTGAATTTAACTCAGATGACCATTGTAGGCTGCAGTCCATGGGGTCTCTAAGAGTCGGACACGATTGAGTGACTTCACTTTCGTTTTCACTTTCATGCATTGGAGAAGGCAATGGCAACCCACTCCAGTGTTCTTGCCTGGAGAATCCCAGGGATGGGGGAGCCTGGTGGGCTGCTGTTTTTGGGGTCACACAGAGTCGGACATGACTGAAGCGACTTAGCAGCAACATCAGCAGCAGTGAGCAAGAATCTCTTAGAAGAAATGGAATAGCCCTCATAGTCAACCAAAGAGTCCGAAATGCAGTACTTGGATGTAATCTCAAAAACGACAGAATGATCTCTGTTTCCAAGGCAAGCCATTCAATATCACAGTAATCCAAGTCTATGCTCCAACCAGGAATTGTTCTATGAAGACCTCCTAGAACTATCACCCCAAAAAGATGTCCTTTTCATTATAGGAGACTGGAATGCAAAAGTAGGAAGTCAAGAGATACCTGGAGTAACAGGCAAATTTGACCTTGTAGTACAAAATGAAGCAGGTCAAAGGCTAACAGAGTTTTGCCAAGAGAATGCTTTGGTCATAGCAAACACCGTCTTCTAACAACACAAGAGAAGATTCTATACATGGACATCACCAGATGGTCAATACTGAAATCAGATTGGTTATATTCTTTGCAGCCAAAGATGGAGAGGCTCTATACAGTCAGCAAAAACAAGACTGGGAGCTGACTGTGGCTCAGATCATGAATTCCTTATTGCCAAATTCAGACTTAAATTGAAGAAAGTAGGGAAAGCCACTAGACCATTCAGGTATGACCTAAATCAAATCCCTTATGATTATTCAGTGGAAGTGAGAACTAGATTCAAGGGATTAGTTCTGATAGAGTACCCAATGAACTATGGATGGAGTTTCATGACATTGTACAGGAGGCAGTGATCAAGACCATCCCAAAGAAAATGAAATGTCAAAAGGCAAAATGGCTGTCTGAGGAGGCCTTACAAACAGCTATGAAAATAAGAAGCTAAAGGCAAAGGAGAAAATGAAAGATATACCCATTTGAATGCAGAGTTCCAAAGACTAGCAAGGAGAGATAAGGAAGACTTCCTCAGTGATCAATGCAAAGAAATAGAGGAAAAGAATATAATGGGAAAGACTAGAGATCTCTTCAAGAAAATTAGAGATACCAAGGAAACATTTCATGCAAAGATGGGCACAATAAAGGACAGAAATGGTATGGACCTAACAGAAGCAGAAGATATTAAGAGGTGGCAAGAATACACAAAAGAGCTATACAAAAAAGATCTTCATAATCCAGATAATCATGATGGTGTGATCACTCACCTAGAGATAGACATCCTGGAATGTGAAGTCAAGTGGGCCTTAGGAAGCATCACTATGAACAAAGCTACTGGAGGCAATGGAATTCCAGTTGAGCTATTTCAAATCCTGAAAGATGATGCTGTGAAAGTGCTGCACTCAATATGCCAGCAAATTTGGAAAACTCAGCAGTGGCCACAGGACTGGAAAAGGTCAGTTTTTATTCCAGTCCCAAAGAAAGGCAATGCCAAAGAATGCTCAAACTACTGCACAATTGTACTCATCTCACATGCTAGCAAAGTAGTGCTGAAAATTCTCCAAGCCAGACTTCAACAGTACATGAAGTGTGAACTTCCAAATGTTCAAGCTAGATTTAGAAAAGGCAGAGGAATGAGAGATCGAATTGCCAACATCCACTGGATCATAGAAAACGCAAGAGAGTTCCAGAAAAACATCTGCTTTATTGACTATGCCAAAACCTTTGACTGTGTGGGTCACAACCAACTGTGGAAAATTCTGAAAGAGATGAGAATACCAGACCACCTGACCTGCCTCCTGAGAAATCTGTATGCAGGTCAAGAAGCAACAATTAGAACTGGACATGGAACAACAGACTGGTTCCAAATTGGGAAAGGAGTATGTCAAGGCTGTATATTGTCACCCTGCTTATTTAACTTATATGCAGAGTACATCATGAGAAATGCTGGACTGGATGAAGCACCACCTGGAATCAAGATTGCCGGGAGAAATATCAATAACCTCAGATATGCAGATGACACCACACTTATGGCAGAAAGCGAAGAAGAACTAAAGAGCCTCTTGATGAAATTGAAAGAGGAGTGTGAAAAAGTTGACTTAAAAGTCAACATTCAGAAAACTAACCTCATGGCATGTGGTCCCATCACCTCATGGGAAATAGATGGGGAAACAATGGAAACAGTAACAGACTTTATTTTGGGGGGCTCCAAAATCACTGCAGATGGTGACTGCAGGCATGAAATTAAAAGATGCTTGCTCCTTGGGAAAAAAGTTATGACCAACCCAGACAGCATATTAAAAAGTAGAGACATTACTTTGCCAGCAAAGGTGCATCTAGTCTAAGCTATGGTTTTTCCAGTAGTCATGTATGGATGTCAGAGTTGGACTATAAAGAAAGCTGAGCACCAAAGAATCAATGCTTCTGAACTGTGGTGTTGGAGAAGACTCTTGAGAGTTCCTTGGACTGCAAGGAGATCCAACCAGTCCATCTAAAGGAAATCAGTCCTGAATATTCATTGTAAGGACTGATGCTGAAGCTGAAAGTCCAATACTTCGGCCACCTGATGGGAAGAACTGACTCACTGGAAAAGACCCTGATGCTGGGAAAGATTGAAGGCGGGAGGAGAAGGGGATGACAGAGGATGATGGTTGGATGGTGTCACCTACTCAATGGACATGAGTTTCAGTAAACCCCGGGAGTGGGTGATGGACGGGGAGGCCAGGCGTGCTGCAGTCCATCGGGTCACAAAGAATCGGACACAACTGAGTGACTGAACTGAACTGAACTAAGAGGTATGTGCTTTCTCGCCTTTGTTCTAGAACTTTTTGTTTCCACCTGGTATTATTCATTTTGTACCTCAGTTCCTTGGATTTAGGGTAAATGGAAAATTACGTCTTGAACTGTGCTGTCCAGTATGGCAGTTGCCATCCACACGTGGCTGTTGAGCACTTGAAATGTGGCTCTGTTAAACTGAGGTGTGCTGTAAGGGTACAATACATGTCACATTTCAAGGATTTGTGATAAAGAATGTGAAATATTTCATTAATGATTTTTATGTTGATTGCCACATTGAAATAATAATATTCTGGGTATATTGGATTAGATACAATGCATCAGTAAAATTAATATCACTTATTTCTTTTTTTAATGTGGCCACCGAAAACTCTTACATTGCCTATGTGCTTCACGTTATATTTCCATTGGAGAGTGCTGGTCTAGAAACTTAATTAAAGTAAAGTTAAGTATTTTTGACAACTTACAGCTGATCTTACGTACATCATATTGCATCACAGCATGAGACACACACAGTTTGTCCCAGTATTATTGACACTAAGTTTGATAACTTGATTAAGGGGTGACTGACAAGTATCTCCACTGTAAAGGTCCATTTTCCCCTTCACAATTTGTAATTTCTTACAGCTATTGGGCGATCAGTTTCCTAGTGGATTTGCACATAGTGGTTTTAGTATCCTTGGGTGATCTTTGCTTGAGTTAGTTATTACAGTAAAGATTGCAACATCATGTTTTGTATTTTTGGAATTTCATCTTACATTTATTTTTTATTACTTTTTCAAAAAGATTTTTACTGAAGTATGGTTGTCTTAGTTTCTGGTGTACAGCAGAGTGATTCATATATATATGTGTGTATATATTTATTCTTTTTCAAAGTCTTTTCTATTATAGGTTATTATAAGATATTGAATATTCTTCCCTGTGCCATACAGTACATCCTTCTTGTTTATTTTTTTTATTTTATATATAATAGTGTGTATCTGTTTCCGAACTCCTAGTTTATCCCTCCCCCTCCCCTTTCCCCTTTGGAAACCATAAGTTTGTTTTCTATGTCTATAAGTATATTTCTATTTTGTAAAAAGTTCCTTTGTATCATTTTTAAAAGGTTCTATATATAAATGATATCATACGGTATTTGTTTTTCTCTATCTGACTTACTTCACTTAGAATGCTAATGTCTAGGTTCATCATGTTGCTGCAAATGTCATTATTTCATTCTTTTTCATGGTGGAGTAATATTCCATCCATATGGAGAAGATGTCCATATATATGGCTATATATATCTGTGTATATATATACGCACACACACACATCGCATCTTCTCTGTCCATTCATCTGTTGATGGACATTTAGGTTGGCTACTGTAAATAGTGCTCCTCTGAACTGTGGGGTGCATGTATCTTTTCAAATTATAGTTTTGTCTGGTTTTATACCCAGAAGTGGGGTTGCTGGATCATATGGTAACTCTATTTTTAGTTTTTTAAGGACTCTCCGTACTGTTCCTTATTTAATGTTCCTTATTTAAATTTCTTAACTGACATTCTTTCCTTTATTCCCTTAAAAGAATTATCTTTTAGTGAGTATCACAATGGGCACATCAGTTTTCATTTACTCAGTGTGTTGCAATCAAGTGCAGGCATTATTCTGTTTGATATTCAGATCTCTCTAAAGTTGGCTAGTGGAATGCCCTTCAAGCTGGCTCCTGAATCCTTTCATCACAACCAGGTTAGTTTTTGAGTGCTTCCTTGCCTTCTGGTGCAGGAAATACTAGGGCCACCTTGTTGCAAGTTTAGTTTTATTTGGGGCAAAATGAGGATGGCAGCCCAGGAGACAGCACCTCAAATAGCTCTGAGAAACTGCTCCAAAGAGGCAGGGGAGAAGGTCAGTATATGTGTGATTATGGTGAAGGGGGAGTATATGCAAACAGGCACATATTTTTCCAGAAGGTTTCTGTTAGTCTCGTGAAGCTTTCTGCTAGTCACAATGAATAGTTGTCACCATGAAGGATTTAGTACTTTCCTAGATATGAGGAGATACAAGAATTGGGCTCATAAAATCAGCTCCTGATAATATCTAACCAGCTGAAGACTTGGCTGCCAGTTTTCCCCTGAACCCACGTCTCCTGCACTGGCAAGAGGATTCTTTAATGAATGAGCCGTCAGGGAAGCCCACTTAAGACCTGTTTTGCCAGTTTTTCCCTGAGCACAGAGTGCCTCATTTTTGCTCTAACTCCTTTCATGGGGAGTTGAAAATCAGCAGCTGCAGATTGTAGCTTGTAGAGGTAGATGCTGCTGCTGCTGCTGCTGCTGCTAAGTCGCTTCAGTCGTGTCCGACTCTGTGCAACCCCATAGATGGCAGCCCACCAGGCTCCCCTGTCCCTGGGATTCTCAAGGCAAGAATACTGGAGTGGGTTGCCATTTCCTTCTCCAATGCATGAAAGTGAAAAGTGAAAGTGAAGTCACTCAGTTGTGTCTGACCCTCAGCGACCCCATGGACTGCAGCCTTCCAAGCTCCTCCATCCATGGGATTTTACAGGCAAGACTATTGGAGTGGGGTGCCATTGCCTTCTCCCTGCACTGCCTAATAGAATGCAATTGAGTTATAGAAACAGAAGTTTAGTATCTGGAGTCTTGTGCCCAAATCATTGTGTTGGTAAAAAGGTTATCTTATGAATACACACATATGTGACCCACATTTGGGCAGTGGATACCTTTCAGTTTGGATACCTGAGTCAGAGGAGCCAAGGGGCATCCAATCCTGGCATCTAATAGGCAGTTGTTTGCACAGGTTTGAAGATTAGACTAGGGGTTATTAGCATGTAGGTGACAGAGGAGGTGAAATATGACTGAGGGAAGGATTACAGAGTGAGAAGGTGCTTAGGATGGAACCCTGGGGAACACAGTTACTTTAGAAGCCAGTAGAGGAACCCAAAGAAGCTATAAATGGCCAGAGAGATAGGAAAACCTGAGAAAATGAGTTACAAAAGCCTAGGAAGCAAAGTGTTACAAGAAGAAAATAGTTAAAAAGAAAAATTATCTATGTTAAATACTGTTGAGAAATGGGGAAAGACAAAGGCAGAACTGTATCCACTGGATTTAGTAACAAAGAGATGAGTGGTAAAATATTAGTCAGGACAGATTCCATGTTGTGGTGTAGCTATCCTGAGTGTTAAGGCATTTAGCCTCATACAGACATCCTTGGAAACATTGATGCAACAGAGTGTGTTTCTAAAAGCAACAAAAGTTGACATTTGTACCCAAAGGAAAAGAAAATCAATTCTAGCATTTTTTCCATAAGGTTTTTTTAAAGAACAAAGTAACTTTATTGAAGTATAAAGTATATTTGATTTACAAAGCTGTGTTAGTTTCATGTGTATGGTCCTATAAATTAAAAACTTTGGTGGGGGCTGTTATTTATATTAGAATCTATACAATAAGATGCTTTTGGATTTAGCAAATACTGTATGCTTATTTTAGGTTTCAGTTGAGTTCAGTCGCTCAGTTGTGTCCGACTCTTTGCGAGCCCATGAATTGCAGCACCCTAGCCCTCTTCCATCACCAACTCCCGGAGTTCACTCAAACTCATGTCCATCAAGTCAGTGATGCCATCCAGCCATCTCATCCTCTGTCGTCCCCTTCTCCTCCTGCCCCCAATCCCTCCCAGCATCAGGGTCTTTTCCAATAAGTCAACTCTTCGCATGAGGTGGCCAAAGTATTGGAGTTTCAGCTTTAGCATCATTCCTTCCAAAGAAATCCCAGGGCTCATCTCCTTCAGAATGGACTGGTTGGATCTCCTTGCAGTCCAAGGGACTCTCAAGAGTCTTCTCCAACACCACAGTTCAAAAGCATCAATTCTTCGGCGCTTAGCTTTCTTCACAGTCCAACTCTCACATCCATACATGACCACTGGAAAAACCATATTATTGAGTAATTTCATAATAGTATCAAAATAGTAATGTCATATATTTTATGCTGTTCCTCAAAAAGTACCATGACTTTCAAACATATTGGAGCCATGGCTCCAGAATAACTCTTAAATCACTTCTTTCTCTTCTGCTTGCCTTCCCCCATTCTTGTCTATACTCTGGGCTATAACTAGACTTCTTTTGCCCCACTGTGGGGCTTCCCTGGTGGCTCAGCGGTAAAGAATCCGCCTGCAATGCAGGTTCGATTCTTTCGTCAGGAAGATCCCCTGGAGGCGGGCATGGCAGTCCACTCCAGTATTCTTGCCTGGAGTACAGTCCTTAGGGTCGCACAGAGTCGACACCACTGAAGCCACTTAGCACGCACTAGCAGATGGCAGTTCAGCCTAAAGTTTGGGCGGCCAGGGTATACTCACAGAGGAAATGAGGAGCATTGTGAAAGTTATTGAATGCACTGCTTTCCAAATCTGGCTGAGCATCAAAACGAACGTGCATTAAAAAGAATCCTGGGTCCCAGCCCTAGATCCCGATACAATTTGTATGGAATGAGGCCTAGAGATCTGTTCCTTGAATAAAGTGCCTTTGATCTTACAAATTCAACTTCTGAATAAAAAACAAGAGGCCCAAAGCAGTCACGCCTAGGCGGGTCTCCTGGCTAGAGATTCGCGGCTTTGAGCTTTGGGTGTTGGAGGAAGGGTATTTGGATTTTTGTTTTGGAGTCGTTGGGAGGGCTTGCTTTTCCTAGCTCTTTAGGTTCAGTATATTGACCTTCCCTCGAGTTTCTCTCTAGGTGGAGACGCGGTGGGTTAGCAGCTCTGCAGGTGCTATTTATGCCGCGGCCCAGCCAGCTAGTTTCCTCCCAGCCCCTGGAGAAGCCTGGAGTTTGTGCAGCGTGGGCAGGAGTGCGCCCCGCCCCTGCCCCGCCCCACCTCCCGAATCTCGGCGTTCCATCCTATCCCGGCCCTCCGCTGGGAACTTGAGGCGGAGCTCCGCGCAAACTAGCTTCCGGGGGAGGAGGTAAGTTTGTGAAAGTGGATGGCCTTTACCTTTTAAAACAAGTTTCTGGCGTACAGCATTATAGCTCAATGTCTGTGTATACTAAAGCATGAGCATCACCACAAGTTTAGTTGCCATCCGTCTCCATACGGTTAACTCAAGTCACACATTTCGCCCACCCCCTGGAAGCCGAAGGTCCTACAGTCGCGGAGCTGATTGGCTGTTCATGGGCGTCTACGCAGCCCGGGGTTTTCCGGAATTGGGGTTGAGCTCGGGACAATGGACTATGGCCTCGTCGAGTCAGCCCTTGCTGGAGCTGCAGGGACCTCTACTCCCACCCAAGGACCTGGTGGAGGAGGAAGACGAGTATTTAAGGGAGGATGCGGAGGAGGACGAAGACACGGTGTTTCTTGACGCAGAGGAGCTTTGCAGTGGGGGCGTAAATGCTGGTAGCCTCCCTGGGCTGCTCCGTGGTGAGGAAATAACTCGCCCCTCGGGGGTGGGATCGGCGGATTACTGAATTGTTTCTGTTATGGCCTCCTCCAAAGTACGGCGTTCCATCGCTGCTAACAGACTTCCTTTGGAATCGCCTAAGTGCTTCGTCCTGTTTAGAATAAAATAACAATAATACCAGAGACTTGAGCAAATACTGTATGTTAAGCTTGGGCTTCACGTGTATCTCATTAATGTTCACAACTTTTTGAGGTAATTTTATAAACAAGGAAACAGTGGGTGTCCAGCCAGTATTAACACCCCGAATCAGGGCTTTTAACTATTTCCCTGTCTGTCCTGGAGTCGAATATGTGGTTGCTGTTCAGCTACTTAAACACACGTACACGTGAAACACCACAAGCACTGTTGACTCATTAACCTGTTAATCTTGTGATCTGTATTTATCTTGTCTAGTTTCCTGTCCTAAGAATTAGACCTATTGTGTGTTCTGGTGACTGATGTTTAAGAATGTTTGAATGTTCAGACCAGTTGCTGTCCAGTAGAATTTTCTGTGACGATGGCATTGCTGTATGTGTTCACTGTCCTATATAATAGCTACTAGCCATGTGTGGTTACTGAGAACTTCAAATGCAGCTAGTGCACCAGAGGAGCTGAATCTAAAGTTTTCATTTTAATTAAATTTAAATAGTCACAGGTGAGTAGGCAGCACAAGTTTAGACAGAAAATGTTTAAGTATTTGTGGAGGGTTTAGTTTTTTATCCTACAAGTGTTAGCGACTGGCTACTGTGTTCCAAGCAAGATATGTTTGTTGCTGGGATACCCTGGAGAGACTAGATGATGAGGTTGCTCTCTTAATGGAGCTTCCCCCCTACATGCCTTAAACAGACAGTCTACAAATAATCACAGGTGTTTGCGCTATGTATGCTAAGTCGCTTCAGTCATGTCCTACTCTTTGCAACCCTATGGATTATAGCCCACCAGGTTCCTCTGTCCATGGGATTCTCCAGGCAAGAATACTGGAGTGGGTTGCCACGCCGTCCCCCAGGGGATCTTCCCCACGATCCAGGGATCGAACCATCGTCTCTTGTGTCTCTTGCTTCGGCAGGCAGGTTCTTTACCACTCGCGCCACCTGGGATGTAACTGTACTATCAGTGCTTACTAGAAATAGTATGAAGTGCCATGAGGTTATATTTATGAGATTCAGGGAAGGTTTTCTCAGGAAGTGACAGTTAATCTGAGTTTGGTAGTGAATAGGGTAAACAGTAAGGAAGAAAATATTTAAGGCAGGTGCAACAGCTTTTGCAAAGACTGTGTGGTAGGAGGGACCTTGACTTTTTTTTAAATTAAAGGATAATTGCTGTACAGAATCTTGTGGTTTTCTGTCATACATCAACAAGAATCAGCCATAGGTACACCCATATCTCCTCCCTCCCAAACCTCCCTCTCATCTCCCTCTGGATCTCACCCTTTTAGATTGTCACAGAGCTGCTGTTTGAGGCACACAGCAAATTCCCACTGGCTGTCTATTTTACATATGGTATTGTAAGTTTCCATGTTACTCTCTCCGTACATCTCACCCTCTTCCTCCTCCCCTCCCCCCATGTCCATAGGTCTGTTCTCTATGTCTGGTTCTCCATTGCTGCCCTGAAAATAAATTTATGAGTACCATCTTTTTAGATTCCACATATATGCATCAGTATATGATATTTATTTTTCTCTTTCTGACTTCACCCTGGAAAATAGGCTCTAACTTCATCCATCTCATTAGAACTGACTCAAATGTGTTCCTTTTTATGGCTGAGTAGTATTCCATTTATATATGTACCACAGCTTCGTTATCCATTCATCTGTTGATGGACATCTAGGTTGCTTCCATGTTCTAGCTATTGTAAATAATGCTGCAGTGAACATTGGGGTACATGTGTCTTTTTGACCCTGACATTTTTTTTAGATACTCCTTGGAGGTCAGTATTGGCTGAGATCAGAGTAGCAGAGAGGGAACTGCTTTTAGGAGAGGAACAGCAGACTTGCCAGGTACTATGCCTCTCTCCTGGAATACAAAGACAAATAAGACATCATCTTATTCTAGAAAGCTTACAATGTAGTAGCTGCTGCTGCTAAGTCGCTTCAGTTGTGTCTGACTCTGTGGGACCCCACAGACGGCAGCCCACAAGGCTCCTCCATCCCTGGGATTCTCCAGGCAAGAACACTGGATGTGGGTTGCCATTTCCTTCTCCAGTGCATGCATGCATGCTAAGTAGCTTCAGTCGAGTCCAACTCTGTGCGACCCCATGAACAGCAGCCCATTAGGCTCCTCTGTTCACAGGATTCTCTAGGCAAGAATCCTGGAGTGGGGTGCCATGTCCTCCGACAGTGTAGTAGAGGGAGACAGATAAACAGGTAAGTGGAATATAGACACTGCGATAGACATCTGTGCAGGGCACTGTCCCGGGATTAAAGAGAGTAGTGGAGTTGACAAAACATTGGGAAAGATTTTAAATTATCCTAAATTAACATTTCCTTTTTTTTTTTTTTTTTTTTAAGTTTCTGTGTTTGATGAAAACACTCAGCAGAAATGTGACGTGCTTGGACGTTTTCCATTAACTGATGCTTGGTGGCGAGTGAAGGTACAGGTAAAGCCTGTAGGATCAGGGAGCTATCAGGTTCAAGGATTTCCATCTTACTTTTTACAGTCAGATATGTCACCACCAAATCAAATCCACATCTGTTCCCTCTTTCTTAAAGAGTGTAGTGTCTCCAGTGAGCAAAGAATTAAGTTTTTTACATGGTTAAATAATAAGTCAAGGTATAAAGACCTCAATTTTGAAAATCTTATGGAAAATTTAAGAACTTGGCAAGAGGAAATTGAAGGGAATAGTCAAAAACAGTCTACGCAGAAAACACAAGAGTCACCACCAGATCGTGAGATGCCGCTTCCTCTGGAATTCACGTGTAAGTGATTTTCTCATGGAGTTTTAGTGTAATTGAGGTACTGGATGACTAGTGTGTTTAAAATATCACCACTACAGTATCTTAGTATAGTATTCTTTTTTAAGATCGGGTTTGATAAAAATGTGTTTGTATTGCTTTTGGAGTATGTCATTAACATTGTGGGTTTCTCATCTATAATGTGAAGATTTGGGGTGAGATGGGAGAAGGAAATGGCAACCCACTCCAGTATTCTTGCCTGGAGAATTCATGAACAGAGGATCCTGGTGGGCTACAGTCCATGGGATCACAAAAAGTTGGACACGACTGAGTGACTAACTTGGGGTTAGATGATCTTTAAATACCTTTCAGTTCCTGACCTGCTCTAAAAGTATGATTCTAGGTCTCTCTCTAACTTTTGTATCCATAGGATTACCTTGAGTTGTTAAGAAAAAGTTCGGTTGTCAATTATTCTGTTTAAGAAGGCAGAGAAGAAAAGCAGGAAAAGAACAATACATTTTGGAAAGATTTCAGTTCAAAATGATTTAAAATAACTTTTAAATATGGTTTGTTATCTGGACATTCACATATATGGAATGTTTTATTTCTTAATTCTATCAAATGAATTTGGCAGTAAGTAGTAAGTACATCATTGAATGACTTCCATGATGAAAGAATCATGACTATAATAAGAAAAAAGATTATAAAGTTTAATATGTAAATGGTTTTTAATGCTTAGCTTTGAATGTATATATCATTTAGTCAGAAATTTTATTCTGTTACAAGTAGGAGGAAACAAAAGTCTAAGAGGTAGTTATCTAAGCATTTGAATAACATAAATTTTGATGTTAAACACAATGAAAGCCATCTTGGTACAAAAACAATTGTTATAATACAATCAGTTTTCTCCTGCTTAAAGTAAATGTGTTACTCTCTCTTTGATTGGAATTTCTTTAACTAGTTGTGCTAAATGAGAAAGTCCATCAAATCAGTTGTTTTATGAGCTCATTTGTTAGCTTGGATTTGTTCTTTTCTGATATCCTGTAGTTCCATTTATAACGGTGATGAGAGCTTTGCAGTTTCCAAAAATAATGGAATTCCTTCCAGTTCTTCTGCCCCGACACTTCAAACAGCTCATAACCTCAAATTCTATAGAGGTGTTGGAAGAGATAGAAGAGATTTTAGGTACACAGCCATGGAAACTTGGATTTCGTAAAGTAAGTAAGACCTTTGCTTAGCTTTTTGTAATCTTATACAAGGCAGGATATCTCAAAATTTACAATTTTGCATCTTTTTCAAAGGAAAGAAATTTGTATGACCTCAATGTTGATTTATTCTCCTTTCAGTGTTACAACTAAATATAAACTTCTAATACCTATCCTCTTATACAATAAATTTACAAAGGAAAACAAAATAACAAAATAAATGATATTCATATCATCAGTACTTTAGTTACATAATTTAATTTCATGACTTTTTTTGTAACTAAATTGCTGTTGCACCTTGAGTATAGATCTCACTGAAGACACAAGTTCTTAAGAGTTTGGCAAGTCCATTCTGCTATGTAGCACAATTCCTCACTTTCTTATTTGAACTTTCAAAAGCCTTCATTATTCATACGGTACATCGTGATGTCATTTGATTTTTTTCTTTGGCACAATAATGTCATTTTCAATTTCTTTGGCACTTCTGTTTTTGTTATTAGATGCCAGGAGTAGTAAAGCGATACTGTGAGGCTCCAGAGGTGTTGAAAACGAAATGTGGCACTTAAATCAGTACTTGGTTATAAGTGGTTTTCCAAATGAAAATACAGTTTAAAGATTCTGATATATTTCGTGGGTTCCCCAAGAATGTTTACAGATTCCCTCCCTCTTGAGAAATACTGGAATAATGAATTTATTCCCTCTGTAAAAGGACTATGATTTCAATATGCTCGGGGAAAAAAGACTCTGGAGCACTATTATCTATATTTATTCAGTAGGACAGAGAGGCAGAGCAGTGAACCTTCTGGGATTCAAGTGGGAAAAGGAGGCTTGGAGTCCCCTGTTCAGCATGTAAACCACCACCCAGAGTAAAGATTTTTATTGAGGTTTTATGTTCGTTTGCTAGGACTGCTGTAACAAATAGCATAGACTGGGTGGTGTAAACCACAGAACTTTTATTTTCTCACAGTTCTCGAGTCTATAAATCCAAATCCAATCAAGATGTTAGCAGGGTTGGTTTCTTCTGAGGCTTCTCTCCTTAGCTTATGAGGAGCTGTCTTCCTGTGTCTTCACACCATCTTCCCTCTGTGCTTGTCTGGGTCCTAAAGTCTTCTTATAAAGACACCTGTCATCTTGGATTAGGGCCTATCCCACATCTCATTTTAACTTAATTATCGTTTTAAAGACCCTGTCTCCAAATATGGTCACATTCAGGGTTCTGGGTGTTAGAATTTCAACATATGAATTTTGTGGGGTACACATTTCAGCTCGTAAGTTGTATGGAGGGCTCCAGGGGTGATGTCTCCATGAAAAAAAAATGGAGCTAGTAGGTGACCTACTGAGTGGGTCATGATGAAGGAAGTTCTATACCTCATGGAGCTAGTACATGACCTACTAAGTGGGTCATGATGAAGGAAGTCCTATACCTTTTCAGTAGAGTTTGGGCAGAATTGTTGATAGGCACATGGAGAACTAAACAAGTCAAGAAAATGAGGCAGTCATTAACTCCACAGTACACACAAGAGTTCAATATATAATTTATGTAATCACAGCATATTATGTCACTCAATTGTGGATCCCATTTATACTGATTTAACCAAAATCAGTTTTCAAAATGGTACTGTAACTTTTTCAAAGATGGGAGAAGTATGTCTTTAGGTGATAGTATAAAAAAGAGCAAGTTCCATGAAGAAAGACTTTCCAAAGTAAGGAGGTAACACTAAGTATCTAATTTTTTTTTTTTTTAATTAAAGAATAGTATAAACAATACTTAGAAATGTGGAGATAAATTCTGGAAGAAATAGCTAAAAGTGTTGGAGGTGTTGCCTTGAGACGTCATGGAAAGGGTAAGTCAGGGATTCATATATTTTGTGATAAGGCTCTTAGTGTTACTTGACTTTTAAAACTGCGTATGTATTGCTTTGAGAAAATATAATTTTAATTAGAGCATTATATAGATCTCTAATCACAGTAAAATTAATTAAAAAAATAGTGATGTGTTAGGTACATAGTTTTTCTCCTCCAAATTTCATTGAAACACATGTCTTCTAGAACTTAAAAATTATTAATAAATGCCATAGTTTTCACTGTAATTCTCGTAATAGTTATCAGTCTTTATCACTCTTATAAAACAATATGAACTTTATTTTCTTAAAGATAACCTACAGAGAACTGAAGCTTTTGCGATGTGAAGCAAATTGGACGTCATTTCGTCAATGCAAGTCTCTTTTCCAGTTAATGACAGATTTGGAAAAGAATGCATTAATAATATATTCTCACCTGAAACAGATATGTAGAGAGCAGGGGCACACGTGTGTTGAAGAAGCTGACTTAACTTTTCAACTGTCGGACCTCATGTCTTTTCACGATGCTTGGCAGTCTCTGAAGTTCTTGAAGGATATTGGTGTGGTGACGTATGAGAAGGGCTGTGTCTTTCTTTATGACCTTTACCAGGCTGAGAGAGGCATTGCCTCTTCAGTCTGTGACTTGATGACCAGGCCTCCATGGCAATTACAGGTTGATGTCAAAAAGGTGCTTGCGTCTATTTGCACCACAAGACCTGAGAATTCAGGAAGTGGTGATACACTGAATAAAAGTAAACCTGATGAAATAAGATTAGAAGATCTTGTGGATATTTTGGACACGCAAGACAGCAGTGACCATATTTGGGATGATGGTGAAAAGGAAGTGAATGCAGAAATGAGTGAGGGTCAACTGGATCAGGACCAGATGACTGCTCTGGACATGATTTGCTCCAATGCTGTGACAGTCATAAGTGGGAAAGGTGGTTGTGGGAAGACCACAATTGTTAGCCAGCTTTTTAAGCACATAGAGTTGTTGGAAGAAAAAGAAGTGAAAAAAGCTTGCGAAGATTTTGAACAAGACTGGAATGTACCAGAAGAATGGATCACCTTCGCCGAGCAAAGTCAGCAGGAACTGGACAAGGCTATAGAAGTTTTACTTACGGCACCTACAGGGAAAGCAGCTGGCTTACTGAGACAGAAAACTGGTTTTAATGCTTATACACTATGTCAGGTAAAACCTCTTACATTTTTTCTACACATAAAACAGTTAAAGATGGACTTAATGGTTTTATTTTTCATTTCTTCCTGACAACAATTAGTGGGCATTTATTGAATGTTTTCTAGACCCTTACCTTGTGGTAGCTAATCATTTAGATCAGAGATGCCCCAGCTTCCAGGCCATGGACTGGTGCCTCCTATCTGATCAGCTGCAGCATTCGATTAGAAATAAAGTGTGCGGTAAATGTAATGCCCTTGAGTCTTGAATCATCTTGAAACCATCACACCCTCCTCCTGCCCCCATCTGTCCATGAAAAAATTGTCTTCCATAAAAACAGTCCCTCGTGCCAAAAAGGGTGGAGACAGCTGATTTAACTCAATGCGACTCAAAACAGCTGGTCTATAAACTGTTAACTGTTTACAGGGAAGTAGGTGCTCATGCTATCACTGTGCTGCTTCCTTCTTTAAGGCAGTCTTATTATGATAAAAAAAAGTCAACTAAAGTGTATGCTTAATGCTGTAGTTCGGAGAAGGCAATGGCACCCCACTCCAGTACTCTTGCCTGGAAAATCCCATGGACGGAGGAGCCTGGTGGGCTGCAGTCCATGGGGTCACTAGAGTCAGACACGACTGAGCGACTTCACTTTCACTTTTCACTTTCATGCATTGGAGAAGGAAATGGCAACCCACTCCAGTGTTCTTGCCTGGAGAATCCCAGGGACGGGGGAGCCTGGTGAGCTGCCGTCTATGGGGTCACACAGAGTCGGACACGACTGAAGTGACTTAGCAGCAGCAGCAATGCTGTAGTTAGTTTTGATTCTGGCATATGGCCCTGTTCTCATTGCGACTGGTTACAAACATGTCAGAGTCCACATTCTGTGGAATGAAAGCTCCGTGAAAGTGAAAACTTGGGTCATCTGGTTTAGTGCTTTATCTCTTCTGCCTACAACAGTGCCTGGCAAATAGTGGTTGCATAATAAGCATTTCAAATGAATTAAGATGCTTGAAAAAAATAACTGTGGCTGTAGTTGAGAGTTATGAAGTTTTGAACTTATAAAGAGTTGGAGAGTTTCCTTTAGCTCTGACCTGCCATTTTATAGATCAAGGAACTTAGTCCTTGGAAGATTTCTGAAGGAAAAAATAATTGGAGTCTAATGGATGGTGAAGCTCAGGTAAAAGAATGTTTTATTTAAGGGAAAGGCCTTCCCAGAGGCATTGAGGAAAATCATCAAGAGGGTGTAGAGATTTTGAGGGGACTTTGTTGAAAGGAATGAAGTGTGTGTAAAATAATGGAGATTGCACTTGGTTTAGACTGGGAATTTGAGCTTTAAAGTTTGTATTTTCCTGTTTCATAAAGTCGTTGACAAAGGAGTGAAGTGGGAAAATGATGTTACCTGCATTTTACAGAAGAGCCAGTAGAAATTTGAGGATGTCAAACAGTTGGCCCCAAACTTAACCAAGGGCAGAGCTCGCCCTGGGCTTCATGTTTGTAACCTCCCAGCTTGCTGCTCTTTCCACCGTGCCACGATTCCTTTATTTACTACAGACTTTGAACACCTAACAAACAAGCCTGGACTTGATTACTGGGGAGTCATTTAGGTTCCCAGGCCAAAGAGTGAAATGGAGAAAGCAGCTCTGAGGAAGGCTGCCTAGAATCATGGGATTCCCTGGTGGCTCAGGTGGTAAAGAATCCACCTGCAATGCAGGAGACCCGGTTTTGATCCCTGGGTCGAGAAGATCCCTTCATAGACCCACGCGCCATCTCAGAAATTACTTTTGCGTTACATTTATCACATGAGTGAGCATAGTGCTAGAGAAGTTCAATGTAGCTCATTGGTGGGGGAATCTTCTTATCAGTGTATGATTTTGTCCATTATGCCTTCATGTCTGGTTAGTCTGAAGGACTGAATTAGAAGAGGAGAGGCCAGCGAAGGATCATTACTGATTTTCATCTTATGTTCCAACTCTGATCAATTAGTAGTATCTTAATATTGGGTTGGAATGCTGGGAGGACATTTCTGAAGCTACATTTAGGCTCAGGAGAGCCCTGAGGTGGTTGTTATATCATTTATTTATCATTTTTGGGCTAGGGATACCAGCAGATAATGCAGATAATTTTTTAGTGACAATGAGCATACACACACACACACACTGCACATATATATATGCACATATATATATAAACAACATAGAAACATTTTTTGAATGATATACACCAAAAACATTTAACATTCTCTGGTTGTAAATTTAATAGTAAATATTTTTACCTCTGTAATAGGGTTTTTTTTTTTAGTTGTCTTGTTGGTTGTAGTGGTGGTAGTTTTTCAGTGTTGGGGAAGTACTTGAAGAAAAATAATATTTTTATAGTTAGTTCAGGCAGGCAGCCCTTTATTTCCAGAATGTAATATTCTAGTTGCGAGAAGAGTGAGCCTTAAGTGTTTGGGCTATCTCAGAAGGCCAAGAGAAGGTTTAATTGCAGTTGGAAAGAGCAGGGAGCTCACTCTGCTTAGCACTCAGGAGTGGTAAGCGAACGGTTGGGATTCTGGTGGTGGAAGAGCGCTGTTTGTGGAATTAAACACATTAAGTACTCACTAGGAAGCAATTTTTTGAACTATTTCCTCTATTTTTCCATTCTATAACTTTTGTGTTCTCTATTTCTTTCATCTTTTCCCCCATGTTATTGTACCTATATCCTCCCCATCCCTTCCCCATTTAAGAGTTTTATTTTAAAAGAACATGTTGTTAAAATTTTTTTTTTTGGGTGAATTTTTTAACCTGAATTTAGAAATGTCATACTTTGCTTGTAGGTCAATTATAGTTTCTATTTATGGAAGGAAAAAAAAAAGACCAAGAACAGGCCATGGAAATTTTCTTCGGTTAGAGTTCTGGTTGTGGATGAAGGGAGTTTGGTATCTGTAGCAATCTTCAAGTCGGTTTTAAATTTATTGTGTGAGCACTCCAAACTTTCTAAACTTATTATCCTTGGTAAGTTAAAATATTATTGGAATCCTAATTGTTTGGTTCAAATCACTGTGATTAGTAGGTTGTTTTGGGGTTTTCCAGGTGGTTCATTGGTAAAGAATCCACCTGCCAATGCAGGAGTCTCACCAGAGACATGGGTTCAATCCCTCGGTTGGGAAGATCCCCTGGAGAAGGAAATGGCAACCCACTCTGGTATTCTTGCCTGGAAAATCCCATAGACAGAGGAGTCTGGCAGGCTACTGTCCATAGGGTCGCAAAGAGTCAGACACGACTGAGCACGCATACACGCACCCACACACACACACACAGTAGCTTGTTTATACCATTTCAGTGTTTTAATATCCATATCCTACAGGCGAGAAGGCATTTCTCAGAGCCCACACTAAAGGCACACTGAGTTCCATTTGACCACCTGTATCAGCTCAGTGGCTTTTTGTTTCGGTTAATTATTAGCAAGCTAGGTTGTGAATGAAATACACTTGTGAGGGGTTACAGTAATTACCTAAATGATGACTATTAAAATAGTAGAATTGTCACAGACTCAGAGTAAATCAGGATGTAGATCATTTGGAAATAATAAAAAGTCTGAACGATAGACCACTTAAAAGTAGTTTTATGATTTTAAGCTAATAGTGCAAATGAAACCTCACTAGCTTAAGTCCGTTCCAATTTTGGTGAGATTTAGTTAGATTCTATTGGGTAGTACTGACGTGTAGACTATATCATTTAATGGAGGAGAAAATAAAATTGCAATGAGAGAATCAATATATTTATAAATTATTGTTTTAGGTATTTGAGAATATTGTATAAGCAGTTGATTCTTTTAATAGTTAAGCATTCTCTCAGTTTCCCAGAAAATAGTTTCTCTTTTCTCTAGGATTTGCTTGTTTGTTTAAAGTAAAAAGATGTGTAATAGAGCAGAACATTATCATTACATTACTGAAATTTATCTGTTATTAAATGCACTGGATTTATTTCACATTTTAATGTTAATTTTATTTATTTGAGGCCATAAATTTTTCCATGTTTAGTAAGACATTGAGCAGGATTGAATAAATGACTAAATTACCTAAGACCTATTTTTGTCTTTACATGTTGGTGAAAATATATGCCCCAACACATATCTGTAAACATATGAAAAAAGTTCAATTCACATTTTACCTTACCATGTTATCACTGTTTTTATACTTTATATTGTTTAATTGGAATGCTTTTGTTGTTGAATATTTTTGAAGACTTAATGTTCTTAAGTAATTTTAAACAAAGATTTTTTTTTCTTTTTTTCTCAGAGTAAGTCTTTATAATTATAGCATTTATCAGAAGGGAGAAATAAAAATAACTTCTCAATTTTAAGATCCTAGTTACTTAAAACCTACTGTATCTGCTTTTTCTGCTTTTCAGGTGATGTTAGACAGTTACCTAGCATTGAGCCTGGTAACTTGCTGAAAGATCTTTTTGAAACTCTTAAATCAAGAAATTGTGCTATTGAACTAAAGACAAACCATAGAGCAGAATCTGAACTAATTGTGGACAATGCTACAAGGTATATTATGACTAAAATTCTGTGTTTTCTTTCTGTTGTATTGGAAATAAAGGGAAAATACAGGCTTTTGAATTAAGGTGATTCAGTGCAGTGTGCTTACTATACTCTTTTAGCAAAACTTTTCTGTCCTTCAGTATATGTATATTTTTTGTCCCATAGTTAGAAAAGAAAAATTAATATTTTTCATTATTGGCCCAACATAAATTGTTGTTGACACCACCCTTATGGCAGAAAGTGAAGAGGAACTAAAAAGCCTCTTGATGAAAGTCAAAGAGGAGAGTGAAAAAGTTGGCTTAAAGCTCAACATTCAGAAAACAAAGATCATGGCATCTGTTCCCATCACTTCATGGGAAATAGATGGGGAAACAGTGGAACAGTGTCAGACTATTTTTGGGGGGTCCAAAATCACTGCAGATGGTGATTGCAGCCATGAAATTAAAAGACACTTACTCCTTGGAAGGAAAGTTATGACCAACCTAGATAGCATATTGAAAAGCAGAGACATTATTTTGCCAACAAACGTCCGTTTAGTCAAGGTTATGGTTTTTCCTGTGGTCATGTATGGATGTGAGAGTTGGACTGTGAAGAAAGCTGAGTGCCGAAGAATTGATGCTTTTGAACTGTGGTTTTGGAGAAGACTCTTGAGATTGGATTGCAAGGAGATCCAACCAGTCCATTCTGAAGGAGATCAGCCCTGGGTTTTCTTTGGAGAAGACTCTTGAGAGTCCCTTGGATTGCAAGGAGATCCAACCAGTCCATTCTGAAGGAGATCAGCCCTGGGTTTTCTTTGGAAGGAATGATGCTAAAGCTGAAACTTCAGTACTTTGGCCACCTCATACAAAGAGTTGACTCATTGGAAAAGACTCTGATGCTGGGAGGGATTGGGGGCAGGAGGAAAAGGGGACGACAGAGGATGAGATGGCTGGATGGCATCACTGACTCAATGGACATGAGTTTGAGTGAACTCCAGGAGCTGGTGATGGACAGGGAGGCCTGGCATGCTGTGATTCATGGGGTCACAAAGAGTCAAACATGACTGAGTGACTGAACTGAACTGAAATTGTTGTTGAAGTTTAAGAATAAATATGTTTTCTACATTTTAAAAGTATATTTGTGAAATAAAGTTGCATCAAGCTTAGACACCAGAATAAACCCAAGGGGAACAGAGAATTGGAAATGAGTTCATTAGAATTCAAGGGCCAAGTGGGGAATACATTCCCTGTAATTTTTATAAGGGGAGAACCCAAAGCATAAAAAGATGTTTTACTCCTCGATGAATCCTGGTGGTACCTGTGGCATATGACTTTAAGAGTAGGAAAGAATCCTTCTGTTCCCGTAATCTTTGCATAAGCCTTTAGAGTAATCCTCTGTAATAGATGTAATGGGGCTACAGAATATTAAGAAACTGTTTTATTCTGTGGACCACAATTTATCTTTGTTTCCAACTCTTACAAGTTGCTATTTTTTTCTATTTTTTTTTTCTGGTTTCATTTTCCTTTTATTGGCTGTAGTGCATCCTTTATTTCTGTATGTGCATGGCATTATTTTTGGTTCATTGGCTGTAGTGCATCGTTTATTTCTGTATCTGCATGGCATTACTTTTGGTTCTACTTTATCACTAGCCGTTGCTTAGGGAATTCTTGGGATCATGGGGCAATCAACTGAATGGCAGAGGATTATAGTTGATTGGCATAAAAATACAATAGGGGTCCTGAACTGTTGCTATGATCACAAATTTAGCATGAAACTTCATTTCATGCTAGAAGTCACCAAAGAAATCTTAGGTCTTCTTTGCACAACATTTTTTGTACCTCTGTCCTGCCATTGGACCTGGTATGTATCCATCTGGGGCTTAGAATCTGGAACTAGATTTTTGACTGTACTTGAGGACCAAAAATGACTTACTAATTAATGTCAAATTAAATTGAAAGGTAGATTTTGCTCAAAGAAGTACTTTTTTTTTTTAAGAGTACTTTCTTTATGATGATTTGTTTTCTGTCAGAAGAGTTCCTATTTCTTTAATGATAGATGGAAAACTTGATAGCTTATATGGAGGTCTTTGCAGTAGCTATCTGGTTCAGATATTCAGCAGGACAGGATATTGCATTAGACTACAAGATGCTGTTTTTGTTGTCTAAACATTTTCTTGCTTGGATGTCAGCAAAAACTATCTCCCTGTCCCTGTCTACCCTGGAGAGAACAGAGAGGTAGAGAAAGAATGGATAGGAATAGTGTAGATGATACAGATTCATATTGAGACAGTAAGAAAAATAATGTAGTTGATGTGTAATATTCTTCACCTGTAACTCTTCTGCCCCTACATAAAGGCAACCTCGGTTTTGGAATATTGGTAGATGATTGGTCATTTTATTTATTTATTTTTTTTTTATGACTGGGTTGAGTGGCTTTATTAGAGAAAGCCAAGATTACAGAGGACTTAGGAGTTAGCATTAGGGCCCTTCTTCTTGCCAAAGGTGGGCACAACATTGACAAAGCGCCGGTTGTACTGCATACGCCTCTTGGCCCTGCCCGTCTTCTTCTCTTGCTTGGCCACCTTGGGAGTCTGACCTCTCACTTTCCCAGCATGGGCCAGAGAACCATGGACTTTACCTCTAAGCATGCGGCCGGCTACTTCCACAGTGCTCAGAGCCTCCACCCCACACTGGCCCAGAGTAGCCTCATCCTCTAGGGGCGAGCCAGCCAGGAGCAGGACTTGATCTTCTGGAGCGATGCCCTCCAACGAAGCTACATGAGCCTTGATTTGGGCGACCGTCTCCTGGCCGGTCACCTCGAGAGTGTGTAGCTCCTGGGCGCGGACAAAAAGCTGCATGTTGGCGACTAGATCGCGGACACCGCTGCCACTACCGCGAAGATGGAGTCGAGAAAGAGTGATTGGTCATTTTAAAGTCTAGAAATCTTTGGAAGAATATGAAGCACATTAGATGTCTTAGAACTCAATTTTCTCTGAAACTTAGGAATTCCTTTTAGTAACTTTTTCAGTATCTTTTGAGCTGTGCTCCTTTCATCATTTCTTCTTGGTCATCATCACCAAGTGATTAATGACAGATGAGTCCCAGTGATACCATGAACAGAGATAGAAGTGTTACATGTCCTGGGTCAGAAGCAGAACAGGAAATCCATGGTGATTCTCAGCACCCCAAGTTAAACCTGGGATAGTTCAGCAGGGCCAGCCTTCTCCTCTCTCCTTCCTTCTCTTCCCACCATTTTGGGAAGGGTTGAAGATGACACACAGGAGGGTTAGACCTTTGATAGCTAGGCTGAGGTTGGTCTTTATGGGGAGTCAGTTTTCTAACAAATAGCCAAGGAGGGACTCTAGTGTGATCATGCCACTGGCCCTTACTATGTTTTCTGTTACGGCTTGCTAATCTTGGGGTGTACAAGAATAAAAAATGATTGAGAAGGGGATAGAAGCAAAGAGAAGATGCTAATACTTGGTTCAGTTGAGAAGATGAGCCCATAGATATGATATATAATAGAAGAAAGGAGAAAAGAAAGAGTGTAATGTATATGTATGGAAAAGCCCCCAGAGAGTCTAAATTAATTTAAATAGAAAGAAATATGGAGCCCATTGGGTCCAAATTTCCATCCGAGCTCTTCTGCTTTCCACCTCTGTGATCTTGGACATCCCCACTGTAGTTAACTAAGCATCATGCTGCTTCATCTATGAAATGAGGATAATACCTACCTTGTGTGGTTCTTTTGTGGTTTGAAGAAAAGTAGATCAAGTTCTCAGAATGTTGCTTGGTAAATTTTTTCTAATACTTTAAATGTGCTAGGAGTAGGGGACTGATGGATAAATGTAGCATTGTGGTCTTGGCTAAGTCTGTTTTGAAACTCATTTAGTATTTATAATGCATGTATGGGTGGCCTTTTCACCCTGTTTATAACCTATTCACAGATACTGTTATAATGACATTATCTCTGCTCGTATGTGAAGACACATTTTTGGATGCTAATGTTCTTGGTGTATTATTTTATCTTTGTTTAAGAATCTCAAGACGCCAGTTTCCAACATTTGATGCAGAGTTGAATATCTCTGATAATCTGACATTCCCTGTTTCAGTACAAGATAAATCATTTATTTTTGTCAGACTCCCAGAAGAAGATGCCAGTTCTCAGTCCTCAAAAAGTGATCATCAGTCTTGTAAGTATAAACTTTTATGTTATATAGGGTTAAATATTTCAGTTTTATAATTCAGTTATTAAATAACTACTTGTAATTTTATTTGACAGTAATATAAATATTGCTAGTAAAACATTAGGCACTGAAAATAAATTAATGTATTAATTTAATAAATTTATTAATCATCAAAAGCAGATTACTTTCAAATTTTGTAAAGAAGTAAGCTCATGCATACTAAAGGACTTAGTAAATATTTGTTGAGTAAATAAGTGGATGTAGATGATTAGATTGCTGTGCTGTGCTCAGTTGCTCAGTTATGTCTGACTCTTTGTGACCCCCATGGACTGTAGCCTGCCAGGCTTCCTCTGCCCATGGGATTCTCTAGGCAAGAATACTGGAGTGGGTTGCCATTTCCTCCTCCAGGGGATCTTCCTGACCCCAGGGCCGAAGATGATTAGTTTACAATAAAGCAAAAGCCCCAGTAATCCCAAGTTTATTCTTAGTGAATGAAGCTTTTTTTTTTTTACAGCAATTGGAAACATTTGTTGTTTTGAGGACATTTGTGAAACAAAAGTAATGGCTGTCAAACTGTTGCTAAGCTGAGTTCCTAACAGTTCAGTTTCTAATAAAATGGACAAACATCACTTCTAATTAGTATTAGGGTAACAGTGTGATAGGATTGAGAAAATGCATGGGACAAGGGACTCTTCTCCCTGTGTGTATGACTCGTGTCTCATCACTCCACCATTGGTAAAATGGGGGTCACAGCGACAGCATGGAACAGTTGTGAAGGTTGAGGGAATTTGTCAGTTTTGGGGAGCTATGTAAATGTTATTTTTTTTTGTAAATCAGTTCAGTCCGACTCTTTGTATCTGACTCTTGTTGACCCCATGGACTGCAGCACGCCAGGCCTCCCTGTCCATCACCAACTCCCGGAGTTTACTCAAACTCATGTCCATTGAGTCGGTGATGCCATCCAACCTTCTTATCCTCTGTCGTCCCGTTCTTCTCCTGCCCTCAATCTTTCCCAGCATCAGGGTCTTTTCAAACGAGTCAGCTCTTCACATCAGGTGGCCAATGTATTGGAGTTTCAGCTTCAACATCAGTCCTTCCAATGAACACCCAGGACTGATCTCCTTTAGAATGGACTGGTTGAGTCATGTAAATGTTATTTTTTTGTAAATAATAGATATTAAATTATTACTCCAAATGAATTTATTTAAATAGATTATACCTTTGAATCTTTATATTATAAACTTGCTTAGCAAGCTTTTAAAAATAGTGTAGTGGTTTAGTCAAAATTGAATTGGCGAAGATTTAAATGGTTATTATTGAGAATTTATTGTAGTTGCCACAGTTCTTCAAATTATGTGCTTATTACTTGGCAGCTTTCACTCGGCTTGTGACTTTCATTGACATCCAACTTTATCTGTAAGCCTTTCCTCCTCTGTGTGTGTCCCATCTCAGTTCCCTTGGGTTAGTGTTCATTCACACGTTACAATATTCTTTTTTTAAATGAGATCGTGTAATAATCGGATTCTATAAATGTGTTCTTGGTGGTGTTTTTTTTTTAATTATAGAAATCATTTATATTCCTTAACAGAAGTCAAATGGTACAGAAGCGTTTGAAATAAAAATTAATATTTCCTTTAATCATTCCCACTCCTCTTCCCCTGAGTCAACTCCCATAAAAGTTACATCCTTAGGAAGAACTTGGTGTTTATCTTTATAAAACTTAATTAGATCCATGTGTATATGCTAAGTCACTTCAGTCGTGTCCGACTCTGTGCAACCCTATGGACTGTAGCCTGCCAGGCTGCCCTGTCCGTGGGATTCTCCTGGCAAGAATAGTGGAGTGGGTTGCCATGCATACACAGACCAATTTAGTTTTATATAAATTGGATTATAAGCTGTGTATTGTTTTTTGGCTTGTTTTTTATTCCACATTTTGTGAATAATTTAGATAATGTTTATCCTCACCACAGCTTAGTTCATATTAGATATCAGTACAATTGAAGAAAATGAGACAGCTATGGTTAAGAAACTTTCTTTCTCTGCTATTCCATTTAGATCTACTTGAAATAAGTTTAGTTTTATTTCTGGCACTCATTCTTTACATTAATGAGAATGTTCTTAAAAAAAAAGTTTCAGAATGGTAGCAGAGCTTAGCTGATGCTGTTTCTCTATCTTAATTATAAACTTCAGCTGGAAAATGAATCTCTTTAAGAGAATTGAATAAATACTCATTAGAGAGGCATATAGTACTTTTTCATGAATAATTAAGTATTATTACTTAACACTTAAGTAATAAGTATTTCTTAATAAATTACCCAGTTATTCCTATTATTGCAAGATACAAAGCCCTGAGACAGGCTTCGTAGCTGGGCTGGAATTCCAGTGATGTTAAAATGTGAGAAAAAATGCATATCTTAGAATCAAGGAAATACAGTGTGTATATTGATCTGGAAGATGTAGGGAGAGTGAACAAATCAAGGAGCAGAACAGCATGATCCTGTATGTGTGAAAGAAAACAGGGCTCTGGGAGACCTTTGCAAGCAGGGCTTGGCTGGAGGTAAGCTGAGTGTTGGCCATGTTTTACTGATAACCCTTTCTTCATCTGAAAAATGAAGGGCTCCATGAGCAACTAATTCAGTCTTCCTAGAGCAAGGCTTACAAGTACTGGGCTTTTTCATTCCCTTTTGATTTATCTATGAGGGAAAGACCTAAAAGCCCCAAATATTTTTTCCCCAATTTTTATATCTTCTTTCTTGAGAAATGTTCCCTGATTTGTAACATTGCTAAGAGAGATGAGAGGAAGCCAGCTTCTCAGGCTGTGAGGAAGGACAAGTTGTAAGTGGACATTATCACTGTCAGTGATCTGAGTGCTATAAGAGGGAGGCTGGCCACCCTACCCTGCTGGAAAACTTCTTTTACTTCCAAGGGCCTCAGTTTCACTTTCGTAGCAAGGATGTAGTCAGTGGTGAGAGTTAAACTATTTAATAGCTGGCAGAGTCTGGTCACTATTGGAATAGATGCCCTTCCTGTGTCAGGGTTAACCTATTAGCTGTTGAATCATGGGGAGATCTAGGGATTCTGGAGGAGGGAACCACATGGTTGGGGTGTGAGGGAGGGCTTTGTGGTGTTTGGGGAGTAGCTGTTCTCTAGTCTAGATACTATAGAAATATCTCCCTATTTTATACAGGTCTGTATCAGCTAAATGTCAGCTCTGGGTATAATAATACGTGCATTATATGCATATTGTGATGATTGAATTAAAGATCAAATCACAGATGCAAAGCATATAAGATTCTCAAACTATAACTGGTGACCACTAGTGCCACCAGAGCTTAAAACAGAAGTCATACATTAATAATTCGGTTACATATTTTGTCTTCTTGCTCATACTTTAAATTTAGCATTCACAAACCATCGATAAATATTCAGTGATAATACTACAAATTAGGAGCTGTCTGGGCTAGTGGTTAAGAAAGAATGTCTGGAACACTGCCTTCATTCTGTTTTCTTTTGTTCTGGCTGATGAAGCAAATAAGGTTGATGCTCCCATGGTGAACCTGTATCCCGTGTGATGAGACCCCTCAGCAGGAATTCTGAATGAGTTTGCCCTCAGTCTCTCCCATCAGGAAGCTTCCACAAGCCTGTTATTCGTATCCACCAGAGGGCAGACAGAATGAAAACCACAATTGTAGAAAACTAATCAAGCTGATCACATGGACCACAGCCTTGTCTAACTCACTGAAACTGTGAGCCATGCCATGTGGGGCAGCCCAAGACGGACAAGGGTGGAGAGTTCTGACAAAAAGTGGTCCACTAGAGAAGGGAATGGCAAACCACTTCAGTAGTCTTGCCTGGAGAACCCATTGAAGAGTATGAAAAGTCAAAAAGATAGGACACTGACAGATGAACTCCCCAGGTCAGTAGGTGCCCAATATGCTACTGGAGATCAGTGGAGAAATAACTCCAGAAAGAATGAAAGGACAGAACCAAAGCAAAAACAACACCTAGTTGTGGATGTGACTGCTGATAGAAGTAAAGTCCAGTGCTGTAAAGAGCAATATTGCATAGGACTCTGGAATGTTAGGTTCATGAATCAAAGCAAATTGGAAGTGATTAAACAGGATATGGCAAAAGTGAACATTCACATTTTAGAAATCAGCGAACTAAAATAGACTGGGATGTGAATTTAAGTCAGATGACCATTATATCTACTACTGTGGGCAGGAATCCCTTAGAAGAAATGGAATAGCCCTCATAGTCAACCAAAGAGTCTGAAATATAGTACTTGGACGCAGTCTCAAAAACGACAGAATGATCTCTGTTCATTTCCAAGGCAAGCCATTCAATATCAAAGTAATCCAAGTCTATGCTCCAACCAGGAATTGTTCTATGAAGACCTCCTAGAACTAACACCCAAAAAAGATGTCCTTTTCATTATAGGAGAGTGGAATGCAAAAGTAGGAAGTCAAGAGATACCTGGAGTAACAGGCAAATTTGACCTTGTAGTGCAAAATGAAGCAGGTCAAAGGCAAACAGAGTTTTGCCTAGAGAACACTCTGGTCATAGCAAACACCATCTTCCAACAACACAAGTGAAGATTCTACACATGGACATCACCAGATGGTCAATAGTGAAATCAGATTGGTTATATACTTTGCAGCCAAAGATGGAGAAGCTCTATACAGTCAGCAAAAACAAGACTGGGAGCTAACTGTGGCTCAGATCATGAATTCCTTATTGCCAAATTCAGACTTAAACCACTAGACCGTTCAGGTATGACCTAAATCAAACCCCTTATGGTTATTCAGTGGAAGTGAGAACTAGATTCAAGGGATTAGATCTGATAGAGTGCCTGAAGAACTACAGACAGAGGTTTGTGACATTGTACAGGAGGCAGTGATCAAAACCATCCCCAAGAAAAAGAAATGCCAAAAGGCAAAATGGTTGTCTGAGAGGGCCTTACAAATAGCTGAGAAAAGAAGAGAAGCAAAAGGCAAAGGAGAAAAGGAAAGATATACCCATTTGAATGCAGCATTCCAAAGAATTGCAAAGAGAGATAAGAAAGCCTTCCTCAGTGATCAGTGCAAAGAAATAGAGGAAAACAATAGAATGGGAAAGACTAGAGATCTCTTCAAGAAAATTAGAGATACCAAGGGAACATTTCATGCAAATATGGACACAATAAAGGACTGAAATGGTATGGACCTAACAGAAGCAGAAGATATTAACAAGAGGTGGAAAGAACACACGGAAGAACTGTACAAAAAAGATCTTCATGACCCAGATAACCATGATGGTGTGATCACTCACCTAGAGCCAGACATCCTGGAATGTGAAGTCAAGTGGGCCTTAGGAAGGGTCACTACTAACAAAGCTAGTGGAGGCAATGGAATTCCAGTTGAGCTGTTTCAAATCCTGAAAGATGATGCTGTGAAAGTGCTGCACTCAATATGCCAGCAAATTTGGAAAACTCAGCAGTGGCCACAAGACTGAAAAAGGTCAGTTTTCATTCCAGTCCCAAAGAAGGACAATGCCAAAAAATGTTCAAACTACTGCACAATTGCACTCATCTCACACACTAGCAAAGCAATGCTCAAAATTCTCCAAGCTAGGCTTCAACAGTATGTGAACCGTGAATTTCCAGATGTTTAAGCTGGATTTAGTAAAGGCAGAGGAACCAGAGATCAAATTGCCAACATCCACTGGATCATCAAAAAGCAAAAGAGTTCCAGAAAAACATCTACTTCTGCTTTATTGACTATGCCAAAGCTCTTGACTGTGTTCAGTTCAGTTCAGTTGCTCAGTCGTGTCCGACTCTTTGTGACCCCATGAATCGCAGCACGCCAGGGCTCCCTGTCCATCACCAACTCCCAGAGTTCACTCAAACCCATGTCCATTGAGTCGGTGATGCCATCCAACCTGACAACAAATTATGGAAAATTTTTAAAGAGATGGGAATACCAGACCACCTAACCTGCCTCCTGAGAAATCTGTATGCAGGTCAAGAAATAAAGGTTAGAAATGGACATGGAACTACAGGATGGTTCCAAATAGGAAAAGGAGTACATCAAGGCTATATATTGTCACCCTGCTTATTTAACTTATGTGCAGAGTACATCATTCAAAATGTGGGCTGGATGAAGCACAAGCTAGAATCAAGATTCCCAGGAGAAATATCAATAACCTCATATATGCAGATGACACTACCCTTATGGCAGAAAGCAAAGAAGAGCTAAAGAGCCTCTTGATGAAAGTGAAAGAGGAGAGAGAGAAAGTTGGATTAAAACTCAACATTCAGAAAACTAAGATCATGGCATCTGGTCCCATCACTTCACGGCAAATAGATGGGGAAACACTGGAAACAGTGAGATTTTATTTTCTTGGGCTCCAAAATCACTGCAGATGGTGACTGCAGTCATGAAATTCAAAGATGCTTGCTCCTTGGAAGAAACGTTATGACCAACCTAGACAGCATATTAAAAAGCAGAGACCTTACTTTGCCGACAAAGGTCTGTCTAGTCAAATCTATGGTTTTACCAGTAGTCATGTATGGATGTGAGAGTTGGACTATAAAGAAAGCTGAGTGATGAAGAATTGATGCTTTTGAACTGTGGTGTTGGAGAAGACTCTTGAGAGTCCCTTGCACTGCAAGGAAATCCAACCAGTCCATCTAAAGGAAATCAGTCCTGAATATTCATTGTAAGGACTGATGCTGAAGCTGAAACTCCAATACTTTGGCCACCTGATGGGAAGAACTGACTCATTGGAAAAGACCCTGATGCTGGGAAAGATTGAAGGTGGGAGGAGAAGGGGACGACAGAGGATAAGATGGTTGGATTGTATTACTGACTCAATGGACATGAGTTTGAGTAAGCTCCAGGAGTTGGTGATGGACAGGGAAGCCTGATGTGCTGCAGTCCATGGGGTCACAGAGAGTCAGACACGACTCAGAGACTGAACTGATTGATTGAAACAATGTTATAATTCAGTGCGTTTCTGTGTTAACCTTTTTCTCGAATTATCAGATTTATATTCTGCAGTTAGTACTTTACTCAAAGAAAAGGACCTAGAAGACGTGAAAACATCACAATTTATTGCATTTAGAAGGTAAAGCCTTTACAATATTTTATTGTTTTTAAAAGTGCAGCTTTTAAATTTCATACCTTGTTAATCTAGATGCTATTGAAATGGGAGACTCTAGTAGTTCATCACTGTGAATCCTCTCTTATTTTGAGATATTTCTTTGGTAGACCCAGCAGAAGGCAGCTTTTAAAGAGGGCTGTTCATTCACATGTTCATTCATTTATTGGTCACACTGCACAAGTTGCGGGATATTAAATCCCTGACTAGGGATAGAACCCAGGCCAATGAGTCCCAACCACTGGACCACCAGAAAATTCCTGAAAGAGGGCTCTTTCTACCAAATATTGTATTTGGTAACTAATAGAAAATCTGAATGGAAGAAATACTTACATTTAAATCAAAATTACTAAATACCTTTTCCTGAGGAAAGTTCTGGAAATTTTTGATAGAACCCCATATATCATAATTGTTGGTAATAGAAATCTATGCAAAAGAGATTCCATTAAAGTGACCCTTGCATTTTCCTGTGTTGCAGGCAGGACTGTGACGTGATCAACGCCTGCTGTTGTAAGCACTACACAGGACATCTAATCAAGTGAGGACAGTGCTTCCTGAATTCACTGTATTTTTGTTTGTTTATCATTGTAGTTTATCATTGACGTTTTTCATTGTAGTTGCATATTTAAAAATCTTTTTTCTCCATTGTGAAGTCAGCTGATCTCTTCAATTAAGTATGATATAGAGCCTTAGGAATTTTTGGTAATCAGTGTAATGAGAAAAATAAGGAATAAAATTGTCCTTGTGGCTTCCTACCTCTAGCCTCTGCAGATTGAGCTTTGAGAATTTATGGCAGTTTTTCAAATTAGATATGTGTGAAATGTATTCAAGAACCTTAGCAACAGCATGCCTGCAGAGAGCACCTTAGGTGAACATCTGTTGGGGAAATAAATGAATAGAAAAGCCATGCTGTTCACACATAGGACAGGCTACATAACTTCTCTTGCATTTATCAATAGGGCTTCCCTTGTGGCTCAGCTGGTAGAGAATCCACCTGCAATTCAGGAGACCCCAGTTTGATTCCTGGGTTGGGAAGATCCCCTGGAGAAGGGAAAGGCCACCCACTCCAGTATTCTGGCCTCGAGAATTCCATGGATTGTATTAGTCCTGCTGCTGCTGCTAAGTTGCTTCAGTCGTGTCTGACTCTTTGCGACCCCATAGACGGCAGCTCACCAGGTTCCCCTGTCCCTGGGATTCTCCAGGCAAGAACACTGGAGTGGGTTGCTGTTTCCTTCTCCAGTGCGTGAAAGTGAAAAGTAAAAGTGAAGTCGCTTAGTCGTGTCCGACACGTAGTGACCCCATGGGATCACAAAGAGTTGGACACAACTGAGTGACTTTCACTTAATAATAATAATAATACCATTTATTCAGTGCAGAGAATCCGGAAATGTTTAAGTTACTAGAGGATCTCCTTGTCTATTGAGGAAAGACACAAAAAACCATGATAGGTACCCCCAACAAAGGGTTAAAAAGCACATGATTGGGGCCATCAAGTCTGGGTCTCAGTTTTGAGCAGGTTAATTTCACCTTTCCATGTAAGTAAAAGAGCATACTTACTCAGAATCTCCCTCATAAAGTTGTAGTAAAGGTGAAATGAAATAACATACCGAAAGCACTTACCAATTTGCTGCTATTCTGATACAGTGTCATAATTATTATAATAGAAATATGTATAAATGTGTGAGATGTGAATTGGAGTAGTGGTAACAGAGATTGGAGAGGAGAGGATGAATTTAAAAGGTAGAGTCAATAAGAGTTTTGCTAACTTTTGGAATGTGAAGGGAAAGTCAGACCTCAGCCTTTATGCCAAAATTTCTGGCTTGGGAAAAAGTCAGCTGGGAAATGTCATTGAGTTTGAGGTGCTTCAGTGAGTGTAGGTAATCAGACCACAGCTGTGGGAGCCTCCTGATTTCTTGGTGACCTTTGGAGACCAAAAGTGATGTAAAGAGTCTGTGGAAATTATTTTGAGAACTGGATCAGATCTGAGTGGGAGTCAGTGCATAAAGAAAATGAAATTAAGGTTTTCCAAACTCTCATACTGTATTCTAATTTTCTATCCCAGAAACCATCAGAATAGACTTGAATTTGGAGTTGGTGATAAAATTTGTTGTACCAAGAATGCATATCTCTCAGAGTTACTCCCTGAAAATACCTTCAACAGTCAACGAAATAATGAATTAAAAGCTAGTGGTAAAGACTTTAATGGTGGTACTCCTGGTTTTGCTAAAAATAAGCATGACTTTGAAAGTGGTACTCGACTCTGCAACGGAGAAATATTTTTTATAACAGCGGTAGGTGATAACAAAAAAATAGTACCTTTTTACCTCTGAGGGATAGATTTGGTTTTCTTTTTATTGCCTGAGGATTGATTCAGAATCTAATCATATGAGAGCTGACAGTTTGCTTCCATAATTTTTTGTTAAGAATTTTTGGCTTTGTATCCATGAGGAATCTTGATTTGTAGTTTTCCAGTGACATCTTTTCTGATTTTATGAGGCCAACTAATGCTGGCCTCATAAAATTAGTTGGGAAATGTTCCTTTCTCTTACATTTTCTGGGAGACTTTGTGAAAAAAACAAATTTTTAATAAGTTTGAAGTGCTCAAGTAACAAAACCAAGGGACAAGTGACATTATATTATGTTTTACAAAGCAACATTTCCGTGGTTGCTGCTTAAATATAGAAGCTATAGAAGTGGTCTTCTTGAATTTGCCCTCATTGTATAAACACCTTTGTAAAGTTAAAGTTTATTCCTTAAAATTTGTAAAGAAAAGTGAACTCTTTGCCAAAAATATATGCAGACTTATACAATCACTGCAAGAAGTAAAATGCATAGTCTTCAGAGTAAGAACAGCAACACAGACTGTTCTCCGAAGAGTCAAATTAAGGTTAAATTTCAATGACCAAAAACTTTCACTTATGTTTATTAAAGTATTTGGGTGTGTCTGTATTCAGTTGGTGCTCAAGCGTAGATTTTAAGCTTTTTGAAATTCTTAACAATGATTCATGCTATTTTATTCATAAGGTGCTTGCATTTTATGTTCAATCCCAAATAGACCTTTGCAGAGTATGTATTTGAAAACATAAAGAGCAGTTATTTGTTTTGGTGACAGGATAAAACTGATGTAACTGTTGGAAAGAAAAGATTTTTGACCATTAATAATATGGCTGGCCTGGAAGTAACTGTGGATTTTGGGAAACTAATGCAATATTGTCACATAAAACATGCGTGGGCAAGAACGATTCATACTTTTCAGGTAAGAGAGGACTTTTATAAAGTGATTTAAATAGCTTGCCAAGATGGAGTACATTGCATTATTTTCTTCCTAATTTTTATTGCTTTTATTATTTTTTTAAATTAGTAAACAAAATACACAATAGCACAGAAACTACTCTACAGACCCTAACGTTTTGCTCGTTCTGCTTCAGAGCTCTCTGTATTTTCCAGATCTAAGACACTGTAGTTAAAGCCTCATTCTGCAGGTCGTCTTCCTCTGTCTCCCGGGAGAGGGAACAGGACCAGGAGGACTGAATTTCCCCCTTGCTCTGTCTCCAGTGTCACTTGGCATGGCACTGTTACTTCAGTTCAGTTCAGTCGATCAGTCGTGTCCAACTCTTTGTGACCCTGTGAATCGAGCACGCTAGGCTTCCCTGTCCATCACCAACTCCCGGAGTTCACTCAAACTCATGTCCATCTAGTCGGTGATGTCATCCAGCCATCTCATCCTTTGTCGTCCCCTTTTCCTCCTGCCCCCAATCCTTCCCAGCATCAGGGTCTTTTCCAATGAGTCAACTCTTCACATGAGGTGGCCAAAGTATTGGAGTTTCAGCTTCAGCATCAGTCCTTCCAATGAACACCCAGGACTGATCTCCTTTAAAATGGTCTGGTTGGATCTCCTTGCAGTCCATGGGACTCTCAAGAGTCTTCTCCAACACCACAGTTCAAAAACATCGATTCTTCGGCGCTCAGCTTTCTTCACAGTCCAACTCTCACATCCATACATGACCATGGGAAAAACCATAGCCTTGACTAGATGGACCTTTGTTGGCAAAGTAGTGTCTCTGCTTTTTAATATGCTGTCTAGGTTGTTCATAACTTGCCTTCCAAGGAGTAAGCGTCTTTTAATTTCATGGCTGCAGTCACCATCTGCAGTGATTTTGGAGCCCAGAAAAACAGTCATATACTGTTTGCACTGTTTCCCCATCTATCTGCCATGAAGTAATGGGACCGGATGCCATGATCTTAGTTTTCTGAATGTTGAGCTTTAAGCCAACTTTTCACTCTCCTCTTTCACTTTCATCAAGAGGCTCTTTAGTTCTTCTTCACTTTCTGCCATAAGGGTGGTGTCATCTGCATATCTGAGGTTATTGATATTTCTCCCAGCAATCTTGATTCCAGCTTGTGCTTCTTCCAGCCCAGCGTTTCTCATGATGTACTCTGCATAGAAGTTAAATAAGCAGGGTGACAATATACAGCCTTGACGTATTCCTTTTCCTATTTGGAACCAATCTGTTGTTCCATGTCCAGTTCTAACTGTTTCTTCCTGACCTGCATACAGGTTTCTCAAGAGGCAGGTCAGGTGGTCTGGTATTCCCATCTCTTTCAGAATTTTCCACAGTTTATTGTGATCCACACAGTCAAAGGCTTTGGCATAGTCAGTAAAGCAGAAATAGATGTTTATCTGGAACTTTCTTGCTTTTTCGATGATCCATCGGATGTTGGCAATTTGATCTCTGTTTCCTCTGCCTTTTCTAAAACCAGCTTGAACATCTGGAAGTTCTGTAGGAGCCATATAAAGGAGTTAGGACTTCTTTGAGAGCCCAGGGAACCATTAATGGGTTTTAAGCAAAATCTGATGTGGCTGGATTTGCATTTAACAGATGTGGCTGCTTGGAGGACAGTGTATTGCAGTAATGTGGGTACGGGGAGACTGATTACGAAGCTGTTAAATTTTTCTCAGTGAGACTTATAGGATACTTAAGAACTCAGCTAAGTTTAGGTAGACATTTACCTGTTTAGGAAAACACAATATAAAGTACAAGGGCAGGGTGTTGGTGCTGTATGTCTGGCAAATGTATTTAGCTTTTGTAGAAATAAGTGTCATTTAAATTCATTTCTGAGATTCAGCAGCATTAGAAAGAAATGTTTATCAAACTTTTATGGTCTGAAGTGTTGATTCAAACTCTCTATGTCCAGGAAGGTGGAAGTGTTTGGTGTGTATGGGGTTTGTTTTTAAGTGCAAATCTGTATTTTCTACATGCTTCATCTTGTTCTTTGTCTCTCCACAACTCCCCTTTCAGCAGAGGAATGTGGGAGCATTGGGAGAGAGAATGGTTCTAACCCTTTCTTAGTCTACATTGGCACTGAAAACATAGGCATTAAGGATAGCCACAGTTTGATATTGTTTTCTTGAAATTGTTTTCTCACAGTTACTTGGTGACGTTGGGCATTTTTCTGTCCTATACAGTACTTGGTTAGCTAAACCCCAAAATCAAAGGTTTATCGTTCCATTTTTTTATCTTGATAATCGTATCAATAATAAATGGTTCAACATTGGAAAAATATGGAAAGTGGAAGAAAAAAAATCATCCGTAGGTTTAACAGACTGGTTAAATTTTTGGTAGAATTTCCTTCCTGTTTTATTTATCTTGTTTTTGTTACATGTTTATGTTCACTTTGTATTTTTTAGATCAGAATAATTTTATTTTGTGTTACATGGTTGTGATCATTTTTATACATATGTCTCCAGTTTTTAAAAATTTTGTTATATTGTAAAGCATCTTTGATATTGCAACATATATAGATACTTGATGTAGAAAAATAAATATGTTCACCTATATTTGTCTATCTGTTGTCCTGTTCCTGGATATTTCAGGTGTGTGCTTTTGTTATATAAGTAACATACATAAAGCCCATACAGCCATTTCAAATCCTTTTATTAGGGAAGCTTTAGCACTGCATGCACTTTGAAGTCTATTGCTGGGTTTCTATAAACCAGTTGTGGGTCTTTGACACCTAAATTTAGCAGCATAGTTAGAAAGTGGGAATTCTGGGATAATTAATAAAATGGAACACCTCAGGGGGATTCATCTGAGTACTCTGGCCGGGTTGAATGCGCTTGAGAGCACTTGGAGGACTTGTCTCCTTTCTACCTTTGTAGACTGTCCGGGAAGTGAACCCCTTACGTGGTAGTAAGACTGCCCCATGCATTCTTTCCTCTCAGGGGTCGGAGGAGAAGACAGTCGTGTACGTGGTGGGGAAGGCGGGCCGCCAGCACTGGCAGCACGTGTACACCGCCGTGACCCGGGGCCGCTGCCAGGTGTACGTCATCGCAGAAGAGTCTCAGCTTCGGAGTGCCATCACGAGAAAGAGCGTTCCTAGGAAAACGCGTTTAAAACATTTTCTGCAAAACAAACTTTCCAGGAGCTGTACATCTCCAGCAGAGTTTGCTTCCTCATCAAAGAACCTTGAAGACAGCAGGAGACCCGGCACACAGCCGTCAGCATCTCCACTCTCTACGGTCACAGCTGACACGGTGACAAATGACAGCCCCAGAAGCGGTGACTCTGTGGCCGATGACATGCTGCTTGCCTTTGCTGAAGGATGGGAGTTATCTTCACATGATGAAGTGGATGCAACTGAGGATCCGTCACAACTGAGAGGCTCCAAAAGAACATGTGGCTCGAATGATGCTGAAAGTCCAAGCAAAATTCTTATGGTAGGACCGATATTCAGGTTTTATTTAAATATTGCTGGCCTCAGTGTGCTTATAAATGACTGTGTATTTTTATTACGGCTACATAGTCCTGCAGGACTTAAAAAACAACTGTTCCTCTCATGCCTGTCAGATTTCCATTCTACATCTATATCCAGTTGAATCTTGGTTTGATCTTGGTTGGATGATTCTCCCTCTGCTTGAGGCTGGCACTCTGGATCGTGTTGATGGATTGATGAGTGGGGCTGGCATGCCAGGAGGCTCTTCCTAACCTTCCATCACCTTCTTTGCTCATCTTCCTCATCACCTTCCCCTCCCTTCCATAGGTGTGATCTCACTTTGTTCCTCACAGCTCCATTGAAGTGGCTGGTCCCAGTCATCTTCTTGCCAACTTCAGAGGTCTTTTCTTAGGTCTCATTCTGGACTTTTCCCCCTGACAGTCAATATTTTTAACTGCAATTGCTATTTCCATGTTTCCTTCTCTTGGTTTCAGTGTTCTCTGATTTAATACTTCCCCTCTGTCTCTGGCTCATCTTCCCTTCATTTCTTCACTCCATTTCTTCTTCTTGGACCAGAGACATCTTTCCAAGGTTCAGTTCTCTTTTCCTTTGAGAACTGATCTTGTTCTCAATTTTAGCTGTAATCTTTGCATTAGTGATTTGTTCAGCAAATAGTTTTCAGCTGTCAACTACATTCCGGGTACTGGGAATTCATGCCTAGGTGGCCTGTGGTGGAGATGGACAGGCTGTGTAAGAAATTTGGTATTTCAGTAAATGTTTCACCAAGCTAAGTGTTTCACTGAATACTGTTAATGCTGAAGAGGAGGTAATGAACCACTTTCCTAAACCCTGCCCCCCGACCCCAAATCTATGTATTTGTTCCTGGAGATTGACTTTCTGGAGCCACAGCCCAGTCTCTTACTCTCTTTTCTAATTTCTCCATTTAAAACATTTATCCGTTTTCCCAGTTGAAATCTTGGAGTCTGTTTAGATTTGCATTGTTTTCACCCTTTACCTCCAGATAGTTGCTGGGTTTATTGCAAAATATGTCTCTTGGGGATTTCTTCCATCTTATTAAGTCTGCGCTGTTTTAGATCTTGACCTTGGATGATTGCTGACCTGGCTGCCTTCCCTTCTCTTGTTCCCATTCTGCTGATGTACCCTATACCCTGTTACCAGATTCACCGCCTAAGTGCTGAGCTCATCGCTTTGTTCAGAAGCCTTCAGTGGCTCCTTAGGACCTGCTGCGTAAATTCCAGGTGCTGTAGCTCAGCATTTGAGGCTTTTCTCTGTTTGATTCCATCTTTCCCAACATCATTTCTTTCCCCACTATTCCCTTTTTTTTGTTTGTTTGTTTTTGCTTTTGTCTTTGTCACTCTAATCTCTACCACATTTAACCAAACGTATTCATGTCTCTTCCTTTTGGTTTTTGTTCTGCAACTTGGCTTGGAAGCCTCCTTCTCTCTGTATCCCCTCATTCAGCATTTAGAAAAAAAAAAAGGTAGCTCTTCTGTTGGTCACTGATCTAAGTGGTCTAGAGGGAAAAAAACAGGTTCCTGGCTTCATGGCCATTGCGTTGTACCATTTGTTCAAAGGCAACCCATACCAGAGAAAATAAAATTCCCAGATTAAGAAAGATCCTATAAAGAAAATACAGGTGATGAGGTAGGCAGTGGTCAGTAGGGGTTAAAGGGGCAGGAGGTGGTCCTGGGCCATGAAGGTCTGCTAAGTCCTCTCTGAGGAGGTGATGTTTGAGCTGAGCACTAAAGGATGCAAATAAGCCAGCCAGGTGGGGCTCCAAGGAAGAGTGTCCTAGGCAGAGGGTGTAGAAGATGCAAGGCCTGAAAAGGAATGACTTCATTAGAAGAGGAAGAGAGACTTGTGTGCCTAGTGAGTGAGAAAGAGAGAATATGTGATGTTAAAGAGATAGGCAGAACCACGGAAGGCAGCTAGGATTTTATTCTACTTGCAGTGGGAATCCATTGCTGGGCTTTTAGCAAAGGTATAATACCATCTAATGTATGCTTGACAACCATCCCTCCAGCTGCTGTGGAGAGTGACCTGGGGAAAGGAAGGTGGAAGGAAGACCAGTGATCCCAGGGAGAGCAGTGAAAGAGCAGGGAAGGGGATGGAAAGTGGTTGGATTCTTTTTTTCCTTTAATTTGGCTGCACTGTACAGTATGTGGGATCTCAGCTCCCACAGGGAGCAGGGAACAGACCCGTGGCCCCTGCATTGGAAGTGCTGAGTCTTAACCACTGGACTGCCCGGGAAGTCCCCAGTGGTTGGAGTCTTGATACCCATTGAAGATGGGGTCTGTCTGACTTGTTGATTGGATGTGAGGGGGTAAAACAAACAGTAACCCTGGATTTCTGCGTGAAGCAACTTGGTGAATTGTATTGCCGTTTCTTGAGATAGTAGACATGAGGAGAACTGGGTTTGGGGAAATGAAGAGATCTCTTTTGACATGTTGTGTTCAGGTTATCAATTAGATGTATATGTGGATTTATTGAGAAAGGCAGTGGTTGGTAGAGAAGTTTAGAGCCTCAGGGTAGGTTAGGAAGTTGTTCAGTCATTAAGTCACGTCTGACTCTTTTGCAACTCCATAGACTGTAGCCTGCCAGGCTCCTCTGTCCATGGGATTTCCCAGGCAAGAATGCTGGAGTGGGTTGCTGTTTCCTTCTCCAGGCAACCTTTCTGACCCAGGGCTCGAACCCATGTCTCCTGCATTGGCAGGTGGATTCTTGACCGCTGAGCCACCAGGAAGGCCCAAAATGTCCAGTTAGGAGTCATTAGCATATAATGGTGGACTAGTTTGAGGAGACACCACAGGTAGAAGAGGAGACCTTAAGACTTTTTTTGGTTGGATACTCCTAACTTTCAGAGATCTGGCAGAGAAGGAGGAACTGGCAAAGGAGACTGAAAAGAAGTATGAGTGAGAGAGAAGGGAGACTGAAGTGGTGGGGAGGGGACGAAAGCCTGCCTAGAGTGGCTTGGTCAGGGACTAGGAGGTGAGGGAGTAACGGGAAAAGTAGAGCCAGGGCTCTAGAAGAAGGTTTCTATGAAAAGAAGCAGAGAGAGTTATATGTGGATGGAGGACTCATGGTCAAGGAAAGCTTTATTGGTTTAATTATTTTTGGAGGATCCTGGAATATTAATGGAATGGTTCAATGGAAAACAAGAAATTCATGATTGAGAGAGAGGGGATCATTGCAGGAATGGAGTCCTGAAGTGGGTGAGATGCGGACAGTCCAGAGCGTGAGCAGATAGGATTGGGAACAGGGGCTCCTTCTTCCACTGCACTTGAAGGGAAGGAGTGCAGTGCGTTGTTGGGCTGTGTGGAGGGAAGATGAAGCAGTTCTTGTCGGGTTGCCTTCTCCCGTCCTTTCTCTTTCCCTCGCAGAGTCCAGCTCAGTTTCTGGTTTGTTCCTAAAGTGGTTGGGCGGCACAGTACGCCCCCTGTGCTGCACTTGGAGCCGCTGTCTGCTTGACTCTTGAGGACAGCGTTTGTATCACATGACTGCTCATCACATGATAACACTTTAAAAATGCACAGCGATTAAAATGTAAACTGAGTATGGCAGGGAAGCCTCTTTTAAAAAAAAGAAATCAGACCTCCAGCGTATTCTTTTAGGTTCATGCTCAAAGTCCTACTTGTTCTTGTAGTGCTCCCTCCTTGCTTTAAGAATTCCTTTGAGAATCACTTTTAGAGACAGTAAAAGATCCTTTTGAATGTTTATAAGGGAAGCAAACTTCTACTGAAACCTCTTTTGGTTTTTAGAAATAATCCAAAATCATTTGTTTCCTAGTTTTAGAAGTTAGACGATCCAAGTCAGTGATGCTGTTTTGTGTAAAAAAGATGGGATTGTAAAGTACCTCCAAATGTAGTTCTTACACAAGCTTAAGAATTGCTTTATGTGCCAGCAGCAGACTTGTTAAGGGGAGTCTTTAGGCTTCCAACATGGTGACAAGAAGGGGCTGCTGTGGGAACTCAGAGGAGAAAGTGTTAATGTAACCTGCCTTTACCAGGCTGAGCTCTAAAGGAAACTTCTCTACTTCTGAGCCTGCATGGATGTGAGATCTTCAAAAATTCTCGAACAGGGTGCCCCACAAAAGGCTCTCTAAGGCATATTAGAGAACAACAGGTATGGAGTAGCGTGGGTGGAACACGGCATACAAATGAGAAGTTGAGCTGAGGACACTTGGGAAAGAGACCAAGGCTCTTCTAAAGAGATTGTATATTCTACTGATTGCAGTGGAGAGCACTGGAAGCATTTTAAAAGCTCTGTCAATTGAAATTTATGAAGCTGACTTTGCAGTTCAGTGGATATGGTTAGGGAGAGACTAGGGACTGAGTTCCCAGCAAAAAGATCATTTCAATAGGTTGGGCAAAATGACTAGGTTCTAAAGAGGTAGCAGAGATGCTAAGGGATAGAGTCAGTGGGCATAATGGACAGTTGTAGGTAAGGTTGAACCCGAGGATGATTCCTAGGCTTCTGCCTTGGACATCCGGGTGGCTCCAAATAACATTAACCAGAATTGGGAAAAGAGGTGGTTCCAAGTAACGTTAACCAGAATTGGGAAAAGAGGCCAAAGGACAGGTTTTATGTGGAAAGTGATGAAAGTGGACATGGCAGAAAAAAGATTTTTTTTTTCTTCTTCAAAGCAGTAAGATCACTGCTGATATGGTTTCATTCGGTGTGCATGCTCAGTCGCTAAGTTGTGTCCAGCTCTTCGCGACCCCATGGACTGTATCCTGCCAGGCTCCTGTGTCCTTGGGATTTTCCAGGCAAGAATACTGGAGTGGGTTGCCATTTCCTTTTCCAGGGAGTCTTCCTGACCCAGGGATCAAACCCAAGTCTCCTGGATCTCCTGCTTTGGCAGGTGGATTCATTACCACTGAGCCACCTGGGAAGCCTGTTTCATTCTGTACTGGAGATCGACTGGCTGAGATTGAATTTTCATCTCAGCTAAAAATACTTAAAAAAAAAAAAAAATTAACTGTGTTACCTCTTACAGAGACCCTGGGATAAATAAAGCTTTTGACCTGGAGCAGAAAACAGGCAATTCCTAGGAAAGAAAGAATCTTTTTCTAAAAGTTTCTGCTTTTTCTTTCTTAGCACCAATGTTGGAGGGAGGAATCACGGTTTGTATGATGGTGCAGAGAGAAATTGGCAGCACTGTTTATCTTCAGTTTTGAGCTTGCCAAGGCTGTTAAGCTGAGGGGGAGGCTAGCGTCACAAAAGGTGTGTGAGCACAAAGAGTAACGGCAGGGGCTGCCAGCACTGGCTGTTAGCGCTGCATGGTGGCCGCAGCACCAACAAAGCTGTCTGCCTGAAAAGGATCCGTGTCTCACATGCCTTGCCAGAAGTATGTGGCATTTGCAAGAATCCCTAGAAACAAGGAAACTAGAATTCAAGCATCAGGACTGATAAGTTAAGGACTTCTCATGTTTTGTAATAATACACTTCCAGGTGCATCGAGATGTGTCATTTGTAAAAGATCAAATTCAATGACAAGGGCTGCCCGCATTCTCCTCCTTCATATTCACATTGCTGCCTGAGAGCCAAGTCTTTAAATTCGACACATACCAATGACTGAAATGCCCAAGCCTGTCCCTCCTAGATGAAAACTTTTGCTTTTTCATCAATTCATAGCTCTGAGTTTTTAAAAGAATCTTCAAAGAAAATGTTGACCTGTTTTTTTCTTCTTCTTCTTTTGCCTAGCCTCCCACCAGGGAACAAAAAAAGCGGGGGGGGGGGGCGGGGGGGGGGGACAAAAACAAACCTTAAAATAAAAACATATATGTAAAATACTGCTAAATTTTATCTATTTAAAGCATTGATTTCCAGAATTTTTTGAAAGCAAGTGACACTTTCACTTAAAAGTTAGGAAAGATGTCATATAGTCCCTGAATAAAGATAGTCCTTGTATTACCCAGCATTCCTTAGAGACACAGAACCAATAGGGTGTGTGTCTGTATCTGTCTATCTAATCTGTCTAATCTATCTTTTGGGATTTATTTTAAGGAGTTGGCTCATGCCATTGTGAGGGCTGGTGATGGTAGAGTCCAAAATGTGCAGGTAGGCTGGCCGAGAGGTCACTCAGAGAAGAGTTCATTTCATGGTGCTCTACTGCAGAAATCCTTCTTCTTTGGGGGAGATCAATTTTTTCTGTTTAGGCTTTGATTGGATAAAGCCCACCTATGTACACTTCGGAGGGTAACCCATTTTACTTAGTCTACTGATTTAACTGTTAGTCTCAAGTAAAAAATACTTCCCCAGAAACATGTAGAACAGTATTTGGCCAAATATTAGGGTACTGTGGCTTAGCCACATTGACGCATAAAATTAACTATCACAGTTGTCTAAACTGAACAGATTTAGCAAGATGAATGATGAATTGAATTTTATTCTTCTCTGTCTCTGTGGTGGTGAATCTTTTTCGTGACTGTACTGGTCCACTGACTAGTGCTTGGGAATACTTATAGTACCATGAGTGCACTTATGTAGTTGCAGTGTTTCAGCTTAACCACACCTATGGCTGGCATCATGGACGGGCATCCTGGGCAGTCGGTCATACAGGGCTTCCTGCTTAGAAGGAACCCTATGCTTGCAATGTTCTCTGCTTGTCATCTTGAAATTCCTAATTTTTGGACAAGGGACCCACATTTCAATTTTTTTTGATTATGTATTTATTAGGCCGTGTCAGGTCTTTGTTGCTGTGTGCGCGCTCTCTCTGGTTGTGGCGAGCGGGCGCTACTCCGTGTTGCCGTGCTTGGGCTTCTCGTGTTCTCTTGTTGCAGACCACAGGCTCTAGGCACGTGGGCTTCCGCAGTTGTGGCTCACAGGCGTAGTTGCCCTGTGGCATCTTCTTAGACCATAGATTGAACCCGTGTCCTCTGCATTGGCAGGTGGATTCCCACCCACTATACTACCAGGGAAGCCCGCCCACATTCTTTTACTTCTGCACTGCCAAAGTATGTGGTGGACCCTGTCCACACTTTTCGAAGTTAGACACATGTACTTATTCACGAACAGTCACTTCTGTATGCCAGTCCTGGAGGTGGGGACTGGTGTTTTCACAATAAGCCTAAGCAGAATGACAACTGATTGTTCCGGTGTGCTCAAGAAGTGAGAAAATGTATGAAGTTCCTGAGAAGCAGAGGGAATAGAAGTACATAGGGTAGACCAACTACATTTCTATAAAACTAACGTTATTTTTATTGTTCCAACAGGTGGAAGAATCATCTCCACAAGTGTCTTCTAAGCTTCAGAATCTGAGACTAAATAGTTTAACCCCCAAGCAACTTTTCAAATCCACAAATAATCAAGAAACTTAGTTTTATTTCAGATTGCTCAAAATAATTGTCTGTTTTTTCCATGCAATACAAAATGAAATCATGGCTCAAAGGATTAAGACAAAAGAGGACATCTGTTAACGAGTTCTATTTTAAGGTATTTGTAGTAGCAACTGTTTTCAATTTATTCGTCAAAGAAAATCTTAATGATATTGACATCTGTCATCAGGAGAACTGGTAGCACTGGTCATATATGATGGAAAAATATGTTATATATGTATTTTTAAAAACTCTGTACTTTTCATGTTCAGTTGCTCAGTTGTGTCTGACTCTTTGCGGCCCCATGGACTGTATATCCTGCTAGGCTCTTCTGCCCATGGAATTTTAAAAGTGTTTTAAAATTGTTTTATTTTTAGAATAATGCCTTATTAACTTCCATCATCATTGTGGGTGATCTTTGCTAATGGGTTGAAGCAATGGTAAAGATAAACTAATTATATCTCTTAAATTATTAACACAGATTCTAGGGTATTTTTATGTACTTTAAACTGGTCACGTCACAAGGTTGCCATTTGCTCCATCACTGCTGCCTGGGTCTTCTAGGTACACTTTCCTAGAAATTCCTTCTGAGCAGGAATTTCATTGGTTTTTGTATAATTTAAGATATAATGTGCATCGTGTTGGTTTAATACTTCTATATTGCAATATTACCACTGTAGCATTAACATATCTATCATGTCACACTATTATCATTTCTTATTGTTTTAAAAATATTACACTTTGAAGATATTTTTTCTCTCAGAGTGATTCGATTTTTTTTTTTTTTTGAGAGTTTTCTATATTTCCCTTCTCCAATGGAATCATACAATATATGGTCCCTTGTTACTGACTTCTTTGACTTAGAATAATGTTTTCATACTTCATCCACATTGTAACATGTAACAGTGATTCATCTCTCTCTCAAGATTAAAAAAAATTATGTGCAAAGAACTAGCATTATTTCTTTTATTGGCTATATATGTCTTGAATAATTCATTTAAGAAGTATCACTCCATCCAACTTGATGAAGCCTATATCCCTGACCATGCTGGTTTGAGCTGATGTTGTGAGATCAGGAACCATGGCTGAATTTTTGCAAGTGGCTCTAGGAGAGCTGCTAATAACCCTTCTTGCTTTCAGTAGTGCGTGAGGCAAATCCCTTCATTTCTTTCTATTACCAAATATTCCATTGTTTGGATGTGGTACATTGAATTTATCCATTCATTAGTGGTTGTTTCCTCTATTTGGCTATCATAAATAACGCTGTGTACAAGGTTTCGTACAGGTATATATGCTCATTTCTTTTAAGTATATACCTTGATGTGGAATTGCTGGGTCATATGGTAACTCTGTTTAGCTTTGAGGAACTGCTAGACTTCTCAAGGCAGCTGTCCCATTTTATGTTGACACCAGCAGGGTGTGAGGGCTCCAGTTTCTTCATTCTCTCTAACATTCATTATTACCTGACTTTTTAACTGGAGCCGTCCTAGTGGATATGAAGTGACATATCACTATGGCTTTGATTTGCATTTCCCTGTGACTAATGATGTTGATCATCTTTTCATGTGCTCACTGGCCATGTGTATGTCTTCTTTAGGGATGTGTCTGTTCAGATCCTTTGTCCACTTACAAATTGGGTTATTTTTCATTATCTAGTATGAGTTCTTTATATAGTCTGTATACCAGTCTTACTAGAAACATTATTTGCAAAAAATTCCCCATTTTGTAGATCTTATTTTCACTTTATGGTATCCTCTGAAACACAAGTTTCTAACTGTGATAATGTCCAATGTATGTATTTTTGTTATTATTATTGTACTTTTGGTGCTATATCTGAGAAACCATTGCTTATCCATTATGAAGACTTCTGTTTTTTCTTCTAAGAGTTAAATAGTTCTAGGTCTTCCATTTAACTCCGATTCATTTTGAGTTAATTTTTTTATATGGTGGAGTAAGAGCCCACCATAAGAAAAATGTGTCTCTTGTAAAAGTCTTTTTTAAAAGTCTGTTTTGTCTGATACAAGTGTTGCTACTCTGACTTTTTCTTCCTTTTTCCATTTGCATGGCATGTCTTTTTCCACCCTCTCACTTCTAGTCTCTCTCTGACTCTTGATCTAAAGTGAGTCTCTTGTAGGCATCATATATACAGGTCTTATTTTTGTAACCATTCAGGCAGTCTGTGTCTTCTGATGGAGCATTTAGTCCCATTACACTTAAGATAAGCATTGATGTGTATGTTTTGTTGCTGTTTTGTTAGTTGGTTCAGAAGGTCTGTTTCTCCTCCTTTTGTTTTCTTATGATTTAATGACTATTTTTAGTGTTCTTTTGGACTGCTTTTTTTTGCATGTATATCTAGTATCGAGTTTTGGTTTGCTGTTACCCTAAGATTTTCATATAGCAGTCTGTATATAAATGTGATTGTTTTAAGTGGCTGATCTCTTCATTTCAAATGCATTTTAAATACTCCTCCTTGCATTTGTACTCTCCTCCCCTCATGATTACTGTTTTTGATACCATATTTTACATCTAATTGTTTTTTGTGTCCTTTAACTGCTTATTATTGATTCAGGTGATATTACTGTTTTTATCTTTTAATATCTCTACTAGCTTTGTATGTGGATAATCTCCTACCTTTACTGTGTATTTATTTGCCTTTACTGGTAGATTGTTTCCCTCCATAATTTTCTTGTTTCTGGTTCTGGCCTTTTCTTTCTTGCCTAGAGAAGTTCCATTAACATTTGTAGTGAAGCTAGTTTTGTTGGTGCTGAATTCTTTTATCTTTTGCTTGTCTGTGAAGTTTTTGATTTGTCCATCAAATCTTGATGAGAACCTTGCTGGGTAGGATATTCTTGGTTGTAGATTCTTTTATCACTTTCCATATATTCTACTACTCCCTTCCAGCCTGTAGTTTCTGCTGAAAAATCAGCATACAGGCTTATGGGAATTCCCCTGTATATTATTTGTTGCTTTTCCCTTGCTGCTTTTAGTATTCACTCTTTAATTTTTGGCATTTTGAGTACAGTGTGTCTTGGTGGGTTTGGTTCTCTTTGGGTTAATCCTGTATGAAGCTTTGTGTTTCCTGGATATGGGTTGACTGTTTCCTTCCCCAGGTTAGGAAGGTTTTCAGCTTTTCTCTCTTCAAATATTTTCTTCAAGTCCTTTCTCTCTTCTCCTTCTGGCACCCCTATAATGTGAATATTATTGTGTTTAATGTTGTCCCAGAGCTGTCTTAAACTGTCCTTGCTTTTTTTCTTTCTTTTTTCTGATCAGCAGCAGTTACTACTGTCTTCCAGCTCTCTGATACACTCTTCTGTATCATTTAGCCTATTATTGATTCTTTCTAGTGTGTTTTTCATGTTAGTTGTTATATTCATCTCTGGTTTTTCATTATATTTTCTAATTCTTAGTTAAAAAGTAACTTCTTGCTCTGTGCATCCATTCTTCTCCCAAGTTCTTCAATCATCTTTACACAATTGTTACTCTTCACTGTTTCTTGAGTAGATCACCTATCTCCACCTAGCTCTTATTCTGGAGTTTTATCTTGTTACTTTGTCTTGAACATAGTCCTCTGAGGCCTTGTTTTGTCTGTTGCTATTTATATTTTTATGCACGTGGTAGGTTCTTGGAGAAGTGGCATGTGTAGATGTCCTGTGTGTCCCAGCAGTGCACTCCCTTGTCACTGAAGCTGTATTCTCTTGGGGCTCCTTTAGAGGGTTGCATGAATCTTTCTTTTGTGGCTGGCTACGTGGGTGGTATGGTAGGCTTGGTTGGTTCCTAGTCTGGTTGTTTGCCTGGCCTTGCCTTGTGTGTATGCTGCTGGCTGCTCTTTAGCTGGGCTTGGTCACAGAGTGGCTGGTCTCGGAACCCTAGGGGGCCCCGAGGCTAGTGCTGGCTCACTGGTGGGCTGAGTCAGGATCCCAAAGACTCTGGGGCTATAGATGCCCACTGACAGGTGAAGCCAGATCCTGGGAGTAGTGCCAAGCTACTAGCAGTTAAGGGATGTTTTCTGGAGTTTGGCTGCAGGGCCCAGAGATCCTAGAATGCATTTTAGATTGTTGTTGGCGGGCCCATTCCTGACTGTTGATCATGGGGTCCAGACTGTCTGGAAGGTTGCATTTGCCTGCTAGTGAGCAGGACGAGGGCCCAGCTAGTCCCAGGGTGGAGTCTGGCCTGTGTTGCAGGATCATAGTTGTCTTCTTTTTGGTGTCTGCACCCTGGTGGGTGAGGCTGGTCTAGAGCACCAGTTTGTGGCCTATTAGGAATCGGGCCACACAGCAGGAGGTGAGTGGTGGGTGAGCGAGCAAAGCTTCCCCTGTATTTATAGCTGCTCCCCATCAGTTGAATTACTGCCTGGGCTCCACTTCCAGTCAGATCAGCAGCAGCATAATAAATGTAATGTGCGTGAGTCATCTCAAACCCGCCCCCGTCTGTGAAAAAATTGTCTTCTGTGAAACCTGTCCCTGGTGAGAGAAAGACTGGGGAGCGCTGGTCTAGAGGCTTGTGTGGGCTTCCTGTCAGGAAGGGCTGATGCCTGCCCACTGGTGTATGGAGGCCAATACTGCCTCTTGGTGTGCAGGGCCATGTCTAGGTATATGTCTAGAGGTGGAGTCAGGGTGTCTTTAGGCAGACTGTGCTGTGTCCCTGCCCAGCTAGTTTCTTGGCCCGAGGTGTCCCCAGCACTGGAGCCTGTAGTCTGTTGGGTAGGGCCAAGTCTTGGTGCTGATGATCCAGCACATCAGCTCCCAGGAGTGTTCATGCAGTTGAATGTTCCCCAATGTCTGGCACCAGTGTCTGTGTCCACAGCTCACCTCTTCAGGAGTCTATAGAACCAGCAGTAGGTCTGGCTCAGGCTCCTATCAGATTACTGCTTTCACCCTAGATCCTGGTGTGTGTGAGATTTTGTGTGTACCCTTTGAGAGTGAAGTCTCTATTTCCCAGTCCTGTGAGGCTTCTGCAGTTCCAGCCTTGTTGTTTAGTTGCTAAGTCGTGTCTGACTCTTTCGACCCCATGGACTGTAGCCTGCCAGGCTGTTCTGTTCATGGGATTTACAAGGCAAGAATACTGGAGTGGGTTGCCATTTCCTTCTCCAGGGGATCTTTCTGACCCGGGGATTGAAACTGTGTCTCTTGAATAGGCAGGCGGATTCTTTACCTCTGAGCCACCAGGGAAGCCCTCAGTACCACCCTGCTGGCCTTCAAAGCCAAATGCTCTGTGGGCTTGTCTTCCCAGTGCTGGACGCCTGGGCTGGGGAGCCTTATGTGGGGGATAAGAACTTTCATTCTTGTGGGAGAACCTCTGCATTATAATTATTCTCCAGTTCACGGGTCACTGGATTTGATTATATTGCAGATCCTCTCCTCCTTTCTTGTGACGGTTCCTTCCATTATAATTATTCTCCAGTTCACGGGTCACTGGATTTGATTATACTGCAGATCCTCTCCTCCTTTCTTGTGATGGTTCCTTCTGATCTCTTCTGGTAGGTTCTAGGCTTTTTCCGTCAATGGTTGTTCTGCAGATAGTTGTAACTTTGGTGCTTGTGAGACAAGGTGAGTGCAGGGTCTTTACTCTGCCGTCTTCCACACCTACTCTGTACTTTCATTAAATGTATTCCTAAGTATTTTATTTTTGATCCTTTGAGAATATAATTATTTTATTTTTGTTCATTAATACTGTATGGAAATTCAGTTGATTTTTATATATTGATCTTGTATCTTGCAACCTTGCTAAAACTCATTTATTTGAATAGGTTTTTTAGCAGATTCCTTAGATTTTGGTATATACAAGATTGTGTCATCTGCAAGTAGAGTTTGTTTTACTTCTTTCCAATTTAGTTGCCTTTTATTTCGTTTCCTGGTGATGCTGCCCTGGCTAGAACCTCTGGTACCCTGTTAAGTAGACGTGGCAAGAATGCACATCCTGCCTTGTGCCCGTGAATTTACAAAGCCTGCTAGGCAACTTGCAAAAATGAAAACATTGGGACTATAAGGTATAGTTTTCTTTTTTTTATATATAAATTTTAATCATGCTAGTAGTTTTTGAAAATATATTTTATGGAGTACATACAGTGTTCTCAGGGGGTAGATATGATCCTTAAGTTAGACTCAAGATCAAGCTTTGTCACCTAATATCAGTGTATCATTAGTCTTAGAGGTGTTCCTGTTTGCCAGCTGTTCCAGCATTTTTACATATGTGTCACACCTCTCTTCATGGAAGTATTGGAATGTAGATATGACCTTCAGTATCACAGGTGGGAAGACTGACTCAAGAAAGTAAATTTCATACCCCCAGTGAGTATCAGAGCTGGAATTCAAGCCCAGATCAAATATCAAAACCATAGCTCTTCTCTTCCATGGTGCTTTTCAAGTTTATGGCAAAACCTTCCTCCTTTAGAAAATTATGCAACCATTAGTGTTGTGTAGGGCTCAGTATAGAACACTAAAATATATCCAAAGCACCAAAAAAGGTCATTTTTTTTTTTTTTGGCTTTTTAAAATCACTGTTTATTCCATTTGGTAGAGGGTTTTTTATTCCCATACAAATATTTGCAACAATTTTGAATTCCCCAAAACCATACATAGACGATAAATACCATGCTATTAAAGTATTAAATTTGTACAAAAATACTTTACAGTTTAATACTTGTTTGTTACAAATAAAAATACATATTTAAGTGACTCATGATCTTTTTCTTAACATGATTCTGCTTTATACTTTCTTGCCCTGGCGGTTCTGAAATATGATTGAAATAATATATTTCTTTGCACAGAAACAAAAGGTGAACTTTTTCCTTAAACAAAGGACACAGTGTTCAGATGCTTTGCTTAAGCAGTTGTTTTAATTATTGACCAAAATAAAAATGTTTGGAAAATAATTTTTCAGTATGGAGATTCTACAATCAATATACAGATCTATTATTTTTTAATATTCACCAAATAACAGTTATTAGTGTAACTATTCAAAATATCTGAACAAATGAAAACAGTTGCTGACAGACATTAAAAGCAACCGTCACAGTTTATTGCTTTGGGGGATGGTAATAATTGGCAATGCATTTCGTGAAAATGTATTTACAATTTCAGTCAGTGGCATGGCTCAGAACAAAAGACAGTCCAGAGTCATTTACGTACATGTGCTGTACACCCCTCAGTATAACCAGTTTTCAAAACATGTCAAGCAATATGAGTTTCATTTGCCTATCCTTAAGATAAACCTCATTTTAATAGACTCTTCATTCTCTCTTAAATTCTTAGTCTTGAATTTTAAAAATAAGATAATTTAACTAATTCTCAGTGTTACTAAACACCCTAATTCATTACCAGAGAGTTTTCAGCTATTAAAAAAATGTGTCCTTAAAAAAAAAAAAACCAAAAAAACAGGTCACAAGACATATCCTGTTTGATCATTTGTTGCATAGGGAATAGCATACATCTTAGTTAAAATCATTCCTATACTTGGGCAAAACATTTACCACCACCTATTATGGTCTCCTGCGTGCACCGTTGCTGAAACGTAAGATAATTTATACCTGTACCCCTCCCATAGCAGCAGTCCCAGCAGTTCACTAGGCTAGTTCTAGCAGAGCCAGCTTTATGAAAAGCCTTGTCAGTTAAATTCTTAACATGAATAACTTTGTAGTAAGAAACTGATTTCAAAGTGAATTAAGGAAATTATTTTAGAGAATATTTTCAAACAGACATTTCTCTTTTTAAAAAGGAACAGGGAGATGGACTTGTGAAAAAAATGTCCTCTGATGTTAACTGTAGAGAGGGGTGGCCTGTTTTTCTTTTTCTCTACCATTGGATTTGGCAGGGGATTGCCTGTCATATACCATAGTGATCACTAACAAAGAAGCCTCTTCAACTTGAAAAGGGAAGTGAACATGAGCCATGAGAGATTTAAAAGACCCCTGTGCTTGCGGTTAATGCCACGCGATTATCTGTGCTTCAGATGTCACAGAAATCTTAAAGGGATTTGTTTTTTAGCACCATGTAGATATTGTCTTTTGTCCCACTTTATAAGAAGCGTTGCTATAGTGTATTAGTGGGTTCTCGTATCTCCAAATTACCACCGTGGCTCGGCTGTTGGAAAAAAGCACTGTTCTGTTCACTCCATTCTCCTCCTGGTAGAGTGTGTTCTAAGGACTTCTGTGAAGCCAGGGGGTTTCTACTAATAACCAGGTCCAGCTTATTACCAGATTCCGCTATGAGGGGTACGACGAGGCAGCAGTCAAAGTCTCTCGTTCGGACATGATTAACCTGAAATGGCAAGAAGCACCACGGTAAATTATTGTTACAGATAGAATTCCCAGAACCCAGAGTAACATTTCAGATATAACAGGTTGATAAGAGTCTTGAAAGTGCTTAAATGAGCACTCTGTACAGAGAGTCTATCCCAGCCCTGAGCACACTATAAGAGGGGTATAAGCTTACTTATTCTCTGCTACTAAACTGTAAGGCCCTTGATGGCAGGCAGCAGGGACACATCTAACATCCCCAAGCTGAGCAAATAGCCTTACTCATGGCAGGTGCTCCAAAGTGCTGTCATCCCCAATTTACGGATGAGGAAAGTGAGGCACATAATGGTTAGGAGAAGTGCCCAAGACCAGCAGTTGGTAAGTGGTCCAGAGAGGATGTTGGTGAGTGATCCAGCAAAGATGTGATCTCAGGCAGTCTGGCTGATTCCGAAGTTTGTGCTGTGTTTTGTTTTTTGTTTTCTTTCTTTAAAAAAATTTTTGGCTGCACCCTGCAGGATGTGGGATCTTAGCTCCCAGACCAGGCATTGAACCCATGCTCCCTGCCTTGGAAGGCAGAGTCTTAACCAGTAGACTGCTGGGGAAGTCCCCCACAACTCGTGCTCTTGATGATACTGAACTACCTCTCTCAGTAGTTCTCATGATCCCACCCCCTTCTGAGCTTGTACGTGTGCTCATCTTCTTTCATGTTTCCTTATTCTTCCCACCCCCACCCCAAGTTTAAAAATCATCTCCATGCTGCTTCCTTCCATTCCTTGACTTTTCATTCTCTCTCCCATTTTCTCAGTTTGGGACCTGACCATTATATTGTACTGTTGTTTAGTTGCTAAGTCATGTCTGACTACCGTTAGTTCTCTTTCTTACTAGAAATCCACCCTAGGCAACTTTATCCAAATCCATGTGTTCAGTATCCCAAATCTTTAGTTTTGTCTCTAACATCTCTCTTTAGCAACAAATGCAAACTGTAGGCTGCGTTACAGACTGTCCACCAGGATGCACAGAGGCATTAAAGGCTCAGGTCTGGCACAAGTGTCTTACCCTTACCTCCTGGTCTCCTTTCCTGTGATCCTCCCCTTCTTCACCCTACAGCAGTCCACCTATGACATAATTGTATTGTCTTTCTGAATTATGAAATATATCATTCTGCTTAAGAAATTAATATACCTCCAGAATAAAGTCTTAAAAGCTTGGCATTCAATGCCCTTCACAATTCTGAGTCCAGTCTGCTTTTATAGCCTCATCTTCCACAAAAGTAGGTATATCTCTAATTTACAGAGGTCAAATCATTTGTCCATCGTTATTTACTCAACAAATACTGGAGTATCTATGGAAAACGAAACTGTTCCATATTCTTAGGATAAGTCTAATTGTTATATTGCCATGGTAAAAAGATCATCAGAATTGGTTTTAAAACTGTCTAATGAATCAGTGTAAACTTGCTTTGGTGAACATGTGTGTAAAAGCCAGCCAGCAGAGCAGCCTCATGCTTTGAAAGTCAGCTATTTAGGGACAAACTCATTCTATTTGAATACACGTTCAAGACTGATGGCAACCCTTCTCCTGTTCCTGCAAAATGCTCTTCCTGAAAACTGGACATAAGATCCAGGAATTTGCTTTCCTCAGTAAAACCAAACCTGATCATGATATTACTCCATTAAGTAAAAACGGTTCAGCTTTTGGATTTTAGATACTGTGTGAGATGAGATATCAAACACTGCAAAATGGGAAATGGGAGAATAAGGTACTAGCATGGCAGTCCACCCCAGTTTTCTTGCCTGGAGGATCCCATGGACAGAGGAGCCTGGTGGGCTGTAGTCCACAGGGTTGCAAAGAGACTGACATGAAGCAACAGCACGCACACATGCCTATTCTCAAGTTTAGAATCTGCTGGGGAATGTATTCAGGGAAACACGCTGTTTCAGTAACTGGTAAATTCTACTAAGGGAAAAAGTGTCTATGCTCTCTAGGAGGGCCTCTGATCTGGTCTTGAGGCAAAGGAGGATGTGTGAGCACTGGTCAAATAAGACTTTAAAGAGTTAGATAAAATTTCATCTGAGGTCTTACCTGTAAGAGCCTATCGTAGGGCTTTAGCCCACCAAGATCTCCTGGCCCAGCTGGGCGAATATTTTTGACATAGACTCCTTTCTCCAGCAAGCCATCTGCTACACTGAATCCGAAGTCCTCCATGTCAGAGCCCTTGTACAGGGTCACCTGGAAGGTGAGAGAATGTGAGACGGGGGCGGCGGGGGGCGGTATTTAGGTAGGTTGAGGACGAAGCATCTTTTCAAACTAATTTCAGTAACATAATAGATTAGGCAGCTCCCCCCACCCCCCCAGTCTTGGCAGTAGTGGTAAAGAATCCACCTGCCAATGCAGGAGACTTGGGTTCAATCCCTGGGTCAGGAAGGTCCTCAGAGGAGGAAATGGCAACCCACTCTATTGCCTGGAAAACCACATGGACAGAGGAGCCTGGCAGGGTACAGTCCATGGGGTCGCAAAGCAGCAGCCATGACTGAGCATAGCACACACACACACACACACACACACCCAATTGTGAAGATTTTTCTATTCTTCAAGAACATCCTTGGAATTTCCAAAGTCCCACTCAGAACTGGAAAAGGAGGAGACATGCTGGAGAGATTTTTTTTTAAAAACTTGGAATCATCAGGTGTATACAGGTGAGAATTTCTCAGGGGCATGTTCTTGTCTCTGTTCTGGAGCAACCCCAGGTGTTGGGAGAAGCCAGAGTTAGCCCTTTGCAGCTGGATATTAGGACTAAGCCAAAGACCTTTCCTTCCTGCTCACCATGCCTGGCGCTGTGCTGGGTACAGCGCTCAGCATATCCTCTGCCTCTAAGCAAGAGCCAGGAAGCCCATCATTGTATCTTCTCTGGTATTCTAATCAGTGCTTCAGTACTGTAGGCAAAAAATATTGTGAAAGGGAGAGAGGCCAAGATAGCAGAGTAGAAAGACCCTGAGCTCACTTCCTCTCACGAGCACACCAAAATCACACCTATCTGGGGAACAACCATCGACGAACTAGAACATACCAGGAAATACCTACAACTAAAGGCAAAGGAACCACAATGAGATGAGGGCTTGGCGGGTAGGGTGGACTGGTGATATAATCAAATCCCATCCCCCCTGGGTGGGCAACCCACAAACTGGAGAATAATTATACTGCAGAGGTTCTACCGGAGTGAGCATTCTGAGCCCCACAGTCTGGCTCCCCAGCCCAAGGTCCAGCATCAGAAGGATAAGCCCCCAGAACATTTGGCTTTGAAACCCAGTGGGGCTTAACTGCAGGAGCCCCACAGGATTGGGGGGAACATAGACTTCACTCTGATGCACACAAAAATCCCATGCACACCAAGGGTGCACACAAAATCCCATGCATACCAAGACCCAGAACAAAAGCATCCATTTGACAGAAGGCTAAGCCAGACCTGCCTGCTGGTCTTGAAAAGTTTCCTGGAGAGGCGGGAGCTTGGCTTACCCTGGGTACATGGACATGGATGGCAGACATACTGAGGAATATTCAGCCACGTGAACACTCCTGGTGGCTGCCGTACTGAATCATTAGCACCAAGACCTGGCCTCACCCACAGACTATAGGCTCCAGGGCTGGGGCAAGTGCATGCTTGGCCACTCAGTCATGTCCAATTCTTTGCAACTGGATGGACTGTAGCCTCCAGGTTCCTCTCTCCATGGGATTTTCCAGGCAAGAACACTGAAGTGGGTTGCCATTTCCTCCTCCAGATCTTCCCGATCCAGGGATCAAACCCATGTCTCCTGTGTCTTGTGTTGGCAGGTGGATTCTTTACCACTAGTGCCACCTGGGAAGCCCCCAGACTGGGATGCTTCAGGGCGAACAATGACCTGGGCAGGGACACAGCCCTGCCCATTAGCAGGCAGGCTGCCTAACTTCTTAAGGCCCAAAGCCACCTCTGGACTCACCCCAAGACAGGGGCCTTGCCACTGGAGAGCCAAGACCCAGGTCCACTCACCAGTGGACAGGCTTAGGCTTTCTCTTCAGGAAGCCTGCACAGGCCTCCAGATGAGCCTCACCCACCAGGGGACAGACACCAGAAGCCCGAAAACTATGATCCCACAACGCAAGCTGGACCCTACCCCGGTGCCAGCTGAGCCCTGGCCCTGCCCACTAGCAGGCCAATGCAGCCTTCTGGATACCACGAACTTCATAGCTGTATTGGGAAACTCCCCACCCTCCTTCTGACCCCCTAAATCACTGATCTGAAATGAGCTCTGAGGCCCCTGGGCCCTCCAGCCAGACTCTAGGAACCAGCTCTGCCTACTAGTAGTCCAGCACTAACCCCAGGATCTGACTTCACCTGTCAGTGGGTGGGCAACAGCCCGAGTCTTTGGGACCCTGTATCTGCCCACCAGTGAGCCAGCACCACCTCCAAGGCCTCCCAGGGTTGCACAATCAACCAACTGGTAACCTGGCCCAACTAAACAGTACAAACAGCATCTGCATAGGGCAGGGCATGTCAACCAACCAAGCCTACTAGACTGCCTGCATGATCAGCCCACCACAAAGAAGGACCCTTGGAGCCCTCTTAGGGGGAACCCCTAGAGCATTTAGCTTCAGTGATGAAAGGGGAGTACACGGCTGGGACGCATAGGACGTCTCCTACACAGGGCCACTTGTCCAAGGTTGAGAAATATAACTAATCTGCAATAGACATAAAAATACAAACAGCAACTGAGGCAAAATGAGGTGGCAGAAGATTGTGTTTTAGATCAAGGAATAAAATTCCAGGAGAAGAACTAAATAAGTGGAGAAAGATGATCTATCTGAGAAACAGTTCAGAGTAATGATCTTAAAGATGATCAAAGAACTTGGGAGCAGAATAGATGCACAGAGTGAGAAGTTAGAAGTTTTCAATAAACAACTAGAAAATACAAAGAACAACCCAGCAGATGAAGTATACAATAACTAGAATGAAAAATACACTAGAAGGAATTAATAACAGACATTTGAAGAATAGTTAACACCTATTCTTCTGAAACTATTCCAAAAAATTACAGAGGAAGAAACAATTCCAAACACATTCTGTGAGGCCACCATCACCCTGATACCAAAACCAGACAAAGATATCACAAAAAAAGAAAAATACAGGCAGATATCACTGGTGAACATAGATGCAGAAAATTATCAACAAAATATTGGCAAACTCAATACACTAAAAGGATCATACACCATGATCAAGTGGGATTTATCCCAGGGATGGAAGGATTTTTCAGTATCCACAAATCAATCAGTGTGACATTACATTAACAAAGGATAAAAAGCATATGATCATCTCAGCAGGCACAGAAACACTTTTGATAAAAATTTTTATAAAAATTGATAAAAATTCAACATTCAAAGAAAAAAACTTAACAAAACTTTAAAAAGAAATAAAATTCAACATCCATTTATATTTTAAAAGTCTTCAGAAAATGGGCATAGATGGACCCTACCTCAACATAATAAAAGCAATATATGACAAACCCACGGCTAACATCATATTCAATGGTGAAAAGCTAACAGCATTCCCTCTGAGAACGGGAACAAAACAAGGATGCCTACTCTTGCCACTTTTATTCAACATAGTTTTGGAAGTCCTAGCAATCAGAGAAGAAAAACAAAGGGAATCCCAATTGGAAAGGAAAAAGTAAAACTCACTGTTTGCATGTGATATACATAGAAAAATCCTAAAAATGACATTAGAAAAGTACAAGAGCTCATCAATGACTTTGATAAAATTGCAGGATTCAAAATTAACATTCGGAAATCTGTTTTATTTTTGTATACTAACAATGAACTATCAGAAAGAGATATTAAGGAAACAATCCCATTTACCATCACATCAAAAAGGAATAAAATACCTAAGAATAAACTTACCCATGGAGGCAAAAAACCTGTACTCTGAAAACTACAAGACACTGATCAAAGAAACTGAGGAGGACACAAATAGATGAAAAGATATACCATGTTCTTGGCTTGGAGGAATCAATATTGTGAAAATGACCACAGTACCCAAGGCAATCTACCAATTTAATACGATTCTTATCAAATTACCAATGGCATTTTTCACAGAACTAGTAGAAAAAATTTTTAATTTGTATGGAAACACAAAAGACCAAAAATAGTTAAAACAAGCTTGGGAGGAAAACATAGGCAAAACACTCTCTAACATAAATCACAGCAGGATCCTCTATGACCCACCTCCCAGAGTAATGGAAATAAAAGCAAAAATAAATGGGACTTAATTAAACTTAAAAGCTTTTGCACAATGAAGGAAACTATAAGCAAGGTGAAAAGACAGCCTTCAGAATGGGAGAAAACAATAGCAAATGAAGCAACTGACAAAGAATTAATCTCAAAAATATACAAGCAGCTCATGCAGCTCAATTCCAGAAAAATAAATGACCCAATCAAAAAATGGGTCAAAGAACTAAACAGACATTTCTCCAAAGAAGACATACAGATGGCTAGCAAACACATGAAAAGATGCTCAACATCACTCATTATCAGAGAAATGCAAATCAAAACCACAATGAGGTACTATCTCATGCCAGTCAGAATGGCTGCCATCCAAAAGTCTACAAACCATATATGCTAGAGAGGGTGCAGAGAAAAAGGAACCCTCTTACACTGTTGGTGGGAATGCAAACTAGTACAGCCACTATGGAGAACAGTGTGGAGATTCCTTAAAAAACTGAAAACTAGAACTGCCATATGACCCAGCAATCCCACTGCTGGGCATACACACCGAGGAAACCAGAATTGAAAGAGACACGTGTACCCCAATGTTCATCGCAGCACTGTTTACAATAGCCAGGACAGGGAAGCAACCTAGATGTCCATCAGCAGATGAATGGATAAGAAAGCTGTGGTACATATACACAATGGAGTATTACTCAGCCATTAAAAAGAATACATTTGAATCAGTTCTAATGAGGTGGATGAAACTGGAGCCTATTATACAGAGTGAAGTAAATCAGAAAAACACCAGTACAATATCAGATCAGATCAGATCAGTTGCTCAGTCGTGTCCGACTCTTTGCGACCCCATGAATCACAGCACGCCAGGCCTCCCTGTCCATCACCAACTCCCGGAGTTCACTGAGACTCAGTGAATGATGAGTGATGCCATCCAGCCATCTCATCCTCTGTTGTCCCCTTCTCCTCTTGCCCCCAATCCCTCCTAGCATCAGAGTCTTTTCCAATGAGTCAACTCTTTGCATGAGGTGGCCAAAGTACTGGAGTTTCAGCTTCAGCATCAGTCCTTCCAAAGAACACCCAGGGCTGATCTCCTTCAGAATGGACTGGTTGGATCTCCTTGCAGTCCAAGGGACTCTCAAGAGCCTTCTCCAACACCACATTCAAAAGCATCAATTCTTCGGCGCTCAGCCTTCTTCACAGTCCAACTCTCACATCCATACATGACCACAGGAAAAACCATAGCCTTGACTAGACGAACCTTTGTTGGCAAAGTACTGTCTCTGCTTTTGAATATGCTATCTAAGTTGGTCATAACTTTGCTTCCAAGGAGTAAGTGTCTTTTAATTTCATGACTGCAGTCACCATCTGCAGTGATTTTGGAGCCCAAAAAAATAGTCTGACACTGTTTCCACTGTTTCCCCATCTATTTCCCATGAAGTGATGGGACCGGATGCCGTGAGCTTCGTTTTCTGAATGTTGAGCTTTAAGAAGTCTTAGAAGACCTAGAAGTACTCCTTTAAGGAACACCCTCCCCTGGGGCCCGGCTTGAGTAGCTCCCTCACTCCCTTCCTTGGGTCTGGTTTCGCAATTCCAGCCGTTCACCCTTCTCAGCTCTGGGCCTCAGCCTGTTCCCCCTGCATTAAGGCCAGTGCCACCAGCTAAAGTTTTCCCCACCCCCCAGGCCTCCTTCTGACCACCCACAAGAGATAGTCTGAGGGTCACAAGTTCATCAAATGTGTACTGAGTCTTTCCATGTTCTGAGCACAGTTCCAAGTGCTGAGAAACAGCAGTGAGAGGGGGGCAGAGAGAGAAGAGGTTGCCTTCCAGAGGGAAACACATTCATGTGTCATGTCCACTGAGACCCACTGTGCTGGACACCAGCCAATGTGCTCAGCAAGACACACTCATTTAACAATGTGACGGCTTTTTTTAGTAAGGTTTGCTGCACACCCTCTGCAACAACCAATGCACATATCAAGCAATGACTGGGGTTTGCTTTTTAACTCTTGATTATTTTAAAATGCCCTGAAAGAGGAAATGGCAACCCACCGCAGGATTCTCATCTGAAAAATTTCATGAACAGAACAGTCAGGTGGGCTACAGTCTATGGGAATGCAAAGAATTTGGCACGCCTGAGCGACTGAGCATATTTTAAAATGTATATTTCTTTTAACACACATCATACCCGAAATACATTCTTGCAAAGGAGTAAAACAATTTAGAACTATATAGGGCAAAATGTGAAGATTAGTACTCTCCAAGCAGGAGAGTATTATTCTTCTATACCCAGTTATTTCACTTCAGAGAGGTATGGAATGTTGAAGGAAATGCAAAGTGGTCATTTGTGGATTTTTATGTCACTGGGCAGAGAACTAAAATATCATGCTGGCTGGGTCAAGTCTAATCACCAGGCAGTCTCGGTGGTTTCTGCCATATTGGAGGTGAGGAAATTCAAGCTCGCCCACAGTCACAGAGGTACTGAATAGTGGGGGCACGTCTGTCTGACTCCAGCCACTCAACTGTTATATTCTAATGCCACTCAAGTGCCTTATTTCATAGATTCTAAGATGTACTTTTTTTTTTTTCTTCATGTTTTCAGTTCTCTGAAATCAGGCCATGTTTTATAGGCAGGGGTATCTTAGGTCCTATGAAATAGGGTATACCAACATCTCACCCCACCTGCGTATTTCCCACAATACACTAGAAGGAAAGGGGCCAGAATTTTGTTACATCTTTGCTTTATGAGAAAGAAAAAAGCCCTGTCTTGCCAGTTAAAGGGTGGTTGGTCCTGAACAGATGCATCGCCATCTCTCAGAATGGTGTGAAAATGCAAAGTCTTGAACCCCACTCTGAACTGCTGTCTGCCAAGTTCTAAGCACACTGAAATTTGCTCTCCGTGGTACTTCACACACCAGAGGGGCTAGTACATGTTCTGAAAAGGAAATGAGGGGACTAATACCACTTCATTTAAAATTGTGTTTCTTACCCATCTTGCAGGATTGTTAGGGTCAAGTCAGATATCATCACTGGATGGTAAACTCATGATGGGTGTGCTTAATTGCTATATCTTTTTTTCACTGCTATATCCTCAGCCCTTCAAATAGTACCCAGCACACTGTAGGTTCACCTGGACTTTACGATGTGCTAGATGGGTAAGAAACACAATTTTAACTGAAGTAGTGTATGTGAAGTTTTAAGACCTGATATTAGCGGAAGGATCACTTTTGTGGCACTCACTTATACAATGAGAAAATCCTACCTGACTATAAAGAGGTGCGTGTATTAGCAAAGTCCAGTCCCCACATTTGACATGTACCTTAATGATGCACGCGTGCTCAGTTGCCAAGTCGTGTCCTGACTCTTGCGACCCCCAAGGACTGTAGTCCATGAGGCTCCTCTGTCTGTGCCATTACCCAGGCAAGAATACAGGAGTGGGTCAGATGATCCATGGGGAGAGAATGATCCATGAATGAGAGAACATCCCCTCACCCAAAGCCAAAGTCATCAGGAGGGGAGGATATGTTTTTGTTGGTAACCTGGGCTCAGATAAAGGCCTGAGGGGAGATGTGGGAGATGTTCACCCTGCAAGTTCCTTGAGGGGGGCAAGGATCCTTGTTTTGTTTACTGATATATCCCAAACTCCTTAAATCCCAAACTCCTGCTACATTGTAGAGCTAGTATTTTGTTGAATAGATGAAGTGACTGGTTCTGACACACCATGTGGTTGAGTTTGGAAACTAGTCAGAACTGGCCATGATGTGCTGTGTGTGTGAATGGAGAGGGATTTAATTCTGAGGGTCAGGCCGCGCCCTGCCTCCATGGCTCCAGGGCCATGCTGGAAATGAGCAAGGCACAAAGCTGCAGGGTGGCTGGGACTGGGCAGGACAAAGCTCCACAGTGACATCATGTGGTCATGAGAGGGAGAGCACCTATGACATTGGAGCCAGGTCTGTCTGCCGTCCCTTTGAGATGAGGAAGCCCCAGTCTTGTACAGGGAGTAGGGTGGGATGTGTGTGCTAAATCGCTTCAGTCGTGTCTGACTCTTTGCACCCTCATGGACTGTAGCCCACCAGGCTCCTCTGACCACGGGATTCTCCAGGCAAGAATACTGGAGTGGGTTGCCATCCCTCCTCCAGTGGATCTTCCCCATTCAGGGATTGAACCTGCGTCTCTTATGTCTTCTGCATTGGTAGGCGGGTTCTTTACTATGAGCACCATCTGGGAAGCTCCAGGGTGGAATGTAGGGTTCTCCAACTTGAGATGCAGGACTTCTTGCTAATAAGGCTGTGGGACTTGTGTGAGTAGATTAAAAAGCAAACTGGATGCTACTTTTTCTACCAAGTTTGTGGAGTAGATCATACAGTTTGTACAAGAAAGGCAAAATGAATGCCAGTTCTTTCCTTTCATTTTTAAAATAGGGAATTAGTGGACTAAATATTTCCAGTGGTGTCCCAAGGAGGTTTTTTCCAGTGGGGAGGGGAATGACCTTTTAAAAGTACATTATCAGTATGAATCTATGCTATGCTATGCTATGCTAAGTCACTTCAGTCGTGTCTGACTCTGTGTGACCCCATAGATGGTAGCCTACCAGGCTCCCCTGTCCCTGGGATTCTCCAGGCAAGAACACTGGAGTGGGTTGCCATTTCCTTCTACAATGCATGAAAGTGAAAAGTGAAAATGAAGTCGCTCAGTCGTGTCCGACTATTAGCAACCCCATGGACTGCAGCCTACCAGGCTCCTCCGTCCATGGGATTTTCCAGGCAAGAGTACTGGAGTGGGGTGCCATTGCCTTCTCCGATATGAATCTATGGGTCCTTTTATATATAATGTGTTACAATCAACAGCAACATTCTTTTGCAAGCTCAAGTTTCCTCATTTTTGGCCAAGTGGAGTCCTTCATGTTGATGTCGTGTTGATATCATTATATGACCCACTTGCTCTGATAACTTCTCTGCTTTTTGGCACAAGATATCACAGACTAATAGAAGCAACAGTTAGAACACCAGGCATGGAACAACAGGCTGGTTCCAAATTGAGAAAGAGTACGTCAAGGCTGTATATTGTCACCCTGCTTATTTAACTTATATGCAGAGTACATCATGCAAAACGCTGGCTGGCTGAAGCACAAGCTGGTATCGATTGCCACGAGAAATATCAACAACCTCAGATATGCAGATGACACCACCCTTATGGCAGAAAGCAAAGAAGAACTAAAGAGTCGCTCGATGAAGGTGAAAGAGAATGAAAAAGCTGGCTTAAAACTCAACATTCAAAAAATGAAGATCATGGCATCCAATCCCATCACTTCATGACAAATAGATGGAGAAACAATGGAAACAGTGACAGACTTTATTTTGGGGGGCTCCAAAATCACTGCAGATGGTGACTGCAGCCATGAAATTTAAAGACGCTCCTTGGAAGAAAAGCTATGACAAACCTAGACAGATATTTAAAAGCAGAGACATTATTTTGTTGACAAAGGTTTGTATAGTCCAATCTATGGTTTTTTTCTGAGTAATCATGTATGGATGTGAGAGTTGGACCATAAAGAAAGCTGAGTGTCAAAGAATTGATGCTTTTGAACTGTGGTGTTGGAGAAGACTCTTGAGAGTCCCTTGGACTGCAAGGAGGTCAAACCAGTCAATCCTAAAAGAAATAAGTCCTGAATATTCATTGGAAGGACTGATGCTGAAGCTGAAACTCCACTACTTTGGCCACGTTTTGTGAAGAACTGACTCACTGGAAAAGACCCTGATGCTGGGAAAGATTGAGACCATGAGGAGAAGGGGACGACAGAGGATGAGATGGTTGGATGGCATCACTGACTCAGTGGACATGAGGTCCATTGAGTTTGAGCAAACTCAAACAATGGAGTTTGAGCAAGCTCCAGGAGTTGGTGATGGACAGGGAAGCCTGGCGTGCTGCAGTCTATGGGGTCACAAAGAGTCGGCCACGACCGCAACTGAACTGAACTGATCATAGACTCGAGCTTCCTGGTGGCTCAGCAATAGACAATCCACCTACAATGCAGGAGATGGGGGTTCAATCCCTTTGTAGGGAAGATCCCCTGGAGGAGGGCATGGCAACCCACTCCAGTATTCCTTCCTGGAGAATCCCATGGACAGAAGAGCCTGGTAGGCTACAGTCCATGGGATCGCCCAGAGTCCGACACAACTGAAGCCACTGAGCACACAGGCACCTCATGGACTCACCATGGATACTTCCTGCCTCGACTGGAGGAAACACTCAGGTTTATTTCTAGGCCCTTTCGTCCTCATGTTCTTTCATTGAAGGTAGGAAGGGGAGGAATCGGGGGAGATGGGTGCAAAGGAGGAGGGGGCGGAGGTGACAAACAGCTAACATGCTTGGTGACAGTCTGTTACTCTTGGGACTCTGTTTACTAGTGTATGAAATGTCTCTACCCCAGGTCCCAGCTTTTGCACCCCTCTTTGGCTCTGTCTGTGGGATTTCTCACCCTTCTTCTCCCTTTCCACTTTTGTTCCCAGTCATGTTCTCTCCCCAGACAAGCAGCACACCTACGGGGGATGGTGGCACATCTTAGTTATCTCTGTTGCATTAGTAATTAAGCATAGGCTTGGACAGCAGTCCTGTGGACCCTCTGGCTGGTTGCTACGTGGGCTGGCGTTTTCTCTGCAAGCCTCGCCACACTCTTCAGTCATATCTGAATATGAGTCATAAAGCCTATGTTTGCAGTGGACATTAGGAAGCCCACTTCTGTCTTAGCTCTGAGACATGTTTCTCAACACAGTGAACTGGAATCCCTGCAAGGGGGAACATTTGTTGCAGACCTAGAATAATAGTAAAGTTCTTCATTGCTCACCTGGCCTGTGAGTCTTGGGTGTTTACCCCACAGTTATTGAACCCAGAAGGGGTAAAAGGGTAAGTGTCATGAAACACTGCCAACACCAGGCAGTGGGGATACACTAACCACAACGGTAGAAATGGATGCCGACTAGTGCCAGGTTAGCAGATTAGCTCATTAACTGTAAAGCCACAGTTGCTGGCTAAGAGGCTTGGCTCTCCGGAACCTTAGACTTGATGTATCTCTATGGCAAACTCCTCAGGATGAGAGACTAATATATGGTTTAAATCTGAAAGTAATCTGTTTCTCTAGAAAGATTTCCTAAGGTTAGAGGAGACTGAATTTTAATAGCCAATTCTATGATTCTCTTAGAAGTAGCAAAACAACAAAATGAAGCTTTAAAATGATACAGAGGTAAGACTCCAGGAATCAATAATTTCACACAAATAGGACACACTGCTGGCTGGTCTCAAAATCAGCTGCAATAAATTGTGCCATGTGGCTGCTGCTCTCCTGCTTAGCTGCAGACGGGTAGTGCTTACCTCTGATGTATTTCCTGTCCAAAAATAATTCTAAGAATTCCAAGGTTTGAGTTGCATTTCCCGCCCCCCACAGATAAACCCCTTAACCAGGCACTTTCCGGTATATGATTGCTTTGATCTCCCAGCAACTCTGTGTGGCAGAAGCATGCCTTTCCCACTAACGAGGACACTGACCTTTGAACTTGACGAATGGACTTGTCCAGGTGGAATACAGTAAGCCTGAGGATTTCAGTATTAGAGTATCTGACCTCATCTGCTGTGTTCCTTCCACTGAATCATGATTTTTTTTTTTTTCCTTACTCTCCTAGCTGGTCAGGCAGTTTTTATCCATTTCCAACGGCCCAACAAACTAAAGATGAATAGTTTATCACATCTGCTGTATTTCTTTTCATCAGAGCTCTTCTGTGTTTTCCCCCAGCATCTGTGCAAACTGCTCCCAGCTGCTCCAGCTCTTTCCGCTCCAGCTCTTCGTGCTCCACCCTCACCCAAGAAAATCAAGATTTTTCTTGTAAGGTCTCTATTCTGTGCCAGGCTACCTTGGGGGAATCTGGATTATGAACACAAAGCTAGATTTTTCTGTTCCAAAAGGGCCAACTAGCCTCTTGAAACAACACTCTGGGTAAGGATACAGTTCTACAAAACTCACTGCAATTGTAACCACTTGTTAACACATGCTGCAACTGCCTCTATCCCTCCTGAGAACAGAAGCCTTAACAGGAGGTGCAGGACTTCACCATAATTCAAGTTGAGCTTTCATTGGTATTTCTAAGCAAGTTCATCCACAGGTCTGAATAATGTCCTTGAGGCAAAGAAACGTAGTGCTTGTGTTTTCCGTTTTGAGTCCCATGAAAAGCCTTAGCAGCAGAGCCAGGTCTCTGCACTTGGATTTTAAGGGCAAGTGTGTCTAGTGTCTTGACCATGTCATGGTGAGTGATAGCCACCCCAGAAGCAGTCCCTATGCCCTGGCAGCCAGCCTCCCTGTGGTCAGCCCTTTGCTTGATGGCCCTTAAGGACCAAACCAATACCTGCTTATCAGAGACGGTTCCAGTTTGCCCACAAACCACCGGGTACTTGAGTTTATTCTTCCAGACACCACTGGGGTAACCCTGTTCCTTTAAACTTGACAATTCAAGGCATGAATCGACTTTGAGGACAATCCTATACTACCAGTGGGGCTGGAAGAAAATAATAAAGTATGGATTTTCCAGCTGGTTACCATCAGCTCTGCGCCTGGGCCTTCCCACTTGCCCAGCCAGCACCAAGTCAGCCAAGCTTGACCAAAGACCGTTCCAGCCTGTCAACTCAGGATGGTCTGCTGGCCCTCCCCACACTCGCCCCTGCTCTCTGGCTCCTAGGTGCACTCTGGCTTGGCTCCCCTCCAGCTCTCAACTCAAGTTCCCAGTTCCACCAGCAGCTCACCAACCTCCATAACCTACAGACCCATGTGGGCAAAATGTCGTTGTGTATGTTGAGGGTAGGGGGTTCCCCACACCACCAAACAACTCTGCAACATTAGATGGGTGTCCTCCAGTTCAACTTAATTCTGAAATTATCCACATGGAGGCCACGTCAGATCCCACAGGTTAAGGGTTCCATCCTACAACATTACCCGACCCCTACCCCACCATTTCAGACAATGGTCTTCAGACCCAGGTCGTCCCTCATACCTTTGCCCAACCGGCTGTATCTCAGAGGTTCCAGCAGCCTCCTCCTTGGGTTTGAATAATTTACCAGAGTGGCTCACAAAACTTACCAGATCACCAGTTTATTATAAAATGGTATAATTCAGGAACGCCAGATGGAAGAGATACTTTGGGGAAGGTTTTGTGGAAAGGTTGCGAAACCTCTATGTTCCCTTCAGGCTCTGATCGCAACCCTCCCCAACCCCGTCCCCACATCCCATGTGGTTACCAACCTGGAAGCTCCTGGAGACCCATCCTTTTGGGGCTTTACAGAAGCTTCACTACACAGGAATGACTGTTTAAGCCACTGGCCATTGGTGATTGATTTCACCTGCAAACCCTCCCTGGAGGTCGGTGGTGGGACTGAAACCTCCAAACTTCTAATCACAGGGCTGGCTCCACTGGCAATCAACCCCCATCCTTAAGTGCATCTAAAAAGCAACTCATTCAGTTCAGCTCAGTCGCTCAGTCGTGTCCCACTGTTTGAGACCCCATGGACTGCAGCACACCAGGCTTCCCTGTCTGTCACCAACTCCCAGAGTCTACTCAAACTTATGTCCATTGAGTTGGTAATGCCATCCAACCATCTCATCCTCTGTCATGCCCTTCTTCTCCTGCCTTCAATCTTTCCCAGCATCTGGGTCTTTTCCAATGAGTCAGCTCTTCGCATCAGGTGGCCAAAGTATTGGAGTTTCAGCTTCAGCATCAGTGCTTCCAGTGAATATTCAGGACTGATTTCCTTTAGGATGGACTGGTTGGATATCCTTGCAGTCCAAGGGACCCTCAAGAGTATTCTCCAACACCATGGTTCAAAAGCATCAATTCTTCAGCACTCAGCTTTCTTTATAGTCCAACTCTCAGCAGTGGCCACAGGACTGGAAAAGGTCAGTTTTCACTCCAATCCCAAAGAAAGTCAATGCCAAAGAATGCTCAAACTACTGCACAGTTGCACTCATCTCACACGCTAGTAAAGTAATGCTCAAAATTCTCCAAGCCAGGCTTCAGCAATATGTGAACCATGAACTTCCAGATGTTCAAGCTGGTTTTAGAAAAGGCAGAGGAACCAGAGATCAAATTGCCAACATCCGCTGGATCATAGAAAAAGCAAGAGAATTCCAGAAAAACATCTATTTCTGCTTTATTGACTATGCCAAAGCCTTTGACTGTGTGGATCACAATAAACTGTGGAAAATTCTTCAAGAGATGGGAATGCCAGTTACCTGACCTGCCTCTTGAGAAACCTGTATGTAGGTCAGGAAGGAACGGTTAGAACTGGACATGGAACAACAGACTGGTTCCAAATAGGAAAAGGAGTACGTCAAGGCTGTGTATTGTCACCCTGCTTATTTAACTTATATGCTGAGTACATCATGAGAAACGCTGGGCTGGAAGAAGCACAGGCTGGAATCAAGATTGCCAGGAGAAATCTCAATAACCTCAGATATGCAGATGACACCACCCTTATGGCAGAAAGTGAAGAAGAACTTAAGAGCCTCTTGATGAAGGTGAAAGAGGAGAGTGAAAAAGTTGGCTTAAAACTCAACATTCAGAAAACAAAGATCATGGCATCCGGTCCCATCACTTCATGGGAAATAGATGGGGAAACAGTGACAGACTTTATTTTTTGGGGTTCCAAAATCACTGCAGATGGTGACTGCAGCCATGAAATTAAAAGACGCTTATTCCTTGGAAGGAAAATTATGACCAACCTAGACAGCATGTTAAAAAGCAGAGACATTACTTTTTTGGCAAAGACCCATCTAGTCAAGGCTATGGTTTTTCCTGTGGTCAGGTATGGATGTGAGAGTTGGACTATAAAGAAAGCTGAGCACCGAAGAATTGATGCTTTTGAACCATGGTGTTGGGGAAGGCTCTTGAGAGTCCCTTGGACTGCAAGGAGATCCAACCAGTCCATTCTAAAGGAGATCAGTCCTGGGTGTTCATTGGAAGGACTGATGTTGAGGCTGAAACTCCAATACTTTGGCCACCTCATGCGAAGAGCTGACTCATTTGAAAAGACCCTGATGCTGGGAAAGATTGAGGGCAGGAGGAGAAGGGGACGACAGAGGATGAGATGGCTGGATGGCATCACCGACTTGGTGGACATGAGTTTGGGTAAACTCTGGAAGTTGGTGATGGACAGGAAGGCCTGGCGTTCTGCGGTTCAGGGGGTCGCAAAGAGTCGGACACTACTGAGCGACTGAACTGAACTGAACTCACATCCATACATGACTCCTGGAAAAACCATAGCTTTGAGTAGATGGACCTTTGTTGGCCAAGTTACAACCCACCAAACTTTCCCTGCACTGAGCACTAACAGTGCTGGTGTGATTTCCTCATTCCGAGGAAGGCTGTGGTTTGGCACTACAAAGGTCCTCGAAAAAGAACGAACTTTGTGCTTCATCTAAGGGGAAGAAAGAGAGCAGCTCTAGGCTAAACCACTATCAATGTGATCCTCACTGCAGCCCTGCCAGACCTCAATAGACATGCAGTGGAGCAGAAGGATGTTGGACGGAGAGCTCCAGCAGGTTTCTTTCCAAGGACCTGGAGAGAAACACAGTGACCCTCAGGGAGTCTCCTCATTTGTAAGTGAACATTCCGTAGATAACAGAATACAATCTATTAATAAACGCATTTGATCACAACAGAGACAAGCAAAGCCATCAGAAGAGGAAGAATGATCCCCAGGCAAGGGCTAGACTTAAGGGAAGTTATTAGCATTTCTGAAGAGGGATGGTGGTGGGTCCTTGACAGAAATGAGGGATCAAAGACTGGGAAATCAGGCACACTGGAACACTGCCTAACAAGCCCGCCTAAGGGTCATCTGAGTCTAAGGTACCGCACCTCTGTTTAACTTAGCATTTCTATGGCTCAGAGCTCAGCCTCTGTAAAAGAGGACGGCAACTTGATGAGAAGAGATAGGATGCAAATAGAGCTCTGTCCCTTAGAGGAGATAAGCTCAAAGGCTTTGCTTGTATTTCACTGTAAGTCATTGAGCAGCTTTCATTTTAACTAGGAAATCTTATTCTGACATTCTTTTTCTCCCCCTCCTTGGACTGATACATATATATTATTTTCTTTATCTTCCCTTTGCACAAATGTTTTTATCCCACTGTTTTATCCTGAGCTAAAAAACTTTTTTTTTTTCCACACGAGCCAATCATTTGTATATAATTTTGTTTTTTACATTTTTGAGAAATATGTCTTAGAATTACAGACAAGGGAAGCTGATGGAAAAAATCCATTTTAAGGGCTGTCAGGGCTGGATGTCATTGCTCACATAAAATGTACAACCTAAATTCCAACCCTTATTCTACAATTCCACATTGATTGTTAGCTGCCCCTGGTTTTTTTCAGGGAGAGAATATGCTTGTCACACTGACGTGATACACATCCATTTCTCTTTGTAAAGAGGGTGTTATTCCAGTGTACAACTCCATCTGTGGAGACTCTAAAACGGCTGCCTGAATCATCCTTAAGGCTAGGATTCTGAGGAGCTCTCATTTCCTGGGTTTCTGTCACTGCAGAGTTGAGATAAGACTGAAGGTGACTTCACCTGGGAAACGCTATTTGTGAACTCTCTCATGATAATGAGTGATCCAGTCTCTTTCTTGGTAAGTGAGCAAACTGAGGTTCAGAAAAGTGATGTGACTCATGACTGGCAAGTTGTGGCCAAACCTTGGCCTGACAGTTCATTTAATCTTGAGTACCAACTGCAAATATTTGGTGAAGAGTCACATTGAAAATAAGATATGTATTTCCATTTCATATTTCCTCCTAGGGTTCAGCCTGACTTGAGAATATTGGAAAAGACGTGGGCACTAAACACCCAAAATGACACTACTTCCAAGAAGTAAAACAACTTTATGATATAAAGAAGAACAAAAGTACACTCTCAAAACACTCCAATATATTGAAATTGCAAAGTGAACTTGGCTGAGAGAAAAGCTGATGGCAGCAAATGTAGCTATAAGAATAAAGGGGTTCCTTGTGAGTGACTCAAATGTTCAAGAGTCGAGCCATCCGCAGCTATAAATAGCAGAAGATTCTGGAAAATAATTTTAAAAAACTTTCTGTAAAAAACAAAACAGTTGCTTACAATAAAGGAATACAATCTTATTGAAAAACACAAATGACAGGACAAAAGGAAATGATTTTTTTTAAGTCCAAATGCTCTGAATGTGAATCTATAGAAAAAAGATTTTTGCCTTAAAATATGCAAAAAGAAGTGAAGCTAGAATTTATCTCAGAAATATATTAAGCAGACACTAAAGAATATTTAAGCTTCAGAAGGAAAAGAGGGGTTATCAATGAAATGCAGCTAAGATCACAAGCTCCTTATCTGCAAAGAGAAAAAAAATCTATGATAAGCTAAAATAGTGATACAAAGCAGAATTAATTTTAAAGATAAAATTTAGAAGCTCCAGGGGTAACAATGCAAACTCATTTCCTCTTTGCTCAGCCACTCAGCTGTTGCCTTAGATCTCCCTGACACAAAATAACCACCTCCTGCTAGCAAAACCTACAGGAGTGATTCCCAATCTTCAGGTGCAAAAGATTCCACTAAGGGGTTGTTAAAATGTTGTTTTTTTGCCTCAACTCCCAGAAAATGCTGACCAGGTAAGTCTGGGTTGGGCTTAGGAACCCACATTTTAACAGGCACCCCATGTGATGATGGTAAATGTCATCAGAGGTTCACATGCCAAATTTTTCTCTAAGGCTATAGTCTCTAATATAAGTCTTGAAATCAGCTTAATATGACAGCATTTGAAAAGAAACAAAACAAGTCAATTTTTGGATTCATTTATTCAATACGTATTAGGGTGACCAAAAAGTTTGTTGAATTTTTACATCAGATCTTACAGAAAAACCCAAATGAACTTTTTGGCCAACCCAATATATAAGTGTGAGTGTATGTGTGTACTGAGTTGTGAGGTAAGATGTATTTTGGATAACGTCTTAGCCAAAAAAGTCTGAGAGACACCAGCATCACTTCCCTGTGACGCCCTCACTGTCCCTCCCCCCCAGTCTAAGTATCAAATCATCACTCCAGCTCCAACGTCCTCCTCCAACCACAGGGCCGAAAGGGGAAGTGAGGCTGTGTTCTGTGTTTATTCTCAAGTGTCAGGAAGGATAACTAGTCTTTGGGGTTCAGGAATGAAGGACAGAAGACTTGTTAGGAGATGGCAGACCCTTGGACACAGTAGATGGTGTGAAATTAAAAAAAAAAAATGTAGCCTCTCACCTGAGCTCAGCATTTTTGGAAGGTCTGAAGGAAGACACGGGATTGGCAAGGAGGACTGGGTGGAAAATGAGGGGCAGATGATAAAGAGTCTGTTGAAACTCAAGAAATTGGAAGATTAAGCCCACACTTTATTCTTTTTGTATGAGGATGATGCTAGTAACCCATCATCAGGAGATGGTGTGGCCTTTGTGTTCTCCTGTTCTCCCCAGGAATGGGGATGGATACTGGCCCATTCATTCCTATCCTCTTGATGCAGCTTCTAGTGACAGTAAGAGTTTGAAGGTACTGGCTTGGACAGACAGATCCACAACTTGTTCTCATGGAGACAGCTTTCACCAAGAGGCACACAGCCCCGAGAAAGATGGCAACTGGAAAATAACACCACGTGTTTTCAGAATGGGGTGCTATTGACCCTACCCAGCCTCTTTACTCTGGTCTCTGCAGCCCCTTAGAAATTTCTCCACTAGGTCAGTGGAGAAAAGTCCACCCAAGGGGCTCAATGAGAATCAGCCTTCATTCCGCTCGGCAAGCCATGCATGCAGTCTGACTTCGGGTTATTTTCAACTTGAGGAAGGGATGTTTTTCTCTTTCTCTGGCCCCATCTCCATACCACCCCCCAAAGAGTACCTTTTCCTACTTCTATGAAGGTTTAGTCCAGGCTAATAGCACCCTGGGCTTCCCTGGTGGCTCAGAGGTAAAGAATCTGCCTGTCAATGTAGGAGATGCAGGTTCGATTCCTGGGTCGGGAAGATCCCCTGGAGAAGGAAATGGCAATGGACTCCAGTATTCTTGCCTGGGGAAATCCCATGGACAGAGGAGCCTGGCGGGCTACAGTCCAAGCACCCCAACGGGAAGATAATTCAATTCAATCAACAAGGCACTTGCTTTTTCATGGTGTCAGGTAATCTTTGTTCAAAGGGTGCCCACAATCAAGACACAAATACAATTACCAGTCTCTGCTCTGAGTAAAGTGACTCTTCTAATCACCATTTCTCCTTTTAAGTGTTTCGAAACTGGAGTGTGGGTTTAGCAGCAAACGTTGAATGGACTATCAGGGTCACTGAATTCACACACACAAAGGTGCCTGAGATGGGAGCATCCACCATTCCCACAATTCCATACCGTCAGGCTGCAGGCTCCTCTGCCACATTTTCACGTCACAAGCTCATTTTGGGTGTTTTATAATGCCCAGGACACCATCTAGTTCTGAGCACCTTATTTTGTTTGGCACCAATTTGGAAGAAGAGTGAAGCCACATGGGAAATGCGCTTAGTGCCACTATAGAGGGAAATGAGTAAAGTGAAGGAGAAAAGAAGCAGCCCGTTTGCTAGGTCAAGCGGGTCTAGCATAGTCTGTGATCTGCGGTCTCTCCGTTCACACACTGCCACACAAATGTTCCAACCAGCCCAGCCACTGCCACTCACGGTGCTAAGTGCATGATGCCTTTAAAGAGAGATCTATTTTCAGCACACTTTTAAAAACGTCAGCTATAACAACTTGCATAGCCAATTTACCGTCATGATCTTTGCTGACTGCTTTCAGTATAGGAGGGATGGGGAGACAAGCCTTTTGCATTGCTGGGCTGCCAAGGAATCTTCCTTTGAAGAGACTGCTTCACTCCAGAAGGAAAAACGACTCTCTTCTACACTTGCTATTTCTCTATCCTGTTGTTTAATCACTCAGCCATGTCTGACTCTTTTGCAGCCCCATAGACTGTAGCCTGCCAGGGCCCTTTATTCATGGGGATTCTCCAGGCAAGAATTCTAGACTGGATTGTCATTTCCTCCTCCAGGGGATCTTCCTGACCCAGGGATTGAATCTTCTTCATTGGCAGGAGGGTTCTTTACCACTGAGCCACCTAGGAAGCCCTTCCCTATCCTGTAGATGGGGAAAAATAAATGCTAAGACATGCTATTGTGTGAGGGGCTAAAAAAGAGCAAAAATACAACACATAGCAGGCATTCATTGTTACCCTTTCCCTTTGGTGTTGAAGGAAGGTGAGTTACCCAGAACACTTGTTTTCCTGGGCAGCAGACTTTTAGAGAAGACGGGAAGGCAGTGTTCCTAAATAACTGAGAGAATCAGGAGGGGCCAGCCCTCCTCACGGTGCAGCAGAATTAGCAGTGACTATGCAGCGTCTGCAATTTAATCACCAAGGGAGTCCTTACAGCCTCCTAATGGTGTTTGTCAATTAGCCAATTAGGATATGTGACAGGTGGTGAAGCCTGATGTTTACCAGACAGACACATCAATTCAGGGTAACTGGATAAACTAACTTGTGGCAATAGGCTAAAGCTGGGTCCCCACCCTAAAATATCAGAAATGTCTTGACTTTTCTGTAAAGTCTGTAATGTCTCTTAATATGCTGGCATATTTGCACTCTCTCAGTACACTGCAATCTTCGACATCCTTCTGTATATGTTTCTTTCTGTGCTTTGGAATGCTTTCCCATCTTCCACCTTCCTGCAGAGTCAACACCTACATCTAGGAAGCATTTCCCATTCCTCTGTAGTGGGTTAGTGTCAGTCACTCAGTTGTGTCTGACTCTGCGACCCCAAGGACTGTAACCCATACGGTTCCCCCGTCTGTGGAATTCTCCAGGCAAGACTACTGGAGTGGGCTGCCATTTCCTTCTTCAGGGGATCTTCCCAACCCAGGAATCGAATCTGGGTCTCTTGCACTGCAGGCAGATTCTGTACTGTTTGAGCCACCAGAGAAGCCCTAAGTGGGTTAGGGTGCCCCCATCTCCAAAGACAGTCTAGTCTTGTGTCTGTCATTGTGCTAATCCCATTATCTTCCCACTGTTTCCTGGACTGTCTTCCCAGTAGACAATGTGCTCCTTGGAGATTTACAATACATTCTTTAAGTAAATAAATGCACAATCTACATACTGAATGAATGAATCAATGAGTAATGAAAGAATGAACGTAGGATTGGAACAGGAATTCAGAATCCAACCTCCCACACAATCCTTTCTTTCACCATATCCTTTGTCAGCAGCAAAATAGCTACTTTTAATAGGTGGGTAAGGAGATGAGTTGGTGGTGGACAGGGAGGCCTGGCATGCTGCAATTCATGGGGTTGCAAAGAGTTGGACACGACTGAGCGCCTAAACTGAACTGAGGGAGACTAAAGTCTTTAGAGGAAAAGGAGAGTAGTTGGCCTGTTACCCCTTCTTAACCTGACATTTATTTGCTCTTCTGGGTAAGACAAATAACTTATCTCTAGTTAACAGATTACTAACTACAGATCTTCTCTGTAAGAAGAATGGAGTGAGACAGTTACTAACTATACCTCCGTATGTATTAACTGCAACAAAAAGCAAGTTCTACAAAAGAAAACCAGAGAAACCTCCCTTCCATTGATTTCGTTGGCCCTGGGCTCCACAGGTACTGTCACCTACCCCTGCCTTGTTTAAACTCTGCCAGCAACTTGAACTCAGCTTTGTTTGCAACTGTGAGTTTTCATCCATGAAGCAAAGTGAGGCAACCGCCTTAGCAGAGATGAAACATAGCCAGGCCTTATCTTGTCCTGACCAAGGACATCTAAATTATGTCTCAAGAGAAGTTTACACTCTGTGAATAACATAACCATCTACTGAGAAATCTGTAATTGATGATTAATCCTTCCAACATCAGTGTAGCTAGGAGTATACAGCATTTAGAAAATGTTTTCCCCTTCCAATCAAGTTGAAATAACAGATCAACTCATCGAAGCTCCACTTGACACTAGAACCTCAAGCTTCTGCAGGAAGATTTTGGCCATAAATACATCTGTGATCAATTCACTACTTGAAAGCCAATGTTCTCTGTTTTATGAGATCACCTCTCAAAGATCATATTTTGAGAACCACCGGTCTCTGATGATCTGCCCTTAAGCTCTGGCTTTTTTCCTCGGCTGAGCCCACAGTGGAGTGTCATGATCATGCTCAAATCAGGGCACTCATGCTGAGCAGAATGGCTATGAAACATGATCCCCAAGGGAAGAGAAGAGAGTTTCCTGACCTTGTGCAGCTCCACAGGAGTTGGGGACATGATCTCCTTTATTTCCTGCTTCATTTTTCTCAGGGTGACAGATTTTCTGCCCACATCTGAGGGCAGAGTGTTGCTGCGAGTGGTCTGGCTATAGTGTGGCCGGGAGCTGCTCCGTTCCTGGAAGCTGGCCTGTCGCCCCAGCTGACTGCGAGATGAAGGGGTCTCGTGATTCAAACTCATCGTGCTCCCCGACATGATCGTTGCCTGCGGCAGTGACAATTTTCAGAAACAATTAAGCCATCGAGTAAGAGGAAGGTTTGGCTGCTCAACATGAAGCACATTTTTCCTTCTGCTCAGTCAAAATACAGTCTCTTCAGGGCATAGCCAAAGGCTGGAGAATGGAGGTACTGACTGCACCATGAAAGTCTGGGAAAATGCTTCGCAAGTGACATTTACAATGCACATAACAAATCCAATTTAAGTACTTAAGCCATTGAGTTTATTTAAGCAAATACCACCCCTGGCAGTTTGGAGGCACACTGAAGAGCTCTAACATCTGCTTACTGCAAACTACATTTTTAAGCAGAAACTTTCCACTGAATAGGGCTCTAAAGATGGGACTTATCAGGCAACCTTCAATATATCTTACAGAAATGAACTAAGAACTTCTTATTGGAGATCAGGCAGCCCCTATTGGCAATGGCACCTCCAGCCCCACCCGTAGGTAACAACAGGCTGAAATGAGGCTACTGATACAGAAGCGAGGGCTCCTACTCAATGTTGCCTGCCTAGCTTTGGTGTACTGTCTTCTCTTTGGCCACGTGGCCACCCCGAGAAGTCAGTAGATGAGTTAGGTCTCCACATTACTTGGTGTAGGTCATTGTTTCTTAGAAATGACCCATGTGTAAGATCCTCAAAGAGACGTGCTACTGGAATCAACCCTTTGCTCAAAAGCAAAGGGACTTGAATTTTACCAGTGAATTGAAAAGTGTTCAGTTTCAAATATATTGTCCTGTATAATACACAACAAATGGCAAGATTAGCTCTCAAAAATGACTGAGTCTCAGAAGTGGAAGAAAAAAAAAGCATTTGAAACCAATATCATGTTGGGAATGTTCATTTCTCATGGTTGGATGCTAAAATTCTGCAAATATGCCTGTAGCCAGCTCTGTATTCTTCCATATAACAGTTACATAATGGTATACCAGCATCAGCGAATCTGCCCGAAAAAAATTCCGCATGCCATATGACTGGCTACAACATGATCTAGTGGTTTATATTGATACTGATGCTAAAGGTAACAGAAGTGTAATGTGAGTCCTTTGAATGTATGCACACATTTAACAACTTTATGAGTTAAGTGCTGTTATTCCTCCTAATTTATAGGAGAGGAATCTAAGGCACAAAGAGACTGACCTACCCAAGGTCCCATAGGTAGTAAATGAGCCAAGCACACCATCTAAAATTACTGCTCAGGAGGGAACACTGCAAAGTGAGTAGAGTTTTTATTTGTTACCTCACTAGGATTTTATAATTCCAAGCTTCACCTGGTGTTCAGCTATATACATGCCACTAACAAGATTTCTAAATGACAGCCAAGTATTGGCACACAGGTATGTAGAAAAGAAACAAAATAAGTGAACTTACGAATATCTTGACTACATCAGTTATCTTAATGATAATTTTGAAAAAAAGAAGTTAGAAAAAAAAAAAGAAAAAAAGAAGTTAGAGTGTTAATATGTGCTAAGTACCATATATGTGTGTGTATATGTAGAATACCATTAAATACTTACAATAACTCTATATGATAAAGTATTATACTTATTATACCTCCTCATTTCACTTAGGAAGGGGATGCCTGGATCAATGAAGCAACTTGCCCAAGAGTCTGGGATTGCAACCCTAGCAATGTCTCCAAAACCTTTATTCTTGCCTACTAGGCTATATTGATTCTCAGTCGAATATGAAGTTGAAACATTTAAAATTGGCTTTTTTAGTAAATAAAAAAAACCTTATTATTTATCCAGTGTGAATTATCCATATCATGGTTTATTTCAGATAAATTTCCTTTAATTGAAACCTTTTTATTACTAGCTTGTTGGTAACATGGGACATCCTTTTATTTTATGGTACTTAACTCACATATATCATTCCTTGTTTAATGTGCTGTTCCTGAAACCATTAGACGATTATTTTCTTGCTGTGGTGAGCATCCACCTATTGTTTTTACCTACTTAGACTAGTTATTTGTTTTGTTAACATTTATTTTTCATACTCATTTTTCATTAGACTGGCAGGAAGCACATTGGAAATCAAATGATCACTACAGCGGGAGACAACTGTTCTACTTTGATAAGCCTTAGCCATAACAGAAGTTATAATCTGATCTAGAAATGGTTCTGATGGAAGCAATGACATAGTATCAAAAGGTCTTCAGATCACATTTTCAAAGGATGAATTGATGGCTTTGTTTAAAGTGAATATCAACTGAATTAGTGACATCCCTGCAGGAATATTAAAATTAAAACACAAATATAAAACTAAAAAGAAAGTAATTATTTAAAGTTTCTTAAGACTTGTTTTTGCTTCACAAGTATGTACCACTGATTTTCATTTTGCACAATTTGTAATTTATACATTTTCAAAATCATCAGTGAGATAACCGATGTGCATACAGCTTAGAAGGAGTATGTCCAAAAGTTCTCTATTTGACATTTAGTTAAACCTTCTTCTTATGTTATACTAAGGAAAAAATAGTTAAGACAGTATTCATTACTCAAAGAAGTAGCAAAAAAAAAACTTCTCTTGAGCATTCATTAAGTGCCATGTTCTGTGTTGTGTCATAGAAGCATTAGTCATTATAATCCCTGTATTTTAAAGAAGAAATAACTGATAAAAGAGATTAAGTAACTTGTCTAAAATCTTAGTTTGAATTTCTCTCTCTTGTTAAAACTGTACGTTTTTCAGCCCTAAAGCTGAACCTAAATTATTGCTAGCAATGGGGAAAATGACTAGTATAATTTTCATTTTCATTTCAATTGTAATCATTTTTTATCTTAGCTAATCTTCTACATTTGTTACATTTATAGTGTGCTTTAACTTTTAATGCTAGATATAAATTTCATATGCAGGAACCTAGCTCCAATAATATTTTTGGCATAGTAGCACTTGAAATCAAGGGATCAGAGTTCATTCAAACTAATAAGTGAATATTCCTTGTGCTAAAAGTGTGAATAAGACTCTAATTTATGGGTTTGTCAATCATTCTTTCTAGTTGAAAATTTTATTTCTTTTTGACTATTAAATTCAACCCATTCTTTTTTTTTCCTGAATGTATAATTTCAAGGGCCACACCTGCCTGAAGTGAGGTTAGAAAAAATCTATTGGCTGTTGCAACATAAATTCTATACTGAAGGATGTTGTTTTCATCAGGAAACTCAATTTCTGGGTGAAAACACAACCTGACTGTATTACTTTTTACATCATCTTCACTTTGTTAATACCTAATGTAGAAGAAGCTATGAGAAGAAAAATGGGTTCTTCAAATGAGATTTCAAAATGAAAAATGCAAAAGGCATATAAGCCAAAACATGCTTTTAAAAGCCGTACTATGTTAAAAAAATGTGAACTGAGATCTTTATTCAATTTGGTACAATGCTGATCATTCTCCATACAGGAAGTGGTAAAAGTTTAAATAAGCTACCTGATACTTAAGCATTCTATATTTTTTGAAAGTTGCATGAAAACGAATCAGTTGCTAACATCTTAATTTATTTACATTTTGTAGGAGTATCCATCTCCAGGTCCTTTAACTGTGCTCTGAAGTTGAAATTCATGCCAGGTAATACCATGATGTTTACAAATTCAAACTAATATTTTTCTTTATAATTCTCTTTGCAGATTCACAAACATTGGAGTCACATAAAATATCCACACATGCAACTGAGAAGCAAAATAATATAAAGATGAGTCATCATTTTAGAACTGCAAGAGTTCCGCCCAGTTAGGCCATTCACATTCCTTATGGTGACTTGGGGACCTCATACGACATCAAAATAAAAACGAGACTTTTGCCACTTTCTTTTTTACAGCTCAGAAAATTTAAAAGAACATAAAAGGAAACAGTCCAGGACTTCCCAGACCAAAGTGTGAACACTGTCAGCAAATTTACGGCTTTGATTAAAGAACTCCCCAGGAGTTCTGCTATTATACTCCATCTCTCTGCAAGTCCTTGAATTCACACTAAGTTAGCACAGAAGCAGGATTTGCAATTAACAGCAATGTACTCTGTAATATTTTGGCTGCTGATCAAACAGACTGGCCTTTTTTCTACCAGCCGCATTGTCATCTACTTTAAGGGCAAAATGAAGTAAAATCAAATTTCCTCTTATGTTCCTCTTCACGATCAAATTAACGTCTCTACCAGGTACAAATGAAAACATGCCAAAGAAACCTTTCTAAAGCAAATCAGAGAATGAGAGACGCCACTGCTGAGACTGAGCTCGCCTGAGCGATCCGGTGGCAAACAGGGGCGGTCAGGGTTAGCAAGGAGCAATGGCAGAGAAGCCACAGGTCAGTAAGCTCAGGGTGGGGGCAGAAAGGGGAAAGAAATACTTTTAACTGCATTGGATAAAATCAAATCACTGTCCGAAAGGCAAGGGGGCAGGGAAGGCAGCTTCACAAGCAAAAATATAAACAGAAAGGGTAGCTACCAAGAGATTCATGTTTCTCAAAGACACACGCCTGTCAGCTTTCTCCTGTGGAAAGGGGTTAAAGCTTTTAAATGAACTGGTGTGACCAATGCCAACTCAAAAGGACCAAAAAAAATGAATGTAGAAACAATGAGAGTAAGTGGCAGGACCGAGGCTACCTCGAGTTCTCTCAGAATCCCGGATTGTCCACAGGTTTCCAGATCCTCCAGTGCTTGGGACCAGAAGTTCTCCTCTTGCTCGGCCTCGGTACTGTCGGGAGCCCCTGTGAAACTGCTGTCCAAAAGCACAGTCTTGGTTAAGACCTTGCCAGATATATATGTATATATCCATTTATATACATGTGTGTGTGTGTGTTCAGTCACTCAGTCATATCCAACTCTTTGCAATCCTATGGACTGTAGCCCTCCTTGTCCATGGGATTCTCCAGCCAAGAATACTGGAGTGGGTTGCCATTTTCTTTTCTAGGGGATCTTCCCAACCACAGGAATTGAACCTGAATCTCCTGCGGGCAGATTCTTTGCACCATTTGGGAAGCCCAAATACATACGTGTGTGTGTGTGTGTGTGTGTTTGTGTGTGCGCACATGTGTGTCATGCTGTGCTAAACTGCTTCAGTTGTGTCCAATTCTTTGTGACCCTATGGGCTGTAGACTGCCAGGCTCCTCTGTCCATGGGATTCTCTAGGCACAAATACCAGAGTGGGTGGCCATGCCCTCCCCCAGGCGATCTTCCTGACCCAGGGATTGAACCCTCATCTCTTATGTCTTCTGCATTGGCAGGTGGGTTCTTTACCACTAGCACCACCTGGGAAGCCTATATATATACACATGTATTTGGATCCAGAATCTCCCTCCCCTTCATCTCACACACAAAATAGAGATTCATTTTGGATCTGGCTTTCTTTCAGTTGTGGCCTCCAAGTCAGGCCAGTTCTAACAGAAAGACACTGTAGGGCATTAAAAATGTCTCAAAGACTGGAAAGACCATGGTCTTACTAACTGAGTTCACGGATATTGCTGAGTGAGTTGCGTCAACATGGCACTGGTGGGGATATCTTTCAGCTACCCTATGTGAAGGGAAGAAGAAATCAAACTGTTCCTTGAGAGAGAAAAATGTTTTCCCCATACATCAGTATAGATCAGTTAAATGCTATCAGATTTATGAGTTTCCTTAAAATCTTTTGGTAAGGAACACACTGCTAAAATAGAGTCTCAGTTAAAAATATCAAATCCTCAGTTAAAAAAAATTTTTTTTTCATGTAATTTTATGTGAAGCTGGGCTTCTGTGGTGGCTCAGATGGTAAAGAATCCACGTGCAATGCCTGAGATCTGAGTTTGATCCCTCAGTCGGGAAGATCCCCTGGAGAAGGAAATGGCAACCCACTCCAGTATTCTTGCCTGGAGAATCCCATGGACAGAAGAGCCTGGCAGGCTACAGTCCCTGGGGTCGCAAAGAGTCAGATACAACTGAGCGACTAACACACACACACACACACACACACACACAGTGTGAAACCACCTTCTAAGTGAAAGGAGAGGGAACCAGTCACAGAGTGAGGGCATGGTTTATAGAAGGAGATTTTCCTCATGTACTACTGTTGTTCTCATTTGGGGAAACGTGTGTGTGGTAGAGCCCAGATTCCTGCTGGGCAGGCTCAAGTCTTTGAATCAGCCATGGGGCCAGCATGGACGGTGACAGTGGCTTCATGAACCCTTCCAACATGAGCAGGAGGTGCCACAGGAAGTACAGAAGTCCACATCCAGCCCAAATGACCCGGAAGCAGTTGGGGCAGGGCAGCACTTGGTGAAAACCTTACCCACTGACGGTGGACCGGTCCCACTCTTCATTACTTAGTCCCACATCTGGGTAAGTCTGGCTTCGAGGCTTAGTGACTGGGGACAAACTGCCTCTTGGTTTGGGACTTCTCCAGTCATAGGTGTTGAAGTTGTAGCCTGAGGCCTGAAAGCCAGTGCCTGCAACGAAAACAAGGCATTCATTATCTAGTAACTTGTCTTTTTTCTGTAGTTTCCATTTGTTTATTCAAGGGGTCTGACTTTAACTGAATTTGTGATCATTAAGGCCATCAAGACAACACTTAATTCTTACATTAAAGACACACTCATGTCTAATCCCAATTGATTATATACAGGGCTCCTGCCCTCCCCTGTCCAGCTGAGAAATCTGTTAGGAGGGGGGATATATCAAAACCTGTATCCAGCCCTTTCTAGAGCAAGCTCCAGGAGGTCAAAACCCTGACTTGCCTGCCCAGATACCCTGTGTCCACCTGCAGGGTGCAAGAGGGCTTCTTACCCAAGTCTGTCTTTCTGGGAGTGGAATCTGCCACCAGAGGTGGGTTCTAGGTCCAAGGAGTCACCAAGGGGTGCTGGTTGCAGGGTGTGGACCGAGCACAGAAAAACTGGCTGGGGCCCACAGATGTTAGGCATGGGGCTGAGGATTACTTCATCTGCACTATTAGTAGAGGGGTCGATTAACTACAGCAACAGCAATGATACTAAACCCAGAGCAGGCGTTAACTATGCACCCAGAGCTTCATTAAGTCCTTTACTTGGGGCTTCCCTGGTGGCTCAGTGGTAAAGAATCCGCCTGCCAATGTAGGAGACATGGGTTCGATCCCCGATCTGGGAAGATCCCACATGCCATGGCGCAAATGATCTCATGCGCAGTAACTATTGCGCTTTGCCCCAGAGCCCGTGCTCTGCAATAAGAGAAGCTACCACAATGAGAAGCCTGTGCACTGCAGCTGGAGTGTAGCCCCTATTTTGCCATAACTAGAGAAAAGCCTGCGCAGCAATGAAAACCCAGCACAGCCAAAAAAAAAATAAATAAATAAAATGATTAAAAGTCCTTCATTTGTATCACCTTATTGATTCTGCATAATTATCTTTGAAGGTAGGTATTTGTTATTTTCATTTGAGGACCTAGTTGGTACTTGCAAACCTTCCCGGGGCTTCCAGTCCTAATTTTAGGAGAATCAGATCCTCCCATTCCACAGGCAGGTCTTCCTAAAACGACCTCACTGAGAAAGCTCTGGGGGGAGAGGGGGATGTCTAAGATCAGTCAAGGCTCCCTTCTTACTTCCCAATTCACAATTGTTTTCCTGCCCCTTTACAAATGAGAGGCATATTTCTCATCCATATCAAATCTTTGAACGAGCTTGACCGTGGGATATAAAAGCTCCCAGCCATCAGTCGAGAGATAGATAATTAGGGAAAGGCTTGGTCCTGAGGGAAGGTCTTGGAGCGGAGCCTTATTTCAACCAGGCACCAACTCAGTGCAAAGCTTTTAACCCCTCTCATCCATCTATCTCCCTGCATCTCAGAATTAGAATTCAGGACAGTTGTCAGGGTAAGGAGGTGCACATTCTGATGTTTATTTGACCTGCAAAACAAAGACTGACTTCCTTTCTGAAGGGACTTAAGTCTGATTAGCTTGATGAGAAAGTGAGGAATGGTTTTGACAATCAGGTTATATAATAGACAATTTCCTACAAATATGAGCTAAATCTGTGGCTTCATATTTTGACAAGAATATATTTAAAGCATATTTACCACAGACTAGAAATCACGTTTTTTTTTTGTATGTATCATAATTTGGGGAGGGAAAAGTTAGGATGACAACCTTTAAGTGTGAGGTAGGGTCTGCTGTAACCACCGTACGTGACTTCTGCTTACGTGTGTGTGTGCTCTGTGTTCAGTCGCTAAGTCATGTCTGACTTTTTGTGACCCCATGGACTGTAGCCTGCCAGGCTCCTCTGTCCATGGGATTTTCCAGAAAAGAATCCTGGAGTGGGTTGCCGTTTCCTCCTCCAGGGGATCTTCCTGACCCAGGGATTGAACTTGCGTCTCCTGTGTTTCCTGCACTGGCAGGTGGACTCTTTACCACTGAGCCACCTGGGAAGCCCACATGTGTGTACCGGGTTGCAATATAACACTTATTTCTTACTGTGCTTAAAACACATCATCTAGCAAACAGGCCTAGAGCCACAAGTTCACGTTCATTTAAATGACCCAACAACATGAGATGACTATCTGCATGCCATTCCTTTGTTTCGTCTCCCCCCTTCACTTTCCCTCTACTGGTTTAGTACCATAATGCTATCCTTACTATTAGTTAGAGCCCAGAGAAAGCGGGACATCCAAGGATAATGCTGTTTGATCAAGAGGATTTAACCTCCACCATACAGGAAAGCCCACAGCCGCATCATGGAAATACCCGATGCATCTCCTGTTTTAGGAAACCAAGCATCAGAAGTCCTCAGCGCAGAGGCAATATTTACAGTTCCATATCTCATTTTCTTTCCTGGGTAACTGCAAGTGTGGCTAGAACTGTGTGGAACCCTTGAGTCTCTTCTTAAAGGGGAGTGATGGGGCAACACTACATTTCACCTGCTCCCTCTGCAAGGCTATCCATCTTCTGAAGCAAATAAGTGAAAGAAAGAAAGTGAAGTCGCTCAGTCGTGTCCGATTCTTTGCGACCCTGTGGACTGTAGCCTACCAGGCTCCTCTGTCCATGGGATTCTCCAGGCAAGAATACTGGAGTGGGTTGCCACTTCCTTCTCCAGGGGATCTTCCCAACCCAGGGATGGAACCCGGGTCTCCTGCACTGGAGGCAGACACTTTAACCTCTGAGCCACCAGGGAAGCAAATAAACTGATGCCCAAATATGTGACATCTCTTAAAAAGAGTTAGGGGAAGTAAGTCCACACCTCACTTCCCCTAAAGGCTTTAAATTTGCTAAGAGCAAAATGCTAAATGGTGATGTCCTCCCAGGGGCATCCTTTTCTGACAGGCATTAACCCGTATGACGATTCAGTTCCCAAGGGAAATTCCAACATGTTTTAAACTGAGCAGATTAACTTTATGATTTTTCTTCCAATTGATGTTAAGTAGTTCTTGGTGATTTGAGCAAGATTGTAAGGATGGGCTTGAGCAGATATGAAGCATCATTACTAGGAAAATGCCCCTTCCTACAAAAAGGCATGTCTGTGTATATCAAAGACTTGTCTTTGGACAAGTCTTCTTTGATTATCTAAAGGATTATCATGTTACAACAAAGCAGGGCATGAAAAGGGGATATACAATTCAAATATTTGGGGCTTAGGTATAAACTTAGAAGACCTGGTCTTGTCCATGCTATGCTAGCACAGAGAATGAAGTAAGAAAAACCCAGGTTTAAATCCCAGCTTTTCCACTTGCTTGTCTGCAGTCTTGGCCAATTTGCCTCCATTTAAAACATGGATAGTGACACATGCTTCACCAGGTTGATATGAAAAATGAGGAGAATAATACACATAAACACTCATGGACATGCCTGGAACACAATGATGTTTTAATGAAACCTCATTTAATGTCCATTACTTTTATTATTTACTAAGCAACTCAATTTGTCAAGATCTCAGTCTCATTATAAAACAGGGAAAGAAGGAAATCAGCATTTCTGACTTAGTAAATGTTCCAGGGGCTTCCCAGGTATCTCTAGGGGTAAAGAACTCGCCTGCTAATGCAGGAGACATAAGAGACGTGGGTTTGATCCCTGGGTCAGGAAGATGCCCTGGAGGCGGACATGGCAACCCACTCCAGTATTCTTGCCTGGAGAATCCCATGGACAAGGGAGCTTGGCGGGCTACAGTCCATGGGGTTGCAAAGAGTTGGACACGACTGGAGTGACTTAGCCAGCATGCATGCACCAGCACCTCTAAGGCTTTCAGCAGGAGGAGCTGAAATGCAAAGATAATAAAACCAGGTTCTTGTCTTCAAAAAAATGCACAGTTTAGTATAGCTTTGGGAGAAAGAGGAAGAGAAACAGGCAGAGATAGGAAGTGAGAGTTCTATATGCATGTGAGAATTGTTACCCTTTCCATCTGAACACACTGATAGAAAAGAACAGAGATCTGTCTGGGGATCAGAAAGCAGGTCATGAAGGGTGCCAATGGAACGGCAACATAGGAGCTGGGACTTAAGAGGCTAAGTGCGCATTCACCAGTGGAAGCACAGGGGAAGCTGAGCAGGAGAAGCGGAGCAGGAGGACTGAAGAGGTGCCCTCATGGTAGACCTTGCTGCCTAGGCTTATGGTCCGCCAGAGGGTGCCTGCTTCACTCTCAAGGCGTGAGCAGTAGTCCAGGGATCTTCTGGTTCCTCTAACCATCTGTACTTATTCCTCCCCAGAGGATGAGCATCGATTTACCCAATTGGTCCAGCTCTGGAAAAGAGCCCTGGGAATGTAACCCTGGGCCCTTTCCGGCTCTCCTTGGACTCATTCTCTCCCACTGCTGTAGCACCATGAGGTAAGCCAACCTGAGTTCCACTCCCGAGGCTCATTGAGCTCAAAGGTGGCAGGAGGCCAAGACTGCAGCTATGGCTGTGGCAGACTCCTAGTTGCCTATCAAACATCCACTCTTCTTTTCATCTTTTTACCAGTTTTGAGGGTGCATATTTTGAGGGTGCTCAGGGAAAGACTTATTTCCTAGCCTCTCTTAAAAGTTAAGTGTAATTTAACTATGTAAAAAGTTCTGGCCAATGACATGTAAATGAAACTTCTGGAAGGACTCCTTACAACCCTCTTTTCTGCTGCCCGGAATGTAGATGGAATGTAGAAGAAACAGCTGCAGCCCCAACAACTATCTTGGGCCATGGAGTGAACCCAAGGATGGAAACCAAGTGCTAGGCATATTAGAGAAGAAATACTTAAGAGCATGGGTCCTTCATGACACTGTGGAGTTATATACTAGCTCTGAAATGCCTATTTCTTTATGATTTAAGTCACTCTGATATCAGGGTTTTTAGTTCTATTCAACTAAGTCAAATCCAACCGACAAGCTGGGGTTACAGTTTGCTTCGTATATCTGAAAAGTGAAAGTGTTAGTCAATCAGTTGTGTCCAACTCTTTGTGACCCCTCTTGTCCATGGGATTTCCCAGGCAAGAATATAGGAGTGGGTCGTCATTTCTGTCTCAAGGGGATCTTCCCGACCAAGGGATTGAACCCGGGTCTCCTGCATTGCAAGCAGATTCTTTACTGTCTGAGTCACCAGGGAAGCCTTCATAGATCTGATTTCCCCCTTATTAAAGTCCCAACAGCAGACCTGGGGTAGGGTAGAGAAATGAGAATCCTGAGTCTGGCTGTACATTCAATTCAGCTTTTCTAAAAACTCCCAAGTCTGCCAAAAAATAAAAAGTAAAAAGTTGATATTTTAATCCACTGCTGACTCCAGTTTCTATTTCCCAACAGATTTAGAACTGATTAAGGCAGGGATTGCTTAACATTGAAACATCTAGTGCTGTCAAGTACTAAAAACCAAAGCTTGCTTAGAGAAGAGTGAAAAATTCAAGATGCAGAGTACAAGATACTGCAAGGGACTATCAGGAGATGAAATCCATAAAACAGTTGGGGACTAGAATGAAAATAACTCGGTGTTTTAAACTAAGGATTTTTGGCATCATCTAAAACAGGGAATCATCAAAAGAGGTTTTTTGTTTTGTTTTGTTTTGTTTCTTTGCTTTTAGAGAGTGGCATTGTTTGAGAAGTGGCTGTGCAGGCACAGGAGGGCTGAGAGGAGATACTCCACGTTCAAGGTCAGGAGGGGTGGCGGTGAGGAGATACCCCTCGTCCAAGGCAAAGAGCAGCGGCTGCGCTTTGCTGGAGCAGCTGTGAAGAGATACCCCACGTCCAAGGTAAGAGAATCCCAAGTAAGATGGTAGGTGTTGCGAGAGGGCATCAGAGGGCAGACACACTGAAACCATAATCACAGAAAACTAGTCAATCAAATCACATGGACCACAGCCTTGTCTAACTCAACGAAACTAAGCCATGCCGTGTGGGGCCACCCAAGACGGGCAGGTCATGGTGGAGAGGTCTGACAGAATGTGGTCCACTGGAGAAGGGAATGGCAAACCACTTCAGTATTCTTGCCTGGAGAACCCCATGAACAGTATGAAAAGGCAAAATGATAGGATACTGAAAGAGGAACTCCACAGGTCAGTAGGTGCCCAATATGCTACTGGAGATCAGTGGAGAAATAACTCCAGAAAGAATTAAGGGATGGAGCCAAAGCAAAAACAATACCCAGCTGTGGATGTGACTGGTGATAGAAACAAGGTCCGATGCTGTAAAGAGCAATATTGCATAGGAACCTGGAATGTTATGTTCATAAATCAAGGCAAATTGGAAGTGGTCAGACAGGAGATGGCAAGAGTGAACGTTGACATTCTAGGAATCAGTGAACTAAATGGACTGGAATGGGTGAATTTAACTCAGATGACCATTATAGCTACCACTGTGGGCAGGAATCCCTTAGAAGAAATGGAGTAGCCATCATGGTCAACAAAAGAGTCCGAAATGCAGTACTTGGATGCAATCTCAAAAACGACAGAATGATCTCTGTTCGTTTCCAAGGCAAACCATTCAATATCACAGTAATGCAAGTCTATGCCCCAACCAGTAATGCTGAAGAAGCTGAAGTTGAACGGTTCTATGAAGACCTAACAAGACCTTTTAGAACTACCACCCAAAAAAGATGTCCTTTTCATTATAGGGGACTGGAATGCAAAAGTAGGATGTCAAGAAACACCTGGAGTAACAGGCAAATTTGGCCTTGGAATATGCAATGAAGCAGGGCAAAGGCTAATAGAGTTTTGCCAAGAGAACGCTCTGGTCATAGCAAACACCCTCTTCTAACAACACAAGAGAAGACTCTACACATGGACATCACCAGATGGTCAATACCAAAATCAGATTGATTATATTCTTTGCAGCCAAAGATGGGGAAGCTCTATACAGTCAGCAAAAACAAGACCAGGAGCTGACTGTGGCTCAGATCATGAACTCCTTATTGCCAAATTCAGACTTAAATTGAAGAAAGTAGGGAAAATCACTAGACCATTCAGGTATGACCTAAATCAAATCTGTTATGATTATACAGTGGAAGTGGCAAATAGATTTAAGGGACTAGATCTGATAGACAGAGTGCCTGATGAACTATGGACGGAGGTTCATGACATCATACAGGAGACAGGGATCAAGACCATCCCCATGGAAAAGAAATGAAAAAAAAAAACAAAATGGCTGTCTGGGGAGGCCTTACAAATAGCTGTGAAAAGAAGAGAAGTGAAAAGCAATGGAGAAAAGGAAAGATATATCCATTTGAATGCAGAATTCCAAAGAATAGCAAGGAGAGATAAGAAAGCCTTCTTCAGCGGTCAATGCAAAGAAATAGAGGACAACAACAGAATGGGAAAGACTAGAGATCTCTTCAAGAAAATTAGAGATACCAAGGGAACATTTCACGCAAAGATGGGCTCGATAAAGGGCAGAAATGGTATGGACCTAACAGAAGCAGAAGATATTAAGAAGAGGTGGCAAGAATACACAGAAGAACTGTACAAAAAAGATCTTCACGACGCAGATAATCACGATGGTGTGATCACTGACCTAGAGCCAGACATCCTGGAATGTGAAGTCAAGTGGGCTTTAGAAAGCATCACTACGAACAAAGCTAGTGGAGGGGATGGAATTCCAGTTGAGCTCTTTCAAATCCTGAAAGATGATGCTATGAAAGTGCTGCACTCAATATGCCAGCAAATTTGGAAAACTCAGCAGTGGCCACAGGACTGGAAAAGGTCAGTTTTCATTCCAATTCCAAAGAAAGGCAATGCCAAAGAATGCTCAAACTACCGCACAATTACACTCATCTCACACGCTAGTAAAGTAATGCTCAAAATTCTCCAAGCCAGGCTTCAGCAATACATGAACCGTGAACTTCCAGATGTTCAAGCTGGTTTTAGAAAAGGCAGAGGAACCAGAGATCAAATTGCCAACATCCGCTGATGAAAAAAGCAAGAGAGTTCCAGAAAAACATCTATTTCTGCTTTATTGACTATGCCAAAGCCTTTGACTGTGTGGATCACAATAAAATATGGAAAATTCTGAAAGAGATGGGAATACCACATCACCTGACCTGCCTCTTGAGAAACCTATATGCAGGTCAGGAAGCAACAGTTAGAACTGGACATGGAACAACAGACTGGTTCCAAATAGGAAAAGGAGTACGTCAAGGCTGTATATTGTCACCCTGCTTATTTAACTTATATGCAAAGTACATCATGAGAAATGCTGGGCTGGAAGAAGCACACGCTGGAATCAAGATTGCTGGGAGAAATATCAATAACCTCAGATATGCAGATGACACCACCCTTATGGCAGAAAGTGAAGAGGAACTAAAAAGCCTCTTGATGAAAGTGAAAGAGGAGAGTGAAAAAGTTGGCTTACAGCTCAACATTCAGAAAACGAAGATCATGGCATCCGGTCCCATCACTTCATGGGAAATAGATGGGGAAACAGTGGAAACAGTGTCAGACTTTTATTTTTGGGGGCTCCAAAATCACAGTATATGGTGATTGCAGCCATGAAATTAAGACGCTTACTCCTTGGAAGGAAAGTTATGACCAACCTAGATAGCATACTCAAAACATTACTTTGCCAACAAAGGTCCGTCTAGTCAAGGCTATGGTTTTTCCAGTGGTCACGTATGGATGTGAAAATTGGACTGTGAAGAAAGCTGAGTGCCGAAGAATTGATGATTTGAACTGTGGTGTTGGAGATGACTCTTGAGAGTCCCTTGGACTGCAAGGAGATCCAACCAGTCCATTCTGAAGGAGATCAGCCCTGGGATTTCTTTGGAAGGAATAGTGCTAAAGCTGAAACTCCAGTACTTTGGCCACCTCATGCAAAGAGTTGACTCATTGGAAAAGACTCTGATGCTGGGAGGGATTGGGGGCAAGAGGAGAAGGGGACGACAGAGGATGAGATGGCTGGATGGCATCACTGACTCGATGGATGTAAGTTTGAGTGAACTCTGGGAGTTGGTGATGGACAGGGAGGCCTGGTTTGCTGCAATTCATGGGGTCGCAAAGAGTCGGACACGACTGAGCAACTGAACTAATTTAACTGATTGTTTTAGTTTCTCTAAAGCTCACTGATAGTAATACAGAATGGTAACATGCTCAAAGTAAGATGATCGAGGAAATAACTGTTTCAAGCCTGATGAAGCTTTATAACAAAGGCAATGGCGGTGAATGGAGAGATGAACGAAGCAGAGCAGCACCCTATGGTTCTTGGCACATCCCTCCCCGCCACCCCCATGTCCTCTGCCTGTCTTTTGTCTGTGGAAAACTGTAGTCAAAGAATAAGTTTAATCAGAGAAATGAGAACATGCAGAAACAAAGGAAAACAGTAAAAAGAGGCCAAACAATAATAATGTAGTCATTAAGCATCAATCCTTTGGCCCTCATTCTTCTTTATGGTCCAACTCTCATATCCGTACATGATTACTGGATTTGAACTGTGGTGCTGGAGAGGACTCTTGAGAGTCTCTTGGACACCGAGGAGATCAAATTAGTCAATACTAAAGGAACTCTGATGCTGGGAGGGATTGGGGGCAGGAGGAGAAGGGGATGACAGAGGATGAGATGGCTGGATGGCATCACTGACTCGATGGACGTGAGTCTGAGTGAACTCCGGGAGTTGGTGATGGACAGGGAGGCCTGGCATGCTGCGATTCATGGGGTCGCAAAGAGTAGGACACGACTGAGCGACTGATCTGATCTGAAAGGATATCAACCCTGAATATTCCTTGGAAGGACTGCTGCTGTAGTTGAAGCTCCAATACTTTGGCCACCTGACACAAAGCCAACTCACTGGAAAAGACCCTGATGCTGGGAAAGATTGAAGGCAAGACAAGAAGGGGACAGCAGAGGAGGAGATGGTTGGATGGCTGACTCAATAGACATGAGCTTGAGCAAACTCCAGGAGACAGTGAAGGATAGGAAAGCCTGGAATGTTGCAGTCCACAGGGTCACACAGAGTCAGATGTGACTAAGTGACTGAACAACAACATTAAGCATAGTCAAGGACCTTTAGTTCCTTCTCAAGGGCTATAGATAATAATCTGAGCCATGTCCTGTGAGCTGTCTTATAGATACTGACACCCCCATCAGATGGAAAAAGTTAACTACATGATGACCAGACTATACCCATGACATAAGCTGCCACAATTCTGAGAATTGGCCTCAAAGAAATGGAAACAATCTGACCCTGGAACTGAAGACTAACTACCTAAAACAACCAAGATGACACTGGTCAGATGGCCGATGACCAATCTGAAGATGACAGTCCGAGCTGACTGTGCCGCTTCTGCATGTAGCACCCTCCCTCTGCCTAAAAGTTCTGGTCCCAGTGGTTGTTAGTGGAGGGGAGTCGGCCTTTGGACAGATATCCAACCTCACCCCCTCCAGTTGCCAGCATCTGACATAAAGCAAACTTTCCTTTCCACCAACCTGGCCTGTTTATTGGCTTTGAAGTGGCAAGCAGCCAGACCCCACATTTTTGATAACAGTAAGAGATGTTAAGATAGTAGAAAGCAGGAAGATGCCTGGGTCCTGATAACACTGTGGGGCTACCTGTCTTCCCACGCTGTTTCCAACAATGGGAGAAAAATAACCCACTATCTTGTTTAAACACTGTCCTTGTATTTTCTTTTCTATGTAAGTGAGTCTGCTCCTTAACTGATGCAGGTAGATGATGACAGCATAATTTAAAATAGAGAATATCTCGGGGAAATCGGGTTTGGGTAAAGGCAGGCTGGTTTCCATAGCTGAGAAGATGTTAATAGGCTCTGAGGAATATACCTTTACATTAGACACCAAACTTAAAAGCCATGACAAGAATAAAATAAATGAGGCAGCCCAGGTATCAGAAAAATCAATTGCCAGAAGTATAATTAGACTTTGTTTTTATTGAGTGATGATGTAAGCACATAAAATTAACAGGTATGATACTGCAAACTAGTTTTAAAATGCAAAATCACTTAAAAATTGAAATATAGAAGTAATTAAGAATGTATTTCCTAAGTAATTATTCTTTTTATTTAGAACTGGAAACCGTTTTCATTTTTCTTTTTTTCCCCTCCTTTCCCTTTTGCCCTTCCTTCTTTCTTTCACATCCAGGTTTCAGTATCTGGTCTTATACTTTGTATCATAATACGAAGGATGTTATGGACTGAATTGTGTCCCCCCGACTCATAAGTTGATCCCCTCAGTTCAGTTCAGTTCAGTCACTCAGTCGTGTCCAACTCTTTGCGACCCCATGAATCGCAGCACGCCAGGCCTCCCTGTCCATCACCAGCTCCTGGAGTTCACTCAGACTCACGTCCATCGAGTCAGTGATGCCATCCAGCCATCTCATCCTCTGTCGTCCCCTTCTCCTCCTGCCCCCAATCCCTCCCAGTATTAGAGTCTTTCAATGAGTCAACTCTTCGCATGAGGTGGCCGAAGTACTAGAGTTTCAGCTTCAGCATCATTCCCTCCAAAGAAATCCCAGGACGGATCTCCTTTAGAATGGACTGGTTGGATCTCCTTGCAGTCCAAGGGACTCTCAAGAGTCTTCTCCAACACCACAGTTCAAAAGCATCAATTCTTCGGCGCTCAGCTTTCTTCACAGTCCAACTCTCACATCCATACATGACCACTGGAAAAACCATAGCCTTGACTAGACAGACCTTGCTCTAATGGGACTTTATTTGGAAATTGGGCCTTTAAAGTGGTAAGTAAGGTTAAATGAGATCCTGAGGGTGGGACCATGGTCCCACGGGATGAGTGTCCTTATGAGGAGGACATGTGGACACACACAGGAATGCACATACACAGAGGAAAGGCCATGTGAGGACTCATTGAGAAGGTGGCCATCTGCAGACCAAGGACAGAGGGGCCCCAGGAGAGAGCAAACCTGCCAACACCTGATCAAGGACTTCTAGCCTCCCAGACAATAAAAAAATGAATTTCTGTTGCTTAAGCCACCAGTATGTGGTGCTTTGTTACAGCAGCCCAAGCAAACTAACACAAGGTATACAGTTCAGCTTGGCAGCAGTCCCCAATCTTTTTGGAACCAAGGACCAGTTTCCTGGAAGACAGCTTTTCCATGGATAGGGTTGGGGGGGCAGGGATGCTTTCCTGATGATTCAAGCACATTATATTTAGTGTGCACTTTATTTCTATTATTATTATATTAGCTGCACCTCAGATCATTAGGCATTAGATCCTGGGGGTCAGGGACCCCTGACGGTTTAGCAGAAAGGCTCCATGCTTTCACTACAGAGGGCATGGGTTTGATCCTTGGTCAGGGAACCAAGATCTTGCATGCCTTGAGGTGTGGCCAAAAGAAAAAAAAAATCAGTCTAGATTTTTTTTCATTAAGAGTTTAATTTTAGGTGTTTAATTTTAGTGTTTTAAGAGTTTAATTTTATTCACTTGCATGATGAAAAATAGGTCTTCACAAATGTAGGTACTTTTGAATGTTGATGGAATTTTGGTATAATAGTTTTTATTTTTAGTGCAACTACACCTCAGAGAAATTTGTAAAGTTTGGATACTCCAATATTACACAACTTGGTTTTTAATACCACAATACTGTGCAGATAAATATCTTCCATTTGCTATTAATTCACATTCCTATTAATTTAGAAAAGTGAACTAAGCAATGTTGGTTCTTATTCATAAAGTTTAAAATCAGAAAATAGTTTTGAGGATCAATCTTCAACTCTACAATTTTGTGATTGTAGCTCCTGCCATTAATTTGATTTTTGGAAGCCAATTTTAGCATAGGAGAGTGAGCCAGATAATTTCCTGCCAAATTTATTTCCTACAGCCCCAATTTTGTTAAAAATGAGAAAATCAAATCATACATTTGTGTAATTATTTGCAATTGCACTTGCCAAGAAATGTTCAAAGTGTTTAGATGGAACTGGAGTGAACTCTGGCTCACTCTCCAATGCTAGAAAGGCAGAGCAAAAATAGTTCTACCTTCTCTTAGAAATCACCTCAAAACAAAAATGGATGGCAAATAACAGAATGCAAACTCTATCTTCAGCAAACCTAGAATACCGAACCATAATGCATAGGGAAACTTAACTAAGTTCAGTGAAAGGCAAATGAGCAGTGGTGTTAGGAAGCCAAGAGGAGACATCTCTGACCAGAAACTTTTTTTTTTTTTTTGGCCACACTACACACAGCATGTGGGATCTTACTTCTCAGACCAGGGACTGAACCCACAGTCCCTGCAGTGGAAGCACGGAGTCCTAACCACTATACTGCCAGGGAAGTCCCTGTCCAGAGATGTTGGAGTCCAGTCCTCCAAAGCAGGGGCCCCGGCGTGAGGCAAAACAATGTTTTGTTTGGAACACTAGAATGGTTGCAATGACTGGTGGGCAGAAAGTGCCCTACAGCCCATTTGGCACCAAGCCAGCAAGGTGGGCTGAGAGTACCTCCAGATGAGCCACAGACTGGAAGAGGCAATCTCTTAGTGAGGCAGGGTGGCAGAAATTCTGTATTGTGGTTGGCCTGAAGGTGCTGCCCTCTGCTGGCAGAGAAAGAATGCACTCATCACAGGAACTGTGAACTGTGGGTAAATTTTGCACCCTTCCAATTCATGAAGAAGACCTTTATGCAGGAGACCTGGGTTCGATCCCTGGGTTGGGAAGATCCCCTGGAGAAGGGAAAGGCTACCCACTCCAGTATTACGGTCTGGAGAATTCCATGGACTGTACAGTCCATGGGCTTGCAAAGAGTCAGACACGAGTGAATGACTTTCACTTTCACTTTTCACTTTCAATTCATGAAGAAGTCACTGCATTTAAAGATACGCAATAATTTAAAGGGAACTACTATAAGATGGTAAAGCGTCTGTCTATAATGCAGGAGACCCGGGTTTGATCCCTGGGTGGGGAATATCCGCTGGAGAAGGAAATGGCAGTCCACTCCAGTACTATTGCCTGGAAAATTCCATGGACAGAGGAGTCTGGTAGGCTACAGTCCATGGGGTTGCCAAGAGTCGGACAGGACTGAGCGACTTCACTTACTTACTATAAGACATATACTAAGTTAATATTACAAAAAGAGAGAGGGAATTGAAAAACAAAGAAAGAACAGATGAAGGATACTCATGAGAAAAAGGCTGTTATGGAGCAAATGATAAATATGACCAAATATTTTATCACAAAATTAAAAAAAACACGTCTCTATAAAACAAGAGATGATAGACATGAGAACTCAAGAAAAACTGGGCAAGGCAGGGTCACTGAAGGAGATGAAACATGAGTTCATAGAGATAAGGAAACAAATGGAAAAGAAAGATGCCCCTGCTCTTTCCCCAATGGAGAAAATCCTGCTGAGTTTCCTGCTCTGTGCTACTCTTTGTACCATTTTGTGTTCCCTAACTACATTCAAGGAAAGTCGGACTGTCTGTCCATGTTGGTGATTTTTTCTGACAAATCACCATCATCTTTGATGAAAACTATAAGAAAGTATGGAGATAGATGAATCATAAGCAGAACAAAATCTAAGAACAGAAAAAAGTTAATAAAATTAAAAGCAAAGACTTATTTTTTAAAAAATCAGAGTGAAATTAAATAAATGCAAGAGCAAGTTCCTTGTACAAAAGAAGAGCTAAAAAAAAAATAAACCACTACCAATATAATCATGGGGAAAAAGAATAAAAGGACAAATACACTGGATACAGAACCATATTGGGAATATAATTATAGAAACCAAGAAAAAATGACAAGACCCAAATGAGATTATGTAATTATAAGCAAATACATTTGAAAAACTGGATGAAATGGAGTTGCTTTATTTTTTCTGAGGGAATACAAATGATCAAAATGACCTCAAAAAGGATCCAGCAATCCCACTTCTGGGTATGTATCAGAAGGAAATAGAATCTGTATAGAAGAGATGGCTTTACTCCTATGTCATTGGATTCTTATTCACAATAGCCAAGATATGGAAACAACCAAAGTGCCTGCCAATGAATGAATGGATAAAATGTGGGATATATGTATACATACAAGGGAAACTCCTTAGCCATGACAAAGAAGAAAATTCTGCCATTTGCGACAACATGGATGAACCTGGAGGAAATTATGCTAGTGAAATAAGCCAGAGAGAAAAAGACAAATACTATATGAGTTCACTTATCTGTGAAATCTAAAAATAAAGCCAAACTCATAGAAACAGAGAGTAGAATGTGGTTGCCAGGGGTTGGAGGGTGGAAGAAATGGAGAGATATGGGTCTAAGGATGCAAACTTTCATTTATAAGATGGATAATTTCTGGGGATCAGAACTGGCATACTGCTATATTGTATATGTGATGCAAAGAAAGTAAACCTTAAGCCTTCTCACCAAACACACACACACACACACACACACACACACACACACACACACACACGGTAACTATGTGAGATGATAGATGTGGTAATCAACTTGGTGGTAATCATTTCACTATATACATGGATATCAAGTCATTATATTGCATACCTTAAATACATATAATTTTGTCAATTACACCTCATTAAAACTAAAAAAAAAATGAACTCAAAGGAGAGAACTATCTAAAGAATATGTACAACAGGATAAGACTGCCTGACTTAAGAGTCAAGAAATACAGACATCACGAGTCTCACTATCTAGGAGTACGACAGAGCCCAGGTACCACCTTTTTGTCAGTCTCCTCTTGTATTGATTGACCTTTGCAAATTCTAAGGAAAGCAATTATAGGCTTTTCTTAGAGTTTGAAGGAAGAATAAAGGGCTATAAGGGGCCTATAAACATAAGCTCTTGATAAGGCAGAAGGGCATGAATATAAGGGTCAAGAGAATGGGGTGTGAAAGAAGCTGGTCCCCAGAGGCAGGTTAGATGCAGTCTACATCAATAGAATTGAGAGTCATCCCACTGTGAGACTTCTTTAAACTCACTCCTTCTTTCTCCACCAGCTTTGACTACACCATCCTTTTTCCCTTTTCTTTAACTAAGTAAAAATTCACACTGTTGGTACTTGTTAACCGTCTGGTCCTTCAGCTGGGTGACCTCTTCCACAAGAATCAGGAAGCTGTCTCTTTGTGCAATCTTGTATACCCATCATGTGCTGGCCTTCTATTATGCCAGTCATTACATATTTGCTGAATGAATGCATGCAGCAAGCTTGACATTTTTGGACTAGATGCAGAGACCAATAAGAAAGGTGCCCACAGAGAAAAGAATTCCTGGCCTGTGGAGGAAGATGTGTGTGATGGAGGTACAATATCCTATTGGTAATGGGACAACTATTATAGACTTGAAGGTAAAAGTGTTCCTGAGATATGGTCTGCTGAGAGGCTGCGCAGACAGGATGGAGAGAGAATATCTCACAATATGATATATCACGGGGGGAAAAGGTGATACCTTCTATACCTTCCTTTAAAAAGTCAGTTTCACAAGCACTATCTGGAGAGATCAGGTTGAAGCTCAACATCACAAGGAAAGGGGAAAAAGACAGACTTTAGATCTTGGTAAACAACAAGCTCAAGATGAGCAACAGACAGGGGACTTCCCTGGTGGTCCAGTGGTTAAGACTCTGCACTCCCAATGCAGGGGGCACAGCTTTGATCCCTGGGCAGGGAACTAAGATCCCACATGCTACAAGAGGTGGCCAAAAAAAAATGAGTGACAGGAAGTGATCACCAGAATTCTTATGCTGAGGTAGACTGCGCTGATGGGTTCTACAGTCTCCAGGGATGAAGGTGACAGACGAGTGACTTGCGTGGCTCTGGCCTGCCAGACCGTAGTATGACTTTCCTTTCTGAGCGCTACACTTGTACAGAGTTAAACTTGAACATCGTCAGAAGAGAGGCTCCCAGGATGATAAAGATGTTCCAAAGTAAGTCATGTGAGGAACCAGGAAAGGAACCGGGGCTATTTTGCTCAGAGAAGGAAAAGTTCAAAAGAGGCATGAGGGCTGTCTTTGAGCAGTTGAGGGGCTGTCAAGTGGAGGAGGCTTTAGTTCAGATGACCTTGAGGGCAGAACTAGAACTAATAGGCCGAAGCTACATGCGGACACATTTCAGCTCAATACAAGTGAGAATGCAAGCCGTGAGCTCTTGCTACGGGGAGCTGGGAGAGCTGCCTTAGCAGTTAGGGAGCAACCTGTCGCTGCAGGCACTGCAGCCCATGTCGTGTGACAGCGGGCAGCCAGGCTGGACAGGCCATCAAGGGCTGTACCGGGTGTGAGACCAGCTGACTTCAAAATCGCTCCCAACATCGAAATCCTGTGGTTTCAGCTTCCATGTTCCTTATGAGAATCACTTGAAATGAGTTACGTAAAAGTGCTTTATAAACTCTAAAGTGTTTTACAAATACAAGGTATTATTATTAATTTTTCATCATCTTGTAAGATGTCAGTTCTACTCCAACTGCCATTTTCTCTATATCTCTGTTCTCTCTCCTCAAACCTGTAATGATTTTTAATTTATAAATGCCAAATTTCTTATTATGATGACTACTATTCCCCATCTAGGATTTCAAATTTCCAAAATCCCTCATAAATAATAAATGGTTCTTCTTCTTTTATAAATGAGGGAAAGGCCTTACATTCCACATGCTAAACCTGGGCCTGATCTTATTGTGTATAAGTATAGAGTAGCTAAGTTCTCACACATCACTCAGGGGCAGAGCTCCTTATAATCAATAGCTCACTGAAATTTGTGCAATAAAAAGTTTCCACATTAGTAAATAAACAATAAACAAACACATTAATAAATAAACTTCAGTCTACATTGACAGAATTTGAGTTGGGCCCTTTATCCAGAGTGCTCTCTGGGATCTCATGAACTCACTGGGAATAATAATATCTGTTATTTGGTGGCATAGCTAACTTTCACAAGGTATTTGGACTTGGATAAATTACTTGCCAGATAAATGAAAGTCCCAATCCTCTTTGGGGTCTTCAAAATACTTTTTCCACCAAACTCCAATATCATCTCTAACAAGTAATGACTTGACAACTTTGAAATATCATTTCTTTTCTTTCTTCTCCACCCTTCAAAGGATTTAATAGAAAGTGTCATAAGCAGAAGTGGGCTGAGAGGAAAAAACTAGAACCAGGAAGAGAGCAAACTGGATACAGATTCTCCTCAAAAGCAGGTACCGAATTTACAAAGCAACTCTCTCATCCACACATGTGTTCTCCAAGCCATTTATCTATTTGATTCTTTGACTTAAACCTAGAGCAGAAAAGGGATTCGTAGGCTGGAATTTACACAGAGCATTAGAGAGACGGTAAGGTCACAAAGAGTCGGACAGAACTGAATGATTAGTACAACACACACACAAAGCTTAGATGAGAATAAATACAGAGAGTTTTTGACTCACTTATCTTTGGATGCTAAGCATCACTGAGAAGGAAGCTTATTTTTAAAAGAAGCCTTTAGGGACTTCCCTGGTGGTCCAGCGGCTAAGGCTCCGTGCTCCCAACCAAGTAGCGAGGGTTCAACCCCTGGTGAGGTAACTAGATCCCACATGCCGCAACCACAGATCCTGTGTGCCATAACGAAGACCCGGCACAGCCAAATAGATAAATAAATATTAAAAAAATAAATTAAATAAGTGTTTATATTCTGTCTTCTGTCTAACACTTTTTGGTACTCAGAATCTGTTACCAAGGTTTAACTTTTCATACAGGTTACACTTCATCACATGAAGATGAGGTTTGTGAAGAAAAACTACTATATACTTTTGCATACTATGATTAGGGCTTCCCTCGTGGCTCAGTTGGTAAAGAATCTGCCTGCAATGCAGGAGACCTGGGTTAATTCCCTGGGTTGGGAAGATTCCCCTTGAGAAGGAAATGGCTACCCACTCCAGTATTCTGGCCTGGAGAATCCCATGGACTGTATAGCCCATGGGGTTGCAAAGAGTTGGACACGACTGAGCAACTTTCACTTTTCATACTATGATTAACAGTATAGAAAACTCTAAGGATGAGTATTGGAGGAAACCCCTACAAGTTGCTATGAAAAGTCAGGAAGAGGCAGGAATAAATGGGGTCACAAATCTTTGGCTCATCTCCTTGCATGCCTCCAGCATTCTCTATTCCACCTTTGTACAGAGGTTGCTGAAAAAGTAAGACAATGCAGCTGGTCTTCATTGACCCAACATATCATGGGGTTTGCCTCATATTAATCTATGCTTGAAGAACAAGCCCTGGATCGAACACTTGGACAGCAGTAGATCTAACAGGGGTCTCCTAGTATTGAATAGATGTTCATAACTGTTAAATGTTCATAGCATTAAAGAGGAGGAAATTCAAGGCCACAATATTCAATGTGTTTGCTATGTTTGCATTCATGTAGACACAGGGAGAAGGCAATGGCACCCCACTCCAGTACTGTTGCCTGGAAAATCCCATGGATGGAGGAGCCTGGTGGGTTGCAGCCCATGGGGTCGAGAAGAGTCGGACACAACTGAGTGACTTCACTTTCACTGTCCACTTTCATGCATTGGAGAAGGAAATGGCAACCCACTCCAGTGTTCTTGCCTGGAGAATCCCAGGGACAGGGGAGCCTGGTAGGCTGTAGTCCATGGGGTCGCACAGAGTCGGACACGACTGAAGCGACTTAGCAGCAGCAGTAGCAGCAGACACAACTAAAATATTCTTCTCATGGAACAAAAGATGGATCTTTGAGAAATGTGAGCTTCACCAATGATAAATCTCCGGTTCCCCGCGGCTAGGACATACCTTGATTCCCATAGCTGCTTTCTATTCCAGAGCCATCCCATGAATCCACAGCACTGTCCACACTGGGCACAGTGGAGGGGTATGTGTCGCTGAGTTTGCTTGGCTTCTGTGCTGGAGATGGGTCCTCCACATCTCCCAGGTCACTCAAGTGGCTGGCAACAGGGAATTTCTTGGGACTTGATGCTGATTGGGCTTTAAGGAAAAGAGCTTAAGTATCAGAGTAAATATAAATACAAAGATATGCCAACACCCCCTGGCTGAAGAGTCATTTCCCCAGAAATACACACGTAGATATTTGCACATTCTTTTAGGGAAGGAAATGCACTGGAAATCCTTAATTGTGGCTCTTGATCCACTCACCATCTGTCTGCTTCTTAATTTTCAAGGTGACAGTCTCTCCTGCCATCTGTAACAAATGGATGGCTTCACTCAGAGGTTTCCCTTTTAAGCTGCTGCTGTTGATGGCTAGGATTCGGTCTCCTATGTGGATTGCACCAGTTCTGAAACACAAATAATAATAGGAAAGGTAGAAATAATCCCTGAATGTAAATTCCCTGACATACTTCATATATTCACAACAATAAAGACTTGGCAAGGGTCTCTCGAAGTCACTCCTTGCTGTCTCCTGGGCAATGTTATAAGATGACTGCCTTCCATTGTGAATTACTTTTCAGTTTCAAATAAAATAAAAAAAAGTTTTAATTAGTTTTTAAAAAGGACTTGTGTGCTTTTTAAATTCCAAGAAAGTGGAGTTAGCTGATAACACTCTGCAAAATCCCAAGGAAACAAACAATATTGGTCAATCAACATAGTGATGTTTAGCATGGAGCAGTCCTTCTTTCTACAGACTTAGAAATGATTGAACACAATCAGTATCCCAGCTTACTGGAAGCAGGCTTAGACAAAAGACTGTGGTGGTGATTCCAAGGATTGAAAAGGTTGAACTCAGGAATCAATACATTTTTTTCTTTTTGTGGCCACGTCACATGGCTTGCAGGATCTTAGATCCCAGGTTGCAGGGATCGAAACTGTGCTCCCAGTAGTGGAAGTGCAGAGTCCTAACCACTGAACTGCCATAGAGGTCCCAGGAATCAATCTGTTTGATGCCAACTCTGTCACCTACCAGCCGTGTGACTTGGGCACTTAATTTTTACCTGTCTAGGTGTCAGTTTCCTCATCACTACAATGGAGAAAATCATCTCACAGGGAATCTCTGAGGACTAAATTGGAAAACACATGTAAAGGGATTAACGTTCTGCTTGAAATGTGGAAAAATAAAATTAATTTACTGATCAGAGAAACCTTTAATGTTTTCCCTTCTCTTCCCATCCTCACCCAATTCTGAACTAGCAGACTGGAAGTTATAATTCTGATGTTCACCATATCTATCTTTGTTTGGAAGCACAGATAGGGAAGGAACAGACTCACAGCAGTCAAACTTAGGAAAGGTTTAATTTTATTTTTTGGCCACCATGCGGCATGTGGGATCTTAGTTTCCCAATCAGGGATCAAACCCACGTCCCTTGCAGTTGGAGCTTGAAGTCTTAACCACTGGACTACCAGGAAAGTCCCCCTAGGAAAGGTTTAAAGATCTCTCGACCTGGGCTGAAGGACATAGAGTGGGAATCCCATGTGCTAGCCTCTGTGGTGCTGGTTCATTTTAAACACATGAGTGAAGGAAGCCAACTCACAGGCTGCTCGTGCCTGAGTCATCTGACCCCAGCCTGCTCTGGGGGTGGTGGGCATCGTTGGTGACACTGGGTCACACAGATTATAAGGGGCTGCCTAACGAGTCTATTGATGCATTTACTCTTGAGAAATATTTTTTTTCCTGAAAAAAAAAAAAAAATTCAATTCATTCTTTCATAGTCTCCAGGGAGTTCCCTGGCAGTCCAATGGTAGGACTCACGCTTCCATTGCTGTGGGCTGGGTTCAATTCCTGGTTGGCAACTAAAAAAAATCTCCAGTTTATGGAAGAGCCATACTGTGAACCATAGAACACTTGACTAGGAGGTTGCTGAACCAGATCAATATTAATCATTCCCTCTTGGCTCTCTTAACGGATGAAACCTAGCCCGGGGGGATGGCTGGAGGGTACCATGTCATAGGTGTCTCTGTCAACATCAGAATGCAAACTTTCATCAGACCACCCTTTTGGAGCTGCCTCAGTGCCCTCACCTACCAGATGAGGATGCCGGATGAGCTGATTTTCTAAGGTGCCTTGCAGCTCCAAAATTCTGTGATGCTGCATCTCTATTTTGCAAACCATTGTCTTCAAGTGTCAGCATGAGCAACGTATGTGTGCACCTGAGCTAGGTTACTGGAGGATAGATCTGGTTATGGGGTTTGAAATATGTCCCACAACATTGTCCTGGGAAGCAATAAGTGTGATAGGTGGTGGTGGGATGCATGCAAACAGAAACAAACTGCCAAAGGGACAAATGTGCATTCCGAATTTCAAGATGTTATTAGGTCCCTACACTGTGGTCTGAAATCTTTGAAGACCAAGCTTATGTCAGTCATTCTCTCCGCAGCTAAGCCAAGTCCCTGTCAGGTAACAGAAGCTCTGAAAACATTTGCTGAATTGAATCAGACAAGCCTTTTAACCTCCTTGCACTTTAGTCTCCTCCTCTCAAAATGGACACAGGATAAATTTACCTCTAGTCGATTGTGGTCAGTTGATACGTTTCTGGAGACTAATATCAAGGCTAAGCCCAGGACACTTTTTACTGCTTATAAGATGCCCTTCAAGTCAGAGCTCTGCCTGAGAGTTCTCAAGCTCTAAAATCAATCCTTTGTGCCGATTTTTAAAAGTCAACAGATAAACAAGCAGGAGAGGGAAGCATGTTTTTACGCGGCTGTGAGGAAGGAAACCCATTTCAGACACAGGTACTTGTAGCAGTTGATTCAAGTGGTACCTTTCAGCTAATCCCCCTTTAGTGAGGCTTGAAATGATTATAGGATCAAACGGCTCTTCAGTTCCTGAAATTGTGATGCCAAGAGGCCCCCCGTAGCGCTTCAGCTCCACGGTGTAAATAATTGCTCCGGAACTTTCTTGTTCATCTGCAATAAATGCCAATGAATCATAATTGGTTTCTTTGGAAGAAGCAGAGTAAAAAGACACATATCTTCATACATGAAATAAGAAATTCAAAACATCATCATTAAAGCATTATGTCTCAGAAAATAATTATTTTGGGAAGTAGCATTTCCTTAGTTGGCTGTAACATTCTAAAATAGGGGTGTTGCTGTCACGTATCAAGGAAGGGGTTCTCTGCCTAATGACTTATGTTTTAAACCTGTGAGGGAGCTACCCAGCTGGCACTGCAGGCCTTTTAATATGGTGTTCCTGCCTTGCACAGTGCTTGCCTAGTGTTTTGTGAGTGTGTCATAAATATCTGGGGGCTGAACACATGGTTAAGGAGGCAATAAGGGTGGAAAGAATCATGCAGTAAACAAAGAGATTGGGCCATGCAATTCCTGTTTTCAGGCTTTACAAGCAAGCTAACTCTCAATAGAGAAAAGTTGATTTTACTCATGGTTACAGCAAAGTTGAATATATGCATGGTTAAGTGGGGCTTGGAAATCTGCAGCCCCTTATCTATCGTTTCATTGATTGTGTCTTAAAATGTGAATCTTATTCACAAATACACAGATATTCAGAGGGTTTTTAAAAAATTGTTTGTTGTAGCTGATTTGCAATGTTGTGTTTGTCTCAGTTGTACAGCAGTGATTCAGTTAAACATATATCCACTCTTTTTTAGATTCTTTTCCCAAAACACAGGTTTGAATGATTTTTCTCCCCTCTGTTCCTGAGACTAGGAGTCATGTAAATAACATTTCAGTAGTATATACCATGTTGCCACACTGTAGTGACCTAATTTTTACCATTTAATGTTAGTATGAAGGAAAATATTTGTGAGTATGGTCTGCTTAAAGCCTTGGCTTGAAAGATATCATGGGACACCTTCAACATGGTTGGGTATTTTGACAATGTCAAGGTTGCAAATACGAAGTCTCAAAATTCAGAGGGTTTTATTTGCTGATGACATGCTGAAACAAGACATTCTGGGTATATCTTGTTTTATTCCTTGGGCCTGGGAGCTGTGAATGGTTAAGGAGTTGTTCATTGCTGTACCAAAGGATACAGTGAAATGGTTCAGTAGATACTTTAACAAAATAGTCAGCTTTTATAGTCAGGCTGTATCCCAGTGAAGCATTAACACAGTCACATTTCTGCAATGAGCAGCTGTTCATTTATGATATGAGGCCCTAAAATTGGAGGAATAGAAAAGCTTGAATTAACAATTCAATTATCTGTGTGTGCAGTGAAGAATTACAATGAATATAAAATAGAAAGGTCTGTAGAGAAATGTAGGAAGCGATGTATACTCTCCAGCCAGCACTTTCTTCACCTCTGGCGTTTAGGAGTTTGGGGATGTACCCATCACCTCTACTTCCTCACTGCTCCATCTACTCAGAAGAAGCTCTATACATAGAGAATAAAAACCATCTCCCACACTGCAATGCTTACACCAACATCTAGGGTATAAACATCTTCAACATTAGACTCAAATTTATACTGGCAGCTGAGAATCCTCCACATCAAGCCTTCAACAGCTCTATTTGGTGGTTTACCAGGGTTCTGTTTTACTTGTGGTCAGTAGGCTTGGTGCTGGCCTGCCAAGCAGCTGCTGAGAGAAATACCAGGATACAGAGTAACCAAAAACGGAGGCAGAGTCACAAGTCTAACTTTTTCTACACTGTGACATATCATTCCCATCAGAGCTGGGTTTTACATAAACGATTAGGGTACTACTGGAAGAGTACACGTACTTTGCAGTCTCTGCCAACAACTATATTCGGCATTGATTAGTAAACCTTGGTACAGTAAATGTTAGTTACCGAGGAGGCACTCTGATGTGCCTGCCAGTGGGAAGACCTGGCCGTTTTATTGCCCTTCTTCCTTATAGGGCAATCATGAACACTGGCATGTCAATGGGCACCAAGCATTCTGGATCTGGCCATCAGCTCTTTACGGGAGTTGTGGGAAATGCCGGTTACCAAGTACATGGAACCCAGCTGCCCAGAGCCCAGAAAACTGTGGGAAGTTTCCACTGAAACTTCAGTCCGGATGAAACCAACCGCTGGCCTGTAGGAAGCTGAGCTGGGTGCAGTCCCACTCTCTAGGAGAGTGGGGAGAAACCAACTCCAGTTAACTTGTTCTTCAGGTAACCCAGTTATCTGAACGCGCATAACAGCCAGTGCCCTGTGTTATTTCCGGACAGTTTTGCAACTTGTATCACTAAGATGACAAAATAACACCAGGAAAGGAGTAAACGTGTTTAGGACAGTTTCAGGCCACTTTCTGTAGGGGGACACTTTTAATCAGGCAGCTGAGGTGTTTCAATAACAAAAGGCACTTGTTAGGGTACTCAATGAGTTTAAATAGTGATGAGATGAAAGTCAAAAAAATGGCAGTATATTAATGAAGATGTGATGCTATATTTAGACAATGTCAAGAATGTAGCTGATTTCTGATTTATTCAACAAATAAATTCTTCGAAACAAAAACTTGAAAGGAAAGATTTAAGAAACATTACAACCAAAAGCAATAAATACATCTTTTTGGATTCTAATTCAGAGCAACTGTTTTTAGAAAAACTTATCTATCCATGTATATGAAAACCAGGGAGACAGGAACATTGAGTAAAGACTGGCTCCAAATCGGGAAAGGAGTACATATATTGTCACCCTGCTTATTTAATGTATATGCAGAGTACACCATACGAAATGCTGGGCTGGATGATACCACACTCACAGCAGAAAGCGAAGAACTCAAGAGCCTTTTGATGAAGCCTCTTGATGAAGGTGAAAGAGGAGAGTGAAAAAGCTGGCTTAAAACTCAATGTTAAAAAAACTAAGATCATGGCATCCAGTCCCATCACTTCATGGCAAATAGATGGGGAAACAATGGAAACAGTGAGAGACTTTTATTTTTGGGGGCTCCAAAATCACTGCAGATGGTGACTGCAGCCATGAAATTCAAAGATGCTTGCTCCTTGGAAGAAAAGCTGTGATCAACTTAGACAGCATATTAAAAAGCTAACACATTCCTTTGCTGACAAAGGTCTGGCTAGTCAAATCTATGGTTTTTCCAGTAGTCATGTATGGACGTGAGAGTTGAACTATAAAGAAAGCTGAGCACCGAAGAATTGATGCTTTTGAACTGTGGTGTTGGAGAAGACTCTTGAGGGTCCCTTGGACTAAATGGAGATCCAACCCAGTCAATCCTAAAGGAAATCAGTCCTGAATATTCATTGGAAGGACTGATGTTGAAGCCGAAACTCCAATACTTTGGCCACCTGATGTGAAGAATTGACTCATTGGAAAAGACCTCGATGCTGGGAAAGATTGAAGGCAGGAGGAGAAGGGGACGACAGAGGATGAGATGGTTGGGTGGCATCACTGATGCAATAGACATGAGTTTGAGTAAACTCCGGGAGTTGGTGATGGACAGGGAAGCCTGGCATGCTGCAGTCCATGGGGTCACAAAGAGTGGGACATGACTGAGCGACTAAACTGAAAAATTATTGCTATTGTGATGATATTTAGTTTTGAATTTTAGAAGTCTTTTATAAGAGTATTGTTTAGGGATACATTAATGATATTTGCAACATTCATTGATATGATGTCTAAAATTTCTTCAAAATAATTCAGTGTATGGGTGGGATGAGGAAATTAGGGTGGGAGTAGATCTAAAGCAAGATTGATTCTAAGTTAATAGCTATTAATGCTAGGTGATGTAGATGGTTCATTACACAGTCTTTATTTTTAAAATATATTTTCATATTAATTTTTAATTTATTTTTAAAACTTTTTATTTTATATTGAATTATAGCTGATTAACAATGTTGTGATAGTTTCAGATGGACAACAAATTGGACTCAGCCATACATATACATGTATCCATTCTCCCCGAAACTCCCCTCCCATCCAGGCCCATCCAGTTAAGGTTTTGGTGGCACAACAGTAAAGAATCTGCCTGCCAATGTAGGAGACACTTGTTCGATCCCTGGGTAAGGAAGATCTCCTGGAGAAGGAAATGACAAAACTCCAGTATTCTTGCCTGGAAAATCCTGTGGACAGAGGAACCTGGTGGACTACAGTCCCTAGGGTCACAAAGAGTCAGACACAACCTAGTAACTAAACAACAACCAGACCCTATGAGCCAGCTGCCCACCAAGCAGGGAGCCACGTGCTCTTGAGGAGGCCCCATCTCAGCTCTGCCCAGTTGCTGCCGGCAATGGTTTCTCCCTAAATTCTTTTCCTACTCTTTGTCCTTCTCTGCCACATCTATTTCACCAGCCCTGTCAACACTGAATTCTTTCTTTTTCCTTCTCAGGATATTCTGAAAGCAATAAATCTAAACATGTGGCTCTCTTCCTTAAAGCTTTCCATTAGTTCCCCGATTACTGAAGAATAAAATGCAACCTCTTGGCATGAACAGGGCTGAAGCCTCTATGTCTTCTGCCATCCTTTCCCATTCCAATCCAATCTAATTCTCTCCCCAATGGTCCCTTTGAAAAGCACCTGTCTTGCATCTTTAACCTTGCACCTGTTACTCCCTGGGCACAAACATCTTCCTTCCTCTGGAGAACTTTATTCTCACTTTCTAAAAATTTTTAGGCTTTTTATTTTGTATTGGGGTATAGCTGATAACAATGTTATGACAGTTTCAGGCGAACAACAAAGGGACTCAACCATACATATACATGTATCTGCTACTGCTGCTGCTGCTGCTGCTAAGTCACTTCAGTCATGTCTGACTCTGTGCGACCCCAATAGATGGCAGCCCACCAGGCTCCATCCCTGGGATTCTCCAGGCAAGAACACTGGAGTGGGTTGCCATTTCCTTCTCCAATGCATGAAAGTGAAAAGTGAAAGTGAAGTCGCTCAGTCGTGTCTGACTCTTAGCAACCCCATGGACTGCAGCCTACCAGGGTCCTCCATCCATGGGATTTTCCAGGCAAGAGTACTGGAGTGGGGTGCCATTGCCTTCTCCGATACATGTATCTATTCTCCCCCAAATTTCCCTCCCATCCAGGCAGCCACAAACATTGAACAGAGTTCCATGTGCTATACAGTAGGTCCTTGTTGGCTATCCATTTTAAACATAGCAGTGTGTACATGTCCATTCCAAACTCCTCAATTTTCCTTTCTTTCCACCCCCCCAACCCCCAGCAACCATAAGTTAGTTCTCTTAAGTCCGTGAGTCTCTTTGTTTTGTAAGTTCATTTGTATCATCTCTTTTTAGATTGCACATATAAGCGGTGTCATATGATATTTTTCCTTTCCTGACTCACTTCACTCAGTATGACTATCTCTAGGTCCATCCCGTGTTGCTGCAAATGGCATTATAACATGGCTTAGCTGTCTTATCTTTCTGCAAACCTTCCAGGCTCCTTAGCTGAGACTAGAGACCTTTTCCATGAGATCCTACAGCTCTTAAGTATTCTTGCAGTGTTCCCATACTTCTTTATAAAATTCTTTTGCCTCCTCTCTTCCCACTGAGAAGAAAAATTGAATTTAAATTCTTCCTAATTAACGAAATTAAACAGAAAGGAATAAGGTTTGGTCAGGTTGAGCTTTGGAGGCTCACACACCATTGTAATGTAATATTTAAGATTCTTTGCTCCCTGAAAACCAATTTTTTAAAAATCGAGTATAGCTCATTTACAATGTTATGTTAGTTTCAGGTGTATAGCAAAGTGATTCAGTTATACATACATATATATCTTTTTTGTTCAGATTCTTTTCCTTTCTACATGAGAACCAATTTTTGCCCCCATTGGGAATTCATGGTCTAGTATATGCTTTCCGCTCTGTGTTTTAATTCTCTCTCTACATGTCTCCTTTATCAGAATAGGATCACCTTGAAAATTCATGTTTTCTTTTTTTTACTGGAATACAATTGTTTTACAATGTTGTTAGTTTCTGCTGTACAATGAAGTGGATCAGCTATATGTACACATGTAGCCCCTCTCTCTTGTGCTTCCCTCCCACCCTCACCTCCCCACCCGTCTAGGTCCTCACAGAGCACTGAGCTGAGCTATCTGTGCTGTACAGCAGGTTCCCACTAGCCATCTATTTTACACATGGTAGTGTAATAGCACGCTCCAGTACTCTTGCCTGGAAACTCCCATGGATAGAGGAGCCTGGTAGGCTGCAGTCCATGGGGTCGCTAAGAGTCAGACACGACTGAGCGACTTCACTTTCACTTTTTACTTTCATGCATTGGAGAAGGAAATGGCAACCCACTCCAGTGTTCTTGCCTGGAGAATCCCAGGGACGGCGGAGCCTGGTGGGCTGCCGTCTATGGGGTGGCCCAGAGCCGGACACGACTGAAGCCACTTAGCAGCAGCAGCAGCAGCAGCAGTGTAATAGCAAGGACATGGAAGCAACCTAAATGTTCACTGACAGTCGAATGGATAAAGAAGATATGGTACATATATGTGATGGAATATTACTTAGCCATAAAAAGGAAAGAAATTGGGTCACTTGTAGAGACGTGGATGGACCCAGAGTCTGTCATACAGAGTGAAGGAAAGCTGAAAGAGAAGAATAAGTATCATATGTTAACATATACATGCTGGATCTAGAGAACTACTACAGATGGACCCACATGCAGGACAGGAATAACGACACAGATGTAGAGAACAGACATATGGACACAGCAGGGGAAGGAAGGATGGGCTGAGTTGGGAGATTAGGACTGACATATACACTAGCATGTGGAAAGTATTTTTCGTCTTCACGTGCCCACAGCCTAGAACTATGCTTAGCATCACAGAGACTTCAGTAAGTGCCTGAACAAATGAGCAAAAGGACAAATACCTGTTAGCAGGCAGTTACAGGTTCCTAGCCTTGTGAGTCACCCTTCTGGCTGCTCCAAGGTCTAGTTTCCTTCTCCAAGGTGATGCAAACGCAATCAAGCTCATTCAAAGAGTGAGAATAAAGCCTGAGCTGCTGGAGTTAGCTGCAGGCTGCACTTCCAAATCCATCTGCCTTCTCGGGCAGCAGCCCAACTGGCAGCTGTACAGCCCTGCAGCTTGCGAAGAGGGTGATAACTGCCATTTACGCTCAGACCATTTTGGAGGTGGAAACCCTCCAAGATACTCTCTCCTTGAGGCTGTTCCAGCTAAGAAAGGAGCAACTGGAGTGTTGAACCAGAACAGAAACTTTCTGAGAAGGAAGAACGTGGATCACCAGGAAGTTGCAAAGAGAGCCTAAACAGATGTTAATGATATTATAAACAGCTTCTATATCACAACAGAAGGTTTACCACTATTAATGAAAGACATGAAAGGGGGCCAGCCAACTTGTTTGTTCTGCTCAGCTCCCCAGTTAAGGAAATTAATGGGACCATGGAACAGATGCAAAATTGCAGCATTACTTATCTGCAATGTTATTCCCGGGCTTCTTGAGTGCCGTCTGTTTAACAAAACGAGCACTATCTAGCTTGAATTCATCATGGCATCTGCTTAAGTGGCCAAATAGGAGTCTTGGATTTGGGAGAGGGCCTTTGGAATGCATAAATATACAGGTCAGTCAAAGTTCACTTCAACTAAAAATGATGGAATTCATGTCATCGAGTATGGCTATATTTCTTGGAGGGGGACAGACCTGAGAAAATGAAGCATTTAAAAAATATCCTCTACAGCTGCCTGTACTGGTTTTTCCAGTAGTCGTTTATGGATGGGAGAGCTGGACCATTAAGAAGGCTGAGTGCTGAAGAATTGATGCTTTTGAATTTGGTGCTTGAGAAGAATGTGGAGAGTCCTTTGGATAGTAAGGAGATCAAACCAGCAAATCCTAAAGGAAATCAACTCTGAACATTCATTGGAAGGACTGATGCGGAAGCTGAAGCTCCAATCCTTTGGCTGGTTGATACAAACAGCCGATTCATTAGAAAAGACCCCAGTGCTGGGGAAGATTGAGGGCAGGAGGAGAAGAGGATGACAGAGGATGAGATGGTTGGACGGCATCACCAACTCAATGGACATGAGTTTGAGCAAGCTCCAGGAGATGGTGATGGACAGGGAAGCCTGGTGTGCTGCAGTCCATGGTGCTGCAAAGAGCTGGACATGACTGAGCGACTGAACAACAACAATCATGGAATTAAATGACGAAATCCAAAAAAGATTCATTTGTGAAACAACTGATTATGACAAGATTGCCATTGAATGCAATGAGAAAAGGTCAATCTTTTCCATAAATAATGCTGATTAACTTAGATATTCACATGAAAAAATAAACATTGTTCCAGGATAGGGAAACCTGGTGTCCATGAGGTCACAAAAAGTCGGATACAACTTAGCCACTGGACAACAGCTGCCTGACTGTTGTGTAGTCATGTGACCTGGCTTTATCCAAATAATGTTCCAAGGAATTGTTGAGTGTTTAGGAGAATTTTAATTTCTTTGTTTGTTTGTTTGGCTGCGACTGGTCTTAGCTGTGGCGTGTGAGCTCTAGAGCACGTGGGCTCAGGAGTTAGGGTACATGAGCTTAGCTGCTTCGCGGCACGTGGGATCTTAGTTCCCCAACCAGGGATTGAACCTGCATCCCCTGCAAGGCATGGCATATTCTTAGCCACTGGACTATGAGGGGAGTCTGCTAAATTTCTTTATGTAAGCGATCATTTATAAGTCTCCAAATTAGGTTGTCTCATGACAGTGCTTCTCAAAGTATAGTTTTGGGACCAGTAATTTCAGCATTATTTGAGAATTTGTTAACAATACCAATTCTCAGCTTTATCCCAGACCTGTAGGAATCTGAAACTCTGAGAGAGTGGGACCCAGTCACCGGTATTTTAGCAAGTCCTCTGGGTGATTGTGATGTTGATTTCAGTTTGAAAGCCATTACTGCTTTGCGATAAAGCAGAAACAAGGGAAGAGTATTTAAAAAAAAAATCTATCAGGAGTTTTTTTCCTGCAGCCAGCCTCTTGCCCTACCACTGTTCCTTGCACAGCCAGGATCATTCTTGGTTGCTCATGACAGGGCATTCTGTTATTTCAATCTGTTATTGAATTCTGTTATTTCAGATTTGATGGGGAAAAAGCTGCTGAAAATTACTTAGCTGGCTTAACACTGATGAACTGAAAAAGTAAAAAATGAAAGGCCAAATCTTTGAAAGGTAGATTTAACTGGTACTAAGGCTATATTTGCATAAGACTCTATTTGGAAATGTGAAAAAGTCATTTGCTTTGGATAGGACAAGTTGTAGCCTGGAAATGTTTCTCTATGCAGATTAGAGCTGGTGAAGGGAAAATACTGAATTTATGGTCTCAAGAAACATGCTGTATGTTAGAAGTGAGGTGCTTTACATCAAGAGAGATATTAGTAGCAGCTATGAGTTTGACTGGCACAAAGGCAGTGACACAAAGCGGACCCTTATAAATTATCTGGGAGGGATTTGGAAGCCCCCATCTATTTCTTGCCACAATTTCCCCCAAATTCTCTACTATTTTGCTCTCAGAGCTCTAAACTCTCCCCTCTTCATACACATTTTGATCTAGATGCAGACAAGGCTATAGGTTTTCTTTCAAGGGGGTTATTGCATCTTTGAGGTCTTGGTAATTAGGTAACAGCCGTTGTTTTAATGCTCAGACCCAGAAAAGCACCCACTGGCTCTGTGTGTGTTCCATCGCTCAGTTGTGTCTGCCTCTTTGTGACCTCATTGACTATATCTTGCCAGGCTCCTCTGTCCATAAGATTTTCTAGGCAAGAATACTGGAGTGGGTTGCCATTTCCTATTTCTGGGGGTCTTCCCGACTCAGGGATAGAACTCAGGTATCTCTTGGGTCTCCTGTATTGGCAGGCAGATTCTTTACCACTCCACCACCTGGGAAGCCCACCCATCATCGACTCTACTTGATTTATTCTCTGTAGTAGTGAAAGATGACAAATGCAAAAGCTCCTCTAGGCAGAGCAGCCACAGAATATAGGGAGGGGAACCACTATACTCCCAAGTGTTTCAAAAAGTTTGGCTATAGTAAAATAAAGCTAAAATTAATTTTTAAAACATCCTAATAATGGCTGTTGGTAGTCAGCATTTACTGGGCCTTACTTAGTGCCATACATTATTGAGTGCTTAAATATATCGCCTCCTTTGATCCCTAAAACAGTCTTGTGTAGGAGACATTCAATAGATGTTATGGATGAGGACGCTAATACTCAGAGAAATTAATTTTCCCAAGTTCGCCAGCTTGTCACTTGTGAAGTCAGTCTAGTGTTCTTAGTCATTATGTTCTACTGCTTCCCCCAGCCTGGGCTAGAAACAGAGTTAATCCAGACTCTCTTAAATGCATCTTTAATGCTTCAGTAAGTGATTGCAAGCACTGGTCACTGACAATATACTATGGCCTCATTCCTCTGCTCTTTTATCTTTTAATGGCTCCCCATTGGCTTCTGGGATAAAATTCAAATTCCTTTTTCTAAAAAAATTAATCTTAATAATTAACCCAATGTGGCAAAGTACTACTTCAACATATAATCTATCTAAATAAATTATTACTGAGATATTCTATATTTTTTGTACTAAGTCTTGAAAAATTCAGTATGGAATTCTCCAGGCAAGAATACTGGAGTGAGTTTCCATTTCCTTTTTCAGGGGATCTTCCTGATCCAGGTATTGAATCCACAACTCCTGTGTTGGCAGGTGAACTCTTTACCAGTGAGCCACCTGGGAAGCCCATTTTATATTTACGATGTCTCAATTTGGATCCTAAATTTTCCACACTTAAGAGGTGAAATGTAGTCCAATGAAAAAAAAATTGTGTTTAATGGAATAATATTTTATCTTGCTTTTGTTTTAAAATTTAAACAGTAGGTTAGAAGGACCATAATGATCTGGTTTCAGTGTATCTATCTCCTCACCTACTACTGAGTCCTTACACAAACTTTCTACTTTAAGTGTATGTGCTACTAGGATGTATCATGCTCTCTGACTTCCTTTGGTTCCTCTTGTTAATTTTTAATAACACATCCCAAATACCTTCGAGATCAGGATTGCTAGAAGCATTTACTTGAGTTCCCCAGTCTCAAATGGGTGCCTTCATATTCTCTTAACATTTTGTACACACACCTAGAACATTCATCATACTGCTAATTATTTTCTTCTGTTTCTCTATAAGGTGGTAACTGATTTAGGGCAGAGATTGTGTCCTTTTTAGTCTAAGGACTGCCAGTCCCTAGTACCTTACAGACACTAAATAAATGCCAATGGCATGACTGAATGAGAAATAAACACTTTAACAATGTTTGAAAATAGCTCTGCCATCTCCCTGGGTAAAGTGCAAGGCAGAGCAATGAAACTGGTACAGCTGGAAGAAGCAACATCTGTTAAACTCAACTGCAGTATTACTAGTTTAGGAAACCAAGTTCGATTATAAATTTTCTGTAACTGATGACAGAACCAAGGATGGAGAGGAGCAGACAGTTAAGGAAAGAACTGGGGACTTCCTTGGTGTACAGTGGATAGAAATCTGCCTGCCAATGCAGGGGAAATGGGTTCGATCCCTGGTCTGGGAAGATTTCGCATGTCGCGGGCAACTAAAGCCTGTATACCACAACTACTGGAGCCCTTGAGCTCTAGGGCCCCCGAGAGCCACAACTAATGAGCCCCTGTGCCACAACTACTGAAGTCCATGCCCCTAGAGCCTGTGCTTCGCAGCACGAGAAGCCACTACCGTGCGAAGCTTGTGCTCTACAACCAAGAGTAGCCCCTGATCATTGCAACTGAGAAAGCCCACATGCAGCATAAGATCCCGCTCAACCAAATAAAACAAGGTAAATAAATAAATAAAAAGAGAACTGGAAGACTCCTGAAGTCTACTGGTATGGAAAGTTCAATATTCGTGTTAAGTAATATTTTAGAGATATTACCATTCTGATTACAATTCAAATATTGAGACAAAGGATTGAGACAAATATTGAGACAATTTAAATCACCAGCTTAATTTCAGATTAAGCACAGTGTCAGACTTTCAAAATCAGTGACTATTGTCATGAATAGTGCTTATTTTCCACTCACTTATATCTTGACCTAGCTTCAGAACTAATGTGGGGAAAAGCATTTCAGAATATAATAATAATAATCAAATAGTCCCAAGTTATTGAATACTGACTGTGCCAGTAACTCTCTCAACAAGCCACAGCAGCACCCCGAGGAGGGTATTATTTTGCACATATTACTGAAAGTACAACCGAATCTCAGGCAGGTTAAGTAACTTGCCCAGACGCATTCAGCTCAAATGTAGTAGAACTGAACTTTAAACACAGGTCTGATTTAAAAGTGTGCTCTTTATGACTATGTAGTCGGCCTTGAACTAGTCGAAGTCCAAGTTTTGCACTGAATAATCCCCTCCTTGCTTTGCTGTGAATAAAAAAGAACTTGGTTACTCAAATTATACTTGTATTCTCACAGTGGAAAAGGATATGGAAACACTCAAATTGTTCCAAATCAATGATCAGATGATAATGTTCAGTTAGTGGTCTGTTATAAAAATGTGTCTGAGTATAGGTTTCAGTATGCTGACTTGAGAAAATCTGGTTTGGGTAAATATCTCTTAACACCTATATTTACAGTCTTATTTTGGTTAGTTGAATGGTTTTCAATGGGAGATTTTAAGATTTAAAAAATTGAAAACACTTATAAATTTTTAAAAAGTACCTAACAAGCATGATCCTTACCATAGTATTAGGCATAGGGATTGTAGGGGGAAAGAACTAAAAGGGGGAAAAAATGAGCCAAAGGGAAGAAGCAACTGAAGTAAGACGTGGCTCTCCAAGTGCTCAGTTGTTTCTGAAACTTCTCAGCGTGTGTGTGCACTGCCTGGTTTTGGAACTGGGAACACTGCCAGCCACAAACATCATACATATTCATCTCTGGCTTGGCTTCTGCACTCTGCAAGGAAGGTAGCTAAGATCTGCTTAGCTTGGCAAATCATGCGAAATGGGTTTCTCCACAGGGCTTTGCCTCTTCACTAGGACAGAACCCAGCCTGATGCTGGAGGCTTTATCCTTCTTTTAAAACAAATCCTCCCCCAAAAAGTACCATTGAGGTATGCTTGTTAGGAGAGAAATGCAAATGTTGGTGAGGAAAATCAGTTGCTTGTGAAATAACTAGAAGAAATCTGTGCATATTTTTAAAGGTTCATTATAAAGTATATTTGGATATAATTATCCTTACCAGTAGTACTGACGGATGTAACTACCAACTTGTTTTGGCTCTGAATAGTACTCACAAACACATGGCCTGATGTGACCGTGAACTCTGGATCTAGAGGATTAGATTCCAGGAGATTGCAGGACATTGAGAACTACTCGTTATTGGTTGGGATGAAATTATTCAGTAGAAACTCTTTTAACCATCTCCCTGTAACCAATTTACTGGATTTATTGTGACTCTCCATCCTCTTTGTAATTTATACTGACCAATGCCATTGAATGATTCAGAATAATGTTTCCCTTTGTATCAATAGCACCCTATGTACCTCTGTTTCTGCTACCAATTGAGTCAAAGTGAAGTGAAGTAAAGTTGCTCAGTCGTGTCTGACTCTTTGCGACCCCATGGACTGCAGCCTACCAGGCTCCTCCCATGGGATTTTCCACGCAAGAGTACTGGAGTGGGTTGCCATTTCCTTCTCCAGAGGCTCTTCCCCACCCGGGGATTGAACCTGGGTCTCCCGCATTGTAGGCAGACACTGTATCATCTGAGCCATATATGTATACAATTGAGTCAAAAGCTTAACATTTAGAGTCAATTAGGTTTATTTCCAAGCCTGTTTCTGCCGGTTTCACTTGTTATTTTAACTGTATAATTTGATGAATCTTATATAACCTATGAAATATGAGTATATTGGAATTATGAAAAAGTAAAATGCTTTGGAAAGATTCAATAAGGGGGATTATTGGGCAAAAATCAACGAATAATTAAATAGAGGGAAAACTTGAAAACATTAGGGAGATAAAAATCTAGTTGGAGTAAGCATTCAGATTGCTTTAAGTTCTTTAAAATCTCACTGTATTAAAGCAAAACAACATCCTCCCCCAAACCTAGAAATCTTAAACTGTGTATTATGGGTATGACTTAGGCAAACAAGTTGAAAGATTTATAACTATAGTCAGCAGAAAGTATTGGCTTCACGCATAAGATCGGTACATTTTTAAATAAAATGTTTATGTTATAGATATATGTCACTTTTTAGAAATCCCCATGTTAGTTGACTCTTGTTTTGATTAGCTTGAGTTCTTATCCAAATCAGATAAAAGGGGATCTGCAGGCGACTACTCAGATTACTGAGTCTTGGCCACAGCAGCATCAAAATGAAGTTTGCTAGAAATGATAGTCTCAGTCCCCACCTGGGGTTAGCGCTCAGGGACTGTGTTTTAACAAGGTCTTCAGGTGGTCTGAGGCCTTCTCAAGTCTGAGAAGCACTGCACCCCTGTATTCACACATTACTCGAAGCACTGAAGATGGATATAGCCCTTTAAGAAAGCAACATGGCACAAGACTCATCAGGAATCATAAAAAGTCCCTTTTTATTTTGACTCAGCCATTCTATTATTTAGGAATATTTCCTAAAGAAATAATTCAAAAGAAGAAAAGTTGAATAAAGATATCTACACATGAAAATATCCATTATTGTGCCACCTACAGAATGAAACAAATGGGAGCAATCTAAGACAGAAGAAAAGAAAGGTGAATAAACTATGGGCAGTAAATTAAAATAGCTGTTAAGGATTTGTAAAGTGGTACCATGTATATATAGCTACATAAAAAATAGAACATGCACTGAAGTTATTATTATGTAATATAACATCAACTAGCAAATGATTATTTCTATTCTGTTAGGGTGGTATCAGGTGATGATTTACTTTTCATCTTTAAAAATTATTTTAATACAGCTGTAACATTTATGTAATGTAAATATCTTAATTACATCATTAAAAAACCCTGTTATTTAAAATTCAAACTACACTCTTAACGCCCGATTTAAAGACCCTCTTAACTATAGAAAACACTGCTGCAATGTCACTAGCCAGCTGTTGTATGTAAAAAATCAAGATCTAGTATCTTTGGTGACAGATGGGCAGTTAGAGAAATCAGTCTTAACTGCGGAGGTGATCAATACCTGAATTATCTTCATCTTTGCGGATTTTGAGCTTCACCAGGTCTTCACACTGCTGGAGGATCTGCACTGCATCTTCCATGGAGCAGTTGTCCAGCCGGATGTTATCTATGGCTAGTAACTTGTCCCCAAGTTCCAAGGTTCCTGTTCTGTTAGTAAAGGCATAGCAAATGCATGCTTAATGATGAACACTTAACTAGGTTAAAGGCATTCAGCATAAAGTAGCATTATGGTAGTCTTTAGGGGAAATATGATTCTTCAACTTTGAAAAACTGCGTTTTATTGACATATCCCCTTTCTCCAGTCTTATTGTGGATGGCTGCTGTGACATTCAATTGCAGATCATTAAGAAACATTTTTATTCTACTTTCTTTAATTAGATCAGGACAACCATTTACGTGTCACTCAGGAGTTCTGAGGTTCCCAGGAAGGTGTGTAACGAGCCTGGGTTTACACGGCCCTGGCGTCCTTATGCTTCTTTGCGTTGTTGCACCTGTGGTCCTTGGCAGTCCAGATATAGGGGAGGGTAGAGGGAGCGGGGGGAGTCAGGTGGGATGGGCTTGGGGGAGGTCAGGGTTTTGGCGTCTCTGCATCTCCACCTGCACCAGGGAACTCACTGTGGCTGCAGGGGGGAGAAAAGGTGAACTGGAAAATGGCCACTGAGGGTCTCATACTGGTTATGGACTGCTGCAGGTCTTGAAAGTTTTTAAGGTCTATCATGAGATGAGAAAAACAATGAGAATGTATATTTGCTTATAGGTGCTTCTATATGTATATGCACACGTATTTGTAAGGAAGGTTACGTTTTGCTAAGAACCATCCTTTATGCATTATATCTATGATTCTGATTGCTAACTGCTTCCTAGTCTCCACTCTCCCTTTCCTTCTTCTGGGTCATCCCCTAAAGACGCACATGCCAGACTCTCTGGGCACCACCCCTGAGCCCCTCTAGGGTTGGAAAATCACAACAATCAGAGCCAGCTGGAAAGGACAGGCAGATGTGCTTCTCCAGCCCTGTGTTGCCTGCCTACCTGCCAATTGCTGTATGAGAAACTAACTATTTACGAGTTTCCTTATCACAGGATCTGAACCTATACCTACATACCTAAATTAATGCCCTTCCTACTTTTTGAGTATTAAAATGCTCCTCTAATGAAATGACTGTAACAATAGATGAGATTTGTAAAATCCTTAACTGAAAAAGAAAAAGAAAGTTAACAGTCTTACATCAATATTCCTAATCAATTAAAAATATTTTGATCTGTGAAATTAAAAGTTTGAGAGTCCTTAGATCAAAGGTCCAAGGTCAATGGATCAAATAGGAGACATACACATTGTTTGAGGCTCAAGGGAGGACGTTGGCTTGACTAGGGAGGACGTTCTAGCATTTAGTAAAACTCTCCCCAAATCTATTATTTGCATGTGAGGTGACTCTCATAACTGGGGCCACTTTCAGTTTTTTAGCTGGAAAAGTGAAGGGTGGAAGATGATCAGTGAAGGAAAGGCTACGTTGGACTCATGAAAGACCCTAAAAAGCATCTTTAGGTGATGGTTATCTGCACTAGGTGCAAAAATAAAGTGACACTGAGGAAAAGCTCTACATGCCATTAACATTAGGGATGTCAAATATGATCAATTAATTGTGGCTGCCTGGAAAATACTGAGAATACCATGGCCCATTAACAAGGTTGTCTCATGTGTGGAAGAAGTCATTCCTGCTGTAATTAAGAAATACCTTGGGATGAACCAGTAAATCCATCTTTCTTACCTGTGTGCCACACTGCCTTTCTTGATATCTGATATAACCAGGGGGTCTCCTGGTTTTCTACTGGAAGGTGCTGTAATAATGAGGATAGAACAGTCACACCTTTATATTCATGATTCACCCATTACTGTACAAGTCTCATTTTATAGCAACTGTTAGTACAAGCTCAATTTGTATGCAAAGCAAAGAGAATCAGTAAATGAATTTAAAAATGTGCACATTATCCCTTCTTGATACAAAAATATGTTTGTGTTAAAGTACTTAGAAACTTAAAAATGCAAGCAAAGTTATTTTAAATTTGCAACTGGAGAAAGCAAGTGAAAAGCTGTCCATCAGGATTAAATCTGTTTCAATCTGTGATTCTCAGCAGAGTGAAGTGAAGGACGAAGAGTCCAACAGTACAGTATTAAAAGCAATTAGGGGCTCCCCATGGACGGAGGAGCCTGGTAGGCTGCAGTCCATGGGGTCGCTAAGAGTCAGACGCGACTGAGCGACTTCCCTTTCCCTTTTCACTTTCATGCTTTGGAGAAGGAAATGGCAACCCACTCCAGTGTTCTTGCCTGGAGAATCCCAGGGACGGGGGAGCCTGGTGGGCTGCCGTCCATGGGGTCATACAGAGTCGGACATGACTGAAGTGACTTAGCAGCAGCAGCAGTTTGATGATACTTACATGTAATCCCTTCTCCCACCCCTTCTTTCACTCCTTACCAGCGAGGAGGTGCCACTCTTTTATGGGGCCCTGTCATACTACTCAAGTGTACTGTGTGGAAAGTGGGTGAGAATCACTGATGTAATTTTTTTTCCCCCCAGAAGGAAATCTTCTGCTAGATAGACTATAAATCCTAAAGTTTTGTTCACAAATTCATACCTAGAGTGCTCCGAAAATGTTCAGAAATGTGAACTGATTCTATGTATTTTTATATACATTTATATTCTAAACATGTACACGTAACTTTTACTGAGTTTAAAACTATTATTCTGAACAGGGGTCAGTTATGGGCTTATAGCTTTTCTTATGAATATTTCTATTTGATGATAATGAAATAATAATAATGAAAAGTAATTAGGAATTAGTCTTATAATTAATCCTCAAAATGAATTATAGTACATGTAAGAACAAAAGTATCATCTTGACCTAGAAAATTTACATTTAATTTAGGAATTTGATGATTAAAATGAACCATACCAACATTTGTAAACAACAATATGCCTCCAAGAGGAGATGTTTTGCCAACATTGAAGCCTGGAGTGATTTCCTTTTAAGGATCATTAAAAGGCCCCTAAAGTAAGATTTTATTATAAACAGTCGATCACCCCATAATAATCGTAGAACCATATCATATCCCATAATCCCATATGAATCCCAGGAAAATGTTTATGCACAAGAACAGATGGTTTAATATCTCAACACATCATTGAAAGAAAAAGCAAACACATATACCAATACCTTACCCACTGAGTTAGTCCACAGTAAATGTTAATGGGACTTCATCCAATCATTATTCTTAGCTTCTAGCAAAGAATGCAAAACATTCTGTTCACTATAATTAATTCATGATTTAAACCTCTACTCAACGATCTGCTATAATTTCACCAGAGAAATATAAACACTCAGCAGTTTTACTCATGTTATATTTCAGAACAGCAAATTGTTCTGGGCATAGAGCACAAAAACAAAAACTTTGACCAGTAAATACAGCTTTCCTACCATCTGCCAATGAATTTATACAGTATTTTCCCAAGCTTTAGTGACCGTCAAAGAGCATTTGATATTTCTTTTGGTTTTTAAAAAAATTCATGGTCCACTGAAATGGGCTAAAACAAAATAATAGTACAGGCAACAAAAATACATCAAATTCATCTCTGTCATCCTTCTAACAGAGGAAAATAACACTGACCTCTGGACAAACCCACACAGCTTGGCAGAGAGGTTTGAAACTTCAAATGATCTACAAACATGTATTGGAGAAGGCAATGGCAAATCCAGTACTCTTGCCTGGCAAATCCCATGGACAGAGGAGCCTGGTAGGCTGCAGTCCATGGGGTCTCTAAGAGTCGGACATGACTAAGCGACTTCACTTTCACTTTTCACTTTCATGCATTGGAGAAGGAAATGGCAACCCACTCCAGTGTTCTTGCCTGGACAATCCCAGGGACAGGGGAGCCAGGGGGCTGCCGTCTATGGGGTCGCACAGAGTCAGACACGACTGAAGCGACTTAGCAGCAGCAGCAGCAGCAGACATGTATGGAGGCCATTTCATGTTTACTACCTTCTTCTGTTTCTCTTTTAATCAAGTTCCAACTTGAGGTTTGAAAGGTTCATCAGGGTGGATGTCCACTGGAGTGATGAAACTGAACCCAGAAGTGGGCCCAAATCTGTAAGAGCCCCTGACACGGTCACTACCATGCTTACCATGCATGTTTAAAGGTGGCCAGGGATTTGGGGCTTTGAGGGCTCAGTCATGGTTTGTACACCCTAGCACCATGCTTTTTCTTTTTAAAAAATGTTCTTGAAGTATAGTTGATTTACAATGTTGTATTAATTTCTGCTATATAGCAAAGTGATTCAGTTATACATATATGCACATTTTTTCTTAATATTCTTTTCCATTATGGCTTATCACAGGATGTTGAATATTGTTCCCTGGGCTATACAGCAGGACCTAGTTTATTCATCCTATATATGAAAGCTTACATCTGCTAACCCCAACCTCCCATTCCATCCCTTCCCCAGCCCTCTCCCCACTCGGCAACGACCAGTCTGTTCTCTATGTCCATGTCTGTTTCTATTTCATAATAGGTTCATTGTATCATAGTTTAGATTCTATATATAAAGTGATATTGGGCTTTCCAGGTGGCACTAGTGTTAAAGAACCTGCCTGCTAAAGCGGGTTAGGCTTAAGACACGCTGGCTCGATCCCTGGGTCGGGAAGGTTGCCTGGAGAAGGGAATGGCAATCAATTCCAGTATTCTTGCCTGGAGAATCCCATGGACAGAGGATCCTGGCGGGGTACAGTTCATAGGGTCACACAGAGTCGGACATGACTGAAGCGACTTAGCACGGCACATAAAGTGATATCATATCAGTGCAGTTCAGTCCCTCAGTTGTGTCCGACTCTGTGATCCCATGGACTGCAGCATGCCAAGCTTCCCTGTCCATCACCAACTCCCAGAACTTGCTCAAACTCATATCCATTGAGTCAGTGACACCATCCAACAATCTCATCTATCTTTCTTGGCCCATGGAAGCCAACCAAAATCTAAGCTTTTACAAGGTTATAAATCAAAATACTAAGGACAACCAGTCACAAGTAGCCAAGTAGGGTTTATAGCCAATCAAATCATTTCCTTTCTTTGCCTCCAATCTTCCTGTATATGTCTATCTCCAGACTCCTGTTCGGAGAGCATTCCTAACTACTTCTGGTTTGACACTGTAAGATATGAATCAAGTTTTTGCTCAAATAGACTCTTAAAATTTTTAATATGCCTTATTTTATCTTTTAACACTTCCCTCTTGCATCCTTGAAGCCCTTGCCTCCTGAATCCAATTCTCCCTCCTGGCTTTACACTTTCAGTGACTGGGACACAGAGGAGCCCGGAGGGCTACAGTCTACGGGGTCACAGAACAGTCAGACATGGCTTAGGGACTAAACAACAACACATTCTCTAATAGCTTCCTCAGACGGAGCGCTTGGGAGGAGAGTATTTTGAATCCTTCATAGTTGTCTTTGTTTTACTTTCAAATTTGCTAGATGGTGAATTCTAGGCTAGAAATTCCTTTTCTGCAGAACTTTGAAGGCACTCTTCCATTGGTTTCTAGATTCCAGAATTGCTATGGGTTGAGAGGCCTGATGTCATTTTGATTGTTGTTGTTGTTCAGCCGACTCTTTGTAACCCATGGACTGAAGCACGCCAGGCTGGACAATAAAAAAGGCTGAGCACCAGGCTTTCCTGTCCTTCACTATCTCCCAGAGTTTGCTCAAATATTGTCCAGCTCTCATGTCCCTACATAACTACTGGAAAAACCATCAGTTCAGTTCAGTTGCTCAGTCGTGTCTGACTCTTTGCGACCCCGTGAACTGCAGCACGCCAGGCCTCCCTGTCCATCACCAACTCCCGGAGTTCACTTAGACCCATGTCCATTGAGTTGGTGATGCCATCCAGCTATCTCATCCTCTGTCGTCCCCTTCTCCTCCTGCCCTCAATCTTTCCCAGCATCAGGGTCTTTTCAAATGAGTCAGCTCTTTGCATCAGGTGGCCAAAGTATTGGAGTTTCAGCTTCAGCATCAGTCCTTCCAAAGAATATTCAGGACTGATTTCCTTTAGGATGGACTGGTTGGATCTCCTTGCAGTCCAAGGGACTCTCAAGAGTCTTCTCCAACACCACAGTTCAAAAGCATCGATTCTTCGGTGCTCAATTTTCTTTATAGTCCAACTCTCACATCCATACATGACCACTGGAAAAACCATAGCCTTGACCAGAGGGACCTTTGTTGACAAAGTAATGTCTCTACTTTTCAATATGCTGTCTAGGTTGGTCATAACTTTCCTTCCAAGGAGTAAGCGTCTTTTAATTTCATGGCTGCAATCACCATCTGCAGTGATTTTAGAGCCCAGAAAAATAAAGTCAGCCACTGTTTCCACTGTTTTCCCATCTATTTGCCATGAAATCATGGGGCTGGATGCCATGATCTTAGTTTTCTAAATGTTGAGCTTTAAGCCAACTTTTTCACTCTCCTCTTTCACTTTGATCAAGAAGCTCTTTAGTTTTTCTTCACTTTCTGCCATAAGGGTGGTGTTATCTGCATATCTGAGGTTATTGATATTTCTCCTGGCAATCTTGATTCCAGTTTGTGCTTCATCCAGCCTGGCATTTTGCATGATGTACTCTGCATATAAGTTAAATAAGCTGGGTGACAATATACAGCTTTGATGTACTCCTTTCCCAATTTGGAACCAGTCCATTGTTCCATGTCCAGTTCTAACTGTTGCTTCTTGACCTACATACAGGTTTCCCAGGAGGCAGGTAAAGTGGTCTGGTATTCCCATCTCTATTTATTGTGTTCTGATACACTGTGTGAAAACATCCCCCACCCCCCACAACCCCCGACCCCAGAAGCCTGTAGGATTGTCTTTTTCTCCCAGTGTTTTCAAATCTCATGATGACATGCCTTGGTGTGGGTCTGTTTTCATCCATCCTTTAGGAAACTTATAGCCATCAATTCTAGAAAACTTATGATAATATTTCCTTTTTTTTCCCTTCAATTTTTGGCCACATCACTAGGTATATGGGATCTTAGCTCCCTGATCAGGGATCAAACCTACACTCCCTATAGTGGAAGTGCAGAATCTGAACCAGTAGACCACCAGGGTAGTCTCTGAAAGTAATCCTTATACTTTTGTCTCCTTTTCTTTTTGTAATGCCCATTATTTGGATATTGTGTTATTTGGGCTCATCTTGTATAATTTTCCTGTCTCTAGTCTTCATTATTTGTTGTTTTGTCCTAATTTCTAGAAATCTTCAACATTATTATGCAATATTTCTGTTGAACTTTTTTATCTCTGCTATATTCTTACTTTTCAAGAGCTGTTTGTTCCCTGTCTAGTGGCTACTGACTAACAGTACTCAGTGCCCCCCATCCATGGATACAGATGATGTTAATGAGTGTTTTTTTGTTTTCTTTTTTAAAGTTTTCTTCTTCTTGCATGTGCTGTTTCTGTGTTTCCTCTTTGTTTCTGCTGATAGTCTTGCATCTTAGATTCTTTCTTCCAAGTGTTTGTGTTTTTCTTAGCTGTCTGTTCACATTACAGATGGCCCTGCACAGTAGCTGTTTGAAAGCTTGGTGCTCCAAAGTGGGGCTCCTGGAGTAATGGTAGTCACTGTAGAGTTCTGGCCAGGTTGTCTCTTTGGGTCAGATGGCCTTGATTCCTCCTTCCGCTCAGAGGGGATTAAGCCTGGCTACCTGGCTTCTTAGAGCTTCAGGGAGAACAGCAGCCTCCGCATTCAGTATTTCACTGGATCTTTGCTTTCAGAGCAGGACTGGGACACTCAGCTATGCCTCCTCAGCCAGAGACCCTCCCTTTCACGTTTTCAAGAGGATAAAACTGGGCTTGCCAGGAATGGGAGGGATGGTTTGTGGTTCTGAGTGGGGGAAGGCATCTAAGGGACTCATTCATTCTTTTCATTTTTTAAGACTTTTTATTTATTTATTTTTGATGTGGACCATTTAAAAAGTCTTTATTGAATTTGTTACCATACTGTTTCTGTTTTATGTTTTGGTTTTTTGGCTACAAGGCATGTGGAATCTTAGCTCCCTGACCAGGGACTCAACCTGCACCCTTTGCCCTGGAAGGAGAAGTCTTAACCACTGGACCACCAGGGAAGTCCTGGGACTCATTGATTCTTAACAGAGGTTCAGCCAGTCCCCTTGTCTTCTTAGCTCTCTCATCCTGATTCCACCACTCAGACTTGTCGGGAGTTCGGAACTCAAATCAAGTTCATTGTCAGTTTTTCCTTCTGCTTCTTTAATCTTTTTCCATCTTCTTTGCCACTTCCAAATTTGGTTGTTGTTATCTATTTTTCATTTCCTCTTCTCCTTATGGGTTTTTGCCTCTTGAAAAAGCTTATAGTACCATTTTAAAATGAAGATATGGGGTAGGAACACAGCTAAATGCCTGTGGTCAAGCTCTCATCTATTGACTCCTCACGTTTTAAAATCACTGGTTGTCTGTCCCTGTCAGAAACCGGTTTTTACAGTGAATGTGGCTTCTTTTCTTCTCAAACAGTTGTTGGAAGAGGTAGAAATGATAGTTCCTATCTTTTGTTTAAAATACTTTTTCTATATCTGAAGATAGGTGAAATCTCTTGAAGTTTGAAGCTAATTAAATGTGAATCATTCCAAGAGCATTCTATAATGTCTAGTCATTCATGGGACTTCCTCTGCTCGTCAAAGGACTTTGTTCAAAGGGCCTGATAAACTGTGCAAACTACATTGGAGATGTAATCACACACACACACACACTCACACAATCATTCAGTTTTACTTTCATTATAATCATATATACATATACATTAAAATATATACTACCTAACAAGTAAAACTAGTTATTTGATTTGAGATGGAGCAGTGAGGAGAGTTTTTAGCAAAATTGGCCAAAAAAACATGAAACTTTCTCTTCTAAAAACATTTGAGATTTAAGGCAAAAATGACAGATTTACTGTGCTTGTTAGAAAGGCTGCTTTATGATTTTACAAAAAAATAAAGCAAGCCTTTGCTCCTACAAACAGTCCAGTCAACTGAAAAGGAAAGTTGACAAATTAACTGTGCTCCCCAAATGCTGTCTTTTGCTTTTGTGATTTAGGATCCAGGAAGATTCATCAATCAGAGGGTGACAGGGATGAGTGGTAGTCTGACAGCACAGCCAACGTGAAGTCAAACAGAAAGGGTTTAAATCCCCGTTTGGCCTTTTATTAGCTCTGGGTCTTTGGGCAGGTTATCCAGCTGAGTCTTACTTTCCTCTTTGTAAAATGGGCACAGATGTTATAAGGCCACTTTCAGGATGAAATGAGAAAACACACAAACTATTTACTGCCATGCACGGTACAAAGCAGATAAAACTCTTATGTAATAAAACCTCAAAAGAAAACATCCATACCAAAAGGTCTTTACTGACAACTAGAGAAGGCAGTGGCACCCCACTCCAGTACTCTCGCCTGGAAAATCCCATGGATGGAGGAGCCTGGTGGGCTACAGTCCATGGGGTTGCGAAGAGTCGGACACGACTGAGCGACTTCACTTTCATTTTTCACTTTCATGCATTGGAGAAGGAAATGGCAACCCACTCCAGTGTTCTTGCCTGGAGAATCCCAGGGATGGCGGAGCCTGGTGGGCTGCCGTCTATGGGGTCGCACAGAGTCGGACACAACTGAAGCCACTTAGCAGCAGCAGCAGCAGCAGCAGACATGGCAGAGACAACCAGAGATCTCTGACTGGAAGGGCAGGTGAGCTGTGTTGAAAGGTATGGGCTCTGGTTTCTGATTGGCTGAGGTGTCAGAGCTTCAGGATGCTGCTTTGGGTCCCAAACTGCACCCTTCTGCTAGGCTGTTCTGCTTTATTTGCCATTATAAATGACTCCATATTATAGCAATAACATCAATAAAAGTAATGCCTGATGCTAATGTGCTATGAATGTCTCATCAGGAACTTAAGAAAATTAGTCTAAAACTGCTCACCATATCCAGACTCAGAGGGACTCATTTCTCAGTCAATTAGGTATGAAGAGTGAGCCTTAAGCCAAGTGAGAAGGGTCTGAAGGCATGTCTCCCAGGAAGGAGGCCTGCTTCCCACTACTCAGAGCTTTCACAAGATGCAGATACAGAAAGAGGACTTTGTATAAAGATAGTGAGAAACACCCATGAACCCCTGTAGTGCCTTGGCTTTCCTACCATCCCTATGTATCTGTATGACAGGAGGGTCCTTTGATTTCCTACTCAGATAGGACAGTTATGATTGGCACTAAATTTTGTGAGGTAGTGATTTGTTTAAAATATTTCATGAGGTTCTATGAGGAAAAGAAATATCGATTATTATAATAAGTAACATTCATTACGGTTCACAATGTATTCTGGGCACCTTACACGTAGCAACTTATTTAATCTTCACAATAATGCTACAGAGAATGTACCAAGTACTCCCTGTTATAGACAAAGAAACTCAGTACAGAGAGATCAAGAGGGTTGGAAAGTGGGGCACTTGGGGCTCTGAGTCCTTGCTAGTCATGATTTTCTACATTCTCGCTTCTTCAGGTCATGCAGTAGCCTTTGCGTATACATCTGTATCCCTCATCTCCCTCAGAGGCTCATATCCTGGAGTGCACACGGGTTAGAACAACACTCTGTACAGACTCCTCATTCACCCCCTCAACAAAGAGGTGTTAAACAAGCACCTCATGTGTGCCAGGAACTGCGCCAGACCTTAGGAATCTGCTATTCCATAACAAGGAAACGGATTCCGTTTTTTCCTTTAGCAAATTCTACTTTCTCAACTGGCAAAATCTGAGTATTTTCTACAGGAAGACACAAACTCAGGATGGTGATGATTAGTTGTGTAAACGGAGCTGGAGCTCTGGAAGGGCTGATAGGCATGTGTGACAAACTTACGTATCATTTCTTCACCCAGGAACAGCACAGACTTTAGCTTCCATGAGTAGCTTTAGTTCACCACTGTTAACCATGAATAGCTTTAGCTCACAGCTGCTAAAATTCAGGAAGTTCTTGTGTGGGTTTTGTGTTTTTTTTCATGATTGGTATTAAAATCAGTTTTAGAAGAAGTAATACTTAGAACATATATAACATCATCATAAAGTATAATTTTATATGGTTCTCTACATGAATAAAATATTTTGTCATTGTGTGTACATGGCTACACCTGAAACAAACTGAACATGAAAAATACTGACTTAAAAAAAAGAATTTATCACAGGATTAGTTTTTAAAGGGATACTCTCCTTTATAGTTAAATTATATTTTTATGTACATTAATTTTTAAGAATAAATCTATTATAGGTTGCCACATGATCTTGCAATCCTACTCCTGGGCATGTATCTGGACAAAACTCTAATTTGAAAAGATACACCCCTATGTTCATAGCAGCACTATTTACAATAACCAAGACATGGAAACAACGTCAATGTTCACTGATGGATGAATGGATAAAGAGGATGTGGTGCATATACACAGTGGAATACTGTGGCTGCTGCTGCTAAGTTGCTTCAGTCGTGTCCAACTCTGTGTGACCCCACAGACAGCAGCCCACCAGGCTCCCCCGTCCCTGGGATTCTTCAGGCAAGAACAATGGAGTGGGTTGCCATTTCCTTCTCCAATGCATGAAAGTGAAAACTTAAAGTGAAGTCGCTCAGTCATGTCTGACTCTGCGCGACCCCATGGACTGCAGCCTACCAGGGTCCTCTGCCCATGAATACTGCTGCTGCTGCTAAGTTGCTTCAGTCGTGTCCAACTCTGTGTGACCCCACAGACAGCAGCCCACCAGGCTCCCCTGTCCCTGGGATTCTTCAGGCAAGAACACTGGAGTGGGTTGTCATTTCTGTCTCCAATTCATGAAAGTGAAAAGTGAAAGTGAAGCCGCTCAGTCGTGTCCGACTCTTAGCGACCCCATGGACTGCAGCCCACCAGGCTCCTCCGTCCATGGGATTTTCCAGGCAAGAGTACTGGAGTGGGATGCCATTGCCTTCTCTGGCCTATGAACACTACTCAACCATAAATAAGAATAAAATAATGCCATTTACAGCTACATGGATGGACCTAGACATTATCATATTAAGTGCAGCAAGTCAGAAAGAGAAAGCAAATACCACATGATATCTCTCATACGTGGAATCTAAAATACGACACAAACGAACTTATCGATGAAACAGACTCAAAGATGTGGAGAACACACTTGTGCTTGCCAAGGGGAATGGGGGCTGGGCGAGGGACGGATGGGGAGTTTGGGATTAGCAGGTGCAAGCTATTACATACAGAATGGATAAACAACAAGGCGCTACTGTATAGCACGGACACTATATTCAATATCCCGTGATAAACCTTGATGGAAAAGAAAAATTAATAAAGTTGCTCTTCAGAAAAAGAATAAATCTATTGCATTAAAAAAGACCATTCTCTTAAGTAAAATTTGAGAGTAAAATTGAGAGTAAAGTAACAGTGTGTCAAAACATGTGGTAACAGAAGCTTCTGAGGAATAGGTGTCTTCTGTATGTGCACCAGTAGTGAGCACTTCTAAGACTCAAAACAGCCTGGGCCTCAGCACTGAGTGTCTTTGCTGAATGAAGGCAGGGCCTCAGCATGCAGCCAGCAAACTATGCGCTGCCCAACTCCCAGGAGTTCCACGTTCATGGCTAATTAGATGGACTGAATGAATGGAATAGAATAAACACAATAAATGAGAGCAAGGTTAAAGTTACATGGGGGTCACGGAAGCCACCCAGAGCCCCAAGGATTTTCCGAGTAGTAAGTTCTGATGAACTCTCTCTCAATCTCAACAAGCAGAGCTGTTGACAGAACAACAGCATACCATCTTTGCTTCGTAATGAATAAACTGAGGGGTTAGCGACCCAGGGAAAAGCACAAATGACTTTAGCGGCACCTAGAACAGGTCTGGAGTCTCCAAAATCCTATTTCATCTTTCTGCTTACGCTACAGAGACACATCACATACATCAGTCCTACTTTTCTCTCCATTTAAGGGGACTGGGGGAGATATAGGCCCTCGTATATAAGGCTTATTGTTCTTAACACTGATTCTGTATTATAGTAGCACTATTTTTGGTGTTGCATTAGGTATGTGTGGTTTATCAGTTATTAAGAAGACTTCCTTTTCAGTATTGAATTTATACTGTTAGCGTTGACTTGGACAGATCCCATCTCATACGACCATTTGAGAACTCTCTATTTTCGCCTTAGCCACTGATGTAATGCTATCTGACAGAGCACAGTGAGGCACTTTATTCAGCCTCCTCACCGTCTCCGGTACAGACACCCCTCGGTCACAGATGTTGCTTCTAAGTCTCCTTTGGTCTTCATGAATTAATCATTTCCTTCATTTTCTTGGAGCATTTATGGATGAACTTAGCTTATGGATAGTAAAAGCACAGAAACCTCAATTTCCATTCTATAGAATTCCAGTGGGGCTGAAATTTTCAAAGTTGTTTTAACCACAGCAGTTATAAATCTAGAGTCTGAGAAAAGAGGGAATTAAACACATTTATATGCTCTGCTTTTCTTTTTGGCTTGGTTACCCAAGCACCTTGTGCCATGGAGGAATTCAGGAAGTTACTGAAGAAAAAGACATGATTTTATTCTTGCAAGTGGATTACAGATGCATAGTGGACAGATGGGAAGATAGTCTCAATAGATTACTGTGAAAACAATCTGCGATATACTGAAATATAGAGAGCCTCTATGCCTTCATACGCTCATGTAATTATTCATGTGGGGTGTGTGAGTCACATATTATTGGGTACTTACTGTTTGCCAGGGGCTATACTAGGCATATAAATATGTTATTTTATTTAATACTTTGAATAATTTACAAAATGAGGATATTTTGCAGATATCCTTATTTCCATTCAACAGGGGAAGAAACCTAAGACTGAAGAAACCTAGTAACTTGCCCCATTCACAGGGCTATTAAGTGTCGGCAAGTGAGTGATTGGCTCCACGCTTTTGTATCTTTAGGTGAAACTTGGCAATGACACTTAAGACGCTGGCCACACCTGTAAACCATTTGACAAGACAACTTGCTAATGTCTCCTTAAAATTCTAAATTAAAAAAAAAAGTCACTTCTACTTACAACTTATGGTTATTCCAAGTTCCACATTGTGTTTCTTAGGGAGCTTTACGTGAAATGTTCCACTACTGGGGATGACAGACTCTGTAATTTCAAAACAAGAAAGAAGGTGTTTATAGAAGATGAGGAAGAATGGAGCCCCAGTCAATGACAAGGCATCAGGAATACTTGTATTGTCATCATCTGTAGTTAAAGCTGTGAGAACTGATGTAAAATCCTGATAAACTAAGCTTCTGGTAAAGAACAGACATCCTACCCACAGGCAACGGTGTGTAATTCACAGTAACAATCGAGTTCAGTATCTCTTAAGTGTGATTCAGATAGCATCTCATCAAATTTACCTAGGATGCAAGTTAAAATATAGATTTCTGAAATATCCCACATCTATGGGATCAGAATTGCTGAAGATAAAGACTAGAAATCTACATTTCAGACATATTCGCCAGGTAATTCTTAGGTATAGTAAAGTTGAAGGACCAACAGTAGTTACGCTCTTTTTTCCCCAGCTTTATTTTTTCCAGAGTTTATTATTCAGCAGATTTTATTTCCTTGGGCTCCAAAATCACTGCAGATGGTGATGGCAGCCATGAAATTAAGGCATGCTTGCTCCTTGGAAGAAAAGCCATGATAAACCCAGACAGCATATTACAAAGCAGAGATATCACTTTGCCGACAAAGGTCACTATAGTCAAAACTGGGTTTTCCAGTAGTTCACGTACGGATGTGAGAGTTGGACCATAAAAAAGGTGGAGTGCCAAAGAATTGATGTTTTCGAATTGTGGTGTTGGAGAAGACTATTGAGTGTCCCTTGGACAGCAAGGAGATCAGACCAGTCAATCAGTCCTAAAGGAAATCAACCCTGAATATTCACTGGTGCTAAAGCTGAAGCTCCAATACTTAGGTTGCCTGATGCGAACAGCCAACTTGTTGGAAAAGACCTTGATCCTGGGAAAGATTGAGGGCAAGAGGAGAAGGGGGCAACAGAAGATGAGATAATTGTATAGCATCACTGACTCAATGGACATGAGTCTGAGCAAACTCTGAGAGATAGTGAAGGACACGGAAGCCTGATGTGCTGCAGTTCATGGGGTCGCAAAGAGTTGGACATGACTTAGTGACTGAACAACAACAATTATTCAGCAGGTTTTTTGTTTGTTTTTCCATTCATGGCTGGTAGTAACAGATTTCAGGAAAGACTTCAATTAGCTGTGATGGCCATTGACATGGAGGAGGCAGGAGGTACCTTAATTTGTAAGGTCAATAGGTAAAAAGAACACTTAAAGGCGCAGTAGTAGGATTGATATTCAAAATATCTCACAACCAGAATGGTCTTGACCACAACCAACTGCACTGAATGCTGAGCACAGAGTTGAAACAGGGGGACCCAAGAGGTCCCAGCTGCACCAAAGATGACCCTACTTTCTGGATCATGCGGCGGATTCAGAGAAGAGGAGAATAGGGAGTGCTGGGACAGAGCAAAGGTGGGTTCAGATGTTGGCCAAGCAACAGAGAAGTAAGCTAGCCTAGCAGTAGAGAGGGAAGCACTGTGTCCTATTTGACTCTCAGCCCTGTATAGAGCTACTGTGAGTTGACCAGGAATGACTGATTTTTGAAAAGCAAAGAATTGCTACATATTCTTAAATACATTCTTAAAATTCCTTCAGAAGTCTGGGAAGCCTTCAATTAGAGATGCGGTTAAAATGGAAATATTCGCCTCTGAAGAGATAATATCTATTCATACTAAGTAGCTAACGACTATGATCCTTTCTGGAAGTTTTAGGAAAAGGTGGGAAGGGCTAGCCAGGAGCAAAGGAAACATAAGCATAAGGCTAAGTTTGTGGGATGGCTCAGTGAGGTCACTTTTTTCTGCTTGATTCTGCCCCAAGGTGGCTCCCCAGCCTGCACACACAGAATTAACTACAGCAGCTGTGATGTGGGTAGAACTACAAGGTCCCAAGGCCCGAGTCCAATTTGTTAATCACATATTTAACACATTTTGAGTCTCTGTAGAGCTGAAAGTTGGGATGGCCCCATAGAAACACAGTAATTCCTTCCTGGTTCTGCCTTAACTTGATCTTTCTGGTCTTCTCTACTTTCCCATGAGGAATCTGGGCAGAAAACCTTTTAGAAGAACCTGATCTTCTAACTCAGAATAATCACCATAGACAAACTGGAGAAGACAGTAAAATTTTTATTTCTCTGGGCGCTCTGGGCGTCTAAAAATTCATGTGTGAAGGTTTCCCAAATAGCCCTCGTCAGTTTCAGCTGGGGCCACTTGATAAAGGCAAGTCTGCCCTTTCTGGGCCCTTCCTCTCCTCCCAGCTCTTTCCTCACTTCCCAGGCAGCACCTGAGGGAATCTGTTGCCTTCCCCCACTTCCTCCCTCTCTTCTTAATGCTCCTGGTGGGTCATCTGTGGCTCGGTCAGTGACATAGACCCTGAGCTCCTATCTTCGGCCTTGCTGTCGTCCTCAATGAAGACTCAACTAAGAGGTGCCAGGAAGAACAACATACATTTATTTGCTTATTTATTCAAGAGGAATTTGTGTCCTTCCCATTTCCCATCTGAGGTAGATAAAATGATTTAGTTGTGTCCAACTCTTTGTGACCCCATGGACTGTACAGTCCATGGAATTCTCCAGGCCAGAACATTGGAGTGGGTAGCCGTTCCATTCTCCAGGGGATCTTCCCAACCCAGGGACTGAACCCAGGTCTCCTGCACTGCAGGTGGATTCTTTACCGCCTGAGCCACCAGGGAAACCTGTAGACTTCAAGATGACTGGCCAATTTGAATATACTGGGGCAGAAAAAGAGAAATGCAGTTAAGTATCAATAGCAACCATCAAGGTGTGCTTTACTCTCTTACTTTGGGTGCTACAAGAATCACCAATATTTATTTCTAAAAGATTTCTCAATCTTTTCCTTTCATCACTTTCCTGAGTCTCTGTGAAGGCTAATTGTTATCTTCTTCCCACCACCAAAGGAGAAAGTTTAAGAATCTGGAATTAGCATGCAGATTGGGGGCAGAGAGGGCATTTGGAAGAAGCTCATTTAGACCAAATGCCCCAATAGCTAGGCTGCTATTGGAAGAAGAAGAAAGAAACAAATGTACTTAAGGAGATGTGCAAGGTCTTGGACAGGGCCAGTGGTTGGCCTCGACAGCTCCTGGTTCTAGCCTTCTCTGGGACTGCCTACATTCCTTGTCCCCAAAGGCTGTGAAACACCTGTATGCTCCTAGGAAACACCTTTTCCCATCTAAATTAGCTTGTGTGCATTTTCTGTGGCTTGCAACTGAAAGATCTCTTATGAACATGTTGATCCAGTAGAGGAAATAGGATGGGAGCCAAACAGACAGCCCCCACCTAAGTGTTCATGAGTGTAACTGCTGCTGCTGCTGCTGCTAAGTCGCTTCAGTCGTGTCCGACTCTGTGCGACCCCATAGAAGGCAGCCCACCAGGCTCCCCCGTCCCTGGGATTCTCCAGGCAAGAACACTGGAGTGGGTTGCCATTTCCTTCTCCAATGCATGAAAGTGGAAAGTGAAAGTGAAGTCGCTCAGTCATGTCCGACTTTTCGAGACCCCATGGACTGCAGCCTACCAGGCTCCTCCGTCCATGGGATTTTCCAGGCAAGAGTACTGGAGTAGGGTGCCATTGCCTTCTCCGTGATGAGTGTAACAGGAATAGATTATTCTATTACTTGGATAAAGTATCCCAAATGGTTCATAAGTAAATGTCCTAGAAGCTTTAGAGGAACAAAAAGCTTCACTATTTATAAAACTCATTTCATGTATGTTTGTTTTAGTGTTGCTGGTTTTATGAAAACATTCTCCGTGAAAGGGGTTGTTGTTCAGTCGCTAAGTAGTATCTGACTCCTTGCAACCCCAGGGACTGCAGCACACTGGGCTTCCTGTCCTTCACTATCTCCCAGAGTTTGTTCAAATTCATGTCCACTGAGTTAGTGAAGCTATCTAACCATCTCATCCTCTGCCCCCACTTCTCCTTTTGCCCTCAATCTTTCCCAGCACCAGGGTCTTTTCCAGTGAGTTGGCTCTTTGTATCAGGTGACCAAAGTATTAGAGCTTCATCTTCAGCATCAATCCTTCCAATGAATATTCAGGGTTGATTTCCTTTAGGATTGTCTGGTTTGATTTCCTTGCAGTCCAAGGGACTCTCAAGAGTCTTCTCCGGCACCACAGTTCAAAAGCATCAATTCTTTGCCACTCAGCCTTCTTTACGGTCCAACTCTCATGTACATCCATACATGACCACTGGAAAAACTACAGCTTTGACCGTATGGAGCTTTGTTGGCAAAGTGATGTCTCTGTTCTGTGAAAGGGGTGGGGAATGTATTGTTTGTATATATGTGTCCATGTATGTCTATGACATCTTGCCCAAGATGCTATACAGTGAGTCGTTAATTCATAAGGGCGGAAAACACAGATCTAAATTAGTTACTATAGCAAAATTTTGCTTTACATTTTTAATGCAGGGAATCTTGACCAAGATTAATATTGTTAATGACACAGGAGGAGACATTATCACTTCCTGGAAAACAGTAATAGATTACTTTTGACTACATAAGATTTGAAATATTTATAATGATGAACAAATATCAACAAATGAATCTCTTTGATCAAGCTGTGGCTTCATTTGAATCTTTAAACATCAACATGATTTATTTTCTATTTGGTAATTTTTTCCCCCATACAATTATTTGTCTGTTAAAGTGAAGGCACGTTTAATTTGGGGTTTCTTAAGGAAACGCTAATAAAGAAGAAAAAGAGCCAATATTTGGAGAAACAATAGGTTTAGAAGAGTAAACAAGATGTTTATTTTCTTAGACTCCCATGTGGTTATTTTGTGCTTCCCTGGTTTTGCTTTATCTTTGTTAATACTATAATTAAAAACACATTTGGGTAAACAAAGGCCTCCTTCTTTCCAAATGGTCTGCTCTTTCAGCCTGAAGCATTCATTGTTGGCACAGTAAGATAACCACCACATAATAATTCATCAATCGGGACACCTTGTGAGATTCAAAAAAATAAAGGGACTATAAGGTGGGTAAATGTGAATGTTTAAGTCCCACTCAGTCAGAGAAAAACACTGGGGACTCTAGTAATAATGGCAAACATCATTTGATAGAATTTTTCGTTGAGGCTTCTCTCAAAGACAAAGCTGTATTTTTTCCAACAAAATAATTTCAGCATTAAAGTAGAAACTTCAAGAATTCATGATATTGTACACTGGTATTTAAAAGATAGTACTGAAAAAGGCAAACTGTAAATTGTGCATATGATTATAGCTTTACAAAATTATATGTATGGTAAAGGACTTTCGTAAAGATATATAAAAAGTTTCTGTTTATTAGAGTGATGGGATTATAAGCAACTTTAGCATAAGAAAAATTCCTTTAATGTTACTACAATTTTTTTTGGGTGGTGGTGCCCATGTAAAGAGATCAGTTTAGTTCAATTCAGTCACTCAGTCGTGTCTGACTCAGGCAAAGTGTACTCACAATCAAGCTTTTTAACCACTGTCTGTGTCACTTAGGATGTTTATAAAACAGACATAGGTAATCTCTGAGATCTAGCAGTTTGGGAATTAGTATCTGGGTATATATCTGAGGAAGAACTGGAAATGGATGGTGGTTCACATCCAGACAATCAGAAGTGAATCGAAAAGGGCAGGGCAGTCTCGAAATAGCTCATATCTCATGCAGTGATATCTTACAAATATTCACGTTCTCAATTGGCTAAAAAAGATTATCTGGATTCCAGCAGTTTCAATATATACCAGTAGATTGGTAATGACTAATTAGAGTGTTTTATTGAGGTTCTGATGCTGTGTCTAGGCTCAGCAGAAATCAACTAGTGATGTCTGCCATGAGCAATGGAGGAGAGAATGACAGGATGGAAAAATATTTTTCCTGGCCCTATTTTATATCGTTTCTATTCATTTGAAATGGGTTGATTTCTGGGACAATGGAAGACAGGGGAGACGGCTTTAGGTCCATTTTTCCAGTCCCCTATATAGCAAGTTGGAATTAAGCAAAGTGGGTTTAATAGTTGTTCAGTCACTGTCAGACTCTGCCACTCCAAGGATTGAGCACATTAGGCTCCTCTGTCCTCCACTGTCTCCTGGAGTTTGCTCAAATTCATGTCCATTGAGTTGGTGATGCCATCCAACCATCTCATCTTCTGCCACTCCCTTCTCCTTTTGCCTTCAATCTTTCCCAGCATCAGGGTCTTTTCTAATGAGTTAGCTCTTTGCCCCAGGCGGCCAAAGTACTGGAGCTTCAGCTTCAGCATCAGTCCTTCCAATGAATATTCATAGTTCCTGTTTTTTAGGAGCTTAAACCTAAGCTAAAACCTAAAAACCTAACCTTTAATTAACATATATATACTTATATTTGTATATACATTATATATATATAATGGATTAGACAAATATATATAATGGATTACATAAATAATGAACAAATATTGAGGATACATATAAAATAAAGACACATGTATAGCACAAGTAAATACTTAGTGGATATTGCTATGGAGAAAGTCAGCTGTGCTGGCCATTCCATTACTGGAATGTAGTGAGTAGATGCTGCTCAACATCCCACAGTGCACAGGATAAGCATCTCCATTCAACAAACAATGTCAGTAGGGCAGAAGCTCAGAAATCCTGCTCTTTCATGCTAGGAACCTTAATATCTCTTGAAAGAGGCAGTGTAATACAATATAGATAAAGACAGGTGCAAGTCAACAGACCCAGGATTTATGTAACATTCACTTTGCTCTATGACTTTGAGTTTCTGCCCTTGAATCTCAATTTTCCCTTCTCAAATAAATGAAGGTATTGGATTACAATAGTTTGCCCGTCATAAATGTTCTACAATTATAGTAAATACATTTTGGGGCCACTGGACAGACTTATTTGCAAACTAGACCCTCAGTGTATCTGACTGATCCTTACAAGGTCTTTTACTGACTGTTGGCCACTGTGGACAAGAAAGGGAAGATGCTACACCTAGCCTGTGCCAATAGATGCTCTCTTTTGGGAATTAGAAATTAAAACTGGCTGGTCCTGGCTGGGCACATTAGCAAGGATGAAGCAATTATATACAATCAGAAAAAACTTGAGAAAATCAGAGAAAACTTGTACAAAGGGAGTAGACATGAAGAAACAGAGAGCGCAGGAACCTCAGAGATGCAATTAGTATAAAATCAATTCTTGGTGCAAATTGAAGTTTCTGATCCTAGTCCCTCAGGAGAGCCAACTGTATTTCATTCAGTCATCGACCAAATATTGGCCGAGAGCTTCCTAAATTCCAGGCACTATTTTACGTGCTGTGGTATATTCTTGAACAAAAGGCACAAAGTCTCAGACATCACAGATATTTCTACTGGAGAAAACAAGACAATAATAATACTTGTATACAACATAACAATAAGTGTGTTATGTATATGACATAACATCAGGGTATGAGAAGGGCCAAGAAGAGCTATAAATCTGGGCAAGGGGACTGAGTGTGATAAATGTTGTGGAAGGCTTCTTTGAGCAATTGATGTTTCAGCAAAGATCTAAGTGAAGTGAGGAGAAGGCAATGGCACCCCACTCCAGTACTCTTGCCTGGAAAATCCCATGGACGGAGGAGCCTGGTGGGCTGCAGTCCATGGGGTCGTGAAGAGTCGGACATGACTGAGCGACTTCACTTTCATGCATTGGAGAAGGAAATGGCAACCCACTCCAGTATTCTTGCCTGGAGAATCCCAGGGACGGGGGAGCCTGGTGGGCTGCCGTCTATGGGGTCGCACAGAGTTGGACACAACTGAAGCGACTTAGCAGCAAGTGAAGTGAACAAACACCCAAATATGCTGGGGAAGAGCTGCCCAGGCAGAGGAACAGCAACTACAGAGATTCTTTGATAGGATTGTGCTTGGGTGTCAGGGGCAGCCAGTTCACATGCCTTCCTCACCCCGAGTCCTGCACCCCTTCTGCGAGATTTCACCAAGTAGTGCTCCTCCCATCACACTGTGTGCCCAACACTCAGACCTCTGGGTTGAATAACTGCCTCCATTCTGCTTTGCTTTAGCAACTCACTACCCTGGAACTTTGCTTTATGTCTGACATCCTAAACTCTAATATGCCATTTGACCTCAGTCTCCCAGCTGTTAGCTCTCAAATCCCCTTTCTCTCACTCCCCTACTTTCTTCTCCCTGAAGACTCCTAATTCCTTAACTGCTCCCTTTCTGTCTGGTCTTTCATGCTGATCCTATATTGATTTCTGTGCCTCTCTAACCTATTACACATTCTCTCAAGCACAAGCAGTATACGTAGTGCTTACAACATGGCCTTTGGAGCCTCACTGCCTGTGTTAAAATCCCAGCCCCACCGTTAACGTGAGCCTCTGTTACTGGGGATATAGGAATATTCATGTGGCCAAAAAGTTCATTCAGATTGTTTTTCTATAAGATGAAACAAAAACTCGAACACTTTTTTTGGCCAACCCAATAGTAACCTTCTCCATTGCTGTTTTAAAGACTATGAGCTAATGCACACACAGGATAGTAACAAGCCATAGAGCAAGCATTTGATAAATATCATGATAAATTTTCATGTGATTACCATAATTATCTCTGCTCTTCCTGTGATGATTTGAACCTCCGTGACTTACGTGCTCCTTCTTTGAAACTTCCCTGGAAACAGTCTCTGGATCAATATAACCATCTACTATCTCTGTTTTTATTCTTGAGCAGCGGAGGTCTCCTGACAAAAAACTTGACCACAAAGACTGATGTTGCTATAGACTGAGAGCTTCTGGATTCTGCTTGGTCTACCACCCAGCTTGAAAATCCCTTTACATGAATCTGGTTGGTTATCTCATTCATTTCCCCATTAGCTATTCTGAACCTTCATCGTTCTTTTCAGCTCCCCAAGGTGCTGACCCTTTCACTCTTGCTTGACAGTTCTCACACGATCTTCCTAAGCACAGCTAAAATGTAATTATATTCTCACATCCTTCTCTTCACACTCCTAGGCGAAGGTCTTCTACTTTCTGCCTTAGACAAATTACCTACCTATGCTCTGGATAACTTCCCTTCTCATCCCTTTGGAAACTCCTAGCTACCAATTACATCTTTTTTCTCTCAAATATTTTGGGCCCCAAACATGCTCAAATCTCTCCAATCTTAACAAAACAAAATAACACCCATCTGAACCTGGAATCCCCTCTATCTCCTTTCATCTACAGCTAAATGTCTTCATTTTCTTTTTTTAATTTATTTTTTACTTTTTGGCTGCACTGCATGGCATGTGGGATCTCAGGCCCCTGACCAGGACTGAACCCATGCCCTCTGCAATGGAAGTGTAGATTCTTAACCACTGGACTGACAGGGAAGTAGTGAAGCGAAAGTCGCTCAGTTGTGTTTGACTCTTTGCGACCCCATGGACTATACAAGTCTCCATGCCAGAAAACTGGAGTGGGTAGCCTTTCCCTTCTCCAGGGGATCTTCCCAACCCAGGGATCAAACACAGCTCTCCTGCATTTCAGGCAGATCCTTTACCAGCTGAACCACAAGGGAAGCCCAGTCCCTACAGCTAAATCCCTTGATGTTGCCAAATGTCCCCTGGGGCAAAACAGATCTTGATTGAGAACCACTGATTAGAAGATAAGACAGTATAAACTAGAGCACAAAGTATGTAACTAAATGCTGTAGAAGTTCTCAAAAGATGAGCCCCCAATGGCCTCCTGTCCTTTTCATCTATTCACTGCATTTGTCCTGCCAATCCATCTTCCAAAACCTACTTTCTCGGCAGACAACAAGAACAGCTTGTCTGTACTTCCCTACCCTTTCTTTCCTCAGCCCTCAGCTCCCTGCAATCTGACTTCTGTCCCCTGATTCCTTGAAACTTCTCCGCCATGACTTTCTTCCTAATTGCCGAACCCAGTGGACATTCTCTTTCTTGCCTCTATTGCGTGAATCCTCCATAGCCTTTTCATGCTATCGACCATGACTTTTGCCTTGAAACTCTTGCTTTGGTTTCCAAAATGCCAGCATTTTTGGTTCTCCTCTTACTTCTCCTATATCATTTTCATCACCTCCTTTACTAGCATCCTTTCCCTTTAAATCTCAGTATTCCTCAGACGGAATTCCCACCTCAGTCCCCTTCTTATCACTACTCTTTCCTTAGTGGTGTCCTTTATTCCAATGACTTTAACCATCACCACTGTGTTGGTCACTCCTCTGTTCTGCTCTTTAGCACAGACCCCAGTCCTAGGCTCTGGGAGGTATAGCCTGCAGTCTCTGGGCACTTCCTTCTGCATCCCAGTGGCGAATCACTTCTAGCAAGTCTGTTCTTATCTTTCTGCAGTTCTTTCTCATGTCTAACTGGCTACAAGGTCCTTGAATATGTCAAGCCTTTCAATTATTTCTTTCAATGATCTGAACGTAGCACAGTGCCTAGAACTTAGTAACTGGTTTATGGTAACTGTCTTTTGAGTAAGTAATGGATGTGCTTGTTCTCTTTTCCCCTCTAGGATGAGTAGGATTTGTCTACTCATGTTTAAAATAGAACTCTCTTTGTAATCCCCAAACTTGTATGCTTCAAGTCTTCTCAGTTTAAAAAAATCATTATCTACTCAACCGTTCACACCCTCATAACGCAGAATCACTAGGATCTTCCCTTTTCCTCATCGTCCATATCTGATCCATAAGGAAGTTATGCAAGCTCTGCTTCAAGCCACGTCCTAAATTCCACTTTCTATCACCATATCTGGCACTATCACTTTGGATGCTGTGCAAGCCATCATCATTCCTTACCTGTTCCATGGCTAAACCTTTTGTTTGTTCTGATTTTGCTACTGTCCCCCCTGCACTTCATAAAGATCTTTCCAAAACATCCATCAGGTTATCTCACTCTCCTCCATAAAATGCTCCATGACTTTATTACACTTGGACTATAATCTAAAAATTTACCAAGGCACTACATCATTACTTGGCCCCTTCCAACCTCTCCTACCCCAACTCCAAAGCCAAATCTGATTCCTATCCCCAACTCCTTTATATGCTCCAGCATGAGCATTTTTTTAATTTTATTTTGCTGTTGCTCCTATCCGCCAAGGTTATTATTCTGGCTCAGGTTTTTACACTGGCTGCTCCTTCTGCCTGCAATGTTCTTGTTGCTCCTTCTCAACCTTCAAATCTCTGCTCAAATGTCTCTTCCTTAGAGAGTCACCCTATGAAAATAAACCCCCTACAGACATTCTCTAACTCCCATTCTGCTTTATTTCCCTCAAAGTATGACTGCCAACTAAATTTATATTAAAAAAATTAACTTCTGTCCTGCTATTTGCCTCTCCTGTCTGCTGCTGTATCTCTGTTGTATAGTAGAATAACTGGCCTATGATAACTATTCAGCAAATATTTGTTGGCATAATGCGATCCCTATGCCCAAAGGCATATCTTTATTGATTGCTAATGATTATTTGGAGAAGGTAATGGCACCCCACTCCAGCACTCTTGCCTGGAAAATCCCATGGACGGAGGAGCCTGGTGGGCTGCAGTCCATGGGGTCACTAAGAGTCGGACAAGACTCAGCGACTTGACTTTCACTTTTCACTTTCATGCATTGGAGAAGGAAATGGCAACCCACTCCAGTGTTCTTGCCTGGAGAATCCCAGGGACGGCGGAGCCTGGTGGGCTGCCGTCTATGGGGTCACAGAGTCGGACACGACTGAAGCGACTTAGCAGCAATGGTTATTAGGTCTGTGAGATGGTAGTAACACTTCACTAAGAGAAGACAACTTTATTAAATGAGAACTAGCGCCTACCTCTAAAACCTGTATACCTATTAGCTACTGACAAACACCTCCTCCATGACTAAACATAAACACCCTTGCTGTTTTTGATGTTAAGTTCACCCTCTCTTTCCTATGGCAAGTTTTGATGACTATGGAAATAGTCTTGAATAAAGTCTTCTTTGTCATTTTTAACAAGTGTCTGGTGGCAACTTCTCTTTAACACCAAAGACCAAATACTTACCTACTTGGCCTACATAAATTCATCTAATGAATTTTCATTGTTTCCTACAGAACCTTCAATTTTTTTTTTTTTTTTTTGCAGTAGGAAGAGTCAAAGAGAGGCATTGCCTGTCCTCATGACTGAATACTATGGTTTCTCAAGCATATACGGGAAAAGTCAGGAAGAATACAGGCTACATGATTTTTTTATCACCTTTACAAAAGCTATTACTTATTCATTTTGTCACATTTATTTTCAATTGTTCTTGTGGTGACATTTTAATGAATAATACAAAAGCAATGCACAATTCAAAATGACACCCCAAACCTCCCAAACAAAAACACATTCAGTATATAAAAAATGATCATCCCTCCCACATTCTCTGCCATATAGTCCACTTAATTCACATGCAGTCCACTCCCAACTATGCAGCTGACTTGAGATTATATGATCATACCTGCAACATCAAACTCAATTTCCAGCGTGACCTTGCTTGTGATTGAAGAGTCTCGGAGGAGCTGATTGGCTTCCTCAAAGGTGCTGTCTTCAGTTGGAATTCCATTAATGGCCAGCACTCTGTCTCCAATTTGAAGCACCCCACATCTAAATTTAGAACCAGACATTACAGGTTGTAGACAGAGTAAATGATTTTCAAGTTGACATTGCCAAGATCCTTTCAATATAGCATTTGTTCTTGTTTATTCATTGCTGTGGGGCATCCTATTAGGTCAACTGCTATGTCTTACATTCTTTTTTTCTATATAAAAGTATAGCTGATTTATTATACTGTGTTACTTTCAGGTATACAGCAAAGTGATTCAGTTATATGCAAGTCCAACATTCTTCTATTTCATGGCTACCAATGTGAACAAAGGAATCTTGAAATATCCCAGAGAAGTAATGCATAATTTAGCACCATGATATTATTATAATCTGACGTGAACCAATATACAGTAATGATGAATGTGCATTCCCCATGGCAGAGAAATTATCATGAAGTTTTGACTTCAGAGATTTTTTTTTTTTTGTAATGGATTTTTTCTTTTTAATTAATTTAGCCTCTAGTCCCCGATGGACAAAAATCTGCTAAAGGCACCACCCAGGCTCACTATTTTTCTCAAACCTGATCAAGAACATAAAATTTTATTGTCAGAACAGAGAGTTCATCTCATCTTGCATTTCCTGCATTGAGCACTGTTCCATAATTTATTAGCCAGTCGAAGATAGCCAGCAAGAAATGCAGGGCAGAAAATGATGCTGTGAAAGAAAGGATCTCACCTCTCGGCTGGGCTGTCAGCTTCAATATAGGAAATCAGAGGTGGAGAGGAGAGGGTCTCTGTAGCAAACACACTGCCCTGCAGTTGAATCCCAAATCCTGTGACAGGATCCGCGGTCAGCACAACCTCTGTGGTTTCTGTGTGAACGACCTGCCCAGCCAAGCCCACGGTGCTAGAGGCTAACGACACTAGAGGAACAAACACACACAGCAGAAATGACTTTAAACTGGAACAGGCACCAGGAAGGCCAGTGTTTCTGAAACAGATCATGTCTCTGGAAAAAAAAAAAGCCTACTGTTAATGGCAGGACATGAGGTTTTGGTCTTTAAGCAAAAGTTTAACTAGAGCTGAATGGGGTAAATGAATCGCCCAATATCTGTCACATCTAAGTCATAGCATCAGTGTGGCCCCTCGTCACACCCACCTCTCATATCAAGGACAGCTGTGGCAACTGTAGGAAGCGCATGGTCTTGGGGTCAGGGTACCTGGGATCTAGTCGTGGCTCAACCACTAAGAAACCAGCTGGGTGACCTTGGGACTAAGTCATTAATCTCTTTCCTATCTAGGAGAAAGGGGGTTGGGCTAACTGATCTAACTTTCCCCCCCTACTTTAGATATTTGTTCCTAAGTTTCTAGCTTTTTACAAAAAACTTGACCTTCAGGTTTGAAGAAACAATTGATCTAAGTCTGGCTCCTGAGGTGGTAAGGATGTAACTGGTCATCAACCTTCATCTATCATTGGCTTGGCATGATGGAGTCATTTAAATGACTTTTATACATTTCCACTTTTCTAATACATGGTCCTATTTCAGCATTTATCAGCTTTTTATTTTCCTTCTTGTCTCGTCACTAGGCTCTTGAGTTCCTTAAAGACTGGAACCAGATCTTTTCCCCTCTGAAATTCCAGTGCCTGGAATTTCCATGGCTAAAGCCATGTGGGATGAATCCGGTTCTATAACATCAATATTTTCCTTTTTGGAATCAGCCCTTGGTCTGCTGAGTTATGGAACGAGACTGGTCCTTCAGGACTCCAATTCTTCTACCATGTGGATCATTCCAGCATTCAGGCTGACACTGCAGAGGATGGTGAGGTGTATCCTTTTCCCATGAGGAGTAAGGAAAATCTACTTCTTCTTAAGAGGCACTGTCACTGTTCTTTCCCAGCAGGGTTAATGTCACTGAGGTTAAAGTGGCCTGCTTTAGGAGGTGAAAGTAGCCTCCAACCCTCATCTTTCTATAGACGGTGGCTTACAATCCCAAGATCGGACACATAATCAAATGTCAATTCAGATTGGGTTTTCTAGTGTGGCTTTGTTAATATCATAACTGTATTCTGAATGCTCTCCAGATCACACATTTTGTTATTGGTGGCACAAAACCAGTAGAAGGTACCATTTCATGTCAGCAAAAATCTGGAGGGTTGCATTTCTTTCCAGTTAGTACTCATAGCAGGTGGGAATATAATATTAGAACATCACCCTTAGGCAGATGGCACTCTGTCTTCTGAGTGAAGATTTTTGGACTTCAACAAGTATATTTTACTTTATATGGAACTTTCTATAGGTCCACATTAATATTTTTTCCATTTACCATCCCAATTTGGCATAGACTTTTGGACTACTCAACTGGAGTTAAAAGTCTGAATTGTTAAGTCAGCTGATTACCATTTCCACTAAGAAAGAATCAAGAAGGAATAGGTCACTTTAATAGTAATGGGGGGATTAGTTTAGATTTAGCAAAGACTTTCTGAGGGAAAGACGTGCTATATTTTTCTGAATCAGAAGACAGTTGAGGAATTTCATTTTCTAGAAGGTTTTGAAAATAGAAATAAGTATTAATTCATATGGGTATCATTAAATCTATAACCTCTACCTGGAGGCAAGCTGAGATGGTAGAAATTATGAGGACATTTAATTTAGAATTAAAAATGTATTAAACACTGGTTTTATAATTTTATGAAGAGTACAGGATTATATTAAATACCTTAGGATTTTACCATTAACTCTGAAAGTCCTCTGACGTACTAGAATCTGTTCTTTGAAATAGTACAATTTCATTGGAAATTGCTTGTACTGATTACTCACACATATTAAAGTCTTGAAAATGACCAATAGAGATAAAGAAGATAAACTACAGATTTAAAGATGATAGGCCAAAACAAAAAAAAACTAATATTACTTGGAGGAGAAAAAGATGAGTTTGATTATCCTGCTTCATTTATGTGGTCAAAAAGCAGGAGAAAATAAAAGTTATTTATGAGTTACAACCGGGTAGTTTAAACTTCTGTATAATGCATTCTCTCCCTCCAGCAGCAAAGCAGCAAATACTCCTGCCAGGTATTGGCTCTGGTCTGTGGTGTGCCCGCTTCTACTCACAAGTGAAGATGGAAATGACCACACTGCTGACGTGCTGTGTTTGAACACTGCTAACGCGTGTGTGCCAAGGTTGTGTTCGGGATTTACATCTGCTCTGTCCTCTTCTCACTCCTTTCTGGAGGGTTCTGCAGGAGTTCACCCTGTGTTTTTGTCAATCCTTGTGTTTCCTACTGTAAGGAAAGGCCAAGTAATGGGAGGCCAAAGATGACTTCTTAGCTCTGAGGTTTAAAAATCTGCCAAATGTTTTCTTAATTTAGACAGCTGTGAAATTTATTGTCAGATATAAAAAGCATCTGAAAAGTATATAGAGAAATGGACCTCAAAGATTCTCTTTTTAAAAAGGGAAAGCACAAACACAGTCCCCCTACTATCACAAATTCTGTAGTAGAATTTCCCTCATTTGGGGAAATTGTAGGGGTCAGTGTATGTGGACTACAATGGAGAAGCCCCACCCTGGGAAGACCACCTACACGATCATGGTATCTCCCCTGCCAGGTAATTATCAAAGATTTATTCATATACTGTGCTTACAATTATTGGATTCTGTAACTGAAGACCTATATCTCACTAAGTGTTCCACATTAGAGTCCACATTGTACATCACATGATCCAGTTCAGGAGACAGTCGGAGTGGTCAACAGCTCCCTCCTCCAAATAGGGGTAGGGCAGCTCTTAAGCTGACCCCTTCGAGAGCTCTGTGCATGGTCATTTTAAAAGCTTACCATGAGCTGCCTTTGAATTCCGGTTGTTTTTCAGGGGCTGGTGGCAGGCACAAAAATTGTTAGGTTGTTTCATTCTCTTCCTTTCAGCTCTTTCCAGTGGTGCCCTCCCTAGCAGTAAGCGATGACCACAGAAGAGGCAAGGATCATTCTGAGAACGTGTTGTAAGGTCTACCCTTTGCTGCAATTCAGGCAGACTGCAAACAGGAAAGCGTCTACACTGGCCCTGTGTACCGGAGCAGGAAGCTGGGCGGAATAGCCAGATCCACTGCTCAGTCATGCCCCGCCATCACAGGGGATGATGGGCTTCTGGGAGGGGCCTTGATCCTCTATGGCAGAAAAAGGGGCAGCTCATGCTGTGGGGGAAAGGTCAGTAAGAATACGGAAGAGGTGATAAGTGGGTTCCCTCTGTGACATGGCTCTGCCACGTCCCAGGGCTTTGTGACACTCCTGGAAACCGATGCTGGGGGTACTTAACATTTTCCCTGGGACACAAACATGACTTTCCTCTTTTAATCCTTGTAACATGCTGTAACAGGCTTCCTGTATTTTCCTCCTTGGTCAATAACAGAGAATGTTTTAATATTTATGTGAGAAAATTTCATTCTTTTCTGGCCATGTCCTTCCTTTGTATTAGAAACATAAGTAAGAATTTTTTTTTTCTTTCTGTTTTGCTCTGGCCTCAACTGATCACCAATACAGCTAAGAGATTTTTATTATATTTGTTGTGACTTTACCATGATTCACCATCCATACAAATGGCCTGGTTGCTATAGGAACGTAAGTATTAGAAAAGGGGCAGTAAATGGTGGCACCAAATAAAGACATAAATAAAGTGGTGGAAATAAACCATAATATAGTGAGAGTGGCAATAAAAGTTTTATTATCTGTTATTTGGGAAAACCTTTACCTCTAACGTGACCATACCAAGTTCAAGCAAAAAATAGAGAGAGAAAGAAAACCGAAAAACTAAATCCTCAGTTTTCTTCTGATTTTGGAAAATTAACATTAGTTTCTTAGGTCTTTCTGAAGTGGGAATAAAAGTTTATAGCTTTCTGAATCTCTTGTTTGATTAAAATATAAAATGCATAATTTCCTGAGATACACATAAATCCTGGCAGATATATGGTCAGTGGTGCTCTAGTGGCTAACATCTACAGCGAATGCTAAGAGCAGATTTCTAGAACCAGGTTTCTGCTTATACTTCTATTATGTTCGAGAATAACGTGCTGTTTAAGAGAGAATTTATCATTAGGTTATGGGTATTGGTGACAGTGTGGCCTTGGCCTTGTTTCCTACTACAAAATTCAAGATGTATAAATATCAACCTGCAATAGCCAAACAGATTATCATTTATTTGTCATGACTAATGTCCTTAATCAACCTAGCAGTCTTACCTAACACAAACAAATGTTTAGCCATTAAAGCAGAAGCGCAAGCATGAATGCATTTGTTTTAATTGCTCTTCCCTGATGAGGGCTGTTAGCCTGCTTTCTCAGTAAGCGGTGCTGCACATGAAGCCATTTTATGTAAAAATTTCATCTACAAATATCCACTACAAATCCTGATTCACTATATGGGAATATTCAACTTCTATATTATGCCTAAATGGAAATGTGGTGAAATATGCCTAAGTCTTGGAGCAGTGTTAATATTTCAAATTTAGGCACCTTAATAGCAAACACGTAAACTATTCAAAATAGCTAACAATTAAATAGTGCTTACTATTTACTATGTATTATTGCAGCATATATATACATCATATTATATATTGCATATATATAATTATAATACTTATTTCATTGGGTAATTGTGAATATTATATTAGAATATATAATTATTCATGCATACATATGAACATATCATATATATATGAATATATAGTCTAGAACTTATAGATGTTCAAGCTGGTTTTAGAAAAGGCAGAGGAACCAGAGATCATATTGCCAACATCTGCTGGATCATCGAAAAAGCAAGAGAGTTCCAGAAAAACATCTATTTCTGCTTTATTGACTATGCCAATGTCTTTGACTGTGTGGATCACAATAAACTGTGGAAAATTCTGAAAGAGATGGGAATACCAGATTACCTGACCTGCCTCTTGATAAATCTGTATGCAGGCTCAGGAAGCAACAGTTAGAACTGGACAGGGAAAAACAGACTGGTTCCAAATAGGAAAAGGAGTTCGTCAAGATTGTATACTTTCACCCTGCTTATTTAACTTATATGCAGAGTACATCATGAGAAACGCTGGGCTTGATGAAGCACAAGCTGGAATCAAGATGGCTGGGAGAAATATCAATAACCTCAGATATGCAGATGACACCACCCTTATGGCAGAAAGTGAAGAAGAACTAAAGAGCGTCTTGATGAAAGTGAAAGAGGAGAGTGAAAAACTTGGCTTAAAGCTCAACATTCAGAAAACTAAGATCATGGCATCTGTTCCCATCACTTCATGGGAAATAGATGGGGAAACAGTGGAAACAGTGTCAGACTTTATTTTTTTGGGCTCCAAAATCACTGCAGATGGTGACTGCAGCCATGAAATTAAAAGACCGTTGCTCCTTGGAAGGAAAGTTGTGACCAATCTAGATAGCATATGAAAAAGCAGAGACATTACTTTGCCAACAAAGGTCTGTCTAGTCAAGGCTATAGTTTTTCCAGTAGTCATATATGGATGTGAGAGTTGGACTATAAAGAAAACTGAGAGCCGAAGAATTGATGCTTTTGACCAGTGGTGTTGGAGAAGACTCTTGAGAGTCCCTTGGACTACAAGGAGATCCAACCAGTTCATCCTAAAGGAGATCAGTCCTGGGTGTTCATTGGAAGGCCTGATGTTGAAGCTGAAACTCCATACTTTGGCCACCTAATGTGAAGAGCGGACTCATTTGAAAAGACCCTGATGCTGGGAAAGATTGAGGGCAGGAGGAGAGGGGGATAACAGAGGATGAGATGGTTGGATGGCATCACTGACTCAATGGACATGAGTTTGGTTGGACTCCGGGAGTTGGTGATGGACAGGGAGCCCTGGTGTGCTGTAGTCCATGGGTACAAAGAGTCAGACATGACCGAGTGACTGAACTGACTGGCAATAATATATATATATATATATATATATATATATATATATATATATATGCATTTTCATATAATCTTCACAATTACCCAATGGGGTAAGTACTATAATTAGCCTCACTTTGTTGCTAAGAAAGCCAAGATATAGAAAGCTTAAAAATCTTGCTCAAGGTCTTACTGCTACAAAGTAATGACTTTGGGATGAGAAGAATCTGGGCTCATCACCAGTTCACTATGCTGCCTTCAACTTGTTTCTTTCAAGAGTAAATAATTTACCCTCTAGTGTTAGCTAAGAAATATCTAGAAGCTCCTTGTTCGCATTTTGACTAAACTCAATCTTCCTTCCATTTACCTATATTAAAGATGACAAATCTTATATTTGAAGGGATATGCACATCAAAACCAGGAATACACCACAGCAGTGGTTAGCCATGGTTTCCTTTGTAAGCAAACCTTCGCGTTCCTATAACATGAAGAGACCATTTCCCAGTATGGGTGATGGCCAGTCTCCCACACTGCTGGTGGTGCTGGGAGGCCTGGCCACAGACCCACTTCTGAAGATGACTCTCTGGCAAACAAGCTGAAGAGCCAATAGATCCAACCACCTCTCTTCACAAGAATGTTTTCTCTTTAACACCAGTCTTGAAGTACTTGGGTTTAGCTATCTTTAGGTAGCTTAAGTGGAGAAGGCAATGGCACCCCAGTCCAGTACTCTTGCCTGGAAAATCCCATGGACAGGAGAGCCTAGTAGGCTGCAGTTCATGAGGTCGCCAAGAGTCGGACACGACTGAGCGACTTCACTTTCACTTTTCACTTTCATGCATTGGAGAAGGAAATGGCAACCCACTCCAGTGTTCTTGCCTGGAGAATCCCGGGGATGGGGGAGTCTGGTGGGCTGCCGTCTATGGGGTCGCACTGAGTCAGACAGGACTGAAGCGACTTAGCAGCAGCAGCAGCAGCAGGTAGCTTAAGAGTGTTCCTTACTTTATCTCCATAGTAAACACAAGAAGAGATCCCATCTTCTTTGAGTTGTTTTTATGGGAAACACAATCATGGCCACCAGAAAAAAAAAAAATACAAGAAACACTTACCTCTCTCTACACTGGTTAGATCTGGCTGGAAAACTAGGTGTTCTCTTTCTTTAAAACTTACATGATTATGATGAGAGATTATGCTCTGCCCTCCCACTCCCACAAAAGAAAAATTCAGGAGTGATGTGTTTCTTCCCTTTTTCCCTAAGGCATTTGATCACCCTTTCTTCTTTACATGGACAAGCAGCTATCCAGAAGCAGGCCGCCAACCACATCTTCCTAGTTTTTCCTAGTCTGTAACATGCTTGCCTGTCCCAGAAGATCATAGTTCTAAGAGTCGTAGTTGAAATTCCTAGTCTTTAGGATACCTGTTGTAAAGATAAGGATCCTTTCAATCTTCCTGACACTTAAGTGGGTAACATATATGTTAGGGCAGTGCTTGTCAGTGGAGCAGGTTCCCTGTGAAAGTATTAGAATCTTGAGGTATGAAATACAGATTGAAAAGGCACATTTAAGGGGAATAAGCTATAGTTTGAAAGGCATGTTTAAACTTATTATCGTCTTTTTTTGCAGGGATGGTTCATGAAATATGAAATTTATAATGCTGCTGCTGCTGCTAAGTCATTTCAGTCGTGTCCAACTCTGTGCGACCCCATGGACTGCAGCCTACCAGGCTTCTCCGTCCATGGGATTCTCTAGGCAAGAACACTGGAGTGGGTTGCCATTTCCTCCTCCAATGCATGAAAGTGAAAAGTGAAAGTGAAGTCGCTCAGTCATGTCTGACTCTTAGTGACCCCATGGATTGCAGCCTACCAGGCTCCTCCGTCCATGGGATTTTCCAGGCTAGAGTACTGGAGAGGGGTGCCATTGCCTTCTCTGGAAATTTATAATAATACTACACAAATACATGGGACTCATATTTACCAAAAGGGGATACAGTTTTCAGAGTGAGTAGGTGGACCCATCTTTAGTCAATAAGAAACAAAGAACAATGGTTTTATGTTCAAAGGTACCCAGAATATAAGGAAGGAGTCTTAAAGAAAAAAATTACATCTTTGATTTTATCAGATCAAAAGAGCAAGAAAAAAAATTCAAATAAAACGTTGTAGGCAAAGGTAGTACGAACTAACCCAGTCTGAAATTGTATGTGGTGCAACTGTTATGTCGATAAGGGATATCATTTCAATGGTCTTTGGCACAGGGTAGTGAGCTACTTATCTTCTTCCTGCAAAACACTCTTCCTATAGGTTTCCTTACATCCAAGATGCCAATGGACCCACAGGTTTTTTCAGGCCAAAAGACATCGGTTAACATTTCACTTACGTGAGCTTTTGAAGTCTTTCTTTTTCAGTCGCCTCCTCATCATGGTTCCACGTGGGCTAGTGGAGTAGAGGCTTCGAGGCAAAGTCCCCATGTTCAGGGAACTCAGGCTGTATGCACTCATGGAGGTGGGAGAGAAGGATGAAGACACCAAAGCTGCTGTAAGAGAGTGAAGACTTGGCACAGAGCATTCTCAGGGGGCGTGTAAGCCTGCCACACCTGTCAACCAGCAACAATCCAGAAAACACACAAGATGCACAGCAATGGCTAGTAGGTGGCTCCAACCAATCAGAGACCTGGCTAGTAGGTGGCTCCAACCAATCAGAGACCAAGTCTCAGGAGCCATGGAGACAGTGCTTTAGAATCTGTGTTATAAGAGCCCAGAAATGCCTAAGGAGCAGCATCGATCTCCGTAAGTACAATGCAACACAGAGAGGCTCTACGAGTTTTGCTTTAGACAAAAAAAGAAAACATTAAAGCAAGTTTCTCCATAAACAACAACTCAATGCTTCAGATACATAATCTCATTTTCATAGACAGCTTCTGGCATGAATTTCACAAGTGGTTCCATATACACAAATAAGGTCTGAGAACATTATCTTCTATATACTATTCTTCATTGCTATTTCCTGACCACACATAAATCATTCTGAACATTTACATCCTCTCTTAACAACAAATGCTTTCTAATGGAAAAGACAGACTTAAGAGATGACAGAAATGAGAAGTTGCTACTACAAAAAAAAAAAAGACACCACACCTATGAAACCAAATATGGTATGAATCAGATGAAGAAGGCATGAGAAGAATATAATTTAAGTAAAAGACCAGGAGGAGAAAGCCTGGAACATTACGAGGGCTGTTTGGAGGAGGCGCTTTCATGACTGTCAGGGCTGGCGCTCTGCAATGGTCAGGGTGGAACGAGTTATAGTGATGGTAGGTGTGAAGGCTGCAGTGGTTGCTGGCCCAGAAGTCCCAGGGAAGTGGCCTGTCGCTCCTCTGAATTTTCACTGCCCACATGAAGTGATGATGAGAAATAAGAAAAAACAAACAAAGAACCAAAAAAGAGGAAAAAGTAACTGAACTGCACAAATAAAAAGTAACAACAACAACAAAAAAATGAAGCCTGCTTGCACAAAAAAAGGAAAAAAACTGGCTTTGCCCTTTTCTCAGTGGTCAGCAAAACCTATGATTAACACCAGAGATGGTAACTTTTCATCTTCCCAACAATAATGCATGTCTTTCCCCAGCCCATTTTTTTCTCCTTTTAAGATGACTACTGAATCAATTTCTAATCTCCCCCTGTGCTTCACAGCAGAGATTAAAACATTTTTTTCTTTAACTTAAAAGTCAACCCTGCAAGATCTATGGCACAAGATTAGTAATTAGAGATTTGCAAATCTTGGCCAGTTAGTAGCTCTTGTTTTGAGAAAAAGAAAAGAATGAATGATAAATCATACTGGCTCCTGATTCAAAGGATGTACTAGTCACATATCACAATTTACTGCTCTGACATTTTAATTACACTACTATTCATCACTTGAACCACAATAAACTATTCTATCAGGATCTTATCCATATCCTAATAAGAAGATGCAAGTGTCAACATACTTTACAATTTGGGGGGTATTTTTAAAAGCTGTATTTATATTTGAAAGAAGGCATTTAATTATTAAAACTATTTCAAATATTCTTGTATTTTTTAAGATGCCACAAAATTTTAATAAAGCTAATTTCAAAATGCTGGTGTCCACTTTATGTTTTAAAAAATGTATATCATACTTCCATTCTAATTTCAATATTGTTTGATTTGACTTTCTACTCAGTGGTCTGAAAGTATGAGCGCTTTTATGTTTGTTACTATATTGATTGGAAAATTTTCACTTAACTGTCTTAAAGAATGAAAAATAAAATATGGACTTTTATCTCTATTGTCATGATTCTAAGACTAGGTGCCTTACATATGAATGAATTTGCAGTATTTATTCATGGAGTGAGGTCAGATACTCTAAGTATTTAAAGGAGAGTTCTTTGGGTAAGAGTTTAAATTACACCATCAGTGACATCAGCCTCATTGACACATCTCAGCCTTTCTGGAATGAGACAGATCATGGAACAAAAGCATGACAGATCACCACGGGCTGAGGCCACCTGTATTTCCGTTCCAGTTCCAACCCATCTTCTCTATCAGACCTTGACCAGTTACTCAACCTGTCTAAGTCACAGTTCCCTCATTATGTCAAGTAGAGATCACAAAAGCATCTATCCCAGAGGCCAACTGTTGAGAATATGCACCAAGGTGCTTAGCATGGTGCTGGCACACAGAATAAAAACTAGTGACTCTTTATTTAATAGCATTGATACCATATACTTTCTATCTACTTGCCAATGAATACTTTTTCTTTTTTTTTTAAGGAAACAGGTATATCTCTCACGCTACAAATTTCATTCACTGGACACAAGTTGAGAGACTGAGAAATCTGCAGCACACTTTCATGGCCACCATCATTTTGTAGTCCTGAACATATGGTCTTTTGCTTCTATATACTTCAGTTTCTAGTTTTGGGATTTATCTCCCTCTCCACTAGTCTACTTTCAAGCTACCAAGCTACCACCTCCTTCACCTCGACCACTGCCAAATCTTCAGACTTGGCTCACTGGTTCATCTCTTACCTACCAACCTTCCAGGATCCATAGTACAGAATATTTTAAATACATAAATTAGATGATGCAACACCCATTTAAGGTATTTCAATGGGTTACAGTAACAAAGAGAATCAAATGTGAGCCCTACTTATCTCTCTAGCTTCACCCCTTCGCACACTTCCTACTTCTAATATTCTCCTACCTGTTTACAAGGCTGGCTCAGGTGCCAAGTCATTCTGACCTCCCTGGATGAAGAAGTTGTCTCTCCTATGTTATTCCATTGCTTTTTTATTAATATATTCCTCATAGTTGAAAGGGCTTTATTGATTTAATATACTTTTAATGCTTGTCTCTCTAGACTGGAATGTAAATCCCATGAGAATAGGAATCTACTTTGCTTGCCTTGCTCACTAGATGCACTGTGGCAACTAGAACAGAGCCTGGCATATAATGGCTGATGAACGAGTAAATGAGTGAAGGAACACATGCGTGAATGAATAAGAATATCAGCCAGAGGGTCCATGTACACACTGTAGCAGCATTTTCCTTGTGATAAAGAGCATTTCGAGGCAAGTCTCTTTCGCCATCCTCACTTTACTTTTGGGTGTACCAGAAGACTTTTTAGCAAGAGGCAGTCAGTGTTGGGTCTGGCTAATCTACACCCATAGCCACTTATTGAGCTCTATAAAATATCATGTGTTTCAAATGATGTACAGTGAGTAATGGTTAGATAGCATCACTGATTCAATGGACATGAATCTGAGAAAACTCAGAGACAGAGTGGAGAACAGAGGAGTCTTGCATGCTACAGTCCATGGGTTTGCGAACAGTCTGACATGAGTTAGCAACTGAACAACACAGTGTGTGAACTTTAGAATTCTCCACTCATTTTTTAACCCAGTTCTTTATGGAGTGCTGTTAAAATTACTGGGCAGTTTTGAGTGCTGTCAAACCAAATTGATAACTCAGTAAGGAAGATTCTGACCACCTATGTATGTCTGGCTCTGTGACATCTGTGGCAGGTTAAATGTAAGTCATTTAATTCAAGGGATTAGATCTGAAAGACAGAGTGCCTGAAGAACTATGGACGGAGGTTCGTGACATTGTACAGGAGGCAATGATCAAGACCATCCCCAAGAAAAAGAATTGCAAAAAGGCGAAATGGTTGTCTACAAATAGCTGAGCAAAGAAGAGAAGCTAAAGGCAAAGGAGAAAAGGAACGATATACCTATTTGAATGCAGAGTTCCAAAGAATAGCAAGGAGAGATAAGAAAGCCTTCCTCGGTGATGAGAAAGCCTTCCTCAGTGATCAGTGCAAAGAAATAGAGGAAAACAATAGAATGGGAATGACTAGAGATCTCTTCAAGAAAATTAGAGATTCCAAGGGAATATTTCATACGAAGATGGGCTCAATAAAGGGCAGAAATGGTATGGATCTAACAAAAGCAGAAGATATTAAGAAGAGGTGGCAAGAATACACGGAAGAACTGTACAAAAAAAGATCTTCATGACCCAGATAATCATGATCGTGTGATCACTGACCTAGAGCCAGACATCCTGGAATGTGAAGTCAAGTGGGCTTTAGAAAGCATCACTATGAACAAAGCTAGTGCAGGTGATGGAATTCCAGTTGAGCTATTTCAAATCCTGAAAGATGATGCTGTGAAAGTGCTGCACTCAATATGCCAGCAAATTTGGAAAACTCAGCAGTGGCCACAGGACTGGAAAAGGTCAGTTTTCATTCCAATCCCAAAGAAAGGCAATGCCAAAGAATGCTCAAACTACCACACAGTTGCACTCATCTCACGTGCTAGCAAAGTAATGCTCAAAATCCTCCAAATCATGTGTCAACAGTATATGAACTGTGAACTTCCCGATGTTCAAGCTGGATTTAGAAAAGGCAGAGGAACCAGAGATCAAACTGCCAACATCCGCTGGATCATCAAAAAAGCAAGAGAGTTCCAGAAAAATATCTACTTTTGCTTTATTGATTATGCCAAAGCCTTTGACTGTGTGAATCACAACAAACTGGAAAATTCTGAAAAAGATGGGAATACCAGATCACCTGACCTGCCTCTTGATAAATCTGTATGCAGATCAGGAAACAACAGTTAGAACTGGACATGGAACAACATACTGGTTCCAAGTCAGAACACAAGTACAGCAAGTTGTCACCTTGCTTGTTTAATTTAAATGCAGAGTACATCATGCTAAATGCCAGGCTGGATGAAGCACAAACTGGAATCAAGATTGTTGGGAGAAATATCAATAACCTCAGATACACAGCTATTTGTAAGCCTTCCCCAGACAGCCATTTTGCTTTTTTGCATTTCTTTTCCATGGGGATGGTCTTGATCCCTGTCTCCTGTACAATGTCATGAACCTCATTCCATAGCTCATCAGGCACTCTATCTATCAGATCTAGGCCCTTAAATCTATTTCTCACTTCCACTGTATAATCATAAGGGATTTGATTTAGGTCATACCTGAATGGTCTAGTGGTTTTCCCTACTTTCTTCAATTTCAGTCTGAATTTGGCAATAAGGACTTCATGATCTGAGCCACAGTCAGCTCCTGGTCTTGTTTTTGCTGACTGTGTAGAGCTTCTCCATCTATAACAGAGACATTACTTTGCCAACAAAGGTTCATCTAGTCAAGGCTATGGTTTTTCCTGTGGTCATGTATGGATGTGAGAGTTGGACTGTGAAGAAGGCTGAGCGCCGAAGAATTGATGCCTTTGAACTGTGGTGTTGGAGAAGACTGTTGAGAGTCCCTTGGACTGCAAGGAGATCCAACCAGTCCATTCTGAAGGAGATCAGCCCTGGGATTTCTTTGGAGGGAATGATGCTAAAGCTGAAACTCCAGTACTTTGGCCACCTCATGCGAAGAGTTGACTCATTGGAAAAGGCTCTGATGCTGGGAGGGATTGGGGGCAAGAGGAGAAGGGGACGACAGAGGATGAGATGGCTGGATGGCATCAGTGACTCGATGGACGTGAGTATGGGTGAATGCCGGGAGTTGGTGATGGACAGGGAGGCCTGGTGTGCTGCAATTCACGGGGTTGCAAAGAGTCAGACGCGACTGAGCGACTGATCTGATCTGATCTGATCAGATACGTAGATGACACCACCCTTATGGCAGAAAGTGAAGAGGAACTAAAGAGCCTCTTGATGAAAGTGAAAGAGGAGGCTGAAAAGGTTGGCTTAAAGCTCAACTTTCAGAAAACTAAGATCATGGCATCCAGCCCCATTACTTCGTGGCAAACAGATGGGGAAACAATGAAAACAGTGAGAGACTTTATATTTTTGGGCTTCAAAATACTACAGATGGTGACTGAAGCCAAGAAGTTAAAAGATGCTTGCTCTTTGGAAGGAAAGCTATGACCAACCTAGACAGCATATTAAAAAGCAGAAACAATACTTTGCCAACCAAGGTCCATCTAGTGAAAACTATGGTTTTTCCAGTGGTTATGTACGGATGTGAGAGTTGGACTATAATGAAAGCTGAGTGCCAAAGAATTAATGTTTTTGACCTGTGGTGTTGGAGAAGACTATAGAGAGTCCCTTGGACAGAAAGGAGATCCAACCTGTCCACCCTAAAGGAAATCAGTCCTGAATATTCCTTGGCAGGACTGATGCGGAAGCTGAAACTCCAATACTTTGGCTACCTGATGTGAAGAATTGACTCATTTGAAAAGACCCTGATGCTGGGAAAGATTGAAGGCAGGAGAAGGGGATGATAGAGGATGAGATGGTTGGATGGCATCACTGACTTGATGGACATCAGTTTGAATGAGCTCCGGGTGTTGGTAATGGACAGGAAAGCCTGGCATGCTGCAGTCCATGGGGTTGCAAAGAGTCATACACGAATGAGTGACTGAACTGACCTGAACTGAAATGTAGGTCATAATACTTACTTTGACTTGAACTGGGGACTAAATCTTCATATACATAAAATAATTAAGAGACAAAAATTATATAATTAATGCACAAAACTGCCTGCCATGTATAATTAATTTAAAAGGCATTCAGCAAACAATGTAGCCCAGAGAAGACAGCTGTAGCCTATTTTGAACATGCACTCTAAATCTATTCTGTTTTATGGTGATGGATTTTATACTCATATGTTAGACAAGGATTTCAGTTTAAAAATAAGATGTCACATTTTTGACATACTCTTTCATTTTGAAAAAAATTCATTTACATTCTCCCACTTAATGGTCCCCATAATATTAATAACAGTCAACTTTCACTGAGTCCTCACTATATACCAGGCCCTAAGTGCTAAGTGATTATACATGGACTATCTCAGATAATACTCATAATACATCTATGAGGTATATAGTATAATAACACCCATTTTACAGATGAAGAAACTGAGGCATAGAAAAGTTGAGTAACTTGCTAAGTTCCCAAGTGGTGGAGCCAGAATTACAGTTCTGAGAGCCTGACTCTGAGTCCCTGCCCTCCGCCACCACACTATACTTGCCTCTTCCTATGCATGTTCCTAAGTCCTTTGTTACAGATAAACAAACAGTAAGGAAAATATAATGTTTTTTCTATCATTCCATGGTGACATTGCTGTTGAAATCTTGAGGTATCTGACATGGGAGGTACTTTTGTTCTCTTCTCTAACTGCACCCTCTTATCTAGTCCAGGAGTTGAAAGGTATAGGCAATAGGTACGCTGTTGGTTGCTCAGAAATGGTAGTTCTCCTGGTACTGAATCATAGAACCTCAAGACTCTGCTCACATTTTCTTTTCCAAAGTCTTTTCCAAAGTTTCCTCCAAGCAAGACCGTCTCCCAAAGACTCTCAGGGGCACAATTTCTAACCTTAAAAACTCATTCTTATGGCTTTTTGAATGCTGCTATTTCCCAGCAAAAGGCATAGCAAATCTGTTCCTGGTTGATGTGTCCATTTCTGTATTTCCCTAAAAATACTATTGTGAATGCTTTCTTGCTCAGCAAAATCTGTGAAATGTTTTATCTCCATCTACCCATGAGATGAGAGGCATGCTGTTTAAGCATCAGAAATCTTGAAAAAAAACAAAACAAAACAACTAGAACTTTCTTATGGAAAAAGGTAAAACTACATAACAATTCTACTACATCTCAAAACAGAAGTTTGAGAATCATAAACATTATAACAATTTTGGGGTATATTTTCTCTTCTTAATTGGGATTTAATTATGTTTAAGACCCATTATTTATTTCCTTTTGGAAATACAAGTCTGATTTTAATATAAAATGTAGGGAGATACTTGCATGTTAGATAAAGAAGATGGTGAACAATTTTCAACAATAGTGGATGACAGGGTCAGAAGCGGGAGTTAGAATTACTAAAATTACCAGCCCTTCACCCCGCTGCAAAATCACAAATGACATCAGCTTTTCCACAGTGAAGAAAAAAAAGTTAGTTCTTGGTCTCCATCCCCTTTATATATAAATTCATCTTCTCAGACTGTCTTGGCAGATAAAAACATTTAATATTTCATGAGTGGAAACTATTTGAACTATGATTTGTTTACATGGCGAATAAGAGGCAGGGAAGATGAGGTTGCTAAAGACAATGACATTTTTATAGGGTCTGTTCACATTTCTGATTCTGATCCTAGAATTTACCAAGCAGAATCTCCTGCTGAAAAAGCACTAGGCAGTGTGTACTGTTATGCCTGGTGGGCTCCAAATCCAGTGGCACCTTCAGATTAATTTAGAAGAAACGTAACAGCTTTAGAAATCTCCCTTCTCAGTCAGTGAGCAGGAAAGACCCGCACATCCTCCTGACAGGAATGGAACAGTCCCATGAATCGTACCCCCTTATCATTTCTATTTAAACGAGGCAGAATTTCTGTTCATAACCTGCCTCAGCTGCCTCATTTCTCCAACTCCAATGTGTAAAATTAAAATCTGATAAAGGGAATGCTGTATTGGAGATTTTCATTAGCTCCAGAGCTGTCTAAGCTCCATTTAATTAAAAAAGGTTGCATCCAGCTGACTCATTCAATATGAAAATTATTTCGTGCTGCTTTTTTTTCAAACTGTGGGAAAGTGCAGCATGTTTTAGAAGGTTGGAGACATAGGAAACAAACAACCTCCTCAGAAGCAAAATTTTGGTTCCAGAGAAAATTCTTCTCTCTCTCTAAACATAAAGAAATGTGTTCCTCACCTCTAGGGAGCCTGATAAGTACTAGTGGGGATCAGAAGTTGGTTTCAAGGAATAAAAAAGGAGAGTGCTTGATTTAAGGAAGAGGAGCAAGGGAGCGGTTAGAACAAAGACCCCACCGGAGAGTTGTTCTTCATTTGATTTTGGGCTCAAAGTCCTTTTTCTTGCACTGGGTTTTATTTAAGGATGCCTAGGTGGGACAGGGTATAAACACTCAGCAAAAGATCTGTAAGCTTCAAGACAGTGAAAATCCAGATTCCCTCAGGTGGAACTTGTTACTGCATAATCCTAGTCAAGTGTTCTGACACTCCTAGGAGAAATATTTGGTCAGAAGTTTGTTCTCCAACCTAAGGAAAACAACTAGTCTGAAAAACAGACAAAATCTCTCATGAAACTGTTTTCCCCCTGAAATATTTGAAGGATCTGGCATGAATGCCCACTTCATAACTGTTTTTAAACAGTGGGAGTTTTAGTATTTGCCTTTAAGGAAGTTCAATGCAAATCACAGGAAGTCAAATTATTTCCTTTCTTCCCACACTCAATTTGTACCAAAGGCTTAAAAAAAAACCAAACAGTACAAATATGAAAATTCTATTTCAAACAGTGTTTCCTCAATTTGGGGGTTTCAGGTGAAACACCCGGGGCTTGGTCAAAGGAATTGGGAAGATGAAGAGAGTAAACGAAGATCGCCTGTTGTCTGAGAAGAAACGATGGAGGCAGAATTGAACTTGGCCTCTCTCTGCTTTCTAACTCTGCTGGAGAAGCAATCATTGCAAGGGGAAGACAACAGAGGTTTATGTGGGTGGATCCTCTCACCATGGTCAGGTCCCTTCAGGGCCAGGCGGGTCTGATGATGGGGAAGAATCTCAAGCTTGACCTGGTCGGTGGTGTTGGCTAGGAACTGGGTTGCTTCTGCGAGCGTGCAGTACTCCATGCTGGTGCCGTCGATGGACAGGATGTGATCGCCCACGTGCAGAGCACCACACCTATGAGGAGGAGAAGATGATGGCGCGCCTTCCTCTTTGGGTTATGACTTTCACGTCCTCATACTTAAAACTTCACACAGTTTTCATTTTCTTAAGGGGAAAAGGAAACGCTTGAATGTCATAGGAAACACTACCTGTCAAATATTAACTATCTTGGGTATGAAAAGAAATGTAAAACCTTGTAGAAAAATACAGAAAAACTCAAGGAAAGGTTTTTCCTTGTCCTTTATAAAAAATATATTATTTTGAGGGTGGCAGGGCTGAAAGTTGAGGGGAAGTGAGCAAGCAAGGAGGGAAGAATAGGAAAATGTTTTCCTTTGACTTTTTTTCTGTGATTTTTTTCCCCCTGAGTTTTTATATCTATAAATACGAGTTGGTAAATATTCAGAATGTAAAGATGGGACTCGCAGAATGGGAATTGGGTCATTTACGATTTTCTTGGGAGGATAACTTGGGAGAAAGATTCAGCTAGTGCTTGCTCGGAATCATCTCACACATGCTCCCAGATCACCAGTTCTTGATTATTTTGTTATTCTGGAGATAAACATTTATTAGTGCAAAAGCTCTCAAAGATGATGGAAATGAGGCAGGCGTCAAAGAGTAATCAAAGGACGCCTCTGTGGTGAGTGAGGGGGAAGCTGGGGAGCAGGAGGGGCGGGCTGCTACGCCTTGCTGAACTCAAGAGGCTGAGTGAGTTGGGAAAAGCACACACAGCAGTCAGCATCTCAAGGTGCCAGTCAAGTGGACAGCTGCTTAAACTGCCTACCCTCTGCAACAGGACAGAAACAGAGGGAGAACGTGAAAGCATCCTGCACCACTGAACGGGAGGGCATCCCTGAATCCATCACTCTTAAATGCCTGAACGGAGCTAAGAGCACAGTAGAGCTACAGACTGACCACTACAGGGGTAGCCGCAGAGCATCAGAGTCAGAAGTTCACCAGGAAGGGCAGAAGAGGGATGGAGACATGCAGGGAGACTGGGCATTGGGGTAGATCTAAACACTTGCACGATGACCACAGTCTACTTCTCAGGACAAAAACGTTTCAAGTCATCCCTCCCATCTAAAAATAAAATGCCACTTGGGTGCACCTGGAGTGCTTCAGCTATGGGAGGTGGGGGTTTTCTTACCAGGAGTGGTTAAATAATTTATTAGGTGGTAAGGTAGTCTTCCTCCCCCACCCCCACCCCTGCAATTTGTAAATCTATCAGAAGAAGAATTCGGGATAAAAGACTGGCATTTTTATGTCATGAGAATGAACGATGTTTTGGGGGACCCTTGAATATAGTGAAACTCTAAGATTAACATACGTCAGTGGAGGGCCTTTCTTTAAAGACTATCATTTTTAAAATGTTGTTTTACTTCCTGAAGAAAAAAGGAATAAGATTGTATGGTGGCAGGATTTAATTGTTCACAATTCAAGAAACCACAGGACTTCTCTGCATGGAGCATCATAAAGATCTGCTTAGCTACCCTCAACCAAAAATGGGCTATTACTCTAGGACACAGTAGGTGAATGTACATAGTTGCTTGACTTTTTCTCATTTCTAAAGGCCACACCAAACATTCGGGTGAAGCAACATTACTTCACGCGGTAGCTGATAAGGAAGGTGAACTTTTAAGCTCTAGAATACTAACTTGTTTTGTATATGAAGCTTGTATAAACTGGCAGAAGAGCTGTTTTGTTTTACCTGTGTGTGCATGTGTGTAGGTATTACATATGTGTGTATACATATATGAATATATCTCTACATAGTTTAACACACGTGCAATTTGGAAAAGTAGGCACTTTCTATGACACTCACCTGTCTGCAATACTTGCAGATTTGATTTTGTCTATGACAATGACCTGTTTGTTACAGCACATTGAGGTAGTTAGGGCCACCCCAAGGCTGGCACCCGGAGTTTTGGCAACTTCAACTAGTAGTGGTCCGGATGCTGTTGCCACAGAATCTATGGAAGAAAATTTCAGAAAACAAAACACAGTAAACAAGCAAACAGACACAGAAAAAAGGTGGAGAAGGTTCAGTCTGGTGTTGATCTGTTAATGTTATTAAAACTTCAGATTTCCCTCCATTTAACATCTCCACGTCCAGTGAGTGGTAACTTCTTAGGGCATCTTTTAGGATGCCTGTTCTATCCAGCTAGTAGTACAGTAATATGTGCATGGGTTTACCTCTTCAATTAAAATTTAAGCTTCACATCAGTTGGGATAATGTCTTATGTTTCTTTATGCCCTCTACATTACTTGATATTGTGTGCATGCTAAATTGCTTGATACAGTGCCTGACAAATACTGGGTCTCTGAAGAAAGGTTTTAAAAATTAATTAACTCAGTAAACATCTTAGCACCTTCTATGGATGGATGGATAGATGGATGGATGGATGGGTGGGAAGGAAGGGTGAATAGACAATGTCTCTAAGTAGGCAAGTGGTAGGAAGGCATACGCTTCCCAAGTGGTGCAGTGTTAAAGAGTCCGCCTGTCAATGCAGGAGACACAGAGATGCAGATTTGACCCCTGGGTGGGAAGATCTCCTGGAGTAGGAAATGGCAAACTGCTCCAGCATTCTTGTCTGGAAAATTTCAGACAAGAGGAGCTTGGCGGCCTATAGTCCATAGAGCTGCAAAGAGTCGGACACAACTGAGTGACTGAGCACACACACAAAGGAAGGCATAACCAAGTTAAATTGGTGAATCCTCTAGGTTTTCCTTATTCTGGATCTGATATACGGTCATCTCTCCCTCGGGTGCATGCTTTATTTTTAGCTTGGAATGCTCTTCATTCCTTCAACTGGTACTCACCCTTGGGGGTATAAACTTCAATTCCTCTGGGAAGCCTCTCCTGACTTATGATCTGGTGAGAACCTTTTCTCCTGCTATTTTCCTGCTTTGTTGCACAAATGCCATTCCTCTGATTTCTGCCGAACAGCAAGCTTGCTGTAAGGACAGAGCCTGTGTTCTGTCCATCACAGCATCCTCAGTGCCTGGCATAGAGACTTGTGCATATATAGTTGTTGAATGAATGTATGGATAAATGAGACAATGCATGATGCTATTTAAAGCTCAGAAGAGGAAGAGATCATATGGGAAAGAGCCTTGGATGTGGATATAATACCTGTACTTCTTCTTTTCACAATATTTTGGTCATGGTAACACAGACCAGTTATAAAAACTAAGTCTGCTTGCTTACCTAGAAAGTGTTATCTTTACCTCAGCATTTACTACAATGGGAATCAATGTATAGTTAAAGCATTTTACAAAGTGCTGTACACATAGAATATTATTGCATATTATGACCGCAAACCTTTGAATCATCTCATTTTTTAAGACTGTATATTTTCAATAGTATTTTTATGACTTTCTACTACTCTGGTGTTTGGTACTAATACAAGTTTGTTTTCCTGAAAGTATATCTTCATATCAACAAGCCAGCACTCAGATATGGTGAACTAGAAAGTGTATTCCTATAGTGAAGCTCAGACAGTATGTGCTGACTCTGGAAGCTGAAAGACCCCTGGGATAGAGTCATCTTCAGTCGCAGATGAAACAAGATATTTGTTAAATAAGGTAAAGATGAGAACAGTCATGCCAACCACATTCATACTCCAGGCCTAAGGATTCTTGCATGTACTGTGTTTCTTAAATATCTAGTCCTAGAAAAAGTTAAGAGACCATTAGGGGCTGTATTTCTTCCTGTCAATTCCAGGGGAGAGTCTCACTAATAATAGCTGGGAGGACCCAAGGGTCTTAGTCCACTAAGAAGACTTTGTGATTCTGAAGTGTGCTGGCTATAATTTTCCCGTGAATCTAACTCTATGGTGGTGGCTACTCTCAGGTTCTGCTCACCCTGCTGTGTTAACAGCCTGACCTTGGGCCATTGACAAGATCTGGCTTCTCTTCTCCTTGTTTCCCTGTTTGCTTCTCTCCAGTGCTTCTGTTGGTCATATGCTCCCCAGGGTCCTGCCTTACTCTCACCTTGGAGTTTATAGACAGCAGTCCCCAGGGCTATCTGAAACAGTGGTTTGCACCTCTCCTGCCTCACTGGGACCTCCTAGTAAACAATTCTGGTCAGTCCTTGTCACCCACATTTGAGTTATCCTTCCATCATGAATATAGGTGATTCTTCCTACTTCTCAGCTCTAATAGTCAAAGTGCTACTGCTACAGCAAATGCACATAATCTGATGCCCATAGCTCCACTCCCAGGTCTATTGTCCTTCTCTTCTTGGAGTTTGCTCCCTTGCAATGTCTCTTCCTGTTCAGGTTGAACCTCACATGAGCTCTGGCCTACTGGAGTCTTTTCTGAGATTATCTTTACAGAGGAGGATTAATCTTTAGGAGGACTAATTTTAGAAGGACAGATATCCCAAAGACTTGATGGATTTTAACAGATAGTTTTGTAAGGAGACAATCACTTATATTCTTCCACATGCTTTTCTATCTAAATATAAATTCATGGGGCTTCCCAGATGGAAGTAATACACTTTTCTGTTACTTATAACCTAATCTCTAAGACATGACAGAAACTGAGAACTGTTTCTTGGTATCCCATTTTTCCTTCTTTCTTAGTAATAAGCTTTCTAAGTTTTAGCTGACTGGGTGGCTGCCCAGCTAAGGACAACACTTCCCAGCCTCCTTTCTGGTGAGATGCAGCCATGTGACAAAGTTCCAGTCAACAGGAAGTGAGCAGAAGTGAGACATGATACATTCTTAGAAAGAATGGTGGTGCCCTCCTCTGTCTCATTTTCCCCTTCTTGACGTTGCATTGTGGGCCCAGAACTGGTGACCATCTTCCACCATCAGACATGGGCATGGTGCCACCAGAGAGAGGACCTTAGATTCCTGAAATCATATCTCCAGAGACTGTTTACTCTCCCAAGAAATAAACTATCACATTTAAGCTAGTAGGGTAAGTGTGAATTTTTGTTGCCAGCTGAATCTTTATTCTGACAGGCCTTTTCACTTGAGTCTATCCCCCTCAAAATACCTTTCTTGAATTTTTATTCTAAGAAGCTACTATTAATAGCTATTTTCAGACATAAATTTTATAAAGCCACAATCAATCATGACCCAGTACACACACTAGGTTTTCATGTTTCTTAAAAGTATTACATCAGGATTAAAGATTAGTTTGTAAAGAGGTTATCAGCAGAGGTAAAAGTTATTTAAATATAAACTCTTACAGTGCTATTCTTTTTTCCTGGCCTATATATTTGTCAAGGTGTTAAAAATTTTATTTTTGTAAGGTTCTAATGTTCCAGTTACAGTGAAGAGTTAATATTATTTTTTTCTCATAGGAAGAAATGATAGGAATGGGAACATTAAGAAACATAGAAAAAGGGTGTCATATTTTCTGCCATCATTAATTTAGAGGGGGAGAGAGACTGTACTCACAGCTGTTCTGGTGCACCTCTGGAATGGAAACTATTAATAGAAATAACAGTCTCTCTTTAAGTAGTACTTGCCCCATTAAGGCTTTGAAGGAACAACAAATGAAATATTTCCATTTAGGGCAGCCTAATGTGCAAGGAATGTTTGTTTGTTTGTTTTAATTTAAAATGGAAAGCTTCAGAACTCTGAAAAGAGAACCATAAACTCATGGTTAAAGGAAGAAGCAGTGTGATCCTAAGCTGGGCTCAGGTCTGGAGGCCTGGAGGTACGGTCCTAGTTACGGCACTAATTTACCATGTGGCCTGAGCCATCATCTCCCCTGTACCTCATTTTCTTCTGTAAAATTAGGGGACTTCAGTAAAAGCTCCCTAATCCTGATCATCTATGTCTCTTCAGAGAAATAGCAATGTTAGGTAAGGAAGAGCCTACTGGGCATCAAAAATGAGAGAAACTTGGTAAACTTTATGAAAATATGCAATAGCTGAATTTAAATTCCAGTATCCTGCTAATGAGACTTCCCAGGTGGTGCTGGTGGTAATGAACCTGTCTGCCAACGCAGGAGATGCAGGTGACACGGGTTTGCTCCCTGCTTCAGGAAGATCCCCTGGAGGAGGGCATGGCAATTCACTCCAGTATTCTTGCCTGGAGAATCCCATGGACAGAGAAGCCTGGCAGGCTACAGTCCATAGGGTCACTAAGAGTCGGACAGGACAGAAGAGACTGAGCACAGCACATCCTACTAATGGGGAGAAGAGGGGAGCTACAAGATATGAAAGTGAGTCTAGATAATTATTGTTTATCAAGATGGGATGCAAAATCTCAGACCCTTAAATATTTTGATGACAATGATAACATCCTTTAAAGACCGAGTTTGAGGGATTGTCCCTCATTGCATAGTATGAAGGACTTCTTAGGGCACAACTTTTAACTTTCTATCGAAACTGTGTCATATTGAGTTCTTAACTTATGCAGAAAAAAAATGATGAGGGAAAGAAGGTGCTTATCTTATGTAAAGATGACCATAGATTGTTGATAACTGTTTAAGGAATATGAGCTCAGCCCTCTGGTCTCTCTCTTTAGCAGCCTAGAATTTTACTTCACCATGATCACTCTCATTCATATGTCCAGCACACATTCAGAGTTCCTTTGTGGCTGAGCTGGTAAAGAATCCTCCTGCAATGAGGGAGACCTGGGTTTGATCCTTGGGTTGGGAAGATCCCCTGCAGAAGGGAAAGGCTACCCACTCCAGCATTCTGGCCTGGAGAACTGCATGGACTGTATAGAGTCAGACACGACTGAACAACTTTCATTCACTAGTACACATCCTTCACTGATACCTTGAACAATTCCTGAGTGTCTCATAAGCCCATCAGACACAACATACCCAAGCGGACTGGCAAGTCCACCCCACTCCACTGGTTCTTCTCCAGGTCTCCTCCTAGTGAATGGCTCGTATTTTAATCCATTATGGAAACCAGAAATTCAGGAGTCGTCCCCAACTCCATCTTCTCCTCACTCTCACAGATCCCTCTTGATTCTAATTCCTAAACAGATTTCAATTTCATTCTTTCTTTCCATCTCCACAATCACCATTTCCATCCAAGTACCATTGTCTGATATACCCCAATCCTCCCATGGCTCCCACCTTCCCCAATCCAGATCCAATTTTTAAAAAAGTGCAGATCTCATCATGCTAGCCTATGCTTTAAAACCCTTCAACAGCCATTTTTATAACAGGGTAAAATATATTATCATAATCTTCAAGGACCTACAGGACCTGGCTCCTGCTTACCTCACCTGTTTTCTTTACCACCGTGCTGTTCTTGTTCTCCAGCTTCCTACTCCTCTTTCAATTCTTCAAAAACATTGCATACTTTCCTGCCTCTGGTCCCTTATATATACTATTCCATCTGGAATTCTCCAGCTCCTGGTCCCTGCATCACCTGCTTCTTTACCACTGCTCTGCTCAAACGTCACTTCTGCAGGAAGCCTGCCCTGCCCTGCAAACCACATCAACCTGCCTGCCATATGCTTTAATAGCATCGCTATGCTTTCCCTTCACCGCACATCTAATAAATGTGACTCAACAATTAGTCGTTCAATTACCTCTTTGCTCTTTGATGAATAATGTAAGCTCCATGCTGTAGGGGTTGTGTATGTCTTCCTTATGACTGTGACTCTCTACAGTATCTATACAGCTTCTATGTAAACAGTAGGTGCTCAATGTGATCTGTTGATGGAATGAGTGAAAGAATGAAGGCCTAGTATTTTATTCAAGATGCAATGCTAGCAATAGTCATGATGCAGATATTTAAGTCACATTCTTGTGCTTGAGAGTTCTTAGTGTGGTTGAAATCATGTTAACCCCATTATTAAATCCTTTGAATGGCTGTTCTTGTAACAGAGTGCCTACGCATACCCGGATGATATTGATGAGGAGGGATATTTTTCCTTTGTCTAAATTCTAACCTGCATAATGATCTGTAGGTTAGATCATTATGAGGCACTGAATATTATGAGGCATTGAATGCCTCATAATATTGGACTGAGAAGTGTTTGAATTTATCTGATAGAAAAAGAATTAGAGAACAGCCTACTGGAAGAAAGTCAACCCACCTTTTTCCAGATGGAACTTGAACTTACTGGTCATTTCCCATCTATAAGTGTGTATAGCACACTCTGGGAGCTGGTGATGGATAGGGAAGCCTGGAGTGCTGCAGTCCATGGGGTCGCAAAGAGTTGGACATGACTGAGCGACTGAACAACAACACAGCAGCTAGAAATGGCCAAGTAAATGAGCTACCCCTAGGATTATGAGCTCTTAAAAGAGACTGGCATTACTCAGGGACAAATGGTTCTGGAGCTTCAAAGGAGGATATCCTTATTTGTACATATCTCTTACTCAACTTCCTTCCACAAAGGTCTGGAGGCTGCTTGCTTTAAACAAACAAAGAAACAAATGTAATATAAAGGAGCAATCAGGAAGAGTAAAAAGACCTAAGAACACCTTGCCCACAAGGGTTAATAGAGATGCTTTGACTGAATTACAAAAATGACTTTAAATTTCAGGGAAATCCACAGAGATAGAAAGTAGTTGGTAGCTGCCAGGGATTGGGGGCAGAGGGGACTAGAGAGTGACTGTTCAGAACCAGGCAGATACCATTTTAGAACCAGGCAGAGCTGATGGTAGCATGACACTGTGAATGTAGTAAACGCTACTGAATTTTAGACTTTAAGTGGTTAATTATACGTTATGTGAATTTTGTTACAATTAAAAAATACGACTAAATTTCCTGGAAACCACGGTCAATCCTGCACTGTTGGAAAAGAGGAAGTCTTCTAGTCCCTACAGTGGAAATAAAGATTCTACAAGACTCTTGTAGCAGGGAGCTCTAAAAGATATCTTTTCCGTGGAATTGTGTAAGTGTCAGTTGCTCAGTCATTTCCGATTCTTTGAGACCCCATGGACTGTAGCTCACCAGCATCCTCTGTAGATGGAATTCTCCAGGCAAGAATACTGAAGTGGCCATTCCCTTCTCCAGGGGATCCTCCCCACCCAAGGACTGAACCTGGATCTCCTGCATTGTAAGCAGATTCTTTGCCACAGAGCCACCAGGGAAGCCCATATATATTAATAGATAGTGCTGATATAATGGGGTGATGTCCTCAATGTATTTTCATAATGGCTGTTTCTTGAGGCATATGATTAAAAAGCAAATCAGTGATGCTGTCTCTATAACGAGACAAGATAATGTGATGGTCCACTTAATCAAAAGACAGACCCCAGGGCAGATAGATTGGCTCTCTCTCTAGGGACCTACCTAAATAGCAATCTTTTACCTTACTTCAGATTTCCAGCAAAAGGTGGATACTAGATAATTCAAATGGTCCTCTGTGAGGAGACCCTGGTATGCTGGCTTTCGTATACATGACTTAGACCAGATCCAAATGCTCTGGCCATCGCATGAGTCAGAGGAAGGATTCATGTAGTCTCAGGAGGCTGGGGAAACCTAATTAGACTCTTGCCAAGATAGAAGATCACCCACTTCATATTCTCACACAACTGGGCTTTCTAAGTCTGCAGGTTACATCATCATTCCTGCAACAACATGAATTTTAAAATACATTTATTGACTATATTTATATATTCCAGGAACCTCAGAAGGCACTGGGGACTCAAACATGAAAATATATTATCCCTTCCTTCACATAACCCCTTGGGGCCCATGCCAATAAGACAGAGGAGTGGGATAGAACTTTTGGATTCCACTCCAGTACTCTTGCCTGGAAAATCCCATGGATGGAGGAGCCTGGTAGGTTGCAGTCCATGGGGTCGCTAAGAGTCGGACACGACTGAGCGACTTCACTTTAACTTTTCACTTTCATGCACTGGAGAAGGAAATGGCGACCCACTCCAGTGTTCTTGCCTGCAGAATCCCAGGGACGGGGGGCCTGGTGGGCTGCCGTCTATGGGGTCGCACAGAGTCGGACACAACTGAAGCGACTTAGCAGCAGCAGCATGCCTACAAAAGTCTGTCTAGCCAAGGCTATGGTTTTTCCAGTAGTCATGTATGGATGTGAGAGTTGGACTGTGAAGAAAGCTGAGCACCGAAGAATTGATGCTTTTGAACTGTGGTGTTGGAGAAGACTCTTGAGAGTCCCTTGAACTGCAAGGAGATCCAACCAGTCCATTCTAAAGGAGATCAGCCCTGGGTGTTCTTTGGAAGGAATGATGCTAAAGCTGAAACTCCAGTACTTTGGCCACCTCATGCGAAGAGTTGACTCATTGGAAAGGACTCTGAGGCTGGGAGGGATTGGAGGCAGGAGGAGAAGGGGACGACAGAGGATGAGATGGCTGGATGGCATCACCGACTTGATGGATGTGAGTCTGAGTGAACTCTGGGAGTTGGTGATGAACAGGGAGTCCTGGTGTGCCGCGATTCATGGGGTCGCAGAGTCGGACACAACTGAGCGACTGAACTGAACTGAACTGATAGAAATTTATTCTGATGAACCTCATGAGGTTTCTACTTGTTCTTAAACTATAGGACACATAATGTTTGCAATCTTCCCAAACCCTATGAAAACTTTAATACAGTAAGAGTCAAAATGCTTATAAAATACTGGGTTATCTAATAGGATATGGTTTCCAGCTTTCTAGGAAGATTTACTCAAGTATGTCAACAAGTATATCAGGTATGACACCACCCACAGAAGGTGATTGAAGCTCCCTGTCCATAGGACTGTCCAGAGAAAGGCAATTATTACCAAGTATCTATGGTACAGGGCTTCCCTGGTGGCTCAGATAATAAAAAAATCTGCCTGCTGTGTGGGAGACCTGGGTTCAATCCCTGTGTTGGGAAGATAACGTGGAGAAAGAATTGGCAAGCCACTCCAGTATTATTGCCTAGATAATCCCATGGACAGAAGAACCTGGTGGGCAAGAGTCCATGGGGTTGAAAAGAGTTGGACATGACCGAGTCACACACACACACACACACACACACATACGGTACAAGTCAAAGGAATGGCGATGATATGAGACCTATGGGGGTCTGAGGAGACTGAGCATGGTGAGCTGGAATGCTCAAGATGAGCTTCTTAGTTGAGAAGCTGAATGCTTCTCAGCTGCCTTTATCTTAATGGGCTCTAGGAAAACAAAACTATTTTAAGTGAGTACTGCTTTCCAGAATTACCCATGTGGCAGTTACTCTCCGCATCACAGAAGAGGATCTACAAATGCTCACGTTTAATTGATCATTAGCCTTTTCTAGCAATTGTTTTCCATAATACATGTTTCCACACAGCAACGTCAGGAAGCCCATACCACCTTGTGGTATTAAGCCGAGTTCCCTTGCTGCCATCCAGCTCCATCCACAGAGGGTCTGATGAGAAGCCAGAGTCCAAAAGCCCTGGCTTTATTCCAAGATGTCTAATAAGATGCATAGGAAGAATAAAAGCGAGCAGACAGGGTAGATGAATGGGGCCCCCTTATTAAAGAAAGTGCAAGAGAAAAAAATGGACTGTGTCAAAATGAGAAAAACTAACAGAAGAAAAATCAGGAAGAAATAATCAAGAGCCCATCCCCTGACAGAAGATTAGTTTATTCTGCTGAAGTGAAGCATGGCTGAGAAAAATGGATCATGTAGATATAAATTATTCATGGTTAAAGACGTCTCAGTCATTAAGATATTTACACCCTGAGTGAAGCCTTGCACGCTGTGTTGATTTATGGGCTACATAATTACATAAGATACGCTGATGACTGTTTGCATGGGAAACACTTTGGATTTTTTATTTTGTTAATCAGTTTTCCCACTTTGAGCCCAGCATTTCAATCAGAGCTCCAGGCTTGATTAGAACCTCCCAGGGGTGGTAAAAAGACTGCTTGGTAACAGTAGTTTTGACGGCTGTACATTCCTTCAGATAAAAAGTACCTTTGGGGGGCTTTTCAAATTACCCATTAGTTAAAAGTATTTTTATCAGTGATATCCTCTTCAAATAATGCTACTAATAATTTCAACCCTTTTCAGATGAGCAAAACTCTAATAAATATTTCTTAACTTAAAAAATTGCTGGTTTGGTTTTGTCAATTGAAATTCACTACTCAGAAAATACACCCATACAACAAAAAGTATACCTTCTGTATTCAAATGAGCTTTATCTGAAATCCTAAGTTTTTCTTGGGAAGTTAAAGGGACCATCTTGAATGCAGTTATTGTACTGAAAGAAGAGTCCAAACAATGCAAGTAGAATTCAATAATACACCCATGTTAACTTGAGTTTGGCTAAAGCATGGTTGATGATTACTTTCATTCCCTGCAGCAGCCTCACCCTAGTAATTTTATTTGGAATATCTTGACACTGCCCCTTCCATTTTATGGGACTCATCTTTCTTTTGCACCTGGATTACTGGCCTATACTGCTTTTAAATTTTTTACTAAGTATAATAAACATAGGGCTTCCCAGGTGGCACTGTGGTAAAGAATCTGCCTGCCAATGCAGGAGATGCAAGAGAAGCAGGTTTGATCCCTGGGTTGGGAAGATTCCCTAGAGTAGAAAATGGCAACCTGCTCCAGTATTCTTGCCTTGGAAATTTCATGGAAAGAGAAGCCAGGTGGACTAGAGGCCATGGGGTTGCAGAGACTCTGACACGACTGAGGGACTGAACACAGCACACGTGACAAACATGTGGAGAATGCATAAATCTTAAGTTTGAAACCTGAGAGATTTCCATAAACTGTGTTTATTTTCATAAACAGACCTGTGTAACCAGACCTAGAAATACCAGCATCAAAGAATCCCTGCATCACATGTTCCTTTAAATCACCTCCCTGACCCACAGGTAACCGCCATCTTGACATCTAGCAGCATAGGTTAGTGTGTATATGTGTTAGTCGCTCAGTTGTGTCCGATTCTTTGCGACGCCGTGGACCCTGCCAGGCTCCTCTGTCCATAGGATTCTCCAGGCAAGAATACTGGAGTGGGTTGCCATGCTCTCCTCCAGGGGATCTTCCCAACCCGGGGATCGAACCCACAGCTCTTAATGGCTCCTGCATCGGCTGGTGGATTCCTTACCAATAGCGCCACCTAGGAAGCCCTCTTTTACAAATTGCACAAATCTCTCTGTTTCCAACTTTCTGTTAGGTTGTCTGGCTTATTGGTTTGTGGGAATTAAAAAAAACAAACAAACATAATCTGATATGAGTCTTTTTTTGGATATTTGTTGTACAAATATATCTTCCCTGTCTATAACTTACCATTTCAGATTCTTAATGGAGTCTTTTTATAAAGAGGAGTTCTTATTCTTTTTTTTCCTTATGGTTAGTACTTTGTGTTCTCTTTAAGAAATCTTTGCTTGCTGTAAAGTCATGATGATGTTCTCCTAGACTTTTTTTTTTTTTGCCAGATTTACTATTTAATTTTCACATTTAGATCAGCAATCTATCTGGAATTGATTTCTGTGTATGGTGTGGGATAAGGAGAGTCACCATATATTTTCTCCACCTGGGTATAGCTTACCCATCATCATTTTTTGAAAAGATCGCTTTTCTTCAGTGTGTTACAAAGTCACTTGTGTCATAAATTAGATGACTACATACCTACAGTTCTGTTTCTGCTCTGTTTCATTGATCAATCTGTCTGTCCTTATGGCAGGATGATGCCGTCTTAATTACTTCAGCTTGTTAATAGATCTTGATACCTTGTAGTATGAGTTCTCTGGTTATTTTTCTTTAAGACGGTCTTGGCTTTTCCTGGTCTTTTATAGAGTAATGTATTATTATGTATTTAGTTCAAGGGAAACTAGAACACATTTGTTAAATAAGTGAGAGAGTTAAGGCTCCTGGCTAAGTGAGTAATAACATATGAAATAATCATGTTAGAATTTACATGGTGGGTTTCAGTATTAAAATTGATAGTCTGACTTAGTTTTTATAGATATTTAACCTTTTTTTTTTTTTTAAGAATACTAACAAAATCTTCCAATTTAAATTTCTAGGTGGTCTTCCCTGGTGGTCCAGTGGCGAAGATTCCACGTTCCCAATGCAGAGGGCCCAGGTTTGATCCCTGGTCAGGGAACTAGATCCCACATGCTGCAACCAAGACACCCAGTGCAGCCAAATAAATAACTATTTTTAAAAACTTCCTAGGGCTCTAATTTTATCCTACAGAGAAAAATGATAAAGAGTTTTTATACTTTTAAAAGAGAGGGTGAGAAAAATCAGGTCACAAATTCCTTACAGAGGTTTTTGGGCTTAGGCCCAGTGACCTGGGCACTCCTTGTAAACAAGGTTGTGCCCCTTTCCTGCACAAGCTCTGGAAGCTTGCATTTCCATTGTCAGTACCAATGTGAGGACTTTTTTTTTCCTTTTTTTTCAGGGCATAATTCTGTGTACCAGGAGCAAGCTTTCAGCACACTCAAAAGGTTTACATCCTACTTGCTGTAAAAAGCATAAACAGCCAGGCGAAGCTGGCATTTAAGTGACTGATACCAATAGGAAAATAGAACCATCAGGCACAGAGTGAAAAATCCTTTGGCCTGGTTATTTAAGTGATGTGGCATATATACATGGCCATTGCACAGTCATCATATTCCATATCATCGTTTTCCAGAAAGCCTGATTCCTCCTCCATCTAAAAACAGTCAGTGTCAGGTTTTTCTGAGTTGGATGAGTGATCCCCACAGGAAATGGGATGAGCCTCCACTAGGTTGTGCTGAGGCAGAGAAACTACTTAAGTAGGAGTGAGGGCCTGCAAGATAGATAAAGAATTCTTACCACTAAGGGTTCTTAATCTCCAGGACTGGGAGGGAACTGTCAGTCAGGAAGAGTTAATGGCTTAATGACAAGACTCAGGCTCTCCTTGGCCTCCTGTGCTAGGTCAGGTTTTATGGTTACATTTGAAAAAAGCATTCTAGTTCTCTAGGAACAGATCTAAAATAGACAAATGAATACAAACTATGCAGATATCCTAAAAGCCAGTTTACTTGTAAGGTGTCAAAAATAATGGACTATATGGTCCATGGAATTCTCCAGGCCAGAATACTGGAGTGGGTAACCTTTCCCTTCTCCAGGGGATCTTCCCAACCCAGGGATCAAACCCAGGTCTCCCTCATTACAGGTGGATTCTCTACCAGCTGAGCCAAAAGGAAGCCCAGAAATATTTAAAGCATCTGTATTTATTGACTGACCTTGAGCTTGACAGGAAAGAAATGCAATATTAAAAAAAAAAAAAAACAAAAACCCAACATGGGGCAAATGTACAGGTCTAAAGAAATGGTTAGATTTAAAAAATGAAAAATTTGATTACTATGTATTAAAATGACCAATGCCATGTCAATGAAGAAGCAAAGAAAGCCTGATCAGGGCATCAACAGAGCAGAGGCACTAAGAGGGTCCCCAGCTTGGGTCAACGTGACCACTGGATGGAAATACTAGTCTCACTGGCCAGTGTCTTGAATCCTGTAGGCCCTCAATAATACTCATTTATTAGTCATAAAGTAAATGAAATTTTAAATAGAAAATGTGACATATGGTTGGAAGGGATACAAAATAAGTAGGATGTCACAATCAGGATCTAAAAAAGTTTAGACAGGTTGGAATGATGGGTGGATATTTAGAAATTATTTTTAACAGGTGTACGATGATGTGCCTTATGTTTTTACTGTAAGTTATAGTTTACAAGGTGATTTCACGTATTTCACCTTGTTTTGTTTGTCACAACAGCTCTCTGGTACAGGCCCGGGCATTTGAAACACTCTGCAAGTGATTCCATCATGCGGCGAGGGTGCAGGGCTCTTGTTTGGGGATATAGGCTTGATGGGCAGGAAGATATTGGTTATCAGAGGTGTTCAAGTAGAGCTTGGCAAGAAAAGTCCTGAAGAAATTCTAGCATTAGATAGGGGTTCAAACAAATGATGCTGAGATTCAGTTACTGTGGGGTTGTCAACTTTAAAGAACAGTGTCTCCTGGGAGCCTTACATGCCTTCAGAAGCATGTTTTGAACATTATCTTTTTGCCTTTTGGGTTACATAGTATTTTCTGTAGGCATGCATTTCTTGACAAGGGAGGGCATTTGAAAGTGATAAATAGCAGTTCACACTACTATAAGACATACTCTTATTAACAGAAATTGAAACAACTCCTGAAATATTTTGAAATATGAGAGTAGGAAACTTCCCTAAACCAGTACAAACAGCAAGAAGTGGAGCTCACTCTTTTTGCAAGAAATTAAGGATTTAATGGAGGGCAAGTAGTTTCTGGACGCATCTATGGAATCAGGGAAGGTTGAGAGTTTTTGCTAAAGGCAAGAGCTAACAGACTGCTCCATTTTAAACCTTTCATCATGGAACCCCAACTTTGATGATGGTGCCACATCATTCACGGTATCTTTATTATATTAAAAAGTGAACACAGACCCTGCTTTGGGAGGACACTTGTGGCCTTCTCCTGGACTATCTATTCCTCCTCTCACTTGGGAGACAAGCTAGAGCCTAACACTTCTGCTTCTCTACAGAAATCTGGGAGGCTGATGTAGCACCCAGGATCTCTGATGATGTCTGTCCATATATTCAAGATATTAAGACAGTAAAGAAAAAAGAGGTAGGAGTGGACTGTAAAAAAAAAATGGAACAAATGAACTTACTTACAAAACAGAAACAGAGTCACTGATGTAGAAAACAAATCTATGGTTACCAGGGGAAGAATCGGGGGAAGGATAAATTGGAAGATTGAGACTGACATATATACACTATTGTATATGAAATAGAGAACTAATAAGAACCTACTGTATAGCACAGGGAATTCTTTTCAATACTCTGTAATGACCTAAATGGGAAAAGAATATTTAAAAAGTGAATATGTATAACTGATTCACTTTTTTGTACACCTGAAACTAACACAAAATTGTAAATAAACTATATTCCAATAAAAAAACAAAAATAAGAAAATAAACGCTGTGTTTCAAATGAAAAAAGTAGGAGCATTTCTGAAATATTATGTCTCACTTCTTTAGTCTGAGTAACTTTACCTGAATTCAAATCAATAAAAATGCCTGAATGATTAAATACCAGTAGATAATTAATTCAGTGTCTCACTTTCTTCTTTCATATTCAGAACTCTCTTAGGTACCTACTGTTAAATATTTGATGTTCTGGGATTTTTAGTGGAGGGGGTTCAATTATGAATTTGGGCCTAAAACAATTTATAATTTAAATGGTAAGATTTCATCTTTAAAGTATTCCCTGTGAAACTTTTATTTTTGAAAGAATATTCACTGAGTCTTACATTTCAATTTCAGAATCTTAACTTTAGAATAAAACAAAGACATGTTCCACTAGTTTTTCTGCTGCTTTCAGAACTTGCATCCATTCTTGAAACATTTATTGCTTCATAGATTGGCTATGATTAACCTCAATCCTCTGTGGGTGCACTATCAGACTTAAGATCCTAGATTCGGATGGATGGACATGTTTGCTTAGTCATGTTGACTCTTTGCGACCCCATGAACCACAGCCCGCCAGGCTCCTCTGTCCATGGGATTTCCCAGTCGAGAATACTGGAGTGGGTTGCCATGCCCTCCTCCAGGGGATCTTCTTCACCCAGGGATTGAACCCAAGTATCCCACAACGCAGGCAGACTTTTTAACGTCTGGTCCATCCTAGGTTTAACATGATATTATCTGTGTTATTTGGAGCAACTACTGTAATCTCTTCGAGACATTACTCCATTTATGAAAAACAAGGATAATAGTGTACATGTCACAGAGTTGCTATGACAGAGTTAATAAAATGTACAAAGTACCTCGTACAACTTTTGGCAGAAACTAACCACATAAATTGTTAGTTCTCTCCTCCTCTACAATTTCTTGGGTTAAATCCAGGACATGCTGATGTCATTAGTATCTATGCTGACTAATTAATTTCCTGGTAGATGTTGAGAAAATTACTTTTTTTACTTGACCAGAAAAACCTAGACAAAAGACTCTAATATCAAAAAAATTAAATGATGATTTACATGCCTCCAAAACGTTTAGTGTTTGCATCTATGTAAGATACAGTGATGTCATCAAGAGAATGTTCTAACAGAGAAAGGAGGACAGGATGAGGGAGCTAGACAGCTGTGTAGTGTATCCCTAGTTAGATTTTCATGTGTTGTTCCACTTACTTAGCTTTAAGTGCTGTAAATGATTTCAATATTAACTCTCTCTGCATTTTCAGATTATCCACACTACACTACTTATGGATTGAGTTTTATAATCTATAACTAATGAATCTATATCTTGGACAAGGTACTAAAAAAACTATACATGGAGGCTTTCAACGACAGCAATTATAAAAATTAAATGAATTTTCATTTTTTTCACAGGTGGCATGCCAAATGATATCTTCAACTTGGTTGACCAGCCTCAAACCTATCTTAGACCCCACCCCCACCACCATATGTCTTCCCAAGTGTGAGAATTCTGCTGGGAAGTCTGCCAAGCTTTTACTATAATTCTGTTTGGATAATAAGGCTTAAGGGAAGCCAATTCCACAGGTGAATGTACCACTCAGCACAAAACTGTCTTTTAAGGAGCTCAAAAGATGTGTTCAAGTTATGGAAATCACCTCTGAGAAGGAGGAGGTCCTAGGGTCACCCATTGCAAGTGTCCACAGGGTGAGACATTTTAAATAATCTGTCTGCAGTAGATCCTCAGAGGGTCCTAAGAAGTAGGCAACCAACAGCAATGAACCAAATCATATAAGGCAAAAAGTCTGGTGGGACTTTACATGGGTGCAGCTGAAATATCACTTGAGTTCTTGTGAATTAATGATAACCACTCCTTCCCACTCTCTGAGAGAATGTGTGTGTGGCTTAGTAGGCTTTTTTTTTTTTTAGCTCTTGAGAGGCACAAACTTAAGCCAGAATGAAAGTCTCCAGTGAGTCAGGTCTTAATACTCTGCTGGTTCAAACATACGATGCTTATGTTTATCTGAAACCATGCCCTCGTGTCGAAGAGAATTTTCCTTGTACCAGTGCTTACAAGGATGAGACCTCTGTGAATGGTCTGGGAATGACAGGGTTTGGACAATGAGTCTGGATGATATAATTGACTTACACTCCCAATTAGGAACAACAGTTGTAACTAAAGAGAAGCTTCAGGTCCTCAAATGAGCTACAAAACACCAAGCTTTCAACCAATTACCATACCATAGCAGGGCAGCTTTCAAAATCCATATATTAGGGACTTTAGTCATGAAGACTCATATTTGCTGCTTGGTGAAAACAAGGGTTTTCTAAAATAGAGAAGAGCTGGGCACACGGTGATAAAGGCCAGTTTGTGCTCTGATCCCAGTATTTCCTAATCTTCAGAGACCTGGAGAGAAATAATTTGTTTCTTGTACACCAGTGCACCTTCTTTGGGGGAGTCTGGTAAATTCCCTAACAGTCTGGATCTCCAGACTAATGCTTACTGTTAGACTCTGCAGTTATGGTATTCTGGAATCACTGAAAATGGCTAATGAAACTCTGGGCAAGAAAATTAACTGTGGCTACGGGCCAGTGAGTCACAGAAAGCCCTTCCATGTAGCTCTGTGGGACTCAGACACCCTGATGCTTTTACTGATAACTGGAGGAAATACTTCTTGAAGGGAAGGGAAAGGAAGGGAAGAGGGTGGTGAGGGGAGGAGAGAGGAGAGAAAAGAGAAGCGGAGGAAAGAATAAATAAGATGAACAGAATAGCACTGCAAATTGGTTACTTAAGGCTTTATTGCATCTTTTACTACTACTTTTGGAGTTCTTCAGAGCAGAGTAAATATTTACTGTCAACTTAGTGAACTAAGTGGACATACCAGTTTTAAGCTGTCTGCCTTTCATTCCATCAACAAATATTTAATGTGTACTTTTCTGTGCCTCTGATGCTGAAGCTGAAACTCCAATGCTTTGGCCACCTGATGCGAAGAACTGACTCATTTGAAAACACCCTGATGCTGGGAAAGATTGAAGGCGGGAGGAGAAGGGGACAACAGAGGATGAGATGGTTGGATGGCATCACTGACTCAATGGACATGAGTTTAGGTGAACTCCAGGAGTTGGTGATGGACAGAGAGGCCTGGCGTGCTGCAGTGCATGGGGTTGCAAAGAGTCGGACACGACTGAGCAACTGAACTGAACTGAACTTTCTGTGCCTCAGGCATATATGGTGCATACAGTGGTTAAAATATATATATTATCTCCCTATCCCTGCCGCCCTTATAGTGCTTACAGTTTAGTGAAGGAGATATCGGATTAGCTCACCAACAAATTAGCATTTTAATGGTGATAACTACTGTGAAAGAAAAGTAAGAGTTCCCTGGGTAAGTGAAACAGGGAGACCTAATTTAGAGAGAGTGTCAGAGGTTTTCTCTGAGGTAGTGACATTAAAGGATATGTACAAAATAGCTGGGTAAAGAATGTGTGTTTGTTCATGTGCTGGGGTTGGAGAATCACTTCTGAGGCAGAGGGAACAGAACTTGAAAAGTCCCAGAGGGCAGGAGCCTGGTAGGTGGGAGGAGCTAGGAAAGAAAAAAAAAAAGAGTCTTGGGAATAAGAGAAGGGCACTCCTAAGAACCCATGGAGAATGGAGATGGGGGAGGCAGCTCTGGAAACAGCAGGCAGGGCTTCATGGGCACTGTATAGAGTTTAATTTTATCTGAGATTTAGTGGATGACATTGGATGAGAGTGATATGATTCCATGAGTGCCATGTAAAGGTCTCTTGGGCTTCTATGTGAGCGTGGAGAAGGGAATGGGAGTGAGGGGTGGAGCCAGGCACAAGCTGAGAGGTGGCTGGGAGAGAGGGCGGCTTCTGGGTGTGAGACGTGAGGACAAGTGCAGAGAAAGTAAAAATGCAGACAAGGAGGGTGGCTGGAAAGAGGAGAGGTGTACTCTGCAGAAGAGCTAGGTATAAGCGGGGTGAGGAAAAACAAAGGATGGCCTAGTCTCTTGATTTGAGAGCTGCTCCAATGGAGGCACTAATGCCTGAGATGAGGAAGATGGGAGGGGAATAGGCTGAGGGGAGAAGTCAAAGTCAGCTCTAAACATTTAGCTTTAAGAATTATCATATAAATGTTGCATTAGGACTGCTCTGATGGAACAGACTTGTGGTTGCCAAGGGCGAGGCAGGGAGGGAAGGACTGGGAGTTTGGAATTAGTAGATGCAAACTATGATGTATAGAAAGGATAAACAACAGGTCCTACTGTATAGCATAGATAATTATATTCAATATCCTATGATAAACCATAATGGAAAAGAATATGAAAAAGAATATATATAATATAATATATATATATATCTTAATCACTGCCGTACAGCAGAAATCAACACAACACTGTAAATCAACTATTGTTTTTGTTTAGTCACTAAGTTGTGTCTGACTCTTTGCAACCCTCTGGACTGTAGTCCACCAGGCTCCTCTGTCCATGGGATTTTCCAGGCAAGAATACTAGAGTGAGTTGCCAACTCCTGGAGTTCACACAGACTCACGTCCATTGAGTCAGTGATGCCATCCAGCCATCTCATCCTCTGTCGTCCCCTTCTCCTCCTGCCCCCAATCCCTCCCAGCATCAGAGTCTTTTCCAATGAGTCAACTCTTTGCATGAGGTGGCCAAAGTACTGGAGTTTCAGCTTTAGCATCATTCCTTCCAAAGAAATCCCAGGGCTGATCTCCTTCAGAATGGACTGGTTGGATCTCCTTGCAGTCCAAGGGACTCTCAAGAGTCTTCTCCAACACTACACTTCAAAAGCATAAATTCTTCGGCACTCAGCTTTCTTCAAAGTCCAACTCTCATATCCATACATGACCACAGGAAAAACCATAGCCTTGACTAGACAGACCTTTGTTGGCAAAGTAATGTCTCTGCTTTTGAATATGCTATCTAGGTTGGACATAACTTTCCTTCCAAGGAGTAAGCGCCTTTTGATTTCATGGCTGCAGTCACCATCTGCAGTGATTTTGGAGCCCAGAAAAATAAAGTCTGACACTGTTTCCCCATCTATTTCCCATGCAGTGATGGGACCAGATGGCATGAGCATTGTTTTCTGAATGTTGAGCTTTAAGCCAACTTTTCACTCTCCACTTTCACTTTCATCAAGAGGCTTTTTAGTTCCTCTTCACTTTCTGCCATAAGGGTGGTGTCATCTGCGTATCTGAGGTGATTGATATTTCTCCCGGCAATCTTGATTCCAGCTTGTGTTTCTTCCAGTCCAGCGTTTCTCATGATGTACTCTGCATATAAGTTAAATAAGCAGGGTGACAATATACAGCCTTGATGTACTCCTTTTCCTATTTGGAACCAGTCTGTTGTTCCATGTCCAGTTCTAACTGTTGCTTCCTGACCTGCATATAGGTTTCTCAAGAGGCAGGTCAGGTGGTCTGGTATTCCCATCTCTTGAAGAATTTTCCACAGTTTATTGTGACCCACACAGTCAAAGGCTTTGGCATAGTCAATAAAGCAGAAATAGATGTTTTTCTGGAACTCTCTTGCTTTTTCCATCATCCAGCGGATCTTGGCAATTTGATCTCTGGTTCCTCTGCCTTTTCTAAAACCAGCTTGAACATTAGGAAGTTCACGGTTTACATATTGCTGAAGCCTGGCTTGGAGAATTTTGAGCATTACTTGACTAGCATGTGAGATGAGTGCAATTGTGCGGTAGTTTGAGCATTCTTTGGCATTGCCTTTCTTTGGGATTGGAATGAAAACTGACCTTTTCCAGTCCTGTGGCCACTGCTGAGTTTTCCAAATTTGCTGGCATATTGAGTGCAGCACTTTCACAGCATCATCTTTCAGGATTTGAAATAGCTCAACTGGAATTCCATCACCTCCACTAGCTTCGTTCGTAGTGATGCTTTCTAAGGCCCACTTGACTTCACATTCCAGGATGTCTGGCTCTAGGGCAGTGATCACACCATCGTGATTATCTGGGTCATGAAGATCTTTTTTGTACAGTTCTTCTGTGTATTCTTTCCACCTCTTCTTGATATCTTCTGCTTCTGTTATGTCCATACAATTTATGTCCTTTATCGAGCCCATCTTTGCATGAACTGTTCCCTTGGTATCTCTAATTTTCTTGAAGAGATTTCTTTCCCATTCTGTTTTTTTCCTCTATTTCTTTGCACTGATCGCTGAAGAAGGCTTTCTTATCTCTTCTTGCTATTTTTTGGAACTCTGCATTCAGATGCTTATATCTTTCCTTTTCTCCTTTGCTTTTCGCTTCTCTTCTTTTCACAGCTATTTGTAAGGCCTCCCCAGACAGCCATTTTGCTTTTTTTGCATTTCTTTCCCATGGGGATGGTCTTGATCCCTGTCTCCTGTACAGTGTCACGAACCTCATTCCATAGTTCATCAGGCACTCTATCTATCAGATCCAGGCCCTTAAATCTATTTCTCACTTCCACTGTATAATCATAAGGGATTTGATTTAGGTCATACCTGAATGGTCTAGTGGTTTTCCCTACTTTCTTCAATTTAAGTCTGAATTTGGTAATAAGGAGTTCATGATCTGAGCCACAGTCAGCTCCTGGTCTTGTTTTTGCTGGACTGTATAGAGCTTCTCCATCTTTGGCTGCAATCTGGTGATGTCCATGTGTAGAGTCTTCCCTTGTGTTGTTGGAAGAGGGCGTTTGCTATGACCACTGCATTTTCTTGGCAAAACTCTATTAGTCTTTGCCCTGCTTCCATATTCCAAGGCCAAATTTGCCTGTTACTCCAGGTGTTTCTTGACTTCCTACTTTTGCATTCCAGTCCCCTATAATGAAAAGGACATATTTTTTGGGTGTTAGTTCTAAAAGGTCTTGTAGGTCTTCATAGAACCGTTCAACTTCAGCTTCTTCAGCGTTACTGGTTGGGGCATAGACTTGGATTACTGTGATACTGAATGGTTTGCCTTGGAAACGAACAGAGATCATTCTGTCGTTTTTGAGATTGCATCCAACTACTGCATTTCAGACTCTATTGTTGACCATGATGGCTACTCCATTTCTTCTGAGGGATTCCTGCCCTCAATAGTAGGTATAATGGTCCATTGACAGAATGTGGTCCACTGGAGAAGGGAATGGCAAACCACTTCAGTATTCTTGCCTTGAGAACCCCATGAACAGTATGAAAAGGCAAAATGATAGGATACTGAAAGAGAAACTCCCCAGGTCAGTAGGTGCCCAGTATGCTACTGGAGATCAGTGGAGAAATAACTCCAGAAAGAATGAAGGGATGGAGCCAAAGCAAAAAGAATACCCAGCTGTGGATGTGACTGGTGATAGAAGCAAGGTCTGATGCTGTAAAGAGCAATGTTGCATAGGAACCTGGAATGTCAGGTCCATGAATCAAGGCAAATTGGAAGTGGTCAAACAAGAGATGGCAAGAGTGAATGTAGACATTCTAGGAATCAGCGAACTAAAATGGACTGGAATGGGTGAATTTAACTCAGATGACCATTATATCTACTATTTTGCATATAGTAGTGTGTATATGTGAATCCCAAATAAACCCCAAAAGAATCTGAGCATATATATATATATATAGGCTTCCCAAATAGCACTAGTGGTAAAGAACTCATCTGCCAATGTGGGAGACATAAGAGATGTGGGTTTGATCCCTCGTTCAGGAAGATTCCCTGGAGGAGGGCATGGCAACCCACTCCAGCTTTCTTGCCTGTAGAATCCCATGGACAGAGGAGCCTGGCAGGCTACAGTCCATAAGGTTGCAGAGAGTTGGACAAGACTGAAGCAACTTAATTCTCACACATACATACATATATATGTGTGTGTGTATGTATATGTGTATATAACAGAATATACAGTTATACATATATATTCAAGATTATTTTTCTCTGTGGTTGGATACTAATTGTATATTCCTCTTTGTAAAATGAACTTAAACAACCTTTTGTTAAAGGAAATTTTATTGAAATATGGTTGATTTACAGCGTCGTACAACAACCATATTTCAATAAAATTTCTTTTATTTTAAGATAAATATTAACTTACTATTCCATGTCACTCCCACTCTGATACCACTATTCATCCTCTTCATACCAAATGTAATACCAAACTTCTAGAAGTAGCCCCTGAAAGATATTCCAAAGTACTCTATTCTTACATTAGTGTTACTCAGGTATTGCCAATGAGTACCTCTTACATTCAAATCAAATTATCTAAATTGCTTCAAAAGAAGCCTAATACCCAAGAAATGTACCATATGATTCCTGTTACAGATAGTTCAAGAATTAGAATACATTCAAGGCTTAGGAAGTCAAGACAGGAGAAAAACTGGTAGCAAAGATGTGGTAGCAATTGAGAGGAGGCACAGTGTGGATTCTGGTGATAATGGTTGCTGTTTTCTCTTTCTTGACCTGGCTAGAAAATACATAAGTGGAAATTCAGCAAGCTGTACAAGTAAAATCTTAGCACTTTTCTATTTGTATGTTACTATACTATGAAAGTAAATTAAAAACAAATCTATTCATTTAAAATAAAAAATCTAGTTTTTAAAGCTTAGGGTAACTTTCTCCTTACCTACTTCTTCTATTTCCCAAATAGGACAAGTGGCTCTGAATTCAAATACGGAGAAGTGAGTGAGATGATTAGGAATAAGAGGATTCTTCAAAAATTCATTTTGTAGATACAAATGGAGAAAGTATAACAAAATCTATTTTTAATCATAGAAAAGTAACATTCTTAATAAACTGCTGCTGCCATTTAAAAGTTAGACTTCTTTTATACAGGAAACTCCCTGGGCTTCTGTTTATGATATTTTTTATGAATAGGAGAAGGTTTCTGTGAATAGGTTCTGGGGACTCACAAGGAAGCACGTGGATCATAAATACTTTTAAGGCCCTTGAAAAATCCAGTTTCTAGTAAATTGAGATCATCTGGAAGAAACTGATTTGCCCCTAGAAAATACAAATAGTGGTCAATTTACTCTTGGTACTTATGACTGAGAAGTGACTACTGGAAGTTATATATTTTGATCTTCATATTCTAGAAAAATGAAATGCAAAGAACAGCCAAGATTCAGTGTGGTAACACCGATAAACCTATATAACTTTTTGGTTGCAACAAAAGTAATCATCTCTTCTGAAGACTCATAACATCCTCAATCCATCCCTGATGAAACAATCACTTGAAAATCATTAATATTATTTCATGTTTGCTTAGGAAGGAATGTAAGTAAGGATTAGCCATACAGCTGGGCAAAGATGTAATAAGTTGGGTATGTCTAAGAAAAGAGTAACATTTTTCTCAGTATTCTTGATTTTGCATGCTGATTTAGTCCAAGGAAATAGAAGGAAAAATTTGAAGCCAAGCAGAGAAATAATTGAGAGTCATGACTTATAGGAACTCAGAAAAACACCACAGGAAGGTTAAGAGGTTTTGTGTCTTAAAGATTCATAATGTCATTTGGTAAGGTAAGATGATACCATGAAGTAACTTCATTTTAAACCTACAAGATAAACATTGATATTTTGCTTTATCCTATACACACCCACTTAATGATGATTAGTTGTAAGAATAGATAAACTAAACTCTTACTTCCTCCTAGACCTGTCTTACCAGTATTATTGCAATAAATTTTTTGGAAAATTTTATCACCAACTAAATTCAACTTTAGTTGATAAAATTGATAGTTTCAACAGCTTTCCCAAATATACTACTGAATATGCTAAAATTTTTGAGCTGAGATTTACTAAAAAATATATCTGATTAATATCAATGAGTCAGAGGGATAATCAATATCTCTGCACACACACACATGCATGCGTTTCCTGCAAAATAATTTGTGTATTTTTAGTAGCATATAAATAAATACAATCAATATTTATATTTATGATTATAGACATACACCTGCTTCCTGAGTTATAATGTGACATCATTTTAATAGTATATAAATAAATGAAAGTGTTAAAAGTAAAATTAAAGCATCAAGAATGTTCTAAGTGGCAAATGAAAGGGTGCTTCATTCATGATTTATCCGGGAAACATACATTCAGTTTACCATGGAATCCCACTGCATACCCATCAGAATAGTTACCATAAAGCAGACTGAGAATACCATGTGTTGGTGAGGATGTGAAATTAATGAAAATTTTCATACGTCGTTAGTGGGAATAAAATATTTAACATTTGATTGTGTCTTTGAATGGGCATCTATTACTTTCATCAACTCAACATTATCTGCTTTGGGGAAGTGCCATTTTTTGACTCATTCTGTTCAACATACGTTCCATCCTCCCCTACCAAAGAGCAGTTCAGTTGCTCAGTCATGTCCGACTCTTTGAGACCCCATGGACTGCAGCACACCAGGCCTCCCAATTTTTTTTCAAGTATTCTAAAAATACTAGAATTTTTTTCTCAAAAACAAAAAACGAGAGTGGTAAACTATTTTTAATGGTACTTTGACTTTCAGGTAGTTTAAAAGAAATACCAATTGGACCTCTCAAAGTAAGTAGCAGGCTATGCTGTATAAGCCGCTCATTTCACTCTTCTTAAGGAGAAAGAATGACAAAAGCTGCAAAAACAAACAACAGCAACAAAAAAACATGTTGCAAAAACAGGGGAAATTCTTTGTTTTTATAAAAGGAAAGGTTGGTTAGTATTTGATGAACAGCCATTCTAACTGAAAGTATCTCATATTCTGATTTTCTAAAGGGCCATTTTTACTTCTTTCCACAAATTGTCATTCTTAATTATCTGACCATATCTATGCCTAATGCCATCTTAACATAATTAGTAAAACAGAAATAGAAAAAGAAAGAAAAAACAGAGAAAAAGGAGAAAAACAGAAAAGAAATATCAGAAAAAAATCTAAGTAAGACAATTAGAATAGTGAAAAGTATTGACATGTGAAAAACTGAGTAGAATGCAAAAAAAGAAAGGGGAGAAAGGGAAGGAGGAAGAAAGGGAGAAAGAGAATGAGGAACAGAAGGAGAGAGAAAAGGATGGAGGAGAGAAAGTCAGCAGGTGCAAGAGAGGTGAACAAAGACAAAAAGGAATTTAAAAAGAAATAAAAAATCAAAATCAAAGTTTGCTCACCTGCTATATAAAGTTAGCAGAACTTAGAAGAATAATACAATAAATGTACTATATGGATAAATAATTTTATCCTCAAAAATGTCTTTTTAGGACAATAAGAACTCTTATGCTAAGACTTTCAATTCAAAAGTCCTATGCTGAAATCTGGTCTGAAACTAGATATAATCAGACTGGCTAGCCCACATGTGGAGTCCAGTTATATTTAACAACTTAGGGTATGATTCTAAAAATTAGTGGACATGTGATGGAATCTTTATTAAATAATTCAGGGATATTAGGTAACTTTAGAAAAAATGAATATTTAAATTCTAAGAAAAACACTAGATCTAAGTTAAAAAAAAAAGAAACTTACATATGTCAGAAAGGGCATATAAACAACTAAAAATAATTTTTACAAAACACTGATAAGAACCAGTATCCTTAATATATACATAGCTACACAAAACAATTAAAAAAAAAAAAGCTCCAATAGGAAAATAAAACTAAGAATGCCTCCAATAGAAAAAAGGAATACAGAACATAAGCAGACAATGCAAAACAAAAATGGCTAGTGTTCATGTGAAAAAACATTTACTTGCACTAGAAAATTGTTTTAAAGTAAATTAAAATATAAATGCAATGTTTTACTTAAATTAAAAAATTAAAAACATATTATTCAAAGTTGTATCTGGTGCTCTGATGAGATAGGTACATTTAAAACATTGCTGGCAGTAATATAAAATAGTATAATCTTTATAGAAGACAACCAGAATTATGTATCAAATATTTTAAAAAGAAATATGCCCTTTGACTTAATGAAGTCAGAAATACAAAGATTTGGGTAAAATAATATTAATTCCAGTTATTTATAATAGCATTCTATTGGGAAATGGTTATGTAAATAAAGGCTTTATTTTTGGGTATGGTATAAAGTAAGAAATTAATTGAATTTTTTCCCATGCGGCTAACTAATTGACCCAGTATCATTGACTGACTAGCTCAGTCGTTCCCCACTAATGTAAGGCTACACTTCTGCAGTGGTCTGTGGCATTGGACTCTCTTCCATTGGTTTATTTATTACCCCATGTAAATATTACACAGACTTAATGGCACAATTTTAGAATGAGTGTTGATGTTGGATGCAACAAGTTTCTCTACTTTCATATTGTTTCAAAAACATTTTGGCTGTTTTCCCCATCTCCACTTTTCTTAATCCATATACATTTTAGAAATAGCTCTTAAAAGTCCTCTGAAGATCCTTCTGAGATTTTGAACAGAATTTATGGATGCATTTGAGAGAAATGATATATTTTTAGATATTAAAACTTCCCACTCAAGATTATGACACAGGTCCTTATTAAGTATTGTTTTACATATATGAATATCTGTAATGTTTATATTTAATGGGAACATTCACCTTTTGCTGTGTTTATTTATATGCTAAGTCACCTCAATTGTGTTCGACTCTTTGCAACCATGTGAACTGCAGCCTGCCAGGCTCGTCTGTCCACAGGATTCTCTAGGCAAGAATACTGGAGTGGGTTGCCATGCCCACCTCCAGGGGATCTTCCTGACCCAGGGACTGGACTCGTATTTCTTGTGTCTCCTGCCTTGGCAGACAGGTTCTTTACCACTAGTGCCACCTGGGAAGTGAGGTGTATGAATCTAAAATCTGTCATACAGAACAAAGTAAGTCAGAAAGAAAAAAACACATTTATATGGAATCTAGAAAATGGTACTGATCAACCTATTTGCATGGCAGGAATAAAGACACAGATGTACAGAAAGGACTTGTGAACACAACAGGGGAAGGAGAAGGTGGGGCAAATTGAGAGAATAGCACTGAAACATATACAGGACCAAACGTAAAACAGATAGCTAGTGGGAAACGGAAGTATACACAGGAGCTCAGCTTGGTTCTCTGTGACGACCTAGAAGGGGTGGGATGGGAGTACGGTGGGAGGAAGGCTCGAGAGGGAGGGGATATATGTACAGTTACAGCTTTATCACACTGTTGTACAGCAGAAAACAACACAACATTGTAAAGCAATTATCCTCCAGTTGAAAATAAAATTTAAAAACAGGAGGATAATTGCTTTACAATATTGTGTTAGTTTCTGCTGTGATCACACTTTCTGAGTGTTTGTTTGGCATGTACCTGTTTACTATCTCTCCTTCTTGTCAATTTCAAGCTTCATAAAGGCAGAAACCATGTCTGTTTTATTTCTATAGTCTTTGTACTTTCACTGAGCTTAAATATTAAAAAAAGAAATATTTGTAGACTGAATGAGTTAAACATGTCAAACTTTTGCTTCCATTTTTAACAATAACACACTGGATCATCACTTAAAATATATCTTATTTGTATAATTTTATCTTCTTAACTGCCTTTCAAAATAGGCATTCCTAGTCTCCATTTGACAAAGAAGGTAACTTAAGGCACAGGGAGATAAGTTCACACGGTTAAACTAATAGCTAGAAATCAGTAGAATTGAAAACAGAACCCAAATTGTCTAACTCAAAAGACATATAAAATAAAAAGAGGAAGAAAAGAGGAAGAAAGAGAAAACAAGGGAAAGGAAGAACAGAGGGAGGAGCGCTCATTCATCCCTGACCTTTCCATCTCAAGAGCATACCACGCCACTTACTCTGAGAACTCTGTAATTCTCAAACTTTACATCTTTTAGGAAGCCTCATACCTCATACATTTCAGGCCAGTAGACAGATTGAGAACACTTTCAAGCAACATTCTTCTACATGAATCATACAGAGTGGGAAATAAAGGAGTTTGCAGTTACAGAGTAAGTCTCTTTTGCTCAGCTACATTTTACCAACATAGAACTTGCTAGTTAAGTCAGGCACACAATCAAGTCTGAAAATTTTAAGAAGTTTTAGAGCATGATTTAAGTTTCCATTTCAGGTTTCAATTCATTATCTCATAATTTCTCTGCCTTAGTCAACATTACACAAAACTTTGACACTCTATTCCCATTGAAAAGGCATGTGAGAATACCTTTCTAGTTTTACTATAGTTGAGAAGGTAGAAATAGAATTACTTTTTATTGGAATCATTATTTTAGGAAAGGATACTGTATTCAACTTCTCATTTTAGTCAAGGATGCGATATGTCCCCTTTCCTTTCTTTGTCCCTAAGTCTGATGATAAAATGGTAATTTATATTAATTCTGATTAGCTGGCTTCACATTGTGAAGTTACAAGAAGGAAAGGAACATCCTACTGTTTCCAGTCTCCCTGTAGTAAAAGAAAAAGTACCAACCCCTAAGTTAGTAATACTGTTTTTATGAATTGGAGGGAGAAAATACTTTCCTGCCAAAGGGTAATCTACGCATAAGAGCTGATTGCTAGGTGAAACATGCTGACAGAATGAGATGCTTTTATAGATTCTATCGACATGAGAACTCTAAATTGCTGAGAAGTGATCCTCACCTTTTCCTGAACTCAGAGGACTAACATAGCATTGATGAAATTCTGTCTGCTACAGGAGGACATAACAGTTCATTCTTAATCCAAAGTGGCTTATCAGAAATGGACAGTGACATGATGTAGACTTCGAGATCCCAACCTTAGTATCTGACATACCCATGACCGAGACATCATATTCGATCAGGAGCGTTGCTTCTTGCCCACACTGTTTGAGAATACTCATGGCCTCAGCATGCGTGGTTCCAAGAAGTCGAATTCCATCCACACTGAGCAACCTATCACCAGGTTTGATTGTACCCTCTCTGAAGGGAGAATAAAGAAACAGTCATTAATTTAGCATCGTGGGGCTCAACATTAATAGTCACTTAGCCAAAGTGGCTCTTTTACACAGTCTACCATCCACTCCCTTTGCATTTTCTTCTAAGCGTCAAGTGTGACATTAACAGAAGGAACCCTGAACAGAAAATTGCTGCAATATGAAAATCAGTAATAAGAAAATAACAACACAATAGCAAATAACCAAGTTACCCACAATGAACTCCTGGGGTGCAAGAGTAATAAAGGCACATTTTCTCTTTTCTAGGTTTTTTTTTTTTTTTGCCAAAATGTCTAAAATTGATTTATTAAAGCCAAGGAAATAGCACTCACCTATTTTCCCAAAGCTTGGTGAGCAGAAAAGCCTGCTGATTCCATTTCATTTATCACCAGTGAACCCAAGCTGGAGAAAGAACGCTGGTGAAAAATTTCCCTAGTCTCTGCATTTTCCTACTGATTTATAAGGCCATTTGGTGATCATTAAATTGATTCAGTCTCATATTCCCTGGAAAAGGCAAGCAAATACTATTCTCCCTTCTGTAGACACAGACACTCAAGGCAGTGGGAGAAGATGCCTCAGCACAATACTGACACCACTGAAGTGCAGCCAGAGAGGATTCCAGATTATAACCCTCCGGTGCAGGAGAGTCAACAAAGAAGAGAAAACCAAATGTGGGGATTACAAGTTTAGGCTTTGGGAAGAATAAAAATGATGTCTTAAACATCTTTCACCCAGGCAACTCTCCACGTAATTTAAATCTAAAATTTTATCTTAAAATTTTTGGTTCCCTTTGTGTGTGTTAGTTGCTCGACCAAGTCCGACTCTATACGACTCCACCATGGACAGTAGCCTGCCAGGCTCCTCCGTCCATGGAGTTCTCCAGGCAAGAACACTGGAGTGGGCTACCATTTCCTTCTCCAGGGGATCTTTCCAACCCAGGGACCAAACTTGGGTCTCCTACATTGCAGGCAGACCGTTTGAGCCACCAGGGTTTCCTTTAGTTTTACATTAATTTGGTAAAATGTTCACAAACTAGTAGCCTGCTCTTGACATTTCTGCCAACTCCAACTCACAATGTTAATAACAAATGAAAATATTCTTATTTGCTCCAGGAAGAATAATTCACAAGAAAAGCATGAGAAGAAGAAGAAAAACAACAACAACAAAATACTTTGTATTATCCTCCACAAAGGCAAATAACTTTAGCAGAGGGGAGAACCTAAGTGTCTTCATATTTTCTTATTGTATATTAATTAAACTTCAAGTTTTTTAAAAAACTGAGCTAAGAGTATGAGCTTTGAAGGAAAATAAATCTAAATTCCTATCCTAGCTGGCAAGTCATTTAAGCATATAGTTCCTCAGTTTAGTCATCTGTAAATGTGGATAAAAATACCTCATTTAGTGAATGGTTGTGAGGATAAAATAAGATTATGTCTGCTAAGTACTCAGCACAGTTCTTGGCCCATGGTAATCACTCAACAAGCAGTATTTACTATTATTATTGCTATATCTAGTGCTTATGAAAGGTTTTTAAAAATCCATTCTAGGCTGAAACATTTTGTGCAGAGTTGGGGGTAATCAGTGCATTTTCCTCTTCTCCTCTCCTATCCAGTGGCAGGAGTTGTGTTCCCTACCATTATGGAGCAGACTTTTGTTGTGGGAAGTAATACAAAGATAAATGTCTCTTGAGACATCTAAGCTGTGTGTTCATTTGGGACTTCTCCATCCAAAAGGTTTATGTAGGAAATCTTCAAATTAGCAAGGAAGAAACACTAACACCAACAATATTCCTTCCCTTTTACTAAAAATCACTTCGACTTTGACATTCATAGTCATCATCAAGGTATAATAATCATGACAAGGATGTTGGAAGTAGTAGGAGTCAGAACCCCATCATCTATCTTTCCAGGTTAGGAGATTAGCAATTGGCAAGGATACATCTCAAGGACCTGCTATAAAAGGGCCAGATGCTTTTTATTAAATGCCTCCAGTATGACAGGCCCCCTGCAATGCACCATAAATCTCTAATCCTTAACAAAATGAAAAACCTTGAAAAGTAGGCATTATCCTCTACATTTTACATTTGGAGGGAAGTGAGCGGAGAACTGTTAAGTCACACGTCAAACACATAGTGTGGTAAGCGCTGAATCTGGGGTCAAACTTAACTTTCTTCTGATTCTTCAGCCTGAACGCTCTTGTTTTCACATTCTGACATATTTATTTAATATCTATTTGTTACTATGAAATTTTTAATTCATCAACTTCTCTGCCAAAGTCCCCAGCTTCATTTAGTCCACTTGGATAGTGACACAGAAAGAGGAAGTTTACCTGTCAGCAGGCCCTCCTGGACGAACACAAGTTATTACAACTGGACGAGATTTATTTCTATCGTCATGTGCTCCCCCTGGCAAAGAAAAGGAAAACAGCTTTAAAAAACACTCTTTCTATACATCAGTGTCTCTTTTGCTGTCTCGTACACAGGGTTATTGTTACCATCTTTCTAAATTCCATATATATGCGTTAGTATACTGTATTGGTGTTTTTCTTTCTGGTGGATTCATTTCGATATTTGGCAAAACTAATACAATTTTGTAAAGTTTAAAAATAAAATAAAATTTAAAAAAAATAAAAAAAACACTCTTTATTGCTGCCATTAAAAAATTCACTTACAAAATGCCAGTGGAGAAACTGAAATACATTTTATTGTTGTGTGAAGGAACATATATGCTTTCTCTCTGGCACATAATAAAATCTTATTCATTTTATATAGAATATACTGTTGATGTCAACATTTCCCCACTTCTAAATAAATATGTGGCTGTAATCATGGGTCAGCTATAAAATGCTTAACGGCTAGTATGATAAGAGCATCAAGTAATTACAAATACTAGTCCAGTTAGAGCAGCCGTTGGTTATGAACAAAGTGTAGGTGGGTATACCTGGCACCAACCAACCTGGGCTATAATATAGGTGAGTCTACAATGTGAAATGAAGCAAAAACTATAGGAAAAGAAAAAAAATCGAAATATTAAAAAAATTCAAGCGGCCAAGTGGCCTCCATTAAAAATGGGGTGTTCAAAATAAGTATTAGTGCATTCTACAAGTACTACCTTTTTAGCACCTCCTGCATTTTATGTGTGTTGATGTAACATTTTATCTTTTTATTTTGTGTATCCTTTAACTACTCTTTGTAGTTATAGCTAATTTTACTATTTCTGTCTTTTAACCTTCACATTCACTTTATAAGTGATTGACCCACTACCTTTACCATATATATGACTTTACCAGTGAGATTTTTTTCTTTCATATATTTTCTTATGTAGGGCCTTTATATTCATATATTTATGGCCTTTTTCTAATTAGCTTACAGATGTCCCTTTAACATTTCTTGTAGGGCCAGTTTAGTGGTAATGAACTACTTTTGCTTGTCTGGGAAACTGTCTCTCCTTCAATTCTGACAGTTAACCTTGCCAGGTAAGAGTATTCTTGGACGTTTTTGCCTTTTAGCACTTTGAATATGTGCTTCCTTCAGGCCTGCACATTTTCTGCTGAAAAATCAACTAATAGTCTTATGGGAGTTCCTTGTATATAATGAGTGGTCTTTCTCTTTCTGTTGTTAAGATACTCTCTTTAACTTTTGACAGTTTAATTACAATGATCTTGGTGTGAATCTCTTTGGGTTCATCTTGTTTGAGATTCTCTATGCTTCCTGGACCTGGATGTCTGTTACCTTCCCCCAGTTAGAAAAATTTTTAGTGACCCTTTTCTTCAAATAACTTTTTTGTCCCTTTCTCTTTCTCTCTTCTCTTTCTGGACCCCTATAATGTCAGTGCTAGTATGCTTTATGTTGTTCTACAAGTTCCTTAAATTATCCTCATTTTTAAAAATTTCTTTTTCTATTCTGTTTGAATGACTTCTACTGCCTTGCCGTCCAAGTCACCTGCCTGTTCTTCTGTTTCATCTAGTTTGCTGTTCAACCTCTCCAGATTTTCTAGGCAAGAGTACTGGAGTGGCTTGCCATTGCCTTCTCCAAGTGTATTTTCAGTTCAGTTATTGTATTCTTCAACTCTATGAGTTCTGCTTGGTTCCTTATTATGTGCTCTTTCTCTTTGTTGAAGTTCTCTCTGTGTTCTTCATTCTTCTCCTGAGTTTGGTGAGCATCCTTATGACCATTACGTTGAACTCTTTATCAGATGTATTACTTCTCTCTACTTCATTAGGGTTTTTTTTTTCCTTTCTGAAGTTTTACCTTGTTCCTTCATTTAGAACATTTTCTTCTATTTCCTCATTTTGCTTGACTCTGTTTCTATTAGTATGCAAAACAGCTATCTCCTCAGTCCTGAAGGACAGTCTCTGTCTTGACATGGCCCTCTTATCCTTTTGGGGGAAGCAGGAATTCAGCTACTTCTCCAGTTCTTCTCAGAGTAAACTGCTTTATATGTAACTGTATATTTGTTGTATTTGTGGGAGGAAGTGAGTTCAGGATCTTCTAACCCTGCCATCTTAAACCATTTTCTATCCATTTCCACTTTTTTCACTATTGTTTGTCTGACTTGATTTCCTCATACATCACCTTCCTGGCCACCCATCTGGATGGTCTCTAGTTTGCCAGTATTTGATGAATATTAATGTTACCATTAGGAACTTCTTCTTTAATATTTGCCTGGTTGAACAGACTGACATTTCCCATATTTGGTACAGGTAGAGAGGCTGACCTAAAGAACCTAGCCTAAGAGAGAAATCAAAAGGCATTCATGGTTCCTGATGAAAGCAAATGTTTCCTTTATGTTCATTTCTGTTACAAGTGATTTATTCAGTCTGATTGATTGGTAAAATCTCCATTTCAGTATTTTTTTTTAATTCAGTTTGATGGCTTCTTTGAGCCCCCTTATTTAAAATAGGAAATTTACGACTTTCTCGGAAGAAAATTTTTAATGAAAATTATGACAACAAGTTACAGCACATGCTTAACCATATTTATATAAATACCATCATGTAACTTCTTTTTTGCAAGGTAATTATAAAAAGATAGGTTTACTTTCCTTTGAAGGGTTTTGATTCAGAAAAAGATAAAGGCTGAAGGCAGCAAGAAACTTTTCCACTATTTTGATTCGAAGGTCCAAATGCAAGTATGTTAACAGTGGATACATGTCAAAATGTGAGAGAGGTAACTCTAAATTACTTGATATGTGACATTTTATCATTATTTGAAATAATGAGCCAAATTTAGTTTGTGATTCACTTAGGTGCTAGATGTTTGAAGCTATAAAGCAAAATAAAGACCATTCAGAGCCCACTGGTATTTTAGATCTTGGCTGCTCATTAACATCAACCACCTGGCATGCTTTATTAAAAACATCAATGCCAGGGAAACAATGTAGACCAAATCTGAATTTGGGCTCCATATGTTAAATGAGGACACATAGCTACAGTTTTTACAGTTGAAAATGACTAGAGAAACTGCCTCATCCAAAGTGAAAAGCAAATTAGTAGTAGAGTGATTTTTCCTGTTTTTTAAATTTATCACAAAATGTTATCTATTTATAAAAATTTTTATTGGACTAGAATTGATTTGCAAAGTTGTGTTAGTTTTTGCTGTACATCAAAGTGAATCAATTATACATATACATATATCCCATCTTTTTTAATATACTTTTCCAATATAGGTCATTTCAGAGTACTAAGTAGAGGTTCCTGTGCTAGACAGTGAAAGTGAAAGTGTTTGTCACTCAATTTTCAACTCTTTGTGACCCCATGGACTGTAGCCCAAGAGGCTCCTCTGTCCATGGAATTAAAGAATTCCGTGGCAAGAATACTGGAGTAGGTTGCCATTTCCTTCTCCAGGGGATCCTCCCAACCCAGGGATTCTCCTGACCCAGGGATCAAACCCGGGTCTCCTGCACTGCAGGCAGATTCTTTAATTTCTAAGCCACCAGGAAAGCCCTACTGTGCAATACAGTAAGTCCTTATTAGTTATCTATTTTACATATAGGTAACTAATACTTTGACATATAGGTAACAATACTTTGGCCACCTGATGCCCAGAGCCAACTCATTGGAAAAGACCCTGATGTTGGGAAAGATTGAAAGCAGGAGGAGAAGGGGACAACAGATGATGAGATAGTTGGATGGCATCAACAATTCAATGGACATCAGTTTAAGCAAGCTCTGGGAGATGATGAAGGACAGGGAAGCCTGGTGTGCTGCAGTCCATGGGGTTGCAAAGAGTCAGACACGACTGAGCAACTGAACATTTTCCATATACTAGTGTGTATATATCAATCCCAATCTCCCAACTTCTCTCTCCTCCTTCCTTATGCTCTTGTAACCATAAGTTTGTTTTCTATATCTGTGACTCTATTTCTGTTTTGTAAATAAATTCATTGATTTTCTTCCTGTTAATCTAAACCATCTTCTGCTTGGTGGCAAAGGAATTAACAGAAATTTAACTCTCCATGATTTAGGCTGGAACAACATTTTTTATTTCATGGGTGCAAGGTTCTATTGTTTATGCAGTCAAGGTTTTTGAATTGTGACATACAGCATGAGAAAGGTAATTCAATTCATCAGCTAAAGGCCTGGCTTACTGTTAAAAGACCCATCCTAAGTGAGTAAGAAGAAATTCTCTAGCACTAAATGAACATGCTTCATCTGCAATATCTTCCTGTCCTTCCTTCTTGAAATGTCCTGGTATTCCCCATTGATCTAAGTTAAGCTCATATCCCTCCTATGTCATAATGTTTTATCTGCCATGATAGCATTTATCCACAGTACTTTTTCATTCTGCAACTTTGTGATTAACCAATAACTCTTAAGGGATGGGTACTGGCCACCTTTTGAGCATGGAAGACCCTCCAGATGGGCCTCAAATTGGTTTCAAATATAAGTTCTTTATTTATGCTCATTAAAAATTTTGCAAGCCTGGTAGGCTGCAGTCCATGGGGTCGCTAAGAGTCGGACACGACTGAGCGACTTCACTTTCACTTTTCACTTTCATGCACTGGAGAAGGAAACGGCAACCCACTCCAGTGTTCTTGCCTTGAGAATCCCAGGGACGGGGGAGCCTGGTGGGCTGTCATCTCTGGGATCGCACAGAGTTGGACATGACTGAAGCGACTTAGCAGCAGCAGTACTAACTTAAACGGATCTTGAATTTGTACCCACTATTTTAGTCCTTGTGGACTGCTGTAATAAAAAAAATAAAATGAAAGAAATAAAAACTACCACAGACTGAATAGCTTAGAAACAACAGAAGTTTGCTCTCACAGTTCTGGAGGCAGGGAAGTTCAGGATCAACTTCCAACATGGTCACATTCTATTAAAGGTTCCTTTTTGTGTTTAAAAAAAAAAAAAAAATTTTGCAAAATTTGACAAATTTTTGTGTTCAACCAACGTACTAAGGGAGTTATTAAAACCTACAAAAATCTGGTACTCATAAACTAAAAGGCTTCCCTAGTGGCTCAGACAGTAAAGAATCTGCCTGCAATGCAGGAGAACCTGGGTTTGATACCTGGGTCGGGAAGATCCCTGCAGAAGAGAATGGCTATGCACTCCAGTATTCTTGCCTGGAGAATTCCCATGGACAGAGGAGCCTGGTGGGCTACAGTCCATGGGGCCACAAAGAGTTGGACATGACTAAGTGACATAAACTAAAATTGGCTCATTATTTCTAAGGTTTTATAACCAGTACAATACCAAAAAGTCTGATGTCCACACAAATCTAGGCATCATTCATCCATACTTTCATTTATTAAATGCCTACGATGTACTAGGTAGGTGTTTAGGTTCATATTATAAAAACTCTTATGAAGCATGAACACACAGATATTTGAAATTCCTGCAAACGGTGGGAAGGGCATCTGTTACCATCATACCATCAGTTGTCTTGAGGTGACTGCAGATTGAAATTGCTTCTATTCTTTTTAGTTCTTAAATGATAAATTACTGTTGGTTTAGCTCTTTCATTAGCAATTTGATTTGTTATTGATTAACCAGACAGCAACTAGTGATGAATATCTGCACCAGCAGTATTTTTTACTGCAGCATTTCAATAATTAGACTGGTAAGCACGTGATTCAAGTGTACCTCTCTTTCATACTTATGTTGAAAAACTAGATTTGAATATACCACCCTCCAAGCTAAAATTACTTGTATACTGACTTTTCATTACATTCATCTAATTTTTTACACAGAAATTTGAAAATGGTTAAGGTAAATGATCTTGGGGTTTGTGGCTCCACCTAAATGTAGGACTGGGTCAGTAAAGTATAATAACTAGTGGTCTAAATCACTGAATGGGGTCATAGTTGCCTGTTTTCTCTAACACTCATTTGGGCATTATATCAACTTCTGTCTTAAAATTCACTGGACTGTAATTGCCTGTGGATCAGGGTTCTGTCTCATGACTTCACAGGACTCTGCCCTATGCTGACATGTTGGCATGTCCTTAATGAATATTTGATTGATTGATTTGCTACATGACTGACATAGAATTGAACCTATGCCTAAAACTTGGTCATCTAAGGCAAGTTTGTATAATGAATACATCTCTTTCATTCCTTGAGGCATGTCTATTTCTTAAGATGGTTAGTTAATTTTAATTAATGTCAAAAATGTTGATAGAGTTTTGCTGCTGGTGAAGTACAAAATGTAATAGGTAAAAACAACAACAACAAAAAAACCATACGGAAATGTTAAAAAAAATTCCTGATGCTTACCTAGTTTCCTATTGAACCTCAGTGTCATACTAGAAATTGTGAGTTGTTAATGCATGCGTAGACTTTAAGGATGAAATTGCTAATAATAAAATAAAACATTAAAAGCCAGCATTGTAGCTCAGAATTAATGGTCCTGTAGACAGACTGTGGACAAAATTTCACCTGAAATATTTATTAGTAATATCATTCAAAAATAAGATGGACTGATGTACCAAGGTGCTCAAGGGATTAGATTATCTGCAATTCCTTTTTAGGAAGCTACAATAACAAAGTGCATTTTAGGGAAAAATAATTTAAACAAAGTTGCTGAACCCTAGTGTATTCAATCAAATCAAGCAATATTCACCAACATTTTTGACTCAATGATAAATGATATAGAAAAATATATAAGGGAAGCAAAAGACATGTTGACAAAAGCAGGATGACTATGAATTGACAAGGTTTACAATGACTTCTTACTGTGTATTAATGAACTGAAATAAATTAGCTAGATCATTTGGACTCCATTTTGATTCCCAATTATGGCTTTATTTCTTTAAAGAAAAATGGATGCAAAATTATGAGGTAACATTGTGTGTGTGTATTAGTTGCTCAGTCGTGTCTGAATCTTTGTGACTCCATGGACTGTAGCCCACCAGGCTCCTCTATCCATGGAATTCTCCAGGCAAGAATACTGGAGTGGGTTGCCATCTCCTTCTCCAAGGGATCTCCCTGACCCAGGGATCAAACCTGGTCTCCTGCACTGCAGGCAGAGTCTTTGCCTTCTGAGCACCAGAGAAGACATAAGGTGACTTCAGGCACTGAAAACATCAGTTTTTTTGAAATGACTTTCTAGTTTACTCCCAACAGTTCAATGACAAATTCTCCAAGAGTATCTGATGGTTCTATTTTCTAACTGCCACCTACCTCGTATTACAAAACCGAAGGTATTTCCTTCTTTATGTAACGTGACTTCCACCGTTCGGAAAATAACACTCGATCCTTGAACAGCTAAAAACAGGAAAAAGAGAGGGAAATAAGTCTTATTTCATAATAACATTTCTAGATTTTTTTTTTGATGGGAATAAAACAGTAGAGATTTCTTGTTGCAAATAATTCTTATTGAGTAATTAAACAGTTAAAAATCTGTTTTTAAAGAAAATATTAGAAAAAAATTGGAATGACATACAAATATCATAAAATAGTTGTCTGTATAAATGACTTATATAATTAAGGTCCAGGTAGAATCAAAACCAGAGATACTTCCTTTCCTCCTGTGTAGCCAGTTTTTACAGCATAATATTCACATTGTTAAAACTTTATATAACAAGAGAGACAATCTTCATGTGATAAATAGAATTGTTTTCCCTTTGTATTATGCAAAAGTTATACATAATTTTTGTAAAACTTACAAAATAATTGTTTTATTTTATTTTTTCCTTTTTATTACTTACAAAATTTTATAGAAAGAACACATCTGAGTATCATTCTAATTGGTGATGACAACTGGATAACACTCATAAAACATAACTGTTCTTGAGTAACTAATAATTATCTTTTTTGCAGCTAGCACAAGAAGAAAAGTATTACTCTCAGATTGCCATTAATAGGTTAAGCTGATGCAAATTGATTTTCTGACATGATGCATAGCAATTAAACAAAGACATCAACAACCCAAATGAAACTTGGAGAGTAAAAGAAATTTGAAGTACATTCAAAATATTACTACTAACTATAAAATAAAGATCTACTTAATTTTACTTGATACCATCATGCTCAGGTTATGTTTGCCTGGTTATTGCTCTCATTTCACCAAATGAAATTGCATTGCCAAGTTGCTATCTCTAATTACATTATACACAGTATGAGGAGATAAGTTATATTATGAGCTTCCCTGGTGGCTCAGAAGATTAAGAGTCCATCTGCAATGCAGGAGAACTCAGTTTGATCCCTGGGTCAGGAATAACCTCTGGAGAAGGGAATGGCTCCCCACTCCACTATCAACAAGAAACTTATAGACAAAAGTTAAAGGCATCTTTGAAAAGAACATTTCTTTCCACTCATAGGAGTAAAAAATAATTTTAATGAAGCATTAATTATAATTACTTGTTAATTATCATAAATTATGAATCCTTAAAGGAGTGGACACCATTATGAACAGCACACAGGTAAATTCACAAAACTGGACACATGCAGCTGGAACAAAGTACAATAAGAACTTGGATTTGCTCAAAAGCAATATAAATCTACAGCTGAACAAAATGTTTTGGTATACTGCTGATTTAATTAAATGTCATATTCTTGCTATCAGGGGGATTTCAGTTTATTCTAATCAGCTAGGAGCAGTGCATACAAATATTCAAAAGAATTGAGATACAGTTTTAATTAAATGAAAAAAAAAAACAAAAACTGAGTTCAAACCGAATGGTTTCTTATTTCCATGACCCAACAAGCCACTTGAAGAAATTGGTTAAGAACATGATCTTTCTGTTCCTATTAAGGAAAAGATACGGGGAGAAATAATTAATGAGCATCTATGGAATGTTTTCTGTGTGCCAGAAACTCTGAAAGTGGTTTACAAATTGTATTTAATTTAATCATTAAATCAACTTTCAATTATATACAACCAAATTCTAATTCTGGGCCACCTGTCCTTGTTGGCTGAATGTCTGTTCTGGGGAAGCAAAACACTGTAATTTTAATTTTGCTTGAACTAAATCTTACTGACCACAAAATCTTACAATCAAATCTAAAGTCAATATCAAGACTTTAGGGATTATCTACAGCTTTAGATTATCCACACTATTGCTCTTCATCATGGGCAAAGAAAAATGGGACTCCTCACTACATTTTAATATACTTAATGAAATAGATTTGGTCTTTATAATTTATATTTGTGTGACTGGCTCTTTGTGACTGAGGTTTCATATTCAGCACCAGACATCCGGTTTGGCCATGTGAATTCTATTCACAACTTCACGTGTGTGTATGGACGCAGAGATCCAATCAAGGGGCTTACCCAAAGAATCAAACTGAGCACATAAAAGGCCGAGGTAGAACCAATTTTATAATGCAACAACACTACTCCTCAGTATTTTAGTTGTTCTGATGCCCCTTGTTTCTATATGTGCATATGTATGTATTTCTATATCATAAAGTGACACTCTATTTTATTATGGTAGGTTTGGTTTTTCTAAATTATATACTACTCCTCCGCCTCCCCAACACCTATACCTATAGGAGAACAGGAGTTGTGCACCTTCCTACCTCATTATGTTGGTTATGCATAGCTAACTTGCTTTGGCCTATGGGGTGTTAGGAGATGTGAGCAGAATCTGCAAATGTGCTCCTGTGGTTAGGCTTGTCTTGTTTTCCTTCTGCAACTGGCACAGGAAGAGCTTCCCTTGGGTAGCTGATATTCCCTCAGACTACATCCCCTAACGAACCATGTGGAGAAGACCTGGGATGACCCCCTGTCCCCCCAACCATATCATCATCATCACCATTGTCATCATCATCTATAGTCTTTCTATCTCTCTTAGAATTAGACATGAGAAGTAATCAGGCTGTCACAGGGACATACCTTAACACATTTACTTGAATTATGGAAAAACTTCTTCTGATAAAAAGCTAGCCTGATTTAGCTAATGGTTTAGCAGCGAGGACTGCCTTTGACAATAAAATTCCATGGCAGACATTTTTCATAAAACAAATGAGGTAAATCTGTAGCTTTAAGATTTGAATGGAAATGGTATTTAAAGATGTATAAAATAAACCTCACGCCAAAATTATATGCTGTCTAACTACTAAGTGAGTGAAATAAACCTCATGCCAAAATTATATGCTGTCTAACTACTAAAGCTTATCATAAAGAATTTTAGGTGTTAACTAAAAAGTGGATGAGAATTAGGTAATATTTCAAAATTCTTTAAGGGTTATGGGAACAAAAAATTTGAAGGCACTCCTCTAGACCAACTTTGAACATACAAATGCCCAAGATACAGTCTGGTAACATGCTCTCTAAATACAGTCTCGAAATACCACATAATTCTAGAGTCGAAAAGAATGCTAAGCTCACGGAGGTCGACTATTTCATTGTCATTAAGAAACTGAGTATCAGAAAAGGGGAGTTGCTTACCCAGGGTCACAGTTCCATTTTCCTTCTATCTGCTCTCTGTCTCTCTGCACCACTTTCTGTCTTTCTCCCTCTCTCTCATACACACACACACACACACACTCTCTCATACAGATCTTTCTCCAATTCCTGCTGGACTATGGGGCTGGCTAAGTCTCAGATTGCTGTGATTCTTGAGAGAGTTACAGTCTTGGCCTTGGGTGGCCTATCTTTCAGCAGGCAGCTCTCTCCCTGGGGTCTGGCTTGTGCCTGCTCTAACTGTCTGAGCTCAGTGAAAGGGAGGCTTATTAATCCCTTCGATCTCCCTGAACACAAAGATCTTATTAATTTATCTAAACATAATAGAAAGAGACAGAGATAATCCTTGGCGAATAGACCTCTGCTATCTGATTTCTACTAAAAACTTCACACTTTTGTGTTTAAAAATATTTTCTATTTTTCCATCAGCTTTATTGTGTGAGGGAGAAAAGGCAGGTATAATCACCAAGTCAGGAGAGGTTTTAACCCCTGGATATCTCTGATGTCCACCCTCTCCTCTTTAACTCTATTAATGCTATATTTATTCAGAGTATTACCTCTCTTTTGGAAAACTGTAACAGCCTGGGGGCTTATAGCTTCCATTTGACCTCTTAAAATAAGTCTAAAAACTCTGATCTGGGGGGCTTCCCTGGTGGTCCAGTGGTTAAGGCTCCATGCTTCCACTGCTGGGGGCATGGGTTTGATACCTGGTTGGGAAACTAAGATCCCACGTGCTGTGTGGCATAGCCAAAACATAAGAATAAACCAAAACCAAAACTCTGATCTGAGGATGCTGCTCCTTGGCCTTAAAAACCTTAAAAAAAAAAAGGCTCCTGATTGCCCACCATTCACGGCTTACAAGGCCCTCCTTCACTTTGTTTACCTCACTGACCTCGTCCCTCTGAGGCCCTCTCTTTCCTTTTGTGTTCCAGTAATTCCAAACTGGAGATTCAACCTGTGAACTGCACTATCTTCATACTTCCTTGCCATACCCTATGCCTGGAATGTTAGTCTTCCTCCTGGACCTGCATAAATGCCTTCTAATCTACTGTGAAGTCCCTAGCTCTGGACAACCCAAAATGCTCAACAAATCTCCACAACTGCCTTACCCTGAGAGCAATACTAAGAGTTCCTCTTAGGAACAGGTTGTGTTTTATTGAATATGTATGTACACAGTGGAATAAAAATGCTTAATCAAAGAGCATTAACTCTAGATATTTGACTCCTCTTAACTCCCAGGCAGTGGTGTAAGATAGTGATTTCAAAAAAACTGACTTTAAGTTCAAGAAACATAGTACTTTCAGTGTAATAACAATAACAACAACAATAATAATAGTAATATGGCTAAGATACACTATGGCTTACGGAGTCTGTGCTTATGATCTAAATACATGGTTACAGCCTTGGAATCTTACAAAAATTCTACATCCATTACAGTCATTTTGTAGCTGAGAAACCTAAAGCTCAGCGAACTTATTAATAATTTCCCCAAAGTCACAAAGCTAGAAAGGGACAAAACTGACACTTAGCTAGTGACACAGTGCTAGCTCTCAACACTCTATTTTACTGCCGGCTCTTACTGAAAATAAAAACACTGTAGCAAAGTTTTAGAACTCAGATTCCAATTGATTTTGTTATAAAATCACCATGAGATTTTCGGTGTTAGATTTTATGTTAAGAATAAGAACTCATGATTGGTATGTATTATACATTCACTCTCTGAGTGCTATCTCCTAATCCCAAAGTCTCAAACATCATCTCTAGTCCCATTACTCTTAAATTTACTTTTCAACTCTAGATCTTTCTCACAAATGCCAAACTGTATCTTCAACATTTTCTTGACATTTTCTCTTAGCATGTCAAATAGGCACCTCAACTGTAGTATTTTAAACAATGAACTTCTTTAAAAAAAATTTTTTTTAAATTTTATTTATTTAATTTGGCCACGCTGCACAGCTTGTGCAATCTGAGTTTCCCCAGTCAGGTATCGAACCTGGACATCCTGCATTGGAAGCACAGATGCCTAATCGCTGGACCACAAGGCAATTTCCTCCAGCAATAAACTTCTGATCTTCTCACAAGTCAGCTCTGCCCACATTCTTATCCACCCCCATTAATGGCAACTCCATCCTTCCAGTTGCTCAGGCTTAAAACCTTCTGATGGTCCTTGACTTTTCTCTTTCTGCAGGTGCTCAGTCATGTCTGACTCTTTGTGACCCCATGGACTGTAGCCCACCAGGCTTCTCTGTCCATGGGGATTCTCCAGGCAAGAATACAGGGGATCTTCCCAGCCTAGGGGTTGAACCAGGGTCTCCTGCATTGCAGGCAGATTCTTTACCAGCTGAGCTACCAGAGAAGCCCCCTCTTTCTGCATAACCCACATTAAATTCATCAGGAAATCCTGTTGGTTCTGTCTTCAAAATAGCTGGGGAATATGAGTGCTTTTCACCATTTCTTCCATCACCTTCACCTGGATCACTGCAATAGTCCTCCAAATGGTCTCCCAAGCTTCTACCTTTGACTCGCAGCCTATTCTCAACACAGCAGCCAGAGGAGCCTTTGAAAACGTTAATCAGATCATGTCACTCCTCTGCCCAAACCATACAATGCTTTCCTTCATCATTCAGAGCAACACTTAAGGTCCCTCCGTTGGCCTACATGGATGCGCTATCCTTTACACTTCTTACCACCTCCCCCACTTCTCTTCATGCTTACTCTGTTCCAGCCATACTGTCCTTCTTTATGTTTCTAGAACTAGGCCAGATTATTGGCCAGATTATTATTCTAATCTGGCCAAACAAAAGGCCAGATTATTCCTGTCTTTTGATTTCAGCACTGGCATTTTCTTCTTTCTGGAACTCTTTTAACTCAGAAAATCATATAGGTAATTTCCTCACCTCCTTCAAGTCACCGATTAATATCACTTTCTCAATGAAACTGTTCCTAACCACTCTACTTCACATTGCCAATGACACTCCCCGCCCACACTCCCAACCCTTCTCCTTGCTTTATTTTTTTCCCCCGACAGCATTCATGACCCATAACATTCATGCTACATACAGCTGATCCTTGAACAACATGGTTTGAACAGTGTGGGTCCATGTACCTGTGGATTTTTTCAATAGTAAATCCTATAGTACCGCACTATACCTGGTTGGTTGAATCTAGGATATGGAAGAACCTTGGTTTTGGAGGAATCATATATATGGAGGCTCAAATACAAGTTGTGCATTGATTTTCAACTGCAAGGAGGACTGGCACTTCTAACCCCTCATTGTTCAAGGATCAGTTGTAATTAACTTATTTATTGTGGTTTTATTTTATTTTCTGTCTTCCTCTAGTAGTAGTAGTAGTGCTAGTCTCTTCAGTCGTTTTTGACTCTTCGCGATCCCATGGACTGGGGCTTGCCAGACTCCTCTGTCCATGGAATTCTCCAGGCAAGAATACTGGAGTTAGCTGCCATTTCCTCCTCCAGAGGATCTTCCCAACCCAGGGATGGAACCTCGGTCTCCTGCACTGAGGCAGATTCTTTACCATCTGCAGCACCAGGGAAGTCCCTCCTAGAGTGTAAATTCTACCGACATTCATTGGGGGACAGGCTGGAGCACGGTAATGCTCAATAAGTCATCACTAAACAAATAAATTATCACCAGTTATGAAGAATAATCAATCTCAGTTCTCAGTAGTACAGAAGAGCAAAGCTCTGATTTCGGTGCCTACTAATTTGGGAAAACGTACTTAACTTAAGCATCTGTAAAATGAGAATAATAATGATAATAATGCCTACCTTATAGTTTTGATTGATTTGTATATGTATTATTTACCAAACATTTTTATATTGCCAGGTACTGTCCTGAATGCTTTACAAACGCTAACTCATTTAATCCTCATAACAGATCCATGAGATCTGTTATGTAGTAACCATGAGTAGTATCATAGGTTACTAATATCATCCCCATTTTTCAGATGTGCAAAGTGAAACAAAAGAAGCTTAAGTAACTTTTTCAAAGGCATGCAGCTAGTAAAAACTGGAGCTAGAAATTGACTGTCTATTTGAACTAAAGTTCAGCTCTGATGTTCACAGATGGCTTTAATGAAACACGAGTCCTAGATAATTTCATATCATTTATGCTCTTTTACATTCTTCCAGAGTAGGCAATAGAAATTCAGATAATTTTTTAAATATTAAGAAAGTATGCTCTGCTGTTCCTGTAATAAGACAACGATGGCAAAAGAGGGGGAAAAAAAAAAAAGGAGAACCAAGAGTTTGAAGCAAAAACATGGTGCAGCTGTTCTGCCTCTGCCCGTTGATGACTTACAGACTGGCGGCAGCTCATACTCCACCTCCAGAACTACTCTTTCCCCGACATTCTTCAGCAAGCTGATGATCTCATCGTGGCGGAATTTGGCCAGGTTGATGCCATTCACTGCTTTGATGTAGTCACCCACATCCAACTGATCACTTCTGCAAAACAAAGAGTCACTTAGTAGAGCTCTCATCCCCATGGGCCAGTCTGATCGTATTTCCCACTTTGCTATCATGGATAAACATGCAAGCCCAGAAGGCTGACACAGCAGGGTCCCTGCCTCCTAGGATGCGGCTGGTTCCTAAGGGCAGGAGTGCAGCTGAGGGTGGATGAGACGCTCAGGGATCCCTCTCACTCACGCTGACTATATGCTTTCCAAGTCCTCTACTGCATCTGCTGCTATCTCTGATTTTTTCCCCAAGCCTTTACCTCTTTTATTTTTAAAGAGCATCAAAAAGTGAAATAAAGAGAAAACTACCTGTAGTTGCTCTGCCCCTAAACAGTTGGTTCTCCTGGGGCAGATTATCTGTATCCTGGACACACTAGAAGTTTTCCATTCTTATTCCCTTTCAATGTTGCTGCTTGCCTTTTGGACATTTCACCACTTTCGGTATCTTCACTAGAAGTATGTCCAGGGCCATATAGAAGGTCATTTTATTTTGCTATTTATTACTTATAGCAGGACTGATTTCAAAAAGTATCAGTGAAGAAGAAATTACAACGAAGGCACGGGAATTCAGTAACAGACTCCTCTCTCCTCACCATCATAATAGAACTGTGGCTACTTTGGGGCGTTTAGTCAAACTCTACTTCTAAACCAAGAGCAGGCAGCAAGACCAATGATAGGACTTAATTCAATAATATGTTCTCCCAAATAAAAAGAATGAATTCATTTGTTTTACATTAGCCCAGCTCCAGTCATTCTCTCTTCAGAACCTCCATAATCCTCTCTAGAGTACACATGGTCACTCTTAACCCAGGTTTACTGACTGACACTTATTTGGCAACTTAATTGTCTCATGCACTGTGACAACTCTTATGTTGTTGCTTTTTACTATTACACAATGTGATTATTGTTTCCAAACTTTTCATGTTTTTTTTTAATACCCTATTTCCCTTAATAGATTATAAACCCCCTAAGGGCAGGTATCTTATCTTGACTTATTTTGGTTTACTACCTGTGAAATGGTAGTGGCTTAAACAATAAATATTTGGTGATCAATAATACTCACTCTAACTGGCAGAGTGTTACTTTTAATTATAAGATCAATACATGTGTGAACGACATTCTCACCCCCTCCCTTGCCAGTCATGCTTGCTTTAGGGGTTACATACAAAGAAACCTTGGAGACACATGAAGTTCCAGCATCACGAATTGGCTATGACTGTTAAAAATTAAAGGAGGCTATGGTGGAAAGAAATCTCTTAAAAACCATATTGGAAAATAATATAAAAATAATACATATATATGTGTGCGTGTATGTGTGTGTGTGTGCTCAGTCACGTCTGACTCCTTGTGACCCCATGGACTGTAGCCCACCAAGTTCCTCTGTCCATGAAAATTTCCAGGTAAGTATACTGGAGCAGGTTGCCATTTCCTTCTCTAGGGGATCTTCCCGATTCAGGGATTGAACCCATATCTCTTGTGACTCCTGCATTGGCAGGCAGATTCTTTACTACTGAGCCACCCGGGAAGCCCTGTATATATATTAATATGTATAACTGAATCAGTTTGATGTACAGCAGAAATTAACACATTTTAAATTAACTATACTTCAACTTTTTAAAAAATGCAAAAAAACCCCCCACAAACCCTGAAGGAAGGAGATTAAGTTGCTTGTGTTGATATCAACTTGGTTTTACAAACAGTACTGCAGATCATGGAGCAATCAATTGGCTTGAGCTTATAAATTGTACAAATAGGCTGATCATTGAAAATAACCACTATTTCAGGTGGCACTTAATAAGGTAAGAACTCTAAAACTTAATTTGGGATTCTGTGGACACGAGTTCTGGTGTCCAGGATTTAAGGGACAGTGGCAACCCAGTCCAGTACTCTTGCCTGGAAAATCCCATGGACGGAGGAGCCTGGTGGGCGGCAATCCATGGGGTCGAGAAGGGTCAGACATGACTGAGTGACTTCACTTTCACTTTTCACTTTCCTGCATTGGAGAAGGAAATGGCAACCCACTCCAGTGTTCTTGCCTGGACAATCCCAGGGACAGGGGAGCCTGGTGGGCTGCCGTCTATGGGGTCGCACAGAGTCGGACACGACTGAAGTGACTTAGCAGCAGCAGCAGCAGCAACCTCACTTTGAATGAAACCTCACCATTCCACCCTTTCTTTCCGAGGTAGATTTCGATTTTGGCTACAGAGCAAACCCACTCCTGGCCAGCACTCAGGACGCTCTGTCATCAGCAAGAACTAGTGCCGTCTGCAGTCTAATAAGAACAAGGACAAAACCAGTCCTTCTCAGCTAAGCCTTCTGCCCTTTTGGAAATCATCTCTTTGTCCCGATGAAAGGAAAATCTCACAAGTAGAAAAGCTGAGAATATGTAGGACAAGTAAAACTGTTACTGAGACGCTTGGAGCTGGGCCTCCCTCGCTGTCTGGGCTCCTCATGTGGCAGTTTCCCCTGTCCACAGAAGATGGGTCACCCACTCCCCGTTAGATGATTGGACAGTCTCACTCCCACTGCAGTAGGGGCACATTTGAGGACTAAATCCATACGGGTGGCTGGTTTTTTTTAAAGATTTTTTTTGATGTGGTCCATTTAAAAAATCTTTATTGAATTTATTACAATATTGTTTTTGTGTTATGCTTTGGTTTTCTGGCCACGAGGCATGTGGGATCTTAGCTCCTCGACCAGGGATCAAACCTGCACCCTTTGCATTGGAAGGTGAAGTCTTCACCACTGTGCTGCCAGAGAAGTCCAGACACAAGCATTTTAAAATTAATATCTTAGGAGGACTTGACTGCTCTTGAGATGACACAAGAGCTCCCTGGTGACTTTGGCATGGGCCAGAAAAGCCATCCTTCTGAAATCTGCCTCCTCCCCACCCCCTGGGCTTCCACCTGGCAGATGGCAGTGTCATTTATCTATTGGTGACCTTTTCTGATGGAGCTTTAAGTTCTGAATTAATTACACCTTCACTCCTTTTTCTACGTTTCCCTGCGATGCAGTTACCTAGCAGCGATTCCTCCTTGCCGCAGATTAGATACTCTGGGTTTGCCATCCTTGTCAATTCCGCCCGAGACCGTCAGCCCAAGGGTAGTGCCTTCCTTCTTCATCAGTTCAACCACAGTGGAGCCCTTGAATTCCTCTGTTAAAAGAAAATAATCTGCTTTAGTTAATGACAGCAGGAGCACAAAGGGTTGTCTTTGTGGGTGGTGAGGTGATTCCTCCCCATAAACGCTCTGCATTTTTTCTTTTGTGGGAAAAGTTCTGCGGCCTCTTTTCCACTGCCATTTGCAAAGCGTCTTGTAAAGAGGAGCATGCAGATAAGGCAGAGCAGCGATTCCACTAAAGGTTATTAAAATGGGTACCAGTGGGGTACTTCGTGCTAGATTCACAATAAATAGTCTGACATGGCTTATGTACAGGATAATATTCGCCCTTTGTTTCCTGTCATTCTGAAGTGACTTTCTCTCATGTTTCTCCTTGTAACTCTAAAGGGAGCAATTGAGAGTCATAAGGTAAAGGGGCTGTAATGGAATTTTAAATAATAATACAGTGCAGCAGCAGACTCCAAGTCTGCGATACCTTTTAGCTGAGGAAGACGAATGACATAAGAGAAGAGCTTTCTACAAGTTCAAGAAAAATATTATTGACTCTAGTTTTTTTTTTTTGGTCTTTCAGAAAACAAAGTACAATAGCGTCATGTTACAACTTACATCATTTCTTACAAAATGTGTCACACTATATTAAGGCAGGGTTGGTCCTCAGAATCCCCAGGGAATTCTGTTAATTCTCATTCTCTCCTGAAATTTTTAAATCTTACCAATCGTGTGGGGGTCATATCTACACACCAAGTATGCGTGCATGCTCAGTTGGTCCGACTCTTTGTGACCCTAGGGACTGCAGCCCCACCAGGCTCCTTTGTCCATGAGATTTCCTAGGTTAAGAATACTGGAGTGGGTTGCAATTTCCTACTCCAGGGGATCTTCCTGACCCAGGGATTGAACCTGCATCTCTTGCATCTCCTGCACTGGCAGGTGGGTTCTTTACCACTGTGCCACCAGGGAAGCCCCACACACCAAGAGAGAACCCAAATCTTTTGATTGAAGGCACCACAGAAAGAAAACTTGACTCTCCTTGCTTTCAGAAATAGAAATGCCTCAACATTTACCCATCCAGAGATTAACTATGACAAGCATTATTTCAAAATTCTGTTTGTTATCCCCAACTCTGCATATACTCTCTGGGTAGGAATGGGGAAACTCAACAGTTTTCCAACTCTTCCTGAATCAGGTTATGAATTTCAGGGATTATGAACTCCTAGGACATCAGAGATTCTCATGTTAAAATGCAAGAATAGACTTTCCTTTTCAAAGTCAAAAGAGCGAAAAGATTATTTGCACACTTCTGCCCTTTTCTTAACTACATATGGCAGTGTTAATTATCATTTCAAAATTTCATGAATGCATATCATAAAGGTTTTTGAATTATTGCTGCTGGTCTCCCATCCAATTAGCCAATAAAAAAGTCAAATTGTGTTAGAGAAAGAAATAATTTCTCATCTTGTCTAGTGAGGAGAACAGAGTACCTGGAGAAGGAAGACAGGAACAGGCCACTGATTTCGATGTATTAATGTCAGTCTAGGCTTGGGAATGCCAGCCTTGCATTCTTCTCTTTTCATGGCAGTTTCAGGACAGTGCATACCTGAGTTGTTGTTGATTTAAAACAGAACCCACGGAAGAGGCTATGAGTGTGAGTGATGTCAGCTTCATTTACTACATTTTGAATGAGAGATCAAATAATGATCGAAATTCAAGAAGTAAAATTCTCTGAGTGTTGAAGAACTGATGCTTTTGAACTGTGGTGCTGGAGAAGATTCTTGAGAGTTTCTTGGATAGCAAGGAAATCACACCAGTCAATCCTAAAGGAAATCAACCCTGAATATTCATTGGAAGGACTGATGCTAAAGCTGAAGCTGAAGCTCCAATACTTTGGCAACTTGATGTAAAGAGCAGACTTGCTGGAAAAGACCCTGACGCTGAGGAGGGCAAGAGGAGAAGGGAGTGACAGAGGATGCAGTGGTTGGAATGCATCACCAATGCAATGGACATGAGTTTGAGCAAACTCTGGGAGATGGTGAAGGAGAGGGAAGCCTGGCGTGCTGCAGTTCATGGAATGACAGAGAGTTGGACACGACTTAGTGACTGAACAAGAAGTAAAATTCTTGTCGAATATATAAAAGCACAGGGCTTTTTACATCATTGACCAGGTGCATTTGTAACAAAAGTCCGTGACAGTGTGCAGTTCATATGCCCCCTCAACATAGAACAAAGCAACCCTCTCTACACTCCATAAAGAAATACACAGGCACAGCTGATACCTGAAGAGGTCACTTAACAAGCAACCCCTTTAAGTCCTCCTTGGCAAAAGGCTAGGTAAAAATAAGGTTAACAATAAAGGAACGAAAATTACAAAATAGATGATGGCTATTCACATTACAGAGACATAATGTGTTCAACAACTCTGCCCAACGAAAGAATTGTTTGCATTTTCTTTAACTATGTAGATTGATTCCCTTTGGTTAAGCAGTTCATTACAGAGCTGTACTTGAGGAGTTGGGAGCCTTGATTTTTAAGGGTATGTCTTAAAGGTCAATTAGAAATACACAGAGAAGCAACTCTAAAACAGTAACAAGCAAGGGAGAATTAAGTTTCAATTAATAAGAACTTCACTCCTACTCAGGTTTTCAAGAGAGTACTTTCTGAATAACATGGGATATAGGACATGAAAAGAAAGTGAAAGTTGCTCAGTCGTGTCTGACTCTTTTCAACTCCATGGACCTTCTCCAAGGGATCTTCTCAACCCAGAAATTGAACTGGGGTTTCCTGCATTGCAGGTGGATTCTTTACCAACTGAGCTACCAGGGAAGCCCCATAGATTCAGCCTTATAAGATGAGGACAGTGCAATTTTCTCCAGAAGGTATCTAGGTCCTTCCCAGACCTCTGGCTGAATCTGAGAATCTAGAAAAGCTAAATTCAATGAGTTTAATTTGATCTCTGTTAAAATACAAATCCATCTGGGTTACTTTTAAAAGTAGTAATAGTCAATTACCCTCTTGTTTAAAAAGATTTCAAACCTTTCCCCAATAGTTAGTTCTAATAACACGAAAGAAAACATTAATGTACTGTACCACTTAACTGAGTAACTTGTGTATTCATTGATTCTAGCATTTACTGAGTGCTTACTATGAACCAGATGATGAAACTCAAAGATGGAAAAAGTCAGAGATACTTAAAGCACAGCCACAGAGGCAGATGAATCAGAGAGCACCACGCCACAGTGTGGGTTGTGGGCGAGGTGGCCACAGAGGAGGTGGTCTTGGCAACAATGTGAAATGAAGACTTGCTGTTCCAAATAGAACATCAATTTCACAATTTTGTCTTCTGTCTAATCCGTCTGTATTTATCGATCAGGATTAGCAGAGTAGAACAGACCAAAGGGGGAATCTAAATTAGGCAAAACTCAGGAGTAAGGATAGAATATTGTCGCAAGAAAATGTGCTGAATCACAAGAATGTTAACTGCCAATAAATATCTCCAGACACTGCTTCTGCTGCTAAGTCACTTCAGTCGTGTCCCACTCTGTGCGACCCCATAGACAGCAGCCCAGCAGGCTCTGCCGTCCCTGGGATTCTCCAGGCAAGAACACTGAAGTGGATGGACTGACTAAATCATTTATGGGTGTTTCCGAATGGGAGAGGAGAAAAGCAGCAATGTGGGGAGGGAGGAACAGGCTTCTTGAGTTGGCTTTCTGCTAACCTGCGCGCTCCACTACACTAATCAATCATTTTATGTCTTTTTTGGTGCTTAATGTTTGCATAATGACCTAATGGCGAGGAGAAATGAAGACAGATGCGTTCAATTGCATGAGTTCCCTTGTATAGCAAGGTTTACTGAACAAAGCTCGCAGTGAAACACGTCAGTATATACTGACAATTTCTTTCTTTGTGATTTAAATTGCAAATGTCCCTCCCCAAATTAAGAGGACTCTGTAGTAAAGACGGCAGTCTCTCCATATCAGCAAGCAGCTCAGGGAACAGATGATGCTTAACTGGCAATGACTGAGCCGGTCGTGGATTTGACATTTTCCTTAATCATCATGTTTAATTACCTTAGAAAAGAAATTGCAGGTTCACATGTGTACCAGTACATGCACAACCAATAAGAATCTCACTGCTAGAATGAAATTTAGTTGCTTGCTGTTTTTCTCTGGGCTTGTAATTCAATCCTCTTAAAACTCTGGAAAGTTTTAAGAGAAGTACCTGGCAAAAACAAGAGAAGTATGAAAAATTCTTGCAAATGAATAAAAAAATTTAATAACATAGGTGGTTAAAAATTAATATGCAGAAAACCATAGCCTTTTATAAACAAATACCAACTAGTTAATGTTCTTGTAAAAGAAAAAACTCCATTTACAATAGTCAAAAAACTAAAATCCCTAAGAAAAAAAATTAATGAAAAATATACACAATCTCTGTGAAGAAAACTTTAACACACTTCTGAGGGAATACAAGCCCAGAACAAAAGAAAAGCTATCCCATTCATTCACTCATTCATTCAGTAAAAACTGAGCACTTACTATGTACCAGGTTCTGTTCTAGCCTTTGGAGATACAGAACTCAACCAACCAGAGAAAATCCCAGATATTAAGGAACTGATATTCTATAATCCAACATAAAAAATATGGCAATGCTCCTTAAATTATAAAGTTCACAATATCAAAAAAAATGCCAATAGGATTTGTGAGACACAAAGTATATTTTACATTATTGCAAAAATGGAACATGCTTCCATGCAAAGTTTCTGTGAAAAATGATATTCCTAAAGTCTGCCAGCTGGCTGATTAATGTTGCTATGAAAGAACAGAAAGAGCCTTTGCAGGAAGGCAGGCTACTGAAAGAGATGCTGGGTTATGACTGGATGTTACGCCACCAAAAGTATCACCCCTGAGAGAGATTAAAGAAGAAAGAAGGCAAAGACGTATCATAGGCATAGGGCCTACAGAACCCAGATCAGACCATCTTAGTGCTTTGTAGTATGAAGATTGTAATGTTTTGCATAGAATAAACATACAGCATAATCATCTTGTTCTGTTCTGTGAAACTCTTGGTGTCCAGAAATTCTTGCCTCATTGATTATTTAAAAAGTACAATTAGGCTTAACAGCAGGAAAAGAGAGTTACTTGTAATGTTTAGAAGGTCCCTAAAATTCAGGGGCTAAATGATCAGGCAATTGCAAGGTGAACAATTGTAATCACACTTGCTGAAATCAGGGAGATGGACAAAAAATGACAATTACAGCAAAGAGTGACGACAAGAGTAAGTGCAGGGTCACCATGGTGCAGCCTGGGAGGATCCATCACCAGACTGGATAAGTCGTGCTCTGGACAGTTCCTCAGAGGAGTTATTTTGAGCCAGGTCTTGAAGGCAGCCTCATCTCAGCAAATGGAAGGGCAATGTTAAAGGCAGAGGAACAAGAAATGGTAGATGATGACCTAGGTTTTGGGATGTACACTTTTTCAATTCTGGATGCATGTTAGAAGCACCTGGGGGGCTTGGAAATAACAGCGTGTGCACCCACCCCAGACCAAATCAATCTGAACACCACCTCTTGGTGCTGGTTCAGTGGCTCAGTCATGTCGGACTCTTTGTGACCCCACGGACTGTAGCCTGCCAGGCTCCTCTGTCCATAGGGTTTCCCAGGCAAGAATACTGGAGTGGGCTGCCATTCTCTTCTCCAGGGATCTTCCCAATCCAGGGATTGAAGCCGAACGTTTTAACTGTGAGATATTTAATTGAATCTTTTAAATAAATATGTATTTATTTATTAACTTATTTATGTGGTTTCATCAGGTCTTAGCTGCGGCGTGCAGGATCTTTTTTGCATCCTTTGAGATCTTTTTCATTGTGACACACAGGTTCCAGAGCACGTGGCACTTGGGTAGCTGTGGCACTTGGGTTTACTTGCAGCATGTGGAATATTAGTCCCTGACCAGGGGTCAAACCCACATCCCCTGTACTGTTAAGGTGGATTCTTAACCACTGGACCAGCAGGGAAATTTTTTAAGTGAATCTTAATTGTAAGAGTCATATGCAGTTACAAGAAATAATGCAGAGAAGCCCCTGATCCTCTTTACCTTGTTTTCCCCTAATGGTAACATCTTGTAGAACTATAATACTTATATATAAGTAGGATACTTATCTTGATGAAGTCAAGATACAGGCATTTCCATCACCACAAGGGTCCCACATATTATCCTTTACAGATCACCCACTACTCTCTTACTTCAACGCTTTTTTAAACCTCCTTGCAGCCATGAAATTAAAAGATGCTTACTCCTTGGAAGGAAAGTTATGACCAACCTAGATAGCATATTCAAAAGCAGAGACATTACTTTGCCAACAAAGGTCAGTCTAGTCAAGGCTATGGTTTTTCCAGTGGTCATGTATGGATGTGAGAGTTGGACTGTGAAGAAAGCTGAGCGTGGAAGAATTGATGCTTTTAAACTGTGGTGTTGGAGAAGACTCTTGAGAGTCCCTTGGACTGCAAGGAGATCGAACCAGTCGATTCTGAAGATCAGCCCTGGGATTTCTTTGGAAGGAATGATGCTGAAGCTGAAACTCCAGTACTTTGGCCACCTCATGCGAAGAGTTGACTCATTGGAAAAGACTCTGCTGCTGGGAGGGATTGGGGGCAGGAGGAGAAGGGGACGACAGAGGATGAGATGGCTGGATGGCATCACTGACTCGATGGACGTGAGTCTGGGTGAACTCCGGGAGTTGGTGATGGACAGGGAGGCCTGGCGTGCTGCAATTCATGAGGTTGCAAAGAGTCGGACATGACTGAGTGACTGAACTGACTGAACTGACCCTATTCTCTGTGTTTATAACTTTACCATTTTAAGAATGTTAAATAAATGCAGTCACACAGTGTGAAAACTTTGTGGTTGACTTTTTACACTCAGGATAATTTTCTGGTGAGTTATCCAAGTTGTGCGTAGCAAGAGTTCCTTTTTCTTGTTAAGTAGTGTCCCATGGTATAGACATACAAAGTTGGTATCACCATCAACCTGTTGAAAGACATTTTGGTTGTTTTCAGTTTGGGGCTACTATGAATAAAGCTGCTACAAACATTCATATGTGAGTTTCTGTGTGGACATAATTACTCATTTATCAGGGATAAATGCCCAGGAGTACAAGTGCTAAGCCATACAGTAGTTGCATATTTAGTTTTCTAACGAGCTGTCAAATTGTTTTCCGAGATAGCAGTACCATTTTGCATTCCCACCAGCAGCGTGTGAATGATCCACTGGCATTCTCGCCAGTACTTGATTGTTACTGTTTTTATTTTAGCCACACTGATATGTGTGAGACACTTAATTGAATCTTTAAAATAAATATGTATTTACTTAAATAAATACATGGCTATTAGTGATATCTAACTACAGTTTTAATTCTTGGCTAAGTTGAGCCATTTCTCTAATGGGAAATGTGAAATTTGTGTGTGTGTACTTATTTGCCATCTGCATATCCTCTTTGGTGAAATGTCTTTTCAGGTCTTTTGCCCATTTTCTAATTAGATTGTTTGCTTTTTTTACGGTTGAGTTTTGAGTTTCTTATATACTTTAGATACTAGTCCCCAGTTGAATATGTGGTTTGCAAATATATTCTTTCAGTCTGGAGATTTTATTTCATTCTCCTAACATGGTCTTCTGCAGAGCCAACAGTTTTTATTTTGATGAAGTCTAATTGATCAGTTTCTCTTTTTATGGGTCACGCTGTTGTTAAGTTTTAAGAATTCTTTGCTGGGCCTTAGATCCTGGAAATTTCTCTTGTTTCTTCTACAGTTTCCAAAAGTTCTTCTAAGTTCTATAATATTATGTAATAACCACAATATTTACATTTAAGTCTGTTATCCATTTTAAGTTAATTTTTACATAAGGTATGAGATTTAGTCATGGTTCATATAACTTGGGGGGCGGGGAGTGGGATGGGTGTTTAATTACTCCAGCACCATTCGTTGAATAGGCTATCTTATCCACCAAATTGCTTTTGAACCTTGTGAAAAATCAGTCTGTCACTGATTCAGTGGACATGAGTTTGAGCAAACTCCAGGATATAGTAAAGGAGGGAAGCCTGGTGTGCTGCAGTCCATGGGGTCAAAAAGAGTTGGACACGACTGAGCAACTGAACAACAAACACAGTCCCTTCACAGATGCCATGCAGCCTTCATTACTGTATCTATATAGTAAGTCTTGAAACTGTGGAGGCTGATTGCTTCTATTTTATTGTTTATAAAAACTACTTCAGTTCTTCTAGTTTCTTTGCCTTTCCATATAAATATTAGACTAATCTTGTCTATATCTATAGGAACTTTTGCTGGTATTTTGATAGGATTTGGATTAAAGCTGTATATCAATTTGGAAAGAATAGACATCTTTACTATGTTGAGTCTTTTGATCCATAAACACAATATGTCTTTTTAACTATATAGAAACTTCTATGATTTTTTTCATCAGCATTTTGTAGTTTTCAGCATACAAGCCCTATACATGTTTTGTTAGTTTTACAACAAAGTATTTTATTTTGGGTGTAAAATTGAAAATGGTATTGCATTATTAATTTTGATGTACATATGTCCATAGCTAGTATACAGATATGCAATTGATTTTTATATAGCTACCGCATACATTGTGGCCTTGTTGAACTCACTTAAAAGTTCTAGGATTTTTTTTTGTAGATTAGAGTTTTCTATGTAGACAATCATGTCATCTGCAAGAAAGGATAGTTTTTATTTGTTTCCAATCTATATGCCTTTTATTTCCCTTCCTTGCCTAAAGCATAGGCTAGAACTTCCAGTACTCTGTTGAATAAGAGTAATGAAAATAGATATTCTTGCCTTGTTCCTTATCTTAAGGGAAAAGACTTCGGTATTCCATCAAGTATTATATTACCTGTAGGTTTTCTGTAGATTTTCAAGTTGAGGAAATTCCCTTCTATTCCTTTTTTTTACCCACAGAGTTTTTATCCTGAGCTTAAATTTTGCCACATTCTTTTTGCACTGATATGATGATGTGATTTTTCTTCTTTAGTCTGAAAATATCCTGAATTACATTGATAGATTTTCTAATATTGATCCAATCTTGCATTCTTGAAATACACTCCATTTGCTCACAGTGTATAATTCTTTTTTTTTAAATATTGCTGAATTTCATTTGCCAATATTTTGCTAAGGACTTTTTTTGCACCTATGAAAGTGGAGGTTGCTCAATTGTGTCTGACTCTTTGCAACCCCATGGGATTCTCCAGGCCAGAATACTGAAGGGGGAATCTTCCCAACCCAGGGATCAAACCCAGGTCTCCCGCATTGCAGGCAGGTTCTTTACCAACTGAGCTATGAGGGAAGCATCTATATTCATGACAAATACCATCTGTAGTTTCTTTTTTTTCCCCCTTTGGTTTCGGTATCAGTGTAATAATACTAGCTTCATAAAATGAATTGAGAAATGCATCCTTTCCTCTTCTGTTTTTCTGGAAGAGATTGTGTAGGATTGCTGTTTATTCTTTTTTAAGACATTTAGTATAATTTTCAATGAAGCCATCTGTGTCTGGAGTTTTTAAATTACAAATTCATTTCCCTTAATAGTTAAAGGGCTGTTCAAATGATCTATTTGAGATTCGGTGAGTTGGGGTAGTTTGTACTCGTCAAGGAATTAGTCTGTTTCAATTAGATGAAGATCCTTACAGGTGGGGAACTGGGCACTGGGATCTTTTTTAAAACCTCCACAGGTAATTCTAACATGCAGTCAAGATTGAGAAACACTTATTTAGGTTTAGCCTGTTATTAGGGTAAAGCAGTAGATTTTGTGATGACAACATGAACTTGGGAAAAAGACATTAGATTTGGGTCAAGGAGAACCATTAGGTCACTGCAGTACTCTAAGATATTAATAACTTAGGCTAGGCTGTGTCAGGGCTGCCCAGGTAGCGCTGGTGGTAAAGAACACGCCTGCCAATGCAGGAGACATAAGAGACCTGGGTTTGATCCCTGGGTCAGGAAGAATGCCTGGAGAAGGGCATGGCAACCCATTCCAGTATTCTTGTCTGGAGAATCCCCAGGGACAGAGGAGCCTGATGGGCTACAGTCCATAGGGTCGCACAGTCGAACACAACTGAAGTGATTTAACACTCAGGTTGTGCCAACAAATGCAAAAATGAATAATGGTCCAACCACAAAAGAAGCTTATTTCACTCACACGGAAGCCTGAGCCGGGTGGGTGTTCCCAATCAGCAGCCTTCTCTGCTTCACATGGAGATGCGGGGATCTGTGTTTTCTTCCATTTTGTGCCTCTGTCATCCCCCAGGGCTCTGGTTCCCAAACTGTGCACAAGGCGCCCCACGGTTCCAAAGTGAACTCACAGAACTACGGTGAACTATCTTTAAAATGCGAGGGAATTACAGCCATACTTGGTATCAGTTGGATACAATACCACCTACTAGATACAGACAGTTTTGCTCAACATTAGAACACAGCCCTGCTTTTTTTGATAGCCTATCTTTCCAAAGCTTTTTTCTTTTTTAGGTGGTGGTTTCTGTGACAAGAAAGAAAGGTCCATGTGGCACGATGTGGAACAGGAAATGAACTTGTCAATGTTTCATTTGATTTGAAGGTTTGAGAAACAGCAATGCCCAACAAACATATCATTACTAAGTACTTAAGCGCCGAAGAACTGATGCTTTTGAACTGTGGTGTTGGAGAAGACTCTTAAGAGTCCCTTGGACTGCAAGGAGATCCAACCAGTCCATTCTGAAGGAGATCAGCCCTGGCATTTCTTTGGAAGAATGATGCTAAAGCTGAAACTCCAGTACTTTGGCCACCTCATGCGAAGAGTTGACTCATTGGAAAAGTCTCTGATGCTGGGAGGGATTGGGGGCCGGAGGAGAAGGGGACGACAGAGGATGAGATGGCTGGATGGCATCACTGACTCGATGGACGTGAGTCTGGGTGAACTCTGGGAGTTGGTGATGGACAGGGAGGCCTGGCGTGCTGCAATTCATGGGGTTGCAAAGAGTCGGACACGACTGAGCAACTGAACTGAACTGTGGTTCTTTAAATTTATCCATGGTAATGGTTAGGAGATAATATGGATTATATTGCTTGGACCTAGATACTAATAAGTGGGGCTACTGATATTTCATTTGACCTAGAAGTACAGTGCAAAAACTACTGAGATGTCAAGGGCTCTGTGAACAAAGGGAGTTTGGAAACTTTTGCCTTAGGACAGTATCTTGTCTGCATTTCCCTGGGGGATGGAGATAAATAACTCTCTTAACAGCCACCACTGGCCTGCTTCTGTTCATATCCCAAGGGCAAGAACTGATTCCATATCTACATCTAATTGTAAGGGAAGCTAAGAACTGGAGTGTGGACAGATGCTAAGACAAAAAGGAAGGCATGGACTTGAGGGGACAGGTGGGTAAAACGTGAGAAACTGCAATCCATCAGTAGCTGTGTGGATGGCACTAACTCCAGATACACCGGGATGAATTTCCCTGAGTTAGACATGCATTAGTGTGTGGGGAGCAAGGAACTGGGAGGGATGATGGATCTCAAGGTTTCCACCTTGTTTGATTTAGGGCTGTTGACACCAGTCACTAAAAGGGAATTAAGGAAAGAGAGAAAGTTTGTATTGCTGAGACTGATTGGAGAAGGTGAAGTCACATGACTTCACAGAGAACTGAGATGAAATTTAAGTACCAGAAAAAACCTATTCTTTGAATGGTTTTTGTCACATCCCAAACAAAGGGTTTGTAAGACCCTCACCTTGGAGTCATATCACAAAAAGAGAAAAGGCATTTTAAAAGCAATCACTGGGGCTTCCCTGGTGGGCCAGTGGCTAAGACTTTATGCTCCTCATGTAGGGGGCCCGAGTGCGATCCCTGGGTGAGGGAACTAAATCCTGAATGCTGCAACTGAAGATCAATTAAAGATCCCACATGCCACAACTAAGATCTGACACAGCCAAAATAAATAAACAAATAAAAATGTTTAAAAACTTAAAAAAAAAAGCAACCATCATGGGCACATTCAGCAAAGTATGCCCTGGTGGAGCTCTTTGTTAGTCAGCCAGTCGTGTCTGACTCTTTGAAATCCCAGGGACTGTAGTGTGCCAGGAGCCACTCCCTTCTCCAGAGGATTCTCCCGACCCAGGGATTGAACCCGGGTATCCTGCACTTTAGGCAGATTCTTTACCATCTGAGACACCAGGGAGCTCTTTACTTATTGAACTTCCATTCACTAGCAGATTTTAAAAATTATATCATAAACAGTAAGATAGAAATGCTATTGATGAAAACTTAATACACAAAGTCACAAACTTTCAGATGCTAGTGACAGAGATGTTTTCTTCCCAGCAGTGTGTCCAGTGCCTAGAATGGCACTGTGGTAGGTGCTTCCTGGGAGCTGCTGAATGAATGGGTACATCAGTCCCAACACAGGGAATTACGACCTGGAGATGAGCATCAGCTTGTGGCAAACAGCTCTTGCTGGGTGGTGCCAAGGCAGAATGATAAAGCAGGATCACACAGTTATTTCCCTGAGCTTCTTTGGTTGATTATTTTTTTACCATTGCCTTCATAAGGGGGATTGAAGCTCACACCAGAATACTATTGGAGAGAATATTATTGCTCACAATACAGTTTTGTCTGTATATTACTTTTAGAGGTGCCACTGGGAAGTTTATCCCCCTCAGGAAATAAACAGATGCTTTTTCCAATACTCATTTCAAGTTCCTCCTAACATCCCCTGGTTCAGCAAAGCTGCTGGGCTCAAAGCTGGGTTTCTGTGATAAATGGCTGCATTTTCTGTCTCAGTTCTTGCCACCTAGACTAGTAGGGAAGGTCTTCTGGCACTTTGCACCTTTGTTTAGTGACATGAGGGATGTACCAGAATTTTTCTCATCCCCTGGGAATCTGAACATAAGTTAGATTCATGGCAGGGATGTACCGCACATAAATACTACCTTTCACAAATATTCATGTGAAATAAAATTATGATCTGTATTTATCTCCCACGGTGACGGGGTGGGCTAGATTAATATCTGCGTGTTTCTCAGGTCACCTCTAGAGAAAGAGGATACACAAATATGCAGGACCAGCCACAAAAATCTGAGATCCCGGAAAGTACATGATGCATAACCAGCATTTTTTAAAAATAGATAAAGCAGACATGTGGATTCTTGGTGTAAATGATTTAAATATGTCTCTTGAAGCATTTAGAAAAAACATCACTGCTTTTAAATTACTGCAATACTAGGATTCTTTCAGCGTTCTGTTTTTCCAAAATCGATGATTTAACTGTCAAAATTTGCTACTAAGTTTCCCAGTGTCACAATTTATAAGTCATTTAATTGTTTTGGGGGGAGCGGGTCTTAGCTTCCGTATCTGAAACAAGGATAATAAAAGTATCTACCTTTAGGTGAAGAAAAAGGAACCCTTCTACACTATTGGTGGGAATGTAAATTGGTGCAGCTACTAGGCAGAACAGTATGGAGGTTCCTTAAAAAACTAAAAATACAACTACCATATGATCCTGCTGTCACACTTGTGGGCATGTACCCAGAGTAAACTAATTCAAAAAGATACATGCACCCCAATGTTCAACTGTAGGACTGTTTACAGTAGCCAAGACATGGCAACAATATAAATGTCCATTGGTGGATGAATGGATAAAGAAGATGTGGTATACATATTTTATACACACATTTTATACACACACACACACACACACACACACACACACACACACACACACAGATGTATGCATATAAGGGCTTCCCTGGTGACTCAGATGGTAAGAATCTGCTTGCAATGCGGGAGATCTGGGTTAGATCCCTGGGTTGGGAAGATCCCCTGGAGGAGGGCATGGCAACCCACTCCAGTATTCTTGCCTGAAGAATCCCCATGGACAGAGGAGCCTGGTGGGCTACAGTTCATGGGGTCGCAAAGAGTCAGACGTGACTGAGAGACTAAGCACAGCACAGCATATGCATATAAAATAGTATTATTACCCAGCTATAAAAAGAATGCACTAATGAAATTTGCAGAAATATGGACTGACTTAGAGATTATGTATTAAGTGAAGTACGCCAAAAACAAATATATAATAACATTTATATATGGAATCTAAAAAATGATACAAATGAACTTATTTATAAAATAGAAATAGACTCACAGACATAGAAAACAAACTTACGGTTACCAAAGGGGAATATGTGGGGAGGGGTAAATTAGGAGGATGGGATTAACATATACACACTACTGTAGATGAAATAGATAACCAATAATGTTTTGTAATAACCTGTAAGGGAAAAATCTGGAAAATATGAATCACTTTGCTGTACACCTGAAACTAACACAACATTGCAAATCAATTATACTTGATTTAAATTAAAATATGTGTATATTTACCTTCAAACAAAGTTGTATAATTTTTGCTATAAAACATTTACCGCTTCTCATATACCATTCTCTGTTCTTGCTTTTAGATGAAGCATAAGAATTTGTTTTCAGAATATGAGTCAAGGGCATGGTTTCCAGAGAACTGTGAGGTGGTGTCCAGGATCACTGAGACATGTACATTCCTGTGCACACGAGTGCCCAGGCACACACGTGTGCACAGGGCACACACACACACCACACCACCACATTCGTGAGAAGCAGGCCCTGGAAGCAAGAAAACGCTCTAAACTAACTATAATTTTTTTAAAAAATGACCTACTCTTAGGGTGTTGTGAAGATTCAGTAATAAAATTCTCATTAGGAACTGACTATAGTACCTGCCACATAGTGTTCAATATATATGCTAGTTATGGTATTACTGTTATCATTATTATTATTTGGACATAGGAAAAATTTCAGGTATGCAGGTTGCTAATCTTCTTCTGTATTTTGATTGTTATGAAGAGAAGACAAAACCATTAGCAGCAGTACTTAACCACTTGTTGAAACATAGATTCCTTTGAGAATCTAATGAAAGCCATGGGTTCTATTCTCAGAAAAAATTGTGGCTACCATTTCAGGGGAATTCAGGGATACCCTAAACTCCATCCATGTACTCTACTTAAGAAATCCTGAAGATCTGAAGTCAGATTAGATTTGAGCAAGGTGAAAATCAAAGAACACCCTCTGCTGGCTGACATTTTATAATCTGTGTGCATTTCAGGTAGGGGTCATGAAACAGCAAATAATGTCAAACCTATCAGTGATATGTTTCTATGGAGTCATCTAAAAATCAAGATGACACCATATTCAATTTTTCAGAAACAGGAGTGACTTGTCTCGGTGAAACTCCCCTTGTTTCTGAGTGGGATGGCCTGAGAGGTAGACATTTATATCTGAGAATCCATAAGGACGAGAAAAAGGCACTGGCCAGGAGATCCAATAACTGCACTTATCTCAAGAGCCCCAGGCAACTTTTCTCCGGGAAAACTTCCCCATCTGTGACTTTTTACTTGCAGGTGGTTGTACTCAAATTTTTAAAGTGTTGACACGATTGAAACTGAGATTCTACAAGTGAAACTAAGCAACTGGCATGGCTAAATTTGAAATCACTCTGATCTTCAATGTTTTCCTAGAGAAGCTAACTTCATTTCCACAGCTACTTGTGGATCATTTTGGTCCAAAAACATTTTGTGAGGATCTGTTATTTTCAGACTCTGCCAGGGGCTAGCATTTCCAAGACCCCATAATCACAGCCTCTACCTTTCTGTAGCTTACATTCTAAACGTCTAAGAGACAAATGTCTATACTAATAATTTCAGTGAAATGTGGCTGGTGCACAGCATGGCCTAGGAGCCTGAAGAATAACAAACAGTTCAACCTTTGGTCCAGGGCAAACTCCCTGCAGGCTATGAATGTGTATTTGGAGACTTAATGTCTTTCTTTAGGTGAAAATAACTTTCAAATATTACTAGCATTTAGGTCTAATAATTGGAGACATGGAGGTATCAGAATTTGCTTAGTACATTAATGAGATATCGTTGGGGGAAGAGTCTTTTATTTTTGTATGTCTTTTAGAATATCCTTTTGGGTAGTATCTTACATTGAATAACTATTTAGATATGAAAAACCAGAGCTCCCATGCTAGGATTAGGGTGATCAGATGGTCTGGTCTGAGAGTTCTACTGAACAACAAGGGATGAGAAGTATGTCTTATCTAGCTGTGTGAGTGAGAAGAAACACTTGCAAGCAAAGGAAAACCATGAAATTAAAAAAGATACATGCACCCCTATGTTCATAGCAGCACTATTTACAATAGCCAAGATAGGGAGCCAATCTAAGTGTCCATAGACAGATGAATGGATAAAGAAGATATGGTACATATTAATAGATACAAAGGAATATTACTCAGCCATTAAAAAGAACGAAATAATGCCATCTGCAGCAACATGGGTGGCCCAAGAGGTTATCGCACTAAGCAAAATAAGTCAGGCAGAGAAAGACAAATGCCGTGTGATATCACTTATATGTGGAATCTAAAATATGATACAAATCAACATACCTACAAAACAAAAACAGATTCACAGACATAGAGAACAGTCATGTTGTTGCCAAGGTGGCAGGAGGCGGTAGGGAAGGGAAGGAATGGGAGTTTGGGATTAGCAGAGGCAAACTCTTATATATAGGATGGATAAACAAGGTCCTACAGTATAGCACAGGGAACTATGTTCAAGACCCCGAGACAAACCATAATGGGAAAGGATATGAAAAAGAATGTAGATACATGTGTAACTGAGTCACTTTGTTGTACAGAGGAAATTAACACAGCATTGTAAATACTTCAATAAAATTTAAAAACAAAAGTACAAAAAGACCAACAGAGGGAAACCCTGAGAAGACAGACATCAGGTGAGGCTGCCCTGGCAGCTAGTGAGAGCGAGTCGTCAGGGAGTCAGGGGCTTAGTGCCTAACACTGGGAGCTAAATGTGGCTTAGAGGCACTACTTCTCCTAAGACAATTGAAAGAACCATGACTGTGGGGGGCACTCTACCTGAAAAACAAATGAAGGGAGGATAAATTTCAACAGGAAATCAGACTTCTTAAATACTCAGGACAAGATGGGACTTAGAGCTACATTTACTTGGCTTCCTTTTCCCACAGAGATGTCCCCATGAGTCTTCCAGGAGTGAGAGCAGAATTGAAGAGAAAACGTAAAACGAAGAAATCTCTGACACCATTTAAGATTATCTTTCCTTTTAAAGCAGTTAGTACTTTTCAAAATGGTTCACATCTGTCTTCTAATTTAGCCTTCAGGATAACCTTGTAAACAGGACAACACTTTCATTTTATAGATTAAGAAACTTGAGGCTTGAAGATTGGTTTAAGAAGAAGTTTGCATCCGTTTTAGGTGCAGGAGATTGCCTTCTCATAAAACTGATCGCTATACATGTTCAGACAGTCATAAAATAATTGCTACACTAATGGACACAAGAATGTGTAGATGAAGCACCACTGAGAAAAGACCTGAAAAATAAGGCCAGCCTCTGCTGACTCCAAGCCACCAGGGCAACAGTAAATCAGTAAATCTGTCCCTCTCATTTTTTACAGATGTCAGGGGCATTTACATGACTTTCTCTTGTTTTATGAGATTTGATCCATTTCAAATAAAGGAACAGATGGAAAACTAATAGAGCAGTCACTGCAGATAACCAAGAGGCAAGGCATCAAGGGAGCCCTGTGGACCCTCCATGGAGAAGCCAGGCAACCTGCTGCAGTCAGTTTCCGTTATGAGAGCCTCACTGGGGCCCCACCGGACCAGAACTGGAGGAAGCTGTGCTGCCCACGTCAAGGACACCTCCCTCGTCCTACACCCACATCCTCCCTTTCAGCTTCCTTTACCCTGACAAGCAGGGTATCTCTCTTGGTCCAGCTCTTTTCCTTCCTGCCCTCCTTGAGAAACAACCATATTCTTGTCCCAGTGGACGGGCTCTCTATTAGGGTGAGCAGAAAGGTAATGAGCAGACAAACCAGAGTCATTATTTCCTTCGCTCAGTGCCTACTTGTATCAGTACATCAACTGCCATATATAACGCCACCTTATCCAAGTATCTTGTAGCCTCAATCTGAGCATGAAATGTTTTAGTCCTTTCTACCCCGCCATCTATCCCTCCCCTCATCCCTCCCTTTCTCCGTTCATCCATTCGTCTATCCCTTTCTCCATTTACCCTTCCCTTCATTCACCCAACCACCCCTCCACTGGAAAATCTATTGATGATTTGCTACTGGCATCTTGCCACCAAGCAGTAAACAAGACAGACTTAATCCTTGCCCTCAAGGAATTTATATTTTAGTAGGAAATACAGATCCTAAGCATTTCAAAATCATAACAAGTATGATTAGTGAAACAAAGAGTGAGGGTTCTAGTCTGAGGCTAACTAGGGAACAACTGCTTGAAAAATATTTGCAACTAGTTCATTATGTCCTGGAAAAGCCAGCCATATTGCCCTGGGCACATTGCATTTAGTTTAATTTTAAAGAGAGAATTAAACTAAACGGTTTTAGAAGGACCATATTTCACTGACTTCACTGCCATCACTTTTAAGGAACATTGCTGTTTTATTCACCACTAAGAAATGCTGCCAATTAAATTACAACATAATGCTTTCTTTTCACTAAGTTAAAAAAATTTTTTTATAATTACAAAGGAACTCAAAGTACATACATAAGAAGGAAAATGTACATTAAATAAGTTAGTTAAGGGACTCCTACATCTTCTTCACATTCACTCCTAAACTAGTGTCACAGAAGCCCTTATTTGCCATATGACATTGTCCTCTGGACATCAACACACTGATAATGCAGATATCCGAGAGAGGGCTCTGCTATTGTCTCTTGGTTTTTCCTCCAAGCTGCTGAGACCCATCTGACAAGTTACGATGCTTAGGCTTCCTTGATCTTTCCCCAAAGTGTCAACAGAATGGTTTAGACAACAATGCAAGTTCCTACCTCAAATGGTCCTTAAATGACTTATTTCCTGAAACTTCAATGGGCTGCATTTATCCAATCATATTATCAGGAATTACAACCAAGTAAGAGCACGCACAGGCAACAGTGACTGCAGGTTCGAGCACAACTGTAAGGTACATCCTGGTTTCACAGTAGTTAAAATGAGGGAAGGCATCCTTCAAATAAATGAAATACACTGTTTCTCTAAATTCACTTTCAGCTAAAGCTCTTAGGTACCCACTGAGGAGGAGAACACACAGACACAGTAATAACTAAATCCCTTGTCCTAACGTCAGCTCCTCTTTTCTGTTTTCTTTTCTGTTCCTCCAAGTAAAATTTTGTTTCCAAAGAGGTTTCTTTACCGGGAAAAAAACAGGTGTGAAGACCCATCCTATGGCATGGCCACTCCCAGCTCTGGCATTCTGTAAGGCTGTAATAATAACACACAAGTAAAGCTACTCACTCGTAAGTTTCCAGGACATTCACTACCACAGGCTTCTTTCCAAGCCTTGGGAGAGGCCCTAGTGAGGTGTTCACATGGTCACATGGTCTTGTAAAATTTTTAAAATATACTTTTGTATTTTTCTCCTTAAAGAGCTGCCTTCCCTCAAATGGTATAAGCTTTGGGTACCAGAAAACCTAGATTTTCTTTGATCACAGCACTTTACATCTGTATACCACTTGAAGAGGTGCCTAGTAAAGTCACATATTTTCTCACTTGATTCTTACAGAAATTCAGGATCTCAAAGATGAAAACACTGAAGCTTTTTGAGGTTAGATGATTTGCCTAAGGACACCCTATCAGGCAAACCATTTTGTTAGAACTTAAAACCAGGTGCTCTCACTATGAATGCAGTCTTCTTTTTCATACACCACCTTGGTTAACAAGGGTTGCCTTGGCTTGGCAAGTTGCCAAAGTGAGTCTGGCCAAAATAAAGTTCCAAATTCTAACAAAAATTCCTGTTTTTTTTCTTCTCGAATATATGTATGAAACATAAAACTACTTGAGGTTCAAGCAGATTGTGAATTCACTTTTAAACAACGGGAAAAGAATATTTTCTGATTTGTATTGAGTCAGTGACCTGCCAGACCCTCATTTGGAAGGCCACACCAGTCCCAGAAAATAACATCTTTGTGTTGAAGCTCATGAGAAATACGCCCGGCTGAATATTGAAAGAAAAAGCTTACTCTTCTTTTGTTGCTGTTTTGTTTAATCTTTGTTCCACTCAGTGATATACACACACAGGAAAATATTTTTATCATATCTGAAATCTGGATATATAATTCCTGAAAAAATATTACTCCTGTCTTTTATTCCTCCACCGCATATTCCTCTTTAACAGATTCATCATGTGGTCTGAATACAATACACATACACGTTATCAAGTATGAACACAGCAGAGGACAGTTTCCTTTTAAAAGCACACTGCCCTACCAATGCCTTTAAAATCTATTAAAGAATATCTTGCCAAGCCCAGGAGAACATTACAATAATTAGTTCTCTTACCCAGGTGAAAAAGAACATATCTGTCAACTAAAGAAGTGCAAAAGCAATTAACACCTCAATGCTCTCCCATGAAATTGCTTAAATTAAAGAAATAACAGGGATATATCATGGTTATTGTATTTCTAATATTTAGTTACTCACATGGCTGTAGAGTGCCTCAGTCACTCCCCTCCCTGCTCCCCAGCACAACAGGGCCAGGTGCTGGTTGTCATGTGGCTAGGGGCGTCCTTGGGTGCTTGCACGTGTAGCATATGTGGGTCTTTGGTCATATTTCTCAGAGGCTGATGCAGAAATTGGGCTGATGCAATTCACATGCAAGGCTATGTATGTCTTAAATCAATAAGTTCTCAAGCATAAAAAACAGGTTTCTGGGTTCTGTGCTGCCCCAGTGGAACTGACTTATTTGTCCTCTTCCACAGCTGGGCTACTAAACAGAAAGTTTATATTGGAAGGAAAGTTATGACCAACCTAGACAGCATATTACAAAGCAGAAACATTACTTTGCCAACAAAGGTCTGTCTAGGCAAGGCTATGGTTTTTCCAGTGGTCATGTATGGATGTGAGAGTTGGACTGTGAAGAAAGCTGAGTGTGGAAGAATTGATGCTTTTGCACTGTGGTGTTGGAGAAGACTTTTGAGAGTCCCTTGGACTGCAAGGAGATCCAACCAGTCCATTCTGAAGGAGATCAGCCCTGGGTGTTCTTTGGAAGGAATGATGCTGAAGCTGAAACTCCAATACTTTGGCTACCTCATGCGAAGAGTTGACTCATTGGAAAAAACCGTGATGCTGGGAGGGATTAGGGGCAGGAGGAGAAGGGGACGACAGAGGATGAGATGGCTGGATGGAATCACTGACTCGATGGACGTGAGTCTGGGTGAACTCCGGGAGTTGGTGATGGACAGGGAGGCCTGGCGTGCTGCGATTCATGGGGTCGCAAAGAGTTGGACACAACTGAGCGACTGAACTGACTAACTGCCTGACGTGGCAAACAGCAGAGGCTGAGCTGGGGAGTGAATCAGATGGATGAAAACCCTTGTTTGTCAGCAGCAAGATCCACAGACAGCCTAGAAGTTCAGTCCATCATCTCTCCCTCTTCTCAGTAATGTCACTCTGCCTTTACTGAGTGCAGTCTAGGTACACAAACCTGATGAGGGTTTTGAGAGACCCAGATGCTGAGAGCAGGGCCTGTACCTCTGCAAATCTTAGTCAAGGTAAAATGCATTTCTTTCCTTCCTCTCCACCCCACCCCGAAAGCTTGGCTCTTGTAAGAAGGACCAAAGTTAACTCTCAGATCTCAGAGAAAATCAAACAGGATGTTCCAGTTCCCGTTTACAAAGGGGAAGTCAGGTAAACATGTAAAAGACACCAAGGAAAACACTTATCCTTCTGAAACTACTCCCCAAAATTGCAGAGGAAGGAACACTGTTAAACTCATTCTATGAGGCCACCATTGCCCTGATACCAAAAACCAGACAAAGATACCACAGAAAAGAAAATTACAGGCCAATATCATTGATGAACATAGACAGAAAAATCCTCAAGAAAATACTAGCCAGTTGAATCCAACATGTGGTGTTATGATTAAAAGGATCATATGTCACAATCAAGTGGGATTTATCCCAGGGATGCAAGGATTTTTCAATATCTGTAAATCAGTGGGTATATGACATCATTAAATTAAAGAATAAAACCCATATGATAATCTCAACAGATGAAGAAAATGCTTTTGATAAAATCAACATCCATTTATGGTAAGACAGCATGCAAGGAGAAGAGCAGCAACAAACCCAGGAAGATGCTGAAGGAGTCTCTGAAGGAGGAGAGCAGTTAGTTCACTGTGTCTGGGACCTGAATCAGATGGTAGATGATATTAAAGGTCATCTGGTTTAAGACCTACCTCATTTGATTTTCTTTACAGCCACCATCCAGTCTGGAGTAGCCCCAGTGTGAGAAACTAATCCTCTCAGAAAGGGCCTATGTCTTCTTCAGGCAGTTTGAATGAATACTAACTACATATATTAGGCACCTCATTGGTACCAAGCCTGACTTAGTTTGCTGTGTCAGACAGATGCTAAGGTAGTCATTCATGAAGCCTGACTTATTTATTTCTTTTTAAGAAACCAGTTTGCTTTTATTTAAAAAAATGTTTAAATATTTTATTTTATTTTATTTTTATTTTTTTATTTTTATTTTTTTTATTTATAAAAGAAAATCCATCCTGAACCCTCCTCCCTCCTCCCTCCCCATACCATCCCTCTGGGTCGTCCCAGTGCACCAGTCCCAAGCATCCAGCATCGTGCATTGAACCTGGACTGGCATCTCATTTCATACATGACATTTCACGGGTTTCAATGCCATTCTCCCAAATCTTGCCACCCTCTCCCTCTCCCACAGAGTCCATAAGCCTGTTCTATACATCAGTGTCTCTTTTGCTGTCTCATATACAGGGTTATTGTTACCATCTTTCTAAATTCCATATATATGCGTTAGTATACTGTATTGGTGTTTGTCCTTCTGGCTTACTTCACTCTGTATAATAGGCTCCAGTTTCATCCACCTCATTAGAACTGATTCAAATGTATTCTTTTTAATGGCTGAGTAATACTCCATTGTGTATATGTACCACAGCTTTCTTATCCATTCATCTGCTGATGGACATCTAGGTTGCTTCCATGTCCTGGCTATTATAAACAGTGCTGCGATGAACATTGGGGTACACGTGTCTCTTTCCCTTCTGGTTTCCTCAGTGTGTATGCCCAGCAGTGGGATTGCTGGATCATAAGGCAGTTCTATTTCCAGTTTTTTAAGGAATCTCCACACTGTTCTCCATAGTGGCTGTACTAGTTTGCATTCCCACCAACAGTGTAAGAGGGTTCCCTTTTCTCCACACCCTCTCCAGCATTTATTATTTGTAGACTTTTGGATCGCAGCCATTCTGATTGGTGTGAAATGGTATCTCATAGTGGTTTTGATTTGCATTTCTCTGATAATGAGTGATGTTGAGCATCTTTTTATGTGTTTGTTAGCCATCTGTATGTCTTCTTTGGAGAAATGTCTATTTAGATCTTTGGCCCATTTTTTGATTGGGTCATTTATTTTTCTGGAGTTGAGCTGGAGGAGTTGCTTGTATATTTTTGAGATTAGTTGTTTGTCAGTTGCTTCATTTGCTATTATTTTCTCCCATTCTGAAGGCTGTCTTTTCACCTTTTATTAAAAATTATTTATTTATTTAGCTATTCTTAGCTGGTTTTAACTGTGCTAGGTCTTTGGTGCTATGTGTGGGTGCTATGTGCGGGCTTTCTCTGTTGCCACAAATGGGTTTCTCACTGCAGCAGCTTCTCTTGTTGCAGAGCACTGTCTCCTGGGCACTTGGGCTTCACCAGTTGCTGCAGGTGGGCTCAGCAGTTGCAGTGTACAGGTTTAGTTGCCCTGCGCTTTGTGGGATCTTCTCGGACCAGGGATGGAACCTGGCTTCCCTGAATTGGCAGGTGGATTCTTAACCACTAGAACACAAAGGAAGTCCATGATACATAACTTCTGACCATGAGACCTTGTATATCCCCCTTTTTTGAGAGTGGGTGTGACCTGTGCCTTGTATCTAACCAGTAGAATATGGCAAAGGTGCTGGGATGTATGTGACTACATGTATGTGATTATGCACACAGGTGGAGAAGGCAATGTCAACCCACTCCAGTACTCTTGCCTGGAAAATCCCAAGGATGGAGGAGCCTGGTGGGCTGCAGTCCATGGGGTCGCTAAGAGTCGGACACGACTGAGCGACTTCACTTTCACTTTTCACTTTCATGCATTGGAGAAGGAAATGGCAACCCACTCCAGTGTTCTTGCCTGGAGAATCCCAGGGATGACGGAGCCTGGTGGGCTGCCGTCTATGGGGTTGCACAGAGTCGGACATGACTGAAGCGACTTAGCATTCACACAGGATGTAGCAACCATCTTGCTGGAGACTTTCCTGCCTTGTGCGTTTTGGAAAAGCAGGCAGCTGTGTTAGGGTTGAAGGTCTTTGGCTGAGAGCCAGCAAGAAACTAAAGCCCTGAACTGAATTCTGCCAACACTCTGTGTGAGCTTGAAAGCAGACCCTTCCCCAGTCAAGTCTCAGATGAGGCTGCAGCCCTGGCTGACAGCCTGGTTGAGCTCTGTGAGCCCCTAAAAAGGAGAACCAGAGAAGCTGTGCCTTGATTACTGACCCACAGAGACTATGAGATTATGAACGGTATTGTTTTCAAGCTGTGAAATCTGCAATAGTATTGTCACACAGCAGTAGATAACTAATATAGATGCTTTATAGGTATTAACTAATTTAGTCCTCATTACTGTCTCATTTCACACAATGGGAAAACTGATACATGAAGCATGAAACATAAGCAACCAGTCAAAGTTTACAGAGCAGGGCCAGAAGTGGCCCTGAACAGTTCTGGCAGGGCCAGAACTCAAATAACTAAATACCGAAGTAGCTATATTACTCACCAATAAGGTATGCTGCCTTTCTGTACTTCTTAGAAACTTCTATTTCAAGTTGCTTCCAAATATGATTTCTATAAATTATCTTTATAGTATGAGTGAAAAATCCAAATGCAATGACAAACCAGATACACTAAATGAATTACCAGGTTGTATGTAACCTGATCACTATGGTGTGACATGAAACAGACTGCAGATCAACAGATGCTACCTCATGGTATTCACTGGCCAAGTGCATCTAGGCTGCCTTCAACCAGTGGGAGGGTGTTAGCTGGTGACCTCAGACATATGAGTTCTTATTATGCTTCTGAGTTCTGAGAACACATGGACCCCTTTTCCACCAGTTCAGTTCAGTCATTCAGTTGTGTCCCACTCTTTGTGACCCCATGGATGGCAGCATGCCAGGCTTCCCTGTCCATCACCAACTCCTGAAACTTGCTCAAACTCATGTCCATTGAGTCAGTGATGCCATCCATCCAGCCATTCATCTTCTGTCATCCCCTTCTCCTTCTGCCTTCAATCTTTCCCATTATCAGGGTCTTTTCCAATGAGTCAGTTCTTTGTGTTAAGTGGCCAAAGTATTGGAGTTTCAGCTTCAGCAACAGTTCTTCCAAGGAATATTCAGGACTTATTTCCTTTAGGATGGACTGGCTGGATCTCCTTGCAGTCCAAGGGACTCTTAAGAGTCTTCTCCAACACTACAGTTCAAAATCATTAATTCTTTGGTGCTCAGCTTTCTTTATGGCTTCAAATATTAGAAACAAGGGATGATTCCTGTTTCCAATCTTCTATTTTCTCCTTTAAATGAACAGCAATACCCTCACATCTTTGTTCTCTCTTGCAGATGGTCTTCTTGACACAAGGATGAACATGTACAAGTGTGTGGACTCTGTGTAGAATCAGCTGAAAACTCCTACTGTTTCTCTCCTTTATTCCTTGTGCACAGAGAGCAGAAGAGTCCTTGTCACCATAATTACTACCACTTTCATCTGGCCTCCTGGAAAGAACAGCTCTTGAATACGCTTTACTAGAACATGGACAACTTTTATCATGCAAGAACTATAGTGAACAGGAGATGGTAAGGTCAGCTGGAAGAATTTTTCCAAGTTCTCTAGGCCATAACAAGAAGAAGCTGGGGAAGAAGTCTACTTCTAGTAGAAACTGGTGTAAAGTTACTTTTAGCATGGTGAGATGCTGAGCTACCCAATTTCAATGATGCATCTCTGGTAGCTTCTAAGTAGAATAGTCTAACTAGAAAGGATAGAATTTAATGTAAGAGGAAACTTATGCTAAATCTAAGTAAAGTGATATTCAAATAATCCCTTAGGTGTTTAAAATATATTTGAGTTTCTAGAGTCCAGTAAATTACCTCTCAGAGAATTAAAAAGTATGCAGGTATAATAATGAGACAAAGATAAAAATGAAAGATATGCCAAAATGCTGGGAACAGGTGAGCATCTAGATTTCTACAATGAAGGGCTTGGAAATTCTAGATCTCTGGGATTGATGGCACGTCCTGGCAAAATTTTAGAAAGGATTATTATACCACTGAAGAAAAAGGCATGCAAACTAACATTATACAGGCATACCTCATTGTGCTTTGCTTTATTAAGATTTTACAAACTGAAGGTTAGTGGTAAACCTATATCAAGATTTTTTAGCACAATTTCCCCAACAGCATTTGCTCATTTCATGCCTCTGTATCACATTTTTGTAATTCTTGAAATACTTTAAACTTTTTCATCATTACTATGTCTGTTGTGATGATCTGTGATCAGTGATCTTTGATGCTACTATTGCCATTGTTTTGGGGTGCCAAGAACTGTGCCCATATAAGATGGTGAGCTTAATAAATACTGTGTGTTCTGACTGCTCCACTTACTATCCCTCTCTCTCCCTCTCTTTTGGTCTCTGTATTCCCTAAAACATACAATAATATTGAAATAAGTCCAATTAATAGAATTACAATAGCCTCCAAGTGTTCAAGTGAAAAGGATTCACATGTCTATTGCTTTAAATCAAAAGACAGTTATGGCTGATTTGCATTGTTGTATGGAAGAAATCAACAACACAACATTGTAATTATCCTCTAATTAATAGAAAATACTCCGTGATTAAAAAAAATCAAAAGACAGACATGATTGGAGACTTTCCTGGTGGTTCAGGGGCTAAGACTCCATGCTCCTAATGCACAAGGGGCTGGGTTTCATCCCTGGAAGGAACTAGATCCTACATGCCACAGTTAAGAGTTCGCATACTGCAACTAAGACCCAGTTCAGCCAAAAAAAGAAAAAGAAAGAAAGAAAGTTAAAGGAAATATAGACAGGACTGGGCCTCCCCGGTGGCTCAGAGGTAGAGAATCAGCCTGCAATGCAGGAGTTGCAGGAGATGCAGGTTTGATGCCTGGGCCGGGAAGATCCTGGAGATCTTGTCTTCAGAATCCTATGGACAGAGGAGCCTGGCAAGCTACAATCCATAGTGTCGCGAAGAGTTGAAAACAACCGAAGTGACTTAGCATGCTTGCATATACACAGACATGATCAAGCTTAGTGAGGAAGGCATGTCAAAAGCGGAGACAGGCCAAACCCTAGGTCTCTTGTGCCAAACAGGAATGTAGAGGAAAAGTTCTTGAAGGAAATTAAAGGTGCTACTCCAGTGAGCACATAAATAATAAGGAAACCAAACAGCCTTCGAGTTGATCTGGAGAAAGTTGTAGTGGTCTGTACAGAAGATCAAATCAGACACAACATTCCCTTAAGCCAAAGCCTAACCTGGAGCAAGGCCCTAACTCTCTTCAATTTTATGAAGGCTGAGAGAGGTGAGAAAGCTGCAGAAGAAAAGTTTACAGCTGGAAGAGGTTGGTTTATGAGGTTTAAAGAAAGAAGCATCTCCAAAACATAAAAGTTCAAGGTGAAGCAGCAAGGGCTAACACAGAAGCAGCAGGAAGTTATCCAGAGGATCTAAGATAATTAATAAAGGTGGCTACACTAAACAACAGATTTGCAGTATAGATGAAACAGCCTTCTATTGGAAGAAGACTTCCTGCCATCTAGGACTTCCATAGCCAGAGAGGAGAAGTCAAGGCCTGGCTTCAAAGCTTCAAAGGGCAGGCTGATTCTCTTGTTAGGGGTTAATTCAGCTGATGACTTTAAGTTGAAGCCAATTTTCACTTACCATTCCCCAAATCCTAGGGCCTTCATAATGGAACAAAGCCTAGATGACAGCAAATTTGTTGACAACATGGTTTACTGAGTGTTTTAAGCCCACTGTGGAGAGGTACTACTCAGAAAAAAAGATTCCTTTCAAAATATGACTGCTCAATGACAATGCATCTGGTCACTAAAAAGCTCTGACAGAGATGTACGATGAGATTCATGTTGTTTCCATGCCTGCTAACACAACATCCATTCTGCAGCCCACAGATCAAGTAGTAACTTTTACTTTTGAGTCTTATTATTTAAGAAATACATTTTGTAATGCTATAGCTGTGGAAGAGAGTGATTTCTTTGATGGATCTGGGCAAAGTAACTTGAAAACCTTTTGGAAAGAATTCACCATTCTAGATGCCGTAAATAATGTTCTTGACCCATGAGAAGAGGTCAAAATATCAACACTACCAAGTTTGGAAGAAGTTGATTCCAACCCTCATGGATGACTTTGGGGGGTTCAAGACTTTAGTGGAAGAAGTAACTACAGATGTGGTGCAAACAGCAAGAAAAACGGAATTAGATGTGGAGACTGAAGATGTCATTGAATTGCTATAAACTTTGATAAAACTGTCATGAATGAGGAGTTGTTTCTCATGGCTGAGCAAAGTGGCTTCTTGAGATGGAATCTAGTCAGGGTGAAGATGCTATGAAGATTGCTGAAATGACAACAAAGCATTTAGAATATTATATAAACTTAGTTGATGAAGCAGAGGCAGAGTATGAGAGAGGATTAACTCCAGTTCTGAAAGTTCTACTGTGGGTAGCATGCTATCAAACAGCACTGCACGTTACAAAGAAGTCATTTACAGAAGGAAAAGTCAGTTGATGTGGCAAATGTCACTGTGTTGTTGAAGAAACTGCCACAACCACCTCAGCCTGCAACAGCCACCATCCCGATCAGTTAGCAGGCATCAACACGGACGCAAGATCCTCCACCAGCAGAAAGATTACAACTTGCTGGAGACTCAGATGATGGCTAGTATTTTTCAGCAGTATAGTATTTCTAAATTAAGATAGGTACCTCATTTTAAAAAGACGTAATGCTATGGCACACTTAACAGACCACAGTAAAGTACAGACATAGCTTTTATATTCGATGGGAAACAAAACGGTCATATGATTCACTTTATTGTGATATTCACTTTACTGCAGTGGTCTGGAATAGAACCTGTACAGTCTCCAAGAGATACCAACATATAAACGCAATATAATGTAAATACATATTTGAGTAGTTCAAGTGAGCTTTGAAAAAGAACTCGTGGTATCTTGCAGACAGTACAGAGTTCTGTGAACTAAAAGTCTGTGGCTTTGAAGCTCACGGAGGATGATATCCACAGTGATATCCTGAAAATCACTGTTGATGGAGGAGTGTCAAGGCTTCTGGCCTGGGTGCTGTGGAGCTCTGTCCTTGATACTGCTATGCTCAAAATTCTTAACAGTGTTAGATGCTTGTAAAATGTATGGCCAATTCACTGCTAAGAAGAGTGGTAAATATAGGTGAGGTGCAGGAATAGAAATGATTTCCACTATGTTGGAAAGATGAGCTGAATCATTTGAGAGCTGGCTACAAGAGCTGAAAGATGAGGGGCTTTGGATTAAAGTAATGTAAACTCAGATATTAGCTTGGTTGTTGGATAAACTTGGGCAAGTTACATGAGCCTCATGAGCCTTCAGTTCTTCCTCCATAAAATTGGTAACATTAAATATCTCTTTTGAACAAATAAGACTGGTACACAATAGATGCTCAACAACTGTTAGTATCCCTCCTCTGTTCCTCTTCTCAAAGCTTCCTCAGTTCAGTTCAGTTCAGTCGCTCAATTGTGTCCGACTCTTTGAGACCCCATGAATCGCAGCACACCAGGCCTCCCTGTCCATCACCATCTCCTGGAGTTCACTCAGACTCATGTCCATCAAGTCGGTGATGCCATCCAGCCATCTCATCCTCTGTCGTCCCCTTCTCCTCTTGCCCCCAATCCCTCCTAGCATCAGAGTCTTTTCCAATGAGTCAACTCTTTGCATGAGGTGGCCAAAGTACTGGAGTTTCAACTTTAGCATCATTCCTTCCAAAGAAATCCCAGGACTGATCTCCTTCAGAATGGACTGGTTAGATCTCCTTGCAGTCCAAGGGACTCTCAGGAGTCTTCTCCAACATCACAGTTCAAAAGCATCAATTCTTCGGCACTCAGCCTTCTTCACAGTCCAACTCTCACATCCATACATGACCACAGGAAAAACCATAACCTTGACTAGATGGAACTTTGTTGGCAAAGTAATGTCTGCTTTTGAATATGCTATCTAGGTTGGTCATAACTTTCCTTCCAAGGACTAAGCACCTTTTAATTTCATGGCTGCAGTCACCATCTGTAGTGATTTTGGAGCCCAGAAAAATAAAGTTTGATACTGTTTCCACTGTTTCCCCATCTATTTCCCATGAAGTGATGGGACCAGATGCCATGATCTTCATTTTCTGAATGTTGAGCTTTAAGCCAACTTTTCACTCTCCACTTTCACTTTCATCAAGAGGCTTTTGAGTTCCTCTTCACTTTCTGCCATAAGGGTGGTATCATCTGCATATCTGAGGTTATTGAGATTTCTCCCAGCAATCTTGATTCCAGTTTGTGCTTCTTCCAGCCCAGCCTTTCTCATGATGTACTCAGCATATAAGTTAAATAAGCAGGGTGACAATATACAGCCTTGACTTACTCCTTTTCCTATTTGGAACCAGTCTGTTGTTCCATGTCCAGTTCTAACTGTTGCTTCCTGACCTGCATACAAATTTCTCAAGAGGCAGGTCAGGTGGTCTGGTATTCCCATCTCTTTCAGAGTTTTCCACAGTTTATTGTGATCCACACAGTCAAAGACTTTGGCATAGTCAATAAAGCAGAAATAGATGTTTTTCTGGAACTCTCTTGCTTTTTCCATGATCCAATGGATGTTGGCAATTTGATCTCTGGTTCCTCTGCCTTTTCTAAAACCAGCTTGAACATCAGGAAGTTCACGGTTCACGTATTGCTGAAGCCTGGCTTGGAGAATTTTGAGCATTACTTTACTAGCATGTGAGATGAGTGCAATTGTGCGGTAGTTTGAGCATTCTTTGGCATTGCCTTTCTTTGGGATTGGAATGAAAACTGACCTTTTCCAGTCCTGTGGCCACTGCTGAGTTTTCCAAATTTGCTTGCATATTGAGTGCAGCACTTTCACAGCATCATCTTTCAGGATTTGAAATAGCTCAACTGGAATTCTATCACCTCCACTAGCTTTGTTTGTAGTGATGCTTTCTAAGGCCCACTTGACTTCACATTCCAGGATGTCTGGCTCTATGTCAGTGATCACACCATCATGATTATCTGGGTCATGAAAATCTTTTTTGTACAGTTCTTCTGTGTATTCTTGCCACCTCTTCTTCATATCTTCTGCTTCTGTTATGTCCATACCAATTATGTCCTTTATCAAGCCCATCTTTGCATGAACTGTTCCCTTGGTATCTCTGATTTTCTTGAAGAGATCTCTAGTCTTTCCCATTCTATTGTTTTCCTCTATTTCTTCGCCTTGATCACTGAGGAAGGCTTTCTTATCTCTCCTTGCTATTCTTTGGAACTCTGCATTCAGATGCTTATATCTTTCCTTTTCTCCTTTGCTTTTCGCTTCTCTTCTTTTCACAGCTATTTGTAAGGCCTCCCCAGACAGCCATTTTGCTTTTTTGCATTTCTTTATCAGGGGGATGGTCTTGATCCTTGTCTCTTGTACAATGTCACGAACCTCTGTCCATAGTTCATCAGGCACTCTATCTATCAGATCTAGTCCCTAAAATCTATTTCTCACTTCCACTGTATAATCATAAGGGATTTGATTTAGGTCATACCTGAATGGTCTAGTGGTTTTCCCTACTTTCTTCAATTTCAGTCTGAATTTGGTAATAAGGAGTTCATGGTCTGAGCCACAGTCAGCTCCTGGTCTTGTTTTTGTTGACTGTATAGAGCTTCTCCATCTTTGGCTGCAAAGAATATAATCAATCTGATTTCGGTGTTGACCATCTGGTGATGTCCATGTATAGAGTTTTCCCTTGTGTTGTTGGAAGAGGGTGTTTGCTATGACCATTGCATTTTCTTGGCAAAACTCTATTAGTCTTTGCCCTGCTTCATTCCGTATTCCAAGGCCAAATTTGCCTGTTTCTCCAGGTGTTTCTTGACTTCCTACTTTTGCATTCCAGTCCCCTATAATGAAAAGGACATCTTTTTTTTGTGTTAGTTCTAAAAGGTCTTATAGGTCTTCGTAGAACCGTTCAACTTCAGCTTCTTCAGCGTTACTGGTCAGGGCATAGGTTTGGATTACTGTGATATTGAATGGTTTGCCTTGGAAACGAACAGAGATCATTCTGTCGTTTTTGAGATTGCATCCAAGTACTGCATTTCGGACTCCTGTTGACCATGATGGCTACTCCATTTCTTTTGAGGGATTCCTGCCTGCAGTAGTAGATATAATGGTCCTAGCTGAATATAATCGAAATACATGTATAGACAACTGAACAAAGGGTACCGTGCTGCCCAGTGTGACATGCAGTTCTATGTTGAAGGGAGGAAGCCTAGCTCCTGAGAGAAGTACATGAGAACAAGGACTATTAAGTGCAAGTGCAATGTAAACAAACATCATTTGTTCATTAAAAAATACAATCTTAATTGTCATTAGTTGAGTAGAATACCCAGATTGGGCAAGGTTCTGGTCTTCCTGTACTCTGTGCTCTTCAACTGGAAGAAGAATTCAGTTTTCGCTGCCACATGCTAGAGAGCCTCCCAGGGTGTGAAAAATACTACACAAAAGGCCAGGTTGAAGGGAGGAATGTGGTTTACCTGGTTAAGTAACAATGATGATTCAAGGAAGAACTGATAGCTACATTCAAGTGTTTGAAAGACTTTTGGAGAAGCTCAGAAGAATTAGAAGAGCCACTGGGTAGAGGTATAAGGTAAAATGTTGGCATAAGGCATATTTCCTAACAGGTAGAGATTTTAACACATTATTGACCAGAGACATATCAATACTGTCGGCCTTAGTTTCCATAAAAATCCCCCAGTCAATAATGTGTTAAAAAGCGGGGGCTACCTTTAATAGATGGTAAATATTCTGTCACTAAAATAATAAAGCAGGAGGAGTTAGATGTGAAGTTTCCTATATTGAAAGAGGGAAATAAAAGGAAAGATGTGCGTGAACGTGTGAGGACTATGCTAGGTTTTGGTGTTTGGAACAGAAACAGCATGATGCCTCATCATTCCATCTTAGTATTTTGTAAGGTTTGATGCATAACAGTGATCAGATCCTAAAGGAGGTAATTAAGACGTCTTTATATAACAATCATGGACCACACCCAGTTATGAACCCTGCTGGGTGGGAGAATTTTTAATAAAGAGACATTTCTTGACTATAAGGAACTTTAACATTAATTCCAGGTGGTACAGTGGCAAAGAATCTCCTGCCAATGCAGGAGATGCAGGTGTGATCCCTGGTCAGGAAGATCCCCTGAGAAGGAAATGGCGACCCACTCCGGTATTCTTGCCCAGAAAATCACTTGGACACAGGAGACTGATGGGCTACAGTCCATGGGGTCACAAAGAGTAGGACCCAACTGAGCGACTGAGCATGCATTCACACAACCTTAAATTAGAGATAAGTTTAGAACATACGAAAATAATTGCAGAGCACCTTGAAGCAGGATGAGCTAACCTGCCAAAAGGTTTAATAAAAACACATAATACTCCAGGTGTTCATAAAAAGAAATGCTTATGAAAGGCCATAGGGGAGATGGAATATGATATGTGGGGATGACATGGGGTATCAGCATCAGATGTGTGAGTTCATTTTATCCCTTTTTGATTTGAAGAAGTCAGGGTTTTAAGAGAGAAGAGGTTTCTATTTAGTTAGGGATCTACAGGGCTGCAGGGTAATCCTGGATGTCGCCTATGGCAATCCACTTTTCAGTCTTTGAAATGACACCTCCTCCTCCTCTACAAGCCTGTATCATCTCCTTCCTCTCGGTGATGACCTCACCTATTATTTCAAGAAGAGAACAGAGACATCAGAAGAGGATTTATGTGTCTTCTTAGCAGGAATCTACCATAATCCTCCTACCTTTGTGCCCCTGGACTCATCTGCCATTCCTCCTACTGACACCTCTGCTGCGTGCTGGGCAGCCCCACCTTGAACCTCTTCAAAGATGATGCTTTGGCGTTCATCCCACCACTGAACTTTACTCTGAGTTCCCCATTCCCTGTTTCCACTGATCCATTTCTTCCTCAGTGGGTCGTCGTCTTAGTAAATGGCATCACTAATTACCCAATTAAGAGCAAAAACCATGGATTCATCCCAGACTTCTCTTTTCCTCTCATATTTCACAACTAATTTGTCAGAAAGGTCTTTGGACTCTTTCTTCAAAATATGACGATTTTTTCTACCTCTACTTCCATCAAGCTAGTTGGAGTCACCCTTATTTCTTGAATGAAATACTGCAATGGCAACTGACCTCCCTGTCTCCATTCCTGCCTCCTTAAAGTCTATTTTTCCACATAGAAGCTAGAGAGACTTTAAAAACGCATCAGTACCTCAACTGCTCAATCCCTGCAATCGTTTCCGGTCACACTCAGAATAAAACTCAAGCTCTTACCTTGGCTACAAGTCCTGCAGAACCTACTTTTGTCTCTCTCTCCAACCTCATCTCTCACCACTCTCAGCATTGCTTCTCCCTTTCTGGCCATGCTGGCTTTCTCTCAGTTTCTTGAACAAGAAAAGCTTGTTCTGACCTCAGGGCCTTTGTACTTGCTGGTCTTTTTGGCGTAGAATCCCCTTCCTCCAGACCATTATGGGTTCATCCTTCATTTTAGACTCACACAATTGTTACTGCCTGCTGCTAAGTCACTTCAGCCGTGTCCGACTCTGTGCGACCCCATAGACAGCAGCCCACCAGGCTCCCCCGTCCCTGGGATTCTCCAGGCAAGAACACTGGAGTGGGTTGCCATTTCCTTCTCCAATGAATGAAAGTGAAAAGTGAAAGTGAAGTTGCTCAGTCATGTCCGACCCTCAGCGACCCCATGGACTGCAGCCTTCCAGGCTCCTCCGTCCATGGGATTCTCCAGGCAAGAGTACTGCCTAACTGAGGCTATATAACAACTAATTGAGGCTATCCAAGACTTTCTTTTCAAACACATGTCTTTCTGTCCAGCACTCTCTTCCTTATACAGTAAAGTGAAAATGAAAGTGAGAGTTGCTCAGTTATTTCCAACTCTTTGCGATCCCCTCCAGGCCAGAATACTGGAGTGGGTAGCTTTTCCCTTCTCCAGGGGATCTTTCCAACCCAGGTCTCCTGCATTGCAGGAGGATTCTTCACCAGCTGAGCCACCAGGGAAGCCCAAGAGTACTAAAGTGGGTAGCCTAGCCCTTCTCCAGGGCATCTTCCTGACCCAGGAATTGAACTGGGGTCTCTTGCATTGCAAGCAGATTCTTTACCAGCTGAGCTACCAGGGAAGCCCCCTTACACAGTAAGTCCCCTACATATGAATCTTCAAGTTTCAAACTTTCAAAGATGTGAATGTGTGTTCCATTGGTGTCAGGCATGAGTGATGTTGCAGCTTGCTCTCCGTCTCCTGTTGTTGACAGTCCTTCAACTCTGTCATCTCCCACCTCCAGTCAGTAATTCTTCTTGCCTATTCGTCAATACCAGCCCCTGTATGCCAGCTGTTGTACAGTATTACTGTACTTTTCAAGGCACTGAACTGAAAGATTAAAAATGTTTTTTATTATGTTTTGTGCATGCTTGTTTTCTATATATTATTTGTATGAAAGATATTATAAACTTATTATGTACAGTACTATATCGTTGTTAGTTGGATACTTAGGTTAGCTCTGTTGGATTTACGAACAAATGGGACTTTCAAATGGAACCTGTGAGTATGTGGGGGATTTATTGCACTAGTTTATTTCACGTTATTGCACCTAGCACAGCCTGATCTTATGTTAGGCAGTGAATGTTTGTTGAGTGTCTGTCTCCCCCGCTAGCATGCCAACTCCAGAAGGACAGAAGCATGTAGGATATTGAGAGCTTCTGGAACACTACCAGACACATACAAAAAAATAAGAGAAGATCATTTAGTTAAAATGGACTTAGGGAGCAAGCAAAAGATTGGCTGAAGGGGAAATAGGCAAGGGTGAAATGCGTGGAATCAAAGCGTAAGCAGTTTACATTCTATGTAGAAGGCAGCAAAGCCCCGGGGCGCAATCAAACTTCTAAAGAGAAAAGGATCTGCCAGCTGCTATCAAGTATTCCTCCCCCTCCCAATTTCAAAGCAGAAATCTTCACAATATCAGTTTACCACCTAGCTCAGTAAGAGTCCTTAGAAATGTGCAAGGATGTTTAATAATAAAAGAATTGAAAATATACATATTGAGCCCATGGCTCAGAGTCGTTCTTAACTCACTGAATCAGATAATGGGAGATATATATGATCTGATTTTAGAAATCTCTTCACAAGATGAAATGCTCTGCCGCAGAACAAAGTGACTCATTTCATCCATTTAGTGCTGTCTTAAAACTCTGTGTTATCCTAAGGTTTTAGAAGGGAAACATGAAGCAGAGAGTCATGGTGCTACTAGCTTAAAAACAATTATTTAAAAACCTGCTTGGCCAATTTCAATTTTTTTCCTTGAAAGTCACAAATGTATAGAATAAATTACAGCACAGCCTACAGTATAGTATCAGTTTGCCTCCTCAGTTTCTGCTAGCCCTCAGTTACTTAGAGAAACAATGGCGTGACCTTTGCCTCTACTTACTGGCCCACCTGTAATCACGGGGCTATCAGTGATGACTGAGATGGATTCTGCGACTCGGACAGACAGAGCCCACTCCTACCCAAGGTCCTGCTCACCTGACACTTTCTTATGTTACTTGAGAGCAGAGGCTCAACTGGCCACTAGGAGTCAAAGTCTTTTCACCTCATTTTCATTAAGAATTCTCATCACCTTCTCTTTTCACTCACTGCTCAGGACTCTGGTGGAAATTCATTTCTATCTAAATGAATTTTGGATAAGATTTTATTTGATCCGCTACTTTCTAGCCCTGTGACCTTGGCCATGTTAGTTTAGCTCTCTGAACTTGCTCCCTCATCTATTAAGAGGGAAATGAAGAAAACTTCATTCCTGGAGATGTTGTGGAATAAAGGTAACATTATTTATCAAAATGATTAGGTCGATACCTGGAACATGGCATGAAATGAATGATAACAAGTATTTTTCTAATTATCTATGGTTTCCTTCATTCTCTCTTTCTAGATTCGGTTACTCTTGTGATCACTGCATTTGTGTTATTCCCTAGGCTTTGGGTTAATATTGCTCAATCTCCTCTCTATCAGTATTTCTTGTCATTTTATAGCAAAAGCCCCATATGCCTTGCACTCCCGGCCAAATGCCCTGTTGCTGCACTATAAATCAACAACCACTCATCAATATACTGACAAACTGGGGTTCTCAATGTCATTTCTTTGGAGAAGAATCTCACTCCAAGCCAGAGTTTCCCGAAGGATATGGTATATAAACATTCATGGATGTATTTGAGGGAACAAACAAACCTTTAAAAAAAAACAAGTGCAGAGACGTGCATGGACCTAGAGTGTGTCATCACAGTGAAGTATGTCAGAAAGAGGAAAACAAATATTTTATGTTAATGCATATATGTGGAATCTAGAAAAATGATACTGATGAACCTATTTGCAAAGCAGAAATAGAGACAGAGACACAGAGAACAAAGCTCTGGATCCCAAGCAGGGAAAGGAGGGAAGTAGGAGGAATTGCGAGATTGGGACTGACACATATACACTATTGATACTACATATAGAATAGAGAATTCATGAGAACCTACTGTATAGCACACAGAACTCTATTCAATGCTCTGTGGTGACCTACACAGGAAGGAAATCCAAAAAAGAGGGGACATATGTATACGCACAGCTGATTCACTTTGCTGCACAGTACAAACTAAAGCAACTAACCTCCAATGAAAATTAATTTAAAATTTATACTAGAAAAATATAATTAGCATATCACATTCAACATAATAAAGCTAAGGAGTCAATTTACATTCTCCGAAAATCATATTAATTATAGTCAAGGCAGAACACAGATACATAACAAACATGAAGACGACATGGGAGTGATTGAATCTGGGAAGTTGTTCTCAGTCATGTCAGCCTGATGGATTAGAAAGAGGTATTAACAGGCCCGAATGCTTTCCGTTCTATAGTAAACTATGTAAGATGGTCCTTCTATTTCCCTAGTGCAGGGACTTCCCTGGTAGTCCAGTGGTTAAGATTCCACACTCCCCCTGCAGGGAGCATGAGGCGACCCCTGCTCTTTTAGGGAACTGAGATTCCCTAAAAAGTGCACAGTGTGGCCGGCTGCTGCTGCTAAGTCACTTCAGTCGTGTCCGACTCTGTGTGACCCCACAGACGGCAGCCCATCAGGCTCCCCCGTCCCTGGGATTCTCCAGGTAAGAACACTGGAGTGGGTTGCCATTTCCTTCTCCAGTGCATGGAAGTGAAAAGTGAAAGTGAAGTCGCTCAGTCGCGTCCGACTCTTCGAGACCCCATGGACTGCAGCCCACCAGGCTCCTCCGCCCATGGGATTTTCCAGGCAAGAGTACTGGAGTGGGTTGCCACTGCCTTCTCCATGTGGCTGGTGGGGGTGGGGGGGCAAAATATAAATATATATATGATTTCTTTTCCTAGTGTCAATCAATCCACACAACTTTCTTTTCTCTCTCTCTCAGTTGGTTTAATGTTGTGTTACAACACAGGTGTACAACACAGGTGATTCAGTTATACATATACATATATTCATTCTATTTCAGATTGTTTACACATATAGATTATTATAGAAGGTCCGTCTAGTCAAGGCTATGGTTTTTCCTGTGGTCATGTATGGATGTGAGAGTTGGACTGTGAAGAAAGCTGAGTGTGGAAGAATTGATGCTTTTGAACTGTGGTGTTGGAGAAGACTCTTGAGAGTCCCTTGGACTGCAAGGAGACCCAACCAGTCCATTCTGAAGGAGATCAGCCCTGGGATTTCTTTGGAAGGAATGATGCTAAAGCTGAAACTCCAGTACTTTGGCCACCTCATGCGAAGAGTTGACTCATTGGAAAAGACTCTGATGCTGGGAGGGATTGAGGGCAGGAGGAGAAGGGGACAACAGAGGATGAGATGGCTGGATGGCATCACTGACTCGATAGACATGAGTCTGAGTGAACTCTGGGAGTTGGTGATGGACAGGGAGGCCTGGCGTGCTGCAATTCATGGGGTCACAAAGAGTCGGACGCGACTGAGTGACTGAACTGAACTGAGTAGCATTCCCTGTGCTACATAGATCTTTGCTGGTTATCTATTTTATCCTTACAACTTTCACCCAGTCTAACTCTCTCAAGCAACTTAACTAAAAAACCCCGAATTGACGGTCTCCCTAACTTGCAGAGGAGGAGAATTCATTTTTCCTCAGTGCCTAGGAGACAAAAAAGACTCTCTCCTTGTGTACATCTCCTTGAGCCTCCTTGTAAAATGTTTTCAGACACTGGAGGTTGTGCTGGCTCGTCAGAGTCACTCTGATCACTGTGTGTACCCAGAGCACGACATCGACGAACAGCTACCACTTCTGTAACACAGGGGGACTCGGGGAAGATCCAAGCACAGGACTAATTCATTACACATCATTTACCGTAAATTGCATGCTGGAAGAATGATTGTTTAAAAATCATTTGCTGCTGATGTACCACTTCATTATATTTCACCCGTGTTTACTAAGGCGGGAGAGAGGTTTGAACATAATAGACTGTCATTTCTCTGAATTGCTAATGAAAGCCGCAGTGCTGAACACACAAATCAAGCTGCTCATTTTTTGCCAGGCGCAATTTGAAAACTCAGTATGTACCACCAGCCACAGAGCAAAGTGGATCAGCTCTCTGGGGGAAAATCCTTCATGTGTACCTGCCATAAGAAGTAATAAGTTCTGCTTTGCATCACTCTATTTATAGACTTCAGTTATTTTCACATATTTTTTGGCCTTTTTTTCTATAGCAGCATGCATTCTCAAATGAATCAGTTTCATCTTGTCAATTTTACTGTTAAATCGGGCTTAAATATTCTCTTTAGGTGTTAGAGGATTGCAGGGACATTTTCTGTTCAAACGGGAACAAATGAGACTGAGGCGAGATCTTTGGTCTCTAAAATTCTCTAGCTTCTAACTGACCTATATTTCATTCATTAGTCTTAGGCAGCAGATGATTTCCTTAGAAATGCCACATTTGGTGCAGCCCCAAGGCCTGGGTGAATAGCTATTTCATGGCGTACGATGAATCAGAAAATGCATGGTAAACGGAGACTATGTTGAATTTTCTTTTTTTGGTAGCAAAGTATATTAGTCATGAGGTGACCAACTCAGCACAAGGAAAACTGTCCTGCTGATCTTTGCCTGCTCATCAATTCCACAAGTATTGACTGGATCCTTACTATTTGCTAAGCACTGCTCTATGCGCTGGAGACAACAGCAGTAAACAGGACATATAAAGAACCTGACCTAGGGTATCTTACATTTTAGTGTGAGAATGAGAAAAAAAATAAATGTATCACTCAGTTTCAGATAGTGATAAGTACTATGGAAAACTAAATAAACGGAGGCATGAGCAGAATCTCCGACATATTTGTAATGCTGCCAAGAGTCTTGATTTTATGATCTTAGAAACTTGTCTCTAAAGAAGTGATATACCTTTGACAATTTCTTAAATATTCAGTAATTACAACACTTGTATCACTGTTTTGAGTTCTTGATGCTGACTGTTGGTCTTGATGCTGCTCTGGCAGGAGACTCCCTATACTGTGGTCCCCACAGTCCTCACCTGGGCCCACTGGGATGTCTTGGAGGATGTGGGGACAGCCCGACTGAGCAGCTGAGAAGCTTGCCTCTTGGCATATTCCCATATGGGTGATCCCCTCACTAAGAGCAGAGTTTGATTCAGCATCTTTGGGCAACATCTGCAGCACCCTAGCACCATATTTTTTAAAAGAATTTATTTATTATTAATTTTCTTTTTTGGTTATGCTGTGTGGCATGCAGGATCTTATTAATAGTTCCCCAATCAGGGATCAAACTCATGCCCCCATAGTGAAAGTACAGAGTCTTAACTACTGGATAGCCAGGGAAGTCCCTCATGCCTTTTTTTCCTTTAAGTTTTAATTTTTGAAATGATTTTAAAATTGTCTGAGAGCTACAGGAACACTATAAAGCACTCACTCCTTGATATCCTTCATACACACACACACACACACACACACACACACACACACAGACATCTCTCTCTTTTTTTTTGCATTATTTGAGTGTACATTGCAAATATAATGGCCCTTTACCTCCATTGCCCTGGTTTTATTGAGATGTAACTGACAAAGCCATAAACCATTTAAAGTGTACAATGTGACGACTTGATGGGCATATGTACTGTGCAGCACCATGCTTTGTATGACATGACGCACTTGCTTGAGTCAACTGACTGGTTTCCCATTAGTGAGACATGCTCTATTTCTTGGAGTGGCTCAGTGGTGGAACCAGGCAGAGAACTAGGCCTGAAAATCAGAGGAAATGCCCTTCACCCACCTGAACAGTATTAGAGCTATAAAATCCTAGTGTAAATGTCACTATATATCTGCTGTAATAATGAAAATTTAGACCAATGAAGCGTCAAATTGTATGTTAACAAAGAGGAAAATGCTGAACAGAGAGGGCAGAACTTTAAAAATTCCTGTCCTTCCCTCTTAATTCAAGGTTGCCAGCTTCTCTGTGGGGCCAAGGGCACTGTATTATTTTCTACACTTTGATTTTTCAGTAGGTGTTGATGCTTCCTCAGAGAAGGCAATGGCACCCCACTCCAGTACTCTTGCCTGGAGAATCCCATGCACGGAGGAGCCTGGTAGGCTGCAGTCCATGGGGTTGCGAAGAGTTGGATACGACTGAGTGACTTCAGTTTCACTTTTCACTTTCATGTATTGGAGAAGGAAATGGCAACCCACTCCAGTGTTCTTGCCTGGAGAATCCCAGGGACGGGGAAGCCTGGTGGGCTGCCGTCTGTGGGGTCGCACAGAGTCGGACCGAAGTGACGCAGCAGCAGCAGCAGCAGCAGCAGCAGCGATACTTCCTGGATGTATTTGAAACAGTGTATGTGTACACATCTTGGGCTGATTAACATTTCAGACTCTCAATCTGTACATCCTCTGCAAACACCCAAATGTGAGCTACAAGAAAGATGTATCATCTTTATCCTATTACGACCAAATTGATAAATGTCTTTTCTCATACTCTAGGAGAAAATAAAATTCTTACACAAAATTTTGAGGTCTCATTTTGGCTACAGAGTTAAGATAATTTTCCTGGGGCATCAAGAATTTGGAAGTGCAATAGATATGAACACTTGACTTCTTCCTGCTTTTGTGAATTGCCCCAAAGTCTTTGCCATGACAAAAATAAGCAAAGAAAGCCATACTACCTGGAAAAAGGAGGTAAATCAAATAAATAATACATTAACTAGGTTTTCAGGTCTAGTGTGGTATCCTGTCTTTTCATGAACATTAGATAGACATGATTAAATAAGCCACAAATTATTATAAAATGTGTTAAAACAAGAGTCTGCAATAATTTGGACAAACCCTCCCATGTGGTCAAACTTTGATTCACCAGTAATCTTTCAAACAAAGGAAGATTAGACTGACAGATTTTTTTAAATAACCATAGATGTGGAATAGAATCTGCTAGTTCAAAATACTTGGAATTCATCTTCTCTTTGAAAAAGAATATGAGTAGAAATAAGGTTAAAATCTTTTTAACAGAATGTTAAATTTTTAATCTAAATTTAAACTTTAGTGTCATAGAGACAGTAATGTCATTTCTTTTCCACTATTATCATTACTAAAAATTTTATAAAACGTTATGAAAGACCAAAAAATCTTTTTTTACTCATGATGCCATAAGAGACATGATTAAAATGACAAGGTCCCAAATAACATGAAAAATGCATTTCCCCTTTATCCAAAGCAAATGCATTTTGCTCCTAAGAGATGTTTAATTTATTCTCTTTTTTGAGAAGAGATAGCAGAGGGATGAAAGGATTTACAGTTAGAATTGTCATTTAATGAAAGACACATATTTGACTTGTGATTATAAAATAATTGCTGTAACAATTTCAAGTTTAGACAGCAGTAGTGAATTTTGATATGAATGAAAAACAAATTATATTTCTGTTAACATTCAAGGTTACTTCTCTGGGTCAGAATTATTAAAAGTTACCCTTTATTATGCCATGGGAATAGTGGAACCAATGTTAAGAAATCTTCTCTATGTTTGTGTGTATGTTTACAAATATTTATTCCACGAAGCATTAGGTTTCTATAGAATTAGTTTAAAAGAACAGCTTAATCTTTCATAAAAACTTTTATAAAGAACTTTAATATGCTTTCTACTACCTTGTACTCTTCCTCCAGTCCCTCCATCAGAGAGAGTGCTCACATGAATGGTTAAATTCAATCACCATCATTGGCTCACTGGGAAGAAATGTGAGGAAAAGCCACAGTTCCTTTATAGTTTCAGCTTCTGAGTGTTTGCTTACTCCCTAGCAAATGGGGCACCAAAATGGCCCCAGGACTGCACTTGCCCTGAGAAATGCCTTTTACTGAGAAGATCCAGGGGCTAGTAGAGGGTCCAAGCCTTTTTAAAGGTCTCTTTCAGTTCGCTGGTACATTTTTCGCCTAGACACATCTTTCCTTGCCACTAGGGTGGTAATGATACTCTTGAGGGAAGTAAGGTTGGGAGGTGAGCACAGAAGAACAAAGGCTGTGAACTTGCACTTTGCTCTGTTAGCTGTCTGGTGTTGACCTTAATTTATCAGGAGGACACCTGGGGATTTTTTCAGCAAACAATAAAGAGGGTGCATTTTCCAGGTCTCTGTGCACTTCTCTCTTTTGCAGTCTCTCTCTCTCTCACCAGCACAAGAATTAACAAGTATTTTTAAGTAAGACAGTAGAAGTTTAGAACTCCAATTGTCAGAACTCAGTCAAGAAGCAGTTTCCAAAAAGTTCCTAAATTTTTTCCTTAAGATGTAACAGGAAGTCATAATCACCTATTAACTACTTTGGTTTCTTAGCCTTCTGGCTGGTGAACTCCTTTTTCTCTTGAACTGTTCTAAATAATTAAGAGGATTTTGAAGACGTCCAACCCTTTTGGCTGATACCTTTTAAGAAAGAACAAAAGTGTGTTTGTTCATGTTCAAACTCCAGGAAAATAATCTCTGATGCTATTAAAAAAAAAGGTTCCTTGATTTCAGTAACTTTAAATTGATATAAGGGACTTCCCTAGGGGGTCCAATGGCTTAGACTCTGCTTCCAATGCAGAAGGTGCAGGTTCCATCCCAGGTTGGGGAACTAAGATCCCATGTGCTGTGTGGCACAACCAGAAAACAAAAACAAAAACAAAAAACCTACCAATTAAAAAAAAAACGTGACATAAGGAAGAACAAAAGGAAACATTCTTTTACAAAGAATCACTGTGTGTCATGAACTAAGGATTGTAATTAACAACTTCTGTGTACCTAACATGTAACTTTAAAAACTACTTACTGATTTTAAGGTAAACCCTAGCCCATAAACCTGTGTTGTAATTTAGTATGTAACACTGGAAAACCCATGAAAGGAAAATATGAGAGTAGTTCAGGGCTTCCCTTGTGGCTCAGATGGTAAAGAATCCACTGCAATGCAGGAGAGCCTGGTTTGATCCCTGTCTCTGGAAGACCCCCTGGAGAAGGGAATGGCTACCCACTCCAGCATTCTAGCCTAGAGAATCCCATGAACAGATAAGCCTGATGGGCTACAGTCCATGGGATCACAAAGATTCAGACAAAACTGAATGACCAAGCACGCATGCACACAGTCAGTGCTTTTGTTTAGTACCATATAAAGTGGAAAGGACAATGGGAAGTCTCTTTACCCCTCCCAGCAGAGGATTACTGAGTACCAGCTAATTAGAGAAGCTGAAAAGGAATTGATAGATAACTGGCATTCTTGAATTTCAAACTTTCAGGACTTCCTTATTGCTGACAAGGAGAAAGCGAGAAGATGGCCCATAGTTGATTGCAGTAGTTTTTCTAAACATGACCAGCACTAAGAATGAAATTTTATAGGTTGGAATAGAAGAAATCTCAGCACTGGGTGAAGCCCTATAATTAGAGGTTTCAAATTACTTTAGAATCTTCAAAGCACACAAACAAAGATATGGATCATTCACAATATGCCTCTTTATAAGCCATGTACTTTCATAATAAATCAAAGTCTTCATAATAAGAAGAAATAACCACAGGTAGTTCTTATAAGTAATAATCATGAACAGGGCAGAAACTGGACTTGTCTTGCTCTTTGCTCAAGTGGAAAATTCTCCCTTTACTGACAGATTTGCCAAAGCATCCAATTTAATGTTCGAAACACTGCTTTGTTTTATCTTGAGTTGTCAAACTACTGCACTCTAAAATCCTGCCACTAAACTTTAGCTGTACTCAGTTTACTTGTATTTAATACAGACAGGCATTATTTTTGATACTAAGTGTACTATACTTTTGATACTCAATGTACTTATGCTTTTAACACTTCTCTTAAGGACAGTTGCTACCATAAGAGGTTTTCCATGAATCACCTAATTCAGATAAAGATTGAATAATATTTTCAATTTCCTTCCTACATTTATTTTAGAATGTGTGTCATTCACAAATTCAAAATTTCCAACTATGGAAGTTTGGAGGTAAAGACATTAGAAGATATTTCTTCAAAATATTTTGTGGAGGAAAAAAGGTATTATATACTGTATTACAAGAAACCTCATCACAGCTTCCTAAAGAAACAAAGTCCCAGAATTTTACAAGAATTGCTCAGTGGAAGTAAATCCAAGTTCAAAGAGACAAGAAGAAAGGAGTAATTTGTTATTCAGCATATATATGATCTGCCACAGCAATTTTGAACCACTTTGTTTGGCTGGGTTTGCCTTAGTAAAGGGATAGATGCTGCTGTGAGAATCATTTCCTGAAAACAGAGGTGAAAGTAAGTCAATGAGCGAGAGCTGATATAAATTCAAGTCATTTTACAAAGGATTTGCACACAAGATGAATTTTCACAAGTTGGCAAGCTTTTCCAGAATCTTGCTTTCATGAATGTTTTTTGAACAAGTTGTATAGAAGGCAGTCTCCATTCTATGAGATAGCATTGCCTTTTTTTTTTTTTAAACCAAGTTGGAACTATTCAGGTCACCAAATAACAGGGATCAAAAGTAAAACAGCTGAAAAATCCAACAGTCTGGTCTAACCTGGGATGCTCTGTCTCCTCACAGCCAATGCTCCATCAGGCGGCTTTGTCTGGCTGGCGGATTTAGTGTAGGGACTCTCATCTGCAAAGGTACAATGAAGGCTTTGGTTAATTTCCATCCAGTTTCTACTGTAGTGAAGGTCTTTCAATGGATTGCAATCCTTCTGCCAGAGACAGGTGGTATGGTATGGTAGAAAGAGTCTGTAGACCTGGGTCCTAACCTGGGTTTAGCCATGGGACTTGGTCAAGTCATTTAAATATGCTCTGAACATCAGTTTACTCCCCTATGAAAGAGGGATATGCGTTCACACCCATCTCTGAGGATTGTCAGGATCAAGCTATAATGCACACGAAGGCATAGAATGGTAAGAAGTGTGTAAAAACAGTGTACAGATGATTTGCCTGTCACCTATATTCATTGATAAATAAATATCCATGAATATCAGTAACAGGAAGACAAGGAAGGAATAAAAGGGCTCAATGGGCACTAAGAATAAGCTAGTAGAAGAACAAAGGAAAGGAAAAGAAATATTATATTTCAGAGAAGCAGATGACAGAGTATTAGTATTGCAGGGGAATAAAGACACACAGAATTAGTGGGTTCCTACTGAAAGTATGAATGGGCATCCAGTGGAAAATAAAGGGAAAGGGACATTCGGAATAAGACCACAGAAGCTAGGTTAAGAATAGAGAAGGAAAGATGGTTTGGGAAAAGAAGACACATATTGCAATGAGCTGATTCGCCCTCTTAGAAAGAGATGGAAATAACTTGGAGAACCAGAGAAAGATCAGCTGAAGAGACAGAAGAACTAAAGCTCAGTGCATCTGTGACAGTTAGTCAAGAAGCTGAATGAGCAAAACATTAGGTGAAAAAAACCATACAAGCGATGGATCCATCAAATTCTAAGTAAAATGATTTTTTTTAATCTAGGAAAGGATTTAGTCTGACTTGGAATATAGGAGTAATGATCCAGGATGGCAAATATTAGAGTGAAATGGAAAGGAAATATTCTTTTTAGTCAGCATAGGACATTTGTATAGAGTAAAAGAGATGTCTGAGTGACATTAAACATTTTCAAGCATAGGATGTATACAGCCTGAGTAGATACAATGTACAATAATTACCTAGTAGATCTACTCAAGCTAGATGACCCAAAGGTTACTTCTGGTCATACTCTCAGGTTGCTTTGTTGTTGTAACAAGAAATCATTAAAGGATTAAAAACAGCATTATATTATATATGCAAACTATTAAATATAACAAGGATTTAATTCAGCAACAAGCTTTTGTCATCTGAAAACATTAACTCTCCCAACTAAGTAGTTCATGTTGCAAAATTGAGGAACTCAATTCCTCTTTAGGATATACTTCTGGTTGAAATGATTCATGATTTCTTCATAAAACTAACAAGGTCTTTGTAAGCAATGACAAAAAGGAAAGATTAACACTACTGTAAGCTACAATTAACTTAAAAAACGGCAGTCATGCTGTTTCATGTTTATATTCCATTTGTCACACAATTCTTTATATTCTTTCAACCATAAAGACAAACCACAACGTTCAGATATCAGTACAATCAACAGTATCACTTTTGCTTATGAAGCAATAGCCTAGATCTCTGACTCTTCTCTTTGTAAATGCGATTTTGAGGATAAACACAAACCACAAAACAAAATGCCTGCCTTATATTACATAAGTCTTTGCCATTCCATGCCCACCTGCGTATCTGAACTCTTTTCTCACAATACTGACTTACTAACCAGGCCATATGCTTAACCAAACTTACTATATGCTAAAATCTGGATTCTTTATAAAACCAATTTAAAAATGTATTTCTTTTCATTATCTAAAGCTTTGAAACCATGTATTTGATTACAGAGCACTGAGTCAGGAGATAGAGATCACAACAATCAGTTTCAGGGACAGCATCTTGGAAGCCTAAAGGCTTTCTCAAGTTTTCAATTTGTCTAGACTCTAGCCAATTAAAGTCTTGAGTTGAATCCAGTGCTGGATTTTCTTACAGGGCAGTAAGAGATCTGACCAGGAGACTCTGGGGTGCTTTGCATTTGATGCTCTATTTTAAGGAGCTATGTCTTTAGAAAGTTACCTAGTTTGCATTATAGAAGTAGTCAACCCTGGCAAAACTGTTTTCTTACTTATATTGGAGAACCATTTCCTTGATTTAGAGCTGAAATAGTCTAGTTATGCACATCCTTAAAAGGTTGAAACTGAATTATAGATGGCCACCTGGCCAGCCTCTGCTTATCCATTGCCCAGCCCCTGACCGCACTCCAGCGTTAAGACCATCCTTATCAAGCACAGATGAAAGTAAACAATTACCTAGAAGCCAAAATTTGCATTGGTTGAAGGATCAGACCAAAATAAGTTCGATATTATCTAAGAATAGGTTTCTGAAGTTAGTCAGGATGAAGGCAATAATTCCTCATGCAAATGAGGCAGAATCTTGGCAACCTTCATCAGGAGAGTTAAGGTGAGCACAGCAACAGAGCAGCATGGCACCTTTTAACATTTATTTTTAAAGAAACTTTTCCCAGGAACATCTGTTTAATTTAAACCCCTAGGAGGTATCATAGGTCTTTTATAAAAACCTACCCATCAGAGAATGGGCATCAGTTCTCTTGATGTGATTTATTCCAAGTCAAATCTTGACTCAAACTTTGAAAATAGAAATGGAGGGAAGACACTGAATGAATCAGTGGCTGATACCTCTGTAATATTAGGTTGGTACCAATGTAATTGTGGCTTCAGACTGTGAATTTTAAATCATTAGTACTAGGCTCAAACACATATTTATTAATCAAAATAGGAACCATTACAATCAAAACATTTTTGCCGAAGAGAAATAAGTTTGCCTATTCTTGTAGTGTAAAAATTGGTGTCCTGGGATTCCAGAACTCTTGGAAAGCATTTTCTGCCTCTTGCTGGCTGTGGAAGCATTTTCCCTGCAAAATGCTATCAAGATGCTAGAAGAAGTGGTAGTCAGTTGCCAAGAGGTCAGGTGAATATAGTCGAATAGGCGAACCATTGTAGACTAATTTGTTCAACTTTTGAAGCGTTGCTTGCGTGATGTGCAGTTGGGCACTGTAGTGGAGAAGAATTGGGCCCATTCTGTTGACCAATTCCAGCTGCGGGCATTGCAGTTTTTGGTGCATCTCATTGATTTGCTGAGCATACTTCTCAGATGTAATGGTTCTGCCGGGATTCAGAATGCTGCAGTGGATCAGATCAGCAGCAGATCACTGAATAGTGACCATGACCTTTTTTTTGGTGCATGTTTGGCTTTCAGAAGTGCTTCTTCTTGGTTCATCCATTGAGCTAATCATTGCCAGTTGTCCTGTAAAATCCACTTTTCACTGCATGTCACAATTCAATCAAGAAATGGTTTGTTGTTGTTGCACAGAATAAGAGAAAAAATATTTTTTTGTCTAACATCATTTCCATAGTTTAATAAGTCATTAGTACAAAAACATAAAGCAAGAAATGCACATTAAAATGATGTATAATATAACCACATTTAATAATGGATTGTAATATCAAATGGCAAAGTTCAACAATGCAAAACCGCAATTACTTTTGCACGAATCAAATACAATGGAATATTACTCAGCCATAAAAAGAAAAGAAATAGTGCCATTTGCAGAGATGAGGATGGACCTGGAAATTTTCATACAGAGTGAAGTCAAACAAAGATAAATATAATCTGATATCACCTTTGTGGAATCTAAGATAGGACACAAATGAGTCTATCTACAAAACAGAAATAGACTCACAGACTTGTGGTTGCCAATGCGGGGGATGGAGAGATGGACTGGGAGTCTGGGGTTAGTAGATGCACACTGTTACATTTAGAATGGATAAACAATAGGAGCTTACTGTATAGCACAGAGAACTATATCCAGTCTCCTGGGATAAACCATAATGGAAAAGAATATAAAATAAGAATGTTCATATGTTTATAAATGAGTCACTTGGCTGTACAACAGAAATTAGAGCAACATTGTAAATCAACTATGTTTCAATTTAAAATGTAAAAAATAAAATAAATGCCAATACAATTAATTCACTGTTGCTTAGTAAAGGGCTCAAAAGTTTCAGTGAATTACAAGATCTATGTTAATACTTTTCGTTTATCAGGAAGACACTAAATAGGCTTTCAAGTTCCAACTAATTCCATAAGTGAATTAAAAAATAGGTGAAATAACAAAAAAGGAGTCAATCTATAGATAGTTCTAGGACAGTGCCCATCCCCTAGTATGCATTCATTAAACATTTGCTGATAGACAATTAAATTGTATTTAACTTTTCAAATTAGAGCATTTATTGTAAACAAGCAACCTGAAGAAAGTCAAATACTTGTTATTAACTAACCTCCCTCCTCCCTCTGATTTCTTTTTCTAGGTTTACACCTATTCGTTTTAAAGCCATATCACCATCTACTAGTTATTAAGTATTGCCTTATTGCATGTTCAAAATTTGTGACTATTTATAAAAATATATTGAAATATATTTCCTTTAATTTCCATTCAGACTACAAAAGGTTTATTGAGTAACCTTTAACATAATGCCTTTAAACAAAAGAATTCCAATTTTTATACCAGACTTCCCACCTTGACTTTATGATTATTAGCAAGGGATCCTTATGGAAAGTTGCTACAGGACAAAGAAGGCATTCAGCAAGTGAGTCAACGTGGCAAGTAATCATCAAGGGCATCACAGGGTATTGGCCTTTTAAAGAACTGTTGGCCTTTTAAAATGGCATCATAGCAGCTAGATAATCACTGTCACATATGATGGCTGCCCACTGCCACTGGTCATAACAAGAAAGAGCATGGGTCCCCTTTATGGTGACACCCCTAAGAGGCTAGGGAAAATGCCCTCCATTAAATGGAGAATGGACACTGTGACAGAGACAGAAAGGGCTTAGTCAAGCATATACTTAAAACAGAAGTTGAACAATGGGGGGACCATCTGTCCCTCCCATTCCTCCTAATTTGACCAGTCTCCTTATGTACTAAACACAGGAGGGGCAAACACAGATCATTTGTTTTGATTACATGTTCCAAGTGAAGCTGGTATTTACAAACTTGGCAAGCAAACAGCAGGCACCCAAGAAGCAGGGCTTCATTCTGCATCATGACCAAAGCTCAGGTTGGAGCTGGGAGAATCCCATCTTGAGGAATGGACTCATGTCCCCTCATGTTCTTGTAACCTTGAACGGTTGCCTAGCATCAAATACCACCCATGTGTAATCAGGCTAGTCCTTGTCTCCATCTTCTACTTCTCCTATTCTGAGTCTGGGCTTTTTCCCAGAGGAACCAGATATGACTATAGTTTTAAGAATCTCTAGCTGTGTTCAGGGCTTTGTTGAAAAAAAAATTAAATTTCCTTTGGCTGAGACTAATCAGCCTATGCTAAACAATTTCTAACAACTAATAATGCACAATTGAGGCACCTGCTAAGCCAGCAGATCCCTCAACTTCTTGATTAGGAAAAAAAAGAGGCATTTTGTGCAATTACACATTATGACCATTTCCTAGCAGCAGGGAGACAGCCAGCTCATGCCACAACGCTCATGTACATCCTTAAGAGCAGGGGAGAAAACTGTTTTTCGTGATTGAACAAAATGACTTCCACTATGAAGGAAGTAATGTGTCCATAGAATTTGATTGCATTTCACAAATTTTAGTGCCTACTATGTGCGAGGGCTTCCCGGGTAGCTCAGCAGATAAAGAATCTTCCTGCAATGCAGGAGACCTCGGTTTGATTCCTGGGTCGGGAAGTTCCCCTGGAATAGGGGATAGGGTACCCACTGCAGTGTTCTTGGGCTTCCTTGGTAGCTCAGACAGTAAAAAATCTGCCTGCAATGTGGGAGACCTGGGTTTGATCCCTGGGTTGAGAATATTCCTTGGAAAAGGGCATGGCAATCCACTCCAGTATTCTTGCCTGGAGAATCCCTATGGACAGAGGAGCCTGGCGGGCTACAGTCCATGGGGTCTCAAAGAGTTGAATACAACTAAGCACAGCACATGTGCAAACTAAGAAAGTGGATATATGACAATGAGACTTTAAGTGGAATGGTGATGGAAGAATCCTTATTACTTCCTAGGATTGAGACTGGAGCATATACTTCATTAGCTGAGGAGAGAAATAGGCAAGGGCTTACGGTACCGGTGGAGGTGGGAACAGGAGGAGAAAGGAAGCTACATCGCGATGAATTAATACAGAATTTTGCAATCAGAAAAATCAAGAAACAAGCGATGTTAATTGCCAGTTAACCTGGAAGTTTTGTGTGGTGTGGAACCATAATCTTTTCAGTATTTGGGTTCTGTGAACATCTTACTCCAGCCCAGCAGGAATATATTATAGGTTGGCTGTTTCTCTCTTTCTCTTTTTTAAAGTTTAATCAACATGGTCTTGATAGAAAAGACAAAATAGTATAAGGAAGAAAAATCACAGCACTGTGCATCTAAAACAGGACAAGCAAAATAAAAAACTAACAAAATATATTTTAAAAATTTGCCTGGTGCCTCAGATAGCAAAGAATCTGCCTGCTAATGCAGGAGACACAAGTTCGATCCCTGGATTGGGAAGATCCCCTGGAGAAGGGAATGGCAACCCACTCCAGTATTCTTGCCTGGAAAATCCCATGGATAAAGGAGACTGGTGGGCTACAGTCCAGGGGATCACAAAAAGTCAGATATGTCTGAGTGACTAACACACACACACACACACAGACACAAATCTATAAAAAAATTTTAAGAAATAATTCATCACATTCAGTTGGGTTATATTGAATAGGCATACATTGTTAACATTGTTAACATGTGAAAATCAGTTACTGCAATTCAGAAAATTTCACAGAATGAAGGAGATAAAGAGAACTACTATCACAAAAGATTCAGAAAAAGCATTTGATAAAATTCAACATATATTCATGATATAAAACTCAGACAAAGAAGCATCTTTACTCTTGAAAACAGTTGATAAACTGTGGCCCTAAGACAGTGCAGCTCATCCTTGTTACGAAATGGGAGCACATTGCACAGTGCTACAGACATTCATTTGCATTTCATCTCCGGTTGTTTCTTGGCTCCATTGTCACTTTGTAGTAGAAACCGAGATTGACAATGGAGCCAAAAAGCAGCCAGAGATAATATGTTTCTCTCTTTTTGACATCAGACCTCTAGTTCAGTTTCTGCCTTGCTGGTTTGATGGCTTACTCTAAAATTTAAGCAAGATTCCCTGAGGGCTGGCTGGCACAAGGTTTTGATCACAGACCTTAATCCTGTCTTTCTCCACTTATCAAAACAAGATATAACTACAAGCATAGGGTCCTGCATAATTTAAAGAAATGCAAACAGAATCATATGGCCAAATATCCTTCTGCAATCTGAAACAGTTCTTAATTCCTGATTAAAATGACCCTGTTTTTCTAGGGCAAATGAAATGTACACCCTTAATCTTCCCTAGAGTCAGAGGATTCTGGGTGCTACATAGGCTTTAGCGCTATTGCTTTGGCATGAATTCTTGAGAATGAATTGACTTCATTTCCTTCCCTAATGGGATAAAGTGATCCACACAACTAGGTTTAAAGCAGAAGGGAGCAAGAATGATCTGAGCTTGAAGGTAGGAGGCAGAAGGTAGCGTGTTTTTCCATTACAGTCTCTTTCCTATTAGGAGATGATTTCCTCTCTCCAACCTTCTATTTCTTCCTCTCTTTGGTCATTTGTTTTGTCTGCACGGCTCCATTGTCTATCCTTGACTCAGCAGGTTTCCTTACACCTAGGTACTTTATATTCTTAAAGGGGATCAGGTCTTTTGATTTTGAACATTAAAAAAAACAGTCATTCAACAGAACAAATTCATTTTAAAAACGAATGTCTGGTGGTTTCTTCACAATGACAGACTGTCCTCTAAAATTATATTAATCACAGTCACATCACCATCTCAGGAATTCAATATTACAGCTAAAAAGAATACCAACCATACACCTGTATTGCTACTGGCCTGTCTTATAAGACCATCTGTCTCCTTCACAGCTCCATTATCCAACACCTTGTTACTCAAAATGAGGTTCACAGATGAGGGCATTGGCATTACCTAGGAGCTTATCAGAAGGCAATGGCACCCCACTCCAGTACTCTTGCCTGGAAAATCCCATGGACAGAGGAGCCTGGTAGGCTGCAGTCCATGGGGTCGCTGAGAGTCGGACACGACTGAGTGACTTCACTTTCACTTTTCACTTTCATGCATTGGAGAAGGAAATGGCAACCTACTCCAGTGTTCTTGCCTGGAGAATCCCAGGGATGGCGGAGCCTGGTGGGCTGCCGTCTGTGGGGTTGCACAGAGTCGGACACGACTGCAGCGACTTAGCAGCAGCAGCAGCAGGAGCTTATCAGAAATGGAGAATCTCAGACCTCATTCAGACCTATGCAATCAGAGCCTGCATTTAATGAAATCTCCCGATGATCTCTACACACGTTAAAGTTTGGTATTCTGTGCTAAGTCGCTTCAGTCCTGTCCGACTCTGTGACCCTATGGACTGTAGCCCGCAAGGCTCCACAGTCCTTGAAATTCTTCAGGCAAGAATACTGAAATGGGTTGCCATTTCCTTCTCCATGGGATCTTCCTGACCAGGGATTGAACCTGCGTCTCTTAAGTCTCCTACATTGGCAGGAGGGTTCTTTACCACTAGCAGAAGTTTGGAAAGATCTCTTCTAATTGATTTGAAAAACAGCAAAGGCACAGGTAGTGAGGATCCATCTGTGCTGTTACCTGACGGCGTCACTGGCAGCCCACAAAGAAGCTGGCAAAATGGCTTCAATATTATCCCTAGACCTCAAATACCAGAATTATGAAACTGCCTATGGAATGAATTCCTCAAATGAAAATGAAAACTTCTCCAAGGCTATGGTTTTGAGTGAATTTCATCTTCTCCAGATCCACTTTAAACTCTTTAACAGTCCTAACATGGCTGATTTACAGGGGTATCTGGATACATCTAAGGTCAGATTATCTGGAGAAGTTGATTGATTGTAATAATAATAATGATTAGTTAATTTACACCTTAAAATGGAGACAGAAAATAGCATTGAGTTCCTACCCCCAAGCTAGTAAAGAACAGCTGAAAATGAAAACTCATATTCCACCTTGAAGCAGGGACATGGAAGAAGAACCTTCTATGGTGGTGGTTGTTTAGTCACTAAGTCGTGTCCAACTCTTTGTGACCCTACGACCTGTAGCCCATCAGGTTCCTCTTTACATGGGATTTCCTAGGCAAGAATACTGGAATGGGTTGCCATTTCCTTCTCCAGGGGATCTTCCTGACCCAGGGATCGAAACTGCTTGGCTGGTGGATTCTTTACTGTTGAGCCACCGGGGGAGCTCCATTTTCCAAGGCACTATCTCCTTAAACTCTTTTTACTTCAGACACAAAGTCACTTCCTTACGTCTGCAAAGAAGGCCTCCAGCACAGAACCTGACCTATGATCTTCACTTGGGAGTAAATAGGATCACAGTGGCCCCCCAGCATCTGGTTAACCTTGTGGAGTGGTCTGTGCTAACTGCTGTTCCATGATGCCTGCGGGGTTTTTGGAAGAGTCATATCTGGAGCCAGGTTAATTTGCAAATCCTCTCTGAAATTAACGAGCATGAAATTGCACATTTCCTGCCTCTGGCATTCCTATTGCTCATGAGTCTGAATCACAAATGATAATTCCTATGCTTCTTCCTAGTATTGTTTCCAGCAAGGACAGATGAACAAGAGTCACAGATTGGCCTCATCACTATAAATTTCTAGAGGAATGGACTCTATGCCAAAAAAGTCATTTTCGTTACCATATCAGATCCCAGTTTAAAACTTAAAAATTTTAAATTTAGTACAGCTTCTATATTTTCTATATATAAAGAAGCGTATCTGCTTTAAATCTTTGGCTTGACCATCATATTATGCCAGCTGACATTCTTCATACCTCAACATTATGAAATACACATAGTTCAGAAAGTTCAGGCTTATTCCCTGGTGGCTCAGAGGTTAAAGCGTCTGCCTGCAATGCAGGAGACATGGGTTCGATCCCTGGGTCGGGAAGATCCCCTGGAGAAGGAAATGGCAACCCACTCCAGTATTCTTGCCTGGAGAATCCCATGGATGGAGGAGCCTGGTGGGCTACAGTCCACGGGGTCGCAAAGAGTCGGACACGACTTAGCGACTTCACTTCATTCAGTAAATTCTAAGCATTAGAATAATAATCTGGATGTGTGTTTGTGTGTGTGTGTTAGTCTCTCAGTCATGTCTGATTCTTTGTGATGCCATGGACTGTAGCCTGCCAGTCTCCTCTGTCTATGGAATTTCCCAGGTAAGGATACTGGAGTGAGTTGCCATGTCCTTCTCCAGGGGATCTTCCCGACACAGGGATTGAATCTTGGTCTCCTTCACCTCTATTTTGCCCCTTCGCTAGGCCTTTTTTTGCATTTCTAATATAAACTACAGACAAAAAGATGGAGCTTTTTGTAAAATCAGGTCTCTCCAAGAATTTTTTTTTTACATGATATAACTGCAAATGTTTTTAGATTTAGAAATTTTCAGTATAGTGGTTTCTGGAATAGGGTCAAGATTGATGGGAAAATGAGAGGAAGCAAAACGCAATCTGAATGACTTTATTCTAAGAGATCTGAATTTGTGCCAGTGTGTGGCTAAATGCCGGGTGTCATTGGAAGACTAAGAATGAGTCACATTTGTCTGTGGAGTGGAGCATTCTTGTCTAGGTTTGATTATCACGAAAATAGCCTTTCAGGCCTTCACCTGCTGCCCTGACAATCAGGAACATGACAACATTTTAACTAAGGTAACTTTCCAACCTGGTTCAGTGGCTCAGTATTTTTCTTTCTTTCTCTTCTTTTCTTTTCCATTAACCAAACATTGTGTAAATGGAAAAAAATGTCAACTGCTGGAAAATTACATTATACAAATAAATGATCAGATACTGCTACTACTGCTGACAAATTCCTAATGAAACTAGAAAAATAAATATTGTCACCACTGTCCAGACTCAGTTTCCAATACAGGAGCTGAAAATCTGTCTCTTTATCTAGCATGCTAGAGCAATAGTTTGGAGCTTGGAGCACGGACTCTTTCCCCAGGGTCATTGATCTGACTGCAGAACGAGGACCATGCATGTGTCAAAACCCCGTGTGACCACCAACTCCTTCCTTCACGGACTGACGTGTGCAGTGGTCTTAGAATGAATACTCCAAAGAATGTTCCAATATGCTGAGGGAAAGTAACATTTTTTACTGAGATTCTACTTTCATTAATAATCAAAACACCAAGAGACAAGACTTTGTGGTAATGGAGAAAATGGATTAAGCCAGAAGCTATCAGAGCACAAAGTAGAGGGAAGGAAAAGTAAACCTCAGATTGAAGCCCTGGGTTGTACATGAGGGACACAAATAACATGAAGAAAAAAGCAAACTGAGTCAACCAGAAGTTTCTGTCAATAATACTGATACTCCTACACACAATGATGGCAAATACTTACTGAGGATTCCCTGTGTGACAGCACGAACCTAAGTCCTTTATATGTGTATCTATCTTTTTTCATCTCAACCACTCAGTAATATTTAAAACTGCAACAACAAAAAAAGATAAATTCATTTTACAAAAGCAGTCCTGGTTTTAAGGAAGAACTGGCCAGGCTAATGGTAGATTCCATGGTGAATTCTAAATGGCACAGCTATTATATCACTGCTGAACAACGTGGCCATACATATACATGCCTAGCACTGTGCTTAGTACTTCATTTACATTGTCAGTACTTATGACAATGTAACTGCACAGGTATAGGTAGAATTAATGCTTCTGAAAATTTGAGGATACAGAGGTTTAGGGAGACGAAATAAGGTGCCTAAATGTTCCCAGGAAGCAAAGGGTAGAAGTAAAGCTTTAACTTACATGCTCTTTACCACAAATTCATCCAAACTCGATTCACATCTTTTTTTTTTACAGTGTTCGTTTGTGTGTGTGTAAAGAAAGGCACATTTTCATATAGTGGTCACTACTGGATGTACTCTGGGTGACTCTATACCACTGATACAGGGTAGGGACTTGGAACTATATTTGAAGAGTCCCTAAAGTTTCAGTTGAGAAAACAACGTATCATTTCTAGAAGTTTTAAAATCTACTTCCTTCTCATGAATTCTTGGCTTACTTTATAAGATTCAGTTTTCTTTTCCAGAACATAAACAAATCACTTGAAAGAATGCCTTTTAGCCAAGAAGTTCTAAGCATTTTAGGAGATGAAATTTGGCTGAATTTATCTCTCAAACTCCTTCTCTATGCCCACCATGCTCACTGAGAGAGTATTTACTATGAACTGGCTCCTCCAAGTGGCTTATCATCTCAAAATGAATCAGTAGTGGGACCCTTATTTTCTCCTTGTATTCCAGACAACATGTTCAGAGCCTGCTGCTTACAGTATTTCAAGCCTTTCATTAGTGTTCATGCAGCTAGAGGGGTAACACAGATCTTAGACCAGGTGACATGGAGCAACGCAATGAAGAAAATGGTGGGATAACTTGTGTGGTTGGCAATGGAGATGATTGAATCTGTCTTTTTTCTCCCTCTGGCTCTTACAGCCCACCTCTACAAATAGCTGGGCTCCAGAGTAGGAGGCTGCAACCTCTGTTCTCAGACTCTGGAGAGGCTCTGTGCATCAGGGTCATTGGGCAGATAGGCGCAGACTCTTCCCTAAACTAAATTTCACAGAGAACTTTTGGAAACCAGATGAGCACCCATCGGCCATTCTTTCCAAGACTGTCATCTCTTTTGGTTTTGGCTCATTTCAGGACCTATCTCTGGGCTCCCTTTTTGATAGGTTTTTAGTTTTGAAAATTCCAAGATTTAAGTCAAGTTTCTAGGTGTGAGCTAGTGTTGCTATACACTATTTTAGAGCCAACACCTTTTTCCACCCGGGCTTTGGAGTGAGAATCACATTTAGATGCCTTGGGAGTAACATATTTCACACATATGCCTTGAGTTGTCATGTATTTTGCTTTATTAATTCATTGCTAGGTCAAGCAATAGCAGATGACTGCTTATCAAACAGATGACATGTTTTTAATGCATGATTAAAGCAGGATTTATCATGCCTGTCAGAAGCCAAGAAGCCTGTGATGTTCATTATTTAAAGCTGTACTTTAGAGACTCTCTGGTTTTACCTTGAGAGGTGGTGATTACACAGACAAAACCTTACCAGGGTGTTAGACAAGATATAGCTTTTGCATGGAGAACACAAAACTTATTTTTAATACACTAGAATTTTACTATAAAGCAATTTTCGTAGTTCATACTGCACTGCCACTTATTAGTTATGTTGTCTTGGACAAGTCACTTCTCTCTGAGCTTCAGTTTCCTCACCTATCCAATGGAAATAGTACCTATTTCATAGAACTGCTGTGAGGACTGAATACAATTATGTAAACAAAGCACCAGGACTAGCTGATTTTCAAGAGGGGGTGGTTACATCACTTTTATCTATCTGGTGAATGAAGAAGCAGAGTGACAGACCAGGCTTAACAAGGATCCCACAGCAACAGTTCTTTATCGTTTGAGCCACCAGGGAAGCCCTGGTGAATTGATGCTTTTAAACTGTGGTGCTGGAGAAGACTCTTGAGAGTCCCTGGACTGCAAGGAGATCAAACCAGTCAATACTAAAGAAAATCAACCTTGAATATTCATTGGAAGGACTGATGCAGAAGTTGAAGCTCCAATACAGTGGCCACCTGATGCAAAGAGCTGACTGATTGGAAAAGACCCTGATGCTGGGAAAGACTGAGGGTGGGAGGAGAAGAGGGTGACAGAGGATGAGATGGTTGGATAACATCACTGACTCAATGGACATGAGTTTGAGCAAATTCCGGGCAATAGTGAAGGACAGGGAAGCCTGGTGTGCTGCAGTCCATGGGATCACAAAGAGTTGGATATGACTGAGTGATTGGACAACAGTTCAGTTCAGTCGCTCAGTCGTGTCTGACTCTTTGCGACCCCATGGACTTCAGCACACCAGGCTTCCCTGTCCTTACCAACTCCTAGAGCTTACTCAAACTCATGTCCATTAAATTGGTGATGCCATCTAACCATCTCATCCTCTGTTGTCCCCTTCTCCTTCCACCTTCAATCCTTCCCAGCATCAGGGTCTTTTCAAATGAGTCAGTTCTTTGCATTAGGTGGCCAAAGTACTGGAGTTTCAGCTTCAGCATCAGTCCTTCCAATGAATATTCAGGACTGATTTCCTTTAGGATGGCCTGGTTGGATCTCCTTGCTGTCCAAGCGACTCTCAAGAGTCTTCTCTAACACCACAGTTCAAAAGCATCAATTCAACACAGAACAACAACACAGCAACAAATACATGTTCCCATGACATTACTTACTGCACCATCTTGCAATAATCAATCTGCTTATCTCCAAGGTATGAACTCCTTTAGGTGGGAATTTTCTTCCATAGTCACAGATATTATTATCCCCATTTTTACAGATGAGAAAACTGAATCTCAGGCTAAACAGCTAATAAGTGGCACAGACATGATTCTACCTGACAGGAAAGACCATTCTTTTCCCATTAGTGTCCCACTGCCTCAATAAAAAGAGTCTCCATGACAAACAGACCTTAGTGGAGAGGAAAGTCTGTTATTGGGCCACAACAAACTAATCTGAGTGTTGCCCAAACCTGTCCTTCCACCTTCTATCATAATAAAGATGTGAACATTTGACATATCTTTTTTCCAAGGCCTTGGGCTACTATATGCTGAATTTCTGGTTGGAGAAATTCACTGATATTAAGTGGTCTATTATGACTCAATTTGTCAGTGGCAAAATAAAAATTAAAACCTAGGTACCTAGATTTAATAGCCCAAAGATTATCAAATTATCTTCATTTGTTTCTGAGACCAATTATTCAGACATACAATTTCCTCATGAATTACTTGCTTGTCTAACTCTCCTTGGGTTATGTCTACTTCATCAACTTCATGACTTTTCCCCATAAATCTTGCCTGAGCAAAGATTCAGCCTTCATAGTTAATTAGGACAAACAAGGAAAATGCAATTCAACTCTACAAAATGTGAATGTTTAATTTTCAACTGATTTTGTAGCATTATACTCAGTAGGACTCTTCCAATTTTCCAATTAAAGAGTTACTGACATGTACAAACATCTAGAATAAAAGAAACCTTTCCTTCCATCACTGTTTGTCAGCTTCATTATTGAATTTTGGGTCTGCTTTGGGACACTCCAATCATGAAAGTAATCATGTAAAACTATATTGGATTCTATTAGCAATAAGACCTTAGAGGAGGTTCATTTATGAAAACTGAAACTTTCTCTGACTCACTCTCATCTATCATGTAATTCACCTTAAGGTATTTTAAAATCACACTGTCAAAGCTTTAGAAGAGTACTCCTAAGCATTTAACTCTGAGCCACAGTATATTTTGAAACAGAGATGTTTTATGAAATTGAATACTGACAGGCAAATCACTCAGCATTTTTCAATGTAAATGTTGTTTACATTTTCCAGATCAGTGTACATCAATGCTACATGAGAAAAGCACAAAGATCTACAAACACGTGCATATACATACATACACATACATACTTCATAGATATATTCATCTGTATATATGTATCTATTTAGGAACACTACTAGGAATAAGAACACATAATAACAAGAGATCTGAAAGGACCCTCAACCTAAGGACATCCCTCCTTTCCTGTTCTGCAGGGCAAAATATTCAATACATTCGGGAGAAGTTGGAGACCACCATCTTTATCCCAGTGACTTATTTAGCCTTGCAGTACAATGACAAGAAGCTTAGAGTTAATGGCAAGGCCCAAGATGGAAAAGCTTTTGTAATATTCCAGAAACTTAAATCTTCAGAAAATATATGCAAACTTTTGCTATAATTTATGTAATTCATGGACTTTGAAATTCTATTTTTAGGATTGCCACATTCTAGCCAAAGATGCTTTCAGAGAAACTGTCATTTCTCTTGGAGACAGCCTACAAGTACATAACAAAGGTGCACAGCATGTAGAAGAACAGAAGAGCTATGTGAGAAATGAGTTGATCTCAGTGGTCACAAGTGAGTAATTCAAGCACAGCATAGCAGGCATTGTAGAGGTGGGAGTGGTTACCAATGGACAAGCACTATCCACATAGTTATTGCATAAAGAAGTAGCTTAGAAAGGTTATGCATGTGTGTGTAGATCTATTGCACAATTTGGGTACTGATTTCAAGCACAGCCTGCCTTCACATTTCTTTACTGTACAACAGCAGCTTTTATTGGCTTCTAGTTTGCTCAAGACAAGCTTAACAGAACATCTGATATTTATTGTGATAGAAAGTGTAAACAACACGTAATGGCTATTCTGGGCACCATAAAGCTCAGATATTTGCTTCTTTGACAATTAGGGATGTATTGCAAGCATTTGTGCATTATCTGAAAAACACTCCATTTATGCAAACAGATATAATAAAACTGAAATACGTAAGCAGTGCTGGTGCTTACTCCTGGCAGCATCTTTTCTGTAGGAAACAATTTCAAGGGACACTTTAAGAAATCCCAAGTATTAGAAATTTTAGCTAAAAATCTATTTGGTCAGAAAAATTCTTTGTTAAACGAAGTAGAAAGCTTTTCCACCTTTTTTAAATATCTACAAACTTAATTGAAAGAAAAAAGACTAGTTGGAGAAGTACCAGAAAGCTTCAAGCAATTTGCATAATTAAAACATCTTTTTCTCGTTTCCTTTATCTTTTATTCTTCTGACCTCAGAATTTCCTTTCTGTATTGCATATTTTTGCATAATTGAGACGAAATATAAAGCAAAGGCTGAACTCTTATCCTATAAGCCTTCAGAATCATTTGAGGGCTAGCTGTGTTGTGAGTAACTCTACCAAACTTCAGGACTGAATACACATTGTCTAAATGAGGATACACATCCTCCTCTTATCACGACTGTGAATCACGAGTCTATTACTAATTTTATAAATAGAAAGAAGACATCATTGACCACATTTGCTTTTCCTGTCATAAGCAAAGATAAGCCAATTGGAAATAGGTGAGAGAGGCAATTCTCTATTTTTCATCTAAAGCTTTTCCTCTTAAAGTTTATAGTGGGGGTGGGGGGTACCATGCTTTCATTCCATGCATGCAAGGCCTAATGTTTCTTGGCTAACAGAACTGCAAACAACTTGAACAGAGGAATGGGAATTCTTTTGTAGAGAGGAGAGTTAAGGTGGCTCAGCAGTAAAGAACCAGTCTGCCCACGCAGGAGACACAAGAGACGTGGGTTCGATCCCTGGGTCAGGAAGATCCCCTGGAGAAGGGCATGGCGACCCACTCCAGTATTCTTGCTGGGAAAATCCCATGGACAGAGGAGCCTGGTAGGGTTGCAAAGAGTTGGACACAACTGAAGAGACTGACCATAACATACAACATGGCGAAGTAGAAAGCACTACAGACATTCAGTTCAGTGCAGTCGCTCAGTAATGTCCGACGCTTTGCAACCCCATGAACCGCAGCATGCCAGGCCTCCCTGTCCATCACCAACTCCCCAGGCATTTGTTTGGTTTCTGTATTTACTTTGGGTAAGTTACAGAAGCCTTGATTTTATCATCCCTTAAACCGGGATAACAATATCTATTTTTCAAACTTATGAGAATTAATTGGGAGAATATGCATGTGTAAAGACCTTGGTATATATCTCATGCTCAACAAAATCAGTTTCTCATACCATTGGCCTGGTATGTTTTCATAGACCTCTTGGGCATTCAATACATGTTACTTGATCTTACTTGGTAGGAATCAAAATAATGGGAATAGAGTTTTTAAAAACCTAAAATTTTTTTCATATGTTTTCATTTTTTGATGTGGAAAAGACAGAACCCAATAACAGAATACAAAACCACTGCTGTTCACACATAATTGAATTAATTAGAGATGAGCTCTGAGAGCACTAAAAATGGCTCCTTAAAAGCTTAGCTAAATAATCCGAAAAATACATAAGAAACCTATTAAGTATAAAACATGTCTTTATAATGTTATAGGGTAAATCCTCCCAGAAGCATAACTCAGTCCCCTAAACCAGACACATCAGGTGGGCAAATGCCAATTCTTTTATGGTACTAAGATACCATTTATTAAATTACCACTTTCAGAGCCCTCTGGTGGCTTGGAACTAATGCTCCTTGTAAAGGTTTTAGTTAGAATGAGGGAGATGATTTGTTCATCTGATCTTTTATGCATAATTATCACAAACTGCACAAATCGGGTTTGTATTTGTTGCATCAAAGTACCTCCAATGACAGTGCTTTGCACACAGCCCAACGCTGAGATGCACACTCTGTCTACATACGGGAAGTTTCCAACTTGTTACAATTCAGTTCAAAATTTTTAGTAAGTAGATGAGAAACAGTCCAATAGCAAAGAATCCACAGCTTTTAAAGAATGAATATACACTAGACTCCTTGCTTCACATGATAAATAAAGACAAAGGACAGGGTGAAATTCCTATGCAATTTGGCAACAACTGTGGGGAAAAAAAAGAACTTTTAAATTTCTTTCTATAAAACTTTATTTTCAAAAGTGAAATATGGCAAAAAGCTAGTACTCTTGGGTATTATAAATCATCTCTCTCCCAGCTAGGAAAAGAGATCGGCTGGAAGGCTGCCCAGGGCACACAGATATGTTCTTTTCCTTGAATCACTATTAGGGGCAATTACTTTTCATTGGCTTTAGGTTTACTTTGCACAAGCATTTAAAAAATGCTTCTGCATCCTGGAGTTTAAAACTATAGAATTATTACACACTTAAAATGGGTACAGGTAGCATTCACTTCTAGTCGGAAGGTTCTCCAGAAATCATGTCTTACGACATATTAGCATTGCTATTATTTTTAAAATCTTCCCTGATCTCTTTATTCCTGACATTTTGGCAGTATTACTGGAGTCACTCTGTCTTCTTGGCTCTGGATGTAGCAGTTGGTCTTGGTTTTCCCCTACCTCAGTGACCACACCTTCTCAGCCTCTATTGGTGCCTCCCTCTCTTTTATTCTTCCTTATTTCAGACCTTGAAATATGGATATGACCCTCTTTGACTTATCTCCACCCCTCTCTCCTTAACTCATCCATTTCTAAAATGCTAATGACTCCCACATTTATATCTGCAGCCGTGACCTCGCCCTGAGCTCCAGACTCATAATACACAACTGTCTATCTGGCATCTCTGCTTGAATATCAAAAAGGCATTTTAATTTTAACTTGTCCAAAACAGAATGATTGATCCCCCTCACTCCAACCCCATAACATCCCTGTTCAACCAGGTACTCAGGCCAGAAACCTCTGAATTATCTTGGATTTCCTCTTGCTCTTCCATTCTACCTTGAATCTCTAAGAAAATGCTTCTGGTTCATTTTTCGACTGTTTCCCCAATTCATTTAGTTCTTATCACCTACACTGCTACCACTCTGGTCTAAGCCACCATCACCTCTCTGCACTATGCAAACAGACCCTGTAACTTGCCTTTCTACCATCCACATGGCTGCCAGAATTTTTAACCTCCTCCCCACCAATATCACATTACTCTTTGGCTTTAAAGTTATCCAGAGGCTTCCCACTATACTTAGGGAACTATCCAGACACCTGAGCATGGTGTCAGCTATAATCTGCCCTCAGCCATCTTTCTCACCTTGTCTTGCATATTTCTTCTGTCCACTCTGGCCACGTGGGCACTCCTCCTGCTCCTCAACCATACCAAGGTCATTCTCACCTAGAGCTTTTCCTTTTGCTATTCCTTCTAACTGTAACATGATATCCACCAGGTCTTTGAACAACTAGTCCCTTCTTCTTCTGATCTTGCTAAAATGTCATCTCTTCATTCCCGAGCATCCTTTCCCAAGTCCTCTCTTCTCAAGTCACTCTCTATCCATTAACTTATTCTTATTTTCCTCTCAACACCTAAAATTATCTGAAGTGTCCATTTATTTGCTTTTCTAATACCTGTTTCCTCCACTAGAATATAAACTCCGTAAGAGCCAGGGGCCTTGCATATATTGCCTATATGTCTTGGCACATAGTGGATATGCAATAAATTAGTGGTGAATGAATATTCTGAATGCATTCCTGACCATCACATATATCTAATGTAGTAGAGATATACCCTATATTAGATTCAAACATAACAACTAAAATTCTTTATAATAATTTAAAATAATAAAATCATGCTCCTGGGTCAGAGAGGTCAAGAACTAGGAAGGGTCTTAGAAATTATAATAAACCCTCTAATTTTACAACGTCATGAGGCTTAGAAAGGGGCAGTCAGGCAAAAACAATTCTCAAAGTGAAAGACAGGCAGAGTCAGGCCTGGTCAGGTTCGCCTACAGCATCAAATACAGCTGGTTGCCCTTATTATATAGCACACTTGGGTGATTTTATAGACTCAATGACTATACAAAGAAGCCCAAATCCAGCACCAAAGTGCGATTCATTATGCACAGCAAGTAAAAATATTATTTTGAATCATAAGTTTGGTTTATCTTAAATGAATATGTTAATATTCATAATAAATGGCAATCTTTTAATTAATAGTATGCTTGCATTAAAATAGCCAGAACATGGAAACAACTTATATGTCCAATGACAGATAAATGGATAAAGAACATGCAGCACATATATACAAAGATATATTACTTGGTCATAAAAAGGAACAAAACTGGGTCATTTTAGAGATGTGGACGAGTCTAACATCTGTCATACAGAGGGAAGTAAGTCAGAAAGAGAAAAATAATACTGATATTAATGCATATATGCAGAATCTAGAAACAGGATACAGATGAACTTATTTCAAGGGGAGGAACAGAGATGCAGACAGAGAGAATGGATATGTGGACAAAGGAGGGAGAGAGGGTGGGATGAATTAGGAGATTAGGATTTGCATATATACACTATGTGAGTTAGTCACAGTCGTGTAGGACTCTCTGCAACCCCATGGACTGTAGCCTGCAAAGTTCCTCTGTCCCTGGAATTCTCTAGGCAAGAATACTACAGTGGGTTGCCATGCCCTCCTCCAGGGGATGTTCCCAACCCAGGGATTCCAGGTCTCCTGCATTGCAGGTGGATTCTGTACCATCTGAGCCACCAGGGGAGCCCATGACCATGTGTAAATTAGCTAGTGGGAAGCTGCTGTGTAGCAAGGGAGCTCAGCTCAGTGATCTGTGATGACCAAGAAGGGTGTGATGGAGCTGGGGTGGGACAAAAGTTCAAGAGGGAGGGGATATATGTATACATATAGCTGATTCACTCCAATGTACGGTAGAAACTAACATACTGTAAAGCAATTGTACTCCAGTAGAAAAGAATTTAGAAAGTTTTTCAGGGACAACTGAATGGCACATATCTCTTAAAAATATAACCAGTAAAGTTTTAACTAACTTTTATAGTTTTTCTCCAAAGCTGTCCATAAACAGCACTTTCAAAATCTGCATAACTGCATTTCATTAACTATGTCTCTAATATATATATAATATGCCCCTACTGCATGCCCAGGGACCCCTGGAAGTTGAGAGAGGCCTGGACCACTTTAAATATTTGAGACAATAGGTATTTTTTTCAATAAAGAAATATTTAGATGAAGCTACCAAAATTATGGAATATTTTAAATAATTACATTATACATATTAACATATTAAACCCCCAAAGAGTGCCTAAACATTATAGAATTTTAAAAATAATTCCTATTCTTCATGTACTGGAGGCTCCATGATTTACTGTAGGGAAACACATTTTTACACTTTAAGGGGAACACCTACTTCTTGCAATGCTGTCTGTGACTCTCTGCTGCTGCTCCTGCGAAGTCGCTTCAGTCGTGTCCGACTCTGTGCGACCCCATAGACGGCAGCCCACCAGGCTCCCCCGTCCCTGGGATTCTCCAGGCAAGAACACTGGAGTGGGTTGCCATTTCCTTCTCCAATGCATGAAAGTGAAAAGTGAAAGTGAAGTCGCTCAGTCGAGTCTGACTCTTAGCGACCCCATGGACTGCAGCCTACCAGGCTCCTCCGTCCATGGGATTTTCCAGGCAAGAGTACTGGAGTGGGGTGCCATTGCTTTCTCTGCTGTGACTCTCTAGGACGTATTTATTCAAATAACGGTAAAATTCCAAGATTACAGTTATTTATGGTGGTGAAATCTGGGCCAAGTGATCCTCTTAACACCCAGGGTGGATTTTGTGTATCTGATTTCCTTTGCTTTCTGCCTTCATGCTAACTGTAAGCAAGTGGTGTGAGGATGTGATAGGCCTGGGTCCTGGGACCCTTTGCTGCAATGCTGCAATGTTGCACCTGGACACACCTCTCCTTGAGCAAAAAAGTACAAAGAAACTATATGGGGCTAAAAATAACCATCTGTCCATCCGTCTGTCTTTCTGGGGAAGATGGAGAGATGTATAGCCTAAAGTCTGATTCAACGTCAGAAAACCAGCTCTATGGGGGGCTAGGATAACCCAGCTCTAAGGATCCAAAAAGACTCCATCTCAGGTCTGGCTCTCTCTTCCACATAGCCAAAGGGAAAAAAGATGCTGGTAAATTACTGTGTTGGTGGTTCTATTCATCTTTTTCTAGTGACATTACCATCGAATAAGCTTTAGTTCTTAATTGTTTTTACAAGAATGATGTTTAATCGAAGCTAATGATGTCAGGGTACTTGAATCACCATATGAATTAATTTAGCAGTATGAATGCTTCATCACATCCTCTCTTTATTTCTCTCAGTATTAATTAGAATCATTTCCCAAAGAAAGTGAAAATCTCAGGGATGACCTATATATTCCACTTTTCAACCCACGGTGGGCATATTACAAAAGTCTGATAGGTCACAGAAAGACTGGTTTGAGTTAGAAAACAGTTTCCAAGATTTGCCCCAATCTGAGATATTATACATACTTGATTTTAACACACAATAGCCAAAATCCTTTCGAAAAATGGGCCTGTGATATCAAGAATTCATACACAAAAAAGGAAATACAAATGGCTCTTAAAAGTAAGAAAAGGGATAAAAAGGAAGAAAAGATGTTCTATCTTACTCATAAGAGATGCAAATTAAGGCCACACAAAGTGTCATTTTTTTTTTTTTCATTTCTAAGATTAGCAAAATTCTACAAGTTGGATGACATACATATTGGTGAGGTTCTGGGGAAACAGGTACTGTCATACATTATAGGGAGGAATATGAACCAGGATAACCTTTAAAGAGGACAATCTGGCAATATGGATCAACAATACAAATGCATACAGTGTTTGACCCAGATTTCCATTATTGTGATTTATCTTACAAATATGGGACTTCCTTGGTGGCTCAGACGGTAAAGCGTCTGCCTACAATGTGGGAGACCTGGGTTCAATCCTTGGGTTAGGACGATCTCATGGAGAAGGAAATGGCAGCCCACTCCAGTATTCTTGCCTGGAAAATCCCATAGATGGAGGAGCCTGGTAGACTACAATCCATGGGGTCTCAAAGAGTCAGACATGACTGAGCAACTTCTCTTTCACTTCACTATCTTACAAATATACGTACACATGTATGAAATAATACATGAAAAGTGATATCCATTATAGCAATTTCATAGGAGCAAAATATTGGAAACAACTCAAAAGTTCATAAAGACTAGAAACAACTCACATATTCACAAATGAGGGATTGGTTAAATAAATTAGAATCTCTTCCTACAACAGAACATCATGCAGCTATAAACAAAGAATGACGAACCACCTTTGTGCCAATATGGAAAGATGCTCAAGATTTATTTTTTCAGTGGAAAAAAAAGCAACATACAGAAGAATGTGCATAGAATGCTACATTTTGTTTTAAAAAGGAAAGTTATGAATATGAATTTATATTTGCATAAAGAACATCTGGAGGAATTCTAAGGAGTGGATAAATGTGGTTTTCATTTTGTGTACACAGTGGTGAGAACTGGCTGGCTGGGGTTGTGGAAGAGAATGAATCTTTTCATTTTATATCTTTTTATATGTTCTGTGTATTGAACCATCTGGTTGTACCAGAATCCAGCTTATCTGAATCTACCTCTTCAAAAAATAAAGTAAAATAAAGCATTATTGATTAGGATGTCACAATTTCTGGATTTTCCAAAACCACAGTGCATATATATTCCTGAACATACTGAAATTTTTTTCTGGCAGCTTTCTTTTCCAAGGAAGTCTAATAAATATTAAAATATAAACATTGAAAGATTACATGAATGCATGTGCATGATGAAACACTTTTAAAGATCCATTAATGCATGTAGTGAATTAAATTTCTTGAGAATTAGCATTGATTAAATGTCCTACTTACGAAATAATTACGAACTGAAGCTTATCAGATGGAAAATGCTGGAAAAAGACAAGCACTACTATCACCTCTAAGCATAAGACAAAGAATGAAACAGTGGCTTTTGCTTTCACATATTATCTTAGTTAGACAAATAAAGGATCTGTCTATTTTTACAGGTTTCTAATATGAGGAAGTTACCCTATTGCTTAAAATACCTCTTACCCTGCTGCTGCTGCTGTTAACTCACTTCAGTTATATCCGACTCTGTGCGACCCCATAGACGGCAGCCCACCAGGCTCCTCTGTCCCTGGGATTCTCCAGACAAGAGTACTGGAGTGGGTTGCCATTTCCTATTACTCTTTTTTTTTTTTTTTTGACTTCTTTTTTTTTTTTAATTTTATTTTATTTTTAAACTTTACATAATTGTATTAGTTTTGCCAAATATCAAAATGAATCTGCCACAGGTATACATGTGTTCCCCATCCTGAACCCTCCTCCCTCCTCCCTCCCCATACCATCCCTCTGGGTCGTCCCAGTGCACTAGCCCCAAGCATCCAGTATCGTGTATCGAACCTGGACTGGCAACTCCTATTACTCTTAAAAATGATGTTCAGGTACATGTGAACCAAGGGTATTTAAAATACTCAGATAAAAGTATAAATGGCATTTCCTCCAAGTTTGTTGTTGCAGCTACTTAAAATCTTGCCTGGATAATTAAAATTAAAGAAATCTAGGTATCAAAATTAAGACATAAGACAAAATAAGATAAACTAACCTGTACACATTAAATTCAAAGGAAACATTATGATTAGAGAAACAGTTCAGGAGCCATAGGGCACATAATATATATAGTATTACAATATAGAAGCCATATTTTTCTTTTAAAAGAGAATACAACACAGGAAGCTCCTCTCAGTGCTCTGTGATGACCTAGAAGGGTGGCATGAGGGGGCAGAAGGGAGGCTCAGGCAGGAGGGGATATATGAATACATACAGCTGATTCACTTTGTTGTACAGCAGAAAGTAACACAATATTGTAAAGCAATTATACTCCAATAATAACATAAAATATTGCTTCATTACTTGTGACAAAGATACCACACTAAAGACGTTAACAACAGGAAAAGGTGTGGGGTATACACAGACTCTCTGTACCATCGTTATAATTTTTCCATAAATTTAAAACTACTCTAAAACTAAAGTTTTATTTCAAAATAAAATTCTCATGTTAAAAAAAAAAAGCAACCAAAAAGTCACATAAGGTGTTTTCAGATGGGCACATATGTTCACAGCTTTAAAATGACACATTGAGAACTGGGTACTAGACCACTGGGCCTACTGGGCTAGTGAAGAGGAGGAAGTGGATATCGGCAGTGGCAGTCATTAAGAGGCGAAATCACGGTGCATATCACGTGACTTTTGCTTTCTTCCTGGGGGCATCCAGCTCCCAGTATTTGTACCCAAGGTGCTTGCCATGCTTTGGGCAAAATAAAGAATAATAAATGAACAATGAAGGTGAAATCAATGAAGATGATAAAATGGCCAAATACACAATTTTTTCATGTTTATCTGCCTATATAAGAAAATCAAAAAGAGAAAGAAAATGAGATTTGAGGGTAAGTATGTAGGAATAACCTTCTCAAAATGGTTACAAAAAGTAGATGACTGGATACTGTCCACCTGATTTTTATTCTCCAGTGAGAGCACAAATTCAAAGAGAATGCTACATGTACACAGGATTAAAAAAGAATGAGATTTAAGAAATACTGGCTTAGTATTACACGGTTTTGATGATCAAAGAAGAGTAATTTATTGTTTGTGGCAAAAATTACTGTCTCTTACAAACCTCTAACAGAAACAATTCTTATTTAGAAGGCATTTACAATTTCAGTGTAATTTTACGTTGATTTTTTTCATTTGATGAACTGATATTATCACCCCTTAGTACAGATAATATATAGTGACATATGCTCAGAAGCATTAAACTACCCGCTTGAGGCAGCACAGGTAGAACACAGTGGAGCAGAGATTCAAACCCCGATCACAACTTGAATTCTGTGCTCTGTGCTCCATAGACCCTCAAGAGTAAGTGCAAATCATCCTTAAAAAATAAAGCATTCATTTTCCCTCTAGAGTAATCAGCCAGGGACTAAAGGTACTGATGTTTTTGACGGTCTTCGCTAATGGTTTGCTGAGAGAGTTCTCAAAAATCGGTTCAATGATAGTTACAAGATACACTGATAGACCACCAGCACCTAGGACCCTCAATTCCCTGTACGCAAAAGGTCAATTTGATTTTGAGCCATGAGTTGAGCCAGAAATTGATCTTCCTTTGATTCAAATTCCCAAGTAGTGGCCCTGAAATCCTGGCAAAGCTTTGCTCTTACCTTCTGGACATCCCATTTCAATGTCGGACAGGTGTTAACAATTAGACATGTTTAAAGAACAATAAACAATTAAGGAGTCTGCATCTTTGATTTTATACTCCAGTAATAGCTCTCTGGGGATACTATGCCTTTCATGAGAGCGAGAACATAAATAAGATATTCAGGAAGCTGTGGGCCAGAGCTTTTAAAAACATTGGTTTTCCCTGACCTGTCCCACTCTCTACCCCTGCCAAAAGCATCTTTGAGTCTATGGTTGGGAAGAGTGGCATAAGGGGCTTCTTCTTCATCCCAAATTAAGAGGCAGGATGTAGAAACTCTTTTGAAGTCTGGAAGGTGGAGCTTGAGATTACTCACTAAAGAGCACAAACCTCTTCCTGCCCCAAACTCTCTAACTGGCTCAAAGATACACACTCCCCAAATCCCAAGGTTAGCAAGCAAATAATGAGTTGAATTAAAGTTCCAAAGAGATTGTTGTATAAAGAAAAGTTTTAGGTTATCTTTGGAAAAATATTTTATAAACTGCAGGGCATAGTGACTGCATTAAAATCCTTTTCTGTATTGTAGTAAAAGACAAATAATGTAAAATTTATCATCTTAACCATTTTTAAGTGGACAGTTTAGTGATATCAAACACATTCATAATGTTGTACAACCATTACCACCATCTGTCTTCATGAATTTTTCCATCTTATAAACTGAAACTTTACACTCATTAAATAATACCTTCCATTCCATTCTCCCTTCAGAATCTGGTAACTTCTATGTTCTTTCTCCATGGACTTGACTCTTTGGTACCTGAGATAAGTGGAGATATACAGTATTTCATATTTGTCCCCTTGCGCCTGGCTTATTTCACTTAGCATAATGTCTTCAAGCTTCACCCATGTTGTAGAATATAGTTACAATTTCATTCCTTTCCATGGGTGAGTAATATGTCATTGCAAGCATTCACCACATTTTGTTTACCCATTCATCTGTTGATGAACATTTGGATTGTGCTCACCTTCTGGTTTTTGTGAATAATGCTACTATGAACACTGGTGTACAAGTATCTGTTTGAATCCTTGCTTTCTTTCGGTTCTTTCGGGTAAACATGTAGGAGTGTGAACTGCTAGATCATATGGCAAATCTATCTTTAATTTTATGAGGAACTCTCAAAGTATATTCCACAGTGGTTGCATCATTGTATATTCCTACTAATAATGCACAGAAGTTCCAATTTTTCCACATCCTTGCCAATATTTGATACTTATTATTTTCCATTGTTTTGTGTTTGCTTTTGAATAATAGCCATCCTAATGGGTATGAAGTGATTCAGTTCAGTCGCTCAGTCGTGTCCAACTCTTTGCGACCCCATGGGCTACAGCATGCCAGGCTTTCCTGTCCATCACCAACTCCTGGACCTTGCTCAAACTTATGTCCATTGAGTCTATGATGCCATCCAACCATCTTATTCTCTGTTGTCCCCTTCTCCTCATGGTCTCAATCTTTCCCAGCATCAGGGTCTTTTCAAATGAGTCAGCTCTTCACATCAGGTGGCCAAAGCACTGGAATTTCAGCTTCAGCATCAGTCCTTCCAATGAATATTCAGGACTGATTTCCTTTAGGATGGACTGGTTGGATCTCCTTGCAGTCCAAGGGACTCTCAAGAGTCTTGTCCAACACCACAGTTCAAAAGCATCAATTCTTCGGTGCTCAGCTTCCTTTATAGTCCAACTCTCACATCCATACATGGGCCACTGGAAAAAACCATAGCTTTGACTAGACGGACTTTGTCAGCAAAGTAATGTCTCTGCTTTTCAATATGCTGTCTAGGTTGGTCACAGCTTTTCTTCCAAGGAGCAACTGTCTTTTAATTTCATGGCTGCAGTCACTGTCTGCAGTGATTTTGAGCCCAAGAAAATAAAGTCAGCCACTATTTCCCCATCTATTTGCCATGAGGACTGGATGCCATGATCTTAGTTTTTTTGAATGTGAAGTGAAATGTCTCTATAATTTCTCTCCCTGATGACTAATGATGTTGAGTATCTTTTATCTTCTGTTGTGCATATCTGCCTTTTCTATGTTGTCTTTGGAAAAATTTTATTTACGCTCTTTGTCCATTTTTGAATTGGGTTGTTTTTATTGTTGTTGAGTTGTAGTAGATCTTATATATTTTGGGATATATTCTTTATCAGATATATGATTTGCAAAATATTTTCTCCCACTCTGTGGGTTGCCTTATCACTCTGTCTATAATGTCCTACAAATTTTTAAATTTTGATGAAATCCAATTTATCTATTTTTCTCTTTTGATGCCTGGCTTTTGATGTCCTATTCAAGAAATCATTGTAGTGATTCCAGTTGACTAACCTCAAATATCATCTTTAGGTAGCATTCTTGGGTTACTCTATAAATCACTTACAACAAATTGATTGATTCCCAAATAAATTCCAATTATGTTGTGATGGGTTAAAAAGCAATAGATGCATGGGTGACTTTATATTGGTTTCCAATCACCCTTAAGATTCAAACTCTGTGACATGAGTCTTCCTTTAGGACTTGATCCCTACCTTACTTCTTTAGTCTCATCCTCCCTTGTCATCTAACCTCAGTAATCTGGAATTTCCTGTCTCTGGAATATCCCATACATGCCTGGTGTCCTACTTTACTGGTGTCTTGTGTCTTGAAGGATACCTTTTGTCATCCTTCAAGTCTTAAGTCAGTCAGCACTTTTAGGAAGTTTCACAATCTGCCTCTATTTCCAACCAATATTCATCTGGCAAGAAGGTTAATATGCTAGTTTTGAGATCCTACAATATCCTATATGATATCTTTTACAGATTTATTATTTATTTAGCTGTCTCACATTCTCAATCCACAAGGACAGCAACTCTATCTATAATTTATTATTATCACTATATCCTTAGTATTTAGAATGATTCCTGGCACATTTTATGCTCTGTAAATATCTGATGAATTAATGAATAAAGCAGACTAATAGCTTTTCCAACCCAGTGTTCTATTTCTAGCAGTAGTTAAATGCTCTCATGGGAAGGTATATAATTTAGAGATACATCCTAAATTTCCCAGATTTCTATTTTTGAAAAGTTTATTTAACAGACCATTAATCAAGGTACTATTCTAAGCACTTTATAAATATTAATTCATCTAATCTTCATAACAGCCTGATGAGGTAGGTCCCATTATTATCTGTAGTTTTCAGGGAATGACACAAGAGCACAGAAATGTTAAGTAACCTGCCCATAGTCACACAGCTACTAACTGGGCTTGAGCCCAATCAGAATTGGTCAGCTTGTAGAATTGGTGAGCTTGTACCATCTCTTGACTGTGATGAGTTCCACCTAATGTGAAACAGTATATATCTGAACATTCCAGCCTTACAAGAAAGGTCAAGTTCATAATATTTATGATGTTCTAAACTTTGCTCACACTCCTCTCAGATTTAGGGTCGATTTACCTCTGGGGAGTCCCACGTTTCCTAACTGGGGCTCACAAACCTTTCATCCCTTAAATCTTTGAACTTCCTTTCTCAGAACCTGAGCTCACTTCCTCATTCCCTCCAGAGGCTCAGCTGATGGAAGCACTGAGCATTTCAAGTACAGATAGACCATACTCGTTCCCAGAATTAAAAATAAAACTTTCCACTTGGTTTCTGATACTTCTTTACTTTAAATTTGACTAATGTATTTAAATAACGATCTAAAATGACCCTTAGATCCTTTTCTCAATTTTAGCTGGTAGAAGCTCAGCTTATTACCCTAAGGAATATTAGAACTATTTTCTTTTATTGTTTTTCAGTTGCCTTCAATGAAAGTAATCCAGCCACATTATTATTAATATTATATAGCAAGGTATCTCTTCAAACACAGTTCCTTCCTTTTTCCCTTCTTTCCCTCACTCATTCATTCATTCAGTATTGTCAAGGTGCCAGGCGCTATGCTAGATGAAGGAAACAGAACTTTTTCCCTCAGTATTGTCCCATTTAAAAAGGTTTGTCTGTCTGGCTTACTTCACTCTGTACAGTATGCTAATGCATATATATGGAATTTAGAAAGATGGTAACAATAACCCTGTATACGAGACAGCAAAAGAGACACTGATGTATAGAAAAGTCTTTTGGACTCTGTGGGAGAGGGAGAGGGTGGGATGATTTGGGAGAATGGCATTGAAACATGTATAATATCATGTATGAAACGAGTCGCCAGTCCAGGTTCGATGCACGATACTGGATGCTTGGGGCTGCTGCGCTGGGACGACCCAGAGGGATGGTATGCGAATGGAGGAGGTAGGAGGGTTCAGGATGGGGAACACGTGTATACCTGTGGCAGATTCATGTTGATATATGGCAAAACCAATACAATATTGTAAAGTTAAAAAATAAAATAAAATAAAAAAAAGATTTTTACATTTAACTTAAAAAAACAAATAAATAAATAAAAAGGTTTGTCTGGACTTCCCTGGCGATCTAGTGGTTAAGACTCGGCATTGCCTATGCAGTGTGTGCGGGTTTGAGATCTGGTCAGGGAAGTGAGTTCCCACATGCCTAGCTGTGGGGTCAAAAGATCAAACAAACAAGGAGAAAAAAAAATACCCTCCATTAAAAAATATTAAAAGGTGTGTTCAATATCAAGGAAATCAAGCCATTATATGATTTGAGATACTAGAAAAAAATTGTAAGAAAATGATTTCAATTGGATCCTCTTTTTCCATACTCACATTTGCCCTTTGAAAAGGCTAGAATACAGTGACATAGAAGTCAATCTCATTATCTTAGTTTGAATAATGAAACAAAACACTTCATTTCAGAAAGTACAAAAATATATAACAAAATGATTTAAGTCAAAGTTTATATTAGGTACCATAGTCGTGAATTAATCCCCTAAAAGAGAGAAAAAAATTAGAAGTATAGTAACATTTTAAGGCAAGATGGATGCATTAGAGATTTACCATTAGATAAATTGCAAAATATCTCTTGCATCTGAATAATAAATATAATTTATTGATTCTCTCTGAATGTATTAGAGAAATAAAGCCTGTAAAATAATCATTTATACTAAGGACATACAGTAAAGAATCAAAATCATTCTCTGCAGCAAGCGCTAGGCTGGTAGTTAATAGCACATACATTCATTTTCATACCTCTTGCCCTTTTAAATATATCTCTAAGGAAAGACAGTCGTTATTATTTAGTTTTCCTCATGTGAAATTTCTCATATTATGCAGTGAATCTTTAAAAGTTATATGAAAAGTACATTTTTCTTTCAGGAATTCTCATTCATGGTTAAGAATGCTAGTGGGTATCTTTCATTTAGCATGGACAACATTACCAGTTTAACTTGTTCCAGAGAATGTAACACTTGCAGCTAATTTCCAACATAACATTTAGAAGTAGCTCAAAGTGAAAACACATTACTGTTTTTTTTTTGCCATGTTTAAAAGCCAAATGCAAATAAAAACCAAGACAAGGCTATATTTTACTTTTAGAGCATGTATTTCAGTTCCTATTTCAGAAAAATAGGTTTGTTGTAGGTGGTAAGCTTGTAATGTTATTCTTTGTTTAAAACACATGGCAGGAAGGTCTCAGGGAGGAGAAGACACATGTTCACATCTGTCATGACCCTGTACTTATAAATCTGCCATTTGAAGACAGGTCTTCAAAGGGCCAGATGGTGCCATGTTCTCCAAGTCACATATGTTATAGTGGCTTCATTTTTTGTTAACCAATACAGCTCAGAAGTTGTTTTTTATGTATCTTATAATCCTTTCATTGTGGATGGCTTACTATATATTTTACCCAAAACTAAACTAACCCCCTGATCTGGCTCATGCATCAGATTTGCAAATGGACAGATTTTCAGAGATATACTTTGCCATATGAATTGATGACCAGAAAGATTGAGGGCAAGTGTAGAAGGGGGCGACAGAGGGTGAGATGTTTGGATGGCAACACCGACTCAATGGACATGAGTTTGAGCAAAGTCTGGGAGATACTGAAGGACAGGAAGCCTTGTGTGCTGTACTTCATGGGGTCACAAACAGTCAGACACAACTTAGTGACTGAACAACAACAAGGTCTTATAACATTCTTTTGTGAATAATTATATTATAAATTACTACAGTAATTTTCAAAGGGACTCAACAAAGTGATAAAATATTTATAAATTTAGACTGAAATATAGTCATACGTACTGTTACATAAGGAAAAACATAATTGATATTAGTCATTTTTTAATATAATTACCCTCTGACTATCTGCATAAAATGAAGAAACTCAGAATGATGGAATTAATCTTAAAGCTTGAGTCTATGTAAACAATTCTCTAAATGTTAGAGTCTGATGGAAAATGTTACTGAGATAGAAACATTTTGCAAGCATAAATTTTAAATGAGCTTCTAGAAAGGAATAATTTTAAGATAACCTATCGAATTATAGAAAAATTTTGCAAGCATAAATAAATTTTAAATGGAGCTTCTAGAAAGGAATAATTTTAAGATAACCTATCGAATTTGAGGAGTCAGGGATTATTTAGATAAGAATTCTGCCAAAAATATACATAGCATAAAGAGTATATAGAGACATTTACAAGTTTATCTTCCAAATACAAATATCTGTTTCATGCCTACTAAGAATCTCAGATACTGAGAGTTCTTGGGTAAGAGCGAGCAAATGCTGTGACTCAAAGAAGGAAAAGGAGCAGCCCCATCTCTGGGATGTTTGGTTCCAGGCAGAGGCCAGAGCAAGCACATTAGACTCAAATATATAAGAAAACTATACTTATGTTTAAACTACATGCTAAAAGAGTCAAACAAAAGTTCAATTACAAATTAATATAAGTAAGGTGCATATACTGTGTTCTAACAACATACATGTGTGGGGGGGGGGGCACAGTTGTATTCAACTCTTTTGCGACCCCATGATCTCACCAGGCTTCTCTGTCCATGGAATTTTCCAGGCAAGAATACTGAAGCGCATTGCCACTTCCTACTTCAGGGGATCTTCCTGACTCAGGACTTGAACCCATGTCTCTTGTGTCTCCTACATGGGAGGCGAATTCTTTACCACTAGCACCGCCTGGGAAGCCCACAACATACATGTACAAACATGTGTATATATATGTAAATACACACACATATACATGGATATCCGGAGAAGGCAATGGCAACCCACTCCAGCACTCTTGCCTGGAAAATCCCATGGACGGAGGAGCCTGGTAGGCTGCAGTCCATGGGGTCGCTAAGAGTCAGGCACGACTGAACGACTTGACTTTCACTTTTCACTTTCATGCACTGGAGAAGGAAATGGCAACACACTCCAGAATTCTTGCTTGGAGAATCCCAGGGACGGAGGAGCCTGGTGGGCTGCCGTCTATGGGGTCGCACAGAGTTGGACACGTCTGAAGTGACTTAGCAGTATACATGTATATACTGAATGGAGGTACATAATAGTATTTCTATTAAGAAAATTGAGGCTATATTTCTTCAATGTTTTGCATATAAGCCAGTAGAAGCTAGGTGTAGCTGGATAACCCATCTCTTAAAAACATTTGCTTATGGTTTGCCCTAATTTATTGGCCTTGCCCTTACTTCTCTTGGCCTCTCTCTCTGCCACTGGCTTACATTCTGTCCTTTCCTCCTGGGAGCTAGAGAAGGTGAGAACGTATTCCTGTCTCAATTCAAAGCAGGTATAGCCAGCATCACAACACCACATTTCACTGTTGAGAAATGAGCCTAGAATCCTGATGAGCGAGAGATGTACTTCTTTCTAGAGGTGACTCTGCAGGTGGAGAAAAGAAAGGACACTGAGTGGGGACTCCCTGGGGCTTGGCACGGATGCTATTTTGCCAGAAGTCGTGCTCCTATGCTCTCTGACCGTCTCCGCTTGATCCAAGTAATTCATTTGCATGGATATTAAGCTTCAAATGTCACTGCACACCATGCCTTTCTATTTTCTGATCACAGATCAGGCCCTTGCTCAATCTGCCACTGGCTGTTGAGCCATTATCTGTCCTACAGAGCAGGAGGACAGCTGTACTTTTTCCTTCAATGAAGAACACCTAGATGTTCTTCCTCATCTCTCAAGGCAGCTCAACGCCCGCCTTAGGAAGACTCTAATACTATCGGCTCTTCATCAGACGGTTTCTTCATGGCAGAAACCTAATGCTCTAAGCTAGGAAGGAGACTGCAACCCTGAAATTCAACACAATGACCAAAGTTTGCCAAATCCGTGTCTTGGACCACCAGGCTCCTAACTGGTTTTCCTGGATCTTCTTCAATCATCAGAATACTGCATGTAAAACAAAAGGAAAATACCAGGCCATTTGCTTATTCACTCATTAATTCAACAAAAATTCATAATATTTACTGAACAGCTCCCAGGTGTCTTACAAGAGTTAATGTGACACAGCAGGGTTCACGGTGTTGTCAGGAAGGGGTGACTCAGATAGGTGGCGGTAGTGAACCAGTGATGCTTCTGTCTAATTAGCAACCATTTCTCCCTTTGTTGGCTCAGACAGTAAAGCATCTGCCTGCAATACAGGAGACCTGGGTTCGATCCCTGGGTTGGGAAGATCCCCTAGAAGAGGAAACGGCAACCCACTCTAGTACTCTTGCCTGGAAAATCCCAAGGACGGAGGAGCCTGGTGGGCTACAGTCCATGGGGTTGCAAAGAATCCGACATGACTGAGCAACTTCACTTCACTTCTCCCTTTTTTAGCACCTCTTTATATAGAACCAGCCTTCTCAGGTAGCTCAGACAGTAAAGAATCTGTCTGCAATGTGGGAGACCTGGGTTCGATCCCTGGGTGGGGAAGATCCCATGGAGAAGGGAATGGATCCACTCCAGTATTCTTGCCTGAAGAAGTCCATGGACAGAGGAGCCCGATGGGGTACAGTCCATGGGGTCACAAAGTGTCAGACATGACGGGACTAACACACAAACACATGGGTAGATTTGGATATATAGATATATAAATAGATATGGATATCTACGTCTATCTATTTCTCTAATCAGGTGCTAATTCCAACATTTGAGTGTTTAGACCTCTTTGTGCCCCCGAGTTCTAAGGGCAATGATAGACTCTCCGACAAACCACAGCAAGAGTGTCAGGTGGTAAGGAAGCAACCCTGAAGCAGCTGGGGAAGTGCACATCCACCTGGAACCTCCCTCTTCTTCACTGTTCTTCAATGTCTCTTCACCTTCAAACATCACCTCTTCAGGGAAGGCTTTCCTTCTCAGAAGGATTACTCGGTACCTTTACTTTGTTCTTAACAGATCGTGAACTCAGACACTAGAGAACATGGCTTGGTCATATTTGTATCTTTTAGCGCACAGCAGATTAGCGCACAGTTAGATTGGATAAACAGTATACCTTTGGTGAAAATTCCTTGAATGCCTCTATATTCCCAGCCCTACATTGAAGGCAGGTGGGGTTCAAATAAGAGTGGAAGGCTGGCCCTGCTCTTGTGGAATCTGCCAGGATAACAATCACATTCAGAGAACCAGCCTTCAGAAAGAAATCTAATATGTATATTTATATTTTTTGCTCATTTATCCCTTCCCCTCCCCATTACGCTTTTCCCTTCCCCAGCATTTTAGCTTAGCTATAACCTCCTGTTAGAGTGTCACATAAACATTCTCCTGTCAGTTATCAGAAAGCTTGGCCAATTTGGGTCCAGTTTCTCTGTTACATATTCTTAAAACACCTGGCATTTCTCTTTTATAGAAATCAGTGCTTCTCAACCAGGAGTGAGTGACTCTGCTCCCCCTTCCCCAGGATGTGTGATGACATCTGGGGATATTTTTGATTGTGAGAGGTGGCTTGTGGCATGTAGTGGGTAAGGACAGGGATGCTGTAACAGAGGACCACTCCCCATGACAAAGAATTGTCTGGCCCAAATATCAGTAGTGCTGAGTTTGAGAAATTCTTATATAAATCTCCACAGTTTAGAACTATTGATCTATTTTTGTCATTATTTGATGAATGTATTTTTCTCAGTTGCACCGTAAGTTCCAAGAAGCAGGGTCTAAGTCTGTTGTGCACCATTATATTCCCAAAGACTCATAAGTAGTAGAGGCTCAGCAATCAATTATTGAATGTTGTCTTTAAAGAAATGTCAACTCTACTCTCTGAAACAGAATACAATAATCAAGCGATTTCTCCTTTCCTGCAAGGAAAGACAAATGCAATTCTCTGTACTCAATGATCATTTTCTAGGAAAAAAGTTGTCGACTGCATGGTTGTATTTTAGTTTACCTGAGGAGGTTCTGTTCCAAAATGAAAATATTCCATATGAAAATATTAGTTTTAATGTATTAGGAAATTCTTGGGAAGATCTATAGAATGTTTGACTCCAGCTACGTAATAATCCCTCATACTTCGTAATACACAGAACTGACAAGCCTTCATGGCACAACTGGTGGGAAACCTAATGTGTGATGGCTAGCATGTGTAGAGTTAGCACAGTGAGATCATCAAAAAACCCTGAAGTAGGGCAGAAATAGAGAGGCAGATGTAGAAACTGGACGTGTAGACACAAGGTAGGGGAAAGATGGGGGCGGTGGGATGAATTGGGAGATTTGAATTGATATATACCTATATATGCGAACAGTTGACTCACTGGAAAAGACTCTGATGCTGGGAGGGATTGGGGGCAGGAGGAGAAGGAGACGACAGAGGATGAGATGGCTGGATGGCATCACTGACTCGATGGACGTGAGTCTGAGTGAACTCCGGGAGTTGGTGATGGACAGAGAGGCCTGGCGTGCTGCGATTCATGGGGTCGCAAAGAGTCAGACACGACTGAGTGACTGAACTGAACTGAACTGATACATATATACTACCAGTTATAAAATAGATAGCTAGTGGGAACCTGTAGTATAGCAAAAGAGCTCAGCTCGGTGCTCTGGGGTGACCTAGATGGATGGGATCAGGGGTGAGAGGGAGGCTCAAGAGGGAAGGGATATATATATACATGTAGCCAACTCACTCTGTTGTACAGCAGAAACCAACACTGTAAAGCAACTATACCTCATGACTAGATAAATAAACATTTATATTTGCTAATATACAGGGGCTCAGTATACATATGCTCTTTTGTGTCTTTACTTTAAAAATACTTGCAGAAAAAATCATCTTGCCTCTTTCAATCTGTTGCATAGTATTTCATAACATAGTATTTAGTAGTATTTCATAATATGTATTACAATATTTTATTTAACCAATCCTCTCTTAATAAACACATAAATTATTATTTTTGTCCTTATTAAAAAATATCACTGAAGTAAATGCTAATACAGCCTCCTATACTTCCCATCTCCTACCTAAGAACAGTAAGCTTGCATTCTACTGAATTGAATCTGCAGTGCCTGGAAGTTCTAAAGCCTCTCATTATAATACTGAGTCATAATATTTGCCTTGCAGCTTTACCTCAAGTGAACATTAAAATGTGACTTTTATATAGAAGTCAATTTCTGGAAGAACTACAATGTAAAAACATTGGAGAAAGGAGCCAGTTAATTATTAAAACAAATCTAAAACAATATACCAAGATACACTATTTTTATAAAAATAAAAAGTAACTAGTTTATAGACCTGTGAAGTGAAGTGAAAGTCACTCAGTCGTGTTTGACTCTTGGCGAACCCACGGACTATAGAGTCCATAGAATTCTCCAGGCCAGAATACTGGAGTGGGCAGCCTTTCCTTTTCTCCAGGGGATCTTCCTAATCCAGGGATCGAACCCAGGTTTTCCACATTGCAGGAGGATTCTTTACCAGCTGAGCTATCAGGGAATCCCAATATATATCAGGGAATATATATGTATATGTATGCTGCTGCTAAGTCGCTTCAGTCATGTCCGACTCTGTGCGACCCCAAAGATGGCAGCCCACCAGGCTCCCCCGTCCCTGGGATTCTCCAGGCAAGAACACTGGAGTGGGTTGCCATTTTCTTCTCCAATGCATGAAAGGGAAAAGTGAAAGTGAAGTCGCTCAGTCGTGTCCGACTCTTTGGGACCCCATGGACTTCAGCCTGCCAGGCTCCTCCATCTATGGGATTTTCCAGTCCAGAGTACTGGAGTGGGGTGCCATTGCTTTCTCCATGTATATGTGTGTGTGTGTGTGTGTGTGTGTGTATATATATATATATATATATATATATATATATATATACTTTTTTTTTTTTTTTTTAGGGAATGTATCAGGGAATCCTAGTTTATAGACCTAGACCATCCTTAAAAACGTGCCACAAAGGCACTCTGGGATTATTTTCATTCAGAGATGTTTACCTTCTCCATGAGGCAGTGAATTCTTTAAATAAACACAGAAGCTGCATTTGAAAGCATGCATTCATCTGTTAGATTCTCCTGTTGAAATTTTTCCATGAAAAAAGTTCAAGATTTTGTTTAAAATGATACAAGTTTAATTTGACTTTAAAAAAGTTTTTCCTCTTGAAAATTCTTGTGTATCTGGTTCTCACTCTACCAAATATAAAAACTTGGGAAACTTTAAGCACCTTTTCTTTTGGTTTTTGTATCCAGCAACTCCAACATACAAGGCCCTTTTCGGCTAGGTACTCAAGATGTAAAAAATTCAGAATTCTTGTCATCAAATCCCAATCATCAAATCAAATCCTAGAATCTCTCCTATTTTTCCTTTGCTCTTGCTCTCAAGGAGCTTATTAAACTCTCGTGGGACAGAACATGGACTTTTGAACTCAATTTGTGCAAAAATAATGTTTTTGAGTGAAAGAACAGATCTCCTTTGACCAGTAAGAAAACTAAGGCTTATAGAGGTTAGTTTAAAAAGCATCTTAAAATAAAGGATATCTTTCTGGGGATATCTTTTAAGGGAATACACTGAAAACTGAGTCAGTCTATCATTACAAGTCTGCACAGTCCAAGGGAGTCAAGACCTTGGAATGGTTTGGTTACTATCTCATGAATCACAGAGCAGGACCTGCTTTTGCCTCTCATTGTACTTTTGTACATTGTATTCGTTGTACCCAGGAATCAAACTGGGGTCTCCTGCATTGTAGGCGGATTCTTTACCAACTTAGCTATCAAGGAAGTCCCATTGTACTTTCAGATGTGATAAAAGACGTTCTCCAACAGATGGAAGTCACTATGGGAGGAGAAATGTCTGTTCTTAGCATTTTATTAGGATTGCCATACAGAAAAGAAAAAGCCAAAAAACATTCCTGCAAAACCAAATTTCCATGTCAGTTCAGTTCAGTCACTCAGTCATGTCTGACTCTGTGACCCCATGGACTGCAGCACGCCAGGCCTCCCTGTCCATCACCAACTCCTGGAGTTTACCCAAACTCTTGTCCATTGAGTCAGTGATGCCATCCAACCATCTCATCCTCTGTTGTCCCCTTCTCCTCCTGCCTTCAATCTTTCCCAGCATCAGGGTCTTTTCAAATGAGTCAGCTCTTCACATCAGGTGGCCAAAGTATTGGAGTTTCAGCTTCAACATCAGTCCTTCCAATGAACACTCAGGACTGATCTCCTCTAGGATGGACTGGTTGCATCTCCTTGTAGTCCAAGGGACTCTCAAGAGTCTTCTCCAACACCACAGTTCAAAAGCATCAATTCTTCGGTGCTCAGCTTTCTTTATAGTCCAACTCTCACATCCATACATGACTACTGGAAAAACCATAGCCTTAACTAGATGGACCTTTGTTGGCAAAGTAATGTCTCTGCTTTTTAATATGTTGTCTAGGTTGGTCATAGCTTTCCTTCCAAGGAGCAAGCGTCTTTTAATTTCATGGCTGCAGTCACCATCTGCAGTGATTTTGGAGCCCCCCAAAAATAAAGTCTGCCACTGTTTCCACTGTTTCCCCATCTATTTGCCATGAAGTGATGGGACTGGATGCCATGATCTAAATTTCCATACTCATTGGCTGAATTTACTGGGATAATTTTGAAAGTAGTAGACAAAGAAAGTGAAACTTCCTATTACAGTAATGATAGTAAGATGGGTGGCAAAGCTAGTGTTTCCTTGGGCGTGGGCTGGATTGGAAAATCACTGCATCTGGGACTATTTTTTAACTCATTTTTGTTCCCCACAAAACATCTTATCCTTTTTAGGTGCCTAATAAGTATTTGTTCATTGACTTTTGCTTACTGCTTGGATAAAAGAGATATTACAGGTAATATTCAAACATAACATGGAAATTTAATAATGAGAAAAAGAAACAGTACCTATACACAACCTGACTACGATAGCAATACTAAAGATGGGCTTCCCTGGTGGCTCAGATGGTAAAGAATCCGCCTGCAATGCGGGAGACCTGGGTTTGATCCCTGGGTTAGGAATATCCCCGGGAGAAGGAAATGGCAACCCATTTCAGTATTCTTGCCTGGAGAATCCCCACGGACAGAGGAGCCTGGCGGGCTACAGTCCATGGGGTCACAGAGTTTCGACATGACTGACTGAGAACACACGTATAGCGTAGCTCTGTTTTTTGTTGTTGTTTTCCTTCATTCACTAAGCATTAGAAAGAGGCGAAATTTCTCTCTCTTAATACAAAGCCATCGGTTGTGGCCACCTGCCTTTCTACAAGGACAAATGACACTATTCCTGTCACTATGAGACTGGTGACACATCGTAGCTTGGCGGTTCCACCATGTGAACTGGCTGAATCAGAAATCTCCTTCCAAGCAGAGGATTGTCACTGGTGTGTTTTAAGGTGACAGAACTAGAGGAAAAGTGGAATGAACAGGGATTAACATGGAAGATGGGCCAATGCCTGGTTAGTATTTTACATGTATCATTTTTATCTCATTCTTGTATAATCTTATGAGGTAGGTCGTCTTTCCTGGAGAAAGTCAACATGGAAAATGACATGAAGTATTGCACAGGGGCAGTAAGTCTCCTGTCTCCTATGAGGCCCTCTGAGGTAGCATTCAACTCCTTGGCAATTTAACCCTGGTTCTCCTTCAGCCCCTCTGTCTTGAAGGTCTAGAAACTTGCTTTGTTCACCCAGCATGGCCCCATTTCTCAGCAGTGAGTTTCTAAACTGAGAAGACTGGTATATATTGAGATGGATGTATATATAATGAGAAAGCTGTCATGAGTGTAAGAATATTCACTGTAAGCCAAACTGCATGGGAAACAAAATATATACAGAAGGTTGCTTGGTAAGGGGGGAATGAAACAAAAGGAGCTATATCTAAACGATAGCAACGCTGTTGAAGTAGGAGCCCTTGCAACAGGAACAGCTTGACAACACTCCTCTATGTTAGGAATGATCTAAGTATTGGAGTTGGACCTCTCGAAACAATTATCTAAGATTTCCTCTCCTCCCTGAAACTGAAAGTCACTCTGTTGTGTCCGAGTCTTTGCAACTCCATGGATAGTCCATGGAATTCTCCAGGCCAGAATACTGGAGTGGGTAGCCTTTCCCTTCTCCAGGGGATCTTCCCAACCCAGGGATGGAACCCAGCTCTCCCCCATTGCAGGCAGGTTCTTTACCAGCTGAGCCACAAGGGAAACCCAAGAATACTGAAGTGGGTGGCCTATCTCTTCTCCAGAAGATCTTCCTGACCCAGGAATCGAACTGGGGTCTCCTGCATTACAGGCGGATTCTTTACCAACTGAGCTATCAGGGAAGACCATCTCCTCCCCGGATGGTGCCTATATTTTCTTCTGTGATCCTCCTTTCTGGTCTGCTTCCAGTGAGAACCAAATCTTGTTCTTATGAATACTTTCCTTATAGATATATATTAATATATCTTTATAGATATATATTATTACATTTGAGCAGGTTGCAGTAAAGTCTTGCTTTTTAAGTAGTTATTTGGTCTCATGTTGAGGAAGTGGTTTTTAAGCTTTTTGAATCATAAACTCCTTTAGAATGTTTTGAAAGATAAAGAGTTTCTTTCCAGAAAAAGCCATGTTCACAAATATAAACATACATTATTTCCAGAATTCTAGAAACTCATGCTTCAATTCAAGGTTTAAAATCATTGCTTAAGATAAATTTGCACAGTGCTCTGATCCATTACATATTGACATCGGGTGTAACACTCAGAGTTCCTGGGATCTATGATCCTTATGAATTGGTATCAATTTCACTTCATAAATAAGAAAACTGAAGCTCAAAGAGGTGCAATGACTTGCTCTAGGGCCAGTAAAGGGCAGATTAAGGAATTTATCAATGTCTACAGTAGGTATAAGACTACCTTTTTAAGATTACTCTTTATAAGTGAAAATCGCATCTCAAATTCAAAAAACCAAAAAGGAGGGAGTGGAGAAAGAGGGAAATGGGAAATTTTATAAATTTTGAGCATCTAAAGAGGGTCACATGTTGTTTCTTTTAATCAGTAAAGACTAGATTAAGTTATGATTAGCCCCATTTTATTGAAGAGTAGAAATGACCTGAAGTTAATAACTTGCTCACATTTTCTTAGCTATAAGAAATGGATGGAACTAGAATTTGAACAGGAAGCTGCGTTTCAGAGGCTGTGCTATTATCTGCCCTGTGTTATGTCTGGTCACAGCCTGAGCATTACTGGCTTCATCCGTCTCTACTGGGCATCTCAGAGTGAAGTTGCCAGCAGAGTTGAGGATGACCATCTTGAAGGAATTCTGAACCTTCAAGTTCAAGAGAGTCTGAGTCCAGGGTGACCCTCAAATGATGGGATGTAGGAGATGCATATGCTTTCATTCAGTATTTCAAAAAGATGTGAAATGGTTTATATTTTACTTCAGAAATGGTCCATCTCTGCATTTTCCTTTTGGATTGTGTTACATATTTGATTCAGCAACAAAGACTTCTATTCCTCTAGTAATGAGTAGTGATTAATCACAATCACCTGTCCCACTTAATTTAGCATTCAATTCCATGAAAAGATTGTGCACACGCTCCAAGGTGAAATTTACATTTTAATGTTCATAGATAAAGAAGTGTAGCAGTATGTCTTACATTTTTTTCCTACTATGAAAATAATTTTCAGGAATTTAGACTGTTAAATAATCATTCCTTTTGTGAGACTAGCTCTAAAGATACATATAAATTTTGAAATCTATAGTATTACTTAGCAATTTTAGTGCTTTACTTTTTGCAGCCAATCACGGAAGACTTGCTTTTATAGCTTTCTCTGCAGAGTCATCTTAATTATAGGGAAATTCTTTTACAAATGGCTATCCATTTACAGTGCTTCAGCTGGAATCTAACATTGGTTTTATTGGAAATGATGAAAAATTACTCTTCCTGGGACACAGAGTTAAGAATTACGATTGGAAGTGAACTGTGTTCTTTTAGCTTTAGGAAAATTTAAAATATCCTATTATTTCCTTCTAAACAGTTTATCCCAAGGTGGTGTAGTAAAGCATAAACCTTAAAGATTCTAGAAAAGCTTTCAAGGGGAAAGGTATCATACCTTATGTGATTCAATCAACACATTTAACTAATTCATGAGTTTCACCCAACTCACAGCAATAGGGAGCAAGCCTGGATTAGAAGTCCATCTATGGGCTGCCATGGTACCCTTTCAGTCTCACTCTGCTTTGAATATTATTTTCTTCTTCTTCTGTTATCCAAATAGCTCACAGGGCTAGGAGAGTGCTCTAGCCCTAAGGACAGGAACTTCTTTGAGTCTCTGTTCATATTAATAGCATTCACGACACCCTGGCACCATGTTACATATTCACTTGACTATTGTCTTTCTCCTAGAAAGAATAGAAGTTCCATGAGGGTAAAGAATCTGTGGGCTGTAATAGCGTCTGGTACATAGTGCATGTAGACATGCTAAGTCGCTTCAGTCATGTCCAGCTTTTTTGACTCCAAGGACTATAGCTCACCAGGCTTCTTTGTCCAAGGGCTTCTCCAGGCAAGAATACTAGAGTGGATTGCCATACCTTCCTCCAGATCTTCCTGATCCAGAGATCAAACCCTTATCTCCCGTGGCTCCTGCACTGTAGGCAGATTCTTTATTGCTGAGTCACCAAGGAAGCCCGTGGTATATATAGTAGGATTCAATAAATATCTGATAAAGGAAGTTTTGAATTTAACTTTAAATTTCTCACATAGCTCATATTTTATTCTCTAAGATACCATGTTTACTTTACCTAGAATTAAAAAACTAAATATCTTAATATCTTCTAGGTATAAGATTTCTTAAATAAGAAGTCATAGAAGAAAAAAAAAGATAAATTCTTCTACACTTAAGTTGTGTTTTGATGACAAATGGAATACTAACTAATGGAATATTCTTCAGCCTTTAAAAGAAGGAGATTTTGACACATGCTACAACATAGATGAACCTTGAAGATATTGTGCTAAGTGAAAATAGGTCAAGCACAACAAGACAAATATTGTATGGTTTTACTGTATGAGGTACATAGTCAAACCCATAGAGATAGAAAGTAGAATGACTCTTGCCAGGGGCCGGTAGAAGTGGAGGATAGAAAGTAATTGTTTAATAGATATGGAGTTACAGTTTGAGAAGATGAAAAACGTTCTGGAAATGAATTGCAGTAACAGTTGAACAACGGCTCCCTAGTGGCTCAGTGGTAAAGAACCCGCCTGTCAATGTAGGAGACACAGGTTTGATCCCTGCATGGGGAGGATCCCCTGGAGAAGGTAATGGCAACCCACTCCAGTATTCATATCTTAAACTGATGTGCAATTTCCCAGAGCAAGTGTCTATCATATGATATATATCAATGATATCTTTCAGAGGAGTATAGGGGCTTCACCCAATTCCCAATATTGTATACTTTAAGCTGGGTGGCGGGCATGTGGATGTCTTATTATTCTTTAAAACATAAATATTTACTCTGCATACTTGTACTTCACACAGACTATTTATTAACAATTAAATAAGTGAAATTAATGACAATATGCAGTACCCAAAGCATAGAGCTTAACTATCTTTCATCCATTTTGGTCCAAAAATTTTGTTAAAAATTTTATGTCTCTCTCCTTGCTAGGTTCTTATGCTTTCTTTTTTTTTTCAATTTACAAAAAAACATACAGAGCTTAAAAAAGTAATTTTACTGAACTTAAAGATCTCAACTTTTATTTTGTCCATTAAAAAAACTGAGCCCCCTGGAAGCCAATCTGCCATGAAGAGAGTGAAATCCTCCACTGATTTTAAATTGTTATACAATTTCCCCACGTAAGTGTCTATCATATGATAACACAAGAGAGAGAGAAATGGAAGATCATAAATAAATAGAGTATAAAACTTCAAGTTTCAGGGCATTACTGGGACAGATAACTAAGCAAGCATAACTCTGATATAATAAATTACTTGAACTGCTTAAGAGAGTGGGCTACATAAATCTTCATTTTACTAGAGGAGCTGCAGAATCCAAATGTACCATAAAGAGTAAAAAATCTCTTTTGAGTGCTAACTGAAACTCCACATCAGATCTGAAAAGCCGAGGGCCATTTAGATACATGCCATAAGCTTACATACACAACACCAAGAGCAACCTCTTCCTCTTGGTGTACGAATGTAGCTGTCCATGTGAAAGTAGAGTTATTTGTGTTATGGCTGGACGTGGGAGTGATGGTAAGATGTTAGCAAGAGTGAGAGCCAAGAGTTAAAAAAACAACATGAAAACTACCAAGAAATGCCCTGTTTAACACTTTATTCTACCAGGGTAAACAAATTATTCTGGGTACACTGACAATGTGACACGTAACTATTTAGTTCATATTCATCATTGTATTTAATACCCAAATAACATCCTTGATAGGTATTACTTTTCCTATTTTATATATGGAGGGAAGGAGGGAAAGAGAGCGAAAGAAACTTCCCAGAGAGACAGTGCAGGTAAATGGGCCTGTTGGAATGCAAACCTAGTTCATCTCACTCAAAGTCCAGTACCTTGGCCATTATACTCTTTATGACTGCCTTAAAATATAGTTTCTAAAAAAGACAGAAAAAATAATTAGTAAGACAAGAATCAATCAGCCAGGTTATTAGCTTTTCCCTCCACTTTAAAGGTTTTTCCTATCTTTTGGGCCATATTTCCACTCATCTACAAGTTCTTTCTAAGATGAACCAAGGAAATAAAATATGAAACCAATCTGTCAATTTATATTTAAGATGTCTTAGGATCCCTCCCCTCCTCTCTTTTGTCTGTCTTTCTCTTCTTTCCTTCCTCCCTTCTTCCTTTCCTTCCTTCTTTTCTTTCTGTCTCAACTGTATTCCTATATCTTTATTTACAACACACATAAAGTGCAGGTGGTATACTGCTGGTCCAGAGTGGGAGCCCTGGGGTAAGAATATCTGGTGACAAATCCAGGGGCAATACTTACAGCTTTGTGCCTTTGGCATTTTACATAACTTCTCTGTGCCTTAATTTCTTTGTAAAATGGGGATAATATCTCATAGTGTGTGACTGTGAGGATTAAATAATATAATGTATCTAAAGCTCTGAGTAGTTTCTGGCACATAATAGGAGCTTAACGTTAGGTATTACTATTAGTAGTAAATGAACATATACACACATACATATGTATTGCATCAGTTCAGTTCAGTTCAGTTGCTCAGTTTTGTCCAACTCTCTGTGGCCCCATGGACTGCAGCACTCCAGGCTTCCCTGTCCATCACCAACTCCTGAAGCTTGCTCAAACTCATGGCCATTGAGTCATTGATGCCATCCAATTGCATAGATACTAATAAATGTTAGCTATGACTATGACTGATATACTGATGATATACACAACTATTTATATTATTATAATTATTAATTAATGTTATAATTATATATACAATAACAATTATTGTATGCAATATGGTTATGTCACTAGTATATTAGTTACAGTCATGCTGCTGCTGCTGCTAAGTCGCTTCAGTCGTGTTCAACTCTGTGCAACTCCATAGACGGCAGCCCACTAGGCTCCTCTGTCCCTGGGATTCTCCAGGCAAGAATACTGGAGTGGGTTGCCATTTCCTTCTCCAATGCATGAAAGTGAAAAGTGAAAGTGAAGTTGCTCAGTCATGCCCGACTCTTAGTGACCCCATGGACTGCAGCCTACCAGGCTTCTCCGTCCATGGGATTTTCCAGGCAAGAGTACTGGAGTGGGGTGCCATTGCCTTCTCCAAGTTACCATCATAGCTAGCATTTATTATCATTCATATTACTTGTTAGTACTTCAGTTCATTTCAGTTCAGTCGCTCAGTTGTGTCCGACTCTTTGCAACCCCATGAATCGAGCACGCCAGGCCTCTCTGTCCATCACCAACTCCTGGAGTTCACACAAACTCATGTCCATTGAGTCGGTGATGCCATCCAGCCATCTCATCCTCTGTGGTCCCATTTTCCTCCTGCCCCCAATCCCTCCCAGCATCAGAGTCTTTCCCAATGAGTCAACTCTTAGCATGAGGTGGCCAAAGTACTGGAGTTTCAGCTTTAGCATCAGTCCTTCCAAAGAAATCCCAGGGCTGATCTCCTTCAGAATGGACTGGTTGGATCTCCTTGCAGTCCAAGGGACTCTCAAGAATCTTCTCCAACACCACAGTTCAAAAGCATAGTATTTATTAGTATTTATACTCTTATGAAAATATACTAACAGTTGAGGATACCACCATCAGTGTACTCAGGCCTTGGAGGAGAAGGCAGGAGCACAGAGACAAGGTCTCTGGGCTGAAAAGGATTAGGAAGACTTTCTGGACGAGGCTTGAACTGGGTATCGAAGTGTGAGTGGGAGTCAGATACACAAAGAAGGCATGTGTGTTGGGGAGTGAGGGTATTTCAGGCAAGAGAGAACGGCATTAGTGAAATTGCACAGCACAAAACAGCAAACTGAACAGGGTGGTCTGAGGGCAGGATATCCGTGTCATGGGGCCAATTACAGTGCAGCAGTCGAAGTGGAGATCAAATTGAGGTGAGTCCACAGGGATGGGGTAGCAAGGAGAAAATGACTCTTTCAAGTAGGCAGGCTGTGAAGAGATTAAGTACTCGTTCTAGGAGTTAGAACCATAGAAAAGACTGAGTCATCATCCAGTATAAAATGTCCACTTGAACTGCGATCCAATTCTTAATTTTTTAAAAATATGTTCCTGATGTTATTTCTGTATAATAGTGGCAATTAGCATTAAAGAAATATTTTTCCAAACAATAATAAATTGTGATAATAATATAAAAGATGATATAGAACTATATGTACATATTCTAGTTATGAAAGTCTATAGCTTCAAAGACAAAAGTTGTAGAAAACATCTGCACCAATTATCCATGCTGCCCTTTTTCTATTAAAAATCACTACACATGAGAATGAGCAAAATCTGTTTCCTCATGACACAAGGAAGCGGGTGGATTTTGTACAAGCATAGTTATATCAGTAATAATTAAAGTAGAAGTTGGGACAAACTCTAAGGAAACAGAATTAAAGAGCATCATCCCTCTTTCTGTCAATCCTGAACTACCAGTAACCTCTTGAATATGCGATGTGCCTTTCCACACACCCATGGGCCTCTCTCTAGAATGTTAGCCCTTCACTCTTTTTGGCCTGATATCTTCTATTTGGCCTTCAAAATTCAGTTGAAAGGTCATTTTCTCTGAGAGGCTTCTCCAATCTTCCAATCTGCTTTTGCTGCATATTCTTTTGGCCTCAGACATAATGCATTCTTTTATCTTAGTACTAGCCACACTGAAGTACAATTATTCTTGAGTTACCAATAAACTATAATGTTCTCGAAGGCAGGCATTATGGTTCTTTAGATCAGAGACCCCTAATTCCAACTATATTACTTACAGCATATTTGACACCAAATAAATTCTAATAGTTTGTAGATTCACCATCAGACAAGCATAGTTTGAAAAATAAATTTATCACTCTTAGAATAACAAGAGACTTTAAAAAACAGATTCCTTGTTTTTCCACCTCAAAACTATAAATAGATTATGTGGCAAAATGCCCTGAGACACCCAAAATAGGACATAAATTCCAGACAATATTTCTCAAAGTTGCTATGGGGAGTATTAAGAATTTTCCCTTTCTTCTGTCCACTGAAGCTCTACTTTGGCTTTCCAATCAGACTACCTTCAATCAATAGTTATGATTTTTCATTATTGTGAAAGGACAACTCTCTCATCCACGAAATAGTCTGTTACAAGCACTGCTGGATTATTTTCTCCACATATGAGCATTAAAAACTAAAAGAGGACTATTCAAGGGATAAATGATTCAAGTGAAAAAAGCCATGGAAAGCTTTGCCATTAATCTTTCAAGAGAACCTCTCTCTGCTTCTCCCAAAGCACATTTTCCATGTTAAGGGAAAAAAATTACTTGAATTTCAAGGCAAAAACAGACAAAATATTGCCAGGAAATAGTTGCAAATCCCACTGGGAGGAAAAGGTCCTTTTATTGAATTGACCAAAAGGTTCATTTGAGATTTTCCGTAACATCTTATGGAAAAATCTGAACAAACTTTTTGGCCAACCCAATACTATAAGAACAGAAGACCACAACAGTGAATTGTGCAATGAAAAAAACCAGTGCAAAGAGAGGAAATAACTTTTTTAGAGGATCATCCACATTTCTGTACTGTACGTAAGATATGCTAGAATAGGCTGAGTACATCTAGCAGATGCAGTCTCATCTTCCCACTCCTTTTAGACAAACACAGCTTTATCTGGCACATTAAGGTAGGAATCCTTTAGGGTTGTTTGTCAGTTTTGTTCAGTTCACTTAACTCTGCCAGGTTCTGTGAAACAGTAATAACTGAGACAGTGTTGATGCCTCAGAGAACGAACTCAGAAACAGACACTGCAGTCAGACGTGTGAGTTCAAAGATCTGCACAGGTCCTACCACCAGCTGGTGGGGGCTCTGAGAAAACTGCAAAATATGTGAGGTGAGTCTTACATGTGAAACATGTGAAGTGAGTTAACATAGAAGCGACCCTTACACGGTAACATGTGAGGTGAGCCTTACATGATGAGCCGAAATGAGTCCCACTGACTGAAGAGGTGGTGGGCATGGGTCTCTGAGAGGTTGCCCCAAAGACATCATCAGTTGAGAACTTTGTAAGACCTAAAAGGATTCCAGGGGTTTCCCAGGTGGCGCTAGTGGTAAAGAACAAGCCTACCAATGCAGGAGACGTAAGAAATGCGGGTTCGATCCTGGGTCAGGAAGATCCCCTGGAGGAGGGCATGGCAACCCACTCCAGTATTCCTGCCTAGAGAATCCCATGGACAGAGAAGCCTGGTGGGCCACAGTCCACAGGGTTGCGGAGTCAGACAGAACTGAAGCAACTTAGCACACAGGCAAACAAAAGGATTCTCAAAGGTGTTGATGAGATGAGCCATCTCTCTTCCTCATTTCAGACATACCTTAGAAGGTTCTCAGTGTCCTCAAGCCCTGTCAATATGTAGATCATGTTCAGGTTGATCTGATGAAGAGGAAGTAAATAGTACCACTTTCTAGTCTGAGTAAGAAAATCACAAACTAGATTAATGACAACAACAAAGATGCAAGGGAGGGCAGCAGTTTCTGTAGGGGCCATGCTGTAGAGAGGACAGGTACAGCCTAGAACTGGAAGGAAAAAAATCATGGAGTCATAGTGACACACGATATAACCAGAGCAGCAGTACTTCATCCGCTGCTTCATTCTTCAACAAGAGGTGACTCTGCGCCCTCAGTGCGAGCTTACAAGGGGGGCTGACAAGGTAGACAAGACATCAAGCCAGTCCAGTAGTGGGGAGACCAGGCAGTGAACAGGGTCTAATAAAGCAGAGTACATGCTGCCCTGGGTAATCCTGCAGGTGCTAAGAGAAGACCCAAGACGAGCGACTAAACTGGACTTTAGGAGGAGAGAGAGAAAAGTGAGGTCAGAATGAAGAGTTTACCACAGAAGGGCAGGGGAAGGACGAGAGAACTCCAGAGAGAGGGAAGAGCAGGTGAAAGGTCCAAAGGCAAGAAGCGGCGAGTTAGCTCACAATGGGACAAGGAGCGCAGCGTGTGGGCAAGTGTGCGTGTGCGTGTGATGCATGTGACAAGAAGCGGCGAGTTAGTTCACAATGGGGCAAGGAGCGCCGCGTGCGGGCAAGTGTGCGTGTGCGTGTGATGCATGTGACAAGAAGCGGCGAGTTAGTTCACAATGGGGCAAGGAGCGCCGCGTGCGGGCAAGTGTGCGTGTGCGTGTGATGCATGTGAGTGGTGTGCATGTGTATGGTGTGTGTGAGTGGTGTGTGTGTGTGGTGTGTGCATATGGTGTGGTGTGTGTATGATGTATAGCATGTATGTTTTGTGGTGTGTGTGGGGTGTGTGAATGTATGTGTATGGTGGCAGCAGAGATGAAAACTGAAGCTGGATCGGTAGCTCCTGCAGCACACACACGACAGAGGCAGATTGTGCTTTAGAAGATGCTTCTAGCTGCAGGGTGGAGAACAGGCTGGAGGGGACCAGGCAAGGCCCCGGGCGTGGTTAGGAATTTAAGTAATCTGAAAACAAGCATTTAGAAATCATCAAGATTGATTCTGAAGTCCATCTGGAAGAATAAATGAAAGAGAACAAGCATGACTCCTTCTAAGCCCTCCACCCTCTATTTTAGTCAAGACACAAAGTCCATTGTAAAATAAAACTACTGTAATTAAAATAGACTGATAAAAGTGCTGAAGTGGTATAGACAGATGAATGGAACAAAAAGTCAAGAAATAGCCTAAGTATAAATGGGAATTAGGTTATCGTTAAGATGGCAAGTAGCATCCTTTTAAAAAATAATTAGAAAAAATAATAAAAATAATTAGGCTTTCACCATATCTAACAACAAAATAGATTCTAGGTAAAGGTTTAAAAATAGGTACAGAATTTAAAAAGGTAAAAATAATTACTAAGCAATTCACAAAAGAAGAAAAGCAAACACTAAATAAACAAAGATACCAATTTTTACCTAGCAGATTGGCAGTGATTTAAAAAGCTCATAATATCCACAGACAGTGAGATTACAGTAGGGAAATAAAGATGCTTCTATTCCACTGGTGAGAATATACAAAATTGATATGTCCTTTCTGGAAGATGATTTAACAGTATAAAACAGATGCTTGAAAATATACCATTTTACCTAGACACTCTATTCCTAGGAATTTATCTGAAGGAAATAATTGAATAACCACACAAACGTGTATATAATGGTGGCAATTGCAACATTTTGAATAATAAAGATATGTTGCTGTTTAGTGTCTAAGTCATGTCCGACTCTTGCAACTCTATGGACTATAGCCCGCCAGGCTCCTCTGTCTGTAGGGTTCTCCAAGCAAGAATACTGGAGCGGGTTGCCCTTCCCTTCTCCAGGGGAGCTTCCCAACCCAGGGATCGAACCCGTGTCTCCTGCATTGCAGGTGGATTATTTACCACTGAGCTATCAGGGAAGCCCAGTAAAGATATTAATGACCACTAAAATGTGATGAGAGAGACAATGAATTCTGTAAAGGTTAAGAATTATTTTAATGACATGAAAAAAATGACATTCGTAATATACTGGCAATAAGCAAGGTTGTGGTACTGTGTGGATATTACAATTCTATGATATATTTGTACATAATATATACAGTCGTGTCTGACTCTTTGCGACCCCGTGGACTGTAGTCCACCAGGCTCCTCCGTCCATGGGATTCTCCAGGCAAGAATACCAGAGTGGGTTGCCATTTCCTTCTCCAGGGGATCTTCCCAAACCAGGGCTCGAACCCGGGTCATCTGCATTGCAGGCAGATGCTTTAACCGCTGAGCTACCAGGGAAGCCCCTATTATACATTTGTACATAGAAAGGAGAAATTTACATAGACTCACCAACAGTTGCTTTCTCTGGTTTTGGGATTATGGTTGGTTTCTGTTTTTGTCTTAGGTGTTTTATGAAATTTTCTTGCCAAGAGTATATATTACTTTTATTATCATGAAAAGTACAAACTCTACGTCCCTTTGCAAAGAAGTGTCAAGAACAGCGCTGAGAGTGGAGTCAATAACTCAAGAGGAGAGCAAGTGCCTGCATCACACTCCAAGCCATTGACAAGTGCCAGCTAGATGGTGTTTCCTCTCTGGATTCAAGGAGAAACACTGACACAGAACAACTCTTTCTACACCGAACCTCAAAAGAAGAATGAAAATCCTTGTCACGAAAACCAGCAGCGTTACTGAACAAATTACAATATATTTTGCACTTCAATTGCATAGATAATGTAGACACTCAAACTGCAGTTTCAGAAGCAATCCCCACATCGTGTCTGCCCATTTATCAAACCATGTCAAATACCATAGTCAGTACAACTTAGCTTTGAGGAACATGCTTTTTTCTGGTGTGGGACTACGTCCCATTCATAGGAATCCTCACATTACTCTGTCTTTTCACTTATGAAACAATAAGAAGCTGTTTCATGTACTCTAACTTTACATATCAAGCACTAATATGGTAGATATCTTTTTCATAATAATCTAAGACTGAAATCAATAAATACCACCTTACTTTTGTAACACAATATTCTTTTGTACACATAATCTAAAGCCTCCAACAAACCATGCTCAGTGGAGAAGCAGGCATTTTTACTATTATTATTGTTTCTATATATATAGAAAAAACTTACTATAAGAGTTTATTTTCCCAAGGGTTTCTCAGTCAATCAGCCACAATTCAGCTTCACACCCAGTATTGCTTTCATAGTGGCATTTTTTTTTTTGGCTGTGCCCCATGGCATGTGAGATCTTAGCTCCCCAACCAGGGATCGAATCTGTGCTGCCAGCAATAGAAGAGTGGAGTCTAAACCACTGGACTGCCAGGGAAGTCTGAGGTGTATAACTTTTTTCAGCTTCAAATATGAATGACTATTTTTCAATGAGAAATACTGGAGTTGACCAATTTTCTTTTTCTGCCTTCTATATAATATAGAATTGAATACTTATGGAGATGTCAAATTCAGTCTTCTCATATTGACAAAGAAACTAAAGCCCAGGGAGACCAAGCAACTCTTCTCATATCTCAAGGGTCATTAGCAGGATGGGAGCCAGACCTCAGTCCCCTTTCTCTATTGTAAGTACTCACTGTGCTGCAGAGAGAGCCTGAGCACCCTACAGCCACCGCCACGTACAGACTGCACCACACATACTGGATCCCACAATAAGCCTGTGAGGAATGATGCTGATGCTGGTTAATATCATTCTCATTGCATAAAGGGGTAATTGTCACTTGGAGAATTCAAGTGACTGCGAAACACTTTTAGCCACAAAGCCCAAGGCTTTATACCAAGGCCAGAACTTTCTCCCTCTGAAATCAAGACTAGGATATGCTTTTTCTAGTTAACTCTCAATTTGAAGGAATCCACTGCTGAAAAAGTTTTGGAAACTTAAATTTATATAGCAATCTGATAAAAACACTCACATACTGTAAGACAGTTATTTCCCAAGGAAGAATATCTTTTAGATCATATATCTTCTCAAAGCATCAGCTTTCTACAGAGAAATTAAAAATTGAAGTCAGAGAATAATGAAAGCTTACCCCTGTTTAGTTTAGCAAGAAATTCAAGAGGGCTCTGATCCAGGTTAACCTTTGTATCATTAATTTCAGGAAGCTCACAGCTTAAATGGAAATCATCAATGTAAGCTTCTAGGGCTTCAGAGGCAGAAGAATATGGCTTTTCTTTGTATTGGATGGAACCATCAACATTAAAAGCGATGCTGTTGAGGACTAAAGATGCTGGAACAGAAGATTCAGAAGTGCTAAAGTGATGTTTCTTAACTGACTTTGCCATTGCTTTCTCAAATGGGCTGCAAGGTCCATTCATTTTCCAAAAATCTCTAGACATAAAAAAAGGTGTACATGATTTCAGTTAATACAGGAATGGGTGATAATACTCACAGGATCCTTGCTAATCTTTGTATCCTACATATTTGCTTTTTTACAAATGAAATTATTTTTTATTCCTCTTTATGTTTTATGAATAGTACACTCTCAAGCAATGTTTGTTGATTGACAGTTTCACTGCCATGGCCACAAGTGTGAACTGGACTTTGTAAACATGAGGAACTAAGAATTGAAGCCTTGTTAGGTAAAGCACGAAACAGAGGGCTTGCCTTCCTGTATTTTTAGTTTTCCTCAACTGTGTAAGTAGTTCTGGAATCTTGAGATAAATTTATTCACCACATGAAGACACGACAAGCCTTCAGAATCATGAGAGAGTCTTCATTCCATACACTTGTTCCCACCACACTGATGAGGCAGGGAAAGCACATGTGAAGACAAGAAGACAACCACAGTGGGCCCTGGCACAACAGTGATGGCAGAGACCAGGGAACAAGAGGAAGTGAGTGCAGACAGGAGTAGGATTTAGTGTGGGCATTGGGCCCTGTGACCTTGTCACTCTGACCTCAGTGCAAGAGTTTAGCAGCTATGGACCTCTTTATTATCATCTTGCACGAACCACTTACTCTCTACAATAACTACTAAAAACAGGCATTGCAGTACCCTCATTTTCAAAATAAGATTAGAGTAACACATGGAGAATACGTATCTTGTTCAAAGCTAAAGGGAAACAACAGCCAAGGTTAATAGCCAAGGTTGAACCTCAGCAGTCAGATTCCCAGGTCGAACTTAACCACTGCACTTGACTACCAGACCATTGCCCCACATGTGCCGAAACGGCCTGTGTAACCTGTAATGTAACTTGTAATCTCTAAATGTCAGCCACATATAATGTGCCAGCAAGGACTACCAAGGTTGGGTGCCTAAATTCTGAGGTCTCTTATTTCTCTCAAATGCTTAGAGAGTAGTCACTGGTGTGTGCAAGGGGAAATGCCATGTATTTGATAATAATATATACATAAGTGTCAAAGAGAGAGTACTCACTTTTTGAGTCTTTGAAATTCAAGTGGATATGCTGAATTTTCAGAATGTTACATTATATGACATCATAGTACTTACAATTTTCACCTGTGGAATGTTTTTCTAGTTTCTTCTAATGTAATGGAGTTAAATAGAAGCCTTTGACAACCAGAATAAAACTATGGATCATCTTCCCACAAAAATGCACATTAATAAATACAAACACAATGGGTTCTAGGGTTCCAGAAGCTCAGGCATGCCCCCTGCCCCCATGAATTCTAAATTAAGAACTTCCATCTAAAGAAAGTGATTGGTGGGGAAAGAAACAGAGGGAAGGAAGGACAGCTAGGAAAAGAATGATCAGAAGATCCTTACCAGGAGTGGAACAAACTAACCTGATACTACACATTCTTGGAGATACAATGATAAAAAATCTTTTGGCTTTAAAGGCCCAGCTTAAAATGCTCTGTCTTTGTAAACCACGGCCATGGTCATCTTCCTCCTTCACCTTCTCCTCTGGATTGAAACAAAGTGAAAATGTTAATCGTTCAGTCATGTCTGACTCTTTGTGACCCCATGGACTATAGCCCACGAGGCTCCTCTGTCCATGGGATTCTCCAGGCAAGAATACTGGAGTGTGTTGCCCTTCCCTTCTCCAGGGGATCTTCGCAACTCAAGAGATAAAACCGGTGTCTTCCGCATCGCAGGCAGGTTCTTTACCATCTGAGCCATTAGGGAAGCCCCTCCCCTGGATTTGTCAGTATCAGGGGACTTTCTAGGTGGCGCTAGAGGTAAAGAACCCGCCTGAAATGCTAGATAGCATATTAAAAAGCAGAGACATTACTTTGCCAACAAAGGTCCATCTAGTCAAGGCTATGGTTTTTCCAGTAGTCATGTATGGATGTGAGAGTTGGACTATAAAGAAAGCTGAGCACCAAAGAATTGATGCTTTTGAACTGTGGTGTTGGAGAAGACTCTTGAGAGTCCCTTGGACTGCAAGGAGATACAACCAGTCCATCCTAAAGGAGCTCAGTCCTGAGTGTTCATTGGAAGGACTGATGTTGAAGCTGAAACTCCAATACTTTGGCCACCTGATGTGAAGAACTGACTCATTTGAAAAGACCCTGATGCTGGGAAAGATTGAAGGCAGGAGGAGAAGGGGACGACAGAGGGTAAGATGGCTGGATGGCATCACCGACTCAATGGACATTGAGTTTGGTTTAACTCCAGGAGTTGGTGATGGACAGGGAGGTCTGGCATGCTGTGGTCCATGGGGTTGCAAAGAGTTGGACACGACTGAACGACTGAACTGAACTGAAATGCAAGAGACTTTAGAGATGTGGGTTTGATCACTGGGTGGGAAACATCACCTGGAGAAGGAAATGGCAACCCACTCCAGTATCCTTACCTGGAGAATCCCATGGATAGAGAGAGGAGCCTAGTGGGCTACAATGCTTGGGGTTGCAGAAAGTTGGACACGACTGAAGTGACTTAGCACACAGCCCAATTATTTACCATTACAGACAATGGGCTTCAGAAGGAGGAGATGAGAGTTAATCTCAGTTCTATCCTTTATGAGTTTATGCCTCCATCCTTTCCCTCGGATATCATTTTAAATTTTAAATTCTGCTTAATAACACTTAGCCCATGCGGTGGCTTTTTTTGATCTTCTGCTGTTTTGTACCAGGACGGCCACATCAGGGGTAACATGTTGAAATAATTTCAAAACAACTGGAAAAAGCTGCTGCCCTTCACTTGCATCCATACCCCTCAGCGTGCCTTCTTGCTACTTCAGCTCTAACCCTCTACTCCCAGAAGCCCTCAGACCTTTCCATGATCCAGCAACTGAAGGGGTACTGCCTCGCCCTCCAGGACTCTGCTCCAGGCTATGGTTCATGCCCAATCTATTTGGTTAGTGTCTGGACATACAGAGTGCTACATGTTTTGAATTTGACCTCTGAGAAGCTGTTTTTCCTTTCCTCATCCTTGGTGCTTGGCCTCTCCACTCTCATATGCATTGTGGTTTGACTTACATGATAGCTGGGTGTCTCCTTCCTTCTCTAAGTTTAAGCAAAATAAGGAATGGGTGGTAACCCCAGTTTTCCAGCCCATGGCAGTTGCTTGATAGGTGATTGTTGAACTTAATTTCAGTCAAAATGTTCCTTTCACTATAAAGCATTCCTGTGTGATTACTGCAGTTGTGAAAATGCTCTGAAAGATGGAGTCCTTTGGGTTTATTAGTAGCTATTGAGATGCAACAAAACAGGTGAATAGAATAATATATTTAAATCAAGGATTTAATGAGAGAAGGTCTAAAATGCACCAAGAGCAAGAAGTTAATGAGAGCTGGTGAGACTGTTACCCATGCTGGGTTCACTTACGGCAGCTCCTTCACACCAGACTGTTCAATATGTACTAACAGTTCAAAATCCAGTTCCAACTAGACATTTAAAGGCTTTTTTTGTATCATCTAATTTTATGAATAACACTGTAAAGGAAAGTTGATAACTAAGTCTTTCTAAAATAAGATATAGGAAAACTCAATGTATAAAATATGTTAATGACCCTAATAACTGAACACTATAAATATGAGTTTATTTTGTGACTTTCCTTTTACAATATACATGGCAATGCACAAATTCATTTCTTAGTTTCTCATCATTATAGACTCATAGAAGTCAAGCAAAGAAAGGGATGATCATTCTTGTTTAAAAAGCAAGAATACCATTTGCAATAATTAAGAAAAAAGAATCAATACATTTCCTAACCATAAATCAAAGAAAATGCAGATTGTTCAGATATTTCCCCTGGCAATGTCATGTTTGAATTTGGCCTGGCTTGATTCTCTGATAGTATTTTAAAAATGTATTCAATCCATAAAATCCTCAGAGTGCATCCATCTACCACCAGGCAACTGATTCTAAAAAATAGAGAAGATTACGCATAAGAGGAGTAAAAAAAGTCATCAGCTCTGTCTCCCTTATCATTTTAGGTTAGATTAGACAATGGCACCCCACTCCAGCACTCTTGCCTGGAAAATCTCATGGACAGAGGAGCCTGGTGGGCTGCCATCTATGGGGTCGCACAGAGTCAGACACAACTGAAGCGACTTAGCAGCAGCAGACTCAGTCAAAGCAGTGAATCCCTGAAGCCAGAGCAGAGAGAAAGGACCAGAGATTTGCACAAAGTTCAGTTTCCCTCTCTCATTAGCTCAATTAAACACACCATTATTGATCGCCAATGTGCAAGGGGACACACTTAGCACTGGATAGGGATACAGTGATGGGCTAGATGTTCTCTCCCTCACAAGGAGCTTGAAGTCCAGCAGGAAGGATAAAAGCAGCATATAAATGAGTATCACCCAAGGAAGGGCACGTTAAATGGCATCGAGTGCCCCCAAGGGCAGCTGGAACACAGAGAAGAGAGAAATGACTTCTGTCTGGTGGAACAGGGGTAAGTTTCCTTTCGGACACAGTATTTAAAACTACGACTTACAAAAGAGGTAGGTTTCAGACCCATGGAAATGAGGAAAATGGATATGTTAAGAATAAAGAATAACAAAGTCAAAAGACATCGATATAGAAAAACCACATACATAACTTAGATGGAGAGGTAGATCCAAATTTCTTGGGTTGTCAGATGGTGACAGAAAAGGCTGGAGATACTGTATCCCACACTGTATGGAGCAAAGTGGTGAGTTTTAGGGTTAGGTATGACATCAATTTTAAAGAAAAGGAACACTGAGCCTTAGAAAGCTTTGAGAGAGCCCTCAGGGAATACTTCTGACACATCTTCATTTGGGCTTCCCTTGTGGCTCAGCTGGTAAAGAATCTGCCTGCAATTCGGGAGACCTGGCTTTGATCCCTGGCTTGGGAAGATCCCCTGGAGAAGGGAAAGGCTACCCACTCCAGTATTCTGGCCTGGAGAATTCCATGGGCTGTATAGACCATGGGGTCACAAAGAGTCAGACACGACTGAGTGACTTTCACTTCACTTTCACAGGGAATACACGTAGTGAGTGAGAGATCTGAGACTGAAAGCTTCAGAGCTCATATTCTTTCTATCACATCCCAGCATTTCCTCCTCGAATGTTTTTCCCCCAACATCTGAGTGAAACCAGTATAGACTCTCCTGGCCACTCCTTTCCTGCACCCCATCGTGCTCAGCTTCACATCCAAGTGAGAGTACCCCATCCCACCTGTGCAGCACCCAGAAACTGGTACCCCATTTTATGCCATTCACAGACTGATGCTTTTACAGGTCTGCTTGGGTCCTCTAGCCAATGAGATATCTCAATGGTCAGGGTCCACCTATTGATCTCAGGATGATGAGGGAGAAAAGAAGCGACAGGGCAGAAATATGCCTTAATTTTGTGGGGTTCCTCCAGGAAACTAAGTAATCCAAAAGCACATTTTATGAGAGATATTATCTTATCAGTTGTCAGTCTTCTTCAGAGGAAATTTTGAGCTCTCAAAGAGCAAGCCATGAACATGCTATGTTTTGGAATATGAATTTTAGCAAAAGATAGAGTGATGCAACTTCAGTTTTCTCAGTAGAAGGAAGCTAATGGAGATACCTCAAACATTATTTTAATTGCCAGGCAGTATGACAATATCCTTCACTGAAGGATAGTTTACACAAACTGTCACTTAGATCATAGGCTGATCTTAACCACTGAGAAAGAATTCAAGAAGAAACCAATGCTTGAAACACATAGGGCATTACATATTAAAGATACTCTCTTTAACATTTGTCTGCTAGCAACTTGGTGCACAGTATATAATGGATACCAACATATACTGGTGTGCTCGCTGGGTCTTGCAGTTTTGGGTATGTAATATTTTACAGTAACAGATTTTTAAAAAATCTTTCATTTATTAATTTTTCTGGCCTTGCTACATGACACTTGGGATCTTAGTTCCCTGACCAGGGATGGAAACTTGTGCCCTGTGTAGTGGAAGCTCAGAGTCCTAAGCACTACACAGCCAGGAAGTCCCAGAGTAATGGCTTATCACAGTACTGTATAAAACTCTTCTACAAACCCAACTGGCAATCCCCTATGTACCTGAGGATTAAATGCCTCCCTCAAACGCCGCCTCCTCCTCCTCATTTATTCAACAAACATCTAATGTAAATATAGGAAGGTGATACAGAGCAGAGGTCAGGGGTCAGGCTTGGGTACCACATGGACTAGTTTCAAAATCAGCTGCAAGACTTTGAACAAAATACTTAACTTCTCTGTCCCTACACTTCCTCATCTCTAAAATATGGTCGTAATACCTGACTCACAGCACTGTTACAGTGATTACAGGGGACAGTATGGGTGATGCTTAGAACAATGCCTAATTCCATGGAAAGTGCTCAGGAAACATACTTAGCAATTTTTACTTTTATCGCTGCCTAGTGTATGTTCGCATATATTACCTACATGTGTTAGATCCTCCAGCCACTCCTGCTAGAACATTCATTTCCCATTGGGATGCATATCTTGTGGTTTTGTTGGATTCCACCTTTCCAGACAGAGTGGTGTAGCAACTCTGGAGTATTAAGCACCATAAAAAGAAACATAGAATTTCACTCAATATATCCATTAATCTCCTTAAATTCACAGCCCATAAATGAAAGGATTATCCTAAAGCAGGATTGATACTTAACTCATTTCACATTCTAGAATCTTCTGTAGAGCCCAGGAAAGTCAGAGGCTGGAGGAGAGGTATCAGCAAAATTTAAATTATTTCCTAAATCTAAAGCTTTAAGCACTATTGTGTTCTGCTCTAGGGACTGTTTTTCTTCCTACGTCATTTAGCTCCCTCCACCAAACATTTTCCATTTCTATTTCCAAATCAGAATGCTCACAATTATTGTTCTTTTTAAAAAGCATGGATATGAGCTCTTCAGCAAAAATAGCTGCCACAAGACTTTAAAAGATGTTATTCACTTTAATACACCATGACTAATTGGGGGAAAAACAGCAAACAAGCATTAGGATTGTGTCCGTAGGCCTGTAACCATTCCCTGGCTCTCCGAGTTAAGCAGAATTCTATAATACTGGGTAATGAACAAAAAAATTCCTTTGCTTGGTAGAAACCTCTATGGACACAATTTTAAGGAGGAGGAAGGAAAGCTTTTACTCACTCTTTCTAAAGTAAATAATATCATCCATCACTTCTGAATACTATGTTTTTTAAAGAAAAAGTATTAGAATCAGGACAGAAGCACATGGAGCTACCCAGATCCATTTCCCACTACAATGTGCATTGTATTTTAAGAGTTTTATAGCAAAGGTTGTGGTATCTGGAACTGACTGTGGTAAAAATTAAAATACTAAGAAGCAAAAGGAGTTTTTGGTAGCATGTTCAAATTGAATGGAAGAGAAGTATTTCATTTGTGGGGAAAGGTGAAAATTTTTATTAATGAAAAGTCAAATGATATGAAGCAAGTCTTTATTTCACTACTCAAATATGCAAGTCCTGAAGTAGGGGCTCTGGAGGAAATCAGGGAAACACAGGAGAGAGTTCTTTGCCTTCTTGAATATCATGAAGCAGATATTCATAGCAGAAGAGAGAAAACACGAGTTTGAAAATTAACTGACATTGGGCAGGTAGTGTTGGGTTGTCAATGAGTAAAGTCAACAGTAAGTGGAGACTTTGCACAGCTGGGCTTCCCAAGGTGGTGCAGTGGTTAAGAATTCACCTGCCAATGCAGGAGACGTGGGATTGATCCCTGGGTAGGGAAGATCCCCTGGAGAGGGAAAAAGCAACCCACTCCAGTATACGTGCCTGGAAAATTCCATGAAGAAAGGAGCCTGGTGGACTACGGTCCATGGGGTCACAGAGTTGGAAACGACTGAGCAACTAATACTTTACTTTGCACAGTGGATGCTGGGAAAGCATCTCACCTATGAGCTGGGGTCCATGTCCGCATGCTCTCCGGGTGCTCTCCCTCTCTGGGACCAGAGCTGATTTGACTCACCAGAAGTCTTACTTTTCTTCTTAGAATGTGATGGAAGATTTCCACTCCACTGACACTTTTTAATTAATTTTTTAATTGGAGTATAGTTGCTTTACAATGTTGTGTTGGTTTCTGCTGTATAGCAAAGTGAATCAGTTATATGTATACCTATATCCTCTCTTTTTTTGGGTTTCTTTCCCATTTAGGTCACCACACAGCATTAAGTAGAGTTCCCTGTGCTATCCAGTAGGTTCTCACTAGTTAATATGTAGCAGTATATATATACATCAGTCCCAATCTCCCAATTCATCCCACTCCACTTCCAGCCCAACCCCAGCCCCCAGCATCCATACATCTATTCTCTTTGTCTGTGAGGGGGAGATACACTTTATAAATCGAGACGGTGATACCTAAGTGCCAAGAAGAGAAGCTGAATTTGCTTTGGGAACATGGCAGCACAACAATGATGTGATGCACAAAAAGTCAACTGTGTTACACAGGATGGAGAAGAGGGGGAGTGTGGCGGTTGCCGGGCATTTGGCAGGTGACGAGAGTGGTAGATGATGATGTGTGTGCCGTAATGATGCAATGAAAATGCAAAGAGACTCATAAAATATTATTTTATATTGGCATATACTTGATTAACAATGTTGTGTTAGTTTCAGGTATACAGCAAATCGATTCAGTTATACATACATATGTACATATTCTTTTTCAAATTCTTTTCCCATTTAGGTTATTACAGGATACTGAGCAGAATTCCCTGTGCTGTACAGTAGGGCCTTACTGATTATCTATTTTACATATAGCAGTGTGTACATGTCAATTATAAACTCCCATTCTATCCCTCCCCCCTTGCACCTTAACCATAGGTTCATTCAGAAAGAGATGTTTTGAAGGCAGATTTTGAAAGTAATGGACTGGATTAGTCCCCAGGTATAAACAAGAGGGAAAACTTAAATATTTTAAGTCTGGGAGGCTAGTGCCACTAAAGCAATGGTGAAAATTAGAAAAAGCATTCTCTCAGGAATAAGGGAAAAAATATAATTTTATCATGTTGTTTTTTTACATCCTTACCTTATTTCATATCAATTTAAAGTATTGTAAGCAGGATGATGGAGAAAACATGGGATGCTTAAGTCTCCCATCATCAGGATTTAACAAATGCTTACATGTTGTCAAACTTCCATCAGATATTTTTAAATAAAGTGTTGCAAATACAGCTACAGTCCCACATCTCCATCTCATTTTCCTCCCTTCTCCCCGAGAGGCAACCACTGCCCTCAGTGAGTGTTGTTATCCTTTGGCTTTGGAGGTTTTTATGCTTTTCCTATAATTGTATGTTTCTATAATATATAGTATTGCTTTGTGTGCCTAGAATATCACATAAAATCATTCTGCATATTTCTTTGCAACTTGAATTTTTTCTCACTATTATGCCTTGAACATGTATTCCTGCTGATTCAATTAGTCTTGGTTTACTGATATATCATAGTGGAAGGAAAATAAATACACTGTAGGTCAGGTGAGACACTGGACTTGTAAGTGTTGATTCAAAGCCTATAATACTACAGGCAATAATTGAATGATGAATATGGATTTGTTTTCCAGGCTAGGGGGAGGCATCCACTAGATTTAGTCCTTTGGTGCAATGGTCCCATACTTCATTTATCTTTGAAAGCCCCATAACACTAATCATGATGTAACACTCAACAAATGTTTGTTAAATGAATAAATGGATGAATAAACATCTTTTTTTTGCTACAGGACATGTAATGCTTAGCTTGGAAACTAGCAACCACATGCAAAATCTGAACTTTAAGTGAATTGTATTTGCCAACACAGTATTTTTTAAACAGAAGCAACATTTTATCCTTTGGAGGGTGGACAGAATGAAAAGCACAATCACAGAAAGTTAACCAAACTGATCAGGGACCACAGCTTTGTCAAACTCAGTGAAACTAAGAGCCATAATGTGTAGGGCCACCCAAGATGGATGGGTCATGGTGGGGAGTTCTGACAAAATGTAGTCCACTGGAGAAAGGAATGGCAATCTACTTCACTATTCTTGCCTTGAGAACCCTACGAACAGTATGAAAAGGCAAAAAGATAGGACACTGAAAGATGAACTCCCCAGCTCAGTAGGTGCCCAATATGCCAGTAGAGAAGAGTGGAGAAATAACTCAAGAAAGAATGAAGAGACAGAGCCAAAGCAAAAACAACACCCAGCTGTGGATGTGACTGGTGATGGAAGTAAAGTTTGATGCTATAAAGAGCAATATTGCACAGGAACCTGGAATGTTAGGTCCATGAATCAAGGCAAATTGGAAGTGGTCGAACAGGAGATGGCAAGAGTGAACAATGACATTTTAGGAATCAGCGAACTAAAATGGACTGGAATGGGTGAATTTAATTCAGATGACCATTATATCTACTACTGTGGGCAAGAATCCCTTAGAAGAAATGGAGTAGCCCTCAGTGCCAACAAGAGAGTCTGAAATGTAGTACTTGGGTGCAATCTCAAAAATGACAGAATGATCTGTTTGTTTTCAAGGCAAACCATTCAATATCACAGTAATCCAAGTCTATGCCCCAACCAGTAATGCTGAAGAAGCTGAAGTTGAATGGTTCTATGAAGACCTATAAGACCTTCTAAAACTAACACCCCAAAATATGTCCTTTTCATCATAGAGGACTTGAATACAAAAGTAGGAAGTCAAGAGATACCTGGAGTAACGGGCAAATTTGGCCTTGGAGTACAAAATGAAGCAAGGCAAAGCCTAACAAAGTTTTGCCAAGACAACGTGCTGGTCATAGCAAACACCCAATTCCAACAACACAAGAGACGACTCTACACATGGATATCACCAGATGGTCAACACCGAAATCAGATTGATTATATTCTTTGCAGCCAAAGATGGAGAAACTCTCTACAGTCAGCAAAAACAAGACCGGGAGCTGACTGTGGCTTAGATCATGAACTCCTTATTGCCAAATTCAGACTTAAATTGAAGAAAGTAGAGAAAACCACTAGACCATTCAGGTATGACCTAAATCAAATCCCTTATGATTAAACAGTGGAAGTGACAAATAGAGTCAAGGGATTAGATCTGATAGACAGAGTGCCTGAAGAACTATGGACGAAGGTTCGTGACATTGTACAGGAGGCAGGGATCAAGACCATCCCCAAGAAAAAGAAATGCAAAAAGGCAAAATAGTTGTCTGAAGAGGCCTTACAAATAGCTGAGGAAAGAAGAGAAGCAAAAGGCAAAGGAAAGATATACCTATCTGAATACGAAGTTCCAAAGAATAGCAGGGAGAGATAAGAAAGCCTTCCTCAGTGATCAATGCAACGAAATAGAGGAAAACAATAGAATGGAAAAGACTAGAGATGTCTTCAAGAAAATTAGAGACACCAAGGGAACATTTCATGCAAAGATGGACACAATAAAGGACAGAAATTTTATGGACCTAAAAGAAGCAGAAGATACTAAGAAGAGGTGGCAACAATACACAGAAGAACTATACAAAAAAGATGTTAATAAACCAAATAACCATGATGGTGTGATCATTCACCTAGAGCCTGACATCCTGGAATGTGAAGTCAAGTGGGCCTTAGAAAGCATCACTACAAAGCTAGTGGAGGTGATGGAATTCCACTTAAGCTATTTCAAATCCTAAAAGATGATGCTGTTAAAGTTCTGCACTGAATATGCCAGCAAATTTTGAAAACTCATCAGTGGCCACAGCACTGGAAAAGGTCAGTTTTCATTCCAATCCCAAAGAAGGGCAATGCCAAAGAATGTTCAACTACTGCACAATTGCACTCATCTCACATGCTTAGCAAAATAATGCTCAAAATTTTCCAAGCCAGGCTTCAACAGTACATGAACCGTGAACTTCCAGATGTTCAAGCTGGATTCAGAAAACACAGAGGAACCAGAGATCAAATTGCCAACACCCGCTGGATCATCAAAAAAGCAAGAGAATTCCAGAAAAACATCTATTTCTATTTTGTTGATTACACCAAAGCCTTTGACTCTGTAGATCACAACAAATTGGAAAATTCTTAAAGAGGTGGGAATACCAGACTCACCTGACCTGCCTCCTGAGAAATCTCTATGCAGGTTAAGAAGCAACAGTAGGAACTGGACATGGAACAACAGACTGGTTCCAAATTGGGAAAGGAGTATGTCAAGGCTATATATTGTCACCCTGCTTATTTAACTTATACATCATGCGAAATGCTGGGCTGGATGAAGCACAAGCTGGAGTCAAGATTGCCGGGAGAAATATCAATAACCTCAGATATGCAGATGATATCATCTTTAAGGAAGAAAGTGAAGAGTAACTGAAGAGCCTCTTGATGAAAGAGGAGAGTGATAAAGCTGGCTTAAAACTCAATATTAAAAAAATGAAGATCATGGCATTGGTCCCATCACTTCATGGCAAATAGATGGGGAAACAATGGAAACAGTGAGAGACTTTATTTTCTTAGGCTCTAAAATCACTGCAGATGGTGACTGCAGCCATGAAATTCAAAGACACTTGCTCCTTGGAAGAAAAGCTATGACAAACCTAGATAGCATATTAAAAAGCAGAGACATTACTTTACCAACAAAGTTCCATCTAGTTAAGGCTATGGTTTTTCCAGTAGTCATGTATGGATGTGAGAGTTGGACTATAAAGAAAGCTGAATGCTGAAGAATTGATGCTGTTGAACCATGGTGTTGGAAAAGACTCTTGAGAGTCCCTTGGACTGCAAGGAGATCCAACCAGTCCATCCTAAAGGAAATCAGTCCTGAACATTCATTGGAAGGACTGATGTTGAAGCTGAAACGCCAATATTTTGGCCACCTGACGTGAAGAACTGACTTATTTGAAAAGACCCTGATGCTGGGAAAGACTGAAGGCAGGAGGAGAAGGGGACGACAGAGAATGAGATAGTTGGATGGCATCATGGACTTGATGGACATGAGTTTGATCAAGCTCTGGGAGTTGGTGATAGACAGGGAATTCTGGCATGCTGCAGTCCATGGGGTTGCAAATAGATATAACTGAGCAACTGAAGTGAACTGAACATTTTTAAATTGGGAGGTTTCCTATTAAAAACCAGATTCCTTGATTTTATCACAAAATCTAAATATCTGTCAATACCAGGCTTGTGCTCCTGCCTGGCAACGATCAAGGTGAGGAGCTACAGCCACCCTTTAAACAGACCATGTATTTCCGAAGTAACACCACAACTTCCTTCCAACTGTTGTGACACCAAGGCCAACTGTCAGCTCCCCACAGATTATTGCCTGCACTGTTGCTTCCCTTTCCTTTGGAAATTTTTCATTGTATCCTAGCCTCTAAGAAAGAGAGAAAAATACAGATGGACTAGAGGCCACAGTGATTCATACAAAATTGGAGAAAACATACTTCCTTGAAAAGACTGTGTCCTTAGGTGTTTAACATCTAAGCAGTGTGTCCAGGTCAGTCTAGGTCTTTGGGGATGGCACTTACTTATTTATTAAATAGATATGAGATTCCTGGCTCTTGTTGTCATTTCAGTTGCAGTTCTCTTTACTCAGATTCTTTTAGTATGCAGTATTTATGTAAGAAACTTTGTTTAGCTTTTTAGTATTTAGTCTCAAGAAGTTTTTATCCCAAACAGAAACTCCTAATAATTTGAAAATCCTCCTAATCTCTATTTTCTCTACTAGAATAATCCAATAGGTCATTGACCTATTAGGTCACTGGGTCAATGACCCAATAGTCATGACTCTGGCAGAACTTAAGAGCACATCTAATATTTCTAAAAATTGAAATTGTAGTTTGATTTAAAATGAGAAAATATGGGAGTGGGTCACTTTATCTCTAGCCTAGCATTGCCAGTGGTAGGGAATTAATCGAAAGGTTAGATTTGCTTTATCAAGCTGTCACCTTTAAATGACGTAAGACAACTCTCTAATGAAAATTTCTCCAACAAAGATGCATCACCAGCAAGGGTCCTGACAGAAGACAGATAATGGGCTGTAAGCATGTGGTGTGATCCCTCAGAGAAGGCCCTCTAAGACTTCAAGAGGACCCCTAGGCAAAGAGAAACATTTCTGTCTTTTGGAGTCGCTTTCCCATGGACAGAGGAGCCTGATAGGCTACAGTCCATGGGGTCACAAAGAGTCGGACACGACTTCACTTTCACTTTCACTTTGGGGCCCAATCCTAATAGCTGGACAGAAAACAGCATTAGACAAGGTGATGAGGACATGTAGGCTGTGATTTTAAGGGGGTATCCTTGTGGTCGAAAATCCAAGCTTTAATCTTCTGCTCAAATGAAATAAGTCCTTTTAGGTTCTTCATAGCAATAGAAGATTATTTTTATTGAGCTATTGGTCTTTGATTAGAAGGTTTTTTCCCCCAGGCTTAAAACCAAAGGACTTCTAACTGTTTGGAGAAGTAGATTCTAAAAGCTATGCCTGTGTGCTTCAGTTGTGTCTGACTCTTTGTGACCTCTGAGTGTAGCCTGCCAGGCTCCTCTGTTCATGGGATTTTTCAGGCAAGAATGCTGGAGTGTGGGTTGCCATGACTTCCTCCAGGGAGTCTTCCGGATCCAGGTATGGAACCTTCGTCTCTTTAGTCTCTTGCATTGGCAGGTGGGTTCTTTACCACTAGTGCCGCCTAGGAAGCCCCTATACGTTGGCAGGCAAGTTCTTTACCACTAGGGCCCCAGGGAAGTCCCTCTAAAAGCTGCACCATTCCTCATTCTCTGCTAGATGGGTTTGACCAGGTTTACTACCAGCTAAGGCAGGTTTCTTTTTCATTGCATTTAAAGATTCCCCCTCCCCCACACACATATGTACCAAACTGCCAAGGCAATTAATAAAATCTTCTTAGATGGATAAGAGAAAGACAATACACAAAGCATGAGTGCTACAGTCTTCCAGGTAATAGGAGGGACTCTATTTTACATGATTTTCAAGTTTAGTCTTCATTATTTGAAAAAGCTATTTGTTTGGGGGATTTAACTTAACAGAAGCAAAGACACTTGAAATTTCATAATAGTTTACAGTCTTCTCTCACCCTTAGAAGGTAATTCCTTCCTGATAAGCCTGTAGGAAGGCAAATTCTCAAGTTTAAAGCGCACTTATTAGTGAAATTAATGGTATACAATGATTTCAATAATTAACAAACAATATGCGTGATTAAGAATGTTGATTGACATGTTAATGCAAAAAAAAAAAAAAAACCCTCAGAGAGGTAGAGACAAAATGAATCAATAAGAACAATGAAAACAATGCACAAGATTACTGCTACCATTAATGAGCAAATTACCTTGAGAACTAAATACAATCTATGCTGACTGTAGATCTGAAAGAGGGCTCCCTTAGCAGCTTGGAACCATCCTCATAAACATGAAAAAATGCCTAGAAAGTAAAGTATGGTACTAAATAAGCTTGAAGTCTTATATTCTTGTAATCTGTACTTTTACAGATCCTCAGGGGAGCAACTGCATATGGAGATGATAAACAATCAACTTAAAATCCCTATTTAAAAAGTAGTTCCTCAACTCTTTGCTTGGTTTCCCTCTGCTCTAATGATATTGGCCCCTTGATGAGCTTTATGTACCAAGCACATTACCTCAGGGCTTTTGCATTTACTGTTCTTTCTGTGTAGAACACTTCTTCCTCCAGACACTCACATGGCTTTCAGGTCTCAGCTCAGATGTCATCTCATCAGAGACCATCCCTGATGAGGTGATATCCCCACCTCAAATAGTGCCGTCCCCCTTTAACTTCTGCATAACACTGAGAATCTACATTTATTAGTGTATTTGTTTATTATCTGACTTTACCATTAAGAGTTAGGCTCCATAGTTTAAGAGAGACACTTGTTTTGCTCATTGTGGTGTGAACCTCTACCACTCAGCTTTATCTGACATTTGAATGCTCAATAAATACTTGTGAAGGAATGAATGAAGCTGTCACTGCACATTCCTTTTTGAAAACAACTTTGTTCTATTTCCTTCAAAATGGAACATTTAAAAGCTACACTTCCACATGCATGTAATACAGTGTCACACAATTCTTGAGGATGTGAATATTAAGGTACTATTTCCATTTTTCATTTACCAGACTCAGAATCGACTTTGATTTAACACAAACTGTATATATATACACTGAATTCAATCTAAGAGAACAATTCTTTTTCCTTTCAAATGGTTGTTCACTCTGGCAGTGTATCTAGTATGTCCTCTAAACATGGACATTTAAAAGATATATTTCTTGAACGACCCAGTTTTGTACCATGTACCCACTAGAGATTCAATAATATTAACTCCTAGTGAATTGTTGCCATGTAATTCTCCTGTAAACTCTTTCCAGTGGAAAAGAAAAAGGAGTTATACCTGGATTTTAGAGCATAAAAATGGTCGTTTACAACACAAACTCCCCAAATATATCTCAAGTTAACACACTGGTTCTATACACAAAATAAACAAAGGATTGTTTTTCTGTTAAAAGATTCTGTTTGCTGAACAAAGATAGCCATCAAAATAAATTGATGTTCTTGCTTCTTTAGAGAGAAAAACTAAACTATCTACAGTTTTCTAAGCTTCTCACATTGGTGACTACACTGCATACAATTCAACAGCCTCAGCCCAACTCTCCTCTGGTGAACTGTTGGCCCTCGATAAGGATAAGGAATCAATAATGTATCCTCATTAGAATTTTCCTCATGTATCTTGAAACCTTAGAGATAAACAACAAGAACTACTGTATAGCACAGGGAACTATATTCAATATCCCGTAACAAACTAATGGAAAAGAATATGGAAAAGTATACACACACACACACACACACACACATATAACAGAATCATGTTGCCATACAACAAAAGCTAACATGACTTGTAAATCAACTATACTTCAATTAAAAGTAAACCAAAAAATATTTCTAGCATTCATACCCTACAATAAGAGCTAAATATTAAATATTGAAATCAATATCATAACAGACTACCCATTAAAATGATGTGCCTACACAGTTAAATAATTGCTAGCATACTAATATTAAAAAAACTATCAAGTTGTTTCTGTGTTACAGAAAAACATTTAATGTTGTCTGAGGCAAGGAAGAAAAATAATTACATCCATGAGTTATCCTCTTATTGATATTTTAAGTCAAGGACCTATTCCTCAGCTAATGACCTAGTTTCAATTGATTATCATTAATCCAGGGTCTATTACTAAAACTATGTACATTGTACAATTACTCCAAATGCTAATATTTCATAAGAACATGACACTAGACCATATTTGTATAAAATTTTACATAGCACTTTCACATACAATTTTCATAAGTCATTTTCACTCTACTATTTCATACTAACACATTTCTGTTTTAGAGGGAGACAGGTAAACAGAGACTAAGTTACTAATTTAATATCAATTAAATCTCATGTATTTATATATTTATAGATTGCCTGATATGTCCCAGGCATTTTTCCAAGTGCTGAGGATACCAAGAGGAGTAAGATATGGGCTGTGCCCATTACAATAGTGACTGCTTAAGTATGGGGAAAAAAATGTATTTTTGCACAGCATCAAATAAATTTGTGTGCACATATTTGTATATGTATATATGTGTATTCAAGTATATGTATTATATATATAAATTATACATATCCATTACATATAAACAAATATTGCAGATTACACAAACATATATCTTCTGATCTAAGTCATTAGTTATACTCTGAATACACGTTAAGTACACAAGTTGGAATGAATGTTATAACTTTCAGGAAGATAAAGGTTTAAATATGCAGATATATGGTGGCTTTACTAGAAGCCCAGAAATATGCTTAAGTGTCCAGTTGTGATGAAAGATCTATGACCTTATAGAAACTGATGAATATTTGAAGAAAAATGGCTTCTATAGAGTAATCAGGAAGCAGGATTATCTCTTAAGAATAGAGAGCAATCTATGCAGCGGATTTAACTTCCTGTGTTAAATGTCAGTCCACCAGAGAGGTCAAAGTTCTGCCCCTAGAGATCTGAGTCTTAAGCAGATTTTGCTCATCTAGACTTTCCAATGAAAAAGGTCAAATGCGGGAGTGGTGAAACCACTGAAGTCCCTAGAAGTTAGTATCTCAAAGCAGAGACTACTTCTCTTCTAAACAAACAAATACTAGCCCTGAAAGTGAAGTTCTGTAAAAATGAAACCCTGGTGAGATTCTGGAAAATAGGGGAAATGGCAAAGAAACCCAAACCAACCATTCCCACTACAATTTTTCAGTTTGATTTGGGGACAGCCCAGTCCAGACAATTCATCATAGTGTTCATTATAATCTCAGATGGACTTCATTTGAATATCAGACACTATATAACATATATTTTTCACTCAGCATTGTCTAAAATTTCACCAAGTGATGGAAAAGACAATTGCAACATTTTCTTTTCCCTGCACTAATATTTTTCTGAGTCCTCATTTAAGTTTAAGCATCATATAAAGCACTCTCTCAAGGCTTTACAATGACCAGCTTCCTATTTATACAATTACCCATCCATTGCTTCTATCGCTCTGCTCTTAAAGATATTTTAAGGAAAATGATTAATTTATCCTCAAATGAATATTTAGTACTTCATACAACTATTCTAAGATTTCACCATATGTATCAGTTGAACAGTGAAATTTATAACATGTAAGGTTCAGATGAAGCAAAATCTTTTCTTTCTCATCAGTAACAATGCAGCCTTTCCCACTCTGGGCTCAGTGAGAGAAGTAAGCCCTAATATTTTAAGGTATTCATACCCCTGCACATGTAGAATGACACTAATTGTGTATCATCCTTTTAAGGATTAAGAAATAAATATTCAAAATATATTCTGTCTTCTGTGTTTCAGATGAGGAGCTAGGCTGAGAAAGATCCAGATTCACTCCATTCAAAATATTTTTCTGGAGAGGGTTCCCTTCTAATCACAGCTGACCAATATCTACTCATCTTGATGGCCCCTTTGTTATTTTTCAGTTCACTGCTGAAGTCAGGAAACTTCCTTCCTTCCTCTCCCTCTTCTTTACCAGCTTCCCTGCCCATTTCCCCACTCTGCTCTCCCGTCAAAAGTTTGGACAGGTTAAACAAAGTTTGGAGGGTATCATGCATAAACTGTTTAACTTTGAAATCTTTTCAGAGCAACATATTCCCTTGGAGTTGGGGGAAGGGTTTTAGTAAGTTTCTGTGGATATTTTTGACTGAGAAGAACTGAGGTTCTTGTGTGTTGCCATCTGAGTTATAAAGTCCCCAGAAGGAAGGAGAGAAGTACATGTTTCTTTAGATAGTTGGGTGAATTATTTCATGATGATTTCCCCACATTTTATAGTGGACAGGCCTGTCTCTTCCTAAAATTTGGTTAAAACAAACCAAAACATATTTTCCTTATGTATTTATTATTGAGGGAACACTGGTTTATAACACAAATAAGTTTTATGTGTATAGTATTTTGACTTCAGTGTGCTCATACCAAACATTAGTTTCCATCTATTACCATACTATTGATCCTCTTTATGCATTTCACCCTCTTCCTTCCCTCTGATAACTACTATTCTGTTCCCTGGATCTACGTGTTTGTTTTTGCTGGGTTTGTTGTTTGTTTTGTATACATCACATAAGTGAAATAATATAGTATCTTTCTCCATTGGACTTATTTCACTTAGCATAATACTTTTTAGGTCTATTCAAGTTGTTGTAAATGGCAGATTTCATCTTTTTATAACTGAGTAATATTAAAACTCAACATTCAAAAAACGAATATCATGGCATCCGGTCCCATCATTTCAATGCATACAGATGGGGAAACAATGGAAACAGTGACAGACTTTATTTTCTTGGGCTCCAAAATCACTGCAGATGGAGACCACAGCCATGAAATTCAAAGACACTTGCTCTTTGGAAGAAAAGCTATGACTAACCTAGACAGCATATTAAAAAGCAGAGACATTACTTTGCCAACAAAGGTCCGTACAGTCAAAGCTATGGTTTTTCCAGTAGTCATGTATGGATGTGAGAGCTGGACTATAAAGAAGTCTGAATGCTAAAGAATTGATGCTTTTAAACTGTGGTGTTGGAGGAGACTCTTGAGAGTCCCTTGGACTGCAAAGAGATGAAACCAGTCAATCCTAAAAGAAATCAATCCTGAATATACATTCGAAGGACTGATGCTGAAGCTGAAACTCCAACACTTTGGCCGCCTGATGGCGAAGAGCTGACTCACTGGAAAAAGACCTTGATGCTGAGAAAGATTGAAGGCGGGAGGAGAAAGGGACGACAGAGGACGAGATGGTTGGATAACATCACTGACTCAATGGACATGAGTTTGAGCAAGCTCCAGGTGATGGTGCAGGACAGTGAAGCCTGACATGCTACAGTCCATGGGGTCTGAACAGCAACAAATATCCCATTGTGTGTGTGTGTATATGTGTATGTGTGTGTCTGTGACCTAAGTCACTCAGTCATGTATGACTCTTTGCAACCCCATGGACTATAACCCACCAGGCTTCTCTGTCCCTGGGATTCTCCAGGTAATACTGGAGTGGGTAGCCATTCCCTTCTTCAGGGGATCTTCCCGACTTAGGGATCAAACCCAAGTCTTCTTACACTACAGGCAGATTCTTTACCGTCTGAGCCACCAAGGAAACCATACACACACACACACACACACACACACACACACACACACACACCCCACATCTTTATGCTTTCATCCATTGATGGCCACTTGGGTTGTTACTGAATCTTGACTGTTATAAATAATGCTGCAATGAACATAGGAGCACATATATCTTTCTGAATTAGTGATTTTGTTTTCTTTTGACAAATGCCCAGTAATGGGATTGCTGGATCATATGGCAGCTCTATTTTTGATTTGAGGAACCTCCATACTGTTTTCTATAGTGGCTGCACCAATTTACATTCCCACCAAGAGTACATGAAGGTTTTCTTCACTTCCTCTCCAACACCTGTCATTTCTTGCCTCAAAAACCTCTTTAAAATTATTCCATCATTTCCCTCATGTTGAAAAGGATCTCAGGATAATATCTTTTTCTCCAAGAATTATTATGATTCTGTCCCATGCGTCTGTGTCTTTTCTATCCGGCCATTTGCTGTATGGCTTTCTTGGCACGCTAATTCCTTCCCTGTGGGCTCTCCTTTCAAAGTGGGAAACCACCTTATATTTCATTCACAGTGCAAAACTATGACTCATTTTCTTCACAAAAACAAAGAAAAATAGTAAGTCTGGGTCCCTCAACCTACTACCTTGCACTAGAGAGTCAGTTTTTCATTGTTGATTACTGCTCTCCCCTTGCTCTCTCACACTGAGACGAGGTAAGACTTTTTGTCGTGTTAATTGATCTTTTTTGCCTTTGATTCTGTAAACAGGAACTATCTATGAGTCAAGCTGTACACTCTTGGACTACAGCCCACGCTATTCACACTTTTTCAAAGGGTATACTATAACACCACTGTTAGAATCAGTGTGGAAAAGAATGCATGTCTGATAGATCAAATTCTAATTCTAAATAGTGTAGCATCCCCCTTCCTGTTAACCTTAATCAAGGTAACTTGATAATGTCTTGAGCTCAATTAGAATTATGCCCATAGGTTCTCTGAACTAAAAGTTGATCATATGCCACTGTTTCATTATCAAAATATATTTATTGATTTTTACTATAAAGAATTTAGCATAAGATATAATAATATGTATTATATTATTTGGCAGATATTCTCTCCTATATAAATGAAAAACCGAATCTCCACCCCAAAGTTCACTCATTCAGCATTCTGAGGAAGGGCATACTTTGTACAGAACTCAGTTTGCCAGATTCCTCAGGAAGTTGCTGCTGTTGATGTTTAGTCACTAAGTTGTGTCCGATTCTTTTGCTGCCCCATGGCCTGCAGTCTGCCAGGTTGCCACTTCCTTCTCCAGGGTGATCTTCCCGAGCCAAGGGTTGAACGCATGTTTCCTGCATTGGCAGGCAGATTCTTTACCATTGAGCCACCAGGGCAGCCCAGAGGAAGTATTTACAGTCAAAAGTAGACAATGTCTGAAGGTCTTCTGCCTCTTTCATTGTCTGGGTGGGCCAGTTTATAATAGTGCCTTTTAAATGCTATGGATTAAATCATTTATCTAGTGCTCATGACACAGATCCTATATTGACTTGAAATGATTTGACAGATTCAAACCACAGACAGCTCTGCACTTTGGAGGGGGAAGAGATGGGGAGGGAGTCTCATCCTTTAGCTACAGACATTCCTGCATTCTATTTCCCCGTGAAAGTGGGAGGAATATGTTTAGGAAAGAATTCGTCAGACTCCTAAGTTTTGGTAACAGGACACAAACTGTTTTCTACATTTCTAAAGCCTGTATCATATTGGTCTAACTTTATAAATGAAGCTGGAGAATACTGGCACCTGAAGCAACTCTGATGGGCTTCAGAAAATTCATCTTCCAGTACCTGCCAACAGGTATCTGAAACAACTAGTTTTGAAAGCTGCTGTCACGGGTGCTTGTTTGCTTGCTGTCTTCCAACCTTTACCGAGAAAACGAAAGTTTTCCAAACTCTGCTATCTGTAGTGTTAGTGTTTGTTGAGGAAGTGTTAGTTGCTCAGCTGTGTCCGCCTCTTTGAAACCCCATGGACTGTAGTGCGCCACACTCCTCTGTCCATGGGATTCTCCAGGCAAGAATACTGAAATGGGTAGCCATTTCCTTCTCCTGGGGATATTTCCCATCCAGGGATCAAACCCAGGTCTCCCGCATTGCAGACAGATTCTTTACCATCTGAGCCACCAGGGAAGCCCCAACTTGAGGGAAGGTCTCATCATTAAATAAATTGGGGAAAAACTGGGTTAAACAAAATTATTTAGCTCTATTTTCTATCAAACTTCTAAGTCTCTTTAATAGGCTAGTATAATTTTGAATCTATGAAAGAACAGAGTTACAGTTTATTGCATTTTCCAAGACAATTTACCTTGAACTTATTTTTTATCAAATAACTATTAACATCGAGTATAATTATTTTTCTGAAGAACAAAGATTGGGAAACTCTCCAGAAATCAATATGTCTTGACACTACTAACCACATTTCCTGAAGAAATTACTTCCCTGCATTATGATATAATATGATGCGCTTGCCTTTTATAGTCAGTAAGAGAAAGAGTTTTTAAAATAAGCTTTCTTTTTGCCATAACATAATTACAGCATCTATCACACCTTAGATAAACATTGATAGTGTTCATTCCTTCCAGAATTTCTTGCCAGCTACTGATTATATCTACAGGTTTTTTAATGGGCAATGAGACTAATAAACAATAAGAGCTTTCCCCACCTTTGAATGCTAGGAAGCTCAAACTCAAATAAATGCACCTAACTGTATAACATATTCTAGGTTGCTGAAAATTTTTCTTTTTAAATAATGTTTAATGTCTTTGTATTATAATTGGGTATCCTGATGCTTGGCTTATACAATTATAACTGGGTTAATAAATTCCACCCTAATAAATGCAGTGCAGAATATCAAGTGTGAAGATTTAATTCAGATAAATTGTACAGAATATCTTGTTCAGTATCTCAATCATGGTAAACACGGTAGCCATGATTATTATCTATGTTAATATCACTTTTGCCTTTCTCTTGTTAATGTTAATGGTAGAGAAGAGTAAAACATAAAAAGTAAAAGTTACCTTTCTTATTATTTCTCATCCTCACTCCCAAACCTCAATAGGAAACGTTATTTTTTTATTGTTTCAGTTTCCAAATTTCTGAAACTACCAAAATAAATGTTACCATTTCTTCACTTATCATTTTTAAACAGTGTTTGTTAATGTTGTCTATAAAAGAGGGAAATTTGCATATTGGTAGTTCTTGTATTAGCTATATTTATGAAGTAGAAATAGTGTATTCTTCATCTTTGGCTTTTTAAAATAAACATTTTATTGTACACATACGAAGTGCAAGATGAAAAAGGGAACAGCTATGTGAGTTTTCACAAAGTAAACACACCCATGTAACCACTGCCCAGATTAAGACACAGATCGGCACCAGTGTCCCGTAAATTTCCTTCTTGTCTCCACCATCTTGATTTCTATCCTCATTGCTTGATTTTGAGTACTTTTAAACTTTTTAATAAATCAATCATTTTTTGTGTGTGTTTAGTCTCTTTCACTCAAAATTACTCTAGTGAAATTCATCCACTTTATTGAATACATTAATAGCAGTAGTGCTGTATTTTTTATTATGTACAGAATGCCATTAAATATCATATTTATCCATCAAGTGTTAAGGGATATCTGGGCCATTTCCAGCTCTATACTAGTGTAATTACAGCTACAATAACCATTCTTGTGCAAATGTTTTGAATCATATGTATTATGCATTTTTGTTGGGTATTAAACTAGGAGTGGAATTGCTGGGTTAGATGATGTATAAAAGTTATACCTCAGTAGACATTGCCAGTTTTCCAAAAGTGGTTGTGCCAACTTATACTTCCTTGAGAACTGCATGAAAGTTTCAATTGCCTCATGCAGGCCAACATTTGATAGTTCCAGTCTTTTTAATTGTGGGCTTTCCCCCCTTAATATGTCAACTTCACATAATACCTTAAAATATATTCCACATAAACTGAGGAAATTAGCAGCCCTACACTTCCATTTTTCTTTCTTACACAAACCTCCAAGCCTATTAAGTATATAATTATCTTTATATTATAAAAGTTTAATTTACATTCTCTTCTCTAACTATAACTTTATTTGTGCTTTCTTGTACAGCTAGACTATAAAAATTAAAAACCCAATAAATGACAATTACAAAATTATGACTATATAAATATTATTCACTAGCCAAATGAAATAATGTGATGAAATCCCTACAGCAGGGAATGCAGTTCTATGTTACTAAATCTGTGCTACTCAATGAATGGAGAATCTTCCAAGTATAAAAGTCAAGGTTATTCTTCAACAACTGTTGAAAATATGACACATTTTACTTTGCTTCATATTTGGGTTCTTAGTTTATTTGTCCAGCTTTTGTACTGTTCAGGGTTTCCAATTGCCTTTTATTTTCTTGCTGACAAAAGAAAAAGATGTGTGTGTTTGTGGGTGTGCATGCTCAGTTGCTGTCTTCGACTCTTTGCGACCCCATGGACTGCAGCCCACCAGGGTCTTCCGTCCATGGGATTCGCCAGGCAAGAACACTGGAGTGGGTTGCCATTTCCTTCTCCATATATACATACGTACACACACACACACATATATATACACACACACACATATATATACATACCTATATATACTTCATCATTAATTTTATCCAATTTATGCATTAATAATTGTAAGAAATCCATTCTTTGGAAGATGTTATTCTTCAGGACCTCTGATTCTGGTGATACGTCCTAATTTGAATTGACTGCTCTCCACTACGTAACTGCCATTCTAGGAAATGTTTCTACTGTACTCTTAAATTAGATGCACCGCTTTTCTACTTTTCCACTTTCCTCTTTCCTAGGTGTCCCCTCTCTGTCTCTCCATGTGTACATGTGAAGTCACTTAGTCGTGTCTGACTCTTTGAGATCCCTCAAAGACTGTAGTCTGCCAGGTTTCTCCATCCATGGGATTTTCCAAGCAAGAGTACTGGAGTGGGTTGCCATCTCCTTCTCCAGGTAACCTTCTCGACCCAGGGATCAAACCCAGGTCTCCCACACTGCAGGCAGACTCTTTACCATCTGAGCCACAAGGGAAGCTTGAGCCACAAGGGAAGCTTGAGTACCAAGTGTATATGTGTGTGTGTGTGTGTGTATATATATACACATATATTTATATACACACACATATATATATACACACATATATTTATATATACACTCATAAATATATGTACATATTTTTTCTTTGCTTAACTATCTCAGCATGTTTTTTCTAAAAGGGCTCAGTAACTTTTTTCTAAAAGTACATGTAGGATATAAACTATCTGAGTCATTGTATGTCTAAATATGTCTTTATTTTATGCTCACCCTTGATTGACAGTTCTGGGCTTAAAAGCATACTTTTTCAGAACTTTGAAAACATTGAAAAAAATTTCTAGAATCTAGTGTTGATAAAAAGTCTGATACCAAGTTAATTCTCATTCCTTGAGAAACTTTTAGGATTTTTTCTTTTTCATAATGTCCTAGAATTTCAAGAGGATTTATTTATCCTGCTTAGAATTCCATGGATCCTTTCAATCTGAAAACATTCTTTTGTCTCAGGAATTTACATCAATCACATACGTTGTAGTTTCTTTCTCTCTTTGCTTTCCCAATGCCTTCTGCTGTGTCTTTTCAATTCATTTCTGGGTACCTACTTTTTTCAAACATCTGCCTTTACTTTGTCAATTTTTTCTATTAGTGAATATTTATTTTGGTGTCATATTTTTATATTCTAACAGTTCTGCATATTTTTGGCCTCTGTATCATTACAGCTGGTCTTGTTTTATGTATGTAATATCTTCTTGAGTATTTCTGAGGTTAATGATTAGAATGTTTAAAAATGTATCCTTTGTTCTTGAATTACCTCTTCTTTCTTCCAGTTAGTTATCCCTCAAACATCAGTTGTTATTAGCTTACATTTCTTAATAGAGAACTAAGTTGAGAATACAAGTAGCTAGTGTGGAGAAGGCAATGGCACCCTACTCCAGTACTCTTGCCTCGAAAATCCCATGTACAGAGGAGCCTGGTGGGCTGCAGTCCATGGGGTCGCAAAGAGTCGGACACGACTCAGCGACTTCACTTTCACTTTTCCCTTTCATGCATTGGAGAAGGAAATGGCAACCCACTCCAGTTTTCTTGCCTGGAGAATCCCAGGGACGGGGGAGCCTGGTGGGCTGCTGTCTATGGGGTCGCACAGAGTCGGACACGACTGAAGCGACTTAGCAGCAGCAGCAGCAGTGTGAGTTATATAGATACAGTTCTTCAGTCAACCTTTCCTTCCTCAGAATGACAGGATGTGAAAACCATCAGGGTTTACCCAAAGGCCTTGGGCCAGGAACAGACAAAGAGGTAGTTAGGCATGCTATACCTGCATATTTCTCACTAAGTTAATGCCGAAATGGGGAGGGTTTTACACTGAGGGTCATCATCACTAAAGATTCATGAACATCTCAAAAGATTGGTTTTATAGTTTTAGATTTGGGAATGATATTAAATGGAGAGTGATTAAAGGGTAGCAGGGTTAATTAACCTTCCCAGGTGCTTCATCCTTCAACAAAAAGATCACATTATTTTCTATCCCCTTCTTCTTGATCTCCCAAATCAACACTAATCTGGAGCGTATCTGTGCCTCCACTACCAGGAAGCATACCTTCTCTTCCATTTTTCTTGTATTTGTTCTGGATTATAATTTCTGCTTTAGTTTATCTACTTTCCATCTTTCAGAAACTTCTGAGAATCTCTGGCCCCTTGATATCCATTGCATCCATTTTTAGAACCGTCCTTTTTGCTTTCATGTTGACATCTGGGATACAGCTGAGGGAAAGCTTTTGGTTGGTGTGATTTGAGTCTCCAATCCTTATACAGAGTTTAACATTTTGGAGGCATATATCTAAAACAAATAAATATCATCAACATAAAAATATCATTAGGAATTAATATTCTTGAAAACTGTCTTGATTCTGAGACTTTATAACTGAGTCTTCAACAGTTTATGGACCAAATTTACCAACAAAGTATTTAAATACAAAGGCAATAAATGAGCTCACTTTTGATCTGTATGAGGTCACCTTGCTTTATAGAATAGGAAAGATTCAATTCAATCAGAAACTCTGTGGGGTCCTAGATATTCCCCAGACTGAATTCGGTTGGGTTTTCTGTCATGCAGAATTTAACAACAGTTTGTCCTTCAGCCTCCAGCTTCCAGGTGCTGTTCCTGGCATCCTGCCAGAAACTTCCTCCAGCTTGCTGGGAGTAGGCTTCCAGAGGAGGAGGGGAAGGAGGAGGGTGCGGAACACCCCTCTGGTTAGGAGGGAAACTGGAAAATCAGCAGGTGTTAGAGGATGCTGAAAGCTCCTTGGAGTGGTCCTATGGCTTACTTCTTCATGTGATATGAAAACTTGAAAAAATATTTTCAAAAATCAAAGAAGGGGAAAGAATTATCTGAAACATGCCAAGTCCAAAATGAACATGTGAGATTGGTTAATCCCAGATACCTTTAGAAATGAACACTATGCCTTCAACAGGGCATTTTATTTGCACCAAATACTCTGTACTTGCTGGGGATATAATGACAAGTAAAGTATATATACTAATTTCAAGGAATTCACAGTCTGATGGTTGTAATCACAGATAATCACAATCCCATTTGCAAAGTATAAGGAAAGATATCTATAGATGTTTTATGAATACATAGAGTAGAGGTTCCTATCAGTTGTGTGTTGGTAAATGTTAAACAACTGGATTTCTGGGATTTATGGGGAAGCTCTGATTTATTGCATTTGCCAATTTCCATGGTGTAAACACACCATAGCAAATTTTAAGCTATTAATGTGACAAAGGATGAGATGGTTGGACTCAATGGACATGAGGTTGAGCAAGCTCTGGGAGATGGTGAAGGACAGGAAACCCTGGCATGCTGCAGTCCACAGGGTCACAAAGAGTCAGATATGACTGAGTGACTCAACAACCATGTGATGTCACTGACTATGGAATTGGGGAGAAATGTGCATACCATTATATAGCATTTCCACCATATTGATACACTAGAGCTTAAGAGTACAGATAATAAAATGCTGTAAAATAATAATTAGAAGTGATGAAATTTGAACTTTTTTTGTTTTGAATATATTTTACCTGTAAATTTTCATAAGATAATGTTTAATAATAGATGTGCTTAACAACTGGCTTGCAAAACTTGAAAATTTAATCAGTACAGTACAGTACTGGCTGTTTAGAGTCAGAACAAGCTGGCTTCACATGCAACTACCCCTAACTGGGGGCTGGGGCAACAGACTTCGGACAGAACACAAATGAGGGTGGAATCCTTTACCATTAGTGTGTCTACGCCAGAATCTAAAGGAGAAAGGTAACAGAGGGGAAGAAGGAGTAATGGGAAGAGCTGATGATGCCCAGAGACAGTCTGCTCCACAGAGTTAAAGCAGCACAGCTTTAAAACCCTGATTTTTAACCATGCTCTTGTTAAATAATCACCTTCTGCTTAGTGGGGAGGGGAGGATAGCGGAGGGGAGGGGAGGAATTAGCTCCCTATCTGGACATCCCTTCTAATAGCTTATGCTAATGTGGACCACCGAGACAGCGGGGGCGGGGGGGGGGGGGGGCGGTGCATGTGACCAGTGGTCCACTAAACAAAATGATTCAGTGGAAATCCTAAATTGGCAGTGGTGCTCAGCTTGGAGCTAGCGGACCAAGACCTATTGAGGCTGTATGGTGTTCTGGGGAATGTGACTGATACAGGAGGCTACAAGTAGTTGAGTCAATTGTCATTTTTAAACTGTATCTTAAAAGCTCTTAACAAACTGTGTACACTCAACTGTTCTCACCCATATATCAGGCTTCTTTTGATTCCAAGTGACTGAAAAAAAACCTGGCTGTAATTAGCTCAGGTATTGGGGAAAATTATTGGTTAGTATAATGTAAGAAGGGGCTTCCCTGGTGGCTCAGTGGTAAAGAATATGCCTGCCAATGTAGGAGACGCAGGGTGGATCTCTGGGTCAGGAAGATCCTCTGGAGAAGGAAATGGCAATCCACTCCAGTATTCTGGCCTGGAAAAACTCCATGGACAGAAGAGCCTGGCGGGCTGCAGTCCATAGGGTCACAACTTAGTGACTAAACAACAATGTAAGGGAAGAAGTCTAGGGTAGAGCTCAGACCTTACTTAAGGCAGTTCTTGAGTAGAGAGGCTCAGGTGATGACGCTGGGACCTATCTCTTTCTTTTTGGCTCCACTTCCATTTCAGATAGGCTCTGCCTTCAAAATCACAGGAATGGGAATCTGCTCAGTATCTCCCTCCCAGCAGCTGAACAAAACCCCAGGTTTGTCTTTGGTGAAAGCATGTTTGATTCCCGAGGACCAGCATGATGTCCCTATGGAGCTGCCTAAATGGTTAGGCTGGTGGCTCCCAAATCACCTGCACAGTAGGGTCACCTGGGGAATCTTGAAAAATTCCTAAGCAGAGACCACATCTCCAGTCAATTAAATCACACACTCTGGGGTTGATGCAGGTGTCATTATTTTTTAAGCTCCCAGGTGATTCCAAGGCAGAGACAAATTCAGAAACCCCTGAACTGGGAGCTCATAAGAACATTAATTTTTCAAATCCCCTTCTAATTTATTAAGAAAGTCGAGTTAGGTTAATTTCCTTAGTGTCTACCTCAAAAGCTTTCTTCCCGTGCTGCACCATCTCTATGACAGAGGCATTCATTCCTCTCGCTGGCCCAGTCTGGGGCCTCCATCTGTATCCTCCACCTGCGTGTGGCTCTCACTCCCTCCTCTCAACTTGCCTTGCCTTGCTCTGGAATCCTCTCTCCTCTGATCTGCATCTTCAAGTTTCACCTCTCTCCTGGCTCTTTCCTTTAAAATAAAAAAAAAATGTTCACATCTCTATCTCATCATACCCTTCTGTATTCCCTATGGCCTCAGCTTCCACTACCAGAGGCTGCTGCCCAGCTGCAGCCTAGCTTTCACTGTGCCCCTTTGAAGAGTGGCGGGTACTCACAGTCTTTGAGGGTGCCTGAAACCCTTATAATCCAGTGTGGACTTCATTACTCTGCTGAAATTGTTCGCTCAAAGGTCAGCAACCACCCACTTACAAAGCTGAATGGCTGTTCATCTGTTACTCTCTTTCTCAACAAACGCTGCTCTCTCTCCCCCTGTTTGAAATATTATCCTTGCTTTGCTTTTTGGATGTTATGGCACATAAATGCTGCTTTCCTCACTGTTTTACTTTCTGTCTTTGAGAACATATATGGGGGATGCATTCCAAACACATTTCTGCCACCTTTGTTAGCTTTAAAATGCCTTTGAGAACAAATGTGGGGTATATGGATCCTAAACAGTTTCTCAGGAGATATGTGTCAGGAGATTTTAAAGTGAAAATATACTAAGGCAACAATTTAGAATACAAGAGAAATTCTTTTTTTTTCCCGCCATCTCTAATTCCTCTTTCGTTTTTTAATTGAAGTATAGCTGATTTACAAAGTTGTGTTAGTTTCAAGCATACAGCAAAGTGATTCAGTTATACATAAATAAACATCTTTTTTCCAGATTCTTTTTCCTTATAGGTTTTTATGAAATATTGTGTATAGTTCCCTGTGCTATATAGTTAGGTCCTTGTTGGTTATCTATTTTACATATAATGCTATGTATATGTTATTATTCAATTCCTAACATATTCCTCCCTCCTCTTCCCCTTTGGTAACCATAAGTTTATTTCCTATGTCTGTGGGTCTATTTTTGTTTTGTATATAATTTCATTTGTGTCATTTGATTTGACATTCACACTTCTAGGCATATATTTAGTGAAAAATATAATTCAAAAAGATACATGCACCCTAATGTACACTGCAGTGCTTCCCTGGTGGCTCAGAGGTTAAAGCGTCTGCCTGCAAGGCGGGAGATCCGGGTTCAATCCCTGGGTTGGGAAGATCCCCTGGAGAAGGAAATGGCAACCCACTCCAGTATTCTTGCCTGGAGAATCCCATGGACGGAGGAGCCTGGTAGGTTACAGTCCACGGGGTCGCAAAGAGTCAGACACGACTGAGCGACTTCAAGACAAGGAAGCCACCTAAATATCCATCAACAGATGAATGGATAAGGAAGATGTGGTATATTCATTGTATACAATGGACTATTAGCCATAAAAAAATGAAATAATGTCATTTGCAACAGCACAGATAGATTAAGAGATTATCATACTAAGTGAGGTAAGCCAGACAGAGAAAGACAAATATATATCATTTATATGTGGAATCTAAAAAATTGGAAAAATGGTACAAAAACATTCTTTAAAGATACCTATTACCATCGTTCGTTAGAGTGAGTCAATAATATTTTCTTATGGAAATGGTGTGCTAATAATGCACAAGTGGGTAGAATATTCAGAAGTAAATGTTGGCAAAAATATGTGTTCATAGACAGTATATCTTAAACTCTTATTAAAAAGCACATAGAACAGAATAAATTATAAATTAACTTGCCATGCACGCCCCTATTATAACACTGGCAACATATTTTAAGTGACAATATTAGGTTTTACTTTTCCTCCTAATTCATCTTCGCTTTGAAAATTAGGTAGAAAATTTACTCCATATGAATTTCAGTTACTGTGCTTTCCTTCATATGTTCAGCTATTAGTAACCTAGTTTGAATTATTAATAAGAATTAATAATAGTAATTAATATAACAAATCTTTCTCATTTTCTAATAGCCAGAGAAGCTTTGTCTGAATTTAGGTGGTCACCATTGACTTGAGAAATATGAGACCATTCTGTTTCAACTGCTTTTGTAATGGCAAGGTCAAAGTTTCTCTGCGTTTGGAAAGTGAAGTAACATCCTTCAAGAAGCTAAATGTGCATGGCTTTTTTTGAGATATATGAGGTATTGAAACTTTAATAAAGTAATTGCCAAAGAAATTTTGCAACCATATATTTTCTTCTGTAGGTTTAATAAGGCAAAGATGATTAATTTTTAGGTGAACATATAATTCTCGTGTATATGAGCAGAATAATGCCAAGAAACTAAATAAAAGAGACGAAAAGAAGAATCTAAACATTGACTTCTCCCTTATATTCCTAGAAATTTTCAGAATACATATTTGCCTTTTCTCAAATAAACTAAATTATGTTTTCTGCAAGAAAAAAGTGAATTTACTAAGACAAAATTTCAAAATCAATTAGCAGTAGAAAATTAAACAATTTTCTTATGGCTAACATATGACTTTTAATTTATAGATGAGGAAACAGATTCACTGAGGAGGTTCAGTTCTTTTTTTTTTTTTTCCTGCCACACAGACAAAAAATAGAAGAGCTGAATCAGGGTCACAGGTCTTCCCACTTCCAAGTCAACTCTATTGTCCCTATATTGAATGTTGAGGGATTAGTGGTGTGTTACCTTGGTTGATTTTCTGTTAATATTTTAGGTGACTAGGTATATGGCTCCCATCTCCTCCTACATTAGAAAAAGAGGGGCCAAGAAAAAATATTGGGTCTCATTTTCTCAAAGTGAGAATGTCTATTCTAAATTGGATTTCCTTTCCCCAGTAATGAACCAATTTTTCCTTCCTGAACACACATGATCATATCAGAAGGGTCTGGACTTCTTCTTCTTCACAGGAGGTTATATGATGACCAGTTACTCCATCATAAGGATGGGTGACTCCTGGAAGGAGAAAAAGAATTTCTAGTATGCAATTTTCATCCAGAAAGTGGGAAAGAAATAAACCTGCAACTATGATAAGTCTAGCCAGTTTTACAAAAGAAAAGATTCAGAGCATGAGGAATAAGACGATCCAAGCGGCTGTTCCATGTAAACTCCCTCAGAGCACTGGTGGAAGAATTGTCCTATTCAACTGGGGTCTCCCCACTTGTGAGAGAAATATGCCCTGTGCCCTAGCAACAGATGACAATTCAACAAAATGAGGCAATCTGATTTTGTGCAACAACTTTGAAGGGCATGGAACTTTTAAAAATGTATAGGCTGGAATGATGAATGAGCAAACCAGCTTTGATGGTATGAAATTAAGAGATAGAGGCCAAGGAGAAAAGATACATTTTCAGGTGAGATGTGAAAAGGGATGGAAAGTTAATGAGGTAGAGAGAGAGAGACAGTCAAGCTGTTCCAGATGGCAGGATCTGACAGAGGAGGCCAGTGCGGGTTAGCAGGAGAAATGAGGATGGGGAGATGGGAGAAATAAGGTTCAGGAGAGAGAGCATTCTTAACCCAGATGATAATCAATTCTGAATCATATCATAGAGTGGATAAGGAGCCATCAGAGGAGAATGCTGGAGGAGCTGGGAGATGAGACACAGACAGATGGCAAAGTGCAGAGGGACCTGAGCAGAAAATTTGAAGACATCAAAAGAAGAGCAATCACACTCAGAACAATGACACTGAAGTCAATGGCTGATACAGAATCTTTAGATTAAAAGAATATTGCAGAAGGGAGCACAGGAAATATTTTTCCTCTTCCATTAAAACCAAAAATAATTCAATGTATTGTTGAAGTTGATGGAGATTACACATAGAAGATGAATTTCTGAACAGAGAAAGTTTTAAACACTGGATGAGTGTCGAAGAGTTTAAAAAGACTCAGAGGTCACATGAATAGTCCTCTGAAAGATTACCAGACAGGGTGAGATTGTTCATCTTGGAGAGAATTAAGAAGATTGCTGGCTGTCTAAGATGGTTTCACTTCCCTCAGAAGACAAGTCCTAGATGAATGTCTGACCTTCCCTTTCAAGCACGATGATTCCATGACTGGAGGAAGTATAAGGAGCAAAGACTGAGAGGAAGAGCCTTTAAATTCTGTTTGGTGCCAGTGGATCAAGTCAGGCCCAGGAGCGCTCAGGCAGGAGAAGAGATGAAAGGCTACTGGGTTGGGGCAGAAATCAAGAAGGAGAAAGAAAGTGTGCACAGCAGGGGGCAGTGGGGTGCCAGCCACAAGCTCAGACACCCCACTGGGACTCAGGCCAATGGAGCTGCCTGGAGCAAGCTGATGGGAAAGGGACAGGGAAAGTTCACTTTATTCTAGGCCATATGCATGTCTGGGACGAGAGAGGAAGAGGAGGCAAGTAGAACATAAAATGACACTCAGGCCAGCTATGGTGAATGATCTCGACATCTACACTAAAGGGAAGGCAGAGATTTTGGGACATGAGACCTGAGCCAGGAGAGAGAAGATGAGGACATAAAGTGAATGGAGACTGAAAACGAAAGGTGACCAGAGCCAGATGTTCCCTGTGGAGCATCAGTAAACATGTGTTGGCTGATGTTGACTTTAGCAGACAGAAGAAAACGTGTGAAGAAAAATGCCATTGCCTGTGGAGCACTGAAGCTCTGATCTCCGAACTAAAAACAGTGGCACCTCAGAAAGAAACAGGGTCACAGCAGTCATCGCTACAGAAAATGGTTCTTTGCCTAAAGAAAGTGAAAAAGTGACAGTGTTAGTCACTCAGTCATGTCTGACTCTTTGTGAGCCCATGGACTGTAGCCCAGCCAGGCTCCTCTGTCCATGGGATTCTCTAGGCAAGAACCCTGGGGTGGGTAGTCATTCCCTTCTCCAGGGGATCCTCCTGACCCAGGGGTTGAACCTGGGTTGCCTGCATTGCAGGCAGATTCTTTACCATCTGAGCCACCAGGGAAGCCCTAGGAGGCCAACCCATTTCAAGGAGAAGGAAAGGATACAGTCATGACCTGAGAAAAAGAAAAAAGGTTGCAGAAGCTGTGCAAATATATTCCCTTCTCCAAGAACACGTTCACTTCTCTTAAGGTACTGTATGTAGCCCCTGGCAAAGAAAGCAGGAGTCACAAAGGTAAGCAGTTGTGAAGATAGGTGCCAAGAAGCCTGGATCTACTTGCCTGAGAAAAGTCCTTTGTCAGGTGTGGCTGGAAAGCTGAGAAAATGTTATTTTTGGATTTGGCTCCAAGGCTGAGTAATCAGTAGGCAGTCTCAGTGTGGAGGGAAAACAGAGGCAGAAGACAGCATCTCTTCTCTAGATTTCAATATTAGACATAAAAGAACACTTTGGACAGTTTTAGTCTCTTCATGATCCAAAGTTCCTATCTTAATGGCAGGGGCAGGCTTTTGAAAAAAGATTATTTTCTTGTTCTTTTATTTTTATTATTTTTTTAAATGTTCCTGCTCTTGAGCTACCTTAGGAGGAGGCCCATAAGGCAAACAAAGCAAAACAGTCACCTGAAGCCTTAATAAGAAAACAGACTCAATTCCCAAGTCTGAAAAGTACTAAGTTCACCTAAAGTAAGTTGTGCCATAAACCTGTGGGTCATGCTTCTATGCAGGATGATCAAAGGATTTGCCTGTAAATGTATATTTTATAGAAAATCATTTCACAGAAAAGAACAATTTATTTATTGTTAAAAATATATTGATTTAAAAATGCTTTCTACCCTTATAAAGTGGCCCAGCCCAGGATTTTAGTGCCCAAAATGGCAGTGCCTGGCACACACGGTAGATACTCAATAGATACTTGTTTAATGGATAATAGATGGATGCCTGAAGAAATCTAGAACACAAGTAAAATATTAAGAATGTATGCATGTGTAGAAAATAGTGCCTTTAATTGCATCCTTTTTTCTTCAAGAAAATTTAAAAGATACTATAATTACCACATTGTTTTTTCTAGTGTGTGGCATCAACCACAAATTGCAAGGTAGTTTCAGAAACACAGAGCAAATCTTCACTGACCCACCTAGGAGCTGGGTGAGGTTCTAGTCACAAGGGGTTCAATAAAGAACTGAAAGCATTTGCCAAAAATTCACAGAAAATTTGAAAATCCTACCACTGTGAACTAGGCGAATCTGATTCCTTTTAACAGACAAGTTGCAAGGCAAAGGGTAAATATCTGGAGGAGGTGGATTAGGTGCAACCTTCAGTGGGTATAAAGAAATATGTGTGTTTGGGGGTTGAGGGTGAGGGTGTGGGAGCTGTGTGGGGAGACAAGGCAGGAAAGAAACATCATTCAATATATATCCACACGCTACTCCTGCATCCACCCCCAAAAAACAAAGAAGGGTCATTTAAGATTATAATTACATATAGTTCTTGGTTGCATTACTACAGCCTAAGAAAAATAGCAGGATAGGTAGGGACGGGTTGCTGGAACTCAATGCATCCGTTTGGAACAACAGGTATCACTGACGGACTTGAACTTTGACAGGATGATAAGGAGATGATGAGGTAGGTGGTATGTTACTTGAACATCCAGGTAAATGCCCAAAGGATACAAATAACAGCAAATTGACTCCACATAGAGATTTTGTTTCACTAGTCAATTGGCAGTGTTCAGCCAAATGCCAAAAAGAAAACAGCAGACACAAAGATTTGGGGGGAAAAAAGGGAAATAGCAACTGCAAAGAAGTATCAATCCTTGCCTCATTTATCTAGATTTCTAGCAACTCTCTTAGTAAACATTTAAATCTCCTTTCATGAATGGAGATCAATGCTTCTGTAAGACATAGGAAACTGGACAAAGTTTAAAAATATTTGTAAGCACTAAAAATTGCTTAGGTTCATCCTGGTATATAGGATTTGTAAAAGAATCTCCAATATACATGAATAGAAAATACCAATTGTTTCATGATTATAATGTAATGAAGGCATCAACTTCTCAACATCAAGATGAGTAAATGCTGAAATCAGCCAAGAAAAGAACTTTTTAGAATAAGAGAGCTTATTTTAGAATAAGAGAGCTTGGTCCTAGCCCAAACCATCATATAAAAGATAGTCTTTTAAGTTTTTCATAAACAGAAATGGCACATTTGTACCAAGTGCCTAAAGTCAGAACAGAATTTACTACCCCATGCTAACAGCCTAATTTAAAATGGATAGTCTTTCCTATATTTTCCCCAAAGTACCTTTTAAAGGACTTGCTCTGCTATCCAAACAACTTGCAAATGAATCCAGTAGTATTCATTCTCTTTCCTGGTATTGACTCAAGACCTATTTCTCACTATTTGCTTTGTGCTCATTCTTCTGCCAAATAAAATATTAATTGCATTTTTAGCTGCACTGCTGGTGATCAAAGAACTCTGATATGTCAAGCTAAACTGATAGAAATAGCATCCATTAACATATTTATAGGTTCAGAGTTCCTAGAGCATAATTACATCCATTAATTACTTGACAGTACTCTTATGTTACATGCTGAAAAAGAAAGGCATTTGCAGATACACACTTTTAATCAGTGAAGTTTTTTCAAATAATAAATTCTCTCTAAAGAAGATTCTATCTAAAGGAAATAAGGCAAAAAGGCTCACATCTCTATCTGTACCTAAGGCAAGATTTTTAAAATCAACATTCACTAAGTTTGCAAAAGAATTCACACAAAGTAAATGAGCTGACACAGAGAGAGTGATTTCAAAGAAAAGCATATTTAAAATATTACGGAGAGATGTAATTAATATTTTAGAGTTCTAAGAAAGACAATCACAAGCCAGGAATTCTTGAAGAGAGGATACAAAGCAATGGTTTTTTACTTTCAAATAAACTTCTTCAAATAGCACATAGGATCAAAGTATTTTAAATTACCTACATTTCTGAACATGAAATTCTAAAAAAAAAAAAAATAATAAAGCTGTCCTGGGAAAAGGCTCATGATATGTTGGAAATTAACAGAATAAACAATGATTCTGTGAATTCGCCAGCTGTGCGGGTCCTGAAGCTGCCAGCCGCATTTAGCACATGTGTCATGGAAAGGACAGTAACACACACGTGAATTCTCATGCCCAGTTAATCAGCATGCAAAATGACAGGTTCCCATGATAACTTCAGCACCGGACACAAACACATTTTCTTTTCAGCAATGAATGAAGTCACTATGAAAAAAACCCACATACACACACACGTACATACACCAGTTGGGTTCATGATTTCAGCATGAACACAATCAGGATCTAAGAACAGAAAGCAAAGCCCAGTCTACCTGTCCATGTCTGTCTATCTGTACATATTTCAGAGTTCTTTGTTGCCTGACAATCAATTGTAAAGGCAGTTATATTTGAAAGTAAAAATAAAAACAAAACCCATTAACCTGAGTTTATTAAGCTACTGCAACGGACTTGAGGAGTGAATAGCAAGGAAATCACAGTACCTTTAGTAAGTCGCCTCAGAATTTGACAACGGCATTTAAAAGAGACAGCTATCATTCTTGCTCACTGCTTGCCGTGGAAAAGAGTACTCAGGGCTGTGCTCTGGTGGCTGCAGCAGCAGCATATGAATTCCTTGCGCACATACCAGGAGAAAGGTAGTCCCAGCGGGGAGTGACAAAGCTTAATTCCTCTTGGCTGATGCAGAGGTCCCCTACATGTCATCTGGCAAAGCTGTGTCATTCACAACTCCGAGCACCCCTGCCCGCCACAGCCTCCTCCCTCCTTGCACCATCACAATGGCTTAGAAAGTGAGGCTGTTTCGATAGCAACAAAGCACCAAATTGTAGAAAGCAGGGACGACGCGGGGAGAGGAGCCATGCCATAAATCTAATACTCAACACTGAGCAATGCCTACAGTTTTAGGCAAAGGACTCTGTTTTCCAGCCAGTTCATCCCCTAACTCCCTTCCCTTTCCGGCTCAGCATCAAGTCAGTGTGCTTAGGGGGTGTCATGTAACTGGAAAGGCAAGTAAAATGCTTGCACTCTTACTTTAGGGTGAAACGTATGTTTCATATACTATGTTCTTTTAACAACAAAAAAGAAACGCAAAGGAAGGAGGCAGTCCATCTCTGGGATGCAGTAGAGAGTAGTATTTCTGCCTACAGAAGAGCAGCAGCCCTGTGACAGAGTCAGAAAGAAAGAACTATGTGGCACTTTACTAATCTACGAGGGTCAAGCCAGCTTAGATGGAGAGAGGAAATGCAAGAAGGGCTCATACAAGGCAATCGCCAGGCAGATGGAGTTCCAGCCCCGTTAATCACGCTTTCCAAAAAAGGACTTGGCTGGAGAGCAACGCAGTCAAGATAGTTTCTAAAGATACCAAGAACAAAAGGAAACAAGGCCAAGTATTTCTATTTTTAAAGTACCTTATTATCCCATTTGCCAAACAACCCTCCCCCAAGCCCATTCTTCTCGTTATGCAAATAAAACAGTCTAGTGACAGAGAAGATATTGGGGAGTATCTGCTTCAGTGGAGTGCAGAGCAAATGAACAGACCCATTCACAAAATGACAAGAAGGCGGAGCACAGTTCTTCCTCTGCCAGCACCAGCCTACTCACTATACAGTCAATACAAACTAACATTTGGTATGGAATTTTAATTCAAGAACCTCGATGAACATTCAGAAAATAAAGGGAAAAAAATCATAGCTGGCCAGGAACTCAGTCAATTAGTCAAAACAAAAAGATATATCACTGCCCAAACTATTTGATTAGTATTTCTAAAACTATATAAATTATTCATGCAGTCTTATTCTCTACTCTAGAGCTGCTTTAAAAAAAAAAAAAAAACACTTTCAAGCTGGTTTCTAAAATAACTCCCAATAATCCAAATTGAAAGACAGAGCTTTTTCCTCTCCATTCATAAATGCCATAATAAGTCAGTTTCAACCAACTGAAACTGAAATGTGTATGCTTCCTACTGGGCATCCAGTAGACTAGTTTAATGTTATAAGCACCTACTTTAAAGGTCTTTGAAAGTCTTTTACCAAGGATGGTCTAGCTAGAGCAGTCAGCCACCACTAATCAATAGGAAAGTATATTAAATGGATTGTATTGCAGAATCAAATTTTTATAACTGTTCCAATGAGCATAAATCTGTTTTTGAACTTCAACCCATCTCATTTTTGCCTCTATTAGGTCATTCCCTAGTAATAGTTAAGCCTCTTTGATTATTTTTTCTTTAAATAGAGATGTACCTTAGTGGTAGAGAACTGGGTTATTAGTGAAAATGAGATAAACATTTATAGTTAGCTCTTTAAAAAGATCCCTCCCCAAATTTGTCTCTTCAAAGCCAGGCACTCAGAATATGCAGCCGTCAAATAACATTAGTAAAACCTTGGCAGTGGAACATCACCACTCCAGCCCATTTTATTAATGTCTATTCAAATAAAACTCAGAAATCTCTTGCCCCCTGCTATTATGCCTACTCAGATCTAATTTGCTTTTTCCTTCAGGCTAAAATAATCAAATATTTCCTCTTTTACTAGAATGTTCAATTTTTTTTTTTTTAAGGCTCTGGGCTCTGGCCCTAGAAAGATCTTCGGAACTGCTAAAACATTGTTTTCTGGCAGGAGAAATAACCCATCCTAGAGCCATAAACGGCTTCCTAGGTGGCGCTAGTGGTAAAGAATGTGCTGGCCAATACCAACGCAGGAGATGTAAGAGGCACAGGTTCGATTCCTGGGTCTGGAAGATTCCCTGGAGAAGGAAATGGCAATCCACTCTAGTATTCTTGCCTGGAAAATTCTATGCACAGAGAAGCCTGTCAGGCTACCGTCCACAGAGTCACAAAGAGTCAGACACAGACTGAGCGACTAGCATACACAGGGCTCAAATTAGGGTTTGTTTTTTTTTTTCTCTTTGTATATCGTGCTTGCTAATCCTGCTGAGCTCATGCTCAAAGCTCTAGGAGTCTTACAGAAATACAGCCATCCTGGAGGAAGGCTTTGTCAGGGAATGAAGGGATCTGCCATGTGTTTTCTTCCATGGGTGGCGTCTCTAGTCCTCAGAGATTTCCCTGGGAGCCATTCCCAGCTCAGTCTACTTGCCCTAAGTCCCTCCTTCACCTGTCAGCTACTTTGAATCCAGCCTCAGATCCTGAACAAATGCTGGCAAAATGCCTCCCATTAGTGTGAATTTTTAATTTTTTTTTCAGTCTCTAAATTTACTGACCTGCATGCAAAGGTCCCAAGAGGTTCAAGGCAGCTGGTAGAACTAGATCATAGCCTCCTGCCACAAGCCACCGCTGGGGTGGAGAAACCTCCCTTTCTCAGTCACAGACTAATGTCAGCAGGTGTCTCTGGAGCCCCTTAATCAATCGCAGTCCTTATGGTGACTTTTAGAGGGTCAACATGCTCTTAGAGGGTCAACAAGTGAGGACTATGGAAATACAAAATCAGGAAAAATTATACAAAATATATCTCTGATTAAGTTCCAAGGTGATCTGCCGAAGAGTTGCTTCATGACGTTTACTCCTTTTTTTTTTTGGAAAAAAAACTCAATATATGAAAATACGAGCTTGCTGGATTCAGGGTTGATTATTATCTTAGAATGATAATTCTTATATATATAAAAAACAGATTACTAAGTACACCTACACATAATGTATCATTACAGCAACTCTGTTACAGGTTTTTGTTCCAGATAAGGAACCTAGTTCTCAGAGAAAGCATTTTTCATCACAGTCACTCAGCTAGCAAGTGGTAAAGAAAAGGAAGGAATCCAAGACTTTTCAATCTGGATGAATCTGCCTTCTACTCTTTGCTTTTTCACTGTGTCCCTTTTGCATTGATAGAAAATGTGATCCCTATTACAGGGGTTACAATTCAATTAATAGAGAACTTTTAAGTGCAATTACAACAAAAGCAGAGACATTACTTTGCCAACAAAGGTTCGTCTAGTCAAGGCTATGATTTTTCCAGTGGTCATATATGGGTGCAAGAGTTGGACTGTGAAGAAAGCTGAGCGCCGAAGAATTGATGCTTTTGAACTGTGGTGTTGGAGAAGACTCTTGAGAGTCTCTTGGACTGCAAGGAGATCCAACCAGTCCATTCTGAAGGAGATCAGCCCTGGGATTTCTTTGGAAGGACTGATGCTGAAGCTGACGCTCCAGTACTTTGTCCACCTCATGCGAAGAGTTGACTCATTGGAAAAGACTCTGCTGCTGGGAGGGATTGGGGGCAGGAGGAGAAGGGGACGACAGAGGATGAGATGGCTGGATGGCATCACTGACTCAATGAACGTGAGTCTGAGTGAACTCCAGGAGTTGATGATGGACAGGGAGGCCTGGGGTCGCAAAGAGTCAGACACGACTGAGTGACTGAACTGACCTGAACTGAAGTGCAATTACATTTTACACTAGAAGGCTAATCTAAAGTCCATCACTTCTTCCACCTCCCCTTCTCCCCCACCTGTGCCCACACCCCTCTGAAGCACAGGTGATGTGTCCAGAGCCACAGAGACTAGAAGGAACCAGAAACCAGAGGCAGTTAAGACAAGTACTTCCCGGGATTCACACCAAGCCTTTACCACAGGAGTCCCTTGTGACTGGACAGTCTGTCCATCTAGACTGGTTGCTGTCTTTGTCATGCTCGTTTTTAAATATCATGAATATCACTGCCAATGACAGTGTGATATCAATTTTATCCTAGGATAGGGGAGGGAAGTGAGGACAAAGTAACCTTTCACACTGGCTCAAGCATTCCAAGATCTTCTCAAAACCATTCCACAGCACCATTGGTAGGTGGGAACAACTCGCCATTCACACACACACACACAAATCTTATTCTGCTAATTTTTTCATCTCTTTAATTTTTCTCCATTAAATTCATTCTTCTATATAGTATCTCCACTCCAAGAATAAACACTGCTGTTTGCAGATTCTGATTCTTAGCAAGAAAGAATCATCATAAAACATAAATTTCCTGCCATATATCTACACCTGGGGAACTCATTTAAAAAATAAAGAACATAACAATGGGGTTAACTCCACAAATAAATACCACACTATTTTACTTCATTAGAGTCAATTTGACTAAAGTACTGAAATAATTTGTACCTTCTTCGTTTCAATTTATTTCGTAACACACTCTGTTACAAAACACACTTGATAGATTTCATTTGATTATTTCACTTCAAAATGGTAAGCATGTTTAGGTCATTATTTAAACAGCACAGGACATCCTGAATTGGCTAGTACTGAATACACTGATTGGAGAAGGCAATGGCATCCCACTCCTGTACTTTTGCCTGGAAAATCCCATGGACGGAGGAGCCTGGTGGGCTGCAGTCCATGGGGTCGCTAGAGTCGGACACGACTGAGCGACTTCACTTTCACTTTTCACTTTCATGCATTGGAGAAGGAAATGGCAACCCACTCCAGTGTTCTTGCCTGGAGAATCCCAGGGACGGGGAAGCCTGGTGGGCTGCCGTCTCTGGGGTCGCACAGAGTCGGACATGACTGGAGCGACTTAGCAGCAGCAGCAGAATACACTGATTTTTTTCCATCACAGTTAATAACTATTAGGCATTTCCAAGTGTTCAGGGTATCTTAGAGCACAGTTTTCATGGAGGTCTTAAAATGTGGCCACAACTCCCTTTTTAGCTTCTTATGGTCAATCTCACTGACTAATTATAATCTGCTGCCATAGATAACTAATGAGAACCTATTGTATAGCACAGAGGGGGGAAAAGGTACAACATGTTTGTAGGACATATACTAAGTTAATCTTAAAAATGCATTCCAACATATATTGGGTACAGACAAATACTTTGATTTGTTTGATTCCACTTACACGAGGTACCTAGAATAGTCAAATTCATAGAGTCAGAAAGTACACTGGTAGATGCCAGGGGCTGGGGGTGGGGTACGGAAGGATAAGAGAGAATTCAGGTTTAATGAGAACAGAGTTTCAATTTGGGAAGGTGAAACATTTGGGAGAGCTGTACAACAATGTGAATGTACTTAGTGCCACTAAACTGGACAGTTAAATACGGTTAAAATAGTATGTTTTATATTATATGACTTTTACCACAATAAATTAAAAAAAAAAATCAACGATGAGCCTCAAACATGTTAGAAGCCTGTGACCACTGCTTGCCACTTAATTCATGGAGTGTGTCAACATAAACCCAAATAATAGGACCTGGATGCACACAGAAGGTGCCACCGCCCTGCTGCAGCTAAGGGCTACTGTGAGAAGAAGGAAGAATGAGACCTAATTTGCTGACAGCAGTGCAGAGGGTGTAATTGCCCAAGACAGGATTTATTAGGCATTTTTAACAAATATTTTATGAGAAAACATTTTTATAGAAGTAATGATGCCCTTTAGGAAGTGTCATTAGGACATACTCTTGCAAATCTGAGGTGATTAAAAAGCACTTAGTGGCTCTGAGCCTCTGGAGTGTTGTGATACTAAAGAGAGTGTATAATCCACACTCCATGCTTCCGTCGTCCAGGCTCTAATGCCCTTCCTGGTGCCAGGGGAAGAAGGTCGCTTCCACTTAACATGAGAAGGCCAGGAAAGCTCCCACTAGGGTAAGGACCTTTGACATTCGTCAGCTAAAAGCATCTGGTGGAAAATGTTAAAGCACGGAATATACAGAAAATGAGAAATGCCATACAAGAGGAAACCTGCCAGAAAGCATCCTCCTTAGCCCAGGTTAAACCCAACTATTTACTGGGGCATTATGTACAGAGAGCTTCCCTGGTGATTCGGTGGTAAAGAGTCAGCCTGCAATGCAGTAGCCACAGGAGGTATGGGTTCGATCCCTGGGTTGGAAAGATCCTCTGGGGGAGGGCAGGGCGACTCACTCCAGTATTCTTCTCTGGAGAATCCCCATGGACAGAGGAGCCTGGCAGGCTACAGTCCATAGAGTCGCAAAGAGCTGGACACGACTGAAGTGACTTAGCACGCATGCACATATGTAGAGAGAAGGCAGTATAGTGGCCAAAAGCCCAGGCTTTAGAATCAAATTGCCTGACTGTGAATCCTGCTTTTACCACTAAGTGGCTGTATGACCTTGAGCAAATTTCTTTCCCTTTCTGTCCTTCATTTGTAAAGTGGTGAAAATCACTTCTAGGTTGTTTTAATGATTGTGTTATTTATATAAAGTGACTTGAACACAGAAAGTAAAAGGTTTTATAAGTCACTAGGAATTTGGTAGAGAATACCATCTTGTAATCTGGTAGTTGGTTACAGAGCCCAGTTTCTCTAGATGGGCTGGGGATTCACAGCTAAAACAATCCATTTTCCACAAAGTCTTCCAAGATCACAATACCACAAAGTGATCTTTTCCCCTCAACTCTCACAGCCTTTTCTTGCTCTCATGCCCCCACATTCTGTCAGAGCATTTTGGTCTTCTTCTTCAGCATTTTGCCTACTCCCAGGACTCTAGTAATCACCTCTAACTTTTAACACCAAATCTCCATCTTGAGCCCCAAGTTGCTCTCTTATTTCAAAACCAACTTCCCTGATCCTTGACTCCAAGATCTATGGACACCCTTTATCACTATCTCAAACTAGACTTGAACCAGATCTAGCTCCTTAGTTTTATCCCTAACAAGGGGTTTGCTCCTTCTCCATGAAGTCCTGGCATCACCACCTTCTTCCTCAGCGGTCCACTCCTTTCAAGGCCACCTTTAAAATCCCTCCTGACACATTCCTATTTTGATTGACTGGCATCTTAGTCCAAATTTGGATGGTCACTGTATGCAGGAGTTTTCTCTCACAGACATTTATCGATAGTTTTGTTCTGGGCACTAGGGCACTGGGCCCCATGTGGGAATACTTCCTAACTTATCCCAGAATCAGTGGCCAATATTTGTTTTCATTTTTATTAATAACTGAATAGTTCTTTAGGGGCTTCCCTGGAGGTTCAGACTATGGAGAATCTGCTTGCAATTCAGGAGACCCAGGTTCAATCCCTGGTCTGGAGAAGGGAATGGCTACCCACTCCAGTATGTTTGCTTGTAGAATTCCATGGACAGAGGAGCCTGGCGGGCTACAGTCCATGAGGTCACAAAGAGTCGGACACGACTGAGTGACTAACATTTTCAGTTCAATAGTTCTTTGGGGGCAGGATTTCTCTTCAAGTTTTGTAGTCCCAGTCAAATTTTGTTCTTTTTAGGTTTAAATTAAAGGGGATTTTCATATAAATAATCTCATGATTAGGATAACATGCAACCCATGTTATGTCAAATATTGGTAGCTAGCAATTTACATGTGTACGACTAATGATTGTGAAATGAGGTGGAAAATTTAACTGAAGAGAAACCATTAATTTGAATGAACACAGAATCAGACAGTTTTTGGCTTTAGAGATGATCTTACCTAACATAGCATTGTGTTTAAGAGGTCAGGCTGATTTTGGTCTACTTTCTTTAAGTATAAAATGAGGATAATCACCTGGAAGATAGGTATTAATATATTATTTGAAGAATAAAGAAAAGAAAAGTGGGAAATCCAATAGGGAGAAGTTCTTTACTTTTTTAATTGGAGTGTAATTGCTTTACCATGTTGTGTTAGTTTCTGCTGTACAATGAATGAATCAGCTATATATATACACATATCCCCTCCCTTTTGAGTCTCCCTGCCACCCCCTTCATCCCACGCATCTAGGTCATCACAGAGCACTGAGTGGAGCTCCCTGTGCTACACAGTAGCCTCCCACTAGCTGTCTATTTTACACACGGCAGTGTATATGTGCCAGTGCTATTCTCCCAATTTGTCCTAGTTATTAAAGTAAAAAGACTAACTGTAGGAGCACAGACTAAAGTGATTTAAAGGAATGTTCATATCCCACATCCCCAGGATGTGTTCATAAGTTTATGTGTTACTGACAAGGCAAGAAACACAACTAATCCAAACGTCTACTGGTAAGGAGTGGTACATACACAGAAACCAACTTAGAATAAGGGAAGAAATGAAATTGTTGCGGGACAAAGTGGTTATTCTCAGTATACCCTCTACACCCAATCTATTGCTTTATTTTTTCCCAAATCCAAGCACCATCTAACACATTATTTTAATTATTTATTAATCTGCCTTTCTGTACCTGGAGATACATTTTCTTCTTGTTTTTTTTTTTAATGAGGGTGGGGTTTTTTTGGGTCTGTTTTTTTGTATTACCTAGAAGTGTGAATAGCACATGGCCAATGTTAAATAAATTTTGTGTTAAATAACTAAATTCCGGGAGATTTCTCCTCTAGTAGACTTCTTTTATCAGCAATTCTATTTCTAAAGCTCTTCTACAAAAAGATGAAGTTAACAAATCACTTTTTAAAAAAAGTCTCAGGTTGAACTTTTGTTAAGTTCACATTCTTTCAAACATGTTTCCTGAAGACTACTTGTTTGCAGATGAAAAAAAAAGAGACGCACCATGTACCCTCCTTTTCAGAACACATCTCAGATTTATTGCTGGTGCTTCTGACAAGATGATTCATAAAGACCGTGTCCTTTTCCAAATATGAAGAAACACACAACCAAGCTAGTTTTTCACTGAAGTCAGAGGCAGCAAGAGTAACACAGGAAAAAGCAAAGTAAAAGATGCTGAAATGTAAAAGAATTCTCTCTTTGGCTTGACTCTGTGAGTAAAGAAAGTAGTAAATATATACTCATCCTGATAGTAGATTCTGGGGTAACAAGCATAATTATCGCCTGTCAAGGATATAATGCATCTCTAAAGTAACAGGATGCATCTGTTTAAAAGTTTCTATATGCAGTGACAGATGGCAAGAAAACTTTGAAATTCCATCTTCAACAGAGCTTTGTACTCTAACAATTAACCTCCAGACTGACCTTGTTGTTGTTTCGGCTGCTATTTTAACGTCCTTCCTTCACTGAAATGTGGCTGATTTGCAATGCTGTGTTAGTTTCATGTGCACAGCAAAGTGACTCCGTTTTCTGTGCAAATGTATTTTTTCAGATTACTTTCCACTATAAGTTACTATAAGATATTAAATATAATTCCCTGTGTTACACAGGAAATCCTTTTTGTTCTCTATTTTGTTATAGTAGTTTGTGTGTTCACAGCAGCACTATTTACACAGCCAAACATGAAAACAACCTAAGTGTCCATCAAAGGGTTATTGGTTTAAGAATATGTGGGTGTGTGCACAAGTGTGTGTGTGTGTGTGTGTGTGTGTGTGTGAGGGGGCGACTTCCCAGGTGGCTCAATGGGTAAAGAATCATCTGAAACGCAGGAGATGTGGGTTTGACCCCTAGGTGGAGAAGATCCCATGGAAGAGAGCATGGGAACCTACTCCTGTATTCTTGCCTGGAGAATGGACAGAAGAGCCTGGTGAGCTACAGTCCACAGGGTTGCAAAGAGTCAGACGTGACTGAAGTGACTGAGCACACACATACTCTTCAGTTACTTCAGTCATGTCCAACTCTGTGCGATCCTATGGACTATGGCCCAACGAGCTCCTCTGTCCATGGGGTTCCCCAGGCAAGAATACCAGAGAGGGTTGCCATTCTCTTCTCCAGGGGATCTTCCCAACTCAGGCATTGAACCCGAGTCTCTAATGTCTCCTGCATTGGCAGGTGGGTTCATGTGTGTGTGTGTGTATGATGGAGTATTAACCATAAAAAAGCATGAAATGTTGCCATTTACAGCAACTGAATGGACTAAAAGAATATAAGAAGTGAAGTAAGTCAGACAGAGAAACATAAATGTCATATCACTCATATGTGGAATATAAAAAATTATACAAATGAATCTACATAAAAAACAGGAGCAGGCTCAAAGACATAGACAGTAAACTTGTGGTTACCAAAGGAGAAAGGGAAAGGATAAATTTGGGGTATGGAATTATTTTGATGGCTTTCAATTTGTGGATATTGGAGTTAAAGTTTCAATAGTGAGAATGGATTACTTTGAAAACAAACTACAGCAAAAGGCCCCTCAATTCTAAGACACTTGACTTATCAAATAAAATTGAGAATATTTTAAGACATCCTATAGCTACATAAAAATCTAAATAATTTTAATGAAATAAGGGAAAAGTAAGCCTGGATATAAATGCCATATCTAATATGATAAAATGAACAAATGTTTCACTCCTTCAAACAATGAGTACTGTGTGTCCTTAAAACATATACTATCGGATAACAAAGGTCACTACCCATTAGAATACTTTAATTAAATAACATGGAATGATGGCAGAAGTATAAAAAAACAACACAGGAAACAGGATGGCAGAATCAGGAGGCACCCTAAGGAGTCAGAAGTCTCAGGTTGAAGTTCTGAGGCAGATCTGACTGGCCATTTCTTGGATAAAAGGTGATCCTAAACACCTCTTTCATACTGACCACCATGATGAGCCCTGCGAGTGCAGAGGTGAAACAGACATAGCATCTTTGCCACAAACCTACATTCGTGGTGATAAATCCCAACTTGGAATACACAGTCCAGAATTTCAACGAACAGACCCTGTAAACACTTTACACAAAATGTCACATAGCCTTATAAACTGCTCTGGCCTATGCAGCATCAAGAGCCCCTTCCCCCTTTAAAGAACAGTAATACTCCGAATTTCTTTTGAGGACCCACTCTCAGGCCATGTGATGGGAGTGCGCCATGCACTCCCTCCAACAGTCCCCTCAGGGCTGACCACATAAACTGGTCCAAAAATAGGCAGTCATACAAACCAAGTTGATGAAATGCAATCCTAGGATTTTTGCTAAAACTGTAAAAAAAGAAGATACTCTCATTTAACCAAGAATGGTAGGTTATGTGCCCAGAGCTGCCGTCTCATCATAACTTTGGGAGAAGCTCTTGTTGAACCATGCCAGCCATGACAGAGGAAAAAAGAATCAAGAGACGGAGAGTAACAGATCCCTGTAGATTTTGTTGGAACAGCTGGAGCCATCCTCTCTTGAAACCATAAACCCTGAACTTTTTGGTGAGATGTGTCAATATCGTTCGCCTTTTGCTAATTTAGCTTGACTTGGGTTACTGTCACTTGGGATCAAAAATGTCTTGACTAACTAAACGTCTTTCTGAGCTTCAGATACTTGACCTGTAAAACAAGGAGGCTGTCTCTGTAAAATACCTTACAATTTTGCTGCTCCTATTACAACACTGCATCACCTATCTTACAGGGTTACCGAGGTGATCAAATGAAATAGTGAATAGGAAAGTATGTTGTCAGTTAAAAGAGTACGAGGGTTTTTGAAAATAATAATATTCATGTGTGTGTGTTTGTGTGTTGGAAAAACGTTAGGCTCTGGAATCTATCCATCTATAACACAATTATGTAAGGAGCACAGGGGTTCCCTGGTGGCTCAGCGGTAAAGAACCTGCCAATGTAGGAGACATGGGTTTGATCCCTGGGTCAGGAAGATCCCCTGGAGAAGGAAATGGCAACCCACTCCAGTATTCTTGCCTGGGAAATCCAATAGACAAACAATCCATGGGGTTGCAAAGAGTTAGACACAATTTAGAGACTAAATGACAATAACAATAAGGAGTACAGACTCAGAAAACAAAGGCGAGACAGGTCTTGCTCTCCAAGGAAATGATGTTTTATTAAATACAAAGGTTTATACTAACCACATCCTGTCTTCCTAAGTTCATTTCCACACTTCTTGTTTAAAAAAATAGTGTCCATCATTTTTCACATTTTTCCCTTTTAAAAATAACATTAAAGGGCTCCTTGGGGATGTTTTGCAAACACTTTCAATCACTGATCATTGACCCAGGAGAAAAAAAAGTCAAGGTGTTTCTTTAGGAGGAAACAGCCTTCTAATAATTCCTGATGGGACAAACTGCTCCTGCTAAGTCACTTCAGTCGTATCTGACTCTGTGCGACCCCAAAGATGGCCTCCTACCAGGCTCCTCAGTCCCTGGGATTCTCCAGGCAAGAACACTGGAGTGGGTTGCCATTTCCTTCTCCAATGCATGAAAGTGAAAAGTAAAAGTGAAGTTGCTCAGTCATGTCCGACTCCTAGCGACCTCATGGACTGCAGCCTACCAGGCTCCTCCGTCCATGGGATTTTCCAGGCAAAAGTACTGGAGTGGGGTGGAAGTGGGCTTCCCTGGTGACTCAGATGGTAAACAATCTCCTTGCAATGCAGGAGGCCGGGGTTCGATCCTTGGGTCAGGAAGATCTCCCAGAGAAAGGAATCGTAACCCACTCCAGTATTCTTGTCTGGAGAATCCCATGGACAGAGGAGCCTGGTAGGCTACAGTCCTTGGGGTCACAAAGAGTCAGACATGACTGAGTGACTAATATTCTTACTTTTCAAAGATGGAAGGAATACAGAAATGAACAAAAATAGAAAAGAAGTCTATTAGAGGGTCCTTCTAAATTTGGTCTCTTCTCTCATCAGGCATCCTAATATTCATTAGGATGAATGAGAAAGTAATAAAATTAACATAAAATTAGAAAAATTAAAAGATCCAGTTTTGTGAGTCCCCTGCAGAGGAGGATCAACTTGTGTCTGGATGCTCTACGGGGCAAGGATCTACTGGAAGGCAGCAATGGATCAGAAAGGGGTGTGCAGGGTTTAGTCAAGCCGGTTGGAACTGAACAGTTGACCAAATAGGCCAGCAGCCTAGAGAAGACCTTGGCCCAGCCCATCATAAGACAGGGAGGATTAACTCGCAGGGGCCCCTCAAAGTTCTCTATGGCTCACGACAAAGCCTGTGTCAATAGTAATGCAAGGATACTGCCTAAGCATCCAGTGATAGGAGTACAAGTGAAGAGTCACCAAGAAACCAGGGATGTAGGGACAAGCCATGGGGGAGCCAAAGTCAAGAAGAGTGGGGAGGGGGCTAGGGGAACCTGAGTCTGGCTTATAATTCAGGGAACCCGTTATGTCAACTGGTCATGACAACTGCTGTCCTCTTCTTCATCATCATTGTCATTATCAGCGGCGGCGGCAGCATGACAAGCACTTCCATGCAACTCCATACATGCTGGCTATGGCCCAAGCCTAGACTTACATGTCCTTATTGAACCCTCATAATCCTCTCTGGCAGTTGAGGGAGTTTCTTCTCTATTTGCCCACTGTACTTTGGAGCAATGATGGTGAATTGGTCTGGCCAACTCTCCAGGGTACTGAAAGCTTCTGGAGGACAGAGGCAGGCTTTTCATTTTTGAGGATTACAAGGTCTAGCACTTGAAGAACAGTAAATTCTTTTTTTAAAAAACTTTTTATTTATTTTTTTGGCCAATCCTCTGCAAGGCATGTGGAATCTTAGTTCCCTGACCAGGGATCAAACATGTACCCGCTGTATTACAAGTGTGGAGTCTTAACTGCTGGATCACCAGGGAAGTTACCACAGAACAACAAATTCTTGATAATTTTTTTTTTGAATGAAAGAATAAATGAATGAAGGTGGACATGTGAGGAAAGAACCAGGAGAACCAGAATGTTCTCTTTTGAAGTGCATGGTCAATAGACATTGGGATCTAAGAGGTTGAGGACTAACCAGAAGAGTGGTAGCTCTATTTGTGTGCTCAGAGAGCAGCTCTAATGGGGGCCCCTCACTCCAGGGAGTGGGGTTTCATCAGAAGATTTTATTTTCCTAGCTAGCTCTGGACACTTTCTTTCTTTGGGCCCTTCTTGTAATAGAGAAGCCGAATAAACAGACATTTCAGGGAACATCATAGTAACCAAGAGCTGGGGGCAGGCACTGCGAGTATCTGACACTCCAAATGGGCTGGGGCTTTCTGGTGTCAGGTCACCTGAAGGGTCAGATGCTTCTGGAGCATCTCTTGGCTAAGAAGGCTCTGGAAAGCTGGGTCAAGGCAAGGGCCTCTCTCCCCATTTCTCAGTCTTTGTGTTCTCAAAGGCTTCCTATATCTCTGCCTCCCCTCTAAGCAAACTTTTCCGGTGTACCAACTCCCAGTCTCTTGGGAGTTTTCTTAGAAAGTTTTAGAAACACACCCTGACTTCAGAATACACAGCAGAAGGACTTTAGGGGCCAGGAGATTCCAAACATACCCAGTCCACTCTGGCCTCAGCTCTTAAAATTATCCTGAGGGACCACAGAAAAACAGCCTCACATATGAGGCACGTGCCAGGGGTTCTAAGGTGTTGCTCCCAAACCCTCATGCCCTAAGCTTTTCAAAACATCTATTATCTACTGATTTTCAAGGTAGTGCCATTTAATATAAATTTAATGCAAGCTTGAAATGCAAGATCACTTATAATTTCTTCCTTTCCAGTAGCCACAGTAAGAAAAGATAAACAGATGAAATAAATTCATAAAACATGAATTAACATTTTATTTAACCTAATCTATCTCAATACTATTGTTTATCATGTAATCAGTATAAAAAATTATCCATGAGAGTTTTACATTTTTCCACATATTTAGATTTTGAAATCTGGTGTGTATATCACACAACACATCTCAACTTGGAGAAGCTCTATTTCAAGTATCTACTAGCCAGGTGTGACTATCACATTGAATACCATATGCCAAATGCACACTATTATAACAATTATGAAAATAATTTTCATGACGATACATTTTGTTGTGTGACAAATCCTGTTTCTTGTCCTTTCCTGCATCTCTTATCCTGGTAAATGACACATCATCTCCAGACTCCTCGCTGCCATCCTGGACTTCTTCAGGCCCACATCCTGTGGCCCACCAAATGCTTCACATGCTATGGCTACTGCCTCCCTTTACAACCATGTCATGTCTTGCTCTAAACTCTGCATTAGTCCTAGTGTTAACTTCTGTATTCTCATCTCACTCTCCCTTGATCCATCTTTCTGATTTTGCTTTTTAAAAAAGCCTGATTATCCCTCTCCTAATTCTTTGCAGTCCCTGTAGCATTGCTAAGGATCTTCGTGAAATGATCTGCAGCCTGCTTCTCCAGCCCTGTCTCACCACTCCTGTTTGTAAAGCTCCAGCCATATGGAACAACAAGGAGAACCAGAACACCCCAGTCTGCCCTGAAATCCATGCCTTTGCTCCCTGTACCACTCTTGCCTGGGATGCTGTGAATTGTTATTAGTTTACCTGTTCGTCTCTTCTACTGGACTGAGAACTCCTTAAGGAAGAGATGGGTCTTGCTGGTCTTTGACTCTGGAGCACTGAACAAGTAACTAAACACTGAAGGCACATGATGAATGAATGGATGAATGAAAAGCTAAATTCAAGAAACTTTAGTCTGAGATGTGACCTCATCATTTTCTAGTTACATAACCACAGACAAGTGACTTAAGCTCTCCAAACATCAGATTTCTCACCTATAAAATCTGAATTATAATGTTTGTCCTACTAACTGCAATGCCTATAAAATTGCTATATAAATTATCATATATAAATCTATATAGTTTGTAAAAATACTTATATAATTTATATGTACTTATGTATAAAATGAATATATACATATGTGTGCATGCATGAGTGCATGTTCAGTCGCTTCAGTCATGTCCAACTCTTTGCAACCCCATGGACTGTGGCCTGCCAAAGCTCCTCTGTGCATGGGATTCTCCAGGCAAGAATACTGGAGTGGGCTGCCATGCCCTCCTCCAGGGGATCTTCCTGACTCAGAGACTGAATCTTTTGTCTCCTGCGTCTCCTGCTTTGCAGGCAGGTTCTTTACTGCTGAGCCACCAGGGAAGACACATCTGTCTATCTATCTATAGGTTTCCTAGGTGGTACGTCTGAAACATATATATATATATATATATATATATATATATATATATGAATATATGTGTATATATATCTATAGATAAAGATATAAAGAGTGGCCTGGCAAATCTCTAAAGCCATTCCCTTCCTCCCTCCTTTTCCAAAAAAGGCTGAGATTTTGTCCAAAAAAGTTAATCAACACCAGTTATAAAAGCATTAACCATCTGGAACACTTATCTGTTACAGACAATTTTCTTCAGGTCAAGAGATTTCTCAATATAATTCTCAGCTGTAAACTGTGAATTAAGTCAATAAGAAGTGTTCAGATACAGAATGCAGTCTACATGAAAAATACTAATTGAAGAAAGAGATGGGGATAGCTTTAAATACATGTCCCAAACTAAAGATGTTTAGTATCGAGTATAATAAAAACATCCATTGAATGATACACATTGTCTTGTGATAAGCATGTTGATATAAAAGATATAAAACAGACAAAAGACAGGGGTATCTGCCTTGAAGATTTAAGGTCATGATCCAAATAAATGCATCAGGAAATAGTTCTCAACAGTATATATCTACTTACCCAGAGTGAAGAAAATATAACTGGGGTTTTGAGTCTTTTAGGCAAGCTTCATGGAAGAAGCAAGCTTTGGAAGACAGCATGCAACTTGCATTTGTAGTTAGAAAAAATAAATCACTACATGCTGGATCAAAAATGCAATAGACACAAAAGTTAATTGAAAATGGATTAAAGACTTGAATGTACTACCTGAGAGGTAGTGACCTCACCAACATTGGTTTTAGTGATGTTTTGTGGATCTCGATCCCAGACAAGGGAAACAAAAGCAAAAATAAACAGTTGTGACCACATGAAACAAAAAGGAAAGGAAACCTTTGCACAGTGAAGGAAACCATTTTTCAGAAAGAAAAAGCAACCTACTGAGTGGGAGAAGTTATTTGCAAAGGATATATTCAAACAGGCATTAATAGCAAAAATATATAAAGAACTCATGTAACTTAACAACAACAGCCCACTTAAAAAATGAGCAGAAGATCTGAATAGACATTTTTCCAAAGAAGATACACAGATGGTCGAAAGGCACGTGAAAGCATGCTCAACATCACAATTATCAGGGAAATTCAAATCAAAACCACAATGAGATACCACCTCACACCTGTTAAAACAGATACTATTGAAAAGACAGGAAATAAATATTGGAGAGGGTGCAGAAAAGGAAATTCTTGTGTACTGTTGATAAGGATGTAAATTGGTAGAGCCACTATGGAAAAAAGACTATGGGGACTCTCCAAAAAATTAAGAAGATAACTATTATATGGTCCAGTGATTCCACTTCTGCATATTTGTCTAAGAAACATGAAAACACTAATTCAAAATATACACATCCTATGCACCCCTATGCTCACTGCAGTATTATTTACAACAGCCAAGATACGAAAACAACCTAAGTGCCCACTGATGAATGAAAGGATAAAGAGGATGTAGAATATATACAAAACAGAATACTACTCAGCCATAAAAAAGAATGAAATCCTGCCATTTGCTACAACATGGATGGATCTTGAAGATACTAAGTCGGTGAAATAAGTGAAATAAGTCAGATGAAGAAGGACAAATATCATATGATTTCACAAAACAAATGAACAACACATAAAGTAAAACAAAATAAATCCATAGATACAGAGATGAGATTAGTGGTTACCAGAGGGAAAAGGGATTAGCGGGGCAAGCAAAATGGTTGAAGGGAGTCAACTGTATGGTGACGCATGGGAACTAGACTTGTGCTGGTTATCACTTTGGAGTGTATACAGATTTCCAGTTATAATTCTGTACATTTGAAACTTTTATAATTAAAACATGCAATACAGTGGAGTCAATTTACATTATAAATTTAACTAACATCATTACAGCAACTTTGAGTTCTCACCCTCTCCCTCCCTCCCTCTCTCTCTCATTCTACAAGAGTTCTCAGTTCTTGCTTGATTCTTATCAGTTGAACACTTTATCATATTGAAGATGATTCTGTATTTGATTATAATCCAGCCCCTACGTTTTGGCTGGCTATTTTATCTGGGAAGCCCAGGAAATAAAAAGATCGGTCAGGGGAAATTTTGAGTTTATGAGATTTTTGCCTCACCTTCTAAGTTTATTTTTTTTTAATTTGAAAAAAGTTTTTGCCTTATAAGGAAAAGAGTCTATTTTACTTAGTGGGATTTGACCATTTTCTTTCTTTTTGGAGTACAATTGATTTACAATCTTGTTTCGTTTCTGCTGTATAGCAGAGTGAACCAGTCATATCCACTCTTTTTTAGATTCTATTCTGATATAGGTCATTACAGAGTATTGAGTAGAGTTCCCTGTGCTACACAGTAGGTCCATATTAGTTACCTATTATATATAGTAGTATGTATATGCCAAGCCCTATTTCCCATTTTATCTCTCCCCTGCCCCACCCTCCACTTTCCCCCTTGGTAACATTTTAGAACTAATTTCACATGCTCAACTCCAGGGCTGCTGCTACTAAAACTGCACTTTCTAAAGCAATTCTGATAATGTCATTTCTGACCAGAAGGGTTTTCTTTAAGCAACAGGCATTCAGTTGCTTGCATCTGTGGTCCTGGCTAAATAAGGACACAAACTAGTAGAAACATTAGGTTTGTGAAAATCCCGTAATGTGTGTTTAGGCCCAATAGGAGAAAGTATCAAATGGACACACTAGATTTTTCTTTCATAAAAAAGGCAAAAAAATTCTAAATATTTAATCAAAAATAAAATAGGAAAAGTTTACTTTCAAGTCCTTACAAGATTTAAGAGAATATATACACTTTTCAAAGGGTACTTAGATCCATCAATTTCTGCCTTCCCAATGTGTAGATTTCTGAATGGTTTTTAATGGTTGGCTGTAAAATCAAGCCTGGAATTCTACAATGCCCCCAGAATGCCCTTGCTCACTCACTCTTTCATATTTTTGGTTGTGAGTTCCAACAGTCAATAAAAGTTCTCTTTACTGGCATCTTTTAAATTCCAAATTTACCCTCCTCTTGGCTTCATATCTCAGAAGTGATATGAAGTTAAAGTGAAATAAAATATAGTTTTACTTCAGAAGTAACAGTAAAGCTAGTCCCCAGTAAGAAAAGGTCTTCTGCAGACCTGCTCTCTGAACTTGTCTGGAGAGGGAATTACAGGAGCTTAATTGACCAAAAGGGAGCCACAGGAGGAGGAAATATTTCGCAGAAGCATAAGCTAATGGATGTGCACCAACTAAGTCCTACTGCTTACGGGAAGCATCATGAGCTGATGGAAATGCAAAGTTGTAAAGCAGTAGGCAAATCTAAGGGACATCTTCTAGGCAGGAAATTAGAGACTCATTGATATAATTCACGGCATATGACAGCTTTGGAGTAAATTCACACCCTGTCCTTTCCCTCTCTCCCTCCCTCTGCTTTCCATTATCAGTCTCTCAGCAGGGTTTGGATTTCAACTTTGGCACCAGTAGACAGAACTGGAAATGAGTGTGCATTGCAAATCAGCATATGCCCTCATGTCATAATCTCATCCTTGTACATCAGACACGGATTCCACGTGTACTGCTGCACTTCAAGTCAATTCTCTATCATTACAGCTGTAATTTCTCACCTATTTCAGGAGTTTATTTTGTGTAAACTTTCAGAAAGCCTCACTTGTTTGAGGAGGTTCAGATGAAACAAAAATCTGAGTAGAGAGCTAAGTGGGTGCTTTCTTCTCTGGCACTGCAATCTCACTCTCATTCCACCCCTTCCACCGCTCAGATGATGTCAGTCAGGGCTAAACTTGTTGAGAGACAAAACGCAAGGCCATCTATCACCATTACTTAGAAATCTCATCTAGCAAAGGATTTACGATCTGCTCATTTCAGAGGAGATTAAAAATACTCCAAAGATTGAATAAAGCACGTCTGGTGATGCATAAAAATGAGATGGATTTCAAAAAAGACCCAGGGCTGACAGCACTTGGTCAGAAATGCCACATTGCCATGCCAACATGGACAGGGTTTTTCTGGGACAGCTAGGCACCACAGCTGAGAGGTATTTGAAGAGTGGCCAGTTCCCAGAGCACTGCAGAGGCAGTCAGAACAGCATAGCGGTTAAGAGTTGCAGGCTTTGGAGACAGACTGCCAGGGTTGGAATAAGGGTATGACTGGGACCATGTATTAAGTAGCCCCAGTATGCCTAGTTATTCATAGGATTATTATAAGGATTAAATGACCTAAGGCTTATACCTAGAAGTCCCTAGAACAGTATCTGACATGTAGTAAAGCTATACGTGTGTGCTGTATGAAGTCGCTTCGGTCATGTCCGACTCTTTGCAACCCGATAGTAGCCCTCCCAGGTACCTCCGTCCATGGGGATCCTCCAGTCAAGAATGCTGGAGTGGGTTGCCATGGCCCCCTCCAGGGATTTTTCTGACCCAAAAATCGAACCCGTGCCTCCTGTGGCTCCTGCACTGCACGCGGATTCTTTACCACTGAGCCACGGGGGAAGTCATAAATATCTGCAAAACCAGTAGTAGCCTAACTCACAAGACTTCAGAAATGGTAAAAGGAGTTACTGTGAACCAAGTCTTCAGAGTAGTGCTTAGTATATGTACATGCCAAGAGCCTTTGCTATTATTCTTTAAAAACATATTTTATTGAAGTACAGCTGGTTTACAATGCTGTGCTAATGTTGTGTTGATGTTTTCTGCCACACACTGAAGTGGTTTGGTTATATATGTACATGTAATATACATATATTTTTTCATATTCTTTTCCATTATGGTTTATCCCAGGATATTGAATATAGTTTCCTGTGCTATTCCGTAGGACCTTGTTGCTTATCCACCCTCCTCCTTGGCAACCACTAATCTGTTCTCTATGTCTGTGAGTCTGTTTCTGTTTTGTAGATAAGTTCATTTGTGAAATAGTTTAGGTTCCACATATAAATGATATCACCTGGTATTTGTCTTTCTGACTTTCTTCACTTAGTCGATAATCTCTAAGACCATCCATGTTGCTGCAAATTAGTCATTGCTATCACAGATGTTGCTGTTGGAATCATAACAATAATCGGTAGTAGTACGAGCATTCCCTAATGTGCTATGTCTCCCATCCCAAGAGTCATGTCTTCAGCTTATCAGTCACAGGCTGACATCTCATCTCAGGTTGAGACAAACTGGCAACTCGAGGGTCACACGCGACATGTAGGTACATCCGTTTTGCCTCAACTTTGTAGAACTCTGAATGAGTTCCACACTTTTGAAGTTTCTGCAGTTCAATTAAAATTATGGGTTTGTGCAGAACATTTTAAACCAACTAATATTCCATTAAAAATTAAAAAAAATATAAAGTGGCAAATTGAGAACTTATTAGATTAAAAAATCGTTCATTGTTCTATGCAAATAGATTCTTCCCTAGTTTAAAAATGTCTGGAAATGTTTTACTTTTTTCAAAAAGAATAAAAGTTTTTCTTGCCCCCGCCAAAAAAACAAAAAAGGATTTGTGGCTCCTCTTGGAAGAGCAAGAGGTCATCCTACACTGGGTCTGCACTCCTGCTGACTCTCAGCTGGGGCTGAGCAAGAGTGGCCTCCTCAGATGTTTGGTGCATAAATGACGCAGCTTACCCCAGTCCACCCCACAACCAGGTTGCCTTCATTCAGTGTTATCTGGCTGGCTCTGTGCGTACTTGTGTTTGCTGCCCCTGCCACCCTCCAATCTCTTCTAGGACTCCTTGAGTACCATGCTCTCATAAAGAATGTTTCTTATGATCTTTACTCCATCTGAGAATCTAGTTAAAGTTAGGGAAACTTTCCCCAGTAAAATACACACAAATTCATATGCTCACACCACATGATAATTCCAGAGGGATCATGGACCGCCTAAAAGTTTTCCCCCTACTCATGGGAAAACTTCCAGTTCTAAGGGTTTACTCATGGACAGGAAAATTCTACCAATCCTCACTCTTCCTTAGACAACTACTGTGTGCTCCAGGGGGTTGGGTGGTAATGTGTTTAAAATAAGGTAAGCTATGCAGATACATAAACTGAAGGACTATGCTTAGGAAAGGAGAAGGCGAAAAATCCCATGGACGGAGGAGCCTGGTGGGCTGCAGTCCCTGGGGTCGCGAAGAGTCAGACATGACTGAGCGACTTCACTTTCACGCATTGGAAACGCACTCCAGTGTTCTTGCCTGAAGAATCCCAGGGACAGGAGGCTGGTAGGCTGCTGTCTATGGGGCCGCACGGAGCTGGACACGACTGAAGTGACTTAGCAGCAGCAGCATGCTTAGGAAAATTAAATGCTTTGAATTGATGGTGAGTTTAGTGGTTGATTCGATTTCAGTCAAATCTGACATCTTTAAAATAAAATCATTATTTGAGTTTGCTATCTCATTTCACCTCCTAAACACGTCTCAACTCCATCCCCTTTTCTCCATGTCTTCTCTTCTCACTGCCAGGGTCACTGCTAGCCCAAAGGGTAGCACTGAGTGCATTACAAAACCACATCTCTTCTTCAAGACATTTTACTGCCATCTGCTGGGGGAAAGTGCCATACTAACTATGTACTATTCACCACGTATAATAGGAGAATGGCACTACCTGAACAAGGGCTCCTGAGGTTCTGTAAAGCTGCACGAGAGTTTCCAGCATGATCTGCGTTGTCAGCCTCCCTGACTTGTGTTGGTTATTATTACCCCAAGGCTGTTTGTTACCCTAGTGGAGCAGCAAAGAGCAGTGCTGATGAGCTGTGTTGTTCTAAGATTTTTTTTAAACATTATTTTGAACTACTTTTGGACTCCATGAAAAGCTGCAGAAATAAAACAGAGTTTTCATGAGTCCCAGACTCCCCCGAAAGAGTTTTGGTTTTATAGCCATACAAAGCAGGGTGTCAATCATGGTTCCGACAAGATTTTGGCAGATGAGCACAGGTCACAGTCAATGCCCAGTGTGCGCGTATGTTGTTATCATGTGGTAGCACTGGTTTCCTTAAATATTAATAAGGATAGTATAAAATCTAGTATAGGAGGAAGTTGCTAAGTCGTGTCTGACTCTTTGCAACCCCATGGGCTAAACAGTCCATGGAATTCTCCAGGCAAGAATACTGGAGTGGGTAGCCGTTCCCTTCTGCAGGGCATCTTCCCAACCCAGGGATCTCCCCCATTGCAGGCATATTCTTTACCAGCTGAGCCACAAGGGAATCCCAGTATAAAGATTATATTAAATTTCATAGAAAGTATTCAGCATACTGCTTGACATACAGAAACATTTATTGTTGATACTGGTGGTGACATAACCTATTGTTACTATTTCTGTGGTCTAATGTTCTCCCCTAACCCACAGTTCTCTAGCATACTGTGATTCCAGTTTTCTAGGTATAAAACCACAAGTAATCATTACTATGGAGAAGGAAATGGCAACCCACTCCAGTTTCTTGTTTGGAAAATCCCATGGAGAGAGGAGCCTGGTGGGCTACAGTACATGGGGTCGCAAAGAGTCTGACATGACTGAGCAACTAACACACACACACACAATCATTACTAATGAGATGTTTTCAAACCCCAGCAGGTAGATGACATGACATGTGACCAATTTTTGGATGATTGTACTTAGCGTGCCAATGACCAGCACATACCCAGAAGCTAAAGGCAGAACCAGCTCCAGGCTGGGGGTATGACTAATAGGGACCTTCTACTTTTCGATCTTATCTGAGAGTTGACATCCCTCTGGAGCTCTGAAGTCTTATTGGCTATTACTGTTGCTGTTTTCGGAGAAGGCAATGGTATCCCACTCCAGTACTCTTGCCTGGAAAATCCCATGGATGGAGGAGCCTGGTAGGCTGCAGTCCATGGGGTCGCTAGGAGTCGGACACGACTAAGTGACTTCACTTACATTTTTCACTTTCATGCATTGGGGAAGGAAATGGCAACCCACTCCAGTGTTCTTGCCTGGAGAATCCCAGGGACGGGGGAGCCTGGTGGGCTGCCGCCTCTGGGGTCGCACAGAGTCGGACACGACTGAAGCGACTTAGCAGCAGTAGCAGTTGCTGTTTTAATTTCATAAAAAAACAAGTCAACTCTTGCTAGAATAAGAGAGAAAGGCACCTCCCAGTCTTCCATCCCTACCCAAGCCATAAAGTTCCAGTGCAGTGAGGGGTGTTAGACTCAATAGGAGGAATGAGCAACATAAAAGACCTTGGTTCCAGGAAAAGGCTCTGATCCCTGGAAGTGGGGGTGGGGACAGGACACCGGTGAAGAGGAGCCTTGCTCTTAGAAGGGAAGACACTCCTTAAGCATTCCCAAACCGCTGACATGGCATGTGATCTAAGCTTTTCCTTTAGAGCATCTGTTTACACAAATTCTGACCAGGTGGCCAACTCTTTCCCTCTGCTCTCAGCAATAGTATGTAGGACAGAGAACACCTGTTCTGGAAATGGACTGATTAACCGGAGGTTGGCACACACAGCATGGGCTAGGGGCCACACATGTAGAAGAGATCCTGCCGCCTTGTCAGCATTTGGCTGCAACTCCTCCTCTTGGCTCTAGCTCACATTCACCGCTGATGGGGATTGATCAGTGAGCATAAATCTGAATGACCTTGCTAGGCATGTGAGAGGTTATTCCATCCCAAACTGCTACTGTGTGCTCCTACTAGTCTAAAAGCAAATGTTTCAAATGCTGGAGAGCCTACTGGAGGTACAAAATGAGCATGATGATCCTTGTTTGTAGGGAGTTTCTTAGGGGGTTACTGAAAATGATAAAAAGCAATACAAGCACTTTTAATGAACACCTTTTCTGCAATGTAATTTACATTTGCAGGATCACTTGAAACAAGCAGCACTAATTCAACAGGATACATGTTACACTGGTACCACCAGTAGAAAGTTGTAGAAGCAAACAGGAGGAAAGAAATTAGGGACATGTGTGGAAACTGGGAACGTTTCCCAGAGGATGTGGAATTGGAGCTGGATCTTCAAGGCTAAGGGATTCTCCGGTGGCTCAGATGGTAGAGTATGCCTGCACTGTGGGAGACCTGGGTTTGATCCCTGCATTGGGAAGATCTCCTGGAGATCCACTTAGCTTCAAGGCTAAGTAGAAGTTGGTCCATGAAGGAGAAGGAGGCAAATACTTCAGGTAGAAGAAACAGCACGCAACCTGGGGCAGATAAAAATTAAAGAACTCAGTGAAGGGTTCGAAACTGTAATTTAGCTAATAAATTTTGGAGAAGCTAAGGATAAGCAAACACACAAAGCCCCATCTTATTAAGAAGACAATGCACCACAATAGCTCCCATCTGTGGGACTCTTTACAAATTCAGGTTACTTCTATGTCTCAGGAATGGTTCCTTGACTCGGTGAACGTATAGAAATAGAAGTCTACCCCATTCAGTTTCCTAAACCTACAGAAAATTGCATGCTCCTTGTCATTTAAAAATTTTGTGCTCTGAGTAAGAAGTTAGCCTAAAGTAGAATACTAATCTAAATATTATTATGGCAGGAGTAACTAAAAAAAAAAGAAATTCTGCAAGTTCTTTATTCCCAATAGTCATAAAGGTCAGATACCAAAGGAACATAAAAAGAAAAAAATAAATAAAAGGATAATGACAGAAATTTAGATCTAAGAGGGATCAGTTCAGTTCAGTTCAGTTGCTCAGTTGTGTCTGACTCTTTGCGACCCCATGAATCGCATATTGAACCTTTAAACAAACCATTTTTTATGACATCTCCAATATCTTCATCTAGAACAGGTAATGAGCTATGTGTCAGTAGAGAAAGCTGTTAACAAAACACACCCACCTGGTCTTCAGCCTTGGACTCACCAGGGCTCACTTTTGGTAGCAGGCATGCGTGCTAGGTCGCTTCAGTCGTGTACAGCTCTTTGCAACCCTACGGACTGTAGTCCACCAGTCTCCTCTGTCCACGGGATGCTCCAGGCAAGAATACTGGAGTGGGTTGCCATTCTCTTCTCCAGGGGACCTTCCCAGCGCAGGGATGGAATCCCCATCTCTTATGTCTCCTGCATTGGCAGGTGGCTTCTTTACCACTAGCGCCACCTGGGATCCCGGCCTCACTTGTGGTAGGGGCAATCATAAATTAAAGGCCTTACTTTAGGTTGTGTGGTGAATGGCTGGGAAGTGTGCAATCCGTCTGCGCTGAACGAAGTGGAAGTGAGGATGAAAGGAATGCATCTTTCTTTGTCTACTGAAAGCCCTGATTTTGAGCTAACTTCCTGGAGAGAGGGTGTAAGTGAAGGAGGAAAGGAACAAGCTGAGCTGACTCCATCTTGAAAAAGAAGGAAGCTCCATCTTACATTCCCAGTGAACTCTGGACTATACGCCTGCTTGCATTTTCAGTGAACTTCGGACTATGTGCCTGGTAGCCATGGAGATAACATACCTACAACTGAACATGCCTCCTGGACTGATAAACACCAGATTCCATACCAAGATTTCCCATCTCCACATAGAATGTAATAATCCCCTATGCACTTAATCGCCCTTGCAACCTTTATGGCATCCCTTGGTGTAGGCTACAATGCTTAACCAGCTGACCCTTCTGATTATGAATCATGGTTGTAACCTAATTGTATTTCCCTTTAACATTTTCCAGGCTAGGTTTAAGGAATTTGGGGATGGGGGCTTGAGCGTGTACACTTAAAGTATATAAGGTTTTCACAAAAGTCGGTCGGGGTCCCTGGCTAAAGAGGAAACTCTGCCTCGGGCCCACTGGTGTAATAAACTGCACTCCACTGTCCACACTGTCCTTCTGAGTGATTTTGCTTCCTGGAGCATTTGGCTATAACATAAGGAATATGAAAAGCAATGGGTTTGCAGGTATTTTAAGTGACTTATTCTCTTTATAAGAAAAGTATTGACCCTTTTCAAACTACATTTCATGTTGACAGTGCAGACAAATTAATCAGCAGGCAAATCAAGATCCCTCAGTAAAAGGAGGTGGAATAAAAATAAAAGCTTATTGACGCACACACAAGGTGAGAAATCTGAACAATCTAATTGAGAATAGAGTAAAAATGTGAGTCCTCCCCCAGGTCCTTTCTCCAGAAGCAACTACCTTTGAATACAGCTCTTTGGTACCTTTCGTGTTTCCCTATTTCTGTTCCCCTCTAATTCTGAGAGAACCTAATTATAGGAATAAGATCTCTAGGCAATTTAAAGTAACTTCTGATTTATGCTCTCCTAAATGCACGCCATGCATTGGCTAAATCCGCTCCTTTCCTAGATAAAAAGAAGAAAGAATGAAGAATTAAGTAGTTAAAGAATGACTACCCCCAGCAGCCCCCTAGGCATCCTGCAGGCAGATCATGCAGACAAGATAACATCTGCAGATAGAGTCAGCCAGTCTGCACACAATGAAGGATGCAGACCCAACCTCCTTTCTCAGTGATGCACAGAGATTCTCCCCTCTGCCCCTTCAACCCTTTTCTCTTTATTAACTGTCTTGGCTGAGCAAAATCTTTGGAGTTGATCTCAGGACACGAGTTTACCTGATCCCCAGATTGCCAGCTTTTCTGATTAAAGCGACTTTCCTTTCTACTGACACTTGCCTCTTGAATTATTGGCTTTTGAGCGGTGAGCAACTGACCCTGGGTTCTGTAACAGTTATCAGTTTATGGACTACTCCTGGAAAGACATACAGGATGTACATAAACATAAATAGATACAGGAGCTTTGCGCTGCCCATAAGAATGTTGTTTCTTCATCTCCTTCCTGCCTTCACTGCTTTCTTCTTCATCTGGATCCCTCCTATTATCCATAAAGCAGTACCCCACAGTTAAGTACACAATTCACCTCAAATTGTTAAATATTAGCCTTGTCTCCTTGAGGGCAATGGCTTTTACACTTACATCAGAGTGTCAGACACACAGTAGGTGTTCAATAAATACCTGCTGATTAATTACACCTCCGTAAATTAACCTCATGCTAGCTTAAATGGTGCATCTCCTGTAAACCTTTAATAGAACCCATTCACATAGCTGTTACATGGTTACTTTTGCAATAGCTATCTACTTAATTGGTCATCAATCTCTCTTTAGAACTCCCCTGCTACTAGTACTTGAAAAAATTATTACTATGGATGTTGGTATTACAGTGAATGCAATCATTCAAAAATCTAAATCTCCAGACATTCAAGTGTCACAATGGTCCTGCAACACAAATTCCAACTCCATTTGGAGAAGTCTGGGTTGTAAATAGACGGGGAAGAGGGAGTACAGATTCCGCCAGCAGTACCCCAACAAGGGTATTACTTTTGCCATTTCTACCTATTTACACCAGGCTGTATACTCAGTCAGATTAAATTTTAAATGCTGGCAGTATTACATTCATGATATTCCATTAAAAGGAGACCACCAGGCTCATTTAATTTACTCTTCAAGGGAATGATCTGGTAGAGTGCCTGAAGAACTATAGATGGAAGATCGTGACAATGTACAGGAGGGAGGGATCAGGACCATCCCCAAGAAAAAGAAATGCAAAAAGGCAAAATGTCTGAGGAGGCCTTACAAATAGCAGTGAAAAGAAGAGAAGTGAAAGGCAAAGGAGAACAGGAAAGATATAAGCATCTGAATGCAGAGTTCCAAGGAATAGCAAGGAGAGATAAGAAAGCCTTCCTCAGGGATCAAAGAAATAGAGGAAAACAATAGAATGGGAAAGACTAGAGATCTCTTCAAGAAAATTAAAGATACCAGGGGAACATTTCATGCAAAGATGGGCACAGTAAAGGACAGAAATGGTATGGACCTAACAGAAGCAGAAGATATTAAGAGGTGGCAAGAATACACAGAAGAACTGTACAAAAAAAGATCATCATGACCCAGATAATCACAATGGTGTGACCACTCACCTACAGCCAGACATCCAGGAATGTAAAGTCAAGTGGGCCTTAGGAAACATCACTATGAGCAAAGCTAGTGGAGGTGATGGAATTCCAGTTGAGCTATTTCAAATACTGAAAGATGATGCTGTGAAAGTTCTGCACTCAATATGCCAGCAAATTTGGAAAACTTAGCAGTGGCCACAGGACTGGAAAAGGTCAGTTTTCATTCCAATCCCAAAGAAAGGCAATGCCAAAGAATGCTCAAACTACCACACAACTGAACTCATCTCATACACTAGTAAAGTAATGCTCAAAATTCTCCAAGCCAGGCTTCAACAGTACGTGAACTGAGAACTTCCAGATATTCAAGCTGGTTTTAGAAAAGGCAGAGGAACCAGAGATCAAATTGCCAACATCTACTGATCATCAAAAAAGCAACAAAGTCCCAGAAAAACGGCTATTTCTGCATTATTGACTATGCCAAAGCCTTTGTGTGAATCACAACAAACTGTGGAAGATTCTTCAAGAGATGAGAATACCAGACCACCTGACCTGCCTCTTGAGAAATCTGTATGCACGTCAGGAAGCAACAGTTAGAATTGGACATGGAACTACAGACTGGTTCCAAATAGGAAAAGGAGTACGTCAAGGCTGTACATTGTCACCCTGCTTATTTAACTTATATGCAGAGTACATCATGAGAAATGCTGGGCTGGAAGAAGCACAAGCTGGAATCAAGATTGCCAGGAGAAATATCAATAAACTCAGACATGCAGATGACACCACCCTTATGGCAGAAAGTGAAGAAGAACTAAAGAGCCTCTTGATGAAGGTGAAAGAGGAGAGTGAAAAAGTCCGTTTAAAACTCAACATTCAGAAAACTAAGTTCATGGCATTTGGTCCCATCACTTCATGGCAAATAGATGGGGAGACAATGGAAACAGTGTCAGACTTTATTTTGGGGGGCTCCAAAATCACTGCAGATGGTGACTTCAGCCATGAAATTCTAAGACAGTTGCTCCTTGGAAAAGTTATGACCAACATGGATAGCATATTAAAAAGTAGAGACATTACTTTGCCAACAAAGGTCCATCTAGTGAAAGCTATGGTTTTTCCAGTGGTCATGTATGGATGTGACAGTTGAACTATAAAGAAAGCTGAGCGTCAAAGAATTGATGCTTCTGAACTGTGGTGTTGGAGGAGACTCTTGAGAATCTCTTGTACTGCAAGGAGATCCAACCATTCCATCCTAAAGGAAATCAGTCCAGAATATTCATTGGAAGGACTGATGCTGAAGCTGAAATTCCAATACTTTGGCCATCTGATGTGAAGAACTGACTCATTTGAAAAGACCCTGATGCTGGGAAAGACTGAAGCTGGGAGGAGAAGGGGATGACAGAGGATGAGATGATTGGATGGCATCACCGACTCAATGGACATGAGTTTGAGTAAACTCCGGGAGTTGGTGATGGACAAGGCCTGGTGTGCTGCAGTCCATGGGATCGTAAAGAGTTGGACATGACTGAGGAACTGAACTGAACTAAATTAGGCTCATTTAATTTACTGTTCAAGGAAATGAATCTCAGATACTCTGCCCAGAAAAGACTAAATGTCTCTCTTCACTGTGATTCAATATTTTCATCTTAATAATGCTCTAGAGTTATGCTTTGCTCTCCTAACTTGGGATCTCTTGTGCTAAATTCACTTCTTTTGTTCTCTTGACAGCTTCCAATCACAGTTTAAATATCCAGAGTTCTGCTTTCAGGGTAGCAATTTTTGATTCTGTTTTTAATGACAACAAAAGTTCTATGAAAGGGTTTATGTATATGGCTTGCTCTGTGCATTTTACAAGCCTAAAGAAAATTACATTTCAGAGAAGGTACATATCCAATTACTTGGAAATAAGTTACAACAAAGTGCCCTTAAGAGGCAGTGTAATAAAGACAACCTCAATTAAAAGTCACCATAACAAAGCAAAAAAAGACACATAAAACAATGCACATTAATAGCTTATTCAAAAGCTAAATACAGAGTGGGTGGTGGAAAATGGAAGTTTCTTTCATGTAGAAGTTAATGAATCATTCTATTTAACAAGAGGTGGACTGGGAAAGGGTAAGGGTCTCTTCTATGATCAATAGGAAGTGGCAGTTAGAATTCAAGGAAGAAAACAACTTCCAGTTACCTTGTGAAAAATTATTTCAGACAAATCTTGTTAACCTCAATCAGTTTTAAAGAAACACTGAGATGAATGAAGTGAGCCCATGCATACACTTATACCCTCATTCTGGTTACATAAATATTTATTGTGCCACAAACTAAGCTCCTGAGAGACTGAGATCCTACCAGAAACCTTAGGGGAGTGGACACAATTACACACCAATGTGATGACTTCCAGGATAGAGGATGTAGCAGAGCTTGAAACTCAGGGGCAGGATGCCTCATAGTCTGGAGGTGGTGGTGGGGATAGAGAGGGAAGGAGGGAGGAAGAAAGAAAGGAACAGGCCAGGTTTCCAGACTTGAGCAAAGATATGGAACCTTGACAGAGGTTGGCCTTCCTGGATCGTGAATGCAATTCAGTTAGGCTTAAGCTTGCTGGCTCGGTGTGTGTGTGTGTGTGTGTGTGTGCATTCGTGCACACACACACATGCTTGCAGTGGGGAGAGCAGAGTCCTTTATTAGAGTGGATTTCTCAGGCCTTGACAAAGAATCTGAGCTTGCTCTTGAAAGTCATAAACTTCAGGAAGATTTTTAAGCCACAGCAGTGGCATGATCACACTTGCATTAAAAAGACAATCAGGTGGCACCAGTGTGGAAGATCGAGGGGTGGAGGCATGGGAGGAGAAGGTGAGGCAGTGATCCCTATGGCAGGTAATGAGGACCTGAATAGGACTAGGGCCTGGGTGAGGGAGAAACAAAGTGGAGGTTCAAGGAATATCAGTGATAGAGGATCAAAGGGATACTGATAGTTATGAGGAGAGAAGAAGAAAGAAGTGCCTAGGATGACACCCAGAGTTTTGGCATGAGTGACTGCTGGAGGGTGGAGCCACTCACGGGATAGGCAATAAACCTGGAGAAGCAACTCAAACAACAGGACACATATGTAAATGAGGAGTATCAATTTCAAAGAGAAGCCACGGGCTGGGTGATATTCGGCCTGTTAGACATTAATATGCTACAATCTATGATCAAATCATGTTGCAGGAGAAGGGAATGAGTAGTTATTGTTGAATAAGTACAGAATTTATGTTTAGAGTGATGAAAAACTTCTTAAAATGGAAGGTAACAGTGGTTGCACAACTCTGTGAACGCGTGTAATGCCAGTGAATGGTACACTTAAACTGGTTAAAAAAACAAACAAAAACTAAACCACGTGACAGAGGTATGAGAAGTACACGTGTGTCAATGAAAGGAAATAGGTCTAAAGCAGATCCCAATTCAGCAGGCAGTAGATGACAACCAGACATCAGTACCAAAGAAACAGGGGGTAAAATTGGCTAACTCCTCTAAAATAGTCAATTTAAATACACTGCACAAACATCAAAATAAACTCCTGCTTAATAAGCATAACATATAAAACAAAGAACATAAACTATCTAGAAAAACACTTGGGTGAGTATTTCAACCTGTGGATAGGGAAAAATTTTCAAAGCATAAAAGCAATGGAAGAAATTAAAAAGAAAAATCAATAAATGCTCATATTTAAAAATATTACTGTTAAAAGAAATAAAAGGTAAATCAGAATGGTAAAGAATTTAACATTAATGTGAAAAAAAGGTTACTCTTACTCCGTAAGAATTCACGAGGATCAATAAAAAAGTCATGCCAGTCACCCAAGAGACTCCTTAGCCAAGTCCTTATTGAGTGAATTCATGAATGAATGAATGTATCATTGCTGAGAAACAGAATTACAACTGTTAGGTAGTTAGAGTAGGAAAAAGGAGTCCAGAATGGCGGTGGCTAAAAGACAAGGAAGGGAAAAGCCCGCGAAAATAGAACAAAGGAAGCTCTGAGGACCGGAGTGAGGACCTCAGATAGAACTAACAGCACTCTTGGCTACTCCGATTTACTTAGCGCAGGCCCAGGGGGAGGAAAAGACATAAAAAGACGAGGCAAAGGGCCGGGGGTCTCTCTCCCGCGTGCGCGTGCACTCTCTCTCTCTTCTCTTCACACCTTTTGGGTTGAAATGCCCTCACGCCTCGAGGATGTATTTTCCTTTATTTTCTAAATAAAACTGATCAGTCCAAGAACTATAACACGGACTGTCCAAGAGCTGTGACCTGCCGAGAGCTTAATGTCTGTCACTTCAAATTTTTGTTGAGACAAGACAGAACCGAGGAGATAACACTCCCCTGACACAACCATGCTTACTTTTCTTTTTTCCCCTAAGATCCGAAGTTGCTCTTACATGACTTTTCCATTCAGAATACCTACAATAAAAGCTATAAAATAACAGCATCCTTCCATACAATTAGCCTACTGCACTGAAAATTAATGCTATAAATAAACTGTGAGATACTACAGAGGATTTAAAACTAATGAAAACATCTGTTTCAGATTCATATTTAACTTTTCAATTGGAGAAAAATGAAAACACACTGAACTACCACTTGAAAGCTGGTTCCCATGCATGGGACTGTTCGTGCTCGGACAACTCTGGAACCTTCCCTCGGTCCCAAAGTCCACACATTCTTAGAGACGGCCAACTTCAGAGCCTGCTTGCTGCGGTTTCTAAGTTGTAGCTGCTGCTCTGAGCACGTCCCAGATTTAGCCATCTCAGGAATTATTTATTACTTCTGCAAATTTACACACTTATTTTGATGAGTTAAAACATACCATGTAAATAAGCAATGTGGATAAAACAACTTATACTTTACAATGTCTTTTTAAAAGAGTAAACACGATCATTTTTCTCTGAGAAGCAGCAACCTATGATTTTATGGCCAAGTTCATGACTGATTTTTTTAAAAGTGTGCAAATTTGTTCTGGCCTATTTAGAGCAATTGACATTGTCTTTAATAACCCTCTTGGGCACTTCAAATACTATTTATTTTAAAAAGAGGTAGGCTTTTTTGACGAAATTCCTTTTTACTCATTTCTCCTTCACAAAGTTGTATAATGGTGAATATACCCATAATTCAACCACTCCTAAAATTTCTTTCACTGCCCTGTACTGAATGCTATGCATTGAAAATTCCTGCATTTTTGCTTAAAGTCTTCCATCAGTTTTAATGTGGTTCCACCTCAATTTATACTATAGTGTTATCTTTCTAGGTCTGGCTTATTCACTTAGTGTAATGCCCTCCAAGTTCATCCATGATGTTACAAATGGCAGCATTTCCTTCTTTCTCATGGCTGAATAATATTCCATATATAAGATGCACATGTTCTTCTATTTATCTATTCTATATACTGAACAACAAAATATACGCATGTGCTGCATGCTTAGTCGCTCAGTCATGTCCAACTCTGGGACCCCTGGACTGCAGCTCTCCAGGCCATTCGTCCACTGACGGACATTTGTTTCCACACCTAGGCTCTTGCAAATAATGCTGCAATCAATACAGGAATACAGGTATCTCTTTTAGATAACGTTTTTGCTTCCTTTGGATATGTACCCAGAAGTGGGATTGCTGGACCATGGGCCAGTTTTAATTTCTTGAGGAAACTTTATACTGTTCTCCATACTCACTGGACCGGTTTCCATTCTCACCAACAGGGTCCAGCACTGCATGCTGCACTTATATGTGGAGTCTTAGAGAAAAAGTCAAACTTCTAGAAATAGGGAGTAGAAAGGTGATTGCCAGGGATTGGAATGAAGGAAACAGGGAGAGGTTGGTAAAAGGGTACCAACTTTCAGTTTTAAGATAATGTCTGAGGATCTAAGGTTTAATACGGTGAGAGTAGAATTTAAACGTTTTTATCCCAAAAGGGGGAGGGTATAAATATTCCAGGTGATAGAAATGTTAATTAATTCAATGGAGGGATCTCTTCACAATACACTGGATGTCAAATCGTCATGTTGTATAGCTGAAATATCTTACAGCTTTATTTGTTGGTTACACCTAAATATAACTGAAAAGAGAAAAGAAACAGAGAGAAGCAATGGCTATTGGTATAACAGTCCACATTCTAAGAAAGTTGCTAACAGTTTAAAGGGCATGTTTTCAGAATCCCTGTTACTGCTTTTTAAAGCATATTCTTCCCTATCCATGCAGCAAATTAAAACAAACTAATCTGAAAGAGGCCTACGCTGTAACAAGGAACAGGTACACGGGCAGCAGCAGAGGGCAGTGAGAAGACAGCACAGAACGGCCAGCTTTTCTCACTGATACAGAAGTAGTGCCGACTGTGGTGATTACACACAGTAGGACCAGTGAACAGTTTTTAAGGAAAACCAACAATAACATACTTTTCCACCTTAAGACATTGTAACAGTTTTTAAAGTTCCTTTGATAATGATTGATGCTTTTGAACTGTGGGGTTGGAGAAGGCTCTTGAGAGTCCCTTGGACTGCAAGATCAAACCAGTCAATCCTAAAGGAAATCAGTCCTGAACATTTATTGGAAGGACTGATACTGAAACTAAGGCTCCAATACTTTGGCCACCTGATGCAAAGAACTGAATCATTGGAAAAGACCCTGACACTGGGAAAGATTGAGGGCAGGAGGAGAAGGGGATGACAGAGACTGAGATGGCTAGATGGTACCACTGACTCAATGGACATGAGTTTGAGCAAGCTCCAGGAGTTGGTGATGGAGAAGCCTGGTATGCTGCAGTCCATGGGATCACAAACAGTTGGACATGACTGAGTGACTGAACTGAATTTGGTAACGATAGTCACAGGTACAAAGATATGATTTGATACCATTATACTTCAGGGCAATAATATTACCGTGTGTGTGTGTGTGTGTGTGTGTGTGCATGCACACGCTCAGTCATGTCTGACTCTTTGCAACCTCATGGACTGTAGCCAGGCAAGCACACTGAAGTGGGTTGCCATTTCCTACTCTGGGAGATATTCCTGATCCAGGGATCAAACTCACATGTCTTGCATCTCTTGCATTGGCAGGTGGATTCTTTAACACTGCACCACCTGGAAAGCCCATAATATTATCACTTCTTTGAAATATTAAGAGAGATTAGATTTTACACAGCCCTCAAACATAAACACATGTTTTATATGTTCATTTAACATTCTTATCCTTTTAATATTTTGTATTAAAAGAATGTTAGGCAGAACAGAAGAATAGATGAATATGCTAATGGATATAAAAAGATAAACTTGTAGCCTGGCCACAATGAAAATATATGAAGTTAGGTTATGTTTATGCTTATATTACATGTGTATACTTAAAAATTTATATGACTATATATCTTAAAATTTCACAAATTAAAGTCTATACTCTTTCACTCTGAATGTGGTAAACTACATTTAGTTGTAGTTGACTCCCTCTACTGGCTGATAATGATATTTTTGATGAAAACACATCTGTCAAGATTCTGACAGATAAAATAATTATAATTTGTAAAATATGACAAATGAATAACATTACCATGAAACATGAATTTAATAGCTAGAGGGAAATTAAAAGATAATATAACATCAAGAATTAGAACACACACACACACAAATAATAAAAAATCTCCTAGGGGCATTAACTATACAGTAAATAAAAGGATATATTCGAAATAAAGTATTGTCAAACAACTTTTAGAGTCTAACTGAGTATTTGGTAATTATATTCAAGGACAAATAACTTCTTTAAAAACTGAAGTAGAGTTGATTTACAATGTCACGTTAGTTTCAGGTGTACAGCACAGTGATTTAGTTGTACATATATATCTGTAAATATATGTGTATATATGTACACATACACAGATACATATATATCTTCTTTTCCAGATTCTTTTCCTTATAGGTTATTAAAAATATAGTTCCCTGTGCTATATAGTAAGCTCTTGTTGGTTATCTATTTTTATATATGATAATACATGCATGATTAGTTGCTCAGTCGTGTCCAACTCTTTGTGACCCCATGGACTGCAGCCCACCAGGCTCCTCTGTCCATGGGATTCTCCAGGGAAGAATACTGGAGTGGGTTGTCATGCCCTCCTCCAGGGGATCTTCCCAACCCATGGATTGAACCCAGGTCTCCCACATTGCAGGCAAATTCTTTACTGTCTGAGCCACTAGGGAAGCCCAAGAATACTGGAGTGGGTAGCCTATCCCTTCTCCAGGGGAGCTTCCTGACCCAGGAATTGAACCAGGCTCTCCTACATTGAGGGTGGATTCTTTACCAACTGAGCTACCAGGGAAGCCCATACATGATAGTATGTATACATTAATCCTGCCTCCTAATTTATTCCTCTCCACCTTCCCCTTTGGCAATCATGAGTTTGTTTTCTATGTTTCTGGGTCTATCCTGTTAAGGGCAAATTGCTTTTTTAAGCAAATGAAAAATGAATGTCTCAAGATCTGGTCAGACCTACAAGAAAAAAAAAGTTTCTCCTCACTTTGTTTTTATCATAGTGACTTGAAAATATTTTAAAGTATATTTATAAAATTGTTGATGATTCAGAAGGAAGGAACATTCATGTACTGTTGATGACTGACTCTGGACCAAAGTGATCTTCAAAGGTGGCCCATGGATTGACTGAAGTTAATCTCTTGTCTACAGATCCTAAACCAAGAACATGAAAAACTAAACATTGTTTTTAACCCTTTTGGTGGCAAAATTTGACTTGAGCTAATAAGATTCAATGTAAATCTTTATTAGTCCCTATTCAAGGGACTAAGTGTGAATATCCACATTTCTCACTGCAAAAGTATTAGCATACTTGATTGGGAAAGGAGTACGTCAAGGCTGTATATTGTCACCCTGCTTATTTAACTTCTATGCAGAGTACATCATGAGAAACACTGGGCTGGATGAAGCACAGCTGGAATCAAGATTGCAGGAGAAATATCAATAACCTCAGATATGCAGATGACACCACCCTTATGACAGAAAGCAAAGAGAAAATCAAGAGTCTCTTGATGAAGGTGAAGTCGAGAGTGAAAAAACTGGCTTAAAACTCAACATTCAAAAAACTAAGATTATGGTATCCAGTCCTATCATTTCATGGCAAATAGATGGGGAGACAATGGAAACAGTGACAGATTTTAATTTCCTGGGCTTCAAAATCACTGCAGATGGTGACTGCAGACCAAAAACTCCACAGCACAACTGCAGAAAAGAGACTGAGTGTAATAAGGAACATAATACAACATATAATTTCCTTAATAAAAAGAAGTCAGTTTATAGTGAGTTGCTATTTTTTTTAAATGTCTGCTATTTGCCCAACCTTTTACTACTCATTTTATATAAATTATCTCTTACTTTACAAAACTATGCAAAGTAAAATTTTTACTCTCATTTTACAGATGGGAATACTGAGGCTTAACGTGGTCAAATAATGGATGCAAAGATCATAGTTATTAGGTGGCAAAACCAGCATCTAACCTCAGTTCATCCTGACTTTCATGATTGCACTTTTACAACTACAGCACCATCAAAAAAGGATTAAAAAGGGACTTGAGTCTAGATCCTGTTGAGAATACTTAAAGGAACTGATCACACTTAAGGAGTGAGGAGTATATGTTCCACCTCAGTAAAGTGTTTTTAAAAATGGAAGAGGGTCAAATTATGTCTTAAGAAAGAAGAGGAAAAGCTCAATAAAGTAAATAAAATACCCTCACTCTTTGGGTGATTGTAAACTAGCCCTGGGAGCTCTTAGAATAATAAATAGTCTTTTAAAGAAATAAGTAGAGCCTCTATGTCCAAGACATTTCTAGCTGAGAGGTGTACTATGGTTTTCCTTTTCACTGGAAACAAGCAGGTCAAACATGATGCTTTTTTCGTCTTTTCTAAGTCTGTCTTATTCTTATAGGAAGTTAATATTTATTTGCTGAAACACATGAATGTGGTAGATGGGTATTTCCAAGCCTAAGCAGTTTGTTTCCAAACCTTTACGAGAACTTTTGCACTTCTATAAATAAAATGCAGAAAAACCAATGCACTTACCTTGAGAATTTATTGTTGCTATAATCCCGGAGTTAATGACCCCAAATACAAAAAAGCAGTTCACCCCACTCTCCCTATCATACACTTTTCAAGTCCTTATGATTAAAGAGAATTTTAACATAAATAATGCATGATCAATAACATAGTACACCAAATTACATTTTAAATATTCATGCAATTCTTTTAAAAAATAAAACCACAAGTTGCAATTCAAACTAAGGCTTCTGAAGAGGAAGGGATACAATATATGAACAAGTCTAAACAGTTTTAAAGTGAATTACAGAAGAATCTACCATAGCTTTCTGTCCTTTTAGGTTGCTTCAGCATAGTTTACGACAGTAGTACAAAGGACATAAGTTTCTGAAAATCCTAGATAATATGGTGTGTTTGGCTCAGATACGGTAGATTTGTCTCTAAAAGCAATCTGTTGTGACTTTATAGAGGATATCTTTTTCTTCATTCTTCAAACATAGTGATATCATTTATTAGACCAGTATAGAAACAGCTTTGGGTATTGATTTAGAGCTCAGATGGATAACCTCCTCTGGAGCTTGTTTGCTCTGATTTCTGCTTTAAGAACATGTCTTTTCAAAATGTTTGGTTAAACGTGTATTTAGCAGGAAAGGAAGAATATAGGCTCTTAATGAAGGGTATTCCTAAAAGCTTCCATTTAAAAGTAAAAAGCAAACTCCCTAAAGATGGATTCAAAATTGATGCATCTCAGTTATTAGTAAATGAATGTCCTTGAGAAACAAAATTTTATAAATGTCTATGTAAAAGTCTAGAGATTTCTAAGAATTTATAAGCATAATTAAATGATCAAGAAAGTTTTCTGAGCAGGGTAAATTTTATCTCATCATAGATCAACAAAAGGTTTTGACATCAAGAAAATTAAATTTTGGCTAAGCCTTGAAATACATCAATAAAACAAAATTCACTGTGCTCTTAAGATACTAAAAGCCTAAAATATGATAGATAAAAACACATATTTATATTCAATGTTGGGGTTTTTTCTTACAATAATTGAGCTTACACTGCTGCAAACCTTGGTAAATTTATAAGTCTTATAAATTGAATGACTGTAAATCCAAGGGCATTACACAAGTAATGGATAAAATAAAAATCCACCTACGAAAAATGCCCTTTTGGAACTAGAACTGGCCTATTTGAGTCTGCTTCAATCGGTTATACCTGAGAAAGTATAACAAATAACATCCTGGTTTATGGACTGAGTTTGAGAAAACTCAAAATTATTTGTCAACCTACACAGCAAGAGTCAAAGATCCTTAATGGGTAAATCAAAGCTGGACCATTAGCTGGTATGAACAGAAAAAAATCTCACGTGGTTTAGGACTAGCATCATTTTATTTATTTTTTTTTTAGCATCATTTTATAAAATAAATATTCATGTAAAAATGGGGGCTTCCCAGGTGGCACAGTGGTAAAGAACCCCCCTGCCAATGAAGAGGTCTCAGGAGATGCTGGTTTGATCCCTGGGTTGGGAAGATCCCCTGAAGGAGGGCATGGCAACCCACTCTGGTATTTTTGCCTGGAAAATTCGAAGGACATAGGAGCCTGGAGGGCTATATAGTCCATGGGATCACAAAGTGCTGGACACGACTGAGCAAGCATGCACATGTAAAAATATCACATTAGTGAAAAATCAACTGAATTGAGTTATCCAAGAACTGTAGTTTATTTTTTATCTTAGTGTCAGGTTTTCTTTTTAAAAAGTAATGATTTTGTAAAATATGGGTGCTTTCAAACTTTGAAATTTAGTACAATCCTATCCATCTCTTACTTCACACTCAATGAAATGTACTGTGTCCAAGCAGTCTGATTTCTGACCACAATTGTCACTTTTTCATTTTAAGTTAACTTTGGAACTTACTAACTGGGAAAATATTTTATATTAATAAAATTGTCATGCAGAAAATGGTACTTTGGGTAAAAGAAAATGGACATTATTCATGGCTAAAACCTACTAACATTATTAAGAGCCCATAAGAGTTGGACAAGTGGCAAAACCTAAATTTTCAGGATAATGCACATTTGGACTTTGAATACAAAGGCACTAAAAGAATGATTGAGGTCAGATAGCACACTGAGCATATTGATATGACAGAGATTCTGTTTCCTCTAGGATATCTTTCCATTTCGAACTTGAATTTTGAGGAAACATGTTATTGATATGGCTCAATTATATTTCCTGGTTATTTGGGCATGAACAGATAAAACCAACACAAACAAAAGGAGGGTATAGTGAGGGAGAAATGCAATGAGTAATAGAAACATGTTTTTACAGACGCTGAATTCAGATTATAGTTTCAGCCCTTGCTACCATATTATGTGAACTGGGGTGAATCACTTTACTCCTAAGACACAGTTTCATCATCTGAAAAATATTTATCCTAATAAGGTTCTTAGAGTAAATGAGAGAATAGCATATAGAAGTCCTTTACTCTGGCACTTACTCTGTAGTCCTTAGCATATGTCACTGTGTTGAGTAATTGAGTTTTGCTTGTTTGTCTTCATCTCTAGGTTGACTGCTTGCTGAGGGCAGTCTTTTTCATCTCTATATTCCTAGGACTTTATCAGTAGATGATTAAATTAAAAAAAAATGGTGGCTGGTGTGTGCTGAGAGAACACTACATAGTCAAAAAGTTGAAAGTACTTTCATAGACCACTTTTCTTATCTTTATTTTAAGCCTTTGAAGCAGAAAAGACAGAAAATAAACCAGCAGCCTAATTTTTCTTCCACTAAAATAACCTAATACTGTTCTACTAAAAATTTCCTTCCCTAATTGTTGTCTTTATGACAGTCAATCCTCTCACTTTCTCAAAGGGGAATGAGACAATAGTCACTACTCACCTATTCACAGTCGAAACAGAAAGTAGCTAAAAAATTGAGTAGGAATTATTTCTTATGATCAAATGTTTAGCAACTGGTCTTGTTCCTCAAGATACATTTGTTGATCACCTACTCTGTGTCAGATGGTGTTAGGTACTATGGATTCAGTGATAAGTATGGCGATCGAGGCTCAAGTAATTTAAAATCTAAGGATGCACTTAGGTAGACTATAGTCTGCCTATAAGAATCACCTGGGGTACTTGTCAAAAATGCAGATTCTTGGGTTCTTTCTCAGAACAATGGAATCAGAAGTTAGCAAGCTTGTCTCCTGAACTCCCCACTCAGTGCCGTTGCCCAAATCCCCCTCCCCTCCCCCTGTGCTGCAGGGCTTGTCCAAAATATCTACCACTTTTATTACCTTCCTACTCACTCTTCATTGGCTCAGAGGTTAAAGCGTCTGCCTGCAATGTGGGAGACCTGGGTTCGATCCCTGGGTTGGGAAGATCCCCTGGAGAAAGGAATGGCAACCCACTCCAGTATTCTTGCCTGGAGAATCCCATGGACGGATTCTGGAGCCTGGTGGGCTGCAGTCCACAGGATCACAAAGAGTCAGACACACTGAGCGAGCGACTTAACTTACTCTTCATTGTTCCACTCCAAGGCTACCTCCTCCAGGAATCTTTCCTGATTGTTCCTGTCCCCCAAGAATTAATTATAGAGTTAATTTCTTCTCTTTCTGACTCTTTGTTTACTTTGAAACCATTCTATCAATTACAAGCTGACCATGCTGATGTGTAATTTATTATTCTACTCCTCTGCTTCCTTTAGTGGACCACAGGTTCTGTCAACAAAACTAAGTCCCATTCATCTCTTCTTCTCAGGACCTAGCACAGTAACTGTATGCAATGGATGGTCAGAGAACACTTCAGATCAGATCAGATCAGATCAGTCGCTCAGTCGTGTCCGACTCTTTGTGACCCCAGAACACTTAGTGAATTATAAAATGGAACAATTGAAAAAGCTCCCTGATAGATATGTCTGGGAATGTCCTTCATCAGAGACTGCCAGGCATTAAAAAATTCACTGAAATTCATCCTGTTGCCAGCTCAGTGACCCTAGACAGTCAAATTCCCCCAACTATAGGGTTGTTTTGACAAGACCTAGAATTGTATTGTTATTTTAGAATTCCCTACAAGATGTCTTCAGTAGTAATTTCTAAGTTCAGGACTCAGTATTCTAAACCAATGTGAAAATATATCTTTGTTTCTTTCTCTAAATCTACCCAATGGATCAGTTTGGTCTGATTTAAATCTAATGATGACTTGTTTAGAAAAGAAAATTAGTAACTTAAGGATTTGTGTTTTTAGGATGTGAAGTGCTTGAAGTAAACATTTTGTATTCACACTGTATTTGTTTAAAATGATAATTTGACTCTCTGAAATACTATGAGCACAAGAGGCTAGAAGAATTAAGGGAAACACATAAGGAGAGAAATCAGTAAAGAATATCAACTGGCTTAATTATCAATCTGACTACCACATGTGTCCTTCAAATCTTTCATTTTCTATTCTGTTACTATAAAATTTATGTCAGACTCTAACCTAAATATATCACATAATCTTAATTTGTTTGTAATTGTACCAAATAACGTCTTCAAAGGAGATGAGCATAAAATGTTTACTTCTTTTATAGTTATGGTAATTATTAAACAGTCACTGCATTTTTCATGCATGGTTTACAATGAGCATTATCTTATTCAGTATACTATGAGAAAATTGTACATCAAGTTTTATTTGATGAGCAATTATTTATATGACTTCTTCAAGTGTCTCTTCTTCTATATTCACTTGGTAAAGTGTTATCAATCTTCCAGATGATTAAGTAAGAAAACAGAGAGTGAGCCTAGATTCTTCCCTTACCATCCATCCATCCATGCATACCACCAACCTCACCCATCAGTTAAACGGAGGTTCCATATTTCACAACCCACAAGTATCTCACCTAACTCCCAGCTCTCTCCTATGCCTACTTCTGTTGCTCCAGTGCAGGCCTTCCTGTCTCTAGCTCCTCCCTCCTCAGCTGCGGCCACTGATCTTTCTAATTTCCCAGCTAAAAAGTCTTCAATTCTTTTCAATTGACAAGGGTATGAAAATCTGAACTCTTCAGCGAGGTACACAGAATCTTTTATGATCTGCCTCCCAGGCAAAATTTATACTTGGCTCTGGTCCCTCAGACAGCGCTCATTATACTTGCACTTTCTGGAACTTGTCACTTGGTCTCACTCCTCCTTAGCAGAGCACACGATCCCTGTCTCTAGAACCTTCTCGCTTATTGGACTGACAAACTCCTATTTTATCCATCAGATCTAAGCTTCAGCATAAGTCCACCACAGCAATCTTATGACTGTAGTTTTTGCTTTTGTGTCTCTCTCTCCTCTAGATTAAACACCTTATGGCTATGAGTATTTCTTTTCATCTTTGTTGCCCTTATGTCAAGAGGAGTGCCTGGCATAAGGAAGAAAACCAGTAAACACAGGTTGAATAAATGAACAGCAGTTTACTTCACCCATACCTAAAACTGGTCCTGCTCACAGTTGTGCCAGAAACTATGAAAACACGAAAACATGTAGTAAGTGGGAATACAGGCAGAGTTATAAAGAGCTTAATTTACCCATCTCTAATCATCTCTCTCCTCCTTGCCTGTCCTCACTGATTCTGCTGTGGGAGCTTTGATGAAGACACTGTAGATCTTAGAGGCTTCAGAAGGGAAGAAACTGACCATTTGGAATGACTTAACAGGCTTTTCCCACAGAAGAACACTCAATAGGCCCAGTCAGTCTCTGGGTATCCCTGTGACCAAAAGGTACATTGTTCAGCTGGTCTGAAGATCCCACTCTCTCATCTATAATTCCTATCATTGATGATGATTTTGAGAAGGATTTATTTTTATTTTGTGGTAAGAAAGATTTGCTATTGCTGATATACAAGGCAAGTTTCCTTATCTAAAAAATGATGATAATCTCCTTTTTTTCCCTTCTGCTATAAAGTTCTAATATGATGAAGTGAAACTACTTTGAGAAGAATTAAAAATATCAAATATACTTTATTATTTTTACCCCCAGCTTATGTGAGTTTATTTAATTTGTATTTTTTTCCCCTTTGTTGAGTTTAACTGATTTGAGGAAAACAGGATTTTTGATCAGTAGGGAAGCGACTTAGATGTTTTGATTATTGGTTTTGTGACCTGGATGTTTAATACAGGCTCCTGGAGACATAGAGATGCCCAGGTCACTTCTGATCTTGGAAATCGGGCTCTGAAAGAAGCTCGGGAATCTGCAGGTTTATACAAGCTCTGGGGGACTCCCATAACCTACGAGGTGGAAAATCTGTTTCGGGATCACATCTTTGAGAAGGCTCACCTCTAAGTGGACGCATATATGATGAACACAGACGTTTGGATCCCAGACAGGTAAGATCTGGGAGGCTAACCATGCCTGCCCCACTCTTCATGACTGCAATCCTGGGAGTTCGACTGGGAGGGATGCTGGGGATGAGGTGGGGCACTTAGAAGTGGAGGAAAGTTGACAGCCTCATAAACTCTACAGTCCCAGCTCAGGAAAGGAAACGCAGGCTTGTCTGAGGTATTCTATTTCAGCTACTTTAACAGTCTTTCCTCCTAACCCTTCTCATAGCCAAACACACAGCCGAAGCAAGAAATCAATAAACTTCCTGAGAGCCCATTTACTATTTATATAGCTCTGTTTTTAAGACAGAATCAGAATACGTTCCAAGTTCCAAAATCCTTAGTCACAGTGAGCTTTATAGAAACAGAACTTATCCTTACATCTGAAATGGTCTTTGTTACCCTATAAATACAAGTCCAGCAAGTTACAGAACACATGTACTTGGAACAGCCTGTTCTTTCTAGACAATTTAGGGCAGAATTTTATTTTTCTTGAATTTTTGTAGGCAGAGGGCAGCATGCACAAGCCAACTGTACAAGCAAAACCCTGTGTGTCAATTTTACAGAAAACACTCTAAGACATCTTTGCAAAATGGTCCTTTTAAACCTCTAAATATTGTTTAGTTGTTTACTAATACAATGGGCTATATGACCCAGGGATGTGTTCATTTCTTTGGTTCATAAAATGTATGCATATAATGTCACTCTGGCCTTGGAAAGGGAATACACACAGATGTGATGACAAGCACCATGCCAGAAAAACCAGTAGCTAAAAATGATAACTAATCTTGCCGTACTCTGTCATTATGCAAATCCAAGAAATGTATTGCCAGAGTGATTTATGTCAGTGCAGTTGAAAGACAATTAAAAATGTAATCTTCAGCACATCATTTTAAAATTGACGCTCTATGGCTGCCTCTGCCTTGTAAGGGTGATGCATATTAAACAGTAATTGTGTTGGTCTTTTCTTTAATTATAAATGACGTTGCACTTAAATCCAATGTACCCAATTGACAAAATTAAATTAGTGGACTTTAAAAGGTATTGATTTTAAAACCAAATAAGACGTTTTAGATGTCTATTTCCCACTTTTGTTTTGCTTAACAGTTATTCTTGGACTAGACAATAACAAATCCATGGTTCTCTATTATAGGAGATGACTAGAAGGTGGTACCCTGTGTCCTGGGGAAGAAGGGTTCCTGGAGATAATAGCACTGATGGAATCAGTGCTGATGGGGCCATAACAACATGGTTTCTGTGGAGCTCTGCCTCTGACGTCAAAGTTGGGTAACTGCTCTTCAATTTTCTTCAAATCCCCTGACTAGTTTCCAGTTATCATTCACACAATGGTTAATCCACCAGGCTACAATGATGCTCTTCATTAATGTCAAAGGATTGCCACCATCCCAATGTCCCACTGATGCTGAGTTACCATGAGTCACCAACACTGGAGAAATACGATGAGGGAGGTCCTTCTCTGATGGTTGCCAAGGTTTTTCTAACTTGTTGAGCTTCAGAGCCCACTGTAATTCCCTCCTTCTACAGACAGAAAACAAAGAACTAGTGTGGTTAATATTCTGGGGAAAATTGTCTAAGAATTTGGAAAAGAATCTTAAAATAATTGGAATTAAAATTCAAGATTCACCTAAGCTCTTGTTCTAAAGGAGAAAATTTTAAATTGTTTTCTTGGAGCAATAGGTATTTCCATGATGATTTTTAAAGTTTGAAAAATAGTTAGATAAACAAAATAAAACAGATCTCCTTCCTCCAGAAATTCTCATCAATGTTCTTTGTGAATCTATAGAAAGGGTGATGGCATATGCAAATGATTCCTAAATATTTTTTCCTCTTTCCTCATACAGAACTCTTGAGATCTAGAAGCCTGCAGAATAAATTTGGTAGACAGTATTACAGAGACATGGAGTGACTATACACTTTATTGCTTTATTAGGAAATTTTTGAGGTTGAAAAGAAATGCCATTAATGTTTATGCTAAGAAAATAGCATAAATTGAGACTATCCTGAATGGGATATATGGTTCCAGCAGCATAAAATAAAACACTTGGAGGGCTAAATATAACAGGAAGGCCATCATAAGACTGTTTCCCAAATTGAAGGCTATAATATTTAAGAAACATGAGTATTACTTTGTTTTGCTCTAGAAGACAACGATAATAACAACAAAAACAGTAGCAGTAATAATGACAACAGCAACAGTAACAATAGGAGTTGGGGGAAATTAGATGGAGAAAGATTTTTACACAATGTAAAAAGGAAATTTCTAGACATTTGTTGCTGTTCAGTCACTCAGTAATGTCCGACTCTTTGCGACCTCATAGACTGTAGCATGCTAGGCCTCCCTGTCCATCACCAACTCCCAGAGTTTACTCAAACTCATGTCCATTGAGTCGGTGATGCCATCCAACCATCTCATCCTCAGTTGTCCCCTTCTCCTCCTGCCTTCAATCTTTCCCAGCATCAGGGTCTTTTCCAATGAATCAGTTCTTCACATCAGGTGGCCAAAGTATTGGAGTTTCAGCTTCAGCATCAGTCCTTCCAATGAATATTCTGGACTGATTTCCTTTAGGATGGACTGGTTGGATCTCCTTGCTGTCCAAGGGACTCTCAAGAGTCTCCTCCAACCCCACAGTTCAAAAGCATCAATTCTTCAGCTCTCAGCTTTCTTTATAGTCCAACTCTCACATCCATACATGACTATTGGAAAAACCATAGCTTTGACTAGATGGACCTTTGTTGGCAAAGTAATGTCTCAGCTTTTTAATATGCTATCTAGATTGGTCATAACTTTTCTTCCAAGGAGTAAGCACAAGGCTTTGGTTCTTGACATTGGATTCATCCAAAAGGGGAATACATTCTGTTGGGAAGATGTGCCTCTGCCTTCTCTCCCAAAAGGTGTCCCAACAGACTGGATGTTGATGAATGATGGATACTATTTGAGCATGAAACATATACATTCTAAGAACCAACTAATTTTTATAATTCTATGATTTCACTAATAGGAACTTATTGCAAAGTCCTGAGACATCCCCACAATTCAATCTAAGTAAACATGATTGTTTCAAGGGAGGACTCAAAATGTACCATAATCCACCTTTTTCTACTGAACCATTTCCCCAAAGGCATATAAAGAAACCAGTACTAAAGAAAAGAAACATCTGCAAACTTGAGTAACTGAGTTTCACACAAGTTAAATCACACTGACACTTTGCCATGAGGTTTTGGGTTTTGAAGAAACCTCTGGATTTATGTAAAAATGAAGACTCTGAAAATTCCTAGAGGCAGAGACGTTAAAATTAAAGAATTTGGAGGTTCAGACTTAGGTGCAATTTATAGATAAATAAAAGGTAAAGCAGGAGGAAATTTGCAGGTCACTCTAATTCAGTTTGTTCATTTCTTCATAAGGAGACACACCTAGAGATACATAAAATGTCTTGTCCAATATCACACAGTAGCTTAGGAGCATAATTGAAATCATAATCTAGCTATGGATCTGTAGGACATATACAGAAAGTTAAAGTTATTTTACCTATTCTCACATTAGAAAACAGCACATTAACCAATTAAGATGAACTTTCAGGCACTGCAAGGTGCTGAATTCTCTCATTTTGTCAAAATAGGTAGTGATTTATATGGTTTCTACAATAAATCTCTATCCTTCTAGTTTCTAGAAAAGGAAATTCAATATAAAGATATAATACAGAAGTAATTAATCACTTCAATTTTAATACTCTTTACTAATGATAAATTATAGGATCAAAATCTCTCATTTTACAGGTGGAAAGGTAAATGATAGGATTCAGGTCAAACAGCTAAAATGGGAAGAACTGGAGTTCTAACCCGTCGTGTCACTTGAAGACGAGTACAGTAGTATTTCCATTTTGTCTGCCTGTTCCCACAATAATTTTTGTTTTTTTTGCCAATACTAACTTTGACATTTCATTGTTTTGAAGTACTTTCATTGAATCAATAAGGAAAAACAAAACAGAAAACCCTACATCTTTAAGATCCATTTGGGTGTTCTTTGGAAGGAATGATGCTAAAGCTGAAACTCCAGTACCTTGGCCACCTCATTCGAAGTGTTGACTCATTGGAAAAGACTCTGATGCTGGGAGGGATTGGGGGGCAGGAGGAGAAGGGGATGACAGAGGATGAGATGGCTGGATGGCATCACTGACTCGATGGACGTGAGTCTGGGTGAACTCCGGGAATTGGTGATGGACAGGGAGGCCTGGCGTGCTGCGATTCACGGGGTCGCAAAGAGTCAGACACATCTGAGCGACTGAACTGAACTGAATTGTCTTTAGGCAAATTGACCCTCAATCAAGTCTGGGGAGCCACAGGTCCTAGAGCAACACAGCTTTTGGAAAACAAATAAATGAAAGAACATAATTAAATTTTCACACATGGGAATGCCCCACCAAATAAGAGTTTCTCACTTTTTTTCTGGTTTGAGAATGCACACAAGAGTTCTGTACACACACCCTCTTTACCATGGAGGTTTTTTTGAGGCTCTAAAAAGTCACACAATAGCAATGGATCTATGGGCAAAACAATCAGAGATCTTTTATACCAAGAAGAAGGAGAAACAGAATGAGCAATTTTCTGGGGCAGCTTCAGCACTAAGAATTGAGCACAGCTACCCACTTTGGGGGTCATTTTGCAAACACACATCTGATGAATAAAATACAGTGGTTTCACAAAGTGAGCATTTATTTTCTGAGGTCAGTGGGCCATAGATTAAGCTGTGATGTGGCAGGGAGAAGATGGGTTAGGAAACAGAAACAAGATGAAACAGGGAAGTGGTGCTTTGTAGAAATGATAGGGGCAGGAGAGCATCAAGCCCGTGTGTCCGAACACCGTGACACTCCTCCAGTCCAAAATCAGTCTGGGAGTCGAGCTAGTGCACAGTTACTTTCAGGAGGCTCTGGGAATTCACACTTGAGTAGTGAGAGAAGACGGCTGTGCAGAGCTCTGCTAGGTTGGAAATCGCTTTTTGGAAAGCTTCTTCTGGATCTCCCACAGTGAGAGTTTTTGGACACACCTGAATAGGGAGGGTGCTGGCAGTCCTCTCTTAACACAAATTAGCACTTTTTAGCAAACTGCCCCCATGATGGTTTCATGAAAGTAGGAGCAGATTGTGCCTCTGATACCCAGGGGAACAGAACACTAGGGTGACCTTTCCTCAGTCAGCTCCTGGGCAGGCAGCTCACAGGTGCTGAGCTGCACTGATGTTATACTGAGTGTTTCAGGCAACAGAGGCAGAGAGAAATTCGCTGCATCTCAGCTCCTTCTTTCTTCCTTGTCCTACGTCATGCTTGTCAGTTAAGCAGAAAACATTTCAGTGAAAAGTTAGCTGGTGGCCTTCAGCTGTTTTCCTTAAAACTGATCTCTCAATCACTCATTCAGGGGGCTTTGGTCATCTGATGTCCAAAATGGAGACAAGACTAACAGTAGCTTCACTGTCTGAGGCTGGTGACCATGTGGTGCTCTGTACCCTACAACTTTTCCTTTAGAAGTGATTTCCTCTTCCGACGTCCATTAGCAATAGATAAGTAAAGCTACCGCCACTCTGGGTTTCCCACATCACCATTTGCTGCTCCCCAAAAAAATTCTGGGGAGTTCAGAGAATCTTGGCCTCTAGAAGTGGAAGGGACCATGTCAAAGCAGAGTCCTTCCATGACCCTGTGTCACCCACTGGGAGGACAGCAGGCATTTCCAGCTCCTGACTGCAAGTCACTCTTCCCATGCGTGTGTGTGGGCTCAGTCACTTCAGTCGTGTCCAACTCTTTGTGATCCTATGGGGTATAGCCCACCAGGCTCCTCTGTCCATGGATTCTCCAGGCAAGAATACTGGAATGGGTTGCCATTTCCTTCTCCAGGGGATCTCTCCAACCCATGGATTGACCCTGCATCTCCCTCAACTCCTGCAATACAGGCAGATTCCTTACCGCTGAGCCACTGGGGAAGCCCCACACTTCCCCCTACCATGCACCTATTTCTCTCTGCTTTATCACTCAATGGAAGTCCACCAATTAGGGATTCCTTTCAGAACAAGAAAATCTTTTAGAAGTACATTTAAAAAAGAAGTAATACGTGAGTATTATATAATGTAAAGGCAAAGAAACTAATACGTTTTAAAATATCAGCTGGAGCTAATCTTGGTGTTAACTTTGCAGTTTTTTCTCTATTATCAGTTCAGTTCAGTCACTCGGTTGTGTCTGCCTCCTTGCGACTTCATGGACTGCAGCATGTCAGGCTTCCCTGTCCATCACCAATTCCCAGAGCCTGCTCAAACTCATGCCCATTGACCGGTGATGCCATCCAAACATCTCATCCTCTGTCATCCTCTCCACCTGCCTTCAATTTTTGCCAGCATCAGGGTCTTTTCTGAGTCAGTTCTTTGCATCAGGTGGCCAAAGTATTGGAGCTTCAGCTTCAGCATCAGTCCTTCTAATGAATATTCACAACCGATTTCCTTTAGGATTGATTGTTTTTTTTCTGTTATACATATACATATATTTTTACTATACGTACACACACACACTCACACAAAATGTATATGTACTGCTTTTACGGAAGGAAAATTTTTTCACTTAGTATATTACGAATATCTTTTAAAACTACTAAATTGTGTATGTGCATATGTATGTGTGTAAAAATTCACAGAATCAAAGAATGTTAGAGATGGAAAAGATGTAAGAGATCATCTATTCAAACCATGACTGTATATTTGTGTGACTTTGTGACTCCATGGACTACCCGCCTGACTCCTCTGTCCATGGAATTGTCCAGGGAAGAATATTGGAGTGCTTTGCTATTCTCCTCTCCAGGGGATCTTCCTGATCCAGGGATTGAACCTGCATCTCCTGCATTGCAGGGAGATTCTTTACCATCTGAGCCACCAGGGAAACTCTCCCTATACATTCTAGTAATTTAGCTGGATCCAGCAATCCTCGGTATTTACCCAAAGGAGTTGAAAACTTATGGGCACATAAAAATCTGCACTCAGATGTTAGAGCAGCTTTATTAATAACTGCCAAAACGTGGAAGCAAATAAGATGTCTTCTGTAGGTAAATGGATAAACTGTGGTCCATTCAAACAAACGAAAAAGAAATGTGCTATCAAGCCATGAACAGACATGGAGGAACCTTAAATGCATATTGCTAAGTGATAAAGCCAGCCTGAAAAGGCTGCCTACTACATGATTACAACTATAACATCCTAGAAGAACTATGGAGATATTTAGCTAAAACAGTAAAAAGTTGTTAGGGGTTGTGTGCAGGAGGAATGAAAAGGAGGAGCACAGAGGATTTTAGGGCTGTGAAAGTACTCTACAGGGTATTATAATAATGAATACACGGAATTACACATATGTCCAAACCCATAAAACGGATACAACCAAGAGTGAACCCTAAAGTAAACTATGGACTTTGGATGATTATGATGTGGTCAGTGTGGGTTCATCAGTTTTAACAAATGCTCCACTCTAGAGGGCGCTGCTGGTAACGGGGGAGGCTATGGACGTGTGGGGGAAGACAGAATATGAGAACTCTTCTGTACCTTTCTCTTAATGTTGCTGTGAACCTAAAACTGCTCTAAAAAATAGTCCTTTAAAAATGCTAGTAGATATCTTCTGTACATGTATAACTCATTACTTTTTTGGGACTCAGTTTGAAAAAAAACAAAATGCTCATCTAATTAAACCCCTTCTTTTAAGGAGGAGAAAACTTAGGCTCACAAATTGTGTTTTTCTAAGATCACACAGTGAATAACTGGCATCATTAGGACCAGATCTCCTTGTTCCCATTTTGCACCACCTCTGCATCTCCCAGATACTGTGAATCACTAACCATCCTAGACAGAGATGTCTATGTGTGGGTGTTGTGTGTGCACGTGGTGAGGGTGATAATGGGGGAGCACACAGCACCCCAAAATATACAGAAAAATGATCAACATTTTCCATAAGAAAAACAAAAACTAAAGCTAACTTAATATTTATGACTAAATTTTCTCACACAGTTTTATCATTTTCTAAGCTGGCAGGTCCAATAAATTTCTACAAATGAATAAAGATCAAGCTATTACAGATACAAGTCAGTAGTTGGGATAACTATTACCACCATACTGTAGAAAACATCAGATTATCACTCAGTGGGTTGGCAAAATATATTGACTTTATGAACTTCAGCCACTTTATCTGTAAAATGGAAATAACGGCCCTAAACACCAGAAAGAATGCAAGCCGTAATCCAACATCCATTATTCCTTGTCTGCCAGTCCTATAGCAGCTTAAGTGAGCACCCGAAGTGACTGTACTCCCCACGGTCAGCCCATGACCCAGGCTGCGGCAATCATGTGGTATAAACCATCTCCACATGTGGCTTTCAAGTCAATACAACAGGAGAAAATGAGCAAGAGGGTGGCACGTTGGTTCTTAGCATCGCCCAGCACATCACAACGATTACCTACTCCCAGATCACTGTCTGGATCTAGTAACCGGCCCGACCCAACTGCTAGGGAGCCAGAAAATGTGAGGGTACCCAAGGACATGCACAGAGCAGTAAAGTTCTCTCCTCTCCTGGCGAATGATGCCAAAACTGTTAGAAACCAACTAACTACACCGAACCACTATAATTTTTAGAAACCAACTAACTATATTGAGCGATACTATAATTGTTAGAAACCAACTAAGTACATCGAGCTATTTTTGTGCATATTCCTCAGCTTCACAAGTATAAATCTGTAGTATCCAACATATCATCATGATTGGTGTTTCTATTTTTCAAACTATGATCTGGGGGCATGAACGATAAATTTTTAAAAGCTTAAGCACCTATTTATAATTGGCCTGACCTCTAACAACCAATGAAGCAGACTATCATGGAGCTATAATATTTTATGTCCACAGAGCCACCAAAGTATATTGCAATCATATAGAGAAACTATACTCTGTTAAGCAGAGTATTTTTAGCACGGTTCTCAAAGCATCACTGAGCTGGAAGAATCTGAGGCAGTAAAGTTAGCCACTAGCTTCATTTTGTCCATTAAGTAAAATCAGCTGGATCCTAAAATGAAGTGACACCAGTTATCAGAAGCAAAAGCAAATTTCCTCAAGAGACCCAACATGCCCTTCAGGATACTGGCTGATAGCCTTGGCCTTTAGAATCTGTTAAAAATATACCACATGTAGTTTGGTTAACTGACCAACTCATTTATATTTTAATACTAACTTATGATTTATTACTAAATATAAAATGTAAAATCTCTCTCCCTAAAGACTGTAAAAATAAAGAGTTCTCTAAAATACAGCTCATACCTTCCAAAGTACATATATTCCTTTTTGGATTTCTCTGCATCTAGATCTCTTTTTTGAATTGGAGTATGATTGCTTTACAAAGTTGTGTTAGTTTCTGCTGTACAACCAAGTGAATCAGCTATATGTGTACATATATCCCCTCCCTCTTGAGCCTCCCACAACCATCCCACCCCTCTAGGTCATCACAGAGCACCGAGCTAAGCTCCCTGTGCTATACAACTGCTTCCCACTAGCTATTTATTTCACACATGGCAGTGTATATATGTCAAGCACTAGTTACAATCACCAGGACACGGAAGCAACCTAAATGTCCAAGGATAGATGAATGGATAGAGAAGATGTGGTACATATATATGATGGAATATTACTCCATCTAGAGCTTAAAGTCAGAATTAGATGTTTCTGTGCTTGTGTGTGTGTGTGTGTGTGTGTGTGTGTGTGTGTGTGTATCAAGGGAAAGCATACATTCACTCACAATGGTAGAATAAAGTATTGCCTCAAATTTTCAGTTTTCTGTAATAGGATAATAGATCTAAACCTTCACTGCTAACTGCAATGCATCTCAGTGGAAGAGGCGGGATAGACACCCCAGCCTCACTGACTTTGCCCAGTGGAATGTCAGAAGTCATAGGATGACAGTTCAGAGGTGAGTCCATAAGAGGCTCAATCCTCTTGCTCTTTCCCGCAGTGGAAGAATATGACCCGGGTAGCTGCCAGTTGCAGAATGAGAGCCACATGAAGCAGATCTGGCCCAATCTGCATCAGAAGTAGAGCTCCCCACCACACCATAGATCCAGGAGACAGAAATATAAATGGAGGTTGTTGTAAGCACTGAAATGTTGGGATTGTCTAATATGCTGTGTTAGTGGAGAAAAACCTAACTGGTATAAATGAGGAAAACACAGAAATAGAATCTTTAAAAAATCTGTTTCCAAAACTACTTCTACAAATTCTCCACTCTTTAAACATATTAGACTCTTGAAAGAAGGTAGAAAAATAATAGAAATACCAGGGAAATTAAGAATGGTTATCTTGTGAGGATCTATAAGATCAAATATAGAAACTGAAACAGAGAAAACGGGTATAGAGATTGTATATAAACTCTGAGGAGCTGCTGATATACTCAAAGAAACCCAGGGAAATTCTATATAAACAGAAGGCCAAGAAAAATGTTAACTTTTTAAGCAGTGCTGTTTAAACGAACAGAGATGCTCTTGACCCAAAAGTCCACACATGCAAACAGGTTGACTAATACTTACAGATGTTAGGACTCTGTAGAAGAGTCGTGGAACCTGTAACACGAAAACACCACAAGAGACATACTGCCAAGACAAAAGATCCACCTTGAGGGCCGACTTGTTACAAAAATGAAATGGAGGAAGAGAATTCAGGTTTTAATACAGCTCATATTCTACAATATATAAAAATTTCTCCATGTCACTTTTAGTTTCTAGGATTAAGTTTGGTTATGAGGGACAGATAATCTAAATTAATCGTGGCGTGAACACAGCAGGATTTCTTCTGTCTTACAAAAAATTTCAGAGCCAGTAAATGCAGGGCTAGATTGTCTCATCACAGTGCTCCAGGCCCAGGGTCTTTTTCATTTTGCCCCAGAATTCTCAGCACATAAATCTTCCTTTCAGCTCTAAAATGGCTTCCTGCTCTCCAGCCATCGCATCCATAGTAAGGAAGCAGAAGAGAGGAAGAGATGGAGAAGATAATACCGTTTCTTTGCAGGGCTCTTCCAAGACATGTCATGCTACATTTTAGTTTATGTCATATTAACTGGCATTTTAGCTTATGTCATATTATGTCAAAAAACGAAGATCAAGGCATCCAGTCCCATCATTTCACGGCAAATAGATGGGGAAACAATGGCAACAGTGACAGACTTTATTTTCTTGGGCTCCAAAATCACTGCTGATGGTGACTGCAGCCATTAAATTAAAAGATGTTTGTTCCTTGGAAGAAAAATTATTACCATCCTAGACAGCATATTAAAAAGCAGAGACATTTTTTGCTGGCAAAGTTCCGTACAGTCAAAGTTATGGTTTTTCCAGTAGTCACATATGGTTGTGAGAGTTGCTCAGAAAGCTGAGTGCGGAAGAATTGATGCTTTTGAACTGTGGTGCTGTGGTGCTGGAGATGCTTTTGAACTCTTGAGAGTCCCCTGAACTGCAAGGATACCAAACCAGTCCAAACTAAAGGAAATCGGTGCTGAATATTCATTGGAAGGACTGATGCTGAAAGCTTCAGCTCCAATAGTTTGGCCACCTGATTCGAAGAACTGACTCATTGGAAAAGACCCTGATGCTGGGAAAGTTTGAAGCCAGGAGGAGAAGGGGACGACAGAGGATGAGATGGTTGGATGGCATTGCTGACTCGAGCATGAGTTTGAGAAAGTTCTGGGAGTTGGTGATGGACTGGGAAGCCTGGCGTGCTGCAGTCCATGGGGTCGCAAAGAGTAGGACATGACTGAGCAACTGAACTGAACTGAACATATTAACTGGAGCTTAGATTCACAGGTAGCTTTAAAGAAATGCACCCAGGTTAAAAACAAACAAACAGATGACAGTGGGGAGATCTGCTATTAAAGAAGATGGGAAGAAGGGATTTAGGGAAGCAGTAGCCTCTTCTACAATTTTTGTTTTGTCAAGTTTACAACATACAGACAAGAAACATGCAGGACTTCAATAGTCTGCCCTAAGTCACTAGGCAAGCCAAGGACAGAAATTTCCGGAAATAACACAACAGGATTTAATTTCAAGAACTAAACGAAACACTACAACACTAGCTCACAGTATCCCAGCATACATAAAACTAAGGTGATAGCTATAAACTTTCTTCCCTCCCTCCTCCCTTCCTTCCTTCCTTGCCTCCCTCCCTTCCTTTCTTTCTTAATGCAGATTAACATCCAAAATCCAGTAATCTTTAACATTATCCAAAACATTTTACCAGTCAGATCAAAAAGGGTTGGTGAATTAACTGGATTAAGTAAAAGCTTTCTTAATAAGGATCAAATGTAAAACATGGTGACTATAATTGATAACACTGTATTGTATAACTGAAATTTACTGAGATAGAACTTAAATGTTTCCAGCACACACACAGATGGTGATAGACTTGTTAATTAACTTGACTGGAAGAATACTTTCACAATATACGTACAGGAACTTTCTTTCACGTACACTTTAAGTATCTTATAATTTTATATGTCAATTACACCTCGTTAAGATGGCGGGGAAAAGGAAAGAAAGCTTTCTTCAGACAAAACATGTTCATCTTAATCACCAGCATTAATGACCTAAATTTGATGAAAATGAGGCACATAATATCGTTTGTCTTCTGATATCATTTATCTGGAAGGGTCTTGGTTAACATTAAGATAAGCCATATTAACATTAATCTTTTTCTGCATACAGAATGCTTATTTTGAATGTGCAGAATAATTTATATATGTTATACTCAGCTTTTTCCTATATAGCCTGTGGCTTTTCTGTAATGACAATACAAAAGTAAACAGTGAGCATGCTGTGGATATTTGATACGTGCCAGGTACCATGTTCTGAGTCTGACATTACTTATTTCACTTTATTTCCTTATAAAAAATAAACCTAGAAGGAGAGACTACTGTATTTGCCTAATTACGGAACAGAAATTTGAAATGGGCAATTAGCTTATGGTCACACATCACTAAATGATGAAGGTGAAACCAGAATGCACATTTAAGTGACTCTGATTGTTAGACACAAGCTTCACCACTGCTCAACTGCAGCACATATCTTAACAAAAACGGTATACGTTTTACAGATAACTAGATAATTGCATATTTGCCTTTATTTTTATATTTTCTTTTTGTCTTACCATCTCACTAAATGAATATTCAGAAAAATTTGTCTCTAATTCATCACAAAGCCAGCATCCAGGAAAGTAACTCATATATAATAGCCACAGGATAGTTGTGGGATGATTGAATGAAATGTGAAATTATGGCTCAGATGGTAAAGAGTCTGTCTGCAATGCAGGAGATCCGGGTACAAACCCTGAAGTCAGGAAGATCCCCTGGAGGAGGAAGTGGCAGCCCACTCCAGTATGCTTGCCTGAAGACTTTCAAGGACAGAGGAGCCTGGCAGGTTACAGTCCATGGGGTCGCAAAGAAGCTGACACAACTGAGCGACTAACTTTCAGACTTTCACTTTCATCCACTTTCTAATACATATTTACCATACTAATGCTTTTTGTTATTAAATAACACTTGACATCACATTTTCCACACTATATCTAACTTCACCACTCAGAATTTTTATTATAAAATATCATCTATCACTAATGGTTAGTGGTGGTGGTAGAATTTCATAAGTAGCTGTAATTATAAACGCCTTAATATTTGAGCTATCTGTACATAGTTTGCTGAAACATTTTAGAAGAATGAATGATTGGTAATGCATTATTTATTGTTTATGATTATATTTGAAAAAAGTGAAACTGGAAGTGTTACTCACTCAGTCATATCTGACTCCATGTGACCCTATGGACTATAGCTCGCCAGGCTCCTCTGTCCATGGAATTCTCCAGGTCGGAATATTGGAGTGTGTAGCCATTCTCTTCTCCATGGGATCATCCTAACCCAGGGATCGAACCTGGGTCTCCCACACTGCAGGCAGATTCTTTACTGTCTGAGCCATCAGGGAAGTCCATGATTATATTGACATTTCCTGTTATTAAAGATCAGCAGCAATCTCCTGATATTACAATATTTATAATTATTTGTCCTAAAAAAGATGATTACTTTCAAAAATATATGTAAGTTACACATCTTTTTTCCAAAAGTAGGTTACTCAAAGAAGATACAAATTGCTAACCTAGAATATGCTTGTTCTTAACAAGGCTCAGATCTTAACTGGATGCTAGTCTAAGGATAAGATGCCATAAGGGTCATCAAGAAAGAAGACACATATGTATGATTTCCTGTGCTCATTTCCCATGCAAAGAGCACAGCAGAGAAAGTGGCTGATATGCAGAGAAACTGGCTTCTTATTCCAAATTTGCAAAGAACTTATATATAACTTCTGTTTCTTTATGTGTCTTGAGTTGCCAGACCTATACAGAAAATTTGGAAAATCAATGTCAAAATATAATATTCTGTACTCTTGAGAAGAAAAGGCACCAAATAAATGTGGAAAGCATGATTAACAATGTTAAAATTCATCATTTTTATCCTTGCTTAAATAACAACAGGAGATTGTAAGCCTACTCTTCCAGCTCTGGGGTCATAAAGAGCCCATGAGATATTCTATACACATATTTTTCCCCTTAGGGAAAGTTTACTAGATATTTTCTCTGCTGATGGATTTCATTATTTTAAGGAGAACCCACTGGATCACAGAAAAAACAAGAGAATTCCAGAAAAGCATCTACTCCTGCTTTATTGACTATGCCAAAGCCTTTGACTATATGGATCACAAAAAACTCTGCAAAATTCTTACAGAAATGAGAATATCAGACCACCTCACCTGCCTCCTGAGAAATCTGTATGCAGGTCAAGGAGCAACAAACAGTTAGAACTGCACATAGAAAAATGGACTGGTTCCAAATTGGGAAAGGACTATGTGAAGGCTGTATACTGTCACCCTGCTTATTTAACTTATATGCAGAGTACATCGTGTGAAATGCGGGGCTGGATGAAGCACAAGCTGGAATCAAGATTGCCGGGAGAAATATCAATAACCTCAGATATGCAGATGACACCCCTCTTACTGCAGAAAGCAAAGAGGAACTGAAGAGCCTCTTGATGAAAATAAAAGAGGAGAGTGAAAAAGTGGGCTTAAAACTCAACATTCAAAAACTAAGATCATGGCATCTGGTCCCATCACTCCATGGCAAATAGATGGGGCAACAATGGAAACAGTGACAGACTTTATTTTCTGTCAAAATCACTGCAGATGGTTTTGCTCCTTGGAAGAAAAGCTATGACCAACCTAGACAGCATATTAAAAAGAAGAGATATTACTTTGCCTACAAAGATCCATCTAGTCAAAGCTACGGTTTTTCCAGTAGTCATGTATGGATGTGAGAGTTGGACCATAAAGAAAGCTGAGTGCTGAAGAATTGATGCTTTTGAACTGTGGTGTTGGAGAAGACTTGTGAGAGTCCCTTGAACTGCAAGGAGATCAAACCAATCAATCCTAAAGGAAATCAGTCCTAAATATTCATTGGAAGGACTGATGCTGAAGCTGAAACTCCAATACTTTGGCCACTTGATGCAAAGAGCTGACTCATTGGAAAAGTCCCTGATGCTGGGAAAAATTGCAGACAGGAGAAGAAGGGGACAACAGAGGATGAGATGGTTGGACGGCATCACTGACTTGATGGACATGAGTTTGAGCAAGCTCCGGGAGTTGGTGATGGACAGGAAGGCCTGGTGTGCTGCAGTCCATGGGATCGCAAAGAGTCGGACATGACTGAGCGACTGAAATGATTGGATTGCCAAAGAAAAAAAGGATAGATTCTAAAAGAATAGATAGCTAAAAGCAAGACAGAATGAAATAGAATATAAGATAAAAAGGTCTTTGTTATAATGACCATTAAAAAGATTAAAATAAGAAACATTTCTGGACTATCATTGAGTGTTGTAAGATATTAGGCTCAGAAAACACTTTATTCTCGTCATAATGATGATCTTAGTCATTTGGAGTTTGACAAGTCTTAAATTCAGTTTTATAGATCATGGGATGAAGATGCTGTAGCTGCATAAAATTACCTGTGCACAGTTTTGGATAAAAAATTTACTCTTATGGAGTATATTGTCCATTTAGACCCATTTGTGGTCATTTGTAAAGTATTCGCCTTATTTAATCACTGGAATCCCTAATAAATAGGGTGGGAACATGTTACCTAAAAATTTATGAACAATTGATAGAGCATTTCTTTGTGCAATAAACTACAGCAGACAGGAAAATAATCAGGTCATAATAGAGAAAGAAAAACACAAAATGGACTGCCATGAGCTAATAACAGCAATAGGACTTATTCGTATTAGTGCATGAACTGTGTTAAGGAACTTTTAATTTTTTAAACATATATGCAGGTGATTTCAGCTTTATAAGAATCCTGTCTTAATTCAAAGGATTAAGAAATGTATTGTGGAAGAGAATGAAACATTCTTTTTAGCTGGTCCCACTCCAGTACTCTTGCCTGGAAAATCCCATGGATGGGGGAGCCTGGTTGGCTGTGGTCCATGGGGTCGCGAAGAGTCGGACATGACTCAGCGACTTCACTTTGACTTTTCACTTTCATGCATTGGAGAAGGAAATGGCAACCCACTCCAGTGTTCTTGCCTGGACAATCCCAGGGACGGGGGAGCCTGGTTGGCTGCCGTCTATGGAGTCACACAGAGTTGGACACGACTGAAGTGACTTAGCAGCAAAGTGTCATACCCAAACATCCCACTTTCAAATAATTTAAAACACTAAAATACCATAAAAATTGTACTTCTTTAAGTATTCAATGATTCTAAAGTTATTAAGCATTGTGCTAGGGCTAAACTTTATCATGATGAAGAGTCATTTTCCTATCAACAGAAAAGAATTACAGCTTATCTGCTTATTTATATGCTGAATAAATGTTTGCTGTGGAAAACACAACATCAAGAGAGAGGAATCCACTGTCTCTATTTGTTTTCATACATTGCCAATCATTGCTAACGGCCCAACCACTACCACTTCTCTCCTTCCTTAACGTAGAATACTGATTTTTCTGGAGAAATGGTATATTCAGGTGACAAGCTGTATGTTTTCTATGTGACTAAGCTCTGGCTAGTAAGATGTGAGTGAAGTTTCTCAATGGGACTTCTGGTGAAAACTCCTTAAAAAGAGGGCTGATTTAGCTAGGATGTGACCCTTTCGTTTAACATTCTTTCCTCCCTGGGACTTGGATGAGATGGATGTAGCTCTGACAGCTGTTTTGGGGCCCCAGGGAACCACCACATGATAAAGATGTCTAAGATGAAAAAGGAGAAGACAATGGCACCCCACTCCAGCACTCTTGCCTGGAAAATCCCATGGATGGAGGAGACTGGTAGGCTGCAGTCCATGGGGTCGCTAAGAGTCGGACATGACTGAGTGACTTCACTTTTACTTTACACTTTCCTGCATTGGAGAAGGAAATGGCAACCCACTCCAGTGTTCTTGCCTGGAGAATCCCAGGGACAGGGGAGCCTGGTGGACTGCCATCTATGGAGTCACACAGAGTCGGACATGACTGGAGCGACTTAGCCGCAGCAGCAAGCTGAAAAAATGAAAGCTGTCTGGATTCCACTGTAGGCTATGGTATCTTCATACATGAATAGCCAACTTCTAAAACAGTTTTCCTCTCATCATGGGAGAATAAGAATTCTCCCAATTAACTTTTTTAAGTTAACTTTTTTAATTAACTTTTTTAACTCTTTGGGGCTTTATAACCAGCTGCTGTGCTGTGTTCGGTTGTGTCTGACTCTGTGACCCTATGGACTGTAGCCCACCAGGCTCCTCTGTCCAGGAGATGTTCTAGGCAAGAATACTGGAGTGAGTTGCCATTTCCTCCTCCAGGGGATCTTCCCAACCCAGGGATTGAACCCACATCTCTTATGTCTCCTGCATTGGCCGGTTGGATTCTTTACCACTGTGCCACCTGGGGAGCCTTTTAACTAGCAGCTATAAAATTTCTAACTAATTTATTAGGTAAAGTATGAATAAAATCGATACGACATCCCATGGAAAGAAGAGAGCCCTCTTCAAATTGTAACCAAAATAGCCTGTCAGGTTTTGATCTCACAGAACAATAGGTAAACATTTTATTCTAGAGGAAATCAAAGGAGAAAGAAGTAGCTTCTGTGCCATTTCAGGGTTTAGTGTGTTGAAAGCCATGGCACTGTCACCGCCGGGCATCATTCTGAGCACAGATGCTTGTTGCTATTTGCCAGGTTTTCTACATAAGCTGCAACTGGGAGAGGCACACAGGCAACGTGTGGCCCATGCAGCAAAACAGCAAGAATCCAAGTTGCTTGCTTCGTAAATCCTGAGATCGGAAATGGTATATACACTAAGCTCTAGGAGGCCTAGGATAATAAAATTCCTATTTTAATTACAGCAGCATACTTAAAGTACCGTCATTAAGGTTGTGTCAGCAATTACTTTTTTACAACCTTATTTTCCAGAGAATAATAAAAACATGTGAGGGACTGATAGCTTGGCCTGAGAGGAGGATTCCACTCTCCACCTCCATGTCTCTTCTTGCTTCTGACAAATTGGAAGAGAGCCTGAGCCGTGCTTCCTTGAAACTGTGAAAGAGAAATTTCAAAATGAATGGACCTTCAAATTACTTTCCTTTGATTGTCTGAAACTCAGGTCCGTGAACTGTCAGGGGTGATCACTGCTGTCATGCTTAGGATGACAACTGTGGTTTCTACAGTAACAGACGCTCAAAATGATTAGTGCTTAGGAATTAAAACCACCTCTCTGAACTGTACTTTAAAGAGGGAAACCAGAGTTATGATATAGAAGTGCTAATTTTCTTGGTCCACAGATCTACGATGCAATGATTTTTGAGAAAAACAAAATAAGTGAGAGATTTAAGAAGGAATCAATTCAGATCAATTGTGAGAAGAAAATGACTTCAGAAGTGGAACTTCCCCTAGATGGGTGGGAATTAACATCTGAGTTTTGTGAAGGCTGGAAAGAGAGTTATAAATACACAGCAAAAAGGCAGTATTAGCAGATTCTCTACTAGGAAGAAATATCAGTAGAAGAACTGAGGATTAAAGAAGAGTGAAATCTTTCTAAGATTGATTGTATGTAAAGGCTGCCTTAGGAAGCATCACTACGAACAAAGCTTGTGGAGGTGATGGAATTCCAGTTGAGCTATTTCAAATCCTAAAAGATGATGCTGTGAAAGGGCCGCACTCAATATGTCAGCAAATTTGGAAAACTCAGCAGTGGCCACAGGACTGGAAAAGGTCAGTTTTCATTCCAATCCCAAAGAAAGGCAATGCCAAAGAATGCTCAAACTACCACACAATTGCACTCATCTCACATGCTAGTAAAGTAATGCTCAAAATTCTCTAAGCCAGGCTTCAGCAATACGTGAACCGTGAACTTCCAGATGTTCAAGCTGGTTTTAGAAAAGGCAGAGGAATCAGAGATCAAATTGCCAACCTCCGCTGGATCATGGAAAAAGCAAGAGAGTTCCAGAAAAACATATTTCTGCTTTATTGACTATGCCAAAGCCTTTGACTGTGTGGATCACAATAAACCGTGGAAAATTCTGAAAGAGATGGGAATACCAGACCACCTGACCTGCCTCTTGAGAAACCTGTATGCAGGTCAGGAAGCAAAAATTAGAACTGGACATGGTACAGACTAGTTCCAAATAGGTAAAGGAGTACATCAAGACTGTATATCGTCACCCTGCTTATTTAACTTGTATGCAGAGTACATCATGAGAAACACTGGGCTGGAAGAAGCACAAGCTGGAATCAAGATTGCCAGGAGAAATATCAATAACCTCAGATATGCAGATGACACCACCTTTATGGCAGAAAATGAAGAAGAACTAAAGAGCCTCTTGATAAAAGTGAAAGAGGAGTGTGAAAAAGTTGGCTTGAAGCTCAACATTCAGAAAACGAAGATCATGGCATCTGGTCCCATCACTTCATGGGAAATAGATGGGGAAACAGTGGAAACAGTGGCTGACTTTATTTTTCTGGGCTCCAAAATCACTGCAGATGGTGACTGAAGCCATGAAATTAAAAGACGCTTACTCCTTGGACGGAAAGTTATGACCAACCTAGATAGCATATTCAAAAGCAGAGACATTACTTTGTCAACAAAAGTCCATTTAGTCAAGGCCATGGTTTTTCCAGTGGTCATGTATGGATATGAGAGTTGGGCTATAAAGAAAGCTGAGCACCGAAGAATTGATGCTTTTGAACTGTGGTGTTGGAGAAGATTCTTGAGAGTCCCTTGGACAGCAAGGAGATCGAACCAGTTCATCCTAAAGGAAATCAGTTCTGGGTGTTCATTGGAAGGGCTGGTGCTGAAGCTGAAACTCCAATACTTTGGCCACTTGATGCGAAGAGCTGACTCATTTGAAAAGACCCTGATGCTGGGAAAGATTGAGGGCAGGAAGAGGGGACGACAGAGGATGAGATGGTTGGATGGCATCATCGACTCAATGGACATGGGTTTGGGTGGACTCCGGGAGTTGGTGATGGACAGGGAGGCCTGGTGTGCTGTGGATCATGGGGTTGCAAAGGGTTGGACATGACTGAATGACTGAACTGAATTGAACTGAAAGGCTGCATACTATGTCAAGTTTCAATATTTAATAAGTTTAAGTATAATAACTAAAATTTATGAGCATTAGCTGTGAACAGGTCTTTTGATAGCATTTTTACAGTATAAACTCATTTAACACTAGTGACAATCCTAGGAGGTAAGTACTTTAATTATTCCCATTTCACAGGTATGGAAACTAGAGTGAAGAAATGCTCAAATACTTGTCTTTGGAGAAGTGACAGGCAGGAAGAGGTGAGCCCTTCTGCATTCTTCCTGATTCTATTTAAGAACACAGAAGATAATTTCCCTGGATTGTGTACAACTCTACTAATAGTAAGCTTTACTATACCAGACTTCCATGGTTTTATAAAAGAAAGATAAGCAGATTTTCAGATACTCATACAGATATTAAAAGCCAAGCATTCACAATGTTGAAATGATAATACGAATTCTCTGAGGCACAGAAAAGGGACTGGGAAGGAGGAAGAATTCTAGCCTAAAGTTAAAGGAACAAAATCATTTGAAGAGACTGTGGAGTCAATACTAAAAACTCTCAGTAGCCCAGTGGCCGTGGTGACAGGGGACCCTAGCAGGATAACAAGCCCAGAGTCCAGATATAAATTTCTGACTTGCTCCATACTGCCTGGAGTCTTTCTAAGAATCCTTTATGACAGAGGGGAAAACCTGATGAAACTTGGTAGGAAGATAAAAAGTTTAAGTGGCAGCAGGAGGGGAAAAAAAGATAGAATAGAGGTGACAAGAGAGGAGAAAGCCCGAGAACAAAGGTGGCAGGAAGGTGGAAAGTAAGGTGTCAGGGGAAAGAAACCATCACAGGTGTCTGAGAAAACAGGCCACGTAGGCAAGGCTCCAGGAAGACAGAGGCAATCCATCATAAGTGGCGGGCCTTCCAGAAACAAAGGCTGCCATTAGCAAGACAAATCTTCTCATAATCCCATTTCTTATCAATTTCGGCATGAATCCATCCCCCAGGGAATAGGCTTCAGCATTAAACAGTAACTCCAGGCTCTCCCCTCCCCTCTTGCCAGGAAGCAAAGCTGATCCTTAGGATATGACACAGTTAAGTAAGAAGAGGGCTCTTGAGACAGACCTGCACGCGGCACCCAGGAAAAGGACAGCGAAGGTGAACTTCATTCTAAGTATTTGAATTGCTACTCGCTGCTGCTAAAAATCCCCAGCAAGAAAAAGTTACGTGAAAAATGTAAGGAGATACTGGGAAAGATACTCACCTCTCTTTCACACACTCGCACCTCATAAAATCACCTCATTACTCCTTATCTCTCTAGTCTTTCCAGCATAACTTCTATCTCCCGCTTCCTCTCCCTTCAACCTAGTATCCCTTTGAGATTATTATTAAAAGCGAACAATATTGTCACATCTCTTTGCTCTGACTTGGACTTTTTTCTTTACTCTTGTCCCTCCTTAGCTCCAAAATCACTGCAGACGGTGACTGCAGTCATGAAATTAAAAGACTCGCTCCTTGGAAGGAGAGCTATGACAAACCTAGACAGTGTATTAAAAAGCAGAGATACCACATTGCCGACAAAGGTCTGTATAGTGAAAGCTATGGTTTTTCCAGTAGTCATGTACAGATATAAGAGTTGGATCACAAAGGCGGCTGAGTGCTGAAGAACTGATGCTTTTGAACTGTGGTGCTGGAGAAGACTCTTTGAGAGTCCCTTGAACTACAAGGAGGTCCAACCAGTCGATCCTAAAGAAAATCAATCAACCCTGAATATTCACTGGAAGGACTACTGCTAAAGCTGAAGCTCCAATACTTTGGCTACCTGATTCGAAGAGCTGACTCATTGGAAAAGACCCTGATGCTGAGAAAGATTGAAGGTGAGAGGAGAAGGGGATGACAGAGGATGAGATGATTAGATGCATCACCAACTCAATGACCATGAATTTGAGCAAACTCCAGGAGATAGTGGAGGACTGAGGAGCCTGGTATGCAGCAGTCCACGGAGTCACAAAGAGTTGGACACAACTTAGCAACTGAACAACAACAACAAATATTTAACAGTAATGCACCATGTGCCAAGTAACATGTTAGGCATTCAGGATATCACAAGAAATAAGGCTGACTTATTTTATGTCCTCATAAAATCTAAACTTTATATTTGAAAATTTAATTTTAAATGTATAAATCTAGTTGAGATGGCAGACACCAAATAGGTGATTATTTCACAAAGTTGTGATGACATACTGCAAAGGAGAAAGGTGGAGTGCGAAGAGAGTACCTAAAACCAGTTCAAAGAAACCAAGGAAAGTTTTACTTGAGAAGAAGGACAGGACAGAAAAGAGGCAGATCCATTTCTGGACCCCAGGGCCCCTTGGCTGGAAGGTCTCAAGACAGCAAGAAGCACAAATGTTTGAGGACTGGAAAGAAATGCAGAGAGGGACCTGGAGGAGAGGGAATAGAACAAGAGAAGAATTGGTGAGGCAGGGGGTGGAGCATGACAGCCTTGTAAGTTAAAGACCTGATGTGTTTTATTGCAAGAGAGGGCTTCCCTGATAGCTCAGTTGGTAAAGAACATGCCTGCAATGCAGGAGATGCCAGTTCAATTCCTGGGTCAGGAAGATCCCCTGGAGAAGAGATAGGCTACCCACTCCAGTATTCTTAGGCTTCCCTTGTGGTTCAGCTAGTAAAGAATCCGCCTGTAATGTGGGAGACCTGAGTTCAATCCCTGGCTTGGGAAGATCCCCTGGAGAAGGGAAAGGCTATCCACTCCAGTATTCTGGCCTGGAGAATTCCATGGGGTTGAAGAGTCAGACACGACTGAGCGACTTTCACTTCACTATTCTAAGAGCAATGTGAAGCCACTGGAGGATTTTAAGCAGGAAGGAGAGGCAAGGTCCAAAGTATGTTTTGAGAGAGAGTATTTTTGTGACATGGAGAAGATGGACCAAGCAAAGCAAGAAAGGACACAGGAGACTGGATCACAGAGGCACTCCAGGCAAGAGACGAGGGTGCCAGCAGTGGGAATGAATGGAAATCTCAATTATGGAAAAAAACAGGCAACTAATAAATGCCCTTGATGTTTCTCCTATTGCAATAACATGAAGGTGTTAAACTCATATGGATGGAAGTTTAGTTTCCTACACTGTCTCTCATGCCTCCTAAAAATCCATACTGCCAATTCCTCCTGTACATATTCAATATTCTTCTGTCTTTCTTTTGCTCAAATGTTCCTCAAGAACTTTAATCCTTGACAAGGAGAGACTTAAATGTTTCTTCACAGATTAGCATGAGTAGTCAGTGTATTTCCAATGATTACAAACACTTTGCTTGGGTCACGATAAAATTCTGGCCTAAAGGGATCATTCTATTGAAGTCATCAAAGAAGTACACTGTCTACTGTAATACCTGTCAATGGGAAAACTAAGATTAGAAAGTAGATAATACAAATTATTATTAATATTTACTGAGCTCTTAAAAATATGCCAGGTATTCTAGGTAGATAATCTAATTTAAGCTTCACAGAACTCCTATAAAGTGGGTCCTATAGTTAACCTCCATTTTACAGATGACTAGACTGAGGAGAAGGCAATGGCAACCCACTCCAGTACTCTTGCATGGAAAATCCCATGGACAGAGGAGCCTGGTAGGCTGCAGTCCATGGGGTCACTAAGAGTCGGACTTAGCAACTTCACTTTCACTTTTCACTTTCATGAATTGGAGAAGGAAATGGCAACCCACTCTAGTGTTCTTGCCTTGGGAATCCCAGGGACGTGGGAGCCTGGTGGGCTGTCGTCTACAGGGTCGCACAGGGTCAGATACGACTGAAGCGATTTAGCAGCAGTAGCAGTTAGCAGACTGAGGCTTATAAAGTAAAAGAATTTGCACAAAGGCACAGAGAATGATGGAGCCAGTAATTCAATTCTGCAACTCATTTATCTATCTGCTAAGGTACTACACATCTCATAAGACGAGGCTATTTCTTCTAAAGGAATCTATGGCTCCAAGTCCCATCGACCAGTTAAAAAGGTATTACTGGGATTTCCCATAATCTTGGAGATACTCACATTTGTCAAACCAACTATTAAGATTATCATAACTTGACTACTTCTTTGGATGAGTTCTCTTCCAGGAGAAGGAGTAATTTAATAGTCCCCTACTCAGTCCTCTCCCCAACCCCCACTTTCTTGTCTATAAACTCAACCTCATGTCAGTTTCTTAAACTCAGGCAAGAAAGATTTAAGGAACAATATTGGATCAACTTTGGAAAAATCAACATCAAGCGAATCTTGCAACAAGCCTGTTGAGGCTCAGTCCTCTGAGCTTGTTGAGGCTCAGTCCTCTGAGCTAGTTTCTTCCTGCTATCGGGCTCTCATTTCTTCATACATAAGTTCTAGTAAACAGATTCCTTCCTGAGCTTCTTTCCCAGCAGCAAGTCCTGTATTCTTAGGATGGTGATCCTGTCTCTTCCAGTTCCCCTCTGCAGTACTGAGTCTGGCATTTTTATCTGGGCTCTTCTAGTAGACATCCCTGATGTGAATAAAAAGATCTTCAAATATTTCCAGTGTCCAGAAGCCCAGTGACTGGGTGTGGTCTGGTAAAGAGAGGTCCTTGTTACAATGCCTCATATGTCGGACCGCGAATGATGAATATAAATCTGTTTGTTGCCATAACCTCTGATTTGTGTTCTGCCTGGCCTTCTGGTCCCTACCTCCACCCTATCGTGGGAAAGATCTAATCTCAGGACACGTTCCTCTCTGTTTTCTCTAAGGCATCTAAGTTTAACTGGGTCATCCCCAGCCCTGTCAGGGCCTGTGAGGTGAAAGTGATAATGAATGAAGGGCAGTGTCAGCATCCATGTAAGGTCCTGACTTCAGCCCAGGGATGTTAGGCCTACAGTCATCCTAGTATCTCTCCCAGAATCTGAACTGTAGCCAGTAACAATTTCTGGCTGCTGGCCCAAGGCATACAAGGGTTGAAACTTGAGTTCTAATGCCAAAAGTGCTTTTAACTCATTAAGGTTGTTGGAAAAATCACTTAGCCTTCTGTTGATTCATCCCATTCGAAGATTTCAGGGCCAAAACATGGGGAGGTAAATGAAGATGGTGTTTTCATAAAGTTATAAAACCTGTTAATATTTATTAAGCACTTATGTGCCAGATACTGTGCTAAATACTTTGAATAATTATCTCATTTAATTCTCACAACAATCCACTGAGTAGTTATTATAATTACCTTGATGTTAACATTTGAGGTAAATTAGACTTGGAAAGAGAACTTGTCTAAGATCACAGAGCTAGGACAGGAGTTAGGAGCCAGCCAAAGTCCTCATTCTCAATTCTGGGTGGAAGGGTTCATAGTTTCTCTCAGCATGTTTGCAGGTACTGAAGATATGGATATGGACACATATGTTTTAAATGTATGTAAATTTGAATTTCAAATTTAAAAATGTAATTGAAGAATAAAAAACCAATTTGACTAAGTCTTCTGGAATCTATAAGAAAGAAAGATGAATGATGAATGGTGAAGAAGGATGCTCAGAAAAACAGCCCCACTCTTCAACAAATCATTCACAGCTCTCTTTTTCAAGAAAGATGCAACATCTACTTTTACTAATAGGGATAAAAGAGAAAATTCTAAAATCAATTTATTCTCCTAGGTGCTTTTGTGTGGTGTATCTATCAATAATGAAAATCTGATAGGATTTTTTTTTACTTAAGAAGTACTTTAAAATCCCTTATTTCAGAGGATTGTCTCCAGGGCTTGTCCATAAAAATGTTTCTCCAATTATGCTGTTCATTCTCTTTACCCATATCCATCTCCTATTTGAAAAATAAGATTTCCAAAACAAAAAAACAACCTCTTTCTTATTTGCAAAGGAGAAATAGAGGCACAGATGTAGAGAACAAATATATGGATACCGAGGGGTAAGGGTGGCTTGGGATGAACTAAGAGACTGGGAATGACACACACACTACTGACACTATGGACAGCTTCCCAGGTGGCTTCCCGGGATAAAGAATCTGTCTGCCAACGCAGGAGACATGGGTTCGATCCCTTGGTCGGGAAGATCCCCTAGAGAAGGAAATGTCAACCCACTCCAGTATTCTTGCCTGGGAAACGCCATGGACAGAGGAACAGGGCAGGTTATGGTCCATGGAGTCACAGAAGAGTCAGACAGGACTAAATGAGTAAACAACAACAATAAAATAGATAACTAATGAGAACAGACTGCACAGCACAGGGAGCTCTACTTCATGTGCTGTGATGACCCGAATGGGAAGGAAGTCTAAAAGGGAAGGGATGGATGTATATTTATGGCTGATTCATTTTACTGCATAAAGAAACGCATTATAAAGCATCTATACTCCAATAAAAATTAATTTCAAAAAGAACCGTTAAAAAAAAAAAAAACAAAAACGAACTCATGCCCAGGACAAATGTGAGGAGAAAGCAAAATTCATCACACAATAAAGTTAACTTTAGTTAAAATATCAGATATACAAGGTAGTCATATTAACGTGGTATAGGACTGGACCAGTCCTATCCAATAGAAATATGATATGAATTACATGTGTAAATTTTCTGTAGCCATATTTAATAATTAAAAAAACTAGGAGAAGGAAATGGCGACCCCACTCCAGTGTTCTTGCCTGGAGAATCCCAGGGACGGGGGAGCCTGGTTGGCTGCTGTCTATGGGGTCACACAGAGTCAGACACGACTGAAGCAACTTAGCAGCAGCAGTGAGTCTAATTTTAATGACATTTTATTTAACCCAATGTATCACAAGTTATCACTTAAACATGTAATCAATCTAAAACTTATAAAGAATATAGCTCATATTAAAGATTATATATATACACACATATATATGTGTATATGATGCTAAGACTTGGAATCTGGTATGCATTTTCTACCAAGAGCACATTTCAATTGGCATTAACCACATTTTATGTATTCTGTAGTCACAAGAGGTGAGTAACCATGGTACCGGATAGCACAAGAGCTGAACTGTGACAAATCTGAATATTTGAATTTCAGAGCATCATAGTTTCCAAACTTCAAAAAACAGCTAGTTCCCTCCTCATCTTTTTCTTTCCTGGCACTTTTCCTTTCACCGTCCCCCATCATCTCTACCAATTCTGTACTCAGTCCATACTGGAGAAAACAATTTCCTGTCAACAGACCACAACACATAAATGTAAAATTATACACCATTGTACCTTTTCTTCCCTCTGTTTTATACAATACCTAGGTTATTCCCCTCAGAGAAGGCAATGGCACCCCACTCCAGTACTTTTGCCTAGAAAATCCCATGGATGGAGGAGCCTGCTAGGCTGCAGTCCGTGGGGTCGCTAGGAGTCGGACACGACTGAGCGACTTCACTTTCACTTTTCACTTTCATGCAATGGAGAAGGAAGTGGCAACCCACTCCAGTGTTCTTGCCTGGAGAATCCCAGGGATGGGGGAGCCTAGTGGGCTGCCGTCTATGGGGTCGCACAGAGTCGGACACGACTGAAGTGATGCAGCAGCAGCAGGTTATTCCCCTACACTTGTATTATTTTACTTTCATCTATCTTGCATTTGATTTCTAAGGGTTGCCACTGCCAGTTTTTCAGTGGTTTTTCAGCTGAAAACTCCATGAAGAGTTTCCTCTATGAGAGTCTGATCTTACTTTCTGATGGTAACTTCCTGTTCTCTATTGGCATTTTTACCGCAAGCCTCCTCAACTCATCTTTTCTTTCAGAAAAGGTGGGATATTTGTTCCAAGTGCAATATTAATAAAATGGTTTCCTTAGGAAAAAGTGAGAAGGGGGAGAAGAGCGAGACAAAGAAAGAACAGAATCCAAGTGAAAACAGACACCAGACAGGAATGTGTGGTTGAGATTATCAAATAACTGGCATGAAGCTGCCTAAAGCAGATATCCTGCCCAGAAGGGCGTCCTGACAAACTCCCCAAACCCTCCAGAAGTAAAACATACATTACAGGAAGGGAATTAGAAAGTCAAGAGAAAAATCACCACAGCAGTTCCAAGATCATCTTGAAGGATGGTGAATGGAACATGAGGTGAGAAACGGGTTAAAACTATTTAGATGAATGGATCTGTGGGCGTGTCTGGTGTGTCATGCCATTCACTTTTTACCCAGAAAAATACTAAAACATTGCACTGTAAAATTGCTTCTAGTGAAAAATGGAACAGGAAAAAGAAATAATAACATGTAAGGAACTGGCTGCATTTCCCCCAGATGATAATATAAGACTGAAAGCTGTGAGAAGAAAAGAGCAAATGAAACATGAAGAAGCAATAAAACATAAAGAGAGAATGTCAGTCCGATTTATAACTTGTATTTTGACAATTAAAAATAATGGTTAATTCAAGGCAGTCAGTGACTAGCACAATCCCTAAAATAACTTAAGAATCAACTTCATATCTAAAAAAAGAGCAGGATACACCTCTCTGTGAACAGACCAATTAACATCTAGCTGACAAAGAACCTTTTCAACCTACCATGGTGCCAGCAGCTTTTCCAGACTGGAATGTGCAAATAAACAGGCCAGTAAGAGATGTCTACTTCTCAAGGCAAACAAACAGCCCCTGAAAACCCACTGACAGTAGACACGAAAGAGACCGGGTCTGAAGCTAGAATGCAGAGTCTGCATTTTATTCACTATTCACCCCAGGGCTTACTGTAATGCTGGGCACACAGCAGGTACTCATTAAATATTTGCTGAAAATATTCCTGGGCAATGGCTATAGCTGCAGGTTACTAGTGGGTACAGTTCTATTCCCAAATATGGTGAGGTGGAAAAAATTGTTGAGAATTGCTGGGTCAGTGGCAACTTCTCCCAAAGTGGAAGGGCTAAGACTGAATAGCAACAGGGGACCTGCTATTATCTGAGGTGGTTGAAAGATCCAAAGGAACTTTACTATGGATGCCAATGAGGATAGGATCCCAATGAGAAGACAAAGAAGCCTGGCGTGATACAGTCCATGGGGTCACAAAGAGTCGGACACGACTTAGCAACTGAGCAACAACAAATGAGAATAGGGGTTGTGAGGAAGAACTCTACTGGGAAGCCAAGGTCTGACTGATTCATTCCATGAATCAGGAGCCAGAGGCCTGGAAGATACAAATAAATCCATCAGCTGGTACAGACCAGGGACCCCTCCCTCCATGGAGCAAGTTGAGTACACATATCCACAATACATGCAGATATTTTTTGTAATCAGGCACTTGACCTTTAGCAGGACTTAGACGTGTCTAGGATGTTGCTATGGGAAACAAAGAGGGGAAGTTAACATTCTATGAAATTATGAGGGTGGTAAGGTTAGCATGGCAACAAGTTAACCTATCTTCTATTCAAAGCCACCAGTTCCCCATGGATTACCACAGGGCTGCAGGCACAGAAAGACTGAAATCTTTGGAGGACCTTTTCTTCATGTGCATGCTTATGGGGAGGGAGGCAAATTCTCATGACCAGTAGCCTCCGTACCTTCCAGTCACCAATACAGACATTTGAGCTGTGCAGACCTCCTTGCTGGGACTGATGATAATAGTTACCTCTGTCTCAGAAGGCGCCTTCAGTGTTTTTCCATTGCTTCCTATGTTGGAATTAAAGTATTATCTTCATTCCATGGGCATATTCCCTAGAGATCTACCTGGCTTTTATTCTTCCAGATGGTGGTAGTGGAAAGTTACTGAAGTAAGCAGCGCAGTCAACTAATACACAAAGGAATACACAAAAACATTAAAAATGAGATTAATTAAACTCTGCTTAACACTAATCTTACTTCAGATCCCCCTTTCTCCTTCATTCTTCACCAATGCATTTATCAAGATGGTCCTCTATTCCTGAGGAAAAAATGGTCCATTCCTGTAAGAGAAGCCTTCTTGTTCACTCCTTTCTAGTCGCTCCATTCCTGGGGCACTGGTGCCTGGGAGATTATAAAGCATGGTGCCCATCCCTCCTGGACAGTTTTTGCTGAGTTTCTGGTTGCTCTTGCTTCTAGACTGCTCAGGACGATCCCTGAGGGATCCTCAGGAGGATGTCTTGTCTGTCTTAGGTCTGGCAGACTTCAACACTGACCATGTGTCCCCAGACCCTCCAGAGGCCTGGCCCCCCACCCTCTGTCTCTCCTGTCTGCACCCCTGCCCAGCCCCCGGTGTCTCGGTCTGAGACATTCTGCTTAGACAACCCAGCACCACCCAGGCTCTGACACAATCTAAAGGTGATTTTCCTTCATCCTTTGAGTAACTCATTCATCACAATTTAGTTCCACATACAGAAAGCCTGCCCGATTATGATACAAACAGTTCTATTAGCACTGTAAACATTGACAAAACTTGGAGTACTGTGCGGCTATGTTATCTACTGCCAGCAGCAGATTAACGAATCAGGCTACCAGTTCTAACAAAGTCACTTTGGAAATAAAAGGCAAACGTAGGAAGTAGTGCATTGCAGGGCCCACCTGAACGGCAGGAACAAAGCATTTCGTGAATCACCCGACGACTGTAACTGAAGCACTGGCCCATCACATGAGGTCCATAGCTGGTGAGTAACGTCAAAGCTTCTACTGCTCCCAGGTGGCAAAGCTGCCAAATTACCCCTACAGGAGGCCTGACTATATAGACTAGTCAATAGAAAGGACTGCAGCTTTATAGACTCAGCATTCAAGTAGTCAGTAAAGCCCAGCAGAAAATAAACAAATGACTTATGGATAATTTATATCATTGGTTTGGCTACTGCCAAGTCGCTTCAGTTGTGTCCGACTCTGTGCGACCCCATGGACTGCAGCCTACCAGGCTTCTCCGTCCATGGGATTCTCCAGGCAAGAACACTGGAGTGGGGTGCCGTTTCCTCCTCCAATGCATGAAAGTGGAAAGTGAAAGTGAAGTCGCTCAGTCGTATCTGACTCTTAGCAACCCCATGGACTGCAGCCTACCAGGCTTCTCCATCCATGGGATTTTCCGGGCAACAGTACTGGAGTGGGGTGCCATTGCCTTCTCCCTGGTTTGGCTAAGACTGTAGATAAACCAAAGCTGAGAAAAGGCAAGTTTTGTGAGGTAAATGATAAAGGGGGAATCAGACAGAGTAAATGGTAAGAAAAAAGAGGCTGATCCACAAATGTATTCTGCTTATCAAAATAAGTAATTCAGACAGAGAAAGACCAATATCATAGGATATCATTTATATGTAGCATCTAAAAAAAATGATAAAAAAGAACTTATATACAAAACAGAATTAGACCCACAGAACAGAAAACAATTTAGAGTTACCAAAGGGAAAAGGAGGTAGGAGGGGTAAATAAGGAGACGGGGATTAGATAACTAATAAGGATCTACTTGGAACTACACTCAATATTTTTAGTGACCTATAAAGTAAATGAACCTGAAAAAGAATACACACACACACACACACACACACACACACACGTGTGTCACTTTGCTGTATACCTGAAAGTAACACAACATTGTAAATCAACTATACTTCAATAAAAATATCAACACATTAAAAATAATAGATGTATTCATTCATTTAACATTTATTCTGTGCCCAGCAGGCCCTAGGTATATTGCAGGCAGATTCTTTATCAGTTAAGCTACCAGGGAAGCCCAGGTATTACACTAGGAGTTACAGAAATAAAAAAATGAATAAGATGATACTTTTGCTCTTGAGAACCTCACATTCTAGTGCTAAGACAAACACATAAATAAAACATTGCAGTAGCTGGTAATTGCTCTAGTAGAATTATGCAAATCCCTTTACAGAGCAGACAGATGTAATCAACTGCATGGAGCAGGTAGGAATAACCTTTGAATCCTGTCTTAAAAGGGAGTAAGACTTGACATGCAGAGAGAGATACAGGGACATTTCAGAGTATAAGAAAAGGTTGGAGACACCCAAGGGGCTCAAGACAGCAAAATGCCCTGAAAAGGACCATTTAGGAGCAGAACACAGAGGTGTCCCAGAAGACAGGAGAGGGCAGATGTTCAGTGACACAACAGTAGGGCCAGAGGCGGCAAAGCTGGTGAGTGCTGGTGGCCTCCAGCTCTCAACCACACCCAGACACGGGGAGCTTTGGCTGCTGTCGAGTATATGGAAAGCTCACAATTTAAGAAGAAAATCACTGCAGATGGTGACTGCAGCCATGAAATTAAAAGACGCTTACTCCTTGGAAGGAAAGTTATGACCAACCTAGAGAGCATATTCAAAAGCAGAGACATTACTTTGCCAACAAAGGTTCGTTTAGTCAAGGCTATGGTTTTTCCTGTGGTCATGTGTGGATGTGAGAGTTGGACTGTGAAGAAGGCTGAGTGCCGAAGAATTGATGCTTTTGAACTGTGGTGTTGGAGAAGACTCTTGTGAGTCTCTTGGACTGCAGGAGATCCAATTGGTCCATTCTGAAGGAGATCAGCCCTGGGATTTCTTTGGAAGGAATGATGCTAAAGCTGAAACTCCAGTACTTTGGCCACCTCACGTGAAGAGTTGACTCATTGGAAAAGCCTCTGATGCTGGGAGGGATTGGGGGCAGGAGGAGAAGGGACGACAGAGGATGAGATGGCTGGATGGCATCACTGACTCGATGGACGTGAGTCTGAGTGAACTCCGGGAGTTGGTGATGGACAGGGAGGCCTGGTGTGCTGCGATTCATGGGGTCGCAAAGAGTTGGACACGACTGAGCAACTGAACTGAACTGATGGATCAAATACTGTTACAATAAATTAAACCATACTTTTCTGAGTTATGGAAATAATGGTGATGATAGCTAAGCAGACTGGCTAAGACTAAATTACATACTATGACAAAATAAGACAGCTTGTGTACATAGAACAGTAAACTGGGTTTAGGATTAGAGAAAATGAAAGAATATGTTTAGGTAGGAGTGAAAAGAAGGGAACTGAGAAGGAAATTAACAGATTATATACTCAATCAAAAAAATCAAATTTAAGATGTTATCTAGAAAAAAATATAAGGGATAAGAAAGGCTAAGGAAATAGAAGTTATGTCCAGATTGGCCATATAAATTATTTTAAAAATTGAAACTAGAAAAAGGGGGTTATCAAATGGTGGCACTTCTAATTTGAATAATAATCACAGCAGTACTGCCTACACAATCCAAGAGGCAATTGTGTACAGGGAAAGAACAAACTTCAGTAGATGCTCCTAAAATCAGGCAAGCTCTATGTTCTTGACAGGGGTCCAACACTTAAATTATTTAAAATAAATGTGAAGCAAGAGAAGCATTTCTTTCTGTACCTTCTCATTGGGTGACTAAACAGGTAGGTAAGGCTCAAGAGGAAAATAAAATTATTTCAAAAGGAACTTAATTTTGGACAATAGAAAACAGAATATTGTTCAGCATCACAAACAAAATAAGAAAAGCTCTGCAGGTACAATTCTGACTTGATGTGAGCAGAAGCTATACACAGCAAGAGCCAAGTTACTCAAACTTTCTGAGACGTGATTTCTTAATTTGAAAACTGACTTTAACCATGCCTACTTTTTTTTATGGTTGTCTCCCGGACTTCATGAAAAGTGTAGGTTGTTTTGCCCAGAAACAGTCAATAAATGTTTGATCTTTTCATCCCACAGAGAATGAAATTGAGTTACAATAATATTTTGAGGATAATAAGCTGTAATTCATATTCAATAAAAGTTCAAAAATTGTCAAGAAGAGAGGAAGAGAAATTTATACATATTAGCATTTATGTATAAGCATGTATATGTATAGAGCTTCCCAGGTGGCGCTAGCGGTAAAGAACCTGTCTGTCAATGCAGGAAGATATAAGAGATATGGGTTTGATCCTGGGTTGGGAAGATCCCCTGGAGGAGGGCATGGCAACTCACTCCGGTATTCTTGCCTGGACAATCCCACGGACAGAGGAACCTGGCGGACTACAGTCTATAGGGTCACAAAGAGCTGGACACCAATGAGTAGACTTAACACGCATGCACACATGCATGTATATGTATATATCTGCTTCTTTGCTATATATATATATATTTTTTTCCTTTTTATCTTGCATGCTTATTCTACAACTTCTCCAATACACTAAGCCATCATTATAAATTACTTGTACCAAGGCTATACGCAACAGAGCCAAATTGCCTGGGTACAAATCCTAGCATCACCATTTTTAAATGTAGGATCTTAGAAGATATATTTAACACTATGTGCTCAGTTTCCTCATCTGTGAAATAAAGCTAAGCACAATCCCTGTATCTTACATATTTCCTGTGGTATTTGTTCTTGCTTGGTTGTCTTGTTACCCTCCCTACTCAATTAGCAGCAGTACATTCCTTTACCTCCCAGTTGCTGATGGTATGTACCCCAAAGTATCATCAGTAATCAGCCAAAAGTTATGTCAAGAATACTGTGTGTGTAGCAACCTTATGATCCACAAAGACTTAAAGTCCAGTTCCATCTTTGTTGTGTAGAAAATTTTAATTTCGTTGCCTCCAATGACGAGCCCTGAGTCCACAAATAGTCTGCTGTTTCTTGGGTGTATGGACTTCTCGTGTGTTTTTTCCTAGCCAGATTTTCCTGGGTATTTTGTAGTCTATTTGATAGCTCCAATTTGTTTGCTACTATTTAATACCATTTTAAAACCTGATGGCTCAGCAGGTAAAGAATCTGTCTGCAATGCAGGAGACATAGGAGACATGGGTTTGATCCCTAGGTCGGGAAGATCCCCTGGAAGAAAAATGGCAACCCACTCCAGTATTCTTGCCTGAAAAATCCCATGAACAGAGGAGCCTGGCTGGCTATAGCCAAAGGGTTGCAAAGAGTCAGATGTGACTGAAGTAAACACACACACACACACATACACACTCATCATTTAAAATAATTTTTAAATTATATGGATAAATATATATTCTGTAAAATGCTTATCCCCTATAGAAGTATATCTATCAGCAGAGGTGATGACTCTTGTGGACTTAAGAGTGTGTATAAACTCCAGACTTTGCACTGTGCATATAAAATAGAGAATAGGATAATAGACAGATACAAAGATAGATAAATCACTACTGGAGCTCTACCACCTACAGCAGAGCTAACACATAGCAGACAATTAATAAATATCTGCTGGATAAACTAATTACTATACCAACTGTCTCAGAGACTGCTAGTTGCTCATCAGTACCCCTTCTTTCCATTCTTCCTTCTTATACAGGACCTCTGACTTTATCTGGGTATATCCATCATAATATTTTAATTACATGCTTATCTCTCTCATTATAATATAAGCTATTCAAGAACAAAAACAACGTCTCCTTCAATCTCAATGTCATAATTCCTACACAGTACCTGGCACCTACATGGCATAGAGCAAATGTTGAATGAATGACCCCATTTTTGGTCCACTTGTTTTCCCAGATTGTGTAGTCAGCACACATCATGAAAGAAACAAGTTCACTTCTCCATGGTCCTTAGCTTGTCATTCACCCCAGATTACTGGCTTTTTCCCAGCCACATATTAGGCAATGGCTCACCTATGAGAAAACTGATGGGGCTCTCCCTGTTCCCTAACTGAATTTTCCATAAGCCATTTGCTCATTGTGTGTGGTGTTTCACTGGCTCTTCCTAGATGCCAATTTTGTAAGATTATAATCCTTTTTTACTGACTAGTATATGGTACAGTCAGATTTCCTGTGGAGGTAAATTCGGCAGTGTTGCCACCTAACGTCAGTGGGAATGACTCCATTATCCATCTGCTCCTCTCTAGCAGAATCCATGCATGCATCTTCTAACCTTCCCTCTCTGCCTCTCTCACCCTTCCTGTTGGCTGAAATGCAGATACAGTGGTGGTGTGATATCCTGGATAAAGATAATGCCCTGGGATGAGAGGGCAGCAAGGTAGAAGGATCCTGGGTCCCTGTTGCCATAGACTGTTTCTGCCTAGAAGGGTACATGAGAGAGAAATAAATTTGTACCTTAGTTAATGTCCTAACTAATAGAAAAGCAGATGATCTCATTGGGTTACCCCTCTATACTCCCCTCACTTCTCAGACAGACAACCAAGTACCAGTAGAGGTATTCTTTATGGATTCCACCACTGCCACAGTCAGTCCCAACAAAGCAGGGGTGATGCGTGACAATTTATATGTCCATTGGCTATTCCACAGGGACTCTTCATGCCTTTTTCTCCCTAATGGGCAGAGATTATATCAGCTTACTTTCTTTTGTCCAGTACTGATGATGAGTCCCATCTGTCAAGTACCAAGATTTGGGGAGAATTATCCAACGCCACGTGGCATGAGTTAAAGAATAGGCTTTATTAGGAAAATTAATGTAAGCCAAGGGTCTATGCTTTCATCATCCCACAAAGAAGCATGCTGCTGGAGGTGGGTGGTGGTGGTGTTGCTGTTTCCACAGTGTGAGTCTGAGTTCCAGTGGAGGAATCTCGCTCCCCTGCAAGCCTCCACTGCTTAGGACAAGCATGAGAAGCGGCCGCTTCAGTGCTCAGGGCTCACTGTCAGGCAGCTCCAATGTAGGGTGTCAGCTGCTTACATGAAGGGCCAGAGAAAGCCAAGCATCTGGGTGCTGTGGTGGAGCTATCTGGGGGAGGAAGAGTCAGGTCCAGCAGGAAGCTGAGCTTGGTATAACCTCACTCACCAGGAGAAGGAGGCGGCCCTTTCTCCTCCACCTTGTCCCAGCTGCCTTACTGTCCAGGAAACCCAGAATCAACAGGGTCAAGCCAGGGCTGCCACTCCCTGTACATTTCTAAAGTCACAGAGTTGCTTTTGAATAATGACTTTGAAAAAAATCTGTTAGATCAGATCAGAGTACCAAAATACCTACAGAGAGTAAAGGGAATACAAATCTAAAATCACTCTTAAATGACACATACTAAGAGCAATAGAGTTCCAAAAAATCAGCAGAAGACTTGTGAAACTGGGGTTAAGTCACCAAACTATAGATACCAGAGAATCTAAATTCTTTACATGTGATTGTTAAAACAGCATAGGTAATGAGCTGCAATGCGTCTCCTAAAGTAATAGGCAGACTGAATTAAACTAATAAAGACTAAAATATTCTAAGGTTGCTATAACTTCATTCTCTGTCACCTTCACATGTTTATTATGATAGTTTGCTTTGTGGGGGTGTAGTACTGATTTTAAGAAAGGTTTTAGGTTTAAAGATAAATACTCTTTCAGTGAGAAAGGGAGAAAATTATAGGTACAGCTTGTGGAACCCAGAGGTCTTATGATTAGACTTTAAGGTGGGGATGCTGGAATGGCTGTCAACAGTATTTCATTGTGGAACAAGTTTTGCCTCTATGACTTCTAGCTGCAATGGAGAAGGAAAAACAGAAAAGAAAAAAAAAGGTTAAGAAAACTGAAGCACATAGAAGAATTGGGGAGCAGGGAATCTAGGAGAGATGTGCCTGTTGATGTATGCATGAAAGTAGGGACAGAAGAGAAGTGAATAGCAAAGTGGGAAACTATTCTCTCCCCCCTTATTTTGTATTCCATAGCTCCTAGAACCCCCACCCTAGTCACACACTTTGGAAATTAAAGGCAAAGGAATATTCAGGATTGTCTCTTCCAGAAGGCCAGGGTGGAGCCCATAGAAGAACTGCTGAGTGCTTGGTTTGGTGTTTTGCAATTCTGTGCGTAAGCTCAGTCACTCAGACGTGTCTGACTCCTTGCAACCCCATGGACTGCAGGCCACCAGGTTCCTCTGTCCATGATGTTTTCTGGGTAATAATTCTGGAGTGGCTTGCCATTTTTTCCTCCAGGGTATCTTCCTGACCCAGGGATCAACCCCACTCTCCCTTGCATCTCCGGCAATGTCAGGCGGGTTCTTTGCCACTGAGTCATGTGGCTCAAAAGTCACCTCCTCCTTGAGGCCCTTTCTCCCCACTGGGTTCGCTAAAGGGCAGGACGCAGAGGACTTCTCTGCGATTCACAACTGGCTCTCAGGCAGACGATCCCTGAAGGAGTACTGAATTAAATAAGAAGATACATTTAGTGTAGTGTTTTCATTAATCCCAATGAGAAACAATTCACAGTTTGTTTAGTTAAAATGGATAGATTTAGATTTTGTACCAAATCTGCCTCACTCATAAACTTGGCAATTTGCTTTTAAGTTTCCCATGTAATCTGAGAGTGTTGACAACATGTGTCACCGACTTAAAGTCTCCATTAGGCTCTGAAGGTGAGAAGTGAAATCTAAAGTGACTTAAATTACCCCGCTGCAATTTCAAATAAAAGCAAAGCACAGAGCCATCAGAAGGAATGATCAGTAAGCAATGTCACAAGTCCAAGAGGCCAGAGCAGTAGGTGCAGAGAGACCATCATTCTCACAGTCAGGCCCTCAACTTCTCAACAAGTTACCAGCGAGAATGCTTCTAGTATAGAGGAAATATTTATCCATATAACGAAGTCTGACATAACAATTTATTATGGTTAGACGCTTCCGTTTAAGTAACAATTGAGGCTATCGTTATAACAGCCTTGGCACGGAGTGAACAGTGGACTGGTTGGAGTAGCGAGCACTTTTATAAACACCTGCATAATCCTCTAACTAACAGCCACATTAATCTACTATTTTCAGTCTGACTGAGTTCATAAGTCTATTTTACATGTTTTCTAGTTTGAAATAAAATATTTAGTTTTATAGTAAATTAGACCCATGTTCTGATGGAGGACTAAATACTCTCAAAAATATCATAAAGATTTCCCAAGGATGATATACATTTTTGTTAATAGAAATCTTAAATACCTAGAGAATAAGAATAGTTTTCATGATTCTGTCCCAACTTAAAGCCTTGGACACTCGGGCAACTGACATGTTTGATCTCACGATTCAATACAGATACCCCTTTGATGCTAGTCCATCTGAACTGAATTATTTAGAAACCGTACCATGGGCCAGTGACAGTCCTTTCTGATATTTAAATAAAAGCCATTTCTGTGATGCTATTATCAAGCTGTCAGGTAATTAATTAAACATTGAGTACTTTTTTACCTCAGTGGCCTGGAAAACTATTGGCAAATATACAGAGTATGAATGTGGCCCTTAATTTCAAGATTATAATCCTATTGTAAAAACAACGCTTGTTTAAAAATGAAAATATAATGCCTCCAATCTGAAGCAAAAAAGTCTACTTCAAAAAAAATTTCAACCCAGAAAATCAGTCAATTAATACTTATTTACAATGTTAAAACAACAGCCATTCCCTTCTCCAGGGGATCTTCCCAATCCAGGAATTGAACCAGGGTGGATTTTTACCATCTGAGCCACCAGGGAAGTCAAAACAACAATGAAGAGCTATAGTTCTAAGATGAGTGGAAAATTCTCAGTAAGATTTTTATAATCCAGCCCCAAACTACCTTCCTAGTATTGTTTCTCATTGACCCCCCCACCTGCCTACTAGACTGTGCCCAGAGCCAAAATAGAACATTCCCTCCTTCCCAAACTCAGATTGCAAGTGTGTTTCTCATGCGCTTCTCTCCTGTTTATATTCCTATTCAACATCACTTTTTTTCCCCAGGTTTTACATTGAAGTATAGTTGATTTGCAAATGTGTTAGTTTCAAGAATACAGCAAAGAAATTCATTTATATATTATATATAATATATACACACACACACACATCAGATCAGATCAGATTAGTCGCTCAGTCATGTCAGACTCTTTGCCACCCCATGAATCGCAGCACACCAGGCCTCCCTGTCCCGGAGTTCACCCAGACTCAGGTCCATCGAGTCAGTGATGCCATCCAGCCATCTCATCCTCTGTCATCCCCTTCTCCTCCTGCCCCCAATCCCTCCCAGCATCAGGGTCTTTTCCAGTGAATCAACTCTTCACATGAGGTGGCCAAAGTACTGGAGTTTCAGCTTTAGCATCAGTCCTTCCAAAGAAATCCCAGGGCTGATCTCCTTCAGAATGGACAGGTTGGATCTCCTTGCAGTCCAAAGGACTCTCAAGAGTCTTCTCCAACACCACAGTTCAAAAGCATCAATTCTTCAGCGCTCAGCCTTCTTCACAGTCCAACTCTTACATCCATACATGACCACAGGAAAAACCATAGCCTTGACTAGACGAACCTTTGTTGGCAAAGTAATGTCTCTGCTTTTGAATATGCTATCTAGGTTGGTCATAACTTTCCTTCCAAGGAGTAAGCGTCTTTTAATTTCATGGCTGCAGTCACCATTTGTAGTGATTTTGGAGCCCAGAAAAATAAAGCCTGACACTGTTTCCACTGTTTCCCCATCTATTTCCCATGAAGTGGTGGGACCGGATGCCATGATCTTCATTTTCTGAATGTTGAGCTTTAAGCCAACTTTTTCACTCTCCACTTTCACTTTCATTAAGAGGCTTTTTAGTTCCTCTTCACTTTCTGCCATAAGGGTGGTATCATCTGCATATATGAGGTTATTGATATTTCTCCTGGCAATCTTGATTCCAGCTTGTGTTTCTTCCAGTCCAGCATTTCTCATGATGTACTCTGCATATAAGTTAAATAAACAGGGTGACAATATACAGCCTTGACGAACTCCTTTTCCTATTTGGAACATATAAAGTAGATACACAGCAAGGACCTCCTGCATAGCACAGAGAACTGTGTTCAGTATCTTGTAATAACCTGTGATGGAAAAGGATCAGAAAAAGTTTATATATATATACATACACACACACACACACATATATATATAAACTTTTTCTGATTCTTTTCCACACACACACACACACACACACATATATAAACTTTTTCTGATTCTTTTCCATCACAGGTTATTACAAGATACTGAACACAGTTCTCTGTGCTATGCAGGAGGTCCTTGCTGTGTATCTACTTTATATGTAGTACTGCATATCTCCATCCTTACTCACTGTAGTCAGATTACTAGCATTGATTAGTATCTGTGTTCTCTTCTCTTTGGGCATCTGGCTGAAATACGTTTTCCGTCTCCCTTGCACTTGGATGCGGTGCATCCAAGTCTGAGTCTCAGAAAACAAAATGTGAATGGAAGTGATGGGGACACTTTCTTGGTCTGCCCGATAAGAACTTCTGTCTGTAGACCTCTGATTCTAAGGATCTGCAAAAAAATAAAGCAACCCGTAGAAAGGATCCAGGGTCCCCAAATCACTGTGTAAAGCAGAGACACCTTTCGTCTCTGCTTTGGCTTGTTGGCCTATGATGTGAGTGAGAAATAATCTCCTATTGTGTTAGGATGTGGGAGTTTAACAGTAGCCAGCATTATTCACCTTAACAAATACACCTACTTATCTTTCAGTCACAGATGAAAGATTCCTCCTCTGTGAAGTCTTGTCAATCCCCTCAGGTGGAATTAATTACCTTCTTCCTTGTGTTCCCAGAGCATTTATTATGTATATTTATTATTTATTGGTGTCTAATTCATCAGCTAGCTTGTGAGCTCCCTGAGGGTAGACCCTGTTTTATTCGTCTGGGAATCCTTAATACCTCGTTCAAAGTAGTCAAAAAATGTTTATTGAAAGTTCTTGAACAATGGATGATATCGGAGAGCGTTGTATTAATTTACTAGAATGTTTATTCATGAATTTGATTTAAAACACAAAAGAAAACACTTCTCTTTTATAGTTGGTGAGAAAATACAACTGTTGGATCCAACAGTGTATTCAACCTGCCCTTGAATGCCATGCTTAAATAGTAACGTTTCTTTGGATAAACATGCTTCATTTATTCGTCTCTTTTACCATGGGTAGCAATTCAACCACCAAATAAAGCTATCAAAATGTGCTTCCTCTTACTCTAACTCTTAATTGCACCCTAGGGTTTAAGGGACAACAGGCCGGTAAATAATAATGATTTGTTGCAATTTTTAGAGTAGTTTTACTTTTCTCTTTGACAAACAAAAAGAGATCATTGGAAGAATACCTTTGGTACTCCTTCAAAAATAATCTAGCCAGAAATCATTTTCAAGGGCCTGCAAAATGAACGTTAATGTAAAACTGAAAATATGTAAAGGCTCAATTTGTAGTCTAGAAAGTCAAAATTAAAACAAAACCCATCCATTTCCAAGTTCGTAAGTATTACATGTCTGCCTCTCTCCCCAGGCTGCATTCCCATACTACGGGATTCCTTGGAGATATAAATGGGATGGAGCAAAAGCTCACACATATGCACACAGACAATATGACTAGATTCAATCCCTGGTTTAATTAATGAAAGAGACCAAATACTGTATCTCAGTGCAGATTCTATTGGCCCTCAGGACCCTGAGCACGGGCAGACAGTCCACTCAGGGTAGGGTCTCACAGGATCCAAGGCCATAATTCTTCCTAAACCACTGCCATTGAAAACTCAGGTATCTACCATTATCCCAGAAAAAGTAAGCCTAACATGGAGTTCTCTTGACTCTCCAACTCTCAGGCTGAGGACAGTCGCATCTGAGGATGCAAGTGAAGGGCAAAAAGCAGTAAATGGAGGAAAGCCCAGACAGTCCTCTAAATAACTCTATACTCCAGCATCTTAGGAAGTCCATTTCCAGAGTCTGTCTCATTGCAAAATCTTTTTATCTACTTGGTTGTCATATGAGTTTGGTCTGAGGGTTATGATCAAAACTTCACTTCCCTACACACAAAACTATGCCACCATTATCAAGAGGTAAATAAGCATGATTTTCACATTTTCTAACTGTGATTTTTTTTAAAAAATGTGTAAGTATTGAATACTTACACATTTTTTAAATGCAACTATATTTAATTTTTTTCTAGGAAATATTGACTGATTTGTCTTCCCATAGTGATGATTCTAGTAAAGAAAACTGGACCAAAAGAAAACATAAGGGAACCTGTGATGTTTATTAGGAAATTTTCCTATGAGAAAATGCCCAGAAGCAAGAATTCAGAGCACAACTGCTAATGATGTTTGCTAATATTTAGAATATTAAAAAGGCCATGAAAAATCAAGACTTTCATATTTTTCAAAAAAATACAAAATACCTTAAAATTGCTTCCTCTTTCATTGCATTATGTGACAAATAAGGAACTAGGATAAGTAATCAGGGCTCACTTTATTTTCAAAGGGAAAGAGGGCAAAGAACAAGAGGAACAATCATGTTCTGCATCCAGCCAAGTAATAATGATATATTGGTTTCTAATGCAAGGCATACAGACTCACAGCAGTGCTTTTATGTTATTAAAAAAAAAATTAAAGAAATGTAGAGTGCAGAAACCATTATTTCATTAACACAAAAAGGGAGACCGCCGCCATCTTCAGACTCCCTTGGTCATGCTCCCTGCTTCCTGGGGCTCAGTGTACATCAGCAGCATCACTTGTCCTGGGAGTGTCGGATGTTCCCGTGGCTGCTGCTGGGCAGCTGGCCCCATCAGTCACCCACCTGGAGCTTCTGCCTTCTCCTTCTCCTTACAGATATGGGGGCTGGCATCCCACATCACAGCTGAAGAAGCCCAGTGTAACCTGCAAATGCGGGGGACTTAACTCCCCAAGCGGCAAACTCTGACCTAAGGGTGATAGGAGGGAAGGTAACCGTCCTGTTTCCCTTTTCAAACTGTGGTAACAAGCATGGCATAAAATTTACCATCTTAGCCGTACGTACACCTACAGTTCAGTAACATCAAGTATATTCACACTGCAACTTTTATTCATTCTAGAAATTTCTAGAGTGAATTCACCCAAGTATATTCAGTCTAGAACTTTTTCATCTTGCAAAACTGAAAGTGTGTACCCATTTAGCAACTCCCCATGTCTCCTCCCCCATCCCCTGGCAACGTCCTTTCCTTCTGCTTCTAAGTTTGACAGCTTTCCATAGCTCACCTGTCTTTTCGTGACTCCCTTCCCTGCTTCTTTACCTCACTGGCCTGGATTTGTATATCCCAAATAAATCACTAATACTTCAATCCTTGCTTCAGGTGAGTCTCTAGAAAATTCTGGCTAGAACATAGTGTTCTGCACACCTGAGAATTAAGTCATTGGAGCAATAAACCTATCTCTTGGAGATAAATCCATGACTTGGATATTAGGACTAGTCTAGAAAATTATATCATATATAACATAATATTTCATAAGTACTCTTTTGTAGTAAGTACCTTTTTGTTTTTTTAAAAAATACCTTATTTATTTGGCTGTGCTAAATCTTAGTTGTAGCACATGGGGTTTTTGGTCTGTCGTGGCACATGAATTCTTATGGCATGTGGGATCTACTTCCCTGACCAGGGATTAAACTCAGGCTCCCTGCATTGGGAGCATGGAATCTCAGCCACTGGACCACCAGCTAAGTCCTTAAAGTACCTGGTTTTTAATCTTAACTTTTTATTGTAGATATTAAACCAGCCACAAAAGCCCCAGTAATGGTGGTAGGAGGGCTACAGAGGCGAGGCAGATGGCAGCAATGTGATTAGTGTAGAGACAATTAACCGTTACTGAGCTGCTTGGGCCAGATGCTCTGTATCATCTCATTTAATCCCACCTGTGGTGAGGTAAGTCTTGCTGTCACCACAGGACAGATGCACAACTGAGGTTATCAAGACGAACAGAGAACTCGGCTTGGGCCACAGAGCTAAGAAGTGGCAGAACTGGGGTTTGAAATGAAGCCTTTCTGCCCTAAGAGCCTGGCTCTTAACCATGTGTGGTATCTATCAATCTGAGATAAATAAATCAATCTGAGTCCTCCTATGTGCCAGGAACTTTGCTAACACTTTATGTTTATCTTCTTGTTGTTAAAGTCCCCAAAACGATTCTATGAAATGAAAAAGCCTCAAAGATGCATAAAATTCTATCATTTTCCCAAACAAATCTAGAAAGAAAATAAACCTTTCTTGTATACTTTATTATAGGAATAAAGACAGAAAATTTATGAAATTGTGAAGAATAATACATATTTACAAAATGTAGTTAGTTTAGAAAAACAAAAAGTAAGAAGTACTTCTAGAAATGGGAGTATTGTGAAATTAATTTGGGATAAATATCCACACACAATGAAGATTATGCACTACCAATATTTTGTCCATCCTTAATTTGATCTGGAACTCTTTTCAATGTTAGGGCCTCATCCTGTTAGTGAGTATCCTTTATTGTTTTCCCCAAATAGTCTGGGGCCCCTTCGTCTGTTACCATGATTCTGGCAGGATGTCAGATAGGTAGCATAATTCAATGAAAGGTCTGAGCTCTACTGCTGCTGCTAAGTCACTTCAGTCGTGTCCGACTCTGTGCGACCCCATTGACGGCAGCCCACTAGGCTCCCCCATCCCCGGGATTCTCCAGGCAAGAACACTGGAGTGGGTTGCCATTTCCTTCTCCAATGCATGAAAGTGAAAAGTGACAGTGAAGTCGCTCAATCGTGTCCGACTCTTCCTGACCCTGTGGACTGCGGCCCACCAGGCTCCTCCGTCCATGGGATTTTCCAGGCAAGAGTACTGGAGTGGGGCCAGGCAAGAGTACTGGAGTGGGGTGCCATCACCTTCTCCGTCATTAAATATCAGTAAGTTTTTAATGGAAAAAGGAGTTTTAAGACATCAATCTCAAGGGTTTGGGGTATTTGTAAGCTGAATTTTAAAGAAATCCTAGGGCTAGAAGCGGAGAAGGCGATGGCACCCCACTCCAGTACTCTTGCCTGGAAAATCCCATGGACGGAGGAGCCTGGTGGGCTGCAGTCCATGGGGTCGCAAAGAGTCGGACATGACTGAGCGACTTCACTTCCACTTTTCACTTTGCTGAATTGGAGAAGGAAATGGCAACCCACTCCAGTGTTCTTGCCTGGAGAATCCGAGGGATGGGGGAGCCTGATAGGCTGCCGTCTATGGGGTCGCACAGAGTCCGACACGACTGAAGCGACTTAGCAGCAGCAACAAGGCTAGAAGAGTCAAACCTCAGCTGCCTTGAGTCTTTGTGTTTCATTAAACAGCTGAACAAAAGTGAAGCAACCCAGCTCAGCTGGAAAGAGCACAGATTTCTGTAGCTACACAGCCTGAGGATGAGTCTCAGCTCTGCTACTTACTCGCCATGAAGTGACATTGAACAGGTTTATTTCTTTAGTCTTTATTTTCCACTGCCTCAGTTTCCTCATCTGTAATATAAGGGTAATTACAGTGCCTACCCTAGAGGGTTATTAAGAAAAATAAATGAGTTAATATTTGTATAGCAGCACTCAGCTCTGTGCCTATACAGAATAAATTAAAATAATATTAAAACCGGGTGAAGGAAAGTTACACTGCTTGAAATAGCCTGGAGTTAAAACTCCCCTCCAGATCCTCCCCACCATTCTATGCAAAACAAAGAACTCTCTCACTGGAAGAAAAAAACGGACTTTAAGGTTGATTACACCCAGCTCCCAGCTGGTCCCAGACTCTGGCCGATCTCAGAATTCCTGGCCCCAGCCATTTAAGAGATAACTAACCCGAACAACCTTGGAGAAGAACAGGCCCCCTTAAGACAGTAGATTTACACATATATGCCTATATATACTTGCTCTTTTCTTGGGTTAGTGCAGCAGCTCACTAATCTGACTGCTGCCCCTTCTCGCCTCATTAAAGGTGTCCTGTTCCTGTAAAGTGTTGGTCTTCTTTTTCTGAACCTCGCCTTCTCTAACTCCCTTACCCTACACTGGTCTCCATGCTTTTTGTTTTTTCTGTGATAGTCACCTTCTAAATATTTTGAGAGCATGGTTTTGTGAACTTGGACAAGACTTCTCAGCCCTTTATAGTGACTTAGTATGAGATTTCGGTTCAGTCAGTTCAGTTGCTCAGTTGTGTCTGACTCTGTGACCCCATGGACTGCAGTATGAGCTTTACGTTCCATTAAATGTCAAAGTATAATTGTCAACAAGGAGATTCCAGGCTGTAGGCAATTCACCTGGCCTGGAGGAAGCTTTCTGCTAAACAACTGTGTCGACAGTTTTATTTCTTCCTGATCAGAACAGGCTGTAGGGCACCCCCATCCCTGGCCAAAGTTGCTGACAGTGAGGAAAGGGGGCTGGGGGCTGGAAGCGTGTCTTCTGTCTTCCGTTCTAGTCTCATTTTCCTATTACTTGTTGTTAATACCCTTCCTAGTTTCCCCTTGTTTTTATTTCACAACGTGTGCTGTGCAACTGAAGGTCTGTAAGTAAACATGTGCTTAAATTTTTCAGCAGATAGATGCAATAGTTGACTCAACATTTGGTTCCATTCAATTCCCCAACCACCACCAGCCAACATTTTGTGCTGGGCATTATGCCGCGGAATCCAAGAGAAATGAGGTCACGTTCTCTTTCTGAGAGAGACTGACATGGAAACACACAACTCTAAGGTAAATGTGTTGAGTGTCTCAACAAGAGATTAGACAATGTGCAGTGGTTACACAGATTGAGTCTGCCCTGGGGATTGGCTTTATTAAAACAGACTCACAGAGAATGAACTTATGGTTACCAGGGAGGGGAAGTGTGAGGGGAAGGGAGAGTTAGGGAGTTTGGGACTGACATGTACACACTACTGTATTTAGAATGGGTGACTAACAGGGACTTACTATGTAGCACAAGGAACTCTTCTCAAAGTTATGTGGCACCCCGGACGAGAGGGGAGTTTGGGGAGAATGGGTGTGTGTGTGTATATGTGTGTGTGTGTGTATATATATATATATATATATATATATATATATATGGCTCGATGGCTTTACTGTGCACCTGAAACTATCACAAATTGTTAATTGGCTGTGTGTGTGTTATTAGTCACTCAGTCATGTCCGACTCTGTGACCCCATGGACTGTAGCCCACCAGACTCCTCTGTCCATGGAATTCTCCAGGCAAGAATACTGGAGTAGGTTGCTGTTTTCTTCTCCAGGGTTGTACTGGAGAAGTACTGGTTGTACTGTTTTCTTCTCCAGTAACTGGTTGTACTCCAATATAAAATAAAATATTTAAATAAAGAATATAACAGACAATGCTGGTCAATTTCATTTCATCATTCCTTGTATTTCATGTGTTTTTGTCTATGAGGCTGTTACCAGGGGCTCTTGAGCTGACGTACAGAGAATAGTCACCGATCATCATATTCTTGAAAACTGTGTTTACAGACGCCATGCTCACACTGTTCGATTACTCCAAATGCAAATAAAAGTCATATGAGATACCTTTTGAAAAACTGTAGCTTTAAAATTGGTGTAGTACTACACCAATCCTTGCTGTCCTTGAAACAGGATTGGCTACCTTTCTTCCCTGTGGTGTCTCCATCACCAGATTCAGAAGTTGACCCCTGAACTACATAAAGGCCACTGATTGTAACTGGGTGGTTGCTCCAGATCAGTCAGCCTGGCGATCCACTCTTCTGCAACAAGCTTCCCTCAAATCAGCTCACTGTCTGCAGGCTTAGAGTGACGTCCCATCTCACCTCCCCCCTGTGCAGGCTATCTAGTCTTTAGAAACGAGCTCCACCTCAGAAACATGTTCTGATATAAAATTACAAACAACTGTCAGGCTGACCACAGTCAAGGATAACTCCCCAGGACTCAGGTTGACAAGGTAAAAGAATGGAATGGAAGAAAACTAGATGCCTGCCAGCATGACTGTTAAATGTCAGCTATTTTGGAGTTTATCCCCACATGAGATATTTCTTTTGTGCTGTGAGGACGATCGCTGAGAAAACATGACAACATAATAAAGCCACAGAAGACAACCCCGTCATTACTGCTGCAGGAAATAAAACACAGATTAATGTCACCAAAGCCCATGTCAGGAGGGATAATGATGATGTATACAAATGAATCTTCTCATCCTGGACAAAGGGCTGAAGTGCCACCTAAAGCTGAGTAATAATTATATACAGATCACCCATGACAGTGCTATCTGCTAAGCATGTATTATGTTCTCACATTTTCCAAAAGTTTGTTTTATATTTTTCTCTGAAAATTCTCTAAGTCTTTCCACTTGTATTCAAGTGACACAAATTACAAAGTAGCACAGCAAAGCACTTATATTGCCTAAGAAGGCAAATGCAGCCTGCCACAGGCAGCTATGGGACATCAAGCCTCTCCATTCTATTCCATGTGCCGAGAGGACTGTGCAGCTGTGAACGAGAAAGGCAAGAGTGATGTGGACCACGCAGAGAGGCCACCTGGCTGTCCAAATGAAAATGGCTTATAAACAATCGCTTGGAAAATAGATTCCATTTGTGCTCCTGGCCACAGAAAAATTGGGTGGAGAGTGAAAACTAAATGGGAAAGAATCAGAGACCACTAATACAAGGAATGGAAGATCTAGTGTAAACATTAAAGATGAAAGGAGCTGCAATTCCCTGATCCTGGCTCTAGGCTACAGCCATTTCACTATTAATTAGTAGACCATATAGCTTGGCTAGAGCACCTCCATACTGACATTAGCCTACTGCAACCTCAATGGATGCCTCAGGAAAACTTCAGAGATGACAAAACAATTTTGTTAATAGTTACAGCTTAAATTATACTGAGACCTTTGACCAAAATTTAATGTAAGCTAAACTTTTCAGGGATGTGCTTTATTTTATAACCAGCATTTCACCTACAGCTCACAGCAAATGAATGGGTTATAATTACCGAAATGCCATCTAGTCATGAATAAATTTTAGAAGTCTTATACACTTATTAAAACCAATTATTAGCAGTTCTTTGAAAGAATGAAGGGTGGGAAAGAAAATTTTGTTTTCTTTCTCCTTTCTTTGTATTCTTCCTTGTTGCAGTAAAATGTAATCAGACACAAAGAAAGTCACTTGAATTTGAGCAAAGCCCTCTATCTCTTGTCTGCCCTATAGAGTCACTACTGTATTCACCTACCTATTAGAAGGAGAGCAACTTACATAGACTGCCGAACATAACAATATGACTGATGGCAGCTGATGCTTAAGTGCTTCCTGTGTTCTAGACACTGTTCTAAGATCTTTACATGAATTAACTCATGTAATCTTTATAACACAGTATGAAGTAGGCTGTATTAAGATCCTTATTTGACAGAGAAGGAAACAAATATATGTATTAATTTTTTTCTCATAAGTTACTTTCTTGAAATATCAATTCAGTATATGACTAGAAAAAAGATGGAGTTCTTTATCTCACTAAATATACATTCATCACTGAAGCACATTGGTCTTAACTGGCTGATGGGCTAGGCCCTTGGTCACAGCCTATTCATCTGATCTGATGATGATACTTCATAGACTCAAACACTCTTAAAATTGAAAAAGATGCTGGAGTCATTTAGGGCAATATCCAATCCACTGCAAAACCATCCATTTGGAATGGCTTTCAAGCTCTCCTCTGAGCACCTCTAGTCCATCTTGTGGATGAAGTGTTCTGGATGTCACACTTCTGTTGATTCACACCCCTGACACTCTTTGAAATGGCTTTTCTTAGTCAATCAAGAACTTCGTCCTTTGTAGTGTTACTCTATGCAAGTGAAATAGTCAAGAGCAATGTCATAACTAGTTTTCCTTTCATTTTAGTGTTTGTTTTATTTTAGGTAATAATTGCAAGATAATATCAGGTGCTCTAAAGGGCTACTTTAAATGAAAGGTTAAAGGAATGGTTAAACATATACAAAATAATACCCTACTAAAAATACATGACGAATGATGCAGGATAAATCAATTCTTCCTTTTAAAGTCTCTCTATCCCTAGAGGAGTTTCTAAATATACTACTATATTCCTCAGACTACCTCCTATTGTTTTAAAGATGTTATATGTAATCCTCATGTTTTTTTTAAATATTCATAACTTGTTCTTAAAAATAGAACATAGCTAAAGTCAAGAGTTTGATATCACAGAATTACATATAATGTAATGAAGGCGGCTGGTCTCCATTTGTGAGTTGGGAGACTGATCCTCTTTCCTGGTGGTCATATTCTCCTTGCTTCCTCTGGCTTCTCCATTGGGGACTGTGCTAAGACTCCTTCACATTGCCTTAGTGAAAACACAGTAAGAATTACATTGAGCAGGAAGCCCTTGATAAAGTGAAGTCGAAGCAATTTTTCTTTTATAAATGGTGTGAAAACTCACTACTCTATTCTATTTGAGTGAAATAATTATACACTGGGTTTGAAGGAAGAGGCAGATGGAGAAGATAGGGGAGGTAGGAGGAAGTAGTGGGGGGAAACAGGAAGAGGAGATGACTGCAGGAATAGGACCTCTTTAAGGAAAGGTGTGAAGGCATAGTTATCTTCAGAACTTCCAGACCACACAAGTATACTCACTCTTCTGGGGATACTAGCCAGCTTTCTGAGCCCCTTTAGCCATCCTTCTCTAGAATTCACTGCATTGTGGCTCTGGTTTTTTCCCTTACACTCTGAAAACATGCTCAAAAAAAAAAAAAAAAAAAAACCAAACCCCTCAAGATCATCCATTGTTGTTCGGTCCCTAAGTTGTGCCCAACTCTTTGCGACCCCATGGACTGCAGCACGCCAGGCTTCCCTGTCCTTCACTATCACCTGGAGTTTGCTCATCCACACTAATTCATCCACACTAAGCCATAATTGATTGGTGACAACTGAAGTATTAGTACCATCAAAAGAACACTTTCAGTAGGAATTAAAACCTTATGTTAGAGAGCTGAAGTGCCGATCCTGAACTTAGTGTATCCATGAGCAAGTGGAAAAGATATTTTGGATGTCAGTGGTCCTTTCCGTCAATTCCTGAAGCTCCCCTTGTATTCTGTATAAAAGCTCATCTAAGTTTCTCAGCTCTCTGTACATAGAATCTCTCTTCAGAAGGTGGCTGGCATTCTAGGCAGAACTGTCACTTGTTTTTTTAGCACTTTTACTAGCACACAGCACACATACCTCCATGAAATTATCTACCCTATCATACTCTGAGTTCATATGTCTGTCTGCCCCACACCAGACTGTTAGCCCCTTAAGGGCAGAGACTGTGTTGGTCAACTTCAGATTCCCAGCACTTTGTATCAGACCTGCCTGATCATCCATCCTTCCTATATGGCTGACTTGTGAGGAATGAAATATGAGAGAAACAGCCTTGCATGGGCAGTCTCACATTTCAGTTCAGTTCAGTTCAGTCACTCAGGCATGTCTGTCTTACATTTAAGGAGATGCAGTAACAGTACAGGAAGTTCTGACAATACCTTGCTGGATATGGACAAAACCTTGACTTAAAGATCAACAATCAAGGCCAAGATTGGTTAATCTTTTCATTAAAAAATAAATTTGCTAATGGCATACTTGTGAATTTTATTTAATGGAGTTCCAACATACTCTTTCTAATACAGAGTTCATGCAAGCATATTCTCATCAACTGAAGTTTTGAGTAATACCTACTAAAGAACCTACCTGCCATCAAGCAAGCACCGACTATGAATAAGAGAATGAACGTGTGGATAAGGAAATCACTCTGGTTTCCCCTTTCTACTGCAATTTGTTACCCATTAAAAATACATTGGGCTTAATCATCTTTAAGTTACAGGAGATGCAAAATTCTGTGGTTCAAGGATTTAGTTTTAAGGCATTTAAATAAAAATTTGAAATGACTTAAAAATGAACAGGACACCATTAACTAAAGGAAGATAAGCCTGATGACTGAGCAGTAGATCAGGTGACCTAATTGCTTTGATAACTACTCAAAAAATGACCAGAAGCACAAATACTAAAGACTCAAAGTCAATTTGGCATGCCTTGGCTTAAGTAACAACCGACAGTGGGGAAGTGGAATATCTTTTTAATATTAGTCTCTAATTTGACAAAAATACAATCAGTCATTTTAAATGAAAATCATTCCTGAAATCCATATGTTTGACTAATAAAAAGAACTGCAAAAAGATTTTTATAATTAATCAGAGGTACAATACACTAATTGCAATAAACACATTTCCCATATCAAAAGGGATGGTGGTTTTTAATTGAATTTCATTATGAAAAGTGCATGTATAAAAGCAAAATTAGTAAGTGAGTCTTAAAACTCTTACGTTCCTCAAGGACTAAAGGTACTCTCAAAACCTAACCCAAAAGTCACTGGCTCAAAGGCAGGTCATAACACATCTTTGCCTCAGTTTCTTCATCCATGAGACAGGAAACACTTGACAAAATTTGAAGTGATGTAGAATTTAGCAAGCAACTGCCTGAGGTGTGCTTGCATTACACACCCTTCACTAAACCTTTTGTGTGTGCGTTTCTAGGTAACAGGCATTAAAGCAGAGGTTTAAAGAACGGTCCACAATTTTTTGTGATTAATTTCTTTAATCCTGCTACCAATCTAATCATCTTCAAATCTCAGAAAAGCCTTTGTACAGCTTTTGAATATAAATGGTTTAATTTGATTTGCTTTAAAAAATCAGTTTAAGCTAGTCTTATTGTTACAAAGAGACACCTTTAAATTCCAGATTTAAAAGTACTTTACATTAACAAGGTATCTCCAGACACACTCCAAATCAGAAGAATTCAACCATCTCTGGGGGATAAGGAGGAGGGGAGATGGGAGGGAGGGAAGAAATTCCCAGAAGATGCATCTAAGGATAAGGGACTTGGAAAACAAACAAACAAACAAACAAACAAAATGACTTTCATTATTCACAGCATCTGGGCTTAGATGTTTAAAGAGTTATTTCAATGCAAAGGTCTGAACAGGATTAAAGACACTAGACTTTTCTGATAGATCTAATTAAACAGTAGAAGCTGAAGAAGAACGCTGTACATCACCGCTTTTGCCTTCCCAGTAAGTGGTGGTCTCTATGTTAAAAAAATAGCTTTAATCAGTATAACTGACCTTTGACAGGATTAATAGCCTACCAGGCATGATTTCTCACAGTAGGCTGAAAAATTGCAACTAGCATGAGAGAAAACTACATAATCACTGAAGCAAAAGACAAGCAAATAATTTATACATGAGTCAATTGAGATGGAGCAGCCCTGCCAGGATGTCAGATTGCCTCTCCTCAGCTTTATCCACCAGAGACGTAACATGCGTACATGTTTTGGTGCCATGTGAGGTAATGTCTTAGAACAAGATAATAGCCTTGGGTTGTTCCCTTTGGAACAACATTGAGGTCCAATGACTCATTTGTGCTGTGCCTTGTTAAAACAACCACAGACCTCATAACAGGAAGAACACAGGGTTAAGAATCAACACAATTCCTGTCACACGCTTATATCCTGCAGGCTTATAAAAGGTAGAATCAATCCGCTCCAGCAATGAGTAATAACTTCTATGTCCTTGAAGAAGCACTTTGAGAAATGCTGGAGTCACAGAGCTATACATTCAGTGACACTGATTAAATGCTCTATTTGCTATATATTGTATTGAAGATGGAGGTGGGGCAGCACATTAATACTGCGTGCCCAGGCTTAGAGGAGAAAACCAGGTAAGGGGGTCTTCCATCATGGAACGCCATTTGCAAACTGCCGGCACTTTCTAATGAACTTCACTGAAATTAGCATTTTATATAACCTTGGTTTAGCAGGCATCCTCTTCCCCAAAAGACATTTTTTTTACTATCACCATCACTGACGTATTCGTCTACAAATGCACACTCATGTATAGTCACATGCAGCTGGGGATGCTACTGATTTGGTTGGTTTGGACTTGCAACCTTGCCAACTGCTTCTATGGTAATAAAGATGAGACTCTGCCAGCACAGGGGATGCTGCACCTGCGGGAATTGAGAAGTCGGTGATGCGAGAGTTTATGTGGCCTGGTGGACTGGCGAGCAGGCTGAGGGCGTGAAGGCAGGAACACTGAGTTCTTATTTCATCCTGGAGAAAGTTTTGTGCCTTTTCCATGCTCAGTATAAGGGTATATTATGGAAAACAAACAAGTCAGCTAGACATTGTTTATATATAATGAAGTTTATCCTTTTCTTGATACATGGGCATTTTATTGTGACCACAGACAAAGGCACTTCCATTACAGAGTTTTCACATTACAGAGTGAGAAAAAAAACTTGCAACCAGAGCTGTAGGACAGTGGTTCTCAAACTTTGTTATACATTAGAGCAGCCTGGGGACCTTTGGAAACATACCGATATCCAGCCTTCATCCCAGACCGACTCAATCAGAATCTCTGGCAATGTGACCCCATTTCTAAACCTCCCCAGGTGATTCCAATGTGCAGCTGCATCTGAGAACCAATGGTGCAGGACTCTACAACAGCTCTTGGCTTGCCTGCAGCCAGCAGCTCTTGCTCAGAATCCCCTGGAGTCGTTGTTAAAACACAGATTGCTGGGCCCTACTCCCAGACGTTTTGGCTTAGGAGGTCTGAGCTGGCTTTCCTAACAAGTTCCCAGGTGATGCTGGGCTGTTCGGGGACCACACTTTGAGGATTACCGCCTCAATGAAATAGATTCTCTGGCTGGAAATGTGCTTTTACATCACCCTTTCTGTGAGTGTAGTCCTCAGACCACTGTCATCGAATTCCCCTTGTGTGCCCATTGAGAATGCAGACTCTCAGGTCCTGTTCCAGATATGCTAGGTCAGAATCACTCTGGATGAGACCCCAGAAACTTCACTGTACTACCTGCTCTTGTGATTGTGCTCAGTGAAGTCGAGAACCACGTCTTTACTCCCTCTTCCTGTATGTATATGAAATGCTGTGCTTAGTCACTCAGTCGTGTCTGACTTTTTGTGACCCCATGGATTACAGCCCACCAGGCTCCTCTGTCCATGGGGATTCTCCAGGCAATAACACTGGATTGGGTTGCCATGCCCTCCTCCAGGGGAGCTTCTCAACTCAGGGATCCAACTCAGGTCTCCCGCATTGCAGGCGGATTCTTTACCATCTGAGCCACCAGGGAAACCCATGCATATGAAATAGTTCTCGCCTTATAATCAAATGAATCAAGCATGGAAAGGCCACTGGGCCCCAACAGAGAAGTGGGAAAGAATGAATCCCCTGAGATGTGATTTCTTCACTGCATAATTCACAGGTGTCATTTTCAGAACACAGCATCTGAGAAATTGACTCTGTCATAGAGAAAAGTCTCCAGCATGCTGAGCATCTCTTCATTATCTTTTTCTAAAATTATTATTTTGTATTGGCACAGAGTTGATTAACATGGCTATGTTAGCTTCAGGTGTATAGCAAAGTGACTCAGTTGTACACATACATGTATCTATTATTTTTCAACAGAATCATTCATTATTTTTCTGACTGCCACAAACCCTTTGAATCTAAGAAGAAAATCCTCCTTTCCACCAAGTTCATCATAATAACCAATAATTTTTTGCAGTATTACTTTACATCTTCTTGGCTGCATGTATTGCTTTCTCTGTCCATTCCTGAGCTCACAAAAAATAATAGAGTATTAGGAAAGGAGATATTTTCTTCCTGAACTCACCATGCTGACACTCTTGAGTTTAATTAATGAGGACTAAGAGGGCTGGATAATAGAACAGCTTCATTGTTTATAATTTAAAACTGCTCTGGTAACTTGGTTGAAGACTGGGTGTTAGAGCCATTCAAATGTGATACACACACACACACTGGAATATTCCTCAGCCATAAAAAAGAATGAAAAATGCAATTTGCAGCAACATGAATGGATTTAGAGATTATCATACTAAGTGAAGTCAAATACAGAAAGACAAAATATGATATCATTTATGTGTAAAATCTAAAAAAAAGATACAAATGAATTTATTTCCAAAACAATTTGGGTTTAACAAATACACACTCTTATAATAGAGTATAATGTAATACATACAATAAACAAGGTCCTACTGTATAGCACAGGGAATTATATTCAATATCTTACAATAACCTAAAATGGAAAAGAATCTGAAAAATATATATAAACATGTAATATATATAGCACAGCACCTAACACATAAGTGTTCCATAAATGTGAGCTTCTGTTTTTACTATGACACACTAGATGCTCAACAGATGTTTAACAAAAGGATGGAATAAATGAATAAACACATGACTAACCAAATAAACAACAGGAAAGGTAGTCTTTAGGTCGATCAAACTTCAAATTCAGACTAAGTTATTGCTCAGGGGATCTAAAATTTAAGAGTGCTTGGATGGAGAGTTTGATTCAGTATGAAGTACATTCACAGATGTGGTATGACATTTATTTTTATAGCTGGGTCCCCAGGTCCAAGTTTTTTCTGTGGAAGTGGTCTTGCATTCCATGGGGCAAAGAGTTAACCAGGACAGAACAGCAAACAGCAGAGTGGGAATTGATGTCCTGAGGCTGACCCATTGGTTCAGCCCAGGGGGAAGCTGAGGCAGGGCAACTGGAAGAGGGCCATCAGATGGCCAGAGAGAAGCAGGCAACCGAGGAATAAACACATGAACAACGAAGCTTGCAAAGATGAACTGGATGCACCAGGGGTCTGCTTTCACTTCACTATGTATTTGGGATTTCTTCCTTTATGTTAATAAACATAACAAGCTGTACTCTCTATCTCATGGTACCAGCATCCCTAATTTATCAGTCTATCCCCCAACACAAAACTCAGCAGCTGGCCTGTGTGTTCTGGTTTACTACTCAGACATGTCGAAGATGCAACACCACAGGCCATTTCAGCATTTAGAGTCCTAACCTCCCACTTACATTCAGAAAATGCTTAAAGAAAATTCATTTTAATAATGATACTTTTATTCTCATTATGACATTTTTCCAACTGATACTCAAATCTAATATAGCAACACAATGCACCATTAAGTTTCAACTGTATTAAAATATACATATTGGGCCATAAGCATACAGACCTTGCACACACACACATAACTCACATAGATGCAGCCACTCCTATCCAAGCAAACAATCAAACCACAGAGTACATCATAAAATAAGTCCCTCTCACTGTCTGTTGTTTTGTATTTGTAGAGTAGATATTAAGGCTGAATTAAATGTGGGACTCATTTTGGTCTAAAGAGCTTCAGATACAATCTGCTTTTAGCCACTCCAGGCCAGAGTTCCTTCCAAAGAACAGGTGAATTCTAAGACTCACTCAAATTTACTTAGAGGGTTTCACAACTTTGAAGACCTGGCTCTTGGAGGGACTCTTGTGAACAAGGGTCATCTCTAGGCTAAATGGTTTTGGAAAAAAGTAACTCCTTTAGGCCTGAAGTAAACAAGAAAAGTTATCTCACGAGCTCTGAATAGAACCCAAGTCTTTTCTATTCAGGCCACATACAGCCAAAACTAGGATCTACCACAGAGGGTAAGACCATGAAGGAACATTGCATGTGTCAAAACTGGTAGAAGGATCTTCAGCTTATTCAGACAGGACCTACACATATAAATGACATGTAAAAATGCTTGAATGGCATAATAGAAATGATAATAATACTGGAGATAACCAAATTTGTTGTTGTTGTTTAGTTGCTAAGTCGTGTTTGACTCTGTGATCCTATGGACTGCAGCCTGTCAGGCTCCTCTGTCTGTGGGATTTCCCAAGCAAGAATACTGGGGTGGGTTGCCATTTCCTTCTCCAGGGGATCTTTCTGACCTGGCTGCTGCATTGGCAGGCAGATTCTTTACCACTGAGCCACCAGGAAAGCCCAATAACCAAACAGCCGAGACTTATTAAGAGCTTAATATATTCTAGATACTGTGCAGGCATTATAAAGGATTATCGCACTTGATGCTCCAATAAACCCATGATATGGGTACTATGTCATCATCCCCATGTTATGGTTTCGGGAACTGGGCTTAGTAACACTGAGTGAGTTGCCCGAAGTCATGTGCAAAGCTAGAATGTAACCCTGGGCTTGGGAAGTCCAGAGTTGGAACCCTCAGCCCCACCCTAGTTTGCCTCAGTGGAGAGCACCTGAGCAGGGAACTCCTCCGTGGCTCTTTATCTTAAATGATAAATCATGCAGCATGGAAGAACTGGCACATAATCAAGAAAGAATATTAAAGTGAGGTCCCGAAGGCCACTGTAGGGAGCTAGAAGCCCAAAGAAGCCAGACCTTTTGGCATATTATTGAAAATGACACAAAAGGACATGTTATTGATGGGATTCAAGATTGAGAACATACATCTGCAAGCACAGCTGCAAGCCACAGCTGAGCAGTCTGAAGGGCTAATGGGGTTACATCTTTAACAGAAGAATGAGAAACCACCAAGGGAATAATATATCCTAAGAGAGAAGCCTGCTGCCATGCAAAGGCTTAGTCTAAAAGGCTAATAGTGTCAGGTTAGAGAGACACCTGATTCTGAGTCATTAGTGTGTTACTCTCAGTCCCTAGGCTTGTGTCAGAACTCTGGAGACTGGAGACAGAACACCACTGCTTCTTTAAAGCCCCTTAGACTTTGAAGAGCGATCCGCTCTAACATCCAAGTTACAAAGCATAGCACAAGTGGGAGGAAAAGAACTTTGCCCATTTGGGTGGATCCTTGAAGCTGACTAGAGATGCGAATGGGGACTGAACACAGAGAGACGGCCATGCTTCCAAGCTTCAGGAGTGGGAGGAGACCCACAAAGCTGTAAGGTAGGCTCCGAATCACATGGCTGCTGGGAAAACAGAACTTCCTAGACCAAATGAACAAAAGACTTCCAAAACAAATTGGAGAGTTGGTATGTGGAGGAGATTTAAGGGGAGAAGGAATTCTTGCAATTCTGTTGGTGGTGGCAGATGCAAAATGAAATCATGACAGAAAGCCAGCCTAGAAATGACAATTTAATAGTTACTGAGGCCCTCATATACCGTCAGGTTTCTGGCACCTTGGAAAGCTCAGGTTGATTATATTAATATAAGATCTGGCCTTGGAAAGAACAAAGAAAGGGACCAACTCATTGTTCACCACTGTTCTTGCTTTTGTACAATGCTAAAAAAGTATCAAAATAAAAAATTAGTGCTGACCACCTTTTTTGCATTCATAGTATGTTCAAGTTTTCCACAGCTCTGCAGAGATTAACCACAGTAGTTCCTGAATCCAAGAACTACTGTGGTTAACTCTGCAGTCATGGTAAACTTACATGGTGTTAGAAAATGGGAGCTTAAAATATATATACATTCAAAAACTAGACAACAGTATATCTGAGTTATCCGTGAGATAACTAAATGCTTAGAGTATGGTTCAGAGTCATCAATTATTCATAACCTTCTTGCCTCTACTTTGCCACCCATAAAGACAAAGATCAATATGATCATTAGCTTCATCCTCACAGTTTAAGGGATGTTCAACTGAACTATGTTTTCTCATGAAAATGCTCTGAAAACTGAAGCTCTTGAAGCTTCCATGGCCCACATTTCTATCCACAGTTTGTATAAAGGTACAGAAATGAAGCTAACCCAACATGAAAGTGACACAACTGAGTTAAAGCGAGTGTGTCCAATGGTGATAAAATGAAGATTCACAAAGCACTCCACTTGCACGAGCAAAACCAAGAGGGAATGGAACGAGGATGTATTTTTCATCAACATAAAATATTTTAACTGCACAGGTACAAGAAAGTGGGGGATGGTACAGCTTTAACCTTGGAGCATTTGATGCAGGAAAAACCTTGGCAGTTTCATCTTACCATGAGCTGCATACGAGTCACCAGTAAGATCTGGATGCTACAAGGAAATGGAACCAAAAGCTGCCCTAATGGTCTGTGAATCCTATAGAAGAGAGTAGGAATGTTCCTTCTCTTCAACTGGAAATCAATTTGTACCAATGCAGCTTCCATGAAGTGTTTGTAACTTGATTTAGACACACTAGGGTTTAATGCGGAGAAGGTGATGGCACCCCACTCCAGTACTCTTGCCTGGAAAATCCCATGGATGGAGGAGCCTGGTAGGCTGCAGTCCATGGGGTCGCTAAGAGTCAGACATGACTGAGCGACTTCACTTTCACTTTTCACTTTCATGCATTGGTTGCAATGGCAACCCACTCCAGTGTTCTTGCCTGGAGAATCCCAGGGACGGGGGAGCCTGGGGGGCTGCTGTCTATGGGGTCGCATAGAGTCGGACACGACTGAAGCAACTTAGCAGCAGCAGCAGCAGCAGCAGCAGCAGCAGGGTTTAATGGGTTTTTAAGGACTGGTATAGATTCATAATAATCATGAGCAACACTTTCCAGTAAGAGGGAAAAAAGTGCTCGAAGTCCAAAACAGCCAATTTACAAATACACTATGAAACACAACTGATTCACAAAGCAGGGTAGGGTGGGAGAATGCAAGTACTTGGGGCTATGTCTCAGACCCACAGCCACCCCTCCTGGGGGGGGAGCCTCTCATTTCACAGGAGGCGCTTGCTCTCTCTCAAAAATGATTTGAAAAGATGGAAGTAAATTAACATATTGATTTCCCAGCACTCAAAAGGCCAGAAGCAGCACGCACTCAGTCATGTTTCAAATGATGGAATGTGAAATTAAATTAAAGGCTGCATCTGTGCTCAGTCCTAATTGCCAGTCTAGTGAATGTTTTTAAGGAGCACAGAGAGGAGACAGAGAAATGAGAAGAGGAAGAAGCAAGCTGAGTGCATTAGACAGCCTGAAAAACACGAGCTATAACACAAGGAGGGGAGGCCCATTTAAGAATTTCCATACACAAATTAAAGTTCTCAGTCTGTTCAGTTCAGTCGTTCAGTCATATCCAACTCTTTGTGACCCCATGGACTGCAGCACACAAGTCCCTGTCCATCACCAACTCCCGGAACTTGCTCAAACTCAAGTCCATCGAGTCGGTGATGCCATCCAACCATCTCATCCTCTGTTGTCCCCTTCTCCTCCCGCCTTCAATCTTTCCCAGCATTGGGGTCTTTTCCAATGAGTCAGCTCTTCGCATCAGGTGGCCAAAGTACTGGAGTTTCAGCTTCAGCAGCAGTCCTTCCAAAGAACATTCAGGAGTGATTTCCTTTATGATTGACTGGTTTGATCTCCTTGCAGTCTGTTAAATCTCTATAATTTAAAATACAAGCAAAACTGGTCATCAGTTGGCCTCTTTGACAATACAGGCAGAAGTTAGCCTTCCTCTGACATCATTTCAGGTATCTGAAGATCTTTAGATCTTTTATTCTTAGGAGAAATTAATATCTAGGTTTATTTTTTTAAATTATCACTTTCTTCATTACCCATTTTCAGGCTTATACCTGTTCCTAAACAACTCTCAGGTTAACTTTAATGTTTCTAATTAGTCTTAGGATGTAGTCTACTTATAAAATAGATTGCTAAATTAACGTTCAATTCCTCTGTGGCCTATTCCTGTTGTCAACAGCTGCAAACAAGTCCATACTAGATGGCTACTCTTCATTTGATGAATATATGCTCTGAACTGAAAATAGGTATATTTAGTGATAAATATGATAAATTTCTATAATTATTTCCATTGGTACAAAATGTAAGCAAACTCCAGGAGACAGAGAAGGACAGGGAAGTCTAGTGTGTTGCAGTCCATGAGGTCACAAAGAGTCAGACATAACTTAGTGACTGAACAACAGCAACAATAAAAATGGAAAAAAAAAAAAACCCCAACAAAATGATTTCTCGTGTTTTTCTCCAACTCTATTCTGTGGAATACTGATATCCTGATAGGTGTTACTAGGAAAAAGATAATTTCCAGTTGTCAAATCAATTTGAGAAACACTGGGATAAACAGTTTTCTTTACCGTGTGGCTTCTCAGAACCCTTCATATGATTCTGTGTGTGGAGGAGAGAGATTCAGTATAACATTTCCAAAATAGAACATTTGTTACTCTCTCCAGGGACCCCAGTATACAGGGGAACCCAGCCCAGCAAACATGGCTCATCTCCCTCAGCCCACACAATCCTCTGCCCAAATCCATTTTCAAATCACATCTTTAAGAGTCTCAAAACTAAGTGGCAGTACAGCCAGTGGCCTCATGACCTCAGCAGCCAGATGCCCAAGGCTACAAACCAGAAAATGCTGCTCAGTTTCAAGATAGCAAGCTAGACAGAAGCAGACGAAACTACAGAAATCTGACTGAATGTATATATTGTCATCTACATACGGATCCAACTCAGTCCCACTCAGTTTTTTGTATATTTAAAGAAATGCTTACTCTGGGGATTAGAAATAAGATAGTGCATTGACTATTTCCATCCTGAACACTACAGGATGGAATACATAATTTTTCTCAGCTAGCAGTCAGAAACATGCAATCCAATAAACCAAAATGTTTCAGTGACAGCTACTGCTATCATTTTAATTACCAAATTCATAACATAAGTGTAAGTTATACAGTATAATTCAAACAGACATATCATCCACTTATTAATCAATAAAGATATAATAACTGCTCCTTGTGAATTAAGTAAAGTTCTATGCATGGGGGGAGGGTATAAAACCATAAGACATTAGTCTGTCTCTTGAGAAGCTTATGATTAAGAGCTAGGATGCAGGGACATAACCAATTAAAACACAAAGCAATACATGCTATGAAGAGATGTAAGTGCAAAGTAGTTGGGAGCCATGAGAAATGGAAGAGAAGCAGAATACAATCCACATTATTATATGATTTAGAGTGGAGGAGGAGTCATCCCCAAATCATGCCAGTAAGGGAACACTTTTACTCACAGAATTGGCAAAAAATAAAATTGTTGACTAATGGATATAGTGGTAATAAGAAAACAGCACTCCCCTACACCATGGATGGCAATAAAAATTTGTACAAGCTCTTCAGACAGCAAATTAGCACTATCTAGGAAAGTTAAAAATAAGCATCTCCTCAGCAAGTTATTTCATTACTAGGAATTTATTCTACATGAAAGTTCACGTGTGAGAAAAAACATATAGGTTCAAAGACATATGCTATGTCACTGTTTAGAATATCAAACAGATCAGAAACAAGCTAAGTGTCCCTCTCAACAGGAGACTGGCATATGGCACCTTCAAATGTTGGGCTGCTTTGTGGCTGTCAGTAAGAACCTGGTGAACTTCCTTACCCTCAAAGTAAGATTTCTAGGGGTTATAGGAGCCGGCCAAGCAAACAAGATCCACTGCCCTCAATAATCACTTCACTCCACTCCCCTGGCCTTCTCAGTGTTCCTCAGGAAAATGCACATGAACCCCAATGTTCACTGCAGCGTTATTTACAGTAGCCAAGACATGGAAGTAACCTACATGTCCATCAACAGATGAATGGTTAAAGAAGATATGGTACATGTATACAGTGGAATACTATGCAGCCATAAAGAGAATGAAATAATGCCATTTGCAGCAGCAAGGACGGACCTAGAGACTATCATACTAAGTGAAGTAAGTCAGACAAAGACAGATATCAAATGATAACACTTATATGTGGAGAAGGAGTACGTCAAGGCTGTACATTGTCACCCTGCTTATTTAACTTATATGCAGAGTACATCATGAGAAACGCTGGACTGCAAGAAACACAAGCTGGAATCAAGATTGCCGGGAGAAATATCAATAACCTCAGATATGCAGATGACACCACCCTTATGGCAGAAAGTGAAGAGGAACTAAAAAGCCTCTTGATGAAAGTGAAAGTGGAGAGTGAAAAAGTTGGCTTAAAGCTTTTTCATTCATTCAGAAAACGAAGATCATGGCATCTGGTCCCATCACTTCATGGGAAATAGGTGGGGAAACAGTGGAAACAGTGTCAGGCTTTATTTTTCTGGGCTCCAAAATCACTGAAGATGGTGACTGCAGCCATGAAATTAAAAGACGCTTACTCCTTGGCAGGAAAGTTATGACCATCCTAGATAGCATATTCAAAAGCAGAGACATTACTTTGCCAACAAAGGTTTGTCTAGTCAAGGCTATGGTTTTTCCTGTGGTCATGTATGGATGTGAGAGTTGGACTGTGAAGAAGGCTGAGCGCCGAAGAATTGATGCTTTTGAATTGTGGTGTTGGAGAAGACTCTTGAGAGTCCCTTGGACTGCAAGGAGATCCAACTGGTCCATTCTGAAGGAGATCAGCCCTGGGATTTCTTTGGAAGGAATGATGCTAAAGCTGAAACTCCAATACTTTGGCCACCTCATGCGAAGAGTTGACTCATTGGAAAAGACTCTGATGCTGGGAGGGATTGGGGGCAAGAGGAGAAGGGGACGAGAGAGGATGAGATGGCTGGATGGCATCACTGACTCGATGGATGTGAGTTTCAGTGAACTCCGGGAGCTGGTGATGGACAGGGAGGCCTGGTGTGCTGCGATTCATGGGGTTGCAAAGAGTCGGACACGACTGAGTGACTGATCTGATCTGATCTGATATGTGGAATCTTAAAAAAATGAAACACATGAATTTATTTACAAAACAGAAATAAACACACAAACTTAGAGAACAAATTTACAGATATCAAAAGGGAAAAATGTGGGGATAAATTAGGAAATTAGGACTGACATATACACTCAGTATAAAATAGATAACCATCAGGGTCCTACTTTATAGCACAGAGAATTATATTCAATATTTCAACCCATATTGGAAAAGAATCTGAAAAAAGAATATATATATATATATACATTATATATATAATATCTATATACATAACTGAATCACTTTGCTATACGTCTGAAACTAACACAATATGGTAATTTAACCGTACTTCAATGAAAACAAATAAAAATAAAAAACATGCCAGGAACCCTCCCATTCTGTACCTTTGCACTGCCCTCCCTCTTCTTGGAACACCATCCCCCTAGATTTACCCACAGATTATTCCTCACCTCCTTCAAGACACAGCAAATCTCACCTTCTCAATGAGGTTCTCCTTAGCACCCCATTTGAAATGGAAATTCCTGCTCCCTCAACTTTTCCTTTTCCTTTTTTCCCATAGTATTTATTCAGTTCTGTTCAATTGCTCAGTCGTGTCTGATTCTTTGTAACCCCATGGAATGAAGCACACCAGGCCTCCCTGTCCATCACCAACTCCCAGAGTTTACTCAAACTCACATCCATTGAGTTGGTGACGCCATCCAACCATCTCATCCTCTGTCATCCCCTTCTCCTCCTGCCTTCAATCTTTCCCAGCATCAGGGTCTTTTGCAACAAGTCAACTCTTCACATCAGGTGGCCAAAGTACTGGAGTTTCAGCTTCAACATCAGTCCTTCCAATGAATATTCAGGACTGATTTCCTTTAGAATGGACTGGTTGGATCTCCTTGCAGTCCAAGGGACCCTCAAGAGTCCTCTCCAACACGACAGTTCTAAAGCATCAATTCTTCGGCACTCAGCTTTCTTTATAGTCCAACTCTCACATCCATACATGACCACAGGAAAAACCATAGCTTTGACTAGACGGACCTTTGTTGGCAAAGTAATGTCTCTGCTTTTTAATATGCTGTCTAGGTTGGTCATAACTTTCCTTCTAAGGAGTAAGCATCTTTTAATTTCATGGCTGCAATCACCACCTGCAGTGATTTTGGAGCCCAGAAAAAAAAAGTCTGACACTGTTTCCATTGTCTCCCCATCTATTTGTCATGAAGTGATGGGACCAGATGCCATGATCTTAGTTTTCTGAATGCTGAGCTTTAAGCCAGTTTTTCACTCTCCTCTTTCACTTTCATCAAGAGGATCTTTAGTTGCTCTTCACTTCCTGCCATAAGGGTGGTGTCATCTGCATATCTGAGTTTATTGATATTTCTCCTGGCAATCTTGATTCCAGCTTATGCTTCATCCAGCCCAGACTTTCTCATGATGTACTCTGCATATTAAATAAGCAGGGTGACAATATACAGCCTTGATGTACTCCTTTCCCTTTTTGGAACCAGTCTGTTATTCCATGTCCAGTTCTAACTGTTGCTACCTGACCTGCATACAGATTTCTCAAGAAGTAGGTAAGGTGGTCTGGTATTCCCATCTCTTCATGAATTTTCCAGAGTTTGCTGTGGTCCACACAGTCAAACGCTTTGACATAGTCAACAAAGCAGAAATAGATGTTTTTCTGGAACTCTCTTGCTTTTTCAATGATCCAATGGACGTTGGCAATTTGATTTCTGTATTTCTTACTTTGTATTATAATATACTGAGTTCACTAAATGAAGTGTTTATTGTTTATCTCTTTCTTCTAAAACATAACATACAGAGGCAGAAGTGTCCATCAGTTTTGTTCACGGATAGAACCCAAGTGCCTTGCACATGCTGCACATAGTAGCTCCTCAATAAATATTTGTTGAATTTAAATGAAAACACACAGACACCCACAAGCATACTGGCACACATACATAAACATACACACACACATACTATTAAGGAATAACCTCCAAATTATGGTGTTAAGTGTAAAGCAAAATATAAAAGTGTATATATGTATGAAAGTCACTCAGTTGTATCCAACTCTTTGCAATCCCATGGACTATACAGTCCGTGGAAGTCTCCAGGCCAGAATACTGGAGTGGGTAGCATTTTCCTTTTCCAACAAAAGTGTATACAGTGTACTTTTGTGTCCAAAAAAATGAGGAAAAATATATCTGGTGTTCAGAATAACTCTGAAAAGTACATAAAAAGTTCTGTTTGCTTTTTAGGAGAAAGATGGAAGAACTGAGGTTTAGAAAGGCAGGAAGTCTTATTTTGTACCTCACAACCTTTAATATGTTGCTTTCACCCTTCCTTCCTTCCTTTGTGCAATACAACGAGACAGCCACAAGCCATTCACAGCTAATGAGCACCGAAAGTGTGGCTAGTCCACGTTGAAACATGCTCTAAGTGCAAAACACATGCCAAAGTTTGAAGAACTGTACAAAGAAAAAAAAACAGAATGTAACATAGTTCATTAACAATTTTTATATTGATTGCATGTTGAAATGATACTAATTTGGATACACTGGTTTAATAAAATATATCATTAAATTTAACTTCACCTGTTTCTTCCAACTTTTAAAAATATGGCTGTGAAAGTGAAAAGTGAACATGAAAGTCACTCAGCCACGTCCGACTCTTTGTGACCCCATGGACTATACAGTCCATGGAATTCTCCAGGCCAGAATACTGGAGTGGGTAGCCTTTCCCTTCTCCAGAGATCTTCCCAACCCAGGGATTGAACCCAGGTCTGCCACACAGCAGATGGATTCTTTACCAGCTGAGCCACAAAGGAAGCCTTTTAAAAATATGGCTATACTAAAATATAAAATCATGTATCTGACTTGCATTTGTGGATCATATTATATTTCTATTGAACAGTACTGCTCTCTCTCCAAAAACAAGTAATATAGATATCCACATAACACACACACACACACTAAGAAGAGCGGTAAAGAGACTTTTAATTAGTTGTGTGTGTGTGTGCTCAGTCATGTCTGACTCTTTGCAACCCCATGGACTGTAGACCACCAGGCTTCTCTGTCAATGGAATTTTCCGGGCAAGAATATTGGATGGGTTGTTGTTTCCTACTCCAAGGGATCTTCCGACCCAGGGATCAAATCCACGGCTCTTGCATCTCCTGCACTGGCAGGCAGGTTCTTTACCACTGCACCACGTGGGAAGCTCTCGAGTGAGTCAGATCCGTAAAGAAAATCAGTTTTGCTCTTCTACTTAACTTCCCTGAGCCTTAGTTTTCTTCTGCATTGGCAGGCGGATTCTTTATCACTGAGCCACCAGGGAAGTCTTTGAGCCTTAGTTTTCTTTGAGGATATGATCCCTTGCTCTGCAGGATTATGGTAGAAGTTAAGAAATAAGTGTATAAAAGGACTTGGTATAGTGCTTGGATTTGTGTATCCAGAGGAAAAGTTCATAAGGGTCGTATGAAACATGAGCCCTACCATCAAGCAGTGGGCCAGTTACCATGTTTCTGCATTGTTGTACAGACTGCGTTTCCTTGGGGAAAGGAAAATTAAAGACACAATAAAGATTTGCATCTTACACAGAAAAACACAAGCAGGAAATGAATGAAGGAATGAAGGGCTGAATTTTCAGTACAGGATTAGTGCCATATTTCTATATGCAAATAATTGCATAATATTCAGGAGGTGCCAAATCGCTCAACAGTGAAAATTACAATGATAGGAAAGGGAAATTAGAATTGATGGACAGACAAGGAGCATATACCTTCATCCCAAACATGAGGGCAGGGTCTGACCTGGCCTCACCTCCAAGCAAGAGTTGATTTGAAAACAAGAGGAAGTGCTCTATAAAAGCTTGAGAGATTTGGGGCAGGGGACACATCAGCTGATTGAATCCTTTTGAAAGCCTATCTCCCCAAAACATAGGAATTCATAGAGGACCAGAGGGAGAAACCGGAACACCCATTCAAGAGAAATGAAGAGCTATATTTGAAGATGCCTTGTTTAACATTTTTTTAAAAAGTGATAATCAGATTTCAGGTGCCCAAGGATAGTTTGTCTTTTCTAGTCCAGGTCAATATGGCAGGTTTTCAAATTAAGCTGGACTTCACTATCTGCCAGATCAGAGGGCATGGAGGAGAATAATAAGCATCTCTTGAAATAAAAAGCTTGTGTAATGTAGTGTAGCATTTATGTTAGTGGCTGGATTTAAAGGCTTTAGGAATGATTTTAGTTCTGTATTCAAAGAAACATTAAGAGGTCACTTACATTTTTTAGTTATACTTTACTGCATTTTATGGAGGACATTTTATAATATTTATGTGTTTGTGGAAATAAGAAGGCCCCAGGACATATTCCCTATGAATGTCACAGGTTAACAGTGTCAGAGACTATTAGAGATGGGAAAGCTATTCAGTAAACTGAGGTCCTCAGGACAAAGCAGCTTAGAGATCATAAAGACAGCTATCGTAGAATCAGGGAATCTGGATTCAACATTCATTAGTATGGCCTGAGCACAGGCAGTGGAAGGGACATAAAGTCCCGATACACTGAAATGTACAAGGTAAGACATTTGCATTTCCTTCTCATTGCAGTGGGATGTTATTGGACACTTTCAAGTAGCACTGGCACAATCTGATTCACATTTTTAAAAGATCACTTTGGGTGAATTCTGATAAAATGATGGTAGCAGTGGCAGCACAATTTTGGATCCCCCTAGATCCCCACATAAAAAGAGAGTAACTAGACAGCCAAGTCTAAACCCTTGAGTCTGTCATACAGAGTGAAGTAACTCAGAAAGAGGAAAAAAATACATCATATATTAACACATATATGTGGAACCTAGAAGAATGCTACCATGAAAGTTAGTCACTCAGTCATGTCCAACTCTTTGCGAGCCCATGGACTGCGGCCCACCAGGCTCCTCTATCCATGTGATTCTCCAGGCGAGAATACTGTAGTGGGTTGCCTTTTCCTTCTCCAATGCATGAAAGTGAAAAGTGAAAGTGATGTCACTCAGTCGTGTCCAACTCTTTGCGAGCCCATGGACTGCGGCCTACCAGGCTCCTCTTCTCCATGTGATTCTCCAGGCACGAATACTGGAGTGGGTTGCCTTTTCCTTCTCCAGCAGATCTTCACCACCCAGGGATCAAACCGTATCTCCTGCATTGAAGGCAGATTCTTTATTGTCTGAGCCACCAAGGAAGCCCAAAGAATAAGCAGCAGGTGGTAATGAAAGGGAAATTTGCTCAATTGTGTCCGACTCTTTGCGACCCCTACAGTCTTTGGACTGTAGCCTGCCAGGCTCCTCTGTCCATTGAATTCTCTAGGCCTGAATACTGGAGTGGGTACCCTATCCCTTCTCCAGGGGATCTTCCTGACCTGAGGAATCAAACCAGGGTCTCCTGCATTGCAAGCAGATTCTTTACCAGCTGAGCTACCAGGCAACAGAAGAATAGTACAGATGAACCTATTTCAGGTCAGGAATAGAGATGCAGATATAGAGAACAGATGTATGAAACAGGATGGGGGTAGGGGGTACAAATTGGGAGATTGGAATTTACATATATACACTACCATGTGTAAAATAGATGGCTATTGGGAACCTGCTGTATAGCACAAGGAGCTCACCTCAGTGCTCTGTGATGACCTAGAGGGGTAGGATGGTGGTAAGGCTGGAAGGGAGGCTCCAGAGGGAGGTGTATATGTATATATATAGTTGATTTACATCATTGTATAGCAGAAACTAACACAATATGATAAAGCAACTATGTGCATGCATGTGTGCTAAGTCACTTCCGTCATGTCCAACTCTGTGCAACCCTATGGACTATAGCCTGCCAGGCTCCTCTGTCCATGGGATTCTCCAGGCAAGAATACTGGAGTGGGCTGACATGCCCTCACCAGGGGATCTTCCCCACCCAGGGATCGAATTCGCGTCTCTTAGGTCTCCTGCATTGGCTGGCAAGTTCTTTACCACTAGCGCCACTGGGGAAAGCCCAAACCCCTAATGACAACACTTATACAAAACTAGAAGACTATGTAGTTGACAGACTTCCAAATTCCAACCTGGTGAGGACAGACTACCAGGAGACACAATGTCAGCATCTGTGCAGGAGAAAGCAGAGAAGCAGCGAGGCCTCTGGTGATCTGACAACAGGAGACCCCTAAAGAGCCAACAGGTTCACTAGAGAGTGCTGCAGACCAATTCAATCATAGTGGCTGAAACTTCGCAGTCCAAGAGCCAATGACGGCAAGGCCTGATCTGATGCAGACTAGCCCCTGTGACCTTCTAAATCTGATCCATCCAGGGATCCCATCCAGGACAGGATCCCAGACTCAGGAGAAACTACTGGGCGTGGAATCAAACCTGAGCAGGATAGAAACAGTGGTGAAGGAAAGAGAAGATCCAGGTAAGTGGAAGGCATATTTATGCACCCCACAAAACTCCCATTCTACATGCTCTTATTACATGGTGACCTTGACACCCCTCCCATCAAATGATTGGGTCTATGTCCCTTCCCCTGGAATCTGGGCAGAATTTTGTGACAAACAATAAAGTAGACTCCACCTGGCTTCCAAGGCAAGACCATAACAATGCCATGCACTTTTACCTTGCCCTTTGGGGATGCTCCTGCTTGGAATCCAGCTGCCATTTTGTGGGGAAGCCCAAACAAAGTCACGTGTAGAGTCTGGCTGACAACTGAGCTGATGGCCCAGCCAATAACAGGCTTGGGTCTTAGAAAGTATAGAGTGGCCGGGCCACCCCTCTTGTGCTCTATCTGAATTCCTGGCCTGAAGAATCCAAAAGCATGGTGAAATGGTTATTTTCACTCTTGAGTTTTAGGGTGGTAAGTTACCTAGAAATTGTAACAGAGCATAGTTTAAATTAAAAAGTTTGATCTCATAGCCAAAATTCAAGGCATCTATATTTTTAAAAAGTTTTATTTAATTTTGGTAAATTTATGAAATAAGCTCAATGCCAGCGGAAGGGTTACCCTTTCAAAAAATAGCTTAATGGGTTAGTGCAGCATAATCAATTTTCCTTTGCTTTGGATGGCATCTCATTAACAAATGCTTATAAAACCATGCCAGGAAGGTTTGTTTTTTCCAAAAGAAGCAGCCAGACATGTTAAATTTTATTTCTTTTTTTCTTTATCTTTCTGTTGAAAGTGGTATAAATGGGGTCAAGCAGAATGACCACATAATTTATCATCCAAACTAGACAAATTTCTCAAAATAGCTTTCAGTTCAGTTCAGTTCACTCAGTCATGTCCGACTCTTTGCGACCCCATGAATTGCAGCACGCCAGGCCTCCCTGTCCATCACCAACTCCCAGAGTTCACTCAAACTCACGTCCATCGAGTCAGTGATGCCATCTAGCCATCTCGTCCTCTGTCATCCCCTTCTCCTCCTGCCCTCAATCCCTCCCAGCATCAGAGTCTTTTCCAATGAGTCAACTCTTTGAGTGAGGTGGCCAAAGTACTGGAGTTTCAGCTTCAGCATCATTCCTTCTAAAGAACACCCAGGACTGATATCCTTTAGAATGGACAGATTGGATCTCCTTGCAGTCCAAGGGACTTTCAAGAGTCTTCTCCAACACCACAGTTCGAAAGCATAGTGAGATATTATTTCACACACCAAAAAATGTGCCCATATAAAATACAATTCAATGTTTTTTAGAATTACAGTCACAGGGTTCTGCAACCATTTGTTGCTGTTGTTCACTTACTAAGTCATGTCTGACTGTTTGGACCCCATGGACTGCAGCATGCCAGGCTTCCTTGTCTTTCACTAGCTTCTGGCGTTTTCTCAAACTCATCTCCACTGAGTCAGTGATGCCATCCAGTCGTCTCGTCTTCTATTTTCCCTTCTCTTCCTGCCCTCAATCCTACCCAGCATCAGGGTCTTTTCCATTGAGTAGGCTCTTCACATCAGGTGGTGAAAGTATTGGAACTTCAGCTTCAGCATCAGTCTTTCCAATGAATATTCAGGTTGATTTCTTTTAGGATTGACTAGTATGATCTCCTTGCTGTCTAAAGGACTCTCAAGAGTATTCTCCAGCACCACAGTTAGAAAGCATCAACTCTTCGGTGCTCAGCCTTTTTATGGTCCAACTCTCACATCCATACATGACTACTGGAAAAACCATAGCTTTGACTAGACAGAGCTCCATCAGTAAAGTGATGACTCTGCTTTTTAATACACTGTCTAGGTTGGTCACAGTTTTTCTTCCAAGGAGCAAGCGTCTTTTAATTTCATGGCTGCAGTCATTAATTACTAAAATCTAATTTTAAAACATTTTCACCCCCTCAACCTAAGACAATTTAAAAGTGAAGGGAGCACCATTAAAAATTATACAAGGACAATAGGTATAAACTTGGTCTATCCAGGGTCTGTCCAGGGCAAGTCAGAGTATATTATCACCTGAAGTGGAGGGTATAAGTGTTAGGAAGAAATCCATATAACCTAATTCAAAACAGTAGCTTGCTTTAAGAAACATGATTTTAAAACAGATAAATAATTAGAAATGGAATTCTCTTCCCTTGTAGCTCAGCTGGTAAAGAATCCTCCTGCAATGTGGGAGACTTGGGTTCAATATCTGTGTTGGAAAGATCCTCTGAAGAAGGGAAAGGCTACCCACTCCAGTACTCTGGCCTAAAGAATTCCATGGACTGTATAGTTCATGGGGTCACAGAGCATCAGACACAACTGAGTGACTTTTACTTCACTTCCTTTCTGAGGCTAGGCATGGGGTGGAGAGAGTATAAAAACTATGGAACCATTTTGGAAAACTCTTCGGCAGGATCTATTAAAGTTGCATGTATGCATATACTATGAGCGAAGAAATGACTACTTGCTATATGATTTCATTTACATAAACTTTAGAAACATGCAAAAGTAATCTACAATAGCACAGATCAGGACAGCAGTTAACTATGGACAGGAGTTAGTGATGCAAGGGGGCCTGAGGGAAATTCTGAGGTGCTAAGAATGTTCTGTTTCTTGATTTGGGTCCTAATTACATGAATGTGTTCACTTCGCCAAGTGATCTCCAAATGGCTCAGATGGTAAAGAATCCACCTTTGATGCGGGAGACCTGGGTTCAATACCTGGGTCGGGAAGATCCCCTGGAGAAGGGCATGGCAACCCACTCCAGTATTCTTGCCTGGAGAATCCCCATGGACAGAGGAGCCTGGTGGGCTACAGTCTACGAGGTCGCAAAGAGTCAGACACAACTGAGTGACTAGGCACAGCACAGTTCACGTCGCCAAGATTCCACAAGTTGAATGTTTATGATTTGTGTACTTTTCTATACGAATGCAGACTTCAATAAAAAGCTTACCCAAGGGACTTCCCTGGCAATCCAGTGGTTAAAACTTTACCTTTCAATGTTAGGTGGATGGGCTCAATCCCTGGTTAGGGAACTAAGATCTACCAAAATCCCAACATAAAACAGAAACAATATTGTGAGAAATTAAATAAAGACTTAAAAAATGGTCCACATTTAAAAAAATCTTATTAAAAAAGCTTACTCAGAAATGGATAGATTTATGTTTGACAAAGAAATATTAAGAATATGCACTGAAACAGAATTTCCAAGCTCATTAATTGATAGCCACCTTCAAGAGAGCAGTGGAGACACTTAGAGTTCAGGCAGCAATAACAAGGTGTTAATTTTCTCCTTAACACCTTTTCCTTGAACTAGAGGCACTGAAACTCCTAGGGAAACAGAGGTGGGAAAAGCAAAGGGTCTTCCCCTCACATAAAGGAATGTTTAAGTAAAAACTGAAATAATTAACTACCACTTAGGAATAATGGAAGCTTTTTGCTTTAGAGGTTTTAAATGCTTCTGCTAACAAGGATATACTTTAGAGTTGGAAGCAATATTTAAGGTCATTCAATCAATTTATTTCGCTCTACAGTTAAGGGAACTGTACAGTTAAGGTCCAGAGAATTGACAGTTCAGTTCAGTCGCTCAGTCGTGTCTGACTCTGCGACTCCATGAATTGCAGCACGCCAGGCCTCCCTGTCCATCACCAACTCCTGGAGTCCACCCAAACCCATGTCCATCGATTCGGTGATGCCATCCAACCATCTCATCCTCTGTCATCTCCTTTTCCTCCTGTCCTCAATCTTTCCCAGCATCAGGGTCTTTTCCAATGAGTCAGTTCTTCACATCAGGTGGCCAAAGTACTGGAGTTTCAGCTTCAACATCAGTCCTTCCAATGAACACCCAGGACTGATCTCCTTTAGCATGGACTGGTTGGATCTCCTTGCAGTCCAAGGGACCCTCAAGATTCTTCTCCAACACTACAGTTCAAAAGCATCAATTCTTCTGCGCTCAGCTTTCTTTATAGTCCAACTCTCACATCCATACATGACCACTGGAAAAACCATAGCCTTGACTAGACGGACCTTTGTTGGCAAAGTAATGTCTCTGCTTTTTAATATGCTGTCTAGGTTGGTCTTAACTTTCCTTCCAAGGAGTAAGAGTCTTTTAATTTCAAGGCTGCAACCACCAGGATTTGCCCTAAACTGAGCAACTAGTTAGTGATAAAGCTGGGTTCATGACTCTGAGTTCTTGACTCATAAACTACTACTCCTACTAGTAATGCTTATTACTCTATGGCTTACCAGGTAGCAAACTCCTTTGGATCTAACATAATCTCCACAAGAGGCAACAAGTATCATGGTTTCCCTCTTTTACAGAGGAGAAAACTGGAGATGCTTAGAAAAGTTCATATATCTTGACAAGGTTAAAAATTAATAAAACAGAGGAGACAGGATTTAAATTCATTCTAGCACCTGAGATTTAACCAAGGGACAATACTGCTTCCTTGAATTAACAATACATTACCATATTTCTGAGCTGGAGAGTAAATGAGTAAATAGGTGTATTGTTCCTTAATCATTATGTCTTGGGGAAAAAAAAAAAACCAAGTAAGTAGGTAATTTATTTCCATGTTAAAATCTAGCTTTTCTCATTCATTCATATCTGAGGAAGACACATCCATTGGATCAAGGCTGTCCTAAGTAGGCACTCACATTTTCCTCTTTTGATAGTCATTTCCAGATGAAGTGGCTATGTTTGGGGTTCTAGAAGTTATCCAATATCTGAAGAGATGACCATGCATCACCTCTTTTAATGACACATCTTTATGTCCTTAGCCACATTCTTGACAATATACAACAGGCAGTGTTAAAGATTCACAGCCAACATATCAATTTTACAGTTTTCTTCTTAAGTAACTGTGGATGCTTAAGATAAGGTACTCCAAGTGGAGTTTAATTAACTATTCATATCCTCAAGTGCTGAAAATATACTATTTTGAGTTCAATACAAGTAAAAGTATAGTCAGATAAGATGCGTTTGATTTGGCAACAGATAGTGTGCTTTCAGGTTTGATTTCCCTCACATGCTCTCCAAATAGATAATGTGTAGTAGGACTAACACATTTGAGAAGTACAGGCTCATTCATTATGCATTGTAAAGTGTATTTCCTTTCAATTCATTCATGTGGCAAGACTAGCAAGGCTAACAGAACAGTAAGAACAAAAATTGTATTTTCCTTCCATATAACTGTCATAATTTCAAACCTATGAAATACAAATGATACGGAGGGAAAGACAGGAAATATGCATGGGAGAAGGTCCCTAATTTAAGTCAATGATCCTTCTAATTTATTTTTTAAGATGTAAGTAGATAACTATGTAACATAAAAATAAAATATGACTGAGTATAAATGATCATTTCATTCTAACTATACCCCAAAGATGATAAATACATGGGGCACTTTCTTTCACTCCCATGGCAGACATCACTGATCAGGGCTTGCCTTCTCATATAACATGCTCTCATAATCTTTCCTTTTTGACCTCACAAACTTTTTCAATGCTACCATGTATTACTTATCATGTATAAGGTGCTATACTAACTGCTTTACATGTATCATCTCTTTTTAACAGCCTCACAATATACCTAGTGATTTTCCCTGTAGCTCAGACGGTAAAGAATCTGCCTGCAATGCAGGAGACCCGGGTTCAATTCCTGGGTTGGGAAGATCCTCTGGAGAAGGGAATGGCAATCCACTCCAGTATTCTTGCCTAAAGAATCCCATGGACAGAGGAGCCTTGCCGGCCACAGTCCATGGGGTTGCAGAGAGTCGGATATGACTGAGCGACTAACACTACCACTACTACTACTAATATACCTAGTGAGACAGGTATTCCCCTTCTCGACACGTGGACACTGAGAGTCTGATGCTAAGTCACACAAGTGGAAGGTGCTGAGCTGTCATTCAAAGCCAAGTTCATTATACTTCTATGTTCCATTACAGCCAGCTTCCACCAACTGAGTGGAGTTAGCACATTATATGTAAGTTAGATGTCACCCTGGTTCTCCATGGCTACCTTCTCCCATAGCACTGCTAACAGTAGTCATAGAAAAGATGCTGCTTTGCTTTCTGAACGAAGACCCTTTCCTCAAAGCTACACTGGCTTTAGCCTTGTTTTTAAAGACCACATACAGCAAATGCTGGAGTTTCACTTGCAGCAATACTGTGCCTCCAACCTCCTCTGTGGTCTTTTTCTGCAACGTCTCCTCTTGACTAAGGTAAACACCTTCTGTTCTTCCAGCTTGTCCGTATGTGCCATTCCTGTCTAGTCATTCTTCTAGTCATTCTTCTCTGGCACTGCTTCCATTTGCCCACATCTCCCTGAAGCCCAAAGACTGTTTCTAGTGAGATCTGATCAGCCAAAGTGCAGCAGGGCCTTCCCTCCCTTCCAGACTCTGGCTCTCGTGATCATACCCGAGGACTGATTTTTAAACCAACTGCATAGTTCTGTGGACTTAGGATATTTCATATTCTGCTAAGTCAGCATAGCCCTCAACTGTCAACGAAGCTGGATAGGAGAAAAGGAAAGTAGAGAAAAGCTAAGTACTGGTTGAAGGAAGCAGGGTGTGGAGATGGAACTGCTTCCAGAAGAGGCTGAAGATTCTTATATCAAGGTGTCCTGATTGTTATTGTTCAGTCATGTTCGACTCTTTGACACCCCATGGACTGCAACACGCCAGGTTTCTCTGTCCTTCACCATCTCCCAGAGTCTGCTCAAACTCACATCCATTGAGTTGGTGATGCCATCCAACCAACTCATCTGTTGTCCCCTTCTCCTCTTGCCTTCAACCCTTCCCAATATCAGGGTCTTTTCCTGATATTGACAGCTTCTGATATTGACAGTGGGCTCTTCACATCACATGGCCAAAGTATTGGATCTTCAGAGTCCTGGAGTTTCAGCATTAGTCCTTCTAACGAATATTCAGGGTAGATTTCCTTTAGGATTGACTGGTTTGATCTCCTTGCTGACCAAGAGACTCTCAAGAGTGTTCTTCAGCACCACAATTTGAAAACATCAATTCTTCAGCACTCAGCCTTTTTTATTGTCATGCTCTCACATCCATACATGACTACTGGAAAAACCATAGTTTTGGCCATATGGACTTTTGCAGGCAAAGTGATGTCTCTGCTTTTTTAATATGTTGTCTAGGTTTGTCATGGAAAAGGCAATGGCACCCCACTCCAATACTCTTGCCTGGAAAATCCCATGGATGGAGGAGCCTGGTAGGCTGCAGTCCATGGGGTCACGAAGAGTCGGATATGACTGAGCGACTTCACTTTCACGTTTCACTTTCCTGCATTGGAGAAGGAAATGGTAACCCACTCCAGTGTTCTTGCCTGGAGAATCCCAGGGACGGGGAGCCTGGTGGGCTGCCGTCTATGGGGTCGCACAGAGTCGGACACGACTGAAGCGACTTAGCAGCAGCAGCAGCAGGTTTGTCATTGCTTTTCTTCCAAGGAGAAAAGTGTCTTTTAATTTCATGGCTGCAGTCACCATCCACAGTGATTTTGGAGCCCAAGAAAATAAAGTCTCTCACTGTTTCCATTGTTTCCCCATCTACTTGCCATGAAGTGATGGGACCAGTTGCCATGATCTTAGTTTTTTGAATGTTGAGCTTTAAGCCAGCTTTTTCACTCTCCTCTTTCACCTTCATCAAGAGGCTCTTTAGTTCCTCTTCGCTTTCTACCGTAAGGGTGGTGTCATCTGCATATCTGAGGTTATTTGGCATTTCTCCAAATCTAGTGAAAGCAATAGAGTCCTAACACTCTCTCCTACTTTGCCTGAAGTCCAATCAGCTGAAGATTTATTGACTTTAATAAGCAAACTAAACAAAGACAAAAGCAAAAGGCCTTCCCTGGTGGTCCACTGGTTAAGAATCCACCCTGCCATGCTGGGGACACAGGTTCACTCCCCAGCTGGGGAAATAAGATCCCACGTGGTGCAGGGCAACTAAGCCTGCACGCTACAACGAAAGATCCCATGGGACATAACAAAGACCAGAGGCAGCCAAATAAATAATTTTTTCTTTAATCCTGACATTTAAAGTCTAAAAAATATTTTTTAAAAAAGCCTAACATGAAGCTTATTCACAATCCCGTGGGTTACCAGACAATCATACACGTTGGGAGTTTTAAAAAGAAAGCAATTTGATTTAGCGAAGGACAGTACACTGTGGTGCTGAGATGATAACTTTTTGGCTGGGATAAGCGGTAGGGAGAAGGTGAAGGTACTGCAGATTTGGGAATGGTTGGTTGGAGTTGTGTGGAGAAAACCAGAGTCTTCTCTGAAGGATGACGTTGTTTTGCAAAATAAAAGTCAGTACTGGTAGATAAACAGAGGGCAGATGACTTTTGAAGTGGCACAGGAGACAAATGCCTGAGACACACACAGGCCATAAGTACTTTGTTGGTGGGCAGACCTGGAAAGAATATCATGAGGATGCCAAGCAGCAAGCAGGGGACAGCAGGAGTTCTGTGAACGTGGTTTCAGGAAGCAAGTTCACCTTCACGGCCATTTACCCCAGGGCCAGTTAAGAAGCCGCTTTCTTCTCTCATGAACCCCAGTGCAGATGCTTTGCGTTTCTTATCACCCATGGACAAGGGCCATGTCCTGTTTTTCTCAGCATCCCCACTGCCTCACCCAATAAGCACTCAAGAATGAATGTTTCTGGACAGTCTCCCCACCAAATGTCCAGCCTTTGAGGTGCTACTGCTTGAAGCAGAGGTGTGAGAACCTTCGTTGGCTGGCTCTCCAGGACATGCTGACTCCCAAGGGGTCCTCACAAGACTAGCAAGAGGAGGAACCCACAGCTTATGCCAAGCAAGGTCCCATTTAAATGGATACACACGGTTCCAAGGTCCAAATATGAGCACTGGTTTTGCTATCAAATTTACGCACAGTTTAACCGAATTACAATGGCAGTCTGATAACTCCACTTTCTTTCTGAAAAAGAGCACAGCTGACACCTCAGTTCTGATCTTTTAGATACGTAAAAGAAAGTAGGATGGGGAGGAAACCCAAACAAAACAACAAGCTGTTATAAACCATGGGTACAGCTAATTAGGTTTAATTTTACACATCAGCGACCTTGGATACCTAGTATTTGACCCCCCCAATGGCCCTAGCTGACCCCAATTAATATCTGGGCACACACACACCTGTGATTTCTGTGAGTCAGCATATTAATAAGGCTTTACATGCATGCTAAACTCCAGACAGAAGGACTGGATTCAGTCCCAGGGAGGTGCTCTGTTAATGATTAAAGGTGACACAAAGAAGTTTAAGAAACATTTTGATTCCAGAAGGAACACACTGCAAAAACTATGGATTGCCTTTTGTTGTTAGTTTTACACAATTATTGAGCATGAACTCTTTTGTTCAAGAGCGTAGATCTTATCCCTGCCACCAAAGTAAGATGTGCCATGCTGTACATCTTTATGCCCTCCACAGGCACAGTAAATTGCATAAATGAGAATGAGCATGGGCATAACGGGGATGGATGAGTTGCACATAGTGTTTTGCTTGCCCATAAGCCACAGTGTTTATCACGGGAAGGGCGCCTCAGTTTTTCTTTGCCCAACTTTCAGTGCACACAAGTTGGACTTCTGTGCCTGTCACTCTTCCCCAGGTTCCCGGGGTGGTAGATAACCCAGGACTGGTCGGTTGGGGAGTTCCCTTCCTGATGGCCACAGGGATGAGCATGCAGCACAAGACAGGTCAATGGAATCCCTTCAGGACTATTTAAGAAAGCAGAGTTGAGTGCTGGGACAACAGAATCCTGCGGTACCTGGAGTCAGGGCAACCTCGTGACGATTTTATTCAGTAAACAGACTGATTTTAGAGGTGTGGGTCTAAAGCCAGTTTGAGATGGGTTTCTTAACTTTTTCCTTAAAATGTCTGAACAAGGTGAAGGTCACTCTACTGGAATTTTATGTCTTCTGATTTAATCTGTTTGAACAAGAGCATTTCATACAAATGGACTACACAGCCTTAAGATGCCTCCATTAATTCATACTGTACTATTCAGAATCTGGTGCAATCCCATCCTCTTTAATGTGGGCTGACCTTGTGACTCTCTTCTAATGAATAGAAGGAGGAGTAATGGGTTGTTAGTTCCAAGATTAAGTTACAGAGACTGTAGCTTTTGTCCAGCATGCCTTTTCATGCTCTCTCTCGGCTCACTTGCTCTAAGGGAAAGCAGCTGCCATTTTGAGCTACCTAATAGATGGCCCCCTTGGGAAAAACCTGATGTCTCCAGTCAACAGCCAGCAGGGACCTAAGACTACAGGCACAAGAACGAGCTTGGAAGAGGATCCTCGGCCAGCCCAGTCTACGCCTCGATTACAGCTCCATGAGACACAGTGAGCCCGAGGACGCAGCTAGCTTACACAAGATTTCCAACCTACTGGAATTTTAATAACATAAGTGTGTGTTGTTTTAAGCTGCTATGTCTGGGGATAATCTGTCAAGCAGCCATAGATAAGTAATAGAATACAATTAACCCAAAATAGATTAAAAATAAAATACTCATCCTTTGCCTCTTTATGTTTCCCATGACAATTCTCAACTTATAAAGAGTACTTCATTCAGAGGACCTTAAAAATGCAGTTTCAATGGTTTCAAGTGTGCAGCATAATTCTATTAGATAGATAAAATACCATATTTGAGCAGTAAGATTCTTTAAAAGACTGACAGTTGAAATTTCATTCTGGCGTAATCTGTTCAACAAATACATTTTGTGTATCTGTTATGTTGCAGGCACATTCATATAAATAAGACAGAGTAGCCTGTTTCCATAGAGCTCAGAGTTCGTTCAGAAAAGAAGAAAAGTCCAGAAGAATCAAGAGGAGTGCCATTACTCGTTAACTGTGTGACACTGGACAGCCATTTAATTTTCCAGCTAATTTATCAACCCATAAAATTTCTAGAAGGATGACAAAGTAAAATGTACATAAAAGTATCACAAAATTCTAAAATAAAATAAAAGTATAATTACTGTAGTGCTTATTATCAAAACTGCAATATTCAGACTTCACTATAGAAATAGATTAGAATGATTCATAATTAATTTGTTATTAGCATGTGAAATTTCTTTTCTATTAACAACTTAAATATATCCTTAAATTTGTAATTTGCACTCTAAAGATGGCTTAGTCTTGATCATTCTTTCCAAAACCATGCAATGTGAATTATCTCTCCTGAATTTAAACTTCTCAGATTTTTCTTTAAATTTATTCTCTGTGAGAAAATACTTACTGTAATTGTTTTAAAAACCTGAGTGAGAATGACAAGGAACTTGAAAATTCTAATCATTTTGGTTAACTAATGATTTTTGTAAGCAAAAAAGTTTCTGTCCTATAAAAAAAAGAGACAAAATTTTCTTTGATGTTAAATTTAAACAATGTTTAGAGCTACTACTTAGAACCAATTAAATGTTCTCATTATTTCTATTGCCTTTCTTCACCAAACCTCCTCTGACATGCTCTGTGATTTATTAGATCAACATTTTGAGGTCACTAGAAAACACTTTATTTTTCAAATTTTCAATATACCCCTACACTTCGATTCATTATTCCAGTTCAAATAGCCAGTGCGTTAATAAAAATGCATTGGCAAGAATAATTGATTCCATTTTAGGGGAAAGATATCAACAATAAACTCTTTGGGCTGAGGCAATCAATGGTTATTGAATTCTAGACTCCAAGCTAATATTTCCAGCTACACGGGTCCTTGAGACTCAAGTTGGACACTTTACTTGTAATGAACAAGGTCAAAATCGTGAACCGAAATACTATGACATATCAAAAACATTACCTCAGAAAAATTTTAGCCTCAGGGCATCATAAACTGCCAAGTATCTTTCCAGCAGGCCTAAATACTAATATACACATCAAAGTTGAAAATAGATAAGTCCTTGGGAATCCACTATTCTAGTTGTCTACATTTTGGTATGAAGTAAAATAAAATTAAACATTTATTAAGCTCTATCTGTGGGCTAGCCCAGGTGAAGAGGGAATACAAAGAGGAAATTTGTCAGTTGCTTCATTTGCTATTATTTTCTCCCATTCTGAAGGCTGTCTTTTCACCTTGCTTATAATTTCCTTTGTTGTGCAGAAGCTTTTAAGTTTAATTAGGTCCCATTTGTTTATTTTTGCTTTTATTTCCAATATTCTGGGAGGTGGGTCATAAGAGGATCCTGCTGTGATGTATGTCGGAGAGTGTTTTGCCTATGTTCTCCTCTAGGAGTTTTATAGTTTCTGGTCTTATGTTTAGTTCTTTAATCCATTTTGAGTTTATTTTTGTGTATGGTGTTAGAAAGTGTTCTAGTTTCATTCTTTTACAAGTGGTTGACCAGTTTTCCCAGCACCACTTGTTAAAGAGATTGTCTTTAATCCATTGTATATTCTTGTCTCCTTAGTCAAAGATAAGGTGTCCATATGTGCATGGACTTATCTCTGGGCTTTCTATTTTGTTCCATTGATCTATATTTCTGTCTTTGTGCCAGTAATAGCAAATGAAGCAACTGACAAACAACTAATCTCAAAAATATAAAAGCAACTCCTACAGCTCAACTCCAGAAAAATAAATGACCCAATCAAAAAATGGGCCAAAGAACTGAATAGACATTTCTCCAAAGAAGACATACAGATGGCTAACAAACACATGAAAGATGCTGAACATTACTCATTATCAGAGAAATGCAAATCAAAACCACTATGAAAAAAAAAAAATCACTATGAGGTATCATTTCACGCCAGTCAGAATGGCTGTGATCCAAAAGTCTACAAGCAATAAATGCTGGAGAGGGTGTGGAGAAAAGGGAACCCTCTTACACTGTTGGTGGGAATGCAAACTAGTACAGCCACTATGGAGAACAGTGTGGAGATTCCTTAAAAAACTGGAACTAGAACTGCCTTATGATCCAGCAATCCCACTGCTGGGCATACACCCTGAGGAAACCAGAAGGGAAAGAGACACGTGTACCCCAATGTTCATCGCAGCACTGTTTATAATAGCCAGGATATGGAAGCAACCTAGATGTCCATCAGCAGATGAATGGATAAGAAAGCTATGGTACATATACACAATGGAGTATTACTCAGCCATTAAAAAGAATACATTTGAATCAGTTCTAATGAGGTGGATGAAACTGGAGCCTATTATACAGAGTGAAGTAAGCCAGAAAGAAAAACACCAATACAGTATACTAACGCATATATATGGAATTTAGAAAGATGGTAACAATAACCCTGTATACGAGACAGCAAAAGAGTCACTGATGTACAGAACAGTCTTTTGGACTCTGTGGGAGAGGGAGAGGGTGGGATGATTTGCGAGAATGGCATTGAAACGTGTATAATATCATATATGAAATGAGTCACCAGTCCAGGTTCGATGCATGATACTGGATGCTTGGGGCTGGTGCACTGGGACGACCCAGAGGGATGGTATGGGGAGGGAGGAGGGAGGAGGGTTCAGGATGGGGAACACATGTATACGTGTGGCAGATTCATTTTGATATATGGCAAAATTAATACAATATTGTAAAGTTAAAAAATAAAATTAAATTAAAAAAAACAAAGAGGAAATTTGATGTAGATAAAATATAATTGAAAAAAGTAGAAAAGGTAAGGTGAGGAATGATTTTGAGCTTCTTATTCTGGATAAGATTTTAGAAGACTATGCCTTAAAAGAGAGAAGGAAGGTGGAACAAACATGTGGGTGGACGATAAGGTACTGAGTACAGTTTAGGAAATGCTGAAATCTGAGGCGATGGAGTAGCCAGATGACAGATGGCAATATGGATCTCATGTGTGACATCTCAACTACACAGAAGAGAAGGCAGAGATGCCCAGGAAGAGTTTATAAGAAGGGATTAAGCAAAAGAGCCAGGAAAGCAGGGAGCAGAAGTAGGTGATCAGAAAAGAGGAGAACCAGGAAAAAGATGGAACCATAGAAGCCAAAAGAGGAAACACTCAAAATATATAATGATGACCAACTGTCAAACGCCACAGAAAGATCAACAATGTTAAGAAGTTTTAAAAGCTGCTAACTGTACATTCACCGATACAATGAACGTGAACTTGAGCAAACTCCAGGAGATGCTGAGGGACAGGGAGGCCTGGCGTGCCGCAGTCCATTGGGTCACAAAGAGTCGGACGTGACTGGGCAACTGAACAACAGTAATAAGTATACATTCAGGAGATCACCAGTTACCTTTGCTGGATCACTTTCAGAGAAGTGGCAGATGTGGAAGCCAGAGGACCTGGAGGCACCGATCAGTCTACTATTACCTGAGCACCTTCTCCGTGCTTTAGGGATGACAATGTCCAAGGTGTATATATGGAATTCTCTTTTTGGTAAAAGACATTTGGGAGGTTGGGGGGAAGTGCGGGAGAGTTTAAGAGAACTGAGAGATGGTCTATGTCTTTGGTTGAGAGTGTGGTTTGGGAGGAAAAGAGCAGGTTGGGACTTCAGAAGAGAGGTACAACAGCAGAATAATTGCTTGGGGAAAGGGTAAGAGAGTGGCTAGAGATAAAGACAAAGACTGATGACTAGCGGAGAAAGCCCAGCTGAGGCTGGAACTCATCACTTTGTAATGCAGCCAACCTCCATGGCTGTACAGTCTTTTTCTTCCAATAAAGTCAGTAACCTGGGAACAGGAGTAAAGACCACGGATGGTTTGGTGGCACTAAGGCCATGCACTGGCAGGCATGTGAGGCTGTGGTCCAGAGGAGACAGGTACTCAAGGCGGCTGGTGATTGCACAGGCAACTGGACCCTTAATGAAGGAATAAGAACTCAGCAACATTCTGACACGTGGATTCTTCAGGAATTTAACAAGACTTCTGAAAAAGAAAAGGATCTAAAAATAGAAAACTCTGATACTATTAAAAGTTATCCAGTGTCTGAATTCAAAATAACTGATAAAACACCTTAAAAATGATACACTTCCCTATAACTTTTATCTTTAAATTTTATCCTTTGCTTTTGACATTATAGAAATCTAGGTAAATAGGTAATTTCTGAGGTTTGCTGTTATATTTCAAAGTAAGGCATCCCTGTCAGGTTAAAGTATTGTGATTTCTGATTACTTGGGAAACTTGCATTTAAAGGAAAAAAATTTAAGTAAAAAACAGAAAACTTCCAAATCAAAAAAGAACAAACAGCTAAATATTTGAGACATTTGCAAAACCATAAGGAAGATACTTCAATAAAGTCAAGCTCAAACTGGAAAATATAAATGACATAACCTGACACTGAGAGTTCCTTGATCACGGTTGTCAAGTATTAGAATATTATCCACTCTTAAAATTCATACATTATAGTAAATAACTTCACTCTCCTTGATAAGTATTTCCCATCAGCAAACTTGACAAGTGAGCATTTTATATAGGACAGATATGATTCATGTGTGACTTAGTAATAGACAAAATAAATAAAGAAGACTAGTTCCCAAATAATTTCTAACTCTCATGAATTCTAGGATTTATTTGCAACCCCTAAGAGAACTCTTTGTTTTTATGATAGATTTATATTCATATTCACATAGACGCTTTGGTTTTGGACAGTTCAACTTTTAATAATCTGCATTTTGGGTAGCATAGACACCACACACATCCATGTTCAGATGACCAGATGTGTCCCAGCCCTTCTGCTCTCACTCCCGTGTTCTCATGGGATCATGAACAAGGCTGAGTCAAGGACCCAACCCTACATTAGATCTGCTTGCTAACCTTGGTAATCATAAGTTCTAATCCAAACATGCAGTGAATTATATACATCGTTTCCTAATTAAAGATTCAGTGGGAAAGAATACACACACGCATACACCACAAAGTTACACTAGAATGTAATACAGCAAATTGTCCTGTTCAAAAGCACAACTGATTTCAAAATAATTGAATGAACAGGATTGAGAAGAAAATTTATCTTGTTACAAAAATAGTCATAACAGCAGTTGTTTCTGATGTCTTTATAGCCTAGGAGACTTGGAATTCTGCCCAAAATAACCCAGGAGGTCATCGACCTGTCATGAGGGTAGAGGCTCCTATCACACAAGCATCCCCGAACAGAAACATGGGGGGGAAGCACACAGCAGGGGAGTTGGGAGATATGACGCACCACTCTCAGCACATAGTAAATGGTTAATGAATATCAATGCAAAGGAATAGAGGAAAACAACAGAATGGGAAAGACTAGAGATCTCTTCAAGAAAATTAGAGATACCAAGGGAATATTTCATGCAAACATGGGTTCGATAAAGGACAGAAATGGTATGGACCTAAGGGAAGAGAAGATATTAAGAAGATGTGGCAAGAATACATAGAACTGTACAAAAAAGATCTTCACGACCAAGATAATCACGATGGTGTGATCACTCACCTAGAGCCAGACATCCTGACATGTAAAGTCAAGTTGGCCTTAGAAAGCATCACTATGAACAAAGCTAGTGGAGGTGATGGAATTCCATTTGAGCTATTTCAAATCCTGAAAAGATGATGCTGTGAAAGTGATCCACTCAATATGACAGCAAATTTGGAAAACTCAGCAGTGGCCACAGGACTGGAAAAGGTCAGTTTTCATTCCAATCCCAAAGAATGGTCAAACTACCGCACAACTGCACTCATCTCACATGCTAGCAAAGTAATGCTCAAAATTCTCCAAGCCAGGCTTCAGCAGTATGTGAACCGTGAACTTCCAGATGTTCAAGCTGGTTTTAGAAAAGGCAGAGGAACCAGAGATCAAATTGCCAACATCCACTGGATCATCGAAAAAGCAAGAGAATTCCAGAAAAACATCTATTTCTGCTTTATTGACTATGCCAAAGCCTTTGAATGTGTGGATCACAAGAAACTGTGGAAAATTCTGAAAGAGATGGGAATACCAGACCACCTGACCTGCCTCTTGAGAAACCTATAATGCAGGTCAGGAAGCAACAGTTAGAACTGGACATGGAACAACAGACTGGTTCCAAATAGGAAAAGGAGTACATCAAGGCTGTATATTGTCATCCTGCTTATTTAACTTATATGCAGAGTACATCATGAAAAACGCTAGACTGGAAGAAGCACAAGCTGGAATCAAGATTGCTGGGAGAAATATCAATAACCTCAGATATGCAGATGACACCACCCTTATGGCAGAAAGTGAAGAGGAACTAAAAAGCCTCTTGATGAAAGTGAAAGAGGAGAGTGAAAAAGTTGGCTTAAAGCTCAACATTCAGAAAATGAAGATCATGGCATCTGGTCTCATCACTTCATGGGAAATAGATGGGGAAACAGTGGAAACAGTGTCAGACTTTATTTTGGGGGGCCCCAAAATCACTGCAGATGGTGATTGCAGCCATGAAATTAAAAGACGCTTACTCCTTGGAACGAAAGTTATGACCAACCCAGACGGCATTTTCAAAAGCAGAGACATTACTTTGCCAACAAAGGTCCATTTAGTCAAGGCTATGGTTTTTCCAGTAGTCATGTATGGATGTGAGAGTTGAACTGTGAGAAAGCTGAGCGCCAAAGAATTGATGCTTTTGAACTGTGGTGTTGGAGAAGACTCTTGAGAGTCCCTTGGACTGCAAGGAGATCCAACCAGTCCATCCTAAAGGAGATCAGTCCTGGGTGTTCATTAGAAGGACTGATGCTGAAGCTGAAACTCCAATACTTTGGCCACCTCTTGTGAAGAACTGACTCATTGGAAAAGACCCTGATGCTAGGAGGGATTGGGGGCAGGAGGAGAAGGGGACAACAGAGGATGAGATGGCTGGATGGCATCACTAACTCGATGGACATGAGTTTGGGTGAACTCCGGGGGTTGGTGATGGACAGGGAGGCCTGGCGTGCTGTGATTCATGGGGTCACAAAGAGTCGGACACGACTGACCACTGAACTGAACTGAACTAAATGAATATTTGCTAATAACATCTAACAGCTCAGAGAATTAAGCTTGTTTCATCTAGTTCTATGGAAAACAAGGATGATATTATCCATCTCACAGGGCTGAGAGAAGTGTATAAGATAAAGATAACTCATGCAAAGTGCTTAGCACACAGCCCAGCATGCACTAATCTCAGAAGACCAAGCCTCAAGAAGTGTGTAACAAATATGTGTTGAAAAAAGAAGGTAGGTCTATAAAATATTTTAAGGTACAAACATTTCATTTCCCCTTTTATTTTCTTTGTATTCAGTTTCTCTTAAAAATCAGTTTTAAGAGCTGTGTTCTTTTATGCTACATGGAGAAATAGGAGAAGGGCAGAATTGGAATTATGGATAGGACGAACGCAATCTTTTCCCACCAAAGAGTACTTTTTCTAAACTTCCTCATCATTTTGGATATGCAAATAAGTGACTATAAAGTGGTAAGAGGAGTACCTGTGGGTGGCTCATGGGAATCAGTCTCCACAGACACTCAAGCAAGGCCCAGCATGAGCCAGGCAGCCAGGCACTGTCCTAGGTGCTGGAATATAAGGCCTGGTACTCACAGGAAAGATATATAGGTAATTACAAAATGACAGACTAAGTGAGGCATCATTTGGATGTGTCCCAGATCTAACCTTTCAGATTGGGGTGGAGTGGAAATTCACTTGAAGATAGTATTTGAAGCAACAGGAAATGTTTAGAGGGAAGACAAGATTAAAAATATACCAAGTTCAGAGACTTAAACACTTATGTCAGTTCTGTTCTTAGCTATGTGCCCCCTCTCCTAAAGAGTGTTATTTCCTCTCTTTAAACCTTAAAAATCAATTACTGAGCTAACTCCTATGTTGTTAAGGATATTCATCATATGTAATATTAGAGGGCAGCACTAGAAGATCCCAGTAATTTTTCTTAGCTCTAGAGTTCCTTTTATGCCTGATCATCTTCCACATGGTCCAAAATACACCATTACACAAAAACTTTGCGATTTTTAAGAATGAAAGAGGTGCCTGTCCTTGTAAATTATGAAAACTTGATATTGGTAGATAAAACCAGCCATAAACAGCAGTTCTTAAGTGCTGGGAATTCCCCCACTCTATTCCAATAATGAAAGGCCACTATAAATCCATAAGTGGAAATTTATAACCAGCAACTGAGCACCTATATGTCTCACCCTAAATTTTGACAGCTGCTCCCTGAAAAGTGACTATGATTCAGGAAGGATGAAAGTCACTGAGCAATGTAAGTTCTTGTTCATATCTTCAAATACTTGCAGAAATTATTTTTTCTACAAGTTAATTTTTTTGCCAATCACGGTTTATAAAAACAAGTGTTAACCACAACAGCACCTGTTTATAAAACTCTCCACTGTGGCTATTTGTTAACCTACTTCTCATTTTTAGAATCAGCAAGATGCCACTGTTGACTTCACATTCTATATCAGTTACATTTTACATGTAACCAGGGCATATGACACGTGCCTAGCTTTATCTTAAAAATGGGGCTTCATAAATCAAATATTTTCCATACCTTCAAATTCATGAATCACATACTACTGCCAGCAGAAGAGCAACATGAAAACATAAGGCCAGCTCAGCAGTAATCAGAAGCACCTATTTTCACAATACTGAAATCAGGTATAATTTTTTGTTTGTTGGATAGACACATCTCCAGAAAAGCAATTCAGATGATCACCAGGAAACAAAGATTTTTAAAATTTTATACTGAATTTATTTCTAATTATAACAAATCGTCACTGATCTAAAAAAATATACTATTCCAACAAACAATATAAAATTCCCTGGTTATCTATTGCTAGTAAAATAATAAATAACAGAAATGTAAAGGGTGCAATTCTCCATAAAGTACAGAGACTGGCAATGCTATGGGCTATAACCCAAAGAACCTGTATGACTGCTCAGTCTCCAGAAAAAATTTCTTTGACATATAATCTTTTCTATAAAATGAACAAGCCATTAAGAGTCTCTATACTATGGTGATTTTCAAAGATTTGGGAGAAGTGGGATATATTTTTGTCTTGCAGGGAAAAAAAAAGCAAGAAACTAAAAAACAAGCATACATTTTAGTATCCTCTGATTATATGAGAAGTACACTTTTACCTTAAGAAACGTGCTCTATGTATGTTTAGAACAGCTGACACTAATCTAAAGGTAAGTAAACCAGGTTCTCATTCCTCCGAAACCCCACTGCCATTCTTGATGCCCTAACTTGATCGTCTAGTAGAAGACTCTGATATATACATATAACACACACACACATGAAAGGCAACTGCAGCCCTACTTGTTTTCAGCAAAATTAACGTTTTCTCCAGTAACTAAGCCTCATTTGGCCATAGCTATATTTTACCTGTTAGTGAAATATTGAAAAAGCCTTTATGGTCAGGCCTGTCTTGAGAGCCAGGGCAAAATGCATCCGCAATTCTAAACAACTGATTTTACAAACGAAGACAAAGGAAACAGCTTATTCAGAAGATGTCAATGTAAGTGCTGTATGGAGATGAATAAATACATTTCTAACTCTGGTAGGTTTCATGCCCTGACTCTGATGCAGATTATTCATGGTGGCTCTGTCGTTTCTTTCAGAGTCAGCACAAACATCTAGTTCTCAAAGAAAGATCACCTGAGCTAAAACACTCACCCCCCTTTTTACCACCGCTAACACTCTATCCCATTAAGCTTTGATTTTCTCCATTGTACTGGACACGATTTTTCATTTAGATTGTTAGATTCCTGGTTTCAGGAAAGCAACAACCCTCTTTCTTCCGTATCACTCAATCTCTAGCACCTGGAATGCCGCCTGACACATGAGGAGTATCGTCAAGTAAATTTGGTGAATGAATAAAAATGGTGGGGCTTACCACCAACTATCTTCCTATTCTTGGCAGGAGAGGGAAGTAAAGGAGAAAATTCAAGCATTACACTGGAGCTTATATATGAAATATTACTTAATCTAAGTAAATACATATAAAATTACTTAATTATGATAATCTGTTTAGCCATAATATTTTGGATGCAATTCAAGCAGTTTCTAGAATAGAGATCTTCAAAGGTATATTAATATATTAAGTAATACACTTCAAAGATATATTAGTAAGTTAACTGAAGTTCAATTCAATTTCCACATAACTATAGATTTAAGTGCTGATATTGCTTCAAATCCACTGGCCAAAGAGCTCAGTTCTATCGTTCAATGTTTCAGAAATGCTTCTTGGCTTTAAGCTTATGTAATAGTTAATGAGAAACCAGAGTAGAATTCTAACACTTCAAATATAAAGGCATATAATCAATTCTATTATATATTCTAAAATACCACTGGGAATGTCTCCCTCTTGCACCAAGGTGAATCATTCTGTATTCCATATTTTACTTGACTTTTTTTTCTGAGTTGGTACTTAATAAACACTTCATAGCTGAACTGGTGCCTAGGACATTCCACAGTGCAAAATAAGCTCTCATTACTTATTTTGGGAGCTGCTAAAACAATACCAAAAACTTTATGTATATTCATTAGCACACTTATTCCTCTGTCCTTTAAAAAAATAATTTCATAATTTTCAAGCAATTTACAGAATTATGCAACCATTATCACAGTCTAATTTTAAAACATTTCTATATAAGATGATGGATATTCACTAAACTTACTGGGATAATCATTTCATGGCGTAAGTCAAATCATTATGATGTACACCTTAAACTTACATAGTGCTGCATGTCAACTGGGCTTCCCTAGTGGCTCAGCTGGTAAAGAATCCACCTGCAATGCGGGAGACCTGCATTCGATCCTTGGGTTGGAAATATCCCTGGAGGGTGGCATGGCAACCCACTCCAGTGTTCTTGCCTGGAGAATCCCTATGGACAGAGAAGCTTGGCGGGCTATAGTCCATGGGGTTGCAAAAAGTCAGACATGACTGAGCGACTAAGCACAGCTTGGCAGTTATATCTCAATAAAATTGGAAGAAAAAATATTTTAATAAAGTTAAAAAAATGTTTTATCCTCCCATAAGGATATGCAGATTCCACGTGCCCATCTGCATCAGTACATGGCCTTTCAAGTCTAGCTTTTTCATTTAGCATACTTTGCAGTTCCTCCATATTGTAGCATATACTAGTCCCCTCTCTTTCTAAAGTTATTTAGAAGTTGCTTTCTCTCCAGGACATCACAACCAAATGTACAGCACTAACAAAAAACCCAGTGTTTGAATCCTAACACCTATTTTGAGTTGCATTTCCCTTTGCATAATCAACTTGCATTTAATGCTTTTACATCTGCATTGTAAGAAATTAATCAAATGGGCAATCTATTCAGTACCCATTGTGAATTCCCTTATTAAGGTATCCACAGAACTGATTCCTCTATCTGTTGACCCTCTCTCTTACATGATGAGAATTGTATGTTTAATCAGTGTTCCTGGTTTAGCTCCAAGAATATTCAGCATAAGACAACTGAAAGACTGCTTTCTTACTAAGTTCATCTTGCCCCATGATTTATCCACCAAATCTATATACCCTTTTCTTCCAAATCTCTTGAATCCTTTCCATAACTCCAGCTTCCACATTTCAAGCTGCTTCCTTACAGTTCTCCTTGGACATCTTGGCAATGCAAATTCAGTGTGTTGAATATATTTTTTTCTGTTCACACCTATATTTTCCTACAACTGCCATATCTACCCTTTTCTTTATGTCTCCACTTCTAATCCCTTTTATACACTAATACCACACTAATCTCCCTAAAGTACATCTCTGTGCTGCTAAGTCACTTCAGTCATGTCCGACTCTGTACGACGCTATGGACTATATAGCCTGCCAGGCTCCTCTGTCAAAGGGATTCTCCAGGCAAGAATACTGGAGTGGGTTGCCATGCCCTCCTCCAGGGGATCTTCCTGACCCAGGGATCATATCTGTGTCTCTTATGTCTCCTGCACTGGCAGTCAGGTTCTTTACCACTAGTGCCGCCTGGGAAGCTCTACCTCTACCCCTAGCACAGTGCCCCAGTGCCTGCATAATGCATGTAAGCTTCTTAGTCTGCTATTCATAACTATCCGATGTGTTTTACTTAGAAACTGAGGCACAGGCAGATTTACTTGCCAAGTTCATTACTCAGTGAAGAGAGAACACCAGAATTCCAACTCAGGTAGTCTCACCCAGGTCCCACATCCTTAACCAGCAGGACACAGCTGCCTGGAGAAACAGGTATGGCCTCAGAGTAAGGAAAGGGTGTTATTCTTTGTCTCACATATACCTATATAAGTCCGGGGTCGGGGCAGTGGTGGGCGGTGGATACATACACACAAGAGCATATGCACGTCCTTTTGGAGGGCTAATTGTCCTGTACTTGGTATTCTAAAGCACCTAATTCTAGGACATATACTGATGAAAAAGAACTGCCTTGTGTATGTCCAAGCCCTCTTTTATGCCACTGTAGATAGTGCTGGCAGAACCCTGGTGACATGTGGATGGGGAAGTCATGTGGCCCCCTCTCAAATGAGATTTAACTCTAAACAGGAAGTGAGGACAGAGAATGTTAAATGGACAGCAGTTTGTCTGCTAATTGAAATCATGTCTTCTGCTCAAATCTGTCTACAGCTGTCTTCCTCCAGCTGCCTTGGCTGTGTGAGGCCCTAAGAGACACAGCTCTAAGTACTGCATCTAGACCTTTCAATGATTCATCTTTGAGGGTCTCTGGCTCTTTGCACTGGGATGGAGGCCTTCATTTTACAAATAAGAAACCGAAGAAGCATAGAGATCTAAGAAATATTTCTAAAGTCAGAGTTCCTTAGTCTCATTAGAGAATTACTATTTTGGAGGGTGAGTAAAAATCACTCAGTCGTATCCAACTCTTTATGATTCCATGGACATACAGTCCATGAACTCTCCAGGCCAGAATACTGGAGTAAGTAGCCTTTCCCTTGTTCAGGGAATCTTCCCAACCCAGGAATCGAACCAGGGAATCTCCTGCATTGCAGGTGGATTCTTTACCGGCTGAGCTACCAGGGAAGTCTGTTTTTGGAGGGTAGGAACTTTAATTGAAAGATTCTAGTTTTTCTACCTCTGGCATCTATTTCTATTAAATGAAAATACCAAACAATATTTTCCAACTTAAAAAAAAAATAAAAATTACCCACACTCTGAAACTAGAAATGAGCTGATCTGAGTTCCAGTGTTATTTTGGTCCTTTCGAGCTATGTGAACTTCAATGTGGGCAGCCCTAGAGACTCCACGGTCTGGACTCGTGACTGTAAAACTCTGAGAGGGCTCTTAATCTTTCATTCTCATCCTTGTACAGGTTGACTTGCTTCTCTCCTATTCCAGACTGTTTTTTCCCATGTGGTCGAGGGCACTGAGTTGAATTTACAAACTCCCAGAGGAGTGCTCTCATTGACCCAGCTTGGTTTACGTGTCCACTGTCAGACCAATCACCCATAACCATTGTTATTCCATAACAATGGAATAATATAACTATGGCGGTTTTCATTAATCAAGGCTGACCAAACTGCAGTGGAAACAGGGATATTTTAAATATGAGAACTGCTCCTCTCAGGGGAGAATAAAAGAGTTTCAAGGCAGACAAATAGATGTCTAACTACATCATGGAGACACATAGCACAGGATGTATTTTTCATTAAATAAATGGGAGATTTGATGACCTCCAAGAAAAATTTTTAAAAAGAAGGAAAAAGAAAAAATTACCAAATGGATGTAGGTCCAATGCAAAACTCTTCTGGGTTTGTACAGTTAAAACAAAAATAGCATTGAAGGAATTACTCACCTCCACATACCATATGTTACATCAGCAAAAGAATAATGTGAAGAGAAGGAAGGAGTGAAATCTTATTGCATATTAAATCTAACAAGGTCTATGTTTATCTGGGTCAAGATAAAATTTTAAGCATATTAGTGTATTTGTTGGAATACTCAAACAACGTCACATAAAATTTACAGCTTGATTAAAAGAGACATAGGTGTATTCAATGACTTGCTTGATCTGGAAGTGAAAGTGTTCATACTGGAATGATTTAAATAGAAGCTCCAGGTTCACATAGCAGGGATGCTGAGAAAGGACTTCCTATATGAAATAACAGGCCTCCCTAACTAAGCTCTAAGGATCCTTCCAATTCTAATATTCCTGATAGACTTATGCCATTGTTAGTCTCCTGAGGGGATACTCATTAGCAGAAGTGACTGTATTTGCAAACCACAGAGAAAATGGGAGGTGATACCAAAAATATTGTTGGCTGATTTTTGAGTCAATGTCAATCACTGTTATTAGCATCATCTATAAACAAGATTGGAGAAGGAAATGGCAACCCACTCCAGTATTCTTGCCTGGAAAATCCCATGGACAGAGGAGCCTGGCAGGCTAAGGTCCGTGGATAGCAAAAGAGTTGAACAGGACTCAGCAGTTAAACAACAACAATCAGTAAGACACCAGGCTAATTTGACTTGCAGTATTATATTAGAAATTAGTTTTTGTTCAAGAGTTTAGTTTAAGATAAGACAACCCACTGTTCAAAAGAATAAAGATACCTACAAGGGAAATTAGGATTCTAGTTCATTTGTAGATGGATCTGAGCCCTTAAATATCAGAAGAGTCCTCAGAGATCTAAAAGAGTCTGGAATAAAGGATAGAGGACCACACTGTAAGAGGTCTGCCTTCTGTAAGGATCAGTGGAGGTGCGCATAAGTCACATACCTTGTTTGTATCCTACTTTATTCATTTAAAAAGACTCAGGTGGACAAATGAATTCTTATATTCAGTGCTAATATTCAGTGCTAATATTCCTTTAAACTATTCCATGTGGAAAAAAAATACAGTTTGAGATAATAGAGTTGATGATACAAAACATCCCAGACAAATGGAACATGGTGGCCAATCAATTTTCAACCAACAAATGTACTAGAGATGGAAAGCAATTTTTAGAAAAGAAAAATAAGCAGTGTAGTCCATAAACAAGCAAGTTTACCCTGTTTCTGAAATATAAGCAATGTTTTCGGTTTGGGAGTTTGCGAATCAAACTAAGTACAGCTAAGGTTTGAATCATCCAGGATCTTACATCCAAGACCTGCCAGTTCAAAGATTACTGTTTTTAACATAGAAATAAATGGCTTTGATGCTTGGAAAACTTGGAGAAGTAAGGCTGACCAATGAAATGTGCTACCCTCTCTTCCCTCCCTTTTCCTCCCCCGCTCCCACCCCTACCCCCTATGATTGTGTGTTCAGCTTTTGCACACAGAAGAGCAGGGACAGCCATCTGTCCCAAGTGTATGTGAAAGTTCTCACTCTATCCTTCTGGCACACTTATCAAGAGAGAGAATCCGAATCTGTCAATTCCAGGAAGCAGAGAGGATGTGGTTGCATGACTTTACAAAAACCAAACTTGTAGAGGAAACTAGTGAGAAGAAGTTACTTGAACTAATTACACCAATTCCTAAAAAGTCTCACACTACAAATACCCACTACCAAAACTTTTCTTCTCCACAAAAACAATGCAGGACATTTTAAAATGAAATAAAAGAAAGTGAACAGCTCTCTTAAAATGCACTTTGAACATCTCAGGCAATTTAAGGCCTTACTTGATTAATCCAGACTTCAGATGCAGACATTGTTTAATAAAGTGACTTTTATGGATGCACATCACAATTGTTGCTCAATATCTATTAGAACAGGCAAACAACAACAAAAGAACAAAAAAATTGTTAATGCAAATGATCTATTTTCAAAAGATCTAACCTACATTCCCGTTCCCCCTCTTTCTCTGATTTTCCTGAAAGGACCTCATCTGGAAAGGTGAATGGGTCACTGAGGACTGCCCTGAGCAGCTTCACTGCTCAGCGCTCACCTGCCCAGGTGAGTGAGGGTGAAAGCAGAGCAGAGTGGTTACCTTGGAGGAACTCCATGACTAATTCAAAGGCATTACACGTGCAGAAAGGTGCCAGGGCCACAGGTGGAAGTGGTTCACATACTTTAATATCCAAAAGGGATAAACAAATTCTTCCTTTTAAAGTCATTCCTTAACCCTGCCCTGCCTGGATTCTGGCACATCAGTATCTCTATCATGGATATGACAGCACTTAGAGAATGCTTATAAAATGCACGTTATCTGTCTTAGAACTTGAAAATTATCCAGTGTGGCTAAGTAAAAATACACATAGAGTCAGGATTTATATTTGCATGATAATTAATCAAAATATGATCTATCAGAGTCTTTAAAAAGGCAATACTATAAAACCAAGTATTTGGTGGAAAACAAAAGCATCAAATATCATGAAATTGAATTTCAGGATCATTTTTTAGCTTTTTGTTGCATTAAGGTTTATAAATCAGTTCTGTAATCAGTGCCAGGTCTTCTTAAGTGAAAATACCAAATGAATCATCTATGTGAGAATTTCAGAATAAATGGTGGTTTTGGGTAGATAAGATTATATAAAAGATGAAGTCTGGGACTTACCAACATGGTCAGAATTTTGTAAGTTGATAAACACTCTACAAAACTCCTTGATATTCAGTAATAGATTATTAACTTAGAGGAACAGGAATCTCCCTACTGACAATTCTTGCCAGAAAAACAATATCCTCATGACATAGGTGAATTTTTTGGTTGAAATCCTTCACTAAGTACCTTTATCTGAATTATTTAAGAAAATAAAACAAAGTTTAAAACCACAGAGTTCTAGAACTTGAAAAATCTTAAGAAACTCATCTCCTATTAAATTTTATGAAACAAAACCCCATAAAAGTATGGTGATTTTCCCCAAACAATGTTTTAAACTCTAACTTTAGAATTATGAAAGGATAGATGAGTGAAGAAATCAGATTTTAAAAAGCTAAGCAAAGTCATCCTATGTGCAGAGATATTCACTAGGTCAACATAAAATCAGGGAAGATTTAAAATCAGTCTATCGTCATGATCATTGCTAAAACTCAGTTTTGATGGAGTTACAGAAAACTTATCCGTTGTTAGAACAACTTCTCTCTCACAGCATCAGACCCTACTGACATTTTAATTCAAGTTTTTGCATTTCATGAAATTATAAGCTGTGTTTTATCTAAGATGAAGGAAAGATGGTAAAATTTGAAACCAGAAACCCTACAGTAGAAGAGACATTATCTAGGATAAAGTTAAATTTCAGCAAAGACTTGAGAATGAACTAAAGGAAGGGCAGACTTATTGAGGAATTTTCTGGGAAGGTCTTTCTAGTTCAATTGTTCCTTATTCCTTGTGGTAGTCTGAACCACTGGATAAATTGACAAAACAGAGAGGTATGTTTCTTTCAAGAAACAAACATCACAGTGAGAAAAATAATAATGACACTTCTGGTTTACCAACAGCACCATTAACTAAGATGTGAATGTCATCAGTATATTTCACTAACTTGTAAATCTTAATATAAATAATTTTTCTAAGCCATCTAGGGAAATACAGGGCATAAAATTTTCAAATTGTGTCAAAGGCTAATTAGAATAGATAATGCTGCAAATGTAATTGAATCCAACCATATTACCTACTTAAGGACTGGTTTTAAGACAATTGTCACTATCACTATTTTCCTATAACTGTAAAATACAAGGGGATGTCTCTCCTATCCCATTCAGAGAGGCCTTGAAATTGAAGCCAAGAGATGCAATGAGAGGTCATTATGTTATATGACAGGACTTCTTTAAAAGCCCTGGTTATTTGACATCTAATGAAATGTCAAATCCCAAGTGTCAGAGCCCATTGTGACACCTTCTATTTATTACACAGCAGTTTGAAGTTGGGGATTCAATGCACATCTAACTCCACAAAATTATATGTTACATACTGGGTACTTTTTGAGAGAGCATCAGGGGAAACATGTCAGTTTTGCATCTAAGGCAAATGACTTTCGATGTTCAGTATTTTATTCTTAAAATTTGTCTTTGACAAATCAGATTCAGACATGATTCTCTTTAAGAAATTGCACTTAATGTATAATGACTACTGTCCTTGATATATCATTTTCCAAAGTCTAGTTTAGGGATATTTTTTAGATATCTCCATAAATATTTCTCCTCGAAGGTACATTTTGTAAACTTATAAAGTACTTTTGTTGTTTTTCAATTCTTATCAAAACAAGCAGGCATTTGAGACTGTTTGATTCTATCTGCACAAACACATCATAATACAAACCCAAGAAGGTGTGAATTTGACTCGGTTGTGAGAATATGCACCATGAACACCAAAGTAACTAAAAGTTTCTAAATTCCCTTTTTTTCAGTCTCCAAGTTTTCAGAATTATGCATGAAAACTGACAGCACTTTTTGATATGACACAAATCTTAGTTAAATTCAATGGAAACTAAGTTCAGGAAACATGGATTGTCACTACAATAGAAGACTATCCATGTAAAAAAAAAAAAAAAAGAAAGAAACATCTCTAAAACTCAGGAATTACTGTGGAAAAGCAACACAGCCATATTATTCAAGTAAATATCAAAGAATTATAATTTTGCATTATTATGCTTTTGCTATCACATGAATTTTCAAATCTCAACTTTCATCAGCCACAACAGGATTTCTGGCATTTAAAACTAACTCTCATGGATTTCAATATCACTGAAACAGAATCTAAATTATCAGTCAACACTCAAAAGTTGTGAATGGTATATATTCATGGTTAGAGATCAAAAAGGTCAGGACAAATTAGAACTGAAATACAAGTTTATAAAGATTCTTATTCAAGAAGATAAAAATAACTCGCATTTTGTAAGTGTGGAGCATGCATAACTGCCAATGTCTCCCATTTAAGATACCTCATAAATCATGTAGCTGCTCTCTCTCTCTGCACCTTTAGGCATTTCTGGGCACTTAAAAACTATTGGACAAGTGCAAATCTCACGAGGAACTTAAAGCAGCAATAAGTATAAGACAAAATTCCAGTTCTCTGCTATTTAGAAGCTCCTTTACAAATACCTTAATATGGATATATTCTGTTTTTCTTAAGGTATCATTGCTTCTAGTTGCCAGCAAGTAAGAGTCCCCTTAATAATAAAATTACAAACATGCATCAGAGAAAAGCATTTGAACTTCCTTCTACAAACAACACTTTGGATTAATCATAGATAACTGTCTGGAAGTCTGCATGAGGAACAGTAATTATCAGCATCAATTTGAACAAGAACATTTATTTCTTGCAAATAAACTAGTCTCTTACTCAGAACAAAAAAAAAAACAGTTATCTAAAAGCAACAATTACAACAGAACATATTCTAACCACCTATTACATTGACTTGCAAGATACTTTTTTGAATGACTCATTAAAATACTAACATTATCAATTAATTGCACTGAAAATATAACATCTTAGGGAAAAACCTGAATGAACCTTTTAGCCAACCCAATATTAATCTGTGTATAGATCTGGACCCTTTATCCTGTTTAGATGCTGATAGCTATCCTTGCAACAAATCAAGCAAAATGTAGCACTTGAGTACTTACAGAACAGCTCCTAGAGAACACCATCTGGAAAACCTTTTGCATTTAAGATTAAAGCTGAACGCAAGGTTTATTGTGAGCCCCAGCATGCGAGAAGGAACAGGAGGAGGGTGGAGGGTAAGCGCTTACTTCGAAAATGCTCTGAAGCGTAATAATACACATCCTCATAGCCCTCGTGGTAATCCTCTTCTGGTCGGTACTTTTTCCCCTTTCTTCTCCTGGATCTTCTTATCTGCTTGACAAATCCCAGGAAGCGGTCCATCTCTCGCTCCCCGCACCACCTGGCTCAGCCAGCACAGGAGTGGAGCAACAGCCCAGCTGCTTGGGATTCGGTGGAGCATGAATGCCCAACACCGAACCTGGGGCTGGGGGACGCGCTACCCTTCCATCTGCCTCGGTGCCACCAGCAAGGCAGAGATTTTTAGCCGGGGTGGGGAGGAAAAAATAACAACGGTATGAGTTTACCCTGACCAGATTTCTTACTTTGCTCAATACCCTTTCAAGTGTGTAATTTAGAAAGCATTTAAGAAAAAGAAAAAGAGAGAGAAAGTGAAATGATCATGAAAGACTACGAGAAAAAAATCAAGGGCAAAGCGTTGAATTTCAAATCGCTTTGTAACAAAACAAAATAAAGTTCAACCAGCGATTCCGCTGAGACTGGAGGAGTCCCAGCACTAGAATTTCACTATCCAATGTCTCCATCATCAGGAACGGGGGTGTAGGAGGAGAGAGGGGCGGGGAAACTTGTTAGTCAATGGACTGAACCAAAGCTGGAGACGGAACAGACTTTTTCTTACTGCTCAGCCCTCCTCACCTACCCTAGAGTCCAGCACCCAAGCATGGGCTTGGGAAAAGTCTTGGCAAACTATTGTTTGCATGGGGCTGATGGATTAACCCTTAGTTCTCTCTTGCATATCATATTAACGAGCTGCAAAGTGGTTTCATCCATATGCACTGCTTCTTGCTGACAAAAGTGTGCAGTATGTGTTAATTGGAGCAGCAGGGAGAAGGCTCAGCAGCTGCTTTCAAATGACACATTTACCCACTGGGCATTAATGTATTCGAATTGCTGTTTGATCTAAATATTAAAATGCACTTCACAGAGAGGTTTCTCATAGGCTTAGTAACACCACACCATAATCAGCAAATAAAGGAAACTGCATGCTTTGGGGAAAGAAATACAAAAAATCCAACTCTGCTTACTCTGAACTCAAATATAAATCTGGCTGTGTTTTTACACCTTTTTAAAAAATATGAAAAGGAATGGGCTAAATAGCAAATAAAATTTACTCCTTCTTGGTGAAGATGTAAGGAGGGAAAGAAGTTTTGGAAAATGCTCATACCCTATTTGTCCTTTGTTTCTATAATCTCAACCATTTTTTGCGTGTGTTTAAGTATGACAATCAGAAACACCTCAGACTAGCAGAAGAGGTACACTAAGGACTAGACAGGTCAGTGTTAATCGGGAATAATCTTTTTCTCTCCAGTTTCTTTTTCAGATCTTTCAATGAAGGCGAATTTTTAACACCAGGAAAAATTTGATTTGTTTACACTATAATGAATCAAATCATGTCAGCATATTACCTACTAAATTAATAATATTCTGTAGCTCCATATTCCCAGAAATGTAATTTTAAAAAAAGCTCCTTACTGTATAAAGATCGTTCAATATCTATGCAATATCAAGTCTGTAGGAACACCTCAGAGTGTCTTCCAGAGGAAAGTGACTGCACTTTGCATTATCTGTTCTTAGATTCACAAGCAATCTGTCTCACCTCTAGATTTTGACAGCTCTCTATTTTCAGATATTAATTACTAATGATGGAGTAGGGAGACATTTACTCAAAGAGGTAAAAATTAGTCAACCAAGAATATTTTGGCCCTAAGATGTGTAGTTAGATTTACAGTTAGACTCAGTGATTACATGAATCTCCCCTATTCCTAGAGATTTCCCTTTTTTATGCCCATGAAGAGAAACACAAACTTAATGATGCTGACATAAAGATACTATAAAAGGTTTTATGAACAACTTTAAACAAAAAAATCACCTGTCTGGTGGTTTCAAATCATTTATTATTCTGACACCCTCAACCAAAATAAACTAGAATGATTTAGAAATGGTGAGCTAACAATTTGAAGATCTGGAGTCAGGATCTTGAGTAGATCACTAAATAAATGATAATAATAACAATACATAACCTTTTCTTTCATTGAATCCTAACAACCTTTATAAGGAGGTGACACCTCTATGGATAAGGAAAGAAGGTTCAAAGGTGTTTTACTGGTTTATCCAAGATCACGCAGGTAACACTGCCAAGTATTATCTAGTACCAAGTATTTTATCATACAAATTCAGAGATTATCTTGCCCATTCAAGAAGTATTTTTCACTCAGTGATTCAATTTTTCTTTCTGTGTACTTGTGATATTGAAATCGAGTTTGAAAACAGTTGCTGACTTTTCTTTTTAATTGAGCTAAACATATATCCGGGGTTATATGACTATCAAATATACTTTCCCCCAGAGACTGTATCAGATCAGATCAGATCAGATCAGTTGCTCAGTCGTGTCCAACTCTTTGCGACCCCATGAATCGCAGCATGCCAGGCCTCCCTGTCCATCACCAACTCCCGGAGTCTACCCAGACTCACGTCCATCGAGTCAGTGATGCCATCCAGCCATCTCATCCTCTGTTGTCCCCTTCTCCTCCTGCCTCCAATCCCTCCCAGCATCAGAGTCTTTTCCAATGAGTCAACTCTTCGCATGAGGTGGCCAAAGTACTGGAGTTTCAGCTTTAGCATCATTCCTTCCAAAGAAATCCCAGGGCTGATCTCCTTCAGAATTGACTGGTGAGACTGTATAGGCAACAAATTTTATACAACTACCTCTGACTTATTATAACTCCTAAATTTGTGGAGTCCACATTAAGCTTTATAGTTATTAGCTCCCAGTTCAGCCTGAAAGAACTGACAATACAGAATAGACGATACTTTATAAAAGAACCTCTTTGACACAGATGTATAGAACAGTCTTTTGGACTCTGTGGGAAGGGGAGGGGGGATGATTTGGGAGGATGGCATTGAAACATGTATAATATCATATAAGAAACGAATCGCCAGTCCAGGTTCAATGCAGGATACAGGATGCTTGGGGCTGGTGCACTGGGATGACCCAGAGGGATGGTATGGGGAGGGAGGTGGGAGGGGGGTTCAGGATGGGGAACACGTGTACACCCATAGTGGATTCATGTTGATGTACGGCAAAACCAATACAAAATTGTAAAGTAATTAGCCTCTAATTAAAATAAATAAATTTAAATTTTAAAAAATGTAATTATCAAAGACACAGTTGAATAAAAATTTTCAGCCCTCCCCCTGAAAAAAAAGAACCTCTTTGCAGAAATCAGTCTTAAAACACTCCACTATAGTTTACTGATTTTTAATTCTACTATTTAAAGAGACTAAGAGTTTCCCAAGCAATGATAAATAACCATTTTTTGAACAAGAACCAATGCAAAGTAAAATTGAGACTGTTCTTGTAAATACACAGATATCATGCTTAAGCACCTTTCTATTATTTTCCTAGATTTGTAGGATTTTGAGAGGTTAACATTCTGGTATGTGATTATAACAAGATTATTATAGAAGATGAGATTTGGTGGAGCTACAGAAGAGTTTCAAGTTCAGCCACAGATTTGGAAGAGAGTGGTAGAGGAGGTGAGAGCCCTATTAAAACAATCACAGATGCTTGGGAAGCAGAAATAGGAAATCCGCTTTATTTAGAGGAGGTCTACTTGGGTCACAGAAGATGAAGAAAGGTGGAAGTGAATGACATGAGGGAAAGGGAGCACTGTGTATGTGTCACGGTCCAAAAGACAGAAGGCGAGACACCTGCTACCCTGCCTGAGGTGGGGTGCATGAAGTCAGGATCCCTTAATCCATCTTCCTCCAGCCCAGACCTCTGGGCCCAGAATTCTTCCCTCATTCTATCCTAAATACTCCAAGCTTAGCAAACTAAAATCTAAAAGAACTGATGCTACGCAATAATGAACTAAGATTCCACAACAATTTGCAAATTAGTGAAGTTCAAATACATTCAGTTAAGTACAGGACTGTTTCTGTAGAGGCGCTCTTTCACCCCAGACCACAGACACTGGTAAGTGGTGCTATTCCCCAGTGACTGCACTCTGCAGTCTGAACAGATGGGAAGGTTTCGAGGTTGCAAATGGCACTTCACAGAACAAGCAATTCCCACAAATGTATTTGGTTTGGCTCACACTGAAGTTTTTTTTTTTTTTTTTAATGGGCTAACATTTAAAAGTTAGGAATTTCACAAATAAAACATTCTTTTTTCCCTTGAAAAGTCAAAAGATCTGACAGCTCTGAATCCAGTTCCAACATAGCAACCATGGACTAAAACTGAGTGGCGGTTGCCACCATAAATAAACATGTGCTTTCCACTGAGCCACAGTCCCTCCCCTGGGCCCAATTCACTCATCCAGTTACCATCTGCCCCCTGCAGGCATTTATACTTGTGAACCTTGGTTGAGGTAGTATGCTGCCAGTTCCAAAACACTAATTTAAGAGAAATTTCAGCTCCCTTATATTTTCATGTAAAGAAAGCGGATTATTATGACAAATTGGTTTTAGTTGAACTAAATGTTCACTAAATTGTAAAATTAAATGTCTTAGAAAAAAACTTGGGAAGATGGGAAAATAAAGCAGATTGAATTATTCAACAAAATGTGCTTCAACCGAGAATACCAGATACATGTTAGCAAATATTTTTTTAAACGCTAATTCTTTTCTTTCTAGGAAGTAGGTAATAGTTGCCTGAATTCCATTTACATGGTTTCCCCACTCTTCTAAATTAGATTCGCCGTTGCCTTTTAGGGAAAGTGGAAGAGATCAAATTTTGAGATTAAGTCTTCAATTGACAGTGTTCCCTAGATCTCTGATTAGTTCGGGCCCTTCTGTGTTTATTTAGATTGAGCAGTGGTTAGAGTATTTTCTGAATAGTAATATGGAACATCCAATCTACTAGAGAAATCTTTGAGACATTAAGTCAATCTGGCTCTTTTCGATGCCACGGTGATTATGCATGATGCCAAACACTGTGGTAGACTCCCTGTTACCACAGGGGAGATGCTCAGACATAGTGAAGGGGAGACAGGGAAAACACACCGTTCCCTGGCAATAAACCTGTCAGACCCAACACCACTTTACTGCAGCATGTGATTTGTAACATGCTCCAATTAGTCTAAATGAAATTCATAGATCATGTAACTCATAAACATATAACTTCAACATAAAATACCTTACCCAATAATCTACATTTAAATATCTATTATTAAATAGATTAATTTAATTATTAATCTATTTACTATCTATTAATTTAATAATAGATATTTAAATTAGTAAATTTGAGGACACCAGAAGATGGCGTTAGATCTTTGCACCTACTTCTAATAAACAACTTCAAACTTAAGAGATAATCAAAAGCCATTCCATACAATGTACATAAAATAAAAGGGTAGAGTCACAGGTAGACAGCACAGTAAAAATTAGTGTGTTCACTGTATATTAAAATGGTGAAAAATATCTCATGTCAAAAAAATGAAAAAACTAATCACAGACTGGGAGAAGATATCCGCACAAGGCACATCTCATAAGTGACTGTTATCCAAAATATACGAAGAACACTTAAAACTCAACAATAAGAAGACAAACTACCCAGTTGAAAAATGGGCTAAGACTCTAATAGACATGTCACCAAAGAAGATTTACAGCTGACACATAAGCATATGAAAAGATGTTCCACATGACGTGGCATCAAGGAATTGCAAACGAAATCAATAAAGAGATACCCACTACACCTACTAGAATGGACAAACTCCAGAACATTGACGGCGAAATGCCCGAGGATGTGCGACAGGGACACCCATTCACTGCCGGTGGAAATGCAAAATGGCACAGCAACTTTGGATGACAGTTTGGCAGTTTCTTACCAAACTAAACATACTGTTAACATACAACTCACCAATCACACTCCTTGGTATTCACCCAAAGAAGTTGAAAACTTATGTCCACACAAAAATCCATATTCAGATGTTTATGACTGGCCCTTCAGTAGGTGAGTGAATAAATAAGCTTTGATACATCAGATAATGGAATATTATTTGGCGTCAAACAGAAATGAGCTATCAAGCCAGGATGAAACAGGGGAATTTTAAATTCATATTTAGATCCACAAATGTATATTTAGTCCACAAAGAGTTGGACTGACTGAATTGGAAGAGGTCAATATGAAAAGGCTGCATAACATGACGATTCCAGTCATATGATTTTCTGGAAAAGGCAAACTATGGAGACAGTAAAAAGATTAGTGGTTGCTAGAAGTTATTAGGGAGGGAGGGATGAGAAGGCAGAACACACAGGGTTTCTGTTAAACTACTCTGAGGATACTACGGGCTTCCCAGGGGGCTTAGTGGTAAAGAACCCCCCTGCCAATGCAGGAGATGCAGGTTTGATCCCTGGGTTGGGAAGATCCCCTGGAGAAGGAAATGGCAACCCACTCCAGTATTCTTGCCTGGGAAATCCCAGGGACAGAGGAGCCTGGCGGGCTACAGTCCATGGGGTCGCAAAGAGTCAGGTACCACTGAGTGAGCACACACACAGACACACACAGACATACACACACAGAACAACACGCATGCCTCTGTATATAGCAGCACTAGCATCTAGGCTCAAATAATTACAAACAAGCCTTCATTTACAGGAATATTTGTTCATATAGATATTCGAATGTTGTAAAGATGCAGGATATTTGGAAGAGTTTCTCCTTTTATCAATTAGAATTACTGAACCCCAAGCCCCCATCCACAAAATTCTGGTCTCCCTCCCCTTTTCTCAAACTTAGCCCATCATTATGACAATCCAAAATGTCCTTATACATTTCCAATAGAGACATCTTGGGTCTTCTTTCTGACAACCGTGGAGCTAAATTATAAATTAACCAAGGAAATGAAGCCCTACTCCTGGAATTCTTCCTGTGTGTGTGTAATACCTACCCCTACCCACACCCACAGTGGCCACAAGACTGGAAAAGGTCAGTTTTCATTCCAATCCCAAAGAAAGGCAATGCCAAAGAATGCTCAAACTACCGCACAATTGCACTCATCTCACACGCTAGCAAAGTAATGCTCAAAATTCTCCAAGCCAGGCTTCAGTAATATGTGAACCGTGAACTTCCTGATGTTCAAGCTGGTTTTAGGAAAGGGAGAGGAACCAGACATCAAATTGCCAACATCCGTGGGATCATCAAAAAAGCAAGAGAGTTCCAGAAAAACATCTATTTCTGCTTTATTGACTATGCCAAAGCCTTTGAATGTGTGGATCACAAGAAACTGTGGAAAATTCTGAAAGAGATGGGAATACCAGACCACCTGACCTGCCTCTTGAGAAACCTATATGCAGGTCAGGAAGCAACAGTTAGAACTGGACATGGAACAACAGATTGGTTCCAAATAGGAAAAGGAGTACGTCAAGGCTGTATATTGTCATCCTGCTTATTTAACTTCTATGCAGAGTACATCATGAGAAACCCTGGGCTGGAAGAAGCACAAGCTGGAATCAAGACTGCTGGGAGAAATCTCAATCACCTCAGATATGCAGATGACACCACCCTTATGGCAGAAAGTGAAGAGGAACTAAAAAGCCTCTTGATGAAAGTGAAAGAGGAGAGTGAAAAAGTTGGCTTAAAGCTCACCATTCAGAAAACGAAGATCATGGCATCTGGTCCCATCACTTCATGGGAAATAGATGGGGAAACAGTGGAAACAGTGTCAGACTTTATGTTTTGGGGCTTCAAAATCACTGCAGATGGTGATTGAAGCCATGAAATTAAAAGATGCTTACTCCTTGGAAGGAAAGTTATGACCAACCTAGATAGCATATTGAAAAGCAGAGACATTACTTTGTCAACAAAGGTCCATCTAGTCAAGGCTATGGTTTTTCCAGTAGTCATGTATGGATATGAGAGTTGGACTATAAAGAAAGCTGAGCACTGAAGAATTGATGCTTTTGAATTGTGGTGTTGGAGAAGACTCTTGAGAGTCCCTTGGACTGCAAGGAGATCCAAGTACTCCATCCTAAAGGAGATCAGTGCTGGGTGTTCATTGGAAGGACTGATGCTGAGGCTGAAACTCCAATACTTTGGCCACCTCATGCGAAGAGTTGACTCATTGGAAAAGACCCTGATGCTGGGAGGGATTGGGGGCAGGAGGAGAAAGGGACAACAGAGGATAAGATGACTGAACTGAACTGAACCCCCACCCTACCTTTGTTCTCCTGTTTAAGATACTTTGAAGTGTGAAGACTAATTTTATCACTCAACTATTTCAGCAGTTGATATTCAAAGACAGGTAATATCCTAAGAAATATGAACAGCATAATACTAATCCTTTGTGCTTTCTTGCTCTTTATGAATCTGTGCAAAATTTAAGAGAAACTAAGTTCCAAAAGGAATGCTTCAAATTAAAAACAAGTCCTTCACAGCATATCCAAGGAATTTAAATGATTATTTTGCCAGTAACAGCAGTCAGATTTACTAGAAGGAAAACACTGTTGGTATACTAGAATGAAGCCATTCTAGATAAAATCACCAAAGCCCTGCAATCTACCAGTGCTCTAGTTTGTACATTTATCTCAGTAATGAAAACACTTGTTTTCACTGTTAAAAAAATAAATGACAAAACAATAGCTCATGGTTAAAACAGCACCAGAGCCTGAAGTAAAATGCTTTCAATGTACAAGTAAATGTTTTCTAAACTCTCCTCAGGCGTAATATCTGTGGGTAGAGATACATCCACACAGAGACAGGCACTCACTGAGCAGATGCTCAATAAATCCTTTTTTCTTTTTGTAGTAATGATAGTAATGTGAAGATACCTTACTTAACAAAAGATAGGTAATCTAATTACATATATTTTTTAAGAATTTAGATTCACAAAATTTTGGACGACCCAGAGGGATGGTATGGGGAGGGAGGAGGGAGGAGGGTTCAGGATGGGGAACATATGTATACCTGTGGTGGATTCATTTTGATATATGGCAAAACCAATACAATATTGTAAAGTTAAAAAATAAAAGATAAATAAATAAAAAGGAAAAAAAAAGAATTTAGATTCACAAAATTTTGATGTTTGAAAATATTTCAGACATCACTCCCAGCTTCTCTATTCCCCACGAACATTCAAACCTGAGGTTCCCATCAGATTCTCCAGAAATTATACAAGGCCCATTCTTAGACTTATGTCTTTTTTCTTTCTCTCTTTTTTTTTTTGCCATGTCATGCAGCATGTAGGATTTTTAGTTCCCTGATCAGGGACAGAACCCATGACCTCTGCATTAGGAGTGCAGAGTCAACCACTGGACTGCCAGAGAAGTCCATGGACCTATGTCTTCTGGTGCACCTCTGACCCTACTTTGGAGCAGAATAAACGATGTTTCCTCTACACTCTGACTACTCTCTGCTTCTGTCTCTCTTAACATAACTCTTGCCTCCTCACAATCTCCCTCGACTCAACAGTCTAGTTAGTTAATGCATGGTATGTAAAATGGCATTCATATTTTTCCTTATCTGCTATCATTGTTATATTTCAGGGAGAATTATAAATATATGTTTCATTTACTTATCACCTTTACCTCCCTTTGCTCTTGCTTCCTATAAGGTTGTTTTCAATTAACCCTTAATAATAATAATAATGAAGGAAAAGGAAGCCTAGTGTGCTGCAGTCCATGGGGTCGCAAAGAGTTGGACATGACTGAGCGACTGAACAACAACAATATGGCAAAAACAAATTTAAGTATCTATTGCACTGAGCCAGTCTCCAAGAGCTTCATGAACTCATTTAATCCTCCCGACAATTTTATGAAGTTAGTACTGTAATTTGTCCTTATTTGTAGATGAGAAAAGGAGACACAGAATAGTTAAGTAACTTGCTCTCTGCTGCACAGCTGATGGTGGCATATTTACTAGTTTTAAATGAAATCCATAGATCATGTAACCATTACATACCATAGACCATATAACCATTAAATAGATGATTTAATATATACAGTTCAGTTCAGTTGCTCAGTCATGTCTCTTTGCGACCCCATGGTCCACAGCACACCAGGCCTCCTTGTCCATCACCAACTCTCAGAGTTTACTCAAACTCATGTCCATTGAGTTGGTGATGCTATCCAACCATCTCATCCTCTGTCTTCCCCTTCTCCTCCTGCCTTCAATCTTTCCCAGGATCAGGGCCTTTTCAAATGAGTGAGTTCTTCGCATTAGGTGGCCAAAGTATTGAAGTTTCCGCTTCGGTGTCAGTCCTTCCAATGGATACCCAGGACTGATCTCCTTTAGGATGGACTGGTTGCATCTCCTTGTTGTCCAAGGGACTCTCAAGAGTCTTCTCCAACACCACAGTTCAAAAGCATCAATTCTTCAGCACTCAGCTTTTTTTATAGTCTAACTCTCACATCCATACATGACTCCTGGAAAAACTATAGCTTTGACTAGACAGACCTTTGTTGGCAAAGCAATGTCTCTGCTTTTTAATAATATATATAACTTCCTAATAGTAAACCAGGCAGTTTAGAGTTTATGCTTTTTTAACTATCATGCTATGCTGTCTCTCAAGAGTTATACTACTTGAACAGTATCTTTAAATGACAATTATAATAAATTGCTATAGCTAGTTGAATGTTGCTGTCGCTCTAAACACTCAAATGAATTATCTTAAAGATTTATTTAAATTTTACAGTGTGCTGGAAATTATCTATTTTGCAAATATATAAATGATGAAAAGTATGGTGAAAAACTTTAGATGTGAAGTGAAGTTAAATATCTGCAAGCGGAATGCATTTGCTTTTCAAATTCCCTTAGTGCAAAAGTTTGACGCCCCTGCCTGAATGTAACGGTGTTTTTTTTTAGCTTTGTGTTCTCATTTGGGAGATCGTGTTATATGCTCAATGTCTGATGACCGGATGAAAGATGGAATGAAGAGTGAATAAATGGATGAATGAATAATTGATGAAGAATGGCTGAAGAGACAAGATTTGCCTAACCTTGCTCACCGAGAGTGGGAGAGCTGTACATAGTGGAAATATAGCCACGTCCACATCCACTAGGCTAACAGAGCATGGAGAAGACAGAGGTGTGAGTGGAGGCGTGAAAAACAAATTTCAACTTGCTGTCTTGACTTCCCTGTGATGTTCCAAGAAAATACAGCCAGTAAGTCACTACATCTTAAAGGGGAGACAGACCTGAATGGAGACATGGAGCAGACCTACGCCCACCACTGAAGCTCTGCAGCCTGAAGCAGAGCTGCCAGACTGGAAAGTGAAAAGACACGCTCAGTTGTGTCCAACTCTTTGTGACCCCATGACTATACCTTCCATGGAATACTCCAGAGCAGAATATTGGAGTGGGTAGCCTTTCCCCTCTCCAGGGGATCTTCCCAACCCAGGAATCTAACTCCCGCATTGCAGACAGATTCTTTACCAGCTGAGTCAAGAGGGAAGCCCAGGCTGGGCCCAGACTTAATTAACCCAACTGCAAACTCCCTGCATACCTGTGAGCAGAAGAATAGAAATGACATTTGTTGTAAACCACTGGATTTGAGTGGGGCTCATAATGAGGACCGGGGAAGGCAATGGCACCCCACTCCAGTACTCTTGCCTGGAAAATCCACAGATGGAGGAGCCTGGTAGGCTGCAGTCCATGGAGTCACTAAGAGTCGGACATGACTGTGCAACTTCACTTTCAGTTTTTACTTTCATGCATTGGAGAAGGAAATGGCAACCCACTCCAGTGATCTTGCCTGAAGATTCCCAGGGACGGGGAAGCCTGGTGAGCTGCCGTCTATGGGGTCGCACAGTGTCGGACATGACTGAAGTGACTTAGCAGCAGCAGCAGCATAATGAGGATATATTAGAGTAGGTTGACTAGCGTACCACTGCCGACTTACCTAGTACAGTTCATGCTGCGTTGCAAAGGCCTCATTTTAAAACACTTTTTTTCTAGACTGGTAGGACATAGAACAAGAGTCATATCTTACTAACTTAAGATCTTACTAAGTTTAGATCTTTGGTCTCTGGAAGAGCACTGGTCACAGAGTAGATGTTCAATACATGTTTAAAGATGAAATGAATGGATGGAAGGATGAGTCTTATATAATTTATCAAATTTATTTCAGTTCTGATTGAAACCACTTGAGCACCCACCCCCAGGCACTGAGTTGGCCCAAATAAATATTGGGGGAGCTTTAGAAATAGAACAGTGACCACCTAGGAAATGTCAAGGAATTTGTCCCAGATGATGACTGGCACTGATTATTGTTTCTGTTGCCCCAAGAAGGTTTATCTTGACACAATGCACCCATGAAGAGAATCCTATCTGGGTCCTACAGAAATTAAGGTCAGGTTATGAAAGATTCTTTTCAGTTTGAGAATTAGTAATGGCTATCTGTTAGAAAAACTAAATTAGGCTTGATCTTAACTCTTAAAAAAAAACATCAACCATTCCTTATGTTCTTTGGACACTGAAAAAAACCCATTTCTGCCTTTCTCTATTTTTAACCCCCAGTAGATGTTTTTGGAATTGGATGTTTCTGGAGTTCTGGATTATGAGAGAATAATTTCATAATCCATGTAACTCAAAGGCCAATCCAAGGAAAGAATTTCTGGTCTACCTATGAAAGTTTCACTTATTCTAATTATTTCATGCCAGGAAATTTAGCCTCATGGCAAAAACAAAATGTAAAATCTTGTCAGGAAAGGTTGGAATCTGTTTTTGTACAAAAATACATATATTTGAAAAAATAATGTAAATTCTTTTCTATTGGATTATTTTTTCAAAAGAATTGTATGGAATATAGAGTTTGTTTCTAACTCTTTCAAAATAACCAAATTAGTTTTGCAAGTGTGCATACTATCTAGTATATGTCTAAATTAATTTTTTTCTGCACTGATTTTACCAACTGGTTATACAGTGCACCAAACAGGTATGTAGTATATTATGCTTTTTAAGTATTTCAAATGAAGTCAGCAAAGTTATATAAACACAAAAGTATCTTGGTGCAATTTATAATTGGTCCTATCGCATTAAATAAAAGGAGAAGGCTGCTGTGTTTATATTCTCCATGTACTATGATCCCTCAAGCTCCAGATTCACTTAACCATATCCAACTTCCTACTAAGATGCATAATAGACATCTCCAAGATAACAAGGTCAGAAACTCTAAAGACAGTCCTCAACCCTGCATCTCTCATCCTAGCTCTCATCTTACTAGCCAGTGTTACTCTTCTAGTTGTTCAGGCCGGAAACCAGAGTCATCCCTGATCTCTCCTTTAGACCTCCCATATCCAATTTATCAGCTATATCTTCAAAATATATCCCAAACTGATTAGCAGTGGCAAATGATTACATATAGGATGGACAAACACCAAGGCCCTATCATATAGCATGCTGCTGCTGCTGCTGCGTCACTTCAGTCATGTCCGACTCTGTGCGACCCCACAGACGGCAGCCCACCAGGCTCCCCGTCCCTGGGATTCTCCAGGCAAGAACAATGGAGTGGGTTGCCATTTCCTTCTCTAATGCAGGAAAGTGAAAAGTGAAAGTGAATTTGCTGTTGTGTCTGACTCGTAGCGACCCCATGGACTGCAGCCCACCAGGCTCCTCAGTCCATGGGACTTTCCAGGCGAGAGTACTGGAGTGGGGTGCCATTGCCATCTCCACCATATAGCATAGGTCACCCCAGATGCCCGCACTGTGATACAGCCTACTGTCACTTCTGCCTGTCAGAAATTACTTTGTTTCATAATGTGCTTACTTATATGTGATCTGTTTTTTTCTCTTCTAGAATATGATCTCTGTGAGAGGAAGGACCTTTACCCTCATGTGTGTGCATGCGTGCTCAGTCACTTCAGTCGCGTCTGACTCTTTGCAACCCTACAGACTGTAGCCTGCCAGGCTCCTCTGTCCATGAGGATTCTCCAGGCAAGAATACTGGAGTAGGTTGCTACTTCCTTCTCCAGGAGATCTTCCCGACCCAGGGATCAAACGTGAGTCTTCTATGTCTCCTGCATTGGCAGGTGGGTTCTTTACCACTAGCGCCATCTAGGAAGCCTCTTACCCTCATGTATGCTGCTCTACTTCCCAGCTGTGAACATTGCCTGGCAATGCAGATGAACCATAAGCATTTGTTCAATGAATGAATCAGATTTAGTGTGACTGTTAATGGAAACATACTATTTAAATTACACAAGGATCTTTAAAGTGTTCTTCCTGAAAGTGTATTAAACACCAAAATATGCCACCAAGAATATGAAATAGAGCCAGTTCTAAAGATTGGTCAGAGCTGGCATGCATTAAGTAGCTAACATGACACAGATGCTAAATATACTTTATAGAGTGAATAAATCAATCTTTAAAGCTATGGATGCTCCAAAAGCCCATTTTAGCTAATGGTTTCAAGCTCTTCATTAACCTTATAACTAAAGCTAACATCAACTAGGGACTTCCCTTGTGGCTCAGCTGGTAAAGGATCTGCCTGCAATGGGGGAGACCTGGGTTCAAACCCTGGGTTGGGGAGATACCCTGGAGAAGGGAAAGGCTACCCACTCCAGTATTCTGGCCTGGAGAATTCCATGAAGTATATAGTCCATGGGGTTTAAAAGATTCGGACACTACTGAGCGACTTTCACTTCACATCAATATCAAGTAGAACGATGGCTTTGAGTTTCCCTCTCTCCTGTTGCACACCCACTACTTAAATATTAAGTGTGTAATACGTATGTGGGAAATAATTCAGTGAATAAATACACAAACAGGCTTCACTAGTGGCTCAGCAGTAAAGAATCCACCTACAATGCAGGAGACATGGGTTCGATCCCTGGGTCGGGAAAATCCCCTGGAGAAGGAAATGGCAGCCCACTCCAGAATTCTTGCAAGGAAATCCCATGGACAGAGGTGTCTGTCAGGCTACAATCCATGAAGTCACAAAAGAATCAGACATGACTTAGCAACTAAACAACAACAAAATGCAAAAGGGAAGGAAACAGCCAAAGGTTCAATAATAAAAGTAAAGAAGAGAGGTAAGAACAAGGTTAATCCAAGTTGGATAAACAATTCCTTAAAAATAAACAACCTGTAAGTACTTTGATCCATCCATCTGTCTTGGGTGGCCCTACAGGGCATGCTCATAGTTTCACTGAGTTAGAAAAGGCTGTGGTCCATGTGATCAGATTGGTTAGTTTTCTGTGGTTGTGGTTTCCATTCTGTCTGCCCTCTGATGGAGAATGATAAGAGGCTTATAGAAGCTTCCTGATGGGAGAGACTGACTGAGGGGGAAACTGGGTCTTGTTCTGATGAGTGGGGCCATGCCCAGCAAATCTTTAATCCAATTTTCTGTTGATGGGCGGGACTGTGTTCCCTCCCAGTTGTTTACCTGGGGCCAAACTCTGGTGGAGGTAACAAAGATAATGGCAACCTCCTTCAAAAGGTCCCATACACACACTGCTACACTCAGCGCCCCCAACTCTGCATCAGGCCACCTCTGACACATGCCTCTGCCAGAGACTCCTGAACACTCACAGGCAAGTCTGGATCAGTCTCTTGGGGGTCACTGCTCGTCTCTCCTGGGTCCTGGAGCGCACAAAGTTCTGTCTGTGCCCTCCAAGAGTCTATTTCCCAGTCCTGTGTAAGATGGGAGGTCATGGTGGAGAGTTCTGACAAAATGTGGTCCACTGGAGAAGGGAATGGCAAACCACTTCAGTATCCTTGCCTGGAGAACCCCATGAACAGTATGAAAAGGCAAAAAGATAGGACACTGAAAGATGAACTCCCCAGGTCGGTACGTGCTCATTATGCTACTGGAGATCAGTGCAGAAATAACTCCAAAAAAGAATGAGGAGACGGAGCCAAAACAAAAACAACAACCAGTTGTGGATGTGACTGGTGATGGAAGTAAAGTCTGATGCTATAAAGAACAATATTGTATAGGAACCTGGAATGTTAGGTTCATGAATCGAGGTAAATTAGAAGTGATCAAACAGGAGATGGCAAGAGTGAACAATGACATTTTAGAAATCAGTGAACTAAAATGGACTGGAATGGGTGAATTTAAACTCAGATGACCATTATATATCTACTACTGTGGGCAAGCACCCCTTCGAAGAAATAGGGTACCCCTTATAGTCAACAAAAGAGTCCAAAATGCAGTACTTGGATGCAATCTAAAAAACGACAGAATGTTCGTTTTCAAGACAAATCATTCAATATCACAGTAATCCAAGTCTATGTCCCAACCAGTACTGCTGAAGAAGCTGAAGTTGAACACTTCTATGAAGACCTACAAGACCTTCTAGAACTAACACCCAAAAAAGATGTCCTCTTCATCACAGGGCAATGAAATGTAAAAGTAGGAAGTCAAGAGATACCTGGAGTAACAGGCAAATTTGGCCTTGGAGTACAAAATGAAGCAGGTCAAAGGCTAACAGAGTTTTGCCAAGAGAACGCACTGATCATAGCAAATACCCTCTTCCAACAACACAAGAGAAGGCTCTACACATGGACATCAACAGATGGTCAATACTGAAATTAGATTGATTATATTCTTTGCAGCCAAAGATGGAGAATCTCTCTACAGTCAGCAAAAACAAGACCGGGAGCTGACTGTGGCTCAGATCATGAACTCCTTATTGCCAAATTCAGACTTAAATTGAAGAAAGTAGGGAAACCCACTAAACCATTTAGGTATGACCTAAATCAAATCGCTTATGATTACACAATGGAAGTGACAAACAGATTCAAGGGATTAGATTTGAAGACAGAGTGCCTGAAGAACTATGGACAGAGGTTTCTGACATTGTATAGGAGGCAGGGATCAAGATCATCCTCAAGAAAAAGAAGTGCAAAAAGGCAAAATGGTTGTCTGAGGAGGCCTTACAAATAGCTGTGAAAAGTAGAGAAGCTAAAGGCAAAGGAGAAAAGGAAAGATATATCCATTTGAATGCAGAGTTCCAAAGAAAAGCAAGGAGAGATAAGAAAGCCTCCCTTAGTAATCAATACAAAGAAATAGAGGAAAACAATAGAACGGGAAAGACTAGAGATCTCTTCAAGAAAATTAGAGACACCAAAGGAGCATTTCATGCAAAGATGGGCACAATAAGGAACAGAAATGGTTTGGACCTAACAGAAGCAGAAGATATTAAGAAGAGGTGCAATACACAGAAGAACTGTACAAAAAAGTTCTTCATGACCCAGATAATCACAATAAGTGATGGTGTGATCATTCACCTAGAGCCATATATCCTGGAATGCGAAGTCATTGGGCCTTAGGAAGCATCACTACGAATAAAGCTAGTGGAGGTGATGGAATTCCAGTTGAACTCTTTCAAATCCTGAAAGATGATGCTGTGTAAGTGCTGCACTCAATATGCCAGCAAATTTGGAAAACTCAGCAGTAGCCACAGGACTGGAAAAGGTCAGTTTTCATTCCAATCACAAAGAAAGGAAATGCCCAAGAACGCTCAAACTACCACACAATCGCACTCATCTCACACGCTAGTAAAGTAATGCTCAAAATTCCCCAAACCAGTCTTCAACAGTACATGGACCATGAACTTCCAGATGTTCACGCTGGATTTAGAAAAGGCAGAGGAACCAGAGATCAAATTGCCAACATCCGCTGGATCATCGAAAAAGCAAGAGAGTTCCAGAAAAACATCTACTTCTGCTTTATTGACTACATCAAAGCCTTTGACTGTGTGGATCACAACAAACTGTGGAAAATTCTTAAAGAGATGAGAATACCAGACCACCTTACCTGCCTCCTGAGAAATGTGTATGCAGATGAAGAAGCAACAGTTAGAATTGGACATGGAACAACAGACTGGTTCCAAATAGGGAAAGGACCTGCTTATTTAACTTTATATATAGAGTACATCATGAGAAACCCTGGGCTGGATGAAGCACAAGCTGGAGTCAAGATTGCTGGGAGAAATATCAACCACCTCAGATACGCAGATAACACCACCTTTATAGCAGAAAGCCTATTAGAACTAAACAGCCTGTTGATGAAAGTGAAAGAGGAGAGTGAAAAAGTTGGCTTAAAACTCAACATTCAGAAAACTAAGATTATAGCATCTGGTCCCATCAGGGCAAATAGATGGGGAAACAATGGGAACACTGACAGACTTTATTTTTCTGGGCTCCAAAATCACTGCAGATGGTGACTGCAGCCATGAAATTAGAAGACAATTGCTCCTTGGAAGAAAAGTTATGACCGACCTAGACAGCATATTCAAAAGCAGAGACATTACTTTGCCAACAAAGGTCTGTCTAATCAAAGCTGTAGTTTTTCCAGTAGTCATGTATGGATGTAAGAGTTGGACAATAAAGAAAGCTGAGAGCCAAAGAACTGATGCTTTTGAACTTTGGTATTGAAGAAGACTCTTGAGAGTCTCTTGGACTGCAAGGAGATCCAACCAGTCTATCCTAAAGGAAATCAGTCCTGAATATTCATTGGAAGGACTGGTGTTGAAGCTGAAACTCCAATACTTTAGCCACCTAATGCAAAGAACTGACTCACTGGAAAAGACCCTGATCCTGGGAAAGATTGAAGGTGGGATAAGAAGGGGACAACAGAGGATGAGATGGTTGGATGGCATCATCGACTCGATGGACATGAGTTTGAGTAAACTGAGTGTTGGTGATGGACAGGGAGGCCTGGAGTGCTGCCGTCCATGGGATCACAAATAAGCAGACACAACTGAGTGACTGAACTGAACTGAACTGAACTGAAGTATTTTGATAGCAAATCAGGCAAGCATGCTTGTAAATGACAGCTTGAATTAGGGGTCTAGGAAATGGCTTTAAGAGGAGAAGGTCAAGAAGCTAAGATGAATCATATGGCAAAGCACTTATAGGAAGGAAAAGAAGAGAAATTTAAATCAGATTAGTCATCACCATTCAAAAGAGAAGTGAGACTACAGGAAACTATTTTAAATACCAAGAAAATGTTTCTGTAGCCAAATGAATTGATGAAGGAAAAAAAAAAGCAACAACCCTAAGCTTTTTGAAATGCAGTGCTCTGGTAGAATGAATCAACCAACCATGAAACATAACTAAACAAATAAATGTGTGCCATTTAAAAATAGACTTTCCTTGCTTTTAGTGGCCTGTAGCCTGGAAGGAAGAGAGAGAGAAAGAGAGAGAGGAGAAGGAAGACAAGGAAGAGGAGGGGAAATAGGAGGAGATGGGAAGACAGAAGGAAGTATGAATGAACTCCCAGGCAACAGAATCCATTGGTAATATATTGTTCAGAACCATCAATATAAAGCGTAAATAGATGACACACATTCTCACATTACCTAAGAGGATTTCATAATCAGCACTATTTTTTCTTGATCACTTGAAAGTACCTACTTATATAAAAATTATAACATTTTCCAGCTAGAAGAGATTCCTAGTCTAAATCCAACAACAATACATCTTCAGGGAAAATATGAATTCTGATACTCTGCAAATTTTTGAAAGTCCTATAACATTTGGATGGCACATGAAGGATTTTGAATTTGTCAATTATTTTAAATTTTTAACTAACACTTATTCCACACATAGTTATTGACTGAATATATTAATTAATTTTATGTGGTAGAAAAAACAGAAAAAAGATCTTTAAAACCTTAAAGAATAAACTCAATTTTCCAAGCCTTTTGAATCCTAATATACTTGGAACCTCAGAATGACTGCTTGACATTTCATTTTGCAAGAAGTCTAAACAACCACAATAAATTTACAAATGCAGACATGCCACAGTTAAATTTCATTTCACGCTCAGTAAGCAAACATTATCAAACTGTAAGCACTGTCCTCCACTGTCTTTTTAACTTAAAATCTTCTAGCCAATGGATGGTCGACCTTGAAATATTTCACAGATGGATGAATCGGCTTAGTTTATTCATCAATTTGCAGACTAGCTAACTGAGGCTATATGTATTACTGTTCAGGCAGGTGGCTCTATGCTTTATTTAATAAACAACACAAATAATTAGTGATTTGACAGAATCAAATTAGAGACCTAATTAGGAATTATTCGAGAAAAGCCTTCTAAAGATAAAGAATATTTTTTGTGTGTGTGTTCCAAGATTTTATAAACTTGCTTCCGCTTTCTACTATTAATGGCAAATTTCTTTAAACAGTTTGCATTGATTCCAATGAAAGCAAGAAAATACCTTCATTGAAGAAATCATCAGATTATACAGGAGTCAGAGATATCAAATGAGGGCTGAGTGCTAGAGTTCTCGGTAACTACTGAATTTATTAGTGCTTTCCTTCATTTTTAGATTATGTGTAAAAAGGAAGCTTTACTTAAACATATTTGGTTTCATAATACTGTCATTTCATTTGTCATCTGCATTTATCAGCTACTCAGTAAAGGTAACAAAGATACAACATGAAAACACATGAAAAACCCACTCATAACATACTTTCTAATTTCAATGCCAAAATCCCACTTAGTATGTGAAAACCTTGTGTTGAGTTTTTATTTATTAAATTTTAAAATTGTTACTCCGTAGCAATTTTCAGTGACACATTATCAAAAGGCAAATTATTCATGCAGATTTTACATCCTAGAAAAAATTCTCCTTTGACTAATCAAACATTGAATTTTACAGATACGAACTAAGGAAATTTTCTTTTCAGTTGCAATACACACTGTTCCCCAGTATGGAAGCTTTATCCTGTAGGGTTCAAGTGGTTAGTTTTAGTCATGATTTGCATCTGATCCTTGTGGACACTACAAGTCAATTATTCATACCCATCTTGACTTTTCTTTCCTATCACTGGTACATCACTGAGTAAAATCCTATTCAAACTCTCAAGAATTGATATAGCTACTTTAGTGATACAACTACAATTGAACTGTTCAAAGCCCAGCTACAGACGAACATATATAAGTGCTCTTTCAGTAATGCATTATTAAAGAAATGAAAAGAAGTGAAAAGTGTTAGTCACTCAGTCGTGGCCGACTCTTTGTAACCCCATGGACTGTAGCCTGCCAGGCTTCTCTGTTCATGGGGATTCTCCAGGCAAGAATACTGGAATGGGTTGCCACTCCCTTCTCCAGAGGATCTTCCCAACCTAGGGATCGAACCTGGGTCTCCCACATTGGAGGCAGAGTCTTTACCATCTGAGCCACCAAGGAAATAAGATTCAATTAATTTGTATAGTAACGACTGTTAAAGTTTAAATGACAGACTATCTTCATCGATACTACCATATGCCCTTTACACAAACTTGTAATCATCTGCTTGCTTAACTATGAGTTCAGGGCAAAACTGCCCTTTTTATTGCTGTGAGCTGAATGTCTAAGCATATATTATTCTCCTTGAAAGTGAAAGTGTTAGTCACCAAGTCGTGTCTGACTCTTTGCAACTCCTTGGACTGTAGGATGGGGATCCCTCAAGGATCCTCTGTCCATGGTATTCTCTGTGTATTCTCCAAGCAAGAATACTGGCGTGGGTTGCCATTCTGTTCTCCAGAGGATCTTCCTGGCCCAGAGATCAAACCTGGGTCTTCCACGTTGCAGGTGGATTCTCTACCATCTGAGCCATCTTTGTTCATTGGTTCCTTCAACAAAGAATTTACTGAATGTTAATGGTGTGAGAGTGGTGTTGAGTACTACTAATATCATAAAAAATAAAAATAGACAATGCACATATCTAATGAAACAATGAAGTGTACATGGGGAAGGGAGGGATAACAAGTTTTTATAAAAAGTAAATGAAGAAAATTGGTAAGAAGGTCCTACACTGGTTATTTATATTCTTTATTTATATGTATACAGTAAGTGCTCCATATACAATTGTTTAAAGAATGAAGCAATTACTATTTAATTTGAACTCCATGATTCCATGGTATCATAATACAGAAAAGTCAAATTTCATTATAAGGTATCATATCAGTGATTCCCCGATAGCTCAGCGGGTAAAGAATCCACCTGCAATGCGGGAGATGCAGGAGACACGGGTTTGATCCCTGAGTTGGGAAGATCCCCTGGAGAAGGAGATGGCAACCCACTCCAGTATTCTTACCTAGGAAATCCCATGGACAGAGGAGCCTGGTGGGCTACAGTCCAAAGGATCACAAAGAATCAGAGAGGACTGAGCTACTGAATGAACACCATGCATATCACTAATTCTCATGAGTGTGGGTTTCATAAGAAGGGGAACTTATAATCACCTGGAAAGGAGTTTTTTCCAACTCTCAAAGACCCATCAAAACCCAGGTCAATGACCCCTTCCTCCAGGAAGGCTTGTCCTAGGCTCACCTATCCCCATCTTTTCCAAGGGATCTAGGTCTGGGAGTTAGTGTCCTAAAGACCTTTTACTCTACTAGTTGGGACCCTAACAAGTTGGTAAGAGTGCTTAAACACAATGGAGGGTTTTGTTTTGTTTTGCTTTTTCATTTTAGAGTTTGAGCTGGTGGATAGTGGCTGGGGGTTAGGACATTGTAGGTGGCAGGTAGCATTGTTATATAAAGTCACCCAGAGACCTGGGTTCTTTCTATCTGAAATGTTATAGCTTGGCGTGCTCTCTTTACGGCCAAGAGTTTGGCTAACCATTGCCATGGCCAAGTCTCAGTCCAAAGGAGTAGAAAAATGGTAAAGTTTCCTTTGAAGAGCAGAACCAGTAAATTGCACATACTACTTCTGCCTGCTGCCAGCAGTATATGGCCATAGCTTATTGAACTCATGTAACAGAAAGCTGGTTTCTCCAGCTGAAATGGGTGGTTTCTCCCATTACCCTTGTTCTTGTGCTAAGAACAGGGGTAATGGGAGTTCACCAAGGAATGGATAAATTGGTATTGGAGGATATCTGATCATCACCCCTCACTTTAGTATATCATTATTATTCTCTGCTGTAACTGAGAACTTGTTTGGTCTTTGCGGGTGCTGATTTCAAAAAGTCTGTTCAGCAAAGAACCTGTATTCTACTCATCTTTGTTACCCTGGTATCAAGCATGGGGCCAGGCCTCTAAGGAGCATTCAATTGCTGTGCATTAGCTGTAGTATAGGCTCTAATGAAATTTCATTTTCTTCTTACAATAACCAGTCAGCAAGGAAAAATAAGTCCGTTGTATAGGTGCTGATATTTATAAACAAGCCCATGTAAAGACTCAATACATAGTGGGTTCAGTACTTGAAACCAAGCTTGTGTGACTCTTCAAATCCCTAGTTGTTACGGTGAAGCATGCTGGCATGTTTTAAGTCAACACCAGAACTTTAGGCCATTATTTTAAAATCTAGCCTCAAAATCTTTCACTAGCAATGTCAGAATTTTCAAGTGATTATTCTAATATCAACAGTCTTATTTTTATCCCACACCAATGCAAATTTTCTGAAGGACAAGTAACAAGAATTCTGTTGGTTAAAGACTTTTGAATTTATTATATAATCTTGAAAACATTTGAAATTTTAAAAAACGAGATCCTTAGTCACTTAAGTCATTACATATTGCTCTTACTTATGATTAAGCTTGTCACCCTTTAATTCTGTTCTAGAGAACTGTGGGGTTTATAATAATTTAAAAAATTTTTATTTTACTGTGGTAAAAACATTTAATATGTGGTCTATCCTCTTAACAGGTTTTTATTTTATTTGACCTATTTATTGGCCACGCCACACAGCAAGCAGGATCTTAAGCTCCTAGACCAGGGATTGAACTAGAGTCCCCCGCACTGGATGCACAGAGTCTTAACTACTGGAAGGAAGTACCCTCTTAACAGGTTTTTAAATGCACAATGTAGTATTAGTAACTATGCACACAATGCTGTATAGCAGAGCTCTACAACTGATTCATCTTACATAACCGAGCTTGTTGGCGGGAATGCCAAACAGTGCTGCTGCATGGAAAACAAAACGGAGGGCCTCCAGAAAATTAAAGATAAAACTGCCATACGATCCAGCAATCTGACTTTTGGATCTTTACTCAAAAAACTGAAATCAGGATCTCAAAGAGATAATTGCTCTCCCGTGTCCACTGCAACACTATTCACAATAGCCAAGTTGTGGAAATAACCCAGATTGATGGGTGAGAAAGAAAATTTACTATATACATACAGTGGAATGTTATTCAGCCTTTAAAAGAAATGAAATCCTACAATAATATCCTCTTAATTTAAGCTAGGCACTAGATCTTTGAAGCGAGATGTGAATGAAGCAATATTTGTAAATATTGTTCCTCACAAACACTTCTTCAGAAAACAAATAGGATTTTATTCAAGGAGTTTGAGAACTGCCAAGTGAAACAAAATTAAACATGTTTTTCAACCGAAGGACTTCAAGCTTCTATGCCACTGTGCATTGTGACTCTCAGGTATGAAGTAAACATTTCATCACACTGTATTTTTTTTTTTCATGGACTACCTTACTTTATGTGGTTCTTAAACTATCTAGGGAGAAGGCAATGCCACCCCACTCCAGTACTCTTGCCTGGAAAATCCCATGGACGGAGGAGCCTGGTAGGCTGCAGTCCATGGGGTCGCTAAGAGTCGGACACGACTGAGCGACTCCACTTTCACTTTTCACTTTCATGCATTGGAGAAGGAAATGGCAACCCACTCCAGTGTTCTTGCCTGGAGAATCCCAGGGACGGGAGCCTGGCGGGCTGCCATCTATGGGGTCCCACAGAGTCAGACACAACTGAAGCGACTTAGCAGCAGCAGCAAACTATCTAGTCTCAAGAATTCTTTACTGTCTTAACTATTATTGAGGACATCAAAGGGTATATAAGTTATATCTATTGATATTTACCATAATAAAGTAAAATTGAGAATTTGAAAGCATATTTATTAGTAATTTATTTTAAAATGACTTTTAATATAAGTAATATATTTTATAAAAATATCTACATTTCTCAAAATAAAAAAAATCAGCAAGACTATTGGCACTGTTTTATACTTTTATAAATCAAATATGTAGCTTAATAAGAAATAGCTGCATTTTCATGTCAGGTTCGGCATTTAATCTGTTGCAATATGTCATCTGATCAAAGCATACAAAGAAAATCCAACTTCATATGGACATTCAGTTGGAAAGGGAATTAGTATTTTAATAGCCTTTTCAGATAATTTTTGATATTTTGAATATTTTTGAATAAATATTGAATATTTTTGATACTACACCAGAAATCAAGAAGGGGTAGTTTCTTAAAAATTAGCTGCAATGTGGAATCTGAAACTTTGTCAATGAACTTTTTTGTACTCTGTTACATTAAAATTTATCAATCTAGGTGACATGTGAATGGACTTCACTTACACATGATTCTATAGCACCATGTTTTGGTCACTTAGAAAATAATGGTTCAATGAATTATGTAGTCTTGCAAATGTTGATGTATTTCATTATACCATATAAAACATCACAATAATTGTCACCACTCTTCCTAGAAAAGTCATTATTGGGAAATGACTAGCTCATGATGGTAGATACAAATGTCCCAAACTTCCAATTTTCACTTGAAAGCTCAAATTTTATCCTTGGCAACAAATACTATCTGTTGTTATATTTGAAGTGACAGGTTCATTTTGTTTATTTTCAAGAAAATACCTGCCAAATACCCAAGTCTGAATAACCATAGTTTGCTTGTCAGTTCTTTCAATAACATGTCATTTCATGGCAAAGTGGCTAGTTCAATTCACAACTCAGTCTGGCCACTGCTTTTTTCTCAAGACAGCCATAGTATTGATACTTTTGTATGCAACAGAAGTGTTCTAAAAGAACCTTCCATTTTGTGACTCAGAGTATAAAAACATGCTTATTGTTTTACCAAAGGCACTCATTTGTGAAACCCACTTTTTATTTTTAATTGCAAGTATACGATAGTGAAGAATAAATGACTGTTAGCACATTTTGAAGGGATTCCCTGGTGGCACAGATGCATTTTGATGCCACTGACTTGGTACTAAAGCTCCAGAGGTATTATCCACCATCAAGTAACAGCAAATAATGTAGACCCCCCAGGAGTCTATGGATTATACTTTGAGAACGCTGCTAAACAGAATCACTGTGAAGTAAAACAGAAAACAGCCTTGATTTTGTTATTTCCTCCAAGTTCTAACAAAAGGTTTTCCCCAAATTTTAGTGCAATGTAAAGCTTTAATCATTTCACAAGTATAAATGCCAACAACTTGTCTTTTACGTATACTTGATGTAGTACATGTGAAAGAAACAACTTTTAATTTAATATGTTTGTAACTGTTTCCACATGCATTGGTGGAAGAGGCCCTATGATTGCCCACCTCAGTTAATAGATCTGCCTCTATCCGATTTTCTTGGTAGGTAATACCCAAACTGTTGTGTATGTGTCAAAACCTTGTTCTTTTGGTGATTTTAAGGCTAGGGTTCCTAATTCAGTTTTTTTCAGTTCATGAGCTCAGCTGGTGAAAAGTTTTACAAAATTTAAAAATCAAATAGAGCAATGTATACCATAAAGTAGTAGCGATATCCATGGGGTCACAGAGAGTTGGACACGACTAAGCACACCCACCTCCAGCCAACACACATGGTAGATTGTGATAGAAACATCAGTGTTTAAAGATGTTAAGCAATCAACCTTTCAAATGTATTCTGTAAGTAATTACCCTATATTATTATTAGGTTGGGCTTCCCTGGTGGCTCAGAAAGGTAAAGAATCTGCCTGCCTATGCAGGAATTGCAGATCCGATTCCTGGGTCAGGAAAATCCCCTGGAGAAGGGAATGGCTACCCTAGTCCAGGATATTTTCCTGCAGAATCACATGGACAAAGGAGCCTGGTGGGTTACAGTCCATGGAGTCACAAAGAGTTTGGACACTACTGAGCAACTAACACACACACACATATCCATTTTTAGGTTACTTATGTCACAGGGCAATGATAGCAAAAACACATAAATTAAACCATTCGCTCAATAAATATTTACTGAATAGCTATTATGTACTAGGGACTGGGCTGGGCATGACAAAATACTTAATAAAGACATTTTAAAATAACACACCTTGCTATTTGAAACTATTAAGTTTGTTGTTGTTTTAGTCACTAAGTCTTGTTGGACTCTTTGCAACCCCATGGACTGCAGCCTGTGAGGCTCCTCTGTCGATGAGATTTCCCAGGCAAGAATACTGGGTTACCATTTCCTTCTCCAGCAGATCTTCCCGACCTAGGGATGGAACCCACATTTCCTCCATTGGCAGGCGGATTCTTTACTGCTGAGCCACCAGGGAAGCCCTGAAACTATTATATTTCTTATAATACCATTATAAGTTAATTTCTGAGATATATAGGTTCAAAATATCACACTAAACTGATAATTTTTAGTAGTCACTGTCAAAATTCAACCTAATCCTATTCAAGCATTTATAGTAAAATTATGAACTTGGTAGAAAAGAGTGAAATACAGTAAGAACTTTTACTTGACATTGTTTTAAAGATTTATCATCAGATAATAAGTACTATAAAAATGGTGCTAAAGACTGTGAATTTCAGCCAAACTATAGAGTTACAGGTGATTAAAGGTCAATGATTATTGGCTTTTTTTCTTCGCAACTGCCATGAGTATTCAATTTAGAAGCACCATGATACAAATAACTATGACTGTCTCCTAACATTTTGCTTTTTGCCATAAGGAATAAAGAAATACAAATATTGTGTTTTTTATAATTTTATAACTTGGATTGGGAAAAGTTTAAACAAGTATCAGCCTATAGAAATAAAAACATTATTCTTGTCAACATAATTTAGCCAGTGTTATATATTTTAATTTTTGGTACTGCTAACTAGTCTCCTAGTGAAATCAAGCTGATAGTAATTTAAAAATCTCTTTAATACACACTTATTCTTTTGTTTTTAGAAACAAATAAACCATTGAGATCATGAGTAACTCCACTCTCCTGAAAGTCTTGTGAAGTATGTGATCTCTTATGGAATGTGGGACTGATTATGGGATACGGAGCCCCCACTCCAATGAGGAGGGCATCTGTACACATCTTATCAAGCTCATCAAGTAAGTAACAATCAGTTCATGACCTGGGGGTAGGGGGTTGTGAGCATCACATCCCTGGACAACCACATTCATCCCAGGATGAACACCCAGGTGATGAGCATTTCTTACCGTGGACCAGAGGTAGAATAGGGGCTAAGTGATTGTATCGTGTGTGTGTGTGTGTGTGTGTGTGTGTGCATGTGCATGCATAGTATCCAAATAAATACGCCTTCTTGGGACCTCCCTGGCTTCCAAAGCAGGGGATGCAGGTTTGCTCCCTGGTTGGGGAGCTAAGATCCCATGTACCTCAGCCAAAAAACCAAAACATAAAACAGAAGCAGCACTGTAACAAATTCATAAAGGCTTTAAAAGTGGTCCAAATGAAAAAAAAAAATCTTAAAAAAATGCTTTTTTTTTTCCTTTCAAAGAGTTGTTATTCAGAAAGCATCTTGAGGTTGGAATATGCAGATGGAAATGAATTAGACTGACCGTAAGTAACTTAAAAGCCTAGAAGCCATAAAGCAACATATGGAGAGGCAGAGTATGTGATAGAGGGTGGCTTCATCATTCTGTTTTCTTATTTTCACCTATAATGCTTTACAGCTAACAAAAGCTTACAGTTTCTCAGCATACCTATGAAAGGTTCCAAAGGTCAGTATGCCATTCCATTTACAAAGCCAAAGCTAGTGATGCAGAAATAGGTCTCTTACTGAAAATAGACCTGGTTACTACTTCCAGCAGAACCTGATGACTAACTGCACGACCTTGGGCAAATGACTTAACCTCTCTAGACTTGTTTTCTCATCTGTGAAATAAGAGGATCGAACAATACGACAGCTTATGTGACAGTTCTAAATCTGATTACATATCCTCAGATGTATAAATTTACACCTTGAATATTAAAACTTCCTAGGAAATTAAGGGAGTGTTGAAAAGAACTGTTTTTTACAATTATGTGCTATTTGGTACATGTTGGTAATGGTTCTCAAGTTGCTATCTTTGTATCTGTTTGGGGAGATTAAAATTCCTTGAGGATGGTGATCTCTAGATTTCTATGTGGTTAATTGCCCAATAATGTCTAGTAAAGTGTTTTGCACATTAACATTTTCAGGATAAAAAATGATGATCATTTAAAGCTTCTCTTGCTAAAGTATCAGTTTATAAGAAAATTGTACCTTCATTAAGATTCATCTTTCTTCTTCATCAGTATTTAGTACATGCTCTGGCATCTAACAACCACACGTATCAATCTCTATGGCAGACAAATTAGAATTCACTTCTTTGACTGAAAAAGTTGAGACATTTAATAGACGCAACACTGGAAATCAAGTATTTACTCAGTAAAAACCACCTGTGATACTTGGGGGCCTCCCTTGAGGCTCAGCTGGTAAAGAATCTGCCTGCAATGTGGGAGACCTGGGTTCAATCCCTGGGTTTGGAAGATCCCCTGGAGAAGGGAAAGGCTACCCACTCCAGTATTCTTGCCTGGAGAATCTCATGGACCGTATAGTTGGGTACAACTTAACGACTTTCACTTCAAAAAACTTGGGGCTTCCCTCATAGCTCAGTTGGTAAAGAATCTGCCTGCAATGTAGGAGACCCCAGTTTGATTCCTGGGTCAGGAAGATCCGCTGGAGAAAGCATAGGCTACCAACTCCAGTATTCTTGGGCTTCCCTGGTGGTTCAGCTGGTAAAGAATCCGCCTGCAACGCAGGAAACCCGGGTTCGATCATTTCTCTATACAATGCTTGCTAGACTTGAGGATCTTGATGCTAACTTAGAGCAACTGTGCAAGCTGGGACTCATAAGCCTTTACCCAGGACTCATGGGTAAAGAATTCTGAAAGAATTCAGAACTGGGGTAAGAGCACAAACCTCCCTCCCTTCCAGGCCCCAAACACCAACTTGTATCCACGTGCTTCTTATTGCCATGAGTGGACTACATTTCTTAACATGTAGGAAAGAAAATGCAATGCCATCCTCAGCTCTGAAATAGACAGCCTGGTAATTCCCAAGTGTAACCAGTTCTAATTGTGCTAATAGCTCTGTCCTTTCTAGAAGAGTACATACAAACGGGCTCCAGCTGTCCTGAGGACCTAATGTTTCATTCTTTGTACAAGCTTGACAAGTTTTCAATTGTTAATAGTATTAGCCATGATTGCCGTAATGTAACCATAGCAGAGGCGCCCTGAGTCTGCCAGGATTTTAAAAAGATGGGTGAGGCACATCCCTAAACACAGTTTCAAGGATGAGGCATTTTAATTGTCAACCAGAAAAATCTCATACATACACACAGAGAGGTGGGAAGTAGAGAAGCAAGAGCTACTGATTGAACCGGTACTCTCAGAGAGGGGCTGCTTTCAGGTAATGCTCCAAAGAGAAAAGAAAGGTGAAGAAAGACGCAGCAATGTGCAGCTGAGGTGAGGCCCCAGGCCCAGAAAAGACCTCTCCCCCAGGGCTGCCTCACAGGATCAGTCCCTCTTTGAATGGCACCGGGCAGTTACTGCTCGCCTCAAGACTCTGACTGGGGCTTTCTGATTTGACTGATTTGACATAACTCAGGGGATTTCATAGGACACTGACATTGCAAGTCTTTCACAGTTCAGCTTAAAAAAGGTCACCGCTGTAAGTTTTCAAGGGCTTTATTAATTTTTCTAAACGCCTCTCCTACTCCCTTGATACACAAATCATCTTCTTTGAAGTGCTTATATTACCACTATTTTTTGTCTATTTTTCATCTTCAGTTTTTAACTAGTTCAATTCTATGTTTAGGTTTGAGCAGTTTGTCCACATTTCCTTATCCATCTCATAAAACTCTGAAACTTTGATGAGATTTTCAATTTACACAGTTCTTCATTGTCATAAAGAGTAATCAGCAACAGCAGACACTTACAGATCTCTTAAAAAGGGAGAATGACTGAAAAAACTGGCAAAGCAAACATAGTGAATATAGGAGAGGTGGTTTCATAAGCACAAATTTCACAGGATTCCTAAGTAAATTTTTTTCATGCTATAACCATTTTTGCTTTGAAATTCATTTAACAGGAATTTTTAACAGCATTATTGTTATTACTTTTCTCTGTATGATTTTACACACACAGCATAAGTTAAATACTTATGCTTATTAGGAGTCTGCTTATTAGGCATGATAATATTATGTAGTACAAATGGAATTAACTGCCTTTTCTCCATGGGAAGATAGTTTAATATAAAAATGCCTCCATCCTTATTTTCAGGGATTAGTTCTAGAGTCAACTTGTTTGCCATCCTCCTCTGCCATCTGAGACTTTAGATCAGGACTTTGCCCTTATCCCACAGTTTCTTCATCTGTAAAATGGGCATAATGATATTCAGCATCTGTTTGATCAGGACTTTGCCCTTATCCCACAGTTTCTTCATCTGTAAAATGGGCATAATGATATTCAGCATCTGTTTGTAAAGATTCTTATAATAATCAGCACCTATAAATGTCAGCCGTTACTCTGCTGCTGCTGCTGTTGTAATAAAATGATGTGGATGCCCTTAGGATGACTAATAGCAAATTTCTTTTTTCCCTTTTTAAGGAATAAAACTACATTTAAAAACATTAAAAAGTATCCTTTGTCTCTGAAATTAAAATTTGGATTAAGAATTAAGGAACTAAACCTTTGGGACTTCCCTGGTGGTTCAGTGGCTAAGATTCTGTGCTCCCAATGCAGGGGGCCCATGTTTGATCCCTAGTGGGGGAATTATGATACCACATGCAGCAACTAAGCCTGGGTATTGCAACTATTGAGCCCCCGTGATCTAGAGCCCGTGTGCCACAACTAGAGAACTCCATGTGCTGCAATGAAGAGTCAGTGCAGCCAAAAGAAAAAAAAAGAATTATATCTGCTGCAGCCAGCACAGCAGGTAGGGATCGAAAGTAGTCGATGCCCAGTTTGGGAAAAAGAAACTAGAGACAGAATTGAAGTTTTAAAGATGGGACCAGGGAACTCAAGACCTCTTGGGTCAAGAGCCTTATTCCTCAGAACCACATCACTTTTATTTAGTGTCTTGGCAAGCAGAAAGTATCTGTTGTGCTACGATGAAGTCAGCCTCCTGTGTCCACGGTCACATCTCCCATTTTATTGATTACTTTAAACTATCTTTACTATTTTCTTGTACAAGGGCTATCACCTAGCTGGAGGTCATGGACCCATATATGCCTTTGGAAAACATCTTAGTGTGTGCACAAGCAGCGATCTGAACCTGCGCTGACCCGGCGTTCTAAGGTCCACACTATGTTTTTCCTTAGCTTAGCAGGGCATGACAACCCCAACTGATCAACCCGATGTACTTTTATTTGGGTTATGCTGTATCGCTGTATTTTGCTTTTCTTCTTTTCCCATGGTGATTTTCTCCTGGCTTAGCCAGAGCAACAGGTGGCTGACTATTAACCCCTGCATATATCTTCCACTAATATTCAGTTTCTATAATTCCAAAGTACTTATAAAGAATTAGGCAAATTGAGAAGTTAGCAAAATGTTATTTTATGTTAATTGAGTCTAAGTCTTCAGTTCTATTCCTACTTCAAATGCTACTGGAGTTAGGTAAAGTGTCATCTAGAGAAATCTTTGTACTACATATATTAGATGAAAATGAAGCCACAGAAAAGAAAAAACAACACTGTATTACATTCTCTCCAAGGACAAAATAACTTAAAAGTAAAGAAACAATGATTTTCCTCTAAAGCTCAAAAATTTTAAACTCCACTGAACTACATACAAATTGGGATAAAGGGGAGAATAATTCTCAAAGTTTGAATGTATCATAAGCTCAATTCCTCTTTTCAAAATATTCACCTGGTTAGTCTGTGTTTGGCTTTGAAAATGCATAAAAGAGAATCTTTATCTGTGGAATTCTCCAGGGAAGAATGCTGGAGTGGGTAGCCATTCCCTTCTCCAGGGAATCTTCCCAACCCAAGGATTAAACCTGGGTCTCCTGCACTGCAGGCTAATTCTTTACCATTTGAGCCACCAGGGAAGCCAAAAGAGAGTCTAGGTAGAGCGAAATCAACATATAAACAACATACATCCTAAATATATTTTAGCATTTTCAAAATGATTAGCATCTTATTTAATACATATGGCTTGTGTTTCTCTCTTTGAGGTAAGCTTTTGCATATAAAGAGAAAAATCTGCCTTCATTGTATTACTATCTGCTGCATATCAAAACAAGAGTACCCAAGCACAGTGACTTAAAACAACACATACTCTGGGTCTGAGTCTGAGTGAGGTTTAGCTTGGTCCTCTCTTCTGGGTCTCACAGACCTCAATCAACATGTCAACTGGGCTGAGCTTTCATCTGAAACTCAACTGGGGAAGGGTCTACTTCCAAGCCTACTCAGTTGTTGGTGGAAGCTCCTTGAAGCTGTAAGACTGAGTTTCAGCCTCCTGCTGGAAGTCAGCTGGTGGCTGCCCTCTGCCTGTAGAAGCTGCTTGTAGATCTTGGCTACCCCAGGTTCCCCAATGTGCCTGCTTGCCCCCTCAAAATCAGGAAAGGAGAGAGAGGGGCCTCAGCATGACAGACACTGCAGTTTTACATCACATAATCACATACAAGTAATCACATATGCCCTGTCACTTTTCCCCTGTTCTATTGACTGGAAGCAAATCACTATCTACAGTCAAGGCTTCGATCACATAGTGCATAGGCACCCGCAGGCAAGAGCATGGAGAACCTTAAGAATCTGTCTGCAGGACTTCCCTGGTGATCCATCCAGTGGTCGAGAAACCGCCTGCCAATGCAGGAGACACAGGTTTGATGCTGGTCCAGAAAGAGCCCACACCCCACACAGCAATAAAGCATGTCTGTCACAACTATTGAGCCAGTGCTCTAGAGTCCGTGTTCCATAAAAAGAGAAGCCACTGCAATGAGAAGTTCACACACTGCAATGAAGAGTACCCCCACCTCGCTGCAACTAGAAAAAGTCCTCACACAGCAACAAAGACCCAGCACAGCCATCAATAAATACATAAACTTAATGCATTCTATTAAAAACAGAATCTGCACTCATGTATTTTAATACTTAGTAGATTCGTTTTTAGTGGAAGAGAAGGATGACAATATTGATTTCCTTAAGCCTAAAATGTCTACATTCCACATTTTCTCTTTTGTCCTCTCAATAATTGAGTAGTGGCCTTTTTGATGTATTATTTTGAAATGATGGTGAACACTAGCTATACATTTGCCTATAATTCAAATTTTAAAACAGATTCCTTTTCGTAAAAACGTATCTTTTTGGCCTAGCACAGAATAAGTGTGTCAGGTTCTAGAAAGGCTGGTGCTTAGACTTCTAGTGTTTTTAAGCACTTGCTCAGTGGCTGGAGGCTGGCTGCTGAGAAGAGAGTATGACACAGTCTTTTCAAGGATCTTTCACTGGGAAATCCTTCAGCCTGTACTAGGAAGAAGAGACATCACTATCAAACACTGGGCTTACCGGGCATTCCTATGCCTCTGAATTCAAGATGGACCAGATATTTGTCCTAAGATGACATAATTTACCAGCAATATGGTGAGATGGTGACTTCATCTTAGTTCAACATTCATGCGACACCACTCTTTCTACAGGCTTAAACAAATTCAAGGTAGTCCTTGTGAATTGTAGATGACATGATCATGATTATGGATGATGCTCTATGTGATAGTAAAGGCTTAAAGAGATTGCCAAAGACTATATGGAAAAGAACTTACAAGTAGGCATGATACCTGGAATTCTTGACATAATTGAGTTCACCTTTTAAAATGTGAGGCCATGCCATCCGTTTTCTAATCTATTGATATGCGGTACTCATATAATATGATGTGGAGATTACTGACATTATTAGTAACCAATACCTCACATCCCCATAGCTTTCACATTTTCAGAAGATATTTATAACTATTATTTCACTTTAGTTAAGTAAAAATGGAATCAAGGATGATTCATTTACCTCTATTGCTTTTTAGTCTGACTTTTATTATATGTAGTGAGTTTTATCTCTCTTTTACAATGGAAATTAAATTACCATCTTTTCTTTAAATATCAGCTCCAACTATTCTTCGCCTGAAGAAGCCTTCTGAGAGAGCCTTCTGGCCCCTGCTAGTACATTCTTCTACTTTTGTGTCTTTGCACAGAAGAGCTTTGCGTTACTCTGTCTCTTACTCTGAACATTCAGTTGTTTTCAAGGATATTTTATATTTCATTTGCTGGAAGGGAGGCTTCACCAAGGGAAGGGATTTCACTTGTTTTTAATTTTGGTCGGGGTTATGCTGTATGCCTCATAAATGTACTCCTGCTTATAGAAGCATTCGGCAAAGGGACCCATGATCTCACACTTGGTTGCTGATGAAAGGATCTTCAGAAAACATTTCCCCTACTTGTCCTTCTGTCTCTGTGGTAGGCTGAAAAAAGTGACCACCTTTTTCCCACCTTAGGTACTGATACTCATTTTACAAACTATTTGCAGTACTTTATTAATATTTTAAAGCATTATATAGTCCAGCATATTTTCTACTAATAAAAGGTGATTTTTAAACTTTTTTAAAAAATAACAGAATTTTTATCCAAAATTTTATATGGAAATCTCAATATATAAAAGAGATCAAAGCCATTTTGCTCTAATGAAAGGGGATGGTGGTGGATGGGGAACAGGTCTACCTTGCCTGCCACTCAGCCACCCCAGGACCTTCTCAGAGGCCTCAGGAAGCACCTGAAACTCTCTCTCTAAGGCAGCAATTGGGGCTTCTCTGGTGGCTGAGAAGGTAAAGACTCTGACTGCAATGCAGAAGACCTAGGTTCAATCCCTGGTTCGGGAAGATCCCCTAGAGAAGACAATGGCTACCCACTCCAGTATTCTTGCCTGGGGAACTCTATGGACAAAGGAGCTGGGCAGGCTACAGTCCATGGGGTCACAAAGAGTCAGACACGACTGAGCAGTTAACACTTTCACACTTTTCACTTTCAAGGCAATAATAACTTCTGAGTCTCATTTCCAACAACTACTTGGGAGCTGGCCATGTAGCCAGGTTCAGATGTCCACAGCAAGTTGCTATCTTACCTGTACAAGGTGACACTTGGCTCTAATTTTCCAGGAAAGCTGATTAGTTCATGTTGATGTATTCACATTAGCATTATGTTAATATTATTGATATTGTCAAGGACTTTGAGATATCTTACATTAGCAATTTCCCTCAAGAATGACAAGAGAAAGAATGAGCTGGCTGGGTCACCCCAAGTTTAAAGACAGGACTAATCAAGATCTTTTCAAAATGTCATCTGTTGATCCAACCAACTTCATTGGACATCTTTCAAAGTCATAACAGCTAACAATGCTCACAAACAATGTTTCAAAGCAAATACTTCATCATTCATTTACAGTTTTTAAAACTGAGACTCAGAAGTTAGATAACTTTGCTGAGCTCATACAGCCTGAAAATGGCACTGCTGGAATCTGAACCCAGGTCAGTCTTGTTCCAAGGCATATGTTCTTTATAGATTTCTCCAAGGAGGTAGGCAAGGCCCCTTTGGAGGCACATGTTGTAAAACCCAGATTTACCTCTTAATTGCCAAGTTACTTAACCTATGGAATGGCAAATCGATGGGGAAACAGTGGAAACAGTGTCAGACTTTAATTTTGGGGGCTCCAAAATCACTGCAGATAGTGACTGCAGCCATGAAATTAAAAGATGCTTACTCCTTGGAGGAAAGTTATAACCAACCTAGACAGCATATTAAAAAGCAGAGACATTACTTTGCCAACAAAGGTCCGTCTAGTCGAGGCTGTGGTTTCTCCTGTAGTCATGTATGGATGTGAGACTTGGACTATAAAGAAAGCTGAGTGCCGAAGAACTGATGCTTTTGAACTGAGGTGTTGGAGAAGACTGTTGAGAGTCCCTTGGACTGCAAGGAGATCCAACCAGTCCATTCTAAAGGAGATCAGTCCTGGGTGTTCATTGGAAGGACTGATGTTGAAGCTGAAACTCCAATACTTTGGCCACCTGATGTGAAGAGCTGACTCGTTTGAAAAGACTCTGATGCTGGGAAAGATTGAGGCAGGAGAAGAAGGGGACAACAGAGGATGAGATGGTTGGATGGCATCACCAACTCAATGGACATGAGTTTGGATAGACTCTGGGAGTTGCTGATGGACAGGGAGGCCTCACGTGCTGCAGTTCATGGGGTCGCAGAGTCAGACATGACTGAACGACTGAACTGAACTATCCTCTGGAAGCCTGTTTCCTTGCCTGTAAAATCAGGAAACCAAAAAACCTATCACATAGGCCACAGTGAAAACTAAATGAGTTAACATGTAAATGGTGATCGCAAAAGTCCCTGGAATAATCGTACAGTATATATTCTTAACCAGGGTTGTCATTTATTAATAAATTTAAGTTATGAAGGGCTTCACTGGTAGCTCAGCTGGTAAAGAATCTGCCTGCAATGCAGGAGACCCTGGTTCGATTCCTGGGTTGGGAAGATCAGCTGGAGAAGGGATAGGCTACCCACTCCAGTATTCTGGACTGGAGAATTCCATGGACTTGTATAGTCCATGGGGTTGCAAAGAAGTCAGGCAGGACTAGTGACTTTCACTTTCACTTGAGTTATGAGCCAGGCCTTCTACAGTAATTCTGTGCTTCTCTGTATTTTATCTAGAGTTGTGTTTGAAGAAATCCTGGCTTCTGCAAAAGATCAGGACAAGCTGTGAACTGAGACGAGTTACCTCTGAGACTTGCTTTGTGTACACTTACGACCTGTACATTCCTACCAAATTAGTTTCATGCTTAGAAAATACCAAGAGGTCACTTAACTCATCTTCATGCTGTGGCTTGGTCTCTTCTGAAATTATCTACCTCAGTTGGAAATAGCTCCAGAGAAAGAGGTTTTATGGCTTCCTATGGTAACTGATTCAAATGTCAGATGTGGACAGACCCAAAGCCATGAGCACTGTGCTGTGGGCTTCATCTGGGGCATGAGGTCAGGAATACCTAAAATCTTCCTCTAGAGACCTGGGCCATTTTACAAAGGGGCTTCTTGAATTTCAGCTGGTATCCTTCCTTCTAAATCAATGCCTAGCCCATTCTTCCTTTCATCGGTTCTTGGAATTAATGAATATCTCTATTTAAAAACTGTATCATCTGTACAGGAAAAAAAGTTATGTTCCTTTCAGAACTGCAGAGCTCAGTAAGGAAGTGATTTACTGCAAACTGAGCTGTGTTAAGGGAGCAAACTGGGGTTGTGCTGGGCGAGGGTGAGGGGTGAGTACTGAACTGGTAACAGTGAGGTGTTAAGAAAACCTCTAGCCTGGGAATAAGAAGAAACAGATTCTGCAACACTGACTTTTTATCTGGCCTTAGGCAGATACAACGGAGAAGGCAATGGCACGCCACTCCAGTACTCTTGCCTGGAAAATCCTATGGACGGAGAAGCCTGGTAGGCTGCAGTCCATGGGGTCGCTAAGAGTCGGATATGACTGAGTGACTTCACTTTTACTTTTCACTTTCATGCATTGGAGAAGGAAATAGCAACCCACTCCAGTGTTCTTGCCTGGACCTATGGGGTCGCACAGAGTCAGACACGACTGAAGTGACTTAGCAGCAGTAGCAACAGGCAGATAAAAAGTGTGTAAGGCTTTATACACTGACTGTTTATCTGGCCTTAGGCAGTCCCATAAAAAGGGGATGATGATAACTATGCTGCTTATTTTAAAGGCGTGTTGTGACAATCAACTGAGATCATGTTAAGCAAAGCGTGTCAGTGACTATAAGATACTGTGTAACAGGTGGTTCTTGGCGGGGGTGGTGGGGGGAAGACTTGGACACCACCAGGCAAAGTCTCTGACCCACAATCCCAGCAGCATGACCACAGGTGCCTCAACTTTCTGAGCTCCTTCCACCTTTGCAGAAGAGGGTTTGCATCAAGAGGTGGTCCTCCCGCTGGCTCTCAAAGTGAGGACGTGGCTGACAGAGACAGGGAGATGGAACCTAGCCGATGGAACTAAGGATGGAACTAAGGGCCGAACTTGACCCAGGAATGCCCAATGCTGCTTAAACCTGGGGTCATCACTACACAGAGCAGCCAGCTTTCCTGGCTGCTGTAAGTGCTGGTATCAAGGACAGTGTTTGAGTGGGTCTAGGCTAGGACATGGAGAAGGCAATGGCACCCCACTCCAGTACTCTTGCCTGGAAAATCCCATGGATGGAGGAGCCTGGTGGGCTGCAGTCCATGGGGTCACGAAGAGTCGGACACGACTGCGCAACTTCACTTTCACTTTTCACTTTCATGCATTGGAGAAAGAAATGGCAACCCACTCCAGTGTTCTTGCCTGGAGAATCCCAGGGACGGGGGAGCCTGGTGGGCTGCCGTCTATGGGGTCGCACAGAGTCGGACACGACTGAAGCGACTTAGCAGCAGCAGCAGCAGCAGGCTAGGACAAGGCTGTCTATTTTACAGGTGCCCCAGGTCAGGGCTCTGAGGCAGGGTGTACACCCCATAGTGGTCCTTCTGAGTATTTGACCCTTGCCATCCTCCTCTTTATTCTGGCCTGAGAGCAGTGCTGCTTTCCTTCTCTTCAGAAGCATCACCACTATGGTCAACCACTCTTTGCTGGGCTAGATGTGAGACCCTTAAAACCCCCATCTCCCCACCCCACCCCTTCTCCAGAGGGATCCAGGGTGTCCTCACATCACTCAGTGACTCTGCCATGCAGTGTCCCTTTCTGCTGGCGAAGCAGGTCTCTCTCCTGTGTCACTGAGCCCAAGCTTCCACCTCTTCTCTCCTCCTCCTCCTCCGTTCACATCCATCCTCCCTGCCTTCACCAGGAACCCGCACCCTCCCAAACCCTAGTGGGAACCCTCACCATCAACCTTAGACTTAGGATTCCTGTCATCATGATTACTGGCATTTGAAAATCACCCTGAAGTTGGATACTGTGTACAGCTATGCAAAACAAGTCACATTTTTACTTTCCTTTAAAAAAAAAAAAGTTCAAGAATTGAGAATAGAGGGAAAAGCCTTAATAGATAATGATAGACAAAGTGTATCAAAGGCTTACTATGTGCCCAGCATCAGATAACAGTTTAAAAGGATTATATCCTTTAATCCTCCATACAGACCAATGAGTTAGGCATTACTCTTATTAGCTCCACTTAACAAATGATTACACTGAGTCTTTAGGGATATTGTATCACTCTACTTTACACACTTAATAAGTGGTAGAATCAGGATTTAAATCATATATTTCACTGCCTTTGTGAAATAATTAAGCAATGGCTTTCTACTGCTAACTGACAGCTTAGTATATGTATGAGAAAACAGTAACTCTGAATTAATACAGATGTATGATAAAGCAAGATAAAGAGATAATAATCCTAAGGGGAAAATGAAATTAAAGATCTTCCTTAGGATCAAGGAAAACCAAGGTTTCATTAAACAGCAATTAATACTAGTCAAATTAGCAACCAGTATGTTAGCATTTCTTTGTATCTTGTTCTCCATTGCATTTGCTTCAAATAAGCTTCAAATATTTGAGGTTTGCTGGTGATTCCTATCTTTTTAGCAGGAGCATACAACTGGCTAGACCACGTGCTCAGTCTCTTCAGTTGTGTCCTCCTCTTTGCGACCCCACGGACTGTAGACCACCAGGCTCCTTTGTCCATGGGATTTTTCATGCAAGAATACTGGAGTGGGTTGCCATTTCCTCCTCCAGGGGATCTTTCCAACCCAGTGATCAAGCCTGCGTCTCCTGTGTTTCCTGCATTGGCAGGTGGATTCTTTACCATTGAGTCACCTGGTACACATAGATAATAAAAAGAGCTCTTTTATCTAAGCCTGCTACTGCTATTGGTAAGGAGTTAAGGCTCCAAGAAAATAACAAACACGACATGATGGTTTCACCATCCCAGTGTGTCTAGGATCTCCGTGCCCATCCAAGATACAATGAGTAAGTATTCCTCATGGCTAACATCACACACTTCTAAATGTTTGAAAGAGCCCAGGCCTAGGAGCAAGACCTCATATCCTCCAGAAAATGCCTGCCTCCCCCAAGCCTTCTCTGGCTTCCAGATCTGGGTCTTCACATGCACCGCCCTATTATACAAGCCTGTCCCTAGATAATGGGAGCTTTCAGGCAGAAACGCAGTGGCAATTACATTAGCGTGCTCTTCAATACATCTTTTAAAACAAGCCATAGCTCTTGGAGTAAAAACGTCTTCAGAAGGAGTCCCACACCACCTTCTCTGAAATTGATTACACTAAATTTGGAGATAAATTACAACAAGTATACTTTTCCTAAATATTTATTTATATTTATTTATTTGACTGTGCTGAGTCTTTGTTACAGCATGCAGTTCCCGGATCAGGGATTGAACCCAGGCCCCCTGCATTGGGAGCTTTTTGTCTTGGCCACTAGACCACCAGGGAAGTCCCAACAAGTATACTATTTTTAAACACATGTACTTTTTACTTTTAGCTGTAAATAATGAAATAATGAGAACTCCTTCATTAGGAAGATGAGACACAAGCATTGATAAAAACGCCTTCATTAATATCATGGATTAATGGCCAGCAGGAGTCCTTCTTTTGTGTTCACGCTTCCAGATTTGAAATAAGAAATATCATTAATAGGCCTCATTTGCAGGCTGGCAGTGGGTTGCTCCACTAAAAGAATGAGTGATGATTAGTTCATCTGAGGAGGAGAATGTTTATGGCTCACAGTTGGGAAGCTAGACCATTAAAGCAGTCCACTGCTCTTTCAAAGAAAGGAAGGGTACATTCATGATGTCCTTCTCTTCAAAGCCCATCCTTTAAATGAGGGTTATAGAGGAGGAAATGCATGCTTTTATCCAAATGATAACTGATGTCAAACAATCTAACATGGAATCAATTCCATTTGTACCAAATCATCAGATTCTGACACTTATGATTTATTTCCCTAAACTCATTATTCATGGCTTTTCCTTTTCCAAGAAAAAGTTAGTAATGACTTTATTCTCTCATCAAATTAAATTAATACATATGTACCTAGTCCCTACCATGAGCCATACTGTTAGGGGAAGCACACAGATTGAAACCGCCCACTCTGGCCAGGCACCATAGTAACCATCTGCATGAGTGGTTTTATGACAGGAGATCCTGATAAGGAATATGGAACTAATAAGCCACCACCAACCGGAAGAGCTCGGGAAAGGTCAAAAGGAGACACCGCATGTCCGTCCACTTCCCAGAATCCCTCTCGCTAGCATCGGTCTTGGCTGAGCGATGCCTGCGCCACCAGGAAAGACTCTGAATTAGAATGATTGGCCAAAGACCACCCAGAAACTAATCCCATCATCATAAAACCCAAGACTGCGAGCCACGGGGCAGAGCAGTTCTCCTGGGTTCCTTTACCCTACTGCTCTCCACCCTGGTGCCCTTTCCCAATAAAATCTTTTGCTTTGTCAGCAGATGTGTCTCCTCGGACAATTCATTTCCGAGTGTTAGACAAAAGCCCAGTTTCAGGCCCTGGAAGGGGTCCCCCTTCCTGCAACAATACCACACCAGCAGGATACAAAGGTAAATAAGGCATTGTTCTAATCTTCAAAATCTCACCCTAGAATAAGAGGGAGATTTAGGGAAGAGTTGTACTAACAAAGGTAGCTAAAACTGTACAAAGAAAGGACAAAGAAGCAACTGATTGATGCTGCTTGGATGAGTCAAGGAAGGTTTCAGAGCAAACAATGACTGAGCCAATCATTGATCAGTACTTTGTACTTTCCAAAAAGAAGGGCTTTCCTACAACAGGCACCAAGGTCCAGAGGCCCAGTATAATTAGTCCAGCGTGTTATGTCTGCAGGAAGAGTATAAATAGGAAGGAAAGTTTGGAAAGGTAAAGTAATAGAAGGACATATATCAGAGTTAATATCTGATCTTGCAAACAGTTAATAGTCACAAATCGATATGAGTTTTAGAAAAATCACTGATGAGCAGCGTGGAGAGTGAACTGCAGAAGGGTGGTAGGGAGCCCATAAGAAACCTACGGTAGTAGTCCAGACAGGCAGTAGTCCAGGCAGGCAGAGGGTAGGAACTAGGGCAGGAGTGGCAGGGTGGAGAAGAAAGGTCAAATGTTTTCTGAAGGAAGAATAAACAGGTGAGCATCCATTGATAAACCTGAGTTCTTCGAGAAAAGGATTACAGAATCTGCTACCAAGTCCAAACTCATTCTGCTTGCTGCAAGATAGGTCAGTACACCGAGAGGTGACGTGTTGACACAAGGAATATGACTTTATTCAGACAGAGAATATGATACACTAGTGTCTCCAAAGAAAAAAAAAACATCAGTGTCTGGATGCCAGCTTCTTTTATAGAATAGAGAAGGAGAGGAGGTGAGGATGTATGTAAAAAGACCTTTTGTCTTGCAAAATAGGAAGAGATGTTAACTTCTTTTCTGTAGCCATTCACAAGTGGGCAGGGTCCCCTGAAGCAGGCCATTAGGTATGATTATAATACAAAAGGCTTTCCAGGTGGCTCTAGAGGTAAAGATGGAGAAGGAAATGGCAACCCATTCCAGTACTCTTGCCTGGAGAATCCCATGGATGTGACAGTCCCTGGGGTCGCAAAGAGTCCGACATGACTGAGCGACTTCGCTTTTGCTTTCTAGTGGTAAAGAACCTGCCTGCCAATGCAAGAGACATAAGAGACACAGGTTCAGGTTCCATCCCTGGGTTGGGAAGACCCCCTGGAGGAGGGCATGGCAACCCACTCCAGCATTCTTGCCTGGAAAATCCCACGGACAGAGGAGCCTGGTGGGCTACAGTCCATGGGGTCCCAAAGAGTTGGACACGACTGGAGCAACTTAGCATGCACGCACATAATTACAAAACCAACCGAAAACCAAGGTGAAAGTCAAAGAAACAGATCCAACATGGAGTCAGAATTGGCTCTTCCTTGTTACAAATCCCACAGGAGAACAGTATTAGGAGTAAGGGAGTGAGTTCATCCTTTCCAGAACAGCAATGCGTGAAGTAGAAGAAATACTCTTCATTCATTCATCTATCCCTGGGTACTACTTATGTTTCTATGTATTTTAGAGTACTAATTTTAAAACCTTTAAAAATACTCCAAGTGTTTCAAAGTGAGAAAGCTTGGTGGGTGATGGGTAAAATCGTTAGCAGATAGAGAGATGAGGTTAGACCATCAGAATTACATTAACGAGACAGGACTGCCTGCCCTGAGCAAAGGCAGGAGATGCCCTCTCCGATCAGACAAGACTCCTGCCAGGAGCAAAGGTGTGACATGCTCACTCATGCATGGAGACAAATCAACTTAGACATAATAAAGCCAAAGGATTTGATTAGGAATGTTTGGGATCAGTGACTAGGTTAAAATAACAGGAAAGGAAAGCACAAGGACAGAACATCACATGATAAGTGGGGGGGTGGGCGGGGCGGGGGGGAGGGGGAGGGTATACTTTGGTTTGGGTTGATAAAAATAGGTGAGAGAGTCAGGTGATTCTTCCTGGTTTGGTAATGGCTGTGATCCGGCAAATGAGAAAATAGAAGAGGTTAAAAAAAGAGAAGCCAAATGAATAAGAAAGGATGGCCGAAGAGGCATAAGGATAACGGAACTGTCAGAGTAAAATATTGGGGTCGTGGATAAGGGCAGCCTCCTATGTATAAAGGTCAATTTTAAACTTAGCAGTGAAAAAGACATTTTAAAGGGCAAGTCAGAGCACAGGCAGAAACAACGAGCTGCCTGGGTCACAAATACAACTAGAATTCTGGCACAGACTTCAGCGTTTTCTAGCCCAGGAATGAAATCAAGACACTAAGAGCTGGCCACTGCAGTAATGAGCATTACTTGTAATAGGATCATTGCTCTGAAAGAACATTAGACTAATTTGGATTTAACTCCCAACAGGCTCGTATTTAAGGTAAAAATACAAAAGGAAACAGAGAAAAATGAAAAAACTTGCATTTACTGAACAGAAAGACTCCTCCCCCTTCACTGCCGGTAATTAACAGACAAGTGGAATAATCTAGTAGGGAAATAGCCAAATCGGTGATTCTAGAATCTCTAGTGTACCTATTATAGAGAACACTGAGGGCAGGTAATTTAAGTATACAGGCCCAGTTGTCTTGCTCCTATGTTAACAGTTTATGAGGTCAAACTCTAACAGATACAATTCTAGAGGAAGCCGCAACTCTATGGGATAAGAATTTTCCAAAGGATTTAATCCTACAAGTTAATTATATATAATATTCACCTATGAGTTTAAATATGTCTTCGCATACACAAATGCCTCAGTCCATGCATATATGTATGAGACTATATGAAGACTCACAGTCATAGAAGAAACGCCTGAAAAATTCAACTCTGTCAATTCCGTTTCAGCAGCTGTGCAGTATGAGAAACAATGAAGAGATATATCCCCAAAGGGACAAGCTTGGGCTTCGAAAGTCAAAAAAGAAAATAAGAATTCACAGCACAGTGGATTTCTGAAACAGTATAGATTGTAGTCAGTTAAGTGACAGCTTACTTAAGAGAATGGCTATCCTACTTTCAAACTGGGAGGGGGACATAAAGTTCACCTCAACACGTGTTAATTTCACCCTTGCTCTCTATGAGACTCAATGCCAAGTGCTTCAGATCCACAGAGGGTAAGAAGAATTCCCATTCATTGGCGCTCTGTACCAATCTCATCTCTTATCTCTACAGTATTACCACTTAGAGCTGACACTGTGTTCAACAGATATTCTAGCTAGCAAATACAACACATGAGGTTGCAAATTCAATACAATTTGATCCATGACCAAAACAGAAAATTCATTTAATTTGTTGTTATTGTTGTTCAGTCACAAAGTCATCTCTAATTCTTTGTGACCCCTTGGACTGTAGCATGCCAGGCTTCTCTGTCCATGGGGTTCTCCAGGCAAGAATACTGGAGTGGGATGTTGCCATTTCCTCTTGTAGAGACTATTTCCACCCCAGGGATTGAAATTGCTTCTCCTGCATTGGCAGGTGGATTCATACCACTGAGTCACCAGGGAAGCCCTCATTTAATTTAGATACTGGCATTTTCAGAACTAAAATGGACTGGAATGGGTGAGTTTAACTCACATGACCATTATATCTACTATCTACTACTGTGGGCAAAAATCCTTTAGAAGAAATGAAGTAGCCATCATAGTCAACAAAAGAGTCCAAAATGCAGTACTTGGATGCAATCTCAAAAACAAAGAATGATCTCTGTTCGTTTCCAAGGCAAACCATTCAATATCAGAGTAATCCAAGTCTATGCCCCAACCAGTACTGCTGAAGAAGCTGAAGTTGAACAGTTCTATGAAGACCTACAAGACCTTCTAGAATTAACACCCAAAAAAGATGTCCTCTTCATCACAGGGGAATGAAATGCAAAAGTAGGAAGTCAAGAGATACCTGGAGTAACAGGCAAATTTGGCTTTGGAGTACAAAATGAAGCAGGTCAAAGGCTAACAGAGTTTTGCCAAGAGAATGCACGGATCATAGCAAACACTCTCTTCCAACAACACAGGAGAAGACTCTACACATGGACATCACCAGATGGTCAACACCGAAATCAGATTGATTATATTCTTTGCAGCCAAAGATGGAGAAGCTCTATACAGTCAGCAAAAACAAAACCAGGAGCTGACTGTTCCTCAGATCATGAACTCCTTATTGCCAAATTCAGACTTAAAATGAAGAAAGTAGGGAAAACCATTAAACCATTCAGGTATGATCTAAATCAAATTGCTTATGATTACACAGTGGAAGTGACAAGTAGATTCAAGGGATTAGATCTGATAGAGTGCCTGAAGAACAATAGATGGAGGTTCATGACATTGTACAGGAGGCAGGGATCCAGACCATCCCCCAAAAAAGAAATGCAAAAAAGCAAAATAGCTGTCTGAGGAAGCCTTACAAATAGCTGAGAAAAGAAGAGAGGAAAGGCCAAGGAGAAAAGAAAAGATATACCCATTTGAATGCAGATTTCCAAAGAATAGCAAGGAGAGATAAGAAAGCTTTCCTCAGGGATCCCTGCAAAGAAATAGAGGAAAACAATAGAATGGGAAAGACTAGAGATTTCTTCAAGAAAATTAGAGATACCAAGGGAACATTTCATGCAAAGATGGGCACAATAAAGGACAGAAATGGTATGGACCTAAGAGAAGAGAAGATATTAAGAAGAGGTGGCAAGAATTCACAGAAGAACTATACAAACAAGATCCTCACAACCCAGATAATCACGATGGTATGATCACTCACCTAGAGCCAGACATCCTGGTATGCAAAGTCAAGTGGGCCTTAGGAAACCTCACTATGTACAAAGCTAGTGGAGGTGATGGAATTCCAGTTGAGTTCTTGCAAATTCTAAAAGATGTTGCTGTTGAAGTGCTGCACTCAATATACCAGCAAATTTGGAAAACTCAGCAGTGGCCACAGGACTGGAAAAGGTCAGTTTTCATTCCAATCCGAAAGAAAGAAAATGCCAAAGAATGGTCAAACTACTGCACAATTGCACTCATCTCACACACTAGCAAAGTAATGCTCAAAATTCCCCAAGCCAGACTTCAACAGTATGTGAACCGTGAACTTTCAGATGTTCAAGCTGGATTTAGAAAAGGCAGAGGAACCAGAGATCAAATTGCCAATATCCTCTGGATCATCAAAAAAGCAAGAGATTTCCAAATCTACTTCTGTTTTATTGACTACACCAAAGCCTTTGACTGCGTGGATCACAACAAACTGTGGAAAATTGTTAAAGAGGTGGGAATACCTGACCACCTTACCTGCCTCCTGAGAAATCTGTATGCAGGTCAAGAAGCAACAGTTAGAACTGGACATGGAACAACAGACTGGTTCCAAACCAGTAAAGAAGTACGTCAAGGCTGTATGTTGTCACCCTGCCTATTTAACTTCTATGCAGAGTACATCATGTGAAATGCCAGGCTGGATGATACACAAGCTGGAATCCAGATTGGGAGAAATATCGATAACCTCAGATACACAGGTGAATCCACCCTTATGGCAGAAAGTGAAGAAGAACTAAAGAGCCTTTGATGAAAGTGAAAGAGGAGAGTGAAAAAGCTGGCTTAAAACTCACTATTCAGAATACTAACATCATGGAATCCAGTTCCCATCACTTCATGGCAAATAGATGGGGAAACAACGGAAACAGTGAGAGACCTTTTTTTTTTTGGCTCCAAAATCACTGCAGATGGTGACTGAAGCCATGAAATTAAAAGACACTTTCTCCTTGGAAGAAAAGCTATGACCAACCTAGACAGCATATTAAAAAGTGGAGACATTACTTTGCCGACAAATATCTATCTAGTCAAAGCTATGGTTTTTCCAGTACTCATGTATGGATGTGAGAGTTGGACTATAAAGAAAGCTGAGCACAAGCTGCTCTGTAGATGAGGTGGAGGTAAAATTTTTCCTTACTGATTGACCGACATTTTTCTTGCCAGTGATGTTATCGTTCATCTTCTAAAGTGAAGTCATTTTACAACATCAGGGTATAGTATTAACTCTAAAAGAATCTTAAGGTTTTTCATGTCACTGAGAAATCTGTTTATGTTGAAAGCTATTGAACTCCTACTATGTGTCAGACATAACAGGAGTTTCCAAGCCCTCTGATTGGTCATTTGGGCTGCCTGAGGCGTGTTCAAGACCATGTCAACCTGTGGTTTTCCAGTGCCTGACTGACAACACTACACAGAAGCGTGTACAGACAAGCTCAATGAATCTTTTTTATTTTAATTGTCTGGTCATTTGTCCACTTTTTCTACCTAAATACCTAATATATATATACATATGTATATATATGTATAACCATTCTTTTAAAATTTAAAAGAATTGTCAGGTAAAATACAGGTGTGCTACGTCACTTCAGTAGAGTCCATCTCTTTGGGACCCTATGGAACATCGCCCTCCAGGCTTCTCTGTCCATGGGATTCTCCAGGCAAGAATACTGAAGCGGGCTCCAGTGCCCTCCTCCAGAGGATGTTCCCGACTCAGGGATCAAACCTGCGGGACTCAGGGATCGAATTTTCTTATGTCTCCTGCATTTACAGGAGGTTTCTTTACCACTAGTGCCACCTATTTTAGAAAGCAATGAATAATTTTTTAATGTAAGTATATACCAAGCATTGCATGGGCTATACTTCCATTTGAAAAGCATGTGCTGCCTTTCGGAAATTCAAGTTTAAATGAGCATCCTATATTTTATTTGCAAAATCTGGTAGAGCTGAGAGCTTCAGTATATGAGAGAAATGTTCAGAGTCGGGGTGGGAGGCAAAAAGGAACCCAAACTGAAGACCTTTCTGAATGGCTGCATATTGTAGAGGCTTCCCCTGTGTTTGTTCCTCCTTCTCTTTCTCTTCTTTTCTTGCCCTTCTACTGGGCCTTGAAGAAATGCCAAGAAGTTTATGTCCCTGTCCTATGTGAGCATACTACTGCTAAAACAAATACAGTCATATAAGGAAATATGACATGTGCTGGGGCCAAAGAGGAGGATAAAAACCATAATTCAAAAAGATGCTGCACCCCAATGTTCACTGCAGTACTATTTACAATATCCAGAACATGCAAGCAACCTAAAAGTTCATCGATAGAGCAATGCATAAAGAAGATGTGGCATATATATTTACAATGGAATACTGCTGCTAAGTCACTTCAGTTGTGTCTGACTCTGTGCGACCCCACAGACGGCAGCCCACCAGGCTCCTCCATCCATGGGATTTTCCAGGCGAGAGTACTGGAGTGGGGTGCCATTGCCTTCTCCGACAATGGAATACTACTTGGCCATAAAAAAGGAACAAAATTGGGTCATTTGCAGTGACATGGATGGACCTAGAGTCTGTCATACAGAATGAAGTAAGTCAGAAGACGAAAAACAAATAATTGTATATTAAAGCACATATATGGAATCTAGAAAAAGGGTACAGATCAATGTATTTTCAGGGCAGGAATAGAAATGCAGACATAGACCATTCCACATTCTACATGTGGATACAGAGTGGGGAAGGAGAGGGTGAGATGAATTGAGAGAGTAACACTGACCCATATACCCACTGTGTGTAAAACAGATGGCTAGTGGGAAGCCACTGAATAACACAGGGAGCTCAGCTTGATGCTCTGTGATGCCCTAGATGGGTGGGATGAGGGGCATGAGGGGGAGATTTAAGAGGAAGGGGATTACACGTATACATATAGTTGATTCACTTTTTAGAAACTAACAAAACATTGTAAAGCAATTATACTCTAATAAAATAATAAAATTAAATTAAAAGAGAGAGAGAGAGGTCAAGTCTGGTTAAACATGCAACCTTATCTAGTAAGGGAACATTCCTTAAAATACTTCCAACACACAAAGATGTGAGATAAAGTAGGGCTCCACCTGGAGCACTGTCAGTATCCTTCACATCCCTCAACATATATTTTGAGGTTTACCCTCTATTCCCTAAATTATTTCCTACAGGTATCAGCTCAGTCTCATATCTTTGGACTCAGTTAAGCTGGGTTCAAATGTCAAATCTCAACTGGGATTTCATAAAGTAAGTCCATAAAGATGGCCATAGTTAACCAGGCCACAGAAACTGGGGAGCCATCCCAGCAGCCCAAGAACACCTTCATTACTTCTGGGGAACATCTTGGGGTGAACATTCTCTTTTCAAAGATACCAAGCACAAGGCTTATATTCCCCTATTCTGCAAATCACATTTGCAAAGGTTAAGTAGGCAAAATTATTAAACACACACGTTCAAAACACTATTTTTTAAATAGGTATAAAAGTTTTCTATAATCTTCATGAAAGTGAAGGTGTTAGTCGTTCAGTCGTGTTTGACTCTTTGCAACCTGTGGACTGTAGCCCACCAGGCTCCTCTGTCCATGGGATTTCCCAGGCAAGGATACTGGAGTGGGTTGCCACTCCTTTCTCCAGGGAATCTTCCCGATCCATGGATCGAACCTGGGTCTCCCACACTGAAGGCAAATTCTCTACCGCCTGAGCCACATAAGCCTAGTTATCTTTGCCAAAACAAGATCATCAGTGATTTTTCTACTTTTGCCCCTACACCACTCCCAACATAGAGATTAATTTCAAGTGATTTGTTATTAGTCCCCTCACTGAAAAGAGGCATATTTTAAAATTTTTTTCTAAAAATAAAAATATATGCCCACAATAGAAAAGTTTTTAAATGAATTATTTGGAAAAATAAACATCTAGAATGCTTGCTGATAACGTATTCCTTACTAGCTTATATATATATAACTTATACAATATATAATTACTTATAATCTTATCCTATATAAAATTTTGTACATGCACTACTGAATATGTGTTACACATATGATTTTATATTGAAAGACTATTTCATAATTCATCACTTGTCTATATTTTAGTAAGTGTTTCCAATCAAGACTTCCTAAGTTGGACCTTAATATCTCCAGTTAACCTTGTGTGGTCATTAGCATTCCCTGCCTTGGTTTCCTCTGGTTGTTGTGATGAGTCATAAATGCATTAATAATAAGTATAGCACTTATATACTACCTACCACATTATGAATTCTGAATGATATTAGCTATGAATATTTTTGTAATTATGATAAAATTATTTTGTATATCATTTGAAGGCAAGAAGCTAGAAAAATCAGAACAAAAGAGTGTAAATAAAATAGAAAAATTCCAGTAGGACTGATACCAATTTCTCTGATATTACCAGAAATGAAATTTTGTATAGATTTCCAACATTTGGCACATAATAGATACCCAATTTATGCTACTGAGTGAATTAATCAATGAATCATAGACCAATGGCTTTTGGCTTAGGGATACAGATCATATTTTCATTTGTTTCTATGTGTAAGATGTTTCTCTGGAAACTAAATATACATATATATATATATATATATATATATATATATATATATATAAAGCCACCAACTTCTTATGTCTTTGAAATCAAAGAATCAGTCTGTAGAACTACTTGATATAATAAAACAAAGGTTGTTAAAGTGGTTGAAATATCATAAATTTGTATTTGGGAAGAGATTCTTTCATTGTCAAAAAAAATTCCTTATAAAACTCTTACAAAATACCAAGTAATAGTGGAGAGGGGGGAAAAATCCTAAACCAACTTCTGAAATTTGGGCTACTATTTCTGAATTGATAACAAAATGTTTAAATATGAAAAAGATTCTATTATAATAGTATCATATAGAATAAAGTACTTAAACATAATAAAGGAGGCAAAAGACTTGTACACTAACAATAAGAAACATTGTTGAAACAAATTAAAGACACAAACAAGTAGAAAAACTTCCCACTTAATGCATAAGAAGATTTAATATTATTTGCAGCCATGAAATTAAAAGACGCTTACTCCTTGGCAGGAAAGTTATGACCAACCTAGATAGCATATTCAAAAGCAGAGACATTACTCTGCCAACAAAGGTCCGTCTAGTCAAGTTTATGGTTTTTCCAGTGGTCATGTATGGATATGAGAGTTGGACTGTGAAGAAAGCGGAGCGCCGAAGAATTGATGCTTTTGAACTGTGGTGTTGGAGAAGGCTCTTGAGAGTCCCTTGGACTGCAAGGAGATCCAACCAGTCCATTCTGAAGGAGATCAGCCCTGGGATTTCTTTGGAGGGAATGATGCTGAAGCTGAAACTCCAGTACTTTGGCCACCTCATGTGAAGAGTTGACTCATTGGAAAAGACTCTGATGCTGGGAGGGATTGGGGGCAGGAGGAGAAGGGGACGACAGAGGATGAGATGGTTGGATGGCATCACTGACTCGATGGACATGAGTCTGAGTGAACTCCGGGAGTTGGTGATGGACAGGGAGGCCTGGCGTGCTGCGATTCATGGGGTCGCAAAGAGTCGGACACGACTGAGCGACTGAACTGAACTGAACTGAACTGAAGATACTACTACTACCTGAAGTAATCTTCAGATTTAATGCAATCCCTCTCAATATCCCAGCAGTGTTTCTTTCAGAAATAGAACAATCTATCTAAATATTTGTATGGAATTTCAAGTGATCCCCAAATAGTGAAAACAGTCTTGAAAAAGAACAATAAAATGACAGGTCTCATGTTTTTCAATTTTAAAATGTATTACAAAACTGTAGTAACCAGAATACTTGTGATACAAGAATAACAGCAAACAAGAAAAATAATGGAACAAAAACAGCCCAGAAAAAAACTCTTGCATATATTGTCATATGATTTTCAACAACGGTGTCATGCTCATTCAATGGGAGAAAGACTTATCAACAAGTGGTACTGGAAAAATTGGATATTCACATGCAAAAGAATGATGCTGAACTCTTACCTTCAAGTTGGATCAAAGACCTAAACATATGCGCTAAAACTATAAAATCCTTAGAAGAAAACATAGAGGAAAATCTTTATGACATTGGATTTGGAAATGGTTTCTTGGCTATGCCACCAAAAGTACAGGCAATAAATGACAAAACAAATAAACTGGACTAGTTCAAAATTTTAAACTTCTGTGCAGAAAGAATATAATCAACAGAATGAGGGGTAAATTATAAAACAGGAGATAATATTTGCAAAGCAAGTATCTGATAAAGGGTGAGTATACAGAATATATAAAGAACTCCTACCACTCAACAACAAAAAACAACCTGCTTTTAAAATGGGCAAAGGGCTTGAACAGACATTTCTACAAAGAAGGTATATGAATGGCCAATAAGCAAATGAAATTATATTCAATATCACTATTAATGAAGTGTGAATTAAAACCACAATGAAATGCCACCTCATGTCCATCAGGATGGCTACTATCAAACACTCCCCCAAATACCAAATGTTAAGGATCTAAAGAAACTGGAAGGAACCCTTATGTACTGTTGGAAATAAAAAATGGTATAGCCTCTATGGAAAACAGTATGGTGATTCCTTAAAAAATTAAATATAGAATTATCACACGATTCAGTAATTCAACTTCTGGGTATATGTCCAAAAGAATTAAAAGTTAGATCTTGAAGAGATACCTGTACATTCATGTTCATAGCAGCCGTATTTACAATAACCAAAACATGGAAGTAACCTAAGTACCTATCAATAGATGAATGGATAAACAAAATGTGGTAAATACAGGAATGGAATATTACTGAGTCTTAAAAAAGGACAGAAATTTGACACAAACTAAAACATGGATGAACTCTGAGGAAATTATGTTAAATGAAATAATCCAGTCATGAATTCCCTGGTGGTCTCGTGGTTAGGAATCTATGCTTCCACTCCTAGGGGCTTGCAAGCCACGTGGCATGATTAAAAATAAATAAATAAAAGAAAGAAAGAAGCCAGTCACAAAAGACAAATACCAAATACTATATGATTTCAATTATATGAACTACCTAGAGTGGTCAAATTCAGAGACAGAAAATAGAACGATGGTTGTTGAGGGCTGGAAAGGGAGAAGGGAATGGGGAGTTCTTGTTTAATTTAATTGTTTAGTTCTTCTAGATGAAAACAGTTATGGAGATTAGTTGCAAAAAATGTGAATGTACCTAACACTACTGAACCCTACACTAAAAAAGGATCAGATGACATGGAGTTTGGGATGGACACGTACACACTGCTATATTTAAAACGGATAACTAAGGACCTGCTGTATAGCATGGTTCCCTGGTGGCTCAGTGGTAAAGAATATGCCTGCAGTGTAGGAGACACATGTTCAATCCCTGGGTTGGGAAGATCCCCTGGAGAAAGAAATGGCAACCCACTCCAGTATTCTTGCCTGGGAAATCCCATGGACAGAGCAGCCTGGTGGGCTGCAGTCCATGGGGTCACAAAAAGAGTCAGACATGATTCAGTGACTAAACAGAGGCTGTAAAGCACAGGAAACTCTGCTCAAAGTTAGGTGGCAGCCTGGATGAGAGGGAAGTCTGGAGGAGAATGAATATATGTATATGCATGGCTGCATCCCTTCTCTATTCATCTGAAACTATCACAACATTGTTAATCTGGCTATACCCCAATACAAAACAAAAAGTTTTTTTTTTTAAAGTTCAGATGACAAACTTTATGTTATATTGTGGTATATTTTACCACAATTAAAAAGAAATACATGATAAAAATTTTTAAGAATAAACATAGAAATATTTCATGATAATTCTTTCTGGCTTTAAATTTTAGGCTTCACTTCTCTCTTAAATCATTGTGCAAGTATAAGTTCTGTTTTCCCAACTAAACCGTAATTTCTGTGGGATCATGGACTGGGTCCCCTGATTTGGGCCCACAGTAGATTTATAATAAATCTTTGGTAGTTGGCACTAACAAAATTAACATAATAATGTTTGGTTAATCTTCTGTTGAGCCTCAAACATTAATACCCTCTACACTTGTTGAGAGTAATCAGCAGGCAAAGGAGAATTTCCATTCTGCAGAACATCTATTTCAAAAGACAGAAAATCCTGGACAAGAGAAACTTTATTTAATTCTCTTAATGAAGTGCCCAGAGGACTGCTGGCACTTAATAAAGTCCTTACCTTTTAGGTTTTCAAGGAGGGAATGCTTTGGTATTGAGACACTCTATGCCTCCTCTATAGCAACTATCTGCTTTCATAAGCTGGACTATTCATTGCTGTCCAAATTTGCAACACACATTTTGCTTCTGAACCTTTGTTCACACTGTGCATTTCTCCTGCTTAGAGTCCTCTTGCCTCAACCCAGCAATGCTCACGTCTCATTCCCTGCAGGAAGTATTCCTTCTGATAAACAGTTTGGAGTCTGCTATCTTCGGTGATTGCTACCATCTATAATTCTCACTCGCTAGGATTTCTAAAAGTTTATTATTTATATAATCCTCTTGTCTCAGTAAGACCTAGTCACCAGTTCTGAACAGTCTATCTGACTGTCTTTTTGATATTTCCACTTGAGTATCTCAAAGTCACCTCCATATCAATATGCCCGCAAATTGAATTCAAGATTTTAATCCCACAACTAGGGCCTCTTCAGGTTTTCTTGGTCTTGATGAATGGCCCCATGATACAAGCCAGAAATCTACAAGTCATCTTCATCACCTACTTTTCTCTCATTCTCAAGATGGGCCTCTCCGGGAATAAAGTTATCTCCTACTTATCTCTGCATTTTCCAGCTACTTGCTATCTCCACCACCAACCTAGTCCAGCATGGTTTTAATAGGTTTTCTTATTATTTAGGTATGGTAAAGCCAACAGATGCCAAGATAACGGCCATTGAAAGACTGTTTCTTCTACTCAACAAATCCTAAGAGAGGAAGTACGTGTCACACCACGGGTCGGGGTGGGGCACCCAGGGAATCACAGGGGTCAGTCTTGAGGCAGAAGGAGAGGCAGGAACTGTGGCAAGAGCCTCTACTCTGGTTTCCATGGGAAGGAAAGGGTTAGGTAGGATCAGCTAGTTTATCATCAGCTCATTTGAATAAACTCAGCAAGCACTGGGGGTATCACGGCTGTGTCTGACACCTGGCCTTAGGGTGATGAAGGCCCAAGAAAGAAGGTGGTTGGCGGTGTGGACTTAATCAGCTGCTCCCAAAGGGGAACTGACCAGCTTCTAAGCCAAAGCCTTAAACAGGGTCAAGACTGCATTTAAACTTTATTACAAGTATATCTCCCTGGACCATTTCCTGTAACAGCCTCCTAAAGGTCTCCCATCCATCATTCTCTTCCATCTCTACAACTTCCCCACCCTCCCCTAAAATCCTTCAGAGGTTCCTACTTTCTCAGAATAAAGACAGAATTCTCTAACACGGTTTGCTGCTGCTGCTGCTAAGTCGCTTCAGTCGTGTCCGACTCTGTGCGACCCCATAGACGGCAGCCCACCAGGTTCCTCCGTCCCTGGGATTCTCCAGGCAAGAACACTGGAGTGGGTTACCATTTCCTTCTCCAATGCATGAAAGTGAAGACTGAAAGTGAAGTCACTCAGTCGTGTCCAACTCTTAGCAACCCCATGGACTGCAGCCTACCAGGCTCCTCCGTCCATGGGATTTTCCAGGCAAGAGTACTGGAGTAGGTCGCCATTGCCTTCTCCGCTAACATGGTTTACGAACCCCTGAATACCCTGCAATTCTCCCCTTCCCAGGCACAGTTTCTCCCTGCTTCCTCTCACTGTATACTTAATTCTTACCTACCTGTTATCTACCTTGTCATTTGCTCCACAAAAAGGTACTTTCCTGCTGAGAAGACATCGGTTACAGGAAATTTAATGAACATCCTAAATCAATTCCAGTTCTATGACTTATTTTTACTTGCTAAATTAAATTATGTTATTTAACATTAATTAATCACATGCTGCTATCCTTTACACATACTTAGCTGCATCACTATATGAACCCTGAAGGTAAAATCGCTGGATTTATTTCCAGAGAGAGTAGGTTTCAGGTGTACATCTGAAATCCAATTACTGAATCTTGCAATGAAAATAGTCTGCTCAGAAAATCCTTGTTTCCAGGAACTTCCAAGCTAATAGAGGCAAAGTTTTGCTTGAGGATGTGTTTGACGACTCCACTAGACGGATAAACATCCTCAGGATCCAATCGTAGCATGTTAAAAACTCATTTCAAGATGAAATTTTTCCTACAACATTTAAATTGTGGAAAGCGGATATGAGAATGTGCTTTAATTTCTTTTTTATTGATGCATTATCATCATTTTAAATAAAACATTTATTGAAGAGGCAGCAAATCAGTTTATTTGATCCTTGGGTTTGTCATAATTTCTCTCACTAATTTGAACATTTTGATTCATTTTACCAGCAGACAAGACAGTCAATAAGTGATAAGATTTACTTTATATATGACTTCCCAAGTCCATGATGCCAAAAACATCACATTCAATCAGTATGAATGAATGGGCTTTGTGGAAAGACACAGGAAGCGTAGTTGAAAATCAAGTTCTTTTGTAAAAAAAAAAAAAAAAAGTTCTTTTGTAATAACCCTAAATGAGTTTTCTTTATCTCTGAATCTTTGTTTCTCCTTTCTTTCTTTCTTACCCTTTTCTCTGTCTCTCTCCTGACTCCCTCACCTCCTGCTCTCTTGTCTCTCCTGTTTTTAGCTGATCTGTCACTCAGTTATCCAATAAGAATTTAATGATCATTTCCTCTCTGTGGACACAACACTAGGCCCTGCGGATAAAACAGTGAATAAGACAGAAAAGAGTCCTGTGGTTAGGAAGCTCGCAGTCCAAACAAGTGACCCACCATTGGACTATTACAGTCTAGCATGGGAGATGCTACGGCAGGAAAAGTGCAGGGCACTATGAAAGCACCTAGAAAGGAAACTAAACTGAGCCCAGGGGTCACAGAGGGCTTTCTCAAAGAAGAGACATCAAAGAATCAGCCAGAGGGCCATTCCAAGTAAATTTCCATTTAAATAGAAAGGATGCTGACCTAGAGTCTAATGGTAAGTATTCTGGAGTCCATTGGCTCTTTCTTGTCTTTGGTTTGCCTAGTTTCTCCCAACTTCCATCCAACCTGCAAACAGCTGCCAAATTCATCTTCCTAAGGCACCACTCGATGTCACATCTCACCTCCAGGATATTTGTGGTGCTCAAGACAGCAACTCATCTACCCTGTGTCAGCAGTCCCACCTCATCTCCTGGGATAAGCCTCCCACCTTTTACAGACGCCAGGGAATACCCAGCTGGGAACACTGATACCCGCTCCTTCCTACTAAGAAGCTCCGAACCGCTTCTTCTATCTGGTCATTTCTTATATGAACAGAAAGCTCATCGCTCATCTTCACCTTCTCAGTGAAGCCTTTACAGATCACTCCAGCCTGCGCTGACTCCCCTTTCTCTAAACATCTACTGTGCCCCTTATTTTGAAACCTCCTTTTTCTACCCAACACCACAGTTTGTGTTTTTTTCATGTCCCTAATGATATTACAAATGCTTTTAGATCTTAAAAATCCTTTTATTACCTCTCCTCCTCACCACCCTCTCTGTTAATACTGTTAAGCTCAGAACATCTCCTGAAGTGAATGCAAATGAAGACATATTTTTACCCAGTTCCCAAAAGGCACGTGTGTGGGCTTGCCCTAGAAACAAAATATCCCTATTTACAGTCCCAGTGCCAACATCTACCAGGTGGCCTTTGCCTTCCAAAGGTGGAGGATAGTGCCCTGGACTTATCCTCATAGCTGCCCAGTATCAGCCCTGCCCCAGCACGAATGGGCCTCTCTTATCACTCAACAGTGTCTGAGTCTTTCCCTGCTCGGGCACCCAGAAGTCCAGGCACTCACCCCTTCCTCATCCTGTTCGCTTCAGTTCCTCAGTATTCAGGAAGGGGGTCAATGCTGATAGCTTGAGGCCCTTGAGAAAAGATGAAAAATAGTCTTCAGCTAAGAAGTTCTAAATGTCTATTAAAGCTCCTGCCATTCTGACCACAAACAAAAACAATTGCTCTCTCTATTTTCAAGGATCAGCTACCTTTTGGCTAGCAGATGTGGTCTAGCAGAGAAAGAAATGAACTAGAAGCCCGGTTTTCCAAGCTCAATTCTGACGCTGCTAGTCTCCAGCTTAATAATTCTGGTCTAGTTTTCTAACATCTCTGTGTCACAATTTTCTCATCTACACGACGAAGGAGAGGGGTCCACATAATATTTCAAGTCCCTTTTCAGTCTCTACTTTATTGAGATACATTCTATCCCTCAGGGCATTTATAGATAAGCAGAGCAGTAACTGATTAAAGAGGGAAGCACCAGACAATGTAAGGGGAGACAAAGAAGAGATGAATTATATTACAAGCCCCACGGATGAGCATGAGTTTGGAAAACTATCGTGAGGGGAGGTTAACAGCTCATTCTGGGAACACATTTTCTCTCTAGAAAGTTAGCTGATAACTCAAGCAGTTTGTAGTTCAATCATTCAGCCCTCTTTGTGAACACAGATCTGGGTTCTTGAGAGTTGACTGTACAATTTTCAAGATCTCAGAACAGTTAGGGATTCACAGTCAGGATAGCCCGCTGTCAGATGATGAAACTGTACCATAAGACTTAGTATAATATCACCCTACTGGATTTGCAGGTAGCAAGGTTTTTATGTGGTTTTGTTCTTTGTTTTCTTTTTTACTGAGGTATAATGATCACAAAAGACTCGGACACAACTTAGGGACTAAAAACAACAGTGGATGTAACATTATACTAATTTTAGGTGTACAATATAATGATCGCTATTTGCATATGTTGTGAAATGAGCACCATAATAAGTTAACATCCATCACCCTACATGTAGTTTTTGTTTAAACACTTCATAAGAATGGATTTTAACTTTGTATCTTGAAATCTCAGATCTTGATGCAGTCTTAGCTTGAGATGGGAAAGGGATATACCAGAAATAAAATGTTTTCAGTGAAACCAAAGGGCATTCTCAGGAATATTTAGAGGTGGCTCTTGGATGCTTAGGACATCAGGAATATTCCTTCAAGTGTTACTGAATAGAGTTAGCAGACAAAGAAATTCAGAACATGTTTTCTTAAAAGCACACCTGATATAAAAATATGTAAATATATTTATTTACTATTTTCAGATAGGAGCAGTCAGTAAATCATATTCCTTTCCTTCCTTCCTCCCTTCTTCCCTCCCTTCCTTTCTTCTGTTTTTAATTAATGAGAAAAGGAAAATCTGACCTCTCTGTGAGCAATGTCTCTCCTTCTGGACTTCCTAGCTTTATAATTTCTCTCCCTGACTTCTTTAATATCTCTGAGCCTTGATTTATTCAGCAACTAGCAATGTAGGTAAAGTATCTAGCATGATACCTGGGATCTTATATTGACTTATCTATTCATATTGACCTCATGCCAAAAGCAATTTGAGGAACTATTTGGCCAATAGTAAGTGCTAAAGAAATGTTAATTTCCTTCCTCTCCTCCCTGGAGATCCAACCAGTCCATCCTAAAGGAAATCAGTCCTGGGTGTTCATTGGAAGGACTGATGTTGAAGATGAACCTCCAATACTTCAGCCAACTATTGGGAAGAGCTGACTCATAGGAAAAGACCCTGATGCTGGGAAAGATTGAGGGTAGGAGGAGAAGGGGACGACAGAGGATAAGATGGTTGGATGACATCACTAACTCAATGGACATGGGTTTGGGTAAACTCTGGGGTTGGTGATGAACAGGGAGGCCTGGCGTGCTGCAGTTCATGGGGTCGCAAAGAGTCGGACACGACTGAGTGACTGAACTGAACTCACTCCATTCAAATTACTCCTAACTTTGTTGAGAGGGAAAGATAAACTGAGAAGCAAGAAGAATTTGGGAATAAAGGGTATGGAGAGCAACTATTAGTAAGTGATACAGCCTTTCCCCATCTGAGAGAATGACACCCTTTCACAAGACACAGCACATCTGCAGTGGAAACAGGAGGCTACACATCAAAGTGGGAACATTGGCAAGTGCCTCTGTCACCAAGAAAAGAGGAAGTTTTGGGCAGGAGGATGTTTTCAAGGCTAGAACAGCTGTCCAGCCAAGAGCTCAGCTGCCCAAAGCCAAAATATAGAGTCTTATTATAATTACATTTGAAATTTATACAGCCTTTTAATACTTCAAACAGCTAACCAAATCATCATCATGCAGGAGCTCCCAGTCGTCCTGCAGATTTGACCAGCTGGGCCATTCTGGAAGTGACTATGATGCAACGGAAATCAGAAGCTGCAGATGAAGCGTGCTTCGGCACGCCAACTTCAACATCCTGGACTGTTTCTCTATACATAACGTGGGCTAATTTAAGTTCCCTTTCAGCTCTAGAATCGCTGCCATGGAAATGGGGTAACATCACCAAGTACTCACTAGTACTTGGCTGAGCAGGATCTTGGATCCTTTTTCTTTGTTCTCTGAATTGTTGTCTTTTTATATAATTTCTCTTCCTCATGTTAAACAAGCAAACTGTGAAAAGACTAAGCAGTCTTCCTTTAATCCCAAAGTACTTGCATTTTTTAGGTTGAAAGTGTGTCTTCACAGAATCATATTTATAAACTATACAGAAAACTAAACTATCTGCAGCCACTCTGGAAAAATGTTATGGATGTTGCTTTAAAAATTAAAAATAGGGCTACCATATGATCCTGCAATCTCACTCCTGGGCCTATATCTGCAAAAGATGAAAACCCTAATTAGAAAAGATACATGAACCCCAATGTTTATAGCAGCACTATTTATAATAGCCAAGACATGGAAACAACCTAAATGTCCATCAACAGACGAATGGATTAAGATGATGTGGTCCATATATACCGTGGAATACTGCTCAGCCATAAAAAAGAACGAAATAATGCCACTGCAGCAACATGGATGGGCCCAGAGATGATCATACTAAGTGAAGAGTCAGACACAGGAAGATAAATACCATATGCTATCACTTGTATGGAATTTAAAATGTGATAAACTGAACTTATTTATAAAACAGACTCACAGAGATAGGAAACAAATTTATGGCTACCAAAGGGTAAGGTGGGGAGGGCATAAATTAGGATTTGGGGATTAACAGATACACATTATTATATATAAGATAAGTAACCAATAAGGACCTACTGTATAGGAGAAGGAAATGGCAATCCACTCCAGTATTCTTGCCTAGATAATCCTGTGGACAGAGGAGCCTGGTGGGCTGCTGTCCATAGGGTCACATAGAGTCGGACACGACCGAAGCGACTTAGCAGCAGCAGCAGTATAGCACAAGAAGCTGTATTCAAATCCTACAATAAACATTAATGGAAATGCATATATATATATATATATATATATATATATATATATATAACTGAATCATTCTGCTGTATTCTAGAAGCTAAAAAACATTGTAAATCAAATATACTTCATCAAAAAAAAAAAACCTATCAGGACAGGTCACACCATTCACAATTCTGACTTCTTCACAACTAACATTCCTTTTCTCATCACATCATCATGCATTAGAGTCATATCTCTAAACAGACGGGATACAATTTCAAATAAAAAAAATTCAATTGCAGTTTAGAGGTATTTAAAGACTTCCATAAATAGACCCAGTAACTTCAGTTGAGGAGGACTGGGTCCAGACTCTGGAAAGGTTTGTCTGTGGAAACACAAATTCATTCTTCCATTTTTGGACCTTCTTGTACCTACTTTAGTCATGAAAATGATCTCTCATATTAGCTGTGCCAGGGATTCTCAAAAGCAAGTTCGATGCCTTTCCAAAATTGCATTATGATTAGCTTTACATCAAGAAAGAGGCCAAGACTTACTTATCAAGCTAAGCTAGCAGTCTTTCCAGGAAGTGAAATTTGAGGTCAAAGAAAAAGAAAAATGTCATTTAGAATGAGACCACAGTCTAAAACCACCTCTTAATACCTTTTAAGGTTAGGCAGAATTTTTAATCACCCCAAATAATAATTAAATTAAAAACGCTTATGTACACAAACATAACACAGTATTGTATACGTTGAAATAAATTTAGATATTTTTCCAATCAGTGTAAATGTATATAAATTTTATAACTGTTTAGTTTGCTTAAATTTATTTTTCCAAATACCAATTAAATAGAGATATCAACTCTAATGATTTTGAAATATTTACTTGATACATTATTAATGGGAAATCTGGACCAATTCCCATGTATTTCAACTAATGACAAAAGATATAAAAGGACTCCATTTATAATTCAAAGCCTGAAGTCACTGCAAGTAAAACAATTTGCTGTTAAATATTGCAAATCATTAGTGCTATCTGCATATATGTCTTTGGAGAATAGCTTCACGTCCTAAGACAAACCAACCTCCATTTATTGCAAACATGAGTAAGTAAAACACGCCATGCTGGCAGAATACATCTTACCCCTCCCATGCAACCACTCTTCTTGTTAAAGTTCCCCTTGATAAATAGGAAAAGTAACAGATGATTAAGATGCTATTGGCTCAGAGTTTGGATCTCATGGGTCAAATACGGGGGCGGGGGGGCTTTTTCTTCTGATTGGGAGCATTCTCAAGTAACCAAGAGAGAACTCTTTACATGAATAACAGGAGAAGGAAATTTCTCAATCTTTCCATTGCTGTGGAACTCATGTTCTTTGAAGCTGCTCAAATACTTCTGTAAATATCCCCACATCTTTCTTATATGGGGCAAGGTGTCTTTTTCCTTAAGACTTTATCATTACCTGTCAGTGACACATTTGATACTTGGCTTCTTTCCTAAACTAAATGTGAAAGTCGTCCCTGCAATGAATTATAGAGTAACTGGCAGTGCAAACTGGATGACTGAACTCCATTTTTGAAATTTATCTTTCTTTTTCTCCTTACATAATCAAAAGCTCAAGTATCTGAGGGAGCCATTTTAACAACTCTGCTCTTAAGTAATAATTAAAGCTGCTGCTACACAGGAGTTTTATGTCTTTATAAATGTCAGCTCAGTTCTAACGAATCCCAGCTTCTCGGCATCACATCCATGAATATATAAAATTCTGAATATATAAAATTTTGAAATGTCTTTTTGCCATCTACACACTTATAAATCATGAGCCAAAGTTAAAACCCCAATCAAGTGTGCACCTTTCATAAATTCTTGAGCTAACAATTACTGGCATGCATTCTAACACCAGAATTCTTCTCCAATTATTGAGAATAATTGGAGAAGATAATTGATGCTGAGGATGCAGAATAAATATGATGCTGAAGATGCAGAAAGACTTCAACATCTGAAGTTCGACTGCACTTATTCTATAAGAATATAATTTGGGAATTCATGAATATGATTAGCTCCTCTCATTGGAGATTTAAAAATATACATTCAAACCTATCATTTCTAAATAGATATTAAAAATAGTAGGTTATTTTTCTGACTCATGTAATTACTAAAACACATCTGACTCTATTAGGATTAATAAATAATGATAAATCATTTCAAACTCTTTGGATTGACAGGGATAAGAAAGAAAATAAAGTGAGAAAATCCATAAAGCAAAGGCTTATTGAGTGCTTGCTGGATGCTAGATATTATACACTGGGGATATAAATACAAATAGGGTATATTTGGACCCTTGATTTGCAATGTTGTGAGAACAGACTGTAATAAAATGAAAATGTGCAATGAGATAGAAAGCACGGATGAATATTTTATATTAGTTACTCCAGGAGCAGTATGAAGGAGGGCTCTGTGAGAACTAGCCTTTACTAAGCATTGATTGGACACCAGGTTCTTTACATCCACTGTCTCATGGAATCTGCACAACAATCCTATATATCACTGCCTCCATTTCATGGCTAAGGAAAGGAGAAAAAGAAAAAATAAATGATTTGGCAAACTCACATCGTTAATAACTGGTAAGACTGGAATTTAAATCCTGCCTGGGTCACACTTCAGTTCAGTTCAGTTGCTCATTCATGTCCGACTCTTTGCGATCCCATGGATTGTAGCACACCAGGCCTCCCTGTCCATCACAACTCCCAGAGTTTACTTAAACTCATGTCCATCAAGTTGGTGATGCCATCCAACCATCTCATCCTCTGTCATCTGCTTCTCCTCCCGCCTTCAATCTTTCCCTGCATCAGGGTCTTTTCAAATGAGTCTCTTCTTCGCATCAGGTGGCCAAAGTATTGGAGCTTCAGCTTCAGCATCAGTCCTTCCAATGAATATTCAGGACTGACTGGTTTGATCTCCTTGTGGTCCATGAGACTCTCAAGAGTCTTCCTCAGCACAGTTCAAAAACATCAGTTCTTTGGTGCTCAGCTTTCCTTGCAGTCCAACTCTCATACATACACGACTACTGGAAAAACCATAGCTTTGACTAGACGGACCTTAGTTGTTAAAGTAATGTCTCTGCTTTTTAATATGCTTTCTAGGTTGGTCGTAGCTTTTCTTCCAAGGAGCAAGCGTCTTTTAATTTCATGGCTGTGGTCACCATCTGCAGTGATTTTGGAGCCCAAGAAAATAAAGTCTCTCACTGTTTCCATTGTTTCTCCAGCTATTTGCCATAGAGTGATGGGACCAGATGCCATGATCTTAGTTTTCTGAATGGTGAGTTTTAAGCCAGCTTTTTCACTCTCCTCTTTCACTTTCATCAAGAGGCTCTTTAGTTCTTCTTTACTTTTTGCCATAAGGGTGGTATCATCTGCATATCTGAGGTTATTGATATTTCTCCCGGCCATCTTGATTCCAGCTTGTGCTTCATCCAGCCCAGCATTTTGCATGATGTACTCTGCATAAAAGTTAAATAAGCAGGGTGAAAATATACATCCTTGACATACTCCTTTCCCAATTTGGAACCAGTCTGTTGTTCCATGTCCAGTTCTAACTGTTGCTTCTTGACCTGCATACAGATTTCTCAGGAGGCAGATAAGGTGGTCAGGTATTCCCATCTCTTTAAGAATTTTCCACAGTTTGTTGTGATCTACACAGTGAAAGGCTTTGGCATAATCAATAAAGCAGAAGTAGATGTTTTTCTGGAATTCCCTGGCTTTTTTGATGATCCAGAGGATGTTGGCAATTTGATCTCTGGTTCCTCTGCCTTTTCTAAATCCAGCTTGAACATCTGAAAGTTCACAGTTCAAATATTGTTGAAGCCTGGCTTGGAGACTTTTGAGCACTACTTTGCTGGTGGGTGAGATGAGTGCAATTGTATGGTAGTTTGAACATTCTTTGACATTGCCCTTCTTTGGGACTGGAATGAAAACTGACCTTTTCCAGTCTCCAGTCTTTCCAATGGCATGAACATGCTGTGCAAAATGCAAAATGAAATATAAGCAACTTACGTGCCACCTAAGTAAGCTTCATGATCAATACATGGGTGCTGCTACAAATTAAAAGTCATAGGGCTGATGCAAGAAAGAATCTGAGATGGGGCCAAAGACAGGAACATGACTACCCCACTACCCAGGGGGCAGGTAACATGGAGAAACTTCAACATGTTCTCTTATGGACTTCATTCCCACAGCACTTTGTGAAAAGAAATTACTTGTTCTTAAATTACAGTGGCCGTCTTTGTCAACATCGCCACTTTCTGAAGTGACGCTTTCAGGCTATTCTTCCTTTTTCATCTGCTTTTTTGGGGGGTGTGCTGTGAGGTTGGCAGGAAGGAAGAAGGCTGGGGAGAAATCACATTGGTTATCAAATGTCTGGACTTCCCTGGAGGCTCAGATGGTAAAAGTGTCTGCCTACAATGCAGGAGACCTGGGTTTGATCCCTGGATCAGGAAGATTCCCTGGAGAAGGAAATGGCAACCCACTCCAGTACTGTTGCCTGGAAAATCCCATGGACGGAGAAGCCTGGTAGGCTACAGCCCATGGGATCACAAAGAGTTGGACACGATTCAGCAACTTCACTGAATGAATGAATGAAGTTGCTTAGTCATGTCCGACTCTTTGTGACCCCATGGACTGTAGCCCACCAGGCTCCTCCATCCATGGGATTTTCTAGGCAAGAATACTGGAGTGGGTTGCCATTTCCTTCTCCAGGGGATCTTCCCGACCCAGGGATCGAACCTGGATACTACTATCAAATGTCTCAAACTATGTTTTGAAGTTATTAAGACTGAGTTGGAAATACTAAGCTTTACCAGCTGCTACTGTACACAAGGCACATTATATAACCAGTCATATGCTGTTAGTCACTTTCATGGACATCCCTATCTTCTGGAAATGAAACTACTCTCTAAGCAAGTTGATTTTTAAAAAAAAGACAGCTTTACAACTGTTAAATCTGAAACCAAATGGAGCAAAACTACATCTTGGCATCATTTGTTCTGTATGAGTCTGTATTCTCAAGTAAGAGATTCAATATTCCCACTTTATAGGTAAGAAAACTAAGGGCATGAAGAGAAATGACAAGTATGCTTTCACAGAGTTTGGGAATGTCAGATTTGGTTCTTGAATCCAAGCCTGTTGACACACATTACTTAATGCTTTATCTTCCTACTTTAGAAAGTTCTTTTTTATTTACTAGTATATTTTTGAAGGCTAAAGCATTTACAAATCAATGAGAAAAAGCCAGTATTTCACCATGTTTCTACAAGAATATCATAGATTATGTTATTTTAAGGTAGCAAAAGAAAAACCTGAGGTTCTTATCCTCTCCAGTGAAGCAAAGCAAAGTTGCTCAGTCGTGTCCGACTATTTGTGATCCCATGGACTGTAGCCTACCAGGCTTCTCAGTCCATGGAATGTTCCAGGCAAGAGTACTGGAGTGGGTTGCCATTTCCTTCTCCAATTATCTCCAGTACTGATTACTAAATATCAACACAGAGTAACACGGTGTGCTGATGACATGAACAGAACTAGCTGGAATCGGCTACAGCAGTGTTCTCCAAAATGGGTTCCATAAAACAACTCCCTTATTGTTCCAATATGTTTGTGAAACGTGAAATATCTTATTCTCGTTATGCAGATTCCTAGTGCACTCGGGCATATAAAAGTTTGATAAGCCTTATAATGTAAAAGAACCTGTCTGACGTTATTTAATTCAGAGTGCTTCAAACAATGAAAGCAAAACAATAGAAGTGGTTGAATCTCAGTGATTGAAAGCCCAGAAAGTTTTATAACATTTCTAGATTCAACTCCAAGCAATTAGTTAAATCAAAAGTCAAAGCAAACATGGATTTTACAAGATTTCCATTTACTACAATTTTTCACATAAAAACAGGGCCTACTCTGAGCCAGGTGTTCTCCAAGGCCAGGGTAGCAAGGCAGCTGAAACCAGGGTGTCGATCACAGTGAATCTGTAGTAAGTGTCTGACTAAGGCACGGTGTTCAAAAATACCGTGCCTATTTCCAAGAGAAAAAGTACCATGATTAACTTGTAGTGTCTGCCACAGATACGGAATTAAAGAATGGAGGCACGTGGCCATATATTTTTCATTCACAAACTAGGGAGTGAAGATACATAAATGAACAAACTGGGACTTCCCTGGTGGTCCAGTGGCTAAGACTCCGTGCTCCCAGTACAGGAAGCCTGGGTTCAATCCCTGGCCAGGGAACTAGATCCCCCATGCTGCAACTAAAGATCCTGCATACTGTGACTAAGACCCAACACAGCCAAATAAATAAATATTTTAAAATAAATAAATGAATGAACTGTGGCTCCTGACTTCAAGAAGCTCATCTGGGGTAGGGAAGAAGAAGTACATCATCATCAAATTTCAACACAGATAAGAATAAGAATGAGTGAGGGCATGCTTAGTCCTGTCCAACTCTTTGCAACCCTAGGGACTGTAGCCCATGAGCATCCTCTGCCCCTCTGTCCATGGGATTTTCCCTGCAAGAATAACAGAATGGGTTGCCATTTCTTCCTCCAGGGGATTTTCCCAACCCAAGGATCAAATCGACACATCTCCTGTGTCTCCTGAGCTGCAGGCAGATTCTTTACCACTAAGCCACTGGGGTAGCTCCAGGAATAAGACCAGAAGACTATAATAGAAAAAGAAGAGAAGAAGTGATCAGCTGGCTTCAAAGATTAAGGGCTACCTGATCTGAATCTTGAAAGATAAGTGCAAATTCATCAAGTGTGCAGACAGGATGGAGTATCCAAGTTGACACTACAGTTTGAGGCAGTACTAACATGGAGAATGGGAGTGTGGAATCACAGCACACTAACGGGGCTCTTGGCCACTCATCATAGCTGAAGCACGGGGATTATGGAGGGTACACTTTCCAGCTTTCCTTTGATCATATATTCTAGGGTAACCCTTGAAACAATTTTCATCATGTGTTTTCTGTTTGTTTTTTTTTAAAATATATTTTTTTCACTATCAGTACTGTGAAGTTATTCAGCCAGGTAAAGGAAAGAATGTTCTGTTTAATGAACCAACATGGTTAGTAGAGGATTACTACATATACAAGAGATATTTTTTATTCTACTTTTCAAAATGATCGGTATGCTGTTAACTACAACAAAGTTCCACATATTTCAGAATACATATGGTACCCCTTACTGTTTCTTTGTAATAATTTACTTTCATCACCATGGTAAGTTTTATGACTCTGATCTTTGTATGTTTAAGATGTTAGGATGAATATGAATTGATTTTATGTCATGTCTCAGAACCTCTATTAAAAATATAAATCATTCAGATTGACATTTTTTCCATGGCATTTTTGTCTCTTCTGCAGATTGTAACTGTTAGCAGCCTTCCCATGGATGAAATACTAGATAACAATGTCTACTTTTCTCCTTGGAAACATTTCATTTTCTTATAGAGAAAGGTGAACGTAAAACAGAATATAGCGAGACAGCAAGAGACACAGATGTAAAGAAGAGACTTTTGGATTCTGCGGGAGAAGGCGAGGGTGGGATGATTTGAGAGAATAGCATTGAAACATGTATATTATCATATGTGAAACAGATCGCCAGTCCAGGTTCGATACATGAGACAGGGTGCTCAGGGCTGGTGCACTGGGACGCCCCTGAGGGATGGGATGGGGACGGAGGTGGGAGGGGGGTTCAGGATGGGGAACACATGCACACCCATGGCTGATTCATGTCAATGTATGGCAAAAACCCCTCAATGTTGTAAAGTAATTAGCCTCCAATTAAAATAAATAAATTTATTTTAAAAAATGGTCAAGAGCCCACTTTTGAAAGGGTCTTGAGACAATCATCTGACACAGGTCACAGAAAGTTTCTTTCAGAGTTGCAAGTAAGGGCAGTCATCTCTTCATATTTAAAACAAAGTCCTTGACTCTAAGCAGACATGACTTGAAGCAAATTTAAACATGAAAAATGACCTCGTGGCATTTAGGGGTATACGAGGGAAGTACTGATTGAAATGGAGGAAAAGCTTGTCCCTGGAACAAATATCTAGGACTTTAGTGTTAATTCAATTATTGTTTTTGTTGCTGTTGGTTTCAGAGAGACTCAGTATATCAGATCTATTCCTTGAAAGAATGAGATAACAGAGCCCACTGACAAATTATCAGCATACCCATCATGAGTGACCATTTCTACCTCATTTTTCTATTACCCAATTCCTGTGACTTGTGCAGATATATAATTTCCCCTAACAATTTCTATTATACCCTGCACCACTTTGTTTGGGAATATGAGGCTTATTTGGAATAGGCATTCACCACTGTTATCAGATAAATAAGCCAGAAGCAGAACAACTTTTGACTCCAGGATATGAAATGCGACAAATTACCTGGAAATAACAAAATGAGGCTGTAAAGACTAGAATAAATATTCCCGGCATTTTCTGAAAAATGCCAGTGTTAGCCATCACAGATGGCCTACAGGCCAGTTAGTTCCTTTAGCCTTGTTGTAGGATCCATGGTTTCCTCTTAGGAGGCAAGTTTTATTGTTGCCAAATACATGTAAGTCTGTTCTAAACCATTATTCAAATTTAATTTTCATTTCTGCTTACAGGTATGTTCAATGCGTGAATTAATAAAAGATAATACAAGAAGAAAAAAGGCTCTGAATGAAACAATTTTCTCAGATTTAGCAACAATCCTTCTACATATAGTAACAAAAAATAGTAACAACAAAAAAATCCTTATCTTACTGAGCTATCTAATTCTGTTCTCTGTGGGAGACCCATCAACGCATTTAACAAAAACAACCAGAATCCTGTAAGTATTGGCAATTACAACTATATTAAGCCCTGAAAATGGTTTTGACAAGATCAGTGCCAATGTGGGCAACTTAAAACCAGAGCTCTGTGGGTGACGCAGGGCTCAGTCAATGACCTGAAAATGCTGATTTGCAAGTGGCACCTGGTTGGATTTGGGAGAGAATACTTGGGTCTTAGATCTCCTGAGCTCCACATTAATATAATCCCACTCAATCACAAACTGTCCATCTAAAGGTCCCCAATCACCACCCATCTGTTGCCAGTTTTGACTTCCTCAAGATGGCAGGGCTGTGTTAGACATAGGAACTTTGATGACCCACATGCGCGGGCTGGGATCACCACCCTTCTTTGGGAAGTCACTCTTCAATGTTGAACTCACAAACTTTCCAAAAACTATGTTTTAATGTAAGGTCCTCATATCCTTAGTCTGGAAATCTATAACACAGGTTATAAGGACAGATAATTTATTGGAAGAGCCAGGGCTTCTAGGGTGCAGCTTGCTGAAAACCCTGGGCTTTGGAGCCTGCCAGAGCTGGGTTTATGCTTTTGTTCATCACTGGCGGGCTGTGTGAGTGACTCAGCATGGTCTCCTCTTCTGGGACAGTCATTCCTCTCTCAGAGCTGTCATAAAGATTAAACGTGAATCTCAGCCCAACTACCAAACACACGCTTGCCCTTAGCACATACCTCTCTTAGTACCTCCATGGCTGAATTGTTTCTTTGTTTAAATATGCTGTCCATCCCCTGATTCTGAGCTCCCTGCTTGCTGGTGTCCTGACTGGGCCATAGCTGAATGGCCAGGTGCATTGCTTGATTTATAGCAGGCTCAACGTAAGCTTTACATGAAAGGAAGAGGAGGCAATTAACTGTCAGTGCTTCTCCAACTAGAATATGCATATGAGTTACCTGGGACTCTTGTTAAAAAGCATATTCTCGTGAATTACCAACTGGAAAGTGTGAAAGTGTCAGTCGCTCAGTCGTGCCAGACTCTTTGCAACCGCGTGGACAGTAGCCCACCAGGCTCCTCTATCCATGGGATTTCCCAGGCAAGAATACTGGAGTGGTTAGCTGTTCCCTTCTCCTGGGGATCTTCCCAAACCAGGGACTGAACCCAGGTCTTCCGCTTTGTAGGCAGATTATTTACTGTCTGAGTCACCAGGGAAGGTAAGCCTCAAAACACTGCATTTCTGACAAGCATCCAGAGAGATGCATGCTGCCAGGATCGCACTTTGAGTAACTAAGTGCTAGTTTCCTCTCCTGTCCTTTCTTTTTGGACCCCACAATATTCCGTGAAGTGGCAACAGGGAGTTATTTGTGAGCAGCTCTTTAATGACTGTTACCCTTAACCAAGGGTTTCCCAAGTGGCGCCAGTGGTAAAGAACCTGCCTGCCAATGCAGGAGACAAGGAAGACACAGGTTCAACCCCTGGGTCAAGAAGATCCCCTGGAGGAGGGTATGGCAGTCCACTCCACTATTCTTGTCTGGAGAATCCCAAGGACAGAGAGGCCCGGCAGGCTATGGTCCATAGGGTCACACAGAGTCGGACATGACTGAAGCGACTTAGCACACACCCTTAGCCCAACGGTATCCTTTGCCGGATGCAAACACAGAGGAGGGGGACACCCAGGATTATATTGTGTGGGGATTATCTGCTGATATATGGCTACTCTATTAGGACAGCTATTAAGTGAACTCCTGTTAATCGTCAGAAAATAAAAAGCTCCTTAAGGAACAATGAACAGGTTCATTATACTTCTAGAGGGCTACACTATATAATAATGTGCTAGTATAAGGCACAAATTTACAAATCTGTGACATTTAATACCTTGGACTTCAAACAGGTGTCATTCCCTCCACCACAGTTACATTAACAGAATGAGTATTTATAAATAATATAGGCCAGAAATGCACATAGCCATATTTGCAAAAGGAAGCTGTCATCCAGTTACCACATGGCGCCATCTGCTGGACAGATCCTGACGTACAGGGGGAAATAATAAAGGCTGGGAATAATAAAGATTTCTGCAGCTTTTCAATAAGATTTATGCAAATCAAAGCAACTTCCTATTGTTTTGCACTATTTTATTTGGAGAGAATATTGTACAGCATCTATGTCCTTTTGCTTAGAAAAGTAGAACAGTTTTATAAAGATATTCATATTGATACAGGACTAACGATTGAATCCAGAAATCCTCATGTAGTCAGGGAGAAGAAAGAACTGCTTCCTTATTTCAAAGAAAATCTTGTTTTCTTGGAGCCACTGGAGTTCACATGACTCTTAATCAACAAAATACTAGTGCACATTATTTTGCAGCACCCCCAGCAAGAAATAGATATACCGATAGAAAATATAAATCCTATTCGAGTTCACCATGGACACAAGTTCCCCTTGAGCCTTCAGTTCAGTTCAGTTCAGTCGCTCAGTCGTGTCCGACTCTTTGTGACCCCGTGAATCACAGCACGCCAGGCCTCCCTGTCCATCACCAACTCCCGGAGTTCACTCAGACTCACGTCCATCGAGTCGGTGATGCCATCCAGCCGGTGATGCCATCCAGCCATCTCATCCTCTGTCATCCCCTTCTCCTCCTGCCCCCAATCCCTCCCAGCATCAGAGTCTTTTCCAATGAGTCAACTCTTCGCATGAGGTGGCCAAAGTACTGGAGTTTCAGCTTTAGCATCATTCCTTCCAAAGAAATCCCAGGGCTGATCTCCTTTAGAATGGACTGGTTGGATCTCCTTGCAGTCCAAGGGACTCTCAAGAGCCTTCTCCAACACCACAGTTCAAAAGCATCAATTCTTCGGCGCTCAGCTTTCTTCACAGTCCAACTCTCACATCCATACATGACTACTGGAAAAACCATAGCCTTAACTAGATGGACCTTTGTTGGCAAAGTAATGTCTCTGCTTTAACACTGGTCAAATTCTTTAGCACAAATGACAAGAAAGGAATGAATGGGAAAGATGGGAGGCTTAGACAAGACTTTCTTATTGACATCTTTCAAGGAAAATGCAACTTGCTGAATCAGAGTAGTAATATAATTTTGAAAGGATTTAACAACTTCCTGTCTGATATACACTCAGTCTAGTTGCGAGAGCTGATCACATAGGACTTAGGCAGTCTTCCATTGTAGAGAATTAAGCAGATGAGTTTAACTGGACATATGATTAGTGCTGTGAAATATCTACTTTGGAATGTTAGAGAAAATATATGTAACCAGGTCCTTTTAAGCAAATCTCTATAGAGGATCTCAAAGGGTATTACGGGCTTTCATTCAATGACCCTCAGAATGGCTCTACTGAGGTTTTCCAAAGATTCAGAAGTAGAAACTATGAATAAAATATGGATCAATAAAGTATCTTACAGGTCCTTTAGAGGAACATCAAGTGAATTGCCTGAGGTCACAAAGTGCTAACAGTGAGGGGAAAAAAAATCCCCGGGACTCAGATTCTAGCTGAAAACATCTAAAGCACTTCATCCTGTAGAATTCTTTTTGGGGGACAATCCCATAACTAATTTAAACAGCTTTCTGGAGTACATTAATTATGTATGCTATTTGTATGCCAGGCCTCTGCAAAAGGAGAAAATGGCTTCCTTACTACTCATAAATGGACTGCTTTCCTCTTAGTGAGACAAAAGCGCTCCAAAAGGCTCTTGGAAGGAAACAGCAGCGAGGCCAGGAGGGCTGGGAGCTCACGTGGGCGCAGATTTTCCATGCAGCTGTCTTGTCTCATCTTGTGGGATTGCCTCAGTAGTCGGGAAAATTGACCTTTCTATCCAACTGTCGAGGCTCCCCCACCTCCCCAACCTGGGCCTTCACCACCCTCAGTGGGTGGATTCCCAACTATACATTCTCATAAACTAAGCACTGCCAGAAGGCCCAGCTGCACTGGAAGGGAAGCCACACCTACATTCCATCTCTCCAAATGGTTAAGACAGCAAACTCTTCCCTGTTTGCATCCATACGAATTTCCAATATGTGGCAGTTTCAAGAATGCTGAACCAGAGTTTTGTGAGCACACTCTCACAGGGTAAGATGATGGAACTTAGGATATGGAACGCTATGGCTCTAAAGACTGAAATTCCAAAACAAACACATTCCAAGCTTGTTAGGAAAAGTATTCCTGATGGAAACAGGGCCTCTGGTAAAGCTTAGAAAATTTAGAAGAATGTTTTTTTTAACTGCTTAAGTCTAGAACTCTACCCACTAGCACTGAAACGAGAGCTGACTAAAACTTTCTCCTCTCCTTCTAGCCAAATTAAATTATTTCCTGTCCCCAAGCGCACCTCTGTAGTTTCAAGCCCCACTGTAACTGTTCTTGCCATTTATTCTCTCACTCACTCATTCCAGCACGCATGCACTGAACAAATATTAATATTTAATATTAAGGCCACCTTTGAGTCAGGCACGGTTCCACGTGGTAAGACAAGAGCAGTGTCCAAGATAAATATGTCCCCGGACTCATGGAGTTGACATCTAGGAGGGTGGGACAGACAGTAAATAATAAACCAATCAATCTACCAGGGATGAATTACTTAGGTAAGAAAGATAAAGCAAGTAAGGAGACAGAATGATGAGACAGGTATGTCTAAGTCATCAGGGAAAGCCTTTCTGGTAAAATGACATCTAAACAGAGCTCTGGAGGAAGTGAAGGAGAGAAAGGTATAGTTACCTGGAGGAGGGGCATCCCAGGTAGGGGGAAATCGAAGCTGAGAACTGTTTGCTCAGCAAGTTCAAGCAACAGTTAGGAGGCTGCTGGTGCCCCCTGATAGAGGATGGACAATGAGGGGAAAAGGCGAAAGATGCAGCAGGTGGGTAGTAAAGGTAAGTGCTCCTCACACATTCTGTGGTAAAGGACATATTCTGTGCTTGTAACCCATGGCAGAGCAAGTATTTTATCAAGTACAGTTACAATGCCACAGCAACGTCTAGGGCTGTATAAGCTTCTGAGTCTGTCTCCTCACAGATCCACCGCTCTTCTCAGAAAAGCAATGATGGGGGCGGTGGGGGGCACACGGCACAGCAGTGGGAGGCCAGAGTCAGCGCTGTGAATTATATTCTGAGCAGCCGTACCACCACTAGAAGGTTGGTTTTCATTGGAATATTATTGCTTTACAATGTTGTGTTAGCTTCTGGGGTATAACAAAGTAACTCCGCCATATCTATACATGTATCCCTCCTCCTTGAGCCTCCTTCCCACAACCTCCATCACACTCATCTCCTAGGTCATCACAGAGCAACGAGCTGAGCTCTCTGTGCTATATAGCAGCTTCACACTAGCTATCTGTTTTATATATGGTAGTGTGTTTATGCTAATCCTAGTCTCCCAATTCATCCCCATCCTTCCCTTCCCCGACGGTGTTCACAAATCTCCTCCCTATGTCTGCGTGAATGGTCATCATTGAAAAATCCACTGGAAGGTTTCAATCAGAGAGCCCTCTGCTCCCTTCTGCATCCACAGTGCCATGTGGTAGGAGCTCACTCAGTAACAAGAACCATATTCACCACTTACAGAGAATAGCTTAAACCAGGAGCCCTGTGAGCACTTGACAGTCATGCATTAACCTCATCTTGTGTCTTCTCCTCCAACCCCAGCCAAAGCAATCACTTTCAATGAAAATTCCTCTCTTTTTCTTGGTCTACTCTTCATGGCACTCACCTGCACAATATTAGGATTTTTTGAGTACATGCCATATCTGTCCCTATAGTCTGCAAGCTCTTAAATAGCAGAGACTGCTTCATAAATCTCATACTTATTATGTTAACCTGACACTCAATACATGTGCTCAAATTGAACTCTAAACTAGATCTATAAAGATCAGTCATCAATATGATATGACTATATGAAACAATCTTTTAAAGACCTGTTTACAGCATTTTGGAGAGGGCTGACATTTTTCAAGCTCCCTGTAACTCTGCAGATCAAATCCAGAAAATCAATACTGGTTCAAAACTTTTGTGTTCAATAGTTCTAATCTCTTGTTTATAGCATATTTCTTGAAATACATGAAATACATTGGTTGGAACTTGTTTCCATCTTAGTGTTATATAGATATCTTTTCTAATGAAACTGGTATAATGTAGTTTGACCTGCAGGGCTAAGAATTTAACTGCTCCCTTAAAAAATCAGCCACCAGGAAAGAGCATTGTTTTTATATGTCACAGACCTGTATCTACTTTCCAAATTAGAAGTAATGATCTGCTATGTTAAATGTGTAGGGAAATAATTAAACATCTGGATTAGGGATAAGACTAAAAACCCAGCAGCAAGTTGAAAATTCAGCTTTCACTATTTTAGCTCAAAGAAGCATAGCAGGATTATTTCTCTAAAACCCAATATGAAAAAGTATACGATGAGTCTAACTTCATTTTTACTATACAGAAACAGAGTCATTTGTACATTCTTGAGCATTTGAGTCTTTGGACTGAATCACCATTTGCGATGAAATTCCTGATTCAAAAAAGAAAACACCATTCCCAATCAGAGAATGTTATTATTTTTCTCAAATATATAACTTTCTCCCTTACAAGAGAGGACAATCTTTTAAAGAGGAAGAGGACAGTAAGGACTATCTAAACAGAGCAGCAGATCTTTATTTATTTTTTTTTTCAGGAACACATTAAAAAAAAAACACTTTTATTTTGTATTGAGGTATAGCCAATTAATAAACAGTGTTGTGATAGCTGCAGGTGAACAGCAAAGGGACTCAGCTGCACATATACACGCTTCCATTCTCCCCCAAACCCCCTCCCACCCAGGCTAGAGCAGCAGGTCTTTGCTGTAGCTTCTCTGCATGGCAGAGATGTCTTCATTCCTAGCTGTAAAGGGATCTCACTACCTCGGTACATAGAGTTTTAAAAGGTCTTAGTCCTTTCAGGCTGCTATGACAAAGTACCACAGGCTGGATGACTTATAAACAATACAAATGTTTTCCTCACTGTTGTGGAGGCTGCAAAGTCCAAGATCTGGCCCAGGCAGCTCTGGTGTCTAGTGAGAGCCCACTTCCTGGTTTACAGATGGCACCTGTATGCTCTGTCTTCACAAGGCAGAAGGGATGGAGGATCTCTTAGGCCTTATATATAAGAGCCCCAATCCCATTCACGAGGGTTCTACCTTCATTACCTAAATAACCTCCCAATGGTCCTATTTCTCAATACTGCCATCTTGGAGGTTAAGGATTTCAACACATGAATTTGGAGAAGATACAAACATTCAATCTACAGTAGTTAGCAACACAGTCTATACTGTATCTGTTCATCTACCCATCCATCCATCAATCCATACATCCACCCACCCATCCATCCATTTGCCCATCCATCCACTCACTCACATCTTTTTATCAATTGATCACTTGATTTCTCTCTCTTTTTGTATTCTTCAGAGTAAAAATAATGAAGTTTTCTTCCCCAGATTCTAAGATTCAAAACAAAACACTAGGCATATCTTTATGCTTTTCTTTCTATATATTCCCGGATAATCATCTTTCTTTCTTCAGCAGTTTTCCTATTTCTGCCTTTCCCTATCTCAGTTTTCTCTTTAACCTAAATCTAACCTTTTTCTTCACTGTATAACTCCCCATTTCTTTCTGTCAGCTTGCAGAAGCAAATTTAAATGAACACCATAGCTTTTGCTTAGGGATCTTTGTAAAGCAAGAACAGAATAAGGACTCCAGGACTTCCTTTGCTGGGTCTTCTATCAGAAGCCCCTCTCCCCCTGGGGTGCTGACTTTATTTGCTGCCCCAAGTAGACTTCTAACTTGGTGGCTTTTCTGACAGCATTGCACTCAGAAAAAAAAAAAAAAAACATATGAAATAACCTAAAGCCATATGAGGAGAAGGCAATGGCACCCCACTCCAGTACTCTTGCCTGGAAAAATCCCATGGACGGAGGAGCTTGGTAGGCTGCAGTCCATGGGGTCGCTAAGAGTCGGACATGACTGAGCAACTTCACTTTTACTTTTCACTTTCATGCATTGGAGAAGGCAATGGCAACCCACTCCAGCGTTCTTGCCTGGAGAATCCCAGGATCGGGGGACCCTGGTGGGCTGCCGTCTACGGGGTTGCACAGAGTCGGACACGACTGAAGTGACTTAGCAGCAGCAGCAAAGCCATATGAAAAATATCTATAAGAAATGAGAGAAAAAACTGCTCCTCCTAAATCATTGGGAAAAGAAAAGGCAGTTACTTCATATTATGCATTAAAAACCCATGACCAGAATTTGACCTTCCAAGACAGATACTGCTGCCCCTTAACTGAAATGACCAAATATCAGAAAAGCTTCAAACACTGAATTAGCATCATTGCTTTCATTATAAATTTCACCATATAAAGTTTAAGTATTTAGAGGTTTTCTTTGGGAAGGGCTGGAGTAGGCAAAGGGCACACAGGAGCTTTTAAATACAGTTGTTGCTTGGAGAATCCCAGGGACGGGGGAGCCTGGTGGGCTTCTGTCTATGGAGTCGCACAGAGTTGGACACGACTGAAGCAACTTAGCAGCAGCAGCAGCAGTTACATGAAAAGATCAACTGCTAATTATTAGAGAAATGCAAATCAAAACTACCATGAGGTATCACCTCACACCAGTCAGAATGTCCATCGTCCAAAAGGTTACAAATAATAAATGCTGGAGAAAGTATGCACTACAGGGAGCCTTTTACACTGTTGGTGAGAATGTAAAGTGGTGCAGCCATTATGGACAAAAACACGGAGTTCCATCGAAAAACCTAAAAACAGAGCTACCATATGACTCAGCAAACCCACTCCTGGGCATAGACTAGAGAAAACCATAATTTGAAAAGATGAATGTACCCCAACGTTCATAGCAGCACTATTTACAATAGCCAAGACATGGAAGTAACCTAAATGTCCATCAGTAGATGAATGGATAAACAAGATGTGGTACATATACACAATGGAACACTGCTCAGCCATAGAGAATGAAATAATGCCATTTGCAGCAACATGGATGGACCTAGAGAGCATCATACTAAGTTAAGTGTTAGACACAGAAAAATAAATATCGAATGATATCCCTTATATGTGAATCCTTAAAAAAAATGATACAAATGAATTTATTTACAAAAGAAAATAGACTCAAAGATACAGAAAACACACTTATGGTTACCAAAAGGGAAAGGGTAGGGGGTAAGATAAATAAGGAGTATGGAAATAAAATATATGCACTACTATATATAAAATAGATAACCAACAAAGACCTAATGTATAGCACAGGGAATTATATTCAGTATCTTCTAATAACCTATAATGGGACAGAATATAAAAAGAATATATTATATATACGAATATGAATCACTTTGTTATACATGTGAAACTATCACAACATTTAATCAACCATGTCTCAATAATTTTTTTAATTCACCTGTTTGTTTTCTTAAACTGTTTGGTGGCTTTTGTTATTTATACCTTACAAATAAGGTATTCTGTTTTTTATACCATATATATATATATATAATTATCTTGTCTATGTTTAGTATATGGGGCTTCTATGGTGGATCAGCAGTAAACAATCCACCGGCCAATGCAGGTGATGTGGGTTTGATCCCTGGATTGAGAAAGTTCCCTGGAGAAGGAAATGGCAACACACTCCAGTATTCTTGCCTGGGAAATCCAATAGACAGAGGAGCCTGGCAGGCTATAGTCCATGGAGTCATATAAGAGTCAGACACAACTTGGTGACTAAACCACCACCACCATGTTCAATATACATTAAAAACAAAATTATTAAAGCCCATTCTTTGAAAATAATTGATACATATAGTGTTATCTCTTTAGAAAACTCTAAAGAACTTTATTCATGACAGAGATACTTCACAACATTTTGTAGAGTTGTTAGATAATTAATTTAAGGCACCTAGCACATTGCTTTGCATACAGCAGGTACTCAATGAACCACGCTGATGTCAAAAAAGATTGATAAATAGGAAACAAAATTCCACTGTAGGAATACATGCAGAATTTCAACAGGTGAATTTGAGGAATCACAAGCATTCAGAGGAGAGCAACGGTAAAGTATGGAATTAGTTAACACTTTACATTAAACATAACTTTTCTAAAGACATGTGGGAAAATGTATGTTATTGATCAGAATGACCAGGAAGGGATGGGGAGGAAAATCTGTGCTGGTAAGTTGTAAAGGAACAGAAGCCACAGAATCGGAGAGAGAGAAGGAGAGAGTTCCTTTTAGATATATTATCCAAGTGAGGAAGATAAACAGTTGGGGAGAAGACTCACTGAAGCATTTTTTGGCAAGCATTTTATATGTCATCTTAATGAATCTTCTCAAAACTATGAAAACTAGATGTTATCATCCTGTCCATACAGATGAAGAAATCACTCTTCCGTGAATTTAGAGAAGTTATCCCCAGAGACACAAAATTATAGCAGGGATTTCAATGCAAATATATTTGACACCAAACCTTACAGGTTTAAGCCACGCCACCTCAAGTAGAGAAAAGTCAAGCGAATGTAACTGAGGTGGAGGGAAGAGAGGGCAATCATCTACCCCTGAAAAGGTGAAACTAACACACACAGAAATTAAACAAAATTTCATTCGAGTCCTGTCTTTGGCAGTTATTATGGAGATCAGAAAGCTAAAATCATCTTTTAAAGCAGAGAGGTCAAATTAGTGTTCAGAATATGTGATGCTATGAGTCTATCTGACAGCCTGGACATATGTAAATTACCAGGAGTGGTTGTAATATACCTTAAAGGGCTAAGGAATTTCAGGATGAAACACTGGGTCAAAAGGTACCACTTGTCATTTACAAAATTATCCTGAAGTGAGGAGTCTGGAAGGTTTCCAGTATGATTCTAACATGGAATATGGGATCCTGAGACCTAGATCAGTAACTTGAACTTTCATGTATGACCAGCAGGCATTGCACAAGTCTGATGCTTCAGACATACCATGGAAACTCTACTATATCTCTTGTATATGCACATCTATTTCTATAGCATATTACAGTTATTTATGTACATATCTTATCATCCTAACTAGGTTTTACACTGTTTAGCAAAGGCTATGTCTTATTCATGTTGTATGCCCTGACAGCCTGGCATACTGACCTGTACACAACAGATACTCAATATTTAATTGAATCAATTTCTTACCATATTAGCAAGCACAACTGCTGAGTGGAAAGGCAACTGTGGTTTCTGTCAGGGGAAATGCCATTTCACTGATCTAGAATTCTTTAAAAGATTGACATCAGTTTGTGGCCAAGGAGAACCGTTGGACACACTTTTCCAACTGAATTGCATGGTAATTGATAAAATGTTTTGTCAAGGGAAGAAAACTGTTTCAAAACTACAAACGAGAAGGAAGGAAAAGTGTATAATTTCCCTAAATGAAAGGGAGTTAACCACAAATAGTCTGTTGCAGATGACCTTATTTAATCTTTTTAAGATATAAATCATCTGGCTGATGAAGCCATAACATGTTTCAGATTAGAGATAAGAAGTCAAGCTGATGAACATAAATGGCAAAGAAAATGGCAGAGATGAGTGGAATGAGCAGTGACAGACACACACTGAAGACAAGTGCCAACTAAGGGTTAAATACAGAAATAACATATAGGATGATCAACTTGGAGACTCAGAGCCATTGGTAACAATTCTGGAAAACAAGGAAGGCCCTAAACTCAGGCATTTTCTAAACATACAGACCAAAACCTTCCAAGTATTACCAAACAGTGTTTGGAAATGCAAGGGGTATTATTTTCCCTTTGCACTAAATCCAGATTCTGGGACTGTGCCTAAAGAGAGACAGACATACAGATCAGAAAGGATCCAAAGATAGACACCTCGGCAGGACACTCAACCTCCACACTATTGATATTGTAGGTAAATAATTCTCTGTTGTTAGGATGTGGGTGCTTTTGAACTGTGCTTTTGAACTGTGGTGTTGGAGAAGACTCTTGAGAGACCCTTGGACTGCAAGGAGATCCAACCAGTCCATTCTAAAGGGATCAGCCCTGGGTGTTCATTGGAAGGACTGATGTTGAAGCTGAAACTCCAGTACTTTGGCCACCTCATGTGAAGAGCTGACTCATTGGAAAAGACTCTGATGCTGGGAGGGATTGGGGGCAGGAGGAGAAGGGGACGACAGAGGATGAGATGGCTGGATGGCATCACCGACTTGATGGACATGAGTTTGAGTGAACTCCGGGAGTTGGTGATGGACAGGGAGGCCTGGCGTGCTGCGATTCATGGGGTCACAAAGAGTCGGACACGACTGAGCCACTGAACTGAAATGAACTGAGGATGTGGGTGCTGTCCATGGTACTGCACAATGTTTAGCACAATCCCTGACCTCTACCCTGCACTTCCCTGGTGGCTCAGACAGTTAAGAATCTGCCTGCAATGCAGGAAACTCAGGTTCGAACTCTGGATCAGAAAGATCCCCTGGAGAAAGGAATGGCAACCCATTTTGCCTGGAGAATTCCTTGGACAAAGGAGCCTGACAGGCTACAGTCCATGGGGTTGGACATAACTGAGCAACTAACACTTCACTTTTCACTGACCTCTACCCACGGGATGCCAGCAGCACATTCCCAGTTGTGACCACCAAAAGTATCTCTATACAATGACAAATGTTCCCTGGGCAGCAAAGCTTAATATAAGAACCATTGCTCTAAAGTTCCTTGGAGTCCCCAGCTGGAGAAGAAATCTGGTAAGTATATGACAGAAATAAATATTGGATGAGAGAATGCAAATACGCACATGTTTGCTAAACTCCAGGACCCCAGGTGTAGCTGAAGGAAGGCACTTTTAAGTAACTTTTAACTATAAAGTATTACTATATAGGGTGCAAACTTGTAAATGCAATTTTACCTCAGGAAATGGACCGGATCTGACAAAAATAGGTTGGAGAAATGTTTGGCAAAATCAGGTATAGCAGATCCCAAAGTTTTATTTTTAATCTTAATCTTTTAGAGGGCAATGCCGTTCCTTCACAAATAATTTCTTGATGCAAAGACAGACAGAATACCAGCGTAGCTAATATAACTGTTACTCAGATATTAGCTGATTTCTTCAGTTTTGATATTGATGTGTTCTACTCATTCTTGGTCTCACCAAATGCATTTGATGAAACTACAGAAGTTATTTCTCATGTAAGGCTAGCCAAACTTGGGCATACGTACACAGAGGAAAAAGAGACAGTGATTGGGTTCATGCTTCTCACAGCATCATTGACAAGTGCTGTCAGACTGGAAAGATGGGTACAAACTCTTCATAAATGTCAGGACTTATAGTCATGGCTTCATATGTTGCCATTTCATGAGGAGTCACTCCATTTCCAAAGACCACACTTCAATCTGGTGTCCTTGACATTATTGCTTTTTGACCTTGTTTAGCTGTGCTGAACTACTGCATTTCATTGAGATCCTTAACAGAAGAGTGTACCCAGCAGTGGAGAATGTAGGGTTTGTATTCAAAATCTGGTTTTTACCATTTATGGTTTGTGTGATCTTAACCACAACACTTAACCTTCTGAGACTCATTTTTTTTTTAATGTGCAAAATGCAAGTATAATGACCATTCTCTCAGCACTGGTGTGATGATTCAACAAGGTGCAAGGTTAGAAAGCCAAAGCTCGAATGGTCATAGGTGGTGGAAGGATGGTTTGCTGGGCAGTAGGGTCTGGAAGGCAGACTGTTGAAGGATGAGACAATGTCATAACTCCATGCCTTTTTCTCTTTTTTCAAAAATGACCTCCTTATGAAAACCTGTGATAACTGTTTTAGAACACTTTCTGTTTTTCCTTGTAGCTAATATATAAACATTACATACTCTTGGCATCTATTTTGACAAGGGGCAAAAGCACAACCACGAAGATACCATGTAAAATCCCTATTGATTAAGGTTTAAGAAAGCAGATCTAGAGTCAGACTGCCTGGGTCCACATGCCAGCACCACCACTTATTAACTACCTGGCCCCTCTGTGCCATCCAGGTTTTCAATCTGTAAAATCAGATAATAAAGTCACCTGCCTCACAGGTTGTTATAAGGTATTAAATGAATGAATAACTATAAGGTACTTAAAAGAGTTCCTGGCAAGTGGTAAGTACTCAATAAGCACTGGCACCATCATCATCATCATCATTTGTTCTCAGGATCACACTTCGTCAAGAGACAGATACTGATGGGCAGGGGACCCTGATCCCCATCCTTAAGTGTAAAGGCTAGAGTTAAGCTCATCTATTTCATTTCTTCATGTAATAGTTCTCCCTATTTCCACATTATGCCAGGTAGGGGTTTTGCTAAGAGAGACTTGAAATTAAAATAAGATTGAACGATGTTGTATTATACCAAGGGATTTTTCTTGACCTACGTACACTGCTATAAAATTTAACACCCTAGCCTTCAGGTAGACCTGAACACTCATCAGCTGTTTCTAGTTTTGCTTTTTGGCACCATTAGAATGATGCAATCTTCTGAGCTGTGGGCAGCAAGACTTCTATTTGTCTTCTTCTAATGTATTCCATTTCATACATAACTATCATGATTTCAAGCTGACCAGCACCTTCCAAACACTCTCATTATGTTTGGGAAATCTGCAGCGTAATGGATTGATTTTATCATTTTATCCGAATCCAGTAAAGTCAAGTTCCCAGAGCTTCCTTGCAGCTAGGAAGAAGGTGCTTGGACAAGGTTTTGCCAGCCAGTCTGTGCTCCTGACTCTGGTTTGGAAACAAGCAACTTGAGGGGATGAGCTCTGGGAGGAGGCCATTGTGCTAGCTTTGATGGCAGCAGAGGCATCCACAATCAGGGGTAGCCAGCCCGGGGGATCCCCCTGGTTGTCAGGGGGCAGCAGAAGCAGCTGCAGTTTACTCATCAGGCATGGTTTTAGTATAGTTCCCATAAGCTCAAAGTCAACTCCTCTTATGGTTAGGCTCCAGCCTCCATCACAATTCTTTGAGTTATCTAATATTCTTATCATAAAATCCTTTTCTGGTTAACCAGCCCAAGTTGGTTTGTATTGTTTCTCCCTAAAAATCTTAACTGAAGTGCTGCATCTACCTTGAAAGGGAACACAGGCACCAACCTATATCAGGAATATATATAAACCACCTGGTGTTTTTAAATGGTGGGTGATATAATTATGCCTACTATAAATATGCAAATTTCTCCTCCAATGTTTTCAAAAAATTCTGCTTCTCCAGAGAGAAAAAAGCCTTTGCCCTGGTCTTTGCAGTTAATACTGCTTTGCATTATAATATTGAGTTTATCTTATCACTGATTTTTTTTTTCAGTAGATCCCTTCTTCCTTGATCATCTCCGCTGTCTGGGCTGATACGACTCAAAGACGAGGACCACTGTTTGGAGCATCTAGAGATGTCTTGGCTTCCTCACAAGGTGGTTGTCTCAGGGTACTCAGACTTGTTAGTTTTCAGCTCAAGTATCCAATAAATGAGGGGGAAGCTGTACTAATTTTTATGACCCATCTTGGAAACCACATAGTGTTAATTCTGGCATACCCTACTAGCCAAAGCACTGACAAGTCTGCCCAGATTATGAGGAGGGAAATTCAATTCACCTCCAGATAAGGAGGTGGCAATGAAAGGTGCTATTTATTGCATCATCTTTGGAAAAGAAAATGTGACACTAAATGCCTGCAAAATGGATTTAAAACCCAAATGTTAATTCCAAAGGTGTCTAGGAGTCAGAGTCAGACATTTAGACTGCTGGAGTACTTTGAGGCTTGATTGTATCATAATATTCTGTATCTGGTATAGGTCTCATAAGCTGACTTTCTCAATTTTACTTTCTATCTTTCATCCATCAGTACATAATTTGACTATGGAATATCCGTCTAGAAGAAATCTGGTGACTACTTACCTCCTGAACATTAAAATCTCTCCCTAATAGTCCAAATTAATATATAGTTTGTGTTTCTTCCAGCTTATCATAAGTCCCTGGTGCTATGATTTCTCTGCAAAATAAAGATCTCTTTAAAAATCTTGTGTTTGCTTTCAGAGCAATGTCATGAATATAAAATCCTTTTGATGGTAAAAGGATTTTTATGGTGCTCATGTATTTCCTCTAGTTTTATAAATGGAAGATGGTGTTGATAATGGCATGATAATTTATATCATACTGACTGTACAGATCATTGCAGCTGGGTTTTCCATTGAAATATTCAATTACATTTCTCTACATTCTAACACCACTGTCAAAAGATGCAGTGAAATCTTTCCTGACTCTCTTCTAGGCAAAAACAGATTCTGCAAGGAAAAGTCACTTATGATTCTTGAAGGACATTTCTTCTCATCAGCATGTGATCCAGGGGAGATATATGCTATTTCAAGATACATGTTCATCAGCTATTCTCTTAGAAAATTTTAAAGTTTTGATCATCTGATGGATGGCAAAGGTAAAAACTGAGAGCAATTACTCTTAAGGTACCAAGCCGGAAGAAAATATACCCAGTGTCTTTTTTAATAGAACGTACAATTGTTCCTCAAGGCCAGGGCTTGGGTCTTATCCACAAATACCCAGTTCATTTACATTGTGTTTTTTTTACCTAATGTCTGTTGACAAGAATTTTATGATTATACATTGCTTCCATGGATATACAGTTCATGCACCACAATGCTGGCTCTTTTATATTTGTCTAGGAATCTAAATTTTTAAACTTAAGATGACTGACATTCCATGAGCTGCTCATTATATTTACATTCTAAGAATATTTACACTTCTTGCATGTATACTTTGTCTGTACGCTAACATCAAAGTCAAAATTGATACTAAGACACAGAATTGGTACTAAGGTCCTGACACATGAGGTCAGGACCATGTACACCTTATATATTCCCTGCACTGAGCTGAGCAGTGCCTCACACAGAGCAGGGATTCAACAAAACATCTGTAAAATGATGCAATGATTGATTGAATAAATGAAAGAACAAGGCATCCTTGGGTCTGAGATCACCTTGTCTTATTCATTCATCATCTCATGAACCCATCTCACTCTCAAAATAAAGTTAGTAATATCCACATAGTTATAGAATGCAGCCTTCACTTCTTAAGAATTTAACTGGCTCATATCCTGGTTTGTCATTACCAGGAAGGACTGAATTTTCACAAGCAAAGTATGTAAATTGAGCTCAATTTCTAGGAATGATTCTGGATTAGACTGGACAATGGGAGGTGTGCAGGTATGTGCTCCTGTTAAGTGAACAGGAAGTGATAGGGAGGTAGTTAGCTGGCTGCAAAATCCCATTTCCACGTACACTCCTCCGTGAGTGCCAGGATTCACCCACTCCACAGGCTGCTTTACAAACATTACACATCCACAGTAAAAATAAAACGCTGGCATTGGTGCTACTTAGTCAGTAATCAAATTCCACACACATTCAGAATTTTGCTAGTATGTACATTTTAATAATGAAGTTGTCTTAAGGGCTGTTGAGGGGGAGTGGAAGACTTCATTGCTTTACCAAAGTCTGCCAATTATCCCTTAACTTTGCAGCTTTACTAGGGTCAATCATCCATCATACTGTGGTGTTTTAACCGGTTACAAATTAAACAGGAAAAGTAACAAGAAAAGAAAACTTAATTTTCCTAGACTACCCTAATCCTGCCAAGCATAAAAATGAACTTAACTGAAAAAACTGCTGAGAGATTAACATATAAAATTTGTGTGCTACTAAAGAAACCATTATAGCAGCTAAGCAGCTAAGGAATACGGCCTCTGCAAAAGTGAAGGGAGACAGTGGGGAGATAAAATTTAGATATTTATTTTCTACCAATGTAAATAGGATTTTATTACTACAATTTCATTTAAAGTCACATATGCAAATCTCTACTGTGTCAGTGAAGGAAAGATTTCAAGGGCTAGGTAATTTAAATTATAGTATTAGCTAAAAGGAAAAGGATGAGCATTTAAAGAAATCTGTAAGAATGATAATAAGGATTGAAAAGAAATAAAAACCAGGCTAGGCAATCTTGCTGCTTAAATACAAAAAATGTTAGTTAAGTTAGGAAAAAAGTCAAGGATAAGGAATTTTTATCTCAAGTAAAATTCTTTTTCGTTTTCATTGTCATCACCATCATCATGGCCATCCTTTGCCAAATGTTTACTTGATAGCAAGCACTTTATACACACTTTCTGCGAATCCTCAGAACAACACTATAGTCAGGTTCTATTATTACCTACGGTTTACTATTGAAGAAACTGAGGCTCAAACAATTTAACTAGCACAGATCACTTGCCCAAACATTGTAAGTGGCAGGTTAAAATTCTAGGCAGTCTAATTTCACATTTTCTCATAATTAAGATCTGTTTAGATATTTCTGACAATAGCTCTGATAGACACAGTAGCTACAGACTCAGCAAAGCTGTCAAGCAGCTCATGACCCTCATAAAATTTTACTAGATATGTGACCAGTCTCAGGTAAATGAAACTTTCTGGTTTTCAAAGTCCTGTAGAAGGTGGTAGAACTAGACTAGAGATTTGCATCTGCGTGGCATGAGCTGCTAGGAAGTGACTGCACATTCACAGTGGGGTGGGGTCACAATGACTGCGGACCACTCTTACAGGCTTGTGGCGGGGGCGGGCAGGGTCAGTCACAAGTTGTAAAGAGTGGAATAATTCCACTAGAGGAAAACTGTTCTGTGTTCTTCATGGTTTTCCAAATGTTCCACCAGACATTCGATAAATTCTTTGTATAACAATCTGAGCCTACACGGTAATTCCTTCTCCACATTTGTTTTGTGCTATTTTAATATACACTGATTTCTCTAGGAATGCAACAACAGTCTGTGTGGGTGACTTATATGGATGAGTGAAGGTGCTTCACTTTGAACATCTTTAAAATTATAGTTCACCATCTGGGAAAATCATACACTATGGTATTTGAGTTGCCAGTTCAACACACCTGTATCCAAAGGCATTCCTGGCTGTTGCACTCGCGATACACTCTATGTACAGGTACAATCATCTGACTACTTCATATGTTTCTAGAAGAGTCATGCTTAAGGAATTATATATTGATACTGATACATGTATATGTACTCGTAGAATTTTTATTATAAACATACTTTTATATATAAATTTCATATATATAATTTTATATGCATATATAAATATTTAATTTTATTAGATACATTTTTTATTTTCCTTGATATTTCAATCAGGCTGTTATATTGATTTTTTAAAATTTTTGTGTTGGTTATATTGTTGGTGATGTTTATTAAGCCTAAGCCAATAAGGCACTGTCACTAAATATTTGTCAAAAAAGGGTGCACTAGTTCTGAGAAGATGAAGAAATTCTGGACTAGGGATTTCTAAGGTCTCACTCAGCTTTAAGATTCTATTCTATTCTATTAAATAAAGCCATAGCCAGTGATTTTCTCTACAAAAGTGGCTATAGCCAAAATCAAAAGTAAATTACACACTCCCTCGTATTTTGCATTACTGTTCACAGAACACAGACTTATGTTTCTGGAAGTTCTCTAATTTGCACATTTTTATGATGGAAGTGCCTTTCCTAGTCTGTGAAGCAGAAAATGACATTCCACATACACCCCCACAGATTCATTCTTCCCTTTGAACCCACACATAAAACATATCTGACAGAAAGTCAGCTGAATTAGAAAATGAAGTGAGACTATGCTTACAAATTAATTTTAAATGAAAAAAATATAGTAAATTAAGTAAAAAGATAACAACAGGAACAATGGCTGACAAATGAGAGAAATGATGTGGAATTAAAGTAATTTGATTACTCTGCACTGTGGGCCAACATTATGAAAATATTCAGAGAATTACAGCAAAGTATCACCATCTTAACTAAAGAAGAGCTTAAAGTTTCCCAAGTGTTTTGTCATCAGAATGTCACTTTGTCAAATAGTTATTAAATGAGAGCTCAGAACTTTTTTCAAAGGGGTATGATAGCCTTTCTAACGTCTCTCCTCTCAGGTTCACTGACTAAACAAGATGAAGTGAGCCCCCACTGAGCAGATGGGCAGAGCACCATGCCGAGTACCATGAAGCGTGATGGGAATGCAGGGATTCCTGCTCTGCACATTCCTGCAAGACACACATAGCTAAATAAATCTGAAACGAGGAAGACCATGAAGCAAGTTGTAAGAGAGGAAGAAAGCACTGACCTGGCCTGGGAGAAGGAGAGATTCATTTCAACTGGGGAAATCTGAAAATGCTCCTTGGAGGAGGTAGGATTTGAACTAAGCCTGAAGGGAAGAGAAGCTCTGTTAGGCAGAAATGAGTAGAAGAAAGAGGTAGCCTAGACACAGGAAACAGCTTGAACCAGGGTCTGGGACAGGAGAGGATGTAGAGCAAATTGGACTGATGGTGTTAGGGTGGGGAGTGACCCTGGAGCGGGTGGAAATAAGATAAATTTGAAATCCAAGTTGAAGAGTTGGGACCGTATTCTATATATTCAACATTCATTAAACAAACATTATAGAGCACCAACTATGTACAGACTCTGTTTTAGGCAGTAGGGAAACAGCAGAAAACAGGAAGAAAAAAATTCCTGACCTCACAGGGCTTACATAATTAGAGAAATATACAAAGTAATTGGAGAGATAAATAAGAACAAATACATAGTATGTCACTGAGTACAAAGTCTTTGGATTGGCACAGCCATTATGGAGAACGGTATGGAAGTTCCTTAAAAAACTAAAAGTAGAGCTATCATATGATCCAGCAATCCTACCGGGCATATAACTGGAGAAAACAAGAATCTGAAAGGATAAGTACATGCCAGTGTTCATTGCAGTGCTATTTACGACATCAGGGACATGGAAGCAACCCTAAAGGCCCAATGACAGAAGAATGGATAAAGAAGATGTGATACATGTATACAACGGAACACTGCTGCTGCTAAGTCGCTTCAGTCGTGTCCGACTCTGTGCGACCCCATAGACGGCAGCCCACCAGGCTCCCCTGTCCCTGGGATTCTCCAGGCAAGAACACTGGAGTGGGGTGCCATTGCCTTCTCTGACAATTGAACATTACTCAGTCATAAAAAAGAAATGGAATAATGCCATTTACAGTGACATAAATGGGCTCAGAGATTGGCATACTGAGTGAAGTAAATCAGACCAAGACAAATATCATATGATATCACTTATTTATAGAATCTTTAAAAAAAATCGTACAAATGAACCTATTCACAAAACAAAAACATAGTCACAAAGGCAGAAAACAAACTTATGGTTACCAAGAGGGAAAGAGGGGTGGGGAGGAATAAATTAGGAGATCAGGACTGACATATACACATTTGTAGTTCAGTTGCTAAGTTGTGTCTGACTCTTTGCCACCCCCTGGACTGTAGCCCACCAGGCTCCTCTATCCACGGGGTTTCCCAAGCAAGAATACTGGAGTGGGTTGTCATTTTCCTTCTCCAAGGGATCTTCCCAACCCAGGGGTCTCACCTGCATCTCCTGCATAGCAGGCAGATTCTTTACCAGTAAGCCACCAGGAAAGCCCTTCATATACACTACTACATAAAACAGACAACTAATAAGGATCTACTGGGAATTCTACTCTGTAATAATGTATCCTAGAGTAGGAAATGGAAACCCACTCCAGTATTCTTGCCTGGAGAATCCCATGGACAGAGGAGCCTTGCAGAACACACTTCGTGGGGTCACAAAGAGTCAGACATCACTGAGAGACTAAACAATGACGTATATGGGAAACGAGCCTTTAAAAAGTAGATACGTGTGTATGTATAACTCACTCACTTTGCTGTACACCGGAAATTAACACAACATTGTAAATCAACTATATTTCAATAAAAATTTTTAAGAAAAGAATAATGGAAAAGTATTGTGGAGAAAAAAGGAAGACGGGAAGAGGAGTGGGATGTTGCCATTTTAGAATGTTCTGGGAAGGCTTCACTGAGAAGGTGGCATTTGAACAACAGCTTGTAGGAGATGAGAATATACGTAATAGGGATTTAAGAATAGATTGTGACCACTATACGCCAATCAGAATGGCGAAAATTCAGCACACTGACAACACGGGGATGTGGAGCGATAGGAGGCTGCGTGCATGCGCGCATGCTCAGTCGTGTCTGATTCTTTGTGAATCCATGGCCTGGAGTCCGCCAGGCTGCTCTGTCCATGGAATTTTCCTAACAAGAATACTGGAGTGGGTTGCCACTTCCTTCTCCAGGGAATCTTTCCAACCCAGGGATAGAACCCGTGTCTCCTGCATTGGCAGGCAGATTCTTTACCACTGAACCACCTGGGAAGCCCCTCACATTGCTAAAGTGAATACAAAATAATACAGTCACTTTGGAAAACAGTTTGGTAGTTTCTTACAAAAACTAAACATATTCTTAACCATCTAAACCAGCAATTGCACTCCTTGGTATTTGACCAAATAAAAGTTATCGGTATCCACACAAAAATCCGCACATAGCAGTGTTACTCATTGTTGCCCAAACCTGGAAGTGACCAAGATGTCCTTCAGGAGGTGGTTGGATAAATAACCCGTGATACATTAGAGAATGGCGTATTATTCAGCACTAAAAAGACATGAGCTATTACTCTAGGAAAAGACATGGGAAAACCTCAAATGGATATAATTAATTGAAAGAAGCCAGCTGGAAAAGGCTACATATTGCAGCCTCTGACTCCAACCATAGGACACTTGGAAAAGGTAAAACAATGGGGACAATAAGAAGATGAGTGGTTTCTTCTAGGGACAGGGAAAGAGAGATGAGTGGGCAGAGTCCAGAGGATTTTCCGGGCAGTGAAAATACTCTGTGTGATACTATAATGATGAATACATGCCATTATACATTTGTCTAAACCTACAGGATGTATGACAGCACAAGTGAACCCTAAGGTCAACTACGGACTTGGAGTGATTGTGATGTTCAATGTAGGTTCATCCTTGGTTAACATTTAAAAAAAGGACCAATTTGGTGACTAATGCTAATAATGGGGGAAGCTATGCATACTTGGGAATGGGGATATTTGGGAAATCTTTGTTGTAAATTCAAAGTTTTGTTGCAAATTCAAACTGTCCTGAAAACACAAAGTCTTAGAAAGAAGGGAAGGAAGGAAGGGAGGGAGGGAGGAAAGAAAGAAAAAGAAAGAAAGGTGAATGATTTACAGAAACCGATTTGTATCTGGGGATGATAACTCTAGAAATAATATGACTTACTGATTTGAGGGCTGCATTAGGAAAGGCAGGTAACTAAAGGTAGAGAGATAAGCTGGACAATGCACTGGACCCATGCTCTGTTCATTATTCCTAGCCACACAGTCGATGTGTAAAAACAAATGTACAAATGATAAACATCAAATTTCGTCAGCAGTTATCTTTGGGATGGAGGAAGAAAGAAGAAAAGGAAAGGAGAGAGGAAAAGTTGAAATAGGAAAGGGTTCTGAGGTGGCTTTTACAGATTTTGATGATTTCTTGCTCAAGCTGGTAGTGGGTGCATGGGTGTTTGTTACATCAATCTCTATTTCTACTTGCATATTTGAAATAGTTCACAAAAATAGAAAAAAATGTAAAAGTAGAAGCTAGAAATAATTAAAACAACTCATATATAATTACCATTTACTATGTCCTAAGCAGTAAGGGCTACACAGGAAACATCTCAATTAATTCACAGCCCAGCCTTATGAAATGAATGTTACTACTATCTTTCATTTATAGGTATGCTGTGCTGTGCTGTGCTAAGTTGCTTCAGTCGTGTCCAACTCTTCATGACCCTACAGACTGTAGACCGCCAGGCTCCTTTGTCCATGGGATTCTCCAGGCAAGAAGACTGGCGAGGGTTGCCATGCCCTCCTCCAGGGGTTCTTGCCAACCCAGGGATTGAACCTGGGTCTCTTACTTCTGCATTGGCAGACGGGTTTTTTTACTACTAGCGCCACCTGGGAAGCCCCTTCATTTACAGGTAAATGAGGCACAGAGACTAGGAAATCTGGACACACAACTAGCAAACTAAGCCACATGGGCTCCAAAACAAGGTTGTGGAAAGACAATACGTGAAACCACTGAACCAAACCGCCTCCCCGAAAATAAATAAAAGACTGAGCTAAAGAAAATTGAACATGAAGAAGGGCTGACAAAGACAGCAATAAAGTTGAGTCACTCTCAAGACACAATGGATTGAATGGCAACTTGTTACAACATTCACTCATTAATTTCTTCTTTTCATTGTTCAACTTTGATTGCACATTTCTTGATGTTTATGTATCAGGTACTACTCTAGATGCAGCAATATAAGACAAGATAAGATCGTTTACAGGCTATTGGAATATGGTGTGATCAGTGCTATGATCAAGATATGCCCAGAGATTTGGGAGCCTGTGGGAGGCATATATAAAACCCAGATCTCAGAGCTACATTCAGATGAGGAAGTGAAACGGATAAGCAAAGGTTGAGATGTCTGCTCACAGTAGGTGGAGGTGCATCCCCCAAGGTTTACTTGAAGAAATGCAGATGGTTCACACTACAGGGGAGACAAAAGGGAGTGTATTTGCAAAAGATGCAGCTGGAGCAGTAAACAGGGGCCAGGGGATGGTTAGCTAGGCCAAATTAGGAAGGAGTGAAGGATGGGGGTAATTAAGAGCAAATGAGGGTGCCAGGGAGGGAGCAGATGAACCCTGAGAATCTCACATTTTCTAGAGTTGGGCTTGATGGGATCATCTGCTAAGAGGAAGGGAGGTGGGGGGCAGGTAAAAGCTTTGGCATAGAGAAGGTCAGAAACAGCCATGTTAATTAACCTGACAGGAAATTAACAGGTGATCCGAAATTAATGCACCATGACAAAGCTGAGGATGCAGTGAAGGTAAAGTGCCTTGACGCCAAGTTCACCGGTCAGTGCACACATTGATCAACACCACTGCTGGGAGATCCTGATCCATTCTCAACCACTTGGGAATGGGAACCAGAGAGGCTGCAGCAATAACCACAGATAAAGACAATCAGGGTGGGGCACGGTGGATTCCTGGACTAATTTTTAAATTTTTTATAAGGATTCAATGAGTCGTAGCAGTAAGGAACACAGAGTCTATTGCTTCCGAGTTTATAATGTAATTGGAATAGAGCGAAAGCAACCAATTTATAGTAGCTGAAGATTAGCGAAACGAATCCCAAAAGAATGTTGCACTGTACCGTTCCACAGGCAGACTTTTAACTGACCTGTACCACTCCATAGGTAGAGTTTTTAAAATTAAGCAGACTTTTGTTAATGCTTCTCAAGGTTCATTTATATGTGTTCCCTACAGATACAGTATCCAAGTAAGTGGTGAGATGAATGAAGAAATCTCTAGATTTTACCTGTGGCTCCACATTAGAAGACCGGTTTTCAAGCAGAATTTCTGTTATTCTTATGTTCTTTTCCTTTCCTGAAAATTACACGTGTTTGACTGAGTGGGAAAAGGAGGACCAAAGGGAATTTTCACTTATTTTCCCTTCACTTATTAATTCCTGCAGGTATTGCTACAAATGGACTCTTTGATGAACAGTAAATAGAGTTAAAGAAAAAGGCCCTGTGGATTGAACAAGAAAGAAAGAGAAGCAGCAGCTTCTGGGTATAGTTACCCTCGGTAATCAGGGGGCAGCAGTGTAGAGATTCATTTTTTTCTGGACACTAACATCAGAGGGGAGTTTTAAGCCTTAGTCTGTGAAGATGTGATCTGGGGTTCACAGGGGAAGTAAAGGGTAAAAGACTTAAGGCACTGCTGAAGAAGCTGAAGCTGCTAATTGGCTCTAATGATCTGAATGCAAATTAATAAATCTCTGTGCTAAAAATTACATGCATCTATAACTGTGACTTTTATAACTTAAGAGCTCTATTTAACCCATTATTCACACTCTTTCCTTCACAGGACCTGATAGGGATGGAGAATGTTCAGTTTACTGCCTTTCCTGCCTTTCCTCATCACATGCACTGTTGAGCTTTACAGCTTTTGAAGGTCTTGTTAAAAGGATCTAAGGACTGCAGGCATGAAACCCACAGACAATTTCACAAAGCAAGGAGAAACAGTCAGGCACGAAGCTGTGGAAGGCTGAGCAGCTTGAAAATTCCCAGCCCAGTTGTCTCCTCAAGAACCCTGGGACCCAGCCAGAAGAAAACATTGACACTGCGGTGTGTGGCTGTGGGCTGTTAGAAATAAGATGGTCAGACTGTATTTTCTTCAATAAAGGGTAGAGTCGTCGCCAGGATGAATGGAGATAAGGCAAGGCCCGAGCATGCCTGGTACACAGCAGGCACTTAAAATTTTGTCCTTTCATTCATTCATCCACTGAGTCAGAGAGACAGCATCTAATTCCTAATTCAAGCTCCCATTATTTCACTTTTTCCTTGTCTTCCTCTCTGTAGTCTTCTCTTTCCTGTGTACTTATTCCTTTTCTTACCCGCCTCGTCCTTTCCTGCTCATCTTACACCCTCCATCACATGCAGAGGCACCATTTCGCTCCTCTGGGGTCACATGGGAAGAACAGGTATTGAACCTCATCGTGAGACACCCACCAGAGACCTAAGCCTTGGACCCCATCCCCTGCACCCCCTGTGTAAGCAGTCTGCCTTCGCTTCAAGGACCACACCTTTATCAAAATAGACATTCAAGCACCTGAGTCAACACAAGACTAATATTAAGTGAGAATGTAAACTATATCTGGAATGCTGGCAGCCAGGGCAGGGCACATGGGCAGGACATCTCCAAGATCGCCAGAGGACAACGGGATGCAATTGTACTTGGGATCTGATGAGGATGGTACAGGAGAAAAAGAAGTAAGAGGATCCAGTAGACCTGAACCAAAACCTATTTGAGGCCATTAAATGGGTGATGATTCACTTGATTCCTTGAATCACTGCCCAACTTCTCTGTGCCTCTGTCTTTGTAAAGCGAAGTCACTGTGAGAATGAAATTAGTCAATACATCTCAAACCTTGAGAACAGTGTCAGGAACGCGTGTGTGCTCAGTCGCTCAGTCATGTCTGACTCTTTGAGACCCCATGGACTGTAGCCTGCCAGGCTCCTCTGTCCATGGGATTCTCCAGGCAAGAATACTGGGCTCCTCTGTCCATGGAATGTATTAAGCGTCAAATAAAGTATTAACTGACTTCCCTGTGGCTCAGACCGTAAAGCATCTGCCTACAATGTCGGAGACCCGGGTTCAATCCCTGGGTCAGGAAGATCTCCTGTAGAAGACGATGGCACCCCTCTCCAGTACTCTTGCCTAGAAAATCCCACGGACGGAGGAGCCTGGTAGGCTACAGTCCATGGGGTCGCGAAGAGTCGGCCACGACTGAGTGGCTTCACTTTACTTTAAAGTATTAACTACCATGACCACCACCATCATCATTTTATTTTAAGATAAGTCTGGAATTGTGATCATTAATATTAATTATAATAATAGGATTCTGTTTACGTTTTGCTTCTTAGTTTCAGAAGCCCCTTCTTTATGCTCCTCTTCTGGCTCCCCAACAGCCCTGTGGGGTGGGAGGGTTATCATCTCTGCTCCACGGACAAGAAATCTGAGCTGCTTTACCTAATTGTCCTCCTCTGCCATTCTCTGCGAAGTTCATACCTAAAGAACTCCTGGATTCCGGCTCCAGAAATGAGGAAGACAAACACATAAGCGAGGTAAGAGACTAAAACTGGGAGGAAGGGTCTTTCCCTCTCCCCCACGCACGTTATGTGTACTCGACCCTCTTTGCCTTATTCATTGCTGTTCTCTCCACTCCATCCTCACGGCCAGAGCCTCTATCATCTCTCACTGGGATGACTGAAACTGTAACTTGATGTTCATCCTGTCCCTCTGGTCTCTGCCCCTCCCAACCTTTCTCCACAGAAAACCCCATCGTGTCCCTCTCCTTCAGGGGTTCCCCTTATCTGCCCAGACAGACTCCTCCAGTCATGGTCCCAGTGAATCCATTCATCCCCCCTCCCCTCTCAGATCTCTGTTCACCCTGCTCTGTTTCATTGCTGGCTTTTTTTCCACACTAGGTTATAAATTCCTTGAGGGCATGGACCATGTCTTTTCATCTTCATTCTCCCACGACCCATCAAAATACCCAACCCATGGTAAATGCTCAGCAAATATCTGTTGAACAAACAAACGGAAACTCAAATCAAATAAAGGGGAATGGGGGTATAGCCCTGACTGCATTTACACAGTATGGCATCAGTGGACACATTCATGGAAAACTGCCTCCTTTGAGTAAAAACTGAATCTGATTAAATCCAGGGTTTCCAATCTTGGGGAAAGGACCCCAGAGTCTTCCTTTACTGTCTCAATGATTGAACGCTCCCAACCAAAAGGGCTTATAGTCAGGGTAAACTTACGTCCTAGTCTGCACACAAAAGCTCTGATTTGTAACTTTCATCCAACTAAAAACAGCAACTGTATCCCACTTTACTCTCAAAGATGTCCCCATACAAATGCTGTATTACAGGATGGGGAAAAGGGCAGACCTGGTTTGGGCTTGGTAGCTCAGATGCTAAAGAATCTGCCTGCAATGCGGGAGACCCGGGTTCAATCCTTGGGTCAAGAAGATTCCCTGGAGAAGGGAATGGCAACCCATTCCAGTAGTCTTGCCTGGAGAATTCCATGGACAGAGGAGCCTGGCAAGCTACAGTCCATGGGGTTACAAAGAGTCAGGCACGACTAAGTGACTAACACTTTCACTTTCACCTTCCAGATGCGTGACTTCGGTCAACTTCTCTAAATTTCTCTAAATTTCCATCTGCAAAATGGGTATTTATTTTATGGGACTGTGAAGATTAAACAAGATGATGCCTGCAAAGAAGTGAGTAACATAATGCCTGGCACCTGGCTCAAAGATGTTAAAGCTGTCTATTATTATCACCTGATTAGAGAAACTGATCACTCCAGTGTGCCTGCATGTATGAGCAGAAAAAATGCAGTTACCAAATGTTAGCTCCCCAACACATTCCAACAAATTGAGTCAGGTTAGAGCATGTATCGGAGAAGGCAATGGCACCCCACTCCAGCATTCTTGCCTGGAAAGTCCCATGGATGAAGGAGCCTGGTGGGCTGCAGTCCATGGGGTCGCTAAGAGTCGGACAAGACTCAGCGACTTCACCTTCACTTTTCACTTTCATGCATTGGAGAAGGAAATGGCAACCCACTCCAGTGTTCTTGCCTGGAGAATCCCAGGGACGGGGGAGCCTGGTTGGCTGCCATCTATGGGTTCGCACAGAGTCGGACACGACTGAAGCGACTTAGCAGCAACAGCAGCAGCAGAGCATGTATGAGTGCCTTTTGTGCAACATCACAATAGTGCTTTTAAGAGCAGAGAAATGGGGAAAGCAGGGCAAAAGTCTGCATGCTTGACCTGCGTATTTTGTTAATAATTTAAGTGAAACCACTTAGCACTTTTGCTTTCTACAAAGAGCAGGGACCTGTACTCCCACTGGTGTATTAGAACTCTCATCAGCCACAAGGGAACAGAGAGCTGTTTGAAAAACTGCATCTCTCCAGCCTCTGATAATTAAATAAAGCATATCATTGAGGATCTATAATTGGTAGAGACGGCTAAGACTAGAAAATGAGACTATTACCCTCTGGAATCATCTTATGATAAATGATACATTTATTTTAGAGAAATAAGAATCAAAACACATAGGAATAGGAAGGAAAGTTAATGCAGTTTAAAGTATTACTATTCAGCAGAGTTGACATCAATTGGAAATGAATAATCATGAAATGTAGAAGTTATAAGAAACAAAAGCTTTAAGAGACAAAAATTGTAAATGGATTATAAGAAAAGAAGTCTCAGGTTTTATGAAGATAAAACTTAGTCTTGAATACAAGGGCTGTACAATGAATATCTGATGTACAAATTCTTGGACTGAAAAGCAGGGCATAAAGAAACTAAATGCAAAATAGAAAATAAAAGAATATTACTTTTTCAGGTAACAGAATAATATTTTGAAATATAATCCTAAATATGCATCATCCCTGGCAATTCTTATTACTTCAAAGTCCTTTACTCAGCGGAGGCATTCACTGCTTCAAGAAGAGAGCAGGCCCAGGCAGTAAGAAGAAGCCATTGCCATCTTAGATTTTAGGTAGCCTTATTTTAAAACAGGTCATGAAAACACTGATTTTTGCCTTTGTTACCTAAAGGAGGTACTTTTCCTGGACTCCAAAGATGTGCTTTAAATATCAAAGCTAGCTTGAAGGACTTGGAATAAAAATCCACAATGAGTCTGGTAGATTTTGCCCACTGAGATCAACACCCCAGGAGAATGGACAGGAACTCTAAAAAGACTCAGCATCCAAAAGCAGAGGATGGTCCCTGGTCAACTGAAACTCCCAGTGGTTCCAGGGCCAAATCAAGAAGGCTGCAACGGAGCAGAAATGCCAGATTCAGGCAGAGAGAACTAGCCACTCCCACTTCCCTCCATACCAGTCCCTGTGGGCACCAGCAAGGTGTGGAGGAGAGCTGAGAATTCCCATGGGCCCTTGAAAGGCTCATGGAGGGGCAGGAGGGGATGGGGTTAAGCAGTGGGCCAATATGCTATCCTATCCGGGTAGCCAGTGACAGAGAATTTGCAGCAACAGCTGTGCGTAGGCCAAAGCCAGGCTTTCAGGCAAGTATGGTGGAATCTCAGCGAGAAAACAGCATGAGGAGAAAGCCAAAGGGATGGCAAAGTCAGAGGAGAAGGAGCTTCAGGTACTGATTGTGCTAAGATCAGATCAGAGACACATCAGGAGCAGATGCATGGCAGGGGCTGATGCCCATGATCAGGCAGGATGAGCCATCTCAGAGGAGGCAGGGAGAACGGGGGCAGCTGGGGAGCCAGCTGCTGCCCCTCCACCAAGGTCTGGAGGCTGCAGAGTCCACACTGCACTCTGATACCCAGATGCCTGATAGAAAAGGAGAAGAAATCGGAAAGACTAAGATTTTCCATGAGAGAAGAATGCATTCACCTAAAAATGACCTTCTTACCTTGAATGGGCAAAATTATGAGGAAATGGAGACCAGTGCTACCGTTAGAGGAAACTGAAGTTATGGTATGTGACCCTGTGACTGCAGCCATGAAATTAAAAGATGCTTACTCCTTAGAAGGAAAGTTATGACCAACCTAGATAGCATATTCAAAAGCAGAGACATTACTTTGCCAACAAAGGCTCATCTAGTCAAGGCTATGGTTTTTCCTGTGGTCATGTATGGATGTGAGAGTTGGACTGTGAAGAAGACTGAGTGCTGAAGAATTGATGCTTTTGAACTGTGGTATTGGAGAAGACTCTTGAGAGTCCCTTGGACTTCAAGGAGATCCAACCAGTCCATTCTGAAGGAGATCAGCCCTGGGATTTCTTTGGAAGGAATGATGCTAAAGCTGAAACTCCAATACTTTGGCCACCTCATGCGAAGAGCTGACTCATTGGGAAAGACTCTGATGCTGGGAGGGATTGGGGGCAAGAGGAGAAGGGGATGACAGAGGATGAGATGGCTGGATGGCATCACTGACTCGATGGACGTGAGTCTGAGTGAACTCCGGGAGTTGGTGATGGACAGGGAGGCCTGGCGTGCTGTGATTCATGGGGTCACAAAGAGTCGGACACAACTGAGCGACTGATCTGATTTGATCTGATGTCCAACTTATGGAAAATTAAATTGATGGCCTCTTTGTGTTCAAAGTTAATGCTGAAAAGATCCAACAAAGAGCAAAAGTTAGTTCCTCCTGCCACCCTAGAAAAAAGTCTCCATTTTAAAGTAAGGAATGGTAGGAAAAATTGTAGAAAAAGCACTGTGGGGTAGGGAGTGAGGAGCAGTGTAGTTAAAATGTACTGAAGACCTTCTACAACCTGGTATCACAATATACTCTGTACTCGATCCTCACAACCACCGCATGAGATGACACGGGCAACAGCATCCCTGTTTTATGGAAGAGTCCAAGGGTCACAGAAGTCAGTGAACTTGGACAAGGTCACACAGCTGATAAGAGGCAAAACTGGGATTCAAACCCAGCTGTTTCTAACTCCCCAAAGTCCAGACTTTCTTTTCCTTGAAAGCAGAATCAAACTTGATGTAAGCACCTGAAATCTAGAGGCGGGGGAAAAGGCTGAGGAATAGAATTCCAGTGTGTGCTTCACAATATGTGCTGTGAAGATGCCTACCACCAATTTAGATGGCATAATATCTAAAGAACTGAATTTCCTGAATCATAATGAAGCTGATATTGGAAAGGCGGTTACATTTTTTGCAGGGGTTACGGTTTGTCTGCTGCCTCCTCTAATCAGAGAACCTAAGTGCACCACAAGGTATTGTTAATACTTTAGTATGAATTCTTTCAAACTCAAATGAAAATACTCACTTAAAGTAGGTAAATGAGCTGAGAATTAACTCCATAACTAGGTAAAAGCCTTAATATAATATAGTTTTAATTTTTTTTATTTTTTTTTATAAGCAAATGTTCATAGCAGCTTTATTCATAATACATCAAACAGCAAACAACCCAAATATCTAATGATGAATGGAAAATAAATTGAGGTTTATCAATACAGAGAAACAATACTCAATAAGAAAAAGGAACAAACTACTGATACATATTGGATGAATCTCAAAAGCATCCTGTTAAAGAAACTAGACACAAAAAGTTAAGCATTATTTAATTCCATTCATATAAAACTCTTGGAAAGTCAAAATTATAGTAAGTATTGGTTGTCTGTAGCTGTAGTTGGGGAAAGAGATCAACTACAAAGTGGCATGAAGGAATTCTGTGGGGAAGACTGAAATGCTGTTTCTTGACTTTGATGGCAATTACACATCTAGATACATATGTTAAAACTCAAGCTGTACATTTTCAATGGATAGATTTTACTATATGTAAATTATGTTACTAAAGCTAATTTTTTAAAGTTATAGAAAAAAGGACTTTTTATTATTTATTTTTTTTATAGTTTTTAAAGAAAGGATTATCTTTAAGTCATATGTAACAGAGACTTTCAAGCTAAAAATGCTCATAACAAATAGAACAAAATGACTAGTTTTAAAAATGAAAAATTTTGCATTTGGAGGGATAAATTAACAATGATCTATATATCCTGGGTAGCTTCTACTCTTCAATTTCTGTTTCCTCCCTAAGCCTATTTATAATCTACCCCACCCCCCTCCATATCTTCTCCCTCTTCAGTCAAAAATATCTTTCTTGAAAGTAAATCTTAGAGATTTCCCAATTAAAACTACTTTCAGGTCCCAAAGTCTAAGCTCCCCGTATGATCTTAAAAGGTTAGACTCCTGAGCTTGGCTCAGGAGCACTCAATCATCCTACCCTCCATCTACTCTGGAAAGGTGGGACCATTTTTGGTTGGTGGTAAACATAAGCACAAATAAAAAGACAATAATAGCAACAAGGTAATAGTAATAATGACAAGGTAATAGTAATAGGAAAAACTAGTATCTATACCGGAGAAGGCAATGGCACCCCACTCCAGTACTCTTGCCTGGAAAATCCCACGGATGGAGGAGCCTGGTAGGATGCAGTCCATGGGGTCGCACAGAGTCGGACATGACTGAAGTGACTTAGCACCAGCAGCAGCAGTATCTATACACCATCATATAGCCAAAAGTGCTCTCCAACAGATATCTCATTTGATTGTGCCAACCATACTGTGAAGAGGCTCTGGCAACCGTTGCTGCTCTTGTTAATTACTGCTCTTACCAGTCCACTTCCTCTATTGGATAGAACAACAGGAGGTTTCAACAGGTTCAAAGGGTTTCTTTGCAAGATCACACCCCTAAGTGAGAGCTGGAATGAGACCTCTCTGTCTCCCTGGGTTCTTTCTCCCCAGTGCTCACGATCTCCAAGCATCACTCCTTAGATGTTAAATGAATTTCAAATTTTGAAAGTTGGGGAATTGAGAAGCAAAGCAATTAAAATTGTGATGTATGAACCACTTGATCTTACCCTTTGTTTCTGAGGCTTTGTTAACCATGTCGGCCTAGGAGATTCAACTGCTTTGAAGACTTTGCCTTCTGGCTTTGCCTTAGGAGCAAAACATACTTTAATAAAGGTTGGCATTTCAAATGCTAGCAGTCCTTAGACATAATAAGGACTACTAAGGCACAGAAATTTTTGAGAAGGCTTAGAATTCAAATTGTAATTACTAATGACAATATTTAAGTAATTATAAATGTAAAGTTGCTCATTCTATCTCAATGTTCTCATGGGTAAAATGAGACGGTATCTGTCTCCTGGGTTGCTGTGAGGACTGAATGAAATCCTGACCTAAAACACTCAGAATATTGTCTGGAATACCAGGAGCCCATTAATATTAGCTAGTGGCATTATTATTTCTAAAGGTAGAATAATAAACTATGGATATCTTCATCCAGGTCTTTGTTTTTTTGGGGTCAAGGAGATTTACTTCTAATATTTAGTTGCCTTTTACCTAGTTAGAAAATTCTATATATGTTGTTACAGACTGAATGTCTATATCCTTCCCCAAATCCGTACATTGAAATCCTAATTCTAAAGGTGAAGGTATTAGAAGGTGGGCCTGTGGAAGGTGATTAGGTGATGAGGACGGAACCCTCATAAACGGTTCTAGTCTTTTATAAAAGAGAGTCCAGCAGCTCCCTTGCCCCTTTCATGACAAAGAGAAGACATACACCTATGAGAAATGGTCGTCATGAGACCCCAAATCTGCTGGCATCTTGGTCTTGGACTTCCCAGCCTCCGGAGCTGCAAGAGAAATGTGTATTCTATATAAGCCATTCAGACTGGTTTTTTGGTTATAGCAATCCAAATGGACTAAGACGTATGTTCTGAAAGTGTGTTTGGACTACCATGTTTTACATATTGTTATTCTAAGACAAAAAAATCTCTTAAGGAATTGACCAGTAAGATATGATTATGAAGATTTTAAAAGTTTCTTTATAAGCTTTTTATAAATGAATTTTATACAAATTTTATAAACTTTTAGAAATAAATCTCAAATTTCATTTTACTAAAAGCAACAGAGCAGTGCATCCCATGTTAAAGTACCTCTCTTTAACCAAAGATTTTTTTTTACCAATCAAGATTATGTGAAGATATTAATATTTATTCCCAGATGGCCCCCTATCAGAAGAAACAAAATGTTACTTTAATTAGAAGGAAATTTAATTTAGATAAGGATAGGCCTACATCAGCAGTTCTCTGTCCTCTGTGTGCATTTGAGTCATCTAGATTCTGGAGAGCTTTTAACAAAGTCCTGCTCCTGATGATTCTAATCCAACTGATCAAAGGTGGGGCTCAAGAACTGAAACATTTTAAACCTATTCACGTTATAAGAATGTGCAGCCAGGGTTGAGAATCATAGACCAAAATTCAATATCCAAGGTCCTATTTTGCTAATAGGAACAAAAATTTTGAGTCTCTGATGTTTTACTACTGAAAAACAGATTAGCTCTCTTCAGACTTCAAAAGACACATTCAAATAAATGAAGCCACATTTTGACCTGAAGAATACAATATCCTACGAAGTTTAAAGACATTTGAAAAAATAATGTGCTTCTCTATAACCACATGGAGAAGGAAATGGCAACCCACCCCAGTGTTCTTGCCTAGAGAATCCTGTGGACAGAGGAGCCTGGTGGGCTGCCATTTATGGGGTTGCACAGAGTCGGACATGACTGAAGCGACTTAGCATGCATGCATAACCACAATGGGATGTTAATGAAGAAGTAATGCTAGAAAACACAGTTGATCTAGAGAAGTGAAACTCTAAGGTACATGATTTGTCCAAGGGAACAAAGCCAGCAGCAGACTCTGGTATCAGACCTTGCTTCCTACCCTGCCACAGTTCCTCCATTGTATTAGGTCTAGCTGTTTGTATGCACAAAGCATTCTTTTTTTTTTTTCAGTTTCACAGATTTTTGAAAAACTGTGATCCAATACTGAACATTATCTGCTATATATGTTCAATTTTTAATATGCTTATATGTGCATCTGAAACTATCACAACATTGTTAAATGGCTACACTCTGAATAAAATACAAAGGTAAAAAACATGCTTATAAACTGTGCTAAATGGTCAGTGACAGAAGCTAAAATATATCCTTAGCTTCTGATCAGAATAGATATATTTAGTTGCCTTCCAAATTTTAATAAGAGTGAGAGTAGTCATGTATGGATGTCAGAGTTGGACTGTGAAGAAAGCTGAGCGCCGAAGAATTGATGCTTTTGAACTGTGGTGTTGGAGAAGACTCTTGAGAGTCCCTTGGACTGCAAGGAGATGCAAACAATCCATTCTAAAGGAGATCAGTCCTGGGTGTTCTTTGGAAGGAATGATGCTAAAGCTGAAACTCCAGTACTTTGGCCACCTCATGCGAAGAGTTGACTCATTGGAAAAGACTCTGATGCTGGGAGGGGTTGGGGGCAGGAGGAGAAGGGGACAACAAAGGATGAGATGGCTGGATGGCATCACCGACTCGATGGACGTGAGTCTGAGTGAACTCCGGGAGTTGGTGATGGACAGGGAGGCCTGGCGTGCTGCGATTCACGGGGTCGCAAGGAGTCGGACACAACTGAGTGACTGAACTGACTGAACTGAACTGAATGCTAATTTTCTTAACTGTAATTTTATACTACTTGTATAATATTTAAAGCATTAATCTGTGACACCTTGGCTATATTCCTGAGTAGAGAATGTGTCATAATGTGTCAGCATGTGTCATAATGTGCTAACCTGTTATATTTCACATCACTGAGTTTGGGACTGCACTTATAATTATATAACAATACTATTATATAAATGATCCTATGGACTGTAGCCCACCAGGATCTTCTGTCCATGGGATTTCCTGGGCAAGAATACCAGAGTGGATTGCCATGCCCTTCTCAGGGGATCATCACCACCCAGGGATCAAATCCATGTCTCTTATGTCTCCTGCATTAAAGGCAGATTCTTTACCACTAGCACCACCTGAGAAGACCACAGCAATGATAATAACTGTCATTTATCAAGTGCCTATTATATGCCATGCATGGTACCAAGGGTGTTACCTATGCAGCCTTTAAATTTATTATATAAATTTCATAAATGGATAAACCAAGGCTCAGAAAATTTAAAGTGTTCACAAGCATAGCCATTTGGTTGCAAAACAAGGATTCCAATCCAGATCAGTTTATCTCAAAGGTAATTTTTTATCCATAAATTTATACTGCTGCAATAATTGATTTGAAAACATTCAAAGTTAAATTTTGTTGAATATAAAATTAGACCAAAATTTTTTGATGAAATTGAATTAAATATAATTTAGGTTGAGAAAACCCCAACTGTCTGAGAAAACACTGATGATGAAGATGAAGATTAACACTGATGAATCCTGAATGTAAGAGAGTTGAAGAAGCCCTTGTCCAAGTGACAGAAAAATGACACAGGGTTCAGAAGTGACACACCTGTAACGAAATATCACTCTCTGCTCTGTACCTGAGAGTGAGCACCAGGGAATATAAAATCAGAAAAACAGGCAGAGAGAAAACATTTTTAAATGCAAATAATTCAGATGATTATAACTGGAATACAAATGAGTTTATTATACATGTTAATGGGTTAATCATCTTAAGACCCCCCAAAATAAATTATCTGACTAAAGATAAATCTTAGCAGGAGGGCAGGGAATGTAACAGGGTAACAGATGTGCTATGTCTAGAAAGAATTGCATCAATGCAGGAACTGAAACTACAGCTGTGGGTCTTGCTTCTTACAGGATTACCAGTGGTTGTTCAATGACTTTATGATGTGTTTCCTCGAGACTTAAATACCATCACAGAGAACATGCAGATTTCAAGGGAAGAGAGTCAACAAGTAAAGTGTTGCTATATTTTCATGTTGATCTAAAAATTATATAGTTGGTTTTTTTTTAATTTTATTTTATTTTTAAACTTTACAATATTGTATTGGTTTTGCCAAATATTGAAATGAATCCACCACAGGTATACATGTGTTCCCCATCCTGAACCCTCCACCCTCCTCCCTCCCCATACCATCCCTCTGGGTCATCCCAGTGCACCAGCCCCAAGCATCCAGTATCGTGCATCGAACCTGGACTGGCGACTCGTTCCATATATGATATTATACGTATTTCAATGCCATTCTCCCAAATCATCCCACCCTCTCTCTCTCCCACAGAGTCCAAAAGACTGTTCTATACATCAGTGACTCTTTTGCTGTCTCATATACAGGGTTATTGTTACCATCTTTCTAAATTCCATATATATGCATTAGTATACTGTATTGGTGTTTTTCTTTCTGGCTTACTTCACTCTGTATAATAGGCTCGTTTCATCCACCTCATTAGAACTGATTCAAATGTGTTCTTTTTAATGGCTGAGTAATACTCCATTGTGTATATGTACCACAGCTTTCTTATCTATTCATCTGTTGATGGACATCTAGGTTGCTTCCATGTCCTGGCTATTATAAACAGTGCTGCGATGAACATTGGGGTACACATGTCTCTTTCAATTCTGGTTTCCTCAGTATAGCTGGTTTTCTAGTAGCAGTTTTATAATCATTATAAGCTGCCTAGAAGTCTGTTTTAATGCAATAAAAGGAGAAGGACTTCAAAGCATGGTAAAGCTTTTATATTTCTCCATAAAGGTTGAGTTCTACATTTGGAAGCAATTGGCAAAAGTTCCAACCATTTTTTTGAGATAATGCCATATTGATTCAAAATTTATACAGGGATTCTCACAACCTTACTAAGAAATAGGCTGCAGTTATGACTCAATGGTCCAGAACCGCTCAAGGACTTAATGTAAATGTTATGTATCAAGGACCTGGCGGGGCTATCAGCCCTGGAAAAGTGTTCCTGTCTGAGTGATCACAAAGTCACATACGCTTCTAGGAGGATGGGATGGAGGAGGGCCTGGCAGTGGCCTGGAATCAATGAGGGGAGATTTATCTCCTACCAGAAGGATACACTGGAAGGGTGTGGGCCAGTGTGCTGAGGTTAGGATGCTGCCTGAAGGCAGCTGCGTCTTCCACATCCCAGGGCCTGGAACTTGGAATGACGTGACTTTGGTACTTCCCCAGAGGTCACAGAGCTAGCCATGCTCCTAAGAGAGGGTGAGAATACATACCATTCCCCCACGGCTCAGCGCAAGAGAATCTGCCTGCGATGCAGGAGATGCAGGTTTGATCCCTGGGTTGGAAAGATTCCCTGGAGAAGGGCTTGGCAACCCACCCCAGTACTCTTGCCTGGGAAATCCCATGAATAGAGGAGCCTGAAGGGCTACAGTCCATAGGGTCATAGAGTTGGACATGACTGAGAAACTAACCAAGAAACAACTGGATCGCACGCAGGCAATGCTTTGATACAGAGATTTTCTTTCCTTATCTCAGATGAGAATGCGTCTTGAGAGAGAGCTAAGAAGTGAGGAGATCCCTTTGGGAAAGATGCCAAAGCAAACTCTTCCCCATTGGTGTAGAAAAGGAATTGGAAGCTTCGCAAGAGGATTCCGCCGCGTTCCCTGAGGAAATGGTCGTGGGGAGAGCAGAATGTGATACACCTCCAGTGGGAGACTGCGGGGAAGTCCAGTTCAAACCACACGGGGCACATGCTGGTTGCCTTCCTCACTGGAAGGGCAGAGGAAATGCAGCTCAGAGAGTAGATGGCAGGGACCTGGGAAGGTGCGGGCAATTCTGGCACAAGGACGCAGCGGCAGTGACACCGGGGCAGCACGCCCACTGTGAAGCTCAAATGGCAGCTTCGATGGCAGAAAGCAGCATCAGGATAAGCAATGGGCAAGGGACTGGGTCCAGAGATGACAGGAGAGACAGGAGAGATGGTGACAGGATGGTGACAGCCTAGACATCTGGCACATCTGAAAGTCACTCTACTGTACAGCTCAGAAAGGACAGCTAGAGGCTCCCTTGCCTGGCCCCACCCTGGCCCCAGCCACCATCATCTCTCACCTGGATGGCACCGTAGTCTCCCATTTCATCCCTTCCCCCTTCAGTGTTGCCTCAGTGTAACTGCCAGGGAGATCCTTTTTTAAACTGTATTAGGAAATAATTTTAGACTCACAAGAAAGTGTCAAAAATAATACAAAGAGATTCCGCGTCCCCTTCCCCCAATCTTCCCAGAGTATATTATTAAGCAAGGACACGGATGCAATATCATTAACTCAACTATAGACCTTATGAGGCTCTTCACCACATTTTTTCATGCATTCATTATTTTTTTTTTTACCGTTTGGTTCTGTGAAACATTGTAACACAAATAAGTTTGTGCAACCACATTATAATCAGGATACAGAACTCTCCCTCCACAATAAGAAAAAAAGCCTGTGCTGCTCCTTCACAATCACACCCTCCCCAATCCTCAGCCTCCCAACCATCGAACCATTCTCCGCCACTATCATTTTGCCATTTAGAACACGTTATATCAATGGAATCATAGGCTATAACACCTTTTGAGATCAGCTTTTTATCAGTCAGCATAAGGTGGCGCTAGTAGTAAAGAACCCACCTGCCAAAGGAGGTAGATGTAAGAGACAAGGTTCGATCCCTGGGTAGGGAGGATCCCCTGGAGGAGGAAATGGCAATCCACTCCAGTATTCTTGCCTGGAGAATCCCATGGACAGAGGAGCCTGGTGGGCTACAGTCCATGGGGTCGTAAAGAGTCAGACATGACTGAAGCGACTTAGCGTAACAGCCTTAAGCTCCATCCAAGTTGTGTGTATTTAACAGTTCTTTCTTTTTACTCTTGAGTAGTATTTCATTATCTCTATGTACCAAAGCTTGTTTTTCCATTCACTCATTGAGCACTGAGGAACATTTGGGTTGTTTCCAGTTTGCTGCTATGAACATTTTCTGCTGTGAAAATTTAGCTGCTATGCAGCTGTACAGGTTTTTGTGCAAACCCAAGTTCCCATTTCCCTCGGATAAATACCCAGAAGTGTGATCGCAGGGTTAAATGGTAAGTGTATGTCAACCTTTACTGGGAACCACTAAGCTATTTTCACGATCATTTTAAATCAAACATCATGCTATGTCATTTCTTGTTCAAAACCCTCCAGGGGCTTTTCCAGTTAAAAGCCAAAGTCCATTCAGTCCTCTCAAACACCTTACAGAATCTGGTCCCTATTACCTCTCTCACCTCATTTCTTGTGGCTTGACTCTGCTCGGCCACATGAGCCTCCTTTCTATTCATCTCATCAGCAAAGCTCCTTCCAACTTGAGCCTTCTGCCTGGACCACTTGTCCCTCCGAAGTCCATGTGCCTTCCTCGCTCATTCTCAAGGCCAGGCCTTTATTTTATCCAGAAAGAACATGTTGCTTTCTTTTTAAAAAAAAAAAAATTTGAGGCGCAGTTGATTTACAATGTTGTATTAGTTTCTGGTGTATGGCAAAGCAATTTCTTTTTTCCCAGATTCTTTTCCATTATAGACTATTACAAGGCACGAATATAGTTCCCTGTGCTATACACTAGGTCCTTATTGCTGATCTATTTACAATATTTTGTATCTGCCAATCCCAAACTCCTAATTTATCCCTCCCCTGCCCTCCCCTTTCTTTGGTAACCTGAGTTTGTTTCTATGTCTCTGAGGCCTTCTGTTTTATAAATAAATTCATTTATATCATTTGTTTATAGTCCACACAGGAAGTATGTCATATGTGTCTTTCTCTGCCTAACTTACTTCACTTAGCATGACCATCTCTTTTCAGAAGGTCTGTTCAGAGAGAACACTTGAAAGTCTTTCTCCACTCTTTTCTATGAGTGTCTACTGAGGCTCATGGAGAAAAACCCTTAAGAGAGCGTGCACTCCCGCCACTGCCCCCGCTAAGGCCTCTGCATCCTCTCCCTCTTCCATAGTCTAATTACTGCCCAGCGCTGCGCTGTGTCTGCTGCAGGTCAGCCAGCATTTGCATCTTGTCTCTTTGGCAGCAACCTGTTTCCTTAGATGTGAGGTCAGCTGCAACCAACTCTCCAACGAGTTAGAAAAACATGAGCTTGAGGTTTGAAGTGCTTTTTATATTTTTTTTCACTGTGAAGACAGGAAGATGCTCTTTCCAGCTGACCACCAACCCAGGAGAGAGGCCACGTGCTTCGTACCCACAGTGTGCAGAGCAGGCCTCTGGGATCACTTGTCCTGGCCACATTCCCCTGCCTTTGCCTTCCCAAGTCCTCACAGGCCCAGTCCTGCCCTGGTTCCCGGGCTGATTCTGAAAATGGCAAGAGTTTGATCAGAAGACAGAGACTGCCATCCAGACCCAGACCTGAGAATTAAACTGTGCTCTCGATCAACCCCAACAGGGCACAAGCAGGAAGCATCCAAGGGGCCTCCCAGTGGCTATTTTCAAGGCATTGTGTTGTGATACCTTTTTATTTCTATAATCTTCCTGGATATACAGGCCATTAACCTAGGTTCCCTCTGGGACTTGGAACCCTAGTCACTGTGATTGCATCCCTCTACCCCTTCCCTTTTCTTCCAAGGAGTAAGCGTCTTTTAATTTCATGGCTGCAGTCACCATCTGCAGTGATTTTGGAGCCCAGAAAAATAAAGTCTGACACTGTTTCCACTGTTTCCCCATCTATTTCCCATGAAGTGATGGGACCAGATGCCATGATCTTCGTTTTCTGAATGTTGAGTTTTAAGCCAACTTTTTCACTCTCCTCTTTCACCTTCATCAAGAGGCTTTTGAGTTCCTCTTCACTTTCTGCCATAAGGGTGGTGTCATCTGCATATCTGAGGTTATTGATATTTCTCCCGGCAATCTTGATTCCAGCTTGTGCTTCTTCCAGCCCAGCATTTCTCATGATGTACTCTGCATCTAAGTTAAATAAGCAGGATGACAATATACAGCCTTGACGTACTCCTTTTCCTATTTGGAACCAGTCTGTTGTTCCATGTCCAGTTCTAACTGTTGCTTCCTGACCTACATAAAGGTTTCTCAAGAGGCAGGTCAGGTGGTCTGGTATTCCCATCTCTTTCAGAATTTTCCACAGTTTATTGTGATCCACACAGTCAAAGGCTTTGGTATAGTCAATAAAGCATCACTGCAGATGGTGACTGCAGCCATGAAATTAAAAGACACTTACTCCTTGGAAGAAAAGTTATGACCAACCTAGATAGCATATTCAAAAGCAGAGACATTACTTTGCCAACAAAGGTCCATCTAGTCAAGGCTATGGTTTTTTCAGTGGTCATGTATGGATGTGAGAGTTGGACTGTGAAGAAAGCTGAGTGCCGAAGAATTGATGCTTTTGAACTGTGGTGTTGGAGAAGACTCTTGAGAGTCCCTTGGACTGCAAGGAGATCCAACCAGTCCATTCTGAAGGAGATCAGCCCTGGGATTTCTTTGGAAGGGCTGATGCTAAAGCTGAAACTCCAGTACTTTGGCCACCTCATGCGAAGAGTTGACTCATTGGGAAAGACTCTGATGCTGGGAGGGATTGGGGGCAGGAGGAGAAGGGGACGACAGAGGATGAGATGTCTGGATGGCATCACTGACTCGATGGACGTGAGTCTGATTGAACTCCGGGAGTTGGTGATGGACAGGGAGGCCTGGCGTGCTGCAATTCATGGGGTCGCAAAAAGTCGGACACGACTGAGCAACTGAACTGAACTAAACCCCTCCCTTGGGCTTCTCAGGTGGCGTTAGTGGTAAAGAACCCACCTGCCAATACAGGAGACAATAAGAGACTTGGGTTCAGTCCCTGGGTCAGAAAGATCCTCTGGAGGAGGGCATGGCAAACCACTAATAGTCTTGCCTGGAGAAGCTTATGGACAGAGGAGCCCAGCAGGCTATAGTCCATAGGGTCACACAGAGTTGGACTCGACTGAAGCACTAAGCACAGCACAGCCCTTCCTTTGGGATCCTACTGTCATCCTCCAGCCAGTGGCTGGGATTCTGCTGGGAAGAAACAGGGTTTTCTGATGTGGCGCAGCTGTGCTGATTCTGCCCACCGAGAGGGCACTGCAGCCACAATGCACCCCATCTGCCAGACGATCTACCTGTGGGACCACTGACTGCTAAGCACACCCATTCTTTTTCTGAATGACCTTAGATGACTTAAAAAAAAAATCTTTTATTGAGATACACTTGATGTACAAAAATACATAAGTTTCAGGTGTACAACACAGTGATTTACAATTTTTAAAGGTTATACTTCATTTACAGTTAGGATAAAATATTAGCTATATTTCCTGTGCTGTATAATATAAACAGTCTGTACCTCAATCTCCTACTACTATCTTGCTCCCTCCTCTTTCCCTCTCTCCACTGGAAACCACCAGTTTATTCTGTTTATCTGTGAGTCTGTTTCAGTTTTTCTGTAGTTACTATTTTTTTTTTTTTTAGATTCCACATATTTCACTGTATGTGATAACATACAGCATTCATCTTCTCTGACTTATTTCACTAAGCATGATGCCCACCAGGTCCATCCACATTCAACACACCCATATTCTTCAGACACATCTTTGGGTTACTCAGGTGCCCTGACAGCATGGTCACAGCCTTATTGTATCTGAATTCTCTGTTTCTGCCTGAGCCCTGTATGCCTTAAGCTCACTGCAGGCTCCCCTGAGCACCACTGATAAGCAAAAATGAGCCTTGCTTACCAATCACTGCCATATTCAAGGATTTGCCCTCAAAGGTAAAGGTAGCCTAGACCTGCCACTACCTCCCACGGTTCATATCAGTGTGCCACTGGTTTAATTTCATATTAATGTTCATTTGTCAGAAAGAAAGGAGGTTATACACATCTTGTAGTACCCTGCTGTTCCTAGCGCCTTAATTCTAATGTTAATACAGATTTGTTACTAGTTTAGCCCAAAGATTGAATGTATTGAAATTCAAATTGACTGTAGCTACTTCTGGCATCTAACAGGAAAGCCAAAATTCATATCATTGAGGAAAAAAAGCACGTGCTATGCTCTGATCTTTTGCAGTTTCAGAACTTACGGAGAAGTGAGGGATGGGACAGATGAGACAGAGGTGAGGAGACATGACCGAGAAGGGAGAGGCAAGGCTGAAATTCCAAGCCGCTGCCAGTTCTGCTGCACTGGTAAAGGCGGATGGCCATTTTGCGTGGTGAGATAGTAATGAATCCTTAGACAGATAGAGGCAGGCATGGAGCCAAAGTGTGGGCTGTGCTACTGCACTGCATAAAAAGTGAGAGAAACTGAATTTGAAGTGTAGAGAGAACTGGAGTGGCATGTGGATGGGCAAGAGTGACTTGTGAGAATATTCTCTCCTACGGAGTGCATGAGGGACATTTAGGAAAAGGAAAGTCTAAATTCAATTCTAGGTTACTCAGCCATACAAAAGAATGAGGTAATGCTACTTGCAGCAACATGGATGGGCCTAGAGGTGATCACACTAAGTGAAGTACGTCAGACAGGGACAAATATCATAGGGTACCACTTACATGTGGAATCTTAAATAAAATAATACAAGTAAACTTATTTATGAAACAGAAATAGAGTCACAGATATAGAAAACAATCTTATGGTTACCAAAGGGGAAAAGTGGTGGGGGGAGGGGATAAATTAGGAGATTGGGATTAGCATACACACATTATCATATGTAAAACAGATAAACAACAAGGACTTACTGCATAGCACAGGGAAATCTACTCAATATTCTGTAATAACCTATATGGGATAAGAATCTGAAAAAGAATGAATATATGTGTATGTATAAATGAATCATTTTGCTGCATACTTGAAATTAACACAACATTGTACATCAAGTACACTCCAATATAAAACAAAAGTAAATATATAAAAATAAATTCAATTCCAGTTAATTTGCATTGTGATGGTGTAACTGCTCACTCTCCCCTGCTGCCTCAAGCTTGCAGTAGACTGTTAAACCTAAAAATGTCTTATCTGAGTAACTGGCAGGAAATCTAGAGGTGAAAAAGTCATATATAGGTCAATATGAAGCAGAGGGAAGAAAAGAGCAAAAAACCAACCAAGCCTTCCATGGGAACCAAAGCTCAAAGCTAGAATGACTATGAGAATTTATCCAAAAAAACAAAAAGTCTTTCCTGGGTCTGGGCTCCCCCCTGGGATGTAGAAGAGAGGATTGAACTCAGTGTTCTGGAATCCTAACAAAGAGGCTTAGCTGCCACCTGCAGTGTGCTTCCGCATGTGCAGAGACACCTCCCCACTTCTGCTATGGGTGGCTGTGGTGTAAGATCAGGCTTCCCCGGTGGCAGAGCGGTAAAGACTTCACCTGCCAATGCAGGAGACACGGATTTGATCCCTGGGTCAGGAAGATTCCCTAGAGGAGGAAATGGCAACCCACTTCACACTCCAGTATCCTTGCCAGGAAAATTCTACGGACAGAGGAGCGTGGTGGGCCACACACAGTCCATGGGATCGCAAAGAGTCAAATACGAGTGAGCACCCACAAGCATGTGGTATAAGATCGGGTCCAGGTGACAGGAAGGAAGACATAAGGGGGTTAAAATTCTGCCACAAAGAACTGCTTTGGCAGACTGGAGAGAAAGTCAGGAAGCTGTTTTTAGAATTCAGAGAGTTCCAAGTTAACCAGCTGTAACAAATTCTTCATTCTAAGTGTCATGAAACAAGGATTAGGAAGATGGCTTGGCAGTTTTCTGGTTCCACAATTTCCAGAACCATGTCCAAGATAAGGGAACAATAATTAGAATGTGTCAAGGAAATTTCCAGACCCTTCCTAAATCCTGCTTCCACAGCAAGAGGAAGCTGCTCAGACTGAGAGGCAGGGCTGCATCACGGTTAGTGCACAAGCACATGCTGGCTTGCCTGAATCCAAATACTCATTCGTTTGCCAGCTGCGAGACCCTCCTAGTCTACAATGAGTCTGCTACTCATAAGTCTCTGTGTCCATTTTTTCCCTATACCATGTGAATGATAATAAACAGTACTAAATTCATGGCGTTGTTGGGAGGACGTCATGAACTAACACATGTAAAGCGTTTAGATTGGAAGCAGGTACCCAGAAGGTACTCAATATGTGTTTGTTCCCTTAATAATAATAAGGAAAGAGCTCCTTGAAAGCTCTGGAAACTCCAGCCCTGAAAGCTAAGAATCATGTCCCTCCGTTTAGCAAGAAAAGTTAGGATCAAAGCCTAAGACTCTTGGAACCATCAATAAAAGTGAAGGTCAAAGCACAACAACTTGTAGCATTTCTGCCTCTTCTTGATTAGCTCTGGCAATGCAGAAAACTGACACTGGATTAACACCTGCACATGCTTACATACCACGTAGGGAAGAAAAATGCATTCCGTTCAAGTTGATTAAGACCGTGATACAGCCAAGGTGGGCAAGCAGCTGCTTCAGAACACTTGCCTCAAAGCCTAGCATACGCACAAGTGGGAGATGGCATTTGAGATCAAACAGTGCAGTGTCGCCTCCATACGGATGTTTTCACAAAGAGGTGACAAAGTGACAATAAGCCTAGTAATGTGAACAGATCCAGTTATAACAACACAGGGGATATTAATACTCTGCCTCGGGACAGTGTTAGACCAGTGATTTCTTTTTGTGACTTATAGTATCTCATTTTCCTGACTTTGATCCTGAAATACTTTTTTATATTGTTCTGTTGGTAGCATTGGTATGAATCCAAACACATGCACACACATCAGTCAGGGCTTTGTAAATCCCAGTAATAATAATCACCTGCCACAAAATGCTAGGATTCATTTTTCTATAAAAGCCAAATCCTTTGCAAAGCAAAGGAAAACCATCAATACTGACAAGAATATACTGCCGAGCCCTTGTGCTGTAAAATCTCAAACAAACAATAGTTTGGAAGCTAAGGGGGGGAAATCATGTTTATTTACCACCTTTATCACCTAACTGCTTGTCCGAATGCTAACTGTTCCATAATCCCTGAAAATCCTACAAAGTGAAGGAATTTTAAAGACAATTTTACTCATGTTAAACTAAGGCAAGAAGGTTCAAAATCAGTTCCGAATTCAGAGCCTGTGCTGTGCCCACGACACTAATATCATGAGACACAGATAGATTCCTCAGCCTTCCTCAATAACTGGTTACAGTTTGTGACATTTTTTTCTTTAATGATGCTCACTTTAAAGAAATGTTTCCCAATATTTAATCTAGACCCCTTTCTTCTCAAGTTTACACAATTCCTATTATTTATGTCTTCTATGGGGAGAGAGAACGTTGGTCAATGTCTTCCTTAATAACAACTCTTTAATTGTGATTACATCACCTCTACTCCAGACTAAATGCATCCAACCTTTTGTTAAAGGCCCGATTTTCCTACCTATTGATAAATGCATGTGTTCTTCTCTGGACCCATTCCAAGCTCTTGAAGTTGCCTCAAAATGCCTATTATACACACACACACACAATTGCTATTGTTTAGACACTCAGTCATATCTGACTCTTTTGCGACCCTATGGACTATAGCCCACCAGGCTCCACTGTCCCTGGTATTTCAAGAAAACTGGACTGGGTTACCATTTCCTTCTCCAGGGGATCTTCCTGACCCAGGGATTGAATCTGTGTCTCCTGCATTGCAGGCAGATTCTTTACCACTGAGCCACCAGAAAGGTATGTATACTCTATAATATAATAGATAATATATAATGATAGTGTGTTATATAATATCATTATCAATATATATAGTAATATATAATGATATTGTTATATATCATATATAATGTATATGACACATGCATATATACATGTACACACATACACATATATGTATGTGTATTTATATACACACACCCTCCTCCTAACACACACACTCCTCCTAAAGTAAAGAACCTATGCCAAGTACACCTAAAATAATCCTTCCCAGTTATTTTTTTCATATGAGAAAGAATGAGATTTGATTCATAATTTTAATAAAAGCTTTATCTTGTTAGGATAGTCAAGATCAACTTACAAACCATGATCATCGCAGATCTCTTGTTACGACCCTCTTTCCTAGTCCAGCTTGTACTCAATGTAGTGTGTTTATTACCAGCAATTACAATCTACCTTGAAATTACTCTCTACAAGCGTGCCAAATGCTCTGGTGCCTAGAGGGGAAATAAAGCATGTTGGTAGGTGCTGGGTTGCTCAGCAGGGGCGTTTACGTAAGGCCCCGACACCCCGCATCCTGACAGTGGCTTAGGGTGATAGCAGCAGGGCATAGTATGCACGTAACAGCATCGTCCTTTGAGCAGAGGCATGAGGCAGAGAAAGGTATCAGGTTATCTCGTTTCTCTGTGGTTGTATTCCTGCACCTCTCTTTGGAGTAACTCACTCCAGCTTCCCAATTTATGTCCATACTGGTCCTTCAGGGTTTTATTTTCTTCTCAGTGGATCACTCCTTTAATTTACCTTTGCCTGATTGTGACCTCTATTTTCCTTGACAGTAGCAAACCCACAGAAAGTTGCAGGAAGGAATTAAGAGGCCCCTGCCCCTCAGGAAGGCTTAAAGGCAGATTTCTTCTTCACTGGTCCATGACACACCCAGTGAAGTGTTGCTGGCAGCAAAGAATCTACTCCTGTAGACATCATAGAAAAGAAGCTATGTTCCCGTCCCAGGGGACTCTAACCCACGAGTCCCCACCCGCCAGTTCACAGACCAGGGAGTGGTCCATGGCCATTAGGAACTGGGCCACACAGCAGGAGGTGAGCAGCACACAGCAAGCAAGGCTTCATCTGTATTTACAGTCACTCCCCATCTCTGGCATTGCTGCTGAGCTCTGCCTCCTGTTAGGTCAGCAGCAGCATTAGATTCTCATAGGAGAGGGAACCCTACTGTGAACTGCATGTGCGAGGGATCCTGATGGCAGGCTCTCAATGAGAATCATCTTGAAATCATCCCCACCCTGACCCCAGTCTTGTGGAAAAATTGTCTTCCATGAAACCAGTCCCTGGTGCCAAAAAGGTTGGGGCCCACTGCTCTGACTCTGTGCAATGCATTCTGTGCTGCAGGCTAGATTTTAAAAGTTAGTGGCTCATGTGTGCAAAACAGTTGCCCTGTACTGTCCAGCCCATCCCACATCTACTGTGAGCACTGCTGTGAAAAGTCCCTGGGCCTCTGAAAACTCTTGTGTTCCAAGGAGAACAAAGGAAGAAGTAGAAATAGCTGCAATTACATTTTCCAGCCAGACCAATCTGTGGATGTGATTTTAGGGTAGGCATTTCCAGTCTGAGAATGTCCTCTTAAATGCTGGTAATAAGTAGAGGAGGGAGTTAGACTTGGGAGAAGAGAAGAGACAAGTGAAGTAGGAATCAATGGTTCCGCATTAGAGTCATGGGAAAGTTAAATCACACCTATTGGGTATGATCAGGTTTGTCTGCATATAACAGGAACCTCAGATACGTAGCTTAAACAAGTCAGAAATTTACTTCTGATACAGACAAGGAAAATAAAGTCAGCCTTTCGTATCCACACGGGTTTTGCATCCTTGTATTCAACCAACTGAGCATCCTTGTATATATGGGACTTGAGCATCCACAGATTTTGGTATCTGTGAGGTGCTGGCACCAGCGTCCCATGGATACCGATGGAAGATCCTAAATATGTAGGTGATATATACTGCCATGTCAGCTCCAAAATCGACAGAAACCCTGAATTATGTATTTCTACATGGCATTCATCTTGGAAGTCCAAGGTGAATTTCCAGATACTACATTTCAAGCAGAAAGAGGACCAAGAAGTCAGTCAGTTCAGTCGTTCAGTCATGTCTGACTCTTTGCAACCCCATGAACTGCAGCACACTAGGGTTCCCTGTCCATCACCAACTCCCGGAGCTTACTCAAATTCATGTCCATCGAGTTGGTGATGACATCCAAACATCTAATCCTCTGTAGTCCCTTTCTCCTCCTGCCTTCAATCTTTCCCAGCATCAGGGTCTTTTCCAATGAGTCAGTTCTTCACATCAGGTGGCCAAAGTATTGGAGCTTCAGCATCAGCACTGGAAGCATACACCTTCCAGTGAATATTCATGACTGATTTTCTTTAGGATGGACTGGTTGGATCTCCTTGCAGTCCAAGAGACTCTCAAGTCTTCTCCAACACCACAGTTCAAAAGCATCAATTCTTTGGTGCTCAGCTTTCTTTATAGTCATACGTCTCAGCGGAGTCAGTCTGCCTAATACAGCCTTCCTAAAAGCCGATCCAACCACTGCAGCTGATTTTCATTGACCACCTAAGGGGTTCTGGGAAACAAAGGTGTTTAATCCAGGCACATTGCCAGTTGGAGAAAAAAAACTAGGTTTTGTGTGTGTGTGTGTGAGTGAAGTTAGAATGGATACTGGGTAGATAACTATCAGTTTGTAACAAGATAACTAGACAAAACACATCTGGTCTTGACTTAAGCAATACATATTATTTAAAAGCATTTCCCCGAATTTCACATTTCTCCCAGAGCAGTGGAAACCCAGGGATGAAAACAGATCAGGATATTTAACTCAGCTGCATGGAAATTTATCACTCACATCTCTTCAGAGTATTTTTAACTTGGAAATGAAAGGAAATCTTGATTATATAAGTAAAATAACAGAACTTGATCATGTCAGAGGGAGCTATTCAAACTGGAATGTAGAGCTTTGTTTTGAAAACAAAAACCATCTATTAGAGGGGGAGTTAATTCAACAAGAGAATGAAACCAGTAAACATCTGCAATTTCACGTGATGAGGGAAGAGAATAAAAAGCTTAGTTATTTTAAGCGATAGACAAAAGACAAAGTGAAAGCAGGATGGAGCCTCAGACTTGTCACTCTTGCTTACAAAAGGGATGGCTTCACTCAACCATGTGTGGGACACATCTGGTGGAGAGAGAGACCCTAAATATTTCACTAGGTTATCCTTATGGTTCCTGATATCCTGTGGCTACAGTCAATATGCTCTCTGAATAGAAGATCAGATCATATGGCTTGACAGGGGACTTTTTTCTTTCACGGCAACTTATGGAATAGTCTCACATATGTAAGACGGTACACATTTCAGAGATTGCTTTTATGGCAAAGACTAAAGAGCATGTGAATTCACGGCTAACTCAAGAAAGTTGGGGCTTACTCTAAACTTAATAAACCTATACTGACCACTGAGATTCTCTTGTTAGTGTTAGTTGTTCAGTCGTGTCCGACTCTTTGCAACCCCATGGACTGTATAGCCCGCCAGGCTCCTCTGTCTGTCAGATTCTCCAGGCAAGAATACTGGAGTGCCATTCCCTTCTCCAGTATCCATTCTACCTTCACTCACAAAAAATAATTTGGCTCACATGTTTAGCACAATTTGATCACAGTAATACACTGTGAGGGTAAATGAGCATACCAGTATTAGTAGCTGCTGCTAAGTCGCTTCAGTCGTGTCCGACTCTGTGCAACCTCATAGACGGCAGCCCAGGCAAGAATACTGGAGTGGGTTGCCATTTCCTTCTCCAATGCATGAAAGTGAAAAGTGAAAGTGAAGTCGCTCAGTCGTGCCCAACTCAGCGACCCCATGGACTGCAGCCTACCAGGCCCCTCCGTCCATGGGATTTTCCAGGCAAGAGTACTGGAGTGGGTTGCCATTGTAGAGCCATGGATAAAAAAACATCCGCTCCTTCACAGTGTGAAGTGTACTTCCGGGTGCTGACCCAGAAGAAACAGTTGCCCTGAGGGATGCATAAGGCAAGAGTTCCAGCAAAGTACAGGGATATGGGAAGAGCATCAGCTTCAAAGTTCAGGTCAGGGAACTCCCTGGTGGTCCAGTGGCTAAGACTTCATGCTCTCAATGAGCTCTCTTGAGCTCAGTTAGAGCTCAAGGCTGAAATCACCAGGGAAGGCCGTTTTGGAATGTTGCAAAAGAGACACGGGGAAAGAGGGAGAGTGAACTGGATTTTCCGGTACCAATCACCTAACATAGGAAATAGGAACAGTCACTGGGAAAATTCACTTAGAAATCATTTAATATCTTTGGATACAGACACAGAAATATTTTTGTTGTTGTTTTAAGAATGTATACATCATGATGAAATATAAAGATCCTAAAAATATACTGTTTTTTACTGCCTTTTGAATTATTTAACAGTGAAGATACATGTTCTGTCTAACTTGCTCATTTCTTCAACACTCAGAATCGAGCACTAGGGAAAGCTCCACGTCTATGTGAAAAATTAATTGCTACATGTTATTTTTCCAACCATGAAGTTCTGATCTGTTTACCTTCAAACACTATTTGTACAAATAAATAAGTTAGTTTTTAGAGCCGATGCAGAAGGAGAGTACAGAATTAATATACTAAAGCCTGAAATGAGGCCAAAATGCCCATTAAAATCTCTTCTTGTTAATTCACATTTAATGACTGGGAAACCCTTTGCCTATTACTATGCTATGCAAATCAACAAGTAAAAAAAAGCATGAAAAAAAATTAAGAGCCCCATACCACAATCCATAGTTATCATTTATTTTGACAACTCTAGCTCTATTTTAATTATTCATTATAGTACTTTATGGCAGAGTGTAAATGTGTAGCAGTATATTTTTTTAAGTTAAAAAGTCTATGTACTGCAAACCTCAGGAGTACTTTTCCCCATTAAATGTTTTCTATAGTCAGGAAAGAGACTGCCTTTTTAGCAAACTTCCAAGGTTACTTAGTGACAGAGTAGAATAAATTATGTTCTATTATTTACCTACTTCTGCAATTTGGAGATTTTTAAAGATAAAAACCTTTTTTAATCTCTAAAGAAAATATGTATTGTGGACCTCACTTAATTAGCTTTTCAAGATTGAAGGGGAGGCTTCCCAGGTGGCACTAGTAAAGAATCCACCTGCCAATGCAGGAAGCTTGCTTAAGAGATGCAGTTCCATCCATGGGCTGGGATGACACCCTGGAAGAGGAAATGGCAAACCACTCTAGTATTCTTGCCAGGAGAATTTCATGGACAGAGGAGCCTGGTGGGCTACAGTCCATGGGGTCACAGAGAGTCAGACATGACTGAGCATTTGAGCACCTTAAAGGGAAGGCAGGGAAGAAAACCACAGAGAACTAATAATCACAAAAGCTTCAAGGAAATACTAAATCTTTCTCTTAAAATTGAATTTAAATCAACATAGCCAGGAAGGCTTACATCTATAGTTTTTATTTTTCTTTCTTTCTTTCTTTCCCAAAATAATATGAAGGGAGAGAATGCAGGTAACAGACAGTAATGAGTTTGGGATCAAGGATAATTAGATAACACCAAGGACACCTGCCTTTGCCATGTTCAAGGATAGTTTACGGATTGCTGCTTTTCAGTGAGGGAAGGGAGGAGAGGTGGGAAGTGAAGCTCTTGTCTCCCTTGACCCAATCCAGGAAACAAAGATTGACACAGTGGTGCTGTCTCTGCACCTGTTAACACTTTAGGAAACTGGATATTTCTTCTGCTGGGAGGTACCAGCTCTTCAAGAAAGTGACTTGATGATGCATCATAGGGAGTATTCAATGAAAGGTTCATACTCTCTATATTACATATATATCGAGCCTGGCCACAGCTAAAAAGCTGTTGCTAAATATTGTAGCTCCAGAAATGAACAGCAGGGAGGGGAAACACTTTGTTCCTGCTACATAGGCTAGAGGGCACTGTGGTATAATCTTTGTAGATATGTCTTCAACCTTTGTCTAACCCAGACTTTTGCACACCAGTTACAGAACAAATACTTCAAACGACTGCATGGTGGTCCTGCCTACTTAAGTTGAATAGTGATGCCTTCTTGAAGTGAGCAGCAGTGCTTAATTGAGTATTTCAATATGTCTTCTTATTCTGTTATATAAAATAGCATGGAAAAAAAAAGGAAATCATGACAGCATTAGTTTTAATGATAAGAAGCAAGGCTCTCAGGTGGAAAACTAGTTGATGTGAGAACTGGTTGATGTTCAATAAAATAAACAATAAACAATAAAAGTAAGGAACTGGTAATGAAATGCTGGAAATTTCTATTCTAAGATAGTGCCTAAAAATATACCTAATGAGAGACATCACCATATATTTAGTTCTTTGTGTACGGAGCCCCATACCCTTAAATTTAGAAAACTTGTTAAAATGTAGTATTGGTATTTTTCATCTTTTTAATGGAAAAGCAAAAGGGAGTTTAGGAGCTAGGTCACTCCTGCAGTGCACTCAGAGAAATGTCAACTCCCCCTTAAGGTCCTCAGATACAGCAAATGTTCCCGAGTCTTCATACATGTTGACCCCACAGAAGCATGTATGATACTTCACAAAGTGGGTAGCATTGAGGTATTCAGTAAATGCTTTCAAAGCGGCCTTATCTAGGAAAACTGGGATCTCTCTTTTTCTTCTTTTCTTTCAAATTCTAGATGAAATGGCCCCATTCATTTTTATGTTAAAGGAACAAAAGTGTGGAAAGCTGCCATGTTAAATTGTAAAAATGCGCTCTGTAGGAAGCTTCTGCTCCAGGCTCCACACTTCAGGTCTGTGGATGTTTGTGTTTGTGAGATGTGAATGCTTAGATACAGAAATGATAGATGCCACAGAAATACCCAGGTAGGTAGCCGAGCAAAGCAGGAAGCCCTAGGGGAGGATGCGAGGCAAGAGAGACTTTTCTTTGCTAAGACAACCTGAACCCTGTTGTTAGTAGTATATGGTTTATGCAAGCAGACAGTGAAGTTAAGGTTGAAATGTGTTTTAGTAGGAAATAATTGCAAGTTAAAGGCTTCATGAGCAAGAGGGAAACAACCACACACTGACCCTAAATGTCTACCAAGGATTCAACCTTTAGAAGTCTTTTTCTTAAATTGCCAGCTGATTAGAGGCCCTTATTATAGCTCTTATTAACTACACATGCTACTGTATAGCCATTCTAAAGTGATGAATGAAGTTTAGAATATTCAGAAATGCTCAGGGAATTTCTTAAGAGAATTTCTGAGGTTTAGAACTTATTTTTTCAACTTTTACAAGTTATCCTAAAAGCTACAGGGTTCTGGATTTCTATCACAATGTATTAGGATGATGATATTCTTTTATATGTTTAAGACATTTTAGAGGGACATTTTCTACACAAAATTTGAGATTAGCGGTTAGTAAAAAAGGTGGTCAGCCTTCAACATGTAAAATAAAATAAGACTGAATTAAATCATTGAAAAAGAAAAAGATTCTCAGTTGGGAATCTGGCTGGAATATCTTGGCATTCATATAGAAACAAAAAGGACTTCCCTGGTGGTCCAGTGTTTAAGACCTTACGTCCTGAGTAGTGGGTGCGTGTTGGATCCCTGTTCTGGGAGCTCAGATCCCACACGCCTCGTCACCAAAAAAACCAAAACATAAAACAGAAGCAGTACTGCAACAAATTCAATAAAGACTTAAGAAAAAAATAGAAACAAAAATTTTCAAAGGTAAAATACAAACAATTTAAAAATCAAGCTATAAGGAGACCAGATTTCCCATTTCTAGTTTGTTTTTCTGTGATACAATTCTTTATTACCTTCAGTAATAAAGGTTTATTTTATTATTTATTTTTATTTATTATATATAAAAATAGGTTATTTATATAATTTATTATTATTGTATTTATTACCTTCAGAAGCAAACTGCCAGTACACAGAATGTATGTAGTAGAGTATCTCTGCCACCAAAAGTGAGGATGCTGGCCTCTCAAGCACATGCACTCTGGGACCAGATCTTCCCTAAAGGCGCCAAGCTGTTGCTAGGTAAGGCAGGAAGGGCAAGGAGAAAACACAGACCGCAAATAACCAACGTGGGAGCAAGCAAGGGTAAATTCATTTGACGTTTACTGAGCACCTACTAGGCTGGGCACTGTTAGTGGCTAAGATCTAACTGTTAAGGCATACTTTCTGTTTATGGAAAGCTCCTAGTTGACTTTAACTTATGATCTTGAAATAATTTTGGACTTTGGGAAGAATCTTAAAAGTTGTACAAATGATTACAACATCCCTTTCACCCAGCTTGCCCTAATGTTAATATCCCATATAATCTTCACACCAATTATGAAAATTTTTTTTTAAAAATTGACCTTGGTACAATACTATGAATTAACCTACACACTTTATTTGTAATTTACCAGTGTTTCCACTGATGCTCTTCTGTGTGAGGAGCCCATGTTACATTTGTCTCTTTGGTCTCCTCCAATCTACAACAATTTCTTGGGCTTTCCTTGCCTTTCATGATGTTGACCGTTCTGTTAGTTGACTTCTGAACAGTCATAATGGAATGCACAAATTGTTTGAGGGAACTATGTTTTTGCCTGGGGGTGGGGAGACTTCATAGAAGATGACATTTGACCTAGTATGGAAAAATAAAGTAGGACTTTGCTGATTTATTATTTATATTTCATCTGTTCAACCCAACATATAGTAATGGGAAGACTCTTCGGGATTGTGAATATGGCCTTGAACAAGACAGAAATGGTCTGTGCTCTTCTGTATTTTATGAGGTATTAAATGAATCATGACAAGAGCACTGAAATTACAAAGTGGAGGGAAGGAGGATGGGGAACATTCAGCAAATGGATTTTACCTCATCTAAGGGGCAAGGGGAGATTCCCTAGAGGAAATGGCAGGCAGTAAGCTGAGATCTATTCAGACCATAGCCAGTTAAGGGAGGACAAGAGTGTTCCAGAAAGGGGCAATAGTCTCTGCAAATGCCTGGAGTCAGGAGTACTTTAATTTTAATTAAAACAAGTTGAGGAAGTACAGTAACTTCAAATTGGCTTTAGTGATACACACAGTGGAAGGTGATGGTGTGAAGAAGAGGGGCTCAGGGAGATTGGGAAGAGTAACTGCTGGTTACATATGAGATGAGAAATTTCAAATAAAAATAAGGCAATAAGAGAAGACAGAGGTAGAAAAGTAAAGGAGAATGAGACTCCTACATCAAACACAAAATAATAAGCTCCATTAAATTTTTGTTTTCTGAGCTATTTGGGAAGAGGATGGCTGGTGCACAGAGAAAGGAGAAAGGCCAAGTCAATGTAAGACTAGCAGATACAAAGCATCAGGAGACACTGAGGGTCAATACCCCAATGTTCATCGCAGCACTGTTTATAATAGCCAGGACATGGAAGCAACCTAGATGTCATCAGCAGATGAATGGATAAGAAAGCAGTGGTACATATACACAATGGAGTATTACTCAGCCATTAAAAAGAATACATTTGAATCAGTTCTAATGAGGTGGATGAAACTGGAGCCTATTATACAGAGTGAAGTAAGCCAGAAAGAAAAACACCAATACAGTATACTAACGCATATATATATGGAATTTAGAAAGATGGTAACAATAACCCTGTGTATGAGACAGCAAAAGAGACACTGATGTATAGAACAGTCTTATGGACACTGTTGGAGAGGGAGAGGGTGGGGAGATTTGGGAGAATGGCATTGAAACATGTATAATACCATGTATGAAACGAGTTGCCAGTCCAGGTTCAATGCACGGTACTGGATGCTTGGGGCTGGTGCATTGGGACGACCCAGAGGGATGGTATGGGGAGGGAGGAGGGAGGAGGGTTCAGGATGGGGAGCACATGTATACCTGTGATAGATTCATTTTGATATTTGGCAAAACTAATACAATTATGTAAAGTTTAAAAATAAAATAAAATTTAAAAAATAAATAAAAATAAAAATAAAATAAAATTTTTTTTAAAAATTGAAAAAAAAGGAAAAAATAAAAAGAACAATGCTGGATTACCCTTCAACATGGCAAAGACGAGGGCATCAGCAAAAATAGAGTAACAAAAGTAAGAAGACAATTTTTGGAAAAATAAAGAGATTTATTATTTTCCCAAAAAGGCATCAACATCATGGGACATTGTAAGCACTCTGTTAAACTTCCTTCAACTTATTCTAACAGCTCAGCAATGTTATTATTTTGAATTGCATCACATAGAAAATATCAGGGTTTATGGTTTCTAAATGTCCTGATCTTGACTAAAAATATAGATTCTGATGATACCCAGTATCAAAACCCACAAGAACATGAGACAGATCAAAGAGTTCAGAACACAGCTTGGCAGGAGGCAGCCAGAGACTGATACACAGGGTGTGGTGGGCAGACAAAAAGCCAGGGATGATCAGAAGCAAGGCTAACCAAAGAAGAAGGAAAAGTCCAGGAAAATCTCAGTCACTGAAATCAGAGAGGGAGAGGACTTCAAGGGGGCACACCTGCCCATAGAGATTTTCGAGGGAGGCAGGGCACTGAAAGGATTCATGTCAACTGGTCCTTAGCAGGTTAGCTGTCATGGGTGACCTGTGTTAGAACGGTTTCAGCGTAGTCATAGACAGGCACAAGACACTGTATTAAAACAAGTTGAGGAGGAATTTGATCTGAAGAAACAGTGCTCTGTTTTGAAAACTCTCTCCCAGAGAGTTTTCCTAAGAGGCAAAGGCATGAGATAAGAGGGCACTGAATAAACAGTGGAAGAGGCATTTTTTCTGGAGGACACTCTTCCTGGACCAAAGGGAAGGAGTGAGCCAAGAAAAGGTCTGATTGAAAGAGGTCTGCACTTCTGCAGGGGTCCTCGGATGAATGGTGAAGACAGTAACTTTCAGCCACGAAGATACCTTTATTGCATGTCTAAGAGAGGTCGACAAGGACTCTCCTGGTGGTCCAGTGGCTAAGACTCCATGCTCCCAATGCAGGGGGCTGGGGTCAATCCCTGGTCAGAGAAATAGATCCCATGTGTTGCACTGCACAACCAAAAAAGAGAAGAAAAAAAAAAAAAAAAAGAGAGAAGTAGATGCAAGATATCTGCCTGGACACTAGCCCCTCCAAAATCTGCTCTGAAAACAAACCCCAGATTTAAGAGGACGCAAGGGAAGTCTGTAGCACCTGCACGACTGCCTCTGCCCCTCAATGGAGCTGATAACTTTAAACGTCATTCATCACAGGTGCTAACTTAGAGCCCAGCACCAAACATCCTTCTTCCTTTTTAGCACATTCCTTGATATTTTTGGTATTTCCCTTTCTTTTAATTGTCTGCTAATACTGTCCATGGGTTTCTATTAAAAAATACTTTTTGCTAACTTAATGTTTTTAGTCCGCTTTCCTTCATTTCCTCTCTTAGTCCATGTTCGTCTTCCTTTCTCTATTTTATTACTTTGCCTGTCGGTACATGCTGATGCCTTAGCTTCTGCTTCTTCCCTCACCTCCACCTCAACTGACCTCTCTCAAACCAGCCACCGCACCTCACACCAGCTGCCACACCCTTCCGGTGTCCTCCATGAAGCTGGAGAGGAGGTGACCTGCTGGGGGACAGAGAGATGACGGGGTGCACGTAGCTTGCTGTGAATGCTAAATCCAGGTTGGTTCAACAAATCGGGCATTCACCTGCTCAGTACTGATAAGGATTTTGAAAACTGTTCCATATGCAAAACTGGTCTCAACCTAAAATGTGTTTACAGAACAGCTCAACAGGGATGTTTCACCATCAGCTCACATGGGCAATTTAAGGTTGAGGGCTCACAGGGCCCTCAACCTTGTTGCCAGCCGTCAGTTCTGTCTCTGCACTCTACTCTTTTACTTCATTCTTTCTTATACCCACTTAGGATGTGTTCAGTGCCTACTGAATGCATTTTTTGAATCATGCAAGTAATATATGAGAGAACTACTATCGTGGAGGTGGGAACAGAGTGTGTGGGCACAAGGTTAAAGTATTCTTCCAAACATCTTTTGGCTCCCTTTGTTTCTTTTTATCCCCTCGCCTACCTTCTCTTTGTCTTTACTCCAGACTGTCTGTTCTAATTTAAACTACCATCTCTAGTTACCTGACCAAAAACAATAAAATGGTTCTAAGCTATTTCCATAATAAGTGTCAACTCTTCTGAAAATGGGATCAAAGACTTTCCATAAACAGCTAGCATCCGAAATATCTCATCTCCACCGCTTCAACTTCTCATATCACCCAAGCAAATCATAATCTCTCCCCAGCAATTTAATAAGTCTTCTTTTTTCAAAAAAGATGATTTTAATGTGGACCACTTTTTTTAAAGTCTTTATTGAATTTGTTACAACATTGCTTCTGTTTTATATTTTGCTTTTCTGGCCATGAGGCACATGGGATCTTAATTCTCTGACTAGGGATCAAACCCGTACCTCCTCTCCGGAAGGTGAAGTCTTAACCACTGGACCACCAGGGAAGTCCCCAAAGCTTTCTTTCAATGTGCTGTCAAGGTTGAAGAGCACTATTACTAGTATGACTAATTCAGGTAGTACATGGAGTTCCAAACAAGGAAGCACTTAAATTATGAATCTCTCTTGCTCGAAAGCAATACTCAGGCCAAGGATCCAGCTCTCCCCTCTTCTTGCCATTCATTAGTCTTGTTTCCTCTGTCTTCTTGGCCAGTTTGCTGACAGATCCACCACCAGCCCTAATCCCCAGTTCTCACTCTCTCTCTGCCTAAAGAGGAAGCAGGGCTGAGGGCCATCCAGACACCTGTTTCCCTTTTCAGGGTTGGATCTTGGCTTTTATCAAGTGTAATTTCATGGTTTGGTAATGACCATGGGCTTATACAACTTCCAGTTTAACCACAGTCAAAGCCAGAAGCCAGAACACTGAGAACCCAAGACTTATGAAAACCAAAAGCCCATTACAAAAAATGTTCCAGAAAGAACTGTGGAATGCAACATACATTCTTTCCACCTAAAGAACCTATGAAATTGTGTCTGAGGGTAAACACTAGCATAGGCCTCTCCTATTTAGCGTCTAGCTTTTAACCTCAGGAAACATTCTGAGGGCAAGAAAAAGTGTGAAAATGAAAGACATTAAACTTGAAATAAAAAGATTGAGAATCAAAGACCTAGAGATCAAAAAGTAAACCAAAGAAATCTTCTAAGTTTAACTTTCAAGATCAGTGATTCTAAACTGTATTCTTCAGAGATGCTTCAAGAACTAAGTGGTTGTTAGGTCTCCAACTCCACTTAACCAGAGCAGCAACATTTTTATCTCTTTCACATGTCAGACTTCAACCTGAAGGACCAGTTCTGCAGCTTGTAAAAAAAGTTTAAAAATCTTATTTCAAACTGCATCTATTCATGCATTCATCCATTCAACAAACATCTATTGAGCATCTCTGTGACAGGCACTGTGCTAAGGCATGGAGACACAAAAATAAGTTACACATAGTTGCTGTCCACCAGAAGTTCTTCCTGGAGATGGGAAGATAGACAAAGGATGCAAAAATCAGGGCAGAATGTGACTGGGTGCTATGAGCGGGAAAAACAGGGGACATTGAGATTACACTAAACAGATGCCGTAACATCTGGAAACTGGCTTGGAAATTGACTTTGAAACTCTGCTTAGATATATCCAGTGGTGGGTAATTCTATAAAGTAGCCAATTCTATTTTTAACACTTGTAATTATTAGCAATTTTCCTCCTTAGGGTTGAAATCTATGTTCCTGTGGCTTCAACCCATCGGCTCTGGTTCTAAGTCTACATAGACAGGTCTGTTCGTCTTTTCCACAAAACTGCCTCTAAAGATTTGAGTTCAGTCATCATTCCCTTTTTTGGAGCCTCTGCTCTCTAGCTATACAGCCTCCATTTATACCAATTGTATTATAGCTTCATGTGAAAAAAAGGCAGAGAATTTGGGGAGAATGAGGACTCGATGAAATCATTTTTCTCTATGTGAAAACTTTGTTTTCTGGGGGATAGTTTTAAGAGTGGTCCTGGTACTATCATGGAACAAGAAAAAATATGTAAACCGAAATTAGACATAATAAAATGTGACTGCAGACTGTGAACACTCATTTTTCTTAATAATTAACATTCAAAATTAATGGAAATCTACAGCGTGACAAAAAACATATAAGAACATACATAAAAATGGTTTACTGATGTTAAGTTACAACACATGACACGTTTAAGGTATTGGCCATCATTAAAATGCATAGCTCAATATGCTGTTGAAAAGCAGAATGAACACAGAGTACCAACAGTTCCCATCAATGCCTGCATGAGCATCTGAGTTCCACGGCTTGAGATAACTATGTCTTGGATTTTCACCAAATAAACCTACACCAAGAAGTAATCTAGGAAGGTCAATCTACAACAAACAAGAAAGTAATATTACCTACTTTTGTAGATTTCATAGCCAGAATCTATTTTTCATTAAAATTTTACTTTTATTTTTAATTACTTTTTAATTATTGAAACCTTTAGAAAATCATCATGCTTAAAAAAAATTTCCAAACTGTTTTACATATGTAATTTTATAAAGCATTTCAGTATTTCTTTTTCTTTTTAACTTCAATCTCTGTGCATGGTAATTTTGCTATGTAATGAATTAAGCTTTGAAGGCCAGCATGAAATCTCACACACACGTAACATTACTTTCATGAAAAAATTTATCAGTTAAAACGTTTTGAAGATAAATTTTCTGTGAACACAGGCTGCATAAGAAGTATCTTTCACTGTTCACATAAAATTTAAGCACCACCTAATTCCAAGGGAATTAAAGTAGTATATGGGCCTGTTTAAATTTTAAAAAGCACATGCAGATATTACTATGGTGTGTATTAAATTTGACTTTGATCTTTCTGGCAGTCTGGGCAAAAAGGAAAACATGAAAGAATACTTAATTATACTTGATGCTTCCGATAAGATCAAATATTCAAGGGATTTTTTTTTTTTTAAGGAAAAAACAAACATTTCTACTACTAAATTCCAGAGTTTATCAAGATGTACTAATCAAGGAAATTTAAACATGGAACACTTAGTAATACCATGTCTTCAACAAAAACACACAGTAAAAGGCTGGAAAACAATCCCAATAATTTCATGTATGACATAGATGTGTAAAATTTGACGGCATAGTATTAATGCCATTTAGTGAGGTTGTTTTAATGGAGAATGAATGCCCCTGGTGGCTTAGTGGTAAAGAACCCACCCAACAATACAGGAGATGTCGGTTCGATTCCTGGGTCGGGAAAATCCCCTGAAGAAGGAAATGGGAACCCACTCGAGTAATCTTGCCTGGGAAATCCCACAGACCTAGGAGCCTGGCAGGCTACAGTCCATGAGGTTGTGAAAGAGTCGGACACGACTTAGCGACTAAATAACAACATATCATTTGATATTGAAATCTAGTCTACTAAGCAGATAATTTCTTTTCATTCTTGTCATCAAAAAAAGCAGAAATACTGGTTTTGAAGCAGAAACAGACTAACAGACATAGAGAACAGACTTATGGTTGCCAAGGGTTGGAAAGGTGGAGGGGGGATGGAACAGGAATTTGGGGTTAGCAGGCACAAACTATTATGCATAGAATGGATAAACAACAGGGTCCTACTGCAGGGCACAGGGAACTACATTCAATATCCCGAGATAACCCATAACAGAAAATATTATTAGAAGAATGTATAACTGAATCACTTTGCTGTACCACAGAAACTCATATAACGTAAGTCAACTATACTTCCATTTTTAAAAAGAAAGATAAATATTGGTTTTGAAGAATCATCATCAGGCTGGGTGCGATAATGATAACAGCCAATACTTACGTGCTGTATGTCATGATAGACTCATGGTAAGTCATTAAATTCTCATAACAATCCTAAGAGAGTGGTATTATTATTGCCACCTCTGTTTAACCAATGAGGAATGGTTTATGGACTACAGAAGGACACTATTAGAAATAAGGAGATCTTTTCTTTATCTCTAAATTTTAACCATTTTTCTCATTGTGCAAATAGCAAATTCTGGGATCATAAGGGCTTTTAATTTGATCTATGATATCTATCTCAAAGACTGTGGGAGGCAAATAATCAATAATGCTGGCTTCAGGCATGATAAGCTAAATCCTTCTTCACTACTTAATTCTTTTGGGATATCATTGTTTGTTTTTAACAATACTGGTAAAGGTTATAAATACTCTTGAATAGGCATTTTCCTTTTGATTGATTCAATTTATTATGTCTAGAAACAATTCTTTACCTTTATTTTCTCCACACCACATTCAACAGATGAGGTTCACATATGACATATTCCCTATTTTTTCCCTCAACCTATTTTTGACAAAACCAAATCTGATAAAATAAACTGAGAGTATGATAGAATTTTTGCTATGGTATTTATAAAAGTATTTTATAGGCATATGGGTCAAGAAACTGCAATTTTCAAGACCTCAAAATTTTGTCATTTTATGCAGGAGAAAATGAATAAAGTTACTACTATTTCAAAACATACACTGACTCAATGTGAGGTTATTTTCCCAAAGCTATTCTACAGGTAAGTTGATTAAACAAAAGGCATACATTATTGAAGAATAAACATAAAAAATACATTGTCTTGTTTTTTCAAATCACATAGAACTTACAGATTTTTAACCTGTAATGAGTATAAATCATGTTTTTGCAAATATCACTTGCATCATCATCTTTCCTGCTGTTCTGCTAATAACTGTGATGTAGACATTAATATACCAGGCAATTATCAAAACTTTTACTGGTACAACAATAATAACCACAGAGGACTGGCAACTCATGTTCTACTTGTTTCTATTCTACTCTTTTTCTTCTACCTAAGAAAGAACATCATAAAGCAATTAGCAGCATCATAGGCATAAATCAGAATCTAAATAAAAAAGAAAATCATTAGAAAATCCTGGGATCTGTTACGGCATCATTGATCAGTTAGTACATCATGTCACAGTGTGAAAAACATGTCTGTACTAAAAACTGCCCTTGGAGAGGGCTGCCCAGCCCAAGTTTGGTGGATCACAGACTGCATAATGATCATGACCCCACGACCTGAAAGCCAAGGAAGCTGCATGCACCTTGGCTTGAGAAAAACAAATACGAGGGCACTGAAGGTGGATCTAATCAGAAAGCTAAATCAAAATCAGATTAAAGCTGAGAAAGAAAACAAGCCTTCCTATTTTATGAGAGACATAAAGCATGCCTCTGGATATCCCAGTTTGTATCTCCCAATTTACCCCATCTTTGGGAAATTCATTTCCTAAACTCCAGGCCCTCTACATGAAGTCCCATTGGAACAAGACCAGCACCTTGCCTTTGAGATGCCCATCCTGACATGTTCCAAGTAAACCGTCTTAACCACTGAAAGGAATAAACATCCTAAAGACATTCACTGATTGAGAAAAAATACTGTCGTTTTCTTTTTGGCAAAATCTTACTTATTTGGCAAAGGCTTACTAACTGGAGTAACACCCTGAGAATCAGACTAGCTTAATTGCCTGTGCGTCCCGAGGAAGGAGCTCTAGTGAGAAAGTGTATGGATTTTCCAGACAAAGCCATCTGGAGATGGAAGAGGGGGTTGTCTAGACAAGAAGACAGCTAGCTCTTGGAAAGAAAAACAAAAAGTCTATTGTGGCAAAGGGGAGTGATACAGAAAAAGGGTGAGATCATGCAGAGCCCATGTTCTCCGCAGGCCTGGGATGTGGGTGGGCATCAAACAGAACAGCAGCCTGGATACTGCTCTCATCCTGGTACCGTGTGCCAACCAGGCAGGTGCCCGAGATCTCCCAACTGGGAAGCTGCTTCGCATGGGGTTTTCAGTGAATGAGGAAGATATTAAATGGGGTGAATTAGGGCGGGGTTGACGTCTTGTATGCTGGATAATAAGCGAGCCAAGCTGCAAGCCTGACTTTTCCTCAGGATTGTTTCCTGCTGCTCCATAAACAAAGCTAACGAGTTAACAGTGTGGGCCAGACACTGGGCTTGGCACAGAGGGTGAGGCCAAGTCTAAGCCCGTCTACCTTCAGGTGGTCCTACACCTATTAACACTCAATCAAAACTGGAAGCAGGGATTCCCTGGCCACCCAGTGCTTAAGACTCAGTGCTTCCGATGCAAAGGGTGCCAGTTTGATCCCTGGTCAGGGGAACTGAGATCCTACAAGTCTCCTGGTACGGCCAAAAACAAACAAAACAACAACAAAAACTGGAAGCAAAGTGCAAAGAAGGATACAGAACACTCTTTCCGCAGAAGCCCTTTGCGAAGGACTAGTGTTGCCGGAAGACACCACTGGGGGTAGGCAGGAAGGGTAGGTGGCTGGGGACCTACTGAGCTTTGGCTGAATACCATGGCACCCCAGGCACGTGCACACAAGCACGTGTGTGTGCACATGCTCAGAAGAGTGCATGGTGTGGCCCCTCTGAGCACTGAGGATGCCCACCCCCACTCTACCTATTAAACCATGTTATAAGAAAGCCTCATAAAAAAGGAAAATGGTAAATGAAATGATCTTTTAAATTCACAACTAAAAGACAAAGTGTCCTATGTGATGTTTTAGGTCCTGACACCCACGAATGACAAAAGGATATCTGTATGGCTGCCCTCTCAGGGTCTGGGATGTCCGTATTTGGAGAATTTGAGAGCCAGCATCTGTGTGTTCACGCTCCCCTCCACCCACACACAGTTTAGACCTAATCAGGTCGAGGCATGTAGAGCTCACATCCCCCGGGAGGTCCTGATTTTGTACAGACAACAGTCTCAGCACCTTCCAGCAACCCCCCTTGGAAGCTGCCCGTGTACTATAAAGTGCCTTTCATGTTTAAAATATCCCACCTTCAAACAAAAAGTATTAGAAGCGTTTTGTTTTTTACAGGCAAAAATGCACATACTTAAAAATCTCACATTCCAACAAGTTTCTTAGGCGATTAAAAAAAAAAACAAAGAGTGCTTAAAATCTTTATTTTATTTTACAAAAATGTTAAGGGAGCCACATCAGAAAAAAAAAAAAGTTAAGAATATCTAGGAAATGAAGATTTGAGTAAAGAAAAAAAATCTTAACATTAAATAGAGTTTCTTCTACATGCCCTTTGGCCTAGGATCAAATGGCATTTACTTTACCTGGAGGCCTGATATTCTGAAAAGATCATTTACATCACCTTTGCTGTGTTAAAATTAACTCTGTTCAGCACAAGATAGGAAGATGGCACATAGCACTAGGAAAATATCTTTATAAAATACATCAGCATAGACTTTGGTTTGTTTGTTTGGTTAAAGCTAGAAAGTATATTTTCCTTACAAACGTTCCAAGTTTCAAGATATATTTTCAAGAGATATGAAACATATCTAGAGGATTTACAAAATTTAATGCAGAGAGGGATTTCTGGGAGTCTACAATAATCTTCAAATTGCATCCCATATATTTAAAGAATACTTTTGAGTTCATCTCATGTTTTATTTATGCTTATTTTTAACCTTTCTATACTTTATCAGCATAGCCCTAATTCAGGACACAGTCACATGTTGCCATTCTGATCAATAGAAAAACAACAAAGCTCAGTAATCAATAATCTCTATGCTTTCCTAACACATAGTTTCAAATACAGTACCTTCTGCAAAGCAAAGAGTTTCCCAATATTGTGAAGGCACTTTCCTTATTCCAGAAAAGAACTGTTGAGTAACAGGAGAGTAAAAAAATCTCATCAAATAGGATCTACTCTTAATTGCTTATGGTAAAACTATGCCATGATGCCTACTGAGCATAAATCAGGGTTTATAATTGTATATTTTCATGATAATTAAAGTATGACATTAATTGATAAACGCAAGGTAAAGACATGATTTCCTTTATCACATGCCAAGTGCACTGCTTTAATCATTATTTATCCAACACCTAAAATCTGCCAGAGGGGAAATTTACTGCATTAATTTCAATCACAAGACATTTTAAAGAACGTTCTGAGCCACATTTAATACATCATTTCAATTTCCCCTGTTTTCTCAGAATAATTCTTCTTAAATCAGATATTCTAGGAAACATTAAACTGGACAAATTAAGTCATTTTATATAATGTTCCCTCTGGTGTTTGTAATTTTCAAAATAATTACTCATCTCTCTCTTTATATCTCTGAATCAAAACTACTTAGTTTAACTGTATTAGTCAGGGTTCTCCAGAGAAACAAAACAAAAAGGATGTGGATAGACAGACAGACCCCTCTATAGACAGAAAAAAACCTGTGACAAGTAATTGGCTAACACAGTTATACAGTGTTAGTCACAAGACCTAAGGTGACTCATCAAGCTGCAGACCTTGGAGAGCTGATGGTGTAGTTCTAGTCTGAGGCCAAAGAGCTGAAAACCAGGAGAATCAAGGGTACAGCTCCAGGCCAAAAGGCCAGTAGGCTCAAGATGCGGAAGAACATCCAAAGTTTCCACCCTCAGCCTGAAGAAAGAGGAAAAAATCCTGCGTTCCATGTCAAGGGCAGTCAAGCAGGCTGAATTCTCTCTTACTCATATTCATGAGAGGATTGGCCATTTTGTTCTATGCAAGCTCTCAACTGATTTGGTGCAGCCCACCCAGAGTAGGGAAGGCAGTCTGCTTTACTCAGTCTATGGATTTATATGCTAACCTCAGCCAAAACACCATCACAGAACCATCCAGATTCATGCTTAACCAGATATCTGGGCACCCTGGTGGCCATAAAGATTGTATGGTCACCCATACAAATTGACATAAAATTAACCATCAGACCAAACAATGATATCCCATGTATGCTACCTTTTATTCTGTTCAGTTCAGTTCAGTCACTCAGTCGTGTCCGACTCTTTGCGACCCCATGAACCGCAGCACGCCGGGCCTCCCTGTCCATCATCAACTTCCAGAGTCCACCCAAACCCGTGTCCATTGAGTTGGTGATGCCATCCAACCATCTCATCCTCTGTCGTCCCCTTCTCCTCCTGCCCTCAATCCCTCCCAGCATCAGGCTCTTTTCAAATGAGTCAGCTCTTCACATCAGGTGGCCAAAGTATTGGAGTTTCAGCTTCAACATCAGTCCTTCCAATGAACATCCAGGACTGATCTCCTTTAGGATGGACTGATTGGACCTCCTTGCAGTCCAAGGGACTCTCAAGAGTCTTCTCCAACACCACAGTTCAAAAGCATCAATTCTTCAGTGCTCAGCTTTCTTTATAGTCCAACTCTCGCATCCATACATGACCACTGGAAAAATCATAGCCTTGACTAGACAGACCTTTGTTGGCAAAGTAATGTCTCTGCTTTTCAATATGCTGTCTAGGTTGGTCATAACTTTCCTTCCAAGGAGTAAGCATCTTTTAATTTCATGGCTGCAGTCACCATCTGCAGTGATTTTGGAGCCCACAAAAATAGTCAGCCACGGTTTCCACTGTTTCCCCATCTATCTGCCATGAAGTGATGGGACCAGATGCCATGATCTTAGTTTTCCAAATGTTGAGCTTTAAGCCAACTTTTTCACTCTCCTCTTTGACTTTCATCAAGAGGCTCTTTAGCTCTTCTTCACTTTCTGCCATAAGGGTGGTGTCATCTGCATATCTGAGGTTATTGATATATTTTCCCCCAATTCTCCCAAATTTCTGAGTTTTGGAGGATTGATATGTTTCCAAACAACAGTTCTTCTAAATTATTCAGAAAAACCTTATCAGCACCAATAAGTTTTCTCCTCAAGCAGAAAAATGATATTTCCTTTCTCATATTTATAAAGTTCCATATTATTTATGTTAGCTAGCTCTCACAATAAAGTAGCGATACCCTCAAGATAAACTAAAAGAAAATGTTAAGCCTATATTTAAATACCAATCTTCATTTGGAAACTTGTCTCCAAGCTTCCAGGATATCATTAAAGATATCAGGTAAAGACATTTTATAAAAATGTAAAATGAAGAGTAAGAATACATGAATAAATTAATACAAATGTCACAGAATCTTATCACTTAAGCATTTAGAGCTTTATAACAACCTTACAATGTATATGAAAAAATAAACCAGAAATATTGAACATCCATCATCAATAGTTCATAAATGGGTGAAGCCAGATGGTCATTTGAGCTTCAGGCTCACTAGCGGCTGAACCTTTGTCATCACTATGATTCATGATCTGACTTTTTACAGTTTCAGAAAAGCAGCTTTGTTTGGTTCCCCCATGCTGTAATGTGTATAATGTAATGGATTCACACGAATCTAATGAGAAAGAAACCCATTTAAATCCTAAATCATCAACTATTTAAGTGTAAGATATTGTTTGACCCAAGACCTAGAGACATCTCTCTATGGAACAGGTCTTTGCTGGGGCTCAGAGAAGGGCAGGATATTCACCTGAAAGCCAAGTTAGCAACTGGAAGTTGGCCTGGTGAGAACAGAAGAGAGCACAGATTATGATATTCCTTAGGGAAGCTGAGCTGAGCGGTGGAGCCCTCTCTACCTTGGGGATATATTTTTGTGGAAAGAGCAGGATAATTCACTAATAATCAGAACACCTGCCCTCTGGGTAGTGTTGGAGAAAAATTACAGATTTTTTCTATGCAACTCCCTTTTCTTTTCTAGACTGCACAAGAACTTGTCTACAATTCTTACCTCATTCTCCTTTATTCTGGCTTACGTAATAGACTGTTGTCTGTTTCCTAATAATATAAAGGGAGGCACCTCAATGACACCAGTGTAATGAAGCAAGAATTTGGTCTGGGGCTTGATTTTACCCTCCGAGAATTACCTCAATTATTCATTCCAATGAGAGGATAAGGACAGGAAGTAAACCAGAAATATGTGTCACCATGTATAATATTGATGTACCTTTCCACCAGACTACGATGGAGGAGGCAGTAGACATTAAAATAAGGAAAAAGACTGGATGTGTTAAGGAACTATTAACAGATTTTTTAAGTCTTATATACAAAAACACCTTAAGTAAAATCTATCTTGGTAAAGCTAAAATATTTCTAGGTGAAAATAGTACCTTGGAGATACTACATAAACTTACTCAAATAATGCCAATTAACCAGAAATATTAGATGAACAAACAATTATCAGTAATATAAATCCAATGGAGATGAAAATTTTATAGATATATAAAGAAATTTTATATAAATAGGTTATTTGCTGGTGCATTTAATTTTGGCAATTATAAATCAATTTGAATCATAACGCCCATAAAGATTATCAAAAATTAGGATGAAGCTAGAAAAAAATTAAGTTATCCCAAAATGCCAAAATTTTTCAAAATTTATTTTCTTTTTATATATTTGGCTGTACCAGGTCTCAGTTGCAGCACTCAGGATCTTTGCTTCAGCATATGGGATCTAGTTCCCTTACCAGGGATCAAACCCAGGCCCTCTGCATTGCAAGCTCAGAGTCTTAACCACTGGACCATCAGGGAAGCCCCCTAAATGCCCAATTTTAATTGACCTAGATTAAATATTAATGTTTCAGTTGTCCTGGAACTGTCAACACATGTTCTCTTCCATCTATATTAATGCAGGATGTCAGTAATCTGCTCTTCACCTCTCTGGTGTCCCCACTCTCCTGTTTACCCAGCTTCACGTCTCCCAGCCCACTACTGTCATCACCCCTTCGTATTCACCCCGACCCTTCTCCCTCAACAGTAGGATCACTTGATTATACCTAAACCTCTCTCTCCCCAAGTAGCTGAACTGGCTAAAGAAAAACCCACAACCACAGTAACAAGGCACATGTTATATCCATGTCCCAAGAGCTCAAAAGGCACTCAGCACCATCTGGTGACTCTCAGAGATACCAAGAAAATTTGTCCTGAGTGAAAAGTCCCTTTAGGAAAACAATGGAAGAAACTCAAAGACTAAGAAGACCTGTTGGTGTCTAGTTCAGAATCATCTCCCTATCACTGATCACTCAGTATTTTCATGGTTTCAGTGCAAAAAAATTATGTTAATTCAAAAATATTTTTTTCATTGGTGGGCATGAATAGCCTCTTCACAGCTTATCAGTGTCCATGAGGGTTACTTGCTCCCCTGCTGAGACTCCCACTTATTCTGGGTTTAACAGTCTCTACCTCTCCAACACCCCTGTCCCATCATCAAACAGTGGGAATTCAACAGTGGGCTCCATTCACATGGCATAAGGCACAAAAGGACTCCTCAGAATGCTTTGTGGCGTACTGTTACTTGAGGTGAGGATGCTTCCTATCATCCCCTTTCATTTGTCATGGCACAACCCAGCCCCTGAAAACCACCACCCAGATTGACAGGCAATTAAGGTCATACTACAGGGAAATGAGATGCCCTGATGTTACCATGAAAGGCAGGTGACATGTGAACCTTCGTTACCAATCATGAGACATCACTTGCCACCCTGAGGGAAATGAGAGATGAGTTCGGAAGTCTTTCAGCTCATACAACCATTTATAACAGCAAAGAAAACACTACCAGAGCCTCCCGCCTGATATGTCATCCTGAAAGACAGACAAAATATCCAGGAAAACTGTTTCCCATAAATCCAGGATGTGTCAGCTGCCTAAAGCCCCATGCAAGACTTCACACACAAGACTGACAAAGGGGACTGCTCCTAGCTCCTGGCTCTGGGCCTCTGGTTGACACATTGATACATAAGAACAAAACAATCCCAGAAAGACCATCTGAAGGAACCTGGGCTGCCTTCCAGCCAGGCTTCTGAGTAATTCCTTCCCATTTTCATTTCTAATTCCTACCTAAACCTACTTGCTCACCCCCAGGCCCTTTGCACTTCTGTCTCCCAGTGCTACTGACCTGCCCTGTTGCACACACTGCAGACCCCCTGGGTGCCTCCCACCTCTAATCACACTCCATCACCTGTTTGTCCCCTTCGGGGCAGGAGATAACCAGGACTGAAAATGCAAATTATCAATCTGAACCTGCTTAAAACTAGACAGAGAGACCAGAAGCTCAATCTGGAGGCACTTCAACATTTGAAGGATCAGTTCTAGAGATCTAAAGGTATTATTTTTTCCTCAGCTCTCTTCAACAGGTCCTTATGATTTCAGGTTATCTTTAGTTTCTTCCTCTTGTCACTATCAAGTAGCTACAGAGGCTCCTGCTAATTTTTCCACTTGCCTGCCATGTGAAAGAAAAGAGAATTAGGAAAAGGACCACTGCTTCCAAGAACAGAAGTACGGAAAATTATTAATCTGAAATAAATAAACTGTGTTCATTTCAAAAGTGTTTATTTTTTTAGAAAGGATGTATCGAGTTTATATTTCATTTGGAAGCCAACTGTTTATAAGAAGAACCAAGGACTGTGAAATTCTCTTTGGGAAAGAATGTAAAAGACCAATTAATAAATACACAGAACAATCAGCAGTAACCACTTTTTTAATATACCCAATTTCCCTGCCTCTGGAATACATCAGTAACCCTAGAACAATTTACATAGTGCTAAGCCTGTACTGGGGGTGGGGGGGGGGGCGGGCGGGAGGAGGAAGCATCAATTTCTTTTGCCCTTTTTTCTCCTGTATAAAATCATGACTCCATGGTCTTATGTCATATTAAAATAAAAAACAATAGTAGCTGTTTACATTCTAAACTTGTGAGAGAATTTCACAATGTACCTATCTGATGTCTAATTTTCATCTCAAGTTTCCAAATGTTGGGTGTACAACAAAAGGTTTGGGAATAGAAAAGTTTTGCAGAGACTGCAGTTGTTCTCAACATACCTCTTTTCTTTGTTTTTCTTTAAAAGCAGATTGCCATATTGTTATGGGTGGCAATGTAATTGAGTTTTAAAAAATCTATAACTCCCAAACTCTCTTGTATAAAGGAGAATATAAAGATTTGAACAAATGTCATTGACAGGCTTCTAGAAAATGCTATTCAAAGGGTTGACAGCCTTCACCTTTATCCCTCCTACTCTCTGGAAAGTGGACATGATGGCCAGAACTCCAGCAGCTATCTTGTGAATGGAAGTGACCTTGAAAATGGAAAGCCTGGCCTAAGAAGAACGGAACAATATAATAGAAACACTTGAGCCACTGATGATTGTGTGTGTGTGTGTGTCTGTGTGTGTGTGTCTGTGTGTATCATATCAAAAATCTACCGACCTTAAGATTTCTTCTGCATAAGAAAAAAATGAACCTCTAAAGTTACTAGTATCTCAGGTCTCTATGACTGGCAGCTGAAACTTTCTCAATACAGTATTAGAAGTTATTTGACTCCTTTTTAAAGAAATTTGTCTTGCAACACTATACATTATTTGGCTGATTGAGACCACCACTAGTTCATGCTCCGCAATATCAACTGATTCCTCAGAAATGCCTGGCACACTACTCAGTTCCCACCATCATCTGACCTTCCAACTGAACAAGAGTTCTTCCAAATCTCTTCAGCTTTCCACAAACCTCCATCGTCTTTTGAATCCCACTCACCTCTCAACAACCTCATCTTCTACTTTAGGAGAAAAGAAATGTAGAAATCATCAGATAAGGGCCAACACAGCTCCCTCCAGGAAATTCATAAACCCTCTCTTACTTCTGAGTCAGTATGGGTTAAGAGGCCAGACTCTGGATGCAGAAAGACCAGGTTGGAACCCTGTCCACTCTCTGAGAAACCTTGGGGAGATTCCTTACCCTGCCTAAGCTTCAACTCAGCTATAAAATGCAAACAATTGTATCTGTACTTCATGAGCTTTTGAAAGGATTAAAGGAGATAAATGTTTTGCATGCTGATGCCTGGAACCTAGAAAGCACTGAAACAATGTTAGTTCCTACTGTAATTAAGTCTATCTGTCACAGTCACCACAAGGTAAAGAGCCTGATAAACTGGAGGCACATAATAAACATTTGCTGAATGAACTATCCATTAAAACAAATTCCATTTAAAATCTAGGGAAAATCCCTGGAAAATAAATTGAGCCCATATTACAGGTAAAGTGATATACATGTCTGTGTAACTCATCCAGAGGTGCACCACAAGCCAACGGACACGATCACATTCTCTGATTTCTTTTGCCTTTTTCTAGGTGACAGACTTGGTATTGTTAGGTAGTTAAAATAGGAACAGGAGACCAGAATGGCAGTGTCGAAAAGATAAGGAAGGGAAAAGCCCACGAAAATAGAATAAAGGAAGGTCTGAGGACCGGAGGGAGGACCTCAGGTAGAACAAACAGCACTCCTGGCTAGCCCAATTTACATAGGGCAGGCCCAAGGGAGGGAAAAACCTATGAAAAGAGGAGCCAAAGGGCTGGGGGTCTCTCTCTCTCCCCCGGGTGCTGGCACACTCCCCTACTCTCTTCACCTCGCATCTTTGGGTCGACATGGCCTCACGCCTCGAGGATGGATTTTTCTGCTGTTTTCTAAATAAAATAGAGCTGTAACAAGGAGCTGTAACACTGATCTAAGAGCTATAACACGGTCTGTTCGAGACCTGAGAGCTATAACATGGTCTGTCCAAGACCCGAGAGCTATAACACAGTCTGTCCGAGAGCTATGACATGCTGAGGGCTCTAATGTCCGTAGCTTCAAATTTTTGTTGGGACAAGGAGAAAATACTCGCCTGACAGTATGAAGATGTGCTTGGCTGATTTAAACAGTGATCTTGGGACTTTCCTGGCGATCCAGTGGTTAAGACTCTGAGTTCCCACTGTTCCCACTGCAGGGCATATGTTCGATCACTGGTCGGGGAACTAAGATCCCATGTGCCTACTGGTGCGGCCAAAAACAAAATGATAGGGCATTTATGTGAACAAGGTTCACCTCTTGTCAAACAAAGCAATTTAAAAAGAGAAAACAGTTATCTTGTATTTGTCAGGCGAGTGTATGCTCCTCGGTTCTGCCTCGTCACAACAAAGATTTGAAGTGATGGACATTAAAGTCCTCGGTGTGTCACAGCTCTCGGGTCTTGGACAGACCCTGTTATAGCTCTCAGGTCTCAAACAGACCGTGTTACAGCTCTTAGACAAATCAGTATTACAGCTCCGTGTTACAGCTCTATTTCATTTATATAATAGTAAGAAAATCCATCCTTGAGGCGTGAGGGCATGTCGACCCAAAGACGCGAAGAGAAAAGCACCCCAGCACGCAGGAGAGAGAGACAGAGAGAGAGACCCCCGGCCGTTTGGCTCCTCTTTTTATATGTCTTTTCCTCCTCCTGGGCCTGCCCTAGGTAAACTGGGCTAGCCAGGAGTGCTGTTTATTCTACCTGAGGCCCTCACTCCAGTCCTCGGACCTTCCTTTGTTCTATTTTCCCGGGCTTTTCTCTTCCTTGTCTTTTAGCCACCACCCTTCTGGACTCCTGTTTCCTATTCTAACATATTGAACTGAAAGAACGCTGAGACATATCACAAAGCAAATGATGCCAGCTCAGAAGAGAAGCTGTATAAAAGTTAATACAACAACATAAGAATTTTCCCTTTCAAAATATAAGTAAATTATACTATAACTGATATTATCTTAAAAGAAATGATGAGACTCTTACTTTTCTAACAGATTTGGGGCACTTGGGAAGGTAAGTGAATAAATCCACAGAATGCTATGAGTTCAAGAAACCACGCCAGAAGAATTTTTAAATCACCATCCCATACACAAAAGCAGAGATGTTAAAAAAAAAATAGCTGAGTAAAGATCTATACGAACACAGTGATGCCTCAAGCGACACAAAATTTAACAGCAAGGAAATGGTTTAGGACAGATCACCAGAGCCAATGCAAAGTACCCACACTTACCATCAGTTTGGTCAGGAATGACACTCCAGGAAATAATTATTTTGAAAAAGAGAGTATGCATGGCCTATGGGAAGTATAACACAATATCCTTCTTATATCACAAAGTAGAGTGAATGAATATACACTGAGGTTTCATCTGTCTGGGTCATTAGAGAGGGTAAGGAGTGACAGGACGGCCTGGATGTCCTAAAACCATATGGATTATAGTTAAATCTGTCTGAGAAATTTCCTGAACTATATGAATAAACAGCACGAAGGTAGGAATTGTGAATGAATAAACTGACTAAAAGTATTAGATATTTTAATATTGGAACAACGATAACAGATATTCTAAGAAGTAAACTGATAGACTCCTTAACACAGGCGACTAAAGCAGCATTTCAAAGGCATGCTTCCTTCCTCAATGTCAGCAAAGTCGTTACCCGCCATGCACTTCAGGAGGAGTCACCGAGGGGGTTTTGTTTAAAATTCTCAGTGTTATACAGTCAGTGTTACCAGGTCCTCTGACAATAACTTCAGTCTTTTACACATAACAATGTTCTCCACCACCTAAGGAGATTGCTCCTTATTCCAAATGGCCCATTAGTGAAATAAAGGCCTATTCAACACTTGCAAGAACCCCCATGGCTCCAAACTAAGCTATTGCCTAAAATCAAACTTTTAAAATAAGCCTGCTGCTCTCAGTTCTCCTTTATTTCTTCACAGGGTTGAAGTTCAGTTGAGAAACCTGAGTTTGGGTTCTGCCTCTCCCCTTACCAGCAATGAAGTAGCATGCCCTCACCCTGCTCGCCTGGTCCCATGTTTTCCATCTGCAAGATGGGAGGGTTTGATGAAATGGTCTTTCAAGTTCTTCCCAAATACACTGTCAAGCTCTTCTACATGATTTTAGATGTCCATTTGCATATTTGATTGGCAGACCTTGAGGTTACCTGCTTTCAGACATTAAGAAGGCAATTCTTTTAGGTGTGAAGTCTATTCCCGTGTTCTCTGAATAACTGACTTTTTTTTTTTTTTTTAACATGGAATATTGAGTCAAAGCACATTTCACTCAGTTACATTTTTCCATTAGAAATACGCTTGCCATTAAAATCATACAGGACTAATATTATCACAAATCATACCACTAAAGCAAAGAAAAAAATAAATTCATGGAGGTACAGTTGGATATGAACTGTTTAATCCAATCATGATGTTTCTGTAAATCTGTTTAGATGGCTCACCATTTATTTGCTCATTCATTCATTCATTCATTATTTATTGAATGTGTACTATGTGTTAGGTGCTGTGCTAAATTTTATATTTATAATAGTTTTATATTTAGCACAGCACTTAGACACATGGTACACATTCAATAAAATTTTTTTAAAGCTTTCTAAAGCATAGATATCACCCAACTCATTACATTATGCTAAAGTCTCTGAGCTTTCTTGACATCAGAAGACCCTCACTATATGCTAATATCCTCCAGCGGAGAAAGAGTTGGTTTATCCCCTCAGACTTCTTACCTTACAGAACCTCAACTACTCAAGCCCATAACTGGACTTCTGTTATACATGTCTCTATTATGCCATGATCCTTTCAGAATTTATTAATGATTCTGGTTCCAATGAACATTTTTTCAATAAATATGTGTGGTAAGGTTAGTATGTGTCAAGCAGCATGTTAGGTGTTAGATATACACAGTGAACACAGCAGTGGGGTAACCATGCTATAGACTTATCATTGAGCAGATATTGATGAAAAGTGTGTAAGATCCGTAAGATGTGGTCCTATGTTCTTGGCCATTCTCATCACTATTCCTATTATTTATTTATGTGACTGTCCTGTGGCTTTGAGTTCCTGAAAAACAGTAGGAACTCGTAAATACTTTCTAAATGAAAAAGTTCATTTAGAAGTTTCTAAATTTCTGTTTCTGATCACAAGGATATTGCTAACTCCATAGAGTTGGCTACCACCAGTAAAGAACAAACCAGCACTCATTATTAAAACATCTTTAGACATTTCTGTGGACATCCACCTCATAGGCGTGGTTGCCTCCTAGTACCCATCCTCCCCTTCCCCTTCCCTAATGGAGCCACGATTTAGTTCAAGTCTCCCCCTCTCAATGTGGCCCATAGTTCTCAGAGGAAGCCGATCCTCTCCCAGATCCACGGCTGAGTCTAGACAACGTACTCTTTCTGTGATCATCTCAATGACCTTGGTGTTGATGGTTCAGAAGTAAGCACATACCTAAGTCAACCAGTCAGACCAAAGGAAATGATTTTTAGTCTATGGCCAGAGAAGTAGTCCTTTCTTCCACTATAATTAGGGACAACTGCTGCCAGTGGTGGCAATTATCTTGTAACCATGGTGGGAGCTAGCTTTAGAAAAAGGATGACATGGAGACCAGAGTAGATCTGAGATATTAGAAAAATGAAGCCAGAACTGTCCGACTTCTGGCTTCCAGTGTGGTAATATATCTGTTTATTATTTACAGCATTTTAAGTGGAGTTTTTCGTTGCCTATAGTTAAAAGTATCTTGATAAAATCCTCTGGAAGCTATTTGTTGACCTCCACATTATGGGAAAAGAAATGTGCTTTTAGAATACAAGAATGCATTTAAATTTAAATTCTGACCAGAAGGGCAGAATATCTGCTCCAAGACCCAGCTAGAGAGTGAAGCATCCATGATTATTGCTGTAAAGTCCAAACAACATTTACTATTAATAATTTATAAGGTTCTTTTCCCTCTCTCAAAATTTGATATTTAATACCCTTGATGTTTGCTTTTAAAGTTTCTTTTGTGATTTGAAAAGGACTTCCTTTAAGTTAAAAGCAACAAAAAGCAATATTCATTGGATAATTCATTCATTCATAGAGGCAAAAAATTAATAATAAAAAACTCAAAGATGAAAAACTTCTAAAAGAATCATGGTCATAGAATCACAGGTGGAAGTAAACCTTACAAGAGTGTCTAGATGAATGCCTTTCAAACTCTTTCACTGAAAACCACAAGGGAAATGTTTATGAGAATGGAAATCATGCCTAAAGTGACCTGTCAAAAGTGTGAAATATCTTCGACACTTGACTTTTTAATCTTTAAAAAGCAAGGGGATTTTGTATTCTAGGGCAGAATATTATTCACATATAATCTTTCCCAAGCCCTTAGTGAAATTAATAGCCCAGGAAGATGAGCACTGTCTTTGCTCTGTCTGCAGGCTGTCCTGCAGACATACCACTGTGTGTCCCCACGGGCAGATGGTATGTTTACCCAACCATTACTCTCATGTCACAGATCAGAGAACAGAGGCCAAGAGAGGTTAAATAACTTGACCATAGGTCATAAGATATTACTAGCAGAGCTGAAAACAGACTCAAGCTCACTGTAACTTCCAAGACCAAATGCTTCTTTTGATCTTTGTAAGAAAATAAGACCAAATATAAATTGGAAGTTTAGCAACAGGTGTCCCCAAATTCATGAGACTGTGGGTCATATGCTGAAATGCCCACCTCAATGACTGCACTTGCTCTGCTTTTTGTCTAGAAGACTCTTCTAACTCCCTCCATGGCTGGGTGCATCCCAGCATCTCTATCTCAGCTCATACCTTGTTGTTATTGTTTAGTTGCTAAGTCATGTCTGACTCTTTTGTGACCCCATGGACTGTAGTCCACCAGGCTCCTCTGTCCGTGGGATTTCCCAGGCAAGCATACTGAAGTGGATTACCATTTCCTTCTCCAGTGGATGTTCCCTACCCAGGGATCAAACCTCTGTCTTCTGCATTGGCAGGTGGATTCTTTACCACTGAGCCACCTGGGAAGCCCCAGCTGAGACATTACTGTTCTACAAAAGCAGCTTTCCCTGACCACCCTATCTGAAGTGGTCCTCCCACCTCCAGCTATGTTCTACCATATCAATCTGATCTGGTTCCTTCATAGAACATACCACAATGTGAAATTATGTATGTATTTGTTCCCTTTCTGGTTCCCTCCTGCTTGAACATAAGTTCTACACAGAACAGACCTTTTCTGTTATTGTTAACACCAGAATTGGGAGTATGCACATAGAAGATGTTTGAGAAATACTTTTTAATTGTAAATAAGGACACTATGCTGTCCTATCTCTTTTTCCAAGCTCCCACTCTCCTACAACAACTTTCCTCCTTCATCTTTGGCTTTTCAAGTATTATCCATACTAAGGACAACCCAAATCTTACTTCTTTCAGGAAGCCTCCCTTAGATCTATTTACCCAACTAGCTAGTGAGGACATGGAGAATAGGAAACTTGTCTTATTCATGTTTATACACCCAGATCCTAACATAGGAGGACCTTTGATTCTAGCCCTTCCCTCCCATCACCTGCTCATTTGCCTTTCTCATCTCAGTGCATTTTTTTCTGGTTCTAGAAGACCATATCAAGCTTATCCTACACATGACTAACTGTATTTTCCATTATGCCAATTCTGTTCCTTAAACACTTCAATGCAAATTTTAATTCTGTCATTTCATTTGTTCCCCCCCTCCCCAATGTGTCCTTTTCCTCCTGTCATCCAGGTTCTCTTTTTTACCTCACAGTATTCTTTCCTTTGGGCTTTCTGTGCTGTTAGAGAGCTTCTGTTTCTTTGTAGTTGATGAGGATGCCTAAGTTATTTAAAATAGCATGCTATTTCCTGTAATAAATTTTCCTCAGAAGTACTCTCTTCTTCTGATCCTTCAGCTTGACACCTCTTCCGCTTAGCCTCCGCTGTTATTGTGTGGGCCCCAGACTTAGAAGTTCCCCTGTTTTCATCTTTAGAAGGAGGGGAGTTCTAGTCAGATTCATATATTGACCAAACAGGTTATTCAGAGAGCTCTTATCCCTATCACTGTCTGGTAGAGAAGAGGGCTAATCCTGGATGTAAAGCAAAGGGAGGTTTGGTGTGTTGGCTCTCTCCTGGCTGCAAGAATCTAGCCTAATTTAGAGCAGCTCCAATGGACCTACGTGGGATATACTCCCAATTCTTATCAAATGATGGATTTCAGAAGAACTGGAAAAGCCACGGCCACCAATGTGCATGCGGTGAAATATTCCCTAAGACGCAGTGCACTCTTCCTCCAGCCCCCTCTACGCTGTGTTTCACTCTGTTGCTTTCTAAATGGATTGCCTTCACATGGATACTGAAAGCAACGGGAACAGAATTTAAGCCTCTTCACAGGAAATGAAGTAAAAGAATAAAAGCAAGAGGCCAAGAACTGAACCTTACCATTTGCAAAAATTAAGGACTGGAGGAAGAGAGGGAGAGAGAAGCAGCAGTCCAAGAGCTAAATGACAGCCATGTAATGTCACAGAGATGACCTGAGGCAGAAGGAAAGCTGAAATACTGTGAAGACGTGACCATCAGCGTCAGCGATTGCATCAGGGAAAAAGAATGAATACTGCGTGACTGGGAGGTCCTCATGTCCGTGGACTCTTCAGAGGGATAATGAAGAGGATCACTCTGGCAGGTAATTAAGCAATGAATAAAACGATGAAGAAAGGAAAACCAGGGCATGCTTGCTGAGAAAGATTGACAGTGAAATACAGGAGAGAAATAGGGAGTGGGTGTCTATTTCAATGTTGTAGGAGAGATGTTAAAATCTGTGAGCACTATTTAAATCTCTAAGTAAAAATAGTTGGTGTGATTGCCCTTTTTGCATTGGGGAAGACTATCTCAGGTTTAGAAAACATAAGAGGAGCCACGAGTACACTCTTTTTTAAAATAAAGGGTCATAAGTGGGATGAGGGGAAAGAACACAATTCCAGAAATTAGAAATCTGAGAAAACTAGGTAAAAAATCTATAAGGGGAAGTTCCGTGGCTTTTTGAACACTGCATCCAATAATTTCTCCCTTAATTCCACTAAGTACCATGGAATTTGGGGACCTCTCTTTTTAGAATTTTGTAAAACTGTTATATGGCTCCAATACCAACTACAGGTTATTCTGTAGGCTTCTTGCCAAATACTGAAGGCTTCTTATAACTAAATAGAACACTGAACTTGTATGACTTGATGGCTAGACATTACCATACTCACTGAGCACAAAGATTATAACAGAAGAAAAAGTGAAATTCCATTGAAGAGTGTTTAAAATATATGCATTTTATAGGTAAGGAAAAGTCATTAAATACTACCTTTCATCTCTCACATGCTGAGAGCATCAAAGAGCTATGCTTTTCAACCACCATCCAGCAAGACTAAGTGACAACACAAAGGATCTTGGCCACCAGCAAATTTGGTAAAAGTGTTGGAACCCAAGAACCAGGAGTACTGTGCATCTCAGCTATGATCTACAACCCCAAAGACAGCCCCAAGAAGATCCCACCCATCCAGGAACAACAAAAGCACACACTAGCAGACAATCACTCCATTAGTCTAACCATCTATTAGCCACTTTTACTTCATGTGTCACTTGAGAAAGGTAGAGAATTGCAAACTCTGCCACTGGAGAATTCCTGCCCTGGAGAAGAATCCTCAACCCATCAACTGCTTAACTATTTTAACTTCTAAAAAGGGATTCATTCAAGTAAGCCAGACAGAGAAAGACCAATATCATATGCTGCATAAATGTGAAATCTAAAAAAAAAAAAAGAAAGAAAAGATACAAATGAAAGTATATACAAAGCAGAAATAGACCCACAGATATAGAAAACAAAATTGTGGTTACCAAAGTGCAAAGTGGGGGATAAATTAGGAGTTTGGGATTAACATATACACACTACTATATATAAAATAGATAACCAACAAAGGGCTACTATACAGCCCAGGGAACTATACTTGCTATTTTGCAGTAACCAATAAGGGAAAAGAATCTGAAAAAACATATATATGTATAACTGAAACACTTTGCTGTATACCTGAAACTAACACAACATTGTAAATCAAATATATACTTCAATACTAAAAAAAAAAACAGTAAAATAAAATGAGATGCACTCATACAAGTAATATTTGAAGACTCCTATGTTTCAGCTCTAAGACTGGAGGAAACAGGTCATTTATTTGGGCACCAATACTGAACCTAGTCTCTTCGTTATGTGAGCAGAAGGATAAAGATCATATATACTAAGAAACAATATCCAAAGCATTAGGCTCAAGGGGCTAAAATCAGAGGGAGAGAAAAGACTCACAGGTTATCCATGTGCTTAAGTGACAGTAAACCCACCTAGGGATGACATTATTCTCATAGGTGGCAACTGCCATTTTTATTAAGAATCTTTCCTATAACATCTTTCAGCCTCTAATCTAATTTTTCTCCCGGATACTGGGCTTGTCAACTGAGCCTAACTTTCCATAGCAAAGAACCTTTCGATGATCTGACCTAACCTATTTCTTAAGTACAGTCAACATAAATGGAGGCTGACACCACTTTTCAAGTCGTATGTCAATATACAAGCATGACCAAGAGTGTACCTCTTCCCAGAGGAGCTGTAGAGGAGTTTGGGATCATCAACATGTTAATTCTCCAGAGAAATCTACAGTATAAGATGAGCTCACTTGTGCGTAATTAAACTAAAAATAAATTCTGTCATATTATATGGAAATGACTGCTGACATTTTCCCCACACATAACTCTAGGCTGAGGATAAAAGCAGCCTAGCATTTTGTTGATTTTGAAATTCATTTATCCTACTAAATGCATAACATCAATTATTTAACTCCTTCTTCTACATATTTTAACCAGGGTATACATCTTAGTTTCTGCATACTCAGTCCTTTTAACAGAAATTAATTGAAAAGTTAATAGGCCTACTATAGCTAGCTGCTATAACAGGCTCTGAGGACATCATAAGGAAACATAAGGAAGAAGCTCTCTGCCTTCATGGAACTTACACGGAGCTTACATTTTAGTGGATGGATACGCAAATGCACCATCTACTAAACAGCGCAGCAGTGCTTTCCATCACAGTGAGATCTGCTTTCTTTCTTAGCTTTGGAAACATCTGCATACTGAAGTGAAGTCACTCAGCAACTTTTTAGCAGATTCGTGTGATATTCAGTGGGCTTTTTCCCCCTACCGCACATTGTTCTCCCTTGCATAAGTTACCTTTAATGGAGGTTATTTTTTCCCAGTCTTAACCTCACCAACCCTCCCCCTGCAGCATTACTCATTCTCCCAAAGTGTACTAAATATTCTTTTGCAGATTGTATGTTCATATGACAGGACCTTGTTTTGAATGGTACTTTCTTGGCCTTGATCTCGTCTTTTACAAGATCTCCAAAGTCTCCTTAATGTGGCATAAAGTGTGATCACTTCTTATCTTTTCAGGTCACTTCTTACAACTCACTTTACAGTCCACAATATGGCTTTTATTTCTCAAACACGCATGCTCCGTCTTACCCCCAAAGCCCTTGCTCATGCTTTATATGCCACCTGGAACAGGCTTTGGCCACATTCTTTCTGGGGCAAAACACTTTTTCATCCTTGAATACTTAGTTCAGACTCTACCTTCTCCAAGAAACTTTTTCTGAGCTTTATATCTGGGCTCCCCAGGAGTCCTTTAAGTTCTCTGTGCTGGCACAGTACACAAGAACGAACTATATTAACTGAACTTGCCACACGGTATTATAATCATCTGGCAGCAGATCTAAAAGGAAAGATTCAAGTCCTGGTCATGTTTGTGAACTTATGTCTTGCACAGTGCCCTCCATATGCCAGATACTATTTGCCCAATAAAGACATATTTGCCCAATAAACACTTCAGTGAATTTAAAAACATGCTTCAGTAAAATTCTTTAACAGAAAAAACAGCAAGTGACAAAAACTTACAAAATTATCAAGATCCCTAAACGAAAGAATGCTTCTTAACTTGGTCCCAATGTTTTCCTTCTTTTCAACACAAGCTGTCTATTTTTTAAGCTCTGGGTTTTAACTAGATATTAAACACAAGTAAACGCTTGTTTAAACTTGAAAAATCCTACAGGGATCGTGGAAGTTGATAGAGGAAACACAGTAAGCAACTGAACAAATATCTGTTATGAGATTTACCCTCTGCCCAGGAGACACCAGGAAGAACTTCATTAGCAAAGATCTTCCTTCACCTATGAGGTAATGAAAAGGGAATTGCCAAAGCCCTCAAGGCAAGGAACGGGTGACATCAACCTTATCCTGAGCAATCTGAATCTATCTGCAATGCCATGTCCTCCAGAAGGGGCCTGGATGAGAAATGGGAGTTAGCCCCGTTTTCATTCATGGTTTTTTCCCACCCTGAGCAGCTGTCCTTCTAACAAAAAGATGAACTTGCACTTTGGTTACGGATCCCCTTCACAGGCAGGCTTTATTTTTTTTCTTTTTGCCTCTTTCAGTTGCTACTTTCTTATTTTGGGGCCAGCTATCTTTTTAGTAAAATTCCTAAGCCAAATAGGTTTTGAATTTCTGTCTGTTGTATAATAATGTATAATAAAGAATGTTATATAATTGTTGTTCAGTCGCTGAATTGTGTCCGAGTCTTCGCAACCCCATGGACTGAAGCACACCAGGCTTCCCTGTCCTTCATCATCTCCTGGAGTTTGCTGAAACTCATGTCCATTGAGTTGATGATGCCATCCAACCATCTCATCCTCTGTCGCCCCCTTCTCTTCCTGCCCTCAATCTTTTCCAGCATCAGAGTCTTTTCCAATATATAATGAAGAATGCTTTTGTCCTGATTTCCTGGAAGGGAGCTTCCAAACTCAGAACTGCCCAAGTCACAGGAGTATCTTTGTTACTCATGGTAGATTCTCAGACCATGCCTGAGTTTATGCTAATGAAGCAACTCTAGGTGGGCTCCTAGTTTTGGGTTGGAGGCCAGTAGTGCTAGAAAGATCATCCATGAGATTACAAGGATGGGACTTAAAGCCCTGTGATAAAAAACTTGACCTCTGGGGAGGGAAGTGGGGCTAAGGATTGAATTCAATCATATGGCCAATGGTTCAGTAAGCCACGCCTATGCAATAAAAACCCCAATATAATCTTCGGACCTAAGGCTCTGGTGGGATTTCTGGTAGATGGACAAACTGATGTGTCTGGAAGGCACTGTCCTGATCCTAAGAAGAGAACACTTGAAAGCTCCCTCTGGACCCTGCTCTATAAGTCTCTTCATTTGGCTGGTTCTGATTTGTTCAGATCAGTTCAGTCGTTCAGTCCAACTCTTTGTGACCCCATGGACTGCAGCACAGTAGGCTTTCCTGTCCATCACCACTCCCCGAGCTTACTCAAACTCATATCCATCGAGTCAGTGATACCATCCAACCATCTCATGCTCTGTTGTCCCCTTCTCTTTCCTTCAATCTTCCCCAGCATCAGGGTCTTTTCCAATTAGTCAGCTCTTCGCATCAGGTGGCCGAAGTACTGGAGCTTCAGCTTCAGCATCAGTTCTTCCAATGAATATTCAGGATTGATTTCCTTTAGGATTGACTGCTTTGATCTCCTTGCAGTCCAGGAGACTCTATGATTTGTATCCTTTATAATACAACTGTAACTATAAACAATAGTGCTTTCCTAAGTTCCTAAGTGGGTCATTCTAGTGAATCATCAAACCTTAAGGGGTTATAGGAACCCCTGAATTTGTAGTCAGCTGATCATAAGTGAAGGTGGCCCGGAGAAACCCAGAACTTGCAACTGGCATCTGAAGTGAAGGCAGCCTTGCTGGGAACTCTGCCCTTGACCTGTGGAATCTCCAGGAGGTAGTGGTGGTATGATACTGTTCTACTATGGTAACTACACAAGTGCCATATTGATTCAGCATGAATTAAAAAAAAAAAAAAAATCAGGTCTAGAGTCAGGGGAGCTGGGTCCAGGATCAAACCTGCCATTTAATATCTCTGTGCTCTTGACAAGTCACGTAACTGCTCTGAGTGTCAATTTTCTCCTCAGTAGAATGAAAGGGCTGGACTCGGTAGTGGCTTCTGCGATTTCCTCTCTCTCACTGTTACCATTAGGCCTCAGTTTGGAGGAGAAAACAAGGATTGCTTTTTCATCGGGATGATTTTCTCTACAGCCTCCTATTAGCAACAGTTCACAAACAGGTTTGAGGCCATTGTATTTGCTGGTAATTCACAGGCTTATTTCTGAAGTAATTGTAAAAATGATTTCCCCACAGTTCAAAAAGGAGGCAAAGTACAACGATAGGTTACAACAGAATGCTCAGAGAAAGGAACTGTGCAGGTTAAGAGATATTAGGAGTGAAGATGGTGATGAGTGAGGTGGGGATGAGCTAAGCCACTGAGAGATGTAGGACCACAGGATGGATAACAGGATAAGGAACAGGGGGAAAGTGGATAGCACCTGATGCTACTATAATTCCAAAAAGTGCTTGTTGGTCACAGTGAAGATAATGAAAATCAGGTGATATAAGAGAAAGGCTTTGAAATGGTGAGAAATTGCAGGGGAACAATAATTGAAACCAGATGTTGGATACAGTAGTTGTTATACACAAGAGGTTATTAAGCCCTTGAAATGTGACTACTCTGGACTTAGATGTGCTGGAATGTGTGAAACGAAGACCAGATTTCAAAGATTTAGTATGAATTTTAAAATGGAATATATATCATTAAAATTTTTCATATTGGCTATTAATACATGTTAAAATGACAATTGGGGGATATATTAGACTAAAATAAATAAAATTAATACTTTTAATTTTTTTAATGTGGCTAAAGGAACATCTTCAATGACATCTGAGGACTAGCATTGTATTTCTGTTGGGAGCACTTACAGACATGTTTAGATGTGTCTAGGGGTATATGACGGATTCTAAGTGTTTAGTATCAGTTCAATGAATCTGAAGAAATGAAAGAAAGCATGGCTATCATTAGAGAAGTCTGCTAAAGAAGCAATGTCTTCATGGGAAAGCTGATTTTCAATATCAGGAAGGAAGTAAAGGGTTATTTGAAAAAAAGGATGTGATAGAGTGTAACAGAGGTATTACCTGGTGCCAAGGTAAGGATCATATTGCAACATATAAATGTATCACATCAACACCCTTTACACTTTACCCTTACACAGTGTGTGCAGGTGTGCTCAGCTGCTCAATCATGCCCAACTCTGCGATCCCATGGACTGTAGCCCGCCAGGCTCCTCTGCCCATGGGATTCTCCAGGTAAGAATACTGGAGTGGGTTTCCATCCCACTCTCCAGGGGATCTTCCCGACCCAGGGATCGATCCTGAGTTTCCTGCATTGCAAGTAGATTCTTTACAGTCTGAACCACCAGAGAAGCCCCACCTTACACAGTGCTATGTCAATTGTATTTCAGTTTAAAAAAAAAAAGAGAGAGAGAAAAAAAAAAATAGGTATAGTTCAAGTGTCAGGGGCAGGTTGGTAAATAAAATCACAATAGAGGCAGGGACTTTGACATTCACCTACCCCCAGGCTGATTCCAAAGCTGATAGCATTTCCTTTAGTTAAGACCAACTTCTTTTTGGAAAGTAAGGTGGATGAATAAGTCATCCAACTATAATACAGTCAATTAGCAAACATTTATTAAGGATTTAACACATCCTAGGCTCTAGAGATCTGAAAATGAGTAAGTTCCTGCCCACAAGTTGTTCTCAGGTTAGTAGGATAAACAAGAATATAAAAATAGATAAATTCCAATATGTGCTGTGCTTAGTTGCTCAGTCATGTCCAATTCTTTGCAACCCCATGGACTGTAGCCCACCAAGCTCCTCTGTCCATGGGTATTCTCCAGGCAATAATACTGGAGGGGGTTGCCATTTCTTCCTCCATGGGTTTTCCCAACCCAGGGATAGAACCCAGGTCTCCTGCACTGCAGGCAGATTCTTTATCATCTGAGCCACCAGTGAAGTCCAACTCCAATACAAATCGTGGCAAGTACAATAATTGTGTGTAAACTAAGCCCTGGGGTCAGAGCTGACAGTGAGATATCCACAGCTTAAGGCCTGTGTGCTGTTTCCATTGGGTCATGTGTGGTAGAAAGAGTCCATTCAGCACAGTTTCAATTCTAGCGACAAAAGGGTCATGCCTTCTTTTACTTAAAAACATTAAACCTTTTGACTGGGGGGAAAACATGTTTTTCCCATACTACTTTTACAAATATAAAGGAAAATAACTGATAGTTTACAAACGTACTCAACTGTTTCTCATTTAAACTATAATTATCCTTCATTCAAAAAAAATTTAAAAACACCAGCTTATATCCTGCAATATTATTTTTAGAAGACTTTCTATAAAACAAAATATGCACACAACTGCTACCTGCTTTCACTATCTTAAGATGCCAGATGGTTACAAGAGAGGATATTTCTTTCATTTTCCTAACTTCTTTTAAAAAATAAAATACAGTGTGTTTGGTACAGTTAGTTTCTAAAAGGTATAATGTGAAACAGCAAAATCTCCTTAGCATAAACAAATCAGCCTGTGTTGACCTTTCTGGTTCTTCTCATTGTTCAAAGGTACCACAGTCAGGTGAAGATAACTTTTAATAACAACTGGTTTGCATGTGTTTATTGAGTGGGGTGGGGGCGGCGCACATACATGTGTGTTTGGGGCAAGAACTGACCATCTCTGGGGCTCTAGTTATTGTGGTTAGAACAAGTCCATGATGGAGCAAAGGCAAAGGGTGTTAGAATCTGAATAAACTGGATCCAAATCTTATCTCTATGGCTTACTAAATTTAGAACCTTGGGAATGTGAACAACTTCTCAGAATTTCAGTTTTATCACCAAGATAATGGAGCTCATATGCTTCACACCCAGAGCAGTGTGAAAATTAAATGAATAATCTGCTAAATAGGAAGGCACTCAGTGTCAGTTCTCCAATGTTTCTTTCCTACAAACTTCACTGCCCCTTCAGACCTGGTCATGGCCATCTACCTCCAAAAGAATGACAAAGCTGTATCAAGCAGCAGAATAGCTATTCTTCTAAAGGTATCAGTGCATCAGTGAAAGCAGTCAACCACATCCTGTGTATTAAAATGAAAGAACATGGTTCTAAAATAAAACTGTCATTAATTTCTGTAAAAATTAACTGCTTAAGGATTTTCTAGCAAAATTAATCCAAGCTAATTGAATAGTCCTTGAAGAGCAGGAAAATCATGAGGGCCATCACAGACTATTGATTCAGTTTCTACAAAGTTGAAAAGCAAATTATAGAAAGTTGTGATGAGAATCTCCTTATCAGCATGAATAAAGGCTCATAAACTTCATTCACTGAATTCCAACAGTCTAAAATTCAATAGAAGAACTATGTCTTAAAATAACCCTAAGAGGGTGTGTTTTATCAGAAAAATAACCTACCTTAAGGCATCTGTAAAAAGAAATAAGATATAAACTTATTTTTTATTGAGCAAAGCTTTTCAATTTTTGATAGCAACGTCTTTTTTTTTTTTAATTTGAGTAAGTATAATTTCCACAAAAAAGTTCCTAGGGAAAATAATACTCCATTTGATTAAAATAAATCACAATGCTGAGCACAGTCTCCAGTGATTAGAACACTTACTGAATGTGCAGGAAATGACAAACAAGCAGAAAAAGCAAGTATGCCTTAACAACATGTTACAAGGCCATACATCAATTCATGTAATTTTTTTTTTTTAAAGTCATTTAGAACAAGTAGATATTTTTAAACCAACTATATGGGTGAGAATGCTCAGAGAGGTGAGTGACTTGCCCAAGGTCACACTGCCTACGTGGACCAGAACTCACATCAACTGATTTATTTGCTCTCCTTTAAACACTTAGTGTTGGAACCCCACTGAAGTTATTCAGCTTCCCAGGCCACACAGGAATCCTCTCAATAACATTCTTGACATGTGGTTATTTGCTCTCTATTTAATAGGTCCAATGACTCACTCTTTTTATAAGGTCACTGTTGCCATTTCTGAAATCTAAATCGTCTCCCCAGTTATTTTTAGCCTTTGGCCCTGAGCCACACAGCATAAATCTAATCCCTCCTCCACAAAGGGGGTGTCCTCTAGAACTCTCTGTATATCAAAACTAAACACCGCTGGGATTTCCCTGGTGGTCCAGTAAGTAAAAGATTCTGTTTCTGATGCAAGAGGCACAGGTTTGATCCCTGGTCGGCAAACTAAGATCCCATATGCTGAGCAGCCAAAAAACGAAAAAAAAAAGCTAAACATTCCTTCCTCCCATCTGCTTTTACCATGAGGTGCTGCTATGGGTGTCATCAAAGTACGATGTCAGAAAATCCTTGCTCATTTCTACCTTCCCATTTCCTGCCACCTTTCTATTTTCATTTCATAATACCCCTGAGGTGTTTAAAATGGAATCATGCATAGACTGACAAATAAAGCAATGTAAAATTAAAAGGCAACCAGTATCAATAACTACACTCATCCTGGATTATTGATATTCCTGAAATATGTGGCGCTCTTGCATGGAAGATTATTTATAATTTCTCTCTGTCAGGATCAACAGTTATCAAATCTCTTCATCTTTCACATTCAAAGACAGAATCATCCAATCACACAATAAGCATTTACTGAATACCAACTACATGTCACGTTCTATGCCTTGATCATGACAAGCACTACCCATAGAAAAACTGGTACTAACCTAAAAAAGGTTAATAGTATTATTATCATCATATAACTTTCACTGAGCATTTACGGTGTACTAAGCACAGTTTCAAGTGATTTACATTTACATGCATTAACTCACTTAATCTTCACAATGACCAGAAGTAGGTGCTATTGTGATCATCATTTTTTGATAAGGAAACTGAGTCCCAAAGACACAGGGGAATTTACCCAAGACCCCCAAGCCAGTAGTGGCTGCCACCAGGGCCTGGGGTAAGAATTTCAAAGAAAGTAATTTCTCTTTCTTTTTCCAGTCTTTTCTTTCTTTCTTTCAGTTTTTCTGTTATTTCTCAGCTGCCTAAAAGTGAAGTCACTCAGTCACGTCTGACTCTTTGTGGCACCATGGACTGAAGCCTATCAGGCTCCTCCATCCATGGGATTTTCCAGGCAAGAATACTGGAGTGGGTTGCCATTTCCTTCTCCAGGGCATCTTCCCAACCCAGGGATTGAACCCGGGTTTAGATGCTTTACCATCTGAGCCACTAGGGACTAAGGAAGAAATGAAAGTCACTCAGTCATGTCCAACTCTTTGTGACCCCATGGACTATTCTATCCATGGAATTCACCAGGCCAGAATACTGGAGTGGGTAGCCTTTCCCTTCTCCAGGGGATCTTGATCTTCCCAACCCAGGGATTGAGCCCAGGTCTCCCGCATTACAGGCAGATTCTTTACCAACTGAGCCACATGGAAAGCCCAGAAGGAAAGGAATGGGGCAGAGAACAGGGAGTTAGGGTTTTCACAGCAAGAGGCCCAGCATGTACAAGATGCCAAGCTGGGGAGGCTGGTGCTTTCCAGGAACAAGTACCAGGCTGAGGGAGAGGGAAGGGAGAGGAATACTGCCAAGGAGGGACTTTCTGATGGGAGGGTCTTTGAGTGAAATGAGGAACCACAATATATTTAGCAACATAACATATTCACTAATTGATTCCCTCTATTTAAGTATTATAAGCATTAAAGACATCTTTATTAAGAAGGTAGCATTACAAATATTTAGAATTTAATATTATCTATAGTCTTCTTTTCCGTGAAGTTGCTTCAGTTCATAATAAACGCAAAAGGAAAGAAAGGCAGCAAGCATCTCCCTGATTAAATTTTTAAAAGGGAAGCACCATTATAAAATGCATTTATAGATTATTCCACTTGTGAAATTTCATTTGATAGATATCACCATCTTCTTAATCTCTGGACCGTGAAACGTTTAAAAGGTCTTTTGGTTTGTGTGTTTTGGGTTTTGAATTAAAAAGGCTCTTCAGCGGTCCCTTAAAAATGTAGCCTAACTAAAAATCTACAAAATCAGTAGAAGAATTTCATTACATATATATACATACACACGCACATATAATCGTATAGCTGCAATATTAGCCTTCAAGTTCCCTTTGTACCATTTGAAGAAGAGAGCTGGATCCTGACTAATGTCCTCACGTGCGTTAGTTGCTCAGTCATGTCCAACTCTTTGCGACTCCATGGACTGTAGCCCACCCGGCTCCTCTGTCCATGGGATTCTCCAGGCAAGAATACTGCAGTGGGTTGCCATTTCCTTCTCCAATATCCTCATAGGCTAATCATTTTTTAAAAGTTCACTTTGACTCATGTAAGCCAATACTGTTAAAAATATACCATCCCTAATATTTCCCTGATACCCTGAGATGATCAATAATTCCAGCTCCCAGGCTTTTCAGGAGTTAATGTTACATTACTACAGATTCTTCTGTGCAGACTGCCAGTGGCAGGGCCATCTGATGCCTTTCTCTTTGTTGTTGATAGAAAGGACCTTGAGAGGCTTTTGTACTGTGAAACCACGCACACTCTTTAGCAGAGGCAACTCATTTACCCTTCAGGCTTTCGATCTGTTAGATCAAGAGGTTAGACAATACAATCTCTAAGGTCCTCTCTGCTCTCATGTGCAATGATTGTGTGAACTGTGGCCAACTTGGTTTCCTCCTTGATAGACGTGGAGTGTGACAGAGAGCTTGACCTCGAGGCTACCATTAAAAAGTCTATCTTAGCCATGTAAAAGGCTATGTCCTTTTAGGCAGATGTGACATACAGGCTAGAAATTCACACTGATCAAGTGATTCATTTAGTCACAAGACTTTATATTTTTAATGGGCCATTTTATTAAAGAGGGGCCAGTCTACCCATTGGAAGCAATGAAGACAAAGGAGGGGTACAACTCTGAGTGCTAGCACGCAGCAGAGCATGCTGATCTATGTGAGAAGGTCCTGTGTGTGGCGGGTGGGAGAGGAAAGATCTCTCTGCTTCCTTCCCTCCAAGAATTCTCATGGAGCCATTCTATTTAGATTTCTCACTCTTTGCTTGCCGTCTCTCTCCCTCTATTTCCCACCTTGCCCAAGAAAATTCTACATAATCTCTCTTTATTATTTAGAGCAATTCAATTCTCTCCATGCTCCTCTTATAAACTCAATTTCAGGCCCAGTTTTAAAAAATGCAAACCCAGTGGAGAGCCTTTCCTTAAAAATAATCACAAAGTCTAACATAGTGTCCTGGTTTTAAATAATGACATTTTACCATTACAGATATCTTCAAATATGTGCCCTAAATGATGGACATCAACTCTAAACAAAAGTTAGCCTAAGGTGTATTATAATATCATGACTTCCAAAGGGGACATTACAAGTGTATTACTCATTATAATCTTATACATTAATACAGTTATTCTCAAACTTGAGAACATATCCAAATCAACTAGGAAGCTTGGCAAAACATAGATTTTTGGGCCTCATCTCCAGAGTCTTAGTTTTGGACCGTTTGGAAATTTGCATTTCAACTTGTTCTGTGCATTGCTAATACTGGCCCTTTAAACATCCCTGCTTTAACACAAGTTCTCATCCCTCCACCTGAGAAGGGCAGAAGCGCATCAGAGTGCTTTTAGGAACATAATGGCTGGAGCTTTCTGCCAAAGGGGTAGGTAGCAAATACTTTCACCTGTCCCCTTTCAGCCCACATAGAGTGATGAATCATGCTGTTCCCACAGATTCTAGTCTATTTCCTGTAAGATCTACTGAGCGAGGGCCCGTGTGGTCTCACATTAATCATCCTGCCCAGACCCCTGTCATCACAGTAAGGATATGCTCAAGGCTTACATTATAAATGTGAAACTGTAGAAGATGATGTTTATTTCCATCCCTATAGTTTTCCCTTAATCACGGTGATTGTTGCTGATTACTCTGGAATGCTGGTGGGAGACAATATGTAAAGAATGAAAATTTTGAGGTAGATGAAAACAGTTGATATGGTACTCGATGCTTCATGTGTTTAGTGTGTAAACATGATAATAATTTTTGTATTCTTTTGAGCAGGTGACAGATGGGTGACTTCAGGCATAGAAAGGACTGATGCTCTGATTTGATGGGTGCTCCCAGGACATCATTGACAAGGCTTTGTGAACAAGAATCACAATCAAAATTTTAGCCACTGTTCAGCATCAACTACTCAGCATCTTCTTACCAGTGAAATTTCTCCTGAAATCAGATGTTTCTGCAGGATTGCTTAAATTTACCAACCTAATCGATAAGCATGTATAATACATAAACTCACACAACACAGTGACAGGCTCTGTAAGAAACATCTGTGGCTGAAATTAAAGAATCACCTTAATGGTTCAGTGCAGAAAGCGAAGTTTCTCCCATATTCTCTCTTTCCTGACTCCATGACCTTATTGTTTATATAAAAATGGCCAGTAAAACTCTTCTTCAAAGTGGGTTCACCCCAGAGTGTCAGATCACATCAAGATATACAAGCCCCTTCCAGCACAGCAAAAAAAAAAAAAAAAAAAACCCTTAAAACTAAAAATCAGATGCTGTGCTTATTTCCAAATGGGTGCATGCTAAGTCAGTTCAGTTGTGTCTGACTCTGCGACTACACAGACTATAGCCTGCCAGGCTCCTCTGCCCATGGGGTTTCTCCAGGCAAGAATACTGGAATGGGTTGCCATGCCCTCCTCCAGGGGATCTTCCCAGCCCAGGGATCGAACCCACATCTCTTACATCTCCTGCATTGGCAGGTGGGTTCTTTACCACTAGCACCACCTGGGAAGCTCCTTATTTCCAAGGCCAGGGTTTAAAGGTTTACATTAAATGTGATTTTTTTTTTTTTTTTTGGTATGGAGAAGTCCCATTTTTTCACTCTTACCAACCTGTTCTTAGAGATGCTAGAAATTCAGCTGGCATGAGAATTAAATAGATTTTTTTAAATTTAATTTTAAAATAACAGATATGTCTTTTTAGTCACAGATAAATTTTTCATGGGTGATAGCTTGAAATCTCTGTCTGATTTACTGGGAAAAGAGGAGGAGGGGGCTAAGGTAGCATCATGAGGTGATTTTTCATGAAAACAGAAAACCTGTATGCTCAGGTGATGAACGTGTAGAGTAGATTAATGTTGATTACTTGGCACACACTAAAAGACTGATTTATAGAATGTATGTTTCTCAGATATTAGAAATATTTTAACACTTTAAATGGCCATTATATATCCTTCTGGGGGACAGTGAACTTCTAAATCTGTCCAATATTCAGTCAGTTCCTCTGACACTGGGTTTGTTAGATACCTGTTTGTTCTTTCTTCTCTTGTTCTTCTCTACTTTGTTTAGCTCAATGATCTGGAGCATGATTATACTTAAGAACTCGTGACATGGAAACTTATTATTTAATCATCAAATCTTATTGGGTAGAGACTGTCTTATAAACAGTGTCATACAGAAGGATGCCCAAGATGGATATGTGATAGTACCTGTCTTAAAGATGAATATAGTTCAGAGGGAGAGACAGACATATAACTAGATAAATTACTGTAAAACTAATGAACAAATACCTATACTGGGAATGCTAGGTAAAGAGAGATTCACTTCCTAGGGATATGAAGGTGACTTCAAATGGAGGCTTTGGCTGAGCTGAGTTTCCAAGGATGTATTAGCAAATGGAAGAAGAGAAAGGGAGAGAAAGGAAAAACATTCATACAGGTTCTATCTTTCCTTCAATTTGCATAAAGGACAAATTCCTAACTTCCTATAACAGAAAGTCAGAACTGTAGAATTTCACTTTACACTTACTTTCACTTCCATTTTTAGCCAATGTTATGGAATCTCTCTAATAAATTACTAAAGATGTGTTGCAGCTAAAAGCATAAACTAGAAGCATATAGCTGACCTGAAAGAAAGAGAAGAGTAAGAAGAAAATGAATGCTGCCCCTACAATTCAGCATTATCTGTCCTTTTTTAAAAAGCAAATTAATCTGATTAAACTAGCTTAAACATCAAACAGCAATTGCTTAAATTTTGTTGAAAATGTTTTATATGAGGGTTTTGGCTCTTTAAGAACATTATATGAAGACATAATTTCAAGTACCCTATATCATATTTTAAATTATTAATTATAAAAAGCTGTTAGAAAAAAGTATGTATATTAAACTAGCTGTACTAGTTATGGGAGAAAAAATTTTAAGACTTTCGGCAAAGAAAAAAGGAAACCAAAAAGATTAAGTAGAATGATCCTTCTTACTGGGGGCAAGACTCATAAAGCCATTTTCCTCCAGTTTTACTCTGAACTACTAGGCTGAGATGTCCAATGAGAGGTCTATGTACAATCAGCTCAGAAAGTGCCATGAATGCAAACCTCTGGCTAAGACACCACTTAGCAAGCCCAACAGCTAATGGTCACAGTGAACTGATAGAAGTTAAAGATGAATGGAAAATCTATCTTTTTCTTTTAAAACTTATTCTGAAAGAATGTTGGTCTTATTAAAATTTAGCTGTCTTAATGACAAATTGTATATCTTATTCTAAAAAGTAGACAGGAAAGTGTGTTAACACTAACCATCCTCACTTTGATGAGCCGTGGGTCCCACCAACCTGGTGTTTTATGCTTCGCTTCTCAAAAATTGGCTGTACAATCCAAGGTCATGAAATAAACAGACATCAAGAGTTTCTCTTTTCTTTAAATTTTTCTTCTCTACTGTTTGTCTTTCTCCATTCAAAGTTTCATCAAAACATTATCAAAACCTTTCTGACTCCACTAATGCAGGGACACAAAACCAAATTTAATATCCCTACTGTACTACATAGCTTTAGATATGAAGAAAAGGGACTTTCAAAACAGCCAATAGTTCTCAAAACTAATATTTCCCAGTACTAGCTGGAAAACAATTTTGATATATTAACTTTCTTATACTTTCAATGAGATTGTGTCTTAGACCCTCAAAAACATTTTCTTTTCTTTACTCAAAATAATTTTCTTGACTCAGAAATAAAATGTCTATCCAATCTTAATTTATTACTTGATTTTAACATTTAATATCTATGAAAAGTCACAGCTTTAAAAATAAAATATTTTCTAACTGTGAAATCAATTTAGTTCTAACCCATATTAATCAATAAATAATATAGAAAAGCATAAAATAGAAAAGAACAGAATAGAAATTAGTACGCTGCATGTAGCCAGGGAAAATACTGGCTTCTGGGGTTTTCAGTCATGTGTGTGCACATGTATCTATATCAATCATGAGGTAAGCTGGCTCGTGGCCCAAAACATTGAAAAAACAATGTTCCAAGACATGCTGATATCTAATTGTATTACATTTATTAGGAAGAACTACTGTATAGCACAGGGAACCATACTCAGTGATCTGTGGTGACCTAAATGGAAAGGAAATCTAAAGAGGAAGGGATATATGTATACACATATCTGATCCACTTTACAGTAGAAACTAACACAATATTGTAAAGCAACTATGCTCCATAAAAAATTTTTAAGTATTTAATTTAATACGTATTTTAATAATTTAATACAGATGAGCATATGGCCATTTATTCTATGTCTCAGAAACAGTGAGTCATGTGTAGCTTGGCCATTGAGCTCATCCTGCAAGATTAAAGAAGATGCTACTAAAGAAATAGTTGATAATATGTCAAAATTGAAGACTAATAACATTGGCTCCTAAAAGAATAAGTTGCAAATATCTGAGTATCTCTGGCTTTCATTCAATCATGTAACCTGCATTTATGAAGAAAAATTTATACAGGCCCCATGACAGACCCAGGGAAGGAAACTATGAACAAAAAAAGCCAAGGTCACTGTTGTCATGGAGCTTATAATAAGCAAATATTAAGCAAATAAACACACAAATAAGGTAAAAGTATAGCTTTAAGGACTTTCCTGGTGGTTCAGTGGTAAAAAAAAAAAAAAAAAAAAAATCTGCCTGCCAACGCAGGAGACATGAGTTCAAATCCTGCCTGGCTGGGGAAGATCCCCTGAAGAAGGAAATGGCTACCCACTCAGTATTTTTGCCTAGGAAATCCCACGGACAGAGGAGCCTGATGGTGTACAGTTCATGGAGTCGCAGAGTCAGACACAACTTTGTGACTAAACAACAATAACAAAAGCTGTTAAATGCTATGATGTGTGAAAAAAAGGTAATGCATAAGCCTCACCTGGTGAAGAAATAAAATCAATTATTAACATCATGATATAAATAATAGTATTATATCTTACGCTAATTTAATACTATTTTCACAGATGGCCAATAAGCACAAGAAAAGATGCTCAATATCACTAATTATTAGAGAAATGTAAATCAAATCTACCACGAGGTGTCACCTCACACCGGTCAGAATGTGTATGTGCTCATTCATGTCTGACTCTGCAATCCCATGGACTGCAGCCTGCCAGGCTCCTCTGCCCATGGGATTTTCCAGGCAAGAATACTGGAATGTGTTGCCATTTTCTCCTCTAGGAGATCTTCCTGACCCAGGGATAGAACCCACATCTCCTGCTTTTACAGGTGAATTCTTTACCATTGAGCCACCTGGGAAGCCCCTATTTAGAATGGTTAGCATTAGAATATCTACAAATAAATGCTAGAGAGGATGTGGAGAAAAGGGAACCCTACTACACTGTTGATGGGAATGCAAACTGGGGCAGGCACTATGGAAAACAGTATGGGAATTCCCCAAGAAACTAAAAATAGAGTTGCCATATGATCCAACAATCCCACTCTTGGGCACATACCCAAACAAAACTATAATTCAAAAAGATACATGCACCCCTATGTTCATAGCAGTGCTATTCACAACAGCCAAGACATGGAAACCACCTAAATGTGCACCAAGAGATGCATGGATAAAAAAGATATGCTACATATACACAGTGGAATACTACTCAATCCTAAAAAAGAAAAACAATATAATGCCATTGGTAGCAACATAGATGCAACAAGAGATTATCCTAGTAAGTCAGAGAAAGACAAATACCATATGATATCACTCATATGTGGAACCTAAAACATGGCACCAATGAACCTACCTACAAAACAGAAGGCTTCCCCGATGGCTCAGTGGGTGAAGAAGCTGCCTGCAAACAGACTCAAGACCTAGAGAACATATTTGCCACAGGGGAACAGAGGTGGGGGCTGGATGAACTGAGAGTCTGGGGTTAGCAGATGTAAGATATTATATATAGAATGGATAAACAACAAAGCCTTACTGTATATCATGAGAAACTATTATATCCAATATCCTGGAATAAACCATAATGGAAAAAAAAATAAAAAAGAATGCATATATGTGTAAAAGTGAGTCACCTGGCTGTATAGCAGAAATTAACACAACATTATAAATCAACTATACTTTAATAAATAATTTAAAAATATAATGATTTTTATATTAACAATATTTAAGTGGTATTAACTTCATTGAGGAAAAGGTATTCAAACTGAGATTTTGAGAGTGAGCAGTAAACCACAAGCAGCCCTGTGCAGTGAGAGCTGGGGGAGGGAGAAGAACATTCCAGGCAGAGGAAACAGCAGGTGCAAAGGTCTTGTGGCAGGAGACAGCGGGGTACATTTCCAGCAACTGAACAGATGACAATGTGGCTCTGGCAGAAACCACAGTGAGGAGAATCTATGACATAGGTTGTAGGGGTCCACACAGGAAGTTGTGGTCATGTTAAAGATTTTTATCTTAGCAAGGGGATATCAACTTTCTGTTTTGACATAATTACTCTGGCTGCAACATGAAAGCTGCATGGATAGTAGTTGCGACAAACAAGAACGAATAAGAGAAAACCAGTCTGGAGATTAGTCTACAATAGCAATCCCGATTGTAGTCCATATGAAAGATTTTGCTGCCTTAGCCGAGAGTGTCAAGACAGGTGCACTCATGATGAAGTGAAGCTATTAGAGGATGAAATAAACAGGTGACAGAGTAGCCTTGAAAGGGTAAGTCAAAGGGAAGTGCAGTCAGGATACCTAGGAGGAATATCTCGTTTAGAGACCTGGGTGGGCAGTGGTGATGTGGAAGAGAATTTTACACTGAGACATGGACATGCCCTATAGGCAAAGTGGAGATGTTTGGATGGGAGGTCTGGTCTTCAGAGAAAAAGCTTGGGCTGAGGATTTTGACTTTGGAATCAACAGCACAGTGCAGGTAACTGACGATAGATAGGGACAAAGATGAGATGATTTAGAAAAAAAAGTATGAAGTGAGAAGCGATGAGAGGGAAAGGGAAGGACAGAGAGGGAAAGAGAAGAGGAAAGAAGCACTGCGGCTGACTGAACCTTGAGGATAAGCAGCCGGGCAGAGGAGACAGAAAAGGAGTAGACAGAAAGCAGGAAGGAAAATCATGTAGCAGAGTCAAAGGAAGGAGCAGTTCAAAGAGGGAGTGGCCGTCAGGTGGAAAGCTGTTGAGAGAGTCAATAAGATGAGAACTGAAAGAGTCTTTTAGATCTCAGACATGGAGGGCATCAGAGATCTCAGTGATCAAGAAAGCACTGATTTCCTCTTATTTAAATGTAGAGTTTCAGAGCTTAAGATTATGAATGAAAATCACATAAAGTATTATTTATCAATGGCCTATTAATAGGACCCAATAAATGCATGAACAACGATCTCCTTTTATAACAGAAGTATAAATAATATCCCCAGAATCTGTTCATTTTTTTTTTCTGGGATTAATCGCATCCTCTTGCCCTTCACTATGGTGAAATAGGACTTAATAACAATAGGAATGGCAGATAAACATTTGCTTTTTCATTTTAATACAAAGCATAATATTTCATCTCAGTGGAGTTCAAATTTCTCTGACTCAATATAGTCAACATCTTTCATGACCACAATTCAATCTGATTTGACATCTCATTAAAGACATTCTTTATTTGCTGCTAGATGAGTGATTTCATAAATTGCATACATGATCCAGGCCCTAGACGACTGAAAGGAACATGATTCTGATGAGTAAACATCTGCCATTTTTAGTTCATTTTTATTGTGCACCCTTGCAAAGTGATTCAAGTTTATGAGCAGAGTTACATGAGGACTTTTATAAATATTCTGTATAGCTCCACTCTGCTGCACATAGAAATTTAAATTCCAAAGCTGGTTGAGCATAGCTGCAACCCAAATCAGAAGAGGAAAGATTATACTGGGGGATGCTCGCAAAGTATAGAAAGTGCACCACATCTCCAGAGAAATCACCCAGCCAGCAACAAACGGAAAATGGCATTTTTTGAGAATGTCTTTTAATCTAAAAAAATCCAACATAATCATGTATTCATTGATTTGTTTTGTCAATATTTATCCAGTGTCTACCATGTGCTGAACACTAAACCATAGCATGAACAAACAGATATGTTCCACGTGAGCCAAAGCTCTGAGGGAAAGAACTAGCTGGGGGTTGGAACGTGGTGATGGTGTCGCTGCGTGCCATGTCGTACACTCAGGACCTACACCTGCACCAGGCCCTGAGGAGGCTCCATAAAGATGATCTCATTCGAACCTCAAAGTCACTCTGAGTTGCGTAATAATGTCCTTAGTCCCGTTTTTAGATAAGAAAAGTAACAGAGAGGTAGTTTGAGTCTGATTGTTTGGGGTATAAATCATAATGCTCACAATGGTTAGCCGGAGACATCAAGAAAACAAATTCTGCTCAGCAGAACAAGAGAGGAAGCAGGGTTTTGGAAGTGCTATCACTAAAGCACAGTCATGATTTTGTCACTACCTTAATGCTCGCAGGTATCAGTGGTTTCTTAGGAAGACTCTCCTTTCTCCCCAAGGATGACAGATTAAATGAAACTGGAGCCTATTATACAGAGTGAAGTAAGCCAGAAGGAAAAACACCAATACAGTATAATAACGCATATATATGGAATTTAGAAAGATGGTAACAATAACCCTGTGTACGAGACAACAGAGACACTGATGTACAGAACAGTCTTATGGACTCTATGGGAGAGGGAGAGGGTGGGAAGATTTGGGAGAATGGCATTGAAACATGTAAAATATCACGTATGAAACGAGATGCCAGTCCAGGTTCGATGCACGATACTGGACGCTTGGGGCTAGTGCACTGGGATGACCCAGAGGGATGGTATGGGGAGGGAGGAGGGAGGAGGGTTCAGGATGGGGAACACATGTATACCTGTGGCTTTTTGATATTTGTCAAAACTAATACAATTATGTAAAGTTTAAAAATAAAATAAAATTAAAAAAAAATAAAAGGGCAGTACTATAAAAGATTAGGGAAAAAGTAAGAAGGAATAGGAAGGCAAGAAAAAGAATAAATAAAAGTGAATAACACTGGGTGATCCTGTACCAACTACTAAATGACAGACCAAAAAGAGAGTCTCACACACACACACATCTATACACAAAACACACATATATACATACACACAAATACACATGTACATACACATATAAACACACACATATATACACAGAAACATACACAAAAATACACATTCATAAAAACATACACATAAACATTCAAACATATACATACAAATACACAGATACATACATACACACACATATATACACAAGCACACGCCACTTCCCACCTAGGAAGTGAGGATCCTCTAGTAAAACTTCACACTTAAGATCTGGTCTCTTGCTCAGTAGATTCTTCCCATGCCCAATCTGTTAAAAAATATTGTCAAAACGCATCTCGTCTGCAGCTTGTCACAACACGTCTCACTCAGAATCCTCCGCTGATTTGATGCATGGGGTTCACGTTTCTCTTATGGGGTTTCCACATCTTTTCCTCACATGGGCTTTGCCTTTATCACCTCTCCTACTTCATTCACCATGATCTGCGCTTCTGCCTGGTCCATCTAAATCCCCCCAGTCTCATCTCTTCCATCTCCTAATTCTTTCCTCTTGACATCTCTACTTACTTCCTTCTGCCAAGAACCAATCCTCAGCTCTTAACTACCATTCTCACCAAGGAAAAATGGCTTGCAGACTTCAGCAGCATTTGGCAAAACAAACTCATTCCAACCTAATGGTACAGAGAAGCAAGCTTCAAACTCTTTCAGATACACAATTCTGTGGTCAGTGAAATTCCCCCCAGAATCTAACTATTTGGGACTAGAGCACTAAGGGAAGGGTGGATGACTGTGGCATACAAGGGAACTGGAACCCCATTCTTGCCTCAACCCCAGCAGCTCTCCAGATGGCTTTGGGGTGCAGAGATCATCAACCAGTGCCAAAAGCACAATCTAATTATTGGAAGCATTTCACAAGTCAAATCAAACATTCAGAACACCTAAAGTGCTTGAAGAGTACTTAGAAGCCTGCTTTCATAAAGCAGTCACATCAACCATTCATTGTGGAAACAAATATTAAAATGCCTACCATGTGCCAGGCTTTGATTTTAGCACTTGGGCTCCATACATGAAAACAAAGATCCCCTGCCCTTGAGGAGTTACAGTCTAGCCAGGGGAGACATACGTTTAGGAACACAATAATTAATGTGCAAATTATATTATTGATGAGACAGTGATAAGTGCTATGAGGGGTGGGGGAGGGGCACACCAGGGACAAAAGGAGATTGGGAGTTCCAGACAGCAGGGCAAGAGAGACAGGCATATTGCAGTTATAAAGAGGGCCTCCTTGATAAAGTGCCATTCAAGCAATGCCCCTGAGCAGGGAGGGGAGTTAGCTGGGAAGATACCTGAGGGAAGGAGTGGCAATAACTGGCATTTATTGGTACCTTTTACTGAACCACTTACAATATGCCAGGCAATTGCTAAATTGGTTTACACTGCACACTCATATTATATATAAGACCATCAGAGGCTGGTAGTAGTATTATTTGCATGGATACTGTGATTTGGAGAAACAGAATTACCTGGAGGACTTGTTAAAAACACAGACTGCTGAACCTGATCACCAGAGTTTCCAACTTAACAAAACTGGGGGTCAGCCTGAGAATCTGCCCTTCTAACAATCTCTCATTAATGCTGTTGGTTCCTGCAGCATACTTCAAAAACCACTGATTTAAAGGAATGAGGTAATCTCTGCAAGACCTGTCTCCAAATCCCTATGTGTGTGTGTTAGTCGCTCAGGCATGTCCGACTCTTTGTGACCGTATGGATTGTAGCCCACCAGGCTCCTCTGTCCATTATTCTCCAGGCAATAATACTGGAGTAAGTTGCCATTCCCTTCTCCAGTGGATGTTCCCAATCCAGGGATCAAACCCAAGTCTCCTGCATTGCAGGCAGATTCTTTACCACTGAGCCACCAGGGAAGCCCCCAAATCTCCATATTCTGGTCTAAATTATACACCTTCTCTTTCAACAACAACACCTTCACCCAAAAGTTTCCATTTATACTCAAATTAAACTTTAAAAGCAAAATGCACATTATAGTATATATCGTGTGCTTGCTCACTCAGTCATGTCTGACTCTGCGACCCCGTGGACTATAGCCCGCTAGGCTCCTCTGCCCATGGGATTCTCCAGGCAAGAATATTGGAGTGAGTTGCCATTTCCTGCTCCAGGGAACCTTCCTGACCCAGGGATTGAACCCAGGTCTCCTGCATTGCAGGCAGATTCTTTACCGTCTGAGCTACCAGGGAAGCCCATAGTATATATTATATAACTATAGTTTTTTTTTTTTTTTTAAAAAAAGGACCAATTGGTAATAAAATAAAAAAAAACTCTATAAGAGCAAGAATAATATCTGATTCATTGTAATATTCTCAGCACATAGAAGAATATCTGGCACATATCAAGTACTTAATAAAGAGCTTTTGAGTGAATCAATGCTATTATGTATGCTACATTTTCAAACTTTTTTACAGTAATTTTAGGTTTGTAGTAGTTTTGAAGATAGTATAAAGAATTCCCATATACCCTTCAAGTAGCTTCTCCTAATGATAACATCTTAACATTTCTCAAAACTAAGAAATTAACACTGATACACTACTAATAACTAACCTTCAGTTTCAGATTTTAACAGTTTTCCCTCTAATGTTCTTTTCCACTCCAGGATAACATGTGGCATCTAGTCATTATGTTGGTCTGTGACAGTTTTTTAGTCTTTCCTTATTTTTCATGACCTTGACACTTTTGAAACAAATTGGTCAAACATATTGTAGAATGTCCCTTAATCTGAGAGTGTTCTTTCCCCCCGCCCCCCATGAATAGACTGGGGTTATGGATTTGGAGGAAGAACAGGACAGAAGTAAAATGCTCTTCCCATTTCCTCCTACCAGTGATACAGGATATCAATATCAACAGGACTTACCACTGGCGATGTTGAACTTGATCACTTGGTTAAGGTGGTGTCCAGCTGGTTTCACCGCTGAAAAGTTCCTACTTTTTCTTTCTATAATTTTAGAAGGTGAATCATTAAGTCCACATTCAAATGAAAGAGGACTGAGCTCCACCTCTTGGAGGGAGGCATATGAAGGTGTTTGTGGACATATGTAAACACCACCACAGTAACTAACAAGTACTTGGGGTGGTTGAGATAGTTCGAGACTATGTACATATCCTTTTTCTCCTTTAGTTTTCTCCCAAACTAATCGTATTTTTCTTGTCTCGCTCCTAGAATTAGCCATTTCTCCTTTGCTTAAACAATGGTATTCAGAAACTAACTGGTAGTAGGTATGCTTCTTGCTACTGGAATGTCACAGCTTCTAGCAACTCTCAGCGCATGAGCTATGTGATATGTTCATATACACTAACCATGAGTCCACACATAACTATTTATTTCTGCATCTATATGCATATATATTAAAGTGAGCACGAGTCCCCACTAACATCTCCAACCCTCGTCTAACACCACAGGGTGGCGGCTCTTCCTCTGTTGTTGCTCTGTTCTCTGACAGTGAGAAACCTGGTACCATGAGATGAATTGCAACATGCCCCCAAATACTTATGTTGAGTTCCTAACCCCCAGCATCTCAGATTGTAATAACCACGTTTGGAGACAGGATCTTTAAAGAGGTAACAAAACTAGAACAAGGACATTAGGGTGGGCCCTGATCCAATACAACCAGTGTCCTTCTAAGAAGAGAAAATTCAAATACAGATATGCACAGAAGGAAGACAATGTGAAGACACAAAGAGAAGACAGCCATCTACAAGCCAATGAGTGAGACCTAATACATATCCTTTCCTCACGGCCCCTGGAAGGAATTGACTCTGCCAGCAGCTTCATTTCAGTCTTCAAGTAATTACAATTAAATCGTCAATGTTGATGTACTATTAAGTAGAGTCCATACTATTAAGATTTCCTTAGGAACTTCCCTGGTGGCTCAGACGGTAAAAGCATCTGCCTACAATGCGGTAGACCTGGGTTTGATCCCTGGGTTGGGAAGATCCCCTGGAGAAGGAAATGGCAGCGCACTCCAGTATTGTTGCCTGGAAAATCCTATGGACAGAGGAGCCTGGCAGGTTGCAGTCCATGGGGTCGCAAAGAGTCGGCCAAGTTTTAACCTAATGTCCTGTTTCTGTTCCAAAACTCTATCCAGTTTAACACACTGCACTGAGTCATCATTTCTCCCTGAGCCACACTTGGCTGTGACAGTTTCCTTGATATTCTTTATTTTTGATGACCTTGACAGATTTAAGGACTCCAGGTCAGATTTGTTGTAGAATTTCCCTAAATTGGGATTTGTCTGGTGTTTCCTTCTCATGATTAGACTGGGGTTTGGGATTTGGAGAGGGCTTCCCTGGTGGCTCAGGTGGTAAAGAATCTGCCTGCAATGAAGGAGACCTAGGTTCGGTCCCTGGGTTGGAAAGATCCCCTGGAGAAGGGAATGACACCCCACTCCAGTATTCTGGCCTGGAGAATCCCCAAGGACAGACGAGCTTGGCGGGCTATAGTCCATGGGGTCTCAAAGAGTCAGATACAACTGAAGGACCAACACTTTGGAATTTGGAGAAGGAAGATCAGAGGACATAAAATGTCATTTCACCACATTATATCAAAGGTGCATACAGTCAACCTAACTAACCACTACTGATATTTACTTTGATCACATGGCTGAGGTAATGTTCTCATAATCCTCCGCAGTACAGTTACCCTTTTGCTCGCTGCCCTCTTCCATAATGTGTTCTTCGGAAGAAGTCCCTTTTAGCAGGCTACACTCATGAATAGAGTGCTTCATTCCATCTCCCTGAGGGTGGAGTATCTTTATAAATTACTTCGAATTCCTCTGTAGGGACCATTTATCTCTTGCTCTCCATTTATTTGTTCACTCATTTATTTATATTAGTGTGCACTCATGAATATTTATTTCACACTTTGGATTATAATCCAACACCTTATTCTGTTGCTCAAATCATACCAGCTTGGGGCACTAGGAGCTCTTTCAGTTGGTTCCCATGTTCCTTTGAAATAGTCCATCACTGTGAGTTTGTTAGTTTAACACTTCCTTACTTTCAGGCACTATAAGATGCCCCAAGGTCAGATGGGGAAAAAATGGAAACAGTGACAGACTTTATTTTCTTGGGCTCCAAAATCACCATGGATGGTGACCGCCACCATGAAATTAAAAGACATTTGCTCCTTGGAAGAAAAGCTATGACAAACCTAGATAGCATATTAAAAAACAGAGACATCACTTTGCTGACAAAGGTCCATAGAGTCAAAGCTATGGTTTTTCCAGTAGTCATGTACAAATGTGAAAGTTGAACCATAAAAAAGGCTGAGCACCAAAGAATTGATGCTTTCAAATCGTGGTGCTGAAGAAGACTTTTGAGAGTTCCACTAACTGAAAGGAGATCAAACCAGTCAATCCTAAAGGAAATCAATTCTGAATATTCATTGGAAGGACTAATGCTGAAGCTGAAGCTCCAATACTTTGGCCACCTGATGCAAAGAGCTGACTCATTGGAAAAGACCCTGACACTCAGAAAGATTGAAGGCAGGGGGAGAAGGGGATGACAGAGGATGAGATGATTGGATGGCATCACCGATTCAATGGACACGAGTTTGAGCAAACTCTTGGAGTTAGTGAAAGACAGGGAAGCCTGGAGTGCTGTAGTCCATGGGGTCACAAAGAGTTGGACATGACTGAGCAACTAAACAACAAGAAGGTCATTATGTATATTTTCTGAAATAGTCCTAGAATCAGTTATTTCTCCAGTGACTCCTGATATCTTTCATTAGAAAATGGTCTTAAGAACCAAGATCTGGGGCTTCCCTGATATCTCAATGGTTCAAAAAAAAAAAAAAATCTGCCTGCCAATGCAGGAGACATGGGCTCAATCCCTGATTTAGGAAGATCCCACATACCTTGGAGCAACTAAGCTCATGCACCACAATTATTGAGCTCTGTGCTCTAGAGTCCAGGAGTGGCAACTATTGAACCCCGGGTGCCTTAGACGCCATGCTTAACAAGAGAAGTCACTGCAATAAGAAGCCCACAGCTACTGCTCACCACAGCTAGAGAAAAGCCCGCACAGTAACAAAAACCCAGCACGGCCAAAAATAAATGAATAAATAAAATTATTTTTTAAAAAGGGAACCAAGATTTGGGTGCTAGGTGTGTACTACATTTTGATCTAAAAATTCATCATGAGTAATTTTCCCACGTAAATACACACTTTAAATGATCTTTTTCTGAAAAGCATCATATTCTACTTTATGGATAAATCATAATGCATTATCTATCATCTAATCATCTATATTTGCACTATTTCTATACATTTTGATACTGTAAACAAAGTTGGGATAAACCTTCTGGCATCAAAATCATCATACTCCCGACTAATTATTTCTTTAGGATAAATTCCTAGAATTAGAAATTATGGGTTTAAGGCTTTTGAGGCATATTGTGAAGGAGGCTTCCAGAGTCTGATCTGCAGAGAATGACTGCTCATTGGTCCATGCTTTCCAACATCAGGTGTTAACATCTATCATTTTTTTGGTCACTTTCTAGTTAATGGACAGAATTTTCTTTGTAGTTATAAATGATTCCTATCCAGGATGAACAATGTTTTAAACATTCGCCATTTGAATTTCCTTTTAAACTTTTTTTCTGTTCAAGTACTTTGCCCATTTTTCTGTTGGACTGATTTTTAAATTGTTATGTAACAGTGCTTGTATATTAAAGAAATTAACTCTTTTCCTGTTTTATATATATTCATATTTAACTATCTTTTACCAGTTTGTCATTTGTCTTCTAATTTGGCTTATGGCCTATTTCTTTTTAAACAATAAACTTCCATATTCTGTATTCTATAATTTAAACAAATTTATAGAGTTTTGAGGGGCCTAAGCTATATTTACATTTTTGTAATTTTGTTTTGTAAAATACACTTTACATTACAATTTTGCTCATGGACTAAAAATGTGTTTGCTTTCATATCTTTGCATTATATGAGCCAATGTGAAAAAGAGCTGATGATGTATTATTGATTCTGACATAGTCATGAAAGCAAATATTATGCTTCTATTAAAACTTATATTTTATGACAAGTTTGTCAGGTTTAATTTATGACTCATGCACATTTCTGGCTCAGTAGCCACAAATTATCTCTTCTTGAATCTTTATGATATAGTACACTTTTTGCCAGAGCATTTTTCAAATATCTTGATACAGTCTAACAACAACAACGACAAAAATCGGAAAACATACACCAAAAATTGATCTGTAGAAAGTACCATTTTTAAAGATAATTTTCAATAGATATGTATATGTGTAATATGTATAGTACATAATTCCATCTCCTCATTTCTTGTGGTAGTTTCATATTTTTATAAATATATTCTTCTCATTTTAAGAAAATGATATAACATAGATACTCTCTATGTCATACAGAATATAAAATTACTTCTCTAATTTTCTGGATAAAGGAAACACGCACATATAGAAAATGGATCTGATGAACCATCTTCTTTATAGTAGCATTAGTGAAATTTCAAATGAGAAGAGACAAAATATAAATATATGTCCCTAATACTAGGGATTAGCTACAATGGTAGGGTGAGGAGGAACTGGCTAAAACTGTCCTGATCACGTGCATGCCATGTGGGAAGATCTGTGGTATGTTCAGGAAATGAAGGAAAGGTAGGCAGGGTCAGGCCACACAGGCCAGCTGGTCTTGTTAAGGATTTGCATCGCTAACCTAAAAGCAAACGGAAGCATGTGTAAGTGACTTGTTCAAATTTATTGTTTTGCAAGATCCTCTGAATGACACAGAGCATGGATTGAAGGGCGGTAGAAATCCCTGAAGCCCAGGGTTGAGGTCTTTGAGTGGTCCAGGCAATATATGATGGTGGCGTGACTTGGAGTCGCTAAGGGGTGGGGTGAGAAGGAGGATAAATATGAAGAGACGGAACTGGAACTGGAGCGGAGTGGGAATACGCAATCCCCCAGCATTTACTGACTGACTAGAAACAGAATGAAGGAGCTGGGTGGATGGTAGAGCCTCATCAGACAGAAAATAGCAAGAGAGGAAGTACAGTAAGAAGATCAGCATTGTGACTTTTAGCTTTGCAGTCTCTCTCAGATACCCAAGAAGATGTGTTGTCACTAGAGATCAGAAACAAAGTCTGAACTGAGACGGTACAATGAGCAAGATGAACATGTAGACCATCACAGAATCCAAGACTGTGGACAGAGTTGCTTACGAAGAGTACAAACCAGGGCTAAGGGCATTATTTTGACCATCAGGAAATATTTGAAAATGTCTGAAGATATGTTTGGTTGTCATGAATGGGGGTACCTAATGAAGAGAGGCCTGCTGCTGCTGCTGCTAAGTAGCTTCAGTCGTGTCCGACTCTGCGACCCTAGGATGCTGCTAAACATCCTTCAACGAATGCACAAGGCAGGCCTTCGCAACAATGACTGCCAAATCAAAATCTCAATAGTGTCCAGGTTGAGAAACCTCAACATAAAGTGTGATGACATGAGGGCTTTAGGAACTCCTCCTGAAGACCATGATGGGTCAGGAATAGAGACTGAGGAAGAGCCACAGAACCAGAAGGAACTCCAGGGGTATCTGGTGCCCTGAACACCACCAGTGCTAAATGCCGATACTGAAAAACAAACTATTATATATAGTGGTTCAGAGTCTTATTCATACAGAGAATATTTTTTATAATCTCCCCTAAATTATATTCAAACCTCTGCTATAATTTAACAAGCCACAGCACAGGCAAACAGAGAGAGAGAAAGACATGGAATTTTGCCCCACTTCTCATTAATCCCAGCCTTAGTCAACTTCCTAAATTTTTCTATTTTTCAAGATAATCACTATTTCAGGGGTGGAGGGATGAAGGAGACAGAGAATTTGGGTAGGAGAAAGAATGAATAACTTTATATGGGGAAACAAAGGAAGCTTGGCCTACAGATATGAAGCATTCCAAGTGATTGTTTAAGAGTCTGTTACTTGGAATTCTGTATGCATCTTCCCACAGTGTTATGAGAAGTAGTTAAGTTGGAGGAAAAACCACAAAAGCCTGTTTTGCCTGTGATATCTTTTGATACTGCGGACAGTCCAAGTTGTAGAAGACCTGAGCTTGGGGGGTTTAGGAGGTTTGGGGAAAAAGCCAGCTGACTTCCCCTTTCCTGGGGTCACCTTCAATCCCAATATTTTTCAGCTCATTTGTTCATCAGAGATTTCTTAAATACTTGTGTAGGACTTGTCTAATGTCCACGTCCCTCACTGAATTATAAGCTTCATGAGAGTCCACCTCACACCCTCTCTAGTCACTGCTAAGTGCTAAGAAACTACCATTACTGCCTGGCATCCTAAGGATAATAACTGATTATGGAGTGAGTGATGAAAAAACAAATGAATATATTTCTATTTCTTAAAATGACATTTACCCTAATGTATTTCAAAAGGATGACTTTTATGCAGAATTACTGTAAAAACTTTTTAGAAAATAGCCTGACATCATGAAGAATGATGTTTCAAGGCAGAAAGGTCACCCATAAGTAGGCCAGTCCTGCCTGAGAGCCTACCCTTGGGGTCAGCCTCATTCAAATGGTATATATATTTATAGTCATAGTTTTCTTCCTCCCTCTTGGATATTAAAACATGTATTTTTGCCATAGCCATGATAATAGTGATGCAAGCATAAGAGGAAACAGTCTATTTTTAATAATAAAAGGAAATCTTCAGGAGTGGTGACTTTTTGAAATGTATGGAAACCTACTAACAGGATTAATGTATTATCGTAAACAATTTTATGCAAAGAAACTTCCACATTGGACTTCAAAGGGGAATGGAATTGAGATGGGAAAAGTGGGCCAGGTGGGGAGGACTTTTCTGATGAGGTAAAGATAGTCAGAGGGGAGCGTTTTGCAGTGAACTCAAGCATAAGGCCTTTGCAATGAGCTTTTCTTATAGCTAAATGATGCCATTTAGACCAAAGCATGATATTTGAGAATGAAAGCAGCTTGTCTGCAGAAAATAGGCAGGAAGAACTGGGCACCCCAGTTCTTTGCCATCAAGAACTGGGAAGGTCTGCCATCAAGATATCAGTTAAAGGAATTTGGGGGGAATTTTTTAGTTACTCAGTCATGTCTGACTCTTTGCATGTTTGACCCCATAGACTATAGCCCACCAGGATCCTCTGTTCATGGGATTTCCCAGGCAAGAATATTGGAGTGGGTTGCCATTCCCTTCTCCAGGGGATCTTCCCGACCTAGGGATCAAACCCACATCTCCTGCACCAGCAGGCAGGTTCTTTATCGCTGAGCCACCAGGAAAGCTCAGCTAAAGGAGACAACAGATTTTTTTAAAAATTGCAAATACACACTTTAATGAGCCAATAACTGTGTACAAGTCTGGGACTTTGGAATATTTAAAGGACTAATACAAAAGTCCATATGAAAACAAAAATGAGAAAACAGTAAAATTCTGATTAAACAGTAAATAAGGTTTAGTCAATGGCACACTTAATTTATCCTGGAGTTTGCATTTTATTAAGTGTTGCTTTGAATTTAATACCATTTGGTTTATAATTTGTAAATAGTAATTAGTATGTATACTGTATATTTTAATAATTACTCACACACATACAGGCACAAGCATAACATAAAGAAGTGTTCCATCCCACTCCACAATCCAAATCTAGAGACATCTCTTGTGGTTGATCTTGGAAGCCATAAGCACTAATGTCCCAAACTAGAAACACAACAATAATTAAAAATAATAATGATAAGAGTTAACAGTTATTGGGTGCACACTATGTATTACAAGCTTTATATCTACCTCATCTCTTCCTCACAACAAACCTATGATAGAGACAGATATTATCACTGGACCGATTTTACAGATGAAGAACAAGGTAGTAAGTGGTTAAGTAACTTACCAAGATTGTAAGCGTCAGAGCTACAATTTAAAATACACATTCTTCTTAAAATTCTAAAAGGATGGTATGGGGAGGAAGGAGGGAGGAGGGAGGAGGATTCAGGATGGGGAACACATGTATACATACCTGTGGCAGATTCATTTCAATATATGGCAAAACCAATACAATATTGTAAAGTTAAAAAATAAAATAAAATTTAAAAAAAATTCTAAAAGGAATAACAAACATAGCAATAGGAATTCACAGAACTTTGGGGGAGCCCACTAACCTTCCCACTGCCCCTTCTGAGTCTCTATTTCCATTTCACTCTCAAAACTCCTTGTTCTTACCTTCTGTGTCTACATACTTTTCTAGAATAACTTCATCATCTCCCTGGCTTTTGTTTTACCTTGGAATCAAGGGTTCCTAACTGTAGATCCAGCCCAGACAGCCCTCCTGTACAGACATAGCCAAGCAGATTATCTCCACGTAGATAGCATTCTGCTAACCAAAGCTAAACACAACAATCACTGAACTCAGTTCCTCCAGCTCACCCCCAAGTCTACCTTTCTTAACATGCTGCTTCTTGCCTCAGGCCATCACCTATCCTTCTTTCAGAGCCTAAGACTGGAGCCTGGGAGTGACCCTGGATTCCCCTCTTCTGCCTCATACCCTATGTATACATACATGTTAGTCGCTCAGTTTTGTCCAACTCTTTGTGACCCCATGGACTGTAGCCCACCAAGCTCCTCTGTCCATGGGATTCTCCAGGCAAGAAGAGTGGAGTGGGTTGCCATGCCCTCCTCCAGGGGATCTTCCCGACCCAGGGATCAAACCCACATCTTTTGTGTCTTCTGCATTAGCAAGCAGATTCTTTACCACTAGTACCACGAGGGAAACCCTCTTTTACTCATCGATCTAATCTGTAAGTGCCCAGAAAGCAGAGGACATGTGCTCTATAATGTGTTAGGGATGTGTATCAGTTCGCTAGGGCTGCCATAACAGAATACCACAGATTGGGTGGTATAGACAACAGAAAGGTATTTTCCCACAGTTCTGGAAGCCAGAAGTTCAAGATCAAGCTGGCGGCTGTATTTGTGTTTTTTCTGAAGCTCTTTCTTCGGCTTGGACCTGGGTGCCTTCTCCCTGTGTCCTCGTGTGCTCATTCCTCCATGGCGTGCTTCCTAGATGTCTCTGTGTGTCCAAATAACCTCAGCTTATAAGTACGCCGGTCAGACCGGGGTAGGACCCACTGGCAGGGCCTCATTTTAACTTAATCACTTCTCTGAAGGTCCTGTCTCTAAATTCAATGATATGGTGAGGTGCAGAGGCTTAGTGCTTCAACCTATGAATGAGGTGGGGAGATACAATTCAGCCCCTAACATTGTTCCATAACCAACTCACAGCCAGTCTTGTTTCACCTGTAGTCCTAACCACTATCCCCATTCCCACATTATTGTGAAGCAAATGCCCAGACACCATATCCTTTCATCAGTAAACATTCTTTCAATGTCTTTGGATGAAGATAACAAATTTTTCTCTCTGGGACAAATGAGATAAGTCCTATTTGGCTCCCAGATAATTCATTAACCTCTTCTCAGGTTTTGAGGAGCAATGATTTTTTAATCAAAGATTTTCTCCTTTTGAAAAACATTTCCCTTTATAATAATCACTTACAAAACAACTTTGTAAAATCTTCACTACATTAGATTGGTTATTGTTCATTCACTCAGTCGTGCCCAACTCTTTGCAACCGCATGGACTGCAGCACGCCATAGTTCCCTGCCCTTCACCATCTCCCGGAGTTTACTCAAACTCATGTCCATTGAGTTGGTGATGCTACCCAACCATCTCATCCTCTGTTGTCCCCTTCTCCTCCTGACCTCAATCTTTCCCAGCATCAGGGTCTTTTCCATTGAGTCCGCTGTTTGCATCAGGTGGCCAACATATTGGAATTTCAACTTCAGCATCAGTCCTTCCAGTGAATATTCAGGGTTGATTTCCTTTACCATTGACTGGTCTATATCCTAAAGATGGAAGAGGAGGACTCTACAAATGGTTTTGGTTCATGTTTAATTCTTCTACTTGCTGCTTAGGCTATTGAAAAATGAACTCTGTGTGTATGTATTTGTGTGTGTCTTTAAAATACGATGCCTTAAATGAAGCTAACAGATTTTTTTTTTTTTTTTTTTTTTTGCTAACAGATTTTTTAAGGTACCTTTTGAGAATCCAAGGAAGCTCTTCCATGCATCATCAGTGAGATCCAAGAAGCTAGGCTATTTTCTCTTCTCATTATGGATGCTCTTTAGAGCATCTCCACTCTCCTAACAGCTGTCATGGCAACATTCTCCTCTGTCAGGATGAGAAAGCGGAAAGGCTCATCCTCTTAATGCATGAATGAACCGGGGAAGACTTCTGAATAACAGATCTCCCCCGAGTTTGGATGACACCCTTGCAAAACACAGCTTCTGCCAGGCCGTCTGCTTTCAAAGTGACGCCTTCTCCATATCGGCACTTCATAACGTGATGATAAAATAAAGGGTAGATGAAAGAGATGGACTTTTTCCTTCGTTTGTAACTCAACATGTTTTGTTCTTGAATAGCAAGTTGTAAAATGACAATGAATAACATCAGCACTGAAAAAATACATGGAAGACACAGGATTTTCACAACTGAAAGACAATTTTGTCCTTGCAAATGTTTGTGGGGAGTAGAGGGAATAAAAGAATTGCTACATTCCAAATGTAAACTATATATATACAATACCAAAAGTTCTACTCAGCAGAAATTCTTGAAACTGGATCAAATGGCCTTGGGAAGAGTTCTGCAAAAGAAAAGTGTAAGTACACTAAAAGTGATTTTTTTTAAATAAAATGTAGCTTTAGAACAGTTTTAGACTTACAGAAAAATTGTGCAGATGGTACAGTGAGTTCCTATAACCTCAGTGTTTCTGATATTATTAACAACCTCCACATGCATTTGCTACAACTGATAACAATTGTTGCTGCTCACTCGCTAAGTCCTGTCCAACTCTTTGCCTCCCCATGTACTGCAGCACGCAAGGCTTCCCTGTCCTTCACTATCTCCCGGAGTTTGTTCAAACTCACGTCCATTGAGTCGGTGATGTCACCCAACCATGCCATTCACTGTCACCCCCTTCTCCTCCTGCCCTCAGTCTTTCAATATTGATACATTATTAGTAACTGATGTTCAAGCTGGTTTTAGAAAAGGCAGAGGAACCAGAGATCAAATTGCCAACATCTGCTGGATCATGGAAAAAGCGAGAGTTCCAGAAAAACATTTATTTTTGCTGTATTGACTATGCCAAAGCCTTTGAATGTGTGGATCACAATAAACTGTGGAAAATTCTTCAAGAGATGGGAATACCAGACCACCTGACCTGCCTCTCGAGAAACCTGTATGAAGGTCAGGAAGCAATAATTAGAACTGGACATGGAACAACAGACTGGTTCCAAATAGGAAAAGGAGTATATCAAAGCTGTACATTGTCACCCTGCTAATTTAACTTATATGCAGAGTACATCATGAGAAACGCTGGACTGGAAGAAACACAAGCTGGAATCAAGATTGCTGGGAGAAATCTCAATAACCTCAGATATGCATATGACACTACCCTTATGGCAGAAAGTGAAGAGGAACTCAAAAGCCTCTTGATGAAAGTGAAAGAGGAGAGTGAAAAAGTTGGCTTAAAGCTCACCATTCAGAAAACGAAGATCATGGCATCTGGTCCCATCACTTCATGGCAAATAAATGGGGAAACAGTGGAAACATTGGCTGACTTTATTTTGGGGGCTCCAAAATCAGTGCAGATGGTGACTGCAGCCAGTAACTGAAGTCCCTGCTTTATTTAAATTTCCTTTGTTTTTAACTAGTATCCTTTTCTATTTCTGGATTCCATGCAAGATAACACATTTCATTTAGTTGTCATGTTTCCTTAGGTTCCTCTTGGTTCTAACAATTTTTTAGACTTTCCTCATTTATTTATTTTTTAAAAATATATATTCATTTATTCATTTATTTATTTTTGGCTGCATTGGGTCTTAGTTGCGGCAGGCGAGATCTTCCCGTTGCAGAGTGTAAGCTTCTTCCTAGTTGTGGAAAGTGGGCTCAATTGTCCTGGGGCATGTGGGATCTTAGTTCCCTGATCAGGGATTGAACTTGTGTTCCATGCACTGGAAGATAGATTCTTAACCACTGGACCCCAAGCAAGCCCCGACTTCTCTTGTTTTGAAGAGTACTCACTTTTGTATGCTGTCTTTCAATTCAGATTTGTCTGATGATTAGACTAGGTTTGTGGGGTGTGGGGATGAAGACCACAGAAGTAAAAGCCACTTCACTACATCCCATAAAGAGTATATATTTAATATCAACACCACTTATGCCTGATGCTGTCAATCTTGATCACCTGGCTGAAGTATATTTGTAATATAACCACTGTAAAGTTACCTTTTCATCCTTTCTATATTGTACTTTTTAGAACAAAGTCACTTCACACAGCCCTCACTTAAGGAGTAGAGAGTTATGCCCACCTTCTCAAGGGCAAAGTAGCAACATCAATATTTGGAATTGTGCAGATGAGACAGCCTCTTCTCTCCCATTTACTTATTTTTTATATGGCTATGCCACCATTTGCTTATGCATCTACCTACTGAAAGATGTCTTTGCTGTTTTGTTGTTTCTTTTCTAATATATACACTTAAGACTTTGAATTTTCCTTTAAATACTGCTTTTGCTGCATCCTATAAATTTTGACAAGTTGTATTTTCACTTTCAGTTTGTTGAAAATATTTTTAAATTTATGTAGTGAATTATTCAATCCAGTGTTATTTATGAGTATTGTTTAATCTCCAAATATGTTGGGATTTTCAAATATCTATTACTGCTGCTGCTAAGTCGCTTCAGTCATGTCCGACTCTGTGCGACCCCATAGACGGCAGCCCACCAGGCTCCCCCATCCCTGGGATTCTCCAGGCAAGAATACTGGAGTGGGTTGTCATTTCCTTCTCCAATGCATGAAAGTGAGAAGTGAAAGTGAAGTCGCTCGGTCGTGTCCGACTCTTAGCGACCCCATGGACTGCAGCCACCAGGCTCCTCCGTCCATGGGATTTTCCAGGCAAGAGTACTGGAGTGGGGTGCCATTGCCTTCTCCGATCTATTACTGATTCCTAGTTTAATTCTCATTACACACTTCATAAGGTTTCTACATTTCTAATGCATTAAGATGTGCTTTATGGCTCAAAATGTGATCCATTTTGGTGAATGTTCCATGAAAGCTTGAGAAGAACATGGATTCTGTTCTTGTTGGATGGAGTACTCCATATGACAATTAGATTAAGTTGATTGACAGTGCTACTCGAGTCAACTATAGCCTGACTAGTTTTTGCCTCTTTGATGGGTTGCTGAAATCTACAGCTACAATGGTGAATTATCTATTATATTTCTCTTTGCAGTCCCATCGGTTTTTGTCTCATGTATTTGATGCTCTGTTATTAGGTGCATAGATGTTTAAGATTGTTATGTCTCCCTGGAGAATTAACACTTTTATCATTCTTGAATGTCTTTCTTTATCCCATATAATTCTCTTTGTACTGAAGTTTTCTCTGTCTGAAATTAAGGTAGTAATTCTTTCTTTTGATTAGTGTTAACACAGTACATCTTTCTCCATCCTTTTACTTTAACTTGAGGCTTTATATTAAAAGTGCTTCTTTGTAAACAACAGAGAGTAGCATCTATTTTTTAAAATCTACTCTGGCTTCTGTGGTGGCTCAGTTGGTAAAGAATCAGCAATGCAGGAGACCCTGGTTCCATCCCTGGGTCAGGAAGATCCCCTGGAGAAGGAAATGGCAACCCACTCCAGTATTCCTGTCTGGAGAATCCCATGGTAGAGAAGCCTGGGGGGCTACAGTCCATGGTGTTGCTAGAGTCGGACACGATTTAGCAACTAAACCGCCACCACTGATAATCTAATTGGTTACTAGATATATTTAAACCACTCACATTTAAATTTATTTTTTATATGGCTGGATCAATATCTACAATGTTTATAATTGTTTTCTATTTGTTTTCCTCTTTTTTCCCTTATTCTGCCTTCTATTATTTTAATTGAGTTTCTTATATGATATTTTATCTTCTCACTGAGTATATCAATTATGCTTCTTAAAATCGTTTTAGTGGTTGCCTAGAACTTGCAATAAGCGTTTCAAGCTGATCCAAACCACCTTCAAGCAACATTGTGCCACTTCATGTGTCACGCTTATACTTTATAACACAGTACAGTTATCCCTCAGTGTCCACAAGGGTAAGTTCCAGGACCTCTATGCAAAATCCATGGATGCTCAAGTCCCTTATATAAAATGGTGTAGTTCAGTTGGCCCTCCATGTCTTTGGGTACTGCGTCCACAGATACTGAGAGCCAGCCATATTGCCATTTAATCCTTTCTATCTCTTAGGATATTGTGGTCATTCATTTCATTTATCCACATGCTGTAATCATCAAATACATGATTACCAGTATGCATCTAAACAAATAATTTTCTTTTAGAACCATTAGAAAACAAAAATATTTTATTTTTACCTTCATTTACTTCTCCTCTGACATATTTTCCTTAAGCAAATCCAAGTTTCTAAACTTTCTTTTCTTTTCTTCTGAAGAACTTATTTTCATGAAGAGCTGGGCTTCTGGTAATAAATTTCCTCAGTTTTGTTGCCTAAGAAAGCCTTTATTTATCCTCTACTTTTGAAGGTCAATTTCTCTGGATATAGAATTTAAAACTGACTTTTTTTTCTTTCAATACTTTTAAATATTTCACTCCACTGGCATGGTTTCTGATAAGAAGTCCTCTGTAATTCTTATTCTTCTAATAGGTAAGGTTCCCCCTGACTCAACTCACCCCTATGATTTCTTTCAAGATTTTCTCTTTGTTTCAGTTTCCTACAGTTTGAATATCATATATCTATGTATACAGAATTTTGGTTTTGTTTTCAGTTTTTTATGGTTTTTTGGCCACAATGAACGGCAAGCAGGATCTTAGTTTCCTACCAGGGATTGAACGCATGCCCCCTGCTGTGGAAGTGCAGAGTCCTGACCACTGAACTACCAGGGAAGTCCCATAGATTTTTGGTATTTATATTGCTTGATGATTGTTGTGCTCTTTTTGAGGTTAGGTGTCTGTCCTTAATTTTAGAAAGTTATTAGTCATTATTACTTCAAATATTGACATTGTTCTATTTTTTTCCTCCTTGTGAAATTCCAATTACACAAAGATTTCACTTTCAGAAATTGTCATTGAATGTTCTGTTTTTGTTTTTTCGTTTTTTTTTTAAATCTTTTCCCTTTGCCTTTCAGTTTGAGAAGCTTCTTCTGACGTACTCCAAACTCACTCAGACTTTCCCCAGCCATGTCCAGTCTACTGATGAGCCCATCACAGGTATTCCTGATTTCTGTGACTGCATTTCTGATTTCTGGCATTTCCTCTTGATTCTTTCTTACATTTTCATTTGTTAACAAACATTTCCCACTTGTCCTGTATGTTACCTACCTTTTCTGCTAGAGTCCTTAAAGTATGAATCATGGATATTTTAAATTTCTTGTCTCATCATTCCAAACCCTGCATCATACCTGAGTCTGGTTCTGATGCTTTGCTTGGTTTCTTTGGACTGTGTTTTCCCTTGCCCTTTAGCATATCTTGAATATTCTGTTGAAAGCCAGGCATCATATATGGGATAACAGGAACTAAGGTAAACAGAACTTCAGGGTGAGGTATTATATGAAGCTGGCCAGGAGTTGGGCTTTGTTTACTGTTTGTTGTAGACATAGGTGCCAGAAGCTTCAAATTTCTCCTGTATCCGGAGATATTTCCGGTTATCTTTGGGCTTTCCTAAGAAGCACGCCTTGGCAAGGTAGAGTCTGCATCCCACAGCTCTTTCAGCTGTAATCTGTTGTTATTACAGGGGAACCCTGTGGCTGCAGTAGTATAGAATGGGAAAGGGGAAGCAGTCTAGAATCTTATGATTAAATCTCAGTCATTTGGTAGGCTTGTGTTGCTGTGCTGTGACCTTTACCAGTGTTTCTTAGATTTTTCCCTCCTGCCTTAGGTGATACAGAAAAGCTAGGGAGGGCCTGAGTCAGAAAATGTCCTCTCCCTAGGTGGTATAAGACTCTGCTAAAGTCACTTCCCCTAGAGAGTAGACCTTTATTATAGAAAATGTTCTGAGAGTATTTCACAGCAGTTACTTTTCTCCTCCTCTTGCCAGAAAAAGCAAAGTATCTTTCTCGACTCTTCACCATGAGACCCTGATAGGGTTTTAGAGGCAAAATCCAAGTGTGAGACCCCCTCTAAAACTGTTGTGCCCAGGAGTTTCTCAGTGTAAAGCTGAACTACATTTAGCTCCTATAATTCAGCAAAACTACTATTTAAGCAATTCCTCCAGCTTATGGCTCCCACTGCTTCAGCTGCAGGCAACCAAATCTTAGCTGTGACTGTCAGATGTAGTTGTTGCTCCCAATTTTGGGGTGGTATTTGCCTTGAAACTGCTGATGGGGCTAAGGGAAAAATCACTGACTTTCAGTTTGCTCATGTTTTGTTTATTGTAAGAATAGAAGCAAAGATTTCCAAGCTCCTTATGTTGTCTTTTCATACTCATATTTTAAATTTTATTTTTATAGAGAACAGAAAGTATCTGAGAACTCAAAACATAGTACCAGAGACTTCGAAAGACAAAAATTCATTCATTCAATGACATTTATTAAGCATTTATTATGATGCTAGGCTATGTGCTGCAGAGCAGGGATAGAGTGATGAAGATGACAGCTATGGTCCCTGCCTTCACAAAACTTATATTCTAGTAAGAAAGACAGAAAAAGGATATACACATGAAAACTGTAACCTCAGCCTTTAAGAAGCTAATCACACTGACAAAACAAAAGGTAATAGGCATACAGATTATATGTTGGAGGACACTGTAATAAGGTAGTTCAGCAAAGAAAAGGAACTGTGTGAGTTGAAGCATTCTCGGGCTTGAGAAAAATATAGAAAATACGTAGCACTAAGGTTTTGAAGAAGTGTCACTTTGATAAAGGGCACAGCTATAGGAGAGACTTGGAGCAGTAATGAGAATATCATGTTCCAATGCAGCTAACACAATATAACACAATAACGTGTTCCACTACAGCTTGGCTGCGGAGCAGTAGGAAAGAACAGCAGAAACACTGGCTGACACCAGACTCAGAAATGTGTTGTTCAACAAGAACCATGAGAATCTTGTATTAAAACATTAGACAGTGAGTGGAACAGAAAAAAAGAAAATACTGTCTAGCATTCATATAGACACCGAGGTTCTGCCACTGAACAGTCGCAGATCCTTGGGCAACATCACTTGGCTCTGAGTACATCTTCATCCTTAGTTTTCAAAAAAATGTTGACTCCCTGAGTGCTCTTCCCATTTAAATACCCTGAGGTTCTCTGTGGGAATGTCTTCCACATCAATCCAAATAGGGAGGAGTCCAGTCTCTGGATGAGTCCATCAATGCAAGAAGCTCACTACTCTTCATGGCAGCCAACTCAACAGAACAGGCATTGGACAGTTACATTGACCAAATGCTTTTGCTCATAATAAGGTGAAATCTGCCTTTCCATAATCCACTCTGTTTAAAGTTTAAAACTCTGGAGCAGTTGTGTCCAGTAGAACTTTCTGCAATAATAAAATATCCTATATCTGCTCAATTCAGTAGCCACTGGGCACTTGGAATGTGGCCACTATGATGGGAGAACTGAATTTTATCTTATTTTATTTTATTTGAAATAGCCACATGTGGCCAGCAGCTACAATATTGGATTACCTACCTTAAAGCATTCCAGAGTAAGCTTAGTTCTTCCACTTGACAACTCCACAAATATGTATAATAGTTCATTATTGGCTCGTTTCCTGAGTTTTCGTTCTCTAATCACCCTGAGGTGCTCTAACCATTGTTCACATGGCATATCTTGTAGCCTCCATGCTCTCTTCTTTTTTTTAATTGGAGTATAATTGCTTTACAATGCTGTGCTAGTTTCTGCTGAGTAACATCCCATGTTCTTACTGACACATTCTAATTCACTCACACTCAGCTAAGGTCTACAGATGGTTTCCAGAAACCATGAAACACCACCTGAATTTACATATAAATCTCTTATGTATACATGTGCATTTTTGACAGGACAGTTTCCTAGCTGCCTTCAGATTCCTAAAGAAATCCCTGACCCCCTCAACAGGGGCTGGGGTAGGAGAGGAAGATAAAAGAAAATGGGACGCAATGATACTATTAAAGGTAGCTCAAACATAGCACAAAACTCTTAAGAGCCTGAGATGAAAGCAAACCTCAGGACCCCTCTAGTGCCCAGTCCTACTTCTATTTTAATACCAGCTAGAAGTTTTCACACAAAAGTTGCTTCAATTTCTTTCTAAAACATAGCCCATCGTTTTTCTTTTATAAACATGGTAACATGTAATTTTTATAAATCTATGTGTCATGTAAATGTTATTTTCAGGAGAACTATGGTTAAAAGTACTTTTTTAAGAAAAGCATTCTTTAACACTCCCCTCCCCCCACCACGAAAAAAAACCCACACAGACACCATCTAGCCTGTTCAGAGTCTTGGAATACTTTTAAAATTTTCTGACTGACAAGACAACTTTTTAAAAAAGGAAAACACACTTCAAAAACCTTCTTCCAGTCTAATAAAGACATCTGTAATTCCCTTGATTCAGATCCTGCTGCCTCCATATAGAAGGCTGATTTTGAAAAGATTTCTGAATTCTGAATGAAGTCACCTTACTAAATCAAAGGACCTATAGTCTGTCAAAGTAATCTGACCTCTATTGGCCTAAATCAAAACATCACAGCTATGCCAGTGTTTATCCTATTTTTGAAGAACTCCAGGAAAGCTATTCTGTTACCTTAAATAGCAATTCCATTCCAATGCCATTCATAAAAGATGAAATGTAATATAACACTAAAATAACTTTGTAGGTAGATATTGCTTCTTACCAAAAGTATATATCAAGTAAAAGTACATCATCTATTTGAACAGCTGTAGTTTCTCTTTACTAGCATCCAAATTTAATTCTGGCTTTAAAATTATATAAGGAGACGCTTTGGCATATTGAATATTAAAAGTCCAGAGTTTCCCTAGATTCCAGGCTTTGGGGGAATACTTTCTTTCTCCCTTCTCTTCATTTCTTTTTCTCTCTTTTTAAAATATTAAATAAGCAATTGCAGTGATTACAATATAAAAATTCTAAATGAACAAGTGAAAAAGAAAATCCCATCCTGACATTATTTATAAGGTTACTTCTTGTTTTATTAGATTTTTTTCCATTTTCCCAGCTTTTATTCAATAATCTAATCTTGCCAAATAAATTGAAATACAAGGAGACGCTTTGGCATATTGAATATTAAAAGTCCAGAGTTTCCCTAGATTCCAGGCTTTGGGGGAATACTTTCTTTCTCCCTTCTCTTCATTTCTTTTTCTCTCTTTTTAAAATATTAAATAAGCAATTGCAGTGATTACAATATAAAAATTCTAAATGAACAAGTGAAAAAGAAAATCCCATCCTGACATTATTTATAAGGTTACTTCTTGTTTTATTAGATTTTTTTCCATTTTCCCAGCTTTTATTCAATAATCTAATCTTGCCAAATAAATTGAAATACAATCTTACCACATATATAATGTACATTTATGGTGAGACCTAATTACTGATTCATTCAATAAATATGAGCATCTACTATAGCCACCATTTCTAGGAACATTATATATTTAAGTCTACATGGAAGGTTACTTTTTAGTAACAGCTGACTAGAAGACAGAGCAAGAAAGATGTCAATTTATCTCCTTGAAATTAGATCTTGCTGCACAAACTTTAGAACATTTATTTTTGTCTTTCTAGTTCTAAAGAAAGAAATCACCATGATAGATGCACAAAAGTCCCCCTAGATCATCTTGAGTGGCAGAACCTGGAGTCAGTCTGACCACTGGAGTCTGGAGTTGGCCCTTAAGAACTCTCTGTGACTGTCTTTGAATCCTCGACTCAGATGTCTATTTAACTAGTAACACCCCCTACAACACTGCCTCCCTGGACCACAGGCCCATGACTCCCCAGTCATATCACTAGAATGTTCACTAGCCCATCACTTTATACCACTCTTGACCTCTCTTTATTCTCAACCCAAAAGCTAGAAAGATACTGTTAATCTTTTTTTTTTTTTAATTTCTCCAGTAAAGATGGGTTCACTCAAAATTAGTGGAGAATTGCAATTAGGGGTTTGCAACCATGAAGAGTCATGTGCAAGTCCCCACACAGCAAGGAAAGGAAAGCACTTTTTTTTGTTTGTTTGTTTACGGGGTATTTTTATTTTTATAATTTTTACTGGCATATAGTTCCTTTACAGTGTTGTGTTACTAATAGTTTCTGCTTGCCTGACTACCTGCTAAGTCACTTTAGTCATGTCCGATTCTTTGCGACCCTATGGACCGTAGCCCACCAGGCTCTTCTGTCCATGGGAATTCTCCAGGCAGAATACTGGAGTGGGCTGCTGTGCCCTCCTCCAGGGAATCTTCGCCACCCAGGGATGGAACCTGTGTTTCTTATGTCTCCAGCTTGGGCAGGCAGACTCTTTACCACTAGTGCACTTGAGTGAAAGTCACTCAGTCATGGCCAACTCTGTGACTCCATGGACTATAGCCCACCAGACTTCTCTGTTCATGGAATTCTTCAGGCAAGAATATGGGAGTAGGTTGCCATTTCCTTCTCCAAGAGCCATCTGGGAAGCCACTAATTGTTTCTAATGTACAGCAAGGTGAATCAGCAATGTGTATACATATATCCCCTCTGTTTTTGGATTTCCTTCCCATTTAGGTAACTACAGAGGACGGAGTAGAATTCCCTCCAGAAAGATACTTTTAAAACTTAAGTCAGGTTACTCTCCAACATGCCTCAAACACTTCACACTCAAAAAAAGAAAAAAAAGCTAAAATCCTGACTCTGCCCCACAAAGTTGCCTAGTTCCCTCAGATCTTTACTCAAATGTCACCTTTTCTACTGTGTGACCCATTTAAATCTCAATCCCTTCTCCTAACACACCTGCATTTGTATCTTCTTGTCTGCTATATTATTTTTCCTTAAAACTTACAAGTATCTAATGTACACTGGATTTTACTTAATTCATTTCAATTTGTTGACTTATTTATCTAGACCTTCCCCATCTAAAATGTAAGCTTCATGAAGGCAGGGATTTGAATATATAGAACCCTCACTAGCATTCAGTAAGAAATTAGTTTTTAAATCTACTGAACAGGTTCATACACAGGATGGAGTGAAAAGGTATGTAAAAATGACTATAATTTCAACATTGTCTAAATTCACACCCTCATTTAAACTGGCATTATTCTCTGGAATTTTTAAAAAAATAGAAATACAGCTTTTGTTAGAAGATAATCAAAATACTCATTATTGAAAAATCAAAATGAAGCCTTAGCAGGGTGTCTGGCACATGGTAAGCACTCAACAAATGTTTGCTCTTATTGATTTTTATTACACACTTGTCTTAGAATAAATTCTTGGAAGTACAATTGTTAGTCATAAAGAAAGGCATATATATTAAGTGCCTAATAAAACTTAATCATCAGGGGCTCTCATTTGCTATAGCCTCCTCCAAGACATGAGAAGGGTCATCAAAATATATTCACATGGCCATATGTTTTTGTAAAATCTGTAAATATAAGATACTTGAGCTGCATCTGTTATGACTACTGTTGCTTTCAACTTTCCCACTTTCCCTTTCACCAAGTCGCGCCTTATACTGAGTGGCTATCTCATGGCCATTGGCATTTTCAGAATTCAGTAAGGGCAAACTGAATTGGGAATTATATTTCAGTTTTGTTTACTGGTGTTTACATGTGGACTTTGAGGTCACCTCCAAAGACAGTGACAGCTATCACAAACAAGAAATAGCGAGGAATATGCCTACTGCCCATCATTCCAACTCATCCTCTAGGGCCGAAGGTCACATATAATGATGAGAATGCCTCTAGTCAAGCCTAGAAGTATGTGGACAACAGAGAAGGAACAAGATTTGAAAGTTACAGTGCCAGGAGCTAGTCTGTAGAAAATTATTTCAATCATCAGCCATCTAAAATCAAAGCAAAATATTCGATTCCATTTTCAGTGCCTAGACTAAATAGAAGCAATTTCCTGTTGAGAATATACTCAATAATGGTATATCAATCTTAAATACAAAAAACCCATAGCTGTACTGCAAACAGCACGCATGTGTGCATGTGAACTTTTACATTCTATGCATCCTAACTATCAATAACAAGAAATTTTCATCTACCATTCTAGAAGACTTAATTATCTTTCCTATGCCTTTGTAGAAAATACAAAACCGTTGTCATCTGAAAAGACAATCAAAGAGTAAACAACATAATAGAGAAATAAATTATTATAGAAGAATGTCAGGAAGCTCATTACTAAAAATGTTAATAAACATAACACATAAATTCCATTCAAGGGTGAAATACAGAGACCAGTTAGGAAGCTATTTCAGTGGTCTAGGAAAGACAAGATGGAGGTTTAGATCAGGGCACAGGCAGGAGAGGAGGCGAGAAGTTGCAAATACCTTTTGGTTTTTAATAGTCAACAGTCATATATGGTGATGAACTCTGAGGCAGTCCAAGCAAAGATGTCCTAAGCCAAGGCTAAGAATCAGACTGAATCAAGTTTGCCACTTAGTGATGAATTTTGTGATGTTCTGGTATTCACCAACTTTACAAAAATTAGTTGTGATTTCTTTCTTGTTAAAACTAAATGTTTACTTTCATACCCAATGCTGTATTCATAACTTTAGAATCCTTTTTTTTAAGGACCCCTTCTCCCCTTTTCCCAATGTACAAGCCTCAGGCTCTACAAAGCCTCTATCTGCCCCGGGTCACAGAGTATGTACATTGTAAATTTTGATGTAGGCCGATCAATTTCCCACTGGAAAGATTATACCAATCGACACCCCCGGTTTCCTTAAAATTGTGTTAATATCAGCTATTATCATTCTTTCTAAATGTGGCCAATCTGAGAGATGAATATTTAAGATTCTTTGGTTATGAGGGATGCTGAACTTATTTATTTCTATTAATATATGCATATTCCTCATTTGCAAATCTTTCCTTACAGGTTACCTTAGGGTCTAGTTCTTTGCCATTTTTCTGTTAGAAAGTCTGTCTTTGTCACTTGACTGGCACACAAACAATCATTAAGTGTCAACTACTGTTACCCTGTATGTATTTACTCCATTTATCGCGCATATATTGAGTTGGCCAAAAAAGTTCATTCAGACTTTCCGTAACATCATATGGAAAAACCTGAAAGAACTTGTTGGCCAATCCAATACATGTCATTTAAACACTTTACCTCTAAATGCCTTGTTTCTCCAACTAGATGATACATTATTAATAAGTAGGAGAAGTTCTTAATGGGAAGACTTATACTATATTACAAATTATATTTTCTATTTCATATCCCTAACCTAGCACCCACCAAAATATTTTAAATGAGCAATATTTAAATACAATCTAAACTCCTTACACCACCATCACCACTTCTTTCTACAGTTTAAACAGCTAAATCCATTCAAAATCAATAGGAGTCAAATACAAATGCCTCACTGAATCTGTCATACATCTGGCCAAGAAAAAAAAGAATGTTTCATTTTCTCCCTTTTAAACGAACATCTGAAATTTGTGTCTTCATTATTTCCACTTACCCTTGCTTTTCTTGAATTCTCCTATACCACATCCATATTCTTAATTTTTCTCTTTTGTCCAGTCCTTAGATTTTTAAAACTCACATACATACATTCAAGTTTATGAACCTTGGGAACTAGTGAGAAATTTGACAAATTCTATGTACTGAACTGAATATAAATTGTAGCTAATTCTGACCCCACTGAATACAGACTGTAGCTAATTTTAATACACTTATATGATTGAAAGTACCAATTGACACTGCTTTCTTTTTCAGAAACAGAAGCAGGTTGCTAATTACAAGGTGTATCAATAGGCAGCTCCCAGAGAAAGATTCCTCAATTTTGGTGCAATTATGAAAAAACAAAATATAGACATTAGAATTCTTAAGTCTGTCATGTTCAAGATTGGGTCAAATTTTCATCAAGATATATCAGCAAGCCTACAAAATTAAAATTTTTCAGGGTAAAATTATTCTAAGAGTTCTGAATGTCCATTAAGTTCTCTAACACATCTTTCCAATTTTTTAAAATGTAAAATAGGGACTTCTCTGGCAGTCCAGTGGTTAAGACTCCACACTTCCAATGCAGAGCACGAGGGTTCAATCCATGGTCTGGGAACTAAGATCCCACATGCTGCGTGGTGTGGCCAAAAAATAAAAATTTTTTAAATAAATAAAATATAAAAGGAATACAGCAGAAAAGAACACATGTGGTTAAGTTTATAGCTTGATGAATTTTCACAAAATGAACCCTTCAACTCATCAATTCCCAGGCTATGAAGCACAGCACTACTGGAAGCTAAGAAGCCCCTACTAAGCTCATTACAAGTCACTATATCTCCCCAAAGTTCACCTCTATTCTGACCTTTAACACCAGAGATTAGTTTTGACTATGTTTGAACATAGTGGGAATTATCCAATAAACACATTTTTGTATCTGGTTTCTTTTTTCTTATAATTATGTTGCTGCATGTAACAATAATAGCCCAAACACTCAAAGTTTTAAAATAAGTCATTAATGAATGCCTTCCTCAGTCACTATAGTTAGTTCCAGAGTTGGGGCTCTTCTTTTAATAAAGAGTTCCATTTTAGACTTTAATTCCAAATCCAGAAATTATCTCAGCAAGAGTTAATAAACAGATTCAACCCAAGAAGAGGGTGGTGTTAGGGGGATTTTTTTGATCATGTAGAGTACATATTCACACATACAAGAAAGCATCTTCTTTTTATTACATTGAAAAAAGTAATAATAAAGTACTATACTCTAAAATATTTTAAAGTTCAACTTGAAAGCACTTCTACAGAAATAAACTATTTTGATTGTAGGTCAAATCAATGTAGGTATATCAAAATTATGTAATTTTGATTATATAATTTCAGATTACATAATTTCATATCATACATCTGAAATTATAATCTGAAACTGATCCCTCTCTTCCCTATAAGCCTCTGTCTTTGGACAGTTACATCAGCAGCTCCAAACTGGTCTTAATTTTCCCAAGGAGGCAATGTTACCATATGAGATATTGTGTCCTTGTGCACACTTCAGCATTTCCTTCATCTGTTTCAGACCAGCTGTTTTCTATTTTCCCCCCAAACTTTAAAGACTACTAGATTAAAGCCAAAAAGAGAAGTCTCTGCCTCAAAAGCAAAGATAAAAAGCAAACAAAAACACCTAAAGAAAAAACAAAAATGCTTGTAAAAAATGCCGCATTTCCACCAGCTTGTTCATTTTTCTCTTGTGCAATGACATTTTCATTTTCTCTTAACTTGATCTGACTTCTAACCAAGTTCATTCTTAAATTACAGGCGGCTAAGCCTCTGAAAATTTTATCTGCAGCTTTCAGGATCCACGGGGACCAATGGCAAAGTGGAGGACCATGACACGGCCACAGCCCGAGCTGCGGAGGCCAGCCGGGCTCAGCGCCTTGGGCAGCGTGCCTCCGCCCTCTGTGCTGGGTCACAAGCTTTACACCATCTGGGTGGCCGCCCCGGGATATATGATTTGCTAAACCTGCTGGGATCCCATGTGTGACTCTTCCCAAGAATTAAAGAGAAAATACACTTCTCTCCCTAAACAGCAATAAATCTCAAACATTTTGATTCCCATGACCCCGCCTGAAGATTCACACAACAACCCCCAAACCATAAAGCCTCTCTTCTATTAAAAATAAAAACAGCAAAACAAAATAATGACTTGTCATCTTCCAGGTACCATCACCACTGGGCGATTCTGGAATTATTTTTGCTTTGTGTGTGTGTGTGTGTGAATTCATACATTTGGGGAAGGTGGGAAGATACTCAATGAGTGGACCCGGGAGTGTAACGTAGTTTACATAGCAACAGCCCAAACTAGCCAGCAGTAAAGGTCAGCCAAAGCTCTACAGCTTCTGTCTTCACGAGCTCATCCAAACATCTCGCAGTGCCTCCAAAGGTTTCAAATCTCAGTCTTGAGAGATACTGCTATCAGCTGAACTGTATCTCCCCAGAGGATATGGTCCTGTACCTATGAATGTGAATGCGATCTTATTTAAAATGTGACCTGGGAATGTGACCTATTTGGAAATGGGGTCTTTGCAGATGTAATCAAATTAAGGTGAAGTCATTAGGGTAAGCCCTGATAGCTCAGTTGGTAAAGAATCACCTGCAAGGCAGGAGACCCAGGTTCAATTCCTGGGTTGGGAAGATATGCCGGAGAAGAGATAGGCTACCTACTCCAGTATTCTTGGGCTCCCCTTGTGGCTCAGTTGGTAAAGAATCCGCCTGCTATGCAGGAGACCTGGGTTCGATCCCTGGGTAGGGAAGATTCCCTGGAGAAGGGAAAGGCTACCCACTCCAGTATTCTGGCCTAGAGAATTCCACGGACTGTACAGTCCACAGGGTCGCAAAGAGTCGGACATGACTGAGCAACTTTCACTTCACTTCACTTCACTTCACCCAATATGACAGGTGTCCTTATAAGAGAAAAAAAGCCCTGTGAAAATAGAGACACAGGAGAGACCTCCACAGGATACAGAGGCAGGCAGCAGTAAGCCAAGAAAGACAAGGATCAAAGCCCAACATGGGAAGTTAGGACAAGGCTAAAAAGGATGCCACCCAGCGTCTCAGAGGATCAACAGCCCTCTTGGCTCTTGATTTTGGACTTTCAGTCTGCCTTGAACTCTGAGGATAAATTCATGTTGTTTTAAGCCACCAAGTTTACAGAACATTGTTGTGGCAGCTCAAGGAAACTGATCAGGCTGAGTGACACCCACTAGATTTGCTCAATTCTCAGTTCTCTCTGATGAGATGGAATACTAAAAATAGTTCATCTATTTCCTTTTGAAAAACTATCTGGTACTTCTATTTGAACAGGAGTAATGAGCATTCTAGAAATTCACCACACTTCAATCATAACTAGCATACACTGGGTAGTTACCGTGGGGCAGGCCCTCTTCTCAGAATTCATACGCATTACCTCCCCTATGAAACAAAAATATTGTTATCCTGATTATATAAATGAGGGAACTCAGACAAGAAGGAGTTCACTTGCCCAAGGTCACATAATTAGAAAGCAGGAGAACCACAGTTTGAAAAGTGTGGCAGTCCACTCCAGCCGGCAAGACTTTCTTGCCGGCATGCAATAGCTTCTCTGGCACTGATGAAGTTTTGACTATTCAGCTTATCCAGGCCACTGTTTCTGCTTGGTACATTTCATCTTCCTCCATTCTTCCTGCCATGCTCTCCATTACCCTGTTTTGGGCATTGGCCAAATCCCCACTAGGCAATGCAAAGGACCCATACACAGCAGAGCTCAATTCTTCCTCAAATGTGCTGTTTCCTACTCTTTTCTAGGGCAGAGAGGTTAAGTATTTTGATGTAAAAGGCCTTCTATTCCAATTGAATTATAGTAAACAAAGCTCCTATTTATGTCAACCAAGCACTTACGCAGAGAAGGTGACAATGTCAGCAAGTCTTCTTTCACATGCTTAATGTGCATAATACTTAATCAGAAGTTGGCCATGACTAGAGTGGCTTTCCCAAAGATCCACAAGCTGCAAGTGGTTCTGGCCTCTCTCTAAATCCCCTTAACATTTAGCACTTCTTATGATGTTTATCGGAGAAGGCAATGGCACCCCTCTCCAGTACTCTTGCCTGGAAAATCCCATGGACAGAGGAGCCTGGCGGGCTGCAGTCCATGGAGTTGCTACGAGTCAGACACGACTGAGCGGCTTCACTTTCACTTTTCACTTTCATGCATTGGAGAAGGAAATGGCAACCCACTCCAGTGTTCTTGCCTGGAGAATCCCAGGGACGGCGGAGCCTGGTGGGCTGCCGTCTATGGGGTCGCACAGAGTCGGACACTACTGACGCGACTAAGCAGCAGCAGCAGCATGATGTTTATCAGAAACCACCCTCCATTACAATTGTTTGTGTTCTTGTGTTACTTTCTTTTTTGCAGTATAAATTCCTTGATGCCAATGCCACATTTTAGGTCTGTCTTTCCCACAGTAAACTTCTTGGTGTTTTGCATAAAGTAGACCCTCAAAATACATTTGTTGAGTGAATATCTGGATAAATATATAATGGCCATAGTTGTAGGCTAGTGATTCGACTATAATAATATGCTGAATACTAGACATAGATTGATTATTCAACTCACTGAAAATGACATAAAGGAATTTTCCCTCAAGAATCAGTTACTATCTATTACAAAACCTGTAACTTAGATTTAAGGTTAAAAAGCAGAAAAGAAAAATGTAGCTTTGGTGCAAGGTCCTAAGATAATCTGTCTTTGGTTAGAGACAAGAAGATAAAGACTTTATTTAAAAGGATAAATGAACAAACAAACAAAAACTATAATTTTTCAAAGATAAAGGAAGCACATACTTCAATTGGTAAAGATATTCTAACAGCATATTTGCAGAAAGGACTCTGTTCTGCCATATGCAAGTCCTTTCCATTTGCTTAGATGGTGAGATGGCCTACTCAAAAAGAGGATAACTTCCAAATAAGGGAGTAAAGGGCCCAGATTTCAGGTTTCCTAACTCTCAGTCTTAGAATTCGCATGTCTGGGCTGCACTGTGTTATTCTGGGGGGAGGCACTCCTTTTACCTTTGGGAAAACTGGATTCTAGTTCCAGCTCCACTATATAATAATAAAAGAGCTACCATTCATTGAAAATTTAAAAAGTACACTTTTATGCTATATTATTTAATTAGGACAATAATGCTGTGATTGTTGAGGAAGTAGGTCAAAGATCTTATTTTATAGGTGGCAAAGGTTCATTTAAGAGATGGCAGTTCTAGGTCTCAAATCCACTTCCTTCTACCTCCAAACTCTATATTCTTTGTCAGTTTCTATGTGGTAGCAACAGGCAGCTGCCTACCTGACAGACCTTCTCCGCCTCTTTTTGACTTTGTGTGTGATGGTAACATCCCAACTAAAAGTATTTGGCCTCTAAGATGGCACCCAATGATTTCCCCCTTTAGTGCTTGTCTGGAGCCTCCCACTGAGTGTGGGCTGGACCTACTGATACTTTAAGTAAGTAGAATAGAGCAAAAGTGATGTCATTCCCAAAATTAGGTTAAAAAAGGACTGGGGCTTCCATTTGGGGCTACCCTCCCTCCTCCCTTATTCTCTCTGAGGGAAGCCAACTGCCATTGTGTGACCTGACCTGTGAAAAGGATCTCATCACAGACAACAGAGCAACTCTGAGCAACAGGTAGGGAAAAACTGAGACCAGCAGATCACAACTCATCAGGGACTGAATCCTGCCAACAATCCAGGTGACTCAGTAGAAAAGAATCCTCCTGCCAATGCAGGAGACACAGGTTTGATTCCTGGGTAGGGAAGATCCCCTGGAGAAGGAAAGGGCAACCCCACATCAGTACTCTTGCCTGAAAAATCCCATGGACAGAGGATCCTGGTGGCTACAGTCCATGGGGTCTCAAAGAGTTGGACATGACTGACTAAATAACAAACAACAGTAACAACCATGTGAGTGAGCTCAGAGGTAGCTTCTCCCCTAGTCAAGTCTTCAAGAAACGAAACCATAGCCCCAAAGGATGACTTTAAGAGAATAAGACAAGCACCCAGATAAGACTCTATCCTGACCCACAGAAACAATAACAAATGTTTGTGATTTCAGCTTTTAAAGCAGGATTATTTTCTGTGCAATGACAGATAACTAACACCATTTCTTTGAAGTTGGTACAGGCTATATGACCTATGACATGTAAGAAGTCCAGGGAATGGGACTACAGGTAAAGCTACTGTTTTCCTGATAAAAAGGGATGAACTCAGCAGTCATGAGTTTTTGACACTTGCCTTTGTCCCTTCATTCTTCCTGGAATGTAGATGATACCTGAAATTGGAGCCATCATCTTGTAACCATGAGTACAAAACCTACGTGCTAAGAAAGGTAGAGAAAGAAGAGAGGGAAAATCCAGGCCCCTTAAGGCATCATGGAGCTGTCATACCAACACTGGAATGCCTTCCTCTTGACATTTTGTGGCAAAAGAAAAAGAAACATTCTTTGAGTGCTGTTCTTTAGAGTGAAATGCAATTCTAACTAATTTAATCATTTTCAGCTTTGGCTGGATGTTCAATTTTCTCTATAAAATTGGAGGTTAATGACAGCCTCCCTTTCTACCCAGACAGGTGTATTGAACTGTTTTGTTCTCAAAAACACATAAAATAAAAACAAAGCATTATTGCTCTTTTTTTGAAAAAAATCTAAAATATTATTAACATTTAATGTCAAGACCACGAATAAAATTACTGACAATAAATAGATACGTTTAAATAATTAACTTTTAGCAGTATTTTTAGTTTACTATTAAGTATTTGAAAATAAATGTGTAGGTAATTATTTTAATAACTGGATCATAAAAATTGTAATGTAATTCAACAATAATACCAATATAAGGTGTTAAAGCTCTCCCTTATGTGATATACAATTTTGATGAAGCTGTTTCTATGTTTCCAAAACAGTTCACAAGAAAATCAGAAATATAAGCCCAATAAGTAGCCAATTAAGTTTGATACTTAATACATCACCAGCCAGTATCATCAATGTAACTGACAGCATATTGCCCACAAAATGATGAAACAGTATTGCCCTGGGCTACTGCTATCCAGGGTATACTTAGGATGCTACCCGAGAAGTATCCTGGTGTCTTTGTTTTTGCACAGTGGGGTGTCTATTTTCAAATCAGACTCCAAACAGGAAGCATTTCTTCCCACCAAGGGAGATTTAAAACCCACCTCCTATCTTTGCAGCATACAGAAGACATCGATTACAGCAAAGAAAACACAGATGGGGATGTTCAGGCTAGAGTTACAGCATTACATGACCACAGCCAGCAATTTGCAGAACAAACTCATGAGAAGCAAAGCCACACTTAGAAATTCACAGATAAATCAAGATTGCACTTAAGGACTGTATTTCAAGAGCATAAGCAAAGAGGAAGAAAACACAGTTATAATGAGCCTACAGCAAAAAGCAGACATCTCAGCAGATGCAAAAGCATAGGAAAAATTTAGTTTGGACTCAGATTATTTCTATGTCCCCACTTTTATCAGGGGTCCTTACCTACTGCTACTGCTGCTGCTGCTAAGTCGCTTCAGTCGTGTCCGACTCTGTGCGACCCCAGAGACGGCAGCCCACCAGGCTCCTGCGTCCCTGGGATTCTCCAGGCAAGAACACTGGAATGGGCTAGGACCAATGTAAAAAACCATTATGTAGCATATACAATGTATCACACTTAAGAACATGCAGACAGCTATAAAACAGTCATAATATGTAGTGAGTTCAACTGTTCTCAATAAATCCTCAAATTGTGTTCACAAAGCATCAGAATTAAAATGATGCTAACAGTACCTAACATTTATTGAGTGCTTACTGTGTGCCAAGTTTTGTTCTAAGTGCTTTACATGGACCAATTCATTTAATCCTCACATCTCTATGAGTTAAATGTTTTAGTATCATCCCCAATTTACGGATGAAGAAACTAAGTCACTTTTCCATAAACTAGGAGGTACTATTGTTTTTCCAACAGTCATGTACGAATTTGAGAGCTGGACTTTAAAGAAGGTTAAGTACCGAAGGATTGATGCTTTTGAACCACATGTGGTGCTGGAGAAGACTCGTCAGGGTCCCATGGATAGCAAGGAGATCCAACCAGTCAATCCTAAAGGAAATTAACCCTGAATATTCATTGGAAGGACAAATGCTGAAAGTGAAACTCCAATACTTTGGCCATCTGATAGGAAGAACTGACTCATTGGAAAAGACCCTGATGCTGGGAAAGACTGAAGGTGGGAGGAGAAGGGGGTGACAGAGAATAAGATGGAAGGATGGCATCGCCAATACAATGGACATGAGTATGAGCAAACTCGGGGAGATGGTGAAGGACAGGGAAGCCTGGCATGCTCCAGTCCACAGGGTCACAAACAGTCAGACACAACTTAGCAACTCAACAACAACAACTAGGAGGTGATAGAGCTGTGTAGATAATCCCACTCTAAATTACACTAAAAAAATACATTCAAATTTTATTATCTATTGACTAGATCAGACTTAATCTGGCTACTGGAGTCAAGAGACTGTTCTCTACTGTGGGAAAACTAAGTAAGCAACCCATCTTGTAGTAATATGACTAATAAGACTTAAGTTTGGGTATGCTAACCATGTATTCTGGTTATCTATTGCTGGGAAATAAAATATCTCAAACCACCCCAAACTTAGTGGCTTAAAACTACAACAACCATTTTATTTTTGCTCATGAAACCACAGTCTGGGCAGCAAATGTCTCTGTTGCACATATCAATATCAACCAGGGGTAGCTGAAAGGCTGATGGGGCAGGAGGATGCATGCTCAAATCATCTGAAAAGCCACTCACTCATTCAGTAGATCACTGTCATCAGAGAACACCTTAACTCGGGCAGTCAACCAACATACCTATACATTTCCTTACTTGAGGATGGCTGAATTCCAAGAGTAAGCATGCCAAAGAATAAAGTGGAAGTCCATGGCATGTTTATGACTTAGCTTCAGAAGTCACGTGGTATCACTTCCAACTACTAGTCAAGGCAATCATAAATTCAGCTCAAGTTCAAAGCAAGAAGACACAGACCCTACCACTCGATGGAAAGGGTGCCAAAGTCATACTGTAAGACCAGCTGGTGGCAGGAGATATATTGTGGCAGCCATCTTTGGAAAATATCATCTGTCACAACAAGGCAATTAGCTTTCCAAAAGCTAAACAGACCTACACAATAAATAAATGAATAAAATAAGTGATGTCAACAACATCCTAATACCTCACAAGTTATTTTTAAAATAAAATTTTCACTGCTTAAATTTCCTACTATAAAGCTCCAAGACATTTCCATTTAAAACTTAAAGGTATGTGATCCAAGTTCAACCTTCTGGGAACCTAATCTGAGGTTAAATCACTCCTCTAATGGTAAAAAGGAAACAGGACTGGTATCATGAAAGATTAGAATTTTTCTATCACGTTAAACTGGACAAACGTATACTGCCACCCTGGTTTCAAAGATAAAACGTCATTTTCAAGTAACACCTACTACCTCTGAAACATTTCCTCCTGCCCTAAAAAACACTGTAAATCAAAATCTCAGATCACTTTACCAAAATGGCATGCCATTTAGAGATCCTTCACTGAGGACACCAGAAAACAACTCCAACACTAATTCCTGTGCCTCTGCTCAATGATCAGCAGCAGTTACTGATTTCATTCTGATTACAAGTGCTGAGTCATTTTGTGTCTAAAATTCAGGGTCATCTTTTTAAATGTGCTGCTTACTTTTTCTCTTCATCATCACTTTGCCCTTGAGACATACTGTTCTCCAGCCTGAGATGCCCTTCCCCCATCTGACCTAAATCTTATATGTTACTTAACTTGATTGGAAATCTTGATTTCTGCACTCCTTCTGAATCCACACGCAGAGATACACTTGTGTTAACAAAATTGGGATCTGAAAATGATGTGGAGACATAAGGAAATTCCAAGAAGCTCAGAGACATCCTATAAATGTAAAGAGACATACAACAGTTTTCCCTATTTAGGGTCTGCCAGGCAAATAAAGGGTTCAGCAAGAGTATTTGAGCTTTCTGGCTTAACAGGATAAAGCTTACCAGGGTCAGAAGAAGGTGAAATAAACTGGAATAGAGCTGAACTCCTGGCTGTTTTCTACAAAGGAGTGAGGAATAAGAACCCAGAAGGTAGCACCTCAAGGTGAGCAGGTAGGAGAGGAGAGACACAGGATTTATTGTCTCCTCTTGCCAGAATATAAGTTCTGTGAAGACAAGGGGAGTTGTTGGTTTGTTCACAGTTGATACATCCAGCACCTAAAACAACTTAACCAGTATTTGTTGAACGAATGAATGGTATTGATAGATGGTAGTAATTCTGGAGATTCATTTCACTTAGAGATGGGAATCCAAGTTTTTCCTCTCTTGATGGCTGACTCTGCCCTTTAGACCTCTGCCCACTTATCAGCCTACTCATTCTCCCCGGTCACCGGTCTCAACCATTGTAGATGCTAACTTCTGTCTGGAGAAGACAGCTGGAGTGCAGTGCAGGGCTGTGTCTTCTCATTACTGATATCTGCCAACATAGAAAATCTACCCAGGTGAATTCAACATGTCATCCTTGTGGTCCAGCTGCAAGAATCCCCACCCCTTCTGGAAAGGGGCTCTACCTGGAGCACATTAAGCTGACTTTCCATTTACATGGTTGAGAGGCCACAGAGTAGACCCAAAGCTTAGTACTCACGCTCTTGCTGGCCCCACCAAAAATAAGCAAGGAAAAGGTTTTCCCTTCATTTAAGGTCTTTTTTGTAGAAGACTGCCCCTTTTCTCTGCCAGTTTTGATGCCACCTCTGCTTTCAGAATTGCCAGTCAAGAGCACTACAGTGTATAAGGCCACAAGATGGGCTTTTCTCTTCTTTTATGCTCTCAGTAAATCTACCCTGATTTCCAAGCCGACCTCAGTCACTAAGTTGTGACCTATGGCCAAGTCATTTAACCCCCAGGGCCTCTGTTTCTTCATTTATAAAGGCAGAGATCGGAAACAGATAAACTTAAGTCTCCTCTAGTCACAAATTCTTCAAATCAATAAGTAATTAAGAAAGGAGTCCACACAATAATCTTTCTGCTAGTGTAGAATAATGGAGCTAATTAACTCTTTCTTGTAATCTAATGGTGCCACTTAGTTCCCTGCCCAATATATAACCAATGTTTACTAGGCACGCACCAGATGCACAGTGTGGGGCTACCTCTCTGATGTTCCAGAACTTGTATGTTTGAATAACAACCACTTGACTTTTGATCCATGTTTTGGGGGCTTCCCTGGTGACTCAGACGGTAAAGAATCTGCCTGCAATGCAGGAGACCTGGGCTCGACCCCTGGATTTGAGAAGATCCCTGGAGAAGAAAATGGCAACCCACTCCAGTATTCTTGCCTAGAGAATTCCACGGACAGAGGAGGCTGGCGGGCGATAGCCCATTGGGTGGCAAAGAGTAGGACACAACTGACTAACACTTTCACTTTCACTTTTACTTTGGGAACTTTAGGTTCCTGTCCCAAATTCTGATGGTTCCTGTCCCAAATTCTGATATATTGTGTGGTTTGTTCACTGATCCAGTTATTCAAGAGACAGTTAGTTAAGAAGCTAAGTGCTTATTGGTTAACTCTCAATAAAGGACTGATTTGACAATTTTATAAGGGAAGAGCTGACTTTTTGAGATTTTCTTAATTTTATGAACTCGAATAATGGATGGGCAAGGTATCTGGTGATCACAACCTTCATTTAAAAATATTTCCAGAAACTAAAAGCTATCATAACTATCACCTGCTGAACACTTATGATGAACCAGTGCTTTATATTCTACCTCTAAAACAGTCTTCTAAAAAAGGTATAACTAGTCCCATAGAACAGACAGCAAAAGAGACAAGAGGCTGGAGAAGACTGTCATGTGAATCACAAATTCCGGACTCTCACTTTATATTCTACCTCTAAAACAGTCTTCTAAAAAAGGTATAACTAGTCCCATAGAACAGACAGCAAAAGAGACAAGAGGCTGGAGAAGACTGTCATGTGAATCACAAATTCCGGACTCTCACGCCATCATTTCCAAGGGTCACAGCAGTTTTCAACCAGTGTTCTAACATTTCTAAATTTCTGTGTTAATGTGATACTCTTACATGTAAACTTGCCACAGTTTCACAATTAAAATACAAACTTATTCATTGGTGTTAGTCACTCATTCACATCTAGACTCTTCGTGACTCCTTGATCGTAACCCACTGGGCTCCTCTGTCCACGGAATTTCCCAGGCAAGAATACTGGAGTGGGTAGCCACGCCCTTCTCCAAGGGATCTTCCTGACCTAGGGATCGAACCTAGGTCTCCAGCACTGCAGGCAGATTCTTTAACATCTGAGTCACCAGGGAGAGCTTCTTCTTTGTTGTTACTCTTGAGTGACAAATTGCAGCACAGCAGGAGAAGTTTTTACCAAATGAATGCAGTCGGGTTTTTTGCCTTGTTGAAAAGTATCAGACTTGAGATTTGTCACACTGAAGATCACTGTGTCCTTGGGAAAGAGCCATGAAAAATCTCTCCCAAGCAATTAAAGGGTGTCTGATCCGTTTGCCATCAGGGTTCAGAATAAGATCCATCTGTTTGTGCCCTAATACAAATGGCCTGATAGCAAAATTATCCTCACTTCCTCAGATGAATACATCTAAATAGGTTATTAATCATCATTATACAGAAAACCTTTCTCTCACACTCAGAGACTTTTTTTTAAAGTTTATTATGGTCAGATTAAAATATAGCATTTCTAAAGTTAAGCTTTAAATTGGTTTTGGAATGACAATAAACTGTCACTACACAAGGAAGAAAAATAATGGAAGGTATTAGTTTGTTAGTGGGAAATGGAATCCCTGGCTCCAGCATGATCTGGCTGACAGCACCAAAACCTTTTTAATGGAATTTTAGTTACAACTGGAGAAATAAATACAATCAGCTCTATCGATTGTGGCAATGTGGGAGGCAGGGAAGAAAAGGATAAATGATGTTAAAGAAATTGCTAATTCCAAGGAAAAATGATAAAACTGCAAGTACACAGATGTTTGGTAAGATTTCATAAAATAAATGAAAGTGTTACTGCTAGTTCTAAAATCATTATATTATGCCTATTCCTGACTAGTAAAAGCATGATCCATAGCAAGATTGAGGGAAATACTGCCTCAGATTCTGAAAAGTTAGAAACCTAGGGAGACAGGAGTCGTTTTGGAAGTTCTGAGGAGACGTGGTTACAGGTGTAAAAGAAAGGTATAAAATACTTACACACTTAGGTTCCAGTTCTAGGTCAAGTTTGAAAAATATAGAGGAACAGAAGCCTATCAACATGAAGAAGCTCATTAACCACTGGAAAGGAGAATCGGGAAAGAAAAGGAAGCTAACAGCCGTAGACTATTCCGCACACCAAGAACTATACTAGGTGCTTTGCAGCCACAAACCCGTGTAACACTTACAACACCCTGTATGATTATTCTCATGTCACATTATTTTCCCAGCATCATTCCCATTTCACGTAGGGCTCACCAAAAGCTCAGAAATTTGGGGTTTCGTGCCCAGGATCACACAATAATGTGGTCAAGATGGGATTTGAATCCCTTATATCAAGTTCTTCCACTACATACACAAATATGTCTGATATAATAGAGAACGAGCTAGGGAGCAAAGGTTATTTAAAAGATTAAACAATGCTCATGAATAATCAGTTCTGCAGTTCTGTGAACTCTACCAAAAAATGTGCAATAAAAAAATGTTTAGTCATGATTAGAGATGTGGCTTCAATTCCAAATTAAAGAGAATAATGGAGGAAACAAATATTTCTTCCATATACCTGCATGACGGAAAAGCAAGAAGTTGTATATAACATCAAGGGCCAAAGTGAAAAATGAAATTATTAGTCCAAATACTGTGTTTCCTGCAAATTATTATTTCTGGAGAGAGTAAAGAAAAAAAAAAGAAAGTCAGCTTGGGCACAACCGACTGTTTCAATAAAGGGCAACGTAGTCACAAATTCATATTGTGGGACCAAATGATTTATTAATAGCGAAGTTGAAATACAGCCAGTTAGATATTCAATGGTGATATAAATGCTGTGCCAGAACAATTTCTTCTACCTAAAATGATACTTAATGATAATAAGTATACTTTAATCAATATTAACTACATCAGCGAAAACACTGGAATTTGTCAAACTGATTTTTTTTTTAACTCTCTAGGGTATATTCAGCCAGAGCCCATGTCAATCTGGATTCCAGTTTAACAGCACTAATGGGAGATCTTGGCCTCAATTTCAGCAGTTTCATGAAAGAGAAAATACTTTCACAGAACAGTACACATTCAGATCCCATCCAAATATGCTTTAAATAGACAGAAATTTCATGGTAGTAGTGAGATGCTTTTAGCCATACTCAAATTCCCAAGAATATTGTGGGTATGTTTTCTTAATAGTGTTGACAGCACTCAGCTGAATCTTGAATCCCATCCACACTAAGGGTTGTGGTCTGCTAATGCAGATATCCAGGACCAATGACAGAGATGTAAGGCAGGATTCATGTTCAGCAAAACCTGAACATGAATTTAGAAGGTAAATCCCTTCTAAAACTGAATTTGGTCAGTGTGCTGCACAATTCTTAGAGAAGCAATAATTCTATTGATTTCAAGATAATTCAGTAACAGAAACTGAATAAGCAAGATGCTTTTGGAAACTGCATCCCTCACTGAAAGTTTAAAACCTGACTGCTAGAATACTAATTTTAAGGGATTTTTTTAAAGAAAAATTCCTTGTTTTGGTTTGACTTTTTAATGCAATTTCAATTTCAGTGTGTTTGGATATATGTCAATTCAGGGAGAAAGTTGAGATCAAACAGGCAGTTGGCTCTTTCAGAGACATTACCAACACGGCCCAATTAAACAGCTTGGTAAGTCTATTCAATGAATGTTTAAGATAAGACATGTACTATAAATGAACTAGACCTAATGCACACCTATAGAACACTCCACCCAGCAACAGTTGAATACATATTCTTCTCAAGTGCACAAAGAATATTCTCCAGGACTGACCATACGATAGGCCATAAAACAAACCTACAAACATATTTAAAAGGACTGAAATTATGCAAAGGATGCTTTCTGGCCACAATCGCATGAAACTAAAAATCGATAAGAAAGAAATCTGGAGATTCAAAAATATGTGGAAATCAAAAACCACTTCCAAGTAAACAATGGATCAAAGAAGAAATCACAAAGGAAATTAGAAAATACTTTGAAATAAATTGAAAATACAGCATACCAAAACTTATGAGATGCAGCAGAAGCATAACAGAGATATTACATGACACAGCAATTTCACTCCTAGATATATCCCCAAAAGAAAACATTTGTGTACAAGTGCTTGTAGTTGAAGGATCAGGGATAGAGAGTGACTATTAATGAGTGTGGGTTTTCTTTGGGGGCAATGAAATGCTCTAAAATTGACTCCAGTAATGGTTGTACAACTCTGAATATACTAAAAGAAATTGAATTGTACACTTTAAATGAGTGAATTGGGTATATAAATTAGACCTCATTAAGTCTGTTAAAAATGTAAATTAATGGTCTAAAACTCACAATTAAAAAAGAAAGAGAGACATCTGACTGCATACAGGTTTTAGAGGCCAGCCACCACCTCAGGCAAAGCAGTGGGACTGAGACACTCTGGTTGCCTCGAGGTTACCTAATGGCCTTGGAGTCTCTAGAAAGAACCTGCTGAATCACCCCTTCCACACCACCATGACCTCCTCACTCCAATAGCTCACTTGGTACTTGAACGAACAGCAGAGCCCAAAACAAACTCACTGATAGCCCTGCCCAGGACCACAGGAAAAAAAAATGGCATGACGTAAAGGAACTGGCTGCTGATAGAGATTGGCCTATCCTGGAAGGCACAGCAGAATGAAATTAGAACCTTACCTAAAACCATATCCCATTGTTTCCATTTTCCTCTGAGTATTTTGGAATTGTATGGATTTCTCTCACCTTCTCACTTCCTTTAAATGAAATTCCACCTACTGAAAGAAGTTCTTTCACCTCGTTTACCTCTCACATCTCATTCCAAATCTGAGAAAAACCTTCATTTCCAGAAAGTCTTGCTAAAGCTTTTTCACTTAAAAGGAAGAAGGAAGAACCAGCACTGATGTCATATCCCATGAATTGTGGTAACAGTTCACCACACAGCTTCCAATTGAAGACCTTGGCAATCCTGGAACAGAGAGACTGACAGAGAAACAAGTACTTCTTAAATCTTGACTGTTCTCCAATAATGGAGTTCTGCCTTTACCCAAGAAAGGTTTCATTGTTTTGTATTGTTTTGCTTTAAATGAAACCTTTGGAAAAAAAATCTACAGCATAAGAGTGGCACTGCCTAAGAATTTAATGCAAAATCCTCCTCTGGAGTATTTTTACAACAAGTCATGCAGTACATAGAGCATAAGTGTTTATTGCTCACACTAAGATTCAAGAAGATGTCATCTCTGTTAAACAAGAATGGGCAGAATAAGAAAAGTGGGTAGTAAAAGAAAAAGCACAGCAGAAGAAATTTAATTCACACCAGAGGCAATATAAAACAGACTTTACACAACAGGAAATGGAATGAAGAACAGACTTGAGAAAGTACTCAAAAGAAAAGAAGAAACTGAAAGGATGAGTCTGCAGGTAACCATTCTGAAGGTCTGAGCAGAAAACCTGCCTATGAATAACAGATATTATTAAAGGAATTAAGGAGTTAAACAGAGAAGGGAAAAGGAACACACCCTGTATTTTGACTTGATTTTTCTCTTGGAGGAAAATAATTCTGAAAGGTTAAGGCATTTTCCAAAGGCCACATGTATAATCTGTGCAGCTGGGATACAAATCCAGATGTATATGATCGCTAAATGTATGTGTTTTGTTAATCACAGCATCCAAAAGATGCTAAAAGAAAATTTTCAAAACCTGGGAAAGGAGTTGCAATTGCTATGTGCTCAGCAAGTTATTTTTAAGAATCTAGAAGTCATATCCATCATTTATAAAATTGCACTATTTCTAAAAGCAAGACAGAGTTTAGAGTCTCTTCTGCAATAATAAATGGAGAAAACAGTGGGGTAATTTCTACAACTGTGCTGTCCAGAATAGTACTTTAAATTAGGGAAAGCAAAAAAACAAAATTTTTTTTTGTAGTTGCTCGGTGGCACTAGTAACTGTTCAAGTGTTCAACAGCCATATACGGCTACTGGCTATTATAGTGGACATCACAGATACATACCATTTCCATCACTGCAGAAAGTCATATTGGACAGGCTAGATCATAGAGTTTTAAGTAAAAGTTCTTAACCAAGTAATTGTATAAGGAAGTTGGAATTTCTGTTTTAAGGGTAGAGAAGATATTTTTTAGTTCTGTACAAATCTCAGAAAATATACTACCCTTGTACCTTTCTGAGAAAAATGCTTGTATATGCAACCCTGCAGACAAGTCTCAACAGACCACAAATCCCACATGGAATTGAATTGTGGGATTCAATTCAATTGCCTGAATTTCCACTACCTATCCCTGATAACTTCATTTCATACATTAGTCTTTCTTTTTCTCCTCCCCAATATCATTTTTTTAATTGAAGGAAGATTACAATGTTCTGTTTTCTGTTTTCTGTTGGCTTCTGCCATACAATAACATAAGTCAGCCATAATTATATATATACCATCTCCTTCTTAGCCTCCCTCCCCTCCCTCCATTCCAACCCTCTAGGTCAGCACAGATTGTCATGCTGGGCTTCCTGTGTTATACAGCAACTTCTCACCAGCTACCTATTTTACACATGGTAGCATTTCACACATTCTTTTTTTAAAATCAATTAACTTATTTTAATTGGAGGATAATTACTTTACAATATTGTGGTGGTTTTGGCCATACATCGACATGAATCACATTCTCCTTTCAAGCTTGACTTCTTCATCCTCTTCCCTGTCCATCTCTCGCTTTCCAATCCCCACAGCTCCTTCTTAACCAAAGACCTTCACCTCATTCCTCAAAGAGCAAATAAAGCAGCTGAACACGAACCCTCCTGGGTCAGGTTCATGTGCATGTGTAAATGAAGAGGAGCCCCAGCTTCTAGAAAGACCAGCCCCTTCGACTGCACCTCAGTTTCTTGCACGTTTCAGAGACTGCACTTCGGCCACTCTTCCTCTTTCCTCGGAAGCAACCAGTCTTCCTCTCCACGAGGTCATGCCCACCAGCATAAAAACATGCTCAAAACTTTTTATTAAAGGATGGTTGGACCCTAAGAACCTCCAGCTATAACCCCATTTTTTTCTGCTCCCCTCATTCCAGTCTCCGTTCAAAGGACATCTCCTCAAGGTGCCTCTCACTGACCATCCTTTCCAAAGCTGCCCACACCTACATCCACAGTTTCTATTACATTGGGATGTTTTCTTCATAACACATATATCAGTAGGAAAAACAGTTCTAAGACTGCAGACTTGTCTGCCTTGTTCATACCGCTCATCTCCAACGGAGCAAAAAATAATAAAGTAATGGTAATTACTGTGCCATGGTCTGAGTATGAGTCATTTCATTCAATTTTCACAGCCTTGAGGAACATCTTATTAATGTCTCATTTTACAGCTCAGAAGACTAAGACCCAGGAAGGTGGTGTAAGTTGCCCAAGGCCATACAACTAGTAAGTGCTAAAGCCAGAGTCAAACCTAAGCAGGCTGTCCCTATGGCCCTTGCTCTCAACCAACATATTTCACTGGCTCCTCCTTACAACAGATACTCTACATACACTTTTTTTTGTCTGTTCATTGAATGGATATTTTAGTCAAGTCATCAAGAAACAAAACAAAACCCTCTTTCAAGAATGAGAGGATTAAGGGAGTGAATAAAGGTTACAAGGATAATGATGACTTGACCACCAATAAAGAAAAGTATAATATTGAGCTATCTATATAATAAATGCATATACGGGAGCAAAAAGAGAAGGCTAAAGGAAAAAACTGCAAAAAAGGATTCATAGTAAAAACAGCAAAAATAAAAATATTGAGAAAATCAAGATATAATTATAAATGATGGCTCCATCTACTCACAATATTTCATTTGTGTTTGCAATGAGAGATGTCTTAATAATAAGAGGTTTGATCACAGGTACTACACCGGACACTTGCTCCCCTAAATGTTTGTCCTATACTTTCCTGAACCCGTAACTTTTCTCATGCCATTTTTATTTCAAAGCCCCAACTTTTCTTCCTCCCTCCCATTACATTTTTCAGACTGAGGGGCTCAAAGAGTTCTCTCCTTTTTGATGTTAAAATCTTTGCTATATACAACACTCAGTGCAAAAAGCTACATGACAGCACATACATTTACATGTATTTTTCTACCTTTTCCCAAGTTGAGTGTCCCTTCAAACGAACCTGGGACCTTTGGGGAAGGCAACTCTGTCTTGTACTGCTCTTTCTTTCCCCAGGGAAAGAGAAATACCATAGTATTTTATAAATAAATTAGGTGAACAGGAGAAGGCAAGAAGAAAACCATATGTATTTAATTATCTAATACTTAGTGGCAGTTTCATATAAAAAAGAATACCATGTTTCTACGAAAAATAAAATGTATGGGAATTAGCAATATTTTCCCTAAGTCTTTATTTCTTTGCTAGTCCAGTTAATAGGAATTAGATATTGGCCATTACTAATATCTGATCACTTTCCATTATTGTGTATCTGCTAATATGTCTAACTAATCATTTTTATCGACCTCCAACACCTCCTTAAAATTGTTATCCCTTTGGAGAGCCTTTAATCAACTACGAACAAAAATGTAAACTGTATTTTCCTGTGAACTTCCATATAGCTCTGCACACACAGAGATCGGTCTGCCTCCATACCTGCAGCAGTTCTAGTAAAGGTTATTTTAAAAGTCAGCAAGTTCATAAGGACAATTCAACAGCAGACAATCAATTCAAGTACAACTGAAAGAACTTGTTATAATTCTTCACTATATTCCAGCTTATAAATTTTAGGTATTCTGCCTTAGACTCTGAATTTTACCCAGGCTTGTAACATAGGGTTTCAAGATTAAGCAAATAAAAACAACACAAAAACAAGATGTCAAATTTAATTTGGATTTTATATAAACAACAAAAAATTTTAGTACAGTTATGATGCTTGGGGTACACTTATACTTTTTAAATATTCCAGAGGTTATATTTATGTTAAAACATTATTTGTTGTTTATCTGAAATTGCAATTTAACTGGCTGGTTTGTATTTTATAGGGCAACTCTACCCTAAAGGATAAAATGTCAGACTTTCCGTATTTCCGGAACCATCTTCACTTAGCACTGATGTCATACATATCTCTGTAGAGATGCTTTCCAGCTAATCCAATCTCTCTGCCTCTTGCTTATCCTTGTTCTGTTCCTACTGGAGATATTTCAAATGAGTTCTGATTATCTCTTCAGATTTTGCTCTAGCTCAGCTCTTTGCTTTAAAAGGGCCAAGTCACCACCAGTATTTCCCAACATGAATTATACTGAAGGCTGATGAGCTATCGAAATTCTCTTCCGCAGGCTCCACAAGTGAAAGAGAGAAGAAAAAATAGTCACAATACATCTGAAGTCATGGAGGAGAGAGAGGCAGAAGATGTGAGGCAATAAATATTTTCCGTAAGACTGGGGTTTGGAGAACTCCAATCAGTCCATTCAATCAGTGTTGACCAGAGGTCACGGGCTCACAGATCCAGACAGGCTTTGTATGACCCACAGAGTTTAATCCTTGGGATTTGGTGTTTTTTTTGTTTTAAGAATTATCAATTAATTACTCAAACTTAATAATGATAATATCCTGAAACTCGCTCTGTGTTTTTTTTCTTGAAAAAGAAGGCCTCGCAATTCTGGTCTTGTATTCCTAAATGATAACCAGAGATCAGAGCCAAGAGGTACCCCAGAATCCCCAAAGACTCCACTCACTATTACCCCACCTGCATCCTCCTGTACATACAAGCTGCTGTGGGGTGTATGACCCTTTCAAACCAACCCTTCACTTTTCACAAGCACATGCAACCAACCATCCTGGCTCCTGCTTCCCATCTGCAGAGATTCCATGAGCTAACTAGACATCTCACACCTAGTAGGTCCCCTGTCCCTACCAATCATTTGCATGACATCCTAGCTGGATAAAGAGTATATTTGCCCAGGGACTTCCCTGGTGGTCCACTGGGTAAGACTCCATGCTTCCACTGCAGGGGGCATGGGTTTGATCCCTGGTCAGGGAACTAAGATCCCATATGCCATGTGATGTGATTAAAAAAGAGAGAGAGAGAAAGAGTATGTTTGCCCAGATGTAAAACAAAGCTGATTACAAACCAAGATAGAGAGTTCTGCACATGAGATAGGGGGAAAATACCCTGGAAAAAATATGTAGCAAGTTATAAATCAAGAGGGAAATGTGAGGTTTAGAATCTAGAATCCCTAAGTCCTTATATTAAATGAACAGTATCAGATTCAAATTCAACTGAACCATATGTAGTATCTTCATTAGTTATCATTAGAGCAATGACAAATGCAACCAGTCCTCCTTATTCGAATCAATTGTAGCACAACTGGTTTTTTTTTTCCTGCTCAAAATGGTGTTTGTAAACTGTACAATCCATCAACACTTGAAGACAACCTGAAGCAAAGCATTTATATCAGCAAGTCTTCATGTTGAAATTCACTGACCCAGATATTACAAAGAAGGTAAATTAAAAACTGCCATAGACTACACCAGTAGAATAATTGGTAAACATTGCACACCAGTAACAGAACAGACTAGAAAAGAGAAGCCTGGTATAGTGCATTATTTCACATTTATTTGGCAAACCTCCTAAGCTTGCAACCTCACAAGGATTCTGTCATCCAAGGTGCTCAACAGCAGATGATACATTTTTCAGAAGTCAATTCCTATACCAAAATAAATTAAAATTCTCTAATAGGTTTCCCTGGTAGCTCAGTTGGTAAAGAATCCACCTGCAATACAGGAGACCTCAGTTTGGCCCCTGGATGGGGAAGATCCCTTGAAGAAGGAAAAGGCTATACAGTCCAGTATTCTGGCCTGGAGAATTCTATGGACTGTATAGTCCATGGGGTGGCAAAGAGTCGGACATGACTGAGCGACTTTTCCTCACTCACTCACTCAATTGGGTTAACAACACAAACCACAATTTTCTTTTATTAGCATAGCCTTATATGAATAATTAGGTTCATGATTCAGGACGTAGTATGTGTAGTTTTATCTCATTTTTAGATAGTCACACAATCCTTTTTAAGATAACCCAGACAAACCTTTTTTCTGGGCAACAGATTTTCCACTTTCCTTTTTTAAAATTAGTTTCTTTTGCCTTTGCTTTCTTTCCTTTTGCCTTAATATTTAACTCCATCTCTAAAGCAAAAGTCCTTTGTCCCTATCAGGGTTATATCAATTACAGTTGGCTTGTCACTACCAGGAAAGGATGCTTGGGGAAGAGAGAGTCAGTCCTCACTCACACCTCCACCCTGCCCGTCAGCACCGTGGTTTCTCCATACCACGTGCCTCTACTCTCCCTGGCTGAGCACTGGCAGATGACAGGCCCCTCTGTGTCCTGGGTCCTAGGAGGACGTGCCAGTTGTCTGGAAGGTCTGGAAAGGCAGCACCTGCCTTCAATCCCATCTAAGGAAATGGGCTACAATCCTATACATGCAACATAAAAGCAAAATGTAAGTGGAAAACCACCTTTCTGGGCTTCTGGCTGCATCATTCTAATCTCTGCCTCCACCTTCATGCCACCTTCTCGCCATGTGACTGCCCTCCTCTCTCTGTCATAAAGACACTCGCAATGGCAAATAGGGTTCACCTGAATAAACCAGGGTAATCTCCCCATCTCAAAATCCTTAATCACATCCACAAACTCTCTGTTGAAACAGAGTAGTATTTACAAATCACAAAAAGTAGGACTTGTGTCTTGGGGTGGCCACTATTCAACCTACTACAAGATGAGCACAGTGCTAGATGGGAACGGGCTTAACTGGCTGAGAAGCACCAGCCAGCTACACGCTGTCTTTCAATTACATAGTGTACTGGAGATACTACATTCTTACTAAACAAGCCCCAGTTGTAAAAGTCATCCTTTAGCACTTAGCAGCTGAAAGAGTCAAGATTCTTAATCTGGAAAATCACCTGAATGGCAAAGTGAGTTGAACTAAATTAAGAAATTGTTCAGCAGGCAAAACTATACCTCTCAGAACTTGATAAGGACCCTGTTCAGAAAGCACTTCATGAATAGGACAAAGGTCTACTGTTACAAAACTAATACGTCTGGCTAAACAGAGAATATAATATGTTGAAATGTGATCCACCCAGGATACTCTGGTTTGGATGCAAATGAAAGGACAGGGGAGAAAACAAAATATACTTTCTAGGACACCACATGAAAACCCACAAGTGAAATGTGGAGCGTTGCGTGAGAGCAAAACCTACTATAAATAATTCTTAAGTTTAAAGGGAAGGAATAAAATATTACAGAATTGGGAATGAAATTCAGCGTTGAGAAAACAATGAAGATAGAATATAAATAATTTGATCAAGTTTTATCTAAGATAGGCCACAGTCATGGACAAACATTTGAAATGTGTGTAACCAGAAAGAGAGATGAATTTAATATATTATCACAGGATTCAAAGCAATGGGAGAAAACTATCTTCAAGTGAAACCATGGAAGCATTTTTAAAGGTCATAAGCTAGACTTCGGAGAAGGCAATGGCACCCCACTCCAGTACTCTTGCCTGGAAAATCCCACGGATGGAGGGGCCTGGTAGGCTGCAGTCCATGGGGTCGCTAGGAGTCGGACACGACTGAGCGACTTCACTTTCACTTTTCACTTCCATGCATTGGAGAAGGAAATGGCAACCCACTTCAGTGTTCTTGCCTGGAGAATCCCAGGGACAGGGAGCCTGGTGGGCTGCCATCTATGGGGTCACACAGAGTCGGATACGACTGAAGTGACTGAGCAGCAAGCTAGACTTGCTGCATTAACTTCAAAAGAAGACAAATAAAATATCAACTTATTTTCATCACTGGGGGCATTGAAAGTAAGTTTTACTTCCTTATGAACATCTGACCTAGGCAGTCTTTTCGTAAGTAGGATGGGGGGAAATATTCTTAACGGCTTGCTTCTCTCTTCCCTGTTGGCACCTCAGAGAAATACTCAGATATTTCAGATACCAAGTTTTCATCCCTTCTTCTACATCTAATCTGAATTTTCAGATTAGAGTCTGGCGATAACATCAGATAGCTGCTGCTGCTGCTGCTGCTGCTGCTAAGTGGGGTGCCATCGCCTTCTCCAACATCAGATAGCAGGTCTTCATAAATATAATGTTGAAAACACAAGCACTATGAGCTGAAAAGTCCTGAAATACAGACAGTCAGGGAATTATCAGAAATTCACATGATTTGAGTTCATTTGACTTTATTGAGTGCTTATTATTAGCCAGGGCTTCCCTGGCGGCTCAGATGTCAAAGAATCTGCCTGCAATCCAGAAGACCTGGGTTCAGTCCCTGGGTTGGAAAGATCCCCTGGAGAAGGAAATGGCAACCCACTCCGGTATTCTTGCCTGGAGAATCCCATGGACAGAGGAGCCTGGGTGGCCACAGGCCATGGGGTCACAAAGAATCAGACATGACTGACGTGACTAACACTACTATTATCCAGGCACTGTGCTAACTTTGATGATTTCTTTAAGTCCTCACAAAAGTCTTATGAGGGAAGTACCATGTGCATGGAAACTTTGCAGCCAACAAGCATATAAAGTCATGATCCCAAGACTAGAAATAGCAGAGTGACGATTTGAATGCTGAGTCTAACTCCAGATGGAACTCCCTCTTGCTGCTGCTGTCTGATGGCACAGTTCTCTTTCTGAATGCTCACTGCACACCTGGAACTGCCCAAGACAACCACCCAGATGAAGATATGCCTCCGACCTCCCTGGGAGTTAGATACCTAAGAGTAAAGCCAGTTAAGGAAACTGCCACACAAAAAGATTATGCAGCTTGCCCATGGCCACACAGTTAGTAAACGTGTTGATCTATCACAGGTAGATCAACATTTCAACACAGGAAGGGAAATTCTAAAGGTAGTGTCCTTGCCAAGTGCACCAACAATAAAGACTTAGTGATTTTTGTCACATTTCCTAAAACCTTCTCAGACCAAGTACAGAAAAGGAACCCACACAGCTAATCTGCCTGGTGAGGAATGACTACTTTAAACCTCCACCTCCCCTCACTTCTAGCCTCACATCCACATGCCAGTTCCATGGCTTTCCAAAGGTGAGGATTAAGTAGCGTTGTCACTTTTAATACATTTTGAAGGGGAAAATGCTGCCAGGTTTTCTAATGACCTGATGTGCTAAGCATAAGTAAACATAAGAAAAGGAATAGAAAGAGGCACCTATAAACAAGTCAGAAAAAAAATGCAAGCACCAAAGGCAAGTCAAAAATCACTTTCCCACCACTACCTGTGTTCAGTCATGTAGGCATCAACTTTTTTAAAAAGCTACACTGCCAGCCTTTATCTGAGGAGTCTTTCAGGTATATTGAAGAGGCTGCTGGCTGGCATAAACCTGAAGACAGAGGGAGGAAGAGAGGAAATAATTTGGTCCAAAGCAGAGCTAAGCAACAAGTAAACCAAAAGGGGCTTTTGTGTGTGTGTGTGTGTGTGTGTGTTGTTTTTCCATTTACCATGAGAAACTTCATGAACACAATCTATTGCCTTGGTTTGTAGATCCAAATTCAAGCAAGGGGAATGTTTCCTCCAGTTCCTGGAAATCCAGAGCTAGGATGAGGGATGAGCAACCAGTGCTCACCTTTACAACTTCCTTTTAATGTCCATAATGGGAGGGAGAGCATGGTTGTGATAGGCTAGGGGATGGGGTGGGGAGAGGCAAAAAAAAACTCAAATTACTAACTAGGTAGCAGTTATGATTTTCTTCTTGTCTCACACACATACACACACACACACGAAGGACAAAAGGACACTCTGTACCAATGTCCAATACAATTACAAGCATGCCTCATTTTATTTTTTGTGAGTTTTTTAAAATTAATTTTTATTGGACTATATTTGCTTTACATTGCAGTGTTAGTTTCTACTATACAGCAAAGTGAATTCAGCTATCAGTTCAGTTCAGTTCAGTCATTCAATCGTGTCTGACTCTTTGCGACCCCATGAATTGCAGCACGCCAGGCCTCCCTGTCCATCACCAACTCCCAGAGTTCACTCAAACTCATGTCCATCGAGTCAGTGATGCCATCCAGCCATCTCATCCTCTGTCGTCCCCTTCTCCTCCTGCCCCCAATCCCTCCCAGCATCAGGGTCTTCTTCCAACGAGTCAACTCTTCGTATGAGGTGGCCAAAGTACTGGAGTTTCAGCTTTAACGTCATTCCTTCCAAAGAACACCCAGGGCTGATCTCCTTTAGAATGGACTGGTTGGATCTACTTACAGTCCAAGGGACTCTCAAGAGTCTTCTCCAACACCACAGCTCAAAAGCATCAATTCTTCGGCGCTCAGCTTTCTTCACAGTCCAACTCTCGCATCCATACATGACCACAGGAAAAACCATAGCCTTGACTAAACGGACCTTTGTTGGCAAAGTAATGTCTCTGCTTTTCAATATGCTATCTAGGTTGGTCATAATTTTTCTTCCAACACCTATACATATATCCCCTCTTTTTTGGATTTTCTTCCCAATAGATCACCAAAGAGCACTGAGTGTTCTCTCAGCGCTTACAGGAAGCTCTCATTAGCCATCTACTGTATACATAGTGCCAGTAGTGGATACATGCCAATCCTAATCTCCCTACTCATCCCACCGCTCCTTACTCCCTTCGTATCCATACATTTGTTCTCTGTGTCTGTGTCTCTACTTCTGCTTTGCAAATAAAATCATGCCTCCTTTTATGACATGCCTTTTCCTTACAAACTGAGAGTCTATGGCCACCCTGTGTTGTGTCAGTCTCCCGGCACCATTTTTCCAACAGCGTTTGTTCACTTTATGTCTCAGTGTCACATTTTGGTGACTCCTGCAATGTTTCAGACTTTTTCATCATGATGGTATTTGTTACAGTGATAGGTGATCAGTGATCTCGGATGTTACCCCTGTAATTATTTTGGGGGCACCATAAATCACGGCCACATAAGATGGCAAACAATGGATAAATGTGTGTGTGCTGGCGGCTCCACCATGAGCCATTCCCCTTTCTCTCCCCCTCTCCTCAGGCCTCCCTGTTCCCTGAGACACAGCAATCCTGAAGTAAGGCCATTTAACAACCCTGCAACATCCTCTGAGTGTTCAAGTGAAAGGAGGAGCCACATACCTTTCACTTTAAACCAAAAGCTAGACACAGTTATGCTCAGTGAGGAAAGCATGTCAAATGCTGACATGGGCTGAGAAAATCAGCCTCTTGTGCCAGCTTGTGAATGCAGAGGAAAAGCTCTTGAAGAAGGAAATGAAAAGCGCTATTCCAGTGAACACATAAATGATAAGAAAGCAAAACAGTCTTAGCACTGATTGGAGAAAGTTTTAGTGATCTGGATAGAAGATCAAATCAGCCACCAACATTCCCTTAAGCTAAATCCTATTCAAGAGCAAAGCCCTAAGTCTCTTCAGTTCTGCTAAGGCTAAGAGAAGTGAGGAAGCTGCTGAAGAAAAATTTGAAGCCGGCAGAGGCTGATTCCTCAGGTTTAAGGGGAAAAAAAAGCTGTCTCCATAACATCAAAGTACAAGGTGAAGCAGAAAGTGTTGATGTATGAGTCGAAAACAAGACACAAAAATCTGCAGCAGGTTTTTCAGAAGACGTGAGTTAAGTAACAAAGGTGGCTACATTAAACAACAAATTTTCCATGTAGATGAAACAGCCTTATATTGGAAGAAGACGCCATCTAGGACTTTTATAGCTAAAGAAGAGAAGTCAATGCTTGGCTTCAAAGCTCCACAGGTCAGGCTAACTCTCTTGTTAGGGGCTAATGCAGCTGGTGACGTTAACTTGAAGTCCATGCTCATTTTCCATTGAGAAAAATCCTAGGGTCCTTAAGAATTATGCTAAATCTACTCTGCCTGTGCTCTATAAATGAAACAACAAAGCCTGGATGACGGCACATCTGTTTACAACATGATTTAATGAATATTTTAAGCCCACTATTGAGACCTACTACTCAGAAAGAACAAATTTCTTTTAAAATAGAACTGCACATTGACAAAGCACCCGGTCACCCAAGAGCTCTGATGGGAATATACAATGAGATTAATCTTGTTTTCAGGTCTGTTAACAAAAACCATCTATTCTGCAGCCCATGGATCAAGGAGTAACTTCAATTCTCAAGTTTTAAGAAATGCATTCCACAAGGCTATATGGCTGCCACAGACAGTGATTCTTCTGATGGATCTGGGCAAAGTCCATTGAAAACCTTCTGGAAAGGATTCGCCATTCTAGGTGCCATGAAGAACATTTGTGATTCATGGGAAGAGGTAAGAATATCAGTATAAACGTTTGACTTTGGGTGAAGTTGATTCCAGCCCTCATGGTTGACTCTGAGGGGGTCAAGACTTCAGTGGAGGAAACAACTGCACATATGGAGGAAACAGAGAACTAGAATTAGAAGTGGAGTCTGAAGACGGGATTACAATGCTGCCATCTCATGATAAAACTGAACATATGAGGAGTTGCCAGTGGCTTCCTGGGATGGAGTCTACTCCTGGTGAAGATGCTATGAGGATTGTTAAAATGACAACAAAAGATTTAGGATAATACATAAACTTAGCTAATCAAGCAAAGGTGGGGCTTGAGAGGATTGACTCTAATTTTCAAAGTTCTACTAGGGGTAAAGTACAATCAAACAGCATTGCATGTTACAGAGAATTCATTTGTGAAAGAATAAGTCAATCAACACAGCAAATACCATTGTTGTCTTCTTTAAGAAACTGCCACAGCCACCCAAATTTTCAGCAACCACCACCCTCATCAGTCAGCAGTCATTAACATGGAGGCAAAAAGATAATGCCATCTCCCAAGGTTCAGATGATGGTTGACATTTTTTAGCAATAAAGTACTTTTAAACTAAGGTATATACATTGTTATTTTAGACATAATGCTACTGCACACTTAACAGAGTACAGTATAGTATAACTTTTATATGCACTGAGAAACCAAAAAAAATCATGTGACTAGCTCTGCTGCAATATCCATTTTACTGTGGGGGTCTGGAACTGAACACATAACAGCTGCAAGGAATGCCTGTATCCTCCCAAATGCAGAACAACAAGATTTATATGGGAGAAGAAAAGAAATCTATTCAGCATTTATTCAGAAAAGTAATATCCAAAATTTGTGTGACCAGTAAGAAACAATCTATCTTCCTCTTTCATAATTTTTAATAATCCACTACATTTCTTATATGCATGTGTGGGGGCTCGGTCACTCAGTCATATCCAACTCTTTTCGACCCCATAAAATGCAGCCAGCCAAGCTCCTCTGTCCATGGAATTTTCCAGGCAAGAATACTGGAGGGGGTAGCCATTCCCTACTCAAGGGAATCTCCCTAAACCAGGACTTGAACCCACGTCTCCTGCATTGGCTGGCGGATTCTTTAGCACTGAACCACCAGGAAGCCCTTCTTATTTGAGTAGAAAAGCAATGCAAAGAGGTACCCTTCTCTTCCCCCCAAAAAGAGTGAGGCAATATAAAAGAAGAGCGACAAGCAAAGATAATATGTTGTCCAGACTTAGGGATGTGATTATTTTCATAAATATGCAATGGTTAAAAGCTTATTAGACAGATGTGTTCACTCATACCCCTTGTTGCTCCTGTTACTATCATTAGTCACATCTTTCCTTTTTGATGCCTTCCCCACCAACATCACTGGCACCACAGGAAAATTAAGGTCATAGTGTAATAGAAGTTTTGCCACGTAAATCAAAGATAGGATTTTCTTGTACAATCAACGCCTTTGAAATATATACCATAAGCTCATGGGGATGTAACTGTAGTCAACAATCATTAAGTTTTACAAACAGCTGTGTCCCAGCCCTACGATGTGCATTAACATCTCAGAAATAACACTGCCTCTATAAGGATAAGTTAAACAAGAAAAAGTCAAATCATGGCATATTCAGCCATGGAAAACGAAATAGCCCACAGAGTTTCTGCAGAAATAACAATTCATGAATAAAACATCTGCATCATATACAGCTTCAGAAAGAATCAATTATATTAAAGGCTTTCGTGACGTAGGATAATATGCATGTATTTAAACTTTTCTTTTTGACAAATGACAGAATATCATCAAATTCTTCCACATTCATTGAAAAGATACTGCCAGTCTAAATGCTGACAACATCCACTGCCTCTTCACATGTGGTAGAAAAAGGGGAGGATGAGGCATACTGCCTCGTTAATGCTCACATTAAGGCTCAGAATATAGCTTCACACGTAGAAAACTGTATAAAAGTAAAAGAACATCTGCAGAAATAGCCCAATCTCTGGGGGGGGGAAGTGTGGAGTTTAGATAAGCAAGTCCCAAATTTATTCACCATATTGCATATAAAGACTTATATTAAAGACTTCCAAAAATAAGGCTAGGAATTCATTTAACAGAAGGCCACTCAATACTTTACTATTTACATCCTGCTTACTTTCAAAAATGAATTTGATTTAATGTACAATAAAAGATGGGCTTCCCTGGTGGCTCAGATTGTAAAGAATTAGCCTGCCAATGCAGGAGACAAGAGATGTGAGTTTGATCCCTGGATCCCCTGGAGGACATGGCAACCCACTCCAGTGTTCTTGCCTGGAGAATCCCATGGACAGTGGAGCCTAGCGGACTTCAGTCCACAAGACTACAGAGGAGTTGGACACAACTAAAGTGACTTAGCACCCATGCACAACAAAACACACATCCAATCCAAGCAGATATAATAGCAATTTAGCACAGTGGCTATGAGCCCAGACTCTGGAGGTAGAGCCGATGGGACCTGAACTCCAGCACTGCAACTTACTAGCTTTGTGACCTTAAACAAGCTACTTCACATCCCTAAGCCTCAATTTTCTTCCCTGTAAAACAAAAAGAATACCATCTGATTTCATAGGGCTATGTTTGAAATAACATACGTAACATACATAAAGTGCCAGCGCCAAGCTAGGATTCAAATAGTAATTAAGAAACTACAGATGTTGTATTTTGCAATTAATTATAATAAAAGCTTCTAGAAGACTCTCTGAACTGCCAGGTTGTCCTTATTAACTAAAAAAGAAAAAGTCTGTATCTTTCACTAACAAATATATGAATGCCATATAGCTATAAAAATTAAAGAAACGGACCCCTTCCTGTCTCCAAGAAAAAAGTCATTTCACCTCGTGGCCTAGAAGAAAACGTGCAAACAGGATATAAAATGTGGTTTAAGAATTCATTTTGCATTAAGATTTCATTTGTGTTTGAATGGTCTAAGCAGTTGAGACACCAGAGTTTTATACATCAAACAGCCGTGATTTTGGTTTGAAAGATTTTAAGAGCAGGAACTACCTAGCAGCTGGCTACTTTAATCAAGATTTCTATTTTTAAAAACTGCATCTTCTTGTGTCCCTAGACTGACTTAGCTACAAACTGTTTACCTTGAGAAGCAAGAAAAAAAGTAATTTATTTGGTATTGTAACTCTAATTACTGAAGATTTGACCAAAGGGATTGTTTAGCTTTCTTTCTGAGAGTAATTAGCCCCTGGATTCACCTGCCTTGCTAAAAACATGGACGTAGATGATTATCTTTCACTTAACTTGGGCAGGAAGGCAGGTACACAGCTCTTCTAAAAGCTACGTGGGATGTAATTGGTGCTGTTAAAATTCAGTGTAGCTAGAAGACACTACTTTTGTTTTATATTATTGAGGATTGGAATTCAACACACAAAGAGCGTATTCTTACCCACCATCATTCTCAGAATGGTTTTATATGACACAGACTCTTCAGATGCACGAACAGCTTGTGATTCATGCTCAATTATAGTTGGCCCCAAAACGGTTCTGCCTGTGAATTAAAAACTGACTACAGATGGATTGCTCAATGGTGTCAATGTCCTTCATGGCTTCTCAACATATGACTGAAATGGATGACAATCTGTTGATCCCCAGTCAAGACAGACACAGGACTCAACGAAGGCTTCTGAGGTTGTACATCCTGAATGTGCACCCAGAGAACAGGATCTGGAATTGGCGATAACCGAATGCCACCCTTTTAAAAAAGTTTTTTCTAAACTTTGAATCCATTCTAAAGAAATTCTAGTTGAGGGACCAATAGCAAGATCTACCACTTGGAAGAGAATTTCAAAAGTTCTCCTGATACCCTCAGGCACTTGCTACTTCTCTTTTGACTTTCAAATAACCTCCCCATTGAGATTTTCGGAGAAGGCAATGGCACCCCACTCCAGCACTTTTGCCCAGAAAATCCCATGGATGGAGGAGCCTGGTAGGCTGCAGTCCATGGGGTCGCTAAGTCAGACACGACTGAGAGACTTCACTTTCACTTTTCACTTTCATGCATTGGAGAAGGAAATGGCAACCCACTCCAGTGTTCTTGCCTGGAAAATCCCAGGGATGGAGGAGCCTGGTGGGCTGCCGTCTTTGGGGTCGCACAGAGTCAGACACGACTTAAGTGACTTAGCAGTAGCAGCATTGAGCTTTTACTAACAGGAGAGGAGTAAGCAAAGAAAGGAAGCATGTTGAACCAACACTTGAAACTGTTTTCCAATTGTCTGGTGTCAACCTAGACAAAGCTTCCTTGGGCATGCCATAGCATTGTCTCCAAACCTCTCTTTTCCATAACAAAAAACAGACAAGCATACACATACACACTAAAACTTGTGGATTATGTGAAGCTAAGAGTACAGGTAATATAAAAGAAAAAAAAACAGGATTCAACATGGTGACTGTAGATTACATGAATGAGCCAGAACACAGCAAATTAAACTTAATTTTATATTCCTAGATTAAAAAATTGACTGCACAAGTATAGGATTTGACCTAATAGCCATCAGTGTTAAGAAAAAAAAATAACGATGATAGAAGTGTTTCAGTTGCCTTAAAGCTAAATATGAGTCAACAGTATTACAGCTTCCCCCAAAAGTTAAAGCAATCTGAAATTACATTTTAAATGAGAAGTGCCTAAAGTGAGAAAATGCAACAATTCCTTTCTGTTATGAAAGCTATAACCACACTAGGAATTGACGATTTCTGTTATGGGTGCCATATTTGAGAAAGCCATTGACAAGCTGGAATATACCTGGGTAAGGTGCTAACGATGTTAAGGTGTTTCAAAACCAGACAGATGAATAAGGACCGAAGGAATGAAGATACCAGCCAGACCAAACACCTTTGGAAGAACAGGCTAGTGGTGGTGTGTACATCTCCTCATTAAAACTCACCTGTCAGTAAGAGCTGAGTGCAGAAACGGAAATGTGGGCTCCATACCACAACTCCTGAACCTCTTGTCCTGGCCACAGCTGAATGCTGTTATGTGCTGGGCTCACCTACTTCTAGGGGAACATCAAAACCAAATCTACCAAAGTGCCTTACATTCTCCACTTTCCCTAGTTGTCTCCTAAACTTAGGCCTCTTTACTCAAATAACGGGGCTTCCCTGGTGGCTCAAACAATAAGGAATCTGCCTGCCGTGAGGAAGACCCCAGTTTGATCTTTCTCTGGGAAGATCCCCCAGAGAAGAGCATGGCAACCCACTCCAGTATTCTTGCCTAGAGAATCCCGTGGAGAGGAGACTGGCAGGCTACAGTCCATGGGGTTGCAAAACGTTGGACATGACTGAGCGGCTAACACTTTAACTCACTCAGATATCACTTCAGTTACCTGCTACTCCCCTGCAACTTAGAGGCTAAAATAATCTTTTTTCTCATTATAGTCCAGTTTAGACTAAGCTCTGGAGAAGGAAATGGCAACCCACTCCAGTATTCTTGCCTGGAGAATCCCAGGGACGGGGGAGCCTGGTGGGCTACAGTCCATGGGGTCGCAAAGAGTCGGACACGACTGAGCGACTTTACTTTTACTTTCACTTTAGACTAAGCTTAGCTGGACCTTGTTAATGGTCACCAGGTGGCTGCATTCAGCTGACAGATTGGCTGAGGACTGGACTCGGCTAAGATGACCTGGGCTTCTCTCCTTCCATCTTTCTCCCCTCTCCCCCTCTCTCCCCATGGAGGGTAAAGGGTTCTCTTTCCACTTGGCCTTTCCAGGTAGTCTCTCCAGTAAGAAAGCCAGACTTTTAAATGGTATCTTAGGGCTTTCACATAAGTAAAAGCTTAGTCCCAGAACTGGCACTGCCTCATTAAGGCCACATTTTACTGGTTAAAGCAAGTCACAGACTCAGATCAAAATCAAGGGAAGAGGGTGCTTCCCTGGTGGTCCAGTAGTTAAGAGTCAAAGCTTCCAATGCAGGAGGCACGGGTTTGATCCCTGTTCAGGGAACTAAGATCCCATGTGCCACATGGCATGGCTAAACAGTAACAACAACAAAACTCTTTAAAAAGAAATTCAAGAGAAGGAGGATATGTAAGGGCAGGACACGGGGAGGCAGGGTTCACTGGAGCCACTAATGATGCAGACCACCACGGCTATCATCTCCCCAGCGACTCCAACAGGCACTCTCTCCCTGCCAATGACCACACAACCCCCATCCTCCTGTGCCCTCAACTGTGGCCTCGGGACTTCAGAAACTACCTAACCCCCCATATCCTCAGCCTTTTTGCAGAACAGTCATTTTCATTTCCTTGCTTTCACCTCCTTATCTGAACCAAAACCTGAACTGAAACTATGTCCTACTTTGGGACAAGAACTTAATGTGACACGATCTATCTAAATCCTGAACAACCATTTATGTATGAATGGCATTATCCTCATTTTGCAGAGAGGAAGCTGAGACTCAGAGATGGTCAGGCAAAGGGGAAGAAGGAGAACCAGGAGCCAGAAGGAGCTGTGATGTATTCTTATCACAACTGCACTGCCTGGTCTGGCTATGCTAGTCTCTTCTCATGTCCCTTCCCCAAGACCCCGATATTTGCAGACATGCAATTCCCAGCATGTCCCTATATATTAGGACCAAAAGATAAGCCTCTCTAAAAGAAATCTGCATCAAATCCATTACAGGACTCTGACGGAATGATGAAGAAATGTGTGTCTCATAACAATCATTTTGGAAAACAATTTTCCTTTGAGATATGCTGAATAAATATAGCAGCTTTGTAAATAGAAACTAATTTATGTCTAAGAGAAACATTTTCACCTTTGTGAGAAAACCTATTATTTTTCAATCTACATTTCATAGAAGGTAAACCAGGTAGCTAAAGCATTAGTCAGGTAACATTATAAATTACCACATCATGTAATTTGGGGTAACATTTGCTGGGCAAAGAAAATATCAGGTGCGGCACAGAATAAATATTGCTTTTTCTGGTTTTCAAAGACAGAGTAGACTTCACATTTCCAAACACAAAAGCATATATAAAAACAGGCATTTTTGTTGCAGAAGGATGTCAAAAAATTATTCTTGGTTTTGAGTCAGAGCAATGGGATTACAAATGCTTTTTATTATCTTCAAATAGCTTATCTTTTCTATATTTTTAAAGATGAAAATATATTATGTGTGTAATAAAACATCAAAAACAATACGATTAGGGGATGTAGTCCAAAAAGCATGCATGGATGCTCAGTTGTGTCCAACTCTTTGCAACTCTATAGATTGTAGACGGCCAGGCTCTTCTGTCCATGCAATTTCCCTGGCAAGAAAACTGGAATGGATTGACACTTCCTCCTCCAGGAAATCTTCCTGACCCAGGGATGGAACCCACATCTCCGGCATCTCCGACTTTGCAGGCAGATTCTTTACCACCAGGCCATTGGGGAAGCCTTATATATTCTAATAACTTCTCAGTAATTTACTGACCAAATTCTTAATTATTCCATCTATCTATCTACTGCTCAGTTATTTGGCCTCAACTTCCTGGAAAACTGAGAATTAAGAAGAAAGCAAAAAGCCACTAGACAGCCCCAAGACATGTATGTGATAAATCCAGTATTCACACACATTCCTGGGCCTGTTGAGTCCATCTTATTATTTTACAAAAAATTATAATAAACTTAAATGTCTGATAATGAAATCTCTTACAGAATTGGGGAATTAAATAAGGAGGGATAGACAGTAGATGTGTGTGCCCAGCATCCATTCCATCTGACATCCAATGTGTACCAGCCTCTCTATCTAGTTGAATTTGAGTCCTTCCTCCAAGGATATTCTCTGATAACCATGGTAGTATCAGAATTTCCCGTCTCCCTTTCACACTAATGGTTGTACTATATCCAAACCAATAACCACTTAGAATTCCTTGGGGACTGGTTTACAAGTTTGTTCAATCAGCACAAAGCTCAGGATTTCTACTAATAATTCTGAGCAAAGATGCTCTTCTTTTCTGATGGTCAACTGTGCAATACGAATGACCAGATGTAAAACCTGAAAATAATGCAATTATTTTGCACCATGACGCAGGCCATTGCAAAGATAAAAATCACACACCCGGAGGCAGGAGAATGAAGCCAGATCTCTGATCAAACCACACCAGACACCAACTCAGCCTCTGCAATTTTTTGGTTTCAGGAGCCAATAAAACTCCTCTATTGTTTAATTAAGTTAGTTTGTTTTCATTTTGTGTTAGTCATCAGAATCTTGGTTCACCCTGGGGAGTCAGAGTTTACAGCTTTTGTCCCTGTATAACTATTACAGACTTCCCTTTCCCTTCTGAAAGTATTCTGGTTTGAATAACTAATTACGTGTTGTGTGCTGTTGCTCAGTCATGTCCAACTCTTTGCAACCCTATAAACTGCAGCCCACTAGGCTCCTCTGTCCATGGGATTTTCCTGGCAAGAATACTGGAGCAGGTTGTCATTCCTCTTCCAAGGGATCTTCCCCATCAAGGGATGGAACCTGCGTCTCCTGCATCTCCTGCACTGCAAGCAGATTCTTTACTGCTGAGCCACCAAGGAAGCCCCATAACCAATTATATGGATGCCCAAATTATAATTGATATGAGGTGAGGGGAGAGTATCCAGCATTTAGGAGAAGACAAAACACTCACAGTGACAACTGAAAACAATAAAAACAAAGAATGCACAGAAAATAGAGACATCACAATTTAGCAGCAGTTTGAGTCATTCAATATAGAGGCAAATAAGCCCACATGTTATCGATGGTCCTAGAGGCTTATCACAATAAAGTAGCATTTTCCCTAAATTTTCTAAAGACTTTCTTCAAGAACTTTAGCAATCTCACACAAAGGGGTCCTCTGTTGGTTCACTCTGAGAAAAGCTCCATTCTCTAACTCTCCTTGGAGAGTTAAAATATACATGAACATGGTACAGGTTCTGAGTAATCCTTAAAAAAAAAATTAATTTATTAATTTTGTTTACCCAGTACATATCCAATTTATTTGATCACAGAGCATTGCTGCTCAAAGACACCTATTAATATGCAATTCTGCTGACACCAATTTGGGAAAAGGTGCAGTCAGTAATTGATGACTCTGAATCATCCAAAAGAAAGTCATCAAATTACACTTAGTGGTTTTTTTTGTCTAAAAAGTTGAAAAGTATTTAACATTCTAGAAAGATTTCCTTACAAGATGGTTAGCATTTTTAAGAGTAAATAAAACCTCACCTCTTCGTGGTGACTCATTAAGAGTGGTGAATAACAGAATCTCTACTATGTAACTGAACAAGCGCCTTCTAAGGTGCTATGACTTTTTGAAGGCTACGGGTCCTACTTACGTGGGAGAGAAAAAAGGAACAAAAGCATGCACTCATACACATCAGTAATTATATTTAAGTAGAGCTCTACTCTGATCAAAAAATGTGTACATGATATTCTCCTGCACTGTTAAGATGTGCATTATCCCAGAGGTCAAATCAACCGTAATGACTTTACAAGGGACTTGAGAAATTGCAACCTTCGCTAGATAAATTCTTAGCACGCTTAGGGGGCTCTTTCATGCTGAAATATAAACATGTGCTCAGGAGAAATGTGCCAGGGCATATTTCACTGTCCTCAAGAGACATTCTCTTGACTCTGAGTAGAATAAAACAAAAAGCTTCAGAGATGCCCTAAAATCAATCTTGCTCACAGCAGACAGACCGGCATCTTCACTACAGCTCGGGTCTGGCGAATTCTTAGAATTCAGCAAGGCCGCAGAGCTTTGCAGAATCGCTCTGAAAAGACTTCTGACAAGAATTCCACATTGGGTATCTTAAATTGAGAGAGCGAGGAGCGAGCGAGAACGCAGCAAGAATGCATGGCTTGACTAGAACGTCAAATACCCAAAGCCTTGCAAAGAAGGAAGCAAATAATCCTTGATGGAGGCCGTGTGCAAACAATTTGGCTTCAGGGCCGCAGCCATGTTGTGATGGCGAGAGAGCGATTTCCCTTCAATTTCTACAGGAGGAGGAATACATGATTTACGGTTCAGGAGGAGTCTTGGCAGCTGACAGCAGAACAGTTGGCATAAAATCAGAAAGTGCTGCTGGGCCTCAGAAGCAACATCATCCCCACACGAGATGCAAAAACAATGTGGCATTAGCACAGAGCACGAAGCAGAAATGACCTGATGGTCAATTACGATGAGTTCTGGCTACCAGCACTCCCAGCTGTAGCTTATGGCCGGCCCCACCAGCAGCACCACAGTTGCTGTGATCTGCTTCTGTGGACCTCTCCAGAGGCTGAAGGAAGGATTTAAGGGCACAATAACATCTCCAGTCCAGAACCACGTAACTATGGGTTACTAGGAGGTCAGAGGTCCTTCGTGCCATTTGCAGCACGGTATTTTCAATTGCCTATATATTTCTTTAAGATGCACACGATACCATCCCTTGAAAGAGAAACAGCACTTTGCTTCATAGCTTGTGTTTGTGTAAATGTAAGAAAGTAGGTTGAAATGGTTCCTTCCTCTAAAGAAGACAGAAGAAATTACGAAAACCTGCGAAACACTTGAAGAGCAGAGACAAAAGCAGCGGATAACCTGAAATTCACTTATACACTCACATAGACATACAGATTGAACACCAATAGAAAGAATGACTGATAGATAATTGACAGATAAAATGATAGATACATAGATGCATAGATAGGTAAACAGAAAGAACTACTGCTGACAGGTAGATAGATAAACAAACTGGAAGATAACCAAACATAAGGCAAGCAGCCATCGAACAAAGGAGTATTCTGAAATAATCACTAATAGCCTGACCCTTTATACTTATATCAGGAGCATTTTCACAAGCACTTAATGGAAGCCTCACACTGTCCTCTTGGGCAGAATAGGTATTATTTCATTTTAAAAGTTCAGAAGGAGATCCAAAGATACTAAGTGACTTGCTCCCACACTCAGCAGTAGACAGAAATGGCTGGGTTGAGACTTGCACCTGGTTACTCCTGACCTGTTATCCCCTTCACCTTATTTTAACCAGAGACAGAATTCTGGAAAAAAAGGAATCAATGCCTAAACTTCCACTGAAAAGAACAAGTTAGCAACTGATGAAGAGGTTATCTGGACTACTCAGTTGGAAACAACTAAACAAAATGAAATAATGATACTGCCTTGTATCTGCAGAGGCACTTTCATGTGTCATATTTTAAAGTGCTTTGGTATACCTCACGTCCTTTGCCTTTACTTATCCCCATAAAATATGCAGCAGAGGTGTGATTTCCTCCATTTTTGAGACAAAGAAACCCAGATGCTCAGATACTAAATCACTTGCTCAGGGTCACATGAAAGGTTAGGAAAGGAGGTAGAATGACTTGGACCTAGATCAGATGGCAGCTGGTCAATTCCATGAGACACTGTTTAGGACCTAAGCATATTAGCATTGGTTTTTTCTGTTTTCCACTCTCGTCTTCAGTTCCCAATTGAGCCCTTACTATATGCACAGCCCTGTGCTAAATGCTCTGAGAAAAGCAAATAAGACAAGGAATCTGCTTTCCAGGAATTTACAATTTAAGAGAGTGTTGACAGTTATTTGCACCCAAAATACCAGGAAGAATGTGTTCCATCAAAGATATGAACAAATTCAGCAGAAGGGAAAGATTATTCACAAATGGAAAAACTAGGGAGAGGCTCATGAATAGACGTAATATGTCCCAGTTAGTCAGGAACAATCCTAGTTTATACTTGTCCTTTTAGCTGCCTTTTCCACCTTCAAAAGCCCTCATTTGTATGAAAAATTACATGATCGGCCTTTTCATAAAGGTGGTGGCATTTAGGCTAGACCTTGAAGGATGGGTAATATTTCAATGGATGCAGATTTGGAAGAGAATATTATTAGAGGAGGATAACAAGAAAGTCAAAAACAAGGGCAGGAAATGAAAACATAGCCAACTTAGGACGATGGATAATCTAGACACCTGAAACAGTAAGTCAGCAGAGTGTGAGGATTTAAGCTTGACTAAGCGAGGTGCATATTCTGTGTTGTCCTGCCCAGCCTTGATCTTAGGAAAGCTCTGTGTCCCTGTGTCTCAGAGGTGGACCTTCTAGTGAGGATTCTGTCCTTCCCCCAGGGGTAGAAGGCCACCAATACCATTTTCCCTCCTCTTCCAGGCCTACACCACCAAAGAGGCCTTCTCGGTCTCCTGCCCGGGCTTCAGTCTTTGTTATGACCACCCAGTGAAGCCTGTGGAGGAGAACTTCAAGTGGATGCATATCCTTACACTATTCCACATCTGGCCTTTAGCAAGTAATGAACAATTTTAGCTGAATTCAGCGGACCTGTTCCATGGCAGTCCTGCCTTCCTCCCTCTTGGGTTTTGCAACAGAAAAGCCAAGGCCTTCATTCAATCTCTCCTGGGGTGTAGAGGAGAGAGCTGCTTCCCTCGTGAATTTCAGATTGTTGCCCTGCAACCTCAGCCCTGTGATGGGTTCAAGAAAAGTTGTGATTTCGGATATTACTTCTTGGGTCAGGTTTGTACATACCAGGTGGAAGCCAGAAGTGTGAAACTCCTTTTTAAACCATGACCCAGGGAACTCTAGAAGGTCCACAGTGGGGCCTCAGGGCAGCTGAGACAAAGGGTAGGGGGTACGTGGGCCTCTGAACCCTCTATTCCTGTCTCAGTCAGTCAGCTGCACTTTTCAAAACTAATTTTATACACCGAGCTTCTGCAGAAAGAGATATGCAACTGAAAACAGAAGGCCACTGATCAATAGCATGACTTCAGAGGCACCAGGCAGGCTATCCTCCCCATAACTCCCCCAACTACTTGTTCCCCCAGCCCGAAACCTTTCTAAGGATAGAAAAGCTTGCACACCAAACTCAGAAATAAGAGTTTAAAATGCAAATGCATCAAAGGAAAGTTGACTTACACTCACATTAAATGGTGCTGATAAGAGGGTTTTTTTTTTTTTTTCCCTAAGAACAGGTTTTAATGAGGAGTGTACATGCGTGCTCAGTAGAGCCCAACTCTTTGTGACCCAATGGACAGTAGGCCACCAGACTCCTCTGTTTATGGGATTTCCCAGGCAAGAATACTGGAGTGGGTTGCCATTTCCTTCTTCAGGGGATCTTCCCGACCCAGGAATCGAACCAACGTCACCTGTATCTCCTGCGTTGGCAGGTGGATTCTTTACCACTGAGCCACCTGGGAAGCCCCTTAATAAGGAGAACAGAGCACACAATTGGTGAACCTGAAAAGGGGTGAAAAGGGGTAAAAAAGGGTCCTGAATTGGGGACAGAGAAACCATTTCAAAAATGAGGCTTCAGGCACAACAGGCCAACGGCCTACTAAAAATTCTGCCCACACCTGTCACACAGAATCACACTTGTATATAATCTACATGAGAAGCGCACTGTCTGAGAATCTGGTGAGCAGCTACATAATGCAAGCCACCATAGTGGGCACCTCAGGGGCCCCGGTGTGATGACAAGATGTAAATACAGACACTTCCTTCTCACCCAGTTGTCCTGGGAGCCAGCCACAGGCACTCAGCGGCTCCTCTGGCCCTGACGATGCAGAGCTGCGGTGCTGGAGGATTTTGAAATACGACGGAAGGAAGGGAAATACGTTAACGACATACACCATGATCAACGGTCATTGCAAAGCCACTCCAAATAAGAGCAGGAGAAAAGGTAAGTGCTTCTCCAGAAAGTCCCTTCAGTTTCCAAGTGTCCCATGAATCATAAGGAAAATCTTCACAGCTGGAGAGGAAACGTCTAGAAAAAATGCTAATAGTACTGAAAGCCCCTGCTATCATTTCAAGAGAGGGTGACGAGGCCAGCAACAGCATTAGTGATTTATCAAGTCAGGTCTCTGGTAGATATGTTAAAGAGGAGGATAAATGCAGAATAAATTCTCCTATAATCCTTAGATGTAATTACTAAACTAGAGACAGGTGGTTCGTGATAAAATGTGTGCACATGAAAGATTAATGTAGAGACTTGAACGTGAGAAAATGTCATTATTTTCTGCAGAAATCTGGAGCTCTCAATTGATGCCTGAAAAGGTAAGTATTACAGGAAACAAATGCCAGCCACCATACTCTTGATCTCAATTCATACTCAATGATCTTAATTGCTATTTACTTATGTACATTAATCTCACCTTACAACTAAAATGTGAACCCCTCTGGCGGTTGGTTCTTTTTTTGGTAATTTCTGTTTTTGCACAAGTAAACAAAAGGCTCTTCATACAGAAGTACTTGAAGGAAGAATGAATAAATCAGGATGATAGTGCTCAACCCTAATACAGAGCATAACATGACATTATTGTACTTTCTACAATGTCATGTGGAGAAAGTTTGGATTGAATAATTAATCTTGGTTTATTTCACAATTTCTGATGAAATTTTGGTTTTCCAATGTTTGTGTCATTTTAAACCTATAAGTTAAGTCAGTCACTCACTTGTGTCCGACTCTCTGTGACCCCATGGACTGTAGCCCACCAGGCTCCCCTGTCCATGGGGATTCTCCAGGCAAGAATACTGGAGTGGGTAGCCATTCTATTCGCCAGGGGATCTTCGCAACCCAGGGATCAAACTCAGGCCTCCCATATTGTGGGGCACATTCTTTAATATCTGAGCCACTCGGGAAGCCCTATGTATAACATTTAATGACTAAAAATGTTTAAATATCACAGACACTAAAAGAATCATCAACTTAAACTATCAGAAAATATTAACCTAGGAGCAGAAACTTTTCAAAAGCACTTTTAAATCAAGAAGAATAAATCCACATTAGTGGATTAAACTTAATGTGCTTTTTTCTTTCCTTTTATCAACTAAAGTATAGTGCATGTGTGCTTACTCGCTCAGTTGTGTCTGACTGCGAACCTTTGGACTATACCCTGCCAGTTTCCTCTGTCCATGGGATTTTTCAGACAAGAATACTGAAGTGGGTTGCCATTTCCTTCTCCAGGGCATCTTCCCGACCCAAGGATCAAACCCATGTCTCCTGTGTCTCCTGCACTACAGGTGGATTCTTTACCCACTGACCCATCAGGAAGCTAACATAGTATAATGGGCATACAATAAACTGCATATAGTTAAAATGTGTAATTTGATAAGCTTTTACTTCTGTGTACATCCAAGGAATCATCACCACCATCATGATAATAAATGTCACCCCTATAAATTTCCTCACAACTTTCCTGTTAATCCCTTCTACCCACTGCACCCCATTTCCCTGTTGCTAAACAAAAACCAATCTGCTTTTCTATTTCTCACATTGAATATAAATGAGAACACATAGTATGCACTATTTTTTGAGAGCAGAGGTAATTCTTTTGAGACTCATTCATGTTGTAGCATGTATTCATAGTTCATTTCTTGTTATTGCTGAGTAGTGTTTGCTGTATGGATACAGTTTATCCATTTACTGTTGATAGATATTTGTGTTGTTTGGGGTTTTTTTACTATTACAAATAAAGCTGATATGAATATTCAAGTATTCAAATATATACATGCTTTTATTTCTCTTGCACAAACACCTAAAAGTGAATGGCCAGATTATTTGGTAGGTAAAATTTTACCTTTTAAGAAACTGCCAAACTGTTTTTCACAGTGTTTGTACCATCTTACAATCCCATCAGCATGCAGTAGAGTCCCAGGGTCTCCACTTCTTTGCCAACACCTGTATGGTTAGTCTTTTCATTTTATACCTATTAGATGTGCATGGGTATCTCAATGTGGCTTTAATTTGCATTTCTCGACTCGATGGACATGGGTTTGGGTGAACTCCGGGAGTTGGTGATGGACAGGAAGGCCTGGCGTGCTGCGATTCATGGGGTCGCAGAGTCAGACACAACTGAGCAACTGAACTGAACTGAACTGAATGACTAATTATGCTGAGCATGTTTTTATGTGCCAAACTGCCATCCATATATCTTCTTTGCCTGAGTGTTTGAATCCTTTACCTATTTTCAAAAACTGGATTGTCTGTTTACTTAGTGAGTTTTGAAAGTTCTTTAGATTCTGTATACAAAATCAGATATATTATGCCTTATAAATACTTCCTCTTAGTCTATGGCTTGTCTTTTCATTTACTAACAAAAGACATTTCAGTGTCTTTTGAAGAGCAAATTTTCTTTTTATTCTAAAGCAGTCCAATTTATTTGTCTTTAGATTATGCTTTTGGTGATGTATCTAGGAAATGTTTACCTAACTCAAAGTCACAAAGGATTTCTTCTATGTTTTCTGAAGTTTTATATTTAGGCCTATGACACACTTTGTGTTAATTTTTTATGATATCAGATGTAGGGACTTCCTTAGTGGTCCAGTTTTTAAGAATTCATGCTTGCTCTGCAGGGAGCATGGGTTTGAACCCTCGTCAGGGAACTAAGATCCCAGATGCCTTGAAGTGCAGCCAGGGAGGAGAGAAAGATGTAGACTGAAACACAAATTTTAAATATGGATATCTAATTTTTTTCAGCACCATTTGTTGGAGACAATGCTTTCTCCATGGAGTTGCCTTTGCATCTTCACCCAAAAGAAGTTGTCCATGTACATGTGGATCTATTTCTGGATTTCCATTCTGTTCCACTCACTTATTCATCTACCTTGATACCAATACCACATTGCCTTGATTACTATAGCTTTATAATAAATGCTGAAATCAGTTACCTAGTCATATAACTTTTTTTTCATTATTCTAATTGTTTTTGGCTACTCTAAGTCCTTTGCATGTCCATAGGAATTTTAGAATCAGTTTGTCAATTAACACACACACAAAAAAATGTCTGCTGGAATTTTGATTGAGATTACACTGGGTCTGTGTATCAGTTTGGGCAGAAGGAATCTAAGGCAGTGGAATCCAGAACTTCCACTCCCATCCCTTCCCATCAATCTCGTGCCAGCAGTGGACTAGGGGCTAGAAAGCGAGAGTCTGAGATCAAACCAGAGGGTAAGGTGTCTCTGGCCAGTGTGTCCCAGTGGAGACCCAAGGTTAGATCCCTCTTTCACCGTTTCTCTCCTTTTTCTTTGCTCTCTGTCCTTTAAGTTTTCCTTTTTCCTTCTTCTTTCTTAACTTTCATGAGGATATTACAGACAAGCTCCCTGACTTTCTTTTCCACTGTTAACCTCAGCACCTTTCAGCTATGGTTGGAAACCAAAGCTTCACAGCCATTTCTCAACTTTCAGATTCTTGAAGCAAGCGAAAAGCCCTTTTGAGAAGATCTGCATTTGGAGAACACTGGATCCTCCCTGAACAAGTAGTTACGAATCATCAAAAGTAATAACGTTTCTCTCCCGTTGCTCATCATATTGCCTTTCTGTACTTTCCACCATTCTAGAGAACGATAAAACAAAGGGTCCTAACCGTGACGGACCAAAATACTAAGATTCATGTGAAGATTCCTCCTAAGGAGGAAAGTGTCTCAAAAGACATCTGACTGGGGCTACACTGGGATAAGCAAGGGGAAGAGTAGAAAGAACAGACCTGCAGCTACAGTGAGTTGGGGGAGAAACAGAAAAAACCACTGGGAAAGAAAGGAGAGTGTTTAAACCAGAGCAATGGAAGAGACATGGAGGAGTAAGGAGGGCCATTCTGGCAGAGGCAGCATATCTGAAATAAAACTGACCAGTTCATTGTTCCTCACAGCCTTTGCCATTCACAGACCTATTTGTAAGTCAGGGGCTCCCTCTGTAATAAAACAGCCATTTGAAACGCTCTTACCATCTTATTTGTGCCTCAAGCACCCAGTCTGAATTATAAATGTAGAGAGGAAAAGTATTATGACCCTCATCACTTCACTTATGAAATCTTTTAGATCTCTAGTAAGTCCTAGTAACTCACAAAACATCAGAAATACAAATGGCCACTCTTCCATCTTTAACTTAATTCCTGGTACAATTAGAGGAAGAAAATGATTGACACACGTGCATTTTTAACCAAAGGATCATCACAATAATGTTTGTCGTAAGTATTCCTCGTCAGTGGTTCTCCCACCAACAGTATTCAAAAATTTGTTTCAATTTAAAGAAATTATAACATTTTTCTCACTGCTATGTTTTTCTTAAATTTAGTCCAAGAGATTCCTCCAAAAGATGTGGTTGAGAACCTGTGCCAGTTTCTGAATGAGTCCATCTCTACTTGACTATGAGAAAGCATAAAACCCTTTCTATGAGAATAACCAAAGAGAGCAATTATACAGCCTGTGAAAAAATTCTGCAACTCAAAAAACAGAAGACTACCATAAGAAACTAAGAACATAAAGAATTCTAAATTCCATATTCATTTAATTTATAATTATTTTTTTCTTCTGGGCAAGCTTACAATCTATCCTTCTATTTCTATAGAAATATGAGCTAGAAGAAATGAATGTGCATTACAAAGATAGTTCTAGCACTTTTCAATGTTCATTACCTTTAGAGTCAATTCACGGACTTGAATTTCTAAGGCGGAACTGAAAGAAAAAAGTGAAAGTGTTAGCTGCTTAATTGTGTCCAACTCTTTGCAACTCCATGGACTGCAGCTTGACAGGTTTCTCTGTCCATAGAATTCTCCAGGCAAGAATACTGGACTAAGTAGCCATTCCCTTCTGCAGGGGAATGAATCTTCCTGACCCAGGGATGGAACCCTGGTCTCCTGTATTGCAGGCAGATTCTTTACTGTCTGAGCCACTAGGGACTGAAGTGAAGTGAAGTCGGTCAGTCGAGTCCGACTCTTTGTGATCCCATGGACTGCTGCCCACCAGGCTCCTCCGTCCATGGGTTTTCCAGGCAAGAATACTGGAGTGGGGTGCCATTGCCTTCTCCTCTAGGGACTAGCTCAGGTTTACTTCTCCCTAGGGCTTGCAATTTCTACACCTGCCACCAGGTGGTATCTTGGTCATGATGGCAAGGGTCAGTTTCCTGACCCTTATCCCAGGTGTGGGTAAATGAAAGAACACATAACTCAGGCAATTATGCACATTCTATTAAAATAAATAAATTATTGAAATTACAAGCATACATTATTAACTAGCTTCTGATTATTGTGTACAGCAATGCTTTCTCAGCACTCTAATCTGAATTCTCAAAATACTCTTAACTAACCAGTGCTGTTCTTTTCCTTTTTTTTTTTTTCCAGTTGGAAGACTGAAAGTGCACAGTCACCATTCTTCAGCAGCATGAATCTCTGGTCTGCTTTCCCAACTAGGAGGTTTACTTCCTACCTGGGCTGCTTCACTCTTGCCTAACTCCCTAAACATTCTCTAGTGCAATTTCATTGAATTACTTAAGATTATTTATTGAAAACCTTTGATGCATTCTGCCAACTATGTTCTTTGTTCAAAAAACAGTGTCTTTTTAAAAGTTTCTGCTTAAAATATTGAAAAGTATCAAGAACAAAGTAAAAACCATCTCTAATCTCACCACCCAAGTATAACACCTTTAAAAGCTACTACAGTTTCCCCCGAGTTCACATGTTCCACATTTCCATCCCTTTTATGTTTGATTTTTTTTTTTAAGTTTGTTTCCCATTTGACTTTTTTGTGACTATTTCTCAGCGTGCCACTGTCTGCTGACTCCTCGACAAAGGTTTTCTAAATGGAGTTAATAACTGCAAATCCCTCATAGGGCTGTTATGAAGATTAAATGAGTTAAAACACATCTGCCCTTAGAAAAATGCCAAGCCCCTGGTATGTGCTCAGTAAACATTAGCTCTTGTCACTATTTCTTTGACGCTGGCTCCCACATCTTTCCGCTGTATATAATCCTTCCTTCACCTAATGGCCTGTTTAGCTTGCTGTAATTTCATACAACCAACATCCCCTCAAGCGTTGCTAAAAGCAGGAAGGAAAATAAATAAATAAATAAATAAAAGCAGGAAGGCATGTGTGCTAAGACTGTCTCAAGTCTCATGGTCACGCTATCACAGAGGAAACCATTCCTCTGAAGCCTTAGAGAAAATGGTGCTCCTTTTCTTTTGAATAACAGGATCTCTTAATAGAATCCATTTTTATTTCCATTTTTATTTTTCTGATAAAATAATCTCCTAATAGGAACTGAGCTTCTTTCTGGCAAAATTTGTTGCAGATTTCCAGTAGTCATGTACAGATGTGAGAGCTGGACCATAACGAAGGATGAGTGCCGAAGAATTGATGCTTTTGAACTGTGGTGTTGGAGATTCTTGAGTCCCTTGGACTATAAGGAGATCAAACCAGTCCATCCTAAAGGAAATCAGCCCTACATATTCATTGGAAGGACTGATGCTGAAGGTGAAGCTCCAATACTTTGGCCACCTGATGCGAAGAACTGACTCACTGGAAAAGACCCTGATGCTGGGAAAGATTGATGGCAGGAGGAGAAGGAGATGACAGAGGATGAGATGGTTGGATGCCAACACTGATTCAATGGACATGAGTTTGAGCAAGCTCTGGGAGTTGGTGATGGACAGGGAAGCCTGGCGTGCTGCAGTCCATGGGGTCACAAGGTGTCAGACATGACTGAGTGACTGAACTGAACTGAACTCATCCAAATCTTTCTTAGAGACATATCTTTATCTAGACTGAGGAGAAAATGATCATGAGCAGAAGAGGAGGAGGAAGAAGACTGTTTTATCAGATAAGGATATCCAGCAGCCCGTGGGAACAGTAAAGGAACCAGAATGTACATCTCTGGGCCTCCAGTGTGGATCCTATTCTTTGGAAAATGCCCCATTTTCTAAAACTTCTGCCTGATGTGGCAGGGGCTTCCCCAGTGGCTCAGCAGTACAAAAAAATCCACCTGCAATGCAAGAACCACGGGAGACGCGGGTTCGATCCCTGGGTTGGGAAGATCCCCTGGAGAAGGGAATGGCAACCCACTCCAGTATTCTTGCTGGTAAAATCCCAAGGACAGAGGAGCCTGGTGGGTTATGGGTCATAGGGTCACGAAGAGTCAGACACGACTGAGCACGCACACCCAGGTTTTGCTGTCTGATGTGGCAGCCACTCGACATCCTGTCACCCTGCTTGGTCCTTGGCTTGTGGCAGTTGCCTGTTTAGGAAGCTAAAGTCAAAAGTGTATCTCAGGTGGCTGCTGAAATCCAAACGCTACTGTCCATCAGTCCATCCATTGATTCCATAAATATTTACTGAATATCTAATATATTCCAAGTGCTGTCCTAACTGCTACGGATACAATGGTACACCCAGCCAGATACTACTCTTAAGTGGAGCTCACAGTTTAACAGGGGAGATAAATACTAAGTAAATAATCATGAAAATGACTGTACAATTCTAATCACAGCACGCTATGACAGCACAGATCTCGGACACCCCTAAGGAAATAAGGATGGAGCCACGGCCTGAAGGATGATTAAGAATTACCTAGGAAAGAGGGGCAAGACGATGTCCAGGTGGTTGAACTAGTTCCAAGCCAGTGCAAAGAGCCAGAGCCAGAGGTGCCCATGAGGTCAGAGTGGCTGCAGCATGGAAGGCACAGTGGACCCGAGGCAGGAGAGGTCCCTGCTCTGGATGTCTGCCTTGATCCTAAAATACAAGCAAATCCCTGGAGGCAACTAAGCAAAGCAATCACCTGACACACCTCCCTCTTCAAAGGACCCTGGAGTCCAGTGAGTAGAAGCAATCGGAAGAAGGGTAATGCGGGAAGCCAAACAGAGGCAACTTCAGTCTCAAGATGCTGCGTTCACATGCTCGCCAGCCAGCCTTCACCCTGCCCTCACTGCCAAATGCTGCCTCCCTCAGTCACTTGCCTATTTTCTGGATCCAGTGAGAGAAAAACGCTCTGGGGTACCCTTCAATCCAGACCCATCAAGGAAATGCTAACACAAATTCCCTCACTTTCTGCCACAGGGACTATATCCTTCCTCGTTTCTGCTTCCTCTTGTGAATGCAGATTTTCCTATTTTATACCCTTCTAGTCATTCTGCTAGGAATTTGGGGGAGAACTGGAGTCTCTGCTTACACCAATCACCAAACCCAGAGATTTCAAACATTGCCTTCTAAAAACTGAACATTTCAATTAAAGAACCGTCTCTAAACAGAAGCACTTTTAAATAGATATTTTTAGTAGTCTTTTCACCAGCATATTTTGGATCAAATGGACACTCGTAATTATGTCAGCAATTTTCAATATTCAAATAAGTAGAAAGTGTTGTAAAAAGACTGCTGGAAAGGAAACATCACCCAGACCCCTGTTATCTGCTCTTACGCAGAATATAGCTAGCTTGGTAGACAGGCATTTATGAGTAGTTTCTAAGAGATCTCATCATTCAATAGTTTCTACCTCTCTAATATCTTTAACTCAAAAGTTTAAATGCTGTGACTTCCTCTCCCTTTTTCTCCATATCATGTTTTTAATGTCAATAATTTAAGAAGTATAATAATTTCCCAAAAGCAAAGATCAGAAGCACCCTTACTATTTGCTACATTCCTAGTCAATGCACTTTTTACATTTTATATAACTAATACTTTACAAGTCAACTTTTTAAGTAATTAGTGAACACCATTTGTGGGGAACACTGGCTATAGAACTTTCCCAGTTTTTGTGATTGTTATTTATCGCAGCACCTAAGATAGACAATCTCTGGGAAGTTTATAATGAGATTCATTGGTATTCTCATTTTATAAACATGAAATCTTGGCCTTAAATATTAAATAGATTTACATAAAACGTAACCAAGGTCAAATAATGAACCTCCGACAATTCAGAAGTAAAGTTGATCTATTTTTACTACAAAGCCAAAATTCTGGCAACCACGTAACACTGTTTTAACTTTTCCATCTATTTTCAAAATAAAAGTCCCACAAAAGCAGGACGTCTGTCAGTCATGGTGACTAAAACTTGACTATTTATGGGGCAGGCAATTTCTAGCAACCATGTTTCTATTTTTATATTTTCCCATACCTTTTGTCTTTTTAAAGTGTTTATGTTCTTCAAATGTGAGTTGGTTACATGTCTTCATTTATGTATTTCCAGTAACAATAATATACAAAAAAAAAATCTTATCCAGAGTCTTACTATAAACCTTTCTTAGAATATCAAAAGATTATTGCTATAGCAAAGTAAAAGTTATGCATCACAATATGCACAGGGATGTAAACCTTAAGGTAAGATATTAATATAAATACATCCCCCACCCAGCCCAGATTGAAAAACACTACCTCATTGTGCTACCATAACGCTAGCAACAAGGAACATGTAGAAAAGAACAAGAATAACCATTTAACATTTTAAAAAAATATTCAAATGGCAAAAGTTTCCAATTCGGAGCTGTACTTTAAAGTCTTATTTTCTCTTTTTAATTCATAAAAACCTGTTCAGCTATTTCCCAGGTCTCCCTAAGGAAGAAATATTAAAATGAAGCAGTCAGACCTCCAGTTTCACCAACTCTTTAAAAACAGTAGATAAAATAACAACTTCAAATTACTTTACTTCTAACTATGAAAAGGTGATCAGTGCCAGGAAGAGTTTACTTACATATTTTAAACCCCTACCCATCATTTCCATTTCATGTGTTTTACCAGAAACACTCTCCTTAGGCCAAATGCATGAAGGCAAGTAGAATTAGATGTGATCCTGAATGGCTACCCATTCCAGTATTTTTGCTTAGAGAATTCCATGGACAGAGGAGCCTAGTGGGCTACAGTCTAGGGGGTCATAAAGAGTTGGACACCTCTGAGAAACTAACACTTTCATATCCCCCTTATTTAGGATGTCAGCTCAAGACTGTTGGAGCTTTGACAGAGAAGAAATAAAGACCATTACATACTTCTAGGACTTAGGAGCCTAATCACTAAAAATTTCCTTTTGTCATTTGTTTTCAAGCAGTGGCCCTGTTAGCTCTGTTTTCTTGAGTCCTGAGTTGGAGGCAGCAGTAGAGATTACAGCTTAGTTGTTTTGGACACATCTAATCACTCTGGAGAACGAAATGGCAACCCACTCCAACATTCTTGCCTGGAGAATCCCATGGACGGAGGAGCCTGGTGGGCTACAGTCCACGGGGTCGCAAAGAGTCGGACACAACTGAGCGACTTCACTTTCACTTTCAATCACTCACCCTGTGTAGAGAAAATAAGCAGGTACATGCAATGGCACCCCACTCCAGTATTCTTGCCTGGAAAATCCCATGGATGGAGGAGGCTGGTGGGCTGCAGTCCCTGGGGTCGCTAAGAGTAGGACACAACTGAGCGACTTCCCTTTCACTTTTCACTTTCATGCATTGGAGAAGGAAATGGCAACCCGCTCCAGTGTTCTTGCCTGGAGAATCCCAGGGATGGCAGAGCCTGGTGGGCTGCCGTCTATGGGGTCACACAGAGTCGGACATGACTGAAGCAATTTAGCAGCAGCTCAATGAATATCTGCTGAAGAAATGAATGACCCTAGAGAAAGAATGTCACAAAATTAGAATGTGCTTGTTCTCCCAACAGAAGCTTCAGGACAGTCTGGGTCCCCTAGAAGAGGTTTGCTCATGCCTTACCATCTGCTTTCCACAGAGACGAGAAGGCTACCAGTAGCCTTTGGATGGTGAAATCCAACTCTCCTTGACATTGCTTGAGCTTCATTCTCAACATTTAGTACTGCTGACCACTGAGGAACACGCCCAAGGCAAACTCCTCTCAGCTTCTATGATAACTTCTGTGATGCTAAATTACACAGAATTTTCTTTGTGTCTTCTGCCTCAACTTTTATTTCCTTCCCCGACTTCTCATTTCATCATCTAAAGACCGTCACACCTAAGGATGTATCCTAGCCGTCTCACTGGGTACCACCTTCCTCAAGTCACCTTCTCCATTCTCAAAACTTCAGTGATGACTTTACCTGAGATGATCCCCCAAATTTCTATTTCTTGTCCTTACTACTGTCTTGGCCTCAAATCTCCTTCCTAGGGCCTCCCTCAAGCTCTCTACCACCTGAATACTTACTCTTACCTTGAACTCATCATCTTTCCATTCTTGCCAAACCAACCCACCCTCCTGGCCTACCCCTATTAATGTCCGCAGACACCTAAGCTTAAAACCCCAGGATCATCTCTGATTCCTTCCTTTCCTTTATCTACCAACCTCCAGGCAAGTACCTCACCCTAGACACTTTGTCTCTATGTGTCTTTTCTCTCTTTTCACCTTGTCAAGAAAATCAACCCTGAATATTCATTAGAATGACACTTGATGCTGAAACTGAAGCTCCAATACTTTGGCCACCTAATGGGAAGAGCCAACTCATTAGAAAAGACTCGGATGCTGGGAAAGATTGAACACAGGAGGAGAAGGGGATAACAGAAGACGAGATGGTTGGATGGCTCAATGGACATGAGTTTGAGCAAACTCCAGGAGATGGTGAAGGACAGGGAAGCCTGGCATGCTGCAGTCCATGGGGTCACAAAGAGTCGGACATGACTGAACAACAACAACAATCTGTTATAAACGACTTCAGTCTTAATTTGTTTCTATTTACTTCTTTAGTTTGGGGTTTTCAATTTTTAACTGCTTTCCACTAGGATTTTAAGTCAACCTGACTACTGAATGCTCCCCAAATACACTCCCCTTTGCCTTGGGCCATGTGTGTTCTCTGCTGTGTATGCCTTGCCATCAACTCCGTGGGATGTTATCCTGTCCACTGTGGGTACATTTCAAACAGAACAGTCTCATGAAGCCTTTACCTGATCTCTGCAACCAACACTGGTATATTTCCCTTTGAAATCCATTTCTTTTTGTTGTTATTTTTCCCACATCTCTCTTCTCACATCACATGCTGCTCACCAGACAGTATATTCCTCATGCCATCCCCTACCAGCCTGCAGGCTTTTTGAAGGCAGGAGTCGTATTTTATTTATCTCTATTTTCTCTGCAGAAGCTTTGCAAAAATTCAGATTTCAGTTTTTGTATATGTTTATACATGTGTTTATTATTTCCTCATCTTGTTCCAAAAAAAAGATTTGTAGTCACTCAATAAATATTGCTTGAAATAACTAACAAAACCTATTGCTTTAACACTAACCCTCTCCAATTCCTTCATCTTACCTACAATAAGTCATTCTTTGGTGCTGTGAAATATTTATTCAGTCTAATATTCAAATCAGATTAACCTATAAGCAGTTTTAGCTCCCAATCTTTCCCCCGCTGCTTCTCCTTTCTGAGCCATCTATATAGGAGTTCTCAACCTCAGCACTCTTGACATTTTGGACCCGACAATTCTTGTTGTGGAGAGGGACATGTCTGTCCTGCGCACTGCAGGATACTCAGCAGCATCTGCAGCGTCCATCCACTAGACGCAGTGATAATCACACAGAACCCTGGACACTGCCAAATGTACCTTGGAGGATGCAAGGGGTAGTGAGAGGAGGGAGCTGCCTGTGGCTGAGAATCATCTCAACCAGCACTATGATACAGATAAATAATGAAAGCTACAAACACAAGCTACTTGTATGATTTTAAATATCCCTGAAGCTACATTAAAAAATAGAGACAAACTAAATTAGCTTTAGTTTTATATTTTATTTAACCCAAAATATTCGAAATATTATTATTTCAACACATAATCAACATTTTTAATTATGAATGAAGTATGTGGTGTTCTTTTTTCTTACTAGTCCTCAAAATCTAGTATGTATTAGTTGACTAGTCACATTTCGTTTACTTAACAGGAGTTTGCAATTAGCAGCCACCAAGTTGGACAGCTCAGACCTAGATAATTTTCCCCAGGCTGAGAACTCAGTTTTTAAAGAATAATATTTTTTTTCTTTCCTTGCCTCCTATTTACTCATAGCTATAATCGAATATAGCAAGTTTCAGGATCAGAAAATTTTAAAGGAGATGGATGGTAAGGGATCTGGGATAGGAAAACAGATGCAGAAGAAGATTAGGAAAATCAAGAGATGTCTGTAAGACAATGTCACCCCTCCACTAGCTCTGTGCATCTGACCAGTAGGTCATATAGACATGTCAGTTTTTATCTGCGTTCCACACCCACAATCCCCAGCCCAGGAATACACCTCTATTAGTAATAGCTCTATTATTATCTAACATATATCTCTGTGCCCTAAAGAAGGTGCTCTCACAGTATTTATGAAATTCTGGTCATTAATACTGACCTCTCTCAAGTTCCCCCTGGATCATGTGTTACAGAGGTAGGATCATGTGTTACTTCCTCCAAATCCCCTCATCCCAACCCTTTCATTCTACCAATGAAGCAACTAGAGTCTAAAAACAACCAGAAATGGGCTGAGACCTCAGAGCTCATTATGGGCCATCTAAGCCAGCATCCAGGTCCTGAGCCAGGGTTTCAAGCTCTCTTGCCCAACCCCTTCCTTTCTGTGCTGTGTTCAATGAACAACTTTACTCACGTTCTGGACCCTGGGTTTCTTCATCCCAACAACAGAAACAATGATATCTCCTTTGCTTTGTGACAATTACTTCAAATTAATACACTTGAAAATATCAAGCTCAGCGGTCTCGCATTTCTAAATGCTTGCTGAGTCTGAAAAGGTAGCACATAATAGAGCCAGAAGGTAAGAAGCAGCTTGGAGATTTGTATCAATCCATTCTTTCCCCCTCAGGAGTATTATATCTAATCTATCAAGGCTGATGAATATGTAATTTTTAAAAAATAAAAGCTTTAAGGAAGAGATTATAAAACCTCTTTCAACAGTACATTCCAGTAAGGGATAACTCTTGTAATCCAAAAGTTTTCCTAGAGGTCTATATTTTTCAGTCAATGTTTCAGAAACACGAACAACAAAAAAGAGTTTAATTATTAGCTTCAATCCACCTGGGCAAACACAATCTGCCAAAGGACGTGGGTCAATCCTAGAGGAAGGAGTCCTTACTCCCTCACTGGGTTAGGATCACAGACTGCCTCTTGCACTCAGATTTACCATGGAAGAAAGATTAACTTCTATTTCCTAAATATTCCACTTTACTGGTTTGGCTAGTAGGAAGGCTAAGATATTTTAAAACCAATTTTACCAAATTTTCTCTCTCTTAATAAAAGCACAGCCTCAATCACTTGTGGAAAATTGAGCCTGCCATTGCTTGCAAGTGAGAAACAGCATGATTCCTTCCAATATGTAAAAAGCCTGATTAAATTATTCCTAGCCCCCCCCCACCCCACCCCCCGCCCACTGCCACCTCCCAGGTGCCTGCCAACGCAGAAGATGAGGGTTCAATTCCTGGATTGCGAAGATCCCCTGGAGTGGCAACCCACTCCAGTATTCTTGCCTGGGAAATCCCACAGACAGAGGAGCCTGGTGGACCACAGTCTATGGAGTTGCAAAGAGCTGGACATGACTTAATGACTAAACCAGCACCACCAGCCTTTCTTCAGAAATTTTAGATATTAACTTTCTGGGTTCTGTAAAATGGTTGGGCACTTTATTAACATCTTGTACCAATAATCTGTTGTCTTTTGGTCTAATGTAAATTTATTCACAGTCTTTCTCTGGATAAAAGGAAAAAGGATCACTTTTTTTCTTCCATGCAGTTCCACAAGCTCTGGTTTCAAGCAGGCTCTTTTATCTCTGGACATCTCTTTGAATTAGATACTTTCTGCCTAAGCTTCCCCTCAGCAGGGTGTTCACCGTGCAGTTTGGAATTCAGGCCCTCGAGTTAGGGAACAAAGTCTGAAGCTGCCTGTCCTTCAGGGCACAATAGCACAGCCAGCTGTTTGCTTAGACATTTGTCTGAGTCGTATTTTATCGGGCTATTAATAGTTTTAATGTTGTAATTAGATGTGCAAATGTACCCTGAGGTAAGTTTGGATGGGAACATCGTACAAATCAGGACTGACAATGATGAACACAGCTGCTTGGTTGCCAGTGATGAGGCATCTAAATAAGTGTCCGTGGTGTATGTGCTGGAAAACGTGATCCTGTGGAGTGGAGAGGTTAGCAAGGGGACGTGAGGCTGCTGAGGGGACATCAAAAAATATCAGGAAAACAGGAGAGAGGAAATAATGAGATTCTGCTTGAAGACTGGAAATTCTCTTCCTTAACTAGCCTCTCTAAAATAGCTCACTTCCTCTCTGACGTGTTATATATACAGATTTTTTAACTTGTGTGTGTTGTGCCCCGCTGCCCATAGAACATAAGTTCTAAGACAGCAGGGACATGCTATATTCTCACTAGAACACTGCCCAGTTTCTCCACATACTTGGTTTTCAAAAAAAATTTTTTTTTGAAATTTGAAAAATCTTTTGAAAAAAATTTGAAATTTTTTTTTTGTTGTTAAAGAGATAAATGGATAAAAATAAATACATGTGGACACAGTGGGCAAAGGGGACGGTGGGATGAACTGGGAGATTAGGTTTGACATAAATACATTACCATGTGTAAAACAGAGAGCTAGTGGGAACTTGCATAGCACAGGGAGCTCAGCTCGGTGCTCTGTGACGACTTAGAGGGGTAGGATGGAGTGGGTGGGAGGGAGACTCAAGAGGGAGAGGGTATACACGGCTGAGTCACTTGGTTGCACAGCAGAAACTAACCCAAAAGTGTAAAGCAATTTATTCTACAATAAGTTAAAAAATATATATGGATTATAATACATAGTGAAGAGAGTTGGTATAAGTACAACTTTTCTTTATCTAAAATTTTCATAAAAATCATTCAATATTGACAACTGGATGATGTCAAGTTCAATCCCATCTTTTCACCACTGGAACTGGAAGCTTAGGCTGATTAAATGACTTGTCCAAGTCTAATTAATTAGCCTGGACACAGACAAAAAACTTAGAAGCCAACTTTTGCAATTCATTATACTGTTTTGCTTCCGTCAGAGTCACCATCATGAGAATAGATTGGGTCCCCTCCTACTTACCTGAAGTTCTACTCAGGGAGTACAGTCATAATGCTGCTGCTACTGCTGCTAAGTCACTTCAGTCGTTTCCGACTCTGTGCGACCCCATAGACGGCAGCCCACCAGGCTCCCCCATCCCTGGGATTCTCCAGGCAAGAATACTGGAATGGGATGCCATTTCCTTCTCCAAGGCATGAAAGTGAAAAGTGAAAATAAAGTCGCTCAGTCGTGTCTGACTCTTAGCAACCCCACGGACTGCAGCCTACCAGGCTCCTCCGCCCATGGGATTTTCCAGGCAAGAGTACTGGAGTGGGGTGCCATCGCCTTCTCCAACAATCATAATAACAGAGGCTAAAGATGGTTGCACTTTTGTACCTTCACAGCACTCTCATATGTGGCATCGTAATTAAAGTTCTTTCATAAATCTGTGCCATGCTAAGTCGCTTCAGTCATGTTCAACTCTGTGTAATGCTATGGACAGTAGCCTGCCAGGCTTCTTCGTCATGGGATTCTCCAGGCAAGGATACTGGAATGAATTGCCATTCCCTTCTCCAGGGGATCTTCTCGACCCAGGAATCAAACCTTCGTCTCTTAACCTTACATCTAACCTGCATTGGAAGGCAGCACCACCTGGGAAGCCACTTTTCATAAATCACTGGCCTCTAAAATCCTCCCTTCTTGTAACTCCAAATTACTAACGTTCCAATCCAATGCTTCTAAGACCCTTTCTACATAGCACTTCAAGTCCCGAAGCTTTAACCACTCTCCACAAGGTTTCCAAGTTGTCTCCTGACCACCTCCTGCCCCTATTCTCCTTCTAAATTTCACAAAAATATGAATCCAAAGACATAAACACACTAAATAAACGTTATACCTATTTCCAGAGGCATGAAAATCCCACAGCATTTATAGCAAGTATGTAAACTGGGATGGTTTGGGTGCTATGAGCACAAAATTGAGTACTGTACCAATGTTCTATGAATGAGAATAAAATATTCTAACACTGATGCTATAAACAACATAATGTAATCTTCCTTTGGAGATTTAGGAGCTAATTCTTGCAGTGCCTGAAGGGCATTATTTTGAACACTGATTCTCCCTATACACTGCAGTAGAAAGAAAATGTGATTATTTAAGCTCTTGGATTCCGAATAAATGGAACTTTATAGCACTGTGACAAAGAGGAATTATGGTGTTCTTCATATAAAGCAAAAGCAGACATAAAGAAAATGAGCCACATTTCAAGCAAAAATAGTTAAATATTTATCATTTCCTTACATGTAAAAGACTCAAAATCTAGCTGCTAAACTATTGAAGTATAATTGCATTTAGCATGGGTGATGACCAGAAAAGTTTACTCAACCTTTTATTCTCAAGCAAAGGTTAAGGTTATGAATTTTATTTCATTTTATAATTCAGTCTATCAGTGGGACATTAAGTAGACTGTAGCAAGTTTGATCTGATTGCTAAATTAGATCAACTACAACTCTACACAGACTTTTCTTTAAGCAACTTTTCAACAGATGGAGGTTTAGTATGACTAAAGCTACTTGAAGCTATACACTGAACTAAATAAACTGAAATTGACAAAAGCTATTTGTCAACTTCAAATAGTCAAGTTGATGATAAACAAACTCATCAATACATTTTGCATTGGCCATCTGACACCTGTTAAGTGCTATATGTCCACCCAATACTAAGCCAGCTAATGATGGAGTAACCAATGACATTTTAAGAACTTTCTATATTGTTATTATTTACAAAAGAAGGACTTCTGAGGAGACTCACTGCAGAAGGCTAACAACAGAGAAAGAGAAGAAATTGAGGCAAGGCATTGAGAGAAACAGAAAGAGAGATGTGAGAGAACGCTGAAGGTTTTCCAGCCCATTCTGGTGATCCAGGCTCCATTCCCACTGTCATATTTCATGAGACATCTCTGAACCCTCTTAATAAATTCTCTCTCACGTTTCAATTTAATTCCAGTGGGTGTCTGTGGCTTGGAATAAACACCTTTAACTATTAAAAGAGTATATAGTCTATCCTTAGAGTTTCACAATGTACATTAATATAAAAGCATCAGACAACTCCCACAGTATTGCAGAAACTAAGGGCACCAGTTGAGCTTTTTTTGTATCTATTAACAACCCGTGTACTCCAAGGCCAAATTTGCCTGTTACTCCAGGTGTTTCTTGACTTCCTACTTTTGCATTCCAGTCCCCTAGAATGAAAAGGACATCTTTTTTGGTGTTAGTTCTAAAAGGTCTTGTAGGTCTTCATAAAACCATTCAACTTCAGCTTCTTCAGCATTACTGGTTGGGGCATAGACTTGGATTACTGTGATATTGAATGGTTTGCCTTGGAAACGAACAGAGATCATTCTGTCGTTTTTGAGATTGCATCCAAATACTGCATTTCGGACTCTTTGTTTGACCATGATGGTGACTCCATTTCTTCTAAGGGATTCCTGCCCACAGTAGTAGATATAATGGTCATCTAAGTTAAATTCACCAATTCCAGTCCATTTTAGTTCTCTGATTCCTAGAATGTCGATGTTCACTCTTGCCATCTCCTGTTTGACCACTTCCAATTTGCCTTGATTCATGGACCTGACATTCCAGGTTCCTATGCAATATTGCTCTTTACAGCATCGGACCTTGCCTCTATCACCAGTCACATCCACAGCTGGGTATTGTTTTTGCTTTGGCTCCATCCCTTCATTCTTACTGGAGTTATTTCTCCATTGATCTCCAGTAGCATACTGGGCACCTACTGACCCGGGGAGTTCCTCTTTCAGTATCCTATCATTTTGCCTTTTCATACTGTTCATGGGGTTCTCAAGGCAAGAATACTGAAGTGGTTTGCCACTCCCTTTTCCAGTGGACCACATTCTGTCAGACCTCTCCACCACGACCTGCCCATACTGGGTGGCCCCACATGGCATGGCTTAATTTCACTGAGTTAGACAAGGCTGGGGTCTGTGTGATCATATTGGTTAGTTTACTGTGATTGTGGTTTCAGTGTATCTGCCTTCTGATGCCCTCTCACAACACCTACCATCTTACTTGGATTTCTCTTACCTTTGGACTTGGGTTATCTCTTCACGGCTGCTCCAGGAAAGCACAGCCGATGGTGTGATCACTCACCTAGAGCCAGACATCCTGGAATGTGAAGTCAAGTGGGCCTTGTGATGGAATTCCAGTTGAGCTATTTCAAATCCTAAAAGATGATGCTGTGAAAGTGCTGCATTCAATAGGCCAGCAAATTTGGAAAACTCGGCAGTAGCCATAGGACTGGAAAAGGTCAGTTTTCATTCCAATCCCAAAGAAAGGCAATGCCAAAGAATGCTCAAACTACCGCACGACTGCACTCATCTCACACACCAGCAAAGTAATGCTCAAAATTCCCCAAGCCAGGCTTCAGCAGTACGTGAACTGTGAACTTCCAGATGTTCAAGCTGGTTTTAGAAAAGGCAGAGGAACCAGAGATCAAATTGCCAACATCCGCTGGATCATTGAAAAAGCAAGAGAGTTCCAGAAAAACATCTATTTCTGCTTTATTGACTATGCCAAAACCTTTGACTGTGTGGATCACAATCAACTGTGGAAAATCCTGAAAGAGATGGGAATACCAGACCACCTGACCTGCCTCTTGAGAAACCTGTATGCAGGTCAGGAAGCAACAGTTAGAACTGGACATGGAACAACAGACTGGTTCCAGATAGGAAAAGGAGTACATCAAGGCTGTATATTGTCACCCTGCTTATTTAACTTCTATGCAGAGTACATCATGAGAATTGCTAAGCTGGAAGAAGCACAAGCTGGAATCAAGATTGCCGGGAGAAATATCAATAACCTCAGATATGCAGATGACACCACTCTTATGGCAGAAAGTGAAGAGGAACTAAAAAGCCTCTTGATGAAAGTGAAAGAGAGTGAGAAAGTTGGCTTAAAGCTCAACATTCAGAAAACGAAGATCATGGCATCCGGTCCCATCACTTCATGGGGAAACAGTGGAAACAGTGTCAGACTTTTTATTTTTGGGGGCTCCAAAATCACTGCAGATGGTGATTGCATCTATGAAATTAAAAGACGCTTACTCCTTGGAAGAAAAGTTATGACCAACCTAGACAGCATATTGAAAAGCAGAGGCATTACTTTGCCAACAAAGGTCCATCTAGTCAAGGCTATGGTTTTTCCTGTGGTCATGTATAGATGTGAGAGTTGGACTGGGAAGAAAGCTGAACGCCAAAGAATTGATGCTTTTGAACTGTGTGTTGGAGAAGACTCTTGAGAGTCCCTTGGACTGCAAGGGGGTCCAACCAGTCCATCCTAAAGGAGATCAGCCCTGGGTGTTCTTTGGAAGGAATGATGCTAAAGCTGAAACTCCAGTACTTTGGCCACCTCATGCAAAGAGTTGATTCATTGGAAAAGACCCTGATGCTGGGAGGGATTGGGGGCAGGAGGAGAAGGGGACGACAGAAGATGAGATGGCTGGATGGCATCACCAACTTGATGGACATGAGTCTGAGTGAATTCCGGGAGTTGGTGATGGACAGGGAGGCCTGGCATGCTGTGATTCATGGGGTTGCAAACAGTCAGACACGACTGAGTGACTGAATTGAACTGAACAACCCTTGAGCTACTGCTCCTCAAGCCTATTCCAAAAGACAATGATGGATAAGTTAGTATAAATGTATACAATGTGTTTTCTCAAAGACCATGGCATTTCACATTTAACTTCAAAATATGGTGGTGAATGGGAAGGTTGGAGGAAGAAACCCCAAAAATATCCATCACACAAGCATCTGCCCCTTCCTTCTTAGCAAAGGCTGATTCTATACCAATCAAGAGGGCATTTTCCCCCTCAGAGTTAGATTGCTACAAACAAACATTTTATCTTATATGTTAACTTCTATTGACTAAGAATATAATCAATCAGTGCTTCAATGTAACATAACTATGTACTCACTTCAAATTCATACTCCAACAGATCCTCAGGCCTTGTTATGCTGCACAGCAGTATGACCAAACTCATCCTCAAATCTCTACGCACAGATAACAATAAAAAAGCCATAAGCCAGAGACTTAGCACTTATTCCCAAAACACTTTTTAAATGAAAAACAGAGGTCTTGAAAACTTAAAGTTATAAACAATCTTACTGAACATCAGGAGTTAGACAAGATTTATACTTGAATCAGGTGGAATTTACATTTTTAACTGTGTGGCAGTTCCCCAAAGCACAACCCGTAGATACACCATTCGAATTCAATTACTGCTTAAATACCAGGCTTATTTCAGACATTTGAGAACCATGTTTAGATAAAAGAAAACAGGCTCTGGGTCTTTTATACATGCCACATTCTACCAGACAGGAACATAAAAAAATAAATTCTAAATAGTGATTCTTCCATTATGAGTATACAAAATGAAAATAAATTTGTTTCAGACAGGTTAAAAGGCAGTCAGGCTAGCTGCACAGGCAAAAGGAATTTGAGTTCTAACATTGGAAATGAATTCAGCACAGCTGGGTTCTCTAACTCTATTTAAACTACAGCCAACATGGGTGCTAGTCAAAAGTCAATTAAGGCTGACAGCTCCACTTCCAAAAAAGCACTACAACACCAGGTCTGGACCAATAGGAGGAATTCAAAAGAGCCTCATAATAATAATTATTTTTTCATAAAGATAACTATATTCAGAACTCTAGGAGTGTGAAACATTATGGAGAAATCTATTTATAAATAAATGAAGGCTAAGCATGAAAAAAAATCTTACCAATTTTTCAGAGGATCCTTCTGGAATGTACTACATACTTCCAGGGCTTCTTAACTTAACTTCCAGGGCTAACTTAACTAAGTGCTCAAAACCTGATTTGAACTCCTGGCAACTTATTATGAATGACAATTACTATATGGTGTCAAACGTCTTTGATGTGAAAGGATGTTTTACATATGCATAACATCTGGTTGTGGTATGCTTTAGGTTTATATTTGCTTTCATTAAGCTTTTCTCTTCTACCCAGTTTAGTTAACATTAAAAAAAAAAAAAAAAACTAAGATCATGTCATCCAGTCCCATCACTTCATGGAAAATAGAAGGGGAAACAATAACAGATTTTACTTTCATGGACTCCAAAATCACTGCAGATAGTGACTGCAGCCATAAAATTAAAAGATGCTTACTCCTTGGAATAAAAGCTATGACAAACCTAGACAGCATTTTAAAAAGCAGAGACATCACTTTGCTGACAAAGGTCCATCTAGTCAAAGCTATGGTTTTTCCAGTAGTCGTATATGGATGTGAAAGCTGGACAATAAAGAAGGCTGAGAGCTGAAGAATTGATGCTTTTGAATTGTGGTGTTGGAAAAGACTCTTGAGAGTCCCTTGGACAGCAAGGGGATCAAACTAGTCAATCCTAAAGGAAATCAACCCTGAATATTCATTGGAAGGACTGATGCTGAAGCTGAAGCTCCAATACTGTGACCACCTGATGCGAAGAGTCAACATTGGAAAAGACTCTGATGCTGGGAAAGACTGAAGGCAAAAGGAGAAGGGGGACGCAGAAGTAGAGATGGTTAGACAGCACCACCGACTCAATGGACATGAATTTGAGCAAACTCCAGGAGATAGTGAAGGACAGGGAAGTCTGGCCTGCTGTAGTCCATAGGGTTGCAAAGCGGCGGACACAATTTTGCAACTGAACAACAACAGTTTAATCAACCAGCTGTTATTTCTTACTACTCTTCAGCTGTCTGCCCACACGAGGGTTTCTCCCCACCTCCTTCCTTTCTAACTGACAGCCTCTTACATTGCCCTAAGCTTAGACACCAGTGTTTCTGGTAAGAGCAAACAGATTGACTCATGGTTACAATCCATGATGTTTATGGCATCTGTGGGCCTTTTTCACATACTCTCTGGTTATTAGCCAAGTTCCAGATAATTGCAGAGTAATTGCAGCTCACGCAGAGTCCATCCCATGCCTCATTCTTCTCCAGCAAGGTGTATTATGTGAGCATCAATAGTGCATGGCCAGCCCTCACTCTAGCAAGCTGAAATAGTCTTTAACTCCATGTAACTAGAAAAAGGCTTCCCTGGTGGCTCAGTGGTAAAGAATCTACCTCCAACACAGGAGACATGACTTGTATCCCTGGGCAGGAAGATCCCCTGGAGGAGGGCATGGCGACCCACTCCAGGATTCTTGCCTGGAGAATCCCCATGGACAGAGGAGCCTGGTGGCCTAGTCCATCGGGTGGCAGAGTCAGACACAGCTGAAGCAAATGAGAATGCACACAACTAGATAAAGATTCTGCCTCAACCTCAAACACAAACACAAAACACACTATTTACAAACTATGCTTCTTAGTCTGTCAGCTCACTTTCAAGGGAATCTTTCTGAGCCCTGTCCTAGGATCTGTCCCATGAAGATATAAATCTCTATTTTGATCAAAATCGCAGGAAATGAATAAACTATTTGCTCTCAGAGAGAGTGTTTTGGAACTCAATTTAGATGTCCCTTTCATAGGACCCCAGGAGTTGTTACCCATCTGTCCTTTTCAGGTTTAAAGAGAGAGATAAGAAATATGAATTCCACACTCCACCTTGGTGGGAATGTAAATTGGTGCAGTCACTGTGGAGAACAGTATGGAGGTTCCTTAAAAATACTAAAAATAGAGCTACCATATGACCCTGCAATCCCATTCTTGGTCATATATCTGGAGAGACACATGGTCCGAAAGGATACATGCACCACAATGTTCATTGCAGCACTGTTTACAATAGTTAAGACACAGAAGCAACCTAATGTCCATTAACAGATGAATGGATAAAGAAGATGTGGTACAAATACTCTATGAGCTATATTACTCAGCTATTAAAAAGAATGAAATAATGCCATTTGCAGCAAAATGGAGAGACCTAGAGATTGGCCTACTGAGTGAAGTTAAGTCACACAGAGAAGGAAATAGCCTATGATATTGCTTATATTTTGAATCTAAAAAAAAAAAGATACCAACGAATTTATTTACAAAACAGAAACAGACTCACGGACTTATGATTACCAGTGTGGAAGGGTGAGGAGAGGGATGGTTAGGGAGTTTGGGATTGATAGGTCCACACTGCCATATTTAAAATGGATATCCAACAAGAACCTACTGTATAGAACAGGGAACTCTGTTCAATATTATGTAACAACCTAAATGGGAAGAGAACTTGAAAAAGAACAGATACAGATACACGTATACATATAACTGAATCACTTTGCTGAATACCTGAAACTAACACAACACTGTTAATCAACTATACTCCAATATAAAATAAAAAGTTTAAAAAATATAAAAAATTTTAAAAAGACACGTGAATCCCAGTCCAACCACTTACATTCTATGTGCTCCTGGATAGGTAATTCATCTACTTCATCCCTAAGGTATCCTCCACTGTGGAATGGAGATGCCCAATGATGGAGTTAATAAGAGACTTGAAATAATACTCAGAAAGAACTAGCATTCAAAGTATGGTCAGTGAAGGTTGGTTACTATGATGGTTAATTTTATGTGTCAACTTGGCTTGGCCATGGTGCCCAGATACTTGGTCAAACATTCTGAATGTTTTCATGATGATGGTTTTTGGCTGAAAAAACATTGAAATTGGTGAACTTTAAGTAAAGCACCTTCCCCCGCATAATGTACATGGGTGTCATTCACACAGTTGAAGGCCTGACCTTCCCCAGCAAGAGGGAATTCTGCCAACAGACTCCCTCTGGCCTCAAACTGCAGCTCTTCACTGAACCTCCAGCCTACTAGCCTTCACCACCACATTCTGGACTTGCAAAATCTCCAAAATCGTATGACACAATTCCATAATAAATATCAATATCTCTTTCTCTCTCTTCCCCACGAGTCCCCAACATCTCCCTCCTCTGTCATCATATATATATCTGTGTATTGGTTGTTCAGTCATGTCTGACTCTTTGTGACCCTATGGACTGTAGCCCACCAGGTTCTTCTGTCCATGGAATTCTCCAGGCAAGAATATTCAAGTGGGTTGCCATTCCCTTCTCCAGGATCATACATATATGGAGAACCCTAATATGATTACTATCATAATTATTTTTAATCATCATCACTATTACACTATTCAACCAAATACTCTGGTCATCCTATAATTTCAACTACAAAGGAGATAGGAATGAAGAAATGCTTAATTAACCTTGAACTTCTTCAAATCAAAAAAGGGCTGGATAATCAATACTCAGCAAAACCAGATATCCAAGTAAATGTCCCAAAGTAGTTCCCCTAGCATCCAAGTATGATTTGGTATCAAAATGTCAGTGTGAACCCATTCCTAAGAATTGCAGATAAATTGTAACAACTTTCATATGCCTGTCTCATTTTTATAAGAAATTTTAAGGAAGAAAAGTGACAGCTAAGTAAGACCTGCAATTAGTAAATTAATCATTTTATATGTTTTATTGTTGAATTTATGTTACACTGTAAGCTCCTTCAGAGCATATCCAATGCTTGCATCATTCTAGAAAAATGACAGTGATGTTAACAACATGATTATCCATTTATGACCTACTGATTTTGTAGGCATATGCTTCTGTGATCTGGGCTTTGCTCATAAAACTATCATAAGACGAAACCCCTTTCTCTATGAAAGGTAATAAAATAAATCAGCTTCATGTCTTTGAAATACAGAATTGTTCACAGTCTCTTTCCGTATTTTTTCTTTAGCAAAGGGTCAAAGGATACGGAGAAGGCAATGGCAACCCACTCCAGTACTCTTGCCTGGAAAATCCCAGGGACAGAGGAGCCTGGTAGGCTGCAGTCCATGGGGTCACGCAGAGTCGGACACACCTGAAGCAACTTAGCAGCAGCAGCAGCAGCAAAAGATATCTCCAAACCCTATAATTTTGTTCGATTTCAATTCACAGGATATAAATACTTTTATTTCTCTGCCAGGCATTTTATTTCTTTCCTTGCTCGTTTCTCATGGTTTGTGTGTCCTAAATTTCCAGTCTCCTACCTGGTATTTGGCTTTAAATGTCTTTGTTTCTTCAATTATCAGAAACATAACTCTATGAGAAGGCCAGGTTGCAAGCATTTGGGAGACCAGGGCTGAGAATAATTCAGTGGTGAGAACAATTATGGGGGGCATCAGGTTGGAACAGTGAAGTCTGACAGGCAGGGGGTGTACCATGACTGTGATTCGTGAGCATATGAGTGAAGTCTAAGCAACGGGAGCTGGGACGGAGCGAAGGACAATGGGTTAGACTCTTAAATATGAGCGAGAAGGAAAGAGTCAGTGTTCAGAGGGATGGTCTAGACAGGAACAGAACACATCTTTCAGGCAAGTTGCAAGGAAACCGGCAGAGAAGAGCCTCTTGAGGGACAAATGGACTTGTCCACACGACAGCACAATTTGGAATGACAAAGGATCCCAGGGCAGGGCCATCTGCCCGCTGTCTTGGCTTTAAATGGCCTCACTAGTGTGGGGAGATAAAGGCTAGCAGGTGCACTGTTCACTGACAGAGGCCAAGGCTGGCTCTGCAGGTGCGGGGACGGCCGCCGAGAGGGTGGTCCTCTGGGATCCTTTGCAGGTCTACTGCCATCGCTACAACCGATGCAGCATAGATTCTTCTTTTGGTTTTCAGTCTTTTAAGGACTATGGATTAAATATTCATTTTTATTATACAGAATTATCTCCTGGAGCCTGCTGATGGGAAGAATGGCTAAACACTAGAAAAAAGTCCTAAAGCCTGCTAGGGGAATGTTAGAATCTGAAAACCCTCCCACTTTCACTAAAACTGTCAGTGTCTGGTCTCCAAATATCTTCTTTCTTCTCAAAGGACAAGAGAATTTTGACTACGTTCTTAGTCAAGATCAAAATATATCAGCCACTCTTAAGAGAGATACAGTGGAAAGTGTGGAGGCATAAAGTTAGAGGGTTTTTTGTTTGTTTGTTTGTTTACTCAAAGATCAAAAAAGAAGGTGTATCCCACAGCAAAGGGACAAAGAAGGTGACATGTGGCCTCCAAGCCACCCTGATTTTCTTTTATGCACCCACCACCATCAGAGTGTCACCTTCTTACTCCCTGCCTCTTCTCCCAACATGGAGAGAATCACGGTGCACTGTCTTTACTCAGAACTGTGCAAGGCCAAACAAAAACACCATAATCTGGAAAAGAGTTTATAAATTCACTAATAGATTACTGTAAAGTTGGACATATTATTTAGTCATGCCTGCAATATTTGCATATGCAGTAGACACAAAACGTGAAGTTTAAAAAAAGGGGGAGAATCTAATATGGAATTTCAAACTGAATAGATTTTTTAAAAAGCCATTTGGAAGGAATTCAAAGGCATTTCTCAGCCACTGAATTGAAGCAACTTATTTAGAGCCCACTCCACCCACGAATAAGACTGACCCTGTGAGCAACCTTCTGTAATAGAGCGATGAGTTTTAATCTTAAGAGATTTGCCCATTAATTCTGAATATTCAACTCTAAAAGAACTAGAAAGACACACTAACGCTTAGACAAAAGCTTATGATGCTTCCAATTTCTCCCCAGAGCTATTTCCATCAGTTTGTTCCTGGGGGGACAGGGGTCCTACTGGAGGAGGAGAAACAAGTTAGGGAATTTCTTCAATCAGTTATATATCTTTGCAGAAGGAAGCCATGCCACATTCTCCCAAGAGATTTAACCTAAAGAACTTTTCTCCTAAATTTCACATGCAAATTGCTCCCATTTTGAGAGAACGAGGATTTGCAGGTACTAAAGAAGTAAATCAGAAATTAAGCAGCTTGGATTTACCACTTATTGATCTGGTATTATTAAACCTCTCAACTATTTTCTTGCTCACATTCACTTTCTGCAGAAAATTAAAGTGATGACTGTTTTTTTTCTTCATATAGCTTTTACTAAGTGACTGTACATTTCCCTTCAAAATCTTTGAAATAAAAAGCTCCTGTGAAAACCTAGTACAACTGTTGTCATAATCATAATTACTGTAAAATTCCCATTGATTCCCAGGATGTGTTATGTATCACAATTGCTCTTTATCTCATTCTGCTGTGTTCAAGCTGACACCAGCTACTTCTAATTCTCCTCTAGTGACTGTCACAACGTTTCTGTTTCAGAATTTAAACAGATTCTAATTCAGAGTCATGTACTATACTATTCTACATTCTTTAAAAACCCTCAAAGAATTCTACAACACAATCCATGCCCTAAAGACATTATTTTAAAATGCTTTTTGCATGTACTAATCCAGAAAGAGAGTCTGAACTGGCCAGCATCATAATTTTTACTGAGCCCTTCTTATGCACGGAGAGTTTTACATATGTTAGCTCATTTAATCCTCACAACAACCAGATGGTTATTAACCATAACCAGAGGATGGTATTGTAATTATCTCCACTTCAACCACTAGCAAACTGAGTCACAAAGGCATGAAAGACTTGCGTAGGACCACACAGCCCATACATGGCAGGGCCAGAATGTGAATGGAAGCAGGCCATAAAGAACCCACCTGCAATGCAGGAGACCTGGGTTCGATCCCTGGGTTGGGAAGGTCCCCTGGAGAAGGGAACAGCTACCTACTCCAGTACTCTGGCCTGTAGAATTCCATTGACTGTATAGTCCATGGGGTGGCAAAGAGTTGGACACAACTGAGCAACTTTCACTTTCACTTTTCAGGCCATCTCTAGGGTCTGTGCCGTCAACCCTACCTTAGCTCTATCCATAGGAAAAATCAAACAGCATAGAGGCAATGGGGCCTGACTCACTGCTGTACAGCAGAAATTAACACAACAATGCAAATCACCTATGCTCCAATAAAAAGCAATTTTTCAAATTTTAAAAAATAATTAGCACCTGAAAAATAAAAAATTATAAAGGAATGTAAGTAAATAAAATATGTTGTTTAGGAAAAAATCAAGACATGTCTACACTGGGGAACATGAGTCCTTTTGTTAGATTTCTTTTTTCCTTTAATTAACAAGCAAAATCGTGTTGATCCTGTGTCAGGGAGATAAAGGGGGATAAGGAAAGGGAGCAGGGAGAGAGAGAGAGAGACAGAGGTCCTACATCAATTTTTGCTGAGTTTTGAGGAAACAGAAAAATCCAGATCACACTACTGCCTAGAACCCAAATAAGTTGACAGGAAGGGCTGTGTTACTTGAGAAAATGTTCTTTCTGCTGTGTTACTCTTCCATTCCCACAGCCCGTCTGTAACAGGATGAAGCCTTCCTGTAAGGGCCATCATGAAGGCCATCATGAAGGCCGTGTCCTGATGTTTTAATTCCCTGAGGTAAAAAAGGAGTCCCCTGCCCAGTGTGGGGGTCTGGGGAGACCAAACTCCACACTGAGAGGAGACAGCTGCAGAAGCCAGTCTGAGACTCCACAGAATTCCCAGGCCATAAGGAATTAGCCTCACGTTACAACTCACAGTTGTACTTCCATTAAGTAAAAGACAGAGAGGAAGATGGCCATGCTGGCTGTGGGCCAGTCCAGACCACTCTGTTTGGAGGCAGCACTCGCACATGACACTTCACACCAGCTGAGAGCTTTGCCCAGGATCACCAACACCAGACAGATGCTGGCATGGCACCAGGGCCAAGGAGAGGGATGCCTGGACACCCTGGTCGAGCCTGAAGAGTGGACTCCTTAGAAAGGGAGCGTGAGCCTGAAACACACACAACTTCCCCAATTCGGGGATACACATTTTGATGTCTCAAGCACACCCCACTGGTGAAGCTGTCTTTACTCAGCTCTCTGGGAAGGAGAACACTCTGCAGAGAAGCGATGGAGGCAGAGGGGCAGCGGCCACCTGATCATCTGATGAATCTGGAAAGAACCTGAGCTCTCTTCACAGAACTCTGCTTCCTGAATTCAGCTTCCGAGTCAAAGCCAACAAGTCCTCATCTCCTGCCCTGCTGGAAGGGGCAGGAACATGTGCAGGATGGTGCTGAGAGCAGTGGCTATATAGACAGAGGACCTCCATCCTTGGCGCTCCCCTCCATGATGGAATCTCATGTGAAAGAGCAAATATCCAAGTCTCAGGGGTTCTGGTCTACCCAAAACTCTTGGCACTGCTTCAGCTCTCTATCTCTAGCATGCCGCAGTCCATGGGGTAGCAAAGAGCTGGACATGACTTAGTGACCAAATAACGACAGCAACCTGGCTTTTTGCTCTACAACTAACTCTAACACAACTGAATTTCAGGCTAGTTTTAATAATTCCGAGCCCTGAGTTTTAAATTTTATGGAGCATTTACATAGGTCATAATAAATTCTGATACAACCAAAATATAGAATGTCCTGACCTTTCTCAACATTGTAAGCTGTTATTGATAATATTGATTCATAATTTTAAGTTAAATTTAAAATATCTTTATTTTTAATTCAAACCCAGTTTTCAAACACAAAATATAAAAACAATGCCTAAACTTAAGGGACTCTAAAACATTTCAAAACACAAATGAATTACATGAAATAAATCTATGTGTAAGTATGGAACATAATTAAAGTTTACTTAGAATCACAGTAGTGGGATCCTTCACTATAGGAAATAATGCCTGAGTGGAAATTTAAATTCCCTCATCTTACTTTAAAAGAGGAAAAAGAAAAAACACACCATTATCCTAAACAGCCATTTTCAGAATTTTAATTATATTACTGCACTCTCTACGGCATGCAAAATAAGACTAAAGAATTACATTTAGTAATTCTGTTAAATTTGCATTTACCTAATCAAATTGACATTGTGTTGGACTTTTTGATCTGTTGAATGTAAGTTTTTATCTATTCGATACACAATTACTATTCACTACAGAAGTGTTTTAATGAAAGTAGCATCTTACAGGCTTTTAACCATATCAGTAAAACCAAAGATGTTTTAGGAGCTCAATAAAATCACAAATTCTGGTAGTTTTATTTAGGTCTATTAAATTCATAACATAGCTTGGACATAAGTTTCTATTTTCCTATTTAAAGATAGTATTGCAAACATATAATAAAAATGGCAATTAAGTTTACGTATATTCTTCTAACTTAAAAAGCAATATATTTTCATTGTAGAAAATCTAGAACACAGTGAAAAATATAAAGAAAACATCCACAATCCAATTGCCAGATAACTGTTAATATTTTCATGTACTTTCTTTTAAGCTTTTTTCTATTTATTTTTTATACAATTGAGGTCAAAAGATATACAATTTAATATCTTACTTTTTATGCCTAACATTTAAAGGCAGCATTTCCCATGTTATGCAAATCCTCTTTTTAAAAATCATTTGGCAAAAAGATTTGGTTCACTGCTGTACCCTTAGCACCAAAGCACTGGCTGGCTATTTATCAGATGAATCAATCATCAGATGATTTATCTTACCATTTATAACTACATGACTGTAGCTCTGCATACTTAGGTTGCTCTGAATTTTTCACTATTATAGGTAATGCCATGTATCTTTTTGCATAAAGATTTTCAGGATTTATTTACTTGGTATCAAATTCAAGAAGTTGAATTACTGGGTCAAGTCTTATATAAACAATTTTAAGTCTTCTGATACCTATCATCAAATTGCTTTCTCCAAAGCTGTACCTTTGGAGTATCTATTTCAGCACTCTGTTTGAAAGGGCTTTCCTGCTCTAATAGGTAAAAAGTTATCTCGTGGTAGTTCTACTGTATGTCTTTAATTACCAGTATTGACTATTTCTCCAAATATGTATTAAACATTTGTATTTCCTGCTCTCTGAGCTGCCTAGCCATATTATTTAACAATTTACTCAGTCACTCTGTATTTCTTGCACCAGTAGCTATCTTCTGTTTCCTGATGTTTCCTCTTTTGTCTTCTTTTGGACAAAGCTGGTTCCATTAATTCTTTTCTCTAAACTTTAAAACATGTGTCACGTTCACACACAGACATACACACACCCTATTTGACAAAACTGTAAAAATATTGTTGCTTATAACACAATATATACATATTGTAGAAAATACAGAAAATATAAACAGAAAGTCACGGATAAGCACTGTTCACATTTTAGTATATCTTTCCACACTTTGCTCTATGCTACACCATTTTTAAAAGAACATATGTGCACACTGTATGCACACTGCTTTGCAATTGTTTTTTTACTTAACTCTATTTCACAGACAACTTACCACACCATCAAATGCCCTGCATGGTGTTTTTAATGCTAACAGAGCACTATGGTAGGTGCTAGGTATTGGAACTCATGCCTGTAATAGTCCATTGTAAGTAAGAGCCTGGACTATAAGGGCAAACGGGCATGAGTTCAAATCTTGCCTCCAAAACCCCAATTATGAGACTCAGTTTTTTTAAGCCCTTTGTTCATTGGTAAATGAGGATAACTATTTTCTATGGACTTTATTTAAATTAAATAATACAATTTATAAAGCAACTTAACAGTATGGTAGTAATAGGTATTTAATAATCACTTATCAAATTAACAGGGCTTCCCTGGAGGCGCAGAGGGTAAAGCGTCTACCTGCAATGCAGGAGACCTGGGTTCAGTCCCTGGGTGGGGGAAGATCCCCTGGCGAAGCAAATGGCAACCCACTCCAGTACTCTTGCTTGGGAAACCCCATGGATGGAGAAGCCTGGTGAGCTACAGTCCATGGAGTTGCAAAGAGTTGGACACAACTGAGCGACTTCACTTTCACTTTTCTTTTACTTTTCATTATCAAATTAATGAAGGATCATTAAAACCTTCTTCTATTTTAATTTCCATTTCTTTGCTCGTCTTGTATATTTGGATTTGTACTTCTGTGTGTGTGTGTGTCCCCATGTGTGAACATCTGCACGGGTGATTTGTCCTGTGCCAACTCTTCACATCTTTTTTTCATATTTCTACTGTAGTGTTTTCCTTCTTATGGCTTTAAATTCATTTGCTCATTTATTCACTCACTCATTCTTCCAACAATGACTTACTAAAATCTACTATGTACTTATTTTATTAAAGATAGTTAAGTTTTGTCTTTTATGTTGCAAAATGTTCTTTCTAGTGCACAGTTTGCCTTTTAATTTTGTTTACGGTAGGCTTTGATGTATAGAAATATTAAATTTTTATGCACTTATTCTAGTTCTTATTTTTTGTAACATGCTTAGAAATTCCTTCTCTATCCTAAGGGAATCCTTTATTATTTGGATTGAAAAACCCTGTTTTAAAAAAAGTCTGAGGTCTGAAATGAAAAAATATATATATATATAATAATTGGTCTGATATAGAACCACTTTTATAAAATATTTGTTTTACCCTATAATTTGTTTTTCAAAAGCAGGCCTAGTTTACTCATATTTGTGTTTCTGGCATGGAGCACAGCATATTATGACACGTGGTAGGTTGTCAACAAATGCTGAGCTTGCTCAATTAGATAAACTAGAGCAATCAGGAACCAAATGTCGGAATTGAAAGATTTTAATTACAGTGACCCTACAGTACTACAAAGAAAACATCAAGAAAGTTCAAAATCAAACACAGATGCTCTTCTGTTGCTGAGAGGATAACACCTGCTCTTAACAGTTTTTCAAGCCCCAAATATCACTACTAGTCTAGGGGGTAGCATTTCTCTAAGTGTGCACTGAACTACATTACCCTCCAACAGCGAGTCCTGTGAGCAAATAAATTTGGCACCCACTTCACATTGCTATACCCCTCCTCCTCAGCTCACCCACATACCACAGACACAATGAACTTCTGCACAAAAAACCCTCAGAGAAACTCTGCAGGTACTCATTCTCAAAGGAGACAGAGAGGAAGCTGAGTCGAGTTTGTCCAGGGTGCACAGACAGAAAAGAGGGAACCAGGGAAATGATGGGTCCTAGTCAGTATCCTGGAATTCAGGAGGATCCTGGACAAAGCACATACTGGGGACACAGAAAAAGACCAATGACTGGAAGAGAGCCAGACCAGGCAAGAGACACTGAAGGATGTTGTCAGGACATAGGCAGTGTAATGGAATGAGAAAAAAGTTAACATGGAAAACTTTTTTAAAATGTCAGAAAAAGAAAGTAAACATGGAAGCACCCTGGAAAACCATGCAGCAGGACCCCAAAACAGGAAGCAGGGACGCAGTGAGAGCCTGAAGATGCAACAGAAGGACATGGCAATCATGTCATCCCAACCAAGAGCTGGGCTGCACTACAACATGAAGTGGGATCCCTATGGATGCCAATCATTTGCTTCCAAGACAGCCTGATTATTCAACACTCATTACTAGGAGCAGGACAATGCACTCTGCAGAGGGATTCTTTTTTTAATTTTCCCCTTGATGATCTGTCCGATATGGCAGAAGGAGTTATGTGTGAAAGCTTGGTTGTAGCCAGTACCACGTTCCTGATTTATTTCAGTGATGGGTATCATCCGCCTGGACTAGTACCCTGGCAGCAGTTTCTTTGAACCTGTTGTGATGGGACAGAGAGTACCAAGTAGAAGGAGCCATCAGCGAGGACTCTGACAACAAATCAAGTTCCACCAGGCAGGGTTCCCCTGGGAGACTTGGAACCAGGCTAGACAATGAACAGTGTGGGGTCAAAGAGGTACACCTAGGCATCAGGCAGCTCCTCTGGCTGTAAATAATGCAAGATCCCAGTGGCAGAAGGAGTCTGGGCTTGCAAAAGCAATCCCTCAGTTCCCAGGTTAGGTCGGCCACAACCTTGCCAGAGAGTGACTCTGCTGTTTCTCCTTTGTTTTTCTGTAACCATATAACTGGAGCATTGAAACAAAATCTAAATCATCACATCATTGCAGGTTCTCTACACTGAAGGATAAGAGTTTATTCGGAACATTTAGTTTATTATCTTGGTTTAATATATCTTGAAAGCCTTGAACTGAACAAAGCTATTCTTCAAATGAAGTCACTGACAAGGAAGAGAACTGGAAATTGTGATTCAAGAGCTTGATGTCAAACCAAACTACATATCAGCAATAAAATAAATAGAGGCATATGGTTTTAAAGTCAGTCCTTTCATCCACATATGTATATTCTACAAGTTGCAGGTCCTTAAGTCGGATACAAATTAGTCTAGATGAGCTTCTAGGTTATATTCATAATTAATTTTTCAAATATTTTAACCAATTGTTGCTGTTACCAAATATTTATTTTAGCAGGAGAAATTTGTGAATAACCCCTATCCTCCTCATGAGATACAAGGATCTCCAAATATCCTGGAACCCACTTTGAAAAGCAATCCTCAGGTAAATTAATCATTCACAATTACAAGAAAACCTGGACTTGTCTTGTATGTGATCTTATAATTAGTACATTCTAGATTTTACTGACACATACTTTTAAACAAGAGACGCAGTTTGATCCCTGGGTCAGGAAATCCCCTTGAGGAGGCATGGCAACCCACTCCAGTATTCTAGCCTGGAGAATCCCATGGGTAGAAGAGCCTGGTGAGCTACAGTTTATAGGGTCACACAGAGTCAGACACGACTGAAGTGACTTAGCATGTACACATTTTTACACCTACTCTTAAAATCTACTACAGCCCTGCAGAGTAGATATTGTTATGGTCTTTTTACAAAGGAAGAAACTGAGATGTCAAATAATTTGTCTAAGACCAAAGAACCAGTTAGTGTAGGAGTCAGTATTCAAATTCAATTCTAACTCTAAAAGCCAAAATCTCTAATTATCCTGCAGTATAATCAAGTTTCCTAAACTGTTTTCCCACTATAGAAAGTAAAATTTTGATCATTGAATATTGTTCCTCATCCACTGCATATACCCCAACTCTAACTGACATGATAAGGAACCCATGAGGGGCCTTTGATTCATTTGGGTATCTCCCTTGAGTTAAATGGGCTTCCATTGTGGCTCAGCTGGTAAAGAAGCCGCCTGCAATGCAGGAGACCTGGGTTCAATCCCTGGGTTGGGAAGATCCCCTGGAGAAGGAAAAGGCTACCCACTCCAGTATTCTAGCCTGGAGAATTTCATGAACTGTATAGTCGGGGTTGCAAAGAGTCAGACACAACTGAGCGACTTTCACTTGAGTTAAATAGTCTGCAGGAGGTATAGCCATTTAGATTAGTCCATCAACAAGTGACTCCTAATGCCTGAGACTTTTCATGCCAGGCATTAAAAAAAAAAAAAAAAATAAGGAAGGAAAAGAATTGATCATTACTCTGATATTTTAATGTTGGGGCATGAGGAGGGAAACCAAGCAAATACTTTGGGAATTTAGAAAGAGATAAAGTAGGATCTTGAGAGGATAAAGAATCACTGATAAACAAGCAAATGACAGTTTCCACAGGAAAATTAGTTGCTAAAAAGGTACTTTGTAGGGAGGAACAATTGCATTAAATAGGTTTCCTTTCTCTAGGTATGATTTATGGTCATGATGAAATTTGAGATTATCTCCCATGCAATCAATCATATCTAAAGAAAAAACGTTGCATTATTAATAGTTAAGAGTGCATGTACCTATGAAAACAGCTTAGAATTATATAGGGACTTCCCTGGCAGTCCAGTGGTTAAGATTCCATACTTCCACTGCAGGGGGCATGGGTAAGATCCCGCATGCTGTGTAGTGCAACCAGAAAAAAAAAAAAAAAATGATGCTATATAATAACACTATATTTTCCTAAAAAAAAATGTATATATATATATATATATATATATATTCCCTAATAGGTTTGCTATATAACTATGCAGCCCTTTGGTTTCAGTAATAAACAAGGAAATTGATTAAGTACTACTTCCTGTATTTCACATTAAGGAAAAAAAAAAACAAATGACATAATAAATTATTCAATTAAAGGCTGTTTTTTATTTTACTCCATTAGAGTACAATGAATTGGCTTAGAAAAAAAAGGGCAAAAACACTAATCTTTACTGGCATGTTAATACACACTTGGTAAAACCAACTGGACTCATCTAGGGGTGGAAGGAAGTTATTTGAAAGATACTGCCTTCAGTTCTCTTTTAAAATCAAGAATGAAAAAAAAGTATAAATAAGGAAATATGTAAACTACTCAGACTTGTTTTTTAAAAACATCTTGTCCTTGGCATAACTTCTTCAAATGCCACATATAACAAAAACAAAAAATATTTTTTACTTAAAGCAATTGCATGATACAATCCAATGCTAAGTCCTAACATCAGGTGGTAAAAAACACTTTACCCTTGACTTGAACATGGTTTTTGCCTCTAGAGAGAGGAGAACAAATAGACTTATTCCTTTCCTACCATGATTTCTCACAATGCCAACTGACTTATTCATTCATTTTACAAGTGTTAAATATCTACACAGTGCCTTGCACCATGGTAGATGGGGTGGACACAAATAAGACTATGACAGAGCTGCTGACACAACAATCATATTTTAGAACATCAGGAAAAAGATTTTCACTGTAAAATGTTCCTCTGTCATTTTTCTGCTTTACAACACTAACTGTACCATCAACAGAGGTATATTCTAGCAGGAAAATATTTATAGCTTTAAGACATTAAAGAGCACTTTTCAAGAGCCAGTCTACAGATTGCCAGTAATGGAAGGGAAACTCTCTCTCCTCATCTGCCATCCTCCTTCTTCTTCAACCCCAAAGGGGAGACTGGGACTGATACGGCTGTTGTTGTAGTCACCAGGTCACATCCTACTTTTTTTGTGATCCTATGGACTTAGCCTGCCAGGCTCCTCTGTCCATGGGATTTCCCAGGCAAGAATACTGGAGTGGACTGTCATTTCCTTCTCCAGGGGATCTTCCTGACCCATGGATCGAACCCATGTCTTCTGTGGATTCTTTACTACTGAGCCACCAGGAAATACCTTATGGTACTAAAATTTTTCCTGGTTTCTCTTCCCCTAGAATCAAAATGCATGAAGCTCAAACACATACCCTGCAATCAAAATGTAAATAGGAACATAACTACTCCATCATCTGAAAACCATTCCTCTTGCTTTCTCAGTATCACTGCCTTGGCACCTCTATTCATTCAACAGATATTTACTAAGCACCTACTGGGAGCCAAGTACTCTTTTGTGTGCTGGGGGTGGTACAGTGAAAAAAACTCTGCCCTCAAAAGACACATGTATCCCATTGTTCATTGAAGCACTATTTACAATAGCTAGAACATGGAAGCAACCTAGATGTCCATTAACAAATGGATAAAGAAGTTGTGGTACATATACACAATGGAATATTACTCAGCCATAAAAAGGAACACATTTGAGTCAGTTCTGATGAGGTGGATGAACCTAGAACCTATTATACAGACTAAAGTGAGTCAGAAAGAAAAAGATAAATATAGTGTCCTATCGCACATATAAGGAATCTAGAAAAAATGGTTCTGAAGAATTTATTTACAGGACAGCAGTGGAGAAACAGACACAGAGAACAGACTTATGGGGAGAGGGGAGGAGAGGGTGAGATGTATGGAGAGAGCAACATGGAAACTTACATTACCATATGTAAAATAGACAGCCAACAGGAATTTGCTGTATGGCTCAGGAAACTCAAACACGGGCTCTGTACCAACCTGGAGGGGTGGGATGGGGAGGGAGATGGGAGAGAGGTTCAAAAGGGAGGGGATATATGTATACCTATGGCTGATTCATGTTGAGGTTTGGCAGAAAACAACAAAATCCTGTAAAGCAATTATCCTTCAGTAAAAATAAATTATATAGTTAATTAACTCATAAAAAAAAAAAAAAACCCTGCCCTCAAACATGCTGGTCTCAGGATGGCTTTACAACAGTCTTAAGAATTAGTGAGTTTTTGGTGATGTGAGTTAGGTCTATTCATATTTACCAAATTCAAATTAAAAGGGAATATTTTTAAACATAAGAGTACACAAGTACACATCCCACTAGCCACCAGGATGAAGATGCTCATCACACGTCACGGAACCTCTGAAAACTACCGAGCCTGAGCACTCACAAGAGCATGACAGTGCAAGAGGCAGCTAATCTCTAAGCATTGCTATGGAAATAACAGCCTCTCTGAAAGCATCCTAGGGACCCCCAGAGGCCACCAGACCTCACTTTGAGATTTGCCAGTCTAGGGTATGGCCATGTGGCAGATATCACAATTGAAAGAGAGGATACAGGACTGAAAAACGAAGAAACGAGAGGGACAACTTATGTGCATACTGAAATCACAAGAATTATGCTAGAAGTAGGGCTGGAACAAGTAATAGTAAGCCAGGAGTTAATATGGTCAAAGACCACAGAAAGTGACTGCAACAAGGAGGAACCACGGTTTTGTGTGGTCTCATGGCATGATACTCAAAATTCAGGATTTTTAGAAAGGAGGGAGGAATGGTCTGGAAGAAGCAAAGAAGGACAAAGAGGACCTTCTGCTCCTCCTCCAAGAGTGTGTGGGAGAAAACAGCCACCAACTGAGAGGGCACAGAGGAAGCTATGACTATGTCATCTTCTCTTCAAAAGGAGCAGTTTTCAGACACCTAAAGACGCAATTCATAGGAACATTCCCTAAACCACTGATTCATCTTCTGTTCCTGCCTGTTATGGACTGAATGTCTGTGACTCCTCCCCATGGCCAACCCTGCCAATTCATTTGTTGAAACCCCTTATCCATAGTGTGACTGTAGCTGGAGACAGGGCACCCAAGGAAGTCATTAACATTAAACGAGATCATAAGGGTGGGGCCCTGATCCAACAGGGTTAGTGTCCTTAAAGGAAGAAACGGTAGAGAACTCTCTCCACCCCAACCCCCGATCATGTTCCCACTTGAAGGGAAGGCCATATGAGCACACACAGTGAGGACGCAGCCACTGGAGACACTAGAAGAGAGCTCTCACCAGAAACTGACCAAGCTGACACCGTGATAAGGACTTCTTGCCTCCAGAACTAAGTAAATGCATTTCAGTGCTTTAAGCCTCCCAGCCTGTGATGTTTTGTTATGGCAGCTCAGACAGACTAATACACTGCCCTCCTTCCTTTTTTGTTGACAGTATGAGCAACAGAAGCTGAGAAGGTAAGGATTTTGAGTAAATGCAGTCACTGAAGGCAGAGCCCAGATCACACTTGATAATTTTACATGACTGTTGGTGAAAAAACTGGGACTGCTTTTTGGTAGCAGGGTAAGGACAGACAGAGAGATAGACAGGGACAGAGATATATCTCAGCATTCAAATTCACTAAAAAGCCAGATGAGGTGCTTCCTTACTTCTTAGAAGATGTGGCACTACAGGTGTCTGATTCCAACCAGGCAAATTTTCATTCTCTCAACTAAAATTATAGCTGGGGGGGGAAGGGTAGTGAAATAGTTACCAAGAGACCAAATTTATATTCCCTTGTTTAAGGTTCTCGTTTAATGCAAATATGCCCTGCACAGAAAAGTAAATATTTAAAAAGGAACACTTGAATTTATCTGAAAGTCTAATTTCAAATGCCACTGTCTTTTAATGAACAAACGTGACCCTTGAGAAGAGGGCAAGGTAGACATCCTTATGGTGATCAAAGTTCAGGACATCCGTGCACACATCTGTCTTTTTCAATGGAACCTCTGAATACTGGGAACAAGAGAAATCCTAGCCAACAGAAGGGCATCAAGGAGAACTAGTCACAAGTTACGTTCAGGATACACAAACAAATTAATATCTATCACATTATTATCTGAATGTTTACCTACATTAATTTCTATTCTTTTGCTGTTATTTTTAATGTGATAAAGTGAAAGCTACATTTACTAATCTTTTCTCAAATGATGAACTGTACCTAAAACAAGATATAAATTCTAGTAGTTTATGCTGTCAAACTACCAAATTTTCATATTGTCTGCTATATTTAACAACTGTGAAATGAACACTTTGCCAGTAAAACATATATATTTATTAATTCTAACATTAATTCATATAAAAAGTCTTGACTGTACCTAGTGATCTTTCCTAAAGATCTTTACTCAAAATACAAAGTAAATCTTTAAAATACATCAATATCTAACAGAACATGCACACTGTAATTTCACGGCCAGCCATGAGAAGAAATACGTCAGTTCTCACTTTCACACGTTTGCTGATGAAATACAAAGGGCAGATTTCTAATAAAACTATTAGGTGAGAAAGTTTGTGTACAAGGTAGGTTGACAGAAGGTATTGGTCAAAATTACTTGCCAGCTTCAAGCTAAGTTATCTCTGGGTTGTTAGACAGTTCTTCTCTATATGTTTAGATGTTGACATCAGAAGGTAGCAAGAATACCTGACATTCAGATCCTAGGGCCAGGTGCCCACCTAATTATGGCCTACTGGACTCTCCCCCCTTATCTATTATTCACCTCTCTGACTCCCATCCCTTCCAGTTTTAAGCTTTCAAGTCATTTAAGTCACTCCAGATATCTGGAACAGCAGAGAAAGAAGAAAAAAAGAGAAGAGAGGGACAAAAGATCAGATGGAAGTACTCACTCTCCTGCAAGGATTCAAGACGCATGCCAAGTACAAGAGGAGAGAAAATCTGATGTCTGTTCAGCTTTGAGGACATTAGTGAATACTCTGACCAATGATCCTCTTTGCTAGCATGAAGGTCCCTTACTGGGCACAGGCAGAACTCAAGGTGGCATCGGGACAATACAGTATATACGCAGAGGGAGCCGTAACACAGGGAAGGATGATGGTACCTCCCAACATTCCTCAAACTCCATAAAGTGTCAGGGGAAACTGCTCTGTTCTCTGGCCTCCAGGAGGGATACAGAAATGTTGATAGGACTGCAACCTAGGTTGGGTTTTGACAGAAAGGTCACAAGTTATAAGGATCTTACAACCAGACTCAATGGCAAGGTCCAGGAAGCCCAAATGAGCTGCCAGAATGACATTCAAAGGCCAAATGGGAACAATCTCACTTCAGTGGATACCAGGACACAAGGCCCAGTCACCAAGCATGCCAACTCCAGGGCAGTGGATGCAGTGAGGATCACACAATGAATAAAATGCCCTTCACCCAGGGCCATGAGGATACTAAGCTTTCCTGTTCATTTAATCACCATCTTGGAATGAGAAAGGGGAAACCCTTCAGAAATGAAACAATGAAAAAGCCTTTAAACTGAGACTAATGTGCTCTTAATGGACAAAGTCAGGTGTTTTCCATCTTCAGTAGGAATGAGATCTTGAAGGTAAAGTGAAAGCAGCTACAGAAAATAAATTACATTTCATTTGTTAGTTCAGTTCAGTTCAGTCACTCAGTCATGTCCGACTCTGCAACCCCATGAACCACAGCATGCCAGGCCTCCCTGTCCATCACCAATTCCCAGAGTCCACCCAAACCCATGTCCACTGAGTTGGTGATGCCATCCAACCATCTCATCCTCTGTCATCCCCTTCTCCTCCTGCCCTCAATCATTCCCAGCATCGGGGTCTTTTCAAATGAGTCAGCTCTTTGCATCAGGTGGCCAAAGTATTGGAGTTGCAGCTTCAATATCAGTCCTTCCAATGAACACCCAGGACTGATCTCCTTTAGGATGGACTGGTTGGACTTCCTTGCAGTCCATGGGACTCTCAAGAGTCTTCTCCAACACCACAGTTCTCTTTATAGTCCAACTCTCACATCCATACATGACTACTGGAAAAACCATAGTAAGTCCATTTTCACACGTACATACATCCACCTTTCAGAATTCTGCTTCCCAACCCCAGCTACATAAACATATTCTAAACCAGCACTATTCAAAGTAAACCAGTACTGTCCACACAGGCACTGTAGACAGTGCCGGTCAGGAAACTGCTTGTTACCTGTCCACGGTTAGATGAATAGTAAAAATGAGGGTAGGTGTTTAGAAACTCCTGCAGCAATTTGGCATTGCTCCAACATCTAAATCTGTGATGAATGGGCTCATCTTATTGAACAGGATGCAATGTGGACAGACTCAGGTAGAGAGTTTCATATGATGCAATCACTCTAGTTCCACACAGACTGGGGGAAATCCAGCCCTTCACCATGAGCAGTCAGAGGTACTAATGTCAGTTCAGTTCAGTTCAGTCACTCAGTCATGTTCAACTCTTTGCAACCCCATGAACTGCAGCACGCCAGGCCTCCTTGTCTATCACCAACTCCCGGAGTCCACCCCAACTCATGTCCATTGAGTTGGTGATGCCATAAGCCATCTCATCCTCTGTCGTCCCCTTCTCTTCCTGCCCTTAATCTTTCCCAGCATCAGGGTCTTTTCAAATGAGTCAGCTCTTCACATCAGGTGGCCAAAGTATTGGAGTTTCAGCTTCAACATCAGTCCTTCCAATGAACACCCAGGAATGATCTCCTTTAGGATGGACTAGTTGGATCTCCTTGCAGTCCAAGGGACTCTCAAGAGTCTTCTCCAACACCACAGTTCAAAAGCATCAATTCTTCAGTGCTCAGCTTTCTTTATAGTCCAACTCCCACATCCATACATGACTACTGGAAAAACCATAGGCTTGACTAGACAGACCTTTGTTGGCAAAGTAATGTCTCTGTTTTTCAATATGCTGTCTAGGTTGGTCATAACTTTCCTTCCAAGGAGTAAGCGTCTTTTAATTTCATGGCTGCAATCACCATCTGCAGTGATTTTGGAGCCCAGAAAAATAAAGTTTGACACTGTTTCCACTGTTTCCCCATCTATTTCCCATGAAGTGATGGGACCAGATGCCATGATCTTCGTTTTCTGAATGTTGAGCTTTAAGCCAACTTTTTCACTTTTCTCTTTCACTTTCATCAAGAGGCATTTTAGTTCCTCTTCACTTTCTGCCATAAGGGTGGTGTCATCTGCATATCTGAGGTTATTGTTATTTCTCCCAGCAATCTTGATTCCAGCTTGTGCTTCATCCAGCCCAGCGTTTCTCATGATGTACTCTGCATATAAGTTAAATAATCAGGGTGACAATATACAGCCTTGACGAACTCCTTTTCCTATTTGGAACCAATCTGTTATTCCATGTCCAGTTCTAACTGTTGCTTCCTGACCTGCATACAGGTTTCTCAAGAGGCAGGTCAGGTGGTCTGGTATTCCCATCTCTTTCAGAATTTTCCACAGTTGATTGTGATCCACACAGTCAAAGGCTTTGGCATAGTCAATAAAGCAGAAATAGATGTTTTTCTGGAACTCTCTTGCTTTTTCAATGATCCAGCAGATGTTGGCAATTTGGTCTCTGGTTCCTCTGCCTTTTCTAAAACCAGCTTGAACATCTGGAAGTTCACCGTTCACGTACTGCTGAAGCCTGGCTTGGAGAATTTTGAGCACTACTAGCATGTGAGATGAGTGCACTGTAGATCAGCCTAATTCTATCACCAGCTGCACTGCCAATACTGGGCTTGCATTTAGGACCACAACGGCGCAAAAGAGGCCAATGAGAATGGAGGACTTCACAAGAAAATGATGATGTGCTCATGCCCAAGAAAGACCAGATGACATCAGACTATTAAGACCAATGTTCCATGGGAGTTTAACCAGAGAATAAGTGACAATACTATTTTCCATAGCAGCAAGTACCACACTCATACCACCAGAAGGAATTTTGTTCCAGGCAAATAACATCAAATGGCATGAAATATATGTTCATTTCAAAGACTGATTTTTCAGTAGTTTTGTTTATATTTCATTTGTAAAATCTGTTTGGGTTTTGTGGTTGCATGAGAGTTATAAGCATCAGGAGTTTACATGTAGTTTTACATTAATACATATTTAAGTAACGTAACAGAAATAAAGTCTGCAGTGGAGGTCTGCAAGAATTTTCCCTTCTTTAAAAAGATTCCATGCACAATTTCAATTTGAGAAGTAATGGTGTCTTGGGCACTGTGTTAAGGTCAGAAGCCTGGACGGGAGAACAGCAGAAACTGAATAGGGAGTGGTGGCAAGGTGCAGTCAGCATCTGTACTAAACATTTCCAAGCCCACTGGGGAAAGAGGCTGCCTGGAAGAACTGGGCAGCCTGTAAGCATGTATTGTAATTTAGTTACATCATTTGAGTTATTTTGTTATAAACAGGAGCCTAAGCTGGGAACTTCATAACAGGGTTGAACTTCATTTTGGGAGACTAAGAATTAAGAGAAATATCAATAACCTCAGATATGCAGATGACACCACCCTTATGGCAGAAAGTGAAGAGGAACTAAAAAGCCTCTTGATGAAAGTGAAAGAGGAAAGTGAGAAAGTTGGCTTAAAGCTCGACATTCAGAAAACTAAGATCATGGCATCTGGTCCCATCACTTAAGGGCAAATAGATGGGGAAACAGTGGAAACAGTGTCAAACTTTATTTTGGGGGGCTTCAAAATCACTGCAGTTGGTGACTGCAGCCATGAAATTAAAAGACACTTACTCCTTGGAAGGAATGTTATGACCAACCTAGATAGCATATTCAAAAGCAGAGACATTACTTTGCCAACAAAGGTCTGTCTAGTCAAGGCTATGGTTTTTCCAGTGGTCATGTATGGATGCGAGAGTTGGACTGTGAAGAAAGCCGAGCACCAAAGAATTGATGCTTTTGAACTGTGGTGTTGGAGAAGACTCTTGAGAGTCCCTTGGACTGCAAAGAGATCCAACCAGTCCATCCTAAAGGAGATCAGTCCTGGGTGTTCATTGGAAGGACTGATGTTGAAGCTGAAACTCCAATACTTTCGCCACCTCATACAAAGAGTTGACTCATTGGAAAAGACCCTGATGCTGGGAGGGATTGGGGACAGGAGGAGAAGGGGTCGACAGAGGATGAGATGATGGATGGCATCACTGACTCGATAGACATGAATTTGAGTGAATTCCGGGAGTTGGTGATGGACAGGGAGGCCTGGCGTGCTGTGATTCATGGGGTTGCAAAGAGTCGGACACGACTGAGCGACTGAACTGAACTGAACTGAAGAATTAAGATTTCTTTAATGAAAGTTTCCAGTTTATGAAACAGAACTTAGGCAAAGAACGCCTCCAGAAATGGCCAACTAATAGATGTGATTAAGAATGCCAGTCTTTCAACAACTTCTTCCGTTTGTAATATAACCATGTAGCAATAATGGCTCTGACCCCGTAACAATTTTAGGAGGTCAGTATGCCAAGAATCATCACTACTTTCAGATAAGGAAATGGAGGTTCAGAGGCACGGTCTGTGCCTAGACCAGATAAATAAGAACATGGCCAAGAGAGGACTTTAATCCACTTTCCTAATTTTGAGTCCAGTATTAGAAGTATTTTTAAATTTGATTCACAGAGAATTTTGTTATTTTTAGAAAATAATAATTTTTTAAAACCTCATCCAATTCTGTAAGATAATAACTACCACTTTTCTCTTTTTTGGTTAAAAAATCATTTTAAATTCCAGATCAGTATTAGGAAATAAGTGGGCAGAATAATAATTATTTTTCCTTTAGGATTATACAGTATATGAATTTTATATGATTAGAAGAAAAACTAGTGCATATTAAACTATCATCATGACCCAGCCTGGCACCCAGTCACTTTGGTGGTCCTCTATTTTTACTTCATTCTACCAGATTAGACTTACATTTTCCCCCTCCTTTTACATAGACTGTAAAGGAGGGAGTAAAGAAAGGCAACATGTTGTGGAAGGAATACCAGGCTTTGTATCAAGATGCTGGGTCTCAAGCCACAACTGTGAACCTAATCACTACCTCCCACCAGAGACCTATGCCCTCTACATGTCCCTGCGTTCACCTGCTCACCAAGTCCTTCTTCTGAGAATCTCTGCATGGCCTGCAACAAACAGGGCAGTAGCCTCCTACCTGATTCCCACCTCTCCAGTCCCTCATTTTCCTAATCTTTCCTCTTTGCTACCGAGGTGACCTTTCTAAGATGCAAATCTGATCCTTTCACTTCTCTGTTGGAAAGCCTTCAATTAACTTTTCATCCCTGGCTGGATACAATCTGAACTCTGCCACCTTTGTATGCCACCTGGCATACAAAGACCTTCCAAATCTGGCCATCTCTGGTCTCATCTTCTCCAACTCAGTTTCCCCACCTTGTCATGAAATACATATTCTTATTCTACAGTCCATATGCATGCTCATGTTCTATACTTCAGCCCCTTAAGAAACCAGTAGTGGTTCTTAGAATATTTCGTCTCATAATGCCTTGAAACACACTATGCCCCCTGCCTGAAATATCTGTCCTCACATCCCCTCCTAACCTTCTGAACTCTTCCCCTTCCTTCAAGTCCTTTACCATCTCATCTGTGCCACATCCTTTGAGAGCATTCCAAGAAGCTTCACTCTTCCCACCTGCACTCAGCACATTCAACCCCTCTTCTCTGCTCCCCTGGCATTAATCTGTACAGAAGGAGATAGGCTATCATATCCATGACTCTATATTTAATAATCCCCTTGACAATGGGAACAATGATTCTTCTCATCCTCAGCACCCATCATGTAATTCGGATGTCAATAAATGTTTTCTAAATGTATGATATGTGGCCTTGGGCACATTTGCCCCTATACCAGAGTTTCTTCTTTTTCATGAGAGGTCAGACTAGAATATATCAAAGACCTTGGCCTCATAGAGCTCTGGTTTTAGCACAACTTTTCACAAAACACTGGGCTTTCTTTATAAACGGTTTATGAAGTTTTTAGAGGATAAAAACATATAATTTCATCATCAGGACACCTTGAGATGTCAAGTTTACAGATCTATACCAAAATATCATAAAAAAATAATACTGGATGCCATTACTGAGCCTTGAATTATATACAAGGAACTGACAGAAATTCACCTACTCTTGTTAATTTCATTTACTCCTCCCATGATGTAGATGTTACCTGTCTTCATTTTAAAGAAGAGAACACAAGGAACTTTGAGAAGTTAAAAGATCACAGAGCTAGGAGGCACTGAAATGGCTTTAAACTTACTGCTGTGTGACTTCAAATATCTTGTTCCCCACCACTGTGCTGGGTGAGGCGAAGGAATCTATCTAGGACACTAGCCTTGTCTCCACATTCTACTCAACAACTGATTTGGTGCTTAATGTTTAATCACTGTTGAAAGGCAGTAAGAAATTCAATCAGGAACATTTTAATCAGCAGATGTACTTAAAGAACTTAACTTTCCCATGAAACTGACAAAACACCCTTTGGCAACTAACCTGTCTAAACAAGTAGATGTCATGAATACGGAATTTTGTACCAATAGATTTTTATACTTACATTTAGGACACCTTTCAATTTAAGAAGAAATAAACTTTCTTAAAAGATAAAACATGAAGTTTAAACTCAGGTTTACTCTTGTGTTTGAACAGCATACTCTGTTAGACGTGCTACTTTGTATTACTACTCTTCTTGTATTTTGTATTACTAAAATACTACTGTAATTTAACTGGAAATAAACTGATCAGTTCCTAAATGCCTTAAACCATCAGCCATCATACAGCATCTAATAGAACTATTTTAAAACCCATGATATTCAATTCTCAATATCCTTTGCCAAGTTAACTTGATGCTTTTTTCTTCTTGAAAAACCAAACAGGCTGCGACAGAAGAAAGCATTATCTGAAGTCCCTTTGGCCACTTGGCCTTCTGATACATACCAGACTAAGAGTTCAGATGGATGGCTTTAATTAAATAAAATGCTGGCAAACTAGCAAATGCACAGTGGTTATTAACAATATAGTATTAAGAGTTTCCTAGTTCATCAGTTAGGAAAAGTACCTAATTCCTGTTCATTCTTGCCTTCATGGCAAACACTCTGAAAAAAAAGGAAAACTATGTAATATTTCAAGTCCTGTGGGGAAAAGCCATTCATTTACATGAGTTTAAGTTTAATCAAATAATTCCACTTAGAAATATGTTGGCATGCCAATCCTTACAGTTACAGTTAGCAAACCTATCTAGCAAAGTCAGTCTGTCAAAAGTCCAAAATATACTTTGGAAGCTTTTCCACAGTATATATAACTATAAAACTCTTCTTGTGAATTCTTAATGAAATATTTGGTGGCAGTTTATTAAAATTCAGTCCAAAAAACCCATAAGACATTATAATGTTAATATAATGCTAACAACTGTATCTTAGGAAATGTAACAATTTCTTTTTCAAATTATCTTCTTTTTAGAAACTGATGTCCTAAGTCTTGGCTTTGTCACTTTAGGCAAATTTTTTCATTCTCTGGGCATTAATTTGTCCCATTTCCAGAGGAAGTTATAATACCTACCTTACTGGCATATAGTAAGGACGGTACCAAATAATGCTCACGAAATGTCAAACACACATGGTCAATGCATAGCAGACTTTCTGTACATTTTGATTTCTTCTCTTTTCCCCATGCCACTCCCTGATCAAAAATCAATTTCAAATTGGACTTTTTTATTAAGTGGGTTATGTGGGGTAGGTAGTCCATCAGTCCTTCCAATGAACAACCCAGGACTGATCTCCTTTAGGATGGACTGGTTGGACCTCCTTGCAGTCCAAGGGACTCTCAAGAGTCTTCTCCAACACCACAGTTCAAAAGCATCAATTCTTCAGCACTCAGCTTTCTAGATCACCAGATCTCCTTGTGATATGGAAAGTGAAACAAACCAAAGATGTAATAAAGGCACACTACCTAGGCCCAAGTGAAACAAGCCGCAGATGTAACAAAGGCACGCTTCGTAAGCCCCCTGTACTTTCACATGGATGTTTTATAAAAACTAATTCTTTATGTCCAAAATGATCGAAATACTCTCATCTGACAAGACAGAAGCAAAACCCCAGACACAATCATTCCTACAAATGTTCAAAGCGAAGTTCTCGGGTTCACTTGTAGACCTTCAAAATTTAAGAGAAGCACAGAAAGGCAAGGGGGAAAGGAGCTATACAAACGCATGCATTTTCCTCTAGAGAATGTTGTACACACACACACACACACACACACACACACACACACTAACCAAATCCACACAAATCAGTAGGGAAGCTACAAGGCAAAAGAAAGGCATCATTAATTACTGAGGCACCTATTCCTTTACATTGAGATATTCCTTCCATTCTTATTACAGATGATCAGCTAATAAGTAGATTAAAACAAAGAATAAATTGCTTAATTTAATTTGATTGGAAGGAATATTCAATAGAATAGGTTTCAGAATCATTTCTCCTCTCCTAAAACATTTACCCAAAGTGTATTAGGTGGTTTCTTAAAGGATTGGGTTTATCAGCTCAGGCAAAAAATCGGGGGGAGGACAGAGAAATGTGTCTTGAATTTTAATAGTACGTGGGTGAATTTTTACCATACATGGGTGAATCTTAACCTGTCATTTTGGAAGTGACTGCATTTACTGCAACAACCCATATGTTACAGTTTCTCTGCTCAGCACTGCATGCAGTAGCAATAGTTTACTCGGTATCATTTTGACAGAGGCATTCAAGATGAACCCAAGTTATGAATGGTGTGTAGGAATGGCTTGAAATTAAAGAGATTGGCCAAACCTCTCTTTGTATGTGACAATACCAAGAGGCAGTTTCCCTAAATCTTTGAATTGAGATTAGCATTTTTTTCAAGAATAATGCTAAAAAATACATGTTCAAGTATGTGGTCCTTAAAGAAGCCAGCAGCCTGTATTAATTTGCATTAAGTTGCAGAAAGAGATTTAGCTAAATAAAATCTACAGGAAAAAAATGTTATGCTAGAGTAGTCTCCATAATGGATTTTAGAATGTTTAAATGTAAATTGGAGTTGGGGGCCGGGGAAATGAGGAATGAACAATGGTTCTATGAGCACAACTAACCTTAGAATTTAAAAGATTCTAGAAATCGACTTTTTAGTCAATGTTATTCTCAGACAAAATTTTAAATGTATTTGTTTCCTCCACGCTCATTACTTTCCAAAGCAACCTGACAGTTTAATATTTCTGTTTATATTTGACAAGAACCTAATTCAACACTGTTTGAATCACTTAAAAAGAAAAAAGCTAAATAAAATCTGATTTCAAATTCGAATAGAAAACTGCTCATTATTTTACAATAAAATTCTTTCAAAAGGATATGATCATCTCAAGCAACGTCCTCTGACATTTGCATTAGAAATCATGTAGGCAGCTCAGCTCATTCAAATACACACACACACACACCCATGCACACACACACAACTGAAACACAAACATCAGGTGGGAGATTTTAAAAGAAACAAAACACACATATGTGTACATTTCCAATGAAGCAGGACCTCAAAAAGAAATGCCACAACCAAACAAAAACAATACTAATTAGAAAAGCATCGCATAATATAAGCAAGAAGTAAGAAACATTTCAAGTGAAAAAAGACACCAAGTAACAAATGGTCCCTGTTTTCTCCTACTGGAGAAGATAAGGCAGAATATCCAGTCTGACTTCCATTGTTATGTTCTGGAGGAAATTCAGTCTTATCTCCATCCAGCAGACAAGGTGATCATCTTCCAAAGTTTATTTCTAAAAGACATACAGGTACATTTTGTCACAATCCAAAAATCTACCCATTTCAGCATTCTGATAAACCTTGCTGGCAGCACTGCCAGATACATTTAACACCAAGTGCCCTGACTTTTGGTTCAGAGCCCAGGGACTCCATGCCTGACAGAAGGCTTTCATTAGTGCTTTTTAGCTGGTTATAAATTGTTGGTACTACTATTTGCACCTTTTAAGATACTATCCACGAAGGGAAAAAGCAGAGGTGTTTCTATAGCAGGGGTGTCTTTTTGAGTGGATGAACACTAAATTCGGTCACCAGAATGTGTGCTGGAAAATGAATGCATCTCTAATCTCGAATAAGGAAGTGGTTAAAAAGGGATGAATTCCCTGAGTCATTAAACAGGATATAAACCAAAGACAGGTTGTGCCACCTAGAGAAAAACTGAAAAGCGTACATTCGTTCTTCAGTAGTAGGCATTATTTCCAAAGCTTGAAACTTTTGGCATGACCAATAACCAAACCACCCTCCATGCCCACTCATCACTCAGCTGGCTTCAGCTCCACTGACCACTCTGCCTTCTCCACTCACCAGATCGCAACTCCCACCTGCTCTCCCCGCCCACGCACCCAAGCAGCTTCATTTAACCTCAGCACTGACGGCTGCACAGCCCTTGCGGACCCGGCATCCTGAAACCCTTCCAATCCTAAAGCATTTTCCTCGAAGCACTGCAGGCCAGGGTGAGAGGAGCCGAGGAATAAAGCCTGTGGACCATGCCAGCCATCCTCCCGCTGGACGCTAACACAGCCGCGGCGCACACCTCTCTAGCCGCCGGGGGCTAGAGGAAATTCTGGTGCACTCAGTACATCATATCCAGGTTACCGAGCTGAACTCCCCAGCCGACCTCCGCACAATCCAAACACTGTGAAATGACCTCAACAGAACCGAGCCTTAAAGGTGGTCAAAGGCCTTCAACTTTCCTCCGCCGCAAGCCACTTAAAAGCAACGTGCCCAGTACACTGGTCAGGCTGAAGCACAAAAGGTCTCCAGGCCACCTGGCACGGAGAGCCGCTTTTTACGAAGAAAATAGACAGCAATTATGAAAAGCCCGCAGTCCTGCGGTATGAACTTGACAGCGGGGATTGCGCTGGGGCATAACTCTCATTTCCGAGGCATCACTCCCAGCCCCGGACCCTCAGCCTCCGGGGGCAGCTTTCCCCCTCTCGCCCTTCCCCTGCGGAGACATGCGGCAGCGCCCACTTTTCGCCCCCAAGCTCTTCTTCCTCTCCTTGCTGAATTCCCCAGCAACTTTGGGCTTGGCAGTACCATCAAAGCCCAGCCATAGGCCGGGACACCGCCGAGGCGGTCGCGGCAGCGAGGAGGAAAGTTTGAGAAGTCACTTCAAGCACCGCAGGACCGCCCCCGTCCCTCCTCAGCACCCAGCTCACAGACGGCCGCCCGGGGCTCCACGTGCGAGCGGGCCCAGGAGACGCTCTCCAGGTCCTCACAAGTCCTCTCCAGAAAGAAAATCTTTGCACAACCGAAAAGTTCCCTGTTGCAGCACCTCTTTCTTCCCTCTTCCCCCTACCCTCTCCACTCCACACCCTCCCCCCTCCCCATAAAAAACCTATAGAGTTCGCAAGCCGCCGCCCGGACTCGCCCGCGGCCCACGAGGGCGCGGCGCCCCTCCCCCGTCCTCCGCGGACAGGAGGGAGGGAGCCCGGGGAGAGGGAGGCACCGGGGCGGCCCCCGGCCCAGACCCCCTCCCCGGCCCTCCTGGCCCGATCGCCCCGCTCACCTCTCTCCTGCTCTTCCGCCTGCAAGCAGATGGGGATATTCTTCTTCCACCCCGGCATGGTGTCTGCTCCCGGGGCTTGCTCTCCGGCTCGCTCCTCCTCGCCCGCTCGTTCTCCGTCTCCCGGGCCGGCCGAGTCACCCCGCGCCTCCCCGCTCGCCCTCCCGGGCTGGCCGCGGCGCTCTCGGGACTGTTCAGTAGGGCTGGGGCACCGAGGCGGCTCCCGGGCGCATCGAGGCGGCGCCGCGCGCCCCGCGCTCGCCGCAAACTCGCCGGCGGCTCCGGGTGGCGGTGGCCGGGCCGGGCGGGCCGGGCCGGGCAGAAGGGGCTGCAGCCGCGGTGGCCGCGGTGTGGCCGGGAGGCCGGGCCGGGGGCGGGGGCGCGTGCAGGCCGAGCGCAGGGACTGCAGAGCCCCCGGGGGTTGGGCGCGGGCGGAGGGAGTGGGCTCGCGCTGTCGCCTCTGTCCCCTCCTCCTCCTCCTTCTTCCCCTTCCTTGTCTCTCCGCCGCCAGCAGGTGGGATTCGGAGCCGCCGTCGCCGCCGCCGCTGCACAAAGCTCCGCGGGCGGCAGGACTGAGGCTGCAAGCTCCCCGGGCGCCTGGCGGCGGAGCCTCCCCCGAGACGCGCGCGAGGCGAGCGGGCACGAAGAGGGCGCGCGCGCTCACACCCTCCGCGCCCCGGGCGGCCGGCCTGCAAGGTACCGAGCTGACGCCCAGCCGAGGCTGCCGAGCCCACGCCGCTCCTCCTCCCAAAACCCAAACCGGCGGCTCCACCGGCTCGGGCGACGACCTCGCTGAAGTAGGGGGCAGTGTCTCTCCCTCTAGTCCCTCCTCCCGCCGCTCTCCCCCCGCCCGTGCTGTCGCCCCCTCCCCCAAGTTGAGACTTTTCAGCTACAGATTCGCTAACTTTGCCCTCGACTAAGAGAAATCTCAACTTTCGGATGGTCAGCGCCGGGCCCGGAATACATTTCCTGCTGGGGTGGGAAGGGTGTGAATAGAGAACCTCCTTTGTTTTAAATGAAGCCGGGAGATTTAATCGCAGTCTTTAAGTATCAGAAGGATTTTATGAACAGGTTTTATGATTAGTTTCTTCCCCTTGTCATAGGCTCATAGAATATCCGTGCAAGAATGAATTAGGGGGGAGGGGGCAGCTTTTCGATAGAGCCTGGAAGATTCCGCCCGGACTTGGGGGCGCTGGCTTGTGATTTCAAAAGAACAGTGCTAGGAGGGGCTTCTGACAGTCTTTCTGATGCCACTTGGCAATTGTCTGTCCTGCAGGGTTAGGACATCCATCTGCCCCGAGGCTGGGGTTCTGGCTAGATAACACCTAAGTCTTCACCTCCTGAGTGTCTGATGGGGACTGAAGAATTCGGGGCCCCTGAGGCAATAACTACCGGTTTGTAGTTGTCAGAGACCAACCACTGCACTACTAGGACTCTTTCTGCCGAGCAGTTTATTTTGGCCTCTGAAGGAACTGCAGTTTGTCCTCCCAAATTGAGGACGTTGGCTCTCGACAGACTTCTCTCTCTCTCTCTCCTCGGAGACATAATAATACAGCCAGAGGAAGGTAATAACCACAAAAGACAGAAAGATAGAATCTTTTTTCCCCTGCGGCTGCATAAGCAGTCTTATCAAGCTGGGATGTTTGCTCCTGCTGCTGCCCCCTTGGCTGGGTGGCTGTCTGTCATTACAGAACTGCCAAGCTGCCAAAGACAAGTGGCTGTCACTCCTAAACAAAGGAGAGGCCCAGGCCCAGGCACCTCAGTGAGTAATGGAATTGAAGGGCTAAAGAAGACCAGAGTCAAACCATCCCTGGGGTTATCAGTAGAAATCCTGTCTGAGCTGCTCAAATCTTCCTTCCAGACTCTTTGAGAAGTAAAATCCAGAAAATCAATATGAATGTTGCACCTGTCACCCTTAAATGACCGACTCTCCATCCTGAAATTAACAAGATTCCTTGGGTAGTTTCCTCTTGTCCTACTCTTATTTCAAGATCGAGTCTCAGCAGTCTTATGTAAAGAACAGCATTTGTCATGGATTATCCCAAAGGGACAATGGAGAAGGAAATGGCAACCCACTCCGCTATGCTTGCCTGAAAAATCCCGTGGACAGAGGAGCCTGCTGGGCAATAGTCCACGGGGTCACAAAGAGTTGGACATGACTTAGCAGCTAAACAACAAAAGGGAAAGCCCTAACCAGAACTGCAGGTCTGTACACAGGCAAAGACTTAGGCTTTGACGACATAGAAATGACTACAGCATTGGCATGCTTGCTTTTTGTTTTAATTGCATGTTACATAGCATTTTATATGTATGTGGTTGCTCTAACAAGCATAATTCCAGAAGACATACTCAATAAGGTAGGGACTAAACCATATTCTTATATTGCAATCAGTGGTACGGTTATCCTGCCAAGATGAGTGATAGATTACAGTTGCTAGAGAGTTCCAGCTCACAACTGTTAAAATAATAGTATTTTAATTGAGGTAGACAAAACTCCTACCATGTGTTAGACTCTGAGCTAAAAGCCAGAGATATAAGAGGAAATTGATGTTTAGTAATGGAAGATCAAATTCATACATATTACTTCACAGATTATACAACTGAGACTGGCAAAGAAGCTCTTTAAGAATGGATTCCTATCTTCCCCAACCTCAAAGTACTTATTGTCTCAACTCATATTCAGTAATATCCAGTGCCTTGTATCATCTTTGTATGTACATCTAAGTCATCAGTTGGGCTCTAAGCTCTGCAGGGGGAAATAGGTCTTTTCTCTTTGCATCTCCAGAGCCAGTGATGGTAATGTCTCAGTCAATGATGGTAGATGATAATGGCATTTAACCTCACTTGGGCTACCTTCAGCATGTTATCTAGGGAAAATAGGCCTTGACACTTTGAAATCACTTGGTAATTTCAAACCAAAAAAAAAAAACTAAATCATTTAAGACTTGAGGCTGATATATTTTGTTCCATTGCCCAAAGCCACATCATATTCAAAGCATTATATTTAAAAACCTACTCCAAGGAAGTTGCAGTCCTATTGGGACCTTTATGGAAGAGATATCCACCAACCAGTAGGACATAAGATTGGAGAAGGCAATGGCAACCCACTCCAGTACTCTCGCCTGGAAAATCCCGTGGACAGAGGAGCCTGGTAGGCTGCAGTCCATGGGGTCGCTAAGAGTTGGACACGACTGAGCGACTTCACTTTCACTTTTCACTTTCATGCATTGGAGAAGGAAATGGCAACCCACTCCAGTGTTCTTGCCTGGAGAATCCCAGGGATGGGGGAGCCTGGTGGGCTGCAATCTATGGGGTCGCACAGAGTCGGACACGACTAAAGCGACTTAGCAGTAGCAGCAGCATGATATTTATCAGAAACCACCCTCCATTACAATTGTTTGTGTTCATGTGTTACTTTCTTGCCTGGAGAATCCCAGGGACGGCAGAGCCTGGTGGACTGCCGTCTATGGAGTCGCACAGAGTCAGACACGACTGAAGTGACTTAACAGCAGCAGCAGGACATAAGATATATTATTTTTCTTCTTTTCTAAATTTGAAAGTCAGACTTCAACTACAACTTTGAATTGGCCATAAAGTTCATTTGGGTTTTTCTGTACGATACTGTGGAAAAACATGAACGAACCTTTTGGCCAACCCAGTACAACTGCATTGCCTGTTTCTAGACATCAGCTCACTTAAATTAAGAATTTATGCTCCTTTTCTGAACATAATTTCTTCCAAGTTTTCTATGCACTTTCAATAGCTTTGCAGTCTGTGTTTACAGAAATCAAAGGTTAATTTAAATTAATTGTTTTACCTTGACTGGTACACAGTTGAATGCACAGTCCATAAGACACACTCCTAAACATGGCCTCAGTTGATCTATTTTTCTGTTTACAATTTTCAAAGTAAAGTGAAGAAGAGACGTGTTCTCCCACTACTAGTGCCTCCCTCACCTGGTAGAAAAGAAACACAACCTGTAAGCCAAAGGCTTTAATTTGACTGCTTAATCACTATTTCAAGCTTATGTGGATGCGCTCAGTTCATTAAAGAAATTTGGAAATGTGTGTGATGCAGAGAGTACACAGCTGCCCTTCTGTTTCCTTTGTACTCTGACAATTGAGCTTCCAGTCTCCTGCTCACAGGGCCTTTCACACTAACAGAGTGTTACGACTTCTTGGGACTGAATTTCATGAGTTTGAGGAGTCCCCCAGGAGATGTAAAACCCCAGCTGTTATTCTGGATTGGCTCCAGGGCCTAAAAATGGCCACAATATATTTTTTTAATCGTGCATTGACTTTTACGAACACAAACGCTGCATGCTAAACAGCCACCTGAACGTTTCGATACTGCTACCAGAATGCAGCGATTCTTTTCTATTGCATGCAGTGAATGTGAAAACTCTTTTAACACCTGCTATGCACTCCTAGTAGGTACCGAGGATTCTTTTAGATGTTGTTAACTCACTTTTAGCTGCAAAACCCTCTTTGAACGTTTAAAATGAAAGAGGAAGATTCCTTGGCTAGTTTATCTTCCTAGGGAAAAAAACAGGGCAGAAAGCAAACAGAATGAATCCAGGTGGATATTACTATAAAATCTTCAATTAGGAGAACGTTATGGGGAAAGGGGAAATGGGCAAGAAGCAGCAGCTCTAACATGAGTAATTTAAGTAAGGCACATGTGAAAGCCAAATCAAAGTTCATTCACAAAAAACTTTAGAATGTATTTTTAAATGACAGTATGGGCTTCCCTTGTAGCTCAGTCGGTAAAGAATCTACCTGCAGTACGGGAGACTGGGGTTCAATCCCTGGGTTGGGAAGATCCCCTGGAGAAGGAAATGGCAACCCACTCCAGTATCTTTGCCTGGAAAATCTCATGGACACAGGAGCCTGGTGGGCTGCAGTCCATAGGGTTGCAAAGAGTTGGCCACAACTGAGCAACTAACACTTATGGGTCTCAGCGGTTGGAACTATTAGTCGTTAATCTTATGTGTCACCTTGACTAGACTACTGGATGCCCAGATATTTGGTCAAACATTATTTCAGGTATGTCTGTGAGTGTGTTTTGGATGAGGTTAGTGTTTAAATCCATGGACTGAGTAAAGCAGATGGCCCTCAGCTAATCAGCTGAAGGCCTGAAATAGACAAAAAGGCTGACCATCCCCAGAGTAAGAGAGAATTCCCTCCCACCTGACATTCTTTGAAGTAGGACCTCAGATTTTTCCTGTCCTTGGACTCAGACTGAAACTTCACCTCTATCTGAATCTCAAGCCTCCCAGTCTTTGGACAGGAATTGCATCATTGGTTCTTCTGGTCCTCAGGCCTTTGGACTCGGACTAGAACTATAGCATCAGCTCTGCTGGGTCACCGACTTGCTGACTGCACGTCTTGGGACTTGTCACCTTCCCTAAGTACATAAGCCACTTCCTTAGACTAAGTCTCTTTATAAACACAAACATACAGGGATATACACACAGAGACACACATACATACACACAGACACAAAAACACACACACATACCCACATACTTACATATACACACAGACACACACATACCCCCTACGATTCTGTTTCTCTGGAGAAACCTAATACAGAGATCTAGGTTCAACTCTTGCCTCTACCACATAATAGCTCTATGCTGCTGCTGCTGCTAAGTCGCTTCAGTCGTGTACAACTCTGTTCGACCCCATAGACAGCAGCCCACCAGGCTCCCCCGTCCCTGGGATTCTCCAGGCAAGAACACTGGAGTGGGTTGCCATTTCCTTCTCCAATACCTGAAAGTGAAAAGTGAAAGTGAAGTCACTCAGTCGTGTCCGACTCTTAGCGACCCCATGGACTGCAGCCTACCAGGCTCCTCTGTCCATGGGAGTTTCCAGGCAAGAGTACTGGAGTGGGTTGCCATTGCCTTCTCCGTAACTCAGGGCAATTTATTTAACCTTTGTGTTCCTGCATGTTTGAAATGTAATACCTATATGGCAATGTGATGGTGAGGATTAAATGAGCTGATACTTAGACACTTAGCACAGCACTTAAAATGTAGTTAATTATAGTTGGAAAAATAGGAATACATTGGTTAAAAAAGAAGTTATGGAAAGCAAACTCTTGAGATTTGTGGGCTCAGCTTCAAAGAGTAGAAGAACTCTCTGAAATGGTATGTAAATTTTTGTATGTATGTTTATGATTCCATCCTCCCACACCTCCTTGCCACACAGGCACATACACACTTGGGGATACAATAACATCTATAGTTCCTATCAAGTTCTCACAGGAATGTCTAATCCAAAAAAGAGAATAAAGTTCCCTGAAAAGAATGAGAGGAAGACTCCATAATAGAATTAACTTTTGGTTTTGCTAAAGAAAAGCACTGATTCAAAAGAGATTCTTTTTCCTAAATTAGCTTTAGGATTATGACACTGAAACTCCCATCTTCTCTTTCCCTTCGCATTCAAACTTTTCACAAAGTCATCCATTCTGCTGACACCCAAGTTTGCAGTTCTGATTCACTCCTAAACTAATTCCAATTTCTCTCTGAAAAAAAGGCATGATCATCACTTCAGGCCCGTAGGGCGAAAACCAGAGGAATATTTGACTCCGTCCCAAATCCCTAGTTGGTTAACAAGTTCTTTCAAATCTACCTTTGAAATTATTCTTGGATCTCTCTCCTTCCTTTCCATAAACATTGCCCTGATTCTTGCCACTATTATCGCTCAACTGGACAATCCCCATAGTCTCCTTCACGTTTACTTCTTCAGCCTCTCCTTGCTCCAAATAATACTGCTACCACCTTTGTGGCTTCGCTTTGAGTAAAATGACCTACTTTCTTTCTGCTGTCTCAAGTCTTCCAACAATTCTTCATATCTATTTCAGTTTGTCTTCAGCCACAACTGCTCCCCACATATGCTTGCCCTACCTTCCTTCCTTCCTTTCTCCTTTCCTTTCTTCCCTCCCTCCCCTCCTTCCTTTCTTGAACTGCCCCCGGTAGCCCTCTCTTCTTTGCATCACTTCCATTCGCTAAACATATCATCTGCTTCCAAACTTTTATATCTTTGCTCATTAGAACTAAAAGAGTTTGCGTTTCTGAGATTAAGAGAAGTTGCCTTACAACTAGTATGTGCTGTGGACATAATTTGAACCCAGGGGTATTGGGCCCTAGAGTTTATTATCTTTCCACCCACCATGTAACTATGCACTTTCATTTCAATTCAAAGCAATATTGTTTGTATCTTTCAAGGTCCATTCATATTCTACTTCTTCTTTGGATCTTGATTTCTCTAAGTTCCCAACCCCCTTGTATTATCATATTTTCCTGGTAATAGTGTTTACTTGCAAGTTATGTTGTGTAAGTCTAATCTATCTTATTGTACTCTAAGTTTTTATAGGGAAGTATATGTTAGGCAAGTTAATTCTGGAGTAAAGTAGTCCAGGTTCAAATCCATCTGTGTGGTTCTTGGTAATTACTTTCTTCTCCCTGTCTTTGTTTCCTTATCTATAAAATAAAGATAATAATAAAACCAATCTCATACTGTTGTTGGATGGATTAAATGAGTTAGTGCATGTCAAGCATTTAGACCAGTACTTGGCATAAAGGAAGAAATGAATTTCCATTGTTATTATTATTATTATCATTATAGGGTGAGAAATGTGGCTTATTCTTCTTGGCATTACTGCAAACATCAAATACTGCACCTCGTAATGTGCACCCAATGGATGCTTGCTGAAAAGATGAATATTAAAAATAGCTTTCATTTCCTAAATAAGTCTCCAATGATCATGAAGACCTGGACCGTAAATGTGCTAGTAATGGAAATTTTACTTATTTCAACAAGGCTTGACAATATTTCTAGAAGAAATCTTTTAGGTCAGAATGGAGAGTAATGACTTTTTATCATTTTTACTATTATTATGAAAAAAGCCAACATATGTAATCTAATGGAGGACTAGACATAAATAAGCATTTCATCAAGAAAATTAAATAGATTCGTCCTACCTTCATGACAAAAATCTTCTAATAATAAATTCAGGTTTAGCCCCCTGAGTATCTAAAAAATTAGAGCAGTGAGGTGATTAAGGAAACTGCAGAGGGAAAATTAAGGTAGCTAGCAAAAAAAAAAAAGATAGCTAGCTACATCTAGTATAATTTGGCTAAGTGATAACTAAGAACTCTCTTGGTTAAAATTCATGGATTTAGGAAAGGAGTGAGAGTTGGACCATAAAGAAATCTGAACGCCAAAGAATTGATGCTTCTGAACTGTGGCGTTGGAGAAAACTCTTGAGAGTCCCTTGGACTGCATGGAGATCCAAAGGAAATCATTCTAAAGGAAATCATTCCTGAATATTCATTGGAAAGACTGATGCTGAAGCTGAAGCTCCAATACTTTGGCCACCTGATGTGAAGAATTGACTCATTGGAAAAGACCTTGATGCTGGGAAAGAGTAAAGGCAGGAGGAGAAGGGGATGACAGAGGATGAGATGGTTGGATGGCATCACTGACACGATGGACATGAGTTTGAGCTAGCTCCGGGAGTTGATGATGGACAGGGAAGCCTGGTGTGCTTCAGTCCATGGGGTCGCAAAGAGTTGGACATGTCTGAATGACTGAACTGAACTGAGGAAAGGAGTAAATACCAAAACGAGAAAGAAATTATTTATCATGCTGGCAGGTGATAAGTAAAAATAAAAGAAATGTAAGGAAAGAGTAGGTTGATTAAGAGGCAAGCTTTAACTTGTACATACTGCTGGTGAATAGAGAATAGCAGTGGTTAGCAAACGCTGTGTGCCTGCATAGTCTAGTAGTTAGTGTACAAGTTGATTACATTTTAGAAAGTCATTTTAGAAAGCAATTTGACAATGTATAGGAAGTGGAAACTGCATATCATTTTGCCTAGTTAGGCAAACTTAGAACTCTGTCTTAAGGAAATTATCAAAGATGTGGACAAAGGTTTACACTCAAAGATGTTTATCATATTTTAATTTATGATGGCAAAAAAAATCGGAGAGGTCCTGAATGTGCAATAATAGGAAATTGTTTACATAAATTATATTGAATGCTATATAGCTCTTAAATATCATTAATTTTTTTAAAAGATCATTAATTTAAAAGGTAGCAATAAGTTCTAATGATACAAAGTTCAGCAAAAAAGAAGGTGCATATACCATATTTTATAGATTCTAAGAGGCATGTGTGTGCTCAGTTGCTCATTCATGTCTAACTCTGTAACCTCATGGACTGTAGCCTGGGAAGCCCCTCTGTCCATGGAATTTTCCTGGCAAGAATACTGGAGTGGGTTGCCACTTCATACTCCAGGGAATCTTCCAAACCCAGGGATTAAACCCATGTCTCTTGTGTCTCCTGCATTGGCAGGCAGATTCTTTATCATTGAGCCAACAGGAAAGCCCTCTAAGATGCATAGTTTTTTGTATTTTTACATATCTAAGGTCATTGTGTTTCTTAAAGTTTCATTGCTTGTACGTGTATATTAAAACTTACAGCTAGGGGATACCAACTTAAAGGCATGTTCTAGAACAGTTTCAAAAAATGCTGCATCACCAATAGGCTAGCAGAAACAGAAGATAACGGTGTAAAAAAATACAAATATTAAAAAGTCTGAATCACAGGGTGAATCATGAGTTGGTGTTTGAATATTAAAAAGTTTTAGAATACCTAGCCAATCAATTTCACTTATTTTTATTTATATAAGATCAAAATATTTGAAAGAAACCTATGTGTAGAGGATTTTTTCAACAAGTATAAAATAATAATCCTAAATCGTTAAGCATTGCGTCATTTTATCAGCAATTTCTCTTGTTTCTTAATAGTACATAAAATAGAAGTCCTTATAATATAATAGGTGTGGCCTACTACATTAATGAAAAATAATACTTACATATAGTGTAAATCTAGCTTTTTTAGAGGAGACTAGCTGTGTCAAAATATGTTCTCTCTAGATATTAGCATTAATCTGTGAATTTTATTCTCTTTTTATACATTTTTTTTCTAAAGGGCAATATTACATTTTAAATAGGGAAATATTAGTAAATACTATTTTAAAAAACAATGATGAAAGCAAATGGTTGAAGATAAAATTTTTTTTCCAGTTACTCTGGAATTGGAATATCTATCAGCAATTCTATAGTCAATAAGCCAAAAAATTGTATTTGAGAAGTTTGGGTTTCATTTTCTCTTCTGCCAGCCTAGCCATTTACAAACAGTTTGAGTTTTCTAGAATTTTCCTATTCTCATGTGTAAGAAATACCCAGTAATGCTCACTCACCTACTTCAAAGTAGCAGGGAGTGAACATCCAGAATGAAACAAATAGATCATATCATAATTACAGTGAATCCTAGCATTGAACAAGGCATTTTGTGAAGGCAAATCTAGCTCTCCTTTAATTTATCACTAAGCAGCATCCGTCTCTGTGCTAGCTGTGGGGTCCAGACCAGCCAATCTACTGCAATCCCCAGGAACACCAACCTCAGATCAGTTTCTGTCTTATGTACCAAAAGACATTTAAAAAAAAAAAAAATGCCCCTTAGCGATTTGTAAGCTTCTTTATTTTTACAACCCGAAAATTTTAGTCTCAGCGTTGAATGCAAAGTGCCTGACACATATGTATTATGCATGTATGAGCATTTGTTTATATTCTCTTTGACTTTTAAAAATCTGTTCAATGAGCCTTTTTATTCCATACTTATTATATACGATGTTTCATTAAGATCCATGGATAGAGTCGCTCCTAGTTTATATTTACATTATTTAAGCCCTGCAAGTGATATTTGCTACTGGTTATGTAAATGGAAAATAACTTCCGAGATTTATGACGTGATTTTCCTTCTTGTGCTTGGTGACTGGGTTGCCTCCTGCTTTTTATTTATGCCCTGAATGAAAATCAGCCCTTCCTTTTGCCCACCCACAAAGTAGCCTAAGCTTTAAGAAACAGTGCGACTGGAAATGAAGGCGGGGGTAGACATAACTGCACTTAGCTCAGAATGACAATAGCTTCCTCCTAGAAACCATGAGGCAGTTCAGCTTCCAAGAAGAAATACCAGCCTGCTTTCTGGAAGTGAAGGAGCAAGAAGTCCCAGAGCTTGACTTAGAAGCTACCCAAGCCCTGTATTTGCAGTCAGCCCTAGAGGACTTCAGAAAGGGCCTTTACTCTGGAAATGCTTATAGATGATTAAACGGCAGACAAAGGAAGTGTTTTAGTTTCTGAAGGAACAATAGACTAGGTGAACACCAAAAAATGGGACTGTCTACAGCCACCTTGAAGTCTAATGAGAAGTAGCAAATTGCAAATCAGTCTGTTGGGACTGTTGTGTGTGAGAGAAATATCTCCTCCATGCGATCCTTGCAAAAAGAGAAAAGTATAAAGAAGATAAAGATGTTTCAAAACAACCCCTCTCAGTTCACTGTTATTAAATGAGCATTATTACATGATAATCCAAATGAAGCCAGAAACAGCAAATCAGAAAACTAAACTGAAGCTAGAATGAAAACAGAACTACCCCTGCGTGAAACGACATGATGGCATCCTCTCAGGATCATAGCTGATCTTTTCAGCCCCCAAACAAAGTGAATTTTATCAAACCAGCAACACCATTGAACTTGTACTTCAACAAAGTACAGTCGACATGCTACTAGTGAAACATTGACAAGACTATCATTTTGTTCATTAGTTCTATTTTAAACTCATTTCACAATTTCAATAACTAGTGTTTTATTCTTCCTAGTCATATTCAGAGCAGCCTGAAAGAAATTCTACTCTGAGGCTGCCCCTAACTTTTGAAATTCTGACCTTTCTCAGCATCCACTTTTCCATCACTATTCTTTTATCCCTGGAGACTTCCATATTGTCACTTCAAAACACAGACCTCACCTCCTCTCTACCATCTCCAGACTACACCTGTCTCAATTGTGAGCTCTGCTTTCTAACTCACAACTGACAAATCTGATAAACAAATCCATGCTACTGTGCTAACGTACTATCAGTCACTACTGTGCAAAGGAAAGCATGCTGGTTTCCTATCCTCTTTTCCCTTCTAGGAATTTTTCCTGGGGCCTTTTATTTTATTTTATTTTAATTTTTTATTTTTTTATTTTTATTTTTTTTCCTGGGGCCTTTTAAAGAATGCCTTATTTCAGTAACATGGGGACAGACCTGGAGAATATGATACTAAGGGAAGTCAGTCAGACAGAGAAAGACAAATATTATATGATATCATTTATATGTTGAATCCAAGCAATATGATACAAATGAACTTATTTACAACAGAGAAACAGACTCACAGACATAGAAAACAAAGTTATGGTTACCAAAGAGAAAGGGGGAAGGGATAAATTGGAGTACGAAATTAATAGATGCGCACTACTATATATAAAATATAAAAACAAGGATTTACAGTATAGCACAGGGAACTGTATTCAATATATAATAATAAACTATTATAGTGTAAAAGAATAAAAAAGTATAAATATATACATATATATAATCAAATCATTTTTCTGTATAGCTGAAACTAACACAATATTGTTAATCATTTATACTTCAATAAAAAAAGAAAAAAGATTGACTCATCTCAAAGAGGTAGTGTTAGCAGTGTGTATTTTAGGTAAGATATGAGACTTATGGGGGAAAAACCAGAAAGCCCTTTGGATATTCTTCAACTCAGAGCACAGAGGGATGGTGTCACAAGGGTTGTAGCTGATGCATTCGACTATTATATTATGGATGATTCTGCAACAGTTCTGTCTGGAGCTGCAGAGCTGTGGATTCAGCATTAGGTTAAATCCTAGAAAGCCATGTAAAGTGACTTGCATTTTCATGTCTATACCAAAGGTTAAAACATTTGAACTCTCTATTTAATTGGCATATATTTAAACTTTTCTCACAATGGTAAAAGAAAGGCTTTAGGCATTAAGCTGCTGCTGTGTAGATCCTAAATGTCTGAAAAATTCATTAAAATAGCACTTGAATTTTGACAGAGTTGAACTACTGGGAAAATTAATTGATTGTTTCTTACCCGATTTGGAGAAGTCATTAAGGTTTTTATGGTTTATGGAAAATTGAGAATTGAAGCACACTGAAATCAATATGTTATCTGATGTACAGAGAAAATGACACTTTAGATGAAAGAAAGCATAAGCAACTCCTCGGAGCTTTTTCTTCTTGTCTCCTGATTCGACAAGCGTATTTACATAGAGCTTCTATATTTACTTGTATTCAAAGTCCTTAGTCAGTCATTTCATTGTGTTGTACATTGTGAAGACAGAATAATGAAGTCTGAGAAATGAATCACTGCATTTTATAATCTGTTCTTTTCTGGCTATTTCAAAAAAAATATTAGGGGCATAATGCAAAACATCAGAAATATTCATATAGGTCTCTGCATTTTGTAATGAATTTTAACAAGAAATTTTTAATTGGGCTTACATGATGGGGGCGATGGAAAATACTTCAAATATTCTGTATTGTGTTTATATGCATTTTGGATAAAACTATCATGATTTGTAGAAATAATGAGGAATGAATTGGATACTGGCTGATGCTACAGGTAAGAATTTAGGAGCTCATGCTGTAAGATTAAACTAGATTTAGAAAAAAAAAAAAAAAGGACTGGTAAGGGGAATATCACCATGTAATTTGTCTTTAGTTTATTTCATCTTTGAAATATGTTCTCTCTGATATACATACCAGTAATCCTGGAGGTAGGAGGGGGAAAGTCGGCCTTACTTTGTTTTTGCAAATGCTGAATGGGTTGAGGATTTTAAGAATAGGTACTTTTACATTTATCTACTTCCACCATCTCTGTTCCAGAAAGAAAATGATACTTTCCTTTTTGAATATTCATTGATGCTTCTAAACTCCTTAAGCCTCAGACTGACCCTTCCCTTCCTAAAATCACTTCCAATTCACCAGCTTCTACACAGTCCTATCCACAGTGGACCGTGGCAGCATGTGATATGGAAGGGAACTCGTAAAGTGTGTTTAGTGATAAAATACTTGCTAACATCAGCCTTATCTCAGAAGCACATAGCAAATAAAGTAGCCTTATATGTAGTTTATTGGTTATGTTGGTTATATTGGTTATGTTGGATACCTGAACACCAAGATGGCTGTGTAGTAAGACTTTACCCTGCTGCAGCTGCTGCTAAGTCGCTTCAGTCGTGTCCGACTCTGTGGGACCCCAGATATGGCAGCCCACCAGGCTCCCCCATCCCTGGGATTCTCCAGGCAAGAACACTGGAGTGGGTTGCCATTTCCTCCTCCAATGCATGCAAGTGAAAAGTGAAAGTGAAGTCGCTCAGTCGTGTCCAACTCAGCAACCTCATAGACTGCAGCCTTCCAGGCCCCTCCATCCATGGGATTCTCCAGGCAAGAGTACTGGAGTAGGGTGCCATTGCCTTCTCCAATGCATGAAAGTGAAAAGTGAAAGTGAAGTTGCTCAGTCGTGTCCGACTCAGCGACCTCATAGACTGCAGCCTTCCAGGCTCCTCCATCCATGGGATTCTCCAGGCAAGAACACTGGAGTGGGTTGCCATTTCCTTCTCCAATGCATGAAAGTGAAAAGTGAAAGTGAAGTCACCCAGTCGTGTCCGAATCAGCGACCTCACAGACTGTAGCCTTCCAGGCTCCTCCATCCATGGGATTCTCCAGGCAAGAATACTGGAGTGGGGTGCCATTGCCTTCTCCAAGACTTCACCCTAGACCAGGTATTTTGAGGTAATCAAGTAATTGCATAACATGTGTTCTCATTACATTAGCATTTGATACTTGACATGCTCAGTATTCCCTGGAGAAGGGAAAGGCTACCCGCTCCGGTATTCTGGCCTGGAGAATTCCATGGACTTGTGTAGTCCATGGAGTCACAAAGAATTGGACATGACTGAGAGACTTTCACTTCATTTCACTTCATGTTCAGTATTCACTTATTTGTAGTTTCATACTTTACCCAATTGGGTTAACCATTGTTTTTACTATTGGGAAATCAAAAATCCCTAGGGAATATACCATGAATAGAGAACTCTTTAAATACCCTTTATTAAACTGTATTCCAAACTTCTTTCTTTGGCAGTTTTATTAATAAAGTCTGTGGAAAATCATTAATTCATTAAGAAATAAGTGCCCATCCAAATGAAACCAGGACGCCTGTTTGTCAGCATCTCATGGTTGTCAGTCTGGTGTACAGCCCTTTACCTGGTCTTTACACTGTCAGCTTGTGAGTGACTAACCCCTGCCTTTTCCACAGCCAATTTATCCTCTTATTTGTTCCCATGATAAGCATCTCTGAACATGTTTGAATAACTTGCTCAGAGGAAGGCTTTCTGTCGTAGTAGAAGGCTAGCAATTTTTATTGTTTCAATTGTTGCTCATGAGAATATAATTTATTAAACTTTATCTACTAAACCAAGATTAAGAATTTCTCATTCATGTTTATACTACTGTTATAGATTTATTAAGACACCAAAAAGAAAAGAAATCTTTTCAAAAGACTCATTATAGCATATATTCTCTAAAAGGGGAAAACTGTTAACCAAAGTATAGATTGGGGTCAAGAGCTTTGTGTTATTATGGTTTTCCCATCTGATCTGTTCAGTGATCCCAATCATTTGACATAAGCACCAACCAGTGCTCTTTTCTGAGCAGTAATTTTTTTTTATTCTTGCCTCTGAGTTTAATCCTACAGACTCTGAGACCACTGTGGTGTTTTTCTTTCTTCTCTTACTGAGATTACACTTACCACTCCTAGAAAGAGAACCTTTGGGTCAAGGTGGCATGATCTCTGTGAAGTTCACATTAAAACATACCTGAGGTATGTAAAACATTAACTTAATAACATCATGACATAATCAGAGATTGATTTTTTGCATTTTGACCAACTAGCAAGCAGCTTGGCAAGTAGAAATTGCATGGAGATTATGGAGACAGAAGAAACCAGATGGGGAGTTGGCCTTTGGAAGGCAGACTTAGTGTGTAAAGGTGGAAAGGGTCCCTGGACAATAGGCAGGGAGACACTGCCCAACTAGGAGACGGGGAGTCAGCCAATGTTGAAGGGCCACTCCAGAGACTAACCCCATCCATCACAATTCTGAGACTACTGTTTCCAAGCAGCTCTTTAAATAAAATATCCAGTCTGCAGCAAAAAGGGCAAAATATATTCACTACAACATTACAACTTTCCTGAGAAGTATTTTTCCCCCAGCTCCAGAGGTTTTGTTTTGTTTTGTTTTTGCAGCTTTGGAGTTGATTTCAATTCTGATAGCAATATCAGTAGACTGCCTGACTTCTAATCGGATAAAAATCATTGGTATTTGCCAGAACCAACATCAGGGGGAACATCATCAACCTGCTCTCCCTTGATCCACTCTGAAGGCACTGATGAGTAAGAAGCCTTTATACTCTCAGGCTCCTTCGAAGTGCAGACAGTGAGAAAGATGGAAAACACAGTAACCCTCATGGGTGGGCAGATAAACTTAAGGAATCAAGGACAACCAATAGCTACCTCACACCAGTCCCATTTGAAATTCTTTCCTATAACAGGTCATCTTTTTTTTTTAATTAGAAAAACTTGAAGATGAAAAATAGAAATTTAAGAATAGCGAGTTCACATTAAATGTGTAAATAGGGTAGAAAGAGTAACACAGTGGTCAACAGGATAGAATTCAACAGAACTGCAATGGAATCCCAGTTCCATCACATACTGTCTATGTAAACTTGAGCAACCTTATTGAGATTCTGTTTTTCTGCTGTAAAATGGGGCTAGTAACAGTACTTATACTTTGGGGAATATAATAAGTACCCCATAAGTTAGCTGTTACTAATTTTTTAATTAGATGATACTAGTAAATTCTACTAGAATTTACTTCCGTGATTTAAAGGTTTTAAACATTGCAGTTATAGAGAGAGCTACCATGGAACAGTTTAACAAATAAGTTATAATCAAGGAACCATATGTCTACAAGGCATTTAGTGCTGGGACAGTTGCTTTATGAATACAAAAGAAATATAATTCCTATTTTTTTCCTTTATATGATATACCTCTTTGTTAGAGAGATAGACTAACTTGTGAATTTCTGTACTATTTATTTAAAAGCTCAGTTTTGGTACAGATGATTATGAAATTACATGTAAAACAATCATGCAACATAGTCCTTAGTCTTCCAAAGCCTCAAAACAATTATATGTAGGGATCAACTAATGTAAATAATAAAATCAAGGCAGAAGTTGCTGTGAAATAGTAGCCTGTTCAGTTTTGCATTTCTGAATTTTAATTTCTTCATTGTATAAGCTGATAGTGAAAGTGAAAGTCGCTCAGTTGTGTCCAACTCTTTGCAACCAGGGACTATATAGTCCATGGAATTCTCCAGGCCAGAATACTGGAGTGGATAGCCTTTCCCTTCCCCAGGGGATCTTCCCAACCCAGGGATAGAACCCAGGTCTCCCACATCGCAGGCGGATTCTTTATCAGCTGAGTCACAAGGGAAGCCCGTAAGCTGATAGAGCACCATTTAAATTTTGCAATGGGTCATATGCAGATCTGTCCTACTACTGGTGCAGTGAATTCAGACTGAAAGGGGTGGACTCATTTCCATGTTTTGTGTATCAGCTAAGTCCTTCTTACTGGACAGAGACCTAATTAGCATAGACAGACAAGTTAGGAGAAGGTGATGCTCTTGGCCTGTTGGGGTTCCTATGTGCAACCGGACCAAAGTAGTCAGGTAGGCAGCAGAAACATATTTCTTTGGACCTCTTCCTTATACATCCCCCAGACTCAACACTGCTACATGATGATATGCAGTACCTATTTATTTTTTTATTTTTTTTATTTTTTTGCATATGTCTTTTCTAATTAGTCTTTGTGTCTTCTTTGGATAAATGTCTCAGAGTAGAATTGCTGGGTCCTATGGCAGTTGTCTTTTTAGTTTTTTGAGGAACCTGCATACTGTTTTCCACAGTGGCTACAGCAATTTACGTTCCCACCATGAGGGTTCCCTTTTCTACACATCGTCACCAACACTTGTTTTTTGTGTTTTTCACAATAGCCAGGTGTGAGATGATATCTTATGGTTTTGATCTGCTTTTGTCTGACAATGAGGATGTTGAGCATCTTTCATTGTGCCTGTTGGCCATCTGTACGTCTTCTTTGGGAAAATGTCTATTCAGTTCCTCTGCCCACTTTTTTTTTTTTTTAATTTTTTTTTATTTTTTTATTTTATTTTATTTTTTTTTTGCAGTACCTATTTAATGCAGTACCTATTTAAAAGTGATTATGACTACCTTAAAACAATGACAAATATTGGGAGAGGGGTTTTCCAGGCTTTACTTTGAAAATCACCCTACTCCTAAGATGAAGAGGCAGAGGGGATTATAGAACTGAGACGCTGACACAGGCTTGCTTCTATGGGAACATTTTCTGTATTCCAGAATGAAGGCTAGAATTGCCTGACTCTAGGAGGTACTGCCTGGGAGTTATTTGTTTCATGGTTCAAAAGTTTGTTTACTGAGTTTTTGTTCTGATAAGGATCTGAAAGTCTGTTTTACTTTGGAATGAATGGCAAGTCTAACTTGAATTTTTTATTATTTGAGTTGTGCTGCAAGAGGTCAAAAATGAGACTATCACTGATCCATGGAGAAACATACAACTATTTTCTGTAAAATTGCTAAACTTATCTCTGGTTTAAAGTAATCTTCCTGGAACACAACACACACACACATATAACTTACTCTATTTTTGTCTATATATTATGCTTCACTTAACAAAAGTAAAGAAGGGTGGGCAGTTTGAAGGAATCAGTAATTCTTATCTAAGTCAGGTCAGTTTTTCCATACCATTTTTACTTTGACAAATAATGTAACAGTCACTTCCAAGAGTAAAGAATTTCTAAGAATACTACCTCCTTTGGTAAAGACAGTGTTGGGAGATAGGAAGTGGATACAGAGTAACTCAGGACTTCAGAAGAAGCCTGATATGTTTTCAGTCCTGGCTGATGGAATTCATGTAACTATTTTGCTGTAATACCTTCTATAGATATGTCAAATCTGATTTAAGATATTTCATATCTAAATAAATCATATCTTATTTAGATGGGAAAATTAAAATTATTGGTGCTTGAGGTTTTAATATCCATGTGAAATATATTGTGATTTCTGTTAAAATAAGAACAATGAGGCCTTCAGAATTTCTTACTACTGTTTGAATAGAATATTGGATATTGTGGCTTAGTCTTCTGACACTCAATGCAAGGACAGCATTTGGTTCATTTAAGCTCATAAGTGTCTGCACAGCATAATTAAAATTATATTTGAAAACTATTGTAGGGAAGAGGAGGGTAACACCAAATTTTTTAGAGAATAGTTATGGAATTCACTTCTATTCTCAAAATAATACTCCATAATACTGTAATGGTTGGTTACATACATAAGATATACACACGTGCACATACACACACACACACACAATTTGAAGTGATAATATTGCCTTATGAAATACCCATTAAAACAGTTTTTCAAATATGTTCTGTTTTTCAGTTTTATTTATTTATTTATTTTTTTACCTTACAATATTGTATTGGTTTTGCCATACATTGACATGAATCCACTGTTTCCCATCCTGAATCAAATATGTTCTTTTAAATAACGTGTGTTATGTTTAAACACTTATTTTCAGATTTATGCATGCATATATTGATGTTTATTCATCTTACCTTTCCTTAAAAAAAAATAGATTGCATATTTAGGGAGGAATGTTGGTGAAGAGTGAGCTCCAACTTCATATTTGAACTTTCCCTAAAATACTGTGTTCACATTGAGGATTTACTTTATAAAAAAGTGAAAATATTTTCAAAAGTCAAGTTATGCTTTTAAATATTAAATGTCACTTTTTGTAGGCATTTCTGGAAAGGGTGCTTCCTCTAGCAGCTAAAAATTAGGAAAAAAAGGCTAACGTTAAGCCCATGACCATGTTGTCATAAGACATGTTAGAAATGTTCACAACATCTTAAGTGAAAATAGACTGTCTGGTAATCTTCTGTTTTTCAGAGATCTTAATATTATATTTAAATAAAAGGAAGGATAAAATAAGGCACAAAGATAACCATCTTTTAAAAACATAAAATTTCTCTTTTCTTGTTAGGGGTAGATCAATGACAATAAAAAGGAAACTATCAGCAAAATATAATTTCCCCCAAATCCACATGTTTGATTTCATATTTCAGTTCAAAATACTTCCATATTTATTCTAAATTCTAGTCTCAATGTTGATCTTTTATAAGTGGTTTGAAACTACTAATTCTAAAAGGGAAATCAAACAGGCAGTCTACAATTTCAAAACTGAGAATATTTCTTGTAATAAAAATTTACATTGATTGTGAGTTATATTTGTTTTGTTTGTTACTTTTTATTATTAAAACACTTTCATAAAGCTGTTATTTCATCCATGCCCAGGAGGCAAGAGTTTAGCCCTCTATTGAATTAGTTCATCTAAAGGTCAACATTTTCTAATGGAATGAGACTTTTGTGTTATTCTCATTTAGGACTACAACTATATGACCTTTAAGAGCCTTTCCTACACTGTAATCTCTGAGGATTTTATTATACCTTTCCTTAAAATTAATGGCAGAAATCTTTATCAAATTTGTTGTGACATTCATTTTTATACTAGCTTAAAGCAGAATATGAAAATATTTGTGTCAACTATGGCTTTCTGTTGACATAACACAGATTTGCAACAATCTTGCAGGGGTCCCCAACCTCTGGGATCTAATTCCTGATAATCTGAGGTGGAGCTGATGTAAAAACAATAGAAATAAAAGGCCTAATAAACGTAACATGCTTGAATCATCCCGAAACCATCCCCCTGCCCAGTCCCTGCAAAAATTGTCTTCCACGAAACCAGGCCCTAGTGCCAAAAAGTCTGGGGACCACCGCTCTATAGAATTTTCCTGGTGTCTTTGGGTTGCTGTATGAGAAAAGGGAACAGTAGAAAGATTTCTGCTGGGAGAATCATGTTATTGAACCTAAGTCTTTTTCCTTCCTTCCTTTCCTCTGCTTGTGCTCCCTTCCTCCTGTTATTACCTCTGAGGTGTAATATGTGCTCAGCAAGACTTCACAACAGCGTAAGTGAGCACCTCTTATCTCCTATGTGATTAGCCAATGAGCAGATGCACAGTTGCTTTGGCTTAGATGAGGTTGTTGTAATCTAACTCCTGACTGACTCTCATTCAAAAGCTGTCGCTCAAGCTTCCCTGCTGGGTTTCCTCCTCACATTCCTCCCTTTGATCCCAGGTTTACTCAAACCTTCCTCAGGGGCTCCCAGCTCTACTTCTTTAGTTCGGATTCAAAGTCCATTTCTCACTACAACCCCACCCCCAGTGCTAACTCACTGGCTCTGCCCTCTCCTTAATCTCCCCATCACTCCTGGACTTTCCATCCTCCCTGTCTCCTTACTTGCTGGAGAAAAATCTTTTAGGATTTTTTTTTACAGTTGATCGCTTTTTGTAACTTGATTAAATGTCTGTCCTTTGTCTATTAATACTTTCATAATTTCCCAATTTAGATTAGAATTAGCCCTTGCCTTTCCATTATCTGTAATTACATATCCATATTTATAGTCTAAAGAATGTTTAGCTATATATAAATTTATTAAATGTATTAAAGATACCCAAGTTTATAATGATACTTAAAAATACTCATGAGTCATCTTTGTAAACTGGTAACTAAAAGGAGGAGGAGAGACAGAATCAAGCATTTATCGTGCTCTTAGCATCCTTTTACTAAAAGAACCATGGTTAGCTCACAGAAACCAAAGAGTTGATGAAGTCAAGTTCATTTGTTTCTTTTAATGAATCGCAGTTAATAAATGCAGAAGGGACACTAGAATTTAAATATCACCACTTCGTGATCCTTAATGAAATAAAGAATCTGGGCAATGATCATCAATTGCTCCTGTATACATCTAAACCCACAGGTGGAAAACTAATGGAGAAGTTTACATAAAAAATTTCCTAAGCTGATCATAACAGAACCCACTGATCCAGTTTAACAATACAAAAGGGAATCAATTATACAGTCTGTGCCTCCTTGTGTGATGCAAAAAATTATACAACACTAACCGTAAAATACTCATAAAAAATTGAATGAGATTCTTATCAAGGCTTCTAGATCTGTCAATTTTATAGAAAAAAACAGGAGACAGAGGATATCCCAGGAAGGCAGTTAGCAAAATTCAGAATGTGGGAAATTCTACAGGGCAAAATATCTTTCTTCAACAAATTGCAAGAAAAAAAAGGAAAAGATATATGTATATTCCAAGGAACTTTAGAGACATATTAATGTGTAACATATGCTCCTGTATACATTAATGCAATAATGCATGTGCAATATTGGCTCCTGATTTGAACAAAGCATTGTAAACAAATGATCTCTTAGGCTAAATAATCAAAGAAATCTGAAGACTAGGAATTTGAGAATATTAGGGAATTATGATTCATTTCTAGGTTTAATAAATGTTATTATTTCTTAAAGAAAGAATCCATATCTTTAAAAGATCAAAAATATTCATGAAAAAATGGGCAGAAGACCTAAACAGACATTTCTCCAAAGAAGACACACAGATTGCCAACAAACACATGAAAAGTTGCCCAACGTTGCTCATATTGCTGCTGCTGCTGCCAAGTCGCATCAGTCGTGTCCGACTCTGTGCGACCCCATAGACAGCAGCCCACCAGGCTCCCCCATCCCTGGGATTCTCCAGGCAAGAACACTGGAGTGGGTTGCCATTTCCTTCTCCAATGCAGGAAAGTGAAAAGTGAAAGTGAAGTCACTCAGTCGTGTCCAACTCCAAGCGACCCCATGGACTGCAGCCCACCAGGCCCCTCCGTCCATGGGATTTTCCAGGCAAGAGTACTGGAGTGGGTTGCCATTGCCTTCTCCTGCTCATTATTAGAGAAATGCAAATCAAAACTACAGTGAGGCATCACCTCACACCAGTTAGAATGGCCATCATCAAAAAATCTACAAACAATAAATGCTGCAGAGGATGTGTAGAAAAGGGAACCCTCCTGCACTGTTGGTGGGAATGTACAAATGATACAGCCATTATGGAAAACAGCATGGAGATTGCTTCAAAAACTAGGAATAAATCTACCGTATGGCCCAACAATCCCACTACTGGGCGTATACTCTGAGAAAAACACAGTTCTAAAAGACCTTGTGCCCCGGTGTTCATCGCAGCACTATTTGCAATAGCCAGGACATGGAAGCAACCTAGATGTCCATCAATAGAGGAATAGCCAAAGTGGTTGTGGTACATTTATATAATGGAATATTACTCAGCCAACTGACTCAGAATTTGAGTCAGTTGTAGTGAGGTGGATGAAATTAGAGCCTCTTATATAAGTTCAGTTCAGTTCAGTCGCTCAGTCGTGTCTGACTCTTCGCGACCCCATGAATCACAGCACGCCAGGCCTCCCTGTCCATCACCAACTCCCGGAGTTCACTCAGACTCACGTCTGTCAAGTCAGTGATGCCATCCAGCCATCTCGTCCTCTGTCATCCCCTTCTCCTCCTGCCCCCCAATCCCTCCCAGCATCAGAGTCTTTTCCAATGAGTCAACTCTTCACATGAGGTGGCCAAAGTACTGGAGTTTCAGCTTCAGCATCATTCCTTCCAAAGAAATCCCAGGGCTGATCTTCAGAATGGACTGGTTGGATCTCCTTGCAGTCCAAGGGACTCTCAAGAGTCTTCTCCAACACCACAGTTCAAAAGCACCAATTCTTCGGCGCTCAGCCTTCTTCCCAGTCCAACTCTCACATCCATACATGACCACAGGAAAAACCATAGCCTTCACTAGACGGACCTTTGTCGGCAAAGTACTGTCTCTGCTTTTGAATATGCTATCTAGGTTGGTCATAACTTTCCTTCCAAGGAGTAAGTGTCTTTTAATTTCATGGCTGAAGTCACCATCTGCAGTGATTTTGGAGCCCCCCAAAATAAAGTCTGACACTATTTCCAGTTCCCCCATCTATTTGCCATGAAGTGATGGGACCAGATGCCATGATCTTCATTTTCTGAATATTGAGCTTTAAGCCAACTTTCTTACTCTCCACTTTCACTTTCACCAAGAGGCTTTTTAGTTCCTCTTCACTTTCTGCCATAAGGGTGGTGTCATCTGCATATCTGAGGTTATTGATATCTCTCCTGGCAATCTTGATTCCAGCTTGTGCTTCTTCCAGTCCAGCGTTTCTCATGATGTACTCTGCATATAAGTTAAATAAGCAGGGTGACAATATACAGCCTTGATGTACTCCTTTTCCTATTTGGAACCAGTCTGTTGTTCCATGTCCAGTTCTAACCGTTGCTTCCTGACCTGCATACAAATTTCTCAAGAGGCAGATCAGGTGGTCTGGTATTCCCATCTCTTTCAGAATTTTCCACAGTTTATTGTGATCCACACAGTCAAAGGCTTTGGCATAGTCAATAAAGCAGAAATAGATGTTTTTCTGGAACTCTCTTGCTTTTTCCATGATCCAGCGGATGTTGTCTTATATAAAGTAGGTCAGAAAGAGAAAAACAAGTATTATATATTAGCACATATATATGGAATCTAGAAAAATGGCACTGTTGAACCTATTAATAGTAGAGAATGGACTTGTGGACATAGCAGAGCAAGGTGAGGGTGGGACAAACTGAAAAAGTAACACTGACAGTATACACTGCCATGCGTAAAATAGACTGTTATTAGGAAGTTGTTGAATAACACAAGGAGCCCAACTTGTTGTTCTATGCTGACCTAGAGGGGTGGGATGGGGGAAGGGGAGGGAAGCTCAGGAGGGAAGGGATATATATTTATGGGATGCATATATTATGGGATATAAAATTATGTATACAATTATGTAATCAACATATATTATAAATATACATTATATTATGTAATAAATATATAATATTAATTATGTAATATAATATATACATAATTAATTGTGTAATAAATATGTTATATATAATTTACTATATTACATAATATAGTAATTATATAATAAATATGTATTATATATAATTATGACTGATTTAATCTTCCACCAATTAAATTAAAAAAATGTTTTTAATTCACTTCAAATACCAGGAATAAAAAAACATATATTTTACCAAACTTAAATGCACATTAAAGAACTGAGGTGAGATTAAAAATAAATAAATAAAATATTCAGGGATAAAGTGATTTAACTTGAACTGAATTTGTATAAAATAATCTAGGGGATGGGAGATGTGGAATGGGATATAAATGAAAGAAGATTGGCCATGAATTGACAGTTATTGAAGCTGGTGATGGCTACATGGTTGCTCATTATACTATTCTATACACTTTAGAATATGTTGAAAATGTATCATAATACAAAGTGGTGAAAGATTCAGTAACTAATACATTTCTCTGCAAATGCAAAAAGAGCTCTACTGTCAAGAGAGAAGCTTGTTCTAGAAATTACCTTATCAAAATGGAATCTATTCTGTAGGAGTGGAGGGATACTCTCAGCCCACTTTCTTCTCTTTCTTCCCAGAAAACCTCAGAAAATATGGTGTTGTCTTTTGAAATGTAGACACTGAATGACGGGAGGTGGGAAGAAAGGTGTTCACCAGGAAAGTGGCAGGTTTATCTCCTGGTTTTGGAGACTCTCTGCTTTGTCCTCACCACTCTGGAGAGGGGTGTGGAGTTTCAGGCTGAAGGCAATCTGTGCAGATCCAAGTGAGCACAAATCCCCTTCAATGCCAGGTGCTGCTCAGCAAATGTTCCTGGGACCTTGGAAATGACCTGAGGAACCACAGCCACCGGGCATGCTGGCAGTTCTGTGCTGGCACTGGGAGGGGTGAGTAAGCTGCCACTGAAGGAGCTAGGATCAGAGGACACTGAGAACAAAGGAACTGGAGATTTCTAGGGAGTCTACCGTCTACATCAAGAAGCTCAAACCATGACAAGTTTAGTTCTAATCCTGGCTAAAATGAGAATGAAAGCTAGGTAGGTTGGGAATAAGATGCCACCACAAGACTTCTCAGGCCTGGCAGGACTGGGGAAGAGGACTCAGAGTCCCCTGCTGTATACTCTAATGTGCAGGAGGAGCTCCAGGGTCAGGAACATACAAAACTCTGCCAGGAGAGAGGAGGAGATGCAGTGGATAGCAGAGAGGGTGTGGTGCAATGATTATGCATCTCTTAGGAATATGACATCACATGTAACCACACTAATTCCAGGAAATAGATACCATTCAGTAATGGTGGTGATGGAATCCAAACCCTGCTCTGAACTCTACAATCTGAGTTCCAGATCTTCCCTTTTTCTGTTGTACTCTCTGCCTCCCAGCTCATTGAACTGACTGGGTATGTGGAAGAGTCCTCTAACGAGCATCTCTGTTCCAGCCACTTGGTGCAGTTCTTGTCTCTGTATCCCATGCAACCCCTTGTTAAGTGCCAAGCCCTTATATAGTGTCGCAAAGAAGTGAAAGAAGTTGCAAAGAAGTCACCTGAGGTGACTTAGCACACATGCATGTATTTAGGGGGCCGTGGAAGACAGCCGACATGGCACAGAGGGAAGAGTCGATGGGAATGCTTAGGACTCTAGAGGCAGACTCACCTGCGTTAAATCCTGCTTTATGTTTTCCCACCTCACTGGCTTCTGGAAAGTTTCCTGTCCTTTTGCAGTGTGTTATTGTCTGTAAAATGAACAGGGTATTATCTAACTTGAAGGGTTGTTATGAAAATGAAATTTAAAATGGGCCATAAAATATACTATTAAAGTCACCAGGAACCCCACTCTTCCTTTTTTTTAAACTTGTTTTTGGGTCACTTGGGGTCTTGGGATAAATGGAAACAAGATACACTGAGAGGCAGCTGAATCTTGGAAGGTTTTATTAGCACGTGGCATCCCCATACCAAGAAAGTCAGGTACTTGACCTGTCCAAACTTGACTGGGAAAGAGTTGGTTTTGTGAAAATTTTATGAGTCAAAATATTACAGTACCTTGCCCAGACTCTTCCCAGTAGTTGCCCATCCCATCTTCACAGAAGTAAGGGAACTGGGAGGGAGTTTCTTGCTGATTGTGATCTTGTCCAAAGGACTTTTTGTTTTTCTAGCTAGTCTATAATTCTCAACATTGCCAATCGATTGGATTCCCAAGAAGCAAGTAGCCTAAGTGATACATACACACACACACACACTCACACACACACACACAAAGAATAAACTCATAAAAGCATTAAAAAAATGAATTCCTTTGGGCTGGGGCAAGGGTGTCATTCTAAAGCAATTAGCTGGAGCACCGTGTCAAGTAAAGTCTAAGACGCTTTTTCAAGGAGATCCAAAATTATGCAGGATTAAAGAATGTATGTAATGTATGAGGAGTTTATTGCCCTCACATATTGTAATCCTTAAGTGAGAAGTCCAGGTTGAGGGATGGCTCTGCTCTGGGTGGGCTGTGAGGTGTGGATATCTATAGACTGTTATGGTGTGCAACTGATATGCTGCAAAATTTTTGCTTGTCTACATAAAGGTTTTTATGCTTTTTAATATTATTCCTCAATATATAGCTCTGGGTCACTAAACGCTACCTCCTTTCTTCTTTCCATGTCATCTCTACCAAGTATGTTAAAGATCGCCAGCACCTTTGCTAATAAATTTATGACATGTTAAAAAATTATTAATTTGCAAATAATGTTTAACTCTGACACTTATAAATAGCCTTACTTTTCATTAGAACAATCTATAGAGTTGTTATTGACTTGGGGCAATGGGTTTTTATACTTATTTTTTAAAAGAATCACCTGAATGATGTTTAATATAGTAATAGAATTTTGTTATTGAATTTAATTTTAAATGTCTTACGAGGTTAGCTGCTGAGAACTCTAAATTTTGGCTGAATTTTTAAAAAGTGACCAATAGTAAATATGCAGACTTTAAGGAACAGGGAAAATAAATGTTCAACCTCAGAGTCTCTTTATCACTTTTTCAAGACTGTTTTTGATCAATAACCATCCTATCAAGAATGAGTCCCCAGGAGAATGCTATAATTTTGTTCTTTTCAAGCTAAGTCACTGGTGACATTTCTACTGTATTTGTTCTCTCTGCTCTATGAATGTTTTTTGGTTACCAAAAGACCATTATAGAACCTTCCCTAACATTTATTTTTTTAAGTCATTCCTTGGAACAAACAATTAGAACTTTTCTTTTTCCTAGACTCACTGGTTTGATTTTAGATCCATTGAACAGATTGTATTAAGATTAAATTGGGTGGGTTCATACTACCATTCTTTAAATGGTAATAAATCCTTATAGAATATATTTTCCAATGTATACATGATCCCCAATATCCAGATGAATAAATAAACTCATCAGTTATCTGGACTTTTTGTTTTCCCAACACAAAACACCAAGTAAAGGCTCTTATCTAGAACACTGTTTTTCCCCACCGCTTACCTAGTAGTTCGTGTCTGTACACAGAGCTTTTGACAATAAGGGAAATGAAAAGCCAGCCTGAAAGGATCATCTAGTTTTCTTGAATTCTGGGCAATGTCCCAAGATTGAAATGAATTGTTCTCTGAGCTGTGGGGAGTAGATGTCTTAAATCGCTCCTTTATAAACTGCAGGAGGCTTGAGACTATGAAACGGTAAAATGTCAACTTGAAGGAAATTAAAGTTTTCAAATACTGAGTTTGACCTGAGAGAAAAGGTTGATTCCTGAGTAACCACTGTGGAGGAAACCACAGCCACAGCGGATCTAAGCAGGAATATTATCTGGAGCATAAAGTACCAGAGGCCACCACACCAGCAGAATGCTGAGATAAAAAGGAAAAAGGACAAACAGGTCTTAGATTCAATGCTACTTGTAACTGGTCATTTATATTCTAAATGCCATGGAGCCAATGAAGTGTGGTGAGCCTTGATTCTCACTGCTGATTCTGTCACGTATCACTATGTAAACCCCGGAATCTCAGCCTCTATAAGCCTCATCTGTAAAATGGGGCTAAGAATAGAACCCAATCAGTGAGTGAGCATGTATATACACTTAGCACACAGCTAATGCCCAATGACAGAACTCCTATTAATCCCATGAACTGCTGTGAGGAATATTTGAGATAAAAGACATGAAATTCCCACAAGGAACATCTAAGATAAAAGATTTGAAGTGCTGTAAAATTTACAGATGGCCAAGCAGATTCAAAATATTGCTAGTTTGTTTAATGCTTAATTAGACCTACCTCAACAGCTCATCAGAGGTCTGGAAAAAACCAACTCTCAAACCATAATGGGAATGAGTACTCCTTCTGTACTGGTACCTAGAACTTGTGTTTTCAGAAATTTAGAGAAGAAAGTTATTTCTTCTTTGTATGGACCTGATCGGATAGAGAGCTAACACTGCTGGCAGTCATGCTCCACACCTGAATGATTGCCTAGTATTTTAATAAAGCACAGATCCATCCCTTGTCCTTGGGATTCAGAAATGTTGGGAAGGAGACAGCAATTGGAGAGTCACATTCCTTAGTTCCTCCTTACCCTGACTTAGATCCCATCCTTCTCAGGCTGTCTGGTCAGTATATTAACCATACTTTGAGCCATTCCAAAGGCTCATGATCTCCTTTCTTACATAAGACTAGCCAGTTACAAAGACCAGCTTTCTGCCTCTGCAGAAATTGAATTCAGCATAGGGAGAACTGAACCATTGGTTGAGATGGGTTGACTGAAAGTAAAATGAATTCTGCTCCTTAAGAAATACTCTTTGGGTAATTCCCTGTCAGTCCAGTGGTGGGACTCTGCAGTCTCACTCCCGAGAGCCCAGGTTCAATCCCTGGTTGGGGAAGTAAGATGCCACAAGCCATGTGGTGCAACAAAAAGAAAGAAAGCAAGAAAAATTCTTGGGAGGAAAACATTAACTAAATATTGCTAATAACAAAGTGTCTTGTTTGCTGTGGGAGTGTAGAACAGAACAAGAAAAGGGGCTTATCAATTGGAAAGATGCTTTGAGTTCCTTTATAAAAGATGCTTTTAGAATCTGGGAACTTTTGCTACTTGATAACAATTCTGTCGGAAGACTGATTTTTTCTCAAGGCCTGGCAGTATCATTAACTTACAGCCCAGGGGAAAGAGCATTAGAAACAAGTCCTGTGGATGAAATAACATAAGTTGTATACAGTTGGCAAAATACATGATATTTTGAAAAATATCCTTGACACTGGGCTCTACCTTTAGACGAAAGGAAATAAGCAATCAATAAGATTCTGTGACAGGAATTCTGAAAATTTGCTAGAAATGTTCCTTTTTTCCCTTAAAATGGATAATTTTGCATGTATATACTATGATTGACATCACTCACATTTATTGAATGATTCTCCATTCTACTCTCATTAATAAATAAAGAGATTTGTTCTCCCCATATCTTTGTAAAACACCCATCTGCAAGTCCCTGGGGGAGTCTCAGCAAAGGGGCACAGCGTTGTTCCTTTTTTCAGTTTTATTTTTGGCCGTGCCAAGTCTTCATTGCTGCGCACGGGTTTTCTCTAATTGCTGCGGGCGAGCACTACTCTTCATTGCAGCGCGTGGGCTTCTCATTGCGGTGGTTTCTGTTGTTGTGGCACATAGGCTTAGGTGCTCCAGGGCATGTGGAATCTTCTCAGGCCAGGGATCGAACCCATGTCCCCTGCATTGGCAGGAGGATTCTTAACCAGTGAACCACCAGGGAAGTCTGGGGTATAGTAGTTTAATCAACCTAATCTTCAAAAATAAATAAATAAATAAATAAACAAACAAAGCCCAAACCTGAAGCTTCCTTTATGGCTTTTCTTGCCACAAATACAATGCAGCCCAGCAATGCACAGCTCTCTTAGCTCACTGACTAAGTGACTGGAAAATGGCCCATATCCTGTATAGTGCCTTTTCCTAAAATCCTCCAAAGGGGGAGCCAGATGAAGGGTAGGGACATGCAGGGCTGTGTGTAGGGAGGGCTCCGCCTCCTGCTTTTCCATCAGTCCCCTTCTTCCTGCCAGGTCACAGGTGAAGATGGGTAGGTGGATAAAACCATTGACTAGAACATGTTTGTATCTGTTCACTAGGAAGAGTACACTTGATTATGAATTGCACTAATTAGCAGTGAACAGTTCAGTTGATGTTAATGTTACTGCTCTTCCAGGCAGAGGTCAACATTGCCTCGTGAATGAGTGACTCAGCAAAGCAAATTGTGAGTTGTCACTGCTGCAATCCAGTGTGGCCCTCACTGAAGTGATCAAAACAAAGAGCTCAACAGGAAAGCAAGGCTGGAGAGTAATCTGGTGGTATAGCACAGGGATTATTATTATTTTATAAGATTTGTGGTACCAACTGCTCATTGTTAACACAGATCCATTCTCCTCTCCTAGGCATTTCCCCATTCCACCCCAAGACTGCATTTCCCTCTCTCTTTTGAGACCAGAGGCCAAATTTGTGAATTTGAGGATTATGAGTTTGTGGCCACAGGACTCAGTTCTCCAAAATGGAATGTGAGTGGAAGTGCTGAGTACGACTCCTGCATCATTCACTTAAATTGAAACTGGTGTTCTGGACCTGACCTCTCTCACTCTTCCCAGTCTGCCCAGGACCCATCTTTGACCATGCAGCTGAAATCAGGACTCTTTTGGGGAACAGTGTGGCTGCAGGGGTAACAAAATGGGAGAAACATGAGTACCTGAGTGCATGTGCAGAGGAAAGCCAGCCTCGAACGGCACTGCCCACTTCAGGACCTCCATGTGTGAGGGAAATAAATGCCGGTATTTTCTAATCCATTGTATTTTTGGATCTCTTTGATAAAGCATCTTGGACTTCACCCTGATGCAATACATTGTGCAATATATCTTTCCACAAAAATATAATAAAAATATTCATTTTTATAGCTGTATAACAAATTACCATAAACTTAGTGCCATAAACAAGAGAAATTTATGATCTCACAGATCTGTAGGTCATGCTTAGGTGAGTTGTCTGCTCAGGGTCTCTCCGGGCTGAAATCAATGTGTTGGCTGGGGCTCCCATCTCATCTAAGGCTCATGGTCCCCTCTTTCAAGCTCCCGAGTTGTGAATAGAAAGCATTTCCTTACTGCTGCAGACTGAGGTTCCTGTTTTCTTGCTGGCTTTAGGGCAGGTCCATTCGGAGTTCCTGGAGCCTGTCTGCAGGTCCCTGCTGCATGGCCCCTACAGGTAGTTCACAGCATGGTTGTTGTTCCTTTCAAGCCATCAGGAGCTCATCTCTGACTTCTTTCTCAGATTCCTATGATCTGGAGAAAATTGCTTTTGAAGAACTTGCCAGGTACTTGCCTGGTGCTCCAGTGGTTAATTAAGACTCTATGCTTCCAATGAAGGGTGGGGTGGGTTCAATGCGTGGTCAGGGAACTAAGATCCTACATGCCACACAGCCAAAAAAAAAAAACCACAAATTGAAAAAAAAAGAACTTGACTGATTAGGGCAGTCTCACCTTGATAACCTTCCTTTCACCATACTGCTGCTGCTGCTGCTGCTAAGTCGCTTCAGTTGTGTCCGACCCTGTGCGACCCCATAGATGGTAGTCTATCAAAGCTACCCCCGTCCCTGGGATTCTCCAGGCAAGAACACTGGAGTGGGTTGCCATTTCCTTCTCCAATGCATAAAAGTGAAAAGTGAAAGTGAAGTTGCTCAGTTGTGTCCAACTCTTAGCGACCCCATGGATTGCAGCCTACCAGACTCCTCCGTCCACAGGATTTTCCAGGCGAGAGTACTGGAGTGGGTTGCCATTGCCTTCTCCATACTAGGTGATATAATAACAAGAGCAATATCTCATCAATTTCAAGTACTTAAAAATAATTTTTGTATTTTTGTGTATTATATACACAATGGATCTGTTTTTAGGAAACCCATTTACTCCCTCAACAATAAAAGAAGTATTATACTATTTAATTAGCACATATTATTTACATATATAGGTAAAATGAACTTAAAATCTGAAATGTAAATAATTTAATTTCATTAACATATTTAGATAAACAGCATTATGTAGCAAAAAATGCATAAGCATCAATGCCAAAGAGAAGAAAGACAGAATCCCAGATCTGCCAACTTTGTATGCTAGGGTTTAGTTTGAATTTCAAATTTTAACTCTATCTTGAACTTTTAACCTCTAAAGAGCCATGTTTAATATGTTTACATCTATTGTAATAACTGTTAGGTTTGGTCTTATATCATCTTGTTTGATATGATCATTTTTAATGTTTTCCTGCTTTTCATAATGATTTGAGTTTTTTTGAAAATATAAACAAATTTTTGCCTACTTTTTTGTGATTTAGAATGTAGACATCTTGTTATTAATTCTCCCAAGGATATGTTTAAATTTTTAATACCCTTTAAAATATATTTCTCTTATTTTTGAACTCAAAAAGGAATCAACATTTTATATCACTTCTACATATGATAAGAAATTTTACTCAATTTACTCCTTATTCATTCCTTACCTCTGTCAATATAGTTTTCTGCCCAGAATCTATACTATTATATAAAAGCTCTATCTACCCTTAAGGAAGCAGGCTATACAGGGTTTCTGTACCAGAGTGGGAATTTCAGAATTCTACCTACTATAAGAATACTTCAGTTCAGTTCAGTTGAGTCGCTCAGTCGTGTCTGACTCTTTTCGACCCCATGAAATCATGTAGTATTAACATACATGTGATACATAATATAAAACTATAATATAATAATGCTTACTTAAACAATAATTATGCTTACTATATGCCAGGAACTTACAAACTACATGTATTTTATCACTTAATCCTCAAAATAGTATTATGAGAGATAGTATTATATTCCCCATTTCACAGATTACAGAAGTAATTCAGGCTTAGACAGGTTAAGTAATTTGCTCAAAGTGATGCAACTAGTTAAGTGGCAGAAACTGGCTTATACCCAGCTCAGAGAGCATAGACTTTGGAATTGGATAGACCCGTTACATGCTCCTAGTGCCCTATAATTCTCCTTTATAGCACTTGTCACACTGCCAATTAAATAATTATTGTGAAATAAGTTGGTTAGGTAGATTACGAGTGTCATCAAAGCAACTGAATTTATTTTAGAGTGCATTCAGTAAGAACTAACAGGAAATCTGACTAATAGTAGCTTAAACAAATAGAGATCCACTTTCCTCATCTAAAAAGAAGTGGCTACTGGTAATATATCAGAGGCTCAACAATATCATGATGTCCCTTTGACTCTCTTGGGCTTTACTTCATGGGTGGCTGCAGCTCCAGCCATCACATCCAAAACAAAGCTGGAAGAAAGGAAAAGGGTTGAAGCTAGCCATATCTGACTCATTTTAGTGCGAAAGCAAACTTTCCATTCTGGAGCTTGGCCATAACTGGTTGTAGTGAATATTTTGTAAGCAAAAATAATTTCTGGTAAAGGCAGGGACTGCATCTGTCTTATTTTGTCTTCTGCACCCAGTTCAGTGGTTTCTACACTGTAGGCTCTTAATTGCTGTGCATGAATGTTTGCTAAATAATGCATCCAAGGACTTCCCTGGTGGAGTGGATAGGAATATGCCTGCCAGTGCAGGGGACATGGGGTTAATCCCTGGTCCAGGAAGATTCCACATGCCATGGAGTAACTAAACCCATGCGCCACAATTACTGAGCCTGCACTCTAGTGAAGACTACGTGCCCCAGAACCTGTGCTCTGCAGCAAGAGAAGAAACCATGATGAGAAGCCTGCCCATGGAAATGAAGAGTAGCTCCCACCCACCACAACCAGAGAAAGCCTGAGCAAAAGCAACGGAGACCCAGCACAGCCAAAAATAAATAAATAAAAACAAAAATGATGCATGTGAAATGCTTAGCTACGTGCTTAGTGTAAACCGGATAGTTGATTAATGATGATTACTAGTAGCTATATCGTTCGTGAGTGCATGCTCAGTTGCTCAGTCATGTCCTATTCTTTGCGACCCCACAGACTGTAAGCCTGCAAGTGTCCTCTGTCGACGGGATTCTCCAGGCAAGAATACTGGAGTGGGTTGCCATTTCCTCCTCTAGGGGATCTTCCCATCCCAGGGAACAAACTCATGTCTCCTGTGTCACCAGCACTGGTAGGCAGATTCTTTACCACTAAGCCACCTGGGAAACCCCAACTACATAGTTTAGTAACCCCAAATTTATATATGTGTGCATCCTGATGGATGCTTTTCAACACCCCACTGATTGATTCAAGGTAAGTGCCAACAGCTGATAGCTCTGTTGGGCACATTAGCCACAGGGGCTGGAAGGGGTCTACTCTGGGTTGAGGAGTAAAGTGAAGTCTAAGTCTCTCAGTCATGTCCAACTCTTTGCGACCCCACGTACTATACATTACTTTGCCAACAAAGGTCTGTCTAGTCAAAGCTATGGTCTTTCCAGTAGTCATGTATGAATGTGAGGGTTGTACTATAAACAAAGCTGAGCACCAAAGAATTGGTGCTTTTGAACTGTGGTGTTGGAGAAGACTCTTGAGAGTCCCTTGGACAGCAAGGAGACCTAACCAGTCAATCCTAAAGGAAATCAGTCCTGAATATTCATTGGAAGCACTGACGCTGAAGATGAAATTCCAATAGTTTGGCTACCTGATGGGAAGAACTGACTCATTTGAAAAGACCCTGATGCTGGGAAAGATTGAAGGTGAAAGAAGAAGGGGCCGACAGAAGATGAGATGTTTGGATGGCATCACGGACTCAGTGGACATGAGTTTGAATAAGCTCCGGGAGTTGGTGATGGACAGGGAAGCCTGGCGTGCTGCAGTCCACAGGGTCACAAAGAGTCAGACACGACTGAGCGACTGAACTGAATACACTCCATGAATTCTCCAGGCCTGAATACTGGAGTGGGTCGCCATTCCCTTCTCCAGGGGATCTTCCCAACCCAGGGATCGAAGCTAGTGCTGGAAGAAGTCTGCTCTTTGGTGAGTAAGTGGGAAGCAGTGAATCTCCTTCTAGCCTGCTGCTGCTGCTGCTAAGTCGCTTCAGTCGTGTCCGACTATGTGCAACCCCATAGACAGCAGCCCACCAGGCTCCCCCATCCCTGGGATTCTCCAGGCAAGAACACTGGAGTGGGTTGTCATTTCCTTCTCCGCTTTGCAGGCTAAGGCTGGCCAAAGAGGGATAGCCCTGTAGTAAATGTTCAGCTGCTGCTGCTTAAGCTCACTTTATGCAACTAGTGAAAGTATGGTTACTAAAAGTGTTCTTAGGCTAAAATGAAAAAAATCCCTGCCCTGATGGTCGCAAGACTTCTCTGTCTGAAGCTGAGGCTTCAGAAAAAGGGTATTAAGACTTCTGTATCAGCACCATGTTTTGGGGAACACTTCAGCAAGCTTACTCGTCTTCACCTTATTTCTCTATCTTTCCAACTGAGGACCAGATAATAAGGTATATTTAGACTTCCAGGTGAAATATACACTCTAGACTCTGCTCACTGTCTCAGAACTAGAAGTTGCAACAATGCTGGGAATTGCCAATAAGCTGCTTCCCTCTTTCATTGACAGGCACCGTGTGACTTGGGTGAATATATTAGTTTTCTAGAGCTGCCATAACAAAGTACCACAGGCTGGTGCTTAAACAACAAAGATTAATATCTCATGGTTCTGGAGGTCAGAAGTTTAAGAAAGATGTCAGCAGGTTGGTCCCTTCCGAGTGCTGTCAGGAAGGGCCATGTTCCAGGCTTCTCCCCTAGTTTCTGGCATTTTTCTGACAATATTTGGTGTTCCTTGCTTTGTCTCTGTTGGCTTATAGAAGCATCACCTCGATCTCTGCCTCCATCTCCACATGGTGTTCTCCCTGGGTGCCGTGGTCTCTGTGTTCAAATTTCCCCTTTATTGAATGAGGCCTGTCCTAATTACCTCATCTTAACTTGATCATCTGCAAAGTCCCTATTTCAAATAAAATCAGTTTCACAAGTACTTGGGGTTAGGATTTGACATCTTTTTGTGGGGGACACAATTCTACTGAAAACAATGAGAAACTCATTGTGTATGTTCCTTTGTTTAAACACAAACCAATAGTGATCCTTGGGTCTCCTACAATGTTAAAATCACTTCCAAGATCCTGTGCAAGAGTCAGGATCTATAAAGAATGATTCTATGACCTGGATTTTTAGGATAACATTGACTCCATGTAATGTTTTTCTATAAAAGCAATTGATTAAACATAATTAAAAGAGATTTATGTTTCATGCCCATATGAAATTTCATAGATAAATTAATGACCAAGTCAGGAAAATTAATGATTTTGATTACAGTTACGATTTGTGGTTTATAGCCTCTAAGTGTCAGACGCTGTATTGAGACTTTAACCATAGTAATACGAGTCTGTATGCGCGTGTGTGTTAGTCGCTCAGTCATGTCCAACTTTTTGTGACCCCATGGGATTGTAGCCTGCCAGGCTCCTCTGTCCATGGAATTTTCCAGGTAAGGATACTGGAGTGGGCTGTTCCCTTCTCCACAGGGTCTTCCCAATCCAGGGATCGAACCCAGGTCTTCTGAGCAGATTGTTTATCATCTGAGCCACAAGGCAAGCCCAGTAATCCTGTAATCTGGGTGTTAATAGGCTCATTTTATGGATGAAGAAACAGTCTCAGGATAGTTAGACAACATGCCTAAAGGTCAGGCCCAGCCTGGGAGGGGTGCCTAGAGAATACTAAGCAACCTATATTTGATTTTCAAAACTGTTACAACATAATGCTTTTTTTGGATTTCAGAAAATATGATCTCCATACATTTGTGACTCAAATCAGCTGTACAAATTACAATGGCTGAACATGACAAGATGGGACTCTGGACTAGACTTTTAATAAAAAGAAAAATGTGACCCACAGTGCTGAAATGGCACTTCATTGATTTACTGATATCAGTTCCATCAGATACACCCTGGTACACCTGAAGTGAGCAGGCAGTGTTCTATTTCTAACATTATTAAGAAAAATGTGGGTTGGTGTTTTAAATAATTCTTCTAACATTTAAAAATACTATTTTTACCCTTTGAGGGCACTTGTCGGTGAAAACTAAAGAGGCAAAAACTCAAGTCTTGCCTAAGTCACAACTAAGACACTTCAGAAAGAGACAGCCATTATTGAAAGTTTAGTAACAAAAGAGTTTAGGAAAGTGCCATTTGTTTTAAATTACTCTTGTGGTCTAGAAAATGTAGATTTCTCATCAAACCATTTAATTGAAGTCTTCTTAATACCCAGGTTAAGTTACATTAAAGAGAAGACAAAGAATCTTTTTAAATCACTTTGCAGTAATAGGATTTTGTGGTTAAGAACCTAATTTAAAACAAATGGGCTATTGGCTAGATTTAGACATTTTTGTCATACAAATTTCTGCTCCACATCTACTCGCAGTAATGGATTGGGATCTAGTATAAAAATGGTCCATTGTTTTGGACATTGTACCTTTATGTGAGTGTAGTAACCAATGAGCAACTTTTGAAAGTATTTGCTATTTGAAAATGGCCTGTTTTTATGATGATTAAGTGAAAGAATTTAGTGTAGATGTAAAATCAGCTTTAAGCCAGTACTACCCTTGAACTTATTTCTCCCCAGGAAGTTCAGATGAAGAAACCTCACATATTCATTCAGCATTTATGTGTTAAATCCCTGTCATAAGCCAGGCACAGTTCTAGGTGAGTAAGATGTATCAGTGGACAGACTGATACAGATCCCTGTCCTATGGAGTTTACTTCTATTATGGGGCACGAGGCGGGGACAGGCATGGGCATGTGTGCTAAGTCACTTCACTCCCGTCTGACTCTTTGCGAGCCAATGGATTGTAGCCAGTCAGGCTCCTCTGTCCATCGGATTCTCCAGGAAAGAATACTGGAGTGGGTTGCCATGCCCTCCTCCAGAGTATCTTCCTCTCCCAGGGATGGAAACCATATCTGCGGCTACTGCATTGCAGGGGAATTCTTTACTGCTGAGCCATCAGGGAAGCCCTGCAGGGACAGGCAACAAACAATAAAATAATAAGAAAGTCAGAAGTATCAGCATAAAAGTCTGACTAAAATAACCAGAATGAAAAGTGATATGGTGATAGTGCCATGAGAAAATGAAAAAAATGACACCAAGACAAGAGGCACTGGGAAGGTTGATAAGTGATATTGTTTTAAACAGCTTGGTGGGGGCAGGCCTCACTGCGAAGGTGACAGTGGAATCCCAGACTGGAAAAGTTGGAATCGGGGCTTCTGCTAGTTGAAATTGAGCAGAAACTGACGAAGCAACTGGTGCATGTGTGTTGTCAGCAGTGGTCCAGCTTTGGATGGCGTTGCTGGGCTCCTCCTGGATGAGGAACAATCTGGAGGCAAATCACTTAGTCTCATACTTTGCCAAGTGTACATAGAAATCACAGGCTTTCACACAGAGGTGGTGGAAATAGGGACGGAGGTAAATGGTAATGAGATGGTTGTATGTCACAGGAGCAAATTATTCAAATCAGCTCAAGACAAGTGAGGATGTTGAAAATTAACCTTAAAACTTCTGTGGAAGTTGCCTACTGGAGATCAGACCATCTCTCAAGAATTTAGCATTGCCAGATCATTTTTCGGCATTGGAGTAGATTTCTGTTTCTTTGGTTGAGCGTCGGGTAACAGAACTGATTTACATTGAAGGGACACACTGACTATTATTTAGTAAGAGGTTCCCAGGGAACAGAGACTCAGGTCATAGAAGACTCATGTCTCTTGTCTGACTCACTCTGGGGAGGATGACGGTAGAGGGGGATGGCAGGCAAGTGCTATTTTAACATCTCTCTCCCAAGCAAGCATAGTTGAATTTACATAAATTATTTGAAAGTATTTAATGTGCTGACACTCTCTGCCTATCAGCCTCAGGTCTTGTGTTTATCAGTTGCTGTCAGTGTGCCTCCATCTCTCTCTCTCTGCCTCTCAGAGACTGACCTTCACTTGCTTCTTTTCCATATGGCATTTGATCTTTGTTTACTGTGCAGTAGAGCTGTCCTTCCTACTCCATGCAAACAAGTATATCCCTGGCATATTTTTCTCTTGGTCTCTTGCATTTAGTTCGATAAAAATGAGTTCAATGAGTCAAGGAAAAAATTCATGCAAAACATCACAATTCACTTCTACACACCTAACTTCATATAGACAACATCCAAATTAAAACAACTGCTGGAGAGAGTGAAAAAATTATAAGTTCACAATATCATGAAGCTGAAAGACCCTTAGTTTAATTATTAGGATTATTCTGATTATAAATACATAAACTTCTTGGGGGATAAGAAATAAGAAGATTAAGTTGTCTTTTTCTAAGCAACACATTACAAGCTTAACCAAGATTAGCCCAAACAACTAAGATAATACATTAAGATTCCACTTATTTAATTTAAATATTTCAAAAATTGAAGCTAACTCCTCAAAATACCCAAACTTAAGAAAAGGTTTTTGGTTTTTTTGGTGTTAATGATTGTTTTGTGTGTTGTGATTGTGTTTAATTGCTTACATTCTAAATAACTTTTTTTTTTTTTGGTGGGAAGGATATTAATAGTTGTAGGAAAAGTGCCTGAAATTTAGCTTTTCTCTCCATAGAGTCTCTAAAGTGGAGAGTTTTTCAAAATTTTCCAAAGTAATTTCATGCCCCGAATTTTCATCCTGGCCTCCATGGGAATGCATTAACCCTTCTTCAATAGACTTTTGAGAAATCTGTGGTTTACATATGGATAGCATGGGGACTTCCCTGACAGTCCATGCTCCCACTGCAGGGACCCAGGTTCAATCCCTGGTGAGGGAACTAAGATTCTACAAGTCACAAGACAGAAAAAAAAAAAAAAAAAAAAAGAGTTAAGACTGAAGATGGATAGCATGGACTTTATTCCAAATGAAAAAACAAAAGGTTTAAAATGGACTGCTCTCTCCTGGCTGACTGCCAAGTTTCTAATTTTCCACATTTTTTTTTCATAAATAGGATAACCCTTACTAATAACTAATTTCACATATATTTAGCATAAAGTAGTTAAGCCATTCCAATGGATTTAATATAGGGATTAGTTACTAAATAATTTAAAGACTATTTTTTTTAGTGAAAATTTAGGAATGAAATAGCTTTCTAAACAGGAGTCTTATGATATAACCTGAAAAAAATTCCAAGCTGGGTGTAACTCTCATGTGGGTAAAGAGAGTGAGTGGGCATAATCTTAGAGAGCAGCACTCACAGCACACAGAAATGCTTCAGAATCCACTGTTGAAAATAACTAAAGGGAGCAGAGGTCTAGTAAATTCTAGAGTGAGATCTGGCTCAGGGAAACCAGTGCAAAGGCTGATAATCCACAACCAGATTTGGAGAATCTGCCAAGCAGTCCTGCCTGCCAAGGAGTTATTTGCAAGAGGAACCATGGAACCTTGTGGATGAATTCACTCAAAGACTGAGGTGTGCACCCCTGGCCCAAGGACAGTGGGTCGTTGTTAGAGCGGAGGTTAGCAAGGTTTATGTTGCTCAGATTCCCTGTGGTCCTTGCTGTATCCGGAGATCAGAGTCCAGGGAGGGAGAGTGTCTGATAAGAAGCTAATCACCAGCATCTTGTAAAATACAGGTCGGGCAGCGCGGCTCCATGGCCTGTAACAGGATACAACCTGAATGCGGGGGAGGGGACAGGGTAAATTCCTCAGTTCAGCCTGAGGGCGGTTGGCACAGGTTGCAGTGGTTATTCGCCAGAAATGCCATTTGGGTCAGCCACCTGGGATCCCTTGGGCCATGTTACCCAAGTAAAGAGCAGGGACCATGGGCACCTGGTTACCGGGTATGACCACAACCTGACACCTGAGCAAGTACCTCTGGGGAAGAGGGAGCAGAGGCTCCCACGTGCAGCCAGGAGGATTAAATCCTGGGGTCCCTGAGGTCACACACCCTCTGAGGATTCCTGAGCTATCCTAGGAAGCCCTGGAGGGGGCTGAGCTTCCCATGATTCGTCTGTAAGGACTGGGCCAGATAGCTACTATTTTGTTAAAAATCCCTTGATTAAAAAATAATAATAATAAATAAATATATATATAGAGAGAGAGAGAGAGAGAAAGAGAGGGCAGGAGGAGAAGGGGGCAACAGAGGATGAGATGGTTGGATGGCATCATTGACTCAACAGAGGAGAGTTTGAGCAAACTCCAGGGGATAGTGAAGGACAAGGAAGCCTGGTGTGCTGCTGTTCATGGGGTCGTAGAGCTGGACATGACTGAGTGAATGAACAACACTACTCCAAGGCTGGTACGGCTGGGGAAATGCAGGTTACGCACGCAAGCACCTTTTATTCAAAAGCCCAGTTCTTCTCACTGCTTTCTCCTTTCCACCCCCCACCCCCGCCGCCAACACAATCACAGCGCTTTAAATGTGACCATACTTCCTGAGCTTTCACCAAGGATATCAATAAAACCGAGAAAAGGCTTTTGCATTATTTAGTCTAGTTTGGGAGTAATCCTGTGTTTAAAAAATGAAGCAGAATGAAACAAGAAGTATCCATTAAGCTTAATCATTGTATACAGCCATTGTGTGAGACTGAACAACCTGGCGGATTCATTCGGGGTCGGTTTCTTGGAGAAGCGAGGTGATATAGACACTAGAGAGGAATATTGCTCTGTTCCTACTGGTGACTGTGAGCCTTCAGTCTCCTCTGTGTAATGTTAGCTCAGGCAGTCATTGTGCGTGCACACAGGCACACACACACACACACACACACACACTCCTCCACAGGGAGTTATCTAAAGTGGAGCAAGGTCATTGAACAGTACTTTCAGCAGTTCCCCAGGGTACAATCCACAGTTCCATTGCCCTCCTCATGAGATGACAAAGTAAGTAATAGCCATGAAAACTCTAAGTGCCCATATCTGAATCTCTTGGGCATTGTGAAAAGGGAAACAGGCCCATGATTCACTCAATTCAAACCATAAAAGCCAAACACCTACCAAGTGGGAGCTGGAAGCAGCTTGGCTTTGTGAGTCAGTCACCCAGGTTGAAATTCAGGGTCTCCCCTGTGTGATCCTGGAAAAGAAACTTACCTTCTCTTCTTCATCTGTGAAATGGGAATAATGCTCCTGTGATGCTGTGAAGATGGAATCAGTTCAGTTCAGTCACTCAGTCACGTCCGACTCTGTGACCCCATGAACTGCAGCATGCCAGGCCTCCCTGTCCACCACCAACTCCCAGAGTCCACCCAAACCCATGTCCATTGAGTCGGTGATGCCATCCAACCATCTCATCCTCTATCGTCCCCTTCTCCTTCCACCCTCAATCTTTCCCAGCATCAGGGTCTTTTCAAATGAGTCAGCTCTTCGCATCAGGTGGCCAAAGTATTGGAGTTTCAGCTTTAACATCAGACCTACCAATGAACACCCAGGACTGATCTCCTTTGGATAGAATAGATACAGAAATATCTAGAAAGGTGTTTGGTATATGGAAAGCACTCAATATACTAGGCTTGCAGTTCTGATCAGGAAGTGGGTGTCTCCCAACCACGAAGCTGGTGTGCGGTTATAGGAAATACAAGAGCTCAGCAAAACCAAGTTACCACTGTTCCTAGACGATCATTCTGGACTTACACCACCCTCCTGTGTCCCAACCCTTGACCATTTTGTTTCCTTTTGCAACAAGGGATAAGTCATTGGCTCCTCCTACAGCAGCCAGAGCTGCGGTCAAGGTCACGTTCACTGTACTAAGTGCCTAGAAGCTGGGAATCTTAGGAACCGGGCTCTCTTTTTGGACTCTTCCTGTCTTGGGTGCTGTCACACCTGCTGCTGCTCTGGGGCTGGGGGTAGCTGTCACAGCAGCTTTCTCCTTGATGCTTCTTCCAGTCAGTGTCACTATCAAGTGCCAGCCACTACTGCTGCCAGCTCTGCACCTGGGGCCTGATTTTGAAAAGGCTTAGGAAGGAACAAGGAGGTATCTCCTCTGCCTTGTGTTGGGCTGGCCTCTCCTGGGGCTGGGGTTTGGCACTGAGGCCCCTTCTTTGTTCTCGAGGAGGAAAAGGTGTATTTGTAATTAAACCAGAGGGTTTTCCGTGACAATCCAGTGGTTAAGACTCTGCACTCCCACTGCAGGGGGCACAGGTTCAATCCATGGTCAGAAAATTAAGATCCAGCATGCGGGGGAAAAAGGACATTTATAGTTAAAATAGAGAAAACTTTGAGATATTTGCATGTCTTAATCCTCCCTTCCCTAATCTCAGTTAATAATGCTTTGGAAGTTATATCATTTAATCCAAGCAACACTAGAACATGGATATTATTTTCTCCATCTTATGTATAACAAAGCTGATTGATAAAAACTTTCACAACTGGTTGGAGGCAGAGACAGGACACAAACCCAAATGTTCTGGCTCCAAAGTCCCTCTGCCTTCCCCTAAATTTCTAATTACACACAAAACTCCTGGTAGACAAAGACTTAGTCCTACAAACATAGCCCCAATGTCTTAATAGGTCCTAATCCATATAAAGTACTCAATTATAGTTTGTTGAATAAATGAATGCATATGAATAAGTAAGTGTGGGCTTCCTGTGTGGCTCAGACGGTAAAGAATCTGCCTGCAATGCAGGAGACCTGGGTTTGATCCCTGGGTGGAAGATCCCCTGGAGAAGGGAATGGCTACCCGCTCCAGAATTCTTGCCTGGAGAATTCCATGGACAGAGGAGCCTGATAGACTACAGAGCATGGGGTTGCAAAGAGTAGGATATGACTGAGCTACTTTCACTTATGAGTAAGTGTAAGCACAAGGCAATAATCAAACTGCTGCTGCTGCTAAGTCGCTTCAGTCGTGTCCGACTCTGTGCGACCCCATAGGCAGCCCACCAGGCTCCGCCATCCCTGGGATTCTCCAGGCAAGAACACTGGAGTGGGTCTCCAATGCATGAAAGTGAAAAGTGAAAGTGAAGTCACTCAGTCGTGTCTGACTCTTAGCGACCCCATGGACTGCCACCTACCAGGCTCCTCCGTCCATGGGATTTTCCAGGCAAGAGTACTGGAGTGGGGTGCCATTGCCTTCTCCAATAATCAAACTACTCAGTGATAAATAGGAGTTATAGAATTATGTTAGGCAGTTAGTTCTTTCAGTGTTATTCATACAACAGCATACAGCAGCCAAGAGCTGCTGTCAAGGTTATGTTCACCACACTAAGTGCCTGGAAAGTGGGAATTGGAGGAACAGGCATATTAAATATTATTCAGTGTTATGTCCCCAGTTCAATAAACAATGGTCAGATACAGAACATGGGGAACATGCTGTTTATAAATGATAGGCTCCAGTTAACTTTGCAGTGCACAGCAGAACAGGTGAGTGTTGGGCATGGTGGCCCACTCAGTCTAGGACACCATGTACATTAAAGACCAGAGAGAAGACCAGCATGGATTTGTGCAAGTCAGCCTGGACTGGAACCAATGGTGAGAACAAACAGGAATCGTAGCAGGCATGCCTGACAAGTGACTTCTGCGGTTAAACACATTGATATTAAGCAGTGCATGAGAGCTGACACAGAGAATCAGCTAATGTCTTGAACTGTAGGGAGGAAATGAAATATACCTCGGAGGAAAGAGAAAGAAAAGCAGAAAAAAAAAAGCTCAGTGTGTATAAGGGGGGAAAAGTTAATAGATTGCTGTATGAATCAGGAAATGAAATTCTTTCCAAAAGGTCCTGTTCCTCTGTCTACACTACAAAGAATGGACAAACTCGCCCTTAAATTGTGGATTCAACTTTCTTCTTTTCTTCCATTTTATTCTCCCTAATGAATTACTAGTTTGTAAAGATACCTTAACAACAACTTTAGAAAATACAAAATGTTCTTCTACCAGAAAACCTGCCATAAGAGTTGGATTACAGGCACAAAAGAGCTCAGGCAAAGATCCAGAAATCTCAGTAACAATATTAAATTAAAAAACAAAACACCATACATCTCTGGTTATTGGCAACTGTATGTCTTAATATTTTAGCCTACTGTGTGATGTTGCAACTCATTCATAAATTCATCTGTCACTTAGTATTTACTAAGTCTTACTAAGTAACAAATATAAAGCTGAGGACAATGCAGCACTGACCTGGCTTCAAGGAGCTCATACCTATTCAGTTCAGTTCAGTCGCTCAGTCGTGTCTGACTCTCTGTGACCCCATGAATCTCAGCATGCCAGGCCTCCCTGTCCATCACCAACTCCCGGAGTTCACTCAGACTCACGTCCATCAAGTCAGTGATGCCATCCAGACATCTCATCCTCTGTTGTCCCCTTCTCCTCCTGCCCCCAATCCCTCCCAGAATCAGGGTCTTTTCCAAGGAGTCAACTCTTCACATGAGGTGGCCGAAGTACTGGAGTTTCAGCTTTAGCATCATTCCTTCCAAAGAAATCCCAGGGCTGATCTCCTTTAGAATGGACTGGTTGGATTTCCTTGCAGTCCAAGGGACTCTCAAGTCTTCTCCAACACCACAGTTCAAAAGCATCAATTCTTCGGCACTCAGCCTTCTTCACAGTCCAGCTCTCACATCCATACATGACCACAGGAAAAACCATAGCCTTCACTAGCCGGACCTTTGTTGGCAAAGTAATGTCTCTGCTTTTGAATATGCTATCTAGGTTGGTCATAACTTTCCTTCCAAGGAGTAAGTGTCTTTCAATTTCATGGCTGCAATCACCATCTGCAGTGATTTTGGAGCCCCCAAAAATAGAGTTTGACACTGTTTCCACTGTTTCCCCATCTATTTCCCATGAAGTGATGGGACCGGATGCCATGATCTTCGTTTTCTGAATGCTGAGCTTTAAGCCAACTTTTTCACTCTCCACTTTCACTTTCATCAAGAGGCTTTTTCGTTCCTCTTCACTTTCTGCCATAAGGGTGGTGTCACCTGCATATCTGAGGTTTTTGATATTTCTCCCGGCAATCTTGATTCCAGCTTGTGTTTCTTCCAGTCCAGCATTTCTCATGATGTACTCTGCATATAAATTAACTAAACAGGGTGACAATATGCAGCCTTGACGTACTCCTTTTCCTATTTGGAACCAGTCTGTTGTTCCATGTCCAGCTCTAACCATTGCTTCCTGACCCGCATACAAATTTCTCAAGAGGCAGATCAGGTGGTCTGGAATTCCCATCTCTTTCAGAATTTTCCACAGTTTATTGTGATCCACACAGTCAAAGGCTTTGGCATAGTCAATAAAGCAGAAATAGATGTTTTTCTGGAACTCTCTTGCTTTTTCCATAATCCAGCGGATGTTGGCAATTTGATCTCTGGTTCCTCTGCCTTTTCTAAAACCAGCTTGAACATCAGGAAGTTCACGGTTCACATATTGCTGAAGCCTGGCTAGGGGATATAATTATATTACTATATCTTATTACAATAAGATATATATAACTGCTCTGAAAGCACTCTGCCTGGGAGATGGGTAGGGGCTATAAGGTTTCCCCTTACAGGGAGAGGAGTCTACCTATGAGTTACATCTTGATTAATAAGTAACAAAAGAAGAGTGTGTGGCAAGTCCAAGCACAGGGAACAGCCTCTGTGAAGACTTGGCAGCCTGCTTGAATAGTATAAATTCTATAAGGGTAGATTCAGATGATATGAGGCATGGAGATTATATACTTGAGGGAATCTTTTTAATAAAAATGGTAAAAATTTATAATATAAAATTATTTATTAAAGTGAAGATGTATTTAGAAAGAGACAATAGATGACAACTTATGTCTGTAAAAGCTGACAAATATTGCAAAGCTCACAAAATCCAGGAAAACAATATTGAATAATATTCAATAATACCGAAGGAATATTAGTGAATGAACCAGCTGTCTAACATAAGTCTGTAATATTTTTTCCTATCATTTTGGAGGAGCTTACACTCTTTGATAGCCTCTTCATATGGCAACAATTTTGCAATGTGGTATGTATTGAAAAAAAGAAAGATAATCCATTAACTTTCCTGTGATAGTTGACAAAATTTGATTTTTCTTATTATCAGTTTAGAAAAAATGTTTCAAGTTTACAACTTTTTGTTGCTAATGCCATGTTAAATTTTTAGGAGTGTTTTCAAATGTGGGGAAACAGTGTCAAGGTACTTTTATGCCTAAGCTGTAAGATTTTGTATCTTTTTGGCTCATCTTCAGTTCTCTTTGAATTAATGATATTTATCATCCTGTTATGCAGAGTACATCATGAGAAACGCTGGACTGGAAGAAACACAAGCTGGAATCAAGATTGCCAGGAGAAATATCAATAACCTCAGATATGCAGATGACACCACCCTTATGGCAGAAAGTGAAGAGGAACGAAAAAGCCTCTTGATGAAAGTGAAAGTGGAGAGTGAAAAAGTTGGCTTAAAGCTCAATATTCAGAAAACGAAGATCATGGCATCCGGTCCCATCACTTCATGGGAAATAGATGGGGAAACAGTGGAAATAGTGTCAGACTTTATTTTTCTGGGCTCCAAAATCACTACAGATGGTGACTGCAGCCATGAAATTAAAAGGCTCTTACTCCTTGGAAGGAAAGTTATGACCAATCTAGATAGCATATTCAAAAGCAGAGACATTACTTTGCCAACAAAGGTCCGTCTAGTCAAGGCTATGGTTTTTCCAGGAGTCATGTATGGATGTGGGAGTTGGACTATAAAGAAAGCTGAGCACTGAAGAATTGATGCTTTTGAACTGTGGTGTTGGAGAAGACTCTTGAGAGTCCCTTGGACTGCAAGGAGATCCAACCAGTCCATTCTGAAGGAGATCAGCCCTGGGATTTCTTTGGAGGGAATGATGCTAAAGCTGCAACTCCAGTACTTCGGCCACCTCATGTGAAGAGTTGACTCATTGGAAAAGACTCTGATGCTGAGAGGGATTGGGGGCAGGAGGAGAAGGGGATGACAGAGAATGAGATGGCTGGATGGCATCACTGACTCGATGGACGTGAGTTTGAGTGAACTCCGGGAGTTGGTGATGGACAGGGAGGCCTGGTGTGCTGCGATTCATGGGGTTGCAAAGAGTCGGAAACGACTGAGCGACTGATCTGATCTGATCATCCTGTTATTAATAATCTTTTCATTATGGTGACATATCATGTGTTTTATATCATCTTCCTCAGTGCTAGTGTGTCATCAGCAAGAAATTTAATATTTTTTCCATTATATTCACATGCTTTACTCACTTTAATTAATTAGATTATCAAACAATATCCATGAGACTTTTTATTACTTTGATTCCAAATTTATCTCTTTATGTGAATCAGTTTTCAGTTTCACAATAATTTCTATAGATTTTACCACTCACTCAGTTTTATCATGTTTCATATTTCATTAATTTTATCTGCATATTTTATATTTCTTTATAAATAAATTGAATTATGATAAAAGGAAGTACCCGTCATATATATCCAAATCAGGAATCTGCAATTTCTCCCTAGTTTTATTGAAATATCTATAAAACAACTGCCAAACTACAACCAAATTCTCTTTTTGAGTCTTTTAAATTTAAGCAAACTTTTTGCATCTTACTTGTGTCCCTGTTGCGAATCCCAAACCGCTTCATAATGTAGATAACATAACAGTAGATCACACTATTATATCCAGACTGAAAATAAAACCAAATTGGTTTTATGGGTTTAGAACTCTATTTAGATGAACCAGAAAGCATATAGCTTTTAGAAAGTACCAAGGTAATCAATAACCTCAGGAATGGTGGGGCCAGTGTTTTCTCCAGCAGGACTACGGAATAAGCTGCACATGGCACATATTCTGCAAACTTATTAATGATCAATAATAAGATCTTCTCACATTTTATAACAGTTGTGTAGTCACAGTGTTTGTGATTTTGCCTAGTGGCAGGTTGTAGCTGAACAGATTTGTTTTACTTTGTTAAATTAAGTCACACATAAATGCTTTTCAGGTGGCTAAATAAAGTTAAATACAAATATGCAATATTTATTCCACACAAATATATTCTACTATACCCCAACTGAATATAATGCCAAGTGAGTTTTTCCTTAGCTGAATCCCCAAAATGCTGATGGCCATTCCAGTGCCAGTCAATACAGGGGATTGTTGATGGAAATAACTGATAAACCAACCAATGATAAGAATAAACCAGGAGTTTTATTTGAGCCAAACTGAAGACAATAACTGTTTGAATTGTGTTCTGCCAGACTACAAAATAGAGGAGGCTTAGAAAGGCAAACACTGCAAAATGATTAAGTCCTTTGCTAAGAATTAGGATTGAAGCTGGCAAGAAGTCAGGGTGCTTGTTACAGGAAGGATTGGTTGGGGTGTAAATTGCCTGCATAGTTACACGGGGAGAACTTGAGACCATAAGGTTGCAGCTGGCAGCTGCTTATAGATACTGTTTTGAGAATGACTGGTAGTATCCTTGAGTCTGATACAGTTCAGAAAATTTAAGTTCTCAGTGATGCAGGAATGTGTCTGAAACCACAATCACTATGGTCATCTGTCTCCGTTTTGGATGCTTGAACTACAGTTATTCCATTCTTATTTTTAAAAGCGTTTTCTTTTTTTAATGATTAAAGCAGCTGTACAATGCATGTTTGACCAGCCATAAGACAAGCTGTCCTAGTTAGCATCAAGTTTAAGTTAAACCAAGAATAAGCCAGACTGACTTGCCCATACCTCACATACACTTCTCCACTGAGAAGGCCTGGGAATAGCAACATTCCCAAAGGAATGAGCACCCCCAGTGTGCAGATCTTGGTTTGTCAATACCCTTGCAGGTTTGGAGCAGGGCCATTCTAAGATTGGAAATCTAAAATATTGTTATTTTAGAAAACAAGAGATTCTGAGGACGTGTCAAGATTCACACAGATGAACTTGAATGGGTGCCCACTGGCCAAATCTGGAACAACTTTAAATCAAAATAAAGTATGATAATAGCAGATCATTGCTTATTGAATAACGATTATGAATTCACACCAATATATGTTAACTAATGAATGATAAATGGGGAAGAAGAGAAAGCTCTTAGTTGGTAGAATACCAACTAATACATGAAGAAAGAATGAGCGAATTAGACAATCATCTTTGGGCAACCATTACAGTAATAGTTCAAGTCATTAATGAATGCTAAAACTAATGGTTGAAATATGCATGCACGTCTAGATTCTCTACATGAACAGGTCCTGTTCCCAGGTGTTCTGTGCACATAGGGTGACAGCCTTTGGCTGTGATACCCTTCCTTACATTAATGGTGTTGCTATCTTGTACCCTTTACCTGAGATAAACTCTAGATTTGTAAGCATTGCCAAAACAAATAAATAAATAAAATGAATGGTTGAAAGAACAGGAAATTTACATAGTCTTAAAATAATTCTCCATAAGACATTAATTACAAAGGGGAAAGAGTAACTTTAGACTAGAGAAACCCAATAAACACCACCTCAGTCATGATCAAAGTTAACATCAGCAGTAGTAGGACAAATGGAAATCATGTACTATCCAAGAAGATGCAATGAGAACACAGCATTACTTCTGTGATGTTCCTGCTATGCTATGCTAAGTCACTTCAGTCGTGTCTGACTCTGTGTGACCCTATAGACAGCAGCCTACCAGGCTCCCCCGTCCCTGGGATTCTCCAGGCAAGAACACTGGAGCGGGTTGCCATTTTCTTCTCCAATACATGAAAGTGAAAAGTGAAAATGAAGTCGCTCAGTTGTGTCGGACTCTTAGCGACCCCATGGACTGCAGCCTTCCAGGCTCCTCCGTCCATGGGATTTTCCAGGCAAGAGTACTGGAGTAGGGTACCATTGCCTTCTCCGGATGTTCCTGCTAAAAATGCAAAAGCTGACTCTAGTCATGAGGGAAATACCAAATGAACCCAAGCTGAGGGAAATTTTACAGAATAACTAGCCTATAATTTTCAAAAACATCAACATCAAGAAAAGTCAAGAAAAGAGTAAGGAAGAGTTCCAGACTGAAGGAGTCTAAAAAGATTTAAGAGTGAATGCAAAACTAGGCAACCAATAAGGTATTAACTTCCAAAATATACAAACACCTCATACAATTCAATATCAAAAAAGAAAACAAAAACAAATCTAAGAATGGGAAGAAGAGGTAGATAGACATTTCTCCAAAGAAGACATACAGATGGCCAAGAAGCACATGAAAAGATGCTTAGTATCGCTATATTAAAGAATTGCAAACCAAAACTACAATGAGGTATCACCTCACACCAGTCAGAATGGCCATCTTCAAAAAGTCTACAAATAGTAAATACTGGAGAGGCTGTGGAGAAAAGGGAACCCTCCTGCACTGTTGGTGGGAATGTAAACTGGTACAGCCACTGTGGAGAACAGTATGGAGGTTCCTTCAAAAACTAAGAATTGCATTACCATATGATCCGGCATTCCTCTGCACATATCCAGAAAAGACAAAAACTCTCATTCAAAAAGATACATGTAACCCAGTATTCATAGCAGCACTCTTTACAATAGCCAAGACATGGAAACAATCTAAATATCCACCAACAGATGAATGGATAAAGAAGATGTGCTGTGTGTGTGTGTGTGTATAGAATATTACTATTATTCACCATAAAAGGAATGAAATGATGCCATCTGCAGCAACATGGATGGACGTCGAGATTATCATATTAAGTGAAGTAAATCTAAGACAAGTCTCATATGATGTTACTCGTGTGGAATCTATGATACAAATGAACTTACTTGCAGAACAGAAATAGATTCACAGACACGGAGCAGAAACTTGTGGTTACCAAAGGGGAAACGTGTAAGACAAGATAAATTGGGAGTTTAAGGCTAACAGATACACACTACTATATATTAAGTCGGAGAAGGCAATGGCACCCCACTCCAGTACTCTTGCCTGGAGAATCCCAGGGACAGGGGAGCCTGGTGGGCTGCCGTCTATGGGGTCACACAGAGTCGGACACGACCGACCGACTTCCCTTTCACTTTTCACTTTCATGCATGGGAGAAGGAAATGGCAACCCACTCCAGTGTTCTTGCCTGGAGAATCCCAGGGACGGGGGAGCCTGGTAGGCTGCAGTCCATGGGGTCGCTAAGAGTCGGACACGACCGACCGACTTCCCTTTCACTTTTCACTTTCATGCATTAGAGAAGGAAATGGCAACCCACTCCAGTGTTCTTGCCTGGAGAATCCCAAGGACGGGGGAGCCTGGTGGGCTGCCGTCTATGGGGTCACACAGAGTCGGACACGACTGAAGCGACTTAGCAGCAACATATATTAAGTAGATAAACAGCAAGGGCCTACTGTAGCACAGGAAACTATATTCAATATCTTTTATAACCTATGATGGAAAAGAATCTGTTAAAGAATAGATATATCTGTATGTGTAGAACTGGGTCACTTTGCTGTCCACCCAAAACTAGCACATTGTGAATCAACTATACTTCAGTTTGAAAAAAAGAGATTCCCTAGGGCTTCCCTGGTGGCTCAGTGGTAAAGAATCCGCCTGCCAATGCAGGAGACACAGGTTCCATCCCTGACCTGGGAAAGTCCCACATGCTCTGAGGCAACTAAGCCCATGCACCAACACTATTAAGCCTCTGCTTAGAGCCCGGCAGCTGCAACTAATGAGCCCATGTGCTGCACTATGGAACTCCACGCACCTAGAGCCTGTGCTCTACAATAAGAGAAGCCATCGCAATGAGAAGCCCACCACCACAATTAGAGAAAAGCCACCACGCGCCACAACGGCAGAACAGTCTGCACAGCAATGAAGACCCAGCAAAGCCAAAAATAAATTAAAAAAAAAATTTTTTTAAAACAGAGATTCCCAAAGAAAGTAAATGCAATACATCACCCTATGTTTTCTATAAAAGCACATAATTGGCAATAGCCAAGTGCAGTTTTGAAATTTTGCTCTCACTTTTAAATTATTAAAAACATCTACCCAACTACATGAATACAGAGCTATGACCCTGCCATAAACTCAAGAAACACTTGTACTTGTGGGGTCTTTATGCATAAGCTTAATTAACTTCATGATAAATTTGTATTTGCCTGTAAGTACATGATGGAGAAGGCAACGGCACCCCACTCCAGTACTCTTGCCTGGAAAATCCCATGGATGGAGGAGCCTGGTAGGCTGCAGTCCATGGGGTCGTTAAGAGTCAGACACGACTAAGCGGCTTCACTTTCACTTTTCACTTTCATGCATTGCAGAAGGAAATGGCAACCCACTCCAGTATTCTTGCCTATCCCAGGGACGGGGGAGCCTGGTGGGCTGCCATCTGTGGGGTCACAGAGAGTCGGACACGACTGAAGCGACTTAGCAGCAGCAGCAGCAGTGAGTACATGAAGGTGGGATAAAATAAAGGCACTAACTAAATCAATAAACACGGGTTATTATAACGTAAACTTGGGGGAGTATTTTCTCAGTATCATCTCCCAGCTGTTTGTCTTTATTTGTCTTCAGATCTCTTCAGTCATGATGTGTCTCCAACCTAAGCATCTTCCAGCTTAAATAATACATAGTTAATCCTCCTGGTCTGCACTAGTATTTATAGTGCTTCTCAAATGTCAGAGGACTTTCACTGAGCCTAATTATCTGATGATTGCTACTCTTTTTTACCCTCGATCTCCTTGAGGATGTCTTGAATCTGCATTTTATATTGTAAGATCTCCCTTATATGTGGAAGTTAAAAAAGCCAAACTCAGAATAGATCCGTGGTTGCCAGGGGCAGGGGAAGTGAGAAGATGTTGGTCAAAAGGTTTGAACTTCCAGTTATAAGTGGAATAAGTTCTAGGAATCTAATTATAGCACAGTGACTATTGTTAACAATACTATGTTATATACTCGACAGTTGCTAACAGAATAGATCTTAAAAGCTCTCTACATAATAACAACAATGAAAACAAAATGGTAATTATGTGAGGTAAAGGATGTGTCAACTAATCTTATTGCAGTTGTCATTCCACAATACATACATGTATCAATTAATCACAAGGTACACCTTAAAGAAGTTTACTTGAGATTTGCTAAAGAATAGATCTTAAATGTTCTCTCTCTCTCTCTCTCACACACACACACAAATCATAATATGTCAAGTGATAAGAAACAAAGAATATGCTTCGTCTCTAGCTGGGATGGCTTGGAGGGATGGTCGAGGGCAGTAGCAGACATGATTGACTGCCTGTGTGACCATTCACTCCATAGCAGGTTTGCTGGTTGCCTCCCATTAGAACTTCTTTCTTGGACAATGTCTCAGGCTAAAAATGACATTTGTTAGCCTCCTTTGCAATGTGAGAAGAAATCTTACCAGGACGTCTGGGCAGTCTCTTTAGAAGAGAGAGATTGGACCCTTCTCTTTCATTTTTACCCTGTTGCCTAGAGTGAAGATGTGGCTGGACTGTGGCCTGAAAGCCTCAGACAGAAGAGCAGAAAGTTTAGAGGGAGCTCAGACCCCCTCATCACTTTATGGAGCTAATACAACTGTCCTGGATTGTCTGCTTTTGTATTTCTTTGTGTAATTAAACTACACTTGAGTTGATGAATGCCTGGGAAGCAATTTCATTTAAACCATGAGCAAGTGAAAAGTCAGAAAAAAGAGTCAAAAGTAAGGAGAAAAATCATCAAAAGGTGGCAACTTCAGAAACCAAGGGGATAGAACTTAAAGAAGGGATAATTGCTGGAAACAGTATGGAGTTTCCTTTAAAACTAAAAATAGAGCTACTATATATGATCTAGCATTCCCACTCTGGGGCATATATCCTGAGAAAACTCTAATTTGAAAAGATATATGCACCCCTATGTTCATAGTAGCACTATTTACAATAGTCAAGACATAGACACAACCTAAATGTCCATCGGCAGATGAATGGATAAAGGTGATGTGGTGTATAAATGCAATGGAATATTACTCAGCCATAAAAGAATGAAATAACACCATTGCGGCAACATGAATGGACCTAGAGATGATAATACTAAGTAAAGTAAGTCAGACAGAGCAAGATAAGCATCATATGATATCACTTATATGTGGAATCTAAAAACTGATACAAATGAACTTATTTACAAAACAGACACAGTCTCACAGACTTCAAAAACAAACTTATGATTATCAAAGGGGAAGCGGAGGAAGGATAAATTAGGAATTTGGAACTGGCAGATACAAACTATTATATATAAAACAGATAAATAACAAAGACATATATATAACACAGGGAACTATACTCAATACTTATAATAATCTACAAGGGAAAAGAATCTGAAAAAGAATGTGTGTGTGTGTATATATATATATATATATATATATATATATATTTCTATATTGTATTAACTATCAGATCAGATCAGATCAGTCGCTCAGTCGTGTCCGACTCTTTGCGACCCCATTAATCGCAACATGCCAGGCCTCCCTGTCCAACACCAACTCCCGGAGTTCACTCAGACTCACGTCCATCGAGTCAGTGATGCCATCCACCCATCTCATCCTCTGTTGTCCCCTTCTTCTCCTGCCTCCAATCCCTCCCAGCATCAGAGTCTTTTCCAATGAGTCAACTCTTCGCATCAGGTGGCCAAAGTACTGGAGTTTCAGCTTTAGCATCATTCCTTCCAAAGAAATCCCAGGGCTGATCTCCTTTAGAATGGACTGGTTGGAACTCCTTGCAGTCCAAGGGACTCTCAAGAGTCTTCTCCAACACCACAGTTCAAAAGCTTCAATTCTTTGGTGCTCAGCCTTCTTCACAGTCCAACTCTCACATCCATACATAACCACAGGTATACTTCAATAAAAAATGATTTAAACTTTTAGAGAACATCATTTAGTAAATATTTAAGTTATTGCACTTTTTGACTCTAAAAAGGAAAGGTAATTGCTGTAGAGAAGAGACCGTGGGGTTTAGCAGTGTGGGGTTCATTGATGCCCTTGAAGAGCACTGCTCTAGTAAATAAATGAGGAGGAGGCTTCTAACATTGGATCGAGGACACTGGGAGTATTGGTTACTTTGGTGGTTCTCAAATCCTAGAGCAACTTTTTTTTTTAATTTTATATTGGAGTATAGTTGGCTTACAATGTTAGTTTCAGATATATAGTGCAGTGATTCAGTTATACATACACATGTATCCATTCTTTTTCAGATTATTTTCCCATATAAGTTTTTACATAGTACTGAGTAGTGTCCCCTGTGGTATACAGTATGTCCTTGTTGATAATCTACTTTATATATAGTGGTGTGCAACTTTGTTTTAAAAGAAAAAAATGACAGTTTGCCACACACCTTTTATAAATTCAGGGGCTGAGTCTCAGAAGGCTGCTTTTTAAACAAGGACTTGGTTGAGTCTGGTGTGAGTTGTTCATAAACCATACCTTAAGGAGCATGGAGGTACTCTTGCCATGAATTGTTTATGAAAGGAAGAAGGAGGGTAGCAAACTTGAGGACAGGCAGGGTCGATGGAAGGCATTTATGTTGGGGAAGACCCAAGCATTATTGAAAGGATGCAGGAGAGACAGAAATACAGAAGATAACACAGGTGATCACTGGTAGCACAAGGTCCTGGAGAAGAACATAGCTGGTAAAGGATGAAAGATTCTCCAAGGCATAAAAGAAACAGATAAGGAGGGTTAAGCTATCTACCCTAAACCACTTGCAGCTAGACTTTCTGTGCTTTCTCATAGCCTGCTCTTTCTGCTTTCTCTGTCCAGCTGGAGGTGAGGACATCTCTCTTCTGGAAATCCTGAATGATTCTGTCCAATAGTCTACTCCTTAATAAACGAACAAAACGGATCAGATGACACAAGTAGAAACTAACAGAGGATTTTGATTCAATGGGAAAAATTCCATTAACCAATTAGATTAAGATCCTTTTCATCTTTATAATAAGATGGGCTACCTCCAGAGGATGTGAACTTCCCATTTCAGGAGATTTCAAGCAGAGGCTGCAAAATATTGTAATAAATATTGTAAGCACAATTGATGTGCTGGATAGATGTTTGAACTAGACAAGCTTGCATTCTTCTTTGGCTCTGAGATTCTAGCATTTTTATAATATTGGACTGGAAGACCCTCCATAGGTGAAGAGAAAAACATAAGTAGGGAAGAGAGCTGGGAAGAAATGGGTAACTATAGACAGCATAAGAATACTGGGATAGAATAAAAATAGAAGATAGAAGGACAGCATTCAAAGTAGGTTTTACCTTTTATATGATTTTTGCCTTAGGTTGGCTCAATATTTCCTTAACCCCCAGCTATGTGATGGTGCCAGAGTTTGATGTAAATTCCAAGTCAAAACTTGAAAGTCACTCAGGCTGTGTCTATGCCTCAGTCTTGCAGTGAAGAGAATTTTCAGTCCATCACTGAGGCCAGTCCTGATGTTTTCAAGGTGAATGAATTATTACATAAGACATGAAAAAGGTGATCAAATGCTGCTAGCTTCCAGACCCTCAGCTTTTTACGGGTGTAAATGGCAGGAACAATTATTAACAGCCACTGTATTAAATCTTGGCAGACAGTAGAGATTATTTGGGGGAGGGAGAATTTTTTTCTAAAAAATAAAGGAATTTATTTAATGACTCATATTGATAAATGTGTTATTTTTTCCATGAGTCGAGTATGTAGCGTTGATTACTGCTAAGTAAAAGGCTAAATGCAAATAAGAGGAAAAAAATAAAAACAAAGAGGTGCTATGCTCATTGTGAAAGACAAAGCTGAGTATTAATAATTATATTAATTGACATGAATAATGCATCAAGAAAAAAGGCTGATTAATATAATGATAAACTGAAATTATATGACAGTCTCTTCAAAGCATTCCACAAATTTCACAGACACTCTTTTAGGTACATACCTCCCCAGAGCCATCAATTTCCAGTTCCAAATGGAAAAACAGGTGTGGGTGGATTGATGTTTGATGATAGGCATGTAGCTGATGAGTAGCAGAAATCCAAGCTCAGAAGAGTTCAACCGCTGTTCTGGCTAATCCTTTGATGTCAATTTGTATCTTACACTATTTTCAGAAAGGATTGTACTGTTGGAAATATAGCAAACATTCAGCTGAAATAGGAGTGATGGAATAACTTGAAATGACTTCATAGCATCTGACTGACCAAAGGTGATGATTTCCTGGGGGAATGGCTTGTTGAGGTAGTGCTGGAAATGCTTAACTGGATTTCTCTCCCATCATTAATGGTGTGAAGCACAGGTACTTAATGAGTATGGTTGGACTTAATCTATTTTATGCACCCATGCCTGACGTTAGAACAAGGGATTCAGTTGCTATTTTAGAATGTAATTCAAAGTCTTCAGTATACTCCTCTGTCTTGATGGATTTCAAACATCCCCAGAATCCTTGAGGGGGCCATTGATGAACTTCTTAGAGCAAATGATTGTACCTTAGAACAAGTCCAATAAGTTACTTTGTGGATTAGAGACTGTTGTGCAGTGGTGGCTAAACAGCAGAGTTTGAAATAAGTGTAAAGGAGACAAACTCGTTGTAAAATCAGTCCAGAAGAATATGGCCCCAAAACTTTACTGCTAGGCTAGAATAAAAAGCTCTCCAATATCTAAAATACTGCTTGGAAATAACTATGTCAGCAATAGGCAAGAGAGAGGGGTTCCAGAGTATGTATTAATATCTTTCTAATCTAGAAGACAGTCTTACAGAGTGCAGAGTATATTCAACATAGAATAGATTCTCTATTTGATTGGAAAGCAGGATATGCAAGGAAAAGTAACAAACACACATTATATATATGCACACACATATACATATATGGTATTATATTTTACCATTACCATTAGAAAGTAATGGCTCTGAGAGATTTTAAAAAGAAAGAGCCTGTTGTTTTGATATTACCTTAAATCTTGAAGATTTGTTGTTGTTCAGCCACTCAGTCATGTCCGATTCTTTGCGACCTCACGGACTGCAGCATGCCAGACTTCCCTGTCCTTCACCATCTCCCGGAGCTTGCTCACACTCATGTCCATTGAGTCGATGATGCCATTCAACCATCTCATTCTCTGCCGTCCCCTTCTCCTCCTGCCTTCAATATTTCCCAGTGTCAGGGCCTTTGCTAATGAGTTGTCTCTTCGCAACAGGTGGCCAAAGTATTGGAGCTTCAGCTTCAGCATCAGTCCTTCCAATGAATATTCAGGATTAATTTCCTTTAGGATTGACTGGTTTGATCTCCTTCCTTGTAGTCCAAGGGACTCTCAAGAGTCTTCTCCAACACCACAGTTCAAAAGCATAATTTCTTTGACACTCAGCCTTCTTTATGGCCCAACTCTCACATCCACACATGACTACTGGAAAACTATACAGACCTTGTCGGCAAAGTAATGTCTCTGCTTTTTAATATGCTGTCTATGTTTGTCATAGCTTTTCTTACAAGGAGCAAGTGTCTTTTAATTTCATGGCTACAGTTACCATCTGCAGTGATTTTGGAGCCCAAGAAAATAAAGGCTCTCACTGTTTCCATTGTTTCCCCATCTATTTGCCATGAAGTGATGGGACTAAGCCATGATCTTAGTTTTTTGAATGTTGAGTTTTAAGCCAACTTTTTCATTCTCCTCTTTCACTTCCATAAAGAGGCTCTTTCACTTTCATCAAGAGGCTCTTCACTTTCTGCCATAAGGGTGGTGTCATCTGCATATCTGAGGTTGTTGATATTTCTCCCTGCAATCCTGATTCCAGCTTGTGCTTCATCCAGCCTGGCATTTTGCATGATGTACCCTGCATAGAAGTTAAATAAGCAGGGTGACAATATACTCCTTTCCCAATTGACGTACCTCTTTCCGAAGTTTGAACCAGTCTGTTGTTCCATAATTGTTTCTCACTGTTGCTTCTTGACCTGCATACAGGTTTCTCAGGAGGCAGGTTAGGTGGTCTGGTATTCCCACCTCTTTCTGAATTATCCACAGTTTGTTGTGATCCACACAGTCAAAGGCTTTAGCATAGTCAATGAAGCAGAAGTAGATGTTTTTCTGGAATTCTCTTGCTTTTTCTATGATCCAACAGATGTTGGCAATTTGATCTCTGGTTCCTCTGCCTTTTCTAAATCCAGGTTGAACATCTTCATTCACATACTGTTGAAGCCTAGCTTGGAGAATTTTGAGCATTGCTTTGCAGGCCTGTGAGATGAGTGCAATTGAATGGTAGTTTGAACGTTTTTTGGCATTGCCTTTCTTTTGGATTGGAATGAAAACTGACCTTTTCCAGTCCTGTGGCCACTGCTGAGTTATTCAAATTTGCTGGCATATTGAGTACAGCACTTTCACAGCATCATCTTTTAGGATTTGAAATAGCTCAGCTGGAATTCCATCACCTCCACTAGCTTTGTTCATAGTGATGCTTCCTAAGGCCCACTTGCCTTCACACTCCAGGGTATATCTATATCTAAATCCATATCTATATCTATATATGTCCTCAAAGCTAAATATGTGTTTCCCATCTTCTAATTCTACGTATATATATGTGTGTGTGTGTGTGTAGTTAGGATTAGAAGACGGAAAGTTTGGAAGAAAAGCAGATTCGGCTTTATTTCCTTTCTCTGATCTTTCCAGATGAGGTTAAACGCTCCAATTAAGTGCCTACACATCTTTTTTTTACCAAACATATATCACATTTTATTGCTACTGCTTCTTAAATTGTGATTTTCCCGTTAAACTCAAATGGTCTGAGGACACCATCCTCTCACTAAGCACCCAGGAAAGACTGGAACATGTGAGTGCTCAATGCATATTTTTTAAATTAATGAATGAATGGGCAATGGGAAGCCATCAGTGGCCTCTGCGTTAGGGACGCATGTGATTTAGGAGAGTCATGGGGCAGTGAAATTGTAGGGTACCTGGGCAATGAGACTAGGGCATTCCTTACCCATTTATCAGTGGCTGTGCTAGGGGTATATTCTCACTTGGATTTAAACCACTGATTATTATTGTGTCACTTTGGAGACTGTGGTATCTCGAGTCGAGAAAGCTGTAAGGCATGCTGCTTCTATCCCTTCCATCATTGGAGAACTTTATTGTATTCCTACTTTGGTCTTAAAACTGCAGAGGAGGAAATTTTTTCAATTTTATTGATATATAATTGATTTACAACATTGTGATCATTTCTGCTGTACAGCAAAGTGATTCAGTTATGCCAATATACATATATCTTTTTCATATTCTTTTCTATTATGGTTTATCACAGGATATTGAATACAGCTCCCTGTGCAATATAGTAGGACCTTGTTGTTTATTCATCCTATATATGATGGATATATATTTTTGCATCTGCTGATCCCAAACTCCCAATTCATCCCTCCTCGACAACCCCTCTCCCTCACAGAGGAGGAAATTGAATCTTAAAGGAGTTTGTGGTTTTCATGAGGTTACACCGTTTGAAGGAGCAAAGCTGAAACTGGATCCCAAGTTCCCAAATTCCTATTCTTCCTGCTCTTTCTGCAGCTCTTTACAAAGATCTATCTTGTAAAGTTTTTTAGGGTGAATTTAAGGAGGAGATATTGTAATTAAGAAAGGGATTATCTCTAGATGTGATATATTGAGGGTTGTGTAAAGATAATTATATTGTGAATGAAAAGAAAGTAATATCTCTGAGAGACTTTAAAAGAAAGAGCTTATTGTTTTTATATTAGGTTAAATCTTGAAGAGAGGTTTAGGGAGTAAAATGAGTGAAACTGCTAATTCCTGAGCATTCATCACATGCCGATAAATGTGAGTTAAGAAGATGATCTTTTGCACCCAAACAATAATAACAGAAAGCATAACAATACCTAATAATAAATATGGAATTCTCTGCTGAGCAAAAGGTTTAGAATGGAGACTCTAGGAGAAGAAAAGTGGAGACAGGGATTTCTGTAGGATGGGCAGAAATGCCAAGATATTTATTTTAAAAGTGTAAAAAAAAGTCACTAATTGCTATTGTCAAAGATGCCCTGAATAACACAGCCCACTGACAAAGTATGAGTCCCCAAGTTAAATCTTAAACAGGTCCCCAAAGCTAAATATGTGTCCCCTAGGCAAATATTTATAGAAGTCTACTGTCCAAAAGTAATGAAATACACATCTCTGAAATTTATTAACAATTTAATAAGTTTAATATAAATGTTTTAACAGTGCCTGATAACAATTTCAGTCCTATTTTATTAAACAAATATTTGTTGATCATATATTATGTGCTTGGCACTTAAAATACTATCATTTTATCACCATCATCACTAATATTATTAGCATTATTTCATACTTGTTTAGGCAACTTAAAATAGATAATATAAAAAAGGTGCAAATAGATACTGTGTTGGCTTTATTTCTAACAATGGAAAAAAATTTCTTCTGCATATTGGCAAATCAACAGTGGGCTGTTATATCTGTATCCTAAATCATATCAGGGTCCAAAGGAAAAAAATTAAGCTACCACTTTCAAAGTGACACTGCCATTAAATCAGCTATTACCAGGAAAATACATTCTTGACATACCTCCCTGATAATTCTATCTGCCAAAAGGCAAGGAAAGCAGTGAAGGGGGAAAATTGCTACTTTGGATCTAATCATAACCTCCATGAAAGAATTTGTCGATTAAGTGCTAGAACCTTGGAAAAATAGAATGATGTGGCATAATATTTTGTGATAGTCAGGGAGAAGAAAACTAGACATGTATCAGATTACATTTTATTTCATGATAATCATTATTTTTATTACAAAATAGGTGTTCAGAGCAGACAAATTTTAAAAATGTAGAAAATTACAAAGGAATAAATAGAATAGTAATCTACAGAGAACACTGTTAACATTTTGATGCACACTCCTGACTTTTTAATACCTGCATTACGTTTCTCTTGTTAAGCAATTTGTGTTATACTTTACATAAAATTTTATATCCTGCTTTCATCTATTAACAATACATCATAAACAGTTTCCCATTTTATTACATGTTCTACTGAGGCATTATGTTAATGTCTACATGATACACTATTAAAAGAAAATACTGAGTTAATTTTCATCAGCCCTATGTGCTAGACAGTACGTAATGAAGGCATTACTGGAGTCTCTCAGTTAATGTTCACGTCAGTCATCATGTTAGCACTTTTAGGATCTCTATTTATATTAAGATTTAGGGAAAATAAATAACTTGCTCAAGGCTCTGAAGGTAAGAATTTTAATATTCAAATTTGAATCTAGCTACTTTAAAACTGGGCTTCCCTGGTGGCTCAAATGGTAAAGAATCTGCCTGCAATGCAGGAGACCTGGGTTTGATCCCTGGGTTGGGAAGATCCCCTGGAGAAGGGAAAGGCAACCCACTCCAGTATTCTTACCTGGAAAATTCCATGGACAGAAGATCCTGCTGGGCTACTGTCCATAGGGTCAGAGAGTCAGACATGACCGAGCACTGTGCTTTTAACAGCTACATTATGGTATTTCTCCCATTATAGAAATTTATCAAAATTAATTTACTCCAATCTCCTGTTGTTTAACTTCTAAAGGATTTACATTTTCAGGCAATTACAAATAACACTGTCTTTAACAACTTTGGTCATATACTTTTGTAAATATCCATTGTTATTGCCTTAAGATAAAGCTATTAAGAAATAAAATTGCTGGATGAAAGAATATAATGATCTAAAGATGCTTGATATAGTTGAAAATATATTTGCCAATTTGATAAAAAATGTACTTTTGTTTAAATTTGTATTTCTGAGATTACTCGTGAGGCATTAGATTGGCTTTAGATTACTTTAAAAATACATGATAATGTTTTTGGCATAATCTCTACTGACTTTTACATTTTTATTATTGATTTACAAGAACTCTTTACATATTAATAATAGTCAACTTTTTTCATAAAATTTTCAAGCTTTTCCTCTAAAAATTAGCCTTAAATTTTTATTTATGGTACCTTTTTATGTTTGAGACTTTAAACTTTAGTAATATATCACTATTTTCCACTATTGTTTTCTGTTTGTATTGTGATCAGAAAGGCTTTGCATTCTCTGAGTTCAGACAAATATTTAATCCTATTTTTGAGCAAATAAAAAGGCTTTCTTTTAAAAATTGAATCCAGTTCTTTTTTCTTTTAATTTTATTTTATTTTTAAACTTTACAATATTGTATTAGTTTCGCCAAATATCGAAATGGATCCGCCACAGATATACATGTGTTCCCCATCCTGAACCCTCCTCCCTCTTCCCTCCCCATACCATCCCTCTGGGTCGTCCCAGTGCACCAGCCCCAAGCATCCAGTATCGTGCATCGAACCTGGACTGGCAACTCGTTTCATAATGATATTATACATGTTTCAATGCCATTCTCCCAAATCTTCCCACCCTCTCCCTCTCCAACAGAGTCCATAAGACTGTTCAGCTGTGTCAATCTTACATATTTTAAAGTATGTGACCTGTAAATTAAATTATACACAGCACTCTAGGGTAGAAGAGAATTGATTTACATGTTATGACTTCCTTGTACCTTTTACTGTTTGTTAGTGGTTGGTGAAACATAATTAGGTTACATTGTTTAGAGACAGATCATATTCACATCATTCATTTGTCTCTGAGAAGCAAGCATTGCCTACAAGGCAACTCTAACTTCGTGCAGTTCAGAGTAGGTGTCTCAGTAGATGACAGACCGTTCTCTCTAGTAAAATCCTGTGCTTCATCTACTGGGACTGCCTTAAGAGGAAGTAAATAATTCCTGCTCCTCACATTATGGTGTTTCTGTTGGCGTAATCTTTTCGACCTTTCACCTACCATTCTACATTTGTGACATACTTAGCATTTTTGTAAGTGGTAAGTTACCTATTTCTCTGTGGTGGCATACGATAGCTCAGCATCGCTGTTATCCTACAGCATCCTCTATTTGTACCTTTATTTTCTTCCCATCACTCTGGAGGACGTGTCTATGGAAACTCTTCCAGCAGAGCCCTTGATTTCCAGATTAAGTTCCTTCAAGTAAATTGAAAGAGGACTATTGGCCCTATCAGAGTCCTGCTTGTCATGGATGCCAGCAAGTGGGGTTGTGTTGGAAGCTGTGCTGCCTTGATGGGACCAGGCTGAACTGATGTAGTAATAATTAAAGGATCCAACTTTCTGGAATTTAATTTTTTAATATATCTGAAATTTACTCTGGGGTATAGTATGAAATGGAAATCTACTCTTATGCTAGTTTTTAACAAGTAATGATTTATTTTCTCAATGATTCAAAATGCTACTTCTTTTGTACATTAAATTTATATATTTATGTATACACAGATATATGTACACATACATATATACACATGTATCTGCTTCTGAGGTTTTCCTTCCCTTATTCTTTTCCATTAGTCAGTTTCTTCAGTCTTGTGTCACTCTCATATTTTTTCATCATTACAGTGTTAAAGCATATTTTAACATCAGATAGCGGCACTTCAAACCATCTTTGTGCCAGTAATCAATGCATTGCCTCTCAGCTCCAGATTTACCCTTCATCGAATGCTCTGGGAAAATGGAGCTGGCTCTTTTAAATATTTCTCTTGGTTCGCTGGCATGATAGTAGTCTTTGTCAGTAGAGGGCAGTAAAGAGACGTGGCAAAAGAAGATGCCTGCCCTCTCAGTCCTGGAGTGCTTGCTCCCTTGACAGGCAGCAGGCAGGGCTTCTCTAATGCCCAGCTCTGGCAGTGCACAGCAGCGTGAGGTATGTAGCAGCCAACAGATCCACCGCACCCCGCAACCCACCTCCGCTCCGCCAGCACTCCTTTTGGGCAGTTTTGTGATAAAAAGATTTTAATGAGCTATCTTACAGTGAACAGCTTTCCCCAACATCTAGAATGCAAATTTCAAGCAAGTTCCACTGGTGAAGTACCACAATGACTTCTTTGCCATTCAGTGAGCCCCAGCTGTGCCTTCAGCAAGGTCTAGATCTCAGCTCTTAAGAGATTCTTCCTTCTGCTGCTGCTGCTGCTAAGTCGCTTCAGTCGTGTCCGACTCTGTGCGACCCCACAGACGGCAGCCCACCAGGCTCCCCCGTCCCTGGGATTCTCCAGGCAAGAACACTGGAGTGGGTTGCCATTTCCTTCTCCAATGCATGAAAGTAAAAAGTGAAAGTGAAGTCACTCAGTCGTGTCCGACTCTTAGTGACCCCATGGACTGCAGCCAATCAGGCTCCTCTGTCCATGGGATTTTCCAGGCCAGAATACTGGAGTGGGATGCCATTGCCTTCTCCGTTCTTCCTTATAATAGCCCTAAAACCCATGACTGCTTAGTATAGATGCTAATTTTATATTCTTAACTCTCTTTACTTCTCACTGGCTAAGCCCTCATTACTTCAACTAAGCCCCTTCTTAAAGTTAATAATTCTTATTAAATCTTCCCTGTTTGAATTATTGTTTTCTTTCTGTCTCCTGATTGGACCCTCAACAATACCATTCTTTTTCCAAAACCTCATAAATTATCTTTTTATTTTTCCAGATGAATTTTGGGATATGTAAAATTCAAGAAAAATCCTCTTAGATTTTCCATTATAATTACATTAATCTTATACATTAATTTGTGAAAGTTTATATATGTGTGTATATATATGTGTGTGTGTGTGGATATATAATATATATATACTGGCTGCACTGCTCAGCTTGTGGGATCTTAGTTCCCCTACCAGAGATCAAACCTATGCTCTTGGCAATGAAAGCATAGAATCTTAACCACTGGACCACCAGGGAATTCCCAAAAGTTACCATATTTTTAATATTGAATATTGGTTTTCTTCTAGAGAAACCAGTTCTCTCTGTTCTTCAGAAAAAGAAATTATTTTCTATATTTAGGCCCTCCAGATTTTTTGTTAACTTCTACATGTTTTGTTGACTGTTATTATGAATGTGATCATTTTCCCCTTATATTTTCTGTTTGGCTCAGAGGTAATGATTAACCTGATTGATCTCCTGAAATTTGGCTCTCAGAGATCTGGCCTTCTGCAGAACTTTGTGGAACTTAGTTAGGTAAAGCCAAATGTTAAAGTAATCAATTTTGCCATGATATGAGGTGGTGGATGCATCACAAATCAAATAAGCTTCAAATGCAAAATGTAAACACTTGTCATTGTTCTAGTTACTGTGGTTGCATAACAATTTGTCCAACATTTAGTGGCATAAGACAACCATTTCTTACACTTACAGATTAAGAATCCAGGTGGGACAGAGTATATATAGCTCCTCTCTGTCCCCTGAATGTCTGGGGCTCACTGGAAGATTTTAGGTTGGAGACTGAAGTCATCTGAAGCCTTGTTAACTCACATGCCCCCACTGATGTTTGCTGTTGGTTGGGGGAGCCTCAGTTCTCCATGTAGGTCTCTCCATGTGGTCTCTCCAGGTAGGCTAGTTTGGGCTTCCTCATGGCATCGTGGCTAATTTCCCCAATGCCAGCCTCTCAAACAGAAAGCACCAGATGAAGCACTTTTGTCTCATATAATATTCCTTCCTCTGTATCCTATTGGTCAGAGCAGTCACATGCACACTCTGGTTCAAGGACAGGATATGTGTCTCCATGCTCAGTCGTGTCAGACTCTTTGTGACCCCATGGACGGTAGCCTACCAGGCTCTTCCATCCATGGGATTTTCCAGGCAAGAATACTGGAGTGGGTTGCCATTTCCTTCTCCAGGAGATCTTCCCGACCCAGGGATTGAACCCAGGTCTCCCGCATTGCAGGCAGACGCTTTACCGTCTGAGCCACAAGGAGAGGATAGATAGACCCTACTCTTGGTGGAGTGTGGCAAGGTTCTACTAGAGCATGTGGGATCAGAAATACTGCTGTGGCCATTTTTGGGTAATAGGATCTTCCACTGTCCCCAGATAATATCTAAAAGATTGGTGCTTCCCAAACTGTGAATGCTGAGGTGGCCATGCAATGATGGAGAATAAGCTTCTGTTCTCTTGATCATGCTTGATGAGAGACTGGTGTTTCTCCAGTTAAGCATTTATAAGTCATGTATCTATCCCTGAGCCAGGAGCCCTCTCCTGGTATCTGACACTTGGTCCTATTAGACCTCCATGTGCTTTTTTGGAATGTGAAGGGCAATATTAAATTCACAGACCATGCTACTGCTTCAGTCTCTATAATGTTTCCTCAATAAATGTTACAGAAGTCTCCTTGTGTGCCCTCTGGCAATTTGCCTTCATCTGCCCCAAATTGGGGTTCCCTGGTATCAGTTCAGTTCAGTTGCTCAGGCGTGTCTGACTCTTTGAGACCCCATGGACTGCAGCACGCCAGGCTTCCCTGTCCATCACCAACTCTGAGAGCTTACTCAAACTCATGCCCATCAAGTCGGTGATGCCATACAGCCATCTCACTTTCTGTTGTCCCCTTCTCCACCCGCCTTCAATCTTTCCCAGCATCAGGGTCTTTTCCAATGAGTCAGTTCTTCTCATCAGGTGGCCAAAGTATTGGAGCTTCAGCTTCAGCATCAGTCCTTCCAATGAATATTCAGGACTGATTTCCTTTAGGATTGACTGCTTGGATCTCCTTGCAGTCCAAGGGACTCTCAAAAGTCTTCTCCAACACCACAGTTCAAAGGTATCAATTCTTTGACACTCAACTTTCTTTACAGTCCAACTCTCACATCCATACATGACTGCTGGCAAAACCATAGCTTTGACTAGATGGACCTTTGTTGCCAAAGTAATGTCTCTGCTTTTTAATATGCTATCTAGGTTGGTCATAGCTTTTCTTCCAAGGAACAAGCATATTTTAATTTCATGGCTGTAGTCACCATCTGCAGTGATTTTGGAGCACAAGAAAATAAAGTCTGTCACTGTTTCCATTTTTTTCCCTATCTATTTGCCATGAAGTGATGGGACCGGATGCCATAATCTTAGTTTTCTGAATGTTGAGTTTTAAGCCAACTTTTTCACTCTCCTCTTTGCTGGTATACAAAAATCTAATTTTTGTTTATTTATAGTTGCATTGCTAAACTTTTTTACTGCTTCTAAAATCTTTTCAGTGGATTCTCTTGAGTTTTCTAGGTAACCGATTCTTCAAATAATGACAGTTAAATTTTCATGCTTTTTATTGTCTTACATTGGCCAAAATTTGTGGGGAAATGATAAATAGGAGTGCTGATAAAGGAAGTCTTTGTCTCTTTATTACTTCTAAATAAGGAATCTCAGTGTTTAGTCATTAAGCATGATACTGGAATTAATAGTTGTTTTGAGATCAATTTTTCATTATAATTTTAAAGAATCACTTTCCTTATCCTCATTGGCTAAGGGTTTTTCTTTCCTTTTTTTAAAATTAAAGTGAAAGATTTCTGTGCAACATCTTTGGAGATTATTTTTCTTCTTTAACCTTTTGGTATGGATGCTTTATATTAGTAAATTTCCTAACATTAAATCATGCTTGGAAAAAGCTTATTTGGTCATATGCATTTTCCAGTATTAAATTCAATCAGTTACTAATAATTCTTTGCAAATAGCTTTTGCAGCATTCCATTTATTTTTATAAAGCGTCCTCATGTCATTATTTCTTAAATTGCTTATAATAACATTTTTGTTCCAAAATTAGTTTATTTATTATTGCTATCTCCAAGAAGCTGAGATTTGTTTGAAATTCTGTTACTATAATTTTGATATTAATAAAACAAGTTTGTTTGTAGAAAAGATATATATTATTTTAGAATGTCAATCAGATTAAACCATGTTTACTACATTAAGAAATTAACTCCAGATCCCAGTGGTTTTAAACTACAGTTGTTTATTCTGGCCACACTACATGTTGAATGGCAGGTTAGTAGGGAGCCAAGACTCAAACTGATGGAATGTCCACCATTTCCTGCTGCTGCCATCTCAAATTGGGGTTTCAGCCTTCCCTGTAACAGTGAAGAGTGATGGAGAACTCACTCTTTCTTTTTAAATCTTTGACCTTAAACAGCACATGTCACTTCTACTCTTAGGCTATTCATTAGAATTCATCTCATGGCCCAGCCTAACCTCAAGGATATGTGATAAAGCAAATGGAAATTCAGAGGACAGTTAATGCACCAAAATATCCATGAATCTAAATGTAAGATAGTCTCAGGATAGTATACAGAGATTATAATGATATTACATTGTTAGAATGAGTATATGAAGAAATATTTTACTGTAAATGAGGAAGACAAATGGGAAGCATTTAGAAAGACCAATGTGACTATAGAGATTTTAAAATATGAAAAAATATTGGAGTAACAAGGACTAGGATTATTCTCTCACCTGAAATAACAAAACAAATGGACAAAACACATGAAAAAGTTGTTTTTAAGGAATAGGACATTAGGTGACTAAGGACAGTGATCCCTGAAAGATGAGTAACATATAAGCCAAACTCCTACAATTGCCCCCAGATTGCTGCCTTGAGATCACTTCCAGACTGTCGTTCAGGAAAGTCGGACCCAAGTCAAGTCTGAAATGAGAAGACAGAGGTGAGAGTCTTAGAGATTTCAGGAGGCTATAATTCATATGACAGAGGAACAGAGCAAAGAAATCTCACAGAGATTGAACTCTGGAGGTAAGCAGAGAGTTGCCCCACAGTATTCAGCAGAGTGCTGATCAGTGCACGTAAATAAGGAAACTACCAGAGGCTGAGGAAAGAAGCACTCAAAAGGATGAGAGGTAATTGTGCCCAGTACTGACACAAGACTGGGAATGGTGCCTGTTACCATTAGCCATACCAGAAAGCTTCACTCTTCTTAGAGCCTTGGTAGACTACTCAGAAGAGTAGTCTTCCACAGTGAGAAATAATTAGTCCTAGTCTAAATGCTGTTCTGATGCTGCCTAACAAATCTTAAAAACAAGATTCAAAGGACTGAACTCTTTCCAATAACTTAATTGTATCCTAAAACAAGACTCAGGAATATTTACAGGGATACAAAAATATCCAGCACCCACAAAGTAAAATTCACAATATCTGGCATCCAATAAATAATTACCAGGAATGAAAAAGCAAAAATCTATGAACAATGATGGGGAGAAAAATCAATTGATTGAAACTGACTCAGTACTGATGCAGATACTATAATTACCAAGCAAAACATTTAAAAAGTTATTATGATTATATTCCATGAGTTCAGAAAATTAAATGGAGACAGGATAGGTATAAAAAATATTCAAATAAAATTTCTTGATGTGAAAACTGCAATGGCTGAGATGAAAAATATACTGGATGGATATTTGGGTACATCAGACACCATAGAAGAAAATTTTAGTGACTTATAGAACATAAAGCAATAGAAAGTATCTAAAATCAAACACAGAGACAAAAAAAAATCTTTAAATGAACATAGCATCAGTGAAGGCAATGGCACCCCACTCCAGTACTCTTGCCTGGAAAATCCCATGGACGGAGGAGCCCGATAGGCTGCAGTCCATGGGGTCACTAAGAGTCAGACGTGACTGAACGACTTCACTTTCGCTTTTTACTTTCATGCATTGGAGAAGGAAATGGCAACCCACTCCAGTGTTCTTGCCTGGAGAATCCCAGGGACGGGGGAGCCTGGTGGGCTGCTGTCTATGGGGTCTCACAGAGTCGGACACGACTGAAGCGACTTAGCAGCAGCAGCAGCAGCAGCATCAATGAGTTGTGAGATAACTTCAAACAGCCTAATATACACGTCATTAGTGTCTACGCAGGAGAGAAGAGAGATGAAGAAATGGAAAAAATTTGAAAAAAATAATGGTCAAAAATTGTCCACATTGATGAAAAGTATTAACCCACAAATCTAAGAAACCAAATCAACCCTAAGCACAAGAAACACGAAGATAACCACACACCCTGGTGCATTATAATTAATGTGCTCCAAATCTGTGGCAAAGAGAAAATCTTAAAAGCAACCTGAGGTAAAAACACATTTATATATGTGTCACATATTGGAGAAGGAAATGGCAACCCACTCCAGTGTTCTTGCCTGGACAATCCCAGGGATGGGGGAGCCTGCTGGGCTGCTGTCTATGGGGTCGAACAGAGTCAGACACGACTCAAGTGATTTAGAAGCAGCAGCAGCACATATATAAGAACACAAAGATAAAGATGGCAGCAGATTTCTTGTTGGAGACAATGTATGTGAAAACCCAATGGAGAAAAATCTTCAAGTAGACAGAAAACTTTCAACATTGAATTCTACATCCAACAAATATGTTTCAATAATGAAGATGAGATAAAGACTTCTTCAATCATTCAAAAGCTGGAAGATTTCATCTCCGGTAGACTCACAGTACAAAAAATGTTAAAGAAACACTTTAGACAGAAAATAAAATGGACAGAAACATGGATTTACTCAAAAGAATAAAGAGTGCTGGAAATAGTTAATTATTCTCATGGACATGAAAGGCTGGAACAGTTCCTTGCATCATATTTGGAAAAGATAAAATCAAGCCAAAGTAACTGTTCTTAACTTTTTTTTCATCTTTTTCAATGTGATTCTTTAAAGGCAGAACGCCTTTCCCAGAAGCAACCTCCATACATACCCACAGACTTTAAAGTCACACTGACCAGAAGTGCGAGAAGAGAACTGCCATGATTGGCTTAAATTTAGGATTTCCTTTTTTTTTTTTTTCCTTTTTTTTTTTTCTAATTTTATTTTATTTTTAAACTTTACATAATTGTATTAGTTTTGCCAAATATCAAAATGAATCTGCCACAGGTATACATGTGTTCCCCATCCCGAACCCTCCTCCCTCCTCCCTCCCCATACCATCCCTCTGGGCCGTCCCAGTGCACCAGCCCCAAGCATCCAGCATCGTGCATCGAACCTGGACTGGCAACTCGTTTCCTACATGATATTTTACATGTTTCATTGCCATTCTCCCAAATCTTCCCACCCTCTCCCTCTCCCACAGAGTCCATAAGACTGTTCTTTTCTATAGAAACAATTTAAATTTAGTAGATGTGGGACTTCCTTGGTAGTCCAGTGGCTAACACTCTACACTTTCAATGCAGAGTGTGGGTTTGATTCCTGGTCAGGGAAGTAAGATCCCTCACGCCACATGATGTGGCCAAATATTTTTTAAATAAAAAATATGTAAATTTAATAGATTTATAGAATTCCATAGAAAGTATGTACCATAATCCCCTTACTCTAAGTCATACTCCCTACTGTTAGATGTTTATATTGCTTTGAATTACTAATGGGCCTATGGTAAGTATTTTTCTAGACATAACTTTGTGTCCATAACTGATTATTTCCTTAAGAAAAATTATTTGCAAGGGAAGAGCCAGCTCAAAAGTGCATATCAAATGGTGCCTTATGACAAGATGATACAAGTTTACTTTCCAACCATCAGACTAGGACAGGTTCCATCTCCCCCCTCCCTCACTATACTATCTATTAAACTTCTCCAGTATCCCAGGTAAATATGTCTTTTCATTGCTTTAATTTGTACTATTTTGATTACTAGTGAGCTAAACCACATATTCCCATGTTTTGTCCACATTTATGTTTCCTCCTTTGTGAACTACCTATTTAATATCTTTGCCTCATAAAATGGTATTTTAATGCAAATGAACAAAAAATATGAAAAGAACACACAATTTAAAACTCTTTAAAGAATGACATGGACCAAACTATAATATTATCAGAAAGATAAACATCCAGAAAGAATGAAAATTTATAAAAAAAATAACAAAGGGCATTCTTATTGGGTCTAACTTGAAGAGAAGAATAAGAATATATTGATTTTACTCTATATTCTCTGTGATGGAGATTGATGGCCATACCAGAAATGTAGATTAGACATTGGGGGAAAAGAATTGAAATCCTACCTATGTTTAGAGTTATCAGAGAGAATTTACTTTTGAGTGAGTTTACCCTTCCAGGAGGTTAAATGAGTTGAATAAATGTCAAGTCCTAGTTCTATGGATTAGCTGACTGCTTTTTAAGGAAGTTTGCAGAATAGGAGAGTTTCTGGATATCTAGAAACTGGGAAATGTTGCCTTGAGTTTTACAAAAGGTTTTTTGTTTTTTTTTTTAAAGATAGAATTTGTATGATATACTAGTGATGAAGGAGATAATGTAGATTCTCACCTGATGAGTGACCGCAAGTTTTCATGATATAATGGGAATAAAGGAAATATAGAGGTTTCCATATGATTAGATGAGTGACCTTAAATCATGGTCTCTGGTGGAGTGTAACACAACTCAGTCCTCAATTTATCCTGCTAAAAATATGGATGACAAGCTAACATAATGAAATTTAATGAGAACACATGTGCTAATGGAAATAATCTGAATAATATGAATTACTTATGTATAGGATTGAGGCTAGAAGTGTAAACTACAATCTGTCTTAGAAAAGTATATGTTTCTTATTCAATTTTAAGTCTAATGTGGCAGATTGTTTAAATAGCAAGAAAACCTTTTTTAAAAAGCTATTTTAGAGTTACAAATAAGCAATTTCACTACAGAATGGGAAAAGAACTTCAAGATTACCTTGTCTAAGCCTTCGTTTTATAGCTGTCAAAACAGACATCAAGAGAGGTAAAGCGTCTTTCCCAGGCTCCCAACAAATTAGCTGCATGATTTAATGCTGCATCATCTGTTACTGGTCTCTCTCTCTGTTTCTGTCTCTCTTTCTCTGTCCCTCTCTCTTTCTCTCCTTCTCTCTTTCCCTCCCTCTCTCTCTTTTCCTCTCTCTCTCAATTACCAGCTTTCACAATCCACCTTTCAGGGAAAGGCTGAAGTTTCCTCTGTTGACACACTGTGCCTTTCCAGAGGAAAAGTATGGTAAATGCCTTAGACTGAAACTTGGATTTCCATCTTCAGATTTCCAATTGCATTTAGGTTTTCTGTAGATGAGATCTAAATCAACGATGAGCCCATTGGTCTGACAGTTGATGTCTCTTGATCTCATACCTAGGACACACTTGGTTCTTCCCAAGGAGAAAGAACCCTTCCCTGGAAGCATCATTCCTGGCACATGCAGAGAAGGGGTTCTCCTGTCTGCATGGACTCCTCATCTGCTCTGCTCACCACCCTGGCCTCAGGTCCCAACACTCTGCCATCATTCACTACACTGCAGTGACTGGCTTTCATTCTCTTCTTCCAACAAACAAAGCCATCTTGGAAAAGCTTTCTTTGGATGTGCTGCTCCCTTTGCCTCAGAATTCTATGACCAAATTTTTGTATAACTGGCCAGAGGACCCAGTTTCCCTGTGACCATCCCAGAGAAGCCTTCCCTGATGATTCATTCTGAATTATCTGCTCATCTTTCTGGCTCTTTTTAATCTCATTTTCCTGTTTTATTTTTTATAATATTTATCACTATTTGAAATTGTGTTTTTAAAAAATATCTTCATATATTTATTCTTTGTCCTCCACATATTCTAAACATGGAAACTTCATCACAACAGGGTCCTTGAGCAATCGTTTACTGCTAAATATGTGATATCTAAAAGAATAACTGGCTCATAGAAATAAAAAAATACTTGAGAGATGAGTGAATAAAGCTCTCACTTAGGCTCTCTGCCTAACTTCCTAAGTGAGAATCACAATACTCAGTTTTATTTGGGCCTCATATTTATGTGCATAAAGGCACATATCAGAATCAAGTAGAGTGGAGGAATTCCTCTTATTAAACTAGTTACCATTAAACTAGCATGTACCATTGTACTTGAAATAGAATCCAGAATTTCAGAGCTTGAAGAACTTCAAGGATGATGTTCATGGTGGTGGATAACTGAAACCAAGAGAAGTAATGTGATATAGCTCGAAGTGACGCAGATATTTCTGAACAAAGCAGAGACACAATCCAGGCGTACTGACTTCCATTACCATTACCATACTTTTCCTACTGAACTATGATCCCTCTATAAACTGTGAGGGTAAATATGAATGAACAATAGAGGAGAGAGGTGTTTGGAAAGGATGGTGGATGGTTGGAGAAAGTCGGAAAAACAGTGTCTCCCACAGAATCAGGAAGTGGTGATATACACTACCTGTAGTCTAAAATGAGGAGAACAGCAACAGCCCATAAAATCAGGAAGCTCTGTTTAAAGCAGGATAAAAAATTTAAAAAAAAGGATAAAGCTCATAAAGTAGGAAACCCTAACACAGCACAGCTATTTCACCTATAACAGGTATGAGATATTTTGCCCCCCGAAGGAGAGCATTAATCCTCTTATAAGCAAAGCGACTCAAAGCAAAGAAAAGAAGCTCTGAGGGGTTTTGTGGTTGCCCCATTACTTAGATAAATCAAATCAATTTTCTATGCTCAAGAAAGAGCTCCTCTTAGGAGAAATGTAATGCAAATGTAGGAAGTCATGATCTTTCACAACTGTCACATAAAATTCTATCTTTTGTATAAATGTCAGAGTTATAAAGCTAGAGATAAACATGGATATAGAACTGAATTCATTCAATATGACTTCTGTGGAGAAAATGGTATTAGATAAGATAGATACACATACTATGTATAATAACACAATGCTGTAAAATTATCTCCAAGTAACTGGAGCTCTTCTCAAAAGTAATGTTCTCATGACTTATATTATTGGCAGAGACTCTTTAAGCTCAAAAATGATAAGACATGGAATCTTTTTGATACGATTTTGTAAAGATGCAGACTGTTTGTATTTCCATTTATGTCATATTTTCATTAGCCACTGGGGGCTCTGACTGTTTTCAAAATGATGAACTTCAGTGTGTTACTTGTTTGCCACAATATTTTGGACAGAAACTAAGGAGGAGAAACTATATTGTTCAACCTAAGGCTGGATATGAAGCAGCTCAGTTCTCTCACCCATCACGTGTGTAGGTGTGGGCTAAGGGAGATAGAGTAGTCACATAGATGGGGAGAGAACTTCCGACTTCCCTTTACATTACCTGGACCGAGAGTGTCCAGCCATGTTCGAAGGCCAATGGGCTTTCCCATGTGGAATGTAAGCTGTAACAACACCAGACTTGGGATTTAGGCCCTTACAATGTGACCCTGAATTTGTCACTTGGGTTTTAGGAGTTTTAGTTTCCTCATTTGGAAATCGGTAAGAATATGTTTCCCAGGCTCTATCAGAAGATTGTTTTGAGGATCAAAGGAAAGAATGTCCACAAAAGTGTCTCACAAACTACAAGTTACTATGCTATTGCATTTATGGAGGTGGGAAGACTGGGCTGGGAGATACTAGAGGAAAGGTTAGGAATTCAGAAGTAAAGAGGCAATAGAACTGACAGGAAGCCCTATCAGTTTCATATTGTTGGTGGCAGGGCCCAGTGGCAGGGCAAGGTAAGAATCAGGGGATTAGATATGTTTCATGATATTGTATGAAAGGTAGCAACATTCAATTCATGAATCTCTTGGTTTCTTGAACACAATTGGCACACAGCACGGGTTACTTTAAGTAGGGAAAAAGGTGGTAAAGAACTACTCCAAGGAGAAGTCTGGGAAGGGGGCATTTCAGCCTAAGCAGAGGCTCCAGTCCTGCAGAGGGTCTCACAACAAAGATGAGTGGGGAATCGCCCTCTGCTCCAACAGGGCCTCTGGCAGCATCCTCTGGATCAGCTCTCATCAGCAAAGAGTCAGGTCCCCCAGCAAAGAGCCTTCATTCAAGTTGCTGGGTATCACTTTAAGGAATCTGTCAGTAGAGTGTAATCATTGTGCCCTGGAAGCCTTGTCTTTGTCAGGTGTTTCTTCTGTTCCAGTTGTCAAACAAATCTCTAAAGTAACTCAGATTCTAAGACAGTCACAGCCCTACCACAGACATACCAAAACAACTAACATGGAAATTCACCTGGGTTTCTGTGACTCCATTTTGAACTACTTAACATGGCTTAAATCCTATACGTTTCATATAAGATAAGTAGGAATCATAACCCCAAAGAAATCACAACATAATAACGATGCTATCTCACCTCCAGGTGTCTGTGGGATTATAGGTATCAACCTATCTTCATCTCTGTCTTTCAAGAGAGCTAGAAGTAAGTCACCCCAGTAACAATGACCACCCTGGCCCAAATATTGGGTCATTTTATTATAATATTAAATATAAACAGATACATTTTCACTGTATGAAAAAATATCATTTTCCACTAAAAGCAAACCGAGTACCTTGGAGAAAGGCTGACTTCAGGGCTGGGGTAGGAAAAATAAAATGTGAACCTAGTACATCTTCTATGAGAAGGTGAGGAAGTGCTCAAAAATTATGGAATGCAGCGAAAGGGTACAGAGACTGTTTGAAGGGACCTCCATAGGGACCTCAGTTTCTGGGGAAGTTAAGCATCAAAATAATTAAGAGTAATAATGAGTTATATTAACCATTGAAAACCCATGAATTCATACTGATAATAGACAAATTGGGGAGAAGGAAGGAAAAATGCTAGAAATCTCATTACTGAGAAGATTGATAAAATTAGAATATGGACTGTGACTAAATAAAATTATCATTGTTGCTCTGTTCAGTCACTCAGTTGTGTCCAACTCTTTGCGACCCCATGTGCTGCAGTGTGCCAGGCTTCCCTGTCCTTCACCATCTCCTGGAGTGTGCTCAAACTCATGTCCATTGAGTCCGTGACGCCATCCAACCATCTCATCCTCTGTCGTCCCCTTCCCCTCCTGCCTTCAATCTTTCCCAGCATCAGGGCCTTTTCTAATGAGTTCACTCTTCAAGTCAGGAGGCCAAAGTATTGGAGCTTCAGTATTGGATAATGGAAAATTTCCATTGGATAATGCTAAATTTCCAAAACTTGGTAACTAAGTTGTGGTTAAGAATATATTTTCTTAGAAGCAAACACACTGGACTATTGAAGGATAAAAGGGCATGGTATATACAACCTACACTCTGATAATTCAGAAATGTATACTGTGTAAAGGGCTTCCCACTGGCACTAGTGGTAAAGAATCTGCCTGCCAATGCAGAAAACATAAGAGATGCGGGTTCTGTCCCTGGGTTGGGAAGATTCCCTGGAGGATCGCATGGTAACCCACTCCAGTATTCTTACCTGGAGAATCCCATGGACTGAGGAGCCTGGTGGGCTACAGTCCAAAGGGCTGCGAAGAGATAGACACGGCTTTGGATGCATGCACACATGCTATATAAAAGAGCCTGAAGTCTTCTATTAGACAAACACGGGACATGTTTTTGCTTCCTGGTTTTACCACTTATTAACTGTTTTAATTTTTCCTCTTTCTCTTTTTCCTTTTGCACTCAAAGTACAAAGGGACAGGTAAATTGGAGGCATAAAATGTTTAGAGAGGCTATATAGAGAAATATGATTATCTTTAGATCAACCTTTTAGTTAAAGTATAACATTCTTACAGAAAAGTACACACATAATAAGTGTATAACTCAATGAATTATCACAAAGTGAAAATATCCATGTATCACAACATCCATGTCAAGAAATGGAACTTAACCAGCCCCTACCAGCCCCTCTCACTATACCCACCAGCATAATTACCATTCTGACTTCTAATAGCACAGTTTAGTGTTGCCTGTTCTTGAACTATCAACTTCTTTATCATATTATGTTTGTAAGTTCCATGTTGTATATATTTGTGGTTCATTTATTTTAACTGCTGTACAGCATTCCATTTATACATAAACCACAATTTATTCTTTCAAGTACACTAATGATGGGTATTTGGGTCGTTTTCACTTTGGGATTATTATAAATAATGTGATTAAGAATATTATCAGACATGTCTTTTGGTACTCATGTACATTTAATTTATTCTTGTATCTAGAAATGAAATTGCTGAATCATAGGATGCTCATATATTCAGTTTTAAGAGATGCTGCCAAATAATTTTCTGAAGTAGCTAAACTAATTCATACTCTCTCCAATAGTACCTGACAATTCCAGTTATTGCCAACATCCCTGCCAACACTTGGTATTCTCTGTGTTACATTTTTGCGATTTTGATGAGTGTATTAGTTTTCTAGCTATATAACAAATCACAAATTTTAGTATCTTAAAATAATACAAATTTATGATAACACTGTTTCTGTGCATTAGGAGTACAATTTACCTGAGTCACCTGTTCAGAGTTTTATAAGGTTGCAGTTAAGATATCAGCTGGGTTGCATTCTCATCTGTAGGCTTGATTGGGCCAGAATCTGCTTCCAAACCTCCAAAGATTGTTGGCAAAATATGTTTTCATCCCACTGTGTGGTTGAAAGCCCTGGGTTTTTGCTGGCTGTTGGCTGGAAGTTTTCTGGTCCTAAAAGTTGTCCATAGTTCCTAGATGCTACCTTCAGTTCTTGCTACACAGGTTTCTCTTATTTGACTACTTACTGAACCACAGTCACATTATCTCCAGTATGTTAATAGTCTTATATAGCATGAGTGACACCCCATCTTTGCCATATTTTATCAATTAGAAGCATCTCACACATCTTGTCAGAGAAGGCAATGGCACCCCACTCCAGTACTCTTGCCTGGAGAATCCCATGGACGGAGGAGCCTGGTAGGTTACAGTCCATGGGGTCTCGAAGAGTTGCACACGACTGAGTGACTTCACTTTCACTTTTCACTTTCATGCATTGGAGAAGGAAATGGCAACCCACTCCAGTGTTCTTGCCTGGAGAATCCCAGGGACGGGGGAGCCTGGTGGGCTGCTGTCTATGGGGTCGCACAGAGTCGGACACGACTGAGGCGACTTGGCAGCAGCAGCAGCACACATCTTGTTTGCAGTCAAGGGTTTTCACAAAGGTGTAAATACCAGGAGATAGAGATCATAGTATTTCACTGTAATTTCAGTTTACATTGGAAGACTATGTTCTCTCAGAACTAATAAGAGCATTCTATTTACTTGGAAATTTTGTCCTGAAATACCTTAATTATTTTTTCTCTCCATCTCATGAATTAAATTCTCCATCTTGCTTTGCCAGTATGGGTATGGCTCAATGTACAGACTTCAGCTTTCATGTCCTAAAGACTAGCTTATATATAGGTTTGACATTCTGTCAGCTCAGGCATCCATGCCATTTCAACTGGGCACAAAGGACCGAGACCTGAGTCATAGTTCATGGGACTCCAGAGATTTTTGAATACATTGCTAAAATATAAGGAATTCCTATTGGCTGGAAATGTGACTTGGCCTATTCTTTCTTGCTTACTTCCCCTAAGCAGCATGAAACATCACTCTACACTATTAAGCAGTGGCAATTTCTCCCTAGGGGAGATAGCATTTCAGGAGCGAACACTGTGGTCTTTGATATTTGTTTATCACTTCTCTTAACTCTATAGCATGTTGAAAACTTTCCTAGGAGGGGTGTATGGAGTAACTCTCCAACAACACTATAGTTAATGTGTTTGCTAAATTACAGATAATAATGAAATTGTCGCCCTTGACCACAAAGAAAAAAGTAATTACTCCTTCAAAAGAAGGAATATATAAAATCACCCAACTAGATAAGAACTGAATTTTAAAATGTTTTGTTCTCTGTAGAGAACACTGTCATAGATTAAATAATACAATTAACTATAATAATACACAATAGAGTGAGAAGTTTTAAATGAAATTATACCAAGGACATTTAAGAAAATACTTATGAGTGAACTTAAGGACTCAATACTTCCCTAAAGTGAGAAAGCACAAAACTCCTCTATCTTGGAGATTATTTTTTTACTCCTAATGAACTTTTAATCTTTGGGAACCTTATTAACAAAAATGCATATAGTGAAATTGATGGCATTAGAAGTAAATGATGTCATTGGAAGTAAATTCCCCAAATATAGCAATATATTTTTAAGACAGTGACTGTATCTAACACAGAAAATGTTACAGGGATAATTCCACCTGAGGCTGTCTTTGAGTCATCTTTATAATAAGGCTAAAGAAAAATGCATTCAGATTTGAATTCTCTTGCAAGGAAGTAGGAAATATATGACAAAATATTCAAAACTCTGAAAGAAACACCTGAAATTATTTATAATGAGTAAATTTCAGCTCTTCAGAGCTGAGTTTGAATGTATGCTGAATAGGGAAATTTTTATTTCTTAAATTTAATTTTATAAGCAAAAGCCACAGGTTAACTGTTTATCCATGTAACAAATTGGAGGGGTGGTGATTGAGTTCTATTATATTTATTTTAAAACTCAAGTAGCCAATCCATTCTAGATATCTTTTTAGCATTTTACTTTCTTTTATGCAAAAAGGTCCTTGGAGATAATTTTTCAAAAATGTATTCATTCTATTCTGTTGAATATGCCAAAAGCTTCCTTACCACTATAGTGATAGAGCAAACAATTTTGAATTAACTGAAAAAAAGTCATATCTCTGGGAAATAAAACTAATATAAAGTAACCAGGTAGAAATCTCTCTTTTAAGACAAAGGTCATTTTTATTAGCTCTGCCAGAGTGTACCAAGAGCTATGCCACCATGATGTGGTATCAGAAATGGATTCTGGGAAATGAACCCTCTTATTTTCTAGTTGAAGATAAACGAATGTTGTAGATAACCCAATATGCCAGGATTATGTAAATTCTTATCTATTTTATACATTTATGTGCGTGTGTGCTCAGTCATGTCCATCTCTTTGCAACCCCCTGGACTGTAGCCTGCCAGGCTCCTCTGTCCATGGGATTCTCCAGGAAAGAATACTAAAGTGGATTCCCATTCCTTCTCCAAGGGGTCTTCCCGACTCAGGGATAGAACCTGCATCTCCTGCATAGGCAGGCGGATCCTTTACTACTGTGCCCTGGGAAGCCCCCTCTATTTATATCAAAATTGATATTCTCATCTAACCTTCTCAAGGGCTTTTCCAAGATAAATACTATCTCCATTTGCTAGATGAAGACATCAAACCTGGCAAAGTCTGAGTCACATGATCAGTCAGTGCTAGAGCTAGAATTCAAACCCAGCTGTATGTTGTTCTAAGGCGTCTTGCTTTCCTCTGTTCAGGAGGCTATTTTATTAATGTGCATCGGGTGAGGTCCCTGTGGAGTTAATCCTCCCCCACCCCCAACTTGACTGTGTGGTCCATAATTTTATTACTAGTAGCTTCTGTGATTGGCTTAAATCAATGAGTATAAATTCCAACATTGTTACCAAAGTGCACTCAAAGCAAGCTTACATTCACCAGATCCTTGAGGCTGGACATGGCTAGCCAGAAGACATGTGCCAACCTGGCTTTGAGAGTGCTCTTCCTTTCAGCTCTATTTCTATGACCCCTATTTAACCATGGTGGATACCAACCAGGTGTGACATAATAGAAAACAGATGGATTGTTCTCTGCCCCCACTGCTTAGCACAGAACTCCTGAAACCTTCTGATATCCTAAGTGATCAGAGCCCTAGGAGCATCTTTTGCTCTAGTATTTGTTCTTCGATCCCAGCACCTGGCACTGCCATACGAGTGATAGGGATGTCTTTTGTTGCCTAATAAGATGACTCTGGGTGGGTTCTTGGATGAATACTGGTTACTTCAGCCTCACCCCTCCCCCTTTCTCTTGAGACGTGAGAAGGGCTGAAAATGGAGTTAATGATCTATCATGCCTACACAGGGAAGCCTCCATAAAACCCCCAGAAGTACAGAGTTCAGACAGCTTCCCATTGAGTGAACATATGCACACCGGGATGATCACACACTCCAACTCCCCGGGGACAGAAAGAAGCTTCTGTGCTCAGGACCTTCCTAGACTTCACCCTATGTATCGTTTCATCCTTTATCACATCCTTTAACAACCTGGCAAACATGTTTCCCTGAGTTCTGTGCACTGCTCTAGCAAATTAATTGAACCTGAGGAGGGGTCACTGAAACATTTGATCTGTAGCCACTCAGAAGCACAAGTGATAACCTAAGTTTTTGACTGGCATCTGAAATGGGGGCAGGATGAGTCTTGTGGGACTGAGTCCTTCCCAGGGGTCTGATGGCAGCTCTGGGTAGATAGTGTCAGAATGGAGTTACATTGCAGGACACCCAACTGGTGTCAGAGACTTGTTGCTGTGGGGAAAACCCTCTCACTTTTGGAGACTAGAGTGTCAGAGGGAAGTGTCCTTTGTGAGCGGTAAAAGAGATGCACAAGATGAAGAAACAGTAGGATGAAGGAAGAAGAAACAGTAGGAAGAACTGCCTTTTTTCCTACATAGGAGGTAGAAAACTGAAGATTTATCTTTTGTACTAGGTCTGTCACCAGTCATGAGAAGGTCATCACTTGGTCCAGATTCTCTCAACACTTTCTCCTCTCCCATTCATTCCTTCCCGAACCAGTGTTCAAAATGCAGATAAGAGAGATTGCAGTGTTTTTAAGTTTTTTAAGAACATCTTTGGTGTTCATCAGTTTGATTATGATATACCAAGATGTAGTTTGCTTTGTTACTTATATTGCTTTGGATTCACTGAGATTCCTAAGTGTGGATTTTTTTTTTTTACCAGTTTCAGAAACTGCACAATTATTTCTTCAAATATTGCTACTACCCTGTTCTCTTTTCTCCTTGTGGGATTCCAATCACCTGTGGTTAGATCTTCTGGCCTAGTCCACATGTCTTATACTCTTTGTTATCCCTTTTTTTTTCTTTTTTAAAGTTCTTTGTGCATTTTCGTTTTTTTTGGGGGGGGGTTGTGTGTGTATTTTTTTGTGGGGGGGGGATGTTTTTGCGTGTGGGGGCTTCATTTTGGTTACGTTCTGTTGACCCATCTTTTTGAGTTCCCTAGCTTTGTCTTTTGCAGAATACAATAAGCTTTTTTTTTTTTTTAACAAAACCAAGCAACTTTACTGAGAAACAATTTACATATGATAAAATTGGCCCATTAATGTGAGATCAGCTTGGGAGAGAATGTAGCTTGAGAAAAGGGTGCAGAACCAAGGCGCATTGATAGGCAGAGCTGAAAAGGCTGGATCAGCCAGTGAGACATGACCACTAACCCATCTCTACTCCCTGTGCAGAGTCCACAAATTTCTTGTGTCCTTCCTGGTACTTTCATCGTTCTGACCCACCAACACCTCCTTTCCAGATCCCTTTCTGTCAACGTTCTTAAATGACTAGCAAAACTGATCATTGGTTCACATTAACATACAATGTATTACCCTGTTCTGGGGTGTTTAGAACTCAACAGAAGATTCTAAGAGATGAACTAGCATAACCTCTATTTCCTCAAAGAAATTCATGGACTATCTTTATTAGGCATGCATGTAAAAATGCAGATGCCTGGCCCTCATTCTGGACCTACCAAGCCACAATCTTACCTTCAGAAACTCTCCAGCTGTTTCTAATGGATCCTAGCCTTTGACAATAAATGCCTTAACCCATTAGTATAAGTCTCAAGTATAGGGTAACAATACTTAATACTCAGTCTCTTGGGCTTTTTATAGAAAAACCCAAACTTTTTGGCCAATTCAATATCTACTTGTAGGACTTTAAGCCCAGGACAGACTGGCACTACGTAACTGCAGAGGTCTTGGCTTGGCCTTCCCACTACACTGTGGTGCCCCAGCTGATTTCAATTTCAAGCAAAACTAACCTAGTTTTAAGTAAATGAATATTTATATTTTATGTGCCCAAAATTCAGCTTCATATGGACTCCTGGGTGAGAGATATGGAAGCAAATGAAGACAGTCATTTTTATTCGAGTGGTGGATAGAATTTGAAACACCAGACGTCTATTCTGGGCCAAAATAGATATGGAAAGAAGTTTGGAAATGATTAATTTAAAATGACACAATCCATTTCAAGCCTCAGCCGAGAGCACTGATGCAGAGGCTCGAGGACATTGTGCCGATCATGAGCAGGGCTAGAGCAAGGCTGTTGGCAGCTTTAAGCTCCAGAAGCTTTTCCTATGCTGCCGTTTCATTCAGTTCTTAACCCTTTCAGCCTAGAATTCCCTTAGGGCAGTGGTCCCCAACCTTTTTGGCACCAGGAACTGGTTTTGTGAAAGATAATGCTTCCACAGACTGCAGGAGGGGGGTGGTTTCGGGAAGATTCAAGTGCATTATATTTATTGTGCACCGTATTTCAATTTTTTTAAAAAATTATTTTTGGCTGCACTAGGTCGTCGTTGCTTTGTGAGGACTTTCTCTATTTGTGGTGAGCGAGGGTTACTCCTTGTTGTGGTGCATGGGCTCTAGTGGAGCAGGCTCAGAGGTTGCAACTCGTGGAGCCTAGAGCGCAAGCTCAGTAGCTGTGGCGTATTAGCTTTAGTTGCCCCACAGCATGTGGAATCCTCCCAGACCACGGATCAAACCCATGTCCCCTGCATTGGCAGGTGAATTCTTAACCATTGGACCACCTGGGAAATCCCATTTCTGTTATTATTATATCGTCTCTGCTTCAGATCAGCAGGCATTAGATCCTGGAGGGTGGGGACACCTACCTGAGGGAAAATGAAAACTCATTTTAGTCTGACATAAGCACTACCTCCTAAGTGCTGATCTATGTTTTGTGAGATATATTTAAAACATGTGTGAGGAGTGTCTGCACACAATTGGAAGAGCTTTAAAAAGGCAAGATAGTATACTTACTCAATACTAAGTAAGGTCCTAAAAAACTAGACTCCGGTCAGCTTGTATTGTCTTTCCTGAGAGTCAGCCTCTTTGCTTCCTGTGTCTTAGTAAAATGGCTCTAAAATTTCTGAACAGACAATTCTGCTGCACTCCTTGCTAGTAAGCTAGCAGCTAAGAAATAATGGAAACTTATTATTGCTATAACCTATTATTTATTTAAAATAATCATGGTCCATATAGTGTAAACACTGAAAAGTTTTTTTAAAAAAGAACACTTTCAATCTCTTAGAAGGAAAAACAAGATAATATATTTATGACCTCAGGATAGAAAAGAATTTCAATGAGGCACAAAAAACCTAACTGATAAAAAGAAAAGTGTAATAAATTGGATCACATCAAAATTTAAAACTTCAGCATGATAAAAGACACTATAAACAAAGTTAAAGGCAAGGGACAGACTGGGAGTAGCTATTTGCAACACATAAAGCAAAGGTTTAGTATCCAGAATATATAGACAGCAGCAATTCAATAAGAAAAAGAAAGATAACCCCGTAGAAAATGCACAAAGGCTACGAACAAGAGATTCACAGATGAAGTTCAAATGACCAATAAACATGAAAAAAAAAAGACTTAGACTCATTAGCATTAAGGAATATGCAATAAAATTCATAAGATACAATTTCACATCCATCAAGTTAGAAAAAATAAATAAAAGCATCTGAATAGATCAGACATGGTGCTGTAGTTGCAAACTATAGAAACCAACCACAGTTTAAACAGAAAAAGAATGTATTAAATCATAATAGCTAACATTTACCACTGTTCCCTGTGTGTAGGTACAGTTCTAAGTGCTTTATATGTATTTGCTCATTTAATCTTCACAACAACCCTATAAAATAGGTGTCATTATTTCCCACACATTGTAGAATGGGAAGCGGAGACTTGCTTAGTTTGCCTGAGGTTACACAGAAAGAGAACTAAAGAGCCTCTTGATGAAAGTGAAAGAGGAGAGTGAAAAAGTTGGCTTAAAACTCAACATACAGAAAACTACGATCATATCCTCTGGTCCCATCACTTCATGGCAAATAGATGGGGAAACAATGGAAACAGTGACAGACTTTATTTTGGGGGGCTCCAAAATCACTGCAGATGGTGACTGCAGCCATGAAATTAAAAGATGTTTGCTCCTTGGAAAAAAAGTTATGACCAACCTAGACAGCATATTAAAAAGCAGAGATGTTACTTTGCCAACAAAGGTCCATCTAGTCAAGGCTATGGTTTTTCCAGTGGTCATGTATGGATGTGAGATTTGGACTATGAGGAAAGCTATATTCTGAAGAATTGATGCTTTTGAACTGTGTTGTTAGAGAAGACTTTTGAGAGGTCCTTGGACTGCAAGGAGATCCAGTCAGTCCATCCTAAAGGAAATCAGTCCTGAACATTCATTGGAAGGACTGATGCTGAAGCTGAAGTTCCAATACTTTGGCCATCTGATGCAAAGAACTGACTCATTTGAAAAGACCCTGATGCTGGGAAAGATTGAAGGTGGGAGGAGAAGGGGACGACAGAGGATGAGATGGTTGGATGGCAGCACCAACTCAATGGACATGCGTTTGAGTAAACTCCAGGAGTTGGTGATGGATGGGGAGGCCTGGCGTGCTGTGGTTCATGGAGTCTCAAAGAGTTGGACAAGACTGAGCAACTAAACTGAACTGAACTCAGCTAGTCTGTCAAGAAACAATGGTTTCAACATAGCAGCATGTTTCTTGGGTCAACCCTGATTAAAGGTGTGTTCATTTATCTATTAGAAAACACACTACTCCAGGTCACTGAAAACTCCACAGCCATTCAGAAATCCTAAATATCGACAACTGTTCATGTCCCCAATACCAGGAGACAGGATACCAATATCACTGCTGCCCGTGGGAGTGAATTCCAAGGAGCACGTGTTTCCTGTGAAATCACTGGTTTTCCATTCATGATCTGGTGTGAGTGAGTCTGACCAACAATCTAGGGAGAGTGGGAAGGAGAGTCTTCTTCTTGATGTCTATAGTGGGAGGCAGAGACTCATAATTGGAGATTCTCCAAGTGTAAGAGGATCTTTGGGGTGCTGGGTTCACTACACTGACACTCCATATCCTGGAGGAGATGAAGAGAAACAAGAACACTGGGTGGAGCTGTAGATGGTACAACTGATATGGAGAGTGTTTTGGTAATTGCACCCATGCAACAGCATGTATTTCTGGGGAAACTCCAGCACAAGACAAAAGACAAAATGTAAAAGATGTCAACAGCAGCATGTTTAAAACAGCAAACTATTAGAATCGACCAAACTTTCCATTAATGGAAAAATAAATTGTGTTATGATATGAAATATACATAGCAATTCCAGTGAATGACCTAGATCTATACTAATCAATGTTGATGGTTCTACATAACAGGATGGTTAAAAAAAATTTCAGAAATGATAGATACCATATGAAAACATTTATGTAAATTAAAAATAAATGAAAGGAGCACATAAATGTAGTGAGTATTGTAGACAAAGAATGTCACCTGCCATATCAGTAAACAAAGTATGTTGTGGCCTTGAGCCATCAGCCCCTGAGGCATACTCTCCCCCACTGGATCCTGAGGGGCTTCGGATAAACAACAACAACATCAAAAACAACAATCAAACAAACAAAAAAAACCCAAGCAGGGTACTGGCCTTGGATAGCTGAGATGCATACCAAAGGAATAATTTCAATGAGCCCAGACTCTTGCATCTTCCTATATATAGAAAAGTGTTAAATTCATTAAGTTGAGATATCTGGTTTTCTTTAATTAGCAGTAATCTTTTGACCACTTTTTGTTTCAAAACTCCTTTATATCCCAGGTCCCCCCTTACCTCTCCATAGCAGTCCCTCAGGGCTATTCTGAGAGACTGCCTCCCAAGCTTAAGTCCTTAAAATGTCCAGTAAATAATTCTCAATTGTAAGTTGTGTGTTTTTTGTCAGTGAACAGTATAAAACATGAACTAAAGGATACACGTCACATGCATGATCAGTGAAGTAGAAATTGCCTCTGAGAAGGAAAGGAGGCCACTGGAACTGAGGTGGGGGAGACAAAGGTAATTTTAGCTTCATTTGAAATATTTTATTTCCTTTATTAAATTTAAAAACTGAAGCTAAAATGTTTAACAGCACTTGTTAATTTTTGGTGTTTAATAATATATAGGAATTGGTTAATTAATTTCTATATTTTAATAATTTTTGAAAAGGGGAGAAATCATGTTATTTAATTCTATTATTTGCATTTGTGACTAATTTAAAACAATTTTTCTAGAAATTGTTGATTCTGTTTCATAAGCTTCTCTTTTGGACAAATTAAGGGTACAACTTTGTTACGAATACTGAAACTATAGAATTCATTTGATTTAGCATTCTGCTCTGATGACTACAGAGATATGTACATTTTCCAGATTATTTAATATTAAATGTTTAAATATAATCTTTCTAGAGGCTATAAACTATATTTAACTCCTTTCTCTTTGTATAATCTGCCAGAAGAGATTTGTCTGTTGCCTTCTGACTAATGAAGACAGAATCCAGATAGTAATAGATATTAAAACCATTTTTCTTTAATATGGAAAAACAGCACTTTCAAAATTAGTTTTATTTCAATTGCAACAGCATATAAATCAAACATCAATTCCCTGAAGGGTCTATTTAAAATAACAGAAAATTGAAAATATTCTGAAATTTATATTCATAATATTCTTGAAGCTACAGTGTTAAAAAATAGATCTAAGCTGCCTATCATCTCCCTACATATTCTATTTTATTAATCAAGTCCTTTGAAAAATTTGAGATTTCAGCAGAATCAACAGTGCCTAAATATGGGAAAATTTAGTCAATTCCCACTTACTTTGAAACAGACAATATGTTTTATGTCCAATAAGTTTAAGGCTCTTCAGGAAAGCTTACGTGGATATCTGCTAGATCCAACTTGAAGATTAACCTATTAATAGACTTCCAGGACCACAGAGATATGGGGGAAATTTTAATCTTCCCAAGAGAGGCTTAGACTACCAAACTAATATTACTTCTGATAATGGGAAAAGATTACAGTTTTCAAGGCTGAAACTTCCTGAAAAGAAAACACAAAGTGATCATATTTAGTACCTACCTAGACTGGTGAAGAGATATTTACATAAAACATTTAAAACATGCCTTCAAGTTATATGAAAGTATTACATCAGAAGATGGGGAAGAAGTGTCCTCATCTTCATTGTTGTCCATTCTAGATTTAATCGTCTTGATTAATATAGTAAGAATTTAAGTTAAACATTTAAAAAAAATCATTGAGAGGAATGATAATGAAAAACTGTAAACAGAGATTAAGAGCTATTTCACTAACTCTCTTCTGGAAGGTTTATAAAAACAAGATTGAAATGTATGGCAAAAATCATCACAATATTGTAAAGTAATTAGCTTCCAATTAAAATTAATTAATTTTTTATTTTTTTTTTTACTTTTTAAAAAATTTTATTTTATTTTTAAACTTTACATAATTGTATTAGTTTTGCCAAATATCAAAATTAATTTTTTAAAACAAGATTGATAGTTATCAGCTTGAGATGGCATAGACAACATAAAATGGTTTTTGGTGACATAAGAAAATACACTGGAATGGAGAACAGTGATTATCATTCTGTTTGTTAGAATAACCTCCAGTGATTACCTCTAGAGGATAAGGGGAGGCTGAAGGGGAGAATATTTAGGAGGCTTCATCATTTGATAATACTCTATTTAAACTTGGCTAATAGGTAAATAGGTGTTATTTATACTATTCTTTATGTGTGTTGTTTGGAACATTTCATAATCACATTTAAAAGAAAGATGGTTCCAAAAGATCATGTAATAATCTGGATGCTATACTTAGCAGAGATTTAGACTGATGAGAACGTTTAGAAGGTGATTCTGATATAAGGACGAGACTGGTATGAAAAAAGTTGAATGAACTAGGGGAAGTTTAGCCAAATAGAGAAGACCTGGGGGTGAGAGGGTTTCCTGGCCACAGCAAGGAACATGACAGATGATTAAAATATTTGACAGTACTATGCAAAAAGGAATAGTTTTGATCTACATGACCACAAAGGATTAAACAACGCAAAGCAAAGCACAGTTCGGATTTAGTAGAATCAGTATAATTAAGAGTTGTCCAGAGATGGAATGGTCCACAATTCCACACTGGCTGTGTAAAAGTTTGTCTTGGAGGAATGACTTAGCAGGATTGTAATCTTGTTAAATTCAAGCAAAGTTGAACTTCTCCACAGTTTTCCAGAACAATTAGGTTTTTTAAAAAATGTTTTTAAAATTTGAATATTTTTTTAAGTTATATAATTTTCTGTCTAACCAGTTCTTTCGCTGGTGGGGAGGTTGATCAGAAACTAGTCATTCCTGTAGTACTAACAGCCTGGAAATGTAACTTAGCCACTGGCAAGATGCAAAGCGCCTAAGGACAAATGCCAAGATCTCAGGGAAAATGCTAGTTTATCCAAGTTACATTATTCAAAAGTGTTGTTAGATGATATGAAGTGAAACAGAAGCTGGAGGACAAAGTTAGTTGAGTTGTTGATCCCAATAGATGACATAAGACCAAGCCCATTAGTTCCATCCATGTAAGGTAATGGGCTCTTCTTGCTCTTCTCAAACTTGTTTACCCAGCTATCTTGAACTTACCTAAAGGGCTCATGATAGGATGGAGTCACTATTTTGGAGAGAAGCTGAACAAATTGTCACTAACAAGTGGAATGGCTATGTTAGAGCAGCTAATATGTATTTTATGTAACTTGATGTCATCCAAATCTTTCCAATTACCAGCTACATAACCTTGGCAAAATTACTTATCTGAGCCTTAATTGACTTATGTCTAAAATAAAACATTAATTTTACATGCCTCATATGTTAAAGGAAAAAATCATATGCAGTTGACCCTTGAATAATGCAGGTGTTGGGGCACTGATCCTCTGCACACTTGAAAATCCATGTATAACTTAGAATCAGATCTTCATATCCTGTTTGTTTCCTCCTAGACATCATTTGGCATTCACAGATTCAACCAACCATGGATTGTGCAGTACTGTAATATTTACAATTGAGAAAAATTCTGGTGTAAGTAGACTTATGCTCAAAGGCCAACATGTTCAATGTTGTACATGTATATAAATCTATCATCCTAGGGCCTGGCGCATAGCAAGTACTCAATAAATGGGTTCAAAACTAGAGTGGGGCAGGAAGAAATAACCTTATTTATTTCTATGTTCTTAATGCTGGATGTATACTTGTTGTGCATCGTACTCTGTCATGTCCGACTCTTTGCAACCCCATGGACTGTAGCCCGCCAGACTCCTCCGTCCATGGGGTTTTCCAGGCAGGAATACTGGAGTCAGTTGCCATTTCCTTCTCCAGGGGATCTTCTCAACCCACTCGATTGAACCCATGTCTCTTGTGTCTGTTGCATCGCAGGCAGATTCTTTACCCACTGAGCCACTGGGGAAGCCCTGGATGTATACTAGGTGTTCAACCAATATTTGCAATAAATTAATGCTGAAAAGACAGACAAAGGATGACAAATATGAACCAGATAACTAAGCCACAAAAGATAGAAAGAAAATGAACAAAATAGCAATAGTATTGTGCAGAGACAGGCCTATTGGGGTGGGGGATGTATATTGAAAAGGAAATGTGTCATTTTAATGGAGAAGGTGCCCCATCTATAGATGAAGTTGTGGCTAGAGGAAAAAAGGGGAGGTTGGAGAAGTGAAGGTGATGATATTGCAGGGACATTTGAGTTTGTGAGCATGTCCAGTGGTCCCTTGACTCGTGATAGATATGACAGGGAAGGATTAGAAAGAAGGTTTCAGATCAAGTTAGATACCATCAAAAACCCTGATGGACTGCATTATAAATTTGAAAGGGTTTCTATGCATTAGACATACTTGGTCTGGATTTACCATACTTCATGGCCTCAGGGCCATCAGAATGTAGAACTGGATTTCTGCCCAGCACTGCTGCCTGAGCACATTATCTTCAGGTGTCAGAGGATTTTCTGGGGTTGAGTCTTCTGTCCCCTCACATTCTGTTTTTCATACTAAAATCAGGCAGATCTGTTTGCGGAGCGTGTGATTCAGGTATCAGCTTGAATGGGTCTATTTTAATCAGCATAAATAGTGTACATTTGCCTCTGTTATTCATGGTTGTCTCAGACATCATTCAGGGGCCCTTAGGGGAGTGTCCACAGATTTTAAAGGTAGCTGTAACCCCTAATACTACCTGTTTCCACATAGAATAATTGGCCTAGGCTGAGATCAACTTCTAGAAGAATCACAGGGCAGAGGCCACCTGAGCTTAGATCTGCTTCTAAAAGAATGTTCTTTCCTCCAATAATGTATCATCAAAGCTAATGAAGAACCAGAGTAGGTAAGGTTTAGAGCTGAAAGGATGAGATTTTCAATGACTGTGAAGTCACAGTCATGTCTAGGTGCCAAGAAAACCCTTTGCTCCATGTAAAGAATTCCAAAGTATAGTCAAGTTCAGTTGAATTCAGTCGCTCAGTCGTGTCTGACTCTTTGCGACCCCATGAATCGCAGCACACCAGGCCTCCCTGTCCATCACCAACTCCCAGAGTTTACTCAAACTCATGTCCATCGAGTCAGTGATGTCCATCGAGTCGGTGATGCCATCCAGCCATCTCATCCTCTGTTGTCCCCTTCTCCTCCTGCCCCCAATCCCTCCCAGCATCAGAGTCTTTTCAATGAGTCAACTCTTCGCATGAGGTGGCCAAAGTACTGGAGTTTTAGCATCAGTCCTTCCAATGAACACCCAGGACTGACCTCATTTAGGATGGACTGGTTGGATCTCCTTGCAGTCCAAGGAACTCTCAAGAGTCTTCTCCAACATCACAGTTCAAAGGCATCAAGTCTTCAGCGCTCAGCTTTCTTCACAGTCCAACTCTCACATCCATACATGACCACTGGAAAAAACATAACCTTGACTAGATGGACCTTTGTTGGCAAAGTAATGTCTCTGCTTTTGAATATGCTATCTAGATTGGTCATAAATTTCCTTTCCAGGAGTAAGCGTCTTTTAATTTCATGGCTGCAATCACCATCTGCAGTGATTTTGGAGCCCAAAAAAATAAAGTCTGACACTGTTTCCACTGTTTCCCCATCTATTTGTCATGAAGTGATGGGACCAGATGCCATGATCTTTGTTTTCTGAATGTTGAGCTTTAAGCCAACTTTTTAACTCTCCCCTTTCACTTTCATCAAGTTCAATTCAGTTCAGTCGCTCAGTCGTGCCCGACTCTTTGCGACCCCATGAATCGCAGCATGCCAGGCCTCCCTGTCCATCACCAGCTCCCGGAGTTCACTCAAACTCACATCCATCGAGTCAGTGATTTCATCCAGCTATCTCATCCTCTGTCATCCCCTTCTCCTCCTGCCCCCAATCCCTCCCAGCATCAGAGTCTTTTCCAATGAGTCGACTCTTCGCAAAGATATAAGCATCTGAATGCAGAGATCTAAAGAATAGCAAGGAGAGATAAGAAAGCCTTCCTCAGCGATCAGTGCAAAGAAATAGAGGAAAACAACAGAATGGGAAAGACAAGAGATCTCTTCAAGAAAATTAGAGATACCAAGGGAATATTTCATGCAAAGATGGGCTTGATAAAGGACAGAAATGATATGGAACTAACAGAAGCAGAAGATATTAAGAAGAGGTGGCAAGAATACACAGAAGAACTGTACAAAAAAAATCTTCACGACCAAGAAAATCATGATGGTGTGATCACTGACCTAGAGCCAGACATCCTGGAATGTGAAGTCAAGTGGGCCTTAGAAAGCGTCACTATGAACAAAGCTAGTGGAGGTGATGGAATTCCAGTTGAACTATTTCAAATCGTGAAAGATGATGCTGTGAAAGTGCTGCACTCAATCTGCCAGCAAATTTGGAAAACTCAGCAGTGGCCACAGGACTGGAAAAGGTCAGTTTTCATTCCAATCCCAAAGAAAGTCAATGCCTAAGAATGCTCAAACTACCACACAATTGCACTCATCTCACATGCTAGTAAAGTAATGTTCAAAATTCATCAAGTTAGTGGTGCTCAAATTTAAGCAAGTATCAGATTTACCTGAAGGGCGTGTTAAACACACATTGCTGGGCTTGCCCATGAGAGTTTCTGATTAAGTAGGTCTGAGATGGAGCCTGAAATTGCAAATTTGTAACAGGTTCTGAAATGATGGTGCTAGTGTGGAAAATACACTTGGAGAACCATTGGCCTTGAGACATGAGAAGTAGATCACGAGAAAACCCTAGAAATCTCATAGCCACAAAAATCTTGGAATAAACTGCTGTTCTTGATTCTGTAGAATATGTTAAAATAGCAATCGCTTTTTCAGATATCATTGACTCATCTATTTTAGACAGAATAGGTTCAGTGTTACAGCTGGGTCAGCTGAACCAAGTATTCATTAAAATTCATGTGCATAAAGAAACCTTCCATTCCAGAAAGTCATGGAGTATCCCCTTTATGACTCATTGGAAGGCAGGGATGCTGGACCAGATGAAGAGTTGTCAGCGAATATGTGAGTTGGTTGAGGTGTTTCTGCAAAGCTGTCATCACTTATTCTTTCTGCTTTGCCCAAAGCTGTAGATTGCATGAAAGTCTTACTTCTTCATGCTCATCAAAATGTTATAGAGTTGGTCTATAACCAGCTCTCTAGATTAGTACTAATGAGAGTAATTGTCTCAGATGATATTGTAATTCTAAGCATTAGTAATCCTAACAGGACTCCACTGCACTAGTGGGAGTTGGTCTGAGGGACCACCACCACAATTAGTGTCTTTGAACTTGCAAAATCCTTGGCTTTGAGCAATGAAAGTAAATATGTCTGCTTTGCTGGAATCAGGTACTAGATCCATTGTTTACTCACACACTGGAACTAACTACTGGCTCAGACAGTAAAGGATCTGCCAGCAATGCAAGAGACCCGGGTTCAATCCCTGGGTTGGGAAGATCCCCTGGAGAAGAGAATGGCTACCCACTCCAGTATTCTTGCCTGGAGAATCCTGTGGATAAAGAAGCCTGGTGGTCTATGGTCCACAGGGCTGTAGAGAGTCAGAAATGCCTGAGTTACTAACAGTTTCACACAAGGGTAATTCCCCTGCTTCTTCATTTGTTGCCAACTTAGATAACTTAGTGAATGGGGCATAAGTGAGACGAAGACTTAATGAAGGTATAAGTAGTGCTGGTGGCCAAATTTCCAGCTGAAGAAAAGAATATGAGGTGCAAGGATCTGTAGTCACTAATTTAACAAATGTTTATGTGCTAAAAGCTTTTCTGGGACTGAGAAAACATCAGCAAACAAGCCGAGATTCCTGCCTTCAAGTTGCTAACATCTTTAAACTGGAGAGGGTGGTGATAAAGGGGAATTTTGATAATGGATAAAGGACTCCAAGGGGCTTCCTAGGTGGCTCAGTAAGAAAAGAATCCACCTGCAGGGTAGGAGATACAGGAGATACAGGTTTGATCCCCAGGTGGGGAAGATCCCCTGGAGGAGGGCATGGCAACCCACTTCAGTATTCTTGCCTGGATAACCCCATGGACAGAGGAGCCTGGGAGGCTACAGTCCATGGGGTCACACAGAGCTGGAAATGGGTGAAGGGACTAAGCACACAGCACACAAGGGACTCCTTTTGTTTTTTGACATCTTGATAGGTTTTCCAACTTGGGGTAGGTAACAATTCTTTGTTTACATAGTAAAGTCATTTGGTCAAGTTTCAAAGTTCCCTGGATAAGAGCATGATCCATGAAGCTTACACGATGTCCTTGATTCTATTGGAATCAGTCTTGTACTAAATGTAGTAGGGAGCCACTTTTAAATCGACTGAATGCAAAAGTCTTATTTTCTGAAGAGATTCTGGACTCCGAAGAGATATGGGAAGTGGGAAGGGGATGGTGGACAGGGCCCAGTAGTGGGTGCGTGGTGCAGGAGCACAAGAGGGGTGATGCATATTCTTCAGTATGCAAGATCAGATTCTGAAGTAAAAATCTGGATTGAGGCAGTAGACTGCCCAGCGAAGGTTGTTATATGATGGAAGATGACAAAGATTTGTGCATGGGAATAAAATGCACCGAGATATGTTCTGGATGATTTCCAGAGACCATAGCTAATAGCCAAGGCTAGCTTTTATAAGCTTTTAGTGCATTCTCACTTTGGGCAAGAAAGATCCCTTTGAAGAGGCCAGAATGAAGCAAATATCCTCTGCCACATAAATGAGAAATAAAAGCAAGCAGATGTGAAGTAGCAGACGAGAAAATAGGATTTAATTGCTCTACTAAGAAATAGAATGAATGCATCGATATATTTATTGCACAATTAATATATGTGTATTACTCAGGTTCTCCAGAGAAACAGAACCAACAGGGTGTGTGTGTATAGAAAGAAATTTATTACAAGAAATTGGCTTGCATGACTATGCAGACTGGGAAGTCCCAATATCTGCAGTCAGCAAATTAGACATCCAGGACAGCCACTGGCACAATTGCAGCCCAAGCCTGAGGGCCTGCGCCAGGAGAGTTGATGTTGTAAATTCCAGTCCAAAGGCTGACAGGATCGGGATCTGAGAAGAGCTGATGTTTAAGTCCAAAGGCAGGAAGAGATCAATGCTCCAGCTTATGCAGTCAGGCAGTAGGAGTTCCCTCATGCTCCTGGGAGGGTCAGCCTTTTTCTCCTACTTAAGCCTTCAACTGATTTGATGAGGCCCACCCACTGTAGGGAAGACAATCTGTTTTACTCAGCCTACTGATTCAAATGTTAACCAGATCAAAAACAACCTCAGAGACACACCCAGAAAAACATTTGACCAAATATCTAGGCACCCAGTGACCCAGTCAAGTTGACACATAAAATTAATCATCAAAATATTCCAGGACTGTATTAAGTGCTTTACCTCATTTAATGCTCCCAACAATAAAGAATCCAGGAATTCCCTGGTAGTCCAGTGGTTAGGACTCAGCACTTTCACTCCTGAGGCCCAGGTTCAATCCCTGCTTGAGGAAATAAAATCCCACAAGCCTTGTGGTGAGGCAAAAAAAAAAAATCCAGTAATTATTCTAATTTTTGTATTAGTTGGAGTAACACTAGGTACCATAAGAAATAGACTTAAAACTTGAAAGTGATTTAAATACCATAGAAGTTAATTTCTTGCTCATATATCAATACACAGGATTCCTGATCAGCAGGCAGCTCTTCTCTCTTGTCATTCCATCTTTCTGTCAGTCCTCATTGTTATTATCTGCATCTAGCCAACAGAAGGGGGGAGGATGGGGAAATAAGGAAATAATCCACTTCTTATAAGCCTTGGCCCAGAAATGCTACATGTCATTTTCACAAACATTCCTTTGGTGAGAATTAGTCACCTACTCATACTATGATGAAAGAGCAGCAGAGAAATTTGTGCCTTCCTGGGGAAAACTCCATGCTCTGAACACAGTACTCAAACTTATGTTCATCTAGCTCTCTGCACAATCTGCTCCTCTAATGCCAAATATCTGTGGTCACCCTTCTTTGTACCCGTAGGACATGCTTACTGCTCCCCAGAAAAGTTAAGCCTCAGTACCATCCACTTTCTGCAGTCACCTCAACTCCACAATCTCTTGGTGATGCACGTTTCTCTTCACCAGGTCTCATGGTCTTCTTTAGGTCAGGCAGTCTACAAACTGAAAAAGAAAATGTGTAGTGGCAGAGCAGGGATAGGATATATGCCATCAAAGCTCTCATTTGGATAAAAAAAGAATGGAAAATACAAGCTTTCAGTATTGCTGTCCTACCATTCTCTAGAGCAGGAATAAGCAAACTATAGCCAGTGGGCCAAATCTGAACTACTGCCTGCTTTTGTAAATCAAATGTTATGGAAACATAGCCATGCCCAGTCATTTATGTATTGTCTGTGGCTACATTATAATGGTAGACCTGAATGGTTGTAACAGAGATATTATGCCCTGAAAGCCTAAATTATTTGCTCTCTGAACTTGTACAGAAAATGTTTGCTGACCGCTGCCCTAGGATCTAAAAATTGTCACCTGAATCCAGCTGGAAGAAGATGAAAGTGAGTGTGGAGAAGGTGCAGTACTTCTGAGAGCCCTGCTCTAGAAACACCATGCAGAAATTGCATTCATATTCCATCCTCACATGGCCTCATCTAGATGTGTGCAGAATAGAGAAATGTAGTCTGTGGCTTTGGATTGGAATGAAAACTGACCTTTTCCAGTCCTGTGGCCACTGCTGAGTTTTCCAAATTTGCTGGCATATTGAGTGCAGCACTTTCACAGCATCATCTTTCAGGATTTGAAATAGCTCAACTGGAATTCCATCACCTCCACTAGCTTTGTTCGTAGTGACGCTTTCTAAGGCCCACTTGACTTCACATTCCAGGATGTCTGGCTCTAGGTCAGTGATCACACTATCATGATTATCTTGGTCATGAAGATCTTTTTTGTATAGTTCTGTGTATTCTTGCCACCTCTTCTTAATATCTTCTGCTTCTGTTAGGTCCATACCATTTCTGTCCTTTATCAAGCCCATCTTTGCATGAAATGTTCCCTTGGTATCTCTAATTTTCTTGAATAGATCTCTAGTCTTTCCCATTCTGTTGTTTTCCTCTATTTCTTTGCATTGATCACTGAGGACGGCTTTTTTTTATCTCTCCTTGCTATTCTTTGGAACTCTGCATTCAGATGCTTCTATCTTTCTTTTTCTCCTTTGCTTTTCGCTTCTCTTCTTTTCACAGCTGTTTGTAAAGCTTCCCCAGACAGCCATTTTGCTTTCTTGCATTTCTTTTCCGTGGGGATGATCTTGATCCCTGTCTCCTGTACAATGTCACAAACCTCAGTCCATAGTTCATAAGGCACTCTATCTATCAGATCTAGTCCCTTAAATCTATTTCTCATTTCCACTGTATAATCATAAGGGATTTGATTTAGGTCATACCTGAATGGTCTATTGGTTTTCCCCACTTTCTTCAATTTAAGTCTGAATTTGGCAATAACGAGTTCATGATCTAAGCCACAGTCAGCTCCTGGTCTTGTTTTTGCTGACTGTATAGAGCTTCTCCATCTTTGGCTGCAAAGAATATAATCGAACTGATTTCAGTGTTGACCATCTGGTGATGTCCATGTGTAGAGTTTTCTCTTGTGTTGTTGGAAGTGGGTGTTTTCTATGACCGGTGCGTTCTCTTGGCAAAACTCTATTAGCCTTTGCCCTGCTTCATTCCATATTCCAAGGCCAAATTTGCCTGTTATTCCAGGTGTTTCTTGACTTCCTACTTTTGCATTCCAGTCCCCTATAATGAAAAGGACATCTTTTTTGGGTGTTAGTTCTAAAAGGTCTTGTAGGTCTTCATAGAACTGTTCAACTTCAGCTTCTTCAGCATTACTGGTTGGAGCATAGACTTGGATTACTGTGATATTGAATGGTTTGCCTTGGAAATGAACAGAGATCATTCTGTTGTTTTTGAGATTGCATCCAAGTACTGCATTTCGGACTCTTGTTGACCATGAAGGCTACTCCAATTCTTCTAAGGGATTCCTGCCCGCAGTAGTAGATATAATGGTCATCTGAGTTAAATTTAACCATTCCATTCCATTTTAGTTCAAAGAAAGGCAATGCCAAAAATGCTCAAACTACTGCACAATTGCACTTATCTCACACACTAGTAAAGTAATGCTCAAAATTCTCCAAGCCAGGCTTCAGCAATATGTGAACCGTGAACTTCCAGATGTTCGAGCTGGTTTTAGAAAAGGCAGAGATCAAATTGCCAACATCCACTGGATCATTGAAAAAGCAAGAGAGCTCCAGAAAAACATCTATTTCTGCTTTATTGACTATGCCAAAGCCTTTGACTGTGTGGATCACAATAAACTGTGGAAAATTCTGAAAGAGTTGGGAATACCAGACCACCTGACCTGCCTCTTGAGAAACCTCTATGCAGGTCAGGAAGCAACGGTTAGAACTGGACATGGAACAACAGACTGGTTCCAAATAGGAAAAGGAGTACTTCAAGGCTGTATATTGTCACCCTGCTTATTTAACTTCTATGCAGAGTACATCATGAGAAACCCTGGGCTGGAAGAAGCACAAGCTGGAATCAAGATTGCTGGGAGAAATATCAATAACTTCAGATATGAAGATGACACCACCTTTATGGCAGAAAGTGAAGAGGAACTAAAAGGCCTCTAGATGAAAGTGAAAGAGGAGAGTGAACAAGTTGGCTTAAAGCTCAACATTCAGAAAACAAAGATCATGGCATCTGGTCCCATCACTTCATGGCAAATAGATGGGGAAACAGTGCAAACAGTGTCAGACTTTATTTTTCTGGGCTCCAAAATCACTGCAGGTGGTGACTGCAGCCATGAAATTAAAAGACTCTTACTCCTTGGAAGGAACGTTATGACCAACCTAGAGAGCATATTAAAAAGCAGAGACATTACTTTGTCAACAAAGGTCCGTCTAGTCAAGGCTATGGTTTTTCCAGTAGTCATGTATGGATGTGAGAGTTGGACTATGAAGAAAGATGAGTTACAAAGAATTGATGCTTTTGAACTGTGGTGTTGGAGAAGACTCTTGAGAGTCCCTTGGACTGCAAGGAGATCCAACCAGTCCATTCTGAAGGAGATCAGCCCTGGGATTTCTTTGGAAGGAATGATGCTAAAGCTGAAACTCCAGTACTTTGGCCACCTCATGCGAAGAGTTAACTCATTGGAAAAGACCCTGATGCTGGGAGGGATTGGGGCAGGAGGAGAAGGGGATGAGAGGCTGGATGAGATGGCTGGATGACATCACTGACTCAATGGACGTGAGTTTGAGTGAACTCCGGGAGTTGGTGATGGACAGGGAGGCCTGGCATGCTGCAATTCATGGGGTCACAAAGAGTCGGACCCAACTGAGCGACTGAACTGAACTGACTCTGTGGCCCAGCAGCCACTTTGCCACTTTCCAATAACTCTGTTATACAAAGGGGAGTAAGAATGTTGGTGGAGAGCTGGTCAACCCATAATGCCCATGCTGTGGCTTATTCTAAAATTAAACTTTTAGTAACTTGGAAAGAAGTTCAAAAGAGAGAGGACATATGTATACCTATGGCTGAATCATATTGATGTATGGCAGAAGCCAACACAATATTGTAAAGCAATTATCCTTCAATTAAAAATAAAATTTTAAAAATGTTAGTAACTTGACTAATGACTTCAAATGTGTTTGGAGGTTTTATAACAAAATGGTTAACAATTCAGTCTCTAGAATCAGAAGGACCTGGTTTTGAAGAGTAAATGCTCAATAAATGTTATCAAAATATTCTTGCCTTCATGAAACAGTAGCTCTTGCTAGAGTTTAAAATTTACCTCCTAATCGGTAGCTTGGAATTTGTGAAATCCTGGTTTAGAGGTCTTTAAGTTCCCTTCCAATTCAGGAATGCTTTCATTCTACATATTTTTCTGGAGCTGTACTGTGTACCTGAGACTGTCTGAGGTGGTGGAGGGACAGATATTAATAAGACAATGCTCCAGCTCTTGCTATGTTTACAATCTAAAGAGGAAAACTGACATGGGATCAATGCCTTTTCTTAATACCTGGGGATAGGAACACTGAACTGGAAAGATCCACAAAGAGTTAAGAACTGTGGTGATTCCTGCTTGTCTGACAGCTTTCAGGGTGAACTCCTAAGCACCTAGGCGCTGCTGGCTCTGCTGTGCTTAGGTCCTGCTGGGCTTACCTGTCAAATTCTCCCATCAGTTGGGTCTTTCCTTTGGAATATACCCTTTGTCTTTAGTTCTTGACTTCCTCTTTGTTTATAGTCTTTGTCCTCTTAATCTTTCACTCTAAGTTTATTTTCCATTCTTGTATCACGCCAATCGTATTCCTTTGTTTTTAAATTTAAAAGTGATTGACAATTGACGCTTTATTCTAGAAAGTTTGTGAAAACCCCCAATCCTTTTTATTTCATTGGCCTTCTTCCCTTTATATGCCTTGGACCAGAATTTTAAAATCTAGTCTTTGGAACCCTGAGATAGCCATGGATATGGTCTGTGGAATCTCAGTGTTTGGCAAAAGTTGTTAATGTTTTTATTCCACTGATAAATTTAAAAATTAATGAAAGCATATTCTGACATCAAAATGATGACATTCTAACTGACCAGTTCCTTGCAAACCAAGTGCCTGAGTTGGGTTTGTATTTATGATTGTGTTTGCATCACATGGCATCATGGAGTGCTGCCTGACTGAAGGTTTCAATGTTATAACAGTAGAGGAAAGTGGTGAGAGCACTGGGTCATGTGAAATATAAGAGTGTGGATACAGAAAATCAAAAGAAGAAAAGAAACTGTACTGTAGCATCTGGTATCATGTTTACTTTATAAGTGGATGTATTGTTTGGTTACTAACCCGGAAAATTCATTAACAATAAATATGTCATGAAGTATTCATTATTTCACTAACTGGATTAAGTACCCATGCAGAGATCCATGTTTAATGCCACAATGTTAAAATTATCTTGAACAATTTACAGAACTGACACTCCATGACAATTGTTCTAGGACCATTGTTCACTGGAAGAGTTTTGATTCTACAGGAAGGTTGTTTATTCTGAATTAGGAAACAAAATCATACTTAGGGGAAAGCGTATTTTATCTTGCATTAGTATGGTTGAAGTCAAAATATGAAAGTCAATTATATATAGAACCTGACCTGAGGCGGCAACCTTGTATATTAAAGCCTACATTAGCAATGTAGTTGCAGAAACACAACCTCATATATCATATTAAATTAGTGCTGTTAATTTGAATTTTAATGATTTCACAGTTTTGTTAGTATGTAATTTGCAAACTTGCTTTTGTTTTTAGTTGGATAAAAGGTATGAGCATGTATTTCTTTTATATTCACATAAAATATGTGCATATTTTTACATTATGATAAAATAGTGTAAGGCAGCATGGGGAGAGGTGTATCTGCAGGCGTGCATGCCTTTCCATTTAAATTGAGAATACACATTATTCAAGTTTAGTAAACTACATTAAACAACCAACATACTTAGGACCTCAGGAATTCCAGGCTTTGAATCAGCACAGACTGTGAATGAAGGTTTTAATGTAGTTGAGAAAAAATGGGCAGAATAAGGACAGTATTAAGAATATTCATTGGAAGGACTGATGCTGAAGCTGACTTAGTGGAAAAGACCCTGATGCTGAGAAAGAATGAGGACAGGAGGAGAAGGGGATGGCAGGGGATGAGATGGTTGGATGGCATCATCAACTCAATGGACCTGAGTTTGAGCAAACTCCAGGAGATAGTGAAGGACAGGAAAGCCTGGCATGCTGCAGTCCATGGGGTTGTGACGAGTCAGACATGACTGAGTGATTGAACAACAGAATAATATTCCACTTGAACAAATGTCTAACTGATATTATTACTTTTTTGTAAGATTAAACTTGTTCTTATAAAATATTGGTGGTAACACATGGTAGGCTTATTTAATGCTTTACTTAACAAAATGTTACGATAAAATTATACCAGTTCAGGATGTTTCAAAGGGATGAACCCCTGCTTGTCTTGGTCCTCTGGAGCCCACTGTAATCTCTGATCCTCTGTCTCCAGTGTTCTGACACTGGGACCACTTGTTCAGTTCAGAACTTTTGACCTTAGGTGGCTGCCTCAACCACACAGGAGCTTGTAAACCAGTGATTACAAGATAGTGGATTCCCTTGTAACTTAGACAGGTAGTTGGTCAGTTAATAGAAAAATATTAATTAAAACAGGTTATTTAAAGTATGATACACACATAGTCATTTTTTTCTCACTTAATACAAATAATGTATGTTAATTCACCAGTATTTGACATTTTTTTTCTTGTTTTTAATTGAAGCATAGCTGGTTTGCAATGTTGTGCTAGTTTCTGGTGTATAGCAAAAAGATTCAGTTATATATATACATAACTGAATATATGTATATATATATATATATCTGAATCTTTACACACTAGTAAAGTAATGCTCAAAATTCTCCAAGCCACACTTCAGCAATATGTGAACCATGAACTTCCAGATATTCAAGCTGGTTTTAGAAAAGGCAGAAGAACCAGAGATCAAATTGCCAACATCCACTGGATCATTGAAAAAGCAAGAGAGTTACAGAAAAACATCTATTTCTGCTTTATTGGCTATGCCAAAGCCTTTGACTGTGTAGATCACAATAAACTGTGGAAAATTCTGAAAGAGTTGGGAATACCAGACCACCTGACCTGCCTCTTGAGAAACCTCTATGCAGGTCAGGAAGCAACAGTTAGAACTGGACATGGAACAACCAACTGGTTCCAAAGAGGAAAAGGAGTTCGTCAAGGCTGTATATTGTCACCCTGCTCCTTTAACTTATATGCAGAGTACATCATGAGAAACACTAGGCTGGAAGAAGCACAAGCTGGGATCAAGATTTCTGGGAGAAATATCAATAACTTCAGATATGAAGATGATACCACCCTTATGGCAGAAAGTGAAGAGCAACTAAAAAGCCTCTTGATGAAAGTGAAAGAGGAGAGTGAACAAGTTGGCTTAAAGCTCAACATTCAGAAAACAAAGATCATGGCATCTGGTCCCATCACTTCATGGCAAATAGATGGGGAAACAGTGTCAGACTTTATTTTTCTGGGCTTCAAAATCACTGCAGATGTGATTGCAGCCATGAAATTAAAAGATGCTTATTCCTTGGAAGGAAAGTTATGACCAACCTAGACAGCATATTAAAAAGCAGAGACATTACTTTGTCAGCAAAGGTCCGTCTAGTCAAGGCTATGGTTTTTCCAGTAGTCATGTATGGATGTAAGAGTTGGACTATAAAGAAAGCTGAGCAGAGAAGAATTGATGCTTTGAACTGTGGTGCTGGAGAAGACTCTTGAGAGTCCTTTGGACTGCAGGGAGATCCAACCAGTCCATCCTAAAGGAGATCAGTCCTGGGCGTTCATTGGAAGTACTGATGTTGAAGCTGAAACTCCAATACTTTAGCCACCTGATGCAAAGAGCTGACTCATTGGAAAAGACCCTGATGCTGGGAAAGATTGAGGGGAGGAGGAGAAGGGGACGACAGAGGATGAGATGTTTGGATGGCATCACCAACCCAATGGACATGGGTTTTGGTAAACTTTGGCAGTTGGTGATGGACAGGGAGGCCTGGTGTGCTGCAGTTTATGGGGTCGCAAAGAGTCGGACACAACTGAGTGACTGAACTGAATTGAACAAGATATTGAAAACAGTTTCCTGTGCTATACAGTAGAATCTTGTTATTTATCTATTATAAATATAATGGTGTGTATCAATTAATTCTATGCTCCTAATTCCCTCTATTCCCTCTTTTCCCTTTAGCAAACATATTTTATTATCTGTGAATCTATTTCTGTTTTGTAAATGAGTTTACTTGTATCATTTTTTTCTTTTTTAAAACTGAAGTACAGTTGATTCACAATGTTGTGTTAGTTTCAGGTGTACAGCAAGAACTAAAGAGCCTCTTGATGAAAGTGAAAGAGGAGAGTGAAAAAGTAGGCTTAAAGCTCAACATTCAGAAAACTAAGATCATGGCATCTTGGTATATATAACATATATATGTTAACATATATAGATACATACATAACATATATCTTAACATATATATACATACCATATATCTTAACATATATGTGTGTGTGTGTGTGTATATATATATATATATATATATATATATATATATATATATTCTTTTCCATGTCCTTTTCTCCTGTAGTTATTGCAAAACATTGAGCGTAGTTCTCTGGTTCTCTGTGTTATGTAGTAGGTCACTGTTGGCTATCTATTTTATATATAGTATATTATAGTTTGGACTCCACATATAAGTGATATGATATTTGTCTTTCTCTGCGGACTTCATTTAGTATGATAATCTGTAAGTCTGTCCATATCACCAAAATTTTGATATGGAGTCCCCAAAAGTATGGTCCCATCACTTAGTGTATAAATACATCCAGTTTCAAATTCTTTAAAGTGGAGCAGGAATTTATAGGCATTTTCCATCAAGCTGAGTGCAAGATAATGTCTGATTCCCTTACCCAGTTTTTAAAAAATAATAATGTCACATCTATTCCCACAGGGTCTTTTTAGTGGCTTGGCCTTACTAATAGTTTCTAAATCATCCATTTTTCCCCCTTAGAAATGACCCTTTTGTGCCTATATTTTATTAACATACCCAATAGTTAAAATATAATATTGAGATAACAAGTATAGTTGGACTCGCTAGCCTAAAACAAACAAACAAGCAAAAAACCAGCAAGTTATTTTTACCAGCAAAACAGGTTTATTAAAAAACAGTAGTTTCAGAATTGCAATGCAACTATGGTGAACCACAAGCAAGTCTAGGTAAAACTACTAAAGAGGAAAATCTTTTATAAAGGAGAAGAATAAGTTGGGAGGGGCTATGATAAATAAAAGGTCCATTGCAGGAAACTGGAAGTTTGAAGTATAATGGCTTTTCATTGGCTGAGTTGTGATAGTGTCTCATTGGCTGAGCTGTTGCCAGGCAAGGAAAAATTTTTTTTCTTCCTCCAGCTTGGTCCTCCAGAACATGCAAAGTATGTCTCCTCCTGTTGGGATCTGTATTAATGTTGAGTGGTCCCCCCTTCCAGCCTCCCAACTCCATGAAGTTTCCTTTTATTAATTTTCACAGATTAAGGGGCTTTGGGAATTAACCCAACTGACTTGGTAAGCAAATAGCTCAACTGATGTGAATATTGTGAAGGCAAATTGAAGAGTAGAATCTTTTAAGCATTAAGTGTCATAAGCATCAGTCAGCATGTTTCACAGACAGAATAGAGAGCATCATGACCGTTTAACCTGGTTAAATGGAAGTCAGTTCTTTTTTTTTTTAAGCTTCTATTTTACAAGATATAGTGTGAAAAAGATTTAAGTACAAAATGCTGTGGAGGCCCAAAGAAGGGAGCTACTAAGTACCTATGATTCTAGATCTTTTCAACCCCTTATAAAATCCCAGAAATAAAAAAAATAACTTTTAACAATTTTATTTCAATATCTTCACTAATTCTAATATCAGTGAATTATTCTAACATAAAAGGTTAATCTGGATTTATATATTTTTTCTTAAATGGGGGGGCACTGTGTACTATATAGTTTTGAAAGATCAATAATTAATACATCAATTGTTGTTTTAAGTTATCTGATGTCCTGTGTTGTGAAGAGTTAGAATTCCCAATAAAGATTTTTCATCTTGGCAGAAAGGGCAAATTCTGTGCTCAAACCATAAAACATTGGTTTTATCTTCTGGAGTATTCAGGTACCTCTTCTCCCTTATCTATCCCTGGTACTGATCGAGTCTCTTCACCTCAGTCTTCCCTCCTGGATCCAATTTTTATTGGTCTCTCCTTTATCAGAAGTCCTGGAGCCCTGTACCGTTTAATGATACCCTTCTTGGATCATTCACTGCCATTCCATGTGTTTATGCCTTTTCTTTTTACAGCTGACTGCAGGTCTCTTGGCAGAGGATCAAAGCTCCCAGGTCTTTTTCCTGTTCTTAGCACCTTTACATCGCAGGTACAAATAATTGCTTGTTGAGTTGAATGGAAACAACCAGCAGGCTGCTAAACGAAGACTGCAGGTATATTTCATAAAGTGACTAGACTTCTCTGAGGCATTATTAAATATTTATTCGGTAGCAGATGCTGTGAAGGCTAGATCAGAAGCACAGGTAACAACTGGCATGTGACGTGGGGGTGAGGGCCAGTCTTGTAAGACTGAACACTTGACCTGTGGAATCCGATGTTCTCTCCCAGTAGATGGTGTTAGAACTGAAATGAGTTCTGAGACACTCAGTTGGTGTGTGAAAATTGCTTGGTGTCATGTGGGAGACCCCCATTTCCACCCTACACATGCTCGATTGATATCAGAACTTAATATCTCTTTCCCATCTGGTCATCTAGTACAGAGTCTTTGTAATTTTACCTCCTCTAAGGTTCTTTAAGACCATTATTCCTCCCACCCCAACACACCCAAGCACACATCATGCTTTCCTCTCTTTCCCAGTCCAAGAAACTCTCATCAGAAATGTTCAGAGACAGTATCATCTGCCTCTCACTCCTCTCTATTTTCTGTTTTATCCTTGTTGCAGGTTGGATATTGAAACTGACACTGTGTGCAGAATGTTTATTAGGTGTGTCCTTCTGGGTTCCATACTTGTGACAAGGAAGGAGAGAGGTGGGATTTGACTCAGAAGTGAAGACAAGCTTCTTTGTAACCTGACAGCCTTGCCTTGTGCCGCAGGGGAAACTCTGGATCTAAAATGGCTGGTCAAAGGGTCCTGGCATTGAGACAAAAGGACCAAATCATTGAACTCTTGCCTTTATCCACCCTTCGAAGTAGACTGTCTCACAAAGGTTGTGACCTTGAGTGAGGTAGTTCTCTGTCGCTGGGCAATTCCTGAAGGAGCTGACAGCTGAAGGCTCTCAACTCATAGCACTTCCAGCTGCAGGAGACACAAGTCCTGTCTTGGAGGGAGATCTAAGGCGTAGCCCAGTTCCATCACAATGGTTAACAGTTAAATGCTATGTCCTTAGGAACTTCTCTTTCTCAAAGGTCTTTTTTTTTTTTTTTTTTGAGTATAGTTGATTTCTAACATTGTGTTCATTTCAGGTGTACAGCAAAATGATTGAGTTATACATATCGTCATTCTTTTTCAGATTCTTTTTTTCATATAGGTTATTACAGAATATTGAGTAGAGTTCTCTGTGCTATACAGTAAGTCCTTGTTGGTTCAGTTCAGTTCAGTCACTCAGTCGTGTCTGACTCTTTGTGATCCAATGGACTGCAGCACGCCAGGCTTCCCTGTCCATCACCAACTTCCGGAGCTGTTCAAACTCATGTCCATCGAGTCGGTGATGCCATCCAACCATCTCATCCTCTGTTGTCCCTTTCTCCTCCTATTCTAAATCTTTTCCATTGGTTATCTATTTTATATATAGTAGTGTGTGTATGTTAATTCCAAGCTCATAGCCCTCCTTCCCACAGTTCCCTTTTGGTAAAAACATAAGTTTGTTTTCTGTATCTGTAAGTCTGTTTCTGTTTTGTAAATAAGTTCATTGTATCATTTATTTAAATTAAATTTCACATATCAAAGGTCTTTTCTTAGTTAAAAAAAGAAAAACTAAACATTTGTAAATCCTTTTTCTTTATATCCATGCCATAAAAAAATTTTTTTATCAAGGTAGTATGAATATCTCTTCATGACCAGAAGAAAGATCCATATAAGGATGTGCTTAAAAAGGCAAAACTTTTCCAGAGATCAGTATTTCAAGACAGGGTAGAGAAACATTCTCTTTTCTAGTCAAAATAATTTAATTTGAATCCAGATTTCTTTTATTTTGTTTATTTGCTAGTTTGCTATTCCTAAGGCCTTGCTTTGGCTTAATTTTCATTCTAAACTATGAAAGAGTCCAGGGTTTTGTAAATTTGTCCTGCAATCTATGACAGAGCTGAGAGTCATGTTAAAATGGTCTCCATCTTAGATAAAAATCCAATCTCCCCAAATAAGAACTTCAAATCTTCCATTTAAGAGAGTCACCTAACCCCAATGCCAGATCTGACCTGATTCGTGAGCAGTCTCAATGTAGGTTTCAATTCCAGATGTCTTGCTCAGTAGCAAAAAGAAGATATCATCCAGTTGAATTACATTTTAATATTTTCTATTCATACTGAATACTTTGGGTTTAATAGCAGAGCATAAAAGTCCAACTCAGCTGAAATATGAACTACCATTTGTTATTATCAATACTGTATATCATCATTACCGGCCTCATATTTCAAGAGGACAGCTGGTACTTGCAAGGTCAATGGCAATTTTATATAAAAACCCCAAATGAAAGGACTACAGAGATCAAAGATTTGAGACAATCATACACAGAATAATTGCCATATGCTAACTCATCCATTCCAAAAATTGGGTTTTTATTTTTGGTATCTATGATAGAGAGATGGGAGGGAATTGAAAAGGAGGATTTAGTAAAAAGCTATCAATAAAAGACTGTACTCTCCAACATAAGTCGAACATTCCATAAGAAAAGTTGCTAGGGAGAAATACACCCAGATAATCGTTGCTACTGAATGTCCCACTCACTGTTGGTAAATGCATTTTGAGAAAACTTGATGCTAATATAGAACAATTCAATTATACAGCAGGATAGTAATGGTCTCACAGACTGATGAAAACAAATCAAAATCAACTCAGTGGTACCAAGGAATAGATGTTGGCATGCTGCGGTTGGCTTTCAGTGACCTTGGTGTATTCACAATTAATGGAAGAGGAATGCCAGACTTTCAAAGCTTTTTGATTTTTCAGAACTAAACAGCAATCAAAGTTATCATAGCCATGACTGAAAAATCTCACTTTTTCTTGCTTTAGGGGAATAATGGAGTTATTATGAGAAATTATCCAAATCCAAGATATTCAGCCCAAATGATGCCAGCATGTATTTCAAAGATTTTGATTCTGTGCTTGAATGGAATCAAATGACACAGGCATTTGGCAGCAACAGGAGGAGACACAGGATGCTCCCAATTATTTCAGCTTTCCATGTGGCTCACCCCACACATTTACCTCCATTTTGAAGTCATCAGCTAAAGCTGTTTAGAGAGCATTGGGGAAGGGAAAGAGTGACTAGGCTAGAAAAATGGAGAACATTGCCAGGACATAGGAAAACAATGTAATAAGCGAGGGTTTATTTCAAGCCCCTATAATTTCTCTACTGGACATTTTCTTGCCTTGATAATATTTGATCCCTCCTTTCAGGCTTCATGAGTATTTGTGCTCATTCTTTGGACCTCACCTCCATTTTCTTGTCAAACTCATGTTTTGGTTTGCTAGGAACTTGGAAAGACACGCATATGTAAATGTCTGTTTTATGGATATTTTATTTTGCTGAAAACATTAAATAAAAGGGATGAAAACTGAGTTATTCCCAACTTATGTCAGAGATTCAGCAGTGCCAACACAGCTGAGTCTGCTCCAGATTACAACTACTTTATTATTGAGATTATGATCACCTTGAAGTGAAGTCAAGTGAAAGTCACTAAGTCATGTCCGACTCTTTGCAACCCATAGACTATACAGTCTATGGAATTCTCCAGGCCAGAATACTGGAGTGGGTAGCTGTTCCCTTCTCCAGGGGATCTTCCCCCAGATAGTCACACCTAGGATATGGGAGTGCATGATAGAAGGTGACAGTCAAGTGTTCTCCTACTTATTATGCATTAATGGGCACAAAGGCTCTGTTACTGCAGGTAACTCCTTCCACCCTGAAATTTTTTCCCCTGTAGCTCCTTTTGACACCCTCATTTCAAATTATCTTAAATTATACTCGGATGCCCTGTTTCAGCATCCAGTCCAGCCCCAGTCCCATCATGTACATCACACATTCCCAACAATGGGATAAACACTTGTTTGCTGAGTCTCCAGGAACTGTAAGTTACATTGCATGATCATTGTTTTCTACAGCCCACCTATTCAGCCCCCCTCCACTGCTGATGGCAACACCAGAAATCAGTTCTTCCTTGTCTCTGTCCATGTATTCTCATGGTAAATAGTCTATAATGGGCAATTTGAAATTAAATGTAAATTCAATACAGAGTTACCCCTCTAACACATCTTTGCATTTTTAAAAAACTATTTTATATTGGAGAATAGCCAAGTAACAATGTTGTGATCGTTTCAGGTGCACAGCAAAGTGGTGCAGCCATTCACATGCATGTATTCATTCTTCCCAAAACTCCCCTCCCATCCAGGCTGCCATGTGACATTAAGCAGAGTTCCCTGTGTTATACAGCAGGCCCTTGTTGGTTATGCATTTAAAATATAGCAGTGTATACATGTCAATCACAAACTTCCTAACTATCCCTTTTCTCTACCCTTCCCTCCTGGCTGGTAACCATAAATTCATTCTCTAAGCCTGTGATCTGTTTCTTCTTACAATGGAATATCATCCAGCCATTAAGAAGAATCAATGCCATTAGCAGCAAAGTGATGGGCCTAGAGATTGTCATACTGAGTAAAGTAAGTCAGACAGAGAAAGAAATATCATATGACATCCTTTAGGTAAAATCTAAAAAGAAATAATACAAATGAACTTAAATATTTATAAAACATCTTTGCATTTTAAAAGTAAAAGCTTTGTTTCTTTTTATGGCATTGCATATACCCACAAGCAGAAGAGTGAGGTAGGTGTGTCTATGCACAGGGAAGTGTGTGGAGGGGAAATAGGTGCTGATGGATGACTTCCCTAAGCCTATGTATGTCTTGGGGTTGGCCCAACTTACCCCAGACTCAGAACAGGCACCTGTGAATGAGTTACAATGTACTTGTATATTTATTGACAACAAAAAAATGATGACTTTTGCTGTTTTTCTCATTGGCAGTAATCACTGTTTAACATACTACATATATTTTATCTATTTACCTACTTTATTTTCTCTGTCCCTACTGGAATATATTACCATTGCCTAGACCAGTGCCTTGTATATGTTCAGTTCAGTTCAGTTCAGTTCATTTCAGTCGCTCAGTCGTATCTGACTCTCTGCAACCCCATGAATCGCAGCACACCAGGCCTCCCTGTCCATCACCAACTCCCGGAGTTCACTCAAACTCACGTCCATCGAGTCAGTGATGCCATCCAGCCATCTCATCCTCTGTCGTCCCCTTTTCTTCCTGCCCCCAATCCCTCCCAGCATCAGAATCTTTTCCAATGAGTCAGCTCTTTGCATGAGGTGGCCAAAGTACTGGAGTTTCAGCTTCAGCATCATTCCTTCCAAAGAACACCCCGGGCTGATCTCCTTTAGAATGGACTGGTTGGACCTCCTTGTAGTCCAAGGGACTCTCAAGAGTCTTCTCCAACACCACAGTTCAAAAGCATCAATTCTTCGGCGCTCAGCCTTCTTCATAGTCCAACCCTCACATCCATACATGACCACTGGAAAAACCATAGTCTTGACTAGATGGACCTTTGTTGGCAAAGTAATGTCTCTGCTTTTGAATATGCTATCTAGGTTGGTCGTAAGTTTCCTTCCAAGGAGTAAGCATCTTTTAATTTCATGGCTGCAATCACCATCTGCAGTGATTTTGGAGCCCAAAAAAATAAAGTCAGCCACTGTTTCCGCATCTATTTCCCATGAAGTGATGGGACCAGATGCCATGATCATGTTGAGCTTTAAGCCAACTTTTTCACTCTCCACTTTCACTTTCATCAAGATCAAGAGGCTTTTTAGTTCCTCTTCACTTTTCTGCAAGAAGGGTGGTGTCATCTGCATATCTGAGGTTATTGAGATTTCTCCCAGCAGTCTTGATTCCAGCTTGTGCTTCTTCCAGCCCAGGGTTTCTCATAATGTACTCCACATATAAGTTAAAGAAGCAGGGTGACAATATACAGCCTTGACGTACTCCTTTTCCTATTTGGAACCAGTCTGTTGTTCCATGTCCAGTTCTAACTGTTGCTTTCTGACCTGCATGTAGGTTTCTCAAGAGGCAGGTCAGGTGGTCTGGTATTCCCAACTCTTTCAGAATTTTCCAGTTTATTGTGATCCACACAGTCAAAGGCTTTGGCACAGTCAATAAAGCAGAAATAGATGTTTTTCTGGAACTCTCTTGCTTTTTCTATGATCCAGCGGATGTTGTCAATTTGATCTCTGGTTCGTCTGCCTTTTCTAAAACCAGCTTGAACATCTGAAATTTCACGGTTCATGTATTGCTAAAGCCTGGCTTGGAGAATTTTGAGCATTACTTTACTGGTATGTGAGATATATAAAAATGTAGTATTCATATAAATAATTTATTCAAAAGTTTAAACTATCATATATGTTAGATATATGACATTTTTATACATACTTTTATCAGTTATGTGTGTTGTAATTTTTTTCCTACTCTGTGCACATCTTTTCACTGTTTCTATGATGGTTTTGGTTAATAGAAGTTCTTAATTTTAGTATGTAGTTAACTCTTGGACAACATGGGTTTGAACAGCATGGGTCCACTTACACAGAAATGTTTTTCAATAAATATGTACTATGGGTCTTCCTTGACAATCCAGTGGTTAAGACTTTGTACTTTCACTGCAGGGGATGCAGTTTCTATCCCTGCATGTAAGATCCTACATGCCATGTGGCATGGCCAAAAAGGAAAAAATCTACTGCAGTACTACATGATCTCTGTTTGCTTGAATGCTTCCTCCTTAGATGGAGGAAATCTGGGTATAGATAGCTGATTGTAAAATTATATGTGGATTTTTTACTGCATGGGGAGTTGGTATCCCTAAACCCTTAGCTGTTCAAGGGTCAACAGTGTTGGATTTAATTATTTTCCTTTAGGAGTATTAATAATTGTGTATAGTTAGATGATTCCTTCCCTCTTTCAAAGCTATGAAGATATTCTTTGTTAATGTTTTGGAGTTTTCCTGGTGGCTCACTGGGTAAAGAATCCTCCTGCAATGCAGGAGACATAGGAGACATGTGTTCAATCTCTGGGTCAGGAAGATCCCCTGGAGGAGGGCATGGCAACCCACTCCAATATTCTTGCCTGAAGAATCCCACAGACATAGGAGCCTGGAGGCCTACAGACCATGGGGTTGCAGAGTTGGACACAACTGAAGCAACCGAGCAGCAGCAACATGTTGACATTTTAAAGCATTATTGGGTTTCTCCTTCAACTATAGGTCTTTAATTTTGCATATGATGTGAAGTAAAGGATTAATTTTCTTAGCAATTGTTTAGCTTCATGATTGAATATTGCAATATTCTCAGTGATTGGCAGTGCTTCTTACTGTGTGTGTGTGTATATATATATATATATATATATATATATATACATATACATATATATATATATCAAGCATACATATATACTAGCAGCTATTTTAAAAATTTTCATTATAGTGTATTTACAATGTGATAATTTCTGCTGTACAGCAAAGTGACTTAGTTATACATATTATTTTTCATATTCTTTTCTATTATATTTTATTATAGGATATTAGATATAGTTCCTGGTGCTATATAGCAGGACCTTGTTTATCCATCCTATGTATAATCCTTATCATCTTTTATATATTTGCAGCTATTTTTATACTTACAGCTTTTTTTTGGCTCTATTTGTCCTACTGGTCTAAATATCTTTCCCACCCTTTTACATTAAGTATTGCTATCTGATAGAGTAAGTCCTCCTACTTAATTTTTCTTTTTCAAGAGGTCATGATACTTTTAGCTCTTTGTATTTTCATATAAATATAATAATAGCTTATATTAATACAGCCCCCCCAAGACATCTATTGAGATTTTACTAGAATTACATCGAATCTATAAATCAATTAAGGGAGGTTTGAAATCTTAATAATATTGAGTCCTTTCAGGAAATGGATTCAAATTGCATTTTCAAACAGGTAGATAATGAATAGAAGAGATGGGAGGATAAATGAATGGGATGGACATATAGACAAATGGATGAATTAACAGATAGATGAGTTCTTTGCTAAAGTTACTTAATATCCAATGTAACTGACCATAAACAAGTCACTTTATTAGTTCTCTAAATAACAGATGAGATGATTGCCAGTACTGTTCCAATTCTAAGTTGATTCTCTGGTAAGATGATATGGCCTTAGGTTTTATACTTCAAGTCTGGGGCCTCGATAGTAAAGACCTTCATTAGCACATGGGATAGAAGCAGTGATAATGAGCATCTCTGTGACTCACTTAAGATCTACTATCTTAAATTCTTGATCATTTTCACCACAATTTGTAACGCAATAATATTTTTTTCAGAAAATCAATTTTGGCTCTGTTGATTCTTTCTCCTGTATGTTTATTTTCATTATCATAAATTTTTGCTCTTTATTCTACTTCTGTTTTCTTTTTCCTTTGGGTTTATTTTGGTCTTTTTTAAAACCTCTTTCAGAGAAGACAATGGCAACCCACTCTAGTACTCTTGCCTGGAAAATCCCATGGACGGAGGAGCCTGGTAGGCGGCAATCCATGGGGTCTCGAAGAGTTGGACACGACTGAGTGACTTCCCTTTCACTTTTCACTTTCATGCATTGGAGAAGGAAATGGCAACCCACTCCAATGTTCTTGCCTGGAGAATCCCAGGGATGGGGGAGCCTGGTGGGCTGCTGTCTATGGGGTCGCACAGAGTTGGACACGACTGAAGCGACTTAGCAGCAGCAGCAAAACCTCTTTAGATGTGTGCTTAGCTCATTATCAGCCTGTTTCCTAATACTTGCATAGTTGAAAAGTGATTTGAAAGTGTTAGTCACTCAGTCGTGTCTGACTCTTTGTGACCCCATGGACTGTAGGCCACCAGACTCCTCTGTCCATGAAATTCTCCAGGCAAGAATACTGGAGCAGGTAGCCATTTCCTTCTCCAGGGGATCTTCCTGACCCAGGGATCCAGCCCTAGTCTCCTGCATTGTAGGCAGATTCTTTACCATCTGAGCCACCAGTGAAGCCCAATATTTGCATATAAGAATATAAATTTTCTTCTTGCTTTGGCTATATCCCACAATTTTTGATATATGGTATGTTTATTATCATTTAGTTAACTATTTTCTAATTGCCATTATGATTTTCTTGACATAATATGGTTATTTTAGAAACATATTTAAAAAATTTCCAAATATATGGGGATTTTCTCGTTCTCTTTTTCACTTTCATTTCTAGCTAAATTACAATGTGGTCAAAAGATTTCAATTACTTAAATTTTGATGGGTCAGTAATTTATTTCATAAACTTTCCTGTGCCCTTCAAAAGAATATATATTCAGCAGATGTTGGTGCTGCTTTTGATATATGCCCACTAGGTCAAATGCGTTAATTATACTGATCTTTTTTCTGTTTTTATAATAAAGTCTTGCCTCTATGTTGAACAGTTAACTAAAAGAAGTGTGTCTTAAAGGTCCTACTATAATCATGAATTCATTAATTTTCTCTTATAGGTATATAAATTTTTGATTCATGAATTTTACCACATTATATATTTCATACAAATTTGAAAAAACAGTATTTCTGGTATATTGTTATCTGATTCTCTGGTAATGTTTTCTTGTTTTGAAATCCATTCTTTGTAATATTGTAACACCAGATTTTGTGGGAGGGAAGGAATTGTAGTTTTATATGGCATATACTATAGTTTGTATGTATGTATGTAGTTTATATATGGTATATATTTTAAATCATTTTATTTTTAACCTTTCTTTATCATTGTATTTCAAACATATCCCTATATATATGGACAAAATACAAGGTATTTTTTCAGGACCATCTTTGTCCTTTATTTTGAGCATTTACTAATAATTTTATCTAGTTCAGTTTTTTTATATATTTTGTTATTTTAAAATTTTGTTCTGTGTATTGATTTTTCTTTCTGTATTGCCTTATTTGGACTTGCTTTCCTGCCCATAAGTTGTGATATTGTTTACCTTATTTCTATTCATTTAGTTGATACTTTAGATTTGCAACATGCACACTTTAACTTATAAATATGTAAAGCCAATAAATTACTGTTGTTATTGACTTAAATACTTAAACTCTGTTTAACCCCATCTGATTTTTTTAAATGTATTTTAATGCCATCATTAAGCACATTATTATAACGTTTAAGGGACACTTAGTTTTACGCCCTATTTAACACGTTCTTTGTTCTTCAATTCTTACCCCTCAAAACTTTTCTCTGGAATTATTTCCTGCCTGCCTGAAGTATTCCTTGAGAATTTTCTTTGGAGAGGGTCAAATGGTCACACATTCTTTTAGTGTTTGTTGAAATTTGAAACTGAAAATTTCTTTATTTTTCCTTTATTCTTAAAAGAACATTTTGCTGTGTGTAAAATCTGTTGACGTTCTTTTTCCCAATACATTCAGTAGATCATTTTCCTCTTTTCCAGGTTCCAGTATTTCTTGAGAAGTCTGTCAATATAACTGATGCTGTTTTGCTGGTATGAGGGTAATTCCACTTAGAATTCTTTTGGTCTGTTTTAAGATTTACTTTGCTTGGTTTTCTGCAATTTTACTCTAGTGTGTTCAAATGTGAATTTCTTCTTACCCTACTCAGGAATCACTGGACTTCTAGAAGGGATTGGTTGGTGACTTCCACCTCTAGAAAGATTTCTGCCCATAATCTATCGAGATACGTCCCTGTCTCACTCTCTCCTCTAGAACTCCAACTAAATATACATTAAACTTCTCCATTTATTTTTCATGACTTTTAATCTCTCTTCCATATTTTTTATCTTTTGCTCTCTCTGTTCAGTCTTTTGGATAACTCCTTCTGACCCATCTTTCTGTTCACCAATTCTCTCCTCAGTGTCTGAGTTGCTGTTAAAAATACCCACACTTATTGCAGAGCACAGGACTCTAGGGTACACGGGCTTCAGTAGTTGTGGCACACAGGCTTAGCTGCCTTGCAGCATGTGGAATCTTCCTGGATCAGGGATCAAACCCATGTCCATGGCACTGCTAAGCAGATTCTTAACTGAGCTCCACAACAAGAGAAGCCACCACAATTGAGACACCCGTGCACTCCAACTAGAGAAAGTCTGTGCACAGCAACAAAGATCCAGCGTAGCCAAAAATAAATACATTAATTAAATAAAGTTTTAAAAACAGTAAAAAAAATCTAGATCACTTTTCACAATTATCTATTTCTTACAGATATTTTCAAGTTTAATTTTCATTTCTTTAAATGGGGTAGACACAGTTGTTTGATAGTCTCTTATGATTTATCTCAACACTGAGTGTGTTGCTATTTGGGATCCAAGTTTTACAAGCTATGGATAAGTTCTTGGCCGTTACCTCCTTCCCTGTGCCATCCAGGCCATGCAAGCTACAGCTCATTATCTTCTGCTTAGGCAAATGTCCTCAAGACAAAAAGGGCCTTTGTCCTTGACTTACCATTCTGAGTTGTTTCTTATACTTAAGTTTTAATTTAGTAATAATTCATGTCTTTTCCATGCTCTTCAGGTTTATTAAAGAGGTTTATTTTTAAAACCTTATCTATCATTTTTAGTTGTTTTCAACAGGAGAGTTCAACAGAGTGCTACATATTATCACAGCACTTGTGCATACACACACACACCAAATAGGACATAAATGAGTGTGTGGTTGCTTGTGAGGTCTAGGCTAGATTCTATACCTTTTCAGTCACTTTCAGTTTCTAGAAAAATCTTATTTCTGAGTTTAAGATGTTGTGCTTAATTCTTGAGTCAAAGCGTGGCCTCTCCCCTTCTCCCTGCTTGCTTCCGGTAGGGAGTGGAAGTGTTGGAAACATGGTTAGAGTCTAAGCCATCTCCCTTCCCTTCCTTTTCCAGGCACTAATTCTTCCAGTGTTGGTGATCCAGACAAAAGAGTGTGCAGAACCCTCCTCACATATGTGTTAACAAGCCCCTATTTTTGCTCTGGCTCAGTTTGGTTTGATCTGATACTGGTGATCTCAGCTGTTGTGGCGAGTTCCTCACAGGCTTGGAGTATGATGTTCTTAGGGTGAAGATTGCCTGCACCTGGACCTTTCCATTGCTCAAGAGCTTCCTTTAGAGACCAGGAGTGTCTCCTCTTTGCCCAACTGCTATATGTATTCCTAATTCTTTGGAAGGAATGATGCTAAAGCTGAAATTCCAGTACTTTGGCCACCTCATGCGAAGAGTTGACTCATTGGAAAAGACTCTGATGCTGGGAGGGATTGGGGGCAGGAGGAGAAGGGGACGACAGAGGATGAGATGGCTGGATGGCATCACCGACTCAATGGATGTGAGTCTGAGTGAACTCTGGGAGTTGGCGATGGACAGAGAGGCCTGGTGTGCTGCGATTCATGGGGTCGCAAAGAGTCGGACATGACTGAGCGACTGAACTGAACTGAACTGAATACCTTCTCAACATTGAATACCTCACTACTTGACTTGCCAGATACACATCTGGGCAGCCTCACGGTTATTGTCTTAAAATTCCCATACTTCTTTATGTGCAGTTAGGATCATTACCTGGAAAAGGAAATGGCAAACCACCCCAGTATTCTTGCCTGGAGAATTCCATGGACAGAGGAACCTGGCAGGCTACAGTCGATGGGGGTTGCAAAGAGTTGGACACGACTGAGGGACTAACACACACACACACACACACAGATCATTACCAGGGTCTGTGTGCCCTCTAAGTCGCCTAGGAAAATAAGGTGTTGGACCACTCTCCTTTCTAAGTACTTTACACTCAAGCACTACTAATAGGGCCTTCCAAACAGGGTCTCCTACTTCCAGAGCTCTCCAAACCAAGTGTATCTCCAAACCTCAAGGGACATATGGCAAGCAAACCTCTTTCCTCATGGACGGAAAGATCTGCTAAAATCACAGTACCATATTCTTAGGTTCTGAGCCCCAAATGCCTTCCCAAGAACCCCCTCACCGTCTTCTGCTTCCAGACAGGATGCACACACAAGGGCCTGACCCTGAGCTAGCATCCAGCCAAAGAGTGAGGTGCTGGTGCTCACCTTATAACACCTCTGATATTTAGGGGTGATTCTTTTGGAGTTCCCCTCACTGGCCTTCAGGAGGAGAAAACTGCCTCCTCATCTCCAGGAGGTGGAGGATGAAGGATCCTGCTGACTTTCCTCTTCATCATCTGTAAAATGTGTGGGTAGTATTAGGTACGCTACTGGTACTTCCCAGCAAGGATGCAGGAGGAAGGCTGGCCCCTGAGGCTGGAGTGTAAAGTACTGATTGCTGCTCATCCTCAAATGACATTATTCTCAAATGTGTGAGAACAGGAAGAATCTATCTCATCACCTTGTTAACAGGACACATATTCTTAATGGGTCTGCCCCTAGACTTCTACCATTGCTCTTCCCTTCTATGCTGGTAGGCTCTTGGATGATTTGTAAACATTTTGTCTTTTTTTTCCCCTCCATCCACATTTTCTAATCCCCTAATGACTACATATTCACTGTATAATATAAATAAATTTCTCTGCATGTTCTACTGTATTAGCTAAGAGTTGCTGTGCTGTGCTTAGTCACTCAGTCATGTCTGACTCTTTGCAACCCTATAGACTGTAGCCCACCATGCTCCTCTGTCCATGGGGCTTCTCCAGGCAAGAGTAGGTTCCCATGCCCTCCTCCAGGGGGTCTTCCCAACCCAGGGGTTGAACCCACATCTCCCACACTGTAGGCAGATTCTTTACCGTCTGAGCCACCAGGGAAGCCCAAGAATACTGGAGTGGGCAGCCTATCCCTTTCCAGGGGATCTTTCTGACCCAGGAATTGAATTGGGGTCTCTGTATTGCAGGTGGATTCTTTACCAGCTGAGCTACCAGGGAAACCCAACAGTTGCTGCTGCTGCTGCTGCTGCTAAGTCGCTTCAGTTGTGTCCGACTCTGTGCGACCCCATAGAAGGCAGCCCCCCAGGCTCCCCCATTCCTGGGATTCTCCAGGCAAGAACACTGGAGTGGGTTGCCATTTCCTTCTCCAATGCATGGAAGTGAAAGGTGAAAGTGAAGTCGCTCAGTCGTTTCTGACTCTTAGCGACCCCATGGACTGCAGCCTACCAGGCTCCTCTGTCCATGGGATTTTCCAGGCAAGAGTACTGGAGTGGGTTGCCATTGCCTTCTCCACAACAGTTGCTAGAGCCCCTTAAAAATATTCGTTGAGTTTTTACTAATCACATTTTAGTTTACATACAACTTGCTTTAATTCTCGGACATGGAAATGAAGTCCTTACCTTTGACTCTTTTTTCATACACTTGAATTTCAAACTCTACCACCACATTTTGTTTTGACTTTTCAATTCATACTTTTAATAAAAGTAATTTCTGTTTCAAAGCTGTAAATGAAATGAAAAAGTGAAAATTAAATGTTACGCTTAATCTCTGACTTAGCATAAAAATACCTCCTCCAAACAAGAGATAGGTGGAAATGATAATTGTTCTGTGCCAGCCATTCTAAGAGAAAATTTTAAATATGCCCATGTAGGTTACTCCTAAAATGAGAAACTCAGTCTTTGTCTCTCCCAGGTAGGAAGAAACTTACTGGCATTCAATTGAAGTACTTTTTTGATTGGATTAAATAAATTTTTTTCCAAGTTCCAGAGAACTTGGAAATGGTTCTTGACCAGCCTGGTATTTTTCCGTCCGTCTCTGGCTAACTAAGTGTTCTTTTCAATTGCACTTATTTGTCCTAGTACATCCAGTTCATTGGGCAGGCACTTTGAATTTTTAGATGAAAGTTCTTGATGAAACATAATTCGAATGTTTTTCACTCTGGCATCATGACCTAAACACAGCAAAGAGTTTTCAGTTTCATTAAGCATGTATTTATCAAGCCTCATCTCTGTGCCAAGTTCTGTGCTGGAGACTATGTGAGACTGGGGGATGGGAGGAACAATCCAAGTTGTGTGGAGTCTGAAGCAACAAAAATGATATACTTGTGTGTCTCCTGTGCATTAATCTCCTTTGGACACTCCTTAAAGATTGTGGTTTCCTCTCTCAAGAGTGTAACAGTTTACTGCAGAAGATAAGGATTCCACATTTTAAACAACTAAAAGGCAAGGTAAGAAGGACCTTATTCAGTGTGAATAGTTTGCTGTAGTGAACTGATAGTGGAGTTCAGGTGTGGAAGGATCTGTGCGCAGCATTGATGGAGCATGGTTACCATGAGCTGGGAACCAGATGAGCTTGAAGAATGAATGGGCATTGAGTAGACAGTTGGACAGGGACTTTCTGTGTGTGAGAAGCAACAGGGGAAAATGGACAGGGTAGAGAAAAAGTGAGTCCACAGCCTGATTAGAACAGAGACGGCAATAAATATAATTAAGTACTGTGATCCTATGAACCTATCTACAAATGCCAAAAAAACCCACAAAAACACCCAGAAGGGCAGTTGACCAGTTGATAAGTAGAAGTGGAGAGTTTGCAATTATTATGTGTATGTGAAGTAATAATATTTTAAAATATTCATCAACCTGACATGTAGACCAAAAAAACCACCCTTAAATGACTGTTTTAATTAAAGTTCATGTACCAACATTATTTATTCCAAAATTAAGTCTTTTATGCGTGATATAAAGAAAAAAACAATAGCACATATATGGATTCTTTACATATATGGTATCATTTAATTTATATATCAGTTTTGTGAAGTAGGAATTGCATTTGGTTACTGGTAAAAGGGGGCTTCCCTTGTAGCTCAGTTGGTAAAGAATCTGCCTGCAATGCAGGAGACCTTGGTTTGATTCCTGGGTTGGGGAGATCCCCTGGAGAAGGAAATGGCAAACCACTCCAGTATTCTTGCCTGGAGAATCCCACGGACAGAGGAGCCTGGTGGGCTACAGTCCGTGGGGTCACAAGAGTTGGACACAACTTAGCAACAAACCCACTACCACTGGTAAAAGAGATAGGAAACTGACTGAAACAAGAGAAGGAATTATTTTTTTCTCACATTAAAAACCTCTAAAGATAATCAGTCCCAGTCCAACTCCAGAGGCCCAGGCTTGGCTTCTTTCATTTCCCTGTTCATTAGACTTAGTGAATGGCTTCTAGTCTCATGACTGCTTCGTGGTTGCAAAGACGGCCACTATAGCTCTGACCATCACATCTTATGTTCCCTGTGGGAAGAAGAAGAAAGAAAGCTGGGAAGCTAGGAGGGAACACCCCCTAACTCTCTTTAAAGATTTCAAGTTCCACGTTCTCTTTAAAGAGATTTCCAAAAAGCCCCATGCAGTGATTTTTGAACCATGATCTCACCCCTGTCTGCAAGGAAGGATGGGAAATATACTTTTAGCTGATCATATTCTGCTCCCCAATAATACAGAGTTCCTACTAGTAAGAAGAGGGAGGAAAATGCATATTGGCTAAGCTGGTAGTGGTCTCTTTCAGAGTAATCTTACATCTTACAGCCGAGGGAACCAGATCTCCAAAGTGCTAAGCTCACGACCAGGTCCTGAGCTCTGTCCACCCTCTGTAGTGCATGTGCCTAAAATTCTAGGCTTGGTTTCCCTAAGGCTGATCTTTCTCGTGTACTTAGTGAACTGTTATGCTCTCTCAGGATTGATCACTTTCTGTCTGCAAAGAGATGCTTCAGCATCCGTAAGAAGACGGGGAACTTGGACTGAACAATTCCCTGTGTATATATAGGTTAATTCGGCTGCACTTGAGGTTGTGTTAAGTGCAGTTTGTGGGTCTTGAGTATGAAGTGCCTACACAGACCCCATGTCTGCTGTCATATGTATTTCATTTCAGCTGACCCTGTCTTTCCCTTCATTCCTTTCCATTTAACATTTACCCTTTCATCATTCCCTCCCAAACAGCCACATTTCTGCCTCTTTCAAATCTGACACTCAATCACCAACTCCCTTATTGAAAGAGATTGTGAGAAAAACATGTACAGGGAAGCATTTTATTCAACCTCAACCCTCACTCTACAATTTATTATTATCATTAATTATTATTTTTAATGTTAAACATTAAGGCATCTTTATTACAGGCAGGGATTATACAGTTACTTAGATAACAGTATTGTTTTTTTTTTTTTTCCCCACAAACTGGAAAAACAAGACACTACCTGTTCAGATCGCCACTTGGCATTTCTCTGATTTACAAATAGCCTAGCAATAGTCCTAATTTGTATTACAATCCTAATGCTGAGTTGAAGCTTCACGCCACCCATAAGATTCCTTACTTTCCTCCTGATGATTTTATGTCTTCTTACTTCTTCAAAATTTCTAGTCCATGGGTTATTAATTTGTCTGAGTATTTTGGAAGAGACTATTAGATGCTCCCTAGTATACATCATTCTCTCCCTCTCTCTTTTTTAAGAGAACTTCATCATGAATTTCAGATGGGATAATGGCCTGAATTAGCAAAGGACTGTATTCCTAACCTCACTTGCAGCAAATTATTGTTATATGACTATGTTTAGACCATTGGAAAATGGATAGCAGCTGTAATTGCAACTTCCAAATCACATTCTTATTGGGAATTCCCACTTCTCTCTTTCCCACTCCCTATAGACTTAAATACAGATACGGTGATAATAAGATAGCTTTGTCCATAAGGACAAGGGGAGCACCCTGAAAAATAGTGGAACAATCAAAACAAAAGGAGACAAATCCTTAACACCCTCTTGGATCATAACTATCCACATGCCTTGGATGGTTTCTCATCCAATTATATGAGACAGAAATAAGTTTCTACTTAGTTTGAGTCACTCTTTTGGCTTTTTTTGACACAGCAACTCAGATTATGCCCTATTATTACACTTGTTTTTTTATTTTCTAAAATGTTTATTTTTAATATTTTTTAAAAATTGAAATATAGTTGACTTACAATATTGCACTAATTTCAGGAGTACAAGATAGTAATTTGATTTTTTAATAGACAATACTCCATACAAAGTTATTATAAAATATTATGAAGTAGTGCCTGTACATTACACCTCTGTAATTTATTTTTTGAACATTTCCTATATACAAATCACTGTGCCAGGCACTACTGAGCTTATTATGAAACATAAAATACAATCATGATTGACTTGATTGGACTCAGAAAGTAAGCAATCGAAATGAAATAGATAGACATTCAATGACAACCCATGGTGCCTGGCAGCATATAAGTGCAAGTCAAATGAGGGAAGATGAATCTTCTAAGTGTTGAGAGAAAAGAAAAATCTCTTTTGGTTGAGGAGGTCAGGGAAAGCTTCATGAGACAAGAGGAAATTGATTTGATCTTTGTGAAAGGAGAGCTAAAATGAAATGAGAAGTTTCTTTGGGTGGAAAGATAAAAGTCATAGCAATAGGAGACTGCTAAATGGATTCAAGAGATGGAAGTGGATGGGTCTGGCTAAGATAGCTGGTTAATATGGAAACGGAGGGAAAAGCGAGACTAAACAACTAGTCTAGGGTCAGAGCAGAGTGTCTTAAAAGCTGACTAAGGAATGTGGATTAGATATACCTTTGGATTTTATCTAAATTACATATAGGATTTAGAGCACCACTTAATGAAAGTTCTGACTTAAAAGGAGTAACTCTGGGAAGGGAATGTGCATTGGTGCAGCTACTATGGAGAACAGTATGGTGGTTCCTTTAAACAACTAAAAACAGAGTTACCATATGATCCAGCAGTCCTACTCCTGGGTGGGTGTATGTCCAGAAAAAATGAAAACTCTTATTCGTAAAGAAACTTGCATTGCAATGTTCATAGCACCACTATTTACAACAGCCAAGATATGGAAGCAACCCAAGTGCCCATTGACAGACAATTAGGTTAAGAAAACGTAGCAAATATATACAGTGTAATATTACTTCGCCATAAAAAAAAAAAAAGTCAAATATTGCCATTTGCAGCAACATGGACAGAAGTAAGTGAGAGAAAGAAAAACATTATATGATCATGTATATGTAGAATCTAAAAAATAATACAAATGAATCTATATACAAAACAGAAACAGAGTGGCAGGCAGAGAAAACAAACTTATGGCTATCAGAGGGAAAAGGGGGAGGGAGGGACAAATTAGGAGTATGGGATTAACAGATACACATTACTCTACATAAAATAGATAAGCAACAGGATTTACTGTGTAACACAGGGAGCCGTATTCAGTATCTTGTAATAAGCTATAATGGAAAATAACCTGAATATACATATATATATTTATATGTAGAACTGAATTACTTTACTGTATGCCTACAACTAACACACACTGTAAATCAACTCTACTTCAATTTTAAAAAATAAAAGGAGCAACTCCAAGTCTGTGTGAACAGTGTTTCATGTGACCCATTTCCCACACACTGAGTGTTCTTTTTCTCACCTGTTCTGAGCTGGCGCAGGCCCCACGGCTCCTCCTCTTTCTCTCGAAGGCTGCTTGTCATCTGTACTGGCCCTCTTCTCAGTGCTTGTACCAAGTAAGAGAAAATGGAACTGACTCCAATCCATTTTACAGAAGTTGAGTTTTGCCTGTTTAACTAAAAGGTTTAGGGAAAAAACCCCCAAAAACCTGAAAGCAATCTCTAGAATATGGCCTTTGATTATGTCATGATTGTATCTAAGAAGATAAAGAAGGATGATGCTAGAAGCCGTGTAGTCCACACACTGGAACCAGGAAAGTGCCATGGCTCTTCTTCAGAATCCCACCCGACTTCCTGTCATCGATGCTTGCAAGTGAATTTTGCAAAATGATACTGGTAGTCCTGATTCTGTCCAGTCCTAGTAAGAGAATTAGGTAAGGGAATTAGTAGTAGCAGTTCCTCTTTCCAGTAGACAGATTCCTTCAAGCAATAAGTAACAGACTGCTGCTGCTGCTAAGTCGCTTCAGTTGTGTCCGACTCTGTGCGACCCCATAGACGGCCGCCCACCAGGCTCCCCGGTCCCTGGGATTCTCCAGGCAAGAACACTGGACTGGGTTGCCATTTCAGACAACCTAACCCAAAAAGGCTTAAGCTAGAAGTGAACTTATTAGTTCACAGGGGTTGCAATGAACTAAATGAGTCCCTCCCAAAATTCATATGTTGAAATCTAACCCCCAATGTGATGGCATTAGGAGGTAGGGCCTTTGGAAGGTAATCAATATCATGAAAGTGGAGCCCCCATGATGGAATTAGTGCCTCAAAAAAGAGACCCCAGAGAGTTCCCTCACCCTCTTCCTGCTGTTTGAGGGTACAGTGAGAAGTCTGTTATACAGAGAGGATAACAGAGCCTTACCATGCTGTCACTCTGATCTCAAACTTCCAGCCTCCAGCGCTGTAAGAAACAAATTTACTCAGTCTATTGTACTTTTTATATAACAGCCTGAACTAAGGCAGGAGTCATACATGGGGTCAGTGTGGCCACTAGTGATGCCATCAGGACACTGTGTGTCTCTGTCTCTCAACTCTATTCTCAACTGCACCGTTATTTCTTACACTCCCATGCCAGTAAGATGGCCATCATTAAATTCAAGTTCAAGTCCAAGGGAAAGAGCACACACGTCCTCTAAATAGTTGTTGCAAAACTTTCCGTGTTGTAGCTCTTCAGATCTGATGAGATATTTCATTTTCCAAGCCTGAGTCTCATGCCCCTCCCTGAAGTTTCAGCCAACTACATTCAAACACGTGGATTGAGAATGGATAAGAGTGGTGGCCATGGTACTATCACCAGGAGAAGGGAGACGTGGACACTGTGGGTGGAGCAGGGAATAACAAATGTCTACAACTGTTACTTTCCAAAATGTCTATCTACCAATAATACATACACGATTTCCCCCATACTTTTCAACTTTCTGGTACCATTGTCATATGACATTTATAAGAAGAGAATACACATAGCCACAAAATGCTGTGCCTAGACTATACTGTTATTTTAGACTGCTTCTCTGAGAATATGGGGAGCTGACCTTTTTGGAGCAAATGTCCCTTGTCAAGGGATTCACTTTCACTGTAATAGTTCATCTTTACAATAGCCCTTGAAGTAGGCATATTCTTACATTTTAGATGAAGAAACTTCAGCTCAAAAAGACTAAGCATCTCTGTGTCACATAGCTAAAGGAGAACTGGTCTTTGGGCTGGAAGTCAGTTTTTTCTGGATCAAAAGCCACTGCTGCTTTGACTGATTCATTGCCCCAAAGTCTGATTTCTTTCCAAGGACCCATTCTCATTTCCATGGTCATGAAATTATGCTGTGCATGATCCCCCCCCTTTTTTTTTTCTCTCTCTCTCTCATTAAATTCCAAACCACTGATTGTTTGTAAAGATAAAAATCCAAGATGTAAGAGTTGAATGGGATATTAGAAATAATCTAGTTCAAGACTAAAAATCCTGCTTCAGAAGAGGCTGAGGCACAAAGAGGTGTTGATCATTCAGGATCACAGAAATAGACAGTGTTCCTGGTCGAGGCCTCTAATTTCCAGGCTAATACTCTGGCTCCTCCACTTTCTTTCTTTGCTTGAATATAACCTTGGGAAACTTATCTTAATCTTCCTGGCTTTCGTTTGCTTTTTTGTAAAATAAAGAGCAGAGTATTGAATTTCATTGATTCCCAAGTGCACATTATTTTGTATTTAAAAATCTAAATGTGGCTTAAATGGAAAGCAAATCATAGTTTGTTTACATTCTCTTAACAGTACGCATGTAAAACAGTGGCATTATCTCACTGTCAGTGATATCTTAGATTCTATGAATGTGGAAATACAACTTTCATGTTGTTATTGCAGAGATGTAATAAACTAATAAAGATGTGTCATTCAGAATAGTGCCTGGCACAAAATGCATAAATGCTGAGTAAACATTAGTTGGTATGGTGGGGGTAGTGATGGTTACACTGCATATAAATAAGAATGTGTGTATGGCTTGGCCCATGTACTCTTACTGGGAGACAAAGTTGTCCCTGGACTTCATTGCCATTTATAGCTTTGTCTCTTTGATTTGTGGACCACATATACTGGTTTTCCATTCTTATTCTTCATTCCTGAGTCTTGTACTCAAATACACTTGGATTGAATTACCCAGATTAATTTTTTCTTTTGTTCATATCATGTAGAAAGGTGACAAGCTGTCACTCATCTTTGTGTTATAAAGACACAGGGTACAGCTTGTACCATTTTTCCTTGTTTTTTAGTCAATTGATAAAAGTGGGTTTTACAAATAGTTTCACTCAATACTCTCAGCCTAGTCTTTTTATGGCATAAAAAATGTATCACAGCAGGTAAATTGGTATGAGAATTTTTGAGGTAGAGATTTATCTTTGCTTAGACTAGTAACCATGGCTTTCTCTACTAAGAAGGGAAGTCTGATAGAATTCAGATGTAAGTTTAAATTGGTACAATATCAAACTAAGTCAAGTTTTATTGATTTCCAAGACAAGTTTTTGAGAGATTTTTGTTCATCATATTTCAAAGCATAACTTTGAAAAAGCAGGGTATTCTTTTAAAAAATAGGGCATTCACAAAAAGCATTGTGTTTCTTTCCTCTAGTTCCCAAACTTTTGCTGCCTATAGATTTGAGATCAAAATAGGCGGTATCTTTACTGATCTTGTTATTTAAAATTCACAGCTCTTCATCTTATTCTTCTATTCATCATTTTCCCTGTTGTCTTTCAGAATGTCTATAAAATGATGGGTTATTATTTCTGCTACTTCAGTTAGTGTTTATGCCAGCAGGGGAAACATTATTTTATTATTTTTAGAGAATAAGAGCTATTTCTTGAAACAGGAAATTGATCTTGCTATTTTAGAGAAATAAAGCAAAGACATCTTTCTCATCAATCTTTACTTGATTTCCTCTCAGGAGTCTTTTCCATTCCCTAAAACTACCCCCTAAATAAGTGAGAAGCCTTTCCCATCATATAAAGTACAAATCTCTCTTTATTGACATGCTACATTATATTTATTTCTGTTTCTGTCTTCTTTCTAGATGGGGCACTCCCCAAAGACAGGGACTGTGGCCATTTCCTTGCTGTATGCACGTATCTTAGAGTACTAAATTTAAAAGTATGTTAAATGAAGAAATGTCTAACTTGCAATCACTCTTAGAGCTCTGAGGGTAACTGTGTATTGAGTTTCAATATTAACGTTTATCCATTGGGTAGTAAGACTCACCACCAAAGTAGATTTTAGTTTCTCAGAGCTGCACCTGCAAAGTTGCTTGTACCACTTTAGGTAATAAACTGCTAGAGATACTTATAGGCACATATTTACTTAATATTAGGCTGGGCTAGAAAAGAAACCAATTTGAAATTGCTTCCTCAGCTGAAAGCTCTATGCTAACAATAAAGTTTAATTTCAGCAGCTGTAGTTCTCAAATCAATAGACTGCAAAGAGTGTGGCAAAATTTCAGTTTTTGGTTTTGAATACTAAGCAGGTCAGAAGTTGCATTATTTAAGAATAAATTTACTGGATTTTAAAAGAAGCTTTTGGAAAATTAGCCATGTGGATTTATATTATTTTCAATAATGATCTAGATCTCCAGAGTAGAGGAAAATAGCATCCAACCACAAACCATCATATCAATTACATGAACATGAGGGGTTTCAAACATTTATGGCTTCAAGAGAAAGACTTAAGATAAATTTATAAAGGATAGATATTAAATTACAGTAGACAATTGAATATTCTTACCTAATGAAGTTTCAGAACACTTTCTTTGGTCTCTCCTATTCTTTGTTTAGACAGAAAATGTGGCAGTAATACCTCCTGGTAACTAGACTGTGTTATGTAATAATATCTGGCTGTTTTCCCCTGTTAGTAGTGTTTGCTCTAGTGTAGGAACATGTGTGTGATGGATGGTGACCATGGCTATATTGGCCATTTAATCTTGACCTTGATTCCATGACCATGAGTATGTTGTCATACTTTATCTTTTAATAACTAACTATGCTGGTAGGCACTGGGGACAAGAATATCAAATCATGGATGTTTTTAAAATCTAGAAGTTCAACTTAGGAAATAAATTTGAAATGTAAGTAAATTACTTTGTCCTTAGGAAAAAATGAGTGGTCTTAGTCTTTCCAGGGTCATCAAAGCATGCACTTAATCCAGAGTTCTAGGCTCCCTTTTCAAACTGTTCATGGGGTTCTCAAGGCAAGAATGCTGAAGTGGTTTGCCATTCCCTTCTCCAGTGGACCATATTTTGTGGTTTGGAGAAGACTCTTGAGAGTCCTTGGACTGCAAGGAGATCAAGCCAGTCAATCCTAAAGGAAATTAATCATGAATATTCATTAGAAGGACTGATGCTAAAGCTGAAGCTCCAGTATTTTGGCCACCTGATGCAAAAAGCCATCTCATTAGAAAAGACCCTGATGCTGGGAAAGATCAAAGGCAGGAAGAGAAGGGGACAAAAGAGGATGAGATGGTCGGATGGTATCACTAACTCAATGGACATGAGTTTGAGCAAGCTCCGGGAGATGACAAAGGACAGGGAAGCCTGATGTGCTGCAATCCATGGGGTCACAAAGAATCGGACATGACTGGGCGACTGAACAACAACAACAACCAGGCTCCCTATCCTTGATGTCCACAGGTTGAGGGGCAAGAAAGCCACATCTACTAAGATTTTCTACAGTTGGGTTGCACAAGAAGGTATTGAAGTGATCTGGAGTAATAGGCAAGAGTTGTCAGCATTTCTGAAAAGAACACTGAGGGTTAGGATGATTAGTGTTGAAAACATAGTGACAGAGGAGACAGGGGGCCAGAAATGTTGCTGAATGGGGTCAGGACCCTGGACAGATCTACTAATCTTTATTTACTGGGGGACTTCTCTTCTTGTCAGCTTTCAGAAACATGGAGCCATCTCATTCATTGACTTTGACTTGGATTGAACTGTGAAACTTTAGTGTCATGGTCTTAATATTTTAGACTCTTTCCTTTTTTTGAGATGGGAGAATAGGAAATAAATCTCATCAACCTTTCATATCCACTTAAAGCTTTAGCAACATGGAATCATACTGTATTAATTATGGAATGGAGTGGTGTTGGATTGTATGCTATCCTTATACACTATTGTCTCTTGCCAGCATGCATTTTCTCTCCTCAAATGTAGAGATTGATATGAGCAGAGCCCAAGACTATAAAAGAAAAGATGTTTCCAATTCAATTTGTGAAAAAGCCTGAAGGTATCCAGTTGAGCACTTATTTTGCTCTATCATTGAAAGAAAGAGAAACACAAGTTTTCTCTTTTTAATAATTTTGTATAATTAAACTTCAGTCTTTTAGATGTGATGCATACTAATAAATTCTCCATGGAATCTTTCAGAAGTAAAGCACAGCTGTTCAATTCATGAATTTATTTTGCAGTGTCTTAATAGAATGTTTTCCTCAAAAAGAATTTTATTCTTTAGATGACCCAAATGACCTTCTGTGTTTTATCTTCTCTCTCATCTCTCTTAGTTTTGGGCTCATTCTTGATTGAAAACACTTGTTAGCCTCCGTTCATTATACTTCTGGTATCAGGTCAGTTTGTATTCCTGTGAGCTCCGTGCCCATGTTCAAATCACCATTTTATTTCACCCTCCTCTGTCCCAAAGATTGTACTTGCTGCAGGATACTTTATTATTTTTTTTAATTTTATTTTATTTTTAAACTTTACATAATTGTATTAGTTTTGCCAAATATCAAAATGAATCCGCCACAGGTATACATGTGTTCCCCATCCTGAACCCTCCTCCCTCCTCCCTCCCCATACCATCCCTCTGGGTCGTCCCAGTGCACCAGCCCCAAGCATCCAGTATCGTGCATCGAACCTGGACTGGCATCTCGTTTCATACATGATATTTTACATGTTTCAATGCCATTCTCCCAAATCTTCCCACCCTCTCCCTCTCCCATAGAGACCATAAGACTGTTCTATACATCAGTGTCTCTTTTGCTGTCTCGTACACAGGGTTATTGTTACCATCTTTCTAAATTCCATATATATGCGTTATTATACTGTATTGGTGTTTTTCCTTCTGGCTTACTTCACTCTGTATAATAGGCTCCAGTTTCATCCACCTCATTAGAACTGATGCAAATGTTTTCTTTTTAATGGCTGAGTAATACTCCATTGTGTATATGTACCACAGCTTTCTTATCCATTCATCTGCTGATGGACATCTGTTGCTTCCATGTCCTGGCTATTATAAACAGTGCTGTGATGAATATTGGGGTACACGTGTCTCTTTCCCTTTGGTTTCCTCAGTGTGTATGCCCAGCAGTGGGATTGCTGGATCATAAGGCAGTTCTATTTCCAGTTTTTTAAGGAATCTCCACACTGTTCTCCATAGTGGCTGTACTAGTTTGCATTCCCACCAACAGTGTAAGAGAGTTCCCTTTTCTCCACACCCTCTCCAGCATTTATTATTGGTAGACTTTTGGATCGCAGCCATTCTGACTGGTGTGAAATGGTACCTCATAGTGGTTTTGATTTGCATTTCTCTGATAATGAGTGATGTTGAGCATCTTTTCATGTGTTTGTTAGCCCTCTGTATGTCTTCTTTGGAGAAATGTCTATTTAGTTCTTTGGCCCATTTTTTGATTGGGTCATTTATTTTTCTGGAGTTGAGCTGTAGGAGTTGCTTGTATATTTTTGAGATTAGTTGTTTGTCAGTTGCTTCATTTGCTATTATTTTCTCCCATTCTGAAGGCTGTCTTTTCACCTTGCTAATAGTTTCCTTTGATGTGCAGAAGCTTTTAAGGTTAATTAGGTCCCATTTGTTTATTTTTGCTTTTATTTCCAATATTCTGGGAGGTGGGTCATAGAGGATCCTGCTGTGATGTATGTCAGAGAGTGTTTTGCCTATGTTCTTCTCTAGGAGTTTTATAGTTTCTGGCCTTACGTTTAGATCTTTAATCCATTTTGAGTTTATTTTTGTGTATGGTGTTAGAAAGTGTTCTAGTTTCATTCTTTTACAAATGGTTGACCAGATTTCCCAGCACCACTTGTTAAAGAGATTGTCTTTAATCCATTGTATATTCTTGCCTCCTTTGTCAAAGATAAGGTGTCCATATGTACGTGGATTTATCTCTGGGCTTTCTATTTTGTTCCATTGATCTATATTTCTGTCTTTGTGCCAGTACCATACTGTCTTGCAGGATACTTTAAATTCTGTGAGGTTAATTGGGATTTTATTAAAATATGATCTCTGATTCTTAACTTAGATGTTTTATAGGTTAAGTTATAATCTGAGTTCATGAAATGTTCAATAAGGTGATTTCTAATTTAAAAATAAGGCTAAAAACAGAAAGAAAATAATCCGGCATTATGTTTAATCTAAATCCCCAAGGAGACATTTTCAAACCATCATTCAATATTCTACTGACTTAAGCTGGTCTTATTGACAATGAATTGGCCACTGGAATCTTGGTAGAGACTCCTTTCTCTCTAGGATGTACCAAACAACATTGGATTGAGTTGAAATCCTTGAGGGTTTGAAGACCTTCTCTCACCTCTCACACAGCCTTAAACTGCTCACTCATCTCATTCTCCATCAAGAGAATGAGAATGTGGTTCCTTCTGACCATTCAATACCAATCTCTTGTACCAACTTGAGTGAAGATATAGGAAAGGAAAATGGGAGGCATGAAAAGATGGTGAGGAACAAAAAGCAGAACTGGGAGACTGCCCATGTGTTTTGAAACAGGGCCACCGTGTGGTCTTCATTATATTCTATGTGTTCTATGTGAAATTTCTTTGGCAGTCCTTTTTGGGATCTTTACCAAAAAATGTGCTTGGACCAATTAAGAGCATAAAAAAAGTCCCTAACAAGGCAGCATCTTGCTTTATTGCTCTTTCAAATAAATCTCTCACTTTCTATGGCTGATCAACCCTGGTAGTTGAGTTCATCTGAAAAGACACATGGAGATAGTCCAAGTACTTTGTCAGAAACATAAAAATGTTCTATTAAGGTATTTGTAGGTTTTAAAAAACATAAAAACACTTTCTGATATGCTCTGATCAAAAATCATTCCTTGCAACATTCGGGTGACTTCCATTCAGAGGCATTTCAAATGAAAATTTTGAATTAATTGCTGAGAAAGGGAATGTCCAAAGGATAAATAAAAGTGTTCACTAGTCACTACTCAGAAGGCAATATACAAAAGTGCAAACATCAAGGATTCAAGAAATTAAAAAAATTTTAAATAGACAAAGTCCATATCTTTGTCAATTCAAGAGATTAAATAATTTTTTTTTTAAATTTATATCACCTACTCAGAAGCAATTTGGGTCACAACAACACTTGTTTCAACTATCTGGGCTCTTCCTTGACCTCTTCACTCTCTTGTTTCTCTTTTCTTAAGTTTAGATGATGCCTTTTTGGCAAGAGCCTAGAACAGTAGCAATCCATTCCCAAACTTTGAAGCATCTACGGGAAGTAATCAGAGGACAAATACTCCTGATTTTCATATACTAAACCAAGTGATATTTGCTATGTGTTTAGCAGATATGTACCAATAGTATTCTGCTATGGTAAGCAAGGTAGTTAGATCCTGGACTCAAGGCATTTATAATTTAAAATCATCAATAAGGATAAACATTCCAAAGCACATGTCAACAAGAAAGGGGCTGCCTAATAAATCTAGAGGTGGAAGGCAGAGACAAGCTTCTAAAGAAAGCAATATCTATTTACAATTTAAAAGAAACATTTTGCAATTTTTTTTTTTTTTTGCAAAATATGAAGAGAATGAGTTAAAAGCATGTTAGCCTTCTAAAAGATGCTTGTAAGCAAAAACATGATGCTGCGAATTTTGGTCCTCTCAGCCTGTGTTCCCCTCTTCCCTTTCAGGGCATCCTCTAACTTCTGACACTTGAGTCATGAAGTGACTTCTATTCTCTATTCTCTACCATTCAGATCTAATTAAAATAGTAATTTACATCTCGAAGTCCATTCTATTCATCCAGTTTCCCTTTTCCAAAAGACATGTCCTTAAGTCTCATCTCTCTAGTGAAATGAAAGTCTTTACTCCCTGTTAATAAAATCTTAAACATGAAAGTTCATAGAAATTTAAACATCAGCGAATATACATGTGGGCGCAGGGATGATATCTGAGAAATAAACATGCCTTCTTGGACCACTGAGATTATAGCTCATTAACTGAATGTACCTTAAATCACTTTTGATTTTTGAACCACCTTGTAAGGTCTTTTTAAATGTTTTATTGGTGTCTGAATAAACTGCCAGTGAGATAGTAACAGTGATGATGCTGGCGGTAACAATTATAATTATCCTAATTGCTTAGAGTGTCATCAGGCAAAGAGCTCTGCATTTCATTTTCTTTCAGAGCAGTATGTACCTGCAAAGATTTTTAATTTAGGCATATAAGACAGCATTTGAATGAAGAAATATTATCAGAAACCTATTAGGAGGAAAGAATGGGAATCTTGCCATTATTTTAGTGACAGCTTTGCAAAATATGAAGAATGACAAAGAGAAGAGGCAGCAGAATAACATATGTTAGAAAAAATTCAGCTTCATTGTAAGCAAGTTACTGAATCCCTCTAAGGCTCAACTTCTTCACTTGCCATGCCGAGATTTAGCCCTCTAGCTCAGTAAATCTTTTTTCTTTATTCTTTCCTGTGGGAAAAAAAGGGAAAAACTTAGGCTTGAAAACAATATATGAAATGAAACCAACAGTGACCATAGGGAGAAAACTTTTACATACTATGTGTCAATGAGTCCAAGTGTCACAAATGTGATATATCGCTACTGTAAAATAGTCAGTTTGGAAAGTTACCTGGAACACATGAAACATGAGAAGAGAATTCAGAGCACTCCAACAAAAGTTTATAGAAACGCAATCAATTTTCTGTTTCTCCTATGGGAAGTTCCTTATGATGCCAAATTTCTCTCTCTTGTAAAACTTCATTTAAATTCTGTTTTTAAGCCTTTCTATATTAATTATATGGAATGTGATTCAGACCTTTTAAGTTCTTATGTTTATATATACTTATAGCATAATTTGCATGTTCTTATGCTTTTATTGTTGTCTTCCCATGTATTTGCTATGCCAGTTCCCTGCCAATCCCATGTAAATTGTAAGAAACTTGAGGGCCAGCTCATTGCTATTTTAATCATTGCTAAATACAGTGTGTTCTTTTAGGCCTTATCTTACTTGACCTCTCAGATGTGAATATCAGCAGTTACCACATCTTCCTTTTTGAAATCTCCTTGGTTTCTGTGATCCTGTACTCAGCTAGTTCTCCAATCTCAAGCTGCATCTGCTCGTATTCCTTCATGGGTTCCTTTTTTCTGACAACATTTTTGAAGTTGATGTTCTTCAGGGATCAACTTGCTTCTCACTTCATTCTACAGATGCATCCAATATTACTTTATTTGCTCCATTGACTCCAACTAACATTCATATATACCAATAACTCCCAAGTCCGGAGCTCCAGCACATTCTCCCTTCAGACCTCCAGGGACATGCATTTAAGTGCTACCAGACATCTCCACTTACATGTCCCACAGGCACTTCAACTCAGCATCTCCAAAATGAAACCTAATATCTTTGTCTTTCTCTCCCAAGACTTGATCTCTCTTCCTGTAGTCTCCTCTCCAAGAAGACTCCTCCATCTACATCACTGCCCAAGACAGGGAGTCATCCTTAACCCTATCTCTCTCGTCCCAAAATCAAACTAGACTCCAGTGCCTATGAGTTCTGCCTCTCAAAGATCTCTTTGATTCTCTTCACTTCTTTGTGTCATGCCTACTACCAACTTGGTCAACATCCACCAGATTCTTGCTGAATTATTGGAATAACTTTCTAATCTCTTCTGGTCTCCTCCAAGATGCTGGCTTGCCCAGCAGTGCCCCATTCTCTGTATTGTAGTGAAAGTGGTCTTTCTAAATTGTATATCTGATTTAAGACACAGCTGCTGAACCACACGAATTAATCTTCCTAACCCTCAGAAATTCATTTTCCTCAGTGAGGCCAGCAAGCTCTTTATGGCAGCCCCTTTTCTGTTTAGCCTCATCCCTTGTCACTTACTTTCTCATCATCACCATTCCAAACCATTTGAAATTTTCCAAATGTGACATTCGCTCATATCTGCAGCCTGTGAGTCCACTCTCCCCACCTTTAATTAAGTTATACAGAGTGGCATTTAAGAAGGATGGACGCCACAAGTAAGGGTCTGCATGCCACAACTAATGATCGGAGATCCTGAATGCCGCAACCAAGACCTAGCCCAGCACAATAAATTAACTTTCAAAAAAGAATGATGGAAGGGATGTAACATACAACATGATAAATGTGACACTGCTGTATATTATATATGAAAGCTGTTAAGAGAGTAAATCCAGAGTTCTCATCACAAGGCAAGTTTTCTCTATTTCTTTAAGGTGGTATTTATATGAGATGATAAGGTGTTCACTAAACTTACTATAATACTTCATGATGCATATAAATCATATCATTATACAGTATACCTTAAACTTACACAGTGTACTGTGTCAATTATATCTCAATAAAACTGGAAGAAGAAAAAAATACGCAGTTTCAAAGCAACTTCTCCCCTTCCTAAATTGAGCACTTCACCTTAGAAAAGGTCAGTTTTAAGAGAAGAGGGTCAGTAAGTTTCCTTGTGATTTAATCATGTTAACTACGGTAGAAGTCTTCTCTGTAGAAAGCTATTTACTGAGTTTATTTAGATCACTGGTTCTGGATCCAGATATAATCTATTTATTTTCTTTTTCAGCTTGATTGAGGTAATGTGATAATTATATATATGTATACATTGGGAAAGCATTGCCTGCATCAAGTTAATCACCACACCCACTACATCATATATTTACCCCTCTTTTGGGTGAGAACATTTCAATTCTACTCTCTCAGTAAATTTCAGTTGTACAATAACAGTAGTATCAACTATCATCACCATATTATACGTTAGATCCTCAGTCCTTATTCACCTTCTAACTGAGTTTGTACCTTTTACCAATCTCTCTCTATTTCCTCCACCCCTGCCCCCAGCTCTTGGCAACCACTTTTTTATTCTCTGTTTCTTTCAGTTCCCTTTTTTTAGATACTGCATAGAAGTGATACCATTCAGTATTTGTCTTTCTCTATCTGATTCATTTCACTTAGCATAATGCCCTCCTGCCCTCCTCCACATTTCCCAGGTCTCCAGGGAGGATTGCAGGCAGCCTGTAGATGTTAGGCTAGAGTACAAGTCTGAGCCTCAGGCAGCAGCTTTCCAAGTGTACAGATGGACCGCTTTCTATGAGAGACTGGGAGACTGGTGAATTTGCCCGCTTCCTTTTTGCTGAGCCTTAGAGGGATAATTGTGCACCATTTAACAACTGCTCCTTTGTTTGCTATGGTCCGTGTGAGTTGTCTGTACTGCCACTGGTAGTGACCAGGTCAGCTTGTCTTTCTACACCTGCTCAAAAGATGGTGCTATAAACCTGAATCACTTTCCTGATGCTGCCAAGTCACCTTAGCTTGTCCTCTGTTTTCTTTCTGAAGGACCTGGATCATACAAAGCAAGCAATAGACACAAGTGAAGAAAATAACTCTTAACCACTGACATGGATATCTTACCCTTGCTCCCAAGCTAAACATTCAGGTCTAGCAATAATTAACCAAGCTTATCACCTTTTAATAGAACAAGTACAGTGGTTTGGATAAAACATCTGGATATGACAATTTATTTAGCACAATACAAACATGGTCGTAATTCCCACACATACTGAAAGAGATCAGGTTTCTAGTTAATAGGCTCTGCATCTGTGATATAGTGCTTTGATATCCCATTTGGTTTCCATTATTAAGCAAACATATTGCTTATTTTGCATCCATGAGATCTGAAGTCCTAAGCAGAACAGTAAAGATTAATTTCATCTTCATCGGAATCTTAATGTTACTTGAAGAAAGCATTTGATTGTGAGGCAGTACTCCATCTCTACTTTGCCAACAAAGGTCCATCTAGTCAAGGCTATGGTTTTTCCTGTGGTTATGTATGGATGTGAGAGTTGGACTGTGAAGAAAGCTGAGCGCTGAAGAATTGATGCTTTTGAACTGTGGTGTTGGAGAAGACTCTTGAGAGTCCCTTGGACTGCAAGGAGATCCAACCAGTCCATCCTAAAGGAGATCAGCCCTGGGATTTCTTTGGAGGGAATGATGCTGAAGCTGAAACTCCAGTACTTTGGCCACCTCATGCGAAGAGCTGACTCATTGGAAAAGACTCTGATGCTGGGAGGAATTGAGGGCAGGAGGAGAAGGGGACAACAGAGGATGAGATGGCTGGATGGCATCACTGACTCGATGGATGTGAGTCTGAGTGAACTCCGGGAGATGGTGATGGACAGGGAGGCCTGGCGTGCTGCGATTCATGGGGTCGCAAAGAGTCGGACACGACTGAGCGACTGAACTGAACTGAACGGAACTGAATTTTCGATTGGGTATTCATAGGCCCACTCTTTGTCACTTGATTCTTCTTCATATGTTATCTGACATTTCCCCCCTAAGTATGAAGAGCTACTAATTCTCAGTAGATGGGTTCAGAGCACAGGCACACATTATGAAAATTAAGTGTCACATGAAAGGGTCCAAAAACATCAGCCAGAAACATTCCTTGAAAATCTGGCTGCCAGAACTCTAGACGATGATTCAGGTAGCATAGAACTACTGCAAGGTGGAATTAAATCTTTCCCAGGCTAGTCTTGGACACCATGCTTCTCAGAATGCAACAAACGTCTGCCACACTACTTCTCTGGCTCCTACTGAACTTTCAGTCAATAAAATCTCACAGCTTCTCTTCCATGGATGGTTGTTAAATCAGTTGCACATTCTGCACTTTTACCATTGATTTTTTTTTTAACTTACAGTTTATAGTTTTTCCCAAATATATTCTGTCTTACTAGTTTTAAGCACTTTCTCTGGCCCACTTGTCTTTGATGGCTTCACTAAGAAGAAGAATCACCAGTCATCGATTTAGCCCTCCTTCTGAATATTCTACCTCAGGATGTTTACATCAAGCTAAATCAGGACATTCTGAACTGATGTTATTATACTAAATGCCTTTAACTGCTCTGCAATCAATTCCCAGGAATGGAGTGGGCATGGGGGAAAGGGAAGGGATGGAGGGTGTGAGATAAGAATAAAATTTTGGAGGATGAGTGAATTTTTTTAACGTTGGAATCAAGAAATTCATTATAAATATGAAAAACACAGCTGTAATTGGCATAGGGAGTGATTCAGTCTTCAATCCTGGCAGTCTTTTAACTTTGGCAGCATGAATTGGACCTGAAAGCTTTCTACTGCTTTGGGTTCTGATTTTCATTTAGTCTTACCAGCAAGAAAAATCACCCTGGAGCCATGTGCATACTGATTTTGTTAATTTCCTCAAATATGTCCCTTGTTTAAATCACTGCTGATTAAACATTCTTGACATCTTTCCTTTCTCAATGTGCCATGACTCATCAGGTGATCCCAGTGGAAGGTTAAAGTTAAGTCTGTTTCTTTAAAATGTTTATTAAAAATGAGCAGTGGAAAAAACAATTGTGGCTGAGGTGGTAAATGCCTCTGATGGGCTATGTGTCTTTTAACCATGGATAGTCTTCAAAAGATAGAATATTTGCTATCAGGAAACATCGCTAGGAACTGAGCCAGACCAAAGGCTTGGACTATGGCACGGCTGAGCTACTGCAGCCAAACAAGCACCTCCCAAGTGGGCTGATTGCTCTGCTACTGTGGAAGGTCACTCAAAGGTAGTAATTTTAGTAGTGACCATGAGTTTTCTCTTTGTACTGTCAGAAACAGTGTTCAAATTCACTGTAATATCTGATTCTCTATTTCCCTAACAGTCTGAATTTTAAGATATACAATTACTTGCCACAGAGAAATCAGGCTTGGTAGAATGTAAATTGAAAGTTCATTTATAGGGCATGGCAATCCACTCCAGTATTCTTGCCTGGAGAATCCCATGGACATAGGAGTCTGGTGGGCTACAGTCCATAGGATAGCAAAGAGTCAGACACGACTGAAGTGACTTAGCATGCACACACGCATGCTACTTTTAGCATGACAAAAGTTAGATTTTCTGTTCCACCTATGAAAATAACAGGCAAAGGATGACTACCACGGCAAATTACTGACTCCCACCTGCCTAGTAATCTGTCAAACTCTGTCAGTTGTGTTAAGGGAGGAAATAATCATAGGCAGTGTGATACAATAGAAAAAGCCCTGCTCTGGAAGTTAAGAAAGCAAGTTTTCTCTTCTTGACTCTGCCCACAAATTGTGTGACCTTAAATAAGTTGTTTAAACTCTCTGATATTTAATGTCTCATCTGTGTAGACATTAGACTAAAATAGCTTCTTGCATTTTATATTTCTTTCCATGGCTTCCCCAACCCTAACAAGAATTATCTTTCTGAAATTTTCCTAGAATTTTATATGTGTAGCTCATTCAGTGCAGTCTGGGACATTAATTTAATTATCACTTGGAAGATGATCTGAAGAAAAAAATCAGATAACAAATGATGCATTTTCTTCTGCCAAGAAAGATGGTATTTAGAGATTTGGCTTTACTGACTTCAGGGATCATGGGTATGTGTGTGTATGTGTATCAGAACTGCTATCTTGGGGTCTGAGGATGAAGAAGATTTAAGTGCTATGTTATGAGCCATAGAGTCAATACATTCATACATATGAGGTCTTTCACTGACACTTCTCTGGAATTCAGGCTGGTAATCTCTGATCTTTGTATCTGAACATCTTTGTTTCTATGGGGGAGTTATTCATTTATTTAAGCTTACTTTAGAAAACTGTGGAGCATAATCATTTGGGAGCATGTGCTCATGGCACAATGTCAGAATAATGCTAAATATTTAAAAGTAAGCAAAAAACTGAAAGTTGCTTCCTTTAGGCTTTGTTATTGACAATATAAGTGCCTCATGATTTGGAGAATTTTAACATCATCTGTAGGTTGTCATGGGAACAGCTACTGCTATTACCAGCCTACCTGGAAGGATCCAAATGTAATAATTCAAAAGTCTTTCTCCTGACTATGACTTATAAAATGGCAAATATTTTCTTCCTCTGTTCTATATACTTCTCCCGTTTTTCACTTTCTGCTGTATCAGAGGCCATTTCTTGCTCTGCGTTTGTTTTCTGCAGAACTGCATGGCTGCATTAGCCAATTACCTGGGATAATGGTCTTCTTCTTCCTTGAAGATCTAGAAGGAATATGAACTGCAGGGGAAATAGGGTTTGAGTCATGGCAACTATTGGCTTAGAGAATTAGAAGGAAGAAGTTGTCTTTTTCTTCAGTTAAGAGTAGATAATGGAGGCTATGAAATTATGCTCTTGTAACTCAATCATAACTGCTAGAGTGACTCAGCTAAAATTTAGTCTTCTTATTTTATGGAAGAGAAAGCAATATTGATTCGGGTTAAGTAAGTGGATGCATAAGTTTAGCATACTGTATTTTCATGTACCCATGGTATGTTATTTATTTTGTCTCTTTTTAATAAGTTCTGGTGACTTCCAGGTCAGGATGGTGAATGAAACCAATGCTAAAACTCCCATTTTCAGCTAAAAATAGGACAGCTTGATAAACTAGATTTTAGAAATTGAAAAGCACATCAGTTCAGTTTAGTTCAGTCGCTCAGTCATGTCCACTCTTTGCAACCCCATGAATCGCAGCATGCCAGGCCTCCCTGTCCATCACCAACTCCTGGAGTTCACTCATACTCATGTCCATCGAGTCGGTGATGCCATCCAGCCATCTCATCCTCTGGTGTCCCCTTCTCCTCCTGCCCCCAATCCCTCCCAGCATCAGAGTCTTTTCCAATGAGTCAACTCTTCGCATGAGGTAGCCAAAGTACTGGAGTTTCAGCTTTAGCATCATCCCTTCCAAAGAAATCCCAGGGCTGATCTCCTTTAGGATGGACTGGTTGGATCTCCTTGTAGTCCAAGGGACTCTCAAGAGTCTTCTCCAACACCACAGTTCAAAAGCATCAATTCTTCAGCGCTCAGCTTTCTTCACAGTCCAACTCTCACATCCATACATGACCACAGGAAAAACCATAGTCTTGACTAGATGGACCTTTGTTGGCAAAGTAATGTCTCTGCTTTTGAATATGCTATCTAGATTGGTCATAACTTTCCTTCCAAGGAGTAAGCGTCTTTTAATTTCATAGATGCAATCACCATCTGCAGTGATTTTGGAGCCCCCAAAAATAAAGTCTGACACTGTTTCCACTGTTTCCCCATCTATTTCCCATGAAGTGATGGGACCGGATGCCATGATCTTCATTTTCTGAATGTTGAGCTTTAAGCCAACTTTTTCACTCTCCTCTTTCACTTTCATCAAGAGGCTTTTTAGTTCCTCTTCACTTTCTGCCGTAAGAGTGGTGTCATCTGCATCTCTGAGGTTATTGATATTTCTCCTGGCAGTCTTGATTCCAGCTTGTGCTTCTTCCAGCCCAGCGTTTCTCATGATGTACTCTGCATATAAGTTAAATAAGCAAGGTGACAATATACAGCCTTGACGTACTCCTTTTCCTATTTGGAACCATTCTGTTGTTCCATGTCCAATTCTAACTGTTGCTTCCTGACCTGCATACAGATTTCTCAGCAGGCAGGTCAGGTGGTCTGGTATTCCCATCTCTTTCAGAATATTCCACAATTGATTGTGATCCATACAGTCAAAGGCTTTGGCATAGTCAATAAAGCAGAAATAGATGTTTTTCTGGAACTCTCTTGCTTTTTCGATGATCCAGTGGATGTTGGCAATTTGATCTCATGGACACACCTAAAAACAAGGAGGGGAAATATGTGGTCCAGAAACCAAGATATTACCATAAAAATGGCAAAACAAAACAAAATCAAACAGAAACATGTTTGGTTCAGGCAACTGAAGGTGAGAGACTGGCATAATCTAACAGGAGCTACAAAAGGAGGGACAGAGAAAATGGGCCCAAAGCAACATGGCAAGAGAGAATGCCGAGAATTTCTCAGAATGAAGGACAAGGAGTTATATCTATATGAGATGATTGATGTTTATTAAATCATTTCATGATGTATATTTATCAAGTTATCATAAAGTACACCTTAAACTTACACAGTACTGTATGTAAATTATATCTCAATAAAAATAGAAGAAGAAAGAAAAAAAGATTAGGGTCCTTGGACTGATGGATTCCACCGTGTGTCAAACTGGTAAATATACTTTAAAAATTGACTTCTAGACATATGATAGCAAGATTGCAGAATATTAAGTAAGATAAAGAGAAAATCCTGCAAAAGAAAAATAAAAATCAGATTAATTCTATATCTTTTTCTTAGTAAAAATGGATGCCTATAAAGACTGCCCTGGTGGTCCGGAGGTTATGACTGTGCTTCCACTGAAAAGGCCATGGGTTCCATCCTTGGTCAGGGAACTAAGATCCTGCATGTCTCAAGGTGTGACCAAAATTTAAAAAGAAAAGATGCCTAAGAAAATAGATTATATGCAAGCTTTCTGAAAAAACCTAAAGTAACCATACCATAGTTCTATAACCAGCCTATAATATATGAATATATTTTAAAGCAAACTTATACCTCTAAGACAATGACCATCATTAGGAAAACTTTGAAGGTCTATTTTTCAACTAACTAAATATATAGGGATGTACAAGAATTAAAAATGGGCAAAGAATCAGAAAACCATAATGAAAAATTAAAATGAATTCTGTTTGTAAACAAAAAAAATTTTTATTTTTAGTAAATATTTTAAGTAGAAAGTATATAGCAGTTGGAGAAAAGCTTGAAGAAAAGTGAAATATGCTAAGATTATTGTCTTCTTCAGAAGGGGAGAGAGATGCCAATTAACTTTGAACTTTAAGAAAATATAAATATATGTACAAATGTTAAAAATTTTAATGGTCAACAGTAAAAGAAAAAGAAAGGAAGAAAAATTGTAGGAAGGGAAGGAATAAATAATATGCAAATATGTGGATGGGAAAGGGAGAACTAATCAGTTGACGAGACAGGAAAAAGAAATAAGAAAAAACAAGCAAAGGAAAGGGATAATAGATTAAAAACACAAAATAGTATGGCAGACACAAGAACAAACATATTAGCAATCATACAATGAGCATCAAACTTATCTTCTAAAAGACAGAAACTCTCAGAATTAGTAATTCCATCAGTGTTCTGTCCCCAGAATTACTCAGAAATAGATAATAGCATAAAAAAAATATTTTGACAAATATCAACATCAAGAAACTGACATAGCAATGTCCAAATCATAAAAATAGAATAGCTTAGTGAACAACATTGAAAGGGTTAAAGAAAAGATACTACTACTAGTAAAGGGAATAATTCCCCCAAACAACAAAAAGAATATGATCCCGATGTATTCTCCAAACTATCCACCCTATGATCCCAAACTTAATTGTGTGATTTAATTGGTTAGATCTTTGGTATTCAGTTGTTAAAAGCATTTTAAAACTAATAACTGGTGAAGGAAGTGACAACCACTCCAGTACTCTTGCCTAAAAAATCCCATGAACAGAGCAGCCTGGTGGACTGCAGTCTATAGGTTTGCAAAAGAGTTGGACATGACTGAGTGACTAAACAACAAAAACAGGAACAATAACACAATTTTTAATGATGATAGTGAAAATATATAAGACAATGCCTATATTTTTCAATTAAATCAAACAAAAAAGGTATTACCTGAGAAACCCTTCACACTTTGATCATGTTCTCTTAAGAATTTGCATTCCTGGTTCTCTATTATTTCATTGAATTATGTGTTATAAATTTTAGGAATATTCTCCTCTGCATAATTCTGAAATACAAGTATCTAGATAGTATTTCAGTGCATCTATTGAAAAGTAGCTCTATTTTTATATGTAAGTATCTCTTGCCCTTTAGTCTTGTTTTTGTTTCCTCCCCTCAGTAGGAGGACCTTTAATCATGATTTTGCTGAAATTTTAAATTTTGTTTATTAATATAGTCAATTGCTCAGTTGTATCCGAATCTTCGTGACTCCATGGACCGTAACCCACCAAGCTCCTCTGTCCATGGAATTTTCCAGGCAAGAATACTGGAGTGAGTTGCCATTTCCTTCTCCAGGGATCTACCCAACCTAGGGATGGAACTTGTGTCTCTTACATCTCCTGCATTGGCGGACAGATTCTTTACCACTAGCACCACTGTAATGCTTATATATAATTAAGAAATTATATCTCAATTCTTATGCTTGAAAACTAAATAAAATATTCAAGATAGTTCTCTTACTATTTATCTTTTCCCCTGTAGTTAAAATGAATAAAAAAATCAAGGTGACATATAATTACAAATAGAAGGAAACCCAAAGTCAAGATAAATCAAACTATTTACATCATTTGAATAATTTAAAAACCATACCTGATGTACAAAGAATTATTAATTGAAATGTTAATTTTTGTGTTTTTTGTCTTTTTTGATTTAGATGACATGGGAATTCTAGCTGGGATTGGAAAGAAAGAAAATATATATATATATTCCTTGAGGAATGTGTCTATAATAAGAGGTCTATAATTGTTTGCAGTCAGTATATGATTTTGGATTAAATATTGTTTTATGACTATTATAGGTAGGTTACTGGACTTTCTCTTGATTTTCTCTTGATCTTATGCCCTCTGATATTTTTTAAAAATTATTTTATTGAAGTGTAGTTGATTTACAAAGTGTTGCTTTTTACTTACAACAAAGTGATCCAGTTATACATACTTTTTTCATATTCTTTTCCATTATAGTTTCTCAAGTGATATTGAATATGGTTTCTTATATATACAGTAGGACCGTGTTGTTTATCCATTCTCTATATAGTAGTATCTGCTAATTCCACACTCCCAAACCATCCTTCCCCCGCCCTCCTCCCCTTGGCAACCACAGGTCTGTTTTCCATGTCTGTGAGTCTGTTTCTGTTTTGTAGACAGGTTCATTTGTGGCGTATTTTAGATTCCATGTTCACGTGATATCATAAGGCATTTGTCTTTCTCTGTCTGGATTCCTTCACTTAACATGATAATCTCTAGGTCCATTCATGCTGATGCCAATGGTTATACCCTTCTGTATTAATCAAGACATCCTGTCTCCTGAGATTAATGTTGTACAGCAAAAAATTTACTCTATAGCGTAATACAAAGCAGGAGAGTGCTAATTTATTGTCATTCCCTTAACACTTTGTGTAAAGAAAACATGCCTTTTTAACAACAAATATGTTTCCCCAATGCCTATTTCTTGTCAACAGCCATGGTTTAATCTTTGAGAGGCAGATGTACACATCTTTTGGCTGAAAATACAGAGATCAATGTTATACCAAACACATCAAGAGAGAAATTGGGGATGGTTGCAAAGACTCTTAGCATTTAGTTTCAGAAATGCTTTTTATAGTCCTGGACAAAAACTGGCTTCATGCCAGCTCCCAAAATGCCTCCTTTGGAGTGTAATCTCTTGAGAGATTTTTCATTATTGTCTTTACTGTTTAGATCAACACCAGGCAGACTGAGTGAAAACAGCCCTTCAAATCCATTTTTAATCTTTCAAACAAGCAAATTAGCTGTGAATTATTTATCAAGCACATCCAGGTGGGCACTGATACAGTGAAAACAGCTTTCTGCATTCCTCTAATCTAGAGTTTTTTGAGTCTTGGAAATACTGCTGTCACCCCTCTTTCTTTTTGGATTTTTAAATTGTTTCCTAAAAATAGTTTGATATGCCATTGCAGAACTGAAAGGTATTTGCTTCTTTGTCCCAAATTAATAGATAAAATCAAATTGCTGAGAAACATAGTACTTGGACCAACAAACGTTTAGGATTTACAGAGACACGCATAGAAGGAATTAGGGAAGGAAAAATTGAAGGAAGAAAGACTTTTTTTCAAGGATGGCAACACTTTGGGGGCTTAGAAAGAGGAATGTAGAATGTTTACTCTGCTACTTCTACCATACCAGTCAGTGAACTTGATTTAAGGGAAGAATAAGTCAACAGAAATTCCTTGATTTGTAACTTTATGAAGTCAACATGAATTCTCTCTTTCCGTTGCTGACCTAAATCTTTAGTCAACCCAAATACCCTTTTTTTTTTTTTTTTTACAATGTGTAGACTTATAGACAAGATCAGCTTTGTATTAGCCTTGTATTACCCTTACTTCTAAACTATAGGCAAATTTCCCAGCTGCTTCATAACCTGAAGGTTAAAAAGTCCTGGACAAAATTATAGAATTAACTCAAGCAAAACTAAGAAATTCTTGGAAAAAAACAAGCAGAGCACACTCTATTAGCATTGGGAGTAATACTACTGTGTAAGTAGAAATATTGTGATTCTTCCCTGGTGGTTCAGTGGCAAAGAATCCACCTGCCAATGCTGGGTCAATCCCTAGGTCAGAAAGATCCCCTGGAGAAGAAAATGGCAACCTACTCCCGTATTCTTGCCTGGGAAATCCCATGGACAGGGAGGAACCTGGTGGTCTACAGTCCATGGGGTTGCAGAGTCAGACATGATTTAGTGGCTAAACAACAACACTAAATAACAGGACAACTTTTAAAACATCAACATACATTTCAAATTTCAAAATGAGTTCTATGAGTTTTAAAAAGTGACAAATGTTAACTTTTATCTTTTTTTAAAAAAATTATTTTACATGTATACCTGTGGTGGATTCATTTTGATATTTGGCAAAACTAATACAATTATGTAAAGTTTAAAAATAAAATAAAATTAAAAAAATTATTTTATTGAAGTATAGTTGATTTATTAATAAAATGTTGTGTTAGTTTTTGGTATAACAGCATGATTTGGTTATAATATACATATTCTTTTCATATTTTTTCCATTTTGGTTTATCACAGGATACTGAATATAGAGCTCTGTGCTATACAGTAGGACCATGTTTATCCAACCTATATATACTAGTTTGCATCTACAAATCCACAACTCCCAATCCTTCCCTCCACCTGCTGCTGCTGCTGCTGCTAAGTCGCTTCAGTCGTGTCCGACTCTTTGCGACCCCATAGATGGCAGCCCACCAGGCTCCCCCGTCCCTGGGATTCTCCAGGCAAGAACACTGGAGTGGGCTGCCATTTCCTTCTCCAATGCATGAAAGGGAAAAGTGAAAGTGAAGTCACTCAGTCGTGTCCGACTCTTCGTGACCCCATGGTCTGCAGCCTACCGGGCTCCTTCGTCCGTGGGATTTTCCAGGCAAGAGTACTGGAGTGGGGTGCCATTGCCTTCTCCCCCCTCCCCCTACCCGTTGGCAAACACAAATTTGTTCTTTATGTCTGTGAGTCTGATTATGTTTCACAGATATGTTCGTTTGTATCATATTTTAGATCCCACATATAAGTAATATGGTATTTGTCTTTCTCTAACTTCCTTCACTTAATATTATAATCTCTAGGTCCATCTGTGTTGCTGCAAATGGCAATATTTCATTCTTTTTAAGGTTGAGTAATATTCCATTGTATATGTGTACCACATCTTCTTTATCCATTTATTGGTCAGTGGATATTTAGGTTATTGGTACATATGGGCTATTGTAAACAGTGCTGCTATGAACACAGGAGTGCACATATCTTTTTGAAATATAGTTTTGTCTGGTAATGCAGCAGTGGGATTGCTAGATTATATGACAAGTCTATTTTTAGTTTTTTGAGGGATCCCCACTCTGTCTTCCCCACTGGCTATACCAACTTAACATTCCCATCAACAGTGTATGAGGGTTCCCTTTTCTCCATGCCTTTTCCAGCATTTGTTCTTTGTAGACTTTTTAATGATGGCCAATCTGACCGGTGTGAGGAGATACCTCATTGTAGTTTTGATTTACATTTCTCTAATAATTAACAATGTTGTTGAGCATCTTTTCACGTGCCTAGTGGCCATCTCTATATCTTCGTTGGAGAAATGTCTATTTAGGTCTCAAAATCAACTCTTAATGAGCACTTATTATATACTACAATTAATTCTCATAAAAATCCAAAGGGTTAAGAGCTGCTAACATCCCCACTAGTTGAGGAGGAAACAAACTATAGACAGATTGAGTAGCTTGTTCAAAGTTGCATCGCGAACAAACGAGGCCAGGGAAGGGCTTGAACACAGACCTTCAGCTTTCAGAGCCCACCCCTTTTACTTTTGGACATTTGGCCTCTCTTCCCTCCACTATACCTAACATTCCTAAAACTATTATTATAAAGTACTGGGAAGACCCTTTATCAAGATAACGAAAATGTACTTATAAGTGTCTTGTACAGAATCGCCACAAAGCACCTGAACTATTAGCAGCTCTGATGGTCACAGCAAGACTGATGACTGTGTTCTTCTCACAGTAGTCTTTTCTGTCATGTGCACTGCCCGCTCAAGTTTGCATTGAGTAATGTTATTTTGGGATGGAGAAGACGCCAAAAGATAGAAGAGAGTAAGTCAAGGATACACATCAAAAATATTGTGCATTTTTTACTCTACCAGAGAAAAACACCACTAAACCTAAAATAGATAAAAGAGTTAAAAAAAAAAAGAAATTTAGCACCAATGATGTGTTACATACTTTATTATGTAAAACTCAATTCTCCTAAAAGCTCTGTGTGACATAAGTATTATTGCCCTTTTTAAATGTGAGGGACCTGAAGTAAACTAATACAGAGACAGAATTCAAACCCAACTTTTCTCTTGCGAAGGTCTTTGCTCTATCTTCTACTGTTCAGCTACTCTATGGCTTTGAAATGCAGAGGTAAAAACCAGTTCTGGAGTCAACTCAAATCCTCGGTATCCAAATTATAACACACACGCCCCACCCCCCGCTTATTCACTGCGTAATCTTGAGCAAATGAGTGCATCTCTCTGCAGCCTGATTTCTCTATTTGTAAGATGGAAATGAGCATGACACATAAGGAGTTGTTGTGGGGACTGATTACAAAAGTACACAGAAGAATGCCCCTGGGCACATTGTAAAAAGGCTCGATAAAATGTTGAAATAAAATCATTGTTCATGTTTTTATTATTATGAACCATTGTGACAGTAGTTGGAACAAGGTAAATATGTTCATTTCCACATTTGTAATCAACATTGCACTGGAGTTCTTAGCCAGAGCCATAAAACAAGAGGAAGAAAAAATCAAGTTGTGCAGTTTGGAAAGGAAGAAGTATAATGATGTTTACTCACAGATGATGTGGTAGAAAACTTAGAAGTAGGTTTGGGTACATGCAGGATGTTTTGAGAATGTATACATCTATTATTATATTGCTGATATTTACTATTTACAAGTCCTTCTTTCCTTGTAAGACTTTGAGTATATCAAGGGCACTTGGCTCAGTAAAGCCTGGCACAGAGTAGGAGCTAACTCTATGTTTCACTCCTACAACTTATCCAACTATATGTATTTAACTGAGATCATTCCAGATACTTGACTCTATGCTAGACTGTAAATTAAGAGAGGAAGAAGATTAAAAACATTCTCTACCCTCATAAAGCTCAATTTTTCTCAGGAAGACGGGTATTAAATAAGTAAAAATGTAAATAAGCAAGACCATTATAGACTGTGATACATTTTATGATGGAGATAAAACAAATGAGATAAAGAGTAATCAGGGGAGACACCTTAGACAGGGTGGCCAGGGAAAGCCTTTCTAAGTAGGTGGACTTTAAGCCAACAACTGAAGGATCAGAATGAAATAGCCATACAGAGAGCTTGGAGAAGAGTATTCTGAGCAGAGACAAGAGCAAATGTCCTTGACAAATGCATGCATTACAGATGAATTAATAGTATCCGTTGGTTAATAGTGTTCCAATGATAATTTAGTTCGCAATGTACATTACTATTTTTTGGATATTTCCCTTTCAGATGCTTCCCCCCAATTGCCAGGCATGTGAAAATATAAAATTTTCAAAGTGCATTTTCCTTCTTTAAAAAAACATGTTATGCACCTGTCATTTGTACATATAAATTCATAACCAGGCAAGCAGTCCTTGGCAGCCCTATTAAATTGTATACATATGAGTTATGAATGAGTTTGTTTACTAGGTCCAAGAATTAAATATATCCCAAGGGCTAAGAAATTCTCAGCGAGTCTCTGCCAACTCCACAAAGTTATAGTCTTGTATAAATCCCACAAGGAGTGGAAAGGGATTATCTTATCATCCCTCTACATAGAGTAGATGTAAAGTAAGCAAATGCTGCTAGAGCAGAGGAGAAAATTGATCAAAATAACATTCACAGCTTCCCTGGCAACTCAGTGGTAAAGAGTCTACCTGTCAGTGCAGGAGACATGGGTTCGATCCCTGATCTGGGAAGATCCCACATGCCGCAAAGCAGCTAAGCCCCTGTGCCACAACCATTGAGCCTGTGCCCTAGAGCCCGGAAGCCACAACTACTGGACCCGTGCCGCAGCCACAGAAGCCCCTGAGCCTACAGCCTGTGCTCTGCAGCAAGAAAAGCCTCTGCAAGGAGAAGCCCAGGCACTGCAACTAGAGAGCAGCCTCAACTTGCTGCAACTACAGAAGAACCTGAGCAGCAAGAAAGACCCAGCACAGCCAAAAAATTAAAAACAAAAACCAAAAATTAAAAAATTAACATTTGTGTCTTAGAGATCTTTTTTCCTCCATCAAAAGCTCAGAGGACTATATTCAAAATGAAAATATATAGGTCAGCAGATAACACCTGTCTATCTATCTCTACCTGCTGTGACTGGTCACATGTCAATGTTTTAACTAGACATGGATGTCAACTGAGCCTCGAGTCTATTCTGTATAAAACATCAGCTTTCCAGAGTAAACTAGAGAGAAAGAGAAACTCTATGATCATGAGACATGTCAAAATTATACAATATAGTTTCAGAGAAAAGCTTGGAGGAAAATTGGAGTAATAGGATCTCCCCTAGATATTACCCTCTGGTTTTGAATTCAGGCTGCAGGCCCATTTATGAGTTGTGTATTTGCATATTGACTCTCTAAAGCATATCATTAAAAATCCACTTGTTAGGTGAAGCCATCTTTCCCATTTGAGTACAGGCTCCTATACAGATAGAATTTTAAGAGTGTCCCCCACCCACACACACACACACAAATCTGGTAATTTTTTTCAGTTACCCTGCTTGTTGCAAAAGCCACAATTAGAATGTAATTTCTTTAGATGAAAGTACTGATCCTTATTAATATGAAAATAACCCTAGTAAATGAGTTTTGGATCTTTTCTTTGAAAGCAATTTTGATGACAAGGAAATAGTATGAAAGCACTGAGCATATATGATGATTGAAAAGTGGCAAAAAGACACCAAATGATGAGCTTTAATCATCACAAATAAATTTCTCCAACCTTAAAATATTTTGTGGCAAGTTTGGTCTCTAGGTGTTTGTTTAGGTTTTGGGCAATTTGGCAAACTTAATGTACAGGATAGAATGATGTAAAGCAAATACAGAAAACTTCCAAGTGACAACGGCTTAAAAGAGAAAGAAGTTTGTCTTTTATACAAAAAGAGTTTTATACTCATGTTACTGTGATAGCTGCTCAGAATCATCAAGAACCTATCCTTGTATCTAAATTCACTGGATCCCAAAACAACTCTCAGAAATATTTACAGGAATAAAAAACATGTACTTAATGAGGTAGAGTTTCAAAATCTGGCTTCCAATCAACTAATGCATGAGGTTAGCAAGATTGCAGAGCATAATATATGAAAATAAACTGTATTTTTATATACATTATTTTACCACCAGAAATTGAGAAAAAAAAACATTTCAAATAGCATCAGAAATATGAAATACTTAGGGATAAATCTGTAAAAAGATGTGAAAGACACATACTGTAAATGACTGGATCACATGGCCTGAGTAGCACAGAAACTTCTGGCATCTTATCACAGACCTATGGCCAAGCCCTCCCTTGTTCTGGATGTCTTAGAAAATGGAAGCTTCCTAAATGATCCAATAAATGGATCAAAGCCGTATTTTGTACTACAGTACGTACTTCCTCCGAACTCCAGAGGCTGACAAAACACAGCTCTTATTTTCCTGTGGCACAAGGTGTGAGGTGCAATAGTATATTCATCTTGGAAGGAGGTATCCCAGTATTTCCCAGTCCAGTGACTCCAGAGAATTCTACCAATATAGCAAGCTTTTGACTCTCCTTGGGGCTTTTCTTCCACTTTCTAGTGCTATGCCATTATTCAGGATTCTTGCCACTTCTTGCTCACCAGATTCAATTGGTATAATGTCATCAATATAGCAGACCCATGATGTTCCATGAAATATCAAGATGATTTGATACAGCATGCAGACACATGACTGAGAACAAGAAACTTAACATAGATCCGGGTCAAGGCAATGAGTTTACTATATAAAAGCAAACTGCTTTTGATCCTTTCTACTGATGAAAATTAAGCAAATTAATAGTTGGATACCAAATACCATTGGCTACATTGATGTGCTCCAATAAACCTACCGTATTTGGCATGGAATTTGCAACTGGGGCTACCGCCTGTTTATATTTACAATATTCCAATAATATCCCCCATTAGTCATATGTTTTTTACAGGAGAAAGAATTAAACCTTGAGATGATAGGGAGCACCATTCCTACATCCTTTCAGTCTTAGAGTGCTACTTATCTCTTCAGTGTCTCTTGGAAGGTAATGCTTCTGACTTACTATCTTTGCCAAGTGGGGGAGTGACAATTTTAGGGACTTTCACTTGGCTTTTACTAGCATCATGGTCCTTACTTTGCAAATCTTATGGTCAAATGTAAAATTACTGTTTGTGCCAAGAATATTTATTCCAATTTTATATTCAGGACCAAGAAAATTAGCACAAGATAGATCTGCGGATTCATGAGATAAACTGTGAGATGGACATGGGCCAGGACTCCATTTACCAACTAGCCTGCATAAATTTTACTTTTTACCTTGAAAAGTCTGAACATTCTACATGCTCCAGTGGGGAGTTATCCTGGAAAAAAAAATCACAGATTGTTTTGGGGCAATGACTAGAAAAAGACATGCTTGTGATAACATTACAGGGTACTTCCTCAAGGGCATACACCCTCTGTTTCAATCTGTTGGCTCTGGGTCTGTGAATTGTCTTAGCTCTAGAAAATGAATGAGAAATTGTAATTTTCTGTTATAGTAGCTGACATCAGCTCACTACACACCAACTCTCACTTTTAAAAATTGTTTTGTTGTTGTACAAATCAACTAGATTTTCATTCCATGATCCTTGTATTTTGACCCTAGAAACATCACCTAGCTCTCACCCTAGATTCCTATGGATGAAGGCATCCTGATGGCCATTTCACTCTTTCTGTCCATTACTATAACCAAAGACTTATTGTCTAAACCAGGATGTTGGGAGTGAAAGTTGGGACTATCATTAATAATAATACTGGGACAACAAGTGAAAATTGTCCTGACCAAACTATGATGTATGTTGCCTTACTCATTCTGGTCACTGGTTCCATCTTGCCTCCAAAGATTCAGGGCTGCCACCTGGCTTCTGCCATTTCTTAATCCTTTCATTCTCCTGAATTCCAAAGATTACAGTTGCCATGCAGCATCTTATACTGTCAACCCAGCCCATGTGGGACAGAAACCATCATACTTCTCAAAGATACTAATGACTCCTTTAAGTACATCTTGTTGCTTTACAAAAGAAGCATCCTTTAGGACCGCTCATTAACTGTTAGGTGGTGGGTCCTTCAAAACTTCTCATAAGCTTGAGCCCTCTGAATGCTTTCCCAGTCTCATGCCAAGGAAATTCTAGCAATACCTCTTCATTTACTATAAGCTATTGCTCTAGCCAAACTTCAAAGAGCCATCTCAGCAAGCAGACTAGGAGGACAAGGTCCTGTTGTCTTTGCCAAAGCACTGAATCCCAAGTCATAGATGAGTGTCCCCATATCAGTAAATTACCCCATCTGGCCTTGTATTTCAAACTCCTCCCCAATGCCCTAAAAACCTAGTCCCTCACATGTTCCCCTAGTTCAAGCCTGTATATGTGATCCACATTATTCAATTCCCTTGACACATAAACTATTTCTTCCTGGAGCAGAGTACTTCTTCATTCAACCTGTGCTGAAATATGACCCTGGTTTTCTGCCTGGGTAATGAGGTGGGGGTGTGTGTGTTAATAATCAGCAAGATTTTGTAAGATACTTGCTATAGCTGAGATCATTGCTTGGTCTCCAGGTACAAGAAGGCCTTTCTCCTAACAAGTGATGCATGTGTGCATGCTAAGTCGCTTCAGTCATGTCTGACTCTTTGCAACCCTATGGACTGTAGCCCACCAGGCTCCTCTGTGCATGGGATTCTCCAGGCAAGAGCACTGGAGTGGGTCGCCATGCCCCTCTCCAGGGGATCTTCCCTGACCCAGGGATTCAACTCTCATCTCTATGTCTCCTGCTTTGGCAGGGAGCTTCTTTACCACTAGTGTCACCTGGGAAGCCCTAGCAAGTGTCTGCTTTTGCCAGCGTAGAGAGTTTAGAGGAATTTAGGCGTCACAGACTCTCAAGCTCACCTATCTAAAATCCAGATCTCAGGACCTTATCCTTTTTGTATCAAAGCTCTTTCATTTACAGAGGAAATCTGTCAAGTGTGCATAACATCCTTTGCATCATCTCCACCCTTAAAATCAGATCCAGAGCCTGATTTTCAGCACAGTCTGCCTTGCGGCTGCAGGAGCTGAGCATTTTCTTTCAATCCATTCTAGAAGCTGATTCTGAGTATTTCCTCTTCCTCAGCACACAGTCATGATAGTAATTGACTGCTCTATCTCTGAGAAAAGCTTGGAGGAAGATTTACAGTATATACTTGTGGACAGTATATACTTGCAGGTATTTCCCAAGGGACCCATCCTCCTTTTCAATCAAAGGTCTTTGAGTTTTTGAACTGGCTTAGGTTTGCAAGTTAGATGGAAGGTCTTGACTCTCCATTGTGACGACTCATGTCAACTCTCTGGCCACAAGACCTGGATTACTTTTTTCTGTTATGATGATCAAGTAACATTTCAGTAGAATGTCTACCAATTTCATTTCTGTGGCTGGTGGTCAAGAATTTTGGTTAGCCCTTGAAGCATCCCCCGAGGTATCAAAGATGACGTAATGAGGAGGGGTCCAGGGAGTTAGTGTACAGGTCACTGATGATAAATCCACTGCACCCCCCACCCACTGAAACCTTTAAATTCCATCCTCTGCATTACTGGGGAAAGTTCTACATCCTCATCTCAATGAATGCACGCTTCCATTGAACCCAAGTTCTGTCAACCAACCAAGTAAACTGTTAGAACCATTTCTGTATGTACAAAGTAATGCATTTTACTTCCACAATCTCTGGAAAGGGTACCTCATTCAATTTATTTGACTTAATTCAGTTATATAAGAAACAATGTATCATAAGGAATTGGTTAAACAGATACTTAAGAGACTGAAAAGGCAAAAGGAAAACAATAACACAGAAATAATGACAAGGAAAGAAGCCAGCATTCCAGGGACAGGGGGAGACAAAGGAAAGAGATTGGATTCATTAAAATTTAGAGCCTTGGGCAGCCTCCATAGAGCAAGAACTGAGGCCTTTGAGGAGGGGTGCTAGAAGCCAGTATGTTTGAGAGGGTGATGTTGACAGGCACAAACGCAAACCGAGGACTTGGTGGTTTCTCCTCTAGGCTTTCAGTCTCCCTCTAGTGTTCCCTTTTGGAAAAACCTAACAGGGAGCCAGCTGCTAAAACAGAAACATGGCTCATAGAGCATCACAAAGCATTATAAAGAAAAGCGGATTGGAGCTGGGAAACAACAGCTAAATAATCAGCATGGTACCTCTCAGACTATCACCCTGGCGATTGGCTCAATGTGGCCGTATATGAGTTGCCCAAGGCTGTGAACAGGACCCAGTCTCCTCCATAAGACTCACCCTTGTGACTGTTCCTGTACCACTGAGACATGCAATGTGCTACAACCTCAGCACATGCTAGAGTCTCAGTTTGCACCACACCTCATCCTAACCTGACCCTAGATGAAAGTCTTAGTGATTCTGATGCTACTTCAAGCAGGAGTTAATGCCACCTCCACTTACTATCAGCAATACAGTCCCTATTGGGATTAAATTGCTGTCGTTTACTCACTAAACAACTGTCTGACTCTTTTGCGACCCCATGGACTATAGTCCACCAGGCTCCTCTGTCCATGGGATTTCCCAGGCAAGAACACTAGAGTGGGTTGTCATTTCCTCCTTCAGGGGATCTTCTTGACTTAATAATTGAACCCGTGTCTCCTGGTTGGTAGGTGGATTCTTTACCACTGAGCCACCTGGGAAGCCCATTGGCATAAGGCTGGAGAGAAAACTCCAAAATCATGTTCTGAAGGGTCTGCTTTCAAGGACTGTCCTTGGATCCAGCTCTTAGCCAAGTTCTCCAGGACAAACACCTGTATGTTGCTACCTTAACTCAAAAATACAAGATCAAGAGCAAAGGAAAGGGAGAAAGAGGTAGGGGGAGGCAGCACAAGGTATATTACTGAGCAGCCTTCCATCCAGTTTCAAATAAACTCATTGCTTGATCTTGTGGGATCCTAAGAGTCTATAAACTACTGCATTTTAGGGTAGTCTGTGAGATGGAAGGAGTGAGGATTAATCATTTTTCTGCTGGTTTCCATGTCTCTTTGTTCTACGATTTGCTCTCTGTGATTCTCTTTAAGATTCCCTTTCTTGCAATTCTGATTTGAATGCGTGTGTGCTGAGCCTGTCCTGAGACATCTCATGCCTTAGGAGCAGCAGGGGGACCCTATGTCAGGAGGGAAATTCACATGTGTTGGACAAGTGACGAGGCACTGTCTAGTTGGAGTAAACCATAGCTCATTCCAGATAGGTCATCATAGGAGCACAAGGTGGGGAAATAGTGAAAAAGGACCCTGATGAGGCTGAAAAGATCCTAGTGATGTCTGTTACAAACATCATTTATAACAGCAAAAAAATGAGAAGCAACCCAAAGGCTATCAATAGGAGAATGACTGCACAAAATGCATTTAATATTATGAAGCTCTAAAAAATTAGAAAGTATCTTATGTGGTGTTATGGAAAATCTATAACACATATGATTCAGTGAATCAGAAGGGTCAGGGTGAGTATTTGTAATATGCAACCTTTTGTTAAAAAATAGGAAAATGAAACCATATCTTTTAGTACACATAAAGACAATCTATAATGATACATGGGGAACTAAGAACATTATTCACCTGTAGATACCATGGTAAGAGCTGAGCATATGGGTACAAGTTTGGGAGGTTGCAGCCACAAAATTAAAAGATGCTTGCTCCTTGGAAGAAAAGTTTTGACAAACCTAGGCAACATATTAAGAAATAGAGACGTTGCTTTGCTGACTAAAGTTCATATAGTCAAAGCTATGGTTTTTCCAGTAACGGATGAGAAAGTTAGACCATAAAGAAGGCTGAGTGCCAAAGAATTGATACTTTTGAATTGTGGTGCTGGAGAAGACTCTTGAGAGTCCCTTGGACTGCAAGGAGATCAAACCAGTCAATCCTAAAAGGAAATCAACCCTGAATATTCATTGGAAGGACTGGTGCAGAAGCTCCAATACTTTGGCCACCTGATGTGAAAAGCTGACTCATTGGAAAAGACTCTTATTGAAGGAAAGATTGAAGGCAAAAGGAGAAGGGGGTGACAGAGGATGAGATGGCTGGATGGCATCACTGACTCAATGGACATGACTTTGAGAAAACTGCAGGAGATAGTCAAGGACAGGAAAGCCTGGAGTGCTGCAGTTCATGGGGTCCCAAAGTGCTGGACATGACTGAGCGACTGACCAACAATAACAATAGGAGATTGGCTTTCCACTGTAAAATGTTTTGTACTTTGAGCTTTTGAATCATGAGAATAAGCTGAGCATTCAGTGAGGAAGCTGGGGTAGAGAGAATCATAAAGGAACATCTAGAAAAACAAAATGTTAGGAAATATGACTTATCTTCTCACTTTGAAATGGATAAAAAATGACAATGATAAAAACTGTGAAGCTTTAAAAAACTGCAGACCTTGTTCTTCAAAACGTTTAATTAGATAGTCATGCAAGACTAATACATGAAAAGAGAGAAAATGAAAACAAAATACAGAATGAAAAAAGGGGTGAAAATGCAAACATGGTAATACAAACAAGTGTACACTAGCCAACTTGTTAGGGTGGGAGGGATGTGGGAGGGGGTTTCAGGATTGGGGGGGACACATGTATACTTATGGCCGATTCATGTTGATATATGGCAAAAACCATCACAATATTGTAAGTAATTATCTTCCAATTAAAGTAATTTAAAAAGAAAAGTTTAATGAAATGGAAAAATTCAAAGAAAAGTAAGATGTTGACATTAAAAAGTGAGAATCAGAAGAAAGCAGTAAGTATTTTAAAAATCAAAATGGTAGTCAAAGACGTCCACTCCACCCCATCCCATTTTATAAATGCTGCTTTCCAAACACAAGCAAAATCTGACTACTAAACAATCCAAGCCACCATCATTTCTCAACTGGACTTTTTGAAACTGATCTCCCTGTTTCCATTCCTGGCTCACCGCCATCTATTCTCCATACTGATAAGAGTGTTTTTTTGTTTTGTTTTATAATGCGAGACATCACTTGCTCATCTCTTTCAGATATCTGCTCAAATATCCCTTGATAAAAGAGGACTTCACCTTTTTCTTCAGCCCTATCTCTCTTTATCCCTTATTATGTATTACTTTGTTTTACTTGCTACCACCAGATATAGTATGTATTGCTTTTTTTATGCTTTATTGTCTGTCTTCCCAGTCCAGAATTAAATTTCATGAGAGCAGGGATTTTGTTCTGTCACTACTGTTTTCTCTGTACTTAAGAGTGGCTGGCACAGAATACGCATTCAAATATTTACTGAGGAATGTCATTTATATAACTACATGAAAATAATACTGTATATTGCAGAGTATTTTTATATATATAGAAAAACCTAAAGACATGCATATGAATGATAGCCACCAAATTCTAAACAATGTAATCCATACATGGGGTCATGTTTTATTTCTCATGTTGAATGATAGATATATAGGTATTTATTATATTATTTTCCTTACCTTTTTGGTACCTGGTCAGTCAGTATATTAATCAGATCAGTCGCTCAGTCATGTCTGACTCTTTGCGACCCCATGAATCACAGTACACCAGGCCTCCCTGTCCATCACCAACTCCTGGAGTTCACTCAGACTCATGTCCATCAAGTCAGTGATGCCATCCAGCCATCTCATCCTCTGTCATCCCCTTCTCCTCCTGCCCTCAATCCCTCCCAGCATCAGAGTCTTTTCCAATGAGTCAACTCTTCACATGAGGTGGCCAAAGTACTGGAGTTTCAGCTTTAGCATCATTCCTTCCAAAGAAATCCCAGGGCTGATCTCCTTCAAAATGGACTGGTTGGATCTCCTTGCAGTCCAAGGGACTCTCAAGAGTCTTCTCCAACACCACAGTTCAAAAGCATCAATTCTTCGGCGCTCAGCCTTCTTCACAGTCCAACTCTCACATCCATACATGACCACAGGAAAAACCATAGCCTTGACTAGACGAACATTTGTTGGCAAAGTAATGCCTCTGCTTTTGAATATGCTATCTAGGTTGGTCATAACTTTCCTTCCAAGGAGTAAGCGTCTTTTAATTTCATGGCTGCAGTCACCATCTGCAGTGATTTTGGAGCCCAGAAAAATAAAGTCTGGCACTGTTTCCACTGTTTTCCCATCTATTTCCCATGAAGTGGTGGGACCAGATGCCATGATGTTCGTTTTCTGAATGTTGAGCTTTAAGCCAACTTTTTCACTCTCCCCTTTCACTTTCATCAAGAGGCTTTTGAGTTCCTCTTCATTTTCTGCCATAAGGGTGGTGTCATCTGCATATCTGATGTTATTGATATTTCTCCCGGCAATCTTGATTCTAGCTTGTGTTTCTTCCAGTCCAGAGTTTCTCATGATAGTCAAGTATAAATTCAAGACCCTGATCAACTTGATTTGAATTCTGTCTTTGCCATTTGGAAACTGTGTGGCTTGAGAAGTTCTGCTTAACTTCTCTGGATTTCAGTGTCTTTCTCTGTATCATGATGATAATAACACCCATCTTATCAGTGCATGTATGAAAAGTGGTTGCATATAATCAAAGTGACATAAGACACTTCCCTATTCCCTACTGCTGCTGCTGCTAAGTCGCTTCAGTCGTGTCCGACTCTGTGCGACCCCATAGACGACAGCCCACCAGGCTCCGCCATCCCTGGGATTCTCCAGGCAAGAGTACTGGAGTGGGTTGCCATTTCCTTCTCCAATGCATGAAAGTGAAAAGTGAAAGTGAAGTCACTGAGTCATGTCCAACTCTCAGCGACCCCGTGGACTTCAGCCTACCAGGCTCCTCCATCCATGGGATTTTCCAGGCAAGAGTACTGGAGTGGGTTGCCATTGCCTTCTCCACTATTCCCTACTAATGAGTTCAAATTCAACAGAGGATTCTACTCTAAAGCAACAAATAAAAACAGTCCCTCTTGGCATTATCATTCTTGTATCTTAACGAGCACAGAAGAGAGGAAAGAAACATATCTACGTTTAAATTTTAACCATGCCATTTCCTAGTTATGTGACCTTCAGCAAGTTACTTTCCCTTTATGATCCTTACTTACTTCTCCTGAAAAATGGGAATAATAAGTTACACTTTTATCAACAAACATTGCACAAATGTCCACTGTATTCAAACATACCAGATGACGTCTAACATAGACATTAGGTTACATAGTCTAGGTCAACATAAACAATAGGTTAGCTATTACTGCTGTTGCCTAGAACAGTGATGAGCACTGGAGAACAGAGGTCACAGACACACAGATCCTATTCTTACAGAGCTTGTGTCCTAGTAGTGGACATTCTGACACCTGGACAAATTATAATGCACTGTGAAAAGTTCAACACTAGAAATAGCATAGAGAAGGGACTGGTTAAAGTATGACAGAGCCCAGCGAGGTTCCCCTATGACAAAACTCACTGGAAGCCTTCCTCTAACTGCCAGAGGAAGCTGTCCATGGGGGATACTACATACTTTTGACGTCTGCACTCCCCTGTGTGTCTCCAGTGGCCTCCAGTGATGACGCTAAGCACTGTGCCAGCTGACAAGGGAGAAATGTCTCAGTATCATAAACTTGGCAGCGAAGAGTGAATGTGGAGCAGAGAGGCAATAGATTGATAATAGTATAAGCCAATGAATCCATAATTGTGTTAAGTGTAAATAAATCAAATGATTTAATTAAAAGACAAAAACTTTGAGATAATTAAAACTAGGTGCTATATAAGTAACAGATTTAGAAAATAAAAACATGGATGGTATGAAAAAAGTTTCTATTTCAATTACTAGAAATAAAGAAGAATTATAAGTTCAATTTGTAAGAAATTTTATAGCAAATAAAAAATTGTATGCATCTAATAACTTAGACTTAAAATGTTGGAAGTAGAAATTGATAGTTATGAAGTGAAATATACAAACCCACAATCATATTGAGAAATCATACCATATAGTTTTCAGTAGCTGACTAAATAAGCAGATAAAAATCACTGAGGATTTAGAAGATTTGTGGGATTATTACAGTGATAGACACATGGATCAATGGAAACATAAAAAGAAACTGCACACAGAACTACACATATATGGGCGCTTGATTTATAACGGAAGGAGCACTGGAGTATAATAAGGGAAAAGATTTTTCAAAAGGCATAATTAGGACAAAGAAAAGCTCTTAAAGGAAAAATTTGATATAGTGGGCTAATATTAAAATTATGAACTTCTGTTCACCAAAAGACACTAGGAAGATATTGAAGACAAGGTACAGGGTGGGAGAAGTCATTTACATAACATTTATATTATAGATACTAACAAAAAGATTATATACAAAGCATGATGAAAGACAACTCAAAAAAAAAGTAGGGGCAAAATCTTAACCAGGCATTTCGCATAAGAAGAAATGCTCAAATGGCTGATAGGTGTTCAATCTTACTAGTGATCAGGGATGCAAGATTTAAACTATAATGAGATCTACACCCACTGGAATAGCCGAAGTCTGATAATAACCAAGAGTTGGTGAGAAAGTGCTACAAAAGCAACTCTTATCCACTGTTGGTTAGAGTGTGCTGTATTCTGTACTTAGTCACTCAGTCGTGTCCAGCACTTTGCGACCCTACGGACCATAGCCTACCAGACTCCTCTGTCCATGGGGATTCTCCAGGCAAGAATACTGGAGAGGGTTGCCATGACCTCCTCCAGGGGATCTTCCCAACCCAGGGATTGAACCCAGGTCTCCCGCATTCCAGGTGGATTCTTCACCATCTGAGCCGTCAGGGAAGTTCAAGAGTGTAAATTGATGTAAATACTTTGGGAAACAGACATTATGTAGCAGGAACAAAGATATATATGTTGTATGACCCAGCAATTCTTCTCCTAAGTATATACTGTACAGAAATGCAGGCTTAGACATGGACAAGAATTTTAATCACTGCACTTCGTGTAACAGCCAAAGAGTAAAAACAAAGCAAATGTTCAAATGATAAAGTAGATCAAAGTAGAAGATGTGGTATGTTTATTCCAATGAATATTATACAGCAACAGAATGAACTAACTACAACTCACATTTACAATGAGGGTAGTTTTTAAAATAATTTTTAAAATGTGATAAGTATAAGGAATTCCCTGATGGTCCAATGGTTAGAACTCAGTGCTTTTACTGCTGAGGCTTAGCTTCGATCCCTGGTCAGGGAATGAAATTCCTGCAACCCACATGACATGGCCAAATCAGTTCCAATGAGGTGGGTGAACTTAGAGTCTATTACACACAGTGAAGTAAGTCAGAAGGAGAAAGACGAATATCGTATACTGATGCATACATATGGAATCTAGAAAGATGGTACATTAATCCTACATGCAGGACAGCAAAGGAAACACAGACAAACAACAGACTTTTGGACTCAGTGGGAGAAGGGGGTGATAGTGAATGGGATGGTTAGGTGGCATCACCAACACACACACACACACACACACACACACACATATATGTGAAGAAAACAAGACAGTGACAACTATAAAAGTCAAGCAAATGGCTACCTTCTGGGAGAGAGAGGTTGTGATTTGATAAAGCAAAGAGGGATTTCTGGGGTAAACAGCAATATTCTACTTCTATATCTTGGTTTCAGTTAAATGAGTATTTGCTTTTTTAATAATTCATTTAGTGGAACAGACGTGTTTTTGCACTTTTCAAAGTTTCTGTGCTATTTCATAAACAAGTGGATTCAAATGCAAAAAGAGAGAAACAAAAATAATCCTAACATGTGTGCAACATATTCCCTGTTTGCTCCCTTTTAATTCTCATAATAATACTATGAGAACATTATTCTAGTTTTATCATTTTTATGTTAGGGGTGTGCACTATTATTTAGTCATCTTTGTCTTTTAAAATCTAGCACTATATCTGGCACATGATAATACCCTAAATGTTTGTCATTAGTCTGAAGCTAAGAGAAGTGAAATGTTTTATTTTCAAGGCAGTGTAATACACAAGGAGCGGAAGCTACAAACCCAGTTTTCTGAGTCTAAGCTCTGTCACATCCATCTCTCCACATTTCTGCTATGACAGACAGAAGTGCTCCCTGATTATGATCACCTAACTGCCCGCATAGCTCCAACCTCTTCTTTCCTGGAGGTTAAGGGAGGGGTGGGATTGAAAGTTCCAGTCCTCTAATCAGACAATAGACTGCACAGGCAACCAACTCCCATTCTTAGGTGCTTTCCAGGACTCAGCTTATTAACATGACAAGAGACACATTGATTGCACTCAGCACTTAGGAAATTCCAACAGTTTTAGGAGCTCTCTGCCAGAAAGGGAAGACCACATATATATTTTTTACTTACAAATCATAGTATCACACATATGAGAAATGGAATTGTTGGCGTTCAGTCGCTAAGTCGTGTCTGACTCTTTGTGACCCCTTGAACTGCAGCATACCAGGCTTCTCTGTCCTTCACTATCTCCCACAGTGTGCTCAAACTCATGTCCACTGAGTCAGTGATGCCATCCAACCATCTTATCCTCTGTCGTCCCCTTCTTATCCTGCCTTCAATCTTCCCTAGCATCAGTCTTTTCCAATGAGTCAGTTCTTCGCATCAGGTAGCCAAAGTATTGGAGATTCGGCATCAGTCTTTCCAATGAATATTCAGGACTTATTTCCTTTAGGATGGACTGGTTGGATCACCTTGCAGTCCAAGGGACTCTCAAGAGTCTTCTCCAGCACCACAATTCAAAAGCATCAATTCTCTGGGGTTCAGCCTTCTTTATGGTCCAACTCTCATATCTGTACACGACTACTGGAAAAACCATAGCTTTGACTATAGGGATCTTTGTCAGCAAAGTGATGTCTCTGCTTTTCATTACAATGTCTAGGTTTGTTATAGCTTTCCTTCCAAGGAGCATGTGTCTTTTAATTTCATGGCTGTGGTCACTGTCCGCAGTGATTTATTTCTTGCGTGTTAATAAACAAGGATGTCACAGTTACCAGCAATTGCAGCCAATCATGGATGATGAGCCGATGAGCCCTGAGGGAACTGAGAAAGGAAAGAATACCTGCCACCTAGTAGCCATCAGACTAGAGTCACTCCCTGCAGGCACTCCATATGATGAGCCCCGAGGAGCTTAGGATGTGAAAACACAGGATACCGGCCAGTGAAGGCGTTAGTTGCTCAGTCATGTCAGATTCTTTGTGACCTCATGGATTGTAGCCCACCAGCCTCCTCTGTCTATGGGTTCTCCAGGCAAGAATATTGGAGTGGGTAGCCATTCTCTTCTCCAGGGGATCTTCCTGACTCAGGGGTCAAGAGCAGGTCTCCTGCATTGCAGGTAAGGCTAATTCTTTACAGACTGAGCCACCAGGGAAGCCCCCAGATAGCTGAGGTGCATATCAAAGTAAAGATTTCAGTGAGCCCAGACTCTTACATCTTTCATACACAGAAAAGCACTACATTTCTGAACTTGGGATATCTGGTTTCTTTAACAGTAATCTTTTGTTGTTCCTTAGTACCTGTCCTTTGTTGCAGAACTCCTATGTACTCTAGCTCCTTCCCTCACCTCCTCAGAGCAGTTTCTCTGAGCTATCTGAAATGCTGTCTCCCAGGCTGCAGTCCTCATTTTGGCCCCAATAAAACTTAACTGGTAACTCTCATGTTGTGTAAAATTTTTTAAACACATGCCTATGTGTGTATAAATAGTCACATTTATAAAATATATCAAATATACTGTATATATCAAACTTTTGATCCACAATTGGTTGGTCTGAGGATGCAAATCCGTGGATATGCGCCAACTGTATCTACAAGTTTGCTTGCACTGAGTTGTGATATACAGTACTTTTCTTAACATGGGACATGGTAAAAAAAATATGTTTGAAAATCCCTGCTTTGGGTGATATTTTTCTTCTATATTGCATAAGATTCATGTCAAAAGCCCATAGTTCTAAGTGTTCACTTCTGTGGAGTTCAGATTGTAAAAAAGAAATATTGGGGTTGATTAGTCTGTCATAGTACATGTCCTAATTCATTTGAATCAGTAAGTTGATAGTGGCCCAGAAGCAAAACTAGAAAATTCTGTGATGTCATTAAGCTCAAGCAAAGAACAATTATTCTTAACTGTTATTTTATCGCGGTCCGAAAGCAACAAAGTGACGTACAGCTGAGAGCAAGATCTGTGCCAACGCATACTGAAGACTAATCCTCTAACTGATTCTGACACCACCAGACTCCAGAACCACTCAGGTCATTGACTTTCAGTTAGATGTTGATCGAAAAGACTGATAAAGAAGCAAAAACTTCTTTGCCATGTTTTCTAAATATTTCTCCTTAATTATAAGAACCCCTTTTAGTGTTTTTGGTTCATTGCTCCTGTGAATGAAAAATGTTGCCAGCCATATAAGCAAACTAAGGATGCTGTGGCCATCAAGCCATCAGCCACTACAGCCTGAGGGGAGTCAGGATGGGAAAGGAGAGGATTCTGGCCTGAGAGAGCTAAGGTGCATATCAAAGGAATGATTTCAATGAGCCCTGACTCTTGCATCTTCACAGAAAAAATGCTAAATTCATCAGCGTGAGATGTCTAGTTTTCTTTAACAGTAATCTTTTGAAGTTTCGGACTACCTGGCCTTTGATGCAAAATTTCTATATATCCTGACTCCACCCCTACCTCTTGGGAGCACTGTCTCTGAGCAGAGAGGTTTTCTCTTGGGCTTGAAGTCCTCAGAAAGTCTGCTGAATAAGACATAATTCTCAATTTTTAGGTGCATTTTTTTAGTTGACATCCCCCAGGGGTTGGTTTCATTTCATATATGAAAGAGATTTTAAAGTTAACTTGACTCTGAATATTTATCTTTTTAGCAGAATCATTTATATACTAAGTTATTGCGTCTATAAAAAACTGTTTAATATTATTAAAGCAAATTGAAAGAGATCCAGGAGTATACAGAGGTAAATTTGCCCTGACAAACTCTCTGTAAATAAAAGTTTTGTAAATTGATTATTTTTCCATTGTTTCATTGCTTAGGAGCCCCTGACATTTTAACTTCATGTTTCTCAACCAGCCCTTTGTTTTCTTCAAGAAGCTAATGATAAAGGAATTTTGATGTGACTAACCACTCTCTAAGCTATTTGACACAACTGAATTTTCTTTTATCGTGACTGTTAAAAATGAAGACAAAACTATATTCAGTTACTGCACCGTGGTTAGAACTGCTTGTCTCTTGGCCCAAAGCTTTACACAGTGCAGAAGTACAGGACTATGTTATGAAGAAGATTTGTGAAGTGACTTGGTAGAGATAAACAGAAATAAAGACTCAGTTCTGCTTGTGAACATAATAAGCTAAGTATCTTTTGTATTTCTTATGAGCACAAGCAAAGGCCAGGCTGAATCCTTGATGGATGTAAAAGAAGCAGACATAGATTGAAAAGCAGGGAGAGCTGAATTTTGTGTCTGACTCTATACATCATCAGTTACCCTTGATCAGCATGACTTCCTCAGAAGTTTCCATGGGAATGACATTCATTAAGGGTTTTAACTTCTGAGAACAGTTTGCTCTGTTTCTGAACTATGGAGCTGAACACTGCAGATGAAAAGAGAGGAAATATTTAGCGGGTGAGAGCAACCTTTCTTTCCCCCCCAATACAAACACTACTGCTTATTTCTCACAATCTTTCTTTCAGTCTCCAGAAAAGGGTATGGTCCTTTGACAGTTTTAAGACCTTCAACAGGTTAGCACAGCATCACTGTCATATGTCTCCTCTGGCAGAACACTTACCCACCTGCCAGGTGGTGAGTGGTTTTGTATCTGCATGTTTCCATTTTGTTTTCACAATAAACCTATGAACTAGAAGTTGTTATTCTTATATTAAATAGGCTAGTTAAGCTAGATCTTCTTTTCTAACTCATGCATTTCTTTTTTTTTTTTCTTTAAAGCATATTTCACTATATTTTTAATGGAATAAATTGGCATGAAAAGGTAGGAAAATCAATTACATTTATGGTTTTAAAGTGAAAGTGAAGTCGCTCAGTCGTGCCCAACTCTTTGCGACCCCATGGATAGCAGCCTGCACCAAGCTCCTCCGTCCATGGGATTTTCAAGGCAAGAGTACTGGAGTGGGTTGCCATTTCCTTCTCCTAACTCATGCATTTCTGTCCAACTCCAAAGTCTTATTACTGCCTTAAGCTGCCGCTTAGGAGCATTTTACTTCTATCTGTCATGATGCTCTGTGCTACCAAATAACAATTCAGAAATTTCAAAAAACAAATGAAAAATGATATTTATATCTTAAAATCATAAACTGTCCTTATATAATTATGTATTTGTTGGAAGGCCATTTTTTCCACATAGCTATTATTTATAAGCTGTACAAACAGATGCAACATTTTACATTATTACTCAAAACTTTTATTAAGCACCTCATATTTTAACAATTTATCATACTAGTGCCCACTTTTGAAAAAAAATTATTAGATGATTTTTTTTTAAGGCTGAATTTTTGCTTACTCTTCAGGAAATAATTTTAGGAGAGACTGTTGTTCAAAAACACTCAAACAGTATCATAACTAGTACAGAAATTGTATCCTCTGGGTTCACCTTTTAAGGTGAAATACTTCTTTCTGAAAAAACTGGAAGCAAGTATAGGCTCACCACTACTGAGTACCCAAGATAAGTAAGTACTGTATGTCTTATTTCTTGTACTGTAGATGATAAACCCTTTCATCTCTGAGATTATGTGTACTCAGTGGTGATATATATATATATATCAATATATGTATGTATTCAATATATAAAACAAACTCGATAGCATGTGTAGGCAGAAATTGGAAACCAAGAAGAAAAGTAAGTTACCTGTATGCCTAAAAATTCCATATGCTTGTAGCTATAAAATCTTTCTCTATTTTTTGTATTAGAGAATTTCTGCCCTTCCTGGTGAAAAAAAAATTATGAAAAATACTCTGAGTCCTTAGTGCTAAATTTTCACACGAAAAGTCAGAAAATGGAATCAGAAAGAGGTTAAATGTTTCATAATATTAAATGATTATTCTCCTTAGACTTGCTTTTTAAGATACTGGTCAAAAAAAGAATGGTTAAAGTAAAACTAGACATAATAGACCCCCACCCCAATATAACCATGACAGTGTGGCAGTGACATATTTTCAGAGAAAGGGGTAGATGATGAGAACAGGATGTCAATTTAAGTATCTTGTGAAAGCAATCCCTACATGTCAAATGTTTCCTTGAGGTCAATACACGCTGTTTATTCTCCTACTGGTATACTTTAGAGATTGAAACTTGGTATAAAGAATGGTAACCCTGAATCCCTATAAAATACTTTATCAGGAAAAAAAAGGAGAGAGAGAGACTTGGTCAACTTTACTGTAATGAAATATGCTATAATATCTTGAAGTCATCTTTTAAATTGAAGTCCAGTACTCTTGCCTGGAAAATCCCATGGACGGAGGAGCCTGGAAGTCTGCAGTCCATGAGGTCACTGAGGGTCGGACACGACTGAGCGACTTCACTTTCACTTTTCACGTTCATACATGGGAGAAGGAAATGGCAACCCACTCCAGTGTTCTTGCCTGGAGAATCCCAGGGACGGGGGAGCCTGGTGGGCTGCCGTCTATGGGGTCGCAGAGAGTCGGACCGACTGAAGTGACTTAGCAGCAGCAGCATAGTTGATTTACAATGTTGTGTTAATTCTGGTATACAGCAAAGTAATTCAGTTATATATATATTCTTTTACATTATGGTTTATCTCGGGATAGTGAATATAGTTCCCTGTGCTATGCAGTAGGACCCTGGTGTTTATCCATTCTATGTATAATAGTTTGTGCCTGCTAACCCCAAACTCCAGTTCCATCCCCTCCCCATCCCCTGCTCTTGGCAACCGCAAGTCTGTTCTCTGTGTCTGTCTGTCTCACAGATAGTTTCATTTGTGCCACGTTTTAGATTCCACATATAAGCGATAATATATAGTATTTTTCTTTTTCTGACCTACTGTGCTCAGTATGATACTCTCTAGGTCCATCCATGTTGCTGCAAATGTCACTATTTCATTCTTTCTTTGGGGGCGGGGGGCGCTGAGTAGTATTCCACTGTATGTATGTATCATGTCTTCTTTATCCATTCATCTATCAATGGACATTTATGTTGTTGCCATGTCTTGGCTATTCTGAGTAGTGATGCTATGAACATAGGGGTGCATGTATCTTTTTGAATTGTAGTTTTGTCCAGATATATACCCAGAAGTGGGATTGCTGGTTCATATGGCGACTCTCATTTAAGTTTTTTGAGGAAACTTGATGTTGTATTCCACAGTGGTTTCGCCAACTTAAATTCCCACTGTGCAGGAGGGTTCCCTTTTCTCCACACCCTCTCTAGTATTTGTTATTTGTAGACTTTAAAATGATGGCCATTCTGACCACTGTGAGGTGGTACCTCATTGTAGTTTTGATTTGAATTCCTCTAATGATTAGACTTTATTTTGGGGGGCTCCAAAATCATTGCAGATGGTGACTGCAGACATGAAATTAAAAGACGCTTACTCTTTGGAAGAAAAGTTATGAGCAACCTAGATAACATATTGAAAAGCAGAGACATTACTTGGCCAACAAAGGTCCATCTAGTCAAGGCTATGGTTTTTCCAGTGGTCATGTATGGATGTGAGAGTTGGACTGTGAAGAAAGCTGAGTGCAGAAGAATTGATGCTTTTGAACTGCAGTGTTGGAGAAGACTCCTGAGAGTCCCTTGGACTGCAAGGAGATCCAACCAGTCCCTTCTAAAGGAGATCAGCCCTGGGTGTTCTTTGGAAGGAATGATGCTAAAGCTGAAACTCCAGTACTTTGGCCACCTCATGTGAAGAGTTGACTCATTGGAAAAGACTCTGATGCTGGGAGGGATTGGGGGAAGGAGGAAGAGGGGACGACAGAGGATGAGATGGCTGGATGGCATCACCAACTCGATGGACCTGAGTATGAGTGAACTCCGGGAGTTGGTGATGGACAGGGAGGCCTGGTGTGCTGCGATTCATGGTGTCGCAAAGAGTTGGACATCACTGAGTGACTGAACTGAACTGAATGATTAGTCAGGAAGCAACAGTTAGAACTGGACATGGAACAGACTGGTTCCAAATAGGAAAAGGAGTACGTCAAGGCTGTATATTGTCACCCTGCTTCTTTAACTTATATGCAGAGTACATCATGAGAAACGCTGGGCTGGAAGAAGCACAAGCTGAAATCAAGATTGCCGGGAGAAATCTCAATAACCTCAGATATGCAGGTGACACCACCCTTATGGCAGAAAGTGAAGAGGAACTAAAAATAAAAAGCCTCTTGATGAAAGTGAAAGAGGAGAGTGAAAAAGTTGGCTTAAAGTCCAACATTCAGAAAACGAAGATCATGGCATCTGGTCCCATCACTTCATGGGAAATAGATGGGGAAACAGTGGAAACAGTGTCAGACTTTATTTTTTTGGGCTCCAAAATCACTGCAGATGGTGATTGCAGCCATGAAATTAAAAGATGCTTACTCCTTGGAAGGAAACTTACGACCAACCTAGAGAGCATATTCAAAAGCAGAGACATTACTTTGCCAACAAAGGTCCGTCTAGTCAGGACTATGGTTTTTCCAGTGGTCATGTACGGATGTGAGAGTTGGACTGTGAAGAAAGCTGAGCACTGAAGAATTGATGCTTTTAAAACGTGGTGTTAGAGAAGACTCTTTGAGAGTCCCTTGGACTGCAAGGAGATCCAACCAGTCCATCCTAAAGGAGATCAATCCTGGGTATTCATTGGAAGGACTGATATTGAAGCTGAAACTCCAATACTTTGGCCACCTCATGCAAAGAGTTGACTCATTGGAAAAGACCCTGATGCTGGGAGGGATTGGGGGCAGGAGGAGAAGGGGACGACTGAGGATGAGATGGGTAGATGGCATCACCGACTCGATGGACATGAGTTTGGGTAAACTCTGGGAGTTGGTGATGGACAGGGAGGCCTGGCATGCTGCAATTCATGGGGTTGCAAAGAGTCAGACACAACTGAGCGACTGAACTGAACTGAACTGAATGATTGGTGATGTTGAGCATCCTTTCACATGCGTTTTGGTATGTTGTCTTTGGGGAAATGTCTATTTAGGTCTTCTCTCCGTCTATTGATTGGATTATTTTTGAATGTTATGGAGTTAAATGAGCTGTATATTTTGGAGATTAAGCCCTTGTTGGTACCATCATTTCTTAAGTATTTTCTCCCAAGCTATAGGTTGTCCTTTCATTTTGTTTGTGGTTTCCTTTGCTGCACAAAGGCTGGTAAGTTTGATTAGGTCCCATCTGCTTATTTTTGCTTTTATTTCTATTGCTTTGGGAAACTGACCTAAGAAAACATTGGTATGATTTATGTCAGAGTGTGTTTTGCCTATGTTCTATTCTAGGAGTTTTATGGTCTCGAGTCTTATATTTAAGTCATTAAGGCATTTTGAGTTTATTTTTATATATGGTGTGAGAGTGTGTTCCAACTTAATGATATACATGTGGCTGTCCAGCTTTTCCAACACCACTTGCTGAAGAGACTGTCTTTTCCCCATTGTATATTCTTACCTTATTTATTAAAGATTAATTGACTATAAGTGTGTGGGTTTACTTTTGGTCTCCCTATTCTGTTCCATTGATCTATATGTTTTTATGCCAATACCACACTGTTTTGATTACTGTAGCTTGGTAGTATTGTCTGAAGTGTGGGAGGGTTATGCCTCCTGCTTTGTTCTTTTTCCTCAGGATTGTTTTACAATTCTGGGTCTTTTATGGTTCCATATAAATTGAATTATTTGCTCTAGTTCTCTGAAAAATGTAATGGGTAATTTGATAGGGATTGCACTGAATCTGTAGATTTCCTTGTATAGTACGGTCATTTTGACATTTTAATTCCTCTAATTCAACAACATGGGATATTTTCCCATTTCTTTAAATCGCCTTCAATATCCTTTATTAATGTTTTATAGTTCTCAGTATATAAATCTTTCACCTCCTTGGTCAGGTTTATTGAAGTCATTTTTAATATAAATGGTTAAAAAGCATTTTTCTTAGATTAACTCAAATTTATTCCAGAAAAAAAAAATCAACCAGAGCATTCTTCATTCCCCTAATTGAGAGGCTCTCTCATTAACAACCTATTTTGGGGGGGCTAAAGGGTGGATGAGGAAGGTGGGGGAGGCGTGGCAGTGATGGTGGGGGTCTGGAGTTTCCACAGGAAGAGCTAACTAACAGTTTCTACAGCTGAGATTAAAGTCCTCCTCTTCTGGAGCTATGGCAGGTAAAAGCAGCCTGTCACTATCATCCATTACATTTTCTGTGAGATGCAAAATGAGTCAGTAAACAACAGCAGTGCACTTTGGTTCCTTATGAAGCTACTATTGTTTGTTATCGACAGCCTCAAGCTGAAACATCAGAACCGTACAAGGACATTTACTAAAACCAGGGCCATGGGATAAGGGGTAATTTGAGGCTTAAAACAAAACAAAGCAAAACAGAACACCTATGCCCATGAAGCAAGTATAAAAGTCCAAATCTAGCTCACAAGTGTATCTAGTCTCTGGGAGAAGATATGTTGAATGACATCATGGGTCTGGCTTTTTCCTGCTGTGTAACCAGCCCTGGCATAATCCCCAGAACCCAAGATTTAAAAGGCACAAATTCTCCTTGTGCAGCGTTTCAGGACCACAGCAGCTTCTGACAGGAGCACAGGCATAGTGCCCACAGCCCACGGAATGATGTAATCCAGGCTCTCTTGGACTGATGCTGCATCTGGAAAATGGGAAGAAGGGGGTGTAATGATTAACCTCCAGCCAGTGTTTTTAATTGCACACCCGAACACATCTCTCCAACATAGGTGATATATTCATTTACAAACTGTATACATGTTGTTATACTAATAAATGATGCACATAATAAAACTTCTACAAGTAGAATTTTTAAATACAAATATGTAAAGCAAATTTCTCCTACTTTCTGGCTGTATCTCCATGGGTTGTTCTGAATCATCTCCAGAGGGCACACACCCACCCTGTTCCCAATAAGTGGACCGTTGGCCTGGACAGGACAAGTACAGGCTAACATGTACTTTCTTTCAAATCTACAAGTCCCCTGATTAGCAACTATCTGGATGTCTTTAATTGTTAGGAACAGGATGAGGCAACATCTGAAAAAGATATCCCATTTTCTCAAGAACAATATTTCTAGAGGCTGTGTACAATGGTGGAAAAGAATTTTCCTGGTATCTAAGCTGTTTGTCATATTGTGGAAAACATTCTGCTCAAAACAAAGTTAAAGCCAGTTTGAGAGCAGCCAGTAAAAGAGATTTAGGGTTATACAAGATTAATCACTGCAGATGGTGATTGCAGCCATGAAATTAAAAGACACTTACTCCTTGGAAGGAAAGTTATGACCAACCTAGATAGCATATTCAAAAGCAGAGACATTACTTTGCCAACAAAAGGTCCGTCTAGTCAAGGCTATGGTTTTTCCAGTGGTCATGTATGGATGTGAGAGTCGGACTGTGAAGAAGGCTGAGCGCCGAAGAATTGATGCTTTTGAACTGTGATGTTGGAGAAGACTCTTGAGAGTCCCTTGGACTGCAAGGAGATCCAACCAGTCCATTCTGAAGGAGATCAGTCCTGGGTGTTCTTTGGAAGGAATGATGCTAAAGCTGAAACTCCAGTACTTTGGCCACCTCATGCAAAGAGTTGACCCATTGGAAAAGACTCTGATGCTGGGAGGGATTGAGGGCAGGAGAAGGGGACAACAGAGGATGAGATGGCTGGATGGCATCACTGACTCGATGGATGTGGGTCTGAGTGAACTCCGGGAGTTGGTGATGGATAGGGAGGCCTGGCATGCTGCTATTCATGGGGTCGCAAAGAGTCAGACACGACTGAGCGACTGAACTGAACTGAGCTAAACTGAAATGTATATAAAAGCCCAAGATAGGTGCCCATAAATATTGTTCTATCGGATCATAATCACTCATTTATTTATGTATCTTCCATGGCCACTTTTGTGCGGCAATGACACAGTTGAGTAAATACAACAGAGACTGCAGGCCCAGAAAACCTAAAATATTTACTGTCTATCTCTTTACAGAAAAAGTTTGCCAACCTCTGAGTGACAGTGATGAAAGGGAAAAGGGGAGGAATATAAAATTATAGATATGAATGCACAGAGAATTCTCCAGTGAGTACATGAATTTATATTTAAAAGACTTTTGAAAAAATATTTAAAGAAATATGAGGGAAAGATTCAGAACAAGAAGGAAGGAATAATTCTGAGAAGCAGCAAGAAATATATGGAAATGTCAGTGAGGCTAAAAGCCCAGAAGATTCTGAAGCTTGTGAAAAGTATTAACAGCAAGAAAAATGACCCTTATAAGTAAAGGAAACAAGAATGGTGTGTAAGAATGCCACTGGGGTGAATGGCACAATGCTACTGAATAGAGAAAGGTAAGTCAATTACTTAACTCTCTAACTGTTAACCCCTACTTAAGGGGTTATGTTTCTGTCTTTTCTATGAAGATTTATCATCACTTATAAAGAATAAAATTAGTGGTAATAAGAAGAAATGGAGATTAACACAGTAAAATAGTGAAAAATACTCATCTGCTCCTGTTTATTTCCAGGCTTGGGTGAACAATATCTCAAGATACCAAACGATATAATCTCAATCCACCAGGAAGTTATTGGTAATCTTTTGGAGTTTGGAGAGAACTGAAAAAGTGCTTAAAATATAGGGTTAGATTAAAAATCTAAAAAAGAAAAAGAGAGAGAAAGACTGAAAACTATGGGATCAAGAGCTTGCTATGACTCCCAGTAAAACTCTAGAATAAATTGTTGAACCTTTAAGAACTGAGGAAGGAAAACTGGGATTACGAAGATAATAGATTTATTAAGAAAATCACACCAGATAAACCTCATATCAGTTTTAGATAGGATTATAATATATAGGGAGAAGGCAATGGCACCCCACTCCAGTACTCTTGCCTGGAAAATCCCATGGACAGAAGAGCCTGGTAGGCTGCAGTCCATGGGGTCGCTAAGAGTCGGACACGACTGAGCGACTTCACTTTCACTTTTCACTCTCATGCTTTGGAGAAGGAAATGGCAACCTACTCCAGTGTTCTTGCTTGGAGAATCCCAGGGATGGGGGAGCCGGGGGTCTGCCATCTATGGGGTCGCAGAGTCGGACACGACTGAAGCGACTTAGTAACAGCAGCAGCAGCAGCAGCATAAATATAGAGTCCTTTGACAGGTTCTCTCCAAATATCATTTGTAGAAGATTTAGAAGGGATGATGTTTGCAGTTATTAAGAGGTATCATTAGTGCACTTATGTGTATTTATAATTAAAGTACTTGATTAATGATATTCTCCGATGTGCTGATTAATGAATTAAGGAAATTAATGAATTTCTCATTAATTCAGCATTCATTCATTAATTCTCCAGGATTTATATTATTATCTTATTTCTTTCTCTTTTTTTACCAATGATTTGGTCAAGGGTATTGCTGCATGACACCTAAATTTGCAGAAACTCAGTAACTGCAAGGAATAGCTAGAATGTCTCATGGTAAAGACAAGATCCAAATAAGATCTTCAGTGTGTGCGTGCTAAGTCGCTTCAGTCGTGTCTCTTTGCAACCCCATGGACTGTAGCCCACCAGGGTCCTCTGTCCATGAGATTCTCCAGGCAAGAATACTGGAGTGGGTTGCCATGCCCTTCTCCAAGATCTTCAGAACCTAAAGCAAATCTTATAATGCCAAACAAAACAAAGCAAAACATGAACAATAAAACCAAAAACAAACAAGCAAAACAAAATTGTGGTTCTCAAAACCAGTTGCACATTAGAGTTAGGGATTTTTATTTAATTGGTTTTGGGTGCAGGCTGAGTATTGTTAAGAGGCATTTCAGTTGATTCTAAGTCAGTCAGAGCTGAGAATCATTTGGAATACACTAACTGTGAAAGATGAGGAGGGAGTGACAAGTGGAATAACCACAGTCCAGTGCAAGTATGGAAATGTTTAGAGGATTCTGTGAACTGTAAAATCAATGAAGCAATGGCGAGATGTGACAACCAAAAAAGCTAAAATGACCATTAATTATAAATATTGAATAGAACTAGGGAATAGTAAAAGTAACTCCCATTTTTCAGGCAATTACTCTTCTATCAGGCACTTCAAGTGCATTTTACAGTCATCCTCAATTTGCAGTGGAGAAAGCTGAAATTTAGTGAGGTTAACTAACTTATCTAAATCACCCAGCTAGCATCTAGTGTGGCAAGGGCTTAATGAATGCTATATAGTAGTAAACTGAGGAGGGCCTGGAGAGACTAATTGGATCGGGAATTTATTAGAAAGGGAAATCTAAGTGATATTTTAATGAAGAACTGGTGTTGAAGGGAATATAGATAATGAATATAGAAAAATACAAAATTCAAATATTTTCCCAAGATTTTCCATCTAAGAGCTGGGAATATTTGTAGGACTTATGAGAAGAAATGCAGTGGTAGGCAAGAGGGCTCATTTTTTGGAGAAAAATCACTTTGGCTTTTACTAATAGGTATTATTTATAAAGTAGCTGTGCCAAGCATTTTACATTCATCTCATACAACCCTAGGTACTATTAGCATTATTCTATTTTAAAGGAGTTGTCCAGATGATGGATTCAGTGCTATATTCAGGATTTGAGCCTAGGTCTTTGTGAGTTAGAGCCTACACTCTGAATCAACTGGCTATATGTATAACATATTGAATGTAATGTAACTGTGCAATATCTAAGCAGAAATGTGCCAGAACCATTGGAAATATGGGAGTAGAACACAGACAAAATAATTGATTATATGTTTAGAAAACTAATAGCTTATAAATAGATTTGTTATTTTTAACTATTTAATTGAAGTATAGTTGATTTAGAATGTGTTAATTTCTTCTGTACAGCAAAGTAATTCAATTATACGTATATGTATATAGATTTTTTCATATTCTTTTCCATTATGATTTGTCACAGGATATTGAATATAGTTGGATTTCCAGGTGGCACTAGTGGTAAAGGATTTGCCTGCCAATGCAGATGTGGATTTGATCCCTGGGTCAGGAAGATCCCCTAGAGTAGGAAATGGCAACCCGCACCAATATTCTTGCCTGAAAAATTCCATGGACAGAGGAGACTGGTAGGCTACAGTCCACGGGGTTGCAAAGAGTCATACACAGCTGAGCGACTAAGCACACACACGGAATATACTTCACCGTGCTATACAGCAGGTCGTTGTTTATTCCCTCTATATATAATAGCTTACATCTGCTAACCTCAATCTCCCAATCCATCCCTCCCCCACCTCTCTCCCCCTCTACCTCTCCCCCTTGACAACCATGTTTGTTCTCTACGTCTGTGAGTCTGTTTCTGTTTTGTAGATGTTCATTTGCATTATATTCTAGATTCCAAATTAAATGATATCAGGTGGTATTTGTCTTTACTTAGTATGTCTTTTCTTTATTTCCCTAGGTCCGTCCATGTTGCTGCACGTGGCATTATTTCATTCTTTTTATGGCTGAGTAATATTCCATTGTATATACATCTTCTTTATCCATTCATCTGTCAATGGATATTTAGGTTATTGCTTGTGTCTTGGCTATTCTTAACAGTGCTGCTATGAACACAGGAATGCCTGTATCTTTTTGAGTTATAGTTTTTTCTACATATATGCCCAGCAGTGGGATTGCTGGATGATATGGCAACTCTCCTGGCTTCCCTTGTGGCTCAGCTGGTAAAAAATCCTCCTACAATTTGGGAGACCTGGGTTTGATCCCTAGGTTAGGAAGATCCCCTGGAGAAGGGAAAGGCTACCCACTCCAGTATTCTGGCCCGGAGAATTCCATGGACTGTATAGTTCAAGGGGCCGCAAAGAGTCAGACACAACTGAGCAACTTTCACACACACGGAAACGCTATAGTTTTTTTTAATTTTTTAAAATTTTAATTGGAGGCTAATTACTTTACAATATTGTGGTAGGAACTTTGATAATGTTTCCATAGTGGCTTCACCAATTTACATTCCTACCAACAGTATAGGAGGGTTCCCTTTTTTCCACACCCTCTGGAGTATTTGTTATCTGTAGACATTTTAATGATGCCTGTTCTGACTGTTTTGAGGTGATACCTCATTGTAATTTTGATTTGCATTTCTCTAATAATTAGCAGTGTTGAGCATCTTTTCTTTTGCCTATTGGCAACCTGTAGGTCTTCTTTGGAAAAGTGTCTATGTAGATCTCCTATCCATTTTTCGATTGGGTAGTTTTTGTTATTGTTGAACGGTATGACCTGTTTGTATATTTTGGAAATTAAGCCCTTCTCAGTTGCACCATTTGCAAATATTTTCTCCCAATCTATAGGGTGCCTTTTCATTTTGTTTATGGTTTCCTTTGCTGTACAATAGTTTGTAAGTTTGATTAGGTTTCATTTGTTTATTTTTGTTTCTACTTCTGTTGCCTTGGGAGACTATACTAAGTAATTTTAAGTGAAGCATTAGCACATAAACATCTTTGTCATAAATATAGTAAATAAAATGTATAAAACTATAGGTAGTATCTATCTATAGTTTATATATAAAATATATACTCTTTTTATACAATTCCTTGCTGCTCCCCTGGAGCAAAAATCTCTTGCTTTTCGTCATGATAATACTGTTATTTTTCTGATGCCTCAAGTCAAACATTGTCTTCTGAAAACATTCATGAAAGAAGACTAAAATTACTTTGACTCTTGTATTCTATATATGTTTGTTTTTAAATAACTTGGTTTCTGTCTTTATCATTATTTTTGCATCTTTACTGAGATGTAATTGACATTTGATAAACATACATTTAAAGTGCATGCTTTGATGAGTTCTGACATATGTATACACATGTGAAATCATTACTGCAATTAAAAAACATTTTCATCAATTCCAAGACTGTCCTGGAACCCTTAATAATCTGTCCCTGTTTCCACTCTCATTCCTAGGCAACCACTGATCTGCTCTGTGGCTCTACAGATTGGCTTTCAATTTCTAAAATTATACAAAAATAGACTCATAGATTATGTATATTTTTTTCTCTGACTTATTGCACTCAGAATGATGATTCAGGGACTCATCCATGAGTATGTATTAATATTTTGCTCATCTTTATCTCAAGGACGTATTTCACTGTATGGATACATTACAATGTGCTTATCTGTTCTCTTGTTGACAAATATTTGGGTTGTTTCCAGTCTGGCATGACAAATAAATCTGGTAAGAAAAAATCATGTTCTTGTCTTTGTGTAGACATATGCTTTCATTTCTTTTGGGTAGACAGCTGGAATGGAATACCTGAGTTATATGTAGATTATTTTAGCTTTTAAGAAACTGACAAACTGTTCTATACCAGCAGTGCATGAGTTCCTGTTCTGCCATATCCTCGCCAACACTTGGTAAGATCACTCTTTTTGATTTTAACTATTCTGATAAATATGTAATGATGTCTCATGTAGCTTTATCTTTCCCTGATACTAATGATATTGAGCACCTTTTCATTTATTTGTCATCCTGTAGCTTCTTCAGTGAAGTGTCTTTCAAATCTTTCGCTTATTTTTAAGCATAGATTTCTGTCTTATTATGGAGTTATATGAGTTCTAAATACAAGTCCTTTGTCAAATAAATGTTCTGCAAATATTTTTTTCCTGTGTTAAGTTTGATTATACTGTTAAAAGTAATAGTTTGCCTCAATCAATAAACATTTTCTTCTAAACCACTTCTAGGTTGCACCATATCTTAAATGTTAAATAACTACATCCATTATAACAAAGCTCTCACACTTACAAATTGATGAAAAATTTTATTGCCTTCTCCATGAAGTACAAAGAGAGTTTACTTGGTCACACAGAAAAGTCTGTATTTTCCAAAATGAAAAAAACAAAAAATGTATTTTATGATTGGCAGTTTTTCTAGAAGGTGATATTTTTACCATTTTATCTAATAGTATAAGTAATAATAATGGACTAATTTCATTGTATAAATATTCATTGCTGAGAGAATCTCAGTACCACTTCATTAAATTTGTTTTCACTAAAATTAGTAATTTTCCCCTGCCTCAATTTTATTTTTTCTGATTTTTTTCCAATCCCTGATTCTGTGGGCTCATGATTTCTCATTAGTCTTTCACACCTTTCCCCCTCCTCAAATTACAACTTTCACTTGGTAGTAAGCAGATTACCTTTTAAAGTAACAGGACAAGTCATCGTCAGCAAATATCTGTATTTATAGCAAAATGCAGCATTTGCTGAATTCTAGCCCTTTCTTCTGTATCCTTCTGCCACAACTGATAACCAGCTTTACATTTATAAAGTTCTATTTTTAGTTGTCTGAAAATCCTGGACAGTTCATATCAGAAAATGTTATAATTTTAAAATGCCAGATGATAGTCAATATTACTATAAAAGTCAAAAGTGAAAAAGAAATGGAAGATATTCCAAGTGAAGAAACTTTGTGACTTAATCTTTGTGATTTTATCTAACATAATGCAAATATATTTCTATCTCTAAAAAAGTAATTCCTTCACAGAATGACAATTAAATTTGATCTACAGTGTCACTAAAAATTAAGAACTTCTATCAGTTATATAGAAGACAGTAGATTATAGGAAAAACTCTAGTTTTTGGGGTGTTTTCAATCAAATAGAAATAAATCTTAAGTGTTGTATAGCATTTACTTCCTTTTGCACCTAAGTTGAATTCAGTACTGACAAATGATCTCTAATAGGAAGCATTTTGTACCTGTTCATTTGTGTGCAAAGCTGTCTATACTGAAACACAAATCAGAACTGCCCTTTACCTCCCTTATTAACATATCAGCTTTGACATTCAACAATTATATTTCAAAAATTAATAACTAGTTGAAAAAATAGCTCTTTTTTCCTTAGTTCCTTTAACTCAGTTTACAGTAAATGTAAGAAGTACAGAACTCAATTTACAGCAAATGTATGATGTAAGTACAGTTCACATTTACTTGGCATAAGGCTGTACTAAGATAAATATCAACTAAACTTACTCTCTACCAAGACTCTCTTCTTCTATATCACCAGTTCAGCATTCAGTTCAGAAAAATAATTAGCAATGGAACAATGATTACCAAAATATGTTTTATGGTACTCTTTCCCTTGAGATGGTAATAGGCAGGACCTTAAGAAATTCTATGCTTGAATATATCAGGTGGCTGCAGACTTTTATTTGTCAGCTAGGGCTACCATAACAAAATTCCATAGAGCTCTCTTTCTAGCTTGCAGGTGACTACCTTCTTTCTGTGTCTTCATATGGCAGAGAGAGGGCACTCAAGCCAACTTACCAATACTTTGGAGGGAGTTGTTTAGTTTGCCCACTGGAGACCCATGCATCCTTGACGCACTAAATGGAGGGCACTAGAAGGATAATGGTAACAAAGTCACTTCCTATAAGGGGTGACTGCCACCCACCCTTGATGGGTATCTTTAAAAATAAGAGGGAATACAGCTGCTATAACGCAATATCCCTCTCTAGCTTCCATTTCTCTTCTGCCCTCCTCAAATAGGTATAGATTAATAGGTGGCCAACCAAAGGATGAATAATCTGAAGCTTTGGGGTACCTATATGAACTGTTTCTTGTTTTGTTTTCCGATTACTGCTTTCTGATGCACTCTGTCAAATATTTTCCTTCACCTGGAATAACACCTTGGGCAAACCTCAAAGCTTTCCAAGTCCTCTTCATACAGAGAGACTCATTTTCTCTGAGTGGGTTTCTTTTGTTTGTTTTCTTGTTTGGGTTTTTCTTTTTCTTTTTTTATTTTTGAGTGGGAAGAGGAGGAAAGACCCATCACTCTGTAAACTAATAACCACATTTCTCCTTGAATCCTCTCTTCCCAAGGTGGTCCTGATATAGACAGGAGGGTATGTCTGGCACAGTGTAGACACTCAATAAATGAGAAACAAGCTAAACTACTGGTTTATATTTGAAGAACCTCCCAACAGCTAGAAAGACCCCATTTATTTAAAAATCAAATTTCTTGCCTCAGTTTTGCATTATAACCACTAACCAAGAAGAAAATTCTAAGAAGATAGCCTTATCTAGACTTATTTTCTTTTGCACTTATCATTAATTTAGCATTTACAGATTCTTAAAGAAAAACATTTTCCCACTATTGAGTGACAAACTATACTCAGTGACATACAAATCAAACCTCTAAGTGGTCAAGAATACAAAATAAAATTAAGTACTATTGAGTGCCTACTATGAATTTGTCACAGGATAAGAACTTGAACGGAGCAGAAGTGATTTAAACTTGGTATAAACTCTAAGGAACTTACACTGTAGTTGGAGGCTAGCATATAAACATGATTGGTTCAAGATCTTAGAAAGGGAGACAGGGGAGGTGAGAGGCATTCCAGTATAGACGTTTGGAGGCATGGGTTCTGAAGCAACACTGCCTGAGTTTTAATCCTGATTGCTCTTCACTGCTATCTCTGGCAAGTTTCTTAACCTCTCTGTGTCTCTCATACTTAAAAAGCAGAATTCCTGAGCAATTCCTATATTATAATAGAAGGAGAAAGATCAGAAAGGATTAGGGACAGATGAAGGAAGTCACTGATTGCAAACATTTGGACTTTATTCAGTAGCAGAGACCCAGGGAACTTAGAAAATTGGTGAGGAGCAACACAAAAACAAAGTTTTGGCAAACCCTAAACTGGTTATGTAGGATGGTTTGGGATAGGGACAAGACAGAGAATATAGTAATAATAATAGTCAACTTTTATAAGATTCTTTGCATGACCTTTGCAAGTGCAAAAAAAAAGCTATTATTATGTTCAGACAATGTGCTGAACACTTTATATGGGATATTTCTACGGACTGAATTCTGCCCCTCCTCTTCAAATTCATATGTTGAAGCCCTAACCTCCAGTATGACAGTATTTGGAGACAGGGCATTTAAAGAGGTAATTAAGGTTAAATGAAGACACAATTAAGGTTGGGGCCCTACGATTCGTGTCCATATGACAAAGAGATAGGAGGATGTGGGTGCACAGAGAAAAGGCTAGGTGAGGCCACAGTGAAAAGGTGGCTGTCTACAAGTCAAAGCCTCAGGAGAAACCAACCTTATTGGCTCACTGACCTTGGACTTACAGCCTCTGCAACTGTTGCGAAAATAAATTTCTCTTGTTTAAGTCACCCAATTTTGTTATGGCAATTCTGGCAGACTAAGACAATGGCTCATTTGACTCTTAAACCAGCCTCATGGAGAAATAGTCTGTCCATCATTGTGTCACCATTGAAGAAACAGAGGCTCAGAGAGCTTAAAATGAATTGCCTAAGACAGTTAATAAGTAGCAGTAAACAGAATTTAAATTTAAGCTGTCTTACTACAAATATTATAGTTCAGTTGTAAATTGGTAAATGAAAGAATTTATACACACAAAAGGCAGATATATGACTTATTAGATTTACTAGACTTATTAGATTCGGGCTAAAAAAAGGGGGGTTATCACTAAATTATTGAGATTTTAGGCCTTGGGGTTCACACAAGTTAAATGAGTAGCTTGTGTGTGATGTGTGGTGTGTGTATAGTTTATATTAAATACTCTAAAAAGGTTGTTTAGAGCAGAAAGGAATTATGGCTTAAGTACTCATGGACCAGCAGACTTGGGTAAAATAAGGGAAGAGATATGGTACTACTGCGGAGGAAAACAGTATTAAAGAATACAAACTGGTAAACAAGTAATGAGATGACATTTAAATGTGAATGATGAGAACAGATAATGTTTTATCTATTTTGTTATTGCCTATAACTATGTCTGTCTTTTCTAAGACACTAAATTAACATTTGGTGATATAGCAAAGAACGGTAGAGAAATGTTGAGATTTAACACTTGGAAGAAGCCATTTTTTTCTCCCAACAGGAGCAATAACAGATTGAGACTGAATTTTCCTCGTCTCTTAACTAGGCTTTCTCTCTCTTTTTTGTAGGAAGGCCTTTTAGCTAGCTTCAACTCGAATGAAGGCGATAAAAACTTGGCCACCTTCGCAAGTGATTTGGTATCTGATACCCGATTGCTGTCTGTTTTAAGGAACAATGAAATAGCTGCAGGATTGTCAATTCCACAAATGCTGCACACAGAGGGTAACTGTTTAGTAATTCTAAACAAAAGGAGTAAGCCCCGAATACAGTCATCGGTAATGGTCGTTGGTTTTATTACGTCCTTCTAGCTTTAGGGGTCTGGTTCTTCAATGCACGTCCAGAGACCCAGCAGAAGCACTGGTTGCTTTCTGAGAATGAGGCAACTATCCCATTCCTGGATTAGTGCTAGAAGTCGCTACTAGGCCTCTGCCAAGCACATCAACTCAGCCGCAATGCGCCTGCCCAGACCGCAGCAGCCTAGCTCTGCATACATCCCATAACACCAAAAACAACTGTACGAGAAAATTCGAATCTGCAGCAGCAACCTCGCCCCCCGCGCTCCAAAGGTTTTAGCCAGCACGGCTGCCTTGCCAGACTACAAATCCCAGCATTCACTCCTCACACGGGAGCCAATAAGGAAGCTACAAATTTCTTCAGCCAATCATACCCCAACCCAGTATAACATGCCGACTGAATTCTGGGGTTTGTGGTTTTCACGTGGCAACATTACACCATCGTGTTTAAGGCGATGTAGGCCCCGCGTCCGATTCCAGACGAAAGCTCCTTCTAATAATTATTCTGTTGGTGCCCCAGGCTAACCTGTTAATTAGTTTTATTCCCAGGCCTTGTGCGCCTTAAAAATCGTAAACTTTTTTTCTTACTGTCATACAGGAAACAAGATTTTTCGGATGAAGACATCCTCATCCCACCGGCCACCCGGTCCTTTAACCGTCGCTTTTAAGTCTCGCGAGATCAGCTCCTTTGGTTGTAGGCAGGCCTCTGAAGGGCGGGTCACGTGTAGATTGACATGGGCCTCAGCCAACAGGATTGCCCTTTATCTGGCGTCTCCACAGCGTGCGTGGGGAGACCTCCGTGAACCCTGACCTTAGCTTTCCGTAGCGTCCCGCGTCTACCGTGCCCGCCCCCGGAGCGAAGGAGGCGGGTTTTGGCCTCTTGCCCTAGGGAACGAGTGCGGAGGGAGTGGAGTGTCCAACTCTTCGGAGAGGCCCTGCTGTACTCCACGCTGCTCATGAGCCCGTTCTCCGGCGAGCAGCGCCGTCGTTAGGCCGGCTCCTTAGCCTCTGCTTCCCCCGGGACAGGCCCACGCCTTGCCGGGGAGGGGGCAGCCTGTCGAGGCGCCTCCCTAGTCAGCGTCTGCGTCGCGCTGCGACCCTGGAAGCGGGAGCTGCCGCGAGCGAGAGGAGGAGCCCCAGCGGCGGCGGGCAGCAGCACCAGCAACGCCGGCGGGCGGGATTGAGGCCGTCAACATGGCGAGCGCCTCGTACCACATCTCCAATTTGCTGGAAAAAATGACATCCAGCGACAAGGACTTCAGGTGAGGCCGAAATCCGACCCTCAGTCCGCCTCGGCGGGCGTCCCCGATCCGCGGCCCCGGCCCTCACACAGGCCTTGCCCCACCCCTTTGGCCTTAACTGGTTCCTCGGCTTTCCCGACGCCTCCAGGCCACCCTCCGCTCCCCGATCCCAGCAGGCCCCTTTTCTCGCCCACCTTCTAACCCCCTCCCCTCGTTATTTCCTCTAGGCCGTTGCCCACCTCCGGTCATAGGCCCCTTCTGCGTCTCCCCACCGCATGCTCTGCCCTCCCAGGACGTGACTTCTCGTCCCAGGTAGCGTGAAGGGGCGAGATCACGCACCACTGTGGGCAAGGGAGTCACTCTAGGCTTGGAGACGTGGAGGCCAGGCCTACTCGCCGGCCTGCCCGAGGCGCTAGGCCTCCCTGCTCGTGGGGCCCGAGCTGCTGCTGCTGCCCACGCGGGGTCCCAGCTGCGTCTCCTTTACCGCAGATGTGAGCAGGCCTAGGTGCATTCTGCTTGAACGATTTGCTTTTCCTCCCAAGTCTTCGGGGTTGTGTTATAAACTTTTTCTTTGGATTATCCCTTTAGTAAAGGTGGTAAGAAGGTGGAGGGGGTGCCAGGATGGTGGAAACTTGACTCTTAGAGTTTTCCCGCCAGCATCTCTTGTCATTTTTCTTTGGCAGGTAAAAACCCAAGCAGGAACTCAGGGTTTCAGTCCTGTTTCCTTTTATTCAAAATTACTGCCAGAAAGGTGAATTGCTGAACCTTAAACAAGTACTGGGAACAAATGGATCTTATTGAAAGGAGTTTTCTAATATGGGGGCGGTGAATATGAAGGTTTGTTATAAAGTTCTGTTCCTGGAGACTTGTGCTGTTGGTTCCAGACCTTGGTCACATGCATATTGAAGAATTGTTATATTTTCACAGATTATCTTGGATTTTTTTCTCTTTTCTTTTTTGCACAGTAATAATTGCTACATTCCTTGCTTCCCGCCTTCTATTCCATCACGAATTAAATTTAAATAAGCTCCCGATCTGAAGCGGATTTTTTATATTTTTTGATACTTGTTTTGTTCTCTAGTGGTTGTATTTTCTGTGCATTTTAAAGGGAAGAACAAGTAGTCTTCAATTTGAATTTTGGTCCAAGGGTTGTTTTTTTTTCCGTATGAACAGTACATTTTAAAACCTGAAAACACACCCAAACCTTAGGTCCTGGGGGAAAATTTTTCCGTTTGTTAAAGAATCATGAAAAATGTAATAATCGTGTTGCTAAATTGATATGCTGGTATATTAAGATAGCCAATGAAATACATTTTGGTATTGTGGCTTCAAAGCCAAGAATGATTTTCAAAAAGTTTTGCTACCTAGGGAGTTTTGAAGTATTGCATTCAAAACTTTTAAAATTAGTTAAAAGTTGCTCATAATAAATATTTTAGTGTTTTGGGAAGAGACGATTATTTGGGGTATTTTTAGGTTTGTGAGTTTTAGGGTGAAAATAAAAATTATTGGGGGAAATAAAAGTTGTTTGTTCCTTAAAGGATTAGAATGTTGTTTCCCTTTGGAGCTTTGCTTGCTTTCAGTGCAAGCCACTGAAAATACAGAAATCAAGTCATGTGATAATACTGCATATGTGATTATTGACCGAAGCCTCCTTACATTTTTTGTAAAAGAAAGTAATACATATATGCTTGAGGGTTTTTTACAAATTATATGGAAGAGTAATACTCAATGTGGAACTCGATAAGGGTTATCTACTAGTTTGGGCTTGAATAAATCAAAACATTGCTTGGAGGATTAATCTTCTAAAAATAGTTGGTGAATATTATAGAAGATATGCCTAGGAACAGTAAATGCCTTTCAGTAATTTGTCATAAAGATATTCTTAATAACTGTATTTTTAAGACCTGTAATACGCTCACACCCTTTAGTAATAGACAAGACTTTGAAACCAAAGCACTATGTATGTTAAGTAACTGACATGTAAGAGATTAATTAAAACAGCATTTGCAGTCAAGTACAAGATTTTTCTGTATTTGAATACATGTGTTCTATTTTAAAATGATGCTTTCTAATTTCTCTTTAGAAATTTATATACTTGTTTATTTTGCTGGAAATATCACAGTTGTAGTCACATGTTTTAAAATACCTAATGCTAGAAGGATCTTGAGGACGCGATTAATTAACATTATAGAAAATCTTAACGTATGCAGACTACTTTACCTTGTGCAAGGGGAAGAGAAAACAGTACATCCAAAAGGAAAAAAAAATCGTGTCCGACTCTGTGTGACCCCATAGACGGCACCCACCAGGCTCCCCCGTCCCTGGGGTTCTCCAGCCAAGAACACTGGAGTGGGTGCTTGGTGATTCTGTAGATAAAAGAATGAGAACTTTAATATGCACAAATAAAACAAATGCTTCGTTTATAAATACTAATCCTGAATATTCAGTGGGTTGAGGTAACTAATGGTATTCTGCTTTTATTTTCATGTACTTCACCACCAACTGAATTAAAGCATTCCAGGGAATCAAAAGCTAAACGAATTTTTTTATCATTGTTTTATCTCTCTGTACATAATAGTTAATACTTACTGTGGACTTTATACACTTGATCCTTACAACTTTAATAAAGTAGACACAAGCAGTCTCTGTTACAGTTGAGGAAACTTCAGTCTGACAATAAGTGCTTGCCCAAGGGCAGTTTGACAGCAGCAGATCTAGGATTTCCAGATAACCTCAGGGCATAAACTCTCAACTACCATACTCTACTTCACCAAGGTTTTTACCAGAGGACATTACGAATAAGACCTTAAATTTCAGTTCTGAGTTAGGCTTGTGGAATATTTTGTGCTAGAAGACACTTTAAATTCCCTAAGAGGTACTCCAAAAAGTTGAAGATTAGTGCTTGCCTTCAGTATTGTCTGCATGCTTGTTGAATGGTTAAGACATTTGTAAAAAGATAATTAACCCAGGGCTGTATGTAGTTTTCAGGCCTAAGTGGCAGAGAACATGAAAGCAAGGAGATTCACGTGCAAGGTGTGATCTGAGTTAGGTCTTGAAGAGAATATGAGTACAGGTGTGAGAGCATTCTCTACAAAGCACCACTCAGGGAGAGAGTATAAATAATCTTGTTAGACATGGCAGGGACCTTTTCTTATTGAACTGAATCCTCCACTTAATTTAGGGCCTTGGTCCTGGGAGTTCTCAATAGATAACTTGTTTTAGTTGATTTCCAGAGTTAAGAAAAAAAAAACATAAGGATTGGGAAAGTTTCTTTAAGAAATCATTGCAAAATCTACCCAAATTATTTGATGCGATCTTAATTCACTGCGTTGTAGAATTTCCCAGCTTGATAATGGTTTGTCACCAAATTAATTTATATATTTTGACTATTGGAAAACATTTGCTCTTGAAAACTGTTTAAGATGCTAATAAAAATATTAGGCCTGTTATGGAATCATCAGCTTTCAGAGTTGAAAGGGACCTTACAGGTCCTATAATAGCTGAAAGTACTGTGTGGGCATTTACAGTAATGGGTTAGGGGAAGATTGAGGGCAGGAGGAGAAGGGGGCAGCAAAGGATGAGATGGTTGGATAGCATGACTGACTCAGTGGACATGAGTTTGAGCAAACTCCAGGAGATAGTAAAGGACAGGGAAGCCTGGTGTGCTGCAGTCCATGATGTCACAAAGATCAAACATAACTGAGCAACTGAATGACAGCTGTTACAACAGGAGAGGCTCTTCTGCTTGTGTTTGAAGAAAAGTAGATTTGATCAGAAGAAATAGATTTGTAGATTTAAGAAGGTGACTTCTGAGCATTTTCTAAGTACTGTGCCTGTTGATGGCAGTGATTTACGTGATTTCACTTAATGTGATTTGGAGGGAGGTGTGGATGCAGGTACTGCTAACACTCATAATCAGCAATAGTTAGGTCTCACCACTGAAAAAGAGGAGAAAGGGACCTCATTGAGGACACTGGGAAGAAGAAAGATGGCTAAAAAGTAGTTTTATTTACATGAACAATACTAAGACTGTCCCAAGTTGATTCATGACTAAGAGAAGAAATGAGAAAAAGTGAGATAGCGGTGGGGTGTGTATGAAATCTTTGAAAGGTAATTTGTTCATTGGGAAATGCAGTTTGCCAATAGCCTTTAAATCTTTGTTGGAAGCAAGGGTAAAATTTAAAATTGTGTTTGTGTATTAGAAGTGTTGTGAAAACCACTCACTGTGGTTTTCACAGTGTATCTTTCTACCATTATTTCTGCCTCTCCGCATTGGATTTATTTACGGTGAATAAGTTTACTCCTCCGGGAACTTTCAGTTCAGTAGAATAAGCCAAGTGTGTTAAGTTGCAGTCTCTGACTGTCTAGCTTATAACTTTTTGTGCAGAGCCTTGGCACAGTTTCTAATGATGGTAGCACCAAAATATTTGAGTAAATGAGATGCCACTGCCTGTAGGTTAATCCACCTGGGACTCCCATAGAAGTCTGCTTGTTAACAACTTCCTCCTCTCCCACCTTAAAACTTATTTTTTCTTGTTAATGTTACCATCCACCAAATGTCCCAGTTGGAACCCTTGATATCACCCTTTCTTCTTTACTTTAGTTCCCTGATGAGTATTTCTCAAATTAGTCTCCTTATCTCAGGCCTCTTTAATGCAGTATGTTGGTAGTTCTTCCATTAGAATTTTCTTCCTAAATATCACAGCTGATCATTGCCTTCTGCACTAATTCCCATAGATGAGATAAACTCAGGAGAGGTTGCCCACCTAAGCTGACTGAAATTACTCTCCCTCAAATCGCTAACAGTCTCCAGGTAACTTAGTGGGTGGTTTCTTTGCTCTTTTATTTTGTATGTAAACACTGTTTACCATTTTTTCCTTCTTGAAATTTTCATATGTATAGGTATCCCTCCCACAGGTTGGGTTTGTTACCATTTGTCTCAGTAAGAGGTTGTTAGTACCTATTTGGATAATTTTGGGAAGGTCTAAGGAGGCAGGGGTTTGTTTGCTTTAGAGTGGATGTTGTCAGAAAGGGGCAATTCGATCACTTGACATCTTAATAAATGTTATAAGGAGGCATGGTAAAGCAAGGGAACAGCTATTGTAAAGCAGAAGTTGCAGTCACTCTTTTAGTTAGGAGGATGTTTGGTGTTTTGTGTTGCTAAGTGAACTTACCTGAAATGGATGTTCTGTGTGATTATATATAGGAAAACAATATCCTTTCACTGTAAGATAAGATCTGTTGATCTGTTTGGATTATTCTTTTGGATATTGTAATTGAAGTTTAGGTATGAACCTCAGAACAGTTCCTGGACTGTAGAGGCTACTAGGCCCCCTTTCTCAGCATCTCTCCCCTCCCCCCAAATCTTCATTTTCTTTGGCCAAGAGCAGATGAAGTTGGTCTTCAGGGCAGTAATTCATGATGGTGACGGCTATACTTTTGCTGGGATTTTGTTGATTAGGATCAGAGGAGTGGCCATTGAGTGTAGTCTGTAGTGGAACTAGGCTTGTTAATTCTCTCTCCCTCTGATGTAAGATGAGTGATTGAACCATCTAATGTGTGACAGTGGTTATTCAGTAACATTAAGACTGGACAGGATACATACCCACTGTAACACCAGAATCCTGTGTTTTCCCTCCTATTTCTTTGTACTTAACTCATGCTTTACTACTCCCATATCTAATCCATTTCAAAAGCCTGTTAATTTTTAATCTTGTAAGTCTCAAATAGGGTTGTTTGTTGTTCTACAGTAGTTACATGTCTAATATGTATTTCTTCTGGAAGACACATCATGACCCTCTTGTGTGCTATCAGGGACAGTAGATAGCGCTTCAGCACTGCACCTGGAGGGGTCATTCTAAACAGCAAAATTACCAACAAAAAGCACAGACATGCAAAAAAAAAAAAAAATGGCACCAGATAGACTGAGAGGAGGATGCTTGTTTACATATGAGAGGCGAAGTAAGGCAGACCATTACCTTGGACAGTGTCAGCTGAGAGTGTGTGCGGATGCGTACTTCGGGTGCTTCAAATGTTTCGTGGTTCTTCACATGTCTGCAAATGACATGAAAGCATTGGAGAATTGATTTGGGGGTTACAACACATTTTACTTTGCTAATGAGAATTGGCTCTATGTCCATTTTTCCATCTCCATTGACTGTCATAACTCTAATTCTAGTTACCATCATTTCTCACCTAGACCGCTGCAGCAGCTCTCCTTACTGTTCTCCATTCGGTCTGCTAAATGAAGTTTGATTCTCTTCAAACTATTTTCCACAGTGTAACTAGAGTAATACTTGGAAAATGTTAATCTGATCATTCCACTTACTCTTCATTTCTACCTCAAATGCTTTTCAGTAGCTTCCCATCACTTTTACAATACAGACTAAAATCTTGCTAAGGTCTTCAGACTTCTCTGATCTTTTGGCCCTTGCTTACTTGGTTATAACCTCCCCACTCCCCATACACAGTTCCTATTCGTGTTTAGGACCTTAGTCTTTTCTGATACACAACTTTCTTTCCAGTCTAGCTCATGTTATTTTGTTAGCCCATTGTCTTTGTATCATGTTCCTTTCCTTCATAGCATTTATCTCAGTTCATAACTACATATGATAAGTACTCATATATGTAGTTTAAAAAAAATTATTATGCCTCCATTCGATTGTTACGTTAACTTCAAGGTAGCAGGAAGCACCTGTGTTTGCTTTTGCTAGCCCTTGTCTCCATAGCACCTAGCATAGTACCTGACAGAAGGTTCTCAGGACATAGGGAATGAGTATGTACAGCCTGTCCCATCTTAACCTCAGCCTGGATTTCCATCTTCCCGTTAGGTTTCCCTGTGTCTCAGACACACTGAATTGCTTCTCATCTGGGGTGCTATGCTCCTCCCCAGCACCACCACCATGCACACAGATTTAAAAATCCCAAACCAGCTTTCTCCATGGAAACCCCTCTTAAACCTTTGAAATCCAAACTGTCAATTCTTTGGTGTGGTCATTGCCGCACACCCTTGAGTATTTTTAAAAGTTTGTGTGAGATTTGTCCAAGTTACCTGTTTGTCTGCCATGTGAGATGAAAAGTTCAAAGGAAGGGACTGGATCTAAGTTTATCATTTCAGCCCTTCGTGCCATAGCTAAAGCAATAAATGCGTAAGAGACATTTTACAAATTGGCTTCTCAGTCTGCCATGGACAGCTTTCAAACTGGTCAAACTACTTCTTTTTCAGATTTATAGTGCAAACTTTTTAACACATTAACAGAGGGAACTTTCTGGTTTTAGGGTCACAATTAAAACGTAATTCTTACTATCGCAATCTAGTTTTCTGATTTTTAAAAATATTATCTATTGCTAATTTTGCTGATGCTCACTTCAGTTTTTAAAAATGTTTAACTGTTAATTATAGATTTTTGAAATCAATAAATTTCTTTATTAGAGTATAAGTTCTCTGAGGGTCCTTTGCTCATAATCCAGCCTTTGTAGCATAACAGGCAGTGAATAAATAAATGGTAAATAAAGGAAGGGATCTTTGTACCCGTAGTTTCTTCAGAACTATAAAATAACTTTTTATTGGGATGATATGCTTTTTTAAATTTAAATTGATGATCACTGTGTTTTCTCTTCAACTGTATGATTAACATTTCAGAGATTCTTAGAGGTTCCTAACTGATACGCCTGTCTAATGGATTTTATCTAAGTAAAATAATTGGTGAAGATGCTTTTCGTGCTTTGCGTGTAGAAGTGCGTGCATGGTTCTATTTAGTTGTTTTTTTCTTTTTAACTTTCCGGACTGTTACATGATTTTAAATTCATTTTTTTCATCATGTACAATGGGAAGAGGCTTCCAATTAGGAGAACAGTGTTAATTTTAAAAGGCACAGGATTAATTTACCTGTGTTATCCCAATTTGACCATATGCTTTTCTTTTTAAGCGGTTTAACAAGACTTGATAAGAATTATGCTGGTGTGTAGTTTAAAACTTTGTCCGTTGGCAGTGGTCCTTAAGGAAAGGGGGCTAGATGTCTGGTGGAACAGCTTTCTGCTCCAAAACATCCTTTTGAAAATACACTTGATTCTGGTGGTGGGAGTTGGGATGGAGGTGAGAGTGCATTTTGTAATTTTCCCAGTGGTTTGTAATATGAGCCGCCCAGTCTGACACTAAAGTATTGCACAGGAAGGTATTCTTAATGTTAAAGACTTCCTAGATAAAATTCAAATCACACGCAAAGTAAAAGTAGAGAGGCACTTTTCTTCCCCTAAAAGCCTTGATGCAATTATAGTTGACCCCATAACTATGGGTTTGAACTTCACGGGTCCACTTAACATGGGAACATTTTTCATTAAATGCATGCCATATATACTACATGATCTGCGATTGGTTGAATCTGCAGATGGAGAACTGTGCAGTTGTGGATGTTGACTGTAAAGTTATACATGGATTTTTGATGAGATGTGGAGGAGGGGGTGGGGCATGGGGAGGCTTGGCACCTTTAATGCCCACGTTGCTCAAGGGTCAGCTTTATTATTCATTGAAGGTCCTGTCAGTAAATTTGAAATCAAGGCTAACCTGAGGAAAATAAAGCCAATGATACCTTATTTAAAAGAGTACATCAGGACTTAGATATGAGTGATAGCATTAGATTTGAAAACAGTGATTTTTGTTAATGCTTAAAAATTTTAATTACTGACAAATTTTAATCTTTTATTAGGTTTATGGCTACAAATGATTTGATGACAGAACTGCAGAAAGATTCCATCAAGTTGGATGATGATAGTGAAAGAAAAGTAGTGAAAATGATTTTGAAGTTACTGGAAGATAAAAATGGAGAGGTACAGAATTTAGCTGTCAAATGGTGAGTTGTGTTTTACTTGATTCCTACCACCTCAGCTTTTAAAAAGTTCAATATGGTAACTGGTAAATTTTCTTAGTTTTGTTCTGAGTCTTTGTGGAGTGTTTTAGACTTTGTGGGTATCTTGACTTAGCATTTGTACTTGGTACGTAGACACATCCTTATATGTAGTTTCTATATTGGCTAGAACAATGGTATTTATATCTTATGAAACTTTAGAAAGACTGGTTCTCTTACTTATTTGGCCAGATTTTTTAGCTGGGTTAAAAGGCCTACTTACTGTATATTCCAAGGCAGTGTGGAGTTTAAGAACCAATGATAAGGGAAGTAAAAAATAATAAGACTTAGTAAAGGATAGCAGCAGTTAAAACTATAGTTCACTTAACACTGATGATACAACAGTTAAAAGAATTCCCATTACTTTGGAGAGTGGTGCATTGAGAGCATCTTTTAGGTGTGATATTGACAACTGGGTAGAGAATTTGAGTTCTTGGTAAATTGTATTAATGCACCTTTTTAATTTATGCATATCAAATATTAGAGATCCTTAAAAACTTACATAGTAAGTTATTGGTAAGTACAATAACTTTGGCTTCCTATAAAGTTAAATTATAGAATTTAATCTCATTTTGTATGACATATAATATGTGGTATTAATTTAAATAGAGCATTCTCATTATTACTTTTGAATATTCTTATAAAGGCTTTAAATTTATTTAAGGCTAAGGATTTACACATCTGTAAAAACAGGCAAAGTGTGAGAAATCATTGGTCAGCATAGATTTTTCTAGACATGTAATACAACTTTCTTTAACTTGGGGCATTTGCAGGTTTAAAATAAAATGGGTCTTCAAAAAAAAAATAAGTTGCAGAATAGAGCCAATGAGTCTAGTTTTACTTTAGTAGTTATTTTCATCTTTTATTTTGGTATGTGCTTATTAACAAACAAAATTTTGTCTAACATATGTGCTGAGCAATTAACTAGCCTTTAAAAATGATAATAAAAAGTAGGTTTTGTCCCAGATTGAGAGGTACACAGATCTTTATTCACTTGAGTATGAATCTTGTTAGAAACCTGAGCTTTTGATGATCTCTTATACATAAAATTTAACAGGTGGGGGGAAATGACATATATTTAATAATATAAGAAAGAAGATAGAAACAAAGGTAATATATTAGGAGATAAAACTCAAGAACTGATTCTAGGAGGAGGGAAAGTCCTAATAGATAAATCACTAAGTAGCTTTATCAAGAAATTGAAAAATCTGTCAAAGAACTCATCACCCAAAAGAAACCCCTGCCCAAAAATCTTCTCACACACTCTTTGAAACTTCAAACAACAGATAATTCCAGTATAGATAGTTCTAGAATTATTTACAACATAAAGTATTAAAACCTTTTAAACAAAATACTGATAACAAATTCTGACTAAATATAACACTAAAAGAAGATTACACATCAGTTTCATTTAAATGTTCAAAATAAAATCAGTAGTATATTAAGTGCAGTTTACCATGACCAAGTGGATTTCATCCTGAATATAAGGACAATTTAATATTATGGGCTTTATTAATATTTTTATTTCATCATGTTAATAGATGAGGGGAAAAAACTATCTGGTTAGTTGTCAAGGTACTGATGAGATTCAACTTTTGTTCTTCGTTTAAAAGAAAAAAATAAAATCCAACACCTAGACTGCTTAATATAATTAGAGGAATGAAGTGCTTTCTGAAAACTGGCATCATATTTAATGTCAGAGTGAAGAACAGGTCAGAGATGCTTTATATCATTGACGTGAATTCATCACTCGTTTCAAGTAAAGCATTTAATAACAGGAAATCCATAGGTCCTTTTTTAAAAAGTGCACAAACACATTTATACCTCAACCCAAAAGCCACTAAATTACCAGATACTTTCACACTAAAGGCAGGAACACGAGTGTTTCTCTATCTTCATTAGATTTCTTTTGAAGGCATTAGCTACTGTAAGACAAGGGGGAGGAAATTAAGACATAAAAGAATTTTAAAAGGTCATAGCCAAAAACAAGTCAATCAAGAAAAGAGAATAAAAAATTCAGTGAAGGAGTGTGCTGTAAAATTAATGAACAAAAATCAGCCTTCATATAAGCAAATAAAACAGAAGATATGGAAGCAAATGTCCGTTTATTACAGCAACAGAAAGACAAAATGCCTAGCAATAAATGTAACAGATGTTACAGTGGTGACTTTGGGTGAGGATATTGTGTGGTTTAAAGTAAGCATATAATTTTATTTGTTAAAAAACTTTTATAGGAGAAAAACTTGACAATACTCTTGACCAATAGCAAAAATGTACTTGTGAACAAATGGCAAGACATCTCAGGTCCCTGGATAGAATAACTCAACAGAGTTGTTAGTTCTGGGTTATTTTAATGCTAACTTAACTCGAAAAATCAAGTTTTTCCCACAAGCTGGGGTTGATTCTAAAGGGCATTTTGCAAAGAGGGGCAGGATATTTGCTTGTTAGACCACAAAAGCCCTGAAAAATCACTGGACTTGGAGATGTATTGGTTAACCCTGCTTGATATGAAAACATAGTGTTATGTTTATCTAATGAAAGCAGTGAGGTAGTGACGCATTAATAGAACAGTAGTGGAAAATAGGATGGAAACTACGTGATGCAGTTGGTGGCATCATGAGAAAAGTTGAACTTTTTTTTCTTTTAAACTGGATTACCATTTGGAAAACATAAAATTGTATCCTTACCTCACAACTTCTTACTAGAGGTCAACATTGTTCACCTTAAGTTGGTTTTATTTTGGATATATTAGTGTTTTGTGACTTTTTGCTGTTGACTAGTAGTTCATTGATATCTTTTTAGGGTTTGGCTATTGTGCATAAAGGTAGAATGAACATTCTTGTAAGAATCTTAGGACATGTGTCTGTCTTTATTTCTTAGGAAGAATGAAATTGCTGTTGTCTATTTGGTGGCACTAGTGGTAAAGAACCTGCCTGCCAATGCAGGAGACATAAGAGACTCAGGTTCAATCCCTGCCTGGGGGAAAATCCCGTGGAGGAGGAAATGGCAGCCCACTCCAGTATTCTTGCCTGGAGAATCCCATGGATAGTGGTGCCTGACAGGCTATAGTCTGTTGGCTTGCAAAGAGTTGAACATGACTGAAGCGACTTAGCATGCATGAACATTTGGATTTTTAAGAAACTGATAATTGTTTTCCAAAGTATTTGTACCATTTTACATGAAAGTACAGTTGTTCCGCATTATCATCAACGGTTGGTTGTGTTACTTTTTTTTTTTTTGGCTACGACTCTCAACATTGCAGATGGTTTCCCTACCATGGATCAAACCTGTGCCCCCTGCAGTGGAAACATGGAGTCCTAACTGATGGATTGCCAGGAAGTCCTGGTTATGTTGCTTTTTAATTTATCTCTTTTAATTGGTGTATAGGTGTAGTTTTAATTTCCATTTCTCTGAATGACTACCGATGTTTAATGCTGTTTTGTTTGTTTATTGCCATTTACTTTTTTGTGGACTTTCCCCAGTTTTTAAAATTGAGGTTGTCTTTTTATTACTGAATTGTAGTTCATATATTCTGGGTATATGTCCTTTTGCACATATATGTTTTATAAGTATTTTCTCCCAATTTGACCTTAAATTTTTAATTTACTTTAAAATTTAGTTTGACTTAATTTATAAATTAGTTTCAGCTTTTATGGTTATTGCTTTCTGTGTTCTTAGAAATCTGTTTATATTATGTTGCAAAGATTGTCCTTGTTTTCTAAAAGCTTTATAGTTTCAGCTTTTTAGTTCTGTGATCTATCTTGAATTAATTTTTATGAAGTAGAAATTGAGGTTATTTCTTTTTTTGCATATGGATATCCAGTTGTTGAAGCGCCATTTATTGAAAGCATCTTCCTTTCTGTACTGTCAGTTTTGGCATCTCCATCAAAAGTCAATTGACTATAAAAGTGTTAGGTCTGTTTCCAGACTCTGTTATGTTCCACTGGTCTATTTGTCTATTCTAATGTCAATGCCATATTGTTTTATTAGCATAGCTCAGGCTTTTTCAGGCTTGGTGCTCTTGAGTTTTGGGACCAGATAATTCTTTGTTATGGGGAACTATCTTGTACATTCCATGTATTGTTGGATATTTAGCAGTCTCTCAGCTTTTACCCACTATTTTTGCCAGTAGTATTCCTTCATGCCTCAGTAGGAGCAACCAAAAATGTCTCCAGACATGCCAAATTTTTGTTGAAGGGCAAAAATCTCCCTTGGTTGAGAAACGCTGGTACAGATCTGTAGCAGTCTGAAGTAAGGTCATGTAAGTTTTCTAGCCTCATTTTTCTTTTCTCAAGAGTATTTTAAGTTCTTTGTATTTCATGTAAATTTTAGAATCAGTTTCTCAGGTTCTGTGTTAAAAATAAGCTTGCTCAAATTTTGATTGAAATTGTGTTGAAGCTATAGAAATATTTGAAGAGGATCAACAATTACAATAATAACTAGATCTTTTAACCATTAACTGCAGTATCTCATAATTATTACAGTACTTTCTGTTCATTCCTTGGGATATTCTACCTTAACAATTGTTATCAGTGAATATCCACCTCTTTTAATCCTAATTTTGGTAATTTGTTTTCTCTATTTTCCCCTCAATTCATTTAATCAAGGATTTACCATATTTACTAATCTTATCAAAGAACTGACTTTAAGGTTTGTTCATTTTCCCTATTGTGTGTTGCCTTATTTTACTGATTGCTTTTTTTTTTTTTTTTAACTATTTTTCTTTCCTCTCATTTTTTCCTTTCCTAATTCTTAAACATTTAAAGGTATATTTTCTCTAAGTAGTGTGTGATTAATTTTTTATATCATTCAGTTTGAAGCATTTTTAATCTCCATTGTGATGATTATTTGATTTACCAGTTATTTAGAAGCAATTTTCAAATATTTAGAGGTTTTCTGGATGTTTATTTTTAATGGTTTCTGACTTAATTGCATATGATCAGAGAATCATACTCTTTAAGATTTCAGAGAGGTTTATTTTGTTTGTTTTGGTTTGTATTGTTCTGTCTACTCACTGAGATTGGTTTTATGATTCAGCATATGATAGCTCAGTTGGTTAAGAATCTGCTTGCAAAGCAGGAGACCCTAGTTCGATTCCTGGGTTGGAAGATCCCCTGGAGAAGGGATAGGCTACGCACTCCAGTATTCTGGCCTGGAGAATTCCATGAACTGTATAGTCCATCAGGTCGCAAAGAGTTGGACGTGACTGAGTGGCTTTCACTGTGGTGGATGCTCCCTGTGTATATTTGAAAGTGTTTTCTACAGAAGTTGGATGTGATATATTATAAATGTCAGGTCAAGGTAGCTGGTAGTGTTGTTCTGATTTATATATCCTTTGTGATTTTTTTTCCTTGATATTAAATACTGAGAGAAGGAGTGTTAAAATTTTCAACTATCATTGTCTGTTTATCTGTTTTTCTCTTTAATAATGGCAATTTTTGCTTCATGTATTTTAAAGCTGTATGATTAGAGGCATACATATTTATAATTATGTCTTCCTGATGTTTGATGTTTTTATGAGTAAAAATATTTCTTTTTAAATATACTGTATCTTGGAATATATTTTTTCTTATGTTAATATAGCTGCCCCAGTTTTTTTTTTTAACTAGTATTTGCATAGTGCATCTTTTTTCTCTTACTTTCAGCTTTTAATCTGTTTTTATTTTTAAATTATGTGTCTTGTAGACAGCAGATGGTTAAGTCTTGCTTTTTTTCCTATTCAGTTTCATAATTTCTTCCCTTTGATGGTATTGTTTTTTAGTTCATTGTTTATTGTAAATATTGATGTAGGACGCTTTCAGTATGCCATTTTGCCTTTTTTCTATTTGTTTCTTTTGTTGTTGGTTTTTATTTAGTTTTGCAAATTCATTTTTATTTTTTGGCTGCTCTGGGCCTTCATTGCTGTGAGAGGGCTTTCTCTAGTTGTGCTAATAAGTAGGGGCTACTCTAGTTGTGGTACACAGGTTTCTCATTGAGGGTGGGTTCTCTTGTTGCAGAGCTCAGGCTCAGGAGTTGTGGCGCATGGGCTTAGTTGCCCCATGGCATGTGGAATCTTCTTGGAGCAGGGATTGAACCCACGTCCCCTGCATTGGCAGGCAGAGTCTTAACTTAACCATTGGACCAAAAGAGAAGTCCCTGTTGGTTTTGTTTTGTTTTGTTTTTTACCTTTTTGGGGGCAATATTTTATAGCAACAATTCTGAAAGTTTGAGTTGGGGTCCCTGAAAAGTAACCCTGAAAGTTTAAAACTAATATGAGTAATGACTAAGTCAGGCAATTCTTTTGACTTCTCATCTCTTTAGTGTGTATTGTATTCATTCTAGCATCTGATCCTTCCATTTGAAATGCTCTTTTTTCTAACTATATCCCGTAAATGCAAGTACCTAAAATTTCTCTGAAGTGCAGTCTCCTGTCTGTAAATAAATACTAACATTGCATTTAAAAGTTACCTTTTTTTTTCTTTCTGTTGCGCAGAGTAGTGAATGCCTTCAGTTAATTTCTAAAATAGTTATGTGAGTTCCTTACCTCACCAACCAGATGGTAAATTTTTGAAGATCAGGGCCGTACTTTTGTTATTCAGTACAGTCTTGAGTACAGTGGCTCTTCAATGGATAGTCATGCCCCAGGTATCTATGTACTGAATTCTGTAGGAAGGACATAGGAGGAGAGCTTGCCTTTATCCTCAACCAGTGGACTTACATGCAGTGCATGTATGTAGCAGTATGAGATACTAATATGAAAGGCATATTCAAGATGCTTTGGAAGCATGGAGAGGTTCTGACTTGTTTGGTTTCTGCAACTGATTACTTGATGCTTAAAACAAGAAAATAAAAGAAATATAAATTCTTGGGCTTATGAATTGAATGAAGTTGGTGTTAGATGGTAGGAAGAAAGGATCACAGTTGGCAAATGTGATATGTTGGATAGAATTTCTATTGCTGGTAAATCATGGGATTCTTGTTAGGAACAGACTCCTAATTAGCTTTTTTATTACAAGATGTGTATTTGAAGGGTTTGCCAAGGGTGGGGGTCGGGTGAAAGCATCTTGAGTTTCATGATACTATGAAGAAAATAAATGGGAAGAAATTAGAAACTGCCAGAAGCTTATTAACCAAGAATTTTTTATACTCTTATTTGTATACTACTTGTCTCTCTTTCTGTGTTTTTTTTTTATCTAGGTTAATTTTTTTCTTTTTTCTTTTTGTGTTTCAGTCTTGGCCCTTTAGTGAGTAAAGTGAAAGAGTACCAAGTAGAGACAATTGTAGATACCCTCTGCACTAACATGCTTTCTGATAAAGAACAACTTCGAGATATTTCGAGTATTGGCCTCAAGACAGTAATTGGAGAACTTCCTCCAGCTTCCAGTGGTAAGCAAGAGTGTTTTTTCCTTCTGTTTCCCTTTTATAAATGGAAGTGTTTCTCCTTTAATTTTTTTTTCCTCCTGGTCACAGAGAGAGAGAGAGAGAGAGAGAGATGTATTTACCCCTGAAAGATCTTTGTAAATATCCCTTTGAACAGTGAGGGGAAAAAAGTCTATAGAGTCTTATTTTTGCTTAAAAATAAATTCAGTTATTTTGATTGAATTTAAGTATTTTTGGAATGCCAGTTCTGAAAATTTTTGGTGTTGGAACTTGATTTTATATCATTGCATGTACAGTGACTTGCAGAAAAGAGTCAAACCAGTGTATGCAATGGGAGAAAAGATACCCAAAACCATGAGTTATTTTGATTAGCTTTCCATTTTCAGTATTAATTTTGCTTTGCATTAGAATTTATGGTGTAAAACTTAACACTATTAAGATAGCTATGAAAGATTTCAGTTTACTAGTATCTTTAATTCAGGCTGAGCCTTTTATAACTACTTACAATTTTAAAAAGTTTAAAACAGTTACAGTTAATGAATTTGTCAAGTAATTAGCTTTTGATCTCCAACAGAAATTTTTATGTAAGTTTTAGAATTGGTCTTGACTACTAAGCTATTGGCTTAAATTAACAGTCTAAAGTTACTGTCTCATCTGCAAATGGAGTGCAATTACTCTTTCATGGAAATATGTGTATTGGTAAAAATGTAGTCTTAGTATGTAGTTTTCATTCATTTACTTAATATTTATTAATTACTGTGCTAACTATCATGCTAGATGATGCATGTATACTATTTCACTTTGTCCAAATGTTAATCCTGTGGGAGGTCTTAATACTGTAGATTGTTGATAAGAGAATTGAAATTCAGAGAGATTAGGTCAGTTCATCCAAAGTTTTGATTAGCTTGTTGGGTGAAGAAGATTCATACACATTATTTTCTAACCCAGAGTTGATGGGCTTTTTTTTCCTCACTGTATCATGTCATTGTTACTTTACCCTTACTGAATTAGTTACTTCAAAAACATTTCACCAACTCTTGAGTATGTCATTTATAGTTGTATTCAGTTCAGTTGCTCAGTCAAGTCCGACTCTTTGTGATCTCATGGACTGCAGCATGCCAGGCTTCCTGTCCATCACCAACTCCTGAAGCTTGCTGACTCATGTCCATCGATTTGGTGATGTGCCATCCAACCATCTCATCCTCTGTTGTCGTCCCCTTCTCTTCCTGCCTTCAGTCTTTCCCAGCATCAGGGTCTTTCCAGTGAGTCAGTTCTTTGCATCAGGTGGCCAAAGTACTGGAGTTTCAGCTTCAGCATCAGTCCTTCTAGTGAATATTCAGGACTGATTTCCTTTAAGATTGACTGGTTGGATCTCCTTGCTGTCCAAAGGACTCTCGAGTCTTCTCCAACCCCACAGTTTAAAAGCATCACTTCTTTGGCAGTCAGCTTTCTTCATACTACCAACTCTCACATCCATACATGATCACTGGAAAAACCAAAGATTTGACTAGATGGACCTTTGTTGGCAAAGTAATGTCTCTGCTTTTTAATATGCTGTCTAGGTTAGTCATAACTTCTTCCAGGTTAGTCATAACTTCTTCCAAGGAGCAAGCATCCTTTTATTAGCTATATTGATAATTTTCCTCATTTTTTCCCCTCATTAAAACATGTTTGTTTTTAGCCGATTTCTGGCTCTAACAGGAATTCTGTTAACCATGCAGATTTTTACTTTCACAGTTTCTTTTTCCTTTTTTTCCTCTCTCTGGTCAGTAACAATATAGATCTACTTTAAAATATTAATAACCTTTTTGATGAGTCTCCTGGAACAACATTTCTACTTAGATTGGAAAGGATCTCATTAGGTTACTACTAAAGATGACTCAAGTAGAGAAAAATGTTATGTGCTTTCCAGTTTAGAGTTGTAAACATTATAGCTGCTAATAGCTCCATAGCCAGCATTCCCACTGGTGCACAGAAATAGTTGTGCAGTATGAGTTTACTGAATCAATATTGTTTTCCCTGTTTCATGCACTCTTCTGCAGTTATCTCTAATTCTTGTTTATGTCTAATAACTTATTTTATTGAAAAACAGCCTATTTTGAAACATTTTTCTGACGTGGATCTCTCGAGTCAGTTTTTAAATCAAGTTTAGAATTGCTGAATATTTAATAACTAGAATGAATTTAAGGTGGAATTCAACATACTCGCCTTGAAGTTATGGTTCCTTTTTCATACAGGGTCTGCATTAGCTGCTAATGTATGTAAAAAGATTACTGGGCGTCTTACCAGTGCAATAGCAAAGCAGGAAGATGTCTCTGTTCAGCTAGAAGCCTTGGATATTATGGCTGATATGTTAAGCAGGTAAACGTGACTGTGGTTTCTATTACTTATATACAGATATTTGCATTTATTAAGAACTCTTTCTGATAAATATAATAAAACTTGGTCAAATTATTCATATTTAAATTGTTTTATAAATGTGTGGTTAGGGGTGAGGGAAGAAAAAAGCTAATTATACTCACGTAATATTACATAGCAAGCATATTTCTTGTAGCTTGAAAAATAATAAAATTTGTAATTTAAATATTTCAGCACAGTTTTTATATTTTGTTTTACCCTTTATTTTCTTGAATATAGTTATCATTTGTGGCTAATTCACTTGAACTTGAAAGTAATCAAGTGCCTTCATATGGTACAAATACACAGTAAAAGTGAAGAGCTATCCTAGCACACAAAAAGCTTATACTTCACTATAGGAGATAAGACAAATGGCTGTAATGTAAGGCAGAGCTGGACTAAATATTAACGCAGAGTATGGTGTATTTTGACATTTAAAATGGAAGGAGCCATGAAAGTTTGTTATGGAAACCACATCTGGATTTAGTTTTGCAAAGTGGTTAGAGCACAGATATATGTGCTTAAGGATAAAATATATCAGAATATATGAGTAGTCTTGAGGTGGGAAACATATTCTAGTATTCCAGAATATAGAATGAATAGAAGGTAGTCGGAGATCATTCTGATTGATTGGAATCTTATTAATTTGATATGTAGTGAAAATTCAGTTAGACCTTTTGTCCTCTGTGTGACTTTATCACTAGCACTGCACCGGACACAGATATTTGACTGCTGTTGAGTCATTGAACTGCACATGTGAAATGATTTGAGAGAGAGGAGTTGAACCAACAAAGTGGGTTGAAACTGAGTGTATAGATTTGTAGAGAAAAGACAATAGGGAGAAGAAGTAATCGAGAGATGGTCAGAAGGCAGAAATTGTAATAGTTCTTGGACATTTTGAATTTATTTGTTCTCTTCTCATTTTGTTTTAAGGCAAGGAGGACTTCTTGTTAATTTCCATCCTTCAATTCTGACCTGTCTGCTCCCCCAGTTGACCAGCCCTAGACTTGCAGTGAGGAAAAGAACCATTATTGCTCTTGGCCATCTGGTTATGAGCTGTGGAAATATAGTTTTTGTCGATCTTATTGAACATCTGTTGTCAGAGTTGTCCAAAAATGATTCCATGTCAACAACAAGAACCTACATACAATGTATTGCTGCTATTAGTAGGCAAGCTGGTCATAGAATAGGTAAGAAATATTTATATAATTAAAAATTTTCTTTAAAACATATTAATGAATATTTATAAGAACCAATATGCTTTTCTTAGGTGAATACCTTGAGAAGATAATTCCTTTGGTGGTAAAATTTTGTAATGTAGATGACGATGAATTAAGAGAGTACTGCATTCAAGCCTTTGAATCATTTGTGAGAAGGCAAGTTTTAAAGATATCTATTTTTCAAATATTTTTTCTTAAGAATAGAATAATAAGATCTAGATTTGGTGGGTGAGGAAAAATGGATTATTTTACTCACAGCTGGATTGAATTTTGGATTTCAGATGTTTTAATTAAGTTTTAAATAATAAGTGATAACAATACAGTATTTGAAGTGAGTATCATCTTTATTTTAAAATACAGTCATCACATTTATTTTGAAATGTTTCCTCCTTACTGTTAGAACTTAAAGAACTTGGGAAAAGTATATATAATTGTCTTCCAGTTGTCTTAATGTGGTTTACCAGAACAAATTAATGATCTGGTCAGAAATATATACTAGTGAATTTTGTATCTCTTTAACAATTTTTGAGATCTGTTATATTTGCTAGGGCAGTGATTCTCAGTTTGAAAACCTTGGTTCTAATAATAACTGCATTTATGTGTGAGAAGATCATACTGGCTAAGTAGCGAGATTGTCCCCCCCGTCCCCCCCCCCGCCCCCCCACACTCCTGGCTAGAATTGACAGCATTGTAACACAGTGTTTTGTGACTTGACTGTTGGCTGTTTGTAGTAATAGTAAGCAGTTTTCACTCACGGTTTTCGATAAGTAGCTTTATAGTCATATAAAATTGCTACAAATTGTGGGGTTCATTTCTATACCTTTAATTGAGAAATACTTATTCTTGGGCATTTACTATACGTTCTGTCTTCTGAACATTAAAGTTATAAGACCAAACCTAAATTAATGTACCCTGCCATTTTTACCAGTAATGCTAGTTACTGAAGAATGCATTTATTTGGCCTTTGTGTTATAGCTGTATGTTGAAAAGATAGACTGTGTGCAGATCTCTCTTTGTATGACCCCACACTAACCATGTCATATCATTTATTGTAAAAATCATCCTGACTTCAAAGGTGTTAAGTGGTGGTGGTGGTGGTAGGAGGGAAGAGTTCATCTTAAAATTGATTAAAAAAGAGTAATTTGAAAAGTAAATGTTTTAAAACGTTAAACGGAAGACAATCTGCTAATAAAGTTGACAGATACTGAATCAAGAAAATAAGTACAATTATTCAAGGTAGCTTTTGTTTTTTCTACAGATGTCCTAAGGAAGTGTATCCCCATGTTTCTACCATTATAAATATATGTCTTAAGTATCTTACTTATGATCCTAATTATAATTATGATGATGAAGATGAAGATGAAAATGCCATGGATGCAGACGGTGGTGATGATGACGACCAAGGTATTTCAAATTAAGTAGGATTTGTTATATTTTCATGAAAGAACTAATTATAGATGGAGATGATTCTTAGCCCCAGAATGTACTGTTTGTTTGCTTGCTTATAATAGTGAAAGTGGAAATAACCACAGTATTCAACAAGAGCAAGTTGATTTAATTACGGGGCGTCCAGCTATTGAACTGTATGCAACATTTTCAAAATCATGTTCTAGGTAAACATTTGTTAAAGCGGTTAATAAGTTGAATGAAAAGTAGATAACAAAATTACTCTGTCCCAATTTAATTTTTTTAAATAAGCTAAAAAAAATGTTAGTGTTTTTCTCTTGGCAAGCACTTATCAGTGATTACACAGTGTTTTTGTAAGGAGGGAAATGAATAAATTGTACCTATAGATATCTATAACATATTCCTAGCAGTTTGGTTTGTTTTATGCATCCGGGAGTTGGTGTTGGACAGGGAGGCCTGGTGTGCTGCGATTCATGGGGTCGCAAAGAGCCGGACACAACTGAGCGACTGATCTGATCTGATCTGATGCATAGTTACTTTTAATGAGAAATTTTAAGTATTATTTGAGGCTCTACTTAACTTTCATGATTAATCCAAGTATTTCTGAGGTTCCTGAGATTGATGTCATTGTGCTGAGATTTGTTGTATTTACTGTGGAAAGGAGTAACACATCAAAGGCACAGGGTTGCTCATGTGTAGTTGTCTCTGTTCTATTAAAAGAATCATAATAGCAATGTTTAAATAAGTTATTGGGTTTATGTGTTGGTGGATTTCCTGTTAATTATACTTTTTAAGTTTGATTCTTTGAATGAATTTAGGTAATGCCTTTGCTCTAAAGTCTGTAATTTCATCCATTTGAAAAAAAAAGATACAAAAACTCTCTCTTAGTCTCATTTTAGACTTTCGACAGATACTGCTCAGTTTCTCTGCACTATAACAGAACTCCTCAAAAGAATAAATGCTCTCCAACTCCTTTTTCCCCCTTTTGTTTTGAATCCAGTTTTGCAGTGATTGCTAGTGACCTCAGATGTTTGACTTAGCTTGTTCCTCAGTTTTCAGCAGCACTTCTTCATTTAACTGCCACGATATCAGATTCTCCTGGCTTTAGTCCTGTCTTTGTGATTACTCCTTCTCTTTCCCTATGCTGATTCCTCTTCATCACCCTGATCACTAAACTGTGGAGTATTTCTGGGCTTAGTTCTTGACTTCTCTGTTATGTTCTTATAATCTTGTTGATCTCATCTAGTCTTTTGGCTTTAATATCAGTATGCTGAAAACCCAAACTTTATCCCAGATCTTTCCTGTTAATTCTAGGTTCATATATGCAAAACTGCTTAATTGATACACTGCCTAGATGTCCAGAATATCTTCTTCCCAGCCTTCCTCCACTGACTGGTTATTAACCTGTTTCTTCTTTAGACTTCTCCATCTCAGAATAGCACCTCTATTCTTAGTTTCTCAGGCCAAAAACTTTGGGGTTATACCTGATTACTTCTTTTACATACCTCCCTCATCCAGTCTCCCATCTCAGGACTTTCCCATACCGCATACTCCTATTTCCCTTTTTAGCATTCTTTCTTCATTACACCTAATATTTTCTGATACCTAATATATTTTTATCATAGTGTTACTGTAACTTATATAACCATAATTTTAGTTATTAGGCTATTTAATTTTTATAACTTTTTCAATAAAGTATATTTCTATAAAGTTATTCCCATAGTTGGGTTGCCATTGGAAATGTTTACATTCTCTAAAAATTTTTACTTACTTGCTTTAAATAGTCTACTTGATAGTGCCCTGTAATTTTTCTTCAAATCAAATGCCTTGATTTAGCAGTATTTGGTATAAGTGAGATGGAGTTGTTAATACTTAAGCTTAGAATATTGTTTTAATGTTTAGCAGGAATTTGGAGAAGCTAGTGCTCTATTCTGTGGACAGAATTTTATTGTTGTAACTGAGAAAGTATAGGTTCTTTAAGCTATATTAAGATAATATTTTAATAAGTTGAGAATATGCATATTTGTTCCTAATAGCCCATCAACAAATTTAATGGAAAGCCATGTAGCCACAAAGAAAGCTAATTGTCAGGATTCTTTTTTACCCCTGAAAAATTAGTTTCACAGTGTGATATGCCATTGGTGATCATTATTTTTATGGTTTATCTTATGAACTCCCCAGTTGTTTGGTTTTCCTGTAGTGTCAAGTGAATCTTTTGAATTGAACTTCTATTCATATTATTTAAAAGGCTGGGACATTTATACGTATTTGTAATCTGAAGATGTTTAATGTGTTAATAAATGATAGTTAATAAACAGCTCATTATCCATCAACGAGAAAATGTTAAGTTAAAAACACAATCAGATCATTTTTCTTTAGAGGTTTATTTGTAGATTTTTTAAGTAAACTGCTTCTGGTTTATGAACGAGTTCTTTTTAAATCTGTCTCTGGCTGTGTATCTTAAAAGTTGGAAAATTATCTTAGTTATGATTATCAATTTATTTTCTGTATTAAACTTTTCTTATGATTAATAGTCTGTTAACATTAAAACTTCTCTTTAGGGAGTGATGATGAATACAGTGACGATGATGACATGAGTTGGAAAGTGAGACGTGCAGCTGCTAAGTGCTTGGATGCTGTAGTTAGCACAAGGCATGAAATGCTTCCAGAATTCTACAAGACCGTCTCTCCTGCACTGATATCCAGATTTAAAGAGCGTGAAGAGAATGTAAAAGCAGATGTATTTCATGCATACCTTTCTCTTTTGAAGCAAACTCGTCCTGTGCAAAGTTGGCTGTGTGACCCTGACGCAATGGAACAGGGAGAAACACCTTTAACAATGCTTCAGAGTCAGGTCAGTTTAAAGTGTGGTTTTGAAAGTCCTGCTAGTAAATGTGATGTTTTAAAATGGTGTTTTTGTATGAAAATAGGAGTTCCAGAATAGCTTTAGAGAAACATTTCTGGGATATGTTTGTATAATAGTTTATGGATCCTCATATAACATTACTTACTTATAATTTATTCTGATTGAAGTTTTCTTGATTTTTCTTGGCTGAACAGTATTAGCTTTAAGATTCAATAAAATATCTTTTATCTTTGATGTATTAATGGAGAAATCTTAGGGCAGTAGAATTGGACTACTTGTGTTCATAGCTTTCTCTTCTAATTTAGAGAAATTAGGACTCTGTGTGTGTTTGTGTATGTGGTCTTGGACAAGTTATTTAAACATTTTATTAAGTCTCAGTTTTCTCATTTGTAATAATGGTTTACTTAAAACTGTCTACCCAAGATGGAAATGATATGCTCTGTTTAAACACACGGTGAAGCCTGCCACACAGGCTTTATATACCATGTATTATTATTGATATTATTATTGATTTTATATGCCACCTATTATTGATAAAATACATATTTTTTCACTTTAGGACATCTTCTTTAGGATCTAAATATTAGGTCTGTATAGTCCCCATTTACTGAATATTTAGTACACACTAGGCATTTTCCTATCTTATATGTAATCTCTAAAGCATCCCCATAGGGTACATATATGTCCATTTTTATGGATTACAGAAGAGATCTTGAGAGAAACTAAACAACTAAACTAGGACAAGGGATGTACGTGTCATAGCTATCTTGTTTTAAGTAGTAAAAATTTTAATAGATTGTGGTGAACTTAAAAGGTGAACACTGATGATTAATTGTAGAAGAAAAAGAAAGTGTATCCAAGACATAAGTAATTGACTATATGGAAAGCAGATAAAAATCACAAAAAATTATGATGGTGCTATGATGAATTAATTAGATAGGTGTTTTCTTTTGCCTCTAGTTCTCACATCATTGTTCAATATGGTATGTGTCTGTATCCTGCTCTCCTGAAGACTTTTTAGCAAATACCCTATTTAGGTTTCACTAATATTAGAAAGTATAGAAGTGATGTCTTTGACTCCTATTCCTGCTGCTTGTAACTACATTTGAAGTGAGGTTGATTTCATTGTAAGAGCCAACGAAAAGCAAAGACAAAGACCCATTTAATGGTTTCTTTTCTGTAATTTGTCTTTTTTCCTGTAATTGCTTATATGTGCTATTTAAGTTTATAAATTATGTTCCTAAAGTTTTGGTTGAAAATTATTATTTAGATTTCTATTTAGTCTGGTGCATTTCATAAGTAAAATTAATCAAGGAAGACTATTCTGTTGTTCTGTAGAAAGCTAATGATAGCTTTTCTCTGTTTATCAGTATCAAGCAAATATAGTTACAAGAGAACATGCATAGTAGATGGCAACAAAGTTTGTATCGAACTAATTGTTAGCAGTTAGCAGAATTAGGAATTTGACCAGAAAAATTCTTCCATTCGTTAGGAATTTGACCAGAAAAATTCTTCCATTCGTCCGCATCCCTTGTAATTTGTGTTAAGTGAACTGAGGAAGTACCAATAACTGAACCAGCTAATGAGCACTTGATAATTACAGGTTCCAAACATTGTTAAAGCTCTGCACAAACAGATGAAAGAGAAAAGTGTGAAGACCCGACAGTGTTGTTTTAACATGTTAACTGAACTGGTAAATGTATTACCCGGGGCCCTAACACAACACATTCCTGTACTTGTACCAGGTATGCAAGAAATAGTAAATCACTTTTGGGATTTATTAAGACTTAGATAAGCTTAAATAATTGTTTCCTTGAAAAGAATGACTTGTGACAACTTAATTTGTACATGGAACTAACTTTATAGGAACATTGAATATCTAAAGTTAAAAGTAAAAAGTTTAAAACCAAACCCTAAAATATTTTACTTTAATATTTATCACAGCTTGTGGAATTTCTATTACTTTAGAGATAATATAAAGTGGAAGCTTTAGCAGTCTTTTAGGGATTAGTTTTATATTTTTGCTTTCATAAAGTTGTCATGCATAAAAATATTGGATTTTTCTTTTTTGGTTGGGTTTTTAGGAATCATTTTCTCACTGAATGATAAATCAAGCTCATCAAATTTGAAGATCGATGCTTTGTCCTGTCTATATGTAATCCTCTGTAACCACTCTCCTCAAGTCTTCCATCCTCACGTTCAAGCTTTGGTCCCCCCAGTGGTGGCTTGTGTTGGAGACCCATTTTACAAGATTACATCTGAAGCTCTTCTTGTTACTCAACAACTTGTCAAAGTAATTCGTCCTTTAGATCAGCCTTCCTCGTTTGATGCGACTCCTTACATCAAAGATCTATTTACCTGTACCATTAAGAGGTTAAAAGCAGCTGACATTGATCAGGAAGTCAAGGAAAGGGCTATTTCCTGTATGGGACAAATTATTTGCAACCTTGGAGACAATTTGGGCTCTGACTTGCCCAATACACTTCAGATTTTCTTGGAGAGACTGAAGAATGAGATTACACGGTTAACTACAGTGAAGGCTTTGACACTGATTGCTGGGTCCCCGTTGAAGATAGATTTGAGGCCTGTCCTGGGAGAAGGGGTTCCTATCCTTGCCTCGTTTCTCAGGAAAAACCAGAGAGCTTTGAAACTGGGTACCCTTTCTGCTTTAGATATTCTAATTAAAAACTATAGTGACAGCTTGACTGCTGCCATGATTGATGCAGTTCTAGATGAGCTCCCACCTCTTATCAGCGAAAGTGATATGCATGTTTCACAGATGGCTATCAGTTTTCTAACCACACTAGCAAAAGTGTATCCCTCCTCCCTTTCGAAGATAAGTGGATCCATTCTCAATGAACTTATTGGACTTGTTAGATCACCTTTATTGCAAGGGGGAGCACTTAGTGCTATGCTAGACTTTTTCCAAGCTCTGGTTGTTACTGGAACAAATAATCTAGGATATATGGATTTGTTGCGCATGCTCACTGGCCCAGTTTATTCTCAGAGCACAGCTCTTACTCATAAGCAGTCTTATTATTCCATTGCCAAATGTGTAGCTGCTCTTACTCGAGCATGCCCTAAAGAAGGACCAGCTGTAGTAGGTCAGTTTATTCAAGATGTGAAGAACTCAAGGTCTACAGATTCAATTCGTCTCTTAGCTCTACTGTCTCTTGGAGAAGTTGGGCATCATATTGACTTAAGTGGGCAGCTGGAACTAAAGTCTGTCATATTAGAAGCTTTCTCATCTCCTAGTGAAGAAGTCAAATCAGCTGCATCCTATGCATTAGGCAGCATTAGTGTGGGCAACCTTCCTGAATACCTTCCGTTTGTCTTACAAGAAATAACCAGTCAACCCAAAAGGCAGTATCTACTGCTTCATTCCTTGAAGGAAATTATTAGCTCTGCATCAGTGGTGGGCCTTAAACCGTATGTTGAAAACATCTGGGCCTTATTGCTAAAGCACTGTGAGTGTGCAGAAGAAGGAACCAGAAATGTTGTTGCTGAATGTCTAGGCAAACTCACTCTAATTGATCCAGAAACTCTCCTTCCACGGCTTAAGGGGTATTTAATATCAGGTGGGTACCTAGATTTTCTTATTTAAGAAAATTTTTATTTTTAAAATTTTTTGACTGGAGAAAAATGGGTTTACAGTATTGTGTTGATTTCTGCTGTACAACAACATGAATTAGTCATATATATACACACACACATATATATATATATCCCCTCCCTGTTGAGCCTCCCTCCCCTCCCCCCCCCCCATTGTTATTAGTATTTGGTTGCCTGGAAAGATGGCTAATGCTATATCTTGTTACATGTAGAACTTATAATATGGAGCCATGTTCAAATGACATTTTGTTGTTTAAAAGAATTAAGAGTGTAGTTAGATAATGATTAAATCTGGTGTCATTTCTAGTGTTCAGTATATTTTAATGTTACTCTTTGGTCTTGAATTAATAAAGCCCGAGAACCATGCTTACAGTACTAAAATTGGTGAACTAAGTTCAAATGAAAAATTCTGGGAACAGTTTTCAGATTTACCAGTGTCAACCCTTATTATCCAAGGAGAAGGTAAAAATGGCCATTCATTCTTAGAAATTGCTTCCATTTTTAATAAATTTGATAATCTTATCTGCTGATGTGGTTAAACCAGTTCCCTTTTAGGAGGGGTAGATCCTTCACTCCTGGTTTCTCAGGCTGCCTCCTCCTTGGATGAAATTGTTCGTTTTGAGATCTAGCGAGATTATATTTCACAAAATGAATAAACTTTGCTCCATTGGTATCCTGAGGGAAAGAAGAAATACCCTTCTTGATCAAAGAGAATTTTAAGGAATTACAGACACTGATGTTACTTGAAGTGGTTTGAAAATGATAAAGATGTCCATGGATTTTAGCGGATTTAAATACCGTAGACTTAGAATTTATTTTTAATTAGGTTCATCATATGCCCGAAGCTCAGTGGTTACAGCTGTGAAGTTTACTATTTCTGATCATCCACAACCTATTGATCCACTATTAAAGAACTGCATAGGTAAGTGCAAATGAAGATAAAAATACTGCCTAAATAGTAGTTAATTGTCAAAACCTGAATCATTTCAATAGCTAAATATATCTCCAAGGAACTATTTTAAGGGTCTGGTAATTGTTTCATTAAAAACATAATTTTGCAAATAATTGAAATTAGCTAAATATGCTAGGATGTCTTTAAAGTCAACTACACATTTGGTAATAGTGTTTGGGGAATGACCTAAAGTAAACTAATGGGTAAAGGGTAATATTATATGATCTGACAGTCTGAAGTTCTTCCCAGTTGTAAATGAATCTCATTTGAGTTGTGATGGCTGAATTTTCTGTTATTATTTATATCCCTCTAGCTCCCAAGGGGCTCTGTGGAGGCTTCTAAATTTAAGGTGGAAATTTAAGACTAAAAAAGATAATTCTTGAGGTATTTATCCCTGTCAGCCTAAGAGGAGATACACAAGAAAGAAAAAGGTCATCTCTTTATTATTTTTCATGATTTTATAACTTCTTAAGTTGTTTTCATCATCAGTTTCCCTAGAGTCTTTAGTAACTAAACTCTTGGGGTTTTCTTGACAAAAGAATGGGGATATCAGCAGAAAGGATAGAGGGGTATGCATAGAAACTTAACAGCTTCATGCCATTCTGCAGTGGGCCAGAAGGGGCAAAAACAGTCTAAAAGAACTACACAAAGGGATTACTAGCTCAGAGTAGGAGGGACATAGAGGATAAATGGATGACAATGCTGAGACGTAGAGATAATTCATAGGAAGTCTCTGTCAGAAGATTCTTGCCTTTGTTCTCCCCTCTTTTTTCTTTTGTTTACTCTCATTTTTGGCATTGTACAAGATACAACAAGGGAAGAGACCTGTGCCAGATCTCTAGAGACATCTTTCTAGGTTGACAACAGTCAGCAAGTGTGCATCACTGGAGTAGTTACTCAGTTAGATGATGATCATTCTGGTTGTTTAAAATTGAAATTCCTAGACCAAGTTGTTGGGGACCACTGATCCTAGATTGTGTCACCATTTGTCCATAATGATAGCAGTACTTTAGGAGCTTTACTTAAAAGCAGTTTACCGTCATAGTAATTCTAGACAGACAGAGGTGAGGAGCTTTAAATTCTTCTTGAACACAAGCTATCTCTTAACCTTTTTTGTAGTCAGAACTTTCCTGGGTGGTCAGTCTTGAGGTTACCAATCTGTGATGTTTGAAGCATTTTTTTCATCTCCCATTTTAGCAGATTGCTGTTGTGATACATTTAAGTCTTCTGGCACCTTTTCCCCACCATGTATTCTAAAAGATTACTTATCATAGGGTTGAGATTACATATTGATGAATAGCTATGAATGAATACATGTACCAGACACTGTGTTCAGTAATGTGCATGCTATTTATTCTGTTCCGTGGCCCTAAAAGTTTATAATTCTCATTTTATTAACTGGGAAACTGAGGCTCTTGCCTATAATAAATTGCTAGAAGTCAGTCTTAGAGTTGACAAGTGAAGCAGTTTGGATCACCATCTGTGTGACTCCAAAGATATTCTTTCCCCCATGTGCAAGAACAGTCAGACTTATATCTGTGTTTAGAGTGGCTGGGCACTTTCTCTAGCTTTTTGTCTTATGTTAGGCTTCAGTTTCCTTCTTTTCTACTCTTAGACCTCTTGTCAATTTATACATTTCTTGTTAAAGATAAAAACAAGTTTTTGGAGGCACATTTCTCTGTCATCTGATAAATTGTTTACTTGTTAACAATATTTTAGCTGTGGCTCTGTCCCCACCCTTGTTTATCTTTTGAACTCAGGTTTTAAGATTTCACCTTTGGAATGTAAACTATAGCATACATATAATGTAAACTTCATATGAGCATAAATTTGACTTTCGCACAGCTGTATCCCCAATGCTTCATGCGATAAATGCTCAACAAGTACTTTTTGAATGAAAAAACTTCCACTTCTGTTGGTGGTTTTTTTAGTGTGAGTACTAATTTTGAACTTTAAGGAGAGTCATTCACATTACTAGTTCTTGTGGTTGCTGACTCCATCACTTCTCTTTGCCACCCACCTTTTTATCAACTATCTATAAAAGTAATTGGGAGCTTTGGGGGCCCTCACTCCTGTGTTTAAAGGTGCTGAGAATAGGTTTATCAGTTAAATACACTCATATTCAGACATGATGGTATAACTGTTGCCAAAAGAAATTATGTAGTTCACTTAGTATTTCATCATATTTCATGATCCACGTTCAAGAAATGGCCATAATACCAACACTAGTAAAATAACAGTATAATGCCTATTTAATTTTAAACTTGCCATATAACTATGTTGCTTCTCTTTGATTTCTTCAGGTGATTTCCTAAAAACATTAGAAGACCCAGATTTAAATGTAAGAAGAGTAGCTTTGGTCACATTCAACTCAGCAGCACATAATAAGCCATCATTAATAAGGGATCTTTTGGATACTGTTCTTCCACATCTTTATAATGAAACAAAAGTTAGAAAGGAGCTTATAAGAGAGGTACGTTAGATTACATTGTTTACCTAAGCTTGTCTTTTACTTTGTAGAATATTTACATATCTTTGTATTTCAACAGGTAGAAATGGGTCCATTTAAGCATACAGTTGATGACGGCCTGGATATTAGAAAGGCAGCTTTTGAGTGTATGTACACGCTTCTAGATAGTTGTCTGGACAGACTTGATATCTTTGAATTTCTTAATCATGTTGAAGACGGTTTGAAGGACCATTATGACATTAAGGTGAGATGTTTGTGCCTGTTGATAAAATGTTTTAGAATACTTTTTGCTAGTGACTTTCACCTTTGTAATTTACTCTTGTTATTCAATGAGAACGATTAGTTTACTTGTCATGATTTTAGTGTGTTAGAAACTCTCTAATATGCAAACAAAGTAGCAGTGCAGTGTAATAACATCAGTTGACATATAGGAACATCCAGAAACCTTGTCATTAGCGGAGCAAGTCAGATTCAGAGTGTTGTTAAAGGATGTTATACACAAAGCTATCTGTAGATGCAACCACAGAGAAATTATACCGCCTCTTAGGCGTAGAGCATGAACTTTGCTCATAGCTGCTTTTTATCTTCCTATTTAAAATGTGAACTATAAAACGGTGATTTGAAAAATCGTCTACTCAGGGCCTTTGGTCAAGCAGGGCAAAAGTGGTAGTTGAGCAGTAATTCAGCCATACTATCAGAACTCTTACTTTGATGTTTCCATAATGTAATATGGAATAACCTGATTCTCCCAGAATTCAATGAAAAGAGCCCTGAAAGAATAGGATCCTTCTACAATTTATAGTCTTAAGATAAAAGACTATGGGTTATTGGACTTTAATGGATTAATCTGAATAAGCAGGCTTTGGGGGGTTTTTTTTTGTTTGTTCTTTAGAAAAATCTAAGATAGTAGAAACTTGTTATAAAGCTTTTCTTCTAGTTATTTTCTCATTCACTGATTTTTTTCCATTTGGTGCACATGAACTTTTTGAAAAACAGTTAGTTTATGACCCTATCCCAATGAGTGAAGTAAAAAAAAAATTGGAAAGCTCCCCAGCTCTAACTCATGTGCAGTCAAGATTGAGAATCACTTTTCTAGTTCTGTATTTTTGGACCATATGATAGATAACTTTAGTACTTGTAGCTAAAATTTCTTAGATTTGAATTCTGTGTGATTCCAAATGGCAGACTACCTAAAAATGAAACTTTGTAGCACAGGCTAGTCATTTTCTTTTAAAAACTTTGTCAGAATTTGGGATTTGTCTTTAGAAAATAAATTCAGAATCTAAATTTTGTCTTTTTTATTCATAATAGATGCTAACATTTTTAATGTTGGTGAGACTCTCTACCCTTTGTCCAAGCGCGGTACTGCAGAGGTTGGACCGACTTGTTGAGCCGTTGCGTGCCACGTGCACAACTAAGGTAATACTGATGATGTTGATTTAGGCCAGACTTGGTATGTTCAGGATTCTCAGTTGATTCTGTACTGTGGTTTTCCAAATTTAACTGTGCTGGCACCCTGGGTAGCAGTTGGCTTCAAAAATTAATGTATTAAATGTGGATGTTTTAGAAAGCTTATCACTGTTAAATGCTATTCTTAAAAGTTTGTTCTAACAGTGTGACACATTTTTAAAGTACTGATATGATTAAAGTGATAGGTCCACAAAAGAGGAGGAAATGTTTAATTCTGTTGGAGGAGGCGAATGGGTGTGGGAGTCATAGAAGGCTTCATATATGCACAAGACAGTATTTAAAATGGACCTTGAAAAAATCAGGATTATTTTTAGGTTCAGAAAGTGAAGCAAGACTTTTCATACAAAAATGATTATATGAATTAAGGCACAGAGATTTCAGTACATGACATGTTTGAAGAATAATGAACAAATATGGTAACATCAAACAGTAGTTTGATGGAGGACAAAGTAGGACTTGCTAAGCAGATCCCACTCTGGTTTTTATAATGGGCTTTGTATAAAATATTCCCTTAAAAGGAGACAGTGATTGCTAAAAAAGTTTCAAAACACCCCTGCTTGAAGAATAATGTGCCTTTTGGATCTATGCAAGAGTTGCTTTGCTTTATTTTTATGTGCTTAGATTTTGTTGGTATAAGAGCTGCCTTTTATAGCATGTAATATAAATTTACTCAATGTTCCAGGTAAAAGCAAACTCAGTAAAGCAGGAGTTTGAAAAGCAAGATGAACTAAAGCGATCTGCCATGAGAGCAGTGGCAGCACTGCTAACCATTCCAGAAGCAGAGAAGAGTCCGCTGATGAGTGAATTCCAGTCACAGATCAGTTCTAACCCTGAGCTGGCAGCCATCTTTGAAAGTATCCAAAAAGATTCATCATCCACTAACTTGGAATCAATGGACACTAGTTAGATATTTGTTCAACCTGGGGACCATTACATTGACCATATGATGCACTGATTTGACAGGTTAATCATAAGACATGAAAAGAGAAGTATTTAAAAGCTTCAAAATGTTCCACTTTTTTTCCCCTTCATGGAGACAGTTTGACTTTCTTCCATTGTTGTTTTTGTAGCATTTATTTCAGAAATATGTATTTCCATAATCCAGAGGTTGTAAAACCACTGATGTTTTAGTGGTTAGAGCAACGTTTAAAATGACAACTAAACGTTAGGATTGATGGAGATAGGGTCCAGTATATTTACCCTGTAATGTTTAGGATTAAAATGTTAAAATTTTGTGACCATGAATTTCTTTCTTTTATAAATTTTCTCTTATTTAAAAATCAAAAATTCTGCAAGACAAAAACCATGTTTCTTTTTCTTGTGTAACTTTGTTTCAGCAACATAAATTGATTTTTAGCTGGCAGACAAGAATTATCTGTGTAAGACTTGTTACATTTCAGAGGGGTTGGCGGTTTAAGAGAGACAATAGGGTATCATTTTTTAAGTATGGGGATTAACAATATCCCTGTTGCGCACACTAATTTTGCATGAGCAAGTTTGCAAATATGTATTGTCTGTAAAGCAGCATGTGCAGATTATTCATAATACAAAAGTTAAAATAAGTATTATTGTATTAGTGCAATTTTCAGATATTTATTTTTGCACAGAAAACACATATCTGGAGAGAGAGGGGAGTAAATTTTTGAAACTTTGGTTTTCTTAATGCCAGTGTGAATTTGCAGGTGTTTTCAGCAAATCAAGTCCAAATAACAATTTGCCACTTTTTCTATTATAAATTTTCTTAGACATTTAAAATTTGAATATTTAAGTACTCAGTTTTTCTCGGTTACCCATTTGTGTGCGTGTGTTTCCCCCTAGAAATTCTTAGTCAGATTTTTCTTTGATTTCCTTTGGACCTCTACATTCCATATCGAGTGATTCTAATAACTGTGTGCTTGTGAATTTTATTTTTTGGAAACTTCTGAAGCTGGCTATCCCAGGTTTGTTAGCTAATAATAGTATTTTCTTTTAGTTGAGTTAGATTTTTTTCCCTCTTTCTTCTAGAGCTAATTTACATATTGTATTTGGTAAGTGTTGACTACTCCTGATGAAAGGGTCTGTGCTTGGGGGGAAGCAAAGCTTTGCAGTACCTTATATTGTAGTTAAAATTTTATTTAACATATCCTTCAGTGAGCTCCTTTCACACTGTAGCCTATTCCTTCAAATTTGTGGTGCTCCTGTAACAGTAAGAACTAACTTCTGAAATAAAAGACATCTCCTAATGCTGTGCAAACATAGTTTACATGTATTGAAGGAGGCAGTTGTTAAATTGAGTGACGAGTTTTAAGCATTCACATATTTGAAAACTGCACCCTTTATTTTTGAAACTGTGAATTAGAAATATTTTTCCTGCTGTTTGACTTACCTGCTTTAACATGCAAATATGAGGTGATTTTAATTATAACATACTGTGGTTATTAGACGAACAGCCTAACTTTAGGTATTCAGATGATCGTGCATAAGACTTCATTACCAGTAAGGATTTTGATTAGTATGTGGACATGAAACGTTACATGAAGTTGGTGCTGTTTCAGAGTGTGTGGCAGGTGATAATCATACTATAATTTGCAAAAAACTGTAATAGAAATTTATTTCAAGCTGTTAGTATATTATGTACTATGCATTACCGTGGTACAGATGTTGTGGATATATTTTAAGTATTTGGTTTCACGGTTTCACAATAAATTACAATACTATAGGCTCTAGGACCAAGTAGGAGACTGACATGTTGTGTGAATGTCTTAGTTAATTGAAGTTAAATCCAAACTCTTTTCACATATTGGATTTCACCTTCAGTTTTTTTAACTTCTAAAATGCTTGTAGTTTTTTGTTTTTTGAGTCTCGCAAAATGGCTAATTTTTTAATATAGCTGAAATTCTATCTTTTAAAGAGGTTCTGCTCTTTTCTAGTAGTCGATATGATTTGTGTTTATATATATGATATATATATATATTACAATGTATATATTCACATATATAACAGTTAGTAAAAGAAGAATACTCAAGTTTTAAATGCGGAGTCATACTGATCAGGTTCATCTTTCTGGTGGTGACGTCCTGGTACTGGGACGGAAGGTGTGAGCTTCAGTCACAGTCTGTCACTCACACTGCTCACTGGTCTTCTAATAATTATTAGGAAGTTCTACTTAGCGGTTCTGCACATGGTGGTTCCTCAGGAGAAAAAAACAGCTGTTCACTGATGAGGACATTTAAATTGTTTAGATTTAACCAAGTTCTTTTTAAAGACAGCTCAATATGGGTTGTTTTTAAGTTGTTTGTTACGTTATGAGACTAAGGCAGAAAGGAAATTTGGTATGGCAAAGCCTAACCTAAAAATTTAAAGTCAATAGCACTGCATGATAATTTTTAAAATGTGGTCATATATTAATTAGTGATATCTAAAGCTGCTTAACCATTTGGAATTCCTCACAAATTTGGAGTATAGAGACTTCAACAAGTGTTTGATACTTACATAATTTTTATATAACCAGGCCACTTTTTTGTTTTTGCACTTCTGTTGGGTAAATGATAAATAATATGGGTGTATCTAACCGGTTTTAAAGGCATATTCTGATACCTTTTATATCTAACTCAATTTCAGATACATGAATATGATTATATAGATAGGCATGATTGAAGTTTAATGAAATACACAAGATCCTCAGTCAGGAAATTCAGTTAACTAGTTAATAATCCTTTTAAGGTGTATTTAACCACATGACAAAGTAATATAGTAATGCGTGACAATTTTTTAAAAGTTGAAGTAACATTTTCTGCCGAGGTAAAAACTTCTACCAAAAACTTAAGTTGTAAAAATTAACTGCCAGTCTCTAGATATAGTATACTTAGTAAATATTTTTATATTAAAGAGCTTTAAAATTTCAGGAGATGTTGGTTCTAGCTCTTAAATTAAATCCTAATTTTTAAATTACTGCTACTCCAGAGTCACACATGTTTTTGAAATTTTAACTAATCCTTTGTGAAATGGAAAATGGACAGTGGTAATAACAGTTCCATTTTACTATTTGGGAAGAGGATATTCTGGTTTTAATGGATTTTTTTTTTCTAGTTAAGTAAAACTCCTGATACCTTTGGCTACAAAATGGAACACATCGGAAATAATCACGTGGCAAGCTTGCAAAAGTTGACCATACGTGGTCATTTTCTTAAGAAATATGCACACTGAAATTACTTCTTTTCCCTTTATAGTACAGTAAGTTGCTGATTTTCCTATTAATACTAGAAAAATAAGATTTTGTGAACACCTGTAATTTAGGCAAGAGTTATCAGCAATATGTTTTTGCTGTTTGTAACTTTCAAAGTTAGCTCTTAATTGAAAATGGAATTTGTTTTTCACAAAAATCAACTTCAATTAAAACTAATGGGAGTATTGCAGATAATTTTACTTTGTTAGACTTTGTAATGTTAATGTGTCAGAATGCTTTTTAGTGGAGGAAGTGTGGATACCCTGACCTCTTTGTATTTTTTAGTTCTGATCTTAAATGATTATTAGTGATTACTTTGGCAAATTGAATTGTTTCACTAAAGTATTAGATGAGAAAAGGCCATCTGAAATTTCTTTCTAAATTAGGATGTGTTGGAATTAGTGTATTTAACCATTATCAGTAACTTAGTGGTTGATGCACATTGATTTTATTCTAGAATGCTCTCTCACAGCGAAATTCTGAAGAATTATATTATGGAACTGGTTAATGTATGATACCATGATGACCTCATGATTTAATAGCCTGTAGTAATCCTGTTACTGTGAAAAGCTTTTTTACTTGTTTCATAGACATTTCACTTTTAATATAAAACCAACTGCTTACTTAGGTCAGGGCAGCTAAATGTGTGTGATGGTATCTTACTATAACCCTAATGCATTATTGTTAAGAAACCAAATGTGTACTTTGCTTGGAATCCTTACCATCCGTGAACTAAACTAGGCATTCCTAAAAGGTCTAGAAATAAACTCCTAGTTTCTTATTCTAGAAATCAGTTTAGACTTCAGTAGAAAAATGCATGTTCTTTTAAGATCAGGATTTCTCAGCCTAGCACTGACATTTTGGACTGAATAATTCTGTGTCATGGGGGCTGCCCTGTGCATTGTAAAATAATAACATCCCTGAGCTCTACCCACTTAGATACCTGTAGTACCATCAACAACCAACCCTCAGTTGTGACAACCAAAATTGTCTGCAGATATTGCCAAATGTCCCCAGGGGAGTAAGGAAAGAGGGGGAGAATGCAAAATTGCCCCAGTTAAGAACCACTATTATAGAGAGCTTTTTCTTGTGAGCTATAACCAACCGAGATTCTGTACACGCAGAAGTTTTCATTCTTGGTATCAGTTCATCTTCCTAACTAAATTTAAGTACACTGTACTGTTTTTAATCTATTTTCTTCTACCAAATTAATTAGAACTATCATGATCTAGTGAAAATGTGTCTATTCTATATTACTACCTCCTCTGATTTAAATGGATGGTCTTTATTAAACCACTTAATATACTGGCTTTTTTTTTTTTTCCTGGCTGTAAAGTGCTTCCTCAGCTGGAAGAAATAAGAGTATAAAAGGGGCTTCTACTGTACCAGGCGATGTGAGGCAGTGAGTGCTTTGCAGTTGGTGTACTATATCAAAGGGCAAGAAGTACACTTTACTTGGGTTCTTAAAAGGTGGAGTTTCAAAATTACTCATTTATATTCTCTTCAAGAGAACAATTTAGTTCAAGAAAGTCAATACAATGAACAAAGACTTGCTTTCCAGTACAGGTTATTTCCTGCTTAGCTGTAATATTTAAAGACATGCCAAATAGTGGTTTTGGGGGAGTATAATTTCAAAATTATATATTTGAACTTTAAAAGTAAACCTGACTAGCACATTTTTTGTTACTTTTCTAGGATTAGTTGATGTTTGCAGACAATAAAATACTTGTGAATAAAGACTGGTTGGTGGGAGGCAAGTGGCAGAAAAACTATCACAAATCAGAATGCTTATTCTTTGAAACAAGATCATTGAGTGAGTCAAATTTCTGAACCATTTTAGTCCCTCTTAGCAGAATTGGCATAAACAAAAATAAAAGTTAATTTCCTTTTACATGATGTTTTTTGAAGTATTCATGAGGCTGATTGGTCAACAGATTTAGTAAGTTCAGAATGCTCATTTTGGAACCTTGAAAATTCAGTCTTTAAAACCTACATTTAAAAGATATAGAAATTTGTTTCAGCATCAGTTGCATTCGCAGAGGACCATGTATGTACCCAGATGAGATGCCCCACTGCTGGTCTGTACTCCTATAGCCCCTGCTCACAGTGTTCAAGATTTATGTAAAACTTCCTATCATGCCCTTTTCCCCTCCTTTGCCTTGGTACTAATACTCTTTAGTACTATGTGCTTGCCACTGGAGACAGCACGGGGAAAACACATGTATGTGTATGATTTGTGGCACAGCTTCCTGGTCTGGGGTTGAGGACAAACCCAAGCCAAGGAAGTCATGTACTCCATGTAGTGAGAACAGAATTAGCAAAAGCATAGAGACAAGGGGTTTTAGAAGCTGAATATGGCTGTAGTGTGAAATATGAGTTAGAAGCTAGGATGGACAGATTTTATAGAGGGCTTTGTAAACATTTTGGATTTAATTTCAGGGGTGAGTTGATGGCAAACCTAGAAATACTTAGGTGCACTTTAGAGAATGGATTGGAAGGAACGTAAGACATTTGTTGATGAATTAAGACATTAATAGAATAAACTGTATGAAAGAGAATGTTGTGCTGAACCAGTATAAATTTGGAGAGGCACTCAGGGTGTTTGAAATAAAATTGACAGGACAACAATTTATTGGTTGCTGGGAATAAGCACAGTTAGTTATATTATGCTGCAATACAAACAGTCCCCAAAATAGGTGGTTTAGAATACATTATTATTCTGCATAGTATTGTGGATAGCACAGCGTTAGCACCTCACGGGGACCCTGGATAACCAGGCTGCCACTGGGAATGTGAGTTGCTGTGGCAGAGGCAAAGTGAGAAGTGAGTCATTTCTGTCACCTAATGCTTTCCTGTGGGCCAGAAGTCATAAGGTCATATCTAGCAGCTAAATACTTGTTCATGAGGCATTGGTGAGAACAGTCAGCTCTGTTGAGCTGTGGAGGGCCCTCTTGACAGGCAAAATGTGGGCAGAAGAGTTAGGTCATGGTAAACAACTCACAATTAGACGTTCCTACCTGTTCTTACAAGTTTTTTTCAATCACCCCGCCACTCAGTTGCTTCTAAGCACTTCCTCCACTCACTGGGTCCTCTCCATCTTTTCCATATCTTCTACAACCATCTTCACACCTTCCAGAGTGACAACTTTTGTTACCGGCTGTGGCTCCCAGGCCCATAGGAAATGGATCATCTACCTCAAGCATTTTTTTTTTAAATCTTCACGTTTGAAGTTGTATACAAAAACAGCAGTCTCCTAAAAGTGCCAGCAATTTTTATGTTTTCTGAAATTATGTAGGTACCATTCAATATTGTTTTTGGTTTTGATCAACCTTTATCTCTGCTACCACTCTGAAGGCTACAAGCTTAGATATTTTCATCCAGAGCTGTTTGAACTTAAACTCTGTCTAACTCTAACTGCAATCTCCTGTTCATCAAGGTCTACCTTCACTTGCTCTAAATTGACTTTTGACCTCAGAAGCCTGTGATCTATATTTCCCACCATTTTCTGTTTCTTTTAGCCTTTTGTTTACCTACTCAGGATCTCCTGGGTTTTGTAAATGATTTATTCATAAAATTCTTGTCCTTCTATTGCATCTATGGATGCCCCCTCTCCCATTCCTTATATCTTTATTACATGTAACCCTGTCTCCATACCCAGTGGATTACCATTAACATCATTTTGTCAATAAAATTAAGGCCATTTTCTAGTCCTTCCAACCTAAGAATCTCATATCCATTCCCATCTTTACATCCTCATCTCAGAGGTTGAGTTGGTTGTCCTTTGCTCAAGTCCAGCGTTTCTCCCAGAGCCTACCTTCCTCCGGCCTGTCCTAGAAGAAAGAAAGTAAGTGAAAGTCACTCAGTTGTGTCTGACTGCGACCCCATGGACTATACAGTCCATGAAATTCTCCAGGCTAGAATACTGGAGAGGGTAGCCTTTTCTTTTTCCAGGTGATCTTCCCAACCTGGGGATGAAACCCAGGTCTCCTGCGTTGCAGGCGTGTTTTTTGCCAGATGAGCCACAAGGGAAGCCCCCAACCTGTCCCAGGTTTTGGTTAAATCAGTCTCCTCCTCTTCCTTTTATCTTCAGTACCACGAACACTAGTTCCATCTGCTGGACCCTCAAAAATACCCTGAAATCTCATTTAAAAAGACTTAAATGTTTTTTTTATTGTATCTTCTACAAGATACCATCTCTGTAGAGAACTAGATATGTTTTCCTGATTTTTTGTGTTTTCACTTTAATCTGGCTCTCATCCCTCTATAGGTGATCATTACAAACCAATTACAGTGAAGTCTTAAATGCCAGAATGGCCTTCAGTCTTTTTCTTACCTGAACTCGAATTGATACCAGTCTTGTTGATCACTCCCTCCGTGAGACTGACTACCTGTTGCCTTGGCTTCTAGGATGTTACTCTCTTCTGGAGGCTTCCTAATACCTACGAGGCCACTGTATCTTAGTTTTGCTAAAATATTATTCACTAGGCCCTTCAGTTCACGTCTTCTCATTATATATAATCCTGCCTGGATCATCTCATCCATTTCTCATGGTTTACATGTTGATTTCTAAATCTGTAAACCTTAGTCCTGTATTTCAGACTTATATCACTTATTGGACACCCCATAAAGGTATGTCAAACACAGGATAGCTAAATCTGAACTCCGCACCTTCCCCTGGTTTCCTTGTCTTTCTCTCTTTGCAGTTGGCAACCCATTTATCCAACCACTCAAGCTGGAAATCTTAACACAAGTTTGGAGGCAAAAGTGATAAATAACAAGGAATATAAAGATGCCTGCTGCCAGACATCTGGCTTTTAATCTTGGCTCAATGGTAGCTATTTGACTTTGGTAAATTACTTAGCCTCAATTTCTTCATCTAAAAGTAGCTACCTTATTGGTTTAAATAGGAATACTTGTAAAGTACTTAAAACTGACTGGTACCTAGTGTTGTATAATTGTTAACTCTTAATAACTTCTGCTAATTTGATTTGCTAAATATTTCTCAGGTCGATCCCCAGTACTGTGTGTTCAAGACCTCATTTCCTCATCTGTTGATTGGATGACTGCAGACGTTTCTTAATTGGTATTTTGGTTCACTCAGGAAACTAATTTCTTAAGTACTTAGCTAGGTCCTGCCAGGCCTGTAAAGGCAGGGGAGAGAACATATTTGATGTAAAGAAGTGCTGGTTACCAGGAAAAAACTGACGTAATAAACACCACAGAATTCTACTGTATAAGAATTATATTCAGGGGACAGAGTGGGTAACAATGGAGGATGCGATCCATTCTACATGGGGCAGGAAGGGTTCTTGGAAGAGATGGAATGTCTTGAAATAAGAGGTATTTTACTTTGGAAGAGTTGTTTTCAAGTGAGTGTGCATCACAGTAACCACGAGGACTTGTTAAAATGGATTGCTGGGCCCTCCAGAGAGTCTGGTTCCATAGGTTGGAGTGGGGCCCAATAATTTTCTTTTTTATTTTTTGTCCTTTACGTTTGCAGTCCTGATTGCCTTCTCAGACCACACTTTGGGACCCACTGCCTTAGGATACCCAGAGAGCGTTCATTCCCAAGGCCGCTCAGCTGCCAAGACCATGGTCCTGACCATTCATAGTCTTGCGCTATATCCTTCAATGACTCCTTTTTGCCTGTAGGGCAGGTACAAGTTCTAGATCTGGCTACTGTCAGCCCCTTTAGCCTCAGCATCTGTCACACCTAAGATTGACATTTATCCTCAGGCAAGGGTGAAATATTTCTCTCAGCCACCATGCTGCTCCTAACCTTTATACCTTTGCTCAAGCTATACCTTTTGCCTGGATATCTTGCTTTTCATTTTGTGTGTTGTCAGTCACTAAGTTGTGTCCAGCTCTGTGATCCCATGGACTGTAGCCTGCCAGACCTCTCTGTCCGTGGGATTTCCCAGGCAAGAATACTGGAGTGGGTTGCCATTTCCTTCTCCAGGGATTCTTCCCAGACCAGGGATTGAACCTGTGTCTCCTGCATTAGCAGGTTAATTCTTTACCACTGAGCCACCAGGGAAGCCCGCCCTTTATGAAGTCGACTGCTATCCTGTAGGCTGAGTCAAGGACTCCGGAAGCCTCCCATGATGCCAGTTGACAAGGACATAATCAAGGGGCCAACTCCCAACTTTATAGAGCCTGTTCCCCCTTTTTCCATGTAATATAGTCCCAGTTTCTTTAGAAAGCATCTCTCTTTTAACATTGTGCAAACATTGCTGAGTGGGGGAGGATGGGTGGGAAGAGCTGAGTGGGCTAACTGTTCACAGACAGCCCTTTATGTAAAACAGTACCGCCAACAACCTTGTCCCTCTCTGTACCCAATGTCTCACAGGTTTGAGTCCTTTCTAGAGCTTGACTGGATGGAAAGGATCCCTGCTTTTCTGGTTTGTAACTTCTCTAACGCCTCCTTGCTTCTTGTCTTCTAGGAATTTGTCGGAATTTTTGAGCTACGTGGGCCTTCCCTTCTCTATATATTATTTTGGATTTATTTTCATTCACAGATGTTTACTGTCATTTCAGTAGAATTTGGAGACAATAAATAGCACATTAAGTTGGTCTGCCATCTTGGAGCTTCTGTTATTTTTTTTATCTTCTCTAATATTTTAATGAGAAACATTTAAAAATAGATGTTAAAGAGCTTAGGCTCTCAACTTGGGTTCACATCTGACCATCCCATCCCTTAGTTGTGGGACTTTGGGTAACTTGTTAATATATTTGTTCTCCCATCTGTAAAATGGATATGTACCAGCCACAAAGAATTGTTAAGAAGGTTAACATATATAAAGAAGATGAAACACAGTAAGCACTCAAATGTATATGGATAAGTATGTTAAATCATGAATGACTGACTATAGGAGCTTAATAGTCCACTCTGATTTTTCTTATGCTATTTTTGATGATTGATTGGGCTTTTTCTAAAGAGGGAGAGGGAAGTTATAAAATATACATTGAGAGAAACTTTTTAGCCACTTTTGAAAATATTAGGATGCCTCAGTATTAGAAACTATCAGCATAAACTAATTTTATTTTTTGGCTGCACTGGGTCTCTCTCTAGTTGTGAATGAGCTGCTCGTGGCAGGCTTCTTTAGTTGCAGTGTGCAGAGCGTGAGCTCTAGAGCACATGGGCTCAGTTGCCCTGTGGCATGTGGAATCTCAGTTCCCAACCAGGGATAATACCCAAGTCTCCTGCACTTTGGCCACCTGATGTGGAGAACTGACTCATTTAAAAAGACCCTGATGCTGGGAGGGATTGGGGGCAGGAGGAAAAGGGGACGACAGAGGATGAGATGGTTGGATGGCATCACCAACTCAATGGACATGAGTTTGAGTAAACTCCGGGAGTTGGTGATGGACAGGGAGGCCTGGCGTGCTGCAGTCCATGGTGTTGGCAGAGAGTCGGACGCAACTAAACTGAACTGAACTCCTGCATTGGAAGGTAGACTCTTAACCACCGAACCACCAGGCAAGTCCCTAAACTATCACATTATTGTTGTGTGTGCTCGGTTGTGTCTGATTCTTTGTAAGCCCAAGGACTGTAGCCCACCAGGCCCTTCTGTCCATGGGATTTCCCAGGCAAGAATACTGGAGTGGGTTGCCATTTCCTACTCCAGGGGATCTTCCCGACTGAGGGAGTGAACCCATGTCTCCTGGGTTCACTCAGGAGAGCAGATTGTCAGCAGATTCTTTACCACTGTGCCACCTGGGCTTCCTAAACTTAAACTGAAGACTGGTTGTTGTTGCTAAGTCACTTCAATCGTGTCCGACTCTGTGCGACCCCATAGACGGCAGCCCACCAGGCTCCCCTGTCCCTGGGATCCTCCAGGCAGGAACACTGGAACGGGTCGCCATCTCCTTCTCCAATGTATGAAAACGAAAAGTGAAAGTGAAGTCACTAAGTCGTGTCCAACTTAGCAACCCCATGGACTGCAGCCTACCAGACTCCTCCGTTCATAGGATTTTCTAGGCAAGAGTACTGGAGTGGGTTGCCATTGCCTTCTCTGGAAGACTGGTTAGCAAAAACCAATAAATAGTATCCTAAATGGTGAAACATTAGCTAATTTGATTTAAAGTCAGTGCTGGACTGCCAACATTATTGTATATTTGGAGATTAAGAAAAAAGATAAGGATATGAATTAGATACAGGAGGACAGTCCAAGAGGCCAACACAGGAAGATCCTGGACTCAGCTCTTCCCACTGACCTGCCAAGTCTGCAGCTACATATGGAACCATTTCCTCTGAAAGAGACCTGAAAGCTAGTGGAACAGCTTCACATGGCAAATGAGAAAAGGGCCACACTAAGGGGGGTAGGAAAGGCTGAGACATGGTTTCACCATCAATCCATCCTTGGAGAAATCTCAAACCTGGAGCTCCTCACTGAGGCAGCCCACATCAGGCACCCCAACTTTGAAGGCTTGGACCTGTTACAAGCCTCCCAAATACCTGGTTGTGAAAACCAGTGAGGCTGCACGAGACACAAAGGGCTGTTGTGCACAGAATCACTCACCCCAGGGCCCGGCGGAAAAGCAGTTTGAGAGTGCCCAGGCTTTATGTGACAGAGAACTGCCAGCTAATCTTGCAGCAACCACCAGAGAGGCAGGGACCTACAGGGACACTTTATAGGGACAAAGGCCCTGGCAGGTGCCAATTCTTTTCTTTCTTTTTCCTCAGTGGGTGCCGTCCTCACCTCCTCTGTCTAGCCCACTCCGTGACACCAGTATCTCCCAGAAGGGAGCCTTTATACACCTCTGATGCCCCAGTTTCCTGTGGCTGGAACTCAAAGGACACTCTGATCACCTGACTATAGAGGCCAGGGTGGGGCTTGCATTCCTGATTCCCAGGGGACTGTGACAGTCAGAGACAGTTCTTGGCAGACTACCATCCCCAAGACACTCAGACTGAAGAACACCCTGCCTTTCTGAGAAAGAGGCCAAAGGAGCAGGCTTCTAGGCTAACACTCAGAGGCCACGGAGGTGCTCTTGGGGAACAGAGGCTGGTAGACCCAATCTTTGTGCTCTTGGCCTTGCTTCAGCTCCCAGAGAGCAGCTTAGGCCCTTATCTGGTGCTCTGCTTTGTGCAGCTGCTGCCAGGGGACATTTCTATGTGGCCTGGTTCTGGTGGCCAGCAGGGCTTATGCTTGTAGGTCTCATAGGAGTGTAACCAACACAAAGTTCTGTAAAAGCTACCAAGAGGCCAAGAATCCAGGAGCTCAGTCTGCAGGAGGCGCATCATCATTGCAGCCTTAGGGGCAGGCTTCTAGTTAGATGGACGCACATTACAGGGCTGAAAGCAAACCGTTGTGGAGACCTGGGAAGGTGAGCACTATCTTTGTATTCTCCCTCTGCCCAGCTCCAGAGCAGAAGTACCTCCGGGAAGGGAGCTCTTACACATGTCTGATGTCCTGGATTTTATGGCAGGTGTGCCTGGTTTGTTTGCCCAGGAGCCAGACTTTGAACACGTGGATCTGGTGGACAGGGGGGCTTATATTCCTGGGTCTCCTGGGACTGTTCAGTCAGAGTGCTCAGCCGAGCATTGCACAGATGGACTGAAACATAGCCCTAGTGTTTCTGTGAAAGAGGCCGTTTGCTCGTCCTAGAGTTTTGGCTTAAGAGACAGGCTTCAGGTTTGACACACATCGAGGAGGTCTACAGAGATGCTCTCAGGGAACTTAAGGATGCCACCTTTGCACTCTCCCTCTGCCTTGCTACAGCTGACCAGTATCTCTCAGAGAGAAGCTTATCTACTCACCCGGGGCTCCAAATTATGTGACTGTAGCCCAGGGCACACCTCTGAATCACCTGGCCTTGTGGCCAGGAGGGCTACATTTATGGTTCCACAGGATTGTATTTATTTGCATGCTTTAAAGCTGCAGCCCAAGTGTCTGGCCTCCAATTAGCGTACATGTAGTTGCTGAGCCAGAACTCCACCCTTTTAGCCCATCCACAGTAAGTGTGAGTGATTAAAAATAAAATAAGACTATTTGGACACTCACAAAGGTTCTAGAGACAACCAAGAGCTAAGGCAAGATTGAATGATCAGATCAGTCACTCAGTTGTGTCTGACTCTTTGCGACCCCATAAATCACAGCACGCCAGGCCTCCCTGTCCATCACCAACTCCTGGAGTTCACTGAGACTCAAATCCATCGAGTCAGTGATGCCATCCAGCCATCTCATCCTCTGTTGTCCCCTTCTCCTCTTGCCCCCAATCCCTCCCAGCATCAGAGTCTTTTCCAATGAGTCAACCCTTCGCATGAGGTGGCCAAAGTACTGGAGTTTCAGCTTTAGCATCATTCCTTCCAAAGAAATCCCAGGGCTGATCTCCTTCAGAATGGACTGGTTGGATCTCCTTGCAGTCCAAGGGACTCTCAAGATTGAATGATAAGTTCATCTAATACACTTGACCACTCCTTCAGGACTGGGAGAGAGAACTGCTTCATCTAATACATAGAAACCAACACAGACTCAAGAAAAATGAAGATATAAAAGAATATGTTCTAAATAACAAAAACTTTGGGAAAAATTTATGAAACACAAGTAATTTACTTGAACAGTTCAAAGAAATGATCATGAGAATGCTCACTGAACTTGAGGGAAAAATGGATGAACACAGTAAGAAATTCAACAAAAGATAAGTATCAAGTAATAGAGCTGAAGGATACAATAACTACTGAAAAATATGTTAGAGGGATTCAATACAGACTAGCTGAAGCAGAAGAAGGGATTAGTCAACTTGAAGACACAGCATGGAGCTCACCTAATCAGAGTAGCAAAAGGAAAAAAAGAATAAAGTGAAGATAGCTTAAGGAAGTTATGGGACAACATCAAGCAGACCAATGACTTATATTATACAGGGACCCAGAATGAGAAGAGAGAGGAGAGGACAGATGACTTATTTGAAAAAATAATGACTGAAAGCTTCCCTGACTTGGGGAAGGATACAGACATCTAGATCCAAGGAGCCCAGAAAGTTCCAAATAAGAATCCAAAGAAACCCACATCAAGACACATTATAATTAAAATGTCAAAAGTTAAAGACAAGGATAATATATTAAACTTAAAAGGAAAAACAATTTGTTACATACAAGGAATCCTTCATAACAGTCAGCAGATTTTTCACCAGAAAATTTGCAGGCCAAAAGGGATTGACATGATATTAAAAATGCTTAAAAACAACCTTATAGGCAACCCCACAAAGCTATAATTCAGAAGTGGAGTTTTTCAGACAAAGCAAAGGAACTCACCACTAAACCAGCCTTATCATAAATGTTAAAAGGGACTTTATGCTGAAAAGAAGGGCACTACTAATTACTGACAGGAAAATACATGAGAGTAAATTTCACTGATAAAAGTAAATATAAAATTAGTGGATGAATCACTTATAGAGCTAGTATAAAGTTTGACAGATAAAAGTAGTAAAATCAAAATCGGAATACACAAGATAAAAGGATGGAAAGTATAACACTGAAAACAAAATGTGGAGGGGGAGCAAAATTTTTGAGCTTTAGAATGCATTCAAACTTATCAACTTAGGTAAGACTTTCTTATCTAAGAAAGAAAAGACAAAGACTTTAAAATACAGGTTATGTATAAGCTTCATGGTAATCACAAAGCAAAACCTATGGCAGATATACAAAAGAGAAAGAAAGGAATTTAAGTTTACCACTAAAGAAAGTCACCAAACTATTATACAAAGAAATAGAGTGGAAGAACAAAGGAACAGAAAGAAATAACAAAACACCCAGAAAACAGTTAACAAAATGGGAATAAGCACATGCCACCAATAATTAAATATAAGTGAACTAAATTCTTCCATCAAAAGATAAAGCAGGAACTTTCCAGGTGGTTCAGTGACTGAGACTCCACACTCTCAATGTAAGGGGCCTAGGTTTGATCCCTGGTCAGGGAACTAGATCCCACATGCTGCAACTAAACCTCAGTGCAGCCAAATAAATAAAAATCTTTTTAAAAGATAAAGCAGTTGAATGGATTTTTTAAAACCTGTCTACATGCTGCCAATAGACTCACTTCAGATATAAGGACATAGACTGAAAGTGAAGGGTTGGAAAAAGATGTCCAATGCCAATGAAAACGGAAAGAAAGCTGAGGTTAGGGTTGCTTATATCAGACAAAATAGACTTTAAAACAGAGACTCTAACAAGAGACAAAGAAGGGCATGACATATGATAAAGCATCAGTTCAACAAGAGGATATAAATTTGGAATATTTATGTGCCCAACCTAGAAGCACCTAAATATATGAAGTAAATATTAACAGGCCTAAAAAGATAAAAAGACAATACAGTAATAGTAGGGGACCTTAATATTCCATTTATATCAATGGATATATCATCCAGATACATCAAAAGAAACATCAGCTTGAAATTACATGTTAGACCAGATGAACTTGACATACATAGAACATCCTATCCCAAAGCAGCACAATAGACATTTTTCTCAAGTACATGTGGAACATTTTCCAAGGTAGATCATGTTAGGTCCCTGGTAGCTCAGACTTTATAAAGCATCTGCCTACAATGTGGTAGACCCGTGTTCAATCCCTGGGTTGGGAAGGTCTCCTGGAGAAGGAAATGGCAACCCACTCCAGTGTTCTTGCCTGGAAAGTCCCATGGACAGAGGAGCCTGGTAGGCTATAGTCCATGGGGTTGTAAAGAGTTGGACATGACTGAGCGACTTCACTTTCACTTTAGGCCACAAAAAAATTAAATAAATTTAAGAAGATTGAAATAATATCAGACGTCTTTTTCAACCACAATAGTATTAAAGTAGAAATTATACAAAGAAAAGAAAATTGACAAATAAATAGGGGTTAAACTGAACATTCCTGAATAACCAATGGGTCAAAGAAGAAATAAGAAATTTTTAAAAAATATCTTAAGGCAAATGAAACTGGAACTAAAACATACCAAAACTAATGGGATACAGTAAAAGCAGTTCTAAGAAGGAAGTTCATAGCAATAAATATCTACCTCAAGAAACAAGTCTCAAACAACCTAGCTTAACACCTCAAAATACTAGACAAAGAATAACAAATGAAGCCCATAGTTAGAAGTAAGGAAATAAAAATTAGAGCAGAATTAAATGAAATAGAGACTAAAAAGACAATAGAAAGGATCAAAGAAACTAAGAGCTGTTTCTTTAAAAATAGAAAAATAAATGGACAAATTTTAGCTAGATTAGCCAAGAAAAAAAGAACTCAAAATCAGAATGGAAAGAGATTTTATAATGGAGAACACAGAAATACAAAGGATCATAGGAGACTAAGCAATTATATCCTGATAAATTGGACAACCGAGGAGAGACAGATAAATTCCTAGAAACATACAATGTCTAATGACTGAATTATAATGAAATAAGAAATGTGAACCAACTGAGAGGAAGGAGATTGAATCAGTAATCAAAAACCTACCAACAAACACAAGTCCAGGACCAGATAGCTTCCCTGGTAAATTCCATAAATTCTAGCAAACATTGAAAGAATTAACACAAATTCTTCTCAGACCATTCAAAAAAAAAAAAAGAACTCTTCCAAACTTATTTTATGAGGCCAGCAATACCCTGAATTTAGAACCAGACAAGGATACCACAAGAAAATTATAGGCCAAGAAGAACTGTACAAAAAAGATCTTCACGACCCAGATAATCACGATGGTGTGATCACTCACCTAGAGCCAGACATCCTGGAATGTGAAGTCAAGTGGGCCTAAGAAAGCATCACTACGAACAAAGCTAGTGGAGGTGATGGAATTCCAGTAGAGCTATTCCAAATCCTGAAAGATGATGCTGTGAAAGTGCTGCACTCAATATGCCAGCACATTTGGAAAACTCAGCAGTGGCCATAGGACTGGAAAAGGTCAGTTTTCATTCCAATCCCAAAGAAAGGCAATGCCAAAGAATGCTCAAACTACCGCACAATTGCACTCATCTCACACGCTAGTAAAGTAATGCTCAAAATTCTCCAAGCCAGGCTTCAGCAATATGTGAACCGTGAACTTCCTGATGTTCAAGCTGGTTTTAGAAAAGGCAGAGGAAGCAGAGATCAAATTGCCAACATCCGCTGGATCATGGAAAAAGCAAGAGAGTTCCAGAAAGGCATCTATTTCTGCTTTATTGACTATGCCAAAGCCTTTGACTGTGTGGATCACAATAAACTGTGGAAAATTCTGAAAGAGATGGGAATACCAGACCACCTGATCTACCTCTTGAGAAATCTGTATGCAGGTCAGGAAGCAACAGTTCGAACTTGACATGGAACAACAGACTGGTTCCAAATAGGAAAAGGAGTACGTCAAGGCTGTATATTATCACCCTGCTTATTTAACTTATATGCAGAGTACATCATGAGAAACGCTGGACTGGAAGAAACACAAGCTGGAATCAAAATTGCCGGGAGAAATATCAATAACTTCAGATATGCAGATGACACCACCCTTATGGCAGAAAGTGAAGAGGAACTCAAAAGCCTCTTGATGAAAGTGAAAGGGGAGAGTGAAAAAGTTGGCTTAAAGCTCAACATTCAGAAAATGAAGATCATGGCATCCGGTCCCATCACTTCATGGGAAATAGATGGGGAAACAGTGGAAACAGTGTCAGACTTTATTTCTGGGCTCCGAAATCACTACAGATGGTGACTGCAGCCATGAAATTAAAAGACACTTACTCCTTGGAAGGAAAGTTATGACCAACCTAGATAGCATATTCAAAAGCAGAGACGTTACTTTGCCAACAAAGGTTCGTCTAGTGAAGGCTATGGTTTTTCCTGTGGTCATGTATGGATGTGAGAGTTGGACTGTGAAGAAGGCTGAGCACCGAAGAATTGATGCTTTTGAACTGTGGTGTTGGAAAAGACTCTTGAGAGTCCCCTGGACTGCAAGGAGATCCAACCAGTCCATTCTGAAGGAGATCAGCCCTGGGATTTCTTTGGAAGGAATGATGCTAAAGCTGAAACTCCAGTACTTTGGCCACCTCATGTGAAGAGTTGACTCATTGGAAAAGACTGATGCTGGGAGGGATTGGGGGCAAGAGGAGAAGGGGATGACAGAGGATGAGATGGCTGGATGGCATCACTGACTCGATGGACGTGAGTCTGAGTGAACTCCAGGAGTTGGTGATGGACAGGGAGGCCTGGCGTGATGCGATTCATGGGGTCACAAAGAGTCAGACACGACTGAGTGACTGATCTAATCTGATCTGATCCCTGATGAACATAGATTTTAAAACTTTAAGCAAAATATTAGCAAAGCAAATCAACAGTATATTAAAAGAATCCTACACCACGATCACTTGGGATTTATCCGAGGAATACAAGGATAGTTCTACATCAGCAAATAAATAAATGTGATATGCACATTAACAAATTGAAAGATAAAAATCACATGATCATCTCAATAGATGCAGAAAAAATATTTAACAAAATTCAACATCCATTTATGATTAAGAAGAAAAACTCAACAAAGCAAGTATAGAGGGAATGTACCTCAACATAATAAAGGCCATATATGACAAGCCCATAGCTAACATCATATTCAACAGTGAAAAGCTGAAATCTTTGCCAAGATCAGGACCAAAACAAGAATCAGGACCAAGACAATCACTACTTTTACTCAACATAGTATTGGAATTCCTAGCCAGAACAATTAGGCACAAAATATGAAAGGCATCCAACCTAGAAAGGAAAAAGTAAAACTACCCTATATGCAGATGACGGGCTTCCCTAGTAGCTCAGCTGGTAAAGAATCCACCTGCAATGCAGAAGACCCCAGTTTGATTCCTGGGTTGGGAAGATCCCCTGGAGAAGGGATAGGCTACCCACTCCAGTATTCTTGGGCTTCCCTGGTGGCTCGGATGGTAAATAATCTACCTACAATGCAGGGGAGACCTGGATTCAATCCCTGGGTTGGGAATATCCCCTGGAGAAGGGAAAGGCTACCCACTCCAGTATTCTGGTCTGGAGAATCCCCATGGATAGAGGAGCCTGGTGGGCTACAGTCCATTGGGTGACAAAGAGTTGGACATGACTAAATGACTAAGCACAGCACAGCAGCATAAGCAGATGACATGATATTGTATGTAGATACCCTAAAAACTGCCAAAAAACTGTTAGAATTCAGGAAAGTTGCAGAATATAAAATCCAATACTTGTTATATTTCTATATGTTAATGATAAACTATCAGGAGATGAAATTAAGAAAATATCATTTACAGTTGCATCAGAACAACAAAATACCTAAGAACAAATGAAACCAAGGAGGTGCAAGACCTGTATATTGAAAAATACAAGGCATTAATGAAAGAAATTGAGGAAGACACAAATAAATGCAAAGATATTTTATGCTCATGGATTGGAAGAATATTGTTAAAATTTCCATACTACCCAAACTATAGATTTAATTCTAATGGCATTTTTTACAAAAATAGAACAAACAATCCTAAAATTTGTCTGGAACCATAGAAAACTCTGAATAGCCAAAGCAATCTTCAGAAAGAAGAATAAAACCGGAGGCATCATGCTCCCTGATTTCAAACTGTATTACAAACCTGTGATGTTTAAAGGAGTACATCAAGGAAAGGAGTACATCAAGGCTGTATATTGTCACCCTGCTTATTTAACTTATATGGAGAATGAAAGTGAAAGTCGCTCAGTCATGTCTGACTCTTTGTGACCCCATGGACAATACAGCCCATGGAATTCTCTAGGCCAGAATACTGGAGTAGGTAGCCTTTCTCTTCTCCAGGGGGTCTTCCTAACCCAGGGATTGAATGCATGTCTCCTGCATTACAGGTGGATTCTTTACCAGCTGAGCCACAAGGGAAGCCCTGTATAGAGAGTACATCATGCGAAATGCTTGGCTGGATGAAGCACAAACTGGAATCAAGATCACTGGGAGAAATATCAATAACCTCAAATATGCAGATGACACCACCCTTGTGGCAGAAAGTGAAGAGGAACTAAAGAACCTCTTAATGAAGGTGAAAGGAGAGTGAAAGAGCTGGGTTAAAACTTAACATTCAAAAAACTAAAATAATGGCATCCAATCCCATCACTTCATGTCAAACAGATAGGCAAATAATGGAAATAGTGACAGACTTTATTTTCTTGGGCTCCAAAATCACTGAAGATGGTGACTGAAGCCATGAAATTAAAAGACACGTGCTCCTTGGAAGAAAAGCTATGACAAACCTAGACAGGGTATTAAAAAGCAGAGACATTACTTTGCTGACAGAGGTCCAGACAGTCACAACTATAGTTTTTACAGTAGTCATGTATGAATGTGAGTTGGACCATAAAGAAGGCTGAGACCTGAAGAATTGATGCTTTTGAACTGTGTTGTTGGAGAAGACTCTTGAGAGTCCCTTGGACTGCAAGGAGATCAAACCAGTCAATCTGAAAGGAAATCAATCCTGAATATTCACTGGAAGGACTGATGCTAAAGCTGAAGCTCCAATACTTTGGCCACCTAATGAGAAGAACTGACTCATTGGAAAAGACCCTGATGCTGGGAAAGACTGAAGGCAGGAGGAAAAGGAGACGACAGATGACAAGATAGTTGGATGGCATCACTGTCTCAATGGACATGAGTGTGAGCAAGCTCCAGGGGATGGTGAAGAACAGGAAAGCCTAGTGTGCTGCAGTCCACGGGATTGCAAAGAGTTGGACAGATCTGAGCGACTGAACAACAACATAATATTTAAAACTGTAAGGTATTGATATAAAAGCAGACACATAGACCTTGGAACAGAAGAGAGAACCCAGATATAAACCCCAACATATATGTCAATTTATGACAAAGTAGCCAAGAATATATCATGGAGAAAGGACAGTCTCTTTAATCAATGATGTTGGGAAAATTAGACAGCCACATGCAAAAGAACTGGACATGGAACAACAGACTGGTTCCAAATAGGAAAAGGAGTACGTCAAGGCTGTATGTTGTCACCCTGCTTATTTAACTTATATGCAGAGTACATCATGAGAAATGCTTGGCTGGAGGAAGCACAAGCTGGAATCAAGATTGCTGGGAGAAATATTAACAACCTCAGATGTGCAGATAACACCACCCTTATGGCAGAAAGTGAACAAAGAACTAAAGAGCCTCTTGATGAAAGTGAAAGAGGAGAGTGAAAAAGTTGGCTTAAAGCTCAACATTCAGAAAACTAAGATCATGGTATCTGGTCCCATCACTTCATGGGAGATAGGTAGGGAAACTGTGGAAACAGTGGCTGACTTTATTTTTTGGGCTCCAAAATCACTGCAGATGGTGATTGCAGCCATGAAATTAAAAGATGCTTACTCCTTGGAAGGAAAGTTATGACCAACCTAGACAACATATTAAAAAACAGAGACATTACTTTGTCAACAAAGGTCTGTCTAGTCAAGGCTATGGTTTTTCCAGTCATCATGTATGGATGTGAGAGTTGGACTATAAACAAAGCTGAATGCTGAAGAATTGATGCTTTTGAACTGTGGTGTTGGAGAAGACTCTTAAGAGTCCCTTGGACTGCAAGGAGATTCAACCAGTCCGGCTTGAAGGAGATCAGTCCTTAGTGTTCATTGGAAGGACTGATGCTGAGGCTGAAACTCCAATACTTTGGCCACCTGATGCAAAGAGCTGACTCATTGGAAAAGACCCTGATGCTGAGAGGGATTGGGGGCAGGAGGAGAAGGGGATGATAGAGGATGAGATGGTTGGATGGCATCACAGACTCAATGGACATGGGTTTGGGTGGACTCCGGGAATTGGTGAGGGACAGGGAGGCCTGGCGTGCTGCAGTTCATGGGGTTGCAAAGAGTCAGACATGACTGAGCGACTGAACTGAACTGATGCAAAGGAATGAAACTGGACCACTATTTTATACTGTATCCAAAATTAACTCAAAATGGATTAAAGTTTTGATTTTAAGACCTGAAATTATAAAACTTCTAAAACAAAACATAGGCGGTAAGCTCTTTGATATAGGTCTTCATGATGATTTTTTGAGCCTAAAATATGCAAAGGAAAGGCAACAAAAGAAAAAACAAATTTGAACAAGTGGCATCACATCAAATGAAAAGCCTTCACAGCCAAGAATCCATCAACAAAATGAGAAGATAACCAATAGAATGGGAGGAAATATTTGTAAATCCTATTTCTGACAAGGGGTTAATATCCAAAATGTATAAAGAATTGTAAATCAATAGTAAAAAAAAATGCCAAACAATTAAAAAATAGGCAGAAGATGTGAATAGACATTTTCTTCATAGAAGATATACAGATGGACTATAGGCAAATGAAAAGATGTTCAGCATCACTAATCATCAGGGAAATGCAAATCGAAACTACAATGAGATCTCACCTGTTAGAATGGCGATTATCAAAAAGTTAAGAAATAGCAAGTATTGGCAAGGATATAGAGAAAAGGGAATCCCTGTGCACCGTTGGTAGGAATGTGAATTGTTACAGCCACCCTGGAAAGCCATATGGAGTTTTCTCACAAAATTAAAAATTGAACTACCATATGATCCAGCAATATTATTTCTGGGTATTTATCAGAATTAAATGAAAACACTAAGCAAAATATATTGAATTCCATGTTGAATGCAGCATTACTTACAACAGGCAAGATATGGAAACAATTTAACTGTCCGTTGATGGGTGAATGTAAAAGAAATTTTGAAATACACACATGGAAATATTATTCACCTACTGAAAGAATAAAATCTTGCCATTTGCAACAACATGGACAGACCTCAAGGGCATTATGAGAACTGCAATAGACTGAGAAAAAAAAGTTCTGTATACAGTCTCATGTGAAATCTGAAGTTAGATAAACCAGGCACATAGATACAGAAAACAGATTCATGGTTGCCAGAGTTTGAGGAGTGGGAGAGATGGGTTAACTGTGGTTTGTGTGAAAGTGAAAGAAGTTGCTCAGTCGTGTCCGACTCTTTGTGACCCCATGGGCAGTAGCCTGCACCAGGCTCCTCCGTCCATGGGATTTTCTAGGCAAGAGTACTGGAGTGGGTTGCCATTTCCTTCTCTAGGGAATCTTCCCGACCCAGAGATCAAACCCAGGTCTCCCGCATTGTAGACAGATGCTTTACCATCTGAGCCACCAGGGAAGTCTGATTTGTTTAGTTACTTCTAAACGAGATGTTCTTTTCTTTCCTTTTTGGTTTGTTTTGACCACTTTAAAATGTCCCCTGATAAGTATAAGATATTCAGCCTTAACTCCTCATCAGTGACCATCTCTAGGATTTGAATCAGGATCAGTATAGGTCAGATGGTTTCTGAAGTTTCCCTGTTCTTTTTTGAACTCTTTCCTTCCTATGCTCCATCTGCCTGCCAGCACTTAAACACTCTGCTCTGCCTTACCAGGGAACCATATTTCAGGAGAGCTATGTAACCAGGTGGTTATTGCACTGTTATCCATCATTCAAAGAAAATTATGTACCCATTCTTTATCCTGAACTTTATTTCTTTTGAAAATTACCTTAATTATCTTTTAAACTTATTATTGTGCATTTTTACTAATGAGTCACCGCTTAATGAAACATTCTATTTTTAATCTGAAAATAATGATGATGGACTCTAGGTCCTAGGAGTCATGATTATACTACTGCTGACCCTCCTACACCCTGAGGGTGAGAAGTTGGGAACTGGATCTCTGGAGCATAATATTCTCAAGCATATTATTCTCAAGTCTGGATGGCACAGGCAATCCTCAGATTTCTAACAGATACCTTGTTTCTCTAAGCTATAAACCTGCTTAATAGTTAAGATTTGAAAACACCTTTAAAATTGGGTTTTGGGGAAGAGTTGTGACATCCTTGGCAGTTAACTCAGTTTTAACAGACTTAAAATATACTTTACAATGGCAATGACAGATATTGCAAAACAAAAATCCAAACAACAGAGACTTAAGGAAAATAAAAGTCTCCTGTAGTCAGGATTGGGTAAATGGATGCAGTTAAAAGTCAGCTGTGCCTGTGTTGCCTATTATTATTTTTGAAGACTCAAATTTGTTTTTGATGGACTACTTTGATTTAGGTGTGGCAAAACTGCCAGGTGTGTCAGCACTGTATTTTCATGACTGCAATAACAGCTTTAGGTATAGGAATATGAGAATAATAAACAATTCTAATTATGAAGGAAATGAAGTAATCAATGGCGATAGAAAGGAGTTTTCTCTAGAAGTAAACGTTGGAAATAGTTTATGTCACTAATGTAATATTAACTCTTGGAATTAGTATGGTTAACATAGTAATGAAAATGGAGAAAGAACATTATTTAATATGTGATATTTAAAAGTTAAATGAAGTATTTTCTACATAAAGGAATTCTAGAATACGATAATCTTATGATATTGGTATAATGTTTCAAAATCTAAGGAATCTTAAGGCTGTTTCAGAATGTAGACTTCTTAAAATTCTTTTATAGATCTCTATACAGTTTTGACTTACTGAGGTTAATTTTTCCTTTAAGGAAATGATACAAAAGTGAAAGTGAAGTCACTCAGTCATGTCCAACTCTTTGCAACCCCGTGGATTGTAGCCCTTGGAATTTTCCAGGCAAATGATACTAGGCTATAAAAAATGACTTATAAGAAAAAAAACGAGTCACAACGTTGCTTATATTTAAAATTCCACGACTCCACAAGATTAGTCAGCCACTCAGTTGTGTCCAATTCTTTGAAACCCCATGGACTGCAGCACCCCAGGCTTCCCTGATCATCACCAACTCCTGGAGCTTGCTCAAACTCATGTCCATCGAGTCGGTGATGCCATCCAACCATCTCATCCTCTGTCGTCCCCTTTGCCGCCTGTTCTCAATCTTTTCCAACATCTGGGTCTTTTCCAATGAGTCAGCTCTTTGCATCAGGTCACCAAAGTATAGGGCTAAAAAAAAATCTAACTGAAACGAAACTTTGTGGAGGAGGACAATATCCTGTGTTATTTATTTCATTAAAGCATTTAAATGGCATTTGAAAATGATCAACTTTAATCAAAAGTTGCCATGAACATCTAGATGTAAAAGATTGAGGCTAGAACATTTTCTCATCCCATTTATAAATTTAAACTCAAAAGGGATTAAAGACCAGTGTAACACTAAAAGCCATAACAGTCCTAGAAGAAACCAGTGGAACACAGTTTCCACGCCGCTGCCATCCTTCGAGTGGGGTTTACTCTGTCTCCTTACTCCTCAATACGGCAGACAAGGGCTGTTTCCCTGGAACCACACTGAGCCATGACCTCCATCCAGACACCCGAAGAGCCTGTCTGCACTCCTGCCCAGCTCTGCCTCTCCCAGGGGAGCTGGTGGGGGCAGGGAAGGAAGACAAGGCTCGGGCTCTTCTCCACTATGGGCCTGCCGCCAGGGCCAGGCCTGTGGCCTGGAGCGCGAGAACACAGGCCACCACTAGCGTCCTCGTTCACAGCAAAACAGCAACCAACTCCTCCTCCAGACATTTAACAAAATGTCTACCAGCCTCCGTGTCTTTCACCAGATCCCGCCCACATCAGGTAAGGTGATAACATGCCTAAAGACCACCTTGGATACAAATTGTAGCAATATCTTTGTTGTTGTTGTTGACTCGCTAAGTTGTGTCCAACTCTCTGTGACCCCCTTCTCTGTCCGTGGAATTCTCCAGGCAAGAATACTGGAGTGGATGCCATTTCCTTCTCCAGGGGATCTTCCTAATGCAGGGATCAAACCAGCGTCTCCTGCAGTGGCAGACAGATTCTTTATTGCCTAGCCACCAGGGAAGCCCAGCAATATCTTTGGGAGTCTCCTAAGGCAAAGGAAATAAAAGTTTTTACTTTTATAAACAAATGGGGTCTAATTAGACTTAAAAGCTTTTGCACAAAGGAATCTGTCAACAAAGCAAGAAGAACCTACTGAATGGGAGAAAATAATTGCAAACAATTGATAAAGAGTTAATATTCAAAATATATAAACAGCTTATACAATATCAAACATCTCATAAAATATCAAACAGCTCAACTCAATATATATATATAAAAAAAAGCCCAGCCCAATTAAAAAATGGGCGGAACCCTTGAATAGATTTTTTTTTTCCAAAGAAGGCATACAGAGCCATCAGGCACTTGAAAAGATATTCAATATTACTAGCCAGAGAAATGTAAATAAAACCACAATGAGATATCACCTCACATCTGTCAGAATGCTGCTGCTGCTGCTCCTGCTAAATCGCTTCAGTCGTGTCTAACTCTGTGAGACCCCATAGATGGCAGCCTACCAGGCTCCCCCGTCCCTGGGATTCTCCAGGCGAGAATACTGGAGTGGGTTGCCATTTCCTTCTCCAATCTGTCAGAATACTTATCATTAAAAAGACCAAAAAATGACAAATGTTGGTGAGGATGTAGAAAAAAGGGAACCCTTGTACATTGCTGGTGAGGATGTAAGTTGGTGTAGCCATTGTGGAAAACAGTAAAGAGGTTCCTCAAAACACTAAATAGAACTACCATCTGACCCAGTAATTCCATCTCTGAATATATATTTGAAGAAAACAAAAACACTAATTAGGAAAGATATATGCACCCAAACATTCTTAGCAGCACTATTTACAATAGCCAAGATATGGAAGCAATCTAAGTGACCATTAACAGAAGAATGGAGAAAGACGTGGTGTATATAACACATACAGATACATACACATACACATATAATGAAATACTACTCAGTCATTAATAAAAAGAACAAAATCTTGCCATTTGCAACAATATGGATGAACAGAGAGGGTGTAATACTTAGTGAAATAAGACAGAGGAAGACAAGTACTTCATGTTATCACTTACATGTGGAATCTAAAAGATAAAATGAATGAATAAATAAATATAACAAAGCAGAAACAGACTCAAAAATTAGTGGTTGCCAGAGAACAAACTAGTGGTTGCCAGTGGGAAGAGGGAAAGGGAGGATAGGAGCAAGGGATTAAGTACAAACTACTGTGCATAAAGTAAGCTGCAAAGATATATTGTACAGGGAATATAATCAATATTTTATAATGATTTTAGACAGAAAATAATCTAAAAATGTTGACTCACCACATTGTACATCTGGGACAAATACATTGTAAATCAGCTATCCCTCAATAAAAATCAAATCAAGTCCCTCCCATCAATAGAGTACCCAGCTTCCCTATCGGATGAGAATCCTGCAAAAAAACACTCTAACAAACGGTAGTTATTGTCAGCTAATTCAGGTTTAGAACCCATCCTGGCTGCCTTCCCTCACCTCCTCCATTGCAATGACTTGGTCTTATGGTTAGGTTTCTCAAACTTCCTATTTTTAATCATGCTCTCCTGGGGAAAATCATACCTCTATGCTGGTGAATTTATAACAGAACCCTTTACAGATTTCTAGAAAACTCATCCCATATTTATCCTTGGAGCCTTGGCAAGAGAGTCATCAGTTTGGAGGAGATCTTGAAATAGAGCAGGACTCTGTGGTCCTTGCGTCCCCACCGTGTCCTCTGCCTGCATATTGTCTGTCGAAAACTCTAGCCAAAGCATAAATTTAATCACAGAAATGAGAAATACAGAAACAAAGGAACAGTCAAAGGAGATTAAACAATAATAATGTAGTCATTAAGCATAGTCAAGGACCTTTAGTTCTTTCTCAAGATAGATAATATTCTGAGCCATATCTTGTGAGTTGTCTTATAGATACCAAAACAGCAGGTGGAGAAATTAACTATATGATGACCAGGCTGTACCCAGGACATGAGCGGCCACACTTGCAAAAAACTGATCACAAAGAAATGGGAACAAATAACCCTGGAACTGAAGATTAACTGTACCTAAAACAACGAAGATGATGCCGGTCAGACCACTGATGACCAATTTGAAGATGACTGTTGGAGATGACTGTGTTGTTTCTGCGTGTAGCCGCCCCACCCCAACTCTGTCTGTAAAAACTCTCACCCCTTGTCTGTCAGGGTTGGGGAGTTGGCCTTTGGACAGATGTCCGCCACCCTCTCCCTCCCCAGTTGCCAGCATCTGAAATAAAGCAAACTTTCTTTTCCACCAGCCTGGTCTGTTTACTGGCTTTTGAGTGGCGAGCAGTGGACCCCACACACTGCCTTCGTCAACAATCTTACATAACCGTGTTGCACATGTGTGTGTGTGTTAGCTGCTCAGTCGTGTCTGACTCTTTGTGACCCCATGGACTGTAGCCTCCCAGGCCCCTCTGTCCATGGGTTTTCCAGGCAAGAATACTGGAGTGAGTTGCCAGTCCCTTCTCCAAGGTATCTTTCCAACCCAGGGATCGAACCCAAGTCTCCCACACTGCAGGAAGTTTCTTTACCATCTGAGCCACCAGGAAGCCCAAACATGTTACACATAGTACAGGTTAAATGTTTCCTTGGATTGAAAAAGCAAAGCATAGAGAGCAAAGCAAGAAGTAGGAAAAAAAGGCATATTTCAGCTTGACTTCCTTTTCCTCTGTTCCTTATCCTTTTTGCTGGTATTGCCATCTGCCTTGTCAGACAATCTGAAATCTCCTACATTCTCTTATGTGTCCATCTCTAAGCATTTGTGATCACTATCACTTCTTAATTTTACTTCCTATAAATACTTCTTGATTTCCCTTTTATTCTCTGGACTAATTAGCTGTGTGTGTGCTCAGTCACTCAGTCATGTCCTCCAAGTCTTTGCAACCCCATGGACTGTAGTCCGCCAGGCTCCTCTGTCCGTGGGATTTCCCAGGCAACAATATTGGAGTAGGTTGCTATGCCCTCCCTCCAGGGGTTCTTCCCGACCCAGGGATCGAACACATGTCTCCTGTGTCTCCTGCATTGGCAGGTGAATTCTTTATCACAGAGCCACCTGGGAAACCCTGGACTGATTAGGTATTAATCTCCTAATTGGTTTCTTGACTCTCACAGCAGTGGGCAGGACAGACTGGGAGAGGAAAGAAATCAATGTTGTCTTTCTAAAGTAAGAATACTCAATTATATTAATCCCTCTTTCAAAGACATGCAGTGATTCTCCACTTTTGTTGCTGTTGTTCAGTTGCCAAGTCATGTCTGACTCTTTGTGACCCTCTGGACTGCAGCACACCTGGCCTCTCGGTCCCTCACCATCTCCTGGAGTTTGCCCATGGATTCTCCACTGCCTAGAGATAAATACAAATCTTTAGGTTTTCTTTCTTTCTTTCTTTTTCTGTCTTTAATAAGCTACCTGCATCTCCTTGTCCTGTTCTATCTCCTACTTCTCCGAATCTAGATGATTTAGTCTTGAATGTTCCATGCTGGTCTAGGTGTTTTCATGGACTATTACTTCTTCTGGGTGCCCTTCTTGCAATTTACCCTGCTCGTGGTGGACTCACGTTCATCATCACACCTGTTTGAGGTGCCACGTCCTCTTGGAAACTTTCCCCAACTCCCCTTAGCAGTTAGTTGCTGTCTTTACTGTTTTCCTATAGGCGTATTCTTCATTCAGCACATGCTTTTTGAGTGCTCAATACATTTAAGGCATTAAGGTACAAAAATAAAATAGATATAGTCCCTGACCTCAGAGATCTCAGTCTCATGGGGATGCTTAAACTTTATCTTAAAAAAAAAATAATGTAGTGGATAAATGTGTTTCAGTCATCCAGTAGCTATTTGCCTTACTTAGGGTAATAGTCCCTGGTATTTTCATCAGGGGATGTCTCTCTGCTATTCTTGGTTCTTGTGTCCTGGGGGAACAGTGGGATGGGCATATAGGTAACCAAGATCTAAGCCAATAAATGCTTTCTGCTTCTCTGGGCACAGCAATTGGGTCAGGGCTGGCCATGTGACTTAAGTCAATCAGAACTGCTTAGATGCCTAGGAGGAGATATTCTCTCATCCTAGCTGGACTCAAACCTCAAGAATATGAGGTGGGAATTACCACAGCCAGTTTGGCAGGGCAATGACACTGAAAATTAGGTCAATGCATATTAAAAAGCAGGGTAAGCAGAGAGATGAAAGAAATCAAAGTCTCAGTGACAAGTTCTGGGCCATGAATCCAGTTGTTCCTGAAGCCAGCTTACCCTGGAAATTCAGCTCCATTCTCTTCATGCACTTAAGTCGGCTTTAGTGGTTTTTTCCTCCTGCTTGTATCCAAAAGAATCTTAATTTAAACAACAGTATTTTTCATGTGGAAAATGGAAGTAATGTAAAGTGAAAATAGCATATGCAGGGATATGGAGGAATAAAAGAGAAAGCTAAATTACAGGATGAGGAATGAGGAGAAGGGGAACCAGACAGGATCAATTTAATGGACTCAGTGAAAATCGACAAGGCCCTGAAGTAAAAACTAAACAGACTGAAGAATCAATAACTTTTCTGGAAGAGAGGCAAGGACACTGGGCAAGCCACTGCCCCGAATATTATAGAGACAGGTGGATATGGGGAGTCCTGACTTACCGGAACAGAGAGGAGTGGAAATCACTGCAGGAACCAAGGGTGGGGAAGAAACGCCTGAACTGTAATTGACAGAGGCTCAGTGTGGACAAGCCTGAGAGTTAAAAATGCCTAGAGGACTTGGGCATAGAGGTGGCTCCTGCTTTTGCAGAGCTCCACCAGGTTCTCACAGTAGATGCTGGAGAAGAAAGAATCTCTGTAGACCTTCCAGCAAGGCGAGGGGAATGGAACCATTTTGAAATACACCAGAGCACTCAGTTCTTCAGAAGCCCTGTCCTCAGGGGAAACTAGTTATCCAGAGCCTAACCTGCTGGGGTATTCTTATCAGAGCCTAAATGAGCTGGGGGAAGGGATATACTCAATTCTAGCAGGCTCTAGCCTTCCACATGGAAGAAGGGAGATGCCTAAGGTCAGCCCAATCTATCCATCCTGTCCCACCCGAGAAAAAACTGAGAAACACATGTGAGGTTCACAATCCAGAGGCAGATACAGACTCACAAAAAGGCTGAGATCTAATCATATTACTATAGAATGTTCCCCACTCCACCTCACAACCACATTTCTAAAGGCTTTGGAGAGACGGTGCATAATTTTAGTTAAAATGTGGGTGTAAATGGTAAATGTGGTAAGAGCAAAAATGGAAATAGGAAATATAGACCACCCTATAAAAATCAGTCAAAACCAGGCCTAAAAAGAGGAGAAACCAGTATGTTGTATACCTAAAACCTATATAATACTGTACATCAACTATATCTCAATTAAAAAAAAATTTTTTTAAAGAAAGGACAGAGATTAGATTTCAGAGGTTTCTGTTTGAGACAGTAAGGAATTAAGCAGCTTTATATGATAAACAGGAAAAAAGTAGTTAGGGAGAATATCTTAGGCATCTCGTATTAACATACAGTTGGCCCTCTGTATCTGAGGATGTGGAAACTCCTGATACAAGGGCTTACTGTAAGGGACTCTTATCCACGGGGCTCCTGGTACCAATCTACCCACAGACCAAGGGATGACTATATACAGTTTTGGCTGCTCACCAGCCACACTGCAGGTTCATGTGATTTTGTTGTAATGTAGTTTCATGTTTCTTAAATGTGGGAGAGTTTTAACTGGTAAGGGTGCCCAGCTGGTGGTGACATGGTATTCAGCCACGGGTAATGTCTTTAAATGCCCATTAAGGAACCGATAGCACCCCACTCCAGTACTCTTGCCTGGAAAATCCCATGGACAGAGGAGCCTGGTAGGCTGCTGTCCATGGGGTTGCTAAGAGTCAGACACGACTGAGTGACTTCACTTTAACTTTTCACTTTCATGCATTGGAGAAGGAAATGGCAACCCACTCCAGTGTTCTTGCCTGGAGAATCCCAGGGACGGGGGAGCCTGATGGGCTGCTGTCTATGGGGTCGCACAAAGTCAGACACGACTGAAGCAACTTAGTAGTAATAGTTAGTAGTAAGGAACCGAAGGGATCGTTGCAGAGTTTATGTTTGCTTTTATACTGCAGGGTGAAATTATATGGTTAGTGAAGTCAAAGGCAGAGTTTTAGTAGTATTTGGAGGGAGGGACCCAGGAAAGCCTGAGGGAGATATAGGGACCAACAGCAGATGGTAAAACAAAGAATCGCATCATGATTGGGGTGCAGGGGGCTAGCGATGAACAGAGGGAGCTCTTGGCTTAGTTTTGGCCTAAAAGGAGTCTCCCAGCTGCCCTCAAACATACATCCCAAGTTTGGAATCTTTTATCACTTCTGCTTGGCCCCCGGTGGAGGAAATTTTATTAGTGACCAACAGGTTGGGGCATGTGATGGGAAACAGGGAGGCTACTGGGCCTCAGGGACAGCCCTGACTCAGACTGTTGCTCCTATAGAGAGTGAACAGGGGCTAAGGATTAATGTTCAGTGCAAGTGGATATTTAAAACCTGTTAATAAACTTGTCCCTTTGAGTACTATTGGATTCTGACTCATCAGATTTTACCCCTCCTCCTCTCTTAAGAGTGTCTGGGAAGGGCATTTAGGTATTCCTCCTCTTACAAATGGTGGCTTCCCTGGTGGCTGAGTGGTAAAGAATATGCCTGCCAGTGCACGAGACTTGGGTTCTATCCTTGGATCTGAAAGATCCACTGGAGAAGGGCATGGCAAACCACTCCTGTATTCTTGCCTGAAAAATCCCACTGACAGAGAATCCTGGCGGGCTACAGTCCATGGGGTCACAAAGAGTCAGACACAGCTGAGTACACACACACAGCACGATGGCAATCACGGATGTGGGGATTTGAGGAATCTAGAAGCATCTCCCAAGATGTGAGTTGAATTTATGCTATTTACCCATTAATGTATGTCCAGCAGTGATAATTAGCTGAAGATACTTTGTTTAAGCTTGTTTAAGAATGGGCACATTCATTCTTTCCTTTGCTTATGTTTGGCTTTACAAGTCTTAAACCTATGGGCAGGGTGATGCAAATAAACAAAGGATGATGACTTGATGGTTAAAACAGAGGTGAAAAGAAAGCCCTTAGAGCCTTACCTATAGGCTCTGACTTCTAAGTTGAAAGGAACAATCATTAGGACAAGAGATCGAGAAGTGCTTTCATTTAAGCTGCACTCTCTAGCAGCTTAAACATCTACCCGTATCATAACTTCTGTTTCAAGGCTGCCTATGTCACATCCTATTAAAATTGGAAATGGAAGAGCTTTTGAAGACTAGGACTAGTTTTGAATTCCTTATAAACAACAAAAGCCCACTCTACTTTATTACTGCATTAAAAATATTTTAATATCTAATTCCAAACCCAGGCTTAATTGCCCAGCTAGCCTTTTGAGATTAATTATGAGTCCAGAGCTATCGTTACAACTTGACTGGTTTCTCTGGTCAGGCGTAGTCTGCCTTTGTGCTTTTGACTCTCTGGTTTGATTTGAAGTTCTGCAGGAAATCTGTGCTGCTGCCATTCCAGTGAGCTTCCAAATTTTTTTTTTTTTTTTTTGATGAGAGTCACTTGGGACATTGAGTTTATGAACCCAGAGCCTATGGTTTCATTGCTTATATGCTTCAAAACAAAGATATAAAAAACAGTTTAAGTGGAAATCACTTTAGAGGCAGAAATTTTGATTTCAATTTTCATTCAAAATTTATTCAATCAATAAAGATGTCTTGAGTGTTTCCTATGTGCCTGGCACCTATAGGTAGTGGAGACAGGAATGAACCAAATGACTCCCTGCTCTCAAGGTGCTTTGGTTTTGATGGAAGCGAGAGGAGTTGATGATCACAAATTAACATGTAGTATATAACACATGGAGGGTGGTAAGTGGTAAGAAAAATAAAGCAGAAAGGAGAGAGTGCTATTCTACATTGGACGTTGAGGAAAGGCTTCTCTGATAAGGTCATTCAAGATCAGGGACCTGAAAGAAGTAAGGGAGCATGGGGGAGGAAGAGCATTTCAGTCAGAGGAAGCAGCAAATGCAAAGGCCCTGCGTGAGTGAAAAGGATGTTCCAAGAACAGCAAGGAAACCAGTGGGGCTGGAACAGAAGGAGTGAGGGAAGAATAATGGGGCTCCCAAATTACTGCAGATGGTGACTGCAGCCACAAAGTTTAAAAAATGATTGCTTCTTGGAAGGAAAGCTGTGACAAACCTAGATTGCATATTAAAAAGCAGAGACATCACAAGGTCCATATAGTTAAAGCTATGGTTTTTCCAGTAGTCATATATGGATGTGAGAGTTGGGCCATACAGTAGGCTGAGTGCTGAAGGAATGATGCTTTCAAATTGTGGTGCTGGAGAAGACTCTTGAGAGTTCCTTGGACAGCAAGGAGAACAAACAAGTCAATCATACAGGAAATCAACTTTGAATATTCATTGGAAGGCCTGCGGCTGAAGCTGAAGCTCCAATACTTTGACCACATGATATGCAGAGCCAACTCATTGGAAAAGACCCTGATGCTGGGAAAGATTGAGGGCAAGAGGAGAAGGGGATGACAGAGGATGAGATGGTTGGATGGCATCACTGACTCCATGGACATGAGTTTGAGCAAACTCCAGGAGATAGTGAAGGACAGGAAAGCCTAGTGTGCTGCAGTTCATGGGGTTGCAGAGAGTTCCACATGACTTAATGACTGAACAACAAAGTCAGAGAGGAAGTTCAGGTTGGAAGATGTTAAGCCATGGCACAGACTTCAGATTTTAGGACTTCTAATGGGGTGACTTTGGAGAATATATTAGTTTCCTATTGCTGCCATGATGAATTACCACAAACTTAATGGCTTAGAACAATACAAATTATTTTACAGTTCTGGAGGTCCAACATCCCAAGTGGGTCTTACAGGGTAAACTAGTTTGCTGGGGCTGCCGAAACAAAGTACCACAATGAGGCGCCTTAAACAATAGAAGTGTATTGTCTTATACTTCTGGAGGCTAAACGTCTGAGATCAAGGTGTCAGCAGGTTCTTTCTGAGGACGGTGAGCAACAATCTGTTCTAAGCCTCTCCCCCTGGTTCTGCTGGTTTGCTTGCGTTCTTTGGCATCCCTTGGTTTGTAGCAGCATCACTCTGATCTCTGCTTCACCTTCTGCTTCACCTGACATTCTTCTTCCAGGCATGTCTGTGTCTGAATTTTTCCTTTCTATAAATGTGCCAGTCATATTGGAATAGGACTTATCCTAATGACCTCATTTGAAGCTGATTAGCTCTGCAAAGACCCTTTCTCTAAATAAGGCACCTTCTGAGGTACTGGGGATTAGGACTCCAACATATTTTCAAGGGGAGACCCAATTTAATCTGTAACATGGGGTTAAAATCAAAGTGACAGCAGGGCTGCTTTTCTTCTGGGGACATTAGGAGAGAATTTTCTATCTTTTGGAGGCCCCCCACAAGCCTTGGCTTATGGCCCCCTTCCAGTAATGGCACCCCTCCATATTTCTGTTGTCACATCTCCTCTGACTTCTGCCTCCTTCTTATAAAGACTCTTGTGATTACATCTGGAAAATCAAGGATTTTTATTTATTTATTTGACCGTGCTGGGCCTTGTGTGCAGTAGTTGTGGCCTGCAAACTCTTAGCTGGGGCATGTGAGATCTAGGGATTGAACCTGGTTCTTATGCATTGGGAGAGAGAAGTCTTAGCCTCTGGACAACCAGGGAAGTTCCTAAGATGCAGATATTTTTGCAAGGTCAGTATTCTGCCTACCTTATGGGGTTTTGAGCAGGGAAGTGGTATGAGCTGAACTGTATTTTAAAAGAATCACTCTGCCTGCTATGTGGAGGAGGAAAAAAGTGTAAACCAGGAGACCCATTGGGACGCTGGGGCAATGGTCCTAGTGAGAGATGGTAGTGCCCAGGACCAGAAGTGAAGTGCTGAAAAGTGGTCAAATTCTGGACTTTTTGCAGAAAATGATTTGTCAATGGAATGCATGAGATGTGTAAGATGATAACAATTTTTTTCTTGTCTTTTTGCAGAATAACGATAACATTTGTTTATCACATTAAAGTTTTCAATAAGATTCTACATGAATTTTTCATTAGAACTACCTACAACAGCATTTTGTGTCATTATTTTTATACTCATTTTACAGAAGAAGGAGTTGAGGCTCAGAGAGGTGACTTCTAGGGATTTGATTTTTTGTACATGATTTTTTGAAATTGGCTGTTTCGATGCTTTGATGGGTTTTAAGCACTGAAATTATTAGTAAGCTTATACTGGTGATAAAGGGAAAACAGATGTCCTTTGATGCTACCAATGTTTTATAAATAAATTCACTAATCCCAAAGCCAGAGAGAGGTACATATTTAGTTTCAGTGAGGATTAAATGAGTTAATATAAAGGGTCTAGAACATTGTCGGCACATGTAAGCCCAATATGATGTTAGCAATCACTCCAATTAATATTCACAATTTAGATCAGTACTTCCAAATGGTATTCAAAATAGCAATTTAGAAAAAAGCAAACAAAACAAGGAAGCAAAGCAGAGAAAAATTTGTATTGCAAGTAGCTGCAATAAACCAGTTGCTACAAACATTTGATTTAGTTCTGAGCATCCGGGCAGCTAGATAAAAAAACAAAACATATTATGTAATGTAGATCTTGTTGATTTGTAATTTAAATCAACCTAGGTTGTCAAAAGAAAAAGAACTTTTTACCATATGTTTCTTAGTTTCCCTGCTTGTTGGATTGTTCCATGGCCTCTCCTCCACACCTTGGATTATAACATAAAATTCTTTTACCATGTCAAAATATTATTTAAAATATAGGTACCTTGGCTTCTTTCTTCAAAAAATAGAAAGTAAAAGAAGCAGAAGTTTTAATGAAATTTTAATCATAATTCAACATGCAGTACCTCACAGGAGGGGCTTTGGAAATATGATTCTTTTTTGTCATTTGTAAGAGGGAGAACGGACTTTATGAAAAATACACACTGAGAAATGTGGATTTAGCATAAATCCCAGTGTTGACTTTCATAAGTGTCTAGTCTCCCTCTTGTTGCCAGAGTGACTTTTAAAAACGTAAACCTGATCGTGTTATTCCACTGCTTAAAATTCGTCTCCGACACTCCATTGCTCATTGCAGTGTTTTCAAGCTTATTTTTAGTCAGTGAACCATTCCTTCAAATTAGAGCTTATATGGCAATCTAATGGGTAAAACAGATATAAGCTGAGCTGTTCTGGATGGAGTGGGGGGTGGGGGCCTGACAGACTGCCTGCCTGCCTCTGTAGGCTGTACCCACCTCTCCCTCTTATGCTCTCCAATGGTCTGAACAGTTAGGAAAGAATCAGCACCCCTCAGAACCTATAAAACGCCTTCTCTCTATCCTCATATTTGCCATGCAATCTGCACTTCAACTGAGCTTAGATGAGAAACTAGTTAATCAACCAAACAATTTTTGAAGTAAGAGTTGTTCAAAATCATTACAATCATTTGAACTTTAAATATATACTTATTAATCAACACACTGGTTTTATGTTATTGTTGCCCATAAAAAAATTTCATTAAAACTTGTTTTTAAAAGTCTCCCTAATGGATAAACAACAAGATCCTACTGTAGAGCACAGGGAATTATATTCAACATCCTGTGATAAACCGTAATGAAAAAGAATATATATGTATAACTGAATCACTTTGCTATACAGCAGAAACTAACACAACATTGTAAATCAGCTGTATTTAAAAGTCTCTCAAAAAATATTAAGGCAGATATCTAAATGTAAAATTATTATTATTTTTAAATGTAAAAATTATTATCTAAATGTAAAATCTTCCTGACCCACTGATTGAATTTGTGTCTCCTGCATTAGCAGGCGGGTTCTTTACCACTAGTACCACCTGGGAAGCCCCTTATACCATGTTACTATATATTGATTACAGTCATCCCTCAGTATCCATGGAAGGATTGGTTCAGGAGGTCCCATGTATACCAAAATGCAGGGATATTCAAGTCTGATAGGTGTTGACAGGACTGCCTGCCCTCTGTATCCATGGTTTTGCATCCATGGATTCAAAGAACGTTTGGCTCAAAATTTCAGCTGGTTGAATCCACAGATGCAGAACCCCTGGATATTGAGAGCCCACTGTAATTTCTTCTGAATTCTATGACATGGTGTTTCTCCTTCTTTCTTGTTTCTGCTTTTTCTTTGAATAAATAATGCATTTATTCCAATATGGTCTTAAAATTCTATAAAATTGCTTATTATATTCAAAATGAGATTTTATGATGTATAAATTAGAGATTTGGGGCACCTTTAATTGACTTTTCTCTGAAGACTGTGTTTTTAATGAGAATATAGCTATTCTCTCTGCCAGAGTTGAAGTATGTTACTACATAAGTAGTTCAGTTCAGATGCTCAATCGTGTCCGACTCTTAGCGATCCCATGGACTGCGGCACGCCAGGCCTCCCTATCCCTCACCAACTCCCAGAGTTTACTCAAACTCGTGTCCATTGAGTCGGTGATGCCATCCAACCATTTCATCCTCTGTCATCCCCTTCTCCTCTCACCTTCAATCTTTCCCAGCATCAGGGTCTTTTCAAATGAGTCAGCTCTTCACATCAGGTGGCCAAAGTATTGGAGTTTCAGCTTCAACATTAGTCCTTCCAATGAACATTCAGGACTAATTTCATTTAGGATGGACTGGTATGATCTCCTTGCAGTCCAAGGGACTCTCAAGAGTCTTCTCCAACACCACAGTTCAAAAGCATCAGTTCTTCAGTGCTCAACTTTATAGTCCAACTCTCACATCCATACATGACCACTGGAAAAACCATAGCCTTGACTAGATGGACCTTTGTTGGCAAAGTAACATCTCTGCTTTTTAATATGCTGTCTAGGTTGGTCATAACTTTTCTTCCAAGGAATAAGTATCTTCTTATTTCATGGCTGCAGTATGTAGAAGTATGTAGTAAGATCAGAGCAAATTCTGCTAAATGGAGGAAGTTCTCAATTCCATTTTTTTATATATTAAAATGAGTAAAAAGTTTGGCCCAGATATTTTTGCTTCAGTCTAGAATATCCTTTTTTGACATGTGTTTTTACAAGACAAAACTTATCAAAAAGGCTGTCCAAATTTAAATGTCACAAAAGTGTAGGTTTCTCAACTCTATTCCAATCTATTCTGAAACAGAATGCCAGTTTATCCAATTAAAAATAGGAACTCCATCAAAATATCTATCCCAAGTTGTGATTTTCCAAATTGCAATTATGGACCTTAAAAATAAAATCCTGCATACTGTTTACATTTTTATTGCTACATTTGTTAACTTCCTTGCTTTGGTAGGGACAAATTTCATTGCTTCTCTGTTTATAAACTTGGTTTTCAAAAACTTTAATTCCTTAAAACGTTTCCCAAGCTGATGTTTTTTTGATCCTCCATTTGTCAAATGCCTCGATTCCAATATTTTAGAATCAAATGCAAACAAAATGTAGAGAATTTGTTTATAAAAACATCTAATACCATTGTAGGCTGCTCAAGTTGCTTAGTGACTTATTTAGGATTTCCCTGGTGGTGCAGTGGATAAGTGTCTGCCTGCCAACTTGGGGGACATGGATTCGATCCCTGGTCTGGCAAGACTCCACATGCCATGGAGCAACTAAGCCCCTGTGCCATAGCTACTGAGCCTGCACGCTGCAACCACTGAAGCCCTCGTGCCTGGAGCCTGTGCTTCACAGCAAGAGAAGCCAGCCCAGTGAGAAGCCTGCACACTGCAACGAAGAGTAGCCCCTACTTGTCACAGCTAGAGAAAGCCCACACACAGCAATGGAAACCCAGCACAGCCAAAAAGTAAGTAAAAAAAAAATTTTAATGACTTAAAATCTAACTGATAACAGGCAACAGAAAAAACAGTGCCATGCTACAATACTGTTTTTTTTCAACACCAGCTTCATCACAACAGTTTTCTAGGTCAGTTATTTTAATACACCTCCCTCATCTATTGTACTTCACTTTATTGTGCTTCACAGATACTGCCTATTTCACAGATTAAAGGTTTGTGGCAACTCGGCATCATCACCATTTTTCCAACAGCATTTGCTAACTTTGTGTTCTGTGTCATATTTTGGTGATTCTCATAATGTTTCATTCTTGCAACTTACCATTATTATTATATTTGCCAGGGAGATCTCTCATCAGTGGTCTTTGATATTACTATTGCAAAAATATTATGACTTGCTGAAAGCTCTGATGATGGTATTTTTTAGCAATAAAGTATTTTTATTTTTTATTTTTTCTTCTTCCAATTTTATTTTATTTTTAAACTTTACATAATTGTATTAGTTTTGCCAAATATCAAAATGAATCCACCACAGGTATACATGTGTTCCCCATCCCGAACCCTCCTCCCTCCTCCCTCCCCATACCATCCCTCTGGGCCGTCCCAGTGCACCAGCCCCAAGCATCCAGCATCGTGCATCGAACCTGGACTGGCAACTCGTTTCCTACATGATATTTTACATGTTTCATTGCCATTCTCCCAAATCTTCCCACCCTCTCCCTCTCCCACAGAGTCCATAAGACTGTTCTATACATCAGTGTCTCTTTTGCTGTCTCGTACACCGGGTTATTGTTACCATCTTTCTAAATTCCATATATATGCGTTAGTATACTGTATTTATGTTTTTCCTTCTGGCTTACTTCACTCTGTATAATAGGCTCCAGTTTCATCCACCTCATTAGAACTGATTCAAATGTATTCTTTTTAATGGCTGAGTAATACTCAATTTGGAAGCAACCTAGATGTCCATCAGCAGATGAATGGATAATAAAGTATTTTTAAATTAATGTACATTTATTATGATGCAATGCTATTGTGCACTTAAGAGGCTACAATATAGTGTAAGTATAACTTTTATATTCACAGGGAAATAAAAAAAAATGTTTGCCTCCCTTTACTGTAGTATTTACTTCATTGCAGTGGTCTGGAACTGAACCCTCAATATCTCCGAGGGGTGACTGTAGTTATAGAGCATATGTAAATGCCACCCTATTTTCATTAGCAGATTATAGAAATATATTTTGGATGGATTTATATATTATATGTAAATTACCTGTGAGTGTTCCATGGATTTCCTAATTTAACAAATATTTTTTTTACCACAATTTTGATTTTAGACTCTTGGCCTCCAGAGCTATGAGAGAATAAATTTCTGTAGTTTTAAGTCACAAATTTATGGTAATTTATTTCAGCAACCTCAGGAAACGAATACATATATTTTTGTTGTTGTCTAGACACTAAGTGGTGTTGCCACTTTTGAGACCCCATGGACTGTAGCTCCTCTGTCCATGGGATTTCCCAGGGAAGAATACTGGAGTGGGTTGCCATTTCCTTCTCCAGGGGATATTCCTGACCCAGAGTTCAAACTCGGGTCTCCTGAACTGGCAGGCAGGTTTTCTGCCACCAGGAAAACCCGATGTATATCTTTATAATAGTACTTATCACGTGTGACTATAGGGTCTCCTCCACTAAACCATAACTTTCTTAAAGACAGCTTATTTATTTGTGTATATCTGGCTTTCATCATACTGCTTGAACAGACATTCGATTTTTGGTTGAATGAATAAATGATGCTAATGCATTAAGAGTAAGGACTTGGAAAAGTATAAATATACTTTTAAATATATACTTGAAAAGGATAAATTTCTTTCATTAAAATTCACACAGCTTATAAACCTTCATTTCCACTGGGTAATGGTAAACTCAATCCTTCGAATTCAATGTAACTTAGTCTATTCAGGTGCAAGTCTGTGTCTCTTTTAGAATTCTCTACCAGTTTCCTCAGAGGTAGCTCAGAGCATCCATGTACCTAGGAGCCTGCAATAGACTGAATGTTTGTGTCTTCAAAAAATCCTATGTTGAAACCTAACCTCCAATGAATGTGTTAGGAGGTGGGGTCTTAGGGAGGTGATGAGGTCATGAGGATGGAGCCCTCATGAACGGGATTAGTGTTCTTATAAAAAAGATGCCAGAAAGCTTTGGCCAGGTGAGGACCCAGCCAGAAGACTGTGATCCACAAGGAAGTAGGTCCTCACCAGACACAAAATCTGTTGGAACCTTGATCTTGAACTTCCCAATCTCCAGAATCATGAGAAATAAACTTCTATTGTTTATAAGTTCCCAGTCAATGGCATTTTGTTGTAGCAGACTGAAGGGATTGTGACAGGGCTCATTCATCCTGCTGGCATGGAAGTCAGTCCATTCTGTGGCCTGACTTGTCCTCGTGGAGGTGTGTCGCTCTCTGCCTGAGCCTTGGACATCAGCTCTTACAGCCATTCCTTCCCTGGAGTTGACAGGGAACTTGCTGAGACAACAGGTTGTCACGACCACTCCCTTCACTTGCACAGGCTGTTAGGAACTGCTAACTGGTTCTCAGCCACTCTGCACAGTTCTCAGAAAGCTTTGGAACACAGGCAATGAGACTTTGTGGGACTTCCCTCAGGCCAAAGCCTACACATCTTCTCTATCTGTTGCTTCCAGATTAAATGTGAATGTCTCCATAAGGTTGGTGCACTTCTGGACAACACTCTGAGAAGCTGGGCACTGTCCCATCAGTGCTGGGATCCTCCCCAGGTTTCCTGGGGTTTCTACATCTCTGCTCCCAGGACTTTCAAATTATGACCTCAAGGGCAGACTCATTCTCAGGGAACCTCCAGCTTATTTATGCTGTCATAGACTCTGATCTCCCTTTTCTACTCTTTAGTCAAACTCTTATTTTTATTTGGAGTATAAGATAGCAACTGCTATTGTCACATTGTGGGATTTACTGTAAAGTCTTTGCCCGAGGTCTGCTAGGATTTGGCTTCTGGTATTTAAGGCTCAGTTTCTTAGAACTAAAAAAACCAAAAGACCAAAAAATCAACTCCCCTCCTCCAGAAAAACAACACACAAAGCCATTCTTTCTCAATTTCCTGGCCTTTATAATTGGAAGAAAAGCTATGACCAACCTAGACAGCATATTAAAAAGCAGAGACGTTACTTTGCCAACAAAGGTCCACCTAATCAAAGCTATGGTTTTTCCAGTAGTCATGTATGGATGTGAGAGTTGGACTATAAAGAAGGCTGACAGCTGAAGAATTGATGCTTTTGTACTGTGATGTTGGAGAAGACTCTTGAGAGTCCCTTGGACTGCAAGGAGATCCAACTAGTCCATCCTATAGGAAATCAGTCCTGAATATTCATTGGAAGGACTGATATTGAAGCCGAAACTCCAGTACTTTGGCCATCTGATGCAAAGAACTTACTCATTGGAAAAGACCCTGGTGCTGGGAAAGATTGAAGGCGAGAGGAAAAGGGGATGACAGAGGATGAGATGGTTGGATGGCATCACCAACTCTATGGACAGGAGTTTGAGTAAGCTCCAGGACTTGGTGATGGACAGGTAGGCCTGGCGTGCTGCTGTCCATGGGGTCGCAAAGAGTAGGACACGACTGAGTGACTGAACTGATAATTGGAAGGCGTGGTTTTTTACAATTCAGGGCAGTACATACAGAAAATTCTAGCTGCAACCTGAGTGTGGGCATGTGAGACTGGGAGCAGTGGTAGAGATGAGAGGAAATGCAAAAATATATACAATTCAATATTAAAATATTACTCAATGGATAATATAACATGGTGAAAGTGTAGTATTAACAGAATACAAAGTAAAATAATTGGGGACTTAAAAAAGGAAGGCTTTTCTGAAAAAAATAAAAGGGATATTTAAACCAAGTGTTAATGATGAATTAACAGAAATTGGTGTTTTAAAATATGATATGTGTTATATTCTGACCTTTATATATGCCCTGTCTCTGTCGATCATCAAAATTGGTCAAAGGAGTAACTGATACTTCATAATATACAATATTGAGATTAAAAAATAATACTGGAAACCACATTTTCTGTTGTTCAGTCACTAAGTTGTATCTGACCCTTTGCATCCTCATGGACTGCAGCACACCAGGCTTCCCTGTCCTTCACATTCTGCCAGAGTTTGCTCAAATTCAGGTCCACTGAGATGGTAATACTATCTAACCATCTCATCCTCTGCAGCCCCCTTATTCTTTTGCGTTCAATCTTTCCCAGCATCAGGGTCTTTTCCAATGAGTTGGCTCTTCCCATCATGTGGTAAAAGTATTGGAGCTTCAGCTTTACTCCTTCCAATGAATATTCAGGGTTGATTTCCTTTAGGATGGACTGATTTGATCTCCTTGCTGTCCAAGGGACTCTCAAGAGTCTTCTCCAGCACCACAACTTGAAAGTATTAATTCTTAAGCTCTCAGTCTTCTTTATGGTCCGACTCTCACATCCATACATGATTACTGGAAAAACCATATCTTTGACTAGACAGACCTTTTTCCTGCAAAACGATAGCTCTGCTTTTTAATATGCTGTCTGCTGCTGCTGCTGTCTAGGTTGGTCATAACTTTTCTTCCAAGGAATAAGCGTCTTTTAATTTCATATTGAGTTTCAAACCACCTTTTTCACCCTCCTTTTTTACACTCATCAAGAGGTTCTTTGGTTCCTCTTCACTTTTGGCCATTAGAGTGGTGTCATTTGCATATCTGAAGATGTTGATATTTCTCCCAGCAATCTTGATTCCAGCCTGTGATTCATCCAGTCCAACCCTTCTCATTATGTACTCTGCGTATAAGTTAAATAAGCATGGTTACAATATACAGCCTTGTTATACTCCTTTCCCAATTTGGAACCAGTCTGTCGTTCCATGTCTGGTTCTAACTGTTGCTTCTTGACCTACATACAGGTTTCTCAGGTGGCAGGTAAGGTGGTCTGGTATTCCCATCTCTTTAAGATTTCTCTGCAGTTTGCTGTGATCCACACAGTCAAAGGCTTTAGCATAGTCAATGAAGCGGAAATAGATGTTATTTTATGGAATTCCCTCGCTTTCCATATGATCAACGAATGTTGACAATTTGATCTCTGGTTCCTCTGCCTTTTCTAAACCCAGCTTGTACACCTGAAAGTTCTACATATCAAGTCTTTATTCTAACCAGCTCAATATTCTTTCCGAAACTGATCTCAAAGCACCCTATTTGAGAGATGGAGTTTCCCTCTGTTACATGGTCTTCAAAAGTTAAGGAATCTGCCTGAATATCCTTTTCCCTTGAACAAAAAAATGGTGACTTCATAAAATCAGCCATAAATTTAAAAATAAGGTAATTAATTAATTTCTACCCTGGAAACAAAACAGAACTCCTTTTACAGCAAAGATGACTTTAGGAGAGAAAATAACAAGGCCTAGGTTTTTAGTGGAGAAGGCAATGGCACCCCACTCCAGTACTCTTGCCTGGAAAATCCCATGGACAGAGGAGCCTGGTGGGCTTCAGTCCATGGGGTCACTAAGAGTCGGACATGACTGAGCAACTTCACTTTCACTTTTCACTTTCATGCATTGGAGAAGGAAATGGCAACCCACTCCAGTGTTCTTGCCTGGAGAATCCCAGGGATGGTGGAGCCTGATGGGCTGCCGTCTAGGGGGTCGCACAGAGTTGGACAGGACTGAAGCGACTTAGCAGCAGCAGCAGGTTTTTAGTGAATTGAGTTGGGAGAGAAGGGCGAGTGTTGACAGCCACGCTGAGGCTATGACTGAAAAATTGAGAATCATACAATACCTAAGTGTCAACTGTATGCCTGGCACAGTGCTATGTGACCCCACGTTCAAGAAGACTGGTCACACGACTCCAGGTGTCCTGTGTGTTGCTGGACTTCAGAGAGAGTCAGCAGTTCTCCAGAGTGGCCTGGGAAAGCTAGGGAGTTGTTCAGTTCAGTTCAGTTCAGTTCAGTCTCTCAGTCATGTCCTATTCTTTGCGACCCCATGAATCGCAGCACGCCAGGCCTCCCTGTCCATCACCAACTCCGGGAGTTCACTCAAACTCATGTCTATCGAGTCGGTGATGCCATCCAGCCATCTCATCCTCTGTTGTTCCCTTTTCCTCCTGCCCCCAATCCCTCCCAGCATCAGAGTCTTTTCCAATGAGTCAACTCTTCACATGAGGTGGCCAAAGTACTGGAGTTTCAGCTTTAGCATCATTCCTTCCAAAGAAATCCCAGGGCTGATCTCCTTCAGAATGGACTGGTGGGATCTCCTTGCAGTCCAAGGGACTCTCAAGAGTCTTCTCCAACACCACAGTTCAAAAGCATCAATTCTTTGGCACTCAGCCTTCTTCACAGTCCAACTCTCACATCCATACATGACCACAGGAAAAACCATAGCCTTGACTAGAAGGACTTTTGTTGGCAAAGTAATGTCTCTGCTTTTGAATATGCTATCTAGGTTGGTCATAACTTTCCTTCCAAGGAGTAAGCATCTTTTAATTTCATGGCTGCAATCACCATCTGCAGTGATTAACCTGCTTCAATTAAATGTTTATTCTTGATGGATCTAAAACTTTGGCTGATGGAAAATGGAACTGTCCAGAACACCAGACAGATGACAAGAGGGGAGGGAAGAAAGGATGTGGTCACATCTTTCTGCCTATCTGAACTGTCCAGTCTGTCCATGGTGCTGTGTGCCAGTGGAAAGCAGGCCCTTCCCTAGTGTCCCAGCCATCAGGAATGGCCACCATCTGGCAAACATTTGCATAGCACTTGCTATGTGTTACACTCAATGCTGAGTGCTGGGTACAGAGTCAAACTATTTTTAATAAATATTTATTTATTTTTGGCTGCTCTGGGCCTATGTTGCTGCATATGGGCTTTCTTTAGATGTGGTGAGTGGACGCTACTTCTCTAGAGCTGAGCTCCAAAGCACAGGCTCAGTAGTCGTCGGATGCGGGGCTTACTTGCCCTGAATTTTTGATAAGTGAAAAAGTGAAAGTCGCTCAGTTGTGTCTGACTTTTTGTGACCCCATGGACTGTACAGTGCATGGAATTCTCCAGGCCAGAATACTGGAGTGGGTAGTTGTTCCTTTCTGCGAGGGATCTTCCCAACCCGAGGATCGAACCCAGGTCTCCCACATTGCAGGTGGATTCTTTACGAGCTGAGCCACCAGGGAAGTCGAAGAATACTGGAGTGGGCAGCCTACCCCTTCTCCAGCAGAGCTTCCCAATCCAGGAATTGAGCCTGGGTCTACTGCATTTAGGTGGATTCTTTACCAGCTGAACTACCAGGGAAGCTTTTATTTGCCCTGTGTCATGTGAAATCTTCCCAGACCAGGGATCAAACCTGTGTCCCATCAATTAGTGGCAGACTCTTAATTACTGGATGGGAAGTCCCAGAGTCAAACTCTTAATCATTTCCCAGAATTAATGTATAGCTTGTAGGAGGGGAAAATAATTTTACTAACATGTGGCAGTGCTGTGACAGAGGTCTAAACAGGGTCTTTGAGGAGCATAGAGGTGTCAGGGACTCCAAACTGCCTGGAGAAGGCAACTCCTGGGTTGAAGTTTAAAGGACAGATAGGTATTATCCAAACTGTCAAAGGAAAGGCATAAGAGGTAGAAGCAAGAGCACATAAGAAGCATAGGGACCCAAGGAAACTTCGCATGTTCAGGGAGCCTTTCAAGTGGTTCTACATGCTGACAGTTGAGTTTGTTGCGGGAGCTGAGAAATTGCCTAAGATCAACTGATTAGAGACTGGTGAAGTCTGCAGGGAAAGGACCAGGGGCAGTTGTGATGTGTTTTTGAAACTTTTGAAATAAATTTTATGAAGGTGGCCAGCCTCTCAGTTTCCTTTGGTATCATCTTACTGACAAGTTAGAGCATGGCTATCTCATTTTGATGAGAGATTGTGGGAAGCTGAAAGATAACTGCTGGATTGATAGTATCAAAACCCTCTGTATATTGATCAAGCAGTGGAGCTCTATGGGTTTGTCATAAAACACAAACTATGCTAGTGTTCGGATAGCGGAAAGATTCAGGAAAGTATTCCAAACTTCTCATAATCAAAGCAACCAAGACTCCAACAGTGAGGGAGGAAGAGGAATGAAGAGGAGGAAAGGATGGACTTAAAAGATCTCAAAATTTGATTGTGGTCCATGAAGCATTTCAAATTTCTGGATATTTATGAAGACTGGACTTCTGACCCCAGATGTGGGTTCACTGGGAAGTTGAAATGCTGTAATTCTGTTGTGGTTGTTGTTGTGTAGGCAGTTCCTGCCCCAAGAAGTTTGGCAGTAACAGGGGTTTTCTCCTCTCAGCTATCAGCTTTAGAAAGAATTCCCATGTGGTGGTTAACTCTATCAAGTTACCACAGTAAGTATCATTTACATGAGATACATTGTAAAGAGACTGAAGGTCAACTTTTCTATTGAACCATGATGCTTTTATTTTCAGTTTCCTTTCTATTTATGGCTAGCTTGGGAACATAGAAGCAACTATAGTTGGTTTTTTGGGAACAGGAGTTAAATCTTTAATATATACCTCTCAGTACTTTTCACAGGGTAGACCCTCAAAAGAAGCTGAATTAAGAAAAAAAAAAAAAGCCTGACATATTTCAATACTGAGTTCAAACTTGACATCTTCCAAAAGAGGCCATCAGGTATCATCAGCAAATCACTTTCATCAGTTCTTTAAGAAGAGCCTCCTCCAGCTGTAAAATCCTAAAACTGTGTTCCATTTTTGTGTTTTATGAATAAACTTAATCAGTATTCAGAAAGGAAATCAGCAATCTCTGGTTACTTTAGGACATTGCTACATTGTCTAAGCTGTAAAACTCCCCCAAAGTCAGGGCAGTGGGGCAGGATGGGGGCCAAATACTTAGAGAGAATAGATGGTTTAAATTGTCCCTCCTGATGGGAGTTGACCTTAGGCTATCCCCTCATGGTATGAATATAACTTGTGATTAGGATCTTTGAAGTGGTTGGGCTAAAGTCCTTTCTCCTCTAAAGTTTTATGATTTTTTTTACACTCATTGTATGAGGGTATTGATGGAAAATACATAATGATCAAAATAAGTGTGTTTTAAAATAATATTTTTAAATGTTTCACAGTGATCTTTTGTTGTTATGTAAACCAACCCTGAGAAATAAAGACTGACAGTATTTAGTAGAGAAAGTCCATCACTCCAATTCATTTGGCTGTGTTTGTGCCATATGTGTAAATAAGTACAACACAAGCTAGCCTGGGGAATAAGAGTTAATCTGGAAAAAATACTTCATCTCATTAATAATGTCTTAAAATCCTTAGAAGTCTTTTGCCAAATTCTAAGACTTAAGAAGCCAAGATAAAGATGATTACTTTCAAAGCTGAGTGTGGAAGTTATTCTTGTAGTGTCTCTCTGTGTTCCTGCAGTACTTTTGAGTCTTGCAAAATGAGCTCTCATATCTCTTTACTAATGAGAAGTCAGATCTTCTCTGGGGACTGAGAAGATCTAAAAGCTCATTACTCATTGGTTTGATGTTATCTCTGGCTCTCAAGCAACCGAGGCTGGAGTTCTGAACATTTGCCTTTGAGCTTTCTTGGTTGTCCAACATTATGTTAATTCATCTGAAAGGGGATACAAGTCTGTGTCTTCAGTGACAGCAGTGTTTACTTTCTTGAGAATTAAAGAAAATTATCTTTATTAAAGCCTGAAATCCTACAGCGCCTTTTTGTGTTCTTGGTCTTTTCTTCCAGGAGATGGCGATAGAACACTATAAATATCAAATTACAATATGCAAGCGCTTTGCCCCTTGAGGTCTTCTGTTGTCTAGCCTATGACCAATGTGGATTATTATTCAAGATTTGGGTCAAGTGTGAGCTATTCACTGCAATAGTTAACTTCAATGCCATTGGTAAAGAAAGGACAGGAATACTTTCAGGCTAGTTACTCACTCCTTTTTCTACATTTTTTCCTTTTTTGAGTTTGTGTTGAGTGGAGAAAATAAATAGGATGGTCTCCAGTTGAGAGATTCTAGGTTTTACTAGCTCTGTTGTGGGTGGGGCTTTTGAACATACAGTGATTGCTTTTGTAGTAGATCAGTATGGCAGCAACGCTGTTTCCTAGCAATATGAAGATACTACAGGCTTTGTTGATTTCCCAGGTAGCACAATGGTAAAGAATTTGCCTGCCAGTTCAGGAGACACAATAGATGTGGGTTTGATCCCTAGGTCAGGAAGATTCCCTGGAGGTGGAAATGACAGCCCACTCCAGTATTCTTGCCTGGAAAATTTCATGGACAGAGGAGCCTGGTGGGCTACAGTCCATGGGGTCTCAAAGAGTCGGACACAGCTGAGCATGCACCGCACATACACAGGCTCTATTAGAAACTAATTTTTAAAATACTCTCTGATATTCTTCACTGTTTATGTTTAGCACATTTTGAAGTATTCAAGTTGGTACTTGACAATCCTTCCTGTTTAAGGGATGTCTGCCAAGGAACAATTTCAGATGACCTTGATTGGACAATGGAAATTTCATATCCTGCTTGTCCATCTACCAGTTGACTTTCGGTATCCTTATTAGGAGAGAGAAGATGTTATCCCCAAGAGCTGCCCGCAGTGAACTACCTTTCACAGTGATCTAATCTGAAAATATCCATTGATTACCTTGGAGAATTTGCTAAAATAAAAAGTCTTTGATTTAGCAAAAACTATTTCAACAAAACTGAAATAGGTATGCAAAAGGAAAGTCATTGGAGGGTTACACATCAGAGACTAGAAGAAGTGAGAGAATGGGATATCTAGAGAAGGCCAGCCTGGCAACCAACAATGGGAAATTTCTATAGCATGGCAATGAAGGATTTTTTATCCACAAAAAATATAATTGTATGGTAGTACTCCACAACTGAAAAGTGGAAAAGAGAAATACTTAATTCTTGGCCAGTACTTTTGTAGACATTCTTTCACTGAAAGTTTTACACTGAAGAAGTTTTTTTTTTTTTAAAGAAAAAATATTGATTTTTTAGAAGTATATGTAAGTAGAGTGGCAACCAAGATAGTAGAGTAGGAAGACCCTGAACTCACCTCCTTCCATGGACACACCAAAATTAGAACTACTTACAGAACAACTATCTATGAGAATAAGTTAAAGACTAGCAGAAAAGATTCTCCACAACTAAAGACATAAAGAAGGAAACAACCAGATAGGTAGAAGGGTGGAGATGTGAGGCAGTCAGTTCTCCCTGGGTTGAAAGAAACGGAAAGTGAAAGTCGTGTCCAACTCTTTGCAATCCCATGGAATCCAGGCTAGAACACTGGTAACCCTTCCCTTCTCCAAGGGATCTTCCCAACCCAGGGATCGAACCCAGGTCTCCTGCATTGCACGTGGATTCTTTACCAACTGAGCTATCAGGGAAGCCCTCAGGGTTGGAGAACCATAAAAAGAGAGGAATATCATGATCATAGAGATTCTTCCCAAAGAGCAAGGGTCTGAGCCCCATACTGGGCACCCCAACTGGGAGTCTTGCATTCAGGGAAATGACCCCCTACAACATTTGGCTTTGAAAACCAGTACGGTTCATTTTTGGGAGAGCTGAAGGGCTATAGGAAACAGAGACTCTGCTCTTAAAGGGTATGTGCAAAATCTCATATGCTCTGAGTCCCAGCACAGTGGCAGCAGTTTGAAAGAAGTCTGGGTCAAACCTACGTGCTGATCTTAGAGAGACTCCCAGAGATGCAGGAAGTAACTGGGGCACCTCTAGGGATGGAGATATTGGTATCAGCTATTTTGGAGAGCCTATTTTACCACTGTAACACTAGGACAGGCAGTGCCATTTTGGAATTGTCCCTCTCTGTACCGTAAGCACCAAGGATCTGGCCCCACCCAAGAGTGAGCTGGCACCAGCTCCAAACCACACCCTCCCCCCAAAACTGCACGGACAACGACTCTGGTACCTGGCTCCACCCATTTGTGTTTGACACCAGCCCCACATCCTTCCAGGCCACATAGACAGCTACTTGGGAAGCCTACCCCACCCTCTATCAGGCCTGCAGTTACTGCATGAGTCATGACCTCTTAGCCAACTTGGCTGAGAGTCAGCCTTCCCTGCCAGTATACCCACAGTAGTCAGCCCTGTCACAACAGAAGGATACTTGCAGCTGACATAGGGAGCACCCCTCGAGCATATATCTCTGATGACCATGGGAACATGCTGCTGGACCCCATAGGATGTGTCCTGCGTAAGGCCAAGAGCAGGAAACATATCGGATCTAACTAAACATATAGACATAAACACAGAGAACTGGGCAACATAAAGAGACAGGAATATGTTCCAAGTGAAGGCACATACTCCTTTTTTGAGGTTAACCTCAAAAAAAGAGCTAGAGGAAGTAAAGATAATAAAGAATTCAAGGTGTTGATCATAAAGATGCTTAGGAGAAAACTGGATGAACGCAGTGAGAATTTTAATAAAGAGTTAGAAAATAAAAAGGAACTAAACAGAGCTGAAGAATTCAATAACTGAATTGAAAAATACAGTAGAACGGCTCAACAGCAGACTAGATGGAGTAGAAGAACAAATCAGTGACTGGGAAGACAGGACGGTGGAATTCACCCAAACAGAGCAGCAAAAAGAAAACAGAATTTTAGAAAGTTACGATAACTTAAGAGACATATGGAACAACATCAAGCAAAATAATATTTGCATCAAAGAGGTCCCAGAAAGATAAAAGGGGCTGAAAGCTTAGTTGAAGAAATAATAGCTGAAAAATTCCCTAACCTGGGGAAAGAAACATATACAGGTCCAGGAAGCAAAGAGAGTCCCAAACGGGATCAAAGAAAAGAGGTTCATACCAAGAAACATTATAACTAACATGGCAAAATTTAATATGCAGAGAGAATCTTAAAAACAGAAAGGGAAAAGCAACTAATTATGGGAGCTCCCATAAGACTCTCTGCTGACTTCTCAGGTGAAACTTTGCAGACCAGAAGGGAGTAGCATGATATATTCAAAGTGCTGAAATACTCTACTTAGCAAGGCTCTCATTCATATTTGAAGGAAAGATAAAGAGTTTTACAGACAAGCAAAAGCTAAAAGATTTCAGCACCACCAAACCAGCTTTATGGGAAGTACTAAGAAAACTACTCTAAACAGAGAAGGAACTAAAATATGAAAATTATAAAAGGAAAAAATGACACTGGTAAAGACAAACACACACAGTAAAATTAGAAAATTAAAGGCCAATATCACTGATGAACATAGACACAAAAATCCTCAACAAAATAATAGCAAACAGAATTCAATAATACATTTAAAAGATCATATACCATGACCAAGTGGGATTTATCCCAGAGTTGCAAGGATGCATCAATAGCTACCAATCAATGCGATAAATCACATTAACGAAGAGTAAAAATTACATCATGATCTCAAGAGATATAGAAAAAGTGTTTGTCAAAATTCAATATTTATTTATATTCAACATTCTTAACAAAGTGGATATATAAGGAACATACTTTAGCATATAAAGGCCATATGTGACAAGCCCACAGCCAACATCATATTCAACGGTGAAAAGCTGAAAGCACTTCCTCTAGAATTAGAAATCAGTGATAAGACAAGGATGCCCCCTTTCACCACTTTTATTCACCACAGTATTATAAATCCTAGCCACAACAATCAGACAAGAAAAAATAATAATAAACGGGAAAACAAATTGGAAATGAATAAGTAAAACTCTCCCTGTTTGTAGTTGACATTATATATAAAATACCCCAAAGATGCTACCAAAAATATTAGAACTATTAAATGAATTCAGTAATGTTCCAGGTTATAAACTTAATGTACCGAAATTTGTTACATTTCCATACACTAACAACAAACTATCAGAAAGTGAAATTAAGAAAATAATCCTATTTACAATTACATCAAAAAGAATAAAATACCTAAGAATAAATCTAACCAAAGAGGTAAATAACTTGTACTCTGAAAACTAAGACACTGACAAAAGACGCTGAAGATGACACAAACAAATGGAAAGATATACCTTGCTCAGCAATTGGAGAACTTAGTGTTGTTAAAATGACCATACTACTCAGGACGTCCTAAAATTCAGTGTAACCCCTATCAAAATACCAATGGCATTTTTCACAGAATTAGAAGAAATAATTCTAAACTTTGTATGGGAACACAAAAAGAGCCCTAATAGCCAGATCTATCTTGAGAAAGAAGAACAAAGCTGGAAGTATCACCCTCCCTGATTTCAAACTATACTGCAGTTATAGCAATCAAAACAGCATGATACTACCACAAAAACAGACACATGTGTCAATGGAACAACAGAACAGAGAGCCCAGCAAAACCCGTGCTCATGTGGTCAATTAATCTATGACAAATGGTGCTGGGAAAACTGGACAGCTGTATGCAAAAGAATCAAACTGGACTACTTTCTCACACCATCTAAAAGATAAACTCAGATTGATCAAAGATTTGAATGTGAGATCTGAAACTACGTAACTCCTAGAAGAAAGCATAGGTAGTATACTACTTGACATCAGTCTAACGGTATTTTTGGATTTGTCTCTTTAGGAGGAACAAAAGCAAAAATAAACAAATGGGACCACATCAAACAACAAAGCTTTTGCACAGTAAAGAAAACTATCAACAAAATGAAAAGGCATTCTACGGAGTGGGGGAAGATATTTGCAAACAAAATATTGAATAAAATAGACTAAATTTTATTTTCAAATAAAATAGACTAAAATAGACTATTTTAGCCTATTTTTCAAAATAGACTAAAATTTTTCAAAATAGACTAAAAACCCATATAACTCAATACCAAAACCTCCCAGAAAATTTGATTAAAATTTTTCCCTTTACTTAAATATTTTTCCATTTCTATGTCATTTAAAAATTTTCCATTTCCATGGCAGTGTTCAATGACACTCAGATGGCCAATAGACACATGAAAAGATGCTGAACACCACTAAAATCATCAGGGAAATCAAAACCCTGAATACCTGTTACAATGGTTATTATCCAAAAAGCAAGAAATAAAAAGTGTTGGTGAAGATGTGGAGAAGAGAGAACCTTATGCATGGTTGGTGGGATTGTAAATTGGTGCAGTCACTATGGAAACAGTATGGAGTTTCCTTAAAAAATAAAAATAGAACTGCCATATGATTCAGCAATTTCTCTTCTGGGTATTTACCTAAAGTGTATGAAAACACTAATTTGAAAAGATATATGCACACCAATATTCATTGCAGCATTTACAATAACTGAGGTATTAAAGAAACCTAAGTGTTCACTGATAGACAAATGGCTAGGGCAGATATGGTATATATACAATGGGATATTACTCAGCTGTAAAGAAAGACATGAACTCTTGCTATTTATGATAACACAAACTGGATCTAGAGGGTATTATGCCGAGTGAAGTGAGTCAGAGAAAGACAAATACTTCATGATCTTACTTGTGGAATCTAAAAAACAAAGTGAACAAAATAGAATGAAAACAGACTCATAGATACAGAGAAAAAAGGGGGGTACCCAGAAGGGAGTTGGGGTGGAAGTGGAAATAGGTGAAGGGGATTAAGAGTTACAAACCTCCAATTACATAAAATGTCATAGAGAGGTAACATGCAGCATAAGGAACATGGTCAATAATATTGTAATAAGGTCATATGGGGACAGACGGTTACTAGTTTTATGGTGATCATTTCATAATATATGCAAGTATCAAATCCCTATGTAGTACACCTGCTATTAACATAATTTTGTACATCAATTACATTTCAATGAAAAAGTACCTATAGGTGATCAACAGTGCTTATTTAACTCATTCAAATACAGTGTTTAGTTCCTACTAGATTCTGGGTCCTGTGTAGGAATGCGGAACCTAATCCAGTGTTCTTGCCTGGGAGATCCCATGGGGAGAAGAGCCTGGAGGGCTGCAGACCATGCGGTCACAAAAAGTCAGACGTGACTTAGCAACTAAACAAAAACAACATGCAAATATAAAGGAGACAGCACAGGTATAGAGGATGTATGGAGGACAGAATTCTGGCTATTGCTTTCTTGGTAATAGAATAGACTGAGACAAACATAAATGTCCTAAGATTCTGCACTCCCAATGCAAGGGGCCCTGCTTCCATCTCTGGGGAGATCCTACATGCCACAACTAAGAGTTCATATGCCACAAATAAAAACCCTGCCTACTGCAACGAAGACCTGGTGCAGCCAATTAAATAAATTAATAGATAAATATTAAAAAAGAAAGACTATCCCTTGAGGAGTACATACTTGTACAAGAGGGAGCATGTAGTGGAAATAATATATTAAAATGTAAATAAATTATTTTTCATTCTTCTTTCCCTTAACTCAAGATCATTTTTTTCTGCAGCCTTTCTGTCAGCGTGACTCCCAGGAGAGTGATGGGTATAAACAACACTTTGAGGGAGAAGGAAATAATCTGCGATAAGGCCCTGTCAAATAGGACCAAGAAGTAAAAGAAAATTCTTCTGATTTGAAGAGGAGTTGGAGAGATGGGAGGGAGGCAGAGCAGGAGTGGGGAGAATGAGACGCCAGAGTCCTTGCTTCATTCTGCTTTCTTAGGGGTGAACTGCAATAAGGCTTGAGCCATAGAAACATTTGTGTAAGCCTGAATGAACATGGTGAGATGGTGGCCAAGTTCCATGGGCATAGTCTAGGGAAGGCTGCAGGCATCTAGAAATCCTGTAGTTAAACTGGCACTATGTGCAACCATTTTGGAAAACAATGTGGTTTTCCTTAAAAAGCTAGAAATTGAGTTGCCATGTGATTCAGCAATCCCACGCCTGGGCATATATCAGAGAAAACGATAATTTGAAAGACGCACTCAGCCCAATGTTCATAGCAGCACTACTTGTAATAGGAAGAACACGGAAGCAACCTACATGTCCATTGACAGAGGAATGAATAAAGATGTTGTGTGTGGGTACACAATGGAATACTACTTAACTATAAAAAAAGAATGAAATAATACCATTTGCAGCAACATGGATAGACCTAGAAATTATTATACTAAGTGAAGTAAGCCAGACAGAGAAATACAAACACAAATATCAGAGAGGTGCTGGAAGTGAAGTGAAGTGAAGTTGTGTCCGACTCTTTGCGACCCCATGGACTGTAGCCTACTGGGCTCCTCCATCCATGGGATTTTCCAGGCAAGAGTACTGGAGTGGGTTGCCATTTACTTCTCTAGAGGATCTTCCTGACCCAGGGATGGAACCTGTGTCTCCCACATTGTAGGCAGACACTTTACTGTCTGAGCCACAAGGGAAGCCCGAGGTGCTGGAAGAATTTTAAAAAGTGGGGGAAGGCGAGGTAACCCTGAGATTAACCACTTATATGTGGAATCACTTATATGATATCACCTATATGTGGAATCTAAAAATTGACAAATAAACTTATTTACAAGACAGAAATAGGCTCACAGACATAAAAAAAAAACTTATGGTTACCAAAAGGGAAAGTGGTGGGGGAGGGATGAATTAGGGGCTTGGGATTAATAGATACATACTACTATATGTAAAATAATCAATAAGGTCCTATTGTATAGTACAGGGAACTATATTCCATATGTTGTATAAACCATTATGGAAAAGAGTCTGAAAAAGAAAAAAATATATATATATAATATATATGTAACTGAGTCACTTTGCTGTACTCCAGAAATTAATATATTGCAAATGAACTATATTTCAATTAAAAAAATAAATAACAATTGGCACCATATCCAAAATAGAGAAAGAGTAATACAGTGGAATGGTGTGATGTAATGGAGAAAGAGGGAGAGAGAGAGTCCTGAGGCTACAGGGAACCGCAGCTTGCAGGAGATCTCAGAGCCCCGTGTGCCCTGATGATGGGATTTGGAGCTGCTCAGAGCCCAGGGAATCAGAGGCAGAGGCTTGGCAGCAGGAGAAATAAGTGCAGAATCTGAGGACCTGTCAAATGGAGGCAAATGGCTGGAATCACAGACTGTAGTAGCAGATGTCACCTCAATGCCCCTTAAGGCCAGAAGAGATGTAAAGGACCTCGGAGGATATTGTGCATGATCAAATAAGACCATCCATTTCAAACACCAGCAAAAACCTGGAGAGCATGCAAGTAAACATTATTGAGATATATTTGCTTTGGTCAAATTCAAGTCAAGAAACCAGAACCTGTGACAGGTAGTAGCAGTTGTTCATTAAGGACACTAGTTAGAGAGGTGTTGCTGCTAAGTCACTTCAGTCGTGTCCGACTCTGTGTGACCCCATAGACGGCAGCCCACCAGGCTCCCCCGTCCCTGGGATTCTCCAGGCAAGAACACTGGAGTGGGTTGCCATTTCCTTCTCCAATGCATGAAAGTGAAAAGTGAAAGTGAAGGTGAAGTCGCTCAGTCGTGTCTGACCCTCAGCGACCCCATGGACTGCAGCCCACCAGACCCCTCCGTCCATGGGATTTTCCTGTCAAGAGTACTGGTGTGGGGTGCCATTGCTTTCTCCGAGACAGGTGTTGGAGGAGTTTAAAAGTGGAGGGGAAGGTGAGGTAACCGTGAGATTAACCAAGGCAAGTAGCCACACCCTCTCTTAGGGTTTCACAAGATGTTCAATTCAACTATTCAGTATTTCTTAAAGCCCTGGTGGGCAAGCAACAAGGAAGATAATGGAGATATTGGAGGAATAAATGAGTTCAATCCAAAAAAGGGAGAGCCTGTGTGAAGTTTGACCTAACTGTTAAGTCAAGGGTGGTCGGTAGCAGCCAGTGAAAATGCTGAGAACAGGAACCAAGGGAGTGTGGTCTTGGAGCTTGGCCTCAGCTTGGTTAGTCTGGGGTGGCCCAGGGCCTGAGGTGTTGCCCCACCCCAGGAAACTGAGGACTTGGGCTTAGCACCCTTATCTCAAATGCGTAGGAGAACCAGTTGCGTTTGTTCATATTCATGGGGGATCAAGCTCTCTGGGAGGCCTTTCTTATTTAAACCACCTAGGGGGTCTGGCACCAGCATTTCTGGAGGTGCTGTTGATGTTGGCAATTCTTAGTCCTCCAACACACATTTTCCCAGAGGGTATCCATGAGGCCCTAATTGAGGCAGGGAGTGAAGAGGCTTTAAGGAAACATTCTCACTGTACTTCTGAGGAATGGGGGTTTATTTTCTGGGAGTGGTATTTCAAGAAGAAATGCTGGAGTCCAAGAATTGGTTCTCGTTTCCCCTGATATCTCTCCTAACTCCATCTTAGAAGACAAGTCTAAGCAAAGGTCTTCTAGTACTTTCTGGGAAAACTTTTCCATCATTTTATTTTCTGCTTTGAGCTATGAGAATTATAAGGGGAAAAAAATCTTTAGATATAAGAGAAACAAAAGGAAGCAATAGTTTTATAAATGGTAATAGATTTTCCTACAGCACTGATGTGAAAATACTATCTCTTGCACTCCAAAAGCCAAGGTCACAGACTTTATTTTAGGGAAAATTGTTAAGTGATTAATTATTCAAAAGTCACTCATTTTAATGAATTATCTAGGCTTTCAAATTTCCTCTTTTCTCGATTTACTCTTTAAGATCTTTCCTCTTTAAAATCTCCACCAGTGTTGGAGCCATAATTATGCATTTGAAAGAGTGTGGTATGTTCTAGTATCTGTAAAACTGCTGACTTTCTTACTTATTAACATTTTTGATAAAATGATTGAGATAAGACAGGTTGAAAATGATGGCCAAAAGTGAAATTCAAGTATTATTCCTGGATTTCATCATTCTGGGTGTATTCTCCATCATCTATAAGCATCTATCGGAGAAGGCAATGGCACCCCACTCCATTACTCTTGCTTGGAAAATCCCATGGATGGAGGAGCCTGGTGGGCTGCAGTCCATGAGGTCGCTAAGAGTCGGACACGACTGAGCGACTTCACTTTCACTTTTCACTTTCATGCATTGGAGAAGGAAATGGCAACCCACTCCAGTGTTCTTGCCTGGAGAATCCCAGGGATGGGGGAGCCTGGTGGGCTGCCGTCTATGGGGTCACACAGAGTCAGACACGACTGAAGTGACTTAGCATAGCATAGCATAGCATAAGCATCTATGATCATAATGCAAACAATTCCTAGTTTCTGGAAGTTAAATTACTTTTGCAACTTGTAATTCAGTCATTTCTCACCTAAAAAATATTCTTTTATTACAAATTCCTGGGACTTCCCTGATGGTTTAGTGTTTAGGACTCCATGCTTCCACTGCAGGGGACATGGGTTCCATCCCTGGTCAGGGAAATAAAATCCCATGTGCTGTGTGGTATGGCCAAAATAAAAACAAACAAACAAAAAATCCTCAAATTCCTGCCCTAGGACCAAAAAAGCTATTGAAGTTTTTCAAATTTTTCTGTGAAATAAAACTTTGATTTTGGTACTTCTGACTGACATTTCTTAGAGTGATGATACTGAGCGAGTAAAAAGCATAGCCAAGGAGTATCCAGAAGAAATGGTTCCAAAGTATAAGAGTCCTTCCCTACAAAGGAAGCCCCACTGAGTAACTGCATAGTCTACTGTGCCAACAAAGACTCCCTGAGCAGTTTAAACACCATAATTTAAGGAGGAGTGTGGGTCCCAAGTCTGCCCTGGACTCTAAATGCCTCTCCCACACAAAAGAATTTTTTCTGTTATTTGTTGCCTAAAATCATGCTGATTTGTTTTTCTTTTGAATTAATGGCCTAGGCTTTTTTCGGCGGGGGAGCTCCTTGCAGCTTTTGAGGGATCTCAGTTCCCCAAACAGGGTTTGAATCCAGGCCAACAGCAGTGGAAGCAGAGTCTTACCCACTGGACCGCCAGAGCTTTAAAAACCTTGGGTTTTTAAAAAAGAAAACTGTAACTGTCTCTGGGCAGGTTAAATGGTGAGTGCCAAATAAGAACTGATTTCCAATGACCAGAAGGCTTCTTGGAGATTATAACCCACACCAATGAAGGACACTGGAACCTCTATAGAGTTGGAGAAAGGGTGCCAAGATACATTCGAGCAGCATAGGATAGCAAGGAAGGCATTGGGCTTATTAGAAATTGCCCCCCAGAACTCAGCCTGTTGTTGATTCAACTTCTATTTCCATAAAGGATAGTCTTCATTTGCAGAATCAGTAAAAATTTCTTTGGGAATCCCATTTTCAATAAATTGAATGAATGTTTGTTAAACCACCACTATGGGCTAGATATTGAGTTAGGTGATACTGGCATTTCATGAGCACCTATTATATGACATGAGTTTTGCCTACATTATTTCACTTGATCTCCTCATCAACCCATTGTGCAGGTGATGAATCTAAACCCAGGGAAGGCTAGCTGCTAGGGAGGGAGTGGCAGAGCTGGAATTCAAATCCATGAGCCTTGAACTTCTAGATACCACATTTCTGAGTTTTTATTTGCTCTGGATACTAGAAGAGAGCTAATACTGTAGCTTAAAAAAAGTTGGTTTAAAGTTCAACATTCAGAAAATTAAGATCATGGCATCTGGTCCCATCACTTCATGGCAAATAGATGGGGAAACAGTGGAAACAATGGCTGACTTTACATTTTTGGGCTCAAAAGTCACTGCAGATGGTGACTGCAGCCATGAAGTTAAAAGACGCTTGCTCCATGCAAGAAAAGTTATGACCAACCTAGACAGTATGTTAAAAAGCAGAGACATTACTTTGCCAACAAAAGTCCTAGTCAAGGCTATGGTTTTTCCAGTGGTCATGTATGGATGTGACAGTTGTAGTATAAAGAAAGCTGAGCACCAAAGAATTGATGCTTTTGAACTGTGCTGTTGAAAAAGACTCTTGAGAGTCCCTTGGACTGCAAGGAGATCCAACCAGTCCATCCTAAAGGAAATCAGTCCTGAATATTCATTGGAAGGACTGATGCTGAAGCTGAAACTCCAATACTTTGGCCACCTGATGCAAAGAACTGACTCATTGGAAAAGACCCTGATGCTGAGAAAGATTGAAGGCATGAGGAGAAGGGATGACAGAGGACGAGATGGTTGGATGGCATCACCGACTCGATGGACATGAGTTTGAGTAAACTCCGGGAATTGGTGATGGCCAGGGAGGCCTGGCCTGCTGCAATCCATGGGGTAGAAGAGAGTCGGACACGACTGAGCGACTGAACTGAAATATTGTGGCATAATAAAATCATCTTTTTTTTTTGTCATAGCACACATATATGTCTATTTTTATTAAATATTCTATCAAATGTTTTTCCATAGTGCTTATTCCAATTTTCACTCCCACCAGCAGTGTACGAGAATTCCAGTTGCTCCATGTCCTTGCATATATATGTTATTGTCAGTATTTTCTTTTTAATTGATATGATCGACATTTCTCATTTGTTTCAGGTGTACAACATGATGCTTCAATACATGTATATATTATGAAATGATCATCACAATAAAACTAGCTAACATCATAACACATAATTACAAATTACTTTTTTCAGGGATCATTGGACTAGAGAACGTATGGGGTTTTAAAAAAACATTGAATAATTACATGATGAGGAAATATGATGCCAGGGCTCACATGAGTAAAATTATCTAGCATCTCCCTAGAGTAAAATTATCTTCTGTAATAAGGTCAAGTGAATTGTTTAGATGCAAATAACATGGACACGAGGTATGAGAGATTGCAGAACTCATAGCTGATATATATACATGCTACTATTTAAAAACACTGAGAGACATTTTGTTAAAATATTGAAAAATATGTTTTTACAAGCAAATATACTTAATGAAGCTATAGTTCCATTAAGTGGAGTCCGAAGAACCCATATTTCAGAACAAGCCTGGCAAAAGACTAATACTTTTATGTAACTGAAGTCATTTTTTATTTTTTCCATGATAACTTCAGTGCATCAGTACACAATAGGAATAACTATTCCCTGCTAATTGGAATGTGTAATTCTGAAAGAGGCATATATCATCTTAATTAGAAATACAGTTTATGATGTTGTGATAATGGCTTTTGGCTTAATAATTTGGAGCAAGTTAATGTAGAGTGGAGAGCAGAAACCTGACCCTGGCTTGCTCCTGGTTCTGGTCTGTTAGCCCACATGGCTAATTCAGCTTCCAAGAATAAGGCAGCTCTGCCTTCAGGTGGAGAAGAGTGTGTGCTGGCAGAAAGCAAGATCATGAAGGAGGGAAGTAGTGTCATGTTACCGAGTACTTCTCCTTTTCCTTGTCTTTCTTTCTTTTTTAAAAATTGAAGTATATGCTTCATTGACTACACTAAAGCCTTTGACTGTGTGGATCGCAATAAACTGTGGAAAACTCTTAAAGAGATGGGAATACCAGACCACCTTACCTGCCTCTTCTGAAACCTGTATGCAAGTCAAGAAGCAACAGTCAGAATCAGACATGGAACAATGGACTGGTTCAAAATTGGGAAAGGAGTATGTCAAGGCTGTATATGGTCACTCTGCTTATTTAACTTATTTGCAGAGTACATCATGTGAAATGCTGGGCTGGATGAAACACAAGCTGGAATCAAGATTGCCAGGCGAAATATCAATAACCTCAGATATGCAGATGATACCATCCTAAAGGCAGAAAGCAAAGAGGAACTAAAGAGCTTCTTGATGCAGGTGAAAGAGGAGAGTGAAAAAGCTGGCTTAAAACTCATCATTCAGAAAACTAAGATCATGGTATCCAGTCCCACCACTTTATCGCAAACAGATGGGGAAAAAATGGAAACAGTGACAGATTTTATTTTCTTGGGCTCCAAAATCACTGAGGACAGTGACTGCAACCATGAAATTAAAAGATGCTTACTCCTTGGAAGAAAGCTATGACAAACCTAGACAATGTATTAAAAAGCTGAGACATCACTTTGCTAACAAAGGTCCATGTAGTCAAAGCCTTGGTGTACCATAAAGAAGGATGAGTGCAAACGAATTGATACTTTCAAATTGCGGTGCCGGAGAAGACTCTTCAAAGTGCCTTGGACAGCAAGGAGATCAAACCAGTCAATCCTAGAGGAAATTAACCCTGAATATTCATTGGACAGGAGAAGGCAATGGCACCCCACTCCAGTACTCTTGCCTGGAAAATCCCATGGACAGTGGGGCCTGGTAGGCTGCAGTCCATGGGGTCGCTAAGAGTTGGGCACTACTGAGCGACTTCGCTTTCACTTTTCACTTTAATGCATTGGAGAAGGAAATGGCAACCCACTCCTGTATTCTTGCCTGGAGAATCCCAGGGACAGAGGAGCCTGGTGGGCTGCTGTCTATGGGGTCGCACAGAGTCAGACACGACTGAAGCGACTTAGCAGCATTCATTGGATGCACCTATGCTGAAGCTCCAATACTTTCCAATACTTGAAGCACCTGATGCCAAGAGCCAACTCATTGGAAAACACCCTGATGCTGGGAGAGATTGAGAGCAGGAGAAGGGGGCGACAGAGGATGAGATGTTAGATGACATCACTGACTCAATGGACATGAGTTTGAGCAAACTCTGGGAGATAGTGAAGGACAGGGAAGCCTGGCATGCTGTAGTGTATGGGGTTGCAAAGAGTCAGATATGAGTTAGTGACTGACCTACGAACAACAAATAGCTGATTTACAATGTTGTGTTAATGTCTGCTGTATGGCAGTGTGACTCAGTTAAACACATATACCTATTCTTTTTTTTAATAGTCTTTTCCACTACAGTTTGTCCCGGGAGACTGCATACAGTTTCCTGTGCTATATATGGTAGGACCTTGTTGTCTATCCATTCTAAATGTAACAGTTTGCATCTACCAACCCCAAACTCCCAGTCCATCCATCTTCCTCCCAGCCACACTTGGTAACTACAAATCTGTGCTTTATGTCTGTGAGACTGTTTCTGCTTTGTAGATAGGTTCATTGTGCCATATTGTAGATTCCACCTATAGGTGATATCATATGGTATTTGTCTTCCCCTTTCTGACTTACCTTGAAAAATGGGCAGAGGACCTTAATAGATATTTCTCCAAAGAAGACATTCAGATGGTCAGTAGGCATGTGAAAAGATGCTCAACACCACTAATTATTAGAGAAATGCAAATCAAAATTACTTCACATTGGTCAGAATGGCCATCATTAAAAAGTCTGCAAATAACAAATGCTGGACAGAGTGTGGAGAAAAGGGAACCTCTTACACTGTTGGTGGGGATGTAAGTTGGTGCAGCTGGTGTGGAAAACAGTATGGAGGTTCCTCAAAAAACTAAAAATAGAATTACCATATGATCCGGCAATCTCACTCCTGAGCATATTCCTGGACAAAACTGTAATTCAAAAATGATACAGAGTAGCCCTGTGTTCATAGCAGCGCTATTCAGGATAGCCAAGACATGGAAACAGTTTTTCCTGTTCTGAGCTGTGCCACTGCCTCTTGGTATGCCATCATAAGTGGCCAGGGCCCTCAAGGAATCCATGAGTTTACCAGTCACTGTTGTTATTCAAGGTACCCCAGGCCCAAAAGTACCTACTGCTGTCTCTCGTCTTTCACTGCACTCAAACTCTCTCTCACTGAGATACGTGGCTTTCACCCAGTTAGGAGGAAAAGACTAGACTACATCTAAAACCCAGGTGGAAGGGTAGGGGTTTGTTGACTGGCCTCACTCACCCAGCCTGGGGGAGCTGCAGGGGCAGAGATCCAGCTCTGCTTTCTCCAGGTTGCTCAGCCCCTTTCTTTGCTAAGAGGTGCCATTGCTCCTACTGTGTACCCTGCAGAGACTGTGTCAGCCCAGAGAGGGCCTGTGTAATTCATCCACCAGAGGGAATCTCCCCTTTTGTTCTTTACAAAGGCACCACGCAGCTGGCTGTGGCTCTGCCTAAAGTAATTATTATTGCAGTGACGTAGACCTTCAAAGATTTCATTTCAAAGTACCCCTATATATATTATCTCACTTGAAAATTACAACAATTCAGTGACTTAGAAGGGGTCCAGAAACCATTTATCTCTGTGGTGTAGATGAAGAAGGTAAGATTGAAATTGCATGAATTTTCCAAGGTGTCAGATCTTGATCTTGAATTCTGTGCTTGTAACTTTATATTCATTGTTTTTTCTTTTGTTGGAATTGTGAAAGACTGATTATACTTTTTAAACTTTCTATTATGAAACTGTGCATACATATATGAAAATACAGAGATGAGAATAATGAGCTCTCATATAGCTATTATCCAGATTCAACAATGACTAGATTTGGCTCCATCTATAAGTAAATCTCGAGCATCATGACTTTTTACCTTGTGTGTTTCAATTTTCATAGCTTGAAAAAAATAGAAATATTCTTATATGGCCATAGTGTCATTATCACAATTAACAAAATTAACAGCAATTTCTTGGTACTATTTAATAACCAATTCATATTCAGATTACCCCATTTGCCTAAAACAAATTCTTCTACAGGTGTATGTTCAAATTAGGATCCAAATAAGCTTTTATCCCACCTCTAATCACTTCTCTTTCTTCATTTTTAACTTTTTTATTGCTGCCTTATTTCTCATTTAAAACCTACTGCAATATTAACCACTTTACAACACACATTCACACACACACAAATGCATATGTTTAGCTATCGTCCTATGTCTGTTTTTGCCTTATCAACCAAGCTCTACAAATAGCTCTACAACCAAACAAGAGCTACAGATAGCTCTTATCAACCAAGCTCTACCAATAATAGCCTGCAACTGCTTATTTATTTATTCATGCAACAACACTGATTAACTGTCATGTGCCAAGTCTGTGGGAGAGTTTGAGAAAACAGAACCAGAAGTCAGTTTCCATAACCCCCGAAAGTTTTCTGTTGTCCTTTTGCAATTTCTACCGCCTAACCCTCCAGGTCCCACACCCATCCTTAGGCAATTAGCAGTCTGTTTCCTGTCACTACAGATTAGCCTGCATTTCAAAATTGCATATACATGGAATCATATAGTATATGTTCTTTTGTGTCGGCTTCTTTTACTCATATCGCCATCCTGAGACTTACCCATGTTGTGCTGAATATATTCCAATATATACACCACAACGTGTTTATCTATTCTTCCTCTAGTAGACATTTGAGATGTTTCTAGTTTTCAGCAATTACAAATAAAACCACTATGAACCCTTGTGGACAAGTCTTTGTACGGACATATGCTTTCCTTTCTCTTGGACAAATACTTACGAGTGGCATGCCGAGATGTATGCTGTGCTTAGTCACAGCACAGGCTCCGCCAGGCTCCTCGGACCATGGGGATTCTCCAGGCAAGAATACCGGAGTGGGTTGCCATGCCCTCTTCCAGGGAATCTTCCCAACCCAGGGATCAAACCCAGGTATCCTGCATTGCAGGTGGATTCTTTACCATCTGAGCCACCAGGGAAGCCCAGTGGTATATGTTTATTTAAAAACTGTTAGACTGTTTTCCCAGGTGGCGTTAGTGGTAAAGAACCCATCTGCCAATGCAGGAGATGTAAAAGACCCCAGTTTGATCCCTGGGTTGGGAAGATACCCTGGAGGAGGAAATGGAAACCCACTCTAGTATTCTTGCTGGGAAAATCTCATGGATGGAGGAGTCTGGTGGGCTACTGTCTGTGGGGTCGCAGAGTTGGACATGACCGAAGTGACTTAGCACACCAACACAGCACCTAGTAGAATGCCTGCATCAGGATTGTTATTATCAGATATGTTCTTTGAGGAAAAGAAAATTTTGTTTGAAGATGATATTCACTTTTCCTTAGCATTGCCAAGGATACTGGGAACTGAAAATAGTAGAAAGTCCAAATTCTTGAGATTTTCAAATTATTATACTGTTCATTTTTTGTATGTTGTATTTGCCATTGGAGAATTAGAGACAGCATCAAGCACGGCCCTTGTTTTTGAAAAAAACTGATAAGACACATATTTGGGAAACAGCACAGAGAGTCTTGAGGTAGCACTGCAAGGTTAGGCAAGTTTTATTCATTCAGAAAATATTTTTTCAAGAAGCAGGTATATACCAGATGCTGTGCTGTGTGCTGGAGATAAGTAGGGATGAAACAGTGGAAACAGTGTCAGACTTTATTTTTTGGGCTCCAAAATCACTGCAGATGGTGACTGCAGCCATGAAATTAAAAGATGCTTACTCCTTGGAAGGAAAGTTATGACCAACCTAGATAGCATATTCAAAAGCAGAGACATTACTTTGCCAACAAAATTCCGTCTAGTCAAGGCTATGATTTTTCCAGTGGTCATGTATGGATGTGAGAGCTGGACTGTGAAGAAGGCTGAGTGCCAAAGAATTGATGCTTTTGAACCGTCGTGTTGGAGAAGACTCTTGAGGGTCCCTTGGACTGCAAGGAGATCCAACCAGTCCATTCTAAAGGAGAGCAGCCCTGTGATTTCTTTGGAAGGAATGATACTAAAGCTGAAACTCCAGTACTTTGGCCACCTCATGCGAAAAGTTGACTCATTGGAAAAGACTCTGACGCTGGGAGGGATTGGGGGCAGGAAGAGAAGGGGACAACAGAGGATGAGATGGCTGGATGGCATCACTGACTCTATGGACGTGAGTCTGGGTGAACTCCGGGAGTTGGTGATGGACAGGGAGGCCTAGCGTGCTGCGATTCATGGGGTCACAAAGAGTCGGACAAGACTGAGTGACTGAACTGAACTGAACTGAAGGATAAAAGGAGGGGATGGGGGTGGGGGTTGAGAACAGACATTAAAACAAATAGGTATAAAGGTATTACTGCATGTTGTCTTCCAACCACTTTTATATGTCCCACCACTCAATGCTGACTTTTTGTGGTAATTTATCTCTAAATGAAATGTTACTTCTTCCTATATTCTAAAAAGTATGTATTTTAGATAATTCTAACTTTAGTGAATAAAGTACTGTTACATGTAATCTCTTTGATTCACTAACATTTTTCTTCATATTGTATTGTGTTTTTTTTTCTTGTGAAGGATGCCATTTGGGTTTAGGCTTGTGATATTGAACAAGAGGGAAAGCAGTTGGAGATAGAATATAGGATGCCACTTGCTTCCCTGACTGGTTTGATAGCAGCAGTGGCAGAATATTCATTTTGGTCACTGTATTAGGCAATGCTAGCCATTAAAACAAACATGCCCTCAAATGCACAGGCTCTTTATTTAGAGCTTCCATTTCCTTCTCACATATAAGCATATATATGATAATAACAATGAAATTTTGTATATTTGTCTTAGGATTTCTATACAGAAATTATGTGTATTGACATACCTTACAAGCCAGAATGCTAAACAAGTGTTAGTATCAGTAGCAGACTCAGAGGTAGCAGCAGCAGTAATAGTTACTATGACTCTTGTCAAAATGGCAATAAATCACCTTTTAGTTTCCGAACTTAGGGAAGTTATCAGAATGCAAAGTTGAAAAAGAAATCTGATAATCTTATTCCTGTTCTCAATACAGCAGTGGTTTACTTCTTTAAGGAGTCTGCAATTGGTGAGAATTAATGGCTTGGTCCAGAGAAAGCCTGGGGTAATGAGAAAACTCTTCTCCATTCATTGACCTCACTTTGTTTATAGTAGAAGATGCCCTTGGGAACACTATACTGGATACTGGACATTTATCATCTTCCTTCGTGTTTATTACTAGGTATTACTTATGCTATATTTGTTTATTTTTCTTCAGTGGCCTCTGAATAAATTTGTATTTTTATAATGTGTGGCACTTAATAGTTTTAACTATAACCAATTTGTAAAAGTTTGTTGAATGATTAAGTTCTTTTGTAGTGGCTATCAAACATGAGCACCAGGGGGTGGGTCTATTTAATATGCAATCTAATTAAAATTTCAGATTGGAGAGCCAATCATTATAGACTCTGATTCAGTAGGTCTGGGGTAGGGTTGTTAATCAGGTATATTTATTAAATTTTTCTGCTTGATTAACCTTTTAATTATATATTCTTGGATTCATTTTTAGGGCTACTCTAGAGATTTTACTGTGCATTTCTGAACAATTATAAAGTGACTTCCATAAATTTTACCCAAACAATGAAAGTGTTTTCAATAGTTTAACTTCACATACTACCTGTTGCACTTTGTAAGTTTCACAAGATGTTATGAATATTTTAAAGCAATAACTATGACTTTATATTTACTTTTTATTGTTTTCCCTTTTTTAGCTCCCATCTGGGGTTGTTTCTCTATACTCTGAACAACTTCCTTTAGAAGATCTTATAGGCTACAGGTGACAGATTCTCTCAGCTTTTGTCTAAAATCATCTTATTTCACTTTTAATTTTTAAAGGGTATTCACGGGGTATACTGTTTTAAGTTAGCAGTTTTTCTTCTATCTCCTTCCCAGCCCCACCTCCCCAAAAAGTGAAAGTGAAAGTGTTAGCTGCTCAGTCGTGTCTGACTCTTTGAAACACCATGGACTGTAACCCACCAGGCTCCTCTGTCCATGGAACTCCTTAGGCAGGAATACTGGAGTGAGTAGCCATTCCCTTTGATTGAATCCAGGTCTCCTGAATTGCAGGCAGATTCTTTACCATCTGAGTCACTAGGGAAGCCCTCCATCCTGCCCCCAACTTATTTATATTAAAAAGATGTAATTTCATTTTCTTATTCTAAATTCTTATGAGGGCAGATGAAACTGTTTGAACTTAGGTATGTTGGTATGTAAAGCCATTCTTCACTGGATTTGTAGTTCTGTGCCTTGTCTGCCCTTCTTGGAGCCAGGGGGTTCTCTATTTCTTTTGAAATGCCCCTAAGTGTCCTTTACTGTATTTTATTCATAAATGCTATTCATAGCCACAATTTGCAGAATGTAAATGAACTGCATTTTTACAAGTCCTAGATTTTGCTCTTCCTAAGCAATCTCTGTGGCCCTTCCTCTGCTCTAGGAGTTCTGAGCACACACCTACAGCACACAGTGCCATTAGCTCATTCGGTCTTTCCACATAATTTCATACCTGACTAGAACGAGATTGTCTTTTATAGACGTATTGACCCATAGCAGCAGCAGCATCTGTCTATGAGTGTGTTGAACTCTAAATTGGAATTTTACTGCTAATAATTAACTAGAATAATATCTCACTTGGACAGAAGCCATTTAATTCTCTTCTGTGAGCTAAAGTATTATTTGGGTAACTATCAAGGGCAAGACAATAAAAGGAAAATGTTGTTACAATATTTTCACAGGAAGGTGAAAGAAGAAATTCAGACTTTATAAAAATCTTTCTTAAAAATAATGGTGATTCTGAAATGGTATTAATGTAAAATGACCTTGCTACTAAAATACTATCCCAACTTTCTGATGTTTTTAAGCCAAATGAGTACTAAAGAAATAATATTGGTTCTTACATCTGTATAGCTAATACAGACTTGGTAGATTTTTAATAGATTTCAAGGGAAATCTATAGAAATGAAATATGCAAGTTTTATTTAAGCCCAGTATCAATAACTTTCTTTTATAGTATTTTATAAGAATGCTTGATAAATTCCCACATTGATTTCCCCTTCTGGTAGGGGTAACTTTAAATGAAAAGCCTAACAACTGTGGAAATGCTAAAAATGAAAGAGAAAAGGGTAAGAAAAGATCTGTGTAACCCTTAACTAATATAATCAACTGGGTGGTAGAGGTCACAGTGGGATTTGAAGCCAGACACGAAGATTTATTAAGAATATACCAAAGCCAGGGGCTTTCCCTTGATATCTTATTTAATTATTTACCAACTGTCTCTGTGTATATATGACCTATTATATTATCAATATATATAAAATGGGATCAATATCCATGTATAACAGGATCTGTACATCTATCTCATATCTATGTCTGTATCTGTCTCTGTTATCTTGGAGACAGCCCATATTCTTTTCTAGTTTTTTATGATCACAGAATGTGGGCAAAGAAGCAAATATTTTTTCTCATGAGTAATGCTTTTTGCCAACATGTGTGTCAGATTATATTAGTTTTTTGATATTTCCATTTGTTTGACAAGTTACCTGAAAAGCTTCTTGACTGATTTAGACAGGATGCCTTGGTCCTATGAGAACACGTGCTGTCCTCCTCTCACTGGGCACTGGCAGGGGCTGTCACCTTGCAGTGACACCTTGCAGCCTTCCTACTTGTGGCTACTGATGGTTTTTAGGAAGCTACCTCCTAGGGTTAGCATTGAGATTACAGAACTCCACCCTGGCTCCAGACTGACAGTGGTGGATTTAGGAGGTGACAGGAACCCAATTAATAAACTGAACATAAATAAATGGTCTCTAAGCTCTGGAAGCAGAGCCAGGTGGTGATGACAGAGACAAATGTGCTTTGTTTGTCCTCTGCACGCGGGCTCTGCCCTATGCTAACAGCTGCCTCCTCGCATTCTTTCCTCCTCTCTCTCCCATTTTTCTTTTTCAAGCAGTGTTATTTGAATTCATACAGTGAGAGGTGGTTTTACAGCTTAGAGCATCTCAGGAATACAAAGTTGCAGAGGTGGGATGTGTGTGGCCAATGAGATTTATTTTTTGAGATAGATTATGCAAAGCAATTTATTTGGTGATCATTTGATTCTGATGATGTAAACTTGTAGATAAATATGAAAATTAGGAATGCCTGATTTTGCCTATGTTGCATGAAGGCTTCTGCCAGTTCTATTTAATAGTTATAATAATAACGGGAACAATTTGTGAGTGTTCACCATAGGCAAGGCACTGTGCTAAACTTATTCCACTATTTTATTATAACACCATTTTTAGGATGTGTTTGAACATGTTATTATGCTCAGTTAAAGAGAAAGAAATTGACATTTGGAGAGCTTAAGTGATGCAAAAGCACACAGCCTCTAAATAGCAGAGCTGGGACTAGAGGTTGGGTCCACCTGACTTGGAGGTCCATGCCCTTGGGCACAGTGTCATTTGTCTGCGATTTTATGGTAGACGGAGAATGTGAACCAAGGTGTGCCTGCAAGTTGTCCATTTTCATGTTCCAGGTCACGGGCAGAACCAGAAATGGAGTCTAGATTTTAGTGTCTTGGCCCATTGACAGCTGATTGGCTGATTTTGCTTCTTTGAAAAGAGTATTTTTCACCATTTCAAAAAATAACATCTGAAGTAAATCATGTGCCAATAGAAGTTTTTTTAAAACTGCACACAGAATGCCAAATGTGCATTTGATTTCTATATAGTCCACTCTAGTGAACAGAAATGCAGGAACTTAGGGCCATGCCCACCCCTGAAACATCTTAGCCCAATACCAATATCATGTCAGCACACAGAGGGCAGTTCAGAGCCTATGCAGTCTCCATATCACTGGTTACTGGTTTTACCACAAAGGGAAATCTCAGTGGGAAGGCAGGCCACGTTCAGTTCCAGAGTACACCCATTTGTCTTCCTAACCTTTCTGTCATCAGGGAGGTGAGGCTGCTCCACTCATGGCTGCTGCTTGCAAGGGCAGCTGATATTAGTATGAGTTCCAATAAGCCAAATCCTATTTAATTGTGCTACTACACGGTCAGCTCTTTCAAACTGCACTTAGAACCTATGGTTGAGAGACATTAAACATTATGTGTTTTGTGATTTCACTAGTTATAAATGGTTCCCAGGTTCTGAAGGAAATGGTTGAAGAAAATAAACCCTGGCTTCCTTAAGGTCTATCATAGCTGTTCATTGGCATTTCTGACTGAATGCCCTTGATTTCCACTGCAAGGTTTTATAAAAATGATATTGTACCCATTCCTGGAGCTTTTACAAGTCATTTAAAACTTTCCAATATTCAATGTAGGTACTTAAAGGTCACTTCTAAAATTAGGTTTCTCTCTTGTGAAAGTTAGGCTTAATGGAGTCAAATCCATCTGACAGAATTTTAAAGCTTTTCTTTCACTTCCTCAAACCTACTGGCTTTATGTTAAATGAGCGTGCATTTCTGGGACACAATAACTTTCCTGTACGTTAATGTGTAAATGGCAGAAAAATTTCACACCATTAGAGGCTCAAAATGACCTTTATCTTATAATAAATATGGATCTCAGTTTTTGAGTAAATATGGATTTTATGGATCCATCTCTGCATCCTAGTGAATAGGAGTGAAAAGGTGAGAAATCAAATCAAAGATAATGATGGTTAGGAAACCAAATATGGCACAGGATTTAGAAAACATGAACACCTCATTGGAGATTAGTGCATTAATTTCCTATTGCCACTGTAGCAGATTTCCACTATCATGGTAACTTAGAATAATACCTATTTATTTTCTCTCAATCTTGTAGGTTGGAAGCCAGGCAAGTTCATCTTAGGGTTGCAAATGCTGAAATCAAATTGTCAGCAGGGCTCCATTCCTTACTGGAGGCTCTTGGGGGAGAATTCCTCTGCCCACCCCAGGTTTGTTTTGGTTGTTGAGTAAATTCAGTTCTTTGTTGTTGAAGAACTGAGGTCCTCATTTTATTGCTGGCTGCCCACTGGAGGTTGTCGTCAACTACTAGACACCACTCATGTTTTCCTGACTCTTGGCTCTCTTTGTACATAAAAATGAACCAAAGTGGGTCAAATCTCATCACACTTCTTCTTTAAAAAAAATACTTATATTTATTTATTTGGCTGTGCGAGGTCTTAGTTAAAGCATGTGGGATCTAACCTAACCTAAACAGGGATTGAACTTGAGTCCTCAGCATTGGAAGCATGGAGTCTTAGCCACCGGACCATCAGGGACATCCCCTCATCACATTTCCTATCTCTCAGACCTCTTCTTCCTGCCTCATCTTTCATCTTCTTCTTCCTCTACATCCCTCTAACTACTGCCTGAGAAATAGTTCTGCTTTAAGGGCTCAAGTGATTAGATTGGATTTATCCAGATAATCTGGGATAATCTCCCTAATTTAAGATCTGTAACCTTAATTACAGACAGAATGAAATCAACAATCACAGAAAACTAACCAAACTGATCACATGGACCACAGCCTTGTCTAACTCAATGAAACAATGAGCCATGCTGTGTAGGGCCATCCAAAATAGACAGGTCATGGTGGTGGGTTCTGACAAAACGTGGTCCACTGGAGAAGGAATGGTAAACCACTTCAGTATTCTTGCCTTGAATACTGGCAAGTATTATTAGTATTAATAGTATTATTATTAGTAATAATTAGTATTATTGAATACTAATAATAATATGAAAAGGCAAAAAGATATGACATTGAAAGATAACTCCCCAAGTCAGTAGGTGCCCAATATGCTACTGGAGAAGAGTAGAGAAATAACTCCAGAAAGAATGAAGAGACTGAGCCAAAGCAAAAACAACACCCAGTTGTGGATGTGACTGGCAATAGAGGTAAAGACTGATGCTGTAAAGAACAATATTGCATAGTAACCTGGAATGTTAGGTCCATGAATCAAGGTAAATTGGAAGTGGTCAAATAGGAGATCACAAGAGTAAACATTGACATTTTAGGAATCAGTGAACTAAAATGAACCGGAATGGATGAATTTAATTCAGATGACCACTATATCTATTACTGTGGGTAAGAATCCCTTAGAAGAAATGGAGTAGCCCTCATAGACAACAAAAGAGCCTGAAATACAGTACTTGGTTGCAGTGTCAAAAATGACAGAATGATCTCTGTTCATTTTCAAGGCAAACCATTCAATAACACAGTAATCCAAGTCTATGCCACAATCACTAACGCTGAAGAAGCTGAAGTTGAATGGTTCTATGAGAACCTACATGACCTTCTAGAACTAACACCCAAAAAAGGTGTCCATTTCATTACAGGGGACTGGAATGCAAAAGTAGGAAATCAAGAGATACGTGGAGTAATGGGCAAGCTTGGTCTTGGAGTACAAAATGAAGCAGGACAAAGGCTAACAGAGTTTTTCCATGAGAACACACTGATCATAGCAAACACCCTCTTCTAACAACACAAGAAATGACTCTACACAGGGACACCACCAGATGGTCAATACCAACATCAGGTTGATTACATTCTTTGTAGCCAAAAATGGAGAAGCTCGATACCGTCAGCAAAAATGAGACCAGGAGCTGACTGGTGGCTCCAGATCATGAAGTCCTTATTACAAAATTCAGACTTAAATTGAAGAAAGTAGGGAAAACCACTAAACAATGCAGGTATGACCTAAATCAAATCCCTTACAATTATAGAGTAGAAGTGATACATAGATTCAAGGGATTAGATCTGATAGGGTGCCTGAAGAACTATGGATGGAGATTTGTGACATTGTACAGGAGGCAGAGATCAAAATCAACCCTAAGAAAAAGAAATGGAAAAGCAAAATGGTTGTCTGAGGATGCCTTACAAATAGCTGAGAAAAGAAAGAAATGAAAGGCAAAGGAGAAAAGGAAAGATATATCCGTCTGAATGAAGAGTTCCAAGGAATAGCAAGGAGAGGTAAGAAGGCCTTCCTAAATGATAAATGCAAAGAAATAGAGGAAGACAGTAGAATGGGAAAGACCAGAGATCTCTTCAAAAAAAATAAGAGATACCAAGGGAACACTTCATGCAAATATGGGCACAATAAAGGACAGAAATGGTAGGGTCTTAACAGAAGCAGAAGATATTAAGAAGAGGTGGCAAGAATACACGGAAGAACTATACAAAAAAAATCTTAATGACCCAGATAACCATGATGGTGTGGTCATTCACCTAGAGCTAGAATCCTGAAGTGTGAAGTCAAGTTGGTCTTAGGAAGCATCACTGAGGGAAAAGCTAGTGAGGTGATGGAATTCCAGCTGAACTATTTCAAATCCTAAAAGATGATGCTATGAAAGTGCTGTGCCCAGTATGCCAGTAAATTTGGAACACAGCAGAGGCCACAGTTTTCATTCCAATCCCAAAGAAAGGCAATGCCAAAGAATGTTCAAACTACCACACAATTGCACTCATCTCACACGCTAGCAAAGGAATGCTCAAAATTCCCCAAGCTAGGCTTCAACAGCATGTGAACCGAGAACTTTCAAATGTTCAAGATGGATTTAGAAATGGTAGAGGAACCAGCGATCAAATTGCCAACATCTGTTGAATCATAGAAAAAGCAAGAGAATTCCAGAAAGACATCTACCTCTGCTTCATTGACTATGCCAAAGCCTTTGTGTGGATCACAACAAACTGTAAAAAATTCTTAAAGAGATGGGAATACCAGACCACCTGACCTATCTCCTGAGAAATCTGTATGCAGATGAAGAAGCGTATAGACATGGAACAACAGACTGGTTCCAAATTGGGAAAGGAGTACATCAATGCTGTATATTGTCACCCTGCTTATTTAACTTATATGCAGAGTACATCATGCAAAATGCTGGGCTGGATGAAGCACAAGCTGGAATCAAGATTGCTGGGAGAAATATCAATAACTCAGATATGCAGATGATACCACTCTAATGACAGAAAGTGAAGAGTAACTAAAGTGCCTCTTGATGAAAGTGAAAGAGGAGAGAGAAAAAGCTGGTTTAAAATTCAACATTCAAAAAAATGAAGATCATGGTATCTGGTCGCATCACTTCATGGCAAATAGATGGGGAAACAATGGAAACAGTGACAGACTATTTTCTTGGGCTCCAAAAATCACTGCTGATGGTGACTTCATCCATGAAATTAAAAGACACTTGCTCCTTGGAAGAAAACCTATGACAACCTAGACAGCATATTAAAAAACAGAGACATTACTTTGCCAACAAAGGTCTGTATAGTCAAAGCTATGGTTTATCTAGTAGTCATGTATACATGTAAGAGTTGGACCATAAAGAAGAATTGATGCTTTTGAACTGTGGTGTTGGAGAAGACTCTTGAGAGTCCCTTGGATTGCAAGGAGATAAAACCAGTCATTCCTAAAGGAAATCAACCCCGTGTATTCATTGGAAGGTTTGATGCTGAAGTTCCAATACTTTGGCCACCTAATGTGAAGAACTGACTCACTGGAAAAGACCCTGATGCTGGGAAAGATTGAAGGCAGGAGGAGAAGGGGACGACAGAGGATGAGGATGAGATTGTTGGATGACATCACCAACTTGATGGACATGAGTTTGAGCAAGCTCTGGGAGTTGGTGATGGACAGGAAACCAGGCATGCTGCAGTCCATGAGATTGCAATGACTGAGCAACTGAACTGAACCTTAATTACATCTTTGTGATTTCTATATAGCCAGTACCTGGATTTGTGTTTGATTGGGTAATCTTGGGGAGACCTGTTTAGAACTCTACTCCAGAAATGAATGCAGCAGAGTCCACTCATTGGGAACTGGCCAGATGTGGGTGGATGGTGAGTTTTGATTTAGAATTCCACATTACTGCTGACTTATATTTTTTGTTCGTGAAAATAAGACTATCGTGAACCCCGTGGCCAGCACATAATAGATTTTTAATATGGTAACCAAATGAAATGTACTTAATTACTGACATAAGGAATCACTTTGTGTGATTCCTTTCCAAATCAGAAAGTTTCTCTGGGGATGGTGTTTTCATAGTCACTAGATAAATGTTGGAGGAGGTCATTGAGAGGACATGACTGCTCGTTGACCCCTGAGCTGGTCCTGGGCAATGGAAGGCTCCTAACCTCCTCCTCTGTCCTTGGAATGTATGTTCTACCCACTTTTCCCACAGTGGAAACTGTTTTCTAGGACTCAGCCTTGAGTAAGCAATGTGGTGTTGAGATCATCTGGGTGTTATACATGACTATACCTGGTTAAGACCTCTTGTCAAGTTTTTTTAAATAAAGCTTTTCTTAAGGTAATTGTATTTATTTTTTAAAAAGTCTTTGATTTTGTTACTATATTGTTGCTATTTTATGTTTTTTTGGCTGCAAGGTACATGGGATCTTAGCTCTCCAACCAGGGATTGAACCTGCACCCCTTGCATTGGAAGGTCAAATCTTAACCACTGGATCACCAGTGAAATCCCTCCTCTTGTAAACTTTTAAGATTCTGGTGGGCAGGTGTGGAAATCTACTCATCCTGTAGTTGCCAAAGCCAAGCCTTGTATGTAAGTTTCCTTGCTTGTTAAATCTGCCACCTACTAGACTGGAGTGGTCTGCCTCTCTCTTTCATCTCTCCTTGCCCTCTGTGCATGGGGACCAGTTTCAAAGCCCTCAAGTTTTGTCACCAACATTATATGAGACAACCTAAAGATAATCTTTCTTCATCTAACAGTGCTGCTAGACATACAAAGACCTTAGAGCATAAGTAGAGAATCAGCACTGCCTTTGCTCTCAGAATCCTGACTTCTAGTCTGGCAGAGTCCCCAGTAATAGAGTCAGAGCTGGAGATGTCTGGTTAGGAACTTACCGGGCAGTGGGACAGAGAACGTGGAGACTCAGACCTAAGGATTTCTGGCAAGTTGAGTTTGAACCTCAAGGAAGGTGAAAGACGATAGTGAAGAAAGACTCCAAGGTCTGGGAATGAAAGTTTCTCTGGGGATGGTAGAGGATAAAGGAAAGGGGGACCTTGAAAGGTGGGAAATTTCTCTGATGCTCCCCTGAAGACACCTGAGTGAATTTTGGGGTCAGATCTGGTGACTTTCCACTAGCCGTTTTCTATGTTCATTAGTTTTCATCCTTGAAACCACATTATAAATCCACCTTATTCAACATACCAAACTGTAGGAAGGGTACCAGGGCTAACCTTGGCAACCTAGAAAATAGCACATTTGTAACCAAGCAGGACCCTTTGACGCCTTCTCAGAGCCGACCTCCTCCCTCCACCCATGACCTCCACCTGCCTCTTGTTTGTAGAAAAACTAGCCTCCTAGGCCTTTGCCAATTTTCAAGTGTAAATTTAATCAGAGAAGTGGGAAAATGCAAAAGCAAAGAAAAACCATCGAGCAAGAAATTGATTTTTAAAAGTTCCTAAGCCTAATAAATACCTAATGTCCCTGAAAAACAACAAAAGATAAAACAATGATAGTTTAGCCATTAAAGTCAAAGACTTTAGTTTCTCCTCCAGGGCTGTAGACAGTATTTTTTTCTTTTTTTTCAAGTTTGATTTAATATATTTTAATATATTTTTGGTGTTCCCTGGTGGCTCAGATGGTAAAGTATCTGCCTACAATGTGGGAGACCCAGGTTCAATCCCTGGGTCAGGAAGATCTCCTGGAGAAGGAAATGTTAACCCACTCCAGTATTCTTGCCTGGAAAATCCCATGGACCAAGAAGCCTGGTAGGCTACAGGCCATGGGGTCACAAAGAGTTGGACACAACTGAGCGGCTTCACTTCACTTAATATATTTACGAAAAAATACTCTTAACAGCTCTGGGTTTTATTTACAGTTTACACATAATGATAAAGGTAAGCCCATTTAAGTAAACAGGATATTCTGAATAATCGATGTACATTAAAATCAACATAACACATTTTGGAAAACATGAGTCCCAACCAGCAAAGATACATATTTAGCAGACAACCTCAGGTGGCTCTGATATGTAAGCCTGGATGAGAAAGCCAGGAAAAGACCACAGGCTGCACAGACAGATGTGGGTTCATGAGGTGGCTCGGTAGCTAAGGAGCTTTGTGGTGAAGTTATTGATCCTCAGAGGGCCTCGGTTATCTCATCTTGAAATAGGATAATACTTGTCCTGTTGATATGAAAATACTCATTTCATAATTACTTGGAAAACTTGACACCATGAGAATTATAATTCTGTTTTACATCTGTCACACAAAGTATATACATAGATTCATTTTTTTTCTCCACATTTGTGTGTTTTGCAGTTTTTTTCTTGTAGCTGATTTCTAATCTAAGAGCCTTGAGGCTGGGAAAGATACTTGATTAAGATTTCAATTTTCTTAAATTTACCGAGGCTTGCTTTGTGATCCAAGATGTGATCTATTGTGGAGAATGTTCTGTGTGTACTTGAGAAGAAACCGTATTCTGCTGCTTTTGAATGGAATGTCCTATAAATATCAGTTAAGCCTATCTAGGCTATTGTGTTATTTAAGGCCTGTTTCCTTACTAATTTTTGGTCTGGATGATCTGCCCATTTAGGTCAGTGGGGTGTTCAAGTCCCCCCAGTATTATTGTGTTACTGTCCATTTTTCCTTTTATGTCTGTCAATATTTGCTCTGTATTTTGAAGTTTGCCTTTACCAGTGGGCTTTCCCATTCGTAATTTTATTTCTGATTTTGGGCTTTTCCACTTAGAGAAGTTCCTTTGGAGTTTACTGTAAAGCTGGCTTGACGGTACTGAATTCTTAGCTTTTGCTTGTGTGTAAAGCTTTCTATTTCTCTGCCAAATCTGAACAAGAGCCTTGCTAGGTAGAGTATTCTTGGTTGTGGGTTTCTCCCTTTCATCCCTTTAAATATATCACGCCTTCTGGCTTGCAGAGTTTCTGCTAAAAAATCAGCTGACAGTCTTAGGGGATTCCCATGTATGTTATTTGTTGCTCTTCCCCTTGTTGCTTTTAATATTTTCTGTCTTTAATTTTTTTTGTCCATCTGACTACTCTGTGTCTCAGCAGGTTCCTCCTTGGGCTTATCCTATATGGGACTCTGTGCTGGGTGACTATTTCCTTTCCCATATTTCAGCTATTACCACTTCAAATATTTTCTCAGGCCCTTTCTTTCCCTCTTCTCCTTCTGTGACCCCACTGTAATGCAAATATTGGTGCATTTCATGTTTATCCCAGGAGTCTCTTCCATTCGTTGTCTCATTTATTCTGCTATTGATTCCTTCTAGTGTATTTTTCACTTCAATTATTGTATTGTTCATCTATTTGCTCTTTAGATCCTCTAGCTCTCTGTTAAATTTGTGTGTCTTCATTCTTTCTCCAGGTTTTTGGATCCTCTTTATGGTCACTACTCTGCAGTCTTACAGATAGGTTGGCTATCTCCACTTCACCTAACTGTTCTATGGGGGTTTTACCTTGTTCCTTTGTCTGGGACATATTCCTCTGCTGCCTCATTGTTTACATTTCTGTTTGTATTTTTATGTTTGTAGTAGCTTAGTTATGTTTCTCCATCTTAGAGAAGGGGCTCTCTGTAGGGGATGTCCTTTCTGTCCAGCAGAGGGCTAGGACCAACTGGTCCCCATGTAGATTCTGATCTGTGTTGTAAACTCAGTTCTGCAGAACTGTACTTTCCTTGCTTCTGACATCTGCTCCCTGGTGGGTGAGGCTAGTCTAAGGGCTTGGTGTAGGTTTTCTGTGTGCGAGAGGCTACTGCCTCCTCACTGGTGGGTGGAGCGGGGTCTTGGCCCTTTGGTGGGCCAAGCTCGTCAAAGGATGTGTCTAGAGGCGGCTGTGAGTCAGGAAGTCTAGGTAGCCTGTCTGCTGATGGACAGGGCCATTTCCCACCCTGTTGGTTGTCTGGCTTGAGGCGTCTCAGCACTGGAGATTCTATAGGCTGTTGGGTGGTGTCCCAGTGCCAAGGACTTAAAATGTCTGACTCCATCCAGAGTTCACATAGGTCCCCACTGTATTGGCCACCATCTTTTATGATGCCAGAGAGCCACAGCCACCCCCACTGCCAAGGAGACCCTCCAAGACCAGAAGGTAGGTCTGGCTCAGGTTTCTGTGGAGTCTTGGCTTTTGCCCTGAGCACCTGTGTACGCCCTCCAAGGGTAGAGGTCTGTTTCGCTGGTCCTGGGGGGCTCCTGCAGTTAAGCCCCACTGGCCTGCAAAGCCCAATGCTCTAGAGGCTCCTCCTTCCAGTGACTGGACCCCTGGGCTGGGGAGCCTGGCATGGGGCTCAGCTTCCACTCCTTTGGGAGAAATTCTGTGATTTAATTATTCTCCAGTCTGTGGGTTGTCCAGCTGGGTGGTATGGGATCTGATTACATCGTGAGTGCACCCCTCCGATCGCCTCTTGATTTTATCTTCATGTCTCTGGATGTAGACTTTTTTTGGTGTGCTAATGAGAGGAGAGTGAGCTCAAGTCCTACTCCACAACGTGGGCTGAAAATCTCTGTTTATGGTTCTGGAGGCTATAAGCCTGGCATCAAGGTGCTGTTGGGGTTCTGAGCCATATCCTTAAGTTGTTTTGCAGTTACACAAACCCCCACCAAGTGGAAGAATTTAACTGTATCCTGCCCACAAGCACGTGGACCACAGAACAATTGGAACCAGAAGGTTGATAATGTTGATTCCTGATGATCTCACCACCAACCAATCAGAAGAATGTTCATGAGCTGGTCATGCACCCCAAAACCTCCCACACCCTGTCTGTAAAAATCTTTCACTGATAGCCACTGGGGTTCAGGGCTTTTCAGCAGTAGCTGCTCTACACGCCTTGTCTGACAATTGCAATAAACACTGCACTTTCCTTCATGACAACCTTGTGTCAGTAGACTGGCTTTACTGCCTGTGGGCAAGCAGACAGAAGTTTGGTTCAGTAATACATTTACAAATGAACTTGACCCGAACTATTCTAGAGAAATAAATATTCATATGGTTTTGACTTAACCTGACGAAGGGCTCTCATGGATTCTGGCTTAAGTAAGCTGAAATATAAAAATATAAAATTTTTTATATTCTAAAATATAAAAAAATTAGGGTACTCTTTCATCCAATATACGTATATAATGTACTCTGTCTAGTCTAGTAAACCCCTTTTAAATTGCACTTCTCTGGACTTCGCTGGTGGTCCAGTGGTTAGGACGTCACCTTCCAGTGCTGGGGGTACAGGTTTGATCTCTGATCAGGGAGCTAAGATCCCACATAGCTCAGGGCCAAAAACTCAAAATATAAAACAGAAGCAATGCTGTAATGAACTCAATAATGGTTCACATAAAAAAAATCTTTAAAAAAAATTGCACTTTTCCTCCTCACTGGTAGTTTACAATGAGGTGATTGATATGCCTTATAATGGCCTTGAGACACACCCATGACTTCTGAACTGTCAAAGAAAGATGAAAGTATGTTCTGTTTGGGCACTAGGAATTATACGTATAGTCTTTGAACATGGGTACTTGATGTTCTGTACAGACACTGACGTCTCTGATTTAACCAGAATGTTTGACTGGCAGAGCACCTCTTTCCCTTAATCGCACGTAAGCTCTAGATTACCACTGGGTTTTTGCATTCCCTCTTTGTTTTCCTTGCATGATCCCATGGAAAGATTTTCATGAAACGTGGCAAGGGATTGGCCCAGGCTCAAAGATTCAGAGCAACCTGATGGTAAAGTGGAGGACTTGGTCTGCCCGACTCGGTCTCCCCAGGGGGCTGTGTCAGTGACTGCCAAGCAAAGCGCCAGCAGGCAACTAGCAGCGGCACCAGCTGGAGGTCTGTCATCACAGGGAATGAAATTACATCTATAAAATAGTTAACACATTTTGAAGAAAGTACATCATACTATACATTTTGGACTTAAAACTATTTCCATTCAAATGCAGGCATTGCTACTTCCTAGCTTTGCAAATCTGGGTAAGTTGATCTCTCTGAGCTTCAGTTTTCTTATCTGTAGACTGGGGATAGTACTTCAAAGGGTTCATGTCAACATTAAATGACATAACTCATGACAAGTAATTGATATAGGAATCCCTTGGTAAGTCTTGGCTTTGATTATGCACAAATCCATCCATTCAGTGCTTGTATAGATTTGTGAGTAAACACCAGTAAGAATGATTGTCTGGTGGATAACTAGGTAAGGGAGAATTATAATTTAAGCAGAGACTTAATATAAGAACATTTTAGTGTTCAAAACAGAAAAAAAAACTGTGGTGAGGTTGTTTTGACCCCTGGGACTTGGGTGCAATTGGAGAGCTGATCCATGTACCTTTTAATTCAAATGACCATCACCTGGACTGGGGGCAAATGAGCTAGGTATAAGGAATTTACTGAATTCCACCATGTGCTTGACTATACTGTCTTGTTTAATCTTTGCAATAATTCTTGGGAGTGGAGAATATTACAATCCATCTCCAGTTTACAGATGAGTTATGTGTCAACCGAAAAAAAAATTCACAACCTAAATGTTGAGCATTACTCTTTATTCAGTAGATATTCTTAAGACTTTAAGCCCTGGAGGCAGCATCTCAACCCTGAGAAAACTGCTCTGAGGAGGTGAGGCGAGGAGCCAGAATATATAGGAGTTTTACAACAAAGGCAGGAAGTTGGAACAAAAGACTTCAGTTAGTAAAAGAAAACTAGATATCTCAAGTTAAGAAATCTAGTGCTTTTCTTTGTATGGGAAGATGCAAGGAGTCTGGGCTCACTGAAATCATTCCTTTGATATACGTACCTCAGTTATCTGGGGCCAATACCCCATGTTCTTTCATCCAGCGTTTCCTCAGTCGCTGCAGTCTGATGGATGCTAGACAGCAAGCAGGTATTCTTTCCTTTCTGATTTCTGTCAAGAATTACCGTCTAACCCATTGGTGGTGGCTGCAATCACTGGTGACCGCAACATCCTTTGTTTACTGATATGGCAGGCAATATTTCATTTCTCAAAACTGAAGTTGAGTACTTTTCGTTCTTTTGTGACATGTCACAGTCACATGCTAATAAATGCTAACAAATGGTGGAATTGATATTCAAATTCCAGTTTAATCCACACTATGAGCAAGGGATCATCAAGGTAGATTACCTTTGCCAGTGCTTGGTCCCACCAGGAGTGCCTACAAGTAAATCCTGCAGTAACTACGGAAATGAAAGAGAGTCTTCCCACAGAAAAAGCCTGGCCATCCTGACCCAAAGATTAAGTTCACCTGGACACCCTCAGAGCCAGGCTATTCAGGCCTCTTAACCCTTTATTGTAATAGTACCTCCTTCATGTACTTAAGTGGAATAGTCAGAGAAATATCAGGCAAGTAATTATAATCAGATCAGATCAGATCAGTCGCTCAGTCATGTCCGACTCTTTGCGAATCGCAGCACACCAGGCCTCCCTGTCCATCACCAACTCCCGGAGTTCACTCAGACTCACGTCCATTGAGTCAGTGATGCCATCCAGCCATCTCATCCTCTGTCGTCCCCTTCTCCTCTTGCCCCCAATCCCTCCCAGCATCAGAGTCTTTTCCAATGAGTCAACTCTTCGCATGAGGTGGCCAAAGTACTGGAGTTTCAGCTGTAGCATCATTCCTTCCAAAGAAATCCCAGGACTGATCTCCTTCAGAATGGACTGGTTGGATCTCCTTGCAGTCCAAGGGACTCTCAAGAGTCTTCTCCAACACCACAGTTCAAAAGCATCAATTCTTCGGTGCTCAGCCTTCTTCACAGTCCAACTCTCACATCCATACATGACCACAGGAAAAACCATAGCCTTGACTAGACGAACCTTTGTTGGCAAAGTAATGTCTCTGCTTTTGAATATGCTATCTAGGTTGGTCATAACTTTCCTTCCAAGGAGTGAGCGTCTTTTAATTTCATGGCTGCAGTCACCACCTGTAGTGATTTTGGAGCCCAGAAAAATAAAGTCTGCCACTGTTTCCATTGTTTCCCCATCTATTTCCCATGAAGTGATGGGACCAGATGCCATGATCTTCATTTTCTGAATGTTGAGCTTTAAGCCAACTTTTTCACTCTCCACTTTCACTTTCATCAAGAGGCTTTTTAGTTCCTCTTCACTTTCTGCCATAAGGGTGGTGTCATCTGCATATCTGAGGTTATTGAGATTTCTCCCGGCAATCTTGATTCCAGCTTGTGTTTCTTCCAGTCCAGCGTTTCTCATGATGTACTCTACATATAAGTTAAATAAGCAGGGTGACAATATACAGCCTTGACGAACTCCTTTTCCTATTTGTAACTAGTCTGTTGTGATAGGCATCATATATTGGCTTACTCAGTGCTGGATAGTACGGTCAGAACTTTTACATACATTTTATCTTCACAAAGTAGGTATTATTATTTCCTTATTATAGACGGACCAAGAGACTCAGAGAGGTTAAGAAATTTGCTCAAGGCACAGAGTACCAAAGCTGTAGGAATGAGAAAAGCTGTGTCTCTGGGATGCTAATGTAGCACAATGGGAATCAGCAGTTGCTGTCAAGTGAGAATGGCCTCTCTGTCTCTAAACCTTGCAGATTTAGTCACAGAGACTTTGAGAGACTAAAGGTTTTCCCTGTGGGGAGGTGTGGGGAGAGAGGAATTGTGAAACCCAAATCACAAAGCACCTGAGTAACAGCATGGTGGGGGTAGTTTAGTAGCTAAATCGTGTCCGACTCTTGTGACTCCACAGACTATAGCCCACCAGCCTCCTCTGTCCATGGGAGTTCCCAGGCAAAAATGCCAGAGTGGGTTGCCATTTCCTTCTCCAGGGAATCTTCCTGACCCAGGGATCATACCCAGGTCTCCTGCATTGGCAGGCTACCACTGAGTCACCAGGGAAGCCAGGTGAATCCATTAAAAAGAATTCATAAGTTATATAACAAGATGTTTATTATAAAAATATGCTCATATTTATGGAATTCTCTTTCATGTTTGATGAAATATTTTACATTTTCTCAGAAAGGCATGAGAAAGAAATATCTAGAGAGAAAGGAATAAAACATGACTTTTTTTAAGCTTCCTTTGCAACTTGTCACCAGAGATATTTTTAAAATTTTCTTTTAAAGCTTGCCAATTGACAGAGGAAATCATGATGAAAAATAAGAGTGAGGTTGAAAAGGACAGAATGTCAAAGCTGCTAACCAACACCATGCATCCAGTTCCCCCACACTCTTTCTGTGTAGTTCAATCAACAGGGCAATGGCATTTAAACTGTTTTTTTCCTTTGATGACTTTTAAAAAGTCCTCACAAAACAGACCGTGTTAATTCTTAAATCTTCATTACAGAAAGTATATTAATAGTAATGATAAAGGTGAAATTGCTTAAGGAAAACAAACCTCCAAAAATGATGATTGATTAAAAAGGGGGAATTGGCCAGCCTTTGGCATATGGCTAAGGTCTTGAAGTAGCACCAGGAGAAAATTGCAGATATGTATGAAAGCAGATATTTTGGAGGCTGGCAATTTGTAGCTCTTCTCTTTGATTGTAAGAACCTGGGTCTTATGAGTGGGATGGGTGGAGAAGTCTCCTGCTTTTTCAGTGTTTGCCTTTCTTGTCTCTCTGCTTTAACTCTTTTGTTTCTCTTGAACCAGAAACTTGTCTTCAAATCAGGAAAGGAAGTCTGGATGGTCATTACTATGATATCATTACATAATAATAATAGAAGCTACAGGGAATTCTCTGGAGGTCTAGTGGTTAAGAATTTGCCTGCCAATGCAGAGGACATGGGTTTGATCAGTGGTCTAGGAAGATCCCACATTCAGAGGAGCAACAAAGCCTGGGCCACAGCTGCTGAGCCTGTGCTTTAGAGCCCATGCTCTGCAACAAGAGAAACCACCACAATGAAAAGCCCCGTGCACCGTAACTAGAGAGTAGCCCCCGCTCGCCACAACTAGAGGAAGACTGCACGCAGCAACGAAGACCAAGGGCAGTCAAAAATAAATACATAAATAAACAAATAGTACTATGAATTGTAGAGCACAATAAGTGTCAGATAGTATGCCAGGCCCTTTAATATATTATCTCATTTTGGTCTCATCTGATAGGTGAGACACCTTAAGTTTAGAGAGCTTAAAGGATGTGTCCAGGGTCATAATGCTGGTGGGGACTGTGATCTGAGGCTGGACTTGACAATATGTTATCAGATCTAAGAACCCAGCCTCAGGAGTCAAATGACTTGGGTTTACCACTTACGCCTGTGTAATTTGGGGCAAATTATATGACCCCCTCCTTGCATCTGTTTCCTTATCTATAAAAAAATTGGTGGAAATAATACCTCCTGAGGTTACTCAATAAATGGCAACTATGACCGATATTCCAAAGCCCATGCTTTTGGCCAGTTTACCATGCACTAAATTCTGAGGTTCCCTAGCACTGACCCCTCCACCATGGCCTGTGTGTCTTGTTTTCTAACAGTTCACTGCCTGCTGGAGCATCTCATGCACACACCTTGTCTCACTAGAATCCTGTTTCTTTAATTTGGGACTATTCTGTTCTTTCTATGATGTTTAGCACACATAACAGACATCAAGGCATGCTTAAAGACTTGAACTAATTTGTTCTCAAGGAGGGCAGATCAAAGAGGGACTTTGAATATTGTGCCTGTGGTTTAAGGTGGTTAATAACTTTTCCATAAGCATCTTTGAGGATACTCGTTTTAGGAAAGGTGGAGAAAGGAGTGCTTTCTTTAGTAGGTCTTCCTAGGTTCTTCTCTGTTTCCTGGGAGTGGGTGGTCTTGCCACAGAAAGGGATGTTGGGAATTGTACCAACACATACTTTTAATATTCCTCAATACATGTCAAGTAGTTTTTACTTCTACAATTTTTTCTTTGGTTGAGATGCATTATCATAAACCCTGAAATGAAACTGAGTTACATGGTTACAGCAAAATAATTATATGGTCAGTTATTGCCATTCATGATTGAGAAAAAGAAATGTTCATCAATTTCAGCCATCTTATCAGTATAAATCAGGTCATATAATGTTAAGATCCAGTGAAGTTTATATGGGACAAAGCTGAAGCAATGGAACCATGGAAAATAGGTGAATTAGTTAAAATTGTTCACAGTTTTTATTCTATTAAAGTATTTTTAGTAGTCAAATGCCAGGTAAATTTATCAGTTTTGCAGATTGCTGGTGATACCAAAAATTCAGATATATTGGGAGTAGAAACGTTAGACTAAGTGGCTATGTTTGACTTACTAGGTTTACTAAGGTAAATAAATCTTTAAGCAAGTGAGCTGTAGAGTCAGTTATTTTTACCTAATAGCCATATTTTAGTAATCCTTTAAATCCTATTACAATAATCTTGCTGGAGGTGGTGCAAAATTCTTTGGACTGGAATTTAGGTTTTAAATAGTGGGTGGTAAACAGCTTTGAAACTCTTTTAAGGTAAAAATGTGAATTTATGTGATTTTTTTTTAATCTTGTTTTTCTTAAAATGCCTAAAACAATTTTTCTCCTTATATTGCTTTTTGAAGATTCAGCACATAAAATTTTTTTTCAGTAACTGCTTATATTTTTGCTTACATTATTCAATAATTAGAGACTCCAACATTAATTCCTTACATTTATTATGTGAGGCATTCTTTGTAAACTGATAATCCATTATAGAAATAAATTAGTTCTTGATGCATAGAACCTTAAGACCAGAGTGCTGTAGAAACACACCATAAATTTTTTCTCCTTAGCACATTTAGAAAGCATTAAAATAAATGACAAAGAACTTAGTAAATGTTTATGACTTTAGTTTATGCATGTGTGCTAATGGGATGAAAAACGAATCTGTCACTTGGCTCTTAACTGTGTTTAATTAGCCTGGATCATTGTATACTACACTGGAAATACCTTCTCTCCTTTTCACTTTCTGCCCAGGACAAACAAAGTAAAATAAACAGTAACAGGATATAGTGACCTTAAATTCAGGGTTGATGTAAATTCTGAGAAAAGCTGACTGTAGGAAACAAACCGGCAGCATCCGCCACCGGCGGCACTCCGAATGTTTCAGTGTCTGAACAGGGCATTTTAATCTTGGGCCACGTTTGCTTCTCTGTGTCACTGCCACGCTGCTTTATCTGTGATCTCAGGACAATGATGTCCTGAGAGAGGTGATGTCCTGAGAGAGGTGTCCAATATTTAGGCAGCTAGACTCACAGATTCACACTCCTATTTACAGGAAATGACTTTATATTTTTATGTTTAAATTATGCAACATTTTATAGTTTTCAAATGCTTTGCAATCATTATGTGTTGTTCATGTTACAAATTTGACAACCAAATTGTACTTGGTGGAGATAAGTGCCTATAGATTATGTGAAAGAGCAGTTCTGGTTCTTCTTTAATTTCAACTTTATTGAACTGTAATTGCCACAAAAGTTGTAAGATAAAGTATGCATTCTAGAAATTTGGTATATGTATACACTATGAAAGGATTTCCCTCATGTAGTTAATCAACACACCCATCACCTCACAAATTTATTTATTTTGGTGAGAGAATTTAGGTTCCACTCTCTTAGAAAATTTCAAAACAATAGGGTATTATCAACTATAGTCACCCTGTGTTGCATTAGATTTGAGATCTTATTTATCTTACACCTGAAAGTTTGTAGCCTTTTACCAACCTCTCCCTAACTGCTCTCACCAGCTCCTGACCACTTTTCTACTCTTTGTTTCTATGAGCTTGGCTTTTTTCTTTTTAGATTCCACATATAAGTGATACCATGAAGTATTTATCTTTCTCTGTCAGGCTTATTAGCACAATGCTCTCATGCATTATGTCCATGCATCATGTCACAAATGGCAAGATTTCCCTCTTTCTCATGTTCCATTGTGTGTGTGTGTGTGTGTGTGTGTGTGTGTATGTGCCACATCTTCTTTATTCATTCATTCATTGATGGGTGCTTAGGTTGTTTCCATATTTTGGCTATTGTTAATGATGCAGCAGTTCTATTTTTAACAGGAGAAACCCAGAATTGCAGTGTTTGATAGGAAACAGATGTTCATTAACTGCTATATTGAATGATGTAATAAAAATTGACTTCTATCTTGGGCAATGAAGAAGGCAGTGAATCATATCTTTTTAACCCAGATGTAAAAGGCTTGCTTTCCAGCATTCTGCTCCAGAAGAGACTTGAATCCAGACTGGAATTATTTTGGCATCCTAAACACCTGGGTTCTAGTTCTGGGTTAGGAAGCAGCTGATTGTGTCAGTTTAAGAAAGGAATTTAAACTTTTCTGGATTCATTTTTCTTCATAAAAAAGGAGAGGTTCCTTCCAGATCAGCAGCTTTCAGACTTTCCTGAGAAAAGATTCAGCACTTCCAAACCCTACACAATCCCCCAGGAGCTCTTGGGCAAGGAGGAGAGGTCTCCAAGACCTCCTGGTGAGAAACTCAGCTTTTGTTTGTTTTGTTTTTGGGGCTTCTTTTGGGAGGAAGTGTTTTTCTTTGCTTAAAAATGTTGGAAAAACTGTCCAAGATGATAACTAGATCTTCTTCCAGTCTTTTAATTCTATACTTTAAACCATAGAAATAATTTGCAACATGAATAAAAATGTGTATAATTTTAAAAAGAGATGTCTTTAGTGAAACATTGTAATTCTTGTCCATTTGTGTCTTGGAGTTTTATATATGATTGTGATCAATTGTCCACACTGCAGACGGGGAGGAGTGGGCAAGCTGATCATTAAATTGCTATTCTCTGGGCTAATAGTGGCAGATTATATTTATGTCTCTGAATCTAATGATGCCAAACAGGCTACACTTGAGGTGATTCATTTTGAATTTGGTACATCTAAATAGTTCTTGCTCAACATTCAGAAAACGAAGATCATGGCATCTGGTCCCATCACTTCATGGGAAATAGATGGGGAAACAGTGAAACAGTGGCAGACTTTATTTTTTTGGGCTCCAAAATCACTGCAGATGGTGACTGCAGCCATGAAATTAAAAGACGCTTACTCCTTGGAAGGAAAGTTATGACCAACCTAGATAGCATATTGAAAAGCAGAGACATTACTTTGCCAACAAAGGTCCGTCTAGTCAAGGCTATGATTTTTCCAGTAGTCATATATGGATGTGAGAGTTGGACTGTGAAGAAGGCTGAGCGCCAAAGAATTGATGCTTTTGAACTGTGGTGTTGGAGAAGACTCGAGAGTCCCTTGGACTGCAAGGAGATCCAACCAGTCGATTCTGAAGGAGATCAGCCCTGGGATTTCTTTGGAAGGAATGATGCTAAAGCTGAAACTCCAGTACTTTGGCCACCTCATGCGAAGAGTTGATTCATTGGAAAAGACTCTGATGCTGGGTGGGATTGGGGGCAGGAGGAGAAGGGAATGACAGAGGATGAGATGGCTGGATGGCATCACTGACTCGATGGACGTGAGTCTGAGTGAACTCCGGGAGTTGGTGATGGACAGGGAGGCCTGGTGTGCTGCGATTCATGGGGTTGCAGAGTCGGACATGACTGAGCGACTGAACTGAACTGAAATAGTTCTTGTGGTTAAGAAGTCCCTGTCTTGAGTCAACGTTACTATCTAATTTACTTGGGAACATTTGGTTTCCTTAATCACAATAACCAGTACATGGTGTTTTCTTAGACTGAGAATTTTTTTTATTCTAAATTTCCTTGGAGATATATATATATATAATATATATAAATATGTATAACATAATATATAATATTATATAATATATAACATAATATATAATATTATATAATATATAAATATATAAAATAATATATCTGATATATATAAATATAAAATATATATTTTATTAAAAACATTTTATAAAAATATATAAATATCTAAAATAATATATAAATATATATATTATATATATATATATAAGTATCTCCAAGGTAATTTAGAATAAAAAAAGTTCTCAGACTAAGAAAACACCATGTATTGGTTATTGTGATTAAGAAAACCAAATGTTCCCAAGTAAATTAGATAGTAACGTTGACTCAAGCCAGGGACTTCTTAACCACAAGAACTATTTAGATGTACTAAATTCAAAATGAATAACCTCAAGTGTAGCCTGTTTGGCATCATTAGATTCAGAGACATAAATATAATCTGCTAATATTAGCAAAAAACTCACAAAGTTGGAGTTCCCTGGTAGTCCAGTGGTTAAGAACCTGCCTGCCAACACAGGGGACACAGGTTTGATCCCTGGCCCAGGAAGATTCCACAGGGGGCAGGCAACTAGGCCCGTGTGCCGCAACTACTGAGCCATTGGCTCTGGAGCCCTTGAGCTGCAACTACTGAACCTCGAGCGCCCTAAAGCCTGTGCTCTGTGATGAGAGAAGCCACTGGAACAAGAACTGGATGTGCACCACATCTAGTGAGTAGCCCCTGCTCTGCTCACTGCAACCAGAGAAAGCCTGTGTGCAGAAACAAAGACCTAGCAAAGCCAAAAAATAATAAATAAAATATTTTTTAAAAACCCCAAGTTTTATTGCAGTGGGGAGGGTGGAGAAGAGAAATGCAGATTTAGCAGAAAGAAATTTACGATGCTTACATCCTAGTTTGGCAGTTGGTGCATCTACAAAGATGACCTGAAATGGGAGCCGTTTGGCAGAGGCCCTTCTGAGAATCCCTTCTCTGGTTAGGAACGATGTGGTGCTCTGACCTAGATATGGTGCAGAGAGAGGCCAAAAAGATGGGGAGAGGGGAAGGGGCTTCTGTTTCATTTCCCTGCAGTTTTACATGCTCATGTCTGCCACCTGACTTTTCACACTGCAGGACTCTAGTGTCCCCTGGTGACTTGAATGTGTTTGTCTTGGTGTTTGTGGGAGGCGGCAGGGCAGCCTGTTTGTTTCTGTCATCACACTGTCCCCTGTGCTCTCACTGTCTTCCAGTAAACCTTGTCCTTTAAACCTATTAATACTTTGCCCCGAGAAACCTGCCCCTCAGTATAGGAGGGGCCTCAGGGCCAGGATTTTCTCTGCTTGAGCTTAGAAGGGCCTCTGCAGCCAATCGTCAGAAAATGTCATTGCTGCTAAACAGGGACAATAAATCCCCAAGCTACCCAGTAATGCAATCTCCCTCAACGCGGAAAAAGGTCAGGCTTGAACTGTAAATAAATTCCTGTCACACAGCAGCGTGTCTTTTCAGGTGGGGTAGTAAATCTTCCTGGAGATGAGCCACGACATACACCATAATTCTCTTCCTGTGGCCCTGGTCTTCATTAGTTAATTTTTCTACAACTGCTTTTTCATAAAGTTTGGGCGTTAACATTCCCTTGGTGTGTAAAGACCTCCCAGAATGCACAGCCTGGATGAAGTAGGGTAGGGGTGGTGGGCTCCAGAGGGATCTATACTCTAAATTATAAACAGAATTCACAGAGTATAGGCTGTAAAACCCCTTGATGGACAGAAAATTTGGATTTACAGCCTGTCTGTATTTAAAGGAAGAGAGAAAATACTTGATGCTTCCTTTGATCTACAAAATTCCTTATAAATTTTTGTATCAAATCTTTTAGGATGCTGTAAATAAATAAATAAACCCAACATGTTACACCCTATTACTCATCAGCTTTCTTTAACAGGCCAGAAGTTAGTACTTGGAATCATATACCTAAAGTTTCAATTCTGATTCTTTTGCCAGTTGATCAGTATTTATGAAGCCACCAAAGTATAAAGATACAAAGATGGATGAAGTTGGCTGCTTTAAGGAATTCATAGCCTGGCTGGGGGGAGAAAGACACACAAACAAATAATTAAAATATAATATCATCATGGTGCTATGGCAAAGGTTTCCCCCAATGGCAATAAGAACGCAGTGCAGGGAGCTACTAATGTCTGTGGAATCCGGAAAGGCTTTGCCAAGGAAGTGGTATCTGATCAGACTTTTGGAGAATAAGTAGTTTTACTCTAGGTAGAAAAATAAAGTTTTTGCAAAATAAAGTCTTATCCTAGATAGCCAGATGAGCTGTAGTACTCCATAGAAGTCTTTGGGCTTTGATCTCTGATTGTGAAGGATTCCTTAAAGGCCAGTGCATTTTAGAACAGCCCTTGTTTTTGATCTCTGCTTTTTTCATTTGACAGAGTTAAGAATGACGTTTCTGAGTACAGGTCTTTCGGATGATCCAAGAGCTACTGGAAGAAAGGAGGCTGTTCATACTTCTCTTTGTTTCATACTTCTATTTGTTTCATACTTTGGCAACATTATTTTGTGGTTTTGTAGAGCAATTGATTCTTAAAATCTAAACTGAAATAAAAAAATGCTCAGCATCAGTATAAAGTTATAAATCTCATGAAAGTGAAAGTGAAAGTCACTCAGTTGTGTCTGACTCTTAAGTTTTCTAGGCCAGAATACTGGAGTGGGTAGCCTTTCCCTTCTCCAGAGGATCTTCCCAACCCAGGGATTAAATCCTGGTTTCCCGCATTGCAGACAGACTACCCGCTGAGCCACAAGGGAAGCAATACATTTTGTAACAATATACAAAAAGGAGAAGGTCACTAGGGAATAACATTCTGAGGTATGGGACAGAGTGTTGCCTTATCAGAATCTGAGTTCTTACCATTAACAAGTAGGGTCATTACTAATTCTTGGGTCTCAAGTGAAATATGAGTTCAGGTCAATTACAGCCAGTTGTTTGAGCAGGGACTAAAATGTTTGTAGAATCTCAAAAGAACTGCTAAAATTAGCACTGAGAGGACACATACATAGAAAGAACAACTGTGTCTTCTCCTTTTCAAGTAGGAAATTCTGTTGTGTACAAAATGGACTTCCAATAGGATGGAAGAGGCTAGGATGGATTTCTAAATGTCTCCTTCTCCCTCCTTTGATATTTTGATCTGAATGCAGGGTTGTATTAATTTACTCTATCAACAGATATAGACTGAATTATTTCTGTGTCATAAATGTTAGATTATTGTGTGAACAAATAGGTCCCGCACCTTTTGAAACTGCAGTCTAATTATATTCAAGTAAATAAAGACAATTTAGGTTGAAGGTTGGTGGACAGTAAATAACCAGGTGATGTGAGAGGTGATAAGTCAGTTGGTGGTGATCAGAGAAGGTATCTGAAGAGGTTACATATAAGTTGAAGCGTGAAGGATAAGCCATAAGAAGAGACAGGGAAGAGCATTCCAGGAAGATGAGGTAGTACGTGCAAAGGCCCTGAGGCAGGAAAGAATTTAAATTGTTCAAGGAACAGAAAGAAGCAGAGTGAGAAAGGGCAGGAGTGTAAGGAGATGAGCGCACTTATGTAGGAGGGGTCTTGTGTCAGGAGTTCCAAGACCATGCCAAGTTTCAGCAATTTGCTAGCAGGACTCTCAGGACTTACAATAGTCCTCAAGGCAAAAGGGTTCAAAGCAAAATTGGCACAGAGACATGTTAAATGGGGTGAAGTCTGGGGGAAATGAGGAACAAACTCCCAAGGGGCCCTTCCCAGTGAAACTGCACAGGCTGGGCTTGATCTCTCCAGCACCGAGTTGTGACCAGGGGAGCTTTTAAGAGACTCAGTACCCAGGGTTTTTCCTGGGGACTGGTGGCATAGGCATATACTTTCCCTGGTGCTGTTGCTGCTAAGTCGCTTCAGTCGTGTCCGACTCTGTGCGACCCCATAGACGGCAGCCCATGAGGCTCTCCCGTCCCTGGGATTCTCCAGGCAAGAACACTGGAGTGGGTTGCCATTTCCTTCTTCAATGCATGAAAGTGAAAAGTGAAAGTGAAGTCGCTCAGTCGTGTCTGACTCTTAGCGACCCCATGGACTGCGGCCCACCAGGCTCCTCCATCCATGGGATTTTCCAGGCAAGAGTGCTGGAGTGGGGTGCCATTGCCTTCTCCGATAGCATACACTAAAACTCTAGACTCTTCAGAGGAAAGCAGGTGTTCAGTCTGAACCACGTGGGTTTCACAGATTAGCACACTGAACCACTCTTCTCAGTTCTGGGAATAGTGGAAACTCCTGGAAACCAAGTTCCCACATGTAGTCAGAGAACCATCTTGCAAGCTAGCCCTTCTAAGGATAGTAGTCTCAGGCCCACCATGTTAACTATGCAGGTGGGTTTGCTTCACGGCAAAGGCACTGGCAGAAACTCGTCTGTGCTTTGTGCAATGCCACTGTGCTGGCCCGTGACAGCTCTGACTCAGTCCCTCAGCAAATTGCCCAGGACATCTGGAGAGAAGTGCGGGTAGAAACAGCTTTGCCTGGGCCTCAGTACATCAGGAAGTGAGGCCTGGTGGAGCAAGTTCTTGGTTCACATGGGAATCAGGCTTCATGTGCTCTAGATGACTGACGTGTGAACTTTGAGTCAATTTCCATCTGCTGACTTGTGAAACTGGGCTAATCCTCACAAATAGAAATGGTCTCCCACTCTTTTAGATGCCCTTGATACTTCAAATTTGTCTATGGCCTTTATTTCACATTGTATGATCTTAGCTTTCCTGGAGACAGAGTTATTGTTCAGTAACTAAGTCGTGTCTGATTCTTTGTGACCCCATGGACTGCAGCACGCCAGGCTTCCCTGTCCTTCACCATCTCCCCCAGTGTGCTCAAACTCATGTCCATTGAATTGATGATGCCATCCAACTATTTCATCCCCTTTTCCTCCTGCCCTCAATCTTTCTCAGCCTCAGGGTCTTTTCCAATGAGTTGGTTTTTCACATCAGGTGGCCGAAGTACTGGAGCTTCAGCTTCAGCATCAGTCCTTCCAACAAATATTCAGGGTTGATATCCTTTAGGATTGACTGGTTTAATCTCCTTGCTGTCCAACGGACTCTCAAGAGTCTTCTCCAGCACTACAGTTTGAAATCATCAGTCCTTTGGCATTCAGCCTTCTTTGTGGTCCAACTCTCACATCCATACATGACTACTAGAAAAACCATAGTTTTGACTATACAGACCTTTGTTGGCAAAGTGATGTCTCTGCTTTTTTTAATTCCCTATGAAGGTTTATCATAGCTTTTCCTCCAAGGAGCAAGCATCTTTAAATTTCCTGGCTGCAGTCACTGTCTGCAGTGATTTTGGGGCTCAAGAAAATAAAATCTGTCACTGTTTCCACTTTTTCCGCTCCTATTTGCCATAAAGTGATGGAACCCGATGCCATGATCTTAGTTTTCTGAATGTTGAGTTTCAAGCCAGCTTTTTCACTCTCCTCTTTCACCCTCATCAAGAGGCTCTTCAATTCCTCTCTACTTTCTGCCATTAGAGTGGTATCATCTGTATATCTGAGATTGTTGATGTTTCTCCCAGCAGACTTGATATTATTATATGAGTATTAACAGTCCTGTTATTCCTCTCAGCCCCCAAGTAAAGGGGAAGGGCATCTGGTTGACGGGACAGTTTCCAGACCTGGACTAAAACTCACAGAGAGAATACAGTTGCAAAGGCTCAAAAAGTGTTGAATGGCTAGAAAGGGCCAAAATCTCCTGAAAGAACAGCTTTAGTTTGGGATATTAGACTAATGTAAGGGGAGTTGAGAGAGAGAAAGAAAAAAGTCAGTCACCTGCTAGAACTGGGACAGGACGAAAGAGATTTGGAGGAAGCAGATGAGGATCCTTAGGACAACTGTGGGTCACACAATAGGATGAATTAAGTGCATCTTTGAAACATCTCAGTACAGTTATACATCTTCCAACATTAAAATCTCAATGTCAGCTGGTATGTTCAGTTCAGTTGCTCAGTTGTGTCTGACTCTTTGCAACCCTATGAACCGCAGCACGCCAGGCCTCCCTGTCCATCACCAACTCCTGGAGTCTACCCAAACTCATGTCCATTGAGTCGGTGATGCCATCCAAACATCTCATCCTCTGTCGTCCCCTTCTCCTCCTGCCCTCAGTCTTTCCCAACGTCAGGGTCTTTTGAAATGAGTCAGCTCTTCACATCAGGTGGCCAAAATACTGGAGTTTCAGCTTCAACATCAGTCCTTCCAATGAACACCCAGGACTGATTTCCTTTAGGGTGGACTGGTTGGATCTCCTTGCAGTCCAAGGGACTCTCAAGAGTCTTCTCCAACACCACAGTTCAAAAGCATCAATTCTTCGGTGCTCAGCTTTCTTCAAAGTCCAACTCTCACATCCATACATGACTACTGGAAAAACCATAGCCTTGACTAGACGGAATTTTGTTGGCAAAGTAATGTCTCTGCTTTTGAATATGCTATCTAGGTTGGTCATAACTTTCCTTCCAAGGAATAAGCTTATTTTAATTTCATGGCTGCAATCACCATCTGCAGTGATTTTGGAGCCCAAAAAAAGAAAGTCAGCCACTGTTTCCCCATCTATTTCCCATGAAGTGATGGGAGGGGACGCCATGATCTTAGTTTTCTGAATGTTGAGCTTTAAGCCAACTTTTTCACTCTCCTCTTTCACTTTCATCAAGAGACGCTTTAGTTCTTCTTCACTTTCTCCCATAAGGGTGGTGTCATCTGCATATCTGAGGTTATTGATATTTCTCCCGGCAACCTTGATTCCAGCTTGTGCTTCATCCAGCCCAGTGTTTCTCATGATGTACTCTGCATGTAAGTTAAATAAGCACAGTGCCAATATACAGTCTTGATGTACTCCTTTTCCTATTTGGAAACAGTCTGTTGTCCCATGTCCAGTTCTAACTGTTGCTTCCTGACCTGCACACAGGTTTCTCAAGAGGCAGGTCAGGTGGTCTGGTATTCCCATCTCTTTCAGAATTTTCCACAGTTTATTGTGATCCACACAGTCAAAGGCTTTGGCATAGTCAATAAAGCAGAAATAGATGTTTTTCTGCAACTCTCTTGCTCTTTCGATGATCCGGCGAATGTTGGTAATTTGATCTCTGGTTCCTCTGCCTTTTCTAAAACCAGCTTGAACATCTGGAAATTCATGGTTCACATATTGCTGAAGCCTGACTTGGGGAATTTCGAGCATTCGTTTACTAGTGTGTGAGATGAGTGCAATTGTGTGGTAGTTTGAGCATTCTTTAGCATTGGAATGAAAACTGACCTTTTCCAGTCCTGTGCCCAGTGCTGAGTTTTCCAAATCTGCTGGCATATTGAGTGCAGCACTTTCACAGCATCATCTTCCAGGATTTGAAATAGCCCAGCTGGAATATCATCACCTGCACTAGCTTTGTTTGTAGTGATACTTTCTAAGGCCCACTTGACTTCACATTCCAGGATGTCTGGCTCTAGGTGAGTGATCACACCATCGTGATTATTTGGGTCATGAAGATCTTTTTTGTACAGTTCTTCTGCGTGTTCTTGCCACCTCTTCTTAATATCTTCTGCTTCTGTTAGGTCCCTACCATTTCTGTCCTTTATTGAGCCCATCTTTGCATGAAATATTCCCTTGGTATCTCTAATTTTCTTGAAGAGATCTCTAGTCTTTCCTATTCTATTGTTTTCCTCTATTTGTCTGCACTGATCGCTGAGGAAGGCTTTCTTATCTCTCCTTGCTATTCTTTGGAATTCTGCATTCAAATGGGTATATCTTTTCTTTTCTCCTTTGCTTTTTGCTTCTCTTCTTTTCACAGCTCTTTGTAAGGCCTCCTCAGACAGCCATTTTGCTTTTTTGCATTTCTTTTTCTTGGGGATGGTCTTGATCTCTGTCTCCTGTACAATGTCGTGAACCTCTGTCCATAGTTCATCAGGCACTCTGTCTATCAGATCTAGTCCCTTAAGTACAGCTGATATGTAAGTGAATGTAATTCTGAAACGTGAAGTGGCCTACCTGTTGCATTACTGAACTGTTTTTTTCTATCATTTTCTGAAGGACAGAAAATGTAAAGAGTACTTTGCAAATAGTGGCTAATAACAAAGATTTGAACTAATGAATGAACACATGCTTATGTTAATTGACAAAATAATAGTGATGTTCTTTTGAAGTATCCCTAGCAGTTAGGCTCTTAGTAACACCAGGAAGAAAGGAGGAAAAAAGAAGGAATTTTTCCAGGAGAAGCAAATAAGTTATATCAGATGCCAAACCATTTTTTCAATGAAAGATTAAAGGTGAGAGAACAGGAGGGAAGCAAAATTTTTCGGCATAATTCTAAGCATTTCAAATAATTTAGCAGCAAGACTTTGAATAGCTCACAAAAAATCCCCAGCAGATATTCTAATCTGTTATCAAGATTGAATTGTATCTTTTTGAACAAAGCAACAAAAATTTGTCTAAAGTAAAGTTACAGCTTGTGGTCTAAAGGAAATTTCAACATGATCAGAAAAATGGTCCTTATGGGTAGAGAACAGACATGTTCACACCAGGGGGAAAAGGGGAGGGTGGGATGAATTGGGAGAGTGGCATTGACATATGTAGACTACCATGTGTAAAATAGCCAGTGGGAAGCTGCTGCATAGCACAGGGAGCTCAGCTCAGTGCTCTGTGCTGACCTAGCGGGGTGGAATGAGGTGAGCAGTGGGTGGGAGGGAGGCTCTAGAGGGAGGGGATATAGGTACACATATAGCTGATTCATTTTGTTGTATAGCAGAAACTAACGCAACATCATAAAGCAGTTATACTCAAATAATAAATTTTTTTTTAAAAAAAGGTCCTTATTGAGTCCCAACAACATGATTTTAAATTTTTTCAGACACTTTTGTTATGAGTTAGTGTCAAAATTTTATTTCACACTCTTTGCAAGCAAAGAGATTCTATTGGCCAATTCAAAGACTTGCTTTTGGTAAGAATATCTTCAAAGAAAAGAGTTTGGCTAGATGATCTTGGTTTGACTGGATAGAATAAAAAGCAATAGCTGGTTAAATATCATTTGATTCCTGACAAACAGGCAGCTGAGAGTGTGGGTACCAAATTCCCAGAAGAGGCCTTAAGCTAATTAAAGTTTATCAGGAAATTGCTTAAGCATTTTTATTCAGGAATGATAATTTTTTCCCAGAAGCAGCTTGTAAATAATCTTACAAAACAATTTTGTCCCAGATCATGTTTGGAACATATTTTTCCACGTTAATAAAGAAAGTGAAGTTGCTCAGTTGTGTCCGACTCTTTGCGACCCCATGGACTGTAGCTTACCAGGCTCTTCTGTCCATGAGATTTTCCAGGTAAGAATACTGGAGTGGGTTGCCATTTCCTTCTCCAGGGGATCTTCCCAACCCAGGGATTGAACCCTGGGTCTTCCACATAGCGGGCAGACACTTTACCATTTGAGCCACCAGGGAAGCCCAATAAAGAAAGTAGTTGTTGTTTTTTTTTTTTTTTCCCCAACTCTAATAGTTCAGAGGACACATGACAACTTCCTTTATGTCCAAAGATCTACATACACTGTGTATCTATGCATACTGATCAGTATTAGAAAGGAGTTTGGTTTCTAATAACTTTTTTTTTTTTTCCGCCCTCGCCGCTGCCGCCGCCCTAATAACTCTTTTTTAATAACTCTTTCCTCTGGACTATTAGAGTTGGAAAAGAATGACTTTTGTCTCTACTGAGGGCCATGGAACTTCTCTGACCTCAATATGTCATTATTAAGTACAAGTAGGCACATTAGATTGACTACTTGCTGCAAGTTTCATTTTGAGATAGCTTTAAAATATACAAAATTAATTATAAGGAAGAGAGGTGCCTTATGCACCCAAAGCCTAACCCAAATGCAGGCCTTGGGATGTTGCAGGAGGTCTGGAAACCCACTGGGGATCTAGAGACACCCTCTCTGTTCTATCATTCTGCTTCCATGTATTTGTTGTATTCTTTCTTGGGATTGGGCTTCCCTAGTGGCTCAGGTGGTAAAGCGTCTGCCTGCAATGCGGAAGACCCGGGGTTTGATCCCTGGGTTGGGAAGATCCCCTGGAGAAGGAAATGGCAACCCACTCCAGTATTCTTGCCTGAAAAATCCCATGGACAGAGGAGCCTGGTAGGCTACAGTCCATGGGGTCACAAAGAGTTGGACACAACTGAGTGACTTCACTTTCTTTCTTGGGATCAGCTTTTTCTGCTACTCAGTCCAGTGGAAAGTAGCAGCCACAGCTGCCAAGTCCACAAAGTCTAACTCTCTTTCTTGCTCCTGATTCCAGATTTCTGGGGTTGGGGCTGGGCTTCTGAGCTTGGAACATTCCTTTTCCACTAAACTGAGGCCAGCAATTGGGTCATGTCATAAAGAAAGTTCTGCTGGGTGCCCTCCCTAGAGACCGGAAAATTCTTAGAGAAGAAAGGATTATTATAAGTTGGGCTGGTATCCACCAAAATGACCCCGGGCTTGATGAGAGACAGAGATTATTATTTAAAAATTCAAAATAGCAAGAGAGAAACCCATCACTACTACCAGCCTCAGGAAACAAAAAGTTTAATAACTCTGGAAGGTACCATAGGATGTAGATTTCTACAATGACTCCCATATCTAATCAATCACCAGAAACAGATTTAATGCTTTAAAAATAGACTTCCTGACTCTTTCTCATGAGATTCTAATCCACCTGGCCTGGAATCTACCTTTAATTTTTTTCATTTTAATTCTGATAGTCAAGCATATTTGAGGATCATAGATCAACTCACTGTATACTCTGGCCTCTGGATAGCAAAGAAATCTTATTTAAAAATTTTTCAGGAAAAGATACTCATAATTACAATAATTCCTTCTTATTTTTGGCCTGAGAATCACTTATTTTATTTTTAAAATTATTTAATTGGAGGCTAATTACTTTAAAATATTGTAGTGGTTTTGCCATACATTGACATCAATCAGCCATGGGTGTACATGTGTTCCCCCCATCCTGAACCTCCCTCCCCATCCCATCCCTCCGGGTCATCCCAGTGCACCAGTCCTGAGCACCTTGTCTCATGCATAGAACCTGGACTGGTGATCTGCTTCACATATGATACATTGAAACATGCATATTATCATATGTGAAGCAGATCACCAGTCCAGGTTCTATGCATGAGACAAGGTGCTCAGGACTGGTGCACTGGGATGACCCGGAGGGATGGGATGGGGAGGGAGGTTCAGCATGTTTCAATGCTATTCTCTCAAATCATCCCACCCTCACCTTCTCCCACAGAGTCCAAAAGTCTGTTCTTTACATCTCTGTCTCTTTTGCTATCTTGCATATAGGGTCATCATTACCATCTTTTTAAATCCATATATATGCGTTAATATACTGTATTGGTGCTTTTCTTTCTGACTTGTTTCACTCTGTATAATAGGCTCCAGTTTCATCCACTTTATTAGAACTGATTCATATGCATTCTTTTTAATAGCTGAGTAATATTCCATTGTGTATATGTACCACAGCTTTCTTATACATTCATTTGCCTATGGACATCTAGGTTGCTTCCATGTCCTGGCTATTGTAAATAGGAATCACTTTTTTTATAACCTTATAAAGATTTCCATCTACAACGGAAACATACAAGGCATGTTTTGCCTTGAATTTATTCTATGCTTATTCTTTGCTAGTTTCTATCCAAACCCTTCTAGAATTTTATACATTTCCAATTCTGGAACTACAATCAGTGGAGTTCTATCATATATATTATTCAAATTGAACTATATGTACCTGGACAAAAACATTTGTTTTGCAAATATACTGGAGATTCTGCCAGATCACTGTCCATTTCTCTTCTTCAGAGACTCAGACCATCCCAGCAGTCATTTTAATCTTCGTGATTAGTTCTAGCCTGGGTTTTATCTGGAGGATGTTCTGAGACTATGCTGGCACTTTCTGGTGCTATGAAAAGAAACTGTAGTTTGAGGGGTGAATGCAATTTTGGGCAGCCAAGTTTACTATAAGAGAAACAATATTGAACACTGAGTTTGGCGAGGTTATAGGCAGCAGTTGGGAAGAAAGGACAAGATCTCAATTCATCAGAACAGGCTGGGCGTGGCAGGCAGGTTGGGCCAGCACTGGGCAGGGAACACAGCAGATTTCCTGGGGTGTCCACCCACTGAAGCTGAGTGAAGTAGCGGGCAGGTTGGCTTTCTTAAAGGTAAGCGTGTGGGATTGGGACAGATGCTGGCGTCCCAGAAACTCACCATGTGGTTGTTCACTTTATGTACACACTTGCCTGGTTTCCTGTATCTGTTACTGATTTCAGAACAGATTTTCTATTCTATGGGCTTCCCTGGTGGCTCAGACAATAAAGAGTCTACCTGCAATGTGGGAGACCTGGGTTTGAGCTCTGGGTCAGGAAGATTCCCCTGGAGAGGGAAATGGCAACCCACTTCAGTATTCTTGACTGGAAAATCCCATGGACTATTCTATAACTATCCCATGGACTGTTCTATAACTATTTCTATTCTATAACTTGCACACTCTATTATAACTTTCCTTGGACTTTGGACTTTTCTAGTTTATCTTTTCTTATCTTCACTATGGCATGTTAATCAGTCCTGTTGTACACTGTTCAATGATGCACCAGTCTTTAGTGGAGGAGCTCAGTAATACTGACTTGACCATTAAATGCGTTCTTCCTTTTCCAGAAAGTAGAGGCACAAATAAGTAGTGAGTGTAAAAACAAGAAGGGAGAGAAAATGAGGCTATAAATATGGACCTTTGTCAAAAGTATCTCATTGGAGAATAAGCAGTGAATTTGTGAGCACCATGCTTTGAGGGTAGTTCCAAGTTGGAATCGGCTTTGGAGGAAAATGATGGAAAATGTAAAGAACTGAAGAACTGGGGCCCATGTCTACAGATTGACTTAAAAGCTGAGAAGCCTGAGGGGTGAGGTCATGTGGCTGCATAATTTGAGGAAACATAGTGTTGAGAGTAGTCTTTGCAAAGATACAACACATCTTCTTGGAGCATTGTGTTCAAGTCCTGGTGGTGAAGGGAAGAAGATTATTTTCATGTGAATCAGTTGTATCATGAGCAGAGTGCAACATTCTCACAAATTATAAAATTCAAGATTTAAAAGAAATTTTACACTTTTGTTTGAACTGCTACAGGTTAGTTTTCTGAGCTCAGGATATACAAGTTTAATGTCTTCAGTCATTAGGAGATGTTCCAGTTTTTAACTACAACATGGAAGATAGTGACCAACTTTCTACTGGCCTGATAGAACTGGAATTTATAAGCCGCAGAGAAGGTTTTAACTTAAATATGAAGAAGAACTTTTATTGCAGGTGATTAAAAATAAATCGGGCTATCAAAATGATTTTAGAAACAAGATGGAAATTCACTGGTGGTCCAGTGGTAAGAACTCAGTGCTTTCACTGCTGGGGCTCAGATTTGATCCCTGGTTGGGGAACTAGACTCCTGCAAGCCACAGCACACAGCCAAAAAAAGAAACAGTTGGGAGTATATCCTTTACCTTAAATAAGAAAGTAACATGGAGAGGAACTGATGTTGCCCTCCAAAGCCTTGGGATAGGCTTTGTCTGAGACAGAATCTTGGGTGGGTATATGCTTCTTTCTTTCGATGGGCCTTCTTTGCTGAAGAGAAAACCTGGCTAATAGACCTTTTGCTGAGGATCTCAGAGGGCAGGAACCAGGCAGATATGTCCTCAGTGTTGTTATATTTAGACCTATCTGAAAGCAAATTATCAGAGTAGGATGTTTTCCTGAATGTTTTCATACCAACTTCTCTGGTTCCATTTACAAAAATATAGTATGGGTTGAAGTGAAAAGTAAATATTGCACTCCTTCTCAGTCTCATCTTCCAAAAATAATTACTGATAATTTTTTAAAAATAAAATCTTCCATAAATTTTATATGTACTTATAAAGAGATATACACACGCATCATATCATTTACATTTCTTAAGCTTGCTTTTTTCATTTAAAATGTCTAGGACAGGGACTTTCCTGGTGGTCCAGTGCATAAGAATCTGCCTTCCAATGCAGGGGACATGGGTTCAAACCCTGGTGAGGGAACTAAGATCCCACATGCTGTGGACCAGCTAAGCCCACAGGCCGCAACTGCTGAGCTCATGAACTCTAGAGCCTGTGAGCTGCCCAAGATCCTGCATGCCCCACAGCACAGGTCCTGTGTGCTAGCTAAGTCTAACCTAACTAAGACCTGAGACAGCCAAATAAATAAATGAATAAATATTTTTAAAGAACAGAATGCAATTAAAAGAATGTCTAGGACATTTACCATAAAACTTCCTACTTCATTCTTCCTCATCACTACAGACCACTGCAGAGAGTATTCCATCCTGTGACTGTACAATTCATTACTTAAACAATCACATATTACAGGATATATAAGTTTCATGGTAGATGCTACAAGCTGCTTAGGAACATCTATTCTCACTTCTTTTTGACAAAACAGAATTCTGATTTTGTTCAAGATGACAATATCCGCAACTAAAACTGAAATTGCTAAGATTCCCTTGTAGGTAGGGGTAACATGTGACACAGCTTTGACTAAATGGAATTACAGTATCTCACTGTATGATCACATCATAATTTATCCAGCCAGTCACAGGAAGCCAGCTAAGTTTGGACATGGAGGTTGTTTTCAAATTATTGCTATTATGAACAAAGCTTCAATCACTGTCCATTGCTTGATTATTTCCTTAGACAAAAGAATAGCATTTGGATGGTAGAATTATTATTTTTTTTAACTTTTTATTTTGTATTGGGGTATAGCCAATTAACATTGGCTAGTCACAATTAACATTGTGATAGTTTCAGGTGAATAGCGAAGGCGCTGAGCCGTACATATACATGTATCCATTCTCCCTGAAAGTGTTTGCATGGTGGAGTTGTGAGCAGCAGCCAGTGGGTAGGGGAGAAGTTAGAGGCAGGAGCAAGGGAGACACATCATCTTTCTGGCCTGGATATTCCACAGGCCCTGACCTCCTGGATTTTGTTGGTAATACAAGTCAACTCAGCAATACGCTGTGCATTGCCAACACGATTCTTACAGTTTATCATATCTTCATTTTCTCTGTGGCATCACCCTGATTCTCTCCTTGCCTGTCGGCTTCTGCTGTCTCGTGGCCAGATGTCAGCTTCCTGTCGGTGTCTTTGATAGTCTGGATGTTATTGCTATTTGCATTCTGCCGGGCTCTGCTCTGATTATTTCAGCATGACTAGGTCAGAGAAGGAGTGAAGTCAGTCCCTCTCATGGGGAGCCAGTTCATCCAGGCCTCAGGCAAATTTATTTCTGTGCATCTTGATATCCAAAGTGGAAATAATTGAGGTCATGTGTCACAGGCAGAGAGAAAGCAGTATTCTAAAATGCGTGTGTGCTCTGCTCAGATGTGTCCGACTCCTTGCAACCCTGTGGACTGAAATCCACGAGGCTCCTCTGTCCATGGAATTTTCCAGGCAAGAATACTTGGAACAGGAATAATGGAACAGGCTGCCATTCACTTCTCCAGGGGATCTTTCTGACCCAGGGATCATACCTGTGTCTCCTGTATTGGCAGGTGAGTTCTTTACCACTGTACCACCTGGGAAACCCCAAATTCTAAAATATTTCCAAGCAATTTCACTTAATTGAAGATATACTGAAGCCTAAGTGTGGGTAAGGGGTGATCATCAAGGTGCTTAACAGTCAGAAAATGTGCCTGTCACTTATCAGAATGGATGCTGGCATTTAATGACCAGCAGGGCTGTACCTCTGGGCACCAACCAAATACCAGCTGGGCAACAGGAAATGGGATTCTCCTTTTTATCCCCAGAAACTAAATTCTGAAATTTTTGAAAGCTACACTTTCTTTCAGCAGGCTCTTATCTCTTCCAACCAGCCTGTGAGAATCAATCTTCCTAAAATCTGCCTTTAAACATATCTCTTTGATTAAATAATCATCAGTGGATTTTTTTTTTAGGCATCCAAATTCCAACTTGGATGTACTAGTCAAAACTCTTTGGGTTGCAGGTGACAGAGTTCAATTCAGACTAAATTCAATACAGAGGGGAGTTTGGGGTTTTTAAAGGACATCTAGGATGGAAGACCTCAAACAGTCTTGGATTCAGGCTCAACGGGATTGTTGTGTGTTAGTCGCTCAGTCGTGTCTGACTCTGCAATCCCATGGACCGTAACCCACCAGGCTCCTCTGTCCATGGAATTCTCCAGGCCAGAATACTGGAGTGGGTAACCATTCCCTTCTCCAGGAGATCTTCCTGACCCAGAGATCAAACCCAGGTCTCCTTCATTGCAGGCAGATTCTTTACCGTCTGAGCCTCCAGTCTCTTTAATAAATATCTCTGTTCCTCTTTATATGTTGGCGTCCTCCTCTTTGGCAGATGATCTTTTTCCAAACTGAGGGCAGGGCTGGCCTCATGGATATACAGCTCCTATGCTCACAAGGTCCCAGTGTTAGAACAGCCTTAAACTTGGACATGTGAGAAAGCTCAGCCCAGCTTAGCTGAGCCTGACCCAGATCAGAAGAAACTCCCAGCTGGTTGATGAACAATACTCAAAGCTTATTGTGTTTGAGTTTGGGGGCAGTTTGCTATGCAGCATTATTATGGCAATAATAACAGATACAGATGACTATTATAACTCTCCTGGTGTTCTACCACGTATTATGAGATTTTTAAAGCATGTATTATACAATATTTTTTTTATGCCTCAAAAATACTTAGCACAGTGCTTTGCACTTAGCACTTGGCCAATAAATATTTATTGGTGCGGGGGGCGGGGGGGAGGGGGGGAATGGCCCTCTAGAGACTTCCCTATTACTTTTCAACTTGTCTCAGTGAGATGTCCTAAGTGACTGTCCTATAGTTATGGACTTCTTTTGATTGAGCTTCTGACAGCACCTCTCCTTTGAAACTGTTCTTTTTAATTTTTTTAACAATTAAAATATATTAATTTATTTAGGATTCATCTTCACTGTGGCGCACCAGCTCTAGAGCACACAGGCTTATTTGCCCTGCAGCATGTGGGATCTTAGTTCCCTGACCAGGGATCAAACCCATGTCCCTGTACTAGGAGTGTGAAATCTTAGCCAATGACCACCACATAAATCCTTGAGACTGTTCTTGAATTGCTCACCAGTGGTGTCTGTGCTGCAGATTGTAAGGGATGCACCTCTTCCCTTACTTTCTTTGGCATCTCCTCAGCATTAGGTACAGTTGGGTATTTTTTTCTTCCTAGAACACTTTCTTGTGACTTTGGCGGCACTACACTTGCTTGGTTTTTCTCCTACGTTGCCAGCTGCTTCTTTGCAGGCTTCTAAAATGAATCTTCTTTCTTCCTGTTATTCTCAATAGTGGACTGTGCCAGGGCCTTTCACCTTGGATATTTTCTTCACTCTTCTTCTGTCCTTCTCTCCCTTGGTGGCTTCATCTATCCCATGGCTCCAAGCACCATTTTTATGGATAATTCTCAAATATTTATAACCATCCTGAACTTCTCCAACTCTGTCTGCCTATCTGGTCTCTGTCTGGGTTGCCAAATGATATCTCAAGCCTAACAAGTCTAAAATAACTTTCATTTTTTTGCTGACCTGCCCACTCTGGTCCTCTCCTGCAGATCCAGTTCATAAGTGGCACCAACTGGTTGCTCAAGACAAAAATCTAAGCATTATTCTTATTCCTTCCATGCCCTTACTCCTACATCAGCCCTTCAGCAAAGGCCTACCAACTCAACCTCAAAGTCTATCTGGAATTATTCTACTTTTTTCCATCTTCTCTACCATCCGACTCCAAGACACCAACATCCCTTGCCTGGAGGAGCATCACAGTTGCTGTATTTATTTTCTATTCTTGTCTTCTTACAATCCACTCTTCCTATAGCAGCCAGAATATAATATTAAAAATACAGATCAGATTATGATTACATTATTCTTGTGACTTAAATATCCCCCTTTTGTTTGATTTCCTATAAAACAGAATAAGATCCAAAGTTCTTATCCCTTCTTGAGAAACCCTCATCCTATGACCCTTGCTTCCTCCTCTGAGCTCATCTTTTAGCATCTCACACCAGCCACAAAGTTTCAGCCACACTGAGCTTCTTTCTGCTCCCTAAAACTTATTCCTACTCTAGGTCCTTTACATTTATACTTGTCTCCATCCAGAGTGTTTTGGTTCTTACTTGATCTTTGCATGGTTGTTTCTCATCATCCAGATCAACTGTAATTCACCTTCTCAGAGAGGCCTTTCCTGGAGCACTCAACCTAAATTTATTATTGAGTTGTTTCCTTATATCATCCTACTTTACATCTCTGCATAACTTTCATCCACTTTGATAATAGTTTTAGCCTTGTCACTTCTACTGCTATATCCTCATGTCTAGGGCACTTTCTCAGACATGATGGGGTCTACATGAATGTTTCTTGAATGAAAGTGAGAAAAGAAATGTTGAATGAATAATGCGAGAGGCTGAATATGTACCTAATTTTTCTTTCATTAAAAATGGTATTTACAGCCTAAATTTGAAAATTGTACTCTGACAACCTTCTACATAATCTACCCTTTTGAAGACAAAATCCAACCTTGATTAGGAGAGTTTTTTATTCTTAATGACAATGAGTTTCTGAAAAAAGAAAAAAAGAGGAGGTGTAGATCTTAATTAATTTCACTACTTACTTGAGATGAAAAATTGGTATTGCAAAAAATTCTCAAATATGAAATGATTACTGGAGCTGGCGGTCAACCAAGACTTGCATAATCATCAACCTCCTCTTTTTTTCTTCTGGTCACCATTTTAGAGTGGATGTAGTGGAATTTTAAAAGAAAAAAAAATTATCTAAGTAAATATGATATGTATTACACTACACTAAGAACTGTATGAATTAGGTGACAGACACATATCCATTCTTCCTGGTAGCGGCAGATAGGATAAGAAGGAAAACTCCATTGTAACCAAGCATACTACTTTACAGTAGTCATGTATGGATGTGAGAGTTGGACCATAAAGAAAGCTAAGCTCTGAAGAATTGGTGCTTTTGAACTGTGGTGTTGGAGAAGAGTCTTGAGGGTCCCTTGGACTGCAAGGAGATCCAACCAGTCCATTCTGAAGGAGATCAGTCCTGGGTGTTCACTGGAAGGACTGATGTTGAAGTTGAAACTCCAATACTTTGGCCACCTGATGCGAAGAGCTGACTCATTGGAAAAGACTCTGATGCAGGGAGGGATTGGGGGCAGGAGGAAAAGGGGACGACAGAGGATGAGATGGCTGGATGGCATCACTGACTCAATGGACATGAGTCTGAGTGAACTCTGGGAGTTGGTGATGGACAGGGAGGCCTGGCATGCTGCGATTCATGGGGTCACAAAGAGTCGGACACGACTGAGCAACTGAACTGAACTGAACTGAACATCATTATCAAGCAATAGCATGTCTGTGTGACAGCTGTGAAAGACAATGAAATCAGGGAAGTTACACATTTTGGAAAGTGTAGATGAAGTGAGTTGAAAGTGAAAGTCACCCAGTTATGTCCATCTCTTTGTGACCCCATGGACTATACAGTCCATGAAATTCTCTAGGCCAGAATACTGGAGTGGGTAGCCTTTCATTTCTCCAGGGGATCTTCCCAACCCAGGAATTAAACCGGGGTCTCTTGCATTGCAGGCAGATTCTTAACAATTGAGCCACAAGGGAAGCCCAAGAATACTGGAGAGGGTAGCCTATCCCTTCTCCAGAGGATCTTCCCCACCCAGGAATTGAATTGGGGTCTCTTGCATTGCAGGAGGATTCTTTACCAACTGAGCTATCAGGGAAGCCTGAAGTGTGAGTTAGATAATCTTTATTCTATGACATTCACAGCACAGGGTGACTAAGATCATTAGAAGATGATGCTGTTTCTTTTAAAAACCGCTTTAGCTTAGAAAATGAAAAATAAAACAAGTAATACTTTACGTCTTTGCTGCTGCTGCTGCTGCTGCTAAGTCGCTTCAGTCGTGTCCGACTCTGTGCGACCCCATAGACGGCAGCCCACCAGGCTCCCCCGTCCCTGGGATTCTCCAGGCAAGAACACTGGAGTGGGTTGCCATTTCCTTCTCCAATGCATGAAAGTGAAAAGTCAAACTGAGGTCTCTCAGTTGTGTCCGACTCTTCGAGACCCCATGGACTGCAGCCTACCAGGCTCCTCCATCCGTGGGATTTTCCAGGCAAGAGTACTGGAGTGGGGTGCCATTGCCTTCTCCGTTACATTTTTAAGAAAAGCCAGATACAGTCTCCTACTGCTGGCTGTGCTAGTCTTAGAACAAATAAAGCTTTCAACTGAAGTGCTCCCAGCTGATTCCTGCAAATGTCCCATGGGCCCCATTCAGCGTGGTGAAATTGCTGACTTAGTCAGCGTGGTGAAATTGCTGATTTAATCAGCATTCATAAGGGGGGCGGTATTCATTGGGCTTCCCTGGTAGCTCAGTCAGTAAAGAATCTACCTGCAGTGCAGGAGACCCAGCTTTGATCCTGGGTCGTGAAGATCCCCTGGAGAAGGAAATGGCAGCCCATTCCAGTATTCTTGCCTGGAGAATCCCATGGACAGAGGAGCCTTGTGGGCTACAGTCCATGGGGTTGCAAGAGTCGGACACGACTTAGAGACTAAACCACTACCTTTAGGGGGTGGTTCAAGAGCCAGTAATGAACTGATCAGCACCTTCTATAATTAGGCATTTGCTCTGCAAGTGACAGGCTTTCCGTGGGTGCCAGCCCTCACCCGTCATTTCTTCCCATATGTTCCCATTTCTTCCCAACACTTAGAAAGGCAGAGCCCTGAGAATCATGCCCCTGTTGGAGAATTAAATGCATCTGAGTGGACGTATGCACCTTACCTGAAGAAAGACAGATATTGTCATAATATTTATCAAAGGACAAAAGAATCCCCAATTATCTTCCATAATCAACTCTCTATTATGGACAGTTGAAGAAACTGGATGTGACAAGGAGTCAAAAACATTACCACTATCGAGCTGCCTTCCTGATGAGCTGCTTCTGTCACAAGTTGTGCACAGATTGAGATGGATGACTTCGCCATTTGTTTTTCCATTAGAGCTGGGGGCTTAGCAGAGAAAAGAAAATGCTGGACTCTGATTTTGTAGGTCACCAATGGCAACCCACTCCAGTACTCTTGCCTTGAAAATCCCACGGACGGAGGAGCCTGGTAGGCTGCAGTCGCTAAGAATGGGGCACGATTGAGCGACTTCACTTTCACTTTTCACTTTCATGCATTGGAGAAGGAAACGGCAACCCGCTCCAGTGTTCTTGCCTGGAGAATCCCAGGGACAGAGGAGCCTAGTGGGCTGCCATCTATGGGGTCACACAGAGTCTGACACGACTGAAGTGACTTAGCAACAGCAGCAGCAGCAGTATTTTGAAAGAGTGATTTAATCAATCTCATTTTTCCCTCCCCCGCCCCACCACGATGTTTCTATTGACTCTTAAGTAATAAACATATCAATCTATGGTCATTTTAAGTTGGAAACACAGTCTCAGTTCAAAAATTAAGTGTGTTCAACCCAAATTGGATTTAGTGTCAAATACCTTGTCCTCTCTCAGCTCTGTCTTCCTCAGGCTGGAAGCTTGCTGGGAGGAAAGCTGGTTGCTGCTGCTTCTCTATTTTTCTTCCTTTGGCTTTCCTTCTCTCCCTTCCCAACTGGCTGTGTTACTGAACCAAACTTGGGTCTGCTGGCCTGAGGGCAGTAAAGCCAATCTACTGATAGTGGGTTGTGGTGAAGTATTTCTTGTTGAACATTTATTGTTAAGGTGCTATACAAGGAGTCTGAAACAGTGCTCAAAAAGCCCAAACTCCCTGATGGGATTCAGCAAATCATTTTTAAAGGCCAGGTGAGGGAGGGTCCCAGGGTACCTGGTCACCTCGTGCACAATTCTGATTGGTTGATGGCAAGGTAACAGGGCGGTGTTATGTGCTCTTTATCATCAAGCAGTTAATTTATTCAATTTGGTGGGGGTTTTAGCTTCTATAAAACAACTCAGAAAATGTCCTTCAGATATTATTATCTAGGTACTTCAGCGAGAAGCTAAAGCAGAGGATACGGGGGAGGAATCTGTCCTGAGACGGTACCATACTGCTCTGCTTGGTTACAGCTGGCTAGTTTCTAACTTCTCCAGGATTAGGAGTACAGCGAAGAGGGGCGGGTGGTGAGAAAGGTTCTCAAGTGAATTGGTGGTCATGTAGCAGGCTTGGCAGGATGTTAACGTTGACTCGATCTTCATGAGCTTTTTTTTTAGGATTTCTTTTTTTGATTTTTTTTTTTTTAAGGGTTGAGGAGCTTTATTTTGCTTTCTTGCTTGTAAGGATCCAATTCCCTCCAGGGTAACTTAAAGTTTGTAATTCCCTTGAAGGAAAGTGCCATTAAGAAGGGTGTCCATTGTGGTGCCTTCAGGTTCTTAGTTGATTTTTTAAAAAAATTTTTAACTTTTAGTTGGAGGATAATTGCTTTACAATGTTATGCTGGTTGATGTGGACCATTTTTAAAGTCTTTATTGAATTTGTTACAGTACTGTTTGTTTTATGTCTTAGTTTTCTGGCCTCAAGGTATGTGGGATCCCACTGGACCACCAGGGAAGGCCTCTTCATGAGCTTTTCTGTAACTGAGCTCTGCTCTGCATTCCTCCTTTGTCCCAGGCTGGTGGCTGATGTGTCTAGGGTACTGCTATTAAAGTTGGGCTTGTGTGGCTATGTCTAGCATGCTATCTGTTTTTGTTAATAAAGTTTTGATGAAACACAGTCATACTCAACTTGTTTATGGCTACTTCCATGACACAAAGAGTTGAGTAGTTGCCACGCAGACCATACAGCCCTCAAAGGCTAAAAGATTTACTGTCTGGCTTTCTCCAGGAAAAGTTTGCTGGCTGCCTTGTCTAGAGTTTGGGTGGTCATTTTCAACTCCTTCTGGAACCAGTAAGCATACAACTTTTCCCTTCAGTTTCTTGTTGCTAGGTTCCTTCCAGCCTTCTGGGATGTCCTTTGTTTGACCCCATGCTGGCTTTCTCCTGTGGTTCACATCTGACTAAGGGAAACTTTGCACACCCCTTGCCTTGCACGATAGAAGAACCAGTGACCTGTTCAGACTTCTCTTAGGCTCAGAGTGGAGCCTTAAGGGTAGTGGAGAGGGTAGGGACTCATGGTGTGGCAATAACTCTCTACAGGAAAATCTCTTCCTAAATCCTTCACCTTTGCATATCTTTAATCTGGCTGAACATCCAAGGGTCACAAACTGGTTTTAAGTATTTCCTTTATAAATTCTGTACACTTACAGTGTGTCAACAGCCTCTATCTATAGTATAGTATAGTTTAGAGGGGGTGTGATGGTCAGCAGTCTGGGTAGGGGGAGGGGATGTGATTACTGGTGTCACCAATGTGTATGGTCAGGTCTCCTGGAGAGGAATGCAGGAATGCACATGCCCCCAGGGGTGTGGTTCAGAGCTTTCCACTTGACCACAGGATGATAATAGTCCAGAGAGTGAGCTGAGGTGCGAACTGAGTGAGAAAACATTGTTTGAGAGGGTAAAGGGAAGAGGGGAAGGAAGAGAGACCCCTAAATGGAAGGGTCCAGAGGCTCAAGCACTGCTTCAAACCAGAAATACATAAAAATGCAAGGCTACAGCATGGACTATAATCCGTGGGATTGGGCAGCATGCCTAGAACCAGCCCATCCTGCAGCTGTTACGCTAGACCTCTGGGAAGCAGTAGGTAATTGGGAAGACTGTGTCTGAGGCAGATGGTGGCCAGTGGCCAGATCTGACCCATATATGTGTATTGTTTGGACCACAGAATTTTTATTTTGTATTTTTTTAACCTGAAAAACTTGGCTAGTACCGAAAGATTTAAAGTTATTAGCCACAAAAAGCAGATATTTTGTCAAGATTTCCGCCACTCCCTTCTGTCTCCCCACCACTGAGGAGTTACCAGTTTTCGTTGTGTTTCTACTGTTTCGCCTTGCTCACTTCAATTATTTAGCTTATCTGTCTGACTCCAAAGGCATTGGATTTTTGACCCTTAGTTTAAAAGGGTTTTGGACAGCGAAAGCTGTTTGGTTTGCTGTAAAGGTTGCTTTAGATAATGCACACAATGCCTGGACTGAGCATGGCAAGTGTTAAATGTTCAGTAAACATAACATCTCCTCATCTCTACTTCCTCATCATTGTTTTGCCCCAGGTATATTTCAAGGCTGTCAGAAAGTCTTAGACTTGATGAGAGAGAAGAGAGTCTTCTGTCTTTAAGCATATACCACTTGGTATTTTACAGGAGAGATAGGCAGTGTCATCCTGTTTGGCTGTCAGAATGAACTGCAGGAATTGTAGCAATTAAATCCTTCTTGGTTGTGAGTCAGGTTGTAGCGACCCGGGATATGACACCCAGTGCAGTGTACTTATGCCAGATAAGCCATTCAGGCAAAACCCTGTTTAATCCAGCAGGCACCTTGAGGTTGTCTACCTTTAGAGGGGATAATAAGGCAGATGTTAAGTAGACACTTTTAGGTCTCACAGTCTTCTTTCTGTTCAGTCACCGGATTTTGCACTTTGCTTGAACCAGAGAAATAAAGAATAGATCACCCTGGACTCTGTGTTTGCTATCAGACATGAAATCAGAACTGTAACTGGATCTGTCAGAGAAGTCCCTTTAAGAAAGAAATAATGTACCATATCACCCCTTCTAAAGACACCCCAGGGACATAAGAGTCCAAGGAGAATCTCAGCACATATGAGATGTGCTTCTTTTCAGTCTGAAATGTAGTGGTGAAGAGGAGTTTAGAAAATTAAGAAGAAAAAATGACAGTCAATATAGTCTGAGAATATTTTTATATCTCTAGATTTTTTTTTCAGATTACTAAAGAATACCCATCAAAAGCTGTATCTGTCAGCAAGGCCTTCACACGTCTGCATACACGAAGTCTATAAAAGCAAAAATTTCCTCTTCCTAATGAGATTCTGCTTACCTGATTATTTTTATTCCTTGATAATTTTTTCTTATTTTAAGAAAATGCAAGACTTTCTCCTGCATTCTATTTTCTTAGAATATCTAAAACCATGGTTGAAAACAAATGATTGGAATTTTGGCATAGTTTTGACACATAATATAATTCCTTGCTTTATCAGTGGGTCTCAAACTGTACTGTATATAAGGATCGCCTGGAGGCCATGATTTGTAGATAAATTTTAATAACCAGCAATGTGGGGAAAACAAAAACTCCTGAATTGTTGCATCTGCTGATTTTCATGGTGTAAATACTTCCACCAAGGCAAATTTCAGTCTACTTATGTGAAGTTCATTGGCTCAGAAATTTCTCAGATTCCTGAAATTTTAACATTCTGTTCTTGGAAGTTGGTACTCACCAGCTCCAGTACACCACTGTCTTGAGGGCCTGTGAAAACTAATATTTCTGCATTCTACCTCCAGAGATACTGACTCAGTATGTCTGGGGTAGGACTGGAGAATTTGCCTTTTTCAGGAACTTCCTGCATCTAACAAGCCTGGGATGCTTAGAGCAGCATTTTCCAAATATGTCCGGTGGAGCCTAAGTTTACTAAATGTGAACAAATATTTCAGAGGAAAAATAGAAGACTTCAAGTGGTTAAATGTTGAAAAAGGCCAGGACGGTGAAGTTCAGTAGGTTTTCTTTAGTGCAGGATTTGCCAAGTTCTAGCATGTACACTTCTGCAGGGTGATACATCAGGAAGAGGGTATCCAATGTAGTTTACTTCAGAAATTATTTGGTCCTAGGGCTTTTTTTCCAGGCATGCTGTTTTGGGGAAGAATCTTAGTATATACACTTTCCCTTTGTAGAACTAGAGTTAGACTCTGAGCCCCAGGATTTTGTAACCAAATTTGTTTTCACAATACAGGGCATGAAGCTGTCTTGTAGGCTTTTCAGAGGAAATTTTAAACAATGAGTAGCACACGGCAAGTTCTTTATCTAAATATAACTTTTCAGTACCACCTCATTCAGTATGAAATCGAGGCTAGCGAACAGATAGAGAGCTCCTTAACATGCTTGAAGCTTGTAGCCTAGAGGAATTTGAATCATTCCATCCACCAATTTTAAAGCTAGAAGAGGACTTAGAGGTTGGAGTCGGAGAATTTCAGAGCTAGAAGAGGTGGAAGAGGTCATTGGATCAAACCTTCTTTTTTAACATATGAGGAGGGTAAACATCCAGGGAGATGAGGTACCTTTCCCAGTGCTGGGGCTAAGACTGATGCCATCCAGTGCTCTTTTCACTGTACTAAAATTTCTTTCTTTCCTGGGAAAAGTTCAAGATCCCAGCTGCCTCTGATGCCTGTTTGAATCAGGAGGCCAAAAGTCCAAATGTCCTCCTCCGAGCAGTTTTAGAATAATCCTCTTAAATTAAACTGGATATCTGCATCCTTTGAAATTCTGATTCATCAGAGGTGTTTGATTCTGATAACCCACCAGGGAGGAAATTATTCTCTGAGGCCCAGAGGCTGCTGGAAGTCAAGCTGTCAGAGTTCCACCAGCACACAAGCTCTCTTTCTCTCCTTTTATCAGAACAGCTGGGAACAAGGGTATGGAGGGAGGGCTGTGTGAGGAAATATGATCCTGCAGAAAGCTGGCATGTACCCAGCTCTGGTGCTGGGAGGGCAGTAATATTTTCTAATGTTAATTAATGAGAGTCAAATATAAATATCAAACACAACACCCTCTATGTGTGACAGCAGAATGTTTAGAGAAAAGTTACCAAAGACAAAGCATTCCTTTGTACTCTTTAAAATGACTCTGTCCACTTTTTATTTGACATGTATTATGCCACTGAAACACAATCTGAGGGGGTTTGGTTGAGTTCATGGAATAGAATAATTAGTCTCTTATCCCCCTCTCAGGACCTTCCCTGGCCATTCTCCCATGCTCATGTATAAACCATAGGTGACTCAGTAAGTACCAAGAGTGGTGTTGAGGGGACACAGTTAAAATCAACAAGGCTCACTCTTTCCCCTAACTAATTAGGCACATTTCCTGAGTACCAGTTGTATGTCAGATAGTGTGCTAGGCTCAGAGGATGCAATCTCAAGCAGCAAGCCTGTGCCTGCACTCATGAATCTAGAAGTCTGTGGGAGAAAAAGAAAATCACAAACATGTATGTAAAATGACCAGTTGTGATAAATGCTTGAAAGGAAGGTGCCTGGGCCTGCAAGAGTATGTAACATGGCATGTGACCTAGAGCAGTGTTTCTAGAATTCAGTGTGATGAATCACCGTTTTTCCCCTCTAATCTGTCATGAACTGATGCTGGCATAGCTTTGGTTCCTGTGTGTGACTAACCAGGTTCAAAAAGATTAATTTAATCATCATGTGCTTAGATGCCATAGTAATATCAAAATACCAAAGGTTTTGAATTCTGATTTCTCCATTTCTGCACATATCTCTTTGTGTACAACTTGTGGGCTGGCATTAGACTGTGGACTGCCCTTTGAGTAGCCCTGACCTAGACTGTCAAATCAAGCAAGTTTTCCTGGAGGAAATAATATTTTGCAAAGTGATCTGAAGGATGAATAGGCAAAACAGATGGGCAGCAGAATTCCAGGTTGAGGGAACATGGATGACACCAGGATCTTGAGTGTGAGAGTGAGTGGGAGACCCATCAGGGTGAGTTAGCTGGGAAATGCCAGGCCACACCTATGTCAGCTTCCCATTGTCTTCCTGGGGCAGCTCTCAGAAGGTTCTCAACAGTGCATTGCAGTGTGGTCAGTATGTTAGGTGGAAGTCAGAAGACCCATTAATAGATTATTGGAATAATTCAGGTAACTTGGCTAGGGTGGGGCAGTGGACATCTAAGAGGTGGAATATTGAGAAAGAATAGCAGGATTTGGTGGTGGAGTGGATATGGGGTTGAAGGAATGGGAAAGATCAGTTATTAGTTATTCTCATCTTCAACTCTACTGCAGACAAAGAATATTACTTCTTTTATGCTTAGGACCCAAGGACTCTCTTTATCTCTATGGCAGTGTCCTGGCAGGGAATGGAGGTCGATTTTCAAAGTCCTTTGGAGGCCACATCAATATTTTTGATGTGCTTCACAACTACCATTCTTTCTCCTTTAAACGTTCTATTTATGGAACTAATTGAGATCTTCCTTTGTGTATAAAATATCCATTACAGTGTTTCTCCAGTTTTTTTTCTTAAAACATTAATTCTAGAAAGTATTGACATGAGCTGGATGAAAAAGACACCCTGTAAAAGAATCTATATGGGAAAATCCTGCTAGACAGAAACTTTTCCTACAATGCAGGACTTCTTGGAGCATTTACTATGTTAATGCACACCTTCAGCTTCCAAGAGAGGAAGTGAAACATACAGGGTTTCCACCACTTGTTTAGTTATGGGGTCCTTTTTGCTAGGAGCAGCTACTAGGCTGGTGTTTTTTGGAATATATTTTGGAAAAGGATGCTTCGTGGTGACCAGAGGAGCTCTATCCTCAGCACCTGAATTCAGTTTTGCTTCACATATTTTGAGGCAAGAAGAGGTTTTTTATTTTTTTTCTTCCTATCACAGGACAACCTAGTTCTGTTTCATAAGGTGCTTTCACCTAAGTGCTAAGTGAGTCTTGGGAATCAGAACAGTTCCCCCTGTACCTGATTAACTTGCATTTCCAGCTCTGTGGTGAAAACTGCTAAGGCAACTCTAAGTATCAATCTGGGTGCACCATCCAGCGTGTCTGTCTGGGGCCATGTGTCCCACCCAGGCAATAAGTCTGGCTGGGAGAACATCAAGAGCCACCCTGATGGAATTAAGTGACACTTGTGTAATAGCAGTAAATTTTCTATGTGAGCTGAGTACAGCACAGCAGTAGTTATAAATGATAGCTATGTCAGTGGAGGCTGCCCTTCTCGCTCCCCTTCCTCCCTCTTTCCTGGCCTTTGAAGGCCACCGATAACAACAGAAAAGAAAAGATTTTTCTTTATTCAGTAAGCAAGTTTCATGCAACTGTAACACCGACATCTATAAGCATGTAAGCGAGATCAGGGCCTCTCAGTCCTGAAGGTGCAGAGGAATCACCTGGAGAGTGCTGTAAACACGATCAGCTCTGAAAGCAGTCAGTCTATTGGGGCCAGAGAGTCTGCATTTCCAACAGGCTCCCAGGGGGCCAGAGCCGCAGTGAACAGGATGCATGATTTTTTTTTGATTGATTAGTAGTAATTCACTTACCTTTATTCAGTTTTATAGTTTCTTGTCATTTTTAATATAATAACATCATTAGAAAACTAAAATTAAGTTAAATTAAGCTATTTCCAATAGCTGAGAAACAAAATGCTATAATTTTTAATCACCCCTGATATGATTTGTGAAAAAGCATACTATTAAATAAAATGCTTACAATAGTATTATCAAATATTATAATCAGTTCAGTTCAGTTCAGTACTCAATCGTGTCCGACTCTTTGCGACCCCATGAATCGCAGCACACCAGGCCTCCCTGTCCATCACCAACTCCTGGAGTTCACTCAGACTCACGTCCATCGAGTCAGTGATGCCATCCAGCCATCTCATCCTCTGTCGTCCCCTTCTCCTCCTGCCCCCAATTCCTCCCAGCATCAGAGTCTTTTCCAGTGAGTCAACTCTTCACATGAGGTGGCCAAAGTACTGGAGTTTCAGCTTTAGCATCATTCCTTCCAAAGAAATCCCAGGGCTGATCTCCTTCAGAATGGACTGGTTGGATCTCCTTGCAGTCCAAGGGACTCTCAAGAGTCTTCTCCAACACCACAGTTCAAAAGCACCAATTCTTTGGTGCTCAGCTTTCTTCACAGTCCAACTCTCACATCCATACATGACCACTGGAAAAATCATAGCCTTGACTAGACGGACCTTTGTTGGCAAAGTAATGTCTCTGCTTTTCAATATGCTATCTAGGTTGGTCATGACTTTTCTTCCAAGGAGTAAGAATCTTTTAATTTCATGGCTGCAGTCACCATCTGCAGTGATTTTGGAGCCCCCCAAAATAAAGTCTGACACTGTTTCCACTGTTTCCCCATCTATTTCCCATGAAGTGATGCAACCAGATGCCATGATCTTCGTTTTCTGAATGTTGAGCTTTAAGCCAACTTTTTCACTCTCCTCTTTCACTTTCATCAAGAGGCTTTTTAGTTCCTCTTCACTTTCTGCCATAAGGGTGGTGTCATCTGCATATCTGAGGTTGTTGATATTTCTCCCAGCAATCTTGATTCCAGCTTGTGCTTCTTCCAGCCCAACGTTTCTCATGATGTACTCTGCATCTGAGTTAAACAAGCAGGGTGACAATATACAGCCTTGATGTACTCCTTTTCCTATTTGGAACCAGTCTGTTGTTCCATTTCCAGTTCTAACTGTTGCTTCCTGACCTGCATACAAATTTCTCAAGAGGCAGATCAGGTGGTCTGGTATTCCCATCTCTTTCAGGATTTTCCACAGTTTATTGTGATCCACACAGTCAAAGGCTTTGGCGTAGTCAATGAAGCAGAAATAGATGTTTTTCTGGAACTCTCTTGCTTTTTCTTAAGTTGAATAGTAATATCTTTTTATTTTTTTTAAATTTTATTTTATTTTTAAACTTTACAATATTGTATTGGTTTTGCCAAATATTGAAATGAATCTGCCACAGGTATACATGTGTTCCCCATCCTAAACCCTCCTCCCTCCTCCCTCCCCATACCCTCCCTCTGGGTCGTCCCAGTGCACCAGCCCCAAGCATCCAGTATCGTGCATTGAACCTGGACTGGCGACTCGTTCCATATATGATATTATACGTATTTCAATGCCATTCTCCCAAATCATCCCACCCTCTCCCTCTCCCACAGAGTCCAAAAGACTGTTCTATACATCAGTGTCTCTTTTGCTGTCTCGTATACAGGGTTATTGTTACCATCTTTCTAAATTCCATATATATGTGTTAGTATACTGTATTGGTGTTTTTCTTTCTGGCTTACTTCACTCTGTATAATAGGCTCCAGTTTCATCCACCTCATTAGAACTGATTCAAATGTATTCTTTTTAATGGCTGAGTAATACTCAATTGTGTATATGTACCACAGCTTTCTTATCCATTCATCTGCTGATGGACATCTAGGTTGCTTCCATGTCCTGGCTATTATAAACAGTGCTGCGATGAACATTGGGGTACACGTGTCTCTTTCCCTTCTGGTTTCCTCAGTGTGTATGCCCAGCAGTGGGATTGCTGGATCATAAGGCAGTTCTAGTTCCAGTTTTTTAAGGAATCTCCACACTGTTCTCCATATTGGCTGTACTAGTTTGCATTCCCACCAACAGTGTAAGAGAGTTCCCTTTTCTCCACACCCTCTCCAGCATTTATTGCCTGTAGACTTTTGGATCGCAGCCATTCTGACTGGCGTGAAATGGTACCTCATAGTGGTTTTGATTTGCATTTCTCTGATAATGAGTGATGTTGAGCATCTTTTCATGTGTTTGTTAGCCCTCTGTATCTCTTCTTTGGAGAAATGTTTATTTAGTTCTTTGGCCCATTTTTTGATTGGGTCATTTATTTTTCTGGAGTTGAGCTGTAAGAGTTGCTTGTATATTTTTGAGATTAGTTGTTTGTCAGTTGCTTCATTTGCTATTATTTTCTCCCATTCTGAAGGCTGCCTTTTCACCTTGCTAATAGTTTCCTTTGATGTGCAGAAGCTTTTAAGTTTAATTAGGTCCCATTTGTTTATTTTGCTTTTATTTCCAATATTCTGGGAGGTGGGTCATAGAGGATCCTGCTGTGATGTATGTCGGAGAGTGTTTTGCCTATGTTCTCCTCTAGGAGTTTATAGTTTCTGGTCTTACATTTAGATCTTTAATACATTTTGAGTTTATTTTTGTGTATGGTGTTAGAAAGTGCTCTAGTTTCATTCTTTCACAAGTGGTTGACCAGATTTCCCAGCACCACTTGTTAAAGAGATTGTCTTTAATCCATTGTATATTCTTGCCTCCTTTGTCAAAGATAAGGTGTCCATATGTGTGTGGATTTATCTCTGGGCTTTCTATTTTGTTCCATTGATCTATATTTCTGTCTTTGTGCCAGTACCATACTGTCTTCATGACTGTGGCTTTGTAGTAGAGCCTGAAGTCAGGTAGGTTGATTCCTCCAGTTCCATTCTTCTTTCTCAAGATAGCTTTGGTTATTTGAGGTTTTTTGTATTTCCATACAAATTGTGAAATTATTTGTTCTAGCTCTGTGAAGAATACCGTTGGTAGCTTGATAGGGATTGCATTGAATCTATAAATTGCGTTGGGTAGTATACTCATTTTCACTATATTGATTCTTCCAATCCATGAACATGGTATATTTCTCCATCTATTAGTGTCCTCTTTGATTTCTTTCACCAGTTTTTTATAGTTTTCTATATATAGATCTTTAGTTTCTTTAGGTAGATATATTCCTAAGTATTTTATTCTTTCTGTTGCAATGGTGAATGGAATTGTTTCCTTAATTTCTCTTTCTGTTTTCTCATTATTAGTGTATAGGAATGCAAGGGATTTCTGTGTGTTGATTTTATATCCTGCAACTTTACTATAATCATTGATTAGCTCTAGTAATTTTCTGGTGGAGTCTTTAGTGTTTTCTATGTAGAGGATCATGTCATCTGCAAACAGTGAGAGTTTTACTTCTTCTTTTCCAATTTGGATTCCTTTTATTTCTTTTTCTGCTCCAATTGCTGTGGCCAGAACTTCCAAAACTATGTTGAATAGTAATGGTGAAAGTGGGCACCCGTGTCTTGTTCCTGACTTTAGAGGAAATGCTTTCCATTTTTCACCATTGAGGATAATGTTTGCTGTGGGTTTGTCATATATAGCTTTTATTATGTTGAGGTATGTTCCTTCTATTCCTGCTTTCTGGAGAGTTTTTATCATAAATGGATGTTGAATTTTGTCAAAGGCTTTCTCTGCATCTATTGAGATAATCATATGGTTTTTATTTTTCAATTTGTTAATGTGGTGTATTACATTGATTGATTTGTAGATATTGAAGAATCCTTGCATCCCTGGGATAAATCCCTGGTCATGGTGTATGATCATTTTAATGTGTTGTTGGATTCTGATTGCTAAAATTTTGTTAAGGATTTTTGCATCTATGTTCATCAGTGATATTGGCCTGTAGTTTTCTTTTTTTGTGGGATCTTTGTCAGGTTTTGGTATTAGGGTGATGGTGGCCTCATAGAATGAGTTTGGAAGTTTACCTTCCTCTGCAATTTTCTGGAAGAGTTTGAGTAGGATAGGTGTTAGTTCTTCTCTAAATTTTTGGTAGAATTCAGCTGTGAAGCCATCTGGACCTGGGCTTTTGTTTGCTGGAAGATTTTTGATTACAGTTTCAATTTCTGTGCTTGTGATTGTTCTGTTAAGATTTTCTATTTCTTCCTGGTCCAGTTTTGGAAAGTTGTACTTTTCTAAGAATTTGTCCATTTCTTCCATGTTGTCCATTTTATTGGCATATAATTGTTGATAGTAGTCTCTTATGATCCTTTGTATTTCTGTGTTGTCTGTTGTGATCTCTCCATTTTCATTTCTAATTTTATTGATTTGATTTTTCTCCCTTTGTTTCTTGATGAGTCTGGCTAATGGTTTGTCAATTTTATTTATCCTTTCAAAGAACCAGCCTTTGGCTTTGTTGATTTTTGCTATGGTCTCTTTTGTTTCTTTTGCATTTATTTCTGCCCTAATTTTTAAGATTTCTTTCCTTCTACTAACCCTGGGGTTCTTCATTTCTTCCTTTTCTCGTTACTTTAGGTGTAGAGTTAGGTTATTTATTTCACTTTTTTCTTGTTTCTTGAGGTATGCCTGTATTGCTATGAACTTTCCCCTTAGGACTGCTTTTACAGTGTCCCACAGGTTTTGGGTTGTTGTGTTTTCATTTTCATTCATTTCTATGCAAATTTTGATTTCTTTTTTGATTTCTTCTGTATTTTGCTGGTTATTCAGCAGCATGTTGTTCAGCCTCCACATGTTGGAATTTTTAATAGTTTTTCTCCTGTTATTGAGATCTAATCTTACTGCATTGTGGTCAGAAAAGATGCTTGGAATGATTTCAATTTTTTTGAATTTACCAAGGCTAGATTTATGGCCCAGCACGTGATCTATCCTGGAGAAGGTTCCATGTGCGCTTGAGAAAAAGGTGAAATTCATTGTTTTGGGATGAGATGTCCTATAGATATCAATTAGGTCTAACTGGTCTATTGTATTGTTTAAAGTTTGTGTTTCCTTGTTAATATTCTGTTTAGTTGATCTATCCATAGGTGTGAGTGGGGTATTAAAGTCTCCCACTATTATTGTGTTATTGTTAATTTCTCCTTTCATACTTGTTAGCATTTATCTTACATATTGCGGTACTCCCATGTTGGGTGCATATATATTTATAATTTTTTTATCTTCCTCTTGGATTGATCCTTTGATCATTATGTAGTGACCGTCTTTGTCTCTTTTCACAGCCTTTGTTTTGAAGTCTATTTTATCCGATATGAGTATTGCTACTCCTGCCTTCTTTTGGTCCCTATTTGCATGGAAAATCTTTTTCCAGCCCTTCACTTTCAGTCTGTATGTGTCCCCTGTTTTGAGGTGGGTCTCTTGTAGACAGCATATGTAGGGGTCTTGTTTTTGTATCCACTCAGCCAGTCTTTGTCTTTTGGTTGGGGCATTCAACCCATTTACATTTAAGGTAATTATTGATAAGTATGATCCCGTTGCCATTTACTTTATTGTTTGGGGTTCGAATTTATACACCGTTTTTGTGTTTCCTGTCTAGAGAATATCCTTTAGTATTTGTTGGAGAGCTGGTTTGGTGGTGCTGAATTCTCTCAGCTTTTGTTTTTCTGTAAAGCTTTTGATTTCTCCTTCATATTTGAATGAGATCCTTGCTGGGTACAATAATCTGGGCTGTAGGTTATTTTCTTTCATCACTTCAAGTATGTCTTGCCATTCCCTCCTGGCTTGAAGAGTTTCTATTGAAAGATCAGCTGTTATCCTTATGGGAATTCCCTTGTGTGTTATTTGTTGTTTTTCCCTTGCTGCTTTTAATATTTGTTCTTTGTGTTTGATCTTTGTTAATTTGATTAATATGTGTCTTGGGGTGTTTCACCTTGGGTTTATCCTGTTTGGAACTCTCTGGGTTTCTTGGACTTGGGTGATTATTTCCTTCCCCATTTTAGGGAAGTTTTCAACTATTATCTCCTCAAGTATTTTCTCATGGTCTTTCTTTTTGTCTTCTTCTTCTGGGACCCCTATGATTCGAATGTTGTAGCGTTTAATATTGTCCTGGAGGTCTCTGAGATTGTCCTCATTTCTTTTAATTCGTTTTTCTTTTATCCTCTCTGATTCATTTATTTCTACCATTCTATCTTCTAATTCACTAATCCTATCTTCTGCCTCTGTTATTCTACTATTTGTTGCCTCCAGAGTGTTTTTGATTTCATTTATTGCATTATTCATTATATATTGACTCTTTTTGTATTTCTTCTAGGTCCTTGTTAAACCTTTCTTGCATCTTCTCAATCCTTGTCTCCAGGCTATTTATCTGTGATTCCATTTTGATTTCAAGATTTTGGATCAATTTCACTATGATTATTCAGAATTCTTTATCAGGTAGATTCCCTATCTCTTCCTCTTTTGTTTGGTTTGGTGGGCATTTATCCTGTTCCTTTATCTGCTGGGTATTCCTCTGTCTCTTCATCTTGTTTAAATTGCTGAGTTTGGGGTGTCCTTTCTGTATTCTGGCAGTTTGTGGGGTTCTCTTTATTGTGGCGTTTCCTTACTGTGTGTGGGTTTGTACAGGTGGCTTGTCAAGGTTTCTTGGTTAGGGAAGCTTGTGTCAGTGTTCTAGTGGGTGGAGCTGTATTTCTTCTCTCTGGAGTGCAATGAAGTGTCCAGTAGTGAGTTATGAGATGTCTATGGTTTTGGGGTGACTTTGGGCAGCCTGTGTCTTGGAGCTCAGGGCTGTGTTCCTTTGTTGCTAGAGAATTTGCTTGGTATGTCTTGCCCTGGAACTTGTTGGCTCTTGTGTGGTGCTTGGTTTCAGTGTATGTATGGAGGTGTTTGATGAGCTCCTGTCAATTAATGATCCCTGGAGTCAGGAGTTCCCTGGAGTCAGGGTTTGGACTTAAGCCTCCTGCTTCCAGTTATCGGTCTTATTTTTACAGTAGTTTCAAAACTTCTCCTTCTATACAGCACCATTGATAAAACATCTACATTAAAGATGAAAAGTTTCTCCACCGTGAGGGTCACCCAGAGAGGTTCACAGCGTTACATGGAGAAGAGAGGAGGGAGGAGGGAGTTAGAGGTGACCTGAATGAGATGAGGTGGAATCAATAGAGGAGAGAGTGGGCTAGCCAGTAATCACTTCCTTATGTGCACTCCACAACTGGCCGCTCAGAGATGTTCACGGAGTTATACAGAGAAGAGAAGGAGGAGGAAGGAGACAGAGGTGGCCAGGAGGATAAAAGGGGGAAATGAAAAGGAGGGAGACAGATCCAGCCAGTAATCAGTTCCCTAAGTGTTCTCTACAGTCTGGAACACACAGAAATTCACAGAGTTGGGTAGAGTAGAGAGGGGTTAGGGAGGAGACACAGGCGACCTGGTGGAGAAAAAGGAGAGTTCAAAGGGAGAGAGAGCAATCAAGCCAGTAATCTTGCTCCCTAGTGAAAAATGGGTCCTGAAGATTGGGTTCTTAAAGGTACAAAATTGGTAACAAATACATAAAAGCAAAAATTAAAAATCTAGAGTAGAGTTTGGAATTTCAAAAATACAATGTTAAAGAAAAGAAGAAGGAAAAGAAAGAGAGAAAAAAAACAAACAAAAACAAAGTTGCAAAAATTATAAAGAAAATATAGGTTCAAAATTGATAACGAATACCAAAAAGCAAAAGTTAAACATCTAGAGTAGAGTTTGGAATTTCAAAAATACAATGTCAAAAAAAAGAAGAAGAAAAAGAAAGAGAGAAAACAAACAAATAAAAACAAACAAAATCGCAAAAATTATAAAGAAAATACAGGTACAAAATTGATAACAAATACCAAAAAGCATAAATTAAAAATCTAGAGTAGAGTTTGGAATTTCAGATATACAGTGTTATATAAAAGAAGAAGAGAAAGAAAGAGAGAGAGAGAAAAAAAAGTCACAAAAATTATAAAAATAAATATAGGTACAAAATTGATAACAAATACCAAAAAGCTAAAATTAAAAATCTAGAGTAGAGATTGGAATTTCAAAAATACAATGTTAAAGAAAAGAAACAAAAAAAAACAAGGTCACAAAAATTATAAAAAATATATATATGATGTTTGCTTTAAAAAAAATAGGGTCCCTTTTTTTTTTTGCAAAGTAATAGTAGGTTATAAAAGTGAAAATTAAAGGAATAATAGAGGACTTAAAAATTTTTTTTAAATTAAAAAAAAAGAAAGAAAGAGTGATCATAAAAATAGTAAAAATATATCTAGGACTTTCTTTGGTTTTGTTGTGAGTATTGTGGGGTCAGTTCATTTTCAGCTAGTTCCTTGGTCCGACTTATATTTCTCAAGATCTATAGGCCCTTTCCTATGTAGTCGGTACTAACCACAGGGTTTAATCTATTGCCTGTAGCTTCCAAGGCGGTTCCCTCTGTTATAGCTTCTTCTGTTTGCTGGTCTCTTCCGTGTCTGGTTTCCACCTGGACACAAAGGGGACGGTGGTGGACACTTTTTTTTTTTTTTAAGGCTCACTTGTTCAGTCACGCTGTGGGGAGGGAGGGACGCTGCAAACAAATAACACTGGTGTGTGCTCGCAGTGCCTCAACCACACTGGGTCTGCCCCTGCTCACAGTGCGTATAGCCTCCCTGCCCACACTGCTCCGGCTCTAGGTTGCTCTGCCGGGAACCATCCGTGGCCGGCCCTGGGCTGCTTGCACCTCCCAGGTCCAGACCGCTCAGGTTCAGGCACTCGGGTAGTCCTCAGAGGCCCAGACTCTTTTGGGCCTGCGTTTTGTGCCCTTCCCAGGTCCAAGCAGCTCAGGTGATGAGGTGTTTGGCCAGCGCGATTGCTGCAACTTATCGCCTCACCGCAGCTCGGTTATCTAGGTGTACAACCAGTGCACCTTCTCAGGCGGATGTTGACCGTCCAAACCCCCAGGAAGTTTTAGTTAGCAAAAAAGCCTGCTTACAGTTTTATAGATAATGTCTCTCTGGGGCTGTGATTGCCCACTTCCAGCTCTGGCTGCATGTCACCGGAGGGGGATGGTCTGCAGCCAGCTATCTCTGTTCAGTCCTTTGTTCCGTGAGCGGGCCTGGCAGTGTCTTAGGTTAGGGCTGGCTTTTCGCGTGGTAGATATCCCACAGTCTGGTTTGCTAGCCCAAATTATTTCGCTCAGATAGTGCTCAGGGTATTCAGGCCAGATCCTTACTCTAAGCGATGCAGCCCGCGCCGCACCTCCCTGCCCAGCCCCCGCTTTCTAGTGGCGTGTGCAGGCCTCTGCGCTGCTTCTCCACTGGGGGAGTTACCTTAGGGCTTGCAATCTGCGGGTTTTAATTATTTATTTTTCCTCCCTGTTATGTTGCCCTCTGTGCTTCCAAGGCTCGGCACAGATTCGGCAATGAGAAGGTTTCCTGGTGTTTGGAAACTTCTCTCTTTTTAAGACTCCCTTCCCGGGATGGAACTCTGTCCCTCCCTCTTTTGTCTCTTTTTTTGTCTTTTATATTTTTTCCTACCTCCTTTCGAAGACTTGGGTTGCTTTTCTGGGTGCCTGATGTCCTCTGCTGGCATTCAGAAGTTTTTTTGTGGAATTTACTCAGTGTTTAAATGTTCTTTTGATGAATTTGTGGGGGTTTTTCAGTGAACCAGCAGATGTTGGCAATTTGGTTTCTGGTTCCTCTGCCTTTTCAAAACCAGCTTGAACGTCTGGAAGTTCACAGTTCACGTATTGCTGAAGCCTGGCTTGGAGAATTTTGAGCATTACTTTACTAGCGTGTGAGATGAGTGCAATTGTGCGGTAGTTTGAGCATTCTTTGGCATTGCCTTTCTTTGGGATTGGAATGAAAACTGACCTTTTCCAGTCCTGTGGCCACTGCGGAGCTTTCCAAATGTGCTGGCATACTGAGTGCAGCACTCTCACAGAATCATCTTTCAGGATTTGGAATAGCTTAACTGGAATTCCATCACCTCCACTGGCTTTGTTCGTAGTGATGCTTTCTAAGGCCCACTTGACTTCACATTCCAGGATGTCTGGCTCTAGGTCAGTGATCACACCATCATGATTATCTGGGTCGTGAAGATCTTTTTTGTACAGTTCTTCTGTGTATTCTTGCCACCTCTTCTTAATATCTTCTGCTTCTGTTAGGTCCATACCATTTCTGTCCTTTATCGAGCCCATCTTTGCATGAGATGTTCCCTTAGTATCTCTAATTTTCTTGAAGAGATCTCTAGTCTTTCCCATTCTGTTGTTTCCCTCCATTTCTTTGCATTGATTGCTGAGGACGGCTTACTTATCTCTTCTTGCTATTCTTTGGAACTCTGCATTCAGATGCTTGTATCTTTCCTTTTCTCCTTTGCTTTTTGCTTCTCTTCTTTTCACAGCTATTTGTAAGGCCTCCTCAGACAGCCATTTTGCTTTTTTGCATTTCTTTTTCTTGTGGATGGTCTTGATCCCTGTCTCCTGTACAATGTCACGAACCTCAGTCCATAGTTCATCAGGCACTCTATCAGATCTAGGCCCTTAAATCTATTTCTCACTTCCACTGTATAATCATAAGGGATTTGATTTAGGTCATACCTGAATGGTCTAGTGTTTTTCCCTACTTTCTTCAATTTAAGTCTGAATTTGGTAATAAGGAGTACATGATCTGAGCCACAGTCAGCTCCTGGTCTTGTTTTTGTTGACTGTATAGAGCTTCTCCATCTTTGGCTGCAAAGAATATAATCAATCTGATTTCAGTGTTGACCATCTGGTGATGTCCATGTGTAGAGTCTTCTGTTGTGTTGTTGGAAGAGGGTGTTTGCTATGACCAGTGCATTTTCTTGGCAAAACTCTATTAGTCTTTGCCCTGCTTCATTCTGTATTCCAAGGCCAAATTTGCCTGTTAGTCCAGGTGTTTCTTGACTTCCTACTTTTGCATTCCAGTCCCCTATAATGAAAAGGACATCTTTTTTGGGTGTTAGTTCTAAAAGGTCTTGTAGGTCTTCATAGAACCGTTCAACTTCAGCTTCTTCAGTGTTACTGGTTGGGGCATAGACTTGGATTACTGTGATATTGAATGGTTTGCCTTGGAAACGAACAGATCATTCTGTCGTTTTGAGATTTCATCCAAGTACTGCATTTCGGACTCTTGTTGACCATGATGGCTACTCCATTTCTTCTAAGGGATTCCTGCCCGCAATAGTAGATACAATGGTCATCTGAGTTAAATTCACCCATTCCAGTCCACTTTAGTTCGCTGATTCCTAGAAAGTCGATGCTCACTCTTGCCATCTCCTGTTTGACCACTTCCAATTTGCCTTGATTCATGGACCTGACATTCCATAGCGTGGGCGGCTGTGATGAGCACAGAGTGTGGGCAGCTGTGAGGGCACACAGAGCACCAGCGAGAGGAGCTACCCCACGTCCGAGGTCAGGGGCAGAAGCCGGGAGGACCCCGTGCCCGAGGGGCAGGGGCCAAGAGGAGTTACCCCACGTCCAGGATCAGGGGTAGTGGCCAAGAGTGCCAGGCTGCGACGGCACAGGAACGGCTGAGAGGAGCTACACCAGTCCGAGGTCAGGGGCGGTGGCCTGAGGAGCAACCCCATGTCCAAGGAGCAGTGAGTGATCACACCATCGTGATTATCTGGGTCATGAAGATCTTTTTTGTACAGTTCTTCTGTGTATTCTTGCCACCTCTTCTTAATATCTTCTGCTTCTGTTAGGTCCATACCATTTCTGTCCTTTATCGAGCCCATCTTTGCATGAAATGTTCCCTTGGTATCTCTAGTTTTCTTGAAGAGATCTCTAGTCTTTCCCATTCTGTTGTTTTCCTCTATTTCTTTGCCTTGATTGCTGGGGAAGGCTTTCTTATCTCTTCTTGCTATTCTTTGGAACTCTGCATTCAGATGCTTATATCTTTCCTTTTCTCCTTTGCTTTTAGCTTCTTTTCTTTTCGCAGCCTCCCCAGACAGCCATTCTACTTTTTTGCATTTCTTTTACAGATAATCATGATGGTGTGATCACTGACCTAGAGCCAGACATCCTGGAATGTGAAGTCAAGTGGGCCTAAGAAAGCATCACTACGAACAAAGCTAGTGGAGGTGATGGAATTCCAGTTGAGCTATTTAAAATTCTGAAAGATGATTCTGTGAGAGTGCTGCACTCAGTATGCCAGCACATTTGGAAAGCTCCACAGTGGCCACAGGACTAGAAAAGGTCAGTTTTCATTCCAATCCCAAAGAAAGGCAATGTCAAAGAATGCTCAAACTACCACACAATTGCACTCATCTCACACGCTAGTAAAGTAATGCTCAAAATTCTCCAAGCCAGGCTTCAGCAATACATGAACTGTGAACTTCCAGATGTTCAAGCTGGTTTTAGAAAAGGCAGAGGAACCAGAGACCAAATTGCCAACATCTGCTGGTTCATCGAAAAAGCAAGAGAGTTCCAGAAAAACATCTATTTCTGCTTTATTGACTACGCCAAAGCCTTTGACTGTGTAGATCACAATAAACTGTGGAAAATCCTGAAAGAGGTAGGAATACCAGACCACCTGATCTGCCTCTTGAGAAATTTGTATGCAGGTCAGGAAGCAACAGCTAGAACTGGACATGGAACAACAGACTGGTTCCAAATAGGAAAAGGAGTACATCAAGGCTATATATTGTCACCCTGCTTATTTAACTTATATGCAGAGTACATCATGAGAAACGCTGGGCTGGAAGAAACACAAGCTGGAATCAAGATTGCTGGGAGAAATATCAACAACCTCAGATATGCAGATGACACCGCCCTTATGGCAGAAAGTGAAGAGGAACTAAAAAGCCTCTTGATGAAAGTGAATGTGGAGAGTGAAAAAGTTGGCTTAAAACTCAACATTCAGAAAACGAAGACCATGGCATCTGGTTGCATCACTTCATGGGAAATAGATGGGGAAACAGTGTCAGACTTTATTTTTTGGGGCTCCAAAATCACTGCAGGTGGTGACCGCAGCCATGAAATTAAAAGACGCTTACTCCTTGGAAGAAAAGTTATAACCAACCTAGATAGCATATTGAAAAGCAGAGACATTACTTTGCCAACAAAGGTCCGTCTAGTCAAGGCTATGATTTTTCCAGTGGTCATTTATGGATGTGAGAGTTGGACTGTGAAGAAAGCTGAGTGCCGAAGAATTGATGCTTTTGAACTGTGGTGTTGGAGAAGACTCTTGAGAGTCCCTTGGACTGCAAGGAGATCCAACCAGTCCATTCTGAAGGAGATCAGCCCTGGGATTTCTTTGGAGGGAATGATGCTAAAGCTGAAACTCCAGTACTTTGGCCACCTCATGTGAAGAGTTGACTCACTGGAAAAGACTCTGATGCTGGGAGGGATTGGGGGCAGGAGGAGAAGGGGACTACAGAGGATGAGATGGCTGGATGGCATCACTGACTCGATGGACGTGAGTCTGTTAACTCCGGGAGTTGGTGATGGACAGGGAGGCCTGGCGTGCTGTGATTCATGGGTTCGCAAAGAGTCGGATACGACTGAGGGACTGAACTGAACTGAATGAACTGAAGGAGCAGTGGCTGTGCGGGCGCAGGAGGGCCTAGAGGAGCTATTCCATGTCAAGGTCAGGAGGGGCAGTGGTGAGGAGATACCCCTTGTCCAAGGTAAGGAACAGTGGCTGTGCTTTGCTGGAGCAGTCATGAAGAGATACCCCACGTCCAAGGTAAGAGAAACCCTAGTAAGATGGTAGGTGTTGCAAGAGGGTATCAGAGGGCAGACACACTGAAACCATAATCACAGAAAACTAGTCAATCTAATCACACTAGGACCACAGCCTTGTCTAACTCAATGAAACTAAGCCATGTCCGTGGGGCCACCCAAAACATGCTGGTCATGGTGGAGAGGTCTGACAGAATGTTGTCCACTGGAGAAGGGAATGGCAAACCACTTCAGTATTCTTGCCTTGAGGACCCCATGAACAGTATGAAAAAGCAAAATGATAGGATACTGAAAGAGGAACTCCCCAGGTCAGTAGGTGCCCAATATGCTACTCGAGATCAGTGGAGAAATAACTCCAGAAAGAATGAAGGGATGGAGCCAAAGCAAAAGCAGTACCCAGTTGTGGATGTGACTGGTGATAGAAGCAAGGTCCAATGCTGTAAAGAGCAATATTGCATAGGAACCTGGAATGTCATGTCCATGAATCAAGGCAAATTATACTCCTTACCCCCTACCAAAGTTCTGGCCAGATCCAATGGACCAGGTGTTTAACATAATCAAAGTAGCTCAGGCCTAAGACAATAGGAAATGATAGGCTATGAGGAGGTGAAGGATTGTGGCTGCCTGGGTGAGTGCCATTCTTCAAGGCATTTTCAGTAAAGTATCTAACAAGCGCAGTGCCAGCTTAGGTTGTGGTCACTCACACACTCTGTCACCCACACCCTTACATCTCCTTACCTCATCTATACCAATTACCACGTCCCTGAAATTTCAGACCTCCTACAGTGCTACTTCCCCAGTCATAGCTCCCTAGCTCCCCTTGTTTCCCTAGTTCCCCTTGCAGAACAACTCCACTTGCCATGAAACATAACCACTTAGTTATCATGTGCCTGAGGTAATCCATCATCCATTCAGACAAATGGATAAATGCTGGTTATAAATGCCAGGTGACCTGGCAAATTGGAAACATAACATAAGACAAACTATCGCATTTTTAATGATCTGGTGTGATGTTGGTTTGTGTCAAGGTTCATGCCCAGAAAACTAAGGGTGATTTTGTAGCTGGTGAGGAAGGTGGAAGGTGAAGTTGCTCAGTCGTGTCCGACTCTTTGCAACCCCATGGATGGTAGTCTACCAGGATCCTCTGTCCATGGGATTTCCCAGGCAAGAATACTAGAGTAGGTTGCCGTTTCCTTCTCCAGGAGATCTTCCCAACCCAGGGATTGAACCCGGGTCTCCTGCATTGTAGGCAAACACTTTACCATCTGAGCCACCAGGGAAGTCAACTGGTGAGAGCCAACTAATATTCCAGGTTCCCTAGGAAAATGACAGCCAGTGTCAACCCTCTATATTTTGACTAAAAGAAACTGCCTCCCTTCAGAGAGGCATTCTTTCCTCTTGTGTTTTGAGGAAGAAAACCAGACTCTGAACTTTTCTGCTAAATGGGAATCTGGGCTATCAAAGCTATAGTTAGTATCAATGAGGTTTCTGCCTGGCCTAACACAGCTTAAGTTTGACATCCAAAGAAGTCGTCCAAAAACTGTCAAGTTTTTAAAGACTTTCCATAGTTTGGAATTGCAGATAAAGCATTACAGACATGCTCAAGTATCTGTTACTGTAGATTTTAGCCTGCAACCCTTCATAATCCAGAGCTTTTAAAAAGAGTTGCAATGGTGAAAATTAAGAAATCCAAATGAAAGTTGGAGATTATGATAAAATATGTAAATGCTGGCTTATTCTGTCCATTATAATAAAAAACATCAAGTGGAATGTTTTGTTAGGAATCATGTTAGATGCTCTCCAGTAATTATATCATTTATTATACTTAAGAACCCTATGAGGATGATACTATCGTGACTCCTTTTTAATAGATGAGGAACCTGAGGACCAGAGAGATTAAGTACATTGCCCAAGGTTACCTCGCTAATAAACAAGAGACCTGAGAGTGGAACCAGGTATCTGACTCCAGTGAGTCTTAGGTCCTTAGTCTTTTTGACCCCGCCAAGTTGGCAGGCAATGATTTTTGTTGATTGTGCTGGTGTGTGGAGGTAATCTAAGGAATCAGCTAGTGTCTGGGAATGTAATCAACTATTCTAGAATATAATCAGATTAGCTTTTGTGTTTCTATTTCAATATTCAACATTTCAGTCAATTCATTGATCCAAAGTCTGCTATCCTCATTAAATATTATTAACACTTTAAAATCATGTGTATTGAACTAGTGGAAGTGATTTATTGTGCTATTTATACTTTTACTCCTAAGAGTAGTTATGGATTAAAAAAAATATTTAAAACATTTTTTGATGCATTGAGGGCTCCTGAAGAAGTGAGTGGCTATTACCCAAATATAAAATAACCACTGAATTCAATTGCAGTGAGAAAGCAATTATTGAGTTCCTATTTGATGCTTTATGCTTATCTTGGGCTGGAAAAAATGAGTGAATTTCTTGCCCTAAAGTCATTCATAATTGGGAGGAAGACAGACAAGTAGAGAAGTATTATATGACAATGTGGAAAGAGCCACACGAGGGATAAGAAACAAGGAGCTGAGAGGGGAGTAACCAGATGAAAGACTGTCACCTCAGAGGCATGACTCACACCTGCGCACAGCCATTCCCTCAGTGAGCTGGTCATAGTCTTAAGTGTTCCACTAACACGTAGGAACAACACAGTTTCTTAACATGTGCTGGGAGTGAGGTGGGTGCTTGTGAAGTAAGGGAAATCATTAGCATATTCTTTTTTTTAATTTTATTTTTAAAAACTTTTTATTTTGTATTGGCGTATAGCTGGTTAACAATGTTGTGATAGTTTCAGCTGGACAGCAAAGGGTCTCAGCCATACACACACATGTATCCATTCTCCCCCAAACTCCCCTCCCATCTAGGCTGCCACATAACATTGAGCAGAGTTCCCTGTTCACTTGCATATCCCTAATTTAGGGTTGTTTACATTTCCTAAATGTAAAATTGATCAAATTTCCAGTCCCTCACATCAGTGACACCACCCTCTCTTCCCCCTCTCAAGCATTCCACCCTGGCCACACAGAACTCTCCAGATACATGTTCATACCGGGGTTTTAGTACTTGCTGTTCCCTTTACTGGAATAGTCATCTCCCAGGTAACCATGTGGCTGGTTCCCTTGCCTCCTTGAAGTTCTAACCCAATTGTCACCTTAGTGCAACTTGCCCTGGCCACTCCCATCCCCTCTGAGTCCCAGGCTCCTTCCTTGCATTGTTTTCCCCACTATACTCATCATTGTGGGACACATTCTGCACTTTGGTTGTGTGCTTATTAATAGTTATATGTATGTCACCATAGCAAATAGCTCCCTGAGGCCAGGGGTTTTGTTCCAATTCCCTGCTGCGTCCTTGGTTTGCAACAGCATCTGGCTCACACAATATTTGCTAAGCAATTACTACGGTCAGGTGGACTGTTGCTATTCAACTACTGGTGTTAGCCAAGAGTTATTAGTTATTATCTTCTGTTAATAAGCAAAAAGTCCCATAGAATGCAAAATTACATAATCCTTCAGCATTCTTCCCTGGGAAAGCTCCTCAGTCAACACTGTCCCACTCTCAATAATGCATGAGGTTTATTTACACTGAAAAACACTGAACTTTGACAGGCAAATAAGATTCAGGACTGTGTAAATTGGAAACCAATGTATGGAAGCCATGCATTTCCAGGAGGTGTTTCCAGGACCTAATTGACAACCTATGGAAAAGTCTTACAGATAGATTGTGAGGGTGAGAACCTCAGTCTTGTCAAAGTCATGAGTTGGGGGAGGTTAACCCACAGTACTAAATCCAGAAGAAATTGAAGAACATGCCAGGATGTGAGCTGTAAAATTCAAAATGAGAAATGGACCTGTTACAGGGACTAGAACTTTCTCTGGTGTGGCTTGAGCAGCGTCCTCTCACCCTGTTGGCAGAAGGACATGGAAACACCAATGACATTCACAAGCCTTGGTGGGGAGAATGGGATCTTCGGATATTCACACTTAGGTTTCCTCAGTGAGATAGTCCAGTCCACCTATTGGGATTTATCTGCCACTGAACCAGGGCCAGGACATCTTTCTCTGCATGCCTCTCTCCCTCTCTTCAGCTGCTAGAAGAAACATCGCTTTTCTTTTGATGCAGCAATTCCTTCCAACAACACAGAGCCAAACCTTGCTCTGTTCTGTGAGCTGCCTTATCTTGTTAAGGTAACTACATTCTTCATTGTCTCGATTGATTTGGTCATTTAATTCTGATGGAACAACCTGATATTTAATGTCTTGGAACATCCTCTGTCTTCCAAATATCCTCTCTTCTTCCTAATGAATTAGAATAGCATCATTGTTGCCTTTGCCTCCCCCCATATCTTCTTAATAGCAGATAGTGGTTCTGGAAAACAAAGACTTCTTCCATCCTGATTGTGTGAGTGACAGCAAAAGAAGGCTTATAGATATATGCATACTCAGGCAAATTGTTGGGTTATTTTAAAACAGTGTCCTTTTTGTGTAATGATTCCTGAACACCAGATTGGTGTCTGGACACTGACTGTCATTGAAGTTTATTGAAGAGACACCTAGTGGGGCTGAAGCAGAAAACTGTCACTCTGAATTCTGCATTGTAAGGGCTGGAAATTCAGTGCCGACAGGGACCCCTAGTGTCCTACAGAAATCGAAGCTCGATGATGCTGGAGATTCTTTAAATGCTGTTTTCTGTTTTCAATGTGTCAAACAAGAGTGTACTTTTTATTCTTAGTTTGCTGTTCTTTGTGAAATAAAGAGGCATACATAGCCTATTCAGGATTTCTGACTAGGTATTTGTAAGTTGGTGAATTTAACTAACCTTTCTGTGCAGGAAGTGATTTTTGTGGAGCATGCTATGGGGAGCCAGGATACACGGTTTCCATCAGCCTATAATGGCACTGTGTCTCATTTACTGAGCACTTACTGTGATGCTCACTCAGTCGTGTCCAGCTCTTTGCGACCCCATGGACTGTAGCCCACCATTCTCCTCTGTCCATGGGATTTCCCAGGCAAGAATACTGGAATGGGTTGCCATGCCCTCCTCCAGGGATCGAACCCGTATCTCTGGTGTCTCCTGCATTGGCAGGCAGATTCTTTACCACTGAGCCATCCGGGAAGCCCTGAGAACTTACTCCTCACACGTAATCCACATACCATATAAGTCACCGTTTAAAGTGTACAATTTTATATACAGGGTGGATAAACCATGAAGTGCTACTGTATAGCACAGGAAATTATATTCAATATCCTGTGATAAACCATAATGGAAAATAATATGAAAAGGAATGTAGATATATGTATAACTGAGTCACTTTGCTGTACAGCAGAAATTAAAACAACATTGTAAATCAACTATACTTGAATAAAATAATTTTTTAACAAGTGTACAATTCAATGGCTTTTATTAGTTTTGCAGCCATCAGTATAATCACTTTGAGAACATTTTCATCACTCCCTGAAGAAACCCTGTGCCTCTTAGCTATCATGTCAAGGCAATCAGTTTTTAAAATCCATTTTAAGGAATCTCCATACTGTCTTCCATAGTGGCTATATCAATTTACTTTCCCACCATCAGTGCAAGAGGGTTCCCTTTTCTCCACATCCTCTCAAGCATTTATTGTGTGTAGATTTTTTGATGATGGCAATTCCTTAAAAAACTAGGAATAAAACTACCATACAACCCAACAATCCCACTACTGGGCAGGCATATACCCTGATAAAACCATAATTGAAAAAGACACATGTACCCCAATGTTCATTGCAGCATTATTTAAAATAGATAGAGCACAGAAGCAACCTAGATGTCCATCAACAGATGGATAGATAAGAAGCTGTGGTACATATATACAATGGAATATTACTCAGTCATAAAAAGGAATGCATATGAGCCAGTGCTAATAAGGTAGATGAACCTAGAGCCTATTATACAGGATGAAGTAGGTCAGAAAGAGAAAAACAAATATTGTATATTAACACATATATATTCCATATTGACACATATACATTCCATATATATATATGGAATGTAGAAAGATGGTACTGATGAGCCTATTTGCAGGGCAGCAGTGGAGACACAGGCAGAGAGAACAGACTGTGGACACAGTGGTGGTAGGCGGGAAGGAGAGGGTGGACGAATGGAGAGGGTAGCATAGAAACATATACACCACCGTATGTAAAACAGAGCCGGTGGGAATTTGCTGTATGACTCAGGGAACTCAAGCCGGGGCTCTGTGACCACCTAGAGGTCTGGGATGGGGTGGGAGGTGGAGAGAGAGTTTCAAGATGGAGGGGACATACTTATACCTATGGCTGATTCTTGTTGATGTATGGCAGATACCAACATAATATTGTAAAGCAATTATCCTTCAGTTAAAAATAAATTAAAAAAAACATTTTATTGAGGTGTGATGTTAAAATAAAACCTGTACATATTTAATGTGTACAACTTGATGAGTTTGAGGATAAGTATACATATGGAACAGAGAAGGCAATGGCACCCCACTCCAGTACTCTTGCCTGGAAAATCCCATGGATGGAGGAGCCTGGTTGGCTGCAGTCCATGGGGTCGCGAGGAGTCAGACACAGCTGAGTGACTTCACTTTGACTTTTCACTTTCATGCATTGGAGAGGGAAATGGCAACCCACTTCAGTGTTCTTGCCTGGAGAATCCCAGGGATGGGGGAGCCTGGTGGGGTACCATCTATGGGGTCACACAGAGTCGGACACAACTAAAATGACTTAGCAGCATACATATGGGATAGGCTTCCTTAGTGGCTCAGATGGCTCAGAATCCACCTGCAATGCAAGAGACCTGGGTTTGTTCCCTGGGTTGGGAAGATCCCCTGGAGGAGGGCATGGCAACCACTCCAGTATTATTTCCTGGAGAATTGCATGGGCAAAGGAGTCTGGCAGGCTGCAAAGTCAGACACGACTGAGCGGCTAAGCACAGCACAGCACAGACATATGTGATGGAGAAGAAAATGGCAACCCACTCCATTATTCTTGCCTGGAAAATTCCATGGACAGAGGAGGCTGGTGGCTATAGTCCATGAGGTCGCAGCAAGTCAGACAGGACTGAGCAACTGAGCATTCACATACATATGTGAAACTGTTACCACCATCAAGGCCATAAACATATCCATCACCTCAGGACTTCCCTGGTGGTCCAGTGGTTAAGACTCTGGGCTTCCAATGTAGGGGTGCGGGTTTGATCCCTTGTTGGGGAACTAATTTCCCGTAATTGTGCAGCTGAAAGTAATTCCATTACCTATGAAATTTTTCTCCTGCCCCCTTTATTATTATTATTCTCGTGATTCTTGTGATAAGAACACTTAACATAAGATTTATGCTCTCAGAAGATTTTAAGTATACAACCCAGTGTGTTAGCTGTTGGCACTATGCTGTATAGCAGATCTCCAGAATTTATTCACTGCACAAAACTAAAGCTTTGTATCCTTTGACCAGCACCTCCCCATTCCCCTCTACCTGCAGCCTTTGGCAGCCACTACTGTGCTCCTCCTTCTATGAGTTTGACTATTTTATTATGTATTCCACCTATGAGACAGATCATAACAGAATTTGTCTTTCTGTGTCTAATCAAAGCCTGCCTTCTTAACCATTACACTTTTCAGCATGAACCTGAAGCGGGGTTAAAATGTCATCTTTCTCTCGCTTTCTTTTTTCCTTCCTTCCTTCATTCTTCCTCCCTCCTGCTTCTCTGTCCTTCTTCCCCAGTCTCTGTCTTTCCTTCCTTTTAGCCCCTTCTTGACTCTTCTAAGTTGATAAGTGTATCCATTTTCCATCAGAAGCTTGGTGACATTTGCAATGGGAATAGATTTGCTTTTATCAGGGTTGTGCTTATAATGGCATTTTGGAATAACCCATGGGAATTGACATGTTTTGTCTTAACACTGCTAAACACTCTCCCATGTGAAATCAAAGCAGACCTTTCATGTTTCATGGCTGGGTAATGGCTTTTCTTGGACAGTGTCCAATCCAGCGAAATGATGTTATTTTATTCTCCAGATGAAAACTGATATTTGACTTTTTCCAGCTCTTCAATTATCCTGTCTTAGAACCTCCACCTCAGCTGAAGAGGTAAATCTATTTTAAACAGTCCTATGGACTCTGTGGGAGAGGGAGAGGGTGGGAAGATTTGGGAGAATGGCATTGAAACATGTAAAATATCATGTATGAAACGAGATGCCAGTCCAGGTTCAATGCGTGATACTGGATGCTTGGGGCTAGTGCACTGGGACGACCCAGAGGGAGGCTATGGGGAGGGAGGAGGGAGGAGGGTTCAGGATGGGGAGCACATGTATACCTGTGATGGATTCATTTTGATATTTGGCAAAACTAATACAATTATGTAAAGTTTAAAAATAAAAAAATAAAAAAAAGAACGTACTCTTTGCTGAAACTGACCCATCACAATTGAGGGTATCATTTGTTGGGAGTTGAGCATGCAAATCCTTTTATCTCACTACAGTGCCTGGAACCTCATGGCTTTCTCCAACAACCAATACTTTTGGGTTTTTCAATTTTGTTTTGTTTTTGAATTAGACCTAGGAGGAAAATTTTCAAGACTTTCAGGAAAAAAAATTCTGATTCAGTCCTATGTGGCGAGGTTGTAGACCAGGTGGTTGAAGAGATACTCCGTATGGGTCTTGCTCTTAGACCTAGTTGGGGTCAGGGTCACTCAGGATGCACATTCACCCAGGCAGGTGACATGGATGAGGGGGTCCCCCGTGGGGACTCCTGGGCTCGGCCCACGAATGCCTGTTCCCACATCTCTAAGTGCACTGAATACCCTCTGAAGGATTTCACACCCCCAAGAAATTTGAATATGTGTGCTGCAAATGTCACAACAGAGGATGGGAATAAAAGACGTATCTGAAAAAAAAAGGAAGCAATTCTTTGGTCAGTATTTTTTCTTGGAAACTTTGCCTCCCAAGTCTTGTGGTCTGTCACCGAAATGGTGATTATCCCCGAGGCTTGGGAATTTGAGCCAGAATGGACCATCCTACCCCATTTTCCTCAGTATAATTATGTGTCCTGTGATGGGCATCTAACTCAAGCCGAACTTCTGACTCATCTTAGAGGCATTGTTGTGGGGCTGGTAGAGAGAGGGTCCCTTACTCTGAAGATTGCAAGAGCAAACAGCCATTGAAATCTGAAGCTGCAGAGATAATCTATGTTGCCAAGTGGAGAGAACTTGCTTAAGGAGGAAAGCAGAGTCTGAAGGTGATGGACAATTGCATCTTAATGACAAATCTGATGTGTTGGATCCAGCCGTGCCTGAATGTGACATATGCCTTCTCTCTGTTTCAGTTATGAAAACCTATACATTCCTGTTTGGTTCAAACTAATTTGAATTGGATATTTGTCACTTAAAACTGAAAATGCCCCAATTCAACAACATATGCAGAAATTTCTGGTCAGATAAAACATGAAATGAAATAATATGCCAATCCCTCTCTGTTATGATATTTCCTTGGCCCCACTGAAAATGTATCCCTTGTGGTGATCACATTCGAGTCTAATTTCTCCAAGATGTATGTGTGAGACATTGTGTTTCTGAGAGACTCTTTACACTCAACCTATCTTTCCTAGTCGGTGAAGAATCTGCCTGCAATGCAGGAGACCTGGGTTCAATACCTGGGACAGGAAGATCCCCTGGAGAAGGAAATGGTAGCCACTCCAGTATTCTTGCCTGGAGAATCCCACGGACAGAGGAGCCTGGCAGGCTACAGTCCATGGGGTCACAAGAGTTGGACATGACTTAGCGACTAAACCACCACCACCATTATCCAGTCATCTGCAGGATTACTTCAAACACAAGGAGGGACCCCCAATTCACACTGGGGAGGGCTGGGGAAGCCTTCCCAGAAGAAATGATGGTTACATTGACTCAGAAAGGCAGAGGGAGAAGAATGAATAATTCTGGCAACGGAAGCATCAGGCCCAGGAATGTGAATCAGCATTGGGCTTTTTAAACAAGGGGGAGAGCAAAAAATGTTTGGAGAATGAGACACAAGGTTGTATCTTGGAGTACGTGGAGAGATGCTGAAGGATTTACATCAAGGGAATAAGGTCAGACCTGCATTTAGAGGGTTTACTGTGTATGGAGAAGGATAGTGTGTGTGTGTGTGTGTGTGTGTGTGTGTGTGTGTGTGCTGGGAGTGGGCTGGGAACAAGCAGTGAAATGACTAGAAGCCCAGAGATAATGGTCAGATGAGAGGCAAGGCCTCATTGAAAGGCTGGTGATGAAGCTGAAGAAGAGGTTGAGATGGAGAAGTCAGAGCATGTGGGTCTTGAGTTCTGAGTCCTGAGAGGCCTGAGAAGGAGAGTGAAGGCAGAAATATGATGCAGCATCAGATGCTCTGGATGATGCCAAAGCAAAAGTGTTCAGACACTAGTTAAAGACTGAAAGGAAGACTTTATTCAAGAGAAATTACAGCAGTAGGGTTTCATGGTAGGGGAGAGATAGAGCTCACTTCCAAACACAAGGAAAAGTAGAAATCTATCCCATGGACTGCAAGGAGATCCAACCAGTCTATTCTAAAGGAGATCAGCCCTGGGATTTCTTTGGAAGGAATGATGCTAAAGCTGAAACTCCAGTACTTTGGCCACCTCATGCAAAGAATTGACTCATTGGAAAAGACTCTGATGCTGGGAGGGATTGGGGGCAAGAGGAGAAGGGGACGACAGAGGATGAGATGGCTGGATGGCATCACTGACTCAATGGATGTGGGTTTGGGTGAACTTCAGGAATTGCTGATGGACAGGGAGGCCTGGCCTGCTGCAATTCATGGGGTCGCAAAGAGTCGGACACGACTGAGCGACTGAACTGAACTGATAGCCCAGGAGCAGGGTGGGGGTCATGGATGGAAAATTACTAAGAGGATCCATAAAGGCCAGGTGGAATCTGACTCAACTGAAGTGACAGGATTCTTCTCAAAAGTGAACCAGGGTGTTTAGACATTGAGGGTGAGGGATGAGGAATTTGATTAAGGACAATCAAATATCAAAGGTGGGAGACATTTGCTATACGGATGCAGCAGGATTCTTAATAAGACTGGAGAAAAGTGGGCTAAGGGCAGAGTCTAAGGTCAGGGCCAAATCAGAGAGGAGCCTGACTTAAGTTTGGTTAAGGGAGAGAGCCCTGGTCAATGGTTATAAAGAAAAATGAATATTAGAGATCTTAAGAGGTCCTCACCATTCCCAGGACTCCAGTACAAACCTCCCCTGCTGCTCAGTTTAGACCAGTGTTGAAGTCTTACTGCCCCTGCTCACCTGCCACCTCACCTGCTCACCTGTGAACTCACAGAGGTGATGCCAGGAGGCCAGGGAGGACTGGGCAGGAAGAGATGCCATTCAGTTCTCTTAGTGGATCACCACTGGCCTTTGAAAGGGCAGTTCAGAAGAAACTAAGAAGTAAAAGCAGATTATAAGGATAAAGACTCCTGGAAGAATTTGAGGAGGCAAGGGCAAAATGCACATTGAGAGGCAACTCTTTACAGTTGTCTGCAAGAAACAACAGTTTGACACACACAGTGCCTACCAGAACTTTCTGTAATAATTCTGCCATTACACGTATAGAAATCCTAAGAGAATGTATACCCTCTTAGCAATCTAAGATCGGCAGCCAGGTCCCACAAATGGGGCTTCTCAAATCTTTAAAACCCACTGACTTCAAAGGGCATCACTTGCAGACTAGAAATGTGGATGTGAGGGTGAACTGGGTGCCCGTCTTAAAATCATGTCTTTGTCAAAATCATGCGGACTTCCACACCTGTAGTTTCATCCTTCTTACCATCAACACCCCAAAAGCTCATGGCAAAATTTTTCTCTGAACATTAAGAAAGAAGTCACACTCTGGCAGCTGTGTCTTGAGTAATCACTTTGAGACAGACCTACTTTCTAGCTGTAAAGTCTAGAATATTTCAATTTCATCGGCTACTTTTCTAATGATTATTAAAATATTTTGAGCATGGCACTGGCTGCATAAAAGGTAGTGATGCCACCTAATCTTTCTTTAATAAGGAAGCATTTTGTATCAGGAGAGATGACACATTTAATGGAATGCAGATGTCTCTCTCTGGGTGTTCCACAATTCTGCCAGCCTTATGAGTCACCTCAACCATTAGTAATAAAATAAAAATGGCTTGAGATCACATCACACACACACAAAGGGAAACACAGCATGCCTTCTACCCACTCTGTGGAATTTCGCAGGGGCAGGGATGGGGTGGGCTTGGCTAACCCTTCTCGGTTTTCTGCTTCTACTAAATTCTCAGTCTCACATCTATCTAGACTCATGTGGTTTTTCTTTTCTCAAATTGAACCCAGTTGTTTTTTCTTTCAATGCCACTTACAGAAAACACTTGTGTGTAGCCCTTTGTAACAAAGGGTGTGAGAAAAGAGAGGGTCTGAATTGCCACAGAGCAGATTCTTTAATACTAATTATGGGCTGTCTCGTTGAGTTAGAAATTGAGATCTCCTCAGCTCTCAATTCATGTTTTTTTTCCCACCCCCCATCTTTTTTTGTTATTTTTGCAAACTGCTTCCTGATTTGGCTGGAGATATCTTCTCCTGGCCTTCATTTTCTTGAAGACTTCATTTTCCTGACCCTGTCTCTCCCGCCTTCTCTCTTTACCCATCAATTTCTTCTACCAACATAGAAGAAATGTCCTCATCACCTTAACCTGTTTGTGAAAAGTTTTTTTTCTTATATTATTATAGAGAGAAATATACTCTCCTTTGACTGACTTATTGGTCTTTCTCAACAGTATCTCAGAGCCTACATTTTCATAGTCAAATGGCTCTTCAGGGTACTTTTGCTAAGCAAAAGACACTTCCTTAAGAGAAATTTCATCAACAAATTTTGAAATAAATTGCTATTTCTCCACTATATTAAAGTCTATGTCATATCCAGATTCTAGTAACTGGTATATCAATATTACTTTTGTAGTATTGCCAGAAAGTGAAAGTCACTCAGTCATGTCTGATTCTTTGTGACCCCATGGACTATACAGTCCATGGAATTCTCTAGGCCAAAATACTGGAGCGGGTGGCCTTTCCCTTTTCCAGGGGATCTTCCCAACCCAGGGATTGAACCCAGGTCTCCTGCATTGCAGGTGGATTCTTTACCAACTGAGCCACCAGGAAAGCCCAAGAATATTGGAATGGGTGGCCTATCCCTTCTCCAGTGGATCTTCCCATCCCAGGAATCAAACCGGGGTCTCCTGCAATTTACCAATTCTTTAGCAACTGAGCTACTACTGCTACTGCTACTGCTAAGTCACTTCAGTCGTGTCCAACTCTGTGTGATCCCATAGACGGCAGCCCACCAGGCTCCCCCGTCCCTGGGATTCTCCAGGTAAGAACACTTGAGTGGGTTGCCATTTCCTTCTCCAATGCAAGAAAGTGAAAAGTGAAAGTGAAGTCTCTCAGTTGTGTCCGACCCTCAGCTACCCCATGGATTGCAGCCTACCAGGCTCCTCCATCCATGGGATTTTCCAGGCAGGAGTACTGGAGTGGATGCCATTGCCTTCTCCGAACTGAGCTACTAGGGAAGACCAATTATTGGCAGAATAAAGGCTATATTTTAAAAATCACTGAGTAAAGAGAGATAAGACTCATTTATGGCCAGATTTAAAATTCATGTTTTTTTCCCCTATCTTTTCTGGTTATTTCTGCAAATTGTTTCCTGAGGAGGAAATCTTTTCCCATAGGCAGTCTCATCATCCTCTTCTTTAGATTTTTATTTTTTGTGAGATAAGCTTATATATCCGGGACACTGTGAATTAGCTGGTGATGGGTATTAAAATAAGAAAACTGGGGCTTTCTTGCATATCTGATATGTGCTATAAAGTAAGGAGTTTGAAAGAGGTGGAATGCTTGCTTTCTTACTTATCATCTTTGTTACAGCCAGAAATTCACACCTGGAAACAAAACTCAGCAATACAGTCCAAGACGAAGTTGTTTCTGGCTTTGCATCATAAAGATTTATCCTTGTCTCCCTGTTACATCTTGAGACTGAAAATCTCTTCCTTTGGATCTTAACTCAGGAAATGAGGGTCAGTCTCCATGGCTTTAATGTTGACAGCAACTCCATAAATTATTTGAAAGTGGCTTACATTTTCTACCTGATCATTTAATCTTGCTTCACATCACATCTCAGAGAGATTTTTTTTCCCCTCATCTGCAAAGTTTGCTAAGAAATTCTCAGGTCAGTTTTGGCACAAAGGTCCACCATCATGGAGGCTTACCATCAGGTATACTTCCATCCTTTCAAGATGGGCATGATCTATAAATGACTTTATGGTGATGATGAACAAGGCATACCAACTCCATCGCTATGCACCCACCGGCATGTCAGCCTCAGAATCACCATGGAACTTCACACAGTGACATCATCAGGACCCTCCAAGGGTACACAGGCATCAGTGGACTGCTCTAGTCTGACTCTCCAACCCTCAACCACCAGCCATACCTAAGCTATACATCTGACTCCATTTAACATTGTTACAGGCTTTACTTCATTGAAAATTCCCAAGAACATTCAGTGAAATATTCATGGAACCTATTCCTGGTCATCTCTGCAAATTTCCCTTGAGGGTTTTATAAGTGCCACAGAGCAATCATTTGGTGGCTTCCTGTGCTCTTTCTTCTTCTCATTCCAGCCCTCCTCCTCATCTTTATGTCAGTTGTTTCAGTGTAATAAAAATAGTAAACATAGCAGAGGCAATACTGGTGGAGATTATTCCATAGCCATGTATGTTTTAGTTATGTTACCCTCATAGCCACACACAATGAGGTAGGTCCTATTATCCCCATTTTCTAGATGAGAAAACTGAAGTCCAGAGAAGTGCCAGCAAGACAGTGGTAGAACCCAGAGTCCTTGCCTTTACCACTTTGCTGTTTGCATGTTGAGCCAAGGTAGGTGTTGACTTTAAACTCTGTAAATGAGGACACTGCTGCTGCTGCTGCTCCTGCCGCTAAGTCGCTTCAGTCGTGTCCGACTCTGTGTGACCCCATAAACGGCAGCCCACCAGGCTCCCCCGTCCCTGGGATTCTCCAGGCAAGAACACTAGAGTGGGTTGCCATTTCTTTCTCCAATGCACAAAAGTAAAAAGTTAAAGTGAAGTCTCTCTGTCATGCCCGACTCTCAGCGACCCCATGGGTCCTCCGTCCATGGGATTTTCCAGGCAAGAGTACTGGAGTGGGGTGCCATTGCCTTCTCCGAAATGAGGACACAGGTCTTATTTATTTATTTTTGGCTTCACTGGGTCTTCATTTCTGCATGTGGGCTTTCTCTAGTTGTGGTGAGCAGGGATTTCTCTTTGGTGCAGTGCACAAACTTCTCATTTTGGTGGCTTCTCTCTTGTTGCAGAGCATGGACTCTAGGCACATTGGCTCAGTAGATGCAGCTCAGGGGCTCTAGAGCATGGGCTCTGTAGTTGTGGTGCACGAGCTTAGCTGCGCTGCGGTGTGTGGGATATTCCTGAACCAGGGATCGAACCTGTGTTTCTTGCATTGGCAGGTGGGTTCTTAACCACTGGACTACCAGGGAAGCCCCAGACACAGGTCTTGATATGCATTTGAATTCCAGCTCAGCCACTTATCATATAACAAGTTACTTCACTTCTTTGGCTCTCAGTATCCTCATCTGTAAATGGGGATGATATGAGAATTTTCCTCATCAGATTCTTGAGACTATACTGCCTGTAACAACATTAAGTGGAGTCTCCAGCATGTTAAAGGCATACAGTGAATGTTAGTGCTGAATATTATAGCAGTCATCTTTGATCAGGAACTCAGATCATGAACTCCTTATTGCCAAATTCAGACTTACATTGAAGAAAGTAGGGAAAACCACTAGACCAATCAGGTATGATCTAAATCAAATCTCTTACAGTTATACAGTGGAAGTGAGAAATAGATTTAAGGAACTAGATCTGATAGACAGAGTGCCTGATGAACAATGGATGGAGGTTCATAACATTGTACAGGAGACAGGGAGCAAGACCATCCCTAAGAAAAAGAAATGCAAAAAAGCAAAATTGCTGTCTGAGGAGGCCTTACAAATAGCTGTGAAAAGAAGAGAAGTGAAAAGCAAAGGAGAAAAGAAAAGATATACCCATCTGAATGCAGAGTTCCAAAGAATAGCAAGGAGAGATAAGAAAGCTTTCCTCAGTGATCAGTGCAAAGAAATAGAGGAAAACAGTAGAATGTAGAAGACTAGAGATCTCTTCAAGAAAATTAAAGATACCAAGGGAACATTTCATGAAATGATGGGCTTGATAAAGGACAGAAATGGTAGGGACCTAACAGAAGCAGAAGATATTAAGAAGAGGTGGCAAGAATACACAGAAGAACTGTACAAAAAAGATCTTCACGACCCAGATAATCACGATGGTGTGATCACTCACCTAGAGCCAGACATCCTGGAATGTGAAGTCAAGTGGGCCTTAGGAAGTATCACTACAAACAAAGCTAGTGGAGGTGATGGAATTCCAGTTGAGCTATTTCAAATCCTGAAAGATGATGCTGTGAAAGTGCTGCACTCAATATGCCAGCAAATTTGGAAAACTCAGCAGTGGCCACAGGACTGGAAAAGGTCAGTTTTCATTCCAATTCCAAAGAAAGGAAATGCCAAAGAATGCTCAAACTACCACACAATTGTACTCATCTCACACGCTAGTAAAGTAATGCTCAAAATTCTCGAAGTCAGGCTTCAGCAATATGTGAACTGTGAACTTCCAGATGTTCAAGCTGGTTTTAGAAAAGGCAGAGGAACCAGATATCAAATTTCCAACATCTGTTGGATCATCAACAAAGCAAGAGAGTTGCAGGAAAACACCTATTTCTGCTTTGTTGACTATGCCAAAGCCTTTGACTGTGTGGATCACCACAAACCGTGGAAAATTCTGAAAGAGATGGGAATACCAGACCACCTTACCTGCCTCCTGAGAAATCTGTACACAGGTCAAGAAGTGACAGTTAGAACTGGTATGGAACGACAAACTGGTTCCAAATTGGGAAAGGAGTACGTCAAGGCTGTATATTGTCACCTTGCTTATTTAACTTATATGCAGAGTACATCATGAGAAACGCTGGGCTAGATGAAGCACAAGTTTGAATCAAGATTTCCGGGAGAAATATCAATAACCTCAGATATGCAGATGACATCACCCTTATGGCAGAAAGCGAAGAAGAGCTAAACAGCCTCTTGATGAAAGTGAAAGAGGAGAGTGGAAAAGTTGGCTTAAAACTCAACATTCAGAAAACAAAGATCATGGCATCTGGTCCCATCACTTCATGGCAAATAGATGGGGAAACAGTGGGAAAAGTGTCAGACTTTATTTTTGGGGGCTCCAAAATCACTGCAGATGGTGATTGCAGTCATGAACTTAAAAGACGCTTACTCCTTGGAAGAAAAGTTATGACCAACCTAGACAGCTTATTAAAAAACAGAAACATGACTTTGCCAACAAAGGTCCGTCTAGTCAAGGCTATGGTTTTTCAATAGTCATGTATGGATGTGAGAGTTGGACCATAAAGAAAGCTGAGCACTGAAGAATCGATGCTTTTGAACTGTGGTGTTGGAGAAGACCCTTGAGAGTCCCTTGGACTGCAAGGAGATCATACCAGTCCATCCTAAAGGAAATCAGTCCTGAATATTCATTGGAAGGACTGATGCTGAAGCTGAAACTCCAATACTTTGGCCACCTGATGGGAAAAACTGACTCATTTGAAAAGACCCTGATGCTGGGAAAGATTGAAGGTGGGAGGAGAAGGGGACAATAGAGGATGAGATAGTTGGATGGCATCACCGATTCAATTTACATGAGTATGAGTAAACTGTGGGAGTTGGTGATGGACAGGGAGGCCTGGTGTGCTGCATGGGGTTGCAAAGAGTTGGACGCAACTGAGTGACTGAACTGAATTGAACTGAATACCCTTTCTATAGATTAGCAAACTGAGACTTGGAGAAGTGAAAGACTTTCCCTAGGGTAAACAGCTTGAAAGTGGCTGTCTAGGCTTGAAACTCAGCTCTGGGACTCCAGAGTCTCTGTTCTTCCAAGCATACCTACCTAGTAATACTTTCATGAGCTCTATCCATGCTGAAGACCACCTGACAGAGGCTGCGTGGGAGGTGGTTTTGCTCAACAAACAGGCTCTGCCCTGATCTTGTACACGATTACTTGTGATAAGAGCCACATGTGAGAAGTTCCAATGAATGGAATAAATGACGTGTGATGAGAGTGCTGACCAGAGAATGGCCACGTGACCATAAACTCTAGTCATTTATGGGTGACTTGAACTTTTTGGCTGAGTGCCTAAATTTCTCCTTTTACTGTGGAACTCTTGTTTTTCTTTAAGCCCGAGTCCAGCTCCATGAGTAACATAAGATCATGTAAATGAGGGTAGGCTTGGAAGGCAGGCTGCTTGTCATACTATAGTTGCTTTGTCGCTGTAATGAAAACCACATGCCCCATGGTATTTTTAGACTAGTTAATATTAGCAGATCAGTAGCATTTTTATTTAGATATTGCTATTCCAGCTGGGCTTCCTCTTATTACTTCAAGAAAATCAGAATGTCTACCGAATGTAAGCCTTCAGGAGAGTGGAAAATGGAAAGAAAACAACCAGCACTTTCCCCTTGACTCTTCTGGTTTCCACGTGGGAGTTACATGTGCTTCCCTGAATCTTTGGGAAAGGAGAGGCTGGCCCAGGGGCTTGCTTTCAGAGAATGGTGGAGGAAGTACCCTGGTGGTCCAGTGGTTAAGACTCCACATTCCCAGTGCAGGGGGTCCAGGTTTGATTCCTGGTCAGGGAACTAAATCTCAATTGTGGAGCTCATGTGCCACAGCTAAAGATCTGGCATGCCACAGTGAAGACTGAAGATTCCACACGCTGTAGCTAAGACCTGGCTTAGTCAAATAAATAAATAAGTCAATAAATATTTGAAAATAGAGAGAGAATAGTGTACTGAGTAACAAGGTGGAAGCAATGATTAAGAAAGACTTGTGTTTGTCCTGGAATCAAGAGAGGAGAGAGGAAAAAAAGAGGAAAGAGGGAAGAAGGAGTTGTCTAACTACCATTAAAGACTTCTTGAAATTACTGGCATGGTATGGTTTTTTTGTTGTTGTTATTTGTTTTGTTTCATTTGTATCATTTTGAGAAAGGTAGGATCATTCCACTCCATTATTGAGACCCCTTTGGAGTCATCCGAATCTCTAAATTTGCTTCTTTCAGAGAAAATTTTTTATTTCTTGGGAAAAGTCCTTAAATTCCTTTACTTCTGGAACAAATCATATGTTTCCTTCTCCACCAATATGAAATATTCACTGTCTCTATGACTAGAAGAGTAAAAATGCCCCTTGTCTCTCCCTGGAGAGAAATTGAGAGAAATGTCATCAAAAGCAGTGACCTCCATCCTTAGGATAGGTCTTTGTGGACCCAAGGGGTGATTGATGGGTATGCTCTCCTCTGCCCAGCAGGCTGGGGGCAAAAGGAGTAAGAGAAAAGAATGGGCAGTGTCCCTTATGATTATCTTTGCTGAGGACCAGTTTATGTCAAGCCCACACAAGCAACGGGCTTCCCTAGTGGCTCAGCTGGTAAAGAATCCACCTGCGATGTGGGAGGCCTGGGTTTGATCCCTGGGTTGGGAAGATCCCCTGGAGAAGGGAAAGGATACCCACTTCTGTATTCCAGCTGTATAGTCTATGGGATTGCAAAGAGTTGGACACGATGAGGGACTTTCACACAAGCAACAGCTCAGAACCTTCTGTTGGTAGAGGGCAAGGCTGATGAGATTTTGCTTTGGCGTATGTATTTTTTTTTTTATTCCATGTGTTGGGGTTATATTGAACTCAATAGTTATACACAGGAAACTGCTGAACTTTCCCCACTGTGACCACCTTGAAAACATACACTGCTCAATCTCCTTTCCCTGTCCCCTTCTGTAGTTTAGTCAAGAAGACAAAATAAGTCTTCTTTTGACAAGTATTACTTCAAGTGTTAAAAGAGCCAATAGACTCTAACTCAAAATTTTGATCTCAGATCCAATTCAAAATTTCTCCTGTTTCTCAAAGCCTAAGCCTGACCCTTGGTCAGGGGTCCCAAAGTTGGGGAAGGAGAGTCTGATCTTAGGGTCTGTTTGCTCATTATTCCTTCTGACTCACTCCCCCTTCTCCATTTGCATTACTACTCTTGGTTTCTCCAGGGCTGGGGAGTAGGAGTAAAGGAGCAAGAGGGCAAAGAGTCTTCTCATGTACTTTGACCTCTGTGATTCTCCCTTGCCTGGCATTGCCAAGGTGTTGGGCACTTCATTACTTTGTTTTATCAGGGGCACTTGTGGGTCATCCACTCTGGGACTTTTGTGCTGGACTGGTTCCCGTATGGGTGATATACATTCTCCAACTGATCTCTTGTGACGCACATTCCTCTTTCCACCCCAAATCCTGTCACAGCGGTTGCATCTCCACCCTGGTACTGCTAGAGTCCTCTTGCTCTGGCAGGCCACCCTAGAGATGGAGTGGAGCCTTTTAAGATATTTTAGTATACATTCCATAGTGTCCACTAGACCCATGAGGACTTATCCATTCATGGTTCACCATCCTGAGAACAGGCAGGTCGCCCCCTCTGCTACCTCTGTCTTTGCCTGCCTTCTGGGGCAGCTTCTGGCAGGCTCCTGCCTTCAGAAATGATCTGTGCATGTGGCAGGCTGTGGTCTCTGTTAGCTATGTCCTCAAGCCTTCATGGACCCATGTAAGGCTCTCCCAAAGTGAAAGGAGAAGAGCCAAGTGACCTCTATTCTTAGGAATTCCCTTGCACAAACTCTATTAGGGAATTCCAAGTCTCAAGTCCCAGATCAAGAAGTAGGCTGTTATCAGAACCCCAAAGCACACCTCATCTTCCTTTCTAGTCACCCTAGACTTCTAGCAGCATGGATTAGTCTATTTTTCCATAGTCTGGAGGTAAAAGATAGGTTTGGCTACCTTGTAGTGAGTTTTGTTATCAAGTAGGTCTCTGGAGGATTGAGGAGGGCAATGCTTATTACTTATTGTTTTCACCTTAGGGGCTTCAGCCAAAATGCAGACAGTAGGAAAAGTTCCATTTGTAACTAATGGAAATCTGTAAATTGGAAGTTCATAAGGAGTTAGCTTTCTGTGCAGACTCCACTTCCTCATGAGTCATTCAGAAATATTCCCAGATTGTATGACCTCTGGAAATTTGTCTTTGCTCTCAGAAACTGTCTGCAAACGTGTACATGTCTTCATAAACAATTACTTGCTGCTGCTGCTACTGCTGCTAAGTCGCTTCAGTTGTGTCGACTCTGTGCGACCCCAGAGATGGCAGCCCACCAGGATCCCCCAGCCCTGGGATTCTCCAGGCAAGAACACTGGAGTGGGTTGCCATTGCCTTCTCCAATGCATGAAAGTGAAAAGTGAAAGTGAAGTCACTCAGTCGTGTCCGACTCCTAGCGACCTCATGGACTGCAGCCTACCAGGCTCCTCCGTCCATGGGATTTTCCAGGCAAGAGTACTGGAGTGGGGTGCCATTGCCTTCTCTGAATTACTTGCTAGATAAACAGAAAAAGTAACAGACTTGTCGAGTCTGGTGGGAAACCATATAGAGCTATAACTAAAATTTACTGAGCACTTCTTCTTTGCTAAGCTTTTTCTGTGTGTGTTTAACTCTTCAAAATCCCTGGAAAGGCTCATTATTATTATCACCGTAACACAGATAAGGAGGTCTGAGGTCCAGATAGTGTAAGATATGTAATGAGGATCACATAAGTGAGAAAACTGGAGCCATGTGCAAGCTCGAGTCACCCGGCTCCAGAGCTTGTAATCACTCTTCTATTCCAGGGCCAGAGTTCCCTGAGGAATCAGGGGTTCCCTATTGCTAGTTTCTAGATAAAGCTCCACTGAGTTTCCTTAGGTGGAATGACTCAGACTTAGGGAAAGGAACCATGGAAAAGGTGATGACTTCTGGGTCAAGACCAGATCTTTTGCATAATAAACTAGATTTAAAGCTAGATGTCACTGCTGTGTGGCGTAGGGAGAATAAGGCATTTGGAGACATGACAGTTTCTTTGGGAATAGGCTTGTTTCCATGATGGAAACCCCATGAGAAGAGTCTGTCATTTTGGATATTTCTCCCTTATGCCACAGGAAAACTCATAAACAGTATAAGGATTTACGTTTTGTAAAGCAGAATGTGTTGTTGGTTTCTTAAATTACTCCAGTTGTTCAAATAATACCAGTACCCCTCTACTCCTCTGTGGTGACACAATGAATGTTTCAGGCACTTGATTAAAGTGTGCTCAGCCCATCAACCTCTTTTCTGAGCTCACCAGAAGGGAGAGGTACCCACTGAAGGGGTTGCCTAGGAGTTCCTGATGGTGATCAGTAGGGGAGGGGCCAGGGCAATGGCAGAGTAGGAAGGAAAACATGATGCTCAGCAAGTTCTAGGAGAAGAAAGGATGTAAAATCAATCTCTCCTTCTAATATTTTCTTAGGGAATCTGACCTGTGTGAGAGGGAAGGGAAGGAAGGAGGATGCTTGGGTTAGATCTTTCTTTACTAAAGATAAAGGTTGCATGATTTCAAAAAGATAGTAAGTCAGAGTGAATCTTGTGTAGCCCATCAAATGGGATTCGGCAGAAAGAGGACTGAGAGGCTGCTGGATGACCAGTGCAGGAGGAAGCCAGACAACAGCCTGTTTGGGATCCTGGCTGAAGTGTCTAGGTGTGGAGCAGATGGTGTTTAACATGAAAGTCAGCAGTATCCACCTCAAGGGAAAGGTGGAGTCTAGGCTAAAGTGGGGTGATCTGGCCACGAAGATAAGAGCATGTGTTAGGCACAGCAACTTAGAGAAATATTCTGGAGCAGGTACCAATACTGCCGACTTCTTCTGCAGTAAGTGTCATTGGAGGACGAGAAAAATGGCAAAAGAACAACATTTACCAGTTAGGGTTAGGGTTCACTTTGCAAACAGACACTGGATACCTCATGTGTCTGGCCTTGCACTAAGCCCTGGAGATGCCAAGACTTTAGAAAGACCTGATCTCTGCTTACAAAGAGCTCACAGTCCAGGGGGATAATCTGGCAAATAAATATGATGGCTTGTTGTAAGTTCTCTGATGGGATACGCACAAGCCCTTTGGGCTCACAGGAGGACAGAGAATCTAGACGTTAACTGGGGGAGATGGTGACAAAGAAGACTTCCTGGAGGAATGACATTGATGGGGATGCCCTATTGATAGGGAAGCATTCAGCACGTATGTATGGGATGAATTGCTGTCAGCCTGGAAAACGGGGAGGGGATGGGGGATTTTTTAAGGCAGATTGTTTTAGGTTCTTACTCAATTTGAGTAAGAGCCAGAGGAAGGAGGAGCCCTGAGGGGACCAGTATGACTAGAGAGGACTGTGGCAGCAGGAAGTGGCTAGAACTGACGCAGGAGTCGGGAACAGATCATGATGGGGTTATAACCAGCCTATGGGGTAGATGGTGCTGTCAGCACTTTACAGAGGAGACCAGTGAGCTCAGGGCTTCAGAGACTTTCCCCAGATCACACAGAGAATGTGGCAGACCTGGTAGTGGATCTAATAGCTACCTCACCCCAAATGGGGAGCTCTTTTCCTATTTTTCCTTTGCATCTTTATTTTGATAAAAGTTTAAGTTATTAAAATTTGTACCCAAATAACACGCTTATCTCCAATAGACCGCTCTGCTCGACGTTAGCCCGGAAGTCATTGCATCCTCTCAGGACTGAACAAACTGTATTAAAACAGATTCTACCCTGATCCTGATGGAGGCAGCAGATCACCAAGAAGTCAGCTCTGTGTAAACTGGCCTGGAGCATTAGCTTGGGAGGGCCAGGCTTCATTTGTATTCCAAGGGAGAGAGTCCAGGGAGGAAAATGCACAGCAGTTTCTTTCATAAAATGTTTAAAGGACTAGTTTGTTCATGACCTTGGTTGATTAGGGTCAGGAACTTGACATCCTAATGCTGAATGTATCAGAAAAATCTGTGTTTGCTCACTGCCCCTGCTCCGAACAGGCTTCTAACTTCTAGCTTTAACTTCCTGCATAGCTCTCAGGAAATGCAAGTTGGTCTGAGGGTTTTTTTGTTTGTTTTTTTCTCTTTCCCTTTCCAGTTTGGGGAAAATCCAGCATAATTGTGGTATTTACCCACTGATAAGTGAAAAATCAACATCATTGCAAACAGTGAGTGTTGGCCTAACTCCTAAGAACTCATAGTACTTCACCTGGGTGGCTGCCTCCTTGGCCAAATGTCTGATGACAGTCTTTCCATGTTGTTACATGGCTTTCGGCTTCAGTCCCTTTTATGTCTTCCTCCCCAGGACTCTGCTGATCCTGGCTTGTCTTGGACAAAGTTGAGAAATAGGCAAAGAATGCCTTTTGGGCTCTGAACCTTCTTTTTCTTCTTCTTCCTATGGGATTCATGCTCAGTGGTTCAGGTGCCCAGTATTACATCATTTATCTCTCCTCTTCCATCAGGATGATAACCAAGAAAGTCATCTCAAATGTAATTGTTGGAAGAGACTAACTTCAATGATAACAGCTTACACATAGGTGGGGCACACTCTGCAAACAGCTTGTTCTCAACGTTTTGTGTACATTGACTCAATGAGTTATCCCAATAATTTTGTACATTGGCTCAAAATAATTCTGTGCACTAGAGAAAGTCATTAGCTCTCTCAGTCACAGAGCAGTTAGTTTACTGACCCAAGGTCATAGTGTTAGAACTTGGTAGAGATATTTGAACCCAGGAGGTCTGACTTTGTCCATGGGCTCAGGCAATTCATTAGGAGAACAATAACAATTCACTGATGGGGACGTGCATTACTTCATTTAATGTTCCTACATAGTTTTGATATATGGTTTTATAACTCTGTTTTACAAACAGAAAAATGAAAGAGGAATTGCTGAGATTTCGTAACTAGTAAGTGGTGGAGAAGAATGTGGAGCCATGGTCTGAGTGGGGTGCCACTGCCTTCTTCGACTATCTACCATAGCATTCCTGAATTCACGTCCTCAATCATGGATTGTCAGGCTCTGCAGATTTTGTGCTTTAAATAGTATCAGAATATTAAGATAGATTATTGTAGCTATCCTTGTAGTTGAGACAATAGGTAAAAAGGAGACAGGAGAAACATTTTATCTGGGAGTGGGGAAAGTGGGCGCTGAGACTTTCCTGGATGTCAAAGTTACAGTTTGTAGGCTGGTGACCATTTGGCCATCCTAGCATGCTGGCCTCATTCAGAAGCTTTTTCTCTTCAGTTCTAACTCACTGTATTTGACTGTCTGCACCCCAACAGTGCACAGCCTCCCCAAAGTGGCTATGACTGAAACTAAACTCCCCTTTTTTATTTTCCAATGGGTTTAACAGCATCACCTAAATGGGAATGCCCTTTCTCATTCACCTCCTACATTTAATCAGCCCCTGCGTTCCACAGACCCTGCCTTTTACAGACATTTCTGGTCTATTCTCTTATACCTCCTCACTCGTCCTGTCTTTGTTCATCATCCTCACCTAAATGATCATAGGAGTGAGTTTCCCCCTCACTCCTGGTGTCTCTCTTCAACAGTCATCCGTTACTGCTTCCCGGAGTAATTGCTCTCACATGGAAACTGATCATGTCACTTCCTGCTCAAAATCTGTCAGCGATGGGCCCCAAACACTTACGTAGTGTTTCCTCAAACTTCAGACTACGTTCTTCAGTAATGCACTCTTGGAGCTAATGGGGTTTCTCGGACATTTAAAAATAATCCTTTATTTAAAAAAACAAAGAATTCTCCTTGTGATGAAAATTCTTAAAATGGTTTTATCCCAATATTGACAATGTGACCTTGGGTCATTTGGTTAATAGTGCCACCAGAAGGAAAAATACTTAATTGCGCTTTAAGGGACATGACTGGGAAGATTAGTAACATATTTTGTTAATAGGCCTTGTATTGGCTTTCCCTTTGTAAATTTGTTTTTGTTTTATTATTGCATAAAGGTTATAGACACTGAGAAGTTATAGCTAGTTTATAGAGTTAAAGATATATCTATAGATTTATAGATTTAAATAATGTTGTAATTAAAATAAGTTGTCAGGACTTTCCTGATGGTCCAGTGGCTAGGATTCCGTGCTCCCTGTGTGGGGGTCATGATCTCTGGTTGGGGAACTGGATCCCATGCGCTGCAACTAAGAACTTGCATGCAACTAAGGTCTGACATAATCAAATAAATAAATATAAAAAAATGAGTTGGCAATACTAATAATATTTAATCATTCTTTCCTTTAATGTCAGTCCATACAGTTTTGCATACCTAAGTTCAAAAACACTGACCTGTGGGGTCAAGTGCAAACTCCTTAGGGCTGTATGAGTCTTGTCTCTGTCCCCTTCCAGCCTCCTTCCTGCATCTCCCCACATGCCTTCTCCTCACTTGACTAGAGCTCCCTGACAGTAGGAACAATTTCTTATTCCTATTTGTACCTACATGTCTGACTGTGAGTGAAGGAAGGAAGCAATGAACATGTGATAGAAGCACAGACCTAGTGGCCAACTCCTAACATTACTTTAAATAGTAACATTCCTTGCTTGACTTCAGGCTGGGACACCATGCTATCTCTCTTATTGGTTCAGCCACACTTTTATTTTATGTGTTGAATGACTAAGTCATTTACAGAGGAAGAAAAGGTTCAAAACTTACACCCATAGGGGAAGGTCAGATGCAGCCTGTATCCTGAGGGAAGGAGTCATCTCCCCACAGTGTTTTCAACTTGGAAATTCCCAGAGGATCAAAGAGAGACGTCCGCTTTGCTCCTTGTCTCACAGTATGTCAGCTGCTCCCCTCCCACCTTTTCTTAGCTCCTAAAAAAGGGATGATTCCTTTAAACAGACTTTTATGTCTACTTTATTTTTAGTCCAGAAAGCATTTGCTTTTAGTGTTTATGTATGGGAATGTGAATTCAGGTCAGCTGATGATCAGGCTAGACACCCGAACATGCCTGCAGCTGCACTGGGGCATAGTAACCAGCCAACAGAGCTGGACAGACGATGATGAGCTCCTATCAGTTCCAAAATCTTATTTTGAGTGGCAATCAACTCTAATGGGTTTTGTGGACACATCAATCTCATAAGGAGGATTTGGGTATATGACCTGGATAACCATGATGGTGTGATCACTCACCTAGAGCCAGACATCCTGGAGTTCGAAGTCACGTGGGAGCACCACTCTGAACAGAGATAGTGGAAGTTATGGAATTCCAGCTGAAATACTTCAAATCCTAAAAGATAATGCTGTTAAAGTGCCGCACTCAATATATCAGCAAATTTGGAAAACTCAGCAGTGGCCACAGGACTGGAGAAAGTCAGTTTTCACTTCAACCCCAAGAAGGGCAATGCCAAAGAATGTTCAAACTACTGCACAATGGCACTCATCTCACATGCTAGCAAAGTAATGCTCAAAATTCTCCAAGTCAGGCTTCAACAGTACGTGAACCGGGAACTTCCAGATGTTCAAGCTGGATTTAGAAAAGGCAGAAGAACCAGAGATCAAATTTCCAACATCAGTTGGATCATAGAAAAAGTGAGAGAATTCCAGAAAAATATTTACTTCTGCTTCATTGACTACACTAAATCCTTTGACTCTGTGGATTACAAAACTGTGGGAAATTCTTGAAGAAATGGAAATACCAAACCATGTTACCTGCCTTCTGAGAAATCTGTATGCAGGTCAAGAAGCAACAGAATTGAACATGGAACAGACTAGTTCCAAATTGGGAAAGGAGTTCGTCAAGGCTGTATATTGTCATCCTGCTTATTTAACTTATATGCAGAGTACATCATGTGAAATGTTGGGCTGGATGAAGCAAAAGTTGGAATCAAGATTACTGGGAGAAATATCAATAACCTCACATAAGGAGATGACAGTACCCTTATGGCAGAAAGTGAAGAGGAACTGAAGAGCCTCTTGATGAAAGTGAAAAAGGAGAGTGAAAAAGCGGGCTTAAAAGTCAACATTCTAAAAACTAAGGTCATGGCATTCGGTCCCATCACTTCATAGCAAATAGATGGGGAAACAATGGAAACAGTGAGAGACTTTAATTTCTTGGACTCCAAAATCACTGTAAATGGTGACTGCAGCCATGAAATTAAGAGACACTTGCTACTTGGAAGAAAAGCTATGACAACCTAGACAGCATATTAAAAAGCAGAGACAGAGGGGAGGAGCTAAGATGGTGGAGGAGTAGGACGGGGAGAACACTTTCTCCCCCACAAATTCATCAAAAGAATATTTAAACGCCGAGTAAATTCCACAAAACAACTTCTGAATGCCGGCAGAGGACATCAGGCACCCAGAAAAGCAACCCAAGTCTTCGAAAGGAGGTAGGAAAAAATATAAAAGACAAAAAAAGAGACAAAAGAGGGAGGGACGGAATTCCGTCCTGGGAAGGGAGTCTTAAAAAGAGAGACATTTCCAAACACCAGGAAACCTTCTCACTGCCGAATCTGTGCCGAGCCTTGGAAGCGCAGAGGGCAACATAACAGGGAGGAAAAATAAACAAACAATTAAAACCCACAGATTGTGAGCCCTACAGTAACTCCCCCAGTGGAGAAGCAGCGCAGAGGCCTGCACAGGCCACTAGCAAGCAGGGGTTGGGCAGGGAGGCGCGGCGCAGGCTGCATCGCTTAGAGTAAAGATCTGGCCTGAATACCCTGAGTGCTATCTGAGCGAAATAATTTGGGCTAGCAAACCAGACTGTGGGATATCTACCACGCCAAAAGCCAGCCCTAACCTAAGACACTGCCAGGCCCGCTCACGGAACAAAGGACTGAACAGAGATAGCCAGCTGCAGACCATCCCCCTCCGGTGACAGGCAGCCAGAGCCGGAAGGGGGCAATCGCAGCCCCAGAGAGACATTATCTAAAACTGCAAGCAGGCTTCTTTGCTAACTAAAACTTTTTGGGGGTCTGGACGGTCAACATCTGCCTGAGAAGGTGTGACAGTTGTACACCTAGATAACCGATCGACGGGGAGGCGATAAGTCTCAGCAATCGCGCTCGCCAAACACCTCATCACCTGAGCTGCTCGGACCTGGGAAGGGCACAAAACGCAGGCCCAACCGAGTCTGGGCCTCTGAGGACTACCCAAGTGCCTGAACCTGAGCGGCTTGGACCTGGGAGGTGCAGGCAGCCCAGGGCTGGCCACGGATGGTTCCCGGCAGAGCAACCTAGAACCTGAGCAGTGTGGGCAGGGAGGCTACATGCGCCTTGAGCGGGGGCAGACCCAGTGTGGCTGAGGCACTGCAAGCACACGCCAGTATTATTTGTTTGCATCCCTCCCTCCCTCCCCACAGCGTGACTGAACAAGTGAGCCTAAAAAAAAAAAAAAAAAAAGTGTCCTCCACCGTCCCCTTTGTGTCAGGGGGGAAACCAGACACTGAAGAGACCAGCAAACAGAAGAAGCTATAACAGAGGGAACTGCCTTGGAAGCTACAGGCAATAGATTAAAACCCTGTGGTTAGTACCAACTACATAGGAAGGGGCCTATAGATCTCGAGAAATTAAGTCAGACCGAGGAACTAGCCGAAAATGAACTGAACCCACGATACTCACAACAAAATCAGAGAAAGTCCTAGATACATTTTTACTATTTTTACGATCATTCTTTCTTTCTTTCTTTTTTTTTAAAAATTTTTTAAAAAAATTTTAAGTCCTCTATTATTCCTTTAATTTTGACTTTCATAACCTATTACTTTGCAAAGACCATTTTCTAAAAAAGCAAACCTCATATATATATTTTTTATAATTTTTTTGACCTTGTTTTTTTTTTTTTCTTTTCTGTAACATTGTATTTTTGAAATTCCAAACTCTATTCTAGATTTTTAATTTTAGCTTTTTGTTATTTGTTATCAATTTTGTACCTATAGTTTTTTTTATATTTCTGTGACTTTTTTTTCTCTCTGTTTCTTTCTCTTCTTCTTTTATATAACATTGCATATCTGAAATTCCAAACTCTACTCTAGATTTTTAATTTATGCTTTTTGGTATTTGTTATCAATTTTGTACCTGTATTTTCTTTATAATTTTTGCGACTTTGGTTTTTTTTTTTTTTTCCTCTTTTTCTTTTTCTTCTTTTTTTTAACATTGTATTTTTGAAATTCCAAACTCTACTCTAGATTTTTAACTTTTGCTTTTTGGTATTAGTTATCAATTTTGTACGTATATTTTCTTTATAACTTTCGCAACTTTGTTTTTGTTTGTTCGTTTTTTCTCTCTTTCTTTCATTTCTTCTTTTCTTTGACATCTTATTTTTGAAATTCCAAACTCTACTCTAGATTTTTAATTTTTGCTTTTATGTATTTGTTACCAATTTTGTACCTTTAAGAACCCAATCTTCAGGACCCATTTTTCACTAGGGAGCGAGATTACTGGCTTGACTGCTCTCTCTCCCTTTGAACTCTCCTTTTTCTCCACCAGGTCGCCTGTGTCTCCTCCCTAACCCCTCTGTACTCTACCCAACTCTGTGAATTTCTGTGTGTTCCAGACTGTAGAGAACACTTAGGGAACTGATTACTTGCTGGATCTGTCTCCTTCCTTTTCATTTCCCCCTTTTATCCTCCTGGCCACCTCTGTCTCCTTCCTCCTCCTTCTCTTCTCTGTATAACTCCGTGAACATCTCTGAGCGGCCAGTTGTGGAGTGCACATAAGGAAGTGATTACTGGCTAGCCCACTCTCTCCTCTATTGATTCTACCTCATCTCATTCAGGTCGCCTCTAACTCCCTCCTCCCTCTTCCCTTCTTCATGTAACGCTGTGAACCTCTCTGGGTGACCCTCACGGTAGAGAAACTTTTCATCTTTAATGTAGATGTTTTAACAATGGTGCTGTATAGAAGGAGAAGTTTCGAAACTACTGTAAAAATAAGACCAATAACTGGAAGCAGGAGGCTTAAGTCCAAACCCTGACTACAGGGAACTCCTGACTCCAAGGAACATTAATTGACAGGAGCTCATCAAACACCTCCATACCTACACTGAAACCAAGCACCACACAAGGGCCAACAAGTTCCAGGGCAAGACATACCAAGCAAATTCTCCAGCAACACAGGAACACAGCCCTGAGCTCCAAGACACAGGCTACCCAAAGTCACCCCAAAACCATAGATATCTCATAACTCATTACTGGACACTTCATTGCACTCTAGAGAAAATACAGCTCCACTCACCAGAACACCGACACAAGCTTCCCTAACCAAGAAACCTTGACAAGCCACCTGTACAAACCCACACACAGTGAGGAAACGCCACAATAAAGAGAACTCCACAAACTGCCAGAATACAGAGAGGACACCTCAAACTCAGCAATTTAAACAAGATGAAGAGACAGAGGAATACCCAGCAGATAAAGGAACAGGATAAATGCCCACCAAACCAAACAAAAGAGGAAGAGATAGGGAATCTACCTGATAAAGAATTCCAAATAATCATAGTGAAATTGATCCAAAATCTTGAAATCAAAATGGAATCACAGATAAATAGCCTGGAGACAAGGATTGAGAAGATGCAAGAAAGGTTTAACAAGGACCTAGAAGAAATACAAAAGAGTCAATATATAATGAATAATGCAATAAATGAAATCAAAAACACTCTGGAGGCAACAAATAGTAGAATAACAGAGGCAGAAGATAGGATTAGTGAATTAGAAGATAGAATGGTAGAAATAAATGAATCAGAGAGGATAAAAGAAAAACGAATTAAAAGAAATGAGGACAATCTCAGAGACCTCCAGGACAATATTAAACGCTACAACATTCGAATCATAGGGGTCCCAGAAGAAGAAGACAAAAAGAAAGACCATGAGAAAATACTTGAGGAGATAATAGTTGAAAACTTCCCTAAAATGGGGAAGGAAATAATCACCCAAGTCCAAGAAACCCAGAGAGTTCCAAACAGGATAAACCCAAGGAGAAACACCCCAAGACACATATTAATCAAATTAACAAAGATCAAACACAAAAAACAAATATTAAAAGCAGCAAGGGAAAAAAAACAAATAACACACAAGGGAATTCCCATAAGGATAACAGCTGATCTTTCAATAGAAACTCTTCAAGCCAGGAGGGAATGGCAAGACATACTTAAAGTGATGAAAGAAAATAACCTACAGCCCAGATTATTGTACCCAGCAAGGATCTCATTCAAATATGAAGGAGAAATCAAAAGCTTCTCAGACAAGCAAAAGCTGAGAGAATTCAGCACCACCAAACCAGCTCTCCAACAAATACTAAAGGATATTCTCTAGACAGGAAACACAAAAAACGGTGTATAAATTCGAACCCCAAACAATAAAGTAAATGGCAACGGGATCATACTTATCAGTAATTACCTTAAATGTAAATGGGTTGAATGCCCCAACCAAAAGACAAAGACTGGCTGAATGGATACAAAAACAAGACCCCTACATATGCTGTCTACAAGAGACCCACCTCAAAACAGGGGACACATACAGACTGAAAGTGAAAGGCTGGAAAAAGATTTTCCATGCAAATAGGGACCAAAAGAAAGCAGGAGTAGCAATATTCATATCAGATAAAATAGACTTTAAAACAAAGGCTGTGAAAAGAGACAGAGATGGTCACTACATAATGATCAAAGGATCAATCCAAGAAGAAGATATAATAATTATAAATATATATGTACCCAACATGGGAGCACCGCAATATGTTAGACAAATGCTAACAAGTATGAAAGGAGAAATTAACAATAACACAATAATAGTGGGAGACTTTAATACCCCACTCACACCTATGGATAGATCAACTAAACAGAAAACTAACAAGGAAACACAAACTTTAAACAATACAATACACCAGTTAGACCTAATTGATATCTATAGGACATTTCATCCCAAAACAATGAATTTCACCTTTTTCTCAAGCGCACATGGAACCTTCTCCAGGATAGATCACATCCTGGGCCATAAATCTAGCCTTGGTAAATTCAAAAAAATAGAAATCATTCCAAGCATATTTTCTGACTACAATGCAGTAAGATTAGATCTCAATTACAGGAGAAAAACTATTAAAAATTCCAACATATGGAGCCTGAACAACATGCTGCTGAATAACCAACAAATCACAGAAGAAATCAAAAAAGAAATCAAAATTTGTATAGAAATGAATGAAAATGAAAACACAACAACCCAAAACCTGTGGGACACTGTAAAAGCAGTCCTAAGGGGAAAGTTCATAGCAATACAGGCATACCTCAAGAAACAAGAAAAAAGTCAAATAAATAACCTAACTCTACACCTAAAGCAACGAGAAAATGAAGAAATGAAGAACCCCAGGGTTAGTAGAAGGAAAGAAATCTTAAAAATTAGGGCAGAAATAAATGCAAAAGAAACAAAAGAGACCATAGCAAAAATCAACAAAGCCAAAGGCTGGTTCTTTGAAAGGATAAATAAAATTGACAAACCATTAGCCAGACTCATCAAGAAACAAAGGGAGAAAAATCAAATCAATAAAATTAGAAATGAAAATGGAGAGATCACAACAGACAACACAGAAATACAAAGGATCATAAGAGCCTGCTATCAACAATCATATGCCAATAAAATGGACAACGTGGAAGAAATGGACAAATTCTTAGAAAAGTACAACTTTCCAAAACTGGACCAAGAAGAAATAGAAAATCTTAACAGACCCATCACAAGCATGGAAATTGAAACTGCAATCAAAAATCTTCCAGCAAACAAAAGCCCAGGTCCAGATGGCTTCACAGCTGAATTCTACCAAAAATTTAGAGAAGAACTAACACCTATCCTACTCAAACTCTTCCAGAAAATTGCAGAGGAAGGTAAACTTCCAAACTCATTCTATGAGGCCACCATCACCCTAATACCAAAACCTGACAAAGATTCCACAAAAAAAGAAAACTACAGCCAATATCACTGATGAACATAGATGCAAAAATCCTTAACAAAATTCTAGCAATCAGAATCCAACAACACATTAAAACGATCATACACCATGACCAAGTGGGCTTTATCCCAGGGATGCAAGGATTCTTCAGTATCTGCAAATCAATCAATGTAATACACCACGTTAACAAACTGGAAAATAAAAACCATATGATTATCTCAATAGATGCAGAGAAAGCCTTTGACAAAATTCAACATCCATTTATGATAAACTCTCCAGAAAGCAGGAATAGAAGGAATATACCTCAACATAATAAAAGCTATATATGACAAACCCACAGCAAACATTATCCTCAATGGTGAAAAATTGAAAGCATTCCCTCTAAAGTCAGGAACAAGACAAGGGTGCCCACTTTCACCATTATTATTCAACATAGTATTGAAGTTTTGGCCACAGCAATCAGAGCAGAAAAAGAAATAAAAGGAATCCAAATTGGAAAAGAAGAAGTAAAACTCTCACTATTTGCAGATGATATGATCCTCTACATAGAAAACCCTAAAGACTCCACCAGAAAATTACTAGAAATAATCAATGATTATAGTAAAGTTGCAGGATATAAAATCAACACACAGAAATCCCTTGCATTCCTATACACTAATAATGAGAAAACAGAAAGAGAAATTAAGGAAACAATTCCATTCACCACTGCAATGGAAAGAATAAAATACTTAGGAATATATCTACCTAGAGAAACTAAAGACCTATACATAGATCTTTAGTAACTATAAAACTATAAAACACTGGTGAAAGAAATCAAAGAGGACACTAATAGATGGAGAAATATACCATGTTCATGGATTGGAAGAATCAATATAGTGAAAATGAGTATACTACCCAAAGCAATTTATAGATTCAATGCAATCCCTATCAAGCTACCAATGGTATTCTTCACAGAGCTAGAACAAATAATTTCACAATTTGTATGGAAATACAAAAAACCTCGAATAGCCAAAGCTATCTTGAGAAAGAAGAATGGAACTGGAGGAATCAACCTGCCTGACTTCAGGCTCTACTACAAAGCTACAGTCATGAAGACAGTATGGTACTGGCACAAAGACAGAAATATAGATCAATGGAACAAAATAGAAAGCCCAGAGATAAACCCACGCACATATGGACACCTTATCTTTGACAAAGGAGGCAAGAATATACAATGGATTAAAGACAATCTCTTTAACAAGTGGTGCTGGGAAATCTGGTCAACCACTTGTGAAAGAATGAAACTAGAACACTTTCTAACACCATACACAAAAATAAACTCAAAATGGATTAAAGATCTCAATGTAAGACCAGAAACTATAAAACTCCTAGAGGAGAACATAGGCAAAACACTCTCCGACATACATCACAGCAGGATCCTCTATGACCCACCTCCCAGAATATTGGAAATAAAAGCAAAAATAAACAAATGGGACCTAATTAAACTTAAAAGCTTCTGCACATCAAAGGAAACTATTAGCAAGGTGAAAAGACAGCCTTCAGAATGGGAGAAAATAATAGCAAATGAAGCAACTGACAAACAACTAATCTCAAAAATATACAAGCAACTCCTACAGCTCAACTCCAGAAAAATAAATGACCCAATCAAAAAATGGGCCAAAGAACTAAATAGACATTTCTCCAAAGAAGACATACAGATGGCTAACAAACACATGAAAAGATGCTCAACATCACTCATTATCAGAGAAATGCAAATCAAAACCACTATGAGGTACCATTTCACACCAGTCAGAATGGCTGTGATCCAAAAGTCTACAAGCAATAAATGCTGGAGAGGGTGTGGAGAAAAGGGAACCCTCTTACACTGTTGGTGGGAATGCAAACTAGTACAGCCACTATGGAGAACAGTGTGGAGATTCCTTAAAAAACTGGAAATAGAACTGCCTTATGATCCAGCAACCCCACTGCTGGGCATACACACTGAGGAAGCCAGAAGGGAAAGAGACACATGTACCCCAATGTTCATCGCAGCACTGTTTATAATAGCCAGGACATGGAAGCAACCTAGATGTCCATCAACAGACGAATGGATAAAGCTGTGGTACATATACACAATGGAGTATTACTCAGCCATTAAAAAAGAATACATTTAAATCAGTTCTAATGAGGTGGATGAAACTGGAGCCTATTATACAGAGTGAAGTAAGCCAGAAAGAAAAACACCAATACAGTATACTAACGCATACATATGGAATTTAGAAAGATGGTAACAATAACCCTGTATACGAGACAGCAAAAGAGACACTGATGTATAGAACAGTCTTTTGGACTCTGTGGGAGAGGGAGAGGGTGGGAAGATCTGGGAGAAGGACATTGAAACATGTATAATATCATGTATGAAACGAGTCGCCAGTCCAGGTTCGATGCACGGTACTGGATGCTTGGGGCTGGTGCACTGGGACGACCCAGAGGGATGGTACGGGGAGGGAGGAGGGTTCAGGATGGGGAACACATGTATACCTGTGGCAGATTCATTTCAATATTTGGCAAAACCAATACAATATTGTAAAGTTTAAAAATAAAATAAAATTAAAAAAATAAAATAAAATCTTGCTTTGCAAAATAAAAAAAAAGCAGAGACATTACTTTGCTGACAAAGGTCTGTCTATTCAAAGCTATGGTTTTTCCAACAGTCATGTATGGATGTGAGAGTTGGACCATAAGGAAGGCTGAGTGCCAAAGATTTGATGCTTTCAAACTCTGGTGTTAAAGAAGACTCTAAGGGTCCCTTGGAGACTTGGACTTCAAGGAGATCAAAGGAGTCAATCCTAAAGGAAATCAATCCTAATATTCATTGGAAGGACTGATGCTGAAGCTGAAGCTCCAATACTTTGGCCACCTGATGCAAAGAGCTGACTCATTGGAAAATACCCTGATGCTCGGAAAGAACAGGAGGAGAAGGGGACAACAGAGGATGAGATGATTGGGTGGCATCACCGACTCGATGGACATGAGTTTGAACAAGCTCCGGGAGATGGTGAAATGCACGGAAGTCTGGTGTGCTGCAGTCAATGGGGTCGCAAAGAGTTGGACATGACTGAGCAACTGAACTGAACTGCAGCCCACCTCATCTCCTCAAAGAGAAGAACTTTCTTTCTTTTATCCTTCTTTCTCTCTTTCTTCCCACCATTCAAAATAATTGCCTCATGTGCCAGGCACCATGCAAACCCTGCCAACTTTTGATCCTGATCAGATACAATGAAATTATCAAATAGATTCTTCCTGTATGTGCAAAAATCTTTACAGAGAGACAATTGGGTTGTGATGTAAGAAAGTGTCAACCTTGGTTCTCTTGCTAGAAACTTGTCTTTTAATGCTGCCTTTTAAAAAAGTTTTAAAAAATATCAACCAAATAGTGAATATTTAGAAAAAATGGTGTGCACAGACACCATAGTAATATGTATACAATTAGCAACTATTTTATGAAAATCTTATCATGAATGACTGACATCTTCCAACAGATAAAACTAGACAAAGCTACCAAGAAAATTTGAAGTTTCATTTTAAATATCATTTAGTCATATAGATAACTGGAAGTTTTTAAAAAATAAATGTGACAAACATATGGATTTGTAAAGTATAAATTGACCTACAAATCTATATATTTTCATAATATTTTTCATTAAAGAAATATTTGGAGATGTGAAGACATAGGTCCTTCTAGTTTTGTAACATGAGGTGAATTATTCACTTGTTTTGACCTTATAATCTGTTTTATTTTATGATGATGGAAAAAATACCTGCTCTTTTTTGTAAATAGGAAGTGCAGTGATGAGGATTAAAACTAAAACAAGATATTCTAGGTGAAAGAGCTTTGTCAGTAGTGTAAAGTACTAAACAAATGTATGGGAGGGTTATTGTTCTTAGCTAGCCTCCCCCAACCCTTCCCATAAGAGCATGGCATACTATATAAATCAAAGTGATTATACAGATAAGGCACCGGCTTCCTACTGCTCAACAGTATGGTGTGTTTGTTCAGTTGTTTAATCATGTCTGACTCTTTGCAACACTATGGACTGTAGCCAACAAGGCTCCTCTGTCCATGGGATTTCCCAGGCAGGAATACTGGAGTGGGTTACCATTTCCTCCTCCAGGAGATCTTCCTGACCCAGGGATTGAACCCACATCTTCTGTGTCTCCTGCATTGGCAGGTGAATTCTGTACCACTGAGCCACCTGGGAAGCCCCAATATGGTAGACACCCTCAATCTTTCCACCAGACAGGTGCTTAGAGAGCACCAGGCCTGGATGCTTGGAGACAGAGGCTGGTGACCACAGTCACAGGTAGAACAGGTGTGAAGGGTGTGCACTATAAGTGGAGGGCCACCACATGGAAGGGCCAGTCATTTTTGTTTGGTATCCTGATCTGCACAGATACACAGAAAACAACCAAATACTAGCTATCTGAGGTTGCCACTGTCCCCTTCCTTAGCACCTTCTCATGGACAGCAGTTGTTCAAAAGACTCAAACAAGTTCTTAGAAATTTTCAGTTAGTTTAATTAAATCTTCTCACTGCATCCAAATGGTAAGACAAAGCCATCCTCTGCTCTGGGAGTGGTATGTAAACATCCTGCCTTAAATCACAGTGATAACTTGGTTCGTTTATTAATTCTTACTGCCTACCCAACCCCCTTCTCTCTTCAGCTTCCCAGCTGTCTTCTGCTGTGTCCACCCACAAGCAGACATGCAGAGTGGGGAGGAAATGTTAGCACTTCAGTGTGGGAATAAAGGGCTTTTCCTCTGATATAAATATCCACTTTGTTCCCTGCTTCCTTACCTTTAGAAAATGTACAGTTCCTCTTCAAAAGAAGCGACTGGCCCTATTAGTAACAGGAAGAACTTTTCTCACTGCCTTCTGGAACCTCATACTCATTCATTCATGCATAAATTCATCACATAGTGATTGAAGGCCTACTATGTGACAGGCACTGTTCTAAGTGCTTATAGTAAAGCAGTGAGCAAAAGACGTGGGGGTCCCTGTCTTTGTGGAACTTATATATAGAGTGAGAGGACATAGTCAATAAGAAAAGACAAGAGAGCTTCAGATGGTGAATGAAATAGAAAGACTGATAGAAAACAAAAAGGGAGAGGGTGTATCTGGGGAAGCCTCTCTGAGGAAGGGTGTTTGAGCTGAGACCCAAGAATGAGGATCTGCTGTGGGTGGATCTTGCACAGAGTGTTCCAATATTAAGGGAACATCAAGGCCCATCTCACTTGCTGAGAAGCCCATGTTTGCTTGGCTGTTATTGAGAGCAGCTGGGTGTCCAGATTCCCAGGCCAGTTTTCTGTTCTCTAAACCATGTTACTAGTGGGTGCTCACAGGTATAAGAATGTGGGCTATTTTTTTCTCTGCTGATTCCCTCACTTTGTAGGGCTTTCTCCGGCAAAGAGAATAACACAGACTGTGTAGCTGGTTTCAAGTCACTGCCTTTCCTCAGTCACCCCTGTTTTAAGCTAAGCCTCTAAAACCTGTGTTGTGATCTGGATCTGCAATGTTTACTGAAGCCAAAATTAGGACACAATCATCCCTGTTAATTACTAATAATAGACATTGTGACCTTTAATTGTCAGACACAGACCTCACTCTGGGAATTTATAATAGGACTGATGTAATAAGCATTTAAGAATGGAAACCTGTGTTTTGGATTGGAAGAATCAATATTGTTAAAATGACCATACTACCCAAGGCAACCTACAGATCCAATGCAATCTCTATCAGATTACCAAAGGCATTTTTCACAGAACTAGGACAAAACATTTAAAATTTGTATGGATGCACAGAAGACCTCAAGTAGCCAAAACAATCTGGAGAAAGAAGAACAGAGCTGGAGGAATCATGCTCTCTGGCTTCAGACTATGCTACAAAGCTACAGTCATAAAAACAGCATAGTATTGTCACAAAAACGGACACATAGACCAATGGACCAGGACAGGAAGCACAGAAATAAACACATGCAGTTATGGTTGATTAATCTACAACAAAGGAGTTAGGAATACACATTGGAGAAAAGACAGTCTCTTCAATAACTGGCTTAATTTCCAATGTATACAAATAGTTCAATTAAAAAACAAACAAACAAACAAGCAGCACAATGAAAAATGGGCAGAAGATCTAAATAGACATTTCTCCAAAAGAGACATACAGATGGTCAATAGGCACATGAAAAGATGGTAAACATCATTAACCAGAGAAATGCAAATCAAAACTACAATGAAGTATCACCTCACACTGGTCAAAATGGCCATATCATAAAAAATTCTACAAATAATAAATACTGGAGAAGATGTAGAGAAAAGGGAACCCTCCTACACTGTTGGTGGGAATATAAATTGGTACAGTCACTAGAGAAAACAGTATGGAGTTTCCTTAAAAAACTAAAAATAGAGTTGCCATATGATCCCCCAATCCCACTCCTGGGCATATATCCAGAGAAAACCACAATTCAAAAAGATGCATGCACCCCAAAGTTCATAGAAGCACTCTTTTCAATAGCCAAGACATGGAAGCAACCTAAATATCCATTTATAGAGGAATGGGTAAAGAAGATGTGGTACATATATACAGTGTAATATTACTCAACCTTAGAAAGGAATAAAATAATGCCATTTGCAGCAATAAGGGTCAATCTAGAGATTATCATACTAAATGAAGTCAGAGAGAGACAAATACCATGTGATATCACTTACATGTGGAATTTTAAAAATGATACAAATGAAGCTATTTACAAAACAGAAATAGGCTCACAGACATAGAAAATAAACTTACGGCTACCAAAGCAGAAGGGGGGAGGGATAAATTAGGAGCTTGGGATTAATAGATATACACTTACTATATATAAAATAGATAAACAACAAGGATCTACTGTATAGCACAGGGAACTATATTCAATATTTTATATTTCCCATAATGGAAGAGAATCTGAAAGAATATATATGTGTGTGTGTATATACATGAATCATTTTTCCATACACCCCAAATTAACACAACATTGTAAATCAACTTTGCTTCAATTTCAAAAAGGGGAAAGAAAGAATGCAGGAAAGGACAGTTGTGAATTTATGAATAGAGCAGGTTCCTGGTTTGGACTGATGGTGTTAATCAAGAAGAACATGGAATGGGAAAACTCCCTTTACAAATCAATAATCAGGAGAGAGAGAAGCAGATTTCAGATAGAAAAATTATCTACCAGATGTTAAGAGGTGTCACACTCAATGTCACACCTCATCAGTGCACTTTTAGAAGAGCTCCTCCTAAAGGAAATTTTTGGTGTCATGGTTCCTGTTGGGCTGCACCCCACGGGCCTGAAAGACTTGCAGTTGCCAGACCAAAGAAAGACTCTGGAGATAGCGACTAAGACACCAGTGGTTCATTGGACGGGGGTATCTTATGCATCTGAAGCAAAAGGGTCCTCGAATGACACCCTGCCAGGTAGGACAAGCAGGAAAAGGCAGTCATCTTGGGTACTCTGGGGAGAGGGATGCTACCATTTAGAGGGGGAATTGATGTCTGGATGGCTCATCAGTTACCAGAGAAACCAGCAATGCATAGCCTCACAGGTTAATGACCATCGCTAGGGCAGATGTTTCCCTTTATTAAGCAAGCAGGTGGAACCATTCAAGCCTAGGGATTAGAACAATCACTAGTCAGGGCAGGGGCAAGCACACTGCTATGAGTAGGTGTAAGTGAAACACCTTACACCTGACAGAATGTAAGGTGGCTGACTGAGCAGAGGAGGAACAGAGAGCAAAAAATAGCCGTCTTTGGTGTCCTGACCATTCAGCCCCTCTCCATCCTTTTCCTGTTTACACACCCATTTAGCCCTGGGAGTATTTGAAGTATATGACAATCACTTTCCCCACAAAATTAAAGGGTATAAGAAACTGCAATTCATAGCAAACAAAATGGGTGCTACAAATACACTAGATTTCTAGGCTGACAACTCCAGAGGCTCACTGGTCTCACTGAAAAGTAGAAACAGAAAGACAAGAGGAATGCTGCTATTTTGAAGAAGGACAGAAAAATTTATCTGCTTCTGTTGGTCTCATCTTTTAGGTGCTTCTACCAGTCCATTCTGAAGGAGATCAGCCCTGGGATTTCTTTGGAAGGAATGATGCTAAAGCTGAAACTCCAGTACTTTGGCCACCTCATGCGAAGAGTTGATTCATTGGAAAAGACCCTGATGGTGGGAGGGATTGGGGGCAGGAGGAGAAGGGGACGACAGAGGATGAGATGGCTGGATGGCATCACTGACTCGATGGATGTGAGTCTGAGTGAACTCCGGGAGTTGGTGATGGACAGGGAGGCCTGGCGTGCTGCGATTCATGGGGTCTCAAAGAGTTGGACACGACTGAGCAACTGATCTGATCTGATCTGATTGCCTTTTTGTCTGGTTTTTTTTTTTTTTTTTTGAGTATAGTTGTTTTTCAATGTTGTGTTAGTTTTTACTGTACAATGAAGTGAATCAGCTATACATATACATATATCCCCAGTTTTTTGGATTTCCTTTCCATTTAGGTCACCACTGAGCACTGAGTAGGTTTCCCTGAGCTATACAGTAGGTTCTCATTAGTTATCTATTTTATACATAGTACCAGTAGTGTATGTATGTCAATTGCAGTCTCTCCATTCATCACACCCCCCCCACCCCTTTCCAATAGCAGAACATGGAAGCAACCTAAATGTCCATCAACAGAGCAACGGATAAAGCAGATGGGGTGCCTTTTCATCTTTTTCCTGCCTCTGGAGAGCCATAGCTCACTGGTTATCACTACCCATCTGGTGGACCCTTGGTCACATCGCCAGTTAGAACATCATTCTGTCGTTTTTCCTGTCTGACAAGTCCCCCACTGCATCATTTTGGCCTACTCAAGCTTAACTCCCAGCCCACTCTGGCCACACTCACAATAAATGGCTAATGGTTTCCTGTTTCTAGGAACAGAGGGCTAATGTCTCAGGAGGATGAGGATTTAGGGTTGTTTTCCAGGAAATTGTGAGATATCCAGGTTAAGAGCTGAGGTGAAGAGTTTTGTGGGGAAAATTCTCTCTCTGAAGCTAACCAGCCTGTATGGGATTAAAACGCTCCTGAGACTTCATTAGGCCTGGGATCGTCCCTGATGACACAGGATATAACTGACAATGTGAAATCAACTATTCAAATGAGGAGATTTGCATGTATTTCCAAGCCCAGGACTGGTGAACTAGCTAGAACTTTAATAATATAAGCTGTGACCATCCACACTGTTATCACACATTGACTACACTGAGTAGGAAAAAGGCATTAATAAAATCTATTAGATATTTCATGGAAGGGTAAGATTTTTCCAGAAGAATATCATAGATTTCTCTGACAACTTCCATAGCTCTCTTATTCTTAGCAATTCTTACCCAGCCTGGGTTAAAGGCAATGAAACAAGAGGTCACACACTTCTTGTTTTCTGGGGACCCTTTTCCTTTCACAGAATAATTGTGTTGCTAAGTCACCCATTGGCATGAGACTGAAAATGTATTAGGTTTTCATGTGATTTTTTTCTCCACACAGACTCCAGAGGCCAACTCTCTCTCCATCTCTGACTCAGGCCTCATCTGATAAGCAGGCACAATAGAGCTGCCTGAGCAGAAATTGCAGACAAGGGCCTGAGTGATCTTAGATAAGGGCCCTGGCAGGGCAGAGTTCTGGGGCCAGGTGCCTCTTCTAGAGCAGTGCTGAGGGTGTCCCGAAAGATCCCTGGCCTCAAAGTTCTCCCACTGGTAGAGCTCAGAATCTTATATATATATATATATATATATATATATATATATATATATATAAAACTATTACTGCTTTTGTGTGTGTTATTCAAATAATATACATTCCTTGTAGAACAGTAGAAAATAAATAAAAGCCAAAATGTAAAATTCAAGTAACCCATAATTCTAACCTTTGACTGTAAACATTCCTGTTGATATGTATTCTTCTGGCCTCTTCAGCATGCATGCCACATGCACTGTACATGAGAGCATGTACGTATGTGCACACTTTTTTCTGGTGTTTTTTAAAAAATTTATTTTATTATAGTTGATTTACAATGTTGTGTTAATTTCTGCTGTACAGCAAAGTGATTCAGTTATATATATACATATAATATGCATATGCATAGACATATAATACGTTATTTTTCATATTTTTTTCCATGATGGTTTATCACAGGATACTGAATGTAGTTCCCTGTGTGTGGACATTTTTTAATGTCAGTCTGTAACACGTGTTGTATAATAAGTTATTTTTTTCTGCTAATTCCTTATTATAGACTCTTTTTTATTTTACATGTTCTTCTATGTCATTGTAATGGATGCATAGTAATTCATTATATAGAGAATTTATATAGAGAGGTTCAATTAAACCTCTCTATGTGGGATATTTAGAGTTTCTAATTTTTTTCCAAGTCTTTCATAAACATTTCTCAAGTGAAATCTTTGCACAGAGATTTATCTGTGTTTATCTAGGTGTTTATCTTTTGAAACATCCCTCTGGGTCCGGGCCACCTTGGATGTCTTAATCCATTTGGGCTGCTGTAACAAGCATTACAGTCTTGGTGGCTTGTAAACAACAGAAATGTATTTCTCACAGTTCCAGAGGCCAGAAAGCCCAGATCAGGTGGCAGCATGGTGGTTCTTGTGCAGGCCCATTTCCAGGTTGCAGAATGCCAACTTCTTGTATTCTCACATGACAGAGAAGAGAGGGCGGTAAGCTCTCTTGAGACTCTTACAAGAACACTAATCCCATTCATGAGTGCTCTGCCCTCATGACCTCATCTAATCCTCATTATTTCCCCAAGGCTCCACCTCCTAATATCATATTGCAGGGTAGAGTTTCACCATATGAATTTTGGGGGGGGATACATTCAGCTTATAACTTTGGATAATCGATGACTAGAGACAGATTCATAGAATCATAGATTCTCTTCAAGAGGAAACTTAGTCATCCTCTGTTTGCTGTAATAATAATAAAACCTAATTCAGTTTTCCTTCTCTTTTCTATGCCCATCAATCTGTTAATGATTGAACAGCTCTGGAGATGGGTAGTCACGATGTGTATATAGTTTCTTATAACCCACAAAGTGTTTCACATACATTATTTTACTTTAACCCCAGAATAACTTGTGGAATAGAACTGATATTTTTATTATTTATTTTTTCAGATGCTATGGCTGAGCTCAGAGGTGATAAGTGACTCTGATTTATGCTGCTGGTACCTAGTGGAGTCTTGGTCTCTGAATTCAAACAGGTGTGTGGGCAGGGTGGGGTGGTGGTGCTGGTGTAAGGGGGTGAGGGGTAGAGGTTTTTTCCCTCAAGGCCCAGTCGTCTGTTCAGTGTTTTTTTGCTGAATCCAAGCCATTCTTGCATCAGCTCCACCTCTCTTGCTCTAATTCTTCACTTGTGTCTAGATAGAGTGAATCTTTGGTTCACCAGCTAGTCCTTCCTGAAGGTCTCTGAGGAGGTAAGGTAAGTTTTGAACTGGGGGAAAGGAGATATGAATGGAGGCCAAGGGGTCCAGAGCAGGAAGAAATAGCCTCGTGGGGCTGTTTGGGTGTGAGGTGAAGTTTTAGGCAGCAGGAGGAGAGAAATGATAGTGAAGTGTCTCCTAAAGTACACTTGGTCCTGCAATTGTTCCTGTTGGATTGGAGCCACAGCTGTTTCTGACTCTGGGCCAGCCATGGATCACTGTGATAAGTGTACTTACTTTAATTTCACCCTATCATATTCTTATCATTAGAGGATCAAGAAAATGAGCACACAGAGATAGATCACTATGGAGAGAAATCAATCTAGATGTATTTATATTTTTCCTTTTATTTTTAATGTTTTGCTTGACTTCCCTTCATTTGAAATTGCTTCTCTGATACCACAGAGAGATTTGCCTGATGATCTCAGGCAGAAAGCGATCACAGAAGCAGCATTCTTTAGGGCACTGAACGTTTGCTCTTAGGAGGAGCACGCTTTTCCAGGGCAAAGCCAACAGCAGCCTAGGGGCTGAGAAACGCAGAGCCCTTGGCTTGAAGGACTTGAAGGACTTGAAGACCGCTCAGTGTCTAATCTGCCTGGCAACAGGCTCTCTTGCAGAGCTTTAAACCAATGGCTATTTTCTTTCAGTTAATTTGTGTTGGAGGGTATTTTTGGAAGATTCTGAGCACAATTTCTGGCTCCTTTTAATAGCCACCAAAAATGGATCATTTCAAATCAATGTGCAGTTCAAAAGACTACACTGTTTTGTTTTGTTTTGTTTAGAGAGCCAGATTAACCGTGAACTGTCTCCCAAATGGGGGTGTTGGTTAATTATTTTTATATTTTGGTGCAAAGCCTTAAAAAAAATATGATCTTGCAATTAGATTATTTTTTAAAAGCTACCTTTCCCACCTGGGTAGGAATTAAGCAAAGCGCAGACCTATTGGGGCTATTTTCAGTCCTGATTAATGACTAGGCCAAGATAATTCCAAGTTCAGCTGCTTATGTTGAGGAGACATGACAGCTGGGCTCTCAGGGCATCCTCGGGTCAAAGCCGACATTGTAACAAAATGGTGCCCTCCCCAACTCTCAGCAGAGTGCAGGAGTGGCACTTTCTGTTACACTGGTATCAGCTTTGCCAGCCTGGAGTTAGTGAACAGAGGAGAAACTGCTGATTCAGGGGCCTGCAGACATGGCTGATCTCACTGCAGTGAAAATAGGTCACTAATGACACATGGCGATAAGCCAAAAAACAAGAAAAAAACAAAAATGCAGCCAGGCGCTCTGAACTGGCTGCCAGTGGCAAGATCCATTTTACTAGAACTCCAGCAAGCAAGCAATCTGCTTGAATTTGTTTAGAACTACAACAGGGCTGCAGAACTCAAGCTCGGATGGTGCTCTCTCTCTCCCTTGCCTTTATTTTCTTAAGCTTTCAAGTTGTTTATTGTTTCAGTTTATCCCATGTCCATTCCCACGCACTGAAATAACTCTGGGCCTCCTGCTTCTTTTATGAACAGCCAAGCTGATCCGATTCCCCCTCCATCACCCGCCCTCAAGTAGTAGAGAGCAGAGTGGAGACAAGGATGATGTTTTCCTCTCTGATTCCTTATATGATGGTGCTGAAATGATTCTGGCCAGTCTAGTCCATGCCACACTGTGATTTTAGGGAGAAACGTCCCCCTACGTGGTATTGCCATTACATAATAAAATAGTATTTTACTTCACTTTGGTTGGTGTCATGCCATATTGGTGTTTCCTGTTACTCTCAGTAGTTGCTTGAGAAGAGCAGGCGAGTTGTGGAGAAGAAGGCTAGGAATTGCTCGGTGTGATTCAGTGTAGAGCTCTGACCAGAGGACCTAACAGGTCCCAGATTGCTGACTCCACCTCCTGAGTTTTGATTCAGTCGATCAGGAAGAGGGGCCCAAGACTGCATTTCTAAGCAGTTTGCAGGTGATCACATTTGGAGAGGCAGGTCAACAGTGGCCTCAGGACTGCCCCACCTGAGTGATTTCCATATCTCTTCGTTAGACAATGAGAAACCCACTGATCAGATGAAGGGACCTATAAAGTGAAATTCGATGGATATGGGAGATAAGTATTGCAGTGGTGGGGAGTAGGGAGTACAGCTATATATTAAAGAATAAATGACTGTAACATTTATTTGAAAAAAACACAGAGACCTCTCAGTGACTCTCAGGAGAAAACAAGAGTTCTGGATATAATGCTCATAGGTAGAAATGTTAACATAAATTTTAAGATTTTAGTTCAAAGAACTGAACGTAACTTTAAAATATATTATTTTAAGTATCACCCAAACTTTTTACATGAGACTCGTAAGTAGAACACTCCACCAAAGTTCTGCCCTCTAGGGACAGATTTCCAGAAGGTGTAAAGCTTTCCACTATTCATATATTCCATTCAAAGCTTTATAAGGCTCTCAGAACTGGATGAAAATACTCCCAAGGAAAAGTGTCTTTGTAGAGAACATTCCAGTACCTGTTTTATCAGATCAGATCAGATCAGTCGCTCAGTCGTGTCCAACTCTTTGCGACCCCATGAATCGCAGCACGCCAGGCCTCCCTGTCCATCACCAACTCCCGGAGTTCACTGAGACTCACGTCCATCGAGTCAGTGATGCCATCCAGCCTAAAGTTTGAGTTTTTTCACAAGATGTCACAAAAAACCTGGATGAACTTTTTGGCCAACTCAATAATAATACACCATCAAGTAGTCGTGGTGTATTATTAAAATTTGTACCAACCTCAGTGTCAGATTCAAAATCACCTAGAGAAACTTCTTGTCTAGTCCAATAGGAGGTCCTGGGTTTCTTTCCTTGCTGTCACCTATTTTGAGCTTCTCTTCATTTTCTCTGGCTGGAGCAGTAACATCTACCAGATGCTTCAGAGGTGAGAACCACCAGTGGTGCCATCTTGGAAAGTCCCAAGCTGTCTGGCATGATGGATATTGTATCTCTCCGGACCCTGGGAGTTTCATATGACTCTGACTCCTTCAAGAGAAGTGGCTCCTATCGGTGAAGCTGCAAGAGGGGACATCTGTCCTGAAAATAGTCAGCCAAATTGACCACCTGCCACTGCTGTCATATCTTGCTTGGCATTAGTGGGCTCAGACATGAGAGATTTTTTCCATTCACCCCTGAAACTCATGGCTGCACCTCCTAGAACTTGTATCTCACTGACTAACTTAGAGCCAAAAGTTCTGACTTGCACACAAGATGTTGGATCTCATGAGTTTGAACTTCTGCCTGCAGAATTTAACTATGTACGTGGCACTTTCCTGATGTCGCACAGCTCTGAGGCCCTCCGTTTAGAAATGTGTTTACACTAAAGGATTTAAACCAGATGAAATCAGCTGATGCCAGCACAAGAACCTGGCTGAAACAGGTGACTAAGGCCTTGACCATCTGCTTCAGGTCTTCCCTTACCAGTTTTCAAAGGGAGAGCCCTGGATGCTTTTGTACAGGGAATGCTTCTTTTGGCTTCTCTTCTTTTTAGTTCTGGCCTGATATCCCTGGGTCTGGTTAGAGAAGGGATTGGCCTTAATGCCATGGTTATCCTGAAATCACCTATAATTATCCACTAAGGATACAGGCTTCCCTGGTAGCTCAGAAGGTAAAGAGTTTGCCTGCAATGCAGGAGACCTGGCTTCAATCCTCGGGTCAGGAAGATCCTCTGGAGAAGGAAATGGCAACCCAGTCCAGTATTCTTGTCTGAAAAATCCCAAGGAAGGAGTAGCCTGGTGTGCTACAGTCCACGGGGTTGCAAAGAGTCAGATACGACTGAGCCACTAACACATGGATACTTAGAGACGGATTCTCTAAGATTTGTGGGAAATGGCCAACAAATGCCAGGAAAGATCTATTCAGGATCTGTCCATACCTTGTTACAATGCTAAACATTGAGTGGAATCTGTATTTGAAAATGAACAAGGTCAATCCTGATTCTCCCAGGCAGCTTTGAACTTTGAGGATCAGAATTCATGTGCCTCTGAGGTCTTATAAAGTACAATTTTATTATCAAAAGCAATTAGTACCTCCAGATATTTCGTATCAGCCACCGTCTTTCCCATCAACTACCAGGTAGTGTTAGGAGCCTCCAAGATCCCTTGTGAACACTATCAAAACCACAGTGAAATTATCTTCTCCTTGTCTTTGCATCTGATACCATTGGCTCCTGAAAATCAGCCCTGAAAACTACCGTCTCTAGTCAGCAGTGTTAGACATTCTGAACCTGAGTTTTGGGTTCAGGTTTCCTTTGGTGTTTATTTAGAAAGCAATAGCCCATCCAAATCTAAATTTTTATCTGGATGTTTATGCTTCACAATGCACTTGCTATGAGCCTCAGAGATAGTCACTACCGTCTCTTAAATTGTTATTCTTAGAAAGTGTGATACATGTAGACTTTCCCTATGTGGTCGGGGGTTTTGTTTCTCTATTCAAGATGGCTCTGGGCCCATAAACAATGGACATTATGCTCATGAAGGGCACACACTAGGCTTCTAGCTACTAATGTCCTTCTTAGACTCACCTGTATCTCCTAAGATATAAAACTGAAACTTTCCATCCTCTGAGAGGCCTGTTTGAGATACTCTGAAGAGAAGAAATGGGATGAGCCAGTGCTTGAATATTTTCTCTTTCTCTCTGTGTAGCTTTCTGCACGTAGTGTATGCATGAGAACAATAGCCATATGAACTGCACAAATATGCTGCCTGCACATCTGGACATGTAGGGTAGGCATGCCAGAGCTGGCCCTATGCAACCATCTCTTCTCCAACTCCCCTGCCCACTCCAACTCCTTCCCTGACTCTTACATGTGGGAATGCCTTGGAGACTCCACTGGAGCTGTGGAATCCAAAACCAGGATGATGGCACAGATGCTGGTTCTCAAGTGGCATTCAAGACTCCCTAACTAGCATCACCAGGCTCCAAGTTTCTTCTTTCCTGGCAGCTTCTCCAGCTGGATCTTTCCAGATCCTAGGGATGAGGGCTAGAAGTTTGCTCTGGCAAGAGCCTGCTCCTGAAAGGCTGGAAACCATGAAAATCCTTTACTAATTCATTGCTTCCCAACTTTTTCCAAGTGGCCTCTACTCCTGCAGTACTGAAGAGTGGGTGTTCCCTTTCTCTCCATAGCAATAGGACATAATGGGGTGGTCTTCTTTTTCTTTCTTTATACACCCCAACACTGGGGCTTTCCTGGTGGCTCAGTGGTAAAGAATCTCCCTGCAACGCAGGAGATGCGGGTTCAATCCTTGGGTTGGGAAAATGCCCTGAAGAAGGAAATGGTAACCCACTCCAGTATTCTTGCCTGGGGAATCCCATAGAGACAGAAGCCTGGTGGGCTATAGTCCATCGGGTCACAAAGGAGGTACAACTTAGTGGCTAAACACCACCACCCCAGTGTTAGCAGTGAGTTTCTCAACCCTTTGCTGGTGCCATCAGCACTGTGTGCTCCAAAGCATATAGGTCAGGTGTGGGGTGAATCCTCTTCTACCTGGCGTCACAGTGTGGCCTTGTAGTTCCCGTACGCTCTCATCCTCCTTTTCATGTTTGGTTACACGAATTGAAAGAAATAAGGAGGCTGTCTCAGGCATGTCAGGCAGAACTCCTGCCATGGCTGATTCCTTAGAAATTAAGGGCCTCTTTCTATATAAATATATATATATACATTTTTTTTCTCTCTCTCTGTTACCTTTTTTTCTATTGCTTTCTATAACACAAGTTATCAGATTAAAAAAAAAAAAGTTCCCAGTTTCCGTTTATAAGCAAGAGAGCCCCTTCCCTCCGTATCTGGTTAGAAGTTTGACCTGCACAGTCTTGTGGCCACTGGTGCTCCCCAAGACAGGCTGCAGAGTCTTCACCATTCTGCCCCAACAGGCCCTCAGTAACCTCAAATACCAGGTGCTGGAGGCTTTCTACCAGCTTCTCCTCTCCATATCTGGCCTCTGGCTTTTTCCCTTTTTGCAGTATCTCAGAGGTATATTCCAGCCCTGATCAAGCCCTCCCCTCTTTCCCAGGCCTCCATCTCCTGCCCCAGTGGTTGCTTCCTGGAATAGTTTCAGCTTGCAGTTACAAATAGCTTTAGCAAATGAACAGCCTGCTTCTCCAGTTGGTGGTTCTAATGTATGAACCTAGTTTTCAACAAATATTACGTCCAGAAAAGTCAATGTATACATGTATAGCTATAGTTTGATGACTATTCCTATGTAACCAGCACCCAGATGAAAAAGATATTATCAGAAGCCCAAAGCATAGCTTACGTTCCTTTCTAATCATGGTAGACTTCCAGCAGCATGGATTAGCTTTACCTGTTTATAATCTCATACAGATGAAAGCAGACACACAGTACTCCTTTGTACCTGAATTTAGCTCAGCATTATGTTTGTGTAATTCATCCCTATCATTGTACAGGCTTGGAGATTTTGCATTTCCTGTGCTGTGTAATATCCCACCACGTGAAAATACCATTTTTCCTTTTTTTTTTTTTTTTAAACTTTTTGCTTTATATTGGAGTATAACTGATTAACAATGTGGTAATAGTTTCAGGTGAACATTAAAGGGACTCAGCCATAAATATACCATATTTTTAAAACTCCACTTTACTATTTTGTTTCATTTTTTTTTTGTTCCAGGGTTTGGCCCAAAAGCACTGCTGTTGTTGTTGTGTTACCTGATTTTTGTTGGCCACGTATAGTCATTTCTGTTGGGTCTACATAGGTGTGGAAATGCTGAATCACATGGTATGCATTTGCTACGAGCTGCCCAATAGTTTTTCAAAGTATATGAGAGTTTCTTCCTCCCCATCCCGGCTCCACTCAGCGTGTTCTGTATTTCCATTTTAACCATCCTGCTGGATGTGTGCTGGCGTTTCCCTGTGCTTTTAACCTGCATTTCCTTCTGCCTGGTTCTGTGGCAGCCTCATGCATGAAGTCAGGGCATTGAATGAAAGAAATCACTGCAGACAAAATCTCACTGGCTCTTTCAAGAGACGCAGCCTTTTCTCCTCACTTTAGAAATGACTTGTTTGCAGAGACTAGTTTGAAAATCCAGAGTCCCTCAGGCAATTGCTTTGTGAGGAATCTGCTGTTGTTAACAGGTCTAGATACATCCCAAAGTCTCAGGCAAGTGATGCTGTCTGGCTGGGCCACTCACTTGTTCCTTCATTTGCAGACAACTGCAGAGTCCTTAGGTACATACTGGGCACTGTTCTAGGTGTTGGGACCAAACAATAGAGACTCTTAGGAAATTCACTGTCTAAGGCGGGGAGACAGACAATAAATAAAAAGTAGAACAGCTTGTCAGACAACAGTTGGTGCTATGCAGAAGAATAAAGCAGAGATGGGGTAGGGAGGGCTAGCACAACCTCAAGTAGAACAGTCAGGGATGGTCTCACCAACAAGTTGACATTTGAGCCAAGGCCTTAAACTGACCTGGGAACAAGCCATGTGGGCGCTGGGGGAAGAACAATCCAGAGGATCAGCATGTACAAATGGCCCATGGGGGAACCACGTTTGAGGAACAGCAAAGAGGCTGTTGGGAACAGGAGGTAATGGGGTGCAGAGAGGAGAGGGTTGTGGGCACTCCAGCTTCCCTCAGCTCTGAATGAAATGTCCTCAAAGCTGCTCTGGTCCCACCTCTATGAAGCCTCTCAGTGCCACATCCTCTGAGCTCCAACCGCCTGTCTCTCCTCCCACAGTCTGGAATGGGCCAAGTTAGTATCCCTTCCCCTCACAGCTTCCTATGGAAGTTGTTTGGTGGATGCATCAGAAAAGATAGCAACCAGATGGAGTTTGGGGATATTAATTTTTCTGAGATAGAGTGAACAAATATTCCTGAGGAACTCTGCAGGCTATAGCCACAGCTGGCCCTCAGCGGGGTGTGGGAACCAACAGGCACAATAACGGTTAAAATGGAAAGTCTGTGATATCTATATTTCCTGTCTGCATCATAGCTAACCAGATCCCACTTTCAAAGTCCCTCATCTCAACCAAGCGTCTCCTGGGGCCCCTTTAAGAGGGAATCCAACATGTGCTTTTTATTCAGGCAAACAGAGCTGTGACTTTTCTGGAAAACAATAGGAAAGAAGCATTGGTGTTAGAATAGACTGAGCAGAAAAGTCCAGAAAAAAAAGTAATAGTATATAATAGAGGGAGCATCAATCAATAAATGGTGTTGAAAAAGCCTAGCTAACCATAGGGGAGAAGAAGACTTTGCTTTATAGATAATACCAAAATTAATCTCCATAAAACACAGAAGGAAATATGAGTAACCTTTTTTTTACAACTAGATATGAAGAAAGACTTTATCATGCGAAAAGGAACCCATTATCATCATCATTATTATCATCATCTGAGACTCTGTGACAAACACAATTCTAGTACTTTATCTATGTTAAGTAATTGAATCCTCATAACAACTATGTATATTTTTTTTTTACCATTTATTCTTACCATTTTCTAGATGATAAAATTGAGATGCAGACAGGTTTAAGTAGTTTTCCCAAGGTCAAACAAATGATGGTGCCAGAATTCAAACCAAATAAGTATGATTTCAGGGTCACTGCTTCTAAATTACTAAATTTAGAGGAAAATACTGAGAGAACTGAACACATGATTTAAAAGTGGTGTAGAAAACAATCACAGCGTAAAAGACAAAGGAGAAAAGACAATGGGGAAAACCATACTACATATGTAACAGATAAAGCTTTACTATCCTTTGCAGAGCAATTTCTCAAATGTTCTTGCCCAGACCACCAGTGTCCTGAACGATGCTAATGGGGGTTCTGTAAAAAAAAATTTTTGATGGTCAATTAAGTTTAAGAAATGATGTGTTAAATCTGACCATGGGAAGTCTTTTTCCTCCCATCAGTACACCTATTAATATCTCAAAGGGCAATAAAATTCTCTGAAATACAGTCTAGAAAATGTTATCTTTGTATGTAATGAGTTTCTACAAGACTGGAAGGAAAATATAAATATCCCAATAGGAGAATGGGCACAAGAGAATAATTAAAAATATGTAATTATTGGCATATGAGAACATATTCAGCCTGGTTAATAGTCAGAGGAAAATGAAACAATATAAAGGCACAGATTTTTGTCTCTCAAATGGGCAAAATTTTTAAAAAGTGTTTGTGAGAGCATGAGGAAAAAAATGCACTCTTATGACCTTACTGAGATAGTAAATTAGTACAAGTTTTCTGGGGGAAGGGGGAATTTGACAATATGTATCAAAGGCATTGAAAAAATGTATATAGGAATTTATCATAAAGAAATAACTAGACAAGTGGGAAAGGACATATGTACAGGGAGTTCATTGCAACACTTTTTATATTGGCAAAAATGTCTATTAATATATGTTAAAGCACATTTATACATTGTAGTACTATGCACCTCTTAAAAACAGTGACATTGATCTCTGTTATTCCCAAATAACAATGTCCATAATAAATGAAGAAAAGAAATCATATACTGTTTATAAAAAAAAAGAAAATAAAAAAGACTAAAGTCATAGATTTCACAGTTTTAATGGCGGTTAGTTTTCTCTAGTGGTGAGACTGATTTTTTTTTTTTAACTTTCTTTTTTTTAATCCCTTTCTGCATTGTCTAATTTTTTTCTTACATTGATTGCTTGTTACTTTGAACATAAAAATGACTATTACCATTTTGAAACATTAAATGTTTATTATCCTGAAATAGTGAGTCACAGATTAGAAAAACAAGAGGATTTCATTCTTCAACAAATATTAAGTTCTTTATTATGCTAGCGAATTCAGCCTCAGTCTAATAAGCTAAAGTCAAAGTGAGGGTGAGGAGAATTCATGAAGAAGAAGAAAAAGGAGCTTAAAAAATCTGAAGCCTGTGGAAATAATACATCTTTATAAAAGGGATATAGAGAAAAGAAAATTAATCTTCATTTGGTTTAATTGCTACACTGAATCACTGGCTTGTCAGAAGAGAACCCAGACAGCTAACAGTTGTTCTTGTATCAGGTAGAGAAGCAAGTGGATGTCAAATAGGCTTGGCAAATGGGCCAGCAGAGCCACCCTCCAGCAATTTCTGAAGGGAATCTCAGCTCCTTGTTCTTGAATTTGTGGGACAGGATCTGGGCCAACTCATTCCCTTTTCTGACTAACCCAAAATGAACTCCGTATGTGAAATCTGGACCAGTGCCAACATACCCAGTGCTCAAGGTTGTCAGACAGCTGTTGGCAGCTCGCACTAATTTTCTTTTCTTTTGAATAGTGCAGAAATATGTTGCTTTTCATATACAGGGAAAAAATGGATTGAGGGACCTAATTTGCAAATACTCTAATCCTCCTAAAATTAGCCTTGAGACCCAGCCAGTCTATTTACCTTTCCTTCTGTGGCACTAAACTGTGGAGATGTGGAGGGGTCGCAAGGAGAATGGCCCTTTTTATTTCTGATCTGTAAAGGGGATTCTCCAGCAAATTCTCCTAGAAAGGATAGGACTTGAATATTAATAAAGGAACTGTCTCTTTTGCTACTCTCTTCCCATTGACAAAGCTCTCCAAAAGCTTACTGCCCTTTGGGGTTCCTGAATGGGGTGCCTGGGGAGAGGTCACTGGACCTCTATGGCCCAAAAGGGAGCCTAAGACCTAAGGTCTTTGACTGGTTCCTTTAAAATCATTTTTGATTCTTGTTCTTTCATTTGAGTGACCAAGGGAGACCCTTCCTTGTACAAATTTAGATAAGTTATCATAATAGCAACTTAGGACCTGGGTCTTAATATATCCAGGTAAGTCAAATTTTATTTTGCTTAGCAGGAAAACTTTCAAGTTCCAATTAAAAGTATTGTTTCCTAGGTTTATCTAAAATAGAATCTATCATAAAAGCTAGATATATTTTAGGAAGTAGAAGATTTGAGGAAGTGTATTATCCTTACTGTCTGTCATCTCTAATTTCCTATTAAAGGTGGTGTGGTCCAGTGTTTAAGGTCAGAAGCACTAAAGTCTGTTTCTTCATTCATAATATAACACCTTCTCTATTGGCTTGTTGTAAAGATGGAACAAAATAATCTTTTGAAAGTATGCAGCACTGGCGGGGCACAGACTAATTAAAAGAAACCAGTCATAAATACCACCAGCACCCCTGGGTCACAGTCCACTAAGCAAGCATCCCACAGGATCCTCAGGTATTTAGAAAGGCTGGCATCAGAAATTTAAAAAATCACTTCAAAAAATCCTTGCACTCTGTTGGTGGAAATGTAAACTGCTGCAGCCACTGTGGAAACACGATGGAGATTCCTCAAAAAACTGAAAGTAGAACTACCCTATGACCCAGCATTTCCACTCCTGGGTATATGTCCCCCAAAAAGCAAAAACACCAAAAAAGTATACATGCAGCCCAGCGTTCATAAGAGCAGTATTTACAATAGCCAAGATATGGAAACAACTTCAGTGTTCATCAACAGGTGAATGGATAAAGAAGATATGGTACATATATGTAGTGAAATGTTACTCCTCCAAAAAAAATGAAATTCTGCTACTTGCAGCAACAAATAGTGAAATAAGTCAAAGACAAATACTGTATGATATCACTTATATACAGAGTCTAAAAAATAATAGTAATGAGTGTATATGCAAAGCAGAAACAGACTGACAGATACAGAAAACAAACTAGTGGTTACCGAAGGGGGGAGGGGTGGGGAGGGGCAGGTTAGGGATACAGGATTAAGCGCTACAAACTACTGTGTATGAAACGGAGAAGCAACACGGATATGTTGTACAGTGCAGGGAATTATTGCCATTACTTCGTAATAACTTTTAATGGAATATAATCTGTGAAAATACTGAATCCCTAAACTGTACTCCTGAAACTGATACACTATTATAAATCAACTACACTTCAATTAAAAAAACACACTGTCCTTCCAGAAACACCACTGTTTACTGTGTTACTGGTAAATTCCTCTACCCCCAGCCCCAGCCCCACCCACAGACTACTGCTGAGTCTTTCCCCTCACTATCGCAGCACTCAAGCGTCAAGGTCTCCACTTTTCTTAGTGTTGAACCATTGACGAAGGGCAGGTCAATGGGCTCGGCAATTTCTTAGGTCACCAGAGGGTCATCTGGGGTGATGTAGGGGCACATGACATGGGAGGCTCCTGCCCAGCTGCGGAGGAACAGGGATGAGTGCTGTTGACAGGAGCTGGTCAGGCCCCCAGGCCTCCTGGTGCTGCGCGTCTTCATTTTAGCATTAACTCTCTGATATGCCTTGAGTGGAAAGAAACATTCTGAAAAATAACCTTTCCTGACTCTCAGATTTCCAGTCATAACAACTCTTAATTCTTCTGCAGGCAAAGTAGATGCTTCTGCCTACTAGAGGAAAGGGTCAGGAAAGGCTGAACAGAAAGAAAAACACAATGATTCATATTTCAAGATCTTATCTTCCACCTTTGCAATGAAAGCCATCTCTTAACTGTTGTGGAATTGTTGGAAATGAAAGGAAAATGGAGGTAATTGGGGGTGGGGTGCCTCCCAGGGAATTTCTCTGGATGGAGGGTATTAACTTAGGAAGCCCAGAGTTCCTGCCAGGCACTGACAGTTGGGGCAGTTGGGGAGGGGTGGCCACTAGAGCACCCTTGCTTTCCCCATGCGTTCAGTGTTCCCAGAAAAATTTCATGCTCAACACTTTTACCTCCTGTCTCCTCCCTGAAGCCTGTCCCGCCCCTCCACCCCTCCAACATCAATTCTGGAAGAATTAGAAAATCCCAATGGCTGAGACAGGAGCTGTTGTAAGAAAGAACAAGTTGTTAGATAACTCCACAGTCATCTCCTTCTAGAAGCAGAGTGAGCACACTGAGCCATGGTTAAGACCTGCTCAACTTAAAGATGGGCCTGCCCCTAGTTTCTCTCTCTGAGTCATATACTAACGTGGAATTTTCCAGGAAGGTTTGATCTAATATGAATACTTCTCTTAGGTCAACAAGTTCTCTTTATGCAGCAGGAAATCCCACCTGGTGACCATTTGTGGGCAGCCTCTGCCCACTCCACCAACTGTCAGATCTAAATTAGGGAGAGGAATAAGCCTCTTCAGTGAAAAAGATCCCTGCTTATGGTGTGGTTTTCACACTGTGACGAGACTCACACAAGAGTCACAGGCTTATTGATAGAGTATATGTAGGGATTGGGGTTTTCTATTTTTATTAAATAATATTATTTCTATTTTTATTAAATAATATTACTACAAAAGGAATTTGGGAACATAATTTCTCTAAGCAGTTCCCTTAACCTCTTTATGCCTCAGTTTACTCACCTAAGAAATGACAGAATTATTTAATTTTTTAATACCTATTCTAACATTAACACTAATTCTTTTTAGAAATATACACACTACCATGTGTAAAATAGATAGCGTAGGTCTGTACTCTGTGATGACCTAGAGGGGTGGGATGTGGGTGGGAGAGAGGCTCAAAAGGGAGGAGATATATATATTCATATGGCTAATTCACTTTGCTGTACAGAAGAAACTAATACACTATTGTAAAGCAATTATACTCCAATATTGTAAAGCAATTATACTCCAATATTGTAAAGCAATAATGCTCCAATAATAAAATTTAAAAAAGAAATACTCAAAATTAGTTTAAAACCCTTATATTGGGTTTACAGATAAAATTTTTCCATTAAAAAATTTAAGAAGCTCCAGCTGACAAAGTTTCAGCTAAAAGTATTTATTTCTTGTTTTCCAGGTAAAGGTGAGTGTATTTTGTTAAAGATTAGACCTATTTGAACATCTTTTTAAATGTCTGGCAATGTTGATATTTCTATACAAGTAAATTTGAGAAAGTTCAATTCCTAAGAAGCTATCATTGGGATGAAATACTAAGTGAGACTTGAATGTTGGAACCTAGTAAGGATGACAGGTGTGAATGTGGGATAAAGACTCTTCATTACTTAGGGACACTAGGAGGCTTCGAGAGGGAACACTGGGGCAGGAATAAGACATGCAAGATTTATGAAAACCTTTGAGTAACTAAGACTTTCCAAACCCTGGGGAGTACGAGAGCCCTGCCCTGCAATGGCAGCCTCCTGTTCATTTCCCAACCACTCCTTTAGGGTTATTTCTGAAGACAGGCAATCCCTGTGGTTGGAGTAGGAATGAGAGGGAGTGGGGAACGGATACTTTGGTGTCTTTGAAGTGAATACTTTAAAAGTTTCTGAAAGGGAGGTCATTATTTATTTTGCTTAGCTTGTTCTTTTTCAGCCAAATTACCAAGAGAATCTATTGCCCAGTTTCTTCCAGTCACTCGGAGTCAAAGAACAGATTAGAGAATTCAGTTCATGGAGGTTTATTGGCCCCTCCATCTGCTGCACACTGGTGAGTCTTGGGTGGGCCCTATCTGAACGTATCAGTCAGATGGCAGTCTGTATTTAGAGTCACAGGCATTGCAAGCTGTAACATCAGTGGACCCTGGAGGCAGACATCTCTGCTCATAGGTCTGGTGGTGTTGAAGTGGCCCATTTGTTCCAATTACCATCTCCGAGGCTTTTGGGTGCCAGAGAGTCTGCAGTGGGTTTTCTTCCATCTTTGTCTGCATATAAACACTTCTTTCCTCATCCCAGGCTTCCCTACAGAAGAATAGTAACTGATGTCCACTCTCACCTTCTGCTCACCTTCATTTCAGACACAAAAAAATAATTTATATATTCCATCCTGGAGTTTACCTTGTAAGTTAGTTTCATTGTGAAATTCCACTCACATTTTCTTGGAACTAGCCTTTGGCCTTTTGCTCTAAACAGCCTGTAGGACTCACTTCCTATCATCCCCATGAAATACTTTCCTATTTTTATTGCTGAATCCAAGGTTTGTCCCACTCCATGGCTTTGATGATTGTTCTATTAATATTTGCTGAAATTAAAAGAAAGTCTTCTAGAAATTTAACACCATATCATGGCAGGTCTTTTACAGCTCTTCATAACTGGTAGGATACTGAAGACATTCCAATCATCTTCATAAACAACAGACACCTCTAGATTATATAATGTGGATTGTATTTTGCTCACAGGGAGTTCATAATCCAGCATATAACTATTGAGAACTTAATTCCAAACAATAAGAAAGAATAAACGCTCACACTGAGGCCTTGGGGAAGAACGGAATGGAACTCTGTCTCTACACATGGTCCATATATATGAATATCAACTGTAGAGTTTCCTAAACTAAGATTACTAAATGGAAGCAGTGAACATTTAGTTCTTTAAAAAAAAAAATACTTATTACCAATTTAGTGAAATGGCATAGTCTTCTTTAATTAAAATTCAAGTTTCAGCATATGGATTCTGGACTAATAATTGTGTCTCTTGTGAATCCCATTCTTCCCTTAAATTTAGATTGAGGCTCATTAAAACTAGGTGACAATGAACTGGTACTTTTATTTTATTCTTTCACATAGGAACCATGCATCCAAGTAACAATCTGAATAACTGAAGGCAAGTCATCCTTCCAACAAGCCCACAGCAATCTTCTTTGAGAGGGGAAGGGCTATAGAAGCCGAAGTCTTGGCTTATCTGCTGAGCATTACGTATTTATTTATTTATGACTTGAATAAGGTATATGATTTAAGCACAACTAAGCACACTGGACATGAATTTAAATAGATCAATTGTTAGAATAGGATTTTCTCAGATCAAATTTATGTTTGCTGCTCACTGGGTGTCTGGAATTGCTGCTTAGGTCTGAGGATCACACATAAGCATTCATCCCAGGGCTTCTGTTCACCTTGACAAATCGTACACAATTCTGCAATCTTCCTTCTCCTGCAGACTTTTTATCACTTGGTATGGAAATCATGTAAAAAAGAAACTAACTACAGAACAAAAAAGCATAGCAAGGGTTTTTTAAAAAAAATATCAGGATGGAGAGGGGAAATTCTTGCCTCCAAGTGCCAGGGTCTAAAAGTCAGAGTGAATTTTCCAAGGTCTATTTATAGTGATTTAATCCAATCATGGGAATTTGAGACTGTGTACTTGTCACAAGTGACTGAAAAATGAAAGAAAAGCAAATATTATTCTTCCCACATGGAAGACTGGAAGGTAAATCTATTTAATGCAAGAAACATACCTTCTTTTTCCCCTGAATCAAGTTAGTCACCTATCCATCTCTTCTTTCTTGACAGTTAGGTTTATTAATCTAAATTTCAGGCGAGAGCCCAAGAGATACTCTCTCTGATATCTGCTAAGTGACTAGAAGAATATTAGTTGTACTCTTGATTTTTACTTGATAATCAATTTTGTGTCCATGAATCTCCATGGTTTTATTTTCCTGGTGACAGTGATGGGACCATCTGATGGTTGCTGCCATTTTTTATAATGGGACATCCAGCAAGAGTCTGCAGGAGAGTATGTATACAATTAGCCAGACCTCTGCAGAGGGACAGGTAAATGCCACAAAACTTTCATTTTCACTTTTTGCTCCTCAAAGTAACAAGCTCTGTCTGCTTTATTCGTGCTGTTTGGAAGGGTTCTGGCCCCTCTGGGCCTGCCGTGTACAGGGGCCATGTGGGGTTGGCACCTGAGACCGAACAGAGACACAGTGGAAAGAAAGCCCCGTGTTGGCAGAAAGGGAGGTGTTTTCATCGCCTGTCACGTCCCTCTTCTGTCTCCTCTCTGTCTCTTTGCACTTGTGGGTGCCCTAAATGAGACCGAAGCTGCTATCTGTTATCTGTCCAAAGGGAGGCAAGAGCCACAAAAAGGACCTGAAGGCTCAAAGGGAATTTTTCTGCAGAGGTAGCAGTAATTAGAAAGAAGGAAGTTTTTGAAACGGGTCAGTTCCTTAAGGACTTCTCTTGGCAGTTTGCCTAGAAACTAGTGTTTCCTGCCCCACATCCTGCGGTAGTTCCTCCTGGGAAGTAGAAATGGAACAATGGGACACAGAGAGATACTGATGATCAACACGGCTGTTGTGGTGGTTGGAGCCTGGGGTCGAGGCTTCATAATCACTGAGGGCATCTACTTGGCAGTTGTTGAGGCGAGTTTGAGATCTTACTAGGACCAGAAGACCTTACGGGGCAGATGCCAAAGAAAATTGCTACCTTGAGAAGTGGCTACAAAGAGGATCACAGTGAGGAACACAGATGAGCACACTTAGGGATATAGCCCCTTATTGGGTTAGGTCTGCACAGGATAAATTGAGCCAAGTGAATCTAAATGAAAGATACCAAACCCCAAATATATAAAATTAGAACAAAGAAAGTTATTGATTTTCCTAACTAACCAGAGATATTTCTCCACCCTAGCCATATAATTCAGTAAGGATTATGCAAGTACAAAAACTGAGAGACAGGAAATTACAGCAGCAACACCAGTAGTGCCCAAACCAGGAAAGACTCAAATTACTCAAAGTAATGCAGGGTTAACGTGAGAAAATCCAATCGGCACTATTTTTCTGGGGGCAGGGTGGGTGTGTGTGTCCCAAGGAGCAGCTGAAACCAAAAGACCAACCATGCTGCAGGTGGTGTCAGTCCTTAGGTGACAGTAACTCCAGTGTTCTACACGTGTGATTGTTTTGTCTTTTACAACTGTGCCAAATATATTGTCTCACTTCTTCCTGTTGCAGAGCCCTCTGTGAGCAGCCCTTGGAGAGCAGCGTTACTTCCAAGCAGGGAATGGTTTCAGAGCCATTCTCCCCACAGGATTCAGAGTGGTCAGGGTGGTGTGGGAGGGGGGGATCCCTTTGCAGTCTCTGCAGTGTTTTTGGTCTCAATGTATTGTTTGCAGAATGACAAATAAGAAAGCTCTGTTCAGGGTTGTCAAAATAGAAACTCCTGAATTGTGTGTCAGGTCACTGGGTTCCTGGACAAAGTTTGGCAGCACCCCACCACTAGATAAAGTTATAGCTGATAACCAATTAACCAATGAAAATTCGGTTCCTGCAGCCATGTTACCCAGGATTACAAAAATGGTAGCTAGATAGAGACTACCCTGGCAAGAGTGAGTAGACATCACCTTGTAGTGTGTGTGTGTGTGTGTGTGTGTGTGTGTGTGTGTATGAGAGTGCAACTCTGACTGTAGGAGATAGAGAGATTTTTTCCAGTTCATTGCAACCCTAATTCCTACTCTCTTTGGTTTATACCATTTCTCCTTAAAACTGGCTCCTCTTTGCTTTGGAGGATAGAATTGAATCCAGCGCCAGCCCAGCCATGGCTGACTCTGGTTCCAGGACCCATGAGCTTCATCTGGATCCTCAGTGGTAGTAGATGTGTGCATGAGTCCTTGCATCTAAGAATTTGGGGAGCCGGGGAAACTTCTGTCTCAAGTTATTGCAGTGACAAGAGTGACAAGAGCAGATGCACTCACAGAAGCTTGTGTTTGCAAATGTGCACCAATGGCTGTATTCTACAAGGTCTTAAAATGGGATTTTTTTTAACCTAATGGAAGATTCTTCACCTCTTTCTTGCCCAGTTTGCTCTGATGTTTCTCTCTCTTTTTTCTCTTAACAGACCTCAATATGGCTCTGAAAGCTATCTTATTTCTTGGAAGGCTTTAGGGTATTTTTTTCTTTATTAAATTTAAAAGTTTGAAAGTCATGGCTTATTATTTAGTAGGCCTTAATATATATGCATTTCCCCCTTCTCCTATGAGTCAATAAAGACCACAACCTCTGGCTAACCTGATAGAAAATTTTCCAAACTGTGTACTAGGAAGGCTGATTAGTTGATTTGGTTTGTTTTGTTTTCAGTTTCTTAGTGCCTTCACCTTTTCAGTCTAGGAAATTGAAATACTAACTCTCACAGAAATTCAAGCAAGTGTTCAAAGTGCAGTCCATGAATTATTTATTTTCATGCCCCAGACTTCATTCTCATTAGCCATATCCCTTCACACTCAAGACAGTAATTGAGGTAGGGATTCAATTCCTGAGCAAGAAAGAGTACTTCAGCAAGTTAGACAAGGGAGGGCTATTCCATCTATACAGATGTCTTCTGGGTTAACTACCATTTAAAAAGCATCCACTCTGTGTCAGACATCACACTCAGTGAAAGGAGGGTGTGTTTTTAATTCTTGTAACAGCTTCCTAAGAATAGATATTGTTTCCCCAATTTTATAGGTGCAAAAATTAAGACTCTGAGAAGTTCATTAACTTGCTAAAGTTCAGACAGCTAGCAAATGGCTAAGAAGAATGTTCCCAGAATCCCTTTCTTATATTTATGCAAATTTAAGTGTTTATCTATGAATCTGATTAATGTTTACTTTTCTTCCAGTTTACAAAGCACTATCACATAATCACTTCTCAGCAAGCCTGTGAGTCAGTCACTGTAGTCCCAATCCATAATGAAGAAACTGAGGCCCAAATGAGTGAAAATATGAAAACAAGGTAATCCCAGGGACATTGCAAATGCAATCTAGCTAAAGATCAATTTTCTATTTTTCAGAAGGGACAGCTAACTGAGCAGGCTTCTTTCCAGAGAATTCTTACTTATCAGGTATGCACAAAATAAAATTAAGCTTCATAATCCTTTCAACCTGTGGGCCCTTCCTTCGACCAGTGAAAAGGAAGGAGAGGGTCTCAGGCCAGAGGCAAGCCAGAATTATTGTATTTACCAAATGGTGTGTGTGTGTGTGTGTGTGTGTGTGTGTGTGTACACATATGTAGAGGTTATCCAGGCAGCCCATGGGTGCCTGAGGAGGGCTGAGGTCTCCCTTATCCCATTAGGGCAGGAAAGGCAATTCTACCCATGGGTTATAGCCAGGACCAGAGGGTGCATTTTGCTGTCTCTGACTCTGTGCTGGAGCAAGGCCCCAAATCCTTTTACAGGGCCAGCTTGGACTTTGCCAAGAACTGCCAGGCATTTAAGATACAGCTCTTACTAACTAACACACATTACCTACTGAACCCTTCCACTCATATCCCCCAAAGCCTTTACACTTGTTCCATTCAAACATGGTGCTGTGCCAACCAGCAAACTCTGCATTGCATTAAAATTGAAGCCCCATTTCAGGACCTGCAGGCTACAGATACTTTGGAGAACTGTCTAAAGCAAGAAATATTTGTGGCCAAAGCAAGAAATATTTGTTATAAAGTGGCTTTGCCAGTGAGGTTCCCCTTGAGGACCATTATCAATAAATTGAAAGAAGAGGCCACAGGGACCACTGGACCCTTTCCTTTTGGGAACTGCTGATTCTAGGCAATCCTTTCAAATCTCTGGGCTGTGTTTGTTTCTCTCCATAGTATCACAATAACTCACTTCTTTCCAAGGCAGGAATAGAGATGCTGACGTAGAGAATGAACATGTGGACACAGCGGGAGAAGGGGAGGATGGGACAAATTGGGAGATTAGGATATATACACTACTGTGTGTAAAGTAGATAGTTAGTGGGAAGCTGCTATATAACACAGGGAGCTCAGCTCGGTGCTCCGTGATGATCTAGAAGGGTAGGATGGAGCGGGTGGGAGGAAGTTCCCAGAGGGAGGGGATATATGTACACACATGGCTGATTCACTTCATTGTATGACAGAAACTAACACCACATTGTAAAGCAATTATATTCCAATTAAAAATTCACTGACATAATAGAAAACTTCCACAAATCTGCCTGTATGTCAAGTACCAAAATGGGACAAAAGTAACACTGCTTTGGAGCTGTGCTAAAATGAGGTAATTATGTAAGTTTAGTATTTCTTTCCCAGTATCTGTCCCTTCCCTGTTACACTATTTAGTTAAGAAATCGGCTCCTTGCAAGGATTCTGAGAGCCAGAGGCATTGTCTGTGCCGCCTCAGTTTTCCACTTGACAGCACCTGGGGTTAGAAGGAGGAACGGGCTGGGGTGTGTCTGCGTGTTATTGTTAGTACAGTCTGTGTCAGCACAGGCTGCAAGTCAGCATGTTGGTCACATGTCACTGAGCCTCATGGGGCCACTGCTGGGATAATAGCCCTCATCCAGCGACACAGAGGAAGCTGGAACCTTCAGGGAGCTGCATGCCTCTACTTTCTCATGTTGCTCTAACTGGAACTAGGCATTTACACCCCAAGTCGGCCTTTACCTAATACACTCGATTTTACAAAAGAAGAAGAAAGGCATACTTGAAGGGTTAACAACTGCAGTGAACATTTGGAAACTTGTTAAAAGATTTTTTTCCCTTAACACTCTTGAGAGTTTAGGAAAACCTAGAAATGCAATTCCTAAAAAAAGTCAGTTTCTCTCCATATTTCTAAATCATTTTCATATCTTTAAAAAGCTGTGTGGGTAATCTTCAGGGAAGGAAGGAGAATATATATGCCATTGCTGACTTCCTATTTCTAAAGATGATATTCTAACATCTGTAAATCAAACTCACTACTTTGCTATTATTATGCAACAAAAGACAGAGTTTTGAAATGATATAATTCCGAGCTCCTCTGCGGCCCCCTCTTCTCATCCATTTTCATCTTTTCTAAAGCGTGGGCACCTTTGGAACCCTGAACAAAGACTTACACAATCCAACATTTCCCCCCCCCCCGGAAGCTGGATTAAAGTTTACCTTTGCCCTGTCTGTATGTAGCAAGGAGAATTTGCTAACATAGGGAGAGAGAGTATAAACTCATTTTCAGGATGATTGCAACAGACATGACGGATTATTTTTTAGGACTTCTGTGAAAGTACCAAAACTTTTAAAATTCTATACTTTCTCACCGATTCACACTGGGCTTCCTTCCATTTATTTCAACTGGGCTAGATTTTACTGACCGTTGAAAATGGGACACTCCTGGGAGGCGAATTCCCAATTAGAGTGCAGTCTTGGCTAACTATGTGGGTTAGCCAGATGGCAGAGCAGGGGCCAATGCTGCGATCGTGCTCACATTCATTTAGTCCATAAAATTTTTTAGCACCTCTAAGCACTATGTTACATGCTGAAGATAATAGGAAATAAAATACATGCATTGCCTGGACTTGGCCTCACAGAATTTCAGTCAAATAGGGAATAAAGAAATTATCACTCAATAAGTTCTTTGATGGGCATTCCAGACTGAACTGTGTTTCCAGCAAATTTTGTATGTTGAAGGCCTACCCTCAATGTGACTGTACTTGAGATAAGGCCTTTAGGGAGGTAATTAAAGTTAAAAGAGATGATAAGGTTAGGCCCTGACCCACTAGGACTGTGGTTTTTATAAGAAGAAGAAACACAAGAGCATTCTGTCTGTGTGTGGGCCATGTGAGGACAGCAAGAAGGCAGCTGTCTGTAAGCCAAGGAGAGAGGCCTCATCAGAAACCAATGGTGACGGCACCTTGATGTTAGACTTACAGCCTCCAAAACTGTGAGAAAAGAAACTTTTGTTGTTTAAGCCACCCCAGTCTGGAGTATCTGTTACGGCAGCCCAAGGTGACTAGGACAGGGGAAGTTCAGTGTTCTTTGGAGGCATATGGAAGGGGCCCCTCAGCCAGTTCTGGTGAAGCAAGAGTCTAGGCTGAGACCTGCTGGAACAGCAGGAGTTAGAGAGGGCAGATAGAAGGAGGCATGTTTTCAGTGGAGGCTGCAATTCAAGTGAAGCCTTGGAGGCAAGGACAGCATGGTCTGGAGATGTGAAAGAGGAAAATAAAGTTCAGTAACTTAGAGCCTAGAGGACAAGGGTGCTGGTTCTAAAACAGAGGAAGCTCTTAAATCCAAAATCCAATGAGTTCTCCAAGTATTCAACATAATACAGCTCCTCTTCCCTTCTAAAATTCCTTCTTCCCCTTTGGCCTTCCATAACATCACGTTCTCTTGGTTTCCCTCCTACTTTCATCATCATTCTGAGTCTTTTTTGGTATGTCCTTTTCCCCTGTCCAACTACAACTATTAGCATTCCCTAAGATTCAGTCCTGGACCCACATCTCTGTTCTTTTCACATGCCTTCCAGCGTGATGTTATCCAGTCATGTGGCTTTAAATAGAATCTATGTGCCTAGGACTTCAAATCTCTATCTTCTGCCCTGACTTCTTCCCACACATGTAGACTCATGTGCATTTGTTTCCTTGATCTCTCTCTTTAGTTGTTTAATAGGCAACTCAAACCTAATACTCAATTAGGTAGGATGCTATTGGCTATAAGCAACAGATGACTCCAACTCTAACAGCTTAAACAGGACATTCTTAGGGTGCTTTGTGACCTGGGTAGTTCAGAAAGATGGTATTGTATGAGAGGAAAAACTTCCTCTAAACTTATATGCTGGTTGACCAAGTCTTGTAAATTAAATTGACAAAAGACAGATTAAGAGGAGAAGAAATTTACACATGCAATGCAGTTACATGCAGGAATACTCAGTCATTAGTAACTTAAAATGATGTGACCTATATACTTAGCAGGGGAAAGAGAGAGGGGAGAAAGGGCTTCTATGGGAAGGACAAATAAGCTTTTTTTTGTTTGTTTTTTGGAAAAACAAATGAGTTTTTTTTTTGTTTTGTTTTTGTTTTTTCTTTTTAGGAAAGACAAATGAGAGAAATGAGAGTTTTAAAAATTTGCAATATTTGCCTATGTCGGTATTGGTGATCTTTCTGTCATAAACTGCCTGGGAGAGGGGATTATGGTGGGTTTATTCTTGGTCTTTTTCCTGGGAACAGACTTATCTTGAAGGGGGGATTTGTGGTAACCTGATTTCCTAGAAATTTCTGCTTTTATTCAGATAAGGGAAGCTCCAGGAAGCCTTCTTTCTGCATCTGTTGAGTTTCAGATATCTTCATCTTAAAATAATTCTTATGCTGAAGTGGCAAATTTTGGGGTGGCATATCCTGATATCTTTCAGTACTACATTCTTTCAGTTGAATCGAATGTAGAAGGGGCTTCCAATATTCTGAATTGAGTCTTAGGCTAATTCTGGAATTATGAGTCATCATAAAAAAAAAAAAAAAAGAGCCTAGGTAAGTGGTTCTTCTTAGCTCTAACATAGCCGCTTTTATAATTCTATTCACCATGATTCAAATTGAAGCCAAGAGATATTTGTAACTCATGAGAGTACTAACCATGGCTTTTCCCCTGTACATTTCTCGTTCCCTCCTATTCTGAATTCAAATTCACTATGAGACTTGCTTTGGGCAATGAAATATTAGGAAATTCACCACAACCAGAGTCTTCAAATGTTCTTGTACACTGGAGTTTTCTTTCTTCCCTTCAACCCCTGCAGTTGCCATGAGAATGAACACAGAGGATGAGGGATCATGTGGAATGGAGGTGAGTCATACCAGCTCAAGCCACCCTTGACCAGCCAGCCTCCTGATGGCTGGCCAGGTAACCAAGCATGCATGAACACACCCATTTAAACCTGTTAAGTCAAGCCCAAATCAGCAGGAGTGCTCAGCCAATTTGTAGACTTGTAATTAATAACAAATGTTAAATACGTTAAATCACTGGTATTAGGGTTGGTTCATTATATAATAGGTAACTTATACATGTGGGAAAGTCCTAACCCTTTTGAATGCGGAGGATGAGGAGACATCTTAAAAGAGGAGGAATAAGGGTTCCCCAAGGCGAGGGCAATGGCAACCCACTCCAGTACTCTTGCCTGGAATATCCCATGGATGGAGGAGCCTGGAAGGCTGCAGTCCATGGGGTTGCTGAGGGTCGGATACGACTGAATGACTTCACTTTCACTTTTCACTTTCATGCATTGGAGAAGGAAATGGCAACCCACTCCAGTGTTCTTGCCTGGAGAATCCCAGGGACGGGGGAGCCTGGTGGGCTGCCATCTATAGGGTCGCAGAGTCAGACACAACTGAAGCAACTTAGCAGCAGCAGCAGCAGCAAGGGTTCCCCAAAGCTATACCGCCTGAGTCTGGCAATTTAAATTCCTAGATTTATTGAGATAAGAAATTTCTAAATTGGACATTCTTTCTGTAAAACATGCTTTGATGGCCCTTGCTGAATAAGATGGCCACTCTAGGTTAGTTCTGCTAATAGATCATCCTTTGATATGCAAAATCATATAATTGTAAACTTTCCATCTCTTTGTATGAAAGGCTGTGTAGAACACTGCTGGAAGAAGGCTGGCTACTGGACTGAGAAATGTGGATGCTAATCAAAGTGGCAGCACAAGTCTGTCAGGTTAGCACAGAAGAAGGGATCCTTAAATGCAGGTGATCACAGTAGTGCAAGGAATGGTGCAGCTGAGTAGATGAGTTTCTAGCAAGTTCTTTGGAATTAGTTATTTCCTTCTTTACAAATCTTCTGAGGTCATGGCAAACCTCCAGAATTTCACACAATGGCTGGTCACTCCTCCTAGGCCTCAGTGGTATCCTTCATTTGCCAAGGAATTCTCACGGACACCTAATTGCCCACTAATCTTTACCCTCTGTTTCCTCCACTGGGTCCTTGAAGATGTTGTCAAACTTGCATTTGAACACCCAGCTCGGTGTCCTTTTTTGTTTCTTTGCAGAAAGTCTGGTTATCACTTAGACATCTCTTGACATACATAGATGTCAGACAGAAAAGCCCCAAGGAAGAAAACAGCATGCATTACACTTGATTCAGCTCTCATTGGTCGAGAGTGGCTGCAGGATGGTGTGAAGGTGCTCACTGACAAAAGGAGCTGTTGGACAGGCTCGCAGGGCAGGAGAGGATATGCTGGTTCTCAGAGCATGAGTAAAGTTGGTTTTTACAATATAATATAAAGTATTATTCTATGAAGCAACCGTTGCAAAGTGTAGTAGGGCTACTGCAAATGTAGCTTAACTGGTTAAGCACATAGATTTTGAAATCAGGTCTGGATGCAGATTTGGGTTTGTGATTCACTAGTGCTGTCATTGTGGGCTAATTACTTAACTTCTCTATACTGCTATGCAAGGAAGATAATAACTCCCACTCTTAGACATGTTGCAAGGCTCAAGTGAGATGTAGTTTAATAATATCCCATATATAGTTGGGGATATGTAATGTAATACTCAAGTCCTAGTAAGCATTAAGTGTAGGTGTTGATAATAATAACTGCTTAATATGCTGTTTCCCTAAAGTATACCCAACAATAATATATTAATACTTGGAAATGTTAAAAGGTGTACTGTGAAAAAAAAGTTTCAGAGGTCCCAAAGAACATCAATATACTAAAGGCTCTGTGTGGTTCTGCAGTAAAGAAATCAGTTTTGTTTAACCCAGCTTGTTCCAAATTTGAAGAATCTTTTTTCCCCTTCTTTTGGAACACTTACTGACAACTAGTGTTCCCCAGAACACTGTTTGGACCTTGTTGGTTTATGAAAATAATTTTCAGTTATGTGACTAGTTAAAAATATATTACCAGAAAGCAAAATTGGAGTTAGATATAAAGAAGCTTAGGTGTTAAACCTAGCCTCAGTGAATATTGGACTGATGGAGCAGTTCGTTCTTGGCCTCTCTGGAGTCCAGGAGTAGAGAATGTTGTCCAGGCCATCTGCTGTGAAGGGGCAGCATGTGGTGTGGTAGGGCATGCTTTTAAAGTTTGACTCAAATTTACTGTTCCAACTGCCAGCCTTACTTTTAAACAGAAGGCACTCAGAACTCTAAGTGGCAGCTCAGTGTCCTAAAAAAGAGCCCTGAGCTCCTCACTGTTCTCAAGCTAAATCCTGACTCTTTTTTTCCAATTAGAGTGGCCACATACTTTATGATTTTGTTGGTTTGAGTTTGTTTTGTAGGAAACTGCATGAAGCATAAGACAAGTTGGTCTATGCTGGTCTCAGTGTAGGAAAAGCTACACACAGTGATGCTTTTGAAAAGCAAAGTTAACAACTCAAAGAATATAGGATGGATTCCTAAATCAGAATGGCTCAAAGAGACTTGAGTTTGGATGGCCAACCCTCTTGAACAACAGCTGACTGTTAATTTTAAAGGAAAGTTTACAGAGTTACATATAGTAGGTAGTAGATTTGAAAGAGTGAAAAAGTAATGTCATGTTTTGTAAGGGGAATACAGATATTTTTAACATGATTAAGGATGTTTAGAATATTCAACTGATATAATGTTAATATTGAGTCAGTGGAAGGGAATTTGCAAGAGAAGAAGACACCAAATGACTTTAGTGATGAGATAGTCTGAACATCTTGCCACTAAAAACATGTTTAGCCTCATGCACTATTTACAATAGCCAAAACATGAAAGCAATCTAAATGCTTATTGACAGATGAATGGATAAAGAGGTGGTATATATAATGAATAGAGTTGGACTATAAAGAAAGCTGAGCACCGAAGAATTGATGCTTTTGAACTGTAGTGTTGGAGAAGACTCTTGAGAGTCCCTTGGACTGCAAGGAGATCCAACCAGTCCATCCTAAAGGAGATCAGTCCTGGGTGTTCATTGGAAGGACTGATACTGAAGCTGAAACTCCAATACTTTGGCCACCTGATGTGAAGCGCAGACTCATTTGAAAAGACCCTGATGCTGCGAAAGATTGAGGACAGGAGGAGAAGGGGACGACAGAGGATGAGATGGTTGGATGGCATCACCGACTCGATGGACGTGGATTTGAGTGGACTCCGGGAGTTGGTGATGGACAGGGAGGCCTGGTGTGCTGTGATTCATGGGGTCGCAAAGAGTTGGACATGACTGAGTTACTGAACTGAACTGATTCACCCATAAAAAGAATGTAATAATGCCATCTGCAGCAACATGGATGATGACCCTAGAGATTATCATACTAAGTAAAGTAAGTCAAACAGAGGAAGACAAATATCAAATTATGTCATTTGTATGTGGAATTTGTATGTGGAATCTAAAAAATCTAAAAAATTATACAAATGAACTTATTTACAACATAGAAATAGATTAACAGATATAGAAAACCAACTTATTGCTACCTAAGGGGTAAGGGGGTGGGAGGAGGGATAAATTAGGAGTTTGGGATTAGCAGATACAAATAAATAACAAGGTCCTACTGTATAACATGGGGAAGTATATTCAATATCCCATAATAAATTATCATGGAAAAAATCTGACAAAGGATACATACATACATACATATATATATATATGTATGTATATATGTATATATATATAAATAACTGAATCACTTTGCCGTACACCAGAAACTAACACAATATTATAAATTAACTATACTTTAATTAAAAAGCACATCTGTTTATTATATACTTTATGTTAAACATGGGGAGTTGGAACTGAATGCTTCAAAAATAAACTATAAACAATGAACTGAAATATTAAGAAATTAAATCCAGCAGCATCTGAAAGGAAGCTTACAGTCTGACCAAGTAAGTTTTACCATAGGAATGCAAGAAGTTGTTTATTAATAGGAAGTCTATAAATAAAATATATCATTGCAATAAATCAAAAGAGAAAAACTACATAATCATCTTAGCAGATGGTACCCATTTATGATTAAAAATATACTAAATTGGGAATAGAGAATAGTTCCTTAGTAGTACTTAATAGAGATGAAGACACAGCAGAGTATTTCCATTAAAACTGGAAACAGGATAAAGATATTCCATATTTTTACTATTTTATATTTTCCTGGGGGTTTTAGCCACTGAAATAAGATAGGAAACAAATACCAGTGTGACAGTTAGTTTCATGTCCACTTAGCTTGCCTGTGGTGCTGCGATGTTTGGTCAAACACCAGTTTAGATGTAGTTGTGAAGATATTTTTTAGATAACAGTTAACATTTAAAGCAGTAAACTTTGAGTCAAGCAGATTACCCTCATAATGTGGATGGGCCCCATCCAATCAGCGGAAAGCTAAAAGAACAAGTCAGAAGTCCTCAAGGGAAAGGGAATTCTGCAATCTCCAGACTACTTCTGAACTCAAGACTACATCAGATCTTTCCTGGGTCTCTGGCCTATTGGTCTGCCATGTGGATTTCAGATTTGCCAGACCCCACAACTGTATCAGCCACCTCCTTAAAGTAACTCTCTCTATATAATACCCTCACACACACATCCTATTGGTCTGTTTCTCTGGAGAACTTTAGCTAAAACAAATAACAACAGCTAACACCTAATGAAGGCTCTCTATGTACCAGACAATGTTTTAAGGACTACACGTGTATGTATTTAGTCATTTAATCCTCACAATTACCCTAAAAGATAGGGTGATTTTTGTCCCTATTAGAAACTAATCAGAATGCAATTCTCTGAGGGCTCATTGAATATTCTGGGTTAATTAAGGGAGAAGATCGAAACGCCTCAAGTTCCTGCCCTTTTTCTTTTAGGCAAGTGACTCAGCTGGCTTTTTCTAGGTAAGCTATCAGTGCTCTGAGACCATCCACTGATGGTGAAGTCAACCCTACTATCTTGGCAGTGCTTCCCAGGTGACTCAGTGGTAAAGAATCTGCCTGCAATGTGGGTTCAATCCCTGGGTTGGGAAGATCCCCTGAAGAAGAAAATGGGAACCCACTCCACTATTGTTGCCGGGGAATCCCACAGACGTGAGCCTGGAGGGTTATGGTCCATGGGGTTGCAAGAGTCAGACATGACAACACTCTTGGTAGCCAAGCGTACTGGATGTAGCTTGGAAGGAGCAGCATTTGGGAACCAGTGCAGGGATCTGCCTTGTACTCTGACAATCCCTTATTAGTTTCCTATGGCTACTGTAACACATTACCGCTAACACAGTGGCTTAACCAACACAGGTTTATTACCTTACTGTTATGGAGCTCAGGAGTCCTAAATTAGGGTGTTAGCTTTTGAAAACTGCAGGGGAGAACCTATTTCCTTGGCTTTTCGTCTCCTAGAGGCCTCCTGCTTTCCTTGGTTGATGTCCCTTTCCTTCATCTTGAAAGTTGGCAGCATAGTATTTTCAAATTTCTCTCTGACCTCTGTTTACATTGTCAATTGCCTCCTTTCTTGTTTCTGACCTTCCTACTTCCCTCTTAATAAGGACCTTTTCAGTTGCTTTGAGCCCACTGGGATAATCTCCCCCATCTCAAGATCTTTAAATTAATCACAACTACAAAGTTTCTTTTGCCATGGAAGGTAATGAACCCACAAATTTCAAGGATTAGAATGTGAATATTTTAGGGGAGAGTATTATCCTGTATACCATACATACCAACAATAGGTGAAAGATACCATCAAATCCTTCCTGTAAAGAAGCATGCCTGCTAATGGAACAATAAAAGCTGGCTTCGTAACTTATATTACAATCCCCAAAGATGTCATCCCTCAGTGTTCCCCCATTCCTGGATCTCTTGAGAAGACTGTTGTACACCCCTTTTAGCAAAACTGTACCATAGGAAAATGGACTAGCAACAGTGCTTTCTAGCATTTCTGTATACACATAATGTAAGATGCTTTTACAAAACTAGAAAGAAACATGGATCCAATTTTTTCTCATCTTAAGGACAAGCCTATCCTAAACATAAAAACAAAGACCAAATTTACAGTGACAAGATTAATAGCTATGACTTACTTAAAAATTCAAAACATAGAGGTTTTTAAAAAAACAGACTTCCAGTTTCTGATCCTACATGTAAAGAGCTTGGTCGTTGACCACTCTGTCCAAACAAGTAAAAACCTGAACAAACCGAAAAACAAACCACTCTTTTTGGATCCATAACACAGGGGAGGACACGGGGCAAACCGGTACCCACAAAACTGGAGAAACAGATGGGCTGATAATACAGAGCTGTGGCTTACCTGAACAGAGGCCCAGGAGTGAAAACGCCATGGAAACCAGTGCTGTGCCGGGAACACCTAAACTGTAATTGGCAAATTACTGGAGACTCAGTGTGGACAAGACTGACAATTAAAACTCCAGGAGAACCCAGGTACAGAAGTGGTTCCCGCTTTTGTGGAGTTTGACCAGGTTCTCAGAGGAGATGCTTCCTGCAAGGTGAGGAGAAAAGTAGCTGTTTTGAAATACACCAGAGCACTCAGTGCTTCTTAATAAGAGGAAACTAGCTAGTCCACGGAGTCGCTAAGAGTCAGACATGACTGAGCAACTTCATTTTCACTTTCACTTTCATGCATTGGAGAAGGACATGGCAACCCACTCGAGTGTTCTTGCCTGGAGAATCCCAGGGATGGAGGAGCCTTGTGGGCTGCTGTCTATGGGGTTGCACAGAGTCGGACACGACTGAAGCGACTTAGCAGTAGCAGCAGCTAACCAGAGCCTAACCTGCTGGGGTATTCTTATCAGAGCCTAACTGTCCTGAAGGAAGGGATATATCCATCTCCTGATGGCTCTAGCCTTCCACAGGGAGAAGGGAAATACCCAACTTCAGCCCAATCTATCCATCCTGTCCCACCTGAGGGGAGAAAAAACTGAGAAACACGTGTGAGGTTCACAGTTTAGAGGCCCAGGCTCACAAAAAAGCTGAGACTTAATCATGCTGCTGCTGTTGCTAAGTTGCTTCAGTCGTGTCCGACTCTGTGCGACCCCATAGACAGCAGCCCACCAGGCTCCCCCTTCCCTGGGATTCTCCAGGCAAGAACACTGGAGTGGGTTGCCATTTCCTTCTCCAATGCATGAAAGTGAAAAGTGAAAGTGAAGTCGCTCAGTCGTGTCCGACTCTGTGCAACCCCATGGACTGCAGCCTACCAGGCTCCGCCGTCCATGGGAGTTTCCAGGCAAGAGTACTGGAGTGGGGTGCCATTGCCTTCTCCGGAGACTTAATCATAGGCTTACTGAAATGTAAGTCAGTGTTCCCAAACTCACTGTGAGGCTGCTGCTGTTGCTGCTGCTATGTCGCTTCAGTCGTGTCCGACTCTGTGCGACCCCATAGACGGCAGTCCACCAGGCTCCCCCATCCCTGGGACTCTACAGGCAAGAACACTGGAGTGGGTTGCCATTTCCTTCTCCAATGCATGAAAGTGAAAAGTGAAAGTGAAGTCGCTCAGTCGTGTTGGAGTCTTCGCGACCCCGTGGACTGCAGCCGACCAGGCTCCTCTGTCCATGGAATTTTCCAGGCAAGAGTATTGGAGTGAGGCTAAACAATATCAAAACGTCAGAGTTTGGAACAGAAAAAGGTTTGTTGTAGGGCCATGTGAAGAGATGGGTGGCTCATACCTTAAAAAACCCCAAACTCTCCCAAAGCCTTCAGCAAAGCCCTTTTCTAGGAAAGGTAAGGGAGGGGTGTGGTTAATTGTTGCAAACTTCTTGGTGTCAGATCCTTTATTCTGGAGTCACGTCATGGTCATGTAAACAATGTTCCTGTGAATCTCCACCAAACCAGAATTACTCTCTGTTCTGACAGGAAAGCGCAAGGTCCCCAGGCACAGCTTTCCCCCTCCGAGGTCCAGGTCCTGGCTAAGAGGAGGGAGATCTCAGCTAGCAGTTCCCTCATGGCCAGGTCCTTAGACCCTGCCCAGCCATCATCGCTAAGGGAGCTTGGTGCCCAACCCAACTAACTGGTCCTCAGGTCCCCCATATGGCAGGGACAACGTCCCGCTGACTGCATCCTATGCAGACCGCTGCTGCCATTAGACCACAGAGGCGGGGATACGGGAGAGGTTCACTGCAGCCTTCACCTACTAACGTGAGGCCAGGTGAGCTGTAGGGCCCTGGGGAGAAGGCTAGGATCCACTTGTTACCTCACTCTCTGGCTGACAACCACCACTCCCTGACTGTTGATTGAGCTGCCTCACTAACCCTTGCTCTCAGCTGGTTGCTTGGGGGCGGGGCCTGGCTCCAACCAATGGCTGAGCAGGAGCGCTAATAGTCGCTCCCTGACTGTTGGTTGCTTGGGGGTGGGGCCTGCTGCAGTGCTGACCAATGGCTGAGCAGTACCTCTAACCTTGTCAGGCGTTAGTGGTTACCTGGGGACCATTGCCTGGTAATGGGTTGGGCGGTAATGGCGCCCAGCACATTGCTCTGCTGCTGCTGCTGCTGCTGCTGCTGCTGCTGCTAAGTCACTTCAGTCGTGTCCGACTCTGTGACCCCATAGACGGCAGCCCACCAGGCTCCCCCGTCCCTGGGATTCTCCAGGCAAGAACACTGGAGTGGGTTGCCATTTCCTTCTCCAGTGCATGAAAGTGAAAAGTGAAAGTGAAGTCGCTCAGTCGTGTCCGACTCTGTGCAACCCCATGGACTGCAGCCTACCAGGCTCCGCCGTCCATGGGAGTTTCCAGGCAAGAGTACTGGAGTGGGGTGCCATTGCCTTCTCCGGAGACTTAATCATAGGCTTACTGAAATGTAAGTCAGTGTTCCCAAACTCACTGTGAGGCTGCTGCTGTTGCTGCTGCTATGTCGCTTCAGTCGTGTCCGACTCTGTGCGACCCCATAGACGGCAGTCCACCAGGCTCCCCCATCCCTGGGACTCTACAGGCAAGAACACTGGAGTGGGTTGCCATTTCCTTCTCCAATTCATGAAAGTGAAAAGTGAAAGTGAAGTCGCTCAGTCGCGTCCGACCCTCAGCGACCCCATGGACTGCAGCCTTCCAGGCTCCTCCGTCCATGGGATTTCCCAGGCAGGAGTACTGGAGTAGGGTGCCATTCCCTTCTCCAGCACATTGTTCTACTTTACTATAGAATGCTTTACTATAGAATGCTTCCCCCCTGCAACCCGCAGCTTCTCAGTCACATTACTAAAGACTTATTCATAGCACTTCAATTCACCTGATCCATCATATGCAGTTATCAAAAAGAAAAAGAAAAAACATACCAAAAGACAATCAACACAATTTGAAGAGACAAGGAAAGCATCAGAACAAGATGTGGCACGGATGTTGGAATTATCAAACAAGGAATTTAAAACAGCTATGGTTAATTATGTTAAAGGCTCTAATGGATAGAGAGCACCCAAGAATGCACAGGCAGTGGAAGCAGAAAGATGAAAGTCTTAAGAAAGAACCAGATAGAAATGCTAGAGATCAAAAATATTGTCACATAAATGAAGAATACCTTTGATAGGTTTATTAGTAGACTGGACACAGCTGAGGAACGAATCTCTGAACCTGAGGACATATCAGTAGAAACCTGCAAAACTAAAAAGCAGATGGAACAAAGACTGAAAAAAAATCCAGAACAGAATATTCTAGGACTGTGAAGCAACTATGAAAGGTTTAATGTATGCATAATGGGAACACCAGAAGGAGAAGAAAGAGAGAAAGGAACAGGAGAAATATCTGAAACGATGACTGAGAATTTCCTCCAAATTAATCTAAGTCACCAAACGACAGAATCAAGAAGTTCAGAGAATACTAAACCAATATAAATGCCAAAAACCAAAACCCCAAATTCCCCATACCTAGGTGTATCATTTTCAAACTGCAAAAAACATCAAAGATAGTCTTTAAAAAGCCAGAGGAAAACACATAGAACATATAGAAGGGAACAAAGACAAGAGTTACATAGAGTTTCTCCTCAGAAGCCATGCAAGCCAGAGGAGAGTGGAATGAAATATTTAGAGAAAAAAACTACTAACCTAGAAATTCATACCCTATGAAATTACTCTTCAAAAGTGAAGGGGAAATAATGACTTTCTCAGATAAACAAGTTTGAGAGAATTTGTTACCAGTACCCCTGCTTAGCAATAAATGTTAAAAGAAGTTTCTTTGAGAGAAGGAAAATAACACAGGTCACATCTACATAAAGAACATCAAAGGAGGAATAAGTGAAGGCAAAATATAAAATATTTGTTTTTCTTATAATTAATCTAACATATAAAAGCTTGTTCAAAATAATAATAGCAAAAGTGTATTTAATTATGTATGTGTATATATATATATATATAAGCATGCTTATAAGTATGATATATATTCATGCACACTTATGTACAAGAGAAATGAAAGACAGCAAAAATGCAAGCAACAGAGGGAGGAATCAGCATTTTTTGTTATTATAAGTACTCATACTACTTGTAAAGTGCTATAGTGTTATTTGAGAGTGGACTTGGATTAATTGTAAGTGTATATTGCAAACTCTAAGGCAATCACTAAAAAAAAGGAAAAAAAAACATAACTGATATCCTAACAAAGGGAAAAAACAGAACAATATAAAATGCTTCATTAAAACTGCAAAAAAAAAGTGGAAGATAGAAATAATAAAGAAATAAGGGAACAAGTAGAAAATAGTAACAAACGTGGTAGATATTAATCAAGCTATATCATTAATCACTTTAAATATCAATGGTCTAAACATACCAATTCAAAGACAGAAATTGTCAGAGTGGATCAAAAAATAGGTCAACTGTATGTTTCTAAAAGAAACCCACTTTAAACATAAAAACATGTATATTAGAAATACCTGGATGGAGAAAAATATACTATGCTAACACTAATCAAAAGAAAGCAAGAGTAGTTATATTAATTTCAGAGAGCAGATATCAAAGCAGGAAAGTTATCAGGGATAAAGAAGAGCACTACCTAATGATAAAGGGGTCAGTTCTCCAAGAAGACAATAGTCCTTAATATGTAAGTGCTTAACAAAAGGGTGTCAAACTACGTGAGGCAAAACCTGATAGACCTTCGAGGAGAGAGAGAGGAATCTGCTATCATAATTGAAGACTTCAGCACCCCTCTATCATAAATGGACAGACCCAGCAGAAAGAAAATCAGTAAGGACATAGTGGAGCTCAACAGTACCATCAATCATCTGGATACAGTGGACATCTATAGACTACTTCATCCAAGAACAGCACGCTAGGCATTCTTCTCAACATTCACCAAGAGAGATGACAGTCTGGGCCATAAAACACATCTTAACAAATTTAAAAGAATATAAATCATGCAATGCCTGCTCTCAGATGACAGTAGAATTAAACTTGAAATACATAACAGACAGATAACTGAAAAATTCCAAAAATATTTGAAGATTAAACATCTTACTTCTAAATAACACATGGATTAAAAAGCAGAAACACAATTAAAAGACAAAAAATAAACTAGAAAAACATTTACAAAATCTATAGCAAAGGGTTAATATATTTAATATATAAAAAGCAGTTACAAATTAACAAGGGAAAAAAGAAAACCTCCAAACGCAAAATGGGCAAAGAAATAGACACTTTGCAAGAGAAGATAACCAATGGCTCATACACCTGTGAAAATGCATAACCCCCTAAATATAAAGGGAATTTAAAATATCTGGATAAGTATAAAATTAAATAACAATTAATGCTGGAAACTAGTACAAGTAGAAGTATGTATGATACAACACTGCTTGAGTTCTATTTGGCAATATGTATCAAAAACTCAAAAACTGTACACACTCAATGACCCAGAAATTCTGCTAAAGAAATTTATCTGAAGGAAATTAGGAATACATGCAAAAATTGATCTGCAAAAATTTTCCACATAGTGTACATATTTTACATATATATTTTACATACATATATATAATACATATTTACATACATATTTATATATGTATATATTATAGATAGATAAGCAAATAAAAGGAGATTACCTGAATACTGGTTAACTATATTATGATTGGTTAACTATACTGGTTAACTATATTATGACTAGCTATAAAATGGAATATAATGCCATTAGTTAAAATGAGAATTTTATCTGTTCAATCTTATTTATTATCAGATTGTATATCAGATTGTTTTTCCTCACCAAAAAGCAAAGACAAAGACTCTTAACTGCTATACTAGTGAAAGAATTCATGGCACTCTTTTAAATGTTTGTTGATCAATTCAAATATAACAGCATGTGAGAAACAATTTTTAAAAAATAAGAAAAAATTTATAGAGAGTATTATGTAAAAACAAACAAAAGATTAGAAGGAAACACATCAAAATATCCGTATAGATTATCACTGGATGAAGAGACTGAGGGCTACTTCACTTTTTTCGTATATTTTACGATTTCCAAACTCATCATAGTGACCATGTATTAGAAAAATTTCAATAAAGAGTAAAAATCTAAAAAAGAGTAAAAGTGTGTTTTGTCAAAATCATAACTTTTTCTCCCTGGTCTTTTTGAACTGGCTCCTCAAAGTGAACTGATAGAACCTGGGAACCTACCTGAAATACAGAATCTCTGCCTCACCCCACCACTGCAAGACTCTGAATTTTATCAAGATACTCAGGTAATTGGTATACATATTAACGTCTGAGAAACACTGTTTTAGGACATTCTCAACCGGATCATTTCATTACTGCATTGGACTAGCTAATTACTATCACGACGCAGTATTTGGCATTCTGTACAAAAAGGTTAATAAGATTTCAAATATTTTTCTAGCATTGAAGTGACTCCCACATGTTTTTAGTAGTTTTGATGTCAATGATTCAGAAACACCGGAGTGAAATTTGCCTTTAAATGGGCCCTTGTCCTAACCTTTGCTGACAACTGGTTTACTCTCTGATTCAGCAGCTGCTTCCAACACACCCTGGCTTCTTTCACTCACCTCAGTGCCTCCATTTCCTCACCCCTGCAGTAACTACCTGATTCAGCATTTGCTCACCTGCTCAGTCACACTCATCTGCACGTTCCTGTTCCAAATAGTACCATATGCTGTCACTTGGGAGACTGACCAAACCTGGATTTTAAAAAGCTTATTGATCACACTTGGGTTTGGGCAGACAATAGTTCCTTTCGTAGGGATTTATTTATTCGAATCGTTGAACATTTACCAGGTACTTGATTAATAGGACAGCCCAATGACCTTGAAGACATTCTTAATGAAATGGCAGGGATGGCAGGGGTGGGGGAGGCATTCTGTAGAAATACCAGGCAGTGAGCTGATGGAAGAGGTGCCTGGTATTCACTGATGGAGTGATAATAATGCTTGGGGAAAGCCAGAAGACTTTGGAAAGGAGGTGATATCTTTCTATGACCCCAAACCCCACCCAAATGAAGTTACTTTCAAAGTAGATACATTCCTCAGCTGTGCCCACATTACTCTTTCAATGTCATCTTCCCCAGTAGACTGATAATCTAATAATGGCATAAAGTAGGTGCTTAAGCCATATTTGTCAAATGAAGGGATATAATCTGAATCTTGGAGGGAAAGTTGGACTTGGTGGTGAGGGTGACTGGAGGTTCTCCAGGTCACACGAACTAGAATGCAAGAGGAACAGAACAATACAGCATGTATAATTATTGCTGATACACCTTCTCCCAGAGGCCATCAGCGGATCAGGGAGACATTTCCATTTTGAAACAGACTTTTCTAGGCTGATCTACCATGGAATCCAGTCCCATCACTTCATGTCAAATATGGGGAAAAATGGAAACAATAACAGATTTTATTTTCTTGGGCGCCAAAATCATTGCAGATGATGACTGCAGCCATGAAATTAAAAGACACTTGCTCCTTGGAAGGAAAGCTATGACAAACCTAGGCAGCATATTAAAAAGCAGATATATCACTTTGCTGACAAAGGTCCGTATAGTTAAAGCAATGGTTTTTCCAATAGTCATGTATAGATGTGAGAGTTGGACTATAAACAAGGCTGAGTGCCAAAGAATTGATGCTTTTGAACTGTGGTGCTGGAGAAGACTCTGGAGAGTCCCTTGGACTGCAAGGAGATCAAACCAGTCATTCCAAAGGAAATCAACTCTGAATATTCATTGGAAGGACTGATGCTGATGCTGAACCTCCAATACTTTGGCCACCTGATGTGTAGAGCTGACTCATCGGAAAAGACCCTGATGGTGGGAAAGATTGAGGGCAGGAAGAGAAGCAGGGGTGGCAGAGGATGAGATGGTTGGATGGCATCATCAACTCAAGGGACATGAGTTTGAACAAACTCTGGGAGATGGTGAAGGACAGGGAAGCCTGATGTGCTGCAGTTTATACTGTCACAAAGAGTAGGACACGACTGAGCAACTGAACAACAACCATAGTTGAGGTTGTGGAGAGTAAAACCTTTGGGCAGTCAGCTGTGACAGATTTAAAGTTCAACTGCCAGACACAAGCCCATCTCTTTCAAAGAAAGAGCCGTGACCGTGACTGTGCTGAAGTCTGCCTGGGACTCCCCAGCAGGGCTTTTTTTTTAATGGCTGTTTCCTTCAAAGCAGAGTGTGATCGTGCTCTGAATGAAAGACAGCACAGCTCAGAGTGTAGGTCCCTAGAGCTTTCAGAAAAGGTATCAGAGCTGCAGCACGACCAGGAAACCAGGAAACTGAAAAGCTAGGCCTCTGTCTCCAGTGCCCCCTCACCAGTTTCTCCATATTCTTTGGTGTTGAACAGGTTGCTGTTGCTTTGGGGGAGGGTGACGTGCACAGTGACATTTGTATTAATGCCTTCCTGACGACTGCCTTCTGTTTACCAAAGCGTAACATGAAGGTGGCATTATTCCAGGAAATTTAAAATGTCTGTGTGCCAAGGACAAAGAATTAACCAGGAATGGGAGTTGCATCCTATGGCTGCTGCAAAGCAGCCCATCATCTGGTTCTGGGGCGTCATCACCTTTGTCCAGTGGTTGGGGCAGTGGGCAGGTTTGGCTGGACCGCCCAGGCAAGAAGGCTCTCTCTGTTTGTGAGTTCAGCACCAGCAGGAACTACAAAGGGAAGTCCGAAGGATCTTGAATTGCTAAATTTCAGTATCCTGCTCCGTGGTGAAGGCAGCCACTCCCCAGGGCCGTACCACCTTGCCCTGGGGCTCATGGCGCTTTGTCAGGCTTGAACTCCAGTCACCTAAGAGAAATCACACCTTCAGTTTCAGCAGAGGTCATTGCCTTTGTACACCTGAGCTGCTGCTTCTGCTAAGTCACTTCAGTCATGTCTGACTCTGTGTGACCGCATAGACGGCAGCCCACAAGGCTCCCCCGTCCCTGGGATTCTCCAGGCAAGAACACTGGTGTGGGTTGCCATTTCCTTCTCCAATGCATGAAAGTGGAAAATGAAAGTGAAGTTGCTCAGTCATGTCCGACTCTTAGCGACCCCATGGACTGCAGCCTACCAGGCTCCTCCATCCATGGGATTTTCCAGGCAAGAGTACCGCGGTGGGGTGCCATTGCCTTCTCCAGTACACCTGAGCAGGAGGCTGTAAAAAGAATATTTGAGATGCAGGCACCTGTGCTAAGCCCAGGGACATCATATAGCTCTTTGCCTCAGCCCCAAACCAAGTTCATTCAAACCTTTGGTGAAAGTGGTTCCCCTCACGTGTCAAGGCAAACTCTCTAGAGAAGTCTGCTGAGGTGTATAGAAACCAACATAGGGAGGAAGAGCTTTCTCAACTTATTCTTCGCCCAGAGGATCAAGAACCCATGCTTGTTTCTCTTCAGTACACTGCAGTGTCATACTGTTCAAATATTTTTGGAGGACAGTTCCAAAAACCCAGTCATTGATCACTGGGAGTGGAATATAAAAACTCTCTTTAATAGAAAACATTTTATGTGCTCCTGAACATTTTTATACATTTGCAGTATTCTTGGGAAGACCCAACCTATTTTGTGAAGAGCCCCGTGGTCCATATTATGCCCCATTGATGCCAGGGGCAATGAAGGGTGCTAATGAGAACTTGAACTGTGATGGACCCAGGGTTTGGGATTCTGGTGCCTCTCAAGCACCATAGAAACTTGTCTTCCCTGGTCATCTGAGGCCTGGAACGGTCCTGCCTCTGGAAAAGGTGCAGACAGCATGTTTGGCAAATATACTTTCTTCTACATCTGGGACTCACATCTCAAGGTTTTTTCTTGGATCTTGGGTGCAATATCTTTCTTGGTTCAGTCTAAATATAACCTTTAGTAGGAAGCAGTGAATGCTTAGATAGTATAGCACTTGCTGAGGTTTAGAGGGGAAAGAGATCTCATTTTTAGTAGACCATATAATTCAGGTTTTATACCACACATATTTGTTTATTCAGCTGCTGTTTTTCTAATTCTCATCTGCATACCTCCTAAAAGAATTAATCTTTGGGTCTACAGAAGTTTCCCCTTTGGCAATCCAGCCAACATATTTCTGGAAGAATCTCATTTCACCACCCTCCATTAGAGGATGGTAAGGCTCTGAACAGAGCTTGATACAAAAGAAATGTCTGCACTCTAAGGAGGATATTCTTCCACAGGGGCAGCTTTTCCTAATTAAAAAAAAATTTTTTTTTTTAATCTTTCTGCTGCAAGGCATTGGGATCTTAGTTTCCCAACCAGGAGTCAAACCTGCATCCCCTTCATTGTCAGCAGGTAATTTAAACCACTGGACCACCAGGGAAGTCCCTGCTTCCCTAATCTGCCCAAAAGCCCTCAGAGGGGCTAATGGTGTTTCTGAGAGAAAGAGAATGCCAGCTTGTACATTACATATGTTATTCCTCACCTCTGAATGTAGGGTTTGGGGAAGGGAAAACCACTTCTCTTTCCACCCCAGTTCCTTTTAATTGCTAAAATATTATAACAAATGTACTAAACACTTTTGCAAAAAGAAAGAAAATTAGTCATTCCACAGTTATCCTTGCATATTCTGTTGTTTCTATCCTTATATAATTTGCAGATTATATCAGAATGTATTCACAGTTTTCTATGCTACCTTTTTTGGCTGCATTTTATATCATAAGCACTTCACATTTCTATGGGCTTCTGTTATTCATAATTATAATTTTAATAGTGCATAATTTCCATTGAAATAAAGAATGACAATGTATTTATTCATTGATGGATTTTGACATTGCTTGTGATGTTTTGTCTTCATTAATAAAAACTCCATAAATATCAGTGGGTCTAAAGCTTATTCTTTTGTATTTGAATAAATTCCCAGGAGTGGGATAAAGTATTAACAATTTCCCAGTCTATAATATGTGTTGCAGTATTGATTTCTTAAAGAATTTTAAAGATTTGCCATTTTAAAGATTCTTTGTGGTTGAATAATGCACAAGCCAAGGCAGGGATGGTATTCAAAATTTTTAGACTAGTTGGGGCATTGGTACTGATTGATCTAAACCCAAGGCCAGTTAGTCAACCTGCCTGAGCACACTGCCTGAATATTGGTCCTATTTGGATGGCAAATTGAGTTGCCTCCAGGCACCCTTCCTTTCTATTCTTTTCTCTGTCCACCTGCATTTTCTTCTCTATTGCCTTTCCTCTAGTTTCTTCTTCTTCTTTAGCAAAATAGTAATAATAGCAATAACTGAAATTTTATTAAGTGTTTACTCTGCCTTTAGATATATTTACTCAATTAATTCTTGGAACAACCCTATCAGGTGATTTAATCCCATTTTACAGACATGAACACTGAGGCTTAGAAGGTTAAATTACTCACCAAGCACAGAGAGATGCAATATGACAGCTAAGGTTTGAATGCACTCGGGCTTGCTCAGTAATTCTTGGCGAGGAGGCTGCTGGGTGGGTGAGAGGACAGAAGAGGGAGAGAAGTTGAAATCCTAGAGGTACTGAAAATGGGTTGTTTCAGTTTCCTTTCTGCTCTTTTGTTTCCTGCGTTATTAAACTTTTTGATTAGCTTCACCTGGTGTCATATTTACTTGCAGCTGTTAAACATTAGAAGACTTCAGAGGGGAGATTTACTTAAAGCATAGTTATTAAAATGTCAATTTTGATTTAAGGATTTCTTCTGCTTTGTATTACTCACTTGTCTCATATCTCTTTAATCTATAGTCATTTCTAATAAAGAACACTCAGTACCTACCAGCCAAAGCACTTTAAGTGATTCTTGCCAAGACTCATTTAAGCATATTATCTCTTGGCCGAATTATCAGTCAACTATATGCCTGTCCTTTTACCATTTATAAACTTGGTACTTTTGTTCATTCAAGTCCTTTATGAAGTCATTTATGTATTTTGAGACTATGTCTTCTTTATAGTATCCCTTACCCTCTTAACTGGAAGCAGTCCCTGATTGTTGTTATTATTTTTGCAATGGTTTTCAGTTGAATTCTTCAAGTGAGGCCGTAGATATTAACCTTTGAAGTGGGGATGGATGATGTTTTGAAGGAGTTGAGGAAAATCTCCTTTTCTGGTTGTAAAGATCATAGATCGTTGGAAGAAAATTAGAAACCAGCAAATGAGGTGAGGGTTTTTTGTTTTTTGTTTTTTTTTTTCTCTGTGGCTGCTGAGGAGTGGAGCTTGGTGCAAGTGAGGAATAGGTAGAGTGGGTAACTCTTCGATCTTAGTTTGAATTCCTCCAAAGCAGAAACTGAAACAAGAGGCTGAGTGAAGGTAGTTTATTTGGGAGGTAATCCTAGGAGGCAGAATTAGGAGAGCCGAGGCTGATGGGAAGAGGAGAAATTCATATTGGGGGGGTGATGTTCAAGGTTACTGATGTAGGCTGGACCCCTGAGAAGTATATGGAATGTCTTCTAGAATTTTCCTCCTGAAAGACAGGAGGCTGGATTATTTATATGGCTAGTTTATATGGCTAGTTGAGGATTACCCAGGGATAATGATGCCCTCAGCCTATATTCCCCATGTGCCTGCCCACAGGCCAACAGGGCTCCTCTGGTGCTGGAGACACAGCACAAGGCAAGGGTGGGCTCCTGAGAACTGTCTGTCACAGCCGTGGCTGAAATCAGAGGGGGGCCACAGGCAAGCCTCCCACTACACAGCAACAATAAGATTAAGGTTCGAATTTCAAAGTATATCTTGAAGAGCATATTAGGCAGAAGAAAAAGGAGAAGGCAGAATCATTGTTGAGGGTCGGAAGACCCATGTGGCAGGAGCACAGCGACTAAGCAGAAGAGTCATTGGGAATGCAGTTGGAAAAGGAACCATGAGCTGGATGAGAGTTTTGTATTATATTTTAGGGTGATAGGAAGCCTTTGAGGATTTGGACAGAAGTGTAATATGATATACTGTAAGGGGTGCTTGAAGAAAAAATACAAAATGTAAGAAGACAAGCATGGAAGCAGGAAGGCCAAGTGGGAGGTTTTATAGAGTTCCAGGTGAGAGATGAAGGTAACCAACACCAGAGTGATGGTGCTGAAGGTGCAGAGAAATGGTTAAGTTCAAAATATATATTATATATTTTTTGTTTATAAATTATTTTATTTTATTTTTATATCTAAGTACATTATAATGTTGACTTCTATTGTGACTAAAATTATCTACACATTCATTAGATTGCTTTTATTGATGATCTAGAATGTCTTTTTTTTTAATATAGATTTTTATTGGAAGAGTATAGTTGCTTCACTGTGTTATGTTAGTTTCTACTGTATAGCAAAGGGAATCAGCTATCTCCAGTATCAAGAATAGTCCCTGAGATATTCTAGGCTCTCAATAAATATTTGTTAAATGAATGAATAAATAAATGACTCCAGAATCATGATGCTGTTTCTTTTGAATTCTCCCCTAAAATGCTTCCATTAATATGATCATCCCCATGACACAGGAGGGCATTACTTCAGTGTATAATTAATCATGTATATCAATGCAATGAGGATGCAGTAAGAACCCCTATTGAAACTGGCAGCCTGAGGTGGGGAGGAAGTGGGTTGAACTTCCTGCAGAGGCAGGTGGGCAGGCAGGGAGGTGTGGGCATGGAGCCAAGCTGCAACCACTTACCAGTCCATGCATGGTTTGCTTTGGACCAGCCCTGCTGGGTGGGTTGTGTGATCTGGGCTGGTACTGACAAATTCTATACTGCTTGTCTCTTTTCTCTTTCCTCTCTCCCGCCCGCTCAGGAAATGACAAGGAAGGAGAAGTTAGACCATCTGGGGCTGTGGGAAGGTCTGGCAGAGAGAAGGTACTTGACAGTGGCAGTACTTGGAAGGCCAGACTTCATCTCGCTGTATCCAAGGACTGACTGAAGCAACACAGACAAGGGCCATTTATGGAAGTAAGCATACTGTTGCAAGAATGTGCATTTGGGAATTTTGACAGCAGTCTGCATTTTCAAGGATTTATGGGAGTTTTGTCAGAAGTCAAAGTCTCTCTCTGTGCCCCTTCTTTCCTTACCCATACACTTGATGCCATTCTGTCAATATCAGGGAAACTTCCCACTTCCTGGAGTAGTGCCAAGACATCCTGATTTCTCCACATTTTTCTCTTTGAAACTTACCTATCCCCTTTAAATCTCTGTAAGCATTTTAATGGGAAAAGGCTAACATCCTAATCTCCCACTTGAGAAACAATGTAATGGGCATTCTATAAATAACACTTCCAACTTCCTTTTCTAGGTCGAAGAAGTGATTCTAAGTATAGACATCCAGGCTAATGAGAGGAAAAGATGGGCCACTGGAAGGGAATTTGATGTTTATAAGACAGTTGTCCTCTTTGAGGACAGTCTCTGGGACCTGACTCCCAACATCCAGATCTTAGTTTTACCATTTGGTTAGTTGTGGGACATTGGGGATTTGTTAATTTCCTCTTTTCTCAATTTGCAAATTGAGGCATAATTTCCATATGCCTCAATTCTGCAAAATGGGGCATATGATAGCTGGACCCTCCTCATAAAATTGGTATGAGTGTTAATAAGTGGCATTTCTTATAGGGCTGATGTGAGTGTCAAGTGAGTTAATGTGTGTGCATGTGGTTAGAAAAGTGTTAGTGCACATTAAGCTTCAGAAGTGATGACAATGAGCCTTCCATGCAATTCACAAGGGGAATTCACATACAGCTAGCGATGCTTCCAACTGGCTTTGGCTTTGTGAAAGTCACTTACCTGGTTTCCCTGTCTATAAAATCACCTTCAAACTGGTTTGGATATGGGATTGCAAAATCCATCTCTTTCCCAAAACATCTGGTGACTTTTGTTGGCTAGAGAATGAAGTCCCATGACATGGCATGGATCTCTACAGTCAGTCCTCAGCCATGCAGTATGATTCTTGTGGATACAAGCAATAGGAAGCAAAGAAACTGGCTGAACAAATGGGGAATGGGTTGTCTCCTGTATCTGAAAAGGGGAAGGGCAGATTGTTTTAGGCACAAAAAGATCCAACGTGCATAAACGTGTTGGCCTTTCTCTATGCTAGGCACTCTGTCCAGCGAGACCCTTCGAAATGCCAGGGTTTCATCAATCTTACAGCTACAGACCTCATGGAAGGAGAATAAAATTCCTGGGATGTAGTTTGGGACATTGGATAACTTGAGTCATGTACCCAACTCTGAAGTATTAACTCGATCCAGGGAGATGGGAGGTAGTGATTGGTCGAATGATGATCACAGGCCCTGACTGCCCTGACTCCAGGAGGAGGGTCAACTTTCTTGGTAGATACTGAAAATAAATAGGTTTCCCCAAAGGAAATAGAGTTACCACCATGAAGAGAATAGAGAATGGATAATGAATAGGCAAATGTAACAGATGCCGACTATAGTCTAAGCTTCCTGCATTTCCTATCATTTTCTGAACACATGCTGCAATTTTCCATTTCCTGCCCTAGTACGTGATGTTTTCTTTGCTAAAGTGCCTGTCTCACACCTCCACCTATCAAAAGTTCAAAGTACATTTAAAATTGTGCTTCCTTTATGTAGCCTAGTCCTTAATAATCAAAATTTATTACCTTTATAGAGCCCTGTAAAGGGCTCATCATCTACTTTGTATTATATTACATTGTGTACATGTCTTTCTTTTGTTATTGGATTGTAAGCTCCTTAGGGGAGAAAATGACACATAACACATTGCACACATGCATGCTATTTGGAAATCCAGGAGCATCCTCCACTATGTAAAAAGCTTTGTGTCAACTGTAAAGTACCATAATAAAGGTTATCATCATTATTTTCTACACTGACATTTTCTCATAAATATTTGGTTGGTTTTCTAGACTATCTAATTGTAATCAGAAGTGATTCTCAGCAATCTCCAAATTCTCTATACTCACTCTTTTTCTAAATCCAAGATTAACATTTTTCAGGTGCAGAAATGTGCCTTCTTTCAAAATGCTTCAGGCATCTGGGCCAAGTAAACAGAGCAAGGATTTTATTTTGTGTCTGCATTTAGATTAAATTCTTTGGCATTGCTTTGGTTTTATCTCTTAGCAGCCTTTTACATTTTAATACTCTATCTTGTATCTTATGAACCTTAATCAAATGCAAAACTTTGAGTTTTTGGAGCCTGCCTATGGCCAGAGAGCTCATCTTTACTTGCTCCTGGAAGGCCTAGAAGCCTGTGGTAAGTACGCCTGGCACTAGCAGGCACTGACAGTACTATTCAGGCCTGCAAGCTGATCCAACCCCAGAGGCTCCAGCTTCCCTCAAGGCCTGTAGCCCATTCGCCAACCTCACAAATGAATGTTGAATATTACTGGGTACAGAAAGGCTGACCTGAGGTGAAACCTGAAGTAGGCTACCAGTCCTGCTCGCTGCGCCTTTCACCCATTCTGTACACTCCCTTCCTTTCCTAAGAGACGCCCACAGTCTACTTCCCTCTTGCTGCTCAGGGGCATGTGTTGGAAATGCCATCTATCAGTAGGTCTCCATTTTCTCCTATGTTTTTCAGTCTCCTCTGTGCATAAAAATTCCACCTGGCAATCCTTTCTTAGGAATCAATAATCTTGTACTGTGCTGTGCTAAGTTGCTTCAGTCATGTCCGACTCTTTGCAACCCTATGGAGCCCACCAGACTCTGTCCATGGGATTCTCCAGGCAGGAATACTGGAGTGGGTTGCTATGCCCTCCTCCAGGGCATCTTCCCAACCCAGGGATCGAACCTGTGTCTCTTACATCTCCTGCATTGGCAGGCTGGTTCCTTACCACTAGCACCACCTGGGAAGCCCAATCTTATATTAGTTATAGTTATTGGTCATAACTAGTGAGTTATGGCTGTTTATAACTTGATACATCGTGTGAGCACATGTGCCAAGTTGCTTCAGTCGTGTTTGACTCTTTGTGACCCTATGGACTGTAGCCTACCAGGCTCCTCTGGCCATGGGATTCTCTAGGCAAGAATGCTTGAGTGGGTTGCCATGCCCTCCTCCAGGGGATTTTCCCAACCCAGGGATCAAACCTGAATCTCTTAGATCTCCTGCATTGGCAGCTGTGTTCAGTCCTTCCAAATTACATATTGAATTCTTGTGTCTGGTGGGACTGGCTAGAGACAACCCTCTACTCAAAGACAAAAATGAGATGGATCTTGAGCAACACAGCAGTTGTGGGAAAGACCTGGAGATGGGCTAGAGTTGGATCAGAATAGAGTCCAGTGTGCCATTAGCAGTCCTTAATGTTAAATGAATATTCCTGACAAGAGTGAGCAAGAAAGAGGGAGAGACCAGAGCAGAATATACTCATCAACATCACTACCGGAAACTCACTGAAAGCATGGGTTCTTCAGTCCCCCTAATGATACTGCTCCCATTTATAACTTGAGGTGAGAGCCTGGGGTCCATTGACAAAATCCAGTGGTGGGGGGAGGGGCAGTACTTTGGGCCTGTTTGATTTTGACTTTTTGGCCAGTGGGGTGGGGGTAGTCTTACCAGCTGCCATTTAAACCATGTGCCTGTTATGTGCTTTGCAGCCATTAACTCATTTAATCCAGGAAAGCTGGTGACAGAAACAGTCTCATTTTGCAGCTGGGATCAGTAAAGAGATGAGTGATTTTACAAAGAGGTTGTAAACTTAATATTCAAATCGAAGTCTACCTGATTCTAAAGTTCCTGCTGCTAACTATCATACTCCTATCCAGCCACGTCAAAACAGGCAACTTAAGCAGTTTCTAAGTTCTCGTACACAGATCTGCCCACTAACTGGCTTATTTATCTACCGTAGGCAATCACTGTTGGTTGTTGAGAATATGGAGATATGTAGCAAGTGCCCTGGAAACAGTAAGGGTGGATCAGTGAGCTATGCCTGGGGATTAGTGCATTGAATTGAGCCTTGAAGGGTAAACAGAAGTTTGACAGGAACAGAATAAGAGGAGGGATGCTTTAGGAAAAAATCATATTGTTTCCCTTTTAGACTCTGAGAATGCTCACAGTATAAGAAGGGAAAAGCAGGATATGACAAATGGCCCTCACCTTGGGGTCCTTCTATTTATTGTCCCTGGAAGTGGATTGTGAGCTCAATAGATTGATGAGGGGTGGGAGGGATGAGTGGATCCAGGGTGATATGACCCAGCAAGGAACAGAATGGGGAGTGTGGGGATCTGCAGAGCGAAAATAAGAAATAGTGAAATAGTGATGGAGATTTGGCTTTTGTAACTAGAGCTTGGGAAACAGAGAGGTGGGGGTGGAGGAGATTATGAGGGAGGTAATTTAGCTCAGAGCAATATGGAGGAGGGTTCAAATGAAGCAAAGAGCCTGAGGTAGAGGTTGAAGGGAGATTGCCCTGGCTAATTTGCCCTAATGAGAAAAAATTCACCGGTTTGTACAAAGTAGTATTAGTTACATACATTACCTGATGTAACAAAAACACAAATTTCAGATATTTAACCATAAGAGAAGTGTTAGGTAAAATTTGGTGCATTCATTCAACAGAATCTTATATAGCCAATTAGAACAACTGGGTAGGAACACAGACACAGCTTACATTAAAAAGAGCACCATACAAAATTATATTCACATTCTAAGTGTCCTAGGAACAAGAAGTTAATACACAAAAAATGAAGGTGGCCCTGTTGGTTGACATTATTATTTTCCCTTTTAACAATTTAAAAAGGAAAAATGATCTCCAAGTGATTTCTTGAGGTTCTTCCATTACACTGAGAGTAACAGCAACACACATCTGTTGAATGCAGTCTACGTACGTTCCAGACACTGTCCTGTTTCATGGATTTGCGCTTTTAATCCTCAGAGCCACCCTCTCGGGTGAGTATTGTTATTTGGTGAAAGTCGCTGAAGTTTCTTGCCCAAAATCTCACAGTTAGACCCAGGACATAAACCCAGGCAGTTGAGCTTCAGAATTTATGCTTTTTTAGCACCACGTGAGGCTGCTTCCCCTTAATGGCAAGGTCATTTTGGCATGACAGCTTTGCTAGGTTCGAGGTGGCTTCATGTCATTCTGAATCTGTCTCTAGAGCAAATGATGTTGTAAAAGTAGTCTGTTAAGAAAGCACATGTCTTTGGGGTGAGCCAGCATAGCACAAGCTGACACATAAGAAAGGCTGGATCTTCTATTCAGTTTAACCATGGAACAGCCCAACTAATTTAGCCAAATTTCATCAAGTCCCTGCCTCCAAGCAATTATTTAATCTCTCTGCATACTGCTGGATCTCCTTTTATACACAAACCCCAAGTATCTAGTAACTCTTAACAGAATGGATTTTTCTCTGTTAGCTGGGGATGGATTTAGAACCAAACAGAACCTTCACTTTAAAGAGTCCCTGAGCAAGCTCTGTTAACATCATTCCCCAAAGGATCCAGGTTGTGCCAAGTCAAGTTCTGGCTGTGTGCTGCAATGAAGTAGGTTACTAGGTGCTTTAAAATGTGGTAACTTGTGACAAGCAGAGACTCTTAAATTTTATAACTCCTTATGAGAAGATAACACTTTCATAGGTGTTATGTTTATCAGTCTCTGTTAGGAGTTGAATTGTGTCTCCTGAAAATTCATATGTTGAATTCCTAGCCCCCAATATTTCAGAATGTGATCACATTTGGGAAAAGGGTCGTTGCTGATAAAATTAACTAAGATGAAGTCATACTGAATTAAGAGTGGGTCCCTAATCCAATAGGACTGCTGTCCTTATAAAAAGGAGAAATTTGGGGGCATTTGCACAGGGAGAAGCCAGGTGAAGGTGAAAGAAGAGATCAGGGAGATGCTGCAGAAATCAAGGAGTGCCAAAGACTGCTAGCAGACCACCAGCAGCTTGGAGGGAGGCTTGGAACAGATTTCTCCTTCACAGTCTTCAGAGAGAACCAACCCGCTGACAGTTTGATCTCAGACTGCTTCCCTCCAGAACTGAGACAATAAGTTTCTGTTGTTTCAGCCCCTTAAGTCTCTGTTATGGCAACCCTAGCAAACTAATATGGTCTCCAAAATTAGTCTCTGAGATAGATAAACTATTATTTTCCTTCTTCATATACATCATAGTCAATGTTTAGTAAATTCAAGAGAATTTTACTAAATTCAATGAATTTAGTAAATTCATTCATTTACATGTATGAATACGCACAACTCTCCTGTGAAGTAAAGGATTTGATATCCTCTGCATTTTGGAGGTAAAACCCAAGGCACAGAAACCAGACAGAGTTCCCCATTAAAAAGTACTGGGACCAGGATTTCAAACTGAATATTCCTTTTATGATGCCATGTTGCCTCCACCAAAGGACAAAAGCATGGAGAGCTATGTGGAGCAGTGAAAATGAAATGACAAAGACATGGACATTGAAAAAGAAGTGGAATTTGTGAGCATACTGAGACCTAGGGATAGAGGCAACAACAGGAAGATGCCAATTTGGGGGTGTATATCCCAAAATGCATTGCATGGAAACTCTTGGCATGTCAACACCATATGAAGAAATGGTCCCAGTGTATTTAAGGGGGAGAAAGGTTGCTTACTCTATCTCCTGCTCAGAGATTCAAGGCACCCATAAACAGTTCAAATACTCCAAGTCTTGCAGAAAAGAACTCTATTGAACTTTGTTTAACCCAGCACTTTTCAAACTTACTCAAGTATGGAATCTTTTTGCTACTGTTGATCTATAATGTTGCAGGACAAATGCTCTGGGCTAGAGACAGAAACTAGAGCAAGGAGACCCACGGATGAGGATCAGTTCAGTTCAGTTCAGTCGCTCAGTCGTGTCCGACTCTTTGTGACCCCATGAATCTCAGCACGCCAGGCCTCCCTGTCCATCACCAACTCCCGGAGTTCACTCAAACTCAGGTCCATCGAGTTGGTAATGCCATCCAGCCATCTCATCCTCTGTCGTCCTCTTCTCCTCCTGCCCCCAATCCCTCCCAGCATCAGGGTCTTTTCCAGTGAGTCAACTCTTTGCAAGAGGTGGCCAAAGTACTGGAGTTGCAGCTTTAGCATCATTCCCTCCAAAGAAATCCCAGGGCTGATCTCCTTTAGGATGGACTGGTTGGATCTCCTTGCAGCCCAAGGGACTCTCAAGAATCTTCTCCAACACCACAGTTCAAAAGCTTCAATTCTTTGGTGCTCAGCTTTCTTCACAGTCCAACTCTCACATCCATATATGACCACAGGAAAAACCATAGCCTTGACTAGACGGACCTTTGTTGGCAAAGTAATGTCTCTGCTTTTTTAATACACTGTCTAGGTTGGTCATAACTTTCCTTCCAAGGAGTAAGCATCTTTTAATTTCATGGCTGTAATCACCATCTGCAGTGATTTTGGAGCCCGTAAAAAACAAAGTCTGACACTGTTTCCACTGTTTCCCCATCTATTTCCCATGAAGTGATGGGACCGGATGCCATGATCTTCGTTTTCTGAATGTTGCGCTTTGGCCAACTTTTTCACTCTCCTCTTTCACTTTCATCAAGAGGCTTTTTAGTTTCTCTTCACTTTCTGCCATAAGGGTGGTGTCATCTGCATATCTGCGGTTATTGATATTTCTCCCAGCAATCTTGATTCCAGCTTGTGCTTCTTCCAGCCCAGCATTTCTCATGATGTACTCTGCATAGAAGTTAAATAAGCAGGGTGACAATAACCAGCCTTGACGTCCTCCTTTTCCTATTTGGAACCAGTCTGTTGTTCCATGTCCAGTTCTAGCTGTCACTTCCTGACCTGCATAGAGGTTTCTCAAGAAGATACCTAGGCGGTAACGTCCTAACATTAGTTAAGCTCTTTTTCTAGTTTGTCACCTCTTTTTCTCTTTCACAGAAAGACTCTTATATATCTGTTCACTTTTTCAATTAAACGTCAGACATACAAAGAGCATATGGAGAGTAACATAAAAGATACTCATGGTGACATCACTCAAATTTTAGAAATAAAACATTGTGGGTTTAGTTGAAGCTTGTGTTTCTTTTCCAAAGATACTCTCTTGTTTATAACCTCACTTGCACCCTAGATATAATTACTAGTTCTTAGCAACTAAACAATAGCAAACTTTATGTAACTGCTATTCTAGTGTATACATTTTTCTGAAACTTGCTTGTTTTGTTCAATATAATCTATGTGAGAGTTTTCCATGTTGATATATTACCTCTAGTTCATTTATTTTTACTGTAGTATAGTATTCCATTGTATAAATATACCAATATGTAGGTAAGCATACTTTCATTTATAGACATTTAGGATTAGACATTGCTGTTATGAATCATCCTGCAATGAATATTCTCATTCATAAGTTGAGAAAAATAAGAGAACTTTTCTCTAGGATATATATAAATTGTTGTTATTTAGTCACTAAGTCATGTATGACTATTTGTGACTCCATGGACTGTAGCCTGCCAGGCTCCTCTGTCCATAGAATTTTCATGGCAAGAATGCTAGAGTGGGTGGCCATCTCCTTCTCCATGGGATTTTCCCAACCCAGGGACTGAACTCACATCTCCTCCACTTAGGCAGATTCTTTACCACTGAGCCACCTGGGAAAGCCCATGCTGCTGCTAAGTCACTTCAGTCATGTCCGACTCTGTGTGACCCCAGAGACAGCAGCCAACCAGGCTCCCCCATCCCTGGGATTCTCCAGGCAAGAACACTGGAGTGGGTTGCCATTTCCTTCTCCAATGTGTGAAAGTGAAAAATGAAAGTGAAGTCGCTCAGTCATGTCCGACTCCTAGCGACCCCATGGACTACAGCCTACCAGGCTCCTCTGTCCATGGGAGTTTCCAGGCAAGAGTACCAGAGTGGGGTGCCATTGCCTTCTCCAGGAAACCCCATAGGAGATATATATATATGTAATCGTTGGGTTATAGGGTATGTACACATCCAATTTTACTAGTTATTGCCAAATTACTCTTCAATGTAGTTATTCTGAGTTCAATTTGTATGAGAGTTCCAGTGGCTCCTCATGAACTCTTTTTATTGTTACCTTACATCATCTTCATCAAGCTAATGGTTATGAAATGATATTTCATTATGGTTTTAATTTATTTGCATTTGTCCATTTGCTAATCTAAGGAGATCAATAGTTTCATTATATATTTATTGGTCATTCAGGTTTCTTCTTCTGTGAATTGCCTTCTTTGCATATTAGTTTTCATTCATTTTTTTTCTATTGACATTTTTCCCTCATTGATTTTGGAAAGATTTTTAATTAGTTCTCCATGCCACAGTAGTAATCTTTTCTTTACAAATATTTTCCTGAAGACTTGGGACTTTTCAATATTTGGCAGTTTTCTTTGGATATAAGTTATAAAATAATTAAATTTATCTACATATTCATTATTATTTGTACATTTTGTGTCTTGTTTAAGAAATCTTTCCCAAAATTCAAGAAGTAGATATATTCTCTTTATTTTCTTCTAAAATTTTTAAAGTTTCACTTTTTACATTTAGCTCTTTAATAAACTTGGAATTGATTTTTGTGTTTTATATGAAGTAAGGATTCATTTCTCCCCATTGGGTAATCTATTATCATAGCACTTTTATTTAATTGTCTATAATTTTCCTCATAGAGAATCTTCAGTGTTTCCTCTCATGATATTTTATTTGCATAGGCATCTATTTTGGATCATAATATCATATAATTATTCTGTTTATTTCTATACCAATATCATATTGAATTAGTTACTACAGCTTCATAATAAGTTGATTTCTGATATGGTAGGTTAATTGAATTGAGCGGTTGTCCCTGTTGGCTCAGTTGGTAAAGATCCACCTGCAATACAGGAGACATGGATTTGATCCCTGGGTTGGGAAGATCCCCTGGAGGAGGGCATGGTAACCCACACCAGTATTCTTACCTGGAGAATCCCCATGGACAGAGGAGGCTGGCAAATTGCAGTTCCTGGGATTGCAAAGAGTTGGACACGACTGAGCGACTAATGGAGAAGGCAATGGCACCCCACTCCAGTACTCTTGCCTGGGAAATCCCATGGACAGAGGAGCCTGGTAGGCTGCAGACCATGGGGTCTCGAAGAGTCGGACATAACTGAGCAACTTCACTTTCACTTTTCCCTTTCATGCATTGGAGAAGGAAATGGCAACCCACTCCAGTGTTCTTGCCTGGAGAATCCCAGGGCCAGGGGAGCCTGGTGGGTTGCCCTCTCTGGGGTCACACAGAGTCAGACACGACTGAAGCAACTTAGCAGCAGTAGCAGCAGAGCAACTAAGTACAGGACACACACAGCACACCCATGCCCTTAGCATCTAACTTTGCAGCTCATTGCATCAAGAAGTTGAGCCTGGTTCCCAACCCTTTGAATCAGGACTGGTCTTTCTACTTGCTTTGACTAATCAAGTGCGTTGTAAGCGACAGTGTGCCAGTTCTAAACTTAGACCTCAAGAGACCCTGTATGCTTCTACTGCCTCTTTTGGAATTCTGCCCTCACTGTGAGAATAAACTCACATAGTGTGCTGACAGATAAGAGAGCACACGATACAGGATAAAGTCAACCCAAGTGGAGACCATCCTAGACCAGCCAGTGCCCAGCCAGCAAACCGGCTGCCCTTACAAAAGAGCTTAGCCAAAATAGCCACACTTGGCTTAAATCACCAGAACTCTACAGCCAACCTGTAAATTTATAAGCCAAAATAAATGCTTATTGTGTTCTGCCACTGAGGTTTTGTCATTGTGGGTTCTGCACCTTAATTGTGCTAAAAGATAACTGACATGTGCATCAAGTCTGTTATTTAAAACCATCTTAGTTGATCACAGCCTTATGTGCTTCCCCATATAGAGTTTAAAACTGATTTATCAAATTCTGTGACCTGGTTTAACCCTTTAACATATAACTCAAGTTCTAGGATGGCATCCTTTGCAACACAGAGTCTTTTCCAAGATTTCACCTTAGATCATCACCAAAGGTGAATCTAACTGAACCATCCGTTGCTCCATTTCTGATAAGTTCTTAATTTATTTGTATTTGCTTTTTCATATTATAATATTATCATAAGATGGTATCGGTGGTTCTGTTGCCAGGGCAACCAAATGGGATACATGAGCTTTTAGCTTTAACTAAAACCTTAACTCTCTTCGGCTACATTCCATATGCTTCCTTGATTCCCTTCTTTTGTGAGGTTGAAATAATGGAAGATATGCTACAGTTCTGTCTGTGTCTGCTTGCTCCTTTACATTCATTAGCAGGTATTATATCATTCTCTAAATTTGCTAATTTCCTTTTACTATTTGTCCTTGATAGATCCTCTTCTTCAGTATAATTTTGCACAGTTTACTCAACATATATTAATGGTCACCTATCATGTTCATGGCACTGGGGTTATAAAAGTGAATAAGGCAATTATGGCCCATGTCCTTTCAGAGTTTACCAGGTTAGGAAGACAGGAATATAACAGAATAGCACAAAGTAAATTACCAGTATGTGAAGTGCCATGTACAGGTTGATGGCTGGGGGCCTGATCTAATCTGCATCAGTGAAGATTTCTGTGAGGAATAAACTTGAAGCTTAGGCTGAAGAATAATTTGGAGTTAGCCAGAACTGTGAGAGAACATATTTGGCAGGGGTACAATGTGATGAAGCCTTGAGGTCTTAGGGAGGATGAGGAGTTGGAAAGGAGGCCAGTGTGACCTCCTGTGGATGTAGAAGGTTAGTATATGAGGGTGGGAGGAGTTTGGGATGCACCTAGAGAAGTGGGAAGGGACAAAAATCACAGTGGACCTCACAGCGTTTCTGCCGCAGCTGTTTAGGAACTGTGTTACAAAGCTCTTAAATAGTGAAGTCATCCAAGAGAAGCTCATTTCTCCTCATAGTCCAGAGCCATGTGTAAGCTGTGTTAGAGATGCTCTGTGTGTTCGCTGGTCCTCAGGTCTGTGTCCCAGGCCACCTCAGATCCAGGTCATGCCACATCCCCTGCTAAGATGGGGAGAAACTTTCTCTGGTGCTGTACTCACTCCATGGAAATCAGAAGTCAAGCCCAAAGGCCTGATTCTGTAGCACCACTCCCTCCAGGGTATCACTCTTCATAGAAGGTCTCTCTTGGTCATCGTCCCTGGGACTTTAGTCACTGTGATGGCACTGGGATCTGTGCATGTACACCAGATATCTGGTTAAGAGCCTGTGACTGATATAAGAGCTACATCTTTACATGGAAATGACTTAATCTAGGATCTGGTCTGAGAAAAACTTGGTTTTACTGTTTTCAGCTTTTTGTTTCTTGTTATTCATTCTGGTTATTTCTATCAGGTCCCCTCAGTTTTCTTGCCTTTTAGGTCCTCCAACAATACACATGCACTCAGGAAATACGGTGTGTTGACCATGCAGCTAAAGGTTGTAGGTGTAGCCTAGTCAGGGATTTTTAGATCCCAGGTTTTAGAGCTGGGGTCCATGACAAAGGTTCATAGCTCCCCTATTCCTATGACATGCAGACCGCTCTGAGTAGATGTGTTTAGCAGACATTTGTGGTTTTAGCTTGCCCATTCTTCTCTCTTGGTAACATAAGGAACTTGATTTTTCTTTAGTACCTTGATTCACTCCAAATAGATTTCAATCTTGATGGTGCTGCTGGTCAATAAGCTTTACATCCTTTAGCCATGGAGGGACCCGGAGTCTAATCTAGGTCAAACAGAATTCCTGTCCAGGAACTATGCTTACAGCAAGGGGGAAATGACTTGATCTGCTTCATTCCACTGGCAATACACAAGAAATCGTGCCCACTAGAAGTTCCTGCTGCCTGGATCCCAAAACAGCTCTATTTCCTCTCCCACTCCATTTCCTTCCACCAGATCCCTGTGGTGCTTAAATTAGCCAGAGTAGTCAGCTTCTGTACTTTGCAACGGGTGAAAAGTGCAACTCACAATGTGCATGGGAGACTCCTTCTAAGGTGTGGGATTCTTCAGGTTCTCAAAAGCATCCATAATCCATATAAGGTTAAAAATCTTTCAATTAGATGATCATGTCTTTCCTTGAGATTTCAAGAGAGAATTGGATACATCCATCTTTGCAACTTAACAAATGCTTGAGTCACAGAACTGAAGCTCAAAATTGCGGACTTTCTGACATTCTCTTGCAAAGCATGATTTTTTTTTTTTTTTTTGGCAGAATGGGTCTTTAACTAGAAACTCATGAAATAATTTAGTTAGCCCCTCAATTAAAAGATTACCCCTGGAACTTCCTCTACAGTCCAGTGTTTAAGACTCTAATCTTCCAATGCAGAGGGTGCAGGTTCCTTCCCTGATAGGGGAACTAAAATCCCACATGTGATGTGATGTGGCAAGAAAAATAAATTAAAAAGTTATCTAATCTATAAAAAAGACTATACATTATTGATAAAAAAAGACTAGCCCTGTCTTTTCCTAAAGTGAGTTTTGCTTTCCAGTTAAAGGCTTCATTCCTTTCCCGCCACCCTGGCCCATTCCTCTCCTCACATGAGTTTTTTGTCTAGTTAAAAGATCTCTTTCTATGCATGGAGGAGTGATTCGTAGCTACAGGAGGATTAAGTTAAGTTTGGTCTCTCGGCCAGTATTCCTCCACATTTCAAGCAGGATGCCTGAAGGGGTGCAAGCTGGGCTGAGGAACCAGAGACTGTCCAGCTTATGAAAAACAAGGGTATTCTTTTTTGTTAATCTCTAGCTCTTGAAAAGTCAAGTTCACTGCTAAGTGCAAACTGAATGGTTCCTTGTTACCATTCTAAAATGAGAGACCTTCAAAAGGAGGAGAAGAAACAGGCAAATGAAACCACTTTTGGGTCCAAACCACAAAAACCAGAGACAGTTCCAAGACACACCCAACTGTTATCCCCCTCCCAACCCTATGTCCCTCTTTACCACCAAAAAATTATTTCAGCTTTATGCCAAGAACAACATATCACATTTGGGATGACTGATTTAGTTATTACGATTTAATCACACACATGTGTGCACACACACATATATGCTCTTTTACCAAGCTCCCCTTCTGTCTTTGCTTCCATATCATTTAAAATGGGAGTGAGTTCAGGAAGCAGAGTGTGTTTGTCTTGTCTGCTTCCCACAAGAATTCAATTGCCAGTGACAATGGTGCCGTCATAATTTGGTTTTGCTTCCCCGAAGAAAATACAACTGGATGTCAGAGCCGGCACAGTGAGAGCTGTGTTTGGACAAGGACTTAGAACCAGGAGAAAGCTCATTTTCAACACAACTTACACTGGTCTCCAGTGGGAAGAGTTCAGGGCAGAGTAGTGTTCAACCACCATCATTTTACATGAATAAGGACCAAAGGCCAGTGACTTTCAGAAAGAGAGCATGATGCCAGCAGTCATTTAGATTCCCTTGCCGTCTCTTCTAACTCAGAAGGTTAATCTTCAATTGTTTAAAAAATCTATTTCACAGCTCATCAGAGTGTTATCCTTAATATAAATTTCTTATTAAAAAATTTACTGAGCACCCAGCCAGTGCCCAGCACTCCACTGGATGCCATTAGATAAAGGAGATGGAAGAGTATAGATTCTGGTTGGATGAGCAACAACTTACCCAAGAAGCAATTTTCTTTATAACCTACATTAATACTAATGAAGCCAGTGATCACTTGCTGGGCAACTGGTATATTCTCAAAACTATACAAGGTGCTCGACATTCGTGAAACAGAATCCTCCTGGCAACAAGAGGATGCCAGCTAGGTGTTCTAGAGAAAATTTGCTGCCTCGGTGGAAAGTGGTGCACTGTTTAGTGTACACTCTTCCAGGTTATCCCATTCTGATTCTTAGAGGGGAGCTTTCATTGCCTTTCAGCCATTCTGCTACTCCGTAGGTTATAGAAAACAGTTGTTGTTTAGTTGCTAAGTTGTGTCTGGCTCTTTGTGACCCCATGAAATGTAGCCGGCCAGGCTCCTCTGTCCATGGGATTTCCCAGGCAAGAACACTGGTGTGGGTTGTCATTTCCATCTCCAGGGGATCTTCCCAACTCAGGGATCAAACCCACGTCTCCTGTATTGGCAGGTAGATTCTTTACCACTGAGCCACCAGGGAAGCCCTATCGATAACAGACAGCAATACAAATGATTCTCGTCTATAGGATACAAATATATACTGGTTCGATATAATTAAATTGGCTTCTCCACCTATTCATCTTTCCCCCCATTAGAAACAGCCAGTTTCTGTTTGCAAACCTATTTCAGCATTCTTTTACATCATATAAATTCGTGCTTCTTTTATTTCTCCTTTGAAATAATTTAACATTTATCTGTTAAAGACAGTCTTTAGCATGTTCCTTTTATATCTGTATGAGAGTCATAATTTCATTTTTTTTTAAAAGATCCTTTAACAATGTAATGAACTCCATTGTACAGATGAAGAAATTGGGCCTCAGAGTGAAATGAGTTGCTCAGGACCACTAATCATCAAGTGACCTAGTCAAGGCCAACACCTGCTCTCTCTGACGCCCATAGCCTGTGTGCTTTCTTCTAATTAGGCCCCCGCTCTGTGCCAGGCATGTGCTAGGCGTAAGGGAATATTCTTTCAAGTCATTCAGCTATTAACAGTCTCTTCTGCACTGGCACTATGCGCTTATAAAATGTTCATGATATAATCTCCTTTTGCCCAGATGATAATCAAGGTACACACTAAAAAGAAGAAAAATGCATGATAAAGAAAGGGCAGTCAGGGAGTGGAAAGAGCCCGGTGGAATTATTCTCAAAAGCTTTTAGGAAGTGATAGTTTCTCAATCTGCATTGTGTAAATGGAAGGGCCATTAAGAGAAGGCTGCAAGTTAAAGCTGACACATTGGAAACTTACATCCTGAAGCCTCAAGTCGTGTCATTTAAGAAGCATGCAAGGAAACAGGATTAGACCACTGCTTGCACATTTGTTATCTAACTGTAAAAAAAAAATGTGGCCAGTGAAACGAAGCACCTATTCTAATCTCTTAAGCATTTGGATATATAACTATTTTGCATGAAGTTTTCATTGGCTTGAATTTACCTGGGTTTGGCTTACCACTGGTTATGATCAGTTCCTTTGTGTTTGTAGGCTAAACTCTAAACTTTGTACCATACATCTTTGATGTGGCCCCTACTCACTTTTCCTCTCTTCTGATATCCAACAGCATTCATCTATGCTGATATCTCCATCTCATCCCCCCTCACGTACACACAGACACACAGACACCCCCCACCCCCACACACACACATATACCCTCTCACAATCTAGGTTTCTGACTCTCGGAGAGGCTTACAATTCCCCAGGACACCAGGCTTTGTAGCAGTTAAGCCTTGATTGAAGATTTACTTGTGACAGGGCCCTTCCAACTCGTCCCACTCTGGCGAACAACTAACCATCACTCAGCCCTCAATTTAAACTCTCTTACACTGTTGGTGGGAATGCAAACTAGTACAGCCACTATGGAGAACAGTGTGGAGATTCCTTAAAAAACTGGAAATAGAACTGCCTTATGATCCAGCAATCCCACTGCTGGGCATACACACTGAGGAAACCAGAAGGGAAAGAGACACATGTACCCCAATGTTCATCGCAGCACTGTTTATAATAGCCAGGACATGGAAGCAACCTAGATGCCCATCAGCAGATGAATGGATAAGAAAGCTGTGGTACATATACACAATGGAGTATTACTCAGCCATTAAAAAGAATACATTTGAATCAGTTCTAATGAGATGGATGAAACTGGAACCTATTATACAGAGTGAAGTAAGCCAGAAAGAAAAACACCAATACAGTATACTAACGCATACATATGGAATTTAGAAAGATGGTAACAATAACCCTGTGTACAAGACAGCAAAAGAGACACTGATGTATAGAACAGTCTTATGGACTCTGTGGGAGAGGGAGAGGGTGGGGAGATTTGGGAGAATGGCATTGAAACATGTATAATATCATGTATGAAATGAGTCCCCAGTCCAGGTTCAGTGCACGATACTGGATGCTTGGGGCTGGTGCACTGGGACGACCCAGAGGGAGAGTATGGGGAGGGAGGAGGGAGGAGGGTTCAGGATGGGGAACAAAGGTATACCTGTGGCGGATTCATTTCGATATTTGGCAAAACTAATACAATATTGTAAAGTTTAAAAATAAAATTAAAAAAATAAATCATTTTCTGATCCTGGTTTGCAAAAATCAGTTTTTCCCTGAACATATGTCATCACCAGCATGTGCTTACAAATCCCCTGGTCGTGCCTATTTGTTTACACATTTGCTCCCAGGGTGCTCTGGTCTCTCTCCTCTCCTCTTTCCCACGCTGCCTGATGCATATTTGTGCTCAGTAATTTAATGCATCATTCACCCGTGTGGATTCACCAACATGATAGCTAAAGCACTGGAAAGGATGGTAGAGATCAGAGCACTCAAACCCTCCTCTTCACTGCCGGGGAGACTGAGGCGTAGACAAGTGCAATCCGCTCACAGAGGCAGGTGAGGAGTGAATTATTAGAACCCAGGACTCCCTTCTGAGTTAAGTGCTAATTCCCACACCCTTGCTGCTTTCTGGGGTGGAGAGAGGGTGGGAGGGAAAATTACCCTGAGAAAGAGGCCAGTTGGTGCTGTGTTTTGTTTCTGTGGTGCTTTCATAATTTTGGTAAAGATATTTTAAGCCAGAGCACTGGAGTGGTTCAGTGCTCATTACCCAACTTGGCATTTTCCTCCTGCGAGCAGAGTGGCTCGGAGCCTTATCATAGCCCTGTAACCACATCCCCTGCTGAGCCTAATGCTAAATCAACACAGTCAGCTAAAAACAAACACTCACAGGTGTGCAGCACATGGAGCGCGGGAGGGTGTTTATTCTAACACCAAGGATGGTGAGCTGGGTTTGGTGAAGGTGGGGAATAGACCGCAAATGGACATGGGCAACATCCCAAAGGATCTCCCAAGCCTGGGGTGCTGGGAGGGTTGCCGACGGCTTCTGAGGACTCCAGTTGCCCCTTTGAAAATCAGGTCCCTTGTATGTGGAATCTAAAATATGATACAAATAAACTTACGAAACAGAAACAGACTCATAGACTTGGAAAACAAACATGGTTACCAAAGGGAAAAGTTGGTGGCGAGGGGAGGGATAAATTAGGAGTTTGGGATTGGATAAACAACATGGTCCTACTCTGGAGCACAGGGGACTACATCCACTATCCTGTGATAAGCCATAATGGAAAAGAATGTAAAAAAGAGTATGTGTCTATACAGAGAATTGAATCACTCTGCTGTGCATCAGAAACTGACACGTCATTGTAAATCAACTATACTTCAATTAAAAAAAAGAAGAAAGATCTGAGTTTCCTAATTATATGAAAAACACCCATCAGGCACTTCTTAGAACTTCGTGGGGCCTAAGGGAGGGGTCCAAACAAAGGTGACTGATATACATGACCCACTGGCATCCTTGGCTGCAGCCCCTGATGGGAACTGGGGACCGGCAAATGAGCTGAAAGGAGCTCTCCTTCAGATGTAAAGGAGGAATTCACAAACCCTCTCTCCAGCCTGCTGCGCAGATCCAACTCTGCCAGGAAGAAAAGCTTCTGGTCTTTTATTCCTGAAGCTGCCACACTGAACACCCCTGAGCCAGGTGACTAGGGAAGGGTGAGTAATGATAATTATCAATATGAAGCAGCCTGAGTGAGGCCCTTCTATGCCAGACTGCCGTAAGTGCTTCATAGGTGTTATGGGATTTAATCCTTGCCTCCACTCTATGAGGCAGAAATCTTTTAACAGTGTCCTCTCCACTTTACAAATAAGGAAATGAGGGGAGACAGGGATACATTAAATTGTTTAAGGCTATAGAGCTAGCAGGTTTGTGATGGAGCCACAATTCAGTTTTAGGCAGTTGGTTTCAGAGTCTGTGTTCCCAGACCTTCGAGATATTGCCTCAGCTTTGGACTGTTGATCCGATAGTTCTCAAACTTAGCTGGATATTAGAACTTCCAATGGCAGGACCCACCTCCAAAGATACTAATTTATGTGCTTTGGGATAGCCTGGGTTTTATATATATATATGTGTGTGTGTGTGTGTGTGTGTGTGTCAGGGGGCTTCCCAGGTGGTGCTAGTGGTAAAGAACCCATCTGCCAATGAAGGAGATGCTGGAGATGCAGTTTGGATCCCTAGCTTGGGAAGATCCCCTGGAGGAGGGCATGGTAACCCATTACAGTATTCTTGCCCGGAGAATCCCATGGACAGGGGAGCCTGGTGGGCTACAGTCCATGGGGTTGCAAACAGTTGGACACGACTGAAGTGATGGAGCACACAGGCATGTGTGTGTGTGTGTGTGTGTGTGTGTGTGTGTGTGTGTGTGTGTAGTGTGTTTAACATACATATGTATGTGTGTATTTGTGCATCTGTGTTGTAATCTGATTAGCCCTGGGCACTAAAGAGTGAAGCTGGCATAGACAGGAATTCCCACCACATAATCTGAAGTCAGTATGAAGGAGGAATGGGCAGGCAGTGCTGGAAGCCCAGCCAACGAAGGCCTGGCACAGGTGTGGCACAATGACTAAGGCCAAGGAAGAATGCCAGCAAGAAGGCAGAGGTGGCCAAAAGGAGTACTAGGGAGACAAGAAAGCCATCAGGGGCCTATATCCCCATTTGCCAGGGGTGGGCCCTGGAGACGCGCCAAGGGAGAAAATGAGGAGGGGCTGGGCACCTTCACTGCAGCACAGATGGTTCCTGGAACTCACCAGTACGATGGAGAATTAGTTCCCGGAAAGGTGTTTTAAGAGAGAGACTTGCCCTGTAAATCACATCTGTGGAGCTACCAGGGGGATATTTAGAAATCTGAAGTGCAAATTGCAGGAATCTACTGAAACCAGAGACTGAGGGCTTGGGATGTGAGTGCTGGAAAGGGAGGGAGTCCCCCGCCCTTCAGTGACTGGTCTGGAGTCAGCCTGAATTCATTGCAAGTTATGTCTTCTTGTACCTGTAGGGGTTGCTTTCCTTTGAAATATGTATTTTAAAATGATGAAATTCACGTCCCTTAAGGACAAATTAAAATGTCTTAAAATAGAAAAAAATCACTCACAATTTTATCACCTAGATGTAACAATTATTATTTAGAAAATTCCTTTATGCTGTTTTCCCTGGACATAATTTTTTCAACACAATGTTAATCACTATGTCTATGCAATATGACAGTCTGCTTTTTCACTTAACATAAGGCTGTTTATTCTTTGAATCAACCCCTTTAATTCCTTCATAATAACTATACTAACAGTGGTCAGTTATTACTGGGTTTCTGAAATTGAATAATCTATGCAATCATTCTCTGGAGCAAAAATTTGCCTGAACATCTACTGTTGCTAAGAATTGTTTTTATTTTTACTTATTTAAATATATGAAGCCTAAAACCGGTGATAAACTTCTTTACTACTTGCACAATACTCATGAAATCAAAGCAATTTTATATTTTAGAAGCAAAACTACAAAACCAATAAATTAAAGAAATATTAATTAAACATGACAGACATTGTTGCGTGAGCCTGACTGTTGTTCAATGCTAGGATACAAGCACCATGCCCTCTTGGCACCTACAGGACTTAGAGCTGGGGGTTCCTCGGTTTGTCCTCCACTTTCCTCTGTTCTGAACTCAGGACCTTCATGCACACAACCCACAGGCACCATGGGCCTTTATTTGGCATGGATGTTTCCTTGTATCGATCCTAATTTCCATCTCTCCTCCCTAGCTCATGGCAATTCAAGTAATACCACTTGTTGCCAATGTATGATATCTATAAATGCAGATTCCAAGTTGAGGCCTACAATCAAATCCAGATGGGTCTTTCAGCTAACCTAGAACATGGCTATATTAGTTTCAAGTTATGATTGAAAGGTAAACACAAATGTAAAAATGTTTCATAGCGAATTCTACATCAAGAGGCCTCATCATCAGACCCTGCCATTTTGAGAAGTAGGTGTTTCCTGAGTGCCTCCCTCACTTGTGTGAGGTGACTTATCTAGAACCACTCGCTCTAACAACATTTAACTCCCGTTCCACAGATGAAGTCATTGAGGTTTGCCAGGGTTATGAAACTTTCTGAAGGACATGAAGCTGTCATACGGTGGAGTTATACTTCTAACCTTGGTCTCTGTCATTTCCCGGACTGTTCCCCAGACCATGGTTACACATGGATGTCCACAATGTTTTATATAGAGTGTTCTTTTCCCATCTGGGGTTTATACTGCCAAGGACCAAGGCTAGAGATAAATAATCATTTTTTCTTTTGGAGAGAATGTAGCATGTGTTGTCTGTGGTGTGTTTATTTAGCTCTAAAACTAACCTGACAAGGATGAACCCTTGAAGATATTTCAGGAAATTTGGCAATAGCATAGGTGGTTGGCAGTAGCTTGCCAGCTATTAAATGGTTCTGAATATATGAAGACTTGTAATTTCCTTCTCGGAAGGGCTTTGCCAAAGAGACTAAGCCACGTGTCATAATCCCCGAACACACATTGGCACATGCAGAAGCTCTGTTGGTGCAAATGGATTCTTGAAACCAATCAGACGAGCTTGGTATTTCATCTTTTGGCCCCAAACCATAAACTGGCACAAATAACACTACCCCTGCCATGAACCAAAGTTCAGAATAATAAATCAGCCAGCCTGTTATTATATTGGGAGAGCCAGCTTTCTCTTCTCAGTGAGCAGATTGATGTATCTGTTTAGACTGGATGTCTCAGGGCTCCCTGGGAACCTGGGCTGACTTCCTAGTGCCCAGGCAGGCACTGCCCCAGATTTGTGTGTATACAGGTGAGTTCCCACTGGGCAGGTCTGCTGGGACCAAACTGGTTTCTAAACCTGTTTGGCTTCTCCCGAGGTCCATAGCTGTCAAAAGCAAAACAAAGTAAAGGACCAGGGATGGCAGAAAGGCAAAAGCTCATCCATCAGGCTGGGGAAGCAGAAGACGGAAAGCCTTCCTTAGCTGCTTGATCCTAGGTCCCTTGTTTTGCCTTGGTTCAAAGTACTTTTAAAAATGATCATGAGTGCCAAATTGCTTCTGTTGTGTCTGATTCTTTGAGACTCTGTAGACTGTAGCCCGCCAGACTCCTCTGTCCATGAGATTTTCCAGGCAAGAATACCGGAGTAGGTTGTCATGTCCTTCTCTAGGGGATCTTCCCAATCCAAGGATGGAAGCTGTGTCTCTTATGTCTCCTGCATTGGCCAGAAGGTTCGTTACCACTAGAGCCACCATGGGCTAAAAAAAAAAAGAATTATATTAATATTTTAATGAGAGGATCATGGGTGAGTGAAAGGAAGAAGTGAAAGTCACTCAGTTGTGTCTGACTCTTCACAACCCCATGGACTGACTATTCAGTCCATGGAATTCTCCAGGCCAGAATACTGGAGTGGGTAGCCTTTTCCTTCTCCAGGGGATCTTCCCAACCCAGGGATCAAACCCAGGTCTCCTGCATTACAGGTAGATTCTTTACCAACTGATCCACAAGGAAAGCCCAAGAATATTGGAGTGGGTAGCCTATCCCTTCTCCAGTGGATCTTTCCGACCCAAGAATTGAATCAGGGCCTCCTGCATTGCAGGCAGATTCTTTACCACGAAGGATACTCCTAAACCTGCAATAAAAATCTGCAGGTCAATCAGAGTAGAACTCAAATGTATCCTTCCCTTGCAGCATCAAGCTTGATTAATACTTCATCGATACATTCTGAGACATTTGCCCATGGGTGTGAAGGATTCCCCTATGGATATGTTCCCTGCCTGATTCCTGAGTGGCTTAATTTGGGCCTACATGTTGACTCACATGCCTTCCCCACATTAAATTAGATGGTTTATTTTCTGAGATCGAGTTGGCTGTTTTGTCTTCGTGGCTGTATTTCTTTGCTGTTGTGGTTTTCTCTGCTGGGAATCCTCTAACTCTGGCTCCTCACATGCCTGGGGCCTTTTTAGTTGCTCAGAACTTGGTTCCAATTTTCCCTTCTCCAGGAGGCCTTTCCTCAACTCCCGCCACTCCTAGCCACTGTCACATGTCTTTGTTTAATACTTCACACACTCTATAATTATCCCATTCATCTGTTTCCTTGTTTGTTTCTCCCCACCACCCATGGATAGATCTTGTCCTGTTTTTCATCATATCCCCAGTGCTTACGACAATATCAAGCACACAGCCAGCATGGGTGAGATACTTCCAGTTTCAGAATGAGCCCTCATGAAGCACTGACCCTGTGTCAGACACCATCCTGAAAGCTTTATAAATATTAAACTCATTGAATCCTTACAACAAGCCTACGAGGGATGGGTGAGATACTTCCAGTTACAAAATGAGCCCTCATGAAGCACTGACCCTGTGTCAGACACCATCCTGAAAGCTTTATAAATATTAAACTCATTGAATCCTCACAACAAGCCTACGAGGGAGATTGTAAGTATTGTAGGATTTGAACTTGGGCAGTCTGACTCCAAAGCACGTGCTCTAAAAATCTACTTCCTCTCTAACATTTTCACTGTAGAAGTGAATGGCCATCTGTCATTATAATATTGAAAGATTCCTAGGTTCATTATAAGCTCTAAGTCCAATAAACAAATGTCATGATCCTAACAATAGGATCCTAAAATAGGTTTTAAATGTATGACAGGTAGCTTACAAGGTTCAGAGTCACTAGGTTTAGGACGTCACTGTTGTTGGGGATGATGGGTGAGTGAAAGGAATGAAAACACAGCCTTATTGTTAGTTCTTGACTCTCTGGGGATAACCCTGTAGCCTCTGGCAGAGAAGCAAGAGGTTACATTCTGGAATGACACTGATACCATAAGAAGCAAATATTTTTTCTCTTTTAGCTGCCATAGCTTCCCTGGTGGCTCAGACAGTAAAGAATTTGCCTGCAATGCAGGAGACTGGAGTTCGATCCGTGGGTCAGAAAGATCCCTGGGAGAAGGGAATGGCAGCCCACTCCAGTATTCTTGCCTGGAGAATCCCATGGACAGAGGAGTCTTGGCGGGCTATAGACCATAGGGTTGCAAAGAGTCGGACACGACTGAGCAACTAACACTTTCACTTTGCCATAGCCACCGAAGGATTGATCAAGTGGCTGGAGGTTGCAGGGAGACACCACTGTTTAACAATCTCTGCTCAATGTTATGTGGCAGCCTGGATTGGAGGGGAACTGGGGGAAGAATGAATACATGTATATGTATGACTGAATCCCTTTGTTATTCACCTGAAACTATCACAACATTGTTTGTTAATTGGCTATACCCTGATACAAAATAAACAGTAAAAAAAAAAGAATCTTGATGGGTTTTATAATTTGAGTATTTTGAAATGTAGTATTATTCCAGGAGCTTTATCTCATATATTTTGGTTGATTGATTTGTTTAAATTGATATATTTTAAATCAATATAATAAATGTGTATGCACTTAGTTTTTAAAATCAATATACTTGGTTTGCATGCACACTTGTAAAGTTCTTAGAAATCTTGGAAACACAGAAGGCTTTACAAATTTTTAAAAGGATTTCCCATTTATCCTCTTCAGTTCAGTTCAGTTCAGTCGCTCAGTCATGTCTGACTCTTTGTGACCCCATGAATCGAAGCATGCCAGGCCTCCCTGTCCATCACCAACTCCCGGAGTTCACTCAGACTCACGTCCATTGAGTCAGTGATGCCATCCAGCCATCTCATCCTCTGTCGTCCCCTTCTCCTCCTGCCCCCAATCCCTCCCAGCATCAGAGTCTTTTCCAATGGTCAACTTTTCGCATGAGGTGGCCAAAGTACTGGAGTTTCAGTTTTAGCATCATTCCTTCCAAAGGAATCCCAGGGCTGATCTCCTTCAGAATGGACTGGTTGGATCTCCTTGCAGTCCAAGGGACTCTCAAGAGTCTTCTCCAACACCACAGTTCAAAAGCATCAATTCTTCGGTGCTTAGCTTTCTTCACAGTCCAACTCTCACATCCGTACATGACCACTGGAAAAACCATTTTATGTCAAAAGCCCACCAAAGGAGGCAGAATAAGTTATTTCCTCCAGTGTGGTTGACTCACAGGTCACTCTTCTGGAGGCTGTGTTTTCTTCCTGCTTCTGTGGCTGTTCTCCTCTTCATCTTCCAACCATGAAATGTTGGCATGACCTAGGACTCAGCCTCTGGGCATCTGTTTTCCTCTATACTGGTCTCCCTGGTGGCCTCATTTGTTCCCTTGACTTTAAGTACCATGTTGATGCTGATGATGTTCAAATGCCTATTTCCAGCTCTGTTTTGTCTCTTTGACATCTCTGTTAGCCTATTTGACACCTCCATTTGGTTGTCTCATGGGTATTTCAAACTTAAGCTCCCCAGACTGGGGCTTCCAAAGTTGTTCCTTTCAGCCTTCCACATCTCAGCAAAAGACCACTCCATGTTGCTAGTTGCTAGGCCAAAGACCTGGGGCCATCCCTGACCCACTAGCTCTGACACTCCCCATCTGATCTGTCATAAATTCTGTTTCTACTTTACAAATATAGTGTGTCCAAGATCTGGCCTTTTTTTTCTTTTTTTGACATTCTGCAGTTGCCACCCTGGGCCAGACCACTGTCCGCTTTTGCCTGCTTAGCTACAACAACGTCTTAGCGGGCCTCCTGTTTCTTCTTTGCTGCCCTTTATTCTCTTCTCAGCATGGTGGCCAGAGTGATTCTGTTGTCAGATTCTGACCCTTCTGCACCCCCAATGCTCCAAGGACGTCCCCTGTCACTTAAAGCCCATGCCCCTCAGTCACTTCCACCACCGTCATGCTCTGGTTCCCTTCCCTCTGATGAATCCCCGACTACTTCCCACCCACTCCCCCTTGCCACCTCTTCAACATTCCCCACTTCAGGTCCTTTGTACTTGCTCTCCTCTCTGCCTAGACTGCCTTCCCTCACTCCCGCAGATTTCTGTGATTTTCCCCTCGCTTCCTTTAGGTCTTTATTCAAATGTTACTTTTATGACACTCCCTAACCTAAAATTGCTGGGTAACCCTGGCCCTCCCCACCCCTCCTTCCATGCTTCTTCTTAACACCTAGATCACTACGTAGCATTCTACAGGTGTTATCATAAGCCTTATTTCCTACCTGATGTAAACACAGAGATCATAATGGTCATGATGTTATCAAGTTGTTGTGAGGATTAAACAAGGTGGTGTTTGACACAGAGGGAGCTCCTGGCATGTGTTCACATCCTTATATTTTGCACACCATAGTACTCAGCTCAGTGAGTTTTTTTTTAAAGTATAGTTGATTTACAATGCTGTGTTAATTTCTGCTGTACAGCAAGAGATTCACTATACATATATATTCTTTTCCATTATGCTTTATCTCTGGATGTTGAATATAGTTCCCTGTGCTGTACAGTAGGACCTTTTTGTTTATCTATCCTGTATATAGTCGTTTGCATCTGCTAATCCGAAACTCCCAATCCATCCCTTCCCCATCCTCTTGGCAAGCAAAGATCTGTTCTGTATGTCTGTGAGTCTCTTTCTGTTTTGTAGACAGGTTCATTTGTTAGATTCATATGTTAGATTAAACACGTCAGTGATATCGTATGATATTTCTCTTTATTCTGACTTATTTCACTTGGTATGATAATCTCTAGTTACATCATGATGCTGCAGGTGGCGTTATTTTGTTCCTTTCTATGGCTGAGTAGTATTCTGTTGTATGTATATACCATTTCTTCTTTATCCACTCATCTGCTGATGGACATTTAGGTTGTTTCCATGTCTTGGCTGTTGTGAACAGTTCTGCTATGAACATAGCAGCTCATGTACCATTTTGAATTATAGTTTTGTCTGGGTATATTCCCAGGAATGTGATTGCTCCATCATATGGTAATCCTATTTTCAGTTTTCTGAGGAATATCCAGGCTGTTCTCCATAGTGGCTGTCCAATGAACATTCCCACCAACAGTGTAGGAGGGTTCCCTTTTCTCTACATTCTCTCTAGCATTTGCTATCTGTAGACTTTGTCATGATGCCATTCTAACCGATGTGAGGTGGTACCTCACTGTAATTTTGATTATTTCTCTAATAATTTCAGCTCAGTGTCTTCATGCAGTAATGCTCAATACATTGCTTTTATTTATTATATTTTTAATATAAATTTATTTATTTTAATTGGAGGCTAATTACTTTACAATGTTGTAATGGTTAATGTATGGCAATACATTGCTTTTAAACAAGTGAAAGACTTGAGTTGTTGGTCAGCATTTCCATACTTGACTTTGTTCTGGAGAATATGGGTGAGGGATAGGTAGCATGACACCAAGATGATGCTTGAACACAACCCCCGACTGTTGTAGCTACTCAGCTAAAGTCTTGCTTTAGCAGTGATCTGAATCAGCCTGACTTCAGTAAAGGTTCTGAAAAATAGGAAGGGTTGCCCCAAAGAGAAAGCTGTTCCAAAGGAGGGTGACCTTTAACATGTACTCTGTAATCATGCCTTCTGAAACTCTGATGCAATTAGATGTGCTTCATTAATCGTGTTTTCTGAGCTAAGCAATTTGAAGAACATGTTCCCTTCTATCTCATTGTCATGTCTGCATCAGTTCTTCCACAAATTAATCTGAATAAAAGCAACTTCCCCTCAGTGGTGAGTTAAAATAAGCCACCATCCACATGATTATTACTTCATTGTGCTTTTATGCACATTCCTTGGTGCTTTTTAATTATATATAATTACCAGGGAACAGGGAGTAAAATCTATTTAATCTAAAATGAAACACGCTAAATAGATAATGTTTCCAGTTCCTGTTTTTTTTAAAGTATCTCTCTAACTCAGGGAGACCAGGTTCAAGAGTGTAGACCCAGAGCATGCAGAAAGTGCAGCCTTCATGGTTAAATGTTATTTATTTCATGGGTGTGCTATTACTTTTTTTAAATTGTCATGCAACTTGGCGACTCAAGTAGTGACATCTGGGGTGCAATTATTTTAAATGCCAATTTTTTTCACCTTATAAAATAATTGCAATTAACTGCAAACAAGAGTTAAACTTGAGGGTAGCATATGGTGACTTCGATACAACAGTATGTTTTTACTTCAGTTTTCAATATGTATATTTTTAAGGATGAGCAATTTGATTAAAGCTTGTTACATCGATCATTTTTAAATGTATGGTCGAGAGGTGCCCTAGCTCAGTGGTTAGATCTCAGGCCCTGGAGACAGACTTCCTGTTCCTGAATCTAGTTCTACATTCTGCATTAGTTACACAATTTGCATAACTTCTCTGTACCTCTGTCTCTTTATCTGTGCCACAAGGATACAACACTAGCCATCTTGAAGGTGTGTTATGAGAATTAAATGCAGATATATAAAGTGGTAAGAATTGTGACCCCCATGGACTGTAGCCTGCCAGGCTCCTCTGTCCATGGGGACTCTCCAGGCGAGAGTACTAGAGTGGGTTGCCATTCCCTTCTCCAATGAATCTTCTCAACCCAGAGATCAAATTCAGGTCTTCTGCATTGCAGGGAGATTCTTTACCACCTGAGTCACCAGGGAAGCTCATAGAACACTCAGTGATTGTTAATTATTATTATCAGGATTGGCAAGGTTAGCTTAACAAATAACTGCAAAATCCCAGTGTCTTCTAATAGCAAAGATTTATTTCGTGCTTAGGCTACAAGTGCCTCATGGAGGAGCCATCATCTCAAATGCTGCCAGTTACTGTGGCAGAAAGAAAGATAATTCTGGAGGGTCTTGCACCAACAATGAAATGCTCCAGGCCGGAAGTGGTACTGTCTATTCTGCTTCTAACTCATAGGCCTGAATTAGTCACACGGCCACGCTTGACCACCTAGAGACCAGGACATGACATGCTGTATCACATGTCCAGAAGGCAGAGGGCAGGGATTTTGGGCAGACAACACTTAGGACATTCACAGACTCTATTGATACACTTCTATAGTGAAAGAGTTTGGTGCACTCAGTCTGAGTGGCCTTAACCTTTTTGGTCTCTGACTGTTACCATGAGTTAAGGCAAGCTGCAGGATTCCAGGAAGGGCTTTAAGAGGATAGAGCATAGAGGTGTCTTAGAGCAGAAGGCTCTATTTAACTTTTGCCTGTCAATCTGAGCCACTGAACTAGCTACAATATAAATGACTTATCAATGTTCTCCATTAAGAACAAAAAGACCAGTTCTGACACTTGAAACGTGTCAGGTCAAAGGCAGCATTGGAAACACTGTCCATACCTTCCCCTCATTGAGGTCCACCTCCTCACCTCTAAAATACAACTAGAAAATATTAGTTCTTGACCTAGTCCCTGGCATAAAAAGATTCTAAATTAGTCGTGGCTGTTAGTGAAAGCCTAGATTTGGTTTTATTTCTTCTAGGAACTCTATCCAGACTACTTCAAATCCTTCTAGACAGTGTGCATGCATGTACGCTAAGTCACTTCAGTCCTGTTCAACTCTTTGTGACCCTGTGGTCTATAGCTCACCAGGCTCCTCTGTCCATGGGATGCTCCAGGCAAGAACACTGGAGTGGGTTGCCAGGCCCTCCTCCAGGCTGATCTTCCCAACCCAGGGATTGAACCCATGTCTCTTATGTCTCCTGCATTGGCAGGTGGGTTCTTTACCACTAGCACCACCCGGGAAGCCCTCTAGACGATGTATTGGTCTTATATATCGACTGCTGCTGCTGCTGCTAAGTCGCTTCAGTCGTGTCTGACTCTGTGCGACCCCATAGACGTCAGCCCACCAGGCTCCTCTGTCCCTGGGATTCTCCAGGCAATATATCGATTAGATTGGACTAAATTCTTATGACCAATAGGCCCAAAGTATATTATTAGCTTAAATGTAGTAGAGGTTTCTTTTTTACTTATTTATTTACTTTTATTTTTTGGCCACCTTGCACAGCATGCAGGACCCTAGATCCTGACCAAGGATGGAAGCTGTGCCCCCTGCAGTGGAAGTCTTAACACTGGACCACCAGGGAAGCCCCTGTGGTAGAGGTTTATTTCTCCTATTATATTCCAGGGGAGAAGTTCCAGGCTGTGGATGAGGGGAGGTGGCAGGGAATCATCTCCTCCCTGTCCAGTCATTGAGGAACTCAAGGTGATGTCACTCTGCTGTCCTCAGTACACGGGCTTCAATGTCATTCTAGTCACTGTCTTTGTCATTGTACCCCAAGGCAAGGGGAGAAACATGGAAGGGCAAGTGTGAGATATTACGTGACCCAAGCATCCCAATCGTCATGGAGAAATTCGTCACTACAGGTTACTGCAAGGGAGGATGGGAAATGTGCTTAGCTGAGCTTCCAGACACCCTACTGCTAAGAGGCAATCATCTCCCTATCTCAGATTCAGACCCTTGTCAATGTGTTAGGAGTATCTTTTCAAAGGCGCTATTGGTTGCTTGAATTACAGACCTTGTTTTAAACTTAATCTACAAAGTTATGTTTATGCATTGTTAAAGCCATCCTAAGAATACTTCTTGAATTGACAGCACTCCTAAATGAATAGGAGTATATTCTTTGGGTAAATATCTTTGAGTTGGTCTCCACTGAATCTGAATGCAACTCCTTAGTTACTTCTGAGCAAAACAAAATCAAGTTTTAACAGGTTGGGTTAGGGATTATGTGTCTTGGACAATTCATTCTTTGCAATAATTCAAACAAAGCCAATAACAACAAAAGCACTCAGCATTTTCCAGTGATATGTGGATTCCATTAGCAATACCATTTCTGAAGTTATTCTTTATAATTATTTACTGAAACATTATAGAGTCCATTAGGTTTTCTGTATTATGTTTCAATGGTCTTTTACAAATTGCAGATTCATATGTATCATTTTCCTGATAATAAATAGCATTTATGAAAATAAGTATGGTGGATACATCATAATTTTGTAGGGCTTCAGGGTAGAAAAATATCTGCTGTTATTATTATTTTTTTAATCTCTAATTTTAATCTGCTACTGCTGCTGCTGCAAAGTCGCATCAGTCATGTCTGACTCTGTGCAACCCCATAGACGGCAGCCCACCAGGCTCCCCCATCCCTGGGATTCTCCAGGCAAGAACACTGGAGTGGGTTGCCATTTCCTTCTCCAATCCATGAAACTGAAGGGGGAAAGGGAAGTCGCTCAGTTGTGTCTGACTCTTCACGACCCCATGGACTGCAAGTCTAAAAAAGACAACATATTTGGATTGGTAAGACAATTTTCTTACCTTAGTTATTATTGTTTTTTTTTTAATTTGGCTGCATCAGGTCTTAACTGTGTCATACAGGATCTTTCATTTCAGTGCAGGAACTCTCTGGCTGTGGCATGTGGGCTCAGTTGCTCCAAGGCAGGTGGGATCTTAGTTCCACAATCAGAGATCAAACCCATGTCCCCTGCATCATAAGGTGGATTTTTAACCAGTGGACCACCAGGGAAGTCCCTTACCTTAGTTATGATAGGAAGTTTGCAAACAGGAGCCAAGCCAAGTATAGGAGGCAGATCACTAGATTGGGTATAAATTATGATAAAGTGAAACAAAATATTTTAAAAGGCACACATGCTAACTGGCCTTTTTCCCCCCTACTCCTTTGTGATGTCAACCAGGCTTGACTCTGCAAAGCATGTTTTTGCTTCACCAGCTGCTTTCAGGTTCAGCTCAGTGGACTGCATGTGCTAAAAACAAGAAGACAGGAGGAGGGTTTAGTAACGGGACTTCCTTCTTTCCATTTGGCGCCTGTCCTTCAATCACCCGAGCAAAGCTTCACCTCCTCAGTCACATTTCATTCCCGGAGAAGCAGTTGGATCCAGGAGACAGTTTTCTTAACACTTAGAATCAGCCTCCTCACATCCCTCTGAGAAGTCAGCAGCTGATGGGTGAAGCCCTTTCTTTACAGGTCTGGGTCCCAGGTCCATAGAGCCCACCCTCCAACCTGAGGGAAACCAGCACCAGCCAAACAGCTGCCCCTTTTTTTCCCGTATTGTAGTATAGTAGACTTATAATACTGTGTTCATTTCAGGTGTACTGCATAGTGAGTCAGTGTTTTGGCAGTTATATTCTCTGTTATTACAAGATAATTAGTCTAATGCCCTTTCTAAGGCATTTGAGTCTCAGCCCCATGGCACCCCACCTCCAAATGTAGGTTTTAATAGTTCCAACATCTTTCCTTTGCTCCTCCAGGTCTAGGATTGGTAGCTGCTTCCTGCTGCTGCTGCCTCCATGATAGCATTCTCTCTTCCTTTTCAGTGAGTGTTTCAGTACCAGGTTAACTTTTTATATTGTCTTCTCTCTGTTAAAGTAACTGGCATCATTTCTATCTCCTGACTGGATCGCAATTGATGCCATACTTGAAGTTCTTCTTTTCAACAAGCAAGGCCCACCAGAATGCTGTATATTTGAATCACATCATCTCCCCTGAAGATTTGGATTTTTGATGGTTCAGTTTAATGATATGCTCTTTTAGAAGCATATACTTAAGTTATACTAGAAGTGTATACTATATACTAGAAGTTATACTTAACAATTCGGGGAGATTTGCTTTTGCATCTGGTATTTGGATGAGGCCTTGAGAATGAATGGATTTTTTTGGATAAGTTTTGCCACTGATTCTATTATCTTGGAGCCAGATGTTTCTCTGTGCCTCATTTCCGCCTAGCTGTACTAAGGAAAAATGGGGCCTTCCACCTAGTGACCTTTACAATGCCTTTACACAGGTGAACTATAGATCATACTGTCATATGGCTATAGACAAATGAGAGATGGGGACTCTGCTGCTGCTGCTGCTGCTGCTGCTAAGTCGCTTCAGTCATGTCTGACTCTGTGCGACCCCATAGACGGTAGCCCACCAGGCTCCCCGGTCCCTGGGATTCTCCAGGCAAGAACACTGGAGTACGTTGCCATTTCCTTCTCCAGTGAGTGAAAGTGAAAAGTGAAAGTGAAGTCGCTCAGTCATGTCCAACTCGTAGCGACCCCATGGACCGCAGCCTACCACGCTCCTCTGTCCATGGGATTTTCCAGGCAAGAGTACTGGAGTGGGTCACCAGTGCCTTCTCCCGGGGACTCTTCTGAAGCGCTGACATTTGCAAATGTTTGGGACAGGTTCCTAAAATACTAAACTTACTTCCTGGAATTCTTAAGCAGGTATGCTTAGCATATTTAGAATTTTTTTAAATTAGCTCAGGTTCATAATCATTATCCTTAATGGTCATATTGCATTAGGATACATTTTTCTCCTTAGAGGTCATCGGTAAGTGGAGGTATGTTTCCCCACAAACAAAATTGCCCAAATTAATGGTGGTGCTGGTGGTAAAGAACCTACCTGCAAATGTAGGAGATGGAAGAGAAATGGGTTCGATCTCTGGGTTGGGAAGATCAGCTAGGGAAGGGCATAATAACCACTCCAGTATTCTTGCCTGGAGAATTCCATGGACAGAGGAGCCTGGCAAGCTATAGTTCATACCTTCGCAAAGGGTTGGACATGACTGAAGCAACTTAGCAAGCAGCAACTATAATAAAGATGGAGGGAACAAGACAATTGCAACTATGGCTAACTGTTACTGAACTTTTACTAAATGCTAGGTGCCTTCTAGGTCCTTTATATACATTGTCTCATATAAGCCTCCAACAGCCCTACAAAGGAGGTCCTGTGATTTTTCCCTTCTTACTAATGAGTAGATTAGGGACAGATAGAATTAATGTTCAAGATTCCACAGACAGTATTAACAGAGCCAGAACTGAAGTCTGTATGTCTCCAGAAGCCACCCTCTACTTCTCTATGTTTTTATGGATTTTGTTTATTTGTTTTTACTTCTTACAGTTATGTATGAAATAAATTCAGGACCAACTATGTGAAAGTCATTGTGCTCATGACTCATGAGGAAGATTTAGCCTTGCCTTTAAGGAATTTACAATCCGGGTGGCTCGGTGGTAAAGAATCCACCTGCCAAGCAGAAGACATGGGTTCAATCCCTGGGTTGGGAAGATCCATGGAGAAGGAATGGCAACCCATTCTAGTATTCTTGCCTGGGAAATCCCATGGGCAGAGAAGCTTGGTGAGCTACAGTCCATAGGGTCACAAAGAGTAGGACACAACTTCACAACTAAACAACAACTGCTATATGTGAGAACCTTGAAGGTGTTAGATTGAGGATAAATGGGTGAGACATTAGAACCTAAAACACTGAAGGAAAATAAGGACTTGAAAGTGGCTCGTACCAGGCCTGAGTCTGAGGGCTTTAAATCTTCACAGCTACCCTAGGAAGCAGGCACGGTCCTTATCTCCTTTGACAGTGGGAAATGTGACCCATAGAGAGGTTCAGTCACTTACCTAGGGTCACTCAGCTAGTAAGTGGCTCAACTGGGATTTGAACCCCATCTGTCTTGCTCTGCAGTCTGCTGGTCTTGATCACTATTATGCAATGCCTTTTAAAAAAAAAAAACTGTAAAGAAAGGGTAAAGTCAACCCTCTCTGAAGCTTTTCCCTAATGCAAATAGTGCTCAGAGGGAATTCTCTTCCCATCCTTTCTGCGTCCCATGGCATGTTATGCTTTCCCAAGGTAGGGACTTGCCACGGTGGACTCTGTCACCCAGAAAGCTGGTCTGGTCTTGAGGAGGGGACAGCATCTCAGCCATCAGCAGGTGTTCAGTGCCTGGTGAGTGCCTAGCCTGTGCTATTCTGAGCATCTTGACTGAACAACTGTGCTCTCTCTGGGAAAAGATAGACATCTTAAATGGTTGCACTTAGCTCTCTACTATAAAACGAAAGAAACTTCCTCTTACATAATTTTGAATTTAGAGAAACTTTTCTTCCAGGTGGGGTCAGTCATTTCAAGATCCAAAGAAATGAAGCCATCTGTGACTCTTCTTGTTGCTGGCCTAGCAGCTTTCTGATTTTAGTCAAACAAACAAACAAAACCCTGAAAACCATCATGTCTTTTCTGGATGCCAAGAATAACTGATGGAAATGAGACAAGTTCAAGTGAAAAGAGATTTACTTACAAGGGGGGAAATATCAATGCAAACCACAGCCTCACTATTGAGATTTAAACAATCTGGTGGAGTAATAGCAGAGGCTTCATCTTTTTTGAACTTTGCTGATTTGTCTCTAACCTCCTGAGAATTTCCCAGGAAGAGAATTGAAATATACTTTTTAAAGCTGAAGTGAACAGAAATTTATCTTTTGTTTATGATTTTGAAGCTCATTTAGGATATTGCACAAAGTTGTAACCATTAATATGAACATTACATGTTTTCACAAAGATCATTCTGATTATTTGAACTTTGAGGTGTTTCACCTTTAGATAAATAAGAGTTTATGTTCATATCTATGAAAAAGAAACAGATTCAGATATAGAGAACATATTTTTGTTTGCCAAGGAAGAGGAGGTGGGGGAGGGATGGATTGGGCATTTCAGATTAGAAGATGTAAACTAATATACATAGGAAGGATAAACAACAATGAGGTCCTATCATATACCACTGGGAACTATATTCAATAGCCTGGGTAAACCATAGTGGAAATGGATATGAAAAAGGAAAAAATATATATATATACACACACACACACATTTATATAACTGAATCACTTTGCTGTATAGCAGAAATTAACAAAACATTAAATCAACTGTACTTCAATAAAATAAAAAGAGCTTTTAATGTTCAGATTTTGCATGAAACTTTTGGAGTTTAAATTTACCCAAATTTTAGGATAATAAAAATAATAAAGAAAATGCCGATTTATAAGCATGCTTCCAACCGGGAAGGAGTTTAGAGATGATTGAATCTTGAGATTTTTTATTTTCCAGGCTCACTCAGGAGAAACTGCATATCTAAGTTGGGCTTCAGACCTGAGTCTCAGAACTCACTCCTCAGTGCTGTTTCTCTGTGTCTAAATATTTCTGACTAACAGAGCAAGGCCTGACTGCCTGTCTCTGATACTGACTCCACCTCAGTGAGGTGGTGTAGCTATCAGTGGTGATGAACAGCTTAGAAGAATCCAAATCTGACTCTGTTTCTTTAACCTTTTTATCTTCCCCCTATATCAAATGGAAAGAGTGGAAAAGTAGTTGGTGTCAGACATAATAGTCCTTACACTCAAATCAGGAATTGCAAAATCATTTGCTCTTCACTTTGCCCATATGCTGTGGTACAAATGCAAAGGTTTTAGAGCTTATTTTGCAGCTGTGCAGAGACTCTAAATCTAAATCCAATTTTCCTTCATTGACCTAAGTAAGCAATATTTTTAGGTAAAGTTAATTTAATGCCTCTGAATAGAAAACCAATTAAAAGTACCTTTAGCCACACTGAAGTAGACTCTGGAGGCTCATAAAATACCCTGTTGGTTACCCATGCTTGATGCTACCTAGAGATGAGAAGGGCTCTGTGTGCAGTTCTTTAGCTACTTGTGCAAATCATGCCCGTTCTCTGGTGTGCAGGCCAGATCTGCTTTCCCCATAACCCTGCAGAGCAGCCTAGAAAGCCCCAGGAAGGCTTCAAGGCACAGCCATGCTGCCTCACAGCTCCATTTGTTGTTTTCTAATTCACAGCGACTTGTGCTCAGCCTTTGGGAAAGGAGTACGTCAAGGCTGTATATTGTCACCCTGCTTATTTAACTTATATGCAGAGTTGCTGCTGCTGCTAAGTCACTTCAGTCGTGTCCGACTCTGTGTGACCCCATAGACGGCAGCCCACCAGGCTCCCCCATCCCTGGGATTCTCCAGGCAAGAACACTGGAGTGGGTTGCCATTTCCTTCTCCAATGCATGAAAGTGAAAAGTGAAAGTGAAGTCACACAGTCGTGTCTGACCCTCAGCAATCCCATGGATTACAGCCTACCAGGCTCCTCCATCCACGGGATTTTCCAGGCAGGAGTACTGGAGTGGGGTGCCATTGCCTTCTCCACATCATGCCAAATGCCAGGCTGGATGAAGCACAAGCTGGAATCAAGATTGCTGGGAGAAATATCAATAACCTCAGATGTGCAGATGACACCACCCTTATGGCAGAAAGCAAAGAGGAACTAAAGAGCCTCTTGATGAAACTGAAAGAGGAGAATGAAAAACGTGGCTTAAAACTCAGCATTCAAACAATGAAGATCATGGCATCCAGTCCCATCACATCGTGGCAAATAGATGGGAAAACAATGGAAACAGTGACAGACTTTATTTTTGGGGGCTCCAAAATCACTGCAGATGGTGACTGCAGGCAAGAAATTAAAAGATGCTTGCTTCTTGGAAGAAAAGTTATGACAAACCTAGACAGCATAGTAAAAAGCAGAGACATCACTTTGCTGACAAAGGTCCATCTAGTCAAAGCTATGGTTTTTCCAGTGGTCATGTATGGATGTGAGAGTTGGACTGTAAAGAAAGCTGAGCACTGAAGAATTGATGCTTTTGAACTGTGGTGTTGGAGAAGACTCTTGAGAGTTCCTTGGACTGCAAGCAGATCAAACCAGTCAATCCTAAAGGACATCAACCCTAAACATTTTTTGGAAGGACAGGTGCTGAAGCTGAAGCTCTAATACTTTGGCCATCTGATGTGAAGACTCATTGAACTGACTCATTGGAAAAGACCCTGATGCTGGAAAGATTGAAGGCAGGAGAAGAAGGGGATGACAGAGGATGAGATGGGTGGATGGCATCACTGATTTGATGGATATGAGTTTGAGCAAAGTCCAGGAGTTGGTGATGGGCAGGGAAGCCTGGCATGCTGCAGTTCACGAAGTTGCAAAGAGTAGGACATGACTGAGTGACTACACTGCCCTGAACTGAACTATGCTCAGCCTTATCAAATGGAAGAGCCACTGAAAGTCCATCCTTGCCTCCCTCGTTTCAAGCAAAGGCAGGAATTACGGTTTAAATGATTTTTTTACATGTGTATAACTCCACTCCCAAGCTTAGAGCTCATAATACTCTTCTTCTGAGTGTCATTTTACCTACCAGACTGCTGCTCTGGTATTTTGTGAAATGCAAACTCTGCTCAAAAAAAAAGGTGATTTAAGGATACTGAACTGACCCAGCCTGCAATCGAATCAATCAGTTGGTTTTGTGGGCCTGAGACAGACTTTTCGTACCTTTTTAATGTTCAGAGGAATTGAGGCCATTTGACAGAGAGTTTATTAATTTAGAAGGAATTTCACAATCCCATTGGCTTTCTCCCAGTCCATTCATCCCTCCTAAGTGCCTAAGTGTGGTTTTGCTCTCCAACCTCTGATTTGTTTCCTTGGTCATCTGAGAAGGTCAATACTTGGTGAGTCCAAGGAAAATGCCGCCAAAATGGAACGTACCCCGACTTTGTCATTGTTAGATAAGTGGATGAAAGATAATCAATGAAAAGAGAATTGCATTTGGGTAAAAGCAAGAAATATTATGTGAAAACACAAGTTTAAGGCTCAGAAAGAGAGAGACTTCAGAAATTGTGTTGCTAGTTATGAATCTTTGATTGCAAGTAGCATAAAGTGATTAGCTAGACAAAAGTTTTTAAAAAATTCTATTAAAAATAGAATGGATACTGAAGTATCTCACCAGCATCTGAGAAGAACAGCTTCAGAAAGTCTCCCATAACAAAATTTAGCTCCAATGACTCTCTCTGGAGTGTGTGAGTGTGTGTGTGTGTGTGTGTGTGTGTGTTCTGAATGGAACAGGCATCCACTTGGACCCATCAGCCAAGGCCAGGATGCAGCAAGATCTAATGTTTTAGACTCGTCTGTCAAGGATCCACCTCTGGGCTCAGGGTAAATCTCAAAAAAGCTGGCAAGCCATACTCAGAAGTATCTAAGACATGTATTTCCTTGTTGGCTTGAGCACTGTGTTCACAGCATCTTTCTGGAAGGGTTTGGCAAATAGGTAGCAGGGGCTGGAGGGAAGAACCTGAAGGTCAGGTTTAATGATAAAGCACTGCCATTTGCCAACTTTGTGACCTTCACTTTCTTGGGCCTCAGGTTCCTTATCTGTTAAATATCTACCCTATGTGCCTTACAAAGGCATTGTGAGGATGAAAGGAGGTGGCAGATGTGAAGTGTACCTTGGAGCACACCCAGGTGGGACTAAGACTTGTCTTGGTGCAGTTATGTAAGGAGTGCAGGTTATCTGAGCTCTCCAGTCTGGGCACTAGAGTCCTGACTTTCCTTGGCAGAGGGGTCTATCTGTCTAGACCTGTCAGGTACCTATCTGTTAATAGAAAAAGCCTGAAAGGATTCTTTACCTTGGGAGTTTAAATATCTATATAAATTCAAAATGATTGCACATAAGCTATGGAGTAAGAATCATATTGAATTTTACTACATGGTATCAATATGTTCCTTTGGATTCCTTCCCATGAAGGAAGTGATGAGACTACCTTTGATTTGGTCCAGTTGATATCCTTTCCTGCTCTCCATCATCTAATTCACTGATGCATTCTTCCAGTGCCATTTTGGAATGTCCTTTTCTCATGATTGTTGTTTAGTTGCTAAGTTGTGTCCGACTCTTTTACAACCCCGTGGACTGTCCAAGCTCCTCTGTCCATGGGATTTCCCAGGTAAGACTACTTCAGTGGGTTGCCGTTTCCTTCTCTAGGGGATCTTCCCAACCCAGGGATCGAACCTGTGTCTCCTGCATTGGCAGGTGGGTTCTTCACCAATGACCCACCAGGTTAGGACTTCCAGTAACAGCTTCAGCAACTTCTCTGTTTCTTAATCTCATTGTTTGAAGTTGTCTCAGTCCATTTGGGGTACTGTAACAAAAATTCCACAGACTGAGTGGTTTATAAGCAATATTTATTTCTCATCCTTCTGGAGGAGGTTCTGGAGCTTAGTGTCTGGTAAATGCCAGATTCCTGGTTCTTAGCTGTTTTTTCTTTGCATCTTCACATAAGGGAAGAGGCATGGGGCCTCTGGGATCCCTTTCCTAAGGACATGATTTCCATTCACAAGGGCAGAGTCCCAAGACCTAAGCAGGGGCCCTACCCTCCAAGTACCATCATTTTAGGGATTAGGTTTCAGCACATTAATTTGGAGAGGACACATATATTCACTCTCAAGCAAAAGTATAGCCTTGTGTTAGGATTTTTACCAATTTTTTTTTCCTGTTTTTCCAGCTGCTTCTGTTCTTCAAATATGGGAGGTTCCAGTTTCTGTGATATGCTGTTTGGAATGTGTTTTGCTGGTAACTAATTGTTCTGGGTATGATTCTCTGGGAGCTGTCCAGCTCCCCATCCTCCTCTAAATGGAGCCAATACTGATTTATATATCTGTGAATCTCTGCTGAATCGCGGAGGTGGTTGTGGAGGGCGTTGAAGCAGTACCATTTGCCCTGACTTCAAGCTCAAAAAAGAGTCAAATTTTGGCTGCCATTCAACACCAAAAATTTGGGCAGAAGAGCAGAATTAGGTCTTAATTATATAGAAATGTGATTCTGACTAGAATCCATCAATTCTCATTACTGGCTAACTCGGAGGCTATGAAAGTGAAAGTGAAGTCGCTCAGTCATGTCCGACTCTTTGGGACCCCATGGACTGTAGCCTACCAGGCTCCTCCGTCCGTGGGATTCTCCAGGCAAGAGTACTGAAGTGGGTTGCTGTTTCCTTCTCCAGGAGATCTTCCCAACCCAGGGATCGAACCCAGGTCTCCCGCATTGCTGGCAGATGCTTTACCATCTGAGCCACCAGGTGAAGTCAGAGGCTATGAAGATGCTTTCAAAGTTGGGAAGGTGCAGTTCTGAACATTTTCTAGGATCTCCGTGCCGTCTCCTAGAGTTCCTCAGCCCCTTTGGGTTTGAACCAAAGTGTTTAAAAACACCCTTCCCAATCCTTCCTGGCCTTTGCATCTGATTGTTACAAATCCAGGGGTGTTCAGGTCACAGTGCCACCTTGGAGAAAGCACAGAACCTTCCAGGGTGACTGAGACACAGCAGCCTCTCCAGACACGCTTGCATTCATGAGGAATAAACAGCATCCATAGGCTGGGAGAAATAGGATTTTGGCAAATGTTTCCTGGCTTCGCACTCCACTACCTTTCAGCATTCCCCCAGGAAAATTCCATCCTTCACTTTTCCACACCTCTTCAGGCAATCCAGTATCACCACTGGATACAGAGCTTTGAGTCAGACGCAGATGGAGGAATTGATGGAGGGAGGCGGTCATAGGTGAAATGGTGATGCAGACTCCCCCCAGGAGAACTCACTCTGCTCCAGAGCCCTTGTGTGACTGGACGAAAAGCAACACTGAAACCCTGAAGCCAAATGTTTCCAAGGTGGTTTTAAGGCAACTCTCTGCTTTTCTTCCTTTTCAATTCTCACCATTTGCTACTCTGCATTCTGGAATGCCAAATTTACAAAGAAAATAGCAAACATGTTAAAACCTTTGAGGAGGTGGTTTGTGTATATTTCTGACGCTGTTTGTTTGTTTCTTAGGATTTTCAGATGAGAGGTTATACTTATTTTTAGTCTTAGTTGGATGATCTAGGTAATTACTAATTAAGACTCTGTTTCTAATACAGCAGTAGGCATAAGAGAAAGGCTAGAAACACACCTTATTCAGGATAGACTGACTGGGTTGTGCTGTCATAACACCGCCTCTCAAATCACAGGAGTAACTACATTAAAGTTCTTGTTTTTGCTTGAGCTATGTACCATCATGGGTCAGCTGAACTGTCTTCTGTGTGGCTTTCATCCTGGGGCCCTAGTTGACGGAGTGGTATCTCTCTAGAAACATTAATAATACTCTTACAGAGGGTGCTGAAGCATGGGAGGCACTCTTGAAGCTCCTGTTCATATGTGATATCTGTCATTCCTGCTTGCATTTCATTGACCAACAAGTTATATGGCCCCATCTAAGTTCAACAGGACAGTTTATCCTCCTGCAGGAGGTGTACTATAGAAAGGGACTAGATTATGGTAATAATATCAATAATTTATAGTAGTGGCTGTTGAAGGCTTCTTTATGTATAAAACCCAAGGTGAAAATTATAAAAGCCAAGGTAAAGCTGACCAAATGAAAATAAAATCCTTCAGTAAGGAAAAAAGAACATTAACAGAACTGAAAGGTAACAACAAATAGGATTAAAGTATTTGCAGTTTAAATAGCAAAGAGTCAATATTGTGAATAGAAGAATCTTATTCATCAGAAAGATAAAGCAGTGTGCTCTGGTTGGTTGTTCTAAACATCTGGGGCTCTCCCCACCCTTTCCCTGTCACCCCAAAGTCATCGATCTTTCCAAAGTGTCGAAGAATTAATAATCCAGCCAAGGAGTTGAAGAAAGGGACTCAAGGAGCCTCCAATTCTCTTTCCCAGAAAATGTTTTCATGCAACCTTCTGGAAACATTGTCCCCCTCTCTGTAATATGACCCAGATGAGGAATTTTATGCTAGAAGAAAGGGTGGGACATCTACCAGAAATCTTCCCTGTTTTTCTTTTCTTTCTATCCAAATGATTCTTTCTCCATTGAAGACCCAAAGATCTTCTGTATATCTGAGAAAGTCAGGTGGATGAGGGAGGCTTTTTAGGACCCTGGAGTTCTCAGATTCCCAGCTCTCCTCCTGCCAAAGAAGATTGGTCTTTTTTCCCAATACGCAAATTATTGATAAATGATTCCCAAGCAGCTCTCACTCACTGCCTAATCTAGAGTTCTTAGGAGCAGTCAGATTTTAGCCTGGAAGCTTCCCCAGAACATATTTCCCCCATTCCGTGTGCTATTAGATTTGCTTCCATCTCTCCCGGGCAAAATAGAGGTCAGAAAGAAAATAACTTCCTGTATCAACATTAGCTTTATCAAGCAGATGGCAAGTGCTTTCAGCCTCACAAGAGGACAGTGGCCTCCGGCAGAACTACAGCCAGATGCTACCTTTTACAGTGAAATGTCTGGAAGCCTTAGAAATATTCCAAATTCCTCTAGAATAACCTCAATAATTTCCCCCTTACTTCTTTTAAATCTGTCTCTCTCTGACTGCCTCAACCCACCTGGATTCTAGATTCTAATTTCTACTCAGCTAACACATTTCTCTTCTGTGATCTGCAGTTTCAGGTTAAATATTTACGAAAGTACTTTGTGTTGTTAATTCTCTTATTTTGTGAACTTTAGCCAGTCTACCTGTTGGCTGCCACACTAACCTGTGAGAATCGGAAGGCAGAGAGTGGCTTTGTTCCATGCAAACCTTTAGTCGGCTGGTTTAGCACCTGGCACTTAGTAAGACAATAAACAATTGATGAATGAATTTGTTGCTAAGGGTTTCCACCATGAGGGTAAGCAGTATGTTGGTTAGAGCTGAGCCATGGCATTGGTGGATCAGCGATGTCAAATTGTTGAGGGCTGGACACTCTCTTTTAGTCTTCTGTTGGGTCTTTCTGAAAACCAGGACATATTGTTAATGCCCACAGTGGGAAAGTTCACTTCCATAATGACTACATCAGCCACATGGCTGGCTGTACATCTTAGGAGAATCCCCTCAGATTGGCCCAGCTGCCCTTAAATGCAGGACAGCCATAGGTTGCTGAGTGAGGGCTCAACAGCCTTGGAGTCATTGGAGCCCTACTCATATTTAGCAGAAGAGAGACTTTGAAGCGAGAGTAGTCATGTTTGGTAACTTACCCTCTCTGTGCCTCAGTTTCCTCATATACAAAGTGGAGATAGTAATTTATACTATACAGCTATGAGATTTAAATGAGATAATAGGGGTAAGGGATTCAGTATCTGGTACAGAGTGAGTCCTGCATAATTGTTAGCTACTATGGGTTTTACATAACTCACCAGTGTGTCCCATGGTGCCTCCAGGGATGTGTGGCCACAGTCCATTACCAGAAAGGACATAATCTTAACAATGGTGGATCCTCAATCTGCACCCCAAATCCAAGAAATGGGGCTTTGCTCTTTGAATCCGATTTCCCTGCAGCCATGCAGAGTCAAGTTGGGGTTATGCTTTTGGCTTTCTTCTGGCCCTCCCCAGGTCCAGTAAGCTGTATCCCACTGACTTCCCAAGTGGCACTCCATGTGGTTAGGGCCAAAAGACCCATTGCCTTCCCAAGTGGCAGTCAGAGCCAAAAGACCATTATTACAGCCTCAGTCCCATGTAGACAAGGTTGGTTTGCAATAGGCTTCTGTAGGAGCAGGCCAAGGACTTTTGGAATGTAATCATATCTCACCACCTTTTCCATGGCCACCGTCATCTTCCCTCTAGGACGCTGCAATCCCTGCCAACCAGCCTCTCACCTCCCTGCCTCCTGCAAGGCATTCTCCCCACAGCAGCAGATCGACTCCTAGAACTACTCTGCTTAGAGTTCTCCAGTGGTGGGCTTCCCTAGTGGTTCAGTGGTCAAGAAACTGTCTGCCAATATAGGAGATATGGGTTCGATTCCTGATCCAGGAAAACCCCACACACCATGGAAGAACTAAGACTGTACGTCACAACTACTGAGCCTGTGCTCTGGGAGCACAACTGCTGAAGCCCATGCGCCTAGACCCCGTGCTCCAAAGCAAGAAAAGCCACCGCAGTGAGAAGTCCTCACACTGCAAGTAGAGAGCAGCCCCCGCTTGTCCCAACTAGAGAAAAGCCTGCGAAGCAACAAAGACCAGCACAGCCAATAAAATAAACAAGTAAATAAATAAATAAAATTATGTTTAAAAAAGCTCTAGTTGCACTTAGAATAAAATCCCATCTTTGCCTTGATTTACAAAGTCCTGAGTAAGCTGAACGTGTACTCTCCAGGCTTCAGCTACACAGACTATCATTTCAGTGTTTCAAATGCAGGATGTGTGTTCCTGCCTCCAGGCACTGTCTTTCCTCTCCCGGGTTCCCTCTGCCTGGGATGCTCCTACCCTGCATCCTCACATGGCTGGCTCCCTTCTTACATTTCCAGGCTTAGAAGCCTTCCCTGACCAGGTTATTTAAGCACCATCATCTTTCCCCATTACTCTTGAGCCCCTTGTGATATTTTATATTGTTCACAACAGCTATTTCCATTTAATATCATTTGTTTGGGGTTTATTGTCTTTCTGCTCCCATTAGAGGGAAAACTTCATGATGACAGAGCCTCGTCTGTCCCCCTCTTCAACACTGCATTTCTAGTTCCTGGCACATGGTAGGTACTCAATAAATATTGGTGAAATGAACAATTTCTTCAGAGGGTTTCATCTACTTAACAGACCTTTCTTTTGCTATTACTGACAACATAACTGTAATGGCTTATTGTGCTAAAACCTTCTCTGTAGCAAGGAGAGAAAGAAGAGGGTGAGTGGGGCCGAAAAGCATATCTTTGCCGCAGTGAGAGTCTGGTGTTTCTGTTTATTGTCTTAGGGCATCAGCCGGTGGAGAGACACTCTATAGGGCAGGATGCTGTGTCTCCTGTAAGAATGCAGGTCCTCTCTCAGAGATGCCTGAGCTAGAAAGATGCCTGGGTATTTTTCAGGGGTGTCATGTTTTCTCTTGGCTCAAGCTTATACCCAGAAACCTGGATAAAATTCTACACTGGACAGCCTGGTAGTTGGCAACACTCCCCAACCTGTAAGTGAGCTGACTGCAACACAATAAAAGGGGAACTTTAAAAAAAAAAAGAATCAAAACTTAGATAAATTCAAAGAACTGAAAATTCCACAGTACTACATCATCCCAAATAAGGGACCTACTTGGCATAGGGAGAAAAATATGGAATATGGATCTTCAAAACCTGGATTTGAACCATAGTTTCACCACAAAGAAGCTGAGTGCATAGGGAAATTTGTTTTAATTCTCTAATACCTTGGTTTGGCAGCAAAGAAAGCACACTACTCAGATCTGCTGCTGCAGGTACCCCATCCCCTTCCTCCACCCTCTCCACTTTCTCTCTCCTTCATCCCCCTCTTTCATCCCCTCTCCATCCTTCTCCCCTACACCCCTCCTCCACCCACTCTTCCATTCCATCCCCCTGCTCCATCCCATTTCCCTCCTTCATCCCATCCCCTTCCTCCATCCCCTGCCATGTGCTGCCCTTTCGGATTCAACCCAGCCAAGTTTCCTGCAGGCTCTTTCTAGCCAGCAACAGGCACAGTGGAGATCAAGGTAGATCCATTCTGGACACATTGAGACTTCTCCAGGGCAACTTTGGCTTGATAGCCTTGCTGAACCTGGCCGAGCCTTTCTTGGAACTGCCTTGCAGCCCTAGACTCTTCCTACTCAAGTTTGCTTCCTTGCTCCTCTTTCTCACGGGGGTCAGACTGGCATTGGGTCTGAGGCTCTCCCTGCCTACTCTTGTTTTTTTCTTGAATAAATCACTTGCAGGTTTAAGCTGTCTTGGATTCTGCTACTTGGTGGATCCAAACAACACATTTGGTTTTCTTGTCTGTAAAACAAACTCCTTGCTTTACTCCTATTTGGATGGAATGGAGGGAATGTGTCCTTAAATCACCATGAAATTGTATCATTGTTAGGGTTGGAAAATGAGGTTTGCAAAATTGCTGAGCATGGCATCGACATAGAGCTGACACTCAATTAAGAACAGAGGAATCTGAATAAATGTCCTCTACTTTCAGGCAAGTTCCTGGATGAGGAAAATATCTCTGTGAACTGCTGTGTTACCCCAAAGAAAGACCAAACATGTATGTTTAGGGTACCTGTGACTAGGAGGTACTGTAGTTTTTATTTTCAAATTACTTGATGTCCTAGGGGAAAAACAGAACTTCTTGGACGCTTTCATACTTATTTTATGGCTTATCATTGTTTATTTAAGCATTGACTCTGTGTGGAAGACTGCATTGTATTCCTGTCAATGCTGAGGGCTTCTATGGGTCTTAACTGGTCCCTGCATCTTCTCCTTCCATGATGGGCCCTTGGCCACCAAGTTAAGCAGCAACCGTACCTTCTCCTGGGCCACTGGCTATTCCCTGGTGCCTGTGTACTGTGGTTATTTTGATCATGTTGGCAGACAGATTCCTGAGCAGTTTCTTCCTCTTTTGTATTTATTCTTCCTGTTTTCATTCAGAACTCTGCAGACCCAGAAGTCCTAGGGTAGACAGGGTCACTTTAGAATGGCTCTAAGTAACCACATCTCTGATCCCTGGGGGAGGCGGCTGGACGACAGCAGTGCTGACCATGGTCATGGGGATCTTCTGGATCATGACTTCTGTCTCCCCTCCAAACCCTGCCTGGCTGCACCCTTCCTCAGGGAAGCAGTCCCTGTTTGTCTATGATTTTGTTGAAGGGTGTGTCACTGAAACCCTCTGATTCATCCCTTGGGCAATATAGGAAATTTGTCACTCAAATCTATGTGATTCTCAGTGACAAGGACCGCAACACCTCCTCCATCAAGAGATTTCCTAATACAACTTGAATGCTCTCTATAGTTTTAGGCATTTTTGAGATTTAATTTATGGACTTTTAATGAAATCTGAAGCACTCTTGTTAAGAACAGTTTCTTAAAAGGAGATAAAAGACCTGTAAACAGGAAAGAAAAGGGGATGACAGAGAAGTAAAGATTTTGCATGGTGGTTTTGGAAAAGCAAAGGAATCACAGAAGAAATAAATTCCATATATTACAATTTAGGCTTATTTGTTGATGGTGGAACAAAACTATTTCTCCAGAGACTAAAAAAAGCCCAGAAGTGGGAGCAGTAAGGTAGTTGGAGACAAACAGTGAGAAGGCCAGCTTCTTTGGAGAACCTTTTGTTTGTTTTATTTTTCCCATATAGTAAGACTTTCTTTTAGCTTTGTGAAAGTTCCAATGTTGATATGGTGATTGCAAAAATACTAAAGAACAGGGTGAAAGCAAGACCAGGAGACATTAGAAAAGAATGTTGAGGATGGCATCTTTTTATGTACCCACTTCCCTGCTGACTGACAGAGTGAACCCCATCTCCAGCCCAATGCAATGGAGGCTCTAAAGATAGACTGTGGCTCAGAAGCCCTCTGAGTGGGAATCAATGATCCAGGAGTTAGGAAACGTAGAAAGCATTGGATGTTGGGGTAAAAAACTGGATGGAGCAAACTGTTACTTGCTGCTACTGCTAAGTCGCTTCAGTCGTGTCTGACTCTGTGCGACCCCATAGACAGCAGCCCACCAGGCTCCCCCATCCCTGGGATTCTCCAGGCAAGAGTACTGGAGTGGGTTGCCATTGCCTTCTCCAAAACTGTTACTTGCTGCCGATGCTGCTAAGTCACTTCAGTCGTGTCCAACTCTGTGCGACCCCATAGACCACAGCCCCCTGGCTCCCCCGTCCCTGGGATTCTCCAGGCAAGAACACTGGAGTGGGTTGCCATTTCCTTCTCCAATGCATGAAAGTGAAAAGTGAAAATGAAGTCGCTCAGTCGTGTCCGACTCTTAGCGATCCCATGGACTGCCGCCCACCAGGCTCCACCATCCATGGGATTTTCCAGACAGGAGTACTGGAGTGGGGTGCCATTGCCTTCTCCAAACTGTTACTTAGTATGCAGTAAATTGGGAATGTTTTCAGTTAAACATATTGACATACGATGAAGACTGTAGGGACTGCCAGCATTGTGGAAAAATTAGGGAGCTTTGGAGCCAAATAGATCTATTTGGGTCTCAGAGGGTACTTGTTTTTTGTGTGTGTGTTTGTTTTTTAATTTTAAAATTTTATATATTTTTAAAATGAAGTGTAGCTGATTTACAATGTTGTGTTAGTTTCAGGTCCAGATGTGCTCGTAACAGAATAATTTGTCGCTTGGGGACAAATTTCAAAGTCTAATGAGACTTTAGGAGACATCAACCAGAAGGTTATGGAATCAGGGAGTTCCCTAGTGGTCCAGTGGTTAAGACTGCGTGCTTCCAATGCAGTTCAATCCCAGGTCAGGGAACTGAGATCCCATATGCCAGTCAACCTGGCCAAAAAGTAAATAAAATAAAATAAAGGATGGGATTGTATTCCATCATCCCTATGTAAAAAAAAAAAAAAAAATAAGAAGGTTATGGAATCACCCTTCTAGCCCATAGACATACAGGGGCTTGTCCCAAAGGTTGTATTCACCTTAGACAAATTACCTAATCACCATTAGCATTCATTTCCTCAGCTAGGAGATGAAGATGCACAAGATAACATATGTACAGCACCTAGTATCAAAATTAGAACTCATTCATTCATTCATTCAGCAATTGTTTTTCAAGAGCCAGTTATGTGACTTTATCCTAAGAGATACAGCTATAAACTAATCTACAAAATTTGTGCCTTCATTGACCTACAATCCCAGTGAAAGTAGATAGACAAATAACATACCAGGATTAAGTGGTGTGTTTGGAGGAGTCCTATGGAAACGTTGAGATAAGACAGGGAGGGGTGTTCCCGTCTGAGAGACCTGGTCAGGGAAGGCTTCCTGAGAGGCTGACAGTTGAACAAGTACCGGGAGGAGATGAGGGGGAGCTGTGCAGTCATGTAGAGGGACAGCATTCCAGGCCGGAAACAGCCAGTGCTAAGACACAGAGGTGCCCTGCACACTAAGCCAGCCCCACTTGGCTGCACCAGCATGAGTGAGGGGAGTGTGATGGATGATGGTGGGGGCCAAGGAGGACATGCTGACCCTGCAGGCTCTGCAGGTCACTGCTCCGACTTCCTTTTGATTCCTAACAGCATGAGAACCTACTGGAGAGTTTTTAGCAGAATGTGAGCTGACTTCTTATTGCAGGATCACTCTGACTGCTGCATGGAGGATAGATCAATGCAGGGCAACAGCAGCCACAAGATCAGTAAGGAGGCGATTGTAATAACCCAGCAAAGACACCAAAGTCGTTTGGACCTAGATGGTGGTGATGCAGGTTGTGAGCAATGGTGAGACTTTAAATCCAACAGGATTGTTCATAGATCTGATATGAGTTATGGTAAAAAGAGAGGTGTCAGGGATGACTAAATAATTTGGGCCTAAAGGATGGGATTACCAATCTGTGAGATGGGGAAATGAAGCAGGATTGTGGAGGCAAGGCAGCATGAGAGTTAGATTTTTAAGTGTTAAGACTGAGGTGCCTACTGAATAGAACTAAAGGTGGGAGTGTTGAGAAGGCAGTCAGATATGTGAAAACATGTACAATTCATATATCATTCTGGAGAGATCACCAGGCTTGAGGTATATATTTGAGAACCATTAACACATACATGGAATTTAAAAGCTATGGCACTAGATTATGTAGGGAGTGAGTGCTGAGAATAAAGAAAAAAGGTCCCCAAGCTGAGGAGACTGTCTCCAAGTATGGGCGTAGAAGGAAAATCAGGAAAGTGGGAGGGTTGGCTTGGAGATCTGCTGAAGAACCATTGCATGGATGAGGGAGCAATCAGGCATGTCAAGTGGACCATGAAGATGAGAACAGGACTTGGCAATGTCGCCAATGATTTTGACAGTAGCAGTTCCAGGAGAGTGATAAGGAATCCAGAACCAACTGAACTGGGTTCTGGAGGGAATGGAAATGGAGCGGAGGCAGCCAACACAGACAGTTCTTTCAAGGACTTTTGCTTTAAAGCAACGATTCTCAAAGTATGATATCTGGACAAGCAGTATTAGCACCATCTGAGATCTTAAAAATTCACAGTCTTGGGCTCCATCCAACTGAATCAAAAATTCTGGCAGTGGGACCCACCATAAAGGTTATAGAACTGAAACTATCAAGGACAAACCCCTACGATACTTGTTACCACCCCTTCCCAGAGAAGATTACTCTGTAATCTTCAATAGTGGGGCACCTGGTAAAACATTTAAACCCAGTGATCGCTCCCATGAAGGTTCTAATTCAGAAGGTCAGCAACTTGAGAAAATACATTTGTACTGCGTACCTGTGTGCTAAGTCTTTTCAATCATGTCTGACTCTTTGCGACTCCACAGACTGTAGCCTGCCAGGTTCCTCTGTCCATGGGATTCTCCAGGCAAGAGTCCTGGAGTGGGTTGCCATGCTGTCCTCCAGAGAATCCTCCCGACTCAGGGATCAAACTGGCATCTCCTGCAACTGCTCCATTGGCAGGCCCGTTCTTTAATGCCAGCACCACCGGGGAAGCCTGCATTTGTACTAAGTATCCCAAATGGTTCTTAGATGGGGAAACTGCGGGAAGCTCTGCCCTGAAGGACTCACGCCTGGGGGAGCCCGCTTGAATCTTTGACCTGACACTGAGGCCAGCAAACACTCAAGATCTGGAATCTTGAGTTAGGGTTAGGGTTAGGGTTAGGGTTTGATTTAGACTAGTTTAGCTATGGAGTTTTGCAACTGTGTACCTGCATATTTTATAGTGCATTTCTATCTTTTCCCAGTGGTTTCTTTTGGCAGCTCTAGGGTAACAAGTCTGATGTGAAGCAATGTACTAATCTGGTTAAGTTTGGGGCCTGGAATTCAGGAGAAATTACATAAAAATCATCACATCAATCAATACTGATGGTCTTCAAATCACAGAACCTGGGCTTAAAAATATCCTCAAACACAAATACAAAAAAAAAAAAAAAGAAAAGAAGATCCCAAACATATGAAGATGCCACTGCCCCATCTTCTGTTTCCATCTGGGAGTCACTGATGCCATGGAAACTGCAGAGAGAGAAATGTAAAAGTTCAGGAGTAAAGGAAGGAAAGAAATGGTGACAAGCCTGAGTAGTTAAGGATGGTTTCCCTTGAAGAGTCTGGCTAGATAGTTTCTTGGGCCTGCCCCTCACATGCCTCTGCCCACTCTGCTTGAGCAGTTATTCCATAGGTACTCTTCTGGAAGCATCGTTCAAGGAGCTAGCCACACTCTCACTTCTATGTCAGTAAATTAGGTTAGATATGAATTTCTTCTTTAGATTTTAGTTGAGGTCAGTGGCAACACGGATCAGCGAGGGGCAGAAGGCAGGAGGAAGGTCACTGTGCACAGGTCGGGCTGGCAGAGGGATATGCCTTGAAGCCCCAGGATGGCAAAGAGATAGCCTTGCAGAGGCGAAAGAGCACAGGGGAGAGGAGGGTGGAGGCTAAAAATGAATTTCACATTCCTTCAATTTAGTGTGAGAATTTATTCTGTGTGGCAGTGGCTGTGTGGGAGTAACGAGGTAGTTTGGGACAAGGCAAGGAGAATTGCATTTCTGTAGAGACTTTATCCATCATCTAACCAATGACACATTGTGATAATGTTAGAAAGAGAATTAACATTACTGTGACAGAGAGTAGTATGGGGGAGGGGACATAGCTACTTCTGATAACTGGTCAGGAAACCTCTGGGAGTGACACTAGAGCTAAGTGAAGGATGTAAAGGATCCAGGTGAAGTGCTGGAGAGTCCTTTGGACAGCAAGGAGATCAAGCCAGTCAGTCCTAAAGGAAATCAACCCTGAATATTCACTGGAAGGACTGATGCTGAAGCTAAAGCTCCAATACTTTGGCCACCTGATGTGAAGAGTTGACTCACTGGAAAAGACCCTGATACTGTAAAGATTGAAGGAAGGAGGAGAGGGGATGACAGAGGATGAGATGGTTGGATGGCATCACTGATTCAATGGACATGAGTTTGAGAAAACTCTGGGAGATGGTGAAGGACAGGGAAGCCTAGAGTGCTGCATTCCATGGGGTCGCAAAGAGTCGGACATGACTGAGCCACTGGACAATGAAGTGTTAAGGACTGGCTTTTCTGCCCAAAGGAACAGCACATGCAAAGGCCCTGTGGAATAGAGAAGCATTGTTCTCCGGAGGGAAACCTTTGTGGCTGGAGCAGTGAAAGCAAAGGCCTCTGGAAAGCTGTGGCTGGCAGGCTGAGGCAGGGGCTAGATGATGCAGAACTTTGCTGGCAAGCTTGAAGAGTTGTCCTTTTTCCTAAGAACAATGGGAAGTCCTTGGGGATTGTGAATGGGTCACATCTGAGTTTCAGAAAGTTTATTCTGGCTGCAAGAGGAAGAGTAAGGCAGGAGGGCAGGATTGAACACCGGGAGGTGGTTAGGAGGCTGCTGGGGTTCTCAGAGGATAGCTTGGACCCAGAGTTTGCGGTGGAGATGGAGAGAAGTGGAGAGAGCTTCCCTGGTGGCCCAGATGGTAAAGAATCTGCCTACAATGTAGGAGACCTGGGTTTGATCCCTGAGTCAGGAAGATCCCCTGGAGAAGGGAATGGCAACCCACTCCAGTATTCTTGCCTGGAGAATCCCATGGACAGGTAGGCTACAGTCCATAGGGTCACAAAGAGCAACCGAGCAACTAACACACACTGCCCCCTCCCCCACACACATGTGCACAGATTAGGTGAGGACCAGGGAGAAAGGGAGAGTCCAGGATAACTCCTGGGTGTGTGAGTGGGTAGCTGGAGGGATAGTGGCTGCACAGCTCTGTTTACATTTGATCTCTTTCTTTAAGTGTGTTCTAAGACTTTTGCTTCTGTATCCCAAGAGGTCCTATACCCAGCATACAGCACGTCTGGCTATCTGAATACTCTGATTAGCTCCCCTCAGCTTTATATAAAATAGCTTTATTAAGATATGATTTACATACCATACAATGCACCCATCTAAAGTGTATGATTCAGTGATTTTAGTATATTCACAGATATGTGCAACCATCAACACAGTCAATTTTAGAACATTTCTCAAAAAGAAACATAAAATCCTTTAGCAATCTTCCTCTATTCTCCCCTTCTCTTGCCCTCATTCGTAGGCACTCATGAGACCTAATTTATGTCTCATAGATTTCCCTGCTCTGGGCATTTTGTATGAATAAAATCATATATGATCATACATGGCATTTCATTAGAATGAAGTCATATGTGATCATACATGGTCCTTTGTGACTGGCTTCTTTCTTTTAGCATAATGTCTTCAAGATTCATCCATCTTATGGCATATGTCAGATCTTCTTTTCTGTTTATAGCCAAATAACATTCCATTGTCTGGATATACCCCATTTTGTTTTTCTTTCATCAGTTGATGGATATTTGGGTTTTTCCACCTTCTGGCTATTATTAATCTAAATAAATCTACCATAAACATCTGTGTACCAGTCTCTGTGAAGACGAATCTCTCGGCATGTGTACAGCCTATCTTAATGCTCTGATCGCATCCAGGGCAGAATAAACAGCAGGGGGTTGGATGGGATAAGGTGGCCCCATATTTGCCTGTCAAGGGAAGGGGCTTCAGTTTTACACATATTAAACACAGCCTTTTGTTTGTTTTATGATAAAAAGAATTTCTTTGTTTTTCTCCTACTACCTCTGTGCCCACTCACAATTTTCTCCCAGCTGGTAAGGAAAAGGAGGCAAAATTCAAGGACCTGGTTGATTTAACCATTCCTGGTAACAAGTCTAAACTTTCCTTTGTTCATGACCCCATTTGTGCCCTCCTTATCCACTAAATGCCCCCCTCGCTCCAGGATGCTTCTGAGTATTTAAGATAACTAGAACTGTGATCGACCACCAGCCCCTCTCCCTCTCTTCCCCTGGTGAAGGCTTGGCCACCTGCCAGTCACAGCAGAGTGCCTTTATTCCTTTGGCTCGTGTTCAAGAGGGTCCCCTGTGTGTGCAGCTTCTGGGCATAGCTCTGTTGCCAGAGCAAGAGGAGCCTGGCTGCTTCTCACCTTTCCAGGCTGTTGTTGTGGGGCCAGGGGGGTGGGGGGAGGGTTCAGCTTTGAACTTTACCCAAAGTGCAGCTGAGCCTTATTGACTATCTGAGTCCTTGTCAGATCTCCAGGATTCTGTGGTGGCTCAAATGGTAAATGCAGGAAACCCTGTTCAGTCCCTGGGTCAGGAAGATCCCCTGGAGAAGGGACTGGCAATCCTCTCCAGTATTCTTGCCTGGAGAATTCCACGGACAGAGGAGCCTGGCAGGCTATAGTCCATGGGATCACAAAGAGTCATCTGAGCAACTAACACATTTCCAAAAAAAATTAAATAAGCATCTATGATAAAGCACATTGAAATTTCTATCAGATCTTCACTGTAGATCCTGTCCCAGCCAGCGCCCATGGAGCTGGGGTGGTGACCTCTCAGGATGCCTGGAGATGGCGGCCTCTTACAAAAAGCTTCTCCAGGACCTGCAGAAGTTGGCCCCTCTGACCTAGTGTTCATTGTACTCCTGTACTCCAGCTACCGGTTCTTGTCTGTCCATCTTCTCCATTTCTGAAATGTCCACACAGGCAGTGGTGTCCTGGGGTCCGTTTGTATCAGCCCCTGAGAGCTGATTGCTGTCCTACCTTCCCAGCTCTGCGTTCAGTCCTGTCACATTGGTAGTTTGAAATCAGCCAGGGTAAGTATTTACTTTACAGAAATGGGCACATGCCAAGAATCAGGGCTTTGTTTACCTCCTGGAGAGTCTGTTGTTGAACATTTACTAGCATGTACGTGCTCACAGGTCCCTGCTGCTCTGCAGTGGGAAAGAGCTGCCTCTCTGGTTTTGATGGGCACAGTGGAGTCTTCAGTTAATAAAAGATAAGAATTGCAATAACAACAAAAAAACAAGCAACCCAGTCAAAAAATAATGCTGAGTAGACAACAAATCCTCCAGCACTTGGGGTACAATGCCTTTTTCTGAGAACAATTTTTTACTATAACCTTAAAGGAAAAACAACTCCACTGGTGAAGAGGAAAAGGGAACATGTATGTTTTGAAGGTCCCACCATTCTCTATTTTGGTTTTTGTTTTTGTTTTGTTTTTGCCATTTGTGATAGTTAAAGGGGACCCATTGGAACTGATTTAGTGCAACAGAATCATTAAATTTAACTGTTTATGGTCCTTGGGCTTCCCAGGTGGCACAGTGGTATAGAATCTACCTGCCAATGCAGAAAACGCAAGAGACGTGGATCAGGAAGATCCTTGGAGTAGGAAATGGCTACCCACTCCAGTATTCTTGCCTGGAAAATTCCATGGACAGAGGAACAGGGTGGGCTACAGTCCATGGGGTCACAAAAAGTCTGACACGACTGGTCCATTGAGGCAAAATTCTGAGATTCTCCAACATAATCTCAGCTTTAGACTTATTTCTCAGCTGGTGTGCAGTGGTCCATGAGGAGGTCAGTGAAGCTGTAGAGTATTGAGACTCAAAAGTCCCCAAGTGATGGATAGATAAATGGCAGTGGTGTCTTGGGCATCTTCCTTCAACCAGAACAGTCAAGCATCCTCTATGTAGACAGGCCCATGTTAGCCCCTTACAGAGCAGAGGGAATACACCATATGACCTTGACCTTCTGAGGGTTTAAAGTTGAGTTGAGCAGCTATGCGAAGCAGTTCTGTCTCTCCTCTTTTTCAAAGAGCATACTCCTGGTGATCTGTGTTCAGCTGTAGAACTCCGTGTGACATGCTGAAGATGCTTTGTGGAAGGTCCCAGCATGACAGGACCAGAAAGATAACCAAGTTGAGCCCAGTAAGAGCTATGAAGCTTCTTCTGCCCCATATAGAAAAGTCTATGATAGGATATTGAGGCAAGTGTCATAGTGACCCCAAGAATGTTCGTCAGATTTCACACTTAACAAAGAAAGAGGGATGGAGACTATGACTGACCAGAAACTCCTCTTCATTAGACAATTGCCATGTCATATTGCAAAGGTAGGTTAGTCTCTGCCATCATCAAGCATCAATATATTTTGCATCACCCTTTGACTTCAGAAGTAATCTGTAACCCAAGCCCCACTTATTTTTTCTATTTGACATTTATTTTAGCTTCATTAATTTTTCTGACAATTTCATTGAATAGGATATTAATGAGAAGGGGAATTAAAGAACAGTACTATTCTACCTCTCTATTTGTTTCCCTAAACACTTGCAAGCATAAAAATCAGAGATTCTACAGCAGGAGTCTGCGTGCTGCATCCTATGAGCCAAATCTGGCTTGCCACCTGCTTTTGTAAATAGTTTCATTGGATAAGTTTATCCATTTACATACACTTTCACACTCAGTTGAGTAGTTGTAAAAAGACTTGATGGTCCACAAAGCTGAAAATATTCCCTATGTGGTTCTGTATAAGAAAAAATTTTGCCAACCCCTGCTCCTTAGACATAATGCTTCTTAGTAAAACACAACTTAAGTCTGGTAAAACAAAAATCTCTTTTTAAAGGTTCCCCTCCTAATCCCTTACTCTTTGGGGGGAAAAAGCATATTATGATATTGATTTTGACTAGACTTGAGTTCTCATCACAAGCTTTCATAGGACATCTGACAATAGTTGAATAGAATTAAGAAAAGATTTTATTTGCAGAATCCACAAAGCTATTTTCCCCAGTGTGTGCTGATTACTGAGTGCTAGCAAGTTGAACTTTTAACAGGAACCCAGAAAGAGGGGAATCAGAGTAATTTTAAGCCAAAATCATGATAGCAGTATCGCATGTAAATCTCAAACACATAACTCAGGACAGAGATAATTCATTTCACCGTAGGGAACATGGCTTCAAGTTGCAATTAAGCAAGTTGATCATTTCAACTGTTTAGTCTATGCTGCTTGATAAAAACAATAATGGAAGAGATTATCTAGCAGATGTGTAAGTTAATCATAAATGTCTTCTGGCTTCCCGATTTCCAAGGGCCTGACATGTCTTTCTGGTTGAGAATAGCAGGGCTGGGTGATTCGAGTCTGTAGTCAGAGTGTGTGGATCTCTACTGAGAGCTCGAGAGTCTAGAATGGCTTCTTCTTGGAAGTCAGCCCAGAGCTATCCTGTAGACACTGCCACTTGAGGTGCTTTCTGTGAGTGTGGTAGGTGTGTGATGGCCCCTCCCATAACCCTAACCTCATTTCCCACCACCCACCACTCTGACACCATGCTCACTCCAGTCACACTGCTCTCCTGGGTGTTCCTCAAGCATGCCCAGCAGCCTCATACTTTTGCATTTGAAATTCTCATCCTCATTACTCTCTTCTTAAATAGGTGCTTGGCTCCCTAACTTGCCTCTAGTATCTGCTCCAGTATCAAATATCCTCTTAACAGAGAAGCCTTTGCTGGCCACCCATTGTAACAGGGCACCCTTCCTTCTTGCTATCACTCTGACCTTCTTATTGCTTTTTTTTTTTTCATGGCATTTATTGCCATGTGGCATATTATGTATTTATTTGTTCTATACTACCCGTTTCCTTCCTTGAGGGAAGACACTTTGATTTATTCACTGATGGATTACTAACTTCTAGAACTTATGCTTGGCACATAGTACACTCTCAATAAAGGTTTTTGAATGAAACAAAATGTGTTTGAATGTGTAGTGAAGCTGGCTTTTTATTGAGAAAGGGAAAAATACAGGAGCTGTCTTGTCTTCTCCGTACTAAGCCTTTGAAACATACCTTGTATCTCCATTTCACTAATGAGAGTGCAAAGAAGCCATTAGGAATACATATTTATTCCATAAACAGACCTGAGTTCAAGTCTTCACTTTGACATTTAATAACTATGCCCGTGACTTAATCTCTCCAACTCTTGTTTTTTTCACCTATAAAGTGGATATAGCAATAGCACTTATTTTACAGATTTGTTAGAATTAAATGTTCAGTTCAGTTCAGTTCAGTTCAGTCGCACAGTCATGTCTGACTCTGCGACCCCATGAATCGCAGCACTCCAGGCCTCCCTGTCTATCACCAACTCCCGGAGTTCACTCAGACTCACGTCCATCGAGTCAGTGATGCCATCCAGCCATCTCATCCTCTGTCGTCCCCTTCTCCTCCTGCCCCCAATCCCTCCCAGCATCAGGGTCTTTTCCAGTGAATCAGCTCTTCACATGAGGTGGCCAAAGTAATGGAGTTTCAGCTTTAGCATCATTCCTTCCAAAGAAATCCCAGGGATGATCTTCAGAATGAACTGGTTGGATCTTCTTGCAGTCCAAGGGACTCTCAAGAGTCTTCTCCAACACCACAGTTCAAAAGCATCAATTCTTCGGCGCTCAGCCCTCTTCACAGTCCAACTCTCACTTCGATACATGACCACAGAAAAAACCACAGCCTTGACTAGACGGACCTTTGTTGGCAAAGTAATGTCTCTGCTTTTGAATATGTAATCTAGGTTGGCCATAACTTTCCTTCCAAGGAGTAAGCGTCTTTTAATTTCATGGCTGCAGTCACCATCTGCAGTGATTTTGGAGCCCAAAAAAATAAAGTCTGACACTGTTTCCACTGTTTCCCCATCTATTTCCCATGAAGTGATGGGACCGGATGCCATGATCTTCGTTTTCTGAATGCTGAGCTTTAAGCCAACTTTTTCACTCTCCACTTTCACTTTCATCAAGAGGCTTTTGAGTTCCTCTTCACTTTCTGCCATAAGGATGGTGTCATCTGCATATCTGAGGTGATTGATATTTCTCCCGGCAATCTTGATTCCAGCTTGTGTTTCTTCCAGTCCAGCGTTTCTCATGATGTACTCTGCATATAAGTTAAATAAGCAGGGTGACAACATACAGCCTTGACGTACTCCTTTTCCTATTTGGAACCAGCCTGTTGTTCTATGTCCAGTTCTAACTGTTGCTTCCTGACCTGCATACAGATTTCTCAAGAGGCAGGTCAGGTGGTCTGGTATTCCCATCTCTTTCAGAATTGTCCAGTTTATTGTGATCCACACAATCAAAGGCTTTGGCATAGTCAATAAAACAGAAATAGATGTTTTTCTGGAACTCTCTTGCTTTTTCCATGATTCAGCGGATGTTGGCAATTTGATCTCTGGTTCCTCTGCCTTTTCTAAAACCAGCTTGACCATCTGGAAGTTCACGGTGCACGTATTACTGAAGCCTGGCTTGGAGACTTTTCAGCATTACTTTACTAGCGTGTGAGATGAGTGCAATTGTGCGGTAGTTTGAGCATTCTTTGGCATTGCCTTTCTTTGGGATTGGAATGAAAACTGACTTTTCCAGTCCTGTGGCCACTGCTGAGTTTTCCAAATGTGCTGGCATATTGAGTGCAGCACTTTCACAGCATCATCTTTCAGGATTTGAAAGAGCTCAACTGGAATTCCATCACCTCCACTAGCTTTGTTCATAGTGATGCTTTCTAAGGCCCACTTGACTTCACATTCCAGGATGTCTGGCTCTAGGCCAGTGATCACACCATTGTGATTATCTGGGTCATGAAGATCTTTTTTGTACAGTTCTTCTGTGTATTCTTGCCACCTCTTCTTAATATCTTCTGCTTCTGTTAGGTCCATACCATTTCTCTCCTGTATTGTGCCCATCTTTGCATGAAATCTTCCCTTGGTATCTCTAATTTTCTTGAAGAGATCTATAGTCTTTCCCATTCTGTTGTTTTCCTCTATTTCTTACCTTGAAATATATGTTTTAAAACACTATCTTTGTTATTTTAAGCATATTTCAATAGTGCACATTTCAGTTCAAGGTGACTGTCACCAGATTCCTCAATATGGATCCATATTGCATAACTAGCTGCTAAAATAGAGTCTTTACTATGATTTCAAAAGAAACAGTTAAAGTGATTAAATGGTAGATTAAAAGTGATTTTACGAGGCTAGGAGAAAACTGAAGATCAGTTCAGTTGAGTGATCATGTTTGATATTTTTCCTCTACAGAGAATTTTGAGACATATCATGTCAAATTAATTGATTTTCTGCTTATGATTTTAGTTTTTGCAGCACTCTTGGAAATACTTTCCTCACTCCAAGATCATAGGGACATTAATATATTATTTTCCTATAAAGTTTTTATGATTATTTTCTGTATTTAAATGTCTAGATTTATCTTGATGCATGAAGTTACTTTTTTTCAAAAGAGCTATCAATGTATCCTTAATTAAATAATTCAGTACTGCAGTGTTGATAATTTGGAGCATAATAGTACATTTTGACTCTTTAGTAGAATTAGTCTCCTTTCATCCTTTAAATTCCAGTTGGGAATAAGCTTTTTGATGGTTTAATCACTATTGTGTTATTTTTATTTAAAAAAAATCATTATATTGATAATATCAAAATCTCTCTGCCTATGAATAAGATATCTACTTCTTTTTATTTGGTTACTTTTATGCCCTTTAGTCCGGAGAGGGCAATGGCACCCCACTCCAGTACTCTTGCCTGGAGAATCCCATGGGCGGAGGAGCCTGGTGGGCTGCAGTCCATGGGGTTGCGAAGAGTTGGACATGACTGAGCAACTTCACTTTCACTTTTCACTTTCATGCATTGGAGAAGGAAATGGCAGCCCACTCCAGTGTTCTTGCCTGGAGAATCCCAGGGATGGGGGAGCCTGGTGGGCTGCCGTCTCTGGGGTCGCACAGAGTCAGATGTGAGTGAAGCGACTTAGCAGCAGCAGCAGCAGCATGCCCTTTAGTCATATTTTAAAGTTTTTTAAAAAAATAAGTTTTAGTTAGCGTTTTGTGATTGCATGCCAGAGACTACAACTCTGGCCAACTTAATCATGTATTAGAAAGGCAGTGGAGAGTTCACATAGTCAAAAGGAAGGCCAGAGAATCAGGCTGAGAAATAAGACAGGAACCAGGATAAAAATTCCCAGATCATTAAGGAAACACCTTAACACCTTGGACTAATGAACTGGTAGCAGTTTCTTTTGTCTTCACATTGGTCTGTTCAGGAAAGTCTTAAAAGCAAACCTGATTGGCTAAGCTTAGGACACATGCCTGCCCCTTGAATGTACTGAGGCAGCGAGAAGAAGGATCAGGCAGAACAAATTTCAGGAACCTTTCAAGAGGGCAGAACATCTGGATTATCTTTGGCAACAAGGCTGAACATAGTGTTTTTAGACCAAAAATTTCCAAAATGAAACAGAATTTGTAGAAAATGAAAATTGTCCACTATCAGAAGAAAGTAGATATTTATTGGAAAACTATTCCAAGCTGGTGAAATAGAATTTTGTTTAAATCATTAACTCCTCACTGATTTCCTTGGAAGATATTTGTATCCCTAGAGAGATTAAGTTTATCAAAGTGATCCAGTCATTCTCCCAGTCTCATCCAAACATGAAATGCCTGCTTTGGGATAAGAGCACAGCTCATTCAAACCTCATCCCACTCATCTTTTCTTGCAAGGGCAGGTAACCACTGAAGATTCCACAGAGGAAATAGGAACCCAGTTAACAGACATTAAGCAAGAAGACATTTTGGCAGCAAGGACTGAGATACATCCAGCTATCTCCAATGTTAGATTATGTGGGTACTAAGTATTAATTCTGGAGCAGGAAATGGCAATGCACTCTAGTACTCTTGCCTGGAGAATTTCATGGACAGAGGAGCCTGGCGGGCTACAGTCCATGGAGTTGCAAACAGTCAGACACAACTGAGCAACTAACACACACACACAAGTATTAACTCATTAATTTATTTGTTTGCCTAATAAAAACATACTGATTCCTAAGTGACATTACGGCATTGGAAGGACAGATCTAGTGGTAAAGGTAGTCATTTTTATTTTTCAATTTATTAAACAAGTGTTTATTTAACAACTACTGTTTGCCACATACTGTTCTTGGTTTGATATAGAAAGCCTATAGGAAGCTCTGTTGTAATCATTAGAATTTACCCAATCTGCTCTTCAGATAATGACACAGACTGAATTGTGTCCTCCCAAAATTCATTTATGTTGAAGTCCTCAGCTCCAGTGTGATGGTATTTGGAAACTGGGCTTTTCAAAGACAATCAGGTTTAGCTGAGGTCATGAGGGTGAGGCCCTTAGGAGGGGATGGTGTGTGTGTATGCTTAGTCGCTCTGTTGTGTCCGACTCTTTGCGACCTCATGGACTGTAGCTTGCCAGGCTCCTCTGTCCATGGGATTACCCAGGCAAGAGTACTGGAGTGGGTCGCAATTTCCTTCTGCAGGTGATCTTCCCCACCCAGGGAGCGAACCCAGGGATCTCCTGCACTGCAGGCAGATTCTTTACCTCTGAGCCACCAGGAAAGCCCAGAGTCGGCATTAGCACTCGTAAATGAAGATACACCAGGAAACTTGCACTTTCTCTTTCTCTCTTGCTCTTGCACTCTTACTCTGCCGTGGGAGAACACAGCCATTCACAGATCAGGAAGAAAGCTTTCACAGAAACTGACCATGCTGCATCTAGATCTTGGATTTCCAGTCTCCATAACCGAGAGAAAATCAGTGTCTGTCATTTAAGCCACACAGACCATGGCATTTTGTTATGGCAACTTGAGATGACTAATACAGGCGGAGTCTAGCTCTGCCTGAGGGAGGCATACTCTAAAACTGGACATTTTGCTCACTGAAGCTTCATCTGAAATATCAAAAACTTTGGTAGCAGAAATCTAGAGGCACTCCATTAAGAAACTCCTTTATTCTGAATTGTCAGGGAGCTGTTTTGATAAGTTCAAGAATTTTCTTTGACAACTGATTTCTCCAGCTTCAAATTTGTTAATAAAGTAAACTAAATATACCATACTCACAGAAAACTAGTCAATCTAATCACACTAGGACCACAGCCTTGTCTAACTCAATGAAACTAAGCCATGCCCGTGGGGCAACCCAAGACGGGCGGGTCATGGTGGAGAGATCTGACAGAATGTGGTCCACTGGAGAAGGGAATGGCAAACCACTTCAGTATTCTTGCCTTGAGAACCCCATGAACAGTATGAAAAGGCAAAATGATAGGATACTGAAAGAGGAACTCCCCAGGTCAGTAGGTGCCCAATATGCTACTGAATATCAGTGGAGAAATAACTCCAGAAAGAATGAAGGGATGGAGCCAAAGCAAAAGCAATACCCAGCTGTGGATGTGACTGGTGATAGAAGCGAGGTCCGATGCTGTAAAGAGCAATATTGCATAGGAACCTGGAATGTCAGGTCCACGAATCAAGGCAAATTGGAAGTGGTCAAACAAGAGATGGCAAGAGTGAATGTTGACATTCTAGGAATCAGCGAACTCAAATGGACTGGAATGGGTGAATTTAACTCAGATGACCATTATATCTACTACTGCGGGCAGGAATCCCTCAGAAGAAATGGAGTGGCCATCGTGGCCAACAAGAGAGTCTGAAATGCAGTACTTGAATGCAATCTCAAAAACGACAGAATGATCTCTGTTCATTTCCAAGGCAAACCATTCAATATCACTGTAATCCAAGTCTATGCCCCAACCAGTAACGCTGAAGAAGCTGAATGGTTCTGTGAAGACCTACAAGACCTTCTAGAACTAACACCCAAAATAGATGTCCTTTTCATTATAGGGGACTGGAACACAAAAGTAGGAAGTCAAGAAGCACCTGGAGTAACAGGCAAATTTGGCCTTGTAATACGGAATGAAGCAGGGCAAAGACTATTAGAGTTTTGCCAAGAAAATGCACTGGTCATAGCAAACACCCTCTTACAACAACACAAGAGAAAACTCTACACATGGACGTCACCAGATGGTCAACACTGAAATCAGATTGATTATATTCTTTGCAGCCAAAGATGGAGAAACTCTATACAGTCAACAAAAACAAGACCAGGAGCTGACTGTGGCTCAGATCATGAACTCCTTATTACCAAATTCAGACTTAAATTGAAGAAAGTAGGGAAAACCGCTAGACCATTCAGGTATGACCTAAATCAAATCTCTTATGATTATACAGTAGAAGTGAGAAATAGATTTAAGGGCCTAGATCTGATAGAGTGTCTGATGAACTATGGAATGAGGTTTGTGACACTGTACAGGAGACAGGGATCAAGACCATCCCCATGGAAAAGAAATGCAAAAAAGCAAAATGGCTATCTGGGGAGGCCTTACAAATAGCTGTGAAAAGAAGAGAAGTGAAAAGCAAAGGAGAAAAGGAAAGATATAAGCATCTGAATGCAGAGTTCCAAAGAATAGCAAGAAGAGATAAGAAAGCCTTCCTCAGCGATCAATGCAAAGAAATAGAGGAAAACAACAGAATGGGAAAGACTAGAGATCTCTTCAAGAAAATTCGAGATTCCAAGGGAACATTTCATGCAAAGATGGGCACAATAAGGGACAGAAATTGTATGGACCTAACAGAAGCAGAAGATATTAAGAAGAGGTGGCAAGAATACACAGAAGAACTGTATAAAAAAGATCTTCATGACCCAGATAATCACAATGGTGTGATCATTGACCTAGAGCCAGACATCCTGGAATGTGAAGTCAAGTGGGCCTTAGAAAGCATCGCTATGAACAAAGCTAGTGGAGGTGATGGAATTCCAGTTGAGTTCTTTCAAATCCTGAAAGATGATGCTGTGAAAGTGCTGCACTCAATATGCCAGCAAATTTGGAAAACTCAGCAGTGGCCACAGGACTGGAAAAGTCAGTTTTCATTCCAATCCCAAAGAAAGGCAATGCCAAAGAATGCTCAAACTACTGCACAATTGCACTCATCTCACATGCCAGTAAAGTAATGCTGAAAATTCTCCAAGCCAGGCTTCAGCAATACGTGAACCATGAACTTCCAGATGGTCAAGCTGGTTTTAGAAAAGGCAGAGGAACCAGAGATCAAATTGCCAACATCCGCTGGATCATGGAAAAAGCAAGAGAGTTCCAGAAAAACATCTATTTCTGTTTTATTGACTATGTCAAAGCCTTTGATTGTGTGGATCACAATAAACTGTGGACAATTCCGAAAGAGATGGAAATACCAGACCACCTGATCTGCTTCTTGAGAAATATGTATGCAGGTCAGGAAGCAACAGTTAGAACTGGACATGGAACAACAGACTGGTTCCAAATAGGAAAAGGAGTACGTCAAGGCTGTATGTTGTCACCCTGCTTATTTAACTTATGTGCAGAATACATCATGAGAAATGCTGGACTGGAAGAAACACAAGCTGGAATCAAGGTTGCCGGGAGAAATATCAGTCACCTCAGATATGCAGATGACACCATCCTTATGGCAGAAAGTGAAGAGGAACTCAAAAGCCTCTTGATGAAAGTGCAAGTGGAGAGTGAAAAAGTTGGCTTAAAGCTCAACATTCAGAAAACGAAGATCATGGCATCTGGTCCCATCACTTCATGGGAAATAGATGGGGAAACAGTGTCAGACTTTATATTTTGGGGGCTCCGAAATCACTGCAGATGGTGACTGCAGCCATGAAATTAAAAGACGCTTACTCCTTGGAAGGAAAGTTATGACCAACCAAATAGCATATTCAAAAGCAGAGACATTACTTTGCCAACAAAGATCCGTCTAGTCAAGGCTATGGTTTTTCCAGTGGTCATGTATGGATGTGAGAGTTGGACTGTGAAGAGGGCTGAGTGCCGAAGAATTGATGCTTTTGAACTGTGATGTTGCAGAAGACTCTTGAGAGTCCCTTGGAGTGCAAGGAGATCCAACCAGTCCATTCTGAAGGAGATCATCCCTGGGATTTCTTTGGAAGGAATGATGCTAAAGCTGAAACTCCATTACTTTGGCCACCTCATGTGAAGAGTTGACTCATTGGAAAAGACTCTGATGCTGGGAGGTATTGGGGGCAGGAGGAGAAGGGGATGACAGAGGATGAGATGGCTGGATGGCATCACTGACTCGATGGACGTAAGTCTGAGTGAACTCTGGGAGTTGGTGATGGACAGGGAGGCCTGGCGTGCTGCGATTCATGGGGTCGCAAAGAGTCGGACATGACTGAGCAACTGAACTGAACTGAAACTAAATATACTGCTAGTAAACACAGTGAAATAAACTTTAGGAGTAAGCAGAGATTAGAACAGATGAGGGCTAGCAGGAAGTTTGGTTTTATCAAGTGACAGATATGAACATAGCTGCATCACAACCTGCTGAGACGTTAGGCTGTTCATTAAAGAAATGCTGTATGATTATAACAGCAGGAGAGTGAGAATGGAAAGATATTTCTGTAAAGGAGTTATTGAGTTGGCCCAAAAGTTCATCCAGGTTTCTCCATAAGGTAGTGTAGAAAAACTGAACGAACTTTTGGGCCAACCCATATAATAAGTGAGCAGCATGAAGTGTTAGTTTTGTTCATAAGATGGTTGAAAATGCAGAACACCCGAAAGACCTGATGTTATCTATAGAGCAGCAGCTGATTCAAGGATGCACAAAGAGACATAGATCATCGGAGGGACGTTTGACCCACTATCAGAAACACCATGTAGGGTGTCCCTCCATCCTTAAGAGTCATGCCCTCCTAGGACCTAAGCTCCTTTGGCTCCGAACACAGGAAAGTCTAAGTCCTACATCTTTTGCAGCTGGTTTCATACCTTTGCAGGAGGTCAAAGGGCTCCATAGGTATCATTCTAACATGTGAACAATGTAATAATGACCCCATTTTTTTTTCTTTTACCATTTTAACCAATTCTGGTTTCTCTTCATATTCAACATAATTATAATAATATGAAAAAGAATTTTTTTGTTTCCTCTATTAGTAAAATTCTTAGAACTACCCCAATACACAATCTCTGTGGATGACTTTATTAGATTATGCACCTGGAACAAGATCCTAGTGACTCTCTGCTCACATAGAAGGCAGAATAATGCTCCCTCCCCAAAGATGTTTACATCCTAATTCCTGGAGCCTGTGAATATGTTATTTTACATGGTAAAGGGGAATCAAGGTTGCAGATGGAGTTAAAGTTGCTCATCAGCTGACCTCAAAATAGGGAGATTATCCTGGCTTATCTAGATGGACCCACATAATTACAGGGATTTTTAAATGTGAAAGATGAAGGCGAAGAGTTAGTTTTAGAGTGATGCTAGTGAGGGAGTGAGGATTTGACCTGCCATCACTGGCTTTGAAGGTGGAGAGTGGCCATGAGCCAAGGAATGCAGGTGACCTATAAAAACTGGAAAAAGCAGGGAAACAGATTTACCTCTAGAGCTTCTAGGAAAAAAAACAACCCCATGGACATTTTTATTTTAGTCCAGTTAGACTTACACTGGGCCTCTCTCATAGCTCAGTTGGTAAAGAATGTCCCTGCAATGCAGGAGACCTGGGTTCAATCCCTGGGTCAGGAAGATCCCATGGAGATGGAAATGGCAAATCACTTAAGTATTCTTGTCTGGATAATCCCACGGACAGAGGAGCCTGGTAGGCTACAGTCCATGGGGTTGCAAGAGTCGGACACGACTTAGCGACTAAACCACCACCACCATATTCATTTCGGAAATTCCCTGGTAGCTCAGTACATAAAGAATCTGACACCCAGATTTTGTCTCTGGGTCAGGAATATACCCTGGAGAAGGAAATGGCAACCCACTCCAGTATTCTTGACTAGAAAATGCCATGGACAGAGGAACATGGTGGGCTGCAGTCCATGGGGTCGCAAGAGTCAGACATGACTTGGTGACTAAACCACAACCAGATGTATATTAGACTTCTGATCCTCAGAACTGTAAGATAATAAAGTTGTTTTAAGCCATTATAATGGTGGTGATTTGTTACAGCAACCGTAGGAAATTAACATACTTGATAGTGTTAGACACCTTTGTCTAATACTACAAAGGCAGATCGTGTAAATGGTTAGAGAAATTGGGCAACTCAAGAATATGGTTCTATATCTCATGGGATTCTGATCAAAGGCAGGTAGAAGTACAACACAGAAGTTGAGGCTCTTCAAATAGTGATATTTGGATCAGAAGGAATTTTGATCATTCATATAATGATTGAAATTAAAATCACAAAAGCTGGTGAAAATAGCTTTTTCTTCAGATGCAGAACAGCCTTATGGCAGGTTTAAAAACCAAGTCTAAATTTCAGTTTCTTTGAAATAATGGATCCTTTGAACCATTTTGCTTTTTACCAGATTAGAGGACATCTGAAATGAAGCATGAAGGAAATTCAATCTATGAAAACAGATCTTTTGAAACTATTATAGTAATTATTCCTGATCCCAAGTTCTTATGCAAAATTTCCATGTATTTTTTGGTAACTGGAAAAATTGTATTTCTTGTATAGCTAAATTGTGAGTTCTGCTTACTGGGAATAATTGGGATAATAATAATGCATTACTCCTTATTCTTTCTTGTTTTTTTTAGATGGAACTGGCTTGTCTACACAATAGTGTATCTGAAATGAACAAACTAATAAACTAAAATATAATTAGCACCTTACAGTGGGGTGACCAGATGTGCAAAAGGATAACAATAATAAAATAACATTTGCATAGCAGTTTATACTTTACAAAGAGATTTCACGAGTATTTATCTGTAAAGATTCTGTGAAGTAGACAAGAAGAATTATCTTTTTTCTTTAATAGATAAAGAAATAAATTGACTTGCCCCTAATCACACCTTATACGTGGGAGAATCCAGGTCCTTTGGTTACACACTTGCCACCATGCCTCACTCCACTGGGAAAAAGAATCGCTACCCAGCTCTTCAGACTCACAGCAAAAGAGAACTTGGAATCCACAGCAAGGATGTGTATGTTTGTTGTAATGCTACTTACAGGGCTCATTACAGGAAAAGATGCTTTTTTTTTTTTTTGGAGTTAATATAATATAATAATATTCCTTGTCTCTGACTTCTCTGCTCTGAGCTGTTGCTATTTTTACTTCTTTATCTCCTTCCTCAGCAATCTGGTGGACTCTAAGTCTCAACTTTGGTAATTTGCCCTGTACCTCACCCCATATTCCCTTGACATACTCCCCTGGTTCCCCTTTAGTGCTTCAGGGCATCATTTTTATATTTGCTCTCTGCTCTCATGTAGACTGGCAGGAAGTAAAAGGCAATCAGCCTGCCTTCCATCCCATCCCCACCTCCCACAGCCAAGTCTATGGCAAATGCTCACCCTCCTCCAGCCCAGGAGAACTTTTGTCCCTACCTGCCGTATCTTTTTTGGAGAGAGAGGCAAAACAAGTACTCTACACACCATCACAAACTTCAAATGGTGAAAACATCATCTCATTGATTGTCTTTACAGAGCGTGCTACTGCAATTGCTTCATTGAAATTGATAGAAAGGTTATTTGTAAGAAACTTTTAAGGTTTACAGTGAATCCTAGCTCTACAGTCCTGTTTTCTCTTTTTTTTTTCTTCTTTTCTTTCTTTCTGCATGATCTTTCATTTCTCAAATATAAATTCTTCTACCTTGGAGATTTTCAGAAATCAAATTTTCTACAGTTGGTGAGGAATTATATTGAAAATATGGACTGCTTACATTATATGATATTTGAGATTTTAGTTAGGTGTCATTTCCAAAAATCATTATCACCTTTTCAATGAAAATTATTTTTTAAAATAAAAGCATGTAGGAGATTTTAAGGGAAATGCTGTCAAGCAGTCTAGCCCAGAGGAGATGCAAATTGCCATTTTATTAAACTAGAGCAGCAATTATCTTTAATATCCAACAGGGAAACAGATGTAGTTGGGGTTGAGATCGAATGCAAGGCTGTCAGAACAGAAATCCCTACAACTGGAAGCACATTTTTGCCATACAAGCTTTATCTATAGTGGTCTGGAAGAGATCTGATTTCTGATCTGCATCTAAGGAAGTTTATTGAAGGCAAAGATAAAAGTCTCTGAGTAATGTGGCAAGCATCTTGATGATGGCTATGGTATTTCCTTGACTTTTCAAGGTACCCAAGTAGCTTCTCCTTCTTGAGTTTGGCTTTATTATGGTTAATGTCAGGGAATCATAGCATTCTTGGGAATGATGAAGAGGATTCCAGATAAGTGAGAAATGCACAGGATGGGCATTGCTGAGAAGCTGCCATTCTTTGGTCAGGTGCAACAAAGAACAATCACATCCTCCTGTGATGTAATTGGCACCTTATAGCAGGGGGACCAGATGTGCAAAAGGATAACAATAATAAAATAATATTTGCATAGCAGTTTATGCTTTACAAAGAGATTTCATGAGTATTTATCTGTAAAAATTCTGTGAGGCAGACAAGAAAAATTATCTTTTTTTTTAATAAATGAAGAAATAGAGAGGCTGACTGGCCCCTAATCACACCTAATATATGGGAGAATCCAGGTCCTCTGGTTACACGCTTGTCACCATGCCTCACTCCACTGGAGAAAGAGTCGCTACCCAGCTCTTCAGACTCAGCAAAAGCGAATATGAAATCCACAGTAAGGGTGTGTGTTTTTGTTGTGGTGCTACTTGCAGGGCTCATTACAGGAAAAGATGCCTTTTTAACAGGGGGTGGCCAAGAATGAAAAAGAAAGAGAAGTAAGAATTAGTAAGAATGAGGTAGGTAGGGCTTGAGGAGAGATTGAGAAGGAAAATGAGAACCGTGAACTAAAACTGAAAACCAAAATGAATCCAAACATTTTTTCAGGAAAAAAAAAACTAAAAGGGAGAAAACCCACAAACATGAGATCACTTGTGACCCCAGCCCTAATATCAGAATAGCAAAACACTGTCATTAACAAGAAACACCTGGATAAACACACAGCGTGAACTCACTTTTTTGAACCTCCTTATTTGGAAAGGGCATCGCACCCAAACCTGGAGAAGGGGATGGGAAACCCAGTCCACTGTTCTTGCCTGGAGAATTCCATGGACAGAGGAGACTGGTGGGCTGCAGTCCGTGGGGTTGCAGAGTCATACGCGACTGAGCGACTAACTCTTTGCATTTGAAAGAATGGACAACACCCATAAAGCAGGATGAAAACCAGCTCAAGTTGGGTGAAAGGTTTTCCAAGATTGGCAGCTCACTGGGGGCAAGTACAGGCGACAGAGTCAGTGCGTGACCAGCTCCAGGGAGCATGGGTCACGCTTCCATTTTTCATCACCCAGCCTCACTGCCTCCAAGGTGTTCAGTGTGACATGGGGACAGCTAATGGGAGTGAGGAGGAAACCTGAATCTGTACTCTGGTCCCCCTGCCACTCTGACTTGGTCACTTCATTACAGACTTCTTGTCAGAGGACCTTCCTTAGGGTTCTTTGCTGGGTCACAGAGGCTATACAAGTCATCTTGACAAGAAATTTTCTCTGACCCCTTAGAGTGGGAAAAGGAAGAGACTCCGGTGAGTGCTGAGTGCCAGTGAACCTATGAAGAACATGACCTGTTTATGGTTTGTTCTGGTTGCGCTGATTCAGCCAGTGCATTGAGCCTGAACAATTCTTTAAAACTGGGAGAGATGGCAAATATCTAGGGTGCTTCTCACTCATGTTGGACATTGCCTGTCAAGCACTTTTTTCTTCCCCCCAGGCCTGGACACAGCTAGTCATGCCACTGTCATCAATCCACCAACCCAAATTACCATGACGAATGACAGTCTCTTTTGCCAACCTTCTCCTAGACATTTGGGTAACTTAGCAGGCCTGTAACTCTTTTGTGACAGACAGAAGTCCAAGTTGCAGGTGGTGGCATGCAACCTTAGGGGAAGCTGAATGAGTTCAGATTTCCCAGGTGAATCCTTGCTCCCATCTTTCCATGGGCCAGTCATTAAAGACTCAAGCCCTTTGTTAGATGTAGAGGCAAGAATGGAAAAGTTAAGGAGAAAGGTCACACAAGGTTGGACCACCCCAAAGGGTACAGGGAAATAGGTGTTCTTGGAAACATATCTGCTGACTATGAACAAAAATAAATGGGCCAGAACCAACTCATCCTGGGATAGTGTATCATCACAATCAAAACCCAAACAAAACCAAATAAAACAGCAGTGGTAAAAGAAAAACAAGGAGAGGATCTCTAGCTGCTTAGGTTTTTCAAAGAAAGGTGTCTAACTTCCTCTATCTTTACATGTCCGGTGTAATCCTAAAGCTGCAAAATAAGTCTACAGTGATTTACTGACTCTAGGAAATAATCTGTTGCTGCTTTGTGTCTCAAACTGAACCTCAATTTGGTAGTGAATTGAATTACTAGTGAATTAGCTATGGTAAAATGCAAACTTCAGTTTAGTATTGGGCTAGAGCCTAATGTCAAAACAATCCTTGTTTCTAGGTTCAATAATTGGTTCATAATTGGTTGATTTGGGGAAAAAGAAAACAATTGTTTGAGTGGCTTGGTAGAAAAGATTGGGGCAGAATCTCAACCCAGGCCCAGCCATTGAGCCTGTGGCCATGTCACGCTCCCTCCCTACAGACTGTGCTCTCTCAATGGCACCAATGTTTTGTGATTATCTGATGAGACCATTAGAAACCCTGAATGGCTGGGTTGTCTCTCCTGCCAGTCTCTTTTTCTCATAACTAAGGCTTATTATGTGTGAAAGAAAGAAAAAATATGCTAAGTTGAAAAGTGAAAGAATTGAAAAGACAATGAACAGCTGAAGTTAAATATATCTTTTCAACTTAGTGCTTTATTTAAGGGTTTCAACTCAAGCTTACACACATTATGTTTTCTTGAGCCCATCCAGGAAGTCATATCAGTTTCAAGAAGGTTGACTCACTTGAGCCCTTATTTGCATGACCATTTAATGGAGAAGATAAAGGGCTGTATTAGCTACACTGCTTTGTCCTTTGCAGGATTCCATCTCCGTTCTCTCCAGTCCCCCACATGCTTTTTTCCAAAGACCTATTGAGACAGAGAGGGTTAGTACTCCAAATGCAATTTGGTTAGATGCACACAAGAAAAATGCTTAAATATCAGAAACCACTCTCTGAGCTAATTGCCCTTTGAGTACAAAGTAACAAAGCTGAGAATCTATGGCAAAATTAGAATTGCTTCTAACTTGATAATTTGAGACTTGGGTTAAGGTCAAATTACTTACACTCCTCCATAAATGAACTTTCCCCTCCTCGTTTTACTACTTTAAAGTATATAGCACATTGAATAATAATATAAAAGTTCCAAATATATGTTTAATGTAGTAGTTTGGAGATTGGAAAGATATAAAAGGGCCCAAATTCTACAACTGAGATTTATATTTTCTCAATGTATGCACTTATTGTCCCTTTTATATTGGTTAATATTTCCCCCATTATCTTAGCATTCCCCCATTATCCATATATATTCCATATGTACATTTTATTATCTTTTTACTGGTATGACTCTCCATTGGACAACTGTTCTTTAGACCTGTGAGAGTGGGGACCCTGCTGCAGCAGCTGATAAGTTCTAAGGTTAAAAACTTACTAATGTTCACAAGTTTATTACACTGTCCATGCCTAAGTAAATTGCGTTTAACATACAAATCCCTTGAGAAGTCGAAGTTAGAAAATATGGTAGAAGTTGAAGTGACTTCAAGAAAACCTTATTTGTTTCATCATCATCTCTGTTTTAATTTCCTTATTCCCTTTTAGCTTTTCCCAACCATCTTCCAACATTTCCATTTGTACTGAACAATCTTGAACATAATTCATTTCTCTCTAAATTTGTGGAATATTTTCCCAAGTTTTCTTCTGTTAGATTACTCATAACTCATGAAAATTTACTAGATAGGCTATCGATAAAAGGGGAGCATTGACCAAATAGAACCACTAGGAAATGGTGTGAGGCTAGGAGGCTACTGTGCCTTTTGAGGCAGGGCTGATGATTATGAAATCAGGACTGCTGCTGCTGCTGCTGCTGCTGCTGCTGCTGCTGCTGCTAAGTCGCGTCAGTCGTGTCCAACTTTGTGCGACCCCATAGGTGGCAGCCCCTATGGGCTCCCCCATCCCTGGGATTCCCCAGGCAAGAACACTGGAGTGGGTTGTCATTTCCTTCTCCAATGCAGGAAAGTGAAAGTGAAGTCACTCAGTCGTGTCTGACTCTTAGCGACCCCATGGACCTTCCAGGCTCCTCCGTCTATGGGATTTTCCAGACAAGAGTAATGAAGTGGGGTGCCATTGCCTTCGCCATGAAATCAGGACTATTCAGAGTAAATGGGAACCAGTAGGGATGGTGGGTTCATTCTAGGACTGCACAGGAAGAGGGATAAAAATTACATCCATGGAAATTTACATTTTTAAACTTTTTATATTGGTAAAAAATAAAAGCATGAAGATGTGTGAAAACTCATAAATCTTTGGGAAGCATGTACATTGATAAACTCTATTGAATGCCAATATCTATTAGAATTTTCATTGCATATACATTTTGATCCAGAAATCCTATCTCTAGGAATTCATTGTACACGTCCATAGGTGTACAGAGCTATATGTAGGAAGATATTCCTTGCAGCATTGCTTATAGTAACAACTGAAATAAACAGTTGAGAGAAATGGTAAAATAAATAAAACAAGGTACATATAATGCAATGCTGGGTGTAACCATTTTTAAAAACGAGGCAGCTCTCTATGTACTAATGTGGAACGACATTTGCACCAGTTATCTATTGCCACCATAATGTCATGTAACACATCATCCAGAATTTAGTGGCTTAACATAGTAATTATTTATTTAGCTCAAGAGTCTGTAGGTTGTTGACTTAGGCTGAGCAGTTCTTCCAGTTTTGGCTGGATATTGGCCAAAGTAATCAAGGAGCATAGTCTTACCTTCCACCACCAAATGTGCATCATACCTGTGTTGATACCCAACTATATTCTGTCTTCCCTTGGCCCAGAGGGGGTGTCCTGCTCTGGCTCCTGTCTCAGGCTCACCTCTCCATAAGGTTCCCTATTCAATGACATTGACTCTGCAGTTGCCCCCCTCTCTCTTGCATCATCTACTTTCCCTCTATGCTATATAATTAAAAACAAAACATGTTGTGCTGCCTTGCATCTAAAAACAAAATAGCTTCTATAAACCCAGAGACCCATTTCCTGCTTCCTCTTTCAGCAAAAATCCAGAGTTATCTATACTCATCGTCTCCACTTCCTCATCTTCTTTTCTTTCTTGAACTCTGACCTATGTCCCCATCATAGCTATTGCTTTTTCCCACATCTCCAGTGATTTCCACACTGTCACATTAAATGGCTCCTTCTTGGTCCTCACCTTACTGAACCGCTCGGTGGCATTTGACAGAGTTGATTCCTCCACCGTTTCTGAATCTTTGTTCTCTTCGCTAGTGGAAAACTACTCCTTGTTCTCCATCTACCTCACTGGCCACACGTCTCGTTGTCGTTGACTGTATCCTCTTCATCTTCCTGACCCCCTCATGTTGCAGTGCTCCAGGACTCATTCCTCAAAATATTTTCTGTTCCCACTAGTTTCCTAGGCAATTTCATCCTGTAAATAGCAACTACATGTTGACCGATCTCAAATTAATTGTCTTTTGTGAGAGATTTCCTTTTTTTGCAACTGTGGGAAGAAATGCAGTAAATACCTTTACATACGTATCCTTGATTTCTTGATTAACATTAATTTTACTTGTAGATAGTTGGGTGAAAGGGTATATGTATTTTAAAATTTACCAGCTATTATTAAATTGTTTTTAAAAAGACAGCAATGCCACATTTCCACCAGAAATCTATGAAAGCATAATTTTTCTTATACCTTTGCAAGTAATAGGTGTTATCATTTCATTTTTATGTCAGATAGGTCTAAGGAGATGTCAGCATTTAGGAACTGAGTAGCACCAGTGAATCTAGTGTAACTAACAAGAGAAGTGGAGTGAAAGGCAGTAGGAGGGTTATTATTGAAATAACAAACTTTCTGTATTGGGTACTCTAAGGGAAGAGGAGATGAGAGGATTGCATATTCTGCAAAAGTCTTAGTAGAACAACTGAGCAAGCTTCCTAGTATGAGGAAGATAATGGTTCAGAGACTTTTGGAAATACAATAAATGTCTGCTTCAGGCAATTGCCTTGGTTAATATCATGTTTAGCTGAAAGTAGCAGAGGCTCATAATAAAAAAAACAATCTCTTATGCAGCAGTCTGGATGTAACAGTTTAAGAAGTTGTCTAGAAGACTTGTAAGGCTCTGTCACCATGGCAGTTTTTTCTGTTTCTGTAGCACATGTGGTTTCAATTCCCCAGATCACCTCATAATCAAATATAGGCTGCTGGAGCTCCAGCAATTACATTCCCATCAAGCAGTGGAAAGAAAGAAAGAAGAAAAGCACATTTCCTCCCTTGAAGGACATTTCTAGAAATTGTGCACATTAATTCTGCTTATAACTCATTGGCAAGACCAGGAAATACCTTGTTCTGAATACCCAGCTAGAAATCAGAGGTTATTTTTGCAGGATGAGGAAAAAAGAAAAACAAATAGTGGGAAAAATTAGAAGCTTCTGTCATTAGCTATCACTGGGCCCCAAGTAGAAACTGTCAAGGAAAAGGCTTAGCTACAATGATGACGACACGTCTCCAGGTTTGGATTATTACACAGAGCCTTAGATGGGAACTGATTATCTTGAAAAAATAGACATGATTGTGTTCATTTCTGCTAAACATCCTAAACAAGCAGTTCTTAATGGGAGGCGATTTTGTCCCCATTACCCAAGAGACATTTGGTAATTTGAGACATTTTGACTTGTCCCAATTGTCCAAAAGAGAGGAAGGGGGATAGGGGTGGGGGTAGGTGCTACTGGCATTAGTGAATGGAGGCTAAGCGTGCCATATACACAAGATAGCCACCACTACAAAGAATTCTCCAGTCCAAAACATGCCGAGGTTGGTAAATGCTGCCCTAGACAATCGATAGACGTTTGGGTCAAATTTCAGGGTCTGAGCAAAGAACAGTGTATATTGCCAATTTTTAATGATTAAAGTAATTAAGTTCCATATTTCTTTGGTTTCATTTGTGCCATGGAATCCTCATTTGATCCATTAGGCCAAAAATTAAAGAACTGTTTTGCAGATACATAGTGACCTCTTTTATGCAGAACTATTTTGCTCTGTGACAACATGACTCTCTTTATAACATTAGTATGTCCATTTCACAATCATTTTTAACCCTCCAGACCCATCTACCTTCCTACATTTCCCTGAAATGGATAAAATACTTCTGCTTCTCATTGCTTCCCTTTCACTGCCCTTACCATGTAGTGCAGGGATCAGATGCTGAAGTGTCTGAATCCCCTACTATGTTGCAAGCTTGTCAAAATCAAAGACCATATTCCATTTATCTTTGTAGTTCTAGTGCCCAGTGCAGAGTATGCAACTTAGAAGGTGCAACAATATTAATTGAACTGAACTGAGCTCCTGTTTATTCTTAGAGTGTTCTTCATGCCAGGCCTACTTGGATATGTTCTGGTTTGGCTCCCACAGGAAAAATCACATCACTACTTACATTAAGCAAAATGTTTCCCATTCTGTTACTTTTATGTCAAATCTAGAGTATGGGAAAACTCAGAGACCAGAGGCTGATGTGTAAATAGCTTGGTTCTTCTGTGACTTCTCTGGGTAGGCTACCTCCCTATGGTTATATTTTTGCCCCATCACAGCTGGCTTTCAAACACAAGTATGTACTAGAAATTCATTGAGATGATTTCTGTTCAACAGAAATTGAGTATGTTCCATTTTGAAGTGTTTTTGAGAGAAAAAAGATCGAAGCTGGCATAAATTTGGTAGGTTGGGTGCAAAGAAGTTGAGGAATAAAGATGGAGGAGGCAGAAAGCCATTGAGATACAGCAACTGGCAGTCATGGGAACAGAGCAAGGGGAATTTGCAGCAACTTGGCATATAGTATTAATTCTATATTTTGGTTGGTGAAAAAGATTAGCTTTCAGGGGAGCTACTACTTACACATTTTTCACCAGGTTCTTTCTGAAAGGTTCTCCTGCCTGGAGGCGAGTCATGGTGATTTCTCTTTCTCTTTTCTGCACTGGATCCATAGAACCCAGCACATCCCATTTTGAGATTTCCTTGAGAACAACTTTTTTACAATCTGTTAGTTAGAGAAGGAGGATCTTCTCATGGCACTTTAAATAGAGCCCGCTCTTTCTGATGGTTCTTTGGAGGATGTTGGGTTGAGACTCTATTTAATAAGATGAGTGACCAGTGAATCTTGTCCTCTGTAAGATTCAGGAATAAGTATCTTCTGTACTGCTGCAGTAACCTCTGATGAGGCTCAATGAATGGCCATGCATGTAGTCTTAACTGACTAAGATCATTTATTCTTTCATTCACTCTTGTATTCATGTATGTAATCATACATTTAATTAATGTTTATTGAGCTCCTATGAGGATTTAGATGCTCATAAGAATTGTAAGACATTTAAATCATGGCACTGCCCTGATATAATCCAGGTGAGAAGATAAAGCATAAAAGGGGACAGTATCATAAGACCAACTATGACTAAGGGTCTAGGAGTTTGGGGCACTTAATAAAGAACAGAAATGGGCCTGCCTCCCAAGAACCTAGAGTAAGTTGCTAGTTTACTGAAGCATGACAGTTTCCAAGCTATAGATAATGACAAAGGCCTATACCTACCTCATTGATACATGAGGGTAACAACCTATGGAGAGTGGAAGCTTTCCCTTTTCCTGTTAGGTGGTATAACCCACATGTAGGTTGATTCTGGGAGGATGATAAATGTACCGATCAGGCAGTTCTCTCATTTGGGAAATTCCAAATGAAGCTTATATCAGATTTCAAAGAATAAAATTTAGTTCCTCTTGTGGGTTCCACTGAACTGGAACATCCTTGAGAAATTCTGAGATTGCACCCCCGCCCCCAACCCCCCTCCGCCTACCACCACCTTGCTCCTACCTTTTCCTACCTTCCTTCCCTTTCACTTCAGCTTTCTCAGTTCTGGCTAACATGTAGGAAACTGATTTAGTTCTAGAACCTCCCAAGCATTCAGTCATAAAAGAATGTCCCAGAGGCAGAATAAAGCCAAGTGGCCCTGCTCACTGCCATCATGAGCCAAACACCATTCTGCCAGCTCTTCTCCCTTCCCTGGGGTGCCCTTCAGCTAGACCGGACACTCCTTGGGGACAGGGCCTAAGTGTAATAAATCCCTGGATCTCCACATTCTATTCTGTGATTCAGGCACAAAATCTTGCTGGTGTATTTGTCAAGTGACTCAGGAATGGGTCAGATGTTCAGATGCAGTGTACCAGTTCTTATCTATTAATAACAGAAAGCCTATTAGGGACTGTGCAGAGCCAGTTTTTTCAAGGCAGAGTGGAATCAGCCCCACTGATTCTGGTTTGAAGGGAGAACAGTTTCAGTGACCTACAAATTCTTCCTCGGCTGATTAATAACGGGAGAGTCTCTTTACTTAACAATCACACCTTCCCCTCATATGCCCTTCTGCCCTTGTGCTCAGAAATGTTCCTAGGTTCTGGTTTCACTTTCGACGGGTTTGGCCATCTGTACTTTTAGTCTTCGGACCAATTTACCAATGTGAGTAGGGTCAGGCTTCTTACTTGGGAGGTGGCTGGGCAAGTATTAATGATTTCAGGTCAGAGCTGCAGTAGAATTGAGAGAAATAAGAGATGACAATATACCATTCTGTGACCTGAAAGTAATCTTACAGATCTATTAAGATGTCTGAAATGACTCTCTTCTGCTCCAGGTGAAATTGCTCACACTATGTGTATTATTCACACACAAAATAAACACATGAATGACGTGTCTGTTCATTTCACCACCCTGCCTTGTAAATACAATTCTGACCATTGGGAGAGTTGGAAGAGCAGTAGAAAGGGCCTGAGAACCAGGTTCTAACTTCCCAATAATTTAATTGGCTTTACTCTTCTCAACTGTAAAATGAGGAGCTGGACTAGAACAACTCCTAAGAGCACTTCTAGCACTCAGATTCCCTGACTCATTAGCCTGCCAGAAAAATACGTCACCTGCCAAATATGGACTCAGCACCTACGTGTTACAGAAGCTCCCAGGCTACCCCTCCACACCTCCCTGGCTTCAGCATCCTGCTTCCCAAGCCTCTCAGGTACTATTGCCAGACCATTCCTAAAAAAAAAAAAAAAAATTACTTTCTCTTCTTTTATCAGCCCTTTCTTCTCTGCTTCCTCTTACTGTATTTCATTCATATTGGTGGGGCCTTCCCTGGTGGTCCAGTGACTAAGATTCCACACTTCTACTGGGGTCACAGGTTCAGTCCCTGGCTAGGGAACTAAGATCCTGCATATTGTACTATGTGACAATAAATAAATAAATTAAATAACTATTCTCATTTTAAAATAAATAAATCATATTGGTAGCCAGTATGTTTTTTCTGTCTGACTTTCTTCCATTAAGAATACATAGTCATTCATTTTAGTTATTCCTCAAACATATGTTAAGCAACTAAACATTTCCCATGTCTTGGGCTAGGTTGTGAATTTACAAAGACAGGAAAATGTAAGCTCATGGCGATGGGTCTGCTGTGTGACTTTCATGCACCCTGCTGCTGCTGCTGCTGCTAAGTCACTTCAGTCGTGTCCAACTCTACACGACCCCATAGATGGCAGCCCACCAGGCTCCTCCGTCCATGGGATTTGCCACGCACCCTAGGCACTCTCAATTTCCTGGGCCCCTTCTTCTACACAAAGAGATTAAAAGTGGTATTTTATAACTGTGTTAATATGAAGATGAAATCTTAAGCATATTATGTATTTAAGTATTTTCTTTAACCTCAGAATTCTCTGGGGCAGGGAGGTGGTGCCTAATGCGTAGGTTGGCCCTGGAGAAGACAAAGTAAATGGTTGCAGTGCAATATGGCAATTATACACATGCCCTATGAACAAAATTTCTACTTCTAGATCTACAGCCTCCCAAAATTCCATTGTGTCTTCTGTGGAAAGAGAAAGACAGGGCAGAAACAACCCAGGAAAGCGAGAAATGGTAAATTAGGGCTCCAGGAAATCCTTCTTTACTGGGATGGGCTCCTATGACCTTGAGAGTCCTCCCTTTGGTGGTAGCAGCCATCTGTTCTATATGGTATGAGTCATTCATTCACTCATTGAGTATCTTCTATGTTTCAGGCACTGACCTAGGTTCTTGCGGGTACATCAGTAAGTAGAACAATGTTTCTTGCCCTAACTCATCTGTCACATAAATCTGCAACTGGAAACAGAGCTTTTTGAAATGCATATTTCCTACTTTGTGCACTGGAAGCCAAGGTCTGCTGCATTTCCCAGATAAGTAGATACTAGTGCTCCATGCTCCCTGGCACGCTCAGTGGGGATGAGCCAGCTACCAAGAAGAGGGTACATGAGGGGTCACTGAGTGGCAGTTCATATGACCATTTTTTTCTGAACTCTATTTGCTGTTCTGAAGCATGATTTGGGCAAGTTTCTGGCAGACTTTTTATTTCTCTAGGAGTTTCATGTTAAATATACCTAGCAGCAGCAGCAGTAACTATTGCAACAAATATTTTGTCTTAAAATAGCAGTCTTGGTTCCATTTAGATTTTTAATGACAAAATGGATAACCTGATTTTATTTTCAACAAGTGGACGCTTCTAAATTTTCTATATGGCAGAAAGAAAAAGAATACCAAATGTTGCATTTTCAGGGAAAACTCAAAGCATAGCTTATTCAAGCAACACCACCTATGAATATATCACAGGTAGGAGATGCAAAGAGGACTTAGGAACTGAAGACTAGTAATTTAACATAAGTATCCTTCTTGCTGTTGGCCATTTTTCTAGATAATTTGTATTCTTGTTGTTCAATCAAATTTGATGCTATTTTCCCATTAGTTTAAACTCTGAGCTGGCTGATCTCATTGTTTCTAAAGTTCTAGAAGAAATTGTTGGCTCCCAGGTCTTTCCAGGTGGTAAAGAACCCGCCTGCCAATGCAGGAGACATAAGAGACGCAGGTTCGATCTCTGGGTTGTGACGATCCCCCAGAGGAGGGCGTGGCAACCCACTCTAGTATTCTTGCCTGAAGAATCCCATGGACAGAGGAGCCTGGTGGGCTACAGTCCATAGGGTCGCAAAGAGTTGGGCACGACAGAAGTGACTTAGCAGGCATGCACTCATGCAATGGGAAAGAAAGAGGGATAGTAGAGGCTACCCTGTTGAGGCTGATGCATCTTCTTTCCAGGCTGATACATAGAAATCAGTCCTGTGGAAGACAATCAGATGAGACACTGCCAAAGATGGAGGTTCTGCCAGTCTCCATTCTAAGTCTTCACTGCGTCAAAGTGCTCATCATGTTCCGTAGACACCATTCCTCCTGGGTTCAAGCCATAGCATTGAGTATATGATTAGATTTAAGGAATAAATGGGCTTCCCTGTGGCTCAGACTGTAAAGAAGCCACCTGCTTTGCAGGAGACCTGGGTTTGATCCCTGGCCTGGGAAGATCCCCTGGCGGAGGGCATGGCGACCCACTTCAGTATTGTTGCCTGGAGAATCCCCATGGACAGAGGAGCCTGGTGAGCTACACAGTCCATGCGGTAGCAGAGTCAGACACAACTGAACAACTAAGCCCAGCACAGCATAAGGAATAAATAGTCATTGGAACATCAACTGTTACAGGACAGAGTTACTCTTTAACAGAAAAAATAAATAAATAAAAGACATATTAAATGAGTTTAATTATCTATTGCTTATAGTAAGAGTCTTATGAACAACAAGTGGACTTTTAAAAACAGAATCCTACCACTGAGATTTTAGCTTGAACTGCAGTGTGAATGGTCTGGAGTCTATATTGTGAACTAATAAAGTCTGTTTAGCATACTCCTCATATGAGTTCATTTCCATGACTTTCTGTTTCTCTTAGATTTCTTATTTTGCAGAGTGATAAATTATAGAATGACAACAAAAAGAAATACAGACAGACTTACATGCCCAAGGATGAAGAAATCATCTATGACACTTAATAGTAACCCTAAACATGTGACATGTACTTCCACTGTGGCCTTTTGTTTTGTTTGGGGTTAGTGTTAGCTGGCGGAGAAGGCAATGGCACCCCACTCCAGTACTCTTGCCTGGAAAACCCCATGGATGGAGGAGCCTGGTAGGCTGCAGTCCATGGGGTTGCTAGGAGTCGGACACGACTGAGCAACTTCACTTTCACTTTTCACTTTCATGCATTGGAGAAGGAAACGGCAACCCACTCCAGTGTTCTTGCCTGGAGAATCCGAGGGACAAGGGAGCCTGGTAGGCTGCCATCTCTGGGGTCACACAGAGTCGGACACGACTGACGCGACTTAGCAGCAGCAGTGTTAGCTGGAATCTCAGGAGAACTTTGGGAAAGAGAACAGTATTGAATTAAAACTTCCTTGTGTCCTTTTAGTCCATTGAATGTAGCAGCAGAAAAGAAGGAAGTATTAGTCACTATGGATAGAGAAAAGGCAGCCTGGGCTGTATATCACTGAGATACTGGGATCCTCCAGATGTGGGCTCCCATGGGGCCGAGATACAACCCATGGGTCACAGGAGCCCTCCAAGTTCAGAGGTCAGGCCAACCAGCGTTAGCAAGGCAAGTCAGTGAGGCACAGACAATAGGGAACAGTTAGTTGCATTTGCTGTTGGGTAGGCTTCCCTGGTGGCTCAGATGTTAAAGGATCTGCCCTCAATGTGAGAGACCCACATTGGTCTACCATTGGGTAGCTGGTGCGAAGAGAGTTTTTATGGAGGTTTTAAAGGAACTGATTAAAGGAGAAAAAAAAAAAAGATGATCACAACTTTTCACACACTTGCTCTCTAAGGAGATACCATCAAAGAGACAAGGAGCCTCGTCTGCAATAATTAGAGGCATGGTGTTGTCTACACATAAATATTTTACATTTTGGTGTGTGTAACAAGTTTGTCATAAATACCAAGATTGAAGGAATCCTGACACCAAGGCGATCTCAAAAGACAGCGTAAATGGTTCTGACAAGAAGACTGATTCCAAAGCCTTTTGAAAACCACATGAAATGAAGAAGAAAGAAGCCCATCCAAAGCATCGTTTTACAAACTGTCACATGTGATTAGAGAAATTGCACTTTATATGGCAAAATAAGGTAAGTGAGAAACATGGACATAAAATCCAACCTAGGTACGAGTTATACATTGTTTCACTAGAGGGAAAATGTCTAAGAAAGCTTCTATTTCCCCATGGCTTTCTCTCTGGAAAGGAAAATCTAAGAATTATGACAAACACTAACTTTTTCAGTTATTCCTGATACACAACTGAACTTGATTCAAGATACCGAATCTTATCTTCAAAGCTTTGAATAAATTAGATCTGGGCTGTCTCTCCAGCAAAGAATGATAATGGGATCATGAAAGTTTTAGTGATTATCAGCTTCTGTGTTACAGTTTTTCAAGCCCTGAAAATTGTAATTTTGAGTCAGAACAGAGAATGACTGTGCTACTATGTAATTGTTATAATAACCACACCTTCTAGGCTCCCAAACAAATGCTACGTGATCACCATTATTTCTCTTAAAGCAGTTGTAAACCAGTGTCCTTGACTTTGCTTCCACAGAGTCAACAAACAAAACTCTCTTGACCCCAAACCTTGTGGTCATTGCCCTGGAGAAAACTTAGAGGTTATTATGGTAGTTTGGTATCATCCAAGGAAAAAAGTCTTACTTGCTCATTATCAGGTCAAGCAAATCCAGATCTCAATTGATCTTTACGGAAAGTTGTTTCAACTTGTGACAATTGTACCTTGGTTGTCTGGATAAAAACCTGTAACATGTAAATAGAACATTTGAATGTTGCATATATCACCTTATATTGTAATTTAAATGAATTATCAATTTCAATATTAGAATCTGATAAACTCTATGAATGTATTAAGCAGTACTATCTCTTCATAAATTCTCTAGAATCTTAAGTCAATATCAGGAAATATAGATAGATTTTATATTTCAGCTAATATTATATTAAATTGATTTTATTATAAATTTATGCATATTTTTGAATACACCAATCCATTAATTATCCATAATTCCAAGATATTAAAATATCATAAAACTGCAAATAACTTGGTGGCAAAACCTAACCTAACCTGACCTCATTTGGCAGCACAAACCAGCCTGGCTGACATAAGCCTCTGTGTGTGTGTGTGTGTGTGTGTGCATGCGAGTGTGGGTTTTCAGTGGCTTCGGTCATGTTCAACTTTTTGTGACCCTGAGGACTGTAGCCCATCAGTCTCCTCTGTCCATGGGATTCCCCAGGCATATACTGAAGTGTGCTGCCATTTCTTTCTCCAGGGGATCTTCCTGACCCAGGGATCGAATCACGTCGCCTGCATTGCAGGCGAATTCTTTACCACTGAGCCACCTGGGAAGCCCCATTTATTCTTTAACTCATTAGATCTGAATATTAACATTTCTATAGAAATATCAGTGTGTCTGATTACAGGGTACTATATTGGAGCTGCCACATATTATAAGCAACACTGTAAAATGTGTTTCTAGATCCCTTCTAAAATTTAAAAAGTCCTGTATCCTATAATATATCTGTCTACAAAGTTTCCCTAAGGAATTGAGGATGTCTTTTATCTGTCTATTAGGTATGAATATCAGTTCTCAAGCTATGGCGTGCAAAACAAAACAACAACAACTTGACTTTCTTTGTTTCCTTTAAAACAACTTAAAGTTGAATCTGAGTCCCCTAATGCACTTGGCCACAACTGACAGACCCTCTCCCCTCATGGGTAACTCCCGGGTGGAAAAGCTATACATGGAGCCACAAATCAGAAGGTCTGTTTTAAAAAAAAAAAAAAATGTCGTTATTATCTGGCTATGCTGGGTCTTGGTTGTGGCATGTGGCATCTAGTTCTCTGGGAACCTGCACTGGCAGTATGGAGACTTCGCCACTGGATCACTAGGGGAGTCCCAGAGAAGGTCTTCTTATCTCTATTCCATTTTGGCTGCCACTTAGTTACCCTGAGGTAACCAATCCATCCTATTTATCCAGGGTTTTCCTGGTTTTAGCACAGAAGATCCCATGTCTCGGGGACCGTCCCAAGCAACATGAGCTTTGCCCTCTGGAGGCAGCTTATAGGTCTGTTACTGCCTTGGGACACAGCGAAGGAATGGTTTCAAATCTCAGGTGCTCATGAAATCCACAGATTCCCCCTTCCTGTTCTTTCCCCATTTTCTTGTCTTGAAAAACGTCCATCTTCTCCCTGCCTTAACCAAGATGCTTCCTGTATCTTTTTGAGTTTTTGTTTTACAAATGGCAGAAAGAACACTCAATTCAAGTGTCCTCTGCCTTCTTCCTAGTGAAAATACCTGAGGCATAGAAACCCCAGAAGCCTTCTTCCAATGAACATTAAAATACATGAAGAAACTGCCCTGCTGCACATGGCTGCATTTTAGAGAATCTTCCTTCTTTATCAGTTGGGCAGACCTGAAAGTCTTTAGAGGAAATGTCTCTGTTCTCATCAGTATTTTGTTTGGACAGTGACGCACTGGCTGTGCTAACATCTTATCCTCTTTGGTTGTTTTTTTATACTTTACAGTGTGTGGGTTAGTCGCTCAGTCATGTCTGACTCATTGAGACCTCATGGACTATAGCCCGTCAGGCTCCTCTATTCGTGGAATTCTCCAGGAAGAATGCTGCAGTGGGTTGCCATTCCCTTCTGCAGAGGATCTTCCCAACCCAGGAATTAAACGTGGGTCTCCCACATTGCAGGCAGATTCTTTACCCTCTGAGCCACCAGGAAATTATAGTACTCTTGAAATGGCAACCCACTCCAGTATTCTTGCCTGGAGAATCCCATGGATGGAAAAGCCTGGTAGGCTACAGTCCATGGGGTCGCAAAGAGTTGGACACGACTGAGTGACTTCACTTCACTTCACATACATTATCTCATAACAGGGCAGGTATTAGTACCCTTACATCTAGATGGAGAAATAAAGACTTGGAGGAATTGAAATGACATCAACACCAGCACTCTTCAGGTTAATTTTTTGGCAACTCCAAGCAAATAGTTTTTTAAAGTCTTAAAAGTCAAATGTGGCCATCCAAATTGCTAAAACTTGGTGTCCTAAATTCAGAAGTTTTCTTCTTTAAAAAAGATTCTTCAAGAATTGATATCTCCAAATATAAATAGTTGGCATTATAAAGGGGATGCAAGTACAAAAATAAAAGCATACTGCATTTCTACTCTTGTCAGAGGACAAGAAAATCTTAGAAACAATTAGCCACAAATATGTTCAACACACAATCGGGAATGCCACCCCAAGACAGTAACCTATATCTGAGACAAAGAATGGTTTGGAAAGAATTATGTATGGTAGTTAGATGCCAATGTGGCATCCATTTTCACTTTTTCATTCCTAACAAAATTCTAAATGCATTCAGGTATCTACCCTTCTCCATGAACCTCAGGGGGACAAACTGAATTTCAGGAGTGGATCTAATAGGCCTAAATCAGTATCATCCCTCTTCTCAAGAATTAGCATGTGATCCAATTCTGGTTAAAAAGGCCTAAGGAAATATTTGCTGGAAGCTTCTGGTAAAATTCTTTTGCATAGTTCAGGAAAGACCAGGGAGTCAATTTCTCTCCTCCACCTGATAAGAATAATGGGAAGAGGCTCCCCCAAACCCTGTGGGCAGTCATGCTACAACATGAAAGGAGCCAAACTGTGATGGTTGAATAGAGTGACAGAAGTACCTGTGTCCTTGATAAAATCAGTGAATCAGTAGAGCAGCCAGCCAGTACTGAAGCCTGTCCCACCTCTGGACTTTCTTTCGTATGGGCTTTCTTTTCTTTAGTATTTATCCTTATTATTCAAGCCAGTTGGAATTGAGTTTGCTGTTCCTGGCAGCCAAAAGCATCCTAACTGATGCAGAGACCTATTCCTTTTCTAGTCTGTCTTCCTCTTAGAAATGAAGAAACAAGGCCAAGAGAGGCTCCCTAATGTCCCAAGTTTACACAACCAAGATTAAATGCCAATTTATAAACCTGAGATGAGTCGTAAAGGAAACTGAAGAAATGGCTTTCAACACGGATTGGATAGCTGATTTACAACACAGTCTGGCTGATGCTTAGAACAGTAGAAAGTTTTAAGCTAAAGTTTACTCTATAGGGAGCCTCAGATAACTTCAAGTGGCCAATTGGTAACCTGAGGTTTCAATCTGCAAGTTCCTTATCCTCACTCATTGTGTCTTCAGCTCATGTACCTGGGATGTCCCAGACAATAAGACGTTCTATTTAACACTTTTCTTATAAGCCAAGGACCAGGCTTAAGAGGCCCGATTCTTTTCCTCTTTCCTCTCTTCAAGATTCTGCCTTGGCTTCAAGACTATCAGAATCAAGTTGTCCACAAAGCAGGAACCACAAGCCCAAATTGGAAGGAGAGAGAGTTTGGATCCTGAAGATCCTCAAATCCTCATTGGCTCAAAGCTTTCCTCAGTGATACCTGTCTTCAGAACATAAAGTCCCTAAAGTTCTAAAGATATATTGTAGCTCTGAAGCCACACCCCACCTCCAGGGTTAGAATGGCTCAGAATCCTTTTGGGTTTATGCTTTCTTCTCTCTTTCTCCACACATCCCACACAACTCCCGCCAACCCCCATCTCCAGCCTTGTAGGAGTTGCCGATATGGCTTGGGAAGAGGGATTCAGTGATGTATCACTCCCACCCCAGGTCTCAGCCCCAGGGTGGGAAACTATTCTATCTCCTAGTTTTTACACATCTCCTGTGGTTTCTGACTCCAGATTCTCCACAGTGGTTCTCAATGACATCGGGGCTCTGTCTGAGAAAAATGGAAACTTGCGGTCAGTAAGCTCTCAACCCTCATGGATTAATCTGATGTCTCAGGGTCTATGTTGGCAACATGGGATGCTATTTGGCACCTGCCTTTGGTAGGCATTTCTTTTTCAGAATCTCTCTGCTGCTCCTTATTGTTTAAATCTCCTTTTTTATTTTTAATGTTGATAAACGGACTCTTCTAATTAAAAATAACTTTCTGTATTATTTCACAACCAGTTTCCTTTTTCAGTTTGTGGCATTATGTTAAGAGAATAAAATGTGATAGGTGTGGAGAGGAGTATATTCCTTCTAAGGTAGTTAAAGGAACTCTTTGTTGTGCAGGCTGGCACCAAAGCAAGAAGAAGTGGTTATTTTTCGTTGGTTGTGCTCTGAGACTTTTCCCAGAGGCTTAATAGGAGACATTCCTCCGTGAAGGATGCTGGCAGAATCAGAAGCATGCGCAGTGCTCAGGGGAACACGTTGAGAGCTCCTTTTTATCCAGCACACACAAAACGATGCTAATGCTACTGCTTGCTTCCCTGTCAGTATCTTTCCTGCCCTTAGGCCTTCGGAGTGAGAGTGACGGAGAACAAGAGAGAAGGAGGTGTGCCCTGGCAACCATTGCCAGAAAACAGGTTTCACAGAAGCTATAAATTAGATAACCCACTTCCTGGAGGTGAGTTCATAGGCAACACTGAAAAATCCGCCTGTGTGGGAAACATTGCTGTCTTTAGTTTCAGTTAAAAAAATAACACTTGCGTTTGCTAATTACATACAAGTATAAAGAAGGAAAAGAATGGCTTAGTATTCTATCATCATATAATCCCTATTAACATTTTTCTCATATAAATGTTTTCTCATATAAAAATGATAAAAGTTCATGGTGAAACAGATCAAACAGAAAAGTACAAAACAGAAAGTAAAAATCTATTTACGTGTGATTCCAGAAACTACCTTATTTCTGTGTGTCTGCTCTTTTATTTATTTACATAACATAGGTAATGCTGTTTACATTTTTTTCTTGCATCTGGATTTTTGGGAACTCTGATATTTTAATTCAATGCTGTATCATATTTTACTGAAACAATCTCCTTTGCAGATGTACTGGTAGACATTGTTTTCAATGAATGTTTAAGGGATTTTGACACTTTAGAATCAAAATAGGGGGGAGGAATCAAGATGGTGGAATAGAAGGTTGTGAAGTTTACCTCCTCCCACAAATAGAATAAAATAGGGATCAAAAATGATTACCTCAATTATCATTCATTAATGTATGCACCTATTCAACAAGCACTTATTGACTATTGACAACAAGAACTATCTAGTATAGAACCAGAGAAGGCAATGGCACCCCACTCCAGTACTTCTGCCTGGAAAATCCCATGGACAGAGGAGCCTGATAGGCTGCAGTCCATGGGGTTGCTGAGGGTCAGACACCACTGACCGACTTCATTTTCTCTTTTCACTTTCATGCATTAGAGAAGGAAATGGCAACCCACTCCAGTGTTCTTGCATGGAGAATCCCAGGGCTGGGGACCCTGGTGGGCTGCCGTCCATGGGGTCGCACAGAGTCAGACACGACTGAAGTGACTTAGCAGCAGCAGCAGTATAGAACCAGACACTTTATTAGATGCTGGAAATATCAAAGAAAGGCAGTGGTCCCTGTGCCAAATGGGTTATAGCCCAAATGGAGGAAGAGAGCTCAGTGTCAGTAATTACTATCACTGCTGAGATACAGGTTAGCAAAGGATGCTGCATCTACAGAGATTAGATGCCTGTGTGTGCATGCTCAGTTGAGTCTCTTTGCAACCCTATGGACTGTAGCCCACCAGGTTCCTCTGTCCACGGGATTTCCCAGGCAAGAATACTGGAGTGGGTTGTCATTTCCTCCAGGAGATCTTCCCGACCCAGGGATCTAACCCACATCTCCTGTATCTCCTGCACTGACAGGCAAATTCTTCACCACTGAGTCACCTGGTAATCCCTGAGCCACCTTGACATCCAGAGTAAACTTAAAATGAAGGGATTAGGGAGGAGGAATTCTCAGAGGAAGCCACAGGTGGGAAGGCTTGGAGACATGAACCAGCTAAGTGTATTCAAGTTGCTGCAAGGATTTTGGAGCTGTCAGAGTGCAAGTTTCTTGAGGGGGCCCTGGAAGGACCTTAAGCTAATGTTAGAGGCTGAAGTCAAAGCTGTATCCCAAAGACTTCTGGAATCTGAACTTTATTCTAAAAGCCAATTGAGGTTCTAAGTATTGATGGGAGAAGGGAATTGCTGGATGACATGAAGATTTTTAGATAATCAGAGGAGCCTGGCAGGCTACAGTCCATGGGGTCTCAAAGAGTCAGACCCAACTGGGCATACACACACACACTCTCTCCAATTAAAAAAAAAAAAAAGCAGAGATAAAACATAAAAATAAGGAAAAAAATCTGGCTACAAATTAGTTCTCAGCACAGAGAAAGGGAATAAGAGCTAGATAGGAAGAAAAGACAGACTTCAAATAAAAAATGAGCATACCTTCTAGAGTAATGGAAATAAAAACAAAAGTAAACAAGTGGGAACTGATTAAACTTAAAAGCTTTTGCACAGCAAAGGAAACACTAAGCAAGGTGAAAAGACAACTCTCAGAATGGGAGAAAGTAGTAGCAAATGAAATAACTGACAAAAGATTAATTTCCAAAATATACAAGTGGCTCATTCAACTCAATGCCAAAAAAACAAAAACCCCAATCAAAGAGTGGGGAAAAGACCTAAACAGACATTTCTCCAAAGAAGATATACAGATGGCTAACAAACACATGAAAAGATGCTCAACATCACTCATTATTAGAAGAATGCAAATCAAAACTACAATGAGATATCACTTCACACCAATCAGAATGGTCATCATCAAAAAGTCTACAAACAATAAATGCTGGAGAGGGTATGGAGAAAAGGAAACGGCCTTGCACTGTTGGTGGGAATGTAAATTGATATAGCTACTATGGAAGATGGTATGGAGATTCCTTTAAAAACTAGGAATAAAATGACTGTATGACCCAGCAATCCCACTCTTAGGCATATACCCTGAGGAAATCAAAATTGAAAGAGACACATGTATCCCATTGGTCATAGCAGCACTATTTACAACAGGTAGAACATGGAAACAACCTGGATGTCCATCAACAGATGAATGGATAAAGAAGTTGCGGCACATATACACAATGGAATATTACTCAGCCATAAAAAGAAACACCTTTGAGTCAGTTCTAATGAGGTGGATGAAACTAGAACCTATTATACAGAATGAAGTAAGTCAGAAAGGGAAAGATAAATATCATATTCTAACACATATATATGGAATCTAGAAAAATTGTACTGAAGAATTTACTTACAGGGCAGCAATGGAGAAACAGACATAGAGAATTGACAAAAAAAAAATGAGCATGGTAAGATATTGAGAATATGAACAAGATGCCAAGTTTCTAAAGGAAAATAAAGAAAGTTAAGGAACATATGATAGAATATTTTTACTTCAATCACTTGGATAAAGTTTAATTCTGAATAAATATATCTTCAGGACCCGCATCAGGTAAGACAGACCTTGGCAAAGGAAAACAGAGTCCTTCCAGTGGTATGTTGGATCCAGCAAAATTGGTCATGTTGGGAGTATTTATACTATGGAAACTAGTAAGCACTACAAATCAGATTTAAATTTTTTTCTCTTCAGAATGCCTGTTAGACATTTTTCAGCACATCACTGATCCCTTCCCAGTGAAAGAGCTGGGAATCATTAAAAACATCCAGTTTAGTTCCTATTCCCCTTTCCAACTCCCTCAAGTTCTAAAACCCATTTCATTATTCAGATTATCAGCATTTCAAAAAATAAACTCTGAAAGATGTCATTAAAAGCATAGAGGGATAAAAACTTTACAAAATATAAAGACAGGTCCTGTGATTCTTATGCCCAGCCCTGGGAAGACCAAGAAGTTAGCAAGTGGAGATATGGCAACTCTTCCTTTTCAAAGCCTGTTTCCCACAGGTGAGATGGACCTGGGCTCATGGGTGCCAGCCCATCTGAGGCCTGAGGTTACTCTGATGATTCACAGGAAAGCAATCCAGCTCGTTTGGCCAGTTCTTGGTTTGTTTTCCTGACCGCTTTGGAACCACTGAAGTCTCCTCTGATCACCTAAAGTTTTATTTCTTCTATGAAATTCAAAGAGAAGTATTTATCCTACTGCTACCATGTTGGTATCATTTTATGTCTTCTCTGTCCGTAAGCCAATATGCTAGAGCCAGAGCAATAGGGCTGGATCTGTCCTTTTGCATTGGTCCATGATTGTGCTACAGAGATGCCCACAGCCTGGGAGCTCCAGAGCCAAAATAAAACAACAGGCTTTTCATCAGGCAGTATGTACACCCCTGCAGGTCACCGCAGCAGGATTCTGGCCATGCCAACCTCTTTCCATGCTCCTGAGGAGGATGGGGGTGTAGAGGACAGAACTGAGGAGTTGAAAAGGGATGAGGTGAGATGAATTGGGGGATTGGGATTGACATACACACACTGTTGATACTATGGATAATATAGATAACTAATGAGAACCTATTGTACCACACAGGGAAGTCTACTTGGTGGTCTGTGGTGACCTAAATGGGAAGGAAATCCAAAAATAGCGGGATTGTATGTATAGGTATAGCTGATTTATTTTGCTGTACAGAGAAGCTAACACAGCACTGTAAAGCAACAATACTTCAATAAAAATTCATTAAAAAGAAAAAAAGAATTGAGCTGAGTTGAACAGCTCAAGGCTGGCTGGGAACTTAAAGTTCAAGTTGAGATAATTGCTTTATTGGCGTGGTTTTTTAAAAAATGACCATCCTACAACATCTCAACAGGATGAATAATTTCCCATGATTGTGAAAGTGCATGAAACACCAGACAGCTCCCTGGATGTGTGTGGGAAGGGATAGGAGGAAGTGGGGAGAGCAGAGCTGCCTGGGAGTAGGTTCTGGGCTCAGAGATTCCCACTCTCGCAACCAAAATAGAACACTGGGATCTGCCAATGGGCACAGAAAAGTGAGTCAGGTCTGATTTTAAGGATATTATCTTGATTAATTTCAGATTTTTTATTATTATATTACTAAGTATCAGTTATAATGATTTTTCTATCCCCTTCTCATCAATGACCACCCAGTTTACCCCTTTTTCTGAAAACCTCTTTGCTTACAGCCCAGACATATGGGAACAACTTGTTGGTGTCTTTCCCATGGAGAGGATGGTGGAAGAAGATGTTAGCACCAGCCAGCATCCTTATTATCAAGTAACTTCATTATTGCTAGGGCAACAAAAAACTCTGATTTGCTGGGGATTGCAGGGTCTCCAGAAAGCAGGGCTTTCTGCATTGTGATTGTGAAAATCAAGACAGTTCCTGGCAAATTGGAATGAGTTGCTCATCCTAATTATATCAGTATCTCATGAGGTACTAAATGAGTAAGAGAGACAATAAAGGCCATTGAAGGTTGGAATCAGTAACACCACCAGAGCTTGGAGTTTTCTTAAGTGCTTTGTATTTTACAGAGAATTTTCATATGCCATCTCATTTTAATCTTATAACAAATTAAGGAAGGCAGAGAAGGTATTATTATTGTTTCATGTCTAAAAATTTGGGCCACCAGGATTCAGTGACTTGCCCAGTGAAACACAGCTGGCTGGTAACAAAACCTCAGGTGTGGCCTCCACCTCCCTGCGGAGTACAGTGGGCTATGACGGACAACCAGTGTTCTGTCCGTGGTACCATGTTGCCTCTCTAGTCATAGGCAAAAGGGAATGACTTTTTCTCTAGTTACTTAGCTTTTTTGCCATGATGCTTTGTTGTAGAGTGACAATCTTGCAGTGAAGAAGAATTAAGTAAGAATTCATGACCATTTTCTCCCCAACAGGTAGCACAGACGAGAGCTATGACTTCCATTCAAAGGCAAGAAGAAGGCTGTCGCCAGAGTCCAGGTTCAATGCACGATACTGGATGCTTGGGGCTGGTGCACTGGGACGATCCAGAGGGATGGTATGGGGAGGGAGGAGGGAGGAGGGTTCAGGATGGGGGACACATGTATACCTGTGGCAGATTCATTTTGATATATGGCAAAACCAATACAATATTGTAAAGTTAAATAAAATTTAAAAAAATAAAAAAAATAAAAGATAAAAAAAAAGAGAGAGGGAGATAATTCAAATAACTTGTGATGGTTTCCTGGTGGAAGAAAGAGCTGAAGGCAGGGCCAGGCTAGCATAGAATGCTAAATGGAGAATCTCAGAAGGAGTCTGACCAAGCCATGTACCTTAAGCAAGCAACCAGTAGTGAACAGCCCCAGGGCTTAGAAGTATGAAGCTCCTGAGGTTCCAAGATAAGAAACATGACTCAGCATTTATCTTTTCCCATAAAATATAGCAATATGTTAAGGTTACCTTTGAAATTTGACTCTAAGACCAGTGACAATGTCTCATTTGTGGTCATGATATATAAAACTTGACATCAGGTAGAAGGGAAACCCTTTGAACTAGAGAAGGTACAACAAAGCTCCAACTTATCAATCCTTATATAATTTTCAATGACAGTCACAAAAGTATAAATATCCAGGGGGCAGGCATCACGAATCTATGGTTTCTCTAGCCAGTTGCTAGAGACATTTTCAAAACTTCAAGCAGCGTATAATTTATGAAAATGGCTTCGGGTTTCAAGTTTAAATTCAGATTGATACACTGTCTTTTAAAGCAGGAGAACCTGATGGATATGTAAGAATGCTATAAGCACAGCCTGCAATGTAAATTTAATTGCTTTATGCTAGCAAAAGAAAGGACTCTGAGATGTAGTAGAAATGGTATGGTATGTTTGTACATATGGTAGAGAAAAAAGAATGTGGGCTTCACAATCAGATTCAAGTTCAAACCCCAACTGTGATGAGTATATGAACTTGAGTATCAAGTCTTGATTTTTTCCACCTGTGATGAGACTAATCCCTCATAGATTTGTTGTACTCTCTACATGCGATAATGTACACAGAGTGCCCAGTATAGAACCTGGTGTGCAGCAGGCAATCATTCTGTGTCAGTCCTTCTCTCCTTTCTCTCTTGCAGTTAACTGCCGCCCCATGAGCTACCCTAGGTGTCCCTCTTCCCCCAAGCCTGGAGGTAGAAACACAGTCTCCTCAGCTCCTTCTGCCTTGCTGTCTCTGACAAAGCATACAGAACATGGAACATAAGAAAGTTCCTAAGGATTTAAAGTCTCCCACTTAAGTCCTCCCACTGCTCAGCACCACCTCTCCTACACTAGAATTAAGCCATAATATTTGTATTATAAATGGTGCCTTAAACTCATTTGAAGCAAATGAAATGCTCCTGTATAGAAAACTATCTCCAGCCCACCTTAGAAAAAATTTCATGGATCTTTTCTTCCCTTAATATAAAATAGTGGCACACCTGGGCACTCTGAGGGGTACATGACATACATTGGCAGTTCAGATCTCCTGGCCTTTCACACTGGGTCATACCCATTTTAATGGCACAATTGAGACATTTTGTCACTTACAGAGAGGCTATAAGACTAAATAGTATAATGGCTTATGAAAGCTCCTAGAAGGGTACTTACCTCAAAAAATAAACACAGTCTTCTTGTTTCAAACTTTGTTTCTGGATTCTAAAGTTACTGAGATATTTTACACTTGATATCAAGCTAATTTTTCTTTCCAATGTATACTTAAGAATGAATTCTGATGGCTGTATATGTTTTTAGAAAGGGGGCCTAGGGAAGTAAGTTTCTTCTAAATTATCTAAAAGTCTCATTGCATAAAGTTATACTATTAATATTATTATTATTATTTCAGTTGTTTGGAAATTGCATAAATACAGATAAGATAAAAGTTGAATTATACTGCTTCTAGTTCTCTTCTATCAGCCTTTGTATAGTAGTGATTTAATATCAATGTTAGTTTAATGTTAATATTTTATGTTGTAATGAGTTGTCAATTTTTTGTACTAGAATGGGTCATGTTGCTGTCCCTGATGAAGTGTGTAAAATAAAAATATATGTAAGTGAAGCTGTAGGTGCCTTTATTCATGATGAAAGAAACCTCAGAATTCTTAGATAAAAATGTTCAGATGTATTTGGTTAGAGAAATGGTTGAAAATTTCAGAATTTTAAAATATTTTTCTGTATATTCTATATCTAACCACATTCAGATAATATGTATGTGTATTTTTACCTTTTTCCATGTTGGGATATTCTTTCTTTCTCTAAAAATCATGTATGACAGCAAGCAATAAATTGGAAAAATGAAAGCTGAGATTGAGTTGATTTGCATAAAAATGTGCATTCCTTTCTATTTAAGTTTTCAAAATATTAATGATCTCATATAAAACCTTTGTTTTTGATCAGTTTCACCATGGTTGAAATGATACATCACAGGAATAAGATAAATCTTAAACAAGGAACATTTTCTAAATGTTAGCCAGGAAAGAAAATGACAATAAAGCTTATCTACTGTTAAAGACTGGATGTTTAGTTCATTCCCAAAATCTTATGCTGAAGCTCTAACTCTCCATGTGATGATATTTGAAGATGGGTCCTTTGGGAGGTAACTAGAGTTAGATGAGGCCAGAAGGATGCAGACTGGTTGATGGGATTAGTGCCCCTGCAAGAAGAGACACCAGAGAGCTTTATACCTCTTTGCCACCTGAGGACACAGCAGAAGGTGGCCATCTATAAGCTGGGAAGAGAGTTCTCACCAGAATCCAAGCCATGTTGGCATCTTGATGTTGGACTTCCAGGCTCCAGACTATGAGAAAATAAAATTCTGTCATTTAAGCCACCCAGTCTATGGTATTTTGCAGCGTGTGCAGATTAATATATCTAGCACAGTGAAGACAGACTTATACACTATTGCCAGGAAGGAATGATCATATATCATTTTACCTTAATGTAGTGGGTAAAATGTCTCCTCTGAAAATTTAACTTGTGCTTGTAATTTTTGTTTGCTGGTTGTTTTTGTTTGCTTGTTTGTTTGCTCCTGGATCACCCTTGAAAAAGTAAGTCAATATCAGCAACAACGTAGTTTCATCCCCAGAAAGAGGGTAGAGCATCTAGACCCTCTGGGAGCAGTCAAGGCCCAATGTTAGGTAAAGGCAAGAAGACCTTTACTGCTAGGAGTGCCTGGGACCTACAAGGCAATAAATGGAATCCAATGGAGCAGAATAATGAAATGTTGAAAACCTATGTAATGTTTACAAGTAGAAAAGCCTGTAATAAAGTAAAAATTTTAAACAGTCTTTTAAAATAGCCTATTATGGATGCTTCCCTGGTGGCTCAGACAGTAGAGAACCTGCCTGCGATGTGGGAGACCTGGGATCAATCCTTGGATTGAGAAGATCCCCTGGAGGAGGGTATGGCAACCCACTCCAGTATTCTTGCCTGGAGAATCTCCGTGGATAGAGAAGACTGGCAGACTACAGTCCAAGGAGTCGCAAAGAGTTGGACATGACTGAGCGACTAAGCACAGCACATTGTGGATGAAGGCCTGTAGATGAGAAGCTTCCCAGGTTCACTCTTGACATTCAAATCCCTGCAAAAATAAAGGGATGCTGATTGGGGGTCCTCAAATGGTGAGCTATTGGGCCTCTTGTGACATAGGGCAGCAGGTGTCTTAGAGGATAGTTTAAAATTAAACTGTGAACCTGGAATTCAAGTGAAGAGACTCCTTGCCTAAGCTTGGCCTGAGGAAGGAACTTAGCCTCATTCAAAGATACAACATGGTAGAATCAGGTATGACTCTTCCTCCAAGGTATGACTCTTCACTCTCATCCACTCACAGGGATGTGGGCCAGGAATATTCCTCCTTGGCATTTAGATTTTATGGAATTTTACTTTAGTTACACTCTGTTTTGGTGAAAATTATGACAGTAAATGGCTGAGCTTGGATATGGAAATCAGATGGAATCCCTCTCAGTTCAGTTCAGTTGCTCAGTCGTGTCCGGCTCTTTGCAACCCCATGGACTGCAGCACGCCAGGTTTCCCTGTCCATCACCAACTCCTGGAGCTTGCTCAACTCCATGTCCATTGAGTTGGTGATACCATCCAACCATCTCATCCTCTGACATCCCCTTCTCCTGCCTTAAATTTTTCTCAGCATCAAGGTCTTTTCTAATGAGTCAGTTCTTCACATCAGGTGGCCAAAGTATTGGAGTTGCAGTATTGGAATCCCTCTATTAGACTGTATATGCCCTTGAGGTTCTTAGATGTTGAAAGGAAAGACATAGCCTCAAGAGGAAGAGACAAAACTTCTTGCTTATCTGGCATGGCAAAATAAGCTCAGGCTTATTTAAAACTTTAATTTAGAACATAAAATAAATGTGTGCATACTTGCAGTGGACAAGTTTGATTGACAACCAGGCATGCCTCAAGTAGTGGGTGCATATTACTTGAAAGGAGGTGTTCTTGGGAAGACTTGAGGCCAAATGGTTGGTGATTCAGAAAGGAATTGTAGTTTGTGTGTTACTTTTCAAAGGAACTGAAGAAGAATTTCCTTCCCAAATTGTTAACATGCTGTTGAATATAAAACTAAATGAGACTGAAAATTACAAACTCATTTCTATATTTGATCTTTTTGGCAATGTTCTCTTAATTCCTCTCTCAAACTACTTTCCCAGGTAAAATAAATGGGAGAAATGTGTAAGATCTAACATTGCAAAAGAATAAAGTTATAATTTTATTCTCCATTTGTGAATCTCTATGAAAATGAAATCGCTGATGAGAGCAAATCAAGTTGGGTTGAAGCTCTGGTGCACAGGCAGGTATAAAATCTGGATATCAGTGGACCATATTAACTACCTAATTAAGTTTTAAAAAATGAAAATCAATTATGTTTTCTGGTATTAAATGAGTTGAACTAGAGCTAACTTTTTTCTCACCTTCATGAACACAGTAATACTTTCAGATTCTACAACACTTTCCAATGAAAGGAGATTGGGTTTTAATCATAATTTCCATTAAGCTTTTTATCTTGGCATCTCTTCACTTTCCTTCATTTCACATATAAATCCCAGCTCCACTCCCAATCATTTATAAAAGAATTTTTTAAAATTGAGCTCATTAGCATTCTAATAATGCTTTTATTCAAGAAGAGTATATAGATTTGAATTATTACATTATGAAGACTCTTGTAAGACCAAAAATACACATTTCTTATACCTTCAAAATTAATCTTATTTTTCTAAGTTTTAAGCCTATCCATGTATTATATAAAACAAAATAAACCCTAATTAATATTTAGGAAAACAAATGGTGAGTTCTTGGTTGACTTTCTGTTGCTGCTGCCCTCGCTGTTCAGTTGCTGAGTTATGTCTGACTTTTGGGGAACTGATGGACGTGTAGCTTCTGTCCATGGGATTTCCCAGGCAAGAATACTGGAGTGGGTTGCCATTTCCTTTTCTAGGGGATCTTCCAGACCCAGGGATCAAACCCACATCTGGCACACTGCAGGCGGATTCTTTACCACTGAGCCACCTGGGAAGCATCCTGACTTTCAGCTAACTTAAAAAAGAAATAAAAGAAATATGTGTAAGAAAAATCTTCTTATACTTGTACCCTGAATATTTGGTGCTATCCACCTTGCTCCAGAAATGTGAAGGATATGTAGAATTTGCTTTATCATGATAAAAATAGAAAAATTGTGTCAAAACTATCGTGGGCTTGACTAGTCACAGACACTTTTAGCATCTGTAGATCAGCAGGTTAATCGTTCTCAATCTGCCATTCCTATTCAAAAACAAACTCTAGCTTTTGTTGAGGATTTATTAAATTGGCCATTTTGTCTTTTCTTGTGAGATGGTTCATATCCACACATTGAAATCTCAGTTTGTATCTGTGGTTGGCAAAGAAAATGGCAACATCGAGCTCAGCTGTGAAGAGGTAGATGACCTATTAAAATAACGAGTAAGCAAAGGAATCCAAAAAAAGATGAAACTTTCTGCCCTTTCTGAAATCCATATGTTTTCTGATATGATCCTGCTGCTGCTGCTGCTAAGTCGCTTCAGTCGTGTCCAACTCTGTGTGACCCCATAGACGGCAGCCCACCAGGCTCCCCCGTCCCTGGGATTCTCCAGGCAAGAACAGTGGAGTGGGTTCACTTTCACAATGCATGAAAGTGAAAGGGAAGTCACCCAGTCATGTCCGACTCTTGTCGACCCCATGGACTGCAGCCCACCAGGCTCCTCCGCCCATGGGATTTTCCAGGCAAGAGTACTGGAGTGGGGTGCCATTGCCTTCTCCTGATCCTAGCCTTGTTTATGTGGCTGGCAGAGCGTTTTGTAGTTATAGATTTGGGCTCAATAACTGTGTTTTAGTTCAGAAAGGCCAACTGCATGTAGTTAATTGTTGGACTGTTTACATTAGTCTCATTTCTAACTGGAAATGGGCCCTGGAAAACGTTTTCAGCGTCCAACAGAGACAAATTTTAATGTGGAACATTTCAAATGAAACACTGTTTTCCAATACATCAGTTGTTTTAAAATATTTTCTTTGCTGAAATGTACCCAGTATAGCACCATGAATGATAAGTTATCTTAATCCTCCTCTTAGATACTGGAAATTTCTGGTGGACTTTGGCATATCAATACATATGTTTAATAATTAGGCTGGCAGTTTACTCCAGGTACTATGGCTTACATACACTTTTCACAGTCCTGATCACTGATTAACCACATTATTACCATTTACTTGTCTGTCTGTTCCACTGGGTCATGAGCTCCTTGAGACCGGGAACTGAGGTTTTTATCCCATATACTGCTGCCTAAGACAGTTCCATTATTGTAGGCACACATTTGCTTTTCTTTAATTATTCATTGTATACTTGCTAAGTCTAAGGCACGGTGCCAAGGCTTTTAGTTTAGTCACTCACTTTACATCTACAGACTAACCTAAAGGCATAAGTGTATCACCATCCTCATTTTCTGGATAAGGAAATGGAGTTATGGAGAAGATAGACCATGACCGAGTCATGGCAGAACCAGGCTTCAAACCAGGGAGCCTGGACTCAGAGGCTCTACTCTTATTCTCACCAATATTGCTTTATAGAAATGATCTAGGGGGAAGGCAGATGAGAAAGAAGAGTGGTGAACCTGGCCCTAAAAAGATGCAGTCAGGTGGATAATAGAATATCATTTTCCAAATCTGTAGGCCAGAGCTTTGAAAGTCTTTAATTGTGCAGCTCAAGTCTTCATTCCCTCAACTACTCTCTTATATTGCCTTTAATTTCCTAGAAATAGTTCTGTATCCATTTTATGGACACAGTTATACTTTCCAGAGGCAGTTAAATAAGAACCAAAGTGTGCCATTCAGAAATCCATAATCCAAGTGTGGTTAGTTAAAACTGGAAGGATCTTTTTTTTAAGAGAAAATTCTTTTTTTAAAGTATGGTTGATTTACAAAATTGTGCCAGTTTCAAGTGTACAGCAAAGTGATTCATATATATATATATATATATTCAGATTCTTTTCCTTTATAGGTTATTACAAGATACTGAGTATAGTTCCCTGTGCTATACAGTAGGTCATTGTTGTTTACCTATTTTATTTATTTATTTTTTTCCTATTTTATATATAGTAGTATGTATATGTGAATCCCAAACTCCTAATTTATCTCTTTCCAACCCCCACTATGCCCTTTGGTAACCATAAGTTTGTTTTCTATATCTGTGAGTCTGTTTCTATTTTGCATATACACTCATATTATTTGTTAGATTTCACATAAAAGTGATATCATACAGTATTTGCTTTCTCTTTCTGAATTATTCCACTAAGCATAATATTCTCAAGGTTCATCTTGGGCTTTGCTGATGGGTTAGCTGGTAAAGAATCCGCCTGAAATGTGGGAGACCTGGGTTCGATCCCTGGGTTAGGAAGATGCCCTGGAGAAGGGAAAGGCTACCCACTCCATTATTCTGACCTGGAGAATTCCATGGACTGTATAAGTCCATGGGGTTGCAAAGAGTTGGACAGGACTGAGTGACTTTCACTTTCCTTTTTACCTTTTTCCATATATGTCACTGCAGAAGGTAACATTTCATTCTTTTTATAGCTGAGTAATATTCCATTGTTTATATAAATCATGTCTTCTTAAACCAGCTGTTGATTGGCACATGGATTGCTTCCCCACCCTCTTCTGAATGAGGCTATCAACCATTATCGATTGTGAATGGCCAAAGTAGTTTAGGATATATCACAAAATGTTCCTTTCTCCCTCTACCTTATGAGCTCATAAATCTTAGTGTTATCTGCATCACGTGTGACTACTTTTGACTAATAATAATTAATTATTCCAAAAATTATCTATTAAATGATGCTATTTATCGCTTGCTGATACTTTCTTTGCATAGTCTATGTAAAGATCTGGTCCATGTATAGAGAGATAGGTAAGGATGTAACCAGCAAGTGTGAGCAGAGGAGATCAGACTTGCAAAAGGGCCTACATAAAAAGTTACAAGGTCCTAATGTCCTGTTAAATGACTACAACAAGCCAAGCTAATTCAACTACTGTATAACAGATTTTCCAGGGTGATGGCAGCCTCCCCTGGTTTCCCCCTCCTTTCTGAATACACAAATTTGATAGTAGAGAATAACAGGGGATAAATACAGCTACACTTTTTTTGTCCCCAGTTGAATAAGTCCATGTGGTCTACAGGGGTAATCCAGAGGATATTAGCAGAAGCATCACAATAGTACTTCTAAAGACATCTCAATGAAGGATTACCATTAAATCTATGCCAACAGAGGAAAAAGAAATCTACCACATACGACATTCACATAATAAAGAAGATGAAATCATAATTCTGTTTTTCTGCCATTACTATTATATCTACTGTTTGGCATGAACATCTCTGTAGGCTATTTATAGTTATGGGCTTCTCTGCTGGCTCAGCAGTAAAGAATCCACCCGCCAGTGCAGGAGATGCAGGTTTGATCCCTGGGTTGGGACGATCTCCTGGAAAAGGAAATGGCAACACACTCCAGTATTCTTGCCTGGGAAATCCCATGGAGAGAGGGGCCTGGTGGGCTACAGTCCATGGGTCACAGAGAGTTGGACACAACTTAGTAACCAAAGAACAAAAACAAATTCATAGTTATAGGACTGTTTTTGATTTAGGTACTTATTCCAGGGATAAGCATTTCAGTTTTCCTTTAAAAAATACTATAGGTTTTCAGTGCAATAATTCACACACACATACACACAAAAAAAATCCACAGAATTCTAATTACTGAACTTTGAGAAATTCTTCAGAATTTGGTCTTTCCTTTTGATAGGGACATTTTTTAGGGGATTTATAAGGCTAAATTTACTCAACTTTCACTCCTAAGAACTTGGGGCTGGAAAAGACTAACTTCTTTGCCTCTCCCTTCTTTCCAAGTTCAAGTGTAAAATACTTGAGAGAGATTGTCATTGACACTGTCTGTAAATATCTATAAAGTGGGAGATCTCATATCACCCTCTCACAGCTGTGGAGAAACCACATTACATCTCTATTTATAAGCTTCACTTTACTCCATTCAGTATAAAAATTAGGCTATGTCTCCATAAACTTGGCCTTGTGTGTGCTGTGTGCTAAGGTGTTTCAGTCATGTCTGACTCTTTGCAACCCTATGGACTGTAGCCCACCAGGCTCCTCTCTCCCTGGAATTTTCCAGGCAAGAATACTGGGGTGGGTTGCCATGCCCTCCTCCAGGGGATCTTCCCAACCCAGGAATCGAACCTACTTTTCTTAAGTCTCAGGCATTGGCAGGCAAGTTCTTTACCACTAACAACACCTGGGAACCCCTGACCTGGCCTTGATCTCTGGTTTAAATTATGTGGCATCAAGAGGAGCTTCAAAGTACCTGAGAACTATAGTGAAGGGACTGCAGACCAGCAGCTCACTCATTTTTTCGCAAAAGTCTCTTTCTCTAAGAAGCTTTCTCTGACCACCTATAGTAGGTTAGGACTACATTTAAAAATCTCCCCAGGGTAACTTGTACTTTTCTTTCATAGATTATCACAGCACAAGTTCTTTGAAGCAGAAAGACTATCTCTTTTGCTTCATTCTGAATCCCTAGTTATCAAGTTCAATGCTGGCAAATACCAGGCAACAAAAAAATACTTGGTGAATGGATGAAGGACTCAGTGGGTGATAGATGACTCCTGTTCAGCCTCCTAGAAGTGGCCTCTTTCTTCCAGTGTCTCCCTACTCAAAATTATCTGTGGCCAGGACTGCTATTTATTTATTGGTATCTATTTCCTCCAGCTCATAGAGGCTGTAAACAGCCAACCTACATTTTTTGAGCCTCTTTTGCAGTTAGGTTTGGCCATGTGGCTGGTTTTTTACCAATGAAACATGGGCAGAAGACATCTATGTTCCTTTCATAACTGCCCTATAAATTCCTGTGTGATCCTCCACATGCTCTTCTCCTTCCACTGGCCAAACACAGAGGCTCCAGTAAAGAATGTGAGGCTCTAGAGGATGGCAGAGCCACAAGATGTCTAGCTGGCTCTAGAGGATCTTGTGTTAATTCGCTAGAGCTGCCATCACAAAGTACCACAAAACTGGGTGACTTACACGACAGAAACTTGTCTCCCAGTTTAAGAGGCTAGAGGCTTCTGTTCAAAATTCTGGAAGAGTGGATACCTTCTGAGGACTGCAAGGAAGACTCAGTCCTCTGACTCTCTCAGCTCATAGAGGCCTGTTCATCCTCATGTATGGGCACCTGTGTCTAATTTTATGAAGACACCAGATCTATTGGATTAGAGGCCCACCCCACTCATCTACTAATCACATTTGCAACAGCAGTTCCATTTTCAAATGAGATCATGTTCTGAGGTACTGGTGCTTAGGACTTCAACATGATCAGTTTTTTTCAGCCCATAGCTGGCCACATGGAAGGTCATCTGCCAGAGGGCCATCTTCATTAGATACAGTGTGAGACACTTTTGTGTTGCTGTCATAGTAACTACTGCCTCCTTCCATAACTATGACACCATCCCATCACACTAATCTTGGCCTCGAGAGTAACAAAGAAAAGTACCTATTGTCTATATACTAGGACTTCCTTGGTATCTCAGTTGGTAAAGAATCTGCCTGCAATGCAGGAGACTTGGGTTAGATTCCTGGGTCGGAGAGATCCCCTGGAGAAGGAAATGGCAACCCACACCAGTTTTCTTGCCTGGAGAATTCCATGGACAGAGGAGCCTGGTGGGCTACAGTCTATGGAGCTGCAGAGAGTTGGGCATGACTGAGCAACTGATACACACACACACTACCTATATATTATGCTTTTTGGAAATTTTTTTTTAAAGCTTCAAATTGTCCCTCAGCCTTCAGACCTGTAATTTTGCGTGGACTTCCCAACACTGGACTGGTCATTGTCTGAAGAGGGTCACTCTTGGTCATGCAGTGGCAGGAGAAAGAGCTTTGGAGGACCTAAGCTTCAATGCTGGCTCAGGCCCTGAAGAACAGCTTGCCTTTAGGTAAATCACATCTTTCTCTAAGCCATTGTTTATTCATCTGCTGAAAGAAAACAATACTTCCCTTCTGGGATTATTGGAAGGATTAATCAAATTAAATTAATCTTCACGATTAGCACAAAGTCTGGCATGGAGTAAAGGTATAATGTGGCTTTTTAAAAAAGGTAAGAGGCAGGTTTCTTAACTGGAAACTGTGCTCTCACCCCTCAACATTGGCATTCAATGTCTGAGGGACATAGGATTCAGCAGCTGTCATAGTAAAATAAACCTGGGCAGATATTTGAATGGATGGCCTGAAGAAGAATTACACTCGGGGAGGCTAAAAGGATTTTAACTCAACAAGAATTTCCTATCACTCAGGCCTACCTAAAGCTAGGCTGCTTTGTAAGGTAGTGAGTTTTCTGTCCCTACATGCATTCAAGATGATAAGACCCTTCGGTGGAGACCAGTAGCTCACTCTTATTTCTTCCCAAATGTCTCATTCTCTAAGAAGCTTTCTCTGACCACCTACAGTAAGTTAGGACTACATTTAAAAATCTCCCCAGGGTGACTTGTACTTTTTTTTCATAGCTTATCACAGTACAAGTTCTTTGAAACAGAAAGACTATCTCTTTTATTTCCTGCTGAATTCCTAGTTATCATTATTCCTCAGTTCAGGTGTTATTGAGGCATTTATTCATAGGATAAGTAGTTCAAATAGATTTATAACATGCATATCGCATGATTATCAGAATGGTGGAGCCAATTAATATAGGACCAGATATAAAAGTTACATTCTTAATGGAATCCAGAGAGACAAAAAGTTTGCATGAAAACATGCCCAGGGGAGAAACTCTATCTAGTGATGGGCTACGGCAGCAGAGATGATGAGTCATGGGAAAGAGTAGAGAGGAAGGCACCAGAATGGAAAAAAAATGGTGCTTTCAAACTCAAGAGTATATTTCCCCTGTGACACAGGTTTTCAGGGAACTGGTCCTACACTATGATTGGAAAGGGCAGAATACTTCTCAAGAGCCATATTCACTGTCACAGCCCTGCTCATGTGCCTTAGCATCTCCAGAGACCTCTCCATCAAAACCAAGCTCACAGCTTAATCCTAGGGGATATGCTACCTGTGCATCAACCTGAACATTAGACCACTACCTCCTAGGACCTGGTGGGACCATCCTGTGGTGCAGTGACCAGGCTGCTGAGTGAGAGACTCCCTCTCAAATAGCGTGGTTCTGAGCAACTGGAAAGCAGATTTTTGACTGCAGATGTTCTGGACTCAGAGTGGGGATTGCCAAATCCTACCCAGGCTTCAAAGCGGATGCTTTTGAAAACCTTGTGGTCAGTTAAACTCATCATGCCTAGCATTCTTCTTCCCTCAATTACTAACTGAGATGGAAGACTTTTTGGCTTCTGTGCTCATTCCCACTGTGCTTAGGGCTTCTGTTCCTCTGCACATCCTCCCACAGCTCCCTTTTCCCTCATCAGTTGTCCCGTGTACCATATGGAAGCTCTATGCCATGGCAAATAACATTTTCTACCACCAGCTCCATCGCCTGATTGAAGCCTGGCCATCTCCCTGGACCCAACACATCTCTTACAATTGTTCATTCTTACACGTGATGCACAAGCTCAGGGGAGGTGAGTTGGGCCACCAAGCACTCCCCCAGCATCACTTCCAGATTGTTACTCCTCTGCCGTAACAGAGGAAACCTTGCTCCTGGGAAGCCTTCTGCCATCTGGATCTGCTTTCAACTACATGCTTAATTGCTCTGCAAATGGTAGAAAGGACTAATTTTAGCATTTCCATCATTTACCAAGTCATAAATTTTGCAGCATGAATTAATCCCACTTAATTTAGGTTGGAATTCTTGCTCTGCTCCTTACTAGCTGTTTGACCTTTGGAAAGTTATTTAATCTTCCAGATCTCCAATATCTTTATCTAGGAAATGGGGATAAAAATGCCTACCAAAGGAAACTGCTATGAATTGAAATATACAATAGAAATCATAATAAGCATAAAATGTGAATTGAATCTGGATAGAAATATCTTCAATAGCGTGAACATAATTATCCCTGTGATAATTAAGAGTTAGTTATTATTTTCTCAATATTAAAAACTATTTGGTAAAACTATTCTGTATGATGGGGCTTCCCAGGCAGCTCTGTGGTAAAGAATCTGTCTGCCAGTGCAGATGTGGATTTGACCCCTGGATCGGGAAGATCCTCTGGAGAAGTAAATAGCAACCCACTCCAATTCTTGCCTGGAAAATCCTATGGACAGAGGAGCCTGGCAGGCTACAGTCCATGAGGTCCAAAGAGTCAGACGAGACTGAGCATGCATGCATGCACAGTCTGTATGATACAGTAGTGGTAGGTACATGTCATTATATATTTGTTAAAACCATAGAATGTACAGTACAAAGAGTGAACCCTAAAGTGAACTGTGGATTTTAGTTCATAATAATGTCTCAGTATTGTCTCATCAATTGTAACAAATGTACCACACTGACTCAAGATGTTAATAATAGGGGAAACTGGGAAAAGAGAGAAAGGAATATATGAGAATTCTGTTTCACTTAATTTGTCTGTAAACCTGAAACTGCTCGAAATGTAGTCTATTAGTATAAAAAAACTACACATATGAAGCAGATTAGTTCATGAGTTGAGAATTATTGAAGCTGGTGATGGGAGCATGAGGTTCATTATATATCTTCTCTCCAAATTTTCCATTAAAATAAAGTTTTAAACAATGTATTTGTTCAAATTGAGTCTTTCAACCAACATCTTCAACTATCAGGTATTCACTTTAACCCATCTAAACTTTACTGATGGTATTTTAATCATCAAACTCAGTGGTAGACATAGTGGGAGGTTTAAGAACCCTTTAAAACATCGTAGATTCCTCAGTTGGGAAGTTGAAGGTTGTTGCAGAGACAAGAGGGTTACTTGTGAAATGAATGAGTCACACCAGAAAAACAACACAGTAGAGAGCTTAAATCCCCAGCACAGAATGTAAGTTCTAGGAGAAACCTGGAGAAAACGGAATTTAAATTCTATCAGTACCCAGCCTGGCCTGTGTGACAATCGAGGGTGTGGGAAAGAAAGCACAAGATGCAGGAGATATAGATATATATAATTATGACTGATGCATGCTGATATATGGCAGAGACCACCACCACAATGTGAAGCAACTATCCTCCAATTAAAAAAATTTATCAATAAATCTAAAGGTTTCTAAACATCTTGAATGTCAGGAGTTCTACCAGGAAAAATATGTGGGTCTTTGACTTTGTGGCATAGGAAATCACATATTGCTTAACTTGTATTTTTTTTTAATTCCAAAATAAAGGACAGATGATGTTGAAACCAGGGAATAAGATCTCACTCTTGAATTGAGAGCAAGGAAAAGATGAAACTATACAAAAGCACGTATACAGGCTTAACCGTGTCCAAAGCTGAGCTCGATGCTGTTTTCTGAGCAGAGGGCAGGGCCAAGCACTGAGTTGTTGATGAAATAATCATTCAGGTGGTTGTTAGCCTCAGACGATCAGTATGGCTTCTGTGAAAAGTTCAGATAAGGAAGACAGTTTTATTTTAGACCAGTTAAAAATAAAAATATGTCTATGTACATATGTTTTACAGATTTATTTTGGCCTTTGTAAATATCACCGAGACTTTACAGAGTACTTTAGTATATTTTGCCTTATTGGAGAATTATTCAATAAATGATTCTGCACAAGATTGTAGTGTTGATTCTCATAGAATTTATATATTGAGTGATTTATCCCCTTTCCTGCAAAAAAAAAAAAAAAAAACAGAAATAGAAGATTATATATTTAGATTTTCATAGAGAAACTCAGAAATTGTAATTCCTTGAGAAACAGGAACATTTGAGACTCTCTGTGGAGGACTAGTTGTTATTCTAAAATTAAATCGCAAAATCAAATTTCCTGAAACACAAAGTCAAGGGGGTTGTAAATTTCAAGTTTTGGCAGCTTGGGCAGCACGCAGGTAACTGTGAGGACATCTAATTTAGATCCTGGAAAAGAGAGCGGGGATTCGGATCTAATGAATCTTTTTTTTTAACCCGTGTAGTCTTTTGAATAGTAAATAAACTTTTGTGGATGCAGAAGAATATCTCTACCGTGGAATTGCTTTCTCTGACTTCTTAGGGGAGCTTCTAAATCATTCCCCATGTTCCTAACTGCTGCCAATTCCTAGAAATTTCTCTGGTTTTAAGAAATAAATCCAAGAAACCACAGCATTTATCTGGAGAGGAGAAAGAAAGGGATTTGTAAGGACACTTTAATACTACAGGGATGGAGTAGAAATGATATACAGAAGGCAAAGTGCTAGGTAGGGCTTATGTATTACCTGTATTGGTTCATTAAATCCTGCAATCACTCTGCCAAAGAGCTACCTGTATTTTCAGAGGGAGAAATTGAGGATCGATTTGCAACGTGTCAAAGGACACATGGCTTGTATGTGGCTAAGAATTTGAATCTAGATTTGTCTGAGCCCACAGCCTTGGCTTCCCATCATGATGCTTTTATATTGTTGACTCTGGGGCAACATTTCAAGCTGAGGAGAAAAGGTAACATTTTATCTCATTCTCTGAACCTGTTCCAATTATTATTAAAAAGATCATCTATATATAAAAAAGAAGAAAGTTGACTTGTCTTAGGATCTTTTGAGGGCTTAAAACATTTTCCTTTCCTCCAATCTCTACAACTGCTATTTCATACATTATTGGAAATCCCACCAGTACTTATCCAATTGTATGCGTGCTCAGTTGTGTTTAACTCTCTGCGACCCTGTGGACTGTAGTCCTCCAGGCTCCTCTATCCATGGAATTTTCCAGACAAGAACACTGGAGTGGGTGGCTTTCCTTCTCCAGAGAATCTTCTCGATCCAGGGATTGAACCCCAGACTCTTGCATCTCCTGCATTGGCAGGTGGGTTCTTTAGCAGCTGAGCCACAAGGGAGTCCTTTGTGTTAAATATTTCTTTCTCTTGGTTCTTCTTTTTGAAAGGAAAATATACCCAAGGAAAGGATGGCATATTAATGATTAAGACCAAAGTCTTAACAGTCAGTTAATTTACATACCCTTTGAACCAGAGGATTCCAGATTACTACAAAAGGAAAGACATGCTCTGTGGGTTCATAACTGGGATTGTAAGGCAACTAGGAAAATAGTAACTGAGAAGAGGTTAATAAAACTAGTTCTGATATTAAAACAGAAATTCTACATTCAATGGGAAAGGTTTTAGGGGGGGAAAACTTAGTTTTGCTTAGCTTTACATTGAAATAACAGTGTAATGAAATTTTGTCCTGAGATCCCAGGGGTGGTCATCGGGTGCCTACTCATGCAGGTAAGCTCAGAAGGGTAAGAACTGCATGGGCAAGGAGCTCGTACTGCCCAGATACCATGCTGGGGACTTATAGACCTCATCACATTCTACCTTCACAGTGACTCTCGAAAAGAGGTTAGCAGACCCTCTATGCAGATGTTGCTAATAATAGCTAGAAACATTCTCAATTTTAAAAAGATACAAAGCAAATTATTCCTTAATTACAGATCATTTTACAAAGATAAAAACCAATGTTAGTTTAGGCATCACTGGCATATGGAAGAGTATGGAATCTTAAACCAGAAAACCTGTTTTTAAGCTCTGTGTTTGCCATTATGAGTTGTATAACTTTAAGCTAGGCATCTTATTTTAAGCCTCAGTTCTTATCTACTGCATAAAGGAGTTTATTAATAACCGAACACCCAGAGCTTTGCGATGAAGTAGCTAGTCTGGTTTATTTGTGTAATGATTCATCACAGATACACAGAGGAAGAGGCAAGAATGGGGGACGGATGGTAAATTGTCAGTCCTCAGAAGGAACCCTGGGTGTATCTCACAATATTGCTCAAGGTCATCTCTTCCCCCTAAATAACTTCTTTACTCACCCACACCATTGTGGTTCTTTATCCAGCTTTAACTGTCAGATTTCTATAAAACTGCCATAAATTACAAGATTTAAAAATTTAAAAGGTTTATATGCTCAGTATGAAAATCTCTAAAGTACGTGTGTCACATGTATAAATAATATAAAAATGACTGTATCTCTGGATTAGCTGGAGGGTAACATCAGGTAAACACAAGCAGAACACCTAGGAATCAAAACCATACATTTCAGGAGACTGAGTAACGATTCCACCGAGTATCTTGATTCCTTACCAAATAAAAAATGGACTAAAACAGAGTTTGAAAAAGAGAGGTGTTCCAAGATGATGATTCAGTGAATGGCAGACACTTTCCTGGCATAGAACACCCACTGTTTGAGGAAATTTAGAAGTAATATTGAGACTAGCTCCTCCCATCCTAAATGTTCAAGGTTAAAGCTCAGATCTTCTTCCCACTCTTCCCTGTGGGTAAATGGAGAAGTAAGCTTTTCTGGAATATTTCCATAATGGTTTCTCATGACGAGCTGTTCTCTATGGGAGATCAAGGTGGCCACGGTGACACCAAGTTGCCCCCTTGAATGCAGACCTGGCAATTCTAAAAGGCAGTTTAGAATGTTAGCATGTCACTAAGCAATCCCCCTGTCAGCGGGGGCTGCAGATCTGAGGCTTAACTGGGGCTAAAGGATCAGCTTCCAAACTCACCGACAGGGCAGCTGGCTCATGTTCTACTAAGTCTGTTATGGACTGACTCGAAAGAAATCTAGGAAAGTAAGTGATTGCCAAGCTAAGTAAGGAATTTAAGTAAGCATGGGAGGATGAAGACCTCCCATCCTCCCCCTAATTTTGGGTATTAAATTGTGATGGTACTGTGTCTTTTTATGACTGAGGGGTCATAAAATGCAGTGTTTTGCTAGAGCTGGTGTCAGGTTCGTACCATGGCTTTCATTGCTCAAATGAAGGAGCAGAAATATCTATGTGACCATCGGTAAAAAACCTAATGTGCACTCCCACTAAACTGAAAACTGGGGACTACCATAACAAGTTTGTATCAAGGGTTCCAACTCTTGGGAGAAGGATTTCCAACAAAATATTTAAAAGCACCAAAAGGGTGAAGCACAGTGAGAAGCAAGCTTTGGAGGAAAGAGCGGCTCACCTGGATGAACTCGGTGAGCTCTTCTAGGAAACTGCCTTTCTGGGGAACTAAGAGTTAAGTCCCAGAAGTGTTAGGGTGGCTTTGTGTCAGGACAATATTCAGAATTCCCACCATTGTAATCACCAGGCCTTGAATCTGGAGGGAAAATACACTTTGTTGGAAAACTAGTTTGAATGCCCACATGCTTAACTTGTTTTGAAGGGAGGTTTGGGAAAATTGAGACCACAAAGGTGTAGAAAAGTGAGCCAACTATGCCATGAGGACTTCCAGAAGAAAGAAAACATCTCAAAATTTGAATTCATTAAGCCCAACTGCCTTACAATGGAACGTCACTCTAAAAATGCTGATTTTCCCAGCATTTCAAGAGCAAAGACTTCATTAAAAAAAAAAAAAAACTATGTTTTTAAAATAATTGATACCCATTCTTACTAGTAAGAAAGTTAAATGGCTTGCCTTTGAAAAACTAACAAGCCTTGTTCGCCAAAAAGAAAGGCAATGATTTCTTTATCAAGCCTGACATTAATGTGAGCTGTCACTGAACAGAACTAGCAGAGTGAAATATCAAACTAGCAAACAATGATGCTCTTCTGTCTGTAATGTCTGTATAGAGGTTTTAACGCGTTCATCAAGAGTTGCAAATTTGCATCAGCTTTTCTTCCACACTTCCTACAAGGACACTGTAGGTATATAGAGTTTACATTCTTACACAAACATTCCTTGTCTTGTTGATTTTTACATGAAATATTTACATACATTTATATGAAATATTTACCCTGTGCATCTATGGTAGTACTTTAAGGTTTGACCTATCAAAATCTCCATAAAGCCAGTTTCATTAATAATTTGGTAAATGTTAACATACCCTACTGTCTGTGTCACCAGGGAAGCCCAACATATCCTAGTTAGCATCAAATAGACTGTCATTAATTCATTTTACTCAGATTGATAGCAAGTTAATGGTTTGACACTAGAAAATTTATAAGAGTCTTCAATGAAGATCTTCTGATATATCCTATATGCTTGTATTCATATTATACCACTGACTAGATCAAAAGATTTTAATTTTTTTTAATTAAAAAAAGTGGCTCAGTGGTAAAGAAAACACCTGCATTACAGGAGACATGTGTTCAATCCCCAGGTTGAAAAGTTTTCCTGGAAGAGGGCATGGCAACCCCCTCCAGTATTCTTGCCTGGAGAATCCCCATGGACAGAGGAGCCTGGTGGGCTATACAGTCCATAGTGTCACAAAGAGTCAGACATGGCTGAAGCGACTGAGCAAGCACACTTTGAAAATAGTTTTATCTTATTCTAAAATACTCTTAAAGGTTTATGTGCAAAAAATTAAACAGATTTGTACATTAAAATATATGATTTATAGTAAAACAGAAAAGTGTAGAAAAGTGTTAGAAATATTACACATAAATATTTATTATCAATGCTGTGAACAGAAATATAAGAAAAAATACCCCTCCATGACATCACCATTTAAAAATAATGACTATTAATAGTTTAATGTATTTCCACTAAGGTTTTATTGCTATCATACTTTATTATATGCTCAGGCCATGTGTCTGAACTTTATTTCATCCTGCAAACTTATCATTATAAATATCATTAATTTTTCATAAAATATTTAAAGTTGTATAACACTTCTTAATATGGACAAAGTGTTGTTTAACTCTCTTTTCTTTGGAATATATATATATATATAGGGCTTCCCTGGTGGCTCAGAGGTTAAAGCATCTGTCTGCAATGTGGGAGACCTGGGTTCAATCCCTGGTCGGGAAGATCCCCTAGAGAAGGAAATGGCAACCCACTCCAGTATTCTTGCCTGGAGAATCCCATGGATGGAGGAGCCTGGTGGGCTACAGTCCACAGGGTTGCAAAGAGTCAGACACGACTGAGCGACTTCACTTCACTTCATATATATATATATATATATATATATATATATATATATATATATATATAATTTCTCTCTAAAACTGCAATTTGACTTTTTTGTTGCATTATTTCCTAAACAAACTTTCCCAGGAGTACAAGGCCAAAAAATATGATACCTTTTCAGATTTATAATCCACAGTTATCACATTGCTTTCTGTTCACCAGCAGCGAGAACAGAGATGTTCTCACTCTCAAATAGTCTGAGAATGTGTTTCACTAACTTTCTATATTCTCATCTGAATATTCTAATATTCTCCTTTTTCCCCTCAAAAGTCATTTAAGTACCTCATTTTTTGCCTTTTTTTTTTTTTTTTTTGCAGCTAAAGATTTTGCATTTTTTTTGTAGCTAAACAGTTTTTGTCAGATTTATTATCTACTTATCTTCTATAAAATACCTTCTCTAGTGCATTTTGGAAATACTCTTTATGTGGCTTTTCCTTTGGACTGGTAACAAAACATGTCTAGGACCAGTTCCTAGAAAATACATTTTCTTTTGATGTGGTAAAAACACTAGAATCTGGAAGTGAGGTTTCTCTAATGTTGGCTTTGTTCCTAAGGTTCACACAGAGCATTTGATTCAATGATACTGTAACATTCTGCAGGACAATTGTGTAGCTATAATGATCAATTCTCATACCACATCATTAATCTCCTGCTCCAAGAGAGTCCCTTGGACTGCGAGGAGATCCAACCAGTCCATTCTAAAGGAGAGCAGTCCTGGGTATTCATTGGAAAGAATGATGCTAAAGCTGAAATTCCAGTACTTTGGCCACCTCATGGGAAGAGTTGACTCATTGGAAAAGACCCTGATGCTGGGAGGGATTGGGGGCAGGAGGAGAAGGGGACGACAGAGGATGAGATGGCTGGATGGCATCACCAACTCGATGGACATGAGTTTGAGTGAACTCTGGGAGTTGGTGATGGACAGGGAGGCCTGGTGTGCTGCAATTCATGGGGTCACAAAGAGTCAGACACGACTGAGCGACTGAACTAACTGACTGACCACTCCTTATTTTGAAATAATATTTAAAAATCAGAATTAAAATCACATTTTTTATATTCCATCTTAAAACATCCTAAAAATCAACTTGGCTGTGAATTCTGAAAAAACTCTAGCCACAGGTCATAACATTCCTGTGCACCAAGATCACTTGGCTAAGAAATACTGGATAAGACTCAGACATACAGGAGGAAGCTTTTCTTTGGTACAGAATTGGCTGCACAAGAAAATGAAAGCGGAAACTATCAATTAAGAAAGATAATTTTCTTATTTATAAAAATAGAGCTAATTTCCCACATAGGGCTTATGGCCTCAAAATGTAAGGCAAAGCGTGCCACTCCTCCAGGCCCTCCGTTTGATTCAGAACAGATCTCAGGTCCTATACACCTAGTGCCTACCTCTGATCCCTCCTCTCTGCCTCACCCTTCCCCTTCATCCCTTTCATTCACTCTGCTCCAACCCTTCTGGCCTCCGGGCTGTTTCTGGAATAAGCTGAGCAAACTCCTACTCCAGATCTGGCCTTTGCATTAGCTGTTCTGTGTCTAAATTTTCTTCCCCTCAACTGCTGCTGCTAAGTCGCTACAGTCATGTCCGACTCTGTGCAACCCCATAGACGGCAGCCCACCAGGCTCCGCCGTCCCTGGGATTCTCCAGGCAAGAACACTGGAGTGGGTTGCCATTTCCTTCTCCAATGCATGAAAGTGAAACGTGAAAGTGAAGTCGCTCAGTCGTGTCCGACTCTTTGCGACTTCATTCCCCTCAACATCCATGTGCAAATACTTGCTTACTCTAATACTTGCTCAGATGACTGCCTCTTGATGAGGCCTATCTAACTCCCTTATTTAAAGTTACAAGCTGTACCCTGTCCTCACATATCTGAACCCCCTTGCCCTGCTCTACATTTTCTCTCCATAAAAATTATCACCTAACTTATTTGTTATGTCTGGTGTCACTTTCCTTGTTAGAATATTAAGTTACAGCTGGGTAGAGATCCTTGTTTTGTTCACCAACGTATATCCCAAGGACCTAGAGTAGTACCTGGAAACTGGCGTTCAAATATTATTTGTGGAATGAATTAAAAACATTTTTAAAGGAAAGTACAGAGAGTATGCTGTGGACAGCATTTGTCTGGGTATCCATGATCTACCTTAGTCTCATATCAACTTTTTGATGATATAGATTAATGTTGTTGACTTGTTGATTCTACAAATAGTCATCTGTCAGACTATGTATTGGCACTGTCCTAGGTCCCAGCAATACAAGGAAGAGGAAAATATAATCTCTATCATCAGTGAATGTGTAGACTAGCCGCACATGGCAGGGGCACCCAACCTGGTCCAACCGGGGGTGAGGGGCGTTCAGGAAGACAGATCATCAGACTGAGAGCTGAGGCAGGAGGAGGCTGGATGAAGGGCAGAGTGTGCAGAAGGCATTCTAGATGAAGGAGGCAGGATGTTCAAAGGTCCGGCATGATAGAGTGGTAGGGAGTCATGGAAACATTGAAACAGAGTGTAACATGACCAGATTTACCTCTTAGAAAGAGCACACTGTCCTCTGATTCTCAAAGTGTGTTAAACAAGCATTTTATCAAACGCTTACAATAATCGAAATGCTTTTTCTTTGTGCTTGGGGGGAAATTAAAAGGTATGCCTAAGGAAAGAAATTTTAAACTGTATTGGTAAACCATGTCTTAAGCATAAGAATAAGAGGTATTGAAACAACTTTGTTTTTCCAAAGTTAATTACAATATGGAAAAGATATAAAAAATTTTAGTTTAAATGAATTATTTTCCTTTTAATTAATTTTACTATTATTAAATAAGTTAAATTCAGTTTTCTTTATGTCCTAAAATTAAAAACTAAATGTTCAAAAAGCTGACTGAGAAGGAATACATTTACAACTTTCAACATCAGAAAACTTTGTTGTTGCTTCAGAAATGTGCAACAGAAGCAAGCTGACATGTGTTCTGAAAGTATGTTTGATACACGTGACTAGAATTTACAAAGAGGCAAAGTTACATTCTCTATAAGCTCCTGGCCTTATCTGCCTGGGAAGGCTAACCATCCTGTCATTGGTGTTACACCCTACCATGAGTATAGCTGAAGTGTCAAGAGTTACCCTTCCCTGCTACACTCTCCAAATAGCCAATGGTGTCCTGAGACTCCTGGTAGGGGCCTCAATAAAAAGAATCTCTGGGGCAGAATATCCTTCTGTAAACTTATTCCACCTTTCTGATGTTAAATGATCTCTAATCACTTTCATGATTTCATATCAGAGAGTTGAGGATTGTGGGGAGGTAAAAAGCATTTCCAGAAGAGGTTATATTGATTGAGGTTAGAGTTTTACATCCTTGATTAAATATATGTGTTCAAATTTTGTCAAACTCAAAACAGTGCTAGTGATTCTGCAAGAAAGAGATTTTATCAGGTACCTCCATCAGAACTTATGAATAAGACTTTGAATAACTCTCAGTGAGGATTCTTATCTCATTGTCAATATTTGAGTTCTGGTTTCGTATTTCTGGCATGTTTTCCAATACCAAGTTAGTTCTCCAATTCTCAGCAGACTCTGGGTGTCCTACCAATTTAACTCAAATCCCACAGATTAAGAGTTTAATCTTCAGCCCCCTCTCTCCTAATTCTCAGACGTCGGTGGGTGGTTCTGAAAGTTCCAACCCTCTGATCATTTGTTCTTTCCGGTGACAGCCCTTTTCTGAGACTATCTAGAAGACTAAGTTTAAGCCGCTTCACTAATATGTACTCAGATGTGCTCCAAAGGGGTTCCTCGTGAATAGTAAAAGACACTCCTATCTCTCAGGAAATTTCAAAGATTTTAGGAGATCTGCCAGAAACTGGGGACAAAGACCAGATATATTTTTTATTATGTGTATGTACTCAGTCATGTCTGACTCTGTGACGCTATGGACTGTAGCCTGCCAGGCCGCTCTGTCCATGGGATTCTCCAGGCAAGAATATTGGAGCAGGTTGCCATTTCCCACTCCAGGGGATCTTCCTGACCCAGGGATTGAACCCACATCTCTTGTATCTTCCGCATTGGCAGGTGGATTTTTTACCACTGTGCCACCTGGGAAGCCTTTTATTATATTACAGTATTATTTCCCTTTTTTATAGCCATGGGTAAGAGAATGAGCTCTAGAACCAGACTACGTGGGTCCAGACCAAGTGTTGCAACTAACTAGATTTGTGACCTTAGATCAAATTACTTAACCTCTTTTTGACTCAGTCTCCTCATCTGTAAAATGGCGATAATAACAGTGGGGTTTTAAGAGACACTACACAAAATATGCCACCTTGACATGTTAAATTTCTTACACTGAAGGAATTTAAAACACAGCAGAAGCAGGAAGGTCACTCTGACCTCCTCACTCTTGCCCTTCTTCCCTGAAACTGATTGTAAAACTCCCACATGAGAGATGTCCTCCATGTACCAAGAGGAAGGAAGACATTCTTATTACCAGAGATAGGGAATAGGGGGCTAAGAAACAGGTACAAGCAAACTTTGTTAAACTAGATTCATTCTTCCTAGTTACTTCTTCATTGCTTATTATCCCTAGTCCAAGCCTTTTATCTTATTAGTTCTTCACAAATTTATTGTTTCTTTGTCTAAAATGTATAAAAGCTTCCTGCTCTGATTACTTCCTCACATCTTATGAAAGTTTCCATGTATAATGTAAAAATACAGTCACACTTAATATGCCTTTCACCTATTAATCTTTGTCAGTTAAATTTTCTGACCCAGAAGAAGGTCGGGAACAACCTTTTCCTCTTGTATGACAGTCTCTACTTCACAGCATTGCGATTAGTGAATATGCTTAAGCCCAGGGAACAGTGCCCGTACAAGGTGAGAGTTTTGTAAATATTAGCTATGATTATCTGTCAAGTCTTAGGTTGTCCCACAGTGCTTTGAATAAAAATCAGCATTAAAGAATCCCCTGAAATAGGTGAACGGCAATTCCAGAATTAATAGGTGCATTGGATAGTTGGTCACATCATGTTTTAACTTATTTAGTGGCATATGCAATGAACAAGGATCACAGCCATGGAAAATTAACCCTGACAAACAAAAGTCAGAAACTTTAAGACGGTCAATCTGTGTCTGTTTTGTTTTGTTTTGTAATTGTTCCTGCTTCTCTGTTGTGTTTTGTTTTTGTCTTTCTCCTGCAGTTATATTTTTTTCAAGTTCAGAGGAAGCATGATGCCTTTAAATAATATAGCCTAACAGGCTTCCCTGATAGCTCAGTTGATAAAGAATCTGCCTGCAATGCAGGAGACCCTGGTTCGATTCGTGGGTCGGGAAGATCCACTGGAGAAGGGATAGGCTACCCACTCCAGTATTTGGGCTTCCCTTGTGGCTCAGCTCATGCAAAGAGTTGACTCATTGGAAAAGACTCTGATGCTGGGAGGGATTGGGGGCAGGAGGAGAAGGGGATGACAGAGGATGAGATGGCTGGATGGCATCACCGACTCAATGGACGTGAGTTTGAGTGAACTCTGGGAGTTGGTGATGGACAGGGAGGCCTGGTGTGCTGCGATTCATGGGGTCGCAAAGACTCAGACACGACTGAGCGACTGAACTGAACTGAACTGTGGCTCAGCTGGTAAAGAATCCACCTGCAGTGCGGGAGACCTGGTTTCAATCCTGGGGTGGGACGATCCCCTGGAGAAGGGAAAGGCTACCCACTCCAGTATTCTGGCCTGGAGAATTCCATGGACTGTATAGTCCATGGATCGCAAAGAGTCAGACACGACTGAGCGACTTTCACTGTCAATGGCTGTAAGGTCTTAACACACATTAAGGTGTTAGAACTGTTAAAAGATAAATGGAAGCCTATGAAAAATTTTAAGAGTTGATGTGAGTGAAAATCAATTTGAATCAAGCAGTACCCAACTGAAAATTGTTAGGAGCCCTCTGCCCACAGGAGCGGGGGGACAGGCTTTTTGAGGCGGAAGTATGCAAGTACTTTATTTGATTGGCAGTAGCTTACCTATTTGCATTATTTGGGAAAGCCTAGTTTCCTGTTTGTGTGAGTTGTCCTCAGGTTTCAAGACCTTCACCTTGAGGGATAGACAGGCTAAGGTTTTGGTTTCTTTATGCATGTGGGCTACTGAGGCATTAGAACAAACTCGGTATAATGGTCTCCTTGTTTAATTAATTGAGCAAAACAAATACAGCAATCAATGATGCCACTGAATTAACAGAGTGGACCTTAGACCCAGAACCATGCCTCACATAATAGCCTAAGCATGTATCCCCAAAGGGCCTTACTTAAAAAGCACTGGGATCCTCAGTGCAGTTGACAAGAGTAAAAATAATATCAAAACCGGAATCCTTAACCCCTTAGCTTGACTTCACTTGAAATGGCAAATTTTTCTTTCATCAGATATTTAAGTTTCCACATGTTTAGAATTCAGCAGGAGGGATTAACTTTGATAAATCAAGAATTGCTGCTCATATCTAGAACATATAAGAAATAAACTTTTTTATTTTGGTTTCCATTCATTTAAAGATCACAGAAATATGCTCATGATTGGAAGCATGCATTCCTCTTTGTATACTTCAGTGATAAAAATAGAATAATTACAAAGTGGATGGCATTCCTACCTAATCCATTCATTAAATATTTATTGAGAACTATTATGTCTCAGGCACTGTCCTGGATACTGAAAAGAGCAATGGAAAAGTCCTTGCCCTCATAAAGCACTCATTGTGGAGTGTATACACTGCACAGTGTACACATAATGGAGTGTATATGTTGCAGAGGCAGACAAAGAAAAAACAAGTGAGGGCAATGTGCTATGTGACAGAAAATTCATTAAATAGAGTGGTCAGGGAAGACCTCACCATGAGGAAGTTTAGCAACGACCTCAAGGAGATGAGGCTTCCCTAGTGGCTTAGATGGTAAAGAATCTCCCCTGCAATGTTGGAGACAATTCAATCTGTGGTTCAGGAAGATCCCCTGGAAAAGGAAATGGCAACCCACTCCAGTATTTTGCCTGGAGAATCCCATGGACAGAGATGCCTTGTGGGCTACAGTCCATGGGGTCGCAGAGAGTCAGACATGACTGAGCTCAAGGAGTTGAGTTTTTCTAAGGGAAGAATATTCTAGGCAAAGGACCCAGAGACGCTAAAGCTCTGAGGTGGGGCATGTATATTTGAGGAATGGGAACAGGATCAGTCTGACTGGAGCAAACTAAGCAAGGCCGGGTATAAGAACAGGATGTAAGTTTAGAGACATAAGGATGAGGGGACAGCGCGTAAATCATATAGTAACCTGGACTACACTAAGGATTTTGGCTTTTCGTCTGGAAAATGGGAAATTTGGGGAGTTATGAGGAGTGTCACGATCTTACGTTTAAGAAGAATGGTATGGCTATTGTTTAGAGAATGAACTAAAGGGGACAAGAGAGACCAGGTAACAGCCTGCTTCTGTAAAGCAAGTGAGAGATGGTGCCTTTGGTTATGCTGATATTAATGGCAGCAGTGAGGAATGGATGGATTCTGGACATTTTTGGATGTGCAACCAACAGGATTTGCAAATGGATGAAATGTGAGGTATAAGAACAAGAGAGAAATCAAGAATGACTCCAAGGCTTTTAGCCTGAACAACTGAAAGGCTGGAGTTGCCATTTGCTGAATAGGAATCCCACTGGGATAAACAGGTTTGGAGAGATGAAATTAGACATATGCTATTAGACACAATAAGTTTGAAATGTCTATTTATTAGCTATCTAAGCAGCAGTGTGGAATATGCAGTTGGCTTTCTGATTTTTCTGTGTCCTGAATATAGTCCTTCCAGCTACGTGTTTCTATACTACTGAGACATACATGAATTGCCACTTGATATAAAACATGTTTGTGAACTTCTAGAAGAAATTTGGAACCTCAACACTGCTTTCAGAGAAAGCAAAATACTAACAGGAAGAATATAATTTGTATGTTTATGAGTAGAAAGAGTTCCTGCTGCTAAGTCACTTCAGTCGTGTACGACTCTGTGCGACCCCATAGACGGCAGCCCACCAGGCTCCCCTGTCCCTGGGATTCTCCAGGCAAGAACACTGGAGTGGGTTGCCATTTCCTTCTCCAATGCATGAAAGTGAAAAGTGAAAGTGAAGTCATTCACTCGTGTCTGACCCTCAGTAACCCCATGGACTGCAGCCTTCCAGGCTCCTCTGTCCATGGGATTCTTCAGGCAAGAGTACTGGAGTGGGGTGCCATTGCCTTCTCCAAGAAAGACTCCCAGATAGAGCTAATTCTGCCAACAGCAGCTGCAACAGGCACCAAAGGGTAAAAGAGAGCAGGTTTAACTGCAGTTCAATCTCAAATAGGCCGTGGTTTTAAGTGTTTCCACGCTCTTTGGTACTAAGTATAGATTGGTTTGATTTTCAAGCACACGGGCAAACAATGTTTCCTGTGCCAGATATGTATTTTTGCACAAAATAGTTTGAAAGCTCTCAGCATGAACACTCCAATTGCGACTGACCTCTGTCAGGGGTGGCAATGGCACCAAGACATGGAGCGTGAGAAATGGAAATAGAAGAGAGAAATTCGGAGCAACAGGGAACGGCAGTGAGGAAATTTCAGGAAATACAAAACTTAAAGTAGAGGTTAGAAAACCAAATGCCTTCTGGAGAAAGGCAGGTAGTGTCAATGGGTAAAGCCAGCCTCCTGCGCTCATGCGCACACATACACAATAACAGGAAGTGGTGGGGACTGAGGTGATCCATCAGCTGGGCACAGGTTTCCTCCGAAAGGGAGCTTGCCGGGGTGCGGGGGTTGGGGGGAAGGCTCTTTGTTGTCATATAAGACTGGGGGCACAGAGCGGTCAGATCTTACCTGATTTTAAGAAAAGCCAGACATCTAGATATTTATGTGAAATCTCCTGATTTGTAAATATTGTCTTTTAGTTCACATTTCCAAAGGGCACTATGCAAACCAAACAAAACAGTATCTGCAAGCTGCTTTCAGTCTTTAGACCCCACCTCACAACTTCTAACACTGCTATTTACATACAAATAGTTTTAACTATTGACTAAATTGAGTCATTAAATTCCAACATAGTTATGACAATCATTTCTCCTGCACAGGAGAACCCATTCTTTTTTGTGTAGGACCTGGAGTTTCTGTTTCACTATGAAGTCCTAATATAAAGAATAAATATAAGGTAATCATATAATAAAAATAATTCCTTTTGGGGGTTTTTAAAAATAAAAGTTACTGACTTTTGTTACTATTCTTGCATAAATCTCCTCAAATTAAAGTCTACATTAAATTAAGTATAATGCAGAATGAGGCAGCCATGCCCTGCTGCTTCCAAAATAGGTTGACATTTTGCAAACTTCTCGTGAAATAATTTTTTGAGGATGCTCAGCTTCAGAAATTATATAGCTGGTGGGAAAGGACTGGTTCTAACTGGAACGAACAAGTGGAGGGAGCAGTTTTCATTATGATTAAGATCAGTCTACATAGTCTTTCCTATAACTCATTTTCTCCATCATTCAATATAGAAATTTCCATTAAAAAGCAAGCATACTGGATGAGTGAATAGCTTTAGAGGAATGCTTGAATTCCTTTGGTTTGGATCCAGATGTCCTCTAAGCTGGGTTAACCCAAGCAGACAGCTAGACCAGGATTCCGGCCCTGTGCTTTGAAAAAGATCTGGGCACAGTTCTGTCTTCCAGGAAACTTTCTTTAGGGACGCTTGCCCTATGGTGGCTTCATTTCTACTCATATAGATAGATGGGGTGGCAGGCAGGAGTCTTCATTCTTTTTACTAAAATAATTGAGAAAGCAGATACCCCAGAGCAGGGTGATGTCTTAAAACAGTTATTAGCTAACACGTTATGTGAGAGAATGACTTCATTCTTTTCTGTTCTCAACAGGGGCAGGCAGCTGAGACAGCAAGAGCAAGAAGAAACGACAGAGGCTCCAGAAGTCTGGAAAGGATATGAACTGGAGGTGTGAGGTGTCACTTAATTCTGCCTAGCACTAACTCTAATTCCCAGGAGAGCGAGGGTGCAGATAGAGACTTCAAATCTCCATGCAGTGACAAATCAAAATGCTCTGGGGTTTTTAGGGGGATTTTTTTTTTTACGTATCTGTTGCTCCAGATGAAAATAGAAAAGAGCTTAGAATTTAGAGAGAGGAAGGATCATTTTAGTTTATTTCACCCAACCCCAATTTTGTGTATAATCTCTGATGCCTTCAGAAAAACTTTCCTGACTATGGAAAAGATGTATGGAAAACTGTGGAGAAAAAAAGCAAAGTGGAAGAGCTTGGCTCCGAGTTGACAAATCTATCTTGGTCAGTTACCTGTAAATGGAGCAGGTCTTTCTAGGCAAACTTTGGAGAGATTTGCTGACATAGGGCTAAGGAGGGGTAAGCCTGAGGTCAGAAGCTGCTGTTGAAAATGAGACCCTGCTCACAAATAAGGAAGTTCTCTGCTGTAGGCTCTGGGGCAAATGCCTGCTAGCCATGTGTTTGTTCAGTGATTTCTTTGGCACTTTGTAAAACCCTGTAGGGTTTCAGGATATTAGTGCTTCCTCCTGACTTACTCTTCATAAACGGACCTTTTAGATACCCTTTACTACCAGTTAGCTTCATGCGAAACTCCTTTTATCGAAAAAGGGAAGAAAGGGAGGTGTCTTTTCTCTTTTCCCTTGCCTTATCAGGTTAGAGCGTATTATTTCTTTTTAGAGGGTCAGCATATTATTTTATTCTGATTAAATACCTGGGTTATGGATGTTAGTCATCTCATGAGATCTATGTCCTCAGTCCACAACAGTTTTAGATAAAGGGGTGCTTACAGTAAAAGATTATGTTGACTTTTTATTTCTCAATGAAGAAAAACTCACCAAATACCATGTTAGTAAACACTTGTTTCAAAGATCTGAAATAGAAGATAGTAGGTTCTTAGTGTTAGATAATCTTTCTCTACTAAGTGAGATTATTATTTAACATTTTCATTTACAAATAGCATGATACTTGACTGAATCACATCAGAAATGGGTAATTGTCTACTAGTTCCTATAGTTGATACTTCATTTCTTTGCCTAAATCCCCTCGGTCTTGCGTCATCATTTCCCACGTGCTGCCTTAAGAGCTCAGTAGTTAGAGGAAGCAGTTCTGTTCAGCTGAGGGAAGGGAAGACAAAATCCAGGCCAAGCTGGGAAACAGCACCATGGAAACGGACCTACAGCAAAAGAGGAAGCGGCCCTGGCTTCTGCTTAGGTTGAGCACACTAATGGCGGGACGTCTATGGAGGGGAATTCTCTGTTTTTCCACTACTCGGCTATTGAGGGGAAGTACAGAAATACCAGCGGGGAAGTGAAGGTGACACTGTTAGGTCAGATGGAGCTCCGTGGGCATCCTTCGTGCCCCAAGCAGTATGCAGTCTGAGAACTATATGCCATCTCCCTCTTAATCGGTTCTGGATGGAGAAGAGTGAGCTCTGGATTTCCCTGAATCCTAATCTGTTCACTGCCCATTACTAACAACTCACTGAGACCCAAGTCTCATCTCTAAAATCAGGATAATACTAGACCTCCTCCATTGAATTGTAGGATAATTGAAGGAGATGGTTCAGACAAAACAGTGCACACGCACAGAACTTGACACAAAGCTCCAGGAGAAAGCCATCGAGAATTTTTTTTTTTTTTTGCTATAAGTGTGTATGTATTACATGAAACATTTGGCAGGTTCCTCACTTGCTGTGGATTAGGCAAAGAGGAAAGATGATAAAGCATTGGTGGGAGAGGAGAAAGAAGGGAAATCAGAGCACTGGAATGGAAAAACTCCAGCGAGAGGGGACCACGGATAACTCTACATGGAAAGGGACAGACAAAGCAACAGAAAGAACCCTTAGGTAAAGTAAGCCACAGGCACAACCGTGCGTATTTTTAGAAAATCATTCAATTTGAGCATTCTGGCTCTCCTGCAGTCCTGTGTTTTGTTTTCTCACTTTTATCTTGTGTTCAGCCTCACCTCACACGTTTCACCATGCCCCTCTTCTTCCTTACAAAGTTTTCTGTAAGGTTCCTCCCCCTTCTCCTCTCTCATTCTTGCTCTCTTCCCGCACCCATTTTTTCCCTCTTAATTCTTACTGGTACTTTCATTATGATTTAGTTCTCTTTTGCTGTTCTTGTAAAGCATTACTCCCTCTACCCTACCCGCTACCTTCATTTTTCTTCCTTCCAGATCATGAGAAAACTATTTTTTCTTTCTCCGAAAGCAATCCTCTTTTTACTTCACAAACTCCTCTCTCCTTCTTATCCATTATTATCTGCCCACTGGTCGCTCATCTTCTCTTGGCTAATTTTTGTTATTTATGCCACCTGGAGATGATCAAGGCCCATTCACCTGCACATGTGCTAAATGCAGGTGTTTGCTTACTGGCCTTCAGATTTTCTGTATTTCAAAACCTTTGTTAGAGAACATTGCTATGTGAACAAAGGGCCTTGTCCATTATCATGTTCTTAGAGATAACTAGCAAGCACAGTGTAATTGTCCATAATGATATTTAGAGTGGCTTTTCTTCAAACAAAGATATTTTGGAATATAAAAGTGTTAAAAAATTGTCCAGGACTATTTAACAACAACTACCCAAATTACTCACCAAAAATGACTTGTCTTGCTTTTGCCAAGGTAATTGAAGACGAAAGTGGGTCTGGCTTAGCTGATTCACTGATTGTTTATACTACCTTAATGAGCATGAGCACTGTTAAGTCAGACTTTAACCTGAATAAAAGTGTAGATGTATGTAAATGTGTGATTAAATGAGGAGCAAATTCCCCAAGAACTTTACGTGGTCTAGATTCCACCATGGGAAGGCCATGTTGGTTGAGAGGACCGACTTCAACTAATATAGACTCCGCTTTTCCATTTGCCTGAGGCAAAGGGCTGGTTTGCTACAAATAATACAAAGAAGAAATGAGTTACTTGTCTTTGGACACTTTGTGACTCTGGTGAAGTTAAGTCTTTAATTTTGGTTTTTAATTAAGGCCAGACTGAAATCATTCTTGGGGGAAGCCACAATAAAAAATTTGTCCCCAGAGTCCCAATGTTTTAAGACTTGTCCTTTATGTGGCATGCATACATCCCTTTAAGGAGTATATATCCCTTCATCTCTGAAATGGAGGAAATTTTATAATAAGTTGGTGTGGGAGAAAAAAACTGTATTATAATCAGCCAAACTGAATTCTGACCTCCTCTACTCCTCTACTCCTACTGGTGGTTCTGGGCATGGTGTGTCACTTTGCTGTTTTCATCTCACTCTGAAAGTGAAAGTGTGAAAGTGTTAGTCACTCCGTCACGTCCAGTTCCTTGCAACCCCATGGTCCACAGCCCGCCAGAATCCTCTGTCCAAGGAATTCTCACTCTACTCATCTATTACATATGCTTGCCTTGAGCTATTGGTTACCAAGTATAACCAGAGATCTGAATGACCGCATAAACATGAGAGGGTTCTCCTAAAAGTTCATTGTGTGCTTAAAATGCTATTGTTGGTAATAATGAGGTTGAGGTCATCATGGTGGTGATCTTGTCAAATCTCTTGTTGTTGTTGTTCAGTCAAGTTGTGTCCAACTCTTTGCAATTCCATGGACTGCAGCATGCCACGCCTCCCTGTCCCTCACCATCTCCAGGAGTTTGTCCAAGTTCATGTCCATTGGATTCGTGATGCCATCCAATGATCTCATCCTCTGTCACCCTTTTCTCCTTCTGTCTTCAATCTTTCACAGCATTAGGGTCTTTTCCAGTGAGTTGGCTATTCGCAATCAGGTGGCCAAAGTGTTGGAGCTTCAGCTTTAGCATCAGTCCTTCTAATGAGTATTCATGGTTGATTTACTTTAGGATGGACTGGTTTGATCTCCTGACAGTCCAAGGGACTCTCAAGAGTCTTCCCTAGCACCAAAGTTCGAAAGCATCAATTTTTCGGTGCTCAGCCTTTTTTATGGTCTGACTCCCACATCCATATATGACTACTGGAAAGACCATAGCTTCGACTATACAGATCTTTTCTGGTAAAGTGACGTCTCTGCTTTTTAATACGTTCTCTAGGTTTGTCATAGCTTTTCTTCCAAGGAGCAAGCTTCTTTTAATTTCATGAGTGCAGTCACCATCCTCAGTGATTTTGGAGCCCACCCAAAATAAAATCTATCACTGTTTCCACTTTTCCTCCATCTATTTGCCATGAAGTGATAGCACCATTTATTCTTATTTATAATACCTTATTTTCTCCTTGAGTGATTGGTAAATCTTCTCTATAGACAACTGAGAAACGGCATGATGGGAGAATCTTCTTGGGTCCAAACATTTTTTAAGTTATGTCTCACTTTTAGCAGATCATTCAATGAGCTTTATTGTAAAATTCATAGATAAGTAGTTTTAAGAATTGTGTCTGCTTCTGAAACCCAGATATAGCAAGGAAACCATCTGCCCCCTCCATTACTTCTGGCCTCTCCCCATTTCAAAGACCTCTCTCTTGAGCTCTAGTGAAAGTGAAAAGAATTAGTCACTCAGGTGTGTCTGACTCTTTGCCATCCCATAACCCACCAGACTCCTCTTGTCCATCAAATTCATCAGGCAAGAATACTGGAGTGGGTTGCCATTCTCTTTTCCAGGGAATCTTCCCCACCCAGGGATCAAACCTGGGTTTCCTGCATTGCAGGCAGATTCTTTACCCTATGAGCCACCAGGGAAGCCCCCTCCAGCCAAATTGATCTGCATTTCTTGCTTAACATGGAAATCTCCAGTGGCTCCATGTTTCCATCTACACCGAGTAGAAACTCTCCCGTCCAGCTTCCACTGTAGTCTGGGACCTGGGCACACACACTCTCCCGTCCGCCATCTTATTTTCTGTCCTCTTCTCTACTCTAGGGGCTCTTGCTTCTCCAGTGCTGATTCCCACTTCTCTGCCTACCCCAACATTGTTCCCCTGACCCAGAGTGCTTTTTCTTCTGCTTAAGAGAAGCCTGCCCATTATGGCACCCCACACCAGTACTCTTGCCTGGAAAATCCCATGGATGGAGGAGCCTGGTGGGCTGCAGTCCGTGGGGTCGCTGAGAGTCGGACACGACTAAGCGACTTCACTTTCATTTTTCACTTTCCTGCATTGGAGAAGGAAATGGCAACCCACTCCAGTGTTCTTGCCTGGAGAATCCCAGGGACGGAGGACCCTGGTGGGCTGCCGTCTATGGGGTCGCACAGAGTCGGACACAACTGAAGTGACTTAGCAGCAGCAGCCCATTTTATGAGGCCCATTTAGAATACGAAGATCAAATTCTATCTTTTCCAAGATTCCTATACTGACTTTTCCAACAAACCCAGATCCTTCTGGCCCTTGCAGGTTCTATGATATCTAGATCCCATAACCTATACTATATAGGACTTATATATATGTTATCCTCTGTATCACTTAAGTGTGCTTAGTTGCTTCATCATGTCTGACTCTTTGTGATCCTTTAGACTGGTAGTCTGCAGGCTCTTCTGTCCATGGAATTCTCCAGAATACTGGAGTGGTTTGCCATTTCCTCCTCCAGGGGATCTTCTGACCCAGGGATCAAATCCACGTCTCCTGTGTCTCTTGATTTGTTGGCAGATTCTTTACCTGCTGAGCCTGTTGCTTACCTTCTTTACTTGCTGGGGAAGCTCGATTATCACTTAGGACCCAGTGGAAAAAAACATGACACAGAGTTTAGCTAAAAGACTATGTGCAAAAGTATGGGTTGGGTAAAGAGAAATAAGCAAAGGAAAATGAAGCAGCATGGAGCTAGCAACTTCAGGAAACTCTTAACCATCTGTAGGCTTGAAAGGGCAAGGGAACTGAATGGTTTAAAGAATTCCAAGCTGTAGCTGTAGGAAAGGGCTATCGGACAAGAGCTGAGGCCAAGGAACCTGGCCTGTCTGTGACAAGCTGTCATGGCAGGAAGACAGGAAGATCAAGAGCTTGACCTCATTGTCCTGAGCCTTGGGTCTCTTGCCAGAACTTTCCATCAGCTAAATCCAGCTGGAAGCCAGTGGATATGAGAGCCCATTGATGCTGTCTGTAAAGCCCCCCGTGGCACAGAGTAGGGTGCAAAGAGTGGATCTGAGGGGCAAAAGGAAAACACGCAACATGTGGTCTTTATGTGGGGTTGAAAAGTTTCCTGGAGTGTAAGTTTTCTCCCAAACTAGACTTAAAGGGTAGAGACCATGACTTGTGATTGATCTTTGTCTTCCACAGTGCTTAGCTCAGTGTGAAATAGGAAAAGTGTCAAAATGCATATACATTGAGATTGTATGAAAAATAAAGGGGGAGAGGGCTGGTTCTAACCTCCCACACCTTTTTTTTTTTTAATTGGAGGATAATTGCTTTGCAATATTGTGTTGGTATCTGCCACACAACAACACAACATAATTATAGGTGGTGCTAGTAGTAAAGAAGCCACCTTCCAGTGCAGGAGACGTAAGAAGTTCAGGTTTGATCTCTGGGTTGGGAAAGTCCCTTAGAGGAGGGCATGGCAACCCACTCCAGTGTTCTTGCCTGGAGAATCCCATGGATATAGGAGCTTTGTGGGTTACAGTCCATAGAGTTGCAAGGAGTCGGACATAACTTAAGTGACTTAGCACACATGCGTACATATATATGCAATCTCCCTTCTCTCTTGAACCTCCTCCTCCCTATTTCCCACTTTTGGTTTGCTATCTTTTGAAGCATCTAAGCCTTACTTTCCCAACTCAAAGTAAAATCCAGTTTCCTTAATGTGGCTTTAGCTGTCCCTCTGACCTCAACCCTGTGACTTCCTAGCTCTTGCCCCTGCCACTACTCTAGCCATATGCCCTCTAGCTATGCCCCAAGTATATTTCCACTTCAGGGCCTGTGCATCTGCTGGGCCCTTTGCCTGCAGATTTCCACATGCTTTGTACTTCTTTCAAGTCTGCTATAATGTTGTCTTATCAGAGAGGCCTTCACTGATGATCCTCAGTAAAACAGTACCATCTCCCATTTCTCTGTCCCCTCTTACCTCACATCATGTTCTGTACAGTATTTACCACTCTCTGACATGTGATATATGTATTGTCCATTACTTGTTATCCTCCTTGCAACAGAAGACAAGACCTATGGAGCAAGGATCTTATTTTGCTTTGTTCCAAATACCAAGATCAATGCCTGTCATGTAGTAGGAGCTGATAATTGATTATATACATACATATATAGTTCCCCACCCCCCCACTATTCAAAGTACAGCATTCTTTTGAAACCTTTCATAAGCCAAAATGGCATCAAGTGGAGAAATAGTGACCTTAGGACATACCCTGCTAACAAAGGAGCAGAATAAGTCCAGATAAAGCAGACAGGTTCAAAGCGATGGCAGCTTTGGGCTGAGATGCAGTTTCAGGGAAAGGAATTTTGTGGCATCACTCTGGTTCCTTGAGCTGTGTGATGCCTTTAAAAACTCATTGCAAAACAAATGTTGAAGGGTGTTGTTTTTGCTTTCTTTTTGTTGTTGTAAAAATGAAAATCCTGTTTGGATTTCTTTCTGTTAGGGAAAGCAGGTACTCTTATAGGTCTTTTGTAGAAGTAAAGTGGAGTGGAATCCCTTTTCATTGTTTATAAGTTTGAATGTGGATGCTCACCCTTAGCCCATCCTAGGCTAAGCTAAACTGTGCACCATTTAAATGTTTTTATTGAGTCTGTGCTAAGGCAAGCCAGGAGCAGTGCCCATTGCAGCCCTGGGCACCCGCTCCTTCCCACTAGCCCCTTCCTAGCTTCAGATTCCTGGAGAAGGAAATGGCAACCCACTCCAGTATTCTTGCCTGGAGAATCCCAGGGACAGAGGAGCCTGGTGGACTACCGTCTATGGGGTCGCACAGAGTTGGACACGACTGAAGTGACAGCAGCAGCAGCAGCTTCTAGATAGCATTACTTTTGGTTAGAGTGTCACCAAAGATCCCAAGAGCTGGAACTACAGGTCCTGTCCCCTACTCTTCTCTGGCTTGCAGAATTGTACCACTGTTTCTTTTACAGCAGACTTCCCAGGATAGAGTCACTCTTGGAGTTGCTGTACTATTCTTATTTACTCATTCCTTACCAGGTACAAGGACCTGCATGGTTGCTGACGTCCTGGAATCAGCTTGTTTCTGGCTGGTAGCTCCCAGTGTGGCCTGGTGATCCTGTCTCCTGGTGACTGACTCTACTAGCGAGTGCTCTGTAAGTTGAGCCAGTGGCAGGGGATGCCTGGCCTGGGGGCCTGCTGCTGGGGGCCCTACCTAGTGATGGCCCTCCTATCCCTCTGAAGCTCCTGGACACACTGGGCACCACTCTGCTGGCACTTGTCCTGGTGGCATCAAAGGTAGAGGCCCCACACAGCACTCTCCACATCCAGGATATAGCTTTCTCTTTTCTCTTCTTACTTCTTTTTAACATTAACTCTGGCCTTAGGATGCAGTTGGAAAAAAAGCAGATGAACCAGCCCTAAGAAATGCTGGACAATATGCCTAGCCTTTCCAGACACCTAGTTCACCTAGGGGACAAATGCATCCCCCTTTCCCAGGACTAAGGAAACTGGCTCTGTAAGTACCCTGACCAGAACACCACCAACCTGCTTAGACACTTCAGATCACCAGCTCTCTAGTGGTACAGACATTTCCTCCAGATTTCCATACCAGCAGTGGCCACAGAGGCAAATGCAAACACCAGTGGCCATTTGGTTATGACATCCATGCCCCCTACACCTGAACTTCAGGCCATGTGGTCTTCATATTCTTCTCTAGATGGTTCTGGACCTTGGTGATGGACACAGGGATGATACCATCAGTAAATGCTACCCTTCTAAGGGGCGTTAGGCCTAACTGACAGGTCTAGATTATCCAAAATGAGTCAGTTTCTTAGGAATTACCTTAGTTGCTTTAAAAGACTGTACTTTGTTTTCACATTTCCATAGCTAGTAAAGTTTCAGATCATTCTTACCCCAAATGTATCATCAGTATCCCTAACCTTATGAACATAGCAGTACTCTCTCTCCCTGCCACTTCCAGCTTCCTCTGTTCTGAATTGCTTATGCTTCTCCCAAAGGACACTATGTTTTCTTCTATTTGGTGCCACTGCACATCCTATTCTTCTGCCTAGAATGTCCTAGCCTGGCTTGTCTGAGTGCCAACCTCCCACATATCTTTAACATCACAGCACTTTTGAGGCCAGTCACCACTTAAGCTGAAGTCATGATTCCTTCCCATGGACCACCACTGTGCCTCCTGCCTGCCTTGATTTCTGTCCCATCACATCATTAAGTATCTCATCTCCCCTACTGGATTGTGATTATTAATATCCATGGCCAGAGCCAAAGATTCTTTATTTAAATGTACAGCTCCAGTATCAATAGTGTCAAAAATATGTTAGGTGCTTACTGCTTATTGCTTCATTGAATAACAGAATGAGGTCCTAACAGACTGCCTGACTGAAGCCTTTCCCACTGCATCTGATGATTCATCCTGTCCTCTAGGCCCAGCACATACTAAATTCTTTGTAAATGTTTCTGGGATAAAGATATTAAGTGAGTGAATAAGTTTTGAAACCAGCAATGTTCTTGTACATTTCCAATTTTCTCTATGATCAGCACTTTTCCTAGTGAAGAATCAACTCCCTTCTACAAGACACCAGGCTGAATTCCCCAAAGTTTCTTTCTCGCTCACCCTGCCTACCTGTTATTTCAATCTGGATTTTGTAAACATTCAGAGCAGTAGACATTTTTACAATGGGCAAGAACCAAAGAGCAGAGTCTTACTGAGTGGAGCCCCTGATGTGGTTACTATTAACATCAATACAGCTCTGGTCTGGCTATGAGTTGTGACGATTAAATACGATAGTATTTGTGAAAGGGTTCTATACAGAGATTAATGCAGTGTAATTTTGCAATGTAATTTTGTAATGATGCATTAGAATAATAAGGTTTGAGGGTAACTCCTAGAATTCACCTAGTTCATTCTCCTTGAAAGCTCGGATAGTGCTTTTGTTCATCTTTCTATATTTGCCATTAACACAGGTTGGAGCCATCAATAAAAAATAGAATGAGAGAAGTCCAAGCAATTGTAAATACTAATTCAGAGGTCAGTAAGAATAAGATTTTTAAGTCTTTGATTTGAAAGGTATAGCATTTATAATTAAAATAGTGAAAGATATTAGACTAATTGCAAATTTTCCTTAAGAAAGCAAAAAATTAAAAAATGGAAATTGCACTTGTCGTGTCATAAAGCAATATACTAGGAAAAGTTCTCTAAACATACAGTTTTTCTTTGATCAAAGTTAATGATTCATTGTGTCCCTTCCCTGGAAAAAAAGTCAGTGTTCCTTTTCCTCATGTTTAATGTGGAAATTAATATTATTAATATGGATTTCACAAACTATGACATCTAGCAGTTATTGTTTTTCTCATTCATGAAAAAGCAGGAGAATATTTAGCTTCTGTTGAAGTAATATAATAATTATTTGAGTAAAATAACTGTCACATTATATCAAAATTGAATTTTTGGCTTCACATTTTTCATTTGAACATCAGTTGTATGGAAGGCTCATTAAGAAAAGGAAAACAGTATGAAAACAATTGTTTTGAAAGGGAAGGAAGGAAAAGAGGTGTGAGGTTTGTTAAAAAGCCAAGGTAGTGTAACAGAGAGCAGAGTTAGATTAGAGGGACTCAGAAAATGAGTTCTAGCTTCAACTCTGCTACTAAGGAATCTCTTTTCATTGAGAATACTGAATATGTTTCCCCAGGTGAATCTGAATGTGATAGCCTGTGATGACAAGCAAAGGGGACTATCCTCTTCTGGGACCAGATCAGGACCAGATTCTTTTGTAAAGGCTTATTACTGGATTGACTGTTTCACTGTGGTTCTACTTTATTAAGAGAAGGCACAGACAGGACCCGTTTGAGGTACATGTTACCAGTCACAATTTTATGCTTTGCCACCTGTTCTCTCTGCCAGTGCCCTCAATCCTTGCTGTCCCGTATGGGATCCCTGGAGACTCTGAGAGGGTCACACTGTAACTCTGAAACACCCATTTGGGGGCATTTGTACAAAGCTGAGAGTGATGTTGCTGGCAGGTTGCTATGACAATTTGCAAACAGTAGAGGGGATGGGTCCCCATTCTGATTTGAGTCTGCACTAGCTCAGGCCTGCACACTTGATCTGGCCAGCGGCCGCAGAGTCCCAGGACAGACTTAACGGACCCAGGCCGCCAGGAGAAGTTCAGAAACCAGGCAAATCTTAGGAAGAAAGCGCAAGGCAAGCTTCCCGCTTCCCATCTCCCCTCCCGCTGAAGTAACAAAACCTGTGACCTTTGCACAAAGGCCTGTGCCACAGACGACACGAGGCGGGTGTGAGAAGGGCAAGCAGTTTTTCCGTCTGCAAGGGAAAGAGAGGCTGTATATAGCAAAATAAAAAGGGAAATTCTCCACGTGTCTTGGATGGGAAAGGGAAAGAGACTTTGTGTCTCTGGAGGAGAGGAATTGAAGGTATCGCTTAGGAAGGTGTGTCTCTCCCAGTGGCCGCGCAGGGAAAGGCTCGGAGTTGTTAAGGAAATGGGAGGTGTCTTTGATGTTTATTTTTGCCTAGCAACCCACAGCCAGCTGCTTCCCCGGCAGCCGTCCACACGCGCCTCGCTGCCTCCCCTCGTCCTAGCGACTGGAGAGCGGTCATTTGGTGTCAGTAAACCGGGGAGGGAGTATGTGTGGTGGAGGTGGAAGTGGAAGCGGGAGGGGAGCCCCCTCCTTGGCCCACGTTCTGGGTCACCAGGCTAAGGCTCGGTCCTCCAACGGGGCTAGACTTACCTTAGCCAGGTGACCCTTGCACAACTAAGTTATTTCCATGATCAGATGGGGCGATGGGGTGGTTAAGCCACTGGGACCCGGAAGGCGGGGAGGGGGGCGGGCAGTATTGTCTGTGAGCAGCCATTAGGTTCGGAAAGCTGAAAATGCATACGTGTTTGGGGAAAGCGCTCGGAAGAGGAGGGGGGTTTTCTGCAGCGATTTCGGTGGGAGGGAAGCGGTGGTGGGTTGCGCTGGGCGGGGAGAGGACGAGGCCCGGGAGGGCAGAAGGTCGTTAGCTGAGGCGCCGAGGGGAGCAGTGCAGATGGCCGGAGGGGGAGGCGAAGGGCGAGAGGAGGTTGCAGAGTTTTCCGGGGAGTGGAGGGGTGTCTACGCCGACGACTGGAGGCGGGGGCGAGCAGGGAGGGACTTCGGTGGGCGGCTAGGTGGGGGAGGGGTGGGCGCGGGAGTGAGTGGCGCGGCGGCGGTGGGGGAGCCCGGGGGTGGGGCCTGCCCGGCGGCGGAGGGAGCGGGGGCGGGGCTGCCCTCCTGGGCCGAGCGGCGCGCGGGCTCCCGGCGAGTGTGCGCGGGGGCGCGCCTGCGCGGGCCCGGGAGGAGGCTCCCAAGCTAGTCGGCCCAGGCGGCGCAGCCCGCCGCTCCCCCGCGCCCTATGTGAGGGAATCGGGGAGGCCCGCGGCGCACCGGGGAGGGCGAGGCATGTGCACGGGCCGGAGGGAGCTGAGGCCGCCCGAGGAAGAGGAGGACGGCGGCGGCGGCGAGGAGAGCGGGGGGCTCGCGGCGGCGGGCCCGGGCCGAGGGGATGCAGCGGACTGTGTGTGTCTGGCTGTAGCTGACGCGAGGCGGCGAGGAGGCGCCGGAGATCCGCCAAAGGGGCAACCAGGGGCCGGCCGCGGTGGCGGCCGCGAGAAGTAGCAGCAGGACGGGCGGCGGCGGCGGCGGAGACGGCAGCCTTGAGATGCATTTTCTTCTCCAGCGGCCATGTTAACCAGGAAACCTTCGGCCGCCGCTCCCGCCGCCTACCCGACCGGTAAGGAGGCCGGGGCCCCGCTGCCCGCGCCGGCCACCGGGCCAGCCCTCGTGGCGCCGGCGCCCGCTGCCAGCAGGACCTCGAACAAAGTCTGCGCCGCGGCTGGGCGGCGCGGGATTCCCCGGGTGGACGGCGCGCCCTCGCCTCGGCTCATTGTTAACACGCGGGCCCCGAGGCTCCTCGGAGCGGAGCCCTCCGGCCGGACAGGACCCGTTCCTGACCTCCCAGTCTGGGGCTCGGTGATGCGGCGGCGCCCGGGTCGGCAGTCCAGTTCTGCTCCGGGCCTACGGACGCCCGCAGAGTGGACCGCCGGCCCGGCCCAGCCCGGCTCCCTGGCGGGGTCGCGAACTCGTTCGAGCGGGGGAACCCTACCTAACTTTGCAGCCGCCGAAGCCCCGCCCGCGGGCGCGCCGGGTTTCTGCGTCCCAGGCCTCCCGCCGCTCCCCGGGCGCTCGCACTCAAGGTCCCTGGCTCGGCCCGGGGCAGAGCGGGCTCCGCAGCCTGGAGGGGTGGGGTGGGGCGGGGCCACGGGGTCCCAGTGACTTTCTCCCCCTTGACCCTCTTTTGTCTCCTCCCGCGCGTGGCTGCCAGGCCGAGGAGGGGACAGCGCCGTTCGCCAGCTTCAGGCTTCCCCGGGGCTTGGTGCGGGGGCTCCCCGGAGCGGAGTGGGGACCGGCCCGCCCTCCCCCATCGCCCTGCCGCCTCTCCGAGCCAGCAACGCTGCCACCGCAGCCCACACGGTGAGACCCAGCCCGTGGGCGGCTGGGAGGGGGACGAGGGGCGGGAGAGGGGCCCGGGGCACCAGCACCCGTACTTGGGGGCGTCTGCAGCCGGGAGAGGGGAGAGAGGTCGAAGTGCGAGTGTCTCCACGCCCCTGGCCAGTGGCCTCTCCGGGACGCCGCCCTCTGGAACTTGGGCGAGCCCAAAGCTGCAGCCACAAAGGAGGATTCGTGGCACGGGCCCCTCACTTCCCTTCTGGAGCCCGCCCACCCCTGCGCTCCCCTTCCTTCGAACTTCCTCCGGCTCTTTTCCCCTCTTTTTTTTTTCCCCCGTCTTTGCTTCCTCGAGCTCCTTTCCCCGACCGGATAAACATCCCTCCCCCTCCGCCACCACGTTGGGTAGTGGATATTTATAGAAATAGATCTGTGTTAGGGTCAGCCCGGCTGTCCTGCCCGGAAAATAGATCCCCCAAAGAGCCTCGCAGGCCTGGCCTCAGCCAGCAGGGAGCACCGCCAATTGTCCCCCGCGTGTGGAAGCATGTTTTATGAGTGCTACAGGTTTGAACATAGCAGAAATTGTAATTAACATTAACAAAAATAAGAGCCGCAGCAGCAGTCAAAACAAGCCACCCCTGTAGGTTTCTGCAGTTGGGTATTATTCAGAAGGAAAGGGCCAGCTTTGCTTCCCAGGGAGGTGGGAAGGGCAGGGCACTTGACAGGGCCAAGAGGGAGGTGAGAGCCCAGCACCAGACCGGTGGCTGCAGAGATCAGCAAGCTGGACTTGACTTCAGCGTGTACCTCTTTTCTCAGTCCCAGAGAGAGCCCTTGGATGGTGGCTGACAGCCTAGCAGAGCTGTGCACCGGAGGAGGTGATGGTTTCCAGGGACTTGTTTACATATTCCTCTGGATCTTTCAGAGGAAACGCCTAAGATGGTTCTAAATGAGGGGCGCTTGCTAGGGATATGGCTTTGTTTGCCAAGTGAAAGTTAAGTTCTTGTAGAATAGGCCATTTCTAGCCTACAGAGGGGTAGCTCTGAAGGTCATGTGCTATGCGGAAACTTGTTTATCAGGGGAGAATTTGTGAGGGAATGGCCAAAGTGGAATGTTTTCTGTTAGACCTGAACATCTGTGTACAGTTCCACAGGAAAATGTTTTCTTGTTAAATCTTCTCTCTCTCCTCCTCTTTCTGTCTCTCATGACACATCTAGACCCAGGGGCTAAGAATTCACTGCACAGAAGTTAACCAATCTGTTGGGGCTGTGGTTGATGGAAGCGAATCAGTAGACTGCTGATTCTGCGTGTTCTTGTCACGGTGATGTTTTAGTTGAGAAATTGCCATTGGGTTTTAGGTGTTTCAGTTTGTTTGTTTGGTTTGGAATCATCTGACAACTTGGAAAGTATAACATCCAGTTTTTTTCCATGTCTGAATGTGATCACATGACTTGGTGTGACCTGGAAATGAAATACTACTGGGTTTGCATCTGGATTCTGGTTTTCTAAGAGTGGGCTTTGCTTGATCAGAACCTCTTTGCAAATGAAATGTGTATAAGATGATGGAAAATGAAAGGTGACTACTAGAGGAGTAGTCTGTGGGAGACCAGAAATGAAAAGATATGTGGGTGCTTCTCAGCTCTCCTAATGATAGTGCTTGTATTTTACTGTGGTGTCTATTTGATTCACCTAAAACTTCAGTGTGCCATTGATTAGAAGCTTGGTTTTGAAAGTATGAATTTTGGTTCTGGTTGTTGTTTAGTTTTGGTTTTAAATATTTACAGAATATCGCAGACTTCCTCAAATGGGTGAGTAAAAGGACCACGGGGTTTTATTTGGTTCTGCTCCTTCATTTTTTGGATGAGGAGAGCAGACAAGTTAACTGGTTTGGTCGAGATGCCTGAGCTAGTTTCTGTGAAACCTGGAGCTAAAGCCCAGGCCCTCCTGAGTTCAGCTTTACATACTGCTTGACTGCTAATTTTAGGAAATTGAACTGGTTTCTTTATAAAGGCACAAACCTTAAAGATCCATGTTTCTGTATGTCTTTGAGATTTTTAAAAGTTTTTAGTTTTTAATTTCACAGGAGTTACAACTAGGAATAGCTATTAATGATTGAGTAGGGGAAGCATTATGAAGAAGAAACTAGTGTTTGCCTATGTTTTCCCTTGTGAGTGATGTAGTAGGTAGATAAATATATGACTGAGAATTATAAACGTTGGAATTTATCTAGTGCATTGCCCTCTTGTTCCTTGTCTCCATGGATATCTTGTACATTAGTCATTTTGTGTATCTCTTTTGGTCCTAAAAGCATACATACCTAGTAACTATTCTGATTCTTAATAGTTTTTTCTTTTTAATGTTTTATGGGGATATTAATTTGCTTATTTTTAAAATTCTGAAATATTAGTATTGTATCACTTTTATAACTGCTTAATGTTTAAAGCACTCTCCAGTTACCAGTTTTACTGTTGTAAAATAATTGGAGTTGAAGAATGAATATTCCATTTTAAAAAATAGTAGAGTTTGGTAGAAGAAAAGTAGACATTTGACTCAGGGCCACACAGACCATCAGTGTTTGAGGAGGAGCTAAAATTCCGATCATTTTGGACTCAGTTCTATTCCCATAACACCATATAGCATTTCTAAGATGACTCCAGTGAAATTTGAAAACTCCCAGAAATGTTAACACAGGGAAGTATGTGCAATTTTCCCTTTTATTTTTGGAAGAGATTAAAACTACCAAATTGGCTAGACTATTGTTCTTATATAATTTTTAGTGCAAAAATGTTTCATGGTCAACGAGGGCTTTTTTAGGTATCTCTGCTTTAATCCATACATTTTAGGTATCTAACAATTACATCCACTCACTGTGTTATTTTTAAATTCAACAGGCACTGTGCTAGATAGGCATTGGCCAAAAAGGAAAAAGCAAGTAAGAGGTTTTAAACATCCTTAAGTTTATGGTATAGTTCTGGCCTATGTATTCTGGAAATGTTTTGGCATTTCTAGGGTTTCTCCCCCACTCCCCCGCCTTTTATAGAACAGTTAATTGAGCTTCTGACCCAGGTTGTGATTGTAGATTCCTATGGTGTGTAAGACAATATCCTCCTTTACTGCTGCTGCTAAGTCGCTTCAGTCATGTCCGACTCTGTGTGACCCCATAGACGGCAGCCCACCAGGCTCCCCCGTCCCTGGGATTCTCCAGGCAAGAGCACTGGAGTGGGTTGTCATTTTCTTCTCCAGTGAATGAAAGTGAAAAGTGAAAGTGAAGTCGCTCAGTCGTGTCTGACTCTTCGTGACCCCGTGTACTGCAGCCTACCAGGCTCCTCCATCCATGGGATTTTCCAGGCAAGCGTACTGGAGTAGGTTGCCATTGCCTTCTCTGCCTCCTTTACTGGAGCCCCTCAAATGAATTTCCTTAACATCTGGAAAGTTTTTAAGATTCCACATGTCACTTTTAGGTATTTAGTTGATGCTATTATTCTTTTAACGGGCTGTCCTTGCCTCCATGTCTCTGCTTATGTATTGCAATCCTAACATTTTTGACTTGAGTCACCAGGGACAAGTCTTGATTCCCTGGGTGTTAACTTCATGTTTTGTTATGAAGGTACAAAGGTAGTTGTCAAGAATAACTTAAAGAGGTGAGAGTTTAAAAGGAGTTACTGACATACGTTCTTCCATTCAGCAGAAATTGACTGAGTGCTTACTGTATGCTTGGGTTTATGTCAATAAGGATTTAAAAAGATAAGAGGTGACCCCACCCTGGAACTGCTCACATCCTGGTTGGTATATCAGGTTTGAAAACAGGTGTGAAATGAAATAAGTATTTTAATATATCAGTGCTCTGTAAGCACCCTGGAAGGGAAGGGGACCTTTTCAAAGAGGAGTTGAGAGTTGAACTGGCCATTGAAGGGTGAGTAGGAGTTTTCCACATGGCCCACGTTAACAAGATTTCAAGCAGCACTTGGAAAGGATGATAGTTCTAGCTCTCCTTTCAGTTCAGTTCAGTCGCTCAGTCGTGTCCGACTCTTTGCAACCCCATGAACCACAGCACTCCAGGCCTCCCTGTCTATCACCAACTCCCGGAGTCCACTCAAACCCATGTCCATTGAGTCGGTGATGCCATCCAACCATCTCATCCTCTGTTGTCCCCTTCTGCTCCTGTCCTCAATCTATACCAGCATCAGGGTCTTTTCAAATGAGTCAGTTCTTCACATCAGGTGGCCAAAGTATTGGAGTTCCAGCTTCAACATTGGTCCTTCCAATGAATATTCAGGACTGATCTTCTTTAGGATGGACTGGTTGGATCTCCTTGCAGTGCAAGGGACTCTCAAGAGTCTTCTCCCAACACCACAGTTCAAAAGCATCAATTCTTCGGTGCTCAGCTTGCTTCATAGTCCAACTCTCACATCCATACATGACCACTGGAAAAACCATAGCCTGACTGGACGGACCTTTATTGACAAAGTAATGTCTCTGCTTACTCACTACTATACTAAGCACACTATGCCTTTTACCTTGTTTAACCCTCCTAACCCCCCTAATGAGGCAGCCTTGTTACCCTCTTTATACCGATAAGGGCCCTGAGGTTCAGAGAGATTAATTACTCAAGGTCATATAGTTTGAAGTGGTGGAGCTTAGATTCATTTCCCATGTGTCTAATTGAAAATCCCTGAACACCTAACCATTATGAAACATGACTTCACCGAAAAGAGAGGAATGTAAAAGAGAGTGGTGTCTCCATGGGTCGTAGGGAATCCAGCTTATTATTCTCAGAGAGAGTGTGACAGTGGTAGGTGACACTGGAAAGACTCAGGTCATTTAGGCTCAGCATTTTAGAACCTCATGTTCTTGCCTGTAAGTTCTTAAGTTCTTTGTGGAAATGGAGTGCCCACATGAGCCTTAAGCAAAGTCAAGGGCAGTGTGAGTGACATTTTCAGTGGTAACTCCAGAAACATCATGGAGAGAAGAGATGGTGAATTCTAGGCTTAGAAGCAAAAGGACACGTGAAGAGGGTGCTTCTGTTGTCCCAGTAAAAGACACAAGAACTCCAGGTGGGATAGCGAGGCTGGAGGGGAGTGGGTCAGTTAGAAATGATGGTGGGGCTCCATGGTGACTTGGGAAGGTACAGGAGATATGGAGATGGACTGAGTGACTATTCGGGAGGGTGGCTCATACGGTAAAGAATCTGCCTACGATGCAGGAAACCCAGATTTGATCCCTGGGTGGGGAAGATTCCCTGGAGAAGGGAATGGCCACCCACTTCAGTATTCTTGCCTGAAAAATCCCGTGGACGTTGATGCCTGTTGGGCTACAGTCCATGGGGTCACAGAGTTGGCCACAACTGAGCACAGCAGCACAGCGTTTTCTTGGTCAGAAATGCAGGGTTATGGGAGGAAGAAGTGGTTTGAGTGGGAAAAGTGCGAGTTGAGTTTGAGTTTGAGTTGAGTTGAGTTACCTTGTTTAACCCTCCTAATGCCCCTAATGAGGCAGCCTTGTTACCCTCTTTATACCGATAAGGGCCCTGAGGTTCAGAGAGATTAATTGCCCAAGGTCATATAGTTTGTAGTGGTGGAGCTTAGATTTATTTAGAATCTGGGTTTCCTGCATTGAGTACTTCATGGAGAAATACATGAGGAAGGCAGCTGATCTGTAGTTGGACACAGCGAGTCTTGAGTTCAGGAGTCATGGATTGGGCTTGTCTAAGCTGGAGGTGTTCTGGGAGTAAAAGCCATGAGCAACTTGAGGCTTGAACCCTGGGGGAACCCTGGAACCCTCCTTGATTGCTGCTGTGGAAGAGACCAAGAGTAGATAGTTGGGAGAGACAGAAGGTCATCCAATTAATTGGCAAACTCTAGTTCTAGTCACTCAGCTTTTGTGATGGTATTTTAAATTATGCAGAACATTAAAATTGCTATTATAAAAATTGAAGTCAGTTTCTGAAGCTTAGAATGTTTTACTTTGCCCTCTTTTTAGAACTTCCTATGGCTCCAAGGTCAATTTTGTCCCCAATGAAGCCTCATGCTTTTGTACTGTGTATACTGGTAATGTTGGTTTTTCTTCTGAAATCTCTCCAGGCTGCCCTGAAGAGAACGGTTCGCTAGGAGACATATATTTCTAATTTCAGGTCCTTTCATTCCTGGTACTTGAAAGACCACAGTGGGGAGGAGGAGAGGTACAGAGAGTGAGGCTTAGACAAAAAGCATTGGACAAGACTGTACTACTTTTATATATACATCCAGGACTTCCCTAATTCATTTTTATGAACTGCTTTGCTTTTGGCAAAGAATGAGGATAAAATAACTTGTCTGGCTACACTGACAGAAGATAAGTTCATTTAGCATAGAATACCATCTGTGAGTTTAGTAGAAGGGTTCAACTAGAAGTCTTGCAGAAATCTAAGAAGTAAAATCCCTCAGTCAATGAAATCCCACTTCAGACAGGCCCAAGTACTGAACTGTATTCTCCTTTGTTTTAGAAGATTGCAGAGAGAAAGCACATGCCTCAGATAGTACATCAGTTAAAGAAAATTTGAAGGTCTTGGACTCCTAGTGAGATTGACTTGGAATTTCATTTTGTAATCTAGGTAGTCCCAAACCATTTCTTGAATTATAATATTACATAGAGCATTTCTATGCATTTAGTGATATGTAAAGCCCAAGAGATAGGGTTTAGGAGATGATGGGGAAAATACTGAAAGTTTAGGACTTCAGCTAATTGATTGTATACTCCTGAAGGGCTGTGTGGCCAGACCTCAGAGAACACTGAATGAATGAGATGGATCGCAAACAGCAAGTTCATCTTTAAGCTTTCATATAAAAAAAATCACCTGCTGGGATGCTTTTAAGACTTGTGAGTTATTGTCTGAGGCTGGCAAGAATTCCTAACTGGGAGGGGATCCTGGCTGTTAGTTCTCTTCCACCCCTCACCTCTTGGCCATAATAATGCTTGAGAGAAATCCCAAGTAGATTCTCTGTGAGAAGGCTGGGGCCCCCTGGCTTATGCCTTCACTTTTGTTCATACAGGAATGTTCAGGGATGGCTTGTGTGCCTGAAATAGAAATCGCTACATTGTATTCCTTGTTGGAAAGCTGAGTATCCCAGCAGCCGGGAGAAATACATGTTTTGAGAGAGCCAAGCCATTGACCAAAGGAAGGCCCGCCGAGTGAGGCGGTTGGATTGTTGGGCTGGATGGCCTTAAATGGTCATCACAGTCAGTACAGCCCAGAGACTTAAAAATAGGTTTGGGGTTTATAAGATACTACAGTGTATATCTACATGGGAATCTTTTCCAGCCTAAAAGTACAATTCTCTGCTTCTGGATCAAGTACTTTCCTAGGTATAATTAGTTTGATTTGCGAGTAGTGGAGAAGACCAAGAATGAAGACAGCAGTGCTCTCAGAATAGAGCTAAATTCCAGAGACGGAGTAGTAAACAAGACTGACCTGGTCCCTGCCCTCATGGCAATAAAGAAGCTACTAAGTGAAGTGTGAAAAATGTTGTAATCCAGGGGCGGGAGAGCCAGTAGAGTGCCCATGTGTTCATGCTCTTTCTGTATCCTTTCATCGTGATATCAAGTATGGGTTGAATGGAATGTCTATGATACCACAGTGCCTGTGCTAAATGTTAGGTAGAGAATGATGACCAAGAAACCTGATCTCTGCCTCCACTGAGAACTTATTCTAAGGACCCTGAAAACATGTACAGCAAACTCTTTGTTAGGTGCAGCAGTTCTGGGGTCCTTTCTTTTTTTCCAGATCCCTAGTTTCATAGCCATCCCCAGCCCCTCAGCCTCTTCTGCCTTTGAGGCTCTCTGCATCACGACGTCCACTCTCCCTGTGGCAATGTTGGTGAGGTCCCTGCTGCGTGCACAGCTCTTTCCTTTGAAGAAACCTGATACCGACTGTACATTCAAACCAAGTTGGATTTCGTAAAGGTGGGGGTGGGAGCCAACGTATAAAATAGCCCTTTTGAACGAACCTCTTCTGTTCCATTGATGTTCCCTCTCTGAATTCCAGATTGGCGGCAGTAAGCACACAATGAATGACCACCTACACGTCAGCAGCCACGGACAGATCCAGGTTCAGCAGCTGTTTGAGGATAACAGTAACAAGCGGACAGTGCTCACGACACAACCAAATGGGCTTACCACGGTGGGCAAAACGGGGTTGCCAGTGGTGCCGGAGCGGCAGCTGGAGAGCATCCACAGACGGCAGGGGAGTTCCACCTCTCTGAAGTCTCTGGAAGGCATGGGGAAGGTGAAAGCCACCCCCATGACTCCGGAGCAAGCGATGAAGCAATACATGCAAAAACTAACCAGCTTTGAACACCATGAGATTTTCAGCTACCCTGAAATATACTTCTTAGGTCCAAATGCAAAGAAGCGCCAGGGCATGACAGGCGGGCCCAACAACGGTGGCTACGACGACGACCAGGGGTCCTATGTGCAGGTGCCCCACGATCACGTGGCTTACAGGTACGAGGTCCTCAAGGTCATTGGGAAGGGGAGCTTTGGGCAGGTGGTCAAGGCCTACGACCACAAAGTCCACCAGCACGTGGCCCTGAAGATGGTGCGGAACGAGAAGCGCTTCCACCGGCAGGCGGCCGAGGAGATCCGCATCCTGGAGCATCTGCGCAAGCAGGACAAGGACAACACCATGAACGTCATCCACATGTTGGAGAACTTCACCTTCCGCAACCACATCTGCATGACATTCGAGCTGCTCAGCATGAACCTCTATGAGCTCATCAAGAAGAACAAGTTCCAGGGCTTTAGTCTGCCTCTGGTTCGCAAGTTCGCCCACTCCATCCTGCAGTGCCTGGACGCTTTGCACAAAAACAGGATAATTCACTGTGACTTGAAGCCCGAGAACATTTTATTGAAGCAGCAGGGTAGAAGCGGGATTAAAGTGATTGATTTTGGCTCCAGTTGTTATGAGCACCAGCGGGTCTACACATACATCCAGTCCCGTTTCTACCGGGCCCCGGAAGTGATCCTTGGCGCCAGGTATGGCATGCCCATCGACATGTGGAGCCTGGGCTGCATCCTCGCAGAGCTCCTGACTGGTTACCCCCTCTTGCCTGGGGAGGATGAAGGGGACCAGCTGGCCTGTATGATTGAACTGCTGGGCATGCCCTCCCAGAAACTGCTGGATGCATCCAAACGAGCCAAAAATTTTGTGAGCTCCAAGGGTTATCCTCGTTACTGCACTGTCACGACTCTCTCAGACGGCTCCGTGGTCCTCAATGGTGGCCGTTCCCGGAGGGGGAAACTGAGGGGCCCACCAGAGAGCAGAGAGTGGGGGAATGCACTGAAGGGGTGTGACGATCCCCTCTTCCTTGACTTCTTAAAACAGTGTTTAGAATGGGATCCTGCAGTTCGCATGACCCCTGGCCAGGCTTTGCGGCACCCCTGGCTGAGGAGGCGGCTGCCAAAGCCTCCGACGGGGGAGAAGACGTCTGTGAAGAGGATCACTGAGAGCACTGGTGCTATCACATCCATTTCCAAATTACCTCCACCTTCCAGCTCAGCTTCCAAACTGAGGACTAATCTGGCACAGATGACAGATGCCAATGGGAATATTCAGCAGAGGACAGTATTGCCAAAACTGGTTAGCTGAGCTGAGCCCCCCGATGCTGGTAATTCTGAAAGATACGACATTGCTGAGCCTTATTGGGTTGAAAAAGAGTAGCTCAGACCTGTTTTTATTTGCTCAATAACTCGACTCATTTGTATCTTTTCGGCACTTGTTTTAATGTAAGAAAGTTTGTTTTGTTTTATAAAATACATGGGGACAATGCTTTAAGTTTTTATACTTTCTGAAACTGTTTTTGTGTTCTAAAAGTACGATGAGCCTTACTGTAATTAGTGTGGCAGAGTAATAAACATCAGTGGCAGGCCATTGATCATGTCATGACTGCCGCGCATCTACAGATTGGTGTCAGAGACATTCACTATGTCTTCATGGTTCATAGTGTATTCTCCCCAAGGTGATTGCCTCTGAAGGCCCCCCCGCCCCCAACAAGCCCTTCTCTCTCCACACTCCAGGGTCATGCACAGGTGCAGCATGTCCTGCTTTGTTTTCCATAAGTTACCTGGGTGGTAGTGATGGTGGGAGGAGGATGGTCAGGACGAAAATGATATTGTAAGAAAAATTGCACCTTAGAGGTTTTTTCCCCTGAAATAGTGCTCAGAGACAAAATCCCCACAGTTGAAATGCTCAGTTAGCATTTTGACGTTCTAAAGGCCAGCCAAGCAAACCTGGTGGATGAATGGAAATGCGTGTGTCCCTCCAAATTCTCCAATGTGATCAGTGAGCCATTTTGCAAAGAAGTCTCGTTTAACAGAATTTGGTTTTGCACCTAAAGTTAGAAATGTATTCCATGAACTAACTGTTCTTCCCTTCTCTTTGCTTTTCTCCCCGCTGTTCCTCTTTCACCACACATCTGTTGCTTGCATCTAATTTCTTTTCCTTCCGTCAAATACATATCCCAGACTGTTAATACAGAAAAGAGACATTTTTAGCTGTGATTATGACCATCTTTTTCATATTCCAATTTAAAAAAGAATAGCCTAGCTACTTAAAGTGGGGATTTCCATAGTCCAAAGACAGTTTAGCAGACTCGAGTGAGTTCACACTTCAGGTGCCACAGTAAGGTTCTTTTAGCCTGGGAAAGCATCACCTCTTTAAAAAGAAAGAGGATTGAAAATCCTCTTCTTCAACAGACGTCAATTGTCCTTGTCCAGCAAGGCCAATTTTAACAAAATCTAAGGAGGAAAATTTCAGCCTCAAGTTAAATGGTTTGACTTACTCTGTGCATCATTAGAAGAACCATAGACATTGCATTCCTGTTTTATTTTACTTTTGTTTGGATTGCACTTGATTGTTTTCATGGGAATGACACTTTACCTGTAAAAGTAACTCTTGAGAGTTAGGTAAAAGAATATTTTCTCCTCTGAATAATAATTATTTTCACAGTGAAAACTTCAGTATTTTATCACTAATGTATGAGCAGTGATACATATCAATTTCAAGGCACGTGGAAAAAAATTTAGTTATGTGCAATTTAATATAGAAAGATTTCTGCCTGTTTGGACAATAGGTTTGGGTAGTATAAAATAGGATAAATACTCTTTTATATGCACAGATATTATTGTATGGATTGCCTGTAAATTGATTTACAAGTACTTAAAGCATGGTCCCCAGTGAGGCCAAGAAAGTTTCCGGTTAAGTTCTTTTAATATTAATCCTACAGTTTCTCTTGCTTTAAAAAAGAAAAAGAGTAGTTTTGAATAAAACACTTTACTTATCTTGAGGCTTTGTCAGTTGATGGTGGAGAAAAATGCTCAGGAAATATTACAGATATTTGCCAAAAAATCAGTAATAAGATTAGCTTATTAATAAAGTAGTGGTGTTGATATTTGCTTTACTATTTAAGGGTGTCACTGATAAATTAATTTATACTTCTGTATTTAGAAATTATAGCTTCTTTCCCCTAGTCAAATTCTTTAGCCTGTTGTACACATTTCTGTGTAATCTATGGAAGTGCAATAATGTTAGTTGCATTTTAAATGATGCTCATGTGATCAGTCAGTGGCTTATAGAATTTAAAGATTGTGTATTATTAAAATTTTGGCTTAAAGGCATAAGAAGTGTAAGACTCGTGGTGGCTTTAGAAAACCATAAGCCTCTTAACGATGGTTAGTGTCTTTAGGTCATTAAAACAAACAGAAACATAAAGGCTATTTTCCCCTTGCAATGCTCCTCTTCCGCCGTATCCACTCTCAAGATTTTCACTGAAATAAATGAACCTGAGCCTGCCATTAATATGAATTTCCCTATAGAATGATTATCCATGTTAAAGTTTGTAAACAGTCTAATACTGCTTGTCTCCTCCCCCACCACACAGAACTGGTTCTTCACATGCCAACAGTGCATTTGTGACTGTGTTTATTCACAAATGTAACCGGAAGCTTTTAAGCCAAACTAAAATGTGCGGCACTGTGGGGCTCCCCCCACTGCACTTCCTAAATACAGTGAAACTCCCCTCATTCACAAAGAGCCACCACGTTCAGTGTTTAGTGATAGAGCTGCTTTTTAAGTCTAGCTTAATTATAATGTCAAAGAAAAAGACAAATGTTGCATCGTTGTGATTTTAAAACATAAATCAGTGAAGGGCTCTGATAGGCTAGTAGGAGTTGGCTTGGAAACAGTCCTTGGTCTCACAGGTTACCATTGTCTAGGGATGTCTGAGCTGTTTTCAGATTTAAGAGCACAGTGTGGTCTGGTCTTTGGTTGTGGTCTCATCTGGCTCCGTTTCTTGCACCCCCAGAGCGTGCATTACCACTTACGTGTGTTGCTACAACAGTGATGCAAGACAGTGTAGATTAACAGTAGAGGAGAAATTGTGCCCTTAGTGATAACAATGTGCCTTTTGTTCTGAATGCCATGTTGTAGGGCGTGCATTTTTTGGCCTCTTTAACTCTTTGAATACTAGGCAGTAAGAATGGAACCCACCTCTGCAAAGAGACATCTGTCTTAAACATTCAGATACTTACTGGCCTTAATAGAAACCATAAGGCGTAAATCATTGTCAAGCACCAAAAAAGGTCACCACTGGTTAGTTACACATGGAATTCCTATGTTTAAGGGGTTAAAGATGGTCTTTGTTGTATCTTAACATCAGACTGATTTTTTAAATATTTTTTTTTTTGTTATGCTAACACTAGACAAAAATCGACTGTATTTGTAAAAATTTACCTCAAACCATTTAATTTTATAGTGTGATTAATCCCAGGGCATTTGGTATGAACCAAAGTGCATTCCTTTTATATATGCCTGGCTCTAGTAAGGATGGCCAGGGATTTTTACAATTTGGGTGCAAGGCACTTAAGCCACTTTTAAACTTACTAGGTGGTTTGGAGTCATGTGGAAGGACTCCATCAGAATGTTAGGAAACACTTTAGGCACCAGTAGCATTGGGCCATATTGGAATCTTCAAAGTGTGAATTATTTTCAAGAGAGCATTCATTTTTGTAATTTTTTTCATCAAGAATATTCTGGTAAGCAGAAGACTTAAAAACAAACTGATTTGGTTGGTAAAGGTTTTAATATTGCCCAACATAATGCTGTGGTAGCATTAAAAAAAAAAGTATTTGTGAACTCTGTTTCTTAGGGGCTTGTACATCTCTGCTATGGACATAGATGAAATTAATTGTAATTATACTCAGCTCAACTGCTACAGTTATGTCTAGGCAGTGGCTTGGGTTTCTATCGAGCAACAACTTAGACACGTGACTGTAATATGCTGCAACTGTGTGTACTGAAAATATGTGAAAATGGTTGAATGTGGACTGTGTATATATGTATGTAAAAATTTCTGTGAGATGCTGCTGTCGCCACTTAACATGAAATATGTTCTAGTGGATTTTAATCCTAGTGGCCAGTTCTATGATACTGTATGTATTGTACAGCTGATGACAGGAGTAAGACTGTTCAGTGAATATTTGTTAAATTTTATTGTCGTGGCCAGAGATAATTTCAGAATAAAATTTTAATGTCCTACCTTACTTTTCTCCCCTTTTCTAACTATAATTTTACTCCTGATCCATTTCTGGTGTTAGTCTTGGTCTAGTAGCCTGGAGAGAGTTTAGAATACAAATATTTTTCAGCAATCACCAATTATTTTTTTATTAGTTCCATATAAATGTACAGATTCCAAGTCAGAAAGGCTAGAGTTTTAGTTAGATCACTCTTGCTTTTTCTCAATGTATTTTGTTCTTTTACCTATATTATTTTTGTGATCTTCTGCTATATTCTCTATCTTATATTTAGTATCTTGTAGAACTTCAGATCTTTTGTGTGTGTGTGTGTTTTAATTTCTTTTTAATTTTCAGGGCCTTGGGAGCAGAGTCGAAATTATTTCCCACTGGTCTTCATTCTCCCCTGTACTTAAAGTCCTGGTAAATTATTCTTAATGTGCTCACCAGCTCCTCCATATTTTTTTTAATGCTTATGCTTTTGCAGTTCTTGTACTCGTGGTCTCTTTGGTTCACATTTTTGGGAGTTTTTAGTGGCTCCTCTAGTCATGGCTGGATCAGAAAGTAAGGCCTGTGAACTGCAGCTAGCTCGTGATTTGTCAAGTTCAGTTAATACCAAGCGGAGAGTTTACTCACAGATGACAGTGAGCAGATGCTGTGGTAATTTGTCAGACATTGCAGGGTTATTATGTAGACAAATATTTCCCTCTTGTGGAAAGAACTACCTCACATTTTTATTTACACCCGTCCTGCCAGCAACAGCAGAGGAACTACTTAGTGCGGCTTCCTGCAGCAGAAGGGGGCTACGCCGAAAACGAGGGCATGCTAGGAGCTCCCAGCCCCAGGCTTGGTCTTATCACAGCCTAGGTCGTGGACTTCCGGAATTGCTTCTCTTGTTTCTCAGAGTTCTTACCCAGTGACAAAATACCAACCAACCAAGAAACCCAGTATATTTGATATGAATTTTTAAGAGATGTGCATTATGTATGAAAATGAAAGTTGATGCTAAAGCTACAGTTTAAAATACTGTCCAGATTTGACAGAGCAGATGATAGCTCTTGTTCATTCTCTGTCATCAGATCTTCTCAAAGTTCTTTCTTAAATTCATATATGCTACTTTTTATTTGAATTTCTGTAATCTTTTGGAATAAATACATAAATATTCTTGGAACCTCAAAGTTGTCTTCAAACTAGCACTGGAGGGTGTTCCTAGCTGGCATTGGTATTGATGTTTTAGAGCAAGAGAAATTAGTTTATTTTCTGTTTTGGAAAAAGAACTGTTGAGAGAGATTTGAAAAAAGGGTATTTGTGACTTTGTTTCATTGCTGTTTTAAAAAAGTTTGAATTACACTGCATTTCTTTTGGGCAATTAGGCAAATAAACACTTGTCATGAGTGATGCTTAACACCTTCCAAAATGAAAAATGACTTGCCAGCGCATTACACATACATAAGAAAATTGCATCTTACTGCAAAGGATTTGGTTTCTTTGGTTTGTCTTTGACTTAGTGTTTTGCTGTGGTCACATCCTTAATATCTGCTACATATCGTATATATGGGAAGAAGAAACATAATTGCCATTCCTTTGCATCTCAAGGACATTTAATGAGCAAACTAAATTAATATTCATTCCTCTGAGGAAAGCTGACATTTTAGGAGTATTAACTAGCCGTCTATAGAAGGGAGCAACAAGACATATAACAACTCCCATGTGTTCCAGAGCTTCTTGTATGCTCTTTATGAAGAAAGCCTCCCAGATCTCATGGTGGTGTGTGAACATCACTTCAGCCTTGTTCATCCCTCTGAACTGTAATTACCCTAATTTGATAGAAGTGACTTGCTCCAAAGTGACTGCAAAAAAACGGCCTCAGGTTGCAATCAGATAAAGAACTTTGCTCTTGGACAATAAAGGAAAATCCCTAATTGTACATCACAACCAAAAATTTAGAAAGGGGAGAAATTTTGAGCTAGCAGTGGGCATTTCTATTATTTGAATAAATTGTATATCAGTTTCCAAGAATATTTTTTAAAAGGGGAGAAACTACAAAGACAAAGCAAAATGAAACTGAGGCCTAGGGTAGCTTAGTCTCTTGGTATATCTAATAGCTAAATGCACTGTCAGCGCACCCTTTAGTTAATTTAAGAAAGAGAGACTTCTCATATTGCCATATGGGGGGAGATTAATTATAATGGCTTTATTCTTTATTGTTCTTAACATATGCTTTTACATATGAATGTATGAAGATATTTTTGATTCTTCACTAAATCTCAGGGATTAAAAGTTAAATTTGACTGACTAGCAGCAGGTAAATCTCTAAAATTCAAACTTACTCAGGTTTCCTCCTCTCCTTTGCCTCCCTATTTAAGAAACAGAATGCCTGCCAAAGAAATATATAAAAATTAAAATTCCAAATATAATTTAAAAATACCAAATTGTAAATAAACCAATTTTACAAACAGAAATATTGTGTCTTTCCTTGCTTTTTCCTCCAAATTATTTCCCCTCCTAAGTTTGAGGAGTTTTAAGTATCTAAACTATTTCTTCCCTTATAGAAACGAAGTGTGTTATTTACAAAACAAAAACCCATGAACAGGCTTGCGTCATTTAAGAGCTTATTGAATAGTTTTCTGTTGTTTAGGGGGAAATACGATTAGCGTACAAGCAGTTTATAAAGATTTTCAGGAAAAGGTGCATGGGTAAGTTTGGGCTGATACTTTTATCCTTTTTTCTGAAGAGGGATACCTAACCTAATTTACCTTTTATCTAGAGTTCAATTTATTTGAATTTTTGGCTTGAGTAGCCTTACATTTTAAAAAAGAACACAAAAACCACCACCCCCAGATATCCATCTTATTAATATCTATTGTAGATGGCATTCATCTGTCAAATATTTATTGAATGCCTACTACATGTCAGGTATTAGGCACTAATGATATATGTTGGTGAACAAAACAGACAGTTCCTATCTTTAGGTGTTTAGACTGGGAAATAAGCTATTAGACAAGCAAATACATGAATAAATACATAGTCGTAAGTGTAAGAAAAGCTGTAAAGAAAAAGTACAGTGGTGTTGTGTAGTGAGGATAAAGTGGGGAGGTTGCGTTGTATGGATCAAGAATGGCTTCACTAGTGAACAGAGGAAGGAGGGCATGGACAGAAGCACTGAGCTAAGGGCAAGGCATGTGTGAGCGATTAAAGGAAGGTCCTTGCAGCTGAAACTTGCAAGAACCACAAGAATGAGAGAACCTGGTGTGACATGAAGCTGGGGAGCTAACTGGGCCCTAGGCCATGCCAAGCCTTGTAGGTGCTGTCAAAGATTTTGGTTTTTATCCTATGTGCAAGCAACCATGGGATTTTAAGGAGGAAAATGCCCTGAGCAGATGGACTGTCCCCGGCTGTCTTTAGCAGAATGTGCTGAGAGGGGTCAGAGTAGAGGAAAGAAAACCAATGCAAAGTGTTCTCAGGAGATGTAAGTTGAGAGCCTAGGGCAGGAATGGAGATTTTCAAAGAGGATGGATTGGAGGGCTTTTTAAGATGCAGAATTATTAAGGTAGAAATAATAGTGGTGTTTCTTTGTGCATGAAAAGTAGCTGTTGCTATTTTAGTGTCTGATTTGCTACATTGCATCAAAAGGAGATACAGTTTCTGGTTTGCTGGAGAAAAGAGAAGGGTGAAGATTAATGCCTTTTGATACAGAGTTATTATAAAGTACTAGTAAGCTATTTATCTCTTGCTGAAATTTGAGGACTTTGAGTCAAATCTCATTTATTAATTGAATTAAAAAATTTTTCAGGAATTGTATGTTTAAAAGAATTTGTAAAAAAGAAAGAAAAAAGATGGAAAAGGGGGCTTGTGGAGGTGGGCTAAGCCAAATCACCCCCCAACAGCTATCCTCTTCTTTAGGTTTCCATCATCTCTTCCTCCCTCCTTCTTTCCATAGAAGTCATACTTTTAGTGTACAGACATTTGAATACAACAAAACAAAATGACCACCCCCACCCCAAGAAAAAAGAGAAGGTGAAGGAGATAGATTCCAGTTAACTTTATGTTAACTCAGAAGATAAGATTAGATAGAAAATATTAATAAAAGATGAAATTCTGAGCAAGGAAAGGTTATTTGTGCTCCTGCGAGATAAGGAAAGCTTCAGGGAGTGGGTCTCCAGCCAGGTCTTGGTGATCCAACTGGTAGAAAAAGAGCATTCTAGAAGAGACTTACTACAACTGGGCCTGGCATGTAGCATACATTCTTCTGGTCATCCAATATTTATTAAGGACTTTGTGTATATGATTTTTTTCCTTGGCCTAATGTAAGGGCTAGGCAGAGACTGAGCTTTTTTTGTTTGTTTGCTTTTTGCAGAATAAGAAAGCAAAGGATAATTCCTTTGTTTTGAAGGGTGAAGCCTTTTTGTCTTGTGGTTTCCTCAGATGTGGCACATTCTCAAGTCACAACTCCTGTACAAATGCATGCTCTGTGAAGAATGCCTTTCCCAAACTGTTTCTCGGTGGGCCTCAGTTCAGGCCAGATATCATCACTTCCTCTCCAAAGCCCTCCTTTACCTGAGCTTGGGCAAGGTGGCCCTTTCCAAAAGCTAACATTGGCAGTCTTAGCACCTGGGAGGAAATTTTGCTGAGTAGAAGGTGAATGGAAATGATGTGAGATCCTTTGCCCTGCTTCCCTCCATCTTACCCTCTGGGCATTCACTGCCAACAGAGCAGGAGCAGAGAGGTGTCTGGAGATACCATTTTAATAGAGGAGGGGGGCCAGATGTGTAACAGATAATCCTGAAAACATCAGGTATAAATCATGAGAAGTGTCATGAGGGAAAAGGAGCTAGATATTGTGAGAAAGAAAAGTGGACTGGGCAGTCAGCAAAGCCCCCTCTGGTATGATGGTGTTAGTGTGGTATTCTGAAGGGTGAGGGCAGCTCAGAAGCCCAGGACATGTACACATTGCTGTATTTAAAATACATAATCAATAAGGGTCTGCTGGGTAGCACAGAGAACTCTGTTTAATATTATGTAACAACATAAATGGGGAAAGAATTTGAAAAAGAATAGATACATGAATTTATATAACTGAATCACTTTGCTGTACACCAGAAACTGTCACAACATTGTTAATCAGCTGTGTGTGTGTGTGTGTGTGTGTGTATGTTCAGTCATATCTAACTTTATCTGACCCCCATGGACTGTAGCCCACCGGGCTCTTCTGTCTATGAAATTTTCCAGGCAAGATACTGACTGGAGTGGGTTGCCATTCCCTTCGCCAGGGGATCTTCCAGACCCAGGAATCGAACCTGTGTTTCTTGTATCTCCTGCATTGGCAGGTGGCTACTTTACCACTGCGCCCCACCCCAGGAAGCTCTAATCACCTATATTCCAATGTAAAATAAAAAAGTTAAAAAATTATTAAAAAATTAAATAAAATCAGTTAAAAGAGAAAAAGGAAATCCCAGGGCATGGCAGAAGGCCTGTGAACCTGGAATTTGGGATTTGGTGACCAACTACCACAACATTGTTAATCAACTGTGTGTGTGTGTGTGTGTGTGTGTGTGTGTGTGTGTGTGTTCAATCATACCTGACTCTTTGTGATCCCCATGGACTGTAGCCCACCAGGCTCCTCTGTCCATGGAATTTTCCAGGCAAGAATGCTGACTGGAGTCAAAGGGAAAGATGACACAAGATGAGGAGGAGGAAAAAGGGAGGCCAGACCACAGAAAAGGCTGTTTAGACCACGTTGAGGAGTTGGGAATTTGTTCTGAATGCCCCAGGAAGCTGTTGAAGCATTTAAAGCAGATTTTTAAACAGTCATTCAGATTTCCTCTGGAGAAACACTGGAAGGGAGCCAAGTGGAAACGGTGAGACTTGGTGAGACAGTGGAGCCCTAACCGCCTGAGAGAACTTAGGGACAAAGTCTGATAGGATTAATAAAGGCCCCACAACGCAGGTTCTCTTTAGGAAGTGAGGTGAGCTGGGGGTTAAAAGACCATGCCAAAGGTACTATTTGTGTTGTTATTGTTATAACTAGAGTTGTGTAGACTGAGGTGAAAGTGTGTTTTATAAAATGTGACTATATAAAAATTACAGATAAGTAAAACATTTCTATCTAACAAATCTGAGAGAGGACTACTTGCCTATAAAATCTCAAGGTGCACCAATTCAATTTAATTAATCTATTAAGGACTTTTTAAATCACTAAGAAAAACACATTAATAAACCACAAACATGACAAATGACATGTTTGAAAATTTTATATAAGAAACATAAATTGACCAAAAAAAATTAAAATTGTGATCCAAACTAATGTAAATTAGAACAATGAAAATTTTTTAACCAATAAAAATAAATAAAAAAATAAAAAATAAAACATCAACAATTAATAAAACAAAAATCCTCCCTACTAGTAAGGGTGTGGGGTGGCTCAAAACATTCATTTGATGCCGCTGGGGTACAATTAGCAGAACCTTTCTGGAGAGTAACTTGGTGACCTGCATGACAACTTCAGAAAATCTCACATCCTTTTACCTGGCAATTCTACTTCCAGAAATATCTCTCAGAATAATCCATGATATAAACAAAGATTTGTGTACAAGCATAATCATAATTATATATCAGTTCAGTCACTCAGTTGTGTCAGACTCTTTGTGACCCCATGGACTGCAGCATGCCAGGCTTCCCTGTCTATCACCAACTCCTGGAGCTTGCTCAAACTCTTGTCCATCAAGTCAGTGGTGCTATCCAATCATCTCATCTTCTCTTGTCCCCTTCTCCTCCTGCCTTCAAACTAAGGAGAAACCTTGTATCTGTCAGAGAATTGCTTAAAGTATAAGAAATTTATGCATTTTCATGGGGAAAATATTCACATCAAAATATTAAGCCAAAAACTTTCCCCTTCAAAAATAAGATTCAAAACTGAATGCCCTCTCCTCCAAAGGAGGCGGAGGCAGAGAGATGGCAAAGGAAAAACAAAGAGAAATAGACCAGTGTTTTAGCAGGGATTTGATTTTAATTTTAATTTTCTTTAGATAGTTTCCATCAATTTTCACAACAAGCATTCACATCTTAATATTTTTTTAAATCTAATATACTTTAAGAAAAAAGTATTTGTAAAGGAAGACAAAAGAGAATTAGATTGCTATAGATCCTGTGAGCAGAGCACTTTAGTAATGAGTAGACAGTTCATTTCCTGTCTCCTCCGGCTCTCGGGCACATTCCTGGACCATTTCAGCTCCTAATGCTTGCTGTGCTCTTCTCACCTCCAGTTTCCACCACCTGGATGTGGTTCTCCGGTTCTCTGCAGCCTGGCTAATGCTTGCTGTCCTTAAGCCGCAGGTGGCCATGCTTTCTCTGCCCTCCCTGTCCCCCACACCACTCAGGCCTCCCCAGGCTGTCTGAGCTGCTCCACTGTGCTTTCCCATTAATGACCCACAAGCTCTGCCTTCAGAGACCTTCAGCTTCATTGTTAGGACTGGCTTGACTGTTGGCCTTTAAGTTTCATGAGGGCCAGGACTGCTTACTATGGAATCCCCAGAGACTAGTATAGAGTTTGGGACAAAATGGTGCCTCAGTAAAAACTCTTGAGTAAGTAAAAGTGCTTGGAGAGGGTCAAAGAGAGATGTGTGCAAAAGGTTTCAGGAGAGTGAAGGAAATGGAGTGTTTCCTCAAGTGGTGAAGGAGGAGGGCTGTGTGAGGAAATGGTGGGTGCAGATCCAGTCCCAGCAGTGGATAGATGCAGAGAAAGATGACCAGCAAAGGTGGGTCAAGTGAAGATGTTTTTCCGAGTAGTAAAAGTAAATCATGCTGTTGAGTCTTCTACTTAAATTCTCCAGTGCCCTCTCATCACACTGATAAAATGGGTCATTTCCTTGACATTCCTTCAAAAGCCTCCACCATCTGTTTCCCATCTCTTTCCAACCTTATTTGACTTCATTCTCCCCAGCTCAGTATGCTCTAGCCATACTTGTCTTCTGTGTGACCCCTGGATGTCTGCCTCATTCTGCCTCAGGACCTTTGTACTTCCTGCTCCCTCCATTGAGACACTCCTCCCCTCTTTGTGTGCTGCTTGACTCATTCGTTAGATCTGATTCCACCTACTCAGATAGCACTTCCCTGACTACCCTACCAATGCCCATCCCCCCACCCCCAGTCCTTCTCCATCATACTGCCCTGTTTTATTTTTTTAAAAACATTTATTAGTATCTGGAATTATCTTATTTGTAAGTTTAATGATTGTTTATTGTCTGTCTTCCTCATTAAGTGTAACTTACATTAGACTAGTTATTCAGTTGCTCAGTCATGTCTGATTCTTTGTTACCCCATGGACTGCAGCATGCCAGGCTTCCCTGTCCTTCACTATCTCCTGGTGTTTATTCAAACTCATGTCCATTGAGTCAATGATGCCATCCACCCTCTCATCCTCTGTCACCTCCTTCTGCTCTTGCCCTCAATCTTTTCCAGCATCAGGGTCTTTTCCAATGAGTTGGCTCTTCGCATCAGGTGGCCAAGGTATTGGAGCTTCAGCTTCAGCATCAATCCTTCCAATGAATATTCAGGGTTGACTTCTTTTAGGATTGACTGGTTTGATCTCCATACAAGAGATCGTGCTAATTCTTGCTATCTCTGTATTTCCATTGCCTTAAATGGTGCTTGGAGAAGGCAATGATACCCCACTCCAGTACTCTTGCCTGGAAAATCCCATGGATGGAGGAGCCTGGTAGGCTGCAGTCCATGGGATCACTAAGAGTCAGACATGACTGAGCGACTTCACTTTCACTTTTCACTTTCATGCATTGGAGAAGGAAATGGCAACCCACTCCAGTGTTCTTGCCTGGAGAATCCCAGGGATGGGGGAGCCTGGTGGGCTGCCGTCTATGGGGTCACACAGAGTTGGACACGACTGATACGACTTAGCAGCAGCAGCAGCAGCAGCAAATGGTGCTTGGCACACAATATGTGTGTGTGTGCTCAGTCACTTTAGTCATATCCAGCTCTTTGCTGCCCTATGGACTGTAGTCTGCTAGGCTCCTCTGTCCATGGGATTCTCCAGGCAAGAATACTGAGTGGGTTCCTATGCTCTCCTCCAGGGGATCTTCCCTACCTAGGAATAGAATCCATGTCTCTTGATGGCTCCTCCATTGGCAGGTGGGCTTTTACCACTGGCCCCACCTGGGAAGCCCAACACACAGTAAGTCCTCCACAAACATTTGCTGTTGAGAGTAAGGTCTATTGTATATTTGGAGGAAGTGAGGAAAAGGACAGTAGCAAGGGAGAAATTAGAGATATTGTGTACCAGAAAGGCAGGAAAAGGTACCATATTTAATGTCAGCCCCGAATAGTGGCTACCTAGAATCTTGCCTTGGGACTTTAAAGTTTCCTCTGGATTCATAGGAATTAATGCTATGATTGATTAGCAATGCCTGCCATGGGCATAGGAAAGGTTTAGTGGTCAAACAGACTTTTCTATATTCCGCTAAGCGTTGCCTCAAGTCCTGTCTTGATGTGTGGACATTGTATTCAGGACATGGCAGAGACTAGACCTTAGTTAATGTATAGGTGTTTGGTTTTCTCTTTTTCTTGACGAATCAACATAACGTGAAGGGCTTAAATGCTTTTTATATCAGTACGGCTTGTGTGTGTGTTCAGTGGGATGGGAGGACAAAAAAGTATTTCCTATCACTGTTAGATCTTTCAGGTGATATCAGAATGGTAGCTAATTCTGGGTAAAAATTTATTACCAAGCATCTGGCCAGCAGTAAGAGGTCGACAGAGAGGAAACTGCAGATTTTCATTCTTCAGATACTTGCTGTCTCCTTTGAGCCTTGGAATCCGCAAATTTCTTACTCCCCGAGCTAATTACTTCCTCTTGAGAACAGTAAGGCCTTTTATCAAGATGGCCGCATCCCTGCGTGTCCTGACATACAAATGATGAATAATGGGCCTGATTAACCCGGTGACCTTCATAAATGATAAAAGGGGAATATCCACATGGGAGGTTTGCCTTCTTCGGGATCAGGAGCTTCTTCCCCTTGGACTTCACAGAGGCAACTCCTTTATGACACACGGTGCACTGCGCTCATTGCTTGTCTTTTTCATGCATCACGTGCTCTTGAAATGTGGAGTTTAAAACCCAGTGCGGAGTGTTTGACCCCCAGGCACTTCCCCAGGATCTGCTCAGCACACACCATTTAACCACGTTCAGATTAAAAGTCACCTCAGTGTTGTAACCGTCCCAGCCCCAAGCTCTGGAGGGCCCTATACCAGTGCCGCATTCTCCTTTTACTCTGAGCACATGCTCAAGTTGATCTTACTCTAAACCGGTGCCAGAGAGGAAGGGAAGCCAGCTCTCTGTTTGGAAGTGGCCCAAGCATCCATGACAACCAAAGAGCCATTGTCTCATACAGTGTCATTCCTCCAGTCCTGTCTGTGATCAGCCCACCATTGTGCCTTCATTTGCCCTCAGGAGCATATTACGGTGGGGCTGCTGCTCAAAGGACCGCCCTGTGGCAGGCGGAACAATGGCTCTACCAAACATGTCCATGTCCTAATTCCCAGAGGCTCTGAATATGTTAGATGACATGATATTATGGACTGAACTGTGCTTGCCCCTCCCAAATTCATATGTTGAAACCTATGATATTGTGGTAGAATAAGAAATGTGTACTTGATCTGAGTCCCTAGTTTCTGACACAAGAGCTTCTAAGACCCTTGGAATCTCCATAGTGATAAGAATGTCTTTTTGTAACCTAATGAGATGACCGGTGACCGGGGGCCCCTAGGTGGTGTCAGCAAAACCAAGTCCTACCCTCTGATCTCAGGGGAGGGAAGAGGGGTTGGAGAGTGAGTTAGTAACCTATCATGCCTGTCTGTGACAAAGCCTTCATAAAAATCTCTCAACTGGAGGGTTTGGAGAGGTTCTGGGTGGGTGGTTGGTATCTATAAGCAGGAAGATTGGTTCCTAACTCCACAAGAATAGAAGCTTCTGTGCTCGGGACTCTCCTACATCTCACCCTTATGTGCCTTTTCATCTTTTATTCTATCCTTTATAATAAACTGGTAAACTTAGGTAAAGTGTTTCCTTGAATTCTGTGAGCCTTTATAGCAAATTGAACCTGGAAGGGAGTAGTGGGAACCCCCAACTTAGAGCGGGTTGGTCAGAAGTCCAGGTGACAACCTGGACTTATGACGGTGTCTGGAGTGGGAGAAGGCTTGTGGGACTGAGTCCTTGTAGGACCGCACCTCGTAGTGCAGTCCTATGCAGTCTGCACTGACTCCAGTGGTTAGTGTCAGAATTGAATTCAGTGGTAGGGCAACTGTTTGGTGTCTGGAGAATCGAAGACCTGGTTTTTTGAGATCAGGAAAAACCCCACACTTTTGATGCCAGAACTATTGTTAAGTATTAATAGTTGTGGTGCACAGGCTTCTTTGCGCCTCAGCATATGGAATCTTCCCAGACCAGGGATCAAACCTATGTCTCCTGTACTGGCAGGTGGATTCTTAACCACTGGACCACCAGGGAATTCCTGCAGAAGTATTTCTGAGTGCCAGTTAATTCTGTCCTTTATCAATCATTTCTTTTGAATGCGTGTATGATTTTCAGGGTGCACAGTTCCTGAAGGCAGCGTCCCATGACTGTATTTTGAAGGCCAGGACAGCTTCCCCCTTCTTTCTGGTTTTCTATTCCCTCTTGTCAGTAATCTGTTTTCATTAGTTGTTTAAAAACAACAACCCTTCTATCTGTCCTGACTTCTAAAAGGTCAACTTTCTAGGTATGCCTGGTTCCTAATATTTCATCATCTCTGGGGAAATATAAAAAGCCAGCACTCCTAGTCAGGTGGCCACGCATTCTCCTCTCAGCAGTTGGAAGAAAGTGACTGTCTTATTCCATTCCCCTCTGTTCTTTGACCTGCTGCGCCACTTTTGATTTCTATCAGTTGCTTGTACTGACTCTTTGCACACCTTTCTTAAGACCTCTAGCTCTTCTGCAGCCTTAGGTAATGCTTTTAGAATTCTTTCCATAGAACATACCTTTTGAAGAACTTTAAAAGAAGATATCTATATTTAAAATTGAGACTGAAGATAATTATGTGCTTATAGACAGACATAAATATTGTGGTTCTGCTCTCTTGAGTATTTTTAAAGAGTGCTGGGAGTTTGGCCATGATTAGAACTGGTTTATAACTGCAAATGGTTTTAATGATAATATCCTGAAATGCCTTTACTCAGCACTCATATATAAAAGGTAACAAAAAACAATGATCTTAAGAGTATGCCTTCCTTTAATTTTCACACTTTACTTATTTCAATATTGAGACAGAATTTGGCTGAGGTATTTAAGATTTTCTTATGCTTTTGAGTTGTTTAAATATTGATACATATTTTTCCAAACATGACCTCATTGGAGAGTCACTGTATTTGGCTAAAAATTAAACCAGATTTATAAGCTTATTAAAAAATTCATAATACAGCCAAGTTAAGAAAGAATACTTGTACACAGAGCTACCTGGCTTATTCTCATTGGTCTGTCTTTTGTGATGTCAGGAGAATAGTTTCATTATATCTTTCTATTTCTGCTCGCTCTTGGGCAAATGAGCATGTTGCTGAGACTTAATCATATGACTGTTAAATTAAATTTTTGTTCTCTGACATCAACCATTTGTGGAAGCCACTGAGTATCCAAAAGTATATTTATAAGCTTCATTCTATTATGGTTTTACATTATTCATCAAGTAAATATTTACTGAGTGCCTTTGTTTACCATTGCATCTCAGGTCCCAGGACAGGAATAAAAGTTAATGCTAATAGTTCCCAGTAATCAACTCGCCTAAGGCCTCATAGCTACAAGTGGTACAGCTAGAATTTGAACCCAGATTCTGTGTTTCTACCCACTAGTTGCTGAGTGAATAGCTAAGTAAGGTATTAAAGATTCCCAAATATCTTCAAATGGAATGAAAACTATACTGGAAAATGAAACTTTCTGGCCGGTTTGTGAGGATTCCATATTCCTCATTGGGTTCTTCCTATTCAAAAAACACACCCAGCATTGCTCGGCTACACTGATATGGAAGGACTTCTGCACACAACTCTGGAGACTGGGACAACTGAGTCCCCCCAGCACCACTGACCTCCCACAGAAGATGCCATGAAGAAGACTATTTAAGACTTTATAAGTCTTTGTAATGTGTTTAAGGCATGAGTGAGAAACTTGGGAAAAAATGCAAATTCTCATTACATGCAAAATGATTGCTTTTATAATGTTACTGTCTTTTAGAAACCTTTGCTATCGATGTACTGCTGTTCTTGGAGTAGCTCTGAGTTTGTAAAATGGGTGCAAGAGCAGACGTGATTGCTAAGAATATAGCAATGACCTCTATGTAAAATTTATAGGCCTGGAACACACTGTGCAGAGGCTTTTGATCAAGATCTTTGAAAGTATTGCATGCATACACTTCAAGTAAAAAATCACCCTAATTATTTTATTCTTCACGCAAAGGATCTTTGTGAGTAATTGGAAACTCTTTAATGAGCTTTGATTTATAACACTGTTTTTAATTTGAAACTTTAGATTATCATAATCCTAGTGGTTGTCAAAATAAGGACTATGATTGATCTAGCATAAATGCCAAGTTCGTGCCATTTCCAGGTGTGACAGAGAGGAGGGTGTGGAAAGCAGTATTTGCTGAGTGCTGCCTGTGTGCCAGGCTCTCTGCTTGGGATGCTTTACTGTCACCTCAAAACAGCCCTGAAAGGCCTCTGTATTTTATCAGTGCGAAAAACTAATGTTTAGAAAGTTTACACAGTTCTGCACCTGGTAAAAGCTAGAGCCCCAGATCCATTTCCTGGTCTATCCTTTCTCACCACTGTTCTACACTGCCACTGAGCTGACGAGCCAGCCAGGTGAGGGCTTCTCAGAGGAAGCCATGTTGGAGCTGTGCCCCAGAACCTGAGTAAGGGGACTCCAGTTGAATGAGGAGAGGAAGGGCATTTCAGGCAAAAGAAAGGAGGTATGGGAGAGTGTGACAGCCACAGAGAACTAAAAATAGCTGCCCAGGCCTAGAACACAGTGTGTGTTTATGAGGCTTGTAGGAGAGAGCCAGTCGTGAAGGTAGGGGATCCCACAGGGCCACCAATGCCAGGTGATGCCAGGTGCTGCCACACACCTGTAGGAACTGGAATGACTTCTCCCCAAATTACCAGTGACCAAAGAAAGTAACTGTTGATTTATCAGAGAAAGCAAGGGTGGGATAACAAATTTTTCCTGAGATGACTTCTTAGCTTCTTGCCAACTTTTCAGCTCTGATTCCTCATAGTCAACATTCCACAAATGTTACTGACATCGTCCACTTGGCCCAGAGAATGGAAAAGACACTAAAGAATGGAAAAGATTCTTGCCTTCTAGAGGCTGGTGGCATCATTTCATGTACATCTGAATCCATCTTCCTTAACCAAAGTTGTAGAAGAAAGGCACTTTAATAAATCTGATAAAATTGACTATGAAAATAATTTAATGAATTTGAATAAATAGACTCCATGAAAATAGACTGCAGATCTTGCTAGTGTATTATTGAACCACTAATACCCAGCACATAGTAGTTTCCTAAACAACTCTCTTTAACAAACAGAATTTGAAAACTCCTACAAAATTGCTAAAAAATGTTTTGGTCTTTCATAAGATTTATAAATTTTTCCATATATATTAATATACTCAGAAACCTTTTCTTGTACAGTAGTTTTAAAATGTGCTCTTCAAGGAAGTGAAGGCAGGGGATATTCCAAGGAAGGTATACATATCACAAAAATATTTGTATTAGCTGATAACTGTACCAGGTCATTTTGTCAATTGCCATTAACATGGCAATAGTTTGTTTGACTTTTAAAACTGTCTGCTATATTGGGATGTCACTATAATTGTGATGTTTTAGCCTAATGCTTTTCTTTATCTTCTTTTTATTGATCTTTAAGTTTTATATATATTTTAACTAGTAATAATTTTATAATGATCTGAGGCTCTTAAAAAAGGGTTCATTTTTTCTACTGAGAAATACGTTGGGGTTTGAAGTTACATTTCAAATACTTGAGGCTTCCCAGGTGGCTCAGGTCTGTCGTAAAGAATCTACCTGCAATACAGGAGACCCAGGGACCCAGATCCAGGTCATTCCCTGAGTTGAAAAGATCCCCTGGAGAAGGGAATGGCAACCCACTCCAGTATTCTTGCTTGGAGAATTTCATGGACAGAGGAGCCTGGCAGGCTACAGTCCATGGGGTTGCAAAAATTTGGACACAATGGAGTGACTAACACTTTGAAATACTTAAAAATATATATAGTGTATTCAGTTGCATGATTCAGTCAAACTTGGAACAATTTATCCCCAAATGTCTTCCTCATCCCATAGTACCATTCTTTACAAAATAACTAAAACTGTGTTTTAAAATGACCTTTATTTAAGTGATAAAATAATTGGTGTAAGTTAGAAGCTGGACTAGAGAGCCTGGAAATTCTTGGATGAAAATTCTTCATGCTATCTTCCCATAATGTTGTGGCTTTTAAATATAGCACCATTACAGAGAGTCTCTCCAGCAGGTGCTGGTGGTGTGTGTCTCGGGCAGGGAAACAGCTGGACAGGGTGGATGCATACTGTGGGAGGGAGGGCTGGGACACTGCAAACCAGCTTCCAGTCTCATTCCCCTAGGCACTACACTGAATTCCTTTAGAGAGATGGAGGAGGACCTGAAGAAAATGAGCAGAATGATAGGAAGTCAAAGAGGCATAGTTAGTAAAACTGAAAATATTTGACCTGGGGAAGATAGGAGGATGTAAAACTAGTTTCAGATATTTGGAGAGCCTAAGTAGAAATTCAGCCTTGTTTGCATGATCCTATGGCTGACCCTCAGTGGAAGCTATAAGCAGTTTTTTGCCCAAAAATAAGAAAGAAATCTTATGAAGGACAGGGAAGACTGGTGCATTGCAGTCCTTGGGGTCTCAAAGAGTCAGACTTGACTTAGCAACTGAACAACAAAAATGAAGGAATCACAAAGGTGTCCAAAGAGACAATGGGAATTCTTGTTCAAGATGGCAGACAGAGCACATACATGCCTCTCTTTTTGGCTGTCAAACCCCACAGTGATGTCAGTCAAGAGGAACAGAAAATAATACATGAAAGATAGTCCTGGGCACAGGGGAAGGGGCATTGGGAAACTAGAGACAGAGACACATTGCTCAGAAGTAAAAACTACTTGGAACTCTATTAACAGATTCAATCGCATTTACAGGAGAGGGCTGCAGTAGGGGCCAGAGTTATTTTTTCCTGGCAGCAGACTCACAGAGAGGCTCAAAACTTGGAGCATGAGAGAAAGTTGGACAGAAGTCAACTGTGGAATAACTGTGAGTCATAGCCTGCATTCCCCTTCCCTGCGTCACATGCTTAGGCTAAAACCAGAGGATTAATCTTTGAAATAGTTGAGAAGTGTCTGCTTAGGATGTAGCCCTAGAAGGGGTGATGCCCACTCTGAATAAAATTCTCTTTCAGGCTGGGAGGTGAAAGGGAGGGGCATTTTCCACCTCCTCTCTCCCCTCAAGGTCTAAAGCACATGGACAGAAGGTGAGACCAACTGAGGCAAGCAGAGCTATCTGTATTAAATAAGCTGGTCTGCCTCAGTTACAACTATTAATTGATAACCAAAGGATCATAAACACCTGAGAAAAAATGAGGACAGAAAGGCAGGTAGCAATAAACTGACCCTGGAGGAAATAGATAATTCAGAAAGATATCTTTAAAATAATTCTATTTCCTCAGAGAAGAAAATTAAAAAAAAAAAAAAGCATTTGTGAAGCAAAATGGGCTGCTAAGGAAAAGAGCAATTTAACCTAAAAAATGTCCTGAAAATGATAAAAATAATTGTCAAAGTTAAAAATTCAATGGATGAAACAATGGAAGAACTATCTCTGCTTGTAGGACAAAAAATTAAAGGGATGGAAAATACAGGAGAAAAAATGAAGAGATTAGAGAACAGACCCAAACTTCTAATATCCAAAAGGATGTTTGGAATGAGAAAACTCACAAAACAGAGAAGCACAATGAAGAATTTCTAAGTGTGAACACATAGGACTTCTTCAGACGGTAAGGGCTTAGGAAATGCAGATGATGGATGAATAAACTCACCCTAAGACATATTGTTGTGACATTTTAGACACTAGGAAAAGAGGGAATGTTCTGAAAGCTAATGAAATAGGTCACTCAAAAAGAAATGGAGATCCAGGTGACAGTGGATAGATCATCAGCAACTCTATATGGCAGGGAAAAAACAAAACAATAAACAAACAGCATGTCTGTAAATGTTGAGGGGAAAAATGTTTTTGAATCTAGAATTCTGTACCTAGCCAAACTATCAGTCGAGATTGAGACACTTTCACACATGCAAGAGCTCAGACCATTTACCACCCACAGACTATTTCTAAAAGAATTACTCAAGCAAAACAAAGAGAATCCAAGTAAGAGGAAGTCATAGGTTCCAAGAAGCAGTGGATCTAACCCAGGATTGTAGTGAAAAGCAATTCCAAAATGAGAACTTAGAAGCAGACCTAGAGAGCCTTCAGTTCAAATTAGAACCAGAAGTTAGAGGCTCTGTGAAGAATCTCTTTTGGTAGAATATGGGTTTCTTCTAACAAATACGGTGATTAAGAAGTTGGGTGATCTGGTGACCAGGCAAAGGCATGTTACATCATTATAAACCTGTGCCATCCTAATCCTCTCCAAACTTTCAAGTTATTGTCTACTTCCAACAGTAAAGTCTTACTGACAAGAGTTACAGGCTTAACGGTACTTCTACAGCCTTAACGGTACTTCCCAGTTCTGCATGAACAACATTTCTATACAGACAGTATTGTGGATACTGTTTTTTAGTTTTCAATAAAAATAAAAAGAATTTATAGACAATGCATCCAAAAGTAATTGGAGTTACAGAACAAATGTAAAACTAATAGTATTCTGGAATGGAGGTTTAGAGAGAAGGGTGGAGAGGTTAAGTTTGGGGCATAAGTGCACACCTCTGAGACTATCACTATAATCAAGATAATGAACACACTCATTGTGCCCTGAAGTGTCTTCAGTTCAGTTCAGTCGCTCAGTCGTGTCCAACTCTTTGCGACCCCATGAATTGCAGCCCGCCAGGCTTCCCTGTCTTTAGATCCTTGGAATTCCTTCTTCCCACTTCTTTCCACTCCTCCTCCTCAGGCAACAACTGTTCTGTTTTCTGTGACAACAGTTTGGTTTGCATTTTCTAAAATCTTAGGTAGATGAAATCATACACTATGTACTCTTTATATGACTTCTTTCATTCAGCATACTTATTTTGAGATTCATCCAAGTTACAGAGGGTATCAATAGTGCATCCCTTGTGTGGATAAACCACAATGAACAAACTCACCTGTTGGTAGAAATTTGTTTTTTCCCTTCAGTTTTTGATCAATTACAAATAGAGCTACTGCATTCATATATGAAATCTACTGATATAATCATATGTTTAAAAAATGTTAATATGATAATTTACATTGATTTTTTAATGTTAAGCCCATCTTGCATTCTTGGGATAAACCTTTCTTAATTGCTATGTATTACCCTCTTATTTTGGAGAAGGCGATGGCACCCCACTCTCATGGATGGAGGAGCCTGGTAGGCTGCGGTCCATGGGGTCGCAAAGAGTTGGACACGACTGAGCGACTTCACTTTCACTTTTCACTTTCATGCATTGGAGAAGGAAATGGCAACTCACTCCAGTGTTCTTGCCTGGAGAATCCCAGGGACGGGGGAGCCTGGTGGGCTGCCATCTATAGGGTCACGCAGAGTCGGACACGACTGAAGCGACTTAGCAGTAGCACCCTCTTATTTATAGCCAAATTTGATTTTATTATTTTTTTAATTGCTTTTGGTCTATAAGCTCCCTCCTTCATCTTCCCTCTCTCTAATTTTTTTTAACTTTTTGTTTTGTATTAGAGTATAGCTGATTAACAATCAGGTGGACAGCAAAGAGACTTAGCCTCACATATACAGTATTTGATTTTTCAAAATATTGTTTTGAATTTTTACATCTGTCATATGAGAAATTATAGTTTTCTTTTAATCTCTTTGTCTAGTTTTGTTATCAGGATAATGCTGGCAATATAGAATGAGTTGGAAGGTGTTTTCTCCTCTTCAATTTTTTTTGGAAGAATCTGTATGAATTTGATAGAATTCTTTCTTAATAGATATAAGACTTTCAGGTTATATCTTCAAATTATTTTGGCAACAACACTTAACATCATATCTGCCCTCCTAACAAATTTCCACATGCACAATACAGTATTAATATAGGCATAATGTGGTGCAGTAGATCTCCAGAGCTTATTTATCTTGCATAACTGAACCTGTACTATTGAACAGAGCAACACCTTATTTCCGCCAACACCAAACCCCTGACAATCACCTTCTACTCTCTGTTTCTATAACTATTTTACATATATAAGTGGATTCCTGCAGTACTTCTTCTGTGACTGGCTTATTTCCCTTAGCATAACGTCCTCCAGGTTCATCCCCATCGTTGCGTGTGGCAGGATTTCCTGAGTAACATTCCACTGTATGTAACACCACATTCTCTTTATCCATTTGTCCATCAGTGTACATGTAGTCTGTTGCCATACCTTGGCTGTTATGAGTAATACTGCGATGAACTTGGAAATGCAGTTATTTCTTTGAGATTTTCTTGAATATATTTCAGTTCTCTTGAGTACACTTCAAGTTTGAATATATTTCAGTTTTGATTCTCTTGAATGTATTCCCAGAAGATGGATTGCTGAATCATATGGTAGTTCAGGTTTTAATTTTTGCGAAACCTCCGTACTACTGATGCGGTGGCAGCATCACTTTACGTTTTTACATTGCTACCAACAATGTACAAATACCCCAGTTTCTCCACATCCTCACTAGTTGACTTTCATTTTTATGATAATAGCCATTCTGACAGGTGTGAAATATTTCCTTGTGGATTTGATTTATATACATTTCCACGTTGATTAGGGGCTTCCCAGGAGGCAGTAGTGGTAAGAACCTGCCTTCCAATGCAGGAGACATAAGAGACACCAGTTCAATCTCCAGTTTGGGAAATCCCCTGGAGGAAGGCATGGCAGCCCACTCCAGTATTCTTGCCTGGAGAATCCCATGGACAGAGGAGCCTGGTGGGCTACAGTCCATGGGGTTGCAAAGAGCTGGACACGACTGAGTGACTGAGCACTCACGCAACCATGTTGATTAATGATATTGAGCATCTTTTCACATATCTTTTGCCCATTTCTTCTTTGAAAATATATCTACTCAAGTTCTTTGCCCATTTTAAAATCAGAGTTTTTTGTTTTTTTTTTTTTGCTGTTAGTTTGCAAGAATTCCTTATATACTTTGGATATTAACCCCTTATCAAATGCATGGTTTGCAAATATTTTCTCCCATTCTGTAAATTGCCTTTTCACTCTGTTGACTGCATGAAAGGCAATTGACTGTTTCCTTTACTGCACAGAAGCTTTTTAGTTTGATGTGGTCCCACTTGTCTCCTTTTGATTTGTTTCTTATGTTTTAGTGTCATATCCAAGGTATCATTGCCTACACCAACGTCATGAAGATTTTTCCCGTTTTTCTTTAGGAGTTTTTTAAGTTTCAGGTGTTATACTTTAAGTCTTTAATCCATGTTAAGTTAATTTTCACCTATGGTGTAGGATAAGTGTTCAATTTCATTCTTTTACATGTGCATATCCAGTTTTGTTGAAGAGACTATCTTTTCCCTATTGTATATTCTTGGCACCTTTGACTGCATATGCATTGGTTTATTTCTGGGCTCTCTATTCTGTTCCAATGGTCTGCTTTTATTCCTGTACCATATTGTTGTAATAGCTTTGTAATATATTGTATTCTGTATTATAATATGTTTTAAAAGCAGAAATTGTGGTGCTTCCAGCTTTGTTCTTCTTTCTTAGGATTGCTTTTAATTTTTGAAGCCTTTTGCTGTACTATGTGAATTTTAGGATTAGCTTTGGTAGTTTCTGTCTTTCAAAAAAATGTTCTATTTCATCTAAGCTGTATATAATTTTGGCATGAAGTTGTTTATACACCCTTATTATCCCATTAATATCTAGAATCTGTAGTGATGTCACCTTTTTCAGTCCTGATATTTGTAATTTGTGTCTTCCCTCTTTTTATCCTGACCAATCTGGCTAGAGGCTTATAATTTTTATTGATCTTTAATATCCCCTTTCGGTTTCAGTGATTTTCTTGATTATCTTTCTGACTTCAATTTTATTGAATTCCACTCTGATCTTTACTGTTTGCTTTCTTCTGCTTATTTTGGGTTTATTTATTCTTTTTCTGGCTTCTTAAGGGAATGTTGAGATCACTTATTTGAGATATTTCTTCTCTTTTAATAAAGGCATTTAGTGTTACAAATCCCTCCCACCCCACACAAATACTTCTTTAATGACATCCTCCCAACTTCTTTATGTTCTTCTTCTTTTTTTTTTTTTCATTTTCAGTTAGCTCAAATACTTTCTGTTTCCCCTCTGCCCTCTCCTTTCATCCATGGGTTATTTAGAAGTATGTTGTTTTGTTTGCAAAAATGTGGGAGTTTTCCAGAAATCTTTTTGTTATTGGTTTTTGATTCAATTCTATTATACTTAGTTGAACTTGAATTCATTTGCATTTATTGAGGCATGATCTGTCTTGGTTAATATTATGTGTGCACTTGAAGAGTGTATATACAGCTGTTTGGTGAGGTATTCTATAAATATCAATTAGGTCATATTAGTGGATAGTTTTGTTCAGGTCTTCTAGCTCTTTTCTGATTTTCTCTCCATTGTCCTATTGATTATTAAGAGAGGGGTAGTGATATTTTTGTTTTGGTTGTAGATTTATTTCTCTTGGCTGTTCAATGAGCTTTTGCTTCATGTATTTTGAATTGCTTTTGTTGGGTACACAAACATTTTAAGATTGTTATGTACTCTTGATGATTTAACTTCTTAGTCATTATGAAATGACCTTTGCCCCTAGTGCTATTCTTTGCTCTAATATTTACTTTGTCTGACGTTAACATAGTCACTTGAGCTTCATTTTGATTCATCTTAGCATGTCTGTTCAGTTTACCATAACAAAATAAGACAGCCTGGTTGGTGGCTCACACGACAGAAGTTTTTCAAGTTCTGGAGACTGGAAGTCCAAGATCAAGGTACCAACAGGGTTGGGCTGGTGAGACTACTTTCTCTGGAGTGTAGATGGCTGCCTTTTCACTGTGCTCTTGCGTGGTCTTTGCTCTGTGTGCCGAGGGCAGAAAGACAGAGAGGAAGATGACATAGCTCTAGTGTCTCTTCCTCTTCTTATAAATCCTATGGGATTAGGACCCTACACTAATGGCCTCATTTAACATCAACCACCTCTTTAAAGGCCCTGTTTCCAAGCATATTCACATTGAGAGTCAGTGTTTTCACATAGGAATTTGTGTGTGTGTGTGTGTGTGTGTGTTTTGGGGATGATACACAATTCGTTTTGTAATAGCATGGTGTATCTTTTCTACTGTTTATATTAACTATTTGTTTCTCTGTATGTAAAATACATTTCTTATAGAAAGAACATAGTTGGATTTTATTTTTTTACCCAACCCTGACAATCTCAATTAGGATATCTAAATAATACTTAATATGATTATTGATATGCTAAGGTTTACATTTACCACCTTGCTGTTTTATTTAATCCCCTATCATTTTTAAAAATTTTCCTATCTTTTCGCCTCTTTTGGGATTGACTAAATTCTTTTACGATTCTATTTTATATCCTTTTGTTGTATATAAGCTATAACTTATTTAAAGTTATATAAATGTGTATATATGTACATATACATGGGCTTCCCTGGTGGCTCAGACGGTAAAGAATCTGCCTGCAGTGTGGGAGACCTGGGTTTGATCCCTGGGTTGGGAAGATCCCCTGGAGAAGGGCATGGCAGCCCACTCCAGTGTTCTTGCCTAGGAAATCCCCATGGACAGAGGAGCCTGGTGAGCCGCGGTCCATGGGGTTGCCAAGAGTCGGACACGACTGAGCGACTAAGCACATACACATATGAGCACACACACACACACACACACACACACACACACACACACACCCCAGTCTACCTTCAATAGATGTTATTTTACTCCCCATATAATATTTTTCTAAATTTCATTTTGGATAGTTTGTATTGCTGAGTTTTCAGGTTCACTAATCTTTTCTTCTGAAATGTTTATTCTGCCATTAATCCTACGCATGTAATTTTTCACCTCAAACATATTTTTGCATTTCTAGAAGTTTGACTGGTATCTTTTTAATATCTTCCATGTCTTAACTTTTAAAGCATACAATACACAGCTATAACAGCTGTTTTAATATCCTTGTCTGTTAATTCTAACATCTGCCTCAGTTTTGGTTTGGTTTCAATTGACAATTTTTCCTCATGTTATATTTTTCTGCTATATTACTCTCCTCATAATGTTTTTACTGTATACGTATTTTGGCATATTGGGTATTTTTCCCTGTTGAGTGTTTTTTTTTAATTGTTATTCCTATAAATCTTCTTAAGCTTTGTTTGGGGATGCAGTTAAGTTACTTGAAAATAGTTTGATTCTTTCAGGTCATATGTTTAAGATTTGTTAGGCAGGACCTCAGCAATACTGAGGTTAGGACTAACTTTCAGTTCAGTTCAGCCACTCAGTCATGTCCAACTCTTTGCGACCCCATGGATTGCAGCACGCCAGGCTTCCCTGTCCATCACCAAGTCCCAGAGCTTACTCAAACTCATGTCCATTGAGTCAGTGATTCCATCCAACCATCTCATCCTCTGTCATACCCTTCTCCTCCTGCCTTCAATCTTTCCAAGCATCAGGGTATTTTGCAATGAGTCCATTCTTCACATGAGGTGGCCAAAATATTGGAGCTTCAGAGTCAGCCTCAGTCCTTCCAATGAATATTCAGGACTGATTTCCTTTAGGATTGACTAGTTTAATCTCCTTGCAATCCAAGGGACTCTCAAGAGTCTTCTCCAATACCGCAGTTCAAAAGCATCAATTCTTTGGCGCTCAGCTTTCTTTATGGTCCAACTCTCGCATCCATACATGACTACTGGAAAAACCATAGCTTTGACTAGACAGCTCTTTGTCAGCAAAGTAATGTCTGCTTTTTAATATGCTGTATAGGTTTGTCAAAGCTTTACTTCCAAGGAGCAAGTGGACTAACTTTGCTGCACTACTAAGGCAAGGCTTTTCTGAGCTCTCAAGGACCTGTGAAATATAAAATTTTCCAGTCTGGCTTGTGGGAAAAGTCATCATGCCCCACCATATGTGAGCACTTGATTTGTGCTCTCTAATCCTCTGGATGTTTCTTTCCCTGGTCTTGCATTGTTTCCTCATTGTGTACGAACCACTGGTCTGATGAATACTTGAAACATTTATAGATCTTGTCACCATATTTTTGCAGGAACCGAAAGGGGATATTTTAGATGAGCTAATTAAAAGCTTTCTTCTCAATTGGGGTTTGGTAGTCTTGTTTACTACCTTTCTTGGGTACAAACCATCACTATCAACTTTCAGGATGGGATCAGGATGCGCTGGCAAGTCCTGCAAGAACTTTGAATAACTAGATAGGAAAGTCAGTGGCCCTTTCTTCCTCAGAAGTATCACTGTTCTGTTTAGGGTGGTGGTTTTTCTTTTCTCATCGTTTTGGTTATCTGTATTTTCTCATTTTTCTAAAATGTTTATATTTAACTTATGTTTAGGGGATATTTCATAATAATCAGAACAAAATTACACCCTTCCCCAAATCATCATTTATATTACTTATTCCATTTTTCTGGCTGTCTGCCTCTGGGTCATTAGAAGGCATGACCAAGATGTCATCAGCTGGCCCTCCAGGGGCTTGCACTTTCGCGAGCTGTGGGGCCCAGGAACCAGCTCATCCTCCTTGCTCTGCAGCATGGTCACACCCCTCTCTTCTTGAGCTGTTCTTATACCATGTGTCTTCCCTTCCTTTCCAGATCCCCGTACAGTGCCCAACCCCAGTCCTTTGGAACAAGCCATTCTGATGTTCAGGCTTGTTTCTTGTGTCTCAGCTCATCTCCAGATTTTCTTCTCAGAATCACACAGACTTACCCCTTCAGAGTGTTTTTTTTCCTTCCTGTTATCTGTACTGCCTGTCCCTACCTTATGCTGTGCTTTAACCATATTTGTGTCATTTTAATTAGTCCCATAAGCCTTGGTTTGAACCTCCCCCATTCTTCTCATTGATGACTGTGCCAGCTGCTTCCTCTACTTGTCTCAGGCTCGATTACTTTCCCCTCCAGCCTTTTCTCTTTTGTGTCTGGAGTCTATTATTAGAGAATGTGTTATCCTCATTTTCTTTTCTGTTGCTGTTTTTTGTCTTCTGTGGATGTCTTGAGATGCTCTTGCTCCTTATTTGCTATGCTTACTGACATCAGGCGAAGAAAGAAATCTGAGACAAGACAACCTGCTCTTTCCTTTATCCAGGCAAACTTCTACTGGCATCTCTCCTTCATTTCCAATTACTTCACTCACTCTGTTTTTGTCTTTTTCACATCCAATTTGTAATCCATATTTTCCTGTCTTTCTCGCTATCCTAGAACTGCTAGAATACGACCCGACATGTAGTGCACATTCACTAAATATTTGTTGAGTGAAAGCAAACAAATGAATCCGTTTTGATTACTACCACCTGAGTGTTGATATTTGATCTTCTTTTAGTTCCTGTAATGGATCCAGTTGGTTCATCATTGTTTATTCCAAATATTATTCTATCATTTGCCTTATTTCAAGCCCCATACAAGCCTTGCATTTTCATTCTCTACAGAAAATTCTGTTTCATCTATGGCTTTTGCATCTAGAATGATATTCCTTACCATGCGTGTTGAGGTTTTTTTTTTAGTTTGAGGGAAGTGAGGGCTTTTGTGCACAGAGAAATAGATATTTGAATATTGGAATAATATTTAATTAATTTAAGCTACAAATTTGATACTATAATATTCTTAGGCCTTTAAGATCACTTTGCAATTCTGATTTTACTTATAAACTGAGTAATTTTTATAAAATTTAAAACCATCTTTCCATTTATTTCATTCAATTTTAGCAGATTAAAATCCCTATACAATTAGTCATATTAATAAACCCTCCATTAAATTCCCCTAAGGTTTTAACAATATGCACAGTTTAATATATCAAGCAACTCAGATGCCTGACAAGGCTGATTTAAACCTCAACAAAGCACAAGTACTTGTAAATCTAAAAATTGGCCCTTAAAAACATAATGAGTCAAAACATTCAAAGACTGTAAACATCAAATTATCAGAACTTTGCAACTTAAGATAATGAGAATAAAATTAAGTATAAATTCAAATTGAAATCATGAAGCTAAATTTTTAGATTCTCTAATATGTCAGATTTTATTAAACATTACTAACATTTTAAACACACAAATTATTAATTCTATTCCTAAGCCTATTAATAAATAGTATTAGTTTTATAGATCCAATTTATTTCATGATCTATATTTAATTCTAAGCCTCCTATAGTTGTAAAATCATTTCCCAATGAAGAGGAGTGTTTTTTTTTTAATCTCAGGTACACCGAGGCTACTGGGTTAATAGACTTGAGGCTGTGATATAGTTACTTACTTACCAAATATTCAAGCCCAGGACATGGGTCATACGGTTACAAACTTCTAGAAGGATTCTGCTCAAACTACAGACAGATATACTTACTGAGTATTGTTTTATCTCCTGTCCTTTTTCTGAGATTGATTTGGCATATGGTGTCCTATGGCCACTTTAACCCCAAATTACATCTTTACCTGGATCTTTCATAACATCTTTAAACTTATATTTTTTTGGTAGACTCAATTAGGTATTTCTGTTTAGTTTGCCACAAATTGCTTTTATCTTTTGGTTAGATTCAATTTCTTTCAAATTTTTATTAATTGACTCTTTTGGTTGTAAATTCCAATTCAAACTGAAAGTAGCAAAAGTAGCAAAAAAAAAAAAAAAAAAAGCAATCTACCAGCCCACATAATTGGAAACTCCCAAGAAGTGGCAGATTCAGGCATGACTGAATCAAGGGGTGCAAACAATCAAATAGTATCAACAGGAATCTTTGTTTCTGTGTTTCTCTCCCTGGACAAAGAGAAAAGGATTCTTGTCTAGGTTTGGGCTTGCTAATATTGTTCCACATGGTAACACAGGACTCTAGGAAAGCTCCAGGCTTATGAGGTATTGGCTGTCAGAAATTCCAAAAGGAGAGACTCTTAACTCTCAGCATCCTTATCAGTCCCTCCAGAAAACCCTGATTGGTGATGTTTAGGTCACGTGTCTTCTTCTGGACCAATCAATGTGGCACAGGGATTTTTTTTTTTTTTTTTTAGTCGCTAAGTTGTGTCCAACTCTTTTGTGACCGCATGGACTATAGCCCGCTGGGCTCCTCTATCCATGGGATTTCCCAGGCAAGGAATACTGGAGTGGGTTGCCATTTTCTTCTCCAGAGATGAAACACGCATCTCCTGATTAGCAGGTGGATTCTTCACCACAGAGCCATGAGGGAATGGGATATTCTTATTAAATACCCTGGGTCACAATCCATCCCTGTGGTGTAGGTAGCAGGGCCCCTTGATTGACAGACTCAAGAATCATATGGAATTGGAGAGGGGCCGTCCTCTGCAGTAAAGGATGCCAGACAAACCAAAAAAGTGGCAGATGCCCATTACAGCACAGAATATATTCAGATAATTTTATGAAATTCATGTATATCAAGTCTTTGGCTGTTCCTGCTGCATGCTATAAACCTTATCTGTCCCAAATGGAAAAGCACTTGGCAGTTGATTAATTCAATCCCTTCTTCCCTGGCATAGCACGACTTCATTTTTGCATTGCTCAGTTACAAATCTGTCTTCTGCCTTTCCTGGAACTGCTAATACATTACAGTCTGTATCCAAGTCATACAAGGTCTCCTATATTTGTTTTGAATGTAGAATCATCACCATGTTTTTCTAGAACTCTTTTTTCCTATAGATATATATTCTCTGGGATAAATTGTTTCATAGTTGAGCCAAATTCCAGGGGATCCACTAAATTACTATTGAAGAGCTGCCCCTGTAGGATCATCCCCGTTCATGTAATAAGTTGGATCCAGTGCATAATCATACCATTGCTGCTGCTAAGTCACTTCAGTCATGTCCGACTCTGTGCGACCCCATAGATGGCAGCCCAACAGGCTCCCCCGTCCCTGGGATTCTCCAGGCAAAAACACTGGAGTGGGTTGCCATTTCCTTCTCCAATGCATGAAAGTGAAAAGTGAAAGTGAAGTCACTCAGTCATGTCTGACTCTTCACGACCCCATGGACGCTTTTAAAATGAATACTAATGGTGAGTTTTCTCCTTAAAAACTCATTCCTGCTTTTATCTTTTCCTGTCAGAAGATGGTGGGCTGCTTCTAGTTTCCTGTCCTCTTGGAATGATGATAATGATGACAGTTACAATAGTAAAGTGACTACTATTTATTGAGTAAACTAGTGTTGGCATTGTATTAGATATTTATGTACTGTATCTCTCTTAATATCAACAACATGTTAGAAGGCAAATATCCAATCTCCATTTTATATGGAGGCAAGCAGTCTCAAAGTGGTAACATAGTCAAGGTCACACAGCCCGTATGTGGAATATCTAAGCTTTGAAATAACGTCAACCAAATCCCCAAGGTCATGCTCTTTACCCCTGTGGTTAGACATGTGAAACCATCACCTTTATTTCCCTTTCCTTTCCTCCTTCTCTATCTTTCTGACTTTGCTGTCTTTCTTCCAGCCTGCTCCAATTTCTCAAACCCCCCTTCCTCCTTCAGGTAACATTTGCCTTCACCATGATGGCACTTAATAGACAGTTGTTGATTAAATAGTTGTGTTTACCGAACAGTCTAACCTCCCATAGTAATGGTCATTTGAGCCCTTCAGCATTCTCTGAAATTTACAGTTATTTTTCCCAACTTCAAGTGTAAATAAATTAAACATAGAAAATGAAAGAATAAACAGACATCTGGGGTCAACTCTATGGGGAAGAGGTGATTGAGGCCATAGAATAGGTCATGCCCAAACAGATTTTTTGAAAGCCCAGAAAAGCAACTACAGTTGTGACCCTTGAACAACCCAGAGGTTGGGGGCGCCAGTCCTCGGCATAGTGGAAAATCTGTGTATAACTGTGTAGGTCCTCCATGTCTGAGGTTCTCCATCCCTGGACTTTGCCAACCTTCAATTGTGTAGTACTATAGTATGTGGGGACATACATTTTTCATGGAAAAAATTCCCATGTAAATGGACCTGCACAATTCAAACCTGTGTTATTCAAGGGTAAAGAGTATCTGGCCTGTCTCATTGAGAATCAGTGCCCATGTCCTCTTCGTGGTCTAATCCTCTTCCCTTCTGGTGCAGCCTGAGGGCCTGGGGCTGCTCCTCTAGGCCAAATGGGGCCCTTGCTGTTGTCTCCACCTGGAAGTCTCTTCCCCCAGAAATCCATATAGCTGTCTCCCCTGGACCTCATTTTCGGTCTTTGCTCAAACACATCCTCCTTAGTTAAGGGGCCTTCCCAAGTTACCACATTCAAAATCATATCCCTGCCCTTCTTCTAGCATCATTTTCTCCCTTTCCTATTTTACTCTTCTCCACAAAATTTACCACTTGTTAAATTATTTTTAATTTTCCAGCTCCCTCCATGAGAATGTATATTCCACAAGGGGAAAAATTTTGCCTGTCTTGTTGACTGCTTACTCCCAGCCCTGGAACAGTGACTAGTAGAGAGGAGGCATCATGGGGTCAATGAATAAAGGAATATCTCATTCATTTATTTATTTGGGGGATGTTGATATTGACAAAGGATGAGCCTCTCCCACCCCTCCTGTGTGCGAACACCTCAAGGAGGAAGGGCGCTAAAAGCCCAATGGCAAATATGAGAATAACATTGCAGTCAGGCATAGTATAAACAAATAGTAGAGAGTAGCTGCCGTGGTGGTTATGCCACTGGAAAAGCTCAGTTAGAGACCAAGAAAGGTCTTTAAGCCAGGTTCAGCTAGGGAAAAAATTCAGTCAGGCTTTTCCTCTGCTCCCTCTATTGCCTCCTGTTTTCCTGAGAAAAAAGAGGGCAGGCCTGCTTCTGTTATCCTGGACTCTGCATGGCAGCCTACAAAATAGTTCAATACCTCACACTATACTCCCTCTTGATGTATATGCAATTTACTTGCATATTTTGAAGTAAGTTATCATAATACACAAGTACTGATTTTGGAATACAATTGTTTAAACTGCTTGCCAGAGTTTTGTATCTAAGACTGGCAGCTCTGTGTAGCAAGAAGGTTCTGCAGCAAAGGGACTGACACTGCTCTCCCCTGATGCTCCACCATGTGCTGCCTGGCACAGGATGTTTTCAACTCACTGGTTTACTTGAAATTTACATAAAATCCTCATTGGGAAGCGTCTGTTAAAATCTTAGAAAAAGGCTCAAGTAAAGGGAAGGACCATCACCATCGACAAAAATTAGAAAGTAAGAGGGGCCTTGGAAAGCCACTCTGAGCTCTCTACAAACATGTCCTTGGCCTGGATGAAAGCACAATATAAGGCCCATAGTGCCACCAAGATAGGAGGAGGAACGAGGCCAGGAAACACGTGACATTGACTTTGTATGCTAGAATTCCTGGAAGGGAGATTCTTAGTTCAGTTCAGTCACTCAGTCGTGTCCAACTCTTTGTGAGCCCATGGACTGCAGCATGCCAGGCTTGCCTGTCCATCACCAATTTCCGGAGCTTGCTCAAACTCATGTCCATCGAGTCGGTGATGCCATCCAACCATCTCATCCTCTGTTGTTGCCTTCTCCTCCTGCCTTACAATCTTTCCCAGCATCAGGATCTTTTCTAATGAGTCAGTTCTTGGCATCAGATGGTCAAAGTATTGGAGTTTCAGCTTCAGCATCAGCCCTTCCAATGAATATTCAGGACTGATTTCCTTTAGGATTGATTGGTTTGATTTCTTTGCAGTCCAATGGACTCTCAAGAGTCTTCTCCACCACTACAGTTCAAAACATCAATTCTTTGGTGCTTAGCTTTCTTTATAGTCCAACTCTCACATCCATACATGACCACTGGAAAAACCATAGCTTTGACTAAATGGACCTTTGTTGGCAAAGTAATGTTTCTGCTTTTTAATATACTGTCTAGGTTGGTCATAGCTTTTCTTCCAAGGAGCAAGTGTTTTTTAATTTCATGGCTGCAGTCACCATCTGGAGTGATTTTGGAGCCCAAGAAAATAAAGTCTGTCACTGTTTCCATTGTTTCCCCATCTATTTGCCATGAAGTGATGGGACCAGATTCTGCTCATAGGCAAAGCTGAAGGTCAAGGTGAACAGTGCTCAAGGCTCAATTGGGTATTGTCAGTTTATTCAATGTATCAGCATTTTTAAAAAGATTCTGTTCATTCCAATAACCTATTTTATGTGAATTTTGCTATAATGTAGAAAAATAACTAATGCATCCTTCAACATATTTGGAAAATATTGATAGACACTTTTAAAAATATTTTCTCATGAGAAAATTCATTTTAATTTAACTCCCACCCCATACACACACTTTTTGGGGGTAAGTTGTCAAACAGATGTTTAGGGCTTAGAGTCTAGGCTCAGCCTTTGAATGGCAGTCACAAACATAAGCAGGAGTTGGCAAACTGTGGCTTCATGTCAGATCTGATTACCATCTGTTTTTATAAATAACATTTTATTAAAACACAGCCACGCCTGTTCATTTACCTATTGTGCTGCGCTGAGCTTGGTTGCTCAGTTGTGTCTGAGTCTTTGTGACCCCAAGGACTGTAGCCTGCCAGGCTCGTCTGTCCATGGGGACTCTCCAAGCCAGAATACTGGAGTGGGTTGCCATGTCCTTCTCCAGGGGATCTTCCCAACCCAGGGATAAAACCCAGGTCTTCGCACTGCAGGCAGATTCTTTACCGTCTGAGCCACCAGGGAAGCCCAAGAATACTGGACTGGGTGGCCTATCACTTCTCCAGGAATCTTCCCAAGCCAGAAATTGAACCAGAGTTCTGCATTGCAGGTGGATTCTTTAGCAGCTGAGCTACCTGGAAAGCCCTCATTGGCTATTGTCTACTGTCTATGCCTGCTTTCTTTGCAATGGCAGAGTTGAGTAGTAAAGAGAGAGATTGTATACCTTGCCAAGCTTACGGTATTTGTTTTCTAGCTTTTTGCCAAAAGAAAAAAAAGTTTGTGAGCTCCTAATCTAGCAGATGCATATTTCTTATATAAAGTCTGTATTTAAGTTGTATTTAAATTAGCCCATTATTCTAGGATGGCCTGATTAATAGTGTACATAATAAATTGCTGTTCAAAGATGGTGATTTGGTTTTATGACTGTAATTCTCTTATTTAGTTATTTTATTTTTTGGCTGTGCTGGGTCTTCTATGCTGCACAAGAGCTTTCTCTAGTTGCAGTGAGCAGGGGCTATTCTTTTGCGGTGCATGGCTTCTTACTGCGGTTGTTTCTCTTGTTGCAGAGCACAGGATCTAGGCGTGTGGGCTTCAGTAATTCTGGCTGTGGGCTCTAGAGTGCTGGCTCAGTAGTTGTGGCCGCATGGGCTTAGTTGCTCCACAGTATGTGGGATCTTCCCGGACCAGGTAACAATCCGGTGTCCTTTGCATTGCGAGACAGATTCTTAACCAATGGACCACAAAGGGAAGCCCCTGTGACTCTAATTTTGATCGTTACCATTTCCCCAAGCCATGTTAACTTGTCTTAGATGAAAATGTTTATTCTGTAAAATAGAATTATGAAACAGCTAAGCCAGTACCATGTGTGAGCCAATGGCAAGACACCACTTACAATGAAACCCAGTGAAAGCGAGAAGGCTAATAAAATTGGGGGAGGGGTTAGAACCAACTGAGTCTCCTTAGTGTATATATTTCACAGCTGTGGTGCTAAGAGACAGATTGCTTGGAATGCCATGGGACGGCTAAGCCAAACAAAAATGAGAGCATGAGGAAATTTTTCTAGTGAAAAATATTTTTCCTTACAAATTTGAAATATTTTCCCTTTTATGCTATATTCGCTCCCCTCCCCCCTTTGAAATAGCAGGGCTTCATCCTTTGCTGAATATGTCTTCCCACTTTTAATTTCTGCAACATATGAAAATTAATTCCTTTGCGTGAGTCACACAAACAGTTCTATAGGTTTAGAGTGAATGCTAAAAGAAGCTGAGGTGGACTGATTTTTCCACAAGATGAAAATGGTAAAGCAGCCAAACTGAAATTTAAAAAAAATTTTTTTTTTTTGGTATTTTCCTTGTAATTGAAGGTGAAGGTACCAGTGAGCAATGAGGTTTTAAGGCAATACTAAAGTTCTTGGTCCATGGACTGTATTTTTTTCCTCCCCACTGGGATCTGGGACAGGGTGAGATGCATGTTTGGCTATTTTGTTATTCTGTGGCCTGGAAGAAGTCACTTCTGTTTTGGGGACTGGGGTGACAGTCACCACGACTGTCAACAAGAGTAGCAATTGCTATTGATGGGGCTCTTGAGAGGACAGAAGGGAACTGAACCTCTGTTCAGTTCTGTGAGCTGCTGAGATGCTCATGTCAGTGGGAGGTGTTACTGTTTGCCTTTGTCAGCAAAACCTCAGGAGAACCTCCACCACCAGGGGCTGGAGACGGGGAGGGAACTGAAAGGAAAATCAAGCATTTGGTTGCTATTTAAGAGCCACCCTAGGAACAAGCCTTGCAGGGTATAAAGTTGAAACTAAATGAGGCTTTCAGTTTTCTGTGGGTTTTAGTGATTCAAATTAGCCTGAGGGCTCCCCTTTTGTCTCTCCCCATGCAGCAGCGGTTACACCGGAGCTGGCAGGACATGAAATGGCTCTGTGCGCACAGAACCCGCCTGTGCACTGGCCAGGGCCTCCCCACAAATCGCAATGCCTGAGCCACTTCCAGTTTTTCTTTTTTAATATTCCTGGGAGGTTCAAAAGTGAAAAGCCAGAATATAATTACAAACATTGTGATACATTTTAAACATTGATATTTTACAAATTAGTAAATTTAACATGTGAAAAAAGACGTGATATAATGATCTTGCTTTTCCAAAGATTACGCCATTTATAAGCAGCATTTTTCTGTAGGGTACGCTGTAGAGAGTGGGGGCCAAGTTTAAGGTTGTCTGATGGACGATTCCTTCCAGTCATAGAGTGAAGGTTACTGCATCTGTATGCTTATGTGGGAATGATATCAAAAGTCCGTATTTGAGACTTTTTAAACTGGAAGTCTGGGCTAAAATGTTCTCCCCCCAAGCCTCAAGTTCTCAGCCCCCAAGCCCACCTGTGACCCAACTATTAGTAAGTAATGATGACTGTGTGCAGAAGTGAGGAGAACAATAGGGATTTTGGCGAGGTCTGTTTGTGTTTTCCACCAATATTTTTCAAGAGCCTACTATGACCAGAGGTAACTACACAACTCTGTGATCAAGCTTACATTCAGGATTTGAATCTTGGGAGTTTCATTGCCTATCGTTGTATCAAACTTCTCTAAGCCTCAGTTTTCTCATCAGTTACCTCATTTGTGAAGTGCCTTGTTGGTTGTGAGGATTCAAAAGTTATCAGGACAAGTGAACAAGTGGTACAAAAGCTCTTGCCCTCAGGGAGCTTCAATTCCAGCTCCTTATTGCACTTCATTCTCCCTTCTCTTCTCCACAAGCTGATCTATCTGAAATACCTGCCTTACAATATCTAAAGATATTTGCTAAAACACAGGTAAAGGTTACTCCACTGATGAGGGGAAGGTTAAAAAAAGCATCAGCAGTATCAAGGAAATTCAAACTCATCATTAATCAACCACTCTGTAACAGAGTGTTAGGCACAGTCTAGGGGCTGCCGATATTGTAGTGAACAAACCAGATGTGGCTCCACACTCATGAGTAGGAAAGAGATATATAAATTGCTTTGCATAATGTAAAATTTTTGTAGACATATGAAGAATTCCCAGATGGCTCAGTGGTAAAAGAATCCACCAGCCAATGTAAGAGATGCAGGAGACACCAGTTTGATTCCTGGGTAGGGAAGATCCCCTAGAGGAGGAAATGGCAACCCACTCCAGTGTTCTTGCCTGGGAGATCTCATGGACAGAGGGGCCTGGTGGGCTACTGTCCATAGGGTCACAAAGAGTCAGACATGATTGAGCAACTGAGCACGCATGCACATAAAGTACATATAGAAAGTGCATAAATAATGTGTATAGCTCAGTTTTCACAAAATGACCACACACATATATAGATCATATGCAGACCAAGAATCTTCTTAGCACCTCTAGATAACACCCTGTGCCCCCTTCCACTCAAAATCCTACCCACCTCCCCAGGGTTAACACTCTGACTTCTAAAACCACAGATTACCTTTTTATAAAGTTTAGAAAGAGGCAAAAGTAATCATAACATGTATTCTTTAGTGACTGGTTTTTTCTACTCAATATTATGTTTGTGAGTTTCATCCTTCTTGTGTGTGAGCTATAGTTTATTTATTCTCATTCTTGCATATTATTCTACTGTATGAATGAATATGCCATGGTTTTCATATCCACTCTGTTGATGACATTTGGGGTGTTTCCAGCTTGGGAATACCACAATAATACTGCAGTTGACTTTCTTTTACACACTGTTTGTTGAATATATGCATGCATTTCTGTTGGGTATATACTTAGGAATGTAATTGTTGAGGGTAAGCTATGAATATATTCAGTTTTAATTGATATTATTAATTAATTTTCCAAAATAGTCACAATTTACACTCTGGTTAGCAGAATATAAAAGTTCTGGTTGCTCCAAATTGTCTGTCTTTTCCATTTTAGCCATTTTGGAAGGTATATTGTGGTATCTGCATTATAATGGTAATGTGCATTTTCCCAATGACTAATGAAACCAAATGTCTTTTCCCACGTTTATTTTCTGTTTGGATGTCTTCTCTCATGAATTATCTTTTGTGACATTTGTCCATTTTCCTATTGAGTTCTCTCCCTTTTTATTATTGATTTGAAGAACTGCTTTATATATTCCAGAGAAGAGTCCTTTGTCAGAGTCAGAGAGAGATAAGTATTGAAACTCTCTTCCTCCAGTCTGTGGTTTATCTTTTTCACTCTCTTAATACTTTTGAAGAACAGGCATCCTTAATTTTAATGTAGTACAATTGATCAATATTTTTCCCCTTATGGTTATTGCTTTCTGTGTCTTAAGAAATCTTTGCCTGAGGCAGTTCTTGTGGCAGCAGCTAATGCAAGGCTGGAAAATTGTTATGCACTGTGTTGCCTGGACCAGCAAACACTACAGTCAGGATAGTAAAGGGGACCCCAAGAAACCAAATGATGAGACGTGAGATGTCTGCTCATGCCATCTTTGTGGAGAAAAATCTGAAGATCTTGTGTAATGCATTTTCCAAGTACTCTGAGGTGCAATACATTGTGTGGGAAAGAGAAATACAAATTTGGTGAAATGGCAAATTGCACTTTGAGCAAGAAATGGAGAATTGAAGATGAGTTAAGAGAGGTAATAAAAAAAGATCACAATATCCCAAATACCCTCCATAACCCATCTGGCATCTTCCTCTTCTACATAGACCTCTGCCCAAGATCAAATCCACAAATCCAGGCATTTCCATTGGAGATGTGGACAAAAAGCTGGTGACATATTATGGCATGCAGAATTAGTAAAATGCGCACACAAAGATATTTTACGCTAATTCCTGGAAAAGGAATTAATTTTCATTCCTATAAAAGGGATGAGACGTCACTCACTCAGGTGATCGTGTTCTGTGACAGCATGCCTGCAGGCTCAGTCACTTGAGTTATGCCCAACTGTTTGGGACCCCCCTGGACTGTATTTCGCCAAGCTCCTCTGTCCATGGGATTTCCCAGGCAAGAATACTAGAATGGGTTGCTGTGCCCTTCTCCAAGGAATCTTCCCAATCCAGGGATCAAGCCTAAGTCTCCTGCATTGCAGGCAGATTCTTTACCACTGAGCCACAGGGGAAATCCATTCTATGGCAGAGTTGGCCTTAAAATAGATTATCTGGGTGGGTTGATCTAATCAATGAAAACTTCCTAAGCAGGGAGTTTTCTCCAGTTGGCAGAAGGATAAGTCAGAGAGAGATAAAGAATGAAGGGAATATAACTTGAAGATGGAGGCCATGTGAAAGGCATTTAAGCAATCTTAAAGAACTGAGACAGACCCTTGGCCAACTGCCATCAAGAAAACAGTTCAAATTTCTGAGTAATTCTGAAACAAAAAGACACTTTTATTGCCTTCATTCTATCAACTTAGAGATTCATGTGAGAGGGCCATTAAAATGTTTCCGGAATTTAAAATTATTTGTAATTTATTTGTAAGGTAGTGTTATCCATTAGAAACCCTGAGTTATCAACTGTATATACCTAGAGTCTGTAAAAAGAACAAAACAAAGTGGGCAACCTCTGTGGATCAAGCTTGGTGTTTGTAATGCCTCTCTAGGTGGCTTGCACGTTCTTAGTTCCTGCTGCTGCTGCTCCTGCTGCTGCTACGTCGCTTCAGTCGTGTCCGACTCTATGCAACCCCATAGACGGCAGCCCAACAGGCTCCCCCATCCCTGACCAGAGATCAAATCAGGCCCCGTGCAGTGTAAGCAGAGTCCTAACCACTGGACCACCAGGGAATCCAGGCGGCACCTCTGGTAGTGAGTTCAGTGATGAGGCCCAGCCTGTTGGTTCTGCTTCACATTGTCCTGTTTCCTATACAGTGACATAACATTCTGCTGACATTTTAGCTATGGAAGAGGAACATTGGCTGGCATGAGAAGTGTTCTGATTAACTTTTGTTAAATCTGGTAGTTGGAAAGCAAATTGTAAAACTCTTCACTGTCAGAGAAGTGGATAGTCACTGCTTCAAGGAACGTGCATAAGCCTTCTGACTAACACCCAATTTGCAGCATTCTGTGTTTTACTTTTTTTGTTTGGTATATTTAGAAAGCTAAGACTTCCATTTCACGTAAATGTTTTCACTGAAGCATGACGTACGGCAGAAGAGTGCATGTCTAGCCAGGGTGGAACTTCATGGGTTTTCACAGGGTGAACACACCTGGGTGACAAGCACCCAGGATGAGAAGCCCCACCCCTCCGCACGCCCTCCCAGTTACAGCTTCCCCTTCACCCTGACAGATAACCTCCATCTTCACTCCTAATATAAAGGTTTGATTTCTTCAGAATACTGCAGTGTTTTGGAAGCAAAATAGAGCATTGTATTTTTTAACTGGGGGGAAAAAAAGAAATTTTACTCCAGGTTATCAAGATGTTTCCTGTTTTCTTTCAGAAGTTTTTGGTGTTTACCTATTGTGTTGAGGTCTTGCTTCATCTCAATTTAATTTTTGGTTTGGTGTGAGGCCAGATAGTGGTCCAATTTGGCCTGAAAGCCTGATGTCGTCACATGGCCCCTCCTCTTAGCGGGTCCTGGACTCTGATTTTCCTCTTGTGAGACTTCTGAAAACAGATGATTTTCAGGGGCTTTCTGTTTCTGCCTTTTAGCTGCCAAGCCTCATATACCCCAGTTCAGGAAATACACTGAAGGGGAATCTGATTGTGTATTGCAGGGCCCCCATATCCTGATGACAAATTCTCTGGTTTCTCTGTCCCCAAATTCTCAGCTCCTGTTGGGACAAGAGATGAGAGCAGCTGCTGGAGTCAGATCACCTCTCTGAGGATCTATTTATTCCACTCCCAGCTCCTCAGCAGCTCTCCACTGCCTTCAGACCAATGATTTCTGCATTTAATTGGACCTTTCTTGTTTTGCTGGACAGAAGAACTGACCTGCTTGGGGCAGGTTACTCCATATCAGTTACAATAATGGATATTGTAATTGTGATAAAGCTATGAAAGAAAAAACTCACCCAGGGTGCTATAATAGGCAATATTAGGAGTCTCTGGTTCAGGTCTTCTGTGGAAGCCACTGTGATTTTCATTAGTGTCCCTGAGCCTTGAGCACATGGACAGGGCATTAGCCATAAAGAACCAGCAACTAAACATCTAATCCTTTCTCCATCAGTCCTCTTGTGAAACAAGTAGTTTAGCCTCTGGTTCCAATTTCCCTGACCCTGGCATTTCTTCTTCTTAAGTACAAGATCCTATCTTCTAGGTGCTTTGAACTTTTGGAGGGCTTCCCTGGTGGCTCAGTGGTAAAGAATCTGCCAGCCAATGCAGGAGACGCAGGTTTGATCCCTGGGTCAGAAGGATCCCTTATAGAAGGAGATGGCAACCCACTCCAGTATTCTTGCCTGGAGAATTCCATGGACAGAGGAGCCTGGTGGGCTACAGTCCATGGGGTCACAAAGAGACAGACACAACTGAACGACTGAACAACAACAAAACCCTTGGAACAAAAGTCAGCCTCTTAAGATGTGCCACGGAAATTTCCTTAACCTATTTAAAATGGTACACATATGCTGGAAAATCAGGATAGTTTTTTTGTTGTTGTTGTTTTGTTTTTTAATGGGGAGGAAGTAGAAGAAATTCTCATAGGATCACATACTACCAAAAACTGCTGAGACATGGTCCCTAAAGAAAGGCTGTCTGAGGCAGGTGTCTCTACCTTCACACACTTGTTCTGTGACTGCTCCTATGTCTGCCTCAGCAGCTTGGGAATGAACACAGCTTTACAGAAGTAGTCCTTTGTAGAAAATGATATTAAAATCCTTCAGTTAGGGGCTTCCCTGTTCGTTCAGTGGTAAAAGAATCCACCTACCAATGCAGGAGTCATAAGTCCGACCCCTGGTCTGAGAAGATCCTACATCCTCAGAGCAACGAGGCCCAGGCACTACAACTATTGTGTTTGTGCCCTAGAGCCCAGGCGCCAAACTACTGCAGGCCGCGTGCCCTGGAGCCTATGCTCTGCAACAACAGAAGCCCCCACAATGAGAAGCCCGCGCACCACGGCTAGAGAGCAGCCCCTACTCCCTGCAACCAGAGAAAGGCCAGTGCGACAAAGACCCAGCGCAGCCCAAAAATAAAACAAATACAGTTATTTTTAAAAAGCCTTCAGTTCCACTATTACCATAGGATTAGGATTGAGCCTATCTTGACAATATTTTGTGTCCTGGAATGGAATGGAGTTCAGGGGACTTTTTTCTCTCTCATTCTTAAATTTTCAACTGACAATACCTAGAGATCAAGGAAGAAGTTTTGAAAAATAGAGCCAAGAGATGGATGAGGCTGGAGGCAGGCTGGCTAGTGCTTGCTGGGAGTGAGGTGATCCTTAAATAGAGGGAAGGGTGGGCTTGTGTGCTCCCTGACAGCTGGCCTCCAGCTGAAGAACCTCAGTAATAGTGTAGGGCTGGCAGGGACCTTAGCAAATCTCAGGGATCACCCCTTTGGGAGGAAAAAAATGCTTGAATAATTAATTCAAATTCCCTTCTAAAGTAGGGTCAGAATAAAATGAATGTTGTCTCGATGGAAACCAGCCTCAGAGATAACCTCAGCTAATAGAGGATATGATGGCTCCAAAGACAAACAAAACAAAGTGTAGGAGAACCAGAAGAAAAACAAATGAAGGGAAGTAGGGAGGGAATAATACACAGGGTGAGTTGGGAGGAAGCAGCTACTTGGGGACAAGCCAGGGAAAATGTGAAAGAAAAAAAAGAAAGCTCACTTTTCTGTTGGGGAATGTTGATACCAGGGAGGCTGTGGATGTGTCGACAGAGGGGATGTGGGAGATCTCTATACCTTCCTTTCGATCTTACTGTAAAACTGTCCCCCCCAATAAAGTCTTTAAAAAGGCATTTTAGAAAAAGCCAATCAAACACATGTGTGTGCAAGCTCATTTGTGTCCAAATCAGTGACCCCATGGACTGTAGCCTGCCAGGCTCCTCTGTCCATGGTATTTTTCAGGCAACAATACTGGAGGGGGGTGCCATTCCCTTCTCCAGGGGATCTTCCCGACCCAGGGATTGAACCCGTGTCTCTTGTGTCTCCTGCATCACCTGGAGGAGTCTTTACAATTGAACCATCTGGGAAGCCCAGTCAAACATGTAGCATTGTATAATTGCTGGGTCTGCAGAGGCATTTAAATCATTTATTAGAAAAACATCTTATTCAAAGGTTTGCACTGTGACCTTTCCTCTATTTAATACTAGGGAATATTCCTTTTGGAATTTTGGCCCAAGAGGGGAAGAAAAAAACAGAACCAGTCAGAACAGAGAAGGACCCCAAAAGGGGTGGACAAATTAGCTCAGGAAGCTTCTCTAGAAGGTCTCTGCCTTTCTATCTTGATCCTTTGAGTTCTCATCACCGTCCCTTTACAGCATCTTCATTTGTTGCCATGCTTCCTATTTTTTTAATGAAAGTTTCTTATCTGGTCACTTGTGATATTTCATATTCCTCACCTAATTGCCATAAGGAATAGGAAGTAGGATAATAGCAATAAAAACAAAAGTTGACAATAATATATTATGTATTACATATACTAATATGTATGATTATATAGTATATGCTATAATATCTTCATGTATATTAATATTGGCTTTGCAGTTGAGAAAAAGCATATACCATTCTTGAAAGTCTTCTTTTATTGTAAGATATGAATAGACTCCAGGTTTGAGTTTTATCTTGGCACTTGAAGGTTCACAGTCCTTTTCAAGATATTCTACTTCTTGCTGGATCTCAGAAACTGTCCAACTTCCATTTTACCATTATTTTGAAATATGTAGTTCTTATATTAATATTATAGCACGATGAAACTGTCAAGCAAGTTGTAAGCATAAATATAATAACACTTTGTACTTTTAAAATGTCTTGCACTCCTAGAGCCAGAATTTCCCAAGCTTCCCTGCAAACCAGGCAAGCACTGTGCACTCGCAATTTTATAGCCAAGAAAACTGAAATAGAGAGATGTTAAGAGCTTGCGCTGGTGCCTTCCAGCAAGTCAGAAATGAAGCTGGAATTTGAGGGAAATGCCTTACACTCAACATTGGACTTTCTGTACCAGGAAACATGAAATAAGAAGGAAACATTTTAAGTTAGGGTTGTGGAAGTATTTTAATCACATTTATGTATTTACTAATTAAAAGCTAATATTTTACAAGTAATGTCATTTAGGGCTTCCCTGGTGGCTCAGATGCTAAAGAATCTGCCTGCAGTGAAGGAGACCTGGGTTTAACTCTTGGGTTGGGAAGATCCCCTGCAGAAAGGAATGGCAACCACTCCAGTATTGTTGGCTGGAGAATTCCATGGACAGAGGAGCCTGGTAGGCTACGGTCCACAGGGTCACAAAAGGTCAGATACGACTAAGCGTGCACACACTAATGTCATTTGAGAGTAGTACAGTGTGAGCTTTGTTCTAATTATTTGCTTCTGGATCTCTCATAATTAAAATTTATCCAAACACCACATAGATTGTCATGGCTTTAGTGCAACAGTGGAGAAGAGGAAATAAGCTTTAGAATGACTATTAGCTTTGTTTTCCTCAAAGGTAGATTAATGCTGGTAGGTTTCTTTCTAGCTCTCATCTACCTTTTTCGAAGAGATGAGAGATCAGTTAAGATGATGTCTACAATTTTTGAGAGTCTTCTAAGCCGCTATTAAAGTTATATATTCATGCTTTAGATTAAAAAAGACTATGCAACAGTCAAACATAGGACATTTGCTTTAGATTCTTAGATATTATAAAGGGTGAACCTGAAGAGGAACTTGCTTGTCTGATGGGCACGTTACTGTCCAGTCCAATAAACTGTTGGTGGGCTGAGGTCTGAAGCTGTTATTCGAAGGTGGGGAAGAGGGCTCAGAAATAGGGAATCTGATCCGGTGTTGGCTCTGAAGTTGGGTCAGATCCACAGGTGTGGAAACTTGCAACCATGCACTCCATCAGTGCCACCTGTGACCCAGCTGTCACCCGTGAATGGCTGGGTTGCACACATGAAGTTCTGGCCTCTTTGAAACCCACAAATCCTAACCAGGCTGTGTTGATCTTGTGGAAAGAAAATTGAATTTGAGGTCAGGGGTGACCTGCTATCTGAGTCCTGTGTGGGCTGAGTTGCCTTAAAGGAGTCGCTTGACCGATTTGGACCCCAGTTTGCCTAGAGGGATAACATGAATGTCTCACAGGATTTTTGCTTCAGTTAGGTGAGATACTGGATCTGGGGGGAGAGCTTTGGGAACTATGGAGTATGAAAGAAATATGAGTTACCCTCACACTAATAAATGGTTCTGTGTCGCTCAGTGAGCTAGCCACAGATGCCTGCTGGTCCCTCTTTCCTTCTAGTACATAACTCCTGAGATAGCTCTTTAACCAGCAACGAAATGTCTCCCATCATCAAGGTGGCTGCACGGCCTGGTGCTCAGAAAAGCCCTGTGCTTAGTTTAATGCTGTGCCGTCATCTTGAAGTTCTCGATCATTTCCAAACAAGGATCGTGTGTTTCTTTTTGTACTTTGTACTAAGCCCTACAAATTGTGCATTACCTGTCGTGTTTCTGTAACTTTAAATAAATGTCTGACTTTAAAATTCCTTGGAATTAGCTTCATTCCTAATCATCTGCTCTGAGTATCTTTATGGAGCAAGTAGCTATAAACTAACATTTTTTTAAGGTAAATAATCTTTATTTGAAATATATTGTGTTGGTCAGTAAGTTCATTTGGATTCATCCATAAGATCCAATGGAAAAACCCAAACAGACTTTTTGGCCAACCCAACTGTGTGGGTGATGTGTGCATGTGTGTGCACTTGCACACATGTATTTCTCTAGATAAAGCAGAATTCAAAGTTGTGATCTGATGATTGATTCTCTCTAGAGCATATAGATTCTGGATTTGTGGAGGTAATATGTTGCATGTTCCTGCCTGAAGCCTGACACATGAAGGTGCTGAATAGAAGGTGGTGGAAGGTGTGTACCTCATGTGCATGGTATCAGTCCTCAGAGATATTCTCTTTGGATGAAAGAAGCATCCTTAGGGGGTGATTTATGACTTTATTTTCTGTATTTATAATGACGAAGGGTGCTTGACTTTGAAAATATCAGTTGTGGCAGTTTTCTTCAAGTTCTCTTAATGTATACCATTAAAACCCTGACTCTCTAGGGAAAAAAACTCAAATACATTTTATGTTTTGGTCACAGTTATGATATAATCAAACTATATATATTCTTGTTAAGGACAGTTAGGTTGACTTTGTTGGGTATGTCACCTGGTAATAAAAAGACAAATAATTTTAATGTATGTATAATCGGTTTTCAATTGTAAGTCAAGTTTACTTCACAGGGGGTGGTGGGCACTTCTGCAGAGGAAAGAGGTAGTAGCAAATAGGAATAGAGAGTTTGTATTACTTATATTTTGTTGCATAAAATTTTGTTCTGAAACATATCAGTCTAAGATAACATTTATTTTTCCAAAAATCAGGAGACTTAGAGTGACTTAACAAAGTAGTTCTGGCTCAGGATCTCCCATGAAACTGTAAGCTAGGTGTTGGCTGGGGCTGGTGGATTTGCTTCCAAGAAGGCTCACCCTCCGGGCAATGGGCTGGAGGCCTCAGTTCTCTATGTGAGTACCCACCGGACAGCTTGGTGTCCTTAAGACATAGCCACTGGCTTCCACTCACACAAGTGATCCAAGAGAAAGCAAGACAGAAGCCACAATGACATTTATAATCCAGCCTCTAGAGCAACATCCTGTCCTTTAGTATTCTTTTTTGGCTACACTGCACAGCATGTGGGATTTTAGTTCCCTGAACAGGAATGGAACCCACACCCTCTGCATTGGAAGCATCTTAGCCACTGAACTGCCAGGTAAGCCCTCCCTCCTCCTGTATTCCATTGGTTACACAGACAGACTTAGCTCTTTCTGACTGCTGTAACAAAATTCCACCCATTCAGTGCCTTAGAAACAGAAATTTATTTCTCACATTCTTGGAGGCTGCAAGTCCAATATCAAGATGCTGGCATGGTCACCACACGGTCTTGGTGAAGGCTGTCTTCTGCGTTCATAGCTGGCACCTTCTCACTGTCCTCACATGATAGAAGAGACAGGGAATCTCTGCGGGGTCACTTTTATAAGAACACCAGTCCCATTCATGAGGTCTCCATCCTCCTAACCTAAGCGCCTCCCAAAGGTTCCACCTCCGAACACCATCACACTGGCATTAAGACTTCAACGTATGAATTTTGCAGGGACACAAACATTCAGAGCATAGCGCAGACAAACCCTGATGCATTGTTGGAGGGAGGTGGGGATCATTGGGGGAGATCTTGGAGGCTGGGGACCACAGAGTCGGTGGGTGAATATTAACATTTTCCCTGCATTCCACCTGAATTTTGCTGCAAAAACGAGGCAGTTTCCAAAGTTTGATTTCTCAGAAGCCCTGCATGGCAGTCTGAAGCCATGGGAAATCAAAGTCAGGTGAATTTTGCTGCCCAGTTAATATGTTTTTATTAGATACAGAGTCAGTAGGCTGCATTGTGTAACCTTGGAAGAACAAGCACTTTTGAGGCCATCACAAGTGGCCCTACTCAACACAACACAGGTTGCCTCAAAGCACTGGGAGCTTAGGTTGCCTCAGAGAAACATAAACATAAAACAATATGGTGTGATGAATCATCAAGCAGGGGGAAGTGCGATTCAGATTAAATACGCTAAGATTTAGGGCTCCTCACTGGTTTGCGACAATGCACATCTTCCTGAAGGTAGGTTTGTTTTTTTTTTTTTTTTTTGAGAACTGAATAAAGAAATGATACAGTAATAAAAGGGACTTAGGAAAGGCGGGGAGCCCTGAGTGGTGGGCAGGAGGGGCAAGAGGCTGATTCAGAAGCCTCAGAGGCTTGAGTGAGGCTGGATTCCACCCTCAGGGGAAGGCATGGAGGCTCTCTCCTTTGACATCAGGAAGATGAAAGGAAGCAGACTTGTCAGTAGCCGGGAGGCCAAAACCATGGAGACTGATCGCAAACCTACCACACACGATGGACTCTGCGTGTGATATGCTCTAACCTCCAAACGACGGGGGGAGGAGGGTGTAGTATTTACTTTTTACAGAAGTGGTGTTGGGCCCAGGGTTGTTTGCAACCAAAGCACATGCTCTTTGCTTAAGACACGCCTCCTCCTTGTAGGGGTGGACCAGCTGGAACCTGTGGAAAACAGGCAGGACTCCCTGGTGACTGTGAGTGGGAGGAGGGAATGAAGACGCTATGTAATTGGCATATAGACATCGAGTAAACTTCCTTCCTTCTGTCCACATCCTAGAAGGCAGACTTTAACCTTTCTAGAGTCTTCATAAAGTCATGGCTGTCCACAATCTCTGGGCTGCCTGCCATGGTTCAGACACAACCAGTGTGGACCAGACCCAGGGGTGCCCTGCAGAGGAAGAAGGAAGGATTTACTCCACACCCACTTCAAAATGGAGGTGTTTGCTTTAAACGACCTTAACTTTAAAAAGCAATTTGTCACTTGGAGATGAGAGTGGATGTTTAAAGAAGAGGTCACAATTATGTGGGCCAAGAAGGTGGAAGGGATAATCAAATCACATTGTGGAAAATAGAACAGAAGGGACATTTGGTTCTCCTGCTGGTGCAGACTTCAGGAGAGCCAGGTTTGAATTCCAGCTTCATGTCCAAAGTAGATTTACGACTTACAGTAACATAAAGAATATAATCTCGAGGCCTCACCTGTGAAACATGGATGGTGATGCCTAATTCACCAGAATATTGTTTCAGAGGAGGTAACTTTATATACTACTATGAGTAGTATATAGTAAAGGCTAGATAAGTTATGATTATTTCACTAAAGTGAATTATTTTTTTCCACTACAAGATTTACCATTCCAACTATGGTCAGATTTGGCTAAAAATAAAACTGACCTACTTAAGGAAAACACCTGTTAATGGTGGGGCACCTGTTAAGGCAGGTGCTCTGAATATTCCCCAGTTAGAGGAAGGCAGGGATAATGATGGTGTGTGTATGGTGGGAGAGAGGTTGGTGTGATATCTCTTGTATAGCTTGTTCTTATGATGAAAGTTATAGAGAAGCTGATAAATAACAGCACAAGCATGGGGCAAACCAAAGCCAGGGCAGAAGACTGAATATACCGATGGATTTGAGGTGGTATGTAAAGAAGATATGCCATGCACTTTATTGTCAGGGATCCACCTCCGCTTAGCAGAGTGTTAGTGGCAGGAGGAGGATGGAACACGGGATTCTGAACACCACCCCCACCTCCACCTGCCCCCACCATTTCTCCAGCACTGCAGGGTCTTGGGAACATGGAGGCTACAACTCTATTCTGAAATTTCATGGTTATTTAGATTTAGCTGTAGCACAGTCTACATATGTTAGTGCCTGATGGGAGAAAGTGAATTAATTAAAGTCTTTTTGTGCTGTTATCTATCAACATCTCTATAATTTTCATCATAAGACCAAGTTATCCAAAAGGTATCAAGGCTTTCCTTGGTGGAGCACTAGCATGGGGGAAGGAGAGAGACTCAGTCCATAGGAGAGAAGTTCAAGAGATTAGAACTTTGAGGAAAAGGGACAACTCAGCCTGAGAGCTTTGAGCTTTGCTTCTAAAGAAGGATTGTGTGTGTGTGTGTGTGTATGAGCGCCTGGGTTGGGCGTGTTTAGAACCGAAAGGAATTTGGAATAGCTTGTCTTTTTCTGTATATATGGAATGGAATGGCCTTTTCTTCTTCCTTTTAAAAAAATTACATGCTTCCTGAGGAAGAAGGATGTGACATTAGTCTCAAAACCACTTTGTAACTATATTTCTGTGTATTTTAGATATTTTGGTCTAAACTAAAGGTAGCAAAGATGTATATTTTATGCTATGATGTAGGTTTCATTTTTTTAATTAATTAATTTAATTGAAGGCTAATTACCTTACATTATTGTAGTGGTTTTGGTCATACACTCACATGAATCAGCCATGGGTGTACATGTGTCCCCCATCCTGAACCCCCCTCCCACATCCCTCCCTATTCCCTCCCCTTCCCATCCCTCAGGGTTGTCCCAGTGCACCGGCCCTTAGCGCCCTGTCTCATGCATCAAACCTGGACTGGTGATCTATTTCACATATGGTAATATACATGTTTCAGTGCTATTTTTAATCAAAAACTCGCATACTACATTACAGAAGGTGAGTTCAGATATTAAGAAAATATGATGTAAATATTTTCAGAGATGGTTAAGATAAGAATCAGTTACTATTCTAGTGTGTGATTTTGTAGGCCAGGTAAAGATAATTTCCTGAAAAATTCTCTTAATCTAGAACTATTCCTTTATACTACTCATCTTGCAGACATTTGAAAGGAAAACATAGCAAAGAGGAAGTGCAGTGCTCACCTAGTAGAGAGGTATACATTTAGTTCTCTAGTCTGTATCATTTATATGTTATACTCTCTGGTACTGTGCTATGCCATGCTGCTTCTGTCATGTCCTACTCTTTGCGACCCTATGGACTATGGGCTCCTCTGTCCATGGGATTCTCCAGGCAAGAATACTGGATGAGTTGTCATGCCCTGCTCCAGGGGATTTTCCCAACCCAGGGATCGAACCTGCGTCTCTGGGACTATAAACTGCATAAACAAGAAACAGGAATTAAAGGCAGGAAATCAACCCCTTTGTTTACTCATTGTAAGCAAGCCATCAGATGATTCAAATCACAAAATTCTTTGCCTCGCTAACACTTTCATTTATCTGAGTATGGAAATCATCCTCTCACCTTTACCTCACCAGATAAACTGAATGGTCTCCAACCGTCTGGGATGCATTTGCTTGCTTCCCTGTACCTTACACTCAGAGTAAAGCTAAGGTCTGATAGCTCTTTTTCAATTTTTTAAACCCAAAGCTGGTATCTTATAAGTGCAAAACACTTCTAAAATATATACTAAGAAAAATGAGTGTATGTTACATTTAGATTAAACAGGAGATCCCAGGAGAATTTTAGAAACATTTTGGAGGATGGGGAAGTGGAGAAAAGAATGTATATTTATTCATAGGACTTATGTAGCTTACCTACAAGAAATTTCAAATATTTCCCTTCAAAACAAGAACATATGCTTAATACATTCTATCATGATTTATAGATGTGAGGTTCAAGAGGCAGAAAGTCACGTGGGGTAAGAATAAGGTATTAAAAAACAGATAAGTTGAGAGCTCCTTAAGGCATTAACCTTTGTGAATTCTGGCTCTAGTGCCAGTGATCACCTCTCCTTATATACTCGATCCTACACAGCACAGGTCCTGCGTCTGTAGATTCGACCAACCACGGATCAAAAACATTCTGAAAAAAAATTCTAGAAAACTCCAAAAAGCAAAGCTTGAATTTGCAGTGTTAGCAACTATTTACATAACATTTACATTAGGTATTAGCTATTGTAAGTAATAGAGATGGTTTAAAGTATATGGGAGATGTGCATAAGTTGTATGCAAATACTATGGCATTTTATATAAGGGACTTGAGCATCCATGGAATTTGGTACCACTCCAGTCCTCTTGCCTGGGAAATCCCATGGGCGGAGGAGCCTGGTAGGCTGCAGTCCATGGGGTCTCGAAGAGTCGGACACGACTGAGCGACTTCACTTTCACTTTTCACTTTCATGCATTGGAGAAGGCAATGGCAACCCACTCCAGTGTTCTTGCCTGGAGAATCCCAGGGACGGGGGAGCCTGGTGGGCTGCCATCTCTGGGGTCGCACAGAGTCGGACATGACTGAAGCGACTTAGCAGCAGCAGCAGCAGGGATGATTCATGGGGTCACAAAAGAGTCGGACACGATTGAACGACTGAACTGAACTGAACTGAACTGAGGGATATTGGAACCAATGCCCAGTAGCTACTGAAGATGGATGATTGTAGTTGATTATGTCTGATGGCCATGGCCCTGGGATGTACAGGTTTTCTCTCGACTTCTTGTGTCCCAGAATTTCTTTTGTGCTCTTGAGAGTGCATTTCACTAGGAATCTTTCTTCTGAAATGTTACCACAATTGACATCTATTCCATGATTGGGGCTCTCCCTTATACTTATTTCATCTAGCACAGGGGTCAAATTGTGCTTCAGGGACCTGGTCTTAGTCTATCTGCTAAGAATGGTTTTTATATTTTTAAATGGCTCAAAAAAATCAAAAGAATAACATTTTGTGACAAGAAAATTACATGAAACTGACATTTTGGCTTCTCCAAATCAAGTTTTATTTGAATGCTGCCACGCTTGGCCATTGTACACATTGTCCATGGCTGTTTTTGCTTTATTGTGGTACAGTTATGTCATTGCTTCATAATCCTCATGGCCTGCAAAGCCTAAAATATTTAGTATCCAACCATTTACAGAGAAAGTTTGCCAAATTCAGATCTAGTGCAGCGTGACATCTTGGTTTTGAAATTCAGAAGTAGAATCCCAGAACTTTGAGAGTTGAAAGGGTATTTTAGAAAGCCTCTTATCAACATCCCTGACATACCCATGGCCAAAATCAACAATCTTATAGCTTGTGCAGCTATTCTGTTCTTAGGAATAGTTACTTAAAAGGTAATTCTCACATTCATTTATCTATCTTAGTTCTTCTCTGAGCATGACTAGGGGTTGGCCTAGAATGCTGCTGCTGCTAAGTCGCTCCAGTTGTGTCCGACTCTGTGCGACCCCATAGACGGCAGCGCACCAGGCTCCCCTGTCCCTGGGATTCTCCAGGCAAGAACACTGGAGTGGGCTGCCATATCCTTCTCCAACGCATGAAAGAGAAAAGTGAAAGTGAAGATGCTCAGTCATGTCCGACTCCCAGCAACCCCACGGACTGCAGCCCACCAGGCTCCTCCGTCCACGGGATTCCCCAGGCAAGAGTACTGGAGTGGGTTGCCATTGCCTTCTCTATTGGCACAGAACAGGTACTTTTAAATATTTAATTATTTAACACTTACTTTGCACCTTGAATGTACAGGACTGCTCTAAAGACTTCATAAATAATTAACAGAACCCTATGCGTTAGGTGCTGTAATTATCTTTACAGAGGTGGTTATGGAGGTTTGGGGAGGTTAATTGAATTTCCCAAGAATACAAAGCTTGTAAGAGGCAAAGGTGGCATGGGAACTCAGTCTGGCTCTGGAGTCTGGGTTTTCTGCTGCTCCATTTACTGAAGGGTGAATTAATAAGCTTTTGATAGTTGCACTCTGTGTGTCCGTCTTTCTAATAGGTCAAAGTGGCTACCAGATCCCTGAAAGTATATATATATAGGAGTAGGAAATGGCAACCGACTTTATGCTTGCCCGGAAAACTCCATGAACAGAAGAGCCTGGCAGGCTACAGTCCATGGGGTCATAAAGATTCAGACATGATTGAGCACACACAGACACACATATACACAGTTTCTATGAAAGCTCAAGCCATATAATACTGCGATATGAGAAGCAAGAGAGAATATATACTTGTTGTGTTCTGTTTCCCCTACACAATTTTGTTTTCTGGGTACACTGAGAATAGTTAAAGGGTCTAAAACGCCATTTAGTATAAAGAGGTGTGGAAGAATCTAGGGACATTTAACTTGGAGAAGACAACGCTTGTTAGGAAAATGACTAGAGCAATTCTAGGCTTTACATGACATTCAGAGGAAGAAAGAGCCTCATTCCCAGCACATTAAGAAGAGCAAAGAGTCTTATTTTCTAGAAGCCTCCAGCAAGCCCCCTGTGTTAGGGTCCTCCAAGAGCTGATATCAAAGTAGGATTATACATGGTGAGTTTTTCTAACAGAAAATGCAATTGTGAAAGGAAATAGTCGCTGGGAAGGCTGGAAGAGCTGTCAGACCTTGACGGAAGTCTCCAGTGCAGTGGGAGAAAGCGGGAGAAAGAATCTTACAAAGTTGTGCCCTCCAAGCTAAGCCTTAGGGGAATACTATAGCCAAAATCAGCTGAGAGATGAGTTCAGTGTCTCCCAGGAACTGGTCTGTCTTAGCACCCTGAAGATCCATATATTGGGGAATGGGTTTCAAAGTGCAGCACCTGGAGTCCTTGGTCAATGATGCTCCTAGGACAGTGGGTGTTTGAATACCATTCTTTTGACTGCGATGCCACCCCTCCTAGTTCATTGAAAGTGAAAGTCGCTCAGTTGTCTCTGACTCTTTGCAACCCCATGGATTGTAACCTGGCAGGCTCCTCTGTCCATGAAATTCTCCAGGAAGGCTACTGGAGTAGGTAGCCATTCGTTCCCTTCTCCAGAGGATCTTCCCAATCCAGGGCTCAAACCCAGGTCTCCCGCATTGCAGGCTGATTCTTTACCAGCTGATCCACAAGGAAAGCCCAAGAATACTGGAGTGGGTAGCCTACAACTTCACCAGCGGATCCTCCTGACCCAGGAATCCAACCGGGTTTTCCTGCATTGCAGCGGATTCTTTACCAGCTAAATGAGCCTATTGGCTGAGGGCTGATTTCTTGAACCAAGTACTCTAGAAAGGGGGATGGGATCTTCCATAGGCGCTTTAAGTCCATTGTCTGAGTCAGCCTGCCCTCCAGCCTATGGGCTGTGGAGAGGAGAGATTGATACCTAAATAAAAACCTGGGTACCCCTAGAAACAGGAAAGGGGGCAACATTTATGGTTTTGCAGTTCTAATCTTGATCTAACACCAAAGCCTGTGCTTTATTTTTCTGTGTTGCACTATTTCTTGAAATCTGTGGTGAACAGATTTTAAAAGTCATGGTGGTTTGGGGGAGGAGAGTGAGAATCAAATTCATTTTCACTGAAAAATCATCCTATCTATGACATATGACTAGTTTTAGATCATTTCATAAATTGTTGATGACCTCGAATCTTGAAGTAGGAATACAGTGATCGTAATAGCAAATATTTACAGAACAATAATTATGTGCCCGACTGGGTGCTTTATATCCACTCTCACACTTAATGCCCGCAGCACTCTGTTAAATAAGCATTCTTTCCAGCTCCAGATGAAGTAAGAGGACCCTGGAGACTCAGAGGATTAAGAAACTTTGCTGAGAACAGGGCAGTGGCTGATTGTCCGATTGCAAAGTTGTACTGTCTCCTCCAGTGCTGCTTCTTTCACTTCTCCAGTTTTCTTCAACAAAGCTTTTAAAAAATAAGTTTGCTCTTTAGGAGCTGTTCTCTTCTAGGTGAGAATGAGAGCGCTGGGTGTTCTCTCAGGCACTGTATTAGTGGCATTCTGCCAACATCGGCTTGAGAAGGCTGTTGGAGGCTCTTGAGGCTGGCGTGATACCAACTGGAAGGCCAGGTTGCCCTTAATGTCCAATAATTGCAGATAGCGAAATACAGCTCAGTGCTTTAGAATTATAGCATGTGGCTGACTTTGTAAAGAAACTGTTGTATCCTGGGTGCTCAGCTGAGTACAAATACACACTAAAATCACATGCAGCTGGCATTTTAGGGTACCCCTAGTAAGACAGACAAGGACCAAAATAATGAAGGCCTTGAGAGAATTTCAATGGTCATCTTAGTGAAAACTTTTTTCACTGAGGAATCTTGACTGTGGTATTCCCTGCTTTAAAGAATACAAGTCAGCAGCACAGATGAATGAAAGGGTGATTATCCACTTGGAAAAGGTGTAATGAGTTTACACAAGAATCTTCTAAATATCAACAAGATGCATTTAAAATGCAATTCATTATATACAATACTTAATACTTATATACAATACTTCTTTTCAGGAGTATAACCCTTGGGTTAAGGGCTGTTCACATACATATATATTGAAGAGATATGTTTCAAATTGATCTTGCTGAACCTAATTTCAGCATATTTTTATATATCTATACGTTCAAGAAATACTCTTGAAGGCCCTACTATGTGCAAGGCTTTATACTGCACTTTAATATTTCGACTAGGTATTTCTGGGATAAGGCCCAGGGTCTATATTCTAACAAGTTCCCAGACCACACTTTGAGTAGCAAGGGCTTTCAGAGAATCAAGATGGGAAACAGGGCAGAACTGAGGAGATATGTAAGGCATGGAAACTCTCAGCCCCATATCAACTGCCAGATGAGTCTGGAAAGGATACTCGCTGATGCCAGCTGGGTGGGCCTCTGGTAACGTCACTGCCACCAACAATAGCCGCTGTCTGCCCTCAGCTTCCCCTGGTGTCACTGGACACGAGGTGTTGTAGCCCCTGAAGCTGGACTGAATTCCTATTTGCAGTAATGGCTCCAGTCTCCGAGAGCTGAGTGTGGGCATCTGGTTGACCAAGCCAGGGGAGCACACCTGCAGTCTTTTCCTTGGAGAATGGAGGAACCTGGTACCTGCTCTTTTCTGATTCTGTGCGAGCCTGCTAAGTCACTCCAGTCATGTCCGACTCTTTTTGACCCTATGGACTGTAGCCCGCCAGGCTTCTCTGCCCATGGGATTCTCCAGGTAAGAATACTAGAGTGGGTTGCCATGCCCTCCCTCCAGGGGATCTTCTCAACCCAGGGACTGAACCCACACCTCATGTCTCCCGCATTGGCAGGCAGGTACTTTACCACTAGTGCCACCTGGGGAGCACTTTCTGTTTCTGTAGTGGGGGGGCGAATCCTGCTTTCCGCTGTGACCCACAATATAAGACATTCCCCAAACCTAAGAAGGAGGTTCAGATGCTGGGCAGCCAAAAAAAAAAAAGATAAATGTCCACCATGAATGTGAGTTTATGTGTAAAACATGGCTCATTTAGGTGTGTATCTCAGCTTTACCTGAGCCAAAGTACACAGTGAAATTCCCACACGGTTTAGCCTTGGACTCACCGCTCGTATTCCTAATGTCAGATGAAAGAAGCGGCTCTCTTGTGTTATGTGGCGTGTTCACATGGCCCCTTTCTTATTTGGACTACAGAACGCTCCCCATTCCAATTCTCATTTGCTTTATTTCATCTCCCATTTCACTGCAAATTTTTCTTATGTCAGAAAGTTTTTCTGGACTTAGTTTGTGAGAGTCAGTGAGCTCCCAAAGTATCTTGTTCATCTTCCTGATGGGATTTACAGGGTAACTTCTCCAATATTAAAAAATAAACATATATCTTATGCTGTGGCTAAGAAGAATGAGAAATGTCAAAATGTACACACATTGGTTCCCCCTTTCGGATCGCTCTCTCCAACCACACTGAAAGCTGGTTTTCATTAAAATGTGACATTTATCTTCCCAAAGTGAATTTGTCTTGCTACAATAATAATAGAAAAATGTCACAATTTACTGCAAAAAAAGCACAGGAAAAGATAAATGATCATTTTAAATGAAAACCTTAATTTTAAAACAATACTTTTCTTAAATATACAGTACTCTAATAGAGGCAAAAAATTGGCATGACAATTCAAATAAAATAAATTTTAATGTCCTGTAAGGAGAATATATTAAACAAAGATGCTTGTTGTCAAAACATTGCAATAGAGCCTTTCATTGCCACATACGTTCTCCTATTACCAGTCATGAAAAGCAGGAATTGTAGATGATTATAAATGGAGATGGTAGGTATGGACTCTGTTGAGTGAGATGGAGGAAGGGTGTCCAGGACAAGCAGACACTTGATGGAGTTCCCCCATGTTTTAATCAGTTGTATCAAATTGCCAACATCTGTTGGATCATAGAAAAAGCAAAAGAGTTCCAGAAAAACATCTGCTTTATTGACTACAACAAAGCCTTTGACTGTGTGGATCACAAAAAAACTGTGGAAAATTCTTCAAGAGAAGGGAACACCAGACCATCCTACCTGCCTCCTGAGAAATCTGTATGCAGGTCAGGAAGCAACAGTTAGAACAGGACATGGAACAATGGACTGGTTCAATATTGGGGAAGGAGTATTTTCAAGGCTTTATTGTCACCCTGCTTATTTAACATATGCAGAGTACATCATGTGAAATGCCAAGTTGGATGAAGCACAAGCTGGATAAAGCACAAGCTGGAATCAAGATTGTGGGGAGAGATATCAGTAATGTCAGATATGCAGATGACACCACCCTTATGGCAGAAAATGAAGAGGAACTAAAGGAGCCTCTTGATGAAAGTGAAAGAAGAGAGTGAAAAAACTGGCTTAAAATTCAACATTCAAAAAACGAAGATCATGGCATCTGGTCCCATCACTTCGAGGCAAATAGATGGGGAAACAGTGGAAACAGTGACAGACTTTATTTTCTTAGACTCCAAAATCACTGCAGATGGTGACTGCAGCCATGAAATTAAGACGCTTGCTCCTTGGAAGAAAAGCTATGACCAACCTAGACAGCATGTTAAAAAGCAGAGACATCACTTTGCCAACAAAGGTCCATCTGGTCAAAGCTATGGTTTTTCCAGTAGTCATGTATGGATGTGAGAGTTGGACCATAAAGAAAGCAGAGTGCCAAAGAATTGATGCTTTTGAAATGTGGCATTGGAGAAATGTCTTGAGAATCCCTTGGACAGCAAGGGGATCCAACCAGTCCACCCTAAAGGAAATCAGTCCTGAATATTCATTGGAAGGACTGATGCTGAAGCTGAAGCTCCAATATTTTGGCCACCTGATGCAAAGAACCGACTCATTAGAAAAGATCCTGATGCTGGGAAAGATTGAAGGGAGGAGGAGAAGGGGACAACAGAGGATGAGATGGTTGAATGGCATCAATGACTTGATGGACATGAGTTTGAGCAAGCTCCGGGAGTTGGTGATGGACAGGGAAGCCTGGCGTGCTGCAGGCCATGGGGTCACAAGGAGTGGGGCACAACTGAGTGGCTGAACTGACTGAAAGGGAGCCATCAGTAAGAGGGTTGGGCTGCCTGAGTTGGTGTGACTCCTCCTTGGGCAGGCAATACAGACCACAGTTACTTTAAAAGCTAACGATGTAGCGTACTTCATAGATTCAGCTAATAGGAGATGAATTGGTCTGGAGGTCCCAGGACCAAATTTTAATTCAGTTTCTGACACTCTTTCCTCTTCTGAAGAAAGAAAAGTTTGGTGTCAACAATCACAAAGACTTTCCCTCCTTTTAAGATTGTGTGGTTCTAAAGATGAAAATATTTTCTCTTTACAACATTCTCTGTTGGGAAGAGAGGAACAAGATGAGGAAAGGACTTTGGAGATGGAGGAGATGAAAAACTTACCAAGTCAGGAGTAGCTGGAGAAAGAGGGAAATATGGAGAGGTCTTTGGTGGGTAGATAACAGAGGACTCCTCATTAAACCACACTCTTGTTGCTTCTCCCATTCCCTGAGGCTGAGAGATGGAGGAGACACTTTGACACAATCATGAGCTGATGGTTCTTAGCAGCTTTCATATCTGTTTCTGAATGAGACAGTCATAGTAACTCACCAGTAGGTGAAAAGAGTTTCTGATTAGGGATAAGATAAAATCATCTCATACCACAGTTTCTCCTTCATTGATCTTTAAGATCCTCCTTTTGAATAAAGGACCAGTAACTGAATCACTATACTTAGACCTTGAAACATGATTTAGAACCAAGGTAGAGATAAAAATCGGGAACCAAACCCTAGCCACAGCCATGCAAGCTTCTGAGTGAAGGTGCCTGGGTTTTATTTTTCTATATGGTAGTTTTCAATATGTTTAACCTGCTGAGGAAAGAAAAAGAAGAGGTTGACTTTTTTTAAAAAAGAATTTTTAATCCTCTGGTAGTGGAGAATTACATAGATCAATAGGTTTACTTACTTTATTTTTGATTTTTGCAATTTTAATTATAATATGCTTTGGTATGTCCCTGTGTGGGTTCATCTTGTTTGGGACTCTATGTGCTTCCTGGACCTAGATATTTGTTTGCTTTCCTAGGTTAGGAAGTGTTCAACTATTATTTCTTTAAATAATTTCTCTACCTCTTTCACTCTCTTCACCATCAGGGACCCCTATAATAAGAATGTCAGTACATTCAACATCTTCCCAGAGGCTTCTTAAACTGTCCTCATTTCTTTAATTCTTTGTTCCGTTCAGTAGTGATTTCCACTACTCTGTCTTCTGGTTGGCTATCTGTTCCTCTGTATCTTCTAATCGACAGTTGATTCCTTCATGCTTAGTTTCCATTTCAGTTATTGTATTCTTCAATTCTGTATAGTTCTTCTCTACATTTTCTAACTCTTTGTTAAAATTCTCGCTGTATTCATCCACACTTGTCCTGAGTTTCTTGAGCATCTTTATTACCACTGCCTTAAAATCTTCACTGAGTAGATTGCTTATCTCCACTTTGCTGTGGTGTTGCTTAGTCACTCAGTCATGCCCAACTCTGCCCTCTGTGTGGGCTCCATGGGCTCTTCTGTTGTGATGGGCTGACTGCTCTGGTACGCTGATAAACAGAGTTGTCCCCCTGTCTGTGCGATGGCTGCTCACCTTCTGAGGGTGGGGCTGGGTCCCCTCATGGCTGGCTGCTCAACCCAGGAAGTCTGGGACTGGTGCCTGCCCATTGCTGGACAGGCAAGGCCCTGGTGCTAACAGGTTAGAGGGTGGACTCCACAGTGGAACTTGTGGGCATCAGTTCCTTGTAGTAGAATGAACTCTCAGAAATGGTTGCCACCAGCATCTATATCTCTAGGGGGAGCTCCAGTTGCCTCCTGCCTCTCTGGGAAGCTATCCAAGATCAGCAAGTGGGTCTGACCCAAGCTCCTTTCAAACAACTGTCTCTGTGCTGGGACCCAACACATTTATAATTGTGAAATACTGGAAACAAACATCAATCATGAAGGGATAAGTTAAATTAGGAGCTGTGATGATGGAGATTAGTGTCTCTCAACCCTTTTCCCTATTTCGACATCCTTCCACTTGTACATTCTACTCAACTTTTACATTTTACTCTTATCTGGAAGGGAACAGAGGACATAATGAGAATCACAGATGCAGAGTCATGTGTTTATTGGCGTGGAAAAATGTCCAAACACTCCTGACTGGAAAAGCCAGGATCTAGGATGTAATGTAGAATTATATCTATGTGTACAAATTCATAGATAATTTTAAGCTTTCAGTTCAGTTCAGTTCAGTCACTCAGTTGTGTCCAACTCTTTGTGACCCCATGAACCGCAGCACACCAGGCCTCCCTGCCCATCACCAACTCCTGGAGTCCACCCAAACCCATATCCATTCTGTCAGTGATGCCACCCAACCATCTCATCCTCTGTCGTCCCCTTTTCCTCCCACCTTCAATCTTTCCCAGCATCAGGGTCTTTTCCAGTGAGTCAGCTCTCTGTATCAGGTGGCCAAAGCATTGGAGCTTCAGCTTCAACATCAGTCCCTCCAATGAACACCCAGGACTGATCTCCTTTAGGATGGACTGGCTGAATCTCCTTGCAGTCCAAGGGACTCTCAAGAGTCTTCTCCAACACCACAGTTCAGAAGCATCAATTCTTCTGTGCTCAGCCCTTTTTATAGTCCAACTCTCACATCCATACATGACTACTGGAAAAACCATAGCCTTGACTAGATGGACCTTTATTGGCAAAGTAATGTCTCTGCTTTTTAATATGCTGTCTAGGTTGGTCATAACTTTCCTTCCAAGGAGCAAGTGTTTTTTAATTTCATGGCTGCAATCACCATCCGCAGTGATTTTGAAGCCCAGAAAAATAAAGTTAGCCACTGTTTCCACTGTTTCCCATCTATTTGCCATGAAGTGATGGGACCAGATGCCATGATCTTAGTTTTCTGAATATTGAGCTTTAAGCCAACTTTTCCACTCTCTTAAAGCTTTCAGCAAAATGCAAATGGTGGCTGTCTTCAGAGAGTGGGTTTCAAGTGATTTCTACTATCATGGCTATTTTTCTGTTTGACCGTTTGACCCCTTAGAATGAGCATATATCATATTTATGCTAAGAATAAAGAAGGAAAGCATTTTTTAAGAGTGGTCAACATAAGCAGTAGTAACTACCAATAGATTTTAAAAGCTAGAAGACAATTTTTTCTCAACCAAATATGTCAACAGAATATTAAGTCTTTTAAATGTACCACAGTTTGGTGGTCTTGTGTTTCAGTTTTCTTACTATTTGAATGATGTTTATAAATACATGCTCTAAGTAGAATCCACCAAAATATTCAGATAAAAAGTGAGGTCTACAGATATGATCTGGGTCAAGCATCTGAAACCTTAGTCAGAAATAATAATTAGCTGTTTTCTAAATAATTAGCTGTTTTCTATCATTTACAAAGAGTATGTAAATGATGAAGTTTTCCTTTGTCATGCATGCAGATATTGTTAGAATTAAGACATAGCCTAGAGAAAAGGGGAGAAGGCGTTTGGTGTTACACCTGCATTTTAGGGGACATTTGTATACAGGAGAAGACTCTTGAGGGTCCCTCGGACAGCAAGGAGATCAAACTAGTCAATCCTAAAGGAAATCAACTCTGAATATTCATTGGAAGAATTGATGCTGAAGCTCTAATACTTTGGCCATGTGATATGAGGAACTGATTCATTGAAAAAGACCCTGATGCTGGGAAAGATTGAAGGCATGAGGAGAAGGAGACAACAGAGGATGAGATGGTTGGATGGCATCACCAACTTGATGGACATGAGTTTGAGCAAGCTCTGGGAGTTGGTAATGGACAGGGAAGCCTGGAGTGCTGCAGTCCAGCAGTCACAAAGAGTTGGACATAACTGAGTGACTGAACTGACTGAACTGTATGCAGGGGAAATAAGAGTGTAAGTCACATCTCAAACAAGGAGGACATCTAAATGTACGGGCCACATCAGATGTATGTTTCAGACATAATGACAAACTTTGAATAGCACTCCACTGTTAGCAGGTTATGCAATGTTGAAATACTAGTTTGGTACTCAAGAGGAAAGGTTTCCAAATGATTCTTTCATTAGATGTATTCAGAAATTTGATATGAGAGTTTAGTGTTGATAAAGAGTTAGAAAGCTCAACCAGAATAAAAGATTTTGAATTGAGCAGGGCTGCCTCTCTGTGCTGCAGACTCATGATTATCTACAGTGAATGAGTGTTGACATTAGAAAGCTAAACCACATAACACATACAGAGTATGAGTGTTCAGTAAACAATCATGATTGCAGCTACCGAGTGCTGAAAGTCTGCAGCGTGCGTTCTCAGTCTCCTTTAAAAGTAGTGCAGCTGTTACATTAATGGATGAGAGTCCAGGGTATTATCAAGGAACAAAATATGGTTCAGTTTGATTAGTTCTATGGCACATTAGTTCGAATGTGCCTAATTTGATAATGCCAGAGCATTTCTGAGGGACTAAAGAAAATAAGAATAATACAATATAAATGGAAACACTATTATTTTCATCTCTTTTGAGAATAAACCATTCTAGACAAAAATGACAGTGAAAAGATGAGACACAGGGAAGCAGCCTCTTCTATCTGTAGAATATTGCCCAGCTCGCTAAGAGCCATGGGGCAGAGGATCAAGAGTGGGTCCCAAGCAGACCAGTTTCCCCCTAGAAATTGCAATGGTAGCTCACATTCAAGGAATGTTTAATATGGTCCAGGCCTTTATCTAGCTGTTTCACATGGATTGGATCATTTAACCTTCACCACCACCCTGCTGAAAATGACCTGTTATCACTGTCATTTTATAGATAGGAAAATTGAATCTAGGCGAAGTTAGGTAACATTTCAAGGTCACACAGTAAGAAGTGACATTGGTGTCTGGACTCAGATAGGCCGTGGCTCCCTCAGCTGCTACCTCCCATTGCTACGCTGTGCCTGCTGGGTAAGGAGGGCTTCTATGTATGTAACTGCCAGAGCCCCACCCTCACTATCCCAAACCACCTTCTTTTCAGGAAATTGGGGATTTTTTTTTTTTTTTAATCTTATGCCTTGGAAATACTTCCTGTCAAACCAAGTTCGACTATTTGTATCCTGTTCTCTTTGAAACACCTGCTCTCCACCTGCCTTTCCCTTCAGCCCCCCCCCCGAGAGCTCTTGAAGTTGATCTACAGAAGAGTTAAAAACATACCTACTTAGAAAGGAAGAGGGAAAAGATGCGCCTGGAAGAACTCAGAACTAAGATTTGGTGTTGAAACCTCTGACCATATTCTTCCTCACTCTGTCTAGTGACTTGAGTATGGCCAGTAGACGTGATATGTTCCTAGAGATTTGAGTCACTATTAGAGCTCAACTTCTTCTTGGTTGAAATTTTTTAAAGCCTATTTTCATAGTACTATTCTTTCTTCTTTTGTTTACTTTTATTGGAGTATAGTTGCTTTACGACGTTGTAGTTTCTGCTGTAGCAAAGTGAATCAGCCATAACACATACTTCTTCTTTTTTGGATCCTTCCCATTTAGGTCATCACAGAGCTTTGAGTAGAGTTTCCTGAGCTATAGAGTAGGTTCTCATTAGTTATCTATTCTATACATAGTATCAATACTGTATGTATGTCAGTCTTAATCTCCCAATCCATCCCATGCCCTCCTTCCCCCTTGGTGTCTATATGTTTGTTCTTCATGTCTGTATCTTTATTTCTCCTTTATAAATAAGATCATCTATACCATTTTTTTTTCAGATTCCACATATATGTGTTAATATACGATATTTGTTTTTCTCTTTCTGACTACTTCACTCTGTGTGACAGTCTCTAGGTTGAGGCCAAACTTACTCAGAGTAGGACATGAGTGGTAATCCCCTTGCACACTTAAGGCAGCCTTTGGTGTCTCCACCAACCCAGAGGAAGGTTGCTGGGAGTGTGTGTGCTGAGTTGCCTCAGTTGTGTCCAGCTCTGTGCGATCCCATAGACTGTACCCTGCTGGGCTCCTCTGTCCACGGGATTCTCCAGGCAAGAATATGAGAGGGTTGCCATTTCCTACTTCAGGGATCTTCCTGACCCAGGAACCAATCGTGCATCTCTTAAGTCTCCTGCATTGGCAGGCAGGTGCTCTGCCACTAGTGCCACCTGGGAAACCCTTGCTTGTGAGGAGCATGTGCCTCCAATTTTCTTGCCTCCATTTCCTTCTTAGAGGGAAAATAGGGTGATTTCATCTTGACATTTTTATTTCAACTCTATTTTTAAATAAAGGATTTAAATTATTTACTTTCATCATCTGAAAAATGAAATTTCCTTGAAACACAAGGTTGACCATTTTGATCACTTTGGGTTGTGTATCTAGACCAGAACATTATAATACTTATTAATGATAACAATAATAACTATTAGAAATACTGGAATTCATTTGTAGGGAAAATTCCAGATATCCTCAAGACATCTTCCAAGTGTTGATAATCCCCTTAATGAATTGCAATCAAAATCCATGCTAGATAACCGAGATTTTTAGATAAATCCTTCTTAAAAATTCTGCTACTGAACATAGTATAATCATTTACAAAGATAAGAAAAATTTAATAAAACAATGTTGAGTAATGGAACTCTTAATATATGTGCTGCCGAAGCAAGCACAGTTGAGTAATGGAACTCTTAAAACTTTCATGCATGACTACTAGATTAGACCTAGCATCTGCTGAAAAGTCTATCATTTACATGGGTAAGCACATTTGTGATTCATTATTAAAATGGAAAAAATGATGAAAACATCTCTGCCCAATTGAAAAGGTCTTCCTTCACCTTACTCAGCTTCCATAATGAAACTTCTACTATTACTTTGGTTTTTGTATCTTATTCAGATTCTCACCCAAAATATTAGCCAAGCCATGTATTATCAGTGCTTTTTCACTATTTAATTAGGTTAAAAATCTAACCATTTTATTAAGTACAGATTCAAAGGTGAGAATCACAAATATGTCTGCATGAAAGACTCCTGAGAGATAATGAGCAGGGGAAGATTTCTATTAGGAATAAGGAAGAACTGAATTAGTGAACTGAATCTATATTTCTGTTGCTAAGTTTCAAAGCTGCCTGGTTCTTTATGTTTAAATAAGAAGTAACTCAAATAGGCAACAGATTTTACTGAGTGTAAACTATTCCAGACAAGGTGATACATGAAATATATTGCAATACACAGAGGAGAGTAACACATACTCTAATTTTAAGGATTTAGATCAGATTAGAAATATGTACATAAAAGTATTATGAAAAACAGAAGGAAGTGTGAAATACCCACGTGAACATTAAGTGCTTGAAGGAACTCAGAGAGCCTTTGTTTCAGCTTAGTCTAGAGAGGCTTCATGGAGGAGGTGGGATCCAATTTGCATTTGAAAGGATACTTTGATGGACATATTGTTGCCTAACCACCATCCATTCAGCCTTCTTTGCATATTTTTCAGAAATCCTCTCCTATGCAGGACACATATCTTAGGGAAAGCAAACTCTATCCTAAGCTCCAAGGGAGACCTCTGATTAGTCTATGAAGCATCATGGTAATTGTATCCCTTCCTTCTTCCCCTCCCCCAGGATTTGTCCAGGGAACTAAATTTAATGCCCATCAGCGTCTGGCATTTTCCCCAGTAATTGATACTGGTCTAGGAACAAGACCTAAATGGGTCCAGTCAATCTAAAATCCCTCTTAGAAGAAATGGAGTAGCCATCATAGTCAACAAAGGAGTCTGAAATGTAGTACCGATGCGATCTCAAAAACGAAAGAATGATCTCTGTTCGTTTCCAAGGCAAACCATTCAATATCACAGTAATCAAAGTCTATGCCCCAAACAATAATGCTAAAGAAGCTGAAATTGAACAGTTCTATGAGGACCTACAAGACCTACTAGAACTAACATCCAAAAAAGATGTCCTTTTCATCAGAGGGGACTGGAATGCAAAAGTAGGAAGTCAAGAAATACCTGGAGTAATGGGCAAATTGGGCCCCGGAGTACAGAATGAAGCAGGGCAAAGGCTAACAGTTTTGCCAAGAGAATGCACTGGTCATAGCAAACATCTTCTTTCAGCAACACAAGAGAAGACTCTACACATGGACATCACCAGGTGGTCAATACTGAAATCAGATTGATTACATTCTTTGCAGCCAAAGATGGAGAAGCTCTATACAGTCAGTGAAAACAAGACTGGGAGCTGACTGTGGTTGAGATCATGAACTCCTTATTGCCAAATTCAGACTTAAATTGAAGAAAGTAGGGAAAACCACTAGATCATTCAGGTATGACCTAAATCAAATCCCTTATGACTATACAGTGGAAGTGACAAATAGATTCAAGGGATTAGATTTGATAGAGTGCCTGAAGAACCATGCATGGAGTAACATTGTACAGAGGACAGTGATCAAGACCATCCCCAAGAAAAACAAATGCAAAAAGGCAAAATGCTTGTCTGAGGAGGCCTTAAAAACAGCTATGAAAAGAGGAGAAGTGAAAGGCAAAGGAGAAAAGGAAAGATATACCTGTTTGAATGCAGAGATCCACAGAATAGCAAGGAGATATAAGAAAGCCTTCCTCAGTGATCAGTGCTAAGAAATAGAGGAAAATAACAAAATGGGAAAGACTAGAGATCTCTTCAAGAAAATTAGAGATACTAAGGGAACTTTTAATGCAAAGATGGGCACAATAAAGGACAGAAATGGTATGGACTTAACAGAAGCAGAAGATATTAAGAAGAGGTGGCAAGAATACACAGATCAGATCAGATCAGTCACTCAGTCGTGTCCGACTCTTTGCAACCCCATGAATCACAGCACGCCAGGCCTCCCTGTCCATCACCAACTCCCGGAGTTCACTCAGACTCACGTCCATCGAGTCAGTGATGCCATCCAGCCATCTCATCCTCTGTCGTCCCCTTCTCCTCCTGCCCCCAATCCCTCCCAGCATCAGAGTCTTTTCCAATGAGTCAACTCTTCGCATGAGGTGGCCAAAGTACTGGAGTTTCAGCTTTAGCATCAGTCCTTCCAAAGAAATCCCAGGACTGATCTCCTTCAGAATGGACTGGTTGGATCTCCTTGCAGTCCAAGGGACTCTCAAGAGTCTTCTCCAACACCACAGAGAAGAGCTATACAAAAAAAGATCTTTGTGACCTGGATAATCATGATGGTGTGATCACTCACCTAGAGCCAGATCCTGGAATGCAAAGTGAAATGCACCTTAGGAAGCATCACTATGAAAAAGGTAGTGGAGGTGATGGTATTCCAGTTGAGCTATTTAAAATCCTAAAAGATGATTCTGTGAAAGTGCTGCACTCAATATGCCAGCAAATTTGGAAGACTCAGCAGTGGCCACAGGACTGGGAAAGGTCAGTTTTCATTCCAATCCCAAAGAAAGGCAATGCCAAAGAATTTTCAAACTACCGCACAGTTGCACTCATCTCACACCCTGGCAAAGTAATGGTCAAAATTCTCCAAGCCAGGCTTCAATAGGACATGAACCATGAACTTCCAGATGTTCAAGCTGGATTTAGAAAAGGCAGAGGAACCAGAGATCAAATTGCCAACATCCGTTGGATCATCGAAAAAGCAAGAAAGTTCCAGAAAAATATTTACTTCTGCTTTATTAACTATGCCAAATCCTTTGACTGTGTGGATCACAATAAACTGTGGAAAATTCTGAAAGAGATGGGAAGACCAGACCACCTGACCTCCCTCCTGAGAAATCTGTATGCAGATCAGGTAGCAACAGTTAGAACTGGACATGGAACAACAGACTGGTTCCAAATAGGAAATGGAGTTCGTCAAGGCTGTATATTGTCACCCTGCTTATTTTACTTATGTGCAGAGTACATGAGAAACGCTGGGCTGGAAGAAACACAAGCTGGAATCAAGATTGCTGGGAAAAATATCAATAACCTCAGATATGCAGATGACACCACCTTTATGGCAGAAAGTGAAGAGGAACTAAACAGCCTCTTTTTTTAATTTAAATTTATTTATTTTAATTAGAGGCTAATTACAATATTGTATTGGTTTTGCCATACATCAACATGAATCTGCCACAGGTGTACACGTGTTCCCCATCCTGAACCCCCCTCCCACCTTCCTCCCTGTACCATCCCTCTGGGTCATCCCACTAAAGAACCTCTTGATGGAAGTGAAAGAGGAGAGTGAAATAGTTGGCTTAAAGCTCAAAATTCAGAAAACTACAATCATGGCATCTGGTTCCATCATTTTATGGCAAATAGATGGGAAAACAATGGAAACAGTGACAGACTTTATATTTTGGGGCTACAAAATCACCACAGATGGTGACTGCAACCATGAAATTAAGACACTCGCTCCTTGGAAGAAAAGTTATGGTCAACCTAGGCAGCGTATTAAAAAGCAGAGACATTACTTTGCCAACAAAGCTCCATCTAGTCAAAGCTATGGTTTTTCCAGTAGTCAAGTATGGATGTGAGAGCTGGACTATAAAGGAAGCTGAGCACTGAAGAATTGATGCTTTTGAACTGTGGTGTTTGAGAAGACTCTTAAGAGTCCCTTGGACAGCAAGAGGATCCAACGAGTCCATCCTAAAGAAAATCAGTCCTGAATATCCATTGGAAGGACTGATGCTAAGCTGAAATGCCAATACTTTGGCCACCTGATGAGAAGAACTGACTCACTGGAAAAGACCCTGATGCTGGGAAAGATTGAAGGTCGGAGGAGAAGGGGACGACAGAGGATGAGATGGTTGGGTGGCATCACCAACTCAATGGACATGAGTTTGAGTAAACTCTGGGAGTTGGTGTTGGACAGGGAGGCCTGGCGTGCTGAAGTCCATGGGGTCACAAAGAGTCGGGCATGACTGAGTGACTGAACTGAATCTAAAAGGAAGGACTTTTGTTTCACAATTGAGAATAAGATTTTTATTCTCTGTTACTGTGTAGGAAAAAGATCGTCATCCTGGTTGCTTCCAGCAGTCATTTTAACGTCATGAGGAGCCCTAGCACAAAGACAAATCTGACACATGCAGGAAGGCTGAGACTGGAGAACAGGTGAGATTCAGAGCAGGAGGCCCACTTGTACTGCGCCTGGAGCTTGATCTGCTTCTAGACTGCCTGTTATGTGAGACAGTACTAGGTCTCCTATTTTGTTCGAGAGTACATTTCTTCAGTGTTTAAGCCATAATAGAGTCAGATTTTCTGTAACTGCCAGCCAAAATCATGCAGATTGCTATCAACAGTGGAGTTGATTCCTTTGCTAGCATGCATTTCCATATTTTCCCAACAAAGGAAATAAATTAAATGCTATGTGGGTTGTTTTTGTTTGTTTTTGAGTAGGGAAAGGGCAGGAATACCCCCTCAGCAAATTCTCCTTGTGACTTAAATGGGAGAGACAATCTATTGGTTTCAAGTACCTCTGGATGCCATGACTGATTCAGACAGACACAGGGATAAGAGACAAGAGAAAGCTGCTGAGGCTTCTGAAAAGACGCTTCTTTCCCATGAGAAATACCAGATATATCTTTTTCTACTTCCCTGCATGGAAGGTAAGCAGAGATGGGCTGTGTTCATTTTCCTAGGGCAGCTGTAACAGAGCACCATGAACTAGGTGGCTTAAAACAGAAATGTATTCTCTCAGTTCTGGAGGCTAGATGTCCACAAGGAACGTGTTGACAGAGCAGTGCTCCTTTTGAAAGCTCTAGGGAAAAACCACATACTCCCCACCCCCTTTATTAAAACTCAGTTTGACCTCATATTAACTTGATTACACTGGTGTTTGTGTGTGTTAGTTGCTCAGTCTTGTCCAACTCTTTGCGACCCCATGGATTATAGCCCGCTAGGCTCTGCTGTCCTTGGAATTCTCCACGCAAGAATATTGGAGTGAGTTGCCGTTTCGTTCTCCAGAGGATGTTCCTGACCCAGGGATCAAACCTGGGTCTCCTGCATTGCAGGCAGATTCTTTATCATCTGAGCTACCAGAGATTACACCAACAGGGATCCTATTTCCAAATAAGGTCACACTCACTGATTCCCAGTAGACATGAGTTTAGAATGGGAAAGACTAGAGATCTCTTCAAAAAAATTAGAGATACCAGGGAACATTTCATGCAAAGATGGGCGTGATAAAGGACAGAAATGGTATGGACCTGACAGAAGCAGAAGATATTAAGAAGAGGTGGCAAGAATACACAGAAGAACTGTACAAAAAAGATCTTCACGACCCAGATAATCACAATGGTGTGATCACTCACCTAGAGCCAGACATCCTGGAATGTGAAGTCAATTGGGCCTTAGAAAGCATCACTACGAACAAAGCTAGTGGAGGTGATGGAATTCCAGTGGAGCTATTTCAAATCCTGAAAGATGATGCTGTGAAAGTGCTGCCTCAATATGCCAGCACATTTGGAAAACTCAGCAGTGGCCACAGGACTGGAAAAGGTCTGTTTTCATTCCAATCCCAAAGAAAGGCAATGCCAAAGAATGCTCAAACTACCACACAATTGTACTCATCTCACACGCTAGTAAAGTAATGCTCAAAATTCTCCAAGCCAGGCTTCAGCAATACGTGAACTGTGAACTTCCAGATATTCAAGCTGGTTTTAGAAAAGGCAGAGGAACCAGAGATCAAATTGCCAACATCCGCTGAATCATGGAAAAAGGAAGAGAGTTCCAGAAAAACATCTATTTCTGCTTTATTGACTATGCCAAAGCCTTTGACTGTGTGGATCACAATAAACTGTGGAAAATTCTGAAAGAGATGGGAAGACCAGAGCACCTGACCTGCCTCTTGAGAAACCTATATGCAGGTCAGGAAGCAACAGTTAGAACTCGACATGCAACAACAGACTGGTTCCAAATAGGAAAAGGAGTACTTCAAGGCTGTATATTGTTACCCTGCTTATTTAACTTCTATGCAGAGTACATCATGAGAAACGCTGAACTGGAAGAAGCACAAGCTGGAATCAAGATTGCCAGGAGAAATATCAATAATCTCAGATATGCAGATGATACCACCATTATGGCAGAAAGTGAAGAGGAAGTAAAAAGCCTTTTGATGAAAGTGAAAGAGGAGAGTGAAAAAATTGGCTTAAAGTTCAACATTCAGAAAACGAAGATCATGGCATCTGGTCCCATCACTTCATGGGAAATAGATGGGGAAACAGTGGAAACAGTGTCAGACTTTATTTTGGGGGCCTCCAAAATCACTGCAGATGGTGATTGTAGTCATGAAATTAAAAGAGGCTTACTCCTTGGAAGGAAAGTTATGACCAACCTAGATAGCATATTCAAAAGCAGAGACATTACTTTGCCAACAAAGGTCCATCTAGTCAAGGCTTTGGTTTTTCCAGTGGTCATGTATGGATGTGAGAGTTGGACTGTGAAGAAAGCTGAGCACCGAAGAATTGATGCTTCTGAACTGTGGTGTTGGTGAAGACTCTTGAGAGTCCCTTGGACTGCAAGGAGATCCAACCAGTCCATTCTGAAGGAGATCAGCCCTGGAATTTCTTTGGAAGGACTGATGCTGAAGCTGAAACTCCAGTACTTTGGCCACCTCATGCGAAGAGTTGACTCATTGGAAAAGACTCTGATGCTGGGAGGGATTGGGGGCAGGAGGAGAAGAGGACGACAGAGGCTGAGATGGCTGGATGACATCACCAACTCGACGGACATGAGTTTGGTTAAACTCTGGGAGTTGGTGATGGACAGGCAGCTGGCGTGCCTCGATTAATGGGGTCGCAAAGAATCGGACACGACTGAGCGACTGAACTGAACTGAACTGAACTGATTGAATCCAGTACAAAGCCTTATGCAGCCAGTTTTGGTGTCCTGAAGGAAGCCAGCCTGAGAATGAAGTCAACATCAACACACGAAGCCATACAGAGCCAAGGTGATCTCAAAGTAAATGACATCATTAACCTCTGGATACAACTCTGCCTAAAGTTTATTTTACTTTGTATATTTAATTTACTTAAGCTAGAAAGTTTCTATTTTTATTTAAGTCACTGTTGAATTCTTGTTTCAAGAGTTTCAAAAAGACTTCTGAGAACTTGATGTGAATTTTGTTGAGAGAAGGAAAAAGGTCTTGCCACATAACAGGGGATGGCAGGAGGGAAAAATATCATGAGGATAAAATAACAGGAGGTTGGAATCAAGGTTTGGCTAGAACAGAATATTTATTAGAAGAGCTGCTGCTATTGCTGCTAAGTCGCTTCAGTCGTGTCCAACTCTGTGCGACCTCATGGATGGCAGCCCATCAGGCTCCCCTGTCCCTGGGATTCTCCAGGCAAGAACACTGGAGTGGGTTGCCATTTCCTTCTCCAGTGCATGAAAGTGAAAAGTGAAAGTGAAGTCACTCAGTTGTGTCCGACTCTTCGCGACCCAGTGGACTGCAGCCTACCAGGCTCCTCCGTCCATGGGATTTTCCAGGCAAGAGTACTGGAGTGGGGTGCCATTGCCTTCTCCATTAGAAGAGGAGAGGGGCATAAAGTTGTACAGACGGGTTAAGTGTAAGTTTTGAGGGGTCTGGAAATGTCAAACTAAATAATTTCAACCTTCTTCTATAGGCACATGGTATATTAGATGGTTTCTGAACAGGGAAGTTGAATCAATTAATATGATATTTTAGGTTAATTAACAGTGAAGTGCAAATTGTATCGGAAGCAGAGAGAAATCAGATCAGAATTGACTGCCCTGATGTTTCCCAATGCAATCAAGATGGGGCAGCCCTCGCTGCTCATTTCGGGGCTGGAACTCATTCCATCCCACTCACCTAACCTGGCCTTCTTCCTGTTCCTAGAACAGACTCATTCTACTCACAGGCTTTTACACTGGCTATGTATGTGTGCTCAGTAGTCGGACTCTGCAGATGCTTTTTTTTTTTGGCTGATTATTGCACGGCTGGCTCCTTCTTATCATTCAATCCTCAGCTCAGCTGTTGCCTCTGGAGAAGACTTCCCTGACCAGTCAATCTAGAATAGCCTCCTGTCTGTTCCTCTGTCAGACTGGCTTTTTTTGTTTTTTAAACTATAATTGCTTTACAATGTTGTGTTAGTTTCTGCTGTACAGCAGTGTAAATCAGCTATATGTATACATATATCCCTTCCCTCTTGGACCTTCCTCCCACCTCACTCCCATCCTACACCTCTAGGTCATCATAGACTTTTATTTTGATTCCAGTACTGAGCACCATTTGCTAGATATCTCTTTTACTTACTTATTTTTGTAACCCCTTCACTCACTGTCCTAACTACAAAGTCAGCATCATAAGAGTAACGACCTTGTTGGGTTTCCACTATCATCTCTCCGGTATCCTATAGGAGCTCAAATAAATACATGTGGTATAAATGATTATTAAATTTGGTTTTGAAGTTTTAAAATTGCTAAAACATTGAATCAATAGTTTAATTTTTAGATGAGCAAAATTAAATAATTAAAATTAAATAATTAATCAGGAGAGAAACTATTTCCAGAGTTAATTTTGCTCAAAAGGCAGGCAGAAGTAGAACTGAAATATGTATTTTTCTCAGTGTTCTGAAAAGACAAGGATAATTTTCAAAACAACACTCTTGTCTCCTAAGGCTGTTTCCACCAGAAACACCCTGGGCATAAAGAAAAGCTCTAGGGAACTACAAAGGAATATATTTAAGCTTTTCTGTTTCCATTTTCCCTAGTGGTAGTTTCATTTCAAGGCCAGCAGTCTATAACAAGCGCTAGGCTTCTAGAGCAATTTACATCTCTTGAATGATTCAGAATCAGACTCCTTTGTCATAACCAGAGCTGAGCCCCTGATGTGTTCCCTAGTAAGTGGAAACCTCTGTGTTCGTTGCTTCCCCTTAGTGCCTTTGACCTCAGCATGAAACTCTCTCACTATTTTTTTTAAATTTTATTTATTTTAATTGGAGGCTAATTACTTTACAATATTGTGTTGGTTTTGCCATACACTGACATGAATCCGCCATGGGTGTACATGTGTTCCCCATCCTGAACCCCCCTCCCACCACCCTCCCCATCCCATCCCTCTGGGTCATCCCAGTGCACCTGAGCACCCTGTATAATGATTATCTTTTTATTAAAATATGCCACAGTGCATTTACCAGATCAATATGAGAAATCTCTGTCTCATAGAATGTAGACCGAGCAAGCCTCAGCAAAGTAATGAAGGAGCAGAGAACTTTCTAAGCCAGCCTTTTCCATGACTCTCCTGGGGTGCTATTATTTATAATATACTCCTGTGGCTTTTCCTGAGATTATAATGAATGAGCTTGTGTATATTACCGATCTGCTACTTTTGACTGAAATAACCGGTGAATTATTTGAAGTGGCCTATCGAGACCGTATGAAAATAGATCAGTGTCAGCTTGAAGGAACTGGCAAAGGTGGGTAGATTGGCCACTAAATTCAAATTTCAAATATAGTAACGGCTCAAAAGGGACACACATCTTAATTTACTGTCAACCAAGCCTGGGAATGAGACTCAAAGGTCCTTCAAATATATTTAACTTACTAAAATTTCTGTAGTGAGTTCCCAGGTGGTACAGTGGCAAAGAATCCACCTGCTACCGCAGGAGACGGGGATTCAATCTCTGGATCTGGAAGATCCCCTGGAGAAGGAAATGGCAACTCACTCGTTTCTTGCCTGGGAAATCCTGTGGACACAGGAGCCTGGCAGGCTATAGTCCACAGTTGCAAAAGAGTCGGACAGCATTCAGCAACTGAACAACAATAACTATTGAAAATCACTGGGGTCTTGACTGGAATTTGGAAATCTTTGTCACCCAGAAATGTTTGTTTTCCTCCTTCTTCTTCCTCCTTCCATTCCCCTCCTCCTACCTTCTCCTTCTTAATAGTTTTATTACTTATAACGGCATTTAATCAGGAATGTGCTTGGAACAAGCACCCTTTTAAAGAAGGTCTCTTTTTAAAGTAAAGCCTCAAGGAAATTAATGGAGTTAGAGGATAGTAATTTTTATAGCTATTTGCATAGTTTAAAATGCTTGCACAGCACCGTGTGTTTCCAAAGTAAGTAATCTTTGAAAAGATATAGTTCTTGCATAAATAATTTGTACAAGTTGTAATGAACCACTTTTTAATTAACTGAAATGCACACTGGCAGAGTTAATGTACCACAAACTAAATATGTGCAAGTGTGATAGAAGGTATACCTGAAAATAGAATTATCTTAATAAAATGTGTACATTTAATTGACTGGTCATATGAGGAAGATATTCATTTATTTCCATGATGGTGCCTCTCAAAACAGTTTTGGACTGTCTCTTCAGAATTAGCTTAAGGATTTACAGCACATTCTTTTTGAATATTGTTAGTAGTGGTAGATTTTCTTCTACTAAAGACTGATTTGAATTTTGGAAATATTTGGAAGTGTTTTTAAACATTTAAAAAATTTTTATTGGAATGTAATTGCTTTACAATGCTGAATTAGTTTCTGCTGTATAGTGAAGCGAAGCAGCTGTATGCATGCATGTATCCTCCCTCTTGGGCATTTCTCCCACCCCATCCCCATCCCAGACATCCAGGTCACCACAGAACACCAAGCTGAACTTCTTATGGTTTGCAGCAGCTTCCCATTATCTATTTTAACATGGTAGTGTAGAAGGGACAAACTGAAAGTTATTCGTTTTAAAATTAGTGTTATAAAGTGCAAGATCAACCAGTGTTATAATCTTCGATGAAATAAAACAGAAAGATGAGATTCTAAAGCAGTTTGATTTTCTTGTGTGGCTCAGAGTGTTTGGGAAGTCACATTTTGCAGTGCAATAAATATTCCTGTTTCCTATTTGGATGCTGTCTAGTTTACTTCTACTGTTTAGAGGGAAATGATTCAGATTCCTAATAATCACTCAACTTCATAGCTCTCTTCGGTCAAGGAACCCCTTCCACCACTGCAGGACACAGAGGAGGGCATGTACAGGGATTCTGGGTGTATTTTAAAGGCATCTCATCTCCCATCTCTGCAGACACCATTTCATTGCAACAGCAAGTTAATGGAAGAATACAAAATAAGATAGAAACAAAACTGTTAGCACCAGGTCACGGAGATAAAAATCTGCCTTTTGTGTATGTATCTCTGAGTTCTCTACAATGAACACAGACAAATTTATAGGGAGCCAAGACAGTTCATTTGGTGAAACAAAGAAGTGGTGGGAAATTTATGGACTTCAAACACAAAAATAAAGATAGGACTGTACTTGAATGAGGATAGGGACACCCTCATTAATCCTGGTTTCATCAGCACCATTGATTCATTAATTCAAACATATTTTGGATGTCTTCAGGTGTCAGGTACTGTTCTACAGGCTGTGGCTTTAGTAGCAAACACACTGTTCCTTGTCTTCATGATACCAGCTTCATGAGGACAAGGAACAGTGTGTTTGCTGGTATCCTGGTGGCAAGAACAGATCTATCTATCATCTGTCCATTCTATTCTATCTGGATATGTGTGTGTATAATAAGTTTAAGTAGTTATAGAAACTACAAGGAAAAGTTCAGTGGAGTATGAAAAAGAAGGTGATGGAGACATTTTAGAGAGGGTCTGAAGAAGGCTTCTCTGGGTGGGGAATGGGGAGGTATTTGAGGTGAAATCTGTTCACGTCACAAAAACAGAAAACCTAAGGCTAGATGCGCTGTGCTTAGTCATGTCTGACTCCAATGGCCTCTGCAAAATTCTTTGACCTCAGTCACTCTTGGAATTTTTTCTCTTGGTACCTTTCTCCTGAGGCTGCCAAACCTTGCTCAGCTCCCTTCCCCAAGCACTCTCCTTCCTTCTCTGGTTTCCTCCAAGCCCTGATTATTTCTTCTGCAGGGAGTTTATCATTTTTGCTGTTTCTTCACATTATTCCAACCCTTATCCTCAGCCTCACCCCCTAGCAGCTTGGGATATTATTTTCCATGATAATTCTGTCTCTTAGTATAACTCTGGTGCCAGCTTTATTTTTTACTTTATCACCCTTTGGAGAATTATCTCATTGAATTGTCACAATAACAGCTCTATGGAATACATCCTATTGCCTCCATTACAGTTGAAGGAAATGAGAATGAATAGAAGTTTTAAGTAATTTACTAAGGACAAACATCAAATGATAACGTTAAGACTTGAACCTGGGTTTGCAATATGAATAATGTCATGTACACATATATCATATATGGGCTCTGGAATTAATATACCTGAGCTCAAATACATGGCTGGTCCTGGCATTACTTAGGTATGTGAGCTTGGACAAACTTCTTAACCCTCTGAGCCTCAGTTTCTACAACTGCAAAATGGGAGTAATATCAGAACTGATCCCATGCTGTGGTTGAGAGGACTAAATAAGGCCATGCACGTGAGCTGCTGTATCCAGTAACCTTGATGACACAGCACCTTATACGTGTAATGTGGACAACCTTAGCTAGAAGCTCTGTGCAATAAAGTGAAAAACCTTGCTCATATCAGCAATAATATATTGCTGGGAGGGAATGGACTGGCCTCTCTCCAAATCCTCCACTCCTCACATGGGCTGCAGCATCATGATGCTGCTTAGTGAGGACATCCCATCCCATGACTCTCAAGACACAGACGAAATGACACCTGGGAATAAAAAAATCCCATTGAAAAGCAAATGTGTTTTCATACTTAGGGACTGAGGTCACCAGGATATAAAATAAAATCTCAGCTGTTTTGGCAGCAGATCCTTACTTTATATTTTCACAGGCAAGCTTCAATAATGCTGCAATCTTCACAGTATTTATTAATATGTAGGATAGATGAGAAATTCATATACACTTAATCCTTCTTGCATGAAAAACTCAATAAATAACTGCATCATAGGATTATTACACATTTTACTTCTTGATATAATATACTATACTAGAAACAACTGTTTTAAAAGCTTTATTTCTTATGAAATGAGACATTCTTGGGAAATGGTTTGAGAGTAGAGAAGTGAGACTTGAGAGTTGGGGAATTATTTAACAAATTCAGATTTACCCAGAACAATTGGGTTTAAATACAATTACCAAAAAGTTGCAGCTTTTTATATTAATGGATAAAGAAGGCAGATAATCCCAAGATTATTTACAAGCCCAAACTGAACAATTACTTAAAATGAAGATATAGCAGATGTCTGATGAATGTCTCTTTTCTGTGTCTCCTGTCCCAGCCATGGAGAGGGTGCCAATGAACGGCAAAGAGAAGGAAAGTGAGAGACTGGTGACTTCATCTTGACCACCGCTGGGGTCATATTGTTAATTTAGTACATGGGAAAGCTTATGGTGAAAAAGTGCTTTATAAAGCAGAAGGAATTAGTTGTTACTGTTACTATTATTTGTATTATAATACCTTGAGTGGTTCTCTATTTCTGAGAGCAGATTAAAAATAAGCAAGCTTAAACTCTAGGGGGTAAAAATTAGAAGAAAACTCAGCAAGGATTTTTTCAAAATATTAAATAATATTGTTTAAACAACATGAGTTAATGGCAGCCACAGAGACATACTCTTTGACAATCTGAAAATTCTGAGTCTCTCTGGGATGGTTTTATTGCTGGCCTTGCTGAGGGAGGCGGTGGGGCGGTGGGGGGGGGGGGTGCAACTTTCAGTGTGTGATGACCTTGGCATGTTTAAAATCATCCAGCTCACTCAGAATCAAGATATACACCTAGCATGTTAATAGGAAATGAAGCATCATTTAATCGGTGGCTCAGTGGTAAAGAATCTGCCTGCCAATGCAGGAGACTTGTGTTCAATCCCTGGGTTGGGAAGATCCCCGGTGGGGAAGGAAATGGCAACCCACTCCAGCATTCTTGACTGGAGAATTCCATGGACAGAGCCTGGCGGGCTACAGTCCATGGGGTGGCGAAAGAGTTTGCCATGACTAACTAACAACAAGAAATAGAAAGATAGTTTATTTTGAAAGAATTTTTAAAACTGTGAATCACCAGACTAAGGATGATGCTCAGAAGACCCTCTGAGGCTGTCAGTGGTACCCTGTGATCAGGTGAGATGATGAAAACCTGGAGATATTGGAAAGTCCTGGCTCCTCCCACACAGAGAAGCAGATCTACAGTGAACATGGACCATATACTGCGACAAAACAGTATCAGTCACCATCCCTCAGATCTGCACATCTTCTTCCAAAACTTGTATTGTTTCATTAAGTCAAAAAGTGTTTTTAGCAGTGACTATATGCAAGACTGTATGGATGTGAGAGTTGGACTAAACAGAAAACTGAGCGCCGGAGAATTGATGCTTTTGAACTGTGGTGTTGGAGAAGACTCTTGAGAGTCCCTTGGACTGCAAGAAGATCCAACCAGTCCATTCTAAAGGAAATCAACCCCAAATATTCATTGGAAGGACTGATGCTGAAGCTAAAACTCCAATACTTTGGCCACCTGATGCAAAGAACTGACTCATTTGAAAAGACCCTGATGCTGGGAAAGTTTGAAGGGAAGAGGAGAAGGGGACGACAGAGTATGAGATGGTTGGATGGCATCACTGACTCCACAGACGTGAGTTTGAGTAAGCTCCAGGAGTTGGTGATGGTTAGGGAAGCCTAGCATGCTGCAGTCCATGGGGTAGCTGAACTGACTGATATGCAAGACTGAGTTAGGGGGTCTTCTCTGGTGGTCCAGTGGATAAGAATCTGCCTTGCAACGCTGGGGACACAAGTTCAATCCCTGATCGGGGAACTGAGATCCCACACGCCACAAAGCAACTAAGCCTGCATGCCGCAGCTAGAGAATCTGTGAGCTGCAACAAAGGATCTGGCATGACACAATGAAAATCCCACGTGCTGCAATTAAGACCTGAGTAGCCAAATAAATATTTTTTAAAAAGACTGAATTAGGAACTAAGGAAAAAGTTATGAAACGCTTTATTCAAGAGCTTAGAGTCTAGCCCAGGGTTTCTCACCTTCACACTTTTGAGGTTTCTTTGTTGTGGGGGTTGTTCTGTGCTTTGTAAGATGTTTGTTCCACGGGGTTGCAAAGAGTCAGGCACAACTGAGCACACACAGCAGCAGCAGCCCTGGCCTCCACCCATTATAGACGCCAGTACTAACCACCCCCACCGCTCCATTCTAATTGTGACCATCAAAAACATCTGCTATTTTTCCATTGCCCTGAGCAATGTCACCTGGGGTCAAAATCATCTCTGCTTGAGAAGCACTAGTCTAGTACAAATGATAAAACATGTGCCAATGATGGATAAGAAAATACAGATAAGCGCTATGGACATTTACAGCAAGTAAGAATTTCTTTTGGTTGAAGACTTCCTGGCAAAGAAAGCATTTACAAGGAAATCTTGAAGAATTCCTAGGCTCCTTTTTAAATTTATTTTTTAATTGGTATAATTGCTTTATGGTGTTGTGCTGGTCTCTTCTGTACACAGTGAATCAGCTATATGTATGCATATATCCCCACCCTCTTGAGCCTCCCTTCCCCCACCCCCCAGGTCAGAGCTGAGCTCCCTTTGCTGCACGGCTGCTTCCCACTAGCCGTCTGTCTACACACGGTAGTGTATATATGTCAGTGCTGCTCTCTCAATTCCTAGACTTTACAACAGAATGAAGCAAAGGGCAGCCCACGTTGAGGGAACAGCAGATTGTAAGGAATGGAGGCACGGAGTAGTTAACTTTACAGAAATTCATGTCAGAGGGGTATTGGGGCAGTTCTGGAAGGTTACTTACTTCTGATTAACGAGGGTTGTTCTCGGCTTCAGTTCTGGTGAAGCACATTCCTCTAGGGATACACTGAGGGTCAGATGTGTTGGCATTGGGAGGACACTGAGAGCTGGACAGTGGGGTTGGCCTGGGTAGTGGGTTATTAAGAGAGTCAAGGAGAGAGTGAATGGCAGGATTAGGAGAATACAGACTTTGCAAAAATTTAAATGGGAAACTTTAAAGTTTAGTTTCAAAAAGAAAGAGGAATCAAATATGACCTGGCTGTTTGGAGCTTGGTGGTATTATTAATAGAAATGGAAAGTGTTGGAGAAAAGCAGAGTTAAGATTGTGTGTTAGTCCCTCAGTTCAGTTCAGTTCAGTTCAGTCTCTCAGTCATGTCTGACTCTTTGCAACCCCATGAACTGCAGCACGCCAGGCCTCCCTGTCCATCACCAACTCGTGGAGTCCACCCAAACCCATGTCCATTGAGTCAGTGAGGCCATCCAACCATCTCATCCTCTGTCGTCCCCTTCTCCTCCTGCCCTCAATCTTTCCCAGCATCAGGGGTTTTTCAAATGAGTCAGCTCGCATCAGGTGACCAAAGTATTAGAGTTTCAACTTCAACATCAGGCCCTCCAATGAACACCCAGGACTGATCTCCTTTAAGATGGACTGGTTGGATCTCCTTGCAGTCCAAGGGACTCTCAGGAGTCTTCTCCAACACCACAGTTCAAAAGCATCAATTCTTTGGCGCTCAGCTTTCTTCACCATCCAACTCTCACATCCATACATGACCACAGGAAAAACCAAAGCCTTGACTAGATGGACCTTTGTTGGCAAAGTAATGTCTCTGCTTTTGAATATGCTATCTAGGTTGGTCATAACTTTCCTTTGTAAACATCTTTTAATTTCATGGCTGCAGTCACCATCTGCAGTGATTTTGGAGCCCAAAAAAAATAAATTCTGACACTGTTTCCACTGTTTCCCCATCTATTTCCCATGAAGTGATGGGACCGGATGCCATGATCTTCTTTTTCTGAATGTTGAGCTTTAAGCCAACTTTTTCACTCTCCACTTTCACTTTCATCAAGAGGCTTTTGAGTTCCTCTTCACTTTCTGCCATAAGGGTGATGTCATCTGCATATCTGAGGTTATTGATATTTCTCCCGGCAATCTTGATTCCAGCTTGTGTTTCTTCCAGTCCATCGTTTCTCATGATGTACTCTGCATATACGTTAAATAAGCAGGGTGACAATATACAGCCTTGACGTACTCCTTTTCCTATTTGGAACCAGTCTGTTGTTCCATGTCCAGTTCTAACTGTTGCTTCCTGACCTGCATATAGATTTCTCAAGAGGCAGGTCAGGTGGTCTGGCATTCTCATCTCTTTCAGAATTTTCCACATGCTAGTAAAGTAATGCTCAAAATTCTCCAAGTCAGGCTTCAATAGGACATGAACCATGAACTTCCAGATGTTCAAGCTGGTTTTAGAAAAGGCAGAGGAACCAGAAATCAAATTGCCAACACCCGCTGGATCATGGGAAAAGCAAGAGAGTTCCAGAAAAACATCTATTTCTGCTTTATTGACTATGCCAAAGCCTTTGACTGTGTGGATCACAATAAACTGTGGAGAATTCTGAAAGAGATGGGAATACCAGACCACCTGACCTGCCTCTCAGTTGTGTCCAACTCTTTGTAAACCCATGGACTGTAGCCCACCAGACTCCTCTGTCTATGGGATTCTCCAGGCAAGAATATTGGACTGGGTTGCCATTTCCTTATCCAAGAGTTAAAATTAGAGGAAGATAAATTAATTTGTGTCATGTTCCATTTGAGATGCTAGTGAGCTACTCCAGTGAACAAATTCAAGAGAGTGATGGAAATCCACTTGTGGGTTTGGGAGGGAGATCAGGGCAGGGGGAGGGTTTTGGAATCAGATGCTCTAATGACTTTTTCTTCCTCTGTCTCTTGCTACTTCTTACTGTCCTTTTTCATCTCCTTTTTCTGCCTCTGAATCTGTTGTTGACACCTGTCTCTTCTATCTATATATATTAGTTCTTTAATGATAATGATAATAGTAATAACAACAGCTCTCCTTTATTAAGTGACTATTCCATTTCAGGCAAGGAACAGTTGCCTCCTGCTGGTCTTTTTCTCTCTTCCCACCAACATGTCCCATTATCTGATCTCCAGCCCACCTGGCTCCCTTATTCCTAGGAAAATGCCTTGTTTGTGTTGCCTCTCTTATTTAATCCTTTGTAATCAATGCAAGGGTAAAATTATTCCCATTTTCAGATATGAAAATAGAGGCCCAACCTAGAGGGGTTGGATGGGGTGACTCAAGTGGGAGGGAGGCTCAAAAGGGAGGGATTATACGTATGCATACAGCTGATTCATTTTGCTGTACAGCAGAAACTAACAATACTGTAAGGCAATTACATTCCAACCTAGACAGCATATTAAAAAGCAGAGACATTACTTTGCCAACAAAGGTCTGTCTAGTCAAGGCTATGGTTTTTCCAGTGGTCATGTATGGATGTGAGAGTTAGATGGTGAAGAAAGCTGAGCGCCAAAGAATTGATGCTTTTGAACTGTGGTGTTGGAGAAGACTCCTGAGAGTCCCTTGGACTGCAAGGAGATCCAACCAGTCCATCTTAAAGGAGATCAGTCCTGGGTGTTCATTGGAGGGCCTGATGTTGAAGTTGAAACTCTAATACTTTGGTCACCTGATGCGAGCTGACTCATTTGAAAAACCCCTGATGCTGGGAAAGATTGAGGGCAGGAGGAGAAGGGGACGACAGAGGATGAGATGGTTGGATGGCCTCACTGACTCAATGGACATGGGTTTGGGTGGACTCCGCGAGTTGGTGATGGACAGGGAGGCCTGGCGTGCTGCGGTTCATGGGGTTGCAAAGAGTCAGACACGACTGAGAGACTGAACTGAACTGAATAATTAAAAAAAATAAAATAGAGGCCCCAAAATATTACATTAGTTTCTTTGGCATCCAGCTGAAAAGTGACATAGACAATGTTCACACACAGGGATGACTGTCTTTCTACTGCAATAAGCATGAACAAATTACTGCTGCTGCTGCTGCTGCTGCTGCTGCTAAGTCACTTCAGTCGTGTCAGACTCTGTGCGACCCCATAGACGGGGGCCCACCAGGCTCCCCTGTCTCTGGGATTCTCCAGGCAAGAACACTGGAGTGGGTTGCCATTGCCTTCTCCAATGCATGAAAGCGAAAAGTGAAAGTCAAGTTGCTCAGTCGTGTCTGACTCTTAGCGACCCCATGGACTGCAGCCTACCAGCTCCTCCGTCCATGGGATTTTCCAGGCAAGAGTACTGGAGTGGGATGCCATTGCCTTCTCCGAACAAATTACTGCCTAGAGGCCAAATCCGACCCCTCTCATTTTTCTATACCCTGTGAACTAAGAATGGTTTTTACTTCTCTAAATGGTTGAGAAAAGGATCAAAGAAGAATAATATTTTATGATGTGGGAAAATTATGTGAAATTCACATTTGTGTCCATTGATAATTTTTCCCGTGACCCAGTCATGCCCATTTATTTATGTGTTACTCAAGGCTGTTTTTGTCCTAGTGTGGTGGGCATACATCCAGATGTAGAGACATATGATATGGCCCATGGAGCCAAAAACATTTACTCTTTGGTCTTTCACAGAGAAGGCTTTCCATCCTCTGTACTACAATATACTACTCTGAACACTTCATCTTATCTGTGGATTCCACAATCAACTCTGTGCACAAACTCTTATGCCAGGATGAAAAAGGAGGAGGCATTACAGCAACCCTCACCACTCCAGCTCACATAGTCCTGTTATATAACTGTCTAGTCCCGCTAATGTCCTTCTCATAAAGTCTCCACAACCCTACCCAGGCAGGAAGCACAGTAATTCTGTTCAAAAAAGTGACAGACTATGAAGTGTGATAGTAAATGAAATAAATCAGCCACATTGATCATCAAACAGAATCCAGTGTGTCTGTATTTTTTCCTGAGCGAGTATAAAAAGAAGAATCAGAAATATTTTTAAGATGCAAAATAAAAACCTATAAAGGTTATGATCCCTGAGGAGAGAAAATAAATCTTTCCAGAGTTGGAGGGGCTAGCAGATTCTTTGAGCGCCCCAGACCTAGCGCAGTACTTGTTATACGGTAAGTCCATAGTAGAAAATATTTGTAGACGAATGGATGAATGGATGGATGCAGACAAAAATCAGCATAAGAGAGGAGAATGCTTAGAATGTGAAGCTCTCTGCCTGGGATCTTCATTTTCTAAGGGTGGAGGGAGGCTGGTGGGCTGCAGATGAGCTGATGGGATGTCTGGGCGGGCAGGATGCAGGAAAAGCAGGAGGCAGTAACGGGCTCAAGATTCCAAAAAGAACATTAATATTTCAGAGTTTCTGAAGCTTGCCTCCCAGATGCTGAGCCTGCCTCTGAATGTAGCTTCTATTTTTTCCTTTTTTTCTTTTCATCTTCCTTCACTGAAGACAATTTGTTTACAATTTTCTGCAAACGAGATGACAGAATGGGGTGCGTGTTCCAAAGGCACATTTGAAGAACTGCCTTCTCAACTTTTCTGTTTATCCTGAAGCCATTTTCGGGCCTGGGTCATCATGTTTGCTTCAGAGGTGCACCATATAGATTAATTAATACTGTGGCGGTTTTGCCAATGCTCTCAGCTGCCCATTTTAATAGCTGCAATTTTCTAATACATTTATTTATTTTTATCTTCCTAAATTAAAATTTAATCTTTTGGAGAACACACTTTAAAAAAGATAATATCAATCTGTTTGTCAGGCATTGCCTTGCACTTAAAGACAGGTTGCTCAGGCAGCCTGTGTGTCAGAACACACGGAAATGCGTGTCACTCAGACAATCTTGACAAGGTTCTGGCAAGTATATCTTCTTCCCCTTTCTAACCTATTATCTTTCTTTGCCTACACCTTTTCTCTCTTTCTTTTTCCTCCATTTTGCTTTTTATCCTTCATGAAGAAATGTTATTCATATTTGCATCCCTCACTTTTGTAATAATCATATTTCTAATATCTGTGGGTATATACCCCTTCCCTTTTTCCTTTTTTTATTTACTTATTTTACCAACCTCTGTCTTTTTTGAGTGTTTCCACTTAAGCTGCTGTGTTCTCCCCTGGTGGCTGAGCAAGTCCTGACCAGGGCAGGCAGGGACATGGGTAAGCATCTACCAGTGAACCATCTGTAAGAGTCTGAAAGTGATGACTTGGCCTTCACTGTGGTCCAGTGTGCCGGTGTAGCCTCTGAATCCCAGCCTTTTCCTTCTCCGGCCACGTCGGCCCAGTCACACCACAGGTTCTCCACATCCAGCACACAAGTTCTCTGCTGAACCTGGCATTCTGCTGTGAAAACCGGATTTCTTGTTAGGTTTTGTCCCTAGTGAACCCTCGCCTAACTTATGCAGGAGACTGGAAGCTTTCATTATTGGCCAAGATTTCCATTGTGCATATTGGAAAGCATGCGAGCTTTGATATCAGACCCTCCGCAGTACAAATTCCAGGCTTGTCACTTACTAGCTATGTAACCTAGGGCACATTACGTAGGCATGTCAGACTTTACCCTTCTCATCTATGAAAGGAGCACACTGTAGACCCTCACACTGTGAGGTCATCTGTAAGGACTCTGATGACTCCTTTCTTCTCTGAAGAGGACTCATAGGGGAGGTATTTTAGGAGATAGGATGAATTAGGATGCTTTGCATTGCAGAGAATGGTTACTGAATTCAATTCTACAAACAGTGCGGACATTTATTGGCTCATACAAAGAATCATCCAGCCTCTCTCCCACACCTCCCCTGACCAAATGTTCTATGTCTCCACATAGCCATCAACACAGACTTCATTCTAAAGTGGATTCTCTGCTTGATAGTGTGGTGGCTTCAATAACTAGTACCATATGCTTTTCTATTGCATTTTGGTTGGGGTAGGGGATAGGCGGGGAGAGAGGCAGGGGCAGAAAAAGAAACAGAGAAATCTTTGAACCTGATCTTTGGAACCCAAATCCTTCCCATGAATTTTCTCAGACCAATTTTAGTAACAACAATAAAATAGGGAAGTGTTAGACGCTGATCGGTCTAAGTCCCTAAACCATCACCAGTCAATGAATTACCATGACTGACTAAGGCCAAAAGAGGCTGCCCTTAACCTTAAATGTTCTGGCTTTGGTTTCAAACAAGATGTGGGCTGAAATTCTAGGTTTGCTCCTTGCTAGCTTGTGGGCCATGGACAGTCAACCAACTGAGCCACTGTTTCACTAGCTATACAATGAAGAGAATAGTATTTGCCTCCTGGTATTAATACATTTTTCCTTAGATTCTACAGGGTGAAAAATGCTGAGCTTCAGTTCAGATCCCTACTCTGGTGGGGTTATCATTTCTGAACTTCAATTTCCCCATGAAAAATAGGAGATAAAAATAGTACAGTGGCTCAGCAGTAAAAGAAGCTGCCTGCCAACTCAGGAGACACAGGAGATGTGGGTTCAACTGCTGGATCAGGAAGATCCCCTAGAGAAAGAAATGGCAACCCACTCCAGTGTTCTTGCCAAGATAATCTCATGTCTGAGGAACCAGGCGGGCTGCAGTCCATGGGGTAGAAAAGAGTTGGATATGACCAGAGAATGACTAAGCGTGTGTACATACACACACACACACACACACACACTAGCTGGTTTTGAAGATTTGGTGAAATAAATTTGTGAGGCTCTTAGAACAGAGCCTGTAAGGTATGTTATTTATTGACAGTAACACCTACACTTTCTAGATGTTAATTTTACTTTGTATGCCTAGAAGATTGGATTGTTATCTGATTCCTGGATTCCCACCATAGCTCCCTCTGCACTGGGTTGGCTGACTTGCAGGTGAATACTTCATATCCTCTTTACATTATTCATCTGACTGTTCAACTACTCATGAGGGGTTGGCTGGGATGGCACCTTCTCTCTCTTATCACTGGCCCATCCAATCTAGATTTTTACCTCTTCCTCCGTGAGAGAGGATATTGAAATTCCTGCTTGCTCTGTGGAAGAGCAAACTCATATTTTGATAATTTTCTTGGTTACCAAGAAATGATAAATGACATATGGCCAAGTGCCTGGGTAAAACTGGAGTCTTCTATCTTATGCCAGCATTGAATTAAAAAATGTCTTCTAAGGTTCTGATTGCTAAGATGCCAACCACCCAGAATTGAATATTTCTTTTGACACATGCTTTTAAGCTGCTGCTGCTGCTAAGTTGCTTCAGTCGTGTCCGACTCTGTGCGACCCCATAGATGGCAGCCCCCCAGGCTCCGCCGTCCCTGGGATTCTCCAGGCAAGAACACTGGAGTGGGTTGCCATTTCCTTCTCCAATGCATGAAAGTGAAAAGTCAAAGTGAAGTCGCTCAGTCGTGTCCGACTCTTCGCGACCCAGTGGACTGCAGCCTACCAGGCTCCTCCGTCCATGGGATTTTCTAGGCAAGAGTACTGGAGTGGGGTGCCATTGCCTTCTCTGGCTTTTAAACTAGACTTGCTTAATTAAATCCCAACCAATATCATTATTGCATCTCTTTCCATCCCATCTCTTCCAGAGATAAATATCACATATTCTCAGAAGTTTTTCAGTTTCCACAGGTTTTATTCCTTAAATAGGTTTCTCCCTTTTCTGGTATGTCACTGTTATCCAGACATAGTAAACAAAATCCTTCTTTTCAATCTATCCAGTTATAGTCTGAAAAGTGTAATCAACTCTATGGGTTTGCAGATTTTCATACTTTAATTTCTGATCCTTTCTTCCTCTTCCTTGCTCCTCACTAAGGAAGCCTGGAAGTGACATACGATGGGTAGCCCTTTAACAAATGTGGACTACGCTTAAACAGCTCATGACAATGGCTATTAGCTGTTCAAAAGATTCCAAGGGGAAGCTAGTGGCTAGTCTGTTGTAAAAGTCCAGGAGACCCAAAGGCTACAGTGGTGGTTTCATGCTGGCCTGTGGATAGGAGTACAGGTTACAACCAACCAGATAGTGACTGGAGTTAGAAGCAGATATTTTTGTTTTCAAAAAGGCAGACATAGCACCCAGTCCCTAGTGGCTGTGGGTCCCGTTACAGTGGGAGAAACCAGAGCGTGGTGGCAGGCTCTGGCGCCACAGGAGAGGAGCAGGGAGCATGACTAATGGAACATTTGTTGGGCGGGGGCAGTCTCTCCAGCCTTGAGCACACATGTGCACTCCTGGCTGAGGGCCATGTCTGGAGGGAAATGGCCTGCAAAGGCTAGGCTCTGCTTTTGGCTGCAGATTTGCAGCCAGAAATGGTGCCAGACAAAGGTTGGCAAAAAGTCTCCCCATCCCCAGAAAGATGCTTTAAAGGATGATACCTCCTGCTTGCGTATTGGAAGAAGAGGAAACAAAATCTAGGTGACAGATCCTGCTGAATTCATAAAGGACCAGAGGGAGAGGAGAATTTTATTCACTGAACACAGTAGTGTTAATGTCCTTGATTTACACTATTTAGTGTGCAGCTGCCCCCGGGAAAGCAGGAGGAGGCCTGGAGTCTAGCACCTTCTAGGAGAATCCCAGCTGGGCACTTTGATAAAGAGGGGACTGAGTGCAGTTAGGGTGCTTCGTGTGCTCGAACACCTACTCGTAAGGAGGTGAGGGGGAGGGGACACACTGTTGTAGAGGGGACAGTGTAGACGATGCAGCCCTCAGGGAGGAACGCAGTGTGACCCCTCTACATGATTTTAGGCGGGGATGTAAGACGGCTCCCCTCTCCTTGCAGATTGGAATCTCTGTACATTCCAGTACTCTCAGTCCCTGGCGTTTCTGCCCCTAGGGTCTCTGCTTAAAGGATTTCCCTGCTTATCTTCCTGGCTCCTGCAGCTGCATAGCTGCTCTACTGCTCACGTTGGGACGAGGGCTGAGCTTCTGTGATTCCTGCCCTCCGGCCACTGCAGAAGTTATAAGCCCTCAGGAGAAAGTGAAAAGATGAAAGGATGTGCCTCTGAAGTTGTACGAGTCTGGGACTTACAGGGACCCAGCCTGATTTACATTGGAGCTTTGCTGGGATCATTTCCCGCTGATGTATTTGGAGGTTGGCAGAGGTTGGCCCTGCCCTTCTTCATTTGCTATGGAGCAATTTCAGAAAGTTAATTAACCTGGGCTAGTTCCCCTCCTTTGGAACTCCAGATGGACTTCAAATTTGCCTTTTAAAAATGACCTACATCCTGGGAAATGGATAAGACAAACCCTCATCCATTTTTATTTTAGAATGCTCTTTTTTTTTTTTTCTCAACTCACTTGATAATTAGTAATTTACCTCTACCATGTTCAGATTTGTTAACACATATTTTAATTGCTTATTTTGTGCAAATTACTATGTTAGGCACTTTGAAGAACACAGAGAAATGGAAAATCCAGTCTTTGACCTCAAGGAATTTGCAGTCTTAGTAGGATTATAAAATCTGAAATGAAAATTGATGCAACATTTTAGATTGTGGGAAGTCCCAAATGACTGAGTGCGTACGTGCTAAGCTTTTAGTCGGGTCTGCCTCTTTGCAACCCCATGCACTGTAGCAGACCAGGCTCCTCTGTCCATGGGATTTCCCAGGCAGGAACACTGGAGTAGCCCGCCAGGCCCGCCTCCAGGGGATCTTCCTGACCCAGGGACTGAACCTGTTCCTCTTAAGTCTCCGGCATTGGTAGACGGGTTCTTTGCCACTCTTGCCATCTATGAGCAGTAAATGCACTGAGATTTTTTGAAGCACAGATTCCCTTTCTGCCACTGTGCTGTTTGCAGTTAGTGAGGGCTGGTAAACGCGGGCTTCAGAATCATACTGTGTGACCTTGGATGAGTCTCTTGCCCTTTCTAAACCTCGATTTCTTCTCTTGGAAAAAAGGGGGGGGATAATATAAACCTCTCAGGAGTTGAGGGGATTAAATAATTTTGTGTAGCTTTCAGCAACATGCCTAGCACATAAGGGGTGCTGAATAGGAGCCATTCTAACTGTCAAGCATGGGCCATGTTACCTGCGCCACAGTGCTCTGAGCAGACTGATGGCTGAAGGCTTAGACACAGGCCCATGGACAGTACAGCATTTTTTTTTTTTTAAGTGCTATCTGGGGCCAAGGATTTGGGATAATGTTTCAATTCTGAGCATCTCTTGCTTCCTACTTCCCCTCCATCCTTTCTGTGTGTTAGTAGTTCAGTTGTGTCTGACTCTCTGTGACTCCATGGACTGTAGCCCTCCAGGTGCCTCTGTCCATGGAATTCTCCAGGTAAGAATACTGGCTGCTAAGTCACTTCAGTCGTGTCCGACTCTGTGCGACCCCAGAGATGGCAGCCCACCAGGCTCCCCCATCCCTTGGATTTTCCAGGCAAGAACACTGGAGTGGGTTGCCATTTCCTTCTCCAATGCAGGAAAGTGAAAAGTGAAAGGGAAGTCGCTCAGTCATGTCTGACTCTTAGCGACCCCATGGACTGCAGCCTACCAGGCTCCTCCATCCATGGGATTTTCCAGGTAAGAGTACTGGAGTGGGGTGCCATTGCCTTCTCCGAAGAATACTGGAGTGGTTACCATTTCCTTCTCCAGGGGATCTTCCTAACCCAGGGATCAAACCTGGGTCTCCCTCATTGCAGTCAAATTCTTTACCATCTAAGCCACCAGGGAAGTCATTCTTTAATCCCTAAAATAAATGTGGGATCAGGGATCAGACATACAGTTGATACAAGGCTTCACCTAATGAACTGCCCCAGAATTCAGATGACTGTTGGGAAGGACAGAGTTGTGAGGAAGGAGCTGTGTTTAAAATCTAGAAAGGACATTATTCCAGGAAACCAGCCCCAATCTCCACCTGCAAGGAGTGAGTGATTCAATGAGAAAGATCTTACAGGGATTCCCATGTCTTATGACTGGTTGCCGTGTTGTATTTTTTCTCCTAATTTAGTAGGAAGTGTTTGACCACAACTTTCGTGCTGTCATCTCAGGAATAGGGTGTGAGGATGGAGGTTTCCACTGCTGGTAAATATGCACAGGTGAAAAAAGGTCCCACTTCTAGGTCTTAAAACTTCCCTAAGACTTCTCACATGCATCGTGTTCAGAGCTGGGCCTAATTAGAAATGACCCCAGGGAAAGATTTCATTTTGCTTTTAACAGGTTTTCTCCTAGTGGGCTTGGGAAGCAGACGGTCCTCTCTCACAGGCCAGCTCCCCACCGTTCACCCCAGGACACCTTGGCAGCAGCAGGTGGGAAGATAGGCAACCTTGGAAAGCTGATCAAGGTTGACTTTCCATGTTGCTCCCCTGAAAGCTACTGGGGAAAAGAGTGCAAAGTTGGAGCTCCAGCAACCTTGTAGTTAGTTTAAAAATGTATCTGCCTGTGAAATTGTTTCCAGGCCTCAGGGATTTTTGCCCAGCTCTTCCCAGGCTTCTAGAGCCAAGCGTTCAGAGGATGGAGCTCCCACCCGGATTTTGGGGACTGGCGTTATCCCATCAGGCACATGATCATGTTTACTGGGATCTGTGCTCACTTTGGAGGCTGCTTTATGAGTATTCACCGAATGGCCTCTCACTTGGAGGCCAGAAGGGCATTTTGTATTACTGTAGGATGCCAGCATACACCACCCCCAAATAGGCCTCTAGGCATAAGGATTGCTTTGAGAAACAGCAGACAGAGAGAAGTTCTGGAAACAGAATAAAAGTTGCCCTTTTGTAAAGAAAATTTATGCCTATAAAGGAGATCTCCATTTGAAAGAGGGAGAAGGGGGTCTCCCTTTCTGGACCAGGAAGAGAAGGATGACTCTAAACCAGAAGAGGCTTAGCCGTGGTGAAGCCACAGGCTGAAGTTTGTATAGAGAAGTTTACCCTATTTAGTTCTTGGTCACCTGTCCACACGTGACCTCCCCCCACCACTATCCTCTCTTTGATTTATCTAAGGGTGGTATTTTAGCCTGAATTCTAAGCTGCCTCCTTGAGTTACTTATTTTTCTAGGTGTATCCCATGTGTGTGGGATGTACACGTTAGTAAATGTTACTTTTTTCTTGGCAATCTCTCTCTCGTTCCAGGGGCCCCAGCCAGGAACTTAGAAAGGTGGAGGAAAATTTTTTCCTACCCTGCAGGACCAAAGTCATGAAACTCCTTTCATTTAGATGTTTAACATGGTCTAAATATACTTTTAGCCAGAGATAAGGGGATCCAAGGACAAGCCTGAAACCTACACCAGCACGGGGCATGCGTGTACATGTCTGTGTGCACACAGAAGTCTATTAATTTATGCAAACAAAACAATTATATGACATTGTATGGGGGATGGTTAAAGGTATTAAATTTTTAAACGCCAATATTTAAATCAGGGTTACAAAAGTTGTGGTATGATTTGGTGCCATCCTTCCTTTTAAAAATATAGTATGCTTATAGCATCCAAATTTGAGAGTGAACTATGTTTAGACAGCTTCCCTGGTGGCTCAGATGGTAAAGAATCTGCCTGCAATGTGGGAAACCCAGGTTCAATCCCTGGGCTGGGGAGATCCACTGGAGAAGGGAATGCCTACCCACTCCAGTATTCTTGCCTAGAGAATCCCATGGACAGAGGAACCTGGCAGGCTACAGTCTATGGGATTGCAAAGAGTCAGACATGACTGAGTGACTAACACTCCCCTGTATTTAAATGGCCTGAATATGTACCGAAAGTTGCAGTGAATGCTTATTAAGCTGATTATAAACCCAAAATACATGGCACCCAAGATGGCAAGTACAAAGATATTTATGGCAACAAGAGGGCAAATCGATAGAAACCAGAATTGTTTTGGAAAATCTGGAAGGAATGTTGTGTTAAGTATGGGAATTTCTCCTGGAAAATGTAGCTCATACTATGCCAGTCAGGGTGAGTCCTAGTCACCTTCTTCCTCAGAACTGACAAACCATTTTAATCTCTTGAAAACTGTGTAATTTCAGACTTCTCCATTTCATTCATTACAGCAGACACAATGGATACAAAAACAACTTGTATATTGTTTGGTTCTATTAAATGCTAATTACCATTAGTACTGGGCTATACTGATGAGCTGTTCCGGGCAAGAATGCTGGAGTGGATCGCCAGTGCCTTCTCCGATACTGATGAGCTGTTCCGGGCAAGAATGCTGGAGTGGATCGCCAGTGCCTTCTCCGATACTGATGAGCTGTGGTGTAGTGTGTTAAGCTTTGACTTTGCACGACCCCAAAGAAACTAGGTCCAGAGGTAACTAGAAGCCTGTGTTGACTTTCTTACATAAACCTACCCCGAACACTAATACGGAGGGCTGTTTAAAAACAGCCCTCCGAGACGAGGAGTGTTGCCCCTTAAGTGTGCAGAGATGAGCGTTTGGCTCTGAGAAGTGTTTTGGAAATATTTGAATTGGCCTGAATTCCCAGGTTTGAGGCAGAACTGTGGGCCCTCCACGTGGATTGTTTGTTGTGGTTGCAGTTGCCAACACTGGTTCTCAAAGTTTAAGAGAGGTGTCAGTCGGTGGTGATGCTGTTCTCATCTTCTGCGTGTGCTAGAGAAAAAGGACATGCCCAGAAGCAGACAGGCTTGAAAGCAAGTGCCTGTGTGTTTACAGGGAGGAGAGAAGGAAAGGCCAGGGGTGGGGGAGGGGGAGCACTATCAGTCTGACGGAGCGTGCGTTGGTACTTTCTAGATAAAATACCCCCTAAGAAAAAGCAACAGATCAACCTCAACCATTAGCTCTGCTGAGATGCACTTCACCAAAGGAGCAACTTCTCTCTGTTGAGAGAAAATGCAGTTTTAAAAAGGTGCTGACTCCAGCTGGTGCTCACATCAGCCCCTAACTTGACCTACTATGAGCAGACCTCTGTGGGTCTCCCAAGGTGGTCAATGAGCCAAAAATCAACCTTTCAGAAGATCAGAGCCCTAAGGTCTGGCCTACGAACTGTATGATAGCATATTTTGGGACTGTGGATAAGAAATAATTATATAGCTGAAAACCAAAAGTTGGTAGATTTATTCCATTCCAGACTTAGTGCCTCCTAGTTAATATAATTTGACTTCTTCTCTCTTTTAGTCTGTCCTGCCCGCCTCAGATTTTTTTGTTTTTAAACCAGAGTGAATCATGACATGCATTGGGGTCTTATAAAAATTAGAGAATGGCATCACCGACTCGATGGACCTGAGTTTGGGTGAACTCCGGGAGTTGGTGATGGACAGGGAGGCCTGGCGTGCTGCAATTCATGGGGTCACAAAGAGTCGGACACGACTGAACAACTGAACTGAACTGAACTGAATCACTTGGTAAGATAGAAATCATGATCATGAAAATTAGGGGTTTGAGAAAATCCCTCTCTGAATGACTTCTCAGGAGAAGCAAGGAGCTGTCCTTTTGAGATTTCAATGTCATACTCCTTTTTCCTCTCACTAACTCAAATTTCTAGAATATTCTCTTAACTGTGGTCAAATAGTAATAATAATAATGGTAGTAATAAAAAGAAACATAAAGATTTGTGGCTAAAAGAAGCCTTAGTACTTAAAGAAAAAGAAAATGAACCTGCCGAACAACTTCAGCTTTGCCTCCTTTGAGATGCTATCTTGTAGCAGGACTTAAAAAAAATTTGCATGATGTAGTTACTAATTATATAACTTGAGAATAAGACACTAGGACATGTATCCAGTCTCTATTACCATCCTAGAGAGAAACAGAACACTGAATTCCAGTACTGAATGTATCATTTAGAGTGCTACATCAGCTCTTCAAAGGAAAGCATAATTTCTAGGGCTGAGGAAGAAGCAACTAAAATCACAGTTTACACAGAACCGTTTGATCCCTGTCTAGGGTAAAATGAGTCTCTGGTTTTGTTGTTGCTATTTTTCTTTCTTGGCCATGCTGGTGGTTTACTGTGTGTGTGCGTTCAGTCATTTGCACATTTGTGTATATGGTCTGCTTGTCTAATCACGGCTTCCTTAGGATCATCATCCACAGTCATACAAATCATGCAGCCTCACTCCCACTCCTCACCCCCTGAATAGGGCCGTGATGTTGTGAGTCAAGATCAGGACCACTGCCAAGCCTAATACAGGCCCCGGACACAGCAGAAAAAAGAACTGCCCCGATTCTCCTGTGAGCAGGGGAAGGAGGTTAAGCAGGGACGACTTTGCTGAGTTGGAAGGCGTACTGTAGAGAGAGTGAGGAATCTTTTGATCTTCATTTGTAGGTGTGATCTTGGGTCTTACATAGGCCTGGTGGTTTCTCTAGCCCTGGGCATTGGCTCAGGAATTTGAAAAGTTCCCAAACCAGTTATGGAATCAGGTCCTGGCCTGCCCTTAGGCAGTTCAGGGCACTGGGGCCTGAGCAGTAGACGCTGCCCTCCCTCCTCTCTTGGTCATCCTTGGTCCACCTTCCTCTCTGGCAGTGAAACCCCCCTGGGTTTGGCAAGGCGACCCCTATCCCTCAAAGTGAGAGTATGACCAGAGGAACCAAAGAAGTTCATCCTTGGTATTAACTTTGCAATTCTGCTCTCAAAGTTTTCCCAAACTTTTTATACCTTTATACATTCTACTAGAAATTTGGGGGATTGGGGGGAAGAAAAATTCTAATTTGATCCTATTTGTTTTGAGGGTGTTGTCCAGGCACTGGTATTTTTTAAAAGCTGTTAGTCGATCCTAACATTTATCTCAGGTTGAGAAAGGCTGAGATGGAGTCAGGCAGTGCCCAGAAGCTGAAGTCTAGACAGCCTGCCAGAGGCTCTTTTTGCTTTCTACATTTCCATCCATGTTGCCAGTACACCCTCTCCCACCCCTGTACCCCCAAACCTTCATACAACTGCACTGGGCATGTTTCAACAGGGCTGCTCTTGAGGTTGGAGATCTCTCTCTCCCGGCAACCAGAAATATATGTCTGGGAGAAGCTAGATTGTTTAACTGCACGGACGACCTTCATGTGACCTAGGGCTCCTTCCTAGGGACATATAAGCCCATCTGCTCTTTTCACAGGGGCTCCGTTTTAACGGTGCCATCAGGCAATCTCTGCCTTTCAGGATATTGTCAGGTCTGTACCTAGGCTTTGGAGGACTCAGATGTCTGGATCACAATCTGAATGGCAGCGTTCCTGCTTTCTGGAATGTTGGATTCATGCATCAAAGCCATAGAGGAACGGCTGGCATTTTGTTGCTCAATCTGGACTCAAAATTCTTAGAGATTGGAATTTTGCTAATGAGAGCATCTATAGTGGAAGTTAGAGTAAGGGGATAAGTTAAAGATTGGGCTTTGGCGGGTGTCTGTCTTCTGATTAGGATGCTGGTGGTTTAATGGCTGAGAAGTATGCAGTTAGTTATATATGGAGACTCGTGATTACGTAAGAGATCCCCCAGCAGATTAGAATATCTGTGATCAGTACTGGAAGGTTCCAGAGGCCTTTGCTTCACCCCAGTGCCACAGACGGCCATCTCCAGCCTCCTGAAGCCCGGCTCCATTTGTGTGCTGTGTCAGGGATAATGAAATCAGACAGGCCCACAGAGACCGCTTTTCCCTCCTCACAAATTTTTAATAAAATGCTTTGAACAACAGAGCTGGGCATCTCTGAAGCCTGAAATTAAAGCAATAAGATGGAAGATGACTCGCTTGTCAGTCTGCACCAGACTGCATCACCAATACAAATTCCCAGGGAGCTTTTTCTAAATCTGCCGACAATGTGAGGCTTTCCATCTGGAGTCTTCTCTTCCTTATTTTCATAGGAAGAAAATCCAGCACTGAGCAAGAGAAAAAAGGGACCCTTCATTCTCTGCCACTAACATGTGACTCAAGCCCTGAATTGGGTTTTCACAGAAAGTAATTTTGGGAGAGACTCACTCTTGAATATGTAAGTGTCCCTGATTCAGATTTCTGGAGACAGAAAGTAATCAGTTATTCATATGCTCATCACTACTCACCCACTTGCTTTGCAAGAGGAATGACCACTTGAGGTTCCTGGACTCTCTAGATCCCCATGTTCACCTTAGTCTTCCCTCCCTCCACCCTCCCCCCCCCAACCCGCTGCCACAGGAAAATACTTACTAGATTCCCAGGTGGAACTAGTGGTAAGGACTCCACCTGCCAATGCAAGAGACCTAAGAGGCGCAGGTTCCATCCCTGGGTCAGGAAGATACCCTGGAGAAGAGAATGGCTACCCATGTCAGTATTCTTGCCTGGAGAATCGCATGGTTGGAGAAGCTTGGTGGGCTACAGTCCGTAGAGTCACAGTCAGATACAACTGAAGCGACTTAGCACATAGAAGGATACAACTCAGGAACACCCAGATGGAAGAGATACACAAAGCTGCTGCTGCTGCTGCTAGGTCGCTTCAGTCGTGTCCGACTCTGTGTGACCCCATAGACGGCAGCCCACCAGGCTCCATCCCTGGGATTCTCCAGGCAAGAACACTGGAGTGGGTTGCCATTTCCTTCTCCAATGCATGAAAGTGAAAAGTGAAAGTGAAGTCGCTTAGTCGTGTCCAAATCTTAGCGACCTCATGGACTGCGGCCTACCAGGCTCCTCTGTCCATGGGATTTTCCAGGCAAGAGTACTGGAGTGGGGTGCCATCGCCTTCTCCGATACACAAAGCAAGGGTGGGTAAAAGGGTGCAGAACTTCCATGCCCCATCAGAGCTCACTACCCGCCCAGTACCACTACATATTCATCAAGCTGGAACTTCTCTGGATCCCATAAGTTCAGGGATTTTTTTTTTTCCCTCCTAGGTTTTTTGTTTACTTGTTTTGTTTTTGTTTTTTAACTGGAAGAAGATTACTTTACAATGTCATATTGGTTTCTGTCATACCACCTTCGTCTTGATGTCCACTCTTGCCTGGGCACTGGTGAAGGAATACAGCATGCCTGGTGTCTTGGACCTGGCATGCCAGGGCCCAGGACTGACCAGTGACACTCACAGAAGTACTATAATGTCATCTCAGGTGGCGCTAAGTGTCATGAGGACAAAATCAAACACACGACGGGGCTGAGCATCATGGAGGATGGGGATATTTTAGATAAGGTGTGTGTGAAAGGCGTCTAAGCTCTATGTTGTAAATTAAGTATCTATGTAGGCTGACCCTTTTTTCAAAGCAAAACTCTTGGCATTAATTCTGCAAGTAAAGGTGTTTCGTCTTCTACGAAAGAAACTTCATTTGACTGAAATTTGAGAATTAGTAGCTCTCTTTTTTTCTCCTCTCCATTCCCTTCTCTACTTTCTCCTCTCCTCCCGCTCCATCTCAATCCCAGTTCCTCTCTTCTCCTGTGTCTCTTTTTCATCTTTCTCCTGTCTTGACCATGTATTCATATCCAGGAAGAAAAATAAATGCAAAATACTTCTACCCCTTTGTATATCAGGGGTTATTTCTAGAGTCCTAAGCTCACCAACGGGAAGGTTTGCAGCAGTTCACCTCTGCGGCCTTGCATCTTCTTGCTGGGTCCCTCCAGATGGAAATTTGACCATATCTATCTGGGGGCTCAGGCCTAGACTTCCTATAACATATAAAAGACATGAGTCTCCTGCTGAAAATGCCTAAAGAAAACAGTGAACCACCAATCTAAGTTCTGTACTGATACTACCTATTTTTTTCCACATTAAGGCAAAGCTAAATGAGGTCATCTTTTTTGTGGCCATGTCTCCAGTATGGCTCAGTGTCCTGGCAGAGGATACAGTTCCACACAAGTAGTTTTAAGTGAAGAGAGTATAGTGATGGGGCTATGTGAGTGGTAGGGTGCAAGCAAGGGAGCAAATAGTGGTTGGTGAAGCAGAGATCAGAGAGCAGAAAGCCATTACTCCTCCAGGGCTGAAGAGCAAGGGGAAGGGGAATTTGCTTCCAGAGCCCAGTGAGAACAGGAATCCTGAAGGCAGTGACCTGACAGGATGCCGCCTGTCAGAGGACGGCAAGGAGCAGGAGCCAAGCAGGCAGGAAATATCCAAGCAGGCTGTCTCTCCTCTCACTCTCTAGCCTCAAACCCACCCCGAAGTCTGCTGTCTGGGAGCATGGACAGCTGCCCCTGGGATGCAGAACAGAGACAGAGAAAGGAGCAGGAGGAAAGAACGTGCAGGATCTAGAGTCCACAGACCAGCCTTCCTACCCACCTCCTATTAGATGTTCCATGGGCGCATCCAGAGTGGCTACTACACCAATCATCCTTCATTTCTTCCTTCAGTTGTAATAGCCACATATTGAGCAGCATCACGTTTGGTAAATGGGCCCCTGATCAAAGTGCTAAGGTGACCTAATTCTATCCCAGCTTTTAATTTCCTCTATTTTCAGCAACTGGTCTGTGAAGACTTGATCTGACCCTGTGTGTCCTGCCTGTGGCCCCTCTGTTCCCCAAGTCCTTCTTTTGTAGTTGAAAAGTTCATTTCCAAAGACTTTAATGATTTCCTTTCTAAGTAAACTCATAAGAAATTCCCCTTCAATTTTAGGGCCTGTCTATGATTTTCTTATTCCTTAATATTTTCTTTCAGAGAGAAATTCAGGACTTGAAAGTCATCCTAAGGTCATTTGCCTGTCGTGGAAGCCATAAAGATGAAAGCACATTTATCTTGGTGGGGCGGGGGAGGGGGGGGCGGGGGGGATGGGCAGGGAGGGGGCTGTTACAGCCTGGTTCTTGTTGAAGCCTTTCTAATGACCATATTCTCTGGCTCTGGCTACAGTTATTTCATGGTTTATATTACAGGCTATAGCAGTTCCTTTCTTGGCTGAAATCATTTTTTGGCCTTGGCTGAGAGTATTTTTTTATTCTTTTTGCCCTAAGAAAAAGACAGCTCTTGAGAACTTTGCCAAAGACACACATTCACACAAACCTGCCCAATAAATCAGTGTTTAAAAAATGTAATAGCTCAGCTCACATTTAGTATGAAGAATGGCTGTTGTCTACCTCTGTCCACTTTGAAGAAACGCATCTCTCTGCTGCTTCTGAGGAAGGATCCTGTCCTTTGCTGTGTTTCGTGGGTGAACAGAGAGATACCACCTTAAACTGATATTGATCCACAGGCTTTACCAACCCAAAGCCCTACCAAGGGCATGTCCGCTCATCTGAAAGCCGAATAGCATCACTAATTAGACCCAGGATTTATGCTTCTGTTCCTTGGGTAGCACTTCATAAGCACCTCCAAACTCACCCTCTCTCTAGCCTGAGACTAAGGAAGGCACGTGTGAAAGAAGCTGTCAATATTAAGTGATGTTCTATTGGAACCCTTGAGGCCTTACTGTTGCTGAGAGTCATGTGGCCTCTGTTTGTAGCTCTGGAAAGTTTAAGTGTTCAGCCTTGAAGAGAGGACCTCCACCCATGAAAATCTGTCTTTAGCCCATTCCATATTCAGTGAAATTGGTCTCCTTTCCCTTGACCCCATGTTGTCATCAGAAGGTAAGCTGGGGAAGCAGAAGCTGCCACATTGGTTTTCTCCCTCCACCCCCACCCCCACCACCACCCTGTGGAGAGAGAAGAGGAAGCTTTTAGTATTTCACCCTTTAGTGAGTTAATAGGGACATTAGTTGTTTAACCATGGGCTGGGCTGCCTCTTATTACTCGTACAATGGCCATAGTCCTTTGCCTCCTGGAGACATTGTGAAATGCTAAATGGCCCAGTCCTTGGGCTAGCCAGGTCTCCTGCCTGCTGGGAAGAGCCAGCAGCCATGAGAGCCACACTCTGCAGTCTCTGCTCACTATTGGGTCTGTTTTCAACAGCCAGCAGGAACACCTGCACGCCCGCCCTTCTGAGGTGGGCGCAGCTGCTGTGACAGTGACACATGGCCTGTGGGGCAGGCCTGGCACATACTTGTCAGTCCCTCTGTGGTCCTCTTTTCTACAGCCTTTCCCACCCTCCTGAGACTGTTCTTTCTTCTGGATTTATTTCAGTGACCCTTGGGGGTTGAGGCAGTTTATTTTGCCCCGCTTCCTGGATCTAGCATTTATTGTCTGCAAATACTGTTATTTGCAAAGAGGACTAGATCCTGGTTTTTAGATTCTCAGTAACTGGCGAATCTGCTGTGACCAGTGCTCAAGCTAGCGTCCATGCTGCTTTCTATGAAAGGGTTAACCTCAAGGCAGCGTGTTGTGTCAGCCCCGCTGGTCTTCCGCCAGCTTCCCTCTGATGGGCTGCGGGCTACCATATTAGGAATGTGTGAAGATTCAGCTCCCCGGTGTACACAGCAGGAGCTCTCCTGTCAGTCTGAAAGGCAGGCGCTATATTTAGCATCAGGCCCCAGGGAATAGCAGCTCCACGTGGGAGGGGGCTGCGGGAATGCAGTTGTGCATTGAATCTCAACTCCAATCCCCACGGAGGAGGCTGAAGCCCTGGGAAAAAGCTGGGCTCTTCCTCCCTCCACCTCCTCCAGTGTCTGCATGGCATCTTTTCCAGGTCAGGGAAGAAGTCCCTTTCATCTCTGCTGTTTCTTTTAACATGGAGGAAAGGAACCATGATTGTTGGATGAACCATCACTCAAAATGTTGTAAACAGCAATTTGTCTCCCTCCAGCCCTCTTCTCCCATATCGAGTTAACTAACCACTAATATGATGCGTGGAATAATTTTATTGCCTTATGATCTCTCTCTACTGAGGAAATAAGAGAAATTGCCTCCCTTTGGTTTTTGCAGAAAATGTATCTTTGGTACTAAAAAGGTTTTATTTCACATTGCAGAAGCCTCTGGGTCTAAAAGTATATCTTCCTTTATAAAATATAATTGTATAAGTAAAACATAATTACATATAAATTGATTTCTTATAAAGTCCATATATAATTTTATATAATATAGTAACATTCTATGAAAGAGTTGTTAACTTATTTGATGATATGGAGTAAGTGCCTTGTTTAATGGACTTGTAACAGTAGCTCTGTTTTAAGGGTAGTTTATTGAGGGTAGAAGGAGAAAGGGTGACAGAGGATGGGATGGTTGGATAGCATCATAGACTCAATGGACATGAGTTTGAGCAAACTCTTGGAGATAGTGAAGGACAGGGAAGCCTGGCGTGTTGCAGTCCATGGGGTTGCAAAGAATCGGACATGACTTAGCAACTGCTGCTGAGTCACTTCAGTCGTGTCTGACTCTGTGCGACCCCATAGACGGCAGCCCACCAGGCTCCCCCGTCCCTGGGATTCTCCAGGCAAGAACACTGGAGTGGGTTGCCATTTCTTTCTCCAATGCATGAAAGTGAAAAGTGAAAGGGAAGTCGCTCAGTCATGTCCAACCCTCAGCGACCCCATGGACTGCAGCCTACGAGGCTCCTCCGTCCATGGAATTTTCCAGGCAAGAGTACTGGAGTGGGGTGCCATTGACTTCTCCGACTTAGCAACTAAACAACAACAATAACCCAGGAATGATCAGTTCCAGGGGCAGTTTTGCTCTGTGTCTCTCTCTCTCCCTGCTACATTTGCCATTTCAATTGACTAAGACTTCAGATTTGGCCAAGTTCATTTCTAACTCTGAGGCTTGGGAAACATTTAAAATATGGTATTCTCCTTATTCCCACATATTTGCCTCTGCAACAAAACTCACTAATTTCCCCAGACTGTTTGGTAGTTGAGTGAAGAGCTATAGTCAAAATATTGCATAGGCCTAAAGTTTCTGATTGGGAAATGCATTGAAATAAAAAGTCAAAGCCACAGCATTTGTAACCACCATCATCCACAGCAGGAATTCTGCTTCAGAGCTCCAGCTAGGATGAAATGATCTTTTAGATGGCCCTGATTGAAACTAAGTCTTTCCTGATATCTCAGTTGGTAAAGCAGAGAAGGCGATGGCACCCCACTCCAGTACTCTTGCCTGGAAAATCCCATGGATGGAGGAGCCTGGTAGGCTGCAGTCTATGGGGTCGTGAAGAGTCAGACATGACTGAACGACTTCACTTTCACTTTTCACTTTCATGCATTGCAGAAGGAAATGGCAACCCACTCCAGTGTTCTTGCCTGGAGAATCCCAGGGACGGGGGAGCCTGGTGGGCTGCCGTCTATGGGGTCGCACAGAGTTGGACACGACTGAAGTGACTTAGCAGCAGCAGTGGCAGTTGGTAAAGATTCTGCCTGCAATACAGGAGACCCCAGTTTGATTCCTGGGTCAAGAAAATCTGCTGGAGAAGGGATAGGCTACCCACTCCAGTATTCTTGGGCTTCCCTGTGGCTCAGCTGGTAAATAATCTGGCTGCGATACAGGAGATCTGGGTTCAATCGCTGGGTTGGGAAGATCCCCTGCAGAAGGCAACGGCTATTCACTTGAGTATTCTGGCCTGGAGAATCGGGGTCACAAACAGACACAACTGAGTGATTTTCTTAAAACTGTAGCATAATCTGTGTGACTGGGTTAGAGTGGTCAACAGTCTGGTAAACTGAAGACCTTTAGAATACTGCAGATGGATAATGGGAATCCTTGCAGGAGAGAATTTAACTGGATTAGCAGCACATCCTTCTGTGTGTATTGTTCAGGAAAAGTACACACAGCAAGTGTATAATGTGCACTATGGCCAGGTATGGATAAAAGTTAACCATGGTGCTTCTGTGCAGATCCAGAGGGCCCTGGAAAAGTGGGGGTTGGGCAGATACCGAGGATGGAGGCAGAGTCGATAGAGGGAAGGAAGGCTGAGACTTGTGTACTGACAGCCAGGTATGGAAGCCCAGGCAGAAGCTACGGTCCGGGAAAGACCCCAGAGATGACAGTGCCTGCAGAGGCAGGTGGGGTGGGGCACAGGGGGCCATGGTAAGAGGAATCTCAGGGAGGCAGTGTAGGAGGTAGGCTAATTAGGAGCCATGGTCCTGCCTCCAGAAGACCAGGCATCTTGGAGTGGGATGGTAGTTTGGAAGAGATGGGGGAGAGCAGGCAAGGAATGCAAGGCAAAGATGCATGCAAAGAGGAACTACTTAAGGTTTCAAGACAAGGGTGCAGGCAGAGACAAATCAGCAAGAATCTGGCTTCCAGATAATTACAGTTCGTAATAATGATTATGATAACTAATGATTATTACCCATTATGTGCCAAGCCTGGAAAACACTGAGCTAAGCATATTGTATGCACTGTATGCATCGTCTTGTATAATTTTATTTTTTGGCCCTGCCACACAGCTTGTGGATCTCAGTTCCCAGTTCAGGGCTCTTGGCAATGAAAATGGAGTCCTAACCACTGGACTGCCAGGGAATTCCCTGTCTTACGTAATTTTTCTAGTAATCCTATAACCTTGATGTTCTTATTTTTATTAATTGGAATATAGTGACTTACAATGTGATAGTTTCTGCTGTGCAGCAAAATGAATCAGCTATATGTATACATAATTTCCCTCTTTTTTGGATTTCCTTCCCATTTAGGTCACCACAGAGCACTGACTAGAGTTCCCTGTGCTATACAGAAGGTTCTCATTAGTTCAGTTCATTTGCTCAGTCGTGTCCTAATCTTTGCGACCCCATGGACTGCAGCATGCCAGGCCTCCTTGTCCATCACCAACTCCCAGACTTTACTCAAACTCATGTCCATTGAGTCAGTGACACCATCCAAGCATCTCACCCTCTGTCATCCCCTTCTCCTCTTTCCTTCAATTTTTCCCAGCCATCAGGGTCTTTTCCTTCGCATCAGGTGGCCAAGTATTGTAGCTTCAACTTCAGCATCAGTCCTTCCAATGAATATTCAGGACTGATTTCCTTTAGTATGGACTGGTTGGATCTCCTTGCAGTCCAAGAGACTCTCAAGAGTCTTCTCCAACACCAGAGTTCAAAAGCATCAATTCTTCAATGCTCAACTTTCTTTATAGTTCAACTCTCACATCCATACATGACTACTGGAAAAACCATAGCCTTGACTAGATAGACCTTTGTTGACCAAGTGATGTCTCTGCTTTTTAATATGCTGTCTAGGTTGGTCATAACTTTTCTTCCAAGGAGCAAGCGTCTTTTAATTTCATGGCTGCAATAACCATCTGCAGTGATTTTGGAGCCCCCCAAAATAAAGTCTGCCACTGTTTCCACTGTTTCCCCATCTATTTCCCATGAAATGATGGGACTAGATGTCATGATCTTAGTTTTCTGAATGTTGAGTTTAAGCCAACTTTTTCACTCTCCTCTTTCACTTTCAACAAGAGGCTCTTTAGTTCTTCTTCGCTTTCTGCCATAAGGGTGGTATCATCTGCATATCTGACGTTATTGATATTCCTCCCCACAATTTCGATTCCAGCTTATGCTTCATCCGGCCCAGCATTTCTCCTGATGTACTTTGCGTATAAGTTAAATAAGCAGGGTGACAATATACAGCCTTGACATACTCCTTTCTCGATTTGGAACCAGTCTGTTGTTTCATGTCCAGTTGCTTCTTGATCTGTATATAGATTTCTCAGGAGGCAGGCGAGGTGGTCTAGTATTCCCATCTCTCTCAGAATTTAAATAGATTGTTGTGACCCACACAGTCAAAGGCTTTAGCATAGTCAATAAGGCAGAAGTAAATGTTTTTCTGGAACTCTCTTGCTCTCATTAGTTATTTTATACATAATGTCAATAGTGTATAAATGTCAATCCCAATCTCCCAATTCATCCCACTTCCCTTGTTCCCCCTTGGTGTCCATACATTTGTTCTGTGTCTGTGCCTCTATTTCTGCTTTGCAAATAGGTTTGCCTGTACCATTTTCCTAGATTCCACAAATATGCATTAATAAATGATACTTGTTTTTCTCTGTAAGTGGCACAATTTCATTCCTTTTTATGGCTGAGTAATACTCCATTGTGGTACTCTTATTTTCATCATTAAACATATGGGGAAAGTGAGGCAAAAGGTACTTAGTTAATGAATAATGGAGCAGAGATTCAAATCCCCGATTTCTGACTAGAACCTCAAAACCTAACTGCTTCACCACACCGATTCTCCAAATGCTAGAGCTCTTGAAACAAGTTTAAGGTTTAGTTAAAAAAGGTGGAAGCTGTTTCTAGCATCAGAATTTCTCACTCTACAAGTTGGATCTGATGCTGTTATTTATTTGAGTAGCTTATCATATGTAAGAGATTGGGCTAAGTGCTGGGCCTATGGGGATAAACTTGATAGAGTCCCTCAAGGAACATTGTGATAGACAAAATATATAAATCACAGCACCATGTGGTAAGCGCTTATAAAGCACAGTATTAAGTACTGAAATGGCAACCTACTCCAGTATTCTTGCCTGGAGAATCCTGTGGACAGAGGAGCCTGGTGGGCTGCTGTCCATAGGGTTGCGTAGAGTCGGACACGACTGAAGCGACTTAGCATATGCATGTATGCATTGGAGAAGGAAATGGCAACCCACTGCAGTATTCTTGCCTGGAGAATCCCAGGAATGGAGGAGCCTGCTGGGCTGCCATCTATGGGGTCACACAGAGTCAGACATGACTGAAGCAACTTAGCAGCAGCAGCAAAGGGGGGGTTAACGATGAAAGGAACAAGAGAAAGCTTGAAGAGGTGATATTTAAGGATTCTTGAGGGAACAGTAACAGTGGCCCAGGTTGACAGGCAATGAAGGATATTCTTCTAGGTGAAGAGGGGGGATTGCTTGGATTATTGGGGATCTGCAAGCAGCCTGGTATAGGTGGAGCAGTAGGATATTAAGTAGGAAAGTACGCTGAAGCCATATAATAAAAGGCCTTACATCCCAGAGTAAGGAGGTTAAGGTCTGTTGAGTTTCAAACTAGAGCTTCTGAAAATCTCCTTATACCAAGGTCAGGACTGATCACAGGGATGATTCTGTAGGCTATGCTGAAAATCATGCCTTGGGTTAAGGGAGAAATCCTAAATGGCAACTAGTCTGGCCTGATAAGATCCAGATAAACAGGATCCCAAAGAATTTGTCCTGAAGGGTCATAACTGTCTTTGGAATATATAGATAAGCCGTCTTCCTTTGCCTACAATACCCTGAGCACGTTAGCTGGAGCTTCTAATAAAAACTTGTTCCAGTACTCATGAAGATTTTCAATTTCCTTTTAACCTGCAAGAAGCTGATTAAATTAAGCACTATTGACTTCCAGGCTCTTAAAATAGAAACTCATTTAGAGCGATCAGCAGTCAGAATAACATTCAGTGTCACCCTCTGGTTCACTCCTTTCCGCCACTCTCCCTTGGCTCCACAGAGATAGAATATTTTTCATCCATGACGCTCTGTAGATGTGTAGGTTTTCCTGGGGAACCCAACTCTCCACCTTCTCAGTAGCTACTTGCTGAAGAAACATGTCACAGGACCAGACTGACTCCTTTAAGTTTTGGATAAAAACCACAATATGGACACTTGCCAGTGGCCAGGAACCCTACCGGGCCTCCACAGAAATGTACTTCTGTCTTCTTCCAGTTGGTTGTTTCATACCTTCTCCTCCCTCCCACTTCCCACACCTGCTTCTTCCACCAATGAGCTCATCTTATCGTTCATTTAATGATACCAGCCCTCAGAGTGGAAACCTGACCTTCCTGCCGTTCTTCTCCACAAACCTGCTCACAGCTGGCCCACCGTCCACTCCAGCACCTGTGTTTCATGCACTTTCTCCCCTTATTACCCCTTTCCTTGATGACCCCTCTTTCCTCCATCAAGAATTTCTTCTCTGCTTTCTCAGTCCATAGTATACAAACATGCTTCAGAGTCTCCCACCTTAGAAAAAAATCTTGTTTCCCAACCCCACATCCTTCTCCAAGGATCCCATGATTTCTGAGCAGTAAGACTTCCTTCTGAGACAAGTTGTCTTAATCTGGACTCTTTGCTTCCTCACTTCCTGGTTTTCTCTTTGAGTCTTCCCAATCTGGCTTCTTCCTACATTACTCTACTGAAACTTCATTTGTGTCTCTTCTCACCTTCACCAGTACAGCTAAGAGGATTTGGTGCTAACCACACACCCATGCTGATCGACTTTAAATTTGTAATCACTGCTAGTGGTTCTTAGCACTGTCCAGAGGCTACACTGTATTTCTCTGGTTAATCTACACTCCCAGTTCCTGAGTATTTTATACTTTTTCTTGGACCTCCAATACCTTCCCATTCTCACCCTAGTAGATGACCTTGCTTCCTATTTTCTAGTTTTACAGAAAACAGTTTGAAGAGAACTCTCACAGTGCATGCGGCTGAATCGCCACCTTACTTTCGCCTGTGTCCAACTTTCTGTTGTGTTAAGCAAGGTGCCCATGACCTAAGGAAGGTCAAGCCCTGTTTGTGCACTGAATCCCACCTTCTCTCACCTACTCATCAACTGTCCCAGTAGTTCTGCCCTGTCCTCTTGCATCAATGTTTCCCTCTCTGCTAGATTATTGCCAGCACCCTACAGAAGTGTCACTTCTTCTCTGGCAAATAGCAGCAACGTGGTAAGCCCCCAAACTTCACTTAGCCCCATTCCTTCTCCAGTTCCCACTCCCATTTCTTTTGCTTCCACTTTTTATCGAACCAGGTGAAACAGGTTTGTTTTGCCCAAAGCAGAGCAGGTCAAAAAGGCCAAAATGCTGAGGTCTGCAGCAAAAAGAGGGTTTATTCAAAATAAATTAGTCAAGTGGGAAGGCAAAAGAAAGCCTCAGGTCCGCCTCCCTGGAGGTGAAGGGTATAGTCTTAGGGAGCGGTGATGAGGACTTGGGCGGTAAAGAGGCCCATGAGAGCTGGGATGAAGAGTCTGTCGTGGGAAACATGAAAGAGGTAGCCTGCAGGTGAGGTGGATGTCAGGAGAGGTGCAGGGACCAGGGAGAAGAAGAAATCTAGGTGCACTCTTGGGTTTCTGCAGAGGGGGATTAGGTCCATTAACTAAGATAGGGAATCATGGAAGAGCAGGGAAAAGTAATACTCATGGTTGGGACATTCTTGAGAAAATGCCTTCCTGATACAGAAGCTTGTATTTTATCTCATACACAAGTGAGTGAACAGGGGCTTAGAGACAGAGAGCAGAAAACAGAACTAGCACTTAACAGGCTGAGTGACTAAAGGGGCAAGTCGCATAATCTCTGCCTCCATCTCACTTATAAGTAGTAATAATATTTATCTATGCTAGAAGAACTAAAGGAGATATTGCATACAAAGTAGCCTTGCCCCCGACTCAACTAATTTTGTCTTTGAATCCATGTTAGCTATTTAATGACATAAAGCTGTAATGATTTGTAGCTGAAATAAGCAACATTCTCAAAGATACATAGCCAGAGAAGCCCAAGGTGATATTTGAACCCAGAACTGCCTCTTCGCATTTAGCACACAGATTGAGACACTGTACCCCAAGATCTCAGTGGGCTACAGCTTCACAAGCTGCACAAGATCAAGTGAAGACCCTCCACCCCTCTTTCCACCCCACCCCAACCCTTTCCACCCCCAAATTCCAGGGTCAGTGATTGTCTTTGCCCTAGTATCTCAAGAAGGTTGAATTCACAGGGAAGAGTTACAGAAGTGCATGAGAGTTGAGAAAGTCGAAACAGCAAGCTTAAGCCTTCCTTTTTTCATGAGGTAGAAGGTTAAGAGGATCAGAGTAGAATGCACTCTTAGGCTGAGCAGAGGAAACCTGAGAAAGTATGATTAACAGAGAGAAGATAACAAGTGAAGGCCCCAGTATGAAGGAAGCAGGCTGGGATGTGCCAGGAGTAGAGAAGAGTCACTTCTTCCACTGAGGGCTGGAAGGAGGTGAGTTCAGGAGCAAAGGCCCTTGTGTGCTGGAGCAGGGCTTAGGAGAGAAACGTCTAAACATTCTCTAATTTCTCAGTAAAGCTGGAGGTTCGCTTTGCCCAATACACAGCAAGGCAGATGCTGAGACGCCACGGTCTGCAGCAAAGAGAGAGCTTAATTCACAAGGCAGCCAAGCAAGGAGATGGAAGACAGTCTCAGATCTGCTTCCCCAGAGAGGAGGGGCTTGGGGTATTTATTAGATGAAGATGAAGTCACAGGGCATTCTGAGGTGTGGGGTACATGGGGAGCGTGGGGAAAGTAATTGAAAAAAGGTGCATGTAGTATCATGATTCTGCGCAGGCCCAACTAAGCTCCAGGCCTCTGCAGGTTCAAACATGGAGGTGCTTACCACCATCTGAGGGTGGAGTTTCAGCCCTTTGACATGAAAACGTCAAGGGGACACTCATGCATGCCCAGTTGGATGGTCAGTGGTCCTATTCAGTCTTAGCCAGCTCAGTCTCCAACTAGACACAGCTGATTCCAGGCTCAGCTGAACTAGACACAGCTGACTGCAAGTTCTCAGAAAAAGAACTTGGGCAAAAATACTATTTAGGCTCTGTGCTGCTTGGAGGACACGAAAATCTTCTGTGTGCGTGCGCTAAGTCATTTCAGTCCGACTCGTCACGACCCTGTGGACCATGGCCCTCCAGGCTCCTCTGTCCATAGGATTCTCCAGGCAAGAATACTGGAGTGGGTTGCCATGCCCTCCTGCAGGGGCTCTTCCCAGCCCTGGGATCAAACCCATGTCTCTTATCTCTCCTGCATTGGCAGGTGGGTTTTTTTTTTTTTTTTTTTTTATCACTAATGCCACCTGGGAAGTCCACAAATCTTCTATAGCATCAATTAAAACAAATGATTAGTAAAGCCAGATTACAGGTAAAGTGGATGGGACTGATGATTACTCATGGCTTCACCTTCATAGCCAGTTTCTTTGGAAGAGCAGGCTACACTTGATGTCTCTAGTAGCTCTCCTCCCATTCTCTTCTGAATCCATTGCACTCAGGTTTTTACCCCACCAATCTCTCGTTTCACTGCAAGAAAACACCTCTTAATGAGATCAAGCAATGGCCTCAGTGTTGTTAAGTCCAAAGGTCCATGTTCTTGTTTGATGTACCAGCAGCATTTGATTGCCCTTTTCCTAAGAATACTTGCTTCACCTGGCAACCAGGACATCACGCTTGCCTAGAGTACCGCCTGCCTCTCTGCACACTGCTCTTGGATTCCTTTCTGGTTCCTCGTAGCCTTAGACATTGGAGAGGGCCAGGGATCAGTGTGTAAACCTAGACTCTCTTCTTTCTACACTAGTCCTTTAGTGATTTCATCCAGTCTCATGGTTTTTAAAATCCATATATGTGCTCTGATTACTATTTTATTTCTTACTCTGCTTCTCTTCCCTGAGCTCCATATCCATATTCATTTATGTGTCCAGATGTCTATTCAGCTTCTCCAGGGGATATTTAATAAGCACTTCAAACCTCAATTTATTTTCTTCCCCTCAAACCTGCTTCTTCTGTAGTCTTCCTCATCTCTGCTGCTAAGTCACTTCAGTAGTGTCTGACTCTGTGTGACCCCATAGATGGCCACCCACCAGGCTCCGCCGTCCCTGGGATTTTCCAGGCAAGAGTACTGGAGTGGGGTGCCATTGCTTCTCCGAGTCTTCCTTATCTCAATAAATGACAATTCCATTCTTTAAGTTTCTCAGACCAAAAACCTTGAAGTCATCCTTATCTTCCTTTTCTCTCTCACATCCCACATTTAATTCATCAATAAAACCTGTTTTCTACTTTCAAAATATTTCCAGAGTCCAACCACATCTTACCATCTCCACTGTTAATAATAATCTGGCTTAGCCATCACCACTTACTGCCAATTTATTGCAATAGCTTCCTAACTAATCTGTATCTACTTTTTGTTTGTTTTTTTGCCACTGCTTCTGTTCTTGTTTCCATATGTGTTTAGTTGCTCAGTTGTGGCTGACTTTTTGTAGCCCCATGGACCTTAGCCTGCCAGGCTCCTCTGACCACGGGGATTCTCCAGGCAAGAATACTGGAGTGGGTTGCCATGCCCTCCTCCAGGGGCTCTTCCCAACCCAGGATCAAACCCAGGTCTCCTGCACTGCAGGCAGATTCTTTACCATCTGAACCACCAGGGAAGCCCTGCTTCCATATAGTTTAATGTTAACACAGCAGCCAGCATGATCTATCTCAAATCAGGTCATGTAATCAGGTCAAAACCGCCCTACATTTTTCCATCTCACTCAGAACACAAGTCAAAGCTCACAGTCTGTTTACAAGACCCTACCTGTATGACCCCGTTCCTTCTGTGCTCTCTCCTGATACCCTTCTTGCTTTCTCCACTTCAACCACTCTGGCCTCTTTGCTTTTCCTTCACACACCAGGCACAATCTTGCTTCAGGGTCTTTTAAATTAATTTTTCCTCTGCCTGGAAAACTTCTCCCCAGATATCTGTATGGCTCATCCCTCACTTAAAAATCTTACAGAAATGTCATTTTGCTGTCGAGGCCTTCCATGAACAGCCTTGTCTAAAAGTGCCCTCATGGCCACCTCCACCCCTTCTGGCTCCTTTTCCAGCTTTACCCTTCACCTTTGCAATTACTACTATTTTACATGCTGTGTGAATATATCTATATCTATATATCTATCTATATATATAGATATATATAATCTAAGGATCTCTCTTCCACTGAAAGGGAAATTCCAAAGGGCAGGAGTCTTACAATATTTCACTTACTACTATATCTTCACTACCTAGAGTTGGCACAAAATAGGTATTTGTGGCCTCCAAGGAGAGGGGGGAGCTGGAGGGAGCCCATAGCCCACCCCCTTCAAGAGGACTTCCCAGACCTCAGGTGGGTGAACGAGACCCCCAGCGCCCAGGGGTCTGGGTTAAAAAAAAAAAAAAATAGGTATTTGCTCAACTGTTGAGAGATTGAGTGAGATAAGGACAGAAAAGATCTAAAATCTTTTAGTCCCTTGGGTGCAGGCACTGAATGGGCATAGAGTTCAATATAATCAGGGTTTGTTTTCACCCAGCATCTACTTTGCTCTCTCAGCTTCCCACTTCATTATCTGCAAGACTTTGGAAAAATATTTTGTATTTCAATTTTTCTAACTTCAATTAGGGAATCATAAAGAATCTACCATACATTATTAAGACTAAAGGTTCATATACACATGAAGTAGTTGAACAATGCCTATGACAATAGACAGTACTCAATAAATGTTATTTGTTTATTATTATTTATTTATTAGTTATTTAGTTATTATTTATTTATTAGTACTAATTATTAGTACAAGAGTACTTGTACTTGGGCTTCCCTGGTGGCTCAGTGGTAAAGAATCTGCCTGCCAATGTAGGAGACATATGTTTGATTCCTGGGTCGACAAGATACCCTGGGGAAGGAAATGGCAACACACTCTAGTATTCTTGCCTGGAAAAGCCCATGGACAGAGCAGCCTGGTGTGCTACAGTCCACGGGGTCGAGAGAGAGTCAGGCATGACTGAACAACTAAACAACAATTATTATTAGTATTGAAGCAGTCTCCCTGAAGCTCCATGATACTGCATATTTCTGGCTTCCTCTTACCTCAACGGCTTCTTGGCTCTCTCCCTCCCTGGTTCTTCCTCCTTTATCTGACTGCTGAATGTTAGAGTGGACCCCGGAGCTCAGTGCTAGGCCTTCTTTCCCCCACTGCACTCTGTCCCTAGATGATGTTACCCCTAGTCTGTACTACCACTGATGCTGGCTACTTTCAAACTGGCATCCCCCTGCCCTCACGTATGCTGATGACTTTCAGATTTGCATTTCCAACCCGGATCTCTCTCCTCTCACTGTAGACTAGCATTTCCCACGAGCAAGACCACTTGCTTGGGTGTCTCACAGCATGTATTTAAATGAACATGCCTGTGATGACTTTGAAAAACAACCACATATTTTTTACACTTCTTTCTCTCCCTGAGTGTGAGCTGGACTTAGTGATTTACTTGTAATGAATAGAATATGGTAGAAGTGATGGTCTGTGGCTTCTGGGACCAGGTGAAAAAGTCATGATGCTTCTCTTTCTTCTGGAGTTCACTCTGGGAAACCAGTTGCATGTCTTAAAAGACACTAGAAACCCTATGGAAAAGCCCAAGGTGTGAGGAATTGAGGCTTCTTGCTTAGAGCCGGTGAGGAATTGAAGCCATGAGAGCAAAAGTGGGTCCTCCTGCCCCAATTAAGCCCTCAGAGGACTGCAATCCCAGGTGAGATCTAGATGGCAGCCTCATGAGAACCCCCAAGCTAGAACCATCCAGCTAATCTGCTTCAGAATACCTGCCTTACAGAATACACATAGAATACATGTAGCATATGGGCTTCCTTGATGGCTCAGTGGTAAAGAATCTGCCTGCAGTGCAGGAGTCATGGGTTTGATTCCTGGGTTGGGAAGATCCCTTGGAGAAGAAAATGGCTGCCCAATGCAGTATTCTTGCCTGGAGAATCCCATGGGCAGAGGAGCTTGGAGGGCTACAGTCCTGGGGTTGCAAAGAGTCAGATACGACTGAGCAACTAAGCAGTGATGACAACATATGTTATATATACTTGAAGTTTTTAGGTTGCTAAGTTTTGCTCCTCTGTCCATGGGATTTCCCAGGCAATAGTACTGGAGTGGGTTGCCATTTCCTTCTTCAGAGGATCTTCCCTACCCAGGGATCGAACCCAGGTCTCCCGCACTGTAGACAGACGCTTTACCATCTGAGCCACCAAGGCTCAGATTTTATGGTAATGTTATGTGTTAAAAATCTCCCAATGTGAGACATAGATTTGTTGGTTTCTCCTTTAAATGTTGTCGGTTTTTTGCTTCATGTATTTTGAAGTCTTCATCTTTTTTCTTAACAGTTTTCAAAGCATGCCACGGGGCCTTTGGGGCCTTGGGGCTTTTGCACATGCCATCCCAAATCACAGTGCTCCACTCTGGCTCTTCACATGGCTGGCTTTTTCTTCTCCATCGGGGTCAGTCCAGTGGCCATCTTCCCCAGTCACCTGTATCTAAAACAGACATCCTCCCCACCACAGTCACTCTCTGCCCAGCTATTCTGCCTATGTTCTTCATGGCAATAATCACAATCTATAACTGGGATGTTAATTCATTTACTTGCTTCTCTTATTGTCTTGCCTCCCTCACTAGAATGTAGACTTCCTAAGAGCAGGGGACCAGTTGATCTTACTTACCTCGCCATCTCCAGAGTCTGGTAAAAGCCCTACAGCATAAAAGAAGCTTCATGTGTCTTTGGTAGGTGAGAGAACAATGAAGAACCAAGTACATGAGATGGAATTCTCTCTTTCTTGGAGCAATCATCATAGGATTGACATACCTGTTTGACTGTGGCATGTAACAAAGAACAGAAATGAGCTCTAGAACCCTGTATGGCTCCACCTGGATGACTTAGCATTAGAGTCTTTGCTCTCTGAAACACTTTGTATAGTATTTAAAAGGCTTCTGTGGAAATCTAAGCTCTGTGTGTGTGTGTGTGAAAATAGATAACATGTCTTCACTCAACTATAGAACAAGTCCTGGCAGAGGCACTGGCATAACTATAACTTCAACTCAGAGGGATAGTGGAGGGATGAGTCCTCATTGAGAGTGAAACCCACTAATTTTGTATAACCAGATCTTATCAGGCACCCTCTAAGCATCTTGCTTAGGAAATGAGATTTCAAACATGTGATCTTGTTTCCTAGTTCCTAATGCACATACATAAAAGTTGTTTATATGTATGCAGGTAGGGGATGCTAGATACACCGTAGCTTGCCAAAATGCGCTTATTTGATTTTCTAATGGCATCAAAGTGGCAGTGTGACCCAAGACCCCAGGACTTACTCAACAAGAAAAACAGACACTAGTCTTTGGTAATCCTTTGGCTCAGACATAGATCAATGATGCCTGGAGAAAAGAGTTTTATTTCTTTCTCCCTAAAATATTAATCAATCACACTTCATTAAAATATATTGATCTAATGAAAAAGAAATAGAAATTGATCCTGATCTGAACTTTTCTGTGAATAATCTTTTGACAACCATGAAAATAAAAAATCAATTTATGTGTAAGTAAAAAGAATGATAAAACATTAACATTAATGAAAATTGAAAAATAGAATCCTATGGGCCAAGTTTCATTGAGGATATAAGTCTTTGACTTAACAAAGTTTTCAAGCTCCTCTGCTTAGAGGTAAAAGTATTCAGTTTCCTATCTGTATTGTACAAAAGGATGTCCCAAATCCTCTGATCTTCCCCAGGACACGACCCCACCCAAGTCTCCAGGGAAAAGCCTTTTGTCTTAGATTCCAGGCCTTCCCTTCTGCAGTTTTCCTCTGACCTCACCTTAAGACAACTCCTTCCTCTCGCTCAGGCCTTCTGTGTTCTCTTCCTTCCTTCCTTTTCCTTCCCTGATCCTCCTTCTCAGGCAGACCTGCCCTTGAATAAACACAGGCATCCTGAAGTATAATTGATTGACTCTAGTTACTATGTTATTTTTAGATAGTCAACATTTGATTAGAGAATAAGTCCTCTTTGTGGTTAAAGTCATCGGAATAAAATTGAACTTCTGAAATTTTATCCATCAGTCCTCTCTAAAGAGTTTTCCAGAATGCAGGGCTTATAGGAACTGCACTGGCTTTGGAGCCAGTAGGCTTGGGCTGATCCTGCATTCTGTTAGCAAGTGGCCCTGTGTAGATCACAACCTCACTGAACATCAGCATTCTTTCCTTGTAAAATGGAAACCAAAATGTCTATTTCACAGGGCTGTTGAGAGGACTAGATCAGATAATATATGAAGACCTTCTAGGAGAGATCCTGACACACAGTGGGTATTCAGAACATAAGTGTTTTTCTCCCCCACTTTTCCTTATATGGACCAGTAGACATGGATCCCTGACATTTTCTACGACCCCCTGCCAAGCCTTCCATAATTACTTTGAGCTCATGGGGAGATGCTGAGTTGAAACCAGACTGACTTCTTTAGTAGGCAAGGGTCTGGGTGACCTGCTAGAGCTGCAGTTGCTGAAGGACTTATTTTGAGAGGCAAAGGGGAGCCTTGAGAATAAAAGGCAGAGCAGGGAAGGTCCCATTGGGTGCCTATGCACAGTACTGAGTAACTAGAAAGAAGGCTTGGGGATCCCATTAACAAGATGGATTGGAAATATCCTGCAAACTAGGTACTGGGCAAAAAAAAAAAAAAAAAAAGAATAAAACATACTCTTCAAGAATGCGACAGTCACAACCCTGTGGAATGTGCTGTAACTGTGAGGCAAACTCTTGAAGACAGAAGTATCCTAGAATTGAATACTCCAGAGAACAAAATATTAATACTATAAGAGGGTATTTCAGTCATCTACTGCTCAATAACAAACTACTCCAAACTGAGCAATGAAAAACACCATTGTGTTACTACATTCACTGATTCTGTGAGTCAGGAATTCAGAGAGGGCACATCAGGGATGGTGTGTCTCTGCCTTATGAGGTCTGGGGCCCTGGCTGGGATGGTCAGAGTGACTCAGAAGAATGAAACTTCTTCATTCATGTGTTTGGCACCTGGGCTGAGCTCAGCTGGCCCCGCAGCACCTGCATGTGGTCTTTCCATGTGACTTGAGCTTCTCACACTGTGAGTTTCAAGAGGGAACAGACTGAGAGTCAAAATTCCAAAAGGACCAGGCCGAGTCACATGGTTATCTGCCCTACCAGATAACAGGGAGTGGCCTATTAAGAAGATGACAAACTGCCCAGTGTGTCTGGCCTTTATTTATGGCAGCTGAAGTGCTGGAACAAGAGTCTAGGACATGTGGCCTCACCAGGCCAGGCCAAGAGCAACTTCACAAGTCTTACTGGGAGTCTGTACATTGTTTTGAAGTTAATTAGAGAATTATCACTGGATAGTTTTGAATTTGAGAGTATGAAAGAAATACTGTGATGGCAGCATAAAGGAAGGTTGTTTGAAGGAAGTGGGACTGGATAAAGAAAAACCATTTAAGATAGCACTGCAAAGAGAGGAGGATGGCATTAAAGCACTGACAGTTAGAGTTGATAGGGATGGCTTCAAGAATTACTAGGAGGTAGAATTCATAGGACATAGTGACTTCTGAAATGTGGTGCCAGGGAGTGGAAGGAGCTAGGATGGTCTCCCAGGCTTCTGTTTTAGGTGCTATGTAGGTAGTAATGCTATTTAAAGACAATAGGAATATCAGAAATGGAACTGTTTTGCAAAATGGGGAGTTTAGTCTTGGATACTTTGAGTTTGAAGCACTTATTGGGTCACTCAGTAGAAGATGTACAGTAGATTTATGAATCAGGAGCTCATGAAAGATCTGTCCTATAAAAATAAAATTGAGACCCATCAGCATATTGTTGATGGTTGATACCATGAGATTCAATCAAATTGTCAAGGAAGAACAAAAGCGGAGAATAGAAGAAGAATAGAAGAAGCACATCTCTGACATTTTTTCAATGGACAAAGAAAAAGATGGTTCTAGAAAACACTGAGAAGTGCTTTGAACTGTGGGACAAGAATAAGAAGAAACTGATGTAACAGAAGTCAAAAGAAAAGACAAATTCAAGAAAGAAAACAGGACCAGTGGCATCAACGCTACAGAGAGGTCAAGTACAATAAGGACTAATAAGCATCCTTTGCAGGTGTCAAGGCCACATTTACAGCTGAACGAGTTAGTCCCTAATGAAGGAAGTGAATAAAGTCTGTCTGACTTCATACAGACCTGTGATGAGTGCAAATTACCAGAACAGAGACTCAGAAACCGGGCAAGAAAGACATCCAGTGACACAAGTTGTTGGCAAAGATAAAGAGAGTCTCAGAGGTCGGGTGTGAGCTTATTTTTCAAACATATGCTCAAGGTTGGGGTGAATGAAGAGAAAAGGTGAATTGATGCCAAGCCTCAGAATGGTTTAAATATCTTTTTTTTTTTTTTCTCTTGGAAACGACAACAGGCCCAAACCTATAGGAGAGGGGAAAATGACAAGCTTTTGGGAAGCCATCATTTTTACTTAAATTACTTCTTTGCATCTGAATTAGGGCAGTTTGGACTGAAAGTACCATAAACCCAAGTCAAACTAGCTAGAGTAAAAGGTAAAAAATATTAGAAAAATATTGGTACTGAACAATAGATCATAGGAAACTCTGGTGAACAGTAGAGAGAGCATCAGGGGAGCTGAAACTGGGGAGTCAGACTCTGCCAGGATCCTTCTCAACTGCCACTCCAAGTAGACTTCACTCCCTGGGCATACAGTATTCTCTCATCAGCAGCACTCAAGTTTGATATCTTGTGGGTCTCAATACTGGAGAGGACCAGTTCTCAAAACCCCAGGGACAGACTGATTGGGTCTGGTGTCTACCTGTGGATGAACCAAGAGTGACTAAGAATCACATTTCTGGAATGCACAAAGTGGGGAGCAGAGAGTTGGGGAAGGAGCTGGGTTAACATACTGGGCCCAGTCTGCATCTTCAACTTCAAAAGGATTTGTTTTTCTGAGAAGGCCTCAGCTTCTATTTGATCTAGAGGCTTATTAATAGGGTGACCAGATGTCCTAGTTTGTCTGGACAGTCCTTCTTACACCTGTTGTCTTGATGAAATTATTAATAGCATCCTTTTCACTTTCAAAAATGTCTTGCCATGGAAGATAGATTAGGTGTTCACTTTACATATTGGTATTGTGACTCTGAACTGGCCAAAGTACTGGAGTAAACAGTCTTTAAAGAGTGTTTAAAATTATAGACTGTGACCTCTTTTAAGATAGGTTTTTGTTTTGTTTTGTTTTATGGGACACCTCAATACTTAGGGTATAATATTTGCAATCGGTAAATATTGAATCAGGGAACAAATACTATAAAAAGCTTTCTACCCCCCAATATTTGTACAGTCACATTTGACACATTTTTCCAGTTCTGTGTAACATTATGTATAATAGAGCATATTAGGCTAATAATGTCCTAGAATCTCAGAACTAAAAGGAAATTTAAAGACTATTTAGCCCAACCCCTTTCCACTTAGATGCTAAACTCTGAGCTTAGCACTTGTATCTGTCTTGTTTAGTGGAGGCTGGATGCCCTGAAGCTGGCAAATAAGAGACGTTCAGTAGACATTTGATTCTGTTTACAGTGGTTGCTTTCTTTCGATCATACTTTCATCATGAGTACCTCTGATGGTGCTGGAGCACCGCTGACACTGGACACTCCTCATGCTCAAGGAGTGTGGTCTCTGAGCCACTTCTGCATTTAGAAAATCTGCCCCCCCCCCCCACTTTTTTTAACAGTAAGCCAGCATCTGACTCCCTGCAGTTTTCATCTGTGTCCCTGGTTCTCGGTTCTTGAGACCAGCTCTGTTTCTACAACACAATCTTGAGTCAGCCTTCTCCACATTAAAACTCAGAAGTTCCCTTTTCATATCTGATCTGGTTTCCAGATCCTTCACCATCCTAATTGCTCTCTGCTGGACAAATTCAGTTTGCCCAAGAATCTCTAAGGCAGAGTTCAAGGTTGTGTTCTGACCATGATTTTAAAAGGTGATAATCTTACTTTCCTTCTTCAAAAAAATTATGTTTCTCTTAATATCAGGCTATGATTGTTCAGACTTTTTTGCTGATGTCACACTACTGACTCACTTGTAGTTTCTCATTAATTATTTTCAATTAGGTGCAGCTTCAGTATTTGAAATCTGAATGGAAAGAGAAGCATCAGTGTTTTTTTAAACACATATTTCTGCTGAGTGTCTTCCATAATTTAAGTAATTGGTTTATTGAATTGTGTTACAGCCTTTCATTTATTTCTGTTCAATGTCATAGTGTTGAAAGTGACATGCCTTGTAAGACTCTAGTGTTTTGGGGATGATAACTTTGATATCCAGGATTTTTACTCTCCCATCTTGCTCTTGTCCTCTTTGCCTGTGAGTGGAGAACACTTAAGAGAAAGTGACAGTCGCTAGACCTGTGCCTGGGTCTCCTAAAGAACAGTTTCATAGATCTAGAAGCCTGCAAGGTGACTAAGAAGTTACAAGGATGCATATCCCACCAGAAGGCAAGAATTTTGAGAAAACGGAGACTTCCACAATGAATGAACTGCCTTCTAAGCTATTTCCTGGTTTCTGGTAGGTTTAGACAGACAGGAAAACCATCTGTCCAGGATGTTTTACTGGGAATTTCTGCACTGGGTGGGTCTTCAGACCAGATTATCTAGGAAGATATTTCCAGCTCAGATTCCATGGACTGTACATATTTACTATTAATACACAACATTATACTTTTTTAATCCCATGGCTGAAGAACATTACATTTTCATCCAATAAAGATAGATATATTAAAATATGGATTAGTTATAATCATCTATATTATAGTGTTTGGAAGATATATTTCTGAAAAATTTAAACCACTCTGTGTTTCAGATACATATCATTTCAAGTAAAGATAAAATTTTAACTGAATAAGAGAAAGTGAAGGCTGAGCACTTATCTGTTGTTGCTATGCTATGCTAAGTCACTTCAGTCGTGTCCGACTCTGTGTGACCCCATAGACAGTAGCCCACCAGGCTCCCCCGTCCCTGGGATTCTCCAGGCAAGAACACTGGAGTGGGTTGCCATTTCCTTCTCCAATGCATGAAAGTGAAAAGTGAAAGTGAAGTCGCTCAGTCGTGTCCGACTCTTCTCGACCCCATGGACTGCAGCCTACCAGGCTCCTCCATCCATGGGATTTTCTAGGCAAGAGTACTGGAGTGGGGTGCCATTGCCTTCTCTGATCTGTTGTTGAATACACATTATTAACAACTGCCATCAAGGGTACATTTTATTTGTTGGTAAGTGTACAAACCATCACGCTTCTCATGTTGTTCAGTTGCTAAGTCATGTCTGACTCTTTTGACTCCATGGACTGCAGCATGCCAGGCTCCCCTGTCTTTCACTATCTCCCAGAGTTTGCTTAGATTCTCATAGGATTTACTTATCTCTGTCTACACTCGTCCATCAGTTCATCTAGCCATTCATATTGGTAAATGTAAATGATGACACTGCTATATATTAAACAGAGTAGTGTAACCTTCTCAAATAGATAGTAATACTACAATGACCTAGATAATTGTAGCCCCAAACTGAAGTCTAAGAAACTGTTTTGAGGTTAGAAGGAAAAATGAAAGAGCAGTATCAAAGCCCCGCTAAGGCAAGTGCCAGATTCTAGCCTGTTATTTATTATGTGCTCTAATGCAAAACTTAGAACTTTTCCACATGAGGTTACATTTGATTAAATATAACTTTTGGAGTCCCCTAGATTATTAGGGTGGTCCAGCTGTCTTTGAGATACTCGAATGGATTTCTACGTTATCATTTCAAGAAAGGCATTCAAGAAATTTCAGACAGGTGATAGATGAAGCAAGAGTAATATTTGAATGGAGACAAAGCACAAACGACTCTTTCCAAATCTTCTCACTGTAGAGATAGATCTCAAAAGCATTATGATTTAGATATTTTTTCTTATTTAAAAAAAAATAGTATTTATCCTTCTTCTCCAGAGAATGCTAAACTTGAAAGCCAATGGGTATTTTGTTTAATTTTGAATTAACTAATTCTCCATGCTGTAATCTTTTTCTAATTGTAGAGTTCTATTTTACACAATTTGAAGCATCTCTAATCCAGCTTTGAAATCTAGTTTGTGCTGTTTTCTGCTTTCCCCTATGCGGTCTTATTAGATCATTGCAGTTTGACATTGAGAAATGGAGTCAGTCCACTGGAACCACTTCTTTGCTCACAGGAACCTCAGATGACCTTCATACTGTGAGGAGTGATGGAGAAGAATTTTAGTAGAACTCTCATACTTCTCTGTGGAAAAGTTTACCTACGTTATGATGATGATCAAGCATTTATTCATATTTCATTTCTCTTAGGAAATATTTCCTTTATATGATAGACCATGAAAATTCAAGGATTCATTCTAGAATAATTTGGAGTTTCCTCTCTGTTAATATTTTGCTTCCTGAGGGCACAAATAATTAGCAACCTAAAGCTTTCAGAAGAAGAGTATATTTTCCTTACTAGCGGTCACAATAATCTCGAAGTACAGCAGCAGGTTAAACAGACTTCTTGTTGATACTCTGTATTATGATTGTGCTTATGAGGTTTGTGGGTTCTGGTTGGAATTAAAAGTATAATAAATATAATGCATTTAATAGAGTAGCAGCCATGCAAACTAGTAGCCACAAGTGACACTGATTTCTTTATGTCCTAACACATAATAGTATATGAAGAGAAGAGAAGAGAAGTCGCTCAGTCATGTCCGACTCTTTGTGACCCCATGGACTGTAGCCCACCCAGGCTCCTCGGTCCATGGGATTTTCCAGGCATGAATACTGGAGTAGGTTGCCATTTCCTTCTCCAGGGCAATAGTATATGAGTACAACATAATTACAATTCTCCAACTATATGGTCTCTGTCTCCAGGGACCATTTCAGCACTTCTCACAGTCCATGGTAACAAAATAGGAGTATTGAGCAGTATTTCCGCTGGGCTTGGATGCAATATTTTGTAAGCTGATTTTCATCTACGTACACATTAAGGCTAAATCAGGGATTTGGAGGAATTGAAACTCCACTTGAATACCTAAGTAGAGCATAAGGAATGAGGACTAATATGTCTATAGTATTTGCTCTGGAAAGTCCTGGGGATATGATTTAACCTTGGCAGCAGATAGGATTTAACCTTGGCAGTGACATCTGCTCAGAGCATGGCTTATTTGGAAGTAACAGGCTACAGGAGTTCAGCCTTATATAGTATCTTAAATAAAGTCTATTTTCTTCAATAGAAAGTAGGGGAAAAAAGGAAACAGGGACAGACTTTATTTTCTCAGGTTCCAAAATCACTGTGGATTGTAACTGCAGCCATGAAATTAAAAGACACTTGTTCCTTGTAAGAAAAGCCATGGCAAACCTAGACAGTGTATTAAAAAGCAGAGACATCACTTTGCCAACAAAGGTCCATATAGTCAAAGCTATGGTTTTTCCAGTAGTCATGCACAGATGTAAGAGTTGGACCCTAAAGAAGGCTGAGCACCAAAGAATTGATACTTTTGAACTACAGTGTTGGAGAACACTCTTGAGGGTCCCTCGGACAGCAAGGAGATCAAACTAGTCAATTCTAAAGGAAATCAACTCTGAATATTCATTGGAAGGAGTGGTGCTGAAGCTGAAGCTCCAATACTTTGGCCACATGATGTGAAGAGCTGACTCACTGGAAAAGACTGTGATGCTGGGAAAGATTGAGGGCAGGAGGAGAAGGAGGTGATAGAGGATGAGATGGTTGGATGGCATCACTGACTCAATGGACATGAGTTTGAGCAAACTCTGGGAGATAGTGAAGGACATGGAGCCTGGCATGCTGCAGTCCATGAGGTTGCAAAGAGTTGGATACGACTGAGCACCTGAACAATGTGGATATGAGCCCCCAAGGGGTACGAACCATGAATGTTTAACTTATTGGAAAGGGTGAGACTTTTCTACCTAGTTGCAAATTAGTAAAGTCCACAAAACAGACCATCTTGGCCTTTATGTCACCTAGTTCTTCTCTAGCTAAAATTTCTGTCGAGTATTTGAATGAGAAATTACTCCTCTGCAGTTAGGAATTGGCCTCTGCTTAGTCTAGTGTAGCCCCCACCGTGCATAAATTGGATTGGCCAAAAAGTTTGTAAAGTGTTACAGAAAACCGCCCAAAAAAGTTTTTGGTCAACTCAAAACAATGTCCCTCTGCTCTTGTGGGATTAGGTTCCCCAAAACTGCCCAAATGTAGTCCTCAGCCTGCCCTTTTTTTCCCTTAACTTTCTATTTTGTATTGGGGTATAGCCGATTAGGGCTTCCCTGGTATCTCAGCTGGTAAAGAATCCACCTGCAATGTAGCAGAATCCAGTTTGATCCCTGGGTTGGGAAGCTCCCTTGGAGGAGGGCATGGCAACCCACTCCAGTATTCTTGCCTGGAGAATCCCCATGGACAGGGGAGCCTGGAGGGCTACAGTCCATTGTGTTGCAAAGAGTCAGACACTGCTGAGCAACTAAGCACAGCACATAGCTGATTAACAATGTTATGATAGTCTCAGGTGAACGGCAAAGGAACTCAGCCATACACATACATGTTTCCATTTGCCCTCAAACTCCCCTCACGTCCAGGCTGCACATAACGTTGAGAATATTCCCCAAGCTATACAATAGGTCCTTGTTGTTTATCTAGTGTAAATATAGCCGTGTGATGTGTCCATCCCAAACTCCCTAACTACCCCTTCCTCCATGGTAACCATAAATTCATTCTCTAAGTCTGCAAGTTTATTTGTTTTGTAAATAAGCTCATCTGTATCATTTCTTTTTAGATTCTGTATATAAGGGATATGATAATTCTCTTTACCTATCTCCCATTACTCTCCTTCCCTTCATTCTCATCCCTTGTCCTGTATCATTTGAACAGTGCCCAACCTCAGGGATTTGGCTTCCTGGAGGATATGTTTATTCTTCCAGTGGGACAGGTACATTATAGCAGCCTGCCACTAGTTTTTAAGCTTGCACTATTCCTAGCAAATGTGTTTGAGCACTAATTTTTTAATACATGTACACTTATTTGTAAATTATGTGAACTACTGTAGTAGTACATTTTTATACATATGCAAATTGAAATGATTACATTAAAGTAAATATAATTAGAAAATCTCTTGTTTGTGTCTGTACCCCAACAGATCATCTTGTACATTCCCTGGAGAGTTTGCACCTGACTTCAGAGATCAATGCATTATAATTTGGGTGTTTGTAATTATGTCCTTAAACTGGACTGTGTATTCTGTAAGGCTGTACAGTACATGGTTAATTCAGTTTTATACTCATGGAAGTTAGCACAGCGTCTTGGACATAAACATGACTTCAGATATGGCTCTTCTGTATGGATCAATGAATTTCCACCTCTGCATCTTTTCTTTCATTACTACTCCTCTCAAAAATGTTTTCCCTTCCCTTCGTTTTCACCTGACCTGTCCCTCAAGAACAAGTTCAAGTCTTTTATTCCCCATAAATCCTTTTCTGTCACTCTAAATCCCATGATATCTTTCTTCTCACCTATAGAAACCATTGGCTTTACTGCTCACTTGGCATGTCTCATTCAGTGTCTGAAGACATATCTTGAATGACATATTTTCATGCATGTACGTTTCCAGATAGATTGTAAGCTCTTCTTTGCCTCTAACACAATACCTTACTCTTGCTATATTTACATAAAAGTCATTCTATAAATATTCATTGAACAGATGACAAAGTTATCAATTCACACAGCTACACTTTTGACTCAAAATTGTCTTAAGTGTGTTTGATATTTTGTTTTTATAGACATTTAAAAACAGCTATTCTTCCTTCAGAGCTCCATAACTGGCTCATATTCTCACAGGGACCCAATTTGCAAAAACTAAGGTCATAAATTTTGGAAAAAATTGGGAATGCAACATGTCTCTTCAGCATGCACATAAAATCACAGGTTTGTGGTTCTAGGAGCAGCAGACATAGGGCTCCCTGAGACACAATCATGCATGTTTTACATCATTGTGACAGATCAAATCATGAGCCTGACCAAAGAGTCAATGTACATGGGTTATTTAAAAACAATTGCTCATGCCTTTAAATGTTGCTAAGTTCTGTTTAAGATCTGAATTTTTAAGTTCTGAGGACTCATACATTCCATTCAGAGGATTCTGCTGTTTCCTTGGGGCAGTTCCCTGGAACCCAGTTCCCAACACATGTGATCTATGGATTAGGAATTTCAACCTTTAACAGTTGGTAGCTAAACCAAAGGATGCAGATTTCATATAAATTAAAACTTCAGCAAAATCTTCAACAAAAATGATCACCGTCTGATTATGTGGGCATGGTAATAGACCTGGGTTTAAGTTAGCCGTATTTTCTGCAATCCTACTTTATGCCCATATAGAGAAATAAGGAAGGCATTTTCCCACTTAAAAATATTTCTAGTTGCCTAGAGCCCAGAAATGACTACAATTTTACTTTCATGTTTTAAAATTGCATGATTTCTATCAAAAACCTGGTACCATTTTTTATTCTACATGGATAATGCTTAATAAATGCTTATTGGTTGACTCAGAATAGAAAATAAATGTGTTTATTGGTGAAGGAGTGAAATTCATGTTCTACTAAATTTCCCATTTCCCTCTCAGTATGTATCTTGGCAGAGATTATTAATATATTCCATCTGTCTCTAAAGGCATCTGAAGATTGATTCTTTTATTTTACCCTCACGGTAACCCTGAAAGATAGGTGGGCAGGTCTTATCCACCAGTAAACAGATGACAAAACTGGGCTTCAATAGACTTGCTGATATCAGTCTTAAGCTTGGAGACTTTCTCTAAAAGCTAAGCATGTGAGTGGAGGGGAGTCAAAGAGGAGGAAAAAGAATGTAACAACTCTAAGAAGCAATATACGGTGAACGGAAGATATCTGTATTGACATATTGGGCTAGATAATTCTTCATTGTAGGAATCTGTCCCCTGTATTGTAGGGTGAGCGGTGGCCTCACCCCTGGTCTCTGTCCACTAAACACCAGGAACATCTCCCCTCCCTCTAGTCATGACATTAAAAATGTCTCCAGACATGGCCAGATGTCCCAAGGGAGCAGAAGTGACCTTCCACCCACAGCCTGCCCCCCATCCCCCCATTGTCTGCACTGAGAACTTCTAAGCTAATGGGAGACAGAAATGACTTGGAATTTTCTAGTAAACATAAAATAAGTCAGAGTCAGTCCACATAATTTGTTCACACATTTTATTCACCAATATTTACTGAGCTCTTACTGTGTAAGTTATCTATTATAAGGCACTAAAGAAAGTGTGCAGATAAGCAGGACATGACCCAGCCCACAAGAAATTCATAGTCTGGTTTTAAAAAAAGAAAGAAAGGAAAGGTCATGTAGACAACTGTGAGGAGGGGTATTTTTTTTAATGTTTAATCAGCAGATAATAACTTTACAATCCTGTGATGTTTTCTGCCATACACCCACATGAATCAGTCATAGGTATACATACAGTAAACCCTACATATGTATACCTAGGTGTATTGAGTGTGTACTACTTGCAAGGTGTTGGACTAGTTATGTTCCATATTGTGGTGAGACCCAAGGGGAGATAAGGCCCATAGTGAAAAACAAAACTATAAGGAGACTTCCTGTGTGCAGGAGGTTTTCAAAATGGTTGGAAAATTGGTGGAGGTGAGGGGAAGAACTAGGAATAAAGGCTAACATTAGTATAGAACTAAATGAGGCTACTTAAAAAAAGTATAATAAAATCTTGAACATGATTCTGAATATTAGTTCACAAGGAATCTTCTTTGAAAAGCAGGGTTGCAAAAGTAAGAGAAAGCTTTATGCATGTGGGAGAGGAGTAGGACACAGGGAAGAAATTCTAGACTAGAGTCATGAAGATAATGGGTCACCCAGATTCAATACTTTGGATTTTCTTGAATTCATTATATATTTATTTCAACAACATTTTATTCTATTTCATTTGCAATTTTGATGACTCTGAAGCTATTTGTTGTTTAGGATCATAACTTCCCTTCTCTGCTGGCCAGGACATTTTCTTTTTTAATCTTCCACTTCATTTTTTCCCTTATTACAAAAGCACAGAGAACAATTAGAAATGATAGATATCATAATAAAACTCTCCAGAAAGCAGGAAGAGAAGGAACATACCTCAACATAATAAAAGCTATATATGACAAACCCACAGCAAACATTATCCTCAATGGTGAAAAATGGAAAGCATTTCCTCTAAAGTCAGGAACAAGACAAGGATGCCCACTCTCACCATTACTATTCAACATAGTTTTGGAAGTTTTGGCCACAGCAATCAGAGCAGAAAAAGAAATAAAAGGAATCCAAATTGGAAAAGAAGAAGTAAAACTCTCACTATTTGCAGATGACATGATCCTCTACATAGAAAACCCTAAAGATTCCACCAGAAAATTACTAGAACTAATCAATGCCTATAGTAAAGTTGCAGGATATAAAATCAACACACAGAAATCCCTTGCATTCCTATACACTAATAATGAGAAAACTGAAAGAGAAATTAAGGAAACAATTCCATTCACCATTGCAACGGAAAGAATAAAATACTTAGGAATATATCTACCTAAAGAAACTAAAGACCTATATATAGAAAACTATAAAACACTGGTGAAAGAAATCAAAGAGGACACTAATAGATGGAGAAATATACCATGTTCATGGATTGGAAGAATCAATATAGTGAAAATGAGTATACTACCCAACGCAATTTATAGATTCAACGCAATCCCTATCAAGCTACCAACAGTATTCTTCACAGAGCTAGAACAAATAATTTCACAATTTGTATGGAAATACAAAAAAACCTCGAATAGCCAAAGCGATCTTGAGAAAGAAGAATGGAACTGGAGGAATCAACCTACCTGACTTCAGGCTCTACTACAAAGCCACAGTTATCAAGACAGTATGGTACTGGCACAAAGACAGAAATATAGATCAATGGAATAAAATAGAAAGCCCAGAGATAAATCCACACACATATGGACACCTTATCTTTGACAAAGGAGGCAAGAATATACAATGGATTAAAGACAATCTCTTTAACAAGTGGTGCTGGGAAATCTGGTCAACCACTTGTAAAAGAATCAAACTAGAACACTTTCTAACACCATACACAAAAATAAACTCAAAATGGATTAAAGATCTAAATGTAAGACCAGAAACTATAAAACTCCTAGAGGAGAACATAGGCAAAACACTCTCCGACATACATCACAGCAGGATCCTCTATGACCCACCTCCCAGAATATTGGAAATAAAAGCAAAAATAAACAAATGGGACCTAATTAACCTTAAAAGCTTCTGCACATCAAAGGAAACTATTAGCAAGGTGAAAAGACAGCCTTCAGAATGGGAGAAAATAATAGCAAATGAAGCAACTGACAAACAACTAATCTCAAAAATATACAAGCAACTCCTACAGCTCAACTCCAGAAAAATAAACGACCCAATCAAAAAATGGGCCAAAGAACTAAATAGACATTTCTCCAAAGAAGACATACAGATGGCTAACAAACACATGAAAAGATGCTCAACATCACTCATTATCAGAGAAATGCAAATCAAAACCACTATGAGGTACCATTTCACACCAGTCAGAATGGCTGCGATCCAAAAGTCTACAAATAATAAATGCTGGAGAGGGTGTGGAGAAAAGGGAACTCTCTTACACTGTTGGTGGGAATGCAAACTAGTACAGCCACTATGGAGAACAGTGTGGAGATTCCTTAAAAAACTGGAAATAGAACTGCCTTATGATCCAGCAATCCCACTGCTGGGCATACACACTGAGGAAACCAGAAGGGAAAGAGACACGTGTACCCCAATGTTCATCGCAGCACTGTTTATAATAGCCAGGACATGGAAGCAACCTAGATGTCCATCAGGAGATGAATGGATAAGAAAGCTGTGGTACATATACACAATGGAGTATTACTCAGCCATTAAAAAGAATACATTTGAATCAGTTCTAATGAGATGGATGAAACTGGAACCTATTATACAGAGTGAAGTAAGCCAGAAGGAAAAACATAAATACAGTATACTAACACATATATATGGAATTTAGAGAGATGGTAACAATAACCCAGTGTACGAGACAGCAAAAGAGACACTGATGTATAGAACAGTCTTATGGACTCTGTGGGAGAGGGAGAGGGTGGGAAGATTTGGGAGAATGACATTGAAACATGTAAAATATCATGTAAGAAACGAGTTGCCAGTCCAGGTTCGATGCACGATACTGGATGCTTGGGGCTAGTGCACTGGGACGACCCAGAGGGATGGTATGGGGAGGGAGGAGGGAGGAGGGTTCAGGATGGGGAAACACATGTATACCTGTGGCGGATTCATTTCGATATTTGGCAAAACTAATACAATTATGTAAAGTTTAAAAAAAAAATTAAAAAAAAGAAATGATAGATAATCAAATGAAAATGATAAAATACACACAATCCTACCATCCTACAGACAGCCTCTCTTTAGGGTTTACCCTTGTCATTAAATTTCTTCATAGCCTGTTCTTTTGCACTTAGCATTATGGACACTTTTTTCCTTTCAATAAGTTAACACACACAGCATCTTTTAGTGGTGGCTTAGTATTTGCATTATATAGGTGAGCCATAATTTATGAACTAATCTTCCATCACTGGTCCTTCACGTTGCTTTAAACTTCTCTTATCACAGGCTGGACTGGGATACTTGTGTATGTGATTGCATTCCCTTAATTACTTTCTCAGAATAATTTCTCAGTAGTTTCCCATATTTTCACCCTCAAGGACTCCTTTTATTATTGTCCCCTCCTGGGTCCCATGTTTGAAAAGATACAATCTACCAAACTACATTTGGTATCTTTTTTTTTTTATTACCCAAAGGCTTAAATAAACGCTAATCAAAACTTGAATCAGCATGAGATTATTTACTACATTAAGATGATATAATTCCAGCCTAAAGCGAAGACCCTTGATATGCTAGTTGGCTTCTGCAGTCTTATCCTACAGGAACTGTAGTCTTTCTGTGAATTTTTCTGAAATCTTAGAATTTGCAAATGCTATTTTTGCAGCTGCCTGGTGTTCGTTGGGGCTGAAAGGGAAAATACTTAGAGTCAGTGAGTTGCTTTAGGGTAATAGAAGAGAAATACGGGCATGATTGCTTAAATACATCAAATGTTTATTCTGTTTTCTGTGACCTGATGGTAGATTCCACGTAATTGCTCTTTCCTTGGAAATAGCTTATTCTGGGAACAAACTGCTCGAGAACAAGGTTTTAATGGCCCAAATGGACCATTTTTGAAAGTCTGTAAATGGTTAAATGTGGGGAGCCCTGAAGTCATCCCCCAAATGTGTATTGTTTGATACAGCCTGGCTCTGTCGCTTGCCAGTGAGTGACAGCTGCAGGGCTAATCCATGGAGAAGCTAAGAGCCTCACTCATTTCCAAAAGGAAATTCACTTTGGCCACTGCTGCTTGTCAGTTACACTGCTTTGTTTAATGGTGTGATGTCCAGAATAGCTCTTTGGACCCAAACAGTAAGGAAAGAACTTCAGTGCTTACTTGGATGATCTAAATTTAGCTCATTTTCTGAGCTGTCTGATGCCAGCGTGTTAAATGATTTGGCTCCTGGACTGAGGTTTGGGTTACAGAATTCTTAGGCGGGCTCTTCTCTGTAGCATTGTGAATTCAGTTTACGTTTTGCAGAGGCTTTGCATATGCACAATGGTGGTGGTGGAAGGGTTTCTGGGACTGCTTCAGCAATAATTCCAAGCCAGACTTTTCAGTGTGGGTCTTCTGCATGGTGGTGAGTCAGGCTCTACTGTGCCAGAGAGAGCCGACGTCGAGCAGCCTGAACCCCAGCTGTGCTTGGGGTCTTGCCAGTAACGTCTGATGACACAGAGTGTCTCCCATGGCGCAGGCATCTTATGTCCAGCATAGAGAGATTAATTCATCAAAAACTTTGGAAACATTTGAAATTGCAGTGTGATCTTGCTGTTTCTTAGAGAGTAAAATTCAGTATAGAGTGCGCTGATTCCCGTTGAAATAAATCTAAATGCTTCAAGCACCCACAGAACTTCATGTAGGCAGCACAGTCACCTAAAGCAGTTTACTGCATGGGCTGTGGATGGCGCCAGCGTGAGACTTCCTGAGAGAGGACTGACTAAGGGCAACAGCAAGGGTGGCAGAGTCGGGCTTGCGAGGGCTCAGACACTAGAATCCAGATGTCTGCCAGTGTTCTCTGGGGTTCTTGGAGCAGTAGCTGCTGAACACAGAGAGCTCTGCACCCCCTTCTACATCCCCAGGGGCTCTGCGTCTGTCTGAATTCCATATTATCTGTAACATTTTGTTTAGTCAAAAATAAAATACACTGCAGAAAAAAATGGAGCAAAAAAACTACAGAAATAAACAACAAAGCTTTTAAAACTGCTGATAAGAAATAGTCCATGAGTATGCAGAGAAAGTAACTGAGGCCCCCCAAAATGCAAAATGCTCACACTTAAGTTCAAAGGCTGTAAGTTCAAGAGTGACAGTTGGACCTAGAAGTCTCCATCCTTCTGCTTCCCCTCCTCCTCCAACCTCTTCTTCACACCCCCCCTCCCCATTCTTCTTCTGCCTTCTCCATCTTCATTTACTGTATGTATATATATTTTTTACTGGAGTATAATTGCTTTACAATGTGTTAGTTTCTGCTGTACAACGAAGTGAATCAGCTCTCTCTCTATATATACACTATCTCCTCCTTCTTGGACCTTCCTCCTATCCCCTCCCACCCCAGCCCTCTAGGTCATCACAGTGCTGAGCTGAGCTCCCTGTGTGGTACTGCAGGTTCACCAGCTATTTCTAGCTGTTTTATACATGGCAGTGTGTATGTGTCATTCCTGATCTCCCAATTCACCCCACCCGCCCCTTCTCCCTCTGTGTCCACACATCTGTTCTCTACGTCTGTCTCTATCCCTACCCTGGAACTGGGTTCATCTGTACCATTGTTTTAGATTCTATATACATGAATAAATATACAATATTTGTTTTTTATTTTTCTGACTTCACTCTGCACAACAGACTTTAAGTCCATCCACATCTCTACAAATGACCGAATTTTGTTCCTTTTTATAGAACACAAGTAATATTCCATTGTACACATGTACTATATCTTCTTTATCCATTCCTCTGTAAATGAACATGTAAACTGTTTTCACATCTTGTCTATTGTAAATAGTGCTGCAGTGAACATTGGGGTACATGTGTCTATTGAGTTATGATTTTCTTAGGGTATATGCCCAGTAGTAGGATTGCTAGACCATATGGTAGTTCTATTTTTCGTTTTCGAAGGATCTCCATACTGTTCTCTGTAGTGGCTATATCAATTTACATTCCCACCAACAGTGTTAGAGGGTTCCCTGTTCTCCATACCCTCTCCAGCATTTATTGTTCGTAGAATTTTTGTTGATGGCCATTCTGACTGGTGTGAGGTGATACCTCATTGCAGTTTTGATTTGCATTTCTCGAATAATGAGAGATGTTGAACATTTTTCCATGTGCATCTCTGTGTCTTTCTTGAAGAAATGTTTGTTTAGGTCTTCTGCCCAATATTTCGGAGAATGCAATGGCACCCACTCCAGTACTTGCCTGGAAAAATCCCATGGATGGAGGAGCCTGGTGGGCTGCAGTCCATGGGGTCGTAAAGAGTCAGACACGACTGAGCGACTTTACTTTCACTTTTCACTTCATGCATTGGAGAAGGAAATGGCAACCCACTCCAGTGTTCTTGCCTGGAGAATTCCAGGGACGGGGGAGCCTGGTGGGCTGCCGTCTATGGGGTCACACAGAGTTGGACACGACTGACAAGACTTAGCAGTAGTTCAGTTCAGTTCAGTTGCTCAGTCATGTCCGACTCTTTGTGACCCCATGAATCGCAGCACGCCAGGCCTCCCTGTCCATCACCAACTCCCGGAGTTCACCCAAACTCATGTCCATCGAGTTGGTGATGCCATCCAGCCATCTCATCCTCTTTCATCCCCTTCTCCTCCTGCCCCCAATCCCTCCTAGCATCAGAGTCTTTTCCAATGAGTCAACTCTTCACATGAGGTGGCCAAAGTATTGGAGTTTCAGCTTTAGCATCAGTCCTTCTAATGAACACCCAGGACTGATCTCCTTTAGAATGGACTGGTTGGATCTCCTTGCAGTCCAGGGGACTCTTAAGAGTCTTCTCCAACACCACAGTTCAAAAGCATCAATTTTCGGTGCTCAGCTTTCTTCACAGTCCAACTCTCACATCCATCCATACATGACCACTGGAAAAACCATAGCCTTGACTAGACAGACCTTTGTTGGCAAAGTAATGTCTCTGCTTTTTAATATGCTATCTAGGTTGGTGATAACTTTCCTTCCAAGGAGTAAGCATCTTTTAATTTCATGGCTGCAATCACCATCTGCAGTGATTTTGGAGCCCAAAACAATAAAGTCTGACACTGTTTCCACTGTTTCCCCATGTATTTCCCATGAAGTGATGGGACCAGATGCCATGATCTTAGCTTTCTGAATGTTGAGCTTTAAGCCAACTTTTCCACTCTTCTCTTTCACTTTCATCAAGAAGCTTTTTATTTTTTTTAATTTTAATTGAAAATTAATTGCTTTACAGTATTGTATTGGTTTCTGGCTCCTGTCTTTTTTTTTATTTTTTAACTTTACAATATTGTATTGGTTTTGCCATATATCCTCTTTACTTTCTGCCATAAGGGTGGTGTCATCTGCATATCTGAGGTTATTGATATTTCTCTTGGTAATCTTGATTCCAGCTTGTGCTTCTTCCACCTCAGAGTTTCTCATGATGTACTTACTCTGCATATAAGTTAAATAAGCAGGGTGACAATATACAGCCTTGACGTACTCCTTTTCCTATTTGGAACCAGTCTGTTGTTCCATGTGGCCAATATTTAATTGGGTTGTGTGTTTTTTAGATATTGAGCTGCATGAGTTGTATATTTTTAATTGTTGGTAAAGGTAGAAACAATAAGCTAAACTGTGTGAAATCTATGTAAGATTTGCTCAGGCTTGATTATTGTCCCATCTTAATCCCAGTTCACCTTAGTTTTAGCTGGTGTTTGAATAGAAGGATATTTTGAACAAGAGGTTTCATATCAGCTCTCCTATCAACTCATTTTAGGCAAGGTGACTGGTTTGAGGATTCTCCTAGAATAAAATTTGGCTGTTATTTGTACACACACACTTACACTTGCTTCCCTAGTTTTGTAACAGTTGGCAGATTGTTAGCTCAGTTCAGTTCAGTCGCTCAGTCATGTCTGACTCTTTGTGACCCCATGGACAGCAGCAAGCCAGGCCTCCCTGTCCATCACCAACTCCTGGAGTTTACCCAAACTCATGTCCATTGAGTCAGTGACACTGTCCAACCATCTCATCCTCTGTCGTCCCCTTCTCCTCCTGCCTTCAATCTTTCCCAGCATCAGGTAGGTAGTTAATTGAGGGTCATTACTTGCTCCCTGTTGAATTTCATCTAAAGGACATTGCCTAGAGATTTTTACAAGTGAAATCTGAAAAAATGCCTTTGTTAGTGATGACTGGTCAAGAGAGAATGACAAGGTGGTGAGGGGCTATTTGAGGATACAAGCAGGGCCTCTAGACACAGTTTCCATGGCAGTTCTGGCCCAACCAGCCAGTTCTTTCAGGCATGGGAAAATGCCTCATCTCCCGAAACACTTCAGCTTAGCTCACATCACCTGAGGCTACAGTTCTCAAGGAGAGGAAAGCCAGGGCGTTCCCAGCAGAGCCTCTGGGACAGTGTCAACAAGCAGCCTTGCCCTCCTCTGAGCTGGTGGATGTTCTGGGCCCCCCTGCCATGATCCCTTTTCCTCTCCCTCTCCTCCCCTTCCCATGCGGGAAAAAATCTCATTCTCTAGGTTTTTGGGGTTGTTTTTTTCCTTTCTCCTTGATAGCCCTGTACTTCTCTCTGCCAGTGTCTAGTGTCACAGACTGTATTGTGTCTACAGCACCTCCCCGCCCCCGCCCCGCCACATTCACATGTTGAAGCCCTAACTGTTAATGTGACTGTACTTGGAGACAGAGCCTTTAAGGAGGTGTTGAGGTCAGAAGGCCCTGGTTCCATGGAACTGGTGTTCTTATGAGAAGAAAAAGAGACCCCAGAGACCTCTTTCTGTGTTCCCATTGAGACAAGGCCATTGAGCACATGGTGAGAAGGCCACTGCCCACCAGTCAACAGGAGAGGTCTCTTGAGAAATGGAACTTGGTGGCACCTTGATTTTTAACTTCTAGCCTTCAGAACTGTGGGAAAATACATTTCTATTGCTTAAGCCCCTCAGTCTGTGGTATTCTGTTATGGTGTCTGAGTTGATGAACAACTACTATTTAGCCAAAATTTCATGTGAACATTTTGAGGGCAGCAGGACATCATGGAAAAGTCTTTTCTTCACACATCCTACTAACTTCAGGGCAATAAAGAGCTGTCAATGTTTATTCATGCCACATGCCTGTATATTGATGTGTGCATGTGTTTTCATGTGTGTTTCTGAGTCCAGAAACACGTCACATACAAACTCAAATATGCTGGTTTCTACAACAATAGTTAATGTTAATTGAGCACTTACTATATGTGATAAATTCTGCTAAGTACTTCATATTATGTCCTAATCCTGACACTAAGCCTCTGAGGAATATGTTCTTATTTCCTTTATCTAATTGAGAAAACCAACATGTAAAGAGGTCAAGTAACATGCCCATAGAACTCAAGCTGCTTGTTTCCAAAGCTCACGTTCTTGACCACGTCATTGCAGTGTTTCCCATTTTTCTTTCTAGTAGCCCTTGTTCCTGTATATACTGCAGAGTCCCAGAGTCGGGTAAAAGTCAGAGAGGGTTTTCAAAGATACATAAAACACAAAATAGCATACAGATAGGGATGAAGGGAAAATAAGAGTAAGAATGGAATTTGGATCTAGAAATGAAGAGAATGTACATGTGTGTTTACCTTGAAGGTTTCTGGCAGCCAACAAGAAAATGGAAAGCTAGTCACTGTCACAATATACTGTGTCCTTAAGTTAAACATGTACCAGCTGCTTAGGAGAAACATAGGTTCTCTTGTAATTAAATACAGGTAAGCATTTCTCCTAAATGTGCCTGATACAATGAACAAAATAATTGATTCCCTAGAGCAGACAAAATGGTGAATTCCCTGGAAATGTAACAAAGACATGTGTGTGTATACACGCACATACGTACACATACACATAGCCGCATCCTCATGGTTGCTCACGTTACCAGTCCTTCCATTTTTCACCTAGTAACTCTGGGTCAAAAATTAGCAAAAGTGGATGAAAAACACCAGGTCATTGTGAGAGTCCAAAGATGCACTGATGGTATAACACAACTATGACACCAGTGGAGGAACCAGGATTTAGAGAATGTTTTCCAAGCAGGATGTGGTGACACAAGAGTGGATTATGAAACCAAGCTGGTGGACCTCAGTCAGCAGTCTAAACACCTAAGTAGGAGAAAATAGAAAATTTCAGAGTATATTGCAAATGGCAAAAAAAGTTTTGTTTTATGAGATGTTTCAGTACATTTGTATCTGTATATACACATATATATGCTTATAACTAAAAGAATGTCTTTTGTTCTGCCAAAAGGTAGCCTTGTCTGGTTGCATTTACAAAAACAGATATTATTCTCCATGTTCAGATTCAGCCATTTTAGTTATAAGATGGATAAAAATGGGTTCCTATAGCATGATCAGATCCAGTAAATATGCTTGGAGACTATGGAAATGTGAATCTAGGGAAGTTTCTCTGGCAATTGCTGAAGAAGGGACTCTGGATCAAAGAGAAATTGTTTTTTGAATTGGATATGGGTGAGAAGGATAGGAACCCAGGCTATATGGCTGGGACAGGAAATGGCACAAACGATGATAGCAATCCTCTGCAGTTAGTCACCATGACAACTTCTCTTAAATGTGTGCAACATAAAGTCCTAGCACTTTAGGGTAAAAAAAAAAATGTGCTTTTTGAGAACATGAGTATATCGCTTTGTTCACTTAGCATGCATCCTCTCATAAGGCATTCAAACACTTTGCATCAGACTTCAGTAATGAAAAATGATATAATATGTACTTAATAACATATAGTTTTTTATTATTTAAAAAATTTAATGCTTGTATTAAGATGTTTGTCAATAAAAAACCAACTGGCAGGTTCACTTCAAATATTTGATCATTTGTCTTCATTTTCAGGGTCCCTCATGAGTTTTCAGAAGAGTTCTATCTGGGGTATTGAAAGCACCTCTCATTCCCAGGGGTCATAATTTACAGGGTTGATTAACACCAACAGACAACTCTCAAATGTACATCTCAAGTCTATACCTTTATTCTGAGTCATAAGACTTATGCACTTATTTGACTACTTAAGTATGTTAAAGACAAATCAAAATGAGCATACCTTGTATCAATATCATGAGCATTATCCTAGAAATCTTCAAATGCTGTAGCACCTAGCATGGTCAAAATTCAAAAACCAAGTCATGACTTTTGATATCTCACCTCCCTCCCTCTGTTCATGTTGAATCCATCACTAGGTTCTGTTGATTCAAACATCTCTTTAATCCTCCATTTTCATCTTTACCAATACCAGAGTCCAAGCCACCATCACTTCCTTGAATCACTGCTCATCGCCTAACCAATCTATCCATATGTACTCTCACTCCTTTACAATCTATTTCCCAAACCAAAGCCACAGTTATATTTTTGAAATTCAAATTTAGTTATGACTTTTCTCCCACCTTCCTCCTCCAATGCTTAAAATATTTCAATGATTTTCTGAGATACTTAGGATAAAAATGAAACTCTTTAACATGGTTGATCCATCGGAAGGCATACTCAAAGTGTTTAGCTGAAAATAATTTCTTGAAGAAACTACTGCATCAGTAGGAGAAGATTTAAGGCAATCAACCAGCAGTGGCGGGGCAGCCAATGACAATGACTATGGAAGGAGCTGGATCTGTGAGAAGGATGTATAATCAAGCAGCCCATGACGACTGCCAGCATCATGTGTACCTGGAAGGGCCAGGAAGAGATGTCCTGACTCCTCTCCTCTCTCACCTTCTAATCTCCTGCTGGTACGTCTCACTGACTACACAAAACTGGAAGCCAGATGGCAGAGAAGCCCAAGTGATGCAGTCACAGGGGTGAGTCTTTCAAACAGAAGAGGAAAGAGAATAGCAAAGTATTGATCTGGGTACAACTGTAGGACAAGTTGTCTCCTGGGCAACACTAGGAAAGTAGAGTTAGTCAAAGTCATTTGAATTGATTTTAAAAGAAAATTTAAGGGCTATTTTGTGAGCTATCACTGTCCCTCACCTAGTTCTTTACAGACTTATTAAGCTGCTTTAGAGGACCTAGAAATGATCGGCTTTAGAACCCTAGAGTGTGGGCATTGGTAAAAGAAGCAGGAGGTAGAGATAATCATTTTGCATGGTAATCTATAGCTTTCAGGCTGCTTGCACAGTAAAATGCTTTATTAATTGGTTAAATGGCAAGAAACTCCGTTTAGCAATCTCCACCCTCCTCTCTAGACTTCCCCACTTACCTGAGCTGCTGGTCCAACAGTAGACTAACACATTCAGAAGCATGAACCTACACCTCAGTCTTTTCTTTGTTGACCAGAAGCCAGGGCTTGTTCTTTTTTGAAACAACTTTGCAAGGTAACTGCCTTGCAGCCTTGTTTTATGTACCTCTTGAAATCCTTTAATCTGACACATTTTACAGAAATCCATTCATCACACATTTCTGAGCACTTGCTGTGTCCCATGCTCTGCAATGGATGCTGGCTGGTATGAGGTTGGACAACCCCAACTCCTTGACTTCCTGTTTTATGTGAAATTTGAAATAAATGTTCACATTTATCATTATTCAATTGGAAAGGGTCACATTTATTTTTTGCTTGCTTCCTTAGACTGTTTTTTCCTGCAATAATAAAATCAGCCTGTCTGCAGCTAGCATCTGTGGAAAGTAACAACACAGGCAGCTGGCAAGACTGTGACCAGTTTCCAGGGCAAACTTGTGGTTTGGGAGGCATCTGTGTTTTATGTGGGCTGGAAATAAGCTGTTTATTTCCCATCTCTAGATGCGGGCAAGCAGTGGTGACAACAGAAGTAACTGACTCTAGGAATCTTGACTACTCATTAAATTGCTTTCAGAGTGTTGAATGCATTTTAGTCAGGGGTGGGGTTATGTCTTAGCCAGACCATCTTCTGTTGGGCTGTGCCTCTTATTTCCTTTATACCTTCCCACTTTTCACACAGTTGAATCAGAATAAGTATTTCTTCATGCACCCCTCATAGTTTTCCCCATCTTCATGTTTGATACCATGGAAATAAGTTTGAATAGTATGTCCCCTGATAGACTATTATATCACACGTTTTCAAACACAATGTTTCACACACTGTATTAGGTGATACATGGTCAAGAAGAGATTTAAAAACATGAAACCAAGTCAATTGGAATAGGGGTGGGGCAGGTGCCTCATGGACCACTAGCTTCCTTTTGTTCAGGGAAGAGTCAGTCACCGTGTTTAGCTGCAGAGGACAGACTTCAAAAACACACATAACTAGACAAGAGCAATGGAGAAGGCAATGGCAACCCACTCCAGTACTCTTGCCTGGAAAATCCCATGGACAGAGGGGCCTGGTAGGCTGCAGTCCATGGGGTCTCGAAGAGTCGGACACGACTGAGCAACTTCACTTTCACTTTCATGCATTGGAGAAGGAAATGGCAACCCACTCCAGTGTTCTTGCCTGGAGAATCCCAGGGACGGGAGCCTGGTGGGCTGCCATCTATGGGGTCGCACAGAGTCGGACACGACTGAAGTGACTTAGCAGCAGCAGCAGACAAGAGGAAGACAATGAAAACAAAACCTTCAGAATTCTGGGCACAGAGGTTCACATTTCACAAAGAGATGGAGACTTCATCTTTGGGGAAGGCCATCTCTGTGGGTTTCTGTTAGATATGTTCATTGAGAGTCAAGACTTGAAGGGGAAAAGTTTGAGTTCCAAGAGGCCAAAAGGTTATGAAGAGATTATCATGCAATGTTATTTTAATGATGGATGAAAGTGGTATCTTTGCAGATTGTTTACTTAACTAGGAGGCAGAGAGGAAATAGAGCATCACTGTGAAGAACCCCAGCATTTGCAACCAGCCTAGTTAGTTAGTGTTATTCGCTCAATCATGTCTGACTCTTCGTGAGCCCATGGATTGTAGCCTACCAGGCTTCTGTGTCCATGGGATTTCCCAGGCAAGAATACTGGAGTGTATAGTCATTGCCTTCTCCAGGGATCTTCCTGACCCAGGGATCGAACTCTGGTCTCCTGCATTACAGGCAGATTCTTTACCTCTGAGCCACCAGAGAAGCCCCTGCTTGGACTCAAATCCTAGCTCTACTCCCTACTAAATGCTGTAACTTTAACAATTTTTTAAAAAAAACTTTCTCTGTGCCTCAGTTTTTCATCTGTAAATTTTCATTAATAAGACTAGTATAGACTCAGAGTTGTAGCAAGAATGTAAGAAAAATCACAGAGAGCCTGGCTCACAGGAAGCTGTCTAACTGCCGGTTCATTTGTTACTGTGTGGAGCTGGATCTCTTATCCATCTGGATTTGGACTGCTCTTCAAACGGATTACAAATTATTGCTTGTCCCTGGGAAAAGTTTTGTTTTTGTTTGGGCAATGGCTAACACAATCCTGTGAGCAAAGACCATGCAACCCCACTGGTGGGAAGAGTTGAACTGTTACATGAGCTGTGTACCTAATAAGAAATCAGCAGCCCAGAGTTAGTGAATGGCCAAGTACAAGAACAAAAGCCAAATTTGTAGAACACAGAAGCATTCCTTGGAGACTGCCCCCAATTCACTGGAAAGAAGATCAGGTGAAAGTTGGGACTCCCCATGGTTAAGCAGGTGGGGATGGGGCCTTTTTGATTTAGACCTTATCCGTCCATCTGAGGTAATTTTAGGAGGCCTGGTAGAGTCAAGGCTGACATCCTAGCCACACATAGATGAGGCAGCAACCTCACCTTGCTCCAGATCCTCTGTGGAGGAAAATATGTCACTGGGGCTCTGACGGAAAGGCATGCTTTGATCTTTGCTTCGAGTACACTGGAAGGAATGTTCCATAGCATGATTGCCATCTTTCCTCTGCTTCTAAGAAGGAGACAGAAGTAAGTCAAGCCAGAAATAAAACTGTGCTCTTTATTTCTGTCATTGGAGATTAGGCAGATGACTAATCATCACTCTTCCTCTGTTTCCAAGCTAAATAAAAAGCTTTTGAAATTACCAAGGAGACTTTGGGGTACTGTACTGAGATAATGTTGTACTATATATCTAGACCTTGCCACTCAGCCCAGGAATGATGAGCTGGTCTGGTGTGTGGAAACATATGTGGGACCTCTTGAGGCCAAATAGATTCTCAGCATATCACCTAATTCTTTAGGTTGAAAATCTAGACCACATCATTTTATTTGACAAGGGTTCCATGTCTCTGAAGGTACATTATGCTTGTAACTTTTTTCACCTTTCCCCCATTAAGTGTGGTTAATGGACTGGTATTTGACTCAAAAGAAAGATAGGGAAAAAAAAAAAAAGTTTTCTGGAGCCTTTAAAAACAACCCTTAAAAGTTCTGCCATCTGTTTCTGAATCACTCAGAAAACCAAGTGAAGAAATGAAGAAATTTTCTTATAAAACTGAAAATACAGCAGCAGCTGTACTTTCAGAGGTGGTATGACCTCTTTTAGCACATGGATGTCTCCAGCAGTTTATAGAATGCTGGACTGCCTATCTCAACTCTGACTGTGGTTCCTAAGTTAACAGTGAACTAGTGAGATGATCTGGGGCCATTTTGTCATTTGTTTGATGAGTTCCATCCTCATAGAGGTGCCTTGGGGGAATTAAGAAACATGCTGACATTGCTAGACAGGTGGAAAGTGTTGTCAAAGAACATAATCTGTAATCTTCTACGTTTGCTTCATTTGGTGTCTTCTTGCAGTATTTACTTTCTTTCCCCATTATCTAAGATGGTTTCTATTTTATTAGTGATTCAACATTAAAAGGTACAAAATTCCTTTAAGACCAAAACAGAAAACGGTATCTTGCTTTAAGTACCCTTACTTTCTGAACTTCCTCACTAGCTGCCTTACGTAGGACAAGATACCCCTTTTGATGGTTTCTGGGCACGCTCTCTTTATGTGTGAGATTTAGCAAATGATGCTTGACAAATCCTTTCCCATAACTTCTGACTATTAAACTGTCCCCTCTGAGTCATGTTTTTGTTGTTGTTGCTGTTGTTGTTTTTAACTTCACTTTGGGATTTTTAGATTTATGTTCAATACGTTTGAAAAATAAAGATTTTCACAATTTAAAAATAAAGCCTGCTTCACACAGAGGGTAAAACTTAAGTACCATAGGGATGGTGTTAGAGGACTGATGCATAAATGAGTTGGGAATGGATCTGGATAAAGTTTGCAGCATAAGAGATGGAAAAACATGGCCTGTGCTTCACTGTATCCTTCAGACTTGTCTAGTTGCAAGTGACAGAAATCAACTCTGACTAGCCTGAGAAAGAGGAACAAGAGGGAATTCAGTGGAAGGAAACTAAAGAATCACAAAAATATAAAGAAATAGTAAAAGACAGAAATCAGGAGAAAAATATATGAAGGCACCTTCAGATCTTGATATTCAAACCCACAGACTGTTTTCTCAAGGAGCTCTTGAATATGCCCAAGCTCCACGGACTCCAAATTCCTGGAACTGAGTATCCCATGATTCCATCTTGGTCAACTGTCTAGTCCTACAGCAATTATGGCAGGATCCTAGAACTCAGACTCATTCTTCAAATCCCACCTACAGATTTGACCATGCCCTAGTTCGGTTGGGTCTTCAGATGTCAAGATAAAAGCATTAGATGTGCAAGAGATTTACTGGGGGAAACACCTGTCAAGGATAAAAGAGGAGGGACAGAGGACACCATTCACGCAGATCTAATCCTTCTGAGGAAGAGAAGGAAGAAAACAAGGTTGGACTGGCAGAATCTAAGACTGCAACATTAAAAAAGCTTTGGCCAAGCCCATGGGAGTCCTTGAGCCAAAGTCAAGAATCAGAAAATCCTTGCAACCTTGCAAGAAGAGGTTTGCCTTACTATCCCTTTCATACTCAGAAACTGGCTGAGAGCAGCCCATGGGAAGGGTGGCCTTGGGCATGAATGTTGTGATGGGCTCAGAGTGCAGCAGCTTGGGCCACCATCCATCAGTGACATTCTCATAGCAGGAAACCTGAGTAGTACATTTCCATGACTGCCACAGAGCTGTTCCTCAATAAGAGAGAATCATAGAGGACTGAGAAGTCACCCAAGAGATGGCATTTAGAGATGAATTCTTGAGGATTGAGTGATGGCCCTCTTTAGGGCTCTCTTGGCACCAAACCACTGAGTCTGATCACACCCGGTAATGCCTGAGTTCCTACCATATCCATTCAGCTTTGCATTATCCTGTTTTGTCACATTTTATTTTAAGATCCTAGGCAAGTGAAATAGAGTTGAACCAGATGTCCCCAACAGTATCATAGGAAAGTCATCCTTGGGTAATGAGACCTAAAGGGAATGGCCTTAGGTTGTTTGATTATGTAAATGCCCTTACTCACAGGTTTCTCCACCTTTTTGTCTGCCAGGAACCACAGCTCTAGAGGTGGCTTTGGCTGCTACTTCAACAGGCAGATTGTGGCTTTAGTGGCAGAAACACTATTGCTTGCAGGGAGGAAAACAGGAGTTTGGAGCAGGAAGGATCAGGCAGGGGCCCGTTGAGGGGAAGAAGAGGGCCCCCTCTGGGCAATATTCCAAAGAGAGTTCCCCCTCCCCTGCCAGCCACATTTTTTCCTGACTTTCCCATCCACAAAAGTCTCAGGATTCATTGAAATTACAGTCTTGATTCTCTCCCTAGCTGGTCACTAAAAGAGCCAAACAAGCTGTATTTCTGCTGATTACACAGGCCCAAAGGGGACAGTCAGGCATCTGATTAGAAACCTCTCTAGAGGAAAACTTCTGACAGCATACACACATCTCAGGACCCCTCTGGGTACACAGCCCACCCGATCTATTCTGAAATGTTTTCCTTTGCAACTTCCAGTTTTTCTTTTGTGAACACATTATAGTGAGAAGATTCAGTAAATGCTATTTAACGATTCTCCTTTAAAGCCTTATAAAAGCTTATATTTCAGATATCTGTAGGATCTTGTGGAAAGAAATAGAAATATAATTTTTTTTATTTGACTTTATTATATATGATAAAGGACATAAACTCCTGTAATAAATAACCCCCAAATCTCAGTGATATGACTTTCAGTGAGAATGTTCCTATTTAGGCCGCTCTGCACCAGCTCTCACCCAAGCAGTGACTCAGCAACCCAGGCTCTTTCCATCTTGTGGCCCCACTGCATTCAAGTTTCAAAGTCATGCTAGCATCATCCAACAGGAGATAGGAGGAAGACCATGAGAATGAAGGATTACACGTGGGAAACCTTTCTCAGTGATGCTGAAAAGTGGTTTATATCCTTCCTGTATATAATCTATTCACCATAACTCTTCACGTAACCAACCAAACAGCAACGGAGATTGGGATATATTTTGGTGAATACGACAGTCTTTACCAGATATTCCCAGGTGGCAATAGTGGTAAAGAATTCTCCAGTAATATAGGAGACGTAAGATGAAGTTTCGATTCCTAGGTCAGGAAGATCTCCTGGAGGAAGGCATGGCAACCCACTCCAGTATTCCTGCCTGGAGAATCCCTTGGACAGAGGAGCCTGGCAGCCTGGCAGGCTACAGCAAAGAGTTGGACATGACTTAAGAGACTTAGTACACATGCACAGTCTTCATTAGATTGACTAATAGAAGCCTGGAAATAAATTATTGCATCTCCTAGAAGCACAGGGCTTTCCTCCCCCACACCAAAGATAAATAGTCGTTTTGTCTTTTACATGCATGTGTCAACTAGGGACAGAACTCATATTAATTCAAAAAATAATTATTGAGCTCCTGTTAAGTTGCAGACACTATGCTGGGTAATACAGTTATAAAATCAGATATGATATGTATCATCAAAGAGCTTATGGTCAGGGACAAGAGTGAAAATGCAATGAACAATTAGAATGAACAAGGTGCTCTGATGAATCCAAGCTTCTATTCTGAGTAATAACGAGGGAAATTTGACTAGGCTCAGAGGGGTCAGAGGAGAACTGTAAGCAAAGGTGAAGCTTTAAATTAGTGTCAAAGAATAAAGAAGAATAGAGAGCAGTTCATGTAGAAATAATACTGTATGTGAATAAATACTGTATGGGCTAAGTAACTTAGCCCATTGACTGAGGTGAAGCTAGTCCGATGAATGAACGTAGGGATGGTGCTAAGGGTAAAGGTAATGATCTGATCAGAAAGACCTTTTGGGACTGAGGCTGTGGCTATCAATATGCATGAAAACTCAATGAAGCATTTTAAGCATGAAATATATGGTTAAAATTTCATTTGATGACAGTTTTTGCCATGATAAAATAATATATTAATCATCATATGGATTCTAACATTGTTGTCTTCAGTGTAATGATGCTCTGATTAATCGGTTGAAGACCTGTTTATCTGGCCACAGCCCTCTGATTTATAGACATGTAATTTTCCAATGTGGCTGCCACTTAAAAAATTCTGTTGTGATTCAGACTTGCCTTCATCTTCATGGATGACATAAAAATAACCCCCTTGTTTTAGGCTGCTGTGTGCCAGGTTGGTATACCTCCTACTTATTAAGGCTGTTAAAATGTTTACTAAGAACCTGTTTTCTGCTAGGCCCTTGCCTGGTGTGTGAGTGAAAAGTGAAAGTCACTCAGATGTGTCCAACTCTGTGTGACCCCATGGACTGTAACCTACCAGGCTCCTCTTTTCATGGGGATTCTTCAGGCAAGAATTCTGCAGTGGGTAAGGATTCCCTTCTCCAGGGGATTTTCCCAATCCAGAGATTGAACCCAGGTCTCCTGCATTGCTGGTGGATTCTTCACCATCTGAGCCACCAGGGAAGCCACTTAGGTGGTGGGAGGCATTATAAAGAGAAACAGCATGGAATGGTAGGGAAAACTCAGGTTTTGAAGCTCAACTCCCATCATTTACAATGGTGGGGTTGGGGGGGAGGGAATGGAGGAAGACTTTGGGAAACTTAGGCAACCTCTTTATCTTAGGCAACCTTTCTCATCTGCAAAATGGAGAAAATATTATCTACTTCAGAGTGTTGCTGTGAGCATTCAGTGATAATATTTGTAAACCACTTCAGTTCAGTTCAGTTCAGTTCAGTCACTCAGTCGTGTCCGACTCTGCAACCCCATGAACTGCAGCATGCCAGGCTTCCCTGTCCATCACCAACTCCCGGAGTTCACTCAGACTCACGTCCATTGAGTCAGTGATGCCATCCAGCCATCTCATCCTCTGTCGTCCCCTTCTCCTCCTGCCCCCAATCCCTCCCAGCATCAGAGTCTTTTCCAATGAGTCAAGTCTTTGCATGAGGTGGCCAAAGTACTGGAGTTTCAGCTTTAGCATCATTCCTTCCAAAGAAATCCCAGGGCTGATCTCCTTCAGAATGGACTGGTTGGATCTCCTTGCAGTCCATGGGACTCTCAAGAGTCTTCTCCAACACCACAGTTCAAAAGCAAGCATCGATTCTTCGGCGCTCAGCCTTCTTCACAGTCCAACTCTCACATCCATACATAACTACTGGAAAAACCATGGCCTTGACTAGACGGACCTTTGTTGGCAAAGTAACGTCTCTGCTCTGCTTTTCAATATGCTATCTAGGTTGGTCATAACTTTCCTTCCAAGGAGTAAGTGTCTTTTAATTTCATTGCTGCAATCACCATATGAAGTGATTTTGGAGCCCCCCAAAATAAAGTCTGACACTGTTTCCCCATCTATTTCCCATGAAGTAATGGGACCAGATGCCATGATCTTCATTTTCTGAATGTTGAGCTTTAAGCCAACTTTTTCACTCTCCTCTTTCATTTTCATCAAGAGGCTTTTTAGTTCCTCTTCATTTTCTGCCATAAGGGTGGTGTCATCTGTATATCTGAGGTTATTGATATTTCTCCCAGCAATCCTGATTCCAGCTTGTGCTTCTTCCAGTCCAGCGTTTCTCATGATGTACTCTGCGTATAAGTTAAATAAGTAGGGTGATAATATACAGCCTTGACGTACTCCTTTCCTGATTTGGAACCAGTCTGTTGTTCCATGTCCAGTTCTAACTGTTGCTTCCTGATCTGCATATAGGTTTCTCAAGAGGCAGGTCAGGTGCTCTGGTATTCCCATCTCTTTCAGAATGTTCCACAGTTTATTGTGATCTACACAGTCAAAGGCTTTGGCATAGTCAATAAAGCAGAAATAGATGTTTTTCTGGAACTCTCTTCCTTTTTCGATGATCCAGCAGATGTTGGCAATTTGGTCTCTGGTTCCTCTGCCTTTTCTAAAACCAGCTTGAATATCTGGAAGTTCATGGTTCACGTATTGCTGAAGCCTGGCTTGGAGAATTTTGAGCATTACTTTACTAGAGTGTGAGATGAGTGCAATTGTGCGGTAGTTTGAGCATTCTTTGGCATTGCCTTTCTTTGGGATTGAAATGAAAACTGACCTTTTCCAGTCCTGTGGCCACTGCTGAGTTTTCCAAATGTGCTGGCATATTGAGTGCCGCACTTTCACAGCATCATCTTTCAGGATTTGAAATAGCTCCACTGGAATTCCATCACCTCCACTAGCTTTGTTCGTAGTGATGCTTTCTAAGGCCCAATTGACTTCACATTCCAGGATGTCTGGCTCTAGGTGAGTGAGCACACCATCATGATTATCTTGGTTGTGAAGATCTTTTTTGTACAGTTCTTCTGTGTATTCTTGCCACCTCTTCTTAATATCTTCTGCTTCTCTTAGGTCCATACCACTTAAGTGTGCTAAAAAAATGGGGGCTGGGGTGGCATATGACATGGTCTCCTTGCCCATACAGACATTGCTAATCAACCATGTAACAATTTTCTGCTGAGCCAGACTCAGCTTGGGGTGATACTTGTATGAAGTAATTTTATTAAAATACAGTAGCCCTATATGTCCAGTCATCAGAAAAGACAGGCTTCATGCAGGATAGGCATGAGCTTGGGCCCATGGGATGTTGGTAGTGTTTATTTGAACTCCGCGTTTTGTGTCTGACTCTTTGTGGCTGGACTTCCATGAAAATTTAGAGCAATTCTTTCATCTTGCTTGCACCATGGTTTGCTCTACACTAGCTTGTCATACGGAGAAGGCAATGGCATCCCACTCCGGTACTCTTGCCTGGAAAATCCCATGGATGGAGGAGCCTGGTAGGCTGCAGTCCATGGGGTCGCTAAGAGTCGGGCACGACTGAGCGACTTCCCTTTCACTTTTCACTTTCATGCATTGGAGAAGGAAATGGCAACCCACTCCAGTATTCTTGCCTGGAGAATCCCAGGGACAGAGGAGCCTAGTGGGCTGCTGTCTATGGGGTTGCACAGAGTCAGACACGACTGAAGCGACTTAGCAGCAGCAGCTTGTCATATAGAATTTGCTAGTCATTCTCCATCTGGAGACAGTTAATAGAACTAATTAGGACTACAATAAGCAACAATTGAGTTATGATCCTAAGGTCTCTATTCATAGTGATTATAGAGATTCACTTTCTAGAGCAGCTGTAGCACAAAATGTTTCCCACAAGACACAATCCAGTAGTTGGTATTGGTTGCCTGGAGTGCTGTACTGCCAGGGAGTCTGGAATTCTGGGTTCCGTGAGAGTTTGGCCATGATCAAACGGCAATGCTTGACATGAGCAAGAAACAGAGGAAAAGTGCACAAGCTAGTCATTTGTCTGCAGGGGAGGTTAGAGACCGTTGAACCATGCTCCTTATTATTTTTCTTATGAAGAAATTGAGATCCAGAGAAATTGTCTCTTGATAGAAGAAATTTCTAGAGACAGAATTGGATAAGAATCCCAAACCCCTAGTTCCAAGGATCTGGGTCAAGTCCTGTTTTCTTTTTCACGGTATCTTATTTCATAGCATTACCAAGAGACCCTTCAGACATATTTCATGAGTAGGTCCTGGAATTAATACTGTATTTGCTATTTTTGTTTTTAGTTTTTATTCCCCAGCATTGTTAAGGCATCATTTACTTTTAAGAAAATTTGCCCATTTAAAATGTACGGTTTGATGAGTTTGGCAAGTGTCTACAGTCATATAACCACCTTCACAGTCAAAACATGGAACGTTTCTATCTCTCCAGAAAGTATCCGTGTTTCCCTTTGCAGTCAATTCTCTTCCCCGAGTCTCGCCATCCCGGCAGTGATCTGCTTTCTGTGACTATAGTTTTGCCTTTTATAGAAGTTATATAAATGGAATCATATAGTATGTAGTCTGTTTTACTTGACTTCTTTCATATATCAGAGATTCACTCATTTTATTGCATGCCACTATTTTATTCTTTTCACAGCTGGGTAGTATTTCATACTATGTATACACCACAATCTGTTTACTTATTGATCAGTTGATGAAAATCTGGATTGTTTTCAGTTTTTGGTTATTATGAACACTGCTGCTATAAACATGCAAATGCAATTTATTGTGTGATAATAATTTTCATCCATCTTGGGTAAATATTTAAGAATAGGACTGCTCAGTCATATATATGTTTAACTTTGTGAGAAACAGCTAAGGCTTTCCAAAGTGGCTGTACTATTTTGCATTCCTACCAGGAATGTAGGACAATTCTGATCGATTTGTATCACTGTCAAAACTTGGTATTGTCTTCCAAATTTAAGCCATTGTGCTAGGTTGTCTAACAGTTTCTCATGGTGGTTTCAGTTTGTAATTACCCTGATGACTTGTGACGTTGAACATCTTTTCACTTGATATTTGACCATATGCATATTAGAGCACCCATTCAAATATTTTGCCCATTTAAAATGTTAATATATGCCTTCTCATTGAGTTGTAAGACATTCTTGGTATACTGGATACAAGCACTAGGATTTGCAAATCTTTTGTCCTGGTCTATGACTTGTTTTCTAGTTACTTGAAATGTATTTTTTAAAAGTTAACTTAAAAAATAAACCTGAAGTCCATTCTCATCTAATTTTCTTCTCTTTTCATGCTATTCTGTTGCTAAGAAATCTGTGCTGCCTAAGAAATCCAATTTCACAAAAAATTTTGGGTTTTTTTTTAGAAGTTTTCTAACTTTAGTACTTATGTCCTATTCATGGAGTTAATTTTTGTGTTTGTTGTGAGGTAGGGGTTGATTTTCTTTCTATTTCGTGCATACAGACATCTGTTGGTTTCAGCACTATTAGGTGAAATAACTATCATTTTGTCCAATTACCTTGCCATCTTTGTTTAAAAAAAAAAAATCAATTGATTTAGAAATACATATCTACTTCCGAGATCGCTCTTCTGTTCCACTGATGTTATGTTTACTCTTATGTCAACATCACACTGTATAGATGATAACAGCTTTACAATGACTTTGAAATCAGATGGTGTCATTCCTCTAGCCATTTACGTCCTCAAAATTGTTTTATGTATTCTAGGGCTATTGGTTTTTCATATAAAATTTCAAATCAGTGTGACTGATATCAAAATAAGCCTGATAGGTTTTTCAATGGAATCACACTGAATCTATAGATAATTTGGGTGAGAATTAAAATCTTGATAATATTAAATCTTCTAATTCTTGAATATGGAATAGACTTTCATTCACTTAGATCTTCTTTAAAAATTAAAAAACATTTTGAAGGAAATTAGTGTATAATAGGGCTTATCTTTTGTTGAATTTAACCTAAATATTTTAACTTTTGATATTCTTAAAAACAGGGCTTTATATTTCTCTTTGCCTGTATTTTTTTGGGTTATTTGATTTTTTTAGAACTTCATTTTAATGTTCATACTAACATTTAAACTATACTTGTTTGCATTTTTTCGGCTGTTCTATGGGCTACAATATACAGTAGATCTTGAACTTTTTACAGACCGATTTTCAGCTAATCTTATACTACTTCATATAAAATACAGAACCTTTCAACCCATAGGTACATATCTCCTCTTTGTCCTCTATGCTGTATCTATATTCATCATCAAACAGCACAAGAGAATACTATAACTTTGGACTTTAAACACTGTGTAGTAAGGAATTAATCTTGCTCAGAGAGGTCCATCATTGCTCTTGGCTCCTGTGAGGTGAGTCCCAAGTTCTTGGAATGTTCTGCCTGATACCCAGTGTCTGGGGGCTTTGAGCCACACCAATCTGATTCATGGTCGGACCTTTGGGTCACATGGTATCAGCTCAATCTCTGGAAGTGTTGGAAACTAAGGTCAGCCACGCAGGTGATCTACCATGTCTATGCAAGGGAACCCCAGGGCTTGGGTGAGCTTTCCCAGTTGGCAGTATTCCATGTGTGCTATCACATAGCATTTCGGGGATGAGTTAGAACTTTCCATGACTCTACTGGGAAAGGAGAGCTGGAAGCTCTGTCCATGGAACTCTCCTGGATTTTGCCATGTGTCTCTTTTCTTGAGGATTTTAATGTGTATCCTTTTGCTGAAATAAACTATAACGATAAGTGTAACAGTTTTTGATGAGCTCTGTGAATCCTAATGAATTACGGAATCTGAGGGTCTTGGGGACCCTGAACTTCCAGTTGGTATCAGAATGAGAGTGGTCTTGTGGATTTCCCTTTAAATTCTTAAACACGCATATGTTTTGTAGAGAAATTAAGGGAAGACAAAGCAAAAAATACAATCTTTGTATTTACACGGATATTTTAATTTGTGACACTTTTTTTTTTAGATTTATACTTCTATTCAGAATTATTTCCTTTCAGCATATTTTTGTCTTTTGTACTGCAGGTACAAAAGATGTATTGGTGATGCATCTTTTAGTTTTCCTTTATGTGATAATATTTTTATTTCACCTTTACCCTCATTCTTAAAGGGTTTTTCCCCTCTACTAGATATAGAATTCTAGGTTGACAGTTTTTTTTTTTTTTTTTTTCTCCTTTCAATACTTCAAAGATGTTTTTGGACTTTTTTCTGGTCTCCACGCTTTCTGACAAGAAGCAACTAGTTAGTCAAATGATTATTCCTTTGTACATAGTCCGTCATTTTTCTCTTGTTTTCAAGCTTTGCTCTGTATATTCAGGTTTCAACAATTTGAAACAAAGCCTTCATATATTGTCATGCCTGGTGTTACCAAGCATATCAAGTTGTGAATTTATATGTTTCATCAAATTGGGGGGAAATTAATTTTTCAATTTTTTTCTTGCCCAGTTGTCTCTTTCTTTAAGGAGTTATAATTACATGTATATTCAACAACTTGATACAATTTATTGGGTCTTTGAAGTTTGGTTGCTTAAAAATCTTTTTTCTCTTTGATATTGCTGCTGCTGCTAAGTCACTTCAGTCGTGTCCGACTCTGTGCGACCCCATAGATGGCAGCCCACCAGGCTCCCCCGTCCCTGGGATTCTCCAGGCAAGAACACTGGAGTGGGTTGCCATTTCCTTCTCCAATGCATGAAAGTGAAAAGTGAAACTGAAGTCACTCAGTCGTGTCCGACTGTTAGCGACCCCATGGACTGCAGCCCACCAGGCTCCTCGGTCCATGGGATTTTCCAGGCAAGAGTACTGGAGTGGGTTGCCATCGCCTTCTCCAATCTCTTTGATATTTACTTTGGATAATTTTTGTTGATCTACCTTAAGTTTCTGGAGAAGTCAGTATAGCTGCCCTGAAATCATTATCTGTTAAGTCAAACATTTAGATATACTTAGGGTTAATTTTTCTCTTAAGAGTATGGATGAAAACATATTACTCTTATACTGCTAACACTCTATGTTTGAAAAGATAATAAAAAGTCTTACTCTTTGAACAAAAAGAAGAGTATGCCCCATTTTTCTTCTTCATCTGTTGATGGTGATTATATCCAGGACATTATGAATGTTAAGTTATAGTAGAGAGTAGATTGTAATACTTTTCTCTGGTGACTGCTGTTTATTTTGTCAAGCAAACAATTTTCATGGTTTGTACTAGAACTAGAAACTAAATTTCTGTGTAGTAGGTCCAAGCTTAGAGGCTGTCTTTTGTCTTAGCATAACTGTCTTGCATCTGTTTTGTACATGAATGGTTCAAATTTCAGATGGAATTTGGAGAATCCCTTTCTGACCATTTTTCCTACAGGGCTCCCCATCTTTCTTCACTAATTGGTTCCCTCCTATTTGGTCTTTTGTAAATTCCCAGGACAAAAAGATTGCAGTTTTTTCATCAGTGCCCCCACTGTCATTGAATCCCTACTGACCATACCTAGTCCCAGGCTAAAAGGACAGTAAGGGAAACTCACTTTATACAACTCCTTTCTTATGACCATGAACTCCTCCATAAGAATCAGGTTATATCATTTCACTCTCTAGTGACTTCAGCTACCAATTTTTCACATTATACCCAGATTTTATTGCTATTATCTGCAGCAGGATCTGTATCTTACTTGGCAATTACCTCACATTTTCTTTACAGCCAGCTTTTAACTAGTAAATTGGGATTTTTGCCTGTGTGGGTGGCATCCCATGGTTGCCTGCAGGGATCTCAGCCTCTTAGATATTGATTACTCTTAAGTAAGTGTCAGTGAGGATTTTCATTTAATTTTATTAAAATCAGTGCAAATTGATGCAAATTACATGCCCACATATAAGATAATAGTATACTAGCTATGACTTACATTTAGAATTAACTAAAATTAATTTATAGCTTTTGAAATGAAAAAGATGGGCCTAAGGAATAATTCCATTTGGTGTTGATATCTACTTCATTTTTAAGATAATAATATTTATATATAAACAGTACCTGAAAATTACTTCACTTTCATAAGATTCCAAGAGTGTACAATTATCACTAGGTATATCAGTGCCTTGGGCCAATCTCGCCCTATTATTTTTAACAAGAGCAGGGATAGGAACTTGCTGATAAGATCTGTTGCAGTTATTAGCTAAGCCATTTTAGAGAGGAATCCTAGTGCTACAGAAAATATGGTTAATGCAGACACAAACTCCAAAACTTAGCTGTCCATTTCATCATTTATAAGCAAATCTCATCTGATGTTGGCCAAGTTACTGAAGAAGAATTCTTGTCCTCAGTTTTCTCACTTGTGATGAACAGACAGACATGTGGAGTTATGGTGAAAATAGAAGAAATAAGGAAATTAAAACAGCTCACACAGTGCTGGGCACATAGCAAGTTTAGCAAATATCTATGGTAAGGACCCTTTGGTGGTTTTATAATGTGTCAACAATTGGCTTAGCTGAATGACATTTCCCAGAATTCCTTTTCCATTTAGAGTGGGCAACAGAAGAGCTTTCTGTTTTTTTTGTTTTAATTTTTATTGGAATATAGTTGTTTCACAATGTTGTTTTATTTTCTGCTGTACAGCCTAGTAAACCAGCCATATGTATACATATAGCCCCTCTTTTTGGAACTTCCTTCCCATTTTAAGTCACCGCAGAGCACTGAAAGCTCAGTTGGTAAAAGCTCTGTAATGCAGGAGACCCCAGTTCGATTTCTGGGTTGGGAAGATCCCCTGGAGGAGGGCATGGCAACCCACTCCAGTATTCTTGCCTGGAGAACCCCCATGGACAGAGGAGCCTGGTGGGTTATAGTCCGCGGGGTCGCAGAGTCAGACATGAGTGAGCGACTAAGCACAGCACACACAGAGCACTGAGAGTTCCTGAACTGTACAGTAGGTTCTCATTATCTATTTTATACATAGTATCAATAGTGTGTATATGTCAATCCATCTCCCAATTCACCCCACTGCCATAAAAATACATGGTGTCCATACATTTGTTCTCTCCGTCTGTTAGAAGAGATTTAAGAGGGATATTTAGAGGCCAAAGCAAGGTGACTATCACTGTGTATTTTATACATATTGTTATTTATTTGTTTCCTCACCTCACTGGCGTGAGGCAGCGGATGGGCCTAGAACTGCCTAACTTCTCCCTGAGCCATCCTTAATGTATCTGACTCCTGGACCATTTGCTTGAGTTTAGTCCCTTGACTGAAGGCCCACTGCTGTACGGTAGCAGTGTAATCAGTCAAGGGTAATGAGAACTGAGGAAAGTCTCAGTCTGTCCTTGGGGGTTCCAGCTCATATCTGTGGGTTCCCAACTGACCTTATTCTCCCTGGCTCTACATCCTTCTTCCCTTCTGCTGGCCTGTTCTGTGGCTTCCAGCTCCAGTGTCAGACAGGAGGCAATATACTTACAGAGACTGACAAACCAGAATCCCACAGTTGCATTAACTCAAATCTCTAGGACAAATCGTAATCTTTGTCTGTCTGTCTGCCTCTCTCCACACACATGCATGTGCTGTGCAGACATACACCCACACCGCTTCTCTGACTGCTCCCTGATACAAACAATATTTGAGAGTCAGTCAACTTGTACTACTCAACTTAAGTTTAAAAACCCACCTTTAGGGGAGGAGGAGCTAAGATGGTGGAGGAGTAGGACGGGGAGAACACTTTCTCCCCCACAAATTCATCAAAAGAACATTTAAACGCCGAGTAAATTCCACAAAACAACTTCTGAATGCCGGCAGAGGACATCAGGCACCCAGAAAAGCAACCCAAGTCTTCAAAAGGAGAGAGAAAAAATACAGCTCCACCCACCAGAACACTGACACAAGCTTCCCTAACCAAGAAACCTTGACAAGCCACCTGTACAAACCCACACAGAGCAAGGAAATGCCACAATAAAGAGAACTCCACAAACTGCCAGAATACAGAGAGGACACCCCAAACTCAGCAATTTAAACAAGATGAAGAGACGGAGGAATACCCAGCAGATAAAGGAACAGGATAAATGCCCACCAAACCAAACAAAAGAGGAAGAGATAGGGAATCTACCTGATAAAGAATTCCGAATAATGATAGTGAAATTGATCCAAAATCTTGAAATCAAAATGGAATCACAGATAAATAGCTTGGAGACAAAGATTGAGAAGATGAAAGAAAGGTTTAACAAGGACCTAGAAGAAATAAAAGAGAGTCAATATATAATGAATAATGCAACAAATGAAATTAAAAACACTCTGGAGGCTACACATAGTAGAATAACAGAGGCAGAAGATAGGATTAGTGAATTAGAAGATAGAATGGTAGAAATAAATGAATCAGAGAGGATAAAAGAAAAACGAATTAAAAGAAATGAGGACAATCTCAGAGACCTCCAGGACAATATTAAGCGCTACAACATTCGACTCATAGGGGTCCCAGAAGAAGAAGACAAAAAGAAAGACCATGAGAAAATACTTGAAGAGATAATAGTTGAAAACTTCCCTAAAATGGGGAAGGAAATAATCACCCAAGTCCAAGAAACCCAGAGAGTCCCAAACAGGATAAACCCAAGGCGAAACACCCCAAGACACATATTAATCAAATTAACAAAGATCAAACACAAAGAACAAATATTAAAAGCAGCAAGGGAAAAACAACAAACAACACACAAGGGAATTCCCATAAGGATAACAGCTGATCTTTCAATAGAAACTCTTCAAGCCAGGAGGGAATGGCAAGACATACTTGAAGTGATGAAAGAAAATAACCTACAGCCCAGATTATTGTACCCAGCAAGGATCTCATTCAAATATGAAGGAGAAATCAAAAGCTTCTCAGACAAGCAAAAGCTGAGAGAATTCAGCACCACCAAACCAGCTCTCCAACAAATACTAAAGGATATTCTCTAGACAGGAAACACAAAAACGGTGTATAAACTTGAAACCAAAACAATAAAGTAAATAGCAACGGGATCATACTTATTAGTAATTACCTTAAACGTAAATGGGTTGAATGCCCCAACCAAAAGACAAAGACTGGCTGAATGGATACAAAAACAAGACCCCTACATATGTTGTCTACAAGAGACCCACCTCAAAACAGGGGACACATACAGACCGAAAGTGAAGGGCTGGAAAAAGGTTTTCCACGCAAATAGGGACCAAAAGAAAGCAGGAGTAGCAATACTCATATCAGATAAAATAGACTTTAAAACAAAGGCTGTGAAAAGAGACAAAGATGGTCACTACATAATGATCAAAGGATCAATCCAAGAAGAAGATATAACAATTATAAATATATATGCACCCAACACGGGAGCGCCGCAGTATGTAAGACAAATGCTAACAAGTATGAAAGGAGAAATTAACAATAACACAATAATAGTGGGAGACTTTAATACCCCACTCACACCTATGGATAGATCAACTAAACAGAAAATTAACAAGGAAACACAAACGTTAAATGATACAATAGACCAGTTAGACCTAATTGATATCTATAGGACATTTCATCGCGAAACAATGAACTTCATCTTTTTCTCAAGCGCACATGGAACCTTCTCCAGGATAGATCACATCCTGGGCCATAAATCTAGCCTTGGTAAATTCAAAAAAATAGAAATCATTCCAAGCATCTTTTCTGACCACAATGCAGTAAGATTAGATCTCAATTACAGGAGAAAAACTATTAAAAATCCCAACATATGGAGGCTGAACAACACGCTGCTGAATAACCAACAAATCACAGAAGAAATCAAAAAAGAAATCAAAATTTGCATAGAAACGAATGAAAATGGAAACACAACAACCCAAAACCTGTGGGGCACTGTAAAAGCAGTCCTAAGGGGAAAGTTCATAGCAATACAGGCATACCTCAAGAAACAAGAAAAAAGTCAAATAAATAACCTAACCCTACACCTAAAGCAACTAGAAAAGGAAGAAATGAAGAAACCCAAGGTTAGTAGAAGGAAAGAAATGTTAAAAATTAGGGCAGAAATAAATGCAAAAGAAACAAAAGAGACCATAGCAAAAATCAACAAAGCCAAAAGCTGGTTCTTTGAAAGGATAAATAAAATTGACAAACCATTAGCCAGACTCATCAAGAAACAAAGGGAGAAAAATCAAGTCAATAAAATTAGAAATGAAAATGGAGAGATCACAACAGACAACACAGAAATACAAAGGATCATAAGAGACTACTATCAACAATTATATGCCAATAAAATGGACAACGTGGAAGAAATGGACAAATTCTTAGAAAAGTACAACTTTCCAAAACTGGACCAGGAAAAAATAGAAAATCTTAACAGACCTATCACAAGCACGGAAATTGAAACTGTAATCAAAAATCTTCCAGCAAACAAAAGCCCAGGTCCAGATGGCTTCACAGCTGAATTCTACCAAAAATTTAGAGAAGAGCTAACACCTATCCTACTCAAACTCTTCCAGAAAATTGCAGAGGAAGGTAAACTTCCAAACTCATTCTATGAGGCCACCATCACCCTAATACCAAAACCTGACAAAGATCCCACAAAAAAAGAAAACTACAGGCCAATATCACTGATGAACATAGATGCAAAAATCCTTAACAAAATTCTAGCAATCAGAATCCAACAACACATTAAAAAGATCATACACCATGACCAAGTGGGCTTTATCCCAGGGATGCAAGGATTCTTCAATATCTGCAAATCAATCAATGCAATACACCACATTAACAAATTGAAAAATAAAAACCATATGATTATCTTAATAGATGCAGAGAAAGCCTTTGACAAAATTCAACATCCATTTATGATAAAAACTCTCCAGAAAGCAGGAATAGAAGGAACATACCTCAACATAATAAAAGCTATATATGACAAACCCACAGCAAACATTATCCTCAATGGTCAAAAATGGAAAGCATTTCCTTTAAAGTCAGGAACAAGACAAGGGTGCCCACTCTCACCATTACTATTCAACATAGTTTTGGAAGTTTTGGCCACAGCAATCAGAGCAGAAAAAGAAATAAGGAATCCAAATTGGAAAAGAAGAAGTAAAACTCTCACTATTTGCAGATGACATGATCCTCTACATAGAAAACCCTAAAGACTCCACCAGAAAATTACTAGAACTAATCTATGATTATAGTAAAGTTGCAGGATATAAAATCAACACACAGAAATCCCTTGCATTCCTATACACTAATAATGAGAAAACTGAAAGAGAAATTAAGGAAACAATTCCATTCACCATTGCAACGGAAAGAATAAAATACTTAGGAATATATCTACCTAAAGAAACTAAAGACCTATATATAGAAAACTATAAAACACTGGTGAAAGAAATCAAAGAGGACACTAATAGATGGAGAAATATACCATGTTCATGGATTGGAAGAATCAATATAGTGAAAATGAGTATACTACCCAAAGCAATTTATAGATTCAATGCAATCCCTATCAAGCTACCAACGGTATTCTTCACAGAGCTAGAACAAATAATTTCACAATTTGTATGGAAATACAAAAAACCTCAAATAACCAAAGCGATCTTGAGAAAGAAGAATGGAACTGGAGGAATCAACCTACCTGACTTCAGGCTGTATTACAAAGCCACAGTTATCAAGACAGTATGGTACTGGCACAAAGACAGAAATATTGATCAATGGAACAAAATAGAAAGCCCAGAGATAAATCCACGCACATATGGACACCTTATCTTTGACAAAGGAGGCAAGAATATACAAAGGATTAAAGACAATCTCTTTAACAAGTGGTGCTGGGAAAACTGGTCAACCACTTGTAAAAGAATGAAACTAGAACACTTTCTAACACCATACACAAAAATAAACTCAAAATGGATTAAAGATCTCAACGTAAGACCAGAAACTATAAAACTCCTAGAGGAGAACATAGGCAAAACACTCTCCGACATACATCACAGCAGGATCCTCTATGACCCACCTCCCAGAATATTGGAAATAAAAGCAAAAATAAACAAATGGGACCTAATTAAACTTAAAAGCTTCTGCACAACAAAGGAAACTATTAGCAAGGTGAAAAGACAGCCTTCAGAATGGGAGAAAATAATAGCAAATGAAGCAACTGACAAACAACTAATCTCAAAAATATACAAGCAACTCCTACAGCTCAACTCCAGAAAAATAAATGACCCAATCAAAAAATGGGCCAAAGAACTAAATAGGCATTTCTCCAAAGAAGACATGCAGGTGGCTAACAAACACATGAAAAGATGCTCAACATCACTCATTATCAGAGAAATGCAAATCAAAACCACTATGAGGTACCATTTCACACCAGTCAGAATGGCTGCGATCCAAAAGTCTACAAGCAATAAATGCTGGAGAGGGTGTGGAGAAAAGGGAACTCTCTTACACTGTTGGTAGGAATGCAAACTAGTACAGCTACTATGGAGAACAGTGTGGAGATTCCTTAAAAAACTGGAACTAGAACTGCCTTATGATCCAGCAATCCCACTGCTGGGCATACACACTGAGGAAACCAGAAGGGAAAGAGACACGTGTACCCCAATGTTCATCACAGCACTGTTTACAATAGCCAGGACATGGAAGCAACCTAGATGCCCATCAGCAGATGAATGGATAAGAAAGCTGTGGTACATATACGCAATGGAGTATTACTCAGCCATTAAAAAGAATACATTTGAATCAGTTCTAATGAGATGGATGAAACTGGAGCCTATTATACAGAGTCAAGTAAGCCAGAAAGAAAAACACCAATACAGTATACTAACGCATATATATGGAATTTAGAAAGATGGTAACAATAACCCTGTGTACAAAACAGCAAAAGAGACACTGATGTATAGATCAGTCTTATGGACTCTGTGGGAGAGGGAGAGGGTGGGGAGATTTGGGAGAATGGCATTGAAACATGTATAATACCATATATGAAACGAGTCACCAGTCCAGGTTCGATGCACGATACTGGATGCTTGGGGCTGATGCACTGGGACGACCCAGAGGGAGGGTATGGGGAGGGAGGAGGGAGGAGGGTTCAGGATGGGGAACACAGGTATACCTGTGGTGGATTCATTTCGATATTTGGCAAAACTAATACAATATTGTAAAGTTTAAAAATAAAATAAAATTAAAAAAAAAAAAAATAAAACCCACCTTTAATGGCCTGTGACCATGGCTATTAATACAGTATCTTGGTGCTCTTGAAAATAACCATGGTTTTATGCTACTAAAAGCATCTGAAGAACACCAGCCCTTCTAACAATAATAAAAATAAGATTAATTAATGCTTCTTTAGTATTTACTGCACTGTGCATAAGATATAAGAGTAAATATTTCATAAGAATCCTACAAAGGAGATTTTGTTTTCATCCCCATTTTACAGATGGGAAACTGAGGCCACAGGTAAGTAACTTCCTACAGTCATACATTTAGCATAGAGCCAGTATTCACACACACCATGCTGGTTTCAAAGCCTGTGCTCTTAAATACAATGTTACATGGCTTTCTGATGACAAGGTAAGTAAAATTCTACCTTGAGTAGAAACCAGCTGACAACATCACTGAAAGTTTACTTAGGAATGATATGGATGTGAGTGGGTGGCAGTTTCTTGAGGTTGAGAGTGACTGGGATGTGAGGATGGCTTTCCAGTCTTCTCACTTAGAAGATTATGTTCTTTCCTCAACAGTTTTGGGGTGTGTTCCTCAATCTCTTTCCTAATTCTTTTTCTCTTCCTACCGTCACCCTCCACTCCCGTTTTTTTTCTTTTTTGATTTCTGTCTTGACAGCATTCCAGACTGGAAATATTTTAAGGAACAGCTTGCTACATGGTACTTCACTAAAAATAATACAAGTCAAGTTGTTGGCAAAAGAGTCAGCCTTGGAGGAACACCAATTGTGCAGAGTTTAGAAAGCGGTATGGTTGCTGAGTCCTGGTTTCTCGAGCAGGATAAACGTCAGACTTGGTAGATGGTGGGGAGCCTGTCCAGATTCATGGAGGTGAGAATCATCTGACTCCCTGGTGGGCTCTGTTAACCTCAGAGAGTGAGGTCCCACTGGACAAACCTGCCGGGACAAACGGGCCTCACGGATCTGTGGAAGTGATCGGTCTGTGCCAATTCATCCTCCCCTCCCCATCTTTAATAGTTAGAATTCCGCAGGGCTCTGTTCTCCCTTCTTATTACTCTGCAGTCTCACCCACACCTACTTTGTTGCTGGGCTCCATCTGGTAGCCTAGTGGTTAAGAGTGTGGACTCTGGAGCCAGATTGGGTTTGAATTCTGGCTCAGGACCTAGCTGGGAGACTCTAATAATTCTGGGTCTCAGTTGTCTCATAGGTAAAATGGATTTAACAGTTGTACTTCCCTCAGAGGGTTGCTAGGAAGAGAAAACAATATTTATAAAGCATGTAGGCAGTGACTGGTAATTAGCAAGCATTTGAAAGTGTTTATTAAATTTGCAAATGTAACTAGTTTAGACTTTTCCACTGTATTCCAGACCCAACTGTCAACTCCTTTCTCCACTTGGATATGACACAAGCAACATTTCCAGAACCGAACTCAATCTCTCCTAAATCATCCTCTGCCTTTGGAGGTCTCAATGTCAGGGACATACCTCCTTTCCGTCTAGAAACATGAGAGTCACTTTCATCCATTAAATTATTGACTCTGTCTTCTAAATATCTTTTAAATCCTTCTATTTCTATCAACTTGGCCACTCTGGTGGACAAAGTCACCATCTGCTTCTGGACCACAATGATGAATATAAACACAAATTGTCTCCCTATACCTGTACTTACACTTTTCCAGTTGATTCCCCAAACTGTGAAAAAGGAGATCTTTGAAAATAAGAAAATATGACAATGACAAGGACTTGAAAAAGGAAAAAAAACATGCCACCCCTCCTATGGATTTTCATTGTTGCTAGTTTCTAAAGCTTCAGATCCTTGTATTACCAAGACTCCAAGTGCTCTGCCTCTGTTTACCTCTCCAGCTTCCATTCTCACCCTCCCCCTGCTTTCTTCTGAGCCATATTCTTTTAGTTCATGGAACACTTCACATTCCCTTCCATCTCAGAACCTTCAAAGGTGTAGTTCCCTCTGCTTGAAATAGTACTGCTTTCTCTTCTTGCCATGTCCCCTCGCTACCTCCCCTCATTTAACTCTTTCAAGATGCCACTTGGATCTCTCTCCTTCTATCCCAGACCACTCTGATATCCTAGTTGGATATCCCACCCTTGCTTATACTTTACATCTCTTGCTACAATCTCAATATTTTCTTTACTGAATTTCTGTCTTTCCACTTGGCTTTTCACTAGGCAAAGGCTTTCTCTTGTTCTGTGTTGTATTTCTGACACAGGGAATGAGTCCCATAGATGGTTGTTTGGTAAAGCAAGCAAATATGTATAAGGTTTTACTCTTGTCATCACACCTTTGATCAGGTCAGTGGGCACAGATGAGTAAAACAAGGAGTGGCTGCCCCATACCAACCCCCAACACTTAAAAAAAAAAGATTGTATCCTGAATCTATAGATCCTAAACTACTAGAAAGGTAGCATTCATATATTTTTAAAAAGGTTTTGTTTCAAATTTTCTTGGCACAGTATCGAACCATGCTTGACATCCTGAAGACATTTACTTTCTGTAAATGCACATTATCTATGCTTTTTGCATACCTTACAAAGGAAAGTTCTCTTCCCAATTTCTTTTCCAAGGTGTGCCTTTATTCCTGTCTGTGACAGAACACAAAGAACAATCAAATCTCATTGTGACCTTTTATTTCAACTTTGTCCCTCAGTGCCCATAATGAGCCACAAATCTTTGAAATAGATCATTCTTTTTATCATCTCTCAGTGGCTAAGTCACTGGGAAAGCACAATGATATCCCAGGACAAAGCAAAGAGAATGAAGCCTGCCCAAAGGACACATTTACATTTTTAAGAATTTCTAGCTTTTTTGAGAAAATAACCCACAGTGAATGAATCAAACTTCATCAGACATTTACTTTAGGAGAACAAGATGAAAAGGAAGCAAAAGTGCTCATCAAATAGTCAATTACCTACTAGGAGACTGTGTATAATAACACAATATTTTATGTTATATAATATATAATATTTTTTATATGTGGTATAACATGAAAAAAATAAAATCACAAAAATTTGAATATAAATATTTATCTCTAATACACTAACATTTGTTTGTTTGCTTTGTTTTTGGTCTCAAGCAAAATTTCCCCAAATTTTACGTTTTTTCCTCACTCTCTTGACTCATGGCTACAGATTACAGCTGCATTTTCTTCTCTCTGTTGGGTGTGGAAATGAAGTAACAGAAAGCATTTTTTCTTTATAGTCCAGTGCGTCTTTCTTCTTTGCTTAACCCCTAAACTTTTCCAGTGATTTAAAACTGCATGTAAACCATTCCCATCATGCTCGTTGAGTTGAACACGATTACCGAGGTTGGTGGACAATCTAGGCTCTTGGGCATCTGGGAAGCCCAAAATGTTTATAGTTTTAAAGATTTCCATTATGTGGTTTCTCAGCTTTCATCTTCCCTAACTAAAAAGTCCTGTATGTGTCAGGAGACACATACAGATGACATTAGAGGATTTTGTGGCTCACATTTCAAAGGGAGTCATGGAAGTTTTGGGGTGTTTCTCACTTCTCACTACTGAAATAACTTTCAAAAGTTCAAACTGGTGTTTTTATTTTAATAATTAAGGGTTTGATATTCATGAATATAAAATGTTTATGCTGCTGCTGCTCAGTCACTTTAGTTGTGTCCAACTCTTTGTGACCCTATGGATTGTAGCTCTCCAGGCTCCTCTGTCCATGGGATTCTCCAGGCAAGAATACTGGAGTGGGTTGCCATGCTCTCCTCCAAGGGATCTTCCCAACCTAGAGATTGAACCCATACCTCTTATGTCTCCTGAATTCGCAGGCGGGTTCTTTACTACTAGTGCCACCTGGGAAGCCCAAAATGTTTATAGTTTTAAAGATTTCCATTAGGTGGTTTCTCAGCTTTCATCTTCCCTAACTAAAAAGTCCCAGTCTTGCTATTCTGTGTTCCAATGGTTCATGGGCCTTCCCTAGAGTAGTAGACATTTGTTACTTTGGGGCCAATCAGAGTCCAGTCCACCCCCAGTTGTTAACTGAGAATCCAATACTTGCCACTCTCACTATGTATAGTCCTGATGCAGCTGCCTTCAACATAGGACGAAGGATGGTATCTGAGCCATACTTGGTCACACAAAGCCTCATATTAGCGTGTCCACAGTGATTGGCTTAGAAACAGACATGTGACCAAACCAATGCCACTGAGATGCCACTGAAATATTTAATTACAATTTTTGAAATGAGACTGGTGTGTTTTAGGGGGATCAGTTTAATGTGAAGGAAATTATTTAAACATGAGGAGCATGTTCTGAGGCTGTGACAGTTGTCATAAAGGGGAAATCTGAGAATGGAACAGCTGTCATTAAATAGTAACCTTTCACAAACTTAGGATAAAGTGGAGGCTGGGACCTTAAAAATGTCACTAATGTCCTATATTAATCGGGTAGTGATCTCTGAGGCATAATGTGAATTATTTTGTAAAGTGTCTGAGAGCTCCAAAGATGAAATATATGATGGGAAAGCCTCAAGAACTTTTGAGGGCTGTGGGGCCATCTCATTACTGGCCATAAAAATGAGTTATAGTTGAGGGAAGAAAAGGAGATGCTGGTTTTGTGGGGCTACAGGACACACCAGTTCATTTGACAATTAATTAAATGAATTTCTTTCACATTAAATTGACAGGATTAGTATATCGTTATGACATATTATGTGGCAAAGACAAGCTTCAGCAAAGTAGATTATATTATTATTTAATTTTATGTGATTTTAAACATGCCCATAGGTGTTAAGGATACCTTCACTCTGTCATCACCCAGATCAAGAAATAGAATATTACCAGTTCCTTTAAAAGCTAAAAATAGTACTATATGACCCAGCAATTCCACTCCTGGGTATGTATTTGAAGAAAGGGAATACACTAATTCAAAAAGATACATGAACCCCAATGTTCACAGTGGCTTTATTTACAATAGCCATGCTATGGAAACAACCTAACTGCCCATCAACAGATGAGTGGATAAAGAGGTGGCATATATATATACAAGTACACACTGGAATATTATTCAGCCACAAGAAATGAAATTTTGCCATTTGTAACAACATGGATGGACATAGAGGATATTATGCTTAGTGAAATAAATCAGACAGAGAAAGACAAACACTATGCTTTCACTTACATGTGGAATCTGAAAAATAAAACAAATGAATATAACAAAAAATAAACAGACTCACAGATAACAGAGAACAAACTAGTGGTTATCAGCAGGTAGGAGGATGGATTAAAGGGCAAGATTGGTGAAAGAGAATAAGAGGCACAAAGTACTGGGAATTCCCTGGCAGTCCAGTGGTGAAGACTCTGCACGTGCATGCTGAGGACTTGTGTTCAATCCCTGGTCAAGGAACTAAGATCCTGTAAGCCATGCAGACACAAATAAATAAAACATACCACAAGTATCTGAACACTATTTAAGAAAAAAAAATCACAAACTATTATGTATAAAATAAATAAGATACAAGGATATAATGTTGTTGTTGCTGTTTTGTCACTCAGTCATGTCTGACTCTTTCACAACCCCGGGGTCTGAACTCCGCCAGGCTCCTCTGTCTATAGGATTTCCCAGGCAAGAATACTGGTACAGCACAAGTAATATAATCAATATTTTATAATAAATTTACATGTATTATCTATAAAAATATTAAATCACTATGTTGTATACCTGAAATTTTATTGTATACCTGAAATTAAGTTTATTGTAAGTCAGCTATACACTGAGGAAACCAGAACTGAAATAGACACGTGTACCCCAATGTTCATCGCAGCAATGTTTATAATAGCCAGGACATGGAAGCAACCTAGATGTCCATCAGCAGATGAATGGATAAGAAAGCTGTGGTACATATACACAATGGAGTATTACTCAGCCATTAAAAAGAATACATTTAAATCAGTTCTAATGAGGTGGATGAAACTGGAGCCTATTATACAGAGTGAAGTAAGCCAGAAAGAAAAACACCAATACAGTATACTAACACACATATATGGAATTTAGAAAGATGGTAACAATAACCCTGTGTACAAGACAGCAAAAGAGACACTGATGTATAGAACAGTCTTTTGGACTCTGTGGGAGAGGGAGAGGGTAGGATGATTTGGAAGAATGGCACTGAAATATGTATAATATCATATATGAAACGAGTTGCCAGTCCAGGTTCGATGCACGATACTGGATGCTTGGGGCTGGTGCACTGGGATGACCCAGAGGGATGGTATGGGGAGGGAGGAGGGAGGAGGGTTCAGGATGGGGAACACATGTATACCTGTGGCAGATTCATTTTGATATATGGCAAAACCAATACAATATTGTAAAGTTAAATAAAATAAAATTTAAAAAAAAGAAATAAGTAAAATAAAAAATTATTTATACTACCATGCTACTGAAGTATTCAGCAGTAAAATATTCCAGAACAGTTTACTATTTTTCTTGATATATATTTTATTTATATCATATATTTTATTTTTATTTTATTTATATCATATATTTTATTTATATCATATTATTTTATTTTTATTTATATCATATATTTTATTTATATCCAGCACTTTCCCCTGGAGAAAAGTACAGACAGAATTATTATTATTATTAATGATTATGATGATAATAGGCATTTACTGCATACAAAGCATATACATTGTGCTAAAATCTTTTAATTCAACTTTTTCAAAAATTCTTTTAGGTACATGCCATAAGTGCCCTGTGTTGTAAATGGGAAAGCTGAGGCTTAGAGAGATTAAAAAACTTGCCCTCAATTACATAGCAGTGAAGTGGTTGAGCTGGGATTTGAACTCAGGCCTGCCTAATAGATGAACACATCTTGCTCCTATGATCACTGATAACATTAATTTGGTGCCAACCAACTTCTATATCCCAGACATATATTGAATGGCTTCTATTCATTATCCCCCTTACACTGCACTGCAACCCCATAAGGCAGTTCCTGGCATTCTTACCCAGTTGCGTGATAGAGGACTTTGACATACAGTATTTGGATTATTTTATGCCTTAAATAAGTTTCCCTCATGAATTTATGAGCACTTCCCTGGTGCCTCAGATGGTAAAGAATCCACCTGCAAAGCAGGAGATCAGGTTTGATACCTTGGTTGGGAATATCCCTTGGAGGAAGAAATGGCAACCCACTCCAGTATTCTTGCCTGGAGAATTCCGTGGACAGAGGAGCCTGGCAGGCTACTGTGCATGGGGTTGCAAAGAGCTGGACACGACTGAATGACTAACACTTTCACTTTTCACTTTCATGCATTTATGAAATCTGTGCATTGCTACATTCGCATGAATGAATATCAGTCATCAAAGGAAATGGAAGCTCTGAAGCAAACACAACAGAATACCTCTGTCTACTGCAGGCAGAAGTATAAGCAAATGAATCTATTCCACAGAGACAAATTCATTTTCCGGTAAAGCTTATTGAGTATTTTAAATTGGAGCCAGAAAAGAATTAAAGAATTAGTAGCTTATCACCTAGAACTAATAACCTTTGAAATATTTTTTCAGTAGCTTAACAAAAGTGATATTGTTTGCTTAAAAGGGCAACATTCTTAAGGAAATCGTAATACCACTTTAAAATAATAATTAAAATATTAATATTATTAGATTTTAATGTCTATATTCTCTGGTTTTATATTTAAAAGTACTCCTGTGTAGTCTTATAGTTTTTATGGAGGTGACAAAGTTATTTTAATTTGGTGTAGTGGAGATTTCTGGTTAGTATTTGGGTACCAGGAATGACCCCGGTCCCTGAGAATCACCAAGGATTAAGACTCAGTCCCTAGAAGATTTTTACTCCACTTTTTAAAATTTGATAATGTATATATCTTATTGAAGTACAGTTGACTTACAGTGTTTCAGATGCACAGCAAGGTGATTCGGTTATACATGTACATATATATTATTTTTGGGATTACTTTCCATTATAGGTTATTACAAGATATTGACTATAGTTCCCTGTACTATACATTTACTCCACTTTCAAACAATCCCCATGTTTGAAAGATGGGGATTCCTCTGTTTCCAGTCACCTTGCAAGTCACCAATAACTATTTTAAGCTAAAGATCTTTGGAAAGACTTTAACATTAATTTAGTAGAAGGAAAAATACATGTTTTCTTTTACTCCAGCTCTGATATGTTTCTGCCATACATAGAATTCCTATTAACATTTGAGGTTCTGCCTGTTGGAGTGAAAATCCAGCTCCTGTCTCAGAGCAGGTTAAGACCTTGTGATACCCTAAGTGTTTAAAAGAATTCTTTTCTTCAAAGACCTCTGCCAAATGAGGAGAGAGGGTTGGGTTTTACAACAGGCACACAAGGGACTTGACAATGATCTTTGAGTCTATGAAAGCTTATTGTACAAATGGGGATTTGGCAGTAGTGATATTTTTCAACTGCAATTCCAACTAATAGTAAGTAAAATATTAAAAAACAGTAAAGGCCAGAATTATAAAATTTTTAGAATTAAGAGACTAGAAATTTGTAAGGTGCTGATATCCTAAGGGAAATTGAGGCATTTCTTTTAAATATTTAATCATGTGCATAGAGCTTTTAGGGAGGGGATGGAACTAACATAATTTGAAGTCCTTCTGTGTGTCATTCTGTGCAGGCCACAAAAACCCTCTAACATATTTTCTTATGGTTTATGTTTTGTCAGAGAGGAAACAGAGGCTCAAAGCTGTTAAATTGCCTGAAGACATGTAGCCTGTGAGAAGCAGAATAGGAATTCAAACCCAGCTCTATTTGGCTCCAAAGCCTGTATACTTTCCATTATATCATCCTCCATCCTTTTATGGGATGATTTAATTGCCAACTGGGGATAAAATAAATGGCCTTTGAAATTCTTTCCATTGCCTTGATTCTGTGCTCCCTGACTTGATTTCAATGTTGGCCACCACATTGCTTAGCAATCTGTATATACAGAGAGGATTGGGCTAGGAAACAATGGAACATGGTGAGTTTAATGTAGATATTCAAATTTAAGTTCTCCCTCTTACTGGGTCATAAAATCTCAGCAAGGAAGGATCTTAGAACTCATCAGGTACAAGCTAAGTCCAGTGTTTAACTCAATCCCCACCCCCCTCTCTTTTAGCAAATATTCATTTGGTCTCATGTGTTAGCAAGTGGAGAAAGCTCATGGTTTGTCTGTGTTCACTGCTCTATCGTGAAGATTTTTCCTTACTGCTGTTCTCTTCAGCATTTTGTAGTTGCTTATTCAGTAGACTTGGATAGACATCAGGTTATAAATGAAAGAGAAAAGGGCAAGCCATTTCAAAGCTGTCCTCTCTCTCACATAATTCATTACAGACCCCCTGGTGCACAGTTGACATCTTAGGTGGTATTTGAGCACATGAAAGTTGACCTTAGTGCTTTGCCCTTAGTCTGTGGTCTTATTAACTGGCTTTCAATACATTCCCCCCCATGTACCTTAAAGATAGTGAAAGATGGAGAAATGCTTCTGGACTCTTCTAAGCAAATAAGAAAACGATGGGCCTGAAGAGTAAGGGTTGGCAAGAACATGTCATTAGTAGCTTGATTTGAAGGTGGCTCCTAAGAGCTCAGTAATTTCAGTGAGTGTCTGAGAAAAGATTTGGAAGGGGAGAAACAATCCATGATGGATGAAATAACTGACAGAAGGGAGTGGAGAAGCCAAGAAGAATCGGGTGAAAACGGTGCTTACCCTAAACATATCCAGGACTGACAGAGAATAGGGGCAAAGTCCCCATGCAAGAACGGCACTCCATGCCTAATGACCCCTGCCATCTTGTTACTTGGACTTCACTTAGCTGTTTTATTTTGTCTTGTGTGTGATAAGTTAAATACTTGTCTAAGTCCGGCCACAAGAGTGAAATTAAGAGCAGTGAACCACAGCTTAGTCAGTCACCTTTGAAGGCTCCAGGACCTTGCTCCTTGCCTCTTATGCAGAGAGTCAGTGTTCCAAATAGGCTTAGTGACAGCACTTTTTCATTTGGTAAAGGACCTGTACTTAGAAATGGTTTTTAATAATAATTGAGTTTAGGAGGAAAAGAGGCAAAAATTGTCCTGTTCCTCAGTACACTCAGCAGGAAGAAAATAGAGCAAAATACGGCATATGGAGAATTGTCTTCTTTCCCGGAAGTCACAAACTGACGTTAAGAAGCAACAGAATGTAAAAACAAGGGGCCATTTTCCTTGTTTCATTATCAAATGGATCCTGATTTAGGGGTTCTTGGAGTAACCTGTTTCTCTAGGCCTAACCAGCCTGAGGTTAAAAACAGAGTCATAAAGACAGAACAAAACAATTCATTTTACTCTGGCCCTGGTTTACTAGAACTTCCATTGCTTTTGAATTTCCCCTCATTATCCTGGAAACCCAAAAGTTACTTCACTTGTATTCTCAAGCCAGTCATCTAGGCTACCATCTGCCAGGAACCACTTTTCTCCTGACTTACTCAGCAGCTAAGAAGTTGCTAGAAGCCAATGAGAGCCCCGTGACTTGGGCTGGAAGGTGTCAGGTCCCCGTCCTAAGTGACCCATTACCCTCACGTCTTATACCACAGACGCAGGCAGACACATGTGATTTCTACAGCCTACGGTTTCTGTTCCATATTCCAATGTGCTCCAGTTTGTCTTGGTGGAAGACAGTACTTCAATGTGGCCTAGACGGTAGATTTTAAAATCAGAGATTTGAGTTAGAATCTTGGATCTGGCACTTTTTAGCTGCATGTTCACAGGCAAGATGTATTTCTCCTCTGTAGTTTATTTTTCTGTAAAATGGGAAAAATAATGACCATAACATAGGGTCACTGTGATGATCATGACAATGTGTTTGATTAAGATTATATATGGTGTTTTGTGATTAGAAAATGTACAATACACGTTAATTATTATATGACCATCTATCGTCCATGTTACCGAATATGTTTCTTTATGCTATCACTGTCTAAATATATTTTTAGTAAAACAGCTCTTAAAGGTTTTTATTTATAGTCTCTACTCCCAAGGGAACTGAGTGGGGAATGAATGATTTGAATGATCATTTCTTGCCCAAATGACCCTCTCCTCCAACCCTGTTCCACTGTCTTGAAACAAACATACTCTCCTCCAGTCCCCTCATTTTACCATAAGCTATTTCCTAGGGAGATCCTCAATACTTCATGCCAACAGAGCTCTGAGGGGTCGACCAGTGAACCTCCAGGCAGAGACAGACAAGTCTGAATCCTGGTATAAACACAGTGAAGATCACTAACATATAAAGAAGGATTTGGCAATGGCTAGATGGTAGATGAGAATGTAAAGGAAACAACATAAAAAGAGGAAAAAAAGTAAGATAAATTCAAGTCCCCAAGAGATGAAGAAAGATGAATATTTAACAGAGTACTTTTTAGGAGTCAAAGATCATATTTCAATTTACATTTTCCTTTAGAAAATGAATATGTATAAGCCAGAAAATGTCTTTTATTGCATCTTAAGTACAGCCAGATCTTGCTTTATTGTTTCACAGGTAACTCATTTTTTTAAACTGAAGGAACACTGTGTCAAGCATGTCTATTGTCATCATTTTTCCCAATAGCATTTGCTCACTTCATGTCTTGGGGTCACATTTTGGTAATTCTTGCAATATTTCAAACTTCCAAATTATTATTATGACATTTGTTATGGTCCTCTGTGACTGATGATCTTTGATGTTAGTATTGTCATCAGTTTGGGGTGCCATGTACCATGACCATAAACAACAGTGAACTTGATAAATGCGTATGTTCTGACTGCTCTACTGACCCAGTATTCCCCCATCTCTCTTACTCTCCTCCAGCTTCCCTACTCCTTGAGACACAATAATACTGGAATTAGGCCAAGTAATAACCCTGTTATGGCCTGCTGCTGCTGCGTCGCTTCAGTCGTGTCCAACTCTGTGCGACCCCATAGATGGCAGCCCATCAGGCTCCCCTGTCCCTGGGATTCTCCAGGCAAGAGTACTGGAGTGGGGTGCCATTGCCTTCTCCGTGTTATGGCCTAGAAGTGTTCAAATGAAAGGAGTCACATGTCTCTCACTTTAAATCAAACACTAGACATGATTAAGCTTAGTGAGGTAGGCATGTTGAAAGCCGAGACTGGTTCAAAAGGCCTAGATTTGGCCTGCTGCTATTGCTGCTAAGTCGCTTCAGTCGTGTCCGACTCTGTGAGACCCCACAGACGGCAGCCCCCCAGGCTCCCCTGTCCCTGGGATTCTCCAGGCAAGAACACTGGAGTGGCTTACCATTTCCTTCTCCAATGCAGGAATGTGGAAAGTGAAAGTGAAGTCACTCAGTCGTGTCCGATTCTTCACGACCCCATGGACTGCAGCCTCCCAGGCTCCTCCGTCCATGGGATTTTCCAGGCAAGAGTACTGGAGTCGGGTGCCATTGCCTTCTCCAGATTTGGCCTAACAGCTAGCTAAGTTGTGAATGCAAAGGAAATGTGCTTAAAGAAAATTAAAAGCGCTGCTCCAGTGAACAGCATATAAAAGTGAAAGAGCTTTATTGATGATCTGGGGAAAGTTGTGGTCTGGAGAGAAAATCAGATCAGCCACAACACTTCCTTAAAACTTAGAGCAAAGCCCTAACTCTCTTCTGTGAAGGCCGAGAGAGGTAGGAAGCTGCAAAAGGAAAGTCTGAAGCTGGCAGAGGTTGGTTCATAAGGTTTGAGGAAAGAAGTTGTCTTCATGACATCATAGTGAAAGCTGAAACAGCAGGTGCTGATGCAGAAACTTCAACAAGTTATCCAGAAGATCTAGTTAAGATGAATAATAAAGGTGGTTACAGATTTTCACCGTAGACTAAACAGTCTTATGCTGGAAGAAGATGCAATCTAGGACTAGGAAAAGTCAGTGTTTGGCTTCAAAAGAGAGGCTGACTCTCTTGTTAGGGGCTATTGCACCTGGTGACTTTAAGCTGAAGCCAATGCTCATTTACCATTGAGAAGATCTTAGTGCCTTTAAGAATTATGCACACTCTGCTCTGCCTGTGCTCTATAAATGGAACAACAAAGCCTGGATGTCAGCACATCTGTTGACAACATGATTACTGAATATTTTTAAGTCCACCGTTGAGACCTACTGGTCAGGAAAAAAAAAAAAAATCCTTTCAAAAAACTACAGCTTATTGACAATGCACGGGGTCACCCAAAGAGCTCTGATGGAGATGTACAAGACTCATGTTTTTTTCATGCCTGCTAACACAACATCCATTCTGTAGCCCATGGATCAAGAAGTAATTTTTACTTTCAAGTCTTATTATTTATGAAATACAGTTTCTAAGGCTTTAGTGATTCCTCTGATGAACCTGGGAAAAGTAAATAGAAAACATTCTGCAAAGGGCTCACCATTCTGGACATCATTAAGAACATTCTTGATTCATAGGAAGAGGTCAAAATATCAACAGCAACAGGAATGTGGAAGAAGTTGATTCCCATCCTCGTGGTTGATTCTGAGGGGTGGAGGATTTCAGTGGAGGAAGAAATTGTGGATGTGGTGGGAACAGCAAGAGAACTAGAATTAGAAGTAGAGCCTGAAGATGTGACTGAATTGCTGCAATTTTGTGATAAAACTTGAATGGATGAGGAGTTGCCTCTTGTAGATGAGCAAAGAAAGTAGTTTCTGGAGATGGAATCTATTTCTGGTAATGCTGCAGTAAAGATTGCTGAAATATTACATAAACTTAGTTGATAATCTTCTCAAACCCTGCTGTTGCTTTGACTCCAATTTTGAAAGTTTTACTGTGGGTAGAATGCTATAAAACAGTGTAGATGCTACAGAGAAATAACTATTTGTGAAAGGAAGAATCCATCGATGTAAGTGTCACTGCTGTCTTAGGTTAAGAAATTGCCACTGCCACCCAACCTTCAGCAACCACTCGCCCTGATCAGTCAGCAACCATCAGCATGGAGGCAAGACACCGGCAAAAAGATTACCCTTGGTCAAAGGCTCAGATGACAGTTAGCATTTTTTAACAATAAAGTATTTTTAAACTATGTGCATTTTCATTAGGCATAATACTATTTCTCACTTAATAGACTACATATAGCGTAAACATAACTTTTATATGCACTGAAACACTGAAAACTGTGTGACCCGCTTTATTGTAGTATTTGCTTTATTGCTGTGGTCTGGAACCAAACCCACCATATCTCGGAGGGATGCCTGTAATATTCTTCAGAAAAAGATAACGTGTTTGGAAAACACTGGTACAAAAGCCAGAACCTATTACATGCATAGGTGGGAAGTGTGCATCATGATTCAACAGGCACAACTCAGTTTGAAACTATACCCCATTTTATGCCATTCAATGGAATAAAAAAATTAATCTACTCAGTAATGAATGCATAGTCCCTTATAGTTATTGTATTCTTTTTGGAAAAAAAGTAACGTGACAGCTTTATTCACTCCATGTGGCAAACCAAATTGCTTCAAGTAAAGTGAAATAAGACAAACACTAAAATGGAGTTTTTCCCTCCTCATGTACCCAGAGGCATATGCTATGGCTGTAATGCATAAACTAAAATGGCAATAATAATAAAAACAGTGGAAAACCAAATGAAAATATTAAACTCAATTAGACAACTTATTCCAAGGGGCAGCAATTTTCATGCTCCATCTGCTTGGAGAAAATTTCTTGTTAATCAGGTCTATTAATCAGGGTGTGGGTGTTGGATTCTATTTTCTGTTAAAGCCATAATAGTTTCTGAACAGTGATGTGTCACTTATCTATCGAATCTAATTTGCTATCTTTCAAATTTCCCAACTCCCCCAACCCCCCGCCCCAGAAGTTTGCAAACTGAATACTCAAGGGAAATGGGTGAAATGAATTCATGTTACTGGGTATTATAGCAAACATCAATGAATAAATAAGTCAGCATCGAATATTCATATTAGAAAATTTGACTTTTTAATTGAAGTGTCAACTGGGGACTGTCTCATATCTTTATGCTGGAGAGGTCCAGTGAATACATTCATTGAAAATTTAAATAAAACCAGCAAACCCAATTTCAATAATTTGTCTTAAGTGTCCACTTCCCAGAGATTTCTGTACATGTTCAGATAATTGAAACTTCTCTCAGGACTTCTCTTTCCCTTGGTCTTGTAAACAATTCTACTAAGACCAGTTCTATTTTATTCTCAAGGCTTAATGGAACATGTGACTTGGACTAATATGCAGTTTTTTTGAAAACAAAAAGAATATAGAAACTAAATTTCTCATTATGCTCTACTGTTATTACTATTATATTACTTGAAAGCAGTGATGGAAAGCATGGGCTTGGATTCCAGTGGGTACTGGTCAGAGTCCAGGTCTTGCCATGTGCTAGCTTTGTGACTGTAGGCAAGTTATTTCACCTCTAAATCTGGTAAAATGGGTATAAGATTTCCTCTCTCACAAGACTAAAAATCGAATCAACCTCAGCACAGTACTTGGCTTATACTGCTGCTGCTACTACTGTTAAGTCACTTCAGTCGTGTTTGACTCTGTGCGACCCCATAGACGGCAGCCCACCAGGCTCCCCCGTCCCTGAGATTCTCTAGGCGAGAACACTGGAGTGGGTTGCCATTTCCTTCTCCAATGCAGGAAAGTGAAAAATGAAAGTGAAGTTGTTCAGTCGTGTCCGACCCTTAGCGACCCCATGGACTGCAGCCTACCAGGCTCCTCCATCCATGGGATTTTCCAGGCAAGAGTACTGGAGTGGGTTGCCATTGCCTTCTCTGTGGCTTATACTGAGTATTATACAAATTGTAGCTGCTATTTTTTATGAAATATAGTTGATTTATAATATTGTGCTGTGTACAGCAAACTGGTTAAATTTTATATATTTTTTTCAGATTACATTCCATTATAGGTTATCACATGATCTTGGGTGTAATTCCCTGTGCTATACAGTAAATCCTTGCTGTTTTTGTATAGTAATTTGTATATGTTAACCTCATACTCTTAATTTGTCCCTCCTTCCCTTTCCTCTTTGGTTAACCATACGTTTATTTTCTATATCTGTGAATCTGTTTTGCATATTGATTCATTTTTACATGATAGCTATTAATATTATTATTAAGCACATTAATTTAAGATAACGTGTCCAATTAACTTCAGGGAAAAATTGACTGACTTAACCCTGATTATAACCCAACAGATATGGAGCTGCTGCTGCTGCTGCTAAGTCGCTTCAGTTGTGTCTGACTCTGTGCGACCCCATAGACAGCAGCCCACCAGGCTTCCCCGTCTCTGGGACTCTCCAGGCAAGACCACTGGAGTGGTTTGCCATTGCCTTCTCCGAGATATGGAGCAGTGGTTCTCTAAAGAAAAAAACCTTTGGTAAGAGTGAATCATTCAGTATATTGCTTCTGACATGCACATAACCAGACAATGGGACTGACCCTCTAGAAAAAAGGACCTCAAGCAGAGGGCTTCACACAGAGCAACTGGAATAGGTTTATGCCACCCCAGGTTAGAATGCACCTATGTGCTCATGAAAGAAGGAGAGATGAAGCCATTAAGACTCAGAGAAAATAAACTGGATCACTGTCTCATAGCTGTGGTGGTGGGGTGGTGGTTGAAGCTGACTGTGTATACCACATTGTGCTTTTCTAAGCAGGCATCACAGCCTATCATGATGAAGAAGTCTGGAGGGCCAGGGGTGAGCCCACAGTCCCATAGCAACTTACCATTGAAACGGAATTCATATAGGAAGTAACTCCATCCAAAACGAGGGGATTTGGGGTGGGGTGGGATGCAGGAGGCATACCAGTTTCAAGGATAAGGAGGGCATGGGGTTGACCCTGACACATGCCTGATGCTCCAACCACGTGCCCTGAGCTGCAATCAGAGACCGAGGGAAAAACACAGGGGCTGTTTGGTTCACAATCTAGGAGAGGTTGAGGGGAGGGGGGTCGAGACTCCAGCCCTGGAGCCACACTGCCTAGGCTAGAATTCCACTTTTCTCCTGGACACTCTCACTGACCTTGGGCAAGTTTCTTTAACTTGTCCAAGCCTCCATGTTTCGTCTGGAAAAGGGAGAATAAAATCCTACCAGCCTCCTAGGTTGCTATGATAGTAAATGAGTTAATAATACACACAAAGTGCTTAGAGGAATGCCTGGCATCTAGTAAGTTTTCACTCAGTACATGATGCCTGGGACTGGTCTGTAAGTTATCAAAATTGCGGCAGGTCTGTGGCAGATAACATCTTGACTTTCCTAAGTAACTTTGTGTATCTTTGCATCTCCTTGCTCTTCTCCGCTTTGTCCTTTGTGTTCCTCCCATCCTAGAGATATCAAAGCTGAGGAGCCCAAAGCAACAGGTCCCCAAGGTCCTCCACACAGAGCACATATACTGCAGAATGACAACTTTTTCCTTCTCCACTGGAGACAAGTTTCATGCCAGGGTAGGATAGGAGAAGAACTGGGAGGAAGCAGTGTAGGTAGATGCTGGTCACTCAAAGAGGACTACATCTTTCTCTTAATTCTCAGGCAGATCCTGAGAAGAAAGTGGACAGAACAATAAAGATAAGTCCAGGGAATATGGAGCTGAGAAGAGGGCACAGCTTTGACTATACGGACCTTTGTCAGCAAAGTGTTGTCTCTGCTTTTAAATACACTGTCTAGGTTTGTCACAGCTTTCCTTCCAAGGAGCAAGCATCTTTTAATCTCATGGCTGCAGTCACCATTGGAGCCCAAGTGTTTTTGGAGCCCAAGAAAATAAAATCTGTCACTGTTTTCACTTTTTCCCCATCTATTTGCCATGAAGTGATGGGACTGGATGCCATGATCTTAGTTTTCTGAATGTTGAGCTTTAAGCCAACTTTTTCACTCTCCTCTTTCACTTTCATCAAGAGGCTTTTTAGTTCCTCTTCACTTTCTGCCATAAGGGTGGTGTCATCTGCATATCTGAGGTTATTGATATTTCTGCCAGCAATCTTGATTCCAGCTTGAGTCATCCAGCCTGGCATTTTGCGTGATGTACTCCGCATATAAGTTAAATAATCAGACTGACAATATACAGCCTTGTTGTACTCCTTTCCCAATTTTGAACCAGTCCGTTGTTCCATGTCCCATTCTAACTTGCTTCTTAATCCACACACAGGTTTCTCAGGAGACAGGTCAGGTAGTCTGGTATTCCCATCTCTTTAAGAATTTTCCACAGTTTGTTGTGATCCACACAGGCAAAGGCTTTAGTGTAGTCAATGATGCAGAAGCTTATCTGGAATTCCCTTGCTTTCTTTATGATCCAACAAATGTTGGCAATTTGAAACCTTTATCAAACACTAACTTAAGTGCTAGGCACTGTGCTCCATTCCTAAATGTGATTATCTCACTTCATCCTCTCAGAAGCACTGTGAAATAAATACTATTACTATCCCAAATTTACAGATGTTAAATTTGAGGCCTAGAGAGGCCAAGGTTACACTTTAGCATGTGATGGGGCTGGGATTCCAGTCTAAGCAGACTGTTGATAAGGCCTGTTCAGTGAAGTGCTGGGATGGCCCACCTCAGCCTGGACAGTTATCAACAGCAGACTCTCTGGCTACATTGGCACCAATGGCAACAGTGTTGCAGAATGAAGGTTTCCCAGAGAGGTGGGGGTGCTGCTACCTCTCTGGGTCAAGACTTGCAGGTCATGCTGGGGAAATCCTAAAATATTTAGGAGTTTGAAGGCTAGCTGCAGTTCTTTCTAAAGAGGGACAAACAATAAAAATTGTTTTGTTTACCTTTATGATCTTATTTTCACGTCTAGGCTGGTGCCGCTCGTAAAGGCTATGCAATCAGCACTCCCACCCATTACCGAGGTGAGTGGGTGATGCTTGGCAAGCATCGCTGTGCCGGCTTACCGCAGCTAGTGTTGCTCAAATTCAAACTCTGTTCTTCTTACTTGTTCGAAATGTAATTATTCTCACTGGGTTTTCATCTCAGGATTTTCTCTTGGGCCTTAGTGTCCTAAAGTTCCTTAACACAGTGAGCAGTGTGGACGTCACTTCCCTGTTCCACCTTCACAGGGCATCTCAATCTGAATCATTAAATCCTTCCTCAGCCATGGGATGTATTTTCCAACCTCATCTTTGGTACCCCTGGGCCATCCATTTTGAGTTTTTTCCCCCTAGAACCCATTAGTTTTACATGAAATTCCTATAAATTGGCCCTCTAAGGCTTTGTTCTTTTTTCTCTTAGTTTCCATCTTGTCATCATCCATCTTGTTGTCATCATGCTTTATATCCTGGGGAACTGCCTTGATTTTAACTTCTAGTTTAAAAAAAATTTTTTTTTTGCATTTTCAGAAATTATGTTTTCAATACCAAAAGCTCTTTTTTCTTGTTGTTCTTGGTTTCTTCTTTTAGTGTCCATTACATATGTGTGTGTGTGTGTGTGTGTGTGTATATATATGTATTTTTTGGTAGGTATAAATAGTCTCAAATCTGAGATTTCTAATTGGAGTTTGTTGCTGTTTTTTAACTTCTCTCTGCTCCTTGAATTATCTCTAGTTCCTCTAGAGTCAATTTCTGCTATTTGTAACCATGTACAATGATAATGGGTCTTCCCAGGCATCTCAATGGTAAAGAATCTGCCTGCCAATGCAAGAGATGTGGATACGATCCCTGGGTTGGGAAGATCTTCTGGAGAAGGAAATGGCAACCCACTCCAGTATTCTTGCCTGGGAAATCCCATGGACAGAGGAGGCTGGTGCGTTATACTCCATGGGGTCACAAAAGAATTGGATGTGACTCAGCGACTAAATGACAACAACGATAATGTGTTAACCAACCTCAATGTGGTGATCATTTCATAACATTTATGTATATCAAAGCATCACATTTTACACCTTAAATTACAGCTATATGTCAATTATATCTTGATAAAGCTGGAAACAAAATCAAAATAAAATAGAAAATTACTTTGACTATTAAAAAAAGATGCTGGTAAACTGTGCTTAGAGATCTTTGGTTTTCTATTTATATTTCAAACTGAATAGTTGGGAGGGGGTTCACTTTATATTAGTGGGTCTATTTCCTGATATACTTTGCCTCTCCTTTGGTGGGGAGCCTGACTAAAAACCTTCTGCAGTTGAGGGGAGGCATTCATGGGCAGGATTGCTGTAGGGTTAGTTGGGCAGGGAGCCAGCAGTTAGGTACTAGTCCCCCAAGTTCCAGATTGAGGAGGGCATTACTTGGAGACCCCAGTTCCCAAACTGTAAACCACAGATATTCTTCTGTGGCTGATTCAAGAGATTTGTTCCAGAGGTTATGATGCTGCTGCTGAAAAACACAATAGCTAATATTGATAGAGCTGTTGGTCATGTGCCAGCCCCAAGAACATCACATACATAAAGTCATTTGTCCCTCACAGCAATCCTTTGGGTTAGCTACTGTTATTATCACACACAAGGAAATGGAAGCACAGATAGATTAAATAACCTGCCCAAAGCCACGCAGCAAGCAGTAAGTGACAGAAGCAGGCTTTGAACCAATGTTCCACAGTCCATTCTGCTCATCTCTAGGTTACATTTCTGGGCTGATTTCCCTCTGAGTAGAGGTGGGAATTGAGGAGTAATTAAAACATCTTTTCATACATAGACTGTAGTTTTCACATAGACTGTAAAGTAATTAGCCTCCAATTAAAATAAATACATTAAAAAATAAAGAACATATTGATATATTGTTGGCCCTATGCTTCTTATTTAAAAACTCTGGGCTAGGGGTTGTTTCAACTTTGCTACCAATAGAAAAGCTCTCACCTCACTGCAGTGCCTCTTGTAGCAAATTCTCTGCTAGTTCACCTCCTCAGAGGCTCCCATTTGCATCCAGTCACCCAGATATGTGTTGAAATATCTCATTCACTAATGACCACCATTCTTCATACCCCCATCTAATGTACTCTGCTGTGATTGTTCCTTGTGTTTCTATCTTTTTATTTCAGTGAACCCTCAAAGGCCTTGTAAATTTGTGCTCAGATTCCATCTTAAAATAACTTCAAAAGTAAGTATGTTTTTTATAGTTATTTTGGCCATTTTGCTGCATTGAAATGGCATTGTGCAAAGATTCAAGCTGTACTGTTAATTTCCATTCACTTATTTTATATTTGCATACAATCAAGAGAGAAACTCACATGGACACAGAATTTAATAAGTATAGATTCCAAACAGATTATTCTGTATAATTTTCACTAGGACTGCAAGAAGATACTTAATGGGCTGGAGGAAGGGTTTATTTATGCTTGAATCAGTTTGAATGTTGTGGGTAGTTCAGTGAAGAAATTCTCTGGAGGAATTTGAGGGATGATAGTTTGTACTTCAGAACTGAGTGAGTTCCTGAGTGATGATCTGAGGTGACTTATGAGATGCTTATCTTATGTTGGCAAAACATTCAGTATCAAAGCAAGGAAATTTATTTTTTTTCCTCACAGAATGTTCAACACTTTTCTTCCAGGATTATTGTAAGGACTAAACCACCTAATAAATATGCACAAAAGCGTAAGGACTGTCTGTTGTAGGTGCTTGATTAACATTAGTTTCCTCTGAAGTTGTGGAATCTCAAAGTAAACTGAAGCATTAGTATTAGAAGCAGTAAACTTGATTCAATGTGCAGAACAGAAGGTAATATAGGGTTGTAGTCAAGCTCATGGACTCTGCAGTCATACCAAAAGAGGTTCATGTCGTCACTCTGCCTCTTAATTGCAGGTATTCTTTTGACTCACTTTCCTCATCTATAAAATGGAAATTGTAGTATCTATTTTGTGCATCTATTAGGAGGATTAAAGGGGATAATGTGTGTGATATACCTGTTGCCTTTTAAGTGGATTTAAGTACTTAGCATCTATTATGTGGCAAGATGATTAATAATGTAATTGGCTATTATAATGATTAACATAACTTCAATGCTTTAAGGATATATTTTACACCAATAAAGTACAGAGCATAAAGGCACTGGGTCACAATGGGGTCTTCGCAGCACATGATGCTTTATAGAGATCATTTTCCCATGGTATTAGGTGGAGCTTCAGTTCTTGGGGATAAGACAGAAAGTTTCATGCTCAAATAAGTTAAGGAAACAAAATATTCTATCCCACTTTGCATATTAAAGATCTAATAAATTTCCCCTTTAATCAACTTTGTTTAACCTAGAATTTCCTCCAAACTCTTTATCCATACAATATCATTTATAATCTGGAGCGCCAATGCTATGGAACATTCTTTGGGAAACTTGGCTTTATGTCTTTAGGTTTAAGTGTATAGTTCTATTCTATCAGAGTTTTCGCATTTAGTGATCATTAGTTAAATCTTCATTTCAGGCCTCTAGATATCTAAATCATCTAAAATAGTGAATATTGGTGTTTCTGTAGTAAACCACACACAGTTTTATTTCAGAACAAAAAATGTATGCATTGACTCCAAAACTGTACTAGTGGACACTTGGGGGGAAATTTCACTGAAAAAAAGAATCCGGTTAAATTAATGTTCTGAATAGAAAAAAATAATAATGGCCCTTTTAATAATAAGGGTCATTGAATTGCTTCAGCTAATTGTATGTGGTGGAGGCAGCCAATCTCCAGAGATGGTTACCATGAACCACATCTTCTAGTATTCACTCCCTTCCATGTTGTCTGGATGGGCCCTATCTATCAATTTAACCAACAGAATGTGGAAGTTCTATACCTAAGTGTGAAGAAGGCTGGGTAGCCTCTGTGCTTCATGGATATTGTGCTGGAAAGGTGATATGAAGAATATGGGGAGTAGGAGAGACCCTCAGACCAGAGAAAGAGAGAGAGAGAGACCCAGCCTCCCAGTTCAGATAAATAAAAGATGGATGGAAGCATTAGCGTTTGAACTGTGCCTGTCAAAGCACCAGATGTGCCAGTGAACCAGCTAGGATGCTGCAGACAAGTCAAGTCCTCAGATGATTGTAGCCCTGATCCACATTGCATGGATCAGAACTGCCCAGCTGAGCCTAGTCAACCCACAAAATATGAGATAATAAAATGGTTATTATTTAAAGCCAGTACACTCTGCAGTTTAAAAAAAAAAAAAAAACAGTTATAGATAATCACTGTAATAGATGGATACTGGTTCCAAATAGGAAAAGGAGTACGTCAAGACTGTATATTGTCACCCCGCTTATTGAACTTACATGCAGAGTACATCATGAGAAATGCTGGGCTGGAAGAAGAACAAGTTGGAATCAAGATTGCTGGGAGAAATATCAATAACCTCAGATATGCAGATGACACCATCCTTATGGCAGAAAGTGAAGAGGAGCTAAAGAGCCTCTTGATGAAAGTGAAAGAGGAGAGTGAAAAAATTGGCTTAAAGCTCAACATTCAGAAAACTAAGATCATGGCATCTGGTCCCATCACTTCATGGGAAGTAGATGGGGAAACAGTGGAAGCAGTGTCAGACTTTATTTTTCTGGGCTCCAAAATCACTGGTGATGATGACTGCAGCCATGAAATTAAAAGATGCTTACTCCTTGGAAGGAAAGTTATGACCAACCTAGATAACATATTAAAAAGCAGAGACATTACTTTGCCAACAAAGATCCGTCTAGTCAAAGGTCTGTCTAGACCACTGGTTTTTCCAGTGGTCATGTATGGATGTGAGAATTGGACTGTGAAGAAAGCTGAGTGCCGAAGAATCGATGCTTTTGAACTGTGGTGTTGGAGAAAACTCTTGAGAGTCCCTTGAACTGCAAGGAGATCTAACCAGTCCATTCTAAAGGAGATCAGTCCTGGGTGTTCATTGAAAGGACTGATGCTGAAGCTGAAACTCCAATACTTTGGTCACCACATGCAAAGAGTTGACTCATTGGAAAAGACTCTGATGCTGGGAGGGATTGGGGGCAGGAGGAGAAGGAGACGACAGAGGATGAGATGGCTGGATGGCATCACCGACTCGACAGACATGAGTCTGAGTAAACTCCAGGAGTTGGTGATGGACAGGGAGGCCTGGCGTGCTGCGATTCATGGGGTTGCAAAGAGTCGGACATGACTGAGCGACTAAACTGAACTTAACTGAACTGAAAAGGGCAAAAATATTACAAAAATAGCTTGTCAAAATACTGCAGAAAAATACCTTTTTAGCCCTTCATATTTTGTTTCAGAATTTTTTTCCTTTGGAGAAAATTACCAGAAAGATCTAAAAATAGATTCAGCTCAAGCTTTGTTTTTTAGTTTTTAAAATAATACACAGATCAACAGACAACATGCTTATTTTTGTTTAACAAGGAAAAAATATTACTGTCTCATTCTCATAGGCTTATTTCCAAGTCAGGTCCTGAAAGATCATTTTTCCTCCCCCTTCAGATTGATGATTCTTATTTAAAAAGTGACTACAATAAGAAATGAAACTACTTCACAGGTGGCTTTTCACAGAGACAGGTTGGAGAAGAAGGGGCAGAGAATGAGGTGTCCCAAGTAGGGAATGTGGAGAAGGGCTAGGAGAAGAAATAAGTAAAAGTAGAAGAGGTTTTGGGCTTTGCTTCATTGATTTTTTAAAAAATTTTTTAATATAAATTTATTTATTTTAATTGGAGGCTAATTACTTTATAATATTGTATTGTATTGCTTTGTTGGTTTTTGTAATTGCTATTGATGTGAGAGGAATGACTGAAGTAATGAGAAGGAATGATAACCAAGATCAGCCTTCTGGGAAATTCTGGACAGCGAATGCATGATATCAAATGCTAAGGCTTTACCAATAATGGAGATAATAATTTTTTTTCCTCAAGTTATGCAAGCCAACTTGTGCTTCCTTTGAATGCGACTCCATGAAGAGATTGAGTCATATCCTTGGGATTTACTAGGTTTACACCCAAAAGGTCATTATCAAGTCAATTAAATAATGACATGGGAGACAGTATTTTAGGTACTGTAGGGGAGAGAAGAGAATAAAGTTGATAAGTTCTCAAGTTATTGGTAATCAAGTAGGAAAGTTAAGAAATTATGTTAACAGAATAACACAGCAGAATGTAGTAGTTAAATTAAGGCTAGGAGGGAGAAGGCAGCTATGTCTGAAAGTGGAGGGTTTATGACCTCTCTGATAATCAGTCTGCATGAATGACCGTGCACTGATTTGCACTTTTGAGGAAAAGAATAAAGAAATTTTTGTTTATTTTCTTGTTAGTCTGCTTGGAAGGGTGCTTGATGGAGCAGAAAGGGGAGAGGTCAGTGGAAGGGGCAGGATAATTTTCTCCTCTCTCTTGGCTATTGGACAGGTTTTGAATCCCTGCTCAGTGAATTATTAATACTAATCAAGATTAAAGAAGCTGGTTTCACTAAGACCTTTCTAAAATACTTAGCCTAAGTGGTATCACTTAGTGGTCCAAGTGGCTGAGTATGGCACAGAGATGAGGAGGGTACCTCCACAATGTCTGAAAAAGTGGGCAGTCAGTAAATACCCAGTGAACAAACAAAACCCTGAAACACTGGAACTGCTGGCTTTGGGAGCAGGAACTCATGCCTTTGGCATGGACGTGGCTGGTGGTGGTGGGCACCATTAACGCTGGTGGCAAGGAGCAGTTCTTAAGTTACTTATAGGAAAAGGACGAGTGGGATCTGAAAAAGAATAAAGCAAATCACATCGCAGAGGGACTAGAGGCACCAACGTGTTTACAGTATGTATGAAATACTCAGGAACTCAAAGTACCCCTTGTGATGGGTAGGGAGGAGAACAGTGGAGGGGGAGTTGATCTGCATGTACCAGCTTCAGGCAAGAGCAAGAAATTTATTTCATGGATATTAAAAGGACTTTATTTGTATTTACTTTTTGATGGAGCCTAAAATTTATTTCATGGATATTAAAAGGACTTTATTTGTATTTACTTTGTATGGGTTATAGAAGCTACAGTGTTGCAAGGCTAAATCTAAAGGTTTTCTGTGCTGGGGAAGAAAAGAACAAAGTAGACTGATCCAGATGACAAGAAACTATATGCCTGGTTGTATACAGTATGGTTATGATTCACAATGTTGTACAAGTTGGAATGTGGGAAATGCCAAAGGGAACGGGCCAGTTTTCATGTCCTTGACTTCCAGATTCAGTATGCGACCTCTTTGAACAGTGAGAACCACGTGTTTGGAAAAATGCTCGCTGTGGGGTAGGATGGGAAGGACTGTCTTCTTTGTGCTGAGCAGCATCCCGGGGATACCAGGAGCTGTTTCACAGTCTAGCATTGAATGCTTCTCAGAGCACCCACTGAAAATCCCAGGCCAATTTAGTTTGAAGCAGAGCACAGAAAATTTCTTGCACAATGCAGTGTACATTTAAGAGGGTTTCTTTGGGCAAAAATAGTTATGGGGTGAATTCTGTTCTTAAAGACATCCTTTTCTTCCAAGGTCATGTGGCGGTGACTCCACTTGGCAGTTGTTCCTCTGGAACAATCCTTCGAGTGATAGAAAAGTCCAATCACCTTCTTAGGGAAGTCAGATGCATACATATCCTTAGGGCATCGACTAGACTACACTCTCGAAAGTGAGAAATCTCTAAACTTCTTGTGGTAATGTAAACTTATTTGTATTTATTAAAAGGTATATAATAAAGAATTAAAATACAGTAAATCCATGCGATAATACTAATGATGCTGCAAATGCTTTGAAATGTGAACACAGGGATGAGAACCTTGTTTGGCTTGCTTCTCTTTTCACAAATCTGTCAGTTTCCTTTGCCATTTCACATTTTTCACTTCATTTTCCTCTTCATGTCTTCCCTGGATCCACCTGAGTCACGCGACATGTGGTTCTCTGTCTCACAGAGTCAAAGACCTAAAAAGTCACCTCAAAAGCCCTCTGTGTCAGGACACCCAGTTTATAACTTCAGCCTGTCTTGTTCTTTCAGAGATCCCCCTTTTTCCTGCCACCTTTGTGTCTGCACTGTCATACTTTTTTGAAATAGCTTTCAAGTTGCCTTTATTTTTCCATTTTGGATGTCAAAGTTCCCAGCATGACAAAGACAACTTCACTTTCAGAATCCTCAGGATTAGGTGTGGTTACTCATAGTTGCAACCTAGATGGTAGACAGTCCTTTCTTGACTCTTATGCTCTGCAAGTGTTTAAATGGCTGTCTTGAAAAAGGATTAGCTGGAAAAAGAACTGGGATATACCTTAATGTATCACATCTGTGCCTTTGTATACATATATTTTATCCTAGGTTACACTTTCTTTTCCTGTTACATCCTCCTGGCTGGGAGTGAAGGAATGATATCATGGATTAAAATGTCATTTCTGGCAATTCATTTCTGACTGACATTAAGTAGGCCCAAAAGATGGGATCTTAAAAGACTGTTAGAGTAAAACACACAGTACTTACATTGCCAGTAATGTAACAACTGGTCTGCAGTAATCAACAATCAGTACCTCAGTGGATTATGCTGATGAATTTCCTGGAAGGAGACTTCCTGAATCTTAACGATAATTGAAAATATCATATACAATCAGGTTTATTCTAATGATGGCCCTCGTATCTCACTACTAGGAAGAGAGACCTTAAGTCTAACTCTAGCAAAGGAGGTAGGCGCCAGGGTGAAGGCAGTGTAGTGAAGTGGTTAGGCATGGACTCTGTGGTCAGAATGATCCAGATAAACAGCTCAGTTCTGGAACATACTGCCTATGGGCCCATGGAAATGCTGTCTAACCTCTCAAAGCCTTGGTTTCCTCATCTGTAAAAACAGAGTACGTTTGTTATGAAGTTTATGTGAAATGATGCATCCTAAGATCTAAGCACAGTGCCTGATAGAGAGTCCACTTTCAACAAACGGCAGTGAAGTAGACATTTGTCATTATTTTGAGCTGTTCATTTAATTCACTTTATTGTATTTGGACACTCTTTATATTCTAAGTCTAATTGGGATGCAGAGCCAGTGTGTGAGTATAGAACCTGCCAGAGAATGGCAGACCCTTTCTTTCCCAGTGTCCCTTATGGCTAGGGTGGCTGCGTGACCCAGGCTCAGTCAGGCAGATACAGACTCTGAGTCAGGAGTTAGTCACAAAGGGCCAGAATGGGGAAATGTGCCTTGATGGTAGAGACTGGCAGCTGTAATAGCTCCTGCAGTCGAGGTGGGTAGCAAGGCTAAGCAATGCTGTGGAGATTCTGGAGTTTGGTAGAAGCCCCAGCCCATTCTCAATCTGGCTCTCCAGTTTTCCCACTGCTTAGTTTTAGGAACTCTAATTAGGGAGGTGATTATTGTGTCACTTTTAAAGCTACATACATTAAGTAAATGCATCTGGAGATGTATTTTGAAAGGACTGTTGTTTTATCTTAATCCACAAACACCATATGGCCAGGAAGTGTGTCTGCCCTGTTCACCCTGTATTCTGAATGCTTAGAAAATTATCCAGCTATATAGTAGTTAATGCTTAATAAACATTGACTGAATGAATAGTGAGTTATGAATACAGAAAGAACAATTACAATGACATGTTACACTCTCTTCCCCAAAAGGGTAAGAAACTATTGTACATGTAAAGCAATCATGAGCTGGTATCCCTGCTCCAGGAGAAAATAAAGGTGGGAGAATATACTGCTGGACACGTCTTCATTCACAAGTACAGGCATTTTCTAGAGTGGAAGGGGAGAAGATCCCAGATAGGAATTTCTATATTTAAAATGTTGGTAAATGTTGAATTAGGAAAATCAAAATACTCTTCTCATGTGTGTGCGGATGCTCAGTTGATAAGTCATGTCTGACTCTTTGCAACCCCATGGACTGTGGCCCACCAGGTTTCTCTGTCCACGGAATTTTCCAGGCAAGAATACTGGAGTGGGTTGCCATTTCCTCCTCCAGGGGAGCCTTCTGACCCAGGGATCAAACCCAATCTCCTACACTGGCAGGCAGATTCTTTACCCACTGAAGCCCACTCTTCTCATGACAACTGGCTAATGAGATATATATAGATATATGAAAAATATTTAAAGCATTAAAAGACAATCAAGATAGTGAGGAATTATTAGAAGAAAAGGGGACTTGTAGGGATGAGCATAGCACCTGGAGCTATTTTTACCCTGATGACATTTGTTGATCCACCAGAGGCAGCTCAGAAACTATTTAGGTGGCCTCCCAGTGCTAAGGATGAAAAAAGAATCCTAAAGGCCCAAAGGTGGGAACTATGTACTTCACATTTTGACTTTGGAGTGGGACCTACAGAGCAGAGCCCTAGGAGTCAAATAAGTTCGAAGTCATCTCTCACAGTGACCAAATCCCAGCTTTACATCTCCGAGTGTCCACAGAAATCTCAAGCTCTGAAACTGGAGGAAAGTTGGATTGGATTGCTAGCATTCCCAGATACCTGGCCAAAGCAAATAAATCTTCTCTAGAAGAAAAACAACTTCACTTTATGCCTCAAATTGTTTCTACAAATAATTTTTCAAATACATGGGAAGGAAGATTGGTAGAAAAGATACTATGAGCAAGAGCCAATCAAAAGTAACAAAATAGAAATGAATACTGGGGGACTTCAGATACTGGAATTATCAGACATAGATTATAAAACAATGCTTGGCATATTCAAGATGATAAAAGGTGGGGCATAAAATTGTGGGGGGACAGAAATATATATTTCAATAAAAATAGAAATTCTAGAATTAAAAAAAAATACCATAATAAAAATTTAAAACTTAGTGGACAGATTTAGAGGAAAAAAAAACAACAAAAAAAAAAACCAAACAGCTGACAACAGGTTAGTAGAAAGTACCTAAAGAGAAGCATGAAGTGATGGGAAAAAGAACAGGAAGACACACAGGATATGTGAGAAGGTTTAATATATTTTTAACTGGACCAGAGAAGATAGAAACATGGCAGAAGGGATTTAGAGATTAATGACTTAGAATTGTCCAGAACTGATGGAAGGTGTTAACTGACGATAGGAAATTGAATGAATCCCAGGCAGGATAAATAAAAAGAAACCCAAATCTACAGCATGAAATCACAGAAAAACAAAACTAAAAAGCAGTTAGAAAATGATTTCCTTCAAAGGAGCAGCAAATAGACTCATAGCTGGGGTCTCCACAGCAAACATGGAAGCTGGAAGAAAGCAGGGCAACTTTAAGTATGCTGGAGAAAAAGAATGACTAACTTAGAACCTATTTATTTTTTTCGCCACACCAATGTGTCTTGTGAGATCTTAGTTCCCTGACCTAGGATCAAACCCGGGCCTTTGACAGTGAAAGCACGGAGTTCCAACCACTGGACCAACAAGGAATCCCTCAGAACTTCCATCTCTTGAAAACATCCCACAGAAAGAAGGTGGAATAAACATATCTGGACAAATGGAAATTCAGAGATCATGCCACAGACCCATCTAAACTAAAGGACATTTTCAGGGATGTTTGGGAGGCCGAAGGAAAATGATCCCAGATCATTCTGGTCAGGAAAGAGTGATGACATGTTAGTTGCTCAGTCATGTCCGAATCTTTGAGACCCCATGGACTGGGGCTTGCCAGGTTCTTCTGTCCATGGGATTCTCCAGGCAAGAATAATGGAGTAGGTTGCCATTTCCTTCTCCAAAGGAAAGTAGTATGTGAATAATACTAAGTGAGACTGGCCATGTAAAAGAAAAGCAATGTTTTGTGTATTTGCATATAAATGGGAGGGAATAAATTAAAGAGTTTTAAGGTCTTGGCATTGTTGACAGGACGGGAAATGGACATGAAACTTTGACACCAGACTTTGGTAGTTCAAGGAGGCATGTTGCAGCTTCTATGAAAATTACTGAAAACAGTAAAAGAGTGCATGCATGCTTAGTCGCTCAGTCGTGTCTGACTCTTTGCGACCCCATGGACTGCAGCCGGCCAGGCTCCTCTGTCCATGGGGGTTCTCTAGGTAAGAGTACTGGAGTGGGTTGCCATGCCGTCCTCCAGGGGAATCTTCCCAACCCAGGGACTGAACCCAGGTCTCCTGCATTGCAGGCAGATTCTTTACCATCTGAGCTACTAGGGACGTCCAGTAAAAGAGTATACAACCACAAAAGTATATTTGGAGGGAATCATAGATGGAAAAACTTGAATCATAAAACTAATCCATCCAAAAGATGACAGGAAAGGGGAGGAAAAAGAACACAGAACAACTGACAAAATAAAAAACTGCCTAATTTAAAATCCAATAACTGCACTTAACTTAAATAGGCTAAGTGCCCCAGTCAAAAGAAAAGGATTTTCAGAACAACAATAGTCAAATATAGGCAGCATACAAGAAATGTATTTTAAATACGAGGACATTAAAGAGCTTAAAGTAACAGAAAAAAAGATCTGCCATGTAGGAATTGAGTACAAGAAAGCTAGTATAGCCATATTAATAAAAGATTACTAAAGAAAAGATGGTCACTTTAAAATTCAAGTTCAATTCACCAGAAAAATATGGTAGTTTCTATTTGTATGCATTCGGTAACATGTCTAAAATGAACACAATTGTATCAGGAAAAAAAATTCTCACTGCAATTGTGAATTTGTCTAACACATATTCTTTATGTGTAACAAGCAGACAAAATTAGTGAAATATAGAAAATGCTAGAACACAATTAGTAAACAACCTCTTGGACATAGATCACTGACCTCAACTGTGAACACTTTAAGAACACACGTGTTCAGTTGCATCTGACTCCTGGCGACCCCATGGACTGTAAGCCTGCCAGGCTCCTCTGTCCTTGGGATTTTCTAGGCGAGAATACTAGAGTGGGTTGCCATTTCCTACATAGTGCATTGACAAAACTGATTATATACTTGGCTCTGAATACAAGGCGATTATGCTGAGGAAAAAATCAGTAACTGGGAAACCCAAATATTCTTATTACTATTAAAAAGGGCTTCCCTGGTAGCTCAGATGGTAAAGAATCAGCCTGCAATGCGGGAGACCTGGGTTCTATTTCTGGGTTGGGAAGATCCCCTGGAGGAAGGCATGGCAACCAACTCTAGTATTCTTGCCTGGAGAACCCCCATGGACAGAGGAGCCTGGCGGGCTAGTCCATAGGGCTGCAAAGAGTGGGACATGACTGAGCGACTAAGCACACACACACTATTAAAATAATCCAGTGATGCTAGAACTTCCCTCAAAGATAACTCCAGGCCTAGTTAACTTAACCAATTAAAAAACAAATGAGGAAAGAAACCAATGTACAGAAATACTATCATCCAGATGACTGGCTAGAAGTCTTTAAGAATGAGGAAGCCAGGGCATCAGGGAAAGGAGCCTGGAGGACTCCCAGACTTCTCTTTCAGCAGCTGGTAAAACAGTAAAGTTGAGACTGCTGCCACCAGTGCCTACTCCAAGTTTATTCCTTTAAAAGACAGCATCAGATATATTTCTTTATCTAACTGATGATTATTGATTATATGTTGGGGAGGAGGGAGCAAAGAGGAAAATTGCTGATTTGGACTTTATTCTATCAGAGAAACACTTATGAAATTGAAGTGAAAGAACCCTTGTCTTTGAGGGCAGATCCTGACATGGAGGTGGTGTGGGTGGGGATCCTGAGAAGGCAGGCAGGAGGGCCATTTATTGGAGTCTCCCGGTCATGAATGATCTCGGGTATAGACTTCAGATGTTCTGTCCAAATGAGGTTAAACACAGGCATTGTAATGAATGTGTCCACATGAGTATTTGTGTCTTGAAAGTGGTAATCTGCACAATGTTAACATATAAGAAGTACTAACATTTTCATGACCCCATTTTGGCATTAGTAATTGTTTCATATACTTTGAAAAAATGGAAGAACTAGGGCCTAATGGGTGGGGAGCATGGGACTCCGGGTATTTTACCTCACTTCAGTGGGTTTCCAAAGGGCTTGGAAACCCCTGATTATCCTACACGATGAGAATTTTTCCTGTTTTACTCTTTTGGTGATGACTTTGTCATCTACCAGCTACCGAGAGAGAAGTCTGAGAATCCTCCAGGCTCCTCTCTTTGATGCCCCGGCTTCCCCATGGTCACTGGTTTGCACACTGCTTTTTTTGTCCTGGAAAAGACTCCTTTCCCACTTTTGCCTGCGATCTTCCCATCCCAGACCCTACAGGGCCAGATTCACACCTACTGGGCTCAGAACCCCACCCCATCAGGGATCCCTGGCCAACCAGTCTGAACCTCCATCAGCCCATGAAGAAGGAAGCACTATGTATTTTTCCCACTGCTACCCCCTTATCCTTCCCTATCTTGTGCCTCTGACACTTTCCCTCAGGTTGGCATCCCTGAATAGATAGCTGCAGGACCAGAAATGGAGAGCATAAGAGGCATCCAGGAGTGGTAAGGAGAGAACAGGATGGGAGGCGGTAGGTGGGAAGAAATCTTTTCTTTCTATGCCTTAGTAAGGTCTTAGCACAGTACCAGCTAGCTAAGCACCTCGGGAATGATCATGAGCTCATTATTTGGCCTCACAATAAAAGGACTCCACTGGAATCTACTTTTGGAATTACCAGTGAAACAGAATAAAAATTGCATCTCTGTAAGTTCTGATCCTCAGCTTTACAGGAGCACAAACTTTGATAAAGGCCAAAAATCAATGATACAACAAAAAATGTAGTTTAACAGAGTGAGCCTCTCTCATCAGGCCCAAGTGAGAGGATGCTGGTGGAGGCAGTTAGCAACCTCAGGTGTCTGACAGGTGTAATGAACACCTGACTTACCGTGAGTTACTATGACTACTGAAGAAGGGTCTGAACACTCACAACCTTCCATCAGGCCAGAATGGGACTCTACGACAGAAACTTTTTTTTTTTTTTTTTAATGGTGGCAGCAGTGTCCTCGGCTTTAACAGACAAAAATAAAAAAAACAAACGACTTTTTTAGGTACCCTTCTAGACAGCAGTGGCTATTTGAAAAAGTACTGAGTAATGAGATGAAAGATGAAATCTATGGTAGGGCTTTTAAGAAAAATATGGATTTCTTGATTTAAAAAAGGAATAAACTTAAATGGCATGGGCTTCCCAGGTGGCATTAATGGTAAGGAATCCACTTGCCAAAGCACAAGACACAAGAGATGCAGGTTCAATCACTGGGTTCAGAAGATCCCCTGGAGGAAGAAATGGCAACCCACTCCAGTATTCTTGCCTGGAATATTCCACAGCCAGAGGACCCTGGGGATGTATATAGTCCACAGGGTTGAAAAAAGTCGGACGTTACTGAGCACATAAATGACATATGCCCTCGTGCTTCATCCATTCTTAGGCTTTTCCCTTTTTGCTTGACTGGAATGCGGTTTCAGTGCCTGCAGATTCAGCAGCCATCTTGCGACCACAGGAAAAATCTACTTGCTAAGACTGGTGGAGACGAAGAGGAGAAAGCAGAGCTCTGACAGAATCTGGAAGCCGCTATTGGCTCTGGGCTGCTACTAGTTACTGAAGCAGGTTCCTTCTGTCTGACACACAGCAAGCTGGACTGCTGAGATTCCGAGGTCTGCAGCAAAAAGAGGGTTTATTCACAAGGCAGCCAAGCGAGGAAACAGGAGGAAGTCTCAGATCCACCTTCCCAAGGCGAGGGGCTCAGGGTTTTTATGGGATGAGAAATAGAGCAGCAGAGCTGTTGGAAGCATGGAGACCATGAGGAAAGGTGACTGAAAAAAGGTGCAGTAATCATGGATCTAACAGGCACAGCTAAGCCTCTGCACATTCAACTGGAGATACTTCAGTGTGGTAGGCCCTCTGAGGTCAAAGGGTCACTGAGCAGATACTCAAACATGCCCAGTTGCAGAGCTGTGATCCTAGCCAGTCTTAACCAGCTCAACTTGAACTAGACACAGAGTATTCCAAGTTATTGGAGAATAGCTTAGGCAAACATCTTATTTAGGTTATGTGCTGTTTGAAGAACATACTGTTCTTTTTAGGAACAATGAAAAGGACTAAAGGCACGTCAAATAAACTTGACTAAAGATTACCTACAATTTCACTACCTCCAGACTCCTTATTAGGGCTTCCCTGGTAACTCAGACTGTAAAGCATCTGCCTGCAATGCAGAGACTTGGGTTCGATCCCTGGGTCAGGAAGATCCCCTGGAGAAGGAAATGGCAACCCACTCTAGTACTCTTGCCTGGAAAATTTCATGGATAGAGGAGCCTGGTAGGCTACAGTCCATGGGGTTGGCAAAGACTTGGACACAACTGAGTGACTTCACTTCATACTCCTTATTATAAGGGCAAGAATCATCATTTTATTTAACTAATTCATACTTATAAATGTTAATGCTACTCATAGCTGAATGCAATGATAGCTAATTTATCTACCCCTATAAATTACAAAATCAAGTATATGTAAAATAAAAAGTCTATGTTGAGTTGCAAGTACCTGGTCTGGTGGTTAGAAAGACTTACCACCTAATTAAGTGATCTGCTTACACTCACACTCATAGCTCACAGCACATGAGATTCAAATTTGTGTTACAGCAAAGTGATAAATTTCTACATGGAGTTGATCTTTGTGGTCTCTTTCAAATGTTAAATCTTCTAACTTTCGAATGTTAAATCTTCTAAAGCACAGTGTCTGGATTTTACTTGAGTAGAGGTATTATATCCTACAACTCAGAAGATAGGAGGAATTTTAACTTCACGATCAGAATTTCCCTAAATGGCTTATAACTTTCCAGTGGCTACAACATTAAACTCTAGAATATATGTATTCTACCAAATAACTAATCTAATTCAGAACACATGACATCCATTTACAGATTTAGTTGACTAGCTCATTCATACATTCAAAAGGAAGACATTGTGCAAAGTATCATTTGAAAGGGATGCTGGCTAAGGGCTGCTTGAACATCTTTTTGAAACTTGGGAATCTTCACAAAGCTCTTAGCCTGTATAGTGGCTCTGGCACCCATACAAACTGAAATCTGGATATTATAGCTTTCTGGGTAAGGATTTCAGTATTTCTCAAAACTTTTTCTGTAATACAGCTGACCTGAGAAATACTTTTAAACAGAAGGGTGCTGTTGAAAAATAAATTCTCGACTTTGTTGCTGCTGTTGTTTGGTCGGTAAGTTGTGTCTGACTCTTTGCAACCCCATGGCTTGCAGATGCCAGGCTTCCCTGTCCTTTACTATCTCCTGGAATTTGCTCAAATTCATGTCCTCTGAGTCAGTGACACTGTCTAAGCATCTAATTCTCTCCTGCCCCCTTCTCCTTTTGCCTTCAATCTTTCCCAACATCAAGGTCTTTTGCAATGAGTCTGCTCTTTGCATGACGGGGCCAAAGAATTGGAGCTTCAGAATCAGTCCTCCCAATGAATATTCAGGGTGGATTTCCTTTAGGATTGACTGGTTTGATCTCCTTGCAGCCCAAGGGACTCTCAAGAGTCTTCTCCAGCACCAGAGTTTAACAGTGTATTAAAAAGTAGAGACCTCACTTTGCTGACAAAGGTCCATATAGTCAAAGCTATAGTTCCTTCCAGTAGTCATCTCCTCGACTACCCTTCTTTAAATTCATAGTAAATGTTAGCTTATTAAAGATGTCTCTTAGTAAAAACCTGTTAACATACATTTTTTAGCTCAGCATAGCTCACATAGCCCTTTTCTTGTATAATGATTAACAGCCATCGACCACTTAGAATACTCCTGGAATCTAGAAAGGCACAGTTTTCAGAATTCAAATATTCTTCCTCAAATTTTTTCTAGCCTTAAGTTGTTTTGCTCACTGTTAGGAAAACTCATTAAAAACAACATTAGAGCAGCACTAACCTGCTTTGCAAATTCAGTTACATTAAATAAACTTCATTTTCTCTTCACTAACTGAAATTGTTCACAGAGAATCTCTAAGACTCCTCTGTTGCAAAAATCCTGATTCTATTCTCTTCTGGATAGTGAAGTTTTGTCTAGTTAATGGTATCTCTCTGGGTGCTACTTCCAATTGGTTGAACACCACTGTTATCTCTCTCTATCCCAAAGTGGGAATGAATGCACGGGGGTAATAAATCACCCCTCCCTCTCTGCACAAGTATTTGACTCTCCTCATTTCCAGAGTTCGTGAAAGCTATAATCAACCCATGTGGACTCTATTACATGGTTTGTAGGACTTTGGGAAAGGTTTGGGGAGATGGGGAAGGTCTAAGGATAGAGATAAGCTTACTCTCAACATCTACTGCAAACACTTTCAAGCAGAAAAGGACGCAGAATCCTCCACAAATAACGCAAATAATACAGTCAGCTAATAGAGTTGTAAACAAGGCAGAACAGTTAGTGACATCTTTCTTTTGAAGTTTTTGAAATTGCAAGAGTTTCTTAGAGTGGCAGGGTATACAGTCAAGACTTTTAAATTAAATTTGGTGGGTTGGTTTTTCACTTTGTCCACTACAAATTGACACTTGCCACAGGCACTTGCCATCTACCTCTACGAGGATTAAGTCATATGCTCCTGCAGCTGCTGACCTTCAACACCCGCTGAGAGGAGCTCAGGGTGGAGAACAGAAATGAGGCACTCTGTGTCTGGGGGCTGGTGGTGGGGAAACTGGCAGGACAGGTCTTCGGATAGTTAGATACTTTCAGGAACGGATTTTGTGAGCCTGGTTCTTGTATTGCCTCATATCTAGAAAAACACTAAAATCCTACATGGTGATGACTATTCCTTGTGACTAGCAAAAGTTTCACGAGACTAGTAGAAACCTTTGGAGAAATATGTGCTTGATTGTATGTATCCTCCCTTCACCAAAATCACATGTATACTGACCTTCCCCCTGTGTCTCTTTGGAGCAGTGTCTCAGAGCTATCTGAGGTGCTGTCTCGTGGGCTGCAGTCCTCATTTTGCCCCAAATAAAACTTATAACTTTCATATGTGCATATTTTTAAGTCGACAAACTGCACCTCTAGGAATAGTGCTTTTATTTTACTAATTTGACAAACATTTACTGAGCATCCACCTTTTGCAAAGCACCATGTCAAAAATTCTGATGATGTGACAATTGCATTTCCAAGTCAACCACAAAATTAACTCCCGCACTCTTAATGGGTAAGGCAGTCTATATTCCCTCTTTCATGCAATCGGATGGACTGCGTGACTCTTGTGATCAGAGGATGGTGGAAACGATACAAACTTCCGAGGCTAGGGCATAACGGGAGAAACAGCTTCCACCTTGCCCACTGGAATTTTCTCCCAAAGCTTTTGGCTGCCATGTAAGCAGCTTTACTGCCCTGAGGCTGCCATGCTGGGAGGAAGTTCAAACTAGCTCCTGTGGAGAGGCAACAAGGAAAAGGCCCGAGATGATGTGAAGTCTAATAGACACAAGCCGCCCTCAGCTGCTCCAGTCCCCACTCCCACTGCAGCTGCACGCTAGACACTAAGCCAGAGCTGCCACACCAAGCGCTCCCTAAATTCTGACTCATAGAGACCATGAAGTGGAATGAAATGATTATTGTCTTAAGCCATTTGAAATCCAGCTGGAAGACCAAATACACATAAGGAGAACAAAAGAGTGAATGACCGGAAGGGACAGACCTGAAAGGCTAGCAATTGGCTAACTATGGGAACAGACAGACTTAGATTTTCCAACTGGTATGGAGAAGCCCCCTTCAAATTTTAGACCTGTCACATGTGGCCGAGAGTCCCAACAGGGCTTGAAGACTGAAGAGTTGTCAAGGAATGAGATAATTTTTACATCCAGCTTCTGATTTGCAGAAATTCCAAGTCTGAAGTATTGTGAATTCACATTAACATTTTTATGAGAATAAGAATTATCATTTTCAGGAATTATGTTATTTGATTATAAAATTCCAATAGATTTTCAATTAGTCAAACTTACAATTCTGCTGAATCATTTATTTTTAAAAAAACATAAATGTCTGGCTCAAATTATTAAATACATGCAAGCATATTTTGGGCAGAAGAACAATATCGTAAACTGACAGAAAAATCATAGGACATAATCTATGACATGAAGTGGTGTAAAATTTCGCTGGACATTTTAAACAGAATCACACACAAACACGGATAAATAGTTAGCAACAGTAAGGAAGACGTGTTAAGTACACAGGGTTAAGATACAAAGTAAATATGGAGTTTAATATTAATGCATTTATCTGTCTTAAAGTCATGTTTGCCTCAGTTTACCCTCGCCTGTATGCTTTTTATGGTTTTGATCTAGACCTGATAGCAAAAATCCAAGTACAACTAGGTTAGGTCTCCCATTTTATATGCCCTGATCTTTATTCTAAAGATGACAAAAAAAAAAAAAAATACATTTCCTTCACCACAAACTTTGCCTAGAATGTCTTCAAATACCTGGAGTAGCAGTTCTCAAAATGTACTTCATAGAACATTGTTAAAATATCTTACAAAAAAATTGAATGAAATAAATTCTTCATATTATGTCGTTACAATGCACATTAATACATTTTAAAGACTCTGAAAGTCCTGCAGTTAAGACATCTACAAAGTTGATTAATCATGGTTTCCTAAATTTTTGAACATCGAAATTTCCCTTCCTTCCCTGCCCACCTCTTTCTTCCTTTTTTTTTTTTTTGTGGGGGAGGGGGGGTGTCATTTTTTCACATAACATTTATTAAAACATTTTGGGCACTGCTGCCTTAGGGGCAAAAAGTGATAAAGTGCGGTGAGTTTTACCCTTTCTTTTGTCTTACCTATATGGCCTTGTGTAACTTAGTTAACTCTTTTGAGTTGTTCAACTGCAAAGGAGGAATAGGGATAAGAAATTCAACCTTACAGAGTTGTTGTGAGGTGATAGATAAGTAACAGCTTTTGTTTCCCTTTCCTTAGAGAATTAACCTTCCCCTTATAGGTTGGACCAGAACAGACTTTTCTGGCAATTAGTGTTGATCCTTGTACCTAATATTGAACAAATCACAAATCATGCTCCTACATAGGGATTCTGGACCCAAAAGGAAATAAAACTTAGCCAGAATTTTTTCCTTGTTTGAGTCCTCTGGCTTAGACCCCTGACAATTCCAGACTGCCTGGGTTCAAATCCCATTTTCACCATTTATTAGCTGCATAGCCTAGGGGAGCTACTTAACTCTATGCCCCAGTTTCTCCCTCTGTAGAATGGGAACAAGAGTAGTAGCCACACCATAGGAATGTTATGAATATTAAACCATACTTTGAATAGAGCCTAGAATGTGATGTGATGTTAATGATTACAGACTTATAAATAAAAAGGTAGGTATAAAATTGAATAACTGGCTCTCCTTTGATCTAAAATAGCCAAATAGTTGAGGTAAAATTATTTTGGTGCTATACTGTGCTTTCTTTTTGAACTATGTCAATTTTCCACTTTGTTAGCTTGAACCTGACCTCAGGAATGACACTGCCACTATGATCTTTTTGAATCATCTGTAATTTCTTTGTCCCACTCTTTCAGGCTCTCAAGATTTGGGAGGTCCAAAAAAATTAGATAAATTTTTGTATATTACCCTGACGGACTCTGTTAACCCTCATAGAACAAGCTGATATCTTTCTAATTACATAATGATTGCATTTAATGAGAGGAAATTTGGCTGAGAATAGTTGTCACCATGGATATGCAGGCATAAGAAGCTGGTAGGGTGCAGAATGGGCACCATGAAAATTTCACAAGGTTGAAATCAGGGCAAAGCTCAGCATGTAGAATGAGCTGGAAGAATGCTCTTAGCACAATGGTTATTAATATCTGCTAAAGAACCTGACCTTTGTTGCTGTAAACAAGACTAGATAATTACACATTTATTCTAAGAAGAACTTTGAGATGAAAATGGAGGCATTTGTCAAAGGGAACAGGAAAGTAATTTGTACTCAGCTGAAACACGGAGTTTTAGTCTTAATATGACAGCTTTGCCCCTTGTCAGGAAAGATTTGTTACTTTAGGTAATGATTATAATTAGCCTTCTCATCCATGAAGGCTCTTATCCTCTCATTTTCTAGAAAAAAAGGTTGAAAAGGAATAAGCTATGTACAAATAGTCTTTGGGAGGGACATACCTTTCCCACTTTTGGGGGGTTGGGTTTGTTATTCACCTCAATAATTTATCCAAGATGAAAGGAACTTTGGGGTCTTAGAATCACAGGCAAGTAGGCTGACCAACCTCCAGCACTGGAGCCATTTTTTTCCCACCACTGACTCTCAAGCAGGTGAACAAATAAACAAACATCAAAGGAAGCATCAAACATGGTTTGTTTATGGTTAGGCCTCTCTGGGGTGACTGGTTGACCCAGTCTTCTCTTGAAGGTAAAATATTTTTCCAGGGAGGCAGTTCATCAGACTTACCAAGGTTTAAAGGAAATCTTTTAACCAACCTTGATTTCCCCCCAATTCTTTTAGTTGCACACACAAAGGTATAGAGGCTGATGTAAAAATGGTGTGATGTAAATGAATAAAAACACAAAAAAGATGACTCATTTCCAAGTCAAATTTCATTTTCATTCTTTGGAGTTAATGTCCCGTCCCTTTACATCTTTCTTTTCCATTCCTGTCTTTTTAGAATAAGTGAAAGTTAGCACCAAATCTATGACATAACTGACTTTCATCCAGGTAAAACAGTCAGCACTGGGTTAACTCTGCTAATACGGTTGACATTATCACAGAGGTATACCTGAGTGGCTTGTGCTATGCTGCATGTTGTTAAGGAGACAGACCATGCCCAAGCTCTTCCATCTGCTGTCTGCCAGGTATTACATTTTGTGCTTCGTGGGTGCTATGAAAGGGTCTAGGAATGAGATTCCTAACTGCGATCAGTTAAAGAAGATAAATAGCATTCTCAGTTTTAAATAGTGTACCCAGGTCCTGAAATAGATGTACCTCTATGTATACACATTAATGGGCAAAATGATCCATATTGACAATAACTACCGTTAGAGTAGAAGCTGAAAGTAAGTCCTTGGGTCTGCATTTTCCAGATGATTTAGAAAGTGAAATTGGAGCAGTTTCAGTAGGAAGGTAAGGCGCAGCTTTTAGGGCAGGTAGAAGTGGGCAGTGGGCAAGGATGCGGTGTTTTGTCAAGAAATTCAAACGGTTCCACTGGACCACAGGCTTAGTGAGAAGATGGTCAGGGACAAGACAGGAAAGCTGGCTGAGGTTGGATTGTGGAAGTCTGCCCTAGTTCAAGAATTAAACAAGGTTTTTTCAATTATCCAGTCTGATCACAGATGAGAATTTGATTGTTTCCAGGTACGGGCGCTCAAGGCAAATTTGCCAGGCTTCTTTCCTGTCTGGCAGGTACAGGAAAGGAGCAATGGTGACGGAGGGCACAGCTTGTGGTTTGCATGCACACAGACCTGGCTTCCAGTTAAATCTCGAAATCTTGGCTCCCTTCTTGCTGTTTGACTTTGGGCATTTCCCTAACTCTCCTGAGACTTGGTTTTCTCATCTATAACATGGAGATACAGTATTTAACTCCTGGTGTTAGAAATGCTATGAGGAGCTTCTGGATCATAGTTTGCACTCAATGAACAATAGCTCTTCTGTGATTATTACCATCAGCAGTTGTCTCACACACAAGCTTAAAAATTACGGCTGGATCAATTCTCATTTATTAGCCATCAGTGGGTTCATTTTTTTTTGCCCCAAAATACTTACTAAAAATGTCTGCTTGGCAGTGAGTAACAAAGTCATCTATCTGTAGGTCAACATCTTCTAGGCGGAGAGATGTGCTGTGTGGGAAGCACTTTTCCTCCACAGAGGGAAGTAGCAGCTGAAAACCCAACATTTTCACTGATAGCCTGGCTTCTAGTTTGTTGATTCTGCCTCAATCAATGAGATTCCATGAGAAGGAGAAAGCAGTGACCTGGGCACTCCGGGAGCGAAATTCACCCTCACTCTCACCTCTGTGGATGTACCAATGAATGGTAGAAGCAGCTGACCATTGGGTCACACAGACCTGGTTTCAAATTCTGACTATGCAACCTACCAGCTGAACATCCCCATGTATAAGTTGCTTAGAATTTGAGCCTCACAAGTTTCACTTTTAAAACAAGGATAATCATCCTTTGAGGACTGTTGTGGGATTAAACGAGCTAATGTAGATGAAGATCCTGATTTTAAGAAAACCCTCAATACATGGCAAGTGCATGCATGTGTGCTCAGTCGTGTCTGACTCTTTGCAACCCCATGGACTGCAGCCCACCAGGCTTCTCTGTCCATGGAATTTTCCAGGCAAGAATACTGGAGTGGGTTGCCATTTCCTCCTCCAGGGGATCTTTCCAACCCAGGGATCGAATCCACATCTCCTGGGTCTCCTACATTGGTGGGCGGATTCTGTACCACTGCCCCACCTCGGAAGCCCCACAATACATGCAGAAATGACTAATCTCTTCTTTCTTCCACATTCTTCCTTTCAACCTGCCTTCACCTCAGTCTTTCAGAAAAGACCATGATCCTATGTAGCCCAAGGGAGCTGGAAATGAAAGGAGAAATTCTTGTTCCCTTTTTATCCCATACTAGGCCTCAGCTGTCAACCTACCTGAAGCACTTTCTCCCTTGCTACCCAAAAGGGGACAGTCTATGCTAATTCTGTGCTGGTCATCCTAGATTAAACCCTAGATGAAAACCCAACTGAAACAGGCCCAAGCAGAGTGAAATGCTTGATAATGAGGTAAGTCTCCTTTGGAATCTGAAGAACAGTAAGAAGTGTGTCAGTGAAAGGATATGAGAAGAAAAACTCAAAAATGGGAGGAGAAAATAAAATAACAAAACTGTAAGGCAATGTTTTAAATACTCATTTATTAATTATAGAAAGGGATTTTCTTAAGCTAATTGCTTTACAAAGTTGCCATATTATAAGTAATAGACCAGCCATACACTTTAGATTCCACCACCAAACCAACACACAATTGCAGTCATCTCACACGCTAGTAAAGTAAAGCTCCAAATTCCCCAAGCCAGGCTTCAACAGGACATGAACCATGAACTTCCAAATGTTCAAGCTGGATTTAGAAAAGGCAGAGGAACCAGAGACCAAATTGCCAACATCCAATGGATCATCGAAAAAGCAAGAGAGTTCCAGAAAAAAAACATCTACTTCTGCTTTATTGACTATGCCAAAGCCTTTGACTGCATGGACCACAACAAACTGTGGAAAATTCTGAAAGAGATGGGACCACCTGACCTGCCTCTTGAGAAATCTGTATTTAGGTCAGGAAGCAACAGTTAGAACTGGACATGGAACAACAGACTGGTTCCAAATCGGGAAAGGAGTATGTCAAGGCTGTATATTGTCAGCCTGTTTATTTAACTTATATGCAAAGTACATCATGAGAAACGCTGGGCTGGAGGAAGCACAAGCTGGAATCAAGATTGCTGGGAGAAATATCAATAACCTCAGATACGCAGATGACACCACCCTTATGGCAGAAAGCAAAGAAGAACTAAAGAGACTCTTGATGAAAGAGGAGAGTGAAAAAGTTGGCTTAAAACTCAACATTCAGAAAACTAAGATCATGGCATCCGGTCCCATCACTTCATGGCAAATAGATGGGGAAACAGTGACAGACAGACTTAATTTTCTTGGGCTCCAAAATCACTGCCGATGGTGATTGCAACCATGAAATTAAAAGATGCTTGCTCCTTGGAAGTAAAGTTATGACCAACCTAGACAGCATATTAAAAAGCAGAGATATTACTTTGCCAACAAAAGTTCATCTAGTCAAAGCTACGGTTTTTCCAGTAGTCATGTATAGATGTGAGATTTGGACTATAAAGAAAGCTGAGCACTGAAGAATTGATGCTTCTGAACTGTGGTGTTGGAGAAGACTCTTGAGAGTCCCTTGGACTGCAAGCAGATCCAACCAGTCCATCCTAAAGGAAATCAGTCCTGAATATTCATTGGAAGGACTGATGCTGAAGCTGAAACTCCAATACTTTGGCCACCTGATGCGAAGAACTCACTCATTTGAAAAGACCCTGATGCTGGGAAAGATTGAAGGAGGGAGGAGAAGGGGATGACAGAGGATGAGATGTTTGTATGGCATCTCCAACTCAATGGACATGAGTTTGAGTAAACTCCAGGAGTTGGTGATTGACAGGGAGGCCTGGCATGCTGCTGTCTATGGGGTCGCAAAGAGTCAGACACGACTGAGTGACTGAACTGAACTGAACCAAAGGGGAAATTTGACACCTATTCTGGGGCCTTGTGAGAAAAACTTATTTAGTTACAGAGTCAGCTACTTTAAAAAATTAGCAGGATCTTCCCCTCCTGTTATTCAAATACAATCCACTTCTCTAGGATGACTGAGGATGAAGTTATAGGCAGACCATGAGCACAGACCAATGCCTTAATTGGTTATTAATATATGGTCACTGCTATTTTTAGAGATTACTGGTGTTTGGATAACTACCTCAGAAACAGAGTCTGGATTTCATAGCTGTGTTCTATCACACATAAAACCAGAGACAGTGATGGGCAATAAGCTGGATCACGATGTCATTTCTGGAAAGCCCTAGATGCATTTGTTATAGCTTGAAAAGTCATGCTGGAAAGTTTCCTGGTAATTCCATTCATCTTGAATGTTAATAATTAATCCATCAGGAAACTGCCCTGACTATAACTCAGTGGCAAAACTCAACACCTCTTGGTGTTCAACTTGGTTCAGTTTAGTTCAGTTCAGTTCAGTCGCTCAGTCGTGTCCGACTCTTTGCAACCCCATGAATCGCAGCACACCAGGCCTCCCTGTCCATCGCCAACTCCCAGAGTTCACCCAGACTCACGTCCATCAAGTCAGTGATGCCATCCAGCCATCTCATCCTCTGTCGTCCCCTTCTCCTCCTGCCCCCAATCCCTCCCAGCATCAGAGTCTTTTCCAATGAGTCAACTCTTCACATGAGGTGGCCAAAGTACTGGAGTTTCAGCTTTAGCATCATTCCTTCCAAAGAAATCCCAGGGCTGATCTTCAGAATGGACTGGTTGGATCTCCTTGCAGTCCAAGGGACTCTCAAGAGTCTTCTCCAACACCACAGTTCAAAAGCATCAATTCTTCAGCGCTCAGCCTTCTTCACAGTCCAACTCTCACACCCATACGTGACCACAGGAAAAACCATAGCCTTGACTAGATGGACCTTTGTTGGCAAAGTAATGTCTCTGCTTTTGAATATACTATCTAGGTTGGTCATAACTTTCCTTCCAAGGAGTAAGCCTCTTTTAATTTCATGGTTGCAGTCACCATCTGCAGTGATTTGGAGCCCCCAAAAATAAAGTCTGACACTGTTTCCACTGTTTCCCCATCTATTTCCCATGAAGTGATGGGACCAGATGCCATGATCTTCGTTTTCTGAATGTTGAGCTTTAAGCCAACTTTTTCACTCTCCTCTTCCACTTTCATCAAGAGGCTTTTTAGTTCCTCTTCACTTTCTGCCATAAGGGTGGTGTCATCTGCATATATGAGGTGGTTGATATTTCTCCCGGCAATCTTGATTCCAGCTTGTGCTTCTTCCAGTCCAGCGTTTCTCATGATGTACTCTGCATAGAAGTTAAATAAGCAGGCTGACAATATACAGCCTTGATGTACTCCTTTCCCTATTTGGAACCAGTCTGTTGTTCCATGTCCAGTTCTAACTGTTGCTTTCTGACTTGCATACAAATTTCTCAAGAGGCAGATCAAGTGGTCAGGAAATTAATTTGATAATGTGTCTATCAAATTTGGCAAGACTTTAGGTGTAATTTAAGGATAAGAAGTATGTATTGAATAGTTTTAAGGAATTAAAATGGACATTCCTTCCATAATTCTTCCATCACATTTGTTAGCTGATAAACTAAACTCTCAGACTGGAAGTTCTCCCTGTGTAATTAATGGGAGTGTTTATCACTGATGCCTTAAAACAACTTAGTTATTCAGTTCCATTTATAGAAGGATAAAATAGTCAGCAGGCTTGAGACCAATAAAAGGTTCCTTTTGAGCATTATATTTACAACCTGAGAACTAAGTAACTCTCCACTCCTGAACAGTCTCCCACTCAGAATTAGGAACAACCAGCTTCAAGTCATTGAGTGCCTGTGTGGAAAAAATTCTAAGCTATGGAAACAATGTGTCCCTGTGGAATTTCCCGAGTGGCACCAGGTGGGCCTCCTCTGCTATGTGAATGCTTTGGGATGTCACCGAGGTAAGCAATACCAAAGCTTATGGATGAATTGATAGCTGTAAACAAATAACCTTGTTCTGAATCTAGCCACCCTCTCCCAGACACAGCTAGGTCTGAAAATAGCAGCTGAAGGAACCTCCTCCCCAGTTGGCCCCAATGCTGTCCAGACAGAGGACTCCTCTGTTTCCACTAGAATGAGCCAGGAATAAAAACTCCATCCATCTGAGAATGCCTGGAATAATTTCAGCATTGGGAAGACAAAAAGAAAAGAAGTCTCAGGGTTTCACTGATAAGGATCTAGGTTTAAGGACGGGAAGTGCTGTCCCCCAGAGATCACTTCTACATGTTCCTCAAGCACCAAATACTTGCTGAGACACCAAGCACAACTGAGCCCCAACTCCAGCCCTCAGAGGGCACATGTGGTTAGAACATTTGCCACAGGGGGGGAATTTCTCAACTAAGCTAAAGGAAAATCACTGTGCCCCAATTCTCAGATGATGGCAATGAGGATTTAAGTGATACAATTAATCATATGTGCATTAATATTTAGAAGATGAACCACTCATTTTTGCCACAAATAGCACAGCATTTAGTAATTTGGTTGAGGATATGAAGTAACCAGTGGTAATTTATTATCTATTTTATAAAGATAATATGTTCAAGATGTGATGTATTAGCTCACTTCTCCAGAATAGATCTCGATGGTATGGAGGAGAGCCAAGGAAATAGGAAAGAAGCCATCCAAGTGATGCCTGAGCAACTGAAATACATGTCACAAACTACATGCCCTCTTATGCTCTCAACTCACAGGAGACAGTCTTAGGGCGCGCCTCCAGATATACATACTTTTCTTTTAGACACAATTCTAATAACAACCTGGAAGCAGATGATTGCAAAGAGAGAAAAAGGATGTTTTTAGGATAACACAACTGAAAACAAGAAGTGATGGAGAACCGATAATGACAGAGGAAACCAATCTATAAAAATGGCAGGAAAAATAACTCAATATTTTATCAGTGTAGGGCAATTCTGTGTTGGGCAAAGTTAAAAATAGTTAAGCAAAACACAAGATTTGGTGTTCACATTAATAACCCTCTGATACCAGGAAATACGATATCTGCATGAAGTAGACAAGTGATGTATTTTAAAGCAGTTCTAACAGAAAAAGGATAAATTATGTTAAAATGTGGCATCTTGAATATTCACTTTCATGCAATGCTAACTTCTCAGACTAATCTGCACAGATAACAGAGAAGCAGTGGAGTATCACAGTTAAGAGTGGATACAGTTGCCAGGCTGCCTGGGTTCAAATCCCAGCCATACCACCTCCTATCCGTGTGGCTTTGGGCAACTCACTTAACCTCCCTGAATCTGTTCCTTGATTGTAAAATGGGTGGTGGTAAGGATTTAATGAGTTAATGTGTGTAAAGCATTAGAGAATGCCTGGCACACAGTAAATGCTAGGTAAGCATTCTCTGAAAAGACGTTCACGTTTACCAGGTACCCACTGTGTGCCAGGTACTGGATGGGAGCTGATATCTTTATAAGCTATTACTACTTGAAGTGAGACACCAGAATTTAGCCTTAAATATTCCTTAAGCCCAAAGTAATTGGAAATAAAAGGAAAAGCCAATGTGACCCCTCATGTCTAGCATTCATGTGACCTGATTTCTTTTACAGCAAAACACTGGTGTTTCTTCACCTTTTACATCTAATTTAACTGCTCTTCTGTCTCCTAAAATTACAGAATAGTAGCTAAATTAAATGTCTTAATTTTGCATATGTATTCATCATCTTTTCTGCAATGATTTCAGCTCAGTTGCTATTTTAGACCTTATGGAGTCAATTATCTGGGAACATGAGAATAGGCATTGCATTCATCTGAGGATAGACAGTATAACTATTTGCAAGGTAAAAACAGTGCTACAGAAGTTCTAGGTCTAATAGAGTCAAGAAGAAATGCATGGCCATTTCTAGGCAAAAAGCACAAGAAATTTACCTTCTGAAATAGATCTCAAAATTGAAAAGTTATAGAATAAAGTGCTATAAGCACAAAAGTGATATTTGAATATCAAAAGTTATTTTCAGTATCTACAAAATGCCTGACCACTGCTCTTCAAAACTGTCAAATAATGAAAACCAAGAAAAAGACTCAAAGTCACATACTGGAAGAGACAAAGCTTGATGACTAAATGTCAATACAGTGCCCTGGATTTGACCCGGGAACAGAGAAAGGTTGTTAACAAAATGCAGGTGCAATTTGAGTAAGAGAATTTCGTTAGTCATATGTCTACAGTACATGGGATCACAGAGTCGGACATGACTGCATGACTAGCACACACAGTAGTACCGTCCACGTGTAAACCTCTTTGTTTTGATGATTGTTTTTATCAGAATGTAAGATGTTGGCATTGGGGAAAATGATTTGATGGTATACATAAAAGTTATTCCAAAATAAAATTTATTTTAAAACTATTTGCAGATCTGAAAGGCTGAGCAGTGAAAATAGTTTGGGGGTCTTATCAGAAGGTTAGATTTCAATCTTGTTTCCACAACCATCCAGTCGGACAGCTTGCGATAAGTTTGGTTGAATGTTTTGAGCCTTAGTATCACTCATAAAATAGGGATGAGAATTTCCCTGGTGGTACAGTGGCTAAGAGTCTGCCTGCCAGTGCAGGGGATTGCAGGTTCAATAGTCCAGAGCCGGCGAGCCGCAACTACGGAGGCCAGCGTCCTACAGCTTGTGCTCTGCAGCGAGAAGCCACTGCAGTGATAGCCTGTGCACCACAACTAGTGAGCAGCCCCTCCCTGCCACAACTGGAGAACAGCCTGAGCAGCAACCAAGACCCAGTACAGCCAAAAACAAAAGGAATAAAATAGGAATAAAAATGATGATCTGACAAACTCACAAACCCATACAAAAGATGACCATTAATTACAAATGTTTCAAAGCTTCTTTGAACTGCAGCTTCAACCTTAAAACTAGTTAGTGAATTGACACATATTCTTTTTCATTTTTAAAAATGATCAATAACTGATCTGGGATGCCTTCAATGAAGAAAAATTAAGTCAGATATTGATCTCATTAGAGAGCTTATATTTTCATCATCACCCCCCTTCAAAATTAGCATTGATTAGACAAACCAGTGTTTGGAGAAGGCAATGGCACCCCACTCCACAGTACTCTTGCCTGGAAAATCCCATGGATGGAGGAGCCTGGTAGGCTGCAGTCCATGGGGTCGCTAGGAGTCAGACACGACTGAGCGACTTCACTTTCACTTTTCACTTTCATGCATTGGAGAAGGAAATGGCAACCCACTCCAGTGTTCTTGCCTGGAGAATCCCAGGGACAGGGGAGCCTGGTGGACTGACGTCTATGGGGTCGCACAGAGTCAGACACGACTGAAGCAACTAAGCAGCAGCAGCAGCAGCAGACAAACCAGTGTTTGTAGGAAATCTTTTGCACCTACTCTGGCATGAGTGTCCTCATGTGCAAGTAGAGACTTAAACATGAGTGAGATCAATAAAAATTGGTGGATTTGACATCCTGTTTTGTGGTTGTCCGATTCTAACTGACAGTGAGACAAAATTGGGTACAGGTAAAGCATCGCTGTGGAAGCTCTGAGGAAACCTTTGGTGGAGAGAACAGGCAATGGGGCAAGGTTTGCTGGAATTACTCTTTCCTTCATAGAGGCAAGGCTGGCAAGCGGTTAAGAATGCAGGTTTTTATTGACTCCTCAGATTTGAAGTCAAGCTCTGGCTCTTGCATTTTAGAGCTTGGGCAGGTAAAAAGAGGGTCAGCAGGTCACCAGAGCTGAGATGAGGAGTCTGATATGGGAAATATGAAGGAAGTAGACTGCAGTGGATGTGGATGTCAGGAGAGGTGCAGGGATCAGGGAGACAAAGGAATCAAGGTGGGCTCTCGAGTTTCTGGAGAGGGGGCATTTGGTCCATTAACTAAGGTAGGAAATCTTGGAAGACTGGGGGAAAAGTAAGGCTTATGGTTTGAGAAACTCATGAGAAAAGATCTTTCTGGCATAAGAGTTTATATTTTATTTGAGTTAACAGGAGCTTGGAGACAAAGTAGAAGATAGAAATAGCATTCTTAAGCTCTACCACTTCCTGAGTGACTGAAGGGGCAAGTAGCTTAACCTCTGCCTTCATTTTCTCATTTATAACATGGGAATAATGAAAGCTATCTCAGAGCTGCTGTAAGAACAAGATATTGCATACAAAGAACCAGCCCTGCACCTGCCCAACTAATTTTAAGTCTTTCATTCCATGTTAGCTATTTAACTTTAATAACATAAAGCTGTAATGACTTGTAGCTAAAATAAGCAACTTCCCCAAAGATACATAGCCAGAGAAGCCCAAGGTGATATTTGAACCAGAACTGCCTCTTCACATTCAGCACACAGAGTCAGAGAGAGCTGTACCCACACTGATCTCAGTGGGCTGCAGCTTCCCAAGGTGCACAAGATCAAGTGAAGACCCTCTACTCCACACCTGTTCCCGCCCACCCAACCCTTTACACTCCAAAATTCCTGGGTCAGTGATATTGCCTGAGGATCTCAGGAAGGTCAAATTCACAGTGGAGAGTTACAGAAGTGCATGAGTCTTGAGGAAGTCGAAACAGCAAGCTTAAGCCTTCCTTTTTTCCTGAGGTAGAAGGTTAACACAGGCAAGAGTAGAATGCATTCATAGGCTGAGCAGAGGAAACTCTAGAAAGTGTGATTAATAGAAAGAGAAGATAGCAAGCGAAGGCCCCATTGTGAAGGAAGCAGGCTAGGATGTGACAGGAGTAGAGAAGAGTCACTTCTCCCACTGAGGGCTGGAAGGAGGTGAGACAGGAACATGGGCCCTTGGGTGCTGCAGCAGGGCTTATGAGGGAAATGTCTCAACATTCTCTAATTTCTCAGTAAAGCTGGAGGTTTGCTTTGCCCGATACACAGCAAGGCAGATGCTGAGATGCCAAGGTCTGCAGCAAAGAGAGAGATTATTCACCAGGCAGCCAAGCGAGAAGATGGAAGAAAGTCTTAGATATGCCTCCCCAGAGGGGAGGGGCCTGGGGTATTCATAAGATGCAAATAAAGCAGCAGGTCAGCTGAAGGCATCAGAAGCATGGGGAACTGGAACGTGAAGAAAGATGATTAGAAAAAGGTGTGGTACTTCCATGTCCTGCCTACTGTAAATAGTGCTGCAACGAACATTGGGCTACATGTGTCTTTTTGAACCTAGATATCCATCAACAGAAAAATGGATCAAGAAGTTATGGTACACATATACAATGCATTATTACTTAGTCATAAAAGGAATGAATTTGTGTCAGTTGAACTGAGACGGATGAATCTAGAGCCTGTTATACAGAATGAAATCAGGAAGAGAAAAACAAATATCACATATTAATGCATATATAGATAGATAGATAGATAGATGGAATCTAGAAAAATGGTACTGATGAGCCTATCTGCAGGGCAGGAATAGAGACACAGACACAGAGAACAGACTTGTGGACACAGTGGGGGAAGGAGAGGGTGGGATGAATTGAGAGCGTAGCACTGAAACAATATATCCATTATTAAATGTAAAATAGATAGCCAGTGGGAAGTTGCTGTATAGCGCAGGGAGCTCAATCGAGTGCTCCGTGACAACCTAGAGAGGTGGGATGGGGTGGGGGAGGAGGGAGGTTCAAGAAGGAGGGGATAATATATATACATACATAATACTTATGGCTGAGTCACACTGTTGTATGGCAGAAACTAACATATAACACTTTAAAGCAATTATCCTCTAATTAAAAATAAATTTTAAGAACAAGAAAAAAGGTACAATAATCGTGGTTCTGTGCAGGTGCAACTAAGCTCCAGGACTCTGCACGTTCAAACATCAAGGTGCTTAGCACCATCTGAGGGTGAAGTTTCGGCCCTGGGACGTCAAAACGTCACTGAACATGTGCAGTTAGAGGGGATTCAATGGTCTGATCAAGTCTTAACCTGCTCATCTGCAACTAGACACAGCTGCCTCCAAGTTCTTATAAAATAGCTGAGGCATGCACCTTCTTGTTTAGGCTAAGTGCTTCTTGGAGGACATGTAAGTCTTCTACAGCAACAATTAAAAGGACCTGGATTAGTGAAGGCAGGTTAAGGTGAAATGGACTTCACTGATGACTACCCATCGTTTCAAAAGGGTCCAATCTGTTTGCTTAAAGGTCTGAAATAACCACTTGCAGGCACAGAACGGAAGCTGAACCAGGATTTATACCTGGATATAAAAGCTGAGATTCAAAGGCCAAGTCTGTAGAGACCTCCGCTGCCACTGTTGCATGATTGCCTCCAGGGTAGCTAAGCACCTGAGAAATCAGCAGAGAAGGCCAAGTCTTTACTGTGTTTTGTGATATTTCTCTTTTTTCTGTTTTTTTTTTTTTGGGGGGGGGACAGGGGAGAGTTTGCTGTGTGACTTTTGGGATCTTAGTTCCCTAGCCAGGGATCAACCCTAGACCCTTGGCAGTGAGAACACAGAGTCCTACCCACTGGATTGCCAGGGAATTCCAGGGAATTTCTAAAAAATAGCCATGATCTATAAAAATTCTGTGATCCTTAAACTAAAATTATCCTGTATTGTGGGGGTGGTTCACTATGTAGACAGTTTGGAGCAGTTCCCTGATGAAATGGCAACATTTGCACCATTTTGTAGACAAAGACTTCTAGAAGAGTCTCTACTGTGTGTCTGGGCTCTAACAATCATTCTCCTTCTTCCAAATTAAAATGCAGCTGAATTTATAATTATATCCCTGTTTAAAAGGTGAATTCCTTTATTAAGAGAATTAATTGAGCTATCTCAGAAGAGAATATTGATTACATTGAGATTTTAGTAATAAAAATTCTTGCCAGTTTGTATCTAAAGTGAGGCTCAGAACTAGGTCACTGTTACTCACGAGAAAGCCCTGAGAAACCAAAGAAGAGAAAAATACGACTTTGGCTCAAGGGTCAAGAAGCCAGGGCCAGAGGCATCCTTCAGTTGGGGAGCTAAGCGATTGACAGCTGCCTCTAGAGAAAGTGGAGGACATGCAGGGCTCACAGTATTAGGTACATTAAGGGGAAAAAAAATACATGAAAAAATTGTGAAAGGGAAGTCTGTACAACTGAATGAGGCATTCAGACATATGACTGATTTGAAAAAATTAGGAGGCTGGGGGACAGAGTGTGTGTTTGCAGTTTCCATTCATTTTCTCTCCCTGCCTCTAAGTGATTCCCTGCATTGACCCTGCCACTACTTAACCAGCTTGTTAAATCTCTTTGATTCTCCAGTCATGCCAGTTTCTCTCATTTCCACTGCATTTTAGCTGGAATATACAACATCTCCATGTCTATGCATTAATCCACACAGCACTGTAAAGGCAAGAAGCATCTTGAAAGTGTTTGCATTTAAATGGGCTGTAGGCAGTCAGGGTTTCCCGCTTCTGATCCTAGTGAACTGAGGCAAGAGGAAGTGAGCTTGTCTTTTCCCCCTCTTTTTAATTTAGCAAACCTGCTTGGCTACCAGCAAGGAGCTGACAGATTGCATACTGTCATCATTTAATCTTAAGACTAAAATTCAATTTTCCTTTCTCAGGATCAGAATGGGGAACGGGGTGGGGAGGGGGAGAATAAAACACCCCCAAGACACAAGGTGACCTGTCTCAGTGGGGTGACCCAGCGCACGTGCCAGCTAATGATGCCCGTCTGTCAGCAGAGCCCGAGGGGGGAGGCCAGTCCTGACAGATGGTGGCGGGTTTGCTGATTATAGAGCTCAGTTGGACCAAGGCTTGGTTTCATTCCCTGCATCAAGGTCCCTTCTGAACAGGGGCTGTTTACTTAAAACATATTCATTCCTGTTTTGTTCATCAGATCCCCAGGATAAAAATGAACACGGGCAGCTGTTGGATTTCTGCTGCTAACTATTCAGTTCTGCTTTGTGCTACAGAAACTCATAATCCATTTTACCCCATAATTATTCATTATAAGTGAGAAATCAAATCGGAAGTGGCAACAAGAGTGGATGCTAGGGAAAGAAATACAAATAGGCATCACCTTTGGTTAATGTTATGTCTCTACATGGGAAATCCAGCCTTTTGTGTTACCCTGCTAAAAAAGAAATGGCAACCAAATTTAGCAAGCTGGTGATTTCAAGCACAAAAGGGTGTCAACTGAGGAGCTTGGTTCTTGCTTTGCCTTCCGCTTGAGAAACCTCAGCTTTTCTTACAGGGTTAATGAAAAAGTAGCTTTGGGATGTTACCCTCCCAAAGTTACTGACATTCACACCAAATCACACACAAACATTTAAGATTAGAGGTAGCAAATGCCTAGTGGTGCCTGGACAGAAGGGTCAGAAGGAAGAGAAGCAGTCTTTGAACAAGATTCCGAGCCTCTGCCCCTGGAAAACTCGAGGAGGGAGACAGCTACTCCACTGGCAGCTGTAAATTACAACATGCCTAAGAACTTCCTCAGGCCCCTGCAGACCAGGTCTCATGCTGTTTGGAAAAACGACAGGGGTTATATATTCACATCCAGCTGTTGTGTTATGACTTAGTAGGCAAGAAGTCGTGGAGTTTTCTCAAGCTCCCTAGCACTGACTTATTTAGAACTCCTGTGGACAGAAGCTCAGGACTGTGGAGGAAGGGCCACACGGCAGGTGTTCTCGGCAGAGACACATTCTGGAACAAGTCGTGTGAGGTATGGTCTGAGACACAGCCTCATTATCCAAGGCGAGGCTGTGTAATCCTGTGGCCAGCTGTCTTGGGAGCCCCATACAGCTGCTTCTTTCTGACACAGCCAGAGAAAAACAGCCCCTCCGTTTTTAATGATTGCAGGAGGAAAGGCATGAGTGAAGAAGCAGCTGCCCTCCAACTTCCTTTCCTAATTATTGTCTAGGATGGGGTCTGGTAGATTACAAATACTCAGTAAAATAACCTGGCTTAGAGAAGTGAATACATAGGGAATCTGAAATTCGTATTTTGTTCTTGGCTCTGCCTCTAACTGGGAGACTTCGGAAGAGTTATTTTATCTCTGTGGACGTCAATTTCTGCAATGACAAAATAACAGGATTGCAACTGATAATGTCTACTGGATTCCAGGGTCAGCTCACCGTTTCTGAGTCTTTGATTGATCAGTTAACAGTAGATTGGGAGTTAATAATCCATCTCCAAACACTATGGATTCATTTAAGAATTAATGGGTCAGGAATCTGTAATTCTGATGATCCAGATTGGGGAACGACAATACACTAGGTGTTCACTAGAATGAGATGATCCTGTATCTCCTGGGAATACAGGGTACATTCTTGCCCAATGCAACTGCAGATGGAAAGCAGTGGAAATTCTTCTTTTCTCCCAGCATCAGTATTATAACAAGGACCTAGCTAGCACTGTCCAATAAAACAGTCTGCAAGGATGGAAATGGTCATTATCAGTGCTGTCTGAACAGTAGTTACTTTCTGAAAGTATTTACTGATCACTTAAATTGCAGCTAATGTGATTAAGGAACTGAATAACTTTGCTTCATTTTAATTAATCTAAATTTAAATAACCACATGTGACTAGTATCTACCATAATGGATAATACAAATTCTACCATATTTTATTGCAATAAACTAATGAATGGTGCACTGAGGTGAAATGAAAAAAAGGCCTTTATTTTACTCCCATTTCTACATTTCTGGGTAGTATGGGGCAAGGGACAAGGTCTGTGACTCAGTTTCTTTTTCTCTCAAATTGTGATGGTAATATGTACTTCACAGTATTGTTTGGGAGACTTAGAACCTTTGAGAACCATAAAATGTTATATAAATGCAAGGTATTCCAAGGGCCAGTCCACTGTTGAAAGATGATCTTGCTTCAACACAAAATACAATGGCGTTTGAGAACATGTAACTGAATGTGAGGAAATGTTGGTAAGACCAGACATGAGAAGTTGAAAATAAAGAGGAGAAACTAAAAAGGAAACTCCAAAGAAGGCAGAGAAAAAGGAAGCAGATGAGAATGGAATGGATGGGCAAGTCAAGACCTGTGGGGAAAGGGTAATGGCAAAGAGGGGGTGATGGACTTTCTTTTGGGGAAACTCTTCAGGGCTGAGAATTACTCATGATGACAAGACCATGAACAGATGTCAGTTCTGAGTGGCAATAAATAGGAACATCATCTGACTGAATTTGGATACTTTTTTTTTTTTCCCCAAAAATGGCAGCTTGATATCCATCTCGTTGACTTTTTTCTATCCTTTTAGCTCAGTCTCTAAAAAGGATTAGTTCTGGAAATGCCTGGGTTCAAATCCAAGCACTGTCATGCAATAGCTGTGATCTTGGGCAAGCAAAAAAGTCTCAAAGTCACACCTTCCTCATCATGAGACCATAACAGTGCCTGCCTTGGAGGAGTATGTGAGATAATTTATGTACAAACTAGCTCAGTCTCTGGTCACTCAGAAAACGCTCAAATTTGTAAATCAATTCAATGGACATGAATTTGAGCAAATTCCAGGAGATGGTGAACGACAGGGAAGCCTGGTGTGCTGCAGTCCACGGGGTCACAAAGAGTCGGACACAACTTAGTGATTGAACAACAACGTTTAAATATTATATTACAATGTCTCAGACTTCCAAGCAGATCATTGAAAAAGAAACAGACTTTCACTGGATGAAATCAAACATAACACACTGCTTTCTATAGATCAATACTTTTATTTTGGGAAGCTTAGCCAACTAAAGTTAACTACTGCTTTCATTCATTCATTCATTCAACTCATTTTTCCCTCAACTTTTAAATGGGGGAATCTGTTTTTTTTTAACAACTTTAATGAAGTATATTTAATATAATGTAAAATTTACCCATTTTAATGTATAATTCATTCATTTAAACTAATATTACTATATGCTGACAAGTGCACATCCTGTCCTAGCCACTGGGGATACTAGAGTGAATAAGGTGAACAAGGTTTCCACTTTCAAAGATCTTCCAGTCTAGAAAGAAAGAGAGACAATGGACAAAGATATAACCTAAGGGCTAAGAAGGAAAAGAGTAGAGTAAGACAATGGTGATAGGCTGCTCCATTTTAAATAGGGTGTCCAGGAACATTCTCTCTGAGGAGGTAATATTTGAATAATGTGAAGAAGTGAACTATATGAATATGTGGGGAAGGTGTATTCCCAGTAGGAAGTAGCATGTGCAAATGTCCCGGGGCAGAGGCATGCTTCTGCTCCCTCTGAGGAAAATCTAGGCTGGCAGTGTCACAGAAGCAGAATGAATGGGCAGAGGAGACAAGAAGGAAAAAACTCAAGATGTAGAGAAATCACAGTCAGGTCATACAAAATCTTGGTTTCCTAAGTAAGACTTACAAATTTTGTTCTAGGTGAGATAGGAAGCCACTGAAAGGATTTGGGGAGCGAAATGACACAATAAGTTTTACATTTCAAAAGGGGCTTTCAAATAGTTGTTTGGAGAACAGTCTCTAAAAGGTAGAGAACACGCAGACCAGTGAGGAGGTCAGTGGACCAGAGGCTCAGACCAGCATGGAACTGGTGAGAGAGGACGATGTCACAAGTATATTTTGATGACAAAATTTCCTGATAATACAATTTCCAGCATATATGATTTCAAAGAAAGAGAAGGATTTGGATGACTCTGAGGATGCTGACCTAGGTTACTCTTGATCCCACCCTTAGTGGGGGCTTTGCTAAGAAGGGGGAGGCTTGAGGAGCTGGCATGATGGGGGTGGGGAAGGTGTGAAGCTCCATTCTCTGACATATTTTTTATGTTTATTAAAAGTTCCAATAGAAATTGGACTAGTCTGCATACATACAACATATACATACATATATACTAGTCTACATCCATACAATAATATGTACATAAAAGACTAGTCCATTGTATGTACTATATTGGAAATAAAGACTTTGTAGTGGAGGATTTAAAAGATAGCCAAAAAAATTCCTAAAGCCTGGATCATCCGAGCTGAGAGCTGCACCTCAAGTGTATCCCATGGGATTCTGTATAACAAAAGAGCTACAAAACCTCCAATCTATTTGCTGGAAATGAGCTAGGCAATGAGTAAGGCAGAAAATATATGTGGTGAAAATTAGCTTGTCCTACCTAAATGTAAGACCGAATACTATAAAATTTCTAGAGGAAAACATAGGCAGAATACTCTTTGACATAAATTGCAGCAATATTTTTTGGATCTGTCTAGTAAAGGAAATAAAAGTAAAAATAAACAAATGGGACCTAATTAAACTTAAAAGCTTTTGCACAGTCAAGGAAGCCATTGACAAAATCAAAAAGACAACCTACTGAATGGGAGAAGATATTTGCAAATTATATGACTGATAAGTTGGACTTAATATCCAACATATCAACAGCTCATACTACTCAACATCAAAAAAATAACACGATTAAGAAATGGGAAGAAGGACTAAACAGACATTTTTCCAAAGAGGAAATGCAGATGGCCAATAGGCACATGAAAAGACACTCAACACTGCTAATCATCAGGGAATTCAAATCAAAACCACAGTGAGATATTGCCTCACATCTGTCAGAATCAGTTCAGTCGCTCAGTCGTGTCCGACTCTTTGTGACCCCATGAACCAAAGCAAGCCAGGCCTCCCTGTCCATCACCAACTCCCGGAGTTCACCCAAACTCATGTCCATCGAGTCAGTGATGCCATCCAACCATCTCATCCTCTATCGTCCCCTTCTCCTCCTGCCCTCAATATTTCCCAGCATCAGGGTCTTTTCAAATGAGTCAGCTCTTTGCATCAGGTGGCCAAAATATTGGAGTCTCAGCTTCAACATCAGTCCTTCCAATGAACACCCAGGACTGATCTCCTTTAGGATGGATTGGTTAAATCTCCTTGCAGTCCAAGGGACTCTCAAGAGTCTTCTCCAACACCACAGTTCAAAAGCATCAATTCTTTGGTGCTCAGCTTTCTTTATAGTCCAACTCTCACATCCATGCATGACTACTGGAAAAACCATAGCCTTGACTAGATAGACCTTTGTAGACAAAGTAATGTCTCTGCTTTTTAATATGCTATCTAGGTTGGTCATAGCTTTTCTTCCAAGGAACAAGCGTCTTTTAATTTCATGGCTGCAGTATCCATCTGGAGTGATTTTGGAGCCCCCAAAAATAAAGTCAGCCACTGTTTCCACTGTTTCCCCATCTATTTCCCATGAAGTGATGGGACCAGATGCCATGATCTTAGTTTTCTGAATGTTGAGCTTTAAGCCAACTTTTTCACTCTCCTCTTTCACTTTCATCAAGAGGCTATTAACAAGAAGACAACAAATAACACATGTCGGCAAGTATATGGAGAAAAGGGAGCCCTAGGCTGCTGGAGGAAATAAATCAGTACAGCCACTGTAGAAAACAGTATAGACATTTCTCAAAAAACTAAAAACAGAACTACTGTATGACCCAGCAATTCCATTCCTGGGTATATATCTGAAAGAAATAAAAACACTAGTTGGAAATGATAAATGCATCCCAATGCTCATAGCAGCATTATTTACCATGGCCAATATATCAAAGCAACCTATATGTCCATCAACAGATGAATGGATAAAGAAGAGGTGGTATATACATGCGCATATGTATGTGTGTGTGTGTATGTATAAATGTATGCATATATATTTATATGTATATATTTATACATACACAATGGAATACTACTCAGCCATAAAATGAACAGATTTTTGTCATTTGCAACAACATGGATGAACTTGGAAGGCTTTATGTTAAGTGACTAAGTCAGATGGAGAAAGACAAATACATTATGCTACCACTTATATGTGGAATCTAAAGAATACAACAAACTAGTGAATACAACAAAAAAGCAGCAGACTCAAGAGAGACTATACTAGTGGTTACCAGTGGGGAGTAGCAGGGAGGGGTAATATAGGGGTGGGGAAGTGGGAGGTACAAACAATTTTGGGGTATAAAACAGGCTCCTGAGTATACTGTATAACATGAAGAATACAGCCAGTATTTTGTAATAACTATAAATAGAAAGTAAATGGAAAGTAACCTTTAAAATTATATAAAAATTTAATTGGTTTCTCCTATATATTTAATGTGAGAATTTGAGAGGAGTGTGTTAGAAAGAGTTCTGGTGATCTAAAAAGTTGATGAGGAAATAAATCAAGCATCAGATATCTTGCAGGCAAGAAGAGAGAGAGAGATTTGTTTGAAAACAAATACCTTCTCACTGTTTTATTGCAAGAAAACAAACGAGTCACAGCAGGCAGACTACAGGATTATTTTTCATTTAACACCAAGACACTTCTAATTTTTTAAAATGCTTCTTGGTACAAAAATCCAAAGTTGTTTGGTAAAATTGAATGTGTTTTGAGAAGGATTAAGTGTAATTCAGTATTTGTTCATTTCTCAATTCAGTAGTTAAGTCTTCAAGACAGGTCTGTATTTCAGAGTAGAACTTCAGTAGATTTCAACTGCTGGGAGTTTATTTGTTTAGAATGTCAGAGAAACAATTTTTATTACTCCTTATCCTTTCAGAAATCAGCTCCATAAATCTTAACTAGACAAATGCCTCCACTGAGTGGATGAGTTTGATAGTGAGAGCCATACAATTATATAAACATTCAATAAGACATCAGAAGTTCTTACATTTATCACCATGTGAAGCAGTGCACAGTATACAAACAAGGAACAGAACTCTATAGGATGCTTTTAGAATGCATAGAGAATTTCTTTGATGCATCTCCTGGTGGCGGTGGGGTCATGGGGGAAGTATCAAACTTCTTTCCTTTTGTAGTTGTGTAGCTAGGGAATCCTCTGTAAAACCCAAACACATTGTTCCAATCAATCAACAAATATATTCTGACTATATGCACTGGCTATGTTATGGTTTAAAGCTAGTCAAAGCTATGGTTTTTCCAGTAGTCATGTACAGATGTAAGAGTTGCACCATAAAGAAAGTTGAGTGCCAAAGAATTGATGCTTTTGAACTGCGGTGTTGGAGAAGACTTTTAGAGTCCCTTGGACTGCAAGGGGATCAAACCAGTCAATTCTAAAGGAAATCAGTCCTTAATATGCATTGTAAGGACTGATGCTGAAGCTCCAATACTTTGGCCACCTGATGCAAAGAGCTGACTCATTAGAAAAGACCTTGATGCTGGGAAAGATTGAAGGCAGGGGGAGAAGGGGACGACAGAGGATCAGACGGTTGGATGGCATCACCGATGCGATGGACATGAGTTTGAGCAAGCTCCTGGAGTTGGTGATGGATAGGGAAGCCTGGCGTGCTGCAGCCCGTGGGGTCACAAAGAGTCAGACACAACTGAGCGACTGAACTGAACTGATATGCTCTGACTGAAGCTTTAGTTGACACTCCTTTTGAGAACAGAAGAATTTGTATAACCACTCTATATACTTCTGTGATGCATCTAAACAGTGTGTTTCTGTATACTTGTGTGATGCCATCTTTAAATGGAAATCAACATTCTATCTAAGCCCTGGACTAACATATGTCTTGACAAACATATGTCCTAATACAATAGGAAAGTAGACTGTGAATAATTATGCCAAAGCACTCTATGGTTTTTACAGGGATATGGTTAAATAATTAGCCTTTCCTTTTTCCTTCTTATTCTTTCTTCATATTTCCAAAATACTTAACCAGAAAGTAGTGAAAAATTATTGGATTTTAGCCTCTTAGCTCATTTCATTCATTAGCCCACAATAGTTTAATCTTTTATTTACAGGGATTCTTCTGAGAAGATTCACTTCACATTATTCTACTTAGGAAATGTAATAACACATAATATGACATATTTAGATGATCTCTGAAGCACAAAGTAATTTTCTGCCATGTAGTCTTGAAAACCCTGATCAGACCCTTCCCTAAAGGAATAAAAACATCATAGTCAATTATATACACATACACACATATATATATATTTGTGTGTGTGTGTTCATATATAATACATTAAATATGTGAAAGTATTTGTATAATATATAAAAATTTCATCTGTTAAAACATTTCCCTTGCTTTATATGTATATATATTTACATATATAGACATAATAAATCAGGAGTTTTGTGTGAAATAACTTCCATAACCTGATTTATAAAAATGGTATAATATTGGATTATTTTATAATTTGTTTTACTCTCAAAAACATGATTCTGAGATTTTTCAAAGTGATTACATATGGATGCACCTCTTTCTTTTACCAACTACATGATATTTCATATTTGGGATATGCCATAATTTGTTTCACGATTTGAGCAATAATGGACATTTTTTTCTGATATTTCATTATTAAAATGATAATGAAATCCTCCTTGTACAAGCCTCCCTGTGCACATGTACTTCTCAGGGTAAATGTGTGTAGTTCATGTGTGCACAGAAACATACACATATACACACATAATTCTTTATTAAGAATTTATGCTTGTGAATGAATAATCAGTTATCACGTCATTACTGAGATGTTCATCCCTTCCCCACAAAGTCAAAGTTCTGTGGTTCTTATACTAAACCAGACCTTCTAGTCTGTTCTATGGTTCTATTTATCTACAAAGTCATGTTGTTTTCATTATTATACTTTATAATAACATATTTTAAAAATTTAAAAATCATCTTGGCAATTTTGCATATACACTCTTCTATGAAAAATGCTGTGGCAATCTTGATTGGGAATCCATTGTATCTGAAGACAAATTTGGGAATAACTTTCATCAGTATAATATTGAATCATTAAATTCACAAGTCATTCTCCATTTACTCAAACCTTATTCTACTGCTTTCAGTATACATTTATATCCTCCTCTGTGAAGTTCCTATATCTGTATGAAGCTTATTCTTGACTACTACTTAGTTGCTGTGGCAACTGTAAATCTGTATTATCTTTTAAAAATTATGTTTTCTAATGGTTCTTGTTGGTGGATAGAAAAGCTAGCACTCCTATATTCACTGTAGCACTATTCACAATAGCCTACATGTGGGAACACCCTGAATGTCCACCTAAAAATAAATGCGTAAAGAAAATGTGGTATATACATACAATGGAAAACTCTTCAGCTTTTGAAAAGGAAATTCTGCAATATGCAACAATATGGACAAACTTTGAAAACATTAAGCTAAGTGAAATAAGCCAGTCACAGAAAAAAGTACTGCAACCATTCCATTTATATGAGGCATCGAAAGTACGTAGTCAAATTCAGGAAAGCAAAGAATGAACAGTGGTGACCAAGCGCTGGAGGAAGGGGAATGTGGAGTCATAATCTCTAGTCAAGCTCTAGAGATCTGCTGTACAGCACTGTGTACTCCCAGTCAACAATAATGTATTGCACACTTAAAAATTTGTTCAAAGGGTAGATCTTGTGTTAAGCATTTTACAATAAAACAATAAAAAAGAAAAACTATTGCTTTTTGTATGTTGATTGCAAACTCTGCCTCTTTGATGAGCTATTTTAAGTTGTAATAGAATGTATGTTGATTGCCTTAGATTTCAAAGGTAGACAGTCATATCATCTGCCAAATTCTATCTTCTCCTTTTCAATAATTACACCTCATTTCCTTTGCCTTATTTTGATGGCCACAGACATCTGTTGGATAATATCCTGAGAGATGACACTGCTGTTTAAACCAAATTGACTCTACTATTTCCCTCTTAAGTACGATGTTTGCTAAAGCTGTTCACTTAGCCTCTATGAGGAAATTTCCTTGTATTTCTAGTTCCTGAAGGACATTTTTCCCTCTTTGTCATGAAGGGGTTATATCTGATTTAATATTTAATTCAGGTTTCCTGATATAATCATCTAACTTATCCTCTCTTAATTTAGTGAATTACCCTAACAGATGTTGAAAAGTTGAAATACCTTTTGCATGACTTGACATTGATTTGTTAATGTCCTGCTGGATTCAATTTACTGAGTATGTTGTAGGATTTTTGCACTTGCATTTATGTTTCTAAAACAAATGAAGTTGTTTTCTGCCTCAGTGCCTAGGCCTGTTGGTCCTTCAGCTAAAACTTTCTTCTGATCCTTGAGTGCCTGGTTCCTCCTCTCTGTTCAGTTCTTAGTTCAGAAGTCATCTTCTCTGCCGTCCCTCCCTGTCTTTACCATTTAATATTTCTCTTATTCCTATCCTGTGCTTACACATTCCTGTTTCATTTTCCTCAGGGCACGCATCACTATTAAACCATCTCCTCCCTCCCTTTTTTCTTTCCTTCCTTCTCTCTTCCTTCCTTCATTCCTTCTCCCCTCTCTCCTTTCTCTCTTTTCGGTCTTCTCCAAAAGAATGTAAGCTCCATGAGGGTAGCATGTGTTTAGTGAGTCCACCTTGACCTTCCTGGATCTGTGCATCATAAACACCACATACTCCCAGGTGGCAGAAGCGCAGAGGGGCTTAAATAATGAGCTGTGTGGTCTTGAGCAAAGTAATTAAACTTGCTCAGTTCTGTTCTCCCACAGGTAAAATGGGAATAATCACACAAACATAATACAATCTCTTTGAGTCACCATATTGTAACATGAATTTCAACACCTGGGAGGAAGTCACTCACGGTTGGTTTCCCAACTCAGCTGTTTCCCTTACGGTTGTAATGATAAGATAGAAGGGGACAGAGAACAGTGCCCAGGAGAATATTGTGTGGCTGCTGCTGCTGCTAAGTCGCTTCAGTCATGTCCGACTCTGTGCGACCCCATAGACGGCAGCCCACCAGGCTCCCCCGTCCCTGGGATTCTCCAGGCAAGAACACTGGAGTGGGTTGCTATTTCCTTCTCCAATGCATGAAAGTGAAAAGTGAAAGGGAAGTTGCTCAGTCGTGTCCGACTCTTAGCAACCCCATGGACTGCAGCCTACCAGGCTCCTCTGTCCATGGGATTTTCCAGGCAAGAGTACTGGAGTGGGTTGCCATTGCCTTCTCCGATATTGTGTGAAGTTTGGCACATTTTCTGGCACAGAATTTCTGCATGTGGTAAGGCACAGCTTTCTGGTGCTGTAAGCACATTTCTGTATGTTCATCTGAAACAGCTTTACATTTTGGAGGGGAGTGCAGAGAGAGAACATTTTTACATTGAAACTCCAGTGATACAATGTCAGCATAAAATATCTGAATTCTTGATTCTTTTACCACAGTTTATGCTTTGGCATAAACTGTTTCTTCTTCTAAGATAAGAGCTATTTCATGAGTATTTTTCTAAAGCCATCTTTAAAGACAGAGTTTAAAGGAGTAGATAAAATTTTGCAATAATTTATTGGATGATCACAAAAATTTAACTTTAACATACATATCAAAATAATGAGTCAATTTATGATTATGACTGACAATCCAAGGTGCTCTTATAAATGTATCCATTCAGGTACCAATTTTATTTTTCCATCTTTTGAAGAATCAACTTCAAAATTGTCTTGAGGAGTCTGAGCATTCCTGGGTTGCCAAGATGCAGTAGATATTTTGAAATTGGTTTCTCTGTTTTCCTTCCTGCCATCTACTTGCTGAATTTAAGAAGACAGGTTTTATATACATATGGTGCTAACCTCAGCTGGTGGGCAACTCACCCTATAGTTATAGCAAATTACCTAAAAGTAAATAAAAGCTTGGCATATTTGAATTTAAAAAATGTATCTCCATAAAGTGACACTGCCATCACACCTTTATGGACTTGGCGTCGGATGTCACTGGCAACTGTTTCTTGCAATTCCCAAAGGCATGTTTTTCAGTTGACAACAGAACATTCTTAGGTGTTTCCGTACTTCCCAGTGGCACTGCTGTGCCTTATGTAACCATAGTGACTATTCATCCTATGTCAGCTTTTACCAAAATGTACAAAAATATTATTATGTAAGCCCCTAAGACTTTCTGTAGGCTGTCAACTTTGATTAATAAAGCTACTTATAAATATAATTCAAAAGCACAAATTCCACATTCTCTCAATTTAAAAGAGATGAACCTGGTATTAAAACCCCAATGGCCCTGAATAGGAGACCTCTTTAAATAAAAAATTCACTAGCTAATATAGGTCAAAAACCAGTTTCTCAGGCAATGAAACATTTATAGCATTTCTCTCCTGTACAAATTCTTGAGTGTTGAAAAAGGTGATAATTCTGGCTGAAGACTTTCCCACATTCATTACTTTTATAAGGTTTCTCTCCAGTATGAAACTGAATTACATCATGGGAAAGTTAGTTTCATAACTCCTTTGGGATAGCTGTAGTCTTGAATATGGAAAATCAATTAATCTATTGCTTTAAGAATAATGGTCAGGAAATAACATATGAAAGTTCTTTGTGACAACTGAAAGGTTATACAAACATAAGATATTACTATATACAATGTTACCTTAGACTGTGAATTCAAGGAAAGAATCATGCCTTATTATTATTATTATTATTATTGGTATCAGCTTCAGTGCCTGGCAAAATACAGAAATTTTAAATGCTTTTAAATGAACAAATAAACATTGGAAGTAGCAAGGTGGCAGCTGCAGCTTAAAGAATGTTTAGGAATAAAAATTAAAACTAAGGAAGTATTTGTCCTACAATCTTAGCCACTGAAACTAACTTGGGGGATTGGGTTAGATAAAGCGTGACCCAGAGACCAGGAAGCTCTACAGGTTGGAAAAGAGAGTCCAAGGAGCTGGCACAATCAGAGATCCTTAAGAGATCCAGCAGGAGGTTGTGGGGCTGCAGTCAGGCAACCTGAGTTTAGAAGAAGTTACCTTATCTCTAAAATGAGTAGGAGGGTGAAACTGAATCCAGTCCCGAAAGAACTAACAGTCAGCAAACCAACACAGGGACGCAAGCACAAAGGCACTAGAAGTGAAACCAGCTGCAATGACAACATAATGCTGTTGCTGTTGTTCAGTCACTCAATCGTGTCTGACTCTTTGCAACCCCATGGACTACAGCACAACAGGCTTCCCTGTCCTTCACCATCTATCAGAGTTTGCTTAAGCTCATGTCCATTGGGCTTCCCAGGTGGTGCTAGTGGTAAAGAACTCGCCTGCCAGTTCAGGAGATGGAGGAGACTCAGATTCGATCCTTGGGTCAGGAAGATCCCCTGGAGCAGGTAATGGCAACCCTCTTCCAGTATTCTTGCCTGGAGAATTCCATGGACAGAGAAGCCTGGTGGGCTACAGTCCATGGGGTCACACAGAGTCGGACACGAATGAAGCGACTTAGCAGCAGCAGCATGTCCATTGAGTCAATGATGCCATCCAACCATCCCATCCTCTGTTGCCCCTCTCTCCTCCTGCCTTCAATCTGTCCCAGCATCAGGGTCTTTTCCAAAAAGTCAGCTCTTCACATCAGGTGGCCAAAGTACTGGAGCTTCAGCTTCAGCATCAGTTCTTCCAATAAATATTCTCAGCTGATTTCCTTTAGGATTGACTTGTTTGATCTCCTTGCTGTCCAAGAGACTCTCAAGAGTCTTCTCCAGCACCACAGTTCAAAAGCAATGCTCAGCCTTCTTATGGTCCAACTTTCATATCCATACATGACTACTGGAAAAATCATTGTTTTGACTATATGGACTTTTGTAGGCAAAGTGATGTCTCTGCTTTTTAATATGCTGTCTAGCTTTGTCATAGCTTTTCCTCTAAAGAGCAAGTGTCTTTTAATTCATGGCTGCAGTCACCATCTGCACTGATTTTGGAGCCCAAGAAAATAAAATCTGTCACTGTTTCCATTTTTCCCCCATGTATTTGCCATGAAGTGATGGGACCAGATACTACTTTCTATTTTTTTTTTTTTTTTTTGAAGAGAACATAATGGTGCTGATTTAATACAAACCTGTTACATGAATTATAGGGTAGAGGTTTATTATGAATGTGTCCCTGACCTAGAACAGCCAGAAATCATGGCAACCAAGAATTGTTCATTCATAGTGAGAAAGCCATGAGATCCTCACTGAAACCCTGGGGGATATCAAGGACCCATGTCAGGAAAGCAAGAACAAATTGTCTGGTCCCTGGTTTTCCAATTTATGGATCTAATCTGAAAGACCAGAGTCATCCAGAAAATGGGAAACAGAGAGTGTGAATCTCCAACTTCTGTTGTATTATTAAAAAGTATTAAGTAAAGGACCAGTAGGTTCTTTACCTCTTATTCATGTGTTACTCAAAATGCCTGATATTTCTGGAATTCCAAATCTCAGCAATCACATTCAAATGCCACACCTTTTCCTAACACTACATATAAAGCAGCAATACCCTTTTTTTTTTTTTTAAATTGAAACTAACACTTGGCCTCCTGAAACAACTGAACTCATGCATTACCATGAAGGGACTATTTTTAAAATGACTTCCCCATGTTATGTGATTTATGACACATAGAAAAGAAAGCAATTCTCTGAGCCAATTGGGATAGGGATTATGTATGGCATGTGTAGCAACTGTTCCTCTTTGCTGTTTTGTGCAGGCATCCAATAGAGGAGCAGCTGCATCATCTGTCATCTGGTGTCATACAAGAAAGGGATTTGTCTGGGAACCATGACACAGATTAGACATTTCTCACTTTGGAAATGACTTTCTTGCTTTGGCTTTGATGTATGCATTGATAAATGATTTTGGATTGCCTCAGGATTTCCCTGCTGATGGGAGACCATTGCTTGTTGACAACATTCAGTGTCACTGATAGCGTCCCTCAACGCCAATGCCTTTGTGCTCTGTGGCGGTCATGGAGACTAACTGCCTGCCAAATGAGCATGTGATTGGTCACACTTGCAATGCTAGTGCACACTTAGCCTCTGCGGAGCTCTGTCTCCTGGAATACTTCCATTCCTAACTGTTCATCAGAATTTCATTGCTAGCAAGCACTTCCTCTTGAAATCTGCCACTATTAGCTCACTGTAAGAGTACAGGGAGCCCCAGCACCATCTAGAAGGCCACTCTACACAAAGTACCTAAAATAGTTGCAAAGTTTTCACATGAGTATTCATAGTAAGAGAAAAGAGTGCATGGTGGCCAAGTTACGAGTGGGATGGTGAAGCCAGCCTTTTAGTTCTTGGCAAACAAAACAAAAGCAGCAGGTCTCTTTGTGATAGCAGCATGGCAGTGAATGCATGACTCCTCTCCCATTAGAAACAAACGTTTAGTGCCATAATCGTAGAAATCTTCTCAGCTGTCAAGTTATAAATTCTGGTGGGAGAATGACATCCTTTCCTGACAGATTAGGAATTGCCTGTAGCACACAGGACAGGCTGTCTTTTAGCTTATTTCTTATATTTCTTATATTCAGCTAGGCTGTCCATGGATTTCCTCCTGAACATACCTTACATTCTCTCATTTCCTAACACCTGCCAAATGAAATGTTTGCCCCAACTCACCTACAACCTCCACCTTTCTCAGCTCTATCAGTCCTGGGGCTTGAGTCTCTACAGTCCCCAGCTCCCTCTGAATTCCGCAACTCAAAGTGTTTGCTTCCCTCCATAAATACCTCAAGCTCTCAGCATCTGGCACCTCCCTTGTAGAGATGAGAGTGGCCACTGTTCACATGAACAACTAGCTACCAAGAGACTGAGCCTGGGGAAGTGAAAACTATAATGCTTTACAAATGAGGTAGTCTGAGCTTTCATCCCAGTTCAGCCACATACATGACCTCAGACAATTCACCTAAAATCACCATGCTCCAGTTTTCCCATCTTGAAAATAAGATGTTGGGACTAGATAATCTTCTTTTCCCTGTCTTACTTCAGTAAGCCATGAATTAGGTTTATTAAATAACAGGGAATGCACACATTCTTTTATTGTTGTGGCTACAACACTTAATATTTATTATCAATCATTTACATAGAAAGGGCTTTAAAATGGCACTTACTATGTGGCAGGTGTTATTCCCATTCAGTTATATCTTCCAATATTCCCATACCGTCTTCTCTGGTATCACATAAATGTGGATGTATTAAAGAGATAAAATAGCATTGTATTAATGGGGACTATTGTGCAAGAGTGAGTTTTGTAATGAAGTGTAAGAGGGTAAGACAGTTGTCAGAGAGGAGTGGGAGACGTAATATAGGCAAACGAAGAAATGAGTCCATTGTGTGCTAGGCAGACAACACGGAGACTGGATTGACACAGTGAGTATTGACAGCAAAGGCAAAGGACAATGACAAAAAGTTCTAAATGTCAGGCTATGGTATTTAGGCATGATGGGTCAAACAACACAGACCTCCTTGAACAAGGATAGCCAAACTACTCTGTCTCCCCCCTCCACTTTTATTGGGATTTTTTTTTTACATATAACATCTGTAAGTTTAAGGTGTACAACGTGATTTGACATATGGATCTACTGTGAAATGGTTGCCACAATAAGGTTAGTAACACCTCCAACTCCTCACGTAATTGCCATTTTTTGGCAGTAATAACATTTATGATCTACTCTCCTAACAACTTTCAAGTATATAATACAGTGTTGTTAACTATAGTCACCATGCTGTGCATGAACTTACTCATCTTAAAACTCACATCTTAGAACTCATCGCAGAACTCAGTCATCTTACAGCTGGAAGCTTGAGGCCTTTGATCAACCTCTGACCAGTCCCCTACCTCTGAGCCCCTGGGAACTACCATTCTACTTTCATTTCCCAGGAGTCTAAATAAGCTGTATCTTAGGAATGAGAAATCCCTGCAGCATGACAGTGTATCAGTTGGAGTGGCAGGGACTAAGGAGGAACCCATACTCCTCCTTTAGCTCACTGCTGGACCGTCAACACCTAGACCTGTTCTTGGCTCAGGTAATGAACTGCAGTGCTCATTGTCCCATGGCTCAGGTTCCTCCTCCCCTTTTGGGACAGAGTTGGTGGCTGAGTCTCGTGCCTAGGATTGATCACCCTGACTGAAGACAGCTGAGTGGCCCAAGGTTTTGTCCATTTTCCAGAGGTATGAAATCCAAGCCCTCTTGCCTCAAGGTGTGACAACTCCAAGGATCATCCAACTCCAGTTTCCTGTGGGACTGACTAAAGTTTTGTTGTGACCTCATCACAGTTCAACTCCTCCCTCTGTCCAGTCTTACCTCTTCCCCTGTCCCCAGGTGTTGATCCCAAAGACTCCTATCACTAAATTCTCCATTTGAAAGTCTGTTTCACAGGGAACCTGACCTAAGACAATAATGAATGAGTAAATAAACAGATTTAAAAATATTTATTGAGAACCTTTCATATGCCTGACACTGTCCTAGTGTAACTAAGCAGGACTCTATAAGGCCTTCCTGGAACACACCCATCCCCCATATCCTCTGCTTTAGCTCCTGTCTGAAGTACCTAGATAATAGTATCTGATGCACGTTTCCTGAGTTGTTTTATAGATGCTGAAACCACCACCAAATGGAAGAAATTAACTACTTGATGATCATGAGCACATAGTTCCCAGACCTACTGGAGCCTAAAGACTGATGATGTTACATCTGTGACACTACCCAGTTGCCTCACCATCAGCCAGTCAGAGAACTGTACAGGAGCTGATCACATAGCTTGGGATGCCCCTCCCTCACCTTGCCTTTAAAAATGCTCTACTGTAACTTGTCCAGGAGTCCAGGGGTTTTGAGCACTAGCTGCCCTGGACTCCTTGCTCGATGCCCTGCAATGAATGCTGCACTTTCCTTCACCACCATCTGGGGTCAGTAGATTGGCTTTACTGTGCAGGAGTGAGTGAACCCAAGTTTGATTCAGTAACATGAGGTGCTGAGGATGGAGAGAACAAAACAAAGAACATCTCTAGTCAGATGCTTTCATTCTAAAGATGGAACATGGCCAAATATAATTTCAGATAGTGATGAGAGCAAGGAATGAAGAAAAACTGATGTGACAGGGATTGAAGTTACAGGGACTCCTTCAAATGGTCTGAAACCATCTCACTGATTGTTACTGGGGATGAAACGTGTGTGTGCTCAGTCATTGTCATGTCCAGCTCTTTGCAACCCCATGGACTGTAGTCTACCAGGCTCCTCAGTCTGTGGAATTTTTTAGACAAGACTACTAGAGTGGGTTGCCATTTCCTACTCCAGGGGATCTTCCTGACCCAGGGATCAAACCCATGTCTCTTGCATCTCCTGGACTGGCCGGCAGATTCTTTACCACTGTACCACCTGGGAAGCCCTGGGATGAAACTCGGATAATAACAAAGAGCCAGACATGTAAACATGTAGTGAGAGTGTTTCAGGTAGAAGTCACAGCTAGAACAAAGGTCCTAAGGCAAAAATGAGGTTGGCCCCGCTGAGGAATATGAAGGTCAGTATGCCTGGAGCAGAAGCGTGACAGGACAATGCCAGGAAGGCAGGCTGGAAATTGATCATATAGGGCATTATATAACCTAGTAGGAATTTTGCATAAAGTACTGGGCACAATTGCATTACACAACTGGACTTTTAATTCAAGGTTTTACCACTGTGACCTTTCTCAGTTTGCAATCCTTTAGTTCTTCCTTATTTCTATCACTACTTCAGAGAGAGATTTTTCTTTCCTTTAGGGCTTTCATTCTTTATAAAAGCAAAAAAAGGGGGCACAGAGGGGGAGAATATTTTCCCCTTATCTTGAATTAAGGTTAGAATATACTCAGGCATATCTTAATATGTTATATTTCTACTTAGTCTGGGACTAAGTATTCCATCAGAAAAATTAATACGTGGCTGAACCTTAACTCAGGACAGAGTGAGAGTTTTCCCTGGGATCACGTGTGGCTGCACTGGGCACACAGGGGAAGTGGTGGGTACTTTTCATGTCAGGGTAGCTGAGCATGAGCCCCAGCCCACTAAGAGCCACCTCTATAATTAGGTATTGAGGGTATTTCAAATTGAAATAAGAGAGTGGAGAGGAGTTAGAGAAAGATAATTTTATCAAGAACCAGAAATTAAACTATTACCACAATTAAGTACTAAATTAATTCTGAGCTTATGATTACCCAAGGCAAAAGAGCAGTATCATGGGACCTCTTTGTCAAGCAAAAGGAAAGATGAGTTTTTAAGGAGAGAACTTTTTTTTAACACATTTTAAAATCAAGGACAAATTACTCATATGGATCCCAATCACAGAGACTTTGAGAAACCCACTGGCTAATATCTGTTCTATAAAAACATGTCACATATATATCACATGGCCATTTCTTACATCAACTCAAAGTAGTTGAGATTATGGTATATAACCATGTTTAAGTGATGGACAGGGAGGCATGGCATGCTGCGGTTCATGGGGTCGCAGAGTCAGACACGACTGAGCGAATGAACTGAACTGAACTGAATTGAAGTGAGGACATTTGGATGAGAAAATGGGCTTATACTATCCCAATGTATTAGTTGTTGGCTAGAATATCATCTGGAGAAGGCAATGGCACCCCACTCCAGTACTCTTGCCTGGAAAATCCCATGGACGGAGGAGCCTGGTAGGTTGTAGTCCATGGGGTCACTAAGAGTCGGACACGACTGAGCGACTTCACTTTCACTTTTCACTTTCCTGCATTGGAGAAGCAAATGGCAACCCACTCCAGTGTTCCTGCCTGGAGAATCCCAGGGACGGGGGAGCCTGCTGGGCTGCCATCTATGGGGTCGCACAGAGTCGGACACGACTGAAGTGACTTAGCAGCAGCAGCAGAATGTTATCAGATGGATGGTTAGTGTTCTCTTTGGCAGTTTGCAATATCATTCATTCTTACCAAGGTTTTGACAGTTAAGATTGGGATTTCTGAAAAGTACCTCAAGTACAGATGGTCCATCTTGCTTGAAAATAGATCCGTAAGATTTTAAGATATCAAATGATGGAATCACAAGTGAAAATACAATACTCTACTGCACCATCTCACAATAATCTTGCTTAACAAATGTCCCTCTTTTTCGAACATATATTCAGATTCCTAACAGTTCATGTACTTGGTGTATTCTGCTCCTATGAACTCATTAGCATCTATTCAGTTCCTCTAAACAAAGTTCTTATACTTTTAGTCCCTGAACTTCTAGCCTACCCCATATTTTGCAGTTAACAGTGGCAGCATTGCTTTTATACTGCTGTTTGACTGTATGATCTTCTTACCGTCAAATAATCATTACATGACCAAGAGAAGAAATGAGGGTTTACAACAGTATACAGCAGAAGGGTGAGAAAGGAGATTTTCAGTACTACAATAAAACATATTAAGATGTGATAAATCCCCTCTTTTAAAAATGTTTGTTACAACAGTGCTATCCAATAGAAATATTATGAACTACATATGTGATTTTAAAATTTCTAGTAACCATATGAGAAATGAAATATTTTATGCCATATGAATAAACAAGGATGTCACAGTCATCAGTGATTGCATTCTTCCAATGTGAGCTGGTGAGTCTGAGGAAAAGAATACCTGCCATCTAGCAGCCATTAGACTACTGCCACTCCCTGCAGTCACTCCCCATGGTGAACCCTGAGGAAACTGGAAGTGAAAACACAGGATCAGTTCAGTTCAGTCTCTCAGTCATGTCCGACTCTTTGTGACCCCATGGACTGCAACACACCAGGTCCCCCTGCCCATCACCAACTCCCAGAGCTTGCTCAAACTCATGTCCATTGAGTCGGTGATGCCATCCAACTATCTCATCCTCTGTCCTCCCCTTCTCTTCCTGCCTTCAATCTTTCTCAGCATCAAAGTCTTTTCCAATGAGTCAGCTCTTTGCATCAGGAGGCCAAAGTATTGGAGACTCAGCATGAGTCCCTCCAGTGAATATTCAGGACTGATTTTCTTTAAGATTGACTGGTTTGATCTCCTTGCAGTCCAAGGGACTCTCAAGAGTCTTCTCCAACACCATAGTTCAAAAGCATAAATTCTTTGACACTCAGTTTTCCTTATGGTCCAACTCTCACATTCATACATGAAAAACCATAGCTTTGACTAGATGAACCTTTGTCAGCAAAGTAATGACTCTGCTTTTTAATATGCTGTCTAGGTTGGTCATGGCTTTTCTTCCAAGGAGCAAGTGTCTTTTAATTTCATGGCTGCAGTCACCATCTGCAGTGATTGTAGAGCCCAAGTAAATAAAGTCTGTCACTGTTTCCATTGTTTCCCTATCTATTTGCCATGAAGTGATGGGACAAGATGCCATGATCTTCATTTTTTGAATAAGTTTTAAGCCAGCTTTTTCACTCTCCTCCTTCACTTTCATCAAGAGGCTCTTCATTTCCTCTTTGCTTTCTGCCATAAGAGTGGTGTCATCTGCATATCTGAGGTTATTGATATTTTTCCTGGCAATTTCGATTCTAGCTTGTGCTTCATCCAGCCCAGCATTTTGCATGATGTACTTTGCATATAAATTAAAGAGCAAAGTGACAATATATAGCCTTGATGTACTCTTTTGCAATGTTGAACAAGTCCATTGTTGCATGTCCGGTTCTAACTGTTGCTTCCTGACCTGCATACAGATTTCTCAGGAGGCAGGTAAGGTGGTCTGGTATCCCCCGTCTCTTTAAGAATTTTCCACAGTTTGGTGTGATTTGGAGAAGGCAATGGCACCCCACTCCAGTACTTTTGCCTGGAAAATCCCATGGATGGAGGAGCCTGGTAGGCTGCAGTCCATGGGGTCGATAGAGTCGGACACGACTGAGCGACTTCACTTTGACTTTTCACTTTCATGCATTGGAGAAGGAAATGGCAACCCACTCCAGTGTTCTTGCCTGGAGAATCCCAGGGACGGGGAAGCCTGGTGGGTTGCCGTCTATGGGGTCGAACAGAGTAGGACACGACTGAAGTGACTTCGCAGCAGCACACAGTCAAAGGCTTTAGCATAGTCAATGAAGCAAAAGTAGATGTTTTCCTGGAAACACAGGATACTGGCCCCAGATAGGTGAGATGCATAATCAAAAGAATTATTTCAATGAGCCTAGACTCCCAAAGAAAAGTGCTAAATTTCTTAATTTGTGATATCTGATCTTCTTTAATTAATCATCTTTTGATGTTCTGACCACCTGACTTTTGTTGCAAAACTTCCGTATAACCTGGTTCCCCCTGGTATCCTCCTTGGAGCAGTTCTCTCAGGTTACTTGAGATGCTGTCTCCTAGGCTTGAAGTTCTAAAAATTCCCACCAAATAAAACATAACACTTAATTTTCAGGCTGTGAGCATTTTTTAAGTCCACAAATATTTTTAAAAATAAAAAGAAACCAGTGAAATTAATTTTAATAATATGTTCAACTTAACCTAATATATGCAAAAGACTATCATTTCAGTATGTAACCAAAATTTTAAAACATTAATAAAATAATTTAATATCCAGTGTGTATTTTACAACACATCTTAATCCGTTCTACCTGCACTTTAATCTGACTAGTGGCTGCTATACTGAACAGTATGCTGCTGCTGCTGCTGCTGCTGCTGCTAAGTCGCTTCAGTCGTGTCCGACTCTGTGTGACCCCATAGACGGCAGCCCACCAGGCTCCCCCGTCCCTGGGATTCTCCAGGCAGGAACACTGGAGTGGGTTGCCATTTCCTTCTCCAATGCATGAAAGGGAAAAGGGAAAGTGAAGTCGCTCTGTCATATCCGACTCTTCGGGACCCCATGGTCTGCAGCCTACCAGGCTCCTCTGTCCATAGTATTTTCCAGGCAAGAGTACTGGAGTGGGGTGCCATTGCCTTCTCCAACTGAACAGTATAACCCTACAGTATATATTACACATCTCTCAGGAAGCTTTTTTGGTGAACTTCAGTCTATAGTACTGAAAAAGATTAGGAACACAGAGCTATTACAAAGGAGTCAATATTTAAATTCTAAATAATACCTAGCATGCAATTACTTAGAGAATTAATTAATGTATTGATTGGTTATATTGTTCATTCAACAAATCTTTATTGAATCCTTAAAATATGCTGGGCAAGTTAAGAGGTTTCTAGATCCCTTGAAGGGTTCAGTCAACAGTTACTTCCTGACTGTTTTACAAAATAACAATCAGCTTTGCCACTTCTGAATATTTAGATATGATATGATTTAGGTTTGATATGATATGATTTAGCCTCCTTTGTTCTCCTTTGTGAAGGGGGAAAGAGGGACTCTGAAGGAGCTGGAGCCTACAGAGTGTCAACTTGGAAGCAGATCCCAGAGAGCTGGCAAAGGACTAATTCCATACACTGACATAGTAAGAATAATAATTCCATAGCTGCAATACTAGGAGAGGCAGCAAGGGCACCCTGATTGAACAGGGCCTGAGGGTTGAAACCAAACACAACACATAAGTTTTATAACATGCTGATATTTTTAATTGTGGCAGAAACTGTACATGACTTGAAAATCATAGAAAAAGAAAAAAGAAAAAAATGCCTCTAATTGAACAACTTACATGTATTTTCATTCCACATTTTGATGCATTTTCTTTCATCCATGCCTACTCCCCACCACTTCTGTCCCAGGTCTCACAAGTCTGAGGCATGAGAAAATGTCATGCTTGCTTTTTATATCTAACTCGGCAATGATAAGAGCCACAACTGCCCCAACTTAACCCCCACCAGCTTAACCCCGGGGAACTTCTCTGCCTCAAGGGGTCTCCTGGCAAGTCTCTTGCGTCTTGGGAACACACTCCCCTCTCCCTTTACCCCTCCAGTTTCAACACCATGGCATCCCCCTCTGGTCACCTGGTTGTACCCGATGTCCACCATCTTCATGATGTCACTACTCTCCAGGGCCACCCATCTGCAGTGATTCTGTCCTTACTTTAGCCCAGCTGAGGGGCTTCTACAGGTCTTTCCCTTCAGCTGCTACTAGATATGGTGACTGAGTCCATGCAACAGAGTCACAGTCAGCCTTCTTCCTCCCTGGGTCGGCTCTAACTTCAGTTCCACCAGTCAGAACACTCTGGCATTTCCACACCTTCCAACTTAACCCCCAAATGGAGCTTTTCAGATCCAGAACTAGCCTCTTCCCAGGACAGCCAACAGTGGGAACACTCATTCCTTCACGAAAACATCACCTTCAAGGGTATGGTCTGGCCCCATGGCCCCAACAGGATAATCACGGCAAGATAATCACAGCAGCAGCCCAACAATGCTCGTCTCAAAGCTTGTTTTCTTTTTCTCTTTTTTCCTTCCTTCCTCCCTCCTTTCCTCCTTTTTATAATTTTGCTTATCTAAAATGGTACGAAAATATTTTCCTGTTATAAAAGTACAATATATTCCCATTGTGAAAATGAAAAAATCCAAATAAACAAAAAGACTCATAAACTTACCACTTCCGAGTTTACCATTCCACCAATCTAATATACTTATAATACCTTAAGAAAGATCTTAAACCTGAGGTAACCTCAAGTATTAGAGCCTCGGAGTAATCTAAAAAAGAGTGTGCACTTCATTTAGAATTAAAAATAGACCAAAAAGGGGAATTCTAACAAAAGTCTGGAGAAAAGTTGAGGGCTAAATTAAATTTTGATTGATAATAAATTATCTAGTAGTATCCAGTAATTCCCAAAGTGTAGGCAGATATTTATTTAGGTAAAACTTTGTTAAGATAATTTCTTATGCTGGTTTATTAAAGGAATTTTAAATTAAAAACACTTAGTTACCACTGTGTTAGACTACCAAAACTATGACCAGAAAATTACCTAAAAGTAGAGAAAGAATGTGAATTTGAACCCCTAAGTTCATGGGAAATAGATGGGGAAATAGTGGAAACAGTGTCAGACTTTATTTTTCTGGGCTCCAAAATCACTGCAGATGGTGACTGCAGCCATGAAATTAAAAGACGCTTACTCCTTGGAAGGAAAGTTATGACCAACTGAGATAGCATATTCAAAAGCAGAGACATTACTTTGCCAACAAAGGTTTGTCTAGTCAAGGCTATGGTTTTTCCAGTGGTCATGTATGGATGTGAGAGTTGGACTGTGAAGAAGGCTGAGCGCTGAAGAATTGATGCTTTTGAACTGTGATGTTGGAGAAGACTCTTGAGAGTCCCTTGGACTGCAAGGAGATCCAACCAGTCCATTCCGAAGATCAGCCCTGGGATTTCTTTGGAAGGAATGATGCTAAAGCTGAAACTCCAGTACTTTGACCACCTCATGTGAAGAGTTGACTCATTGGAAAAGACTCTGATGCTGGGAGGGATTGGGGGCAAGAGGAGAAGGCGATGACAGAGGATGAGATGGCTGGATGGCATTACTGACTCGATGGACGTGAGTCTGAGTGAACTCCGGGAGTTGGTGATGGACAGGGAAGCCTGGCATGCTGCGATTCATGGGGTCGCAAAGAGTCGGAAACGACTGAGTGACTGATCTGATCTAATCTGAAGTTATACATTAGTACCAGTACCATCATATTCACTTAGGAAACATAGACCTCTACTACAGCTTTTCAGCTAGTACTGCTTCCTTTCCCTTTCCTTTATGAGCCAAAAAAAGCAATGCAAAATTGGGAATCAAAAAAATCTAGATTCTAGCCTTATTTTTCTCACCACCCGGTGACTATTGCTTGATGTCAAATGGGGATGAGAAAATCTGTCTCAGGCAATTCTGTGAAGACAAAATAAGATATGAGATGTCCAGTAATTTTAAAATGCTATACTAATTGCATTAAATATATTATTTTCAGGAAAAATTACTTTTCAGGGGATTTTTAAAAACATAATCATTACTTGAAACTGTTTGGTGAAAAATGACACCAAAAGGAAAGAATCACTTGGTATAGCTTTACTCTTATATTTTAAAATGTTGAGATGTAGATGTTTGAGATAGAAGATGTGTGAGTGGATAAGCTCTGTCTTTTCCACAGGCATCTTTATTCCAGGCTAACACCATTAGCTTAGTTTTAGCAATCATGTTTTTAAAATGTACAAAACTCTTTTCTTGTAAATAACCTAGGCAGAATGCCACAATCACAACTTCATCATTGCCACTAATTAATCTTAGAGACATTTCTCAGGACTTCAATTATAAAACTTCATACAAAGCTAGCAAGCAAAAATTTTGCTTCACGCCATTTGAAATGAAATGGGTTTTTCTAAGTTTTGCAGGTGACTTGACTAAAGAGCTGAAAGCTTCTTCATAAAAGGCTGTGATATATTCAAAATTTAATGAAGATACATGACAAAACCCTTTGCAATCCTACTAAATGTTGAAGAACAAGTCATTTCTTTCATACAATGTACAGGACACACATGCTACCAACTAGCAAAGGAGTGTTAGCAGATTCACAAACACCCTTTCTACTACTGCCTCATCAGCCACATGTACCTAGAGGCACCTATTGTGAGAGTATGTCTGGGCACCACACACTGTCAACCCATTGCAAGATCTGTAACCATTTTTTATTCCTCGCAGCATTCACTACTCAGGGCTCCACACTTACCACCTAGTGCCTTCCCATGACAGACTATAGTTAGGTGGCATGAGGGTGGTGCGAGCAGGCTAAGTTGCTTCAGTCATGTCTGACTCTTTGCAACCCTATGGGCTGTAGCCCATCATGCTCCTCTGTCCATGGAATCCTCCAGGCAAGAATACTGGCATGGGTTGCTGTGCCCTCCTCCATGGGATCTTCCTGACCCAGGGATCGAACCTGGGTATTTTATGTCTCCTGCATTGGCAGGTGGGTTCTATACCACTAGCACCACTTGGGAAGGAAGTCATGATGGTGGATACGGCCCAATTTAAAGCATGCCCAAAAGACCCTTGTTTTCCCCCTTTGTTTCTCTGTGTGTGTGTCTCTGTCTCTCTCTCTCACACACAATTTGTCCAGATAGTAAAACCCAACTGATATATTCTAAGTCAAGATCCCTGATTTATATACATATTTAAAGTGAAGGGGAAGTCTTGAACTATTAGTCATCAGAAGCAGATTTTGAAGGAGTTTATGACTACCTGTCCAGTCAACCTGAAGAAGAGAAACTACATTCAAGAATATTGAGACTGGGAGAAAATAGAAGAGAAAAATAGGTACCAAGTGTGGGCTATACCCCAGAATAACATCTAGGGGGATACTGCATGGCCATGCCATGCCAGGGGGCCTGAGATAATCTCAGGGCACTAGGTACCTTGAGGTGGGAGAAAGGCAGAAAAAGTGGGTTCAATTCCAAGCATTTTACAACCACCAACAGACAAATCAGGAGTTTAAGCAACCTCACTGTACAGGAAAGGTTGAGAAGTGTCAGGTGAGTCCAGGTAATGCAGATTTCACTCACCTGGTACTCTCTGTGTGAAAGAAACTTTGGAATACTATATGAATTATGAGTAGATGATCATTGACTCTCTATCTCAGTATTTTAACAGTGACTCTCAGAGAGGCAAAGGGGAAATAGAGAATCTATTTCCAAAGAGAAAAGTCTGAAATTCTTCTCGCAGAACAGGCCCAAACTTTGGGAGGTGGGTAAAAAGAAAATGAGGAGAAGGAAGGTACACACATACATTGCAAATCTTTCTTCAGGACTATTGAGTCAGAGGAGAGATGATAATAAGAAAATATCAAAGGCCAAAATAAATAGTAAAAGAGAAAGTCGCCAAATCACATCCTCAGTCTGGGGATGCTGTGGCTGAGGGTCATTTCTCACTCACTCTGACTCCATGAGTTATGTTCATGGGTTGATGGGAGCCGTCTAGACCCCAGATCTTTTTTCAGTATCAGTTGACAGAGCCTCTTCCTTTCTCTACCTATAGCTGTGAAGTTACCACTCAGTGTCTCATCTGCGCTTGATACTCCCTCCATCCACCCACACCCACATTCTCACATAAACACACGCACACAGGCACAGAGGCATAACCCCAGGTGCTTGCTTCACTCTGCTGTTCTTCTTGGCCAACTCTATTTCTAGAAACCTAGTTGTTCAGAGTAAGGAATACAAACTAACTGGGGCCTTTCTGCCTTCCATGGGAAAAAATCACAAGGTCCCAAGTAAGGGTACTTCTTGAGGCCTTGAACACCAAAAGCTCTTCGTTCAAATGCATTTCAGCAGAACTTCCAGAAAACAAGATACTTGATAAGCAATTTAGTTTATCAAAACCAAGACAAAATGCAAATAATGAACTTGAAGCAACAGCAGGCCAAGTCAGACAGAAAACCACCACTCACCTCCTTTCCACCCCCACACAACCATCTTGCTTTCAGAGTAAGTTTCTATTACCATGGGGACTGTGCTAAGAATATATGAGAGAAAGCAAAAGAGGGCTGTCACAGGGGGGTAAATTATCTGGTGGGTCTGCACGGCAGGTGGTGTTTTTTATAAAAGTGTTGTTGAAGCTTGTACCCGGGTAGACAGTGCATGATGAAGATTTTTGAGATTTTTATTGTACTTCATCTATTAGCTGCAAGTCTGAATTCATTTGAAAGCAATTTGCTCTGTAAACTCCTGTTTGCAAATTAATTTCAGCTGAGAAAACCAAGCAGCCACAATATATAAAAACTTGCTGAGACACTAGAAAAATCTCTTGTGAGGCTTCCTTGCTCTCATGTCTGCCAAGTCACTCTCAATGCCTGGCAGTCAGTCACTCCTGGATATTGATCTGGTGCTTGCTGTGTGTGTAAGAAGCTTCAAGAGGTACTTTGAGGGCATGAACCAGATATATCTGTTTTCAAGAAGTTCACAGTCCAGGAGAGAGCTGAGCAGATACACAAGTAAATACGGTAGTGAAACCATAGGTAATCATCAGTCAAGTCCATTTTACCTGCCTTCACTAATGCAGGTCATTTTAACTGTTGCTACAAATGACTTGCATGTCCTCCAAGCTGCACAAAGTCTAAACAAGAAGATGTTTGCCCCAGCTGTTTTCTAGGAACTTGGAGTCACCTGCGTCTAGTTGGAGCTGAGGTGGTTAAGACTGGATTAGACCACTGTCAGTGTCCATATGGTGACTTTTTGACATCAGAAGGCTGAAAACTTTACCCTTAAATCATGCTAAGTGCCTCAGTGTTTGAATGTGCAGAAGCCTGTACCTTAGTTACACCTACACAGAATCATAATTAGATATTTTATTTTTTAAAGTTCTATTTTATTTTTTTAATATAAACTTATTTATTTTAATTGGAGGTTAATTACTTTACAATATTTTTTCCAATCACCTTTTCCCAAGCTCCCCTTGCCTCAGATGGCCCAGCTGCTATATCCTTCATCCCTTAAATACCCTGAGCTCTTTGCCTTCGGGGGGGGGGGGGGGGGGCGGGGATCTGAGATGTATTTTCCCATCTCCTAGCTTGCTGCTGCTGCTAAGTCACTTCAGTTGTGTCTGACTCTGTTGAACCCCATAGACAGCAGCCCATCAGGCTCCCCATCCCTGGGATTCTCCAGGCAAGAACACTGGAGTGGGTTGCCATTTCCTTCTCCAATGCGTGAAAGTGAAAAATGAAAGTGAAGTCGCTCAGTCGTGTCCAACTCTTAGCAACCCGTGGACTGCAGCCTATCAGGCTCCTCTGTCCATGGGATTTTCCAGGCAAGAGTACTGGAGTGGGGTTGCCATTGCCTTCTCCTCTTCTAGCTTGACTGCCTTTCAAATAAACATTCTCTTTGCTGGAAGCTTCGGCATCTTAGCATTTTGGCTTGTTGCATGTTCAGTAACAGTAGAAAATAGAAAGTAATATGAGCCCTAGGTGAGGCAGAGATGGGGCTATAGGAATTCACAGGGAGGGGAGCCACTCCTACATAGAGCTGTCAGGAAGACTTCATGGAGGAGGTAGGTCGTGGTCTGAGGGAGATGGGGGTGCCTGCATTCCACTCAGAGGGAAGAGAATAAGTAAAGCACCCACCAAGGTCCACCCAGAGACAGCAAATGGTGTTTGGAGGTTCTCAAGGAACATAAGCAGGGGGATGAAGCTTGGGAGCAGATGTGAAAGACCTTGAAAGATAGGTGAGGAGATTTGGACTTTATTCTGAGAGCAGTGGAGACCAATGAGTATCCAGAAGCCCAAGGTAAAGGCTAGGTCTTCAGAGTTTAAGTTAACATAGATGTTGATGTTGAGAAGGAGAGACCATTCCCAGGCTCTTGCAGGAATCCAGGCAAGAGGGGTGAGGGCCACCCTCTGAAGGAGTAGTACTAGAGGAAGAGAGCAAATGACAAAAGAAACATGTGAACACATATGAGCTCACAGTCCAAGAGGCGAGCATGGAGGGCTTTCTTCACTCATCTTGGTCCTCCACACCTTAAAAGCAGCAATGGGGTAGGCAGCTCACAATGACTGGCAGCACCTGGGAATTTCCCTTCTGTTCTGAACAGGCTGCTTGTATATATGCTTGGAACAGCTGAGGATGAGTAAAGTAAAAGGGTGGTTCTACTCTTACAACAAAAGATTTAGGGCTGATAGAAAATAAAATTATTTAAAAGCAAAAAAAAAAAAAAAAAATCATATGAGGAGCCATAGCTCACAAATGTTTAGACAACGGGCATGTTTCAAAACTTTTGCTTAGATGCTTTCAGAAACATTGCTTAGATGGATATCACCAAAGGGAACTTGGGCTTCTTAATCATACCTATAAAATATCAGTAATGCCAGTGCCTGGAGGCTGGGAGAGTCTCAAAGATCAGATTAAACCAACTCAGTTTTCCAGGTCTAACATGACAAGTCATGATGTAGATGGCCACTTTAAGCATCATTTGAGAGTGCCATGAATGTCAGAAAATACATTTCCAAGAGAGATTTTGTCTAAACAAGTTCTCACATTGCAACCAAGGATAAAAAACAAAACAAAACAAAACAAAAACAGTCACTGTGCTAAATGATGGATCTTGGAATCTCTTTGGTGGTAGGAATGATGGAAGGAGGTGGGGCTTACTTCTTGAATATCTCGTCACTCGATGCACAGAGCAAGGCTGGGTTTTGTTTTGCCCTCCTGGGCAGATCAGTTACCGGGTTAAATCCCAACCACACTTCTGGGAGAAAAAGATTCAGGAGGTGTCAAATCAGATGTTTAATTTCCACAAAATGTATAAGGGGGAGTATTTTAAAATCCTGTTTTGCAGCCACAATTCATTTTCTTTATGCTCGTACATTCCCATAGGTTTTTGGTCACATGAAGCCAGTGTGGAATTTGACAAGCTCTCCACGGGGTGGGAGCCAAGAGCAGCCTCCAAGGTGTTGGCTTATAAATAGTGTTGTATTATCTAGCAAATTGATGACAGAGTCCTCTGGCATAATGTAGCATGTGCATACTAAAGATTTCACTATTGTGTGACTAAACCCAGTTTTTATGCTACTATTTAGTTTTTAATACTTGCTATTTATTGAATGCTGTTTTATCTTAAAACATTTTAGTAATACTTACATATTACTATATATAAAATAAGTATCATATATTACCATGTTAACAACATAGTACATTTATATGTAGTAATCTGCTAAGAGTTTATGTACATGATCCCATTTAATCCTCTCAGCAACCCACTGGAGAAGCAGTATGCCCCCTACCATGCAAATGAGAAATGAGGCTCAGAAGCAAAGAACACGTCGGAGCTGGAATCTGCTGCTTCCATTTACTTGCCCTAAATGACAAGCAGCTTTGCCCCCTCTTTTCTCTGACCTTGCATCTTCCTGCTCTTTTCCTGGATGATTCTTTTGTTCCTTCTCTCTAGCCTGTCCTTTAATGTAGGTTGTTAAGGGTTGAATTGTGGCCCCTCCAAAATTCATATGTTGAATCCCTAACCCCCAGGACTTCAGAACATGGCCTTACTTGGAGACAGGGTCTTCAAAGAAATAAAGTTAAAATGGTTATTAGTGGGGGCCCTAGTTCAGTATGACTGGGGTCCTCTCATAAAGGGAAAATTTAGACACAGATGCACACAGGGTGAACAAGATATGAAAATGATGACAGAGATAAGGGTGATGCTTCCACAAGCCAAGGAACCCCACAATGCCAGCAAAGCCCCAGAAGTGAGGAGAGAGACCTGGAACAGAGCCTTCCCACAAGATCCTCAGAAGGAACCAGTACTGCCAACACCCTGATCTTGGACCTACAACCTTCATACCTGCAAGACATACATTTCTGTTGTTCAAGTCACTTACTTTGTGCTATTTTGTTATAGCAATTTCTCTCACACACACCAAATAGTTAACTTGGTATCTTCTCCTGGACACGCCAAGCATTTTATGCCTTGTTCCTTTGTTGTGCTATTTCTCCTTTCTGGAATACCTACATCAGTATTCCAACTCAATTATCACCTCCTACAGGCAGCTCTCCCTTACTTTCTCTAATGCTCATTGACCAAGAAGAGTTAATCATGCCTTCCTCTGAGTTATACCTGTTCCTTGTACCCACTCCTATGGTACACTGTAACCTGGGCATTTATGTGCTAACTTGTCCGTCTCCCCTACTGGGCTGTCATCCCTGGGAGGGCAACTGCCCACCTTATTCCTCTCTACTTAAGATGGTGCAGGTGATGGTCCTCCTTGGAAGCTTTAAAAAAGTTTCTCCAGGTGGATCCCCTCAACCACAGTCCAGGGGACTGTAAAATGAACACAAAGGGAAAGGAGACAGAATGGTGCCCTGATTAAATGCACGAACACAGTGAGTGACAGAATGTGTCCTTCCAATGGAGCTGGGAAGTGGAAGAGAAGCATTTAGGAAAGCAGGAGTGGGAGAACCTTCCCAAGAATTTTCTGATGCGGAATCTTGCTTGTTTGGCTTCAAATCTTTTTATCCACATGGGGAAAGCATTTTCAAGAGACGAATGCTTCAGAGTCTCTTACCTCTTTGCTGTTAAACCCTGGTCTCATCTAATTGTCCTTGTTTGGCTTCCATGCTTACCAAGCATCGTCCTCTTTCCTCTCTGGATCTTCATACAGACCAGGAACATGTACTGTATGAACTTATGTTCCCAGTCCTTGAGCAGCGATCTCTCTTGGCCAGCAGATTAAGTGACTCTGATTATGTTTGGCTCCCAAGCAGTCTGATGACAGGGAGAGAAGGCTTGGATGGGGATGGTGCAAGCATGAGAACTCATCGTCTGTCTGAGACACGCTTGTCAATTTGAATGAATAAACAGGCATTCTCATAGCTACCCCAGTCTTTCATGGGTTTTGGTTGGTGTGAGCTAAGGATTCAGATCCATCCTGATTCATATTTATTAGGTACTCAATGATACTAGCTGCTGAAAGAGAAACACCCTGAACATCAGTGGTTTAACAATAAAAGTGTATTTCTCACTTGTAGCCTCACATCCACTGCAGGTGGGTACGGGTGAGGACTCTGCCCCACATAGTGATTCAGCCTTAGATCCTCAGTGTGTTTTATTAAGCTGGCAGTCATGGAAAGAAAGCAATTTTTCTTTCTTGCAGAAGATAAAAGGGGCTCGAGGGATGTATTCATGAGTCCAGTCTGTGAGTAGCCATATTGCAAGCACTCCAGTGCCAGTGGCCAGAATTTGGTCTTATGTCCAATCTGGTGAAAGGGAGACTAGAAAATGTGGTCCAGCCAGATGCTTAAGAAGGGAACTTGGCAACTGGTCAGCCCAAATAGTCTCTGCCATATGGGGGCAAAACAAAATTAGATTCCAGACCTCTCTTTGGGCGATACCATAACCACTTCCAGACTTACCACCCTTCCTTCCTTGCTACACCTGCATCAAGAAGAAACGGGTTCATGTTTGTTAAAAAGATGAATGATTGTAACCTTGGACCTTTTCTCTCTCCAACTATCTTGGAAATCCTGAGGCTCTAGTTATCACCTCTAGGTGGATGGGCTCCTAGTGTCCTCATCTCTCTCCTGAGCTGACACCTTACATTTCCAGCTCGTTGCTAGACATGGTCACACAGGGTTCAACCACCCCTTCAATTCAACACACCACAACCTGAGCGCCACCATCTCTTCAGTCCCGGACTTTCCTTTGCTCAAGACTAAGACAGGACCCTTATCCAACTCAACTTTCTAGCCCTCTAACCATTTAGCACAACACCTTACATGCTGTTGGCTATCAAGCCATTTTTATATATTTATATACATTTTTCTATTGTAGAGACATGTATTTAAATCACATTGCACTAAGATGTGGAGAAGGCAATGGCACCCCACTCCAGTACTCTTGCCTGGAAAATCCCATGGATGGAGGAGCCTGGTAGGCTGCAGTCCATGGGGTCGCTAAGGGTCGGACACGACTGAGTGACTTCACTTTCACTTTTCACTTTCATGCATTGGAGAAGGAAATGGCAACCCACTCCAGTGTTCTTGCCTGGAGAATCCCAGGGATGGGGGAGCCTGGTGGGCTGCCGTCTATGGGGTCGCACAGAGTCGGACACGACTGAAGTGACTTAGCAGCAGCAGCACTAAGATGTGCAAAAATACAGTTCCTCTATTTTTCTATAGGTTGTTTGCTCTTCCTCATAAACATTTACCCCTCTAAAAAACAATATGGTTGTAAACTCAGTTACATAAAATAATTGGAAATTTTTAGGTATCCGAATCTAGTGTCTTTAGGAGGATATTCCATTTTCGGATGCTCCCTTTCTCTGCTTCCTGCAGGAGGCATCTGTGTCAGTGGCTGAGACCTGCTGAATCCTGGCTGGGGCAGTCTGGCCAGTAGCCCTTGGCTTATAAGGTCTGTTATTCTCACCACAGCAACATCCCAAGTAAACTCACCCTCCAGTGCTGTTAGCTGGCTCCTGCACGTCTCTTCACAGGGTCCAGGAGCTTCAGAGCACCCGAGGGTGCAGGGAGAGAACTAAGTGCAGGCTTCCCTTGCCTCACCGTGCCCCAGCTGCCTAGTCTTCTCTGACGGGCCATCCGTGTTGGCAAGTGGGGAGGAGGGACATCTGGGAGACTGCGTCTTCCCACAGCCCCAGATGGAAATGAGGACAATTCCACTCTGCTCTCTACTTAGCCTTCCATTTGTCCCTTCAGTCCCCTTTCAGGAATTTCCTACTGGGGCAGCTGTAATAGGTGACTCCAGGCCCACTTTGCCTATTCCTGCTGCCGTCCACTGCGGCCAGCTGCTTCTCTCCAGGTGGCTAACAGTCCCCTGTACCGATTCTGCTGCTGTCCCAAGGGCACTGGCTTGCCAATATTCTCTGTATATACAGTGGACTAACTTCTGTGTATCTCAATGTGCAAGAGAGAAAATGAGAAACACATTTTTAAAATATTTTTAAATGTAAGAAACACTAAGTATCAAGCACTATTCTGAGAACCTTCCAAATATGAACTCATGTCATCCTATGAGTGGGTACTACTATCCTTCCCATTTTACTGACAAGGAGGCAGAAGCACAGAGTAGATAAACAACTTGGCCCAAGGGCACAGAGCTCAGGTTCAGACTTAAGAGAGAATGGCTCTACATGATTAAGCATATTCTTAATCACCATGCTAAGGTGCCTATCACATTCATTTTATATTTTTCAAAATATTACTCCTAGTTTACCTTAAAATTTAAAGGATATTTAATTGCTTGTCACATTTCCTCAGATGCAGCAAATCGAAGATGTCAAGTGACGACTTCTCTCTATCATGAGGCAAAAATTCACATGACCAAATCTTAGTGTCAGTGATCTATAATTTGAAAAACAAATGCCAATAAGATGTGACATACAAGCTTCAAAAGAACTGCTTTCTCTGGGATTCTCACCACCTGAGAAAACTTTAGAGGGATGGGGTTTACTTCCCTTTCTCTAGATTCTCCTCCCACCCCTCCAGTCCAGCACTTTAGCATGTGTGTGTGAACTTGAGCACACACATGTAGCTGCACACACTCACACACTCATTGACATCAAAAACTCACCGGGATCCTGCAAATCCACTGCAGGGCCATTAATTCTCACCAAGAGGGCCATTCTGATGCACAATTTTAAGGTGTCAAATAGTAAAGTACAGCCTTTTTGAATCACCATTTCACATTTTAGAGATGGTCAGAGGATCGTGAGTTGCATTTCTGTAATAATGTCCCTCTAGTTCACTTGCATTCCCTCTCTTAAATAGGAGAAAAGGGAGAATTCCAACCAGGGAGCTGGGAACTGCACAAATCCTGCAGCCTACCTCTGAGAGTGAGCAAACTTTACTGCTATATAGTAGTCTCAAGATTGAGATTCTTTCTCTGCTAAAACACTGTCAGGTCTAAAGCTCCTCACCAAGAGTATGGACTTTGGTCAGATTGCCAGGTTATTAGACATGTCCTGAAAACTTAGTTTTTGCTACATGACTACTCCTTAGACATAAAAGCTAATGATTAACTGATTCTTTTAGGTTTCTCAAAAAAAAATATCAATGTTTCCTGGCACTATTTAGGCCTATAACAAAGGTTTCTGGATGAACTAAATTCAGAGAACTCTATATACTTTCTTTTCCCCTTGAAGTTTCATAATATGCATTGTCTTATTAAAGGAACCCCTATAAGAAAAAGAAACCTTATTAACTGTACATAAACTAGAGTTCTCCAAACTAAGATTTGATAGAGAAACCCTTAAGATTTTTTATGATGCATACTATCATAGTTTCTAACAGGGACTCTTTTATCTTGAGAATTTCTCCACTGCCCTTAAAAAGAAGTCACCTTTGCATTGTATAGACCTACAGACACAATTTGTCGTTGCTTTTGGGGTTGTTAGGTGGGCAATGACCCAATCCATAGAAGAAAATGGGGAAATGGTGCATGAAGACGAGGATGTCTTAAAGTGACCAAAAAGCAGAGGAGAAATCAAAGAATTCTTCCTACCTTCCCAGCATTCAAAATTCCTACTGCTAAAGAATTCAAGTCCAACTGGAGGAAATAAAAGAAGATATCCACATAAAGACCCTAGCTGATGATGTTTACCACTTATTCTGTACCCCTCTTCTCCAAGGCAATTCATTACTGTTATAACTGAATAATTATAACTGTATATACAGTTATAACTGTATAACTGTATAATTCATTCATAACTGCTGTTACTAATGAAGACATTACAAAGGATAAAAGGGCCTGCCTGCCACTTCTCAGCATGGAGCTGTGCGGCATCCAATGAAATGAAATGCTTCTGCAGCTGACAGCTGGGGAAAACCCTGTCACCACAGTCACAGTGTCAAGTGTGGTCTGACACCTCTGTGTGTGCTACTTCTGCACCTAAGAACCCCTTTTCCAACACAGACCAAAATAAGGAAAGGAAACTGGCTTTTGCCAGCACAGGATTAGCTGTACTGTTGAGAAAACCATAGGGATATTTGGCATGGACTCAGGATTTAAGAATTTTTTTCCCTGAGGATTCTGCAGAAAGTATTTTTCTATGAAAGGTTTAATGAGAGTTGCTTTTCCCTACGTTGGCATGGAAGAGAATTAGGATGTTAACTGCTGATCCAATTTATACTGCCATTTGATCCCATAAGTGCTGGACAGGACTCAGTTACTTATGGAAAAGAACTCCTGCCAGATCAAACACTCTCAAAGCCAAAGTCACAGGATTCTGACTTTACATGCTCTGTTTTGCCACCACTAATTTTGCCTCTTAGATTGTTATGAACTCCTCGAGCAAGGAGGCTGTCCACCACACAACCTCATCTCTTGCTAAGATAATTAGTAGTCAGGCCATTTATGTTCTTGCAAAGACTTTCCTCATGAAGATCTCTCCAAGTGGATTCAAAGTAGTACCTCGCTGCCTTTTTCATCCTTGTCCTATTCATTCACATCCTGCAACAAAACGAAAGCTTAACTCTGTATGGAGGAATACTGATACTAAATTGTATTTGGTGTATCTGTAACTTTTTGTCTAGTTTGCTGGAGAGGCTGTGTGTACACTGTGCAGGTGTTTATTGAATCCTTGTATCTGACAAATACCCTTCTTTATGAAATGCTCTGCAGATTATTTATATTGTATGCTATCTTAGATTAAAATTTTCGACAGGGTTGGATAGGTGCCTTTAAATCTAATAGGCACTGGATCATGTTTCCTGAACTGCATTCCCTTGAACATTAGTAGCCACGAATACTAGAGGCTTTAGGATGAAAGGGTCCATTTCCAAAGTTTAAAGACCACTTCATTTTCAGTGCTCCTTTGTATGAGGCATAAAATTCTCTAATGCTGAAAACACCTGTCATACCTATCATAAAGAATCATGTTTAACTGCAACTTAGTGTATCTCTAACTTACTTTACTTTGAAGTTCAAAATTCTTGTAACAATCCACAGGCCAAGTAAGACTTAATAACATTCCACATCTTAGAAAAGGAAACACATGGCTGGGTAGCTAGGTGATCTCCCTCCTCATAAGTTCCTTGCCTCGATTCTCTCCTGGTCATCACCAGGAGGATCTTTCTGATACACCACTCTGATTTTCTCACTCCTCCACTGATTAGGATTCAGGTATGTTGCTGCAACAGAGATATCAAACAGCAGTAGCTCAAACAAAACAGAAATTTATCTTTCTCTCACCTAATAGTCTGTACATTAACAGTTCAAGATTTGAATAGTTCTGCCAAAAAGACAGAGACCTAGGTTCGTTCAGCCTTAGTCCTCTGCCATATGTAGGCTGTCTTCCCATCCACATGGTCCAAAGTGTCTCACCTCTATGTCTATATTCCAGGCAGTCAGAAAGAGGGAAGGAGTAGAGAAGAGAATTCTTCCTTTCAAGCAAGCTGAAAGTTGCATTTACAGCTTCTGCTCATATACCATTGTGAACTTCACTGCTTAATTCCACTGACCTGCAAAGAAGGCTGGAATATGTATTTTTTTCCTGACTCTGGTGGCCACTGCTATAGAACAATGTTCCTCTGGTGTAGGAGAAAGAAAGAATGGATTCTGGGGAATAGCTAATTGTTTCTGCTGCTCATATGACACCCCATTTGATCCTTAGCATGATTTTTTTGAGGCAAAGATTTTTATGCCAAGTTTCCAAGTGAGAAAATTAAGGCTCAGAAAACATAAATAGCATTGTATAAAACAAGAGACAATGAGAAATCATTCATAGTTTGCATATTGTTACCATATCAAAAACTGTTCATTTTACCTCCTTCTAAGCTATTAACAAGGTAGCCTATACAGTTACATGGATTCTGAGATGAGATTCCTGAGTCAGAGACAAAGAACCCTGTTACTCATGGCACAGCAGGCAGCACAAGCTTAATGGTCTCTTGGTTCTTCTTGCCCTGGAATTCCATGGGGCATTAGAGGGTGGTCCAGGGAGATGGTGCCATACAGTGACTTCACATCACAATTGAGGAAATCCAACTTAGGAAACTTCAACAAAGAGTCTAAAAGAAAGCTGTCCAATCTTCGCTTTGGAGGAAAACATTTTCTTTAGTATGACCTTCCCTGATGGCTCACTGGTAAAGATGGCTCACTACTGTAACACAGGAGACTTGCAGGAGACACGGTTTGATCCATGGGTCAGGAAGATCCCCTGGAGAAGGAAATGGCAACCCACTCCACTATTCTTGCCTAGAGAATCCCACTGATAGAGGAGCCTGGTGGGCTACAGTTCATGAGGTTGCAAAGAGTCAGACATGATTGAGTGACTAAACAATGACAACAATTTTCTTTAGTATCCTAGTAAATAATCAAATCTCTCTACCATGGAAGAGAAATAATCTCCAACATGTTTCCTAGTGATATAAATATCCTTGAAAAATAGCTCAAGACAGGTAAAAAAAAAAAAAAAGGTGGTCAGTCTCTCTATTGACAAGGCATGCAGAAACATGGGAAACTCACGAGAATTTTCTACCAATATATTGCTATTTCAGTGACAATAATGGCACCTTTCAACAAGTCTCCCGTAGAATGCCACTATGCCTCCATCATGGCAGTTCTTACTTTTCATTGCATTTGTTTCTACCTGTGGCTCTCCACATGAGAATGTCACTTCCTTGGAGGTATAGCACATGGTTTTTACTTTTATATCCATAGCACCTAACACATTTCTTGAAATATAGAGCATGTTCAATAACTAGTTTCAATTAAGCTTTTTGTCTATAGTATATTAGAATGAGGTTTACTAAGAGATAGAAAAAATCAGCAAACATCATGTGTTTACTGAATTCACTTAAGGTTTCCTTTGCCTAAATCTCAGGATGGATGGTGAATTTTCATGACTCAGGCCTCTAAGACCACTCCCCTGACTGCTCTATAAAAAATTTCACTCCAGATAAGTCATCACAGAACTTTTCAATATCTGATGATGTCATCCTCTTTATTTCCTTACATGTTTCTTGTCAGGCTCCCCATCTAGGATATAAATGCTATGAACCTATCCAGTTCCTTACTATATCCTTACAACCTAATACAGTCTTGGACTTCTAACAGGAATTTCATAAATATTTTTGAACAAATGTAGGAATAAATTCATCAAATATTTCCTGAGTTCATACCATTTGCTAGGAACAAAACATTTTATACTGTCTTAGCAGCTCACAAGGACTACCATTACTTCAGGGGGCTAATATAATTCTGTACCAGGGTTGAGTGGCAGGATTGCTTTTGTGGGGGCAATGTGCTTCCAGTTCTCATGGCAGGAATTCTACTGCCAGCTTGGGCTGAGTCATACACAGCTGCCCTCCCCTGTCCTTGCTGACTAAGGTGCCCTGTGCCAGCAGGCAACTTCAGTACCTTCCCCTCCCAAGTCCTCTTCTCACTCCCAGGGTGACCATCTTCTTACTGGGCATGCTCAGCTCTAGTCAAGTAGCCTCAGAGACCTTCCTGATCAATTCTGTGAGTCCCACAGATTCGAGGACACTGTGCCCTTCCCATGAAGATTAGCCCCTAGTTCCTGGGTTATTTTCACTGGACCCTCTCTTACCATTCCCTGACCTTTCTTTCTGCTTGTCCTACAGCAATCTTGCCCATAAAGTCTTTCCTAGGGATCCTCTGGGGCTTCCCAGGTGGCTCAGTGATAAAGAATCTGCCTGCCAATGCAGGAGATGCAAGAGATGTGGATTCCATCCCTGGGTCAGGACAATCTCCTGGAGGGGAAAATGGCAACTCACTCTAGTATTCTTGCCTGGGAAATCTCAGGGACAGAGGAGCCTAGCAGGCTATAGTCCACGGGGTCACAAGAATCAAACATGACTTAGTGACTGAGCACAGGGATCCTTTGAGAAACTCCATGAAGTGTCAGCACTGTTCTCTGAAACAAAGTAGTCAATTTGTTTGACAAGGATGTATCAATACTCATTTAGCTCATTACTCACTCACTTCCAAAAATAATAAAACACAGAAAAATGTCAATACTGAACAATAAAGATAGTAAAATCTCTCAGAGGGGAAGGTCATTATAATTCATTTAAACACTGACAAATATTGATACCAGTGGTGAGTGTGGAGATGTGGCATGAGGAGAATGACCAGAAGGAAATGACTGGTATATCTAATTTTTCAAACCACCATTGATTCTAAATGAATTATGATAGGAGAGATTTATACATGATGCTAGGTTAAAGGCCTAATAGTAACATATATTAAGTTATTTCCTCAATTTTATAAATGACTAAATTACCTCAAAGAAGTCAAATAATTTACCCAGAGTCATTAAGTAAGCTTAGAGTCAATTCAGGTTTTCCAACTTTGCTGTTAAGTCACTTCAGTCGTGTCCAACTCTGTGCAACCCCTTAGACGGCAGCCCACCAGGCTCCCCCATCCCTGGGATTCTCCAGGCAAGAACACTGGAGTAGGTTGCCATTTCCTTCTCCAACTTTATTTCCATTGAATTTATCTCCCTCAGAGATTACTGCAGCATTGAGAAGATGGAAACTAGAAGAGCTAGAAATAGAGAGCTCAGGTGAAACAGAGGGTTGAAGTGTAAGTTCAAGGCTCAAGTGGAGAGGCACTGGGAAGCATGTAGGCCACGACAGGCGAAGTATTCATGTGTATTTTAATCACACAAAACAAGGTTCTAGTCAACGTTGAATAGCCCTCCAAAGTCTCAATCATTGAAATGTAGGCTTATTTAAGACTTTTTAAATGGAAAACAATTTATGTCCACTTTAATTAAAAACTGTGCCAGTTATAAGAATCATTCAAATATCAGTTACATACAATTTGTGTCAGAGAATGAGCATCAGAAAGAAAAAAACCCTCCAGTAAGAGATCCTTGGAACTCAAAAACACATTTCCCCCTGAATCTTATTAACCAGAGTTAACAGGGAGCATTTTTAAAAGAGAAAGATGGTAACAATAACCTGGTGTACGAGACAGCAAAAGAGACACTGATGTATAGAACAGTCTTATGGACTCTGTGGGAGAGGGAGAGGGTGGGAAGATTTGGGAGAATGGCAATGAAACATGTAAAATATCATGTAGGAAACGAGTTGCCAGTCCAGGTTCGATGCACGATGCTGGATGCTTGGGGCTGGTGCACTGGGACGGCCCAGAGGGATGGTATGGGGAGGGAGGAGGGAGGAGGGTTCGGGATGGGGAACACATGTATACCTGTGGCGGATTCATTTTGATACTTGGCAAAACTAATACAATTATGTAAAGTTTAAAAATAAAATAAAATTAGAAAAAAAAAATAAAAGAAAAGAAATAGAAATCTTAAGTAAAACTCTGAGTTATATGGCCCCTTAAAAAATTTCAATGTTTTAAAAGCTCAATTATTTTGAGCTCATGTTTGCCTATGTAATGAAATGAGTGTTATTTATGACAACATCCAGAAGGACAGTTCTAAGGGGTTGGCTTTATTACTGTACATTAATTAAAACTAATTTGCCATTATTCTCTAGTTATTCTTTAGCCTTTTTCTAAAGATTTTCAAACAGACACATGTACACACACACACACACACACACACACACACACACTCCTCTTCTAGAGAAGAAATGTAAAAAATATTTCACCTTCATCATATCCTATCCAGCTTCCCCTGTAGCTCAGTTGGTAAAGAATCTGCCTGCAATTCGGGAAACTGGGGTTCGATTCCTGGGTTGGAAATCCCATGGAGAAGGAAATGGCAACCCACTCCAGTATTCTTGCCTGGAAAATCCCATGGACAGAGAAGCCTGGCCCGCTACAGTCAGTCCATGGGGTCTCAAGAGTTGGACACAACTTAGCGACTAAAACACCACATATCATATCACCTGAGAAGAATCCTGACTTCTAGTTTTCAGAGAGGAAGGATCAAAAGATAATAAGGAAAAGCAGGATCTAACTGCCCTTGCATAGTCAAGGCCAATGCAAAAAGATAATGCCTACCTTTTCCAGTATTAACCCTTTGTTTTTGCTCTTAAGAGGGTTAGAGGGTTAGAATAGCTTTTAAAAAGTATCCAAGGCCCTGAGTTTTTCATTTTGATGTTTGAAGCTATGAGAAAATATATGACTCAAAGCTCAATACTGAGAAAGATACTATTTCAACTTAAACAGGGCCTTAAAAAGAGGCCCCTTTATTTCCATTTCTCATGGATTGTCGAGATTTACATTCTCTTTTCCCCGTTTAATGGCAACCTGGCATCAAAAATGTGGAGGATGCTCTAGCATTGTTGCCATCTAATCTGATATGCAGTTTGCTGCTGCTGCTAAGTCACTTCAGTCATGTCCGACTCTGTGTGACTCCACAGACAGCAGCCCACCAGGCTCCCCCGTCCCTGGGATTCTCCAGGCAAGAACACTGGAGTGGGTTGCCATTTCCTTCCCCAGTGCATGAAAGTAAAAAGTGAAAGCAAAGTCGCTCAGTTGTGTCTGACTCTTCGCGACCCATGGACTGCAGCCTACCAGGCTCCTCTGTCCATGGGATTTTCCAGACAAGAGTACTGGAGTGGGGTGCCATCGCCTTCTCCAGATATGCAATTTACAAACCAGCAAAAGTATAGAATGTGTTGTGGGAAAAAATTTTGTTGCAGTGACAGCCATCCTTTACCTGGTATGAAGCGAAAAGGCTGGATTCTGTTTCATTGGCAAGAAAAATTGTGATTATCAGGCTGTGTGTATGGAGTCAGCCTTGATTATTCCTGTCTGCCAAGTTAAGAAATTACCCTAAACTTGCATCTGAGTCGCTTCAGTGGTGTCTGACTTTTTGTGACTCTATGGACTGTAGCCCACCAAGCTCCTCTGTCCATGGGATTCTCCAGGCAAGAATACTAGAGTGGGTTGCCATGCCCTCCTCCAGGGGATCTTCCTGACCCAGGAATTGAACCTGGGTCTCCTGTATTGCAGACAGATTCTTTACCATGTGAGCTACGAGGGAAATAGACCCAATTGATAGGACTCTGCTTGAAATCATGAGAAAAATAGTTGTAAATTTATTTTCTAATTATCAGAAAATATCGGAGAAGGAGAATTGACTCTAGAGACATAGATGGCCTAATGGAATAATTAAAATTATAATTAAATAAAACCAAGTCATCCCAAGGCTATTAATTCCTATAATTCCCCCCAGGATTTTGGTTGCATTTGAGGGACGGAGGCTGAAGAAATTACTTTTCAGGATTTTCCAGTGTGAAGGAGTCCTCCACACTTTCAGAACTAAGAAAGGCTGCTGCTGCTGGTGCTGAGTCACTTCAGTCATGTCCAACTCTGTGCGACCCCATAGACGGCAGCCCACCAGGCTCCCCCGTCCCTGGGATTCTCCAGGCAAGAACACTGGAGTGGGTTGCCATTTCCTTCTCCAATGCATGAAAGTGAAAAGTGAAAGTGAAGTCACTCAGTCGTGTCCGACTTTTAGCGACCCCATGGACTGCAGCCCACCAGGCTCCTCCGTCCAGGGGAGTTTCCAGGCAAGAGTACTGGAGTGGGGTGCCACTGCCTTCTCCGGTAAGAAAGGCTAAGAAAAAGTAAATACCAGGGCAAACAAAGGAGATATTACACCCCTCCCTAATTAGTCCTACTTTACCATCAATGGCCACACAGCCATTAACCTTGTACTTGTCACTGTCAATGTCCTCATCTTGAGAATTTCTGGGACAGTAACAACATGCCTCACAGAGTTGTTAAAAAGGTCAAATGACACCATGTATAATAAGTGTTATGGGTACATTTGGTGTTTAGTATCATCATTTAAAATTTTTTTAATTTCTTAGAGAAGTATAGTTGATTTACAATGTTGTGTTAATTACTGCTGCACAGCAAAGTGACTCAGTTATACATATATATTCTTTTTCATATTCTTTTCCATTATGGATTATCACAGGTTATTGAATATAGTTCTCTGTGCTATACAGTAGGATCTTATTGTCTATCCAGTATCATCATTAATATATGTAATGAATCAAATGGGAAAATAAACAGTATTCTAAAAAAGCTGAAGAAGATATTAAATTCACTGAGCTGGGTGATAAAGATAGAAGCGTTTCTGTGTAGAGTTGGAAGTTAAAATTGGAAAAGCCTCCATGTACACTGAGAAGGGGACTCTGGAATTGAAAGAGAGGGTGAGGCCTCGAATAGCTTCTTCTCTCCTATTAAGTGCAGACTCCAAAATGTCTGTCATAGGTAAGGAATACAGTAATTAAAATGAGGGAAGTCTGTGAAGAAAGGAGTTTTCATTCCATGGGCCATATAAGCCATTCACCCAGTTTAGAAAGTGACCCAAAGGACTCTTAATTTCATATCCCTTTTGTTATTGCTTAAAAATCAATAGCTTCCCATTCACCTGGATGGCTAAAATCACAGTGATAGATGATAAAAAGTGTTGACAAAGATGCAGAGACACGAACCCCATACACTGCTATGGCAATGTAAAACAGTGCAGGCTGTGTGTGAAACAGTTTGGGAATTCTTCATAAGGTTAAACATAGGGTTACAATTACACTTAACAATTCCTTCCTAGGTGTATGATCAAGGTAATTGAAAACTACATATACAGAAAACTTCTGTGAGCATTCTTAGAGGCAGTATTCATAACAGCCAAAAAGCGGGAACAACCCAAATGCCCATCAGCTAATGACAGGATAAACAGAATGTGGTAAATCCACACAATGGAATATTATTCAGCCATAAACAGAAATGAAGTATTCCCCTTGGAAACATGATGCTGAACGAAAGAAACCAGATGCAGAAGTCCACATAATGCATGATTAAATTTATATGAACTGTCCAGAACAGGCAAATCAAGACAGACACAGAGTAGTGGTTGCCAGGAGACCAGGGGATAAAGGAGATGAGGATTGTCTGCTAGTGTCTATAGAGTTTCTTTTTTTTCTGAAGTGATAAAAATGTCCTGGAATTAGAAGGTGGTTGTGGTTGTACAACTTTGTGAATGTATTAAAAACCATTACATTTTATAATTTAAGAGGGTGAATTTATAGTGTGTGAATTAGATCTCAATTTAAAAATTGCATGAGAGAAAAATCAATTGCTGATTTAACACATTATACGAAATTAAGTTGAAGGCAAATGGAGTCTTAAGTTTTTACAAAGGCTTTAGTGAGTCTACATGTGTCACATAATTCCTTTCTATGCTTTCATTTTCCTTATCTGGAGGAAGAGAGGAACAACATCTGTCACCCATATTTGTGATAAGGCCTGAGTGTATTTTTGAAAAGCCTATGTTTTCCAGTAAAAGGTGACATACAAATATAAGGCAACAAATACAGGAAATGGTGAACACTAGGTAGCTTTAAATAGAGTCACAGTGTGGCAGTCGAATCTTAAACACACAGGCAGGTATTCATTTCCCGCAGCCAGGAAGTGGCACATGTGGTGCTTCGTGGCTCCAAGGGGATCAGCCACAGGGGCAAAGCCTGGGACACACACACACAGCTTTGAGATTCAAGCACTAGGTTATCATTCCAATTATCATGGTGTCCTGAATATTAAATTCTGTCTTCAAAATAAATAATCTTGACAAAATCATCAGCCCTGATGACTCATTTAGAAAATAATACACAACAGTCTTCATCTGGCTAGGAAGAAAACTGGTGCTCATGAGGTGCTGTTCAGATCACTTTTGGTGCAAGCAAAGGGATGGAGGGTGAGATCCTCTTCCTTCAGATGTTTTTCAAGGCAGCGGACAGGAAGAATAAGATACTAAAATGTGAAAAGGGTACCTTAGCTCATTTTCTAGGTAGTAAACATTGTTAGCTTACCGTTCCTCAGAAGACAGACACAGTCTAGGAAGGGCTGTGCCTTGAATCCTGAGTTTCAAACAACCATCGCAAATCCTGGCTATCCTTAATTCACTGTAAAATTACTGTAATTACTTAATTCACTGTAAAATCATAGTCTAAGAAAAGAATCCTCCTGCTCCTTAGTCGAGATTTACACAAATGGGTCTAGGACTCCTACTGTGTAAAACCCAAAGCAAGGAGACTCTTGTTCCATGGCTTCATTGTGCCACCCTCACCCCTCACTGCTATGCAGGTGCTATGGAAGAGAGAGTGAGTACTGTGTACCTTCATCGGGTAAAAACATGCCTGCTTCCTACATCCCTAATTTAAACTCAGGCCACCAGATAAAGGAGAGGTAAGGCTGAATTACATGTTGGACAGAAAGACCCTGGACCTAGTGGCCCAGCTCTTCACTCCAGTCCTTTCCTCCTTTTGAAACAGCCAGAAAAGCAGAAAGGACAGACAAGCTAAGACTGATGTGGAAATCTAAACACACATGATGAAACTAAATATTTGTGTCTTTAGGGAAACTTTCTCTTCTATTTCCCACATTCCCCTCTCATCCCACAGAAGAAGGAACTTCCACCAACTATCTCAGAAATGCCGTAAAGGAAACGTCTGTTCTTCCCAATCCCTCTTTCCTTAATCTTCCTTATGGAAATGGAAGTGATTAATAATCTGACTGGTTTATTTGCCTCAAGCCAAGAGACAGGATCCTACTGTCATCTCGGATACCTGAAAGCAAATTGAGGTCTGGGTTTTACCAATGCTGGATATCTGTATTCAATAGTGGCAAGCCTCCTCTGTGATCCAGTTCTCACCAGTTGATGATAAGAAGCTAAAAGGAGGGCAAAAATCAAGGATTTGGGGGTGTGAGGTATGGGAGGGAGAAGGGGAAGAGAAGAGGCAAATGGAGCTATTTATGATTATGTGACTTGCATATCGTTTGAAACTGATTAGGTTCAGCAATGCTGAACAAAATCCCAAGTAACAATGGGTTAAAAAGATACACATTTACTTTCATTTCCCTCAAATACTATTCGGAGATAAGTTAGCCAGGACTGGGAATGCTGCCCACAGTTATCAGGGACTAAGAATTTATTTTCAACTTCATATCCTAGATGTATAGCTTCTATTTTCAAGGTCACCATGAGGTTGCAAGGTAGCCACTGAAGCTCTAGATATTTCATCCACAATCCAGACAACGGAAAAGAGGATGGGGCCAGAGCAAAGGACATGCCTCCCAGGTGAATCAGAGGTTCCCTGGGAACCCCACCCACAGTGTCTGCTTCCATCTCACTGGCACCTCTGGCTGCAAGAAGCTGGGATGTGCAGTCTATTATCTCGACATGGTGCTGGCAAAATAAAAGCATACCAACCATGGTGTAGGTTAGGAAGGTAGGTAGGGGATGACTGACTAGTCCTACAGGGCAGAGGAGAAGATGGAAAGGGAAGTTAAGACCCACTTCCCAGTGTATCCAGAACACAAAAGAACTGGCAAATTTTCTTCCCCTGTGATCTAAAGATAAATAGAAAATTGATGGATTTCTCTGAATAAAATAGGACCACCACTCTATGACACATACACATGCAAAAACAGATCCATCTTTCATGGATAAATGCAAAAATAGGAATATGGCTATGGAGGAAAATGCTTCCCTTCAGAGCTGTATCTTCCAGTCAAATATCATTTTGTGTACATGTGTATATCAACGCAGCCCAACCCTACTGAGGTCCCGTTATAAAAGTCAATAACCCAAGTTCGTTCCTGGGATATTCCCAAAGAACAGGTAGGGATCAGCACTTCCCTGGATCCTATCGGTGGCATCACAAAATTAATTCTTCAAATCAGTATGTGCTGGGGGGGGGGGCGGGGCAGTGCATCCGGGAAAGAAGCCTGAGCATGGAGGCCAAGCTTCAGGAACAATGGGATACAGACAGACCAGACAGGACAGGCCATTGGGAACACTGTGCAGAAAAATTCCCGCCACCTCTGCCAGCTCCTGAACTGCCTGTGCAAGGGGATTTCTACTATTACTCCATCAGCTGGTTTATCTTGCCAGAATGGCATGTTGAGAGGAGACTATTTACTTGCCAGTTCAATCAGTCTCTCTGGCTACTTGATATAGCAGTTTTCAAAACATAAAGTTGAAAAACAAATGTTAAAGCTTGGCTTATTCTTTTCAGGAAGATGATGAATCATTCTATAGACAGGAATAACAAAGATTCCTGGGAAGAAATACAGTGGAGAGGCTGCCATGATAGCCTTTGGAGGAGGCACTGGGACTCCTTTCGTGATCTTTGTCCCAGAATTCAGGGACCATTGCTCTGGAACTATAATACAGATACATTAAAATTGTTACTGGAAGTGTTACACACTTATGCTGTGCAAAAACTGACCATTTTCAAATGGGCAAATGCAAGGGCAAACAAAGTTTGACTATAAATCCACAGAATGATGATTATTTTTTCAAAAAGACACAAAACCTTAAATCTGCCTAACAATGATTTTACCTTAAAAAAAACTCAGTTGCTAAGCCTTAAAATTGTATTTACTACTCCTGTTGGTTTTTGATAACTGTTAAAAGTGAAAGTCGGCTCAGTCATGTCCGACTCTTTGCAACCCCATGATCTGTAGGAATTCTCCAGGCCAGAATTCTGGAATGGGTAGCCATTCCCTTCTCCAGGGGATCTTCACAACCCAGGAATTGAACCAGAGTCTCCTGCACTGCAGGCAGATTCTTTACCAGCTGAGCAACCAGAGAAGCCCTGTAAATGCAGGTGTTTTTAAGAGCAGCAGCTTCTGAACTCAGGGTTCTCATTATTCAAGGGATAATAGTAAAAATCCTGCTTTCATGTACTTCAGGGTCCTCAGAGGCTACAATTGCCAACACAAATAAAAATAAATAAAATAAAACAAAGTACAACCCATCTCTGATAATACCTTCAGCATCCCTGTCACTTAAGCAACAGAAACTCTGTGCCTCAAGTTCTTGGGGTCATCTCATGGTTCAAGTAGGATGCCGGATCTCAGGCCCTGGTGTCTCCTAACTCTCCAGATATCAGCAAGAATTAGTGCACTGAAGCTTCCTCTTGGTCACACCCAAGATTGTCCTCAGGCATAAGTATCAGAACTTTTTCTCTTTGCATTTGGCTAAATACCAATTGTCCATTTGCAAAAGGAGTGGTTTATGTAAATGTAATTGATGCATTATATCAGCAAATGGGTTACTTGCAAGGATGTCCCACTGCTTAAATGCTTGCTCAAGGGAATTCAGTAACACTGACTACAAGGCAGAGTGAGAGCTAAGGTTTAGATCTGCCCACATCTACCCACAACTGATTTAGATTTGTCCACATTTGCTTTTTGATTCAAGAACGCCAGCCTGAGGGCTGGATGGAGGTGAATGAGACAGTCAGTTACAGAAGCTGGCCCTTTTCTTTCCCGGAAATTGAGTTGTCACCAGTCAGGTTAGAACACAGGAGCAGGAAAATCACCCTAGTCTCTTCTTTTTAATGGAAAGGACTTAGTTGTCTTGTAGAAAACTTGCTTTAAAAATTGATGTCTCTGAGGCTGAGATAAACAGGATAAACTGAAGGGGGCAAGGAGCAGGGGTCAGCAAATGTATTATTGCCAGTTTCACACTTACTAGATGTCTGAACCTTCCCAGATTTCTTAAGCTGTCTAAACCTTAAGTTTTCTCATCTCTAAAATGGGAGTCTTGGTGGTATTTCAATTTTTGGAAAGAAAATGTTTCATACGTAGCCTTGAAACAAAGAGCAGAATGCCTAATAAATTGTTAAATTTTCTTATCTCCCCTCAAGAGGAACATTCGTTAATAGATTAGAAGATATATTTTAGTAACCATAGCATGCCTTGTGGAAAATCCCATGGACGGAGGAGCCCGGAAAGGCTGTAGTCTATGGGGTTGCTGAGGGTTGGACACGACTGAGCGACTTCACTTTGACTTTTCACTTTCATGCATTGGAGAAGGAAATGGCAACCCACTCCAGTGTTCTTGCCTGGAGAATCCCAGGGACGGGGGAGCTTGGTGGGCTGCCATCTACGGGGTCGCACAGAGTCGGACACGACTGAAGTGACTTAGCAGTAGTAGCAACATGCCCTGAAATGCTCAGTTTTACCTCTGACTTATTAAATGCTTATATAATGATACTTAAATCAGAATCACATGGAAACCTTGTTGTAAATGCATTGTCTCCCCATATCAGGAGGTTGGGATTCAGCAATTTTGACAAGGAATCTGCATTTTTTTTTACCAACCTTGCTGATGATTTGGAGGCATGTCCAAACCTGAAACCCAACAAGTTAGGGCAATATCAGTATAATACCAGAAAAGAGTCATTTTGATTTACTCTAATAATGTTATCATTAAAGTAGATTAAAAGATACATCCAACCAGTTAATAAAATTACAAATCTAGGCTTTAAAAAATGTAAGTACTGCTGAAATCTCTTAGTGATTCAATTTAGCTAAGCCATGAAGTAGAAACTGTAAAGCTTCTTGATTTCACAGATGGTAAAATTCCAGTTCAAATGTCATGCCTCTCAGTGAAACCTCCCTGACAGTCTCATCCTCCTGTGTGGGATTAATTAAATCTCTTGATTTCTGGCTGTTAGCAAATTGTATTTAGATTCACTGTTTACATGGCCCTACCTACCATGAGCTTCTGGAGGGGGAAACACTAACCACTCGATCGATCTTCTCCCCTTTTCCACATAGTACCAGGCACACACGAACCATTAAGTAAATGAGTACTGAATTTCACCATAAATTTCTTAAACTAACTTACACTTATTTTATAAAACTAAGAATATGTAGAAAATTTAGATGTAACTACTGGCAGCATTTTGATATATTTGTTTGAATATGCAAGTCCATTCATCTCTTTAAGAAAAGATGTTTCCTAATCTCAAGTTGTTTCTCCTACGAAGGAAAAGTGAAGCAATTTGCTTAAAAACTTCCCCCTAAGTTAAATACTGATTTAGCAACTCTTATTAATATAATCCCCTCTTCTCTACTGTGTAACTGTTTTTAAATGGATTGGCAATGGATGAATAATAAGCAACTCCTTTTACAAATATTTAAAGACACCATTCAAACAAAACAAAAACCTCTTTCCACATCGATGTAGTGAGGCCTTAATTATTCTTCCTAAGCACACAGTATTATAAAACATGGAATACATACACTCAGTTTACCTCCTGCTGAAATGACATGAGAGAAAGTTCTAGTGAAGTGCTGAAGGGCACCGGTAATTGCTCCCTCACTTGTTATGCCTCTAAATCAGCAGATGAGCCAGAAGCAAAGTGGCAGCAGTGGCAACAGCATTGGGTTTTGCGGAGATGTGGCTTCCGTGAGCTGTTCCCTCTCCTTAGGGAGCTCACAGTCTGTGGAGGAGACAGATACGTGAAAAATTAATTGCCAGGTAAGGTGAAAAACGCCTTGTGGAAGATACAGAGCTGTGCTATGGGAGAGAAGAAAGAGGAAAAGCTGCCTGAGGATCAGGTCTGATAGACTGGAAAACATCTGACTGGGGTTTTAAAGGGTGAATAAGAACTCACCCAGAGATGTTCATAAGGTTAGGAATTATGTTTACTGAGCTTGCTTTTTAGGCAGTTCAGGTCTGCACCCTCAAAAAGAGTCTTTTAAAAAGTTTAACAATAATATATGAGCGTATGAGCCAATAAAGGATCAGGGAGAATACAGTCACCCCAGCAGATGCTAACAGCCCAGCAATAAGTTTAGATCACATAAAATCTAGGTATACTCATGAAAATGCAGGCAGCAGGATGACCAATTTACCAGTAGAGGAAAAAGGAAAGACACATTCATGAATTTTCCCATTTATAGTCCAGAGACACACTATGCTGTTTTTAAACAGCTGTTGTAATACACAAGATTTTATTTAGACCACATCACCTTAATTTTTATTTCTGCCTCATTCAGCTCAATGTCGGGACATTTGTTGGAGTCATAAATTGGGTATTTACTTAGATTACTTAGCGACACCTAGTGGCAGACACTGGGACCAAAGGCTACTTTAGCAGTGAAGCTTGTGCATCTATCTTCACATTTTGCTCCATGAAAGCCCTCATACTCCAAGTGTTCTTTTCAACTCATTCTAATGACATGCAGTGGTTAATTTTATGTGTCAACCTGACTGGGCCAGTGGGCTTCCAGATGAAAAATTATTACTGGGTGTGTATGTAAGAATGTTTCTGATGAGAATAACATTTGAATCAGGGCACTCTACAGTAAAGTAGATCGCCCTCTCCAAAGTGAGCGAGCACCATTTCTTGAGGACCTGAATAGGAAAAAAAAAGGCAGAGAAAGAAGGAATTATCCCCTTTGCTTCCTGTCTATCTGTTTGAACTGGGACTTTGATCTTCTCCTGCCCTTGGACTGGGGTTTATATTATACCATCCGCTCCCCTGGCTCTCAGGCATTCAGACTCAGACTGGAATTATACCACTGGCTTCTCTGGGCCTCCAGCTTGCAGACAGCACATTGTAGGACTTCTCAGCTTCCATAACTGCATGAGCCAACTCTCCATAACAAATCTTTCCATATCTAAAGCTATATACACAGCTATATATCTTACTGGTTCTGTTTCTTCAGACAACTCTAATGCTAGATTCTAAAGCAAATCCATGCAAGCAGCTTGACCTGAAATAGAAGTGATAAGAGAAAGAGAAGAACAACAAGGATGGAGAGAGGAGAAGAGACCTCTGGTTGAAACTGAAGAACTGTTTTAAAGTTGCAGAAGAGCCAAGGTCAGTTATGAGGGTATTTATTATTTGGCCACATTCATAAGAAGAAATGGGGCTTCCCAAGTGGTGCAGTGGTAAAAAGTCCACCTGCTAATACAGGACATGCAAAAGACATGGGTTCAATCTCTGGGTTGGGAAGATCCCCTGGAGTAAAGAATGGACAACCCACTCCAGTATTCTTGCCTGGAAAATCCCATGGACAGTGGAGTCTGGTGGGCTATAGTCCATGGGGTCACAAAAGAGCCAGACACGGCCTAGCACACAGCACACACACACACATAACAAGAAATAGAGAGAGAAGGCCATCTGCTGATTCAGAAGATGTAATGAGAACCTCTGGCAGTCTGAAGAAGAAAGACTCAATATTTTGTTCCTATCTTTTCCACTCAGATTTGAGAATATAGAATAAACATATCTATGATAATTTCAAAGTCCAAGATACATTCAAATGTAGACTTTAAAAAAATTATTTTCATAAATTATAAAATGCCTTTCACACATCTCAATCTCTGTCCCCTCTGTCCCTTCTTTATTCACCTTATCACGTCCACTTGCTTTTCCCACTAAACGGATGTCTTGAGATGTGAACATTAATCTCATTTAGAGCAACATTCAGTGTTGCTCTAAAAATAAAGCGGTGATTTGCTACCCTGGCATATCCTGTCAGAAAACCAATCAATCTACCAAAGTAATAATGAAGCAAAACAAGTACAGTCATTAGTAAAATGAATTTTAAAAACAAAAGTATAACAAAGTTATGAAGTGAGGGTGCGTGTGACAACTTTACATGAGTTGAAGGTCTGAATCCTAGACAAATCTCATCCAAGGGTTCTGTGGGAACTCAAACAAGAAGCTGCTGCCTTAAATCTTTGAGAAAACACACAGAAAAGGAATAATGTTACAAGACTGGACTCAATTTAAAAAACTAGAACAGATTTCTGAGAATGCAGACCAGGGAACCCTCAACATGGTTTTATTGGTTAGTCCCTAAGTCATATCCGACTCTTTGCAACCCCATGGGCTTTATAGCCTACCAGGCTCCTCTGAACATGGGCTTTCCCAGGCAAGAATACTAGAGTAGATTGCCATTTCATTCTCCGAGGGATCTTCTCAACTCAGGGATCAAAACTGCGTCTCCTGCATTGGCAGGTGGATTCTTTACCACTGAGCCACCTGGGAAGGCCAAGAGGAGCTGGCTCTGTTTTTCATGGTCCAGTTCCCTTTCCAACAGTAGGGTTCATCACGTATGTGTTTAGCCCTTTATGTTTCTGGGCCCATAGGAACTTTATCTGAAACATTAGGAGCTACTTGCTCCTTGGAGGTGGAATTCAGAGATGGTGCTGTGTGGAGCAGCCTTGATTCTGAGGTCCAAGTGTTTTGTGGGCACCTGGGTGAACTGAAGTGTTTCTGAGACACCAAAATACCAGGCAGCAAGACTGATTCTAACCTCTGCCTATTGAGGGTGTGTGGCATCTATCGGTCTCCATCTCTTTCCCAGAGGACTGAGGAAAGTAGGGAATGACCATGAGGATTCTCCACATTTTTAGAGGATCTTCCCAAAAGCCATGAAACATGGCAGTGGGATTTCAGGCAGGTGTGGGAGATATTTGGAGGAGAAGAGAAGCATTGTATTGTGTCCTAAATAAAACTGACATGAAAGTCTTTATTTTATGAAAACCTCCTGTTACTTATATTTTTAACATTTAAGAAAACAGTGACAAAAATCAGATACCTGTTAATATTTAACAGCCCTACTTTAAAGTGGTGCTTTATCCTAAATAATACTGGGCAAGTAGCAATCATTTATTAATATTTTGGTTAAAAAAACCTGATATTTTCAAGTTGTTGCAAAAATAATTAACTGTTAAAATACACATTATAATACATGGATACTTAATCCCAATCCTTACATGTCCTTACCAGCAAAAGATAATATGGTTTTATTTCCTCAGAACAGAGTCTGACCTGTGCTATCTTTTCCCATGGAGTCACTTTGAATAAAAACGTGCTTGACTGAATGGCAATACAAAGTTGAAGTATTTTGTCGTTGTCAACATTATTAACATCAATAACATTTATTAAAATCAATGTATGAATATACTACAAAATGTTTCAAAAATAAGATAGATTAGTAGACACATGGGAGGAATAATAGATAGAGATATGTGATAGTGGAAGTAGAGTGCAGTGTTTATGGTAGAACCTAGGTGGTGGGTACATGGGTGTTCACTTTAAAATCCTTTGAACTTTGTTATATGTTTTAAAGTTTTCATAATGGTATATTGGGAAAAAGTCAGTGGGAAGCAAAACAAAATAGTTCTATGATTAAAAAAATTAATGTATGGGATTTCTTCAGAATTATTTTACCAGATATTCATTTGATAAAGACAACTACAAGAAGTCTTTCCTAATATTGACAATAGTCAACACAGCTTGACCTTCATGAAAAAGGAAGGATATATATGTGTTTATCTGAATTATCAATATATATGTGAATGTATTTACCTGGATTATCTATATGTAGGTATACACTTGCATATACATGTATATATATGTATGTGTGTACATATGTATTAGAGAATACAAAGAATGAACGGGTGATAAAGAATAAGATAGGAGGAGCCAAGATGGCGGAGGAGTAGGACGGGGAGAACACTTTCTCCCCCACAAATTCATCAAAAGAGCATTTAAACGTCGAGTAAATTCCACAAAACAACTTCTGAATGCCGGCAGAGGACATCAGGCACCCAGAAAAGCAACCCAACTCTTCAAAAGGAGGTAGGAAAAAATATTAAAAAAAAATAAAAAAGAGACAAAAGAGGGAGGGACGGAGTTCCGTCCCGGGAAGGGAATCTTAAAAAGAGAGAAGTTTCCAAACACCAGTAAACCTTCTCACTGCCGAATCTGTGCCGAGCTTTGGAAGCACAGAGGGCAACATAACAGGGATAAAAAATAAATAAACAATTAAAACTCGCAGATTGCGAGCCCTACGGTAACTCCCCCAGCAGAGAAGCAGCGCAGATGCCTGCATCCGCCATTAGCAAGCTGGGGCTGGGCAGGGAAGCACGGCGTGGGCTGCATCGCTGAGAGTAAGAATCTGGCCTGAATACCCTGAGAGCTATCTGAGCGAAATAATTTGGGCTAGCAAACCAGACTGTGGGATACCTACCACGCGAAAAGCCAGCCCTAACCTAAGACCGCCAGGCCCGCGCACGGAACAAAGGACTGAACAGAGATAGCCGGCTGCAGATCTTCCCCCTCCGGTGACAGGCAGCCAGAGCCGGAAGGGGGCAATTGCAGCCCCAGAGAGACATTATCTATAAAACTGTAAGCAGGCTTCTTTGCTAACTAAAACTTCTTGGGGGTCTGGACGGTCAACATCTGCCTGAGAAGGTGCGCCGGTTTTACACCCAGATAACCGAGTGGCAGGGAGGTGATAAGTCGCAGCATTGGGGCTCGCCAAACACCTCATCACCTGAGCTGCTCAGACCTGGGAAGAGCACAAAACGCAGGCCCAACTGAGTCTGCGCCTCTGAGGACTACCCGAGTGCCTGAACCTGAGTGGCTTGGACCTGGGAGGTGCATGCAGCCCAGGGCCAGCCTCGGATTGTTCCCGGTGGAACAACCTAGAGTCCGAGCAGTGTGGACAGGGAGGCTACACGCGCCGTGAGCGGGGGCAGACCCAGGGTGGCTGAGGCACTGCGAGCCCACGCCAGTGTTATTTGTTTGCAGCATCCCTCCCTCCCTCCCCACAGCGCGACTGAACAAGTAAGCCTAAAAAAAATTAAAAAAAAAGTGTCCTCCACCGTGCCCTTTGTGTCAGGGCGGAAACCAGATACTGAAGAGACTAGCAAACAGAAGAAGATATAACAGAGGGAAACGCCTTGGAAGCTACAGGCAATAGATCAAAACCCTGTGGTTACTACGGACTACATAGGAAGGGGCCTATAGATCTTGAGATATATAAATCTGACCAAGGAACTAGCCAAAAATGAACTGAACCCACAACACCCACAAAAAAACCCCAAAAAAGTCCTAGATATATTTTTATTATTTTTACGATCATTCTTTTTTTTTTTTAAATTTTTAAGTCCTCCATTGTTCCTTTAATTTTCACTTTTATAACCTATTACTTTGAAAAAAAAAAAAGACCCTATTTTTTTCTTCTTCAGCAAACTTCATATATATATATTTTATAATTTTTTGACCTTGTTTTTTTTTTTGTTTTGTTTTGTTTTGTTTTTCTTTTTTTCTTCTTTTCTTTAACATTGTATTTTTGAAATTCCAAACTCTACTCTAGATTTTTAATTTTTGCTTTTTGGTATATGTTATCAATTTTGTACCTATAGTTTTTTTTATATAATTTCTGTGACTTTTTTTTTTTTTCTTCTTCTCTGTTTCTTTCTCTTCTTCTTTTATATAACATTGTATATCTGAAATTCCAAACTTTACTCTAGATTTTTAATTTATGCTTTTTGGTATTTGATATCAATTTTGTACCTGTATTTTCTTTATAATTTTTGTGACATTGTTCGTATTTGTTTGTTTGTTTTCTCTCTTTATTTTTCTTCTTCTTCTTCTTTTTCTTTTTTTAACATTGTATTTTTGAAATTCCAAACTCTACTCTAGATTTTTAATTTTTGCTTTCTGGTATTAGTTATCAATTTCGTACCTGTACTTTCTTTATAATTTTAGTGACCTTGTTTGTTTTTGTTTGTTCGTTTTTTCTCTCTTCTTTTCCTTCTTCTTTTCTTTAACATCGTATTTTTGAAATTCCAAACTCTACTCTAGATTTTTAATTTTTGCTTTCTGGTATTAGTTATCAATTTTGTACCTGTACGTTCTTTATAATTTTCGCGACCTTGTTTGTTTTTGTTTGTTCATTTTTTCTCTCTTTCTTTTCCTTCTTCTTTTCTTTAACATCGTATTTTTGAAATTCCAAACTCTACTCTAGATTTTTAATTTTTGCTTTCTGGTATTAGTTATCAATTTTGTACCTGTACTTTCTTTATAATTTTCACGACCTTGTTTGTTTTTGTTTGTTCGTTTTTTCTCTCATTTCCTTCTTCTTCTCTTTAACATCGTATTTTTGAAATTCCAAACTCTACTCTAGATTTTTAATTTTTGCTTTTATGTATTTGTTACCAATTTTGTACCTTTAAGGACCCAATCTTCAGGACCCATTTTTCACTAGGGAGTGAGATTACTGGCTTGACTGCTCTCTCTCTCCCTTTGGACTCTGCTTTTTCTCCACCAGGTCGCCTGTGTCTCCTCCCTAACCCCTCTCTACTCTACCCAACTCTGTGAATTTCTGTGTGTTCCAGATGGTGGAGAACACTTAGGGAACTGATTACTGGCTGGATCTGTCTCCCTCCTTTTCATTCCCCCCTTTTATCCTTCTGGCCACCTCTGTTACCTTCCTCCTTCTTCTCTTCTCTGTATAACCCCGTGAACATCTCTGAGTGGTCCAGTTGTGGAGTGCACATAAGGAAGTGACTACTGGCTAGCCCACTCTCTCCACTATTGATTCACCTCATCTCATTTGGGTCACCTCTAACTCCCTCCTCCCTCTTCTCTTCTCCATGTAACCCTGTGAACCTCTCTGAGTGACCCTCACTGTAGAGAAACTTTTCATCTTTAATGTAGATGTTTTATCAATGGTGCTGTATAGAAGGAGAAGTTTTGAAAGTACTGTAAAAATAAGACAGATAACCGGAAGCAGGAGACTTAAGTCCAAACCCTGACTCCAGGGAACTCCTGACTCCAAGGAACATTAATTGACAGGAGCTCATCAAATGCCTCCATACCGACACTGAAACCAAGCACCACACAAGGGCCAATAAGTTCCAGGGCAAGACATACCAAGCAAATTCTCCAGCAACAAAGGAACACAGCCCTGAGCTTCAAGATACAGGCTGCCCAAAGTCACCCCAAAACTATAGACATCTCATAACTCATTACTGGACATTTCATTGCACTCCAGAGAGAAGAAATACAGCTCCACCCACCAGAACACTGACACAAGCTTCCCTAACCAGGAAACCTTGACAAGCCACCTGTACAAACCCACACACAGTGAGGAAACGCCACAATAAAGAGAACTCCACAAACTGCCAGAATACAGAAAGGACACCCCAAACTCAGCAATTTAAACAAGATGAAGAGACAGAGCAATACTCAGCAGATAAAGGAACAGGATAAATGCCCACCAAACCAAACAAAAGAGGAAGAGATAGGGAATCTACCTGATAAAGAATTCCGAATAATGATAGTGAAATTGATCCAAAATCTTGAAACTAAAATGGAATCACAGATAAATAGCCTGGAGACAAGGATTGAGAAGATGCAAGAAAGGTTTAACAAGGACCTAGAAGAAATAAAAAAGAGTCAATATATAATGAATAATGCAATAAGTGAAATTAAAAACACTCTGGAGGCAACAAATAGTAGAATAACAGAGGCAGAAGACAGGATTAGTGAATTACAAGATAGAATGGTAGAAATAAATGAATCAGAGAGGATAAAAGAAAAACGAATTAAAAGAAATGAGGACAATCTCAGAGACCTCCAGGACAATATTAAATGCTACAACATTCGAATCATAGGGGTTCCAGAAGAAGAAGACAAAAAGAAAGACCATGAGAAAATACTTGAGGAGATAATAGTGGAAAACTTCCCTAAAATGGGGAAGGAAATAATCACCCAAGTACAAGAAACCCAGAGAGTCACAAACAGGATAAATCCAAGGCGAAACACCCCAAGACACATATTAATCAAATTAACAAAGATCAAACACAAAGAACAAATATTAAAAGCAGCAAGGGAAAAACAACAAATAACACACAAGGGAATTCCCATAAGGACAACAGCTGATCTTTCAATAGAAACTCTTCAAGCCAGGAGGGAATGGCAAGACATACTTGAAGTGATGAAAGAAAATAACCTACAGCCCAGATTATTGTACCCAGCAAGGATCTCATTCAAGTATGAAGGAGAAATCAAAAGCTTTTCAGACAAGCAAAAGCTGAGAGAATTCTGCACCACCAAACCAGCTCTCCAACAAATACTAAAGGATATTCTCTAGACAGGAAACACAAAAACGGTGTATAAACTCGAACCCAAAACAATAAAGTAAATGGCAACGGGATCATACTTATCAGTAATTACCTTAAACGTAAATGGGTTGAATGCCCCAACCAAAAGACAAAGACTGGCTGAATGGATACAAAAACAAGACCCCTACATATGTTGTCTACAAGAGACCCACCTCAAAACAGGGGACACATACAGACTGAAAGTGAAGGGCTGGAAAAAGATTTTCCATGCAAATAGGGACCAAAAGAAAGCAGGAGTAGCAATACTCATATCAGATAAAATAGACTTTAAAACAAAGGCTGGGAAAAGAGACAAAGAAGGTCACTACATAATGATCAAGGATCAATCCAAGAAGAAGATATAACAATTATAAATATATATGCACCCAACACGGGAGCACCACAGTACGTAAGACAAATGCTAACAAGTATGAAAGGAGAAATTAACAATAACACAATAATAGTGGGAGACTTTAATACCCCACTCACACCTATGGATAGATCAACTAAACAGAAAATTAACAAGGAAACACAAACTTTAAACGATACAATAGACCAGTTAGACCTAATTGATATCTATAGGACATTTCATCCCAAAACAATGAATTTCACCTTTTTCTCAAGCGCACATGGAACCTTCTCCAGGATAGATCACATCCTGGGCCATAAAGCTAGCCTTGGTAAATTCAAAAAAATAGAAAGCATTCCAAGCATTTTTTCTGACCACAATGCAGTAAGATTAGATCTCAATTACAGGAGAAAAACTATTAAAAATTCCAACATATGGAGGCTGAACAACACACTGCTGAATAACCAACAAATCACAGAAGAAATCAAAAAAGAAATCAAAATTTGCATAGAAACGAATGAAAATGAAAACACAACAACCCAAAACCTGTGGGACACGGTAAAAGCAGTCCTAAGGGGAAAGTTCATAGCAATACAGGCACACCTCAAGAAACAAGAAAAAAGTCAAATAAATAACCTAACTCTACACCTAAAGCAACTAGAAAAGGAAGAAATGAAGAACCCCAGGGTTAGTAGAAGGAAAGAAATCTTAAAAATTAGAGCAGAAATAAATGCAAAAGAAACAAAAGAGACCATAGCAAAAATCAACAAAACCAAAAGCTGGTTCTTTGAAAGGATAAATAAAATTGACGAACCATTAGCCAGACTCATCAAGAAACAAAGGGAGAAAAATCAAATCAACAAAATTAGAAAAGAAAATGGAGAGATCACAACAGACAACACAGAAATACAAAGGATTATAAGAGACTACTATCAACAATTATATGCCAATAAAATGGACAACGTGGAAGAAATGGACAAATTCTTAGAAAAGTACAACTTTCCAAAACTGGACCAGGAAGAAATAGAAAATCTTAACAGACCCATCAGAAGCATGGAAATTGAAACTGTAATCAAAAATCTTCCAGCAAACAAAAGCCCCGGTCCAGACGGCTTCACAGCTGAATTCTACCAAAAATTTAGAGAAGAGCTAACACCTATCCTGCTCAAACTCTTCCAGAAAATTGCAGAGGAAGGTAAACTTCCAAACTCATTCTATGAGGCCACCATCACCCTAATACCAAAACCTGACAAAGATCCCACAAAAAAAGAAAACTACAGGCCAATATCACTGATGAACATAGATGCAAAAATCCTTAACAAAATTCTAGCAATCAGAATCCAACAACACATTAAAAAGATCATACACCATGATCAAGTGGGCTTTATCCCAGGGATGCAAGGATTCTTCAATATCCGCAAATCAATCAATGTAATACACCACATTAACAAATTGAAAAATAAAAACCATATGATTATCTCAATAGATGCAGAGAAAGCCTTTAACAAAATTCAACATCCATTTATGATAAAAACTCTCCAGAAAGCAGGAATAGAAGGAACATACCTCAACATAATAAAAGCTATATATGACAAACCCACAGCAAACATTATCCTCAATGGTGAAAAATGGAAAGCATTTCCTCTAAAGTCAGGAACAAGACAAGGATGCCCACTCTCACCATTACTATTCAACATAGTTTTGGAAGTTTTGGCCACAGCAATCAGAGCAGAAAAAGAAATAAAAGGAATCCAAATTGGAAAAGAAGAAGTAAAACTCTCACTATTTGCAGATGACATGATCCTCTACATAGAAAACCCTAAAGATTCCACCAGAAAATTACTAGAACTAATCAATGCCTATAGTAAAGTTGCAGGATATAAAATCAACACACAGAAATCCCTTGCATTCCTATACACTAATAATGAGAAAACTGAAAGAGAAATTAAGGAAACAATTCCATTCACCATTGCAACGGAAAGAATAAAATACTTAGGAATATATCTACCTAAAGAAACTAAAGACCTATATATAGAAAACTATAAAACACTGGTGAAAGAAATCAAAGAGGACACTAATAGATGGAGAAATATACCATGTTCATGGATTGGAAGAATCAATATAGTGAAAATGAGTATACTACCCAACGCAATTTATAGATTCAACGCAATCCCTATCAAGCTACCAACAGTATTCTTCACAGAGCTAGAACAAATAATTTCACAATTTGTATGGAAATACAAAAAACCTCGAATAGCCAAAGCGATCTTGAGAAAGAAGAATGGAACTGGAGGAATCAACCTACCTGACTTCAGGCTCTACTACAAAGCCACAGTTATCAAGACAGTATGGTACTGGCACAAAGACAGAAATATTGATCAATGGAATAAAATAGAAAGCCCAGAGATAAATCCACGCACATATGGACACCTTATCTTTGACAAAGGAGGCAAGAATATACAATGGATTAAAGACAATCTCTTTAACAAGTGGTGCTGGGAAATCTGGGCAACCACTTGTAAAAGAATGAAACTGGACCAATTTCTAACACCATACACAAAAATAAACTCAAAATGGATTAAAGATCTCAACGTAAGACCAGAAACTATAAAACTCCTAGAGGAGAACATAGGCAAAACACTCTCTGACATACATCACAGCAGGATCCTCTATGACCCACCTCCCAGAATATTGGAAATAAAAGCAAAAATAAACAAATGGGACCTAATTAACCTTAAAAGCTTCTGCACATCAAAGGAAACTATTAGCAAGGTGAAAAGACAGCCTTCAGAATGGGAGAAAATAGTAGCAAATGAAGCAACTGACAAACAACTAATCTCAAAAATATACAAGCAACTCCTACAGCTCAACTCCAGAAAAATAAACGACCCAATCAAAAAATGGGCCAAAGAACTAAATAGACATTTCTCCAAAGAAGACATACAGATGGCTAACAAACACATGAAAAGATGCTCAACATCACTCATTATCAGAGAAATGCAAATCAAAACCACTATGAGGTACCATTTCACACCAGTCAGAATGGCTGCGATCCAAAAGTCTACAAATAATAAATGCTGGAGAGGGTGTGGAGAAAAGGGAACCCTCTTACACTGTTGGTGGGAATGCAAACTAGTACAGCCACTATGGAGAACAGTGTGGAGATTCCTTAAAAAACTGGAAATAGAACTGCCTTATGATCCAGCAACCCCACTGCTGGGCATACACACTGAGGAAACCAGAAGGGAAAGAGACACGTGTACCCCAATGTTCATCGCAGCACTGTTTATAATAGCCAAGACATGGAAGCAACCTAGATGTCCATCAGCAGATGAATGGATAAGAAAGCTGTGGTACATATACACAATGGAGTATTACTCAGCCATTAAAAAGAATACATTTCAATCAGTTCTAATGAGGTGGATGAAACTGGAGCCTATTATACAGAGTGAAGTAAGCCAGAAGGAAAAACATAAATACAGTATACTAATGCATATATATGGAATTTAGAAAGATGGTAACAATAACCCGGTGTACGAGACAGCAAAAGAGACACTGATGTATAGAACAGTCTTATGGACTCTGTGGGAGAGGGAGAGGGTGGGAAGATTTGGGAGAATGGCAATGAAACATGTAAAATATCATGTAGGAAACGAGTTGCCAATCCAGGTTCGATGCACGATGCTGGATGCTTGGGGCTGGTGCACTGGGACGGCCCAGAGGGATGGTATGGGGAGGGAGGAGGGAGGAGGGTTCGGGATGGGGAACACATGTATACCTGTGGCGGATTCATTTTGATATTTGGCAAAACTAATACAATTATGTAAAGTTTAAAAATAAAATAAAATTAGAAGAAAAAAAAAAGAATAAGATAAAGGAACCATGAAAAACTGCAAAAGCTTTAAACAGATCTGAAAGGTGAAGTCTGACTATTTTAGATTAGAAAAGCCACCAAAAGAAGTTCTGTCTAAATATGTTGACGGAAACCCAGGATGAATTGCCTGGTAACTATACCAGCACAAGATGAGTATGAAAATGCACTTTCATGTTTCTACTAGGGTCAGGGGATTTAATGATCTGTTCCCCTCGCCGAGGATCAGATTCACCGGTGAGACACTGACACGTTCACCCCTTTAAAGCTCGTATTCAGTGCGTCTGGGATGGGACTTGGGCATCCATGTTGTTATTAATGCCAGAGGAGATTCCCATGCACAGCTGGTTTTGAGCACTATTTCTTTGCCCCTGAAGCTGCAGACAGCAAATTATTTCTTAGTCATGAGAGCAGCAGACCTATAAATTTCTCTTTAAATTATTAGTCCTCGCTGTTCTTTCCTCCCATTTTGTTCAGCTCTGTTCTGTTAGTTGAAAGGTTGTTATTTTCTCTAGGGCTCCAATAAACCATCCTTTCAAACTTGAAGAAAATACATTTATAAGATCTAATTGTGGTCTTTAAAAGAAAAAAAAGACTTGAAATACAGAAGAGGAAGTTGGTCAAACAGGGCTTCAAAGGAGAAATAAACATGTAGGGAAAGGGGAGAAGAAGGGCAGTATGGGCTCACAAAACCTAGGGAAATACTTTTTTGTCACAATGAAGGACTCTTTAGAGATCTGAAGTAGAGTATCACCAGCTAGCCAGGTTCAGAAGAGTGGAGGGTGATCACACATGGCACTGTGCCCACAAGTTCTGGTTTATGTCTACAGGGCCAGGGTAATTGTTAACAACAGTCCTTTACTGACTTTAGACAATAAATTACAAGGTCACCCCAAGGTTAAGTAAGAGTAATCAGAAGATCCGATTATAAACATATAAATATAGACTTTAGCAAGTTTCTTAACCTCCAAGCCTTTGCACCTTCATTTGTACCTTGAGAGTGCTATCTTGAAGATTGTCGTGAGGCTTAAATCAAGGTGAGATGCCTGGCTCCAGGGTTGCCACTGTGTGGGGGGGTCAACAAGCAGCAGTGGTTCATCCCACGGCTTGGAACCCAGGCTGCCTAAAGCAGATCAAGACTTCATCACCTCTGTGCACTGAGAGTTGGAACAATTTCCTTGCCCTTTCAATTTCTCAGTTTCTCTTCTATAAAATGTATATAAGGAGAGTCTTTGCCTAGCAGAATTTGTTTTATAGATAAAATGAGTAAGAATAAGCATAGTGCCTTGAACAATATTTGGCACATAGTATCAGTTCAGTCACTCAGTCGTGTCCAACTCTTTGCAACCCCCTGGACTGCAGCACGCCAGGCTTCCCTGTCCATCATCAACTCCTGGAGCTTGCTCAAACTCATGTCCATCAAGTCAGTGATGCCACCCAACTATCTCATCCTCTGTCGTCCCCTTCTCCTCCTGCTTTCAATCTTCCCCAGCATCAGGGTCTTTTCCAATGAGTCATTCTTCACATCAGGAGGCCAAAGCATTGGAGATTCAGCTTCAGCATCAGTCCTTCCAATGAATATTCAGAACTGATTTCCTTTAGGATTAACTGGTTTGATCTCCTTGCAGTCCAAGAGATTCTCAAGAGTCTTCTCCAACACCACAGTTGAAAAGCATCAATTCTTTGGTGCTCAGTTTTTGTTTTTGTTTTTATGGTTCAACTCTCATATCCATATATGACTACTGGAAAAACCACAGCTTTGACTAGACGGACCTTTGTTGGTAAAGTAATATCTCTTTTTCAATATGCTGTCTAGGTAGGTCATAGCTTTTCTTCCAAGGAGTAAGCATCTTTTAATTTCATGGCTGCAGTCACCATCTGCAGTGATAGTGGATATTCAGTAAATATATTATTATTAATCAAAAGAGATTTAGATTTTTAATCTCATACCTTGTGGATAAAATGACATCTTATCACTTAATTTGAAGGTTTTCATGTGGTACAAAAATATTTAGGGCAATACTAAGACTCATAAACTACTGGCTTCCATTTTGACCTTCTCCATTCTATTATTCTACATTCATGAACTAGAGCTATTCTTTCTCCTTTTAAAACTGTGTCTGTGGTTTGTTTGTTTGCATAAGCACTCAGAACCTCTTCCAATTTGTTCTCCTGCTGTCCCTACTGTCCTAATTCCCATTCTAGGAGAGTGAACCCCACAGGGCAACATCTGGGCATGACCTTGCTGTCCCTGCCTTCTTCATGAGATGAAGCATTGGGGAAGGAATAAAAGAGCATGGACTATGTGTTAAACAGGTGACTGTGCCCAGAAACTAAAGGGAAACTGACAGCAGAGAATTTGTTTCAACCAAATTTTTCAGCCCAAAGGAGCTAGAAAGAAACACAGCATCTAAGTTATAGGGAGGAGGGAGTTTCCTTCTCTTTATGTAAGTAAAATAAGGGGGCAGGCTAATATCAGAGATGGATTAATACTTATTTATTCATATAACTACATCCTTCAATGCATAGACAATTGGAAAACTAATTGCCATGTTTAATTTTATTAGTTTTTATTAATAGAAAAAACTTTTTATATTGTTTTATTAGCTCACACTGGTAGCTACTTCTAGTGAGTCAAAGAAATATGCCTAACTTATAAACAGTTTATTGAAAGAACTTAACTCAGTGGGATACAAGCAGTTTGCAACTTTGTTGTCTAAAATATTCTTTCAACCTGTTTTTCCCCACGCCTGGATGAAATCTTGGTTATTCTCAGATAATAAATCATGAGTTTCATTTTCAACACACGCATGCACACACACATACACACACACATATACACATACACACATGCTCTCTCTCTCTCTCTCCAGAGTAATATTAACATTTCAAACTCTTATCTGATTTAAAATTTTTACCTTTCCCTGGCCTGAAATGACCCTATTTCCTAATAAGGTCACATTCTGAGGTATTGGGGGTTAGGACTGCAACATATATTTTTGGTGAACCTGGTTTAATCCATAATATGCCTGCATACTATTTCACTGCCTCTCTGAGAAACGTTAAGAGCAATGGAAGTCTTGAGAGCAGAGAGAACAAATTATTTTGAACAATAAAGAGTGAATCCTACAAACCACCTTGAAACAACAATTGCATTATTTCTACCTTCTGTCACAAAGTTTTACTCAAAATGTATTCTTTAAACAATGGCCATCTTAATAAAGATGCTTCTACCATGATGAAGTTTAACAGAAGCAAAGCCTTACACTCAATAAAATGTGTATTTTTACATTAGGGATTTGACTGTACTATATGGAAAAGAAAGGTTAATTTGACCAATACTGGGAGAGAGAGCAGACAAGCAAGTCCAGCTTTGGATAACTAATTGTCTACGTTTAACCAAAGGGTTGTGTAGTGCTGACTCCAAACAGTGGTAGAGAAAGCCAGTTCTCCACAAACAATCTGTGCTTCATTTTCCAGAGTATGGAGCTGTTACACAGAGATTCTGTGACTACTGCTTACCAGTGGAATGTGAGCTGAAGTGACATGTGTTAACTTCCAGGTTGCATGATCTCACTTTCCATCCATCAGCTGGAACAGAGGACATCAAGGCTCTAGAGGCATAAGATGGGAGGAATCCAATGAGTGAATCACTGTGTAAAGGAAAACTGCCCACCAATCAGGGCACTCATTAGATCGTGAGGTTTGGTAGGTATAACTCTCAGCTTAGGGTTTGCGTGGTGCAGTAGGTGGTGCTATCCTGCCTAGTTAATACAGAAAGTTGCCCCTTAACACAGAGTACATTGCAACAAAAACCAAATTACACTGGTTTGGAGGTCAAGTGCAGGCAGTGAGGAAAGATTTTGCAGATTGGAAAAAGTGGAAATCAATACTATAACAGGGGCAAAATATTTGGTAAAATTGCCACTTGTCATAATTCAGACAGACTAAATGCTTATGAGCCTGTGTCTTTAGGAAAAGTGGTTGGAAAGACTATTACTGTGTGGCACCTTTTCTTTCTGCTTTTAGCAAAATACAGCAAAACAAACAAAAAACAACATTACACAAAAATAGGCTGATTTGAAATCACAGCTGGAAATCAAAAAGGTGAAAAAGCTAACTCCTCTAGAATCTAAGAAGTAGAAAACTGAAAAATAAAACCTTTGAGAAACAGAAGACTGTTAAGAATCCTAAGGTAAAGTGATTCAGTCCCATAGCAAAAATCAGCATAAAGCTACTGAAGTCCCACCCAAGCCTATTCTTTGAATGTGTCCAAAGCAGATACTATTAAGGTGGAAAACAGGGGCTTGGAGAGAGGAAACAGTCGTATATTTAAGTCATATGACCCTTAGGAATTAATTTGGGATGTGATTCCTGATACATGGGACTGAATGGAAACAAATAGATCAAAATTCTACTATGTTTCTGAGGGCTCTTTGCTGCCCACCCCCTAAAAAAACCCACTATAGTAGTCCACCATTATTCAAGTCTTCAGGAAGCTTCCATAAGCCTCTTATCCTTATCCATCAGAGGGCAGACAGAATGAAAATCACAATCACAGAAAACTAACCAAACTGATCACATGAATCACAGCCTTGTCTAACTCAATGAAACTATGAGCCATGCCATGTAGGGCCACCCAAAACAGATGGGTTACGGTGGAGAGTTTTAACAAAATGTGGTCTAATGGAGAGGGGAATGGCAAACCACTTCAGTATTCTTGCCTTGAGAACCCCATGAATAGTATGAAAAGGCAACAAGATATGACACTGAAAGATGAACTCCCCAGGCTGGTAGATGCCCAATATGCTACTGGAGAAGAGTGGAGAAATAAATCCAGAAAAAATGAAGAGGCAGAGCCCAAAAGAAAAAAACACCCAGCTGTGGATGTGACTGGTGATGGAAGTCAAGTCCGATGCTGTAAACGGCAATATTGCATAGGAAGCTGGAATGTTAGGTCCATGAATCAAGGTAAATTGGAAGTGGTCAAACAGGAGATGATAAGATTACACTGACATTTAGTAATCAGTGAACTAAAATGGACTGGAATGGGTGAATTTAATTCAGATGACCATTATATCTACTACTGTGGGCAAGAATTCCTTAGAAGAAATGGAGTAGCCTTCACAGTCAACAGAAGAGTCTGAAATGCAGAACCTGGGAGCAATCTCAAAAACTACAGAATGATCTCTGTTTGTTTCCAAGGCAAACCATTCAATATCACCGTAATCCAAGTCTATGTCCTACCACTAAAGTCAAAGAAGCTGAAGTTGAATGGTTCTATGATGACCTACAAGACCTTCTAGAACTAACACCCCTAAAAGATGTTCTTTTCATCATAGGGGACTGGAATGCAAATATAGGAAGTCAAGAGATACCTGGAGTAACAGGAAAGTTTGGCCTTGGAGTACAAAATGAAGCAGGGCAAAGCTAACAAGAATTTTGCCAAGAGAACTCACTGGTCATAGCAAACACCCCTCTTCCAACAACACAAGAGATGACTCTACAAATGAACATCACCAGACTGTCAATACTAATCAGATTGATTATATGCTTTGCAGTTGAAGATGGAAAAGCTCTATATAGTCAGCAAAAACAAGAGCAGGAGATGACTGTGATTCAGGTCATGAACTCCTTATTGCCAAATTCAGACTTAAATTGAAGAAGTAGAGAAAACTACTGGATCATTCAGCTATGACCTAAATCAAATCCCTTAGGATTATACAGTGGAAGTGAAAAATAGATTCAAGGGATTAGATCTGATAGACAGAGTGCCTGAAGAACTATGGACGGAGGTCTGAAACACTGTACAGGAGGCAGTGATCAAAACCATCTAGAAGAAAAATGCAAAAAGGCAAAATGGTTGTCTGAAGAGGCCTGACAAACAGCTATGAAAAGAAGAGAAGTGAAAGGCAAAGGAGAAAAGGAACGATATATCCATTTGAATGCAGATTTCCAAAGAACAGCAATGAAAGATAAGAAAGCCTTCCTCAGTGATCAATGCAAAGTAATAGAGGAAAACAATATAATGGGAAAGACTAGAGATTTCTTCAAGAAAATTAGAGATACCAAGGAAATATTTCATGCAAAGATGGGCACAATAAAGGACAGAAACAGAACGGACCTAACAGAAGCAGAAGATATCAAGAAGAGGTGGCAAGAATACATAGCACTATACAAAAAAAGATCTTAATGACCCAGATAGCCACGATAGTGTGATCCCTCACCTGGTGCTGGACATCCTGGAGGGTAGAGGTCAAGTGGGCCTTAGGAAGCATCACTAGGGACAAAGCTAGTGGAGGTGATGGAATTTCAGTTGAGCTATTTCAAATCCTAAAAGATGATGCTGTGAAAGTGCTGCACTCAATATGCCAGCAAACTTAGAAAGCTCAGCAGTGGTCAAAGGACTGTAAAAGTTCCATTTTCATTCCAATCCCAAAAGAAAGGCAATGCCAAAGAATGTTCAAACTACTGCACAGTTGTGCTCATCTCACACGCTAGCAGAGTAATGTTCAAAATTCTCCAAGCCAGGCTTCAGCAGTACATGAACCAAGAACCTCCAGATGTTCAAGTTGGATATAGAAAAGACTCATCTCACACGCTAGAAGAGTAATGTTCAAAATTCTCCAAGCCAGGCTTCAATAGTACATGAACCAAGAACTTCCAGATGTTCAAGTTGGATATAGAAAAGACGGAAGAACCAGAAATCAAATTGCCAACATCCGATGGATCATAGAAAAAGCAAGAGAATTCCAGAAAAACATCTACTTCTGTTTCATTGACTATGCTAAAGCCTTTGACTGTGTGGATCACAACAAACTGTGGAAAATTCTTAAAGGGATGGGAATACCAGACCACCCTACCTGCCTCCTGAGAAATCTATATGCAGGTCAAGAAGCAACAGTTAGAACTGGACTTGGAATGACGAACTGGTTCCACATTGGGAAAGGAGTATGTCAAGGTTGTATATTGTCACCTTGCTTATTTAACTTATTTGTAGAGTACATCATGCAAAATGCCGGGCTGGATGAAGCACAGTCTAGAATAAAAATTGCCATGAAAAATATCAAATTGCTAGGAAAAATAACCTCAGATATGCAGATGACATCACCCTTATGGGAGAAAGCAAAGAGGAACTAAAGAATCGCTTGATGAAAGTGAAAGAAGAGAGTTAAAAAGCTGGCTTAAAACTCAACATTCAAAAAACGAAGATCATGGAATCCAGTCCCATCACTTCATGGCAAATAGATGGGGAAACAATATAAACAGTGACAGACTTTATTTTCTCGGGCTTCAAAATCACTGCAGATGGTGACTGTTGCCATGAAATTAAAAGATGTTTGCTCCTTGGAACAAAAGCTATGACCAACCTAGAAAGCATATTAAAAAGCAGAGACGTTACTTTGCCGACAAAGGTCCATCTAGTCAAAGCTATGGTTTTTCCAGTAGTCATGTATGGATGTGAGAGTTGGACTATAAAGAAAGCTGATCACCAAAGAATTGATGCTTTTGAACTGTGGTGTTGGAGTAGACTCTTGAGAGTCCTTTGGACTGAAAGGACATCAAACCAGTCAATCCTAAAGTAAATCAGTCCTGAATATTCATTGGAAGAACTGATGATGAGGCTGAAGGTCCAATGCTTTGGCCACTTGATGTGAAGAACTGACTCACTGGGAAAGACCCTGATGCTGGGAAAGAATGAAGGCAAGAGAAGGGGATGGCAGAGGATGAGATGGTTGGATGGCATCACCAACAAGATTGACATGAGTTTGAGCAAGCTCCAGGAATTGGTGATGGACAGGGAAACCTGGCATGTCACAGAGTTGGACACGACTGAGTGACTGAACTGAATTCAAGTCTTAACACCCTGGGAACCCTAAACTTCCACAGGTGAAATAATTAACAGTGAAAACTCTACAGGTCTTTTGAATAATTCCCAGATTCCACTTCAGATGGGCCATGGCGAGTATTAAGGGGAAAAAGAATTTTTCAGAAAATGAGGACAGGTTCCACAGAGCATAACAGTTTCTCCCTGAGACAGAGTAAGAAGGCTCTAATCTAGAAACGCTACCCACTCCCCACCCAGATGCGTCCTGGATCCTTTTGATACACTCCCATTAATTTTTTTAATGATGTTCTGTTTTTCCTGGTTTGTTTTGGACTTCTGTTGTCACAGTTCTAGAATCAGATATTATTTCAAGGAGTTCAACTTCATCTTTGTGGGCAATGGCATTTAGTAACCAGAATAGTTGTACTTATTTCTATTGAGATGTCTTTATTTCTAGGCTCTTTCTGCAGGCAACCTGGGGTACTGAAGGGGTGAGAGATATATTTATTTATATCTTACTGTCCATGAGTTTATGCTAATATCTCCAATTGCAGTCAGCTCCAGATGGTTCAATCATCCTGCTATCCATATTGTAGCTCTTAAAGTGAAAAAACTGGCTCCAGTTTTCTCACTGTATTTATTCATTTGTTCAATCTTGATTTTGCACAGAAACTTTCATGTTGCTAGCCCATACCACTACTGCAAAAAACAAACAAACAAAAAACATTAATTGAAATTCATATCTGTTTCTAATCCTTTTTGTCTTCAATCTGATAAAAGACAAAAAAATCAATGTATATATTCAAAAGTCACTTGGTTATTCATTTTATCTATTCAGTTTGACTTTGTTACTAATTTGGAAGAGTCAAGTTTATGTGTTTCTGTTTATATACCATTTTGAAGACTTTTCATATCCTTGGTAATGCGATTATACTATTTTTTATTATGTTCCAATTCTCACCCATCTCCTCATTCTTTTCCCATCCACTCATATAGGAGAGCAATTTCACTATTTTGGTTTCTCCTTCCCACATTTATTTTTGCACATTCATGTTGTATAAACTATGGTATATCCTACAGTTGAGTACCATGAAGGTATATAAAATAACGAGAAATATCTCTACAGACTGATATGGAATAATTTCTATGGTATACTATGCATACTATGAAGTAACGCTCAAAATTCTCCAAGCCAGGCTTCAGCAATATGTGAACCGTGAACTTCCAGATGTTCAAGCTGGTTTTAGAAAAGGCAGAGGAACCAGAGATCAAATTGCCAACATTCGCTGGATCATCAAAAAAGCAGGAGAGTTCCAGAAAAATATCTATTTCTGCTTTATTGACTATGCCAAAACCTTTGACTGTGTGGATCACAATAAACTGTGGAAAATTCTGAAAGAGATGGGAATACCAGACCACCTGACCTGCCTCTTGAGAAACCTATATGCAGGTCAGGAGGCAACAGTTAGAACTGGACATGGAACAACAGACTGGTTCCAAATAGGAAAAGGAGTACATCAAGGGTATATACTGTCACCCTGCTTATTTAACTTATATGCAGAGTACATCATGAGAAACGCTGGGCTGGAAGAAACACAAACTAGAATCAAGACTGCTGGGAGAAATATCAATAACCTCAGATATGCAGGTGATACCACCCTTATGGCAGAAAGTGAAGAGGAACTAAAAAGCCTCTTGATGAAAGTGAAAGAGGAGAGTGAAAAAGTGGGCTTAAAGCTTAACATTCAGAAAACGAAGATCATGGCATCTGGTCCCATCACTTCATGGGAAATAGATGGGGAAACAGTGGAAACAGTGTCAGACTTTATTTTTGGGGGGCTCCAAAATCACTGCAGATGGTGACTGCAGCCATGAAATTAAAAGATGCTTACTCCTTGGAAGGAAAGTTATGACCAACCTAGATAGCATATTCAAAAGCAGAGACATTACTTTGCCAACAAAGGTCCATCTAGTCAAGGCTATGGTTTTCCAGTGGTCATGTATGGATGTGAGAGTCGGACTGTGAAGAAAGTTGAGCCCTGAAGAATTGATGCTTTTGAACTGTGGTGTTGGAGAAGACTCTTGAGAGTCCCTTGGACTGCAAGGAGATTCAACCAGTCCATCCTAAAGGGAATCAGCCCTGGGTGTTCTTTGAAACTGCAGTACTTTGGCCACCTCATGCAAAGAGTTGACTCATTGGAAAAGATCCTGATGCTGGGAGGGACTGGGGGCAGGAGGAAAAGGGGATGACAGAGGATGAGATGGCTGGATGGCATCACCAACTCAATGGACATGAGTTTGAGTGAACTCCGGGAGTTGGTGATGGACAGGGAGACCTGGCGTGCTGCGATTCGTGGGGTCACAAAGAGTCAGACATGACTGAGTGACTGAACTGAACTGAACTGATGAAGGGAAAATGCAAAGTGCAAAAGAATAATAGTTCTTAATAAGATAATAAACTATAATATGTTAACCTAATAATAGAATTGGGAGAGTAGAGATCTCTTCAAGAAAATTAGAGATACCAAGGGAATATTTCATGCACAGATGGGCACAATTAAGGACAGAAACAGCAAGGACCTAACAGAAGCAGAAGAGATTAAGAAGAGTCAGGAAGAATACAGAGAAGAATTATACAAAAAAAGGTCTTAATGATCCAGATAACCACGATAGTGTGGTCATTCACCTAGAGCCAGACATCCTTGAGTGTGAAGTGAAGTGGGCCTTAGGAAGCATCAGTATGAACAAAGCCAGTAGAGATGATGGAATTCCAGCTATTTCAAATTGTAAAAGATGATGCCATTAAAATGCTGTACTCAACATGCCAGCATTTCCAATATTTGGAAAACTCAGCAGTGGTCACAGGACTGCAAAAGGTCAGTTTTCATCCCAAAGAATGGCAATGCCAAAGAATGTTCAAACTACTGCACAATTGCACTCATCTCACATGCTAGCAAAGTAATGCTTAAAATCCTTCAAGCTAGGCTTCAACAGTATATGAACTGAAAACTTTCAGATATACAAGCTGGATTTAGAAAAGGCAGAGGAACCAGAGATCAAATTGCCAACATCCATTGGATCATTGAAAAAGCAAGAGGATTCCAGAAAAAAAAAAATCTACTTCTGCTCTATTGACTATGCCAAAGCCTTTGACTCTGTGGATCACAACAAACTGTGAAAAATTCTGAAAGAAATGGGAATACCAAACCACCTGACCTGCCTCCTGAGAAATCTGTATGCAGGTCAATCAAGAAGCAAGTTAGAACTGGACATGGAACAACAGACTGGTTTCAAATTGGGAAAGGATTATATCAAGGCTGTATACTGTCACCTTGCTTATTTAACTTATCACAGAGTAGATCATGCAAGATTCTAGGCTAGATGAATCACAAGCTAGAATCAAGACTGATGGGAGAAAATCAACAGCCTCAGATATGCAGATACCACTGTAATGGCAGAAAAGGAAGAACTAAAAGTCTCTTGATGAGGGTGAAGGAGGAGAGTGAAAAAGCTGGCTTAAAACTCAACATTCAAAAAATGATCATGGCATCTGGTCCCATCACTTCATGGCCAATAGATGTTGAGAAAGTGGAAACAGTGACAGATTTTATTTTGGGGGGCTCCAAAAATCAGTGCGGCAGTAATTGCAGCCATGAATTAAAAGACTCTTGCTCCTTGGAAGAAAACCTGTGACAAACCTTTAGTGTTGGTCGCTCAGTCGTGGCTGCCTCTTTGCAACCCCATGGACTGCAGCCCACCAGGCTCCTGTGTCTGTGAGATTTTCCAGGCCAGGATACTGGAGTGGGTTGCAATTTCCTTCTCCAGGGGATCTTCCCAACCCAGGGATTGAACCCAGGTCTCCTGCACTGCAGGTAGACTCTTTTACTGACTGAGCTACAAGGGAAGCCTACAGATGACAAACCTAGACAGCATATTAAAAAGCAGGGGCATCACTATGCCCACAAAGGTCCATAAAGTCAAAACTATGGTTTTTCTAGCAGTCATGTACAGATATGAGAGTTGGACCATAAAGAAGGCTGAGCACCGAAGAATTGATGCTTTCAAATTGTGGTGCTGGAGAAAACTCTTCAGAGTCCCTTGGATAGCAACGAGAGCAAACCAGTCAATCCTAAAGGAAATCAACCCTGTATATTCTTTGAAAGGCCTGATGCTGAAGCTGAGGCTCCAATACTTTGGTCACCTAATGTGACGAGCCAAACTTATTGGAAAAGACTCTGATGCTGGGAAAGACTGAGGTCATGAGGAGAAGGGGGTGACAGAGGTGAGGTGTTTGGATGGCATCACCAACTCAGTGGACACGAGTTTGAGCAAACCCATGGGAGATACTGATGGACAGAGAAGCCTGGCATGCTGCAGTTATGGGGTCACAAAAAGAGTCGGACATGAGCTGACTGAACAACAACAATAACAGAATATAATGTTAACTTTTGTGTAAAGGAAATAAAAATATTCATGAACATGCAAAGAGAAATATAAGAAGAATAAACCAGAAACTAATGAGATTAACTTTCATAAAGACAGCCTTTTGTATTAAAGTCTATTTTTTCTATTTTTAATATAGGCACCTCATCTTATTTTTGTTAGTATTAGCTTTGTATATCTTCCCCATCTTTAAGTCTGGCCATTTCTGTGTGTGGCACTGAAATAGGGCACTGCTCAACTCTTTTAACAGAACCTGATGTACAGAGGTCCTTGACCGACAACCTCCAATTGCTGCACTTTCAAATCCACCACAATTTTCCCACCAAGGACATGCTTCATCAGAGATGTTCTCAGCCAAGGACTGAGAACAGTGTAGGTAGTAGAGACTGGCCACTGAAGCCCAATATGGGGGTCTCTCTAATGATTCTTCTTTGCTATGGACTCCTTTGGTCTTAGGGCTTCCCTGGTGGCTCAGCAGTAAAGAATCTGCCTGCAATGCAGGAGCTACAGGAGGCATGGGTTCAGGCCCTGGGTCCAGAAGATCCCCTGGAGGAGAGCATGGCAACCCACTCCATTGTTCTTGCCTGGAGAATCCCCATGGACAGTGGAGCCTGGCAGGCTACAGTTCATAAGGTCACAGAAAGTTGGCCACAACTGCGACCTAGCACAGCAGAGCACCATTGGTCTTTCTTGGAACTGTGCTGCTCTCTGAGGCTCCTACTATTCTTCTTTTCCTCTTAAGGGGTCTGACCTGCCTCGCTGTTTGAAGGCTCTCTCCTTATATTCCTACTCCCTTTCCCTAAATCTTCAGATAGGCATTTTTCCTAATAAATCTCTTACGCATCTGATCCCTTCCTTGTATAGGCTTCTCAGGAAACTGACAGTGTAAGAACATGCTGTGTCCCTTGTAAAACAATTTATATTTAACTTTTAAACCCAATATAGCATCCATTTAACTGGTTACCATAGTTTTATTATATTCCTTATGACAATAGAATTGCTTGTCCTTTTCTGTGTTGATTTCTATGCATCGTGGTTTTTTAGGATTTGATTTCTCCCTTTTATGTTCCTATGTTTAGGAAATTGTTCTTTCTATTGCCATTTGTTTCATCTTATATTTCCAGAGGTTCACCAAATGCATGTTTAAGGTCTAAAATTAAACACTACTTTATCCCTCTTCTCAAGTAATGCAAGAATCTTAAAACACTTTAAAGCTTCTCACTCCCACTCCACTCACAATTTACATGCTGTTCTTGTCCAGTACTTAGGTTTGCATTTTAACCTGTCACATTAGCATGCGGTATTCACTTTAGATTTATCTATATTCATGTTCTTTGTTCAACCTTTTTCTTTCCGTCCCACACAATATTTTCCTTCCTCCCAGAGTACATATTTCCTCAGATGTTCTCATACAGGTCTGTTGATGATAAAACTCGGTCATTGTTATCTGAAAATATATTTCTTTCACCTTCATTTTTAAGAGAGTTTTGATAGGTGTACTGTTGTAGGCTGACAGTCATTTTCTCAGTAACATTTTGAAGACATTACTCAACTGGCTCCTGGCTCCCATCGTTGCCATAAAGTTTGCCATAGACCTAATTATTGCTCCCTTGTGGTGATCGCTTTTTTCTCTCTGGCTGCTTTTTACTTTTGATAATAATCCATTTCATTATAATGTATCTGGATGTGCATTTCTTATATATGCAGCATAATTCTCTGAGATTCATAGCTATAACCTCTTCAAATGTTTCTCTTCTTTATCTTCTTCCTCTGAGACTAATTAGATATGTTGGACATTATCATTCTATATTCTATAGATCTCACCTTTTTAAACATATTCCATATCTTTGTGTCATTGTGCTACATTCTGGATAATTACTTCTGGTATTTTTTTTTAGTTCACTAATTTCTCCATTGTGTATAATTTGTAGGTTAACTTTTCTCCTGGGCTATTTTTTTTTTAACATATATTTCTTCATTTGTGGCATTCTACTGTGCTATGAAAAATTTTCTGTTGCTTGTTCATATTTGTGATTTTTATCTTTTATTTTTGACTATTCCATAAGCTTCAAAATCTGAAGTTTCTAGAAGTCTAAATATGTATGTTTTCCACTGAATATTCCTTAAGGTGCCTTGATTCCATATGCGCTGGTCAATGTTTTATTGCAACCTCCTATTTGTCTTAATACATAGGAATTCTGCAGGCCTAACATGGATATATTTTCTATAGTAAAGTATATTTGTCTATTTCTGCCAAAAGTCAAAAGATGCTACAGATTCAGACAACTTTAACTCCCTTTTAGAATGTTATGCTAATAAAGAATCTCATTTTTTTTTTTACTAATTGCTAATAGATAGATTTTACCTTTATTTTTTATTTCTTCTTAGATATGAAGGTTACCCAGGAATATATTTATTCCAAACTATTAGATATTTTCTTAGTCACTTTAAAAATATTTATTTCTAACTTTATTGAATATGATCAAAATTATGGCCTTATAATATATATGCTGAAACTTTCATTAAAATTTTCTTTATGGTCAAGTGAATGTCCAATTTTTAACAAAGCTTTGTCAACATAATAACAAATGCATTGTCAGATATTTGGGTTTCTTGTCAATATATTCTATGTTGTCACTTATTTAGAGGTGTCAGAGCTCATGCTGAACTAGATACACTGAATTCTGCTGTAATGATTGCATTTCTGTCATGCATGCCTTGCATCTGTAACTTTTTGCTGTATATAATTATCTTGTTAGATGGCTTTGCAGCATATAGTTTGATAACTAGTTCATCTTATTCATAGGTGTGCTTTTAAAATCTTTCTGTATGGGTATCTGTATATGTGTGTATGTAAACTCTATCTCGAATTATATAAATATTTCCATCCCTACCTTTCATAATCAAATGAAAATTTCCCTACATCTTTGAAAATAAGACATCGAATATTACTCTCTTGTTCTCCCTCAACACTCCTAATGAGACTTTCAAAGAATGACTTAATTTTCCCCTTCTTTCCCAATGACCAACTCCTGGGTTTGCTTAAGTTATTCAATTGTTAAGAGTTCTAGGCTAGTATTAGAGGCTCTTTCCTCAAAATTTAAGAGTTCTTACTCAGTACTAACATTACATTCCCTGATAGTCTATCATTATTTATGTCTGGGTTAATTTTCATTGTTTACTACCAGGCCTTCCCTCAATATTTGTAGGACAAGGACAAGAGGACAAATGAATGTCCACATACTTCATGTATAAACAGATGATAAGTCAGGTTAAAAAACTATTAAATAAAATATGCTGTATTTTCCAGTGTTGGAAATGTATTTCTATAAAATGACAAAATCAAACAGTATAGGTAAAGCTATAGTTTTTAAAAGCCAGTAGCAAGGAATTCCCTGGCAGGGACTCTGTGTCTTCACTGCCAGGTTCAATGCTGAGATGAAAAATAAAATGTCATCACAAATATAAACATCAAATATAATTTCATCAAAAATTAAAATGTTTGTGTTTTCAAAAATATCCTTCAAATATAAACTACTCAAATTAAAACTAAAATATAATTTATAATTAAGAAAATCTTGAATTAAGCTTATTTTTAAAAGGCTGAGTTTTGATATAATTTTAAACATATAAGAAATCTTACTTTATCTTTTTCAAAAGTAAAACTATTCTCTATTTTTACTATTCAGTTTCCATCTAGTATCAAAGGTTTCAAAATACACAACCCACTTCATTCATAGTATGTCTAATCTACATATGTGCAGTTAAAAAGTAATTTGCATTGTTAATAATGCAAAATATTTCTCAGTCTCAATATTCAACTACTGCAAATAGTATGCTAATTTTTTGGTACCTACAGAGCCAGGAATTGGAAGAGAAGAGAAGCAAGAAAAAAAAATAAACCCTCAGTACTAGGGAAAAATGATACTTCAACATGGAAGAACTATTGCACTCATGTTATCTCAGAGGAAGTTTTGATAAATTAATTCCAATACTTTTTCCAAACCTAAGTTCTGTGTCCCACATCCTCCATGCCCTGGGAGAGCTCTGGAGAAGCATGCTCCTGGACAACGCTCATCTCAACAGTGGGTATTTACCATGATGGTTTGTATACGCAGACTGTGAGCACTAGCCTTAAGCATCTAGGTATATCTAGCTCTAGGGCTATCCAGTAAATTCATTTCAGACTGTCATTTTCAGTCAATTTATTTCAGTCTGTCTGTGATCTAAGGAGCCCTGTAAAGCGTGAGGCCTAGGTGAGGTCCCTCTCACTTAGGTATAAGACGAAGGAGGTCTCTGTTTTCCTCCCTTCTTCATATTCCCTTAAGAAAAGGAACATGCATTTTTCAGAATTCTTCAGATGGGGGTATATGGATATACTCCCTGAATTCTTGAATAGCTACAAATTTCCAGTGACAGCACCAGAAGAGAGGACAACTGGGCAGGATAGGATCTCTGAATATAGTTCTTTTTTGCTGCTGTTCATTTTCTTCTGTCTTTTGACTTGCAACTTTGAGATAATCTAATAATAATAGCAATATTAGTATCACTGCTAGTCTGTGTCAGGCGCAGTTCTAAGTTCTATATATCAGTTAACCACTGGTTATTTTAATCCTCATAAAACCTTATGGATTAAGTACCATTGTTATCACTATTCTATATGAGAAAACAGAAATACAGTTAAGTAATTTAATCAAGGTCACACAGGCAGTAAATGGAGAAACAGAAATAAAAACTAGACTGTGCATTTCAAGTCATTATGCTTAGCCTCTGTGCCCTCTTTCACTAATAACTTTTTAATTCTTTCTCTTTGGGGGAGGTGTCTTATTTTTTCTGTCTGGAAGAATGAAAATTTTTCTTTTCATGCTTGCAGTTCCAGAATTTTCCTACAACATGCCAAGTTATGTTTTCTGTTTTGTGTTTATCTTACCAAACCTGCCTGGAATTCAGATCTTCTTTCAAACTGTACTCAGGGAGGAAGCCCCAAACCAGCTACCTGAGAGTTAGCAGACCCAAGAACCCAAGGCCTACCACTCAGATCCTACAGTTAAGACAGGCCTGGAATGGAGGGGAGGTGAGAGTCATTTAATAGGCTGGTCCTCACATTTCCAGAATCTGCCCTTATATTTGAAACAACTTATGCAAGAATACAGTAATAACTAGATTTACATCATATTTTCCTTCCAAAATCATCACATTTTCATTCATATATTATTCATATATCTCATGAAATACCACAGCCTTTTCTTCAGCTTTAAATTTTAATCTGAACATTTTAATCTATATATACATATCGAAGATATACAATTTAACTGAAGACAGTTTTAAATGACAAGGTCAAAGAAGAGTGTAGGATGGCAAGAATCAAAAATGAAACCCGAATAAGCTTCGACACTCACGAATTGCATAATTTTATGCTTTCAAGTGGTATCTTGGTTTCTTAATAACCTTGTAACTGTGGTGTAGTCATCTCTTAATGTACAAAAATCGTAAAATTTCTCAGGCACTGGTAGATCAAAGCAGGGCTTTAAATTCACATGGAGAAAAGACATAGCTACACCAAAATCTGGACAAGTTTGAGTGGCTTTCAGAGTTCTTAAGCAGTTACTCCAGAAAACAGGCTGGGGATGGGCTCTGAGAAAGAGCAAAGTAGATGAGGAAGCAGGCAGAAGGGTGGGATACAGCAGTGGTTGGGAAAGGACACAAGACTAGGAAAGAGGTCATTAATGGAATATTTTCAAGCACAGGATGAGAAGTCTCCTGGAGGACAGACAAGAAAAACCTGTGAAATCAATGTTTTATTAATTCCCTGCCTTATTCAAAGAAAAGTTTAGGAAAGCTCATTAGAACACAGTTAATCTATCAACATTGCATAATTAGGAGTAAACAGAAAAGATAAAAGAAAAAAGGAGAGTGGGCACTGAAGCGTACCTGGTTGAGCTCACAGACCTGGGTTTGGGTCCCATATAGCACTAGCCAGCAGTCTGACCTTAGGACGTGGGCAGCCTCTCTAGGCCTCCACTTCCTCATCTGCAAAAGGCTAGCAGAAGGACCTGTCTTGTACAGTGGCTATAATAATGAAGCAAAAGATGTAAAAGGCTTAACATGTCAGTATACCCATAAATACTTAAATACTTAATTCTTTTATTAGTGTTCAAAGTTTTGTTCCGTGACAAGCACCCAGAATACAGCTCTTCCTGTTTGCCAATTAAATATGCCTTAATAGAAAATTGAGCTGGGGCAGAGCCAAGATCCTCTTGAAAATGCATAAGTGTTTATTTACAAGGACAATCATCAATATAGAAGGTTTCTTAACTCTATTTGGAAGTGAATTAAATTAATATTTATGTTAGGCCATTATTCTCCTTCAGTCAGTTCAGTTGCTCAGTTGTGTCCAACTCTTTGCGACCCCATGAATCGCAGCACGCCAGGCCTCCCTATCCATCACAAACTCCCGCAGTTTACCCAAAGTCATATCCATCGAGTCGGTGATGCCATCCAGCCATCTCATCCTCTGTCGTCCCCTTCTCCTCCTGCCCCCAATCCCTCCCAGCATCAGAGTCTTTTCCAATGAGTCAATTCGCATGAGGTGGCCAAAGTACTGGAGTTTCAGCTTCAGCATCAGTCCTTTGAATGAACACCCAGGACTGATCTCCTTTAGGATGGACTGATTGGATCTCCTTGTAGTCCAAGGGACTCTCAAGAGTCTTCTCCAACACCACAGCTCAAAAGCATCAATTCTTCGGGGCTCAGCTTTCTTCACAGTCCAACTCTCACACCCATACATGACCACTGGAAAACCATAGCCTTGACTAGACGGACCTTTGTCTCTGCTTTTCAATATGCTGTCTAGGTTGGTCAAAACTTTCCTTCCAAGGAGTAAGCGTCTTTTAACTTCATGGCTGCAATCACCAACTGCAGTGATTTTGGAGCCCCAAAAAATAGTCTGACACTGTTTCCACTGTTTCCCCATCTATTTCCCATGAAGTGATGGGACCAGATGCCATGATCTTCGTTTTCTGAATGTTGAGCTTGAAGCCAAATTTTCACTCTCTTCTTTGAGTTTCATCAAGAGGCTTTTTAGTTCCTCTTCACTTCCTGCCATAAGGGTGGTGTCATCTGTATATCTGAGGTTATTGATTCCAGCAATCTTGATTCCAGCTTGTGCTTCTTCCAGCCCAGCACTTCTCATGGGACCAGATGCCATGACCTTCGTTTTCTGAATGTTGAGCTTTAAGCCAACTTTTTCACTCTCCTCTTTGACTTTCATCAAGAGGCTTTTTAGTTCCTCTTCACTTCCTGCCATAAGGGTGGTGTCATCTGCATATGTGAGGTTACTGAATCCAGCAATCTTGATTCCAGCTTGTGCTTCTTGCAGCCCAGCGCTTCTCATGATGTACTCTGCATATAAGTTAAATAAGCAGGGTGACAATATACAGCCTTGACGTATTCCTTTTCCTATTTGGAACCAGTCTGTTGTTCCATGTCCAGTTCTAACTGTTGCTTCCTGACTCTCCTTAGAAAACATTTATTGAGCACCAAATAAGCCAGAGATGGATGAAAAATCAAAAGCATAAAGTTCTGTGTCACATTCAAAATTTTAGCCCCGAAAAAACATTTAAGGTTTATACAAGTAGACAACTATTTTGGCCACATGGAATATCAATAAAATAGCCACAGAACTGCCTGACTTTAAGCAATGATGCTTCCTATAATGAACTATTTACCAAATATACACCATGGAAACCAAATGAGGTCATTTGCTCTTCGCCACCTTATCAGAAAGGCCTACTCTGGTTGTTTCTTCTTCCTGGAACTTGTCACCACCTGACATATCCATTTACCTGTTTATATAATATGTGGATTGAGAGTCCCAGCACTACCATCCCCCTATATTGTAAGATCTGTGAGATCAGAGACTTTGTTTCTTCCACTGCTGCCTCCCCAGTTCTGAGGTACCTGATATGTGCTAGATAATTAATAAATTATTGACGAATCAGTGACTGACTGGCTCAATCAACGATTATCTGTTTAGCTGGTAAAAGCTACATGACACTATCACAGATATTGATACTAACTTTGGAATATTTGGTTTATAATATTTCCTTCTTTTGCTGATTAAAGATTAGGCTAATTTACCTATAAAATTTACTCCTGATTTGAGATACTGGACTCAAAGTGCCATATTGTACACCAAAATAATGCACTATTCTAGAATTTTAAATAAAAAACATAGTTCTCTTTTTAATACAATAAAATTTCTCTGATAATCCCATAGCAGTTCAGTTAATCAGCTCAGTTGCTCAGTCATGTCTGAATCTTTGTGACCCCACAGACTGCAGCACGCCAGGCTTCCCTGTCTATCAGCAACTCCCGGAGCTTGCTCAAACTCATGTCCATTGAGTCAGTGATACCATCCAAACATTTCATGCTCTGTCAGCCCCTTCTCCTCCTGCCTTCAATTATTCCCAGCATCAGGGTCTTTTCCAACGAGTCAGTTCTTCGCATCAGGTGGCCAAAGGATTGGAGTTTCAACTTCGGCATCAGTCCTTCCAAAGAATATTCAGGACTGATTTCCTTTAGGATTGCTTGTTTGATCTTCTCGCAGTGCAAGGGACTCTCAAGAGTCTTCTCCAACACCACAGTTCAAAAGCATAAATTCTTTGGTGATCAGCCTTCTTTATAGTCCAACTCTCACATACATATATGACTACTGGAAACACCGTAGCCTTGACCAGATGGACATTTGCTGGCAAAGTAATGTCTCTGCTTTTTAGGTTGGTCATAGCTTTTCTTCCGAGGAGCAAGTGTCTTTTAATTTCATGACTGCAGTCAGCATCTGCACTGATTTTGGAGCCCAGAAAAATAAAGTCTGCCACTGTTTCCAATGTTTCCCCATCTATTTGCCATGAAGTGATGGGACCAGATTCCATGATCTTAAGTTTTCTGAATGTTGAGTTTTAAGCCAACTTTTTCACTCTCCTCTTTCACTTTCATCAAGAGGCTTTTTAGTTCCTCTTCACTTTCTGCCATAAGGGTGGTATCATCTGCATGTCTGAGGTTATTGATATTTCTCCTGGCAATCTTGATTCCAGCTTGTGCTTCTTCCAGCCCAGCATTTTGCATGATGTACTCTGCCATATAAGTTAAATAAGCCGGGTGACAATATACAGCCTTGACATACTCCTTTCCCGATTTGGAACCAGATTCTGTTGTTCCATGTCCAGTTCTAACTGTTGCCTCCTGACCTGCATACAGGTTTCTCAAGAGGCAGGTCAGGTGGTCTGGTATTCTGATCTCTTGAAGAATTTTCCACAATTTGTTGTGATCCACACAGTCAAAGGCTTTGGCATAGTCAATAAGCAGAAATAAATGTTTCTCTGAAACTCTCTTGCTTTTTCGATGATCCAGAGGATGTTGGCAATTTGATCTCTGGTTCCTCTGCCTTTTCTAAAACCAGCTTGAACATCTGGAAGTTCATGGTTCACGTATTGCTGAAGCCTGGCTTGGAGAATTTTGAGCATTACTTTACTAGCATGTGAGATGAGTGCAATTGTGCGGTAGTTTGAGCATTCTTTGGCATTGCCTTTCTTTGGGATTGGAATGAAAACTGACCTTTTCCAGTCCTGTGGCCACTGCTGTTTTCCAAATTTGCTGTCATATTGAGTGCAGCACTTTCACAGCATCATCTTTTAGGATCTGAAATAACTCAACTGGAATTCTATCACCTCCACTAGCTTTGTTCGTAGTGATGCTTCCTAAGGCCCAATTGACTTCACATCCCAGGATGTCTGGTTCTAGGTGGGAGATAACACCATCGTGGTTACCTGGGTCATGAAGATCTTTTTTGTATAGCTCTTCTGTGTATTCTTGCCACCTCTTCTTAACATCTTCCGCTTCTCTTAGGTCCATATGATTTCTGTCCTTTATAAAGGACAGCAGTTAATGTCAGAATCCTATAAAAGCAGTTAATCAGACATATTGTTCTTCAGAATGTGATCATCTGTGGGGTTTATCTTATCCAGGTTATTTTCACTAGTGTCTCAGGAATTTTTGAGGTTGAAGCAAAAAGAATTATAGAGATTCTAGGAGAGCCATACTTTGATGGCTTTTTAAACCACTCCGGTAAATATTGACTGCTAATAAAATATGCAGATTTTATTTCCATAGTAACATAATTACTGTTAGACTTAGTAAATGACACAAAGTTTCTTTTAAAACCCCTAATTTTCAGTTCAGTTCAGTCGCTCAGTCGTGTCCGACTCTTTGTGACCCCATGAATCACAGCATGCCAGGCTTCCCTGTCCATCACAAACTCCCGGAGTTCACTCAGACTCAAGTTCATCGAGTCAGTGATGCCATTCAGCCATCTCATCCTCTGTTGTCCCCTTCTCCTCCTGCCCCCAATCCCTCCCAGCATCAGAGTCTTTTCCAATGAGTCAACTCTTTGCATGAGGTGGCCAAAGTACTGGAGTTTCAGCTTCAGCATCATTCCCTCCAAAGAAATCCCAGGGCTGATCTCCTTCAGAATGGACTGGTTGGATCTCCTTGCAGTCCAAGGGACTCTCAAGAGTCTTCTCCAACACCACAGTTCAAAAGCATCAATTCTTCGGTGCTCAGCCTTCTTCACAGTCCAACTCTCACATCCATACATGACCACAGGAAAAACCTTAGCCTTGACTAGATGGACCTTTGTTGGCAAAGTAATGTCTCTGCTTTTCAATATGCTATCTAGGTTGGTCATAACTTTCCTTCCAAGGAGTAAGCATCCTGATGTTCAAGCTAGTTTTAGAAAAGGCAGAGGAACCAGAGATCAAATTGCCAACATCCGCTAGATCATGGAAAAAGCAAGAGAGTTCCAGAAAAACATCTATTTCTGCTTTATTGACTATGCCAAAGCCTTTGACTATGTGGATCACAATAAACTGTGGAAAATTCTGAAAGAGATGGGAATATCAGACCACCTGATCTGCCTCTTGAGAAATCTATATACAGGTCAGGAAGCAACAGTTAGAACTGGACATGGAACAACAGACTGGTTCCAATAGGAAAAGGAGTACATCAAGGCTGTATATTGTCACCCTGCTTATTTAACTTCTATGCAGAGTACATCATGAGAAATGCTGGACTGAAAGAAACACAAGCTGGAATCAAGATTGCCAGGAGAAATATCAATAACCCCTAATTTTATGTCAAGTTAATTCTTTGAAGGATTCCCCCTTACCATTCCTGATGTATTTGTAGGCTGCATGCATTAGTGCTCAGTTGCTTCAGCCATGTCTGACTCTGTGACCCTATGGAATAGAGCCCACCAGGCTCCTCTGTCCATGGGATTCTCCAGGCAAGAATACTGGACTGGGCTGCCATGCCCTCCTCCAGGGAATCTTCCCAATACAGGGATCAAACACCCGTCTCCTATACCATAGGTGAATTCTTTACTGCCGAGCCACCAGGGTAGTGCATATTTATAGGTTAGTGACCCACAACTCAGTTTATACAGTCAAGACTTATCCAGTAACCTCCCATGTAAGTGAAAATGGTTAAAAATGGCTCCAGAATTAGTAGGCTTGGGAGAAAATCCTGCTTCTGCCACGTACTTGCTCTGTAATGTTGGTATTTAGCTTTTCTGTGCCTAGTTTTCCCCATCTGTAAAATGGGGATGGTAACAAGAGCACTCCCCTTTTTAGACTATTGAGAAGATTAGGAGTTAATTCAGCCAAGGCACCTGAGACAATGCTTGGCCTGTAACAGCAGAGCACAGGATTTTTCTGGATTAACTTTGATTTCCCAAGAGAAATCAATAGGCTTTCAAAATTATAAGACAGGGAATGATGAAAACTACCTGCATCTGCTTCATAAAGTTTCATGGAGCAGAAGTGATTCTAGTTTAGGGAAGTGAGTTTCCATTTTCATTTCATTCCTTAAATTGTTCTACGTGACTCCCTAGAAAGCGGGAGTGCTCCAGTTCAAATGACTGGCAAAAGTCCCAAGTTCTGGCCCTTGATGGAGTAGATTCTGCTTCAAACAAGGATGTTTTGTTCTTGTAGACAGAAAATACCTTGTGCAGTTCAAGATTAGATATCTAGGAGTCAATGATTTATTCATTTCTCCTTTGTCTAACGGAAAGAACAGAAATGAATTTTGAGGCTCTTATCCCCTCAAAAGAAAACATTATTGTACTTTTTTAGAACTTTCAGACACCAACTAGAATACAGTTTCTACTTTCCTATGACAATCAGTTAGTTTGTAATGTTTTAAGATTAATGCTTACATTCTCCAGGGAACAGCATTCAACACTAGAAGTATACCTGTTTCCATGGGGACTTCTTTTTCTTTAAATTTTTTTACTTTATTGTGGTAAGAATATTAACATGAGCTCTATGTTCTTAACCAATTTTGCTGCTGCTGCTGCTACGTCGCCTCAGTCGTGTCCAACTCTGTGCGACCCCATAGACGGCAGCCCAATAGGCTCTTCTGTCCCTGGGATTCTCCAGGCAAGAATACTGGAGTGGGTTGCCATTTCCTTCTCCAATGCATGAAAGTGAAAAGTGAAAGTGAAGTCGCTCAGTTGTGCCTGACTCTTAGCGACCCCATGGACTGGAGCCTACCAGGCTCCTCCATCCATGGGATTTTCCAGGCAAGAGTACTGGAGTGGGGTGCCATTGCCTTCTCCTAACCAATTTTAAGTGTATGTTGTTAACTGAAGGGACGATGTTTTATAGCAGATGTCTAGAGCTTATTTGTCCTTCTTATCTGAAACTTGATGCCTGTTGATGACTCCCCATCCTCTTCTTCTCCAGCCTCAAGTAACAATTTTAGTCTTTGATTTTATGAATTTGACTATCTTTAGATACTAAAATAAGTAGAATCATGTGGTATTTGTCTTTCAGTAGTCTGGCTTATTTCATTTAGCAAAATGTCCTCAAGATCCATCCATGTTGCCATATCTTACAGAATTTTCTTCTTTTTAAAGGCTAAACAGCAGAGAAGGCAATGGCACCCCACTCCAGTACTCTTGCCTGGAAAATCCCATGGACAGAGGAGCCTGGTAGGCTGCAGTCCATGGGGTCTCGAAGAGTCGGACACGACTGAGTGACTTCCCTTTCACTTTTCACTTTCATGCACTGGAGAAGGAAATGGCAACCCACTCCAGTATTCTTGCCTGGAGAATCCCAGGGACAGAAGAGCCTAGCGGGCTGCCCTCTATGGGGTTGCACAGAGTCAGACACGACTAAAGTGACTTAGCAGAAAGGCTAAACAGTATTCCATCCTATATGTATACCACATTTTTTCCATCCATTCATCAGCAGATGGACATTTAGGCTGTTTCCACATCTTAGTTATTGTGAATAGTGGTGCAATGAATATGGGAATGTCTTTGATATCTAAATTCAAATTATTTTGGATAAATGCTCAGAAGTAGGACTGCTATATCACATGGTAGTTTTACTTTTAATTTTTTGAGAAAGTCTCATACTTTTATCCATAGCAGCTATACCATTTTCTATCCCCACCAATAGTGTGAAAAGCTTTTAATTTCTCCACATCCTCAACAACTCTTGTCTTGCATATACATATGTATATATATATATATGCATGCCATCCTAACAGACAAGAGGTAATGTCTCAGTGTGGTTCTGATTTGTATCTCTCTGATGATTAGTGACATTGAGCACCTTTTCATATATGTGTTGTTCATTTCCATGCACTCTTTGGAGAAGTGTCTATTCAAATCCTTAGCCCAGTTTTTAATTGGATTATTAGTTTTTTGGTGTTGAGTTGAAGGAACTCCTACATTTCCTGTATTTTGGAAATTAACCCTGTATTAGATATGTGGTTTGAAAATATTTTCTTCCATTATGAAGGTTGCCTTTTCATTATGTTGATTATTATAGGAAACCTTTTTGGTTTTATGTAGTCTCACTTATCTATTTTTATTTTTGTTGCATCTACTTTTGGTGTCACACTCATGAAATCATTGCCAAGACCAATGTATAAAGCTTTTACCCTATGTGTTCTCTAGGTGTTTTATAGTTTCAGTTATAATATTTAAGTCTTTAATACACTGGAGTTAGTTTTTGTATATGGTGTAAGATAAGGGTCAAATTTTTTTATGTAAGACTATCCAGTTTCCTCACTTCTTTGTTGAAAGAGACTGTCCATTTCCCAAGAAGATTTCCTACAGACATCTTTGCAAGGACACTTTCATGGTAACTAAATAGAATATTGTTCTTTTGAATGTTTTCAGTCTTCAATTTCATTTAACATGTTTCCAACTAGCTTTATTATTTAGAATTCTGTCCTCTTCTCACATCTGAAAAAACAGGACTCTTATCTGAGCAGATTCCCTTTACAGATATTTGTTGATTACTATATATTGTAGCTTTTAGGCTATAAAAAGAATTTTATTTGTCTGGATTGAATCAGAAATAAAGTTTGTAAAGGTATACAGAACTCAATAAAAGAGAATAGGAAACAGACTTTTAAGAAAGGCATGTTAAAACATCTGCCCTCTACATCTATATTCCCATGCCCTCAAGTATGTGTCTGTTGATATGCAATCGGGATGGAATGGTTCATGTGGGAAAAGGAAGCTGAAATATTTACCATGGTGCTGACAAACAATATGATATTGCTGGGGTAAGGGGTGCTATGGGGAATGCTGCCCATTATCCACCGAAGCCATTTTGGCTTTTTCTTCTCAGCTAACGGTCCCCTGATTTGTTCAGTAGGGACCTACACCAGGGATGAACCATAACTGATCTAAATCGCACATTCTAATCTCATTCCTCTGGGATGTGATTGATTGATAATGGGCATGCGATATAGTTCTGCTAATGAGGTGTGGAGAAGCAAGAGAGAGCTCCTCTGCCTGACTAAAAAGACAAAGTTCTGTGGAAAGGAAAGCTTAAACTTTCTCTTTTTTTCTGTCTGGAATGTGTTCTGGTTTTTGAGATGCAACCAATATTTTGTAATATGAACAAAATGTTTGAGGATGAAAGCTACAGATGATGAAGCAGAAAAACAGAAAGGTCAGAGTTCCTTCAAACAGCTGTTTACTGAGCAGCTGTATCTACTCTGAGCAGCTGAATCTAACCTACTTCTGCCATTGGAATTTTTCTAATAGAAGAAAAACACTCCTCATTTTTTCAAGTTCCTGAATCTAGGTTTGCTCTTTCTTGCAAACGGATGTCTGAAACAGGTGCACTCTCCTGAGGTTTTCTGTAAGTCCCCAGCTAACATAGTGATATATTCATTTGGGTTCCCTCCAAAGAAGAAAAGTAGGCCCTGAGATGAGGATTCGGATGCAAGTAAAAAAAAGTAAAGAAAGTGAAACACAGAAGGGAAGGCCACCAAGAAAGAGTGCATCATCAAGACAGCTACCACTGTGGGAAAACTCTACAGACCAATGGGAAACACATGCCTCAGGGAGCTGTAAGGAAGCTGAGTTATTAATACACCAACTCATAATTTATTAGTTGATGGCTCTTCCAAGGGAGGAGCCTGGGAGGCTTAATTGTCCTGGCAAACCTGTCTACCATGTAGGAAGCAAATTGGGCTTTAGCAGTCAGAAAAAGTCCTCAGGAAAAGAAATGCAGGGACTGGTAGTTGGAAGTCCAGCTAGCATGCTCTGAAGAACTAAGAGATATGGGTTAGACATCTGCTTCAAGTAATCAGTTGCTGTTACAGACAACACATGTGTACAGTTAATGATTACATTCTCTGCATTGGTCTCTAATAAGGGACATTTTAGAAGCACCAGACAGACAAACGGAGAAGGCAATGGCACCCCACTCCAGTACTCTTGCCTAGAAAATCCCATGGACGGAGGAGCCTGGTAGGCTGCAGTCCACGTGGTCGCTACGAGTTGGACACAACTGAGCAACTTCACTTTCATGCACTGGAGAAGGAAATGGCAACCCACTCTAGTGTTCTTGCCTGGAGAATCCCAGGGATGGGGGAGCCTGGTGGGCTGCCATCTATGGGGTCGCACAGAGTTGAACACGACTGGGGCAACTTAGCAGCAGCAGCAGCAGCAGCACAGACAAAATCTGCCTTCCTGCTGACACCAAATCTAGGTCAAGTCAAATTCTTCCGTTTCTAATAATTCCCCATTAATCTGCCTCAACTGAAGGTAATTTATTATTGTCTTCCTGTACTTAGTTCAGTCAGTTCAGTCGCTCAGTAATGTCTGACTCTTTATGACCCCATGAATCGCAGTACGCCAGGCCTCCCTGTCCATCACCAACTCCCGGAGTTCACTCAAACTCACGTCCATTGAGTTGGTGATGCTATCCAGCCATCTCATCCTCTGTCGTCCCCTTCTTCTCCTGACCCCAATCCCTCCCAGCATCAGGGTCTTTTCCAATGAGTCAACTCTTTGCATGAGGTGGCCAAAGTACTGGAGTTTCAGCTTTAGCATCAGTCCTTCCAATGAACACCCAGGAGTGATCTCCTTTAGAATGGACTAGTTGGATCTCCTTGCAGTCCAAGGGACTCTCAAGAGTCTTCTCCGACACCACAGTTCAAAAGCATCAATTCTTTGGTGCTCAGCTTTCTTCACAGTCCAACTCTCACATCCATACATGGCCACTGGAAAAACCATAGCCTTGACTAGATGGACCTTAATCTCCTAGACCCTTGCAAATGGGTAAGTAATAAATATAAATTTATCACAAAACAGAGATAGCATATTAAGAAGCATTTCAAAGGTTACAAAATTCCAATCTGTACATTTCACAGATTGACTATTAAATACATCCCAATGGGGAAACTATTAGTAAAAAAAAAAAGATGTCATAATATGTCAGCATACTGACATTGGGCATATCTTATACTGAGCAAGACTGTTTAAAATTCTTCACATAGCATGTTCAAGCTGCATTTTAATTTAATGCCATACAGAAGTGCTCAGCTTTTGAACCATGTGATATTCCCAGTACAACAGTAAATTTCAAGAGAAAAACTGAACTGCTAAAAAGTCATGTCTGAAATTGTCCTCTTTCCCTTATTATTTCAATATATTGACCTTGGTACTCAAAAAGTTGCCTTAAATATGTTTTTTGGCATATTGGATCTTAGATTACTGACCAGAGATTGAACCCGTGCCCCGTGCATTGGAAGTACAGAGTCTTAACCATTGGACTGCCAGAGAAGTCCCCCATTAAAACTGTTTTCTCTGATATGTGACTGTTTTGCTTGATATCAAATGACTTTACAACACAATAATAACTAATACTTGTATCACATTATATTAAAGAATTTTCACATACTTTATCTCATTTAAATATCACATCGACCCTATCAGTTTTATTATTACCCTTCATTTTCATATAAGAACACTGAGACTCAAAGTGACTAATTCTAAGTCTTAAGTCAGTATTTCACAGTAAACTTTTAAAATTTACTGTCATAAGCACTGTTGACAGTTTTTCTGCAACACTTTTGTTACTTTCTCTTCATTAGCTCAAAAAGCAAGGCTCAGAGAAACACTTTAAATTCTTGTGTTGATAGAGAAATATATATCAAATTAAAAATCCAGAAAGCATAAAACCAAAACAAATATTACATAGGTATTATAAATTGTGATCTTGGGGGGATAAAAGAGTAAGGAGCTATTGTTTAATGGATATGGAGTTTCAGTTTTGCAAGATGAAAAGAGTTGTAGTGATGGCTGCACAACAATGTGAATCTACTTAATGCCAATGAACTTAAAAACTCTTTAAGATGTAAAATTTATGTGTTGGGTTTCTCAGGTGGAAATAGTGGCAAAGAACCCACTTGCCAATACAGGAGATGTAAGAGACATAGGTTAGACCCCTGGGTTGGCAAGCTTCCATGGAGAAGGGAATAGCAACCCATTGCAGTACTCTTCGGAGAAAGCAATGGCACCCCACTCCAGTACTCTTGCCTGGAAAATCCCATGGACAGAGGAGCCTCGTAGGCTGAAGTCCATGGGGTCGCTAGGAGTCGGACATGACTGAATGACTTCACTTTCACTTTTCACTTTCATGTATTGGAGAAGGAAATGGCAACCCACTCCAGTGTTCTTGCCTTGAGAATCCCAGGGACGGAGGAGCCTGGTGGGCTGCCATCTATGGGGTTGCACAGAGTCAGACACGACTGAAGTGACTTAGCAGCAGCAGCAGCAGCAGCAGTACTCTTGCCTGGAGAATTCCCATGGACAGAGGAGCCTGGCGGGCTACAGTCTATAGGGTTGCAAAGCATCAGACACAGCTGAAGCAACTCAGCATGAACCATGCATATTATGTGTAGTTTAACCCAAAATTTTGAACTTTTCATGCTTTGAAATTTTTGAACTCTAGGGAAATAGGACTAACTACTAAGAGTCTTGTTCCATAAGGTAGCTCTTTACATTTGCCTGTATAGTTACAATGGACTTTGATTTAAAAAACTTCAATGACCTGGAAACATGCTCATGATGTAACATGAAAGTAGGTGAGGGAAGAAATATGCAAAACCATACAGAATAATAGCACAGATTTTTTTCCTTAAAAATTTGTGCAAGGACTTGATAGACGTTGGGGGAAAAAGGCACCAAAATAATAGTGGTTAGTTCTTGATCAAGGGTCAGCAAAAATGTTCTATGAAAGGCTAGATGGCAAATATTTTAGGCTTCATGGCACACAAAAGGTCTCAGCTGCATGTTCTTCTTTGCAGGCACACAAGGTGAAGGTGTTTACAACCCTTTAAAAATGTAAAAAACACTCAGCTCAAAGGCATACAAAAACAGGCCTTAGGCAGGATTCAACTCGGACTGACTCCTCTAAAATATCAGAGGTGTGGGTAATTTTAATTTTCTTCTGTTTTTTCTACATTCTCAAAATATTACACTATGCACACACAGTACATTTCTATAACAGAAAAATAAAACAGCAATATGTCATGATTTTAAAGATCTTCTCATATTCTGTGTGTAGTATTTTTTTTCTCCTGAGCAGCTCATAAAATTAGGAAGAGTATGACTATTATCTGTTATTCTCAAGGAAACTACTCGAGGTCTGAAAGCCTCTTCCAAGAAGATGGACAATACTAAGGGAGAAGAAAATTACACATTCAGACAGAATCTGTAGTGAGACTCCCTTTTGTTAATTCTATTTGTTTGCCTCTTGTGATTCTATGAGGAAAAGGAAAGACGGTTAGATGTCACCTTTGAAGTGAGGCTGTGATGTAACCAAGAGACTTCAAGTTCTGCCTGGAAGATCCCCCCTCTGAAATAATAGTGCCACCAAGTCCGCAGGGCTTAGTTACAGGTAGTGGACCAGCTCCCTGGTGTCTGCCTCTCTGGGAAGGAAGCCGTGTGAGGTCAGGAAGCCTGGACTATGACTAGGCATGAGTTCTTTCATTGGCAGAGGAATAAAAGCAATGGGCATAACATCTGATTTCAGCTTAGTCTTGCCTTTCACAATAAAAAATTGTCAAGGAAGTAACCCAGAAAAACAAACAGTTCTCCATCTATGGGGTCATGAAAATGTTCTTTCATTGTGATCAGAATACAGGAAGTCAGTTTGACTTCAGAGAGGGGCATCAGCTCTAATTTTGAAAATCTCTTGCAGGTCAAGGTTCATACTGTCTCCATCCTCAAAGAGGGTATTGATATTAGATTATAGGAAATACAAGCCAAGTTCATGTTTTCTTATATTCCTTAATCTCCCCTCTAAACTTAGGATTTTCCTCAAAAATTTGCTCACTTTCCTTCATTTTCTATTCTGAATCCTTATTTTCTACTCTTTTGAATTATTCCAGTTCAAGTAATCAGAAATTCTTATATCCTGGAACTGAAATTCTTATGTTTGCCAACCAAGTTTTACAGAAGAGTATTCCTGAATATCTGAGTTCCATGAAAGGAAAATGTGACAGGGATGGAATTCTTTATTTGAGACCCTTTGGGAACATGAGAGTGGTTTCATGGCGATGCTAACCAAATGGAGTCAGAACCTCCCTATATTTCCTCTGCAGCAGCACAAGGTTTACAGCTAAGAGTAAGGAGCCATTTGACTCAGAATATAACTAAGTATTTTACTCACAGGTTCACAGACCCTTTGTAATATTAATCACAAATAATAATAATCATAAACAAATTATAGAGGAGGTACTTAACTAGCATACCAGGTTTCTGGTGTTATGGCTTGGTAATAAATTCTTATTTTTCAAGGTGTTACCAAGTCCAAGCTTGCTCTGCTCACCACATGACAGGCCAATGAATCTGAGAGACGAGGGGTTGAGGCAAGGAAGAGACATTAATCGGAGAGCCCACTGACCAAGAAGATGGCAAGCTAGCACCTCAAAATAACCATCTTATTGGGGTCTGGATGCCAGGTTCTTTTATAGATCAGAGATGAGGCGAGGTGAAGAAACAAAGTAAAAAGGCCATTAATGTTGCAAACAACTAAACAGCAAGCCTTAAGCAGGGGATGTGTTAATGTCTTAATTCCTGCCATCTACAGGTGGACAGGGTTCTGCACAAGGCACTTTAAAGTCAAACAGAGGGGGAGGGTTCTCTGAGGTAGGCCATTCTGTACAACTATAGAAACAAAAGTAATGAAAAGCAAGTCAAAGAAACAGTTCCAATATGGAGTCAGAATTGGCTTCTTCTCTGCAACAAAGGGAGATAAGGAGAACCAAGTGACATACCTTCCACACCACCCCTGCTATGGTCTGAATGTTTGTGTTCCCCCAAAATTCGTGTGCTGACATCCTATTCCTCAATGTAATGGTATTCGGAAATGGGATTTGGGGAGATACTTTAGTCATGAGGGGAGAACTCTCATGAATGAAATCAGCGCCTTATGAAATAAGCCCCAGAGAGATTCTCACCCTTTGCCACCATGTGAGAGATCCCTACCCTTTTTCTACTTAGTGAGAAGTCACCAGCTATAAACCAGAAAGCAGGCCTTCATCAGAACTTAAGCCTCCTGGCACTTTAATCTTGGACTTTCCAGCTTCCAGAACTGTGAGAAATAATTTCTGTTGTTTCTAAGTCACCCCATCTGTCATATTTTCTTGCAGGAACCCAAATAGACTCAGACAATGACCTTGTGTGCTTTGGTTGTACATGATCTGCCCTGAGCAAAAAAAAAAAATTCACTTTTGGAAATGCCACTGCAATCAGGGGCTCTGAAGAGAACTGTATTAATATATATTAATTAATGTATTAACTTTATTAATAGCTGCTGACCAAAGATGTTCTAATCTGTATTCCTCCTTGACCATTCTACCCATTCTATTAAAATAAACTCATAATGCTTTTAAAACAGCTTGTTCTTGGCCTTGTGCTAAGAGAACATTCCCTCTTGCCACTGCTCTTAAAAAGAGAGGGAGAGGAGGCAGTGTTAGAGGTGAACTTCAGCAAATGAATCAGAAGTGCCTGTGCTCCAGGAATCATGGGGCCAGGAAAGCTCCAGAGCACTGGGAACAGTCAAAGTGCAGTCGAATGGGCTGTACTCAGGAGTTTTACATGCTCATTCCCAATTTGGAAGTCATTATCACAAGCACATCTCTGTTGTCAACTCATTAAGTAGAAACCTCCTTCCCTGTAGTCCCTGTTTTTTTTTCACGTGCTTTAAAGCTTTGAAAGGGAAGTCAGTTTTGCCAGAGACAGATACACCTACAGAATACGCAGTGCTTTATTGCTCTTCTTTTCAATTAATCTTCCCTGTGCTGGCCTAGTGGGACCATTCTCTGGCGATGTTCCAGAGGAGTCTGAGACTGACCCCCATCCACCTGTCATTGTTTCCTTGGTGGTTTCATTATTTCCCTCTGTTTTCCTTGGCAGCAGCAGTTCTATTAATCGAAGTCACTTGTTTGGTGGCATGTCCTCTCTTCCCCGAGAGGAACTGAAACTCCATGTGCTGCTCTGTTGCCAGCTCACCACTGTCTGCATTTGCACTTGACTACAGAAGAGGAGGACAGTGTCAGTTTGAATCCAAATTAATCTTGCTGGGGGCCTGCAGAAACTGCAACTGCAGCAAGTGCATACATACTGCCACATCATAAGTGTGCCTTAATTTAAACAAACTGAAGTGTGGAAAAGTATAATTTAGGAAATGGAAAAATCTGAGATGATGCTTCTTAGAAGCATAATTTTTGAGATAAAAGCAAATTTGGAAGCCACTTAATTCAACCCTTTATTGAATGCATGATTCCTTCCTATAATAAAATCACCTGTAAGTGGCTCCTATGATAATATTTGGAGCATTCAGTGATAAGCGTGTTCTTTCAAGAAGTAGTTCATGCCATTTTCAGAGAAATAATAAAATTTCTCCCATATATTCAGCCAAAATCTATTCCCCTATTTAACTTCTTTACTTGAATATTCATACCTTCAACTATAAAAAATTCAATTTCCTACCCCAAACTTCAACTATTTTTAGACAGCTATAATAATCCATAAGTACTCTTTTCTCCAAGCAAGATATCCTCAGTATTTCCAACCTTTCCTTATCACATCATGATGTCTAGATATTTCCTTCTTTCCTTACTGGTTGTTTCTTTCTTCTTTGACAAAATTGCCTCTCCTATTGGTGTGGATCCCAGAACTGAACCAGTAAGCTTAATGCTGAGTGTAGAAGGAATTTATCATATCCCATAAAAGACAGAAAATATTAAAATATATGAATAGCATGTCCTTCCCTAGTAATAATACTTAAAATGTAAATGGATTAAACTCCCCATTCAAAAGACATAGAGTGGCTGAATGAATCTTTAAAAATCAATACATTGTCTATAAGAGATTCTCTTTAGATTTAAGAACATACATAGGCTGAAAGGAGGGGAAAATATCCCATGTAAACACTAACCAAAAGAGTAGAGACAGTCATAGACATCAGACAGTATAGACAGTAGAGACATCAGACAAAATAAATTTTAAGAAAAAACCTATCACAAGAGACAAAAAAATACATTGCATAATGACAAAAGGGTCAAATTACCAGGTAGATATAAAGCAAATATTGACAAACTGAAAAGAAAAGTAGATAGTAACAAAATGATAGGAGATTTCAATACCCTGATTTCAATAATGGCTAGAAATCCAAACAGAAGATCAAAAAAGACATTAGAAAACATCTTAACGCAAGTGAAAAAAAAACACGCACAACATAACAAACTTCATGGGATATAGCAAAAGCAGTATTATGAGGGAATTTTACAGCAATAAATACATTGAAAAAGTAGACAGATCTCAAATAAATAACCTAAATCTACACCTCAAGAAACTTGAAAAAAGAAGAACCAAGTAAACCTAAAATGAGCAAAAGAAAGGAAATAATATAGATTAGAGCAGAAATGAATGAAACAGGAAGTAGAAAAAACAATGAGTTTTTTTTTAAGATCAACAAAATTGACAGAATTTTAGCTAAACTAACTATAAATAAAAGAAGACTCAAACTAATAAAATCAGAAAGGAAAAGAGGCAACATTTTATTTTGGCTTAGGGACCAAATGTCTCATGGAACCAAATGTCTTATGGATGTTTTGAACAGGACCAAATGTTGGCTAGCCAAGAATGAACACCAATCCTTCTTAAACTCTTCAAAAAAAAAAAGAATAAGAAGGGAGGAAATACTTTCAGTGGCATTTTATGAGACCAGCATTACTCTTAATACTAAAGCCAGATGATACTATAAGAGAAGAAAACTACAAATCAATATCCCTGATAAATACAGATGCAAAAATCCTCAACAAAATACTAGCAACAATTGAATTCAGAAGCACTTTTTAGTGAGGATAATATAACATGAACAAGTGAGATTTATCCTGGGATGCAAAGACAGTTCAACATATAAAAAACAATCAATAAGATACACCACACTAACAAAACAAAGCTTAAAAATCACAACATACCTCAATACATATTAAAAAAGCATTTGACTAATTCAACACCACTTCATTATATTAAACAGTTTGGGCTCCAAAATCACTGCAGATGGTGATTGCAGCCATGAAATTAAAAGACGCTTACTCCTTGGAAGGAAGGTTATGACCAACTGAGATAACATATTCAAAAGCAGAGACATTACTTTGCCAACAAAGGTCCATCTAGTCAAGGCTATGGTTTTTCCAGTGGTCATGTATGGATGTGAGAGTTGGACTGTGAAGAAAGCTGAGCACCGAAGAATTGATGCTTTTGAACTGTGGTGTTGGAGAAGACTCTTGAGAGTCCCTTGGACTGCAAGGAGATCCAACCAGTCCATTCTAAAGGAGATCAGTCCTGGGTGTTCACTGGAAGGACTGATGCTAAAGCTGAAACTCCAATAGTTTGGCCACCTCATGCGAAGAGTTGACTCATTGGAAAAGACTCTGATGCTGGGAGGGATTGGGGGCAGGAAGAGAAGGGGACAACAGAGGATGATATGGCTGGATGGCATCACCAACTCGATGGACATGAGTTTGGGTGAACTCCAGGAGTTGGTGATGGACAGGGAGGCCTGGCGTGCTGCGATTCATGGGGTCGCAAAGAGTTGGACACGACTGAGTGACTGAACTGAACTGAAAAAAACTGGATAGCTGGAAATTGTTCAGTTGTTAAGTTATGTCTGACTCTTTGCAACCTCATGGACTGCAGTACACCAGGCTTCCCTGTCCTTCACTATCTTCCTGAGTTTGCTCAAACTCATGTCCATTGATTTGGTAATGCCATCCAACCATCTCATCCTCTGTCACACCCTTCTTTTCCTGCCCTCAATCTTTCCTAGCATCAGGATCTTTTAAAATAAATCACCTCTTCGAATCTGGACTTCCCTGGTGGCTTAGATGGTAAAGTGTCTGTCTACGATGCGGGAGACCTGGGTTCGATCCCTGGGTCAGGAAGATTCCCTGGAGAAGGCAATGGCAACCCACTCCAGTACTCTTGCCTAGAAAACCCCATGGATGGAGGAGCCTGGTGCAGGCTACTGTCCATGGGGTTGCAAAGAGTCAGACATGACTGAGCAATTTCACTTCACTTCGAATCAGGTAGCCAAAGTATTAGGGATGAGCTTTAGCATCAGTCCTTTCAATGAATATTCAAGGTTGATTTCCTTTAGGACTGACTGGTTTCATCTCCTTGCAGTCCAAGGTACTCTCAAGAGTCTTCTCCAGCATGACAATTTGAAAGCATCAAATCTTTGGTGCTTAGCCTTCTTTATGGTCCAACCCTCGTATCTGTACATGACTACTGGAAAAATCATAGCTTTGACTATATGGACCTTTGTCGGCAAAGTAATGTCTCTACTTTTTAATATGCTGCCTAGGTTTGTCATTGCTTTTCTTCCAAGGAGGAAGCATCTTTTAATTTCATTGCTGCAGTTGCTGTCTGCAGTGATTTTGGAGTCCATGAAAATGAAATCTGTCACTGCTTCCACTTTTTACCCTTCTTTTTGCCATGAAATGATGAGACTGGATGCCATGATCTTTTTCTGAATGTTAAGCTTTAAGTCAGCTGTTTTACTCTGTTCTTTCACCCTCATCAAGGGGCTCTTTATTTCCTCTTTGCTTTCTGCCATTAGAGTGTTATCATCCATCCACATATCTGAGATTGTTGATATTTCTCCCAGCAATCTTGATTCTAGCTTTTGATTCATGCAGTCCAGCATTTTGCAAGATGTACTCTGCATATAAATTAAATAAGCAGGGTGACAATACACAGCCTAGCCATATTCCTTTCCCAGGAAATAACCTCAACATAAAAAGTGCTATATATATATATAGCCATCATATTCAGATGAAAAACTGAAAGATTTTTAAGACAAGGATGCCCACTCCTGTCACTTCTATTCAACACAGTCCTGAAAGGTCTAGTCAGAACTGTTAGGCAAGAAAAAGAAATAAAAGGCCTCCAAATGAAAAGGGAGAAGTAAAATTATCTCTGTTCACAGATGATACGATCTTACATATTTTGCTGTTGTTTAGTCACTAGGTCGTGTCTGATTCTTTTGCATGAAGTGTAGCTCACTAGGCTCCTCTGTCGATGGGATTTCCCAGGCAAGAATACTTTAGTGGGTTGCCATTTCCTTCTCCAGGGGATCTTCCTGACTCAGGAATCGAACTCTCATCTCCTGCATTGGGAGGCAGGTTCTTCACCAATAAGTCAACAGGGAAGCACAGTCTTACATACAGAAAACTCTAAAGATTGCGCGCGCACACACACACACACACACACACACACAAAAACAGTTAGAACTAATAAATTCAGCAAGGTTGTAGGACAAAAAAAATCAGCTATATTTCATACACTAACAATGAACAATGGAAAAGAGAAATTAAGAAAGCAATTCCATTTATAACAGCATCAAAAATAATAAAATACTTAGGAATAAACTTGAGGACACGAAAAACTTACACACTGAAAACTATAATATATTGCTGAAAAAAATTAAAGAAGACACAAATAAATGGCAAGACATCCTATGACCATGGATTAGAAGACACTGTTAAAATGACCATCCTACCCAAAGCAATCAACAGATTCAGTGTGATCTCTAATAAAATCTGAATAGTATTTTGTTGTAGATATAGAAAAAACAATCCTGAAATTCATACAGAAGTACAAAGGACCTCAAATAGCCAAAACAATCTTCAAAAAGAACAAAGATGGCACCACAGTTCCTATTTTCAAAATATATTACAAAATTATGGCAATCAAAACAGTATGATATTGGCATAGACAGACACACAGAGCAACTGAACAGAAATAAACCTGTGTGTATACAGATAACTAGTTTCAACAAAGGTGCTAAGAATTCATAATAGAGAAAGAATAATCTTTTTAACAAATGGTGTTAAGAAAGTTGGACAACCACATGCAAAAGAATGAAAGCACAGAAATATCAATTCAAAATGGGTCAAAGACAAACATAAAACTATATGTTTTATGAAACTATAAAGCTCTTAGGAAAAAAGAGAAGGGAAAAGCTTTATGACATTGGTCTTAGCAATGACTTCTTGGAAATAACAACTGAAAGCATAGATAACAAAAGCAAAAACATAAGTGGGATTATATCAAACTAAAAAGTTTCTTCACAGCAAAGGAAACAATCAAAAGAGTGAAAAGGAAATCTATAGAATGGGAAAAAATATCTGCTGACTATATATCTGACAAAGGCTTAACCTCATATATATGGAACTCCTACAATTCAACAGCAAAAAGCAAGCAAACAAAACCTAATAATAACCTGATTAAAAACTGGGCAAAAGACTTGGACATTTCTCATAAAAAAGACATATAAATGGTCAAGAGGTATATGAAAAGATGTTCAACATCACTTTGTCATCTGGGAAACGCAAGTCAAAACCACAATGAAGTACTGTATCACTATAACCAGTTAGAATGATTACTGCTATGGACTAAATGCTTGTGTGTTCCCCAAATTCATATGCTGAAACCCAATTCTTATTGTGATTGTATTGTTAAGGGCAGGGCATCTGAGACGCAATTAGGTTTGGATGAGGTCATGGGAGTAGAGCCCCTACGATGGGATTGGTGCCACTGCTAGGGAGTGAAGAGTCCAGAGTTCACTCTCTCTGCCATGTGAAGACATAGTGAGTGACCAGAGAGCTTTCTATGAATAGGAAATAGGCCCTTCAGTTTAGTTCAGTTCAGTTCAGTCACTCAGTCACGTCCAACTCTTTGCAACCCCATGAATCACAGCACACCAGGCCTCCCTGTCTATCACCAACTCCCGGAGTTCACTCAGACCCATGTCCATCGAGTCAGTGATGCCATCCAGCCATCTCATCCTCTGGCGTCCCCTTCTCCTCCTGCCCCCAATCCCTCCCAGCATCAGAATCTTTTCCAATGAGTCAACTCTTCCCATGAGGTGGCCAAAGTACTGGAGTTTCAGCTTTAGCATCATTCCTTCCAAAAAAATCCCAGGGCTGATCTCCTTCAGAATGGACTGGTTGGATCTCCTTGCAGTCCAAGGGACTCTCAAGAGTCTTCTCCAACACCACAGTTCAAAAGCATCAATTCTTTGGCACTCAGCTTTCTTCACAGTCCAACTCTCACAACCATACATGACCACTGGAAAAACCATAGCCTTGACTAGCCGGACCTTTGTTGGCAAAGTAATGTCTCTGCTTTTGAATATGCTATCTAGGTTGGTCATAACTTTCCTTCAAGGAGTAAGCGTCCAGACACCAAATCTGACAGCACCCTGATCCTGGACTTCTAAACCTCCAGAATTGTGAGAAATAAATGTTTGTTAATTAAACCACCCAATCTATGGTATTTCAGTTACAGCACCTCTAACTGATGAAGACACCCAGTATACAAAAAACAAAAAATAACAAGTGTTGACAAGTATATGGAGAAACTGGAACCCTTATTACTGTTGGTAGCAATGTAAAATGATACAGCTACTACAGAAAACAATATGGAAATTTTTATAAAGTTAAAAATAGGACTGGGAATTCCTTGGTAGTCCAGTGGTTAGGATTCTGCACTTCCACTGTAGGGGGCAGGGATTCGATCCCTGATCAGGGAACTAAGATTCCTCATGCAGTGCACTGTGGCCAAAAAGAAAAAATAGAACTATCATATGATCCAGCCATCCTACTTCTGAGTACATATCCAAAACACTGAATTCAGTATCTTGAAAAGATATTTGCACTCCATGTTCATTGCAGCACTATTCATAATAGCCAAGCAACACAAATGTTCATTGACAGAAAAATGGATAAATAAAATGCAATATATACATACAATGGATTGTTTCTCAGCCATAAAAAAAGGAGGAAATCCTGTCATATGCTACAACATTGATGAACATTGAAGACATTATGCTAAGTGAAAGAAGTCATTTCACAGAAGGCAAACACTGCATAATTCAACTACCTGAAGTAGTCAGGCTTACTGAACTAGAAAGTAGAATGGTGGTTGCCAGGAGCTGGGGCAGGAGGAAATAGGGAGTTGTTGTTAAATGGGTATAAAGTTTCAGTCATGCAAGATGAAAAGTTCTAGAGAACTGCTATACACCATCATGTCTATAGTTAACAATACCACACAGAAAACTTAAAATTTGTGAAGAAGGTAAAGCTCATGTTATGTGTTTCTTTAACCACAGTAACAATAATTTCTGAAAGCTGACCTTGCAGGCATTCCGTGGATATCAATATCCCTAGCAAACAGAGAAACCTGTACAAGGGAAAACAGAACTACCCAAGTTTATGGATATACCAGACTTTGCAGCCCATTCATGGTCTTTAGAGTATCTAATAGCTTTGTAAAAGTGTTCATGGGTGAAAAAGAAGGAAGCACATACAGTCCAGCTGTCTCAAGACAGCCTTCAGCTTCCAGGAATAAAGTCGCACATTCACAGCTGCTTCCTGTTTTTTCAAACACCTTCCCCACCTTCTGCACATCAAGCAAGCATGCTGCAAAACGTGAGCCCAACAGGAAGCTGCCTGCAAATTCAGGTAGCTTTTCTGCGTCTAAAAGAGGTCTTGAAGATACGTTCAGAGAAATGCCAGCACAAGTTGTAGTCATTTGGGGAAGAATGAGTCTGGAAAACAAATACACAGTGGACTAGCACCAAGAGGGTAAGAACATTTTTCTGTGCAAATGCTCTCTGCAAGTTACACTGTAAACAAATACATGTGTTTTCCTTTAGGTTTTTGGCTCCTGTGGGTGAAACTAGGAAAACTCCCTGCAGGGAGTGGGGAGTGTCTGTCATTTCTCTGATGGCAGGGAGGGAGAAGTAGGAGGAATGCTGTGGTGGAGAGAAGCAAGAAGGTCTTCATGGCCAGAAAACCCCAACTGAGCTCAGGGGAAGGATCACTTGAAGGATTTTTCTGTTTCGGGAAGCTCACAAACCTTTCCTGGGATTTCAGAACTACCACCTTGAAATGTGCATGTAGAGCTGATTAGATTGCATAGTGTTCACAGTAAGCTTTGATAGAGAGATTCTGGAGAATGTCATCTTAACATGGCCACAGGTGGACTAGCTGGACTGAGAACGAAGGCTCCATACTCAGCTTTCAGATAGATTCAATGAAGTAGTTCAAAGTGATGAGTACCAGGCCTCATATAGGGCCTGAATAATCTTGGGTAAAAGATTGATTTTTTTGATATAATTAAAATTCAAAATGCGAGAAATTGGTAACTTCTGGTAGCAGTACTTGTTCAGCTCCCAGTACGTGTTCTTGCAGGTTGCTTTTGCTTGGTTCCTTTTTTTTTCAATCCATACTGCCAAATTAGGTTAAACTGTAAAAAATGCTTTTATTAGATTGACTTTGATTTTTTTTCTGAAATGCAATTAAAATCAATAACCACAAAGGTAAGCTTCTTCCAGTTAACTGGCTAAAGGGTTAGATAGGAGAATTTTCTTCTGTTGGGATCAAATCTCTATCTGTAATCTATACTGGTCAAAACTGGCCCATGTACATCTTAAAGAAGACCACCCTTAACAGTGAGTTAAAGGAACAAAACTATATAACAAACAAAAATCATCTAATACATTTGGAAAACTTTATACATCTAAGGGTTTGAAAAAAATCTGATTTTTTTAACTGTAAAATCTGTTCTACGTAAGAATTTCTTTGTCTTCCAGCTGACTCATGTAGCTTGGTAGAGCACCATGTCACTGTAGGTGAACATCTACTGAGGATCTCACCATGTAAATGCTATAGATTTTAAAAGTTCTTGTCTTGAGGAACCTGATGTCCTCTCAGGGCATAGATGTAACAGTAGAAAAATCACCAAATAATGACAAAGGCAGGCTGGATTCTAGTCTTGGTTGTCCCATCTAGGTTTCAATTCTCTCATTAGCAAAATGAGGGAGTTGAATTAGGTATTCACTGAAACCCCTTCTAGCTTCAAAATGTATTGCTTCTTAGGTTAAAAAAATAACCTGGAATAAAATATGTCATGTGCTAAGTGTCAGATGAGTTGTTATAATGGGTCTGAGAAGGGAGACACTGTATTGGGCTGGAATAACTAGGAAGAACTCTGCGGGGCTGAGAACATGGGTTGGGTTTGGAAAATGGACAGAACCTATGAAGGCAGAGAAGAGGAGCAGGAGTTCACAGGCTCACTCAGGAGAGTGGGGGATGCTTGAATGTGGCTTAATTAACACAGACCCCCAGATTCACCCCTGAGTGCTAGAGAAAATCCTCTTTCTTGGTGCTCTGACATGCAGGATAATAATGGTCACCTGTAGAAAAGTTTCAGTAGTCGAGACAGATGATACAATAGGCATAACATCCTCAGAGGAGAGCCACCACAATGGGCTGGATTTTTAACCCAGAGCTCTCTTTTAAAGTTTGGTATCCCTTACAGAATTTGAGAGAATAAGTTTTCCTGAAAGAAAACCACACAAAATCATATGATAATAAGACCACAGGCTCTAGGCAATGGAACAAGTCACTAAGGATAAAAATGATACTATCCACCAAGAAAGTTGTAGCCTTCTGCTTTCACGTATGACTGCATGACTCCTGCTCCTTGCCCTTTGACCTCACACTGTTCTCTCAGCCAATCAGTTTTTTTATGGTCTCCCTTGCCTCCATGCCAACTCAGGTCCCATAGCCAGCTATTTCTAGCAACAGAATACTAGAATATTCTATTATTCTAGAGTGGCCCCTTGATGCTACCATTTCTTTCTCTGCCATTCAAATCCCATTATTCTCCTCAATTCTCCTCCTGAGCTACTGAGCATTGTGGCAGAAAATTACAGCTGTACTGAGTATGTCCCCCATAAATTTTTACTTTTTAATCTCAACTGAACTATCATGAGAAACGCTGGGCTGGAAGAAGCACAAGCTGTAATCAAGATTGCTGGGGAAAATATCAATAACCTCAGATATGCAGATGACACCACCCTTATGGCAGAAAGTGAGGAGGAACTAAAAAGCTTCTTGATGAAACTGAAAGAGGAGAGTTAAAAAGTTGGCTTAAAGCTCAACATTCAGAAAACAAAGATCATGGCATCTGGTCCCATCACTTCATGGGAAATAGATGGGGAAACAGTGGAAACAGTGTCAGACTTTATTTTGGGGGCTCCAAAATCACTGCAGATGGTGATTGCAGCCATGAAATTAAAAGACACTTACTCCTTGGAAGGAAAGTTATGACCAACCGAGATAGCATATTCAAAAGCAGAGACTTTATTTTGCCAACAAAGGTCCGTCTAGTCAAGGCTATGGTTTTTTCCAGTGGTCATGTATGGATGTGAGAGTTGGACTGTGAAGAAAGCTGAGCCCCAAAGAATTGATGCTTTTGAACTGTGGTGTTGGAGAAGACTCTTGAGAGTCCCTTGGACTGCAAGGAGATCCAACCAGTCCATCCTAAAGGAGATCAGTCCTGGGTGTTCATTCAAAGGACTGATGCTGAAGCTGAAACTCCAATACTTTGGCCACCTCATGCGAAGAGTTGACTCATTGGAAAAGACTCTGATGCTGGGAGGGATTGGGGGCAGGAGGAAAAGGGGACGACAGAGGATGAGATGGCTGGATAGCATCACCGACTCAATGGACGTGAGTTTGAGTGAACTCCGGGAGTTGGTGATGGACAGAGAGGCCTGGTGTGCTGCAATTCATCAGGTCGCAAAGAGTCGGACACGACTGAGTGACTGAACTGAACTGAACTATCATTTCTACTCAACTATTTTAAAAAATTCCTCTAAAACCACCTTCTTAAAATTTCTCCACCATTCTCTTTATCCTCAAATTCTTGTTGCTCTTCCTTTTACTGTATGATAACATCTTACATCCTGCATTTTTTGAAGATTTGATGTTAGCCGATAATCACTCCCTCAGTCTTCCCTACCACTTCATCTCAGATTATGCTATATCCTCACTGAGGTACCTACATAGCTTGCATTTAAAAGGTGTTTATTATGAGCTTAGTCCTTACATGTATGAGATCACCTAATCTTTTCAACACCTTTATGAGGTAAATACTATCAACTCTGCTTTACAGATGAATAAGATGTGTGCCCAAGATCACTCAGCCAGTAAAGAACAAAACAGTAAAGAACAAAAACAAGGATTTAAATTTAGGCAGTCTCATAGAGATGGCCAACAAACAAAACCACTAAAGAACAAATAAAAATTTATATTTAGGTAGTCTCATACAGATGGCCAACAAACACATGAAAAGAAGCGCAACATCATTAATTATTAGAGAAATGAAAATCAAAGCCACAATGAGGTATTACTTCATGCTGGTTAGAATGACCATCATCAAAAAAATCTACAAACAATAAATACTGGAGAGTGTGTGGAGAAAAGGGAACCCTCTTACACTGTTGGTGGGAATGTAAATTAACACAGAAACTATAGAGAACAGTATGGAGGTTCCTTAAAAAACTAAAAATAGAACTACCTTATGACCAAGCAATCCCACTACCAGACATATACCCAGAGAAAACCATAATTCAAAAAGATATACACTTCAATATAATCTGAAGCATGCTTAAAAAATAGCCAGGACATGGAAATGTCCATCAACAGAAGAATGAATAAAGAAAATGTGGTACATATACACAATGGAATACTACTCAGCCATAAAAAGTAATGAAACGGCATCATTTGCTGAGACATGGATGAGCTTAGAAATTGTCTACAGAGTGAAGTCAGAAAGAGAAAAACAAATATCATGTATTAAATGCATATATATATAGAATCTATAAAAATGGTATAGATGGTCTTCTTTGCAAAGCAGAAATAGACACACAGACATAGAGAACAAACATATGGATACCAGGGGGAAAGGCAGTGGCAGGGGGATAGAGATGGGTAGCATGGATTAAGAGATTAGGACTGACATATATACACTACTGTGTATAAAACAGATAACTAACGAGAACCTACTGCATATCACAGGGAACTCAGTTCTCCGTGATGACCTAAATGGGAAGGCAATCAAAAAAAGAGAAGATATATGTATACGTATGACCGATTCACTTTGCTGTATAGCAGAAACTGACACAGCAATGTAAATAACTATACTCTGACAAAAATAAATAACATTTAGGTAGTCTCAGTTCAGAGTCTGCATTCTTTCCCTGATCCTGAAGTGGTGGAAGGAGTGTATGTGTGTGTGTGCACACGCATGTGCACACATGCAAGCATGTGTGCATGTATATGGAGGCTAGGGGATTTGAACATAGTTCTGTATATATTATTTGACATTCAGTACTGATCTATCCCTTCTACCTCTGAGTTCTATCCTATCCTTACTCACCTATTCAAGAACCTTGTATCAGTTAGCTTTTGCTGTGTAACAAACTGCTTCAAAATTTAGTATCTTAGAACCACCACCATACATCATTGCTCACAAGTCTAAAGGTAAACTGGATATTTCTTGTAAGAAGAGCCAGATTGGACTAATTTCAGCTGTATTTACTCACACCTCAGTGACCAGCTGGAGGCTTGTCTGGAACTGGATAGTCTAAAATGGCCTTATTCACATGTCTGTAAATTGGACTGATGTCAGCTAGAGTGATAAAACTGGCTAGGCCACGTATTACTCATCATCCAGGAGTCTAGTTTGGGCCTATTTATGTGTTAGCAATTGCAGGATGCCCCTAAAGGCCACAAAATAGAGCAAGCTCCTGTGGACAAGCACTTTACAAGTCTCTTTTTTGCATTACAAGGGTTATCGTCCTATTGGTCAAGCAAAGTCACGATAAGGTCCAGAGTCATTTGAGAGTGTGAAGCAAAGGGAGCCACAAATACAGAAGCCTATAGACTCTGATGTATTAACTATATACACCCCTGCTCTTCCATCCGTCCCTTTCCACTGGCTTCTTCCCTTCACCTACCAATTCGGTGAAATCTATCCTGTTCTAGAAAACCTCCCTTCAATTTCATTATCCCCTAATATATAGGGGGATATCTGGGTCCATGACTGCTAGGGATTGAATGTATAACTGAAAATTCCCTGAATTAATTTCCACATAGGAAACATGATAATCAAAGGATAAGTAGTTTTAAAATGTGTAATAATCACAGCAATTGTAAAGAACTCAGACAAACAAAAAACTTTTTCAAGAAGGACTATTGTTTTATGGTGATAATAAGAAAGAAGACTGGCTTTTAGTTGGTTATATTTCTGTTTTTACATTCGCTACTGACAATGCACCCCTTTAATACGTATGCAGAAGATAAATTTTCCCATTGTCCTACCCTTGTACACCTATGCTCCAGAATCTCTCTTCTAAGTCTTAGAAAGGATGCAAGACATTTAACCTTGAAGTAACTTATTAAGTTAAAATATAAAGCAAACAAAAAAATACCTTATTTTATCTCTGGCTTTCCCTGAACTCCATTGGATGGCATATATACTTTTAGCTTTTTAAGTTGTTATATAACTTATACAACTGGTCTGCGTTTCCTCGGAAGTTTGTGTTTCCATATGTCCACATCCATGTCTATATGAAGTATTTTAAACCTTTTCAATTTAATAGGTTTTGCTGTTGTTCAGTCACCAAGTCATGTCTGACTCTTTGCAAGCCCATGAACTGCAGCACCCCAGGCTTTTCTGTCCCTCACCATCTCTTAGAGATTGCCAAGGTTCATGTCCATTGAATTGGTGATGCCATCCAACCATCTCATACTCTTTTGCCCTCTTCTCCTTCTGCTTTTAATCTTTCCCAGTATCAGGGTCTTTGCTGTTTGCATCAGGTGGCCAAAGTACTGGAGCTTCAGCTTCAGCATCAGTCCTTCCAAAGAGTATTCAGGGTGATTTCCTAAAGATTGACTGGTTTGATCTCCTTGCTTTCCAAGGGACTCTCAAGAGTCTTCTCCAACACCACAGTTTAAAAGCATCAGTTCTTCAGTGCTCTGCCCTCTTTACTGTCCAGCTTTACCATTGGTACATGACTACTAGAAAGACCATCAACAAGTATACAATAGTATGTAAGATTTTATTTGCATTTCCAGGCTATAAAAGCCTTGTATGCTGCATTTTACAGAATACCAAAGTGAAGTTTTTCTTTTATTCCTCTTGCTACATTCCCCCATCTAACTTCTTTTAGGACTAATCTAATTCCCTTTAGTTCATGATATTTTGGTTGACAAATTAGTCACCATTTTTCTCTGGGTAAATATATCTCAAAGCAAGTGTTTGCTTCTTACAGTAAAAAAGAAAAGGTAAATTGTTTGTGTAAGTAGAGGCAATCTCTCTCTGTCAGTTTTAAGGCTTAGAAAACATCTCTTGGCTTCCTAATTTTCTTTTCCTTTAGTCTCCCCACTAGTTGATAACCACCACAAACAGCCAGAATACCACATGTAAGTTTGTATCTGTGATATTTGCAGCTTGGCCTAAGAAAATGAATTAGCTGAAAACCTGACAAAGATATCCTCTAGTCATTTTCTTGCCCGTGTACCATGGTGAGGGGTTTCAGACATAAATAGGACTCCACTGGACTTGCATCACGTTGATGAAGCTCAGATAAGCAACTAGGTTCTGGGGTCTTTTATAAAAAAGGATTTATTTTTCCTTATTTTTTAATTTCAGGATTTTATTGGGCAGATGAAGGTTTTTCTTTTTTTAGAAAATCTCCCTGTCTTATGCAGTTCATGGCGTACTTTCCTCTCTTATTCAGATAAGATTTGGAAGAGCAATCTGGTGTTCATCTCCGTGAAAGCATCAAAAAATCTTTGTCATATCATTAAATGGAACATAATGTAGTTATACAACATCATAAAGCTTTCTTAAAAGGTCACTGAAGAATCTTAAGTGATCTGAAAAATGTTCATGAGTTCAGTCAGTGGAAATAAACTACAGATCTATATATGCATATCAACATTAGTTATGTCTCCATTTTGAAGTCTATTTATCCAGGTAGTTACTTAGACAAAGAAAAGATACCAAACTATTAACAATGAGTGAAGATATTGTGAATTATTAAATACTTAAAATATAGTTATGCTTTTCAATAGTTCTATCATGAACATGTATTATTTTTGTAATCCAAAATGATTAGAACAAAAAGCACTTATTAATAAAAAGGATAATATAACAAAATTCTAGGAAGATTTTTTTTTTTTTTTTTTGGCCTCACAGTGAAGCTTGTGGGATTTTAGTTCCCCAACCAGGGGTTGAACCTGTGCCCTCAGCAGTGAAAGCACAGAGTCCTAACCACTGGATCACCAGGGAATTCTCCTAGGAAGACTTTATCTTACAATAGAAGCTTTGATGAAGAAATTTAATATACACAATCATTTTCCTTTTAGGTTTCTTGATTTTAATGTTAGTTTGAGAGAATAATAATGGAATTGTAACTTTCCAGATATGATTTGTAAACATACTTTCAGTAAATTCAGACATGTATAGGCATGTCTGGTAGCTTGCTGGCATCTGTTTGCATGAAAGATGTAGGGTCTTGGTAATGTTATTTTCTTGTAGTTGATGACTGGCACCACCATGACCTCCAAAACCCCATCCATTGTGTCATAAAAGAATATTTTAACTTCCCAAGCACAAGGAGACATTTCAGCTGGGGAAGGTACTCATCATTACAGGAGAACTGGAGTACACAGCTGAGTAGAGAATGTCCTTGAGGCTTGGCTACACCTTCATACAGTGACAACAAACTTCCTACCCCACCCTCAGAAAAGTGTCATGGCTCTCAAGAGAGGAAGCTAGGAAAGAGAATGAGTTAAGTAAACGCTGTCTTAACCAGTGTTGATGCAAAGCAAATGGGCTGCAGGGCACCCAGTTTCATTAGTATACATCAAAACATCACTATACCCATCTGGTAGGGAAAGAGGGACAGCAGATGAGTGATGTCATCGGGATCTCTTCAATCATAAATTCATTTATTGGATCAACAAATTTTGAGATTTAAAGGAAAATATATGCTTTACCCTAACTTGTTAAAACCCCTATATACAATTTCCTAAGACCAGGGGAAGAATTAAAGCACGTATTTATGAAGTGATAACACTTCTTAAATAGTGTCTAGCACTATGCTAGAAATTGTGGAGCCTAAAGAAATAAGGCACTTCCTCAAAAGAGGAATCTTAGGTCTTATTTAGGAGATAAAACAGACATACATACAACACTACATGTTCCAGGAGGTGTAACAGAGTGAAATATAGATAAAGGAAGTGGTCTGTGACAATTTAATAGGTACTCTGTTTCGGCTCCTCTAAAGGTCAATATAAGTTCCTTTTATTACTAATTGGGTCTAAGGTACAAGGGACAAGTTACATAACTTCTGTATGCCTCAATTTCTTTAAGTGTAAAATGGTGAAACTAAATCTGCTTCATAAAAAATCTGTATATAATATGTTTATGTCTAACAGACATAAATAATACCTCAATAAATAACACCTCCTATTACTACCAAATGCCAATAAAAATAGTTCAGAGAATACATCTGGTACTTGTTAAACACTGATTGCCAGAGAGGGACAAGACTTTTGACAGAAAGTGATGCCTTTTAGAAATGGCAGTCAGATTTGCAAAGAAGATTTTCAGATTTGCATTTTATAAAAGGCTGGGAAATACTCATCCCAATGACAACTTCAAATCATTCCCATACAGAAAAGAAAGTAAATGGTAAGAAAAAATGTCAGTTAATTATTTTCTTAAAAAAAAAAAAAACATAGATAACTGATTTGAGGCTTCTCTTTAAAGCTTGAAAAGTTCATGACAGTCCATGATGCTGACAATCCTGAGGATATTAAGCAAATCATTGCCCATTCAGGAAATAACATATTCTAAAGTATATATATGAGTATGCAGTAATTTTTTTGGAGTTATAAAACAATATTTATTTATTCTTTCACTCACTCAGCAACACATATTAAGTGCTCGAGGGATGGTACAATCTGGAATCTAAATGACATAGTCTGTGCCTTCAAGAGCTTTTAAGACAGTCAATAAATAAGTGTTTAAAAAGCAATGTGGCCAAGGTTAGCAAGAGGCACTAAGAGGGCTGGAAGGGAAATACAACGCAGGGATCAGGACGGACGTCCCAGAGGAGATGCTGTCTAAATGGGATGCAGGAGGACGAGTTCTGCAGGTACTTCACTGTGGCTACAGTGCCCGTGTGGCAAACACGGGGTGACGCTGAGTGTGGAGAGTAAAGCAGAGGTCATGCAAAAGAGCTCTGCCTCTATCCTGAGACCAACATCCACACACTGAAAGATTTAAGGAAGGGGGATGGCATAAACTATTTTCATTTTTGAAAGATCACACTGATTGCATGCTGGGAACACGTTGGAAGGTAGACCAGGGCTGAGCTTTTATGGCTTTTATAGCTACAAAATCTTGTATAGTCTTCTGTGTTCACAGAATTGAGTGAAACTAAAAGGAGACATTTGGGGAGTCCACCCTTGAGGAGAAAATATTATGCAGTGGTTAAAAGCAGAGAATCTTGATTAAAAAGCTAGTTTTGCCCATTGCTCTCTGTGACCTTAGGTTCATCTGTCTCTATCTCTGGTCTCAGCTTCTTTATTTTAATATGGGAATAAAATTATATCTGTCTTGTATTAGAATTGGTTAACAAATAAATAAATGAACCAAATCTCAAAGGCTTATTAACATGAAAAAATTTATTTCTGGTTCAAGTCAAGAAAAGGTACTAACTAAAATGATAAAATAAGTTAAAGGTAGCAGAACAAAAGCATTATATACCAAAATTATTTTACAGATATATTATTTATAACTAGTTAGAAGACATATAAAAATTACAATTTACAATAAGAAAAAGATTAAACACTTTGCAATAAACTTTAAATGAAAGGTATACAAACTCTATGAGGAAAGACATAGACTTCCTGAAAGCTATGAAAAGAGACTTGAACAAATGAAAGACACTCCCAGTTTTTTAGGATTCAACATCATAAACTGTCAATTACCTAAGTTAATGAAAAATTTAACACAAACCCAACAAAAACATGAATAAACGTTTTTATGGAGGTGCATGTGTGGTAAGTCACTTCAGTCACGTCTGACTCTTTGCAGCTCTACAGACTCTAGCCTGCAAGGCTCCTCTGTCCATGGGATTCTCCACGCAAGAATACTGGAGTAGGTTGCCATTTCCTCCTCCAGGGTATCTTCCCCACCCAGAGATCAAACTCGTGCCTATTACATCTCCTGCATTGGCAGGCAAGTTCTTTACCACTATTGCAGACAAATTAATATTTAAAAAATCATGTGGAAAAACAAACCCATGTAAGAATAGTCAAAAAGATATTAAAAAGGAAAGGCAAGGAGGAAGGTCTAGCTCAGTTATAAAACAATCTATAAAGTCATCTAATTAAAACAGTGTGACACTGACACATGAATAGACAAGCAAAGAGAGTAGATCAGAAAGCCAAGAAATAAACCCAAGTGCATATGGAAATTTAGTATATGATAAGGTGGCATCCCAAATTACTAGGAGAATATGGTAATTTTAATAGATTATTCTGGGACAGCAGAATAATCATTTGGAATAAAACAAATTTAGCTCTACATTTTATACCATGTATAAGTATAAACTCCAAAAGGAATAGGGATCTAATTTTTAAAAATTTTATGTGCTAGAAGAAAACATTGGTGAATTCCTCTTTTAGCCTTGGTGTAGGAAAAGATTTCTTAACTATGACTCAATATTCAGAGGCAATTAAAACAAACTGATAAATGGCTATATGAAACAATTTTTTCTGCATGATAAAAAAATAAAGTCAAACACAACTAAAAAACTTGGAAAAATGTTTACAACATAGATTAAACTACAGATAAAGTACAAGCACTGATGATAAAGAACTCTTAAAACTGAGAGAAAAAAATTTTATCCATTAAAATGAGAAAAGACATAAACAGACAATTCGCAAAAAGAGTTATAAAAATGACCTTTAAAGATAGAAAAAGATGTTCAGCCACACTAATAATTACAGAAATACAAATTAAAACTATACTGAGACATTGTTATCAGACTGGTTACAATTAAAAATATGACAACACAGTCTGTTAGGGATACAGGCATTATCATACATAAACTGGTACAGTATTCTCAGAGGGAAATTTGGCAATACCTAAGAAAATCACATAACTATTTACCCTTCAACTCAGCAAATCTACTTTGGGGAATTTACCCTGATATACCTCCAATAATCCAAAAATACACTTGCAAAGAGTTACTGGCCTCAACACTGATGTTACAAAATATCAGGAACAATGTAATTATCTAAATACATGAGAGTGGTTAAATAAGTTATGTACATGTGAACAGTTGTGTAACAGACAAAAGTAAAAAAGGATTTCTATGAACTAACATGGATTGTTTTCCAAGATACATTAAGTTAAAAAAGACACCCCCCCCAAAAAAAAAAAGTGCAAAAGAGTGCCTTTTGTGTGTCACCTTTCATGAGAGAAAAGAGAGAAATAAAACAAACATTTATCTGCTTGTTTGTGCCAAAAGAAACACAGAAAAGATAACCCAGAATCTAATAAGATAAGGGATAAGGGAGAGAGGTACTGAGTACAGACATCATGGAGGCAGAGAAGGAGCAGTTCTCTGGGTACGACACTGTGCCATTCTGACTTTCAGAAACCATGACAGTATAAATACATGATTCAAGTCAAGCAGAATGAGGGAAGAACCCAAAATATAATACAAACAATAACAGATGAGCCTAACTCTATTACAGACTACACTGAAAGGAGTGGAAGAGAAAACAACAAACTGAAATAAATGTTTGAAAATCACTATCTTGATGATACACTCTGAGATTAAAGACTAAAGGCAAAAGGAAACATCTACAAACATCATACACTATTAGTAAGTTCCTTCATTTACCAAAATGGCATGAGTTAGTAATTCTGAAATGCACTCATGTACATTTTAGGATTGTTAAGATAAGTAAGTAAACTCTGAGTGATGAGAGGCAGATTTCTTACTGTCAGAGAAAGGGGTTACAAATGAGGAAAAGAGGAAGGCTAGAATAAATCCTGGGGTGTCAGATTGGATTAAATGTAAAAACTCGTGATGATGGTAGATGATTGATAGAATCACACATGGATACATAGATTTAGATGATGCATATATGTGCATGTTTAGATGATGCATATGTGTGCATGTTTACACATACACAGATATTTTTGGCTTTGTTTGCTGAGAGGGCCTAGAATCAATGACACCAATAGCAAAGAATGCATACAGCAAAGAGAGTTTGATTTCCAGACACCATTCTCTAATTTTAAAAACAAACAAAACAAAATAAGGATTCTTGGAGAAATGACTGATCTCAAGGCTAGGGCAGGAAAAGCATAAAATTAGCTTGGAAAACCTTGAGATACAAGAAAGAAAAAGAAAGTGAAAGTGAAGTCACTCAGTTGTGTCCAACTCTTTGAGACCCCATGGACTGTAGCCTACCAGGCTCCTCCATCCGTGGGATTTTCCAGGCAAGAATACTGGAGTGGGTTGCCATTTCCTTCTCCAGATCTTCCCAACCCAGGGATTGAACCTGGGTCTTCTGCATTGTAGGCAGACACTTTATGGTCTAAGTACTCAAAATAACAACAGCAACAATAGACACATGTTGAAAGGACACAGAAGTCAACTGGAAGAGGCTTCCAATGATCAAATCTGGGCCAATTTAAAGAATAAAATAAATAATGATAGCAATGAATTATAACATATAGAGTAAAATAAATATCCAAGCTCCATACCAATATACATAAATAATTAAATAATCAATAAATAGTAAAGAAGGGAATGCACTCTTTATGGAATTCTAATTAATAAATGTTCAGAAAATAATGAACATGTAAAAATCACCGATCAGCAAATAGTGGGCCAATACAGAATAAGAAACAGTATATTTACAGTCTTAAAGTATCTCTTTGCTAAGTCACTTCAGTCGTGTCCGACTCTGTGCGACCCCAGAGATGGCAGCCCACCAGGCTCCCCCGTCCCTGGGATTCTCCAGGCAAGAACACTGGAGTGGGTTGCCATTTCCTTCTCCAATGCATGAAAGTGAAAAGTGAAAGTGAAGTCGCTCAGTCGTGTTCGACTCTTAGCGACCCCATGGACTGCAGCCCACCAGGCTCCTCCACCCATGGGATTTTCCAGGCAAGAGCACTGGAGTGGGGTGCCATTGCTTTCTCCTAAGTATCTCTTTATAAGATACTAATTAAGTATGAAGGGGAAAAGGATTAGTTTACAGTGGAGAAATCCTGCAAACACTTACCTTAACCAACTGATTAAAGTTAACATCATCAATAATAGGATCTATCAACATCATGGACTCCCTGTATGATACATTGAGAAGCTCATAATATCACTTCTGTGGTATTCTTATCACATATATATAATATGAATACAATCATTATGAATTTAATCATAATCTGGAACGAGGATCATAGAGCATTAGAGATAATTGTCAAAAGCTGAATGATGGCTTATAGATTAATTAATAGCATAGTATCAATGCTAATTTCCTAATTTTGAAAATTGTACATAGTTAAGTAAGGTATTAACATTTGAGAAACCTGGATAAAGACTATATGGGAATTTTGTACTGTATTTTATACTTTTTTCAACTTTTTATCAGCCTGAAATTATTTCAAAGTAAAAAGTTTAAAAATTAAAACTACTGAAAAGAATAAAAAGGTATTTAAAAACTCTGTCATCTATGGTTACAAAAGTTTGTTTTAAAAGGGACAGTTTACACCCTCTTCAAATAAAACAATATTTTCTTCTCAAAATAAAAACATTAAATATACATTTTACTTTATGAAAAGCTAAAATATGTACATGGAAAGATACATTCTTTACATAAATGCTCCCCCCGATCAGTATATTCCCTCTCTCTGACTCAGTATTTTAATTTTCCAACTATTGCTCATATTTTTAGAGGATATGATACAGGTAATGATGTAATTTTTCTGTAAATTAAGTTCTAGTGATAATTCGACCCCAGTGGATATTGAGTTTCTTACAGTCTAATTTTGTGTATATTGTTCAAGGCAACAGATTTCAGGGAGCTCCATTTCTGGGCAAGGTATCAGATGTAATTTAGCAGCAAAGAAGACTTGGCTTGTATGCAGTAAGTACTTGTGCAATTAAGAAGTTTTCATTTTAAAAAGTGAAGGTGGAGAAATGGAAATAAGATAAAGGCTCTAGAAAGGTTAGGCCAATTTTGCCAACCACAATATTCTTTATTATTCTATGGTTACTTCACATTCTTAGTATCGAATAAACTATACTGAAGCACTTTATTTCCAATAAGTAGCTAATTATGATGAATGCTTTCTGTATTCTATTTTAATGAAATGTTTTGCTTTGGAGGATTCAAATGAAAATACAGAAAGCCCCCCTGATTTTACCACTAGAGGGCAAAAGACATTAAGAAACGGGAAAAAAAACAAACTTGTGCTTTGGAGATTCTCTAATTTTACAGTCTGAGATCTCTGGGTAGCTACTTTCAAAAACGAATTTATTCCTAAAGCAAATAAGATATGTACAAATAAGGACAGGAAGAAGTTAAGAGAGGAAAACTGTCATGTTTTATAAGAATGAAATCCCCAAACATCTTCTCAACAATGTTCACCTACATACGTTTATTAATTAATTATTGATTTAGGTTAAACATTCAATTAAACACTGATATAGGCTGGCAGTGATAAATTGTGATGCTTCCTCTCCTGGTGACGTTTGAGAAAAATACTGTCTGATTAATGCAATTGCTATCCAGAAAATGAGGAATGAACTAGTCCTGAATCAATGAGGCCAAGGTCTTGAATTCAATTTGCATATAGATCAGTGAACATCTCCCTAAACCAGGACCACCTCCCTCACTCCAATCAGCAAGTGCACATTTGGTCGAGGAGGAATGATGAGAGAGTGCGCATGCACAGGCAGGAACCAGCACAGCACTGGATTACTGACCTTAGGCCAATGAGATCTCCTCACAAATGAACGGTATTTTGATCTTAAGAATAAAAATTGTGTGTAAAGTAAAACAATTCAAATTTCTGCTGTTCCTTCTACCATCCTTCTTCCAACTACCCCTTTCTCATTTCTATTTTCTTTCTCACTTAAGTCACAATGTTGTTTTTTGTTTTTTTTTCCTGTGATAAGAGTGTGTACATGGAAGAGGTGGTGAATTACTGATTTTCATGGTTTAAAGAAATTATTTTAACTAGTTTTGCTGCAATGGCTTAAATTAGGCTTGCAACTGAACACAATTGGTCTATCCTTATCCTCTGCAGGACATGGCACCTTACATGGCTCCCTAATGAATAAAAATCTCTAACTTTCATTTCATAAATGAGGAATTTTGAGAGAAACTATACATATTATTTAGAATCAACTTGATATTTCTACATCCAAAATGGTGTTCGTTGGTTTGAGGCTGATCATGACTAATACTGCATTTGTACAGCAGGAAATACCAGCATGTTTCCTCGGACTACTTCCAAATCTCTCTGAACTGGTAACAGTAAACTAGAGAGATGAGAAAATTATCTTCACAATCTGGCCAAAATACTGTGCAATTATTCTGGATATTAAGAGCTAATTGGGAAGGGGGAACATTGCTTAGAATGTTTATTTACATTATTCTAGTATGTCTGTAATAATTGCAGTTTCTCTTTTATTTTTCAGAATAGTTCCAGAAATAATTGTATTATAGAAATGTTCTGCATTGTCTTAAAATTATTAAAGTCTATTTTTTGTCTAATATAGCTCATTATTTTATTTCTACTTCCTCACCTTCAGCTTTTTTGATGTATTCTAATATTTAGGTTTTGTTTCTTTAGGTATGGGTGTTGTTGAGCCCCAGTTATGTCTAATTGATGAAAATCATCTTTTAAATCAGCCAATTCTGACTGTTCTTATGCTGCGATACCTTTGGGAACAAAATTATTCTTTAATAGAGTTGAATGGGCTTCAGAAGAAAAACCTGCATGCACTGGGCTCTGAGCCATCTTCCAGGAGCTGCTTGGTGTGATCCCATAGAAGTTGATCCTATTATTCTACACTGAGCACCTAACTTCTGTGAATTCATACAGGAAAAAACATGGAGAAAAAGACCATGTCATGAGCATAGCAGAGTTCACTTTTCCCACCCCCAGTTACTCCTTTCTGTATGTATGTGCCCCTCAGGGATCCCCCATCACATTCTCCCCTTCCTGAACCTGGGTCAAATAGAATTCTTCCTTTTCCAGACTTGAATGACTCCCTTGCTCCAATCAGTTCAGTTCAGTCGCTCAGTTGTGTCCAACCCCTTGCAACCCCATGGACTGCATTTTGCCAGGCTTCCCTGTCCATCATTTTCAGCAATATCTAAGGCTATGCTAGTTTACATATAGCGCCAATTTGTAGGAAAGTGAAAGAAAGTGAAGTCGCTCAGTTGTGTCCAACTCTTTGCGAGTCCATGGACTGTAGCACACCAGGTTCCTCTGTCCATGGAATTTTTCAGGCAAGAATACTGGAGTGGGTTGCCATTTCCTTCTCCAGGGCCAATTTGTAGGACAGTCAAGCTTTGCTCACACCTGAGGATAGAAGGCTGGGGTGTATTGGAAACCATCCCACTCTATAGAATCAGATTGAGATTGAGGTCATCCCCCTCACACCTGGCAGGGCTTGAATATGCCCCACAGGTAGCAGAGACAGAAACTTCAACTACTTAGGTATATCAAGAAAATTCAGCTTCTTCATTTTCTATCACAGATCTACTCTTCCTCATAAACATCCACATTACTCGGTACCATGGGGTGGAAAACACTCTTTCAAATTTGCCAATGTTAGACATTAAAGTCACTCCTTTTTAAAATGGACTCTTCCATATGCATTTTTCCTTGGATAAATGTTTAATCTTTCCAGCTTCCTCTCTCTTCCTCTGCTCTTTCTAAAGGTAGAAAGGCTGGGCAGATGTAATCACATGGCAGAAAGGGCAAGGCATATCAGAGCCCTCTGACTCCTCCATAAGTGGTCTGGTTCCCTCCAAAAATGATGTATCACTTGAGTCTACATGGGTCTTTGGAATGCTAGACATTAGTCTAAATATGTTAATTTTTTCTAAGCGATTCAAAACCTTAAAACAACTTACATAAAGACAAAAACTATAAAAAGACAACACTTATTTGTTTATTTAATAAACATGTGGTGAACCTCTACTGTGTGATGTGTATTATCTGGGATTTTCAGATACAGCAGAGGTGATCAAAACAGACAAGGAAGGTTTAGGAGATGATGGATAAGTTTACAGCACTAACTGTGGGGATGGTTTCACAGAGGTATACTTATCCTAAACACATTAAGCTGTATATATTAAATATCTACAAATTCTGATTGTCAATCAAACCTCCAAAAGTGGCTAAAAATGTGGACTATGGCCCTTGCCCTCCTACTTGGCAAGGATGGAAAAGGATGAGAAAAAGTGAGGTAGATAATAAGCAATATACTAAATAAATAAATAAAATATAAGTAAATAATATTGTACACTAAAAGCAGACAAGTAGAATAACAGGAAAAGTAGAACATAAGTTATCTCAATGGTTAAAGTTGTAATGGTTGTACCCTCTTTAGCATATTACAAACTATGGACTCATTTATTCATATTTCTCTAATTAGTTAATACCTTTCCACTGTTAAAGTAACTTTTAGCCATCAACAAAAGAAATACTATCTCAGACCAGCTAAATCTGCAAATTCTGGGTTACTGATCAATTAATTCAGTCAGACCTGGGGTCTGACTGAAACTCCAGAGTGATTCAGACTTAGTCCAGTGATCATCTTTCTGCCATCCCTACCTCCCTTTGTCTTTTTAGAGTCACACGGCACTTATTAAATCAATGGGTCTTTTCAATGAGCCTACAGCTTTTACATTGTTTTTGTGACTGGCAATCAGGCAAATTTTCCTGAAATGAAACATTCTTAAAAGTTTACTTGGCCAGCAAGACATACTGTGTGTCCTTTCACTATTATAATAATTTTGGCATGATTCATTAGCATTATTAGAATCAATGATGCCTTGTTAGCTTCTCTTGATAATTGGACCATCATTCAAGAGGTTTTGTTTCCTGGAAAATGAAAGATTGAGTTTACTCTTGAGTAATGTGGTGAATCTATCTTCTTTCAAAACATTCTTTCTACACATATATTCCTATAGTACTGTCACAATCTTTCTTATTCTTGGTATAGTTCTTACTCTATCAGAACTCCTGGGATTACTCACAACTCTCTTTATCTTGCCTACAAATAGAAGTGAAGAAAAATACATATCTATGCTTTATAAAGGGTCGTATACTCAGTAGAAGAAAGAATAAACTCACATCTATCAATTTCACCATTCTCCTAAAATTAATAAAATATTAAGCATATCTACTTCCTTTTGTATTACAATGTCTTTTGTGAACTTTACAATTTTGAATATCATTACAAATTCATAAAATCATGAACTCAACTTGCTTATGAATAATTATTTTTTAATGCCAATGGCTCCAAGTTGGATAGTGGGAGTATCTCAAAGCTGACTTTATTGTCCTTTCAGCACTACCCCCCTTTAAAGCATCCTTCCATTCAGACAAGAATGAAATCCTAACAGAGCTCAGGTTTCTTTCACAGTGGAGAGTCAGAGGAGCAAGTGAAATCCCAGAAGGCAGAGTTGACATTATTTTACTGCTCAACTTCTTCAATGGTAGAACACATGTTAAGAGTCCACATTTATATGTTTAGTTTAGCACTTTATTTTCTTCTAAAGTATTTTTTAGAACATACTTAAACCCAGAATGAAACTGAGCTCTTCAGTATTCAAATCAGTATTACCCTTCATTTTTACTTTTCAGCTGGACTTAGAACTCAAGTCCTTTTTCTATAGCTTCTACTCTTATTTTTCTGCTTGGGAACTGGGGAATGTTTTACAAAAGAAGGGACATATGAGCCAGGTCTTGAAGAAACAGAGAATTTACCGGTAGACTGGTGTGGAGATAGGAGTGAGATATAAAGGGCATTCCAGGTAAAATTAAGCATGGGAATTTTAGTACAAGGGTAGTTTACCCTTGAACAATACAAAGGTTAGGAACACTGACCCTCAGTGCAGTTGAAATTTTGAGTATAACTTCATAGTCAGCCCTTCATATCTGTGATTCCACATCCACAGATTTAACCAATCCCAGATCATGTAGTGCTGTAGCATGTATTTACGAAAAACAAAAAATTCACATATAAGCAGACTTATGCAGTCCAAACCCATGTTGTTCAAGTGTCAACTGTATATAGGTACATCATGTACAGGTCCAGAAGCATAAAAGTGACTTGGAATAAAATGATGGGAGGAGAAGGCAGTGATAAGAGATAAGGATAACACGGAATGTTTGATTAGCATAGGAGGGCATCTTGGTTGGCCACACCATGGAGTTTTGATTTTCACCCAGTGACTGATCTTATGACTAAACTGATTAGGTGATTTTAAGAAATATCCTGGAAAACTAATCAGCAGAGTAAATTTATAATAATAATTTCAAAAGAATAATTTGTTTATACCATCAACCTTCCTTCAATGGGAAGAGTTCTAGACAGAGTTAAAGAAGGAGAATTTTATGTATAAATATTTTTAAAAGAAATCCTTGATATTTTTATAAGCTGAGGTTGATGAGTCAAGCCCTAAGGGAAATATCATCTCATTGTTTAAGTATGATGATATTTACCTATCTCCTTCACCCACAGAAAAAGGGATAAGACATACTCATTGTGCCATGTCATAGCAGAATTCTAAGATAACCCCCAAGATCTCTGCCCCGGGTGTTACAAATATGATTAGGTTACATTATATGGCAAGAGTGAAGGGACTTTGCAGATGTAATTAAAGTCCTAAATTAATCGACAAATTCATCAAAAAGGAGATTATATCCAGTGACCCTGAATTAATCAGTTGGAAGCTGTTTTAAAGAGGATTTCAAACTTCACTGAGGTCAGAGAGTCTCTTGTTGGCTCTGCAGAAGCTAGTTGCCATAATAAGTTCTTACAGTTACAAGGAAACAAATTCTGCCAACAATTAGATGAGCTTGGAAGAGGAACTTGAAACTCAGATGAGACTCCAAACCTGCCTGATACCTTGACTGTAGCTTTGTGACATCCTAAGCAGAGGACCCAGCTAACCTGAATCTGTACTCCTAAACCACTGAAACTGGGAGATAATAAGTACGTGTTGTTTTAAGCTCTGAAATCTGTAGTAATTTGTTATGAAACAATAAAATTAACATACCCATAGAGTGGTAAGGAAAATCATGAAAGTGAAAGTGTTGGTTGTTCAGTCCTGTCCAACTCTTTGTGACCCCATGGACTGCAGCCTGCCAGGCTCCTTTGTCCATGGAATTCTAAAGGCAAGAATACCAGCATGGGTAGCCTCTCCCTTCTGCAGGAGATCTTCCCAACCCAGGGATTAAACCCTGGTCTCCTGCATTGCAGGCAGATTCTTTACCATCTGAGCCACTTCAGAAGCCCCCAAGGAAAATCATATGCCTCTTAAAATAGGCAGTGTGGATAGTGGTTAAAGGCACAGAGCCTAAAACCAGCTTGCTGCTACTGCTAAGTCGCTTCAGTCGTGTCCGACTCTGTACGACCCTATAGACGGCAGCTTACATGGGTCCATATCCCAACATCACCCCCTACTTGGTATGAAACTTTTGGCGTGTTCTTTTATGCTTCCAAGCCTCAATGTCCTCATATGAAATAAGGATAAACACAGGACTTACCTTGTAAGATTATTCTAGAGAATTAAAGGACCTAATTATGTAAAGTCCCTGCTATCCTTATATGATGCTTCCCTACTAATTAGCAATGGATCTGGATATTAAAGTCTATCTTCATTTACCCTCTAAACAAATAAGGGTGTCATCCTATTATGAACATTCAAGGCATTTGATAAAAAGATCAAACTTATCACTTTGATAAGATTCCATAATCAATTTCATTCAGAAAAAAATACACTTTAAAGGATGAAATAATGTAAGAAAACAAGATCTCAGTTTTAAAGTACAAAATCTCTCAATGTTCCCCCTCCGCCTTAAGATCTAGAGATCAGTCACAGTTCCAAAATAATCAAATGCATCAACAGCTGCTTCACTCTTGTTAACTGCTGCATGTTATTTCCAAGGAATTACACAGAGAAAAAATTTTATATATATATAAAATAAAATTGACAGAAAATACTTTGGGGTAAGTTCTGCTCTGATAGGTAGAATGATAAATGCAAATATAGATGTGTAGAAGAGACAGGAGATAGACAGATATAATGGATGGATGGATGGATGGATTGGTGGTAGGAGACAGGGAAGGAAGAGATAGGCCGGACTCCTGATCATGAGAAATACATCTTAAATTCCCTCGGTCAAATGGATTGAATTCAAAACAAATCACAACATAAGTAAAACTTTTTCTAAATCACTAAACATTGTTGATTCATGGCATTTTTTAAAATTCAGGCAAAACTGAAAATGGAAAACCTCTCCTTAATATACCTAACTAGAAGGATTTAGACAGGAATGTGGAATTAAGTATATTGTTGTCAAAGACCAGATATATCAGAATCACATGGGAGAACTTAAAAAATTGTAGATACTTAGGTTTCCTTCCAGAGAGTTTGACCAAGTTTGGAGTACAGACAAGGAAACTGTATTTCACTCTGTGTTAGTTAAGGTAAGGTAGGCTGTAGTAACCAACAGATTCCAAAGTATCAGTAGATTAACACCAAGACCAAGGCCAAGTGAAGTCGCTCAGTCATGTGCAACTCTTTGCAACCCCATGGACTGTAGCCTACCACGCTCCTCCATCCATGGGATTTTCTAGGCAAGAGTACTGGAGTGGGTTGCCATTTCCATCTCCAGGGGATCTTCCCGACCCAGGGATAGAACCCAGGTCTCCTGCATTGTAGGCAGACGCTTTACCATCTGAGCCACAAGGGAAGTCCAGTAGAAATTAATTTCCTGCTCACAAAATTGCTCAGAGTGAGGCTGGTGGGGAGGCTCCCCTTCATGCAGTCACTCAGTAACCGAGACCCTTTCCATCTTATGGCTGGCTCTTTCATACTGAATAGTTTCACTGGTATTTGATCTTCCACCAGGTGGAAGAAGAAATGGCATGGAGGAGCTCATATGGAAAGTTCGAATGCATCTGACTAAAAGTGGCATGGATTTTCCCTTTTGTTCTTGTTCTTTTAAGGAGAACTTTGTTATATGGTCGCTCCTAACTGTAAGGAAGGGAGAATAATACAGTATAGCTACTAGGCCAGTAAGTGGATTTCAGTGAGCAAGAATTAGTCTCTGCTGTGAGCACCTCATGTGATTTTGATGTACAACTGTTACAAGATTGAAACTTCACAGGTGAACTATAAATTTGAATCAAAACAATCTAGGTTCCAAACAGTCATCTGATCCTAGGCAAAATATTTCCCCTCTCTATGCCATAATCTTTTTGATTCCTCATCTTTTAAGTAAGGATTTTAAAATCCTATCTCTCAAAATTCTTGTGAGATCAGCATGAGGTAATACATTTAAAACTATTAGAATAATAACCGACATTTTAGTCAATACTCATAAATATTCAAGATAATAGTCAACATAACTACATTGTTGCTTTGGATAAAAAAGAAAGCATGATTTTCAAAAAAGAAAGCATAATTTTCATACAAGAAAGCATGATTTTCTGTTATCTGAGCTAAGACATCAGATGTAGCAGTATCAGAATAGATATATTATTCCAACTAAATTATTGGATTGAGAAAGTTTGAGAAAGTAGAATCCTAACACAACAGAAGTTGACTTCTTGCTCTCCTAAGCAAGTGTCAAGCACTTGGGCAGCTTCCCTCCAGGTGGTCATCCCAAGATCCAGTCTTTTTCTGTCTGGTGGCTCCACCTGGGGCTTTATCATCATCTTAACCAGTGTATAGAGACACCCTGGTGACACACTAGGTGATGTGATCTGAGCTAAGAATTAGGTATCACAGTATCAGAATATCTGATGTTCACAGAGAGAAAAATTACTCCAAGAATTGAAGTGAAAGAAATCTTAAAATATTGAGGGATTGAAAATGTTGGTGGTGTAGCTCTCAAATTGAGCTTTATAACAATCTGATTAACACATATTGCAATTCAGGGTGTTTGAGGTATTTTTAGATTTAACTTTTGCCACATACAAATTTGTACCACTACACCTAAGGAACTCTGTGACCACCCAAGTGCAGAACTGGAGCTGAGCTGTGCAGTACCTATCATCTGAATCAACTGATACCATCACAGATGAGTTAAATTTGATATAATTTAAAGGATTAATTTACAGAGTAGTTCTGAAGTTTGGATTAATGTGAGGACACTAATCAACACAATTATATGTCAGAAGCAGAGAATGATCTCTGTCTAGGATTTTTTTAACTCAGGCACAGACTTCTTTTACAATAATATCCACCTGCATTTGCAGATTTTTGGGAAGAAGTTACATAATGTACATGACAGTGAGAAATACCAATGTTAGTTTCTGAGAGAGACCACAAGAGAAAAATTGCATTTACAGTGGTTGTTAAAAACTGTTAACATTTTTAGTAATCAACTGCTGAATAACTGAAACACAACCCCTAACCCACAAGAGAACACCCATGCTCTTCTGGTCTTCAGATTCCAATTTGAAGAATGCACCCCTAATTAAAATAACTAAGAGGAAAATAAGTCCCTGTGTGCCTCATCTTCTTGGTTTCTCCACCATTTTCCAACTTTCCTGATTTCAAACCTCATTTCCCTTAACACCTTGGCATATTCTCACACTTTAGATCCTGTCATCCCTAACCCTTAGAACTTACTCTAGTTATGAACTCTTGCTGACCTGATAAACCTATGAGGAGCTGCCTCCTCCCACGGTGGGCATCATTCACAATGTGGCAGTCAGTGTTCTCAACCCAGTTAAGTCCTCTGCTGTTGAACTCTTGCCTTACCTAGCTCACGTATCAGGGAAGTGGGAGGAAGAAGACACTTGGGGTACCTTCCATGTGCCAGTCCTTAAAGCATCATTTCATTACCCTGGTGATCTTGGGAAATTACTTGAGCAATACAGCTTCCTCTCCTACCTCTGCAAAATGAATATGGTTTACAATTTCCTAGGCTCAAATAATAGCCACTGTTTATTTAGGTCCTCACTATGTGCTTGTTTCTGTTACATGTTAGATGTATTATCTAATTTAATTCTTAAAACATCCCAGGGAGTAAGTCTTAGTATCATGCCCACATTTTTAGATGAGGAAACTAAGGCAAAGGAAGGTTAAGTGACTCAATCAATCTGGGTACAGTGCTTGGAGCATCAGAGTTTCCAGGTGATATCAACTCATTTATTTACTGATTTACCTACTTCCTAAAGTGCAATGCTCAAACTACCACACAATTGCATTTATCTCACACGCTAGTAAAGTAATGCTCAAAATTCTCCAAGTCAGGCTTCAGCAATACATGAACTGTGAACTTCCAGATGTTCAAGCTGCTTTTAGAAAAGGCAGATGAACCAGAGATCAAATTGCCAACATCCGCTGGATCATCAAAAAAGCAGGAGAGTTCCAGAAAAACATCTATTTCTGCTTTATTGACTATGCCAAAGCCTTTCACTGTGTGGATCACAATAAACTGTGGAAAATTCTGAAAGAGATGGGAATACCAGACCACCTGACCTGCCTCTTGAGAAATTTGTATGCAGGTCAGGAAGCAACAGTTAAAACTGGATGTGGAACAACAGACTGGTTCCAAATAGGAAAAAGAGTACGTCAAGGCTATATATTGTCACTCTGCTTATTTAACTTCTATGCAGAGTACATCATGAGAAATGCTGGGCTGGAAGAAACACAAGCTGGAATCAAGATTGCTGGGAGAAATATCAATAACCTCAGATATGCAGATGACACCACCCTTATGGCAGAAAGTGAAGAAGAACTAAAGAGCCTCTTGATGAAAGTGAAAGAGGAGAGTGAAAAAGTTGGCTTAAAGCTCAACATTCAGAAAACGAAGATCATGGCATCTGGTCCTATCACTTCATGGGAAATACATGGGGAAACAGTGTCAGACTTTGTTTTTTTGGGTTCCTAAATCACTGCAGATGGTGATTGCAGCCATGAAATTAAAAGACGCTTATTCCTTGGAAGGAAAGTTACCACCAACCTAGATAGCATATTCAAAAGTAGAGATATTACTTTGCCAACAAAGGTCCATCTAGTCAAGGCTATGGTTTTTCCAGTGTTCATGTATGGATGTGAGAGTTGGACTGTGAAGAAAACTGAGTGCCGAAGAATTGATGCTTTTGAACTGTGGTGTTGGAGAAGACTCTTGAGAGCCCCTTAGAATGCAAGGAGATCCAACCAGTCCATTCTAAAGGAGATCAGTCCTGGGTGTTCTTTGGAAGGAATGATGTTAAAGCTGAAACTCCAGTACTTTGGCCACCTCATGCGAAGAGTTGACTCACTGGAAAAGACTGATGCTGGGAGGGATTGGGGGCAGGAGGAGAAGGGGTCGACAGAGGATGAGATGGCTGGATGGCATCACTGACTCCATGAACGTGAGTTTGAGTGAGCTCTGGGAGTTGGTGATGGACAGGGAGGCCTGACATGCTGCGATTCATGGGGTCACAAAGAGTTGGAAGTGATTGAGCGACTGAACTGAACTGAACCGAATTCAAGTGCAATAACATACGATAGAAAACTGTCATGACTAGAGGCACATTTAGCATAAATGCCAGAGTCCCATCGTGTCCTTTGTTAAACAGTACTTCTGTGTTGGTTCTTTACCACAAAAGCCTACTTTACCAAAAACCAAGCAACACAAACTTAAATTTGACCTAGTTTAATAGAAATGTGGGTTGTGGTTCAATTATTCAGCAATCGCTTACTAAGAATTTAAACAGTTTTTAACAACCAGTATAAATGCAATCCTTCTCTTGTGGTCTCCCTCAGAAACTAACAGTGCCATTTGTCACTGTCATGTACATACTGTAAACCCTCCCAAATAACCTGCATATGCAGAGAGAACTACATTTCTACAGACACCATATTTCAAATGGTGTGGACTTAGAGAGGTGTCATAGAATGGGTCTTGAGATGACGTTCCAGCTAATTCAAGCACCATTAACTTTTACATTTACTGTCCAGTTTACTGGCAGTGGTAATGAAACCTTGATTTTGCTCCATAATAGTCTATATTATTTTCTTCCTGTTTAATGAATAGACAAGCTCAAGGGGAGAGAATCCAGGAGTCCTGGTGTCAAGAGAATGGTCAGATTGGCCAACTAGCTGTGGTTCCCTGCACCATTTGGAACTATGTAGCTGAAATGAGAAGGTAAATAGGTGGTACAACCTTACAGCAGCTAACAGTCAGCCCTGCCCTGCTGGCCACACTCTGCTCAGTCTGCCAGGCAGGAAGCATTTCTAATAAAGAGAAAACTAAGGGTTATACACAGATTCCCATGTAAGAGCAAGCTAATGCCTTCCTGTTTCCTACTGGGTTTTGCAGGCCTCCTTCAGCTACTCTGGGATGTTAGAATAAGCAATCTGTTTTGAGCTTGAAAAGGTTTGATGTTCCTTTATGTGGGGGTGTTCAATTCATCAGAAAAAAAAAAGTGCCAGCCTCCTGCTCTCAGTAGTGTAGTATGGAAATGTAGCACATCCTACTCTGACATTTCTCTTCTGCCTCTTAAGCCCCCGTTGCAAGATTGTGGTTTCCAGATTGTTTTGCTTTTTCTTTCTCTAAATTAGTTTTACTTTTCATGCCAACAGTCTTCAGTTCAGTTCAGTTCAGTTCAGTCACTCAGTCGTGTCCGACTCTTTGTGACCCCATGAACCACAGCACACCAGGCCTCCCTGTCTATCATCAACTCCTGGAGTTTACCCAAACTCATGTCCATTGAGTCGGTGATGCCTTCTAACCATCTCATCCTCTATCGTCCCCTTCTCCTCCTGCCTTCAATCTTTCCCAACATCAGGGTCTTTTCAAATGAGTCAGCCCTTTGCATCAGGTGGTCAAAATATTGGAGTTGCAGCTTCAACATCAGTCCTTCCAATGAACACGCAGGACTGATCTCCTTTAGGATGGACTTGTTGGATCTCCTTGCAGTCCAAGGGACACTCAAGAGTCTTCTCCAACACCACAGTTCAAAAGCATCAATTCCTCAGTGCTCAGCTTTCTTCACAGTCCAACTCTCACATCCATACATGACCACTGGGAAAAACCATAGCTTTGAGTGCTGTACTCCCAGCCTTTAGGGGCAAGGTTTCCTGCTCTGCCTTGGCCCAGGCATCAACCTGCACCAGCTCTAGATCTAGCCCAAACCAACTCCCCAAAGAATCTCTTCTCTACCCTCAAAGTCTATGGAGACTTTACCCACTTCTGGTTTTTATAACCATTCATCTTCTAAATTGCATCCACCTCTACTGTTCCTTTCCCAGTCAGGGGAGGGAAAGAGGGCAGAGGTTATGATGTCTCCATTGCAAGTCTCTGATGGTTATCTCTTCATCTATCCTAGTAGACTACAGACTATGGAATTAGGGAGAATAAAAGATTAGTTATCCTCTGAGAACAGCTTTAATGTTAAACTACTTGGGAGTATCTAAATCTTTAAATGGAAAATAAGTGCAAGAAAAACAACCCACGAGTGAGGGTGGATTTTTAAGTTCTTAGTTAGAAGAGTTCTAGCTGTTTTTCAGATACAGGGTCTGATCATTCAAGCAGTTGCCGCAATGTAGAAATGGGAGCCACCAGGAACCAGGGCCAGATGACTTATTTTTAGTATTTAGACAAACGTCTTTGCACAATTTAGGTCTGAGAAGCAGGGTTCAGGATTTGGGATTTCTAGGGAAACAAGCCCAGCCCCACTTCCTCCCAATGTGGTGGTGGAGGAGGGTGCTTCAACTATGGGTGAAGCACCACATAGTTATGGAAGCCTTAGCTTCCTGGTGTAGCAGTTACACAGAGCAGTTTCCTTGACCTCAGGAATTTCCAGTCTTTAACAGATGAATGTGTAACATACAGACATACATCAATATACACACATACTATATTCACACATACAAAACAGGGCTGCACTAATTTTGTGTTGCAGGATGGGGGAGTCAAGGAGTACTGGGGAAATGGACACATTTTCAATAGGTTTCTCATATTTTTCCACATTTGCTTCTTTTTGTCCCCCTTCTCTACAAGGATGGTGTTTAAAAAAATTAATGCACATTTAATTTTCTTAAAAGTTTATGTCTTTTTCTTAAAAGACAAATATGTTTAATCAGTGAACTACTGAACTCCTCTGCTTCATTCTTCCTGGTAACCTATTAACAACTAGAATATGGTTCTTCAGAGTCCAACCTGAAAAATGCCAAGTGTGATGGTTAATTTTATGTGTTAACTTGGCTGAGCCACAGTGCCCAAATATTTGGTCAAACACCATTCTTAAAGTTCCTATGAGGGTGTTTTTTGTATGAGATATACATTTAAATCAGTGGACTTTGAGCAAAGCAGATTGCCGTCCTTAAGGTATGTGGGCCTCTTCCAATCAGCTGAAAACCTGACTAGAACAAAAGGCTTGACTTCCCCTGAGCAAGAAGGAATTCTACCAGCAAACTGCCTTTGGACTTAAATTATAACTCTTTACTGATTCTTCAGCCTGCTGATCTTCCCCATCAGATTTTGGATACACCAAGCCTGCATAATTGCAGAAACCAATTTCTTAAAATAAATTTCTTTATATATGTGTGTGCATATATACTGGTTCTGTTTCTCTGGAGAACCTTGACTAACACATTAAATTAATGTGAATTTGGAAAACAAAATGGAGTCTATTTCCAGATAGACTGTTGTTCATTGTAAAAAAAAAAAAAAAAAAAAGCAATAAGAACACACACATTTCTAATACTCTATACAAATAGATTTTGAGATAAAGGGCAGTTAAAAACCAGGCACTGTGATCAACTGTGAAACATGTTAAAACAAAGTAAATCTTAAAGAAAAAAGCACCACCATAAGAAGTAAGGAATTAAGACATCAAAAAAAAAAAAAAAAAAAAAATCCTAGATTCTTACTGAGGGACTATCTAAGGCAAGCCAGACAGACATGAAGCTTTAAGCTGACATGCTGGCAGAGGCTTCAACTCAGGGCTGCTGATTTCAATCTCTTGACAGTAGTGGTTTTCAATAAACCAATGCCATGATTCCTCTGCACACTCAAGAGCCATTGGCTCCCTGGTTAAGAGAATAAACTCTGAAGTTTTGCTATAGTCTAATACGTGATTCAGGTCATATTACTTAACCTCTCTGAGATTCTCTACCTTATCCAAAGCATGAAGATAACAGAACCCTGTAAGGTTACTATGATGATTAAATAATGGATGCACAGTGCCAAGTTCATGGTCTGGTCTGGAACATAGTAATTATTATTACCTCCACATGACATTAATTTTATTTCCTCTTTGCTTTCTCATTCAACTTCAGGATTTATTAGGTTTGGTTTCCTCCCCATCATTCAACTGAAAGCAGGCAAGAGCATATCCTAACCGGCCTCCTTTCCAAATCCAATGACCTTTTTTATCAAATCTCCTTCATCTCTGTATCCAGTTTGCCTATCAATTAGTCATTAAAACTGTATTGCACAACTGCTCTGGACCATACAGTGGGCCACATGTAAGGTACACAGTGGTGAATATGTCAGGTGCAATCCCTACCCTCATGGAACATTCAGGCTTGTGCTGGGACTTTAACTTCAACAAGTAACTGCATGTAACCATATTAAGAAATTATACAATCAAAGAAAAGAACAGTATGCACTAAAAGAGAGTGACAGAAGGGATATTTCATCAAGGAGTGTCAGGGAATTTCTGGGACCAGAGAAGGCAGGTTCCCTCCCACAGAAAGAACAGCAGCAAGTGGGAAGACCGTAAGGTAGAAAAGAGCTTCTCAGAGTGAAGGAAATAAAACAGCATCCACGTAGTTGGACAAGAGGAAGGGTGGTATGAAATGAACCCGGAGAACAGGCATGGGCTTAGTGATACAGGGCCTTGTAAATCATGCTGAAGGTTTAGACTGAATTCCAAGGGCAACTTGGGGCCATTGGAGGACTCTGAGCCAGAGATGATACAATCGCTGTGGCTGTGATCTGGAGAATGGATTAGAATGGATTAGAGACTGAGAGATCAGTTGGTTAGGGGGTTTCTGGTTATGAATGCTGAAAATGGAAGTAGACACACAAGTAGAAGAATCTGAGATAAAATTTTGGTGGAAAATTGAAAGAATCTGGAGATGAACTGGATGTGGAAAATAAAGACGAGAGAAATAAAGTGTAGTTGCTCAGATGGGTCCAACTCTTTGCGACCTCATGGGCTGTTAGCCCATCAGGCTCCTCTGTCCATAGGGATTCTCTGGGCAAGAATACTGGAGTGGGTTGCTATTTCCTTCTCCAGGGGATGTTCCTGACCCAGGAATTGAACCTGGGTCTCCCTCATTGCAGGCAGATTCTTTATCATTACTCCCAAGCTCAACTTTGAGCATCAGGCTGAATAACTGAGCCATTTACCAAGAAAAGACACAAAGTCACTGTCTGGGGAAAGGACCAGGATCTGAATATTTCCAGAAATCTCCCAGATGATTCCAATGGCTAGTCCCAGTTGAGAAAAATCAAACAAGAGGGGTGGTATAGAAGATAGTAGTTAAGTTTAATGACTAATGATTGTATATTTCTTTGGAGGTAGCTTGCCTTGTTCAAAATTTGTCACTGGGGAAGCTGGCTTCCTCATTTGTAAAATGGAAATAACAACAGAACATATGTTACGGAGCTGTTGTAAACCATTAATCTTATAAAATATCTGGAACGTTTTCAAGCTACCCTTCTTACATCAGTCAGTTGAATCACCCAGGTGCTTTCACATCTCCAAGCTCTTGCTTCTCCTTTTGCTTCTTCCACGTTGTGATATCCTATATTCTCTTCAGAGAGAGTCTTCCTTGACAACTCCCCCTACTACCACCATCCCCAGCCAATCATCAGGGCCATTTCTCCTGGTGCATGATCATAGAATTTAACACATTCCGTTCCATTCAGTCGCTCAGTCGTGTCCAACTCTTTGTGACCCATGGACTGCAGCACGCCAGGCCTCCCTGTTCATCATCAACTCCCGGAGTTTACCCAAACTCATGTCCACTGAGTCGGTGATGCCATCCAACCATCTCATCCTCTGTCGTTCCCTTCTCCTCCTGCCTTCAATCTTTCCCAGCACCAGGGTCTTTACAATTATTTCTTTATTTGTTTGTCTCCTGAACAAGACTTTAAACTTCTGGAAGTAACCAGCCTTATCTTAAATAAATGTATGTCCACAGAACTTACTCTGATGTCATAGACTGAAATCCAGAATGAATTTGTTGGATTTAACTGAATTCAGCTAAATTAAAAAACATGCTACCCTCAGGGACCAGATCTTATAAACTCTGGTTTAACTATGTTGTCATATGATACAAACACAGCAAGTTAACACTCAAGGGATATAAAAAATTTACCCTAAATGGCTATTTAGGCACAAGCTTAAGCCTAAACCAGTCATGCCAAACATAACACCTTCTTATCTGCCTCTCACCTCTGCTTTGTTCTTCCTGGGCAATGTGGGGCCCATGCCTTTCTGAGGAACAGAAGAAGGGGGAAGGCAGTTGGGGAGGAAGAGACATACTCCTACAACTTTACAAAACCTTCCTTCACTCCTTAATGGGGGAAAGGAAGGTAGAGAGAGCTGCTGCATGTGCTAGAAGAAGCATGTCAGATTGGTTTGAGACCTCTGTACCCCCGCGGCTTGGTATAGTCAGTCTAAACACCAGTAGGCAAATACCAGTGACATTACAGGCAGAGCAAACTGGCCCAGAACAATTTTTGTAAGAGACCCATGGTTTTCATCATGACCTTGTATGGGAGCAAAACTTGATCTCCTTCATGCTAAAGCTTCTGGAGCCTTCAACCTCCAAAAAGCATGCATGATGGACTGGTTGTACACTTTAAACCAAAGTATCTTCAGAATCCAACCCCACTCATGTTAATGCTTCGGGAGACCTCAATCTCCAGAAAGTATGCAGGAAATAGTGGTCAGGCATCTGAGACTGAAATAACCTGATAAAAGGTTTGGATTCCTGAGAGAAAAGATGAAAAGAATTTGTCATTCTTTAATCTCAAGGCAAATGGGCATAGCAGGAGGCAGTTTGAAATGTATAAACTGACAGTTTTTTGAGCCAAACAAATCTGTGTCTAGTCCTGACTCATTCACTTTTTAGTTCCTATGCTCATTAAAATTAATACTAAATAATAATGATAATAACAACAGCTAACACCTACCAGTCTATCCTAAAGGAGATCAGTCCTGGGTGTTCATTGGAAGGACTGATGTTGAAGCTGAAACTCCAGTACTTTGGACACCTGATGCAAAGAGCTAATTCATTTGAAATGATCCTCCCTGATGCTGGGAAAGATTGAGGGTAGGAGGAGAAGGGGATGACAGAGGACGAGATGGTTGGACTCACCGACCATCACCGACTCAATGGACATGAGTCTGGGTAAGCTCTGGGAGTTGGTGATGGACAGGGAGGCCTGGCATGCTGCAGTTCATGGGGTTACAAAGAGTCGGACACGACTGAGTGACTGAACTGAACTGAACACTTACATATGTTTATTACATGCCAGACTGTTCTAAGTGTCTTACATATGTTAACTCATCTTAGTCCTGAGAAAAATAAAATCCACCAAGGAAGACACTCCTACCATACTTTACAGTGAAAGAAACAGTCCTTCACTGTTAGAATGATTGAGTAAATGGTACATGCTAGTAAAGAGCAGAGCCAGGATTCAAACCTAGGCAGTGTAGGTTCTGAATCCATGTAGTCTGGCTTCAAACACCAGGCTTACATCCACTGCATTTCCCTGCCTCCATGTGCCTCAGTACATCATCTGACTTCGAGAATCTATGTTTCATTGTCAAGTGGGTATAATGAGGCCAACCTTAGTGATGTGTTGAAGGATATGGTGTAGGGAGAATCCTGGATACCAAAGGAGCACCTAGATAGATGAAGTGCCTTTAATTTTCAACCTGTACGCTCATAATGTATTATGTGAATTCTGCTGCTGCTGCTAAGTCACTTCAGTCGTGTCCGACTCTGTGTGACCCCATAGACGACAGCCCACAAGGCTCCCCCATCCCTGGGATTCTCCAGGCAAGAATACTGGAGTGGATTGCCATTTCCTTCTCCAATGCATGAAAGTGAAAAGTCAAAGTGAAGTCACTCAGTCGTGTCCGACTCTTAGCGACCCCATGGACTGCAGCCTACCAGGCTCCTCCATCCATGGGATTTTCCAGACAAGAGTACTGGAGTGGGGTGCCACTGCCTTCTCCGATGTGAATTCTAGGAAAATGCTAATAAAAGTCGGTTATCTAGAGTATCTATTTTGGGGGGTTCCAAAATCACTGCAGATGGTGATTACAGCCATGAAATTAAAAGACGCTTACTCCTTGGAAGGAAAGTTATGACCAACCTAGACAGCATATTGAAAAGCAGAGACATTACTTTGCCAACAAAGGTCTGTCTAGTCAAGGCTATGGTTTTTCCAGTGGTCATGTATGGATGTGAGAGTTGGACTGTGAAGAAAGCTGAGCACTGAAGAATTGATGCTTTTGAACTGTGGTGTTGGAGAAGACTCTTGAGAGTCCCTTGGACTGCAAGGAGATCCAACCAGTCCATTCTAAAGGAGATCAGTCCTGGGTCTTCTTTGGAAGAAATGATGCTAAAGCTGAAACTCCAGTACTCATTGGAAAAGACTCTGATGCTGGGAGGGATTGGGGGCAGGAGGAGAAGGGGTCGACAGAGGATGAGATGGCTGGATGGCATCACTGACTCAATGGACGTGAGTTTGAGTGAACTCTGGGAATTGGTGATGGACAGGGAGGCCTGGCATGCTGCGATTCAGGGGGTTGCAAAGAGTCGGACACGACTGAGCAACTGAATTGACCTGATCTAGAGAATCCAAGAACAGCAAATGTATGGGTGGGTGGTTGGACTAATTGGATGCTCCAGAATGTACTTTTCTGAAATTTTAATTGATCCAGAAGGCAGTTTTAGTCTATAAAGTCAATTATCTCAATACTTCTAAATAAACAATGGCTTCTGTTGTCAACAGAAGCCCACCAAAGAGCAACAACCAGCTGGAGGTATGAGTCAAAAGGCTGGAGAGCCTGAGGGAAAACAATTATTTAGATCTGGAGCAGCCAGTTCCAGAAAAGTTACTGATGCATGATCAGAACATTTCCAGAAGAGAAGAGGGAAGGCCAGTGTAATGAGAGGAACCTGCATGATCAAAGGCACTGAGGTGTGAATGAGAACTCCCTTTTCTCAGGGTCAGAGCAGAGTGAACAGTGAACAACAGCAAGGATGACGGAGGCCTGGGAAGCTGGACAGGGTGATGGATGTCACACAGTGGAGTGTGGATTTCATTCTATGTGTGACAGGGAGCCACCAAGAGTTTTAGAAAGGACATCAGACTTGTGCTTTAGCAAGACAATTCATGCAGTGTTGTGTGTGGATGAAAGTGGAAAGTAGACATCAGGGAGACCCATTTTGAGGCAGAAAGTATAACAGAATTTTTTTTCACACCAATATATTAAAATATACACCAAAATACACCACTGTATTAAAATCTTGAGAGAGAAGGACCAAATATTATTTGCACTAAGAATGAAAATAAATCATTACTGCCTCTAATGAGATTAAATTAAAAAACTGTAGTTCTTAGCAAAACTGCCACGTAAAATTATAGACACACAAAGAAAATAATTGTAGAAGTATGCACATATTTCCACCAGAGAATGGAATCTGGACAAAGTGGGCGAAGTAAGCAAAGAAGTAAACAGTGTTCAGAGCTTAAGAAATTCCTTGCTTTTCACCAAGAAGGGCCAACACTGTTTTCTTTGAATTGGCTCTTGTACTTCCTTGAAAAGAAATTGATGGTGTTGTGGGAAATTCAACTATTGAAATAACAACGAAAACTGCAACCCAATATGAGGAAACTGGTATTATGTCACAGAGACAAGTCACTGAACTTTTGACCTGCACACCCAAAAAACTGGAGAGAATGTTTCAAAAGAATCAAGTCTGAATAATAGAAAACAGCCTACCACTTCCCCTCATCCACATCTGACCTTGGGGGGACAGACAGGAACTTGGCTAACTTAGGTCGTCCACACTGGTCATTAATTCTCCACAGAATCCAAAGCCAAAATACTGTTTCTTCAAGGTCCCTCCCAAGACCCTCTTTCTAAGTGACATGTTCCCTCACTGAATATTCTTCCCCATACTGATCATTCTCACTACTTGTATGGGTAATTAGTCTAAATATTTGTTCTTCTCAAACAGGGCCTTTTAACTATTCTTTAAATATTTTATGTATACATAGTTTGTTTCTCCAATTTAACAGTAAGCATTTAAAGTGGGAATATTTGGGTATATTTTTATAATACTTTCATTGGGGCATACAAAAAGAAAAAACAATAAAGCCACAGTAACAATAACAGCTAAGCCAGTCTGAATGCTAGCCATGTTTTCAGCATTGTTTCAAAAGCTATACATGTATTAATCACTACAACAACTACATGAGGTTGATGCCATTACTGCCCTCAGTTTACACTTGAGGAAACTGAAATATAGGAGAGGTAATTATTTTTACCACAGTTACACAGCTTGTATGCATATGATCTCAGGAAGTCTGATACCAGAATTGTGCTTCAAAGTACCATTTAATGTATTATTTTATTTGAATTTGAATTCAAAAAGAAATTTGAAAATTAGAGGTGCTAGGTAGGAACTGGAGGCATGATCTGAGATCAAGTAAGGTTTGGTTTTTTAAAACTTTGAGAAACAATTAATTTTCGTAGCCTCCAAAAGATTTTGTGGGCCATCATACACAGGGTCATCTTTAACTTGGACACCAAGGGAAACATGGTGTCCTGGACCTCTGCCTCCACTGTGTTGCCTCTATTTTAATTCGCTGTCATTTACTGTGACCTAAAAATAATATGAATAAAGCAGATACAGTGGTAGTAAGTAGAAGATGCATACCAAACAGAAAACATATTCACTTCTCACTGAACCAATAAACTCTTCTCTCACTTTCTATTTAGTTAATGGCTGTGACTGGCATGTGAGAAGAGTGAGGAGAAATGACTTCAGTGGCCCCACAGGAGTTCGGAGCAGAGAACAGGGCATCATCTGGTCTGGCACTGTTCTTGGGCACCAAGTCCCTCGTCTACCACCACAGTAAGTACCTGCCTTCCTTTAAGCCAGAACAGCACACCCCACTGGAAAGCAGGATTGAGCTGTGAAAGCAACAGGTACTATCTCCAAGCTGTCCTGGTCTTTGAGGCTTTGTGTTCTTGAGTGGTCTACACATTGTGTTTCAAATTCAATTTTTCTAGTGTACAGCTTGGCCTTAACTTTCCTCTCTCTCAGGTTTCAGTATACTCTCTTCTCTAGTTCTATCCCTATGCTCACTTGAGTACCTGGCCAGCCCGCCATATTCTCATGAAGGGAGGGTTTGACCATAGGTAATATCTTATCAGAGTACAGACTCTGGACCAACCTGCACCTTAACTCACTCCTACCCTTATCATACCCATCATGTATCATGCACAAGGCCTATTCTGGGCATAACTGGCAGCAGGGACATTGTAATAGGACACCTGAGGCCCTACTAGGTAAGCCTCTGGTAGTGACATGACAAGTAAGCCATCAAACCACTGTGCTGCCCTGAGACCACCACGTAAGAGAGCCTGGCCAGCCTCCATGAGAAGAGAGACCACTGCAGTCAATACACAGAACCAACCTCGAGAAATGTGGGTGAGGTCGTCTTGTCTCTGCTGTGCTGACAGATGACTGCAGCTGTATCAGAAGTGACCCCAGGCAGGGCAACAAAAGAATCACCCAGCTGAGCCCTGGCTCCTCAGATCTCAGACCTTCCCTGCCCAAACTGCTAAGATGTAGTAATTTATGAGCAGATAATAGTAAGTAGATTTTGGCAAGGTTTGTTACGAAGAAATAGATAACTTCTAAAAACTCCAAGTGAAAATTGAGAAAAGAATCTTAATATCTCTTAAAGTTATACCATGATACAACATACTATCTTCTTCAACAGTCACCATTAAACCATTAAACCAAGGTATAGTGTCTACCTGCCCTTTCACTACTGCCACGACTACAACAACATCATGCATGCACACATTCTCCAATCTCTTGCCTGCTCTATCAGATGTTCTTCTGGACTTTCCATTTCTCTGTGTCCATATTGCTATATTTCTAGCTCAGTCCTTTTAACTAATCCCATTCCCATATTTCCAGTTTCTTCAGTCTATGAAGAGTAGCCATCACTTACTATGAAAGTGATGGTACTTACAGTACCATCTGGTACTGTACTTACAGTATGAGAAACTGTCAGCTTCTCACTATCAACTTATCAAGCAGACACCATTGTTCTGTTCACTTGGTTTAAGAGAAAGCTTAAGTATAGTAGATTAAGTCTACTCAAAGTCACAAAGCTAGTAATGGTTGATGGAGCTAGGATTTGAATCCAGGCAGAAAGCCTCAAATTCAAACCCTTAAAATTTATGCTATACAAACTCTCCAGGTGACCCCTCAACCCCCAGGCACTCCAGACTTTACATTTCAAAACCAAACTCATCCTTTTTCTCTTACAAACCTCACATTCCCTTCTTTGATAAATACCATTTACTTACATGCCCAAAGAATAAACTTCCCACACATCTGATGAGGAACCTCACCCCCTGGAATCCATGCACTCTTATTCATCTCGCTATCACTGCCTTACATCAGGATATCATTATTTTCATCTTAAATAACTGCAAATAGGCTTGCTGCTAGTCTCCTTACCTGTGACTGGATGGGTGAGTCACTTTTCCTCTTCACTATCTTTTTGTTTTCCCTCAATCCATACCTACATCATTAAGGATATACTTTGCCAGCAGAATATACCATGATAGGTACAAGACAGTTGGCCATACTGATATGAGTATGACTATGTACGATTACTGGAGCTTGTGGGTGTGTGTTTGTGTGCGTGTATGTGTAAGAGGTAAGTGTTGCTTGTGAATAGGGCAACCAATTCCTTCCAGTTTGCCCCACCAAATTTCCCCTATTTTTGCACTAAGAGTCTTGCATCCCAGAAAACTGCTGCCTTCCAGGCAAAACCCAACAACTGGTCAGCCTTCCAGAGGGAGTGACTGAGTACAGGATTTAACTAAGTGACTCAATGTGGAAGGCTGTGCTGATGTTCTGTCTCCACTGAAGCCAGTTGACATTATGGCTTCTCTCTCTCCCTTTCATAAAACTAACCAGAAACAGGAGTGATAATAAATGCCACCAGTCTCTTATATCCTCATTTAAATCAACCTACCAGCATCCTCTGAAACAGATGACTGTGGTGTGCTTCTTAAAATACGGTCTTCACTTGGTTTCCAGCCCTCACACTGCCCTGACTTTTCTCTAGTCTTAATCTCTCAACCTTCTTTGATGACTCCTCTTTCATTGTCTATCTTCATGTTGGAAAGCCCCAACTTTCTGTTTGGCCCTAGTGATTTTTCTCTTCCAGTATCTACTGGATACATGACTTATCTAATACACTGTCAAGTTCAGAATCAATTACAGAATAGATATACAGTTAAGAAGAGGAGATTAAAATGTCACTTTGTTACTGATTTTTAATATACTGGAGAATATGGTTGAGTCACAGATAACTGGGCTTGCTAATAGTTTAGTGATGAACCCATGCAGAGATAGTTACATTTAGACAACCACAGGTTTCTCCCAAAGCAAACAGACTTTGGAAAACTCACAATATAAAAGATTAGAAAATGTATATTCTCTGAAGGTAGATATCCCCAAAAGATACACGGAATTAATTAACTATGAATAGTGCATCTGTCTTCCAAAATGACCAATTAGTTACGTCAACCCTCCTCCCCTGGGGAACAGTGACTAAGAGGACAGTAAGAAGTCAGGACTGGGACACTGATAGCAGTTGGGCTTCCCTTGTAGCTCAGTTGATAAAGAATCTTCCTGCAATGCAGCAGACCCGGGTTCAATCCCTGGGTCAGGAAGATGCCCTGGAGACGTAAATGGCAACTCACTCCAGTATCCTTGCTTGGAGAATCCCTTGGACAGAGGAGCCTGGAAGGCTAGACCATGGGCTTGCAAGTGTTGGACACAATATACCAATTTACTTTAATGACTTTCTACTACATCTCCAGCTTCAACCTCTTCCCTGAGATTCAGATTTACATGTCCACCCACCTACCCAGCCTCTCTGCCTTAAAGTCTAATAAGCATTTCAAACTCAACATGTATAATAGAGAACTTGAATTTTTCATTATCCTCTTCACTTCTGGGTTAGTTTGCTAGGTTTGCTTGGGTATTGCTATGCCATAATAAAATGCCATAGGCTGAGAGGCTTAAACAACAGAAATTTATTTTCTCAGTTCTGGAAGCTGGAAATCTAAGATCAAGGTGCCAGCAGGGTTGGTTTCTCCATGGCTTGGTTTCTCCAAGTCCCTCTCCACGGCTTGCAGACAGCCTCCTTCTCATTTACTTCACATGCCTTTTCTCTGTGCATATGCATCCCTGATGTCTTTCTCTTCTTATAAGAACACAAGCCATGTTAGATTAGAGCCTGTCTTATGAACTTATTTAACCTTAATTTCCTCTTTAAAGGTACTATCTCTAACTACAGTCACATTGGGAATTAGGGTTTCCAAACAGAAACTGGGAGAAAGACAGAATCCAGTCCATTAAAAACATTTTTCCACAATCTGGCCCCATTTCAGGAAATGGCACTACCACTGGCCAGTTGCCAAAACTTTAGGAATTGAGTAGGACGTATCCAGCACATTAGCAAGTTATTAACACCATTTCCATATCCCACCACCTCCATTACAGACTCTAGGTTCAACCATTATCTTATACCTGCTCTATTGAGACAGTCTCCTAAATGGTTTTCCTGCTTCCTTCTTGCCTTTCCTGCTTCCTTTCATGCCCTGCCATAGTCTATCTTCCATATATCCATCAGAGGTATCTTTAAAAGTAAGTCAGATGTTACTGCTTCTCTGATTTGAACACTCCAATGGCTTCTCATTACTCTAGAATAAAACCCAGTATAGTCTCTGACTCACCATGATCTATCCCTTACCTAGCTATCCTTACTGCACATCACACTTCCCTACCATTCCCTCAATTTCAGTCACTTTGGCCTCCTTGATTTTATTAAAGCAGGAAAAGCTCATTTCTGTGTCACAAGCATTGCAATGTGGTGGTCCTTGTCCTTCTGCCTGGAACTCTGTAGGATTGTTTTCCCCTTTTAATTTTATTTATATCTCTACAATTGTAACTTCCCTAGTAGAATCTTCCTTGACTTCCTTATTTACAATACACTTTCCCCCTACCATGACTCTCTACTCAACTTACCCTCCTCTGTTTTCCCTCAAAGCCTTTATGACCACCTGAAACTACAAATCAAATTTGTATTTGATTAGTTGTTTACTGTTAGTCTTTTCTATCAGACTGGAAGCTTTGAGAAGCTTCTTGTTCTCTATGGTACTGAGAACAGTTCTTTAACACAAAACAGAAAATTTGATCATGCTATTTCCTTTCTTAAGTGCTCCAGCATCTGACTTCCCACCCAGTTAAAATCTTAGCATTTTATGCAGTATATAATAAAGTTTTCCTACTCTTCAGTTTCACCTCTAGCTACTCACCATGCAGCCTGAGCTCCAGCCCCTAATAACCTTTTCAAGACCAGAGTCATGCTCACTCATCTTGGAATGTTTGACCTCTAGCATAGTACCTAGCACAAAATGGCTACAAAGTAACTGACCTTAAGTGGCAGGAATTATTATAAAAGCAGAGCGCATAAAGTGTCTGCATTTTACATTTAACTAGTTTGCTACTATGTTGATAAAATGGTGATAATAAAATTATCCCTACCAATCCCACAGGTTTATTGCTTTTTCAAAAAAATCAAATTCATTAGTATTTATAAAGCACCTGCTATGTGCCTGGCACCATCACAGGTGGTGGGAATACATTAGTGAGTAGATCAGATGAAGATTTCAGCCTCCATGGAATTTATGCTCTAGTAAAGGGAAGATATTTAAACACACACACACAGGCACACACACACACACCCCCAAGTGCAACAGAGAGAACCAAATCAAGAAAGAAGAGTGAAGAGTATCTGCTGCAACGCATATCACATTTCACATCTGGTGGTCAGGGAAGTCCTTACAATGACATTTGAACAGAGACTTGAAAGTGTTGAGGGAACAAGCCAGGTAGGAAGTTCTGGGGAAAGAACATTCCCTTCAGAGGACACAACAAAGGCAAAGGCCCTGAAACAAGAGCATGGTCTACAGAGCTCAAGGCTACATTAAAGGTCATAAAATAAGTGCCGGTATATACAAAAGGATCAAATTAGACGTATGCTCCCAGACCAAAGTTGAATTGAAGGTAGGAGGAGAAGGGAACCACAGAGGATGAGATGGTCGAATGGCATCACCAACTCAATGGCCGTGAGTTTGATTAAACTCCGGGAGTTGGTGAGGGACAGGGAGGCCTGGCATGCTGCAGTCCATGGGGCCACAAAGAGTGGAACACAATTGAGTGACTGAACTGAACTGAACTGATAATAAATTTAATAAATAACAAAGCATCTCTGGATAATTCCCCAATATTTGGAAACTAAATAACACTTCTAACCACCCCATGGATCAAAGAAGAAGTTAAAGGGAAAATTAGAAAGTACTTTAAACTGAATGAAATTGAAGACACAAAATATCCAAATTTTGTGAAATTTATAAAACTAAAACACCTATATTAGAAAAGAACAAAAGTTTGAAATTAATGACTTGAGCTTCTGTCTTAAGAAGCCAAAAAAATAAAAGCATATAAAACCCAAAGTAAGGAGAATAAAATATACTGATAAAGATCAGAGTAGAAAATAATGAAATAGAAATCACAAAAAAAAAAAAAAACAAGAGAGAGAAACAATTAAAAAAAAGAAACTTACTCTTCAGGAAATCAATAAAACTGATAAACCTCTCATAAGCAAGATCAGAAAAAGAAGACATAAACTACCAATATCAGGAAGGAGAGAAGTTACATGACAAATTCTACTGCTATTAAAAGAAAAATAAAGAAATATTATGAACAACTTTATGCCAAGGAATGCAACTAACCTTGCTGAAACATACAAATTTCTGGAACAATGTAGGCTACCACAGCTTATATAGAAAAGAACAGATAGTGAATAGCCCTATATCTATGGTTCAAGATGGTGGAGTAGAAGGAAATGTCTTCATCTCCTCCTGCGAGAGCACCGAAATCAAATCTATTTTTAAATGCCATCTATTAAAGTTGAATGAAAACCCTTTCCACAAAAACATCTAGGACCAGATGATTTCATTAGTGAATTCCACCAAACATTTAAGCAAAGTGTAATACCTATTCTAAACAAACTTTTCTAAAAAATTTAACAAGAGGGAAATTAAAAGATGCTTGCTCCTTGGAAGAAAAGTTATGACTAACCTAGACAGCACAGTAAAAAGCAGAGACATCACTTTGCCAACAAAGATCCATATAGTCAAAGCTATGGTTTTTCCAATAGTCATGTATGGATATGAGAGGTGGACCATATAGAAGGCTGAGGACTGAAGAACTAATGCTTTCAAACTGTGGTGCTGGAGAAGACTCTTGAGAGTTCCCTGGACAGCAAGAAGATCAAACCAGTTAATCGTAAAGGAAATCAAACCTGAATATTCATTGGAAGGACTGATGCTGAAGCTCTGATACTTTGGCCACCTGATGCGAAGAGCCAACTCACTGGAAAAGACCCTGATGCCAGGAAAGATTGAGGGCAGGAGGAAAAGGGGGCAACAGAGGATGAGATGGTTGGATGGCATCACTGACTCAATGAACATGAGTTTGAGCAAGTTCCGGGAGATTGTGAGGGACAGGGAAGCCTGGCGTGCTACATAACAGTTCATGAGGTCACAGAGAGTAGGACACGACTTAGTGACTGAACAACAGTACTTGCCAACTCATTCTCTGAGACCGGCATTATCTGATACCAAAACCAGGCAAAGATAGTAATGAAAACTAAAGCTCTTATGAGAATAGATGTAAAAATTCTTAACAAAATTTTAGCAAGTTGACTGTGACAATATATAAAAAAGGTAATAGCTCAGGGTCAAGAAAGGGTTTATCCCAGATGTACAGTGTTATTAACAGAAAAAGAGCAAGGAGGCCCAGGTGCCTAGACTAAATGAGTCGTGAAACTGAGCTAAGATCTGAAAAGAGGAACTAGGTCATGAGAGCAACAGCATAGGTTCTAGATCACTTGACTTAATTGGTTTTAGTGGCCCTAAGCTGAATGCACAATACTAATGGTGAGAATTTGAGACCCTTTTATAGGCAAAAAAGGAAGATTTGGGGGGAGAGTGACAGAGAGAACTGTCAACCTCAATGTAAAGCCTTAGACTTTAAATCTGAGAAGCTATTACAGAGTTTTGAGCAGAGGAGTGATATAATAACATGGCTTGACTCTGTTTTAATAATCTATTTTGTTGAGAACATATTTTAGTAGAGTAAGGTTAGACACAAGTAAACCAAATAATAACATGTAAATGAAAGTATTTTATAAATTATAAGTCAAATACTGTGATAACTTAGTCATTTCTTAGCACATCATTTCTGACATTCATTCTGCTCTACATATATTTCTTACAAAGAATAGACTTTTAATAAAATACACTTTGATAGGGAGGGCTCTCAGAGAAATGTGGGAATCTTGCTTGGTTGTGGGGTGAACACTGAAGTACAATGGAGTTCATCAAACCTTCTTACTACACATCCCTCAGTTTAATTATCATAAACAAAATGTAATGTTTAATGGTAGGACCTTAGAATAATATTACACTCCTAATGCCATGGTCCTGACTTGATTGTGATGCCAGAAATACATAATATTTAACATTTTCCCAAAGCATTGGTCTCTCCTAGATCAGCCATCTGCAGTCCTTGTCTTCCTGACTGATGGTATCTTACAGGATTTAACTCCTACTTGTGTCAGAGTAAGCCTGAAGAAGCTTCATCTACTACTAGGCACAACAGGGTGTGAAGTTTCCAAGGCATAAAGATATTAGAAATGGTATTTATTTGCAATGACTGGAGACAACTTAAAACTCCCAGAAAGTGAAAAACTAGAAAGACCGAGGAAGAAGAGCCAAAAATATAACCAGATTAATGAAACCAAGGACCAAGTCCAAGATGTAAAGCACCAGTGGGTGACAACTTCATGTCCAGGACAGCTGGAATCAGAATTTTTGTTCAATGTTGTGGATATGGAATAAAAAATAGAGTTTTCTTTTATAAAAGATTTGGAATATGCTCAGGGGTAAAATGGCCATTTTAAAACATATGTAATACAACACATGCTTAATTTTTTGTTCAAGGTCATAATGATTTAGTTTGTTTCAGCACTCCTAACAGAATAATACAATGGTGAGAGTGCTAAGTCCCCTCACAGCTGGACAGGGAAGACTTTTTTGGAAGAAGTAAATACCAGGTGGAGAATTATCAACATCATCCACACATAAGTCAGTTCTGCTGACATGAAAATGTTTTTCACAGGTAGTCTTTGCAGTTTCTATTTAGCACACAGGCCTTCTACCTGGGAAAGTCCAGCTTGGTGATGACATTTCGGTCCAGCTCACAAAGTTACCTGTGCTTCAGGGTAATGTTTTTTAAAGCTGAACATTATTTGGAAAACAAAAGTGATGAGCCAACTAACCCACACATGTCATATTGAAATCTTAGGAGGAAATTACTGCCTACAAAACACATACACATACGCACACAACCACTTTTTAACATTTTTTAGTTTCACCGAGTTCTATTTAGTTGACTTCGGAATGTTTGAAACATATGAGAATGTTTGAAAATTTCTGAGAAATTTTGTTTCAATAATTTTCTTATAGAAATGTTCGGGAAATAAAAGTGTTTTATTTTATTCATTTACATATTCACTCAGTAAGCAAATGCTGAAATGTATCCTCAATAGTTAGCACTCAGCTTATAACAATGAAAAATTGAGGTTCATGTACTCAAGGACTTTAGTGAAGAATAGGAGCATATGCAAGTAGCTATAATTCAAAGAGACAAGGTGATCAGAGAAGTATAAACAAAGTACTTGGGGTTAAAGAGAAGTAAGTGTCTAACTGCCAGGGTCTTTGAAGAGCAACAGAAAGAGTTATATAAAACTTCAATCTTCATGGATTAGAAAGAATTTATGAAGATGAGAAGCAGAAAGCACGACATTTCAAGCAGAGAGAATAAAACCTGAAGGTACAAAAGAGCATGTTAAGCCTTATGCCATATTGAAGAAGCCTTCTACCTTTGGTACCCCCAATACCTAGCACCTAACCAGTAATTAATCAGATGGTGATTGCAGCCATGAAATTAAGAGATGCTTATTCCTTGGAAGGAAAGTTATGGCCAACCTAGATGTTGATGTATGGCAAAACCGATACAATATTGTAAAGTAATTAGCCTCTAATTTAAATTTAATTAAAAAAAAAAAAAGCAGAGACATTACTTTGCCAACAAAGGTCCGGCTACTCAAGGCTATGGTTTTTCCAGTGGTCATGTATGGATGTGAGAGTTGGACTGTGAAGAAAACATAGAGCCAAAGAATTGATGCTTTTGAACTGTGGTGTTGGAGAAGACTCTTGAGAGTCCCTTAGAATGCAAGGAGATCCAACCAGTCCATTCTAAAGGAGATTAGTCCTGGGTGTTCATTGGAAGGACTGATGCTGAAGCTGAAACTCCAATACTTTGGCCACCTCACGTGAAGAGTTGACTCATTGGAAAAGACCCTGATGCTGGAAGGGATTGGGGGCAGGAGGAGAAGGGGACAACAGAGGATGAGATGGCTGGATGGCATCACTAACTTGATGGACATGAGTTTGGGTAAACTCCGAGAGTTGGTGATGGACAGGGAGGCCTGGCGTGCTGCGATTCATGGGGTCGCAAAGAGTCGGACACGACTGAGCAACTGAACTGAACTGATCTTGTGATTGAGAATGAAAATGTTGTGATCATTTTGTGCTTATTATGAACTTTTGATGATGACTATAATGATGACAAAACAGGATCATGCTATAGAACTTGATCAAAGTGTCCATGTGGCTATGCTAACCACTTATTTACTACCACAATCAACCTGCTTGCACTTTCCATTTTCAAACCCTTCAGTGTACTCTGAGAAAGTACAGTATCAAAACTTCACACACACAACCAAATTGTTCCAAAATAAATCAGGAAAGTAATAGAGATGATAGAATAAAGAAAATTAGTACAAACTAAGATTGGACTAATTCTATTACGTATACCCTAATATATAGGGTCTTTATAGACTATAGGGTCTCTATAGTCTTTAAAATAAAAACAATTTATCACTAGACTAAAAATAAACAGAATGTACAGCCCAGAAGTAGAAGCTATTAGATATAGCATCATGATAGTCAATAAAGGAGACATCATTAATCAACAAGAAAGTGAAGGTTTGGCCAATAACTGCTGTCTGAGTGATTAGTTAGCAATTTGGAAAAAATCTATTTAGAACCTTATTTCATTTCACTCAACCAAAACAAATTGTAGAAAAATTAAGGAAGTAAATATAAAAAATCAATATGTATATCTATGGCTGATTCATATTGATATTTGGCAGAAACCAACAAAATTCTGTAAAGCAATTATCCTTAAATTAAAAAATAAATAAATTTTTTAAAAGCAATAAAGCATAAAAAATTAGAAATTAGTTGGAAGAAAGAAGCTACATGAATATTTATCAAGTGTCTAGAGGCAAAACGATTTACTAAGCTTAAAAATGATAAAAGACATAAGGGAGAGAATGAAAGATTACACTATATGAAAATACAAAACTTCATATACAAACTCTGAAAATCATGAGCTTAGTATCAAGTTGTAGAAATACCTACAGAACATACTAAAAGCATTAATATCTTTATAGTATTAGGAGCTTACATAACTTGACCAAAAACTCCACATAAAAAGGGAGGGTTTAAAAAAAAAGGGGGGGGGGAGATAAAATACTTAAAAAATTTAAAATTGTTTCTGTTGTTTAGTAGCTAACTGTCTGACTCTTTGGAACCCCATGGACTGCAGCACACCAGGCTTCCCTGTCTTTAACTATCTCCCAGAGTATCCTCAAACTCATGTCCATTGAGTCCCTGATGCCATCCAACCTTTTCATCTTCTATTGCCCCCTTCAGCTTCAGCATTAGTCATTCCAATGAATATTCAGGGTTGATTTCCTTTAGGATTGAGTGGTTTGATGTTCTTACTGTTCAAAGGACTCTCAAGAGTCTTCTCCAACACCACAGTTTGAAAGCATCAATTCTTCATCCCTCAGCCTTCTTTATGGTCCAACTTTCACATTGATATATGACTATTGGAAAAATCATAGCTTTGACTATTAGACCTCTGTTGGCAAAGTGATGTCTCTGCTTTTTACTATGCTGCCTAGGTCTGTCATAGCTATTCTTTCAAGGAGTGCCTTTTGATTTTATGGCTGAAATCACTGTCCACAGTGATTCTGCAGCCCAGGAAAATACCTGTCACTGTTTTCATTTTTTCCCCATCTATTTGCCATGAAATGATGGAACCAGATGCCATGATCTTAGTTGTTTGACTGTTGAGTTTCAGGCCAGCTTTTTCACTCTCCTTTTATTCTCATTAAGAGGCTCTTTGGACTTCCCCTCGTGGCTCAGATGGTAAAGAATCTGCCTGCAGTGTGGGAAAGAAAGAAATTGAAGTCGCTCAGTCGTGTCCGACTCTTTGCGACCCCATGGACTGTAGCCTATCAGGCTCCTCCATCCATGGGATTTTCCAGGCAAGAGGGCTGGAGTGGATTGCCATTTCCTTCTCCAGGGGATCTTCCTGACCCAGGAATCAAACCTGGGTCTCCTACATTGCAGGCAGATGCTTTACCATCTGAGCCACCAGGGAAGCCTGCAATGTGGGAGACCTGGTTCAATTCCTGGGTTGGGAAGATCCCCTGGAGAAGGGAACAGCTAACCACTCCAGTATTCTGAACTGGAGAATCCCGTGGACAGAAGAGTCTAGCTGGTTACAGTCCATGGGGTCACAAAGAGTTGGACATGACTAAGCGACTTTTACTACTTTCAAGAGGCTCTTTAGATCCTCTTCGCTTTCTGCCATTAGCATGGTATCATCTGCATATTTGAGGTTGATATTTCTCCCAGCAATCTTGATTCTAGCTTGTGATTCATACAGCAGGGAAATTTAAAATTATTGTATTTATAACTAATCAATATGTATATAAAACTTATATTCATTGTTGGTAATAGAAATAAAACAACACTAAGATATCATTGTTTGGCAGATAGCAATGTTATTTTTCTAACTAATAATAATAGTGCAGATGCAAAGATGGTACAGTGTAGAATCTTTATGTTTGGATAATGGGGCTGATATTACTTTTAGTTTATTGATTTTTTAATGACAAGGAAGCCTGGCATGCTGCAGTCCGTGGGGTCACAAAGAGCTGGACACGACTTTGCAACTGAACTGAATTGAACTGAATGCAATTTCAATCAGATAAAATGCTTTACTTTTTTAAAACTAAAGCAGAAAGTTGTAAGTTACAGAGAAAACTTGCACATTAATACAAAAACAAATGTAGCAGATTGCCTATAAATTTTTTTAAAGAAGAAAATTAAGCAAGGAGGGTGCAGTACTTGTTATATGGCTATTAAAACTATCTACAAAATTACTGTCATCAAATTAAATGTGATGCTGATAAAGAAAGACAAATCAGCAGTGGCCAGTAAAAGATCCAATTACCAATGATTATATATAACAAAATTAACATTTTCAATATAGTGGGGAAAAATCAGGCTATTTACAAATGGTGCTATGATTGTTGATTCACTAGAAAAAAAGTCTGTTTAATCTTTATCTCACAATTAAACACAAAAATTTATATACACATATATACGAAGTATACATATATGAGTGTATATATAAAGTATATATATGCAATTTGTTCTTTCACTTACACTTTGGATTTTTTTCATCCGTATGTGTATCTTATTCTTGTTTAATGACCTTTGAATGTAACAATTTATTTTTTTTTATGGACATAGGTCTTGGTTCCAAGTTTTTAAGGATACATTCATAGAAACAATTAGTAGGCAAAACTATATGAGCATTTAAAATAGTTTTGGCACAATTATTGGCAGAAAATTCTAGAAAAAATTCCTCATGTTGTCTCTTTTTTAAGGGATTATTTTCAGTTGGTTCATTGATGTTTTAATTTGCCCACTATTGTACTTAATCAAGATAAGTTTTAATTGAGCACTTTTCTTGCTTCTGACAGTGAGCAAACGACAGGGGCAGATGATATGGGGACAGTCAAAGGATACAAAAGAAAGTCCTTATCCTTAGGACCATTCAAAAAAAAAAGGAAAAATACAGATATTTAAGTACCAAATTGGGTGATAATGTCTAGTGTATGTGCTTTAAAAGAATCAGAAATAAAATTTTTTTTCAAAGGTAAAACTTAACTATCTTCTGTAAATACATCTAATATTTATGGTGATTACTGCTAATAATATCCACGAGAATTGACTGACTGCAGTTAGCTCTTCTATACCATAGGAAAGTTCAAAATGCATGAATGATCCTGAGATAAAGCTAACGAGCACTTCTTAGCCATGTACTGAATGCTAAGTGCTTTGATTACAGTCTCTTCTTGTCATGGCTTGACAGGAGGATGTTTTGCCAGTGATACTCTAAAATTAGAGACAGTTTTGGAGAAGGCAATGGCACCCCACTCCAGTACTCTTGCCTGGAAAATCCCATGGATGGAGGAGCCTGGAAGGCTTCAGTCCATGGGGTCGCTGAGGGTCAGACACGACTGAGCGACTTCACTTTCACTTTTCACTTTCATGCATTGGAGAAGGAAATGGCAACCCACTCCAGTGTTCTTGCCTGGAGAATCCCAGGGACGGGGGAGCCTGATGGACTGCCATCTGTGGCGTCGCACAGAGTCGGACACGACTGACATGACTCAGCAGCAGCAGCAGCAGAGACAGTTTTAGAGACCAAAGATTAAAAAACAGAAGCTAGCATCCATAGAGCCCCTAATATCTGCCAAGCACTGCACTAGAATCCTGAAGAATACTGCTTCTGTTTCACAAAAACTTGATACTCTAAGTGGAGCTCGAAGATACCTTTTAACTAGAGATCAAAGAAGTAAGTACTGAAGACAGAATGGAGTCCTCAGGGACATCATCCTAAGGGTTACAAGTTTTCATTTGAGGATCAGAAGTTAGACATACATGAGAATGGCCTTTGGCTAACAGAAGTCAGCTCACCTAGATATGCCTAGGAGATCACCCTACCATCAACACAACCACCACCTCACCCTACCATCAACACAACCACCACCTTCCACTCAGTTCAGTTCAGTCGCTCAGTCCTGTCTGACTCTTTGCGACCCCATGAACCACAGCACGCCAGGCCTCCCTGTCCATCACCAACTCCCGGAATATACCCAAACCCATGTCCATTGAGTCAGTGATGCCATCCAACCATCTCATCCTCTGTCGTCCCCTTCTTCTCCTGCCCTCAATCTTTCCCAGCATCAGGGTCTCCAAATGTCAATGGCTGACTCATTTGGAATACAAAAGGCCAATCTGCTCCAATCATAACTCTGTGTGCCATTTATTCTCCAGAGTCCTCCAGTGGTCAGGTCAAGACTAGATTTTACGTGTGACTATATCCATGGTGAACAATGGGCCCTTTCCTGTTTTGCCTCTCTGTCTTTGTTATAGGTTTTTCCAGAAGAACATTCTCTCAGTAAGTCATTTGGCTCAAATCTATCCCAGGTTCTGCTTCTAAAGAACCCAACCTGTGACAAAGGGGCTTTGGGGGTCCTGGCTGTATTTCTATGTGTATCATACCTAACATTTTCTGATCATCACATTGACTCTTCAAAGTAGGTACTGTTACTCCAGTTTTATGCAATGGCATATTAAGATTGGTCTACTGAGCCGATTCAGCAAAAAGACAAATCCCAGAGAAAATAGGAGTTAACTGCTTAAATAATTCCAAAAGGAAAGGCCAAAAACTGCCTTTAATAAAGAGGTGTTTCACTATCCCGCTCTAGGGCCATCCATTCTAACTTTCCACAAATTTGCCCTTCAGAGGAAAGTCATACCTAAGATGACACAAGTGATATTTTATCAATCCTTGTTACAAAGTCACTGTTCTCTATCTTTAATCTTACTCATTTCTGATCCTGGGCCAAGTGGAACTTACTAAATATTGGATTGGCCAAAAAGTTTGTTTAGGTTTTTCCATAATATCTTACAGAAAAACCCAAGTGAGTTTTTTGGCCAACCCAATAAATATTTTTCAAATTAATATATGGCCTAAGGACTCTAAGATCTAAACAGAGGTGTCTTTTCTCTAGGCTTGTAGTCTCCATCATTTGTACCTTCCCTAGAGCTAGACTTATTTCCCCATTGTGAGCCTTTTGACTTGAGTGCAATAACATTTCTCTACCTCACCTTCCAGTTGTGTGGGTCAGGATCAATAATAGATTCATAAATATACAAACATGGAGGTCTCAAACTATACTCTGAATCAACTGGAACTTTCTGGACCAATTTTCCAGTCTTGAAGTATGCCTTCATATGACTAGCAAGAATGGCAAATATGCACTGAATGGGACATTATGTCACACTTGACCAAGTGAAAGAAAACTTAATTGAGTACAGAGTGGTATTATCAACATTTAGGCTATAGTGTGTTATAGTCCATTGGTCAGCTGATATTAATGAAAGGATCTACCTATTAATGTTAATAGCTAAATCAGAGCTTCTCACTATAAAGCTACCCAATTAGGTCCTATGCTTTGTACTTCATACACCTTAGTGATCTCTTGAAAGTGAAGTTGCTCAGTCATGTCTGACTCTTTGCAACCCCATCGATTGTAGCCTACCAGGCTCCTCTGTCCATGGGATTTTCCAGGCAATAATACTGGAGTGGATTGCCATTTCCTTCTCCAGGGGATCTTCCCAACCCAGGGCTCGAACATGGGTCTCCCGCATTGAAGACAGACGCTTTACCATCTGAGCCACCAGGGAAGTCAGCGATCTCTTGAAAAACTGACCCTAAATCAGACTAGGTATCTTGGAACCCAATAGTTTAGAAAAATAAAGAGGAGTATAGTAGCTTGGAGGAACAGGACATTATTATGAGTGAAGCAGAAGTATCTTTAAAAATAACCCATCACTACTACCCAGTCCACTGTCATGGCTGGCTCTTAGAGCATCGTATTTTCCACTGACAAGCCGCAGATTCCAAAATGTAGTAGAACACTAAGAACAAAGATTTTCAAAAATTCAAGGCACTACATTCATAAATTAGGGACTCAGCTAGTTTATGAGCTGCTTCAACTGCTTCAACATCTCTTCAGCTGCTTCAACATCTCAAATTTTCTGAGTCTTCCAGTTCATATCTGTTATGCCCTTAATCCCAGAACATGTGTATTACTCTCCATTCAAATTATTTCCTTACAGATATCACCATGGAGCAGGGATGTCAGAGGTAGAAGTAATTACACTGTCACAAAGATACCAATTTTTTCTTCCAGTGATGAAAGGCAGAGATGAAAATAAGCAATAGCATCAGTCTTAGACCTACAGATTCATGACTACAGATTTTTAAAGCTCACAGTAGAAAATAAAGAGAAAGAAATGGCATGGCAGGTAAACACATTTGGGGAGTCTTAAAGAACAGAGCAAGAATAATCACTTATGTCTGTCAAAACAGATGGATCTGGAAATAGTTTGATCTTCAGGGCCAAATGTGATCATAGTAAATTGTTTTTCCCACAAGTCAAAAGCCTATTTATGTTTAAAGCAAAATAAAAACAAAACACTTTGGAGGAATCCAAATGACCAATACTGAAAGAATACAGGAAATAATGTTAATTCTATTTAATAAATTCCAATTTCTCTGACAAACCTATATCCAGCATTGCTTGCAACAGACCTGCTTGCATGGGAGTCACCCTGGAGGCTTCTTAACACAACAAAACAAGGAGACAAAAATCTACTTAACCGTAAAGAAATCTTTATCTCAAATCATCTCCCCTGTAATGATCTAGATTCAGGCTGACGTTATAACAGTGGTTTTGCTCAGTAAAAAAGGACTGGAGGAGGCTTAGGAAACAGATCTAAGAATCCTGACGGAGTGTCTTGCTGCCTCTTTTGAGTCTTTTTATCTCTCTGTTTACATGTCAACTGGCAAGTCAGTCAGCAGGTGCACAACTCTGATTGCAGAAAAGAACCCCTGGAATATACACCAGATAAGCCACCTCCTCTCTCCACTCCCACTTTCAAGGCAAGGAAGGTTAAACTTCAGTGGTCTGTTACACTAAACATGGGCGGCAAAGCAAAGCGGCAAACCTGGTGGCTGTGGCAGGGAGACACTGCAGTTCTGTCGCTCCTCCAGGTGAGATCCTGAGTTCACTTTGTGTGAATAACATTTTTTATTTTTATCTTTCTTTCATGTGTAGAGAAGCCTCGACTACCCAGAGATAAGGAAAGTAACTCAAGGATGTTGGAAAAAGTACAATATGGACTATGGCTTTGGGACTGGCAACTTCTGGACTCCCCATTCCACTGCTGGTAATGGCTCTTGACACCACATATGCTTTCCAGGAGTTTTTGAAGCTGAGCCCAAGAGGTTTCTCAGCTATGCTTCCACAGTCTCTGCAGACAGCCAAGCACATGCCCACTACATTTACTGCCCTCTAAACAGCTTGAGCACCTTTATCCGCTTTAAATATTAACCTTCTGGTTCAGACTATATTTAAAGGGTTCCACTTAACGCACCTCATTCAGTTTCTGAAAACCAGTTAGATTTCTGGAGTCAGAGTTCGATTCTGCATGACACTGACCACCTTCAGCTACATTTTTTGGGTAACTCCATCTATGCCAGAGCACTATTTGTATGGTACAATTTCTCCTCTTATAAAATAGAGAAGATGTGCTTTCATCCTTGCAGGATAAGTGTGATGGTGAATAAGATAAAAGCTAAATTTACTCAGAGATAAAAAATGCATATTAAGTGTTATAACTACACATCAATAGACTCCATTTTTGATTGTGGTTTCAAGAGTATTAGGCTATCTGCTGGCTTCACTCATCTTACCCCTTTGGTAAGACTGGCTCTTATATTTTCTGTATAGTTCAGTTCAGTTCAGTCGCTCAGTCATGTCCGACTCTTTGCTACCCCATGAATCGCAGCACGCCAGGCCTCCCTGTCCATCATCAGCTCCCGGAGTTCACTCAAGCTCATGTCCATCAAGTTGGTGATGCCATCCAGCCATCTCATCCTCTGTCGTCCCCTTCTCCTCCTGCCTCCAATCCCTCCCAGCATCAGGGTCTTTTCCAATGAGTCAACTCTTCGCATGAGGTGGCCAAAGTATTGGAGTTTCAGCTTTAGGAACAGTCCTTCCAATGAACACCCAGGACTAATATCCTTTAGAATGGACTGGTTGGATCTCCTTGAAGTCCAAGGGACTCTCAAGAGTCTTCTCCAGCACCACAGTTCAAAAGCATCAATTCTTTGGCGCTCAGCTTTTTTCACAGTCCAACTCTCACATCCATATATGACCACTGGAAAAACCATAGCCTTGACTAGATGGACCTTTGTTGGCAAAGTAATGTCTCTGCTTTTGAATATGCTATCTAGGTTGGTCATAACTTTCCTTCCAAGGAGTAAGCATCTTTTAATTTCATGGCTGCAGTCACCATCTGCAGTGATTTTGGAGCCCAAAAAAATAAAGTCTGACACCGTTTCCACTGTTTCCCCATCTATTTCCCATGAAGTGATGGGACCGGATGCCATGATCTTCGTTTTCTGAATGTTGAGCTTTAAGCCAACTCTTCCACTCTCTTCTTTCAGTTTCATCAAGAGGCTTTTTAGTTCCTCTTCACTTTCTGCCATAAGGGTGGTGTCATCTGCATATCTGAGCTTATTGATATTTCTCCCAGCAATCTTGATTCCAGCTTGTGCTTCATCCAGCCCAGCATTTCTCATGATGTACTCTGCATAGAAGTTAAATGAGCAGAGTGACAATATACAGCCTTGCTGCTGCTGCTAAGTCACTTCAGTCGTGTCCGACTCTGTGTGACCCCATAGATGGCAGCCCACCAGGCTCCCCCATCCCTGGGGTTCTTCAGGCAAGAGCACTGGAGTGGGTTGCCATTTCCTTCTCCAATGCTTGAAAGTGAAAAGTCAAAGTGAAGTCACTCAGTGTCCAACTCTTCGCAACCCCATGGACTGCAGCCAACCAGGCTCCTCCATCCATGGGATTTTCCAGGCAAGAGTACTGGAGTGGGGTGCCACTGCCTTCTCTGATACAGCCTTGACGTACTCCTTTTCCTATTTGGAACCAGTCTGTTGTTCCATGTCCAGTTCTAACTGTTGCTTACTGACCTGCATATAGATTTCTCAAGAGGCAGGTCAAGTGATCTGGTATTCCCATCTCTTTCAGAATTTTCCACAGTTTATTGTGATCCACACAGTCAAAGGCTTTGGCATAGTCAATAAAGCAGAAATAGATGTTTTTCTGGAACTCTCTTGTTTTTCCATGATCCAGTGGATGTTGGCAATTTGATCTTTCGTTCCTCTGCCTTTTCTAAAACCAGCTTGAACATCTGGAAGTTCATGGTTCACGTATTGCTGAAGCCTGGCTTGGAGAATTTTGAGCATTACTTTACTAGCGTGTGAGATGAGTGCAATTGTGTGGTAGTTTGAGCATTCTTTGGCATTGCCTTTCTTTGGGATTGGAATGAAAACTGACCTTTTCCAGTCCTGTGGCCACTGCTGAGTTTTCCAAATGTGCTGGCATATTGAGTGCAGCACTTTCACAGCATCATCTTTTAGGATCTTAAATAGCTCAACTGGAATTCTATCACCTCCAATGAACTTTGTTCATAGCTTTGTTCGTAGTGATGCTTTCTAAGGCCCACTTGCCTTCACATTCCAGGATGTCTGGCTCTAGGTGAGTGATCACACCATCGTGATTATCTTCGTCATGAAGATCTTTTTTGTATAGTTCTTCTGTGTAGTCTTGCCACTGCTTCTTAATATCTTCTGCTTCTGTTAGGTCCATACCATTTCTGTCCTTTATCAAGTTAGATAAGGTGAAAAGATAAGATATTCCTTAGCTCATGCCTTCATTCATCATTTTTTTAAGAGACCCCTCTGATTACTGTATGGAAAATAGACTGAAATGAGAAAGACTAGCAATGGGGAGATTAGTTAGGCAGCTAATGTCATCACCCAGTCAAGAGATAAAAACCCATACTTCAAAGTACATTTACTTTTACAAGTTATGAAAGTACACGAGTCTCACATGGATGCCTACTGGATTGGCTTTGCCATACCAAAGAAGAGGGGGATAGTGCAACACTAGACTCTTGTTTCAAATTCCAGCTTGGCCATTATAGGACCTTGATTCTTGCACCTTGGTAATTTATTTCTTGTATCTATGTATCCATGTTTTCTCATATTTAAAGATGAGTACCACATCTTTAAGTGGTACTCACTTAAAGTGCCACATAGGGTTGTACCACATAGGGTTGTCAAGAACACGGGAGTAAGTATACATGAACTGTTCAAAATAGTACCCAGCAGGTAACAAGTGCTCATTGTTTTTTGCCTGACATACAAGTGGGGCAATGTGGTTTGTGGCCCCAAGAGGGCAGCAGAGGAGTAAGAACAGATGTGGAATTACACAAAGCCAGATTCACATTAGTTATCAAAGATGTATTGTCTGAAGTGGGGAAAAAAAAACAGGAAGAAGACCTCTATGAATCATGCAAAATGGAAGCTGAGCTCAGAGTCACTTAGACCTTGCTATTTTGTTCTGGCTAACAGTTCAAGACACAAGTATAGTCAAAATCAATCCTTCGAGTAATCAGAAGGATCCAGGAACTCATCCTGGAACATGCTTTCAAGATGGCTCACTCACATGGCCAGTGAGTTGATGCTGGCTCCTGGCTGGGAGCTCAGCTAAGGACCAGCGCCTTTGGTTTCTCTCCACCTGGACCTCTCTATGTGGTCTGGCTACGGTAGCTGAGTACCAGGGTACGCATCCCAGACAGGATAGGTAGAGTGGCATCACTTTTCCTGATCTAGCCTAAAAAGTCACATGTGTCACTTCTACACATTCTAATAGTCAAAGCTGTAACAAAAGTCCACCCAGTTTTGAGGGGGAAAGACACAGATGCCACCTCCTAATGGGTAATGGCAAGTTTTGGAAAAGCATACAGAGAAATATCCTTATATTCACTTTTTAAAAAATATAATCAACCACAAAGTGGATCCTAGAAATATGTACTGGATTCTTTCTGTCTCTCATTTTCTCATGCAAAGCATGAGAAACTCTTTGCAAGTCTGGGGGCAAAATACATTCTAAAACTAATTTGATCTCACTTCTACCTCTCCCCCTGGAGTCCAAGCTGACATGCTTTCTCCCTGGGTTACAGCAAAGCCTCCTGAGAGGCTTCCTCACTTTCAATTTAGCCCCACATATCTCTCATTTATACTGGAGCCAGTGAAACTTTTAAAAATGTTAACCTGATCATGTCACACTGATCAGCTTAAAACCATCCAATGGCTTCCTATCATCCTTAAAATAAAAGCCTAAACTCTAATGGCAGCCTACAAGATCCCCTGTATTCAGATTTCTGTTTCTCCTTTTCATTTCACCTTTGGCTTTCCCTCCAGCACACACATACTGACCTTCTTCCTCTAATGCTAATGCCTGAAGGTGTTTCTGTCTCAGGGTCTTTTGTTCCCAAATCACTTTATACCTGCCCTATCCCATTACTCACATCTCTGCTCAAATACCACCTCTCTGATCACCCAATATAATGAGCACTTCTTTCCCTTAACTCTGCTTTATTTTCTTATCACTGAGATTGTTATTTATATGTTTGATTCCTTGTACATGGCCTGCTCCTCCCTCAAGAATATGAGCACTTCACAGACAGGACTTTGGGTTTTATTCACTGCTTTTACTAGCAGCACCTTGATCCATTCAATAAACAGCTATGTTGAACACTGACTAAAGAATTTTTTAGAAAGAAATACATTTTTTGTGTCCTTCCTGATTGAATGTGGCATATAAAGTAAGCTGTACTTTCACTCTAATGAAAACATGTTTGTGCTCCCTACTAGTCATGGGCAATTCTTTCCTAGGATCCCATGGTCTTGTGGACTAGTTTGGGAATAGATGGTTGTTTCAGTGTGTACACTTTAGAGGTTTCAACTTGATACTGGCTTTTATACTGCTGAAGTTTAGTCATGTCTGGGCTTGTTTAGTGAGCTGATGGTGATGCCTCAGAGAGTTCAATTCTAATGAATTTTTTGGTTTTGAACAGTTGAAGATAAAGGAAGCTGTGGTTGGGGTAAATGCAAGAGGTAGGAAATGGGGACAGGATGGGAATCTGAGGGTAGTGATGGCTAAGTGAAGATGCTGTCACTTTTCTGGGCTTCTCAGCACCATCAAACGTGCTACACTTGGAGAATTTTCCACCTCCTTGGCAGCTATGACACTGGGCTACATACAACATAGGCCCCAGCAAACACATATACCAGAAAGGCATTGAATCACTGCAGAGAAACAAGTGCCACCTGGGGTCCACTCTAGAGCAACAGACAGCAGGCAATTCTAGTTGCCAGAGGGAGGGGTGGCTAAGGTCACACACTAGCCAAGACTGAACACCAGCAGTGAGTCTGTGGCCAGCAGAGGCAAGTGAGCAGTTTCTAGCAGAGCAATTCTTTAGTGCAATTCTGGGCATCGATCCTGGCTGGGGAGCCTCCCAGTCTGGTTTCTGGCCTCCTGAGATATCCTGTATTCACTAATAAATTCCTTTTCTGCTCACACTACATTTCAATTAGCTGCAACTGAGAACTCTGACAGAGATGAGGAGTGGATGGACTGGCTATTTATTTCCAGTCTAACCCAGGGACCATGCCCAACACCTCTGAAGAAAGAAGCTGGAAGCCAAAATGGCAGAAATTATTTTAATAAGCAAGTCTGTGAGACTCAGAGTCTGAACAGAAGTGCTTTGTTCTGCAGGTGACAGAATTCTACTTTGAGCAGGAAACTGAGCCTCTGCCCACTTTACCTTGGAACATAGCGGAATCCTTCACCAGAGGGACACCAGAGAAACTGTCTTCAAACAACTTTTAGAAGTTCTAATTGGCTACAGTCTGTGGAGTCACAAAAGAGTTTAATAGACCTTAGCAACTAAACAACAACCAAAAAAAAAAAAAAAGAGAAACAAACCCCTTATGAACTGGATAAAAGTGAATTTCTTTGGTTGAGGTGGGACTTGGTGCCCCTACCACAGGGGCGAGGGTGCTTACTGATCCCTCTGCCCACTTTGTGATAAATCTCCAGAACTCAATGATGGTGACAGGCAGGAGGCTTACAAACTCTGTGACACCCAGGTGACCATGGAGAATCTCCTGAGATAACACCCAGCAGGTGCATGCCAGAAAGGCAGTGGTCCCAGGTGAGCAGATTCATTTCTGGGCACATCACCTGAGGGTTCCCATAAAGCTGGTGGGGAACCCACTGGGTCTTGTTTCAAAGAATCCAAGCCCTGCTTCAGGGGAGAATTAACCAGAGGGATTTGAACATTATATCACTAATGTGTTTTCTATCAAAATTTAGTAAAACCTGGAGAAATTTTGGCTGCACACTGGTTTACTCAACACGATCTCATTGGTGGTATACTACACATATTCAAGTTATTTAACTTTCCTTAAACTTTAGTAAACTTATTAATTTCTGTTGTAAATTCAACTCTGAGGAAGAGGAACTCAAGTTGCTCACAAATTCTCTGCCTGCATCTCCAAGCATTTTCCATGCTCACTCACCTACCCTACTGATGGACTTCTGAATTCTAAACACATCAGAGAGCCCTGGGCATCTCCTTGCATAAGGGTCTCCTGATTCAATCTTTACCCACTGGATTGGACCCCCTTACATCACCTTAGTTGACTTTGTTAATGAAGTCCCTGTGGGTATTAGAGTGGAAAGTGTGTGAATGTGGGATAAATTCAGGGTTCAAATAGCAATGGGATTTTCAGAGAGTTGTTTAAGCTCTCTGAGCATCCAAATAGATAAAATAACGGAAATGGCAACCCACTCCAGTATTCTTGCCTGGAAAATCCCATGGAGGGAGGAGCCTGGTGGGCTACAGTCCATGGGGTCACAAAGAGTCAGACACAACTGAGTGACTTCACTTTCACTTTCAATCTTGTTATAAGGAATTTAAAGTAACAAGTAGGAAGCCTTGAACCTAAGTGCTATATAAAAACATTACCCACTTTTGTGAGGGCATTTACTTTCTCAGGACCACTCTTATTATTAGAGGTTTGGTCTCTCTCCCTGCCTGTGGTCTCCCAGTCTGCGAGCTAGCACTAGGAGATGGTAGATCCTACAGACTTAAAACATTTGCTCACTTCATGTCTCTATCACGCTTTGGTAATCCTTCTGATATTTCAAATGTTTTCATCATTATTACATTTGCAGTGGTGATCTATAATCAGCAATCTCTAGTGTTACTACTGGCACTGTTTTGGGGTGCCACAAACCATGCCCATATAAGATGGTGAACTTAATAAGTGTTGTATGTGTTCTGACTACTCCACCAACTAGCTATTCCCTGTCTCTCTCCCTTTCCTCAAGTCTCCCTATTCCCTGAGACACAATAATATTGAAATTAGGCCAATTAACAACCCTACAACATCCTCTAAGTGTTCAAGCAAAAGGAAGAGTTGCACATCTCTCACTTTAAACCAAAAGCTAGTCGGACACGACTGAAGCGACTTAGCAGCAGCAGCAGCATACATAATTCAGCCTAATGATGAAGGCATGTCATAAGCCAAGACAGGCTGAAAGCTCAGCCTCTTATGGCAGCTAGCCAAGTTGTGAGTGCAAAGGAAAAGTTCTTGAGGGAAATTAACAGTGCTACTCCAGTGAACATATGAAAGGCAAAAAAGCAAAACAGCTTTATTCCAGATATGAAAAAAGTTTTAGTGGTCTGGATGGAAGATCAAACCAGCCAGAACATTCCCTTAAACCAAGTCTAATACAGAGGAAGGTTGTAACTCTCCTCAATTCTATGAAGGCTGAACGAGGTAAGGAAGCTGCGGAAGGTAAGTTTGAAGCTAAGAGAGGTCGGTTCATGAGGTTTAAGGAAACAAGATGTCTCCATGACTTACAAAGGTGTCTACACTGAACAGATTTTCAATGTAGACAAAACAGCCTTATATTAGAAGAAAATGCCATCTAGGACTTTCACAGCTAAAGAGGAGGAGTCAACACCTGATTACAAACCACCAAAGGGACAGACTGATGCTCTTATTAGGGGCTAAGGCAGCTGGTGATTCTAAGTTGAAGCCAATGCTAATTTATTATTCTGAAAATCCTGGGCCCTTAAGGGCTAAATCTACTCTGCCCGGCCCAGCTGGTAAAGAATCCTCCTGCAACACAGGATACCTGGGTTGGATTCCTGGGTTGGGAATATCCCCTGGAGAAGGAAAAGGCTACCCACTCCAGTATTCTGTCCTGGAGAATTCCATGGACTGTATAGTCCATGGGGTTGCAAAGAGTCGGACAAGACTGAACAACTTTCACTCTCACTTTCTGTGCTCTATTATTAGAACAGTGAAACCTGTATTACAGCACATCTGTTTACAATATTATTTACTAAATATTTTCAGCCCACTGTTGAGACCCACTGCTCCAAATAAAACATTTCTTTCAAAATGTTACTGCTCACTGACAATGTGCCTGGTCACCCAAGGGCTCTGACAGAGATGCTCTACCAGATTAATTTTGTTTCCATGTCTGCTAACATAGCATCCATCCTGTAGTCCATGGATCAAACAGTAATTTCACTTTTCACACTTTAATATTTATGAAATTAATTTTGTACAGCTATAGCTGCAAGAGACAGTGATTCCTCTAATGGATCTGGGCAAAGAAAATTGAAAAAAATTTTTAAAGGATTCAGCCCTATATGCCATTAAGATTACTCATGATTTATGCGCAGAAGTCAAAATACCAGAATTAACAGAAACTTAGAAGAAGTTGAATCCAATCATCGTGGATGACTTTGAAGGATTCAAAATTTCAGTGGAGAAAGAAGCTGTATATATGTTGGAAATATCAAGAGAATTAGAAGTGGAACCTAAAGATGTACCTGCATTGCTGTAATCTCATGATAAAATTTGAACAGCTGAGGAGTTTCTTCTTATGAATGAGCAAAGAAAGTGGTTTCTTGAGATAGAATCTACTCCTGGTAAAGATGCTGTGAAGACTGTTGAAATGAAAACAAAGTATTTAGAACATTATATAAACTTGGTTGACAAAGCAGTGGTGGGGTTTGAGAGGACTGATTCCAATTTTGAAAGAAGTTCTACTGTGGATAAAATGTTATCAAACATCACCGCATGCTACAGAGAAATTGTTCATCAAAGAAAGAGTCAACTGGTTCAGCAAACTTCACTGATGCCTTATTTTAAGAAATGGCCACAGCCACCCCAACCTTCAGCAAACACCACCCTGATAAATCAGCAACCATCAACATAAAAGCAAGATCCTCTACCAGCAAAAAGATTACAACACACTAAAGGCTCGGTTTAGGATTAGCATTTTTTAGCAATAAAATATTTTCATTACAATATGTACATTATTTTTTAGACATAATGATATTGTACACATAATAGACTAAAATATAGTAGTATGAATGTAACTTTTATATGCACTGGGAAACCAAAAACTCCTGTGACTTGCCTTATTGCTATATTTGGTTTATTGAGGTGGTCTGGAACCCAATCTGTCATGTCTCTGTGGCATGCCTGTAGATGGGAGAAATGAGTTGCAAAAGCCTACAAACAGTATAACACCATTTTAATAAAGCTCAAAACAACAAAACTACATGATTATATATATATATATATATATATATATATATATATATATATATATATATGTAAGTACTAAAACTGCCAATTAAAACAGGCAAAGGAATGATACCTACAATTTACAGGATAATGGTTGCCTCTTGGAGGGAGGCAGGAGGAGAGAACATGATACAAGCAATGCATTGGTAATGTGTTATTTTGTTTTGGGGAGCAGAAGTCATGGGTGTACATTTCATTATTATGTTACTGTATTCTTTTATATGTGCCAAATACTTCATAATAAAAACAAAGAGTGACGAATAGAGCTAGAGGAGTTAATTAAAACCAGTAGAAAACAGGCAATCTTTTGGAAATGGCACAGACTCTGTCCTCTAAGGGAAGGGTGCCTGGATCCAGCCTTTCCCCTTCAGGTATTTGACACTTGCTCTCGACAAGCTATGATAAATTTACCCATGCTACCAAAACATGCAAGAGCCAGAGAAAGACATCAAGATGCCAATGAACATGTTTATAATGAGAAGCACAATTCTCACATACTGGACATACTCATCTAGCGTGATTAGCAGATCCTGTACCTATAGGCAAACTACACAGGAAGTCACATTATAATGAGAAGTGTCATTACTGAGTTTTTACAAGAATTCTTGGTCAGAAAGATGGGCTTACTAGTTTTAGCAACTCGTCAGACAAGAATGAAATAAACTGAAACTTCACAGAACAATATATCTTAAGAACACAACTAATACAAAAAGCTAGTTTCACCCTCATATCTATGTAGACAAGTCTGCGTGGGAGTCAAAACACAAACATGGATCAGAATTCAAGAAGTAGACTAAGTGAGAATAAAACAAAGCTAAGCCTCAGTTTCTCATTGTCTTCAGTCGAGTTTAACATAGCCAAGCACATGTGATGTCACTCTCACTCTTCATGCCCAGGACAGACACCATTCATTCATCAGGGATTTTTTTCCACAGGAATTACTCAGGACTCTTCTAAAAGCACTCCAGATAGCCACTATTAACTGGGTTGGTACATAAAGTAAAAGCTATTATTTATAAACATGGACCAACAGTTTAAATGGTACAAATTAACCTACTTACAAAACAGAAAGAGACTCAAAGACTTAGAACATGAACTTATGGTTGTTGGCGGGAATGGAGAGCTGGGGACTTTGGGAAGGTCATGTACACACTGCTATATTTAAAATGGATACCCAACAAAGACCCATTGCATAGTACGTGGAACTCTGCTCATGTTATGTGCTAGCCTGGATGGGAGAGGGGTTTGAGGGAAATGGATACACATATACATATGCCCGAGTCCCTTGAAACTACTACAACATTGTTTGGTTTTTTTATTCAAAGATAATTGCTTTACAGAATTTTGTTGTTTTCTGTCAAACCTCAACATGAATCAGCCATAGGTATATGTATATTCCCTCCCTTTTGAACCTCCCTCCCATCTCCCACCCCATCCCACCCCTCTATGTTGATACAGAGCCCCTGTTTGAGTTTCCAGAGCCATACAGCAAATTCCCATTGGCTATCTATTTTATATATGGTAATATAAATTTCCATGTTACTCTTTCCATACATCTCACCCTCTCCTCCCCTCTTTCATGTCCATAAGTCTATTCTCTATGTCTGTTTCTCCATAGCTGCTGCTGCTGCTAAGTCACTTCAGTCGTGTCTGACTATGTGCAACCGCATAGACAGCAGCCCACCAGGTTCCATTGTCCCTGGGATTCTCCAGGCAAGAACACTGGAGTGGGTTGCCATTTCCTTCTCCAATGCATGAAAGTGAAAAGTGAAAGTGAAGTCACTCAGTCGTGTCTGCCTCTTCGCAATCCCATGGACTGCAGTCTACCAAGCTCCTCCATCCATGGGATTTTCCAGGCAAGAGTACAGGAGTGGGTTGCCATTGCCTTCTCCATCTCCATTACTGCCCTGTAAATAAATTCTTCAGTACCATTTTTCTAGATTCTGTATATGTGCATTAGGATATGATATTTATCTTTCTCTTTCTGACTCACTTCACTCTGTATAATAGGTTCTAGGTTCATCCACCTCATCAGAACTGACTCAAATGGATTCCTTTTTATGGCTGAGTAGTATTCCATTGTGTATATGTACCACAACTTTATCCATTCATCTGCAGACGGACATCTGGGTTGCTTCCACGTTCTAGCTATTGTAAATAGTGCTGCAATGACCAATGGGATAGATATGTCTTTTTCAATTTTGGTTTCCTCAGGGTATATGCCTAGGAGTGGGATTGCTGGGTCATATGGTGGTTTTATTCCTAGTTCTTTAGGGAATCTCCATACTGTCTTCCATAGTGGTTGTATCAATTTACATTCCCACCAACAGGGCAAGAGCATTCCCTTTTCTTCACACCCTCTCCAGCATTTACTGTTTGTAGACTTTTCAGTGATGGCCATTCTGACTGCTGTGATGTGATATCTCATTGTGGTTTTGATTTGCATTTCTCTAATAATGAGCAATGTTGAACATCTTTTCATGTGTTTGTTAGCCATACGTATGCCTTCTTTGGAGAAATGTCTGTTTAGGTTGTCTTTTTCCCACTTTTTAATTGGGTTGTTTGTTTTTCTGATATTGAGTTGTATGAGCTGCTTGTATATTTTGGAAATTAAACCTTTGTCAGTTGTTTCATTTGCTATTCTTTTCTCACATTCTGAGGGTTGTCTTTTCACCTTGCTTATAGTTTCCTTTGCTGTGCAAAAGCTTTTAAGTTTAATCAGGTCCCACTTGTTTACTTTTGTTTTTATTTCCATTACTCTAGGAGGTGGGTCATAGGGGATCTTGCTTTGATTTATGTCATCAAGTGTTCTATGTTTTCCTCTGAGAGTTTTACAGTTTCTGGTTTTATATTTAGGTCTTTAATCCATTTTGAGTTTATCTTTGTGTATGGTGTTAGGAAGTGTTCCAGTTTCATTCTTTTACATGTAGCTGTCCAGTTTTCTGAGCACCATTTATTGAGGAAGCTGTCTTTGCCCTATTGTATATTCTTGCCTCCTTTGTCAAAAATAAGGTACCCATTGGTGCATGGGTTTATTTCTGGGCTTTCTATCTTGTTCCATTGGAAATATTTCTGTTTTTGTGCCAGTACCATACTGTCTTGATGACTGTAGCTTTGTACTATAAGCTGAAGTCAGGAAGGTTGATTGCTCCAGCTCCATTCTTCTTTCTAAAGACTGCTTTGGCTATTCTGGGTCTTTTTTGTTTCTATACGAATTTTGAAATTTTTTGTTCTAGTTGTGTGAAAAATGCCATTGGTAATTTGATAAGGATCACATTGAATCTGTAGACTGAGTTTGGTAGTATAGTCATTTTCACAATATTGATTCTTCCTACCCAGGAAAGTGGAACATCTCTCCATCTGTTTATGTCATCTTTGATTTCTTTTATCAGTGTCTTATAATGTTCTGTGTACAGTTCTTATGTCTCCTTAGGTAAGTTTATTCCCAGATTTTTAATTCTTTATATTGCCATGGTAAATGGGTATGATTCCTTAATTTCTCTGATTTTTCATTGTTAGTATATAGAAATGAAAGTAATTTCTTTGTATTGATTTTGTATCCTGCAATTTTGCTAAATTCACTGATTAGCTCTAGTACTGCCAAAGAATGCTCAAACTACCACACAATTGCACTCATCTCACAAGCTAGTAAAGTAATACTCAAAATTCTCCAAGCCAGGCTTCAGCAATACGTGAACCGTGAACTTCTTGATGTTCAAGTTGGTTTTAGAAAAGGCACAGGAACCAGAGATCAAATTGCCAACATCCGGTGGATCATGGAAAAAGCAAGAGAGCTCCAGAAAAACATCTATTCTGCTTTAACGACTATCAGATCAGATCAGATCAGTCGCTCAGTCATGTCCAACTCTTTGCAACCCTATGAATCACAGCACGCCAGGCCTCCCTGTCTATCACCAACTCCCGGAGTTCACTCAGACTCACGTCCATCGAGTCAGTGATGCCATCCAGCCATTTCACCCTCTGTTGTCCCCTTCTCCTCTTGTCCCCAATCCCTCCCAGCATTAGAGTCTTTTCCAATGAGTCAACTCTTCGCATGAGGTGGCCAAAGTACTGGAGTTTCAGCTTTAGCATCCATCATTCCTTCCAAAGAAATCCCAGGGCTGACCTCCTTCAGAATGGACTGGTTGGATCTCCTTGCAGTCCAAGGGACTCTCAAGAGTCTTCTCCAACACCACAGTTCAAAAGCATCAATTCTTCAGCGCTCGGCCTTCTTCACAGTCCAACTCTCACATCCATGCATGACCACAGGAAAAACCATAGCCTTGAGTAGACGAACCTTTGTTGGCAAAGTAATTCTCTGCTTTTGAATATGCTATCTAGGTTGGTCATAACTTTCCTTCCAAGGAGTAAGTATCTTTTAATTTCATGGCTGCAGTCACCATCTGCAGTGATTTTGGAGCCCAAAAAAATAAAGTCTGACACTGTTTCCATTGTTTCCCCATCTATTTCCCATGAAGTGATGGCACCAGATGCCATGATCTTCGTTTTCTGAATGTTGAGCTTTAAGCCAACTTTTTCACTCTCCTCTCTCACTTTCATCAAGAGGCTTTTTAGTTCCTCTTCACTTTCTGCCATAAGGGTGGTGTCATCTGCATATCTGAGCTTATTGATATTTCTCCCAGCAATCTTGATTCCAGCTTGTGCTTCTTCCAGTCCAGCGTTTCTCATGATGTGCTCTGCATATAAGTTAAATAAACAGGGTGACAATATACAGCCTTGACATACTCCTTTTCCTATTTGGAACCAGTCTGTTGTTCCATGTCCTGTTCTAACTGTTACTTCCTGACCTGCATACAGATTTCTCAAGAGGCAGATCAGGTGTTCTGGTATTCCCATCTCTTTCAGAATTTTCCACAGTTTATTGTGATCCACACAGTCAAAGGCTTTGGCATAGTCAATAAAGCAGAAATAGATGCTTTTCTGGAACTCTCTTGCTTTTTCCATGATCCAGTGGATGTTGGCAATTTGATCTCTGGTTCTTCTGCCTTTTCTAAAACCAGCTTGAACATCTGGAAGTTCACAGTTCACATATTGCTGAAGCCTGGCTTGGAGAATTTTGAGCATTACTTTATTAGCGTGTGAGATGAGTGCAATTGTGTGGTAGTTTGAGCATTCTTTGGCATTGCCTTTCTTTGGGATTGGAATGAAAACTGACCTTTTCCAGTCCTGTGCCCACTGCTGAGTTTTCCAAATGTGCTGGCATACTGAGTGCAGCACTTTCACAGCATCATCTTTCAGGATTTGGAATAGCTCAACTGGAATTCCATCACCTCCACTGGCTTTGTTCGTAGTGATGCTTTCTAAGGCCCACTTGACTTCACATTCCAGGATGTCTGGCTCTAGGTCAGTGATCACACCACTGTGATTATCTGGGTCGTGAAGATCTTTTTTGTACAGTTCTTCTGTGTATTCTTGCCATCTCTTCTTAATATCTTCTGCTTTTGTTAGGTCCATACCATTTCTGTCCTTTATCGAGCCCATCTTTGCATGAAATGTTCCTTTGATATCTCTGATTTTCTTGAAGAGATCCCTAGTCTTTCCCATTCTGTTGTTTTCCTCTATTTCTTTGCATTGATCGCTGAAGAAGGCTTTCTTATCTCTTCTTGCTATTCTTTGGAACTCTGCATTCAGATGTTTATATCTTTCCTTTTCTCCTTTGCTTTTCACTTCTCTTCTTTTCACAGCTATTTGTAAGGCCTCCCCAGACAGCCATTTTGCTTTTTTGCATTTCTTTTCCATGGGGATGGTCTTGATCCCTGTCTCCTGTACAATGTCACGAACCTCCGTCCATAGTTCATCAGGCACTCCATCTATCAGATCTAGGCCCTTAAATCTATTTCTCACTCCCACTGTATAATCATAAGGGATTTGATTTAGGTCATACCTGAATGGCCTAGTGGTTTTCCCTACTTTCTTCAATTTCAGTCTGAATTTGGCAATAATTAGATTTCATAGTAACAATAAAATTGATGACTACAACGGGAGGGGGGGGGGAAGAAAAAAGAAAAAAATTCAAAAGAATCTACAGAACAAGTCAAAACATAAGAATAATAAATGTTTTTCTTGAATCACTTCTAAGAGAGTCCTTTCCCTTGTGGGGAGGGAGTCACAGTCCACCTCACCTCCCTAGGATGCCCTCCAACACTGTGCTGATCTCTGGACCTGTTGTGGGGGCAGCTCAGATTCTAATCTGGTCCTACTCCTCTATGTTCTTGCCTCCAATGTCCACAGCTATCAGAACTAGTGCATCTTCTTCTGTGGGAGGTCTCAATGACCTTTTATATATTCCATAAACACAGAATCTGCCTAGTTGATCATGTGGATTTAATCTGGGGTTTTGGGTCTTCTTTCTTAGTCACACTGCCTCTGGGTTTCAATTGTGGTTTTATTTCCACCTCTACATGTGGGTGGTCCACTGGGGTTTGCTCCTGAGGCTGCCTTGGAGGATTTGGGTTTGCCTCTGTGAGGGCCAAGTGTGGAGGTGGTGCAGCTGCTTGGGTCGCAGAGGTTCTGGCAGCACCAGGTACTCAGGGGAGTTGGCGCCTAGGGCAGCAGGAAATATAGTGCTCTAGAAGGGTATGGCAACCAGTAATAGCCGATACACTCCAGTATTCTTTCCTGGAGGACCCCTCTCCCTGACAGAGAAGCCTGGCATGCCACAGTCTACAAGGTCACAAAGAGTTGGACACTACCAAAGCAACCCTATACTCATAGATGCAAGACTTCTTTTGCCTGTGGCAGCTGTGCCCCAGTGAGAGTTAAGCATGAAGGTGGCGCAGCTGCTTGGCTTGCGGGGACCCTGGCGGCGCGAAGTGCGCAGGGACACGGACTGCCTCCACCGCAAGAGTTATGACCCTTTTGGAGTCTTTTTTCAAGCCTCTTGTAGCTGGCAATCAGAAGGCCTCTTTGGCCAGTCTTTCTCCATAGCTCTGCCCATTCAGGCACTTAAGAGGGCTTCCTTGCCTGGGTTCCTTCTCTGTTGTTCAGTGCATCAGGCACATAGAGGGACCCCCCTGACTGGGGTCCTACTCTGTAATTGGCACATCAGGCACTTAATGGGACACACTGGGTGGGGTCCTACTCTGTAGTTCAGTGTGTCAGGCATTTGATGGGCCAGCCTCTCTATTGTTCAGCTGCCAATACTGGCGTGTTGGAGGATAGAGGCTATGGTGATGGCTCCACCCACTACGTGTGACTTAGCAGTATCGCCTTGCTTCCATGGCCGCCCGGCTTTCCTCCACAGGCATTTCCCACCACAATCTTCTCCCTCACATCCCCTCGATCTGTCTCTCCGCAGTCAACAGCAGCCCTTGCCCTGGGATTGCTCCACAATTCCTAAACTCCAGCTCTCAGCCGCTGCACCTTCCAGGGCATCTACATCCCTGCCCGGGGCACGTATGGCTGCGGTAAGGACTGTCTGATTCTCAATCCATTTAGGCTGCCACAGATCAGCTGTTTCACTCTCCGCCTTAAATGTTTCTCCTCTGACTCAGGCAACTGCCCCGATGCAGGGACCGGACCCCTGCTTCAGTTCCCCCACCCGCTGAGGGCAGGTCCAGTCCTACTAATGAAGGAGGAAACAGACAGAGCTGGACTGCATCTCAGGCCAGGCTGCAAACATTAGGCTACATGCATGGTCACCCTCCAATGGACTCTGAACTTTGCACCTGGTGTCTACAGAAATAGCATACCAATGGAAAACCAGACCTCCCAGATAAAAGAGCCTCAGGACTTGTACTTGGACTCTCCATCGCCTAAAAGAATATGCTAATTATCTCTGTAACAGAACAAAGTCGTAAATTCCATTATGTTTATCAGGATACGACCACAGGGCTATTAATAAATGTCCACTGTTTAACTATCGGCTTATGACACATGAATCATGGGTTAACTTTGATTGTATCTCTCTTTTACCCTGTCCAGACTAGTTTCAAGGAATTTGGGGAGGTGGGTTTGAGCACGTACACTTAGGGTATATATAAGGTTTTCACAAAAACTGGTCAGAGTCCTTGGCTAAGGGGAGATTCTGCCTTGAGCCCGCCGGCGTAATAAACTGCACTCCACTATCTGCATTGTCCTTCTGAGTAAGTTTGTTTCCCAGAATGCATGGCTACAACATTAACACTCCTGGTTTTCCCTTCATCCTACCAAGTTTTGCGTGGGTCTATATATTCGTTTCCGCTGGCTAGGTACTCCTGTCTGCTGTCAGCTGGTGTTCTGCATGCACTTCTGTGTCTGAACATGTATTCCTGATGTATCCATGGAGATGCACTCCACGTCCACCTACTCCTATGCCATCTTGTTCTCTTGAAACTACTACAACATTGTTAATCAGCTATACCCCAATACAAAATAAAAACTTTAAATTATACTGTCATAAAGGACTTACAATCTGGCCACAAACTACCTCCTTTGGCTCCATTTGAAGTAGTATTCTCACTGGCCCCCAAAATGTTCTGTACTATTCTCACATGCTCATCTGTGTTCACTCTAGAGCCTCCTACACACACACACACACACACACACACCAACCTGAAGTGTCCATTCTTTCTTCTCTGTCCTGTTTGAATCCAACCTCTCCCATGAAGTTTCCCTGACCATCCCTGCCAGAAACTCTGTGTTACTCTTCTAAATGCCTGATATTTACATGTTTGAGGCATAAAAAAATTAATATCTTTAATTCTAAGAAAATCCCATGTAATCTTTCACTCTAAAAAGAGAAGAAATGAGCAATAAAAGAACATTTCACAAGATATATGTTCTAATTGTATTTTTAATTGAATCTTTCATTAGGACATTGGGGGAAGAGACTGGAGGAGGCAGTATGCATGAATATCAAATTACTAAAGTAACCAAGAGGGTAAATGGATCAAATCCCAGAAAAATTATGCATAATTTCCCCATTTTCTGTCCTATATATGATGCATTTTTAGTGATAATATCAGGATAATAAACTCGGTAAAGAGAAGTTATGCCTAGTCTTTTGTATTTACAAAAATTTATTATCTTTATAATGTTCACTATAAAAAATTCAAAAAAAGAAAAGATTAAAAAAAAAAAAAAAAACAGGAGTCCTCAAAAATCTCACTACCCAAAGATAACCATAGTTTGGCATATATTTATTGTTATTCGTTTCCAAATGCACATATGAAGCTAAAATATATATTATTTTATATGATAGGGTCATGTTTACTTAAAACTTGCTTTTCCACCCAGGAATCTATTATGGAAATTTTCTTAAATCCATAAACATTGATATACATCATCTTCTGCCACTACACGGTACAGTGTTGTATGTGCATTTGTCTTCAAGTAACAGAACACAAATATGAACTGACTTTAACAAAATAGGAGGCGAATTAGATCGTGGAATCCAAGAAAGGCTAAATAACTGAGAAAAGGGCAAGGATGCAGTGGAACCTCAGGAAAAACTTAGGAGGAGGGACTGAAACAACATTAAGAGTTCTGTTCTCCTCATCTGTTTTCTTTCTTGGGTCCATTTCATGTTCTTTCAAAGAAGTATGGATTTCTCCACACAGTAGGAAACATTGCTCTGACTGTACTGACTATACTTTTTAGGCTACAGTGTTCAAAATCTCAAGGAAGGGGCTCATAACTTAATTTCCACCCCTATGCCAATCAGCTATTAGAATGCAGCAACTCCATAGTAGCCATGGGAATGGACAGACGCAGGACCTGGAAGAACAAAGGTACTCAGCAGACAAAAGTATAGATGTTCACCATAATTCACATAGTCAATATCCTATAAATGACCATAGAGGAGGCTTACAATTTTTAGTGCTGTAAATTCTCAGTAAATATTTTAAATTACCGATACTCTGAACATTCTTATACATTTAACTTTTGGCACTTATCTGATAATATCCTTGGGTTTCCCTGGTAGCTCAGACAGTAAAGAATCTGCCTGCAATGCAGGAGACCCAGGTATATCCTTATGGTATACTCCTAAGCTGTATTTATTCAATTTATCTATTCACTAGATAAATATTTTGAATATCTATATCCCAGGCTATATTCTAAACACTAGAAAAATAGCAGTAAACAAAACAGAAAAACCCCAACTTTGAGGAGCTGATGTTCTACTGTGGAAAGACAGGCAATAAATAAAGTTAAATATATGGGGGAAGGGGTGAAAATGGCAATTTTTGTCTTGTATTGTGTGCTGAAACCCAGGAATGAAAATATAGCTTCTTTTAAATAACTAGTGAAAGAGGGTGGTATTTAAAAGAGACATTAATTGGCAACCTGAAGGAGATGAGAAAGATCTATATGACTTTCTGAGGAGAACTCATTCTAAACAGAGAAAACTTCAAGTGCAAAGATCAGGGGTGAGAAGATGCATGGCCTGTTCTGAAAAGAGCAGGAGTCTAATACGGCTGGCCAAGAGGCAAGCTGCCAGAAAAAAAGCAGAAAAATATGATAGGAGGCCAGATCACAGAGGCCTCTGAGGCCACCACTAAGTCTTTGACTATTGCCGTGGGCAAGGAGAAAGTGACTAGTAGGCTTGAGCAGGGAACTAACATGATCAAAGCTGCTGCTGCTGCTGCTGCTAAGTTGCTTCAGTCGTGTCAGACTCTGTGCAACCCCATAGACAGCAGCCCACCAGGTGCCCCCATCCCTGGGATTCTCTAGGCAAGAACACTGGAGTGGGTTGCCATTTCCTTCTCCAATGCATGAAAGTGAAAAGTCAAAGTGAAGTCGCTCAGTCATGTCCAACTCTTAGCGAACCCATAGACTGCAGCCTACTAGGCTCCTCCGTCCATGGGATTTTCCAGGCAAGAGTACTGGAGTGGGGTGCCATTGCCTTCTCAAATGGTACTACCCAAAGTGGGGTCCATGGGTCTGTGCCATCTGTAAGTGGTGTATCATCAGTTGGTGACAAAGCAACCTGTAACTGAAATTTAATTTTATACTTTTTGAATCAAATAATAAAAGTGATGTGTTCTGCTTGTCTTTTTAAATTTAATTTTTCCAGTAGTTCATTCTGTACTGTATTTTACAGAGGCATCAATCCATGATGGAATGAAATTTTTAAAATAGATCTTTATCACGGGATAGTTGCCGAGTACTGCCTTAACTTACATTTTAAAGGACTGCTCTGGCTTGCCTTGTTGAGAACAAATATGGATGAGAATAAAGAGAATAGTTAAGAATCTTCTGTAACAGAGTCTTGGTGGATGAGACCAGGATGGTAAGAGAAGATGTTGCTGTTTATTATTATTAAAAAAAAAAGTGGTGGGTAAATTCTGTGTGTATTTTGAAATTAGAGCTTTCAGGATTTGTTAAGGAAATGAACATGGTATATGAGAGTCAAATCTTTCCCTGAGTAAATGAAGAACAGGAGAAGAGTAAGATAGAGGAATTCTATTTTGAACATTCTGAATTTCCGAGGGGCTTCCTGGTGTCTCAGTGCTAAAGAATCCACCTGCCAATGCAGGAGACACAGGTTCGATCCCTTCCCACATACTATGGAGCAACTGAGCCTTTGCTGTGCTCTAGAGCCTGTGCTCTAGAGCCCAGGAGCCACAACTACTGAGCCCATGGGCCAGAGCTACTGAAGTCTGGGCACCCTAGAACCTGTGTTCCACAACAAGAGAAGCCACTGGAATGAGAAGCTCGTGCACAACAACTAGGGAGTAGCCCCACTTCGCTGCAACTAGAGAAAAGCCCAAGCAGCAACAAAGACCCAGCACAGCCAAAAATAAATAAATAAAATAAATATTTTTTAAAAGAATTTGAATTCATGGGAGATTCAAATATATGGAGATTTAGAGATTGGGGAAATACAGAGGCTCCAGCAAAGGAGTCTGAGGTAGCCACTGAAGTAGGAGGAAAACAGGAGAATGATATCTTCTAGGAAAGTGAAGAATATCCAAGAAGCAAGGAGTGATCAATTATGTTAAATGCAGTTAACAGATAAATAGGATGAGGGTAGAGAGATGACCACTGAATTTGAAGAAACTGACAGTTTCTAGAGACTTTGGCAAAAGCAGCATCTATGGAGTAGTGGGAGGCAAAGGCCTGTTTAGACATGGTTCAAGAAGTAATGGGAAGAAAAGAATTGTGACAGCAAGTATAGATAACTTCACTACGTTTTGGTTTCAAGGTGAGCAAAGAATTAGGGATATATGGCTATCACCAAAAAAGATAATAAATAGCAAATATTGGTGAGGATGGGGAGAAAGGGAACTCTCATGTACTGTTGGTGGGTGTGCAAAATGGTGTGGCCCCTATGGAAAACAGTATGGAGGTTCCTCAAAAAATTAAAAATGGAATTGTCACTCTATCTAGCAATTCCACTTCTGGGTATTTTTCCAAAGGAAAAAACCACTAATTTGAAAAGATACATGGACCCCAACATTCATAGCAGCATTATTTATAATAGTCAAGATACAGAAGGATCTAATTATCCATCAATAAATGAATGGATAAAGAGGACATGGAATATATATGCAATGGAATATCTATCTCAAAGACTGAATACTTTTTAAAATCTAAACATACCAGTTTTCTATCACTGCTATAGCAAATTGCTATGAATTTAGTTGCTTGCTGCTGCTAAGTCACTTCAGTCGTGTCCGACTCTGTGCGACCCCATAGATGGCAGCCCACCAGGCTTCCCCGTCCCTGGGATTCTCCAGGCAAGAACACTGGAGTGGGTTGACCTTTCCTTCTCCAATGCAGGAAAGTGAAAAGTGAAAGTGAAAGTGAAGTCGCTCAGTCGTGTCCGACCCTCAGCAACCCCATGGACTGCAGCCTTCCAGGTTCCTCTGTCCATGGGATTTTCCAGGCAAGAGTACTGGAGTGGGGTGCCAAATAACATAAATTTATTACCTTACGGTTCTGTAGGCTAGCAGTCTGACACTGGTCTCACTGGGATGACATTATTCTGTCAGGCAACATCATGTCCCTTTAAAAGGCTCTTGGGAAGAATCTGTTTCCTTGTCTTTGCCAGCTTCTGGCTTTTCTACCTCCTCCATCTTCAAAACCAGCAACAAGAAATCAGAGCCTCCTACACCATTCTACTCTGACCTCTTCTTCTGACTCCCTCTTCTGCTTCTAAGAACCCTTGTGATCACACTGGGCCCACCCAGGCAATCCAGAATAACTCCTTTAAGGTCATCTGATTTAGCAACCTTAATTCCACCTGTAATTCCCTTTTGCCCTATAACATATATTCAGAGGTTCTGGGCACTAGGATGTGGACATTTTTAGGGTTTTGGGATCTGCCTCCCACAACACATAATGCCAAAATGTCCTGTAGAAACATCACACTCTCTCCAATATAGTATGAAAAGGACTATTCACCACTACTTCACTAACTCTAGGCATTGTTTTTCAGTTTGTCAGTGGACAATATCACAAATAGTCTTTTTTTAGCACCTATTTGATTACTAAAGAGCCTAAGCACCTTTCCTATAGAGTTTTATTCTTCTTTTGCAAAGAAAATTAGTGCCCTCTGCAAAAATTTTAAAGGTCTTTTTTGTTTGCTTTTCTAAGAGTTAAGAGAGATTAATTTTGTGCCAAGCATATATACTATAAATCTGAGGGGGTTTCCAGCTTATCATTAGTCTTTCAACTTTCTTTTCATTATTTTCTCATCAAATCTGTCAGTTATTTTAGGGGTGTGTTGGCCTTTATGTTTTTAGAAAAATATTCTCCACTATAGGTAAGTAAAATTTCCCTAATTTCTCAGTGCCCTAGTAAAAATGTCTTAAGCCTCCTGAGACATGGACATGTATCTAAGATAGGGTATGTTTATTTTCACTTTCCCTAGAAGAACTTTGCTCTGCACATACCAAGAGAATTAAATTCTGTAACCAACTGTCGAGTTAACTGCTCTAATTCAAATGGTTACAGTCTGGTCTAGGCCTCCAGGGTAGTCCTCATGGAGTCAGGATGGGAGCTCTAAGTATTTACATTTTAAAAGGCATGAAGTCCAGACTTTGGACACATCTTCATATGGGGCTTCCCAGATGGTGTTAGTGGTAAAGAACCCACCAGCCAATACAGAAGATATAAGAGATGCAAGTTCGATTCCTGGGTCCAGAAGATCCCCTGGAGGAGGGCACGGCAACCCACTCCAGTATTTTTGCCTGGAGAATCCCACAGACAGAGGAGCCTGGAAGGCTACATACGGTCCACAGGGTCACAAAGAGTTGCATGTGACTAAAGTGACCTAGCCTACATGCATACAGGTGCTGATCAGATTAGGGTATACAGTGAAGACACCCACGGTTTCTCTGACCCTTGGGAGGACATAATTACCTTCCAAAACAATTAGAGAACTTAGGATTCTTTCTATACCTCAATAAGGAGACTAAGTTGTTTTTTTCTTTCCGGATGGCTGTATGTTTTGTTTTTACCAGATGGCTCTTTCCTGTACATAAATAGAAATTAAAAAAAAACCCACAGTAGTGTATAGCTACTCTCGTAGGACATTTGGCCTAGCTTTCATTTCATTACCCCTAGGGTAAGATCTGGGATAAGTGAACTATCTCACTTATTATTATATTGTGAGGTAATTACAAGAAATCTCCCTCCTACCCAGAACACCCTCTATGCATACTCAGGTTTAAATTAATAAAGATGAATATTAAAACTCAACAGCCTCTCTATAAAAATAGTCTATCTTCTGGTAATTTATAGTTTTATTTCATACATTTAAATGTTAATTGTATTTTATTTGGTGTATGAACTGAGATGGACTCTGTTTTTCCCTATAGATGGCTCTCCAATTGCCATAGCCCATTTTTGGAAATAAGCAACTTTTCCTCTGCAATTTGAAATATTGTGAGGTGGGAGGCACAGAGAATTTTATTTCTATTTTATAATTCAGATATCCAAGGGCCAAAAGATTAAATGGTTTATAGAAGGCAATGGCACCCCACTCCAGTACTTTTGCATGGAAAATTCCATGGACGGAGGAGCCTGGTAGGCTGCAGTCCATGGGGTCGCTAGAGTCGGACACAACTGAGCGATTTCACTTTCACTTTTCACTTTCATGCATTGGAGAAGGAAATGGCAACCCACTCCAGTGTTCTTGCCTGGAGAATCCCAGGGACAGGGAAACCTGGTGGGCTGCCGTCTCTGGGGTCGCACAGAGTCAGACACAACTGAAGTGACTTAGCAGCAGCAGCAGCATTATCAAAAAACATTGGTGGAGTCAGGAATAGATTTTTGGTTTAAAAAAGAAGAAAAAGACTTTTTCTGTAGCTTTTTTCTGGCAACTAGTGGCTTGTTGTACCTAAAAGTAATCTACAGGAAGAAGTTACTGGAAGATAATGACATAGTGTGACCTGCAGCCTCCATCAGCAGGCACTATTGGAGCAAAATACAGTATCAGTGTCAATCAATTTCAAAGTGACTTTGTATTTCCTATCTATAAGTAATTTCTCTCAATGGCATAAAGCTTAGGAAATTTGTAAATGTATAAATAAACTATGATGCTGATGCTGAAAGTGTGGCCTCTTATGTACTGGTGGCAAATCGAATCTCAGAGACGAGTTTTAGGTGTAGCAGAATAAGAAAAGCTTTATTGTTCTGCCAGGCAAAGGGGGCCACAGCAGGGTCCTGTCCATGGAACTGGGTGTCCCAACCTGGGAGGACTTGATGAAGAATTTTATAGCAATGGTTCAAAGGTAGAGGTGCTGATAAGATTAGGAGGTAAACAAAGCTAGTGAAGGTGATGGAACTGCAGCTAAACTATTTCAAATCCTAAAAGATGATGCTGTTAAATTGCTGCACTCAATATGACAGCAAATTTGGAAAACTCAGCAGTGGCCACAGGATTGGAAACAGTCAGTTTTCATTCCAATCCCAAAGAAGGTCAAAGCCAAATCAAAGTCAAAGCCAAATCAAAGTCAAAGTCAATCCCAAAGAATGTTCAAACCACCACACAATTGCATTCATTTCATATGCTGGCAAAGTAACCTTCAAAATCCTTCAAGCTTGGCTTCAAGAATATGTGAACCGAGAACTTCCAGATGTACAAGCTGGATTTAGAAAAGGCAGAGGAACCAGAGATCAAACTGCCAACATCCACTGGATCATAGAAAAAAGTAAGAGAATTCCAGAAAAACATCTACTTCTGCTTCACTGACTGCACTAAAGCCTTTGACTGTGTAGATCACAACAAACTGTAGAAAATTATTAAAGAGATACGAATATCAGACCACCTTACCCGCCTCCCGAGAAATCTGTATGCAGGTCAAGAAGTAACAATAGGCACCAGATACAGAACAACAGACTGGTTCCAAATTGGGAAAGGAGTATGTCAAGGCTGTATATTGTCACCCTGCTTATTTAACTTATATGCAGAGTACATCATGAGAAATGCCATGCTGGATGAAGCACAAGCTGGAATCAAGATTGTGGGGAGAAATATCAATAACCTCAGATATGCATATGACACCACCCTTATGGCAAAAAGTGAAGAGGAACTAAGAAGCCTCTTGATGAAACTGAAAGAGGAGAGTAAAAAAGCTGGCTTAAAACTCAACATTCAAAAAACAAAGATCATGGCACCCAGTCCCATCACTTCATGGCAAATAGATGGGAAAACAATAGAAACAGTGGCTGACTTTGTTTTCTTGGGCTCCAACGTCACTGTGGACAAAGACTGCAGCCATGAAATTAAAAGACTCTTGCTCCTTGGAAGAAAAACAATGACAAACCTAGACAGTGTATTAAAAAGCAGAGACATTTCTTTGCCTACAAATGTCTGTATAGTCAAAGCTTATGGTTTTTCCAGTAGTCATGTATGGATGTGAGATTGGACTATAAAGAAAGCTGAGCACCAAAGAACTGATGCTTTTGAACTGTGGTGTTGGAGAAAACCCTTGAGAGTCCCTTGGACTGCAAGGAGATCCAATCAGTCCATTCTAAAGGAAATCAGTCCTGAATATTCATTGGAAGGACTGATGCTGAAGCTGAAACTCCAATCCTTTGGCCACCTGATGTGAAGAACTGACTCATTTGAAAAGACCCTGATGCTGGGAAAGATTGACAGTGGGAGGAAAAGGGGACGACAGAGGATGAGACGGTTGGATGGCATTACGACTCAATGGACATGAGTTTGAGTAAACTCCAGGAGTTTGTGATGGACACGGAGGCCTGGTATGCTGCAGTCCATGGGGTTGCAGAGTCGGACATGACTGAGTGACTGAACTGAACTGAGGCTTTCTTCGTTTCCTTCAAAAACATCTGTATCCCATGAGCAGAAGCTGCAGAGAAGTTCTTTGAGGTTTACTATAAAGAACACATGTTTTACCAACAGGAAAGAAGCTCAAAAGCAGACTGGTCTCTTCAAAGGGGCAGTAAATCCTACAACTCTCCTAACCCCTTTACCTCTGCTAGTATGCAGAGATTAGATGACAGCTTGTTGAGGACACTGCAGAAAGAGATTTATGTATGATCGATGACAAAGAGTGCTCTGCCTATATTCTCTTCTACAAACTTTACAGTATCAAATCTTTCATTTAGGTGGAAATGTAAACTGGCATAGCCACTGTCGAAAACAGTATGGGGGTTCCTCAAAAATCTAAAAATAGAACTACCATATTATCCAGCAATTGTACTTCTGGATATATATATCCAGAAAAAGTGAAAACACTAATTTAAAAAGATACATGCACCCCCAATGTTCATAGCAGCACTATTTACAATAGCCTAGCTATGACAGCAACCCAAGTGTCCAGCAAAAGACAAATGGATGAAGGGGTGTGTGTGTGTGTGTGTGTGTGTGTGTGTGTGTGTGTATAGAAAGAGAGAGATGGAATACTTGGCCACAAAATAATGAAATTCTGCCATTTGCAGCAACATGAATGGACCTAGAGAATATGATGCTTAATGAAATAAGTCATACAGAGAAAGACAAACACTATATAATATCACCTACATGCACAATCTAAAAAATAAAAATGAATATATATAGCAAAACAGATCCAGAAAACAAAGTAGTATTTACAATGAGGGGAGAGAAGGAAAGAGGGGCAAGTCAGGGGAATGGAATTAAAAGATGCAAACTATTACATATGAAATAGATAAGCAACAAGGACATTGTATAAAATGGGAAATTATAGCCATTATCTTAACGTAACTTTTAATGGAGAATAATCTGTAAAAATACTGAATCACTATGCCATATACCTGAAACTAATATAATATTGTAAACCAAGTATACTTTAATGAAAGAAAAGGAGATTCATGTAACTGCTTCCAGGATATCCCTATCTCTTCCTGTCCTCAGCAGGATCTTGAGGACAAAGCTTTCACTATAGCAATATAGCCTCTTTCCCCTATTTCAAGGGCAAGTGGACTTCTTGACCAGCCTCTAGGCCCAAGGATGAGGAAAGTTTTCCTGGGATCTCCAAGAAGAGATAAATATTTCTCCTTTTCTCATTTTAGATCATTTTTACACATCACTATCAGATGACCAAGTTACAATATCTAAATGTTCAAGGATCCTCTAGGTCATGTATGGAAGTCTTTATGGTCTAGTCTCATCAGCACAACTTCAGGATCTTTCTTAGCATCTCCTAGAGCTCTGACTCCTACTGCTGGGAAATCTAGGGGAAAGCAAGCCCTTAATCTCAAGATTAGTCTACTTCTATATTTGTTCTCTTTCTGGCTCCTCCCAAAGATCTCAAGACCAATTCTGCTGAGGTGCAGAAAATGCAACCAGGTCAGGCAGATGTGACCTCAGGGAATGAGCATGGTAAGCCTTAGGGAAGATGCCCTATAGTCTGGGGCAAAATGGGGGCAGGAATAAAATGACCCACGTCACCGTTTTGTGTTAATCTTTGTCATCAAGTTTGTGCCCCAAAGCGGTATTTTTGGAGCCCAGATTCTTACAAAGTCATTACATTAATGTGGCATTTTATACTTAACAAAGTGTTTCCCAATTTTCCCTCGCTTATTCCTCTTCACCCACAAAAGTATTTTTGGAGATAAAGTATCTATCAATTATGATTAAATACATACAGGAGAAAACTCAACCAACAATAGCTTAATCAACATAGAACTGTATTTTTATCTAATGTAAACAGGAAGCCTCAGAGTACAAGGCTGATCTGGTGGCTCCACTGACATCAGGGACCCAGATCCAGAGTCTTTCTGCTGCCTCATTTTCAGTGGATTTCCACCCACAAGGTGACCTCCTGTATAGTTACAGGAGTTCCAGCAATCAAAATCTTGCTCTGGGAAGGAGGAGGAAGAAAGGAGAAAGGGTATATCTCCCAACTGACTTACTTTCATTTAGAGATTCTGCATTGGCCACTCCTTTCTGCAAGGAAGGCTAAGAAATGGCCTTTAACTTTTTTAAAAACTGTAGACACAAATCTATCCCTATCAATAGGGATCTATTACTAAGGAAATAGAGGCGAATGATTATCGACTAGGAAAACAGTGGTCTCTAACCAAAGAAACAGAGGCTAATGAAGATTTAATTATTAACATTTAGTCAGGGTAACATAACTACTTAGTTTCTTATATAGGTCCTAAGAAATCTGTAAAACTCTCTCCTGTTATTGCCCAGTCCACAGGGGCATACTGACCTCACATTCTATATAAATGAAACCCTTGTGCACCTTCTATTCAGTGCACAACTTGTACCATCAGAGATGGCAACATGCCTCTCTCTTCTACACTTGGTAAAACTGTGTGTGTCATATCTTTCACCTCCACCCTGGAATCCTTCTTTCTTTGCTCTAATCATTTGGAGCTGAATACTCAGTGCTGCATATTTTATTAGAGGAGTTAGGTCCCTGTCCATTTACTCAAAATTAATAAGTCCTCTTCAGGTTTCTGCACCTCTGGTCAGGGACTTCCCTGATTAGGAACAGAAATGGGAAGAGGCCACCATCTTTTTACTTCTAGATGGATGAAGTCACCAGTAAGTTTGCACGACACGTGTACTTTCTTCAATTTGTATGAAAAAAGTATATGTTATGGTAAATGAAATGAGTCAGACAAATATTATATAATTTCACTCACACATGGAATATAAAAAATAAAACAAACAAGAAAAAAAATAAATGAACAAACAAAAACAAACACATAGATACAGAGAACAAAGTAGTGATTACCAGAGGGGAAGGGGTGGGGGTGGGGTGAAGTGTGTAAAGGGGACCAACTGTATGGTGGCAGATAGAAAATTAAACTTTTGTTGGTAAGCACACTGTAGGATATACAGAAATAGAAATATAATGTTGTACATGTGAAATATAATTTTATAAACTAATATTACTTGAAAAACAAACCTTAAGAAAAGAGTGTGGGGAGGACTGGAGAGTTGAGAAAAGAGTAAATACAATCTTGCCCCACTCCCAATTTCACCTTGGTCACTAACCCCATGTCTGCCAAAAAAAAAGTATATATTGAACACTGGCTTTTAAGGGCCTCGTTTGTTTACTAGAAGCTTCATTTTAGGCATTATAGGGCTTTTACTAATATTAATAGAGTAATACTTTAACTTTCATCTAATTATACTCCTCATATATATTTTCTTTATTTAGAACCCTGAAGGATGGGAGGAAACCACTAATAATATCATTTTATTGTAAATCGGAACAGAGTGTGGAGTCTTACTTTTAAAAATTAATCATATTTTATGCCTATTTATCATAATACTTTAAAAGTAAATGAATATATTCCTGAAACAGTTCCTATTTTCTACTTTCCCTAGAAACCGAATTTAGGAGTGGGGACCATTGATCAAAGATTCAGGAATAGATTGGGTTATTGGAGATTTCATTATATGAAGTTGTAAATGCAATAAACAGGGATCTCACTTTCCTGATAGGATAGGACATAGGTATACTTTCCTTAGGGGTTTCCCTGGTGGCTCAGTGGTAAAGAACCCACCTGCCAATGCAACAGACGAGGGTTCTCTCCCTGGGTGGGAAAGATCCCCTGGAGAAGGAAATGGCAACCCATTCTAGTACTGCTGCCTGGGAAATCCTATGAATAGAGGAACCTGGAGAGCTACAGTGCATGGGGTCGCAAAGAGTCAGACACAACTTAGTGACTAAACAACAACAATATACTTCCCTAAGTATAGAATTTTGGTTTTGAAGGTGTGATCACTGCAGCCTGAAGTCAGGAAATGAGGAGTCTTCTTGGGGCCATCCTGGGGTCTTTTAGTAAACTGAAAGTTACTGAATGAAAAGGAATCTCCAAGAGAGGCCAGGGGAGTGCCACCAGCCCACCACTACAGAGAAGTTCAAAGATAAGTCAACTCAGAAAAAATGCTCAACCACAGGGCGGATGTGCTGCTTTTCACACCCAAGTCATTTATTTGAAAAGCAAAGGCAGTAAATTTTTGAAGACTTCACAATGTTAGGATTACTCCGGAACAAAAGAGAAGATAAAGAAACACTAAGCTTCTCCTTCCAGTGTCTTTCTTGCTCACTCATTTCTTCCAGGCAGATTCTTTAAACCTTGTTTATTTCCTTAACAGAAAACCATAAGATTAAGACAATCATTTTTAACTTTTAGGGGTATTTATTTGTTGACTGTTGTATCTATTGTAAAAACAGTAAGAACTCCCTGGGAAGTGAGTACAAGTTCCACATGAATAAATGACAAGACTATTAATTGGCTTAAAATACCAATAAGGCTTTAATTCCAATAGGTGTTAAATACATGAGTAATAGGAAATCTAAAGAGAACGGACTATGTTTCAAAAAGCCAAAGTAGTATAATCAATTAAGACTGAAAAAAATTAGCCAATTAAGTTAAAAAAAAAAAGATATATCCAAATGTTCTTTATATGCTGATATCTTCAAGTTTTCACTATGTCTCCTTAATTTATTGCCTAAGAATTAATGTAAAAAATCTTTAAGGTCATCCCCAAACAGCATGTTGTTTAAAAAGGACAGATATTTGCTAAAGCATATATCCAGTTTGAATAAGGTTTAAAACTTATTCAAAATATTTCTGTTGAAAGCATACTTGAATGTCACTGGAAAAATGTTGTCTGGACAGGTTGTTGGGGCATAAACTACCACAGGACAGTTTTAGCATCGTTCATCTCCTGCTTGCAACCACAGTGATGAGAATGGAAATTCTATACATTCAGTTAAATGATTTGCATACTGGAGCAGTACACAAATACTGGAACAGAGGCCCCAAACTTAGGTCTCTTGCATTTCCCACACTCTTCTCTGAACTCCTGTATCACTTATGGTCAATACCACATAGCTCACTGCTTAGTCATGCAATCCTCTATTGTTTGGGTGTCCAAACAGATTGGAAGCTCTATATGTGACAGGGACCACCCTGTTAATACTAATCATGTATCTTCCACAACACCTTTTACAAAGTAGCCGTGTTTAAATGCATTCATCCATCCATTCATCCACCATATGTGCAGAATTCATTCTACATATACGCTGAGGAGATGGGGTGCACAAAATCTTTACTTTTCTAGGGTTTAAATTTAAATGAGATGGGATAGTAAAAAAAACAAGAAAAATATAAGAAGTAAAAATTACGATAGAGAAAATTAAACTAGGGTAATATCATAAAGAGAAATTGAGCAGCTACATTGAATTGGAAGGGCAGCAACCTCTCTGAGAAGGTGCTATCTAACAGAGACCAAGGACTTAATGATGAACTGTGTTGGCAGGTACTATGGAACCAGCAGAGGCCCTGTATGGCTAAAGCACAGTGAAGGAGGAGTATGACATGAAATGACGGGAAAAGAGCAGGGAAAAGTTCTTGGGATGTTGGAACCACAGTTTTGTATGTGAATTTTATGATAAATGCAGCACAAGGTTTTATCCAGAAAACATGATCCAATTTACATTTTTAAAAGACTGTTCTAGTTACTGTATACAACATAAAGCAACACATGAAAGGGAGTAATTAGGTTATTATAATAATTCATGAGAAAATATTATGCTACTTGGATGAGGGAGTAATTAGAGCTATAAAAAAAGACTGAGATATTTTAGGGGTATCTTCAAGAGGATTTTCTGATGAACTGTCTGGGGGAAATGATGAAAACAAAGAAATCAAGGATTACTCAGATTTTTGGCTTAGGCAAATGAATAAATGATGATGATTTCTACTGAGATGAATGAGGAACAGGTATGTAGGAGGTGAAGGTAGAAGAGGAATCAAGAGTTCTCTTTAGATAGAGGTGCTAACTGAAGATGCACAAGTTGAAAGGTCAACCAGGAGGCTGAATACAGACTTCTTGAAAAAGGCTGGGGAGAAACTAACATCTGGGACCCATAAACCCACACATGGTATCTACAACCATGGGCTGAGGTTAGATAGAGAAGCTCAGAGGGACCTGCTTAGAGGTTGGGGGCCCTTCCTGTTTACATTAGTAATTAGCAGATGAGCAAGCTAAAACAAGTAAGAGGGCAAAGAAGTGGGTTTTCACAGCATTTACATAAAAAGGTAAAGAATTAGTATCACCAAAAAAAGACCCATATATTTGCTTCCTATAAGAGACTTACTTCAGATCTAGACACACATACAGACTGAAAATGGGGATGGCAAAAGGTATTCCATGCAAATGGATATCAAAAGAAAGCTGGAGTTGCAATATCAGACAAAACAGACTTTAAAATAAAGACTGTTGGATGGTACTGGCACAAAATAACAGAAATATAGACCAATGGAACAAGACAGAAAGCCTGGAGATAAGTCCATGCACCTATGCACACCCTATCTTTGACAAAGTGAGAGCGTAACAGGCAGGAAGGCCAGGGGTCTCCAAACGGAGGAAATAGCCTGCAAGTGTCAGACATTTTTATCTCTTTTAAGTGGCAGGAGGAAACAAATTATTGATATTTTTTTTCCTTCTCTATACATATTTAAAAAGAGGTTTCTCTTAAAATGCTGTGTTGCCATAATGACACCTGGTTTCTCCTGAAGTTAACCAATGCCTTTTTCTTATGGAAATGTTTGTCTTAAGCTATGCTAATGTACTATGCATTTACCCCCAAACTCTGTCTTCAAGTCAGTCCAACTCTTGGCTCAGAACCTGCTTGACAAACCACTATGTTATACTCAGATATTGTTTCCCTAATCTATGTAAATGACACTATTTGTATGGTGGTCTGCCCTTCTTCAAGATTCAAGTTAATCATTTTATGGCCCAGGATAAACCATTTGGTGCCAAGATTATCCCAAAATGCATCTTATGGGTGAGGGGCCTGGTGTCATTCTGAATTTTAAGACATTCCTTTCTTTCATTAACAGACTGCTAGTGACTATATAACATCCAGCTGAAGACTAGCAGGGGGGTACTCTTCTGCCCCCTTCTGTGCCTTTGTCAGAAGCTTTCTCTATCTCCTTTATACTTTAATAAAACTTTATTACACAAAAGCTCTGAGCGATCAAGCCTTGTCTCTGGCCCTGGATTGAATTCTTCTCTGGGGGCCAAGAATCCTGGTGTCTTTGCATGATTCAACAACAACCTTTCAAAAGGAGGCAAAAATATATAATAGAAAAAGAGCAAAATCTCTTCAACAAGTGGTGTGGGAAAAACTGGTCAACTACAAATAAAAGAATGAAATTAGAACACTTCCTAACACCTTATATAAAAATAAACTCAAAATGGATTAAAGACCTAAACACAAGACCAGAAACAATAAAACTCTTCAGAGTAAAACAGACAAAACACGCTCTGACATAAATCACAGCAAGATCCTCCTACAGTAACGGAAATAAAAGCAAAAATAAACAAATGGGACCTAACTAAACTTAAAAGCTTTTACACAATGAAGAAAACTACAAGCAAGGTGAAAAGACAACCCTCAGAATGGGAGAAAATAATAGCAAACGAAACAACTGACAATTAATCTCCAAAATACACAAGCAGCTTATGCAGCTCAATACCAGAAAAACAACCAACCAAATAAAAAAGTGGGCAGAAGACCTAAAAAGACATTTCTCCAAAGAAGACATATATATGGCTAATAAACACATGAAAAGATGCTCAACATTGCTCATTACTAGAAAAATTCAAAACAAAACTACAATGAGGGGTCATTTCACACTGATCAGAATGGTCAATATCAAAATGTCTACAAACAAAATGCTGGAGACACTGTGAAGAAAAGGGAACCGTCTCACACTGTTGGCGGAAATGCAAATTGATACAGCCACTATGGAAAACACTATGGATATTCCTACAAATAAACCAAAAAAATGGTGGATTAAAACCACCATTTGCTGTTGTCGTTCAGTCTCAGTCATGTCCGACTCTCTGTGACCCCATGAACTGCAGCACGCCAGGCTTCCCTGTTATTCACTATCTCCCAGGTATGCTCAAACTCATGTCCATTGACTCAGTGATGCCATCCAACCATCTCATTGTTTGTCACTCCTTTCTCCTCCTCCTGCCTTTAATCTTTCCCAGCATCAGGGTCTTTTTCAATGAGCTGGCTCTTCACATCAAGTGACCAAAGTGTTGGAACTTCAGCGTCAGCATCAGTCCTTCCAATGAATATTTAGGGCTGATTTCCTTCAGGATTGACTGGGTTAATCTCCTTGTTGTCCAAGGGACTCTCAAGAATCTTCTCCAACACCACAGTTTGAAAGCATCAATTCTTTGACAGCTCTCCATGAGTGCCAACTCTCACATCCATACATGACTACTGGAAAAACTATAACTTTGACTATACGGACTTTTGTTGGCAGTGATGACTCTGCTTTTTAATATGCTGTCTAGGTTGGTCATAGCTTTTATTCCAAGGTGCAAGTGTCTTTTAATTTCATGGCTACAGTCAACATCTGCAGTGATTTTGGAGTCCAAGAAAATAAAGTCTGTTATTGTTTCTATTTTTTCCCCCATGTATTTGCCATGAAGTGATGGGACCAGATGCCATGATCCTAGTTTATTGAATGTTGAGTTTTAAGCCAACTTTTTCACTCTCCTCTTTCACTTTCATCAAGAGGCTCTTCAGTTCCTCTTCACTTTCGGCCATTAGAGTGCTGTCATCTGCCTATCTGAGGTTGTTGATATTTCTCCCAGCAATCTTGATTCCAGCTTGTACTTCATCCAGCCTGGCATTTCACATGATGTACTCTGCATAGAAATTACATAAGCAGAGTGACAATACATGTACTCCTTTCCCAATTGATGTACTCCTTAAGGCAATGGCACCCCACTCCAGTACTCTTGCCTGGAAAATCCCATGGACGGAGGAGCCTGGTAGGCTGCAGTCCATGGGGTCGTGAAGAGTCGGACACAACTAAGTGACTTCATTTTCACTTTTCACTTTCATGCATTGGAGAAAGAAATGGCAACCCACTCCAGTGTTCTCACCTGGAGAATCCCAGGGATGGGGGAGCCTGGTGGGCTGTCATCTATGGGGTGGCACAGAGTCGGACACGACTGAAGCGACTTAGCAGTAGCAGTAGCAGTTTCCCAATTTGGAACTAGTCTGTTCCATGTCCTGCATATAGGTTTCTCAGAAGGCAGGCAAGGTGATCTGGTATACCCAACTCTTTAAGGATTTTCCAGTGGTGCTAGTGGTAAGGAACCTACTTGCCAATGCAGGAGATGCAAGAGATGCAGGTTCAATCCCTGCATAGGCAAGATTCCCTGGAGGAAGGCATGGCAACCCACTCCAGTATTCTTGCCTGAAGAATTCCATGGACAGAGGAGCCTGGTGGGCTACAGTCTATGGGATTACAAAGTGTTGGATGGGACTGAAGCAACTGAGCACCAAACACAGCACAGTTTGTTGTGATCCACACAAAGTCAATGAAGCAGAAACAGACATTTTTCTGGAATTCTCTTGTATTTTCTATGATCCAATGGATATTGGCATTTTGATCTCTAATTCTTCTGCCTTTTCTAAATCCAGCTTATATATCTAGTTCTTGGTTCACATACTGTTGAAGTCTAGCTTGAAGTATTTTGAGCATTACCTTGCATGCATGTGAAATGAGTGTAATTGGGCAGTAGCTTTGAACATTCTTTGGCATTGCTCCTCTTTGGGGCTAGAATGAAAACTGACCTTTTCTAGTCCTGTGGCCACTGCTGGGTTTTCCAAATTTGCTGGCATATTGAGTGCAGCACTTTAACAGTATCATCATTTAGGATGTTAAATAACTCAGCTAGAATTTCATCACCTCCACTAGCAAGTCTGCAATAATGCTTCTTTAAGGCCCACTTGCATTCACACTCCAGGATGGCTGGCATTAGGTGAGTGACCACATAATCATGGTTATCCAGGTCATTAAGACCTTTTTTTTTTTTTTAAAACAGTCCTTCTGTGTATTCCTGCCACCTCTTCTTAATCTCTTCTGCTTCTGTTAGGTCTTTATCATGTCTGTCCTTTACTGTGACAATCCTACTTGCAGGACAGCAAAGGAAACACAGACATAAAGAACAGACTTTTGGACACAGTGGGTGAAGGAGAAGGTGGGATGATTTGAGAGAATAGCAATGAGAAATATATTACCATATGTAAAACAGGTATCCAGTTTCATGTATGATGCAGGGAACCCAAAGCTGGTGCCTTGTAACAACCTAGGGGGGTGGGAGGAGGAGGGGTTAAAAGGGAGGCAACATATGTATACCTATGGTGGATTCATGTAGGGTGTATGGCAAAAACCATCACAATATTGTAAAGTAATTATCCTCTAATTAAAAGTTATAATATAAAGACTCTTGGGGATTCCCTGGCAGCCTAGTGGCTAGTAGTAAGCATTTCCATTGTAGGGGTCATGGATTTGATCTCTGATTGGAGAACTAAGCCATATGGCACATATGGCACAAAAATAAATATATAAATTTAAAAAATTATTAAGTTTTTAAATTAAAATTTTAAATTAGGTTTAATTTTACCAAAATTTAACATTTTTTAATTTAAAATTTTTTATTTTTAAATTAAAAAATAAGACTGTTATAAGAGACAAAGCAGGACAATACATAATGATCAAAGGATCAATCCGAACAGATGATATAACAACTGTAAATACATATGCACCCAACATAGCAGCACCTCAATATATAAGACAAATGTTAACAAACATAAAAGGAGAAATCAACAGTAACACAATAATAGTGGCAGACTTTAGCATCCCACTTACATCAATGAACAGACCATCCAGAAAACCAATAAGGAAATATAGGGCTTAAATGATATATTAGATGTGATGGACTTAATTGATATTTATAGAGCATTCTATCTGAAAGCAGCAAAATACCCATACTTGCCAAATATACATGGAACATTCTCCAGGATAGATCACATGCTGGGCCACATAACAAGCTGCAGTAAATTTATAAAACTGCAATCATATCAAGCATCTTTTCCAACTATAATGTCACAAATTATCAATATCACTTGATATCAACTACAAGAAAAAGAAAACTGCAAAAAAACAACCACATACAGCCTAAACAACATGCTTTATGCTGTGCTGTGCTTAGTCTCTCAGTTGTGTCTGACTCTTTGCAACTCCACGGACTGTAGCCCACCAGGCTCCTCTGTCCATGGGGATTCTCCAAGCAAGTATACTAGAGTATACTTGCCATGCTCTCTTTCAGAGGATCTTTCCAACCCAGGGATTGAACACAGGTCTCCTACATTGTGGGCAGATTCTTTTACCATCTGAGCCACCTGGGAAGCCCAAACAACGTGCTACTAAACAACAAATGGATCACTGAAGAAATCCAAGAGCAAATCAAAAAATACATAGTGATAAATGAATGAAAACACAATGATTCAAAACCAATGGGATGCAGCAAAAGTAGTTCTGAGTGAAGTTTACCGTGATAAAAGCTTACCTAAGGAAACAAGACAAATCTCAAATAGACAACCTAACCTTACACCTCAAACAACTAGAGAAAAGAACAAACAAAATGCAAAATTAGCAGAAGGAAAGAAATCATAAAGGTTAAACATAAATAAAGGAAATAGAGACTAAAAAAATTACAGAAAAGATTGATGAAACTAAAAGCTGCTTCTTTGAAAAAATAAACAAAATTGATAAACCTTTAGCCAAACTCATTATGGGAAAAAGGGAGAGAGCCCAAATCAGTAAAATCAGAAATGAAAAAGAAGTTACAACCAGCACTGCAGGGTCATAAGACACCAGTACAACCAACTATATGCCAGTAAGATGGACAATCTAGAAGAAAAGCTTTGTCCAAATTATTCAAAAGGTAAAATCTCCCAGCGTTGAACCAAGAAGAAACAGAAAACATGAACAGAACAATTACTAAAATAATTACTCCCAATAAGCAAAATTTCAAGACCAGATGGCTTCACAGGTGAATTTTACAAAGTATTCAGTGAATAGTTAACATCTATCCTCTGAAACTATTCTCAAAATATTCAGAGGAAGGAACACTCCCAAACTCATTCTATGAGGCCACCATCACTCTGATATGAAAACTAGACAAAGTTATCAGAAAAAGAAAAAGAAAATTTCAGGCCAATATCACTGATGAACACAGATACAAAAATCCTCAACAAAATACTAGCAAACCAATTCCAACAATGCATTAAAGCAATCATATAATGTGATCAAGTGGAATTCAACCCAGGGACACAAGGATTTTTCAATATCCACAAATCAATCAATGTGATATACTACATTAACAAACTGAAGAATGAGAACCACATGATCATCTCAATATATATAGAAAAAGCTTTTGATAAAATTCAACATCAATTTATGGGGGGAAAAAAATTATCCAGAAAGTAGGCATGGAAGGAACCTACCTCAACATAATAAAGGTCATATATATATCCTATATATGACAAACCCACAGCTAACAGCATTCTCAATGGTGAAAAATTGAAAGCATTTCTTCTAAGATCAGGAACACAACAAGAATGCTCACTCTTGCCACCATTATTCAACACAGTTTTAGAAGTCCTAGCTACAGTAATCAGAGAAGAAAAAAAAAATAAATGTAATTTAAATTGGAAAAAAAGAAGTAAACTGTCACTAAAGATGCCACCAGAAAACCACTAGACCTCATCAATGAATTCATTAAAGCTGGAAGATACAAAGTTAATATACAGAAATTTTGCATTTCTATATGCTAACAACAAAATAGCAGAAAGCAAAATTAAGTAAACAATCCCATTTACTGCATCATCAAAAAGAATAAAATACCTAGGAATAAATCTATCTAAAGAGGCAAAGACCTATACTGCAAAAACTATAAGATACTGATGAAACTGAAGACAACACAAACAGAAAGATATACCATGGTATTGGACTAGAAAAATCTATATTGTTAAAATGACCACACTACCCAAGGCAAGCTACAGATTAAGTTCAATCCCATCAAATTACCAATGGCATTTCTCACAGAACTAGAACAAAAAGGTTTTTAATTGGTATGGAAACACAAAAGTCCCAAAATAGACAAAATAATCTTGAGAAAGAATAACAGCTGGAGGAATCACATGCTATGACTTCAGACAACACTACAAAGCTAAAGTTATCCAAATGGTATGGTACTGGCACAAAAACAGACATACAGACACAAAGATATATGAAACAGGATAGAAAGCCTAGAAATAAACCCATATACCAATGGTCATTTAATCTATGACACAGCCAGCCAGAACATATAATGGAGAAAAGACAGTTTCTTCAATCAGTGGTGCTGGAAAAACTGGACAGCTACATGTAAAAGAATTAAATTAGGACATTCTCTAACACCATATACAAAAATAAACTAAAAATGGATTAAAGATCTAAATGTTAAGACCAGATACCATAAAACCCCTAGAGGAAAACATATTCAGAACACTCTTTGGCATAAAAGGCAGCAATATTTTTTTGGATCCATCTCTTAGAGCAGTGGAAATTAAAACACATATAAACAAATGGGACCTAATCAAACTTAAAAGTTTTCACATAGCAAAGGAGACCATAAACAAAATGAAAAGGCAACTGAAAGACTGGGAGAAAATATTTGCAAATGATGCGACAGTTGTTGTTGTTCAGTCGCTAAGTCCTCTCTTTGTGACTCCATGACCTACAGCATGCCAGGCTTCCTAATCGGTCACTATCTCTCAAAGTTTGCTCAAATTCATGTCCAGTGAGTTGGTGATACTATCTAACTCTGTGGCCTTCTTCTCCTTTTGCCTTCAAACTTACCCAGCATCAGGGTCTTTTCCAGTGAGTCACCTCTTCACATCAGGTGGCCAGAGCACTGCAGCTTCAGCTTCAGCATCAGTCCCTCCAATGAATATTCAGGGTTGGTTTCTTTTAGGACTGACCGGTTTGATCTCCTTGCTGTCCAAGAGATTCTCAAGAGCTTTCTCCAGCACCACACATCAATTTTTTAGTGCTCAAACTTCTTCATGGTCCAACTCTCACACTCATATGTGATGTAGGAAAATATAGTGTTTTCTACCAAAGGGGAAGATATGAGGAATACAGAAATGATTCCTACTCATTTTTTTAGCTGAATAGGAAGATATATATTTGTGTGTGTGTACGCAGATTCTGAATAAGATTTCTAAAAACAGCTCATTGCCAGTCCCTTGTCCTCTCCCCTTCCTGGTTCCCCTTCCTCATAAAAACTATTTGGTGGGATAATTTCACGGGCTTTTACCCTGGGCATGTGCAGAGAGAGAACTATAGGGGTACAGAATACAGTCCTTCACTCAGGGCTTGCAAGTATTACTCATGACCCCATAGACCAATAAGAATCCTAGACAGTATCTGGGAAGATTGGGACTCTGTGCTTCTTGGCTTATGAGGAGCCAGGGGAGGGAACCTGCATCTTAGGAATAAAACCCGAATGGGCTGCCCACTCAGTATAGATCTTTTATCTGTAGCACACCCTTCTGCAGAAGTGAAAACTGCCTTGCCCGAGCCATTTTTGATTGTCTGTTCTATTCTGCCAACTCCATTTTGAGAACATTTCCAACATGTGACTCCTGGAAAAACCATAGCTTTGACTATATGGACCTTTGTCAGCAAAGAACACATACAAAGGACTCATACAGCTTAATATTAAAAAAAAAAAAACTCAATCAAAAAATGGGCTGCTGCTGCTGCTAAGTTGCTTCAGTCGTGTACGACTCTGTGAGACCCCATAGACGGTGGCCCACCAGGCTCCCCCGTCCCTGGGATTCTCCAGGCAAGAACACTGGAGTGGGTTGCCATTTCCTTCTTCAATACATGAAAGTGAAAAGTGAAAGTGAAGTCACTCAGTCGTGTCCAACTCAGCAACCCCATGGACTGCAGCCTAGCAGGCTCCTCCATCCATGGGATTTTCCAGGCAAGAGTACTGGAGTGGGGTGCCATTGCCTTCTCTGAAAAAATGGGTAGAACACCTCAATTGTCATTTCTCTAAAGAAGACATACAGATGGCAAACAGGCACATGAAAAGGTGCTCAATATCTCTAATTATTCTTGTTGTTGTTTCGTCACTAATTCTTGTCTGATTCTTTTGCAACCTCAAGAACTGTAGCCTTCCAGGTTCTTCTGTCTATGGGATTTCCCAGGCAAGAATCCTGAAGTGGATTGCCATTTCCTGTGTCAGTAGATCTTCCCAATCAAGGATCAAACCCATGTCTCCTGAGACATGCACATCTAAACTACAATGATGTATCACCTCACATGAGTCAGAATGGCCATCATCAAAGAGTCTGCAAATAATACGTGCTGGAGAAGGTGTGGAGAAAAGGGAACCCTCCTTTGCTTTGTGTTGGTGGGAATGTAAATTGATGCACTTACTAGGAAGAAGAATATGGAGGTTCTTTAAAAAATAAAAACAGTTACCATAAGATTGTGAAATCATACTCCTGAATATATAACTGGAGAAAACTCTAATTCAAAAAAATACATACACCCCAATATTCATAGCAGCACTATTTACAATAGCCAAGACGTGGAAGCAACCTAAATGTCCGTCAATAGATGAATGTATAAAGAAGATGTGGTACATATACACAATGGAATATATGTCACAGAAAATAATGAAATAATGACATTCGAAGCAACATGGATGACCCTAGAGATTATCATTTTAAGTGAAATAAATCGGACAGAAAATGATAAATATCATATGATATCACTTATTTGTGGAATCTAAAAAATTATAAACAAAATATATTTCCAAAACAGAACAGACTCCTAGACACTGAAAATAAACGTATGATTATCAAAAGGGAAAGTGCCAGGGAAGCAGGGGGGGAAGATAAATTAGGAATTTTAGATTACTATATACACACTACCATATATAAAACAGGTAAACAACAGGGACCTACTGTATAGCACAAGGAACTATATTCAATATCGTATAATAACCTACAATGGAAAAGAATCTGTAAAAGAATACACACACACACACACATACATGGTGGCTCGGTCGGTTAAGAATCTGCCTGCAATGCAGGAGACCCAGATTTGATCCCTGGGTTGGGAAGATTCCCTGGGGAAGGGCATGGCAACCCACACTAGTATTCTTTTTTTTTTTTCCCCACACTAGTATTCTTGCCTGGAGAATCCTCATGGACAGAGGAGCCTGGTGGGCGACAAACCATGGGGTCACAAAGAGTTGGAGACCACCAAGTGACTAAGCACAGCACACACACATATAATTGAATCACTTTGCTGTACACTCAAACACATTTTAAATTAACTGTGCATGCCCAGTCACTCAGTGGTGTCCAATTCTTTGCAACCATGTGGACTGTAGCCCTCCAGGCTCCTCTGTCCATGGGGTTTTTCAGGCAAGAATACTGGAGTGGATTGCCAGTTCCTCCTCCAGCAGATCTTCTCCACCCCAGGGACCAAACTCCTCTCCTGTATTGCAGATGGATTCTTGATGGCTGAGAAGCCCGGGAAGCCCCGATACCTCAATAAAAAGATAAAAATTAGTATTATTACAGCAGGCAGGTAGCTACATATAAGCAGAGAAATGCGAGGCAGGGGGCAGGTGGCAGGAAATATGCATCTTGTAAACATCAGGGGTCCACGAGCAGACAAAGAAAAGCAGGAACTTCCAGACTGACAGGAAACCACACTTGAGTGATGTGTGGGGGGGAGCGGGGAAGACAAAAAAGGCGAGGAAAGGCAGGACTCTCCTGTGTCCAACTGTAACCTGCTGCTCATTATGCTCTCATTAAAATAAGATAAGCCTTGCAGATAATACCATCATGCACCAACACCATGACACTTCTTATCTTCTCTGTATCTAAAGTAAATATGGACAAAAATCCCTTCTTCCCTTTGGAAGATGAAACTAGAATGAAACTCAAATTCCTCCTGTGGCAACGACTATTTGGCCCCTTCATTTGTATTCCCCTCATAACTGGCTTTCCAAAGAAATGCAGGACACCAGGTCCCCTCACCTGTCTCGTGTATTCTTGTTAAATAAATCGTCAGTTTACCTTCCTAACCTCCCTCCCTCACTTTTGAATTCTTTCCATGACGAGGCAAGAACCTTAAATTCACTGGGAACAGTATCAGATTTCCCGCCCTTTTTAGCAGAAAGGGACACTGATTAATAAATGGTGATTTGCTATTAATATTTGCACCAAGACATTCAGCATAAGAACCTCTAATCAAAGTCACTGAGTACTGGAAGAAAGAACACTATATATTCAGTGGATTTCTGTTTTAGTTATTACATGTTTCTCGTATTTCACAAATTGGACTATGATCACATTATTATTAAACAGAAAATTGAAATAATATCTGCTTCAAAGAACTATTCTATAACTGTCTTGACCTAAGAAATCCAAGAATGAATAAAGCTCACTGGAATCTTAATGTGGTTCCTTTAATACATTTTATTTGAGATAAGTATAAGAAAGCCAAGAAAGACTGGATGGGTTGGGACAATGGAGTCATTGCCTATGTGAGAAAGTAAAACACATGTTTTTAAAAAGCTTATTTTCTAATTACATAAGAAATAAAACATACTGTGATTATTAAAAAAGCAAATACAAAACTAAAGCTCACCTACTTTTGTCTGTGTGTTTGCGCCTGTGTGTGCACGTGTGTCATAGATGCCCTGCCCAGATTTCCTTTTCTGCTGCTGTCAGAGTTGGCTGACAGCAACTTTGAACTTTTTTCTCTGAAGAATTGTTAGTGGCCAAAAGAGAGTTGTGACTACTCCCCGTACCCCTGGAGTATGAAAGTAGGCCACATTTAATCAACAGTGAACTGACACAGAGGGATATAAAATCACCTCAAGGTGGAAACCATCTTGGAGCAATTTGTGCTCCAGAGCACCACTGCCGACCGAGCAGGTCTCCACCCAAGACCACATTCCTGCTTTGCTTTCCTTCCCCTGTCCTACTCTGCTTTTCTCACATCCCCTATACTGGGAACACTTTCTTGATAAACTGCTTGAAGAACAATCACTGTCTCAGGCTCTGCTTGCATAGGATCCAACTAAGTGTATCTCTATATATCCATATATGCATATGAAAGCAAGTTTTACATAAATGTTAGCATAATATGCATACACATAATGTAGCATAATGAAGCTTTTTAGAATAACAATTTTCCTGGAAAGCTTTTGTATCAATATGCACAGACTTATTCCATTGTTCTTAACTGAAATCACATTGTAGGAGAAAAGAGAATTTCTCAAAAAACGTTTCAATGCCATAAATAAATGTCACCATTGTTGGTTACATTTCCTTGATTACCAGAAGTAGAGTTATTTTGTATGTTTATGATCCACTTGTAACTCTTTATCTGTGACTCATTCTCATACCCTTTACCTATTTTTCAGTTGGATTGCTTTTCCCATATGTATCATCAGTGGTTCTTTATAAATTCTGAATATTGTTCATTAGTCTTTGATAGGTTGCCAATACTTTTTCCTATTTATCGCTGTCTGTTTTTTTCTGTGCATGTAGTCTTTTGTGTTATTCAGGAGTTCGGTAATATGTTGAAAAATGATATTTTATTCATCATGGACTTATTGTATTTACTTTAAGATCACTTCACTACAAAGTCATAAACATATCCTCCTGTATTCTAATATTTTAAAGATTTTAGAGTTATTCATTTAATCCACCTGGATTTATTTTCATGATTACATTAGGGGTTGATAAAATTTCACTGTATTATCTATAATGGATAACTGTCTCATACATATGCATGCCTCACTCCTGGACTCTTAATCCCATTCCTATTTATTTTCTTTCCCTTAGTTGAATACCACATTATTTTTACTACCATATATTTGCTAAATATTTTGTTTCCTGGTGCATATGACCTTTTTTATTCATTTTGTTTTTTTAATTTCCTTGGTTATTCTTGTGCATTTATTCTCCCATATTAATTTTAGAATTAATGAAATTTCTAAATTGATTGAAATTTCAATCAATTTCGAAATTGATTGAATCAATTTCAATTGAAATCAATCAATTTCAAGATGAAATTTCTTTAGGATTTTGATTGGGATTGTGTTGAATTCATAATGTAATTTGGGTATAAGTGACATTGTTAAAGTACAGTTGATCCTTCAACAACTCAGCAGTTAGGGGCTTAGACCCCCATACAGTGGGAAAATAGGTACTGTTGTCCCATGGTATCTACTGGGGATTGGATCCAGAACCTGCTGCAGATACCAAAATCTGCACATGATCAAGTTCCATAGTTGGTCCTCTAAATTCATGGTTCTTTATCCTCAGATTCAACCAAAAAGCACAGACCATGTAGTACTGCATGTACCAAAAAACATCTGTATATAACTTCATGATCAGACCTGCATGTCCATGATTCTACATTCACAAATTCAACCAACCATGGACAGTGTAGTCCCACAGTATGCATTTATTGAAAAAAATCCACATGTAAGTGGACCCACACAATTCAAACCCATACTGTTCAAGGATCAACTGTACTGAATTTCTCCATGCTCAAATACTGTGTACAACTGTTTATTTTCAATATTATCTGGTACTCTTTTATAGGCTTCAGTAAATTTTCATTAGTTTTCCTATAAATATCTTGAACACCTAGGACTGATCTCCTTTAAAATGGACTGGTTTATCTCTTTGCAGGCCAAGGGACTCTCAAGAGTCTTCTCCAACACCACAGTTCAAAAGCATTAATTCTTCGGCATTCAGCTTTCTTTATAATCCAACTCTCACACCCATACATGATTACTGGAAAAACCATAGCTTTCACTAGACAGACATTTGTTGGCCAAGTAATGTCCCTGCTTTTGAATATGCTGTCTAGGTTGGTCATAGCTTTTCTCCCAAGAAGCAAGCATCTTTTTAATTTCATGGCTGCAGTCACCATCTGCAGTGATTTTGGAGCCCCAAAAAATGAAGTCTGCCACTGTTTCCACTGCTTCCCCATCTATTTCCCATGAACTGATGGGACTGGATGCCATGATCTTAGTTTTCTGAATGTTGAGCTTTAAGCCAAATTTTTCACTCTCCTCTTTCACTTTCATCAAGAAGCTCTTTAGTTCCTCTTCACTTTCTGCCATAAGGGTGGTATCATCTGCATATCTGAGGTTATTTATATTTCTCCCAGCAATCTTGATTCCAGCTTGTGCTTCATCCAGCCCGGCATTTTGAATGATATACTCTGCATATAAGTTAAATAAGCAGGGTGACAATATACAGCCTTGATGTACTCCTTTCCCAATTTGGAACCAGTCTGTTGTTCCATGTCTGGTTCTAAACGTTGCTTCTTGTCCTGCATACAGATTTCTCAGGAGGCAGGTAAGGTGGTCTGGTATTCCCATCTCTTGAAGAATTTTCCACAGTTTGTTGTGATCCACACAGTCAAAGGCTTTAGCATAATCAATAAAGCAGAAGTAAATATTCTTTTGGAATTCTCTTGCTTTTTCTTTGATCCAGCGGATGTTGGCAATTTGATCTCTGGTTCCTCTGCCTTTCTAAATCCAACTTGAACATCTGGAAGTTCACAACCCACTTCAGTATTCACTTCAGTATTCTTGCTTGGAGAACCCCATGTACAGAGGAGCCTGGTGAGCTATAGTCCATGGGGTTGCAAAGAGTCAGACATGACTGAGTGACTCAACATCAACAATAAAACAGCATCAAATTGTTTAAAAAAACTGTGCACACTATTATGTACTTATTTAATAAAGGTAATAAATAATAACATTTAGAAGCAGCATAAACATTTTGCTTATCATGCTGAAGACAAACAGTAAATTCAAAATCAATTAGAAATCTACATTCTCAATAGCTTAGTCTCTGGAAATTAACAATTCTGATATTTGGTAAGAGATTTCCAATTTCATCCAAATGGGTTGATGTCTGAAGTATCACTGTTAAGATATCTGCTGGGAAACCTGAGGATCTTCCTTTATTCCCCACTCAGTCTATTCTTTCATTTCAGATGTTCTTCCTTACTTCCTGAAATGCATCCTTTAGACATTGATACAGAGTGGCCTATTGATGGTAAACTCTATTTTTCTTGAAAATGTCTCTATTTTTATTCTAAAAATATAATTTTGCTTTCTTACAGTATTTTAAAAATATTACTCCATTTCTTCTGGCTTCCCCTGTTGCTCTTAAAAAGTAATCTGTAAGTATATTGGTCATTTGTAGGCAATTTGTCTTTTCTCTTTATTTGCCTTTAAGATATTTGCTTTAAGCATTGGAATGTTCAGACCTTAGATGTCTTCTCTTGTCACTCCTTCTCTTAGATATCTCAGCCAGTCTTGTTATTGTTGTTCAGTTGCCCAGTTGTGTCCAACTCTTTGCAACCCCGTGCACTGCAGCATGCCAGGCCACTCTGTCCCTCACCATCTCCTGGAGTTTGCCCTCGAAAAACACAGCCAGTCTTACAACTATATATACCACTTACATGGTAATGACTTCCAAAATTATACCTTCAACCCAGACCTCTCCCTCACTCCAGACTGGCATAATCAATTATCTGAACCCGGGTCTCCCGCATTGCAGGCAGATTCTTTACCAACTGAGCTATCAGGGAAGCCCTATATAACAAACACCTCCTCTTAAAACATCTAAAACATAACACGCCCAAATCTAACCATAAGATTTTCACTCTTTTTCCCAAATGTGTTCCTTCAGCAGTCAGTCTTCCCTATCTCAGTAAAAGGTAACACTATTTTCCATTGTCTTAGGACAAAAGGAAACCTTTTTCTTTAGACCTCACATTCAGTTCTTCAAAAATTCCACCAGCTCTACATTTAAAATATTACCAAAAAATCCATGTCTTGTCACTCTCACAGCTTTCAGTTACCATCATCATTCTCTTGGCTTATTACAGTAGCTTCCTACTTGTTCTCCTTGATTTTATACTTGGCCTTCGTCCAATTAGTGTATTTTCAACACAGTAACCAGAATGATGCTGTTTTCTGTGAACCACATAATATCACTCATCTACTTAACAGCCTCCAGTGGCTTTTCATTTGACTCTGAATAAAAACCAAAATCATTTTAATGGTCTACAAGGCTCTTACATGATTGAGGCCCTTCTACCTGTCTGATTTTATCTCTTATTTATCTTCCTCTTAATCATTCATATCTAGCCACACTAATTTCCTTGCCATTTGTCTATCACAGAAAGCATAATTTCTCCTTAGGGCCTTTGCACATGAATTTGCCCCTCAGATAATCACATGGCTCATTCCCTCACCTCTTCCAGGTTCTTAGTCAATTTTCAGTTTCTCAAGGAGATTTGCCCTAATAACTATTAGTATATTTAAAATTACAACTACTACATCTGCACAATTCCCTACCTCCCTTCTCTGTCAAATATTTTGCAAAGCATTTAGACATACTATCAGACAAACTATATACATTTATTTATTTGGTGCCTAATACCCCTTCTCTTACAACATGTACACTAGAATATAAGCTTCATGCAGCCAGGGGCTTGTTTTGTCTTTCCTTCTTTCTTTTCATTGTTGTACTCTTAATGCTATAAAATTAGCTGGCATACAGTAAGTGCTCTGCTCAATAAATATTTGTTCAGTAGATGAATAAATTATGTTTTTCAGTTTCTCCACAGTGTTTCTAATTATGGATTTTGAAAACTTAATTTTTTGGCTAACTGCAAATCTGTATTTTATCAAGACTACTATAAGCATTAAAATCTGAGAAAAACTTTTCTAAGGTGTATGCCTATAATTTCTGGGTCACAGAATATGAATGAGTGTGTGTATGTATATGCTAAGTCGCTTCAGTTGTGTCCAACTCTTTGAGACCCCACAGACCATAGCCCACCAGGCTCCTCTGTCCATGGGATTCTCTAGGCGTGAATACTGCAGTGGGTTGCCATGCCCTCCTCGAGATCTTCCCAAACCAGGGATCAAACCTGCATCTCTTTCATCTCCTGCACTGGCAGGCAGGTTCTTTACCATTAGCTTCACATGGGAAGCCCCTGGAATATAAATAGATTTACAAAATAAAGCTGAATTGTTTTTCAATGCTTTTTATAGCATTGAAAGCATGTTTTTCAATGTTTTTATGCTATTTGCTCCAATAAAGTGTTAATACACATTTTTTCTAACACCTAGTACCATCAGACTTCTTAATTTTTTCCAATTAACAGATGTAAAATGACATCTCACTATGGTTCTAACTTGCCTTTTCAGATTATTGATGATTAAGCACCCCTCCACATAGATATATTTATCACAAATAGTTATTATTCTATAAAATACCTACTTTTTTCTTGTGCTCATTTACTAAGTGAGCAGTTATTTCTTTATCACTTCAGGTGCTTTATATAGTTGAGATACTAAGGCTTTCTTGGTAATACTGTAGCTAGCAGCTTTTCCCCAGTTACAGTGTATCGGACTCTTTGATGAATAGAAGTTCTTAAATTCAATGTAGTCAAATATACAATTCCCTTTTTAATATTTAATCCTTTAATGCCACCTCTGTAATATATCAAGTTTCCATATATACTTTGGTTTGTTATTAGAGTCTCCAGTGTCTGCTATTGTGCACAAATACCACACTGTTTTAATTATTATACAGCTGATCTTTAAATAACATGAGATTGAACTGCGCAGGTACACTTATATGTGAACTGTTTTCAACAAACATGTACTACAATACTACACCATCCATGGTTGGCTGAATCAAGGATGTACAACTGTGGATATGCAGGGCTGACTGTAAAGTTACACATGGATTTTCAACCTCAGGGAGGGTTGGCACCCCTAATTCCTATGTTGTTCAAAGCTCAGATGTATACTCATAAGTCATAATGTCTTATAACCAAGTAGTTAGTGTTCTACAGCAGTGTTTTGGGTTTTTTTGCTTTAATTTGACATATTCATTTTAGAATATGTAAAGAACTATTTTACAAAAATCTGTGAGGTACTGACTGAATTTCATTGATTCTATAGCTCGATTAGAGAGGGAAGAACTGAGTTTATAGTGATGAGTCTTCTTGTCTATAAATGTTTAAAAACACACTATATCTCTCTCCATTTAGAGATATTTTTCAGTATAAGGTTTTATAACTTTCTCAAATAAGATCTATGTATTTTATTGTAATACATTTTCAAAGTCTTTGTATCTCTGACTTTCATCCGGTTGTCTCTCTTGTCCATTAATATCCAATCAGTCTTCCTAAAGTGAATTTACCCCATTATCCACAGACTCAAAAATTTGTGGTTAACCATCTACTGCCTGTGGAATCAAACACAAACTTCTCAGGCTAAGATTTAAACGGCTCTGTTTAGCCAGCCAACAGTAGATTTTCTAGGACTCTTTCCGATTTGGTTACTTAGGTATAGAAGTGAAGAGCTCATTTAGGTCATAGAATCTAACAAAATTAGAGCCAAGTCCTGATTCCATCACTTACTGACTTGTGGCTTAGATGAAGCAACTCACTTCCCCAAGTTCCTCCGAACAAGAAAAACATAAACAATCATAGCCCAGGATGTTGTGAAGAATCAATGAGACAGTGCATATGTAGTACTTGTGATTACTAGCATTAATTGTTATTATTGTATTAATGTTACTATCAACACATTAAAAACAAATAGATAATGGCATATCTTCTCTGAGTAAGTAACCATCATCATTACTACATTTAACTCATTTTGCTTATTAAAGTGTTTTTTTCTGCTTTTTTCCTTCATATTTTTTAATGCTGAGCTGAACCTGGAAGAGGAAATGGTCATACTTTAGATGGAACTGTCACTCCCCCACCCCCCCCACCCCACACACAGGACAGATGGTGAAGAGAGGAAACTGGGAAGGGGTAAGCAAAGGTTGTAGAGACTCGCTTATGAATGATCCCTGATATGCAGGCAGTCAGTATCCCCAAATCATAACTACAAAGGGACATGCATGACAAGGGCTTCACTGATCACTCAGTGGTAAAGAATCTACCTGCCAATGCAGAAGACACAGGTTCAATCCCTGGGTCAAGAAGATTCCCCTGGAGAAGAAAATGGCAACCTACTCCAGTACTCTGCTTGGGAAATCCCATGGGCAGAGGAGTTTATTGGGCTACAGTCCATGGGGGTCACAAAAGAGTCAGACACAACTTAATAATTAAACAACAAATGCATGACAAATGCAGAAGCAGTCCAACTGACTTCAACATGAAAGAGAAGCCAAGAGTCACCAGAGAGCAGGAGTCACCATAATGCTAGGAGCCAAGGGAGTGCTGACATTGTTGTTTTAGGGTCTACATGATTTAAAAGAATGTTCTCTCCAGTGTTGAGGGCTGGTAATGGCCAAGCTCCCTTCCAAGCCAGGCTGGATCCAGAGTAGGAAAAAAGGAAACCAGAGCACCATTTTTTTTTTCTTTAAAATGGCAACAACTCAGCCATTCACATCTAGCAATCCTGGCAGGCACAAAACAAAGACAGTAGCTCCTGAGAATACCAAAACTCATCATTTCCTTACTTAGCATCTGGCTCAGAAAAAAAAATTCATGAAGCCCAAATACTATCTTCATTTTAGTAATAACCTTAGACACACAGTCGAAGAAGGCAATGGCACCCCACTCCAGTACTCTTGCCTGGAAAATCCCATGGACGGAGGAGCCTGGTAGGCTGCAGTCCATGGGGTTGCTAGGAGTCGGACACGACTGAGCGACTTCACTTTCACTTTTCACTTTCATGCATTGGAGAAGGAAATGGCAACCCAATCCAGTATTCTTGCCTGGAGGATCCCAGGGACGGGCGAGCCTGGTGGGCTGCCGTCTATGGGGTCGCACAGAGTCGGACACAACTGAAGCGACTTAGCAGCAGCAGCAGACACACAGTAGCTACTATTTTGATGATACACTACATGATATGACATGTATGACATGTGTGACAGTCAGTTGACAATGATGTACTGCAGAAAATCTGTCCATATGTAATAGGAATCCCCACTAGAGACAAAAGTCAAATCCAAACCTAGAGAAAGAGAGCTTTCAAGAAGTAATCAAGGCACTGTAGTTTTAGTCCCTAGGGGATTTGGGATATATGAAGGACTACCAGTCACAGAAAGGATTCTGAGCCACCAGAGAAACAATGCAGACCAGGATCAAGGAAAAAGCCTAAGTCTGCACTCTGGGCTTACTTAACACAAGGTTAAGTCAACTTGTGACTCAAAGACTATGACAGCATTCAGGGCTCATCTCTGATACAGGGATACACTAACACAGTGGACACACGGTCTGACTGGCAAAATATAAACATTCTCCTTAGATAATAATGTTACTGGGTTCATAATTTAAGATACTATTAGTAGAGGTGAGTGAACATATGTAGAAGGGTCATTTATTTGCTTTTTCTCTATTTGTTGGAGGAGAATAGAGTACTTTTGGAGGTTCAGAAGAATGAAATATAGATCACCCCAAGGAAGCCAGAGGTGGGGCAATACATAGAGAAGAGGATAAACTCTAAATAGAAAGGTTAGAAACCTTGTTGTCATAACGGCTAATTAAGCATCACTTCATAAATCAATCTTGCTACTAGGACTAGGGACATGCAAAAGCCAGTCAAGGACCACAGCCAACATAACAGTGATATTCTATCTGGGGCATAGATAATGAGTTTCCCCTATTTGTCTGAGAGTCAGGAGACTAACACTCAAACTTATATGGATTCGTGGTCATTAGATGGGAACTTAAAACCACATTTTAAAAAAGAGGAATTTCTTATCACTTCTGCTAAAATGTCAGTAAATAGAGTCCAAATCAATGGCCTACCAAATCTATATGGCCTACCCCTGCGACTGAGGTTGGGGATTTCCTCAACACCTTACTGTGACCATTTATCAGTAACATGACAAACCTCAAGCAAAAAAAAAAAAAAAAAAATTATATATATATATATATTTATATATAATGGATTTTTTAAAAATCCCACCAGGACTTTTGTTTCCTTCACATTTTACCTGGCCCTCATAGACTGTTTCTATGATAGTAACTCAGGGGCGACTTGCTGGGGCAGTGGTTGTAATTCTTTTCTCTTGCAACTTAAGGCCAGAGCACTCGGGGGGGACCTATTGAGAAGTTTGCTTCCTGTCAGTGCAGTTTGCTACAAGCAACCCTTTCTCTGGGCTGGCAGGGCCTGTGGTCTGAACTGTGTGACACTAACGTTCAATTACGGTAAGGTGTCTATTTAACAACTGATGTTTCCAGTAAACTTGTTGTGGGTTCCATATGCCTTAAGGCAACTAGAAAAATTTCAGAAGATACTAAGAAATACTTTACTAACAAAATTTATACTCCTTTCCTGATTTATTCTGACTGAAAATATTAAGGATTTTCCTTGGAGTTACTTCAGACATAGCTAGGATACACGCAGTAAGACTTTAGTGAGAGTTAAACTTTTGCAGGACAGGAAATGTTCTCAGCTGATAATTTCAGGTCTGGAGAAGCACCTGAGAAGTCCTTTCAGGTTTTTCTATGGTGTAGTGACAAGTACACATCGTTTCCCGCTTATCTTCACTTTAACAAAATCATGGTAGTTCCTAGCAACATTCTGCCCTCCAGTCATTAGCACAGCTCAAAAGCAAACAATTCTATGAGTTCTCCAGTTAATGTAATCAATGGAATTTGCTTCCTTTAGAACTAATGTTAAGTTTTTCCACAGGTTCTATATATATAGGTTCTTATCTAGTTAACAAAACAATTAGAAATACATATCATGCAAGCTGAGTTTTCTCAGAAAGGAAGTTTAAACTATTTTCCTCTTATTTTAAACATCTTGGAGAGGAGAAAAGTTGTCTCTTCTTCCAGCTTTGATGGGATCAGTCAAGGAATATAAATTTTTCTTATTTATTTTTGACTGCACTGGGTCTTCATTGCTGTGGGCTGGGGACTCTCTCTTGGCTGTGTGCAGGCTTTTCATTGCAATGGTGTCTCATGCTGCAGAGCACAGGCTCTAGAGTATATGGACATCAGTAGTTGTGACACACAGGCTCACTAGTTGTGGTTCACGGATTTAGTTGCTCCACAGCATGTGCAATCTTCCTGAACCAGGGATCAAACCCATGTCCTCTGCATTGGCACGCAGATTCTTAACCACCTGGACCACCAGGGAAGTCCAGAATAAAATTTAAATCAGAACTATTCACAGATGTCCATGGATCAAAAACTCAAATGTCAAGCTGGAAGGCAGGTTGGGAGAATTCAGCAAATGCTCGTGTATTTTTCTATTCTTCTCCAGAGATACAGAGCTGATAACATTAAACGAAAAGCCCACTAGATACATAAAATTCTTGTTTAAGTACTGTTTTTGTCTGATCAATTAGGAATAGTAAATTATATTTCCTACCACTTCTCAGTTCACTATTAAATATTTCATTTGATATTCAAGACTCTGCATTAGGTAAGCAAGGCACATATTTTCAATCCCTGTGCACAGACTAGAAAAAATATTTTGGAGAGTTTAGTGACTAGACCAAGTAAAAGATGCAACCTTAGGCCATTTAATATATAATTTATAAAAATCTGAAATGGCTTTTCAGTGAGTCTTTTGTGTAAAGAAAGAATCACCTACATGTACTCTCTTAAAAAAAAAAAAAAAACAAGTTAAAATGGCCTATGCTCTTAATGGCTGTATTGCTACTCTCAGTTCAGTCTGACAGGGCTTTCAGTCCCTACACTATATTGAAAATGTTCTCAACAAAGTCTGTGACAACATTTTAATTCAATGAACACTTTTTTGATCTGACTTTACTTGAATCCTTGGTGCCATTTATCATTCATGCACTCATGAAAGTCTCTTTTTTCTTGGCATCATTTTCTCTGTGTTTTCTTAAGATGGGTGTGCTCAGTGTGAATGTGCTTAGTCATTCAGTTGTGTCTGTCTTTGTGACCCCACAGACTGCAGCCCACCAGGCTCCCCTGTCCCTGGGATTTTCCAGACAAGAACACTGGAGTGGGTTGTCCTTTCCTTCTCCAGGGGACCTTATCGACCCAGGGATTGAACCCACGTGTCTTAAGTCTCAGGCACTGGCAGGTGGATTCTTTATCTCGAGCGCAACCTGGGAGGCCCCTTAAGATGGGCAGCCTGTGGCAACTAAAAAATCATTGGATTTGAAATATGATGTACACCTGGGTTATAATTTCAACACAGTCACTTACTAGTTTGAGGTCTTAGGAAAATTAACCATAACAAACCTCAATAAAAAAATAATGAATATTACCAAGTTACAGAAGAGCTTGAGAATCAGCGATAACATACGAAAGCCTTTAGTCTTAGCCCATTAAAAGGCACTTAATGGATGAAGATGCCTTCTCATTCTATGTTTGTCAGGCTATTTTAGTGATCACACAGATATAAATAATATTAGGGTTCTGATATATTTCAAACCTCTGCTCTTTTCACTCTGTTATACTACTGCTGTCCAATACAACTTTCTATGATGATGGAAATGTTCTATAATCTGTGCTTATCCAATGTGGTAACCATAAGTCACATGCAGCTTTTGAGTGTTGAAATGTGACTAATACAATTAAGAAACTGAATTTTTTATTTTATTTAATTTTAATTGTGTGTTAGTCACTCAGTCGTGTCCAATTCTTTGCAACCCCAAGGACAGTAACCCACCAGTCCATGTAACTCCTCAGTCCGTGGAGTTTTCCAGGCAAGAATACTGGAGTGGGTTGCCATTTCCTTCTTCAGGGGATCTTCCTCACTCAGGGATTGAACCCAGGTCTCCTCATTGCAGGCAGATGCTTTACCATCTGAGAGCCATCAGGGAAGCCCATTAGCTCAAGGTTAAATTTTAAAAAATTACATGTGACTAGTGGCTATTTATCAGACACTGCAGCTGTCTATTTTTCCTTGGTAGCTTCATACTAACCCAGGACTTCAGCCATCACTTATATACAAAGAATTCCCATATCTATATTCTAGTCATGAAATTAAAAGACACTTGCCCCTTGGGGGGAAAAAAAAAAAACCTATGACAAACCTAGACAGTGTAATAAAAACAGAGACATTACTTTGCCTACAAAGGTCTGTACAGTCAAAGCTATGGCCTTTCCAGTAGTCATGTATGGATGTGAGAGCTGGACAGTAAAAAAGGCTGAGCGCCAAAGAGCTGATGCTTTTGAACTGTGATGCTGGAGAAGACTCTTGAGAGTCCCCTGGACAGCAAGGAGATCAAGCCAATAAACCCTAAAGGAAGTCAAGCCTGAATATTCATTGGAAGGACTGATGCTGAAGCTCTGATACTTTGACCACCTGATGCGAAGAGCCAACTCACTGGAAAAGACCCAGACACTGGGAAGGATTGAAGGCAGGAAGAGAAAGGGACAACAGAGGATGAGATGGTTGGATAGTATCACCGACTCAATGGACACGAGTTTGAGCAAATTCCAGGAGATGCTGAAGGACAAGGAAGTGTATTGTGCTGCAGTCCATGGGGTTGCAAAGAGTCGGACATGACCGATCACTTGAACAACAATAACAGCATTCATTTCTGAGGCTGTCATAACAAAGTACTACAGACTAGGTGGCTTTAAAAAAACACAAATTTATTCTTTCACAAATCTGGAGTCTAAAAGTTCAAAATCAAAATATCATCAGGACTAACACTTGATCCAAATAGGAAAAGGAGTACGTCAAGGCTGTATATTGTCACCCTGCTTATTTAACTTATATGCAGAGTACATCATGAGAAACACTGGGCTGGAGGAAGCACAAGCCGGAATCAAGACTGCTGGGAGAAATATCAATAACCTCAGATATGCAGATGACACCACCCTTATGGCAGAAAATGAAGAAGAACTAAAGAGCCTCTTGATGAAAGTGAAAGGGGAGAGTGAAAAAGTTGGCTTAAAGCTCAACATTCAGAACACTAAGATCATGGCATCCAGTCCCATCACTTCATGGGAAATAGATGGGGAAACAGTGGAAACAATGGCTGACTTTGTTTTTCTGGGCTCCAAAATCACTGTAGATGGTGACTGCGGCCATGAAATTAAAAGACGCTTACTCCGTGGAAGGAAAGTTATGACCAACCTAGACAGCATATTCAAAAGCAGAGACATTACTTTGCCAACAAAGGTCCATCTAGTCAAGGCTATGGTTTTTCCAGTGGTCATGCATAGATGTGAGAGTTGGACTATAAAGAAAGCTGAGCACCGAAGAATTGATGCTTTTGAACTGTGGTGTTGGAGAAGACTCCTGAGAGTCCTTTGGACTGCAAAGAGATCCAACCAGTCCATCCTAAAGGAGATCAGTCCTGGGTGTTCACTGGAAGGACTGATGTTGAAGCTGAAACTCCAATACTTGGCCACCTAATGAGAAGAGCTGACTCCCTGGAAAAGACCCTGATGCTGGGAAAGATTGCAGGCAGGAGGAGAAGGGGTCGACAGAGGATGAGATGGTTGGATGGCATCACCGACTCAATGGACATGGGTTTAGGTGGACTCCAGGAGTTGGTGATGGACAGGGAGGCCTGGCATGCTGCGGTTCATGGGATCGCAAAGAATCGGACACGACTGAGTGACTGAACTGAACTGAACTGAACACTTGATCCAGAGGAGGATCCTTTCTTGCCTCTCTCTAGCTTGTGGTGGTTGCCAGCAATCTGCAGGGTTCGTTGGCTTGTGAGTGCATCACAAACTCGGCCTCTACTATTACCAGATGTTTTTTTGTGTATCTCTCTGTCCAAATCACTCTTCTTTTTAAAAGGACCAATCATTGGATTAGACCCACCTTAATCTAGCGTGACCTCATTTCAATTTCATTGTATCAAAGACCCTGTTTCCAAATAAGGTCATATTCCCAGATACTGGGGGTTAGAATGTCAACGTATCTTATCAAAGGATATAATTCAACCCACACAGGCTAGATAGAAAGCCTTAGTACCGAAAGTAAAAATAGTTTAGATCATATTCTTTCATCACAATTCAGTAAAATTAGAAACTAATGACAATTTTTAAAAAAATATTTGTCACTCAAAAATTTTAGAATATCTCTCAATTCATGAGGAATTCAAATGGAAATTTAATGAAAATTAAATCAAACATTACAGAATACCTAAAAATAATGAAATAAATGAAAGTTTAATGTATCTATAAGTCAGAAGAAAATTTATAGCCTAAAATACAAAAAACTACTAAACAAGAATAAAAAAAAAGATCTAAAAGGAAACTCAAAATAATTATCAGGTAAACAGAAGGAAACAAATACCAAAAATAAAATCCAAAATTAATGAATCAGAAAACAGGAAAATATTTGAACAAATAAATGCATTTAAAAACGTGTTCTTTGAAAAATGAACAAACATTAAAATATGGAAACCATGCATTGCCTAAGCAATTATAGAGGGAGAAAATAAAATTGAGAAATAGCCACTGTCACAGGTTAGAATTGTAAGATAATATCTTGGTCAACTTTATGCATATAAATTCAGTAACAAAGAACTGGATGGTTTCTAAAAAACTAAAAAGTTCCCAAATTGACCCCAGAAGATATATAAAATCAGTAAACCAATTACTGTAGCTAAGTATTAAGAACTGCTAGAGTGTATCCTTTAAAAGTCACTGTAAACATACAGCTTTATGGGTAAATTCTATAATAATTTTAAATGACAAGTGATTAGAATATTAAACTGTTCCAGGGCACAGAGAAGGAAAAAAAAACTTTTCAAATATTTTCTGTAAAATCAGCAAACGAGTGAAACCAAATCTAACAAAAATGCTACCAAAAAAATAAAACTAGAAACAATGTCACTTAAGATTGTTATGCAAAAAAAAAAAAGAAAAAGAATCTAATAATCATGAACACTGGAAAGTATTCAACAGCATTTTAAAAGAGTGTATACCACAAAAAGGGATTATCATTATTATAATAACTTTAAAGTTCTAAACATATTTGGCTCTAGGGAAGAATAGTTCAACTCCATAACTCCACATATGCATTGTCAGTGCATACTGATGGTGGGATCAAATTGTGGTCACTCCACTATGGCCAACTTCAGTGAGAGAAGTCACTCTACCATTATCATATCTATTTTTGACCTAGTATTACTAATACAACATCTGAATGGGAGGTCCTATAGTGGAATAACTAAAGAGCACTGCTCAGGATTCAGAGACTGACTGGGGTCAAATCCTGGCTCCAACACCATTATCTTTGCAACTTTAGGCATATTATGTCCATAACATACTTTCTACCTAGTGTCCTGATACACGTCCTTTCTCCCTTCCATGAGAGTTATATTTTTGGTAACGCTCAGCAACTTTTGCTCCCCTAGTATTCAAACTCAGTTGATGATTAAAACATAAGAGCTCCCATATTACCTTGGGACTTTCTGGACTGAGAAAAAGAAGAACATAGATACTTTAAACATAAGGCTAGAAAACAATTCATTAATGTCTCTTCTTATTCCCTCTCTGTGCATCTTCCCCATTTCTTCTTGCTTCCTTTCTTGTTCTCTTTCTCCCTTTCTCTTCTTCTTTCTGCCTTTCTTATACACACATGCACGAAAGGCTATAAATATGTGCCATTTTTTCAAAGTGCCTTGCTGGGATAAAATTATTTCTAGATAAATTAAGCCATATTCGATGCCTAGACTCAATTCGATGTAGGATTGGTGGAAACCTACCTAGTAGGCATCTCACTCTAGCCAGCTGGTTAGAGTGATTTTAGAGGTATTTCAGTTCAGACTCTGAGCTCCCTCCCATAAAGTCACAGATAGCCTTGCTGCTGCTGCTGCTAAGTCGCTTCAGTCATGTCCGACTCTGTGCGACCCCAGAGACGGCAGCCCAGCAGGCTCCCTCGTCCCTGGGATTCTCCAGGCAAGAACACTGGAGTGGGTTGCCATTTCCTTCTCCAATGCATGAAAGTGAAAAGTGAAAGTGAAGTCGATCAGTTGTATCTGACTGTTAGCGACCCCATGGACTACAGCCTACCAGGCTCCTCTGTGCATGGGATTTTCCAGGCAAGAGTACTGGAGTGGGGTGCCATTGCCTTCTCCCACAGATAGCCTTAGGCCTATCTAAAATTAGAAGTAATAAGATGAAAATCTCACACAAATTAATCTGTAAAACTTCCTTGCTCCAGGCATAAAGATTATATCAAATGTTCTCCCAGATATGGATTTAAGACAGGATTTTGTTAATCTTAAAATGTCATGGCATGCCCAGGAGTCTAATATTCTTGTGTGTTGAGCTAAAATGATATTTATGGATTAAATTCTTTTTTGAGCATTACGTTTTATTTGGGGCATTTATTTGAGGACGTAAGCCCAGGATACAGTCTCTCAGATATCTCTGAGGGATTGTTCTGCTGGATGAAATTATTTAAATAAATTATGTTGTAGCTAAAGGTCAGATATATTCAAAGGGTACATTGTTAAATGTTAAAATTTTTAAAAAGTTTTTTGTTGGAAGAAATCTTAAAATGTTAAATAAATGAACCAAATAAGCATCTTCAAAATATCATAGAAGGCAAAAGAAAAGATAGAAGAGAGTCAATTCGAGTTTGTACCAATAATTATAATGTCTAACACTTGTTTAAGCATGTTACATTGACTATCTATTTCGACCTTAAATGAGTCTATGTTAGGGTAAATAATCTTAGCATCCACAATTTGCAGACATGGAAACTGAGACTGAGATAAATTAAGAAACTCATTAGAAGTCATCCAGCTGGGAATACATGGGATTGGGATCCAAATCTTTGCATGCTTATCTCAGACAGAGCTTGTGAGCTCAAGTTTGGATCCCTTGGTTAGAGAGGTGCTCCTGCCATCCCCCTCAGAGAAGAAAAGAAGTGTGTCAAGCTTAAGCTTCTGCATCTTTGCCATATTGCCCTTTAATGTATCCATACATGTGCTTATTTATCATGGATGTATCTCCTCCTCCACTTCTGTCCATGAGGTAACACTTAAACATGTGTTCTTGACCCATTTCATCCTCTACTTGATATCTTTCTATATCTTCTTGAACCTTTATTTTCACTGTCTTCCTCTCCAACAATTTTCCCTTAAATTACAAAATGGGAGAGCCACTACCATCACTGGAGGAAACAGGCTTCTCTATACACAGACTATACAGTCTCTTGACTTCTATTTATAGCCAAACATCATGGAATAATTCCTGCAGTTATCTTCTCTACTGTCTCATTACCCAGTGACCCTCTACCCTTCATCTTGCCCCAGTATTCACAGCCCCTCTAAAATTGCTCCAAATAAAATACAACAAAAATCTTCTACCTGCCTGCATAGTCCAACAGACTTCAGGCCTTATTTCACTTTACTCTCTAAGATATTTGATTATCATTGCCAGCTCCTTCCTTGATATCGTCTCACCTCTTCCCTTCAGGGACACCTCTCTTTCTTCCTATCTGCCTCCTTAGCTGGCAATTATTCTCAAATACTGGAGGTGCTGGTTTCTATTCTGGAATTTCTTTTCCTACTCCATGTGTTCTCCATGAATGATCTTCTTTCTCAGGGCTTTTCTAGGTCTGAATTTCCAATGGCCTCTGCCCTCACAACCATCATGTTCCAGAAGCTACTTAAACAGTTCAGTTCAGTCGTATCCGACTCTTTGCGACCCCGTGAATCGCAGCACGCCAGGCCTCCCTGTCCATCACCAACTCCCGGAGTCCACTCAAACCCATGTCCATTGAGTCGGTGATGCCACCCAACCATCTCATCCTCTGTCGTCCCCTTCTCCTCCTGCCCTCAGTCTTTCTCTGAATCAGGGTCTTTTCCAATGAATCAGCTCTTCACATCAGGTGGCAAAAGTATTGGAGTAACAACATGGCCCAAATGGAACTAACTGTCCTCCTACCCTGAAATTTCATGCATCCTCTATAGTTTAACTATGTCACAATCACCTAAGTGAAGACAAAAATTGGAGTCAACTTTGATTCTTTCCACTGCTTTACTCCTTACTTCTTCCTGGTCATGAAAACTATGTTAATCACAGTTCTTAGATAACTTTGAAATTCATATGCCCCTTTCTCTCCTTATTGTCACATCTTATTTCAAGGCTAAACCTGGACTATTACAACAGCCTATAATTATTTTCCTAACCTTCTGTATCATGCCTCTCAAATCAATTCTGCATTTAACTGCCAAAGTGATATTCCTCAAACACAAATTTGATCATGTGTGGTAGGCTGAAAAATGGCTCCCCCAAAGAGGTCCACAATCTAGTTCCTGAAACCTGTTAACTATATTACTTTACAAGGAAAAAGGGACTTTGAAGATGTGATTGGGTTAAGAATATTGAGATGGGCAAATTATTCTGTAGTATTTGCAAGAGTCCAACATAGTCACAAAGATCCCTTAAAGAGGAAGGTAAGAGGGTCAAAGCATATAGTAGAAGATGTGATAACAGAAGCAAGAGCATAGAGTGATATGGAGAAATGGTCATGAACCAAGAAATGCAGGGAACCTCTAGAAGCTGAACAGGGCAAGGAAATGTTCTTTCCTAGAGCCTCCAGAAGAAACCCAGCCCTACTGACACCTTGGTTTAGCCCAGTGAGGCAGATTTTGAACCTCTGACTTCCAAAACTGTAAGTTTTTTTTTTTTTTTTTTTTTTTTTGTCTTAAGCCATTAAGCATATGATAATCTTTTACAGAATCTATGCATCTTAGTTGCTCTGTCGTGTTCAACTCTTTGTGACCGCATGGACTACAGCCCACCAGGCTCCTAAGGAATTCTCCAGGCAAGAATGCTGGAGTAGGCTGCCATTTCCTTCTTCTGGGGATCTTCTTGACCCAGGGATCAAACTCCAGTCTCCTGCAGATTTTTTACCATCTGAGCCACCAAAGCCCTATAGCAACTACAGGAAATATAAATTCATGCCACTTCTTTAATTGAAATTATCTGATGAAGTCTTATTACCTATAGGATAAATTCTAGACTTCTTAAACTACATTCAAGAATTTTCATAATCTTATCACTGAAGACATTTTTAGCCTCCTTTTCTATATCTGCCCTTTAGGGACTTTCTACTTATAAGGACCAGATACTTTTTCAGAAGTTGAGCCACATGGTCTGATTTATGTGAACAATGGACAGAAATCTCAACTAGCCAAGATTAATCCACTACAATCAGTTGAGAAAAGAAACATTATACATTCTTCAAATCATCTTACTGTAACAATTCCTGGACTTGTACATACTGTCCCCCTTAACTGGATATCTTCTTCCTATTTTCCCCCTGCTTAACTCTTAAAGACTTAGCTTAATCACTGTCTGTACTGTGAATCTTTATTGATATCCCTTGGCAGAATAAGTCATTTTCTCTATACTCCTATAGCTTTCTGATCATACCCATTTAATATGATATTTTACCACATTTTGCTGAATACTAATAACATAATGAGATATTTATGAAACTGTCTTTTACATTCAACTGTTTGCTCCTGTGATGGTCTCCAAAGATGGCCTTCAGTGAACCACATCTTCTGGTGGTCTTGACTGGTAGTCCTCTCCCATGATGACTTTTGGTTGGCCAGGGGTATGCAGAGCCAGCTCATATCAGCTCTTGAGAGAGAACTGTACACATCTCTTCCCATTTTGTGTTCAGTGATGTCACATTCGTAGCACTACAAACTAGTGGGATTTTTCTGTTTAGAGAGCTAATTTCCCAACATACCTTGGTTTATGATTCACATTAACAAAGAGAATGCAGTGGAAATGATGCTGTGTCAGTTCAGAACTTTGCTTCTAAGAGAACTAGCAGATTCCATGTTCTTTCTCTTGAATGCTGATTTTTGCCATCATGTAGAGTGATCAGTTCCCTGGAGGAGGGCATGGCAAACCACTCCACCATTCGTGCCTTGAGAATCCCCATGGACAGAGGAACCTGGCAGGCTGCAAAGAGTCAGACATGACTGAGCAACTAAGCACAGCATACAGATATCAGTTACCTGATAGCAGGACACCAAATAGGCCATGTAGGAAGGAAGAAGCTTTGTGAATGTATGAAAAAGAAGAGCCCAGTCGTATCAACATCCCAAATGAGGCTCCACAGGACTCCAGCCACAGACATCATTTCACTGCAATAACATGAGAGAGATAAACCAAGACCAGCAGAAGAATAACCAGGTCACTGGTAGAATTACGAGAAATTATAAATGGCTGCTATAGTTTAAAGCCACCAAATTTGGGAATGGTTGGTTAAAATAATTATTAACTTAAACATTTTCCTATGTCAAGATTCATATTTCATTCACCTATGTTATCATAGATGAATAGGATAGGATAGGTATCCAGCATGAATAGATAATGGATATTGTCTCCTTTGCTTGTAATACTTCCTTAAAGAAATACCTACCTATCTATTCCCCTCTGATGGGAAGTTCTGCCCCTTCAAAATAATGTAATAACACTGTACATTTAGTTCCTAACAAAAATGTGCTGCACGCTCAAGTCACTTCAGTCATGTACGACTTTTGCAACCCTATGGACAGTACCCGCCAGACTCCTCTGTCCATGGGATTCTCCAGGCAAGAATACTGGAGTGGGTTGCCACCCTCCTCTAAGGGATCTTCCCCGCCCAGGGAACAAATCCACGTCTCTACTGTCTCCTGCACTGGCCGGTGGGTTCTTTACCACTAGCACCACCGGGAAGCCCTAACAAAAATAGATATTTACTAAATAAACACTGCAACATTTTCCAAAAGCTTACTATCAATACTCAATTCAAACAGTCCTTCAAAACTGGCAATCATATCTACCTTCTCATTCTGATAAGTAGTAAAGGTCTCCACTCTCCTACCTGACGTTCTTAAAGGTCCTCCTCCCACAATGACATCAAGGCAAAATTCCTGGAAGTAACAGATGTCTGAGATCTGTTAACATATAAAAGAAAGCCTGTGATTTTGATCTGCTAAGGAACTTACATATGGCCAATAGTCCAGTTTCTGTTCTGATTATGTAGTTTTTGGGAAATGACAAAAATCTTATTTTGAATTCTAAACCTGCTGCTTTATTCAACAACAAAATCTGTTTCTCTTTTATCCATATGTCATTTGATTATTTCTTGTACTTTTTTCTCCTTACCTTTGTTCTAGTCTCTTGTTTTTCATGCCTACCCGTGTTTGTATATGCTATGCTCTCTACCCCTATAACTTACCTAGACATCTTGCAAGATTCATTACACACATTATCCCACATAATCATCTTACCTATCCTAAGAGCTACATACTATTATTTTTAATTTACAGATAAGAAAATCTAAGATCATAAGGATAAGTAACTAGTTCAAAATCTCACAGCCAACAGTAGAATCAGACGTGTAGCTGGGTCCAGATGTACCCAGATTAGTACAACTTTAAAACACAAGAAGTGGGAGATCAGAGAGAGAGTTAAGAATAAAATCAGCTCATATCTCTTTTAAAAAGAAGGGGAATTTAAAGGAACAATAGATGTATATTTTGCCTGAATAAATACAGAAACTTGTTAAATACTGTACAGATAAGAGTTACCCAAGAAAAAAGTGTTTCCATTTCCACTTCTACTCTGGAGTTATAAAAGAAACCTATTTTTCTCTTTTTCTTAGAACTCTTACTCTGCAGGATCAAAATGTATACACAATGACCACATAAATGAGATAGTAGATCAAGATGTGCTTCTAGTTGCATTCTTGTGGTTGGCATAAAGTTCTGTACCACAGCCACTCCTTAGACACCAGCTCATGGGATCAAAGATACAGGCAAGCCGACTTGGAAATTACACACCCAGAGACCCACAGTGTTCTGTACTGGAGCATGGTGGTGGGTTCCTTTGTCCCCAATCTAAGCTGCTGCTTCACCACAGCAAAAGGGGCTCACCAACAGTCTTTGTTAAACTCACTCTGTAGACCCCACAACTGGCAGAGCCCTGGTCTAGAGTCATTCAAGTGTCCAAATGATAAAGATGTCTGGACAACTTGTTGAGGAAGCAGTGATCAGAACTTTCTGGTGAGCTGCATAGCCACCAAATGCTATAACATAAAAAATGTCTCAACAATGTTTCAGGAGGGCACAGTTTTGTCTTTGCCATTCATTTTTAAATAGAAGTTACATATTATTGCAAAGCCAATGTACAAACTTACAAGGAATTCTAATATACTTATGAGTAACAATAATGCCATAAAGTGAAAGTAACTCAGTTGTGTCCGACTCTGCGATCCATGGACTATAGAATTCCATGGAATTCTTCAGGCCAGAATACTAGTGAGGGTAGCCATTCCCTTCTCCAGGAGATCTTCCCAACCCAGGGATGGAACCCAGGTCTCCCGCATTGCAGGTGGGTTCTTTACCAGCTAAGTCACCAGGAAAGCCCAATAATGCCATAAGCATTTGGCATAACTTCACCTCACCTCACTGTATCATCATGACACTTTGGTGCAGTTGGTATCATTATATACTCATTTCACAGTATCAAACTCAGGCTCTGAGATGTTTGGTCTTTCCTAATCACTAGTCGGTAAGTAAGAGAGTCGGGACAGGCACTCCAGTCATTTGATTAAAGAGGCAGGATCATAGAGTGATCTTAAAAGCAGAATTCTGAATGCAGATTGCTTGCACAAAAATCCCAGCTCTGCCCCACACTAGTTGTATGACCTTGGTTAAATCACCTCATATCAGTTCCCTCATCTGTAAGATGAGGAACATCATTGTATCTACCTCATGATATTATTATTTTATTGTTATTGTAAGGATTAGATTAGTTAATATACATAAAAAACTATATAAGCATTACCAATTATTATTACTGATTCCAAATCTACTGACGTTTTACTTCTTTTCTGCCTCTCCCACTCCTGTGTGTGTGTGTGTGTGTTCTAAAATCTAAAATGAAGGTGGAAGGTAGGACTGATAGAGAAGAGAGGACTGGAGATGGCAGCAGAGAGCTTCTAGTAGGGATATGTAAGCTCTGACCTAATCCATGACTAGAGGAGTCTTGGTACAGCTCTGAAGGCAGGAGAGTAAGAAAGTTCTAAACTCTGCAGTTGTGTTTTGGGACTAAGCCAGCATAAAATCTCTCAACTAGGAAACAGAAGGAGATTCCATCTCCAATGATGGTGTAGCTCTTTGCTGAGGCTACTCAATCCATTCACAGTTGATCAAAGTAAGATCTCCAGAAGTGTCAAAAAACTAATTACATCTTGGGTCACAAAGTTAATTTTTCAACCTCCTAAGCTTAATATCTGTGACCCATCTTGAACCTTTGCCCATTTGCATGTATAGAAATCTTTACCTGTATTACTGATTATTATTTGGTTATGTGTCTAAAACAGAATTAAGAAAAAGATTTAACATTTTAAGCCTATCACGCATATTTTCAAACTGCTTTCCAGAAAAGCTGTGCCCGTTCACACTAGTGCAGCCACTCCCACTCAACACTTAATATGATTCAAAAAAGGTAAAATCTTTGCTAGGGTTAGAGGAATGAATGCATACGGTTGATTTAACTTTTGTTTTTTATTATTACTGAGGTCAACCTTTTAAAATTTATATTATAACTATTTGGAAACTATATTATTTGTTTTAACAAATTTTATGGCTTTAGCATACCTCTTCTGTTAGGAAATTCTGTTTATTTAATAATTTCTACAAAATCTCAATATAGGAATAGCATTATTTCATGGTTAATTAAAGGAAAACGCTCTCTCAGTAAGTTATTTGCTTACTTTCTAAAATGTTTTAAACAGAAGTTTGGAAGCCTTCTCACAAAAATTCAGAAATTATTTTACACTTTCCTACATCAAACTGATGTATTAAGAAAAATATCACTCATTTATTTTCTTTTGGTTAAAATATATAGTTCTTAGAAGAATACACAGAATGCAAGTTTTACCAGAATACCAGCCCTTTGGGACCCAGCCCTTACAACTGTTCCTAGTATAGAGTAAGTATTCTATTTGTTGTACAAATAAGTACATTATTACCTCACAATTTGCATAAATTAGACTTCCAAAGATTTCCCAAGAATCAAAGATAATTACTAACATACAAGATCCACACTGACAATACGTGGTGTTCTGGCTGAAGTACATTTTACTGTCATAATATTAAAATGTATACACTTGGAGCTTATGTTTCTTTGCATTTCTAATTTTTTCACAGCCTAGACAATGCCCTCAGTCAGTCTCTTCTATCAGGAAGCTTCCATAAGGCTCTTATCCTTCTCCATCAGAGAGCAGACAGACTGAAAACCACAATCACAGAAAACTAACCAATCTAATCACATGGACCACAGCCTTGTCTAACTCAATGAAACTATAAGCCATGCCATTTAGAGCCACCTAGAACAGATGGGTCATGGTGGAGAGTTCTGACAAAATGTGGTCTACTGGAGAAGGAAATTAAAAACCACTCCAGTATTCTTGCCCTGAGAACCGTAAGAACAGTATGAAAAGGCAAAAAGATAGGACACTGAAAGATGAACTCCCCATGTCTGTAGGTGCCCAATATGCTACTGGAGATCATTGGAGAAATAACTCCAGAAAGAATGAAGAGACGGAACCAAAGCAAAAACAACACCCACTTGTGGATGTGAATGGTAATGGAAGAAAGGGCTGATACTATAAAGAGCAACACTGCATAGGAACCTGGAATGTTAGGTCCAAGAATTAAGACAAATTGGAAGTGGTCAAACAGGAGATGGCAAGAGTGAACATTGACATTTTAGGAATCAGTGAACTAAAATGGACTGGAATGGGTGAATTTAACTCAGATGACCATTGTATCTACTACTGTAGGCAAGAATCCCTTAGAAGAAAAGGAGTAGCCATCATAGTTAACAAAAGAGTACAAAATGCAGTACTTGGATGCAATCTCAAAAACAACGGAATGATCTCTGTTCATTTCCAAGGCAAACCATTCAACATTACGGTAATCCAAGTCTATGCCTCAACCAGTAACGCTGAAGAAGCTGAAATTGAACAGGTCTATGAAGACCTACAAGACCTTCTAGAACTAACACCCAAAAAAGATGTCCTTTTCATTATAGGGGACTGGAATGCAAAAGTAGGAAGTCAAGAAACACCTGGAGTAACAGGCAAATTTTGCCTTGGAATATGGAATGAAGCAGGGCAAAGGCTAATAGAGTTTTACACTTGTCATAGGAAAAAAACCTCTTCCAACAACACAAGAGAAGACTCTACACATGGACATCACCAGGAGGCCAATACTGAAATCAGACTGATTATATACTTTGCAGCCAAAGATGGCGAAGCTCTATACAATCAGCAAAAACAAGCCCAGGAGCTGACTGTGGCTCAGATCATGAACTCCTTATTGCCAAATTCAGACTTATATTGAAGAAAGTAGGAAAAACCACTGGACCACTCAGGTATGACCTAAATCAAATCCCTTATGGTTACACAGTGGAAGTGAGACCCAGATTTAAGGGACTAGATCTGATAGAGTGCCTGATAAACTATGGATGGAGGTTCGTGACACTGCAGAGGAGACAGGGATCAAGACCATCTCCAAGAAAAAGACATGCAGAAAAGGAAAATGGCTGTCTGAGGAGGCCTTACAAATAGCTGTGAAAAGAAGAGAAGTGAAAAGCAAAGGAGAAAAGGAAAGATATATCCATTTGAATGCAGAGTTCCAAAGAATAGCAAGGAGAGATAAGAAAGCCTTCCTCAGCGATCAATGCAAAGAAATAGAGGAAAACAACAGAATGGGAAAGACTAGAGATCTCTTCAAGAAAATTAGAGATACCAAGGGAACATTTCATGCAAAGATGGGCTCAATAAAGGACAGAAATGGTAGGGACCTAACAGAAGCAGAAGATATTAAGAAGAGGTGGCAAGAATACACACAAGAACTATACAAAAAAGATCTTCACGGCCCAGATAATCATGAAGGTGTGGTCACTCAACCAGAGCCAGACATCCTGGAATGTGAAGTCAAGTGGGCCTTAGGAAACATCATTATGAACAAAGCTAGTGGAGATGATGGAATTCCAGTTGAGCTATTCCAAATTCTAAAAGATGATGTTGTGAAAGTGCTACACTCATATGCCAGCATTTTGGAAAACACAGCAGTGGGCACAGGACTGGAAAAGGTCAGTTTTCATTCCAATCCCAAAGAAAGGCAATGCCAAAGAATGCTCAAACTACCACACAAGTGCACTCATCTCAAAGTTAGTAAGTTAATGCTCCAAATTCTCCAAGCCAGGCCACAACAATAAGTGAACCATGGACTTCCAGATGTTCAAGCTGGTTTTAGAAAAGACAGAGGAACGAGAGATCAAATTGCCAAAATCTGTTGGATCATTGAAAAAGAGAGTTCCAGAAAAACTTCTACTTCTGCTTTATTAACTATGCCAAAGCCTTTGACTGTGTATATCACCACAAATTGTGGAAAATTCTGAAAGAGATGGGAATACCAGACCACCTGACCTGCCTGCTGAGAAATCTGTATGCAGGTCAGGAAGCAACAGTCAGAACTGGACATGAAACAACAGACTGGTTCCAAATGAGGAAAGGAGTACGTCAAGGCTGTATATTGTCACCCTGCTTAATTTAAATTATATGCAAAGTACATCATGAGAAACGCTGGGCTGGAAGAAGCACAAGCTGGAATCAAGATTGCCGGGAGAAATATCAATAACCTCAGATATGCAGATGACACCACCCTTATGGCAAAAAGTGAAGAGGAACTAAAAACCCTCTTGATGAAAGTGAAAGAGGAGAGTGAAAAAGTTGGCTTAAAGCTCAACATTCAGAAAACGAAGATCATGGCATCCAGTCCTATCACTTCATGGCAAACAGATGGGGAAACAGTAGAAACAGTGTCAGACTTTATTTTTCTGGGCTCCAAAATCACTGCAGATGGTGACTGCAGCCATGAAACTAAAAGACACTTACTCCTTGGAAGAAAGTTATGATCAGTCTAGATAGCATATTCAAAAGCAGAGACATTACTTTGCCAACAAAGGTCCGTCTAGTCAAGGCTATGGTTTTTCCAGTAGTCCTGTATGGATGTGAGGGTTGGACTGTGAAGAAAGTTGAGCTCCGAAGAATTGATGCTTTTGAACTGTGGTGTTGGAGAAGACTCTTGAGAGTCCCTTGGACTGCAAGGAGATCCAAACAGTCCATCTTAAAAGAAATCAGTCCTGAATATTCATTGGAAGGCCTGATGTTGAAGCTGAAACTCCACTACTTTGGCCACCTGATGAGAAGAGCTGACTCATTGGAAAAGACCCTGATGCTGGGAAAGATTAAGGGTGGGAGGAGAAGGGGACGACAGAGGATGAGATGGTTGGATGGCATCACCGACTAAATGGACATGGGTTTTGGTGGACTCCAGGAGTTGGTGATGGACAGGGAGGCATGGCGTGCTACAGTCCATGGGGTGACAAAGTGTCAGACACGACTGAGTAACTGAACTGAACCGAGACACGTGAAAATTCTGCATGTCACCTGAGATCTGCCTGATGAAAATACTTCACAAATATACCTCCCCTTCCAATTGGTCTTCAGTGTCACCACTCTAGTCTAAGCCAGGATCGCCCTACCTAGACTCCTGCAATGCCCTCTCAACTATCCCCTGCTTCCTCTTTTGATCTCTTCCTATGTCTCCTCAATCCATGCTCACTGTGCTCAATCCATGCCACACTGGCTTTGTTTCAGGTGCCTGAAGAGACCTGGTCTGCCGGAGTCCAGCTCCAGCAGCCAGGGAATCAGCCTGAAGGGGTTGGTGTCGGTGGACGATGATGATGTAGCCTCTGACTCATAGTACAGAGCTACATCGGCAGACGATGATGTAGTCTCTGACTCATAGTATGGAACTACATGTTTATTTCAAACTTCAGGTTCTCTTTTATACTTTGACAAAAGCATTAGGTAAAAGGTTTGATGTTTTTAGTTTTCCCCACCCAGATTTACTGTACTTAACTTGTGATTACATTGTAACTCATGCTACATTCCTCAGTTATTTCTTTATCTTTCTTAATCCTGTTTGCCCCTAGCATCTTAAGATCACCATCTCCTAAAAAGGCTTCTAGCTATTCTTTATTCCTAAACCCTAAACTTAGCCATCTTCTTTTGCCATAAATATTTCCCTCACAAACAGGTCTCAGATAACAATCTTTCCCATGGCCTTAAGCTGCGGCCTATGTGCTCATCCTGGGACATTCTTTGTAAAGATCCTTGAACAAATGTCAATGGTTATTTTATAGATTATTTTCTGGGCACAACTGTAGAAGGCTTTGTGCTTTCTCATGCTTCTCTCAAGCACCTTAACATTCTTTCCAGCCAACTCAACCAAAGAAAGGAAAGAACAAGTTAGAATCACAAGGCCTAACTCCTTCATACTGGGGCCATGCCTGCCAGATGAGGAGAGGGGGTTGGGGCCGTGCCTCCATCTTGTCAGTAATGCCTAACGCAGCTCCTGACACTGGTCTATTTCACGGCCTATCCTCTATCCAGACGGTTCGTACACACTCTCACCTGGCCAGCTCCCAGTTATCTCATCACTTTCTGAGTTCGCCTTCTCTGATGACCTACCCCCTCCCTCCGCCACACGCATACAGGCTATGTCAGTATGTGATTTAGATTTTTAGACTCTCTAAATCTAAGACTGCTACACTGTGCTTACAGAGCGTTCTTCAGTTTGTAATTGTATATTCACTTGTGTAATTCTGTGCTTTACCTCTCTCTCCCCAACTAGGTAGTAAGTTCATGGACACAGGACTTGGTCTGTTTTGATAATCACATTTCTACCACCTTCCACAGAGTCCAGCACCCATTTGTCACTCAACAAATACAAGCTGAGTAAATGAATGAGAACAGCTCAAGGCCATCTTCTCCCATGAAGACTTCCTCACATGCCTAGGTCACAGAGATTCTTCTCTTTTTGAATATCCAGTAGCATTCTTGTTTATGACACCTAATTTTTTCCTGGATGATGCACTGTGCTGTAGTTCATAAATGTTTCTTATTTTTATTTTTCTAATCTGATTCTTTTCTTTGAGGATGAGATCTGGCCTCCAGCTACTTCTAGAATCCAATTTTTGTCCATGTTCCCCTCACTGCCTATAGATTCACTGGCCTCCTAGTTGGTTCTCATCCTTGACTCACCGTTACTCAGAGACTTAGCATTTGCTGTTCTCATCTGGAACACTCCTCTCTCAAATACTCAAATGATTCCCTCCTAGTTCATTCACCTTCACTCAAAGGTCATCTCCTCAGACAGACTTTGCCTCCTCTCTAATAACTGATCTTGCCTGGTTGTTCTTGCCAGCTCTTATCACTACCTCCCATTATATAGTACACATTCACATACTTGTCTATTATCTGGTTCCCTCACCAGAACACAGGCTGTGAGGATATGAGAATTTTTCTGATTCATACCAGATACCTGGCACAGGACCTGGCATATGGTATTTATGTACCTAGCATATAAATATTTATTAAATGACTGAATACCAACTCCAATGAGAGTCCAAACTCCACAGCAGATCAAAAAAATAAGCAGTAGATTTTAGCTATAGTTGATCGCCCAATATGAGATCAGAATTATGTTGGCAGTTAAATATTCAGTTCTTGGTGAGATAATAATCATGTCCATAAAAGTATCAAGGACAGTCTCAGAATCCATGATTATCTGAAACAGCCTGGCTTCTATCACTAGCCTTTAACTAACTCACACATCCAAAAATGAATTCTTCTCTTAAAATTTCATGTTCTTCCTTGATAGATAAAAATCCAGGCTACAGACATCTCAAAATAAAACTGAGAAAAACTAGTCTTTGTTAATATGAGGTTGATATTTATACCACAAATCAAGACTTACAAAAAGAAGTATATATAAACTCAAATCATAACTAAATAAAATGAAAAGTATGGAAAAGAAAATTAGATAAAACACTAAATATGACTGGCATCTATACATTTGTCATTTCATTCATCGTTCTCTCTGAATAACCTAACTGTCAATTACTAAAAGAAAAAAACCACAACGATAGCATACATTAGTTTAACAGCCTTCCCCCCAAAATATTCAGTGTACAATGAGAAAACTTTGTTTTATACAACAACAAACTCAAAACACATTATTTTATCTCTGGCCTAATTTGAGAAGCTCATGCAGTTGGATATACAAGTTTTCTCAGTCTTCATCTTTGTTTTTCTTGCTTCTTCTTTGTTTCTCCCTTACTAAAGTGAAACTTGTGGGGTCGAAGAAAAAGAAAAGAACACAAGAGATCAAAGAGTACACTTTCTCTTCTCTGATATTTTTAAATGAGCTATGAAATTTTGTTTACAAATGGTCTTTATAATCCCCATCATGATATGGAGAAGTGGAAAGCAGAATAATGAAAAACAAGTACCAGTGTCAAAGCCTAAAAAAACACTATCCCCAAATATTATCACATGAAGGGTAAGGGATTCAATATATGAGTCTGGGGCACACAACCATTCAATCCATAATATGCACCATGAGGCACATATGCCATCTTGTTCTTCCAGTCATTATATAACATATATTCTAAGAATATAAAAATCTAAGGTCCAAATAACTTCAATTGCAAAAATATGTGTGTATATATAAACATCTAGCCCAGTTCCTTCATAAAATTTAATAAACATTGATTAAACAATGACTACTGTATCCTCATTTTGTAGGTGTCACGCCAGAGAACCACAGAAGTGAAGTTTTGCTCCAGGTGAAAAAGCTACTTGATGACAAGGTCAAATCTGCTGATTACCAGTCCAGTGCTCTTCCCAATAAACCACACTATCCTTCATGGGCGTGAATGCATTACTACATGTCAGTCAATAGGAAAGTGAAGTCACTCAGTCGTGTCCAACTCTTTGCGACCCCATGGACTGTAGCCAATCAGGCTCCTCTGTCCATGGGATTTTCCAGGCAAGAGTGCTAGAGTGGATTGCCATTTCCTTCTCCAATCAATAGAACATATCATAACCTTGGGTCATATTAGAGTTTGAGGGGTGAGCTCTTGGGTCTCTACTACTGAATTCAGAGAACAAACAGCTCACTCTGAAAGAAGGAGGTCAAGCAACTGATCCCTATCCCAAGACACTACAGAGGGTTATGCTGGTAGGCATGCCCAGTGCAACTGAAGAGGGCTTCAAGCCAGTTCCTTAAAATCAATAAAGAACTCAGAGATGCTTTTGGAAGGTCCAGGATAAAGCTTGTTTAGAGTAGAATGGGAAACACATGATTGCCCAAGTCCCAAAGAACCCAGAAGCCACTTTAAAAAGAGACAGACACCAGACTCAATAGGGCTGGCCAGCACTGGGGGAAATTCCTGAGAGTATCTGACACAAAAAGATGGAGGGTATCTTCCAAGTGCTTGCAAAAGGCATGGGCAAGACCAAAATGAGAGTGACAGCAGCAGATGCCTGGTTAGCCTCAAAGCTGAGAACACTGGTCTCAGGTTTTTCTTTCAGAGCACTTGCCTTGATTGTATTTCTTTAATTATGTAATTATATGGTAACGTCCATCTTCCCAGCCAGACTATAACCCTATGAGGTCAGAAGTGGTTTCTATTATCTTCAAATTTTTCCCAGCACACCTAAGATTAGTATCTGATCCATAGTCACTGCTCAACTAATGTCATCTATTTGAGGAAAAGGAGTATCAACTATCTTTTGCTAATATCCTTGGGATGAATACTTCATAGGCTAGAAAAAGGATAGAAACTTAGTCTTTCATTATATTTTTCCTAGAGCAATCTGTCTCAACATAAGATGCAGCGGGAAGCCCTGAAATGGGTAAAACCTTGGGTAATAATAATAACAACAGTAATAATACAAAACCCTAGTTTGTATATATAGCTCTTTATTCTTCCCAAATAACATTCAGTTCAGTTCAGTTCAGTCGCTCAGTCATGTCCGACTCTTTGCGACCCCGCGAATCGCAGCACGCCAGGCCTCCCTGTCCATTACCAACTCCTGGAGTTCACTCAGACTTACGTCCATTGAGTCGGTGATGCCATCCAGCCATCTCATCCTCTGTCGTCCCCTTCTCCTCCTGCCCCCAATCACTCCCAGCATCAGAATCTTTTCCAATGAGTCAACTCTTCGCATGAGGTGGCCAAAGTACTGGAGTTTCAGCTTCAGCATCAGTCCTTCCAACGAACACCTAGGACTGATCTCCTTTAAAATGGACTGGTTTATCTCTTTGCAGGCCAAGGGACTCTCAAGAGTCTTCTCCAACACCACAGTTCAAAAGCATCAATTCTTCAGCACTCAGCCTTCTTCACAGTCCAACTCTCACATCCATACATGACTACTGGAAAAACCATAGCCTTGACTAGACAGACCTTTGTTGGCAAACTAATGTCTCTGCTTTTTAACATGCTATCTAGGTTGGTCATAACTTTTCTTCCAAGGAGTAAGCGTCTTTTAATTTCATGGCTGCAATCACCATCTGCAGTGATTTTGGAGCCCAAAAAAATAAAGTCTGACACTGTTTCCACTATTTCCCCATCTATTTCCCATGAAGTGATGGGACCAGATGCCATGATCTTCGTTTTCTGAATGGTCAGCTTTAAGCCAACTTTTTCACTCTCCTCTTTCACGTTCATCAAGAGGCTTTTTAGTTCCTCTTCACTTTCTGCCATAAGGATGGTGTCATTTGCATATCTGAGGTTATAGCTTGTGCTTCTTCCAGCCCAGTGTATCTCATGATGTACTCTGCATAGAGTTAAATAAGCAGGGTGACAATATACAGCCTTGACGTACTCCTTTTCCTATTGGGAACCAGTCTGTTGTTCCATATCCAGTTCTAACTGTTGCTTCCTGATCTACATATAGGTTTCTCAAGAGGCAGGTCAGGTGGTCTGGTATTCCCATCTCTCAGAATTTTCCACAGTTTATTGTGATCCACACAGTCAAAGGCTTTGGAGTAGTCAATAAAGCAGAAAGAGATGTTTTTCTGGAACTCTCTTGCTTTTTCCATGATCCAGCGGATGTTGGCAATTTGATCTCTGGTTCCTCTGCCTTTTCTAAAACCAGCTTGAACATCAGGAAGTTCACGGTTCACATATTGCTGAAGCCTGGCTTGGAGAATTTTGAGCATTACTTTACTAGCGTATGAGATGAGTGCAATTGTGTGGTAGTTTGAGCATTCTTTGGCATTGCCTTTCTTTGGGATTGGAATGAAAACTGACCTTTTCCAGTCCTGTGGCCACTGCTGAGTTTTCCAAATTTGCTAGCATATTGAGTGCAGCACTTTCACAGCATCATCTTCCAGGATTTGAAATAGCTCAACTGGTATCCCATCACCTCCACTAGCTTTGTTCGTAGTGATGTTTCCTAAGGCTCACTTGACTTCACATTCCAGGATGTCTGGCTCTAGGTGAGTGATCACACCATCATGATTATCTGGGTCGTGAAGATCTTTTTTGTACAGTTCTTCTGTGTATTCTTGCCACCTCTTCTTAATATCTACTGCTTCTGTTAGGTCCCTACCATTTCTGTCCTTTATGGATCCCATCTTTGCATGAAATGTTCCCTTGGTATCTCTAATTTTCTTGAAGAGATCTCTAGTCTTTCCCATTCTGTTGTTTTCCTCTATTTCTTTGCATTGATCGCTGAGGAAGGCTTTCTTATCTCTCCTTGCTATTCTTTGGAACTCTGCATTCAGATGCTTATATCTTTCCTTTTCTCCTTTGCTTTTCACTTCTCTTCTTTTCACAGCTATTTGTAAGGCCTCCCCAGACAGCCATTTTGCTTTTTTGCAGTTCTTTTCCATGGGGATGGTCTTGATCCCTGTCTCCTGTACAATGTCACAAACCTCCGTCCATAGTTCATCAGGCACTCTATCTATCAGATCTAGGCCCTTAAATCTATTTCTCACTTCCACTGTATAATCATAAGGGATTTGATTTAGGACATACCTGAATAGTCTAGTGGTTTTCCCTACTTTCTTCAATTTCAGTCTGAATTTGGCAATAAGGAGTTCCTGATCTAAGCCACAGTCAGCTCCCAGTCTTGTTTTTGCTGACTGTATAGAGCTTCTCCATCTTTGGCTGCAAAGAATATAATCAATCTGATTTCAGTGTTGACCATCTGGTGATGTCCATGTGTAGTATTCTCTTGTGTTGTTGGAAGAGGGTGTTTGCTATGACCAGTGCATTCTCTTGGCAAAACTCTATTAGCCTTTGCCTTGCTTCATTCCGTATTCCAAGACCAAATTTGCCTGTTACCCCAGGTGTTTCTTGACTTCTTACTTTTGCATTCCAGTCCCCTATTATGAAAAGGACATATTTTTTTGGGTGTTAGTTCTACAAGGTCTTGTAGATCTTCATAGAACTGTTCAGCTTCTCCAGCATTACTGGTCGGAGCATAGACTTGGATTACCGTGATACTGAATGGTTTGCCTTGGAAACGAACAGAGATCATTCTGTCATTTTTGAGATTGCATCCAAGTACTGCATTTCAGACTCTTCTGTTGACCATGATGGCTACTCCATTTCTTCTAAGGGATTCCTGCTCACAGTAGTAGATATAATGGTCATCTGAGTTAAATTCACCCATTCCAGTCCATTTTAGTTTGCTGATTCCTAGAATGTCGACATTCACTCTTGCCATCTCCTGTTTGACCACTTCCAGTTTGCCTTGAATCATGGACCTAACATTGCAAATTCCTATGCAATATTGCTCTTTACAGCATCGGACCTTGCTTCAACTGTTCCCAATTTAAGATGACAAGCTCAACCTCAGGGAGATTATAACTTGGCCTGCAACACAAGTCTAATAAAACACAAACCAGGATTCAATTGCAGGTTTCACAATTTCACACCTAGTGTTCTACCTACTTCAACTACTTTAAGATAATTAAAATGTTGGTAAATGCTGATGTCTGAAATAAATGGAAGAAGAATCATTCTAAAATTAGCAAGTTACTCTGTTTTCTAAACTGGTAATCTGAACTTATCTTTGTGGCAGAGAGTCCTCTCGTTCTGGGAAAAGGAAAAAAAAAACAAAAAACTAGAGGGGGGCTCTATGGTTATGCAAACTAGGAGTGAAACCACCTTCCCTTTCGGGAAGATCCCGTGGAGAAGAGCATGGCAACCCACTTCAGCATCCGTAACTGGAGAATCTGAGGGACAGAGGAGCCTGATGGGTTACAGTCCACTGGGCCACAAACAGTCAGACATGACTAAAGTGACAGCACACACCACCTTTCTTGGGAAGACTAGAGTGCAGTGAAATACCTCTAAGATCCATGTGAGCTTTGTTTACTCTGTATTTACTACCTCTGTGCACTGGCCACTGTTTAGAATGAGACACTGTGGACCACATAGTAATGTCAACTGGGAGTGTCCTTTGACAAATTTTTATCCTTGTGAATTATATTTCAGAATGAAATGTTTCCTTCCCTAGAAAGCATTCTGTCTGCTCTATCACTGCAGATGGTGTCTGTAGCCATGAAATTAAAAGACCCTTGCTCCTTGGAAAAAAAGCTATGACCAACCTAGACAGCATATTAAAAAGCAGAGACATCATTTTGCCAACAAAGATCTGTAGAGTCAAAGCTATAGTTTTTCCAGTACTCATGTATGGATGTGAGAGCTGGACCATAAAGAAGGCTAAGTGCTGAAGAACTGATGCTCTCGAACTGTGGTGCTGGAGAAGACTCTTGAGAATCCCTTGGACAGCAAGGAGATCCAACTAGTCAATCCTAAAGGAAATCAATCCTGAATATTCCCTGGATTGACTGATGCTGAAGCTCCAATACTTTGGCCACCTGATGCAAAGAGCTGACTCATTGGAAAAAACCCTGAGGCTGGGAAAGATTGAAGGCAGGAGAAGAAGGGGGTGACAGAAAATGAGATGGTTGGAGGGCATCACCAATTCAATGGACATGAGCCTGAGCAAACTCTGGGAGATAGTGAAGGATAGGGAAGCCTGGCGTGCTGCAGTCCATGAGGTCACAAACAGTTACCCACAAATGACTGAACGACAACTCCTCAGGCCTCCTTACAAGGTAGGCTGTGTTGATGTTTGAGTTCTTTACAGGAGCTAGGACGTTGAGAGAAAGAGACCTACATGAGGAAGCATAGGCTTGAAGATTCCTCCTTGTTCTGAAGGAAAGGACGCTGACGGTGTATGGAGCCATTTGACCCACTGGCAGGGTCCCACTGACAACTTTATTTAGCAGGAGTCCAGAGGCTGATTCAGGTGTTCTGATGATATAGGGGATCTGGGAAGGTCCTGCTACTGCTAAGTCACTTCAGTCATGTCCGACTCTGTGCAACCCTAGAGACAACAGCCCACCAGGCCGCCCCGTCCCTGGGATTCTACAGGCAAGAACACTGGAGTGGGTTGCCATTTCCACCCTGACAAATCAAAACAGGACTTCCTTAAGCTAATGGATATTCCTAGTCATTATTGTGGACAGATATTAATTCCATTTCAGAGAGTGAGACTGGGATGGTGGATTTAGACAGAATGTGGGAAGTCTGTTTCCTATCTCCAGGGACCAAGGGGAAACCTGCAGTGTTTCTGATACTTGGGGCCTTCCTGTGGGTAGAGTGAAGGAGAGAAGCTGGTCTCTGGTAGGTGGAGGCCAACTGGAAACTAAGCAATTTCGAGAGCTCTAAGAAAAGCCACAGCTAAAAGAGGTGATTTAAATTGTGCTTATGTGTCTAATATCAGTTGTGTCATAAGAATTTATGGAAGGGCATACCTCACAGTTCAGACAGGCTAGCAAACAGGAAAGCAGGGGTCAAGAGGAGAGTGAGAGGATGTTCCCCAATAGGTGACAGGTGTGACCACAGCAGCCCAGGGGCAGAGAGTTTGTGACTGCACAAGGGAGATCAGAGGACTTGACTAGGGGTGGAGGTCTTAAGACTCCACTCAGTGTAGTAGAGAACGTTTAGGCAGGGGGCCACTGATTATCTAGCACTTGTGCCAAAGAAGGGGAGGTAGTTCAAACTTTCATTATTCAGGCAGTTAAACTATGATTCAACATTTAAAGGATCTCTCTATTTTGGGGTCATACTGATGAGGCCTCAGACCTGTGGGCTGAAGCCCTCTGCTCCTAACAGCCTCACCCTTCAGACTGCATGAGAATAGGCCCACTGAAAACAGATTCCAGTAACTCTGAGACAGTCAACAAATACTTTACAGAAGATTAAAAGTCATGTCTGAAATACTAAATTATGCCGCTGGAGTAACTGACTTACCCTCAATTGTCTCTCATTCTTAACTATTCTCTCCAAGGCCCCAGGGCTCTCTGACAGACTCTGTTTTAAAGTCCCTGGGTCTCACCAGGATCAAAGCTCAGAGTAGCCCACAGCAGCTCACACAGACCTGCTTCTCCCTCCCAGAGCAAACGGTGGCCTTCAGAATGTCCTTGAGCAGAGATCAACCACCTGAAAGAATGAAAGGGACTCATTTATCCATCATATGTAAAAAGACTGTAGTCTCTTCTTCATACTCTCCATTTAATCACAATTTAGTGCACATTTCAGAATAAATGGACAAACTTTCATCTTCTATTTTGTACGTACAAAAAAATCAGGAAGAGGTATAGAAACAGCATTTGCTGAACTTTAAGCCCTAACCATTTACTTCTATTTAAATGGCACTGACTCCTTGGTATTAATAGCATTTCATGGTTAATGGTGTAGACTTGATTCAGACCTGGGTTTGAATGTCATGCTCTACTAAGGATGCCCTAGTATCCTCAGGATAGTTACTTCTGCCCTGATTGGAAAATGGACATGATAATAGCACCTGCCTCAGACGGTGGTTGTAGGAACAACTTATTTAATGTATGTAAAGACTTAGAAAAACACCTGGCATACAGTAAGTGCTCAACAAATATTACTATCCCTATTTCAACATCTCTAAAATATTGCTGAAATCAGATGCTAACAGGGTATCTTGAAAGACAGACTTAAGAAATAACTAGTTAGATTCTTAACAGTACCTTAATTGTGTTTTGACTTCATCACTTGCCACTTCCATTTATTGCTTTTTTGGCAGAATGCTGGAAAAGCAACCACAGTGCACTCTAACACCCACACCCCTGCAGCTCTCTAAATCAGACGTTCTTAAATGAGTCAGCACACACCCAAGCATCTTGGTCATTCATCTGATGTACACAGGTTGCAAGTTCCCAAGCAGACTCTGGCTGCTGCTCCAGTAAACATTTGCTGGCAGCACGACAAGGATGCACTGGGGGTTGGGGGAGGTTTACATAAGTATGTCCCTCTCCAGGATTCAGGATTTGTCATGTACAGAAACTGAGCTGATGGCTGCATGGTCCCTGTGTCTGCTAAAAAATAAGCTGCAGAGGCAAGGGTGGTGCACGAATCTTTGCCCGAGCTGCCTAGAGGAAGCATCTTCTGCCCACATTCTGCCTCGCTGTAACCAGCGTTCCAAGTCCCACAGCTTCATGACCACCAACTTCACACAATTAGCTGAGCTATATACAAAATTGTTTCTGTCTGCTCCTCCCTATATTTTTCACCTTGAACATGACACAATAAAACTGTGAACAAAGATATGTGACGAGAGTGCTGGGAAAGCCATAGGAAATTTTTTGATGGAAAATCAGAAGATCTAACTTATATTCCTTGGGCATGTTACTTACCTCCCAGCACAGCAATCTTCTCACAAGTAAAATGAAAATAGAAAGTAGTCCATCTACTGCACATGGATCCTAATTTCTGGTACTTTGAAAAGTTCAAAACAAAATGAAAGAAAACTCCAATGCTAGAGTAAAATGTAAAAATCTCAATTAATGGAAAATTCAGCTAAGAAATGGCCCTTATTTTCAAATTTGTCTGTTTTTAGCCTTTATCAAAGTTTCTCTAAAATACATTCGTCCATTGAACAAGTACATCATAATGACAATTTTTGTTTTGAGAATCTGCAATCTTGAAGTCAATCAAGGGCACTGAATAGTACATGTCTTTTGACTTGTAGTCATTTGCTATTTCAAAATAAAATTCTTGAAAAATCTCTCATCAGTGGATTTCCAGTTAAGAGTTTACATGCTGGATAATAAAGTTGTTTGTTTGTTTTTTTTTTCCTGCAATGATACTAAACTCAATTCTTGGTTTCCACATGCAAACATTATCATAAAGGAGCACCTCCATATCTGGTTACTAAGGAAAAGGTCTGGGAAGCTCAAAGGGTACGGTCCTAGGCAGGACTATAAAGTGAATAGTGATGAAATCAGGTTGCAGAATAAGTTCAGAAAATTTGACTTAAGCTTTCAAAAAGGTGCTTTTTGAAAGGAATGAATGCTAAAGACCTGCATTAGATTTCTAAAAAATAACTATGCACATCTTGCCTAAGTTGAAAAGACAGAGAAAGAGAGGTGACCATATTTAATATCAGCCACCAATATACATAATGTGCTTGCCAAAAACTAGCTCTTCCCTAGAAAGGCCACCTTACTGCACTGGATTACCCCAGCTTGAAGAGCACAGACAACCAGGTCTGTCTCTTCTTTCTCACTTCTTGATCCACCCACTGCTATCTAAGTTCTGTACTATCACCATCACCTCCCATTACCTCTGAAACTGTGACTGCCAAAGGTCACCAATGATCACAAATTGTCAAATCAGTGGACTCGTTTCCAGTCTTAGGATCTGCCCTCTTTTTGCAAATGACATCACCAACCACACCCTCACCCTCTTCCTTTGGCTTATGTAATGATGCTCTCTTGTTTCTCCTGACAGCTTGGCCACCCCTTTTACAGCCTCCTCTTCTCTTTCTGTTCTTCAGTGTTACCTGTAACTGCAGGTTCGGTCCTTAACCCACTTCTATTACCACACACACACTAGCTAGTGACCTCAACTACTTCCATGATTTCAACTACCATCTGAAAAATATTGAACTCCAGATCTATCAGTCTTATCCAGAGCCTGAGCACCAAACATAATATACCTAACATACTCTTGCCTGTGTCTTCCCACTTCTCCAGCTCTTGCATCACTCTTCCTGCTCCTATACTAATACCTTGCTAACAGAGTATCACAATCCATCGAGGGGCTCAAATTAGAGAACTCAAGGCCTCTTCAGAGTCTCCCTGTCCTTTAGTTACTACACTGAATGACTGACAAAATTTTTGCTCCTTATTTTATTTTCCAGCCACCTCTTTGTCTGTCTGCCTTGTTCTGTTCTATGATTTACATGACAACAGGAGGCATCTCTGGTTCTTATTCACCGAGGTCTAGAAAGATCATCTCTTAGGCTGCTTGCCTCAAAATACATCATTCAAAGTCTCTTTAAGGAAAATGTTCAACTTTCTATATGCTATGCTATGCTAAGTCACTTCAGATGTGTCCAACTCTGTGCGACCCCATAGACAGCAGCCCACCAGGCTCCCCCGTCCCTAGGATTCTCCAGGCAAGAACACTGGAGTGGGTTGCCATTTCCTTCTCCAGTGCATGAAAGTGAAAAGTGAAAGTGAAGTCGCTCAGTCGTGTCCGACTCCTATATACTACTCTAGAAAAAAACTTTGATCAAAACAATTGTTAAAGAAAATAAGACTAATGCAGACAGGGAAAGAATAAGGAATAACTTCCTATTCCTTGAATTTTAAGGCATCCTGTAGGAACCAAACAATATTAAGACTGTCTCAATAACAAAAGAAAAATGGTCATTATTCATTCTTTCTTTCCACAAAAATTCATTGACTATTTTGTGCTACATGTTCTTCTAAGTGTAAGCTGGCCAAGCTTGGGTAGGTTGGGTAACAGATGATAAACAACTAAATAAGTAAAAGAATATCAGATAGCAGTAAATGGTATACAGACTATAACAAAGAGTGACTTAGAAGCTACTTTAGACTGAGTAGTCAGGAAAAGTATTACTAAGGAAACACCATGTAAACTGAGAAGAGGATTATAAAAAGGAGGCAGCCATAGGAAGATGAGAAGGAAGAACATTCCATGTCACTAAAACTGCACAAAGGTCCTGAGGCACAAATAAGCTGGGCCAGTTGGAGAAATGAAAAAAGGCATGTGTGGTTGGAGTGCCATGAACCAGGGATAGAGTTGGGTATGACGTATGACAGATATCCATAAACTTCAAAACACTCTTAACAAGGGAGTTTTTACTATTCCCACTTCAAAGGTAAGGAAATAGAAATTAAGAGACTTCATGCAGTGAGAAAGGAAGACCAGATTTTTCTTTGTGGTGTATCTGATTCTAAAACATGTTACTTTCTCATGGGAAATGATTCAAGCATACTCAAGATTTGTGACATTCTGGAAATTTTCCACATCAATCTAGCCCCAAATTCTGCCCCAATTTCAGACCTGCATTGTAATGGTAATTGGTTTCCCCCAATCTTGTAAAGAAAGGAGGCTTTAAAAAGACCTGTCACATTCAACAAAGACATAAAATGTGTGACACTTGGGAAGCCCAAGGCTACAAAGTCTGATGTTTGTACTTCTTTAAAAACATGTGTGTTTTTCTGAGTACAAAAATAATATATGAATATTTAAATTAAAACAACAGACATACATAGAGGAGGAAAATATATACCATGTATCTAGTTTTTAAATTAGTATCTTCTTAAAGTGCATACTTTTATTTTGTTGTATTATTTATTATTTAATTTTCTGTGATTCTAAACATGCCCAAGGGTATTAAGGATAATACAATAACCCAGATCAAGAAATAAAATATTACCAGTTCCTTAAAAAGCTAACAACAGAACTACTATATAATCCAGAAATTCCACTGGAGGATATGTATCCAGAAAAAAATGAAACACTAATTTGAAAAGATACATGTATCCCAAAATTCAAAGCAATATTATGCATAATAACTAAGACACGGAGGCAACCCAAGAAAATCCCATGGGCAGAGGGGCCTGGTGGGCTGCAGTCCACGGGGTCACGAAGAGTTGGCCACGACTGAGCGACTTCCCTTTCACTTTTCACTTTCATGCATTGGAGAAGGAAATGGCAACCCACTCCAGTGTTCTTGCCTGGAGAATCCCAGGGACGGGGGAGCCTGGTGGGCTGCCGTCTATGGGGTCACACAGAGTGAAGCGACTTAGCCCCAGCAGCAGCAAGTATCCATCAAAAGACAAGTGGATTAAGAAGATACGATTTATACATACTATGGAATATTCCTCACCATAAAAAAGAAATGAAATACTGTCATTTGCAGCATCCTGGATGGACCTAGAGAATATTATGTTTTGTGAAATAAGTCAGAGAAAGAAAATACTGTATGATATCACTTATATGTAGAATCTTAAAAATAATACAAATAAATTGAAATAGAAACAGACTCAAAGATATAGAAAACAAACTTGTTATCAAAGAGGTAATGTGGGGAAGAAGAGAAAAATTACAGGCATAGGATTAACAGATACTAACAACTATACATAAAATATACAAGCAACAAGCATTTACTATAAAGCACAAGGAATTATACCTATTATTTTGTAATAACCTATAATGGAATATCATCTGCAAAAATACTGAACCGCTATTCTATACACCTGAAACTAACACAATATTATAAGTAAACTATACTTCAATATAAAAAAGAGACACTGATGTATAGAACAGTCTTTTGGACTCTGTGGGAGAGGGAGAGGGTGGGATGATTTGGGAGAATGGCATTGAAATACGTATAATATCATATATGGAACGAGTCGCCAGTCCAAGTTCGATGCACGATACTGGATGCTTGGGGCTGGTGCACTGGGACGACCCAGAGGGATGGTATGGGCAGGGAGGAGGGAGGAGGATTCAGGATGGGGAACACATGTATACCTGTGGCGGATTCATTTCAATATTTGGCAAAACCAATACAATATTGTAAAGTTTAAAAATAAAATAAAATTTTTTTAAAAAGGCAAAAAAAAAAAGAATTTGAGAAAGAAAAGAAATAGAATATTATCAATATAATAAAGGCTTTTTTAAATTCTCATCTCCATTTGAACTTCTTCCTTCCCAGCAGAGATAATCACTAGCTTCAATTTGGTGTTTGTTACTCCATGCACATTTTCATACTTGTAGTCATCTACATATACTTTTTCTCAAATGGAAGAAGAACTGAAGTGGAACAATTGATAAATTGGTGAAGGGCAAGTGAGAGCTAGTGGAACGGATTTTGGGGGTCCCAAAAGTTGGGGAAATAAGCACCATCTAGGCAACCCACTCCAGCGTTCTTGCCTGGAGAATCCTGGGTATGGGGGAGTCCGGTGGGCTGCCGTCTCTGGGGTCGCACAGAGTCTGACACGACTGAAGCAACTGAGCAGGAGGCACTTTCTCCATAAGGACCACTGGGTGTTCACAGGAAACACTAAAATTGTGCGTTCTGGAACTCTTGTACATTGCTGCTGAGAATGCAAAGTAAAGCCACTCCAGGAAATAATCTGGCCAATTTCTTATAAAATTAAACTCACTCAAACTCTTATCACCCAACAAGCCACTCTTAGGGATTTCCCAAGAAAAATGAATGCTATCTTCCTATAAAATCTGTATGCAAGTATACCTGCTTTATTCATAACCACCCAAAGGTGGAATCAACCCAAAGACCCTTTACTGATGAATAGGTAAACAAGCTATGGTACATGTATTCAATGGAATTGCATTTAGCAACAAAAAGCAATAAACTATTGACTCCACATAACAACAACAACATGGACAAATCTCAAATGCATTTTGCTAAGTGAAAAAAGTCAGGCTGAAAAGGCTATATGAGTGAGTGAGTGAGTGAAAGTCACTTAGTCGAGTCAGACTCTTTGTGACCCCATGGACTATACAGTCCATGGAATTCTCTAGGCCAGAATACTGGCCTTCCCTTATTTATTCTTTCTTGAAGTATAATTCCCTTCTCCAGGAGATCTTCCCAACACAGGGATCAAACCCAGGTCTCCTGCATTGCAGGCAGATTCTTTATCAGCTGAGCCACAAGGGAAGCCTGAAAAGGCTATATACTTGGTTACAATTTCATTTTTATAATGCTCTGGAACCATAGGGATGGGAAACAGATAGTGGTTGCCAGGCATCAAAGAATGAGTGGGGGATCTGATTACAAAAGGGCAACACAGGAAATCCAGGGGCTAAGTGAAAGAGAATGCAAACGTAGAGGACATACAATGCTACACATTTGGCAAAACCCACAGAACTGTACACCCCTGAGAATATATTAAGTTTGCCCTCCATAAACTAAACAGAATCAGTCAGGATGTGGGGAAATATGGAATGTAGACTGTATGTATTACAAATGAAAAACACTGAAGGAGGGTGGAGTAAAAAGGAGCTTATCTAATTAACTTTGGAAAACAGCATTTTGACCAGATATTATAAGATTCAAAGGAAAAAAAAATTTAAACACTGTTGAAAAGTTTGTTCCTCACAGGGTATGGGGTTTCAATTCTAAAACTATTTTATCTGTATATTAGCTTTGAACATAAACATAAACACATTACAGATAATGAAAGCAAGATTTCTTACCATTGTAAAAAAAAAGTTAGAAATAAGGAAAGTGTTAAGGCTAAAATATGACTCATGGTATTATTTTTAATATACATTCAGATAGATACAGGAAAATACATGTATATATATGCATGAGTAAGTGTACCTACATATATTCCCTACTTCTATTCATTAAGAGAAACTAGAAACACTGATACCTCAGTAGCAATTAGCACACCTAGTACTGAGATCTTGGTTTCTATACATCATTCTTCAAGAGAAGGGATGTAACCCTAGTTGATTCCACTGTTGTTATAGAGAAAATATAAATGATAGTGGAGCATCTTGCAGTGCCAGAAAGTAAGGAAGTGGTAATAAATTAAATTAAATTAATAAATAAAGCCATGTTGAAAAAGAACAGTAGGAGACAACCTGAAAGAGCGCCCGATGGCCAAAATTAAAACAGCAATAGTAACAAAATAAATTATGACACTATTAGATTATAACTGATATTAATATATATTTTTTAACTTAGTTATATATTAACATCAGTATAGATTCACAATTTTTTTTTGGGGGGGGGAGTTGTAAAGACACTTGCTCCTTGGAAGGAAAGCTAGGAGAAATAGACAATGTATTAAAAAGCAGAGACATCACTTTGCCATTGAAGGTCCATATAGTCAAAGCTAGGGCTTCCCTTGTGGCTCAGCAGGTAAAGAATCTGCCTGCAATGCGGGAGACCTGGGTTCGATCCCTGGGTTGGGAAGATCCCCTGGAGAAGGAAAAGGCTACCCACTCTAGTATTCTGGCCTGGAGAATTCCATGGACTGTATAGTCCGTGGGGTCACAAAGAGTCGGACACGACTGAGCGACTTTCACTTACTTCCATGCTTTTTCCAGTACTCATGTACGTGAGAGTTGGACCAAGAAGGCTGAGTGCCAAAGAAATGATGCTTTCGATTTGTGGTGCTAGAAAAGACTCTTGAGAGTCTCTTGAGTGGCAAGAAGATCAAACCTGTCAGTCCTAAAGGAAATCAACACTGAATATTCATGGAAGGACTGATGCTGAAGTTGAAGCTCCAATACTTTGGCCACGTGATGAGAAGAGGCAACTCACTGGAAAAGACCCTGATGCTGGGAAAGATTGAAGGCAAAAAGAGAAGCGGGTGGCAGAGGATGAGATGGTTAGACAGCATCACCAACTCAATGGACATGAATTTCAGCAAACTCCAGGAGACAATGAAGGACAGATGAGTGTGGCATGCTATATGTAGTCCATGGATCCACAAAGAGTTGGACCCAACTTGGCAACTGAAGAACAACAAAATTAATAAATGGGAAAGAGGGGCAACTCTCTGGTAGAAAAGAATTTTAAGTAACAAATAACAAAAAAGGAATATGAGAAATAAAGCATCACTAGAAAAGAACATCATAGTAATATATATCACAAGGCAACATCCACTGATAGAAGGTAAAAATAAGTGAATCATAAAAGTACTGCATGACAGGTAGTTTTAACATGAAATCAATACTGACAACTTTGAAAGTTTTTCTCTAAGTAGCTATTAAAGCACAGTATTATTTATTGGCACTTAAAGTATTAATAATATTACTAACTTTCCTTGAGCAAATAATATATTCTAACCACCATTTATATGTGCTAACTCATGTAATTTTCCCAGCAAACTCATCCCATTTAACAAATGAGAAGGATATTAGATAGCTTTCCCAAATTTACGTGGTTAGTAAATGATGCATCTGTAATTTGAAACCAGAACTTAGCTGATAAATAACTAGATGATTGGAGAAGGAAATGGCAACCCACTCCAGTATTCTTGCCTGGGAAATCCCATGGACAGAGGTACCTGGTAGCCTACAGTCCACTGGGTCACAAAAGTTGGACACGACTTTGTGACTCAATCACCACCTCCAACTAGATGAAAGATTGATAAATAGATGATAGATATTAAATGCCATACATATATAAAAGTGATAATGTACAGAGACATGTATGTAATATATCTTTATCTAGTTGTTTATTATTAACTAGAGTCAAAATAAAATCAACCCCCCAAAGAAAACACCAAGTGTTGAACTACAAAGGAGGAAAACGGGGAAATATTGGGACATCACATCTGGCTTGAGTTTTGTCTTTATTTTCTTTGAATAGAGAAAAGATGGGACCAGTGAGATGATATGGGAACAATCGAAAACTAAGCTCTACCTATGTGTCTTTCAAAAGTAAGAGCAGCAAGCATGCTTTTCATCTGTCAGGGGACTCAAATATTTTGCTTTGAGGGTGGTTATTCTTTTTGGAAAACTGGAAGTATCATAGAAGTTTCAGGGTGGCAAAGCTGCTGAGAAGCAAGCTGACATGTGGAGGTTCGTTTCATGGAGAGATCTCTGCTCTCCCCTAAGGTTTCTGGGAAGGCTGGCAGCTGGAGCCACAGTTATTATCAACTATACAGCCTCTGAGCCATCCATGTGCATAAGCTGCTATCCTGATAAAATATTTCTTGTGGAATATCTTCAGAGATTAAGAAGACGTCTTTCTGAGTTACATTTAATAGAGATAAAGCTCAGTTTAGGGATGAAAGAGGAGTCATAACTTAAAACTTCACTTCAAACATATTTTGTTTTCTAACAGGACAATAATAATTTTATTTCATGTCAAATAAATACATACACACACAATAGAATTGACAGGCTAATTGAATAAATTATTCTAATCTTATTAGGTATAATAATAGAATTGTGGTTATGTTACAGAAAAGACTTCTTACATTTTAAAGATACATACTTACAATTAAATGATATCATTGCTGGGATTTGTGTCAAAATATTATGGGAGGGAAGACAGGGGAGAGTATAGATAAAACAAGATTGGCTAGGAGTTCATCATTGTTGAAGTAGAATAATGAGTTCTTAAGCGCTCAAAACACTATACTGTCTACTTCCGTAAATATCTGAGAGTTTTTATAACACAAAGCTTTTAAAAATACAAATTTGTCTATTACAACTGGGTATAAGTGATATCAAAGAAACCTCAAATCACACTCCAAAAAACAGTACTGGTGGAGGAAAGATGGGGTAGAGATCACTTAGAACCACTCAACTTTGAAACCAGAGAGCCAAGAGAAATAGTAACAATCCTATTAAAAATTAGGCAACACAATTTTTTAACATTAATATGTAATAAAGAAAGAAATATGAGGTAAACATATATCTTACCTTTAAAATAATGAAATTTGTTGACAGGGCCTGTAAGCGCAGGTTGAGGCGGCTCCGCGTGAGGCGATCGAAAACTGCCCGAAACCCGCGAGAACTGGACTACTGAGCCTGCTTTTGCAAGATGGCGCCCCCGCCAACACCTGCGCGAAGGAGAGGAGCGAGGTGAATCGTCCCTCATTCCGCCCGTCGTGAACAGCGCTGTACTCCTGTGAAGCTTGCTGCGCCGTTGCTGTGGCGTAAACCCGACTTTTGTTACCTGGTGGGGAAAACACTGACATATTGGACTAGGTTGTGCACGAACCAAGGCAATTTATGTGAAGCTCTGGCTTTACTCCCCAGTGTAACTATCAGCATTAGAATCTGTCACACATAGAACATACTGTTAACTTACAGGAATATTGTAAAATTTCTAATTTAATGTATTACCCTTAGACTCACCTCTTTCCTCAGTAACTATTTTCTGGTCCAATCGATTTCTAATGTATTTTAAAATACGTTCAAATGAAAATAAAAGTTCTAACAGTATCAAAAGATACTGAGAGTAAAAGTCTCTTTTTCCTGGGTCCCCTAATTTCTACCTAGTTTCACTCCCCAAAGAAAATCACTTTTAATTATTTATTAGTTATTCTACATAAATGCTCATTGATTCGTCAACAGGAATTACAGATTCCTTGATGTGAAAGATGAAGATGTTTATCCACCTTTGTTCCCTCCTCCTCAAAATTTTTCTTGGTAACACTAATTTATACTCTTTTTTTCAAGCCAGCCTGGCAGCCCACAGTTTTTCTACTTCTTTCATTAGTTATACAGTATTCATATTTTTAAATGACAGAAATATTTCTTTATCCATCTTTGATTCCCAGTTGTAAAATAAGACAACTCACATTGCTTCCCTCCGCTATTCAGCTTGTTATCTAAAACTCCTCCATTGTCAAGGCTTATAAGATTTATAGTCTAATACAGTAAATCAGTTTTTCAGAAGTTTGTCCATAGCTTGTTTCCAGCCCATGTTCAAAATATTACAGCCCTTTTCTTCTGGCATCTCTTTAATTTTATTTTTAATTTCAGCATTTAAATTTGTAAATACAATTTCAAAAATTTTTTTAATTTTATAAATATAATACCTTCTCCTATTCTAAGAGTACTAATTAAAAATGGGTAAAGCGGCACCTGGAATCATTTCTTCTGTGTCATCAACTTGGTCTTTATTTGTATTCCTCATTTCCCCCAAACAATTAGAATTCCTCCTATATTTTCAAATTTACAACTGGGGAACCAGGTAGATCAATATAAGTAATTGGCATATGTTCCTCTATAGGGGCCAACACTCAGAAGGTTTTTCTGTAAAATTTTCCAGTTCTAAGTGCTTTGTGTGAGGGCAGGTGTGTCCTTTAAATGCCCTTAATTTAGGTGTCTAGACTGAGAGGCAGGCCGAATGCTCCTAAATGTCATCTTCCATACATCTCTCATCCCAAGGTTTCTCACACAGGTTATTTGACAGGATATTATCCAGATTCAGCAAAGGGATAAACCATCCACCGTTTCCATGATAGGCAGAGGTTGATTTGTTCTCCTCACAGCTTTCAGTTATTCTCTGATTTCTGATCTACCTCCCATTCCTGTTTTTTCACAAGTGCGGGGGGTGGGGGCAAACTTCTACCACTCTACCACCCACACTGTAGCCTTTCCTGTGTTCTGGGCTACATCTTTTTTGATCTGATTTATCTCATTATGATTCTACCTACTTTCCATCAGAAACTTGTCAAAATCTCACATCTTCTGATGTCTTTTTCTCACTTTATTAGCGTTGTCATGAATTGAATAAACTCTCATTCTGGAAGGCAAATGTGGTGATCTGTCAGATCCAAAAGCTGACAGCATTTACTCTATCTTCCAAGTACTCCAGTGAAATTGAATTAGGATCGTGGTTACTAGGTGTTGGGCTGTACCCCAAAGGCCTGCAAGTCTTGGAGCTGCCCTGACTTGAGACTGAAGAAAGAACCTGGAGAGCAACAGAGACATCATCACTGGTTTATTGAACAGGAGGTCTGGAGCAACACCCCACCATGTGCAGCAGCCAGCGGGCAGGACAGGACAGCAGTCTTTGCTAGAAGGCTACTGTTTATAGGGGAATTGACATCAGTTGGGCTTATCAGTTAGCAGGGACTAATTAAGTCCTGTAATTAAGAGGACTGGAGAGTCATGTGAGTGAAGCAGGGACAGGTTGAGCAGAGAATGTACAGAGAGCAAGAAAACAGCCATCTTAACTAGAGAAACAAGTCTGAAGTTATCTACACATAAGAGATAGTGGTGGGAAAACTGAATGTTTGACCTTGAAATTAGCAGAAGTTACCAGCTGTTGGCAGTGACAAGGTCTGAGTGTAGCTGTAAGTGACTGAGATGTGATGAAGGGCAAGAGCATCAGGAGAGACAAAGGTAAGAAATGAGGCAATGAGAAATAAAGAGGATGCCTACCTCCTCCTCCTTCAGCTCAGAGTACAAAGGCTGTGAGAGAGAAGAGTCACCTTTTTAGTCAGTTTCACGGAAGAGGTATCATCAACAGAAAGCCTAGTTTCAGTTAGAAAGCAAGAGAACGTTTATAGAGGGGGCTGATGATACAGGGGATGTTTTTGATGATTCACCTCAGGTTCTATAGGGCACAGAGAAGGGACTCCAGGAAGAGGGGAAGGATGGGACACAGGCTAAGAAAGAAGAAAGAGATCTCAGAGACTTACAGCAGTTAGTACAGAGACGTACTGAGAAACCCAAAAAGATATCATTATTTCTTTTTATTACTTAGCCATAAAAAAGAATGAAATTCTGCCTTTGTGACATCTTGATATAGAGTATATTATGTTTAGTGAAATAAATCAGACAGAAAAAGACAATTGCTGTATATAATCACTCATGTGGAAAGTCAGAAATAAAACAAATGACTATAAGAAAACAGAAACAGACTCACAGATCTAGAGAACAAACTAGTGGTTACCAGTGGGGAAGTAGGAGGGGAGAAATAGGAGTAGGGGATTAAGAGACCCAAACTACTATGTATAAAATAAATAAGCAAAAAGGATATGTCATATAGCCCAGGGACCTATAGCCATTGTTTTGTAATAACTTTAAATGGAATATAATTTATAAAAATGTCGAATCACTATACTGTACACCTGAAACTAATATTGCAAATCAACTCTATGTCAATTAAAAAAGATATCTGTTATTTCTCCTTCCTTTTTACTGCTGTACATGTTGTTCTATCTGGCTGCATAACTCTGGTACCAGCAGAAGGGAAACATGATGCTTTGTTATCAAGCACTCACATAAATTGCAAAAAAATAAGCAAACTTTCCACTGAGCTTCCAGTTTACATAAGATCTACCCCAACTTAACAGGAAGGGATTCTTCAGTCTCAAGTTTTAAAGCCACTTCAAGTGGCAGCCCCTCCTATGGCCCCTTCCCTTTCCCAACACTCTCTTCTCTTCCATCTGGGTCCTGCCTGTTGTTTATTTCCCTCCAGGTGGCACTAGTGGTAAAGAATCTGTCTGCCAATGCAGGAGACACAAGAGACGTGGGATCGATCCCTGAGTCGGGAAGCTCGCCTGGAGTAGAAACTGGCAACCCACTCCAGTATTCTTGCCTGGAAATTTTCATGGACAAAACAGCCTGGTGGGCTACAGTCCATGGAGTCAAAAAGAGTCGGACACAACTGAGCACAAGTGAGGGCAGTTATAGAAGGAGCTGTAGTAATATAAGCAGACTTTTTCTACTACCCAAAATCACCTTTTGTCTTAATCAGTTGGGGCTACTAAAACAAAATACCATAGACCAAGTAGCATATAAGCAATAAAAAATTATTTCTCACATTTCTGGAGCCCGAGAAGTCCAAGATCAATGTGCCAGAGATTTGGTGTCTAGTGAGAGCTTCCCTTCTGGTTCATAGACACCGTCTTTTTGCTACAAACTCACAGTGGAAAGGGTGGGGGATCTCTCTGAGGTGTCTTTCATAAAGGCACTCATCCTGAGGGCAGAGCCCTTATGACCTGATCACCTCCCAAACGCCCTGCCTCCAAACGCCGTCACATTGCCAGTTATGATTTCAAAGTAAGAATTTTGGAGGGACATAAATGTTCAGTCTACAGAGCAGAGCCTTCCTCTTTGACATTCTCTCTTAAATTTTATTATGATGCTACAAGAGTCTGTCTCTGTTATTAACTTGAGTTGCCATAAAAATGCCCTTTTATTTTCCCAGCTTTGGGATGTGTCAGATTCTAGGAAGGGAGGAAAACAAAATCTTCCATCCTATACTGTTAGGTTCTTAGTCCTTGCCTCACCTAATTAACTCAGGCACCATATCTTCCAGTAGCACCCTGTTTGCATCACCATCATACCATTTTGTAATCTTGCAGTTACATGGCTTTGTTAACCTTTTTATTAGATTAGAAATTACTTCATGGCAGGGATCACCTCTTAGGAGTATTGATATACCACAATGCTTAGTTATATAGATGCTTAATAAAATTTTTGTTGAATAGAAATGAAATGAAATGAAAACCTAGTTCATTTTTTTAGAAGCCTAAATCCATTTGTGGCGTGATGGTGGCAGTAATTGAATTTAACAATAAAGTCCTTTAAAATGATACTGAGGTGTGTGCTGAAAAAAAAAAAGATAATACTCTGATTAAGATCAAAACTTTTTTTCCCCAAGAACTATATTAGTGAAACAGACTGGGACCTGGGACACTTTTCTGCAGTCCTTGCACCTGGACAAACATCTCCCCAAGCAATAGAATACAAAGAAACTACTAAGGATTAAAATAACTCCATGCAAATTATGAGCAACAAGATACCAAAAGGCCAACACTCAACTGCCACTTGTGAGGAGCCAGGAGCAAAAGCAGAGTACTCTGCACACAGCACCACCAAGGGGGTGGGCAGACCACCTAAGCCACGCCTCTGGCCCACTCACCAATCCATCCCCATCCTCACCCCATTTAAGGAACCAACTTGCCCCTGATGATCTCATTAACAAGGGAAACTGCCATTTGGTTTTGCTTCCTTGCCTGAACTTCTCCTCTGGTCTCATCAATTTCTATTGATTAAAAAGTCTAAGAACTCAGGTTATTAACCACATGAAGATGGGGTTGGTGCTGTATAACTGTTTTACAAGGAAGAATTTAGTTAAGGGAGAAATCTTGAGGTCCTTTATTTCCTGAAAGAAAACTGGAATAACTATTTTTATCATCCTACTTTATGACATCTCTGTCATTCTCTCAGGTCTTTGTTATCTTTTACAAGAAAACAGCAGTCATACTGAGTCTTATCGATACTATCCCTTCTGAGAGTGAGGGAAAATTTCCTTAGGAGAAAAGCTGAGACAGCTGGATGACAATGATCTATAAATAAAAGAGGCTGATAATAAATGCAGCTCTCCCAGAATAATGTTACAGATTAACACTTGGACTGCAAAGAGATCAAATCAGTCATTCCTAAAGGAAATCAGTCCTGAATATTCATTGGAAGGACTGATGCTGAAGCTGAAGCTCCAATACTTTGACCACCAGATGCAAAGAACTGACTCATTGGAAAAGACCCTGATGCTGGGAAAGGAGAAGGGGATAACTGAGGATGAGATGGATAGCATTACTGAGTCGATGGACATGAGTTTGAGCAAGCTTTGGGAGTTGGTGATGGACAGGGAAGCCTGGTGTGCTGCAGTCCATGGGGTCAGAAAGAATCTGACATGACTGAGTGACTGAACTGAACTGAACTTTTGAACTATCAGTGAATTTTTTAGGAGGCCTTACATTATACACTTGCTTGACTGCTTTCCCATTAAATTAGGAGTTCTACCAGGATAGGAATCAGCTCTTAGAAGTCTGAAGATCATCAGTGCAGATAACAGTGGTTACATGTCAAAGTGAGAGTGAAAGTTGCTCAATTGTGTCCGATTCTTTGCAAACCCATGGACTATACAATCCATGGAATTCTCTAGGCCAGAATACTGGAGTGGGTAGTCTTTTCCTTCTCCAGGGGCTCTTCCCAACCCAGGGATCGAACCCAGGTCTCCCGCATTGCAGGTGAATTCTTTACCAGCTGAGTCAGAAGGGAAGCCCAAGAATACTGGAGTGGGTAGCCGTTTATCCCTTCTCCAGCAGGATCTTCCTAACCCAGGGATCGAACCAGGGTCTCCTGCATTGCAGGCAGATTCTTTACCAACTGAGCTATGAGGGAAGCTTGTTTACATAGGTGCTCAATAAACTTTCATTGAATGGATGAAAAACAAATTCACTTTCTTAGGGGCCTAAAACTAGTTGTGGGAGGATGGTGTTAGTAACTGGATTTGATGAAACTAAATTTGTAGAAGTTCCCAAAGTGTTTCATCTTTGTGGTGGGATTGCTCTGGGTTATGTCCCTCTTAAGATTTCTTTTTTTTCCTAAAATGAATCTTTCTACAGTGTTCACTATACTCCCACTTGAATACACATTGGGGTGTTTGTTTGTGAAATATCTTCCCACACTATTATGTGGCACAAGAAATGTATGAGAAATTGTTTCTGTGTCTGTAAAACTGGTAATCCATTTGAGAAATAAAATGGAGACTAGCACAAGAAAGCATTAAATGAAATACATTAGGCCAGGCCTTTCATTTAAAATTCTTGCCATAAAGATCTCACAGCTTTGGAGAAGAGCAGACTGATTGGTCACTGGTGCCCTGTGATTAATGCGATGTGCAAAAGTGCTCTGGCTGCCGCTCCAGGACATGAAGCACCTCCCTTAGTATTTGATTCATTAAACTGACATTGACACTCAGGGATATTCTTTAAAAATATCGATATCTCTAGGATAAGTCACTTAAAGGCCTGTATTCAATCTGGCTAAATTGCCTATCAGATTTCTTCCAGCTGAGCAAGCCAGGTAGGGCATCACAGACAAGTGAAGTTGTGATGGGAGAAACCAGGAGGGTGCTCTCTAGGCAAGAGGCCTTGTGGACAAAGGGCAGCCCTAAGTGAACCATCACGCTGAGGGATCCTGAACAGACAAAGGGCTTTGAGGTCCAGAACAAATCAGGGTGTAAGGAAGGAGGCTGGCAAAGAGAAAGTGAATGGGGCTAGGATACATGTTTCCTAGCCCGCAGATTTACCCAGAGCTCTATGTTCACCTAGCTTTAACTTTCCCCTGGGCTCTGTGTGCAGACCTCTAAGGGCTCAAGCTCCCCGTGATCACTTCTCCTGTTTAGCATCGCACTTTAGACCAATGTCTGTTTTATTAATGCAGCTGTGACCCTTATTCTCAGTGCTCTTTTTTCTTCTTCTGATTTTAGTTACAACCACAGGCCTGTGATGGACATGGGACTCTTCTCCATTGCTCTTTCCACGGTTATATTTTTCACCTTATTAAATCTTCTCCACAAATTGCATTTAGTTCTTTCCTGCTACTGTGGTTGCCGTAACCTCTGTCCAAGCTGCTTCTTCTCATGGCTTCAGAGGTGGTGCCTGGGAGCTGCAGCCCCAGGAGTGAGGGGTAGGTGAGGAGGCCTGTGTGGAGGGCACACCCACAGAGTAAATGCCTGCTGGCCCTACCTCTGGCCCTGGCCCTGCAGACCCCTGTCTGCTCACACCTCCCACCTGGGTTAAGGGCTCAGTTGTGCCTGACTCTTTGCAACTCCATGGACTGTAGCCCACCAGGCTTCTCTGTTCATGGAAGTTTCCACCAAGAATAATGAAGTGGGTTGCCATTTTCTACTCCAGGGGATCTTCCTAACCCAGGGATCAAACCTGCATCTCTTGTGTCTCCTGCATTGGCAGGTGGATTCTTTACCACTGTGCCATCTGGGAAGCCACACATAGTAAGCACAGAGTCAATGTTTGCTACCATTATTACCTCTGTGACTACTTCAACCAATCATTCAATCGACCAGTGTTAGTTAAGAAACTACTTTGTGCCCACCAATGGGCTGGAAATAAAACCCTCCACTAAAATGAAAAGTGATAATGAGAAAATAATGACTTTCATTTATGACAGCTTATTTTGTGGCAGCCACTGTGCTACAGAGTTTTAGTGACTTGTGTTATCATATTCACTCTTTGGAAACAGTAAGGAAGGAGGGGGTAAGGAATGCATTCCTAGCATCTCCGAGTCACAGAGGCTCTACATAAAGTCCCACCTCTTCTCCTCCTTCACTACTGTCTGCCCTAGAGCTGGGAGCACCCCATTTCAGCCAACCTGATCGCCCTGCCAATGCCATTCTCTCCATCCAGCACAGCAAGATAGCATAGCTCTCCTTTGCCTACTCTTGGATTCTTCCACCAGCCTGCTTTCCTGTCCCCCCTTACCTCTCCCATCTAATAAATCTAGACATGGCCTCTCATTTCACTTCTGAGAAGCCATTTCCTGTCATCTCATCAAAGACTACCTCTTTCCCACTGACTGTCTCTAGTGAGGAGCAGAAAGCAAACATCTAACCCTCCTTGTCAGCAGAATCAGGAAACTGCTTCTCCAGCCACACCTGAAGTCCCTGGCTTGCCCGGAGCAAGTCCCTCCATGTTTTGCCGTTTTGAGTGTCACTGTTTTGGTGACTAGGGTTTTAACACCAACATTCTCGTCTAGCTTTGAGATAGGAAAAAGATGAAAATAAATATGTTTTCACATTTTAAGGTAGAAAACCCAGACTGCGGTTTCCCTGGCAGTGTTATGCCATTCACAACGTCAAGTCATTCAGCCCTAGAGGCTGCTATTTTCCTTATTTGCTAACCTACTGTTAAAAAAAGTTTTTTAACTGATTTCCTTAGTAGCATTTGATTTTGATTTTACTGAAACTTATGTGGTTAAAAACATTCTTATACTAATAGCTATGTGACCTTTAAGGTATTTGGCAGGGAAAAAAATCTCATAAGAGTAGAACGTCGTTCCCAACTCAATCTGTCCTCACCTCGAGATTTTTAAAACAATCCTTTCCCTGACTAAGCCTTGGAATCTTCTCCTAACCCCTCTTTACTCCTCTTCCCACCTCAAGATGGACTGTGGGTTACCCTCCCATCATGAAAATGGTCGTCACTGGTCAACATATATTTCTCTAGATTTCAGACCTGAACTGGCTTTCTTTGAGTCACCCTGTCTGAGCTCTTGGGCAATGGGGCTGAAACAGCAGCCCCACAGCAGCAGCAACCACAGACTTACCTTTAAAAGATAAAAAACTACATGTAAACAGAAGTCAAACCAGAATTCAATGAGACAGTTCGTTTTTCTCTGATATGTATATAGGCTAAAAATCTTACAAGTTGATGTACTTGAAAAAATGCCAAATCCAAGGTGTTAAGACTACTGTCTGAGAGTCATATGGACATTTTGGGCGTTTGTGGTTTTTCAGTGATTCATGGTGTTTCTTCTTTGTTGCTGCCTCCTCTGAGTTGATGTTTTCTGATTTTCTGATTCACGTGTAGCAGTCTTAAGTCAGAAATTAAAATAGAAAAAGAACTCAGGGAAACAATTCTTGGGCTTAAATACATTATGATAAACAGCATTCACTGTTGTTATTCTGTAAATTAATCAAAGTCATATTGTCCTGTTGTATTGGATTGGCCTATAACATGTTACAGAAATACCCACACAAACTTTCTGGCAACCCAATATATAGACAGGGGTACACTTGCAGACTGATATGGCCTCTTCATTTATGTCCAATTCAACCTCAGTGTGTTAGCCTAAATAAACTGATGATGGGGATTTCCTGACTCCTGAGCCAAAGTTTCCAGCATGTCATTTTCCAATTATGCAGCATTTTCTACTCTGGTCATGGTTCTTCAACTTAGTGATAAAAACAAGAATAGCTAAGAGCTAACCACCCAAGATATCTGGCATCCCCCAGCTAACACAGTATCTGTTATTCATGTTCATGATTCTTATTCCCCTGATGTTTTCAGTGCCCTGTACCTCAGTGTATATTGGTGCATACTACTGTCAATAAACAACAACAACAAAAAACTAAATGGAAAATATCTGTAATTATCTTGCCAAACACATTGGAGGATTAATCATATATTATTGATTCAAAACAAGAGAAAAGGCAAGGATGCAAAGTATGGCTTCATACATGCAGAGATCTGAAAAACTCTTTAGAATTCAATTAGGTCAATGGTCCTAGATCTAAATGAGTGATACCCACCTCCCTCCACTAAAGTAACTTTGGAAATGTAAAGGGAAACTCTGATTATCACAATGATTCCAGAGATTCCTCTGGAATTTCACAGGTAGAGTGACCTAGGGCGTTAGAAGTCTTGTAATGCATGAGACAATTCTGTGCAATGAAGAATTTCCCTGTGTCCCATGTAACTCACATACAGTACTTTTCTTAGTTTATATAGTGACTTTACAGATACTCTTTTATTTCCATCAGACAAGCTCTTCTGGAAGCTAATTGAAAGGCGTGTGTGTGTGTGTGTGTGTGAAAGTCGGTCAGTCATGTCTGACTCTTTGCAACCCATGGCTTATATAGTCCATGGAATTCTCTAGGCCAGAATACTGGAGTGGGTAGCCTTTCCCTTCCCTCCTAATTGCTTGAAGCTCTTTATCCTGAAACTTCACCATTCTGTTTGACTCATCCAAACAATACTCTTCTTTCAGTTCTTTTGGTTTGCTCAAATCCCTGAGGGATGGATGAAGACCCTCCCAGAGACCTGCATTAAAACATCAAAGATGATTCACCAACTACAGCCATTATGGAGAACAGTGTGGAGGTTCTTTAGAAAGCTAAAAATAAAACTGCCGTGTGCTCCAGCAATCTCACTCCTGGGCACATACCCAGAGAAAATCATGGTCCGAAAGGATACATGCACCTCAGTGTTCACTGCAGCACTGTTTACAATGGCTAAGACATGGAAGCAACCCAAATGTCAAGCAACAGAGGAATGGATAAGATGTGGTAAATATATACAGTGGAATATTACTCAGCCATTAAAAAGAATGAAATAATGCCATTTGCAGCAACATGGATGGACCTAGAGATTGCCAATACTAAGTGAACTAAGTCAGACAGAGAAGGGGAAATGTTGTATAACATCCCTTATATGTGGAATCCACAAAGAAGTGATACAGATGCACCTATCTACAAAGCAGAAACAGACCCACAGACTTAGAGAATGAACTTACAGTTACAGGGGATGGGAGGGAGAGTAGGGTGAAGGGATAGTTAGAGAGTTTGGGATTAACATGTACACACTACTATATTTAAAATGGAAGGGCTTCTCTGGTAGACCAGTGGTTAAGAATCCACCTTGCAGTGTAAGGGACAGCAATTTGATCCCTGGTCCTGCAAGATCGCTCATGCCTCAGAGCAACTAAGCCCTTGGGCCACAAAAGCCAGTGCTCTAGAGCCCACAAGCCAGTTACTGAACCCACATACAACAACTATTGAAACTCGCCCACCTAGAGCCTGTGCTCCACGACAAGAGAAGTAACCACAAGGAGAAGCCCACACTGCTCTCTGCAATTAGAGAGCGGAGAGCATGTGCAGCAACAAAGATCCACCACAGCAAAATAAATAAGTCTTAAAAAATAAATTAAAAAAATGGATGACCTACAAGGTCCTCTTGTATAGCACAGGGAACTCTGCTCAGTTTTAGGTGGCAGCCTGGATGGGAAGGGAGTTTGGGGAGAATGGATACATGTATATGTATGGCGGAGTCCCTTTGCTGTCAACCTTAAACTATCATAGCATAGTTAAATCAGCTAACTCCAATATAAAATTAAAAGCTTTTTTTTAAAAAAATGATTCACCACCTAAGGTAGTGAGAAATCATTTGGAATACCAGAAAGCTCCTAGAAAGCCTCAAAGATTAATTACTCAAATTATTTTTAAAATATTTTAAAAATTGAGATGTATCTGACATATTATTTTCAAATGGAGAGAAATAGTCTTGGTAAAATCTGATAAAATTCCTTGAAAGTTCATATGACCCTCACAATTGTGTTAACGTGATTTTGAGCCATTACCCTATTGGGATCCACTGAGTATACTTTGTGAGGCTTCAGGAGCATTCTTTGTACTTCTCACTTGTTTTTAAATCACAGAGTAAAATCTTGTGAGACACAGAAGATTCATTTATCTTTCCCCATCAATTTAAAACATTTCTGTTTTCTCTACTGCAATAATATGTGAGTAAATAGGCTATGCCTTAGTAGGATCTCTTTTCTTTAAGAATGGTAGGATTTGAGCATTCAATTAAGCAATAGGCCTGAAGGTAAGTTGTTTTCATGAGAGCATATTATTAGGACAAATACTGAGTTCTATTTACTTTAACCAGGAAATAACCGTGGTCTTTAAATGGCTTATAATGGAAAAATATTTCCATTTCCCAGGTTTTTGAAAGTAGCACGGTGTCAAGATGTATTAATTAACCCCCATGGCCAAGTGCAAGTGTTGCAAAACTACACAAGCTTGAAAAAGAGAGATCAAAATGAATCTGTTCACCCCTATGGGTCTAAATGATTGAACATTGTAACTGAACTGGGCAATGAATTATCAACAATTAGAAATTTTCCATTGAATTGATTGGTCCTCTTCTTGCCTTCCCATGAGGTGTGAATTGGACTAGTCACCTTTACCTTAGAGACAAACTGCTTTTCCCTTGAATCAGCTTACTTCACTTCCCCACGTTTGAAGTCTAGCCTGCTGAAACGTCTTTGTATATTTTATGCTGCTTGCTCTTCAAAGCTAAGCATAAATTTTACTTAACCAACCTGAATAAGGTAGGACCACCCACACAACCACGCAGCACGACCTGCTCTCTTATATTTGTTTAGCATTTTTTTAAGTTTCCGTAATACACAATATTGACTCATTTTCCCTGAACCTGAAGGCCTACATTATAGATCATATATGCACTAGGTCTCTTATTAGCTCACCAACGGATGCCTTAATTTTCAGAAAGATTTCCAGTTGTCTAGGTGAAGTCCTCAGAACACCTGAGCAGCAAAGAGGATTAGCATATTTGGAAAGACTAAATAAAGTGATATGCTTGGATGCTGAGGTAGCCCAACCTAGTGAATATGCTAATAACCAGTACTTCCTAGAGAGCAGCCAACTCACCCTCATAAAGCTAAGGACATGCAAATAATAATGGTGTGCTTGAGCATCTGCTGGTGGGTGTCCCCAAGCAGTATGGATGCCAAGAAACTTATAAATTGCTGTTGGATTCTATCAAAAATGTACTCCAGCGCACAGAAGCTTCTTCTAGACATAAGAATGGTCAAATTTCTACCCATAATTTTGCTACTGTGACTATCCTTTTTTTTCTATCTGTACTAATAAAAGTTTTGATGTACCCATAGCAGTATGTGAAAGTTACATGAACATACAGAGATTATTTTTTATTCTTCATTCAGCATTAATATTATTTTTATCATGGTTAAAGAACAAGTGCTTTATTCCTATTCTTGCATGCTTACATTTTTTGTACTATTTTTCAACTCCCACTGTGATAATAAGCACGTCTCACATTTACACAGAAATTTCCAATTGAAAATCACAAACAATGTGTCATTTGATCCTTACAATACCTTTTGAGTTAGTCAAGGTCACATAACTGATGAGTGACAGTGTCAGGTCTTCCAAAATACTTGCTAAGTCGTGTTCCACTCTTTGAGACCCCATGGACTGTAGCCCACCAGGCTGCTCTATCCATGGGATTTCCCAGACAAGAATACTGGAGTAAGTTGCCATCTCCTTCTTCAAGGGATCTTCCTGGATCAGGGATTGAATCCACATCTCCTGCATTGGCAGGCAGATTCTTTACTACTACGCCACCAGGGAAGCCCAAGAAGAAACATAATCTTAATAAAATAGAGTTTTTAATCCCAACATGGCCATTGATTTTTCTAGGTATAAGAATGATCAAATTTCTATCCATAATTGTGCTTGCTCTTTCTATTCTTCTAGAAGGAAAATAATTTTCAGATTAAGAAAAACTAAACAGAACTCATTGTGGTGGAAGGGTTAATAACAGTAATTCATTGATTTATTCAATAAAATAGCATTAATAATAATAGCTACTCTTGACAAATCATTTTCTATCTTCCAACATTTTACATTAAAAAAAAATGTAATCCTCACAATGACTTTATAGTTCCCATCTTACAGATGAAAGCAAAGAGGCTTGAAAATAGTCAATAACATTCCTGAAGTTTTACAATTAATAAAAATCTAGGTCTAATTGAATCCTAAAGAAGAGTTCTTTTTCGTGATACTTTTTTGAAGGTTTATTTGTGTACAGGCTTGAGACCATAAACAAAAATCCCCAAATAAGCAAGTTGACTCAAGAAGGAAGTAGACCATTATTATCCTTTGGGCTCTACTGAAAAAGAGTTCTTAACCCTAGCACATGTTCACTGGTTACTCATTAGTATTATTTTACACCAGCCTATCACACATCCCTGGGGGGTGGCTGTGCCCAGGATGTCAATGGTTCTCTGATGTGGCTTTGCATCTGCAGCTCTGATCACGATGGCACTTTCACCTTTGATCCTTCATCACCATCTGCCCGAAAGAAGCACTGTCGTGGGGTTGCCAGGTTCTCAGTTTAGGTGAAGAGAGCAAGATAAGAAACTCCTGCCTTTGTATTTTCTTCTGTGAGCCTGACACGGTACAGGACATGATATCCCAAAATACGTCACCTTGATATATTGAATATTTCAAGCTGAAGGAATCTGAGAAAGGGCATATGCAGAAAAGGCTTTCTGACCTTCTCCTGAAGTAGGTCATATAACCGGAGGAAGGGAGCATTCTCGTCTTAAGACAAGGAAATCAGAGGGGAATGTGAACAGCGGCAGATCTTGCTAAGTGTTGCACCACTTACCACACTTAGCTCACCTTTGTCCTACCATATCTTTCCATGATTTTCCATTCTTCACCAAATCTAGCACAAAAACATTCTGGTTTAACTGTTGTGTGTTTTTTGTTTTTTGTTTTCAGGTCCTTATTTCCTTATGAAGATCCCTGTGTCACATATAATTTAAATAAACATGTATGCTTTCCTTTTGTTAATCTGTCTTTTGTTATGGGATCCTAATCAAGACTTTAGAAGAGTAGAGAAAAAAATAATAATTTTCCTCCCCTACAAGCATTCAGATGCCACTTGAATTCTAGACAGGCCAAAATAACCTCAATCTTGCCCAATTCTTTCAATCAACTATCCATTCAGTGTAACTGTTTAAGAATGTCTAACACATAAAATTATAGTGAAAAATAAAAAGGTCATAAACCAAAAAGAAAAGACATTCTTTTTTAGTAGCTGGTACAATGATTCGATTGTTTTATGGGTAATATTGACTGTTAGAAATTATTGATAAACCTTAGACTGGAAGAGGAACCCCAGGGAATGGGGATTGAGTCTCAACCACTGTTACTCAACGACTATCCAATAATCAAAATAATAATCTCTGATTATTGTCAAGGACTAAACTGATACTTTTACATGAATTATTTCATTTAACTTTATTATTATTAATTGGAATTAAATGGAGCATTAAATAGAATAGTTCAGAAGGAAGCCCCAGATACTTAACCTTTTATCCCCTTGACACTCACAATCTTGCCCTCACTATACACCCCAAAGCCAATTGTGTATCTTGAGATTCAATACTTTTCTTTCCTTCTCTTCACTATGTAAACTCATGATCTTCATGAGTTCAACAGGTATTAGGTCTTTAAATACCTGCTAGCTCAACATTCAGAAAACTAAGATCATGGCATCCAGTCCCATCACTTCATGGCAAATAGATGAGGAAACAATGGAAACAGTGGCTGACTTTATTTTTCTAGGCTCCAAAATCACTGCAGATGGTGACTGCAGCCATGAAATTAAAAGACGCTTACTCCTTGGAAGGAAAGTTATCACCAACCTAGACAGCATATTAAAAAGCAGAGACATTACTTTGTCAACAAAGGTCCGTCTAGTCAAGACTATGGTTTTTCCAGTGGATGTATGGATGTGAGAGTTGGACTGTAAAGAAAGCTGAGCACTGAAGAATTGATGCTTTTGAACGGTGGTGTTGGAGAAGACTCTTGAGAGTCCCTTGGACTGCAAGGAGATCCAACCAGTTCATCCTAAAGGAGATCAGTCCTGGGTGTTCATTAGAAAGACTGATGTTGAAGCTGAAACTCCAATACTTTGGCCACCTGATGCAAAGAGCTGACTCTTTTGAAAAGACCCTGATGCTGGGAAAGATTGAGGGCAGGAGGAGAAGGGGACGACAGAGGATGAGATGGTTGGATGGCATCACCGACTCAATGGACATGGGTTTGGGTGGACTCCAGGAGTTGGTGATGGACAGGGAGGCCTGGCATGCTGCAGTCCATGGGGTCACAAAGAGTCAGACCCGACTGAGCGACTGAACTGAACTGAATATCCTCAATTTCTAAATTTATATCAACTGTTCAGAGTTCTCTCCCAACTCCAGACTGATCTATTCAATAGTTTACTCGTCATTTCCACTTTAAAATCTAATGGATTCCTTAAACTTAACGTTCGAAATTGAATTTCTGATTTTCCACCCCAAACCTGCTCACTCTAGTTTCCCCATTTCAGTTGATGACAACTTCACTTTTTTAGCTGCTCAACTAAAAACTTAAGAGTTATTCTTGACCCATTTTGCTCCAACCACACTGGACTACTGGTACTTCTTTTACCAGTCAAGGCAAATTTCCACTTTAGAGCCTTTGCAAGAATGTTTCCTTTGCCAAAAATCCTCTCTTAGCTCTCACAAGTGTTTCCTCAAATGTTATCTCTTTAATGAAGCCAAGTATAATTGCTCAGTTTAATCCCTAGTCCATTTGCTCTGTCCCATAGTTTTCCCAGTTCCCCTATTCTTTCTTACGTTTTTTCTGTAGCACCAATCATCTTCTAACATAGCATGCAATTTACTAACATATTACGTATTTTGTTTACTATCTATCTCCCCTTTGTTAAATTTGAAATTCCCAAAGGGCAGGTATTCTTGTTTGTTTTGCTCACAAATGAATCTCAAGTACTTAGAACAGCACCAGGCACATAGTAGGTGCTCTAGTAAATATATCTTGAGTGAAAGGATAAAGTCTCACTACAATATTATGTAGCCCACCAGGCTTCTCTGTCCATGGGATATCCCAGAGAAGAACACTGGAGTAGGTTGCCATATCCTCCTTCAAAGCATCTTCCCGATCCAGGGATTGAACCCACATCTCTTGTGTCTCCTTCATTGGCAGGCGGATTCTTTACCACTAAGCCATCTGGGAAGCCTACCATGTTATAAGAAAGGCACAATTATTCTTCTTTATCAGAGAGGAAAGTGAAGCTTAGAGAGTATAAAAGTCACACCACTTGTAATGGCAGGACTAAGATTCTAATCCAAGCTTCCCACCCTGGAGTTTCCACTCACTATTCCATACCTAACAGTGTTTACCCAAAGTGGCCGGAGGAAATAGGGGATACCAAGATGAGGGATACCCTGAGGAGTTGAGGAGGGATAAAGTAGAAGTAAATATTTGTGTGCCAAGCTAAACAATTTGGACTACTTTCCACAGCTGTGAAAATATCATTCAAACAACTACCAAAGGGAACAGTGGAAACCAGCAAATTGTCAGTGAAGAAAGACACCACTTTGAGCAGATTTTAATCCAACTCTTGTATCTCCACAGTTAAATTGACTCTCCTTCTATTAATTTATTAGTCTGTGTTTCATTTAACCCAGCCCCCATTTTAGAAAAAGTCTGACACAACATACATAGTTATGAAATTATACTTTATTCATATATATTAAATATTGATAAACTAAACAAACATATTACTTTCCATTTGGGTGTAATCACAATTGTCAGTGATATCCTGAAGCGCCAGGTATAAGGTGAGATGAGATGCTATGTTTTTGTCAGGGCACAAGTCATATAGCCTGACACATTCAAGTGCTGTCTGACATGCCATCAAAGTAGTGGCTCAGAATCCAGATCTAGTCTCAGATAAGTAGTGACTAGATGGCATCATTTCATTTATCAGCATTCATTACATCATCAAGTGAAATAAGTGCACAACCCACAGATTCTTGCTTAGGTTAGCTGCCTAGTTGGCCCCTGAGATAAAACCTTGAAATCCCATAGACTTGCCTAGTTACTCAGAAAAAAAAGGGTCAAGTGAAATAGTCACAGGATACAGGAATTATAAATAACACATATATTAATAGATACTCATTTTCATGACATAAAAGTTACTATTATAAATACTTTGATGTCTAAATATATATCCCCCATATAAATAATGTAAAATATTAAATATTAATAAATAGATTTAGATTTAAAAATTCAAATATTGCAGGCAGGAGGACCATTACATTGATGCTCTCCGGCCTCGAAAGAGATTCTGACTTCTCTTCCGCTTTCTGAGGTTAGATTTTGGCGACAGGTCATTCATCACTTTGATGAGTTCATTTATGGCTTTGCGCTGGATCTGCAGATCATCCACCTATTGGGAAAGAAAACAGCAAAATTAATTTCAGGCCTATGAGTCATTAGGATATTCTGCTGTCTAGGCCCAAGAAAATCAAAGTATTCTTTAAAACAAATTATTTTCACTAGCAGTAATGAACCTTAATACGTAATGTTGGTTTCTTCAGTGATAAAAACTAAAATTATAACAATTCAATTGATAGTTGTACTGTAACAGGATGGAGCACATCACATATTCATAAATTTGCCACTTCAGAGATCTGAAAATTATATAGTGAAAAAACCCCAGAAGTAGAGTGACAGAAAAATGTGGGTGTGAATTCTGTGTGTGCAATACATCTGACTTTAAACCAGTCACTGAAGCTCTCCAGATCTCTGTTTTCTCCACTAAGTATGAGGAGAGTGTTTAGATGATCCCTAGGGTCTCCATCACTTCTATCACTTAGTACTTAGTCTTCGCTGTAAGCATCAAATGAGTTACTATAGCCAATGGCTCTCATGTTTGGTGCGTAAAAGAGTAACCTGAGGACCTAATGAAGAACTCTGACACCCAGATGGGTGAAATCGGACTAGGCCTGGGCCATTGTGTGGTTACCAACATCACCAGGTGATTTAGGCACCACCCAAGTTTGAAAACCATTGGTATAGGTTCAGTACTTTATAAACACCAAGTTCTAGAAGGAGGAAAACCATTATTTTTAATTTCCTCCAAATTAGGTCAGTCTCATTGTTTCCATGATGGGATTAAAAATAAACACAGATCTTATTTAAAGGTAATAATCAATTACTGGTATTATATAATAAAGTTAGAAATGAAAGCAATCTCCCGGTACCCTGCCTTCCACTCCAGCAAATTGAACTATTTTCTCACTCTTCCCAGTAGGACAATATAGGTGAATTCATGCTTCATAAAATGAGGACCATTTGCTTTCATCTTTGCTCTGCCACTACATTTCTTTCTAAAGCTGAAACACTGCAGCCACCTTGCCACATTTCTGAGAATGACTAGGAGATTCTAAGTTACAAGACAAAAAGGCAAAACATGCCTTAAATATGTTCACATTTGAGCAAAAGACGACAATGGTTGAGCACTCACTCAAGATTGCACATTGTGAAGAAGGAGGCTTGGAGCTTCCAGAAGGATGGGACCAACCTATTGTTTTCAAGGCCCAGTTACAACAGAGTAGAAAAATTTCTACCAGCTGTGTGTTTACAAGTGATAACTTTCCAGTTTTCTAAGCATCACCAAGAAACTAAGGGACTTCTCTAGGACTGAACAGCAACCAGAGGCAGCACTGGGTCAGGAACAGTGCCTTTTCATTCTCTAGCCTGCAACCAATGGAGATCTGCTGAACATGGAAAACATTACATATAATTTTTCCAAGCCACTCTCATACCATCTAATATATGGGAGACTAGAGAAATCTTGAAGAGCAACCACTTATTTCAGTTCCTGGGAGCTTATATGAGATTGTTGAGAGGCAGACCAGGTTAGAGCAAGAGCTGGTACAAATCCTGAAAGCACAAGTCATAATGGGACCCCTCCTCTTCTCACCCAAGCCTATTTGTACAAAAGCCAACTCTCTCCCGCAAAAAAATCTGGAGACCGTTGTCCCTTAGATGAAATTTTGGAAAATGTGACTTGTCCTTATGCTTCAAAGTGATCTTTCAGCTTCTAAAAACTTTAAAAATTCATTGATAGGACAATTCTACCTATTTTCTTTCTAAAAACAAACGCAGTCACCTCTCCTTGGGCTATACAATCTGGGTGATTGACCAGAGTTCGACAGTGGGAGGGCCTTTGTCTCCTCAAAGGCTATTCCTTTCTCCTATCTCATTCTCATTTTCTTTCCATGGCATTGTAGAATTTTAGAGCAAAGGAGACCGTAGAAATTACAGTGAACTCAACAGGCTCCTTTTAAGATGAGGAAACAGCCCCAGCCAGGCCTGTGATTCATCTGAAGTCACACATTTCTTTGGTGGCTAAGCTGGGCGGAGCACACATCTTCTTCCCTCTCCCTCCCACTGCTCTTTCCATTAAGACATGCAACCTATTCAAAGCAAGAGAATTTCCAACACACAGACAAGGGGCAATGGGAGAACTGGTTTTCAGTACTCTGTCCCCATCACCCCAACTCCTTCTCTGCTTCCTCCTCACTGATTTGTCCATTCACCCATCTTTGTGCGATAGGCATAATGCCAGTATTTTCCCAAAATCACAGACTTAAGTGCCTCCAATAACTGACTCTGCAAAGTCACCCAAGTCAAAAGAGAACTAGCAAAGAGGCATTTTGACCACAAGTTCACTTCAGAGCTTTACACCTGGTATCTAATTTCTATTTTCTGGGAATGAAGTGCTTTGTAAGAGCCTCTGCAATGATACCAAAGAAAGCATTAAGATCATCTCACCGGAATTTGAATCAGCTTTTTGAAGTCCTCCAGTTTCTCAGAGCTGCCATTCAAGAACTTCTGAAACATGTCTTGCTTGATGATATCCATGCTCCTTTGAATGACCTGGTTATCTTTGAGGTTTTCAAAGAGTTTGAAGTAGAAGGAGACAATTTGGCTCTGAATAATTTTTTTGTCACTTTCCTTGGGAGAAAAGAGCACAAAGAGAGGTTGATGTGAATTTATCCATCAGAAAAAAAGCAACAGGAAAATCAGCCAAATGGAAATGTTCAGCTTACATCTTTCCAATTCTTCAAAATTTCTGAGAAGAGAGGCCCACCCTTAGCTACATCTGGGCTACTTGCATTCTGGAAAATAAAACAACACAATAAAAAATTGGCTTAAAATTAGTCCATAAATTGCTGTAAAAATGTACCTCAAGTTTTATTGAACTTGGATACTGGCACTATTTACTGATTTTCTTTTCAACACTGTTTAGTTTTAACAAAAAATATTCACAAAAGCTACCTGGTTGGATAACAGCCAAAGACTATCATGTGATTTTTGCTTTCTTATTTACTAATATAACATCACAATGAACTCATTCAAGACTGATGATACTTCAACTGTCCCAAATTACTATGGTAAGAAAAAGGTATAGTTAAAAAAAAAAAAAAATCAACAACATCATCTCACTATAAAATACTGCCCCCCTATGGTATACGGTTCATAACCTCTACCTGTGTCCTCCTATAAGGTATTATATCGCCTTTAAAAGATAGCTCCAGCTATAATTATAACAGCTAAATTTGGATATATGATAAAATATTTAAAATGCCCAAGCTATTTTAATTAACCATAAATAAATTTTTAAGAAATTCCTAAAACAAGACAAAAAATTTTTTAAAATATAAACTAGATTATAACTCCTACAAAAAAAATCTCAGCAAGTGACTGAGTCCAAGAGTAATTCACAGACAATCTAGATGGGATAGTAAAATTTTAAAATGACTTTTTAGAGAAAAACACCTATAAGTGTTTTTGTTTTTAAGCCAAATATTTAAGGACCTCATCTTCTTTAATTGATCAATTATGTCAAATGACCATTTTTAATGCTGATCTTGACTTCTGACTGTCATCATTATAGTAACATGAGAAATCAAAACTTAAGACTCAGCTGTCTTTTCAGTATGCTTGCTACTTAACATCATAGTTGAATGGATTCTTATCACAAAATATCAACACTATGATGTATACACATATTATGCCCATCTTTTGGAAGATTCATGAATCCCTTCTAAATCTCTATAGCAAACTGAGCAGAGATTGTTTAGTCAGAAAAAAAAAAAAAACAAACAAACAAACACATCTAGCTAACAGTCACAATAACAGCAAGTCTTCTCAAAATGACTGAAGACTAGAGATGAGAGCCCATCATAGATAGAATTCCAAGTCAACATCAAACATCAAGTCATTTCAATCACAAGAAAGTCTCATTAAAAGATCATACTTACAAAATACTCCTTTAAGTTTTCTATTTCTCTAAAAAATTGGCCCTGGCCATAAGAACCAGAAAAACCCAAAAGCACACAGAGCAGTAAAGCTAAGAAATAGCTTGTATATTTCATTGTTTAGGAGAGAGTTAGGCCGGAGTAGTTGAAATCGGTAGCTCCTGTGTTATGATCAGGTCCCAAGGAGGTAGCTGATCTTTCTTTTCTAATTGCTGATCTGCAGATGATCAGAAGAATGTACTGTGTCTCCTTTTGGTGCTGGTATTTATACCTAATTGAAGTCTCATCAAGATTACGTATTTTCACAAGTTTTTTAAGATGAGATGGTGACAGATAGACAGAGATGCTAGTTAGTTGGTATTAATAACTATGGTTTTGTGGCATTTTGGTGTTGTAGTTAGAGTTTCCTTTCAACTCCTTGGGTCTTTTGACGAGGAGACAGACCCATTATGCCCACCCATGCCATTCTTGTGGGATCCTTTGAAAACACTTTCACTTCACACCGTCCAGGGATTGGAAATTTTTGTACACCTCCTCCCTTTGCCCTCGTAAAATGTTGACTCCTCATCCAGAGATTACATTGATCATTCTTTTGTGGTTTGAACCAAGTTAAAAAGGAAATTCTAGGGGCTCTCAAACCTTTACAGAGGGGGTGCCTCTTAAAATTTTTCTTGCAAATGGCCAGAAAGCAAGGAAAGAATGTGGTTAGAAAACCAATGTGGTAGGAAGTCCTTCTATCAAAGACAGTTAGTATAATATCCACCGTAACTCTATGTTGCTTTGACCAGCAATGCCCAACAGAAATATAATGCAAGCCAATTCTCTAATAGCTCCATTACTAAAGGTAAAAAGAAACAGAGAAAAATAATTTTAAAATACATTTTACTTGAGACAATATATCCAAAATGTATCAATTATGTATCAATTCAGAAAAATATTAATAAAATATTATACATCCTTTTTTGTCATACTAAATTCTAGAAATCTGGTGTTCATTTTATACATATGGCACATCTCAATTTAGACTGGCCGTATTCAAATGCTCAGTAGCCACATGCAGACGGAGGCTACCATATTGAACAGCAAAGCACTAGATGATCAATTGTTCCAAATTATCACTAATAATGGATTCTTTTTTAACTTTTTATTTCTTTTCATTTCAAATACACAAAAAAAAGAATATTTTCTCATCCCTTAGTAATTTATTTATGAAATACAGTACTTAGGGATGCCACAGAAGACCCTCTGCTATTTGGTTCCAGCCCACCTTGTGTCTCAACCTGCAGTGTATACACAGCAGTATTGCATTTATGAATGCAGGCTTGAATTCTGGCTTCATGGCTATCTAGCTATTTAATCTTGAGTAAGCTTTTTAAATCTTCTATAGCTAGATTTCCTTATCATTAAAATGAGCCTAATATTAATATCTCCTCCAGCCTTTAGTTGAAAATTGTCAGGTGATATGAAGTGCTAAGACTTCTGCCTGTCATATAGTAAGCACTCAGTAGAAGTGAACTGTTCCTAATTGAGGAATGTGGGGTGACTAGTCATTCCTAAAAAAGCACACCCTGAACCTTTGCTCATGCTGTTCCTTGATTTCCCACATGTGTGCCTCTCAGAGTGGTACCCAGCCATTCAAGTCCAGCCTAAAAAATCATTATCTCCATGAGTTCTCTCAAAACTATCCTTCTTAAAAGTAATCTTGCATATTCTCTACATAGGCCTAGGAGAGTGGTTCACATTTTTATTAGAGTCTTGATCCTTCAATCTCATATTAGAGTTAGTTATGTATCTTCTCCCATACTGCACCGAGTTCCCTAAAATCAGATATTGTTTCATCACTTCTACAGCCCCGTTTTCTTTCCTAAAGGCCATGTAGCTTGAAGATTTGTCCATAGACAGCACTGAATAAAAGTGAGCTTGAATGCTTAATTCAGGGCCTACTTTTCTCTCAAGATAATTTTCCTCAGGGCTTCCCACACACTGCTGCTGCTGCTGCTAAGTCGCTTCAGTTGTGTCCGACTCTGTGCGACTCCATAGACAGCAGCCCACCAGGCTCCTCCGTCTCTGGGATTCTCCAGGCAAGAACACTGGAGTGGGTTGCCATTTCCTTCTCCAATGCATGAAAGGGAAAAGTGAAAGTGAAGTCGCTCAGTCCTGTCCGACTCTTCGCGACCCCATGGTCTGCAGCCGACCAGGCTCCTCCATCCATGGGATTTTCCAGGCAAGAGTACTGGAGTGGGGTGCCATTGCCTTCTCCATTCCCACGCACACACATGCACAATTTTCCTTAAGTTCTAACCCCAATGCTATCAGCACTAACCTGTAGGAAGCTTGTGTTTAATTAAAGAGGGTTCATGATTAATGTTGGAAACATGATGCTATGTCTCTTTAGCCAACTCCAGCTTACTGGAAAAATTCCATGTATTATTTTTTGTGACAAAGGCCAGAAAATCCTTTGAGGAACTATCTTCCCAAAAACAAAGTCAAAGAGTATTTGTGGGACCAAAGCCTCATGTAAAGTAAATGAGGAGAGTGGAAATTACATTGCTGCCCTGTTGCTTTATTGTAGCCCCTCTCAAGCAAAAAAAAAAAAACAGCCCACATAATATGTTTACAGGGTGTCTCAGTGACAAGAAACCCTTTTCGGAGACTTGAGACAAGTGCATGCACTCAATACTATTCAGGAAACCTGTGACCAAACTCCAAGTTATTGGAAGGAAAATTACTAATGGTCTGGAAAGAAGTAAAAATTTCTTCTACTCATCTCTTGATTTATGGTGTTACGCACAGGCAGTTAATAATAGTGAGGTCCATTTTGGGGAGTTACTCATCATCTGGGGTTTGTAAATTGTGAATTCCTATTCAAAATTACATATGTACATATACATATATGGAGCTTTCCAAGTGGCACTAGTGGTAAAGAATCCACCTGCCAATGCAGGTTAGACAAAACAGACGCAGGTTTGATCCCTGGGTCAGGAAGATCCCCTGGAAGAGGGAATGGCAACCCAGTCCAGTATTCTTACCAGGAGAATCCTATGGACAGAGAAGCCTGATGGGCTACAGTCCATGGAGTCATAGTCAGACACAACTGAGCAAGTAAACAATGACAAATGTATACATACATTAGGGACATATTTAAAAATTTGTTTAATTTTTAGGATGTTTAGGATGTTTAGGATTAGTAAATACAAAACTAAAATTCAAGCTCTAATTACCTCTTGATGTCATGACCAAGCACAGCACAGAATTAGGAAATTATAGAGATTATCTATTGCCTAGTCCATCATTTTTTAGATTTATAAAGTAAGACCAAGGGGAAAAAACTGAAGTGCTGTGCTTAAATTCCTTCAACTGGACAATGCAGAGCTAAGTTTAGAACCAAAACCTTTTCCTTAATCTACCTGTCCCCAATCAGTAGCCATTAAAACAACTATATGTGCCAATAATCGTGTTAGACACGTGAATTCAGATAATTACATTCTATCAGGCTTTAATTTCTGGGGTTATTTTCTGCAGAATTTGTGAGATTATAGTCACTCTTCATAAATCAACTATATCCCAATAAAAAATTTTTACAAAAATAATCACTCTTCAAATTCTTAAAAAATAGTAAGACTGCAAATAAAAGTTTTGAAATTATTGGTTAGACATCCCAGCAGACCCAACTTCATGTACATAAAACCTGCACAGTCTATCAAGACCCCACACTTAGAGAAGCCCATATTTGGTTTACTGCTCTGTGGTTACCTTGTTGAAATTCTTAATAAGTTTTAAATAAGGGGCTCCCATTTTCCTTTTGCACTGGTTCCCACAAATTCTGTAACTGGTTCAGCATCCCAGGACTGGTCCCCCATCTCACAGGATGGAAGTGAATCTCATCCTGTGAGAGTTTCATGGTTTGGGTTTTTTTTTTTTTCAGCATATGATTCGTTTAGTTAGTATGTTGTCACTACAATGGTATATTTTTTGATCTTTTCCTGTCTTGTCAACTTTACCAAAGAAGGTGGTTCTCTCTCTTTTCTGCCTGTGAAACACCTTCTGTTGCACATGCAAACTAGAGGTTTCACACTTTGATGCTTCAGCCAATACTGTGACTGAAGGATCATTCACCACACAAGAGATCCTTTACAAGTTTTACAAACCCACCAGGAGCCAAAGTGTGACCAAATTACTAACATGAAGGGACTGAAAACTTTCTTTTTTCTCTTCAGGCAGTCTTCTTTCTAAAAACTGGCCATGGCTATGCATTAAGCGTCAGCAAGATTTTCGATCGTATCTCATACTATCCTCAGGCCTCACTGAGTAGGTAGTCGTAAGACAAAACTTACACCTCGGTTGCCCTTTTTCCTCTGCGGTCAGAGTCATATCCCTAGTGCTCACAATCGAATTATCTCTTCCAGACTTTGGGGTAGATTTCTTCCACCAAGTATGAGTCAATATTGGATCCATGCCCCCACGCTGTCTTGACTCCCGGAACTCCTGACATCATGCAAGCTGAGCCTACGGAAGAAAGTGATTTACAGAATGGAAGTCCACGCGGAGTCAGATTTTCCCCGCAATTTGACTCAAAAATCCCATGTTAGAGCAGAGTTTTCTGAATCTCCCTTTTTCTTTCATGTCCTCTGGGCAACTTTGAGAGTTGATTCGAACAATGTAAGAAACATTATGCTTCTGCATACTGTATGCTGTATACTTGTATATTCTATGTATAATGTACACTTATGTAGTACAGTCATCAGCTTACAATATGTTCAATTTTATGTCAAAGGAAATTGTACGCTGTTCATCTAGGGATTCACGGTCATGTGTTGAAGGTCATATTTTTATTCCACAAGGAATTTTAAAGCATCTACTGAGTGCTAAGTACTATGACTGACACAGGAATGGGACAGTTTTGTTGAGACACAATGGAAGCAACTTAACACACACAACTCCAAGCATAGATAGGGTCTCAAAAGAATTGGACACAACTTCGCTACTAAAACAAAAACTCCATGTCTATAACCTAAGAAGTTAACAGTGAGGCTAGCTGGCAGGAGCCTATGTCACCACATTGGGAGCTAGGGTTGATTCCATTGTTCTGGTTACTGGGTAGGTATCCATATTCTCCTATTATTCTCCATATATGTACATCTTTCCCAGGGCGTTCATATAAGTAAAGAAGACTGATTATTGCATAGAGAGAAAAACACATATCTGACATGCCTAGCATTCCCTCCCTCTATAGCCTTGGCAGATGTCACTAGTTAGCTTTGGCGCTCTTTCCTATTAAGTTAAGATGTAGACTCCAAATCTTTTTCAGCACTGAAATCTACCAATTCATTAGTGTTTCATTATCTCTTTATCCTCTTAGGGCAAAGGTTTACTTGTTGCTATGCCTCTGATTGAGATGAGTTCTTACAAAGAAGCAAAATATAAAAACTGTTCCTCCAAGAACATTAGTAATAGAGAAAAATTAAAATTCATAAAGTAATATAGGGGAAAGACCTTTGGCCTGAGAAGGAGTCTCAATTTTTTGGTCCTAGAATCTACTACTGGTATGATGTGGGAATTTGAGCAAAGCCTTTACCCATGCTTTACATCTTAACATTTGAAAAGTTGGGTTCAATGAACTATGTTTCTTTCCATTTCTAACAGTCTGTGTTTCTACAACTATGATTTATGAGGAATATATTACTGAGCACTAATATTATATGAGATAGAGATTCCAATAGACTTAGGAATTCAAACAAAAATACAGCCATCCCTCAGCATCACAAGTGATTAGTTCCAGGACCTTAGTGAATACCAAAACCCACAGATGCTCATGTCCACTTTATAAAATTGTATAGTTCAGTGGGCTCTCCATACCTGCAGGTTTCACATCAGTGCATCCAATCAACTTCCATGAATAATATAGAGGTGCTCAGTCGACTGAGCGACTTCACTTTCACTTTTCACTTTCATGCACTGGAGAAGGAAATGGCAACCCACTCCAGTGTTCTTGCCTGGAGAATCCCAGGGACGGGGGAGCCTGGTGGGCTGCTGTCTATGGGATCGCACAGAGTCGGACATGACTGAAGCGACTTAGCAGCAGCAGCAGCTCAGTCGTTCAGTCATGTCTGACTCTTTTTCAACCCCCATGGACTGTAGCTCACCAGACTCCTCTGTCCAAGAGATTTTCTAGGCAAGAATACTGGAGTGGGTTATCATATTCTCCTCCAGAGGATCTTCCCAACCCAGGGATCAAACTCACATCTCCGGCATTTCCTGCATTGCCAGGTGAATTCTTTACCACTGGGAACCACCTGGGGAAGCCCCATTCCAATAATTCGCAGTACATTATTATGCAAGAAAATATGAATGAACACAAAATGCTTTAGAAAATACTTTGGGATAAAAGATAAAATTCAAAGAAAGGACAAAGTTTGGAGGAAACAAAGACAAAGCAAAAGAAAAAAAATATTTTTAAGAGAAGATTCATGAACCAAGAAAATAGAAAAAGAATCTCTTAGAACTTAAAACCATAGCAACAGACATTTAAAAATCAGTAGAAGGGTTGAAAGATAAAGTTGCGGAAGTCTTCAAGAATAAACAAATTTACCAAGAGCTTGGAAATGTAAAGAAAATTACAAAAACTTCTAAAGAAATAAACAGTTCAGAAACTCCAACACCTAAATCATGAGAGCTCCGAAAAAGCAAAGGAACAAAGGAAGAAAATTATCAAGGAACTTTAAGAAAATTTCTCATAACTGCAACATGTGAGTTTCCAAAATGAAAAACCCAATGAATTTCTAGCAAAATGAATTTAAAAATATGGACCCCAAGGTATATTTTTAAATTTCAGAGACTTTTGTAAACAAAGAAGATTCTCAAAATTCAAGAGAGAAAAACAGGTCAAATTCAAATGATAAGGAAAGAGAATGCTATCAAATTTCTCAATAGCAATTCTTGAAGCTAGAGATCAATATGTTGTAAGAAGGGGGGACCCCTACAGGGCCCCAAGAGCGGGCTCTTGTCTAACACTTGGGAAAGAATTGTCTGAGGAAACACGTACTGACAAGCAAGAGATTTTATTGGGAAAGGGCACCCAGGTGGAGAGCAGTAGGGTAAGGAAACCCAGGAGAACTGCTCTGCCGTGTGGCTCACAATGTCGGGTTTTATGGTGATGAGATTAGTTTCTGGGTAGTCTTTGGCCAATCATTCTAATTCAGAGTCTTTCCTGGTGGTGCACGCATCGCTCAGCCAAGATGGATGCTATCGAGAGGGATTCTGGGAAGTGGACGGACATGGGGTGTCTCCTTTAGACCTTTCCCGAACTCTTCCAGTTGGTGGTGGCTTATTAGTTCCATATTCCTTATCAGGATCTCCTGTCATAAAACAACTCATGCAAATGGTTACTATGGTGCCTGGCCAGGGTGGGCGGTTTCAATCAGTGTGCTTCCCCTAACAGCTCCCCCACTGAGAGACTTCATACTCAAGATACTTCTTGGGAATTGGGGCAGAGGTCTCTTTCTTCTGCAACTTCTTCCTGCTGTGCATGGGCGTAGGCCTGCCTAGCAGAGCAGAAGTCTCTCTCTACCCGATCTAAGTTGGGGTGTTCCACATCTGAAACCAGCTTCCACCCTTGTAGTAACATCAATTTGGCTTGGAACTGCTGGAGTCTGCTGGAAATAAACTTTGTAAGGAGTTGGAGTATACAGGGGCCAAATAGGAGGCCTAATAAGATAGTTACCACTGGACCCATGAATGGTAGGAGCCAAGAAGGGAAAGAAAGAGAACTCCATACACTTGTTGAACTCAAATCCCGGATCTTTGTGGCCTGTTCCAAAAGCCCCTTGATATCTTCTTGGACCTGCCCAGTCTGGTTGTAATAAAAACAGCATTCTTCCTTTAGATAGAGACAAGTGCCCCCCTGTCCTGCAGTCAGTAAATCTAGGGCCCGACGATTTTGTAGGACCATTGCAGCTAGGGAGTCTAACTGGGATTGTAGGCATTGGAGGGTCCTCACCGTCTTTTCTATGGATACAGCAGTGTCAGTAGAAAGCTGCTGAAATTTATGTAAAGAAGTTCTCCCCATGGCAGCTCCTGTCAAACAAGCGGTCAGTCCTAATGCCAGGAAAAGAGGGGTAAGTATTACCGCACGACATATCCTCTGGTTGGTATATACTAGTAAAGGCAAAGAGATATTACTCCAGGCCAGATCCAAATGGGGTGTAACATACCCTAGGGAGCAAGTTCCTGACCAAAAAGGTGGTAGGGATAAATAAGCTTTATCCCTATATGTGAAATAGACACCATGACTGGGTTTAAGCTGGGCACCAAAACAGGTTTGCCAAAGAGGAACAGGATTTCCGTCTGCCTTGCAACTGGAACATGGCATAATGGAACAGGGGCAGTCCTTTAGCAGCTGGGAGGAGACTGTCACTCCACTTGCCGCAAAACCGGCAGCAGTGAGGGCATTTAGGAAGGGATTCAAGTGCTGTGAGGCATCCTGGGTTTTGTACTCAAGGAAAAGAGTATTTCGTTTAGGCTCCCACCATAGGGTTAGGTTTTCAGGGGTGGGTACCCCTACAAGGGAATAACAGTGGTCAGAGTTGCCTGCCCGATTTAGAAACCAGGATGAACGGATGTGGTTCTTTGGTCGTCCAGAACAGAACATGTATTTTCAAGACTGGTTAATAGCATCCGAGGAGAGCCTCATGTTCGGGGATAGGTATAGTGTGTCAGTTCTGCCAGAACCTCTAGTTCCCAGACTTTGGGCTAAATCGTAATGCCCTAGTGAAATTTCTAGGTCCCGGTTTTTCCCATCAGTTTCAACAGTGAAGGTCACCGCACATTGTGAGTTGCCTAGATTTCCCACTGACACCCCTGGCAAGGAGTCGCTTTTTAGACAGATAGGGAAGGTCACTTGGGGAATGTTAGTCAAAAGAGAAAATAAGGGCTCAGGTGGGATTGCAGATATTATTGAGGGGGTAGTTATAGACAGTTGTTGCTGATACCAAGGCATGAAGTTTTTTTCCCCTTTTTCCCTAAAGGGCATACCACGACCAGATGGGGTGCGCTGGGTAACAGCATGTAGCTCAGCTGGAAGGGTGGGCCATTGATACCCTGGGATAGGTTGGACATACCCCCAACTTCTGCCATTACTGCAGATCCAGAAGGGGCTGGTTAGGTTGAGTCGAGAAGCAGTATGGTTTGCAAGCGTATATGCCTCATTTAGGGAGAGATTAATAGCCGTACAGGGAGACATGATTAGAAAGAGGAAGAACATCATGCAGAGCAGTTCTCCTGGGTTCCCTTACCCTACGGCTCTCCACCCGGGTGCCTTTTCCCAGTAAAATATCTTGGTTGGTCAGCATGTGTCTCCTCGGACAATTATTTTCTGAGTGTTAGACAAGAGCCCGCTCTTGGGGCCCTGTAAGTGTCCCCCCTTCCTACAACAAATATATTCAAATGTCTGAATAAATCTGAATAAAATCATGCCCAGACTTGAAATTTATGCTTAGCCACACTATCAATCAACTGTTAAGATGAGGACATTTTTCATCATGCAAGATCTCATAGCTTTATTTCCCATGTACAATTTCTCATAAAGGAACTTGAGAAAGCTGAGAAAGTATTTAACCAAAATAAAAAACTAAATCACGGAAGAAGATCTGGGATCCAGGAAACGGAGGATCCAACACAGGGAGGAAGCTAAGAGATTTCCAAGTGTATTGCAAAGATCGTGCTCTTAGAGATAGATGTGCAGCAGGCCTACAGGACAACCAGCAGCTTGTTGGAACTGAAGAACTAAAGAGTCCTAGAGGGATGTCTCCAAGAAAAAAAAAAAAAAAAGTAACTAAATGTGTTTGACTGTACTATTAAAAAAAATGTCAGCTTTATCAGAGTTTAGGGTGAAGAGATGGTGACTTGGCGCTGGATATGTGTAAAACTAAGGAAACCAACCAAACACCAATTATAATATTAATTTTTGGAAAAACAAATGTTGTGCAAGAAAAAAAAGTAAAAATGTACAACAAATATTGTGAACAATATTTACCTAGTCATAATCATATAAACTTTAACAAAAAGTAAATATAGCTATCATGGGAAGATAGGAGAGTGGGTAGTTGAGTATATGTATACAGGGTAAAAGTAAGTCAGTCATAATTTACTATAGTAGGAAGTGTATAGATGCTATCTAAAGTGGGTAAGAAATTTTTAGTGCTTTAAAGCTAAATAGAAATTGAGCTAAAAATGAAAGCTAAGTGAATTGAAAGTGATTATCTTGGACGTGTGTTTCAGAAATAGAAATGCACAGATCAGAGAGAGCTACTGACTTTGTGTCATAAGCTTTATTGTATTTGTGAAGTTTTATAGTTTCCAAGACTACCCTCATTTCTGACACCAAATTCAAGTTCAGAAGTTACCAAGACCATCTCCAGGTTCAATAATTTGCTGAAAGCCATCACAGAACTCAGAAAAGCCATTATATCCACGATTATGGTTTATTACAGCAAAAGAATACAAATTAAAATCAGCAAATGAGCACAGGATCCAGGAGTGTTCCATATGCAGAGCATTCATTTTCCCTCCCCCAGTGGGGTCATAAACAGTACAAACTTCTGTCGGTAATGATGTGTGACAATAAGCATGGAGTATTGTCAACCTGGGTGGTGTCCAACTCTTGCAACCCCATAGACTGTAGCCTGCCAGGCTCCTCTATCTATGGGATTCTCCATGCAAGAATACTGGAGTGGGTTGCCATTTCCTTCTCCAGGGGATCTTCCAAAGTCAGGAATAGAACCCAGGTCTCCTGCATTGCAGGTAAATTCTTTACCAAGTAAGCTACAAGGGAAGCAGTTTTTATTAGGGCTTGGTCATATAGACATGCTTGACTAATCACATGACTGACCTTAGTCTTCAGCCCTTCCAGAGGTCAAACTGATACCTATACCCCCAAAGTGTAAAGTGAAACGTTAGCCGCTGAGTTGTGTCTGAGTCTTTGTGACCCCATGGACTATAGCCCCTGAGGCTCCCCTGTCCATGGAATTCTCCAAGCAAGAATACCGGAATGGGTAGCCATTTCCTTCTCCAGGGGATCTTTATGACCCAGGGATCCAATCCAGGTCTCCTGCATTACAGGCAGATTCTTTACTGTCTGAGCCACCAGGAAAGCCCAAGGCACACTGGTAGTAGCAACAATCTAACATGCCCCAAGGTCCCCATAAACAATGATAACTCTTATCAGACAGAACAGTCCAAAGGCTTCAGTGGTACCTCCCTGCTGCTGACAGCAAAGACCACATCTCTCTGCGTGCCTGCTCAATCATTCAGTGGTGTCTGACTCTTTGCCACCCTATGGATTGTAGCCCACCAGGCTTCTCTGTCCATGGAATTTTTTTTTTCAGGCAAGAATACTGGAGCGGGTTGCTGTTTCCTACTCCAAAGGATGTTCCCGACCCCAGGGATAGTGAGCCCATCTCCTGCATCTCCTACATCTCTCTCCAGACAAGGTTAATCCATTACTGCACAGTATTGATTGCTTTTTTTGTAGTTTGTTCTACCGTAACATTTGTTTTCTTTTTCCATGATTGCCTCATACCCAAATGACAAATAGGAAAATGATGTTGATATAATTCAGAATTCATTTTGGTTCATACTGGATTTCTCCCAGCATGTTAATCAAGCACAATCAAGGCAATTCAGTACAAGTTTTGTCACCACTGAAAGAAAGCCTTAGCAATACATGAAGACCTTAGATAAAAAGTCAAAGGTTACAGAAGTGTTTTACTTTAATGCACATAGTGCTGTACCTTTCACTATCTGGGAAGCAGCAAGTACAGATGAAGAAGCTGAAAGGATTTTCCCTCCAGTTAAAAAACAGTGGGTTAAGAAAAATGGCTGCATCCCAGATAGCATTTCTAATTGGGATGCAAACATTCTCTATCAAAGGCAAATGTACTGCATCTCAAAGGAGGAAGCTGCAGGCCAAGTTGTAAGGCTGCAATGAATTGGTTCACTGTGATGGTAGAGGGAAACTTCCCTAGAGATTTAACAATGCTTGTAGTTTGATTAGAATTTTTATTGTTTTGTTGTTTTACTTGTTGATACTCTGATTACAAAGTTCAATAGTGGTCAAATGGATGGTCCCAAATCTAATTGTCCCCATGGGTCCTGTTATTTTTAGTTTGAGATTTTGCAGAACATGAAGCTTTTCAAGAACATATAAAATGTTAAAGCAATAATACCTTTACATGTATTACTTTGATACAAGTAAAATCATTAAAAAAACAAAAAACAAAAAAAACTATTCTTTGAATGATAGATGTACTCATTCAGTTCAGTTCAGCTCAGTTCAGTCCCTCAGTCATGTCTGACTCTTTGCAACCCCATGAATCACAGCACACGCCAGGCCTCCCTGTCCATCACCAACTCCCAGAGTTCACTCAGACTCACTTCCATCGAGGCAGTGATGCCATCCAGCCATCTCATCCTCTGTTGTCCCCTTCTCCTCCTGCCCCCAATCCCTCCCAGCATCAGGGTCTTTTCCAATGAGTCAACTCTTCACATGAGGTGGCCAAAGTATTGGAGTTTCAGCTTCAGCATTAGTCCTTCCAATGAACATCCAGGACTGATCTCCTTTAGGATGGACTGGTTGGATCTCCTTGCAGTCCAAGGGACTCTCAAGAGTCTTCTCCAACACCACAGTTCAAAAGCATCAATTCTGTGCTCAGCTTTCTTTATAATCCAACTCTCACATCCATACGTGACCACTGGAAAAACCATAGCCTTGACTAGCCGGACCTTTGTTGGCAAAGTAATGTCTCTGCTTTTGAATATGCTATCTAGGTTGGTCATAACTTTCCTTCCAAGGAGTAAGCGTCTTTTAATTTCATGGCTGCAATCACCATCTGCAGTGATTTTGGAGCCCAAAAAATATAAAGTCTGACACTGTTTCCATTGCTTCCTCATCTATTTCCCATGAAGTGGTGGGATCAGATGCCATGATCTTCGTTTTCTGAATATTGAGCTTTAAGCCAACTTTTTCACTCTCCACTTTCACTTTCATCAAGAGGCTTTTTAGTTCCTCTTCACTTTCTGCCATAAGGATGGTGTCATCTGCATATCTGAGGTGATTGATATTTCTCCTGGCAATCTTGATTCCAGCTTGTGCTTCTTCCAGCCCAGTGTTTCTCCTGATGTACTCTGCATAGAAGTTAAATAAGCAGGGTGACAATATACAGCCTTGACGTACTCCTTTTCCTATTTGGAACCAGTCTGTTGTTTCATGTTCAGTTCTAACTGTTGCTTCCTGACCTGCATATAGGTTTCTCAAGAGGCAGGTCAGGTGGTCTAGTATTCCCATCTCTTTCAGAATTTCTCACAGTTTATTGTGATCCACACAGTCAAAGGCTTTGGCATCGTCAATAAAGCAGAAAGAGATGTTTTTCTGGAACTCTCTTGCTTTTTCCATGATCCAGCAGATGTTGGCAATTTGATATCTGGTTCCTCTGCCTTTTCTAAAACTAGCTTGAACATCTGAAAGTTCACGGATATAGGGGACTGGAATGCAAAAGTAGGAAGTCAAGAAACACCTGGTGTAACAGGCAAGTTTGGCCTTGGAGTATGGAATGAAGCAGGGCAAAGACTAATAGAGTTTTGCCAAGAGAACGCACTGGTCATAGCAAACACCCTCTTTCAACAACACAAGAGAAGACTCTACACATGGACATCACCAGATGGTCAACACCAAAATCAGATTGATTATATTCTTTGCAGCCAAAGATGAAGAAGCTCTATACAGTCAGCAAAAACAATACCGGGAGCTGACTGTGGCTCAAATCATGAACCCCTTATTGCCAAATTCAGACTTAAATTGAAGAAAGTAGGGAAAACCACTAGACCATTCAGCTATGACCTAAATCAAATCCCTTATGATTATACAGTGGAAGTGAGAAATAGACTTAAGGGACTAGATCTGATAGATAGAGTAGTTCATAGCCTGATGAACTATGGACGGAGGTTCATGACATTGTATAGGAGACAGGGATCAAGACCATCCCCATGGAAAAGAAATGCAAAAAAGCAAAATGGCTGTCTGAGGTGGGCTTACAAATAGCTGTGAAAAGAAGAGAAGCAAAAAGCAAAGGAGAAAAGGAAAGATATAAGCATCTGAATGCAGAGTTCCAAAGAATAGCGAGGAGAGATAAGAAAGCCTTCCTCAGCGATCAATGCAAAGAAATAGAGGAAAACAACAGAATGGGAAAGACTAGAGATCTCTTCAAGAAAATTAGAGATCCCAAGGAAACATTTCATGCAAAGATGGGCTCAATAAAGGACAGAAATGGTATGGACCTAACAGAAGCAGTAGATATTAAGAAGAGGTGGCAAGAATACACAGAAGAACTGTACAAAAAAGATCTTCACAACCCAGATAATCATGATGGTGTGATCACTGACCTAGAGCCAGACATCCTGGAATGTGAAGTCAAGTGGGCCTTAGAAAGCATCACTACAAACAAAGCTAGTGGAAGTGATGGAATTCCAGTTGAGCTATTTCAAATCCTGGAAGATGATGCTGTGAAAGTGCTGCACTCAATATGCCAGCAAATTTGGAAAACTCAGCAGTGGGCACAGGACTGGAAAAGGTCAATTTTCATTCCAATCCCAAAGAAAGGCAATGCCAAAGAATGCTCAAACTACCGCACAATTGCACTCATCTCACAAGTTAGTGAAGTAATGCTCAAAATTCTCCAAGCCAGCCTTCAGCAGTGTGTGATATATTCATTACTGTTACTTTATTGCGGTTACTAAGGGTGAGCCTCACTGATATGTTATAATTTCCCAATTTAGCTGAGGTCATTGTAAGCAAAGTAGTATGTAAATTGAAGGTTCCTAGCCTCAAAGTCCAAGAAAATCTCAATGAATCTGTATAATTAGCCTCAGGGAAATGGAGCTTAGAGATAAAACTTTGTACCGCCAAATATATCTGTGAGTAAAATTAATGGTACCTAGCAGAAGACCCGGTTTTGATCCCTGAGTTGGGAAGATCCCCTGGAGAAGGAAATGGCAACCCACTCCAGTATCTTTGCCTGGAAAATCTCATGGACAGAGGAGCCTGGTGGGCTGCAGTCCATGGGGTCGCAAAGAGCTGGGCACGACTGAGCGACTAACACTTACTTACTTACTTACTTAATAGTAAGTAAGAGCTACCCACAGTAATGCTTTATGCACATCATTTTCTTTAATTGTGACAAGCATTTAAGGAAGATACACTTATTTTCATTCTATAGAGGAGAAAAGTGAAGTTTATAGGGGTTCACTACTTGTCCAAAGTCACTGAGTTAATAAATGACAAAGCCAGTTGCAGCTGAATTCTTTGCTTAAGCTGGTAACCATTCTGCTCCAGTGAAACTAGCAATTGATCATGGAATGTCTTCTAATCTCTCATTTGGTCCTAAAAGCTTGATGCAATTAATATTATATCATTTAGGGTTGTTTGTTCATATGTATTAAAAATTTTCCCTGGTAGCTCAGCTGGTAAAGAATCTGCCTGTAATGCAGGAGACCCCGGTTCAATTCCTGGGTCAGAAAGGTTCCCTGGAGAAGGAATAAGCTACCCACTCCAGTATTCTAGGGCTTCCCTGGTGGCTCAGATGGTAAAGAATCCACCTGTAATGTGGGAGGCCTGGGTTCAATTAAAAAACATCTCTGACTAATATTAGTTAAAAGATAACACTTATTGAAGGTATATGTAGGAGCTGGATGGAGAGTTGGATGAATGGATGACAAAGCTGAAGAACCATGCTCGAAACAGGTAAGCTGTACCTGGCAATTCCAGAAGGTCTCAGCCCCAGAAACTACTCAATACTTTTGTAGGGCACCAGGAAGGAATGAATCTAGAAACTCTAATGCTTTTGTTTCCATCTTTGCATCCCTGCTCCAGAATCAAACCCCAAGGGATCAAGTCAAAGTTGACTGATCTTGTGTCAGTTGACACAAGAAAGAAAAGATGGAAAAAAGTAATATGGTAGAAGGATCTTCCAGGTTTCCCTTAGAATTTTATGATGGGAGTGCATTAAACCCAGATTACCTGCTTGACTACCCATATAGATGTTGAGATTCTCCGAAAGAAAGCCATAGCACCATGAGAAAGGGGAAAGATATTTGATTGTCAAAAGAATAAAAATGACCTCTAAGGAATGGATTTTCAGAGGACCTCATGGAATGACAAAACTTTTAGTGGAATTTATGAACTATCTTTCTTTTTGACATTCTAAGACAATCTTTGAAACTTTTAGCACTCGAATGAACAATAGCAAAGAAGCTCATCTCTGCAGTGAGTGCTCAGATATTGAGTCAGCTTATGTACCTTCCACCTTTTAAGACTTCTGGGGCTAACACTGACCTGACATTCATCACACCTGTTTCTTCTTCCTGGTGCAGATCTCACCTACATTTCCCAGCTTTCCTTTCAGCACCATGTGGGCAAATGACTGAGTTCTAGCCCATGGAGTATGTTAATTCTCCTGTGTTTACCAGCCTGATGCAAACGCACACAGTGATCTCACAGTCCGAATAATGAAGATGGTGGAGCCATAAAATGAAAGGCATCCAGTCCTGCAAGAAGAAAAATACTTGCTGCTCTGATACATTCTGGATTTTACATGAGTAATAAATAAACTTCTCTTAGGTTTTAGCCATTTATACATGTGGTAGGCATTCACATTACATCAACTAATATAGCTTTTGAAGCCCTGTATCTTGACTACAGCTTTTACCTATATAAAGAAATGTATATTTTAAAGGAAAAAATTTAATGCTCTTTAAAGCCTTTGAAGCAAACATTGTCACTGCCTGTCACTTAAAACAGGCATATTTACTGTAACACTGAAAGGTGTTTATTAATATACTTTCCTCTTAGGAGTTTCTTCTTAAGACTTTTTCAATTTGAGAAGCCTATGAAACCATTCTGTTTATTTGCTACTCAACACGCTTTCTAATTTTGTTTTTCACATTCTGATATTTTTTTCTTTTTTTGTTCTTGTTTGTCTGCTTGCTTGTTTTAATAGAATGCTCCTAGTTCTACAAAGGATTTGAGGTGACTGATGTTTAAAGGTTTTGCCTATTCTTATTATTTTAAAAGGCAAAGGTACCACACTGCCAAGTAAGAAAACTAAAGTTCTCATTTCAAGTAATCTTGCTTCTTTCCAATCATAGCAGATTTATTACTCCAGATGAAGCTAAGTATACATCAAAGTCTTTAATTAAGATTCAGCATCCCCAAACTTGATATATGATTTGCCCTTTTTGAAAATTAGAAACATCATCTGTTAATTAGAATCATTGATCATGACATATTCTAGTTACGCTTCCGATTTCATTGGGAAATTTCTTAAACCCACACCCCTCCCCCCAAAAAAATGCCCTGCATCCTCTCAGATTATCTTCTTTCAAAGAAGAAAAAAAAAGTCAATCGCAAGAGGGGAAATCTAAATGACATATTACAAAGCATTCAGACTATGCTTCCATTAGGAAAGTGAAAAGAGTCAAGACGGAAATATTTCTTGTCACTCCAGATGTAATTTGAAGAAATACTTTTCTAGTCTGCTTTCTCAGCAAGACTAGTTCCTCCACTCTCTTCTATTGGCCTGTGGTCGGGGGTTTCCCCCAAGCTGCCTTCCATCTCTTGGCAATAAGCAGTGACTTGGCGGGTTAGGGTTTCTTTTCAGTCACCTGATAGGACTTCCCAGGACAGAGGTGTCAAGTCAAGTTGACCTGGCTTCCCCTCTCCTTCCTGTGGGTCACCCTGAGAAAGAAGGAAATGGCTTTAATTTGGGACCTGGCCTGATGTCAGACTTCCTCTCACGGGCACAGTGTTTTGAGGCACTTCACAGACGCTTCAGCCTCTGCAAGAGGACCAAGGCTTCTGGTGAGATGGTTGCCAGGCAGTGTTCTCTGTCGTGGAGTCTTGAGGCTTTTTGACTTCCTCTTATTTGAAGAACTATAAGAAAACCACCTGCAGAGTTCCCAGGGCTGCAACCGTTGGTTTTGCATCTTCCCTCTACTGAGGGAACCACGCTCACTGTCACAGCTGCAACAGCTGAAGCCAAGGAGGAGAAACCGGGCAAAAGGGTCTAAATCTATATGAAGCTAAATGTTCTGAATAACCTCACGGGAAGCTTTTCTCATAAAAGAAGAAATTCCAAGTTATCTTCACGTGCCTGTCTCATCATTACATTTTAAGGTCTTAGCGGGTATGCACTATATCTTACTCTTTCCTTTATCTCTCTCAAAGTGCCAGCTTTACATGGGTGCCCAGTAATGGCCATTAACTCTTTACCACCAGCCTGAAGGAGGAAGCCATCAAGGATGAAGCCACTTGATCAGGACTGCAACCTCAAAGAGACCTCAATTTTGTATCTGTTTTAGTGCCAAATCCATGTGGGAAACAGTCCCTCATTATACATGCTGGTTTTAGCTTTACGTTATACCTGCCGCCTTCCCAGATGGTGCTAGTGGTAAAGAGCCTACCTGCCTATGCGGGTTAGACATAAGAGACACGGGTTTGATCCCTGGGTTGGGAAGATCCCCTGGAGAGGGGCATGGCAACCCACTTCAGTATTCTTGCCTGGAGAATCCCCTGGACAGAGGAGCCTGGCAGGCTGCATGCAGTCCATGGGGTCGCAAAGAGTCAGACACGACCGAAGCAACTTAGCACACCTGCCTCTGTTTTCCTAAGAGCTGTTTCACCACCAGTCACAGAATCAGCTGCTAATGGTCTTTCACTATTACATACTAAGAAACCTCTCTCAGGAACGATGATTGACTAATGTGGGATTTAAAGAAAGTGTTTGTGTCATAACTGCACCTATTTATATGGTGACCCTCTTCCTTGAATACAGTGATCTAAATATCACTAGTTCTCTATATTATTCATGTATACTATATATACAAACAATTTAATTGTGTATAATATTTGCTTGATGACATGGTATTAATAAAAAATAAATTTTAAAATTATTTCAACTTCATATCACAACTAACAGAACAGACATAGAAACCAGACTGAGTTTGAATTCTGACTCCATCTTCTACCAGCTGTGTGAACCTAGGAGAAGTTCTCAAACTCTCTGAATTTAGCTGTTAAAAATTGCATCTACTTCACAGGGCATTTGTGAGAATCAAACGAATGAAGCTTGTGCATGTAGTAAGCACAAGCTTCACTATTTTTAAGCATGTTCGTTATTTTTATTTCATTTTTGTTTTTTTCATTTATACTTAAAAAAGTGAAAGTGTTAGTCACTAAGTCATGTCCAACTCTTGGCAACCCTATGGACTGTAGCCCACCAGGCTCCTCTGGGCATGGAATTCCTCAGGCAATAATACTGGAGTGGGTAGCCATTCATTCCTCCAGGGAATCTTCCCAACCCAGAAATTGAACCTGGGTCTCTCGCATTGCAACCAGGTTCTTTACCATCTGAGCCACCAGGAAAGTCCCTTTTATTTACAAACTGACTTACAAAACTTTTATTTATGCATTTCCTCATGTTTCACTTATTTGTTTACTTAAAGGAAAATTTTATATAGATAAACTGCATTATGTTGGGTTACACCAGAAGTAGAGCCTGAGCCAAGGAACATTTGGGTGATGATGCCAGGAAGCACAGGCAGGGAGCCACGAGGTGACTCAGGGGAAGGGAGAAAGTCCAGAGAAACAGGTCAACAGACAGGAGCCACTCTATGCAACTGGGACTCAACCCACAGAAGACCTCTGGGTGAGGGCATAGATCACACCTAACAGACATCCTACCCAAGCACCAAGAAAGCTGGGTATTTATCCTCTGACTTCTTCACTATCTGAGAGCTGCTCCCAGGGCACTAACCTCCTAACACTTTCAGCCTTCCCCAATGCGGACAGAGAGAAACCCTCAGACCAAGAACAGTAAATTGTTACTGTTTAATGCAGTGAGTAAGAACAGGAAGGAAGGCTGCTGAGAAGGTAAGGGCAAACACCAGCAGAGTTTATTGCAGTCAGTTCTGTTAACACTCCATTAATTATTCCCCAATAATTTTTCCCATTTTTATTATACCCTTTATTTTTCAGTCATAATAACAGTGCACTGATATGTTGCATTTGTCAGGATTCTCTAGGTAGCAAGGGATGGAAATTCCAGCTACACCATTTTAATCAAAGAGAGTGTTTATTGGAAGGAACCTGGGTAACAGAGGGAAAACCTCAGGGACAGCTGGAGCAAGAGACCCCAGTTGACAAGGACTCATCTCCCTGGCTCTCATCTCTGCTTCTCTTGGTGAGACAATTTCAATCTCACCGTCCACAGAGCAGCATCCTCCACCTGGAAGGAAATTTGGCTATCAAAGCATTCCTCCAAAGTTTCATATTTCACATATTTTTTCCCCCAGAAATAGACTAACTTTGTTTTTCAGTTCCTGTTTGAAACATTGTACTAATTCATTAAATACTTGGTAATGTGCTAGAAACATCCTTCTAGGCATTGAGGATGCAACAATAATTTTAAAAAGAGGTAAAACCCCTGTCCCCATGGCTCTTACATACTGGTGGAAGAATTTGACAATACATAAACAGTTATTTAAATAATGTCAGAAAGGGACTACTGTTTGAAAAAGTAAGTAGAGAAAGGGCTTCTGTTTTTGTTTTTTGTTTTGTGGTAAAGTATATATAACACAAAACTTGATATCTTAACTATATTCAAGTGAACAGTTTAGCAGTATTACTGCATTCATATGGTTGCGCAACCATAAGCACCATCCTTCTACAGAACTCTTTTCATCTTACAAAACTGAAACTCTATACCCATTAAACAATATCTTCCAATGACTGCCTCCCCCTTGCCCCTGGCAAACTCCATTCTATTTTCCTTTAAAAACAAAAAAGCTTCCCCTTTTTTCTTGTATTTAAGCTTCATTAAACCAATATTCTACTGTTACTATGGGTTTGACTCTTTTTTTTAACTTCACATGTGAGATCATGTAATACTTGTTGATATCTGGTTTATTTCACTTAGCATAATGTCCTCCAGGTTCATTTATGTTATCACAAATGACAGAATTTCCTTTTTTAAAAGCTGAATAATATTTCATTAGATATATCTAGATGGGCTTCCCTGGTGCTCAGATGGTAAAGAATTCACCTCCAATGCGGGAAACCTGAGTTTGATCCCTGGGTTGGGAAGTTCCCCTGGAGTATGCCATGGCAACCCACTTCAGTATTCTTGCCTGGAGAATCCCCATGGACAGAGAAGCCTGGTGGGCTACACTCCACGGGGTCACAACGAGTCGGACACAACTGAGTGACTAAGCACAGCACAGGTATATTACGTATCTATCTACAGATACCACATTTTCTTCATCCATGTTGCTTCCTTGTCTTAGCTATCGTGACTAATGCTGCAGTGAACAAGGGACAGAGCTTCTTTAGACAGACAGGTCAAAGAAGGTTTCTGTGAGGAAAGGACATTTGAGCAGAGACCTGACTCTAGGGAGTCAATGTCGTGACTGGGAGGATTGTGACTAGGCAGAGAAAATAGCAACATGAAAACACTCGACATGGGAACGTCCTGAGCTCGGGCTGGGTTAGAGCAAGAAAGCTGGTGTGGCCAGACCTGTGGAGTAGGTAGTGTGGTTAGAGAAATAGCTAGTGACCAGGTAATAGGGGAAAAAAGTGGATTTTATTCTAGTTAAGAAATGAGTAGCTTTCACTGGGTTTTGAGCAAGAGAGTGAAGTGATCTGACATACGTTTTAACAGGATCTTTATGGGCTGGTGAAAGGAAATTAACTCCAGAGAGGCAAAAGTAGAACTGAGAGACCAATTAAGAGACCCCTGCAGTGATCCAGAAAATTCCAAAAGAAGCTCTAAAAGGTCAAACTTATGTCAAGTGCCCCAGGAATCCTGCTTGGGGACCATGGAGTCTTAGCCACTGGACCATTTGGGAAGTCCCCTGATGGTTTCATAATCTCTAGCCCAGAGACAATTAGCTATGCAGTCATGTAAAAAATGATGCTCTCCCAATAAACCACATATACCAGATAAACCAGGTTAAATAAAGAAGGAAAGTTGCTGGACAGACAAATAGTAGGTGCCCATCACATAGGTTTAATTGACAAATTAGCTGACAAAAAGTGATTATTTACAAGTTAGATAATTGTATCCTCTTAACTTAGGATCATATTTCAATATTAGTGTGTAAAAGAAATATTACAGCTGTGAAATTTCTGTTTTTTGAAGCTAGGATTGCATCTTCCTCCTAAAATAAAAAAACCCATGAAAATATTGCTTTGATGATAATCTCATCATCTTTTAAGTGCACATGCTAATATTTAATTGGTAATTTTTAAGTTTTTATAATCTATCACAAAAAAGGCTCAGCATTCTCAGAGCCCAACACAGCAGCAGCAACAACAACAACAAAACCCACTAAGCTCAAAATTATTACCCAGTGTATTGGAAAAGATATTTAAAATTAGATTCTTTTCATTAATTATCAAGAAGTAGCATGCCAAAAATCAAAGCGTGAAAATCTCTCCTGGAGGTAAATATACTTTACTATAGCATTTATCAAGTAAGACATTTATTTATATACTTGTCCATATTATTCATCCTTGGAACTTCATTTCACACTATAATTTTATTCATTAGTTCATACAACACTGTTTATCTTTTTTACATAGTAGCACTAGCATTTTAAAGATTCATGTATATTAATAACTCTTTCAAAATCCACATTATCTTTCACCTTTGAATATAGCAGCCATTGTCTTAACTCTTCATTCTCACAGTTCTGCTACTTTTATATACTGATGGCCTCTTAATCTCTACCTTCAGCAGAGACAGAGACCTCTCTCTCCAGGACCTCTGACCCACTCATGCCACTGTTGAGTAGACACCCCTAGATGGATGCTAACTTACTTAAGACTCCTTTTTCAAGAAGGATTAGAAACCAACCTGAGTTAGCTTAAGAAACAAACAAACAAACAAACATAATTTATTCTAAGGACCCATGTTTTGCTTAGAGATACCAAGGCAAAAAGTTCAGCCATGGTTCAAGAGACCTCTTCTCTCTGTATGTCTCTTTCTCACTATAGGCTACATGATTTCTTATCACCTTTCTTTGCTTATTTGCTTCATCTTTCTTTTCCTGCATATTTGTTTGTTCTCTCACAGGACAAAAAAATGGGCATCTCACAGCTTGAGAGTCTTTACTTGTCCTGTGGTTTCAGCCAGAGGCAGAGACTCAACTGTCTCTGAATCACAAATCAAATTTCCAATAGGATTAAATGATCCATCCAGTTTGCCTGTTGTCAACCTTGCAGAACCCACATGCATTCTAGGGTCTCTATACCCTGTGATGCAATGAAGCCAGTAACTACATTTCCCGGAAGCCTCTTCTCTGTCTATTCCTTGGCTAGAGTGTGCCAGTTAAGGCACTTGCATAAGATTTAGAAGGTAGAAGAGAGGAGAGGCCATTATCCTCTTGAGGGAGACACATGGACGGATATGAGGCTCAAAGTGGCTTCTGAACAAGCTTCCAGAGAATTTCCCACGTCAGTGCTACAAACTGAGATGGTGCATAGAAGCCTCCTACAGGTTTTTAAGCTTCACAGCTGCTTCAGGGCCAGTCTTAAAAACCACACAGCTCATTGCTGTAGGCTGACCAAATCTCCCAACAATGATTGAATCAAATTCTAATTCCCATCATTAAAACCTTGTTACATGAAATACCTAAAGCAGCTTCCATTTTCTTCACTAAACCCTGACTGTTACATCTGTGAAATCCAAACCATAGCTGCCAGGTACAGGATGAACTGCAAAGGGGACAATTGTGAGTGAGGAATAGACATTGAATTGAGCTTCCTGCTGTTTATTGGCTGACTCCTGACATAGTCTGTCTAACCTAACCTGCCTCAACTCGTTCTTTCTCTCTCTCTCTGTCTCCTTCTCTGGGATGGTGGTGTCCCTTTTACTTAGAAATAGCCAATACTTAATCAATCTCTTAGGTCTTCTAATTTTATCTCCTAATATAATATTATTAGCCTCCTGCCCATGCTTTGGAAAGGCTTCCCAAGTAGATCAGTGGTAAAGAATCTGCCTGCAATTCAGGAGACCCAGGTTCAATCCCTGGATTGAGAAGATCCCCTGGAGAAGGAAATGGTGACCCACTTCAGTATTCCTGCAGGGATAATCCCATGAACGGAGGAGCCTGGTGGGCTACAGTCCATGGGAACATGACTGAGCACACAGACAGACACCGTGCTTTGGAAACAGTCTTGTCATCTTTTCTAAACCCCTATAGCTGCCTAACCATTTCCTGGTCTCTGTTCATGATCCTTTCAACTCTTTCCAAATGTAGATTCTTTTCTCAAAGTTGAATATGACTGAGGCATGCCTTTCCTCAAATAAGAACTACTCTTCATGACAAGGAGGCTTCTCTGGTGACTCAGATGGTAAAGAATCTACCTGCAATGCAGAAGACCCAGGTTCAACCCCTGGGTTGGGAAGATCCCCTTGCAAAGGGAATGGCCACCCACTCTAGTATTCTTGCCTGGAGAATCCCAAAGACAAAAGAGCTGGAAGTCTACAGTCTACCAGGTTGCAAAGAGTTGGACACGACTGAGCGGCCCACACTTCACAACAAGTTCTTTAATGTGACACAAGAGACCATCCCTGAGCTTCCGACCACCTGTCCATCCTTGTCTCAGCAGTCTCTGACTCATATCTTAAGCTCCAGAATCATCGAAGTAAGTTCAGTCCCCCCCTCCTGGTGAATCCTCTGTCACCTGATAACTCCTACTTTTTGACACTCATCTTGAACATCTTTTCCAGGAAGCTTTCATGGACTCATTCAAGTTGAATACAGTTTCTTTCTTCTATACTCTCAATTGGGGCTTCCCTAGTGGCTCAGATGGTAAAGAATCCACTTGCAATGCAGGATACCCAGGTTCAATCCCTGGGGTGGGAAGATCCCCTGGAGAAGGGAATGGCAACCCACTCCAGTATTCTTGCCTGGAGAATCCCATGGACAGAGGAGCCTGGCAGGCTGCAGTCTATGGTGTCACAAAGATTCAGACACAACTGAGCAACTAACACTTCACTTCATACTCTCAATGTATTGTGTATATCTCGATAACTAAACATATCATATTATAATTTTGTTTATGTGTATGCTTTCTCCACTAAGCTAGGAGGTTCTTCAAGACAAGGAAGGGTTTATTTGGTAAATGTTTCATTCTTGATCCTTTGTCTTTACCAATGTATTATTTTCCTATGGCTGCCATAACAAATTTCCACAAACCAAGTGACTTAAATAACCAAAATGTATGCTCTCACAAGTTTGGAGGCTAGAAGCCCAAAATCAAGTATCAACGGGGACATACTTTCTCAGAAATCTCTACAGAAGAATCCTTTTTTGACTTTTACCAGCAACCTGTGGTGTTTCTTGGCTTGAGGCTACCTTATTCCTATCTCTGCCTCAATCTGCATGAGCTGACTCCCTCCTGTGTGTATTTGTGTCAAAATTTCCCTCTTCTTAAAAGGACATCAGTCATTGGATTAGGAAATACCCTAGTCCAGCATGACCTCCTCTTACCTAGATTTTATCTCCCATGACCATATTTCCAAATAAGGTCACAGGTTACAGGAGGATGAGAATTTGGGGAGAAAGCTATTCAACCCAGCACAACTACCTTTCATGCACACGTAGCTATTTTCCTCATCAATTACATTCTATCAAGTAGGGAGGTCATTGCTGCTCTTCTAACAAGAAATTATAATGATAGACATTGTCAAATTAGTTAATAAATGCTTACTATATACCACTTGTGTGTATTAACTCATGTAGTCCTCTGACAATTCTATGAAGTAGGTACTATTTTTATTTCCATTTTGCAGATGATCAGTCACAGAACAATAACATAGGTCGAATATTGCCATTATGCAGCAAGACAAAAATAAAGAGAATAGCAGACCTTTTGTATTTTGATAACTGAAAAGAGAAAAGCTGTCATGACCATGGATGAATCTTGGGACACAGAGGGTCATTGAGTGCATGAGGGGCCAGATGCTGGAACCAGTTCTGAGGAAGTGTTCCTGAGGCAGGAGGCACACGAGAGGTGGCCAGGTGTGAACGGGGACGGAAAGTACTGAGGACTAAGAGCAGCAACTTTGGATTTCCCTAGTGGTACATTGGTTAAGAATCTGCCTGCCGATGCAGGGACATGAGCTCAATCCCTGGTCGAGGAAGATTCCATATGCCTCAGGGCAACTAAAGCCCATGACAATTACTAAGCCTGGTCTCTAGAGCCTGCACTCCACAAAAGAAGCTACCACAATGAGAAGCCCACACACCACAATGAAGAGTAGTTCCCATTTGCCACAACTAGAGAAAGCCTGTGCATAGCAATGAAGACCCAACACAGCCAAAAATAACTAAATAACTTAAATAAAAAAAAGAGCAGCAAGGTTGAAGCTGAAGTTGGGGTACATTGGGCAGTTCATCATAGGAAGACTGAAATCACCCGCCTTGGAGTGCTTCAGTGGGCTGTGCAAGGATCTTTGCTGTCTTGCCCATCAGGCAGCGCAGGGCCACTCTTCAATAAGTAGCAGCAGAGGAAATGGCCATTCACTGTGGAACTACCACTACTAGAGCCACTTCATTGTGCAACTACCCTTTTGGATCTATAAGTCCCCAAAGCTTTTCTAACACAAAGTTTGAAGAACTGGTAAGAAGGAAATGCTGGATTTCTTGCTATAAGTCGAGTGCATTTTAGAGTTCAATGTAACATCCAATAAATAACATCCCTCTTTTCTTCCTGTTTCTGTGCCAGTTGAAAAATAAGATTAAAAAAGGGGGGAGCAGTAGAAGGGCGAAGTATCATTCTTTTGCTGATTGGACTGGTATTAGTAAACATGGCTCAAATCTGTGGGCAAGTGAGAATCTTAAAGCTGAATCTCAGAACTAAAGACTTACCCACCCTGGGTTGCTAGACAGGACAGACACACAAGCCCCTGGAGGGAGCAGAACAGAACCTAAGGTGGTCACTCCCAGGAGGGAAAGAAGAGAGAAAAGGAGGAGACTAAAATATGTATGCCCTGTTTGTCCTCCTGGGCATGGCAGCCAGGCGGGACACTCAACACCAGGGGGCAGAGTGAGTGAGACAGTGGAGAGAGACCAGGTGGGTTACACTCATGGTGCTCCCTTAAAAGGGGTAGAGAGAAAAGTTCCATCCCAACAATAGGAGCAAAAATAGAGGAGAAGTGAAGATATCACAGTATGTGCACAGCAAGATCACAGAGCATTTCATGCTGGCTACACATAAAGATGGCTCTATGAAGTGACTTTCAGAGAGCCTGCTGGACATGCATGGAACACTGGCTCCCTATAAGGGTTGCACTTAGCACAACATCTCTACTAAAACACATCTACTTTTTCTTTACATTTTTGGTTTGGTTCAATTTATGCTTTTCATTGTGTGAGTCCTTAGTCAGGAGGCTACTGGGATGGCAATTAAAAGACCTTAGATGGCCCAGACCTTAGAACCAGAGGACTGTGGTTTACATCCTAACTTCGCTACTTACTGATTATGTGACTTTAAGCAAGTTACTTAACCTCTCCGGATCTTACTTTCCTCAGTTTAGAAATACAGAATATAATAGCACCTATCTCATAGAGTTATTGTGGTGAACAAACATGTTGGTCCTGGCTGGAAGAGAGTAAGCTAGGATGTTGTTGTTATTAATGATGATTATGATGACTGGCACTCATAGCTTTAGTTTCTAATACAGTGCTACAAAGAGATAAATATCACTCCTATGACTTGAGAAACTGCCATCAGATGCAGAGCTTAGGGTATGCAACAGAGAGCTGGATTTTAGCCATAACTGAGTTTTTTGCCAGGGAAATATGAAGAAGGAAGAGAAAGGCAGATGACAGACCGTGAACCCTAAGCTGGATATTAAGAGAGGTAAAGACATAAGAAAAGGTGAGGGCAAGGAAAAGATGTAAGGATTAATGGATTTTCTATGTCATTGGGATTGAATGATTGCTGGAATGGGTACCAGAGGGGAGAAACAGGGAAGTCATAAAGTAGGATTTATGAAACAAAGATAATATGGGGAATGCGGGATGTTGTTACAATGCGAGTTATGGGACTCTGTCCATGAGGAAAACTGGCTGAGGAGGATAAAAGGCAAGATCTTGGTGAAATAGAGCTTATGGAATTAAGAGATCAACATGTTTAAGGCACTATCTATATACATATTAAAGCTTATGTTAGAAGTGGTGCTGGAGAGAATGACAGCGAACCTGTAGGTAAAATCATTCTAGAATGAGGAGGAGTGACTGAAAGCTCAGTGTGTGGTGACCAGCAGAGGACCAGTGGGTGACATATGTCCTTAAAGCAGGAAGAAGCTAATGCATTTTAGGAAGAAGGGAAGGAGAATGGTGTGGATACTTGTGGTGAACCACAAAAGGGCAAACTCCCTCCACCCCCATACAGAGGGGCAGAGAGGAAAGGGGGAAAAAGCAGCCTCTTGTAGAGAGAGTTGCAAGGAAGCCAGATCACCAGGGAAGAGTTGGGTCAGTGGCAACAAGAAGGCAAAGCTTAAGGAAAATGTTAAAGACATAAAGGGTTTTGCTGGCGACTGACAGTGAGTTCAGAGGACACATTGGGTGGGTTCTAAAAATTGGCAATGGAATCAGAGAAAATGACATGCAGAGCCATTCTGGAGATGAAAAGCCCAAGAGTGAGAAGGGATCTGGGAGGATGGGCTTCTATAGCATTTGTCTTAAACAAGGGTAAGATCACCATGGGATTATCCTTAGGGGTCTCAGAGTTCAGAGTAGTGGGGAAGCTATGAATGTTAAGGATCCTACTAAGGACACAGAGATATGGCTCCTCTCTTCACTTCTGCCATGGGTTGTATGGAGGTTGAGGGAACAATAATCTTATTTCCCAGAAGGACAGGAGCCCCAGGCTCCATTTAGACTGAGGAGGGGGATATCACCTCTGCATTAATACCTATAGAGGGAGCCATTGGCAGAAGCCCTCCTATGGAAAAGAAAAGATATATGGACAGACTCAGGAAGGAAGGAGTAAATATGACACACACATACCCACAGGCCAGCATGCCTGGGGCCAGTAGGAGACACTGGAGCTGTGAGGGAGTTTAGTAGTCTCTGAACTGGATGTCAGGGGCAGCGGCTGGGAGGAGCTACCCAATGCTCGAGGTCAGGGGCGGCAGCCAAGAGGAGCTACCCCACGTCCAAGGTCAGGAGGGGCAGCAGTGAGGAGATACCCCTCGTCCAAAGTAAGGAGCAGTGGCTGTGCTTTGCTGGAGCAGCCCTGAAGAGATACCCCACGTCCAAGGTAAGAGAAACCCAAGTAAGACGGTAGTTGTTGCGAGAGGCATCAGGGGGCAGACACACTGAAACCATAATCACAGAAAACTAGTCAATCTAATCACACGGACCACAGCCTTGTCTAACGCAATGAAACTAAGCCATGCCATGTGGGGCCACCCAAGACGGGCAGGTCATGGTGGAGAGGTCTGACATAATGTGGTCCACTGGAGAAGGGAATGGCAAACCACTTCAGTATTCTTGCCTTGAGAACCCCATGAACAGTATGAAAAGGCAAAATGATAGGATACTGAAAGAGGAACTCCTCAGGTCAGTAGGTGCCCAATATGCTACTGTAGATCAGTGGAGAAATAACTCCAGAAAGAATGAAGGGATGGAGCCAGGGCAAAAAAAATACCCAGTTGTGGATGTGACTGGTGATAGCAGCAAGGTCCGACGCTGTAAAGAGCAATATTGCATAGGAACCAGAAATGTTAGGTCCATTATTAAAGGCAAATTGGAAGTGGTCAAACAAGAGATGGCAAGAGTGAATGTAGACATTCTAGGAATGAGCGAACTAAAATGGCCTGGAATGGGTGAATTTAACTCAGATGACCATTATATCTACTACTACCCGCAGAGTAGAGAAAGAGTCCGAAATGCAGTACTTGGATGCAATCTCAAAAATGACAGAATGATCTCTGTTCGTTTCCAAGGCAAACCATTCAATATCACAGTAATCCAAGTCTATGCCCCAACCAGTAACACTGAAGAAGCTGAAGTTGAACGGTTCTATGAAGACCTACAAGACCTTTTAGAACTAACACCCCAAAAAAGATGTCCTTTTCATTATAGGGGACTGGAATTCAAAAGTAGAAAGTCAAGAAACACCTGGGGTAACAGGCAAATTTGGCCTTGGAATACGGAATGAAGCAGGGCAAAGGCTAATAGAGTTTTGCCAAGAGAACACACTGGTCATAGCAAACACCCTCTTCCAACAGCACAAGAGAAGACTCTACACATGGACATCACCAGATGGTCAACACCGAAATCAGATTGATTACATCCTTTGCAGCCAAAGATGGAGAAGCTCTATACAGTCAGCAAAAACAAGGCCAGGAGTTGACTGTGACTCAGATCATGAACTCCTTATTGCCAAATTCAGACTGAAATTGAAGAAAGTAGGGAAAGTCATTAGACCATTCAGGTATGACCTAAATCAAATCCCTTATGATTATACAGTGGAAGCGAGAAATAGATTTAAGGGCCTAGATCTGATAGATAGAGTGCCTGATGAACTATGGACGGAGGTTCATGACATAGTACAGGAGACAGGGATCAAGACCATCCCCATGGAAAAGAAATGCAAAAAAGCAAAATGGTTGTCTAGGGAGGCCTTACATATACTGTGAAAAGAAGAGAAGCGAAAGCAAAGGAGAAAAGGAAAGATATAAACATCTGAATGCAGAGTTCCAAAGAATAGCAAGGAGAGATAAGAAAGCCTTCCTCAGTGATCAATGCAAAGAAATAGAGGAAAACAACAGAATGGGAAAGACTAGAGATCTCTTCAAGAAAATTAGAGATCCCAAGGGAACATTTCATGCAAAGATAGGCTTAATAAAGGACAGAAATGGTACGGACCTAACAGAAGCAGAAGATATTAAGAAGAGATGGCAAGAATACACAGAAGAACTGTACAAAAAGAGCTTCACAACCCAGATAATCACAACGGTGTGATCACTGACTTAGAGCCAGACATCCTGGAATGTGAAGTCAAGTGGGCCTTAGAAAGCATCACTATGAACAAAGCTCGTGGAGATGATGGAATACCAGTTGAGCTATTTCAAATCCTGGAAGATGATGCTGTGAAAGTGCTGCACTCAATATGCCAGCAAATTTGGAAAACCCAGCAGTGGCTTCAGGACTGGAAAAGATCAGTTTTCATTCCAATCCCAAAGAAAGGCAATGCCAAAGAATGCCCAAAGTGAAAGTGAAAGTGAAGTTGCTCAGTTGTGTCCGACTCTTTGCGACCCCGTGGACTGTAGCCCACAAGGCTCCTCCATCCATTGGATTCTCCAGGCAAGAATACTGGAGTGGGTTACCATTTCCTTCTCCAGGGGATCTTCCTGACCCAGGGATCGAACTTAGGTCTCCTTCATTGCAGGCAGACGCTTTAACCTCTGAGCCACAAGGGAAGCCCAGCTAAGAATGCCCAAACTACTGCACAATTGCACTCATCTCACACACTAGTAAAGTAATGCTTACAATTCTCCAAGCCAGGCTTCAGCAATACATGAACCGTGAACTCCCAGATGGTCAAGCTGGTTTTAGAAAAGGCAGAGGAACCAGAGATCAAATTGCCAACATCTGCTGGATCATGGAAAAAGCAAGAGAGTTCCAGAAAAACATCTCTTTCTGCTTTATTGACTATGCCAAAGCCTTTGACTGTGTGGATCACAATAAACTGTGGACAATTCTGAAAGAGATGGGAATACCAGGCCACCTGACCTGCCTCTTGAGAAACCTATATGCGGGTCAGGAAGCAACAGTTAGAACTGGACATGGAACAACAGACTGGTTCCAAATAGGAAAAGGAGTACGTCAAGGCTGTATATTGTCACCCTGCTTATTTAACTTATATTTGGAGTACATCATGAGCTGGGCTGGAAGAAGCACAAGCTGGAATCAAGATTGCCAGGAGAAATATCAGTAAACTTAGATATGCAGATGACACCACCCTTATGGCAGAAAGTGAAGAGGAACTAAAAAGCCTCTTGATGAAAGCGAAAGTGGAGAGTGAAAAAGTTGGCTTAAAGCTCAACATTCAGAAAACAAAGATCATGGCATCTGGTCCCATCACTTCGTGGGAAATAGATGGGGAAACAGTGGAAACAGTGTCAGACTATTTTGGGGGGCACTAAATCACTGCAGATGGTGACTGCAGCCATGAAATTAAAAGATGCTTACTCCTTGGAAGGAAAGTTATGACCAACCTAGATAGCATATTCAAAAGCAGAGACATTACTTTGCCAACAAAGGTCCGTCTGGTCAAGGCTATGGTTTCTCCAGTGGTCTTGTATGGATGTGAGAGTTGGACTGTGAAGAAAGCTGAGCACCAAAGAATTGATGCTTTTGAACTGTGGTGTTGGAGAAGACTCTTGAGAGTCCGTTGGACTGCAAGGAGATCCAACCAGTCCATCCTAAAGGAGATCAGTCCTGGGTGTTCATTGGAAGGACTGATGCTGAAGCTGAAACTCCAGTACTTTGGCCACCTCATGCGAAGAGTTGACTCATTGGAAAAGACTCTGATGCTAGGAGGGATTGGGGGCAGGAGGAGAAGGGGACGACAGAGGATGAGATGGCTGGATGGCATCACCAACTCGATGGACATGAGTTTGGGTGCACTCCGGGAGTTGGTGATGGACAAGGAGGCCTGGCGTGCTGCAATTCTTGGGGTCACAAAGAGTTGGACACAACTGAGCAACTGAACTGAACTGAACTGAACTGGATGTCTTCATTTCAGTAAGTAGGAATCAGAGTTCAAAGTAGAGTAAACCCATGATACGTTGGGCTTCCCTTGTGGCTCAGCTGGTAAAGAATCCGCCTGCAATACAGTAGACCTGGGTTCAATCCCCAGATTGGGAAGATCCCCTGGAGAAGGGAAAGGCTACCCAGTCCAGTATTCTGGCCTAGAGAATTCCAGGGACTGTATCATGGGATCACAAAGAGTCAGACAGGACTGAGCAACTTTCACTTTCACTATGTAATATATCTTGGAAAGTTCTCTTCAAAAATAATTATTCAAAAAGAAAATGATGAATCACTTAAAGAAAAATTGATTATTATTTAATCAATTTATTTAATAATAAATTAAACTTATTATCAATATTTGAGATATTCACTAGTAGGAAATAGGCAAAAATTATCTTAAAATGTTTATCATAATCCACCTAAAGTTTCTGCTGGTCACATTATTACTGATTGCTACTTCAATGGTGACACTAATAACTCCTCATTACACAATACTATAACTGACTTTTTGTACACTTGATAGTACTGTCACCAAATTACGGGCTCTGAAGTAAAATGTCTTGTTATATGACAAATTTAAAATAATAAATTTTAAGATTTACTGTTACAACACTCTTGCAGAATAGAATTGAAAAGCTATGGATAAATAAAAAATCCAAATGGATTAAATGCTGAAAAGCTGTCTTTTAAGTGATGCTTGAAGGGAAAAATATTATCCTAGGATTTTAATCTTTTGTTTTGTAACTTCTTATTTTATATTGGAGTGAAGCCAATTAAAAACATTGTGATAGTTTCAGGTTGAATCCTAAGATTTTTAGAAATAATGCAGAAATAGTTAATGGAAAAGCTTCATTATTGTTAAACATATTTTGTTTCAGTGATATTTGTGAAATTTGACAGACTATTTGCTAAGTCTATATTTTCTTAGGACTTCTCTTGGCTCTTTTGATGACCTGAACTCTCTAATATAGGCTATTAGATTTCTAAATTGATACTTTGAGGCCTCTAATTGTTCCCACCATAACTTAGAGTTGCTTTCAAAATAACGTTTAGAAAGCACAAACTGATTCTTTCCCTAGGGATTTCTTTTTTAATTGTTTTAATTTTATATACATGCTTATTTACAGAATGTATCTGCATATGTTTATTTATATAATTTATAACCAGATTTCCCTTACCAAGAAAATTAATCAATCTATGTTTAAAGACTGATGAGCAATTGGATCATTGGACTTTTGCCACAGCTCTTATCCATTGACTTGGAAACCACATTCAAAGTAATCCTCTCTACCAAGAATTGGCCCACTGATGCAGCAGCAAGGGGCCGTTAACTATCATTTCCACCAACAGCTGAGGTTGTGGTTTTGCATTCAGCATTTTTTTCCTGTGTGGAGTATAGAGCGAAAGATATTACTAATGTTGTAATGTGAGTAATCAACCGATCCTGTGGTTACTACTACCATGAAAAGTTTTCTTTCTCAGTAGGAAAGTGTCATTGGCCATTCCCAAGATGTTACACCTGGAGAGAAAAAAAGTGAATAATATTGGCTCTTACATTTTTGTCTAGGAAATAAAACTTAGTTCTTCACTTGTGGTTAAAGGCAAGTTATTGTGGTGACACATACCATTTTTTCATTAAGAGATGAGTTAAGCAGGAAGCAGCAATGAGATACATCATCAGTGAGTTTTACATGTATGTGATTCACTTTGTTTTCCTAATGCCAATAGCAAACATAAAAATTATTTCTATATACTTATTAAAATTTATGATTTGAAACACCTCCCAACAGCACATACCATACTAATATTTTGATTTCTTAAATGTTTTTCTTTTTTGTTTAAAAAGAACTCCAACAGATTTTTTTTCCCTCTTCATCAGCGCTACATCAATTCTCATTTCCTACTCAGTTGGTGTCTCAAAGACCAATGAGAACGAACATCTTTTTGTTTCTAGAACCAGGCTTTGTTCTAGGACTATGGTAGGAGAACCTAGTAACAATAATTTGGGTGGACTTCAATTCAGGGGCCCCATAATACCTGATTTCTAGACAGAAATGACAACTCCAGTTAGGAAAACCCAGGCACTGGGCACCACTAGATCTTTCCAAAACTTGAATTCACTACTCTCTCCATCTCTACTGCCTCCTCCCTGATCTAAGTTGCCATTATCTCTCACATGCACCACTGCAAGTGACCTTTAATTGCTTCCTAAGCATCTACTCCTACAATGAGGGCTGAGAATCCATGAGTAAATTTGCTGTCCACTGTAGTTGGTCAACGGAGAAGGCGATGGCACCCCACTCCAGTACTCTTGCCTGGAAAATCCCATGGACGGAGGAGCCTGGTAGGCTGCAGTCCATGGGGTCGCGAAGAGTCGGACATGACTGAGCAACTTCATTTTCACTTTTCACTTTCATGCATTGGAGAAGGATATGGCAACCCACTCCAGTGATCTTGCCTGGAGAATCCCAGGGATGGGGGAGCCTGGTGGGCTGCCATCTATGGGGTCGCACAGAGTCGGACACGACTGAAGCGACTTAGCAGCAGCAGCAGCAGCAGCAGCAATAGTTGGTCAAAACCTATGCCATATAGTTTGTTAAATATTTTTATTACCATCCCTGTCTTCAACTTTTCTTGGCCACATACTAGCTAGAGTGATCTTTACAGTATAAACCATGGCTTGCCACTCTCCAGTTCATAATGATTTTATCTGGCTGACAACATCTGAAACCACTGATCTATCTTAGCATCAAGAAAAGAGAAACAATTGGGCATTACGTGCTTTGTGAAATGATATAACAGGCAGTTCATTGCACCACTGTGAAGTATTCTTGCCAGAAAATTGAAACAATATGATCATGCCCCTACATCTAATAACCAGTTTATAAGAAATTTTAGGGGTGAGAGAGGCGTGTTAAGTGTCCTGGAGGAAACCAAGAGCAAAATGCAAAGTTGGAAAATAGTATAGAACAGGTTATCTGGTTTTTCCAGTAAGTAAATGTTAATTAAGATTGAGAGAGAAAGGGAAAGAGAAGCATGTGGATACTGTTATAGATCTAAGAAATATATCTACCTATTTGTTTTGTATTTTGATTCAAACAAACCAACTATAAAAAAGACATTTGTGAGATTTCAATTTTATATTAATAAATTATTATCAATTTTTCAATTGTCATGGCAATATTTCAGTTGTAATTTTTAGTCCTTATTTCTTAGACATTCTGAAGTATTTATGGATAAAACTATGACATTTGGAATTTCTTTAAAATAATCTGGAGTGGAGGAGTAGGAGGTACAGATGAACCAAGATTGTCAGACACAGCAAATTTTTTTAAACTGAATGCTGTGTATATTAGTGTCTGATTTTAAAATATTAAAATAATATTAAAAAGAATAGCCTTTCTACTTTTTTGGTAAATGTCAAGGTTTTATAGTAAAGAGATGATGATATTAATAGAAAGATGTCCTTTCACTCTCAGCATAAAATTCAAACTCTTCGCCCTGTCTGCTAATCCTACATCATCTAGTTCCCGTGTATTTATCCTACCCTATCTTGTCCATCCTCAATTGTACTCAGGCTACCCTGACTCTTTTTGTTTCTTGAATCCTTAAAGTCATTCCCACTTCAGAGTCTTTGCACTTGCTGTTTCCACTGCCTCAAATGCTTTTTCTCCAGAAACTCCCATAACTGTCTCAACTTTGACCTGTCAAGTCTCAGCTTAAACCTCAATGTCTTTTCAGCTCAGAAATCTGCCCTATGCATCCTAGCTAAAATAAACCTCTGCATATGTACCCACACACACTCTTGGTTAATTTTTTTAAATCATGTTTCTTTAGTAATTTCCTTGATAGCACTTCTCATATTCTCAAATGATTGGTTTCGTTGTTGTTGTTGCTGTTGTCACTGTTCGGCTATTTGTTGTCTGCTTCCCCATTATGACCTTAAAGGCAGGGGTACTGTCTCTTCTCACGGCTCTTCCCCACTATGAGAAGAGTATCTAGCATGCAACGAGCACTCAATAAATATATGTTGGCTCTGCTTTCTGCAATGCTCTCCTCCTTTGAGGATCTAAGGGGTGGGGGTAAAAATGTAAGGTCTCGTAAGGGCTAACCTCAGAATGGCCAAATTGGCATGTCTTCCTTGTTTGATAGGCATCTTCTGACTTCCTGAAACTCAGATAATGTTAAAATCCAAAAAATAACTGAAGGAATGTACTTGCATCTCCTGAAGTCACTGGGATTTGTGGGGTTGGTCTTGATATTTCTAGGTTTGATGATCTGAGCACCTGCTTGACAAAGGTATTTTCTTCCATCAAAGATGCTTTCAATGAACCACATTCTTCCTTCTCTCATAACACTGATGGCCTCTGCCTTGGAAAATGGAACCCAAATGGCATGCAGACTTGAGAGCCAACAGACTGCTTGTGTATGATGCTTAGATTTGGTGGATGCTCATTACACAGATTTTTGTGATCATAAAAAGTTGATATAATGGAATATTCAGCCCAGCTCAGTCACTCAGTCATGTCCAACTCTTTGTTACCCCATGGACTGCAGCACACCAGGTTTCCCTGTCCATCACCAACTCCCAGAGCTTACTCAGACTCATGTCCATCGAGTCAGTGATGCCATCCAACCATCTCATCCTCTGTCATCCCCTTCTCCTCCTGCCTTAATCCTTCCCAGCATCAGGGTCTTTTCTAGTGAGTTAGTTCTTCACATCAGGTGCCCCAAGTATTGATTTTCAGGTTTAGCATCAGTCCACCCAATGAATATTCAGGACTGATTTCCTTTAGGATAGACTGGTTTGATCTCCTTGCAGTCCAAGGGACTCTCAAGAGTCTTATCCAACACCACAGTTCAAAAGCATCAATTCTTCAGCAGTCAGCTTTCTTTATAGTCTAACTCTCACATCCATACATGATTACTGGAAAAACCAAAGCTTTGACTAGATGGACCTTTGCTGGCAAAGTAATGTCTCTGCTTTTCAACATGCTGTCTAGGTTGATCATAGCTTGTCTTCCAAGGAGCAAGTGTCTTTTAATTTCATGGCAGCAGTCACCATCTTCAGTGAATTTGGAGCCCAAAAAAACAAAGTCTGACACTGTTTCCATTGTTTCCCAATCTATGTGCCATAAAGTGATGGGACTGGATGCCATGGTCTTAGTTTTCTGAATGTTGAGTTTTAAGCCAGTTTTTTCACTCTCCTCTTTCACTTTCATCAAAAGGCTCTTTAGTTCTTCTTTGCTTTCTGCCATAAGGGTAGTGTCATCTGCATATCTGTGGTTATTGGTATTTCTCTTGGCAATCTTGATTCCAGCTTGTGCTTCATCCAGCCTGGCATTTCTCATGATGTACTCTGCATATAAGTTAAATAAGCAGGGTGACAATATGCAGCCTTGATGTACTCCTCTCCAAGTTTGGAACCAGTCTGTTGTTCCATGTCCAGTTCTAACTGTTTCTTCCTGACCTACATACAGATTTCTCAGGAGGCAGGTCAGGTGGTCTGGTATTCCTATCTTTCAGAATTTTCCAGTTTGTGGTGATACACATGTCAAAGCCTTTGGTGTAGCCAATAAAACAAAAGTAGATGTTTTTCTGGAACTCTCTTGCTTTTTCCATGATCCAGCAGTTGTTGGCAGTTTGATCTCTAGTTCCTCTGCCTTTTCTAAATCCAGCTTGAACATCTGGAAGTTCATGGTTCACATACAGTTGAAGCCTGGCTTGGGGCATTACTTGAGGCATTACTTTACTAGTGTGTGAGATGAGTTCAATTGTGTGGTAGTTGGAACATTCTTTGGCATTGCCTTTCTTTGGGATTGGAATGAAAACTGACCTTTTGCAGTCCTGTGGCCACTGATGAGTTTTTCAAATTTGCTGGCATATTGAGTGCAGCACTTTCACAGCATCATCTTTTAGGATTTAGCTCAACTGGAATTAGCTCATGAAATAGCTCAACTGGAATTCTATCACCTCCACTAGCTTTATTCATAGTGATGTTTCATAAGGCCCACTTGACTTCATATTCCAGGATGTCTGGCTCTAGGTGAGTGATCACACCATTGTGGTTATCTGGGTCATGAAGATCTTTTTTGTATAGTTCTTCTGTGTATTCTTGCTACCTCTTCTTAATATCTTCTGCTTCTGTTAGGTCCATAATGTTTCTGTCCTTTATTGAGCCCATCTTTGCATGAAATGTTCCCTTGGTATCTCTAATTTTCTTGAAGAGATCTCTGTTCTTTCCCATTCTGTTGTTTTCCCCTATTTCTTTGCATTGATTGCTGAGGAAGGCTTTCTTATCTCTCCTTGCTATTCTTTGGAACTCTGCATTCAGATGCTTATATCTTTCCTTTTCTCCTTTGCTTTTCGCTTCTCTTCTTTTCACAGCTATTTGTAAGGCTGCATCAGACAACCATTTTGCCTTTTTGCATTTCTTTTTCTTGGGGATGGTCTTGATCCCTGCCTCTTGTACAATGTCATGAACCTCTGTCCATAGTTTTTTAGGCACTCTATCAGATATAATCCCTTGAATCTATTTGTCACTTCCACTGTGTAATCATAAGGGATTTGATTTAGGTCATACCTGAATGGTATGGAATTTTCCCTACTTTCTTCAATTTCAGTCTGAATTTGGCAACAAGGAGCTCATGGAATATTACTCAACCATAAAAAGGAAAGAAATTGGATCATTTGTAGAGACGTGGATGGGCCTAGAGTCTGTCGTAGAGTGAAGTAAGTCGGAAACAGAAAAATAAATTTAGTATATTAATACAATCATGTGGAATCTAGAAAATTATACTAATGAACTTATTTTCAGGGCAGGAATACAAGTGCAAACATAGAGAACAGACATTTGGACCCTGGGTGGGGAAGGAAGATTTGAAGAATTGGGGGATTGGGATTGACATATATACACTGCTATGTGTAAATAGATAGCTAGTGGGGATCCACTGTGTACTGCAGGGAGATCCACTCCATGCTCTATGATGCCATAGATGGGTGAAGTGGGGTAGAGTTAAGGGAGGTCCAGGAGGAAGGGGATGTATGTTTACATATAGCTGTCACTTCGTTGTACAGCAGAAACCGACACAACATTGTAAAGCAACTATATCCCAATTAAGAAAAAAGTGATAGACATCCCCACCTGCATTTTTAAAAAGAAAATTCCCATGTCATTTATCTATACCACTTTTTATACCTACTTATTGTAAGATATATTTAATTATTAAAGACACTAAACATCTGTCATAATTTTTAAAAGAATCTTTTTCAAATATGTTTTTTACCTTTTAAATGTGCTAAATGTTGTTTTTTAAGTATAATTTTCATAATTTTTGATATAATAAGACACCCTGGCCTATTCTTAATGATGTTGCCTTTTATTTTGATATTTATAAAATTGATCATCAACCTAAGATCAATTAAATATCTCTATTTAATATGGAACATGTTTATTTACATATTCAGTTCCTTCAGATAAATCTGGAAAGTTTTCTATAGTTGTGCCTTTATGTAGTGTTACTATTACAATTAGGAACACAGAAGTTCTTCTTTGGGAATATCTGTATGTCTTAGGTTTTGTATTTGGGGACACAGTGGTGGAATTCATGGGTTACCTTTTACTGAACTAAGATATTAATAGAATACAAGGTTAGGTGCTAGAAATTTTGAATTAAGAGTCCTGAGGACAAATAAAAATATCTAACACTTGTGAAATTATGCAGATTTCCCTTTTCATCCTTTATGTTTCTGTTTTGGTCTTTCTAGTAACACAACTTCTTGAAGCACCAAGGCTTTATCTAGAAGGTTAATGTTCTGGTCTACTCTTTCCCACCATCTTGGCAGCATCCTGGCTCCTGCCACCATTAAGAAAAAAATTCCCTAAAAATCTGCTCCAGTAGAGGCTTCCAGTATCTCAGGAGAAGGAGAAACATGGGTCATCAAAGCACAGGGGAAGAAAATACCTTTGTCAAGCATGTGCTCAAATCACCAAATCTAAAATAATCAAAACTAACCCCACAATCCCAGTGACTCAGGGTGAGGCGAATTGCATTCTTTCAGCTATTTTTTGGACTTTGACACCTTTTACAGCTTCCCTGGTGGTTCAGAATGAAAGTTTCAGGAAGTCAGAAGACGCCTACTCCAGAAGGAGACCAAGTGGTAACAGAGGAGCCTCCATAAATCCCCCCGTATTTTATACTCATTACTTAAGCCCCAAAAAGTTGAGAACCTACAATGACCCAGGCAGTGTGCCCAGACTGAGGATACAACCACTAGCAAAGTTTCTGCTATCAGGGAGCTTATAGTCTGGGGAGAGAGAGTTGAGATAGTAATCAAATATACTATTGAAGATAATTCAGTCGATATTTAACTAGTGTTTCCAGAACACCTCCTAGTGCTAGGTCTGACTCAGCATGCTGGGATATATTATAGAGAAGAAAGGCAAACGCTCCTGCCCATTGGAGCTTAATTATAATTAAGGCGGGAAAGTGATAGATGATTAAACAGACAGAGTGATTAATAATAAAATTCCAGGAAGGAAAGAAAACAGCTGTTAGAGAGCATATAACAACAAATCTGATTAAATTGAGAGTAGTTTCAATGGCTGTAGGCTGCCTAAGAGCACAGACCCTGGAGCTGGAATGCCAAGATGCTAATGCCAACTGCTGGTCAGTTGCTATGTGACTTCATATACTTCACTTAAGCCACTTATAATAACGGAATTAATGCGTGGATTATATAAGGTTAATACTGTAAGGTATTCAAAATAGGGGCCAGCCCATAATGTGCATCATGGAAGGATTTTTTTTTGTTAATGTTCAAAGTGGAGGGGGGAAATGTGTTCCATAGGAAGGGAGCAGAATGTACAGGCTCCCAGGGCCAATGCTTGACTCCGACCCTTATAAATATTCCCAATAAAAGAGAATGAAGACTAGCGGTCTAGATCTCAAAGCAGAAGGACAGTTAGGGAAGGGTGTTGCAAGATGAGGTTGAATGAGGACAAATAGTACCCTGGAAGCCAGGGCCAGAATGAAGGTGAGGAGAGAGAGGTAACTAGGGCATAAAGTGTAAGAGAACACTCTCAGGATCAGACAAGTACCATTGCACAATGCCGAGAATGAGTGGCTCCTTAAAATGTACATACCAGGTGCCCCACTGGCCTCATCTTAATGCCAGCCCTGCTGGAGGTCATTTTATGGTGCTTGCCCACCATGATAGGGACAATGAAAAGCCACTGCTGTATTTTTAAGGATGATGGAGGTGGATGTCGTGAGAGAATTTGTGCTCTGAAAAGTTCTCGCTGGCTATCCAGACCAGGAAAATGTGTGCCAACAAGGGTCAGTGTGGACAGCACACAGCATTCCATACCAGCATATAAGAAGCAGTGCTGATTGGAAATCCAGATCAATCACTGCTCCAGAGGATTCGGGAGAGCTACAAAGGTAATATGTTCCCCTGGCAAAAACATGCTTCAGTGGCCGAACAATCAGGAACCACAGCCCATCCTGACCTTAAAAGCTGTCTCCTTGGACTTACGCAGACCAAGATCCATGGGGGTACATGATGCTCTAGCACCTAGGCCAAGAATGGTCCTGGGCAGTCAGAGAGCCTTTGAAACCTGATCCCAGCACCTGGACATTTACGGAAACCATAATTGTCAAAAACAGGGCAAAAATAGGGTAATAGGGACAACAAAGGACCCTTTAGAAACAACTTAGTCCCAACAATTGTATCTAAGCCCACACATTCCTTCTTTGTCTGTGTGGGGAAATCTAAATTATAGAATCAGAAGTTTGGGTTGCAAGTGATGAAAGATTCTATTCATATTGGCCTAAAATAATTGATTATACCATTTGATTAAGATATAGGGCAGGTTTGGGGCATAGTTTAATTTAAAGTCCAGCTCTATTTTGAAATTCTATGAACTCTGGCTTGTTGTATTGGTTTCATTCTTAGGGTTAATTCCTTCCTGGTATTGAGAAGCCCCAAGATTAACTGGTGTTACAGTCTTTCTCATTCACATCTGGAAGAGCCAGTACTCCTTCTTTAATTACTGATCAAAATTTATAAGCCTCAAAATGATTGGACTCCCTCAGTTAAACCTTCGTGTGTGTGTGTGTGTGTGTTAACTTGATTCAGTCATGTCCGACTCTTTGCAACCTTATGGACTGTAGCCTGCCAGGCTCCTCTGTCCAAGGGATTCTCCAGGCAAGAATACTGGAGTTGGTTGCCATTTCCTTCTCCATGGTCAGGTTAATTCCACCGGTCCTGTGTTGCCTGAATCCTTCACTGTGGCCAGGCCATTGACCAACCTCTATCCTCATCTTTCCCCACTCCCTATCCTCTTACACTATAGGTCTGATCATTCAGCTTATTATACAACTGTGTTTGTTTATATGTTGCCTATTTACCATTCAGTTCAGTCGCTCAGTCATGTCCGACTCTTTGAGACCCCATGAATCGCAGCACGCCAGGCCTCCCTGTCCATCACCAACTCCCAGAGTTCACTCAGACTCACATCCATCGAGTCAGTGATGCCATCCAGCAATCTCATCCTCTGTTGTCCCCTTCTCCTCCTGCCCCCAATCCCTCCTAGCATCAGAGTCTTTTCCAATGAGTCATCTCTTCACATGAGGTGGCCAAAGAACTGGAGTTTCAGCTTTCGCATCAGTCCTTCCAATGAACACCCAGGACTGATCTCCTTCAGAATGGACTGGTTGGATCTCCTTGCAGTCCAAGGGACTCTCAAGAGTCTTTTCTAACACCACAGTTCAAAAGCATCAATTCTTTGGCACTCAGCCTTCTTCACAGTCCAACTCTCACGTCCATACATGACCACTGGAAAAATCATAGCCTTGACTAGATACCATTAGAAGAATGTAAGTCCCATGGGGATAGAGACTTTGTTTCATTCCCTGTGCCCAGAACTGTGCCTGACATAAGTATTTGTTGGATGGATAGATGGATGGTTGGAAGGATGGGTGATTTATAGCAGTATTAGTGGTGAATGGCTATTGAGGAAGCAGAGGAGAGGCATAGACCACTCTTGCAGGAAAGTTAGCTATAAATGAAAGAACAGTAAGTTGGGGCTACAGATGGAAGGTGAGCTTGAAGCAAGGTTTCTTTTGTAAGAAGAGTTCTCTACATATTTAAATGATGAGGAAAGAGATTCAGAGAGAAGGGAGTTTGAAGTGTGAGCTGCACACTCCTAATGTAATGTAACCAGAGGAACAAATTGGTTTCCATCTCTTACTTCAAGAAGCAAGGCAAGGGCACTTTTACCTTTATCTTGTTTCCCTTGAGTGACATCTAGAGTTAGATCAGAAGTACTAAATCTTTTCTAGCTCTGCTTTACCTAAAGATTATCATTTGTGTGAATCAGTGTTTCCAAAACTATTTTCTGTGAAAGAAAGACACAAGATGTTATTAAATGATAAACCTAACTTATTCTTGGATCAAACAACTTCTGGAAACAGGTTAAACAAAGTTAAAGAGTTATTTTAACGGAGAACTTCTCCATGCCTTTAATATTCCAAAGTGTAGTATAATTCCCCAGGTAGAAAATATAGTTTACATCACTTTCCTGAACTTGTTACATAAGAAAACACTTTCAAAAGTTAAAGAAAAAATTTTACTACAATATTCAGGAAATGCTAATAGTCCATGGAACAGAGTGAGAAATTCTGTCTTTAGTCGCATAGTGCTTTTTCTCTAGGAGCGAGTTACACCCCAGTTTATGTTTAATACTTTCTATCAGGTCCAAAGGATCTGTATCATTATGGTGGCCATATATTCCTGATTTGATGTCAACTTCAATTACTTGGCTCATTGTTCCTCTAGGCACTTCAGAAATTTTTCAGAATTTCTTGCCCAATTTTTTATTAAGAAAATATGTTCACTACACATATTAAAAAATTGTTTGGCCACTCAAGACAACATGGTTTTCCACAATAAAGAAATTGTTTATGCTGTTTATTAAACGTCATCTGTCAACTAGATGAGAGAAAGTAAGGCACAAGAGACAGCTCTGAGTGGCGTAAAGTTTTGTACATTATGGTTTTAGTCTGTTTCATAATAACTATGTGGAAATACTTAATACATAATACCTGGAAATACTTAACTTCCCCAAACTCCAGTTTTTGTAGCCACAAAATAAGTAATACCTTTGCTCACCTGAAACTTAACACATTGTAAGTCAATTATATTTCAATAAAAAAATTAAAGAATTGTTAAATAATAAAAACAAGAAATTAATGACAAAAATAATAACAATTTTGCTACCTCTCAGTCATTGTGAAGATTCTTCAGGTCTTGGCAATAACACTACCTCATAAGGGACATTTTTCTTACCACACCCTTTGAAGATTGAACCATTTCCTGCTCACCCCCAACTCTGTCCCTGATCCCCCTCCCAGCTTTATTGCCCTTTTTTAACACTTGTCATAATCTGACACGCTTTATAGTTTTTTCTGGTCAGAATATTTAACATGAAATCTACCCTCAACACATTTTTAGTGCACAGTATCGTGCTGTTAACCCTAAGCACACTGTTGTATGGTAGATCTCTAGAGTTAATTCACCTTGTGTAACTGAAACTTTATACCCATGAAACAGCAATTCCCTATCCCCACCTCAGCCACTGGAAACCACCACTCTGCTCGTAAGAGTTTGACTATTTTAGATAGCTCACATAAGTGAAATCATGCAGCCTGTGTCCTGTGACTGGCTTATTCCATTTAGCATAATGTCCTCCAGATCATCCGTGTGGTTGCATATGGTGGGATTTCCTTCCATCTCATGGATAAATAATGTTCCGTTGTGTGAATATACCACATTTCCTTTACACATTCATCTATCAATGGACACATTACATTGTTCCTGTATCTTGGCTATGATGAATAATGCTTCAAAGAACACCAGAGTGCCCCTTCTTTGAAATCCGGTTTTAAGTTCTTTTGGATATATTCCCAGAATTGGAATTACTACATCATATGGTAGTTCTTGCCTGGAAAATCCCAGGGATGGAGGAGCCTGGAAGGCTGCAGTCCATGGGGTTGCTGAGGGTCGGACACAACTGAGCGACTTCACTTTCACTTTTCACTTTCATGCATTGGAGAAGGAAATGGCAACCCACTCCAGTGTTCTTGCCTGGAGAATCCCAGGGACGGGGGAGCCTGGTGGGCTGCCGTCTATGGGGTCACACAGAGTCAGACATGACTGAAGTGACTTAGCAGTAGCACCAGCAGCAGCATGGTAGTTCTATTTTTAATTTTTTGAGGAATTTTCATGCTGTTTTTCAAAGTGGCTGTACCATTTTGCACTCCTATCAAACGGGACAAACCTTCCAATTTCTCCACATCCTAACCAGCACTTGTTATCTCTTCTTTTGTTTTGTTGACCATAGCCATCCTAGCAGGTATGAGATAATATTGATTTGTATTTTTATTTGTATTTCCTGATGATTGGTACTGTTGAGCACCTTTTCAGGTACCTATTGCCCATTTGTATGTCTTCTTCAGAGAAATATCTAATCAAGTTCTTTGCCTATTTTATAATCAAATCATTTGCTTGTTGTTTTTGCTATTGGGTTATATGAGTTCTTTATATATTTTGGAAATTAACCTCTTATCAGATATGTGCCTTGCAAACGTTTTCTCCTATTCCATAGATTGCCTTTATATTTACTTCTTCATTTGTTTATTTTTCATACACCCCCAACTAGAATGATATTTCCATCTATTTAACCTTCAAAACAGACTCTGACACATGAGAAAAACAAATCAATTTTTGTTGGCTTAATACAATTTTTAAGTGATCAAATTTATGGAAACATTCAGAAAGTGATATTGGACTAAATCAACAGAATTGGAAATAAAGTTGGCCCTTGAACAGCACAGGTTTGAACTGCCTGGGTCTGCTTAGATGTGGATTTTTTTCCAACAGTACATACTGCTGTACTTACTGCAGTACAACAGAATCTCACAGCTGGTTGAATCTGCAGATATGAAACTTCATATACTGAGGAACTGTGGTTAAAGATGTACTACAAGGTTGGAGGGCCAACTATAATATAATAGGGGGATTTTCCACTTCACAGGAAGGTCAGTGGCCCTACCTCCCCCTCCTACCCCCACTCTGTATTGTTCAAGGGTCAACTGCAGTATCAATGAAATCAGGTGCATATGAAAGCTTAATATATATTTATAGCTGATTGTTGATAATACTGGGAAATTAACTGATAGGGAATAGTCATTACAGGCAATTGTAACCACAGAAAAATCTGTAGACCCAAAGGGATTATGAGGAAAGTATAGAATTGGCTGGGAAATGGAAGAATGAAGACGGCATTGCAGATGGACAAAACAACATATACATGATCGTGAAAGAATAAGTTTGTCTTATAAAAGTGGTTTCTTTTAAAAATGGACCAATCTTCAAGGGAAGAATACATGTCAAAGACTAGTGAGAAATGCATCTGTAAACTCACTGAGTCACTCATTCAACAGAGACTTGTTGTGTACCTAGGACATGCTAAACTTTGGGTGAAGACTAGTGATAGTTAAGGGCCTGATGATGAACTTTGGATATCAGGCAAAGAATTTGGAAGATGCTCATGCTATCCCATGGGGTTATTTTCAAGGTTAACAAAATAGGGTGCTCAGAGTGCTCTGTAAGCCATCATGTTCTAGCATGATGTATATCTATATCATTACCCAGCTGGAGATTGATCTGGTGAAAACTCTGTGTTAAACCATGCATTTAACCAGGTGCTAACAGACAATATATTTCTGAAGATCACACAGTGTGTTAGAATTTAGGAAGCAAGGTTGTGGGGAAAGTAAAAAAGCCATAAAATAGATTAAGCACCATGAAGAAACAGACCTGTTTCGCACTTTAAGAACAGAAGTTGCTAGATTAAATGATAAACTCAATCTTTCCCAAACTGGAGCCAGACCTTTAAAAAACTAATCAGAAACTAATGAAACATTCTTCTGTTACCTCACTGAGAAGTTGTTAGGTGGAAAATGACAAGTGACTAGAGGAAACTGCTGTCTGTAAGATCCAACGTCTACTAGAAAATACAGAAAAAGCAAATCTGTGTCACATGCCTCAGTGCACTCTTCTACCACAAATTAACCAGTTTAACAGCATGAATAATTTTTCTCAAAACATCCTTATTGGTTTTATCCTCAGAGAACAGATCATGCCTTTTTTCATTCTGACAAACTTGTCAAAACCTTTGCTACCTGTAATGGAAAATCCCTCACTGATTCATCCCTGTGATTTTTAAGCCTCTACTATGTTCCAGGCTTTCATTAAAGGTTGGCAATCAAAGATCAGTGAGGCATAACTCCTCCTCTTAATGAGTCTTAATTTGGTGAGAGAATAGACATGGGAGTCAAAGGTTACAGTATGCAGTGATAAATGGCATATTGTAAGTATTTTGCAGGTATTCTGGCAGCAAGAAGAATCCAGGGGAAGTATCTGACAAGACCAGAGATGGGAGTAAGAATATAAAATAGACAGATAAGGTCACAAACTATTTGGACGAGACCTCTGTTCTTATGAAGATGGTCAGTCATGTCTTCTGCGAGAAAGGGACACTTGAGCTAAGATCTGACCGAGAGGAGTCAGTTTTGCAAAGAACTGGAGGAGAACCAAGTAAAGGAAGTAGCAAGTGCAAAATCCCCAGACAGTGAACTTGAATGTTTCAGAAACAGAAAGATCAGCAGAGATGAAGTCAGAGTGTTCACGTAGAACCTTTTAGATAAGACAATAAGGTTTATTCTAGGTGCAAAGGAAGCCACTGCTGCTGCTGCTGCTAAGTCACTTCAGTCGTGTCTGACTCTGTGCGACCCCATAAATTTGATCACTTAAAAATTGTATTAAGCCAACAAAAATTGATTTGTTTTTCTCATGTGTCAGAGTCTGTTTTGAAGGTTAAATAGATGAAAATATCATTCTAGTTGGGGGTGTATGAAAAATAAACAAATAAGTAAGTATAAAGGCAATCTATGGAATAGGAGAAAACATTTGCAAGGCACATATCTGGTAAGAGGTTAATTTCCAAAATATATAAAGAACTCATATAACCCAATAGCAAAAACAACAAGCAAATGATTTGATTATAAAATAGGCAAAGAACTTGATTAGATATTTCTCTGAAGAAGACATACAAATGGGCAATAGGTACCTGAAAAGGTGCTCAACAGTACCAATCATCAGGAAATGCAAATCAAAATACAAATCAATATCATCTCATACCTGCTAGGATGGCTATGGTCAACAAAACAAAAGAAGAGATAACAAGTGCTGGTTAGGATGTGGAGAAATTGGAAGGTTTGTCCTGTTTGATAGGAGTGCAAAATGGTACAGCCACTTTGAAAAACAGCATGAAAATTCCTCAAAAAATTAAAAATAGAACTACCATGCTGCTGCTGCTGATGCTAAGTCACTTCAGTGGTGTCCGACTCTGTGTGACCCCATAGACGGCAGCCCACCAGGCTCCCCCATCCCTGGGATTCTCTAGGCAAGAACACTGGAGTGGGTTGCCATTTCCTTCTCCAATGCATGAAAGTGAAAAGTGAAAGTGAAGTCGCTCAGTCGTGCCCGACTCTTAGCGACCCCATGGACTGGAGCCCACCAGGCTCTCCTGTCCATGGGATTTTCCAGGCAAGAGTACTGGAGTGGGGTGCCAATAGTATCAAAAGGGATACTTTGATACTAGGAAGGGATATACTTTGGCTTGCACTTTCTAAGTTCTCTCTGTAATATATGTTGAGGCTGGTTTGGGGGACAGGAGGTGAGTGGGCACAGTGGGACCCATAAGATGTGAGGCTTTTATAGAGATGTCAGTGTATACCAACTGGGAAAGGAGAAGCAGAAGGATTTGGGATGTATTTGGGAGACAGAACTGAAAGGACATGATGGTGAATTTGGTCTGGATATGGGGGAGAAGAAGAAGCCAAAGATAACCCTAGACTGTTGGCTTTAGCAGTTGAGTATGTACTAATTTATCATATCGTAATAATAACTCATGCTTTGTTATTTTTATTATGCACCACTCAGAGCTCTAACCACTATATTACCTCATGTTATCCTCACAAAGAAAGCCACAAAATAGGTACTATTACCATCAACCTTATTATACAGATAAAGGAAGGGAGTAATGGAAAGATTAAACTTACTTGACTTTTAAATTTCAGCTTATGTTTGAATCCAGGCTCTACTCACTCCAGACTTTGTGTGCTTAACCAAGACCTCATTCTGTCTTATATTCCACAGTTTCTCAAGGCTAGAGGATGGGCTGATTTTAGGAGGTGACACGTTACATTTGAGATGCCTTACATGGAAATGTCAGATACATGGTTGGATAAGTGAGTATGGAAGTCAGGGGACAGGTCAGCCTGGAGACATCAGTGGAGTCATGGCACACTGATAGAATTTAAAGCTGTGAGGTTCAACTTGATATATCTAACAGAAATCTCTAATACAGCTTAGTAGATGCTCCAAACCAAGCCTTGGAGTCCTCCAATTTGTATTTCTCAGACAGAAACCCACTTGAGAAACTGAGAAGCAACATTCAGGTGAGGTAGAAAGAACCTCGGGAGAAGGCAATGGCACCCCACTCCAGTACTCTTGCCTGGAAAATCCCATGGACAGAGGAGCCTGGTAGGCTGCAGTCCATGGGGCCGCTAATAGTTGGACACGACTGAGCGATTTCACTTTCACTTTTCACTTTCATGCATTGGAGAAGGAAATGGCAACCCACTCCAGTGTTCTTGCCTGGAGAATCCCAGGGACGAGGGAGCCTGCTGGGCTGCCGTCTATGGGGTCGCACAGAGTCCGACACAACTGAAGCGACTTAGCAGCAGCAGCAGCAGAAAGAACCTCAGAGGAACAAAGATTCCCAGAAACCGAGCAATTAAAGTATTGACTTGTTTTCAGCCAGGCTCTGTCCTCATGGTGGCAACAGGGATGCAGTGGCTCAGGCTATATCCTTTCAAACTTAAGGTTTATTGAAAAAGACAGACTGTGTGCCCAGGGAGCAAATCTTGGGATTCTATCTGACTGGATCTTCTTAAATCATGGGCCCATTTCTGAATTCTGCACCAATCACTGCAACTAGGGATCTCTAAGGTAGGGTCCCAACCATGATATACAGATGAAAAGTGGGGATGCCATCACCCACTGTAGCTTGCGTTTTGTATGAAACTATCACCAGAATTTTGAAAATTACTATGGATGAAAAGTATTATAACGATCTGATTTCTATGAAGACAATTCTTTGTCATCAGTTTCAAAGAATCTCAAAATGTTGTCTTACCATCCAAAGGCTGCTGACACTCATGGTTGCCCGTATCTTAACCCCCAAATGTGACTTCTCATTCTAAGCCTGATCTCAAGTGGGCAGGACTCAACCATGAATGATATGGGTAAATGGAAAATAGAAAATCACCAGAGCCTCATTTCATACCAACTGCTCTGCAAATAGTTCTATTTAGAGGAAATGTAACCACATGATTGGGAAGCCATTTCACCCACTCTCTTGCAAGAGTTTCTATCATAGAAGAGTTTCTGTTGTAGAAAGTAAGTTTAAGAACCAGCCATGGTTAGAATTTTCAACATCCTTGGCAACAGGGGTTTTCTGGTTCCTTCTCCTTCTCTCTGAACACATCCACCCACTCATTTATTTATTCAACAACAGTTTTATTGAGCACTTATTTGGAGAAGGCACCATTTAAGTACTGGAGATACAACAATAAGTAAATCATGCAAAAATCCTTATCATGAAATTTAAATTCTAGTAGCAGGAGACAGGTAACACTAAATAAAAATAATATATAAGTAATTTATATAGTAGTTTACTATAGAGAGGGGGAAAAGGGCTGTGCAGGGCCGTGATAGGAGTTGTACAATTTTAAAGAGGCTGTCTACCTCTCTTAGACAATTTTTTCTATGTCAAGTACCTTTATTTATGAAGAATTTTTTCCTAATCAGTTAAAAACATAAAATCAGTGATGCAGGAAGCACTTCACAGAGGGGAGAGGTGGGGCCTTAGAGGACTCCAGTTTATCAGCCCTGGTTTTCAAAGCCTTCTGGGAGTGCAGGGATCAGAGTTCATTCTTGGGAAAGTGAAATACTCATGATTTATTCCAAATCAGGTGGGATGATCAGTGTTTCAGATGGTAATGAATCTGCCCGCAATGCAGAAGCCCCGTGTTGGATCCCTGGGTGAGAAAGATCTTCTGCAGCAGGAGTGGCTTCCCATTCTAGTATACTTTCCTGGAGAATTTCATGGACAGAGGAGCCTGGCAGGCTACAGTCCATGGGGTCGCAAAGAATCTGATATGACTGAGCGACTAACACTTTCATTTTCGCTTTCATTCCAAATCAGCTGGGATGATGGGCTGTCTTGTTTTAGCAGGTGGGGAGCAGAAGGAGTTGGTAAAACTTTGGACTGAGCTAAAAAGGCAAGTTGCCGGGGGGAGGGGCGTTCTTTACTCCCTTGAGGATTCTGAGGCCCCCATTTGTGCCTCCCGCAGCAAATGCAAACACTTCCATTTACAGCTGAGCTTTTCTGTTTCCCTTGCACACCCAGAGCAACAGAGGGATGGGGCAATACACTCCCCACCTTGGGGACACAGGCAGAAACCATCCACGTTGCTGTTGCTTGCTGACACTATGGACTTGGTCGGGGTATAGAGGAAGCACAATACTATCCAAGGCATGTGGCTCTCTAAGTTATTTGAAATGTTAAAATCAATTAAAATGTATTATTTTTAGTTAGGTTTGGGGAAGTTTTCAAACTTATTTATTAAATAAATGGCCTGACATTTGGGGGTACGTATTTCTGCTTTATTGACTATGCCAAAGCCTTTGACTGTGTGGATCACAATAAACTGTGGACAATTCTGAAAGAGATGGGAATACCAGAACACCTGATCTGCCTCTTGAGAAATTTGTATGCAGGTCAGGAAGCAACAGTTAGAACTGGACATGGAACAACAGACTAGTTCCAAATAGGAAAAGGAGTTTGTCAAGGCTGTATATTGTCACCCTGTTTATTTAACTTATATGCAGAGTACATCATGAGAAACGCTGGACTGGAAGAAACACAAACTGGAATCAAGATTGCCCGGAGAAATATCAATCACCTCAGATATGCAGATGACACCACCCTTATGGCAGAAAGTGAAGAGGAACTCAAAAGCCTCTTGATGAAAGTGAAAGTGGAGAGTGAAAAAATTGGCTTAAAGCTCAACATTCAGAAAACGAAGATCATGGCATCCGGCCCACCACTTCATGGGAAATAGATGGGGAAACAGTGGAAACAGTGTCAGACTTTATTTTTCTGGGCTCCAAAATCACTACAGATGGTGACTGCAGCCATGAAATTAAAAGATGCTTACTCCTTGGAAGGAAGGTTATGACCAACCTAGATAGCATATTCAAAAGCAGAGACATTACTTTGCCAACAAAGGTCCGGCTAGTCAAGGCTATGGTTTTTCCTGTGGTCATGTATGGATGTGAGAGTTGGACTGTGAAGAAGCCTGAGCACCGAAGAATTGATGCTTTTGAACTGTGGCATTGGAGAAGACTCTTGAGAGTCCCTTGGACTGCAAGGAGAGCCAACCAGTCCATTCTGAAGGAGATCAGCCCTGGGATTTCTTTGGAAGGAATGATGCTAAAGCTGAAACTCCAGTACTTTGGCCACCTCATGCGAAGAGTTGACTCATTGGAAAAGACTCTGATGCTGGGAGGGATTGGAGGCAGGAGGAGAAGGGGATGACAGAGGATGAGATGGCTGGATGGCATCACTGACTCGATGGATGTGAGTCTGAGTGAACTCCGGGAGTTGGTGATGGACAGGGAGGCCTGGCGTGCTGCGATTCATGGGGTTGCAAAGAGTCGGACACGACTGAGCGACTGATCTGATCTGATCTGATCTAATCTCAGAAAAAGAAACTGTAAATGGAGTATACATAGGAAAAGATGATCAATTTAACAAGTTGTCAGGGGCATGTAAACTAAAACAATGTGATGCCCTTTACTACCATCAGGCTGGCAAAAATGGAAAAATGCCAATGATATCTGGTGCTACCAAGAACTTGAAGAAATCAACAAAGGAAGAGTTGTGGGGGGAAATTGCCAGTATTTAGCATATCTTCTAACCCCTTAATATTACTTCTAGAAAGTATTCCTATAAAATAAAAGCACAGATCAGGATATACATACAAAGATGCTCATTACAGCCTGTTTTATGTGGACAGAAAAATGAAACAACAAGCAAATTGGAATGGTTAAACCAACTTTGCTGTACTTATTCCTTGGAATATTTTGCAGTTAACTAGTCAAGGCTATGGTTTTTCCTATGGTCATGTATGGATGTGAGAGTTGGACTGTGAAGAAGCCTGAGCGCTGAAGAATTGATGCTTTTGAACTGTGGCGTTGGAGAAGACTCTTGAGAGTCCCTTGGACTGCAAGGAGATCCAACCAGTCCATTCTGAAGGAGATCAGCCCTGGGATTTCTTTGGAAGGAGTGATGCTAAAGCTGAAACTCCAGTACTTTGGCCACCTCATGTGAAGAGTTGACTCATTGGAAAAGACTCTGATGCTGGGAGGAATTGGGGGCAGGAGGAGAAGGGGACGACAGAGGATGAGATTGCTGGATGGTATCACTGACTCGATGGACGTGAGTCTGAGTGAACTCTGGGAGTTGGTGATGAACAGGGAGGCCTGGCGTGCTGCAATTCATGGGGTTGCAAAGAGTCGAACACGACTGAGCGACTGAACTGAACTGAACTGAAAATGAACATATACATATATAGAATGATATCCCTGATGTGTTTTTATCTCTAAAAAAGGGAAAGATATGTATACATATATATTATTGTTGTCAATGAAACTAGAAACATTATGGGAAGAGCTCTAGCCAACCATCACCATAGGATCACTTGGGAAGTTGAAGATAGAGAAGTAGAGAGATTTTTTTTTTTCCTCTTTATGCTTTGATAGCATTTCAGACTTAAAACAAGCATATATTAGGCTCGGCTAATGAACCAAGATACCAGCCACCAGCAGCAACAGTGTTCACAGGACTGAATGTTCCTTAGTATGTCTGCCACCAGTGTCTGTGCCCTTAGAGTGCATAGCAGCCACCCTCAAACCCAAGCCCACACCCCTTTCCACCACCACCCCCACCCCAACTCTCCCAGAGACTCTCCAAGACTCATAGGAAGGTCTGGCCCAGGCATCTATCAAATTACTGCTTTTGCCCTGGGGTCCTAGTGCGTGTGAGATTTTGTGTGCATCCTTTAAGAGCGAAGTCTCTATTTCCCCCAGTCCTGTAGGTCTCCTGTAATTAAGCTCCACTGGTGTTCAAAGCTAAATGCCCTAGGGGCTTGTCTTCCTAGGCGCTGGACCCCCAGGCTGGGGAGCCTGATCCGTGGCTCAGAACTCTCACTCCTGTGGGAGAACCTCCGTGATATAATAATTCTCCAGTCGCCCACCCCAGGAGGTATGGGATTTGATTATATAGTCAGTCCACTCCTACCCATCTCATGGTTCTTTCCTTATGTCTTTAGTTGCAGAAGATCTTTCCTGGTAGGTTCCAGTCTTTTTCATCAATGGTTGTTCTGCAGATAGATGTGATTCTAGTGTGCTATGACAGGTAAGCTCAGGGTCTTTCTACTCTGCCATCTTGGCCTCTCTCTACTCTTCATTTTGAGTTTAATTTTTCCTGCAAATTGATTTTATATACTGTTTCCAGGAAGTGAGATACTCCCATGTCTTGGCTGTGTGACTTTTTTAAATGAATGATCCAAAACTTTCCTCTTCAGTAAAAATGAGGCTATTAACACTGTTTTTAAAAAATTCTCCAGGAATTTCTTCTGTGTGAAATTCATCTTAACATGAACTCAGACCAAGGTTTTTGTTTTATGGGATAAAATATCCAATATGTACTTAAAGCTGGTGTTTCTAAATCCAGGTCTCCTGCAGCAGCAATTTCTTCCAGCCCCTATTTTTATAATTTTTAAAAACACTAATAAAGTATAAAAGAGAAAAGCAAGGGGAGGACCATGATAAAACATGGCCCCAAAAACCCAACAAGGATTCATTAGGAACAGTTGGGAATTTAATTGGAAGAGAATAGGCTTTAGCTGTTGAAAGCACACCAAGCCATGCCATTTGAGAACAGGTGGGAAATTTGAAGCTGTTTATTAGAGAAGAGCTTAGTGGGGAGGGGATGATTAAGCTGAAATGGAAACAAAAGGACGTGGTGAATGCCTGCAAATAGTTAATGTATGGCTGCATCACCCAACATCCATTCTCCCACCCCTCATGGCATGGGACCCTTAACTTTTACCTGGATGCAGTCTACCCCAAATAAAGGCTGTATTTTTCACCTTCCTTGCAGCTGAGTAGGACTCTGTAAGTCCTGGCCCTGGTCTATGCACACAAAAGCTGTGCTTCCAACTTGAAACTTTGAGCTTCTTCTCCCCCAACATACCTCTTAACTAACCCACCTGTCCTGTGGAAGATGGGTCACGATTACTCAAAACCCCAAATTTGGAAACTGGGAAAAATAGATAAATAGATAAAATTCAAGAGGATAGATTTTAGATCAATGTAAATGATTGTCTAATGCTAATAGGTGAGATTATTTAGAGAAAGAGAGGGATGTTCCAGGAGGTAGTCGTTCTTAATTGTAAGGAAATGCTAGGTGGGAACAGTGTTATAATGAAGGTTCTAGTATAACATGCAAAGTTGGACAGCATGCCCTTATTGTTCCTTTCAAATTATGAGAGTCTGTCCTCCTATGAGGGCTTCCCAGGTGGCTCAAGTGCTAAAGAATCCACCTGCCAATGCAGGAGACACAGGAGATGTGGGTTCAATCCCTGGGCCGGGAAGATCCCCTGGAGGAGGAAATGGCAACCTTCTCCAGTTTTCTTGCCTGGAAAATCACATGGAGAGAGGAGCCTGGTGGCCTACAGTCCATGGGATCGCTAAGAGTCAGATACAACTTAACAACTAAGTACACACACTCTCACACACACACAAGCATGCTCCTAGGAAGTCCAGATTTCAACACATTTCTGTGTTGGTGAAAAGGAGATGCTAGAATCTCAGTACAGTTTATTGTTCTGAATCCTTGTTTACACTGCATGCCTGCTTGCCGTGCATTGCACCACTTCAGTGGTGTCTGGCTCTTTGTGACCCCATGGACTGTAGCCCACCTGGCTCCTCTGTCCATGGGATTCTTCAGGCAAGAATACTGGAGTGGGTTGCCATTTCCTCCTCCAGGGCTTGTTTACCTTATCAGTAGAAAATGTAAAACCCTAGAATCATCCTAGGCTATTTCTTCAGCAATGATTCCCTGTAAACCAGTTGGTCACTGAGTTATATCAATTTTACCTCCTAAATATCTCCAAAATCCATTTCCCTTCTCCAGCCTCACTGGCATTGTTTTGTTTTTTGTTGTTGTTGTTGTTGTTTTTTTTGGCATTGTTCCATTCTAAAAATACTTCCTGAATGTCTGCTCTAGGACAATGCCATACTCAGGACCAAGGACATGATGTTGAATAAGACTCAGTCTGTCTTCAAGAAAGATATGTGAGCAAATAGAAAATTACAATATGATGTGGTAAAAGCTATGCTTTGCAAGAGACCTATAACCCAGCCTGAGAGTCAGGGCTGGGGGGAGGGGTCATAGAAGGCTTCCTAGAAGCCTGGAAGCCTGGAAGAGGCAACACCTGAGGTGAGATTTAAAGGCTAAATTATCTAAAACTTCATCCATTAGTGCCACGCGTCCTGACCTCCACTCCACTGCACCTTCTCCACGGCTCCATTATTGCTTATATTTCACCATATGATTGCTTATCTATCTCCATTCCTAAGTCCTAAATTGCTAAAAAGCAATTATGAGTTTTATTGATGATTATGACCCCGCTCATGACCATGAGGCTAGCAGACACTAAGCATTTGATGAATATTTACAGATTGATTGGTTTTCACTTTAGTGAACAACTCTCAGGCCTAGCAAAGGATACGATTCTCCTGACTTCTTAGGATGGGTAGTAACTCATAGCACAGTTCTGCAAGTACTTTTTAGAGTTTCTGCCGCTCCTTCCACTCAGCCTGACAGAGCTTTCACTTTTTGTTCCCGGCACTGTGTGCGCATCTGACCTCTCCAGAACCTCCCTAACAGTGACTCCCATAGCTTCCCTCTCTGGAAGCCATGTGGACCACAGCTACCTGGACAGACTGTGCTCCCTGAAGGTCGACCGGGGCAGGACCAGGGCTGTACCACCTTCTAGCATCCCTCGTGGGGAGCCACAGTCATCAGCCCAGTGGAATGACTGACGGGGTGAGTGTGCTTTCGTACCTCCGTCTCTGGAAACAATGACAGGAGCTCTGAAACCAGCTTGAAACCTAAACATCGCGGCTTGGCTTTTTCTAAACTGGTCTCTGTGGGTAGGTCAAAATGATCATGTTCGAATTTCCAACTATTTTTCTAAGTTGGACCAGAATGAGGCAGTGGAAATTCATTAAAATGCAGTGTTTCCCAGTGTCTGAGACACGCTCCACCTGGGGTTAGGAAGATGATTCTACAAGGTACACAAATGAGCATGTTTTAGTTGAGACTGTCTTTGTTTAAGTTTAATGACCTGTGTTAAAAGTCATATGTTTATTTACAGCCACCTCTGAGTTGGGGCGAGTAAAAATGTATGTTAATTTCAATTCCTTGTTGATGTAAATAATAACACAGATGCTCTTAGAGGACTCAGGTAGAGAAGCACTGTTCTATCACAGGCTTCAAATTTCATACCAACCAGTGACAATCCTGACAGCAGATATGCCAGAGCTGAAAGAAACCTTGGAAGTTATCTGCTCCAATTTACTACTTTATTCACTTATTCACTCAACAAATATATATCCGGCACTTACCGTTTAAAAGGATCTGGATAGAACTGCAGCGAATCAGAGAGGGACAGTCTAGTGGGAGAAATAGATACTAAATCTCAGAGGAATTATAATTAAGACAGGTTCTGTGAAGAAGTAAAAAGTGTATGAAACCATTAATGGCAGGATGATACCTGAATGAAACCTTAAAGGATTAGGAGAAACGAAGCAGGCAGAGCAGGGCTTGAGGGTGGTATTGGGAACAGATCGGGGAAGAGAACCGAGTATGTGAGGTCCTTTGAGGGCGTGTATCTGGCATAAAGGAAGACCTCAGTCGATTACCCATGGAAGCTAATTTCAGTCAGGATTCATCCAGAAACGCAGGCCCAGGAAGTGAATTGACCTGACATTAGCCACACCTCCTGAGAGAAGCAGGGCGCAGGCCTTCGTCCATTCTCTCAAGAGTTCATGCATTCACCTTATGCTAATGTAGTGCCCTGCATTTAGACCCCATTCTGGGTGCTGGAGACCCTCCAGGGAACAGAACAGATAAAGGTCCTGCCCCCACAGAGCCTGTATTCTGACATGGTGGAGAGTCAGTAAGTAAACAAGTCAAACCAAGCACATCAGTGAGAGAGAAGTGGTTTAGAGAAAAGTGAGGGGTGGGGGGGATGATGCTTTGGATGGATGGCCCTCGGAGGATGAACGCAGAGACTTGAAGGAAGTTGGGACAAATCAGATCTCTTGGTCTCACTGAGGGCTTGTTTTTACCACTCCAGGCAATGGGGTAGTACTCAGGCTCTTTCTGTTCTCCCTGTGCTAAGAGCAGAGTCAAACCCTTAGCTCTAATTATAAGCTGCCAGACAAAACATTTTAATAGGAAATGTAGTCTCCTAGGTGTGATCCAGGAGGGATCTGCCAGAAGGAATCTTCCCCTAGGAATGCTAAATTGCTTGGGGATTCTAGAGCATCCTGTGGGCATTTGGGGTATGCAGCTACTTCTCAGTATGCAACCATCACTGGTTCTGGTAAAGTCTAGAGTGGGACCTGTAATCAGAGGGAAACTTTTGCCCTGAGCCCACAGTGACACACCCAATATAGTTTCCTCCCTGTGCACCAGGACACCAGCTCCTCTCTGCTTAACTGCCTTTTCAAAATACTAGTCTTTATTCAAACACACTAAAAACATGCTTTTCCCTTTGGTATTTGAAAAAAAGTTTGTGATTAGACACCAGCACAAGGATATTGCTTTCTTGTTCAGGGATGATGTTTAAAATCCTACAGTGCTTCTGAATTTAGCAGCTTTTTAACTGTTCTAGGCAAACAAAAGAATTCAAGAAACAAAAACATCAAATTCATCAGCAGGGAAGGGACATATGTCTACTTGTGGCTGATTCACGTCGTTGTACAGCAGAAACTGACATGACATTGTAAAGCAATTATCCTCCAATTAAAAGTAATTTAAAAACAACTTTGAATTCAATTACTCCAAAGTATTAGAACATAGGTGAAAGTTTATCCCAAAGGACCTAAAGTTGTCTGATTGGCAAATGTGACTATGTCACGTCCCCTCTAATACCTGGAGTTCCAAAGTAATGAAACAGCCTAAGAATGGTAACCAAGATGGGCAGCTCCCAGCTCTGTGGAAGCACAGCACAAATTCAGCTCTGAGGGTGCCCGTTCCTGGAAAACACTGAGGCCCTGAAGGTGAGGCAATGAGAGGCCATGGATGGTTCACCACTTGCTCTTGGGTCCATGGGAAAGCCAGGGGAAAGATTCCTGACCCCCAAGATGCCAGCTCTTCCAAATATTTCTCAACAAGGAAGGCTGCCGCATTACTGATGGCCTCAAAGCCTGCCCTGGGAAGCCCTAAGTCAACAGCACGAAATGAAAGCAGAGTACCCCAGGCTCCCCACCCCCAAACCCCTCCACTCACCACACCTTTCCCTGCCTGTGGACTTGTCTAATAATGAGGTCCCCAGTGAGATAAGACATAGGGCCAGAGGGAAGACAGAAAGGAGAAGGGGCAAGAAACAAAGGGATAATTTTGGAATATGAAAGAGAAGGGAGTCCCCAGTGGATAGATAAATGACTATGTGATTGAAAAGACTGGATGGTGGGAAAACAATAGAAGAGATGCCAAGGATGAAAACCAAAAAGGCCTTCAAGACACCCTGTCTATTCCTATCACAAAACACCAAGTCCTGGAGTTGTCTGTGTGTAGCAGAGATAGAATGGATGCTTTGTGAAAGTGAATTAGCCATCACACAAATTGCTCTCTGAAACTGCCCATGATTACTATGCTGAAGCAGTATTGTTTGATGCAAAACAATACTCAGGCTGTATGACTCATTCAACTGAAGGGCTGCTGTATGGGTAAGGTTTTTAGATAGTATGGCAAGTTTCCTGTGGTAGAATCTGAACTGCATTCAGACTTCTATTTGGCCTTTAATAACATTCTTAATTACATGGCACCTTGAAGGAACATAATCAAGCTTTAGCATCATTTCCAATTAGTTCCTTGTAGTCTATGTAGCTTGAGTTACCTGTTAAAAGTGTATCTAGTAAACCATTCCAAGCAGTTAGTTTACATGTGCAACCATTTGATCTGATCTGATAGTTACCCATTATACTGAATGAAATTCTAGCATACTGTCTTAGAAAGGACATCCAGGACAAAGAAACACAACTTATTTCATTAAAATCAAAATCTGCTAGGGGCTAAGTTCACACTGGGCATAATTAATTATCATCAAGCCCTACGCTATGCTATGCTTACTCCTTAAGTAGACAATAATTATATACATGGCATCTATGTAAGTCTCACTATATTGTATCCCAGAAATCTGTCATTTTCTTTGAGCAAATATTACATGATTTAATTCTGGTTATACCCTTTTAGATTAAACTCATACAGTGCACTTGGGAATGAGAAAACATATTCAAGATGAAAGCATTCTTTGAAAATACAGAAAATGTGCATATTAATAATAATTAATAAGATAAGATAATAAACTTATCTCCAAAATGCTATTGCATTAAATTCCTCTAGTTGTAACTTGCTGTTAGTACTATGTACAAAATATTTAAAAGGAAATACACTGCTGTAAATTGATCTCTGGCTGTGCTTATTATATTTCAAAATAATAATCAAATCAATCTACTTGGATCCTTGAATTACTTAATACTTTCCAAGAATTGTTTAATCCACGAAAGAAGAATATCCAGTTCACTTATGGCTTTGTAGATTCCTTTCTTTCCAATCTGCAGATAAAGTAGAAATATTAGAAGCAGAAATATTTCATATCTTTAAAAAAAGTACTCAAAGACATGAATTTGGTATACTAACCTCATAAAATGTTCTTTTCATCCTAGTAATGGATTTCATCTCTCTAGCTGATGAAGCACAGGAAATCTAAGAAATTAGCAGTAAATACAGAAATATTGCTCAAGAAGGACTAGTATTCACTCTTCCACCCACTCAACCAACAATTTTTGAGCACATTGTGGGCATGAAATACGCTGGCAAATAAATAATACTTGTCCTCTGTCCTAACAGAGTTTACAGTTTCATGAGGGAGAATAATGATATATTTAAAAAAAAAAAAAAAGAAAAATGAAAATTTACAAACCGCAACTAAAGCTGTGTTTGTAATGCATGACTGTATGATAGGGATTTACAGAAATGACCCTCTTTCAAGTGGATGGTCAGAGAAGGTTCTTTTGGGGAATGACACTTAAATTAAGGTCTGAAAAGGGGGGAGGCAGCAGGTATGTGGGGAAGTGAAGAAAGAAAAGAGGGATTTGGAAAGGATACACAGGTGGAATAATTCAGGGAACCTGAGTGAAAGGTGTACAAATGTCCTGAGGCGAGAAAGACTATGCCTTCCAGAAACCTAAAGAAACCATGGCTGGAGCAAGAGAGATGCTAGAAACACAAGAGATGTGGGAATGATGAGAAAAAAATTTTACTTTTTGAAAAATCGCCCTGGCTGTTTTAAATATTGATGTTGATTCCCAGGAGAAAGCACCAGGAAATGAATATTAATTTCTAAATTATGAAGAAGAGTAAGCTAGGGTCTTGAGAAGACAGCTTGTAGCCTGACTTGGGGTGGAGAGATTGGGAAATGCTGGTCTCCTTTGAGGAGGTGAGTTTTCAAATATGAGCACGAGAATCACTTAGGAGTCATGGGGAAGAAATTCTCCATCTTCCTTTCCTCATCTGTTTTCTCCCACAGAGTCCTATAGGGAAGACCTTGCATAGGAAGGTAGAAATTCTTCCTGTGAAAGAGGCTTTTGTGATGAGGCATGGAAGAGCTGCACACAGAATGTGAAGGTTCCATCTGCAGGACTCACAAGCACAAGAGCTGAACCTCCCTGTGATAAGAGCCATCAATTTAGAGGATGTTTCCTCCCACACCAGATCCTGTGAGGCCAAGACAATGTGGAACCGATCCAGGGCAGTGGTAGCCAGAATCAGAGTATACAGTCAGAAAGAATTCATTCCTTCGTTAAACAAGCATTCATGAAGTGCCTACTAATTGTCAGATCATGTGCCAGACTCATAATAATGAGCAAAACAGAGGTAGCAAATAGATAGTGATAGATGGGAAAATCAACAAATACAAGATCAATAATAGAAGATAAAAATCCAGCAGTTCTTCTTTATCCCAATTTCCCTCCATGTGAAGATTGTTAGATAAAAATAATAGTTTTATTAGCATTTTGTTAGCATTCTGTGTCAGGCACTAATATGAAGGCTTTGGTTATATTAACTCATTCAGTCGTCAAAACAACCTTATGAGGTAGGTACTATTATCACTCTCATTTTACAGGTTAGAAAAACCAAGCATTGAAGTTAACATTCTGTCAATGTTCACATAGTATTAATAAGTGGAAGAGCTGAGATCCAAACCCAGGTATTTTGACTCCAGAGTATGTATTTAAAAGCTACTATATTACACTATTTCTACACTATATATGCACTACTATACTATTTTTTATATTAAAAAACCTGCATAACTTGGAAAAGATATTCCAGCCAAGCCATTCTCCTGTTGAAAATCTTAAATATCCAGTTCCAAAGAAAGATTAGTTCAAAGATTTCTGCTGCTGCTAAGTCACTTCAGACGTGTCTGACTCTGTGTGACCCCAGAGACGGCAGCCCACCAGGCTCCCTGGGATTCTCCAGGCAAGAACACTGGAGTGGGTTGCCATTTCCTTCTCCAATGCATGAAAGTGAAAAGTGAAACGGAAGTCGCTCAGTTTTATCTGACTCTTAGCGATCCCATGGACTGCAGCCCACCAGGCTCCTCCGCCCATGGGATTTTCCAAGCAAGAGTGCTGGAGTGGGGTGCCATTGCCTTCTCCGTCAAAGATCTCTACTCTGTATTATCCTAGGGGAAATACTGGGAATGCCTCTAAAAGCCTAAGCTGATTGACAGAGAAAGACACACAGAGACAGAGAGACTTCAACCTGAAAATGCACAGTGTGATAACAAACAAAAGACGAAAAACTCTGTGTGTGTCTATTTGTGTGTGTGTGTTTTGCTCCCTTTGTTCATTTGTTTTCCAGATTGGAACTGCAAAAGTAAATTCTAGAAATACTGTGTCTAGTTCCAGCCAGGAGAGTAGTTCTGGAAATAATTATTATAGAGAAGACTGCCTATCACTTTTTAAATGGAGAATTTGGCTAGATGCTAAATCTGTCCAGTCAGAAATTATCTAGTATAAATGTAGTTGGCCCAAACATTGCAACTGGAAGAGAGGAGTTCATGAGGATAATCAATACTTGCCAATTCCAATATATCCAAAGTTCTTAGATGCAAAGAACAGTCACAAGGAACTGAATAAGCAAGTCATAGGGCACAATATCAAATATGCCTGTGTCCGGATTTAAAATTTTAACGCTAGAATCCACCTGCCAATGCAGGAAACAAGGGTTTGATCTCTCATCCAGGAAGATCCACATGCCACAGAGCAACTAAGCCCATGAGCCATAACTACTGAGCCCTGTGCTCTAGATCCTGGGAACCACAACTACTGGGCCCTGTGCTCTAGAGCCCAGGAACCACAACCACTGAAGCATGCACACCCTACAGCCCTTGCTCTGCAACAAGAGAAGCCACTGCAATGAAAAACCTGTGCTCTGCAACTAGAGAGTAGCCCCCACTGGCCACAACTAGAGAAAAACCCGTGCTGTAATGAAGACTCAGCACAGCCAAAAATAAATAAATATTAAAAAAAAAAAAAAGATTTAACACTGAAAATGTGAGACCAAAGAAGCCAACCAAATTCTGGACATTACAGAAATTAAATGTCATTAAGGCATTCCTTCAGAGAAGGCAATGGCACCCCACTCCAGTACTTTTGCCTAGAAAATCCCATGGACGGAGGAGCCTGGTAGGCTGCAGTCCATGGGGTCGCTAGAGTCAGACACGACTGAGCAACTTCACTTTCACTTTTCACTTTCATGCATTGGAGAAGGAAATGGCAACCCACTCCAGTGTTCTTGCCTGGAGAATCCCAGGGACGGGGAAGCCTGGTGGGCTACCGTCTGTGGGGTCGCTAGAGTCGGGCAGTAGGACAGAAGTGACTTAGCAGCAGTAGCAGCAGCAAGGCATTCCTTAATGATGAGGCCCTCTCCCCAGACAGCTTGGGCCTACAGGGCCTCCCATAAATAAGGCAGGAATTACAAGAAAGGTTTCTGACTTCATTCCATCTAAGGCACATGCTACCCTAAGAAGAACAAAGAGAGTAGAAGAGGAGAAAAACAAGGTTTGGCAAAATATAAAAACCCATCACTTAATAGCGGCAGTGTTTCCTCTAGAGCTCTGTAGGTTTATGGGATTCATTCTGGTGCCTTGAGATCCATTTACTATAAATGACCCCTAGTAAATGCAAGAGGTTTTCATTTTCCTCACTGTTATAAATATGCCTATAGACCCAGTAGGATAGCCTGATTTCACTGCTAATTCAGATTTCTTTGCTTGGAAGGAGGAATTTACAAAACAATGATTCCCTTTATCTTATATTTCAAGGTATAGTTCCATTTGCAGAAAACAGCATGCAAAACCAAAGGGCAGCAGTTTTGTTCTAAGAATGGCTGCATGATTTGACAGACTCAGGCAAAGCAGTCATGATCTGGACAAGAGGCAATGTATTAGTAGGGCTGGAATAACCAGGGATTGGCTCAAAAACAAAAAAATAATGTGTGTGTGATAGTCACAGAATAGCAAACACAAGGCAACAGCCTAATCATTCACCATTAAGTCAATGGATATTTACTGCATACTTACTATACGCTAGGCATATAATCGTGTGTCTGACCACATAGCATTGATTTTACTTAATTTATAAAAGTGCCCCTAAATGCTGAAAACCGCCTTGGGGCACAAGCAATGGCTCATAACTGTCAGAGACAGCGAAGGAAAATCACAATACTACATGATGAATACTGTGATTTAAAAACAAAAACCCATTCTGGGGACACATCAGAGGCCATCCAACTGAGGGATCCCAGAAGGCTTCCAGAAGGAAAAAACAAGAGTTGCATCTTGAAGGGTGACTAAAATGGAGTGGAAGAAACAGAAAGAATGGATGAGTAGGCAGAGGAAGCCCGATGCTCGAAGGTTGGAGAGAACAGAGATTATTTATTTATTTAATTTGTTATTATTGTTATTATTTTGGGGGCCACATGTGGGATGGCCCACATGTGGAAAAAATAGATGTAATCCTTGAACCTGAATCCCTGGCAGCACGTGGGATCCTAGTTCCCTAACCAGGGATCGAACCTGTGCTCCCTGCATTGGCACTGCGGAGTTTTAAGCACTGGACCACGGAAGTCCAGCAGTGATAATTCAGATACCCTTCTGGTCTCAGATTGTTACCTGTGATATGGCCCCCAGCCTCCAACCCTCAGCATCCTCTTGTTTGCTCCCTTCATGGCACCTATCAAAATCTGAGAGTTGCTGGAACTGACTGAGAGCATTCTCAAAAGAGTTCTGTACAGAAAGAGATATTATCTATCAATTTTTGGTGAATTTCCAGCATCTGGAATAGTGTTCAGCAACACTAGATACTCAGGGCTTGTTTAATGAATGAATCAATGAATGAAATGCAAGCATCAGCTTAGAGCTTTGGAGTTCACAAAGCCCACTGGTTTAATATTAATAGTAGTCTGAAGTATATACTGGGCATTAGTGAGCTCTGTTTAAAACAATTTGATGAAAAAATAAATGTAATCCTTAAATCTGAATCCCCAATATCCACAATGTGTTTGAAAAATCATGAAAATATGTATTGTGTATTATATACACTAAAACAAAAATGAATAATCCCTCTTCGCTGATAACTCTGAGGAAATGAAATAGCTTGGCCAGGGAGTGGACCGCTGTACATGTCATAGTCTCTCACCCTGTACTGTTACAAATAATGACCTCAAATTCTTCCTACAAAAAGAGTTTTACTATACTATAGTCCTCTAGGAGCATGTACTATAGTCTTTTATGAGGCTTCCCAGGTGGCGCTAGTGTTAAGGAACCCGCCTGCCAACACAGGAGACCGTAAGAGATGCGGGTTCAATCCCTGGGTTGGGAAAATCCCCTGGAGGAGGGCATGACAACCCACTTCAGTGTTCTTGCCTGGAGAATCCCATGGACAGAGGAGCCTGGCGGGCTACAGTCTATAGGGTCGCACAGAGTCGTATACGATTTAATGGACTTAGCACAGCACAACTAAGGAATAACTTTGACAGAAAATAAGTTCTATAATATAATTAGAAAATATATTTAGAAAAGTTAAAACTGATGACTTATAAATGATCTCTTTATCTTTCACTTAAAGTAACACTATAAGTAAAACACTAACTTTAGGCACTAAAAAGGTATTTGATTGTTTAAGAGAATCTCTCCTTTGGAAATTGTTGAGAAAATGCAATTGAAAGAAAATTAGTGTTCTAAGTATGGAAAAGAAAGATATGAACAATTTTACAGAACTACTACGTATTAGGCACTTTGACATAGTATCTTACTTAATTCTTCCAAAAACCACATGATGAGATTATTGGTATTGTTAAAGACAAGTTTAGGACTTTATAGTCAATGAAAGAATAAACCAGGATTAGTCTTACTTCCTGCTTCAGTTTTTATCAGTTCAGCCAATTATTATTTTTAAAATATTCAAAATTGCAAACATAAATAATTGGAAATGCTTCACAACTTGATAAGCTAGTTGCAGCTGATGATACAAATTACTTTTCAAACTTTCTACAAGAATTAGAGATACAAATATTCTATTTAACAAGACTTACCAAACTTAAAAATTAATCACATACAATTAATGTAAAGAAACAGAGCTCTCTAATTACCAATTATTATTTAGACTCTCAAAATATTAATTAAAGTAGATGATGAAATCTTGAAACTAATGTACTTTTTTTCTAGTTTCAACTTTGAGAACTAGCAATTAGGCAAATTATCCTATGAATTCAACTAAGCAACTTTCAAGTCTGAGAGTTTTTCTATAAGAATCTTTAAAACATCTTTTTACAAAGAGGCACTTTCCAAATATCATTTAGACAAATACCATGGGATCGAAAAGAGTCGGACACAACTGAGAGACTTCAACTTTCACTTTCACTTTTCAGGGCTAACAAAGATTAAAAACAAAGATTAAAAATAAGATATTTGTGTTATCCTTTGCTTTTTTTCTTTAAACAATTATGCCACCTGAATTATTCATCAGACTTATTAAATGTATAATATTTTACTAGGTGCTGCAAAATACCTAGAATGTTCTCAGAAACAATAAGATGACATTCAAATGTAGTGCTGCTGGGATTCCAGGCATTGGAGTCTGTCATGAAAACTGTTGTAGTGTCGTGTCTTAAGAATGGCTCAAGAAGATGCCAGTCTCGGTGGATTTATAGAGAAACCCTAAACTTTAAAGAACCAGAAAGACTTCTCAAAAATGAAAAAAAATTTTTGTCCAGGAGGTAATAATGAAGCTAAGAGAAAATAACAACTCATTGATCACCTTGAAAGAATATTAGAAAATCAATCCTTATATTGAAAACTGATAAATAAAGAAAAAGAATTACATGTTTCTTTTTAACAGTACAGATTAAATTATTGGAGCAAATGAAATGACAGGTTTTAATTAAAAATATGTCATCATTTGGTAACTTTTAAAAATATCTCATATATTTGCATAAACAGTTGACAGTAAATAAAATTGCACACTATCTAGAAAATCACAATATTTAAAACAGGTAAGAACCAGAATTACATGTTTATTCTGACCTTCTTATATGATAAGGTCCTCAGGACAGCCAAACAATTAGTTAGGGGGAGATTTCTTTACATAATTATCCCTATTTATAAATGAAGGAATAGAATTTTAAAAGCATTATTTTGCAATGTTTTATGAATTAATAGATCTAAACAATAATTATCATAGACTGATAACAGAAATAGAGGTCATATAGTACATTCTAGAAGCTAAAGGAAAGATGGATCATGTGAAGTAGGAAAGGGAAAATATTGAACAAATTCAGACTTCTAGTAACAAATGGGACTAAAGTAGGTTAGATATTACAGACTAAAAGATTTGTAAATTTTGTAAACTTGAAGATATAGCAATAGAAACTATCCGCAATAAAACACAATTCCCCTGGTGGCTCAGAGGTTAAAGCGTCTGCCTACAATGCGGGAGACCTGTGTTCAATCCCTGGGTCAGGAAGATCCTCTGGAGAAGGAAATGGCAACCTGCTCCAGTACTCTTGCCTGGAAAATCCCATGCACAGAGGAGCCTGGTGGGCTACATACAGTCCATGGAGTCACAAACAGTCGGACACGACTGAGCAACTTCACTTCACTTCACTTCACTTCACAATAAAACACAGAAGAACACTGCCATTAACCATAAAAATGAGAACAAGGATTTTGAACAATTTTAGCTCCAGCCACTCTAGGAAACAGCTTGGCTGTCTATTGCATAATTAAACACACACCTAACCTATGATCCAGCCTAGGTGGTTACCACTCCTACCTCTCAAGTGTTTACTCAGCAGAAGTGCGAATCTCTCTCCAAACAAAGACTTGCCTGGCATTTCTCCAGGCAAGATTACTGGAGTGAATTGCCATTTCCTTCTCGAGGGGATCTTTCCCACCCAGGGATTGAACCCCCTTTACTGACTGAGCCATTGGGGAAGTATATAAATATTCTTAGCAGCTTTATCTGTGATAATGAAAAACTGGAAAAAATAAATAGCCATCAATAGATGAATAGATAAAGTGTGGTATATCATTACAGTGCAATGCTAATTGGCAATGAAAAAGGGAGAAGTAATTGATACATTCAATAACATGAATGAATCTCAAAGTAATTATACTGGGTAGAAGAAGTCAGACTTTGAAGAATATGACACATATATAGATTTTCCTCATTTTATAATTGTCTCAAGTCCTGGTAAACCTATTGTTAGTTGAAAATATCTTAAGTCAAAAATGCATTTAAGGGACTCCCCTAGCAGTCCAGTGGTTAAGACTTTATCTTTCAACATGCGGAGTATGGGTTCAATCTCTGGTCAGGGAGCTAATATCGCACATGCTTCAAGGTCAAAAAACTGAGACATAAAACAGAAACAAGGTTGTAACAAATTCAATAAAGACTTAAAAATATGCATAGTATACCTAACTTTCCAAGCATCGTAGCTTAGTCTAGCCTAGCTTAAACGTGTTCAGAACACTTACATTGGCCTACAATGGAGAAAAATCATCGAACACAAGCCTATTTCATGATGAAATGTTGAATATCTCATAGAATTTATTCAATACTGTAATGAAAGTGAAAAACAGCATCGTCGTCTGGGTACAGAGCGGTGGTGAGTGAGTTGGTTGTTGACCCTCATGATCTCATGGCTGACCGGGAGCTGGGGCTGCCGCTGCTGTCCAATATCAAGAGAGAGTACTGTGCCAGGAATCACTAGCCCAGGAAAACTGGAAACACATACCTTTTGTACCTCTATAAAGTCAAAAATCACACCATTGTAAGTTAGGGATCATCTGTAAAACCATTTAGTTTAAATCCTGCTGCTGCTACTGCAGCTAAGTCGCTTCAGCCGTGTCCGACTCTGTGCGACCCCATAGACGGCTCCTCTGTCCCTGGGATTCTCCAGGCAAGAACACTGGAATGGGTTGCCATTTCCTTCTCCAATGCATGAAAGTGAAAAGTCAAAGTGAAGTCGCTTAGTCGTGTCCGACTCTTAGCGACCCCATGGACTGCAGCCTACCAGGCTCCTCCGTCCATGGGATTTTCCAGGCAAGAGTACTGGAGTGGGGTGCCATTACCTTCTCCGCATCCCAGTCTGGGCTTCCCTAATGGCTCAGATGATAAAGAATCTGCCTGCAATGCAGGAGACCTGGGTTTGATCCCTGCAGAAGGGAATGGCTACCCACTCCAGTATTCTTGCCTGGAGAATTCCATGGACAGAGGCGCCTGGCGGACTACAGTACATGGGGTCAAAGAGCCAGACACTTCCACTTTCATCCCAGGCTGCTTGCTCTCTTCCTCAGACTTTCCTTGTCCTGCCTTATGACACTAGTGTGCACACTTTGGTCCAAGCACATTATTGCAGTGCTCTTTTCATTGTTTATTTTGCCTGGAGTCTCACCCCTGCAGACATACAGGTGGCCAACAGGCACGTGCAAAGATGCTCAATATCACTAATCATTAGTGACATGCAAATCAAAACTATAATGAGGTATCACCTCACACTGGTCAGATGACCATCATCAAAAAGTCTACAAATACTAAGTGCTGGAGAGGATGTGGAGAAAAAGGAATCCTTCTACAATGTTTGTGAGAATGTAAATTGCTGCAGCCTTTTTGGTTTTCCATTTTAAATATAGCAGTGTGTACATGACGATCCCAAACTCCCTAACTATCCCTCCCTTCCCTCGACTCTTTCCCCTCTCTGTGAGTCTGTTTCTGTTTTGTAAAATAAGCTTATTTGTATAATTTCTTTTTGGATTCCTATAAGGGATATTATACAGATATTTCCAGAGATTCATTCTTCAGTCAGAATCACCACACCTAGGAATGTCTGCATCCAATAAAAAAAGAGATGACTGGAGTGGATAATAAATGCTATTTCTGGTTTTCTTTTTCTAACTCCAGATTCTACAGACCAAGACATGGATTTAGTCTCAGAATCTATTCCTCGAAAGTCTGCCCAAGATTCAGTAAGAGAGAGAGGAGAGCTTTAAAGCAACCAGCAGAGCCACATAGAAGGGGGAGAAAAGTTTCTGCAACTTGCAAAGCTTTGATTCATTGGCATATTCAAGAATTAATGATAGCCTGAGGTCCCTGGAAGGAAGGGGGAAAAAAGAAGCAAAGTGACAATCACACATCTGGTGGAGGGCACAGCTGCTCTGCTTAGGAAAGCTGCCCCCACGCCTATCTTCCCAAAATTAAAGCAAATGTTCAAAAAAGAAGAAAAGAAAATATCACATGTAAATAAATGTCACCTATCGCATTTTATAACTTCTCCCTCCTAAACTCTGCCCCATCCACTGATTCAGAATTCCACATAGAGAGGCAAATGCCCAGTTGATTTATATTACACATACTTGCTTCTGTAGCCAAAAAGAAAAATTGGTGATGGCCAGAAAAACTAAATGCAAGCCTGTTATTAAAATTAAACTTATTTCCCTAAATCAATATCTGAGGCGACTTTCTAAAGCTCAGCTTAATCTTTCGACTTTCTTTTTTAGAGTTTCACGGAGGCGGTTTGTTTACTCCAGCACATATGAGCCAAATGAACCAAAGCTAATAAGGGTTGTATTGGGAGGGGAGATTAGAAGGAAAGACCAGAATTAGGTGGCCCTCAGGATGGAGAAGGCAATGGCACCCCACTCCAGTACTCTTGCCTGGAAAATCCCATGGACGGAGGAGCCTGGTAGGCTGCAGTCAATAGGGTTCCCAAGAGTCGGACACGACTGAGCGACTTCACTTTGACTTTTTACATTCATGCATTGGAGAAGGAAATGGCAACCAACTCCAGTATTCTTGCCTAGAGAATCCCAGGGATGGGGGAGCCTGGTGGGCTGCCGTCTATGGGGTCGCACAGAGTCGGATATGACTGAAGCGACCTAGCGGCAGCAGCAAAAGCAGGATTGGCTAGGTGATGTGCTCGTATTTGGCCACAAGGGGGAGCCAGCCGCCTTGGAAAGCCTCCACGATCAGCCTGAGAAGGACGGCCTACTCCCATCCTGCAGTAGCCCGTCTCTCAAGAAAAGCTCTTGACAAATTAAGGTCCCTTTAGGAAATGACTTCTTCCACAACAAGTCAAGGAAAATCAGAGTTCCTAGATAGCTCTATGGTTTCTAAGTTTTTGGTCTGAAATATTGCTCGGTTTAGGTTATAACTATTATGTGGTCTCTAGCTATATGAGCTGAAGAAATAAAATCAATGGTGAAAGCAAACGTGGCTTTTGGGAGTTCCAGGTGTCCAGATATACTGTACTGTATCAGACAAGGATTTCTAGTACCTCAGCATCATTAACAAACTTCATTTACAATAATACTACATTAAATTGGATGGCTCTGTGTTTCGTGGTGGCTCAGACGGTAAAGCGTCTGGCTACAATGCGGGAGACCCAGGTTCGATCCCTGGGTCGGGAAGATCCTCTGGAGAAGGAAATGGCAACCCACTCCAGTACTCTTGCCTGGAAAATCCCACGGATGGAAGAGCCTGGTAGGCCACAGTCCGTGGGGTCGCAAAGAGTCGGACACGACTGAGCAACTTCACCTGTACCTTATTATTTTAATGGAATATTAGAGTTTTGGGGAAACAATGCAGCTTATTTAACTTATATGCAGAGTACATCATGCGAAATGACAGGTTGGATGAAGCACAAGCTGAAATCAAGACTGCTGGGAGAAATATCAATAACCTCAGATACGCAGATGACACCACCCTTATGGCAGAAAGTGAAGAACTAAAGAGCCTCTTGATGAAAGTGAAAGAGGAGAGTCAAAAAGTTGGCTTAAATTCATCATTCAGAAAACTAAGATCATGGCATCTGGTCCCATCATTTCATGCCAAATAGATGGGGAAACAATGGAAACAGTGGCTGACTTTATTTTGGGGGGCTCCGAAATCATTGCAGATGGTGACTGCAGCCATGAAATTAAAAGATGCTTGCTCCTTGGAAGAAAAGCTATTACCAAACTAGACAGCATATTAAAAAGCAGAGACATTACTTTGCCAACAAAGGTCTGTCTAGTCAAAGCTATGGTTTTTCCAGTAGTCAAGTATGGATATGAGAGTTGGACTATAAAGAAAGCTGAGTGCCAAAGAATTGATGCTTTTGAACTGTGGTGTTGGAGAAGATTCTTAAGAGTTCCTTGGACTGCAAGGAGATCAAACCAGTCCATCCTAAAGGAATCAGTCCTGAATATTCATTGGAAGGACTGATGCTGAAGCTGAAACTCCAATACTTTGGCCACCTCATGCGAAGAGTTGACTCATTTAAAAAGCCCCTGATGCTGGGAAAGATTGAAGGTGGGAGGAGAAGGGGATGACAGAGGATGAGATGGCTGGATGGCATCAACAACATGATGGACATGAGTTTGAGTAGGCTCCGGGGGTTGGTGATGGACAGGGAAGACTGGTGTGCTGCAGTCCATGGGGTCACAAAGAGTCGGACACAACTGAGCAACTGAACTGAACTGAATGCAACCCAAGTCCCAAAGGAGGATATAACTTAAACACAAACTAACCAAAGGGAACATAAATTTGTATGTTTTACCCTACTGACTAGCTTACCCTTATAAAAATTCTCTGCACTGTAGGCTGGAATTTGGATTACTGTGTACTTTCATGGACCACAAGGAAAAAGATGTCCTGGTATTTTAAAACTGAAAATCTGCTACCAACAGCCCAGAGTTTAAGTTTCATGACCCTGATGCCCAAGGATAGAAAGCTCATTACCTTCTGGCGACCCAAGGACTGTAATAACCTTCACTACCCCCTACTTTGTACCACCTACCAATACAACAACAGGAGACTGGAGACGGCGTACTTAGAACAAAATCCACGCCACAGAAAAGACTCAACACTTCTCACAGAGGCAAGCCAACTAATACTGCCCAGATCCTGGCTTGGTTGTTTTGCTTTGTTTTGTTTTTCTATACTGATCTTGGGTGTTAGAAATACTGTCACTTCTGCCTTCTTAATTAGTACTTTATTGCTTAGGGTGATGGTGACCATACCACAGCGTCAAATAATTTAGGTACCAAAGAAGGACACACTTCTTTTATCATTTTCTTTTCATTGAGACTTTGCCTTGTAAAGGATACAATTCTATACTTACACAAATAAATAAGAAAAAGTCTATCTAAAAGCACTTACCAATATGGGAGAGAAAGAGAAGAGGTAAGAGAAAGTGAGCAACAGAGAAAGAGGAAAAAGAGAGAGAGAAAGGAAAAAATAAAGGAAAGAAGAAAAACAATGACATCCTAGAAAAGTGTTTGGCATATCATTGGTGCTTCAGAAATATTTGTTAAATGAATGAATTAGTTGGGATTTGCACAAAGAGAGACTGATTTGAAAAACTAAATGTTGATCTGAGGCACATCTCATGTTCATTTAGCTCTCTTCAACTTATTTTACATGTCATTCCTTAAGAAATAGTACATAGTGGATGACAAGTTACACAGGATTATTTGATATTGTTTCCCTGGTGATGGATTCTCCATTTGGACTACAAGCCAACAATTAGAAAATCCCTTTACTCACCCTTTGGGGTGAAGACAAAATATGCTATTTTCTAAGTAGATGTCTAGGCTCAAAGCCATATTTGCTGTGCATACTTACACAGCGGCTCAGTTTCTGCCTGAGGCTATGAAAGTCTTCCACAAAGTGCATTTCCTTGCAAACTTGTAATTGGAGTTGACCAAAAACATCTTCCATGAAGAAGGACAGAAGTTGTTCCTGGAATCTGCAGTTTTTCTATAAATAAGATAGGAAAAAATTGCATAAGGTAAACCATGAGCAGCTTTTGTAAAATAAACTAAAATATCCCCCTGATTATTACTTCATGACCATCTGGAAAAATTTTAAATGCAAGGAGAAAAGCATGCAACAAGTAGAAATGTGAGAAAGAAAAGCAACCCCTGGCTTACCATAAATAGCTTTTTTGTTTTCTTTTTTAATAATCGTATATTTTTTATGCGATCTTCCTACAATAAAACAAAGAGAAATAAGATGTATCCAGAATTTCATATGTCCCTTAGGTCTTCATTTCTAAGCAGAGCCTAATACTTACTGGAATCGTTGCTCTGAGGCTTGCTGCCTTGACATAGAGAGTATCGACAGCTTGGGACAGGGTTCCCCTTGGGTAACACCTTTCGGCAAAGGATGATTGCTTGTGCTTAGCAATGGCAAGAGACAGAGTGACAAAGAGCAACCCACATCTCAAAATGCAACTCACCCACATTTCCCTCCACCCCACTCAGCTCGTGTCGCTCACAGTAACCAGACAGTTCTTGTGCTGGTTAGACGGGAGGGTAACCTACTTACTTTAGCCCTCAAGGTCGCCTCTCCAATGAGATGCCGTGAAAGATAACCTACAGTTTAGAAAGAGGAAGATCACTTCAGTTCTAATTTTTTAGAGCTTGCTTCATAATCAAAAAACACTGACCACACCATACTGTGACGTTAAGTAAAAGCTCATATTTACTGGCAAGGTTGGGTCCCTGTTTCCAAAAAGAATTCAGAACCTCAGATGTGTCTCACAACAGATTTCATTATTTTAAAAGCCAAGCCATGCCAGTAAAAAACCCTGATCTCCTGGAGGCTGTGTGACTGTTTTGAAATATGGAAAAAAAAAAAAAAAATCTGCTTTTGTAACTAGTATCCCAGAAAAAGTGTAGAATGAGCAGCCCTGAGAAACCTGCTCATGACCTCATATGGGTTTAACATTTGACCTTTGCCAGATCCTTCACCTGCCCACCCCTACCCCACCAGAAGCCATCATTGTGCAGCCCACCATCAAGACTCAAGAGAAAAAATGTCCAATTGTTTTCAAGAATTTTTCCACCTCATACATTGTAACTCTCCCAACATATTCAAGACTTTTTTTGAACCAGGACCTGGAATTAAGACCTACTTAATTAACCTACCTAATTAACCTATTAATTTAATAAGTTCTCTATCATTTGTCCATGGGCTTCCCTGGTGGCTCAGATAGTAAAGCATCTGCCTACAATGCAGGAGACCCGGGTTCTATCCCTGGGTCGGGAAGATCCCCTGGAGAAGGAAATGGCAACCCACTCCAGTATCCTTGCCTGGAAAATTCCACGGACGAAGGAACCTGGCAGGCTATAGTCAATGGGGTCAGAATCGGACATGACTGAATGACTTCACTTTCTTTCTTTCTTTCTTTCTTTATCATCTGTCCAAGCTAACCACCCAGACTTTTCCTTTAACTCTAAATTTCCAATAGAGTGAAAATTCCTTACCTTTCCACCTCTGAATTCTCAGCACCTACTGTGACACCTCAGGTAAAGAAGCAGCATGTTCAGTATTAGCTGAATAGTACTTCCCTTCCCACATTATGAGATGCTGCTATAACTGCTTTGTTTTTTCGTTTATTCCATTAACAAATTTTTACCAAGCATCTCTCTGTACAAAGAACAGTGCTTAGAACCATGGGCCCACATACTAAAGTAGACGCTCCGTGGACTTCTGTCCTCTACTCTGTCCCAGTTCTTCCCGTGGTGATAAGTATGGTTCCTTCTGCATAGCATCCCCGAGATAAGACATGGACACAGCTCAGAATCATATACTGAGAAGCAGAGCTAGGTCACCAAAGCCCAGAACAAATGGCACCAACCTCAGTCTGGGCAAGTTAACACTAAAACTCTGGTTGTGAGTAAGAGATTCGTCAAAACTAGGAAGAATCAATAAACAGGCATCAGAACACAAGAGTGAATTCAGGGCATCAAAGGAGGAAAGAGAAAGTATAAAATAAAAAATCCAAACACATGGGAGTATTTTCCGCTGTTTCAAAAAGTAGGTGGGTCAGGACTTCCCTGGTGGTGTAGTTGTTAAGACTCTGGGCTTCCCAAGCAGGGAGCATGGGTTTGATCCCTGGTCAGGGAACCAAGATTCCCACATGCTGTGTGGTATGGTCACAATAAAGTATAAATTAAAAAACAAGTATGATTCTAACTTATGAACAAGGTCAATTTTTAAAAAGTGACTTAAAAGAAATAAAACAAGATTAGATTTTTTTAAAAAGTAAGTGGATCTCTTTGGAGAGCCCAAATGTCATTTCCATAGGAGCACCTCTGCTAATTAAGGACACTCCCTCTGAAATGAGATGAGAACTCCTCCCAAAGACCTACCAGAAGACTGTTGATCAGGAGTGCAAAGTGAATTTACTGAAGTTTTATAAGAGTTTGGGAAAAGGAAGAATTGGGTTTTTTCTTTTTTAATTAATTAATTACTTTATTTTAATCACTTTATTTTAATTGGAGACTAATTACCTTACAATATTGTAGTAGTTTTTGCCATACACTGACATGAATCTGCCATGGGTGTACATGTGTCCCCCATCGTGAACCCCCTCCCAACCCCCTCCCCATCCCATCCCTCAGGGTTGTCCCAGTGTTCCGGCTTTGAGTTTTTAACTGGGAGTAGCTTAAAGGATGTTGGAACTGGATGTGCAATATCTTAAGGGTTTCTTGGTTTTGGTTTTGTTTTTCCAAGCAGAGTGTTGCCAACTGTTCAAAGTTCTTTTAGACAAAAGAGTGTGAACATTGGGAATCAAAACCCCAAATGCTTTCAGCAGGCGTGGGATTAACACACTGAGTGGGTAGACATAAGGCAACAGGGACTTCTGCATGGCCACCACACCTAAAGTCTACCCAGTCATGTAGCCTATAGCAATGAAAACACCACACAGAATACTGCCAGGAGCCATACTCTGCCTTGAGCAACTAAAATCCGGGGACCCCGATATGTACCCACAAAACATACATACAACTCCAATTACTAATATTGACAGTCAGCGGGGTTGCTGTTTTTTGACCTCTGATAGTTGCACTTCCATAAATATCTTATGTCTCTCAAATCCTCATGATCCAAGAAAGATCATATATGTCCCAAGAGTGCTTCTGATTTAGCTTTCAGCCAAATTAAGAAAACCAGTCTTTTCATGACTGAAAACTGTGTCACCCCAATGATCACAGTCGTCCTGTACCTTAGTCAGCAGACCTGCCTCGTTAGAGTGCATTAAAGACTCAAATCTGACCTCACAGGATGAATAGTGAAGACGGTACTCAAAGCACAGATCCTGAAGACAATTCCCAAGGTGTGTTCCAAAAGCGTCCTAAACTGTAGAAGAACCATTAGAAGAAGTACACGAGTCCTTTGGGTACCAATTTAAAAGAGAAGTTTCTGCTCGTTTGGATTTATTTTTATTATATCACTTCCACAATTTTCTTCTACAGACTTGTATAAAAATTACAAGGAGATTTGGTTTTGAAACTCAGATCCACTTCTCATTAGTTATTATGGCATTGGGAAAGCTTCAGTTTGTGTCATTGTTAAAACAGGACAATATTACACCTACTGCAAAGGGTTATCATGAGCAAAAAATACAACAGTATGAGTCGAATGGTTAGCACAATGCCAGCTATAGCAGCTCTCTGAAAGTGGTAGCTACTGCATTATTATTTTTCAAATAATAGATATGTCTTAGTCCGTTCAGGTGCTCTAACAAAATACCACACTAGGTAGGTTTCAAAGAACAGAAATTTATTCCTCACAGCTCTTCAGGCTGGAAGTCCAAGATCAACACGCCAGCATGGTCACATTGTAGGAAGTGTTCTGTCCTGGGTTGCAGTCCGCTGACCTCTCACAATATCCTCACATGCTGGAAGGAGTGAAGGAGCTCTCTGGAACCTCTTCTTTAAAGGCAGGAATCCCATTCACCATGGCTCTGCCTTCATGACCAAATTACCTCTCCAAAACACCATCACCTTGGTGTCTAGGTTTCCACATACAAACTGGAGGTAGGGGCAGGGGGAAAAAACACAAATATGCAGACCATGGCAAAATGCATGTGTAACGCTCTGAATAATGTTCAAGCTCATTACAAGCCTTGAGAAGCTCTGAGAAATGGGTGAAGAAAATGAGAAAAGGGAAGGATGAACAGTGATCTGACAGCATTTCAGAAAGTGTGGGCTTGAAGCGTTCCATTTATCCCACACACACCCAGAGGGCAGACTAGGACCAATGAAGTGAATATTTTAAGGCTGCCACTCCTACATAATATACAAGAGACCATTCAAACACTTTATCTGCCCCAATGCACAATGAATGCCCCAGTTCCTAAAGGCCGACATGATAGCCATTTCCCTTGAAATTTAAGTCCCTTCCCATCCAGAAGAATGTTAGCAGCTAGCAGCCTGCTGCTCAAACGTGTCCAATAAGCAAAATGAGCTCACCAGCTTCTGCAGAGAGTCATAGCTCTCTTTGAGTCCTCAATGGTGCATCTGCTCCTCTGTAGGAGGAAAAAAAATGGGGATTTCTAATTTGCTAAATCATTTTGTTGACTCTAAGATGCTTTGTTTTCACATGTTAATATCTCTGAAATCCTAGCCTGTTTTCTAATACATGGAGTCTTACAATTACATCACTGAATCAGTCTGTACAGTCGTCTCTTTCTAACGGTGTAATCACTTCAGTTGAACTGTGTGTGGCTATTACTGTGGTTATTGAGCTAAGTGCTGTTCAGATGCCTTTGGAGAGGTTATCCTATGATTTGGCCTTGACACTAAAGTTAATGGGTTTATAGAAAGGCGCAGAGCAACAGTGGATTACGAACCTGATATTAGGGAAGTAAATATTTGTCTTTGGAAGAATGACCAAAAATACATATTTTCTTGCAAAGCAACAGCCACATGCTAAAAGTTAAAAAAGCATTGTATTGTAGTTTATTCAGCAACATGTTTTTTACTTTCTCTTCGTGGTAAATGAAAGAATACTGCAATTTCCAATATATTGCATCTTAAATTTGTTGATATTTGATGTTTATTGACCTCAAAGATTGGTATGACCCTCAGGATCATAAATCCTAAAATCAACACAGATGTGAATAAGAAGCAGATAGATCTATTTAAACCAGTCATTCAAAGAAAAACAAAAACAAAAAACACTGAAATCCAATGTTTTTCCCAGGATAGAGTCAGGAGATACAGACATGAAATAGTTATAGACAGATAATTTGTTCAGTACAATGATAGCTTGATTCTTGTCCCCTCAGAAATGGTAGGTCCTGCTTTACTGAACCATCCAAGAAACCTGTTTATTTTATATTTACATCCCTATAGGGATGGGTGAGAACAGGTTAGAGGCGGGAAGACGAGTGCTGTCAATGGTCTGCATAGAAGAAAGGGGACTATTCATGTCAGACACATGAGCAGCATAAGGAAGAAACAGCGTGGACATTCACTGAGGGTCTCAGCCTATGTTCCAGGCCTTGTGCTAGGCAGCTGGTACTCTATGTTTTCACCCTTCGTCATTCATTCATTCATTCACCAGGTTCTTAAACTGAGTGCTTGTCATGCCCCAGGCTTATTGGCGGATGTTGGGAGAAGAACGTTTTTATATCCTAATGTTCAGGGTATAACTAAATACTTCCCATTATACTTGAGAATGTAGTTAGTCTTAGAGCATCTGGAATTGCTCCATTTTACAGAGAAAAAAATCTGAGGTCCAGGGAAGTTGAATCACATGCCTGGTGACAGTTCAAAAAGGCAGAGAATTCCACCCATGTTTGTGAGACTCCAAAGCTCGTATGTTTTCCACTCCGTGTGTGGGCTCCCTCCACACTAGAGAGCAGGACACAAGGAGTGTCGGAGGCTGTGGTGGGCACCACAGAAAACAGGAGATGGGAAAGCAGTGCCCTAAGGAAAAAAGAACAAAAAGACAAAACGTAAGGAATAGTAAAGCAAATCTCTGTGATATTTTATAACCCTTGCATATTCACTATAGGAATATCTAATCTTATATCTAATCATAAATATTTTCCTTTACTTGATCTTCACAGTACTTCTAAAAAAGGTAAAGGAGGTCTTGTTTTTTTCTTGGTTTACAGGTAAGAGAGCTGAGACTGAAAGAAGTTAAATGACTAGTCTGAAGGTGCAAAGACAGGAAGCAGCAACCTGGGCTTTGACCCATGTCCTTGAACAGCAAATCCAATGGTGTTTCCACTGTACCATTTTGACCCAGATTAATAAATAAACATGATGTATGATTGAGTTCAAGATCTTTTGATGGGCAGTGTGAGAAAAAACCAACACACCAATACAAAAAAAAAAAAAAAAAAGTATTATCTATTCCAATAGCTATTAGGCAGTATCACATAGCTTTGAAGGGCTTCCCTGGTGGCTCAGCGGTAAAGAATCCACCTGCCAATGCAGGAAATACAGAAATGTGGGTTCAACTTCAGGTTCGATCCCTGGGTGAGAATGATCCCCTGGAGAAGGAAATGATAACCCACTCCAGTATTCTTGCCTGGTAACTCCCATGGATGGAGGGGCCTGGCAGGCTACCCCCACGGGGTCATTAAAGACTCAGACACAGCATAGCGACTAAGCAACAGCAATAGCTGTGTAGGTGTTGGTTATCTTAGCATTTTCAGTTTTGACATGTTGGTGGGGTACATATTGCTCATTTGTTCTCTGGCAATGAACGGCATGACATCCATAAAACCTGCAAAGAGTATAGTACCCTAGCCATGATTTCAAAATAGAAAAGAAGTCATAAGCAGATTTCTTATAATAACCCACCACAATTGGGATGAGAGCAATACACCTCTGCCACTGTCCGCCTCACCCTTAGCCCAGAAGAAAAGAGAGAAAGGACACACCAGGATGCACCAATCCGCGCCTCCTCCAAAGTTTTATCAAAGCACATGGCTTAAAAAGTAGCTTTTCTAACTCATTCTCTAAGTGCCTCAGAAAGAAAAGTTGACAGTAATAACTGTAAGAATTGAGACAGAGTTTAGAGATTGCAACAGTGAAAGTCCTAGAAATAGATGTATCCTTTCCATCCAAAAGTGTTTATCGCTGGTCCATCTCCTCAGCCCTGAGGTTCTGGGGCAGGCAGCATAGTGCCTGATAGATTCTACTCAGACTAAGCAATGCACTTGAATTTCAACTTGCAGGCCACTAGCAGCCTGATTTCTCCCTTAAGGACTTCCTTTAACATTCAGTGTAAAAGTGAAATCCTTTCAATGGCCTAAGGGCCTGATTTGCTATTCTTTTTTTCCTCTCAGCTTCTTTTCCTCCTATTTCCCTCATCCCCCCACCACCCCGCATACCTCTTTAGCCACGAAACCTCCATTCAAACTCACCATAATGCCTGTATTTCAGAGCCTTTGCACTGGCTCTTCCCTCTGCCTGAAATCCTTCCCTCCCCTAGATATCTATATGGCCAGCGCTTCTAAGTCTTTCAAGTCTTTGTTTAAATACCACCTTCCCAGCTGTTCTTTCCTACGATCCACTGGGGGCTAAACTTTGTCCCTCCAAAATTCATATGTTGAAGTCCTAACCCTCAGCACCCCAGAATATGGCTGTATTTGGAGGTACAGCCTTTGAAAAGGTAATGTTATATGGCAGCCTAGATGGGAGGGGAGTTTGGGGGAGAATGGATACATGTATATGTATTGCTGAGTCCCTTCTTTGTTCACAGGAAACGATCACAACATTGTTGCTTAATTGGCTATAACACAATACAAAATAAAAAGATTTTTTAAAAGATGTAGTCAAGTTAATTAACTGTCTGGGAAGGCCCTAATTCAATGTAACTCCTCCCCTCATAAAAAGAGATTAGGACACAGACATACATAGAGGATACTTCCCTGGTGGTTTAGACCGTAGAGAATCTGCCTGCAATGCAGGAGACCCAGGTTCGATCCCTAGGTCAGGAATATCCCCTGGAGAAGGGACCAGCTACACACTCCAGCATCCTTGCCTGAAGAATGCCATGGACAGAGGAGCCTGGCGGGCTACAGTCCATGGAATTACAGAGAGTAGGACATGTTGCTGCTGCTGCTGCTGCTGCTGCTAAGTCGCTTCAGTCAAGTCCGATTCTGTGCGACCCCATAGATGGCAGCCCACCAGGCTCCCCCGTCCCTGGGATTCTCCAGGCTAGAACTGGAGTGGGTTGCCATTTCCTTCTCCAATGCAGGAAAGTAAAAAGTTAAATTGAAGTTGCTCAGTCGTATCTGACTCTTAGCGACCCCGTGGACTGCAGCCTACCAGGCTCCTCCGTCCATAGGATTTTCCAGGCAAGAGTGCTGGAGTGGGGTGCCATTGCCTTCTCCGAGTAAGACATGACTGAGAGACTAACACAACGATACATGGACGAGGGCTTCCCAGGTGGCGCTAGTGAGACAGAGGAGCCTAACAGGCTATAGTTCATAGGGTCACACAGAGTCAGACACTAAAGCGACTTAGCATGCACACGCACACACAGAGGAAAGACCATGTAAGGACACAGAGAGAAGGCGGCCATCTGTAAGCCAAGGAGGGAGGCCTCAGAAAAACCAATCCTGCTGACATCTTGAGGTCAGACTTCGTCTCCAGAACTGCCACTCAGCCTGTGTGCTACTTTGTTATGGCAGCCCTTGCAGGCTAATACAATACCCTAATGAGAATTGACCCTATCTCAGCTCCTCTATCTCCATTTTCTGTTTTATTTTTTCCAAATCTCTTGTCATTGTCTAACATACCTTTCACTTATATATTTTGTTTACTATCTATCTCCTTTTGCTAAAATCTAAGTTCTATCAGGGCAGGGAATTTTTTTCTGCTTGGTCATTGCAGTTACTTTGATTCTATTAATAAATATCGACTAGCATATAGTATGGAGAAGGCCATGGCACCCCACTTCAGTACTCTTGCCTGGAAAATCCCATGGACAGAGGAGCCTGGTAGGCTGCAGTCCATGGGGTCGCTGAGGGTCGGACACAACTGAACGACTTCCCTTTCACTTTTCACTTTCATGCATTGGAGAAAGAAATGGCAACCCACTCCAGTGTTCTTGCCTGGAGAATCCCAGGGATGGGGGAGCCTGGTGGGCTGCCAACTATGGGGTCACACAGAGTCAGACACAACTGAAGCGACTTAGCAGCAGTAGCAGCAGCAGCATATAGTATGTGCTCAATAAATACTGTTGGATTACTGATTACACTCCCATCATCACCACGGAACACTCAGTGAGGAGAGAGAAGACCAAAAGACAGTCAGGGCTCTAAGGAGGAAGGAGAAAGAAATTTGGGTGCTGACCTAAAGATAATAAACTCTGCCTCAGCAGTTCGACCCACTTCTAAGCTATGTCGGGCAGCCACAAGCAGCTTTTTATCTTCTCCTTTTACCTATAAGATCTTCAGAGGCCACAGTGGGCTCCCCTTCCGCCTTCGATATTGTTTCCTGTCTCTCCTCTGCATTTCACACCAAACCAGACGCGTAGGAGGATCCAATCAGCTGAGCATCTCGACTTGATGCGAACCTCTCATGCAGCTCTGCGTTGGGGATGCTAGCTACTGCTTTTTGTTCTGTGTCTTTCTCCTACACGCCAGCTATTCACTTTACTGCAGTTAAATGCATCTGTGTTTTGGTATTACCAGCCTGGGTGGTCTCATTAGTAGGAACCAGCTAATGAGAGGTCTCTTATTCTTACTTGTTTTTGATGCTAGTGTCTTCCAGGGATTCTGTCTGAATCAATGTATTTGTTAATTCCTTCAAAATGCCATATATATACATACATATATATGTGTATATATATAAACTATTCTACTGCTCATAGCAGATCTTATCCATAAGATAAGCAGTATTAATTTATATACATATTAGCTTCCCAGGTGGCTCAGTGGTAAAGAATCTGTCTGCCAATGTAGGCAATGCAGGTTCGATCCCTGGGTTGGGAAGATCCCCTGGAGAAGGAAGGCAACCCACTGAAGTATTTTTGCCTGGGAAATCCCATGGATGGAGGAGCCTGGCAGGCTACAATCTATGGGGTCGCAAAGAGCTGGACATGACTTAGGGACTAAACAACAACAGGCGATATTCCAGATGCTAAGCAAAACAAACCAAAAGGCTAACCCTCACAGAGCTTAGATTCTAGTAAGGAATTGGCTCAGCCCAGGTACCTCATGCATCTGCCCTCACAATCTGTATTCCAGCCACACTGGGGACCTCTGATCTTCCTCTGAGCACTCTGTCTACTTTCATGTTTGTTTGTTTTGCTCACCATCTGAAATAGTGCCTGGAACATTGCTATAGTTTAGTCCCTAAATCATGTGTGACTATATGGTTCCCAGGTGTCGCTAGTGGTAAAGAACATGCCTTCCAGTGTGGGTTCGATCCCTGGGTCGGGAAGATCCCTTGGAGGAAGGCATGGCAACCCAATGATGTTTTCTTGCCTGGAGAATCCCATGGACAGAGGAGCCTGACAGGCTACAGCCCATAGGATCACACAGAGTCAGACGTGACTGAAGCAACTTAGCATGAATGTGTGTGTGTATACATATATGTCATTTTGAAGGAATGAATCAAAGAATGAGCCAGACATTTAAACCCCATAGAAATAAGGGAGGCACTGTGACTCAGACAGACATTCTTGCCGAATATCCTTAGCAGCTGTAACAAGAAAAGAGTTGAAGGAAGGGTCACACAAAAGAGAAGCAACCAATACACATAGCTGAGAGGAGTCAGCAAGACTTGGGTGTAATAGCTCTCCCGTCCTCTAGTGGGCACAATAGCCCGACTTGGACCGGGTTCACATGTGCCAGGCGTGGAAGCAGCAGGGAGACGGGGGAGGCTCAGCAGGAAGGAGTAAGAGTACTCCTGGGCCAAAAGGGAGAAGAAAGCCTTTTAGGTACTTCAGGTAATGCTGCATGTTGACCTAAATGCCTCTCTTTCCCGTGGAGAAATCTATTGTGGAAATAGGATTTTTTTTTTTATTAAAAAGTATTTATATTTTAGAAACCACTGCTTTCTATTTTGCTTCGTTGCAGGGTCATACATTTCCACAACTTATATATGCCAGAAACTGACTTTACTTATTGTCCATGAAAGTGAAAGTGAAAGTTTCTCAGTCCTATCTGACTCTTTGTGACCCCACGAACTATACAGTCCATGGGATTCTCCAGGCCAGAATACTGGAATGGGTAGCTTTTCCCTTCTCCAGGGGATCTTCCCAACCCAGGGATTGAACCCAGGTCTCCCACATTGCAGGCAGATTCTTTACCAGCTGAGTCACCAGGGAAGCCCTTTATTGTAAAAAAAAAAAAAAAATGATATCTAAACTAGTAGACTCCATCCTGCTACCGGGCCGGAGTTGGGAGGAGAACAGAAGAGAGAACAGAGATATACAGGTCAGAATCCCAGTGGAAAACATACTCAAGCTGGGTAATGGACAAGAGTTATTCTTTTAATTGATGTATAGTTGATTTACAATATTGTGTTAAAGTATACAGCAAGTAACTCAGTTGATAGATATAGATGTATAGACATAGATAGATATGCACTTCCTAGGTGATGCAGTGGTAAAGAATCTGCCTACCAATGCAGAAAACACAAGAGATGCAGGTCCAATCCCTGGGTTGGGAAGATCTCCTGGAGCAGGAAATGGCAACCCATTCTTGCCTGAAAAATTCCATGGACAGGGGAGCACGGCGAGCTACAGTCCATGGGGGTCACAAAGAGTTGGACATGACTGAGCACACACACACACACACATGATAGATATAGATATCTCATATTATTTTCCATTATAGGTTATTACAAGCTATTGGATATAGTTCCCTGTGTTATACAGTAAATCCTTGTTGCTCATCTATTCTATTTATTGTAGTGTGTATCATTAATCCCATACTTCATTTGTTCCTCTTCTCCTTCCCTTTCCCCTTGGTAACCGTAAGTTTTGTTTTCTATAAGTTTCTGTTTGGATTCATTTGTATTGTTTTTTAGATTTCACATATAAGTGATACCATATATTTGCCCTTCCTCTTCCTGATTTATATCATTTAGTATGATAATCTCTAGGTCCATTCATGTTGCTGCAAATGGCAATATTTCACTCTTTTTTATGGCTGAGTAATATATATATATATATGCAACACAATATTAAATTAACAGTATATATATATACTGCAGCTTCTTAAACAAATCATCTGTCGATGGGCACTTGGGTTGTTTCCATGTCTTGGCTATTGTAAATAGTGTTGCTACGAACATTAGGGTGCATGCATCTTTTCAAATTAGAGTTTTCATCTCTTCCAGGTAAATGTCCAGGAGTAGGATTGCTGGATCATATGGTAATTTTAAGGTTTTTAAAGAAACTTCCATATGTTTTCCATAGTGGTTGAACTAATTTATGTTAAAAAATTTTTTTTGTTGATGTACAGTTGATTTACAATATTGTGTTTGAAAAAGAGCTTAATAAGGGATTGACTTTTTTAAGGTGTGGAGAGGGTTTAAGGAACCCTGTAAAGAAGTAGTGTGATGCCCCAAAGCTAACAATAGCTGGAAGCCCTTTAGGGACCAGGATTGAGAACAATTTCTTGATCTAGGAAGGAGAATTATATGGACGAGAACTATCTGCACGAGCTGAGGTTTTGGGTAGCAGCAGACAACCAACCTGCAAGGCAACTTGGATGGAGGGCTCCAGAAGAATATGTATTTTAGCTGTATTGTCTTCTTTCAGGCTCCTTATTTCACTTGCCAAATGCAATCAAAATCCAGAAAGTCAGCACATATAGGGAGCAATTCATGTATGTCAATTTCTCTGGAGACAAAGCAGAGTGGGAAAGAACAGATGATGGATCTAGAGGGCCAAAGTAGCAAAACCCATTCCTCTTTTCTTCAGCTCCCACTCTTGACTTTGTTCAGATGAGAAATGTTTGTCTGCAACACAGGAAATACTCAGAATCTCATCAACAACACCATATGGAGGATGTCAATGTGGTCATAGTCCCACCTGAAAACTGAAATTTCAGCCCTCTTTAGTACTCTTCATATAAGAGAGGAGGGAGGAGGAGAAAAGAGGACAAAGAATGAATTAACAGAAACCATATCTACTATAATTCCTGCTTTTATAGCTGTTCACAGGACTCTAACAATCATGAATTCCTTCTTCCACCACCCATTCCCTTTACCGTCTGCCTGCCCCTTCACTGCATGCAGTCCTTCATCTGATAAAGGGACTAAACCTCATTCCTTCAGAAATGGGGGTCTTGAGGATCCTGTCTCTTTGGGGTTGATGCAGTTTTTTATTGACCGTCAATAAGTCTGGGCAAGTTGGCAAGACAATCAAGTGAACCTCTTTGGTCCAGTTACAATCTACCTAGCCCGCAGGATGTAGCAGTAATACAGTTTCCTCTTGGCAATTAGGATCAGTCATACCAGCCTCATCTGAGCTTTCCCAATGGCTCAGAGAGTAAAGAACCTGCCTGCAATGCAGGAGACACAGGAGACTCAGGTTCAATTCCTGGGTCAAGAATATCCCTGAAGAAGGAAATGGCAACCCACTCCAGTGTTCTTGGAGAATCCCATGGACAGAGGAGCCTGGCAGGCTACAATCCATGGGGTCCCAAAGAGTCAGACATGACTTAGCACGATGCACAACAACAGTCCAGACTTGTCTAGCTGTTTTGTCGACAACAATAAGCATTCCTTAAAGATAAAGTCACTATGCCGGGGGTTGCCTCAGGGACAATAGGACCCTGGCTTTCAACCTTGATATCACTGCATTCTCCTCATTTGATTTAAGTGTCTGCACTCAAATCTTGAAATTTTAACCTCCTTTCAGTACAAAAATCACTGTCTTCAGTTATTTCAGTACAAAAATCATCATTCCTATATGAAGCACTGCATGCTACTGAATATTATGGTGTAAATGAAGGGACAGGAGAAAAACTAAAGGCTTACTTTTCCTGTTAGTGAATCTGATCTATACACAGCTCTTAAGTTCCAGGCCACCAAGTCGCTGAGTCACACTCACACACAGTCACACTCTGGCTCTAACCTCATCTATTTCAGTTCAATCACCACTTTCCTTTTAAAAATATATATATATTTATTTATTTATTTTAATTGGAGGATAACTACTTTACAGTATTGTGATGGTTTTTGCCATACATCGGCATGAATTGGCCACAGGTATAGATGTGTGCCTCCCATCCTGAACCCCGCTCGCAACTCCCTCTCCACCCTAACCCTCAGGGTTGTCCCATAGCACCAGCTTTGGGTGCCCCTCCAATGATTGCACTGGCCTTGTTTCTATTCTTACCTTCCTAGAACTATTCTCCACCCAACAGTCATGAGTCATATCAAGTCTTCCCACACTTGAAACCCTCAAGGGGCATCTCCTCAATCCTAAATGCTGGTTAGGGTCTCAGGGGGCTTGTGTCTCATACAAGCTCACAGATAGTCTTCTTAAATACCTGAATGTTGCCATCTGCTGCTGGGGAAGTAGACACCCAAGGCTTCTGCCAGGGCCAAGAACGAGCCATGCCAATAGTACCAGCCAAATGCTAGTCACTGCCACTGATGCCAAAAAAATAAAAGAGTTGCTACAGCAACTGCCAGTGATTATGTCAAGGTTCCCCATGAGGAATTTGGACTATCTCATGTCACTGTCACATTTCCAGCACTGCTCTCCAGACTTGGACAGGATCCTGGCACCATATTCCTTATATCCATTGGCATTCAGAATTTTTAAATCTCTTCATTTCAGACTCTCTGTCATAGGACGGAAGCATCTGTGAATCCAGTCTTAAAGGTATTCTTCCACTGATGGCTCGATTTCTAGAAGACTGGGCAAAAACAAGTGCAGTACCAAATTTTTCCCTAGTCATTACCCTGAGACTTAGTTGGAAGAAGAGAGAAAAGAGTCCTAAAACTCAGCTTAACCCATAAATAATTCTCATCCCATCATCCTGGAAGCTTAGCTTCGGTACCTTTCAGCATTTGGAGCCAACACCAAAAGTATTAACTCTGCTTTATCCACAAGTGAACGTGCAATTTACATATGTGTTCACAATCAGCATTAGTCTTTTTTTAAAGTGAAGTATAGTTGCTGTAGTTGCTTATTGCCAAATTCAGACTGAAATTGAGAAAGTGGAGAAAACCACTAGACCATTCAGGAATGACCTAAATCAAATCCCTTATGACTGTACAGTGGAAGTGAAGAATAGATTTAAAAGACTAGATCTGATAGACAGAGTGCCTGATGAACTATGGATGGAGGTTCGTGACATTGTACAAGAGACAGGAATTAAGACCATCCTCAAGAAAAAGAAATGCAAAAAAGCAAAATGACTGTCTGAGGAGGCCTTACAAATAGCTGTGAAAACAAGGGAAGCGAAAAGCAAAGGAGAAAAGGAAAGATATACCCATTTTAATGCAGAGTAGCAAAGAATAGAAAGGAGAGATAAGAAAGCCTTCCTCAGTGATCAGTGCAAAGAAATAGAGGAAAACAACAGAATGGGAAAGACTAGAGATCTCTTCAAGAAAATTAGAGATACCAAGGGAACATTTCATGCAAAGAGGGGCACAATAAAGGACAGAAATGGTACGGACCTAACAGAAGCAGAAGATATTAAGAAGAGATGGCAAGAATACACAGAAGAACTGTACAAAAAAGATCTTCACAACCCAGATAATCACGATGGTATGATCACTCACCTAGATCCAGACATCCTGGAATGTGAAGTCAAGTGGGCCTTAGGAAGCATCACTATGACCAAAGCCAGTGGAGGTGATGGAATTCCAGTTGAGCTATTTCAAATTGTAAAAAATGACGCTGTGAAAGTGCTGCACTCAATATGCCAGCAAATTTGGAAAACTCAGCAGTGGGCACAGGACTGGAAAAGGTCAGTTTTCATTCCAATCCCAAAGAGGCAATGCCAAATAATGCTCAAACTACCACACAATTGCACTCATCTCACATGCTAATAAAGTAGTGCTTAAAATTCTCCAAGCCAGGCTTCAGCAATACATGAACCGTGAACTTCCAGATGTTCAAGCTGGTTTTAGAAATGGCAGAGGAACCAGAGATCAAATTGCCAACATCCACTGGATCATGGAAAAAGCAGGAGAGTTCCAGAAAAACATCTATTTCTGCTTTCTTGACTATGCCAAAGCCTTTGACTGTGTGGATCACAATAAACTGTGGAAAATTCTGAAAGAGATGGGAATACCAGGCCACCTGACCTGCCTCTTGAGAAACCTCTATGCAGGTCAGGAAGCAACAGTTAGAACTGGACATGGAACAACAGACTGGTTCCAAATAGGAAAAGGAGTACGTCAAGGCTGTGTATTGTCACCCTGCTTATTTGACTTCTATGCAGAGTAATGTTGGGCTGGATGAAGCACAAGCTGGAATCAAGATTGCCAAGAGAAATATCAATAACCTCAGATATGTAGATGACACCACCCTTATGGCAGAAAGTGAAGAGGAACTAAAACGCCTGTTGATGAAAGTGAAAGAGGAGAGTGAAAAAGTTGGCTTAAAGCTCAACATTCAGAAAACGAAGATCATGGCATCTGGTCCCATCACTTCATGGCAAATAGGTGGGGAAACAGTGGAAACAGTGCTGACTATTTTTCTGGGCTCCAAAATCACTGCAGATGGTGATTGCAGCCATGAAATTAAAAGACACTCCTTGGAAGGAAAGTTATGACCAACCTGCTGCTTCTAAGTCATTTCAGTTTTGTCCGACTCTGTGAGACCCCGTAGATAGCACACCACCAGGCTCCCCGTCCCTAGACAGCATATTAAAAACAGAGACATTACTTTGCCAACAAAGGTCCATCTGGCCAAGGCTATGGTTTTTCCAGTGGTCATGTATGGATGTGAGAGTTGGACTATAAAGAAATCTGAGCACAGAAGAATTGATGATTTTGAACTGTGGTGTTGGAGAAGACTCTTATGAGTCCCTTGGACTGCAAGGAGGTCCAACCAGTCCATCCTAAAGGAGATCAGTCCTGGGTGTTCATTGGAAGGACTGATGTTGAAACTGAAACCCCAATACTTTGACCACCTGATGCGAAGAGTTGACTCATTTGAAAAGACTCTGATGCTGGGAGGGATTAGGGGCAGGAGGAGAAGGGGACGACAGAGGATGAGATGGTTGGATAGCATCACCAACTTGATGGACTCCAAGTTTGGGTGAACATGAGTTTGGTGATGGACAGGGAGGCCTAGCGTGCTGCGGTTCATGGGGTCGCAAAGAGTCGGACAGGACTGAGCGACTGAACTGAACTGATAGTTGCTGTACAACATTATATAAGTTACAGGTGTATGATATAGTGATTCATGATTTTTAAAGGTTATACTTTGCTGCTTCTTCATGAAAACACCAACTGGTAGATGACGCCGGTCCTGTGGGAGGACCCGCAAGCTCCGGGGGCCCTGGAATGGGAGGCTGCGGTGGCTTCCACGGAGGCTTAGGCAGTGGCGTCCGAGGCAGGGGTCCTGGCCGGGGTCGGGGCCGGGTCAGAGGCCGCGGATTTCGTGGAGGCAAGGCCGAGGACAGGAGTGGCTCCCGGTAACCAAGCTGGGCCTCCTGGTCAAGGACATGAAGGTCAAGTCCCTGGAGGAGATCTATCTTTTCTCTCTGCCCATCAAGGAGTCTGAGATTATTGACTTTTTCCTGGGCACATCCCTCAAGGATGAGGTTTTGAAGATTATGCCTATGCAAAAGTGGACCCTTGCTGGCCAGCGGACCAGGTTCAAGGCATTTGTTGCTATCCGGGATTATAACAGACATGTCAGCTGGGTATTCTAAGGAAGTAGCCACTACCATCTGTGGGGCCATCATCCTGGCCAAGCTGTCCATTGTCCTCGTGCGAAGAGGCTACTGGGGGAACAAGATCGGCAAGACCCATACAGTTCCTTGCAAGGTGACTAGCTGCTGTGGCTCCGTGCTGGTGCTCTTCATCCCTGCCCCCAGAGGCACTGGCATCGTGTCCGCCCCTGTGCCCAAGAAGCTGCTGATGACGGCCGCCATCGATGACTGCTACACTTTTGCCAGGGGCTGCACTGCCACCCTCGCAACTTCGCCAAGGCCACTTTTGATGCCATTTTCAAGACCTACAGTTACCTCACCCCTGACCTCTGGAAAGAGACAGTGTTCACCAAGTCTCCATATCAGGAATTCACTGACCATCTTGTGAAGACCCACACCAGTGTCTCCATGCAGAGGACCCAGGCCCCAGATGTAGCCACCACATAATTTTATAAAGAGAATAATAAAGTGAATGAAACCAGAAAAAAAAATAAAGATTATACTTCATTTATCGGAGAAGGCAATGGCTACCCACTCCAATACTCTTGCCTGGAGAATCCCATGGACGGAGGAGCCTGGTTGGGTACAATCCATGGGGTCGGGAAGAGTTGGACACAACTGAGTGGCTTCACTTTCACTTTTCACTTTCATGCATTGGAGAAGGAAATAGCAACCCAATCTAGTATTCTTGCCTGGAAAATCCCAGGGACAGAGGAGGATGGCAGGGCTGCCATCTGTGGGGTAGCACAGAGTCAGACACGACTGACGTGACTTAGCAGCAGCAGCATACTTCATTTATAGTTATAAAATATTCACTGTTTCCCATGCTGTACAATATATCCTTGTAGCTTATTTTATACCTAAGAGTTTGTACATCTTATTCGCCTGAACATTGCCCTTCTCCCCACAGGTAACCACTTCTTTGTGCTCTATATATTAATCATCATCAGTCTTGACCTCATCCTTCAGGAGCTTGGCAAACAATTGGTGAGTGCCCTGTAAAATAGTTCCTGGTTTTTTGGAGAGGAAAGCATTTTAGACTGCTGACCACCGACTTCCACCTTCTATGGAGAGACCTACACAAGCTTCAGTGCTGGTGTTGTTTGTCCATTCTTCTAGACAGAACTAGTCCAACTTTTATCTCTTCTCTCTTCTCTGTACTGCTGCACAAATCTTGACAATGTCCAGTTTTGCCCTCATGTGTGTGTCATCTTCCACTCACAAGACTTCTCTATCAGGGCTAAACTCCACTAGCAGATGAGACTCCCCAAACTCAATCAGCTTCCACTTTCCTTCCTGACTCACGGGCGAACTGGAGGATGCCCTGCCTAACAGGCTCTACCTAGAACTAAAAGCAGTTCATCTATAGCAACAGAGGCAATATGTATTTCTCCTCCAGCATCATTCTTTTCTTTTATCCACAAACTGCTAATGATGCAGATGAATTCTTTTAAATTTCTTACCTTTTTACTTTCAGAATCACATGCTGAATCAACACAATAAATCTATATGAGTAATACAGAAGATCCCCTAGAAATCAGATAGACCTAGCTTAAAAAGGTCCAACTACTCAAAGTGACACAATATTTTAAACATGTTTCTGATTCAGTTTTCTCACCAGTAAAAGGGGATAATACTAATAGCATCTCATTTGCTTAGAGTCAGGAATAAAATCATTTATACAGCTTTCGGACCCATTTAGCAAATAGGAATGATTACATGATGATCATGATGGTGATGATGGTAGTGAAAACATTAACGGGGAAAAAAGTCACAAAGCCACAAGATTTAGGATATCGATGTGTTTATTGAGACTAAATAAACATAACTCCATAATTATTATCATAAATATTACTATTCACCTTATAATTAAGTAGAAATATTTTATAATGCTTCCATAAATAAACCCATATTATAAAGTGACATAAATAATAAGACATGTACTTATAACAATAAATTAATTCATAAATATAAAGTATTGATTATGGAAATGAAGTTATTTAGGGGCTTTTTCTAAAGAGATAGAAAGTAATCTTTTTTGTGGGGAAATAGTTAAATTTCTGTGTATAAAACACTGACTACAATAAAAAGTTATTAATATGCTTGGAAGGTCTAGCTTCTGATCGTATGGATACAAGTCACATTGTTCTCATTTTGAAGCTAAGTCGGGGGTTTTTTTAGAATTTACACAGGACTGTGGAGTTTGGCTCCCCCTTTTCCTTTTGATAAAACCTCAGGGGATCTTATTGTTTAGCAGGTGAGAAAGGTTAGTAACCCATTTTCCAGCCTTGGTCTACTTGAGCACATTCACGTTTCAGGGTTGTAAACAGCAAGTTCAGTTCTCCAATGACTTTAATCTCTCCACTCTCTCCAAGCTGTGAAAATAAGAACACACAAGTATTTCAGCATTTATACCATGTTTTCTAAAGAGAAACAAATTAGAGAGAGATGAGATGGTTAGGTTGTTGGAACAGAAACCAAGTTTTAACATTTTATAAAAGATTAGTGATAATACCCTTTTTCAAAATATATGACCTGATCTGAGAGGGCACCTATGGGCATCAGTCTCAGCTGGTTGATGTGTTAAATCACTGCTGAACCAGAGCAAGCAGGTAGAGGCTGTTGGGGGATCTGGGGGACCCAAGCACCACTCACCCCTCCTTGCCCTGCCTCTGAGTCCCATGACTGCTGTGACCAATCAGTTAGTATAACCACTCAACTCCAATAGTCTTGAACCAAAACTACCACATGTACCAAAACATGTGGACTATTTCTGTTTCCACTTTCTTGACCAAGGTGGGGAAAACAAGTTTTCACTTTTGTGGGGGAAATATCAAATGTCTCCTATCTAGTTGCTTTAACAGTGAAAGGCCAGATACAGTCTAACACCCTTTCTTTCCTCCTCCTTCCAAGTAGTAGGCAAAAGTCTTTTAAACCCCATGGGAGAGGGAACACAAGTCTAAATCCCCTCCTCTGAAACTTGTCTAATCTATTAAATGTGCTCAAGATTATTTCAAAGAAAACAGCAACCCTAAGTCATCATTGTCCTCTAGACTTTGGTCTTTCTCTTCCTGCTTTCTTCCATCTTTCTACCTTTCGATACTTCCTTTGACATAACGACAAGAGATATTTTTTTAATATCTCAAAGACTCCCAAGATGATAAACAATTCTACTATCTGTTCTCTGTTCTGCTACAGCCTGCTTTCTACTTTTCTTCAGTGACAAGGGATTACTATCCCCCCAAGATGCCCTCCCATTTCATAGTGCTGACCAGTGTTTACGCATGCTGAGATTTCTCTAAATAATATTCCTCTCTCACTAGGCTTTCTGAAACTACAGGGTAAAAAAAAAAAAAAGCATAACAACTCATCCACATGGCAACTGATTGCTAATGTGTAAGTCAATTCCTTCAAAATGGATTAAGAGCTTTAAAATCTGTTTTCCCACACAAATCACCATCAGCTTTTTGTCTCCCACACTCCACTTTTCTAAAGACAACAAAGTAAGCTCATATGAGGAATTTTTCACACCAGAAATGCAAAGTACTTCTTGGCTATGGCATGCTAATATTCAGCCCTCTGTGTCTAGCTAATCGTTCTATGACAAGAGAATTTATCTTCACAATGAAAAAAACAAATCCTTAAGTTATCAAAGGAAGACATTGACAATGTTCATTAAATCACATTCAGGAAGAGATACTTTTTATTTAAAAAATCAAGATGGAAAAAAGGGGGAATTGAGGTTATGCTTGTTACTGAAAATTCCATCAACCAGAGCATTCTTGTTTCTGAGGTTTAATTGTACCTGCCTACCAAATCCTCACTTTTGCTGCTGCTCATGGTAGCTCTGGTTTTTGGATGAGTCACAGCAGCTGAGCTGAGCCTTCCCCTGTTGTTCTTTCCCCCCAAATAGGCCACCCGACAATATCATTCTCTGTCAAAATATACACTAAACTATATCAGATAGATGCTCATTAGCACATTGTCAAGGGAAAGAATAGACCAGGAAAGAAGGAAAAGGAAAGAGGAAGAAAGAGGGCTTCCGGTGTGGACATTCATTTCCCTACAATGAATCCATTACTAATAGTAATATTTCTATTCTATTTGATACTGTGTAAAAGAGACTGGGGGGACATTCACTCTCACTTTTAAATTAAAACCAATAGCTGCTGGGTATTTTAATAGTTAAATATAAGTATCAAACCATTCCAGAAATTCATCCTATGTGAAAGTCCAGCTCTTTTATTATGGCTGTTCTAGGTATATTTCTCAAGTTTTACATCATCATGTGAATGACTTCAAAATTCTTTCAAATAAGTTTTACCCAGTTTTGGGTTTTGAACAAATGCTTCTTCAGACTAAATGAATCAGTAGGTATCTAAAATTTCCCTAAGAACTAATGAGACTAAGTATAATATCCAGCACTTCTGGCCTGGATGGGATTCAGAGGTCCTGCAGTCTATTCTGACTCTGACACTGGCCATCCCTAGCACATGGGTGACAATAAGTCAATGTCTTAAGTTCCCAGCCAGTTCTAGAATTTGCAAAATTTGGAAACTGACTTATAAACATGTAGACACATCTACGGAGAAGGCAATGGCACCCCACTTCAGTACTCTTGCCTGGAAAATCCCATGGATGGAGGAGCCTGGTAGGCTGCAGTCCATGGGGTCGCTAAGAGTCGGACTCGACTGAGCGACTTCACTTTCACTTTTCACTTTCATGCATTGGAGAAGGAAATGGTAACCCACTCCAGTGTTCTTGCCTGGAGAATCCCAGGGATGGGGGAGCCTGGTGGGCTGCCGTCTGGGGGGTCACACAGAGTCGGACACGACTGAAGTGACTTAGCATAGCATAGCATAGACACATCTATACTTAATGTGCACCTGAATAATCAACCCAATGGCAGGAGAGTCAAGTAAAAAATCATGACGTGGGAGAAAAAAGGAAAGAAAGGGAAGAAAAACAATATTTGTCTCTTCTATCAAATGATTTAGTACTAATAGTTGTTAGTAGTACCTTTTTCACTGTGTTCTTCAGATTCTGTACATTTCTCTGGATGTGCTGGTTGTCAGACTCAACATGCTACAAAATGGAAATGAGAGTAACAAGTTTAACATTGTTGTACTGAAGATTTTGAAACTCAGCCTTCCTAACTGAAGTATGTTACAATTCATCTGGAATTAAAGTTCTTAGCAATTTTGCCCACAATGACCTAGATATCAATAGTGACCTAGATTTTCTGACCTCTTCAATTCCCTGGGACACCAAAATCCAGTCATTTCCCTTACACGGGACCTCACTTCACCTCTGGGCAACCCTAATGAGGTTGAAGTTTGTGGAAAGAGCGGAGTGGTTTATGCAAATCCTGTCAAGAATAAAACCATAACGGCACCTCATCAAAAACATGGGCTCAGAACAAGAAACCTACATAAAACATCTTATGTGAACAGGGCCCTCCTCAATAAATAGTAGGCCCCTTTTGCTCAGCCTACTCCACCAAAATATTTTTCTTAGTTTTCAATATTCAGAGGCATCAAACTCACGCACCTCTGATTTTGTCACTTCCATTATCAAAAGGGCAGCAGTCTTCATCCACCCACCCACTGCCGAATATTAAATCTTGTTTCTCCCTTTCTCTCTTTCCCATCCCCTCCCTCCATCAACTTATATTCAGTGAATCCATTTGCACCAATAGGTATTTTTCCTTACAGCTCCCAACACCTTTCTCATCTCACAGAGTCCAAATCGCTTTTTCCCAGGGACAAATGAGCCTCCTGTGGTCTATCAGACCCTGCCCATCACAATCAACTCAAAATGTGACTCAGTTAAAGCAAAAGCAAACAGGTTGTGATGCCAAATGATTTCTGTAATGGTGTGACAGAGGCACCTCTCACTACCAGCATGGAAGGGGCACTGGGGTGGGAAGGAAGAGGGTTCTACACAGAAGAAAGAGGAAAGGCAGGCACTGGGAGGATTGGACTCAGGCTGGAGAAGAACTTACACATTGGCTTAGCTTTTTGCTGAGCCTGGAGAAGAAGGGCACCACCTTTTCCATATAGGGGTGGAATTTGTCAGATTGGGGGAACAGCACCTCTTCAAGAATAAAGTTCAGCACCTGCTTCAGCACGTAGCAGCGCTTCGTCACCTGCTGGTGAAAGTGAAACAGCAGGGCTCAAATTAGGCGACATCCACAAGACCCAGCCCATCCTCACCACCACTCCAAGTAACCACAAGTGGCATCATGCCTATGGCTTACATGGATTCCGTGGAACAATTTGTTCCCAATGAGACGAACATCTGTGATGTTATCTGCCAAACTAGCCTAGAAGAAAAGAAAAGACTAAGTGCCTGGACATCATAAAGCTAGAAGAAATGTCTGTAAGCAAAGCTGTACTCTGTCCCCTCTTCCCAGAGCAGCACTGTGAAGACTAAAGAAAGGATTCTTTAGTGCATGGGTTTAAAATGATGCTCAGGGGTTGAGGGGAGGGATAAATTAGAAGTTTGGGAGTAACATATATACACTACAATGTATAAAATAGACAACTAATAAGAAGTTACTAAATAGTACAGGGAACTATACTCAATATTTTATAATAACCAATAAGGGGAAATAATATATAAAAGAATATGCATATATTATATATACACATATGTACGTATATTTATATATATATATAGACCTGAATCAGCGTGCTGTACACTGGAAACTAACATGACCCTGTAAACCAGCTATACTTCAAAATAAATTTAAAAAATAAGATAGAACAGTATAATGTACAGCATAGGTAATATAGCCAATATGTTATAATAACTATAAATGGAGAATAATCTTTAAAAATTGTGGATCACTATGCTGTATACCTGGAACTTAAATAATACTGTCAATGAACTATACTTCAGTAAAAAAGAAAGAATGGATTTAAAGCTCCTAGAATAGAGCTCATAACATAGTAAGTGCTCAAAAATGTCAATTTCTTTCTCTTCAAAAACTAAAAGAATGCTTAGAGAAGTAAAGGGAACCATAAACAGTCAGATGGGTTACTACATGGCCCCTTTGGGGGTAAAACTGAATGTACATTTCCTAACAGGCAAATGGAAGGGCTTGAGGTAAAGCTTGATCTCCAAAAAGTCTTAAAAGAGACATAGAAAATGATGACAGGTATACCAGCAGCGATTAATGTTCATCTGTTAAAGATCTTAGATGTCCTCTGAAGAAATTTTAAGAACTATTCAGGTTCCAAGTAGATAAGATGCAAAAGAGAAAGACTGAGATGAGTACCTTCTGAGCCAGAGTGAAGGTGTGGTTGAAGATGTAGGGCTCCTGGAAGTCGGACTCGTTGAGCCTACAGTGCGACGTGATGGGTGCAGCCGCTCCTCTCTGGGCGCACAGCACCATGACAAGGAGGCAGCCAGCGGCCAGAGTGTCCCTGAGAGGAGAGCCCACAGATTTCTGCAGGGCAGCCATCGTGGACAAAGCAAACCTGAGCAATGGGTGACTAGGGAAGAAGAACCTGGTATCAAGAGAACGAGAAACAAAATCAACATTAAGGGAAAAAATTAAGTATCCAGAAGGAATAGACCCAGCAAGCCAATCCTACCAAGTTCGTTGGAGGACTTACCTGTATCGAGGCTTCTGCTTGTGATAGGAAAGTAGAAGCTGCTGCTTTTATAGCCCCCAGGACACCAAATTGTGTGTGTGAAAAATATGACATCAGCAATTATCTAATTTCCAGTGCTGTCTTCTGAGAACTACCTAACCACCGTAGGAGCCCACAGAGCACCACCTCCAAGCCTTCCCACCTTGATACGCCAGCATTTCCCTAAAACGTCACTATTAGGCCTGGGGCGTGCTTTTACAGACAAATCCCAGAAAGTTTCTAAACCCTACATACTTTTCAAAGAAAATGACTGCTTTGTCTTTGTAGATTCCAGGTTTAGTTTAAAATTTTCTGATCTCCTGTAGTGAGTAAGCATTTTGGTCACGGACTCATTTTCCTAGCAGCTTCATAGATTCTTATCTCTTTAGAGGTGATCAAACAAAAAAGACCTATATCCTTTACTTTAAAATAAGCAGTAATGACAGCTTGGAGACAATTCCATTTTTTAAAATTTTATGTCCTTTTTTAAAAAATATGCTGAATGCTGAAGAAGACTTAAATTTTAAAAGTAGCAGTATTGGCTAACATAATTTTCCTCCCATTCTATGGCATTAAGTGACCAAACAATTACAGTAGATGCAAATATATCTTAAATTTTTCATTAAATCATAATCAATACCAATTTAAACTTGAAAATATTAATGCTGAACAATCTGATCAGTATTTGTCTTAACATGCAAGTATTTTAAGAATACAGTCAAGTAGTTCATTTTACCTGCACTCATTCTAAACAACACACAAGTCCCCCCCCCAAAGGTTTCCAAAAACCTTATAACACTTTTTATTATATACATGAAAGTCTAAAGAAGAGAATCTGGCAATTTAATGATTACAGGTGGTTTTTATTAAAATACATTGAACTCTAAATAATACCTAAAACTGAAACCTTCCCAAGGAGGTGGGAAGAGGGAACAAGGGCCCTGATCTATTGTTACGGGAAGGAATGTAAATTCGTGCAGATTAGTTTGATCAGATTTTTCTTTTTGCAACAAGCGTGGATCAGGAGCATCAAAGAAGGCATGTGAATAATTGTAGAAATTTGAGCATTTTATGAGATTGCACAGGCCTTCGGCAAGGAGACACAGTGAAGAGTTAAGACAGCATGAGAACACTGAGCATTTGGGAAGGTAATTAAAAGGGAAGGTTAGGGAGAGTACATAAAAACCATACCATTATACCCACTGTACAAGTTTGCTTGAGCTGATTCATGAATGCCAGATGAGAAAACTCTTCTTTTCCAATTTCCTGCTATATATGATATGACCATTTTTGTCCAAAATGCTATATAATTATATTAGCATTCGAGTTAAGAGTTAAGCTCTTAACTCTATGCATAGTTTAGTTCTCTATATAGAGTTAAACTATATAATGGATTAAATTAGGCTTCTGTTGGTTTGCCTGGGAACCTTACAAACATACATAATTTTGTTCCCAGCAGAAAATAAATTCTGACATTATTGAATTATATGCTCTTAGAGAAAAGTCTATCCCTCTCTTTCATCTTTGTATCTCTAGCACTTAGAACAGTGCTGTATACATAGGAAGGACTTAGTAAGAGCATATTGAATGAATAGATAAATAGATTAAATAAGTTACTAAGTGTCTTTGGGAACCTGCATGGAGGTAATTTGGGAATTGCCTTCTTTTGTTGGGGTTTGACCCAGTGCTACTTGCCAGATTCATCAGTGTTCCTGTATAAGGAATAAATAGTTGTGAAACAAAAATAGAATGTCAGAAAATTGCAAACCAGTCTTTAGTAGCAGCAATACATGCATTGTTCATTATGTGGCCCTGATGAACAATCATCTCATTAGTAAGATAGTGTTAATGGAGCCAAGATCTTAGATTTTAGTGAGCTTGACAAAGCCTACTAAGGGGAAAGTCTGCTCTAGGGCTGTAGGTGGATTTCCAAACCATCATACAAGGAGTCTCACAAGTATGTGCTATTAGGAGAGACAGTAGATACATCATAAAACTGCTTCTGTGAAAACAACTATTCATAGAGACATGTGTGTGCTAAATAATTACAGATTATTAATGTGTCTTCTCTAAAGTTATTTCTTTGTGAATTTTCAAGTCTCTCCCAGAAGCCACACTGGATAAAGGGCAGCCGCAGCATCATGCTCCCTGACCCAAGACAGATAGACTGTACCCATGGTTGATCTTAGCTACATGCAACAATCTGCCTGGCCTAATGCAGATTGGCCAGGGGTAACCAGAGTGTGAGTGAAAGATTAATAAAGAGAACCATTTCTAGTCTCCAGCCAGAGGCAGGCTTTGTGTCTCATTCAAACACCATCCCAGCACCTAGTGAAGGAGGAAACAGACAGAACAGCCTCCATCTTGAAAGCAGGACTCCATCTTGGGCTGGACAGTGGACTTTGAGCTATATGCCCAGTATCTGTGGAAATGACATACCAACTGGAAAACCAGGCACCCTGGATGGAAGAGCCCCAGGGCTCATACCTCGACTCTCTGTTGCCTAAAAGAATACCCTAATTATCTGTGTAACTGAATAGAATCATAAATTCTATTATGCTTATTGGGGTATGACCACAGGCCTATTGATAATTGTCCACTATTAACTGCCTAGGCTTAAGGCATATGAATCAGGGGTTAACTTTGATTGTATCTTTCTTTTCCTTTGTTCAGACTAGTTTCAGGGAATTTGGGGAGGTGGGTTTGGGCACGTAAACTTACGGTATATAAGGTTTTCAGAAAAACTGGTCAGGGTCCTTGGCTAAGAGGAGATTCTGCCTTGGGCCCGCCAGTGTAATAAACTGCACTCCACTATCTGCATTGTCCTGAATGAGTTTGTTTCCCAGAACGTGTGGCTACAACATTTGATGGGCGGGGGAACTCCTCACTTTGAGGAGACAAGTCCCATTTGGGACTACTCCAAAGCCTTGCGGCTCGAATCTTCTAGAGGGGGGAAGGTGCCTCACCCTTCTGGAAGGATTCTGCTTCTCAATGCCTGGACCTTTCATGTTAGCAAGTAGTGGACGGCAGCAGGGGAACTGAGTGCTCAGGTGAGGAGGAAACCACCCGGTAGGGTGGGAGAGGGGACCTGATCACCCCCGGGAGGGATTAGAAGGGGCACAGACCCACAGGAGCTGGAATAGGCAGGTGGCAACGATTGCTTGGTACACAAGTTGATGAGCGTGTTAGAGCTCAGGAAGGAAATTTGTGAAGGTCATTTAGGAGGTGGTGTCCACGCCGTCTTGGGAAAAATTATTACCAAGCAACTGCCAGGGGATTTTTAGGAAAAGAAACTTGGTTTTTTTGTGCTTGTATTCTGCCCTCCCCAAGGAGGTGTCCCATCTGCTATGAAATTCTTGACCCCTTCGGAATTGTCAGGCTAGAAGGAGGGGGATACATAAGTGAGTACGAATTGGCTTTTCCGGAGACGGCCTGAGACATGGGATATTTAACCCATCTGTATTTTCATCCGCACCTGATCAAGCCCACCAAGGCAGAATGAACTTTAAAAGTTAAAGGAGAAACAGTCTTGGACCACGTGGTGTTCTGGTTTGGCTGTGCTGACCGGCAGGTGAAGACATGCCAATCCCCCATCTCTCTCTGGGATCTGGCCAGGTAAGACTCTTCTCACCCCAATTAGGAAGGAGGCAGAATGGCAATTCAAGTGTCATTGAGTGGAAATATCAGAAGTACATAGGGTACTGAGAACTTTGTAGACAGAACGAAAAGGAAAAGTAGAAGAAGGTCCGAGAAGGTAAGCAAGATGGGGGGAAGTGAATCTAAGGCAGTTTTATTGGAGCGCATGATTAAAAATTTAAAGAAGGGATTTGGAGGAGACTATGGGGTGAAGATGAAGCCTAACCGCCTCCACATACTCTGTGAGGTCGAATGGCCCCCTGTGGGAGTAGGATGGCCACCAGAGGACACCATGAACTTACAAATAGTGGAAGCAGTCTATACAGTAGTCACAGGAGAGCCAGGACACCTGGATCAACATCCATATACTGACTCATGGCTAGGGTTAGCTCAAGACCCTCCTACTTGGACAAGGTTCTGTATCCAGAAGGGAAAGGGAAAAATATTAATGGCACAAACATTGACTGATGATAAAAAAGGAAATTCTACAGGATTTGGACTGGGATGACCTGACCCCTCCCCCATACTGGATAATGACGTGCCTGCCTCCCAGTGCTCCACCAGGACCGGAGTCCGCCTTAATGCCCCATCCAGGGCCAGGTGAAGTTGCTGCAGCAGCCACTGCTCTTCCACCAGCTCTCCCGGAGTTCGTAGAGCCACCATTTCGGCAGGCTCCAATCCCAGCAGTGGAGACCTCTGGTCAATGCCCCCAGAACTCCACCTCAGCTGGACCTCCTAGATTGTATCCACCTCTCCCGGTGAGTACTGATGGGAAGGGGGAAGAAAACACAGCAATTAGACAGAGGCTGCACTCTGCCAAGGAACAGGGGGAAAGAACCCCGCTACAGATGCCCCTCAGAGAGCTACAACAGCCTCCGGTTCAGGACGCATGGGGCACTACCATCAGCCCCCTGTAGCCTAGTATTACCAGGCATTTTCCTCTACCGATATATTAAACTGGCAGAGACACGCTCCACCAAACTCAGAGGAGCCACAAGCCATGATTAGGCTAATGGAGACTATTTTTCGAACCCACCGCCCTACATAGGATGACATAATCCAACTACTAGTCTCCCTTTTCAGCACTGAGGAAAGACACAGGATCCTGAGGCCAGAAAATGGTTAAGAGAAATGGCACCTGAAGGTATTGCAAACCTACAGCAGTGGGCAAAACTAGCTACCCCCGATAAGAGGCCCAATGGGAACGGTAACACAGAGAAAGGGAGGGGCCACCTGGAGAGATATCAGGTGACTATTTTACAAGGTCTCAAGAGGGGGGCCCAAAAAGCTATGAGTATCGCAAAACCCTCCCAAGTGATTCAAAGGGAAAGTGAATCACCCTCTGAGTTCTGTGAAAGACTGTGCGAAGCCTATAGACTTTATAAGCCAATAGACCCAGCCAGAGGCTGCTGGGTCTCAGATGGTGATAAATGCAGCCTTTGTATCTCTAGCCTACTCTGAAAATGTCAGGTAGGGGGACACCAAATGACTCATGAATTTTTATACATCCCTGAATGCCCAGTACCTGTTAGGAAGAGACTTGCTGTCTAAATTGGGGGCACAAGTGACCTTTCTCCCCAAGAAAGACCCACTGTTCGAGTGGGCTCAACCACCTATTTACTCTTCCTCTCAGTAACCCCTGAAGATGAATGGAGGTTGCACAGTCTCCCAGCAAGGAAACTGGAGGGGCTAAACAGTCAAGAGAGAGTGTTAACTCAACAATTCCCTGAGGCCTGGGTGGAAGACAACCCACCCCCTTGCCCTCCAGTGCAAAACAAGTCCCACTGGTAATAGAACTCAAACCTGGTACAATCACATCAGCACCCGCCTTGGGCCTGCCAGACCTTGCTAAGCCGTTTACTCTTTACTGAAAAGGACAAGGTGGCTATGGGAGTGTTGTCCCAGATTATGGGGACATGGGACAGACTGGTGACTTATCTCTAATCAGCTGGACAATATTGCCACTGGGTGGCTGGGATGCTTACGGGCAGTTGCTGCAGTTGCCTTACTGGTCTGGGAGGCAACCAAGCTGACTTTGGGCCAAGATTTGTTCATAAAAGTCCCGCGTGAGGTCAACACTCTCCTGCGAGGGGACCCCTATAAATGGCTGTCAACATCCCGGATTACTCAATACCAGGGACTATTATGTGAGAACACCCATGTTACTACTAAGCCTTGTCAGGCCCTGAATCTGGTCACTCTCTTTCTTATGGGAGAAGGTGGGCCCTCATATGATTGCAAGGAAATATGCCAGCAGACCTTGAGAGACCAGCCAATCCCAGACCCAGATTTGCTTCTGTACACCAAGGGCACCAGCCTGGTGAAACAAGGACAAGGACTGTCGGGATACGCAGTAGTCATGGAAGAAACCATCGTTGAGGCTAGCTCTCTGCCATCACACTGGTCCACTCAACCGGCTGAACTATATGCTCTAATCCAGGCCCTCCAGCTGTCAAAAGGACAGAATCTCAGAACTGCACTGCCTGCTCACAGGTCAATGCTGCCTCTGGCACAGACAGAAACCTCCAGGGATTCAGGTAAAATGCTCGCTGTCCTTTGAACACCTGGAAGTGGACTTCACTGAAATGAAACCTCACTGACACTACCATTACCTGCTGGCCATAGTATGTATGTTCTCGGGATGGGTAGAAGCTTTTCATACCTGGACTGAAAGAGCATCAAAAGTAGCCCAGTGCCTGCTTAGGGAGATAGTTCCCAAATTTGTATTTCCTACCAGCATTGGATCGGACAACAGCCTGGCTTTCATAGCTGATTTAGTATAACAAGTAAGCAAAACTTTAAACATCAAGTGGAAATTACATACAGCATATAGGCCCCAGAGTTCTGGGATGGTGGAAGGAACCAACCAGACACTTAAAGAGACACTCTCCAAGTGGATCTTAGAGACTGACTGTTCCTGGGTGGACTTGTTTCCGACGGCTCTGCTCAGACTCAGGATGACCCCACAGTCCCATGGCTCTTCTCCGTACAAAAGTGTGTATGGGAGGCCCCCTCCTGTAATAAAACAGGTGTCAACAAATTTGCCTCAGGTAAGGGGCCTTAGAAAGCATCACTACGAACAAAGCTAGTGGAGGTGATGGAATTCCAGTTGAACTATTTCAAATTGTAAAAAATGACGCTGTGAAAGTGCTGCACTCAATATGCCAGCAAATTTGGAAAACCCAGCAGTGGTCACAGGACTGGAAAAGGTCAGTTTTCATTCTGATCCCAAAGAAAGGCAATGCCAAAGAATGCTCAAACTACCACACAATGGCACTCATCTCACATGCTAGTAAAGTAATGCTCAAAATTCTCCAAGCCAGGCTTCAGCAATACGTGAATCGTGAACTTCCTGATGTTCAAGCTGGTTTTCGAAAAGACAGAGGAACCAGAGATCAAATTGCCAACATCTGCTGGATCATGGAAAAAGCAAGAGAGTTCCAGAAAAACATCTATGTCTGCTTTCTTGACTATGCCAAAGCCTTTGACTGTGTGGATCACAATAAACTGTGGGAAATTCTGAAAGAGATGGGAATACCAGACCACCTGACCTGCCTCTCGAGAAACCTGTATGCAGGTCAGGAAGCAACAGTTAGAACTGGACATGGAACAACAGACTGGTTCCAAATAGAAAAGGGAGTAAGTCAAGGCTGTATATTGTCACCTTGCTTATTTAACTTATATGCAGAGTACATCATGAGAAACACTGGACTGGAAGAAACACAAGCTGGAATCAAGATTGCCGGGAGAAATATCAATAACCTCAGATATGCAGATGACACCACCCTTATGGTGGAAAGTGAAGAGGAACTCAAAAGCCTCTTGATGAAAGTGAAAGTGGAGAGTGAAAAAGTTGGCTTAAAGCTCAACATTCAGAAAACGAAGATCATGGCATCCGGTCCCATCACTTCATGGGAAATAGATGGGGAAACAGTGGAAACAGTGTCAGACTTTATTTTTTTGGGCTCCAAAATCACTGCAGATGGTGACTACAGCCATGAAATTAAAAGACGCTTACTCCTTGGAAGGAAAGTTATGTCCAACCTAGATAGCATATTCAAAAGCAGAGACATTACTTTGCCAACAAAGGTCCGTCTCATCAAAGCTATGGTTTTTCCTGTGGTCATGTATGGATGTGAGAGTTGGACTGTGAAGAAGGCTGAGCGCCGAAGAATTGATGCTTTTAAACTGTGGTGTTGGAGAAGACTCTTGAGAGTCCCTTGGACTGCAAGGAGATCCAACCAGTCCATTCTGAAGGAGATCAGCCCTGGGATTTCTTTGGAAGGAATGATGCTAAAGCTGAAACTCCAGTACTTTGGGCACCTCATGCAAAGAGTTGACTCATTGGAAAAGACTCTGATGCTGGGAGGGATTGGGGGCAGGAGGAGAAGGGGATGACAGAGGATGAGATGGCTGGATGGCATCACTGACTCGATGGACATAAGTCTGAGTGAACTCTGGGAGTTGGTGATGGACAGGGAGGCCTGGTGTGCTGTGATTCATGGGGTCGCAGAGTCGGACACGACTGAGTGACTGAACTGAACTGAACTGAACTGAACTACCTAGGCTTAAGGCATATGAATCAGGGTTAACTTTGATTGTATCTTCCTTTTCCTTTGTTCAGACTAGTTTCAGGGAATTTGGGGAGGTGGGTTTGGGCATGTAAACTTAGGGTATATAAGGTTTTCAGAAAAACTGGTCAGGGTCCTTGGCTAAGAGGAGACTCTGCCTTGGGCCTGCCGGTGTAATAAACTGCACTCCACTATCTGCATTGTCCTTCTGAGTGAGTTTGTTTCCCAGAACGTGTGGCTACTACACTAGAACAGTGCCAGACACATGGCAGGTGATGAATGATGAATATTCACTGATACACGATTATACTCCTTCCTGACTCATTGGCCGATGCTTGGAAATCCACAGTCCATTCCTTTAAAGTACACATCTCTCTAGAAGCAGGACTTTAGGTAGCTCAGGTAAGAAGTTTTGTATTCATCAAACTCCTCAGTACAACATACATGAGTGTTGTTCCATATGAGGTTCCTTCTGTGTGTGTGTGTGTGTGTGAGCTGCTACCCTCACTGTTCTCCTTCCCTCTGCACCCATCATCCACCACCACCCCTAAGCCTGCTATAAACAACTGCTCTCATGTATTTGGCATACATTTGTAAATATATTTTCATCCTTGTAAACTGCTGTTTAGTGGGGGTGCCATTTTTATTTTATAGAAATGGTTCTCTTTCTTAACCTTTCACTCACACTGTGTTCTTGCAACCTGTGTTGCTGTGTGTAGGTCCTGTTCCTAACATGACATTCTATCCTGTGTCTCCATGTTTTATTATTGGTTCCCACGTTTTATGACTTATTACTTGTAAACCACCTCTGCTTCACTGCTCTGCAGACATCACAGCACTAAGCAACCTCATTGCATCCAAGTCATTTTAATGGTAATTTTGGAGAGTATTTTTGAAATAGTTACGCAGAGAGTATTTTTGAATAGTTACCCAGGAATAGGTCTACTGGGCCATAGACATAACCTAATTTACTAGACACAGCAGAGTCAGTATTTATTCAGTATTTATTCTCTTCATTTACTAGACACAGCAGAGTCAATATTTATTCTCTCGTATCAGTGAAGTAATATTTCTGTTTTCTAAGATACACGCACACACATGACATCATTCAGGTCTTTTTAGAGGTTTAAAAAGGCATCTCATTGCTAAAATTAGCATTTTTCATATGTTTTCAGCCACTATGTCCTTTTTTATAAATCGATTGTTTACATCAATTGCCCATTTTTTTAATGGGCTTTGGTCTTTCATTGTTATTGTTAGTGATAATTTGTGAATGTACCCTATATATTTTATGTATTATTTTCTTTTGGGTTGTAGGCATAACAAACTCTTCTCCCAATTTGTGTCCTGCCTATTAACTTTGTCTACTTCTCCTTTGTTGAACAGAAAATGTGATTTGGATGTCATCTTAAATTTCTTTTTTTCATTGTATGATTTGTACTTGCCAAGGTTTTGTGTAGAAAGTCTCCCTTCATCCTTAGGTCACAAAGATATTTCTCTGTCTTTTCTTGTTTTCACCCTATAATTTTGCCTTTCACAATCAGGTTTTTAATGCCTTTTGTATATGATGGAAAGTAGGGGATCAGTTTTATTTTTTCCACTTAATGAGACAGTTTTCCCAACACAGTTACTAAAACAGTGAATCCTTTATCATATGTGAATTTCTCATTAATAAACAGTTATCTTTGAGCTCTCTGCTTTTTTCCCATTGATTTATTTGGTTTTCTCTTTTTGTTTTTGAGCCAGTTCCATATTTTTTATTACTGAGTCTTTATATCTAGACGTCTACCCTCTTTTCTCTACTTTTTCAAGGCTGGCTTAGCTATTCATGAACTTTTGGCATATATTTTACATAAATTTTATAACAGACTTGTCAAGTTCCTGGAAAAATGCTGCAGAAACTTTAGAATATCGTTTAAGTTAAAGACTAATTCAGAGAGAATTAGCATCTTTAGAATATGAATTCATCCCATTCCAGAGCATTTACCATCTCTCGGCTACATAAATAAGATCTTCTTTTATAACCTTTGATAGTGTTTCCAAATTGTCTCCCTGAGGTCTGGTTATATTTTTAATTCCCAGCTACATCACAGTAGAAGATATTAAGCTGTTATTAATCACTTTCCCTTGGTGGTGAATGAGTACCAACTTGGCTTGGAGACAGAGATTATGGGATGCTCATTTCCTAAAAACAAAATGAGTATGCGGTTTTCTTCAAGGTCAGTAGAGAGGAGAGCTAGAGGTATCCAGCAAAGAACAAGCTAGAGACTAGCTGCTGCTGCTGCTAAGTCGCTTCAGTCGTGTCCGACTCTGTGCAACCCCATAGACGGCAGCCCACCAGGCTCGGCCATCCCTGGGAGACTAGCTAGGGTCCCTAAACATGAACTTTCTCTGCTTTTCAGTTCTGTTCGAAGATATAGCCCTGTCAGCACCCAGGACAACTTCCTACCGTGTCCACCCTCCTTCTTAACACTTTACCCACAAAGACACTTGTCAACCATAGGCACCTTTCTCTCCTTCCTGAAGACTAAACCCTATAAGTCTGTACTTTACCTCATCTTAAAGGGAACTTACCCACGGGGATGTCATAATATAAATGAGTACAGTTCCCTCTCTAGTAATACCAAGTACTCAAACTGACTTAAATGATAAAAGAAAGTAATGTTTATGCAATTTCTCACTACTCTAGGGCATAATCACAGAATTTGGCATTGTCTTCTTAATGTCTGTCCTTTACTAGCATAGATTTTTTTTAAATCTGTAGATCCATCCCAGTCTCTCTTTTCATTGATTATTTTAACTAGTAAATCACTATTTAAAAATCCTAATTCACACTTGCTTATACCACCAGATATTCAAAGTCATTGCTAATTACCTATTATCTGTGAATCTTTTATCCCAACTCTCTAATCAATTTTAGGATTATCAGTTTTTCTCACAATCTTTTACCCAGCTTAAATTGTATTTTAAAATGTTGCTTTAAAAATTCATATTGAAAATTCTGTGTATCTTAATGCAGTTTTACCAAACTTTCTCAGTCTCTAATGGGAAAATTGTGGGCCAAGTAAACTAGACCTTTCCTAGGTTTTCTTGACCCTGTTGAACTTGTTAAAATCCAACTGATAAAATACAGTTCCAATTCTGAGGTAATTTGGTTTTAAAATATCACAAATGTCAGTCCTGAGAAAATGCCTCCTTTCCTTTTTCTTTGTCTCTGTCCTAATTCAAAGGCTGTTTGTGCTATAAATAGGGTGAAGCATTACCAATTTAGGTTAGTTGGACAAGATTTCACTCTAAATCAGTGGCAAGTCTGAAATGCAATATGTTTTAAAAGTGCCATTTTGTTATTACTTCCAAATTCTTAACAACCAGGCAAACTAAGCTAATCTATTTCAGTCTCTTTAACAAATATCTGTTTTGTTTCTATTAGAATATAGTACCAAGTCAGGATTCTTGAACCCATGTTTAATACTTTTTAAAAATACAGTAATAGTTAACATAGTAATTTGGTTTAGTAGCCTTAGGATTTATTTGAAGTGTGAGGAAGTACTTTTGAGAGGAAACATAAGAAGTAACTAAATACTGACCAGAGAACTAGAATTGAAATTGACCTCATGTTAGTTCATGAATGCAGCTTTAGAGAAATTAGAAGTACCTACAGGCCCTTCAATGAGTAGGGAGGGAATTATATATAAGAACCAGATGGAAATAGTATTGTAATACTTAAAAGGCTAGAAGAGAGGGGAGTTAACAATAAGTAACAAACGAGTGGAAACATACAGCTGAATGGGTCAAAGAGGAAATATCTGAGTGAGGCTTACCAGGAAGTAGAGCAGCGACAGTAATGTGTGCTGGATGAGAAAAGGGGGAATCTGCTTTATTTATTCACTTATTCATTTGCCCATTGTAACATCAGCTCCATAAGAGCACAGGTTCTCTGTGGCACTGTGCTTAGAACATAATTTTCTATGTGTATGTTCCAGTAATGAAAGTTTTAACATCACTATTCCTCAGAATCAGTGACACCTTTTCAGCAGTGACCCTGTCCACATTTTCTCTAATTCAGACAATAATTTCCAGGGCTGTTTCTGTTCAGTTCTATACTTCTCAAGAAGGCTTGACCTTCACTCTCTATTCAGGTTTCTCTTCTTAGGTTATGGACAAAGCCAAGGCCATACTTGTTGATTTCTAGAGCTTATCCTACACATCCTACATCTAGTCTCTTTTCAAACATACTCTCTCCAAGCATGATAATTCCTACTTCTTTATCTTCAGAACTCAGTGTAATAATGACAGCTGAATATCTGCCATGTGCCTAGTACTGTCTTGGGCTTTGGGGGATGCAAAATGACTAAGACATGGCCCTGACCTCAAGAAGCCTATTAACACAATTGATTTTATAACATTTTTAATTCAAGTGCTATGTCCCAGGCACTGGACGGACACTAGGGGTGCACAAATGAATAAGGTGAATTTATTGCTTTCGGAGCACTCAGAGTATAATGCAGATGGTGATTACTCAAAGAGAAAAATAATATTCTATGTAGTATTAACCTACAAGTTAACATTAAAGGAATAAAACATGTTATAATGGAATTATAATCATTCCAGTAGAGGTGTCTGATTAGAAACTGATACTGGAAACTCATTCAAGACTGCAAGATGTTGAATCTGAGTAAAACGGTTAATATTATTAATTTTGCGATCAGTTTAAAGAATGGAAGAGGGTTTCCTAAGGAGAGGAAATGAGAGGGAAAACAAACCCTGGTGAAGGGGCTGATAGAACTGAAATGACCAATTAGATTAGAATGGAATGGTTTGAGAAATGGTGGCAAAGGCGAGGTGGGGGTATGTAGTGTAACAGCAGCTTTGAATACCAGCCAGAACAGTCTGAACTTGAGACAGTGGGCAATAGAGAGCCATTACGGATCCCTGGGTGGGAAGATCTCCTAAAGGAAGGCACAGCAACCCACTCCAGTATTCTCGCCTGGCGAATCCCACGGACTGAGGAGCCTGACAGGCTACAGTCCGTGGCATCTCAAAGAGTTGTACATGATTGAAGTGACTTAGCATGTACAGACAGTTGTGCATGGAAGGGACTTGTATAAAGCAATAACCTAAAAAGATAGCCTGAGAGTTATCGGAGCATGAATCCAAGAGGCAGAAACTGGCATCAAGGAGACGAGCTAGGAGACTGTGACAGCAACAGCTGGGGTACTGGTGCCATAAGAAACCGTGAAGACAGGGACTCCCTGGCAGGCCAGTGGTTAGGACTGCAGGGGGTGTGGGTTCTACCCCCGGTCAGGGAACTAAGATCCCACATATCCTGTGGCATACCCCAAAAATATATAAATAAAATTGTTAAATGTTAAATAAATAAAATTTAAAAACTTTTCAAAAACACAAAATAAGCAAACAATGAAGAGAATGGTCAGAAGCCAAATATACTTGAGAGTTAATGCTAGTTTGAGTTTGTGACAAAAAAACTATTTAATATTTTCAGACAATTCGGTATAAAGAAAAAAAATGTCAGCTACTTAAAGTGTTTTAGGAACGAGTGATCTGTGAGGCATAGTCCCATAGAGTGCTGGTGATCAGCCTGAATGGTCTGCCTAACAGTTGGCATATCCAGAGTGTAGAGGTGCCATATGTCGGGGGAGGGGGGCCCTGAGAAGCTGCAGCCACTTAGGAGAAAGAGATCAGTGAAATAGGAAACGGTGACTCTGAGGGAAACTTCGGCCAAATTTAGAAGCTTTGGAAGGAATCATTAGACTGCTGCCATTGATTGTATCTCAGCAGCCCAAAGGCTTCTAACCAACTTTCTCCTTTTAGTTGTTCCATGAGCCCAACAGATTCCATTCTATTCTCAGGGATTACTCCTCCTCTACTCCAGCTGAAATGACTGGGGTAGGGGGGCAGAAGTGGATGGGGTGATGGGATGGGTAACTAATTGGAATAGAGATGAAACATGGCTTCCCCTGTGGAATGGAGTGCAGTCGGGGGAAAGGATAAGAATGGCATGCTGGGGGCACAGAGCTTATATGTTTTGGAGAGAGGGGTAAAAGGGAATTGTTGGCTCCTGGATTTTGTCCTCATAGAATTGACCTTCTCACCTAAGACAGAGATCTGCTAAGTGAAAACTACTAGAAAACAAACATTCTAGTTGCTTTGACAGCTTCTCAACCGAGCCTGGGAAGGAGCGTGAACTGAGTAAGACCAAAACCCTTCTACTCAGACACTCAGACATCTGGAGGCAACTGAGTAATGAAAACAGACATCTTCAGCTTCAGTGTAGACTGTCCTCATCTCCACACGTTCTCAACAGAGGGAAGCCTGGAGGAGAGTTGTTTATGCTGAATTTGACCCCAAGGCAGGACTTTATCCAAAAGCATCAAGGATAGGACAAGAGACGTTCTTGCTTGAGGAAGATCTTTGACATGACCTTTTAAACTCTCTTTCATACAAACACCCCTCGCAGTTCACTGTTGGGCTCTTCTCCCCATACCCAATCCTCCAGCCCCACCCAAAAGCTCTCTTTTGGGGGTCCCTAAGAATTGAATTAAAATCCTTTAACCTGGCTTCATCTTGGTCTCTGAATCTGATTTTTTCTGCTAACCACTTAGACATTTTCAGGCTGTTCTCAGCCAACCATGAAAATATGCCCCTGTTGGGCTTTCAGAAACTCTGCCAGATCCTGAGACTGAGAAAAAAAGAAAGGACATTTGATGATGTCAGTATAGTTTCTGTTGGAAGGAAAAGAGGCGGTTTATCTGTGGACAGCATGACTGAGTCACACGTTCTAGTCTTTCTTTCCTTTTCCTCATTAATAACGGGGTCAATTGTTTGCATTTCTCAAAAACTACTATCTTCAGTTAGAATTGATTTGAAGCAAAAGTGTGGAATAAAACAAGGGTGCTTTGGGACCTTCGACTCTTCCTTTCCACATCATTTCATTCACCATCTCTCTAGGTCCAACTTCTTCCCCAGACTCTTTTATATCACACTAAGTCATAAATCATAAAACTAGTATCAACCATAATTTTCAGCTGCTGCCTATGTTTTATCTCATTTGCTTTTCATAATAACCTCTCAAATTATGTTATTCCAAATTCTGCAGAGAAGAAATACGAGGATCAGAAAGCGAAATAACTTTCTCCAAGTCACACAGCTACACAATGACAACTTTGGAGCTAATGAAGGGTTTTTTCCCTCCTCATGCTATCTCAGAGTGAGGTGTCAAGCTAAATGCATCTCCAATGATAGGATTTCAGGTATTAGTGATCCAGGCAAAGCAAAGATTTGGTTAGCAAAGAAAGCTTCCTGGAATCCATGAATCTATACCACTTTCTCTTCCACTAAGTCACATGGTACCTTGTGTTCATTCCTATCATGGCACATGTGAATTTGAATGTAAACTGCCTGACTATTTCTCTATCTCCCCAACTACATGGTCGATTCCACCAGAGCAGGGAGCATGGACAGGTCAGTTTTTATTTGCTTCTCCCTGTAATTCCATTAAATACTGTGGTCTGTCTGAGTCCGTCTGTCTGTCTCTCTCTCACATACATGCACATATTCTCCAACACTTTATAGGCATGGCCTGGAGTAAAATGAAAAGAACAAGAAGTGAGGTGATGGCTATCCTACATAACATCCAACAAATGACATGATTACTCAAACTGAACCAAGAGAGTATTTTTAATAGGAGGTCTCCCTCTACATTAGGTGCAGAGATTGAGAGAGAATGATAAGGAAGTAAGAGTGCGATGGATATAGAAAGGAGATAAGGAACAAACCACCCCCTTCCTTATTTTGTGAAGGATAAAGTCTGCACCTATGTGATCCCAGCCTCGCTGTGGTTCATTCTCTGAGCTAAGATCAGACCTGGAATTTCACTCAAAGAAGTCTTCTCAAAAAGGATGCTGTCTTCATGTATCACAAAAGTTATCCAGTTCTTACCACCATGTGCAGACACATATGCCCCCAGAGTGACCCAACTCCAAAGACTGCCCAGGTTCACAGCTTTCCCACTCTCTGCACAGTTATCAGGCCATCCTGAGGGCACTCTAGATGAAAAACTGAAGCTGTGAGTAATTGTTCGTCAAATCCATTTCACCTGCCTTCACTATTCAAGCTCATTTTAAGACTTGCGTGTCCTCCAAGTGTCTTGTAGCCTAAACAATATTTGCCCAAGTGGTTTTCCAGGAACGTGAAATCAGCTGTGTCTAGTCGGAACTGAACTGGTTGAGACTAGTTAGGACCACGAGCTCTCCAACTGGACATGCGTGAGGATCAACTCATGATCATTTGACCTTAGAGAGGCCAAAAACTCCACCCTCAGATGGTGCTAAGCACCTCTACATTTAAGCCTGGAGCTTAATTACACCTGCCCAGAACCACAACCACTGCACCTTTTTTCAATCACCTTTCCCCAGGCTTCCCATGCCTCAGACCACTCTGCAGCTTCATTCCTCATCCCATAAATACCCTGAGCCCCCAGCTTTCAGGGAGGGGGATCTGATACTTGTTCTCCCATCTCTTCTCTTGACTGCCTTGGGAATAAACCCTGCTTTTGCTCCAAACCCTGGCACCTCAGGATTTTGTCTTGCTGCGCTCAGGCAAACAAACCTGGCTGGATAACAAACCCACAAAGGCAGCCACAGCTCACCTTCTTCACTAGACCTGTTCTCTTCCACCTTATGTTGAACCCAGACTGTGCAGGGTGCCCAGCGTTTCAGCTGTGGAGGCACAGCCTCAGCAGAAACATGCCGTGCCCTGGACCTTACCTCCTGTCCCAAACCTTATCAAAAATTGTTTCCACTACCCATTGTAGCAGCAGGTAATTATTTGAAACAATTTGTTGTTACTGTTGTTGTTGTTTTTTAGTCACTAAGTTGTGTCTGAGTCTTCTTGACTCTGTGGACTGTAGCCCACCGGATTCCTCTGTCCATGGGATCTCCCAAGCAAGAATATTGGAGTGGATTGCCATTTCCCTCACCAGGGGATCTTCCCAAACCAGAGATCGAACCTGCCTCTCCTGCATGGACAGGCGAATTCTTTACTACTGAGCCACAAGGGAAGCAACTGAGACAGTAATGGCTAACTAATCTAAGCACTAATAGCTAAGAAATTCTAACTGCCAATAAGCATTTTTGCATAAGTCTTTAACATTTTAGCTCAAAGGAATGACTGGTGGGAAGCTGATACAAAAAGACCGGCTTGTAGAGGAAAGAGTTTGGATACGTGTCTCTGGGCAACTTTCTTTGCCTCTTATGAATGTGTTGATCTAGGCCTTATCCTGACCCTCTGACTTTCTTAAAACATTAAAATTTCTGTGACTTCTTTGGAAATATTTGTGGTTGGCTGCATTCACTGTAGTTGAGATAGAGTAGAGGATTTTTCTTATATTCTCACATAAGATCCCAGAATGTACGACTGCATTATTTGGCACCAGATTGACTTGGGGGACTTTATAGCATGCATACTACTTTATAGCACCCATACTACTATGGGTCACTCTGGTGGCTCAGATGGTTAAGAATCTCCCTGCAAGGTGGGAGACCTGGGTTCGATCCCTGGATTGGAAAGATCCCCTGGAGAAGGGAATGGCTGCCCGCTCTAGTATTCTGGCCTAGAGAACTCCATGGACTGTATAGTCCATGGGGTCGCAAAGAGTCAGACACAACTGAGCAACTTTCACACACTACTGGGTAGCCAGGATGTCCAGAAAATCTCTTCCAGAGACCCTTCTGAGAACCTGTTCTAATATCATGTTTGCCTATGGGATTCCCCTGCATCACCCTGGTGGTTTAGTATTCTCGACAATGACATACACGATGAAGGGGATTGAAGGAAAGAACTGGAAGCCAGCATCACTTAACCTCAAGAGCCACAAATGCTTCCTTCTTTCATTTTTTCACACCCACAACCAAAACTCTACCTTGATCGTTTGAGATAATCCACTTTCCTAGATGTCTATATTTGTCACACGAAGTTGCTAGATGCTGGCAAAAGCATCATTCATCATAACGATTTAAATTAACTGAATTAATTTGAAATAAATTAAAAGTTCTGACATTCTGATAGAGGTTCTGTCCTGAAATCCTGATATGGGCACCTAAAACCTTTCCATGAATTTACTAAAAGTCACTTCTTTCCACGAGTCAGTCTCTCACAAGAGCATTTATTGAATGACTTCCGTGTGCCTGACGCTGGTCTAGTCCTCATTACGCAGGAGGAAAGAAAGATAAGGAACAACTCCCCATCTTATATTTGAGTCAATGAGACAAACAGAAAGAAGTAGCAAATTGGAAACATTAAAATAACAGATGGTGCTGACATTAAATATGATAGAAATTTAGAGCAAGGTGAGTGCTGGGCTGTACCCTGTAGGTCTACAAGCCCTGTGCTTGACCAGCCTCAAGACCGAAGAAAGAGCCCTGAGTCATCGACAGACGTAGATGGTTGAATGGACAGGAATCTTACTTGTCTGAAGCACGGTCCTGGAGCAACACCCCACCATGTTATGAAGGCTTCACTATGGGGAGCAAGCCAGTTATAGGGGTAGGTTGCCAGTTATAGAATGATGTCAGGTTGACACATTGGTTACCAGGGAAACCAGGAGAAGAGCAGACCTTTCACTGCCCCTTTGATAAGCTATCATAGTGGAACCTTTCTGATCTAAAGTTTAGAACAATCATAAACTGATGCCGGGGGAAAGTACATAGGCATTTACTGATTCAGCTCTATGATTAAGACAGAAATGTAGTCAGGTAAGTAGGGTGTAAGTGAAGTGGCACTGATTGAGCAGGGGGTATGCAAAGAGCAAGAGAACACCCATCTTAAATGGCAGGATCATAGTGAGAAACATGTACAAATTTCTTGTTAAAAATCTCTCCTGTTATAAATCTTGCTATCTTCCTTTTTCTATTTCTATTAGAGAAGAGAAAGGAATTTGACCTTCAGGGCCCCAAGTGAAGCTAAAGAGTTATCCTTGACCATTCACAGTCTTCTGCTCTGAGACATACACAAAGGAATCCAAATGCAGGGTAACATGACTTTGGAATATCAACCTTTTAGACTAGCAGAGACTCAGCCCAAAACACAGGCACCCCTTTAGATGTCATGCCCCAAACACTGAGAGAATAAGGCAGAATCATTTGAAATTAGGGAATCCCATTTTAGCAGAAGTGGAAGCATCACAAGCACTGTACACTGCTTTGAATTGTCATCAACAGATAATTAATAGAAAGTTAAAATCTCTTGACTAGGGTGTGGGGGAGGTAGTAAGAATGCATGCATTTGTCAAAATTCATAGAACAGTGCTTTGAAAAAGGATGCAATTTACTAAACGTAAATTATATCTCAATAAACCTGATAAAAGAAGAGAAAGAAGGAAGGAGGGAAGGAACAGAGGGAGGGAGGCAGAAAAGAAGAATTTGGCTAATGTTTGACTCTTGTACTCTAAAATCTAATTGGGATTGAAAAATTAAAATGGGGCTTACCCAAAGAAGGTATTAATGCCCAGTTTTAAGGCAACAGTTTTCTCCTGAATAAAACTTCTTGATAATAGAATAGAATGAACTGTCTTGTAAAAGAACAAATTCTTATCATTAGACTGTGACCCATACTATATAGAATTTACTCTGCTAGGTGGTTTGCATGGCCCATTTGTGACCCTTACCAATCTTGGAGGATTTTCCAAGAGAGGTATTTTATAGATGAGGAAACAGAGACTCAGAGGACTGATGTGATGGCTGTTTGGTGATGGAGCAGAATCTCTTCATGAGTTGGGTAGATATGCATCGATTCCAAAGAAGTGTCCATTGCTCTGTTGGACATGTTTATCACTGTCATGGATCTGGCCCTATCTTTACAGGGTACAATATACCTAATGAACAACAATCATCTTAAAAGGCCATCATCTTACGTATGTCAAGCACTTACAGTGTATCAAGTGTGTTGGGGTGGGGGTGAGGGGATGAGGGACACAGGAAGTACAAGGCAGGTGTACTTACCCCCAGACTAGGGAAATATGAAGAAGTGGCATCTAAGCTAAGATCTGATGGCTAAACGAGGTCTCAATGGGAGTGGGGTGGCCTGGGGTGCCAGGGAGGGGGTGAGGGCTTAGTTTTGCGTGAAGGAAATAACATGTGGGAAGACCAGGAGTTAAAAAGGAAAATAGTACATTCAAATAACTGAAGTAAGTTCCGTATGACTTCAGTGCTATAGAAAGATTAACGAGAAATCTTCCCCAGATATGCACATGACTCACTCTGTCACCTCCTTCAGGGTTTCTTTCTCTCTCCCCGTCTTTAGGATCAATTTTTCATTCCCAGGGATTTTCCATATACCTTCCAACCCCATGCTTAGGTTCCCCATTATCAACATCCCACACCGGAATGGCTCATTTGTTACCACTGATGAACCTCCACTGACGCACTGAAAATGAAAGTCACTCAGTCACGTTCGACTCTGTGACCCCATGGACTGTACAGTCCCTGGAATTCTCCAGGCCAGAACACTGGAGTAGGTAGCCATTCCCTTCTCCAGGGGATCTTCCCAACCCAGGGATCGAACCCAGGTCTCCTGCATTCCAGGTAGATTCTTTACTGTCTGGGACATCAGGGAAACCCCCATTGACACATTATTATCACCCCAAATCCCTCAGATATTTGCTATAAAACTCCTTCTCTAGAAGCCCCCCCCCCCATCCACCCTGGCAACTGCAGACACCACCTACCATATAAATTCACTATTTTCTTTTTTTATTAGCCACCTCTTGCTATGCAACAAGGGCTACCCTGGTAGTTCAGATGGTAAAGAATCCACCTGCAATGCGGGAGACCTGGGTTAGATGTAACAAATTGTCCCCAAACTTGGAAGCTTAAAGCAACAAACATATGTTATCTCATATCATTTCTAAAATTCTGGCTCTAAAATTTGTCATGAGGATTTTGTCATCGAGATGACCAGGGCTGCAGTCATCTGAAGGTTCTTTTCCATGACTCCTGTTGAGAGTCCTTGAGTTAAAGAATCTGACACATCATGGATGTCACAGAGGGATTCTTCTATCAATTGCTGAATTTGAACCCCAGTCCTCTAATGAACTTTCTGACTCAGAGTGTGGTCCGTATCACCATGGCACAAGCCTCATCAGCTCCACTGCTGGAGGCATGGTCCAGAGTTCCACTTTCTGATGATGTAGTCTTACAATTTGGAAATTATTTGCTGTAAACAACTGACAAATTTTAGCTGTGGGGGAAATTATGATTCACTGACTCATGAAAGTCTCAGACTTTTCATCATATCATTGAAGAACAAATGTCCCGGGACTTCTCCGATGGTCCAGTGGTTGGAAATCGGCCTGCCAATGCATGGGACACAGGCTCAATCCCTGGTCCAGGAAAGTTCCACCGGGCAAGGAAGCCCACGTGCCACAACCACTGAGACTGTGCTCTAGAGCCCGTGCTCTGCAACAAGAGAAGTCACCACAATGGGCAGCCTGTGCAGCACAGCTAGAGAGCAGCCCCTACTTGCTACAAGCAGAGAAAGCCCCCACACAGTAACAAAGACCCACTGCAGGCCCAAAATAAATATTTTTTTAAAAACTTAAAAAAAATAATAACATGTTCCAAAATACGTAAACAAAAGAGACATATTAGGCCAAGCTATGATCTCAGGATGATATCCCATTCCGTTTTTAAAAATTGGGAACAACTGCTTAGAGAAGAGACTAAGCAAAAAAACATTTCCCCCAGCATCGTGCGAAATCAGAATAATGGCAGCAACAACAATGATGAGACAAAACTTTAAATGATGTTTTAGGCAGCACTTCCATTCTGAGGATGAAGAAAAGCAAAACAGCCCCCAGAATAAAGCTATGAATAAAAATATTCCTAGGATTTTCTGCACATTTTTGCATAGCAAAAACAGAAATCTGTAATCTGAAAAATGAAGCTCTCTTGTGATCCTGCCCCCCAGAAAAATCCTCTTTAACAGCCTGGTGCATAGTCCTCCATATTTTTGCTCTAAGTATGCTAACTCAATCATTTTACAAAAGTGAGGTCATGGCACACACAGTTTTGTATTTTTATTTTTGTGTTTCATTTTTTAAGGTTCTGCTTAAGTCAATATATATTTTTTTAAAAAGTCCTGCTTAAACCTGTTTATAACCATGTCTAAAAAATTATACCACAGGAAAGAATATTTTCTTTCCTTGGTGGCTATAGATGATCATCCAACAAATGGGGTATTTGAGTCCCTCAGCCCTATGGCAATCTTCATCAGGAGGAAAGACGGGTACGTCAATATGATACAACTATTCTAGCTGTAAGCCCATCATTTTTCTACAAAAATAATCAATGACATAGAAACATTGCATTGTGCAAACATTATGCAAAAGGTAATCTGTTGCCTACTTTAAAGCTGGAATTTTCTTCAGTGCTGGAAATGGTTGTTGTTGCTGAAACTCAAGGAATGAGAGGAAGCAGAGCCAAGCTGAGACGTGTTTCTGAAGGCATAAGAAAGGTAGAATGTTAAAAGATTCCAGAAACGTGGGATGAGGGGGTTGACTTTCTTTTTCCCCCAAAAATGGCACTCTCTGATGTCAGGGGAACTATTTACTCACATGAAGGAGTGAACTTTCAATTTTAAAGGATACGATGAATTGGTCAATTAAATATATACCAAGTTATCATACACTTCCAAATTGAAAGTTCATTCCTTCACTCAGCAAACAGCTGTACCTTACTTCCTCCACGCTGGCATCTGGGCTATGTTCTAAGGATGATACACAGTTCTTTTCTTCAATGGGTTTAAAGTATACAAAGTCAGAGGCAGAGTTTTCTGAACATAGAGAAAACACTCCAAACTAGAAATCCTCTGAGCTGACTTGTGAAGGGAAATACAACTTACGCAGCCCAAGAGGCATGTGCAAAATCACCTTTGAGTAACTGTGTGCAAATATGTGAGGATGAAAGGCTTATGTGAAAGGGAGAACTAGAGAGAAATGAGGCTGGAGAGAAACGCAAGGGATATTAAAAGATCCTAATTCTTGCAAGTGTGTACTTTATCCTGAAGGCAACTGTACCTGAGCAGGACCCTGTGGGGCCCTCCTGGGACAGACCTTCCCCCCACCCACCCACTGATGTCCCCTACCCCCTCTTGTTTGTAGAAAACTTTTAGCTTCCTAGGCCTTCTCCAAGTTCCAAAGAATAAATTTAATCAGAGAAGTGAGAAAATGTAGGAAAAAAGGGAGAACAGTCAAGCCAGACAAAATAATGATAGTTTAACCATTAAACAAAGTCAAGGACCTTTAGTTCTTTTTTTTTAAATTAATTTATTTTAATTTAATATTGTGATGGTTTTTTGCCATATATTGACATGAATCAGCCATGGGTGCACATATGTTCTCCCATCCTGAGCACCCCCTTCCACCTCCCTCCCCACCCCATCCCTCTGGGTTGTCTCAGAGCACTGGCTTTGAGTGCCCTGCTTCATGCATTGAACTTGCACTGGTCATCAATTTTATATATGATAATGTACATGTTTCAATGCTATTCTCTCAAATCATCCCACCCTCTCCTTCTCCCACAGAGCCCAAAAGTCTATTCTTTACATCCATATCTCTTTTGCTACCTTTCATATAGGATCATTGTTACCATCTTCCTAAATTCCATATATATGCATTAATATACAGTATTTGTGTTTCTCTTTCTGACTTACTTCACTCTGTATAATAGGCTCCATACACATCATTAGAACTGACTCAAAGGACTATAGATAATATTCTGAGCCACATCTTTTGAGGTGTTTTGCAAATATTGAAACTCCCACCAGGGGAAGAAGTTACCTGTATGCTGCTCATAAGCACGTAGACCCCAGACTGGCTGGAACCAGAAGACTGATGAAGCTGACTCCCGATTACCTCACCATCAACCAATCAGAAGGATGCCCACAAGCTAATAATCCACACTACAACCCTTTCCTTCACCCTGCCTTTAGAAACATTTTCCTGAAAGTCACTGGAGAGTTCAAGCCTTTCGAGCAGTAGCCATTCACATTCCTTGTTGGGCACCCTGTAGTAAATGCTGCACTTTCCTTCACCAAACCCGGTGTCACAGATGGGTTTTACTGCGCTCGGGTGAATGGACCCAAGTTAGGCTTAGTAATGCATTGTCAAGGTACAGAAAGCTTACAGTGCCAGAAACCAATGAGCTCCTACTTGTTCTTTAGAAACAGCATTCTGATGAGACTGAAAAGAATAGTATTGGCAAGATTGGAGATAGAGAAGCGAGTTAGGAGGTTGATGCAGAAATGGGAAGATAGTGGGATAGAGTGGCTGATTTGGGTGGAGAGAAAAGTGATGGGTGCAAAACACATGAATAAGACAGATCTAAGACAACTAGAATTTACAGATGGATGGCACATTAAGACAGAGGGAGAAGAAAAAAGTTGACTACTCTGAGTTTTCTACCCTGAATAGCAAACAAATGGGGTCTCATTCACAGGGCAGCTAAAAGAAGAGCAGCTTGGAGAGAGAAAAATGATTAGTCAGTTTGGTTTGGACCACATTAGTACAGAGGTCCAAGTAAGCTACTGGATAGAAGGATAAGGATCTGAGCAGAAATACCCGATCAGCTTATTAGATTATTATTTACTAGAAACTCATCATCTTATTGATAGTTACTGAAGTCACGGGCAGGGATGAACTCACCCAGAGAAAGGATGTAGAGTATGAAGAGTTTCCATAGAGAAGTAAAGACATTTAATCAGTAAATGTGCTAAAGTGATGCTGAAATTGCGATTTCTGCGGAGTACAGTGAGAACAGAAAGGGTGTGGTCAACTCTACTTGGAAAGCTTAAACTGAGTGTGGTAAGTCGAGTAATCTCTCACACATGGACAAGGAAAGAAAGATCACAGCAAGCAGAGGGCATAACTAATGAATGACATGGAAATGTGGAGCAGCACAAGGTGTTTGGGAAACCATGGATAGTTTGGAATTGCTAGAGGGTAGGATGCACAGAGGGGTAAGAAAAATTTGTCAAGAAAAGAAACTAATAGAAGTAAAACAGGCTAAGTCCTAGAGGGTCTTGTTCTAGTGCTCAGGAGTCAGGATATCATCACCTGTGGAACTTGGTTTCCTCTGATGGCAAATGGGTATAACTGTACACTGTGAGAAGTATGTATAATGTGCATCAGGTCTCTAGCACACTGCCTGGGACACAGAAGCAGGAAGTAAATGCTAGCTTTGCTTTGATAGAACTCTCACTCTGGCTGTAGTCTGGGAGATAGATTGAAGTCATGAGAATAGGGGTACAATACTGAAAACAGGCAGGAGAATCGAGAAACCAGTGAAACATTGTAGGTAAGCAACAAGAGCCTAGCTCAAAGGGGGAGCAAAGTGAAGGAGGATGAGCTGAGAGATATCAGATGTAGAATCAACCACCTGGGGGCTGGAGATGGGGGTATGGGATCAGAGAAGTCAAGAAGCACAGGCTCATCTCCCTGGGTGGCACTGTTTTTGAAACTGGGGACCATTTTGGGGAGAAACGGCAACGAGGTAGTGAGTACAGTTCAGGATTCTGAACTGGGGAAGCCTGTGGAGTACAGTTAAACAGTTGGATATACAGGTATAGAGTTTAGGAGAAGGTTTAGAGTCTTTTCTAGAAGAGAAAGGGATTGTTTTGGAGCATCTATAAAATGAGAGGAGCAGTGGGGTCCAAAGAAGTCCTAAATAATGCCAATGTTTAAGGAATGATAGAGAAAGAGGAGCTGGATTTAAAAATACAATTAACTCTCACTATTCAAGGTAGTTAAACTCTTTCTCCCCCAAGTTTATTGAGATGTAATTGATATAAGATATGCAAGTTTAAGGTATACACATGATCATTTGATACACACATGTATATACTGTGAAATGATTACTAAACTCAGGTTAATTGACACTTTTATCACTTTACATAATGACTATTTTTTGTGTGTGTGGTGATAAGACTTAAGATCTACTCTCTTAACAACTTCCAAGTATATAACACAGTATTATTAACTATAGTCACCATGCTGTAATTAGATCTTCAAATTTTATTCATCTTATAACTGGAAGCTTGTCCCCTTGGACCAAATTTCCCACACGCCCCACTCACACCCCAGCCCCTAGCAACCACCATTCTCCTCTCGGTTTCTAGGAGTTCACTTTTTTTTTTAGATTAGATACAAGTGAGACCCATAGGATATTTCCTTTTCTCTTATTTCACTTAGCATAATGCCCTCAGGTCCATTCATGTGGTCACAAAAGGCAGGATTTCATCCTTTTTGTGGCGGAATAATATCCAATGGTGTATATTTCTATGCATGTGTAACACATGTGCTTTTGTGTTTATCTGTTGAGAAATACTTAGGTTGTTTCCATGTCTTGACTGTTGTAGATAATGCTGTGGCGAACACAGGGGTACAGATAACTTTTCAAGAGAGTGATTTCATTTCCTTCAGATATACCCAGAAGTGAGATTGCTGGATGATGTGGTAGTTCCATTTTTAATCTTTTGAGGAACCCCCATGCTTTTTCTGTAATGGTTGGTGGTCATGGTCCATAAAGTCTCCATGAACACTGAATTGGCAAATATGGAGCAATGCTCTCAGGGAAAATACAGGGTTAGGTTCCTGCAAGTCTCTGGTCACAGCATTTTTAGCAACATATCAATTATAACCATTTTTTAAACCTGTGATTCTGTTTAAAAACACCTTTTTTCATATATATATATATAGTTGATTCATTACCATTGAACTTGGAACCAATAACACTATAGCTCATGCTTGAATGAAACTTATCTAATTCACATATTTCACATCACATGTATTTTCTCTGTAAGGCACATCACATCAACCTTTATCTGTAAGGTCTGTAAGGTGTCTTGCACTTAGGATCCCTAGACAGGACTTTAGCACTATGCTGGGTGAGTCAGGGGCGTGTGGCGGGGCAGGCATTTTAAACTGCAAAGTTGTTAGTGTGAAGCATAAAAATAAAAAAAATAAAAAAGTGGTACTAAATAGGAAAAGGAAACAAGTATATAGCACAAGAGCTTAAACAAGAAAGCAGAGCATCCCCTTGTTCTACAGTGGAAGAGAAGAAGCAAGGGGGGCAACTCATATTTTTCACTGTTCTGCGCACATTTGCAAATGACTTCAAAAGCATCATGGATTTTGGTTTAGGGGTTACAAATAACTTTTAAAGTATGTGAATTCACAGGTATGGAATCTTCAAATTATGAGGATTGACTATATATTCAGAAGAAGAAGTAGTTATTTTCAAAAGAAAGTGTGCTGTGGAAGACTGCTGATAAAAGAAGAAAATTATAACGGTGCTACCTTCCACATAGAGCTCAGGTAAAATGAAGACCGAATAAAAATCTGTTGGATGTTGTGAACATAAGGTAATTGCTGGCTTTTGTTAGAGTTCTTTCTTGGGAGTGGTTGAAGCAAGAACATGATTGCCAAGGGTTGGAGAATAATTGGAGGGTGAAGAAATGGAGAGAGTGGAGATAGAATTGTTTGAGGAAGCTTGGGTGTGTTCTTCAGAGGCTGGGGGCGGGGGGGCCGGGGGGGCGGGGAGGGGCGGGGGGGCGCGACATTCAACACTGAAATGGAAGCTTCTGAAGGTAGGGATTTTCTTGTGTTCATGGATGCTTCCTCAGCACCTGGGACAGAGTCTCGGGCATGGATAGGTGCTCATTGCATCTCTGCTCCCAAGAGGGCTGGTCTGATAGAGCTGAGATCACGTGCCCACCCCCCTAACTTTACAAAGAAAACTGAGACCAAAGAGGCCTAATAATTTTTCAGTAGTCCCCCAGCAAGCTAGTGGGAGAACTATGTCTAGAAACCCAAGACTCCTCACTCTTCAGTGTACTTTTTTCCCACAGCATGCAGCCCCAGATAAGAGAAGGAGTGGGGTGAGTATTCTGTATCATCACCACAACAGAGATTTAAGCAAATGAAGAGGCTGGGAGGACTTCATAGGTGAAGAAAGCAAACTGCGAAACAGTGTGCATAACATGACTCTACTGTTTTAGATTAATAAAACAAAAACAATCTAGCCAGCATACCTTTGAAAAAAATTGGTTTCCTCTATAAAGTGGCATTACAAAGGACCTTCACTTCTCACAGTATGTATTTCTGCAGTGTTTGGATATTTCTAAGAGTACATATTACTTTAGTTAAGAGAAAACTAAAACAAAAAAAAGTTTAATGCCTGTAGAGAAAAGTCCACCACTGTTAACAATGGCTAAATGTTGTCTAAGTAGATGAGTGGATCTTTAGTCAAAACACAGAGCAAGTTTTGGGAAGATACCAAACACAGCCTGAAACAACCATTGAAGTTTTCTTTAAACACCAGAGGGATCTAGGAGAATGAGAGATGACAAAAGTATTATTGCAAAGTGGGAGAAAGAGAAGGTATGGGGAGAAATATGGAGGCATTCCCACGATGAGGTGTGGTGAAGTCACCCTGAAACAAACCACAGATAATCTAAGGATTGATAACATGGGCATCTACTGAGAAAATGACTCAGAAGTTGGCAGCATTCAGAGCAGAGGGCTTCCTGCCCACTCCCACTCCCACCTCCTCAGCCAGCTCACATTCATCCACGCACGCACAACTCTGCCAGGCTCCTGCTTGAGCACAGTTCGTAAGTTACTAAACCGCTCAGAGCTAACTTCATCAAGCTATTGGAGGATCCAATGCAGTGATGCATGCAAAGAGAAAAGCGCAGCAGCAAACCCATAATAAGCTATTTTCACAGCGGCTGAATGAGAAGCAATCTTCATATTGCATATTACCTTGGGGAAACTCACAGGATTTGTTTTATGTTACAGGTACACTTTCTCTTAAGAAAATTCTGTTCTACAGCATTGTCTGGAAGTGGGAAGTGCTGGGTGTACACAGGTCCTACATAAAGATGGTGCTGGAGACTCCCATATGGTGGTTGTGCTTTATTTTTTTTTTTAAGAACATAGTGGACAAGAAATGGTTTAGGAGTCTTATTTGTTGAAGTTCAAGGGGGCATTCCCTTTTCTTTTCCAGGCTCTAAAGTAATAGGATATTTTTGAAAGTCAATGAGCAAAAGATTTAGAACTCTGAGAGACATGCCTCAAGCATAATACTTTCAACCTAGATTCTGTCTGGTAGTAATTAGATATTTCCTGTATTAGTTTCTCAGAACTCCTCCAATGAAGTTCCATAGTTGGAATTGTTTCAAACATCTGAATAGAACAAGAGACCACTCCACTCTTACCCCTAACCCCCTCACACTTCTCATGCCCCTCTGCAAATTAAGAGCATCATCCATTATCTAGCTCATACATAACTGCCCACTGCTGCTTCCCTTGCTAGGAGGCTAGTGATGGAAGCAACTTTGGTGCTAAGGTATGCTGCCGCTAAGTTGCTTCAGTCGTGTCCGACTCTGTGCGACCCCATAGACGGCAGCCCACCAGGCTCCCCTGTCCCTGGGATTCTCCAGGCAAGAACACTGGAGTGGGTTGCCATTTCCTTCTCCAATGCGTGAAAGTGAAAAGTGAAAGTGAAGTTGCTCAGTCGTGTCCAACTCTTAGCGACCCCATGGACTGCAGCCTACCAGGCTCCTCCGTCCATGGGATTTTCCAGGCAAGAGTACTGGAGTGGGGTGCCATTGCCTTCGGCCTGTAAAAAGGTGAGACTTTCAGACTCAATATAATTAACAGGAGTGACTTTCTCATTTGAAGCACTAAGAGAAGGTCTTTCTCTCACCCCCTAAAAGAAATATTATAAATTAATATTCATATTAATTAATATAATAGAAATATTATAAATTAATAAAATGTTGTATATAAGCATAATGGAATACTATTAAGCCATAAAAAAGAATAATGCCATTTGAAACAACGTGGATGGATCTAAAGATTATCATATTAAGTGAAAAATATCAGAAAGAAAAAGACAAATATCATATGATACCACTTATCAGTGGAATCTAAAATATGATGCAAATGAATTTATTTATAAAACAGAAACAGATTCACAGACAGAGAAAAAAACTTACTGTTATCAAAGGGGATGGGGGAGATAAATTAGGAGTTTGGGATTAGCCTATACACACTGATATATATAAAACAGGCGAACAAGGACCTACTATATAGCACAGGGAACTATACTCAATAATTTGTAATAATTTATGGTAATAATATACCAAGAGCAAAGTCAAAAGATAAGTGAAACAGGGAAAGATACTTGTAACTCATTTCAGGCAATGTAATCCCTCACTCCCTTTTCAAAGAAAAGGAATATAAATGTCTTTAAACATATGAAAAGATTCTCAATTTCAGTTATAAAAATACAACTGTAAATCAAAACTGTAGTAGGAAACTATTTCTTGCTTTTCAGATTGGCAAAAATCCAAGAGTGTGACAACACATTCTACTGTCAGGGCAGAGGAGAGAGAAGCTCTTATCTAATGCTGGTGGGAGAATCCTTTGAAGGATAATTTGACAATAACCATCAAAAGGGCATTTACCCATCAACCTAGTGATCCTACTTCTGCAAATTTATTCTACAGACACAGATGTGTAAGAGAAAAGGTCATTCATGCAGGTTTATTCTTGCAAGGTTGTTTATAATTACAAGATTTCAAACAATCTGAATATCCATTAAGTTTACCTTAATGCCCAGTTCAGTTCAGTTCAGTCACTCAGTCATGTCCAACTCTTTGCGACCCCATGAATCGCAGCATGCCAGGCCTCCCTGTCCATCACCAATTCCCAGAGTTCACTCAGACTTACATCCATCGAGTCAGTGATGCCATCCAGCCATCTCATCCTCTGTCGTCCCCTTCTCCTCCTGCCCCCAATCCCTCCCAGCATCAGAGTCTTTTCCAATGAGTCATCTCTTCACATGAGGTGCCCAAAGTACTGGAGTTTCAGCTTCAGCATCATTCCTTCCAAAGAAATCCCAGGGCTGATCTACTACTGCAGGCAGGAATCCCTTAGAAGACATGGAGTAGCCATCATGGTCAACAAAAGAGTCCAAAATGCAGTACTTGGATGCAGTCTCAAAAACGACAGAATGATCTCTGTTCATTTCCAAGGCAAACCATTCAATATCACAGTAATCCAAGTCTATGCCCCAACCAGTAATGCTGAAGAAGCTGAAGTTGAACAGTGTACAACTTCTATGAAGACCTACAAGACCTTTTAGAACTAACACCCCACCCCCCCCAAAAAAAGATGTCCTTAATGCCCTACACGCAAATTAATGGGGACTAGTTAAATAAACTATGGTATAGCCACACAGTAGAATACTGTGCTGTGCTTAGTTACTCAGTCGTGTCCAACTCTTTGTGACCCTATGGACTGTAGCCCACCAGGCTCCTCTGTCCATGGATTTCTCCAGGCAACAATACTGGAATGGGTAGCCATTCCCTTCTCCAAGGGATCTCTCTGACCTAGGGATCAAACCCAGGTCTCCCACACTGCAGGCCGATTATTCACCGTCTAAGCCACCAGGGAAGCTACACAGATGTAAATAGTAAAAAGTGAATGACTTCTACGTGTTAATATGGAAAGATCATCAATTCTGATATTGTTACATAAAAATAAATGTGTTTTGTTCCTGCTTCCTTGTACAGAGCTCCTAAAACCCTTATAATTTCCTGGGTAGTGAGGGTGACAGGAACACCTTTTGTTATATTATTTGTTTTTTTCTGTCCCAGGTTCTTAACACAAGGGCTTTTAAGATCCTTGAGATCTCAGACTGACAAGTTATTTTTATAAGCTGATGAAATGCCTCTTGGCTTCCCTGGTGGCTCAGTGGTAAAGAATCCACCAGCCAATGCAGGAGGGTTCTACCTCGAGTTCTACCTCAGGTTCAAACCTTTAAGATGGACTGGTTGGATCTCCTTATAGTCTGAGGGACTCTTAAGAGTCTTCTCCAACACCGAAATTCAAAATCAATTCTCCAGCACTCAGCTTTCTTTCTAGTCCAACTCTCACATCCATACATGACTACTGAAAAAACCATAGCTTTGACTACACTTGTTGGCAAGGTGAAGTCTCTGCTTTTTAATATGCTCTCTAGGTTGGTCATAACTTTCCTTCTAAGGAGTGTCTTTTAATTTCATGGCTCCAGTCACCATCTGCAGTGATTTTGGAGACCCCCAAAATAAAGTCAGCCACTGTTTCCACTGTTTCCCCATCTATTTGGCATGAAGTGGTGGGACCAGATGCCATGATCTTAGTTTTCTGAATGTTGAGGTTTAAGCCGACTTTTTCACTCTCCTCTTTCACTTTCATCAAGAGGCTCTTTAGTTCTTTGCCTTCTGCCAGAAGGGTGGTATCGTCTGCATATCTGAGGTTATTGATATTTCTCCCAGCAATCTTGATTCCAGCTTGTGCTTCATCCAGCCCAGAGTTTCTCATAATGTACTCTGCATATAAGTTAAATAAGCAGGGTGACAATATACAGCCTTGACATACTCCTATCCCTATTTGGAGCCAGTCTGTTGTTGCATGTCCAGTTCTGACTGTTGCTTTCTGACCTGCATTCAGATTTCTCAAGAGTCAGGTCAGGTGGTCTGGTATACCCATCTCTTTAAGAATTTTCCACAGTTTGTTGTGATCCACACAATCAATGGCTTTGGCATAGTCAATAAAGCATAAATATATGCTTTTCTGGAACTCTCTTTTTTTTCTATGATCCAGCAGATGTTGGCAATTTGATCTCTGGTTCCTCTGCCTTTTCTAAAACCAGCTTGAACATCTGGAAGTTCACGGTTCATGTATTGCTAAAGCCTGGCTTGGAGAATTTTGAGCATTACTTTACTAGCATGTGAGATGAGTGCAATTGTGCAGTAATTGGAGCATTTTTTGGCATTGCCTTTCTCTGGGATTGGAATGAAAACGGACATTTTCCAATCCTGTGGCCACTGCTGAGTTTTCCAAATTTGCTGGCACATTGAGTGCAGCATTTTCACAGCATCATCTTTCAGGATTTGAAATAGCTCAACTGGAATTCCATCACGTCCACTAGCTTTGTTTGTAGTGATACTTCCCTAACCCTAACCTCCTTTCCCTCATGTAACCACCTTTTTTGTGTGTGATGAGGACATTTAAGATCTGTTCTCTTAATAGCTTTCAAATCTCCTTTCTCCATTTTCCCCATGCCTCAGACCACCCTGCTGCTTTTACTCCTCATCTTATAAATACCCCTAGCTCCTCACCTCGAGGGTGTTGAGTGGAGGGCCTGTTCTCCTGTCTTCTCTCAACTCTCTCTTTGCTGCAGACCTCAGTTTCTTAGCAATTTTTTACTTGCCATGCTTCAGGACAAAACAAACCTGATTTGTTATCTCCTGCTGTACATTATATTGCGCAGATCTTATTCATCTTATAGCTAGAAGTGTGGCCCCTTCAATCAACATCTCCCCATTTCTCCTACTCCCCCCTGCCCTTGGTAACCACCACTCTACTTTCTATTTCTATAATTTCAGCTTTTTAAAATTCCACATACAATTCAGATCATATGGCATGTATTTTTCTGATTTTACTTAAAATGGATGGACCTTGAGGGCATTATGCTATCACAAAAGGCAAAATTTTCTTTTCATGGCTAAATAAGATTCAATCAACAATGGAATCAAACTGGAATCAAGATTGCCAGGGGAAATATGAATCACCTCAGATATGCAGATGACGCTACCCTCATGGCAGAAAGTGAAGAAGAACTAAAGAGCCTCTTGACGAAAGTGAAAGAGGAGAGTGAAAAAGCTGGCTTAAAACTCAGCATTCAGAAAACTAAGATCATGGCATCTGGTCCCATCACTTCATGGGAAATAGATGGGGAAACAGTGGAAACAGTGACAGACTTTATTTCTGGGGACTCCAAAATCACTGCAGATGGTGACTGAAGCCATGAAATTAAAAGACACTTGTTCCTTGGAAGAAAAGCTATGACCAACCTAGACAGCATATGAAAAAGCAGAGACTTCACTTTGCCAACAAAGGTCTGTGTAGTCAAAGCTATGGTTTTTCCAGTAGTCATGTATGAATATGAGAGTTGAACTATAAAGAAAGCTGAGCACCAAAGAACTGATGCTTTTAAACTGTGGTGTTAGAGAAGACTCTTAAGAGTCCCTCAGACTGCAAGGAGATCATACCGGTCAATCCTAAAGGAAATCAGTCCTGAATATTCATTGGAAGGACCTATGCTGAAGCTAAAACTCCAATACTTTGACCACCTAATGAGAAGAACTGACTCATTGGAAAAGTCCCTGACACGGGGAAAGATTGAAGGCGGGGAGAGAAGGGGTTGACAGAGGATGAGATGGTTGGATGGTATCACCGATTCAATGGACATGAGTTTGAGGAAGCTCCGATGGTGATGGACAGGGAAGCCTGGCATGCCGCAGTCCATGAGGTCGCAAAGAGTCAGACACAACTGAGCGACTGAACTGAACTGAATATTCCACTGTGTCTATATACCACATTTTCTTTATGCATTATTCCTCCATGGACACTTAGCTTGCTTGCATGTCTTGGCTATTGTGAGTGATGTCACTATGTACATGGGAATGCAGATACCTCTTCAAGACAGTGCTTTTGTTTCAATCAGATAAATACACAGAAGTAGCATTACTAGGTTTTTTCCAGAATTTTGACAGCAATACCATAGACGTGAATACCGCTTCTACAAGACTCTTAGGCAAGCAAAGCTTTTTATTAAAAGAGGTTGTGCACGAGGGAGAAGGAAGGAAAATGCCAGCTCCCTGAGTGGGAAGGGGTGAGTCACTTTTCTAACAAAGGGTAGAGTTTGTCTCAAGACCACTGATTTCCAGAAATCAAACATCTTTGATCAGCAGCAGGTGGCTATCAGAAACAAGTAGTACTTTTGTGAAGAAAAAGGAATGCATGAAAATTCTATTCAGGAATGCACCAGAACAGATAAGGTTAAAATAACTGAGCTTGTTGTCTTGTGGTAACTAGATATACTTGATAGTGAAATAAAGTTAATCTTTTATTCCTGCAGGCTTTTTTGTTTCCCCCTCTGGGACTCAGGCCCCCAGGGCCTGTTTTAGCTTGTGAGACCTGTTTTGTCCAAGGCTGTTCCACAGCCCTTTTCCAGGAGGGCTGTACTCTTGTCTTCTGGTCTAAGACTGCTGGATCGTCCTCTGTGTGTGTGCTCGGCTGTGTCTGATTCTGCAATTCTCTACTGCTGAGCCACCAGGAAAGTCCTGCAGGCCATATGGTAGTTCTATTTTTAACTTTTTGAGGAACCTCCTTGCTTTTTTTCCATAACAACTGCACCAATTTGCATTCCCACCAACAGAGCAGGGGGATTCCCTGTTCTCCACGCCCTTGCCAACACTTGATAAGTGCTCTTTGACAGGTGTAAGCAGTTTGGCTCCGCTGCTGCTGCTAAGTCACTTCAGTTGTGTCCAACTCTGTGTGACCCCATAGATGGAAGCCCACCAGGCTCCCCCGTCCCTGGGATTCTCCAGGCAAGAACACTGGAGTGGGTTGCCATTTCCTTCTCCAATAGTTTGGCTCTAGCTGCTGTATAATCCTCTTGGTTGCATTCTCTCATTCCCTTGTTCACAGTAACAGTAATATCTGTACCCTAGAGGAGACACAGTAAATGCTGTACTTGGTGACTAAGAACTGAGCCACTGCCCAGAGAAATCACTGCCTTGGCACCTTAGTGCAGGGGCATTTATCTGTTACCCGCTGAGACATCTCAAGTTCTAAGAGCCTGGTGCTTATCTTGGAATCTCGCTTAGAGAAATCCAGCCTACTTAATTCCAATGGTATTTTTATGACAATTTTGCAATTTTTCAAAGGGGAATCAAATTTAGTAAGACCTTTATTGGAATCAATGCACTTGACTGGCCTACTTTTGAAAGCAGTTTGGCAATGATGCCTTTCCAAAAAAAAATAAGCATTTGCAATCAATGTGCATACAAGGATGTTTAACAAGTCCTTAATGAGACTGAAGTATCAGAAGAGGGGGAGGCTGCTTTGATCTGGAGAGGCAGAACAGAAAAAGCAATGGAGTTGAAAGAGTAACTTCGTGGTTTCACACTGAAGCCCAGAACTGGATCAACCTCACTTTAAATTCCTCCTCTACCCCTGACTAGTTCTGAGGACCTCAGAAATCTACTGCAGTCGGTTAACTCTCAGCTTGAGGGAAGGCTGTAGGTACCCTTTCCATTGCTCCATGGCAGTGGAGAGGAACATATAGGCTTTAGAGTTAAGAGCTGGGTTCAGATTCCAATTTAACCTCCATTTTCTTAAAGGCAGATGGGAGCTAAAGTCATAAGATCATTCTGAATATTTAATTAAATAATATAAACAAAGAACAAGTCACATAAAACCCATTGATTGTTGCAGAGAAGCCAATTCTGACTCCATGTTAGAAACTGTTTCTTTGACTAGAACAATTGCTTTGTTGCTATGCTGCTGCTGCTGCTTCGTCGCTTCAGTTGTGTCCGACTCTGTGCAACCCCATAGACGGCAGCCCGCCAGGCTCCCTTGTCCCTGGGATTCTCCAGGCAAGAACACTGGAGTGGGTTGCCATTTCCCTCTCCAATGCATGAAAGTGAAAAGTGAAAGTGAAGTTGCTCAGTCGTGTCCGACTCTTAGCGACCCCATGGACTGTAGCCTACCAGGCTCCTCCATCCATGGGATTTTCCAAGCAAGAGTACTGGAGTGGGGTGCCATTGCCTTCTCCAATACATAATAACCTGCCTCAGAGGACCCAGACCCTCTGTTTTTGTTCAGTGGCTCAGTCATGTCCGACTCTTTGCGACCCCATGGACTGCAGCATGCCAGGCTTTCCTGTTCTTCACCATCTCCTGGAGCTTACTCAAACCGATGTCCATTGAGTCAGTGATGTCATCCAACTATCTTATCCTCTGTCATCCCCTTCTCCTCCTGCCTTCAATCTTTCCCAACATCAGGGTCTTTTCTAATGATTCGTTTGTTCGTATCAGGGGGCCAAGGTATTGGAGATTGAGCTTCAGCATCCTCTACCTGATTGTAAACGAAAGTGCTTTTGTTCCACTCATAGAGAGATAATCTGACTCTGCCTACCTGTGAATAACTACAACAAAAACAGATAAACACACCTCTTTCAAAGGCTGGCCATTCCCAGAGAGGTTTTGCAAGACTGAAGACCCTTTCCCTTTCCTTCCCCACTGCCTCTCCCTCTCTGTGCTGCCTTTAGACATTAGTTCCTCATTGCTCTCTGACTCTATAAAAGAATCTGGCATCCAGACCTTGCAAGATGGTTCCTCTGAGACATTAGTCTGCCGTCTTCTCAGTCAACCAGCTTTCCAAATAAAGTGATATTTCTTGCCTCAACACCTTGTCTCTCAGATTCACTGGCCTGTCATGTGGCAAGCAGAGCAAGCTTGAGTTGGTCACAAATTTGGCTTAGCCAGCCAGGAGCCTTGCTGCTTGTGACTAGCCGGCCCCAGTCAGAGAATATTGGAGCAAGGCCCTAGCAGCTTCTGGGACCATTTGTCCTGAGGATCTTTCCTTCAAGATTCCCTGAAGCAGCACCAACTGTCCCCAGCACTTGGCAATTGAGACAAGGAACTGACAAACTTTGAGTCAATGGATTTTTTTTAATGTATTTATTTCTTTTTATTGAAGGATAATTACTTTACAGAATTTTGTTGCTTTCTGTCAAACTTCAGTGTGAATCAGCCATAGGTATACATATATCCCCTCCCTTTTGAACCTCCCTCCCATCTTCCTCCTGAGTCAACGGATTTGATAAGGATAGGATAAGTCTAGCCAGTTCAGCCAGTTCGTTTGTTTGTTTTTGTGTCACCTTTTCTGTTATAGGTTGATGGGCTTGATTTTGGAGAGTAAGTTGCTCCAGTGTATACACCAGGAATATATTTCCCCCTTAATTTGGGCTTTTCCTTTACAAAACAAGCCAATTTGGTTGGGGTACCCTGCTGGAGAGAGGAAGTGTTGTTGGACTCTACCTTGAGCTGGTTCACTGGGGAATTAGTTACTGTGGGGCAAGCCTACCCTAGTTGGAATCAGTTTATTTGTTTTGTAGGGTAAATTTATTTACCTGATTTGGGAATCAGTTCATTTATGCATCTATGCTGGAATTTATGTCATTTGTATTAGAATTTGCCTATTTCTTTTATGTTTTGGTGTTATCAAACTTATAAAAATGGGAAATATTTCATCTATCATAAAGGAAAGCTCTTTGGGGCATATATTAGATATGTTAAGATAAGAAGAGCAATGGCCCCTGAATGGCTCACAATTAAATAAGCTGGCAGTTAGAATCACTTTGCAAAGGAGAGGAACACTCTGATAATGAAGAAGCCTGGTGACTCCCTTGAACTTGAGGCATCTGATTCTAAATTTTCCTGCAAGAGCCCTGGGTAACTTTGATAGTGGGAAGCTTCAGCTCCATTTTGGGAAGCTTCCCATAGAAGAAAAACTCCAACCTTTTGGAGAAAGGCTGCAGGTTAATGGGACTGGGAAGTCACATTAATGTGACTTACACGCTGGCTAGGTTTTGGTTTATTCTGGTTACTTTGGTAACAGGCAGACATCTGGTACTCTTTCCTCTAAGGCTGCCTCTATGTTTTCTTGCTTCTTTCTTCTCTGTGAACAGGCAAGAGGTTGTGGAAGCAACTGAGGAACTCTGACCAGGGTTGCTCTCTGGTCGCTCCACGTCAACACCGTGTCTCTTGGATCCATTGGCCTCTCATGCGGTGAGCACATGAGTTTGGACTTGGTGACAAATTCTGTCATTTCCCTTCTAGTAATGGCTAGCGTTTGCTGTCTGTTTGCTGTGTACACAGTGCTGTGTAGGAATCCTCTGTGGATCTGAAACAGAGCAGGGCCCTCTGTGGTCCCGATCCCCCCCACCATGTTCTCAGCCTGCCTTTTGTCTGCGGAAAACTTTAGGCAAAGAGTAAGTTTAATCCGAGAAGTGGGAAAACGTAGAAACAAAGGAAAAGAATCAAAGGAGACAGAATAATAATCATATAGTTGTTAAGCATAGCCAAGGACCTTTAGTTCCTTCTCAAGGGCCATAGATAATATCCTGAGCCATACTCTGTGAGCCGTCTTGCTGCTGCTGCTGCTAAGTCGTTTCAGTCATGTCCGACTCTGTGTGACCCCATAGACGGCAGCCCACCAAGCTCCCCTGTCCCTGGGATTTTCCAGGCAAGAGTACTGGAGTGGGGTGCCATTGCCTTCTCCAGTGAGCCATCTTACAGATATTGAAAACCCAGGTAAAGTTAACTACATGATAACCAGACTATAGCCATGACATAAGCTGCCACAATTCTGAGAACTGGCCTCAAGAAATGAAAACAAACTGACTTTGGAACTGAAGATTAACTGTACCTAAAACAATCAAGATGTTGCTGATCAGACCACCGGTGACCGATTTTAAAGATAACCGTCAGAGCTGACTGTGCTGCTTTTGCATATAGCTCTGTCCCTCTGTCTATAAAAGCTCTTACCCTCTGCTCGTCAGCTGGGAAACTTGGCCTTTGGACAGACATCTGCCCTCTCCCTCGGTTGCCAACATCCAAAATAAAGCAACCTTTCCTTTCGGCCAACATACTGTCTTTAAAGTCTTCTGAGCAGCGAGCAGCCAGACCCCGGTTTTGGTAACAGACCTACTCAATTAATCCTTAACTTTTAATGACTACATATTGAAATTAAGTCAAATAATCTTATATAAAAAACTGAAAATGTGTGTAACCAGTGGTTTCTTTTGTTAACAAAGCCTTCAAATCTAAAACAAAAATAAAACTTTTGGCAAACAAGCGAACAGAAGAACACAGCGTTGCAGCAAACACAGGCGCTCCTGTGTACCTGCCTCTCCATCTCTTTGCTGTACACCGGCTGCCTTCCAACTGCAGCACCTGCTCTCCTTGGCCTGAGGGCTTTCTTGTCTATGCAGGAGTCACAAGAATGTTGATGCTACTGATGCTTTTTCACTTTCTCTCCATCCTGCATCCTTAAGTCAGTGACTGATGGGAGCTCCCTCAACCCTCAGTGCTCAGATATGAGCTCCCAGAGTTTTCCCAGCTGTGCCAAGCTCCAGTTATCTAGCCCGGTAACTGGTTTAGCAATATATTCATTTACTGGATGTTTCTCTGAATCTCCAGGGTAGGTGCATTGCTGTAGTGGCAGGCTTCAATGTGAACAGCACCCTATCTCTTCTCTTAAGCTTCTCTTTCTAGTTCCATTTGGGTGGGTGGTAGAAAAGAGTCAGAGAAGAGACAGTATTCAGGGTTGAGACAAAAAAGAGGCCCATAAGTGTACTGTGCCTCTTAGGACTGACCCTCATTGGTCCTTAGGCCACTGCTCTAACTTCCTGTCTCACTTACTAATTAGAAATGTTTTAAATGCTAAATTGAAATAACTTTCATTTCACCCAACTTCCCTCATTTCCAATAAAATTGAGCAATTTTATGAAATAAAATAGAAAATAGTTAACATTTTTGAATTCTAACTATGTGGCAGCATTAGTGCTTCAGGTGCATGGAATTCTTTAATTCTCACAATAACCATTAAAAACTACTTATGCTTCTTACCCTACTTAATATACTCATTGACTGGAGCTCAGAAGATAGGTCACTTGTCAGGATCACACAACAAACAAGAGGCAGAACGAATATTTAAACATCCTTTTATCTGGCCCAAGAGCATAGGTCTGCTTAAAATGAATATTCAAGGGTGTTTGTTTTTTTCCAGCTTCATTGTATTCTTAATATTGTTAAAGAAAATCTATTGTAGGAAGACTTATGGAGATTGTACCATTCACCCAGAGGAAAATATGGTAATATACTCTAACACATCTGACCTTGAATCCTTGTCAAGTCTCGATTTGAGATGGCCTCAGAGACCAAAGGAAATGTGAGTTCTAGAGAAACTGGCATCTTGGAGCCCAGGAAAACCAGAAGGCAGAGACAGGGCAAATGTTCTTTAAAACAGCTTGATTTGGTAGAGAAAAAGCATGCAAGACTTGTTTATATTTCTTACTTATTTAGTGCACATCAAGGAACAGTAGTGTTCTAGTATCATCAGTAACACACATGCAAACATCCACGCACACACACACAACCATGTAGACCTGAACTTGTTATTAGTGACTAGGAAACAGAGTTTAACAAAGGGAACGTGATGCAGAAAAAAGGAAGACTAGCTGGCTGGCTTGGAGAAGGCAATGGCACCCCACTCCAGCGCTCTTGCTTGGAAAATCCCATGGACGGAGGAGCCTGGTAGGCTGCAGTCCATGGGGTCGCTAAGAGTCGGATACGACTGAAGCAACTTAGCAGCAGCAGCAGCAGCAGCTGGCTGGCTACAATGCCTTTCAAAGAGAAGGCAATGGAAATTAGTTGTTTCAGAAAATTTGAAAATCCATAAATCATGAGTGGACAGTGATTTTTCTCCAACTATGGAATTAAGAAAAAAACTAAATGAATAGCAAATTATTTTGTAATTTGCAACAGTGACTTATTTAATCCTAAAGAGACACCAGGATTAATATTGTGCATGGCAGAAAATTTCTGTGGAAGTTTTGCATGCTGTTTAATGAATAAATAAATGAACATAATCACTAAACTTATAGGGATTGTCAGATTTTTAGGAGCTTCTCTAATCAAAAGTGTTCTGCTTCTAAGTTTTTTTTTAACATATTATTTAAGTAATTAAAGAACTGTACATGTTGCTATATTAATCTTTACTAATTTTTTAACTATTCAAACTATAAACACAAATCCAAATTTAAAAAATTACAAAATTTTTTCTTGGTCCCCACAGCTTCATTCTGAATGATGAAAAAAACTGATATGTTCTTAAGGCCTTGACCTGTGATGCTTTTAAAGTCTTGGCAGCTACAATTCACTGTAATTAAGTGATCAAGCTGCAGTGTTTAATGCTGGGTTATACTCTCCAATTAGTACAGTACTTTGGATGTTTCATCTTTGCAAAATTACAAGTTAAAATTATTACTGGTTCTTTACGGAACAAAAGTGTGAGCACTGTCATACAAACCTATTTTCAATTTTCTTTGGTTTTTTCCAGAACCTTAGATGTTTTGACCTGAATACAGTAATTTTTAACGGGAACCTTAACTGCTAAGGTACTCACTATGGGCAAAATTTTCCTGGATGATATGTTCAGCCTCTGACTGCAATTGAATTTATGAGTGTGGTGCTTCTACATTTTCCCATAGTGTGTGGCATTTAGGTTAGTTTATATTTCCTTCTAAAAGTTAACAAAACTGAGTTTTTAGTTAATTCATCTCTTAAAAAAAAAGCTTGTAGCAAATGTAGAAAATCCTTATTGACTGTGCGTTCATTCAGGGACCAAGTTCACCTATCTTTCCTTTCATCAGTAATTATCATGAGTCCTCTATCTCTGCATTGTCTGACTCATACCTGATAACATCTCCAATTCATGGTTCCTCTAATACAGTTTGCATGTATCAGGTAATTGATTCCACCTTCTAGAATCGCTGAGTCACAACACTAGAGTCACAGTCTTCTTTGCTTTACCACATAACGGAAACAGACAAATCATTTCAGCACCCCTGCCCCAAACTGCCGCTGTGTGAGCTGAATGTAGGTCATAGCAGACAGTGCTGCTATAGGAGATGCCACGAAGTCAGAATACATTGTCTCCGGTTTTAAATTTAAATTCAGCTTCTCCCTTTGCATTGTTTTATATCTATATATATTATGTATATTAAGTATATATATAATACATATATATACATATTGCTGTGCAGGCTCTTCTCTAGTTGAGGCTAGCAGGGGCTGCTCTCTAATTGTCTTGTGCAGGCCTCTCACTGTGGTGGCTTCTCTTGTTGCTGAGCACAGGCTCTGGAGTGTTTGGGCTTCAGTAGCTACTGCGGATGGGCTCAGTCGTTGTGCCTCTCAGGCTCCATCGCGCAGGCTCAATAGTTGTGGAGCATGGGCTTCAGTTGCTCTGAGACATGTGGGATCCTCCCCGATTAGGGCTCGAACCCGTGTCTCCTGCATTGGCAAGTGGATTCCTTACCACTGAGCCACCAGAGAAGCCCCCATTCTCCCATTGTTTTAATAAAAATTGCCTTCAAAATAACAGAAGTAACATTTTCAATTGAATTGTAACTGAACCCAGGTTTGGCTGCTCGGTGCTCATAAACCAATAATTCGAGAGGCAAGTGTAGTAGAAAGGAAAGTCACTTTAAACAGAAAAGCCAGCAGTCTGGGGAGAAGGTAGACTCATGTCCTGAGACCAACTCCAAAGATTCTGCTCAGCCATGACAGTTTTTAAAGGAAAAAATGGTAGATGGGGGGTGGGGAGAGAATCTCAGGGAATCACTGAGGCAGGAGGTTGAGTTCTGCCTCCTTCTTTGTTGAGTACAGACTGGCTGACTCTATCTTCAGATGTCTTGCCTGGATGATCTGCCTGCAGAATAGCTTAGGGGGCTGCTGTGGGTACACTCTATTGTCCTAATCATTAACTGCTTGGTTCTGTACTTGGGGGAGAGGGGCTTTTGCTTGGTTGCAGAATGACATTTGGGCAACATACATAAAATATCCTTACAGACTTTGAGTCATTTAATTGTTAAGTCTTATAGGTGAGAAGCAGACTCAAAGGAGTTTAACCAGCTTGTTCAAGGTTGAGTTAGGACTCCACTGTAACCCCAAAACCGGTGGTTCCCAAACTACCTGAATATCAAAATCACCCAAGGAAGACATATACAGATTCCCAGGCCCCATCTCTGGGTAGTCTTATGGGTGGATCATGGATAGTGTCCCTTTACATTCTAGTATCTGCGATTTGTGGCTTATTTTTATTTTCTAGGTAGACTTCAGCCAAGAAAGGAAACTAAACCACTTTATTTTTATAAGCCAAGGAAGATGTGAAAGGTTTAGTAAATCTTATAGCAGCTTATCTTGAGCTGCTCTTTTCTCCTTCCTGAAGTAGATTGTTTTCTCTATCAGGCAAATTATATGAAAAAAAAAAAAAAAACAACACAGAGATTTGTGTAGTGGCTGCCGTGGTAAGTTTATAAACTGCCTTTGGGGGTAATGGGGAGGAAACCCTAGCCCACCATTTTCAAATGGTCAATTTCAAGCTACTGATGGTTTAACAACCTGCTCACAAAAGTTCTGAATATTTAGCAATTGACCCAAAAGTCAGCTTCACTATACTACTTGGTGTAAAATATATAGTCAGAAACTGAAAATTTTCCCAAGATTATCGAAATTGTCCATTATGTGGCTCGAATTGGTTGTGTGGTTCGAATTCCCCAAACATCATTATGTCTGTTAGCTTCCTGCTCTGACTTCCAGAGGGACCCAGGTGACCCCACGCCTCTCTCAATTGCCAAGAACACACTTCAATATGGTCCTGAGGAGTAATGGGTAAGGAGCATTTAGTGGAAGAGAAGCAGATTCCATTTTTATATATAGTCATTTTTAAAAAGAATTCTTATTTAGTTAATTTAGAACTGTGCTGGGTCTTCGTTGTTTGTGTGGGCTTTCTCTAGTTGCCGTGAGAAGGGCCCACTTTTGGTTGAGGTGCTCAGGCTTCTCATTGCGATGGCTTCTCTTGTTGTGGAGCACAGGCTCTGGGCACTCAGGTTTCCGTAGTTACAGCTCGTGGGCTCAGTAGTTGTGGAGCTTAGGTGCTTCCCAGCATGTGGACCAGGTCCACATCCCTGGACTAGGGATGGAAACTGTGACCCCTGCATTGACAGGCAGATTCTTATCTACTGCACCACCAGGGAATGGATGCCAGGTTTAGGATGACTACTCTTTCTTCTTACCTGTATTATAGCAGGTGTAGTATAGCAGGAGAGCTGTCCTCTGTTTGAGAGAGGCTGCTACCCTTAGCAGGACTTGTAGGATCAGGTGGAAATGAAATATGAAACAGAGTTTAAGACAGTTTGAATCTGGAAGGAACAAAAAAGGCTGGAGCTTTCTATGCCTCCATTCACCATAGGAGAAAGATGCATAAGGTCAACTCAGATTACAGGATCACCATTAGTGAAGATACCACTGGCTTGCTTTTAATTCGATTGGCTAGACTGCAGGCTCTTTTCTCAGGCAGGGCACAACCCTAGCTCATCCAATGACAGGGACTGTTCTGCCTGTGGTAGCCTTTGCACCACTGACTCATTTTGAAAGAGCGATGATGGCAGCGATGACAAAGACTGTGCCCTGAGCACGCCATCATGACTAATGCCACCACATGTAAAGGTCCTAAAACATATTCCAAAACCAAACATAAATGATTCTAGGATCATTCACCATTTTAGAGTATCTGTTCCCTTGGTAAACTTCTAGAAGTTGTGATAAATATTTTGGGGGTGTCTGCAACTGCAACAGAGGTACATAATCCATCCTGAGCTCCCTGAGTAACCAGCTGCAACACTACTTATATGAGAACAAGTTTGTTTTGAATGTTAACTCACTTTTATTCTGATTGATTCTACCAGTACAATAACTTGTTTCCCATATACTTTTTTATCTGACTAGAAAGAAAAATGTTTATCTTCTAAGACGATGAAGTAAAAAAAAAAAAAAAATTAACTTCCAAATGAATCAACCAGGGAAAACTGAATCACAGTAGGACTCACAATTTTAGTATAAACACTCCAGAGTAGGCAGTGTGGATAGATCGAATAAGAAGATCTAGATCGAACCCACCAGCTATCAGGTTTTAGTCCAGCCACTTAAGAGGGTTTTCCCATCTGTAAAATGATAATATATATACTTAAATCTCGAGGTAATACATTCCAAGTACTAAGCATGTTTTGTTGTTGTTATTTATTCACTAAGTCATGTCCAACTTTTTGTGACCCCATGGACTGTAGCTCACCGGGCTCCTCTGTTCATGGGATTTCTCAGGCAAGAATACTGGAGTGGATTGCCATCTCCTCCTCCACGGGATCTTCTCAACCCAGGGATCAAACCCAGGTCTCCTGCTTGGCAGGCAGATTCTTTACCACTGAGCCACCTGGGAAGCCCCACTAAGCGTGTTTATCATGTTTTACCCTTAATCCTCAAAAATCATCCTTGAAGAGTTGTTAACTTGGGAGTTCAGACTCCCACAAGATTGAGATGAGATTCAACATGAATATCCATTCCCATACATGTATACAAAATTTGAATTATATGTATGTGCACTTTTGTCTGAGCTCTCAACCAGGGACATATGAGCATCTCAGCATCTGGGGTGAAGATAGGGACAAAGAACAGAGGCAATTGGTGTGCTACTTCCGTTGTGATCCTGATGTTTGTTCCCCTGTCTAGTTTGAGATACCAATTTCAACAAAAAAACCAAATCACCAGTTTATAATAGGGTGTACCATATACTTGAAGTTAAAGATAAAAAAAATTGAATTACCTAGGATTTTCCAGAGAAATGAAAAATCTTATGTCTATACAAAGATTTGCACAGTAGACTTTATTCATTATAGTCCCAAGCTGCAAATAACCCAAAAGTCCACCATAAGTGAGTGGATTAAAAGGGAACATAGAAAAATAAATAAAAGGGAACATAGGTGCCCAGCACATAGATGACCCAAAAACATGCTGAGTGAAAGCCAGATAAAAAAGATGGTTCCATGTATATAAAATTATTATAAACTGACAGAAAGCAGATTAGTGATCTCCTTTGAGGACTGGGGTGGGAGGGATGGATTGAACTGCAAAGCGAAATGGGGAAACTTTTGATGATGGAAATGCAGTGTGTCTTGGTTGTGGTGTTGGTTTCCCAGATGTATACATTCTTTCCAAACTCAATGAGCTGTAAAATTTTTATATGCTTTTGTAAAGATTGTTTTATGTGGATCATTTTTAAAGTCTGTTTTGAATTTTTTACAGTATCATTTATGTTTTTGGTTTTTTGGCCACAAGGCATGTAGGAGCTCAGCTCCCCAACCAAGGATCGAACCTACACCTCCCGCATTGGTAGACAAAGTCTTAACCACTGGACCACCACGGAAGTCCCTGAACTGTAAAATTTTTAATAACTGCAGTTTATTATACATAATTGTGCATGAGTCTTTTTGAATTCTGATTTTCTCAGGGTATATGCCCAGTAGTGAGATTGCTGGGGCTTAGTAACTTTTTAAATCAACAGTTTTAAAAGGTCTGTGGAATGTAAGCAAATAGTTTGTATGCCTACAGTTCTTTATAATTTCATGATAACAAAAGACCTTTAAGGCCCTTACTGTGAACCAGTGATTTGCAAAAGCACTCTTGACCAAATTAAGCACTTTAGAACACAGACTATACACTTGTTTTCTAACCAGCAGGCATCAATATTCTGTGTATTATCTTCAGTAACTTCTGTCTATTGTAAATATTTATGTAAATATTTTATGCATTATATTTTATGAAATCCGTATTTTTTAGAAAATTAAGCAAATGATAAACAAGCAAGATAAAGAGTAAGACCACAGAACATGTCCTAAGAGTTAAAGAAGTATAATCAAAAAGTTTATGTCAAATTTTAAAAAAATGAGTCTGCCTTGGAAATTCTATGTTTTTTCCTATATTTGTGCAAAAACATTGTGGACTCAGTTTTGCTGCATTTGGATAAATGCAAAAGAAGTATGAAGTGCTTAAGCTGTTGTGAGTAAAATGTTTTTAAAAGATAATCATCTGTTCCATGTAATAACTCTCTAGAGAAGCCAAACCCTTGAAACACTTGAAACAAACAGAACTGAAACAGTTGATCGTTTTATTTCAAAATATCTACAAAGTTTTAATTTTCCATTATACAAATTTTTCAAAATTCAGACATTATTCAAATGTAAGCCAAAGTCCTTATACAAACAGAATACACACAAAGATAAAAAATATATTCTCTCAGCAAACTCTGTTACATAAATAAGAAAAATATATACAAAAGCTAGTATTTTCAATATGAAGTACAATTATTTTAACACTGCAACCACAAACAGAAGGTACTAAAATAAACACCACAGCAAAAGGTAAAGGAACAACAAATTCATTTTATGACATCTACAATTGTAAAGATACATAAAGCCACTCTTCAGGTAATCTATATTCACATTTAGATTTTAACTTTTACTTTACTTTATTCATATTTATGAATATTCTCTGGATAGGGGAAATTCACAATTCTACCAGCTAGCCTTGACACATTATACAAATTAGAACATGTGAAGAACTACATAATCTATGTCTTTATACTTTGGGAACAGATGCAAAAAGAATCCTTCAAAAGTTAAAATTTCATGAACCTGTGTTAAAAATTTTCCAGTAGACTGAATTGAGTATTGCAAAAAAAAAAAAACAATTCTTTTTAAGTGGGAAATGTTAGCAAAAAATCCAAATACTTGAAGTCTTAACATAGTAAAGCAATAATGAAAAAAGTATGCCAATGGTTCCCCCAGATAAAAGCAACTCAACTAGGTGTCTGCCTAGTTATGTTTTGCCCCAGAAATTCTCCTTCCTTTTTTGAGCTCGTGCCAGAGTTTGAAGAGCCTGAAGACTAGAAGCTGCAGAGCGAGCAGAAATTTCAGATAATCTGTCCTCATCTGCAATGAAAGAATTATATTCAGTGCAAAAAATCTCTTATAAAAATACTATGTTTCAAAACATCAAGAGAAAATTAAAAGCATCAAGCTCTGTAATGTCAATACTGACTATCAGAAACACATAATCTATTAAAATATAAGATTAGTATTTTTAGGATCATTCACAGTAATTTTCCAAGTTTATCATATTTAGAAATCAAACATTTCAATATTAAATGAGCATTCTGTTTTTTTTCTGAAATCCCGCTATGTCATTAACACAAACACATGGACTGTGATTTTGGTATTACTTGGAAACAATTCATCATCATACTATCTTGTCCTACTTTAAAAAGCACAGCTGTTTGAGCAAAAGAAACCCTCACATTTTAAAAACAAAATGTCATACCTTCACATGGTACCCACATCACATTTCTAAAGTAATTTCACTTAATATAGAAATGATGTGACTTTAATATGCTACCCTTCATTATTACTGAAATTTCTCATTCTGAGTAAGCAAATCAATTATCAAGTTATTTGTAAACACTGTTTTTCCATTAAAAAGAAAACAAGATAGGATTCAGTGTCCAGATATTGGCATTTCAAAACATAACAACTTGATTTCTAGCTCACTGAATTCTGAAAGGAGTGTCAAACTTGCTAAGAGGAAAGAACCATCAATGTGTGTGAAGCCATAATACATAAAGTATTCAAATTTACTTTCAAATTCAAAACTTATAAACAGTAATTTTATACTTCTTAGGTTGCATTAAAATAGTAATTTCAATTGTTCAACATCAAGAATTCAAAATTCCTCCTGCCACCATTATCAGTAACCAAATTTTTCAGAATAAAAACTACACAAGAGAAAAACACTCATTTTCCCTAATCATGTATTTTTTGAGAATATACAGACATTTGAAGAAAATGATGGATGTAATGCTAAGCCGATTCCTGAGCCACCAGTCAGCCAGGGTGGAAAACAGAGTACTGATGGTGGGTGTGATGCATCTCTTGCCATCCATTTGCTTTAAAACAGATTCTTCAAGGCTTAGTGCCTAGTTTACTCATGTATAAAATGGGGATAGTTTACCCCCTTCACAGAGTTTTAAGGATCTAATGAAAAGACATCTATGGAAGTACTCTGTAAACTATAAAGTGCTAACCGAATGTCAAATCATTATACTATTATAAACTACTATCTAATAAAATATACTGTTATCTTGTGTTATTTGACTACTGAAATACCTTCATCATTAAAGGCTTCATGCTGATGTAACTGGAAATTGTTCATCCTTGATTTTCCCACTTTAAAAAAAAAACAAAAGCCATAAGAAATTATCCTTCAAAGCCACCCAACAATGTATCTTACAGTCAACTTGAAGAGAAGGTAGACTGTCAAAAAGTTTAATTTTATACCTTTAATAGAAATTCCTGCCAAAGGGCCATTCATTAATTTATAATATGCTTAGCAAATATGTAAACAAACAGGGGATAACCTCCTGGGATTCTTCTCAATGACAATACTAATCTAACTTGAAGGAAATATAATAAGCTTCTCTTTAAAGATTATAGTTGGACTATACACATGTACAAAAGCAATATAAACCTAGGAAAAAGAAAATGGGAAACAAGAAAACAGAAAAGTTTGAAAAGTGGAAAGCAAATGGAAGGCAGTGAGTGTGTGGTTATCATAGCCAATGGAGCTGAATCCTAAGGCAGCAGAGAAGGGAAACCAAGAAGCAATCAATTTGCTCCCCTGATGGCTGGGTGGTTGGGAGTACTGAGTACCACTGAAAGTTGAAGGGAAGGGAAAACTGAATCAGGAATCTAATTGTCTTTCTACAAAATAGTCTACCAGATCCATCTTTAATTTTGCACAGCAGGGTAACAGCGCATCTTCCAAAAGAGGAATTGAGGTCTTATTGCTAAAGAAGGTTTATCACAGCTACTTTATGACTGAAAGACACCAGATTCAATTAGGGGAAAGGAGAAACCATATTCCAAATAGGGGCATTATATATATGTATCATTTATCTCCTCAACCAGGTAAAACATGCTATCCATGAAATAATAAGAGAATGCTTATATAAAAGGAGTATGCAATGTTTTTAAAAAAAAACTTAGAAATTTAAAATGTAGCAACATATTTTAAAACTCAAGTAGAAGATAAAAAATAGTAACCCTTTCAAATTAAAACAAAAAGACAGAGATGGAAAATATGACAGCTAAGATAAGAAAATAGCATCTTCAACATGTCCAACATCTGAAAAATAACAGTGCCAGAAGGGAGCAAGAGAGACTGCAGGGGAAGAAATTACTGACTAAATAATTTAAGAAAATTTCCCAGAACTGAGGAACATGACTTTTCAGATTGAAGAGCTTTACTGAGTACTAGCAAAATGAATGAAAAGGGACCCACCATAAAATTTCAGAGCACTAGGAATAAAGAGAAGATGCTAAGAGCTGTCAGGGAAAAAAAAAAGTCATACACAAAAATCAAAAATAAAAAGTGCATCAGATTTCTCAACAATAATAATGGACATAAAAAAAGAGCAAAGCAATAGCTAATAAAACCGAAGGAAAATATTTTATGACTTGATTCTATATCCAGGTAACATTTGGTAATGTCTGAAGACATCTTTGGTTGTCATACCTGGGGAAGAGGTGCTCTGGCATCTAATGGGTTGCCTATACATTTTTGGCCAAGAACGTCAGAGACATCTCACACTTAGACCAAAGTGAACTTGGGTATAGCACAACTTAGTGTGTCAAAGATGAGGGTTTTTTTCTGTTTAAAGAGATCTACTACGTTGCTGCTACTGCTGCTAAGTCGCTTCAGTCGTGTCCAACTCTGTGTGACCCCATAGATGGAAGCCCACCAGGCTCCCCCATCCTTGGGATTCTCCAGGCAAGAACACTGGAGTGGGTTGCCATTTCCTTCTCCAATGCATGAAAGTGAAAAGTGAAAGTGAAAAGCTCAATCATGTCCGACTCCTAGCGACCCCATGGACTGCAGCCCACCAGCTCCTCCATCCATGGGATTTTCCAGGCAAGAGTACTGGAGTGGGGTGCCATTGCCTTCTCCGGATCTACTATGTTAACTAAAACTAAATAAAATGGTATACTTACAGCCTTTGTATCTATCAATATAGCACTTTCCTTTTAATAGACAGAAAATTAAAACCTAAATAATTACCATTATGCTGGAATTCTGGATCTCTCAGGGAGCCCTGAATTCGACGAGAAGGATGCCAGTAGGATGTGGCGCAGGGTGGAGAAGCAGATTTCCCAGGTGTGTTAGGTGGGTATTCTGGCATTTTTGAAACGGGAAGAGTTGTCTCAACAAATTTGGGGATATTGGGTTCAGAATCTTCCCTCAAAGGCAAGGGATCAACTGTTTTAATACCAGCAGCTGGAGAAGTCAGGAGGGATATAGCACGACTTTCTTTCTAAACGACAAAAAAAAAAAAAAGCATATATGTGGGTACACATATATAAATAAAACAAACATTTAAATACACAAATAACCAAAAATGAAATAGGGAAAAATATGGGGAAAATTTATGAAACCTTCATGTGGGGAAGATTTTATAGGACTAACAACCAATATAATGATATTTAGCTAAATAAAAACAATATGTAAATACTTTAAAAAAGAAAAAGAAAAATGACAAACTTGGGGAAAATACACAACTTACTGGATTGACAATGAATCACCATTGTTACATAAATATTTCTTTAAAAGTAGCAAGATAAACCTAATTTAAAGGTAAAATAAGGACATATATCAACAATTCATATACAAACTACAAAGAGCAAACACATTCTACACCTCACTCATCAAATAATTTCAAAATACAAGTATTAATATAAGTACTAATTTTTTACTTAACAAATTATAAAAATAAATTTTAAGAAACAAACTATAATACCCTGAGTTGACAAAGATGTAGTAAAACTGGCGCTCTCATCAGTGTTACCGGTAGCACAACCTCACAGGGGAGCTGGTAAATCACAGCAAAAGCCTTAATACTGTGGTTCTCTGACCCCAAAATTAATACTTAAGGAATATTTACATAAAAAGAGGTAACAACAATAAGAACAAAAATGTAGGTAAAGGACGGATGATTTCTTTACAGCATTTTTCAAAACAGGAAAATTAAGATATAACAATAGGCATCTAGTTTTAAAAAATGTTACAGCAATAAGCATGTAGCCTTTAAAAAAACCACAGTATAACTGCAGATATCATATTCACAATTAAAAATCAAATTATAAATTAATGACATGGAAGTACATTTATAATACACTGCTAGGTGAGGGAAAATATATTATGAAAACTTATCTACAGCATAATAAACAAATACACTAAAATGGCTGTTTCTACAGTAGGTATGACTTTAACTTTTTTGGTTTGGTCAGTATCTTCTGTTTTTCCACAATGATTATGTATCACGAGGGTCAAAATCCCTGTATAACTTCACTTTTAGAATAATGTAAACCAGTAAAATCAAATATAGCTCCAAATTTTCCTGATTACTCCTTGTAATTGTTACCTTTAGTTATTAACTTCAAGTTTATCAATGCGATGTTCAAAACACTACTTTCTGATCTTAAGCATCATTTTTTACAATTAGAAAGCTTGGCTTATTGCTTCAAAGGGGAGATAGCCTGAGGTCTCACCAAAAAAACACAAATTTTTAAAAATCAAGATCTATTAATAAGATAAATACAAATCTTCCACTTGCTTCCCTTTTTAATCATGAAGATGTCTTATGAAAACTGATTTTTTTTCTTTTTGTACATATTTATAGAGAATTTGGAATTTCTGTCAAATTGGTTTTATTATTGTTAAAACCTGAATTAAATCCGTAGAATACTTGTAGTACATGGGGTCCCCAGGTTTAATTTAACTGACTTCATGATCTGTTCTTGAACCTAAAAACCTCCTTACTGGCCTCACTGCTTCTACTCTCCCCCAGTATAACGCGCTCTTCACTAAGTAGCCAGTAATTTTATTTATCAAGTGTATCAGAGATTTATATTTAATAGCTTGAAATCCTCCAAGAGCTTCCCACTGACATTAGAATAACATCCCCACTCCTTACCCAGCCTCCCTTCCCACCTTCATCCCCCACCTCTCCTCTGCCTCCTTCCTCCAGGCGCCACAGGCCTTCTCACTCTATGAACCTGTCACTGTTGTACACATGCCCCTGCTGTCCTTTCTATCTAGAAAACAATCTCTGGCCCACGTCTCCGCACTGGGCACCTCCCTCATTAGCCAGGTGTTGTTAAAATGTCACCTCCTCAGAGGTGCCTGTTCTGATGACTTAAAAACAGTCTCACCCACCCCTTGGAGGTTGTCTGCAGTTTTATTTAATTCATAGCACTCACTACTATCTGAAATTCTTTAAAAAAAAAATCATTTGTCTATTCTGCCAATGAAAATATAAGTTTCAAGACAGCAGAGATTTTATCTTGATTATCAATGAATCCCCAGATCCTAACAGTGCTTGGCACATTGTAAGAGCACAGTAAATTGTGGACTGAATGAATGAAAATGAAACTCCTGATATTCCCCTCCAAAGATGGCTGTGGTGCAGAGTTCTCTTACTCAGTGCAGAGCACTCTCCATCAATCCTGCTGGGTAAGTCAGAAACCTAGGAGTCATTATCCAACCCAGAACCAGGCCTTGATGTTGTTCCCCTCACACAATTCTTTAATTTCACTCATGTCTGTGCCCACCTTCCTAGTCCAAGCTATCATAGCTCCTACCTGGACTATTGCAATGGGCCTTCAGAGGTATCCATAGTCTCTTCTTGCCTTCCACGGCAGCCAGAACTTGCAAAACATGAATCAATCACAACATTCCCATATTTAAAATATTTCAATGGCTTTCTACTTTACTTAAGGTGAAAGAAATTCTTACTATTGCTCTCTTTTCCAACCTCATCTTGCATCTGCTTCCTGCCACACACAGGACTGGCTTTTGTTTCTTAAAACCCTATGTCCTTTCTCTCCACAGATCCTGGCATATGCTATGCTTCTCCCCACTCTTTTTACCTAGTTAGCTCTTCTTCCTCTGTATCTCAACTCAATTATGACTTCTTCAAAGAAGCATCCTTGACTTTCAAGAAGCTTCCTGATCTCCATTACTGGGTCAATTCCTTCCAGAATAGCAGTATATACTTCTCTGAAACAATTACTAGTTTTAATTTTACTTTTTGGGGGGTGTAGGTTCAGTAAAATCAGGTACCATGTCTGAAAGTGAAAGTCACTCAGCCATGTCGACTCTTTGCAACCCCATGAACTATAGTCCATAAAATTCTCCAGGCCAGAACACTGGAGTGGGTAGCCTTTTCCTTCTCCAGGGGATCTTCCCACCCCAGAGATCGAACCCAGGTCTCCTGCATTGCAGGCAGATTCCTTAGCAGCTGAGCCACCAGGGAAGCCCAAGAATACTGGAGTGGGTAGCCTATCCCTAGCGGATCTTCCCAACCCAGGAATCGAACCTGGGTCTCCTGCATTGCAGGTGGATTCTTTACCAGCTGAGCTACATGGAAAGTCCAATGCACCATGTCTACTTCCACTTATTATCACAAGCACAGAATCTAGCATGTAAGTAAATGGATAAGAAACATCTGCTGAATAAAGTGAGCTAACAAACACTTGGGTTTTTAATATTATTTACAAAATGTACAGATGGTACTTGACAAACCAATACCATGAAAATTCTACTCTCAAGTCTTACGAGACAGTGCTGTTAAAGAGTTAAAAATGTGGGCTCTGAGAAGAGACTGCCTGGGGACAAATTCTGCTTCACTGTTTGGCAGCTGTATCACCTCAGTTTCACCTAAATGGGAGTATTAACAATATTTACTTCACAGATTCATTATGAAGACTGAACAAATTAATACATGTAGAGTACTTAGCACAGAGCCTAGAACATAGTAAGTGTTCAGTAAATGCTAGCTATTATGATCATCTGCACATAAGTTTCCCAACTTGCTGCTGCCCCATAATACTCCCACAATTCAAGGTTATGTCATTAAAAGTTACCAGCAAAAAATATTTCTGGATATTATGATAGTAATTCTTGTTAACTCCTATGGTAAAAAAGATAGAATGATATTAAACAATGGCAACTGAATGACAGGGATAATTTATTGCTAACTGAATATACTGCTAATTCAATTGCTAAATGAATTATCGATATCAATTTATTGATAATTTAATGACTTATGGATTTAATGTTATGATAGTAGCTTTTTTACGGAAAAAAAGGGGGGGAAATCATTGTGTATAGCAGGTTTAATGACTCCTCTGCCTACCAGCAACCAAAGCGTAAACAATGGGGGAAAAAAAACAAATCTAGCTCCTGGTATGGCTACCTAATATTATGATTCAAATGATTGTCACCTCTTTCCTGGATACTGTAATTGACTAGTTTCAATTACATGCTCTTGCACCTCTATTGTCCATTCCCAATACAGTAGCCAGAGTGACGCTTGGAAAAACCTACGTCAAATCATATCATTCCTCTGCTCCTCCAAAGACTTTGCATTTTATTCAGAATAAAATGCAAAGTGTTTGCTATGACCGCTAAGGCCCTACACAATTTAATCCCTCATTACGCCTCTGACCTCACTGCCCATTCTACTCTCTCTCTTGCTCTCATCTCCAGCCATGCTGACTCCCTGCCTGTTCATCAAGGAATCAGGCACCTTTTCAACTGGAGGACTTTGCACCTGCTGCTCTTTTTGTAAAATGCCTTCCTAGATATGCATATAGGTCAGTCCCTTACCTGCTTCAGATTCTGCTCAAATGCCACCCTCTCAGTGAGAACTTCCCTGGCCAAGTCCCACTCACTTCCCCTGCTTTATTCTTCTCCTTAGCCCCTATCACTATCTAAAATACTGTGTATTTTACCTAATTATCCTGTTTACTGTCTCCCTCCTCCTCTAGAATGTGAATTCAGTGAAGGTCAGGATTTCTACCTTCATCTTTCACTGCTACATCTCCAGTTAAATCAGTGCCTGGACAAAACTGTCAGAGTAGATGCACAATCAACAGTATAGTTTTTCTTCTCTCTCTCTCTGTTGTCACTACTGACAATATTTGAAAGTATGCAGTCAAAATACAATGGCACTACCCTCAAGAACAATTCAATGCCTTTGCCTTCTCAAAGTAAGTTAATAACCTCCACATATGACGGACAGAATTTTCTAAAATCTGAACCTCTCATGTATTTATTGCATGTGACTAAAATAATCACTTCCTAAAGAGATGTTTTTCTCCAAAGTGTAAATATTTACCTTCCTAAAGTCATTCTTCAAAGTTTCTAAGCCATCCTGAGAGGATATTCTTTTCCTCTGTTCTATGACTGGAGGCTTCACTTTAGATGGAGACACTAAAACAGCACCACCTGGAAAAATACAGAAGATGCCACTGTTTCAATTTAAACTAAATTATCACGTAGAGGAAGCAGGTGAAATAAGAACTGTACGGTGTCCGCCTATTACCAACAGCTGGAGTGGTAAGATCATGATGAGTCCTCTGGATTCCACCCAGTTCTCTCAGCTTTGGAGTAGGAAGCCTGCCTCCTTTCCCTGAAGACATAGAAGACGACTCCGACCTACAAATTAAGACAATTATGAAGCATGTCCTCTAGAAAATATTAAAAAAAAAATACTGTGCCATCATTATGCAATTAAAGCATAAACCTGTAAGAGAAGGCCATTTGGCTTCTGAAAAAATAAGAAACAAATCCACATGCAGTTAAGAGAAACTGACTACTGGAAAAGAAGGGAGATCACTGCAAGTAAGCAACATACTGGAGAATTCTTCCCCTGAGTCAGAGCCTAGCTTCCATTAGCTGCAAAAGTCGTGAATGAATAATAAGGGCGTTGGACTATGGACAAAAAACACCATAACCAATGGTAGAGAACCATTCCCCAAAACAACTGGCATATAAATCAAGAGAAATTAGCTATTCGCAGAAATCATTTATTTTAACATCACAAAAATTCTTTCTTTTTCCGTATAACCATCTGATAGTAAAGAATATTAGTTATTTTTCCTTAAGTCATAAAGGAAGTCATTCTTTCAGAGATATCTAGTTAATCATATCTTGAAAATCATAATTAGTAGGATATAAATAAAAAGAATACTAACTACTTCCTCCCCAAGTAATTCAGTGTTCAAGTGTTCAATTCCCAATTAGTGCAGTGGGACTAATGATTTTGAGTGACTCAAATCCCTGAGTGAATCAAATTATATAAACCATGTAGAAATGTCTATTTCATGACATTAAAATAAAATCTGCTTTTTATTAGTCATGAAACCAAAAATGTAAACCACTATCATTAGTGACAAAATGAAATACTTATTATCTGTGAACAATAATGAGTCTAAATACTGATTAATTTTAAACACTTACTCTTCTTTGATCTTGTCTGCTTTAGACTTTTCCTGTACTTCCAGCTTCTCCAGCTCTTCCACGTTAACCTGCTTGTCCCCCTCCTCCTTCTCCTCCTCCCCCTTCTCCTCCTCCCCACTTGGTTGTTTCTGTACGTCTTCAGTGGTGTCCTCAGCATCCCACGCCAGACGCCTTCTAACAGGTATGGGAGCATTTGACACACCCAATTTCTCTGTGGTAGTTTTCTGGGGCTGTTCTTCCAAAATAGTTCTTTTTTCTTCTAGCTGTGTAGAAGGACATTTCTGCGAAGTCTTATGGCTTGTAGGATCTCTGTGTAACAAAATAAGTTTTATTTTAAATTTAGTAGTTTTGAGGTTTCTAGTTGATACTCATTAAGTCCGTCATTTCCTTCCATGGTTCACAACTATGTTTCCCACTGATATTGCTTTGCCCAGATATTGAAGGAAAAAATCAAACTAAGAGTTCATTTTATAGGAGTTACAATATTCCAAAATAAATTTATGTCCTTTTACTCCTACCATCACACATATATGCCTGTACTCCTGCTGACAAAACTCCTATGTATCTTTCAACTCATAAATGCATACATAAACTAGGACCCCCGAGATGGTTTAACTTGTTCAGTTACTCAATTAGGGTTTGTGCACAAACTCGTGTGTACTTATACACCAAATAAGCTAATTCAAATTTTGTATTTTAGATTAGGTTAATCTTTTTGAGTCACCGTTAAAGAACAAATTTTGTGGACTTTTAAAATCAGATGTCACATAGTTAGAATTTACAGTTCAATTTGGTATGTATGATCATACTAATACTCTATGAAAACAGAAAACTATTTTATTTGATGCAAATCAATGTGCTATTCCTGTTAATAGTTTGTGTTCACTTTAAAACCTAAAATAGAAGTGTTTCACAGAATCAGGGCCAGAATTCCATATTAATCACAAAAATCCATTAATGAATGATAATGGATATGTACTAATAGCTAATATTCTCTAAGTCTTAATTATTGTTGTCTTTTTGTTTTACTTTTAAAGTTTTATGTCTACTGCTAGTCATCCCCATTTTACTCTTAATTGCGAACAAGGAATATGATAAAATCTAAACTTCCAGATTTAAATTACGCATTATTTCTACACAGGTGTGTAAAGCAAGTATGTATAGCTTTACTTTTCACAAAAAATAAACTAAAAGTAGTTAGTGGCTGATATATTTCCATTTGACTATACAAAATTTGAGTCTTCATATCATGTTCCTATGTAATTCTATGATCCACATTACTCTACAACATATTCCACTGTCCACTAAGAACATCTCACCCAGCAAGATCTAGTGCTCTGATGTTGCTGCTAATGGTTCCTTCTGAGCTCGTGGTTGAGGAGACATCCCAACAGCGGTTGTTTTCAGACAGAATCTGATTTAGATGGTCCCGAGAAAAATGGGTTCCCTGAACTCGTTTCCTATAAAACTCAGCCTTCTCTCGGAGTTCTTTAACCTATGCAGGAGAATTGAGATACCATGTATTATTTTAAACGCTCCTTGCAAATACCACCAAGTAGCATATCCAAGACACTGCACAAATACAGCCAGAAACCAAGGAGAAAGAAAGGCAAAAATAGCCACATACATTCATAAGGCTATGTGCATTTTTAAGCAGAAATTAAAATAGTCAAGCTTAAGCACAATGCAATTATTTTATTTCAGGCCAGCAGGCAGGGAGAAATTTTGCAGCAACTAAGAAAAACACTGACACCTACTTCTTTCTTCAACTGAAATTACACAAGTACTCTATGCATTATTACAATTTTTAAAAACATGAAAGCAACCAACCTCCGCATACCACATGGCATTTAGAGAAGCCTAGGGGAGGAATACAGAAACATACTTAATGACAGGTTAATGCCATAATTGAATATTAATGGGAATCAATGAAATATCTTATTATTCTTCCTTCTAAATATATACCAAAACTTGTCAATCAATATTTTTTATAGTATTTTTAACAACATTTAATTTGGTAACCAAGATACCTTAACATTGCCTTGAAAACCAATGACATTCTTGCATGAGTGGAATGCTGTCCACCACAAGGTAACCTAATGACTATTTCCCCACCTCTGGAATAGTACTGACATGCCAGAAAGCCCTAGCCTCAGTCATTACTTCTTGGCTTACGTACAGCTGCTACTACCACAGAAGCACCACTGAGACAGTCTCATGACTTCCCCCTCCAAATTCCTCAACATTCCCTTGTAATCGGCCAAACCAGTATTAAATACATAATTTAAAAGACTATCACAATAATAGATGTAATAAATTTGACAAAGTAACAGGATACTCCCCCAAAATATTCTGATGAACTATATATAAGGTGACTCACATATTAATTCCCTCATATGCAAATAATATATTTTCACATGAAAAGGAGTCTCTTATACTCACTGAAACTCTTTCATTTTATACATTATACTGCCACCTTCTGACTTTCTTAAATACAATTCCACAATGTAAAAAAACTAAGTTGCAGCTTAAAATTATTTTCAATAATCTATTTGATTTATTCTCAAAAAACTGTGTAATTTCTTCCTAACATAAAGACAGAGTATTAGCCTGAAAAGGCTATCTGGATGCTGTCTGCTAAAGCTGCTCTTCTCTCACTTGAAGACACAAAGCATATAATGAAATTAGCACTGTGAAAGCAACTGGAGAAACATATCCTCAGCTCCTTAAGGATACTACTGATGCAGAGGGAGGCAAGCGCTACGTCTAATGAATCAGCCAAAGCAAAGGACAGCACCTGCCAGGGCAAAAAAAAAAAAACCACGAAATCCCAATAGAATCCTATTGCTCTAATGAACCAAACCTGAAACATTCCCAAAGGATAATTCAAAACATTGTTTTCTTCAAATGTTTTCTTCACTGTCAAAAAAATTGAGCCATATTCATTTACCATTTTTTTTTAACTTACAGAAAATTACTAGTTAACGTTTTTTTCATTTAACAGGTAGAATTGAGACACATGGATTGAGTCTGAACTCATAATCAGGGTATTCTGAATGCACAGGAACCTTGTAATAAAGTGCCTTGATAGAATCCAGATTTTATTTCTAATAAGTCCCTGCATGCTTCAAATGTATCATGGTCACCCTGATTTATCATCACCTGCATGATAAAATCTTCATGTCTTAGGATCACTTCCTCCTCTGCACTCTCAAAGCTCTTCATGCATACCCTCATTAGTACTTATTTCATTTTTCTGGAATTATTGCTTGTGTCATTCTCCCCTACGAACCTACAAATCCCTTGAGGTAAGGGATAATGTAGCCTTTCAACATTGATTCCACAACCTGTTCCTGAGTGTGGACTAAGTGCTAGGCCTGAGCTACACGGCTGGTAGCAAACAAAGCTAAGCAAGAAAGGGCCTGCACTCAGTGAACTCACAATCTGGTAGAGGAGGCAGACTTCCTCCTATATGATAAGTCATTATCATAACACTGGTATGATCTATGCCATAATAAACAAATGAGATATACACTGAAGGAAGGTTTCAAAGGGGGTCCTACCAGTCCTGAGTTGAGTGAGGGTCGAGCAAGAAGGAGCCACGGAGAAGGCTGCGTTCTGTCCATGGGGGAGGACATCACTGATTGATGAATGAGAGGATGGACAAACATCCCCTCCATGTACACAATGACCCAGTTTTATTTGACACTGATTCTTTTTTAAAAAGGGAATGGAGATACAGAAATTCTGTAAAAACTTTATTCAGCTTTGTCTGTTACTGACATTTAAAACTCAGTGCTTTAAATTGACTTTATCAGCAATCTTTGTTAATAATCTTCATGCTAATGTTGCAATATTTTGCAAATACATAATTTTAAACTTCTGCAATCCTAAACTAATATGAAAAAATAGGAGGCTGATATTTTCAAAGTAAGGTGTTTGTTCCGCTAGAAAGTGTAAAAAAATCAGTGGCTTGAACTCAGTGTTAAAAACAATCCTCACAGCCAAAAACCAGAGTCACTAAAAAAGATATGAATAAGCCATGCCAAACAGTTAAAGCAATACATACACCCCTTCCCAGGTCAAGTAATACAATCAGATAACATGACATAAATGCTATAAATGTCTTCCTTTCTGAATTTCTCTTTGTAAATTAAGAACACAACTAAATTTGTTTAAAATTTAAATGTAAAAATTCAAACTCAGAAAATTGGGGAATAAAATACTTCTTTTTTCCAAAATTCATCCCCTGAAAATGAAGAGTCATCTTATACCTAAAAGTGCTTAAAAGTCTGTCAAATTATAGAACGTCTCTCAAAAGTGGCACTTCATCTTGAAACAAAGTCCAATTTCTGGAAGCACATCAGAAAAAAATGATCTCAACCAATGTAGTTGGGATGATAAGAAGACTACCTAAAAATCAAGGGAAAAAGGGATTTAACACAGATCCAGCAGTTAATCTGAGGATGGGACTTAATTGCAATTGTTGGTTATTATTAAAAAAACAACCCTTGAAGTGAGCATTTTAAAGAGGAATAGTGCCACTGGTTATAGTTTGGAGGCAACAAACAATTACTGGACCAAAAAGTCAACTACCTTAATGTTATGTGAATATGAACTTGGGACTTGGTTTAAAATACCTAGTGACTACATTATTTATAGATTCAAAAAGTACAATATCTCAAAGAAGAAACAGGAAATGAAGATGACACATGGACTAGAAAACTGTAACATGACTTCAATTGAGTTAATACTCAAATAATAAAGTTACCAATGTCCAAGTGCATTTGAAGAGTGTGAATAATATTCCATGAAATGTTAGGAGTAGGATAATGTGGGTATACCTAATTGTTGGTACACAAAAAGCAGCCACATAAAGTATCTTCCAGGGAAAAAAATGTATATAAGATTTAAGTTAAATATTAAATGTCTATGACCTGGTCAACTAAAACTGTTATCACCATCAGTGATCACTAATCTCATAACTAAAAATTCTTATTCTTTTCTAACTCCAATTTGCTTTTTGAATGATTTTGACCATGAAGTTAAGGCAAATTATTCCACTAATTTAAACACTTTAAACCACCAGTAGTAGTTAATAAAACAAACACCCCAGAAAAGTCACATTACCATAGGAATCTTAAAGAGAGAAATCTTAAATAGGAAATCTTAAAGAAAGATCTTAATTTAACAACAAAAACAAAAATGTCCTCTTCCATGAGGGCAAGAATAAGGATTGTTACCTTACCATAACTTCAGATGTAACAATCCTCGGAGTCCATTAAATGTTTAGATCTAAATCTTAACTACGTTAAAGCCTTTGACTATGTGGATCACAACAAACTGTGGAAAATTCTTAAAGAAATGGGAATACCAGACACCCTTACCTGCCTCCTGAGAAATCTGTATGCAAGTCAAGAAGCAACAGTTACAACCAGACATGGAACAACAGACTGGTTCCATATTGGGAAAGGAGTACGTCAAGGCTGTATATTGTCACCCTGCTCATTAACTTATATGCAGAGTACATCATGAGAAATGCTGGACTGGATGAAGCACAAGCTGGAATCAAGACTACCAGGAGAAATATTAATAACCTCTGATATGCAGATGACACCACTCTTATGGCAGAAAGCGAAGAACTACAGAGCCTCTTGATGAAAGTGAAAGAGGAGACTGAAAAAGCTGGCTTAAAGCTCAACATTCAGAAAACTAAGATCATGGCATCTGGTCCCATCACTTCATGGGAAATAGATGGGGAAACAGTGGAAACAGTGACAGGCTCCAAAATCATTGCAGATGGTGACTGCAGCCATGAAATTAAAAGATGCTTGCTCCTTGGAAGAAAAGTTATGACCAACCTAGACAGCACATTAATAAGCAGAGACGTTACTTTGCCAACAAAGGTCCATCTAGTCAAAGCTGTGGCTTTTCCAGTAGTCATGTATGGATGTGAGAGTTGGACCATAAAGAAATCTGAGCACAAAAGAATTGATGCTTTTGAACTGTGGTGTTGGAGAAGACTCTTGAGAGTTCCTCAGACCACAAGGAGATCCAACCAGTCAATCCTAAAGGAAATCAGTCCTGAATATTCACTGGAAGGACTGAATGTCAAGCTGAAACTGCAATACGTTGGCTACCTAATGTGAAGAACTGACTTACTGGAAAAGACCCTGATGCTGAGGAAGACTGAAGGCAGGAGGCGTAGCCAACGACAGAGGATGAGATGGTTGGATGGTATCACCGATTCAATGGACATGAGTTTGAATAAGCTCCGGGAGTTGGTGATGGACAGGGAAGCCTGGCGTGCTGCAGTCCATAGGGTTGCAAAGAGCTGGACACTACTGAGCTACGGACACTACTGAACTGACTGAAACCCTAACTACCAACTCATCTTAATTTTAAAAAGTCTCAGGCCAAGAGATAATCTTTCCAAAACAATTGAGCTAACAGTGGTGCAGTCAGACAAACCAATCTTGAAAAATTAATCAGTCTTCACTTGAGAGTGGAGGTCTGCAGATTATAAAATAATCAAGTCTATAATGCTACAATTCTATAAACTGACTTCATTAACATAAACAGTTGATTTGAAAAACATTTTTAACTTTAAAGACCTTGTAATTAATCTCTAAGGAGCTAGTTGGTATTTAAAAAAAAAAGTAAATACACTGATAAATAATATCCAACTGATACTTCTGGTGCTATCACCGCATCATATACCTTCAAATTGTAGTCTCTACTACTAGGTAAAACTATTGAAATTTAACTGAAGTAGTATCAGAGAAAATGTGGGTTTACTGAGCTTATATACTCACCTGATTTGGTATGTTTTCCTTCACACGTGTCCAAGCCCCAGCTTTATATAAATACTGGGCTGGGCTTAGAAATTTTGCTCTATATTCTGAATTCACCTTCCTAACAGAAATGAAATGAGAGTAAATATTTTAATGAAATGAGAGTAAATATTATGCTGATCAGCTAAATACTATGATATTTTTCTTACAAAATACATACCCAAGCCTTTGATGTCTCCAAGGAGTAAGTTTCTTTTTAGGCTGGTTTGAGTTTTTTGATTCCATCTCTGCTTCTGATTTTAAAGGATCATCTGCTTTATTACACTAAAATGAAAATAATTTGAACTTTTCATGCTCCACTTATGTTATACATTAATGTGACAATACAGATGTCATAAAGTATACTTGGATACTGAATTATAATTGCTTTTAAAACTAAGATTTTACTACTAAGATAATGCAGAAATCACAAGTCAACAAGCAAGTTCTGAAACTAGTATATCTGGTTAGTTTCTTTAAGTATATAGCTCAGGATATGGTTTCATTTTCTAACAGTAAAAATTTTACATACTTGGCTAGGAAAAATGTTTTAATCATATCAAGTTTACTTATTTAGATGTTCAACTACCTTTTGAACATTGGTCTTACATTTTCCCTTGATATTCTAAATCTACACTTGTTACAATAATTAAATGGAAGGTCCCAAAAAGTAAGTTAGCACATTGCTTTAGTGAGTAACTTAACAATTCTTTTTCTCTTTAAGAATATCCTAAGTCCAAATAAAAAAGTATTATACATTATTATACACACACATTATATATAATATATATGTATGATTTTTATAATACATATATAACTATGTTTATTATATATATATATATAAATCATTTTACTTTTAGTCATATAGTTTTCACTCTTAGAATCCATAAAATAGGTATGACATTCCAGGAGATTCAAAAATAGGACCTATCCCTGATCTACCTATAATTTACAATAGTTTTAACCTGATGATGCAATTCAAACAGCTGTAAATTTTTTACAGAAGTAGGTGTTTGTACGTACTGAGTTAAGTCGTGTGAATTATACTGGCTATAATTTGGTATACTAAAGCTCTAGTTTAAAATAACATGTGTGTATGTGTATTTCTGTCTTAATTTCCATTATTTAGTTTAAAGTATGTGTTTCTATCACCACTGTAACCCCTGAAGTTCACAATACTGTAAGGCCAATCATTTGATATTAGGCATAGCAGACTTACATGCTATATTATTAAGCATTCGTTGCACTGTATTATACTTAATTATTTACATCTCTGTCTACCCCAGGCAATAAGAGCTCATGGCCCAAGAGCTGCTTAAGGCTTAGTGTGGTTATAATTGTATTCTCAGTACCTACCAGTGCCTGGCTTCTACCAAGGGCTCAATGAACACTTGACATTAAGTGAACAAACAAATTAATGAACTAGCTAAAAACAAAAATCTCAAATGGAAACTTATAAAGTTGTAAATGTTGGTAAGTAAAAGAAAATGTGATATTGTAAAGTAACTAGCCTCCAACTAAAATAAATAAATTAAAAAAAAGAATTGACAAATACCTTCTTTTCAGGAGATATTGTTTCAAAATTTCCGTTTTCCTTCAAATGACTTCTTAATTTTGGTTCTTTTACTGGGGATAAGCCCTTAAAATTTCTTTTGTATTCAGTTTCATGGATGAATGAGTTACCTTTGAATTGTGGAATAAATTTGCTTTTATTGTGGAAAACCTTAAAACAAAAATTACTTTAGTTTAGTTTTCTTTGTTAAATATGTAGAACTTAGAACTTCAATTGCTTAAAGCATTCCACATATAAAGTTGAATCATCAGGATACAAAAAAGGGAAAATTATATACGACTATAATTTGATTTCACATGGCTAATTAATAGCCATTGCAACAAAAGCAAAAATAGGCAAATGGGATTGTGTCAAACTTAAAAAAAAACTTCTCTACAGAAAACAATCAACAGAGTGAAGAGACAAACGACTGAGTACAAGAAAATACCTGCATACATCTTTTAAGGGGTCAATTTCTAAAATATTTAAAGAAATCAAGGAACTCAACTCAATAGCAAAAAACAACCTGATTAAAAAACGGGCAAAGAGGCATAAAAACAGACACATAGACCAATGGAACAGAATGAGTCCAGAAACAAGCCCATGCATATATGGTCCATTAATTTATGACAAGGCAGTCAAGAGTCAAGAATGTAAAATGGGGAAAGGGTTTCATCAATAAATGCTGCTAAGAAAACTGGATAGCCACATGTAAAAGAATGAATCTAGACCACTATCTTATGCCATATATAAAAATTAAATCAAAATGGATTACAGATTTGAATGTAAGCCCTGAAACCATAAAACTCCTAAAAGAAAACATAGGCTAAGCTCCTTGACATGAATCTTAATGATTTTTTGGATTTGACACCAAAAACAAAGGCAACAAAAGCAATCATAAACAACTGGGACTACATCAAACTAAAACATTTCACACAAGAAGGGAAAACATCAACAAAATTAAAACATAACCTATGGAATGGATGGCATCACCGACTCGATGGACAAGAGTTTGGGTGAACTCCAGGAGTTGGTGATGGACAGGGAGACCCGGCATGCTGCAATTCATGGGGTCGCAAAGAGTTGGACACAACTGAGTGACTGAACTGAACTGAACTGATAGAATGGGAAATTTTGCAAATCATATGTGATAAAGAGTTAATATTCAAAGTAGAACTCATAAAACTGAATAGAAAAAAACAAGCTGATTAAAAATAAGCAAAAGAACTTTTTTCCAAAGAAGACATAAATGGTCAACAGGTACACGAAGGCATCACTAATCATCAAGGAGTAAATCAACATCAATGAGACTTTACCTCACATATGTTAGAACGGGCATTAACAAAATACAAAAGATAACAAATATTGGTGAGGATGTAGAGAAAAGGGAACCCCTGTCCACTATTTGTGGGAATGTAAATTCATATGGAAAGCAGTAATGAGGGGTCCTCAAAAAATTTAAAATATAATTATCATATGATCCAGCAACCCTATTCCAGGTATATATCCAAGCGATATGAAATCAGTATCTCTAGATAATCTACACTGCCATGCTCATTATAGTATTCACAATAGCCAAGATACAGAATCAATCTAAGTGTCCATGGACAGATGCATGGATAAAGAAAATGGAATATTATTTGGCATTTAAAAAGCAAATCCTTCATTTGCTACAACATGGATGAACCTGGAGAACATATGTTAAGTGAAATAAGCCAGGCACAGAAAGACAAAAATACTACATGGTTTGATCCCACTTATATGTGGAATCTAAAAGAATTCATAGAATAGTGGTTGCCAGGGACTGGGAGATGCGGTAAATGGAGATATGTTGGTCAAACGGTACAAAGTTTCATCTGTGCAGGATAAATAAGTTACGGAGAGCTGAAGTATAGCATGACTACAGTTAAAATACTGTGAAAAAAGTGAAAGTGTTAGTCGCTCAGTTGTGTCCAACTCTTTGCAACCCCATAGACTATAGCCCACCAGACTCCTCTGTTCATGGAATTCTTCAGGCAAGAGTACTGCAGTGGGTAGCCATTCCCTTCTCCAGTGGATCTTCCCAACCCAGGGATCAAATCTAGGTCTCGTGCATTGCAGGCAGACTCAACCATCTGAGCCACCAGGGAAGAACTCAGTAATACTGTACTGTAACTTAAAATTTGCCAAGAGGGTAGATGTCAAGTATTTTTAAGTGTTGTACATTCACACACACAAAAAAATGGTAACTATGTGAGGCAACAGATGTGTTATTTTGCTTGACTGTAGTTATCATTTCAGAATGAATGCATATATCAAAACTTTATGTTGTGCATAAAAATTACATTAATTTTTCTCAATTATACCTCAATAAAACTGGAAGGAAAATCCAAAGGTCAACTTTTGATGCTCATTACTATGTTCTGAGTAATAGTTATTACAATCAAAATAATACTTAAGTCAAGAGAAATAATAAATCATATCTTTTCTCCCCAAAGTTCCCTACCACTCTGTTAGTTTGGCAATAGGATAAGTAAAATGGGAAAATTTTAATCACATGAAAATACACATTAGCTTTACAAGGTAACTTTGTCAGCAGTTTTTTCCTCCTTGACAGCAACTTTTTTATTCCTGCAACAATAAAATATTCTTAATATTTTCAATATCTGACATGCATTTGTTCATTTTTTCTTCCTTTGCTTACTTACTTTTAGCCTGAAGCAAGGAAAAAAATCAGGTAATTATCATGTTTCTATTTATAAATGTTTCCTTTTATCCTTATTATTCCATGATATGGTTTCCATTTTATGGTATATTGCCACTGATTACAAAGAAAGTAACGGAAAAGATATGGAGTTCAAATAAGGTGTTTAATTGTTCATAATGCTGAATAATACACCTACACTTCAAAACCAAACAGTATATCTTTTTAAGTACAGTATAATCTCAAGAACTTTTCTGTCATCAATTGTTCTTACTCCTTTATATATAAGACATCCTTTCAGAAAACAAGTGTCTGATAAAACAGAAATGAATAGCTCCTTTAGGAATTTCCCCATCAACAAGCATGGAAAAAATTTCTATCACACAACTCTCCAATCCACAGACCTGAAACTGATTATACGTTTTAACTAACAGAGCATTTCTTTACAAAAAATTATCTGAAGTCTTCACTAATGAAAGCAATAAAGCTAACAGTAAAGGTATTTGCTAGTGACTTATACTTCTTGATACTATAAAAAGAACATTTCTACACGATGCTTTTCACTGAAATATGTAAAAGTTGTCAATAGGGCTTTGATTTGAATTACCTCTAGCTTATATTCCATAAAAATTAAACAATCACAATTTTCAGGCTGTATTTTGTGGTACATTTTCTATCTAAGAACACTTGTGAGCCAGCAAAAGAAGTATTGATTCTATTCACTAGGTTTATAAAGGAAATGTATTGCTTTAGGTTATTTCTTGTGTTCCTAAAATGTTATATATATTTCAGGTTTTTCAAAACTGAATAACAAGTAAGCCTAAATCTGCTACAATTTATAACAGTGGAAATATTATCTTAGTATAAGATGACATGTTATTGTCTTTCTGAATCTAATTATCCTCTCAGTTTCTGGGGATGTATAAAGTACACAGGTGAGTGAGAAAGAAAAAACTAAGCTGCCATGAACCTTTGGGGATATTCTAAATGGAAGTATTTCCTACTTAAACCTAGGAATATGGTTAAGAACATAAATGAGAGTTAAGAGCTAAGAACTTTCTAGAGAATTATAGTAGTAAAAAAAAAAGTATATTTTAGTAATGGTAGCCCAATACTAAAACTGTGTGAGAATACAATGAAACTTAATATCACTTCTAGTTACCATTTTAGCTTTTGAATTTTATAAACATAAATTGACAATTCCTATCACTGTTCATTTGATATAAAGACAAAATTATACATCTTGTATCACCTCAACCTATTTTTTACTTATTAAATATCCAAAGCAGTTGTGCCTTTCTTAGACAGAAAACATGCAATATATTAGTCAATGAAACACAACAGTTCAGAATAAAACCAATTTAATAATTTTTTAATAAGTAAAAAAAATTCACAGCATGCAAAAACTTACCAGTCCTCAAGTTTTCATTACCCTGTCTCATATTTAGTATATGTGATGGATCTGGCAACAATGATCATCAGTAGCCTAGGACAGTATAATATTACTGCTATAAATCAGAAGTAATAGGATGATTTTAGCAAAACTCTCATTTTCACTTTTCTAGAACCTACCTCCAGATCTACTATCTAATTTCTTTCTATGTAAACTGCAACACTAGATTAGATAATGGCACTCAAAAATGTATTGTATCCATTAAACTACCTGATTGGCTGCAAAAGCTGGAGCAGGTTGTTTAGGGGTCTTCCAAACAAACTGCCTTTGATATTCAGAATTCCTCAAGACATTATGTGAAGGAACAACCGTCAATCCAGCTTTCTTCTGCAGAAGTCTATTCAACTGTTGGGGGAGAAAAAAAAAACAGAACATTGAAAGTTATTAAAAATTTCTATTCAAACTTATTTTTTAACTGTGATTTTAAAAAAACATCCAATATAAAAATCTACACTCCTAACAAATTTAAGTGTATAGTATAGTATTGTTAACCACATGCACATTGTTATAGAGCAAACTTCCAATCGATAATGTTCCTTTTAAATTGTGACTCTTTAAAATTCCTTTCTTAATACTGTCAAGGAATTATTGTGCATCCCAGCAAAAGGTAACATTTCTCAGTTCCTTCCTACCAATTATGCATAAATGGATCTACTAGTAAGAAACAACAGCACATCACCTCATCCACACCTTGCTTTTTGGGACACCTCTTCCCCTGCCCATCAGACTTACATGTTACCTCCCTTGATTCCCTTGTGTCCCCTGGTTTTCCAACACTTCTAAATGCCTCTCCGTGGCTCCAGTCAGTGGTGGACATGAAATGGGAGGAAGCAGTAGAGTGGAGAAAACTGTGGAAGGCAGTGAGGTGTCTGCACAGGGCCCCGCAGCCTCTGCTTATGTGCTTGCAGGGGCCTTCCACAGGCCAGCTGTGACATAAGAGAGCAAACTGCAAGATCTTTTGAGATCCAGCCAGACCCCTCCTTTCTTTTGCATTTTGCCAACTGAGGCTCTGTTTTTTTTTCCTCTGGTATACAATAAGAAATTGAAAAGGGCCTAAGTATAAGTCAGCTCACCATCCCTGCCAGAAGTAATAGCCTACTCCCCTTCTCTGTCTCAACTTGATCTCTCCCTTAGGACTCAGGTGCTGATATATGATAAATGAAATCCAGAGGCAGACTGTCTTCCCAATGAAGGGATATCTGAAAATAACCAGTACAAAATGGCAACTGTTAAGAATAGAACTAATTCATAATAACTAAAGTCAACTATCACCTTATAGTCTATTCTACAGACTTTGAACAAGGAAACAGCAGAAAAAAATTAAGCACAAAATGTAATATTACTGAAATGATGATAAAATTTATAGAGAATTCTATGCTTCTGAAAAGAAATACAGTGAATACACATACCCTATCATCTACATTTTCTGAAAGAGGCTTGGTAGAATGTTTCAGCTCCACATTTTCATTAGCTGGTACGTCGTTTGCTTTTATATCCTCCTTATTTTCTACAATATCTGAAGCCCCCTCACTTCTAGAGTCTGCAGAGTGAGATCTGGTTCTCTTGGGACCCCTGGAAGCTTCTACTGCAAGAAGTCTTTCTTGGTTAACATCTGTTTGTTCTGCCTCCTGTGATTCTGGTGTTCTAGGAGCTTCAGTTTCTGGTGATAGGACCACATCATTCTCTGAGGTAGCTGCATTCCACTCAAGAGATTTTGAAATCTGTGGGTCATGATGAGGGACTCTTCTTTTCGAAATAAAACTTGGCTCTCTTGTGATTCCTACAAAATATAATATGCAAAATTAGCAGAAACCAAAGCATAAAGCCACAAAGACAACTTTGAATCACATGTATGAGAGAAGAAATGGAATTTAAAATTCACTTGAGATACACAATATCCTTCCAGTTACAGGATTTAAAAAAAAGTACAGTTTTTCAATGTAAAATCTCTAATTTTGCTTTAAAGAAATAGTAAAAGTTTGACCATAAATTTAAATTGGGGTCATGATGTTCAAGTTATCCTAACACAAGTCACTAGAATTGCAACGTGATGGACCTGGCAAGCCAGGCGGAATGTGTTGCCTCCGTTTCTACTTACTCTCCTGTGCTACTTAGCAGAACAATGGGCCCTGGTACTGTCAAAATTTGGAACTTTTCACAAAGCTTCTCTTATGCAGTGCAGACCAAGATGAGAAGGGATGAGATGTCATTATGCTGGATCTTGGCTCTATATCTGCCTTGAGTTCCTGAGAAGTTAAAGAGAATGAACCCTTTGAACCAGAGCTAAGATACTATTTCTCTATATTTCTCTCTGGAAAGCAAATGCCCAAAAAACTTAACCTTCTACCCAGGTAAGAGGAGCTCTGCAGAATGACAGCCACTGAGATACTGCCCTAGTTTGGAGCTATTCTTTAAATAGAAGATGGTGTAGGATGGAGAAGAAAGATTAAGAATAGAAGAGAAGGGAAGGTGAAGAGACAATCTGGCATTAGCTAAAATCAGAGCTCTTTGGCTTCTATCATGGATGTTTTGGCCATTGGACCCAAAGTCTCCACTGGTGCAAGTCTCCCCTAGACCACGGTCTTCACACTGGATGCATATATGTCTGGAGGCATATAAAGACATCCGGGTGTGGGGTGCAGAAACGGCAGCTTGAGGGAATCACTTTCCAGATCCTCACTTCCATATGTGCCACTTCCTGACACTGATCTGCCTAAGGGCTTCATCTGCCATCTGTAGTTTCCTTTCTCACCGCTCCTTTCATAATCACCCTTTGCCCACTTTACAAAAGAAAGACAAGCCTCTCAACCACCCTATGGAACTAAAAAAAAAAAAAATTGTCATAGGTGGGGAGGACAAACAAAGGAACAATTCAAGAAAGCACAACTCCTGACACGGAATATTTGACAGCAAAGCAAAGAAGGCAGAGATTAGAAATAACAAAGGAACAGTACCTTATTTTATCTAGCTCCATGCCTTTTCCATCTACCTATCTTAAACTAAAATTCAAGTGTAAGAGAGTCATTATGTGAAATGCATATATGCATATTAATGTACTTATGTGAACCAAAAAATAAAGTTAGACTTTCTTCTCATGGAAAATAATTCAAATTTTATCTGATTAGTTTTCCAATGAGGACTGACTTTACCAATTAAATGATGAACATTTACCATAAACTGAGCTAAACTAGCAGCTCCAAAGTTAACAAAATACATGTAAAACGTGTATGATATTTGTGTATACACAATAAGCCAGAAAGATATCCTTTGATTGTACTGTTCATTACACTTTTTATTAAAAAAATTAAATATTAACTTTAAAATGTGGAGAGAGAGAGACTTTCTAAATTCTTTTAGCAGGTATGAAACCAAAAATAATTGAAGACCACTGCCCTAGACGTCCCTCTTTAACAGAGCAGGGCTGGTGGAAGAAGAGCAAAATGAAAAGGGAAGCTTCTCAAGTGGTCCACCCTTGTCTCTCAGCACACACTAGCAGGAAAAAGACACAGAGAATGTCTAGCCAGTTTCAGGTAACACTGCTGCTGTTCCTTGCTAGCTTTCCACCTCCTTTTTGAACAACCTGGAGTTCCCACTCTGCCCCTCCCCCTAGACATTCCTTTCTCATTAAGGTATCATACTGCAAAGTGGCTCTTTTCCCATAGTCTCATTTCATCATTACCCTTTCAAATGTAGCTGATCTAAGCTAAAATGTTATGTGGTTAACCAACTGGCCAGCGTCATAATATCCCTTAAGGCCCTCGATGGGCTTAGCTAGCTACATTTCAGAGATTTATGTTGGGATATTTAATCTAATAGAGTCGCAAATTTGTGGAATTCTGGTCATCTGGAGAGGTCTCTGAGAACAGAGCTCTGTCTTCACCACCGTGTTCCTGCCCAGGACCTAAGGTAGGGCCTTGGCACATTTTAAAGCTTATTAAAACTCTCTTTTTTAAAAAATGAATGCATAAACCTGGGTTTGAATCCACATTTGATGGACAAATTGGGCCTGTTTCACCAAGGTGTTTCTTAAAGCACCACCCTGCCTAAGATGCAGGGACACTAGGGCTTTGAAGCCAGGCTCTGGGCAAAGGAGCCTGACAATTCAGAGGAATATTAAAAGAACCACCCACTCTAGTCTACTCTTCCCTTTGTTCTCCAAACCTAATCCTGGAAATATGCTCTTCTTACTAGTTTCCAGACTTGGCACCCCACTCTTTAAGTCTTTTACTGGCTTCAAACATCTAAGATTGGAGGAAATTATATCCTACACATCTGCACTCTCACAGGGGTCACAGGAGGAGCTCCTAGCACAATCTGTGTAGAAGTACCTAGCCCTTAACAGGAACATCTCATTCATCACTCCCAACAATCCTGGGCAAGGGGCTTCCCAAGTCCCGCTTGGGGAAACAGGCCCAATTTGTCCAAAGTCACACATCAAATGTGGATTCAAACCCAGGTTTATGCATTCAATTTTTAAAAAAGAGAGTTCTAATAAGCTTTACAATGTGCCAAGGCCCTATGTTAGGTACTGGGTAGGTACACGGTGGTGAAGACAGAGCTCTGATCTAAGAGATCTTATATTCTACTGAGGGAGAATTAAGCAAGCAGGTTGAATCAAGTCAGTCTCTCTCTCTCTCTCCTTCCTTCACACTCTGGGAAACCACATATTTTTAATCATTTTGCCCAAGGTTTATTCAAGTTATAATGACAACTAATTGTTCAACTCACCTAATTGATCTGATCTAAGTCCAGCCCATGGGTGTCTTCTCCCCATTGATGAATTACAGGACTCTGACAAATACGACTTTTTCCACAGAAAATTTCTCTGATATTCACTCAATCCCTGTAATGCAAAGTACAATTTAAGTTCAATGTAATTAATGAAAGTTGTTTTAAAGTATATATCAGTAAAAATCATTTCTGAACCTCTAAAAAGTGGAAATACTTAAGACTAATTAAACACAGAAGAGCTCCTTAATAATTGCTCCTAATATTTACGCAACCCTGTGCTAAGCAGTTCAGTGTTATAACCTTAGTCCCCACAACCACTTGAGGCAGATGCTACTAGGAATCTGAGGCTCAGAGTGGCTACCCTTTTGCTGGATGTTGGAATCAAAAGCTTGAGCTTTGGTCTGAAAATCGGTGGCAATTTAAATCCTCATCACTATAATTATCCTAACTAATGAAGTTCTCACTGAGTACACAATATTATATTGCAATATTATGCCTAGTTCCTTGTGAAGTTTTGTAAAGTCAACCAAGAAAAGAAAAATTCCCCTCCCATTCTGAATACAAACCCTCAAGATAAAAGAAGACTGCAGGGCTTGTGGAGCACTGTGGTCAACTGTTATGTTGCAGGGTGCTTGACCTTGACAGCTACCAATTACCTGGAACTATTAACAAACCTTAAAGAAATGCATGATTATGAATAATGTGTTTCATATAACCTGTCTTTAATCTTGTCAGGGTCCCATTTCTCAAGCCTTGAAAAGACATAAAACACTCTGAAGTTTTAAAGGGAAAGGGTGTTAAGTGCTAAGCTGTGATGTGGTCCACAGGTGCCCCAATCTGAAGCCGCCACAGTTCCCATTAGAAAGCGCCCACTATGTACACGCCTCTGAGCACCTCCCCCCACTCCCGCCCCAAATAAATCCATCTCAAACCATCTAACTCTTCCACTCGACAACTCAGAACTGAGTGTGAGCTGAGAGGGGGCTAGGTAAGAGGAGATGAGCATCCTCCGGGATAGTGACAGGTAGGCTCGGGAGCTGACAGCTTCTACGGGGCCGAGGGGCGCGGCCCAGAAAGCCAGTGAGGCTCCGGCACGCCGCACCCGCCCCGCCTTAACTCCCCCCATCAGGCTTCGGGCCCGGGGACCCCGTCCTCACCTTGAAGCGCACCGGCATGTCGGCCTGAGCTGGAGCCCCCGCCACCCCGACAGTTAACGGGACAAAAAGCTCCGAGGGGCGGGGCGACAACAGTACGTTCCCTAGCAAAAGCTTCGGCCCAGCGTCCTCGACTACGCGCCGGCGCACTCCGCGATTCCCTCCTTGAGCCCAGACGCTCTGCCTTTCCCCGCCCATTCTGAAGACTAAGAACCAATTGAGACTCGAAAACCCCATGCCGTCATTAAGATTCGACCAATTAGTGTCGGAAAGGAAAACGCCCGCCTCCCGAGCCAAATCCCGCGGGCTGGTAGAAGTGGCGGGCGGAAGGCCGGCCAATGAGGCTCCCGGACCCGGAGTGGGCGGGGCCCCGCGGGAGCTTCGTCCTGAGGAGATCTTGATGGCGTCTGGTTTGTGAGCCCCTATGCAACAATGGTCTAACTGCTGGGATTCGTTGAGTCACCGACCTCGCTGGGCCCTGATTCTTGACGTCATAAACAGCACGGTGTGTTTTTAATTCCAACGTGTATGACAGAACCGAATGTTTCTTTTTATGAAGTGAAAATATTCAGGTCTGTTCTTTGGAATATCAATTCCTGCCACGGACAACCATTCTACACTGTTTACTATCACATCAAAAGGAAGAGGCCAGAAAATAAATATAGCTTGCTGCTGCTGCTACTGCTAGCTGCTAACTCACGTCAGTCTTGTCCGACTCGGTGCGACCCCATAGACAGCAGCCCTACAGGCTCCTCTGCGCTTAGGCAGGCCAAAGCCCATTTTTTTATTGCGTCTCGAAAGGCAAACTGCTGACTTCCAGGGATGTTCTTGCCTCTCACAGCCCCTTCCCCTAGAAGATGTACATATAGCTCCTAGATTAGGACGTGTTTATTAATGGTGGTTGTGAGTCTCAACTCTCAGAGCCTCAGCTTTGTTTCTCCTCTCATCCTTTTAAAAAATGAAACTTCGTTTGATTTTTATGAATTATTGCTATCATCATCAATAGAATCTCAAAGATTCTACCTTTGAGAGAATGCCATGCTGACCCTAACAACGGAAAAGAACTAAATTGTCCAGATAGTTCTCTAATATGCTTAGGGAGAGTGAACATATATTTAGTCAGTAATAGTACAATGTATCGGGAGAAGGCAATGGCACCCCACTCCAGTACTCTTGCCTGGAAAATCCCATGGGTGGAGGAGCCTGGTAGGCTGCAGTCCATGGGGTTGCTAAGAGTCGGACACAACTGAGCGACTTCACTTTCATTTTTCACTTTCATGCATTGGAGAAGGAAATGGCAACCCACTCCAATGTTTTTGCCTGGAGAATCCCAGGGTCGGGGGAGCCTGGTGGGCTGCCGTCTATGGGGTCGCACAGAGTTGGACACGACTGAAGCGACTTAGCAGCAGTACAATGTATCATGTGCTAAATTGCCAAATAAGTGGTATTAACAACATAGGAATTGGAGGAAGGAGTCATCCCTAAAAGTGATGGATAGAAAACAGTTCAGGAAGAAAGATTCAGACTCTGCCTTAAAGATTAGAAGAACTAAAATGAGTAAAGAAAATGGAACAGTTAAAGGGTAGATGTCTGGATGGAATGCTGCCAGGCTTCTTCCAGGAACAACAAATGCAGTCTCATTTTACTTTCGTCACTTGTTAACTGAAGAAAAGGATACCCTCTTGTAAACTTTCAAATATTAATATTAATCCTTGATGCCCTCCTTTAAGTATTTTCTGCAGAGGCTTGTCTTCTGAATCCTAATTGATATCTCTATTCTTCTTCATCATCTGAGATACTTAAATATTCATTTGAAGGAGCCACCTGATATCTGAAACAAAGAGAATATTAAATTAGTCCCTGTACAGCCATGCATCCAAGGGGCCCTTGATAAATGTTAATTGGTGATGACAGCATCTCTGTCGTGTAAATTAAGAATGGCACAAACAAGATGCAATGAAACATAAAATCCTCTGCAGGAAGGCAGACCAGATCTTATAGGATAGGAAAGATACAGCTCTGATTGTACACAAAGCTTTGTTACTACTTAATGCTAAGGTGAAATAAGTATGTATGTAGAATGTAGCCTATCTGCCAAACAAGGACAATAACTAATCTGGCTCTGCTGAGCAGAAAACAAATGACAAGAAAACCAAACAGCAGACGGTAAAAAAAAATTACTTCATCACAACCTGAGTTTGCTGAGATGTGTTATTAAGGACCCAGGGAAGAAGAATGTTTTACTCTGTTATTTTTAAGAAAATCCTACTTCACTTTGGGGTTTCCCTGGTAGTTCAGCTGGTAAAGAATCCACCTGCAATGCAGGAGACCCTGGTTTGATTCATGGGTCAGAAAGATCCCCTGGAGAAGGGAAGAGTTGCTAAGCAACTAAGCACAGCACACACAGCACAGCTACTTCAGTTTATGAACCAAAGATATAGACATGAAAAAAAGGACAACCTTAGTAAATGAGAGTTTTGTAACCAGTTTTTTGTTTTACCAGCTTTTAACACTTCACTGCTGCAGGCAGCAGACCCAGTTCCCTACAAAGTTCCACCCATATGTTCTGGGGAGTCCCTAGGAAGTGTCTCACATGTGCTTACAGCTACCACATGTAATTTGCCCAGCAGCACTGTCACTTCTTACAATAGTCACACATCTCTAGGTGTCACTCTTCTTGTAGACACTAACATTTACTGGGGACTGAGTCACTACTGGGCAGACAGCTTGGAGTTTCCTTGGCCTGCTCAGCCCTGCTGGCAATCTGTGGCAAAGCACCTCCCTACACTTTGTGTTACCCCTCTTATTGAAGGAATACCAAAGTGTCTTACAGAATTCTTCCACTTATGTTTCAGCCTTCCTCCTCTCCAAAGGGCTCAAAGTGAAGTCCATAATTCAAATCTAGGCCAGAAAGTAATTATTTTAACGGATGGGTAGCCTTCAGTAAGATAAGGGTATCACAGCTGGCTCCCTCTTCCCTTTCTTGATTTCTCTGTTTCTCCTGCAGATAGATTCTGTTTTTGCATATGAGCAACTAAACCAATCAGATCAGATCAGTCGCTCAGTCATGTCCGACTCCTTGCGACTCCATGAATCGCAGCACGCCAGACCTCCCTGTCCATCACCAACTCCCAGAGTTCACTCAGACTCACGTCCATTGAGTCAGTGATGCCATCCAGCCATCTCATCCTCTGTCATCCCCTTCTCCTCCTGCCCCCAATCCCTCCCAGCATCAAAGTCTTTTCCAATGAGTCAACTCTTCGCATGAGGTGGCCAAAGTACTGGAGTTTCAGCTTTAGCATCATTCCTTCCAAAGAAATCCCAGGGCTGATCTCCTTCGGAATGGACTGGTTGGATCTCCTTGCAGTCCAAGGGACTCTCAAGAGTCTTCTCCAACACCACAGTTCAAAAGCATCAATTCTTCGGTGCTCAGCCTTCTTCACAGTCCAACTCTCACATCCATACATGACCACAGGAAAAACCATAGCCTTGACTAGACGAACCTTTGTTGGCAAAGTAGTGTGTCTGCTTTTGAATATGCTATCTAGGTTGGTCATAACTTTCCTTCCAAGGAGTAAGCATCTTTTAATTTCATGGCTGCAGTCACCATCTGTAGTGATTTTGGAGCCCAGAAAAATAAAGTCTGACACTGTTTCCACTGTTTCCCCATCTGTTTCCCATGAAGTGATGGGAGCAGATGCCATGATCTTCGTTTTCTGAATGTTGAGCTTTAAGCCAACTTTTTCACTCTCCACTTTCACTTTTATCAAGAGGTTTTTGAGTTCCTCTTCACTTTCTGCCATAAGGGTGGTGTCATCTGCATATCTGAGGTTATTGATATTTCTCCCGGCAATCTTGATTCCAGTTTGTGTTTCTTCCAGTCCAGCGTTTCTCATGATGTACTCTGCATATAAGTTAAATAAACAGGGTGACAGTATACAGCCTTGACGAACTCCTTTTCCTATTTGGAACCAGTCTGTTGTTCCATGTCCAGTTCTAACTGTTGCTTCCTGACCTGCATACAGATTTCTCAAGAGGCAGATCAGGTGGTCTGGTATGCCCATCTCCTTCAGAATTTTTCACAGTTTATTGTGATCCACACAGTCAAAGGCTTTGGCATAGTCAAGAAAGCAGAAATAGATGTTTTTCTGGAACTCTCTTGCTTTTTCCATGATCCAGCGGATGTTGGCGATTTGATCTCTGGTTCCTCTGCCTTTTCTAAAACCAGCTTGAACATCAGGAATTTAAAAGGCAACTTGGTGATGCTTTTCACCCAGCAATTCCACTTTTATAAATTATCTTACAGATATACTTACCCATATGTGAAAAACCAATTCATTTAATGTTGTTTACTGCATTGTTTATAGTAACAAAAGTTGGAAGCAACTTATATGTCCATCTGCAGGGTACTAGTTACATACATTATGGGTCCTCCAGGGCCAGAGCAGGAACTGGTCATGCAACAGGTCTGCACAGCAGTTCAGGCTGCTGTGTTCCTTCTGGCTTTCTGATTCAGCAGATGTCAAGTAGATATTATGTGTATCTGTCAGGGTCTGGTAGGGAAAATAGAAACTACCAGGAGCATTTCAACAGAGAAAATATAAGCTATGGGTTATTGGAAAACTTAAAAAATCTAAAAAGAGAATGAGAGCGTGGTAATTCCAGGAAGTGCCTCACATCCTGAAGCTGGAAGAACAGAGGGAAAATTTTGAGGTTACTGGAGCATAGGGTTTTCCTGGTGGCTCAGACAGTAAAGAATCTGCCGGGAATGTGGGAGAAATGGGTTGGATCCCTGGGTCAGGAAGATCCCCTGGAGAAGGGAATGGTAACTCACTCCAGAATTTTTGCCTGGAGAATCCCATAAACAGAGGAGTCTGGTGAGCTACAGTCCATGGGGTCACAAAGTCAGACGTGACTGAACGACTTACACACACACACACACACACACACACACAATGGAGCACAGCTCCAGGTTGGCTGGAGAAATTTCATGGGAGTTGGTCAGACTGCTGAAAAACAGTCATTGCCTAGCTGGTGCTGGTGCCTCTGAAGGGACAAAATGAGGCTGCCAAAAAAAAGAGGGAAGGAAACAAGGAGACTGTACCAACTGCCACCACAGAGGTAAAGGTCATTGTTAAGGAGCCGCAGAGAGGAAAAGGTAGCAAAAGAGAATTTTCCTATTTCTCTAGTGTCCTCTCTTAGCAGACCTAACAGGGAACTAGCAGAATCCAAAGGGTCTATAGGTTCCAAAGGGTGAGACTAGAATTGAGACAAAAGTTATTAACTTACACACTCCCATACAACTCTTAAAAAGAAATAAGCATTGTTTTGAGCTGACTTGGAATGATTCTCCCTCATCCCCTCACCAAAAAAAGGCAAGTTGTAGAAGAGTGTGTGTGGTATACCTGTTAACTGGGATAAAAGAAGGACAAAAAAAGAAAAAAAGAAAGATGGTATCATTCATAAACACTTTTTTCTTCACAAATCTAACTCCATTAGTAGCAGCTATGAAGATGAATGTTTTATTCATAGTTTTCAATATACGGAAGTTTTATGGTGTTGATAGCTATCATTAGGGCTATCCTTCTACTTAAAATGACTCTTTCCATTGAGCCTTTCTAGAGTCACTTTGATTTATATCTATCCCAATACGGCTCTTGATTCTTTTGGAGACAAAAACACATCAAAATCGTTTAAAGCAATTATTTGTACTTGAAGTGTAAATATGCTACTCATTTTACTAAGAACAGGAAGTCAATCATCTTCACAAAGCTAGCAACATCCCATCATTTTCTTGGTAACAATTGAAACATTAGAGAATTTGTATTTGCCTCTAACTATATTTTCATTTAACCAACAAATGTATTATCTACAAGCAAAACGAAAGACAAAACAAAAAACAGAAGTTGAAGAAAAATGATACAAAGATGAGTAAGACACAGTAGGACAGACATGTATACAAAGACCACAGGAAATGATAGAGAAGGAAGCTAGGAAGGGGCTAATGTGAGCACCCTGGTATTCTGAAGATGCTTTATAAATCTAGAGCCAGAAACTTTGATCTAAGACTGGGAACTAAAGAGCAGACAGGCTAAGGAAGCTGCTTTTATAAGTGGTGCTGCAAAAACTGGTCAACCACTTGTAAAAGAATGAAACTAGAACACTTTCTAAAACCATACACAAAAATAAACTCAACATGGATTAAAGATCTAAACGTAGGACCGGAAACTATAAAACTCCTAGAGGAAAACATAGGCAAAACACTCTCCGACATAAATCACAGCAGGATCCTCTGTGACCCACTTCCCAGAGTAATGAGAATAAAAGCAAAAATAAACAAATGGGACCTAATTAAATTTAAAAGCTTTTGCACAATGAAGGAAACTATAAGCAAGGTGAAAAGATAGCCTTCAGAATGGGAGAAAATAATAGCAAACGAAGCAACGGACAAAGAATTAATCTCAAAAATATACAAGCAACTCCTACAGCTCAATTCCAGAAAAATAAATGACCCAATCAAAAAATGGGCCAAAGAACTAAACAGACATTTCTCCAAAGAAGACATAGAGATGGCTAACAAACACATGAAAAGATGCTCATCATGCTCAACACATGAAAAGAAACATCACTCATTATTAGAAAAATGAAAATCAAAACCACAACGAGGTACCATCTCATGCCCATCAGAATGGCTGCTATCCAAAAATCTAAAAACAATAAATGCTGGAAAGGGTGTGGAGAAAAGGGAACCCTCTTACACTGTTGGTGGGAATGCAAACTAGTACAGCCACTATGGAGAACAGTGTGGAGAGTCCTTAAAAAACTGAAATAGAACTGCCATACGACCCAGCAATCCCACTGCTGGGCATACACACCAAAGAAACCAGAATTAAAAGAGACACGTGTACCCCAGTGTTCATCGCAGCACTGTTTATAATAGCCAGGACATGGAAACAACCTATACATCCATCAGCAGACAAATGGATAAGAAAGCTGTGGTACATATACACAATGGAATATTACTCAGCCATTAAAAAGAATACATTTGAATAAGTTCTAATGAGGTGAATGAAACTGGAGCCTATTATACAGAGTGAAGTAAGTCAGAAGGAAAAACACCAATGCAGTATTCTAACGCATATATATGGAATTTAGAAAGATGGTAACATTAACCCTATATGTGAGACAGCAAAAGAGACATAGATGTATAGAACAGTCTATTGGACTCTGGGAGAAGGTGAGGGTGGGATGATCTGAGAGAATAACATTGAAATATGTATATTATCATATGTGAAACAGATCGCCAGTCCAGGTTTGAGGTATGAGACAGGGTGCTCAGGGCCGGTGCACTGGGATGACCCAGAGGGATGGGATGGGGAGGGAGGTTCAGGATGGGGAATACATGTACACCCATGGCTGATTCATGTCAATGTATGGCAAAAACCACTACAATATTGTAAAGTAATTAGCCTCCAATTAAAATAAATAAATTTTTAAAAAAAGAAACAAACAAAAAAAATTCCCTGAATGAGTCACAGTTGAAATATATTAAAACAATGTTTTTTTCAACTGACCAGAATTTTAAAAATTTATAAATCCTTGTGTTATAAAATATCTGGAATTATAACTTAACAAGCCGCCATAGAATGTTTGCTCTTAAAACAAGTAGGTCTTGCCCAGGAAAATAAGGATTTTATTAAACAAATGAATAAATCTGTGAACTTAATACTCATAAATAAATAAATAAATTCCATCATGGGCAACACCTGATCTAAAGGATGTTTCGCTTTCTCTTTTGTTATGCCCTCAGGGAGCTGAATCCAGGCCAGAGATCAGGAAGATTTTAACTAACTTTCGCTCAAGATTCTTGCCGCAAAAGGTAAATTACTTGCTGTCTGTTGTCTCTCTTTTATTCTCTTACTGCTTCAGAAATGAGAGTAAACTGGTTTAGAAATCATCATTTTAGCAACATGGTGAGACATCATCCTCACATATGTATATGTGTAATTTTCTCTGAAATACCTTACAAGGTAGCTGAAATTCCAGTTTCCAGGCTCAGCAATGCTCTGGCACTTGTAACTTCCCCTCAGGTCACACTTACAAGGGCTTCCCTTGGTAAATCTTGAGCTCAGTTCAGTTCAGTTCAGTCGCTCAGTCGTGTCCGACTCTTTGAGACCCCATGAATCGCAGCACGCCAGGCCTCCCTATCCATCACCAACTCCCGGAGTTCACCCAAATTCATGTTCATCGAGTCGGTGATGCCATCCAGCCATCTCATCCTCTGTCGTCCCCTTCTCCTCCTGCCCCCAATCCCTCCCAGCATCAGGGTCTTTTCCAATGAGTCAACTCTTTGCATGAAGTGGCCAAAGTATTGGAGTTTCAGCCTCAGCATCAGCTCAGCCTTTGCCAAAAAGCAATCAGTCTGACTACTGCTTTCTTTGGCATTTTCCCATAGGTATTAACTGCCTTTTCCTCATATGAATGAATTTCTGATTGCACAACTGAAAAAAAGTAAAAAATATTAAGTCAATGGATTCTGCCTTAGAAGCAAAATTGCTGATGCTTCACGATTTTTGTCAGCAAGAACCAAATAAACTGTGATTAAGGCTTACGACTGAGCCAAATGCAATATGTCCTTCAGACTTTTAGCCCCGTATGCCTTTGTTGACAAAGAAGTGTCTAGCTTTTGAATCAGTGGGGCACCTTTTGGAGGGACTCCAGTTTCTTCTAACAACACAGACTTTTGTGTGTGAAAGCCTGAGGGACTCCTTGCCATACAAGGCTGTGGCTGAGTACAGTAATTCTCAGTAAGGCATAAACCACTGCAAGCCTTACATACCATAATAACATTGTGCCTCCACTGAACAAGGTGCAGAGAACAAAATGGGGGGGGATGAAATTCCTTCCATTTTAAAGCCTTCACAGTTTAAGATCCTGTTATCTAAGAATTACCTTCTCTTATCTTCACTGATTACTCATCGTCTTGTCACCATCCCTACAGATTTTTCTAGAGTTGCTAATTCAGCAGATTTGGAAGCTTTAATTTTCTAACCACTTAAACCAGATGTCATATCTTAAAGATCAGATCGAAGGATGCTACCCACTTGCCTTCCTTAGAATCTTGTAAATTTCTAGTCTATGCCCACATAAACTTTGAAATGGTCTTTTATCACATAGTTGTGTATATACCTTGATAATTACAGATCAAGACCAAATATTGTTTCTGAAATCACTGTTCTTTCTATTAGCATTGCTATATCAAGTATCAATAAGGGATCAAGAATTTCTCAGCACATAAATCAGTTTTCCTCTCCTTAGTGACTGATAGTTGTTGGTTCCCTTAAGAAATTGTGTTTGAATTTTGCTGAAGCAATGAGTTCACAAATTCTTGGTACTGTGTTGTTCATCCTTTACTCTTAACTTCTGTTTATTGAATTAATGGTGATTGACAGTGTAGTGAGTGATATGCCCAATTGTGAAATACACTGAATTTAAAGAAGTTGTTTTAGTATTATTGAGAACTACCTGAATTTAAAGAAGTTGTTTCAGTATTATTGAACTACCTGAGAAATAAGTTGTATAATCCTCACTTTAGTTAGTCATAGCTGTGGCAGACACTCAGGAGGACTTACTCAAAGTCCATTCCAGCCTCCCTCTCATGTCCTGCAGAACTAGAAAGCTAAAACTCCCTTTGACCTTAGATGGCTTGTCTGAAATTCAGGGAACCCAGATTCAATCCCTGAGTTGAGAAGATCCACTGGAGAAGGGAATGTCTACCCATTCCAGTATTCTTGCCTGGAAAATCCCATGGGAAGAGGAGCCTGGTGGGCTACAGTTCATGGAGTCACAAAGAGTCAGACACGACTGAATGACTAACACTTTAGAGGGCTTTGCAGCTGAAGTCCAGTTAAAACTTACATTCTGCTCATAAAAAGCATTTCATCATTCCTTCCAAAGAAATCCCAGGGTTGGATCTCCTTGCAGTCCAAGGGACTCTCAAGAGTCTTCTCCAACACCACAGTTCAAAAGCATCAATTCTTCGGCACTCAGCCTTCTTCACAGTCCAACTCTCACATCCATACATGACCACAGGAAAAACCATAGCCTTGACTAGACGAACCTTTGTTGGCAAAGTAATGTCTCTGCTTTTGAATATGCTATCTAGGTTGGTCATAACTTTCCTTCCAAGGAGTAAGCGTCTTTTAATTTCATGGCTGCAGTCACCATCTGTAGTGATTTTGGAGCCCAGAAAAATAAAGTCTGACACTGTTTCCACTGTTTCCCCATCTGTTTCCCATGAAGTGATGGGACCGGATGCCATGATCTTCGTTTTCTGAATGTTGAGCTTTAAGCCAACTTTTTCACTCTCCACTTTCACTTTTATCAAGAGGTTTTTGAGTTCCTCTTCACTTTCTGCCATAAGGGTGGTGTCATCTGCATATCTGAGGTTATTGATATTTCTCCCGGCAATCTTGATTCCAGTTTGTGTTTCTTCCAGTCCAGCGTTTCTCATGATGTACTCTGCATATAAGTTAAATAAACAGGGTGACAGTATACAGCCTTGACGAACTCCTTTTCCTATTTGGAACCAGTCTGTTGTTCCATGTCCAGTTCTAACTGTTGCTTCCTGACCTGCATACAAATTTCTCAAGAGGCAGATCAGGTGGTCTGGTATGCCCATCTTTTTCAGAATTTTCCACAGTTTATTGTGATCCACACAGTCAAAGGCTTTGGCATAGTCAAGAAAGCAGAAATAGATGTTTTTCTGGAACTCTCTTGCTTTTTCCATGATCCAGCAGATGTTGGCAATTTGATCTCTGGTTCCTCTGCCTTTTCTAAAACCAGCTTGAACATCAGGAAGTTCACGGTTCACATACTGCTGAAGCCTGGCTTGGAGAACTTTGAGCATTACTTTACTAGCGTGTGAGATGAGTGCAATTGTGCGGTAGTTTGAGCATTCTTTGGCATTGCCTTTCTTTGGGATTGGAATGAAAACGGACCGTTTCCAGTCCTGTGGCCACTGCTGAGTTTTCCAAATTTGCTGGCATATTGAGTGCAGCACTTTCACAGCATCATCTTTCAGGATTTGGAACAGCTCAACTGGAATTCCATCACCTCCACTAGCTTTGTTTGTAGTGATGCTTTCTAAGGCCCACTTGACTTCACATTCCAGAATGTCTGGCTCTAGGCTAGTGATCACACCATCGTGATTATCTGGGTCATGAAGATCTTTTTTGTACAGGTCTTCTGTGTATTCTTGCCATCTCTTCTTAATATCTTCTGCTTCTGTTAGGTCCATACCATTTCTGTCCTTTATCGAGCTCATCTTTGCATGAAATGTTCCTATGGTATCTCTGATTTTCTTGAAGAGATCTCTAGTCTTTCCCATTCTGTTGTATTCCTCTATTTCTTTGCATTGATCGCTGAAGAAGGCTTTCTTATCTCTTCTTGCTGTTCTTTGTAACTCTGCATTCAGATGTTTATATCTTTCCTTTTCTCCTTTGCTTTTCGCTTCTCTTCTTTTCACAGCTATTTGTAAGGCCTCCCCAGACAGCAATTTTGCTTTTTTGCATTTCTTTTCTATGGGAATGGTCTTGATCCCTGTCTCCTGTACAATGTCACGAACCTCATTCCATAGTTCATCAGGCACTCTATCTATCAGATCTAGGCCCTTAAATCTATTTCTCACTTCCACTGTATAATCATAAGGGATTTGATTTAGGTCATACCTGAATGGTCTAGTGGTTTTCCCTACTTTCTTCAATTTAAGTCTGAAACTCCAGTACTTTGGCCACCTCATGTGAAGAGTTGATTCATTGGAAAAGACTCTGATGTTGGGAGGGATTGGGGGCAGGAGGAGAAGGGGACGACAGAGGATGAGATGGCTGGATGGCATCACTGACTCAATGGACGTGAGTCTCAGTGAACTCCGGGAGTTGCTGATGGACAGGGAGGCCTGGCGTGCTGCGATTCATGGGGTCGCAAAGAGTTGGACACGACTGAGCAACTGATCTGATCTGAATGAATTCGATGGAAGAAGATGAATTAAGCAGAAGAAAGGGAAAACATAGGCATCTGCTATCATGACATAAATCACGGCAGTAACAGCAGCAGTATGATTCTGAGTTAACAGCTTCCTGATTACAGGAGAGGTGACAGGGCTCTGGAAACAGGGTTTGTAGCAGGGGCTTGTTAATTTAGCAGGGAGTCTCCTGCTTCTACAACTTCATGACTTTAGTGAATCTGTCATGTGGCATGGATCCAGAGTCTACTTCTTCAGATGTCCCAGTGAATCTTTAAGCCACTTGTATCTGTCACCATAATAATGTTGTATAGCAATTATTTCTAAATGCAGCAACTTAAAACAATAACCGTTATTATTGCATGAATCTATCAGTCAGCTAGCCAGTTCTACTGGTTCAGGTTGAGCTTGGCTGATCTTACTGAACTTGCTCACGTGTTTGTGGTCAGCTGATGGGCTAGCCAGAAGCTGACTGGTCTCAGATGGCCTCAGCTGGGACAACTCATCACTGCCCCATGTGGGCACTCATCTTCTAGCAGCCTAGACTGGATTGTTCTCATGGAGTTTCAAGAGAAAGAACAAGGTGTACAAGGCTCTTAAGGATTCGGCTTAGAAACAGCACACCATTACTACCACATTCCATAGGCCAAAGCAAAGTTCAATGAGAAGGAAACAGACTCAATCCTTTGATGTGAGGAGTCACAAAATCACATTGTAAAGGAGGAATGAAATAATTGGGGCCATCATTGCAATAAATCTGCCTCAACACTGAATGCACTAAAAATACTTTTTCTGTTTTGAATTGCTAGAATAAATTATGTTCTCTGCAATTTAACTCCGAATTGCACAGTGGTGGATTCGACACTTTCATTTATCTCCTGCTGCTGCTGCTGCTAAGTTGCCTCAGTCATGTCTGACTGTGCGACCCCATAGACGACAGCCCACCAGGCTCCCCCGTCCCTGGGATTCTCCAGGCAAGAACACTGGAGTGGGTTGCCATTTCCTTCTCCAGTGCATGAAAGTGAAAAGTGAAATTAAAGCCGCTCAGTCATGTCCGACTCGCAGCGATCCCATGGACTGCAGCCTACCAGGCTCCTCTGTCCATGGGAGTTTCCAGGCAAGAGTACTGGAGTGGGGTGCCATTGCCTTATCCTCATTTATCTCCAGTCCCTCTTAAAACTCTAAAAAATGACAGTAAATGAGGAAAACAGGTATAAACTGAAAAGGTCAAAGAGAAAGGCAGAGGCAACAATGGCGAAATAGAGATATCAACAATACTGGTGATATGAAGAGCAGTCTGTGGCAGACTGGGTTCTCTGGGAAGCAGACTCTGAGATGTAGTTACGTGTGTCAAATGTTTATTAATGAGGGCCCTGGGGTTCCACACCTGTGGAGGGAGATCAAGGGAGCAGGAGTGAGCAGAAGTCCAGCTGCAAGACCAGCCTCACCACAGCCTCAGCCAACTCCATAGGGAGTCCAAAACTAGCATGGCCCATCAGAGTTGTCCTGCATTGGACCCTATCGGCCTCCCTAGGAAGTGTATGGCCTTGGACACAGTGGCTGTCTGCAGTGAAGGTAATCCTTAATGGGGCTGAAAGCAGGATATAGCCTGCTGAGCTGTATTATTGTATTATTGTATTATTATATTATTAATACTTTATAATTTAATTTAAAATATAATTTTATAAATTATATTTCAAATAAATTTTATTTTAATTTAAAATATAATTATTTGATTGGGGGCAAGAGGAGAAGGGGACGACAGAGGATGAGATGGCTGGATGGCATCACTGACTCGATGGACATGAGTCTGAGTGAACTCCGGGAGTTGGTGATGGACAGGGAGGCCTGGTGTGCTGCGATTCATGGGGTCGCAAAGAGTCAGACATGACTGAGCGACTGATCTGATCTGATCTGATCTGATACTTTATACATTATTATATTTTTTATATTTATTGAGCCAAGCTCAACACAGCCAATAGCAGCAGGATATGGACAGTGCATCACTGTAAGCATCTTTCCACTACATAGTCAGTGTTCTAACAAGTAGCATATATTTGAAGCCATAGGCCAAAAAATGTCTGTTCCCACTGACAACTAGTCTCAGTGCAGCTATTAGAGTCTTAGACCCCAAACCTTCAGGAGTGAAGAAGGGTACCTGCCAACACTTGGCTCCCTTCGTTCAGGCACTAGGCCTGGATTTTGCTGTGCACTTTTCATTCCCTATGCTGATCTCCCCTGCCTTACCATGTGGCATGGTATTATACTTGACCTCCACAGAATATCACCCATAGCCTTGTATTTCCAGAGATTCAAGCAGAGTTGGTGCAAGGCAATTAGGAAAGCCAGATCCAGGGGCCAGCAGGACATTCTGATGTGGGGAATTGGACAAAAGGCAGAAGAAGGATGGGAATTAGACATGAGAAGAGCACAGGAACCCCTACTCTAGAGGGGAGCAAGGAAAACAGAAATAATCTGAAGATCTGGGCCCAGAACTCATCTTTCTACCTATAGGTATGTAAACCACAGCATTAAGGAAAATTATCAATATTAGTGAGCCCAAAAGAGAAAAAATATTGGCTCTCTAAAATTAATTACAACTATAGTCATTTATAAACTTGTACTACCATTTATGCCTAATTCCCCAGTGACTCAGCGGTAAAGAATCCACCTGCAATGCAGGAACCACAGGAGATGCGGGTTTGATCCCTGGGTCAGGAAGATCCCCTGGAGGAGGACATGACAACCCACAGCAGTGTTCTTGCCTGGAGAATCCCATAGACAGAAGAGCTGGCGGGCTGTAGTCCATAGCATTGCAAACAGTTGAACATGACTGAAGCAACTGAGTACCATGAAGTACAATAGCACATATACATGTCATAACGTGTGTGTTCAATATATTAATTGGAAAGCTAAACTCTGCAACTCTGTAGACAGTTGTTAGTATTTGTTACTACTTCCTTGTGATCCAAGGCTCATACCCTAGCACTAGGGAACACATGAGCCAGAGGGCAGCTTCATTCTCTTCTGATGAGAGAGAACTCTGTGGAACACATTCATGTTTTAAATAAGTGTTCTTTTTCCAATATAAATCACTCTGTCATTGTAGTTGTACTATTCTCTTGATCATGAGCTTTTACTGTTAAGAAAATAAGTGTTTCAAATATATGCTTTATCTTAGACAAATGCAGTAAGGTATGTGTAAACACGTCGTGAATTGAAAAGTGTTATAGAAATGAGCAGTTTTTGTTATTAGGTATTAAGAATGGTCTTCTTTTATACAACTTCTCATGTTTGCTGTTCCTAAACAGTAGAACTCACATGGTTTAACAATTTTTCTTTTTTCTTATTGATATGTAATTGCCATATAACATTACATTAGTTTTAGGTGTACAACATGATGATGTGATAACTGTATGTACTGCAAGACAATCACCACAATAAGTTAACATCCATCCCCATACATAATTGCAAAATTTTTTATCTTATGATGAGATCTTTTAAGAACTACTCTTTTATCAGCTTTGAAATTGCAATATAGTGTTATTAATTATAGTTGCCATATGGTGCATCACATCCCCATGACTTATTTTATAACTAGAAGATTGTAACTTTTGACCCCCTTCACCCATTTCTAACATCATTAATCTGTTCATCTCAAATTTATTGTAAACAATACCTTTTATGATTAGTGTTACTATTATTGTCTAATATTTAGAGTGCTTGATACATGTCTTAGGACTATATATACTGTATCAGAATGGTTCTGTCAGGGAAACAGAGCCACTATAAGTGGTATAGGAATAAGGAACTTCATATAGAAATGACAGCTTACGTAAATAGAGAGGAGCTGGGGAAGTAAAGGTCTAGAAGGTGGCAGCTGTAGGAATGGAGAGTCACTGGTGACTTCAGCCTGAAGCCCTGGAGTGTGGGTAGAGAATTTTAGCTCATGGGAGAGCTCTGAGAATGCTGCCAAAACCACAGAGTGCGAGCTCATGAAGAGGGCTGTGAGCCCCTGTGTCTGGTGAAGCCCTGATGAACCTCGGCAACTATTATCCCCAAAACAATGGACTCCCTTCATATACCTTCCAAGTCTTGCACAAGTCACAAACTCAAAGTCTCACAAACTCTAACCTGGAACGACTAGGAAGGGGGATTCTGGGAAAGGTAGTTCCCAGCCTTAGATAAAAATGATGTCTGTGGTGCCAACTTACCAATAGGCAATGCAGCACACAGACTACTGGATTATCTACAAAGCACACATTGCTGCTAACATCTAGGGGCAGTTAAAATTGGGGTCACAAAGAATCAAACACAACTTAGCAACTGAACAACAACAGCAAACAATTATGAGATGCTCAGTAATTTGCTTGAGGTCACATACTAATAGGTGGCAGAGCTAAAACTCAAATGGAAGTTTGTTCTGATAACTATTCTCTAATGGCCCCTCAAAAAATCAATAGAAATACTGATTATCTGTCATAATATTTCTTTTTGTATTATTTCCTGTCTGTATGAGTACCGGAGGCATATGTTATGCCTAGTCTAAAACATTGTGGGTAAGAGATACAGATCTCAGAACTAAAGTGATGTGTCAGGGCTGCCTGTCTCCTTGCGGCTAATGGGACATTTCTCCTGGCTGCAGTATCAAGTGAACTGCTAGGCAGCTTCCAGAACTACATTGTCAGAAATTTTCTTTTCTTCTTCTGATTGGAGAAAAAATAATATCTACGTTACTCAATTCTCCAGTTTTCTCCACATGCTATGCTCTAAACAATGTACCTTGAACCTGCTTTTGGAGAGAGGCAATGCTTTCCATTACCTCAAGATGAGTGAGAAGAGCTTCAAGGGAACATTTGGAGAGCTTGATGTGGAGAGCCTCTTTGGACTCTATGACACAGAAAGGCTATTGTCTCATTCCTGCCTGGGACACACAAAATAGTGAAAGATTACAGTTAAGTTTTCTGGTTTAATGGCAGAATGATGAGAGGCGGCTGCGTCAGGAACAGACTACATTTCTGCCCACAGTACGGCAAGACTGTTTGAGTTTCATAGTGAGCCAAGTTGAACAGATGAGAGGGAGCCAATTGACAGTCGTCATGTTCACTCCTACCTAAGATTGGAGGGGAAATGTGACCCAACAGTGGATGGCCAGAAGTCCAGGCGCTGAGGGTGGTATTGCGGTGGCTACTGCTGTACAGCCCCACCTGCACCAAGAAAGCTGTGGTCAGACGTGGGCACACCTCCAGTACATCCCTTGAGGGACAGAGCCTGCAATTGGGCACCTGCTCCATCAGAGGAAATCATCAGGTTACAAACTGCACAAGCTACAAAAGGTTTTTTTTTTTTTCATTTAATCCTCTCTCCTTTTGGGCCTGGCCCTGAAAAGGTCAGAAACAGCATCTAGAACATAAGGAAGGGAAAGAAGGTACAACATTGAAGGAGAGAAATCAGTTATGCATCTCTCCTCAGTCAGGCACATGTCTGGGTGGAGAGAGGCAGGAGGAAGGGAAAAGGGAAGTGAATAAGAGTTTTGTATTTCGTGAGAACTTTAAAATCACTCATTGGAGGCTGGTTTGTGACTAAAAGCAAACAAGGGATTTTTTTTCTGAGTGACTGAAAAAGTTTGGGACCTAGATGAGATTCTGTCCAGAAAGAGGATTTAACAGGAAGAAATGGGAAAGAATATTCTGTCCAGAAAGAGGATTTAACAGGAAGAAATGGGAAAGAATAAACCTGATTTATGCTTTATCCTATTCAGTCCAGCTTGTAAGTAAAATGATTATACCAATACAATGGGAGAACATAAAGAACTCATAGAAACTCAAGACATTATAGCAGAATCATAAAATGCCATATAAAGAGCTAGAAAATAAAATTGAGGACACCTCCTGGAAGTTGGATCAAAAAGAAAAATCCATGAAATGACATAAAAGACATAAAAATCTACAGTCATCAAAGAAGTCCAAAATCTGACATAATATAGGAGTTGAAAACAAGAAATAAAGGAGAAGAAATGTAGAGGAAAAAAAATGTTAGAAATATTTTCAGAAATGAAAATACGGGTTTATAAATTAAAAGTGCATATATTAATTATTTAGCAAATATTTGAAAATATCTTATGAGCTTAGTCATATTCTAGAACTACAGCAAAGACTAAAACAAGCAAAGTTCTTGCCAAGGGGCTTGCATCCTACTGGGAGGAGATAGGTAATAAACAATGAAATAATAACATGATATATCAGAAGGGTATAGGTGTTATTAAGTAAAATGCGGACAGAGGAATATGGAACAATGGGGTGGTGGGAAGGGATTGCTGTTTTAGATCAGGTGGTCAGCAAAGCTGTGCCAAAGGAGTGATAAGTGCAGACATGTTGGAAATGTAAGCAGAGCAAGGGCAAGATTCTTTTTCCATTTGTTTATGATAAGTCCCAGTTACCTTGAATAGAATAATAGGAACCCAAACAATTGAATGAATGAATCAAGGCATAGGAGCAGCATATGCAAAGGCCCTGAGATGAGAACATCCTTGGTTTTTTTCGGAAATGCCCGTGTAGCTGGAGTAGAGGAAGCCTGTGGGGAAATGATAGGTGTGACCTTGTAGGCACGGCAAGGACTTTGCATTTATTCTGAGACAGACAAGAATCCATTGTAGAATTCTAGACATCAGAGTATCATTATGCAGTTGACATTGTTAAAGAACTACCCTTGTTACTGTCCAAGGTCTAGGGTGGGTGGAAGCCAGGAGACCACGCAAGTCCCGGCAAACATTATCGGTAGCTTAGAGTAGGATAGTATCAGTGGAGATAGTGAGACATGAGCCGATTATTGATAAATCTTAAATATATATTGGACAAGACTCGCTGATATATTGGAGGCCATATGTGAGAGGAACAGAAACACTAAAGTGAGGCCAAAGGTTTTAGCCTAAACAACTAAAAGAATGGAGGAGGAAATTCTTAGATGCAAGGTGCACATGCAGGGACTAGATGCAAGGGTGAGAAATTGGTGGTCATTTGGATTTATTAATATTAAGATGCCTGCTGCTGCTGCTGCTAAGTCATTTCAGTCGTGTCCGACTCTGTGCGACCCCATAGACGGCAGCCCACCAGGCTCCCTTGTCCCTGGGATTCTCCAGGCAAGAACACTGGAGTGGGTTGCCATTTCCTTCTCCAATGCATGAAAGTGAAAAGTGAAAGGGAAGTTGCTCAGTCCTGCCTAACTCTTCGTGACCCCATGGACTGCAGCCCACCAGGCTCCTCTGTCCATGGGATTTTCCAGGCAAGAGTACTGGAGTGGAGTGCCATTGCCTTCTCTGATTAAGATGCCTACTGCTACTGCTAAGTCACTTCAGTCCTGTCCGACTCTGTGTGAGCCCATAGACGGAAGCCCACCAGGCTCCCCCGTCCCTGGGATTCTCCAGGCAAGAACACTGGAGTGGGTTGCCATGGCCTACTCCATTGTGTGAAAGTGAAAAGTGAAAGGGAAGTTGCTCAGTCGTGTCCAACTCTTAGCCACCCCATGGACTGCAGCCCACCAGGCTCCTCCATCCGTGGGATTTTCCAGGCAAGAGTACTAGAGTGGGGTGCCAGGAAGATAAACTTGAACATGCCACACCCCTCCCCAAATTTATTTATTTAACAGAGAAATATATGTGCTATCTCCACTTATATGTCTCTCTAAGATGCCTAAGAGACATATAAGTGGAGATAGCACATATATTTCTCTGTTAAATAAATAAATTTGGGGAGGGGTGTGGCATGTTCAAGTTTATCTTCCTCAATACCCTGCATCTATCTCAAGGACTAGACAAGTGACCAGATTTTAAGGACCATTTCCAGTCCTGAGACTTGACAATCCAATAGTCCTCTCCTCACACTTAAGTAAAAGCCATTGATTCTCTTCTTTTAAAACTCCTGTAGGATCTTTTCTTCCCTATGTGTATGCCCTTCCTTTTCCACATTACATTCTTCTTATTGCCTCTGGCTTCTTGAAGTATGAAAATGAAAGTCACTCAGTCGTGTCCTACTCTTTGTAACCCCATGGACTACATAGTCCATGGAATTCTCCAGGCCAGAATACTGGGGTGGGTAGCCTTTCCCTTCTCCAGGGGATCTTCCCAACCCAGGGATCAAACCCAGGTCTCCCACATTGCAGGCAGATTCTGTACCAGCTGAGCCACCAGGGAAGCCCAAGAGTACTGGAGAGAGTAGCCTACCTTCCCCAGGGGATCTTCCCAATCCAGGAATCAAACTGGGGTCTCCTGCATGGCAGGTGGATTCTTTACCAGCTGGGCTGCCAGGGAAACCCTCTTGAAGTATAAGTCTCTCTTATTAGTCTCTCTTATTTTGGAAAAAAAGAAAAGAAATCCTTTCACTTGACCATCCTGCCCTTTTTTCTTCATTTCCCTGACAAAACTATCATTTCTCCATTTAGTCTCTGAGGAGCCTTTTTCTCCTTAGCCCTGATTTCTATCCCTAGACCCATCCCTGAACCAGTCCTTTCAAGGCTAAGCCAGCAGCCTGTTCTCTGGTCTGTTCACCCTCACGGAGGCTCTGCACACTCTGCATGTTCCAGTGCTCGACTTCTCAGTGTGGGCCTCCCCCAGGATGCATTCTTGGCCATCTGCTCTCCTGTCTGCCTGCTTTCTGCTTCAGAAAGCTAATCCACTCTCATAACTGCAATTAACACCTCTATGCTGACAATCCCAACTGTTGTTTTCAGTCTTCACTTCCTGTCAGAGTTTGGACTTCCTGAGAGAACTAAGCACAGTGGTGGTCTAGCGCAAGCACTAGAATCAGATGGCTTGGGTTTAAATCCCAGTCCAACTGCATAAACTGTATTAACTATTCATCCTCTTGTCCTTCATAAAAGGGGAATAATAAAAGTACCTATCGCAAACAGTTTCCATGAGGATTAAATGAATTTACAGTGTAAAACACATAGTATCTAGTACACAGTAAATGACAAGTATCAGCTATCATTATTGGAGGTCATATTGTCATTGCCAACTATATTCATACAACACCAGGCTCCTCATTTGCTTCTCTCCTCTTTTAATCAATTCTCCTCCAGTTTTCTGTGGGATCTCTAATTCCCAGATCTCGAGATTTGAATATTTGTAATAACCTTTGACTTACCTCTACTTCATTTCCTCAGTCCACTCAGTTAACAGATAGGCCTTGCTAACTTGCCTAATTTTTCCTCAAAATGCCACTTCAGTCTTTTTCTTTCCTCTTCTTCCCTCTGCCATGCCCCATACTGGCCCCCATCTCCTCACACCACTACAGCCAGAGCAACCACCTCCTCAGTGGTCTTCACAGACTTAGCCTCCAACCTCTGAACTATGAAAATCTTCTCAAAGTCTTTGTCTGTTGTTCTGTTCTTCACTCAGAAATTTGCTGTTCTCCTCTGTTTCCACTCCATAAGGTAGAGAATCCTCTAAGTACAGAGGACTTTCTGGAACTACCATAATGAAACTCCATTCTGTTCCACTCACCTGCCTTGCCAGCTCTGTCTCCCACTGCCCCAAGACCAACTCACACTCTTTCTGGTCTCTCTGCTTTCTTGAATGTTGTTCTCACCTGGAATGCCCTCCTCACTTTGCTTTGTCCAACTCATTCTACCTGTTCTTCCACTCAGCTCAAACTCAACCTTCTCCCTGAAGAGCATAAACCCATTTAATCTCATTCTTTACTGCTGCTACTGAAACCAGCATTTGATTCTGATTACTTATTGTAGCATGTTACTCCATGTAGTTTTAAATATGTCATTTCTTGTGTGTATTAGATTATAAGATCCTGGAAGGTTGCAATGTTTCCTAAACTGCAGTGTTCCTGCCCCATCTATCCCCTACTGCACTCCTAGGGAAGTCATAAGTAAATTGTAAAGATTCAGAAAACTCTGATAATATAAAATAATAGTAATAATAATAATGCACACTATACTATATGCCAAGTACTCATCTAAGGAGTTTTACATTTATTAACTTTTTTAATCCTCATGATAACTTTATAAAGTAGAAATATTATTACCATTTTATTGCCAAGAAAACTGAGGCACAGAGGGATTAAGAACATGCTCATGATTGATTGCTGACCCAGAGTAATCTTCACATATGGAGATATGTGAAAGAATGCAGAATATAATCTAGGAAGATTATATTATAGAAAATATATTGAGTACCCAAGAAAAGAAATTCTAAGATTCATCCATTCATCCTCACTTCAGTTATGCAAAACCTTCATTTCTGGGATGTGAAGGGAAAGGAATAAATAAGGGATCACTTAAATAAAAAGAAGCAATTTGTCTTCCCTTTATTTCTTCAATTCTAAATGAATCACAGAAGAGACCTAAAAAACATCTCATCCCACCTTCCACCTCCCCACTCCCATTTTATAAGTGAGGTCACTAGGATTGCTTTGAGAGTTCACCCAACCATAACCATCAGTCATTATGAAATAAGCATCTGTGTAAATTGGCAACTGCCTTGCCCTAGAAGGAGATCCATGTTCCATGATGTGCTGTGAAAGTTACTTACTCTCTTCTTTATCTTGCCAAGAGGAACAGTTTGGACATATCCAAATAATGAAGTGCTGTATTAACTTTGTCTGTTTGAAAATCAGTTAAGTATTCCCCGTGAATAACATCTCATCCACACCTACCTGGACTCCAGGTCTTCACTCCAGAAGAACACAACAGGGCTGAGTGGTTCCTTTATGACTGGCCGAACAGCCCTTACTCTTAACACTGAAAGCACCATTTCCTGAAGCTAGGCTCTCCCCTTCCCCCAACCCTCATCACCTCCTGTGTGAAGCAAAGACTGCAGATTGTTTCCAGCACACAACTAAGGTGGTGAGTTGAAAAGTTGAACAGATCAGTCATTTTCTGTGGCCTAAGTAGGAATCTGTACCTCCTGGCTTTTTGTTAGAGGAGGGAAAAGCAGTGGCCTGTTACCTCAGAAAACTGCCCCGTAAGAGGCTGGCCATTCAGAGGATCTGGCCTGGTAATCACACAGGTTTTGCAGACCTGGTTAAAAAGTTCTTGAAATGGTTATCTTTGCTTACAGTACTAAGTTAAAAAATGAAATGAAAATTAAGAAAGCTTGTAATATAATCGATATTTCATGCCACCTCATTAGTATTTGAAAATGTTTTTGCTAAGCTCAGATGATTTCCATATGGGTGGGAAATTTCAAATTTCATTTTATTGAAGACAATTAACATCACTTTGAAACAGTAGTTATCTAGATGTCATTCTACCTCTGGAAAAATATTTGTGCTTGAGGAGGTTTGAGCTGCCACACGCATTCTTGACTGGCGTTCAAATGGATTATTCACTGTCTTGTCTCTAGCATCAGTTCGGCTTTAATGGCTTCTATTCTCCAACAGTGCTGAAAGTGACTTGAGGCACTACAGATTCCAAAAGCAGCCTGCTGGATGATGCAGAGAAGCTGCAGGGAGCATACATTGTGAGAGAAAGGTGAATGCAGTTTCCCTGAGACAGGTGTGCATTAATGTAACCATGGTTTTTAATCTCCTCAGATACTCTCCCTGCAACTATACACGCTTTGTATAGTATGTTCAAAGGAAACATGATAATAGCTAACAGCTGGACACTTTCTAGTACTTTCTTATCAAGTCGTTCTAGTTTGTAGCTTTCCAGAACAAAGAGTATCCCTAATGCGTAAGCCTGGAAGCTTGGTTTATAAACTTAGTGTAATGAACCCTCTCAAAATTTTATTACCGACTGGTTTGTATCATGATATATGTATGGAGCAGCTCTTGTACACAAGGATGAGTTATTGTAATACACTAGAATTTTCCATTTGTAAGCTTTCTCTTAACTCAGATATTGTAATGTCTCCTTCATTTTTATTTAGGTAGCTGCCATTTAGCCAGCTGCCATAAAGATAGCTATCTCCATATGATTTCTTTTGGAGCTGCAATTCACATACTAAAGTAGAATCCATCTTTCATCTCCTTGGTTGATGAACAGAAAAGATCTGTCCACAACTAGCCTAACACCTGTGTGTTCTCTCTCAGAAAACTCAATCCCACATTAAATCTTGGACTGTGTGTAATCATTCCGGTCTTTCTGGAACCCACATATGCCACGGCATTAGCTCCACAAGACAGCCTGGAACCAAGGTGTAATCAAGCCTTTCACTGGTCCCACTGGATTGGCTATGAATCATCTTCCTTTCTTACCCAGCTGGCACAGATAAATAGCAACTGAATAGCATGTTATCTCCTGAAGAGTATAATTTCCTTAAATTACCATAAGGTAGCAGTTGCTGTATTCATTTGCTGCTTTTATAAGGCCAGACCAATCTCAGGAAGGCCAAGCTAATCTCAGGAAGCAACTCACATGTGGAGAAAACCCATTGCAGAGTGCAAAATCTCTTAGGAGACGGATTATGCAGAATCATCCTCACAGTCACCTACCTGCCTGGGAAACTTAAGCTGATTGGACCTGAACAGCATCACGGCTCCAAGCAATGACACCACCTTTTGTTCTCGGTTTCATTTCACTGCCTAAATCCTTCTGTCACCTGCCTCTTCCCTAGGGGCTAAGCTACTAGGAGATTGTTACACCTATCAGCAAGTCCATCTGGTTCACTGAAATTTATCTCACAAATTGTAGCTAGTTAAAAGACAGGAAGAGTGGCACAAAGTAGTCTAACTTCTGAAAATCCTGCCTCACCATCCAACTTTGTAAAAAAGAAGCAATAGCTTACCCTTCATTGAAGCAGCAACCTGTAAGGTCCATTGACCCTTTCAGAGCATTCATACATGACCTGAATTGGGGCTGATATTTATTTGTCTTTTTCCTGGTATTTTATTCAGGTTAAATTTGTAATGCTTCCATCTTCCACTGATAGTGACTTTCTTTCTTAATCTTAATAACCTGGGGGGACTGCAGATTGTCTAGGTATATACAAAAGGAAATAATGTATTCACAGTATCAATAAGGAGCAAGGAAATCTTTCTTTTCTCCTTGTAGATTCCTGCTGAATATTTTAAGAGTCAGTAGGAGTTGTGGTACTTAATCATTTTTTAACCATGGGTCAGATTGGCAGCACTCTTCTCTTCCAGTCTGTGGCTAGGACAGTTTCCCCTACTGTATACTGTGGTAGTAAAATACTCCGGAGAAGGTGATGGCACCCCACTCCAGTACTCTTGCCTGGAAAAATCCCATGGACGGAGGAGCCTGGTGGGCTGCAGTCCACTGGGTCGCGAAGAGTCGGACACGACTGAGCGACTGATTTCCCTTTCACTTTTCACTTTCATGCATTGGAGAAGAAAATGGCAACCCACTCCAGTGTTCTTGCCTGGAGAATCCCAGGGAGCCTGGTGGGCTGCCGTCTATGGGGTTGCACAGAGTCAGACAGGACTGAAGCGACTTAGCAGCAGCAGCAGTAAAATACTCACACACTGGGCACCTGTCCGTGTTTGAATCGTGGCTCTGCTACACTGGCTGTGTAATTTAAGGCAAGTTTCTCAGTCTCCCCATGCCTTGCTTTCCTCTATTTGCAACATAGAGATAATAGTTCCTGCCTCATGAGATGATAGTGAGGATTCATTTTGTTAATGTAGGTGAAGTATTTAAATAGTGACTGGCCAATCATAAGTGGTAGATATTATTAGAATTATAGTTCACAGAACACGAGTTCCAAGAGATGTTCCTGAGGAAACAAGAATCTGTGGTCGAATAAGATTGGAAATGTTTCATATTAACATATTTCATCAAACCTATAAAGGATTGCTTATGTACCACTAAAAAAGAAAAAGCAGTGCCAATTAAACCAGGCCATTCTGCTCTTCCAGGGATTTGGCAGTTTTCCTGAATTTTGTTGCATTGCTCTCCAGCAAGTGGTGGGCAATCATTTTACCCCTACCTCAATCCCTGGTAGCTAAATGGTAAAGAATTTGCCTGCAATACAGGAGACACGGGTTCAATGCCTGGGTCAGGAAGATCCCCTGGAGAAGGAAATGGCAACCCACTCCAGTATTCCTTCCTGGAAAATACTGTAGATGGAAGAGCCTGGTGGGCTACAGTCCGGGGGATTGCAAAAGAGTCAGATACAACTTAGTGACTCAACAGAAAGGACAACACAGTAACAAAATATATCCTCCGCCACTTGGTATTTTCCTTTAAGTTTTATCAAGCACATGATTATTGTTTTGCAAGAAAATGTGGCATTGCTTTTAACCCTGTATGATGAATTTTGGCTGCTGTAACATCGTACGTATACCCCTACAGCTCTGTTTTCAAACCTCCTGGCATATACAGTAACATTTCATTCCATTGCCAAATCATGATGTGATCTTTATAAAGACATTTTAAAGAGCAATTAAACGTACATATGTTGTTCTAAGAATGTTCCTAACTCAACTGACATACGACAACAACAGCTGTGACAAGTTCACATGTGCCCACACAGTGACCTCCACCAACAACTGCTGCTTGACCAACAGCCACTGGAAGATGCCTCTGTCCATGAGAAGCATCCTAGCTTTGGAGACCATAAAATGTGGGAGGAAAGTGCTGCTTAGAATCGATGAAATATTTATGTCCCCCTTTAGGAGATTTTCAATGCATGTTAGCATATTAAAGGTGGGAGGACGCCCCACAGTGAAGAAACCATCTTTCCTGATTGAAGCCAATGTATTGGGCCACACAGATATCTTTACAAGCTGCACCTATGAACACGTTGGGATATGCTGAAATAGAACCTAACAAATCTGAGCATTATAAAGTAATTGGAAGGGATTTTTCCAGACACCCTATAATCAGGTAGCAGCAAAAAGAAGGCTGATTGACCCTGATGAGGTTCAGGACTTGCTAACCCAATATATGGCACCTTGGTATACTGAACATTTTCAGCTGAAGGGAGTTTGAGAAAACAAACAAGAAAGTCACTCTGACGTTCTCTCTCCATAGCCTTCTCCCTGGAAAAGTCATAAAACCCTATGTGAGAAGTACCTTCCCTATACCCAGGGGAAAGAAGCATGATTATCTCTGAAGACAAATGGACCCTTAATGAATCCCAACAAATACACTTTGCTAAGTCTGCTGCAGTTTACTACACATGCTTCTTCATACTCCCTAACCTATCATATTTCTACACTGACCACACTTCATCAAACCCAGCATAAAACTACATAGGTCTGTTTCTTCAGATCTTCTTTTCATTATCACAGGCTCCCATGTCACATGAAACTTACATTCAATAAATTTGTAATGCTTTTATTTTTTTGGTATGTTCATCTGTCTTAGTTTAATTTTCAGACCTAGCCAAGGACTCTAAAAGGATCAAGAAAAAGTACCCCCTCACCAAAACTCCTAGAGACTAGTGATGAGTCAATATCTCCATACTCTCTTTTTTTAAATAATTTTTTAAAATTTTTTCACACTGCACACCATGTGGGATCTTAGTTTCCCACTAGACCCCTGCAGTGAAAACTGCCAAGTCCTAACCACTGAACCACCAAGCCAGGGAATTTCCACTATTTCGACAGTCTTAAAAAAACACTTGCCTTCATCCCAGTCAAGGATTTCCACCATGATGGGACTAACTCCTTAGAACTGGTCAAATTTCAGTTAAATAAACATTCTTGAGCCCTCAATATGTATCAAGCTCTGAGCTACAAAATGGTTAGTGAACCTCAGTTTCACCTGTAAAAATGAAATAATAACAACACATAATAATAGTGCTTAATAACAGTAATTATTGTAGGTATGCCATTGAGATGTACGTAAAGCACTTAATACAGTGCCTGGCATGGAGTGTCACAGGGTTCATTCCAGTAAAGGAGACGGAAGGGAAACGCAGAAAATGCTGAAGAACTTGGGGCCACTGTGAGCCATGAGAGCCACTTCCACTCATTTGTTCCTTATTCTAACAGGGCAGGTTACCATAGAGACCACGAAGCAAATGTCTTTCTGTACTCTAGTTTAATTTAACTTTAGGTTCAACTCATTCTGGTTCGTTTGTGCCCTCAAAACCAGAAGAACTAAATGAGGCTTCAGCCAGGCTAGCCTCTGGTTACCTGCCCCCTGAAAATCCTGGGATATGGTAGCACAAAGCAGTGACCTATTCTACCTTCAGCTTAGCATTTGAGATGAGAACCAGCAGTGAGAGGGAGGTCACCTGGCAGAGAGAGAGAGGAAGTACGATGGGCACAGGGGGTTAAGCCAGACATAAATATCAACTCAAGGTTTTCACTTCCAGTCCCAGATTGGCAAGCTAAGAGAAGGTTAGCACCTCAAATCCTGCCTGACAATCCCTGCTGGCCCCCTGAACCGGGGGCTGCCTGGAACTTCATGAAACTTACAGGCCTGCTCTTTACCGGGGCCTGCTGGAATGAGAACCACACCAGGCACAGAGTTTAAAGACAGGGAAACTTGTCCTCCGGGCACACACTTCACAGCCCAGTGCCCAGTCCTTCCTTCCTGTCAAAGAGGCTTCGCCAGAGGCTCCTACAGTTTTGTAGTGCTTTTCACATCCTCAAAGCTACTCCATAGCAAGACATCAGCCGCTTAGCTGCTAGCCGCCTGCTGGGAAGGAGAAACTAAAGTGAAAGAGAATGGTTGAAAGAGGATTATCTGAAGGATGGGAAAAATATTAAATCAGCGTACCTTCTTTTCCTGTTTTTCATCTTAAGTGACTCAAAAGGAGGGAAGGGAAAAGGGGCGGGGGTTCAATTTAACACTGAAAAAATGACTACTGGCAGCAAGTTTCAATAGAAGTGGTTCAGGATGTTCTCTCCAAAGCAAGATACCATTTTCTGTTACTGTAGGGTCAGGTTTCACTGTATTAGTTTGATAACTGAAAAATACTTGGTAGTATGGAAAAACATTTGAAATATTCACTAGGGAATTCATATGTTTCATTGCTCCAGATTAAATGTTGTAATAAGAATACTTTAATGTGCCAAATAATCTCTCAAGAAACAAAGAATATCAGATTTTCAAAAATCTAATTGAACTCATTTACAAAATGTTAATAGAGACAACCTAATAACCATCAAGGTGGATATCCCCATAGGTGAAGTAACTACTATTAATTTGATTGTACTCATCTTCAAGAATTTAAGCCATTTATTTATGGTAGTTTCTTAATAACTGAAGCAAAACACCACACAGACATTGAAATCTCAGTAACTAGCCACAATAACAAAGTTCATAACTTTAAGTTGGCTTGGCTTCTCCATGCAAACATTAATAGGGATAAAGGACAACTTGGTGAATCATTAAAGGTTGTTCCCACCTACAAGGAGGAAAGGAAGACTAAAATAGAAGAGAACAAAGGAATAGAAAAGCATGCTGCCCAGAATTACCCTCACGGAAATGAGTGGGGGCTGATCTAGAATAGAAAGATGGTGGTGGAAGTATAGGGAAGCATTGAAGGAAAAGTTTAGTAGAGATGGCATTTGTAAACCGGTGAAAGAACTTAAAAACAGTAAGAAGAGGGAGTTAATCTTATTTTTGCAGCAGTCTCTGCAACTGCCTGGAGGATGGAAAGAGGCCCCAGAGCAAAAGATAGCATATATCATTGGTTTCCATGGTGATGACTATCAGTGTCACCGTCAGAGCATTATGACTTCAGAATAGGAATGAGGGTATAATAATAGCATATACTGACATACTCCTTTAATTCCTCCCCAAGTTCTTAGTATTTATTCATTAATTTTCACAATGCCTGTGAAGTAGAGAGTATTATCTATTTTATTTCAGTGATTAAGAAACCAAGACAGAAGCAGTCTAAATGGACACAGTCCCTGAAAATTAATATTTCTACTCATCTTACATAAATATGTGAAATAATTAGTGTGAAAGACTATTCACTTGGTTTTATGATAAATAATACAAGTATTTTGAGTTAATCATGTTTGGAAAATGTACTAGCATTGTATGGAGGAAAAGCTATTTCAGCAATTACTGAAAAATGAGTGAAAAAGTTGGCTTAAAGCTCAATATTCAGAAAACTAAGATCATAGCATCCGGTCCCATCACTTCATGGCAAATAGATGGGGAAACAGTGGCTGACTTTGTTTTTCTGGTTTCCAAAATCACTGCAGATGGTGATTGCAGCCATGAGATTAAAAAACGCTTACTCCTTGGAAGGAAAGTTATCACCAACCTAGACAGCATATTAAAAAGCAGAGACATTACTTTGTCAACAAAGGTCCGTCTAGTCAAGGCTATGGTTTTTCCAGTGGTCATATATGGTTGTGAGAGTTGGACTACAAACAAAGCTGAGCGCCGAAGAATTGATGCTTTTGAACTGTGGTGTTGAAGAAGGTTCTTGAGAGTCCCTTCAACTGCAAGGAGATCCAACCAGTCCATCCTAAAGAAGATCAGTCCTGGGTGTTCATTGGTAAGACTGATGTTGAAGCTGAAACTCCAATACTTTGGCCACCTGATGCAAAGAACTGACTCATTTGAAAAGACCCTGATGCTGGGAAAGATTGAAGGCAGGAAGAGAAGGGGACAACAGAGGATGAGATGGTTGGATGGCATCACCGACTCAATGGACATGGGTTTGGGTAGACTCCGGGAGTTGGTGATGGACAGGGAGGCCTGGAGTTCTGCGGGTCATGGGGTCTCAAAGAGTCGGACACGACTGAGCGACAGAACTGACCTGAACATAAATTCATATATTTATCCTTTGCTAACAAAACAAGAAAACCCCAAATTTTAACCTTTTCAATGTATCAACATTTCCTTCAAAACTTTTTGCATTGAAGATTATCAGTCCATCTTTCTCAGAGGTTACTTTCATTGCAACTGGCATTTTTTCAGGCTTCCTGCCCCTCCCCGAGCTTTGTTTCACTTTAGTCTTCTATTCTGTCCCATTCTCTCCCTCTTCATTCATCTGTCCCATGGTTCCCTGCAGACATACCTTCAAAACCAGGGGTAAGACCTGTGACCATATCACTATCAAATTCTTAGATCTAGTTGACATGGAAAGGAAGTTTGTACAGCAGTTGAGAAGACTCTGGAGTCAGACAAACTGGATTCTAATTCTTCCCCAGCTTCCTACCAGCAGGATGACCTTGGACCAACTACTGCTCTAGCCTTAAAATAAGATGATATCAGTATATACTTCACAGAATTTTATGAGAATAAAATGGAGAATCTATACGGGCTCAGATGGTAAAGAATCTACCTGCAATGCAGGAGACCTGGGTCCGACCCCTGGGTCGGGAAAATCCCTCAGTATTCTTGCCTGGAGAATTCCATGGACAGAGGAGCCTAGAGGGCTACAATCTATGGGGTTTCAAAGAGTTGGATACAACTGAGTGACTTTCACTTTCACATACAGAGCAGTTAGCAATTATTATTCTTGGGGCTATGAAAATCCAAGAGTCCCTCCCTAGCTAGTTCTCTTTCCACTTTCTCATACCCTGTTTCAAATTTCTCACCTTGGCTCTCAGGCTTACACTAGCCTCCTTGTGGAGGGTTCTCTTTATTCATATCTTGAAGACAAAAGTGCTAAGAGAAGCTATGTTCATGCTTGGGATCTATGAAGACATCAGGACATGGCCACAAGGCTGTAGATCCAAGGATCAAAGTTTTCTTTCTCTGTGTCCCCCTTACAGATTGTGTATTCTTGGACAAACTGCTTAACTTCTCAGACCTCAATTTCTTCTTCTGCAAAATAACATCATAGAGCTTCATAGGTGGTCAAGGGACCCCATGAAAGTTAAATGTAATTATGAATATGAAAACTGCCTTATGCAGGAACACAGAACATAACAGATATGTAATAAAGGGAGAAAAAGTAAACATGCAATTTAAAAAGGAAATTATGGCAAGTTTTTAAAAGTATTATATGGTGATTCTTAGGGCTATAAACCATGACCAAAGGAGAAAAGCAGTAAACACAGAAGGGAATGTGGAGCAAGCCAAGGTGGGTAAGGGGAGGGAGGAAAGAAAAGAGGTCAGAGAGAGGACAGGAAGTAAGTTGAGGTTAAGACTCAGAGAGAGACTTGTCCTCTCCCTAGCATTTGTTGCTGGGACTGCCAAAAAACCTGTGAGGATATAAGTGTCCCCAGGCAGGCGGGCTGCCAAAGTTTAAATCTCACCAGGGAATTGGGAGTCGGTGGGTTTCTGAGCCCCAGCAGCTTTGATCTGCCTGTCTTTTATGTCTCGGGTCCATAGAAAAGGTGATGTACTTGCCTGCTTACATAAAAGCTAAAGGATGACCCAGATGGTCTCTATGTGGCTTTAGGCCCAGGAGACTAACTGACTAAGGTTTGGTTTCCTTTCTTCCATTGAGCAATCAACCAAAAGCTATCACCACTAGGTGGCATGCCCCAAATACTATTTCACTTTGAAACTGGCAGAAAAGTTGGTGTGTCAGGGAACCACAGACATCCAGTAAGTCAAAAGCATTGTTAGAAGCAACAAAGTAAAGACGATTTAAGGTTGTCAGTTCCTCCCTATTAAAAACCAGAACAAACAATCATGACCACCACAACAAACAGTCTTGTACAGAATAATAAAGTCAGTGTGTTTCTCATGGACTCATCTGAAGGTCTCCTTGGAAGACTTGCATCCCCTCACCTCTCCATCTGTGTCCTTTGCCAACCCAAGTAAGTGTCTTCACAAGACTCCAAAAGTGGAAGCAAGTAGCTAGGGTCGTCTTAGACTAGGCTAATGTCCAGCCAAAAATGTAAGATAAGCTTTAGTTGAGGTAGGACAAGAAAGGTCCCCATGTAGGATCTGTTATAGTTGAGGAAGGACAAGAATGGTATTTAACCCAGAATGAATATACTCCTCTTGGCCTAATAGATTTCTCTTTCTGAATGCCAGTACTACTATCACGACGTCCATAGTTAGCTGTCAGTCATTCACCCTTTGCTGTGGATTAGTTTTTCTCTGCTGTCTTTTCTTCTAAAATTACTATTGGTGATCCTGTAAGAATAGAATTTTGGTCCGATAACTAAAAAGATGGATAACTTTGCAGCACATGAAAGGAGCACCCAGAAAGGACAGGACAGAGTGGGACCTTGAACTTGCTCTACATGTGATTGCTGATGCTCACTGAACATTTTTGAGTGAGGAGAGGAGAGAGTAGATGGAGAAATAATTAAAAGGAAGTGCTGAAAGAAAGGGATGTGGCAAGATACATTTTGCATAATTCACAGATTTGCCTAGGACTGTCTGGATTATAAAGCCCCAGTGATGAAATGTGAAGAAACACAAGCAATTTGGTGTTTTCTAATTATAAAACTCTAAAGGGAAACTCCGCAAGTTCCCTGTTATTTAAGTGAATACATGAGACATGACCATAAATGTAAAGATGGATTAAAAAAAAAAAACATGCATGTATACACACATAAATGGGTATTACCCATTTCAAAATAGAAAACTTAGGAAGCTGATCACTAATTTTAATGATGCAAACCATTTTGGGAGTTCCTCTCTTTGCATTTACTTTAGCAACTGACACAATATCTTTTGAAAAGCCACCGTGCTAACAAAGCATTATTCTTTTTGAAGATGGATTTCATTTGTTGATAGAATCAAACATCATTTGGAACTAAATCTGGCAAAGAGGAAGGTTAATCAATAAGAATGCTCCATTTCTAGTCAAAAATGAGATGTGACTTTGAAGTATTGATCAGATGTATGTGCTTTGAAATCAAGCTGGGCCCCAGTGCCCCCCCATTCCACTATTGCATGAGCTTTGTGGATATAAGCAAGTTATGAAATCATTTTGTGTCTCAGTTTCCTCATCTATAAAAGCAGATGGTGATGATACCTACTTGATAATGTTGCTATGAGATGAGATAATGTGCATAAAATACTTCCATGGTGCTGATACATACTATTTACTAAATAAACAGTAATATTGGTAGTAGTGGCAATAGTAATAATAAATGTAGCAGCAGCCATAGTAATAGGTGGTTTATAAACCCAGAGACAATTAAAGTATACAGTCTCCCAGAGTAGCAGCTTTCAATAAGCACAGTAATTTGCATGTGTGTTCTGACATATTTTTTAATATTTTTTTTCACTAATTAGCCAATCCTTATTTAAACTCAAGTGGTACATATTTTCCAAAGAGCTCCCCTAGTCATTAGAGAACATTCAAACAGGCAGTTTCTGCATCAGTGGTTTTAAACTATTGTACTAATACATTAAAATTAATTAAGATACTCTATTCTCCAGGGCTTCCCTTGTGGCTCAGCTGGTAAAGAATCTGCCCACAATGCAGGAGACCTGGGTTCGATCCCTGGGTTGGGAAGATCTCCTGGATAAGGGAAAGGCTCTCCACTCCAGTATTCTGGGCTGGAGAATTCCATGGACTGTATAGTCCATGGGGTCGCAAAGAGTCAGACACTACTGAGTCATTTTCACTCACTCGTTATTCTCTGGACATGTCAAATTGTATGACTTTTGTTAGTTCACAATAAATATGTACCAAGATATTGCAAATCACTTTAAAAACTGCTAAAATATATCTAGTTAGTCATTAATTAAAATAGATCTCACAAGTCATAGATTAAAACAGATCTAGTCAGTCAATGAACAGATAATCATTGACAATGAATTTTGGACAATACCAGCTGGCCTCTATGTTAGCCACGAGAGATACAGGGATGAACCAAAAAGACATAGCAGACCTCCAGGAAGTTCTTGGGTTCTTGAAAATCTAGCTAAGACACATAGACACACATATATACACACACACACACACACACATACAGACACACACACACACAAACACACGCACACAGAGGGCATCATTTCTGGAAGAACACCCAAGACACTAGCAATAGCGGTTGCTTCTAGGGAGTAACCATTCTGTACCATTTTGTACTGACACACCACGTGCTTTGGTCTTCCCAGTGGTCATGTACAGTTGTGAGAGGTGAACTGTAAAGAAGGTGGAGCGTCAAAGAATTGATGCCTTTGAACTGTGGTGCTGGAGAAGACATCTTAGAGTCCCTTGGACAGTAAGGAGATCAAACCAGTAAATCTTAAGGGAAATCAACTCAGAATACTCATTGGAAGTACTGATGCTAAAGCTGAAACTCCAGTATTTTGGTCATCTGATGTGAACAGCTGGCTCATTGGAAAAGTCCCTGATGCTGGGAAAGATTGAGAGTAGATGGAGAAGAGGGCATCAGAGGATGAGATGGTTGGATGGCATCACCGAAGCAATGGACATGAACTTGGGCAAACTTCGGGAGATGGTGGGGGACAGGGAGGCCTGGTGAGCTGCAGTCCATGGGGTCGCAAAGAGTCAGACACACCGGGCAACTGAACAACCACCACCATGTGTTTGTGTTCATCACCCTTTCAAAAAATAAATAGAAACTGGAAGCTGAAAGTTAAAATTTTTATATAAGCTGAGAAATTCAGCGGCTGATATCTATGACTCGGATCCATGTGTTCTAAACTATGTGAAATCTTTGCATTTCCCTCTTAATGTAGAAAGAAAATTAAATCGTTCCCTACAAGATAGTACTGCTATTGATCCCCAGCCCATTAATTACTCCTAATTTCCCTTGTAAGCATACAATAACAGCTGTACAATCCATCAATCCATGAGCCACAGTGACAGCCTGTTGAAATGCTTGGCTAAATGAATTTGGTCATGGTGGGGTGATCAAGAATCCCTCGTATGACTGCATAACTGTTCTGTAATGACAACAGGATCTGCAATCCACACAGCAGAGCTGGTCCAGCGTCCTGCTCCTCCATCAGCACCATGTCTCCCCGAGGTGCTAGGCAATGGCCTTCCTCCAAGAACTGAGGCTCGTTTTCTTCTTTGAAGCTCAATGCTATGTGCCTGACTCCAGAGAGCAGTACGTCCTTCAGCTTTAACCTTGTCAAGAAACCGTCAATCAATCTAACAGCAAACATTTATTCATCATCTCCCACATTCGGGGCACCGTGATGGATGCTTTTGGGTTTGTCAAGCAATATAAGATGTGGCTTCTAACCTATAAGAGTTTATTGTCTAATTCAAGAGATAGAACATTTAACAGTTCAAAAGGTGGAATTGTAAAAGGCGGAATGTTGAAAGTGACAAATTAAGAGGTGATAGGGGAAAGGGAGCTAACATTTATCAAATGCCTATACATTGTGCTCAATGCTTCACATACGCTTTTCACTTAATCATCCTGCCTTGCTTTTAACTTCATCTTACAGACTTAGAGATGAAGAAAGTTGCCTAAAATCACCCAGATAGATAAAGGCAGCATCTACATTAAAACTTCAGTAAATGTGATTTCAGAGCTCTGCTCTTCTGAATCCAAAACTTTGCTCTTCCCAGTGTGTAGACTACCTCTCCAAAGAAAATAAACACTCTAAGAATTCACTGGAATATGTTATCAGTTTGATGGTGCCTGAAGTATAGTTGGCAGGCAACAAGTAGTTGAATGAATGAATCTGGTAGTCTTTGGCACACAAAGGTTTTGTTTTTATAAAGCATGGATTAAAGTAAACTACCTATGAAGATGCAGAGAGAAAGTGGGTTTAAAATTTTAAACAAGTTGCAGAATTTGTATAGTATAATCTCATTTTCAAAATTATATATTTGGGTATATATTATGGAGCACTATATGTTGGCAGTTTGATAAACATATTCTTCTACATCAGCCATATAATATACTCTTATACAAATGTTTGCAATTGCATGAACAAATCTCTGAGAAATACACACCAAACTATTGGAGACTAGAAATGACATCTGAGGGAGCAAGGGAAGACAAGCTTTACATTATACATTTCTCCATGAGTTGATTTATAATGAGATGTGTTATTTTATAATTTCAAAAGGAAAACATCTGAAGAAACTTGAGTATCAGTCTTATTTCCTTTTAAAACTTTCTATTTTCATTTTTAACTTCTCAAAGAATGTTTCCTTTGGACTTGGAGTGTGTGCTAACTTCCATGGTAGTTCTGTCTCAGGAATTCTTTCTTGGCTACTATAGAAGACATTATATGTGTCAGTGCCATCCAGAAAGCACAGGACAGCGACGCTTTCTTTTATCTTTAGGGTTGCATTTTTTTTTAATATTTCCTGTTTTTATTGGCATGGTTATGAAATGTGAGATAGCACACACAGGATTGCCACAATTCCCATTTTCGACCTATCTTTGTGTCCCACACATTCTTCAGATTCCTATCACCTCAGTATCTGTAGTTTCCACACGGAGAGCATAATAGTGTGGTGCAATTGTCCTTTGCGATGCAGCAGACCAACAGAAAGATGCCGAGCCCTGCTGCAGTTTCACAACACAGAGGGTCTTTCCACTTCAGCTGGACAGATGCCCAGAAAGGCTGAGCGGAGGATACTTAAGGCCAGGCCTGTCAGAACTGAAATGGCTCCACCCAGTCAGCAAGGGACGCTGCACGTGGGGCAATCTGCCTTGCATCCCTCTGTTTATTGTTTAGTTGGGCAATTTGGGCAGTTGTTCACGGGGCAACAGGGATTCCACCACCTACCACAACTGGGCTCTTACTGCTGGGCTTCTGAGAGTTACTTCTGCCTACTGGTGACCACGCCCTTTCCCAGACTGGGCCACAGGAAGTCAGGCCGGGAGGGGAGGAGGCCCTGCAAGTGAGCTGTGGGAACCACACAATCTCCGTGCTGCTGACCAAGATCTACTCCACCCCTCACCAGAGAAACTGGCCCGAAACCAGCTTTCCTCCTCCTCCCCAGCCCTCCTGCCCTGAATGGCTGACTTGGGTGAAGTTTACATTCATTTTCTTCATATTTAAAATGTTTGGGTACAGGATCAACTTGTTCACCACTCAGACTGCACACAAGAAGCCTTACCTTGAAGTATGCTCAACCTCCATTAATCAAGTCACACATATGGGAAAAACAACTAGATAGCATTGTATATTTTTTCTTTTTTTACTGATGGTAACAGTTGTTGCCAGTTACTTGGTTTCAGTTATTTGCGGCTGGAATGTACAGCCTTGGTACAACCTTTCTGAAGGGTAATTTGACAGCATGGATCAAAAGCCTTACAGATGTTTATATCCACCAGTAATTCCACTTCAGGGAATTGAATCTAAAGGAACGCAAGATGTACACACAGGATTTTTTTCTTTTTAAAGTTACAACCATAGGAATCAGTTCAGTTCAGTTCAGTTCAGTCACTCAGTCGTGTCCGACTCTTCGAGACCCCATGAATTGCAGCATGCGAGTCCTCCCTGTCCATCACCAACTCCGGGAGTTCACCCAAACTCATGTCCATCGAGTTGGTGATGCCATCCAGCCATCTCATCCTCTGTCGTCCCCTTCTCCTCCTGCCCCCAATCCCTCCCAGCATCAGAGTCTTTTCCAATGAGTCAACTCTTCGCATGAGGTGGCCAAAGTATTGGGAGTTTCAGCTTTAGCGTCAGTCCTTCCAAAGAACACCCAGGACTGATCTCCTTTAGAATGGACTGGTTGGATCTCCTTGCAGTCCAAAAGACTCCCAAGAGTCTTCTTCAACACTACAGTTCAAAAGCATCAATTCTTCGGCACTCAGCTTTCTTCACAGTCCAACTTTCGCATCCATACATGACCACTGGAAAAACCATAGCCTTGACTAGACAGACTTTTGTTGGCAAAGTAATGTCTCTGCTTTTGAATATGCTATCTAGGTTGGTCATAACTTTCCTTCCAAGGAGTAAGCGTCTTTTAATTTCATGGTTGCAATCACCATCTGCAGTGATTTTGGAGCCCAAACCATAGGGATATAATACTTTAAATAATATTTTAGAGCATTTTTTAAAAGAATGAGGAAATGCTCATGATAAATGAAAAAAACCTATATTTATGTAAAAAGAAACAGTCTGTGAAAAATATGCATATGTACATACGTGTAACATATGGATGTGTTGTATGTGCAAAGAGAGAGGGAGCACTTTCTTTCTCTTAAACTGCCTTCTGTCCTTGGCACCACCCACTGCACCCTCTTCTAGACTTCCTGCTAGTCACTGGCTGATCTCCTATGCTGCATCCTCCCCTACTTTCCAATAGATACATTTTGGACACCCTCAGGTCTCCATGCTCAGTCTTCCTCTCCATCTGAATTTAACTTCCCTAGACTAGTCATCTCTACTCCATCCTCTCTAGGCTGATGATCCTCAAGTTAAAGTCTCCAGTCCCATCTTCTTCCCCAGAGTTCTCACCATATATCCAATTGCCTACATGAAATCTCCAAGTATGAAATTTCCATTCAGGCTTCTTATATCCAAAATTAAACTCATGGTTTCCACCACCACGCCTCCCCCACACACTTCTCTCCCATTGTTCTCCACCTCTGTACCTGGATCATCATTGCACCAGAAATGGGACTAGAAATCTGAGCATCATCCTTTTCATGCCTTCCTTCCTTCCTTGCATCCAATCCATCAGCAAGTCCCCTGCCTCTGTGTTCAAACCATATGTGCTCAGTCCAATGACCTTTCACTATCTCCATGCTCAGCTCTCAGCCCAGGACACCAGCATCTATTTCCTAGACTTTTGTAGGAGGCTCCCAACTGGTCTCCCCACATCCACATTGCCTGTCTAAAATCCATTTCCGTACAGCACCCAATGGTTATTTAAAAATATTAATAAATCAAATCAAAGGCGAGAAATCTGTAACCAAAATATTAAGTTGCCCAGGAATGATGAGATTATGAGCTGTTCTTATTGTCTCTGTCTGCTACTCTGTTATTTGTCAATTTTCCAGTGATAAACACATTTCACTTTTACTGGCAAGAAATCAAAATGTTGTTTGGGAAAACGAAAATCATTACAGATTTCAGCCTGAACTACTAGTATTTCTCTCCCATGAATCAGTCTGGCAGACCAGCACCAAACAAGCTGCAGAGCAGTAATGAATGCTCAACTTCCAGATGCAGCCCAAGGAGCAATGGAGGAATGTCCTAAACCAAGGTAGCAAATACACAGCACTTGTGATGCCACATCTCCCTCCTGCACGCATAGCAGACGTCACTAAATGATTGCCGCTATTGCCAGCTGAGCTTAGCTGCAGCCTTGAAATTCTTAACACAGAGGCAGCCCCTATCACTCAGTTAGGATTGACACTTAAGAGCAAACATTAGTCATCTGTAATTAGCATTCTATGTGAAGACTGAAATGTTAAAATATTACGCTCCTTTTAAGTGAATATAATCCGCTAAATATTTTCAAATTATCTTTACATCTAAACCTTTATATATTTTCAAAGAATCCTATAAGGTCAGTAGGTTAGGTATTTTTATTTCCTTTATAAATAGAACTGAGGGGCCCCAGGGTTTAAAGTCACACAGCAGAACTCTGGTCTCCTTATGCTTGTGCGTGGTTTCCATAAACCTCTGCAGGCTACGAGAGAGGTCAGAACCACACACCAGACACTGACCACAGCAGCTAGGGAGGTGGGGGCCTGGGTTAGCACCAAACCCGAGCAAAGATGAACTGCAGGTAATGAGTAATTCGTTACTATTAACAACTTTGAAAATAAATAGTGGAGAAACAGATGAAGCAGAGTTCACAAATATCATAACAAAAGCCATCATCCTTTTCAAGGTCAGGGCCTCTGGATGCCAAATATGTTTGTTGGTTACCGTAGCAACCATGACTGGCCAGCTATCCATTTGACCTATTCTGAAGTACTAGCTTTTTATTCGGGACTCCCAAGCTTGCAAAGAACAGATTGCTCAACTGGCTTTCATATCTTTTCACACTTCCTTGTCACCTTCTCTGCAGTTGTACACAGGTTCAGTGACCAAGAAAAATAAAGCATTCACGTGACTGCCACAAAGTAGAGTACAAATTCCCACTGCTGTTCCATCCATTAGAAGTAAGCAGCTTATTCCATTGGCTATGGAGCAATTCTGATTGCCATCAGAGATAATGTGACCCCTGTCCTTGGCAAGCCAATTAATGGAAGTTCCATGGTAGGAAATAAGTGGAGAAACTCCTATTCCCAAAAGACTAGGCATGGCACTTGAAAATAGAGAAGACTATCAAGGAGATTAATCTTTCTGTAATGTTAAGGACCATGTTACAACATCAGTGAATGGGAAATTCACCTTCTCTTCATTCTCCCTCCCCACCACACACCACTAACTGCTCCACGTGCCTGCCACCCTCCTAAGGCATTCCCCTACAATCACATACCTAGAGGTTTATGTACCCATCTCTCTACCTTTTTACTCTAGTTTTGGAATAAAATGCTGTCTCACTGAACAATAAGCAAGTAAGCTGGCACGGGGGGAGCCATTCTCTGGCCAGAGAATTTCTTCTTCCTGATGTAGCACAAGAATGACCCTGGTGATAGATCTGTTCTACAATTTCTAGGCACAGGGATGGAGTGGGAGTAGGGAAAATATAGAACACTGGGGTTGTGTTGTCAATCCCACCTCATTTAAACCTTACATTATCCTTCCCACCCTCCTACCCTAACATCACCAGATCCTGGAATCCAAAGCTCTGTTTCAATTAAGGGCAAGAATGTCCTTACTTTGCCTGGATCACTCCTCCTACTGCTGACAGATGAGATCCTAAGACCTTCAGATACACTAGAAGAGAGTAATTATGCAATAGCACACAATAATGTTGAAAGAGCATGGGCTGAAGTCAGAACACCAGGATCAGAACACGGTACTGGCCCCTTCCACTTGTTAATTATGTGTATGGACTCTGTGTCTAATTTCCTCTGCAGGATAATAATGGCTATCAAGTGTGATGTGCTCATGTGAAATTAACATAGCACCATGGTGGAATACCATCACTGCCAATTATAGATGCTAAAGAAGTAAAATGAGATGAGAAAAATAAAGGAAGTCTAGCCAAATAAAAGAAATAATACAGCAGCAAACTGCTTGTAGGGTGTGCCTAAGTACCACAAAACACAGTAACAATTAGGTATCCTATTAAATATGTGCCAGACTGAGTCTGTTGCAAATTTAACTCAATTACAATAATCAGATTTATGCAGGGCCCTTTGCTCACAATCAAAAGAGAAAAAGAATCCCCTCCATCTCCATGCCCACTCCAGGAAGTGAGGGAAATGGCATCTCTAATGTGCCTTGTGTTACAGTCTCCTGAGTCTGCCAGTTGCCCAATGTCCACTCACACCATCTGTTTTATTCTGTGCTACTTACACACCTTCCAACTCTGTCAATTCCATGGATTCCCAGGTTTGGGCAAAGGGAAATAGGGATCCCTGTCCCTGTCTCTCAGGGACAGCTGACAACATGGCTTCCCTGAGGAGAACTGACTAATGCTGCACGGGAATGGCGGGCCTTCCCTAATGGGAAGGGCAAGGCAAATGGAATCCAAGCAAGTAAGTGGGTGAGGAGGTAGTTTGCCCCGAAATGATCAGTGACAGGCAGAGTTACCCGTGGAAGAAGCCAAAAGCTGTGTCAGGTGTTGGGATTGCTGAAGGGAGAGAGTACCAAAGTCACAGGATTCAGAGGCCAGAAGGAAAGTGCCCCCAAAGGAGGTCATTCGATGACAAAGGCTGGGAGGCAGCAGGCCTTTCCATTAGCAGAGCTCTCGAAAGCTCTCCTTGTGGGGAGCCTCTCCTGCGCTTACAGGGCCTGACTCCTCACAGCAAGACTCAACTAGACCCCAAACAAGTCTAGTAGAAATGAACCAAGCTGGGCAAAATTTCCATTCCATCAGACCAAATGGCAGAGTTCAAGGGAAAGCCATGATTCCACATTCATGTTAACACCACAGAAATATAAAGGATGTTCCCTCAGATTACCAAATCTGTATGGGATCTACTGTCATCTTAAAAATGGCAGCCAGCTCTGGACTCCACTTCAGGAGTGAGGTTTCCCCTCTCACTAGAGGAAATATGGACATCCAAACATAAGGACATATGTTAATGAGGGGAGTGTAGTCTTATGTTTGTTGCCTGGTAATGACTGGGTCCCAAAACATTAGGCTTGGAAGGAGTCTAGTCCTCCACACCCAACAGGGAGAATATGGGTCACAGGGTGAGGAGAGATCTGTACAAGAACTCACCACGTGAATTATCCCCATCCTACCCTCCCCACCACACACAAATATTTTAATTATACGGGCCGGAGGAAGCACAAACTGGAATCAAGATTGCCGGGAGAAATATCAATAACTCAGATATGCAGATGACACCACTGTTATGGCAGAAAGCAAAGAAGAACTAAAGAGCCTCTTGATGAAAGTGAAAGAGGAGAGTGAAAAAGTTGGCTTAAAGCTCAACATTCAGAAAACTAAGATCATAGCATCTGGTCCCATCACTTCATGGCAAATAGATGGGGAAACAGTGGAAACAGTGGCTGACTTTTATTTTGGGGGGCTCCAAAATCACTGTGGGTAGTGATTGCAGCCATGAAATTAAAAGATGCTTGCTCTTTGGAAGGAAAGTTATGACCAACCTAGGCAGCATATTAAAGAGCAGAGACATTACTTTGCCAACAAAGATGTGTCTAGTCAAGGCTATGGTTTTTCCAGTGGTCATGTATGGATGTGAGAGTTGGACTATAAAGAAAGCTGAGCACAGAAGAATTGATGCTTTTAAACTGTGATGTTGGAGAAGACTCTTGAGAGTCCCTTGGACTGCAAGGAGATCCAACCAGTCCATCCTAAAGGAGATCAATCCTGGGTGTTCATTGGAAGGACTGATGTTGAAGCTGAAACTCCAATACTTTGGCCATCTGATGTGGAAAGCTGACTCATTTGAAAAGACCCTGATGCTGGGAAAGATTGAGGGCTGGAGGAAAAGGGGACGATGGAGGATGAGATGGTTGGATGGCATCACTGACTCAATGGACATGGGTTTGGGTAGACTCCGGGAGTTGGTGATGGACAGGGAGGCCTGGTGTGTTGCGGTTCATGGAGTCACAAAGAGTTGGACGTGACTGAGTGACTGAACTGAACAGAACTGTGCTAATGCAGGGAGGCATATCTCAGTATCATGTCAAAGCAAAGCTTTTAGTGGCTTCCCGTTGCCCTTGGAATGATATCCAAACTCCTGACCACAGCCTACAAGGCCTGGCATGATAGGGGCCCTGCCTGCCAGCCAAATGTCATTGTTTGGTGTCACTGGCCCCTTTGCTCACCCTGACCCAGCCCCTCTAGGCTGCTCTCTGTCCCTTTTCCCTGCCTCAGAGCCCTCTGCACCTACTGTTTCCTCCACCTGGAGCCTCTGACACCACCTGCCTTCACCAAGGGCTCTTTCACATCCTCAGGCCCCAGTTTAACATATGCTAAGAAGTTATCCAGGAAATACTTATTGAGAACCTGCAGTGGGCCAGGCTCAGCAGTGAACTGCAGAATCCTTGCCCTCCTGGAGCTTACATTTGAGACCAATAGTAAATAAATAAACCAGACACTGAAGAAAAGAAAGCACAGATACAGATAGGGGCTAAGTAAGAAGGAAGGTGATTATTCTACCTAGAGATTTTTTCCAATATTCTCTGACTCGTTCTTTGCTTTGTTTACAGCGTCCATCACACTGTGTAACTTTCAATATATAGGTTTGCTTGTTGTTTTTAATCTCTTCCCCAATAGAATACAATTCTGTGAAGGCAAGAACTACTACTGTCTTATTTTCTATGTATCCCAGCACTTATGGTTGGTGTAGTAGGTGCTTGATAAATTTGTTGAATAACTGGGTAACAAAGGAAGGAAATGGGAGGAAAGGAGGAAATGAGGTGAAAAGTAGGAACTAGAGGGAGGACAAAGGAATCAGAGAGCCAGGAAAAAGACAGAGAGTGGAAGGGGGTCTCAGTGGATATTGCCCTTAGGTGGACCATAAGTTATTCATGAGTGAGTGTGTACTATGTGTGTGTGAGAGAGAGTGTGTGTGTTGGTGGAAGTGTGGCAAATGAGGGTAGAGGTTGCCTTGAGTCCATCTAAAGGATTTATAATAGAATAAACAGAAATTTTAAAACTCTCTCACTTCCCTGAGGAGTAAACAGATGCTCAGAGTGATTATAGAGCCTAGTGGGGTCAGAATTAGGCAAGTCTGCATTCCAAAAATAAAACTGAGACACTGCCCGGGGAAGAGAGTGAGAAGAGGGACAAATGTTGTCCCTGTGTCCTTAGGGCTGCCTTTGGGAGGTACACGTTCTTGGAAAGCTTTTAATGGTTGAAAAGGAAGTGACGTTGGTGAGGATGAATGAAATGACTGCTCACATAAATTGCTGGTGGGAATATGAAGTGAAAAATAACACTTTGCCAAAGCAGTTAAGCAACATGTATTAAGAACTTTAAATGCCTATTGACCTTAACATTTTACATTGGATGTTTTAAGGAAATAATTCAAAATACAAAAAGGCTTTAAGCCCAAAGATAAACAAAGATACTTATAACAAAATTATTAACAAATTGTGGCAGGAAAAACAATCTCAAATGTCCAAAAATAGAAATTAATCAGGGTACATGCACCTGATGAAATAGTATGTGGTCATTAAAAATAAAGTTTACGAAGCTGGAGTAAAACTGAATATAATTTCTAAAATGTTAAAAAGTAAGATTAGAATCTGTATATGATATGGCCTCTAACAAAATTTACATGATTCTGGAAAATGGAAAGCACAACATAATTAAAGCAAAGGTTAAGGGGAAATATTTCTAAGAATGTAAATAATAGTTCCATTTAAATTCACTTCAACAAATACTTCTTGAGCTGTGTGACATGAACAAGGTGCTGGGCTGTGCTTGAGAATAAAGAGATGCCCTCACAGAGAAAGGCTAAATACCACGTGGAGCCTCAGGATGGGAAAGATTCTAGGGAGGACCACCAAACTCAGATTTAGTAGGAAAATTGGGGAGGATGTTTCAGGGTATTTGTTGTTGTTCAGTCACTCAATCCTGTCCGACTCTTTGCGACCCATGGACTGCAGCACACCAGGCTTCCCTGTCCATCACCATCTCCTGGAGCTTCCTCAAACTCATGTCCATTGAGTCAGTGATGCCATCTAACCATCTTGTCCTCTGTCGTCCCCTTCTCCTCCTGCTCTCAATCTTTCCCAGCATTAGGGTCTTTTCTAATGAGTCAGTTCTTTGCACCACATGGCCGAAGTATTGGAGCTTCAGCTTCAGCATCAGTCCTTCCAATGAATATTCAGGACTGATTTCCTTTAGGATGGACTGGTTGGATCTCCTTGCAGTCCAAGGGACTCTCAAGAGTCTTCTCTAACACCACGGTTCAAAAGCATCAATTCTTAGTTGCTCAGCTTCTTTATGGTCCAACTCTCACATACATACATGACTACTGGAAAAACCATAGCTTTGACTAGATGGACCTTTGTTGGCAAAGTAATGTCTCTGCTTTTTGATATGCTGTCTAGGGTTGTCATTGCTTTTCTTCCAAGGAGCAAGCGTCTTTGAATTTCATGGCTGCAGTCACCATGTGCAGTGATTTTGGAGCCCAAAAAAATAAAGCCTGTCACTGTTTCCCCTGTTTCCCCATCTATTTGCCATGAAGTGATGGGACCAGATGACATGATCTTGGTTTTTTGAATGGCGAGAGTTAAGCCAACTTTTTCACGTTCCTTTTTCACCTTCATCAAGAGGCTTTTTAGTTCCTCTTCGCTTTCTGCCATAGGGGTGGCATCATCTGCATGGCTGAGTTTATTGATATTTCTTCCTGCAATCTTGATTCCGGCTTGTGCTTCATCCAGTCCAGCATTTCGCATGGTGTGCTCAGCATATAAGTTAAATAAGCAGGGTGACAATATACAGCCTTGACGTATTCCTTTCCCTATTTGGAACCACCCCATTGTTCCATGTCTGGTTCTAACAGTTGCTTCTTGGCCTGCATACAAGTTTCAGGAGGCAGGTCAGGTGGTCTATATTCCCATCTCTTTAAGAATTTTCCACAGTTTGTTGTGATCCACACAGTCAAAGGCTTTAGCATAGTCAATGAAGCAGAAGGTTTTTTTTATACTTTATGTAGTTTTATATAGCAGAAGTATTTTTATACTTTATGTAGTTTTATATAGCAGAAGTATTTTTATACTTTATGTAGTTTTATAGAGCAGAAGTATTTTTATAATTTTTATAGTTTTAGGGGATAGTAGTATCTAAATTCTGCACCAGAGAGAGAAAAGATGAGAAAGATAAATACAGACAAGTGAACAGAGGAAAAGACCCAAGAAAGGTGGAGAGGATCCCAAGCAGAGTGAACAGCTTGTGAAAAAGACCAGAGGCAGCAAGAGAAGATGTGGCTTGTTTAAAGAATTAAAGGAAATTCCATTTGGCACTAGTATAACGTGATAGGGCTCAGAGGATAGGAAGCTGAAGAGACAAGCAGAGCCTATGCTGCTGAGGAGTTTGGACACTGAGGGCAACAGGAAGCCTTTGAAGTGTTTTAAGGTCTGTGTTTTAGAACAGTTTCTCCCTGGCCCTATGACTAGATTGGAGGGAAAAGTGCAGGTTTCAAAGCTGTTTCCCTAATCTAGGAGAAAAATAAGGATGGTTTTGTATTGAGGTAGAGGGATTATGGATAATTTTTCCACTTTTGTATTTTTCTGCCATTTTCAAACTGTATTTAACAAGCATGTGTTATTTTCATTAATGGGAAAAATAAGATGTTTAAAGGAAGATGAACTTTATGGTATTCTGCCTGAAAGTTCCTCCGAGCCTTTGGGACTGTCTGCTAAGCCCAGAGCCTGTGTCCATACAAGAATCCACACCCACATGCTGACCCAATGCCCTGGGAACCACCTAGTATCTCTACACAGAGAGGGTGGAATAGTCCATCTTCCAGGGACTCAAGGTATTTTGGGCAGAAATTGTAACAACATAGAAAAGAGAGCAATGGCTTGCGTTTCATACATAAAACCCAAGTGTTCATTTATTCACAAATGCACCTACAATGTGTTAGGCATGGTTTGAGGCACTGAACAAAATTACAAAGTCCTGGCTATAATACATTCTAGCAAGCAAGACTGGAGAAGGCAATGGCACCCCACTCCAGTACTCTTGCCTGGAGAATCCCATGGACCAAGGAGCCTGGTGGGCTGCCGTCTATGGGGTCGCACAGAGTCAGACACGACTGAAGCAACTTAGCAGCAGCAGCAAGCAAGACAGATCACCTACAAATACAAATCCAGCTAACTGTGTTCCCTATGTGCTAAGGGAAGAGCCCTGTGCCCTCTTGCTACTTATTGGCAAGAATGGTTTAGGAAACAGAAATAACTGCAGGTTTGCTGATTCACACCCATGCCAAATGGGGCACCTGTTCACAGAGACCTATGCTGCTGCAGTTTTTTGTGACTAAGTTGAGTAACAGACCTTTCAGTATCAATTTCATATGTATGTATGTACATTTACAGATGTAACTCATTCCTCCAGTCTTCCCAGACAGTGGACACAAATGGGGTTACAATAACAACTCACATTTTATTAATGTGCTCTCCTGACCACTAAGGAGGCATCTCAGCAGTGTTTTCTTCCATGCTTCTATTGGGGGCATCCAAGGGCACCTCATGTGTGTTCACAAACAGGCTTTTTATATTCTTGTACCCCAGCCTCATCAGGGTTGTATGCTACACAAGCATCTGTTTGGAGCAGTATCTCATTGCAGCCCTCCATAAGAATTTGCTTCCCTTACCAGGGAGCAGTTTTCAGAGATCCCCAAACAGCAACTGTTGAGGTAGAAAAATTCTCTTCAGAAGAGGAAAATAGGTAAAATGTCCCTTTCCCTTCACACTATGAAAAGACCCAACCTGAGCCCATGTTAAGTGTTCAGGACTCTGGAAGCCAGAACTCAGGAAGTGATTAACAATGTCTGGGTGCACTCTGAGGAGCATTTTCTCACCTGGTCCTGGCAGGTGAGATTGTTGATCGCCATTTGTCTCAAAGTTCAGTTCAGTCGCTCAGTCGTGTCTGACTCCTTGCGACCCTGTGAACCACAGCACACCAGGCCTCCCTGTCCATCACCACTCCCGGAGTCCACCCAAACCCATGTCCATTGTGTCGGTAATGCCATCCAACTATCTCATCCTCCACTGTCTCCTTTTCCTCCTGCCCTCAATCTTTCCCAGCATCAGGGTCTTTTCAAATGAGTCAGCTTTCCACATCAGATGGCCAAAGTATTGGAGTTTCAGCTTCAACATCAGTCCTTCCAATGAACACCTAGGACTGATCTCCTTTAAGATGGACTGGTTGGATCTCCTTGCAGTCCAAGGGACTCTCAGGAGTCTTCTCCAACACCACAGTTCAAAAGCATCAATTCTTCTGTGCTCAGCTTTCTTTATAGCCCAACTCTCACATCCATACATGACCACTGGAAAAACCATAGCCTTGACTAGACACATCTTTGTTGGCAAAGTAATGTCTCTGCTTTTTAATATGCTGTCTAGGTTGGTCATAACTTTCCTTCCAAGGAGCAAGCGTCTTTGAATTTCATGGTTGCAGTGACAATGTGCAGTGATTTTGGAGCCCAGAAAAATAAAGTCAGCCACTGTTTCCACTGTTTCCCCATCTATTTGCCATGAAGTGATGGGACCAGATGCCATGATCTTAGTCTTCTGAATGTTGAGATTAAGCCAACTTTTTCACTCTCCTCTTTCACTTTCATCAAGAGGCTCTTTAGTTCTTTTTCACTTTCTGCCATAAGGGTGGTGTCATCTGGATATCTGAGGTTATTGATATTTCTCCTGGCAATCTTGATTCCAGCTCACTCAAAGAATTCCTTGTAAAACAAACAAACAAAAAAAACACCTTTATCTTCTGCTTGTAGACCCCTCTCCACTGACCACAAACCTAGTCCACAGGCTGGTCTGGGAAGCCCTGTGGTGGCCTCCTCAGTGCCCTCTTACCAGCTCCAAGCCCCATGCACAAATCCCCACTCCAGCCAAGCAACTCAGCTGGGGCCATTCAGGGTCACCAAGTAGGCCCAGATGTGGCTAAATCTCAATTCAAGACAGGTAAGATGTGGAAAAATCCATTCAAAAAGATCAACATGGTTTGGGAAAGGATTAGGATAGAAAGTCCATCCTGTACCACTGAGAAAGAAGGGATAAACAGAGAGGAGAGCAGGCTGGGATCAGTAGTCTGCCCCTTAGGACAATGAGCAGCAGGATGCAAATGGCCAGCCCAGGGGAAATACCCTCCCTCCTTCCATCCTGCCTTGCTATGGGGCCTGCTACTTCTCACACATGACCTTCTGGTTTAGAAGCCTGCTATGGAGAACAGAAGGTCTCAGGGAATCAGTAAGTGAAGACAGAAGAGATATTGCCAAGAACCATCTCTAAATTTTAATTCTGGGCTGTCATCCAAATTTTCTTTGACTGCAAGTTTTGCTTTGTAGAGGTTCAATGTCCTTTCAGATGGCAGCTTTGGGGCCCTACCACCATCAGTTCTGATGCCACTGACTGAAGTTAGTTATTTACACAGGTAGACCTCAGTCCCCTCCCTACCTGCAACAAGCCAGAGATTCTGAAGGAAACTCCCAAAGACAGAAACATTAGTCTCAAAGCCAGTTCAAGTGCTGCTGCCTCCACGAAGCATACCTGGAGCTCCCACTCCATATCCAAATTCCTTATAAACTTTCTTCTTCCTATAAAGTTCTATAAGGCTGTTTTCTCCCTTTGCCCTATGGTGCAGTGACTTCTATGCTTTTATTTCCCAAACTGACTTCTATGACAGTTTAGCACTAGGGGCTAAACTCTCTGTGACAGATGCCAGACTGTATAGCAGTAGCCCTCACAGCACCACACAGAGTCCGTTCTGTAACAGACAGCAGATAATTAGCCAAGTACATTCCCAGGAGACTACTTACAAAGGCCATTTTCCTTGGCCCTAAAATGGTAGGACCCAAGTTGTAGGGAAATTTTATCCAGTCTATTGTAGTCCTTATGGACAAGCCACAGAGGCTGTGATTCCTTGACTCAGCATGAGGGCTCCTCAGTCTTTCTGTGACTCCAGCAAAAGTGGTCAAGGATTTTCTGACACTGTCTTTTCTTCAAGTCCCTGCTGTCATGTATTATGGTAATATTTGGATGTTTTCCACAAAGGGATGATGACCTACCCAGAACTGATAACCCAGCCAGTCCAAGCATCTATGACATAAAGGCCTACATCTGTTCTGGTTGGTCAGGGCTGTCTCCCTGGCCTTCCCCACACATCCCTAGGGGCCAGTTTCCCTAAACTCCCTCTGAATGCTCCATTGCCTTTGTTTATCCTCTTCCCTCAGGCAGACCCATATTCATACCTTGAAGTCCAGCTGAAGAGTCACCTCCTGTGTGGAATCCCTCTGACCTCTCCTTATAGCAGGGAAAACATTCTTTCCTCTCCCTTCACCAAGCCCTCTGTATCCATTCTCCTACAGCACTTATTTTAGGCTGAAATTGCTTTCTGTTTCCATCTCCCCCACTTATGTAAGCTTACATTTCACTCATCTTTAGCAGATCCAGTAAGCACAATGCCTGGCAGGAGAAGGAGCCCCTCAGCAAACATTTCTTGAATGAAAGAATGGGCATGACCCTTGCAAATGTTTTCCAAAAACAGAAAGCAAGGAAATCCCCCAAAGCACTAAGATTAAAGTTATTATTTTGTTATCTAAATCATGTCTTGCTTTTTAAAGTTAAAAATAATAATGGCTAATATTTATCAAGAACTTGCTAGCACATGTTAAAATTCAAAGCAACCATCTGAAGTAGAGATTATCATTACCTTGTTTTACAGAAATGGAAACTGAGAAAGATTAAGAAGTGTGTCCAGATTCACATAGCTGGTAAGTGGGAGTCTGTTTGGTTTGAAAGCCTGCTTTCTCAGCTACCACACTTTCCACACAGCCCTTCCAATACGAATTACAGTATGAGCATTTTCCTATATCTTTAAACTGTATTTAATGTCTTTATAAAGAACAAGTTTCTACACATGATTGTAGTACCTTGCTACTCAAAGGGTGGTGTGCTCACCTGGTCACTTGTTAGAAATGCATATCTCAGGTTCCACCCCCAATCTACTGAATCAGAGTCTGTATTTAACATGACCCCCTAGTGAGGTGTATCAGGGCTTCCCTGATCACTCAGTTGGTAAAGAATCTGCCTGCAATGCAGGAGACCCCAGTTCGATTGCTGGGTTGGGAAGATCCCCTGGAGAAGGGAAAGGCTACTCACTCCAGTATTCTGGCCTAGAGAATTCCATGGACTGTATAGTCCATGGGGTTGCAAACAGTCGGACTTTCTACTGAGATGTATGTGTGTTAAAGTTTGAGAAGCACTGGTTTAGATCAGGAGTCAACAAACAACAATCCATAGGCCAAACCCAGCCCGTCCCCTGTTTCTGCACAGCCCATGAGCTAAGAATGGCTTTTACATATTTAAATGGTTGAAATTTTTTTCAAAATGATAATACTACTTTATGACATGAAAATTACATGAAATTCACATTTCAGTGTCCATAAATAAAGCTTAATTGAAACATTTTTTTTCCTATTACTTACTGCCCGTGATTGCTTTGGCGCTAATATGGCTAGTAAACTTGAGTAGTTATAACAGACTGTATGGGCCACAAAAATATTTGCTATCTGGTCCTTTACAGATGAAGTTTGCCAATCCCTTCCCAGCTCTATCCCGCATTCACTGCCACCAGCTCATAATGGGAGTAGGAAAGAGGGCAGCCAGCATTCGGGAAGACCAGAGAGGAAAGAGCATCATTAGGGAGAACCAGAGTTCAGTTGAGGCCAGAGGCTGCAGGAACTGCTGGAAGGGGATTTACCACTGAGTAGAAGTCCAGAGAAAGGGGTAACTGGGCTGAGTGTGTGGTGCGGTAAGACAGCGGTGGTTAGGGAGAAGAGGCACAGAGCAGTGAGAAGACCAGAGTACAGAACACAGCCGCTGTGAGGAGGGAGCTCCTCAAAGGTGCATGGGAAGGCTGGCCAAGGCCCAGGATGAAAGGTCAGGTGGAGCTCTCAGCTTCAAGGTTCCCCATGGAGTACAAGTGCAGTTGTTTTGAGACTGCTGCAAGTTGAAGGGTTGGGTGTGTCCTGGTTGTTGAAACTGGCAGACTTTTCTTGAGGTTTCCAAACTGTGAGGGTGAAAAGGCATTCTCATCCTTAAGAAGAAATTGTAATCTTGATGTGTATAGAGATGAAATTATCTCTCTGCACCTTTATCTTGAGATGGAATTTGGCTACCTAAGTAAGGAGCTTGTTACACATGCAGACTCCTTACCCCACCAGAAAGAGCTTCATTCAGTGGGAATCTGATTTTAAGATGACTAATACTTTGAGAACTACTGCTTCAGTGAATGAAAGAACTCAGGCCTCTGGAAGGAGTTGGCTTGAATAGGTCATGCTTCTGAAAGTGAACATTTATATGAATGAGAGATTGTTTCCTAATTTCTGATGGCATACAGGACATCAGGAAGAGGTAAGAGCATTAGAGAGGAATTGATGGGCTCTCTGTGCTAAACCAAGAAGCAGGAGAAATGGGGGTAAGTTTCAGGCACCTGGGAAACTCTAGGAAAGGCATTAGCTAGGAGAAGGCCTTGAAGGAGCTCAGGGACTAAAGCTAAGGGTTCTGATGCAGAGGATACCACCAAGTGAGATTCAGAGCACACAATGCCGTAGAGCAGAAATACCTGCCTCTCCTATGACATGGGGCTTCCCAGGTAGTGAAGTGGTAACGGATCCACCTTCCAATGCAGGAGACGCAAGATACCTGGGTTTGATCCTTGGGTTGGGAAGATCCCCTGAAGGAGGAATGGCAACCCACACCAGGGTTCTGGCCTGGGAAATTCCATGGACAGAGGAGCCTGGTGGACTACAGTCCACGAGGTTGCAAAGAGTCAGACATGACTGAGCGACTGAGCGCGCATACACACATGACTTGAGGATCTCAAGTAATTGACAGATGCGGATGCTCAGGGCTGAGTTACCAAAGGCAAATGGCAGATCTAATATGTATTTAGGTTATTTTCTGAACTTTCAAAAATTTCACCCCTATTCCACTGCTCCCAGTGTCTTTCACAACCGTCCCCTATATATTTATTTTCTCAGATGCTAGATGCAAATTAAATTATGGCACCGGCCCCTACAGAATCTCTGACATCAGGGTATATATGCAGGAGCAACTTATTTTTCACAAGTCACGAAATTAAAAATATCAGATAGTGTAAATACAAGGCATTGTCTCATACATCAATAATTCAGTTTCCGAAAAAAGATGGATAGGGAGAAGAAGGTTAGGATAGGAAATTAGTGCTTTTTAAAATCTGCTTTAGACCTGTCGTGCAAAAGCAGTCATCTTTTCTGTTTTTCTGTGTTTCCATTCATTGAAGGAAACATGCTGGAAACAACCACATTTGAGGCACAGTATGAAACATCTGTCCAAACTGTTTTGGCTTTTCATTGAGACATTGGTTTGGTTTTTGCAGGCAGCACCTTGCTGTCATGAGACAAAAAAACATTCCCAGGCTCTTTAAGGTATTGTGTAGGGTTGCTATTGGGAACTGAGTGCACTTAAACGGATTCTCAGCCCACCCAGGAATATAGGTCTGACCCTTAAGGATAATAAGTCAGGGAGTCAGATCCAAGAAAGGCCGACACTCCCTGCCCAGTTATTTTTAAACCCCAGAGGCTGCTTCTGCATATGATATCACTTATGTAACTTCTTTTTGCAAGGACCCCTCTGCTTCCCCAACCCAGCTTCCACACCCATCCCACCCCATAGCATCAGCACAATGACACATGTGCTGCTCCACCCCACTGTGAATTTGGCAACAGACTAAGGATGTGGACATTGAGTAAATAAACACACAACAGCGAAATTGGCTTTTGTGCAACCAGCTTTCAGGAGTTACATTTTGTTCCTTTAGGTTTAAAATTTCAGTGCAATGGGATAAGAAAATTGCTCAAACTATATTGCAAAGCTGATTAGGAATTTCCATCATTAGAAGTACCATTATGTTATTTTGGGATAAAAGACTTTTTAATTTATACTGCAGCTTCCATGTATGAATATTAATCTAGAACAATCCTACTGGTTTCTATATGCTGGATTTATACATGAGTTTGATAAAAATCATATATTAAAACTTTTAAATAAATTCTAATAGTAATTAGTGACCATCCACTCTAAAAAGTGAGCACTAACTAATGGGATTTTGCTTCAAAGAATCTGGTCTATTAAACATGACATTAAATATTCATCTATTTAAAAAGCTGCAAATGTCAATGAAAGAACAAAGCTGTCAAATGCTAGGAGTGTTTCATTAAGAAACACTGATGGGATTTTGATGAAGTTGGGGACTCAGACAAGCTTTATCTGCCAGTGAGACAGCTATTCATATTTTTTTGTTGTTGTTAGCAAAATACCAGAAGCGCATAAAATAGCAGTATGCTAACCTGAATTGAAATTTTTCCTTTTCTATATTTCTACAAGCCCAATCCTATAAAACCTTTATATAACTAAATTAGCATCTATTTCGATGGAAAGCTGTTGACATCGGTACTATAATTAATTTGATACCCATGGCCAGGCTAAGAGAGGACTAGAATGGATAATTGGAACATCTAGTCATTTAAAGGGTCATTTTAGCTGTTTCTTTTCATCTTCTATACAATTAAGTGTTTCAGATGTGTACGCTTTTGGCTGCAGGTAACAGAACATCCAAATAACAATGATATAAAAAATAGAGTGTTCCAGTTGTTTGACCCCGCCCCAAATTTAGTGGCTTAACATCTATTTACTCATGAATCTGCAATTTGAGGAGAGCTTTGGCTGGGTGGAAGTTGGTGGGGAAGGGCTTGTTTGCTCTCCTTGGCATCAGCTAGGGAAGCTTGAAGACTAAGGGCTAAAATCCTTTGAAGGCTGATTCACTCGTGTATTTGTCAGTTCTTTTTTTTTTTTTTTAAATTTTTCAGCACTTTATTATTATTTTTTATTTGTCAGTTCTTGATGAAAAGAGAGTTCAGGCTGGGACAGCTGGGGCTCCCTGGGTATCTCAATCTCTGTGTGGTCTTCTGAAGTGGTTTCTCTAGCATGGCAGCTTCAGTGTAGACTGCTTTTTTTGTTGTTGTTGTACCAGGTTTTAGTTGTGCCATGTAGGATCTAGTTCCCTGACCAGGAGTTGAATTTAGGCCCCCTGCATTGGAAATGTGGAGTCTTAGCCACAGGACCACCAGGGAAGTCCCTAGACTGACTTCTGACATGTCAACCTGAGGTTCTCAACTGCACAAGAGAGAGAGGGACTGATAACAAAACAGAAACTGTATCACCTTTTATGACTTGTGGAGTCATTCATTATCACTCCTACTGCATTCTATTTATTGGAAGCAAGTCATTAAGGCTGCCCTATATTCAAGAGAAGAGGAATTAGGCTACATCTTTGATAGGAGGAGTGTCAAGGAATTTGTAGCTACGTCTTAAAATCACCATGAAAGGATTTATTTTCCCCGTCTAATATCTATAGGGAAGCAGTTCTGTATAGGGTGGGGCTCCATGATGTAATAAAAATCAAGTTTTTTTCCTGTAATTCTGCTCTACCATTTTCAGTACATTGCCTCATTGTCTCAAAGTCACAAGATGACTGTTACAGATCCAAACATCATAACCATGTTTAAGACCAAAAAATAAAGAAGTAAAAAAAGTGGAAGAAGTAAAAAAAAAAAAAAAAAAATCAGCTTCTAGCTCCCTTTTTCAGGAAATAAAAGACCCTTCCCAAAACCCTTCTCAGCAGAATTCCACTTACGCTGCACTGGCTGGAACTCTGTTCGAAGGCCACCCCTTGCTTCAGGGGAGGTAAAAACAGTGACTATTCAGCTTCTCCAATCTCTATTGCAGAGGTAGGCATGGGTGGAGAGATCTGAAAATCAGCCAAGCCGTGCTTTTTGCCCTCTGTATCAGACCTATAAAACTCCTCCCATGACTAGAAGGAGTTTCAAAGAGCTGTTTCTCTTCCCTTAACCAAAATTAACAGTGAAATGACTTGAAAATGGTTAGCAGAGGGAAAATGCATCAGCTAATGAATGGAATCACTTTCAACTATATATTTCCAAATAGGATCAAAAGCTAAATGTTGAATTAAATGAATCATTTGTACAGTTTAACAGGAAGCAGAACTGGGTCATTACAGAAATATTTGCCAGTAAGATAGGGAGGACAAAGAAGAGGCGAGACTACTAACTTCTGACAAAATGTTAAAGCTGCCTCACAGATTACCCCCAGGGCTAAAAATAATTTGGGAGCAGGGCAAAAAGGAACAATTACCTGATAACCCTAACCCAAATCTTATATCTTACTTTATGGAGCTTCTTTTTTTAGGCTTCTGTTGCCACTAGTGAATAAAAATAGGAAAATTACTGTGAGTTGATGGATTTTGGTTAAGCCAACAATTATTTGAATTTTAGCTTTAAAGATTTTATAACATTTAACTAAAGAAAAAAAAATTAAAGCCCCTCTCTTTCCTCCTTGAAAGCATAGAGCTCCCTAAGTCTATTGACTTGTGCTATGGTGTCACACAAGAATAGAGAAATCGCACTACACAGGTATTTTCTGGTTACATACAAGCATTAACACATGACCCCAACAATAGCTAAGATTGAAGAATGAGACGACCAGATTTACTGACTCTGGTGGTGTCGCGAGGTCTTTTCTGGGTAAACTAGCAGACATTCATGAAAATACATGTATGAAAGGGCAAGAGCTGAACATGAAGAAAGAACATGCCCACAGTGAGAACATGCCCACAGTATCCCCTGGCATTAACTCCTAGTGAGTTTAGGGGAATAGTGAGTGGTTAATCCTAAAAAAAAAAAAAAAAAAAGAAATGGAGAATAAGAAACCTTCCCCTTCATAATGAAAAAATTCTGACATAAAGAAATTAAATAATTTATCCAAAGTGGTAGGCCACATATGAAACAGAAAAAAAAAAAAGCCCAAGCATTTACAAGCATTTACATTTATAGTTTAATTTGGAATAGAAAGTCATGCAGGTCTTTATTCTAAACAGTGACCAACTTGATCTAACACAAAATACATACCTCAAACAAAATCATATATTATATATTATGGGAGTTACCAATCCCTTTTATTATTTATAAGCTATTACTTTGTTTTCAATGTTTCTATCATCTGCAAAATTTAATTAAGAAGCAAAGAATCAGCTTATAGCAATCACCATTCCATATATTTATTACTCATATTCAAATTATAATCATATTATGATGACTCTTGATCCTCATAGAGTACAACAAAATAATAATTTGAACTTTTCCTTATTAAGAAAAAAGTTTAAAGACAGACTATAAGATACTTCTGATACTCCCAAGCATATAGCAAAATTCTAAAGTGCAGAAACTATCATAAACTTGTAACTCTCCAAAGCAACTGTCAAGTTCCAGGCTCAGGATAAGTGACTCATACTCTCAAAATTACTTTAGATAGTCAACATCTCTCACAAACTCATACATATTTTTCACATATGAAAATATTTTGAGATAAAATATTTCCCACACTCATTTCTAACTAGAAATACCCACTGGTTTTGATTGAAAGGATTCATTAGATATTACTCAATTAGGTGACAACATTATTAGTCCCCATTAAACACTAATTTGCTTTTTATCCTGCAAAAACTAACACATATGTAAAATAGGCATTGGCCACTCCTGAAACGTACATCTGATGATAAGACAATAAGCAAGTTGATGGTAATTTGATACATGAGCTGTTGTTCGTTCCATGCCTCCTTTTCCACTGCCACTTTTGCCAGAAATGAAAATTAACAGCAAATGCTTCTGTTTTCTACATTGTGTCCAACATCCTTATGTGTGGGACACACACACACTAGTTTAGATCAACAAACACTTATCAAGTATCTACTGCCAGGTGCCAAGCTGGTATTGTAGACACAGTGCCAAAAGGGGCAGCCTCTGGCTGTCTTAATTCTCACTTGAGGTCATCATTTGCTAACTATATAGCCTCAGGCAAGTTCCTCAGTCTTTCTAAGCCCTAACTTATTTATCTGAAAAATGAGAATACTAATAATACCTATTTCATGGAAGTTTTGTGAATATTAAATAAGATAATTCATATACAGAGCCTGGTATCTAGTGAGTGAAAAGAATTTTGCTATCATCACCACCACCATCATTATCACAGCATGATCTCTTAATCTTTATTTCCCAACTGGGGGAAAAGACACATAAACAGTTTTCTTTTTATGTTGTGCTGATCTCAGAGGACAGGTACTTCGAGGAATGTCTCTGAACTGAGAGCTGAAGGATTAGTAGAGTTAGCCAGATGAAGGAGAAAGGTATTCCAGAGGGAAGAGCTTGAGCAAAGTCACAGGAGCATATTGTGCACAAGAACTGGATGTGGTTTTCTATTATTAGACAGAAAGTTCAAAATGGGGAGTGGTCAAAAATGAGCTTCATAAGGAAGGTGAGAACCAAGTTATGGGAAGTCTTACACACCACTTTAAGACAAGTAGATTTCTTTCTGTAAACAAAGTTTCCTAAGCCAAGTTATATAAAACACTGGTGTTCACAGAGGTAATTCACGAGGTGTTCTTCAAAATAATAGCTTTACTGAAACTTGTGTCTGGAAATATTCTCAATGTTACCTCTGCTGAGGGATTCATAATGCATATATGAATTCAGGCTTACATATACATCAGCATACTGAAGGCTCTGAAAAGCCCTGCAATAAAAGGGCCTCATCATCTCAGGTTAACCTGATATTTTTAATTTATTTTACCGCAAGTCATCATTTTTACAGAATGCTGAGCTTTTTCTGGGTTTTAATCAGAATAGTGAATTAGACACTGTAGCTAAGTAAAATCACTCTAGCTACAGAGATGGATTTCCAAGGGGTATGACTATAGAGTGTGAGTGAGATGATGATGATCCAAGGTGGAGGACATGTAAAGATTCAAGATATATTTAAAGGTAAAACTATCAGAAGTTTTACTGATAGAGTGCAGTGAGGGAAATGGCTGTACCTAGAGTTCTGGCTCAAGCCAAAAGAAGAGTAGCACCACTCGCTTCAAAAGAACTATAGAAAAATGTGACATAGAGGAAGGAATGAGAGATAGGTAAGATAAAGAACTCAATTTGGGACATGATAAGTTTGAAACACCCATGACATTTCCAAATGAAATTATAAGTGGCAATTAAGTCAACAAACGCTTGTTTAGCTCCAGTCTAAACCAGGGTCATCTGACAAATAATTCCCTGATCATCCTAGTCTAAACTTCAAAATTAATTTCAGATTCCATAATGCATTATATTAATTTTAACATCAGCATATTTACTTAGCATAATTTACTAAGATTAGCATTTGGTCATATTAAATAATTCAAAGTTTTCTTAATGCATTTCTAAATTAAAATATGCAGATGGACATATAAGACAGATGAATCTCAAATCACTCAAGATAAATTAAATTCTTACTTAAAATATGGATCTGCAGTAGACCTACTGTCATAATTCAGATTGGTGTTACCAACCTATATAAATGAATTTTTCATGTATGTTGTCATATATCATTTATTAAAACTGATACGTTTTCTTCCTGTTCTAACCCTAAGCTGTATGAAAGCTTCACCTTTGTGCCCTGACACACAGAAAATGTGCATTAAATTTTGTTGAATAAAATTAATTAGAGCAGGTCACACTAGTAAATACAAAATAACAAATTTCCAACTCTACTCTCTCCCTAGTTGATCTCATCTACCTTGTTAACTTTCAATATGGTCTACAGGCTAATGACTTCCAAACTGTTATCAGCTCTGCCCTCCCTTGAAAATCAGACTTTACTTTCCAGTCTTATTTGACTTTCCCATTTGAACATTCAACAAGGACCTTAAACATAATTTATCCCTAGTGACACTGCTAGTTGTCTGCTTCCATAATATCCATTCACCCCTTACTCCTTATTAAAATACCTTGTTTTATTTAGAGAAACAATGTGTCCAGCTAAAGAGCTCAGCCTCCTTTGCAGCTAGAGGTGGTCACCTGACATAACTTTGATCAATGAGATAAAAGTAGGGGTCTACTGAGGATCTCTGCAAAATTTTTTGCTTTCCTGACATAGACACCACCCTCTTCCTACTTTCAGCTTCCTCCTTCTCCCATCCAGAGTTCTGACACTATGCTTGGAGCTGCGGCACACCTGTTACATCAGTGGAAATGAAAGTCATGATAAAGAAAGGCTTTCAGACCTCTCCCTGTCGTACACATCTCAATTTCTAATGGCACCATCCATCTAGTAACTCAAGCCAAATAAAATAAAATCTAGGTATCCTTGATGCCTCCTTCTGGTTCTACCTCCAAACTGTATCTTCAAACTCATCTTCTCTCCATTTCTGCCAAACAGCCAACCCATTGCCATAGCTGCCCATTGCACTCCCTCCTACAATCCATCTTCTACACCACACCCAGGGTGGTCTTTTGAAAACACATAGGTTACGTCACTCCCTATTTTAAAACCTTCCAATTGCTTCCTGTTTTGCTTATAATATCCACATGCCTGCCCATGGCTTACAGGGCTCTGCATGACCTGACCTCATCTTGTACCCATGCCCTTCTTACTATATTCAAGTTGTACCACCTTCACTTTACTCCTCAAAAGCATCAAATGTATTCCCACCTTAGGGCCTCTGTACTTGATGTTACCTCTGCTTCAAATACTTTTCGACCTGGCTCTTCCCATGATTGGCTTCTCATCATTCAGGTCTCAGCTCAAATGTCACCTCCCTAGGGAGGCCTTCTCTGACTACCTTATTTCCCCTGTGATTCATTATCCATACACCCTGTGTTATTTCCTTCATATGCTCATCATTTTCTGAAATTATCTTGCTTATTTAGTTGTCATCTTTTGTCTCCTTCTAGATTATAGTCTTCATGAGTACAGAAACTGTGTCTCTTATTCTCTGCTTCATCCCCACAGCTAGAACAATGTTTGGCACACAGTAGGCACTTGATAAATACTGTTTTTAATAAATGGATGAATTTTTTAAAAAACCAACATACAGTCTTGGACTCTTAGAAAACTGCCAGATTTTATGGTTTCAAAACATATGAATTTTCTTGTTTAAACACTTGAATAGCAAAAGAGAATTTTACATTTAAATAAAAGTTTATTCTAGCATATGAGTTAGAAATAACTGAATGTACTTAATCCTATTAACTATCCTCTATCATGTTTAAATATTTTTGCTTACCACATATAGTCTTGAACCTAGTTGTAGTAACATAATATGGGGTTAGATCCCTCATACAAGTTGCCAAGCGTCATGTTTTTATATGAAACAAGCCATTAGGAGTTTGGAAGGGGCCCAACACTCAAGTTCAAAGCTTCCAGATCCATTTACATGTGGTGGCGAGAGGGAAAGGCTGTCCTTCAGACCATTCCTATGGACAGCATAGAAAGCCAGGGATTTTTTTTTTTCCAAACTCTTCAATTTCAATCCAGTGAAAATAAAGCATGTAGGAAAAATGTTCAAGGTTAATCAATATGGCCTCTGTAAGGGACAAATGCTTTCAAAACCACAAGGAGTAGGATATACATTTCTGATCACTTTTATTTCTAGATTTTTTTTTCAATAATTTTGAAGTTTTGGGGGATTTTACCAGTATTTTCATTAGTAGATTCTTAGTGTTGGAAGGAAAGGGAAAATAAAAGAGTTTTACACCACCACCCTTCCCGGCACCGCTACAGAGGCTGGAAACAGAGCAAGTTAAAAGGCTCAATGCCTGGAGTTCCCAAAGATGTTGTCATGTTACATCATGGACAACCCAGAACAGAAGAGGAGGGGAGCAGGTGCCAGGACAGGTCAGGGCACATACAGAACACCAGGTCCTAGGCGGCAATAAGGAACACTCACAAAGCAAGAACATGCTTTTCCCTTGACTGCTTTCATTTCCTTTGTGTCTCAAAGTGTGATCTGTGAAGTCCTGGGGAACTCTGCAGGGGAATCCAAGAGATCAAAACTACTTTCATAATAATGTTTGAAGAATGATTTGCCTTTTACACTGTGTGGACATTTATATTGATGATGCAAAAGTAATACTGGCTCAAACTGACAGTCCCTTAATACATGTTGAAGAAGGAGCACCAAACTGTACCCAACAGACACCATTTTCTTCACCAGCACAAACTCACAAATCAAAAGGTAAGAAAGCTAGTTTTACTTAAGAATGTCCTTGATGAAACATTAAAAGTCACTAATTTCATTAAACCACAACACTTCAGGATGGGTCTTAGTAATACTCTGACAAACTAGGACAGACACAGAGGAACATCTGCTCCATATTAAGGTGGAACCGGTATCGCCAAGATAAATGCTTGTTGTTATTATCGTTTGAGTTACAAGCTGAACTAACCATTTTTTTCATGAAACATCATTTTTACTTGAAAAAGCAACTTATTCAGATTTAGGAATTTGGCAGACATTTTCTTGAAAATGAACAAAATGAGCCTGTTATTTCAAAGAAAACATCTGGCAATATTTATTGACAAGTAACATTTAAGAAACTACCTCTTGCTGAGATTTGGGATCGTATCTATAATTATCCAAAAAAAGCTACTAAAATATTCCTCCCTTTTCCAAATGCATACCTCCGTAACACCAGATTTTCTTCATATACTTCAATAGAAACATCTACCAGATTGAATGCAGATGCCAATATAAAAATCCAGTGTCTTTTATCAAGTCAGACATTAAAAATATTTGCAAAAAATATAAAATAATGCTGTGCTACTCACTGATTTTTTGTTTTGGAAAATAAATACATATTTTATAAAAATATGTTAATTTACCTATAATGGGTTTATTGTTTTCAAATGAATTAATAATGTGTTTTTTAATGTCTTAGTTTTGATTTCTAGTATAGTTTATATTCATAGCTATAATCCCAAAAAACAAAAACTCTTTGGAATCCTCAATTTTTAAGAATATAAAGGAATCCTGAGACCACAACTCGGTATTTAGACAGTTAAAATAGAAATTTCTGTCAGTAATATATAATAGAACTATGTCATAGAAATAGAAAAATGTGTAATAGAAATATATAGCAGAAATCCTACATTTCTAATAGCATAGATCATTTTCATTCTACTGCAAAAAAGAGGTAGCTTTTTTATACTGTTAAAGGAAAAATTCACACAGCAGAATCAAGGTTGCCACCTATCTTGTCCTCACAGTAACCAGTGGCTTGTGAGGGTCAAAGAGCTGTTAGTATGCAGTGGCAGATGGGCTAGTGGCACAGGAAAGAGCCAGCAATGACTGGATTGGGAAATAAGAAAAGGTATGATGGGATAAAATGCTCCATTGCTTAATGGGCCTTTCTAATGAGGAGATCTGAACAATGAGAAATGTACTCTGATACAAGATTACTTTTTTAGATAAATTTGTGTTTTCTCTTCTGTTTTTCCCCTTTGAGGCCCTGATTCGTGTGAGTACAGATTCTCTGCTCTCTTGCCTCAGGGAAGGTTTGAGGTTGCAATATCTAAATTTTATTTTAAGAGGCATTAAGGAGAATATAGTTAAATCTAGGGAGGAATATCCCCTGTCTAAAATGAGAGTTTCTCTGGCTTGGTGGGGGAGACTAAGTCTAGGGCCGTCTGTTTCCTGCCTTACTTCCTGCCAGTACCCCCAAGAACCCAGCAGGACCTCAGAGAGACAATCAGTGTACCAAGAGGCAGACCACTGCCCAGGCTTCTCCAACCACAACAATGGCCTCCATGCACTAAAGATGGCACAAAGATGGCAGAAGGGAGGCCCTTAAAGGCTGCAGTGGCATCTTGCCAGTAACCTATGTGGCCAGATGGCTGATGCCTTTCTGGGCCCTAGGGTGTGTCAACTCTGCTTGAGAGCCTGGAACCTTGACACAGCCTCCAATGGAAACCCGAAGAACAAGGAGTTGAATTCCTCACTAGCCCTTCGGAATGTGAGGAGAGGGTCAAAGTTAACTACTGAATTAAAAGTAGAGAAGTATGAATATTATTTGGCAATAAAAAGGAACGACACAGTGACACATGCTACAATAAGGATGAACCTTAAAAACATGCTAAATGAAGTCAGTCACAAAAGGTCACATATTTTACAATCCCACTTATACAAAAGGTCCAGAATAGGCAACTCTACAGACAGAAAGTTGGTTAGTGGTTACCTGGAGCTGGGGAACTAAAGGGTAAATACTGAAGAGTGTGTGTGTGCAAGTCGTTTCAGTCATGTCCAACTCTTTGCAACCCTATGGACCATAGCCCGCTGGGCTCATCCATGGGATTCTCCAGGCAAGAACACTGGAGTGAGTTGCCATACTGTCCTCCAGGGAATCTTCCTGACCCAGCAATCCAATCAGAGTCTCTTACATCTCCTGCATTGGCAGGCAAGTTATTCACCACTAGCACCATCTACGAAGCCCAAATACTGAAGAATAGGTGATTTTTTTTTTTTTTTTTTTTTGGAGAGGAGAGGGGTGATGAAAATATCATAAAATCTATTGTGATAATAGATGTACAATTCTGTGCCTATATCCAAGAATTGAATTTCATACTTGAACAGGGTGAATTACATGGTATATGAGTTATATCTCAATAAAGCTGTTACCAAAAAAAAGTACAGAAGTCTGATCTCATGCCTATTTTACATACACCATGCTTTACAGTCATTTTATGAGGCTGCATCAAGGTGAAGTGGTAACTTCTGAACACACATATTGTACTGGCTTGGGCCCTAGTCGAAATGCCCACAGCACCAGCATTGCAGAAAGGTGTGGCACAGGGCAGATGGGGCTCCAGGGAACAGGGGAGGGGGCAACAAGTGGTCTTGGCAAGTGGTCTGTGTCCCAAGGGACCACACATGCCACCAGAGCACCATCTTGGGGAACACTAGAGCAAGTGATATTCAGAGATGTGAGAGAACAACCAACATTAAGGATATCCCCAGCAGATTGCAACACCCCACCTCAGACAAGGGGTCCAGTTGCAGAATCTTGCCCCAGCACATGATTGTGATGAGGGCTGCAGCCCTGGAGAGACTGGGTAAGTTATCTAGGAAAGACCTGAGGCAACCCAGCAGGGATTTAATTAGTAAATAATAATGTTAATAATATAAATATATAATTGATGCCATTTGTGTATGATAGTATGAACTATAAACCACATAAGCTCTAATAATAATGACAATAGCAAACACTAATTGTCAGGTACTGCTATATGTACTTTACATTTTTTAATTTACTAAATCTTCACAACCTCTGAAATCACTACTATTATCCTCCCCATTTTACAGATAGAAAATTGAGTCACAAAAAGTTGAGGAAATTTGACCAAGCTCATTAGTAAGGGCAGAGCTGAAATTAAAACACAAGCAATATGGTCCCAGGACCTATCCTGACAACTCTACCATGTTGCGTTTAGGGTCGAGGCCCACTTACCACAACTGATTAACCAGGCCCGCAGGAACCATGCTTGGTATTGAATCCCCTTCAGCATTGAACAAGAAATCTTTAAAGCCCTTCCCATAGAGGAAGGGTCAGTCCCAGAGCCCGGACTGGGGCTGAGACTGCAGGGAGCCAGACAGGGAAGCAGGCAACCGCAGACACATCTTGTATTCTTCTTTTACAGTTGAGGAATCTGAGGCTCGAAGAAGTTCCACAGTTTGCCTGAAGACTCAGTAAACAATGGAATCAGGAAAGGATCTCAGAACTCCTGATTCCAAGATGGAAGCTGTGAACTGGCTTTTAGAAATGGACTGGCAATGTCAAATAGTAAGTGAACTGGGCAGTGGGGTAGCAGAATGGTTAAAAACATGTGCTTGGTGGCCAGACTCCAGTTATGCCAAACACCTTATGATCTTGAAAGAGCTACTAACCTTTCCTATAAAACAGGTTTAGTAATAGTAGTAACAATGTCTGCCTCTTGGAGTTGCTCTGGAAATTCTATGAAAAAGTTTGTGTGTAAAAATCTGATTGCCCAACATACAGTGAGTGAGTGAGGTCACTCAGTCGTGTCCGAGTCTTTGCGACCCCATGGACTGTAGCCTACCACGCTCCTCCGTCCATGGGATTTTCCAGGCAAGAGAACTGGAGTGGGCTGCCATTTCCTTCTCCAGAGGATCTTCCTGACCCAGGGATTGAACCCCAGTCTTCCGCATTGTAGGCAGACGCTTTACTGTCTGAGCCACCAGGGAAGTCCAACATATAGTACCAACATACAGTAGGTTCTCAATAAGTGGGAGCTGTTTGAACAGCTGTTCCTCTTATCCTGCTCAGTGATGACAAGCTCTGAGGCAGCCCAGATCTTTCCCCTAAGCCATTTTACCTCCTTACACTTAATAGACTACAAGATGGCATAAACATAACTTTTATATGCACTGAGCATATATTCTGGCTCAGAATATCAGTGCTGAAAGGCACATTAGAATGTTGTTACTTTTCAGTCGTGTCTGACTCTCTGCAACCCCATGGACTGCAGCACACCAGGCTTCCCTGTCCTTCACCATCTCCTGGAGCTTGCTCAAACTCATGTCCATTGAGTCGGTGATGCCTTCCAATCATCTCATCCTCTTTCATCCCCTTCTCCTGTCTTCTATCTTTCCCAGCATCAGGGTCTTTTCCAATGAGTCAGCGTTTTGCATCATGTAGCCAAAGTATCAGAGCTTCACCTTCAGAACATCAGTTCTTCTAATGAATATTCAGGATTGATTTCCTTTATTATTGACTGGTTTGATCTCCTTACAGTCCAAGGGATTCAACAGATGAGAAAATTGAGGGTCAGAGCAGTCACATATGTTGCACAAGGTTTTATAGCTAGTTACCAGGAAAGCAAAGCCAGATCTTTAATTTGCAATTTAAATTTTTTCAAAGCTGTTAGGAGGAGGTAGAAAAGAAGAAAACTTAAGAAGTGAAATTGTGATAGCTTCATGTAGCCCTTCAATCCTGAATGTAAGGCACAGGAAAAGACCTGCCACCCCTGAGAAAACCTTGACCACTAATGATGCTCTGGCCAAGCCTGTCCCCACTGTCAGCATGCACAGGTGAAGTGATGCTTCCCAGCCAGCAGGAAGTATTGCTTTCAGATATTCATCCCATATCAGCCCACCCTTAGTTGATGGTATAGTCTGTACTGAACAAAGGAAACTCGACCTTGGGTGATACACAAGAGAAGTTAACAAAAGGGTGGGAACCAGTATCTTGGAAAGCATATGGTAGGTATGGGATTAGTGTTAGTAAAAGGATCAAAGGAAAAAAAAAGTCCTTTTATAATTCTTGAGTGGATTGCCTTAACTTACTAAAAGACTAGCTGAAAAGTGAATGAAATTAACAAGCAGGTGTTAGATGGGGATGCAGGGCATTAGAGACGGTATATTGAACTGAACAAGTAATAAAGAGCCTCAAGAATGAGGCTTGAGGAAAACAAATGTGTGTGCTTGCACATGTGCACACATATATATTTAGCTGAGAGTGCCTGTCTTCCCCCCTTTGCAGTTAATTTAAGAGCTGCCCTCAAAGGCAAATTAAATTGTGTCCACTGTGCTATTTACAAGCATTGAGGGAGGTCTGGGGGCATGATGGGAGAAGTGGTGGGAGTATGACAGGGCAAGGCAGTTAAGGATGAAGGAGCAGAGATTCCAAACTGAAATTGCTGGGTCCACCTGCTACACATTAATTATGCAACAATTACTGTCTATTTAGTGTCATTGCTGCATCTTTTAAGAAAAAGAAGTACATTTGGGAAACACTTGACAAATCTACTCACCAAAGAAAGAAAAGGTTAGAATTCAGTATATTTTTTAGCTACATATATTATGAAGAGAAACTAACTTGACCCCATTTGATAAAAACACAGTGAGTGACTACTGAGCAAAGAAATCAGCCTAAACATCAAAGTTTTCCATTGACTACAACCAGTGTTCTAGTCTTGTCTAATAGTTTTAAGTACCCAAATGATGTTAACTTGTGCACTGTTTTGCATTTTCAGTTAAAAAAGCACTTGGAACAAATATGTAAAGGAAAAATGCAGTTAATATTGCAGACTACCCACTAGCATTATCCACTCTGACATTATACATTAATAAGATGGATCTCAAAGATCACAGGTCTTCCTGGAGATATTGCCTCAACAGGAGAACCACAAGGGTTATGCAAAAAAGAACTGTCCCCAAATTGAGGAACGTTGACACCAAATATATCTGTGTACTCCTTCTGATGAGTGATGCACACATGTTCACTTGTAACTACCACTCCAGAAGCTACTATTCATTGCCTGCATGCCAGGGCCACCGGTTTTTCTATACATGGGGCTAAAGTTAGGTGCTCTGCTCAACTGGCAGTTTTCTTTTTTTGTGGAGACATCCTTGGGGAATCCCAGTTTTTGTCCATATTCTTATATCTCCTGGTCTTGGAATTTTGATGGTGCTTGTCCTTTTGTCTTCATGGAGCATTTGCAAGCTCACCTGCAATCTTCTCTAGCCTTCCTCTCCCTCAACTTTTTTCACAGATAATATTTTAGCTTGGTGGGAAACTATTGTTTGCCTAGGAGCTGCTGGGTTAACACAGTTTTGTTGGGATCTTCTGTGTTATGTTTATTTACATGTTTGTTATTTTTCTGTTTACATCATGGCTTCGACCCACTTCAGTCATTTGGGGAACTTGTATTTAAATACAGACCCATGACTAGAGTTATGAGCACCACTTTCAAGATGTTTTTCTTTAGTCTCTTCCATATTTTAAACTGCCTTGGCCACATAAATACACATAGAAGTAACTGGAATACAATTTCTATATACCTCTACTAGCTATGTTGGTCTACCTCTAAGAAAAATGTTGTCAACTGTCTCTTGCTTAAGTAAACTAGGTAGGAGATCAGTAGCGGCTCTCACAAAAGGGGAGATGGAATTGGAGCCATCAACAGGATTAGATTTCACCACATTCTATTCCCTCTGGATCCAAAATGCCAACTCAATTGGCATCAAGTATCTTGGGTTTACAAGGTATGAGAAAGAACCAAAGGGTAATAACGTCTCTTATGAGAAGAGTGGAGATTACAGAGGGAGAGGACATGGGCACAAGTCTGTAGGCCTTGGAAGGGGGTTGTAATAAAAAGAGGGACTGAGGAGAGAAGGACCGACAATTTAGAACACCTTCTTCCCCAAACCTAAATCTTTTGAGCCCTTTCATCTGTGTAGTACACAGGGAGAAAACTTCGGTTTAAATCGGCACTGCCTCTTTTCCTCTTCGGAGAAGGCGATGGCACCCGACTCCAGTACTCTTGCCTGGAAAATCCCATGGACGGAGGAGCCTGGTAGGCTACAGTCCATGGGGTTTCGAAGAGTCCGACACGACTGAGCGACTTCACTTTCACTTTTCACTTTCATGCATTGGAGAAGGAAATGGCAACCCACTTGTGTTTTTGCCTGGAGAAGCCCAGGGATGGAGGAGTCTGGTGGGCTGCCGTCTATGGGGTCACACAGAGTCGGACATGACTGAAGCAACTTAGCAGCAGCAGCAGCTCTTCCTCTTACACTGCATGGTTCTTTTTGAAACATATCTGATCCTAGGACCAAACTGTTATCAGGGCAAAAAAGAACAACCTCCAGATACTGCTGAACAGTGCAGTCTTTGCTGTAGTGATAAGGCAGCCCAGGGGCCCCCAGCCTTCCCCAAAGACCTGACTACAACAGTTCTTCCATCCTTCTCAGTGGAGAGGCTCAGTAAATTAAGCACTTCAGTGATCCACAAAATACTGAATCTTCCTGAATCTGCATGAATTTTGTCTTTCTGTTTCTAGAGCCCTTGGGAAACTAACATGTTGATTTGGAGGATTTCAGAATTCATGAGTTTCCTAAGAACCAATATGGAAGGGAGATTTATTTATCTACTGCTATTCTTTGGGATTGTAGAATTTCTGTGCCCAGGTTTTCTTAAAAAAAAAAAAAAAAAAAACCTTCAGAAAAATAAAAACCCTAAAGGGAAATATAGGAAAGCCTCTCGGACAAATGACCATCCATAGGAATGCCTCCAGGACAAACAACCATTTAGGTTATACAAATGGAACATACTTACAGTATCTTAAATCTGATAGCAACTTAATCAGATGTAGGGAAAAGTGCACAGAACGGAATCACCAGCGGGATTTGCTAAAAGTGAAGATCCGAGGGGGCCATCCACTGAGATTCTGCAGTGGGGACCCCAAATCTATATGTTTCATAAGAACCACTGGAGCTTGTTGCAGGTGGTTCAGTGAACAAATTGTTAAAAGACATCAGCTGGCCCCAGGAGCCTCAGTTCCCACCTTCTCCTCTTGCGCTCCTTCCTTTTTCCTGCTCCCCTAAAACAGCTCTCATCAAGGCCACCATAACTCCCAGGTTCCCAAGTCTGTGATCAGTTCTCATCCACTCCTGCATGACCTAAAGGCAATAGTTGACCCAGCCGAGCACTCTCTTTCCTCTGAAGCATGTTCTCCACTTGGCTTAAAGGGCACTCCTCTCTCTTGGTGTCCCTTTCCCTTTCTATTTACTCTTTCTCAGTTTCCTTTGCTGACCTTACCTTTCTATTTCTAGATTTTGGAGTGCCCCAGGGTTTCAATGTATAGGACTTTCCCCTTCTCAACCTACACTCATTTCTTCAGTATGTTCACCCAGTGCATTGGTTTAAATGCTCTATTAATGCTGGGAATTTCCAAACGTGTGTTTATAGTCCATTCTGCTCTCCTGAGCAGTTATAGATCCAGTTGCCAACTCAGCATCTCCAGTTGGATGTCTAAGCAGTATATGATAATATGTACGAACACCCTGACTGATCCTTTCTCTCTCAAAACCTGCTTGTTCATCAATGTTTTCCAGCTTAGTAATGGGTAACACATTTCTTTCAGTTGCTAAGTCCAAAAACCTTCAGTCACCATTGACTCCTCAGTTTCTTCATATTCCACATCTAAACCATCAGCAAATCCTGTCAGCTCTACCAGGAAAAACATCCAAATCCAACCACTTCTTGCCATTTCCAGTACTCTCAACCTGGTCTAAGCCATGATCACCACTGGGTTACTGCAGTAGGCTCCTAATTAGTCCCAGTCCCTGCTCCTCCCACACTCGGCAACTAGAGTGTGATCCTCCTCAAACAAAAGTCAGGTCACATCATGTCACTCCTCTGCTCAAAACCTTCCAAAGCCTTCTTGTCTCAAAGTAAAATCCAAGTTCCCCACAATGATCCACATGAAACTACATTGTCTAATCCAGTGCTACTTTCCCAACCTCATCTTGCCGCCTCAGCCTTTGCACTAGCTACTCCTCTGCCTAAAAGGCTCTTCTCCCAGGTACCCATGCTTGCTCACTCACCTCCTTTGGGTTTCTGTTCAAATGTCCTCTCTTTAGAAAGGTTACCTAAATATGGTAGGCAGTGTCTAAGATGATCTCCACCTCCTGGTATTCATCAGTTCAGTTCAGTTTAGTTGCTCAGTCATGTCTGACTCTTTGCGACCCCATGAATTGCAGCACGCCAGGCCTCCCTGTCCATCACCAACTCCCAGAGTTCACTCAGACTCATGTCCATCGAGTCGGTGATGCCATCCAGCCATCTCATCCTCTGTCGTCCCCTTCTCCTTCTGCCTCCAATCCCTCCCAGCATCGGAGTCTTTTCCAATGAGTCAACTCTTCGCATGAGGTGGCCAAAGTACTGGAGTTTCACATTTAGCATCATTCCTTCCAAAGAACACCCAGGACTGATTTCCTTTACAACGGACTGGTTGGATCTCCTTGCAGTCCAAGGGATACTCAAGAGTCTTCTCCAATACCACAGTTCAAAAGCATCAATTCTTCATCGCTCAGCTTTCTTCACAGTCCAACTCTCACATCCATACATGACTACTGGAAAAACCATAGCCTTGACTAGATGGACCTTTGTTGGCAAGGTAATGTCTCTGCTTTTGAATATGCTATCTAGGTTGGTCATAACTTTCCTTCCAAGGAGTAAGCGTCTTTTAATTTCATGGCTGCAATCACCATCTGCAGTGATTTTGAGCCCCCAAAAATAAAGTCTAGACACTGTTTCCACTGTTTCCCCGTCTATTTCCCAAGAAGTGATGGGACCAGATGCCATGATTTTCATTTTCTGAATGTTGAGCTTTAAGCCAACGTTTTCAATCTCCTCTTTCACTTTCATCAAGAGGCTCTTTAGTTCCTCTTCACTTTCTGCCATAAGGGTGGTGTCATCTGCATATCTGAGGTTATTGATATTTCTCCCAGAAATCTTGATACCAGCTTGTGCTTCTTCCAGCCCAGCGTTTCTCATGATGTCATCTGCATAGAAGTTAAATAAGCAGAGTGACAGTATACAGCCTTGACATACTCCTTTTCCTATTTGGAACCAGTCTGTTGTTCCATGTCCAGTTCTAACTGTTGCTTCCTGACCTGCATATAGGTTTCTCAAGAGGCAGGTCAGGTGGTCTGGTATTCCCATCTCTTTCAGAATTTTCCACAGTTTATTGGGATCCACACAGTCAAAGGCTGGTATTCATACCCTTATACAATTTTCAACACTTGTATGTGGGATGAATTTAGTGTCATGCCTCTAGCAAATAGAACTAGACAGTGGCAATGGGTGTCACCTGTGAGAGTATGTCAGAAGAAGACTGTGGTCTGCATCTTGGGCACACTTATCTCTCCTTTGCCTGCTACTCTGTGGGAGGCCAACCACCATATAGACAGGCCCAGGTGGCAGGGACTAAGGGAGGCTTCCAGCCAAAAGCCCGCAAAGAACAGAGACCCTCAATCCAACAGCCTGAAATAAACTGAATCCTGCCAACTCTTCCAGCTGACACACTGAATGGAATCTCTTGAGAGACTTGAAGCAGAGACACTAGCTAAGCCTTTCCCAGTTCCTAATACCCAGACACTATAAGTTAGTAAGTTTATGTGTGTGTGTGTGAAGCCATATGGATTGGGGTAGTTTCTTACTTGGCAATATACAATTAACATTTTGATCATCCTATATATTCACAAAATCCTGCTACCCTTGCCACCTAGTATTCCTATTCCTCTTACCCCCAGAACTTTCTACATAACCCTGAGCTCTCAAAACTTTGCACATTATCAGTTTGTTTAGTTCTGTCTCTACCCACTAAAATAAAAGCTCCATGAGGCAGGGATATTGGTAGGCTTTTTTCACTGTTATATTCCCAGCACCTAAAACATGCCTGGAACATAGTAGGCACTCAATAAAAATGTGTTGGGTGAACCAATGAACCTGAGTAAGGGAAAGAGCTTCGTAAAATGGTGAAAATACAACTCACAAAGTTGTAGTGAGTGTTCAATAAGCAAAATACATAACACCTCTGCTTCTTAGTAGGTGATTAACAAAGTAAGGTTCTCCCTCCAAAAGAAACTTTCATCCAATGACATTAGTACAGACAGATAAAATTGTAGTATTTTTTCAGACTGGGATGCTTATTTGCATAATTCTTGGCAAAGAAGATGGGACAGCTCATTTAAACTAAGATACAAAGCATTATTAGTTCAGTGGCTGTTTTAATTGTGGGCATTACCCAACTTGTCTCCATTCTTCAGGATCTCTGAAAGCAAACAGCACTGCACTAAAATGTGAGCCACACCTTCAGTCTTCTATATTGTTCTATAACTCAGTTTCCTTTCAGCATTAAGGACTTCGAATTCATCAGAGAAGTTCTTTCAGACCTCTATAGGCTCTGAATTAGATTCTCACTTTGAGAGTCATTCAGGGAAAAATAAAAAATAGTTCCTTCTGTCACTCTTATTGAATAGCCTCTTAAAACCCCACTGTCTTCATAACCATTGCCAGACAATAAGATAATCCCCTGAGCAGTAGGCAATTATTACCATTTCAAGACCATTGTGCAGTTGCCTCTGAAACGAAATCACTGAGTTATATGATCTTCAGTTATTATGAACTTAGCCATTCTCCAGCAGGAAGCAGTGTAAGCAGACCATTTCTACAGAACAATAATGTTTAAAACTTTAATATCGGCCAAGCAATAGGAGCAATTTTCCTAACAGGATTGAACTAAGGATAAATATATGTCTGACAAGCTATTCAACTGCACCGATGTTTCTTGAAGCCTTCAGGACTGTATGTTGTTCATTGTTTTATCCAAATCTGGCACAGTTCCTGTTACATGAGTGGTACTCAGAAAATGTTTGTGGATTAGATAGATGAATAGGCAAATGAAAACATTATGATAAGCCCCTGAATGACTGTCTCCTTGTATAAGCTAGTCCACCTGGCTGCAGTATCTGGGTGGTCACTTCTTTCTTGTCTGAATCAACTGATGGCCTCACTCGTCTAAGTAGTTAAATAGACTTTCAAAAGCCTGACCTGCAACTCCTTAAACATGTATATTGGTCCTGATACTGCCACTCTCAGGCTTGGTCTCCCCATCTGTAAAGCTCACATAATAATATTTACCTCACAGGATTATTAAAAAGATTAAATTAGCTAACACGTAAACATAATACCTATAATAAACACACCTAGGCAATCAGTACATAATTGTTCATTAAACCTAGCTTTGTCCTCTATCTCTATGATCAAAAATATCCCATTTGACCTGTTCTTTCTCAGTTAGTTTTATTTCCCAAACCCCCGGGGAAAGGTTGGCCCTTGTATGGAGAAATTTATGCACCAGCCTAATATTTCTATCATTGTGTCTGCTAACTTCTTTTATTGAAAACTTTTCTATCTACAAAGTGCTGTTGAATACATTATTCTTTGAGCTCACAACCTAAAAGCTTAGCATAACAAGAGCTGAGGCCCTGTTTTACAGATAAGGACACTGAGGCATAAAGAATTAAATTATTTACACAAGATCACATGATGGGAAAGTGGAGTCTTAGCCTCAAGCCCAGAACCTTTTCATTAAGCTGTATAGTCTCTAGCAAGTGAATTGAGGCAGAAAGCCAAGAGAAGAGCCCAGATACATTTGCCAGTCAATATTCTGCCTGAAGCAGCGCAAGTAACATAAGATACTGGGCAGGCAGTCCCTTCCGGAATCTCAAACCTGGGTCTTTATAAACTGACCTACCAGTAAACATCTATAACCCACAGTGGAAGGGAGCCTTTGAAAGGGTGGTACCAAGCCTCCTTTCATTCATTCCCTTAGTGTCAGGTGACCGTGACAGGCATGGGCCACTCCCTCCAGTAATTGCTCTGGTGACAAAAATCTTGGAACTGAGAGATGTTTGTGTGTTTGTGTGTGTGTGTGCACATCACAATCCTGTTTTACTGGTCCTCCAAATACAGAGCCCCAAGCTACCCAAAGGGGATCTTTTCTAACCACCTCCCACTTTGTAGCACAGCCAGCTAGATCCAGGAAGGAGGAGTAAATTCACAATCGTTGACCACTTACTACGAGCCAAGCACTGTGCTAGGCCCTTGCTGCTGCTAAGTTGCTTCAGTCGTGTCCGACTCTGTGCGACCCCATAGACGGCAGCCCACCAGGCTCCTCCGTCCCTGGGATTCTCCAGGCAAGAACACTGGAGTGGATAATATATCATTCAGTTTAATTTTCAAAACAATCGCCATCTCCCTGTAGTGGACAAGGTCGTACCTTCCCAACCTCCAGTCCCTGTTTTCTTGGTAACCTTTCCAATTCTGTTAGGGTGCCCACACCTCCTCCACATAGTCCATATGTTCTAGAGAAGCTGACCTGCCCTACTCTTAGGAGGTGGGACAAGTGGATGGAATTAAGCTGATCAGTATAAGCTCATCCTCTGGTTACAATTCAGGAAAGACATGTGGCTGATATTGGGTCAATAAGAAGTTTGCTGGGAGTATTGGAAAGAAGCTCAGTTGTCCCTCTCCTCTCCTTTCCTCTTCTCTCTCTTCCTAGAACGTGTGCTAAGTTGCTATGAAGGCTGGAAGAACCATAGTCATTCAGAACCAGCCATAGGGTGATGCTGATGCCACAAAAGGCAGAGCAAAGGGGTAGGAAGAAATCTATTCTCTGATGATGTCATTGCACACTGACTCAACTCTATAAAGTTTTCCCCACTTCTTAAATTCTCTGTTATATGGGAGTCAAATTACAGCATTTATCAGTTTACCTAGTTTGAGTTGGGCATTCTATTACTTACAACATAGTCTTAACTGTATCAGTTAGGGTAAGGCTAGGCTGTCGTAACAAGGACACCCAACAATAATGAAATGGCTTAAAGAAGTCAGAGACCATTTCTCTCTCTTGTAACAGTGGACATGTATTCCAGGTGGGCCACAGCTCTGCTCCATGTATTCATTTAGAAATCCAGGATTTTCCAAGTCATTGCTTTCTTACCTGTGGTCTTGTCCTCAGCTCCGTGGTCAAGGTTAGGGTGCTGTGGTTTCAATCTCATAGAATGGGGAAAGAGCATGGAGGAGTCTTATGTTTCAGAGCCAGGCGTGTCACACAGCACCTCTGCTCACATTGCTCTGGCAGGGGATTCATCCCTTGGCCACACCTGACAGCAAGGCAGACTTAGAAATAAGTTAGTAGCCATGTGCCTAGCTACATGTCTATTACCACAAAAGAAAATAAGAATGGATTTTGATGAACTGCTACAGTCTTAGCCACATTAACCATTATAGAACCCCCTTTATAGAGGAGAAAAGTAAGGCAGAGGAAACTTGCCTAAAGTCATATAACCAGTAAGTGGCAGAGGCAGAATTTCAACTTAAATCTCCAACTCTCATTCCTGCACATTCCATAAGGTAGACTCTTCTTGCTCTTCCATGTATATAGGTATCCCTCTCTACAATTCCAGTTCTTAAATAACATCGCCCACCATCAGCAACATATATATATAGGTATAGGTTACTAACCAGAGCTCTCTCAGTTGCCTGGTTCCCTGTAAAGGTTGCTGCTTCCTCCTTAACTGCCAACCAATACGTTCTTTCCCATTCTCTAGGGGAAGAGGTGTTGAAGGAAGGATTGAGGCAATTGCCCTGGGTCAGGCACACAGAAAAAGAGGGTCTACATAGTTATGCTCACCTGTAATGGTTGTTACTTGAGAACTTCAGAGGAAATCAAGAGACAAACTGAGGTCAGAAGCAGAGTCAGAAAAGGTATGATGCGTAGAGGAGCAGAGGAAAGCATACATGGAGGATGGATGGCCACGAAAGTCAATTCAAAAAGAGACTGAATGGAAAAATTGAGGATCTGGTACAGACTGAGTGAATTTAGGTCATTACAGATTTAGTCTGTGTCAGAGCATTGCTCTTATTAAAAAAGTATTACTTTCTAATTTGAATTGGCAGCACATTCTTTAAAAGAACAAAAGAAATACAAAGTAAAAAAGAAAAACTCTCTTCTACCCTATGCCCCAGGCACCCAATTCTTCTCCTCTAAGAGACTGATTATTATCAATTTCTTGGATATCCTCCTGGACATGCTTTATGTACATACAAGCAAATCTAGTATAAGTATTCTTTTTTCTCCTCTTCTGTTACCCAGTTTTTTGCACCTTAATTTTCTGCCACTTAAAATATCTTGGAGATCTTTCAATGTGTGTACATAAAGAGTACCCATATTGTTTATGGATGCATCATATGCCATTATATGGATATGCCATAATTTATTTAATCTCCTACTGATAGATATTTGGATTGTTACCAGTCTCTTTCTATTACAAATAATGCTGCAATGTAATCCTTAGAAACTTGTCATTACCTATATCTGTGAAAAAATCTGTAGGATAAATTTCTAGAACTGACTTTGATTCATCAAAGCATATGCCTAAGTGCTCAGTCCTCGGTCATGTCTGACTCTTTGTGATCTCATGGACTATAGCCCATCAGGCTCCTCTGTCCATGAGATGATCCTGGCAAGAATACTGGAGTGGGTTGCCATTTCCTCCTCCAGGGGATCTTCCGTACCCAGGGATTGAACCCATGTCTCCTGAGGCACCTGCATTGCAGGTGGATTCTTTACTACTGAGTCACCTGGGAAGCCCATCGAAGCATATAGATACTCATAATTTTGAAGGATATTTCCAAATAATCCTTCATTAGTTTGTAGCAATTTATTCTCCCACCAGTTATGTATGAGAGCACCTGTCCTCTCACACTCTTACCAACACATTCATTTTTTTATCATTACCAATCTAATTCATGAAAAAATGGGTGTTTGTATAAATTTAATTTCCAGTTCTCTTATTATGAAGCTTTTTTTTAAATATATTTTTTAAAGATTTGTGTCCCCTTTTCTATGGGACTATCTGTTTTCACATTTTGGAGGGGGTTGGCTATTGGTTTTTTTTCTTATTGGTTTCTTTATATGAACTTTTTACATATAAAGAAAATTAGCCATTGTGTGTGAAATGAGCTCCAAATATTTCCCCCTTTATAATTGTCTTTTGACTTTGCTTATGATGGGTTTGCATTGCAGAAAAGCATTTCTTTTATTCACTCTGAAGCACCTCATTTAATTGGGAGGAGCAACTCCTGAAACAAACCAAACTTCACTACACAGATAGGAAAGGAGTATGAACAGGAGAGAACTTCACTGTTGAAGGTTTCTTCCTGTTTGATTCCATCCTTAATTATTCCCTAATGATGATATTGTCACAGAATTCACTCCACTAAGGAAAATTAAGGTTACTGACCACGACTTCCAACAGTAACAGTGTGCAAAGGAAGTCAATTTCCTGCCCTTTGGCGTCCAAGCTAAACCATAGAGGAAAGTAATGTTCTAAAAATCCCCAGAGAATGTTGTTGACACATCAGTTTTCAATCTTTCTGAACTTACTTCCTCAATACAATTCAATTATGCAAGTTCTTTTTAGGTTGTTATTCAATGAATGGCATTGGGCTGAAGAAGAATGAGTCTGTGGGTAGGTTATCAGATGGACAGGGAAAGAAATGGAGTAAAGGAGTAACAGAAAACATTACAGTGTAGGTGAGAGGGATTTCCTAAGAGGAATGAAAGTACATCTGCCACAGGCAGGCAATCAGATTTCCCCACACAGTGGAGGATGGAATTCTTCGCAGAAGGCCAAACATCAGCCTCAGCCGTGAACATTTCAGGACCCCAGAGACTGACAGTAGGGGATGGGGAAGGGGGATGAGTGAGGCCCCTTTTCAAGGTCTAGGAAGGAATGTAAGCAGCATTTCTTTAATGTCACCAAGCAGATGTGCTGAGACAGGCTTCAGAGAAGATTCTGGTTCCTTCTGCTTTCTCAGCCTCATCTGTGGCAGTTACTGGACACCCCAGTCTTACATCTTAGCTGGTCAGGGTCTGAGTGAATTCTGACTCTGCCTTGCTGGAGATTTCCCCACTCCTTGAAGAGTATGTAGTCTAGAACTCTGGAGTTGTACTACTGTCTCTCTCTACGCTTTCCCCTTCCTGTAGACTTCACCTTTCTCGCCACCCTAAAGCACAATGCTGTGCAGCGTCAAGCAGGGAAGCCCTTCCAAGGCCTGGGCATCCGCCTGGCTTCCTGACTCCCATTCCGGTGCCTGTTCTGGCTGGAGCATTGCCCTGAACTTCAGCCTCTTTGGCAAGGACACTGACAGCCTCGCTGGCCCTCAGCCACCATCCTGTTCCTCTCAGCAGCTGGCCAGCATCCTGTTTCAACCTGAATAGCCCTCCTCCATGACCCTCTGCCACTCCCCTTCCTGACCACCAATTGGATAAATGTTTCCATGATCCAGTGCTCAGTTTTGCCCCTGCTGTGCTCCCCTCCCTCCACTAGATGGGACCCCATGGACATCTGTACCAGCCAGGTCAAGCCCAGGTTCACTACACATAAAGACCAACTAACCCACTTTATTTAAGCATGTTTATTAACTCATGTAACAAGAAGTCCAGAAATGGGAAGATTCCAGGCTTGGCTAATTCCATGGCTCAAGTTGTCACTAAGGACCTATAGTTTCTCAGCTTTCTGCTCTGGCATTGCTACCATGTTGTCTATCCCTTTCCCAATATGGGCACAGCAGCTCTGAAAAATCAGTGGTGGGCTGGAGTCAGTAACCTCAGGCTCCCAGGAGCCAGTTACTAAATTTGCCAGTCAGTTGTTGAGCTATTGGTAGCTTGAAATCAGTCATTATGAGAGAATTTATACCACAGAAATGGAAATAGGCAAATGCCACAAATCAGGGCTCTTTGTTTTTGGAGAGTGGGTTATCACTGCATGACATCATCATACAATAATATCTAGGGACAGAATGGGTCTACTTCTCAAAACATCTTTTTTGAAAAGTAAAGAAACATCTAGAAACCTTACAGAATATTTCCCAACTCCTATCTCCTTGGCCTGACAGTGTCATGTGCCCATTTTTCAACCAAAGATTGGCAAATCAATAGGGTTATGATGACACAAACTGAGTACCTGAGAGCTGAAAATCAGGGTTCTCTTAGCTAGAAATAAGGTGGGAGATGGCTGTTAGGTGAGCAAATAGAAGGGTTTGTCACACACACACACACACATACACACAGCCCATCTACTCAGCTGACTGAGAGCTTATATCTCTGCCCTGGCCCATTGTGGAGTTTCCAGTAGGTTTAAGGGGCATACGGGTTATGAAAGCTGAGATGTTTGCAAGCCTACCTCCGTAGAATAGTAAAAGACAACAACAGAAATTAATGAGGGGCAATTTTTTCTTAGGTTCTCAGCAAGCACCTGGCTTCTTTTAAGCACTATTAAATGAATAAAAATTATCCTGTGTTTCCACTCAGTAATGCTTTTCCTATAAAGAAATTCACATTCCAAAAGAATTAAATGTTAGCCAGGAAGAAAATGACATTAGTTTTTATGTGTTGACATGCAATTTAAATTGAGTTAAATACAAAACTAGATTCAGTTAAGCAGATCACTCAAAATTAATTTTTCTCAGTTCAGGCTAAACCTAATACTGATTTCTCTCCACCTTGAGTAGACTCTTAAGTTTGCTCACCTGAATCTTTTTTTTTTTTTTTTTTTTGAGTCGGTCCCTCTAAAGGTTTGTCTAAGGTTGCAAAACTTTTCATTGATATTGTGAAGACTCAGGCTCCATGCTGTCTGTCTTCATATGACTTTCATTCCCCACAGGAAGGGATCTTAAGCCTGCTCTCTGAAAATTTCAAGAAAGTGTCTAAATTGCCCGTCTCTGCATCCTATCCAACTTCTTGTGCCTTTTCCCTTCCATTAATGAAAACAGAAATAGAAATCTTCTGACCACATATCCCTATGTTTGTCATAGAGTCAGGCTTAAATATATTAAACTTTTATACAAGCCTCTGTATGGTATAAAAACAAGTACAGAACTCAGTCTTCATCTTCAAAGAACTGATAGTCTGGTTACAAGTTACAAACAGAGAATGAGCACTATAAAAAGAAAAAAAAAAAAAAAAAACGACATTTGAGAAAGGGAGAAATCATTTTTGAGGAGGTGGCAGAAATTTTGTTTTCTTTATTAATGTTTTCCATGACTTTATATGAAATTTTCAAATACACAGAAAAGTTGAAATAACAAGAAACACCATATCCCCATCAGTTAGATTTAACAACCATTAATATTCTGTAATATTATTTTCTACCTAAATATTTTGCTGTACTTTACCCTAAATACTTCAGCATACTCCTCTTAAAAAGGATATTTGCCCAAAACCCACAATAGCTTTATCATATTGAAGATTACTAATAATAGTTCTTTAATATCATCTAAAATCCAGTCAGCATTAAAAATTTCCCAATTTTTCCCCCAAATACCAAAAGCTGTTTTTATAAACCAGGTTCATATTTCATATTTGGTAGTTATGTCTCCTTAGCTTATTTTAATCTGGAAGTGTCTTTCATCATTTTTAAAATAATATTGACCTTTGAAGACACCAAACCAGCTCTCTTATAAACTGTCCCAAATTCTGGATTTGTCTGATTATCATTTCAAATTGTTGTTTAACTTGTTTTTCTAGTCTTCGTGTCTTGTTGAAATGAAACCCTGATCAGATCTTGGCCGAATCAGTCCAAGTCCTAACTGGAAGCAGATAGCACAAAGAGTTTAACTGAAGGGAGCTGAGTGAAGGGACTGTTTACAGATGTGTGGACAGGCTGGAGAACACAGTGGTGGGGCAGCACGCAGGAACTACCACGCTGGAGGTGGAGCAGTGTTACTGAAGCATAGCAGGAGCCAGGGCTTAAGAAGAGGGGCCCCAACCAGAGGCGTAGATGTAAAAGGAACACAGCAACACCAAGAGTGCACCCAGGAGAAGAGTGAAGTGATAAGGAATAAACACCCCAAATCTCTTTCCCTTGTCCTTCAAATTTCCAGAGCCTCCACTGGCCACATCTAATTAGAAGCCAAAATGTGAGGAAGCCTGAGCCTGAGTGATTCATTGTGCAGAAGGGCATCACTGGGGGCACAGAGCAGGATATAGAGGTACCAAATGAATTTATAAGGGCAAATAGGGAATGACCAACACATAACTTAGACTTTTTTTGGCTAGAATGCTTCATAGGTCATGCCTTGAATTTCAAATTATATCAGAAGAGGAGAAGCACGGTGCTATCTTGTCTTGCCACTAGCAAAGCTAAACTTCACCAGTTAAAGTGATGACAGCCAGATCTCACCACTCAGATGTAAAGGTGTGTTTTCACTTTAACAACAAGCAAGTAATCTAAGCAGAGAGCCTCTGGCACCAGGGGGATGTGTTTTTGCCCCAACAACTTTTCAAAGAATCATTTCAACATCTCTTGATTCTGATCTGAATCAGTTATTTCACTGGGGTTGCAAAGTGTTGATTTTTCTAACTCTTTTATTGCATATTTAGTTGAACCAGGTGAAGTTTTATAGATTAAAAATGCATTGATATCAATAATTTCATTGGGTTCAAATTAAAATATTTATTACCTAGCATTTTTTAGGGAGGAAGTCTTTCTCTCCTCAACCAGGAAAAAACTACAGCTCCTCCTAAATAGACAAGGTAAATGTTTACTTCCTTTCCTTTATATACGATTGTCAAAATAAGAGCCACCACTGAATGAATGGGACTTCCCTTGTAGCTCAGTTGGTAAAGAATCTGCCTGCAATGGAGGAGACCCAGGTTCAATTCCTGGATTGGGAAGATCCCCTGGAGAAGGAAATGGCAACCCACTCCAGTATTCTTGCCTGGTGAATCCCATGGAGAGAGGAGCCTGGCAGGCTATTTACAGTCCATGGGATTACAAGAGTCAGACATGACTTAATGACATAGAGCCAGACATCCTGAAATGTGAAGTCAAGTGGGCCTTAGGAAGCCTCACTATGAACAAAGCTCATGGAGGTGATGGAATTCCAGTTGAGCTATTTCAAATCCTAAAAGATGATGCTGTTAAAGTGCCGCACTCAATATGCCAGCAAATTTGGAAAATTCAGCAATGGCCACAGGACTGGAAAAGGTCAGTTTTCATTCCAATCCCAAAGAGGGACAATGCCAAAGAATGCTCAAACTACTGCACAATTGCACTCATCTCACACACTAGTAAAGTAATGCTCAAAATTCTCCAAGCCAGGCTTCAACAGTACATGAACTGTAAACTTCCAGATGTTCAAACTGGATTTAGAAAAGGCAGAGGAACCAGAGATCAATTGCCAACATCCATTGGATCGTTGGAAAAGCAAGAAAGTTTCAGAAAAATATCTACTTCTGCTTTATTGACTATGCCAAAGCCTTTGACTGTGTGGACCACAACAAACTGTGGAAAATTCTTCAAGAGATGGGAATACCAGACCACCTGACCTGCCTTTTGAGAAATCTGTATGCAGGTCAGGAAGCAAGTTAGAACTGGACATGGAACAATAAACTGATTCCAAATAGGAAAAGGATTACGTCAAGGCTGTATATTGTCACCCTGCTTATTTAACTTATATGCAGAGTACATCATGAGAAACGCTGGGTTGGATGAAGCACAAGCTGCAATCAAGACTGCTGGGAGAAATATCAATAACCTCTGATATGCAGATGACACCACCCTTACAGCAGAAAGCAAAGAAGAACTAAAGAGCCTCTTGATGAAAGTGAAAGAGGAGACCAACCTAGACAACATATTAAAAAGCAGAGACATTACTTTGCCAACAAGGTCAGTCTGGTCAAAGCTATGGTTTTTCCAGTAGTCATGTATGGATGTGATAGTTGGACTGTGAAGAAAGCTGAGCACCGAAGAATTGATGCTTTTGAACTGTGGTGTTAGAGAAGACTCTTGAGAGTCCCTTGGACTGCAAGGAGATCCAACCAGTCCATCCTAAAGGAAATCAGTCCTGAATATTCATTGGAAGGACTGATGCTGAAGCTGAAACTCCAATACTTTGGCCACCTGATACGAAAAACTGACTCATTTGAAAAGACCCTGATGCTGGGAAAGATTGAAGGTGGGAGGAGAAGGGGATGACAGAGGATGAAATGGTTGGATGGCATCACCGACTCAATGGACATGAGTTTGAGTAAATTCCGGGAGTTGGTGATGGACAGGGAGGCCTGGCGTGCTGCAGTCCATGGGGTCACAAAGAGTTGGACATGACTGAGTGACTGAACTGAACTGATATTCTCAAAACTCCTTACTGGGTAGCTGACATATAAGAGGCTTTTAGTAAACATGTGTTACATTGAATTCTGGAGCATCCCAAAATGAGTCAAACAAATTAGCACTGTATTTTCTTCCCAGGTTGTAGAAAACCTACATGACCATCTTTGGATGACCATCTTTCACCCTAGTTATTTACTTTTGAAACCTAGGGCTTAGATTACTTTTAATTGTGAAAATATACTCAAGGTTACCCATTACGGTCCTTTCAGTTGCCTGGTAATGCTTCAATTTACTTTTAAGTCTGCTTCTTATTTTCAGACAACAATCTTAAACACCTTTAAAGAGAAGTTATTAGTTTTTAAATAGACATATAGAATGTTCCACATTTACATGTAAAAATGTCATTAGATTAAGAGGTGTGAAAAATGCTCTGATGGCTCATAAAGGAAGTGACTGAATTGCATTCATAGTAGGCTGTGAAGAAAAAGACACCTTAGATGTCTTTTATTGGGTACATTATTGTAAGAGACTGGCGGTCCCTTTCAGCTCTCTGATTTTAATTGAATTATATAAATTTACACAGTCCCACCTGTCTTGTGACTAAGCTCAATTGGTTTGGCTCTTAACCTCATTATTGGCAAATAGTAATTTCAGTAATACTTGACAACAAAGAAATCCACTGGCCTCCGTTTTCTTGTCTATAAGATGGGAAACCTGAACTGATTAAACTCCATGGTCATGAGGCACTTCAACTCCATAAACCTTTTGAGAGTTTAGTTAGTTCAGGTACATGTCTTTAGATAGTTCAGGTACATGCTTGAAACTGACCTTTAGATAGGTTAGGTACATGCTTTCTATGATATTGACTGAAAATAATTTTTTTGTCTGTCTTCCAAATAGCTGATAGTTTTTTAAAAGAACAAATTTAGCTCTACTGAGTACCTTAAATGTCTAACACTAGTATTACAGCTGAGGAAAAGGGGAAGGACAGACAAACATACTGAAAGATATCTGGACATGGATTTGAATCCCAACTCTGGTACTTACAAGCTATATAACCTTGGGCACTTTCTTACCCCCAGTATTTGCATTAAAATTAGTTAACAGCCACTACCTCACAGCCATTAAAATGGCTACTATCAGAAACACAGAAAATAGGAAGTGTTGGTGCTACTGGAATAGCACCAACTATTCCAATACTGGAACTCCTGTGCCCTGTTGATAGGAATGTAAAACAGTACGGTATTGTGGAAAACAATATAGCAGTTCTTCAAAAAATTAAGAATAGAATTAGCCTATGACCTAGCAGTTCCATTCTGCGTATATACTCCAAAGAATTGAAAATAGGGTCTCAGATATGTGTACACCCATGTTCACAGAAGCATTATTTACAAGAGCTAAAACACAGAAGCAACACAAATGTCTATGGATGGATGGATAGCAAAATGTGGTATACACTTATAATGGAATTTTATTCAGCCTTAAAAAGGAAGAAAATTATGACATGCTACAACATGGATGAAACTTGAGAATATTATGCTAGATAAACCAGTCACAAAAAGACAACTACTGTATAATTCTGATTATGTGAGGTACTTAAAGTAGTTAAAATCATAGAGACAGAACGTGAAATGGTGATTCCAGGAGCTGGAGGGAGCGAGGAAGGAGAAGTTATTAATTAATAGGTACAGAGTCTCAGTTTTGTAAGATGAAACAAACTGGAGATGGGTGGTGGCAATAGTTGCACAATATGAATTTACTTTGAAGAAGGGCATGGCAACCCACTCCATTATCTTGCCTGGAGAATCCCTCTTTCCTTTATCAAATCCTGTGACACAGCCTTCATCTTCTACTGATTTCATTTGTCATTAAAGTCTGTGCCTTGTTGGAGCCTTCAAGTCTTAGGCCATATGAAATTTCTGGCTACCAACCTAGTTAGTCCTCTGGATTTCTGTACTTAACATTTTTCCTTTGATGTTGCAGTCTAGGTTAATTGAGGTTGTGCTTCCTTTGATGTCATAGGTTAGATTTACTGGGGTAGTAGTTATGTTACTTACCTCTCTATGCCTCAGTTTCCTTCTTTGTAAAATGAAACATGAAAAGAGGTCAGGGCAGTAGATGACCAAGGAGTAAGGAAGTGGATGCCCAAAATTTGAGGAGAATAAAGACCATTGGACTAAGTAATGCTTCCAGTGAGAAACATCAGAACATTTTCACACTACCTATTTATTACTGAGTTTAATGCAGTCTAACGCAATGCACTCAAGAGTTTATTATGAAACAAAAATCACCCCCCCCAAACATCATCATAAAGACCACAGCATGGATTAGAACAGTACCATAAACCAGTAAGGAACTAACAAGAATCTGGTTTCTAGTTCAGCTTTGAATAAATAAGCTAGGTTGCCATGGAATATTTACTTACCTCTCTGAGCTTGCCTCTTCTCCCTGTAAAACTGGGGGGTTGAAACAGATCTGGCCTGTAAATCTCTTTCTGCATTTATATTCTATGTTTCCAAACAAGATATAATCAGACCTTCAGTGAAAACTAAAAAGAAAAGTTAAAGCAAGGTGGGGGGAACAGAGAATGACCAGAATTCTATTTGAGATGCCACAGGAGATGTCTGTCTAAGGAGATGACATTTGCACAGACTGAAGGAAGTGAGAGAGTCAATATGAGGATATCTGAGCTGAGAGGGGTCTAGACAAGATCTCTATCAGTGATGGTGCTCAGTTCTGTTGCACAGTGTGACAAGAACTCTCATTTCCTATCAAATTTCCCATTCCTTTCAAGAGAGAACCATCACGAGATCATGCCAGCCCAGGATAGGTCCTGAGGGAGCTAGATGAGGCACAACTGGGACTGAATGCCCAAGATAAAGGGTGTAGTCTAAAAGTCATGCCTTTGTGGCAGTCAAATCCAAATGAGCAGATCCAAAACAAGTTATCAATTTAAAATGACCATTGAAGAATGGAATTCTGGGGCTTAAATGAGTAGAGAAAAGAGAGAAGTTGAAGTCCTAAGAAGTCAAGTTGTAAAACAGAAGTTGTCCCAGAGTGATGTTTTTCAAATTCAGAGTAATGACCCATTGGTGAGTTATTACATCAATTTAATGGGTCATGATGAGCTTATTTTAAAAATTAAACTAGAAGAGAATGGATTTACTAAAGTACATCACATAGAAGAAGGGCAAGTGACTGTTCTGTGAAACTTTTGTTTCAGTTATATGCATATATATGTTAAGTTACTTTGTAAATTTTACTTTTCACTGTGAGTCATGGTCAAAAAAATCTGAAAGCCAGTGGCTTAGAGAAATTCCAGGTATGGAGTACAGATAGCAGTGGCCACTTTTCATTCAAAGATTTATTTGGGTGGGCCAAGTTTATTTAAAGGGGCCAAAGAAGAACATTAAAACACTGTTCATGGGAGAATAAATGCAAACAGTCTTTATGGAAACATTTTATTGATATATCCCAGAATGAGTACTTTCATTTTCACAAATCTATCCTGAAGTGATAACCCAAAACATGCAGTCTTATGCACTGAGATTTCATCACATTATTTATAGAAGTGGAAAATTGGAAACACCTAAAAGTTCAACTTTAGAGGAATGGATAAATTATTATACACCCTGCATCAACTCTCTGAAATTGACCTAGAAGGAATGGGGATCTCACTAAAAAAAGAAAAACTAAACAAAATAAAAAATGAAAATTATGACTGAATCTGCTCAGAGGTTACTGTGGGTTCACTTTCCCATCCACTGGCTTCCTCACTCCTTGGTCATCTGCTCCCTGACCTCCTTGCAGGTTTATGACCGGGTGTCTTGGCCCCATTTGTCATCTACCCTGTGGATTTTGGAACTCTAGTTTTTGGACTCCGCTCATTTGAAATTTCTATGTCTTAACCAGTTCTAGAATCTCATTATTTGTTGGTGTCCTATCCCTACCACCTCTTGTCTCCTCTCTTCTTCCTAATGAACATGTCTTCTCACTGGACCTGCCTGATACTCAAACTTCACCCATTAGGAAGGGCAGGGACTTCCCTGTGGTACAATGGAAAACCCACCTGCCAGTGCAGGAGACACAGTTTCAATCCCTGGTTTAGGAAGATTCCATATGCCTTGGAGCAACTACCCTTATGGCAGAAAGCGAAGAAGAGCTAAAGAGCCTCTTGATGTAGGTGAAAGAGGAAAGTGGAAGAGTCAAAATTCAGAAAACTAAGATCACGGCATCCAGTCCCATCACTTCATTGCAAATTCATGGGGAAACAATGGAAACAGTGACAGACTTTATTTTCTTGGGCTCCAAAATCACTGTAGATAGTGACTGCAACCATGAAATTAAAAGACATTTGCTCCCTGGAAGAAAAACTGTGACAAACCTAGACAGCGTATTAAAAAGCATAGACATTACTTTGCCAACAAAGGTCTGTCTAGTCAAAGCTATGGTTTTTCCAGTAGTCATGTACAGATGTGAGTTGGACCATAAGAAGACTGAGTGCCAAAGAACTGATGCTTTTGAACTGTGGTGTTGGAGAAGACTCTTGAGAGTCCCTTGGACTGTAAGGAGATCAAACCAGTCAATCCTAAAAGAAATCAATCCTGAATATTCATTGGAAGGACTAATGCTGAAGCTGAAGTTGATGCTCCAATACTTTGGCCACCTGATGCGAAGAGCCAACTCATTGGAAAAGACCTTGATGCTGGGACAGACTGAAGGCAGGAGGAGAAGGGAACAACAGAGTATGAAATGGTTGGATGGCATCACTGATTCAATGGACATGAGTTTGAGCAAAATCTGAGAGATAGTGAATGACAGGGAAGCCAGGCATGCTGCAGTCCATGGAGTCGCAAAGAGTCAGACACAACTGAGCAACTGAACAACAATGGAGAAACTAAGCCCATGAATCACAATTACTGAGGCTGCACTCTAGAGCACAAAAGCTGCAACTACTGAGCCTAGGTGCCTAGAGCCTGTGCTTGGCAACAAGAGAAGCCACTGCAAGGAGCAGCCTACACACCACAAAAAAAGAGTGGTCCCCTTAGCCCCCCTCTAGCTGCAACTAGAGAAAGCCCTTATGCAGCAACGAAGACCTATCACAGCCAAAAATATAAAAAATAAAAATAAAGGAAGGGCAAGAAAATGGGATATATCTGTATATGTGAACATTGTTCAGCCACTAGAATTAATTTTCATAAATAATTTTAATGACATGGAGAAATGTTTATAATATCATTGTGGCTGGGTCAAATGCCAAGACCTAGGTCTAAAGAGAAACCAAGGGTTTAAGAAGTGACCTGGGTCTTGCCGGGCTCTCTTTACTGTTGAACAGTGTGTGAAAGCACAGGAGGAGGAAGTAGTTTCTTAGCATAAAAAAGTCACTCTTATTAGTTCATAGGAGTATGGCCAAAGTTACATAAATAATACGCATAATAGATTTGGGAAGTGTTTAAGGAAATGAGTCCTCTAGATGCAGAACTTGTTTACATTTCAGATACACCAGGAGACAAAGCAGAAGTCAGAAGTTGAAGACCTCTGCTCTCTGACCTTCTCCAGCAAAGAGAGGCCATTCCCTCCTACCCATCACTTTGTTACCATGGCCACCACCCACAAAAAGTACAGCTTTGGACCTGAAATATTGGGTAAGCATAATTTTTAAGTGAGAAGAGAGAAAATGCAAATGCCCTCCCAGGGCTTGAGAATAGCAAGTGAACAAAGCCGAGTGTAAGAAAAATAGGAGTGGTAGGGACTAGGATGGCGAAATATGTGGGCCCTCAGTTCAGTTCAGTTCAGTTCAGTCGCTCAGTCATGTCCGACTCTTTGCAACCCCGTGAATTGCAGCACGCCAGGCCTCCCTGTCCATCACCAACTCCCACAGTTCACTCAAACTCACGTCCATCGAGTTGGTGATTCCATCCAGCCATCTCATCCTCTGTCGTCCCCTTCTCCTCCTGTCCCCAATCCCTCCCAGCATCAGAGTCTTTTCCAATGAGTCAACTCTTCGCATGAGGTGGCCAAAGTACTGGAGTTTCAGCTTCAGCATCATTCCCTCCAAAGAAATCCCAGGGCTGATCTTCAGAATGGACTGGTTGGATCTCCTTGCAGTCCAAGGGACTCTTAAGAGTCTTCTCCAACTAATGGCTGAGTAATACTCCATTGTGTATATGTACCACAGCTTTCTTATCCATTCATCTGCTGATGGGCATCTAGGTTTTTTCCATGTCCTGGCTATTATAAACAGTGCTGCGATGAACATTGGGGTACATGTGTCTCTTTCCCTTCTGGTTTCCTCAGTGTGTATGCCCAGCAGTGGGATTGCTGAATCATAAGGCAGTTCTATTTCCAGTTTTTTAAGGGATCTCCACACTGTTCTCCATAGTGGCTGTACTAGTTTGCATTCCCACCAACAGTGTAAGAGAGTTCCCTTTTCTCCACACCCTCTCCAGCATTTATTGCTTGTAGACTTATGGATCGCAGCCATTCTGACTGGCGTGAAATGGTACCTCATAGTGGTTTTGATTTGCATTTTTCTGATAATGAATGATGTTGAGCATCTTTTCATGTGTTTGTTAGCCATCTGTATGTCTTCTTTGGAGAAATGTCTATTTAGTTCTTTGGCCCATTTTTTGATTGGGTCATTTATTTTTCTGGAGTTGAGCTGTAGGAGTTGCTTGTATATTTTTGAGATTAGTTGTTTGTCAGTTGCTTCGTTTGCTATTATTTTCTCCCATTCTGAAGGCTGCCTTTTCACCTTGCTAATAGTTTCCTTTGTTGTGCAGAAGCTTTTAAGTTTAATTAGGTCTCATTTGTTTATTTTTGCTTTTATTTCCAATATTCTGGGAGGTGGGTCATAGAGGATCCTGCTGTGATGTATGTCAGAGAGTGTTTTGCCTATGTTCTCCTCTAGGAGTTTTACAGTTTCTGGTCTTACGTTGAGATCTTTAATCCATTTTGAGTTTATTTTTGTGTATGGTGTTAGAAAATGTTCTAGTTTCATTCTTTTACAAGTGGTTGACCAGTTTTCCCAGCACCACTTGTTAAAGAGATTGTCTTTAATCCATTGTATATTCTTGCCTCCTTTGTCAAAGATAAGGTGTCCATATGTGTGTGGATTTATCTCTGGGCTTTCTATTTTATTTCCATTGATCAATATTTCTGTCTTTGTGTCAGTACCATACTGTCTTGATAACTGTGGCTTTGTAATAGAGCCTGAAGTCAGGTAGGTTGATTCCTCCGGTTCCATTCTTCTTTCTCAAGATAGCTTTGGCTATTCAGTTCTAATGAGTTGGATGAAACTGGAGCCTATTATACAGAGTGAAGTAAGCCAGAAAGAAAAACACCAATACAGTATACTAACGCATATATATGGAATTTAGAAAGATGGTAACAATAACCCTGTGTACGAGACGGCAAAAGAGACACTGATGTATAGATCAGTCTTATGGACTCTGTGGGAGAGGGAGAGGGTGGGGAGATTTGGGAGAATAGCATTGAAACATGTATAATATCATGTATGAAACGAGTTGCCAGTCCAGGTTCGATGCACGATACTGGATGCTTGGGGCTGGTGCACTGGGACGACCCAGAGGGATGGCATGGGGAGGGAGGAGGGAGGAGGGTTCAGGATGGGGAACAAGGTATACCTGTGGCGGATTCATTTCGATATTTGGCAAAACTAATACAATATTGTAAAGTTTAAAAATAAAATAAAATTAAAAAAAAAGAAATTATGTGAAATAAAGCATCTAGACTGTATTTATAAAACATAAAAAAAAAAAAAGAATTCTTCGGCGCTCAGCTTTCTTCACAGTTCAACTCTCACATCCATACATGACCACAGGAAAAACCATAGCCTTGACTAGACGGACCTTTGTTGGCAGAGTAACATCTCTGCTTTTGAATATGCTATCTAGGTTGGTCATAACTTTTCTTCCAAGGAGAAAGCATCTTTTAATTTCATGGCTGCGGTCACCATCTGCAGTGATTTTGGAGCCCCCAAAAATAAAGTCTGACACTGTTTCCACTGTTTCCCCATCTATTTGCCATGAAGTGATGGGACCAGATGCCATGATCTTTGTTTTCTGAATGTTGAGCTTTAAGCCAACTTTTTCACTCTCCACTTTCACTTTCATCAAGAGGCTTTTTAGTTCCTCTTCACTTTCTGCCATAAGGGTGGTGTCATCTGCATATCTGAGGTTATTGATATTTCTCCCAGCAATCTTGATTCCAGCTTGTGCTTCTTCCAGCCCAGTATTTCTCATGATGTACTCTCCAACTTCCCTGGTGACTCAGTCGGTAAAACGTCTGCCTGCAATGCAGGAGACATGGGTTCAATCCCTGGGTCGGGAAGATCTCCTGGAGAAGGAAATGGCAACCCACTCCAATATTTTTGCCTGGAAAATCCCACGGATAGAGGAGCCTGGTAGGCTACAGTCTGTGAGGTCGCAAAGAGTCCGATGCAACTAAGCGACTTCACTTTCACTTTCACCTTGCCCCAAAGGCAGCTGCTCTCAGATCCCATCATCTGCTGCCCTGCAGGAATGTGGCCCCAGTGTTGTCAGATATTTTTGACATTTGACAAAATGATATTTTCAGCATCAAGAGATGCTAGAAGTCTAGGTTTTTATATGAAAAACATTTTAAAATAATGTGTAGGCCAAACAAAACATGTCTCAAAGCCTAACACATAGTACACCAAAATATGAAGAGCTGCTGAGTGATGGGACTTGAAGTCATTTATTATTTTTATTTTTAAATTTGCATGTTCTAGAACCATAATAGTGAACATGCTATTACTTTTATAATCAGAGAAAAATTGTTACATGTTAAATTTTTAAAAATTAATTACTAAAGAGTTAATAAATAATTACTAAAAATTACTAAATGGCATTAAAACAACCATCAAACAACAAATGGTACAGGAACTTGCTCTGGGTGGATGTTTACATGAGACTAAAGTTTTATAATATGCTTTCCTTCAAAAGTTTGCAATATATCAGGAAGAATTTCAGCCTAAGCATAGCAACACACTAAGCCTCAGGCTTCCTGATTCTCAGTTAGTGGTCATGATCCTTAGCTACTGTTTCCAGATCAGGGTTTATGAAAACAAATGGTTTGTTCCATAATATTATCAGCATTTCTATTTGATTAAGTATTTAGCCTAGACTCTCCTTGTTTTGACTAGATGTTGAAAGAAAAGAGCATGTAATGCTTCCTTCAGAGTAATTATAGGATAGTCAGCTTCAGAGAGAGTGGTTATGAGTATTAAATCAGTTAAAACTTGTAATACGCTTAGATGAATGTCTAACACAAAGCAGCCATGAACTGTTAGCTGTCATTGTATTATGACTGCTCCTAGCATTTTCATTGTTGTTATTTTTATCATTATTATTCAGAAAACAGCAGCTAAAAATGATCATTTTTTGCTAGGGAGTAGAAGTGGTATGAGAGGGAAAGAAAAGAAAGGGACATATAGGAAGGGGAGACTAGTGAAAGAAAGAAAAGGCATTTCTGATTTGGTGTTTCTTAACTTGGAAGACAAAAAGGAGTAAATTGAAGAATTGAAACTGATGAGTCTGAGGCATCAGGGTAAGGGTGGTGGGCTCAGAGTGAGGACAAAGCCGGTGGGATGCAGCAAAGTACTATATATCTATTAGACCTTGATTTCCCTAACTCCAGGTGATACCCACTATAGACCCATTATGAAATTAATTTAGTTTGTAATAATCCATATTTTTATGATGAGAGAGAACGGACCAGAGCAGAACACAGTAGTGCAAATAGTGAAGACAAGTATTGCTTATTGAAAATTTGTTTTTTCTTTTATGTGGATGTATGTATGTGGAGTTGAGTCATGGCAATCAAAAACTTTCAAAAGTCTTTTTACTAGACCAAGGTGAAGGCTTTCCTCTGCATTGTGATCCTTCTTTAAAAGAGGGGAAATGTGTGTGTATGTCTGTGTGTGTGTGTGTGTGTGTGCACATGCATGCATGAACATACATACATCAATTACCCTGAAAGAGTTTCAGAAAATGGAACTTTTTAAGAGAGCTGAAGAAATCCCCACTCAAATGGAATGCCCTAGATATAAAGATATTATTCCAAGGGCAAACTGTTAAGTAACAACTAGTGTTTATTAAGACCTTAACTGCACTACAGGCACTGGGCTAAGTACTTCACATTTAATCCTGCCAACAACAAACACTATGAGAAAAAAACAAACTCCAGCAATACAAGAAACCCCTGAGATCAACATACACTACATGTTTACAACCTTGCCTGTCTTCTCTCCTTCCCTCCTTCTCTTTCTCTCTTCCAGTTTATCTCAGGAAAAGAAAAGAATGGTAAAAAGAGAACAAAAACGAAAAACCATGAAAATAAAACAGATGGGAACAACAGGAGAGGAAGAGAGAGGAAGGTGATGAAAGGGAAAAGGAAGTATTGAACGCGGAAATGCTATACCATCTGCCTCTGAGAGGTTATCATTTTAAATATAAAGCCTTCCATGAAGCTCTTTAAGGGGACTTATTCTTTAAGGTAGGGTTGAGAAGGGCCAAGGTTGGGTGGGTGTGCTAAAACCAAGCCCTACTCCTTCATTCTGCTCAAGGTCAGCCTTGGCTGCAAACATTCATCAGATGTGGCCTGACAGCCAGTCTCAGATAGACTGCTTCTGTGAAACCAGTTCGAGGTATTGATGTTAGCATCTTGTGCAGAAGTAGCCTGAAGTCATGCATTTTCTCCTCTCAGAGGAGCCCTCTATATCTATTTGATTTCTGTGATGCATGCCAGCAGGCTTTGGCTCAATGTTAATGATTTTATTCCCTTTGAATTCCTGTGAGATTTTATTCCTTTTGGTTTCCAGGAGTTACATGCCACTGTGATTTCAGCCCAGTCACACTTTTGCTGTGATAAAAAGAAACTATGGGGAAAGCTTGCTCTGTATCCTCTGCCTGATGCTGCTACCAGACATAGTTATTAAGACTTCCTTTCAGAGAATGCACAGAATAGATTCTGTTTCCAGGGTCCTGGTCATGTGCCTTTACTGTCAGATAAACTGAGAACTCTAAACCATTTGTCAGTAAAGCGACTATACTCCAATAAAAATTAATTTTAATAAATGAAATTATACCTAAGAACAAAAAAATTAAATAAAAATTATAACTAAAAATATTAAAAATAAACCATGTGCTATTCACATATACTTTCTACCTGGAGAAGACCCCTTGTGGCTTGAGTCAGGTGGACTATGATTGGGTAGACAAAATTGTTGTAGTTAGTGACCTAGCTCTCACTTCTTAACCATTACATTACATTACAAACAACCAGTTGATAAACAACGTTATTGTTAGGTATACTTCACCAGCATTTTTGTCATTGCTATCATTTCAATGTTTTGAACTAAGGTTTTGTTTGTTGACTGGCTGCCCCTCCCCCGCACACATACACAAAGACACAGTCATGCCCTTTCTTCATTGAAGTTAAGGGGCTAGGTTAGGAACACATCTACTTGAACTGATAATTAAGCTATCAAGGTAAATTGAAGGTAAATTTCTAGTTTATGAAGAAATACCAGATTTCAGAAACTCAATTTTCAATCTTCCTGACCCCAAAGAAATCATGAAAGTATCCCCTTTTGCTTTTGTATCTTCCACCTGGGACCCAGATTTTATCTGTGTCAATGACACTCTAAATATAGGATCTTTTAGTGACTCAGGTCATGCAGAGGCATAAAACTTCAGGCTGGGGCACCAGACCCTCATCCAGTCTTTGAAAGCACCCCAAAGCGTCTCAAAATATAATGAGGGCAGCAGCAGAAAAAAAAAATAAAAAGCTCTCAAATCAAAATTAATTTTAATCTACTTTAATTAAATGCCTTTTAGCACTCTGTAGAGACAGATGACAATTACAAAATCAAAATCAAAATGCAAGTGATTCTCTTGTTTTGTTGCCAAGGTCTAGCTGACCTACTTTTAAGTTGCCCTGCAAAATGTGGCCTCCACCCACTGCCCCTCCTTCCTGTCCACCACCCTTCTGACCTCTGTGCCTCATCTCCCTTCTGGTTCTGCTGGGTTTTTCACAGACTCCTCCTTCTCCTCTTACTTTTGTCTGTGGAAGGGTCCAGAAGCTGGTCTTGACATTCCCCTCTTCCCTCAACCTGCTGATGAGATACCCATCCTCATGGCTTCTCCTGTGTCTCTCTTGAAGAGAAACACCCAAATCTCTAGACAGGATCTCACATCAACTCTCCAGTTCCTTTAATCCAGGGTGATCACTTGACCCCTTTGCTGGGACAGTCCCATTTATGTCTATCATTCCAGCTTATTAATAGTGCCTACTTTGACTCTCAGAAAGGTCTCAAACAATATATTATTTAGTCTTCCTACTCAAGAGTAAGGATTTCTCCCTGACTTTACTTGATCCAACGTTTCAGTACTCCACTCTTCTTTTTCTGGAATGCTTGTCTTCTTTCCCCGCATTCCCATTTCTGTTGGCAGTTCTGTTGCTCCTCCACAGCTCAGAGGCTGGAAGCCTTGGTGCCTGGCTGACCCCTCCCTCCCCATCCCACCTTTACCATGCACAGCACCAAGCTCAGAGGAATGGACACATCTCCTGTGTCACTCACCAGCTCTGTGCTCTGTCTCCATGCCTTGGTATGATATTGTCCTTTGTAAAACAACGAAGACAGTACTTTCTGACAGGGTCCTTGCAAGGAGTAAATGAGGCCGTTTCTAAGGGAGCACCTGCCACCGTGCTGACAATGCAAATCTGATGACTTCTTAGATGCACATTCGATTCAACCCATATTTACTAAGCACCTCCTATATGCCAGGCACTGTTCTAGGTTCTGCAGATGCATCAGTGAGCAAGCCAGTCAAAGATATCTGTCCTTATAGAGCTAGCATCCTAGTGGAGAAATTAGACAACAAATAAAGAACTCGTGTTAGGTGGTGATAGGGAAGGAAAAGCCAAGCAGAGTAAGGTGGACAGAAAGTGTCAAAGTGAATGGAGAAATGTTGCTATTTTCAGAAGGGTGGTCAAGGAAGATGTCATTAATAAGATGACATTTGAGCAGAGACTGAAAGGAGCTGAGGGAATTAGCTCTGCGGCTGTTTAGGGGAAGAACAGACACAGGCAAGTTCCCTGGGGCAGGACCAGGCCCCATGTGTTTGAGGACCAACAGGGAAGGTAGCTTCATGGAGTGGAGGGACAAGTAGGCACCAAGTAGAGGGTGGAGTCAGAGGTAACGGGAGCCCATTGGGTGCAGCCCTTGTAGATTCTGGTGAGGAGTTCAGCTTGTCCTCTGACCAAGAATGGAGCTGTTGGACAGTATGTGCAAAGGCGTGACTGTCTTGAGAGAAGTCTGCAGGAGGTGAGGCCAGAAGCAGAGAGACGTTAGAGGAGATGCAATAATCCAAGCAAGAAATGATGGTGGCCTGGGCCAAGGCAGAGGCAGCCGCAGTGGTGAGAAATGAAAACCTTCCCTTTGAAGTCTCTTGGATTTCCCACTGCATTTCTGTCTCACAGCCACAGCTCTGGCCCTGGCCTGCATCACCTAACACCTAATTATTGCAATAGCTCCTTCCTGTCCTCACTGGATCTCCTACCCGTTTCTCCCTCTCTCGCTTTCATCGTATCACTTCCCAGCTCAGAGAGAGCAGTTGGGCCCTAGCAGTTAGACACCAAATCCAAACTCCTCCCCCAGCTCTCAAGAGTTTCCACTGGCTTTTATTTATTCAGTGTTCTTTCTACCATAAACCAATCCCAACCAGTGTACCATGAGTTCAGTAGCAGCTCAGAAACTCCCTGGCTTCCTACGTAACCAAGAGATTTGTTATTCAGCATGCAGTTCAAAATGAAGAGTAGTTCTTTTCCTTGAAAACTACTTTTAGGTGTGATTACAGCAACAGATGATAATGGCTGACATTGTGTTTACTTAGTGCCAGACACTAATCTAGGAACTTTACAAACAGCATTCTCCTTTAATGCCTACAACACCTCTAGAACACCCCTATGCGATGGATATTACTATCATCATCCCCAATTTTATTGATGAGGAAACTGAGGAACAGAAACAGTAAGTAAATTGCCTTACCTCACAGACGCAGAAATGGGAAGAGGTAGGTGTGGAGCTGGGGTTTGAATCTAGAAAGTCCAACTCCAGGGTCAGCACTCTTAGCCAAACCCTGTATTGCCTCCCATATTTGGACATTCTGTCTCAAATTTCTTAATGTGAATTGTTAAATTGTCAGTGTGAGTACTGCAGGACTCTCATTACCACCCCCAGGCCTTGGCTTAGCCTCTTCTCCGCCTCCCCACCGAGCTCTGCCTTGCAAAGTCCCACCCAGCTCTCAAGTAACTCAACCTCCTGTTCTTCCACAAACCTTCTCTAAGCATATTAGACCTCGCTGACTTTCCATTCTCCAAGCTATTTGAAATCCATTGCAAATCGCCATGTTTTCTGTTTGTTTTTCTTGTATCTTCCCAACTGCACTGCAAGCTGCTTATGTAGAGCAGCTATAAATTATATATCTTTTTATATCTTCACAATATGTAAAGCAATTCTGGGCCATTCAGCTCAACAGACATTTTAAAATAAAGCCTAGAGCAAACCAGATCCTGAATAGGTCCTAGAAACACAGTGAAGACAGTGCTTAATAACCTTTCTTGCCCAGTTGGGAGGATCCAGGAAAAATGCTTCCTGAAACGTAATCATTTATTCCAATTAACCCTTTGGCATAAATGCCATCAGTGACACTATTCATACATGGTTTTCATGTTATTTCAGTAAAAATTCATTGAGTACCTACTTTGTCCTACTTTGTGTAGAATGCTGTGCCAAATTCTTGTTCCAAGAGGAAATAAGACAAAATCCCAGTCAGAGATTTCCCAGTCTGTACTACCAACTCCCAGTCTATGTTGCCATCTGTCTTAGAGCATAGTTAGACATAAAGAACAGAGCAGTCATTCAAATATGCTTTACGTGAAAGAGAATATAGGAAATCTCACGGAAGAGCAGTATAAAAGGAACATCAAGGCCTGTGGGTGACTGGAATAAAGAAGGACCTAAAAAGTTATTCTCCATCTGTCTGTCCCCCTCCCCCTCTCTCTTCATCAAACTTATCCCCAGATTGCCTCCTTCCATTCTGTCTTCACATGATCCATCATGGCTTTCACAAAATGCTATTCTCAGCCTCCAAACACCTTCATGGAGGACTTCCAGGAACAATGTCACTGTCTATTCCCTAGCCTTTCCCTATTCAATCTCAAATGTCCAGCAAGAGAATCCAACAGGTCCACTATGTGATAGGTTTCCAAACAGCTATATCTGGGGAATAGGGAAAGGATGCACAGGTCGTGTGGAATGGCACGCAGGGCTTCAGGGGACCACTCTTCCTGAGGCAGAACCCAAACCTGTGGAATGATATCTTCTGTAGAATATAATGTGATCCATGGTACAATAGTTGCTCTAGAACACAGATGCACCTCAAATTCACATTCTGTAGACTTCATAGATTCACGGAATTAGAGAAGAGTAAGGATTGTAGGAATCGCTTGACACAACCTTCATACTTGTGCTCATACATGCTTAGTCACTCAGTTGTGTCTGACTGTGCAACCCCATGGATTATAGCCAGCCAAGCCCTTCTATCCATGGGATTTTTGAGGCAAGAATACTGGAGGGGCTTATTGTTTCCTCCTCCAGGGGATCTTCCTGACCCAGGGATCAAACCTGCATCTCCTGTGTCTCCTGCGTTGCAGGTGATTTTTTACCTGCCAAGCCATCAGGGAAGTGGGTACTTGTGCTCAGTGGAAACCAAAGGCCAAGAGTGTTAGGGGTACAGCCCTGGGTAGATTCTATAGTCTTTGACTCCTAAAGTGCTTCCTATCTCATGGCCAACATTTACCAAACCAGCAGCCCTTAAAGATCACCTCTGACATGTAGGTACCCAAAGATAGTCTACAAATCATTTTGTGGGTTTATTTATTCTTTTAGTATAATTTCAGTACCAACTTAAGCATTTTCACATATATTATCTTATTTTGACCTCATAATAATTAGGAGAAGAATCTTTAAACCTATTTCATAGACGATAAACTGAGACTCAAAGAAGTCAAGAGACTTTCTTATAGTTTATATAGTTAGTACTGGGTAGGCCCAGGATTTAAGCCCAGTCTGCTAGTGCACATGTGCACTCAGTTTTGTCCCACTGTTAGTGATCCCATGGACTGTAGCCCACCAGGCTCCTCTGTCCATGGGGATTTTCCAGGTAAGAATACTGGAGTGGGCTGCTGTTTCCTACTCCAGGGAATTTTCCTGACCCAAGAATTGAACCAGTGTCTCTTGCATCTCCTGCATTGGCAGGTGGATTTTTACCACTGCACCACCTGGAAACCCCATTAAACCCTGTCCATCTGACTCTAAACCTTTGCTGATTCTGTATGCCATGGTGCCTCCACTCTTCAGAAATCAGTTAGGTGTTGATCAAAAATAAGGAACTAGAGGGGACTTCCCTGGTGGTCCAACGGTTAAGAATCTGCCTCGCAATGCAGGGGACACAGGTTTGATCCTTGGTGGGAGAACTAAGATCCTACATACCATGGAGCATTAAGTCCACATGCCCTGGAGGCTGTGTGCCACAACTGAAAAGTCCGTGTGCTGCAATGAAAGACCCTGCAACTGAAACCCAAGGCAGTTATAAATAAATAAACATTATAAATAAATGTTTATAAAAAAAAAAAAAGAAGGTATTGGAAAATCAGACTGACAAGTTCAAAGGTCCAAGGAATTAACATGTACAGGAGTGGGGTGCTCACCAATGGACACAATATCCTCCATATCTGACAGTCATGACTTCTAGTACTTCCCTCCTTCAGCATTCATGCCTCCATAACAGAAGACGAAAGGACAAGAGCATTTTTCAAAGAACAGATCAATTCCATTTGAGGGGAGGGGAAAGCTGGTTCTCACATAAGATTGTTTTTTTTTGCAGCAGTGATTCATTCTATCAAAGGCATCACTGCTGCCTTTGATATGGACACTATCTTTATCAGCCCCTTTGGAGTCAATCTTGAACCCATGTATAATTTGATTAGCCAGGTGAAATTCTTCACAGTTCTCTAAACAACTTCAAATGCTTCTGGATAACTTGAACTTATGTTCTTGGGACCAAAAAGAAGTGACGCACCCAATGTTTAAATCCAGGAGTGGCTGCAAAGAGTAGTACTTCAAAGAACTCCACTCGAGACAATTTCTTAAAATGTGTATATTTTTACTGCCTGTTGACTTATGGTTCTTTGCCATGGTGAGGATTTATTACCCTTTAAAATGCAATTCTGGACTCCAAATCTATTGCATACTCTGGTTTCAAGAAACCCTGATAAAGTCCTCTGAACAATTCAACTGAGGAGAGGATGAGTAACCTTCTCGGCTTGCCCAGGACTGAAAGAGTCCTAGGGATTTGGGTCATTCCATTCTAAAATCAGGAAATTTCTTGGCAAACCAGAATAAACTAGCCACGCTAATATAGAGATGATTTTGAAGGGTAAATCTTTTGTCTTACTGTCTGTAGAACCAACGAGCAATGCAGGATGGATGATAACTGTCCTTTCATGTCTTTCTTTAAACATCATATTTTTATAGGGATGCAGAAATCCCAAAGTATAAATGTGTGACAATAAACACAATAGATCAAACAGTGATTCTTAATACCTCCAAATGCATGTGAAATACAGCAAGCAAATGAAGAGCAAAACTGCCACAGGTGACAATGATTCACTTCAATATGTAAAGGCCTGGCAGGGACGTCTACATAAAAGGGAGTCTCTAGCAGTCAGCTCTCTGGTATTTGATTCATTGCTATGAATCAAAATGTGCCAGATTTCACTCTTATAATGGTGAGGGGCAGGGGTGCTTCAGTCCCAAGCTCCTTGTCCAGACTCTTACCTCGGCCTACATCCACCAGTGGTAGAATGGTCAGCCCAGCTGATATGCACATTAATTAAATCTTCAGTAGCAGCTGAAGAGAGGAAGCCAAGCCTGGTGAGAGCCTAAATTTCTTTAATCCTTTCTGAAGAATATAAAGAGTTAAAGTTTTACCAATCTGGCCTCTAAAAATTCCTTCAAATCTCAGCCCTGCCGTGTTAATTGATTGATATCATTTATAAGTAATCTAATAATGTTTAATATTTTAAAATGGGAGTTGTTGAAAATATATGGCCATACTAATCTCTATTGAAGAATATTTTTGTAATTATCATATATGATTTCAGGTCAGGATAGAAATCTGTTTTGTTGTTTGAACAATCTTCAGATACCTTATTTTAGCATTTATAATAAGATGGATTTAGAAAATGAGTAGTTTTGAGCCAGTGGATGATGCTGAATTATAAATTCATCATCCCACAAATATACTCCAATCACAGTGCTAGATGGTAGGAGGAAAGAGAAATAGTGGTGAACAGAGAAATGGTGCTTGCCCTCCCCCACTGGCTTTGCATTTAGTGGGAAGCCTGATATAAACAAGTAAATAAATATGCAAAAATAATTTCAGACTGTGATAAATAAAAATTAATATAAATCTACTTTCAGGTTTCATATCATTTTATCTATAGCTCTTTGAAGCATTTATCACAGCCTATGAAACCTCAACATCATATATTATTCAACAACAATTTTTTTTTTCTCAACTCAGTCTTTGTTACTTCCTGCTTCATTAAAAAAAGCCTTCATGAAGAATGATTTAACATTACATCATAATTTTCCTATCAGAGGAACTACATTATCCACCTTAGGCTATTAAAAATTCTTCATTACTTTTTATCATTTTATTCAATACTTTAAAAACTTTGGAGACAATTTACAACATCAAAATGCCAGGCCTTACAAATAAGTTAGAAGTGCAGTTTCTCACCACTCATGAGGCCTCCTTTCCTTGCTAATAAGGTTAACACCTGTTCTTTCTGGTTCCTGGTTCCTAGAACAAATAGAAGAATAAAGAGAGAAATCTGTTCTGTCTCTCTAAGTACCAATACAACCAGTGCCGCATGCTGGAGAAGGGACATGGAAAACAAAGCTGCATTAAGGGCACAAGAAGGCCCAACTGGCTTCTCTTGAGAGAACAGTCTTAGACTGGCTGCCCCTCCCCTACCCAGCCTCCATGCCTCCCTCTGTCCTTCCCCGTAGTGACAGCTGCCACCCCCACCCACCCCCGCCCAACGTCCATCTTTCCTAAGAGCCTTCTCCTCAGGTAAGTTTAATCTTCAAGCAGGACTCAAACTCCCTCATATAAATGCGTCAGAGATTGATGACAATAAAGATTGATTTAATAAGAATCAAAGTCGTTAAGAAATGAAACTCTGAGCATAAGGTCTAGCACTGGTGAGTGACGGAGGTAGTATGTATTTGGCCAGCCCTGGAGAATCCCAGGGATGGGGGAGCCTGGTGGGCTGCCGTCTATGGGGTCGCACAGAGTTAGACACTACTGAAGCGACTTAACAGCAGCAGCAGCAGCAACAGCAGAGATCTTGCCTAGGCTTCCCTGGTAGCTCAGATGGTAAAGAATGTGCCTGCAATGCAGGAGACCCGGGTTTGATCCCTCAGTTGGGAAGATCCCCTGGAGGAGGGCATGGCAACCCATTCTGCTACTCTTGCCTAGAGATTTCCATGGACAGAGTCTGGCAGGCTGCAGTCCATAGGGCTCCACAGAGTCGGACACAACTGAAGCAACTAAGCAGCAGCAGCAGAGAGCTTGCCTAAAAACCAGCTGGAAATAGGACTCTGGTTGCTTCTGATGCAAATAGTGTGGCATTCCACAGTCATGATACAACATCAAGTAACACTGTTTTCTTTTTTTTATTGGAGTAAAATGCTTTACAATGTTGCATTAATTTTTGCTGTACAACAAAGTGAGTCAGCTGGTATATACATATATCCCCTCCCTCTTTAGCCTCGCTCCCACCCCTTTCCCATCCCACCCCTCTAGGTCATCACAGAGCACCAAGGTGAGCTCCCTGTGCTATATAGCAGCTTCCCACTGCTGCTGCTGCTGCTAAGTTGCTTCAGTCATGTCCTACTCTGTGTGATCCCATAGACAGCAGCCGCCAGGCTCCGCCATCCCTGGGATTCTCCAGGCAAGAACACTGGAGCGGGTTGCCATTTCCTTCTCCAATGCATGAAAATGAAAGGTGAAAGTGAAGTCGCTCAGTCATGCCCGACCCCCAGGGACCCTATGGACTGCAGCCCACCAGGCTCCTCCATCCATGGGATTTTCCAGGCAAGAGCACTGGAGTGGGGCGCCATTGCCTAGCTAACTATTTTACACATGCTAGTCTATATATGTCAGTGCTTACCTTCCCAGTTTGTCCCACCCTTCCTGTCCCCCCAGTGTCCACATGTTTTCAACACATTATAGAGTGACACCCAGGCAAACTACTCAACTGAAAAAAATATCACTGTAAACACACTCAGTCCATCTTGGATCATCTTGTGTAACAGTTTTCCAATGTACTGAAATGTCTCCATCTAATGTATTGTTCAGATTTAGATTTTTTTGTGTGCTGACATTTGTCTGTCCCTCTAGGCAGCACTTTCCTCTGAGTCAGTACATGGGAAATATTGTCAGACAGCCTCTTGACTATTAAGCATAAATTAATCTTTCCAGGAGTCATTACAAATGTTTTGTTCTGAATGCCTTTAATGTGATTATTGTGGATAATAATAATAGCCATTATGTAACTGGATATTTCCCACATACCAGGTGCTCTTCCTCACGTCGCTGCTCATGCTCACAACAGCCTCCACATTTGTTATTATTATCCCTCTTTCTGGAGTTGAAGAAATCACCCAAGGTCATACAACTGCAAAGAAACTCTCCTAAAAAAAAGCCTGTCAAGGTTTTCATTCCTGCACATGTTAGGGACAATAAAGCAGGAAAGGTACTGTGTTCTGGCTATTACATGGGGCACGTTAAGGCACCAGGTTAATAGATAAGTACCTTTTAAAACCTCTGTGTTCTCTGAAGAATATTTATGAGTCTGGAGGTGAGTCAAGAATGAAACAGCCTATTGAAGAATGTAAGAACTATAATCAGCGCTATGGGACTCAGCAGAAACGGCTTAAACAGAGGAAAGACAGTTCCAATTTAGACTCACCCTTTCCAAAAAGCAGGCGATAATAGAGCACAACCTGACTGGCAACCACAGGTTTAAAGCAAGTGATGTCAGGACCAACCCTCCCTGGCAAACCCAACCTGTCCCAGACAAATTTTCAAGCGCTCACTCTTTACTGGGTGTTATTATTAACCTTGATATCATAGGATAAAGCAGGGATTCAGTCACCAGCGACCCGGGGGCGGCTTAAGTATGGGTCTCCATTCTGTCCTCCCTCCCACTCGCTCCATCACTGCTGCCGGCAAATCAGCCTAAAAATAGTCCTAACTACCGCTGGTATACATCATCCCAATCCACAGAGTCCTTTCACATACCTTATTCCATTTAACCCTGTGAAATAAGTATTATTAGTAGCCCCATCTCAAATGGAAGATGGTTCAGAGAGAAGTTGTAACTTTATTTATTTATTTTTTATTGAAGAATAGTTGAATTACAATGTTGTGTTAATTACTGCTGTACAGCAAAGTGATTCAGTTATACATGTATACATTCTTTTTCATATTTTTTCCATTATGGTTTATCACAAGATATTGAATACAGTTGCCTGTGCTATATAGTAGGGCCTTGTTATTTATCCATTCTATATATACCAGTCTGCATCTGCTAATCCCCAAATCCCAATCCAAGCCTCTCCCACCCACCTCCTCCTTGGTAACCACCAGTCCGTTTTCTATATCTCTGTTCTGTTTCACAGATAGGTTTATTTGTGTATGACTTACTTTAAATTACTCTGCCAAGAAGGACCAGATCCAGAACCACGTCCAAGTTTTCTGGGTCCTCTCTCTAATTCAAAAGGAGACCAAATGAAATCCCACCAAAGAAAATGTGGCATGTGATATCATTTGCTCTACTTTATCTCCAGCTTTAAGATTAAAATTAATAACAGTCTAGTAGATTTAACGGTTTCCTACCATTAACCTACCCACCTTCAACAAACACATCTAAGCCCCACAGGACTAATATCTTGTAACTTAATTTCATTCATGAGAGTTTGAGCAGAACATTGCTCTCCATCAGTTTCTCTTCCCCCTGCCCCCAGAGGTTTATAGATAATGCACATGAGCATCAGTGTTAGATGTGTACACGAGAAGATAAATCCTCCTACCTGTCCTATGTAGGCCTGGGGTTGATTTTCACTGCTTAGTTACAAACTTCTGAGGGAGACAGCTTTTATAAAGCACACACACACACTCTCAGTGTTCTTTGTCTCTACAGTACAGGCAATAGTACTCAGTCTAACTATTAAGATAGAAGCTCATCCTCAATGGAAACAGCTTCTGTTCATTTAGAAGTGAAAAGCAAGAGAAGAATTTTAAATGACTACAATGACTACTTAGGTTAATGGTCAGTAATCCAAGAACCAATGATCAGGTTTGTGGATTTTCTCTGTTCCTACATTGCCTCCTCTTATTGCCTACTTGACATTTTAGTCTTCATTATTACCTCCTGCAGAGGGTGTTAAAGAAAAAGAATGGAAGTGAGATTCAAAATAAAACTTTAATGAATGATTATTAAGGACCTTCTTTGTGCCAGACCTGTTTTTCTAGTCCCCCTGTCCTGGATGCAGGAATCTGGTCAAAGGGCCCTCAGCCTGAGCTGAGGATTGGAGACTGGTCACCTCCTCTTGGCAGAGAACTCGAATTCTGGTTCTGGTCTGGTCTGATTTCTGGTGGGGCCGAGTTCCAGTCCTCCGTTCTCTGGAGGCCCAGGGAAAAGTCCCATAATGCCTGGGTATCTGTAGGTGGCAGGAGACATCTGTAAGGCCACCCCTTTCGCCCCCTGCCCCCCGCCTCCTCCCGCTTCTTCTTTCAACCTGGCTTCCTTTCCTCCCTTGAAATCTTTGATGTTAGTACTTGGATCTGAAGTTCTGTGTCTCTATAAGAGGTTTTCTGAGAGACTGTATTTTTGTATTTAAGGGCTTCCCTGGTGGTGCAGAGGTTAAAGCGTCTGCCTGCGATGTGGGAGACCTAGGTTCGATCCCTCGGTCGGGAAGATCCCCTGCAGAAGGAAATAGCAACCCACTCCAGTATTCTTGCCTGGAAAATCCCACGGACGGAGGAGTTTGGTGGGCTACAGTCCACGGGTCACAAACAGTCGGACACGACTGAGCGACTTCGTTTTCACTCTCACTTTGTGCCAGACACTGAGATAGGTATGAGAGTCCTAATTAAGTAATACATGGTCCCTGTATGTGGATTGGTGCAATAAATGCTTCACTAAAGACATGTATAAAATGTTATGAAAACTCTGGTAAAAGAGCAATTAGCCTGGAAAGAAGGGTAGGAGATAAAAACAACAGATAAAATAACACTTCTGATGGGACTTGGAGATGTTGAAGTCTAAGAGGAAACAAGGGAGGAAGGATGAGGAGAAAAGAGGGTGAACGGGGACAGAGGATTGTAGGCAGCAGGGTTTAGAAGTATGCATGTGCTCTGAGAACAATGAGTCTTTGATATCACCCTAATGAACACAGGAGACAGATGACACTGGGGTGATTTCATGAAGGGCTATGTGGATGGTGACCATATATCCTGGTTTCTCTGAGTTAGTTCCAATTTACGGCACAATTTCATTTATTATGCTATTTTATTAAATACTATTTTAGTGTAATTATGATAGCACTCCCTTTTACTCTCAAATGTATTTTGGTCTGGGCAATAAATTGTAGGTCATGTGTATCAGACTCTCCTCTGTCCATGGGATTTTCTAGGCAAGAGTACTGGAGTGGGTTGCCGTTTCCTTCTCCAGGGAATCTTCCTGACCCAAGGATCAAACCCAGGTCTCCCGCATTGTAGACAAACTCTTTACCATCTGAGCTACCAAGGAAGTCTTCACCCACGGCAGACATTACTAAATTATCGTGGTATACATTCCCGGGAAAGCCCACACTTGTATTCTGAACCTTCTTAGAAGTATCGCTCCAGACATAGATTGAAACTGGATGTACATATTCCTTCCACAGTATGGGCCAGATAGGGTACAAACTGGCAGCTCACAAACTATATCTAGATGGCATTTGTATTTTGTTTGGCCCACACTAGATTTTCTAAAATCCTAAAGCCAACATTTACTATCACAAGATTTAACTTAGAAATCTATTTTTCTGGCTTTATGTGAGAAATGGAAAAATCCAGCAACATAGGACCTGTGTCCCACCATACGGACAACTGGCTGAAGCTGGATGGTAATACTACTGTTTTGTCCAAACGCTACCTGAGTTCATCAGCCAGCAAGATGTCCCTCAGTGATCCTTTCTTCTTAGCACCCACACCCATGTAGTCCCCTCCCACACTCTATCCAGTCTGGTAGATATAACCAACAGAACAGTACAGAAGTGATACCATACCACTTCCATGTCTGTGTCATATATCGATGTCACAAAACACACTGTGACTCTGTCTCTCTTGTGTCACTTGCTCTGGAGGAAATCTGCTGGCATGTTGTGAGGAGAGGAGCACATGGTGAGAAGGTGCAACAGCCGTGTGAATAAACCTATTTGAAGTGGATACTCTAGCTCCAGTCAAGTATTCAGATGACTGAAGTCCCCATAGACATCTTGACTGAAACCTCATAAAAGATCTGAGCGAGAACCACTCAGCTAAAATGCTCCCAGACTCCCTACACTCAAACACTGTGTAAGAAATAGGGTTTGTTGTTTTCAGCTGCTAAGTTTTGGAGCAATGTGTTACACAGCAGTAGATAATTAATACACCAACACAACTGAGTTTCTTACAATCTACTTGCCTGTACCAATTCTGTTACTTACATTACGCTAAAGACAGTTGCGGTTACATCCGGGCTGTAGAGGAAGTAGTATTGTTGAGGATTCTAAGCAAGAAAATGAGATGGTTAGATCTGGCTTTCCTCATAGTAAAACTGATGGTAAGAGACTGATGTGTGTTGTTCAGACAAGGTTAATACTTAACACTGGCATGTCTGAAAAGGCAGAGTCACAAGGAGGTTCAAGTTTCCTGAGAAGCTTATGAATAGATCTTGCAACCTAACACAGTGGGGATGTGATACTGTATTATGTCTAAGAGAGTAAGCTCTAGAATGAGAATATGTGAGTTAGAGCCCTTTATGAGAATATGTGAGTTAGAGCCCTTTATATACAAATTTTATATAAATTTTTCAAGTTACTTATTACAAATAGCCTTTGGTTTCCTTATCTGAAAAATGGGACTTGGAATGCATTCGGCTGCAAATAATTGACTGGCCACTAACAAAGGCTTCAAAAATTATTTTTCTTACATAACTGGAAGTACAGTGGTAAGCAGTTGCTGGACACAGTTTGTCTATTTAACAATACCATCAGGATCCCAGATTTTTCTGCCTTTTAACTCTACCTCTCTTAGCATGTTGGCTCCTTGCTTTATGTTTCCAAGATGGCTACTGCTGGTCCATCACATTTATACCTAAGGCACAAAAAAATGGGGATAGGCTAAGAGCGTTACTCTAGTCTGTGTGTCCCATTTCATCAGGAAAGAATAAAACTTCCAAGAAGCAGGCCCCACCCACAATCTTCTGCTTACATCTCATTATCAGATGAGAACTGGATCACAAAGCCACTTAGTAGTGACAGAGGCTGGTAAAGTGAGTATTTAGTTGGATACACTAAAACCCCATGAAAAATTTGGTTCTGTTAACAAAAAAGAAGAGGGGATAATGAATTTTAGATATTCAGTTGCCCTAAATGGTACAGTCAACTTCAGATTATTGATATAAGGGTTACAATAAACTGAGGCATGCTTTAGAATATAGTGCCTGGCATGTATTAATAGTAAGAGCACAATAGATGGTAGCTACTGAAATTACAATAGTCCAGGCACAACTTGCACTAGATTCAACCTTGCACTAGAACATGGCAGAGGGAATCATTCTGACACCCAGTTAAGCTGAAATTCTTGAAAACAAAGACAGGTGAAACTGTTAGTGAAAAATAAAAGAATTTGGCTTTGTTTTTTATTACCTTTATTTCTTCTTTCTTTTAGAACCACTGACGTGTGTCTATTTTCCACATCATCATCTCTTTTCTTTCTAGTTATTTTATAATTGTGTGCCTTTGTTAGAACTTCAGTACTTTATTTTTTTTTAAATCTAAGGGAAATATAAAATTCGTGTTCTTAAATCTAATTGATAAAAAACCTGTTACAGAAACTTTACCTCCTAATTAATAGCCTGCACAATTATATAATCATATAATGCTGGGCACTGTGATGTGCTCTTTGCATATCTTTGTTTTCTTTCTTTTTCTATATAAATTTATTTATTTTAATTGGAGGCTGATTACTTTACAATATTGTAGTGGTTTTGCCATACATTCATATATTTGTTTTAGAGACAGCTTGCCAGTGGATAACTTTCTATGAAGAAATAGAAATATCTCCTCTGTTCATGCTAAAATTAATTGCAATACTGTAGTCATATGATATGAAATGTTTCTAGAACTACTAGCAGGCAACACAACTACCAGGAACCCAATGACACATTTAGCTGAACCCATCTCCAGGCACTTTCAGGGCGGATCAAACAATCGGTGGACCCACCATACATTTTTCTAACCACAGAAAGTGGTTTAGAGGCCAGGATTCAAAAACCATTGGCAGCTGTGTAATTACATAGTGTTAGAGACCAGAGAGGTAAGTGGCGTGGGATATAGACTGAAAGGGAAAGGAAGGAATTGGAATATGATACCCCCCATTTCAAGCCCTCATTACACCCTCCTGGTCCTTCCCAAACACACTCCTCTAAAATTTGCTTAGTAAGGGGGAAAAAAGTGAGCAAAATTACAGAAGAGAGCCTTCCAAGTTCTTTCTAGATATGTACAGCATCGTTTAGCCTTTCTGTATTTTCCATTTTTTTTTATTATAAATATGTATCACATTTGTGATCAGAGGAAGAAAAAGGACAGAATATTACAAAACAGGGCAATAAAGGATTAAGTGGCCTAAGTTCCTTTATGTCTCTGACCTGATAGGGTCAAAGCAATTCTCCCCTCTCCCTCATGAAATTTGAGTTTCCACCCTAAAGTATGAAATATCATTCCTTTACCTTTCACTGCTTCAGTTTATGATAAACTCAGGGTCAGCAGTTACATGACTGACCTGGAATGATTTCGCATTGCTGCATGTGGCGCCAGGCTTGGGGCAATGAACTGGAGCAAATGACTGTGTAAGCAGCTTCTGGAAAGACCAAATTGTAGAGCTGCTACAGACAACTTACTCTCTTTTGTTATTTCTGATTAGATCTTTTCATTTTTTTGTTGTTGTTTTTTCTTAGAGGAGGCAAGGGTGTTTCATTGAAGCTTGGAGGAAATGGCTGAATTTTAATGGAATCTAATTGGCTCCCATGGTTATCTCAAAGGAGCTGTGGTCATAAAAGTTAATTAAATTAGATTCATTTGCATATTCAAGACCATTCCCTTCCCTTACTTTAAAACCAGAGAAAGAGAAGATGTGTCCCCTGCTTCCTGAACAGGACACACAGCAGTGTCCAGATCGCTTTCTTTGTATGCTGGGAATTATTCTAAGTGGCAGTTTATTTTTTTAATCCTCTACATAGGTGAGTATCAACCCAAGAGTTAAACTGGTATGCATTGCAGTTCTTGTTTTCAAATACAGAGCTAGTCTTTTATAGAAAGAGCTTCTCCGTGCTCAAAGACTGAGGTAATTTTTCCAAACAAAAGGTGAATTCAGAATGTTCAGTAGATAAGAAACGAGCAACAGATACAGCCCCAGGACTGGCCTGTTTGTGTGTGTCCTGGCATGTTTATCAGCAACAGCAGTGTCTATAGCTTTATTATGGGTCAGAGGGATGGAACAATGGGACTTTACAAGTAGCTGTCTAGTCTAACCTGCTGCCTGTGGTAGGCCCAAAATAACCAGCTGAAATGGAACTCTGGCCTGTTTTCTGAAGCCTCTGGGGAAGGCTTCCTCTATATTCCAACCCATTTTTAACAATCCTTAATATCACACCAGAAAGCATTCCCTTGTGTCAAACCTATAACCCCTCTGCTCCTGATTTAGTGTTGATCCTGTGCGGGCAGTGCAGGTGTGGGCAGTCAAGTTCAGCCCCCACCCCAGCACCTACCTTCTTTGAACATTTCCTTGGGACATCAACGAGTGCCTAGGTCAGGCTCAATGGATTAAAGGCAGCATGTGCCCTACTTCCCCCAGCCACTCTTGCCTGTTAATACACAAAAAGGTATATCATTAACATCATTCAGTTTATGATAAACTCAGGGTCAGCAGATATTGAGTGACCTGGAACGATTTTGCATTGCTGCATGTCTTCCTATAAGGGAAGACAAGGTTGATTTTATTTTTAGTGCTTTTTTTTCTTTAATGAACACAAATATGCCAGGCACTATGCTGAGTTCTTGAGAAACAACGGTGGACAGGACAGACCAAAGCCCTGCCCTCATGCCTGAAACTCAGACATACTACAAAGTAATTACAAGTGGAGTGAGCATTTCAAAAAAGTGCTGGTTACTAAGAAGTCACACAACAGGCTGAGCTAACATATTAGGAGGACAGGGGAAAGCTTTCTGGATAAAGTGATATTTCACCTAGAACCAGAAAGAGAAATAGGATTTATCAAAGTGGGGAAGGGCATCCATGGCAGAGGGACAAGCATATGCAAAGGCCCTGTCAGAGAAAGAATGGCCTGTTTGAGTGTGTTCAGAGTGTCCAACTCTTCATCTGGAAAATGAGTTTAGCTGTGGACCCCTCCTAATTCACATTCTGGAATAATTTAGCAAATAGTCCCCACACAGTTCAGTTCAGAAGTGGGTCACATTAGTAGCAAGCTAGCCTACATTTGGGAGTAAAAGGAAGAGCTATTCAGACACAAGCCATTAGGCTTTCTCCAATTCATATTTTTTTTATTGTGGTAAAATATACCTAACATAAAATTTAGCATTTTAACCACTTTCAAGTATAAAATTTAGTGGCGTTGATTACATTCAGTTTGTACAGCCATCACCACTATCTATTTCCAAACTTTTTTCACCCCAATTGACTGCTATTTTTACAGTGAATATAGTTTCTCTTTTTTCCCCCAGTTTGATTGCAATAGATTGACATACAACATTGTATTAAAGGTATACAACATCATGATTTGATATATGCATATATTATGAAATGATTATCACAATAAGTTTTGTTATCTCCAATTCACTTTTAAACGAGGCTGGGCAAGTCTACAAGTGTCCTTACAACCCATGAACTTGATTGTCTGTCATGACTCCTGATTTGGACCTTAAGAGACCAGGCACTGCTCTCAAAGTAAATGATGCTTCTTACACCTTGTATAAAAATGAGTACAAAGGAGGCTTCCTTGGTGGTCCAGTGGTTAAGATTCCACCTCGCAATGCAGGGGACACAGGTTCAATCCTTGGCCCAGGAAGAGCCCACATATTGTGGGGCAACTAAGCTCCAGCACCACAACTACTGAGCCTGCACTCCAGAGCTGGAGAACCTCAACTACTGAAGCCCACGTGCCCTAGCGCCCATTCTCTGCAACAAGAGAAGCCACCACAGTGAGAAGCCTGCTTGCAGCAACTAGAAAGCACACCCCTGCTCTCTGAAACTAAAGAAAGCAGTCACACAGCAACAAAGACCCAGCACAGCCAAAAGTAAGAATTAATTACATTAAAAATTTTTTAACTGAGTACAAAGGGTAAAAATAATCTGTTCAGTAAAAGTCTACATAGTTGTCTGCTCCCTCCACCTCTAGCAAAGTCCTCTTGTTCAAGATCCTAATGCTTAATACCCCAAATGTACTGAGCCCCACCTGTGTGCCTTGCACTGAGCTAGTTGCTTTGCACTTGCCATTTGACAAGTGGTTGATATTATTCCCGTTTTACAAATAAAGAAATAGGCTACAGTGAAACCAGACTTTCGACCCAAGTCAGTCTGCCTTAAATATTTGGTTTACCTTCTCTACCTAACTGCTTTCCCAAACATAGCCAGAGGGGAGACCTGGGAAAAAGGGGGTTGAAAAATGAAGGAGAGCAAAGAAAGACAGAAATTGAATCCGAGCTCTCACTGCTCAGCCTACCTCAGACTTGTGACTGGTTTTGTCACATACCTTCTAGCATCTCCACTTCAATTTTTCTTCTCTCTCTAGCCCATGGAATTGATAGTATTTACTGCCCCACTTTTCAAGGATAACATGTGGCTCAATTACTTAATGAAGTCCTTAGAGCATCATGGTGTTTAGCAGGCAGAAAGGCTTAACAGCCCAAGGAAGGGCTGAGCTCCCCCTACCTTAGGGGGTAACAGAAGGCCCTGGAACTATGAGGACAGGTGAACTGCCCACCCTCCAGAAGCCTTTGCCATGAGTCTTGAGAGAACCAAAAATAAACGTTAAGACAAGGGAATGGTCGGGTAAATTAATATGAAGAGTTCAGATTCCATTTTCTTTTTCCCTCAAGAAGTGTGCAGTGAGAAATGGGTTAAAAATACCAATAGCCAACTGATGCTTGTCTTATAAAAAGAGCATCCTGTATTATACAAGAAGGCTATAAAAAAAAGGCGGAAAAAAAGTCAGAGCAATGACAGGAGCAAACATACTAACACCACAGGAATTTTAAAGGCTCAAAAGAAAACCATATTGTGATATAATTTTTAAAAAATAGGATTCTAAATGTGAAGATTTTATCTTGGTTTGCAGGGCCCTCTATGGCTTACCTCTCCAGCCACATCTCTTCTGCCACCATGAACAACTCTAAAGAAATGCTTGAACTCCTTTTATTTGCTCTCATCCTCTCTAGCTGTTTCTCTCAGGCCCTTACTTCCCTTCTCTGACACATTAGACTAGGCAGAGTCTCGCTATTTATACCTTCTAACAGTTCTGTGCTCACCTTATTATTATCCTTGTAAATACTGTTGAACATCTGCTTTCCTGCTAGATCTGCCCTCCAAGGGCAGAGTCCATGTCTGCCTTGCTGATTGCTATACTGCCAACCTTAGCATCAGATCAGATCAGATCAGATCAGTCGCTCAGTCGTGTCCGACTCTTTGCGACCCCATGAATCGCAGCACGCCAGGCCTCCCTGTCTATCACCAACTCCCGGAGTTCACCAAGACTCACGTCCATCGAGTCAGTGATGCCATCTAGCCATCTCATCCTCTGTCGTCCCCTTCTCCTCTTGCCCCCAATCCCTCCCAGAATCAGAGTCTTTTCCAACGAGTCAACTCTTCACATGAGGTGGCCAAATTACTGGAGTTTCAGCTTCAGCATCATTCCCTCCAAAGAAATCCCAGGGCTGATCTCCTTCAGAATGGACTGTTGAATCTCCTTGCAGTCCAAGGGACTCTCAAGAGTCTTCTCCAACACCACAGTTCAAAAGCATCAATTCTTTGGCACTCAGCCTTCTTCACAGTCCAACTCTCACATCCATACATGACCACAGGAAAAACCATAGCCTTGACTAGACGAACCTTTGTTGGCAAAGTAATGTCTCTGCTTTTGAATATGCTATCTAGGTTGGTCATAACTTTCCTTCCAAGGAGAAAGCATCTTTTAATTTCATGGCTGCAGTCACCATCTGCAGTGATTTTGGAGCCCAGAAAAATAAAGTCTGACACTGTTTCCACTGTTTCCCCATCTAGTTCCTATGAAGTGATGGGTCCAGATGCCATGATCTTCGTTTTCTGAATGTTGAGCTTTAAGCCAACTTTTTCACTTTCCACTTTCACTTTCATCAAGAGGCTTTTGAGTTCCTCTTCACTTTCTGCCATAAGGGTGGTGTCATCTGCATATCTGAGGTTATTGATATTTCTCCCGGCAATCTTGATTCCAGCTTGTGTTTCTTCCAGTCCAGCCTTTCTCATGATGTACTCTGCATACAAGTTAAATAAACAGGGTGACAATATACAGCCTTGACGTATTTCTTTTCCTATTTGGAACCAGTCTGTTGTTCCATGTCCAGGTCTAACTGTTGCTTCCTGACCTGCATACAAATTTCTCAAGAGGCAGATCAGGTGGTCTGGTATTCCCATCTCTTTCAGAATTTTCCACAGTTTATTGTGATCCACACAGTCAAAGGCTTTGGCATAGTCAATAAAGCAGAAATAGATGTTTTTCTGGAACTCTTTTGCTTTTTCCATGATCCAGCGGATGTTGGCAATTTGATCTCTGGTTCCTCTTCCTTGCATAGTTGTGAATAAATGAATGAATACTGGTGGCCATCTAGGTTTCAATCGCTAACATCATGACAAGCAAGCAATGGTTTCTCTAGTTCTTGTATCTGTCAAAGTTTAACAAGAGAAGCATAACCAGTGAGAAGTTTTTATTTTTTTAATCTGTCCATTTATTTATTACAAAGAATTGTCTTACACAGTTGTAGGAGCTGGCTCAGCAAGTCTGACATCCACAAGACAGGGTGTCGAGAAGGGACATCACAAGTAGGCTGGGAACCCCCAGAGATGAATTTGGTGATGATAGTATCCTGTGGAAGCCAGAGCTCTTGGTCCTGGAGCTGCATGCATACACTTGGCCCAAGAGTGAGTGGAACTGCGGAAAGAACCAGCTGGAAAGACAAGCAATTACAGGCCCAGCTGCAGCTCCATATAGGCAAATGAGCAGATCAGCAACAGCATGTGTGTTTACTAGAACATAGAAGAAGATTCTAGAACTTTTAAGCTCTGCTACATGGACTCTCTGATTTCAGGAAGGTTCTAACCCCTCTTTTTAAATGCCTTCTCTGAACTGGAAAAAGCTGGTGAAAAGGTCCAAACTTCTCTACTTGGGGTGTGACATACAATATGTTGACCACAGTTAACACTGCTGTATGGTATATTTGAAAGTTAAGATAGTAGCTCTTAAGAGTTCTCATAACAAGGAAAAAACAAAAACAAAAAAATGTGTATCTATATGAAATAATGGATGTTAACTTATTGTGGTAATCTTTCACAGTGTATGTATGTCAAATCATTATGCTATACACCTTAAACTTACACAGTGCTGTGTCAATTATATCTCAGTAAAACTGTAAGAAAAAAGCTTTCCTCTGATTGAGTTACCTAGAGCAATCTCCCTTATGATTAAAGTCAACTGATTCTGAGCTTTAATTACATCTCAAAATCCCTTCACCATAGCATCTAGATTGGTGCTTTGTTGAACAATTGGGAGAAGGTATATGTGTGCTACAAAATAGCTGCCCACCTCCCTTTCATTCTCCATTTTTTGCAAAAGACTCTCCCTTATAGCCCACCATCACCAGAAACATACTGAAAGGGAATTCTGGAGGATGTAATTCAGCCTAGCCAAGTGGGCACATCACAGGTCATACAGTAAGACAACTATCTTCTTAACCTTCAGTTTGACCCTGAATAAAAAAAGGAGTAACAGAAGCTAGTGATATTCAGAAAGGGTAGGGATTCCTTTGCTAGCAGAAGTAGTGCAGAGGCAAAGAAAATGAGCTCATCTAGATAGGAGTGCAGAGCTCACCATCCTAGAAGGGCATGTTCCCAAGAAGTGAAGGAGGTACAAGGGAGCTCTTGTAGCCAGAATGCCAGGTCATAGACATGTATTCCTATGAAAAGTTGAGGATCCCCCATTCCAGGTTTCCAAGTTGGAATATAGGAATTCATCAGTGAATGTCTGTTAAATGAATAAGTCAATCAATCAACAAATGAATGAATGCCTCCTTCAAACTCATTTATTAAAAAAAACTTAAGGCCCTAGGTGAAACTTTGTGGACTCTCATGGAAGGTCCCTAGGAATGGAAGAGATGGAAGACATACAAGGGTCAAAGAGCCCAGGCTACAGGCCAAGGGCTGTCTTAAGAAAGGTCACTTGACTGAAAGAGAGCAAATTATCTGTCGTCAGTCCCTTAGTGGGCACTGGATACTTCCCTGTTGCCATTTCTGCATTACCAGAGCCACACATGCACACAGGACACAATAGGCTTTGTGCAGCTTCCAACACAAAATTAGGAGCCAGAGCTGAGTGTCTAGCTGACAGTGACAGTTTGGTGATTACAGAAACCTAAGTGTGGTATATCTTGAATAATCAATGACTGAATCATGTGCCTTTAAGCTTAGCCTATGCCAAATGCCTCAGGGAGAGGTTTAAAAACACTCAGAATTTGCTCACTGGCTTAGAGTGATTGAGTTATGCTGTGGGCCACGGTAAATTCCTTGCATGGCTAAAAATAGATAAAGGGCAATTCAGTAACCCAGGGGAATTTTATCTGCCTCTTTCATGCGTCCAGAGATGCTGCTTACGTAAAGCCAAAATAAGCACCACCAAAAGGGCACTGAGAGAGATGGATAAAAGGTGACAATTCAAACAGAAACCAAGAAAACAAGCAAAGATCAGGACGAGTCCCTGTTGCAAAGATCTGAGCAAGAATTGGGCCTATGAAGATGATACAGTACTTTGAACTTTCTAATAGCTTCTAAGAGGCAAATTTAGAAATCTCTTCCTAGAGAAAGCCAGAGGCTCCAGCTGTTCTTACTCTACACATCAGGCATAGACCTTCCTCATAGGCTCTCAGGGAGTTACACTTCACCCTGGCAGAGCACACCTGTCTCCCTTCTAGAAACACTGGCTCCTCCCTGACTCAGGCAAAGCACCAGAAAGTCAATTAAGAACCATTTTAAAGTGTGATTCAAGCAACTCAGAGATAACCAAAGATACAGAAAAGTTCCAGGAGTTTCCCTTGGCCAAGTTTACCACTGAGTTATTTTATTATACAAGTGGTTTTTAAAGGAAATCATTTATCATAAGGTTGCAGGAAAGGTCTATTTCTGGTCTTCAGGCCCCCGCCCCACCCCTCCGGTGGAAATAGTCTAGGATTGGCTGAAGGTACCTCTGAGAGGCTGGAAATTCAGTTCTTGGTCAAGTGTGTCACTGTTTTAAAACATTCTAACAAACCCAACAGCACCATCTGTAAGGACTGCGTAATTTGCAAAATTTCTTGCTAAATCAGCTGGCCAAATGCAGAGCCAATTACTTTGGCTTCCATACAACACCATGCTGCAGTCGGGAAGTATTTTAAGTGGATAATAAGTAGTCTCTTCTCTCAATGACTATATTCAAATAACTTCCACTGCCTAAAATATGCGAAGTTCCCAGTCAAAGCTGCCTTTGGAACCCCTGCCCCTTAACTTAGAGCTTTAATCTTCACGGGGAAGTAGGGGGTGGGTAATTAGATCTCCCTTCTCCAGCAATATTTTTAAAAGCATTTGTCTAGCAAAGACCTCATACACTTCCCAGCTCACACATTCACATGCACAGCAGCACACACACAACACACTCAAAACACACACAGCTCACACTAGTTCTGAGATATGCAAGGCTTACTTACACCTTGCATCTAAGAATGGCAGCCAAATTTTCCCTTTATTTAGTTACAATATCTAAAATTATTTGGGGACAAAAAGCGGCCTTTTATTCTTAGTAAGGATTTACAGATAGGAACTATTTTTCTGCCTTTTTCCCCTAAGAAAAAGTTTCTGTTAGTTTTCCATGGACAATATTCTCTGTCTGTGTGTGTGGAGGCGGGGGCGGGCAGTGAGTAATAATAAAAATGGCAAACAGAAGTGCCCTATGTGAAGAAATCAAATTCAATACTCTTTATAGCCCACCTCCACTACCTCCATCTCTGTAAATTAAGGTATCAACAGATATGCAATAAATGCTTGCTCATTGGATTTACTAAGTGAGCTTCTCCCCCAGGTTACTTTAGAATCTTACCGCTCAACCTGCAGGCCACTAACACCACCACCAGCATCACAAGCTTGTCAGAAATGCAGACTCTCAGGCCCTACCCTAGACCTCCTAAATCAGAATCTGCATTTTACAAGATTTCTAGGAGACTGGCAAGCTACAATCCATGGGATCACAAAGAGTTTGACATGACTGAGCAACTAACACTTTCACTTCACTAGGACATTTGTAAGTAAACTAAAATCTGAGAAGCACCATTCTGAATACATCTTGATTCTTACACTGTTACTGTTAGTCTAGTAAATTCAGTCACTTCTCAAAGACTGTGTCTTGCTCAGGGACGTTCTCCTGGCGGCGAGTGAGGAAGAGCTGACGTTATCCGGCACTAACTGTGTGCCAAGAGTAGAGAGCACAGAATTAAAGTGATGCGAGTGACACAGCCAGCAAGGGATGGAGCTCGGTCGGAACCCAGTCTGCCTTCTGGGTCCACATCTTCCATCACTAGGCCGCTAGGCCAGGGGCTGCTAGTCAGCAGAGGCACTCACTAATGGCATTTGGGGCCTGGCAATCTTGTGGGACTGTCCCACATTCTATAGGACTTTTGACACCCCAGCCACCACCCACTAAGTGCACGGAGACACCCAGTATCCTGACAACCTAAGAGACCCCCACGCTTTACCTGACACCGTGGGGGCGGCACTAGTTCATGAACCAGTGTTGTATGGCATTTGTGTCGTGATTCGAGAAACTACTCTCTTGGGATTTGTTTCTTTCTTTACACCTTTTTTAACCTTTTTATAAAATTCTTTGACATTTGATTTTTCATTTCAACAGAAGGATATAACTATTGCCAGCCTAATCTATGCAGACTAAAATATAAGATCCTTGCCTTCTAGCAACTGACAGTCTCATCAGGGAAATAAGGCCTCAACAATTTAAGGCATTCAAGGATTAAGTCAAGAAATGATACACACACTCAAAAGACCTAGATTCATATTCTGGTTTTATGCTATTTATTACTTGTGAGCTGTCCCATCTGTAAAATGGGGACTTTATTAAATAATGCATGTGAATATCCAACACAGTGCCTGCAGCTAATACATGCTTAATAATGATAGCCATGCCCTCAATCACAATTTCCTCCAAATCAGTGAAGATATAGGACAATAGTGGGATGGAGAAAAGATGAAAATCTTTTGGAGCTTGCATTTACACAGAATGCCCTGGGGATTTTTGGATTTCTTCAGTATCATGACTTTCAAAGAAACGCAAAACAGTATAAGCCTACATAAAAGTTAAACTTCCTGCACCCAGGAGACAGAATATATTTATGACTAGTCAAGGTCTTTACGAAGCCTGAAAAAATAAATATTAATACGTGGCACTGCTATTGGACATATTTTTAATTTTTATTTCAATTCAAATCTGTCATCTAATTTATTTCCAGTTTCACTAAAATGCCTTTTAAGCCCAGACCTTGGCTAAATCACACAGCTCATAAATAAGTGTCCACATAGAAATGTGTTTAGTTCTTCAGTTTTACAAAGTCCACAATTTCAGCATAAAAGAGGACAAAAAAAGGATCCCAAAATATCTTAAAACGGCCAAGAAGTTTTGCTACTACTACTGAGTTAAAATAGCTTGCAGCAAAATTCTTGTTTCTACTGCTTTTTACCAAAAGGACTATAACACTTGGCAGAAAAGAATAATTAGCAATATCAATTAATTAAGGCCTTATCAACACTCCTCTTGTCACCACACTCACACTTTTGCTGTAAATAAGCTTTTGTGCCTTCATTAGAGTCATTAGCTCTTCGTATGTAAATAATAATGTTCTCGAATTTAAAATGATTAAATATCAGAGAAAAATTTCAGTCCACCCTTTCTGATCTAGCCAGGATATTAAAAACACAACATTATTGTCTTACTTAACCTAGCAAATTCAACACAACCAAATATATACTTCCAAGTATATACTTCCAAATCCATTAATTTCCAGATTCACCTTCCCTCCTGAGGATGTAAGCCAGAATGCTATCTTTGGTTATCACATGGACACACACACGCGTGCACGCGCACACATACACACACTATAATAATTAAAGAAACCACCCATTTCCTTCCTCCTGAGTTCCAGGAAGCCATGTTATTTCTGTGGACCATTTCTATTTGCCAACTGTTCTCCAGAGCTTCTAAGGGAAAATAAAATGTACTAGGAGCTACTCTTTAAATGACAGCCAAGAACACACCTCCCTTCAGAGGGAAAAGCACCATACTTTTTGCTGTTGTATTTATGGATGTATAAAAAAACTGTTTGTCTAATTATCTGTTTAATAGTTTTCCCCCAGCAACCTGTAAACTTTATGAGAGCAGGGAAAAGCCAGGTGGTTCCTTCTTAATGCATGTGTGTTGGTGTGTGTGTAAGACATACAGTCAGAGCATCTCATTAAAATCCTGACAGATTTAAAGTCCCACAGTCACCTGAAAAGAAATATTTGAAGGAGCTTCTAGTCTGTACAGGTGGGTAGATCCTTTGCATCATTCCCCTCTTATTTTGTCTCCTCTAATTACCCCATTTAAGTTAATGCTTCCCATCTTCCCTCATACCACACTGTTTACAATTGGCTTTTTAAAAAGTTTGTTTACATATTTCTCTCTTCATTTTAACTTCTCAGTGTGTTCACCTCTTCCATTTACCCCGAGGAAGGGGGCGGCTTCTTCCACCATTTTCCTTCTTCAGTGTTAACAATGCTGAATTAGCAATATAATCTCTAACAAACAACCATTTCCCACTGCTCAACCCCTGGTCTTATTATAACACAAGATAGACATATCTCAACCAAGTGTCATACACAGATCATTTTGTCATGAGACAAGAGGTAGGAGGTCCTTATTTCCTTCTGATATGAATCCAAGGCAGATATCTTCTGTCTCCCAAAAGGGAGCCGAGGCGATACAAAGCCCCAGAGCAACTCCTTTCCCTCTCAAATCCCTCCCAGAAGACCAAATTACTTTGTTAGAGAAGCTTCAAGCCGCCTCAAACCCCAAACAGGATGAAAGCTTTAGCAAGGTTTGTGTAACCGACACTTATTTTCCTCACTACAACCAACACAAAAAAATAATCTCCCCTTCCTGCTCCTCAGATGATGCCCTTCACTTCCTGTCCAGGTCAGATTCCGGCACTGGGGTCCACCCAGGGCGCCACTTCCTGCCGCTTTAGAGCACTCTTCATTTCCTGTGACCTTACTGCCAGTTTGCTCCTTGGGCTCGTGTGCTTCTGAGCCTGTCACATTGTTTGTTTACATCTTGCTTGTGCTTTACTCCTTCCGAATTTATCTCCCAGACCTGTTTGTCTCTCCTGGTTCTCTGCCCATTCACCAGCCTCACCCTTCCTTCAAACCAGCTCTTTCACAGAGTGATTCAATAACTAAAGCCAGAGCTTTTTAATATCCTGTTGACTCTGGTTTGCTCTATTAGCTTAATGGTAAAAATCACCACCACCTGCAGAATTCTCTCTTTTAAAGGCCTAGAACTTCACACTTCATTAGGAATATTTTATATCTGAATTGCACTGCTTATCAATTTGACAACCCACACCAGCATTCTTGCCTGGGAAATCCCATGGACAGAAAAACACGGTGGGCTACAATTCATGGGGCTGCAAAAGAGTCAGACACAACTGAACAACTAAACAATCAACTGTGAGCCATACCTTTGTTTTTTGTTTGCTTGTGTTGTTTGTTTTAACACAGCAAAATTGAACCTACCAGCTACCTCCTCTGACCTCCTAGGTTAAATTAGTTCCTCTAGTATTCTTTCTCATAATACGCTGTGTCGGTCAAGTCCTGCCCCAAAGCCACAGGTGCAAAGTCTTGCACCAAGGCCACAGAAGTGGAGTCCAGAAACAAGGTCATCTCCAGAACTGACTGAGCCCTTTTGTAATCATTGCCACAAGCCCCTCAATCATCACCAGCAGGCTTTCTGACCCCAAATTAGGCAAGAATGCCCACCCCGCTAGTAGTCGCCCTATAGTGCCCCAACCAATCACCTAATGGCAACTTTCCAGCAGAAATTTTCTAACTTAAGGCTATAAATATTGGCTACTAACCCACGAAAAGAATCAACTCTCCCTGGTCTGTCAGGCCCAATGTGCTTGCAGTGCCCAAATTATATCTGCTCTCTGTTCTTAATAAACTCACTCCTTTCTGAAATGCTCTGTGTCTGGAAATTCTTTTCCAATCCGTGTTCAGACTGCCTCAACATCCTTTACTTCTTGTATTTATGGGTGTGTAAAAAACTGTTTGTCTAATTACCTGTTTAATAGTTTTCCTCGGCAACCTGTAAACTTTATGAGAGACAGGGAAAAGCCAGGTGGTTCCTCCTTAAGCTGTCCTCTCTTCTGCCCTCCTCATTTTCTGTTGCCAGCACAAACACAGAGCTTGGCACATATTAGATGATTGAGAGAAACATATCAACTGCACCATGCACTCACAAAAAGAAAATGGGAACTATGGGAGGCGATGGATATGTCAGTTAGCTTCATTGTAGGGAATATTTCACAATGTTTACATATATCAAATCATCAAATTATATACCTTAAATATATATACTTAATAATTTTTTTTTCTTTTTTTTGGTTGAGCTGGGTCTTGGTTGCTGTGCACAGGCTTTCTCTAGTTGTGGCAAGTGGAGGCTACTCTGCATTCAGTTCCTGGACTTCTCATGGTGGTGGCTTCTCTTGCTGTAGAGCACAGGCTCTAGGCACACAGGCTTCAGTCGCTGCACCACCGGGGCTCAGTAGTTGCGGCCAACAGGCTCAGTTGCTCTGCAGCACGTGGAATCTTCCCAGATCAGGGATCGAACCCGCCGTGTCCTCTGCATTGGCATGTGGATTCTCATCCAGTGTACCACCAAGGATGTCCAAATATATATATATTTTTTTAATTGCCAATTATACCTCATAAAGCTGGAAAGAAAAAAAATGCATTTTGAATGGACAAATGAATGGATGATACCTTTCAATACCACACCTAGTTCTTATCTCCAACCACGTGGCAAGTTGGCCCTGGTAGGACCAGGGAAGCATATGGCCAGCCCCTGGTTGATTATATGGACAATGCTTCTGAGGTCCTTCCTGGAACAGCATTCAGGGCACGGTCCTGGTGGTAAGACTGTGCTTAACTGCAACAATGCCTCTTTCTTTAATATTTTCCAGGAAAAAATAACCTTCCTTTATAAATGTTCTTTGTCTTTGTGTCAATGTATTAAACTGACATCTCTGGGCTCTGTGGTGACAGGTTTTGCCATATATACAGGAAATTCTTCTTCAAACGTGAATAGAAGTTGGCAAAAGATTGCTTTTCTGCACTACTTTGCAAAAGCCACTAATGTGAGATGAGTTGCACAATAATAAATTATTCAAGTCATAAATCTGAAGAAATCAGTTCATCATGATCAATATAATTTAAGAGAATGGGTGTGTGGGATTCAATTTTTATAATATAATTAGTTTTTAAATATTCAAGTTAAGGGAACTAAAATCATCATGAAAAGTATTGTCTCCTGTTTCTAATAGGAAAATACTGCATTGTGGTCTTTATACTAACAAATCTAAATTATGTTTTTTCACTTAGATAAAAATTCCTTTTTAAAAAATATTAAATCATGTCTTACTGGTGATACTAAAGTTGAAAGGTGTTTGAAGAATGATGGAAAGCTAGCTAAGGCCATTTGCTAATGAATTTGAGTCGTCTCATTATGTGAACATTTATTTTTTCAATAATTATAAGTTGACAATTTTGAGAATTGTCACCTCTAAACCACAAAGAACTTTTTTTAAACTGTTGAATTTTCTAATTAGAAACTTCAGATTATCACTCTACTCATATGTCCAGCATAAGCTATGTCACTTCCTTACCCTCATTTTTGTGTTCGCTGCTGCTGCTGCTGCTGCTGTTAAGTCGCTTCAGTCGTGTCGGACTCTGCGCAACCCCACAGATGGCAGCCCACCAGGCTCCCCCATCCCTGGGATTCTCCAGGCAAGAACACTGGAGTGGGTTGCCATTTGTGTTCTCCACTGGCCAAGATAATATATGGCCTCCAATTTTCAGATTCTTTGCTTGGAGAAGTGGTATTTACACACCTCATTAAAAGTATATACTCAATATACAACATAATAACTTTAAACATTGTGATCAACTGTACTTCCGTTTTTTAAAAAAGTATAGACTCAACAAGTCCTTGTTGTTTTAATACAGGGTTTCTCAACCTGGGCACTTTTGACATTTGGACCAGATAATTCTTTGTTGTGGGGGCTAACCTGTAGGATGTTTGGCATATCCTTGCTCTCACCCACTCTACCTGCTTGGTCTCAGCACCTCTCAGTTGTGACAACCAAAAATATCTCCAGACATCACCAAAAGTTCATGGGCAGCAAAATGGCCCCCAGTTGAGAACCATTGTTTTAATACTTCCTTCCAAATAAGAAGACACTATTAAGTCAATACTTTTCTCCTTTAGTCTTTATCAATAATACTAAAAACCATTCACTTAACATATACTGTGTGCCAAATAAGCACTTTATTGTTAGTAATAATCATTAACTCCTCACCACAAAACTATGACGTAGATAGTATTGGCTCCATTTTACAGAAGAGGAAACTGAGGATTGGAAAGGTTAAATCATTTGTAAAGGTACAGTTAAGGAACACTCTAAAATCCAACTGACACGGGAGCCCATTCTTTTAATACTGTACCCAGTAGGTCTGACCCAATCAGGTCAAGAGCTGTAGTCAGAATTCCCAAGTTCAGGTTCCAGCTATACCACTGCAATCTTGGGGAGATCATATAAACTTCCTGAACCACAATTTTCCATATGTAAAGAGATATCAATTATAATTTATATCGCACAGGATTGGGAGGATTTAATGAACTAGCATATGTGATCAGCTCAGCAGTCATAAAGTATTATTATTCTATAAATAAAAGTATATTAATCTTCTGATATACTTTTACTTCAGCAAATTGGCTAGAAAAGGAAAGGCAATTTAAACAAAATTCCTAAAAAACCAAAAATAGTTGTGGCCACTATTATAAAACTTAACCTCTCTGTTTTGCAGGAATGACACGTTTTAAAGAAATACATTGCTAAATCTACTATAAAACTATATTTTATAATATTCCCACTTTTGTCTGAGTTTCTCTTCTTATAAAACAGACCTTATAAAAAATATGCATTAAAAAAAAAACCTGGAATAGATCTCTGACCATTTCCTTCAGTGGGTTTTTTCTTTTTTTTTTTTTTTTTACTGGGTTTTTTCAAAATAATAATTTTAAATGGTACCTCCCTGTCTACCCTAATTAAGCATATTGGCAGCAGACAAGTATTCACTCTTTTTTGGACATGGAGTACAGCACTATGTGCATTTTCCTCTTTGGGACTTGTTTTTCTCTCATGACAGATTAATACTTGTAAGAAATTTTAAAATAAAAATAAATTTTCACCCATTTTTAAACATGTGGTACAAATGTCTCTAAAGCCCAAAGGCAATCTCAGGGAACCAACTTTGGCATTCCAACGGTCCAACTGACCTCCACCAAATATGGCAGCAAGTTCCCAAGATTCCTTTGGAGATGCAGGAGCCATTGGCTCCCTAAATATGCCAGGTGTTTCTGCCTTAGATTCACTTCTGTAATAGAGCATCAAAACGTTAGCTTCATGGGGGAAGGGGGAGATGAATTGTCTTTGGTTCACTGTTACCAATATCTTGGATAGTGTGTGACATCTATTATGTACTCTCAAATTGGTTTGAATCTTAGATCCACCAATCCACCAATTATAAGCTGTGATTCTAGGCAACTGACTTAACCTCTCCAGTCCTCAGTTAACTCATCTATAAACTAGGGTAATGGAGAAGGCAATGGCACCCCACTCCAGTACTCTTGTCTGGAAAATCCCATGGACCAAGGAGCCTGATAGGCTGCAGTCCATGGGGTCGTGAAGAGTCAGTCAGACACGACTGAGCGACTTCCCTTTCACTTTTCACTTTCATGCATTGGAGAAGGAAACGGCAACCCACTCCAGTGTTCTTGCCTGGAGAATCCCAGGGACGGGGGAGCCTGGTGGGCTGCCGTCTGTGGTGTTGCACAGAGTTGGACACGACTGAAGCGACTTAGCAGTAGCAAACTAGGGTAATAATAGTCCCTACTCATAAGGATATCACAAATAGCACTTTAAATACTACTATTAAAGTATCAGTACTGTGCCCACCACAGTAAGCACTCAGTATTTTAAGTTAGTTACCTGTTTCATTGCCTCTGCTTATAATCTCTTCTTCCCATCCTTCTCTTTATTCCTGGCTTGTTCCTCTTTTAGGATCTCAGCTCAAACATGCTCTTCCACTCTGCAGAATTCACATCCAAGGGTACTGCCACCAAGCTCTCACTCTCACAATCTATTTTAGTAAAGATTCTTCAGGAAGCTGATGATCCACAAAATGAGACAACCCTTTCACACTATAACCCTTGGTTTCAGTCACTCATTAAAACAAAAGACATTTCTATCACCTTATCACTAGGGAAATTCCAAGGGTTTTAGGAGCTCTATGCCAGGAAGGAGAATTAAAAACCAAATTTCTTTCTTTTTTACCATATGACGTACTAAGTTATTGCATCAGTTGAGGATGCTTTTAGCTGCAAGTAAGAGCATGCCTAAGTAATGTTGTTGTTTAGTCACTAAGTCATGTCTGACTCTTTGTGACCACATGGAGTGTAGCCTGCCAGGCTAATAGTTAACTTTAAAAGAAAGGATTTAATGTTTTCACAAGCAAGAAATCTGGAGACCTTTCTTGGCTAGTGTGGGTTCAGTAACTGAGCACAGGCAGAGCTCAGGGGCAGGACTGTAGTTCTCTTAGGCTCCTCCTAAGTCATGAGAAAGCTATAGCAGCTCAAACATCATATCCTCATGCAATGTATCTCAAAGGCAGAAAATAGGCTACAGAGAAGAGCAAAGAGTCTCTACTTTCTTCCTCTTATCAGGAGGAAAATATTTCCCAGAACCCCCTGGTATTTAATCATTCATTTGTTCACTCACTCAACAAATATTTATTTAGTGGCTCTTACATGCTATGCACTTTTCTAGGCACATGAGATACATCAATGAACACACAAACACGTATCTTCGTCTTCAGAAAGTATACATTCCAAAAGGATACAGAAACAACAAATAAACATAGTTTTAGAAGTTAAGTAGCATGTTAGAAACTAATAAGTGGTGTGGATAAAAGAAGAATTAGAGCAGAGTAACAGGGACTGGGAATGTATTTAAATAAGGTGATCAAGGACCTCAAAGAAGGGAATATCTGAGTAGTCTTGAATGAAGCAGGGAACTATGTAAGGGGAAAGCATTTGAGAAGAGAAAATAGCCAGTGCTGAGGAGGACAGTTCTGGGATATGTGTGGTCCAAGAGGGAGCCAGTACAACTAAAGCAAAGCGAACCAGGGACAGGGTGGTCAGAGATAGACTCAGAGAGCTACTGAAGGGGGCCTGGTCATTTAGGGCCTTATAAGCCAAGGCAAGGAGTTCCCTGTCCTGCAGAACAAGGGGTGACCATATGATGTCTGCACATAACCAGGATCTGTTAGCAAAAAAAGGGGTGGGGATGCAAGTCTAGGGCTTTGGGGGAAATTGCAAGCCAGTAATGAACAGTCTGTCTCAATAATAGGGTATGTGGATAAAACTTTTAATATCACAAAGTGGGTTAAGAATCTGCCTGCAACGTAGGAGACACAGAAGATTTGTCTTTGATCCCTGGGTCAGGAAGATCCCCTGGAGGAGGAAAATGGCAACCCACTCCAGTATTCTTACCTGAAAAATCCCACAGACAGAGGAGCCAGTCCAAAAGTTTGCAAAGAGTTGGACATGACTGAGCAACTAAGCACATATCACAATATCTCAAAGAGAAGTAATAGAAATTTGGAAATTCCAAATGGAAATTTGGAAATGTAATCAAGCCTTTTTTTCTTTAGTAAGACTATTTAAAATCTCATAAGAAAAATCCACCATCATTAAAGTTAATGAAGAAATGCATTTTATGCAGAATTTGAATTTCTCCCTTTTCCTGATTATCCGGGTAATTCTGTTCCTTGCCTCAAATCCCAATGCCCCTGCTTTGTCAGTGGAGACTGAGACCTGCTGTTACAACACAGGATGCTTTTGTAAATTGACTCATGCCCTCAAGCAGTGTAGCAGAGTGACTCAGAACATGCCACATCAGCATCAGACTCCCTGGCTGCCTATCCAGGCTTAACCATTTTTTGCCTTAATTCTTCTCATCTGGAAAATGGGAGGGATGACAATAGCAGTACGTAATCAGGTTTGTGGTGGTGCATAAAAAGCACTGAAAACAATAGCAGACCCACAGTGTGTACTTATTTATTAATTAGCTGGTGTTAGTTAGCTGTTATATAGTAATTTGCCAGGTCACCTAGAGATTTGCTATCTTTGCTCTGGCTGCTGCAGCAAAAATTTCTCATCTGCAAGTATAAAACTATGAATTCTGGGAGCTTGGTGGGCTCTGCCTTTCAGCGGCCCTCTATAGATGAATTACCTGGCAGCCCTCCTATCTCTAGGGATATACTCACCACATCCTCTTTAAGATGATGGGAATTGATTTTTATCTTTAATTTTTGCTTACAAATAATTCATCTGTTATGAGAAAAATAACAAGCTCCAAAGGGAAAATGCAGACACTCATCTGTTCCTGTACTGCCTTGAGTCAAAGGATAGTAATTATTAACACCAATAAGCTTAATGAGAAACAAGTTGCAAGTTATAATTTCTATTTAGACTATCCATTGAGGTCTAACTGTACCCATGGTTCAGTTCAGTTCAATTGCTCAGTCGTGTCCGACTCTTTTTGACCCCATGAATCACAGCACGCCAGGCCTCCCTGTCCACCACCAACTCCCAGAGTTCACTCAGGTTCTAAAATTCAGTTAAACGCCATCTCGTTACCTATCATATTAGTCAGGATTCTTTCTGATGCAAGTAACTGAGAGCCAACTAAAACTAACTTAGAAAACAAAAGTGGGGAGGTGGGAGTGGGGATAGAAATTTATTGGCTCTTGCAACTTAGAAGTCCAGGACATTCTGGCTTTAGGTGTAGCTGGATCAGGCTCAAGTCTGATCAATACGGTTCTCTGCCTTCGGGCTCTGTTTCTCTCTGTTGTGCTCACTTTCTTCTCTCCAAGTGAGAATTAATGTCATCAAAACAAAGGATAACAAGGGAAAATGTATGTTGAGATGGTCAAAGCAATGGCTACCACAGTAGATGATATCCTGATTTATACATGACTGTTAATAAAGAAATGAATTAAATAGAGACCTACTCCCTTAAATAATCCAAATTCTACCCATTATTCAGGGTCTGCCAGGGAGACTTCTCTAATAACCTCAGCCTCTAGTGATGTATACTATATCAAAACTCTGAACCATTGTCTGCCTGGTTTATTTTGCAAAACAGCAATGAGTTGCTTTGTATTATTAACTTTATATATATATAAATATGGACATATATGTTTTCTATCTCCAACTCAATTCTTTTTTACAACATCAATTATTTTTTCTTATTATAAAAGTTACATATATTTCAAATTATACATGGTGGATTGAACACTCATATTTGTCATAGATTTCCCCCAGCCTCCCCTGCCACATACCCAAGTGAGATAGAAGGATTTTATTTAAGGCATAAACACACAAGGACAAAGAGGAAGCAAAAGCAGCAGAATATTGGGAGCTGGAAAGTCAAGGAACTGAAACAGCTTTGGGAGAAGCACAGAAGTAAGCTGCTCTGGGCTACAAAACCCCAAAAAGGCTTAGGAATGAGAGGTTCCAGATACCTCTGAAAGTGGGGATCGGTGAGGGGGGCAGGGGTGGGGGTGGGGGAGGCCTAAAGACAGAAGGTTTGGTTGAATGTCCATATGAAAGCATTCTGTTCCCCAGCCAGCCCTCTACCCAGAGGATCAGGGCAATTGCCCCTCCCCAACCTAGTAGAAACCAAATGGGAGGTTTCTCACATCTCTAGCACTTATGATCTGCAGAGGTACTCTCTGACCTTAGAGGTTTCTATGCTTTTTATGATGGAGTGCTTTTGTGGGATCCTCAGAGCACATCCATTAAAGCCTTCTGAATAGCCCCTAGATATGGGCAATGCCTCTCTTCTGACCTCCGATTCCTCTCTGTGACTCAGACCATCCAGGATCACACCTCATCTACCAGAGTCACAATTCTCTTTTTGGCCATCTTCTTTAGCAGGATTAAAAAATGGCTCCAACTTGTTTTGCTCCTATGAGTCCCATCTCTAGACAATAAGATACTCAAGCTCTTGCCAGTAATCATGAATGAAATTGTAGCTTATTCCCTGTGAAGACTTGTCTCTCTTTGCTGTGCCAGCAGCAGGTGGCTCCAGCCTTGATCTCTTGCCCTCAGTATTTTCAGCACAGAATCAGTGACTATCCCTTTGCCCTCAAACCTCATAGGATTTCTGTTTTTCTCTTGAATGGCCCTGATTTGCAAAGGGAGGTAAGTCCTCCTCCATTTCCTCTCTAGTGGCCAGGGGAGAGACCATACAGCACACATTATCGATGCTCTTGGAAGGAGACTTCCCTCCCACTCTGATCTGTAGCTCTTTGATATCCTGGAAGTAGATAATGAGCTCGTGAAACCAGTTTTGAAGCATCTTCTTTGCAAGCCCGGCACATGTCATCTAGCATCTCACTTTGAAATATGGTACTACTTGGCATCTATTTTTTCCAACTCAAACTTTGGGGACTTAGTGGCAATCAAGGCATGAAAAGTTTCAGTTTGATAAACAGCGATGATGTGTTTGAAAAGTAGTGGTGGTGGTTTGGTTGCTAAGTCATGTCTGACTCTTGCAACCCCATGGACTGTAGCCTGCCAGGCTCCTCGGTCCATGGGACTCTCGAGGCAAGAACACTGGAGCGGGTTGCCATTGAAAAGTGCTATAGTAGAATTACCTCACACAGACAAGGACCACTCCTTTTCCTGGAGTAATTGGGGAAGATCTCACAGAAGAGGTGATACTGGAACTGCTTTCTAGGCAGTAGGTATACTATGTGCAAAGCAGGAAGTTATGAGTAAGGCGTATTCTGTGAAGGGTGCAATGAGGTGAGAGCACAGGGTGTGTGCTGTAATGGTGGGAGATGAACCTCAAAAGCCAGAAGTTTCGTGTGCCATGCTAAAGAATTTGGCCTTCTTCTGAGTACCAAAGGAAGCTACTGAAGGGGACCTGGTGAGGAGACGTCTGACTAGTTCAAGTAACTAGGAGGACCAAGTGAAGCCTAAGCTGAAGGGAGAAGAGACCAGGCAGTTGAGTAGATAGGAAGGGATTATGGTGGAGACTTGGGATTCTAGCTGTTGCACCTGCTTCTTAATTATCTGCACTTAATTATTATTATTTTGACTTCTAGAGCATTATGCTTGTGGAGACAACTCTTGGTTCTGCTTTATTTTCCTCTGAGGTCATACTTTATTTTTAGAAGTGCATTCTACGCAAAATATACGTAAAATAAGCTCAGACCAATGGTTCCAAGGGCTTCCCTGGTGGCTCAGATGGTAAAGAATCCACCTACAATGAAGGAGACCTGGATTCAATTCCTGGGTCAGGAAGATCCCTTGGAGGAGGTCATGGCAGCCACTTGCCTGGGCAATCCCTGGACAGAGGAGCCTGGTGGGCTACAGTCCATGGGGTCACAAGAATCAGAAACGACTTAGCAACTAAACCACCAATAATTCCAGAAACAAGACTATGCAGCCCCTGAGAAAAAGAAAACCTCCGAGGTCTTGTTTCTAATTGGATTCATCTTTATGAAAAGTCACTTGAGAATTATCTTAAAAGTCAAAAAAAGTGGATAAGTCTGCCACAAAGCAACCACTTTCCAGACAAAAAATATTCAAGATAATAACCAACATCTGAATTGCATCCACTAATTATTTGCTTGCATGTCTTGTTTTTTGATAGATTATTTGGAAATAATCTTATCCCTGATGCTACTCATTTCTCCCAAACACTACCACACATGGGTATATATTATTTTCACTGAAGTGTTGGGCTAGTTGTCTCCTAAAAACGCTGAGACAAATAATAGCTACATCACATAAATCCAGACTAGTCCATGCAATTTGGCTCCATGCTAGTAAAGTAATGCTTAAAATTCTCCAAGCCAGGCTTCAGCAGTACGTGAACCGTGAACTTCCAGATGTTCAAGCTGGTTTTAGAAAAGGCAGAGGAACCAGAGATCAAATTGCCAACATCCGCTGGATCATGGAAAAAGCAAGAGAGTTCCAGAAAAACATCTATTTCTGCTTTATTGACTATGCCAAACCTTTGACTGTGTGGATTACAATAAACTGTGGAAAATTCTGAAAGAGATGGGCATACCAGACCACCTGACCTGCCTCTTGAGAAATTTGTATGCAGGTCAGGAAGCAACAGTTAGAATTGGACATGGAACAACAGACTAGTTCCAAATAGGAAAAGGAGTACGTCAAGGCTGTATATTGTCACCTGCTTATTTAACTTATATGCAGAGTACATCATGAGAAACACTGGGCTGGAGGAAGTACAAGCTAGAATCAAGGTTGCTGGGAGAAATTATCAATAACCTCAGATATGCAGATGACACCACCCTTATGGCAGAAAGTGAAGAAGAACTAAAGAGCCTCTTGATGAAAGTGAAAGAGGAGAGTGAAAAAGTTGGCTTAAAGCTCAACATTCAGAAAACTAAGATCATGACATCCGGTCCCATCACTTAATGGCAGATAGATGGGGAAACAGTGGAAACAGTGTCAGGCTTTATTTGTTGGGGCTCCAAAATCACTGTGGATCGTGATTGCAGCCACGAAATTAAAAGACACTTACTCCTTGGAAGGAAAGTTATGACCAACCTAGACAGCATATTGAAAAGCAGAGACATTACTTTGCCAACAAAGGTCCATCTAGTCAAGGCTATGGTTTTTCCAGTGGTCATGTATGGATGTGAGAGTTGGACTGTGAAGAAGGCTGAGCGCCGAAAAATTGATGCTTTTGAACTGTGGTATTGGAGAAGACTCTTGAGAGTCCCTTGGACTGCAAGGAGATCCAACCAGTCCATCCTAAGGAGATCAGCCCTGGGTGTTCTTTGGAAGGACTGATGCTAAAGCTGAAACTGCAATACTTTGGCCACCTCATGTGAAGAGCTGACTCATTTGAAAAGACCCTGATGCTGGGAGGGATTGGGGGCAGGAGGAGAAGGGGACGACAGTGGATGAAATGGTCGGATGGCATCATCGACTCGATGGACATGGGTTTGGGTGGACTCCGGGAGTTGGTGATGGACAGGGAGGCCTGGCGTGCTGCGGTTCATGGGGTCGCAGAGTCAGACATGACTGAGTGACTGAACTGAACTGAACTGAATAATATTAATATGTTTCACACTTACAAGGCTAAGGATACCTTTTTCTCAACATTATTGTTTCACCCTTGTATTTTCTTAATTGAATTCCCTATTGCCTATAATATCAGCCTTCATCAAACATGTTAATCATGTTTTCAGTGGGATTATGAGATTTTTCTTAATTAAACATGAAGCAAATTTTAATACTCAAATCTCACTAGAAAAACACAGAGGCTTCTTGTTAAACAGTTTCTGTTAAAGGTCCTTCCTCTTACCAAACTTGATTGTAGATCAGTATCGATCAAAAGCCCTTGGTCACATGACCAAAGTTTCCCAGGGAGTACTCCCCCAGCTCCACTGTCATCTTACAGGAAGTGCCCACGACTAGGTTCAAGTGCTGCTTTCTAAACTCCCAACCTCACCTGGACTCCTTGAAGGCCAAACTGTGTCGTTTTCATCTCAGTCTCCTCTGAGCCCCACATCAGGCCTGGCACACAGTAGGCCTTCAATACATTTTTGTTGTTTTATTGAATTTTAATAAAACACAGCCAGACTTCTTAAAAATCATATCATAGATGTTTTGGAAGGTCTTTTTTTTTTTTTTTTTTCCTTTGGAGTTTATTCACAGTCAGGAATTGTTTTATTGCTTTTACAATAAAAATTAAATCAAGAAAGACTCATTTCTAGAAGGAAATGGCACTTGGGTGATTTGGGGCTATTCCATGTCTTCCCTTGACTCTGCTTTGGTCTTCTACTGAGCAACTATGCCTTTAGCTTTAAACAAAGAAAAAGAAAAGGAGAGGAAGAAGGTTAGGAATATTGGGTCAGTTTTTATGAGGAGAAAAGAAACACTACTATTGTCAGAAACTGGAGGAAACATTTGTTGAGCCTGCTAATTCAGGTGTGACTGCAGGACCAAGTGAATGAGTTGGAAGATCCTGCTTTGGAGAGGACAACCTATGAAGGGCAAGGAGGCCTAACTTCTAACTTCCTGACTAGTACTGTGCTTAGTTGCTCATACCTAACACTGCGACCCCATGAACTGTGGCCCGCCAGTCTCCTCCGTCCAAAGGATTCTCCAGGCAAGAATACTGGAGAGGGTAGCCATTCCCTTCTCCAGGGGATCTTCCCAACCCAGGGACTGAACCCAGGTCTCCTGCATTGCAGGTGGATACTTTACCATCTGAGACACCAGGGGAGCTGCTACTTGTATTAAAAGATTTCTAAACTATCTAAATAATCCTCCGACATTCCATTTATAATTTAAAAGCAGAACAAATGTGTTGAAAATATTCATTTTAATGTGTATATTAGTTTGGGGAAATTTTTCATAATAGAACAGATTTTATGTTTTTGCATAGATTTCACATAATCCAGATATTCTTGGATAATCAATGTGCATTTATGACAGTTTTATAGGACTTGGGGCATGTTAAATTATTTGAGAGGATTACAGCTGCAGCTTTATCTTGTTGACATGTTATTGATCATGATTATATTTTATTTGATTCTAAGTCCTTGTTGTTGTTCAGTCACCCAGTCATGTCCGACTCTTTGCAACTCCATGGACTGCAGCATGCCAGGCCTCTCTGTCCCTCACTATCTCTCGAAGTTTTCCCAAGTTCATGTCCATTCCCTCAGTGATACCATCCAGCCATTGCATCCTCTGATGCCCTCTTCTCCCTCTACTCTTAGTCTTTCCCATCACTTGGGACTTTTCCAATGAGTCAGATGTTCACATCAGATGACCAAAATACTGGAGCTTCAGCATCAGTCCTTCCAAGGAGTATTCAGGGTTGATTTCCCTTAAGATTGACTAGATTTATCTCCTTGCTATCCAGGGGACTTTCAGGAGTCTTCTCCAGCACCACAGTTTGAAGGCATCAATTCTTCGGCTCTCTGCCTTCTTTTCAGTCCAGCTCTCACGACTGTAAATACCCACTGGGAAGACCATAGCCTTGACTATATGGACATTTGTTGGCAGAGTAATGTCTCTGCTTTTCAACACACTGTCTAGGTTTGTCATGGCTTTCCTGCCAAAAAGCAATCATCTTCTGATTTCACAGCTGCAGTCACCATCTGCAGTGATTTTCAGTTCAGTTCAGTTCAGTTGCTCAGTTGTGTCCGACTCTTTGTGACCACATGAATCGCAGCACACCAGGCCTCCCTGTCTGTCACCAACTCCCGGAGTTCACTCAGATATCACGTCCATCGAGTTGGTGATGCCATCCAGCCATCTCATCCTCTGTTGTCCCCTTTTCCTCCTGTCCCCAATCCCTCCCAGAATCAGAGTCTTTTCCAGTGAGTCAACTCTTCGCATGAGGTGGCCAAATTACTGGAGTTTCAGCTTTAGCATCAGTCCTTCCAAAGAACACTCAGGGCTGATCTCCTTCAGAATGGACTGGTTGAATCTCCTTGCAGTCCAAGGGACTCTCAAGAGTCTTCTCCAACACAACAGTTCAAAAGCATCAATTCTTTGGCGCTCAGCCTTCTTCACAGTCCAACTCTCACATCCATACATGACCACAGGAAAAACCATAGCCTTGACTAGACAGACCTTTGTTGGCAAAGTAATGTCTCTGCTTTTGAATATGCTATCTAGGTTGGTCATAACTTTCCTTCCAAGGAGTAAGCGTCTTTTAATTCCATGGCTGCAGTCACCATCTGCAGTGATTTTGGAGCCCCAAAAAATAAAGCCTGACACTGTTTCCCCATCTATTTCCCATGAATTTTAGAGCCCCCCAAAAATCTAGGAATATATATTTATGGCTACAAAATGATAACAGGAAATGCTATAGGAAGGAGGAGACTGACTGGCAGATTGTAAGAAGGATAATCAGCAAAGACTTTCCAGAGAAAAGAGGCTTCAATATGTTATTTGAAGGAAAGGAAATGAAGATGAGAAGATACGATGTAGGTGGTTAATTATTGTTATTTAATGTCCATTAAGCACAAAGTGTTTTATTTCTTACCCAAGTCACTCTCTTTTACCTACTCCAGTTACTCACACCAGGTAACAGAACACTCATGGCATAAAGTGAACCTATCTGTTTTCCTTTATAATATAACAAGTCATTATTGATTACCTACCACGACCCAGGCACTATCCTGGGTGTTAGAAAATATAAAGACAATTGTAACTTAGTCTTTGTTCTCAAAAAGCTCATAATCTAGTAGGGGAGACAGATAAGTAGATACAGTGCAGTAAAGTAAATGCTATAACAGAGATAGCACTGGAAGACAAAGAAGCAGATATTAAATCTACATTTGTGTCACAAAGAAAGCTCTCCAAGAAAGCACATGAAAGAATGAAGATGAACACAATCAAAAAGAGGCCCTGCTGGGCCTGTCAAGGGCAGCAAGTGCATTCTACTGCCCTGCCACATGGAGAGAAGAGCATTCATCTAAAGGATGCTAGTGCTCCATGGAGAAGGTTCAAAGCCACTGTGCTTCTTCCACCAAGGCTAACACTCCCCCACCTAGCACCACTCCTCAGCTGGACATCCCTAGTGGTCTCACTGGTGACAGACCCAACCCGGCGTTCCTCCTCTGAAATTAAGTCAGAGGAAACAATGAGCTCTTTCTAGGACTTAGAGCATGAGGTCTGAATACATGTGAGGTTTGGTAATTCACAACATTGTACCCCCACCCCTCGCGTCTTTGGAAATAATGAAGTAGGGGTGCAGGTTATAGCCACTTCTCAGCTCATTAATCCCAGCACCACCCCCTCCCACTCCCTCTCCAATTCTCCCTTCTGTGACCCAGCCCAAAGAAGCCTTATCTCTGCTACTATTCTTTTAAATCTTAATACAAGAATCAAGACGTTTCCAGCTTAACCAAGAATTTGATACCTTTGTCCTCTGACTCTATCTCTACTGAACTCCTAGGTGGCCAGATTAGGGATGGTATGGTGACAGTGTTGGGGGCAGGGATGCAAGAGTCCATAGAATGAAAGCAGAATATTTTTTTTAATCTACTGGTATTTCATCCATCTTGCACAGATGGCTTTGATTGTCTATCAGATGAAGCAGTTGCTGCTGTCCAGAACTGCAACTGAAGAAAACTCTTAGCATGCTTGAGAACTGAAAATTGAATAATTAGATCCACACCTGAAATACATCATGGGGTAAACAAGCTTTTTAAGGGGTGACCTATATTAGACAATGAAATACCAATTGCAGTCAGAAGAAAAAGAGTTCCAAAGCCCAAACTTTATTTATGTGTATTATATAGACTCAGATGGTAAAGAATTTGCCTGCAATTGGGAAGATCCCGTGGAGAAGGGAATGGCAACCCACTCCAGTATTCTTGCCGGGGGAATTCCATGGACAGAGGAGCCTGGCGGGAGTCACAAAGAGTCAGACACGGCTAAGTGACTAACATGCACACATAGATGACTTTGCTAATATGCATTGTGCTGTGTCTAATCTTGGAGATTCATAAAGGCACATGCTTATGTTTTGTGTATCTATGGTATCAAGAGCTCTTTGTTTCTATCATATTATAGATATATTATCAGGAATATGGACTTCCCTGGTGGCTCAGACACTAAAGAATCCGCCTGCAATGTGGGAGACCTGGGTTTGATCCCTGGGTCAGGAAGATCCCCTAGAGAAAGGAGCAGCTGCCCACTCCAGTATTCTGGCCTGGAGAATTCCATGGACTGTATATTCCATGGGGTCACAAAGAGTTGGACACGACTGAGTGACTTTCACTCACTCATCAGGAATATATGATCTTTTTTTCAATTCAGTTAAGCAAATTCCTCTGATATAAACTAATTCATCCTGGTTTTTGGCAGTGACTGGCCAATCTCCTACAGATCTGGTAATGATAAGAAAGGGCTCTTGTGTGTGCGCTTTATCATAACGATCCTGTGTAGCAGCCACATGCACAAGCATAAATCTTCCCTGATGCCCCTCCCCCCACCCTGGAGTAGATCTCTAATATATAAGCCCAGTATTTACAGCAGCTGCTGCTACACAGCCGCCAGAATAGCTTTTAAGTGACTGCTTCTCTTTACTGCACCCCACTCCAGTACTCTTGCCTGGAAAAATCCCATGGATGGAGGAGCCTGGTAGGCTGCAGTCCATGGGGTCGCTAAGAGTCGGACACGACTAGGCGACTTCACTTGCACTTTCCACTTTCATGCATTGGAGAAGGAAATGGCAACCCACTCCAGTGTTCTTGCCTGGAGAATCCCAGGGACGGGGAAGCCTGGTAGGCTACCATCTATGGGGTCACACAGAGTCGGACACAACTGAAGTGACTTAGCATCTCTTTACTGATTCCATCTATCTCCCCAAACTCTATCTGGTATGTTGGAGTCCTCCAAGGTTCAGTGCTCTGGCCTCTTTCTTATTGATTTATCTGTCTGTCTAGGTAATCTCATTTAGTCTCAAACTTCTAAAGCCAGCCCAAGCCTCTCCTCCAAACACTGCATAGTCATGTCTAGCTACCTCCTTGAAATTCTTCCATGGAAGTATCTCAGACTTAAAATACACAAAATAGATTTCCTAAGTCCCTACTACCACCTACAAACATACACACACACACAAAACATGCCTCCCATAGTATTCCTTCTCTCAATAAAAGGCAACTTCATTCATCCAATTTTTGTGGTTTCTCAAGCTGAAAACCTTGGAGTCATCAGTAATTCCTCTTTCTGTCATATCCACTCTATTCCCAGGATTCAGTGACATCTGGCCCTTACCTCTGCCATCACCCTGAACCAAGCCATTGTCGCCCCTCATCTGGATTATTACAATAGCTGGCTAACTGGCCTCATTCGTTTCCCATAGTCCATTCTCCCCAGGGTAAACAGAATGAATGTCTTAAAATAAGTCCAATCAGATCAGTTCTTTGCTTATAGTAAAATCCTAAATACTTCACCAAAACTTGTAAGACCATGCATGATCTGCCCTTCCTTGACATTGAAGCTCTGAACTTGTCTCATCTCCTCAGTTCCCCCCACACTCACTTAGCTCCAACTGTGCCAGCATACCTCAAACATGGCACAAAACTGCCCTGCGACCTTTGTACGTTCTCTCTGCCTGGACTGTTCTTCCTTGAGGTAACCTTTATTGCCTTCAAGTTTCTGTTCAAATGTCACCTTATCAGCGATGTCACTGACAATTCCATGTCAAAAGCAAAGCCCTCTGCCCAGTCTTCCCCTTTTCCTCTCACCCAACTTTATTCTACATAGTGCTTATCACCTGACATTACATTTCTGTATCTGTCAGCTGTCTCTCCACACCGCTGGATTTGGTCCATGAAGACAGGGATTTGGGGTGTTTTACTCTCTATCCTACCCACAGCAAATAGACCAGAGATTGGCACTGGATCCATACTTTTTAAAAAAAAAACCTGTTGAATAAATAAATGAAAGAATTTCAGAGACCTTAAGACATCGTGTTCCCTAATGCCTGGCCACACGGCTGCTGGCTGAAGCTGGAGGATGTTCCTTTGGAACTGCCCTACTTCAGCCAAAACAGCTCATGATAACCTGAGTTCCATCATAAGCATTGACAATACATCTGGAAACATTCTCCTGCCCTGGTACCCAACTCAGGAGGGCCTGCACCTGGAATATCACATGCAGCTTTAGCTGTTATATCTCAAGACAGGTCCAAATAAAAGCAAGGAAAAGGAAAGGACTGCCAGAATAAGCAGTAGGATATTTCAGTCTGGAGTGACAAACGATGAAGAATTATAATCAAAATCTAGAAAATAATGTGATAAAGCCCCAAATGAACTTGTATACCAAAGCCACGATATTTTAAAAAATGGTGGGAAACCCTTTAGAATCTGGACAGTAATACAATGTGATAGAAATTTCATGGGCAATGAGATAGATACACTTGTGTTTAAACTGAACATTTAACTGCATGATCTTGAACATGAACTAGTACATACACATACAAGTAAGATCATGGTACCTGTGTCTTCCTCTGTCATAAAGAAAACACACCTACAAGGCACCGACTATTACCTTTCTGTGATGAGAAAAATAAGTAAAAGGAAGGGGTTTTTTTTCCCCCTTGTTTTTTATTGAAGTATAATTGACTTACAAAAGGAAATATTAAAGCAGAGGTAAGTTTAAATAAGTTTTGTTATAGAAGAAACAGGTGAATTCATGAGATAGAAAATATACATCTTTTATTCATTCTGCATTTTACAATCTTCAGACTGTTTTCACTGGCTTTATCTCCTTTGACCCCCACAAGCTATCTCATAAAGTAAGAAAGGTAGATATTATTAAACACATCTTACAGAAGAAGAAACTGAGGATATGTTTTTTAGATCCTCTTAATACAAGTTTAGTGATCTTCCACTGCTCCACAGGATCTCCTTCTAGAATTTAAATCACTTCTCAGAAAAGCTTAGTCAAGATTTCCCTGGTGGTTCAGTGCTTAAGAATCCACCTGCCAATGCAGGGGACATGGGTTTGATTCCTGTTTTGAGAACTAAGATCCCACATGCCACAGGGTAACTAAGCCACAGCTAGACAGCCCATGCTCCTGATAGAGCCAGTGAGCTGCAACTTCTGAAGCCGTGGTACTCCAGATCCCGAGCTCCGCAAGAGTAGCCTCACTCTCTGCATCTAGAGAAAGCCTGCGCACAGCAACAAAACAGCCCCAGGCAACACAACAAAGACCCAGCACAGACAAAAAAGGAAAGTTTAGTCACTAAGGAGTCACTCATCGTGGGTAATTAACGAAAACAAAAATGTCTGAAGATTTAGTCTGTAAGTCAAGAACAATCAAACTCTTTCTCAGCACACTTCTAAGGCCTGTTAAGAAAATATTCAACTGGAAGAGACCTGGCTCTAGTTCTCCAGACCAAGTTTCTCAGACCACTGTTTGCTGCCCTTAACTGGGCATGAACGGAGTCCATCAGGAGGCATGCCCATGGAGACTTTCCTCCCGTCTCTGGTTTGGAGGGCATTTGGTGGGGTGGGGTGGGCATGCTATTCTGCATTCCCAAAGGTGGGGACAGACTTGGAAGTTTGGGTCTTCAGTCACAATAGTCCCAGTTACCAGAAACAGCTAGATCGAATTTTTAACATCTGTTTCCACAGCTTCAAATGTTCACCATTTGTCCCAAGTCTTTAAACAAATGCCAAACTAGGATATTCAATTATTCAGTCAGTCTAATAAGGAATCAGTTTATGCTGAAGTTCAGTGCTGAGTTTGTGTAATTTCACATTATAGGTCACAGTGAAAGCTTTACACAAGCTTGTAGCTGCAGTCAGGAAGAGTCTTGCCTTGCTTTGTAATTAAATTAGTATCAAGGCAGAACTGATCTTCAAAGGAGAAAAAGCCAATCACAACATACAAGTTTTGGGAATGAAAAATAACAGAGAAACAGCGTCCATTCATCCATTCAATAAATATTTATTGTGCTCTTTTGAAGTGGCAGGCACCATCCAAGATATTGGGAATATAAGTGGAAAGGAAACAGTCCTTGGTCTCAGGAGCCCAGAGTTTGGTGGGCAGATAGATCCTGCATGTCTAGATCATTTACAACACAATGTAATAAATATTATGATGGAAAAAAATTGGAACATACAGTGGGAGTTTATGCTGCATGAATCTTGACTGTTGCTAGGAGATATCACCTCAGTAATTAGAGTGACCTACTCATCCAGTTAGCCTGGAACTTGCCTGGTTTTACCACTGATAGGCCCATGTTTTGGGGAATCTCCCAGTCCCAGGCAAATGGGAATGGTTGTTCACCCTACCTGTAATGCTGAACCCCTACCCTCCCCCCTGCAAAAAAATGTTATTTTGCTCTCTTTGCAAAAGATCACGTTCACTCTGAGGGTCACATGGGATCAGAATGACCTCATCAGACTGAAGACTTAGTAGCTGATGGAAAAATCAATGACTTTTCATGACTCTGCCAGACACAAATGAATCAGCCTTCCATGTTAACAGAGCTCAGACATGGTTTCCCCGGCCCTTGACTAGAGTCCTAAGCCATCTGTTTCACCTGCTTGAGTGTGCATCTATTCATCTATAATACTGCAAGAGATGTGGTATCAGTCAGTGATGTCACTAAATCTTGGTAATGGATAGTCACAGAAACTTATCTGCAATGTAGGTCAGGGGGGCCATACTGTTCATCTCCCTCACTCCAGGAACCAGGTAGATGGACAGACATCTCCACCATTGTCTGTCTCCAGATCAGAGGGAAAGATAAACAGACTTCCTGTGTAGGAAAACATTTTTTCATCATCCACCAGCAAAACCTAAAACAATGCCAGCTGACTTTAGGCTTTTTTGTTACAGCAGCATACCCTGGCTTATCCCAACAGATAAGCATCCCCTATGGTGCAGATCTGACCAGTAGAGGAACTAAGAGTGGTGAAGAATGCTTGGTGACCTCTTAAGGGGTGATGTGAATTCCCTGGAACAATGTCTCCTCAGATTACTCATATAAACGGTCTTGTTTAGAAACCAAATTTAGTGTTGAGGTTAAGGTTAGGGTTAGGGTGCTGCTAAGGAGCCAAAACTCCTGGTGTATCCTTTAATAAAAACTTGTCAGTTGCTCACAGAAAAACTTCTCCCCACAGCCAGAGACTAGCTGTGGTCCCACCCAGCTGTTTTTCTGACAAAAAATGAGCAGCTGGTCACAGGACCAGAAAGTGTGGTTGGCACAGCAATGCCCCTCCCTGCTACTGAACAAGACAACTATGCTGCATCATTCTCATGTTTTTAAAATGGACTTTTTAAAGCCACTGGATCATTTGGAACAGATTTTCAATGAGTTTTATAACATTTTAACTTTATTCCCCTCCATTTGAGTTTCATTGTAAGTTTCCTGTTCATGCTAAAGATAGTCATAAACAAATTCTGTGGTATCTCAAAAAGGGAAACATATGTAAAGTCCAATTACGATCACTTTTCTCTGAGAGTGGAAGCGTTCTGCTTCTTATAAAGTGATATTCATTAAAAAATTGCCCTCTGACAAGCAATAAACGAAACATCCAAGCTAGCGGCCTTTCCTTTACAGAAATCATTAGAAAGAACTGTGTGAATAGCCATAACATCCAATTATAGGATGAGCAGCAAAAAGGATTTTCCACTAGGGATCATCCATCAGGAGTTTCAACGTGGCTGAAACTTTTTTATAACGGAAGTCATCCATTAAGTTCTGATGAACATATGCAAAACATATTGCCCCTATAACTGGAACATCAAAAAATTCTGACCTTTTACTTAAGTGAAATGAAATGTTTATCATAGTCTGATGGTCCTTTAAAAAAAAATCATAAAGGTTTCATTGTGTTTAGATGACTCCCGTTATGATCTTGCTTGGAAATGAGCTGTCCTATAGCAGGAGTTTTATGGTGACGGATTTCCTCCTTTGCTCAACACCACAATTACTTGGCTGTGCTCTTATGTATTAAAGCACATTCTCTAGAGTTCAGTTTAGTTCATTTCACTCTTGATGACACTAGGAGTGAAATTTCAGCATACTCTCATAAGGATCCATGGACAGGAAATTGTCCAACAGAGAAACTCCAGTGAGACAACAAAAGACTAGCTTGCATCTGAAGTTGAAGATGTTGGATGGGAGCCGACAAGGTGTCATGGGAGCCAGGAGACAAGCATAGAGGAAGTCGTTCCTGGAGATAGGGAGAGAGTCTCTTGGGCAGCACTCAGCCCAGGAAATAAGTACCTCTCCTAAATGGCAGCCCAGTCCAGTATTCTTGCCTGGAAAATCCCATGGACAGAGGAGCCTGGCAGGCTACAGTCCATGGGGTCGCAAAGAGTCGGACACAACTGAGTGACTTCACTTTCACTTTCCTATTGTTAGAGGTCTCTTAGGTCCCTCCTTTGTTCATGGGCAGAGGACCTTCACAGACTTACAGGCACTGGGAATTCTAGAGGAGGCATTTTATGGAGATTCCCAAAATGCACTCCAAATATAAAGGACTACAGAGCAACATTACCTGCAATACACAAATCAGTCCTAAAAAGGAACAGAAAAGGAATCAATATCTCCAACATGATCCCTAAGTTTTCATGAAAGGATTGAAAGGAATCAGAAACTATGCTCAAGATTTCAAAAAAATCTCATTCACTTACTTGTTGATACCTTCAAAAAGTCTGTTTCAAGGTCCTACTTGAAGCTACAAGTAGCTTCAAGGTCCTACAAGGAGCTACAAGGTCCTACAAGGAGCTCTGTTAGGCCCTGGGAATTAATCAGCAAAAGAGACAGCCCTTGTCTCTGAAAGGATGAAGCTTATGTTCTACTGGAGTTGTTCAGCATTATACAATGACTCTCAAAATCAATTATTTCATTAAACTTGTAGTAATTGTTGTAAAAGATAAATATAGTAGGGTATCATAGAACACAGAGAAGGCAATGGCACCCCACTCCAATACTCTTGCCTGGAAAATCCCATGGATGGAGGAGCCTGGTAGGCTGCAGTCCATGGGGTTACTAAGAGTCAGCCATGACTGAGCGACTTCACTTTTACTTTCCACTTTCATGCACTGGAGAAGGAAATGGCAACCCACTCCAGTGTTCTTGCCTGGGGAATCCCATGGACGGAGGAGCCTGGTAGGCTGCCGTCTATGAGGTCGCACAGAGTCGGACACGACTGAAACGACTTAGCAGCAGCAGCAGCAGCATAGAACACAAAATATTACCTGGTCTGAAGTCCAGCGAGGGCTGCACTGAGGACGTGTTGTAGAAATTGAGAGCCACCAAAGGAGGGGCCATAGTGACCTAGGCAAAGAGGTGAGGGAAGAACACCGGAAAGAATGCGAAAGGCAAAGGCCCTCGGTGAAAAGGAGAATAGCACTCTCAGGGGGTAGAGGGACAGCCAGGTGACTGGAGCGCAGATGATGGATGAGCAAGTGAGGAGAAAGCAAGGCTGTGAAGGCCATCAAGGGCTTGGGGCCTGAGCTGGGAGAAGTGAAATGGTTGACTGTTAAATTATACAAGTAATAGAAATTATGAGGACTTCCCTGGTAGTCCTGTGGTTAAGAATCTGCCTTGCAGTGCAGTGGAAATAGGCTCAGTCTCTGGTTGGAGAACTAAGATTCCACATATCTTGGGGTAACTAAGCCCAAGCTGCAACTAAAGAAAAACCCACGCACTACAACAAAGACCTGAAGCAAACAAATAAATAAATAATTTAAAAAAAATTGTATTACTTGTGATCAAATAAGAAATCAAACAAATTACATAATACAAAAGAAGATGAAAAACTCCATGAGAAGAGACTCCTTTCTCCATCTACCCTCCACCTCAGTCTCATGTTAGAAGTAGCTACTATGAACAGTTTTGTGTGTGGCCTTCCAAATCTATTGCTATAAAAATATTTTAAAGGGAGAGTTGCTTTGAATTATACTTACATAAATTACTTTATGGCACCCCACTCCAGTACTCTTGCCTGGAAAATCCCATGGACGGAGGAGCCTGGTAGGCTGTAGTCCATGGGGTCGCAAAGAGTAGGACACGACTGAGCGACTTCACTTTCACTTTTCACTTTCATGCATTGGAGAAGGAAATGGCAACCCACTCCAGTGTTCTTGCCTGGAGAATCCCAGGGACGGGGGAGCCTGGTGGGCTGCCATCTATGGGGTCGCACAGAGTCGGACACGACTGAAGCGACTTAGCAGCAGCAGCAGCAACATGTATATTATTGTGAACATTTTCTTTTTATTTAGTAATGTGACTTGAAAACCTTTCCATACCTTCCTATTTAGCTCTCCCTCATTCCCGTATTTAACTATTATATTAATGGACTGTTTTCAAGGTTGCAAGTAGTATTGCAGAAGCCTTCCAGAAGTATGGCTTCTAAGCCTGATTGAAAACTCCTTCTCTGACTCTAAACATTAGAACTTCTCAGCCAACTATGGTCAAAACAGAAGGCATAGAGAGTAAGGGCCACCACACTGGGGAACATGGAAGTTCAACAGACCTGGGACCTGAACTTGTTGAATCCCAAGTTCAACAGAACCTGGGATTGGGACTTGGTGGTAGGGTGGGTGGAACAGGCAAGGAGAGGGAGCAGACATAACATACTGTCTTTTAAAAGCAAAATAATAATAGTAATAATGTTTTCAATACATAGCTAAGCTCAAAAGGTGAAGAAACTCAAAGGTACCAGAAACACAGAGAGATTGCAAAGCCACAATGGAAAGGTCAGTCTTGATTAGAGGTAGACACCCAGGCATCAGAGGCCTGAGGTTTTCATGAAAGCAGGAGTAAAAGATAAGACCTCAGGCCTATAAGAACAAAGCTCCTAAAGACCTATGATTATCAAACGTTTGTCAATGAAAAAGTATCTGAAACACAGTCTACAACTCCAGAGTAGTCATGGGTAAGCTCACCATAGCCCAAGACCTCTCTTGGGAAAAAAAACATATCACCTTGTTAAGATGAAACTTCAAGCCTGCACCAAGGTATGTAGGAACCCCAAGGCAAAAAAAATTACCATAAAAACTTTCACATGGAAAAATGTAAAACAATACTGGAAGACTATAAAGAAGATATAAATTAATGTAGGAGTGTACCATGTTCAAGGACGAGAAAATTTAATGTTGTAAAGATGTCAATTTTCCTCCAATTGATCTAGGGACTCTGTGCAATTCCAATTCACAATCTCAGCAGCTTTTTTTTTAATGTGGAAGCTAACAAGTCAATTTTAAGATTATATGGAAAGGAAAAGGTCAGAAATACCCAAAACAGTCTTGAGGATGAAGGTGGGAAGACTTATTCTACCGGATATCAAGACTTAGCATTAAGACAGTATGGAATTGGCATAAGGCTAGCAAATTTTTCACTTTTCACTTTCATGCATTGGAGAAGGAAATGGCAACCCACTCCAATGTTCTTGCCTGGAGAATCCCAGGGATGGGGGAGCCTGATGGGCTGCCGTCTATGGGGTCGCACAGAGTTGGACATGACTGAAGCGACTTAACAGCAGCAGTAGCAGCAGCAAATTTTTCAGTGGAACAGAGAGTCCAGAAGATATTCATCGATATATGATCAAGACAACATTATAGAGCAGTGGAGAAAGAACAGCCTTCTCAAGAAATAGTTCTGGGTCAATTGGGTCAATCTTCATAGAAAAAAAACAAAACTTAACTTCCACACTTCCACTATACCCCATCTTTTCCCAGATGGATTATAGATCTAAGTCTGAAAGGTAAAACAATAAAACCTATAGGATTTAACATATGGGAGAATATCTTTATGAACTTAAAGCAGGAAAGAAGGAAGAAATAGGACGAAAAGAACAAAAGATGTCTCTCCAGCAAAAGCAAAAGCCAGCAAAAGCAAATGCAAAACCAAAACACCTCTGTTGAGACTTATCCACAATTCAGAAGACACATGACTCCAAAAATACAAAAGAAAATAAACAAAAAATACCCTCTAAAGATTAGCTCTCAGTAAAACTGCAAATCATACACAGAAACAAATGCCCAACTGGAGCTGCATTAAATGCACAGACTATCTTAAAGATAATTGGCATCTTTAGTATAACAGATAACCTATTAAGTATTTACTATGTGCCTGGCACTGGGCTGAATGCTCTAAACAAATCATTTAATTTAGTCAGATCGTTTTACTTGATTCTCATACTTGATACATGAGCTAATATTATTACTCTCCATTTACAAACAAGGAAGTTAAGCCTTAGAAGAGTGAGGCAACTTTCCTGATTTGACCAGGAAGGAATTGGTGGAGATGGCATTCAAACTCACACCACTAGACCTCAGGCTCATAACCACCACCTTAAACTTCCTGTGTAGAAACATAGAGTGTATTTTCATGGATTCAGGTTTTATTTTTCTATCTTTCAGTAACAGTTTAGAACTTTTTTAAAATGTGAATTTACATATTTTTATTAAGTCTGTTTCTAGGTATTTTATAATTTTTTCTGCTTCAGTGAAGCAGATCGTTTTTGCCATTACATTTTCTAACTGGTTTCTGCTAGAGATTGGGAGATCTATTGTTGTTGTTGTTGTTGTTTTATCTTGTCTCTGACTACCAAGCTGCCTTGTTAGTTTTCTAGCTGATTCTCATGGCTATTCCAGGTAGTCAAGGTGAGGTATGTAAATAATGACAGCTTGCTGTCTTTCCCCTGACCACCTCATTTGCCAATATATGTGCATTTTACAGCATAGGAAAAAGTTCATAAGGTGGTACTGGAGGCAAGGGGAGTCTTTAAAACATTCCAGAAAGAAATAACTCTCTTTTGAGCACGAAATTATGAAACAGCTTGACACATTCCAGAAATTGGGAGTAGTTTGACATGTACCCTACCTCTGACTATAAGGTAGGGTACAAATGAGGAAAGCAAGAGATGGTAACTTGAAAGGTAAGACAGGGATCTTGAAGAATGACAAGCCATTAAAAGATATTAAGCATGTGGCATGATAAGAATTCAGCTTCCCTGGTAGCTCAGCTGGTAAAGAATCCGCCTGCAATGCAGGAGACCCTGGTTCGATTCCTGGGTTGGCACGATCCCCTGGAGAAGTGATAGGCTACCCACTCCGGTACTCTTGGGCTTCAGTAAAGGAGACCTGGGTTCGATCCCTGGGCTGGGAAGATCCCCTGGAGGAGGGCATGGCAACCCACTCTAGTATTCTTGCCTGGAGAATCCCCATGGACAGACATGCCTGGTATGCTACAGTCCATGGGGTCGCAAAGAGTAATTTGCAAACACGACTGAGCAACAAAGGACAGCACAGCACAGCATGACAAGAATTACGTTTTAGAAAATTTAGAATTACATTTTAGAAAAAACCCCAATGTCACCAGTGTGGAGACTCAATTGAAGGAAGTAATACTAAAGAAATGGAAAAAGGTTGGGAAACTAAAACAATAATACAAGCAAGTGATAACTCATTTGTGGAGTAATGGGAGAGGGCATGTATCTGTGAAAATGGAATCCCTACTCATTCAACCTCCTTCAAGGTGTGATCTTGAACCAGTTAGTCAATCTCCCCAAGCCTCAGTGCTTCCAATCTGTAAAATTAGGATAATAACATAACGGGGCATGACTATGAAGTTTCAGATAATGTGTGTGAAGTACACTAAAAAATGGTGGCCCTTTATTATTGAGCTTTACAGTAGCAGTGAGAGTAAAGTTGAAGTCACAGATTCTAGAAAGGGATCTCCATCTAAGTGCCATACCAAAGCTATCACTTCCTCTTCTGAGTTATCAGACTTACAAATCATTGAGGAAAATAAAGCTGTGTATCAGCACCCTTTCAGCCACATGCCTTTCCCACCTCTCCTGGGCTCTTTGCTTTCTCTTCTCCCTGCTCACACTCCACATTTAAGACTACTCTGAGTGCTGGATTTGCATTATGAAATAGCTGGAGTGCATGGCTCAAAAATTAGTATGCCAGCTAAACAATGAAAACAACTAAACAACCCAGTTAAAAGGTGGGTAAAGGGTTTGAAAAGGCATATCTCATTTCTCCCATGAAGATATACAAACGGTCAACAAGCATACAGAAAGATACCATCATTAAGAAAACATAGATCAAAACCACAATGAAGTACCACTTCATACCCATTAGGGTAGCTATAATAAAAATTAAAAAAAAAAAAAAACACAGAAATAACAAATGTTGGCAAGGCTGTGAACCATCTGGAACCTTCTACATTGCTGGTGGGAATGTAAAATGGTTCAGCCCTTTTGGAAAACAGTTTGGTGGTTCCAGAAAAAATTAAACATAGAATTATCAAATGACCCAGTAATTCTACTCCTATGTATATTCTCAAAAGAACTGAAAATATGTGTTCAAACAAGTCCAGGTACACACTTGTTTGGCCTGGCATGGCCTGATTATTTATGTTCCCCAAAATCACACGTTGGAATCCCAATACCCAATGTAAGGATGTTAGAAGGTGTGACCTTTAGGAGATGAGGGTGGAGCCCTCATGAATGAGATTAGTGTTCTTATAAAAGAGATTCCAAAGAGCTCCCTAGCCCCTCTACCATGTGAGGATACAACAAGAAGTCTATGACACAAAAAAGGGTGCTCACCCAACCATGCTGGCACCCTGATCCCAGACCTCCAGCACTAAAGGACAATAAATTTCTGTTGTTATAAGCTATTCAGTCTGTGGTATTTTGTTAAGCAGCTCAAATGGACACCTGTTCACAGAAGCACTCTTATAATAATTAAAATGTAGAAGCAGCCCAAACGTCTATTAATATGTGATATATATATTAATGGAATATTATTTAGCCATGAAAAGAAATGAAGTACTGATACATGCTACAACATGGATGAAACTCGAAATAACATCATGCTAAGTGGAAAAAAAAAAAAGTGCCTCTTCCCTGGTGGCTCAGATGGTAAAGAATCTGCCTGCAATGCAGGAGACCTGGGTTCGATGCCTGGGTTGGGAAGATCCCTGGGAGAAGGGAATGGCAACCCACTCCAGTATTCTTGCCTAGAGAATCCTATGGACAGAGGAGCCTGGTGGGCTGTAGTCCCTGGGGTCACAAAGAGTCAGACACGACTGATGGACAAACACTTTCACTTTCAAGTGAAAAAAATAGGCCACACAAAAGATTATATACTTTATTACTCCATTTCTAATAAATATCCAGAATAAGTAAATTCATAGAGACAGATCAAAGATTGGTAGTTATCAGAGGCAGTAAGAAGGGAGAGCGAAAAACAATCACTTAATACATATGAGGCTCCCCCTTGGAGTGATGAAAACAGCACAGAACAGGGGTGACCGTGGCACAACACTGTGCAAATACTAAATGCCCTGAAAGTGTTCACATCGCAATGGTTCATTTTATCTTATTGTCACCTCAAGGTACATAAATAAAGTATATGTGTATTTTAACTGTTACGAAAGCCTCTTCACAGAAAGCGGATGTAACAAGTTCACAGCCTCTAGTCACCCATGAATAAAAGGTAGTTTGCATTAAACCACTATGGTACCCATTCCAACCAGAGTCTTTAATGCCCAGGCATTCTTTATTGTTTAATAACACCGACAGCCCCAACTGGAGCACTGCAGTCTCCTACTGAAGTTATTACTTATAACTAGTTGCAAACTTCATTGGGAGCCCTTATTTTTCCTCTCCATTATCTTGTCTTCTCACAGTCCCTCTGAACACTCCCTGCCTTGGGCAAAAGTCTCCAGGGGCCTTTTGCATGCAATTTTTCTCCTGCTGAGTTCCTGAATTTTCTTTGACTGATGCCTCTTTGAAAGACCTCACATACTGTTATATGAAACTAAGTCTTTTTTGTCTAGACTATAAGCTCCATGAAGGTGGGAGCTCCTTTGGTTCACCACTATACTTAGCACAGAATGTAAAAAGAAACTTAAGTATTAGAAAAGGAGACCAACTAGAAACTAGCTAATACTTTTCTTATGTCGTCACTCCGTCCCCAGTCAAACCACCACCTGGGCTCCCATATTAACTGATAAAACACAGAATCCTTCTCAACCTCTTCCACCTGCAGCTCTTCCATCCTGCTGGTTCGTTACTGCCTGATGGTAAAAATTCTAGTATAGTAATTCAATATAGTTTGAAAAGTGAAATAGCATTTTCATTTGTTTCTTTCTACTCAGAATTCAAATTGCTTAATTAGTTGCATTAAAAAAAAAAGACAAAGCATTAAATACCCTCTCACTTTACTTTTTTTCTTTTATTCAAGGTGACTCAATTCTGTCCTGCTACTGACTTCCCTGGAAATGATGCCAGTACTGGAAGCTGAGATTGTATTTTATTGCTCTACACAAACAAAGCATTAATCTGGCCTTAAGGCTCAAAGAAAGACTCTAAAGGTAATAATTACAGGCAAGTGGTATCCCAAAAGAAAAAGATGTTTTGACACTGTTAAGAATCACCATGCGTGGGTGCCTCCTGAATTGAACACAATACATAGGAAGAATATCAGTTTACTAGTCAGAAAGTTTGGGGTTTGAATCTCAGCCCTGCCATTTACTGTGCAAATTCGAGCAAGTTATTAAATATCTCTGAACTCAACTTATTAATCTTTAAAAATGGAAACAATGATTAAGTCATAAGGTTTTTACATGCATGAAATATATTATTGATTTAAAGACTTACACATATGAGGCTCTCAATTAATAGCCATTATAATTCATCACACTAAGCAGAACTCATCAGTGTGAAATTTCACTGATCTCTTGTTTACACATACATATATCTCCTTGCCTCATCTTCAGGCTGACTTAATAATAAAACTGTCAAAAGAGAAAAGGAAAGCAAACAGTATAATGTACCAAAGCCATGAGAACAGTTCTCAAAAACTCTTAATATATATGGACTCTGTTAGACCAAACAGGTCATTTTAACCATATTTACCACATGTAATTGATGCTTTTGAACTGTGGTGTTGGAGAAGACTCTTCAGAGTCCCTTGGACTGCAAGGAGATCCAACCAGTCCATTCTGAAGGAGATCAGTCCTGGGTGTTCATTGGAAGGACTGATGCTAAAACTGAAACTCCAATACTTTGGCCACCTCATGAGAAGAGTTGACTCATTGGAAAAGACTCTGATGCTGGGAGGGATTGGGGGCAGGAGGAGAAGGGGACGACAGAGGATGAGATGGCTGGATGGCATCACCAACTTGATGGACATAAGTCTGAGTGAACTCTGGGAGTTGGTGATGGACAGGGAGGCCTGATGTGCTGCGATTCATGGGGTTGCAAAGAGTCAGACACGACTGAGCGACTGAACTGAACTGAAACCATTTTTCTGCTGCTTTCCTTATCACAACCCTTAATTTTCTATCACAAATACACACCCATGTTTCCACAACATACATGGATCCCCATCTGGTTTTAGGATATGAAAACCAGTTTTAATTTTTTTAAAAAAAGAAAAGAACTTCCAAGAATTATGCTTTTCAACCACTGTCTGACTTTTAGGAGGCCCAGAAATGACTTTTATAATAAATTGAATTTAAATTAATTCAATAACTATTTAGAGGATGCTTATTACATTCCTGCCCTGGAGGAAGCCATGGCAATGCACTCCAGTATTCTTGCCTGGAGAATCCCCTGGACAGCGGAGCCTGGTGTGCTACAGTCCATGGGGGTCACAAAGAGACATGACTGAAATGACTGAGCACACACATACACACCCTATATTCCTGACCCAGAAGTGATTCAGAGGTAAATGCAATACAGTCTGTGCCCTCAGGTAGCTTACAGTCTAGTAAAAACTTGGTAAGATCAACAAAGCAGCAGTTTGTTCCAACTTATTCTTCCAACAAATCCACTTTATCCCAGGATAGCCTGTTCAGTGGATCTCACAGAAACAGTTCAGACAAAATCAGTTGGAAACAGTAGAGGGAATTTTCTAAATTCTTTGGACAAATAATCTGACTTTCAGATCAGATCAGATCAGTTCAGTCGCTCAGTCGTGTCCGACTCTTTGCGACCCCATGAATCACAGCACGCCAGGCCTCCCTGTCCATCACTAACTCCCGGAGTTCACTCAGACTCACATCCATCGAGTCAGTGATGCCATCCAGCCATCTCATCCTCTGTCGTCCCCTTCTCCTCCTGCCCCCAATCCCTCCCAGCATCAGAGTCTTTTCCAATGAGTCAACTCTTCGCATGAGGTGGCCAAAGTACTGGAGTTTCAGCTTCAGCATCATTCCTTCCAAACAGAATAAAAGTTTTCTGAATTATCTCTTGTGGTTGCCTCTGTGTTTGTATTCACTAGGTAGTTACTCAATTATCCTTTCCTATGCAGATGGCACCATTGTATATAAAACCATGACAGAGAAGTGCTGGCAAGAATATTTGCAGAACAAGGTATTTCCAATTTTGTACCAAACATGATGACATTTAAGCAACTCAAGGGAAATAAATTTATACACTGTGCTAGATATTCCATGCTAAAAGTTTTTATGTGGTATACTAGGTAAATTCCACATAAAATAGTTTTCCCTAGGAAGCAAAATGTTCAGGAAGACACCCTTGTTGGTTTTTTATTTTCTTTTCAACTCAAAGGTTAATCCAAAATTTGACCTTATGCACAGTACCAGTGCACAACAGAGCCAGACACTTGCAAATGAATGTTGCTCTCTGGTAGCTAAGCCCTCTTGGGGGAGAGAAGGAATGTTACATCAGTTCCGCTCCACCACTGGGGAGCTCTTTATAGTCCAGCAGTCTAATGAAAACCCTAGTGACCTGGAAAGTTAATGTGATATGCTTTTCAGTGTCTTATTGACACCCAAGGAGTAACTCAGGATCAAATCTAAGGTATGTGTATTTTCTCTCTCTCTCCCATTCAATATGAAGGCCAGAAAGAATTACATGGTCTATATTTATTCAGATTCTTGTATTACACAGCTGATAATTGAGACACTGCAATATAATAAACTTGTACTAGAAACACCTTCAGAAAAATGATCAACCAAATTGTGGAGATAATTACAGTCCAACAACAACCCCACCGCCACCCCCCAAAAATCACAGTATTCCTCCCCTTAAAAATTTAATGAAATTCAGAGGTTATGTCAGAAAGTGAAACCAGTAGAGTGGAAAATGTAGTCTGAAAGACATTTAAATGTCAGTTACATATGTTATTAAAATGATAGCATAATTATTACTGGTATAAATGTGTGTCCTGGTTTACAAGGCTCCTCTCTTTTTGCACTTGGATCCACAAGGACTCCACTGCCTTCAAGAAGACTCTCCTCACTGTTCTCAGACCAGGTTAGGGGCCCTTTCATGTGCTCCTTATCTTACCATTTGTCAAGTAAGCCTGGCAAGAATTCTGTAAGATGCAGTTTTGATCACCACTTTACAGACAAAAAAACAGTCCAGAGAAACTGAGTTTCTCATCAAAACCACAACACAGAGCCAGGAACCAAACTCCTATCAAATGATTCCAAACCCCATTTTCTGACTGCAGGTCACAGAGCAAAAGACTTCTCTTCCACTTACTCTACGATTGCAACTGCTAAACATTAAGAAAGTAGGAAGACGAGCAATTGTCTCTATTGACTTTGGGCAAGAAAGAGAGTGCATTTGAGTAATTAAGACAAGAGTGCATTGAGCATTGATGTGCTCCAAACCCTTGGCTGAGTGCTGAGTGTGTTCTCTCATTTCATTCTCACATGTTGTGAGATACAAATGTGATCAGTACTGTGCTTTACATTTTATAACTCGAGAATCTGAGGCTCAAGGATGTTAAATAATCTGCCTAGGTCCACAGTACTAGAAGGGGCTTCCCAGGTAGTTCAAATGGTAAAGTATCTGCCTACAATGTGGGAGACCTGGGTTCAATCCCTGGATTGGGAAGACCACCTGGAGAAGGTAATGCAAACCACTCCAGTATTCTTGCCTGGAGAATCCCCATGGACAGAGGAGCCTGGTGGGCTACAGTCCATGGAGTCGCAAAGAGTCAGACACAACTGAGTGAACAACACATACACACACACACTCATACACACACACACACTCATACACACACACACAGCACTAGAAAGTAAGAGAGCCAGGCTCTCTACCCAGGTTTCTGACTCTGAGTCACTTGCTGAAACATCACACATGTTGCCCACTTCACACCTGGCTCACCTTTTCCTTAGATATTTAAGGGGGAAAAGTGTAGGCTACAACGTGAGGGCTGTCCTAAATTAGCATAATAACTGCTGAGTTTTCCCCACCCACCTTTTTTTTTAACATATATAGACATACACTGGGCTCCCCTACTGGCTCAGTGGTTAAAGAATCCGCCTGCCAAACAGGAGACCTGGGTTTGATCCCTGGGTCAAGAAGATACCCTGGAGAAGGAAATAGCAACTCGCTCCAGTATTCTTGCCTGGAAAATCCCACAGACAGAGGAGCCTGGCAGGCTACAGTCCATGGGTTCACAAAGAAGTCAGACACAACTTAGCAACTAAACAGCAGCAACAAAGACATACACTAAGAACCTTCTGAGTTTCAGCAAACTCTGAGTGACAGTGAACGACAGGGAAGCCTGGTGTGCTGCAGTTCACGGGGTTCCAAAAAGTCAGACACAACTTAGCCACTGAACAATAGAAACGAGAACTTTTTGGAGACTTGGGTTTGGATTCTGGCTTAGTCACTTACTAGATGGAGTGACTGTTCACATTATTGAACCTGCAAAATTCAGTTTTACCATTTGACAAAAGAAGCTAATATGACCCAACCAAAAGGGGAGTTGTACCCAAAGGAAAATCACATCACACGAATCATCTAATATACAACCTAGTGGTCAGAGGTCAACCAATAAATATCAAACCTGTCCCTTTCCTTTTCCCTGGCTTCTACCTTTAAATATAGGAATAAATCAAACACACACTAACACAAAAAGCTTCACTTATTCATTAACTCACTCATTCATCTTGACATATTGTTGACCTTTCTTGAATCTTTCCAGTTAGTGAGATTTTAAGATGACAACTTCCTAAAACTCTTGAGGTGTTTTTTTTTTTTTTTTTCAGTGCTATACCTGGATGGCAACAGTCTCTTGAACATTTTTTTTTTCTGAGTTTGTAGAAGTGCACAAATTTATCTGTATTTTAAACATAATATCCATGACAGCTGCTGCCACTAAGTTGCTTCAGTCATGTCCGACTCTGTGCTACCCCATAGATGGCAGCCCACCAGGCTCCTCTGTCCATGACAGATATACTCTTTAATTCCACAATCATCAAATAAGTGCCTCCTAGACCAAGAACCATCCTTATACCACCCCCTACCCCCAAGGAGCACATAGTTTATTGGGTAAACAAACACAAGAATAGCTAAGACACTGTGTTGTAATGATGCCATAATAGAGGCATATACCAAGTTCCATGAGACCAATTAACCCTGCTCAGAGTCTAGGGACTGGTTCACAGAGAAGGTGACATTTGCATTCAGCCGCAAAGAATGAGTCAGCTTCGCCAAGAAATAATGAGCATTACAACATCAGAGTCAAATTTCAAGGAGGGTATCTGGTTAAAACTCGGACTACAACAATGTCACATCAGAGAAAATTCTCTCCTTTAGCTTGGTCCAGATAATGAAAGGCAAAAAGCCATGATGACTTTTAGAGTTAACCTGCTAAAGTCACTCGGTGATGGTTTTATAAAGCAAATGTGTGGTGGCTAACTATCCCAAAGCCACCATAGTATAGCATTTAGATTTCTAGACAGTGGGAATTTCTCCTTTGAGGGCTCATAAATAATGAATATGTGTTATAGTAAAGATTATTGAAGATCGTAAGCCTTCTTTTTTCATATGTAGGATTGGTAGCTTTTAAAATATTGATGCATTTGTGCAAGTTACTTGAATTTTACAGTAAACTCAGGAAAGAAAACGTCAACATAGGACATCAGGCCCTGGGAGGAGACAACCTGGCTGATGGTCCCTTCCCTCCACTGACCAAACTTTGTTTCTGGGTCCAGCTTGTGCCTGACTGCCTTGCCTGTCACAGCAAATCCTCACCAGAGACACCCATGTTATAGAGACAGCTTGACATGCCATTTCCTCAGATAACGCCAGACTACTTGGGTTTATAGGATTCTTGATCTTATTTCTACTTGCTCTGGTTACGTAATGAAAATAGGTTCAACCTTATAACAAACCTTGGAGGAAGCTAATGTCCATTTTTATTTGGTTTAAGATGAAGGAAGGAAAGGAGGGAGGTCTGTCCTATTAAACAGTAACTTTTCCCAAGTCAATGGTTAGTTGAAGCATTCGATCTCTATAACCACTATGCCTAACTCATTCTTATGATTTCAAGTATTTTGTTCTTTGTCCTTAAGCTAAAATTATCACATTTTACAAAAGCTTTTCCTTATACCTCCCATCATTTAGTTTTTAAGTACCTTGTGAAATAGATATTCTTGTGGTCTCCATTTTTCAGAAGAGAAAATTAAACAGTCCCTCTCACCCACTATCACCCCTTCCCTTCACTACTAAATTTTACTAAACTTTCCAGATAAGTCTTCATTTTCTCCAGGAAGACTTACTTACTAACATCCTTGGCCTGGGTAGCAGAAAATCAGTTGACCAGGAGCTTGGGATGGTCAGAGCCCCACAGACCAACTACTTCAAGGCTTGAGCTGTCCCATTCATTCTCCCCCCATGTCCTATGAGTAATATAATTTTCCATGTTTCAAGATATGAAAAAGACTGAGAAGTCCCACCATAGGAGAATGGCTAAGAGCATGGATTTTGAAAGACTACTTAGCTATGTGACTTTGGGCAGTTATCTAACTCATCTGGGTGTCAGTTTCTCCATCTGGAAAACGGAGGTAATAGAGAGCACTTCCTACTGTGTAAACTATCTCATTTGCTTTTCAAAACAGTCTAAAGGTAAGTACTGTTATTCTTCCATCATACAGAAAGGAGACTGAGGAACGGGAAGGTGAAAGCCACGCAGATAACATCACCCACTCTCATCCCCTCCCCTGCTATCTCCACCACGTCAACACCAAGGGACTTGCAGACCTGCCTCTATGGAATCAGAGCAAAGGAAAGAGATTTGAGGAGATAAATGTTGTGGTTATACTGCTGGGAAAAGGGGATATCAATTTCCCGTCACCATTTCCTATGAAACATGGTTTCTGCACTTGACCATGGTCCCAAGAACTGATTGACTACAGAAGGTGGACAGAATTGGGAGCTACACCTTGTCATAATCGACACTGCATGGAGGACAGAGAGGCATTTGAATCAAGGCATTACAGTAAGATGGGTAAACTTTTCACGGGGTCACCAATGCTTAGGGACACTGCACTGCAGTGAGTCCCTTTCTGATGGGGCACAATGAAGGCCCCCCATGGTCTCACCTATGAAATATGGAAATTGTGATGCTTTCCCCATTGGGCTGTCATGAACACTAAATGAGGTAATGTGAGACTCTCTCTGCATTGCTGACCCACGATTAATGTTAGCTCCCTTGCCACACTTCTGTTACCCAGTGTTTAAAGCCTAGATAAATACTTTGAGTGTGGGAAGAGAGGGGTAGCTTTTCATAATGTCAGATTCAACTTAAAAAGAAAAGTCTGTGTTTGCAGAGTTCTATCACCCTGGATTACCAAGCAGAGTCTGAAATTTATTAACCTTTTTAGTCATTTGTGAGCACCAGAAAGAGGACTTTTTCGAATAATCAAAAAACTTTCCCATTCTGGCAGCCAAATAAAAGGAGGCCAGGTGTTCATGATTAAAAATGCATTACCCCCACCACTGACTTTCTGGGGATGGTGTCAAGCATTTTCTCTTTCACAATATGTACCAATTCTAAAGCAGAGAAAGAGAAGGGGGAAGCGAACAGAGGTGATAAGAGGAATTCAGGAAAAGTGGGGGTGGATAGAAAAGTGGAGGGTGAAAAGCAGCACAGAGAAGATGGAGGAGAATCCTATTTTTAACCAATTATAGTCCTCTTAGCTCCCCTTAAAAATAGATCCTCTTCCTGCCCACAATGAATTTGGTGGGCAGTATCTAGGGCTCCCACATTAGTATATCTATTTGGAGGCACTGATACCGCATATCTTTTGGGCAAAGCTGGGCAGGCCTTTTAGATACACACCACCAAGTTTCCTCTAAAAATGTTTCTAAGAAAAGTGTCCACATCCACACAATAATTTTTTTTAAATCATCCTCAGGATAAACCCAAGGCTATTTTCTTGAAGGAAAACTAATTTCTGGTTGCTAATGATACTACTAGCATACATTTTGAGTGTGTGCTCTCTGTGCCAGGCACCAGACTAAGCTCTTAACGCTGATGTAGTCTTTCAGCAGGTGGGGAAAATGCTGCTTGAGAAGCTAGACAACTGAACCAGGGCCACAACGCTCCTAGGTGATAGAATTAGCATTCCAACACAAGTCTACCTTCAAACCCTGACCTTGTCGTGCATGTGTGCGTGGTCTCTCACCGACTCTTTACAACCCCATGGACTGTAGCTGGCCAGGTTCCTCTATCCATGGGATTCTCCAGGCCAGAATACTGGAGTGGGTAGCTGTTCCCTTCTCCAGGGGATCATCCCAACCCAGGGACTGAACCCAGGTTTCCTGCATTGCAGGCAGATCCTTTACCATCTGAGCCACCAGGGAAATCTCTGCCCTATTACCTGCTTTTGAAACCTCAGTGGCTGCCATTCCATCATCCAGGCTAAGCTCTGACGCTCATCAGAGAAACAGTCCATAGGAAAGGCAAAAACGAAGATAGAGCACTGGTTGTAACAGAAGGAATTGTATTGCAACATGCCCTTCAAATTTTGTACACAACAAGCTCATGGTGCACTGTGAGGCCATTATGGAGCCCACAGATACTTCAGAAAGGCTTCTGTAATTTCAGAGTTTAATAATATGAAATTAGACCCAGAATCCTCAAACAAAGCCATTTCAAAACTACAATACCCCTGGAAATGAGCACTTCCATTAGATTTGAGACCATTATGTATCCATCTCACTGTGAGGGAAATAGATGCTTTTATGTTGGAACAAATATAAAACATCAGTACATTTTCATCCAGTACAATTTCCTAAACTCCTTCTATCCAATTTCCCAATTTTGTCAGATATTTGAAACTGAACTAAAGCTCTCCTCTTGGCCCAGTTTCTAATTCACTTTAACTCTGCGACAAGATTATTCTCAGGTTTTTATGAGTCCTATTGCTTAGATAGGGCTTGGGTTTCCTTATTTCAACAAAATGTCAAAAAATATGAAGCAATGCTCCAGAAACAAACTTTTGTTATTTTCTCTATAATATAGTCATTGATTCTTTATGCTATTTTTGCTCAATATATGAGTATACACATTATAAAGGTGATCATCAAACAATTACAAATCCACTACAATCAACAGCTTCTGGTACTTAGGCCATGAGAAATATCTCTAGAGATCACAAATAAAAGTTATTTATGTAAGAGATTAAGCATCCTAGCATTCTAAATACAAATAAAATAATTCCTCAACCTTATGTATATGAAGAAGGCTGCATATACCACAATCAGGAAAAGTCACATATTTTACAAATACAATAAAGTGTTTTCAATCCTTCAGCCATCCTCAGTTATGAAAAATCCTCCAACATTTATTGTGCAGTTACTATTTATAAGATATTCTCTAAGATGTCATTGGGGTACTGGGATAAATAATAAATACATGGGTCACTACCTTCAAGAATCTTTCAGTCTTGTAAAGGTGGTAAGAAATGTGTTTGAAGATATAAAGAAATCTGTATATGACACAAATAGAAAGATATACCATGTTTTTGCAATGGAAGAATTATAGACTCAGTGCAATCCCTATCAAATTACCAATGGTATTTTTCACAGAACTAGAACAAAACAATTTTAATTTATATGGAAACACTAAATAACCCAAATAGCCAAAACAATCTTTAGCAAGAAAAACAGAGCTGGAGGAATCATGCTCCCTGCCTTCAGACTACACTACAAAGCTACAGTTATCAAAGCAGTATGGTAATGCACAAAAACAGACATATAAATCAATGGAACAGAAGAGAAAACCCAGAAATAAACCCACACATTTGTGGTAATTAATCTATGACAAAGGAGGCAAGAATATACAATGGAGAAAAGACAGTCTCTTTAATAAGTGACACTGGGAAAACTGGACAGCTACATGTAAAAGAATGAAATTAGAACATTCTCTAACACCACATGAAAAAATAAACTCAAAGTGAATTACAAAGCTAAATATAAGACCAGATACTGTAAAACTCCTAGAGAAAAACATAGGCAGAACACTATGACAGAAATCACAGAAATATTTTTTGGATCCATCTCTTGCAGTAATGGAAATAAAAGGAAACAAACAAAAGGACCTGATTCAATTTAAAAGTTTTTGCACAGCAAAGTAAACCATAAACAAAATAAGAGACAACCTATTGCTGGAGAAAATATTTTCAAACAATGCTACCAAGAAGGGATTGATCTCCAAAGTAGACAAACAGCTCATACAGCTTAATATAAAACAAACAAATAACTCAATCAAAAAATGGGAATAACATACAGGAATATGAAAAGATGCTTAATATCACTAGTTATTACTGCAATGATGCAAAGTGGGCATCACTGTCATTTTCTATGAGCAAATCAAAAGTCAAAAAATTATGGACAATGTCCCAGACTCTAATTAAATATCAAGACTTCAACAGTATCATAATGTATATAAGAAAAATGAAGACTAAGAAAAGGTCAAACACTTTGGTGATTAAGAGGTTCTTAATGCTCCAATACTTTGGCCACCAGATGCGAAGAGCTGACTCATTTGAAAAGACCCTGATGCTGGGAAAGATTGAGAGCAGGAGGAGAAGGGGATGACAGAGGATGAGATGGTTGGATGGCATCACCGACTCAATGGACATGGGATTGGGTAGACTCCGGCAGTTGGTGATGGACAGGGAGGCCTGGCGTGCTGCGGTTCATGGGGTCGCAAAGAGTCGGACAAGACTGAGTAACTGAACTGAACTGAACTGAATGCTTTCAGGGTTCTTAAGATTTCTGGAAAGTCCTAATGGTGAAAGACAGTGAAAGAAAGGAGTTAAGAGTGGGAGATGTTAAGGAAGTAAAACCCAGTTTTAGCTGAAGCTCAACAGTCAAAAAGAAGGGAAAGATGAAATAGTACTTCAGTGGAGCGACAAGCCTGAGAGGAAAATGGTTCTGTTTCTTGTTTGTGAGGTGGAATACACCCCTGCATATTGGTGGAAGGAAAGAAAGGGGCCAATGGAGAAGAGCGGAAAGTACAGAAGCAAGATCTGGAGCTTATAGGAGAAGATGTGCTCTTTTCCTTCCCTCTGTTGTCTGCTCCCTGAGCTCTGCTTGAAGCAAGGGCTCTAAGGGCTGGTCGATGGCCAGGCTGAGCTGATATAATCACTGCTACAAGATATTAATAATGAATGAACGTTATTTCTTCTATGCATTATTTTAATAGCCCTTTTTAGAGGACTGTTGGAAAAAGACCAACGTATCTTTCCAAAGGGTATTTTTAAAATGCATAGTTACTACAAAAAAGTATCGCTGCACAGTAAAAACCAATATATATCTCATTCTCCTAACAGAATGTGTCCTACAAAGAAGAAAAAGGTGAAAATATTATTAAAAATAGAATGGTTTTATACTAGGTCCAAAATTCTATTGTGAAATGACCTAGACCTACATTACAGACAAAAAGTTCAAATAGAATAATAGAAGTTCCCACTTAGTAAGAACTTACTATATGTTAGGTCCTATGTTAAGCATTTCATATGCATTTAATCCTTATAATACCTTATGAAATGAGTGTTATTACCTTTATTTTATGCTGAGTGAAAGGAGTCTCAGAGAATTTATATCCCTAAGATATAATTGCACTATTCTATACCAGTTTTTATAAATCAATTACGGCATCACCGACTCCATGGACATGAGTTTAGGCATGATCTGGGAGTTGGTAATGGACAGGGAAGCCTGGCGTGCTGCAGTCCATGGGGTCACAAAGAGTCAGACACGACTGAGCAACTGAACTGAACGGATTCATCTATACTAAATGTTAACCATGTTCTGAGAAGCGCTAGGTACTTCCTAGTCTCACGGCAGCCATGTAGTTGTGTTTTTATTATCCTTAATACAGAAGCAAATCTCAGGGCCAGAAAAGTAGCCACAGGATACTTGAGCCCATCCTTTAAACCCCATATGCTTTGATGCCTACATAGATTTTAAAAAATGAAATCAAGGAAAGACTCTTTAATTTAAATATGATTTCACAGGCTCATTTAACATATCCAACAAGTATGAGCCAAATCTCTAATTCCTTGACAGGAATAAAGTAGAGTATAAACATCCAAGAATGAGCATGTGGTCTCTAGCATGTAAGCTTAGTAGTGTAGTTAAAAATCTTTTAAGTCAAAATCAAATGTCAGTCATGAGACACTGAAGTGTGATATGTTCCGTACTTTTCCCTTCATAAAACAGTCAGTAGTTGATGTTCCAAAGGAAAAGATGTGTTTGCCCTATGGTGCATTTCACTATTAGTGTCCAAGTGCACGTTGGCTTAGGCCTTTAAATGGCCCTAGCTCATCCCTTTTCCCTGAATTCAAAAATAATAACCAGAATAAAAAAAAATAGTGCAAAGCATCTCTCAGCAAACCAATATCATTATTCCATTTAGTAGAAAGAAGACACATTACACTAAAAACATCCTGAAGCCGCATTGCTTTGGATTATACCTAGGCTTTTCTAGTTACTTACCCATGTGATCTTTGATGTTATTTTCCCCCTCTCTGTGCCTCATATTCTCAACTGCAAAATGGGGATACAATGATAATTAAGAGAGTTAACGTATACAAAGCCTGGCACATAGTAATGAGCACCTACTGCTGCTGCTAAGTCACTTCAGTCACGTCCGACTCTGTGCGACCCCATAGACGGCAGCCCACCAGGCTCCCCCGTCCCTGGGATTCTCCAGGCAAGAACACTGGAGTGGGTTGCCGTTTCCTTCTCCAATGCATGAAAGTGAAAAGTGAAAGTGAAGTCGCTCGGTCGTGTCCGACTCTAGCGACCCCATGGACTGCAGCCTACCAGGCTCCTCCGTCCATGGGGTTTTCTAGGCAAAAGTACTGGAGTGGGGTGCCATTGCCTTCTCCGAATGAGCACCACATAAATGTTAGTTATTACACACACTTGATATAAATGTTAGTTATTACACACACTTGGATGTTTATAATACTACTTGTGATTACCATATTCTCAGTTTACTCTTGCCTGGATGGATAAATAAAAATTATAACTTTTTAAAAGGCATGTTCTCAGTGTTCCTCTGGTGCATTCTTGCAGTGCTCCAGGAAAAAGAAAAAAAAAAACTCTTTAGGAAGACTTTCTTCATCTCTCTTGCCATCAGGCCTGGCTCTACCATTTGCTGGGCCCAGTGAAAAATGAAAATGCGGGGCTTCCTGCTCAAAACTGAGAATTCCAAGATGGCAACAGCATGAAAGTACAGAACCCCTCTAAGCGCAGGACTTTGTGGGTACACATCACATGCCCACAAAGCTGACCCTGCTGGGCATCTTTTCTTCAGTAAGAAGGTAAGATTCAGAAAGCACTCTAACTTCACTCAGTTGTTTATTTCTTAGAATATTTGTTACTAACCCTACCTTGTCCAGGAAAAAGTTTAAGGTATTAATAATTCTCCTTCTATGGAAATAGTCTGAGAATCAAAATATTCTTCAGAAAATCAACTTCCTATTCCAGGACAGATATTCAGTATCTCATTAAATGTAACTGCTCTCCTGGAATGTGGGAATATCAATCTCTGAGTTAATAAGGATTCTCTCTGTTCAGGTGGCTCAGTCAATAAAGTGTCTGAGATCTGGGTTCAATCCCTGGGTCAGGAATATGCCCTGGAGATAGATCCCCTTGAGAAGTATACACTCCAGTACTCTTGCCTGGAAAATTTCATGGACAGAGGAGCCTAGCAGGCAAGGATAGGACACGACTGAAAAACTTCTTGGGGTCCCAAGAGTAGGACACAACTGAAAGACTTCACTTTCTTTCTCTCTCTCTGTTCAGTGATAAGTGCAGAAACCTTTCCTGGACTGGGAACTGCCCCCCGTTGCCTCAAAGCAGGGGTGGAGCATCAGTGAAACCTGAGGCACAGGAGTAGGTCCTCACCTCCAAGCAATAGCATGAGTCCTGTACTAACAACTACAAGTTTTTATTCCCTTTGAGAGAACCAACTGAATTTTTTAGCATGCTTTTTCCCTTGCAGTTTTTTGCAAATTACAAGTTTCCTAAATCATTCAAGAATATTCAAGGCAGAAATCTATTCACCTTAGTTCTATATCATTATTAGTGATAATATCAATTGAACAAAAAGAAAAATGCCAAGCCCCTTTTCTTAATGAAGAACCTTGATTTTATTAGGTTCGAAGAGCCTAATACTATATGTTAAGTCCTATGTTAAGCATTTCATACACATTTAATCCTTATAATACCTTATGAAATGGGTGTTGTTACCTTTATTTTATGCTGAATGAAATGAGTCTCAGAGAATTTATATCCCTAAGATATAATTGCATTATTATAGAAAAGGATAAGCCTGTACATTTCAAAACCATCTAGTGCTTAGCCTAGATTTATCCCACACGTCCTCCCTCTGGGCAGCAGCAAGGAGAAGCTCAATTGATAAAGGACCCAATGTTTACTCAGTCTCTTCGGAAACCTCTTTGAACTGAAAGCTGGGGAGGAGCCACCATTTGTTGAATTCAGTTGCTCCATTATTTTAACCTAGGCCCCCTTCAGAACTCAGCATTCTTGAATCTTCAGGAGTTGTTTAGAAGCAAGAGAGGGGTGGTTTTTGCCACTACTGGCAGATATTAATCACACTAAAATAGTAATACCTGCTTAAATCAGCTCATTTTCTCATGCTGTTCTTTATCAGCATTTGAATTTGAGCTGTGGTTGGCAAGGCCAAAGCCAGGAAGCCAGACAGCCCTATAATCAGATCATGGAATAAGGCCAAGTTTCAGTTATTGAAGCAAAAGGAACCTTGAGTCCAAAGGTAGATCCCAAAATAAGAGCATATGCAGGATAGAAGAACCAAGAAGTAGAGCCAAAGCAAGTCCACATGCCAGGGCACATATTCAAGCAGTAGCGGGGCAGGTGAGCAACAGAAAGCAATATAGCATGTGATTGCCAGGCAAGCATATATGAATGGTGCCCCATTTTAAAGAGCAGAACTTATATAACTCAAACAACCCTGAGTAAAGAAGGTATCAGAGAGAAACCAGTATTCAGGACAAAAAGCACTGTCTGGAGGGATGGTTGTATCCATGACTCCTTGGTTGTTGCAAACAAAGTACAAACTTGAGTATTGACGACCTCGATCACAAAGATTAGAACGTAGTAACATAATGAGAGAGCTAATGCTACCTCAGAAAGCTACTGACCCAGAGCTTCTAATAAGTTCCCTGCTTAGGAAAAAGAAAGACTGGTCCCAGGAGATTTGGCTGGAAGGACCTGTAGGGAAAGGAAGTAATGACAATGGTGTGGAGGAGTTGGCTCCTATCTGCTCAAGACAGCCAATTGTTAAAATGTAAGGAATTCTGTAAGGCAACTGTTAAACAGTTATTAGTAAAAATTAAATTATACAAAGTTCAGTTCCGTTCAGTGGCTCAGTTGTGTCTGACTCTTTGCAACCCATGGACTGCAGCATGCCAGGCTTCCCTGTCCATCACCAACTCCCACAGCCTACTCAAACTCATATCCATCATGTCAGTGACACCATCCAACCAGCTCATCCTCTGTCATCCCCTTCTCCTCCCACCTTTAATCTTTCCCAGCATCAGGGTCTTTTCCAATGAGTTGGTTCTCCACATCAGGTGGCCAAAGTATTGAAGTTTCAGCTTCAGCATCAGTCCTTCCAATGAATAGTCAGGACTGATTTCCTTTAGGATGGACTGGTTAGATCTCCTTGCGGTCCAAGGGACTCTCAAGAGTCTTCTCCAACACCACAGTTCAAAAGCATCAATTCTTCAGTGCTCAGCTTCTTTATAGTCCAACTCTCACATCCATACATGACTACTGGAAAAACCATAGCTTTGACTAGATGGACCTTTGCTAGCAAAGTAATGTCTCTACTTTTTAATATGCTGTCTAGGTTGGTCATAGCTTTTCTTCCAAGGAACAAGCATCTTTGAATTTCATGGCTGCAGTCACCATCTACAGTGATTTGGGGGCCCTAAAAGATAAAATCTCTCACTATTTCCACTGTTTCTCCATCTATTTGCCATGAAGTGATGGGACCAGATGCCATGACCTTAGTTTTCTGAATGTTGAGTTTTAAGCCAACTTTGTCACTCTCCTCTTTCACTTTCATCAAGAGGCTCTTATAGTTCTTCTTTGCTTTCTGCCATAAGGGTGGTGTCATCTGCATATCTGAGGTTATTGCTATTTCTCCGAGCAATCTTGATTCCAGCTTGTGCTTCATCCAGCCCGGTGTTTCACATGATGTACTCTGCATATAAGTTAAATAAACAGGGTGACAATATACAGCCTTGACGTACACCTTTCCCGATTTGGAACCAGTCTGTTGTTCATGTCCAGTTCTAACTGTTGCTTCTTAACCTGCATACATATTTCTCAGGAGGCAGGTCAGGTGATCTGGTATTCCCATCTCTTTAAGAATTGTCCACAGTTTGTTGTGATCCACCCAGTCAGAGGCTTTGGCATAGTCAATAAAGCAGAAGTAGATGTCTTTCTGAAACTCTTGCTTTTTCGATGATCCAGCGGATGTTGGCAATTTGACCTCTGGTTCCTCTGTCTTTTCTAAATCCAGCTTGAACATCTGGAAGTTCACGGTTCATGCATTGTTGAAGCCTGACTTGGAGAATTTTGAGCATTACTTTGCTAGCGTGTGAGATGAGTGCAATTGTGCAGTACTTTGAACATTCTTTGGCATTGCCTTTCTTTGGGATTGGAATGAAAACTGACCTTTTCCAATCCTGTGCCCACTGCTGAGGTTTTCCAGATTTGCTGGTATATTGAGTGCAGCACTTTCACAGCACCATCTTTTAGGATTTGAAATAGCTCAGCTGGAATTCCATCACCTCCACTAGCTTTGTTTGTAGTGATGCTTTCTAAGGCCCACTTGACTTCACATTCCAGGATGTCTGGCTCTATGCGACTGATCATACCATCGTGGTATCTGGGTAATGAAGTTCTTTTTTGTATAGTCTTTCTGTGTATATAAACTTAAAGACATATTAAAATCAAATGTAATAAACACTCAAAATTCATCATTTCCTAATTATTTTGCTACATTTACATACTGTGTAAATACATACAGACTACATTTACATACTGTGCTCATCAAGTCATTTGTGTCTATTGTAATGTGTGGGGAGAATATTTTTTAATGGTATAATACTGTGCATCTCTTTCTACATCCATATTCAGTAGTAACATCACACTGGTAGCTTGAAACTGGTTGTGACAGATAAGAAATATGGTCAATAATATTGTAATAATTTTGTATGGAGACAGATGTTTACTAAACTTATTGTAGTGATTATTTCATAATGTATGCCAATGTCAAATCACTATGTGGCATACCTGAAACTAATATAACATTGTACATAACTATTTCAATTATATATGTATATATATATAATTTTTTAAAGACTGGCTGTGACAGAAACATGTATACCATGGGAATCAAAACACAAAACAAATCAGAGCTTTGGGCAGGCAAAGGAAAGGAAGAAGGTGTTAAACATATATACTAGCACACCTCTGGTTAGTGTCCCCATTACAGAGTTTGAGACTTGAAGAATGTAATATTCATGGTTGTGAAAAGAATAAAGGATTTTGTGACTGCTGCTTGCAAATTTCTAAACCTAGCATATAGCAGTCTTCATGATCTGACCCCAATCTTCCTGCACAGGTTTAGCCCAGATCCTCTATTTTCTGGCCTCAACCATCATATTACACATTAGGTTTTCTCATGCCTCCATTTATTCAACAGTTACCGAGCTCCTACTGAATACTGGGCACTGTGCTCTGGATTGAGGGTTCAGGAATGTAAGGAATCCTTTCTGCCCTCAGGGAGCTCACAGTTTAGCAAAGAAAAGGAAGCAACAAACATACACATGTGAGGATTAAATGTAATCATAAATGTAAGGCATTTAGTGTAAAGTTGATGATACAGAAATGCTTTTACAACATTTGCCTTTATATTAAGTATTGGCCAAGTGAAGACAGAGAAGGCAATGGCACCCCACTCCAGTACTCTTGCCTGGAAAACCCCATGGGCAGAGGAGCCTGGTGGGCAGCAGTCCACGGGGTTGTGAAGAGTCAGATACGACTGAGCAACTTCACTTTCACTTTTCACTTTCATGCATTGGAGGAGGAAATGGCAACCCACTCCAGTGTTCTTGCCTGGAGAATCCCAGGGATGGGGGAGCCTGGTGGGCTGCCAACTATGGGGTCGCACAGAGTTGGACACGACTGAAGCGACTTAGCAGCAGCAGCAGCAGCCAAGTGAAGAAGGGAGTGAGGAATGTTTCTGGTAGAGGAAATGGTGCATGCAAAAACCTAGAGGATTAAAAAATTATGACATGTTTCCTCAAATGCATTTTTTAAAATACAACTGTTACCCAAAACAACAGCAAAGTGGGAATTTACCATCTTTTTAAAAAATGGTTGTTTCTGTAACTTTCTATAGCTACCACTCCAGTTGTATGACCTAAGAATCATCTTACAGTCCTTCCTTCCACTCCATGTTATTCAGTCACCAAGTCCTGTAGGTGAGTGCTCCTCAGCCACTGAAGACCTTAAAGTATTTTGAATAGTCATGACAAAATATATTATTGGGTTTTTGAAAGATGGGTCTGGAAACAGTAATGATGGATGCATTGGGAATGAGGAGAGACAAATGAGCCTAGACAGACTAGTTTGGAATCTACTGCAGCAACCCCAGCAAAAAGATGGAGAAGAGTTGCAGAGAAGACTGGTTCCATAGACACGAAAGAGGTTGAAGTGTGAGAACTCCGCTGAGCAATGGGAGTGGGGAAGATAATTTCCATATTTTTGTCTTGGTTCACAGGGGCCAACCATTGATCAGAAGAATAAGAGTAAAGAGTGGGTTTTGGAGGGAAATTACACACACACTCCTTCCTTTCTGCTCAGTAGCAAATTCAAAGCTTCACACTTTTCTCAAGTCTCAAAGGAGAGCCCAACAGAGAATCTCACTTGTTTATCCTTCAGGGAAAAAGAAGTCATCAAGCAAGAATCTCTCCATTTCCTTATTCCTTAGTCCTACTGACTAGCTCTTCTGTATCTTCCTTCACACCCCAGTAGAAGAGGTTGCCCCCTCGGGTCTCACCCAACCCTATGCCCTTGGACCTCAGCCCCAGTGAGAGTCTCTCCTCGGAACCTTTCCCTTTCCTTCATTAACTCTTTCCCGCAGCACATAGCTTTCAAATGTACTCAAATCCTCTACCTTTTTGCTTATTCCTTGCTTCTCTTTCTTTCTTCTTCTTTGTCTTTTTAAGAATATTTCTTTCTTTGCTGGGCCAGATCTTAGTTGCAGCACTCAGGATGTTCAGTCTTCACTGATGCATGTGAACTCTTATTAACTGTGGCATGTAGGATCTAGTTTCCTGGCCAGGGATCGAACCCCAGACCCCCCAGCACAGAGTCTTAGCCACTGGACCACCAGGACAGTTCCTAATCCTGGCTTTTCTTTCACCTTTCTTCTCTAAGATAAATCTCCACTGCTAACTTCAAGTTACATTTGCAATACATTATCATTGTTAAAAGCTCAAAAATACACGGAATATGAAGGAGAAATCATTTGTAATTCCACTATCCAGAAATAGTTCTTGCTAATGGACTGGTATATTTCTTTCTTTCTAGTAATTTTTCTGTGCATATAACCAAGTATGCATGAATGTCTACTTTATAAATATGTTCACTGGAAATTCTACATGTTTTGCCATGTTATTAAAATTTTTTTCCATAAACATTATGTTAAACGATATATAAAGCATCTATTATCTGGCTTAAATGTATTTAATTACCTCTCACTTGAATTTTTTTTAATTTTTCTAGTAATTTGTTAACATAAATAGCACCAAGTATTATAAACATCTTTATTCACATTTCAGATTGTTTCCTTAGAATAAATCTGTAAAAGTGGGACTCTTGTGTCAAAGAGTATAAACATCTTTTAAGGTTTTGATACATAGTACCAAATTGCTTTCCAGAAAGCTTGTGCTAAAATACATTCCTATACACTCTGCTTTTGCTAGATTCATTATCATTTTCTTTTAAAAAGAATTTTTTTCACTTAATGATCAAAAATGAGATTTGATTTTGTTCTGCACTTCTTCAATTAAAACTGTTGATCACTGAACTGTTCACTTAAAAACGATTAAGATGATAAATATTATGTGTATTTTACCACAATTTAAAAAACTGAAAAAAGTAAGGTTAGGCATTTTTAATATTTATTAATTTCTACTTTCCCTTTGGTGAAATATGTATTCTTGTCCTTTGTCCATTTAACTATTGGACTCAATAGTTTTCTTATTGATTTTTATGAGTCCTTTATACAGTAAAGGCATTAAATCTCTTGCTGTCAAATTTATTGAAACTATTTTTCCCTATTAGTTTCTCTTCATGTAAGTTTGTTTATGAGCTTGAATGTTTATGGAGGAGAGGGTAGTATAGACACATTTTAAAATTTATTATATTCAAATCTTTTAATGATTTCCTTTGGGTTTTCTTCCATTTCTATTATGCTCAAAAAGTTCTTTACTAGTCAGCCATCAAGTAATCATTCTTCTGCGTGATTTTATTACAGATATTGTTCTCCAGTCCTAGGTGTAAAACAAAATGAAAACATTCATTCTCTATCTCAAGGAACTCCACGAGACAATGAAGGAGACAGACATATACACAGGTAAAAACAAACATGTAAAAGATTGGCAAAGAAGTGTTCACCCTACTTAACAGAGGTTCATGACTAGGTCAGGGGGCCAAATTTGCCTAAAGCAGTTCATCTTGTGATTTTATCATCAGTTAATTTTGGACCATGTAACACATGCACAAAATTGTGCTATTTCTAGAAATATATGAAATGGGAATATGATCGCCCATTCCAACTAATCAGTGCCTTCTTCCTGACTTGGAAGGTTTTAAAAGCAATGACTCATAAAATATTTCCCAGGCAACTGTCCATCCAGTTTCTTCCCACAAGTCTGAATTTGTCAGCCTGTCTCAATTTTGCCTAAGAAATTAAATCTCCATTTTAGTTTTATTAGCACTTTTACTGGTTTGCTGTTTTTAAAAAGAAAACATGCAAATTATAATGAAAATAAACAAGAAATGAAAAGTCTACAATGATGATGATTTTTAGTAAATGACCATTAGTAAAGGTCTCCAGAAATTATTCAGAACAGATAGGTGTGGCAATCACTTGTGAAGGAAGCCTTCATAGAAATGCTTCCGGTTCTAGGAAATATTGAGTCTCATTCATTGATAACAGGAGTACAACCTTGCTATAGGATAATTTTTTTCAATATGAGTTAAGAGGCTTAAAGGGGTTTTAATTTTTTGGGGGGGAGGGTTTAATTTTTGAAATAATAATTCCATTTCTTTAAAACTATTTTAAAGAAATCAGGGATTTATATATCATTATAGTGATATGTATTATGGCAAATATTCTAAATAGCCTCAGAAATAAAGGAAAAGATTAGATGAATTATTAATAGAGCTGTACTACAGAAAACTACATAACCATTCAAAAAATGGTTTCCTTTGGGTTTTCTTCCATTGAAGAAACAAAATTTTTTATGTTTTTAAAAATTCTTATGTACAATGACATAAGAATATGCTTTGGATAGTGCAAGATGAAAAAAATCAGGTTACAAAAACTATGTATGGTTGATTCCAATTTAGATATAAAAGAGACTGGAAGAAAATACACCAAAATAGTTTTCTCTGGCTAGTGTGATTACAGATGGTCTTCACATTCTGGATATTCAAAATTTTCTACAATAAACTAAGTTCTATAGGGGGAAGGAGCTATTTTCTATAAATGTTTGCCCTGTGCAGTAAAAAGTCAATCCTTGTGATTGGCTCTGAGAAGGCCTATTTCCACCTACACTATTTCCAGAAAATAGGAAATGTTTAGAGGTCTGGAGCATACTGAATGCTTCTATGGAAAGGATAAAAAAAGACATGCTTCATACCTGAGAGATGTTCCATATTCATCTCTGGTCCCACCCAGGTCTTACAACATTCTCTATAAAGACCCATCATTTCTTACGGAAAACAACAAAAACAGAAAAATGCATTGAGTGTCCACAATATGCCAAGTAATTTTACATGCATTATCTTATTTGATCCTCACAGAAACCTATAACGTCGACTTTGAATATGTCTAGGCAACTTACCCAAAGTTATAGATAAATATTAAGTATTAGAGCCAAGATATGAAATGTAGGCCACTGACTCCAAGTCAAGAGCTTATCATAACTGCCTCCTTTACCTGCACCTGCATATCCGGAGTATTTATACATATAGTCCAAAAAGTGTCCATGCTGATTCAACTACTTGTCAACTTAGGGAAATAAGACATTCGTATTTTTCACTAATCTGTTAAGTATGTGATTATTTATATATTATATATAAATATTGGCTACCCATGTTTTATTTAAGCTCTGGTCCCCATTATCATCAATACCAAAACACAAGTTCCAAACTTTTTCATGAAGAACAGATACATGGTTCTTCTCAAATAACAAGCCTTCCCTAACATTTTTAAAGGATTTGTTTAAAAAGAAAAACTAAGTTACAGATTGTGTATTTAAATTTGTCTTTCCAGATTCACTTCTTTAAATCACTTTCCAAGTAACTAGAGATATGTGTTTATCTTTCTGGCAATCCCTTTGTACTTACCATCCCTCCCCAGTCCCCCATGCTTCCTGCCGCACCAAAGAAATCAATCTCTCTCATCTCAATTAATCCTAGACTAAAACCAATTTGAAATTTTTGTTCAACATTCTAAGACTGGCCAAGTTCTGCTTTAATCATTTACCATTTCTCTTATTAGTGATGTATATGTTCTAAATTATTTCACACTTCTCCATATATCATCTCGTGTTTGTTCTCCTTCATTTTATTTCTACCTATTTATATTATACATTTCTCAGGAATCATGACTACTTCTTTTTTCTCTTAAATCACCCCACACACTTTATTAAGTGTTATGTACATTTCTTTATTTGATATGTACATAATGGGTCTCCAATAAATGCTTGTTAACCAAATGTTCCCAGCTTACTCCTGTTCACCTACCAACACATATTCCCAAGAAAATCAACAAAATGCAAAATAAATAGGTGAAGAATAAAATACCACACTTTGAATTAGCATATAAGCCTATGCTCTCTTTCACTTTACTAGGTTCTCTTAGGCTGGGGAAAAGAAGTATGGTATGTCTCCTAGCTTTTTTAGGAATTTCAGAATTGATGGCCAATTTCAGGGTCTGTCATTGTGACTGAGTTATCAGTGGAAATATTATGAAAGTTCAACTAATTACATTAGTTTGGTCTTTTCTGTTAAAAAAAATTAGTAATGTGCAAAAATATCACCAAGTATTAATCTAGCCCTAAAGCTGCTGAAGGTTTCTTAGTAAAAAAAAAAAAAAAAAACTTATCTGAGGTAAAAGCTTTTATATATAAGAATTTCTAATAACTAAATGTATGACCTTATTCAAATCATTTAACCACTTGAGTAGCAATTTCTTCTTCTACACAGTAGGGATAATAATACACTCTACACCTTACGTGGATGGTTGTAAGGATCCTATGAGGTAATGTATGTGAAAGCACATTATAAACTCAGCTGAAATATACAAACATGAGCTTACTTTTTTAATGCAGAGTTCCCCATATGCTCTTTCAGTTATGATTTTAATATTTCTGATTATTTGTGAGGTTGATGGTTATGCTCCCCATTAATGAGTGACAACACTTTCTTGTCTTCATTAGGACCATTTCCATCTCCTTGCTTCCTGCTGGCTTTATTGAATGATAATCACCACAAACCACATGCTCTTTAAAAATAGACCTGTTTTAGCCACTGGTTATCACAGTCTGAACCTTTTATTCTTCTAGTGCACACTGTCCCCTCAGGTACAGTAAAAGAACTGTATTCAATTAAAATCCTTGCACAGTCCTAAGTGGACAGATAAATAAGTCCATTTAACTATGCAAAATAAACTGTGTTCCTTAAACAAGTTTTCATTCATTTTAATCACACACTATCACTTTCTCTATCAAAACTTTGCTTTAAAAAAAAAAAAACTTTTCTTTTTTAATTGGTTCTGGCAAAATTCCAGATATACACTCTTCCCAATGCTTAATTATTTGACACTACACTTTCCAAAATATCCCTAAGTAATTAGAGGAAATGGAAGAGGGGAAAAGGTGTGAAAAACATTAGACGAAATATGGTGCCTTGAACACATATTTCCAGCTGTCTCTCTATTATCTTATCAAAACAATCCAGGAAATAAAAATATATCTATGTGAGCAAACCTACATCAGCAGTGGGAATGGAACTGGGGCAAAGGTACAAACATTTACTAGCAACATTCAAGACAATCTGCTAGACATGGGGCAGACTAATATGCGCTTAAGAAGGAACCCTTGTGTCCAGAGGGGCTTAAGAACAGGTGATCCCAGCAGCCACTTAATACTAATTCCTCACAAGGAGGGACTAAGACTGAAGGCAAGACTAGAAAAGTCAGGGGCATTCAAGCAAGCCACCACAGAGGCTCTTAGGAGAGTACTGGTCCGAGAGAGTATACAGATGGGCTTGCTCTTAACACAGACATGTGCATTTTTTTAACCCAAATATATGCTCTGCTTTGGATATTTTCCCATAATGTATAGATCTACTGCACTATTGCTAATTTTTCAGTCACACTACTGTATAACTGTATCACATCTGTGTATACTGCTGAAAGAACAGTTAACTAAATTCCAAAAAGTAAATTGCTAATCTAAAGGTGTGTGAATTTCACTTTGATTAATACTGCCAAACCGCCTTCCTTAAAACATCAAAGCCACCTGTTTCGCACCACCAAAGTATGTGTCAATATTTACAAATCCTTACCAATTACCATACTTTAATTCTTTAGTTTTCATGTTATCTCCATATTACAATCTTAAAAAAAATTTCTTTTTAGCCACTCCAGAGGGCAAAAGGTGACATTTCATGTTCTTTTATTTTTCTTTTCTTGAATGACTCATGAGGTTGAGCATATTTTCACACATTTGTAAACCACTGTATTTTTCCTGTGTGAAATTTCTACTTTTTTATTTTGTTTATTGTTCTCTTGGGTTTTTTTTTTTTTTTTTTTGGTTTATAAGCAGGAGAGTAGTTTAGAGAACAGAAGCTGGAGCCAACCAACTGGATTCAAATCCCATCTCTGACCCTTAGCAGATACATGACACTGGAGAAGTTAATTAAGCTCTCTGTACTTGTTTCCTCACCTATAAAATGATAAGGCTAGAACCTATCCCATAAGGCTACTGTGGGATTTTGAATGGCTTAAAATTAAAAAGCACTTAGAATAATGCCAGACACAGAGAGAAATGCCTGATAAATGTTAGCAATTTATAGGAGTTTATTGACCAGGACTGACAGGAATCATTTATCTGCAGTGATTATTTTCTTCCACTCTACCTCTACTCTTTTTCATTTTGTTTTGTTTTAATCTGTCTTCAGTTCAGTTCAGTCGCTCAGTCGTGTCCGACTCTTTGCGACCCCATGAATCGCAACACGCCAGGCCTCCCTGTCCATCACCAACTCCCAGAGTTCGCTCAAACTCACATCCATCGAGTCGGTGATGATGCTCTGTCGTCCCCTTTTCCTCCTGCCCCCAATCCCTCCCAGCATCAGGGTCTTTTCCAATGAGTCAACTCTTTGCATGAAGTGGCCAAAGTATTGGAGTTTCAGCTTCAGCATCATTCCTTCTAAAGAACACCCAGGGTTGATCTCCTTTAGAATGGACTGGTTGGATCTCCTTGCAGTCCAAGGGACTCTCAAGAGTCTTCTCCAACACCACAGTTCAAAAGCATCAATTCTTCGGCGCTCAGCTTTCTTCACAGTCCAACTCTCACATCCATATGTGACCACTGGAAAAACCATAGCCTTGACTAGATGGACCTTTGTTGGCAAAGTAATGTCTCTGCTTTTCAATATGCTATCTAGGTTGGTCATGGTTAATCTGTCTTAAAGTGTACTAAAATTTTTTCCTTTTTATAGAGTTAAATCTGTCAATCTTTTCCTTATAGAAAATGATTCTTTTTTTAATTGAAGTATATTTGATTTACAATGTTGTGTTAATTTCTGCTGTACAGCAAAGTGATTCATTTATACATACATGTACCTACTTTTTCATATTCTTTTCCATTATGATTTATCACAGGATATTGAATATGTTACTGTACTATACAGCACAATACTATATAGTCCTAATATATTATACAGTAGTGCCTTGTTGTTTATCCAGTCTATATATAATACTTTACATTTGTTAATTGCAACCTCCCAATCCATCTTGCCAGCCCTCCTTGGAAACCTAAGTCTGTTCTCTATCTCTGAGTCTGTTAGACAAAGATTCTAGTATCGTGCTCAGAAAAGTAATTCTCACTCCAGGATTTTATAAAGACTTCTTCCACATGTCCTTCCAATGATTTTATAATTTTTTTTTGACATTGGGCTCTTTAATCAATTCAAAACTTATTTTTATAAGCTGGGTAAGATAGGACAAACTTTACTCTTTTCTTCATGGATAGCCAATTGTCCTGCTCCCCTTCTACTTATTAATTTGAAATACTCAGTACATCAAAGTTCCAACTGGAATTGCATTATTTCCATATCACCCTGGAGAAGATTGGTAATTTTATAATGAGTTGTCCTATCTTAGGACATAGTAGTTTCTCTGTTTATTCCAATCTTGCCTTGTGTCCTTGGTTAAAGTTTTGTGGGTTTCCTTTATAAATCTTACCCATTTCTTGCTCATATATTCTTAAACACTTCTTTAATTTACCAGTTGAATTTACTAATTAATGAATTACATTAATATATTTTCCAGTGTTGAATCATCCTAATTGACTATGGGGCTCCATTTGATGATTTCTTACGAAATATGCCAAACATACAAAAAAGTATTACATATGCTGTGCTGTGCTTAGTTGCTCAGTCATATCCGATGCTTTGTGACCCCACGGACTGTAGCCCACCAGTCTCTTCTGTCCATGAGGATTCTCCAGGCAAGAATACTAGAATGGGTTGCCATGCCCTCCTCCAGTGGATCTTCCCAACCCAGGGATCAAACCCAGGTCGCCCACATTGCAGGCAGGTTCTTGACCATCTGAGCCACCAGGGAAGCCCATGAATACTGAAGTGCATAGCCTATCCCTTCTCCAGGGGAATCTTCCAGATCCAGGATTCGAACCAGGGTCTCCTGCATTGCAGATGGATTCTTTACCAGCTGAGCTACCAGGGAAGCCTATGTTATACTTACATCTTATATTTAATTAACAGTTGCTGCTGCTGCTAAGTCACTTCAGTTGTGTCCGACTCTGTGTGACTCCATAGACGTCAGCCCACCAGGCTCTCCCGCCCCTGGGATTCTCCAGGCAAGAACACTGGAGTGGGTTGCCATTTCCTTCTCCAATAATTAACAGTTAATATAGTATAAATTAAACACCTCTATTATTCACCATTAATCCTTATCAAATCTAACATTTTGCTACACTTAAGTAACTGGAGGGAGGATAGAAATTCATCAGTATAGGCCCTTAGGCCCTTCCCTTGCTCCCTACTCAGATATAGCCATTATCCTGAGTTAAAGGTTTATCATTAGCATGGACATGTTTATAATATTAATTATGAAGAACTCACAAGCAATATGAAACACTATGCAGTATTTTTCAACCAGCATATAAAACGTATGATACTATATTATCATTCTTCAGCTTGGTTTTGCTTTGTTTTTTGACTCAAAACAAATTTATAATTACTGATGTCTGTAGTTCTAGTTTACTTATTTTGATAGGAGTACAGTATTCCAGTTTATGAATATATTACACTTCCATTTGTTCATTCTTATGCTGATAGACATTTAGGGTATTTCCAATGTTTTCCTATTATACACGGGGCTATGATGAAAACTCTGTACACATTCATAGATTTTCCTTAGAGCTGTACTACCCACTACATTAGCCACTTCTCTAAACAGCTTGTTCATATCTTTGCCCATTTTTCTAGTAGATTTGCTGGCATTTTTATTTTATACTTGTAGGAGTACTTTGTATAGTTAGAATATAAATCTTATATGAGTTGTATGTGATATAAACATTTTCTCCCATTCTGAGCTTTTCTATCAACTTTGATTATGGTGTCTTTTGTTAAGCAAAGTTCTTTTAATTTTATCAATCTTTGCCTTATGCTATAGGCTTTTGATAGTGTTATTCAACAAATCCTTTCCTATCCCAAGGTTAAAAACATATTTCGTACATTTTCTCCTAAAATGTCCTGAAATATTAAGGGCTTTCATATTTAGGTCTTAAATTGCCCCCTAGAATTAATATTTTAGTATATGGTATGATAATTTCCCCTTCTATGTGGATAGCCATCTGTTCCATGACAATATTTTGAGTAGTTCTGTTCCCAATTATCTGTAATGTCACATGCTATACCTCTATATGCATATGGCTCTTTTCTACACTCTTCTGTTACATATATGTATAGTGGGTCCTCTATATTCGTACAATTCCAGGTATTAAACCAACCACAAATTAAAAATATTTGGGAAAAAATTCCAGAATGTTCCAAAAAGCAAAACTTGAATTTGTCATTCATCAGCACCTATTTACATGGTATTTACATTGTATTCAGTATTATAAGTAATCTACAGTAATTTAAAGTACACAGGAGGATGTGCATACATTATGCACGAATGCTATGCCATTTTATATAAATCACTTGCACATCTGTGAATTTTGGTATTGGGGACATTCTGGAACCAATATCCCATGATATACTGAGGGATGACTCTATTTGTATATCTTTGCATAAATATGATATTATTTTAGTTGCCTTAGGTTTATAGTAGCTCAGACGATAAAGAATCTGCCTGCAATGCAGGAGACCTGGGTTCAATCCCTGGGTTGGGAAGATTCCCCTGGAGAAGGGAATGGCTACCCACTCCAGTATTCTTGCCTATTGAATCCCATGGACAAAACAGACTGGCAAGCTATACAGTCCATGGGATCACAGAGTCGGACATGACTGAGTGACTAACATTTTCACTTTTCCAGGTTTATAACAAGCTTTGATATGTGGTGGTGTGAGTTCCCCAAATTATTCTTCAAAATTTGGCTTAGCTTTTGTTCTTTCTAATGAATTTTAGTATCAGTTTGACAAGTTTCACAGACAGCACTGAATTTGTAGATTGATTTGGAGAAAATGACAGAATTATAATATTCAATCTTCCTTCTCACAAAAAATGGTATGCAGTTCTATTTATTCAGATCTCCTTTAATGCGATTCAGTGATGTTCTATTTTCTCTATAAAGCATCAAGGTTATTTTGTTAGATTTATTCAAACATACTTTATTATTTTGTTGCTGTTACATATTATATACTTTTCTACTAATTTTCTAAATAATAATTACCAATATAGGAATGCGATTCTGTCTTACAAACCTGCTGAATTTTTCAATGGTCTTTAAATTCTCTATAGACAATCACATCCTTTGCAAATAAATTTTTATCTTCCCTTTCAATATCTTAATTCTTTTCCTTTTCTTAATGCATTTGCTAGGACTACCAATATAACACTAAATAGAAGTGCCAGAGGCCTCTTAGTCTTGCTCTTAACTTGAACAAGAATGAATACCTCCAAATTTTCACCACTAAAATATGATGTAAACTATTGTCAGGATTTTAAACTTTTCCTTCTATTTCTAGTTTTCTAACAGTCTGGATATGTGAGTGGGTGAGTGTATAAATGAGCTCTGAATTTCATCAAATGCTTATTATGCACCTACTGAGATGGTGATCAGAAAGACAGGAATAACAAGAAACTTATTACGTATACCCTTTTGAACTTGTTGAATTTTTATCAGGAGTTCCATTTCTAGTGTTAAGGAGGGCTAAATAACTGGAACAATCCTTCAACTGAAAATACTAGATAAAGTATTAGCAAAATCTCCCCCCCCCAAAAAAAAATTAGTAAAATCTTAAAAGCATCAAAGGAATGTTAAGAAGAAATTATTAAGATGGGAACCCAGAAGTGAATAGGACACTGAGGGCACTTGCCAAACCTAGTCTATTTCAGCCTTGGTTTCCATGGCCTCAGGAAATGTGGAAGAACAGAAGACAAAGCCTTGAGCCTGCATGGGGAATCAAATAGAATACTCATTTCCCAGAGGGCTGGTAAAAGGATGAACCTCTGGTGTAAGAATAAATCAAAAATAAGTCCCACAATTCCTGGCCTAGAGAAAGCAAGAATAAAGGAAAGGAAGTCCCCTGATGAGTTGTAATGACAAGCCAGCCCTCATGAGGATTTACAAATTCACACAATCTGGATGATCCAAGAAAAAGTAAAGAACTGATAGTGGTCCCAGGCACACAACCAAAGCAAACATAAATCCACACTGGAAAAGCTCACCATCATCCAGGGCCCCAAAGAATGCTCACAAATAATTTTCTAAAGAAAATGAGCAGCTCACAGTCATGTAGGAGACAAAGAACTAAAGCAAAACCAGCAGAAATAACAGAAAACAGAGACAGAGCAGCAAAACCTCTGATACAGGAATTATCAGACACAGATTACAAAATGCCTATGATTACGCTATTAAAGTCAAGCGTGAAAATAAATCCAGATAATATTTAAGAAACTATACAAAACAACCAAGCAAAAAATGTTTAAAGAATCAAATAGAACCTCAAAAGCTGGCAACTATAATCACTTAAAAACTAAATGGATGGTTTTAACAGCATGTTAGGCACAGCTAAAGAAAGAATTGGTAAAAACTGAAGTAGAGTCATGGATGTAGAAAACAAACTTATGGCTACCAGGGAACATGGGCGGGGAGGGGGAGGGATAAACTGGGTGATTGGGACTGACATATATACACTATTATATACGAAATAGATAATTAATAAGAACCTGCTGCATAGCACAGGGAACTCTACTCAATACTCTATAATGGCCTTTATGGAAAAATAATCTAAAAAAAAAGAGTGGATATTTGTATATGTATAACTGATTCACTTTGCAGTACACTTGAAATTAACACAGTGTTGTGAATCAACTATGCTTCAATAAAAGTTAAAAAAAAAAGGCATTTTTGAAATGGAGGATAGATCAGAATAACTTGTCTAGAAAGAAGCACAAAGAGGCAGAGATGTAACCAATGAAAGACAGGTTAAAAGACATTGAAGATGAGAAAGCAACATGCCTCTAAATCAGAATTCCAGAAGGAGAAAAGAGCGAGAATGAGACAATATCTGAAGACATAACAAGATGAGAATTTTCCCAAGTGAAGGATCCTAACCACAAACTCAAGAAGTAAATTACAAAGAGGGATGAATTTTGAACTTTGTGAATGTATTACATATTTGAAAAACTTTGTAATTTAAACACTTTTTTGAAAAACAAACAACTTTGGGAAGAGAGGGGCAAGAGACTACAAAGAGTCTACAAAGTAGATTGCATGTTGTTATGAACTACTTTGATTAAATTTCCCTTTGTGAATTAACTTGTACATCAGAAAGTATACTGAAAATAAATGAAAAAAATCCATCTAATTATTTAGCATTTTAATATATGAAAAATGCTTATCCAAATTTCCCTTAAATCTAGAAGTTAAACATTATTGAAGTACATATTCTGGAATGTTCTCATGTTTTTTTTAAAAAATAAAAGTATTGGCTAAGGAATCTAGCCTACTGAGTACTTTTTTAACTGGAATTTTGATTCAATCACAGAAACATAAATTGAATCAGAAACCTGAACTAAAATGAACCCTGAATGAAAAACTCAAAATGAACTACACTAATCTGCAGAAAATACACAAAGGGAACCAAAGCCAAATATGGTAATAATTCTTTACAGAACCAAAATTCTCTCCGAAAATCATTTTCTTGTGCCTGTTTTTTCTCTTTTTGATATATTTTTAATACTTTTAGATAAAATATTATCTAACAAGATAATGTGTCCTTAAGAATTACCAGTTGGATATTTAATACATTGGTCATTCCTCTCTTCTCTTCAGACACCCTTAGCCAACCCAGTCTGAGTGACAAGCTGAAAATCAAGCATTAAAGCAAACCAAGCCTTAAAAGGAACTCCAGAGAAGCCAGGAAAAACAGTGAGAAAAACTAAGAAAGAAGCTACAAATCCCTGGCTCTGTTCTGAGGTGGAAAAGGTTCTGAAAGAGGAAAAGAATAAGAAAGCTCATCTCTATTTTGCTTTTTTATTTAAAACTCTCTCTCCCTTCCTCATGATCTTTTTCCTCTTTCTTCTCTCTTTTTTACAGAGCATCTTTTTTTCCTACACTTCTTTTTTTATTTCCATATCTTTGTATTCTGTGTTTTCTGCTATTATCTCTCCCATTTGTCTTCTCTCATCCCTTTTATCCCCATTCCTTTCCCTTGTCTTTTTCTGCTACTTTTTTCTTTCTTTGGGCCCTATTGTTCTATTCTCCAATATTTCCCTTCTTCCATCTTTTTTTTTTCTTCAATTATCTGACCTTATTCCCCATCAAAAATGGAGGATGTTTATAATCGTATGAAACAGATTTGACAATATTTACTTATTTGCTTTATGCAACATGATGACATATTTTGTTCAAACACATGGGAGAAATGATATTTACACACTTATCAGGACTTTTTGTTAAATATTATTTCCAACTTTACACTACTCCATAATTTGTAAAACACTTTTTAGTGCACGTTGGTAACCAATTCAAAATTGGTGGAGGATTTTAAGATAACGCTAACAATTTTCACTATGTTAGTTAGCCTTCAAGATTTTTCCCCATTGATTCCCCCTCCTGGTATTTATGCTCTTTTGTAGTCCCTTGACCTGTTGTATAAGGGTTGGTTTGTGTGACTTGTTGAACATGGTGGAAATGATGGTGTGTGACTTTTAGGGCTAGGTGATTTTAAAAAACATAGCAACTTCCACATTGCTTACTTGGATCACTTGCTCTGCAGGAAGTCAACTACATGTTGTACAGACACTCAAGCAGTCCTATGGAGCAGTACACAGCTTGAGGAACTGAGGTTTCCTGTCAACAGCCAGCACATATTTGCCAACTAAGTGAGTGCACCATCTTGGAAGCAGAGCCTCCTGTCCCTGTTATGCCTTATGTCCCTGACCAGATGATTGCAGCCCTGGTCAACATCTTTACTGAAACCAATTGAAAACACCCCTCCAGCAAAACATTCAACTAAGCTGCTCCTAATTCCTCACAGAAACTGTGAGAGATAAATGCCTATTATATCTTAAACTACTAAATTTTGTGGTGATTTGTTATGCAGAAATAGATAACTAAAATGATTGCAGTACTCTTTCAGACACAAACCCAAAATAATTTGTGTGTAGATAAGGCAATGGCACCCCACTCCAGTGCTCTTGCCTGGAGAATCCCATGGGCAGAGGAGCCTGGTGGGCTGCAGTCGATGGGGTCGCTGAGAGAGGGACTTCACTTTCACTTTTTACTTTCATGCATTGGAGAAGGAAATGGCAACCCACTCCAGTGTTCTTGCCTGGAGAATCCCAGGGACGGGGGAGCCTGGTGGGCTGCCGTCTATGGGGTCGCACAGAGTCGGACACGACTGAAGTGACTTAGCAGCAGCAGCAAACTCTTGAAAACAGTTCTTTCTTTACTCCACCAGTAATAAATAGATACTCACCAATTCTGGAAAGGAAATTTTTAAAAGTTTCTGGAACTTTCTTTTATGCACTTAGCTTAATTCAGGAGTACTTTGATATTCTTTTCATATGAAAATGGAAAAAAATAGTATACATAGAAGAAAATTTAAACTTCTTTGTCTAATGAGCCTAGTTACATTAAAAAAAGAAATCCCATATGACAGTGTATCACAAGTAAGATCATCCAAAAAATGTTCAATTCTTTAAAAACAATGCATCTGCATTCTGAAATACAATCAGCCCTCTGTATCTATGGACTTTCAGAACTTGAACATCTTCAGATTTTGGTAACCACAGGAGTAGGGGATCCTGGAAACAATCCCCACAATCAAGGGCCAAGGGGCCACTGTATATTCTTTTAATTATCCGTAATATATAACCAAAGAACGTTTTTGGTATTTGCTGTCATTTCAAATAAATTTATACATTCCCTGTTCACAATTATATTTTCTCTTTTTACAATTATATTTTCAAATAAATTTTACATCAAAAGTAATATTAAATCTTACTAAATCTCATAGTCAGTATTATCCAACTTCCACTATTGAACTTTTTTTAATTTAAAAAAAGTGAACCCAACCTTCTAATGACCCAAGAATATAATCTAACACTGCTATTAACTTAAAAGCAAAAACTGAACATCAAATCATCCCTCTATTTGAAAACTGAACTCTACAGTTATATCACTTAATTGTACCTCTAGTTACTTCGAGTGCAGAGCAACCATAATTCTGATTTTTTTTTCTTGCAAAGTATCCTGATGGGTACAATGTGATGATCATTTACATGATCTAAGATTAGGATGATAATCAAAAAGAATTAGATCAAAATACCAGTCATTGAATCCTTCAGTATGTCTTTACAATAATAATCACATTGTATTTGTAGTGGCATATGAGGATTCTGATAATCTCTACAGATTAGATGCTGAGTGAAATTCATTAAATGATTCAACAAATACTTTATCGAGCTCTGATTACATGCCAGGCATTATCCTGGAGCTTTAGAAACAGAAATGAATAAAGACTGTCAGTTCCCTGCTTTCATGGTCTTCACATTACAATGGTTGGCAGACAGACCAAAAACAGATTAAAAATTAAATGAACAGGATCGCTCTAGGTGGTGATAAGTATCCTGAAGAAAATCCAACGAGTGATGTGCAGGGTAAAACTTTGTAAATGATGGTCAGATAAGGCATTTCTCAGGAGATGATGCCATCTTAAAGTTTGAGTCCAGTCATTCCATTTGGAAGAAATAATGACACTGGATCATTTCTTTAGGTGATATACTACTATTATTTTTATATCCCAAAAGTGCTAAGACACACTAAGTGAGTGAGAGTTACACAGTCTGTCTGACTCTTTGCAACTCCATGGGCTATACAGTCCATGGAATTCTCCAAAGCAGAATACTGTTCCAGGTAGCCTTTCCCTTTTCCAGAGGATCTTCCAAACCCAGGGATCGAGCCCAGGTCTCCCACATTGCAGGCAGATTCTTTGCCACCTGAGCCACAAGGGAAGCCCAAGAATACTGGAGTGGTAGCCTATCCCTTCTCCAGCGGATCTTCCCTACACAGGAATTGAACTGGGGTCTCCTGCAATGCAGGCAGATTCTTTACCAACTGAGCTATCAGGGAAGCCCTAAGACACGCTGAGCCAGGATCAAATATATTTTGTCCATTGGTTTATACTGTGGTCCTCTAGATATGATCCTAGAACAGATATGATGATCTTGTACAAAGGTACCAATTTGTTGGTACATATTCACCTGCGTCTTAGCAACGTGGGTAATAAAAAATTCCCTGGGACTATTAGATACCCAGTTTATCCAGTTCTGGATTTATCTCTCATTCTTCAGGATTTTGAATTGATTTTGAAAAACTGGTGGTGTTGGACATTTATGAAATGTAAGGCTGGGATCTTAAATTTCTTTGATATTCTACTAAAAGCATTATTTTCCTCTGCCAGCCTCTTAAATTAGCATTATTTTGAAGTCTAGCCAGTTCAAAGACTGCAAAATCAACTATGATTTTTAGTGTTTACTGCATCACATTTCCACATACCTCTCCACGAAGTAGCTTAAGACAGTTGCTTCCCGTCAGTGACGAGGGTATCACAAAGTAGTGATTCTGCCCATAAAGTAGCTGGTTTAACCAAGTTGCCATGAGGAGCTTTCTAATCCCTTCAGAGATTTCAAAAAACCATCTAAATCTGTGAGCATCTAAAAAATTCCTAACACTTATTCTGAGAGGTTGTTCTTTGCCTCCACTCGGGTCCACACAAGTTATCTCGTGTTCTACTCAGTTGACACAACCCAATCCTTACTTTATACGTGATTCTATTTTTTAAAAAGACTTGCATCAAATATTTAATCAGTTTAGTCATTTCAGCGAAGCTGTGTCCGGGAGGGAGGCAAGGAAGAGTCACGTGAGCAGAGGAGAGCGACTCTCGGCCCTCTTGGTGGCTGCGGCCCCTCCCCTGTCTCTTCTGACGCTGCGCTGGGAACTTATGCCAAATTGCTCCCTTTGTCTCAGAAACATTCCGCCCACACCCTAGCCCCTCCGGGGCTCTCTCCTACTCTCCCAGCTCTTATCAGGGTATTTTTCAAAGTAAATCCATTTCCCTTTCTAGGGGGAATTCTGGTGCCAACTATTAAAATAACCTTCCTCTGCTTTGTTACACGTGATGCACCACTTTTCATCTTGGGGCCGCTTGGGATGGACAGCAGGAGGTTCCGTGTACTTTAGAGCTTGGTAAGCCTGACTTTTACCAAAAATAAAGAAGTTTAAAAACAAAGTGGAGCCACGGGGAGGGCTGCTTAGAGGGGAGGAACTAACAAGTGGTTTTCTACATTTGCTCAAAGGGGAGGCTGCTGATCTGTGAAGTTTGTCACCGCTGGCTTCCAAAGCTAAGTTACATAAAAAGAGCAGACCTTTTCACTTTCTATAGAGTTGTATCTTGGTGCAAACTGATCACGCATAATGAGCTTTTGATGCATTTCAAGTTGCTTGGTGTAATCATAGGGTTTTGCGTCTTCTGATCCTCCCCTCTTAATGGAGGGATTGCCACACACCAGATGACATCACGAATTCCTTAGTTTCATTAGAAACAGCCCCTGCTCTGTCCACTTAGGTTAGGTTGTGAGAATTGCTTTTCTAAAGGAAATACATTTATCTGAAAGCCACAGAAAGTTTCTAAATATAGGGTAGCTTTCAGAAACAGCAGTAGCTAGTGCCTTCAGGATACTTTATTTATATGGTTAATGAAATTTGATTCCTTTGAAATTGACAAGTAAATGTAAGTGAAAGGAAAACTCAGTTTTTATGGAAACATTTCATGGGGCTCTTCCTTTTCACATCATTACATGTTCCTTGGCTCAGTTGTTAATGGACATGTAAACTGCTTCATGCAATTGAATGGAATATAATTTTCAGTTAATTTGGGGGTGTGGTTATTATTCAAATATTTATGCATAATTATTACAAACAAATGCCCATAGAATTAATTTATCTGGACCTATATATCCATATTCAAGCCTCCCTCTATTCTTTTTTGATCCCTGCTTGGTAATTTCTTTTTTGACTCACTTTAATCTTGTTTTTCCATCACATTGTTTCTTAATAAGACAGTTCTTGCCATCTTTCTGTAATGAAATGCTGTTCATGGAGCTTGATCTGTACAACCTAAATGATTTTTGCAGTCAGTACCACAGAAATATTTGTCTCAGACAGACAGTGAATGATTGTCCTGTTTCTTAAGCAGTTCTCCTTTGCAAATATCCAATTTACAAAGCTTTTCAAAGATATTAATAATAATAGCGATGAGCCTCCTAATCAATTTTCCTCTGTCTCTGACCATCTCGTGGAAAAGCAGGTGACAAGAATGTAACCCAGAAGAAACAGAAATGACTGTTTTCTCAGCCAAGCTGTTTAGAACATCAACTGTCTGGTTTCCACAACTGCGAATCTCTTCATATGCCCAGGACCCCTACCAGCTCCATAAAAATCAGGCTCCCAGGGAAGACCACAGAACAGTAGGATCCAATCTAAGTGTGGGTTCAAAAAAATAGGGTGATGTTTAGATGTGAAGGATATGCTTTTGAGAAATATACCATGAATTTAAGAGCATTCAAATACTCTTTCTAACACTGGACAATACCTGCAAAGAGAACATGCAGATTATAACAGGCGTATTTTCAGGAAGCTGGAGGGCTGATTGCAACTCATATCTTGTTAAATGTGGATTCCATTCACATTGTGGATGTAACAGTGTATGGATATCGTGAGAAAAGATGATTAAGGAAGACAATTTAGGTGATACAAACAAACCTTATTTAACACTTCATAAAGTGGACAGTTTCTATCCCAAGAAGTGCAAAAAGGGGCAGAAGGCAGGAAGCTCTGATAGGATAAAGAAAAAAGAACAAGGAAAGACAAATAGAAAATATCTGATTGGCTGGAGCCTCATAGTCTGTCTTGTTTGGACAGAAAGGCCCAGACTTGGGTTGGCGTCTGGGGACTGATTGACTGGACATCCTGCATTTCTGGTCCAGAGGAACATTTACAAGGATGTTATCTCCATTTCTGTTTGCTGAGGTGACATCCAGGTAGAAGCAGCTTCATCTTGCGCCTAGAAATTTGTTTCATCACAACCTGGAAATACAAGGAATGTCATTATCCCCGTTTGCTGATGAGAAAACTGAGATGGGTTAAAAACTGCACCAAGGCCAGCGGCAACTACTGAGCGCACGCGCCCCAGCTGCTGAAACCCGAGTGCCTTAGAGCCCGTTCTCCACAACCAGAGAAGTCAGTGCAATGAGAAGCCTGCCTACCGAAACTAGAGGGTAACCTCCGCACACCTCGCGCTGCCAAAAATAGATAACTGCATCAAGGCCAGAAGAAAGTGCTGAAGTCGAGGTCCAAACTCTGAGTCTGCTGCCAGGGATCCCACCCGAGTCCTTCTGCTCCTGATCAGGATCATGACAGGGAGACAGAATAGGCCTGGGGCCTTCCAGGAAAGGGGGAGTCCATTACATAAAGTAGAAAAGCTTTGCAAAGCTTGGAATGCTTCTTCTTTCTCTCCCCAACTTCCCCTAACCCCCCCAACCCAATACACACAGAATGTCCATTCACTTGAACTGAGAAAACTAAAAGTGTTATTCAGAAAAAAAAAGAAACCAAAAAATCAAAAGATGAGAGAAAAACATTTCCCTTTGCCCGGTCTCACCTCTAAACATCAGCTCCCTGTTTATTTCAAGTGAGAAGTTTGGGGGCTGAATTATTCCGATCATTGCTTAGATTTGCCCCTTTACTCATGTAATCAAATCGTCCCTCCAGACTCACTCTGACAACTTTCATAAGGAAAATGAGCTCCATGGAGTAATGACTACATTAATCATACTCATTTTATTCCATGTTCTAAAAATGTTGAGAGTTTATTTCCAACCATGGTCCCCAATTTTATGGGCAAAGTTCCCAGCATCATCAGTGGGGGCAAGTTTCACCCATCAAGTCTAACAGCTGGACTTATAGGAAAACTTCACTTGTACGAAAACTTCAATACCCAAATGCATTAAGGTTTTTCAAAGATTTAAATCCTGATTAGGTAAACTGGTAACACAGAGAAGAATATTAGATCTCTTTCAGTCACTTCCATTCCCAGATTGTTACTGTAGTCATTTATGATTTTTAGGTTGACTCAGATGGAGACACACAGATAACTAGTTAATGCAAACATTAATAACCCCACGTGATTAAAAAATAAAGAGAAATAAGATACGAGAAGAAATTAGCCCTAACGACAGAAAATAATACAAGTAAACAAAGCAAGCCTCAACCTCCACACACCCCAGCCTCACTGATTTCCGCTTTCTGAACATATGCACACTTCCGCTAAAAACAAAGTCCAGACCAGTGCTACATCTTAACAACTTCCTACCTTCCTCTTTCACGCCCCTGCTCCCTTCAGCAGTGAGCAACTCCACTGGGTGGTCTAGGTCTCAGCAGCATTTGTAGATTTGTAGTTCAAAATTTTTTTTCTAAGAGCTGAGGAAGAGACTAACAGATGTTCTCTGGTGGCCCTTGCCCTGGCTCTTAAAGGGACACCTCCAAACAGGGCAAGGAGCAGACCCTTTTAGACTCTGTGGGAGCCGAGACTGCACAGCCACACAGCCTCAGATCAGCATTTAGATCTGGACTCACACATCCTATATAACCCTGAGTACAGTAGTGAAATCCCTTTGACTTCAGTTACCTTATAAATAAAACACACTTACCCTACCAGGGCTTTCATCTGAATTAAATAAACTTTGTTTGAAAAGCAAAGTATCGGAAGCAGAGCGGCATTCACCAGCCTCTATTTGTGCATCTTTCTGCCCACCCCCACCCCGTAAATGCCCACAGCTTCCTATGATATATAATGATATCAAGGAGTCTTTCCTCTTTAGGTCACATTACCTTTTCTGGGTTTTTCCTGCTCTCTCTCCTTCCATTCTGTCAAAATGACTTATCCTCATGCTCCCAGAAAATCTGATCACCACCATGGGGGTTGCCTGCTTTTTATTTTCTGTATTTTATCTTTGATAATAACAATCCATATCTGTTTAGCCAGGATAGTCTGAATGTTTGTGTCCCCCTTAAAATTCATATGTTGAAACCCAATCCCAAATGAAATTGTATTCGAAAGTGGGGTCTTGGGAAAGTGATTAGGTCATGAGGGTGGGGCCCTTATGAATGGAATTAGTGTACTAAAAGAAACTCCAGGAAAGTTCCTTCCCACTGTCTGCCCTGTGAGGACACAGGGGAAAAAAGCCATCTATGAACAAGGAAGCAGGTTCTCACCAGACACCAGATCCACCAGCACTCTGATCTTAGACTTCTCAGCCTCCAAAAGTGTGGGGCCTTCCCTGGTGGTCCAGCAGCTAAGACTCGAGCTCCCAATGCAGGGGGTCCAGGTTCCATCCCTGGTCAGGGAACTAGATCCCTTGTGCCACAACTAAGACCCAATGTGGTCAAATATGTCTTTTTTTGGACTTCCCTCATAACTCAGTCGGTAAAGAATCTGCCTGCAATGCAGGAGACCCAGATTCAATTCCTGAGTCGGGAAGATCCCCTGGAGAAGGAAATGGCAATCCACTCCAGTGTTCTTTCCTGGAAAATCCCATGGACAGAGGAGCCTGGCGGGCTACAGTCCATGGGGTCGCAAGAATCGGACATGACTTAGTGACTAAACCACCACCACCACCACCGCCACCATATAAACCATTCCAGCTAGCAGTACTTTTGTACTGAACAAAGACAGTCCCAACATTTTACAGAGTACCATGATAGCCAAACCCTCAGTTGATCCTTCTGATGAAAGATACATGGGATGAGTGTTACTTTTTTCTCATTTTATATAAAGAAATCAAGCGTCCAAGCAATGAAGGGATTTCCTGAAGGTCACATCAAGAAAGAAAGAAGTATAGCCAGGGTTTAATGACAGGCCTTCTGCTTGAGATAACTTGCCCTTTTCCACTCTTCATGGATTCATTCGACAAGTATTTGTTGTGACGTCACCTTTGCACTGAGCACCATTCCAGAGCTGAAGCTACCTCAGGCAAAGCAATGCCTCTGCCCTCATGGAGCTTAATTTAAACTACATTAGATTTATCCAAATTAAATTAATTCTTATGTAAAAACAAATAAGTGACTTGGTGTGCTGAGACATAAGTGTTATGAAAAAAAGAATGAAGCAGGGAAAGGGATTAATGAAAATGACTGGATAGGGGTGAAAGAGGAGGCTTTTTTGAATAGTATCATCCTGGAAGACCTCTCTTGAGCAGAGACCTCAGTCTGGGGAGGGAGTTAGTGATGTGAATATCCACAGAAACAGCATTCCAGGCAGAGGGAACAGTGAGGACAAAGGCCCTGAGGTGGGTGTGTGCTTGGTGGGGTGAGAGAACAGCATGTTCATGGAACACTAATTTTGCGGGTGGTTATTAGGTGTTAGCTGACAGAAGCTTTCTGTGGTCCAGTAACTTTCAGAACCTCTGGGTAAAGCAGAACTTCTAAGAGCCTCCAGCCTATGCAGGCGCCCCGCAAATCTTCCCTGAGCCAGAGGCAGTGTGTGGCATTGCACAATGTTGTTCAACCATGGAAACCTTTCCTCAAGGAGTATCTCAGGGGATTCTTCCTCCACAGAACACTCTGGAAAATGCTGCACCACACCCTGCTTTTACTGGAAAGAGGAAGCTGGGCTTGGAGCTAGAGCTTCAGGCATGGCGTGAAGCCTTTAGAGTCCACCCGCAGAGGCACCAAGATCACTAGGCAGAGGCTAGCTCCTCTTATCCACAGGGGTGAATGTTCAGCCGATCCTGAGTTCTGTCAACTATCTGAAAACACTCTTGTTTCTTATTTCCTGTCTGAATCTCTGGTGTTTCTCATGCTTTAACCCTGGTTAGCTGATTCCCAGCCCTGCTGGCCTTCCTCGGGGCTCTCATTTGGGGAAATAGGAACAGGGCAGAAGAGGAACGGTGTAGAAATCTGCTGAGATGATGCTTCCTCTAGGGTCGGAGGTGGGAGGCAGGGCAGGGGGGATTTCCAGTGTCCTACACCAAGTGTGCAGGGGGGTGGTCTCCCAACAGCCCATGGCAGGAACTCCTCTCAGCTCCATCACGGGCTCTGAGCTCTGACTGCCTGGGACACATCCAGCAGCAATGCAGGTGGGCAGTGCTGCAGAAGGAAGGCTCCGTATGGCAGGAAAACTGCCCACTGTGAAGAACACTGATAGCTGCCTCACTTGGGAAGTATTCCCAAGCCCTCTGCAAGCTGTGAAGCCAGGAAATGAATGGGAAGCAGCTGGAGTGGGCCAGGACAGCCAGGAGAGAGAGAAAGAGGGCCAAGCAGGGGCCAGACCCAGGGCACCCAGCAGAGGTCAGCTGGCCCTGCTGCACCAGAGGAGGAAGTGAAGGGGCAGAGGCTGGTCCCCGGGATATCACCCTGTAGGCTTAAATCAAGTCACATCAGACAAGTGCCAGCAGGAGTCATCTGTTGGTTTAAAAAAAAAAAAACTATATAACTAGACCTTGATTCCAGATGTTGCTTACTCTTAAAAGGCATAAAGTGTAAGTGCTCAAATGTAAATACCAAATGAATTCTTTCTTTGAGGACTTTCAAAGGAATCTTGCAAAAGATCTGACCACAGATTAACAAATACATTCCACATAAAATTAGAATTTTTTTCATTATGATGCCTTGTCACAGGAGTTAAGAAGTCGACTCAGGAGTATGATCCATGCACAACAGAGAAATCCTACTGAAAACTGCAAATGCCAGATGCCCAGGTCAGAATTCGTGAGCGTTTTCTCTTTATGTGATATAACAGGTAGTGTTAAAAATAAAATCTGTTGTAGCTTTTATTGTGTTGAGAGCTTGTGAGGCAGCAGACACCTTACACACAGCGTTTAAAAAATTTTTTTTGTTGAAGGACAGTCAATTTACAGTGTTGCTAGTTTCAGGTGTATAGCAAAGTGATTCAGGTATGTATATATACATTCTTTTTCAGATTCTTTTCCATTATAAATTATTACAAGATATTGAATATAGTTCCCTGTGCTATGCAGTAAATCCTCTTTTATCTATTTCTCTATGGTAGTGTGTATCTGTTAATCCCAAAGTCTTAATTTATACCTCCCCACCTTTTCCTTTGGTAACCATAAGATTGTTTTCTGTCTGTGAGTCTGTTTCTGTTTTGTGAATAAGTTCATTGTATCATTTTTAGATTTCACATTTAAGTAATGATATGATTTAAAAAAACATGATATTTGTCTTTATCTGATTTACCTCACTTAGTATGATCATCTCTAGGTCCATCCATGTTTTCATAAATGGTTATTATTTCATTCTTTTTTACAGCTGAGTAATACCATGTCTTGGTTATTGTAAACAGTGTTGCTATGAATATAGGGGTGCATGTATCTTATTGAATTATAGTTCTGACTTTGTCTATGCCCAGGAGTGGGATTGCTGGATCATTTGGTAACTCTATTTTTAGTTTTTTGAGGAACCTCCATACTATTTTCCATGGTGGCTGAACCAACTTACATTCCTAACAGTGTAGGAAGGTTCCCTTTTCTCCACACTCTCTCCAGTGCTTATTATTTATGGTCTTTTTGATGATAGCCATTCTGACCAGTCACACATAGCATTGTTAATGTTTACAATAAGCTAGCATTACTAAGCATGATTTACAAATGAAGACGCTGAGGTTCAGAAAGGTTAAGTAACATATCCAATGCCACAAGTTTAATCAAGTGGTTAGTCTAGGGTGCAGACCCCACTGTCTTGAACTGGAAAGTCTCTCTTCCTTGTATCACCTACTGTTTGTGTTATCACATCAGTAGCACCGTAAGGTAGTTAGAACTGAGGATGTGAAGCCCAAGAGAAGATTAAATCGTTTCCTAGCACAACCATCCATCCACCAGCAATTTTTCACTAGGCTTCCCTGGTGGCTCAGAGGTTAAAGCATCTGCCTGCAGTGTGGGAGACCTGGGTTCAATCCCTGGGTCGGGAAGATCCCCTGGAGAAGGAAATGGCAACCCACTCCAGTATTCTTGCCTGGAGTATCCCATGGACGGAGGAGCCTGGTAGGCTGCAGTCCATGGTGTCGCAAAGAGTCAGACACAACAGAGCAACTTCACTTTCTTTCTTTCTTTCTTTCTTTGGAAGAATTAGAAGAAAAATGCTAGATTAAAAAATTATTGTACTACAAGATAAATCAGAGGTAAATTGGACTGGTTTGACTGCTCTGTCACCCACATGCTAGTAGTTTTAGGTCCTCATGTGAAGCTGCTGGCTTAGATTTCCCTGCAAGATATTAAAAGCAGTTCAGCCATGGTCACTACCTTGCCAGCTTCTGGGAAACTTGGTGTTCTTCTCATTCTCCCCTACTTCTCAAACTGTTCTTTCTCTGAACACCCTTTCAGAAGCAGGTAAAAAAATGCAATCACATAACTTATCAAATTGGACTCTGTGGGAACTATGGAAACCTCATGGATTTTATGGAGATCATGTGAAAATCTCATGGATCCTCATATCCTTGATCGCTTAGGTAATCACTTTTTTTCTGTCCCTGTAACATATGCTTCCAGAGCTCACTCATGTTTTAAACTAAATGCTTTTTGTTTAATTTGCTATTATTTTAATAAAGTATTCAATTATTCAATTCATAAGCCTACTACTGTGTGCCAGTTACATGTTCCCAGAGAAAAACAAGGAGAAGGGATTGGTTCCCATCAAACAATTAGCCATTGAAGTTGTCTTTACATTTTGTTCTTATTAAGAAGGCTGTGCATTTATATATTTTTTTCATCTACATATTATTGCAATACACAACCAGAGCCAGAAATAGTGCCTAAACTCTCAACCACAGTTATCATTTGACTAGTAATAGGTAACCCCAGGGTTACCTAGGTTGTCCAATTTCAGTTAACAAGTGATATCTGTGTAAAAAAAAGAAGAGAAAATATGCTTTATGTGAATATAATCTACACACTGATATTCATGATCATGTCTTAGAAAGAGTACCATGTAATAAAAAACACTTTTTCATAGTTTTTATTAACAGTCTCTATTCCCATGCTATGTCCATAGATTGAAAAGATCTACAGTTGAAAGAGAAATTGAGGGAAAATTTAATTCATTTACATAAAACTACCAAGAAAGTTAATAACAGTATGCAGTCTGGAATCTAGTTCAATTTAAGTTCAACATTAAAGTTACTGCATAAAAATTCTTTGTAGTAAAAATAAGCTTTAATTTTAAGAGGCTTTGTAGCCATTCTTGTAATCATTCAAGGTCAAAAGCAAAAAGAGCAGAAAAAGAACAAAGCTTGCCCCTGTTTGCAAAAACAGTAGCAAATTTCCTTTCAATCTTTTCCCTACTTCAATTATCAGAGACCAAGTCTTTCCCAGCCTAGTGGTGGTTTAGTCACTAAGTTGTGTCTGACTCTTATGACCCAATAGACTGTAGCCTGCCAGGCCCCTCTGTCCATGGGATTCACCAGGCAATACTGCCATTTCCTTCTCCATTCCCAGCCTACTTCTAAGCAACTATATCCACTCTTATCTGCCTACCACCTGAATGACTGCAGCTTTAAATGATTTATTTTAGCATTTACACCCAAAGCAACATTCATTTTATGGACAGGTGGAGTTAGTGCTATAATCTGAAGACAGTAGAATAACTTCCCTTTGGCCTTAATAACCTGAACTGTGAAATTCTTCTATGAAAAAATTTGTTTCTTTGGGCAAAGATATTGCCTCCTATTAAAACATGAATATTCACTTTTTATCATGCATTGGTATCACCTTGAATCACTTTGAATAATTTATTCAAAGACGGATTTCTAAGCCCCACGTCTAGAGTTTCCCATTCTTTAGGATAGAGCCCCCAATTTTGCATTTCTCACAAGTCCTTGGGTGATGCTGATGCTCTTTGTCTAGGGACCACACTTTGAGAACTTAGTATATATCAGTTCTGAACATCTGGGGTGATACCACAGTTGTTGCCATCAGGGGGAAATATAAGTCTGGGACCACAAGCTGGGCTATATGGGCTATATGCTGTAAGAAACAAAATGTCATGGACAGGGTAGATGTAAAAGAAACTAGGAAGCAGCAGCAAAAAAAAAGAATAAGAAACACTGCAGGCACAATGAGAGAAAGTACTTGTGAGAAGAATATCACCACTTACAATTTACAACTTGGATGCTTGCTGAAGCAGTTTATAAGAAGTAAAATAGCGTTCCTGGTATTAAACTTGAGAATACTATCACTGTTTAGGGTCCACACATGAATTGCATTTGTGTTTTGCTGAAAGAGGGCACTCCCAGGTTAAACAGGGGAGAGTAAACTGTTCGGGTGTGTCCTCAGCCGTGCTGGGATGATCAAAAGGTGAAGAATGCTTCTTGAAATCATAGCTAGCTAGTGGTTATACTTTGATAGTTTTAGTACTTTCTCTTTTTTTTATTTTCATATATGTATGTATGTGTATATATATATATATATATGTGTGTGTGTGTGTCTGTGTTGGTTCCAACTTCTCCCTAATTGCCTTTCCTCAAATATCACTTCACTCCTCTAAAAACATAGAATTATATTTTAGTTATATGAGGACTAAAAACATATAACTATTTCTAGGGATATCATTTGGTCATCAATCTTTTCTTTGTATTTATTCTTGAAATTTCTCAGAGGTTTAAAAAAAAAAAAAGAGCCACTTTCTTTTTTCTTTTAGAGTTCCTTGTCTCATTAAAATAGAAAAAATACCTGAACAAGGCTACAAAAATTACATAAATGTTAACATTTGGCAATGTCATACTTTTAACACTCTTTACACCTCACCCACCCACAGAACAATGTGATAGTCACAAGATAATTGCAAGATTTATTCTAAAACAATAATTCATGGGAATGTAATCCAGTGATAAGATACACATTTAACATTGTAGAATGCATCTGGCAATGAGACTCTACATGTGACATTGTTTGGCAGTGGTATACCAAAAATCCAAATTTAATACTATTTGTGAATATGACTGTCCCTAGCCATAATAAGACCTTATTCCCTATGAGGGAAAAAAACAAAAAACAAAAAACATTTGACAATGTGCTTTCTTCTAGAACAAGGAAGAAAAGGGCATATTTGTATTCTGGATTTCCAATTTGACCATTCAAATCTCAGAAAAGGGGAGCTTAAATCTGAGTTCCTTTGAAAACATCATCCTATCAAGAAGAATTTATTATGCAGCATGCAGTTATTTCTCCCACACTGGCCAGTCCAGTGATTTAAACACTGAAAACAAAAGAAGCCTTTACCATGCCAGTCATGTCAATGGCAGAGCACAAGTGTATTCATATTATTCATTTAACAAATGTTACAATAATGGCAACACAAAAATGTAATAACCTAACTTTATCTTTCTTAAATTATTAAAATATTATAGAAATATATAAAATAAACTGCCTATGAGGCATTTTTCTAAGAGGAAAAATATCGTACAAATATTTATGGCTCCAGATAATTTTCAGTATATTTGCCAGTTGAAACATATCATGATTCTACCTAATTATATAAATTTGAGCCTCACTATTAAGCAATGGTTTCCTTAATTTTAAAATATGGTGAACAAATGATTTTTCATCCTAGCTTTGATATTGTCAAAGTCAATCTATCACCATGTTCATCTGTCTGTTTATAAAATGTATGGTTCATTTTTCTTCAACCTTTCAGCTCCACTAGAAATGCTGGGCAACAGAAAAGAATGAGTTTATGACTCAACCAGCTTATTGGGCTACTCTTCGCAGTGACTATAAATGCAGATGTCAGTCTCATTTTTATGGTGCTGATAAATGAAGGTAACCTGTACAAAGGAGTTAGTTAAATGATCCAAAATATCATTGCTCAACACTGGAGATGCATTAATTTGTAGTCCTATAATTGGAAAACAGGATATGAAGGCTTTAGGGACTGACTGGCCAGCTGGTCAACCTAATAGAGTACCATTATTACAGGAAAAGGAAATGTCATACAGCTCTTCCCTGAGTGTATCACAGGATTTATTTTGCAAATCCTTTTCTTTTTTATTGATTCATTTGCAGATTTTATTTGCTTTAGCTTCTAATTAAACCATGCTTTACAATGACTGTGTCTTTTCTGGAAATTATTTGTACTCATTTCTATAGGACAGTTTCTCTTCTTAGCAATATGAAGTGATGTTTGTGGTCACTTTGGAAAGTAGCACAGTTAATGAGATTACCATTAAGTCAATAACACAATGAAATGCAGGGGGACTTTAGTTCTATGCATTTTCTTCTCGTAACATTATTTGATGTTCTATGAGCACTTTGTTTCAAGTAGTTGTATAAACCATATCATATATAGATACTATACAAATTGAGATACAAAAACATAGAAAACATGAGATGTATGGAAAGAGTAACATGGAAACTTACATTACCATATGTAAAATAGATAGTCTATGGGAACTAAGATCATGGCATCTGATCCCGTCACTTCATGGGAAATAGATGTAGAGACAGTGGAAACAGTGTCAGACTTTATTTTTTGGGGGCTCCAAAATCACTGCAGATGGGGATTGCAGCCATGAAATTAAAAGACGCTTACTCCTTGGAAGGAAGGTTATGGCCAACCTAGATAGCATATTCAAAAGCAGAGACATTACTTTGCCAACAAGTGTCCGTCTAGTCAAGGCTATGGTTTTTCCAGTGGTCATATATGGATGTGAGAGTTGGACTATAAAGAAAGCTGAGCACCAAAGAATTGATGCTTTTGAACTGTGGTATTGGAGAAGACTCTTGAGGGTCCCTTGGACTGCAAGGAGATCCAACCAGTCCATTCTAAATGAGATCAGTCCTGGGTGTTCATTGGAACGACTGCTGCTAAAGCTGAAACTCCAATACTTTGGCCACTTCATGCGAAGAGTTGACTGATTGGAAAAGACTTTGATGCTGAGATGGATTGGGGACAGGAGGAGAAGGGGACAACAGAGGGTGAGATGGCTGGATGGCATCACCGACTCGATGGACATGAGTTTGAGTGAACTCCAGGAGTTGGTGATGGACAGGGAGGCCTGGCGTGCTGCGATTCATGGGGTCGCAGAGTCAGACACAACTGAGCGACTGAACTGAACTGAACTGGGAACTTGCTGTATGGCTCAGGAAACTCAAAAGGGCTCTGTTTCAATCTAGAGGGATGGGATGGGGAGGGAGATGGGAGGGAGTTTCAAAAGGGAGGGGATATTTGTATACCTATGGCACTCCACTCCAGTACTTTTGCCTAGAAAATCCCATGGACGGAGGAGCCTGGTAGGCTGCAGTCCATGGGGTCCCTAGAGTCGGACATGACTGAGCGATTTCACTTTCACTTTTCACTTTCATGCATTGGAGAAGGAAATGGCAACCCACTCCAGTGTTCTTGCCTGGAGAATCCCAGGGACGGGGGAGTCTGGTGGGCTGCCGTCTATGGGGTCGCACAGAGTCGGACACGACTGAAGCAACTTAGCAGCAGCATGGCTGATTCACGTTGAGGTTTGACAGAAAACGGCAAAATTCTGTAAACCAATTATTCTTCACTAAAAAATAAATTAATTTAAAAAAAACAGAAAACAAAATGTGTTGGGGAATCAAAATCTATATTTAGGGATTAAAGAAAATTTTCAGTAAAATTACAAAAATAATATTAAGACATGATTTAACAGAGTTACTGTCAGGTGAGGCATTATTCCACATTAAGTGATTATACAAAAACCAAAAATACCATCAAAAACACATTTGATAGACGGAATAGTCATTCAAGAGTCCCAAAAAAAGAGTTAAAAAATATACAGATCCAGTGGCTAAGACTCCACACTCCCAGTGCAGGGAGCCTGGGTTCGATCCCTGGTCAGAAAACTATGATCCCACATGCCCACAGCTAAAGATCCAACACATGGCAACAAAGATCCCACGTGTCACAACAGAACCCAGCACAGCCAAAAAAAAAAAAAAAAAATTGTATATGTAACCACATCTAGAGCAACAAAAGTGAACATATATTGTTACATATGTAACCTTACATATTGTAAGGTTAAAAAGTAAATTTAATTATTTTTGAAAGTGAGAGGAACCTTATTTTCAAAAATCCTGAATTAAAATTAAGTATTTACTGTGGGAAAGATGTAGCTTTGTGTAAGATAGTGTATTCAAGTAAACAAAGGTGTGGGAAAAACATATTTTCATCATCCTGTGACCAAAAGTATAAAGAAGGAGGGACTGTCCTGAAGAAGACTTTTTTTTAAGGGTGAGGAGGGAAGAAAAAATAGGCCAAAGAAAAGATCGTGATAAGCTTTCTGAAATATCAGAAGATTTCCATAGTCAACCCAACCAGGACCCTCCCAGTGATAAGTCAGAAACATTGCTTATTGACACAAAATTCTCTGCTTCACAAGAGAGGCTTTTTAATTTTGAGTAGGAATTTGCTGTGGCTAAACCAAACCAGATAAAATAAATTCTAAACATCAGGCTATGAAACGCTGAAGACTCTTTACACTCTAGAAATAATTTCTGTGTGTTTCTAAGAATTCACAGGAGAAAACTTAAGACTATAAGATTTTCCTAATGACGCTCTTTCAGGATATCCGTGTATACGTGCGTGCTAAGTAGATTCAGTTGTGTTTGACTCTTTGCGACCCTATGGATGTAGCCCGCCAGGCTCCTGTCTATGGGATTCTCCAGGCAAGAACACTGGAGTGAGCTGCCATGCCCTCCTCTAGGGAATCTTCCCAACCCAGGGACTGAACTCACATGTCCTGCGTCTACCTGCATTGGCAGGCGGGTTCTTTACCACTAACATCACCTGGGAAGTCCCCATTTAGAACATACATGCACTTTATTTCTGAGTCTCCAAGAAGCTTTCCCAAACGTGGCTGTCACATTCCATCCCTGGTAGAATTCCTAATTCTGCCTCTCATTTCTACGATTCAGCCATAACTGAGAACAGATAGAATGAAAATCACAGAGAAGGCAATGGCACCCCACTCCAGTACTCTTGCCTGGAAAATCCCATGGACGGAGGAGCCTGGTAGGCTGCAGTCCATTGGGTCGCTAAGAGTCAGACACGACTGAATGACTTCACTTTCACTTCTCACTTTCATGCATTGGAGAAGGAAATGGCAACCCACTCCAGTGTTCTTGCCTGGAGAATCCCAGGGACGGGGGAGCCTGGTGGGCTGCCGTCTATGGGGTCGCACAGAGTCGGACACGACTGAAGCGACTTAGCAGCAGCAGCAGAATGAAAATCAACCTGAAGCCCATTCACGGTAATCACGAATGCCTTGATCTCCAGGAGAGCACTATCAACAAGCCTTCCCAGACATGCAAGGGAAAAGGACCCCACCTTTTAGATTCTCTTCTCTCTAGGATTAAGCTTAATGATAAGATTTCCCTTATCCAAACACTACACTACCCAGCCTACCTCAAGCAGTTGGAAACTACGACATAGGAGTACCTCGGCCATCCTTGTTGAAAAGGAAATTTTGTTTGAAGACAGTTTCTTACTGGCCTCATCCCAGCTCAAGGACCCTTTATAAGCCACTATGTGATGCTGCTTCCACAAGAGAGGTAGGTAGATGAGGCCAGTTGAAACCCAATCAAACCTAGAAAAGAATTGTGCAATTGTAATGTATTAAAATGTAGCATTATTTCCCCATAATTTGTTAATTATGCTGATCTAGATCTGGCACCCCACTCCAGTATTCTTGCCTGGAAAATCCCACAGATGGAGGAGCCTGGTAGGCTGCAGTCCATGGGGTCTCGAAGAGTCGGACACGACTGAGCGACTTCACTTTCACTTTTCACTTTCATGCATTGGAGAAGGAAATGGCAACCCACTCCAGTGTTCTTGCCTGGAGAATCCCAGAGACGGAGGAGCCTGGTGGGCTGCTGTCTATGGGGTCGCACAGAGTCAGACACGACTGAAGTGACTTAGCAGCAGCAGCAGATTGACATGATAAATATTACAAAAACAAAAACTATGGAGGCCTCTATAATTTTTAAGAATTTAAAAGGAACTTGAGACTAAAGAGGTTGAGAACCTTCTCTTAGGGAAAAACAAAGCAGGTTTTAGAAAGAAGGATCTCCTCACTGCCCCATTGCCCTCTAGTATTCCCTTCTTTCCTGTCTTCACACAAACCCCTGCCTAAGCAATCTGTAGAAACATCAACCTAGTCCTTCGAGCCACTGGCCTTCTTTGTCTGCTTCTCCTATATACTATTCAGTGGGAGGTCATGGCTCTATTACAGAGGAAGCTCTGCATTATCAAACAGAGAACCTGTCCTCAGAAGCTGCTCTGATCTGCTACAACAGAAGTATTTTCTCTTTATAATGAATACATTTTTCTCCCACAATATTTTTGGAATTATTAAGAACTGTGGCCATTTTTCTGTGATTCTAGCCCATTCTTCGAAGAAAGCAATGGCACCCCACTCCAGTACTTCTGCCTGGAAAATCCCGTGGACGGAGAAGCCTGGTAGGCTGCAGTCCATGGGGTTGCTGAGGGTCGGACACAACTGAGCGACTTCACTTTCACTTTTCACTTTCATGCATTGGAGAAGGAAATGGTAACCCACTCCAGTGTTCTTGCCTGGAGAATCCCAGGGATGGGGGAGCCTGGTGGGCTGCTGTCTATGGGGTCACACAGAGTCGGAGACAACTGAAGTGACTTAGCAGCAGCAGCAGCAGCCCACTCTTACTTTTGTGCATCTTTGTTGCATTAGCTAAGCTGTTCAAGCAGAAAGATATTTATTGGGACATCTCCTAGTCCATAAAATTTCATTAGATCATCACCATGCACCTGTTGAACTTTAATTATTGTGATTTTGCCATATGTATAAATACGTTCAAATGAGTAAGTTGTTCTAGTCCTAATTAATGAGTAAAGAGAAATTTATACTTATGAGCAAATTATATCCTTAATGAAACATCCACATGCTTAACTTGCATTTAATGCTGGTGCAAATGTTTTAACTTAAGTCACTTGCTACAGATATATGTATTGATACATGAATGTTTCCTGTGCTTTCTGCCTATTCATTCAATTCATATTTGAGTAAAGTGAATTTCCTCTGGTCTAATTCTATTATGTTGCATTGAGATTGTTTCATTTCTAAGACTTGTAGCCAGTACTTTGGGACCTCACATAGCAATTTTCATGTCACAGGTGCACATTCTGACAGACACTGGATTGACAGTTGGCCCATATAGCAATATATACCAACATCGCTTCTCTTCATATGTTGTAAAGGCAAAAGCTCTATTTCTTAGATGCTTGAAGCTAGATGTGTGTGTGTGTGTGTGTTTAGTCACGTCCAACTCTTTGAGACCCCAAGGACTTTAGTTTGCCAGGTCTCTCCAGAGAATTTTCCGGGCAAGAATACATGAGTAGATTGTCATTTCCCACTCCAGGGAATCTTTTCCACCAGGGATGGAACCGGCCCCTCCTGCATTGCAGGCAGATTCCTCACCACTGCACCACCTAGGAAGCTACTTGAAGCTAGGGTTCTGGGTTAACTGAGGCTCCACCAGTCAGATCCAACTGTGTGTGAATTGGTTTTGGAATGGAGTTAAGCAAGGCCAGAAAGAGCACGGGGCACCATTAAAGTGTGGATCACGCTGGATCTGATATAGGCGGCAGCTGTGTGATGCTGGAGTTAGGCCCTAAAGCAAGACTGCTGATTTTACAGATGGTTTCTTGATCATGGCAGGAACAGCAGTGAAATTCTCTGGGAACTTTGATAGTTGTTGGTGGAAACGGCTGCTAAGACACTTCAGTCATGTCCGACTCTGTGCGACCCCATAGACGGCAGCTCACCAGGCTCCCCCATCTCTGGGATTTTCCAGGCAAGAACACTGTAGTGGGTTGCCATTTCCTTCTCCAATGCATGAAAGTGAAAAGTGAAAGTGAAGTCACTCAGTCGTGTCTGACTCTTAGCAACCCCATGGACTGCAGCCTACCAGGCTCCTCCGCCCATGGGATTTTTCAGGCAAGAGTACTGGTGGAAACTGGGCCTATGCTATTTCTTCACCTTCCTGTCCCCAGTGCTTCCATAGGCCTTTTAAAATCCTTCTGCTGGTAAGAGTTGACCCTGCCCTCTTAACAGTAACCAAGACTTGCATTTAAGGCCTTGTTTATCATACATGATACCATCATTGAAAATCACTTTCTTTACCCATGTCACAATTATAGGACATGTAGCTGGCATCATTTAATGGTTCCATGACACAACCATTTAATTTCTACCTGGACTTAGAAAATGCATTATCAGAAGTTGACAGGTTAATATAGAGATGGGATTGTTTCTTTGCTCAGGGTTTCAGGTATGGCTGGTTTGCTGGGGGATCTGCTACACTTACTCTTCTCTGATTATAGCTTCAGGCATCCTGCAGGTACAACATACCTTGCATGTATGCAATACTTTTATAGTTACTTGTAAAAATGCTTTCACAAACATTGCCTCAGTTAAATTTCACAACAAACAGGAAGCACCAGGAAAAGAATGGTCACATCCACATTTTAAAATAAAAGAATTAAACCTTTAGGGAAGTTCAGTCACTTGTTGAAGGTGTTGCAGATACAAAGTGGATGCAGGGATAGGACCCAGGGCATTTGTCTGCTAGTCTGATGCTCTTTCTCTGAATATGGGTATACCTAAGTCCCCAGGTATATAATGTCATCATAGCTGCCACCTAATATCCACTCTCTTTTCTCCCTTAGAAATGAAACTCCAGTTTAATTGGAGCCAACAAGACACCATATTATAAGATTACATTTCCCATACTGCCTTAAACCTGCATGGGACCATGTGACTAAGCTCTGGTCAATGAAATATAAGCAGAAATGTTGAATGGCTTACTTATTGAGAAGGCTGCTAAAAAGAAGCTAAGTTGGCTGAGAGAAGAACTTTATATCTTTCTGTCTGAAAAAAAATTTTTATTAGTATTTCCAGGTTTCTCTCCTTGGCCCTCTCTTAGTGGTATTACTCAACCAGGGCCATCTCACATGCCCCTGGTTTTGGTGCTCATCACTTTACATACAGTCAACTCCTGGTCCTGTGCCTCTCACCAGGCAATTCCTCTGAGCTTTGAGCCTGCATTTCTAACCGTTTCCTTGGATATTTTCAGGCACCTCAATCCAAGATGTCCCAAATTGAACATCTTTCTCCTCAAACCCTTTTTGCTACTTGAATGCAAATGTGATGGCAAGAACATCTGCATTGAATCATAAGACTAGACATTGCTCGATAAGAATGGAGTGGCAAAAAGAGAGGGAGACTGGGACAGTAACTTTACAGAGATGCACTGCTCCTAGATTCTTACCTCGGGACTTTTTTATACACAAGAGAAAATATGGTAAATATCTATTTTGTTTAAGCTACTGTGATTTGGTATTTCCAATTATATGCAGCAGATCTTAATCCTAATTGATACCTATAATTTTCCCAAATTGTTTCTATTTTAAGGTTATAGTCTTTTAAGTAGATGCTTTTTCCCATGAGTAATCAGAGAATGGGGTGATTTTCTCAAGATAATAGCCATTCCCAAGTTCAGAGACAACCTCTGGATGTACTGTCAGATCCATATTAAATTTGGAAAAGTAAAAGCTAGATTCTCCTGTATGCATCTTGAAGAATAAGGACTTAAATTGAGTAGCATAATATCAGATCAGATCAGATCAGTTGCTCAGTCGTGTCCGACTCTTTGCGACCCCATGAATCGTAGCACGCCAGGCCTCCCTGTCCATCACCAACTCCCGGAGTTCACTCACACTCACGTCCATCGAGTCACTGATGCCATCCAGCCATCTCATCCTCTGTCGTCCCCTTCTCTTGCCCCCAATCCCTCCCAGCATCAGTCTTTTCCAATGAGTCAACTCTTTGCATGAGGTGGCCAAAGTACTGGAATTTCAGCTTTAGCATCATTCCTTCCAAAGAAATCCCAGGGCTGATCTCCTTCGGAATGGACTGGTTGGATCTCCTTGCAGTCCAAGGGACTCTCAAGAGTCTTCTCCAATACCACAGTTCAAAAGCATCAATTTTTCGGCACTCAGCCTTCTTCACAGTCCAACTCTCACATCCATACATGACCACAGGAAAAACCATAGCCTTGACTAGATGAACCTTTGTTGGCAAAGTAATGTCTCTGCTTTTGAATAGGCTATCTAGGTTGGTCATAACTTTCCTTCCAAGGAGTAAGCATCTTTTAATTTCATGGCTGCAGTCACCATCTGTAGTGATTTTGGAGCCCAGAAAAATAAAGTCTGACACTGTTTCCACTGTTTCCCCATCTATTTCCCATGAAGTGGTGGGCCGGATGCCATGATCTTCGTTTTCTGAATGTTGAGCTTTAAGCCAACTTTTTCACTCTCCACTTTCACTTTCATCAAGAGGCTTTTGAGTTCCTCTTCACTTTCTGCCATAAGGGTGGTGTCATCTGCATATCTGAGGTGATTGATATTTCTCCCGGCAATCTTGATTCCAGCTTGTGTTTCTTCCAGTCCAACGTTTCTCATGATGTACTCTGCATATAAGTTGAATAAACAGGGTGACAATATACAGCCTTGACGAACGCCTTTTCCTATTTGGAACCAGTCTGTTGTTCCATGTCCAGTTCTAACTGTTGCTTCCTGACCTGCATACAGATTTCTCAAGAGGCAGATCAGGTGTTCTGGTATTCCCATCTCTTTCAGAATTTTCCACAGTTTATTATGACCCACACAGTCAAAGGCTTTGGCATAGTCAATAAAGCAGAAATAGATGTTTTTCTATATACATACTATGTATCCCTCTCAATCTTGGTACAGGAGGACTTATGCAGAAATCCACAGTCTACCTGAATTCATGCCTGATATACTGTAGATAGAAACACAGTATATCTTGTTTGGCTATTGACTACTGGGACCTGTTCACATCCCTGGCCATGGGCTGGCTGGTCTTCCTTATGTTCAAGAGTTCTGACTCAGACCTGTTAGACTGAGGGTCAGTCATCCTTGTTGAAAGCTGGAAAGGTAAATGAGGCTCTCTGGACACCACACAGAGAGTTTGGCTTACAGGCTACATTTGACCAAAGCGCCCTCAGGTATGACTCCCTGTGCTATACAGTAAATCTTTGTTGCTTTTCTATTGGGTATATAATAGTTTATGTCTCTTAATTTCATACTCCTAATTTGTCCCTCCCCACCTTCCTGCTCCCCTTTGGTAACCATAAGTTTGTTCCTATGTCTGTGAGTCCATTTCTGTTTTGTATATAGACACATTTGTACTATTTTTTTGAGTCCACATATACGTGATATCATATAGTATTTGTCTTTGTCTGACTTCTTTTACTAAGCATTATTTGCTCTAGGTCCATACATATTGCTGCAAGTGGCAATATTTCATTCATTTTTATCGCTGACTTAATATTCCATTATATATATATATGCTACATCTTCTTAAGTCAATCATCTTTGCTAGGCATTTGGGTTGCTTCTGTTCTTTGGCTATTGTAAATAATGATGCTATGAACACTGGTACATGTATCTTTTCTAATTAAAGTTTTTGATTTTCCTGGATATATACCCAGAAGTGGAATTGCTGGATCATATGATAGTTCTATTTTTAGTTTTGTTTTTTTTTTTTAGAAGCAATAAAAGTCTTTTTTTTTTTTTTTCGTTTCATACATGACATTTCACATGTTTCAATGCCATTCTCCCAAATCTTCCCACCCTCTCCCTCTCCCACAGAGTCCATAAGACTGTTCTATACATCAGTGTCTCTTTTGCTGTCTCGTATACAGGGTTATCGTTACCATCTTTGTAAATTCCATATATATGTGTTAGTATACTGTATTGGTGTTTTTCCTTCTGGCTTACTTCACTCTGTATAATAGGCTCCAGTTTCATCCACCTCATTAGAACTGATTCAAATGTATTCTTTTTAATGGCTGAGTAATACTCCATTGTGTATATGTACCACTGCTTTCTTATCCATTCATCTGCTGATGGACATCTAGGTTGCTTCCATGTCCTGGCTATTATAAACAGTGCTGCGATGAACATGGGGGTACACGTGTCTCTTTCCCTTCTGGTTTCCTCAGTGTGTATGCCCAGCAGTGGGATTGCTGGATCATAAGGCAGTTCTATTTCCAGTTTTTTAAGGAATCTCCACACTGTTCTCCATAGTGGCTGTACTAGTTTGCATTCCCACCAACAGTGTAAGAGGGTTCCCTTTTCTCCACACCCTCTCCAGCATTTATTATTTGTAGACTTTTGGATCGCAGCCATTCTGACTGGTGTGAAATGGTACCTCATAGTGGTTTTGATTTGCATTTCTCTGATAATGAGTGATGTTGAGCATCTTTTCATGTGTTTGTTAGCCATCTGTATGTCTTCTTTGGAGAAATGTCTATTTAGATCTTTGGCCCATTTTTTGATTGGGTCATTTATTTTTCTGGAGTTGAGCTGTAGGAGTTGCTTGTATATTTTTGAGATTAGTTGTTTGTCGGTTGCTTCATTTGCTATTATTTTCTCCCATTCTGAAGGCTGTCTTTTCACCTTGCTAATAGTTTCCTTTGATGTGCAGAAGCTTTTAAGTTTAATTAGGTCCCATTTGTTTATTTTTACTTTTATTTCCAATATTCTGGGAGGTGGGTCATAGAGGATCCTGCTGTGATGTATGTCAGAGAGTGTTTTGCCTATGTTCTCCTCTAGGAGTTTTATAGTTTCTGGTCTTACGTTGAGATCTTTAATCCATTTTGAGTTTATTTTTGTGTATGGTGTTAGAAAGCGTTCTAGTTTCATTCTTTTACAAGTGGTTGACCAGATTTCCCAGCACCACTTGTTAAAGAGATTATCTTTAATCCATTGTATATTCTTGCCTCCTTTGTCAAAGATAAGGTGTCCATATGTGCATGGATTTATCTCTGGGTTTTCTATTTTGTTCCATTGATCTATATTTCTGTCTTTGTGCCTATTTTTAGTTTTTAAAGTAACTTCCACAATATTTTCCCTAATGGTTGCACCAATTTACATTCCTATGTTTATGAGGGTTCCCTTTTCTCTGGTGGAGCCCTTTTAGAAAAATATTTTCAAATCTATGAAATTAAAGTAATAAGATTATAAGCCAATAACATCAAAGTACAGTTATCAACACATTTTTAAATTTAATATTATATTAAGATATGTGCTTCTTTATTAAAGCATTCAATTTTAAGATGTATAATAATATCTGGCAATTACTGTACTTTAGAGAGAGGGATGAATGATATTTTGTGACATTGGTAACAACAGTAATGTAAAGGGAAAATACCTATGATTTCCAAGACAGAATCACAGGTATTATCAATGGGTAATATTAATATTATTGTGGTTTGTGGCCTACCTTCATAAGCGAAGAAAATTCTAAATTTCAGCCAGAGATTAGTGAAAATAAATATATGTTTTGATTTTTTTTCCAGTCAAGTCTACTTAATTCTAAACAGATACCGTGGGGATCTGTGATTCCCAGTTTAAGAACCCTACTTTAAATCATGAAAGAATCCTCATGACTTCTGCATTTTATTGGAGACCACACAGGAGTTTTGGTTTATAAGACGATTTTGAACACTTGACAGGATTGGTCCTGGATTTTAGCTCCTTTCACAGTTCAGGAACCTTGTGAAAGCTGTCATATATGGATATCTGATTCCAGTCACTGTCATCCGGGGAGGCCTGCATTGTACCATGTTAATTCCATTGTAAATGACGAATGACATCAGATTGCAGTGATGGGCCAGTGCGTGGTGGTGGTGGTTTAGTCACTAAGTCATGTCTGACTCTTGCGGCCCCAGGCTCCCCATCCACGGGATTCTCCAGGCAAGAATACTGGAGGGGGTTGCCATGTCCTTCTGCAGGGGATCTTCCCGATTCAGTGTATGGATTAAAGGAAAAATGAGTTACCAGGTAGCCCCTGAGGATGTCTCTGAGGGTGCATTGAGACCCAGGAAAATGTCTCTGTATTCACTTTGGAAAGATTCTGTTTTGGCTGATCTGCAGTTAAAGACTTTCTTTGAAATATCCTTCTGAACATTAAAATCAAATATGAAACTAAGAAAAATAGTAAAAATCACATTCTTTCAAAAATTCCCCATAAACATTAAAGTAAAAGTGAAGTCGCTCAGTCGTGTCCGACTCTTTGGGAGCCGTGGACTGTAGCCTACCAGGCTCCTCCGTCCATGAGATTCTCCAGACAAGAATACTAGAGTGGGTTGCCATTTCCTTCTCCAGGGGATCTTCCTGACCCAGGGATCAAACCTGGGTCTCCTGCATTGGAGGCAGAGGCTTTTAACCTCTAAGCCACCTGGGAAGCCATAAACATTAAGCTTTCCCCAAAATCCAATTTAGTGAAAGAAAATTCTGCCATGAAGTGGTACTTTATAAGAACAGTTCAAGAAGCAGTTGTAGTATCTTTGTCTACTGTTAAAGAGACACACCCAAGTAAAAGATGATGAGGTGCTCATCACACACACAAAAAAACACTTGAAATTTTTTCAAAAATATAGGAAATCTAAAGAGATAGCCTTGGTGTTTATAAAAATGGACACTAACCCAGCCTTAGCAAAATTTTGAAAGCCTAAATTTCAGTAAACTCAGTGAAATTAAGAAAAACCAAGAGAAAATATTTCTCACTTAAAAGATACTTTTAAATGGAACGAAACTTGAGGATAAAATTATCTTTTAATAAAAGATGTATTCTGTTGAGATAATGTGTCATTAATTGCATTAATAGAGGCAGAAACATACAGAAAATGTATAAATGTGTCCTGACAATTCTAAACACAGAAATGCACCACACAAGGCCAGATTTAGAGTCAGCTCAGTTCAGTTCAGTTGCTCAGTCATGTCCAACTCTTTGTGACCCCATTGACTGCAGCATGCCAGGTCCCCCTGTCCATCACAACTCCCAGAGTTTACTCAAACGCATGTCCATTGCATCAGTCATGCCATCTAACTATCTCATCCTGTTTCATCCCCTTCTCCTCCTGCCTTCAATTTTTCCCAGCATCAGGGTCTTTTCAAATCAGTCAGTTCTTCACATCAGGTGGCCAAAGTATTGGAGTTTCAGCTTCAGCATCAGTCCTTCCAATGAATATTCAGGACTGATTTCTTTTATGACTGACTAGTTGGATCTCCTTGCAGTCCAAGGGACTCTCAAGAGTCTTCTCCAACACCACAGTTCAAAAGCATCAATTCTTTAGTGCTCAGCTTTCTTTATAGTCCAACTCTCACATCCATACATGACTACTGGAAAAACCATAGCTTTGCTTAGACAGACCTTTGCTGGCAAAGTAATGTCTCTGCTTTTTAATATGCCATCTAGGTTGGTCATAACTTTTCTTCCAAAGAGCAAGCATCTTTTAATTTCATGGCTGCAGTCACCATCTGCAGTGATTTTGGAGCCCTAAAAAATAAAGCCTGTCACTGTTTTCACTGTTTCCCCATCTATCTGCTATGAAATGATGGGACCAGAGGCCATGATCTTAGTTTTCTGAATGTTGAATTTTAAGCCAACTTTGTCACTCTCCTCTTTCACCTTCATCAAGAGGCTCTTTAGTTCTTCTTCACTTTCTGCCATTGGAGAAGGCAATGGCACCCCACTCCAGTACTCCTGCCTGGAAAATACCATGGATGGAAGAGTCTGGTAGGCTGCAGTCCATGGGGTCGCTGAGGGTCCGACACGACTGAGCGACTTCACTTTCACTTTTCACTTTCATTCATTGGAGAAGGAAATGGCAACCCGCTCCAGTGTTCTTGCCTGGAGAATCCCAGGGACGGGGGAGCTTGGTGGGCTGCCATCTATGGGGTCGCACAGAGTCGGACACAACTGAAGTGACTTAGCAGCAGCAGCAGTAGCACTTTCTGCCATAAGGGTGGTGTCATCTGCATATCTGAGGCTATTGATATTTCTCCCAGCTATCTTGATTCCAACGTGTGCTCCACCCAGCCCAGCATTTCTCATGATGTACTCTGCATATAAGTTAAATAAGTAGGGTGACAATATATACCCTTGATGCACTCCTTTATCTATTTGGAACCAGTCTGTTGTTCCATGTCCAGTTCCAACTGTTGCCTCCTGACCTGCATACAGATTTCTTAAGAGGCAGGTCAGGTGGTCTGGTATTCCCATCTCTTGAAGAATTTTCCACAGTTTGTTATGGTCCACACAGTAAAAGGCTTTGGCATAATCAATAAAGCAGAAGTAGATATTTTTCGAGAACTCTCTTGCTTTTTTGATGATCCAGTGGATGCTGGCAATTTGATCTCTGGTTCCTCTGCCTTTTCTAAATCCAACTTGAACATCTGGAAGTTCATGGTTCACATACTGCTGAAGCTTGGCTTGGTGAATTTTGAACATTATTTTACTAGTGTGTGAGATGAGTGCAATTGTGTGGTAGTTGGAGCATTCTTTGGCATTGCCTTTCTTTGGGATTGGAATGAAAATTGACCTTTTCCAGTCCTCTGGCCACTGCTGAGTTTTCCAAATTTGCTGGTTTATTGAGTGCTTCACTTTCACAGCATCATCTTTAGGATTTGAAATAGCTCCACTGGAATTCCATTACCTCCACTAGCTTTGTTCGTAGTGATGCTTTCTAAGGCCCACTTGACTTTGCATTCCAGGATGTCTGGTTCTAGGTTGGTGATCACACCATCATGATTATCTGGGTTGTGAAGATCTTTTTTGTACAGTTCTTCTGTGTACTCTTGCCATCTCTTCTTAATATCTTCTGCTTCTGTTAGGTCCATACCATTTCTGTCCTTTATCGTGCCCATCTTTGCATGAAATTTTACCTTGGTATCTCTAATTTTCTTGAAGAGATCTCTAGACTTTCCCATTCTATTGTTTTCCTTTATTTCTTTGCATTGATCACTAAGGAAGGCTTTCTTATCTCTCCTTGCTATTCTTTGGAACTCTGTATTTAAATGGGTATATCTTTCCTTTTCACCTTTGCCTTTCACTTCTCTTCTATTCACAGCTATTTGTAAGGGCTCCTCAGACAACCACTTTGCCTTTTTGCATTTCTTTTGCTTGGGGATGGTCTTGATTCCTGCCTCCTGTACTATGTCACGAACCTCCATCCATAGTTCTTCAGGCACTCTATCAGATCTAATCCCTTGAGTCTATTTGTCATTTTCACTGTATAATCATAAGGGATTTGATTTAGGTCATACCTGAATGGTCTAGTGGTTTTCCCTACTTTCTTCAATTTAAGTCTGAATTTGGCAATAAGGAGCTCATGGTTTGTGCCACAGTCAGCTCCCAGTCTTGTTTTTGCTCACTGTATAGAACTTCTCCATCTTTGGCTGCAAACAATATAATCAATCTGATTTCGGTATTGACCATCTGGTGATGTCCATGTGTAGTCTTCTCTTGTGTTGTTGGAAGAGAGTGTTTTATGACCAGGTCATTAGAGTCAGAGAAACCTATTGTAAATCTTTCCTCTACCACATATTTAACTGTGTGAGCTTGGGCAACTTTCTTAGCCAATCTGATCCTCAATATCCTGATCCTCAGGAATAACAATTGTACCTGTCTCTTAGAGTTGTGTGGAGAATTAAGTAAGTAAATAACTTTAATGCCTAGAACCATGCCTGGTATATTCTAAGTACTATATATTTTATCATCAAAAAAGTCTTGTGAGGATTAAATGTGATAATAACTTCAAAGTTCTTGACATAGTGTCTGACATATACTTAGTGCTCAGTAAATGATAGTTTGTATTAGATAGTTTCTGTCAGAAATAGTAGAAGCATTAATGTTGGAATTTAATAATATTGGAATTGGTATTGGCACCAGCATTAATAAAATATTAGGATTAGTAAGGGTATTTGTATTGGTTTGGATATCAATATTGGTATCAGTATATGATGTTATCCCAAAACAAACACCTACCAGGTTGTGGAGCCCCTCCTTAAGATGCTATTGTTCTGAGGAACTCCTTTCCTGTCTTGCATCAAAGAAGATGAGGGCTGGGACCCACCATCTTTCTTTGGGCATATTTTAGATATGGATTCCAAACCAACAATTCCACGGCTACACACAGCCATGGCCACAGACTCAGTGCCATTGCCTCTGGGTTCAGACAGTAGGGCCATGTAACACTAACAATACATCTCTCTCAATGAATCTTGCTGACAAAGAACTAAACATACCTGAGTCAGTCACTGCCTTTGGTCCCTACAGCCACAAGACCAGCTCCGAAAAGACTAGCTGTTTTTGTGCTCAAGCTGGGCTCATTAAGGAATGGTTCAACAGTTCAATGTTTTATTAATTTGTTAGTGGTGAAAAAAATTTTTCCATAAAATCCCATTATCTGGAATGACTTAGAAATAAGATCTTAAAGTTAGCTACATTTCCTGGACACAGAGATGATCCTAGACTCCATCCATAAATCATCAATCAACCATAACAAGGTATTGAGGAGTGTCCTAGTCTCCATGCCCACTTCAGGAACCCTGAGCTCTCTCTGTCATATTGGCCAAAAGAACTATGCCCATTTGAACACCAATCTCAGTCACCATTGACTAAATATCTACTACATCCAGGGATTTTTCATAAAGTGCTCCTGCTTCTCAACAATCCTGTGTAGAGGCATTAATGTCTCCAACTTATGAGTAAAGAAAGTTCCAAATTTTGAATGATTTGCCCAAGGTCACAGGATTACCCAAAGCTAAGATCAAACCTAGGTCTTCCCAGTTCCCAAACCTACATTTACATCCCTCATTCAAAAGACTAGCCCAGGTCAACAAGATAAGCCATCACCTTCTTGGGCAAATCTCTCTTCTGATTCCAGGGTCAGCCAAGCTGAGCCAGTGCCTTCACACTGACAGCATTGCTAGTGGTGGCAGGAAAAGGGAGAATAAAGCAAGAACAGTAAAAATGACAGCCTGTGCAACAGGAGTCACAGCAAGTGGCCAGGATAGTAACATTAGCTGTGGGAAGCTAGAGTTGCCACCAGGCCCAAGTCTTGAAGTTCAGAGGGGACCCAGAGTGCAGAGCTAAAGTGAATACTCACGTCGGCTCTCCCCACGGCCCACTTAGTTACCTAAACACTGTCTGAGTGACCTGAATCAGGAAGCTAGGTCGATGCCTATGAATGAGCATAAGCGCCAACTCCACCCAAATAGCAAGGTACTGAAGAAGTGTCATTAGTGAGAGTCAGCTGCACTGCACCCAGGCACAGACAGAGAACATCCTCATTCGCTTTTGTAAGACATAGACTCACCCACTGCCCAAGAGCCGTCCTGGGCTTGTCTCTGCAAAGATCTTTATACAAATCATCCCTGAGTGAGCAACTTGTATACCCCTCCAGGAATGATGTGTGTCAGGGACTCAACCAGATTTAAATATCAGATTTTTTAAATTTTTCCTTAGGAAGAGCAGAAAGAGGCAGAAGGGAGGGAAAGGAAGGTCGTAGAAAGAATCTTGTCTTTAGACTCTCCCTTTCTTCTCTGCACGTCAGCACGTCCCTGTTTCTCCGCACACTTTCTCTTTCATCCCTGCTGTCTGGTGCCCAAGTTTTCCCTCGAGGGCCCCCAGTAAAGGCTTCTTTTCCCCTGAAACTCCCACTACTCAAAATGTACTTCTTGCTCATTCTCCCTCATTTCCCCCACTTTCCTCAGAAGTCCCTTCCCCTGGTTCAAGAATTCGAAAAGCATTTTAATTACACTCATGTATCCCAAGTGTAAATAATAGACATCCTGCTTCAGGGACTCCTCCAGATGAATGTCTGATAGCAAGCAGGGAAGCACTGTGGAGAAAAGAGCTTTGAGCCGAGGGCCTTTCCCTCGAGCACATCTGTGCGTGAGTCCTGACGGAGAGTAGAGACAGGGCGGTCTCACCCACACCTGGTGAGAGTAAGAGAAGAAGGAATTGGAGCACCTAGGGTTTTCTTCAAGAACCACGGGGGTAATTATGCAGCCAAGTCTCCCCACGTGGCTGAGGTGGGGGAGCGCTCCGTGGCCCACGTGTTCTTGGAGGTCCTCAGTATATCAGGGCAATGACTATGAAGTATTGGGAGTCCAGACACAGCAATAATAGAAAACAGGTTTTGCTAAAACAAAGCTTGTCCATCACTCCATGCTGAGTGTTGACTCTGACTCTACCAGGATTGGTTCTGGTAGTTGAACCTTTCAGATTCCAGCAAGAAACTGATGAGGAAAGAGGAGGAGCACACTGGCTGATTCCTCCATTGATACGGAAGTAGATGAGTGCTTATCACTCCTCCCAAGGGAAGAAGAAGTCAAGAGAGCTTCCTGTCCCTTCTCCTTCCAAAACCACCTCTCAGCCCTCTGCCTTTTGTCAGAAAACCACAGCTACCTAAGCCTCAGATTCACAAGTCTTCAAAAAGGCCCTCAGAGCAGTTTTCTGCTCTTCATTTTATTTTTCACTCTCTTGGCTTGGTGTACAAAATAAATACAATACTCTAAAATGAACTACTTACCATTTATGCTGTGTTATCATGTAGCACAATAATAATTATAGCTATCATTAAATATATGCCTAACTTTATTATAAATGTCCTTTGATTGGAATCCTAAACTGTTCAGAGATATTCATATTTGGTAATTTATTGCTCAAGTGGTATGATCATTCACTCAGAACTTTAAAAATATTAGGGGAACCATTAATTAAGAGGCCAGGTTCTAGTTCCAACTCTGATTATAATTAGCTGTGTGATTTGGGGCAATTCCCTTAGTCTCTTTGGGTCTTTATTTCCTCAAACATAAAACAACGTAATTGAACTATTAGTTGCTCAGTTGTGTCCGATTTTTTTCGACCCCATAGACTGTAGCCCGCCAGGCTCCTCTGTCCATGGGATTCTCTAGGCAAAAATACTGGAGTGGGTTGCCATTTCCTCCTCCAGGGGACCTTCCCAACTGTACATAAAGGAGACTTCATTAATGTGCATTAGAGGATACTCCAGGTTAACTGTTATAGAAAGCTGTCTCTTGAGCCTTTAAATTCTATACCAATTCTACACCTCTGGTTGGCCGACTGTTTGTTTCTTTACTTAGATTTTAAGGTGAATGACCTGGGGCTATTTGTTTCCATCAACCTGATTGCGAATCTAAAGGTGCAGTTGAAATGTCTATTTTTCTTGCCATCCTAAGAAGAGGATGAACTATAAAGCTCTCTAATTAACCATCCATCTCTAGAATTTCACAATGTTGTGATTTCACTAATATTGAGTATCCTTTAAGACTATTAAGACTTTTGAGACTCTTACACAATCTTGAAAAATTATTATAAAAGCTACATGTACTATCATGAGCTTTCCTGGTGGATGGTAAAGATGGTAAAGAATCCACCTGCAATGCAGGAGACTCAGGTTCGATCTCTGGGTCAGGAAGGTTCCCTGGAGAAGGGAATGGCTACCCACTCCAGTATTCTTGCCTTGAGAATTCCATGGACAGAGGAACCTGGTGGGCTACAGTCCATGTGGCCCCAAAGGTTTGGACATGACTGAGCAACAAACATGCTATGATAGCCTGACATCCACTGGACGTTATGTCTATCATAGACACTATCCCTGATATTTCACAAAACGGTCTCATTTAATCTTCCCAACAAACCTATGAAGTATGTACTATTGCCCTGATTTTAGAGATAAGAAAACAGAGGCTGATGCTCCTGAAGTCAACTGAGCTGGAATTCAGTTAACTATATGGATTCTATATGGTTCCAAAGTCTTTGTTCTTCAAGCCACATTGTGATGCCTTCAAAATAAGTTTGCAAAATGTAAATGAGGCAAGAGATTGGTTTGAATCTGTCCCAAGTTGGAAATATACCTTGGGTTTTTCATGTCTGGTGTGTGTGTATGCTTATGTGTGTTTCCTCCTCCTTCTCCTCCTCTCTTTTTTCCCTCTTCTTCAGATAAATTTCTCTGTAAACTGACTTTTTCGATCATCTGTTTCTTTCTTACAAAATAAAAGTTTAGACAGCCACAAATATTCCTGTAACTGGAATTAATTAGTTGTTGGAATGCCTGATAAATTCAAATTTATTAATTTATCCTAAAAGTCAAAAATCATATAGAAAATATCCTGTATTGAGTCACAGTCCATAAGCAGAGGGAGAAAGTGCAGTGAGATGCATAGGCTTTGGAACTAGATAGTTGAAGCACAAATACCAACTCAGAGCAAAGTTCTGAGACTTGGGGTCAGTTACTAGACTTCACTGGTTATGCATTTACTCATCTGTTAAATAGATGCAATAATGCCTGTCTCACAGAGTAATAATAAAAACCGAGGCTGTTAATGAAAGTGGAGATAGGTAGCTACAACATTAAGAATGAATGTCGGTTAAGGACAGGTACTATGCTAAATATTGTACTGTATTATCTAATTACGGAGAAGGCAATGGCACCCCACTCCAGTACTCTTGCCTGGAAAATCCCAGGGACCGAGGAGCCTGATAGGCTGCAGTCCATGGGGTCGCTAAGAGTTGGGCACGACTGAGCGACTTCACTTTCACTTTTCACTTTCCTGCATTGGAGAAAGAAATGGCAACCCACTCCAGTATTCTTGCCTAGAGAATCCCAGGGACAGAGGAGCCTAGCGGGCTGCCGTCTATGGGGTCGCACAGAGTCGGATACAACTGAAGAGACTGAGCAGCAGCAGTAGCAGCAGCATTATCTAATTAATGCTCACAACTACAACTGAACTATGTCCTGTCATTATCTCCATTTCACAGATAGCAAAATCAAGATATGTAAGATTAAGTAATTTGCCCAAGTCATGCAGGTGAGGGTGGTGGCACTTGGATTTCAATCTACAAAGTCTATCTTCAGGGGCCAGACCAGAGTAAGGTGCCTGACATAGAAGAGAAATTTGATAAAGACATATTTCTTTCACACCTATAAAAATTTTTAAAGATTTAGAGTAAGAAACTGATCAACACATTATTTGATGGGGTGAATTTAATTTCTAACCTTAAAAACCTTGGATTTTGTAGAGAATATTGTATCAGAATGTTGGAAAATATAGCATGACCTACTTCGAGTAAAGAAGCCTTAAATAAGGTCTGTTTTAAATAGCACGCCCTAGAGTATTCACCACAAAAATTGCCAACCATTTATCAAGTGAGCTACCAGTGTATGTGTGTGTGTGTGTGAGAGAGAGAGAGAGAGAGGGCACCTCACCCACTACTTTATCCGCGAGACATTTGGTAAATAGACTTGTGATATCGTTTTTGTTTTGACACCAAATAATTTAGCCTGAATTTGACCCTTGAACTTGAATGCAATGTGAAGCAAGGTTAGTCACATTTAAGGGAAAGTATTAGATTATTAGAGACCCTTATTAGATTTCTAAGTTTTTGTTACTGGATTTTTATCAAATAATAGAAATCCCACAAAGGAAGGTAGGAAACAAGGGGAAAAAAGGAAGGAAGAAAGAGAAAGAGGGAAGGAGGGAGGGAGGAGCTTCAAGCTAAGGCAGAAGAATATAGCCACAGACCTCCAAATCAATAGGAGAGTATTTCAAAAATAAATTTGAAAGATAACGTCCATCAAATACTTCAAAAGCAAAATTAAATGAAACATACACACACAAATAAATAAATAAATAAACGAAACAGTGAGACACAAACATACTGTTTGTGTATTTATCGTACACATTAAAATTCAGGTTTACATTCTGTAGCTTTGATGACAAAGGAACCAGTCTAGTGCTGTAAATGAGAAGAGGAAGTAAAGGTTTCATTGGCTATCAAATGCAGCTACTTAGTAGGAACTGGGAAAGGAGTCTGCAGGCTGTGGCTGTGGACAGTTGGACAAGCACTGTGACATGACATCTTATACAGTAGGGCAGACATGCCCTTTCTCATCAGAAATCACCAGTTCTGGGCTCTATTTCAGCCTTGCTATTTAAGTTACTATGTGGTTTACAGTAAATTGTTTAAACTCTTTGAATGCATTAGAAATGATGATACAACCACAATTAGGCTATGGAGTGCATTTGAAACTCTTAATTTAGAAATAGTAGTCTGAAGGAAATATCAGCGACATGATTTCTTCCATTTCTGTTTGTTTTCAATGTATTTCAGGTGAGATTCAAATATGGCAATTTGCTTCATGTTTATGGCAAATAAGAAGAGGTGTATATAGTGAATTCTTACTAATGGGTCTCTTCTCTTGGGGTTACTCTTCATGTTCTAGGCGGGGGGAAAAGTGTGTAAAATTGAAGAAATATGAAGTCCATTAGATGAGAGGTATATTAATCAAGAATAAAAGTTCTAGCCTACATCCTCAATTTTGTTTTCTTGATTAAAGTTAGATTTTTTTTTAATGCTAATTATAGTGAAATTCAATAGCAGGGAGAAGGAAAAAGTAACCAAACTGACCACAATTTATTTTTCTTTAAGTCAGTTTGTTAATTGGGTTAGACTCCTACTGTTAAAAAAAAAGAAGACTAGATAAGATTATTTTTAGCTTGTTGCTCTAAAATTCCTTAGTGCTTCTTTCTGCTTCATGTCAAAAGAAGAATAAATGTCTAAAAGTGATAAAAGGTGAAAGTTTCCTTCACATTGGCAGCCTGGTTCTAATGACCAGACAGTGTGATTTAAAGACAGCAGACCTGTGTTCTGTTTGTTCTGTTCGTTACTAGTTCCCAACCTCTGGCTTATGTTGGTGGAAGTTTTACCATTCCCAGCGTTAATGTATTGTGGTTGAGCGCTTTATCACTTTGCAACATACACCTGGAGAGGGTGTGGAGAAAAGGGAACCCTCTTACACTGTTGGTGGGAATGCAAACTAGTACAGCCACTATGGAGAACAGTGTGGAGATTCCTTTAAAAACTGGAAATAAAACTACATTATGATCCAGCAATCCCACTGCTGGGCATACACACTGAGGAAACCAGAAGGTGAAGAGACAGGTGTACCCCAATGTTCATTGCAGCACTATTTATAATAGCCAGGACATGGAAGCAACCTAGATGCCCATCAGCAGATGAATGGATAAGAAAGCTGTGGTACATATACACAATGGAGTATTACTCAGCCCTTAAAAAGAATACATTTGAATCAGTTCTAATGAGGTGGATGAAACGAGCCTATTATACAGAGTGAAGTAAGCCAGAAAGAAAAACACCAATACAGTATACTAACGCATATATATGGAATTTAGAAAGATGGTAACAATAACCCTGTGTACGAGACAGCAAAAGAGACACTGATGTATAGAACAGTCTTATGGACTCTGTGGGAGAGGGAGAGGGTGGGAAGATTTGGGAGAATGGCATTGAAGCATGTATAATATCATGTATGAAACGAGTCGCCAGTCCAGGTTCGATGCATGATACTGGATGCTTGGGGCTGGTACATGGGGACGACCCAGAGGGAGGGTATGGGGAGGGAGGAGGGAGGAGGGTTCAGGATGGGGAACACATGTATACCTGTGGCAGATTCATTTTGATATTTGGCAAAACTAACACAATATTGTAAAGTTTAAAAATAAAATAAAATTAAAAAAAGAAAAGAAAAGAAAAAAAAAAACACATACACCACAGCCTCATATGTATTCATTTCAAACTATTTACCAGCTCACTGTTTTTTGTTTGTTTGTTTGTTTTAATTTTATTTTTAAACTTTACAATATTGTATTGGTTTTGCCAAATATCAAAATGAATCCGCCACAGGTATACATGTGTTCCCCATCCTGAACCCTCCTCCCTCCTCCCTCCCCATACCATCCCTCTGGGTCGTCCCAGTGCACTAGCCCCAAGCATCTAGTATCGTGCATTGAACCTGGACTGGTGACTCGTTTCATACATGATATTATACATGCTTCAATGCCATTTTCCCAAATCTTCCCACCCTCTCCCTATCCCACAGAGTCCATAAGACTGTTCTATACATCAGTGTCTCTTTTGCTGTCTCGTACACAGGGTTATTGTTACCATCTTTCTAAATTCCATATATATGCGTTAGTATACTGTATTGGTTTTTTTTCTTCCATGAATAATGCATAAGAGAACAAGTGGAATCAGCCTTTTATTTCTCTACTATTAAAAATAAAAAAGAATAAAATCCTGTGACAACTCTTATTGAACACCTTTCCAACCTAAATCTTTACCACTGAACCACTGGGAAGCCCTTCTTATTCCATCTTGGATGACTCCCCAGGACCAACCTCTATGTCTTGCAGACAGTATATATTCAATGCATTTTGCTATTACTTTTCTTTTTATGAAAGGTATCATCTTTATAGAAAAGAAAATGAAGAAATAAAAAGACTTGCCCAGGGCTACAAACTGATTAAAAAAGAAAGTGCCAATTTTCAAGATAGCCTTAAGGTGTTTATCATTCTATTATTAAATGGGCCAAGAAAATTATCCCCATCATTGAGTTACTTTATCAGAGGACTTTAAAGGGACATTCCCAGATTTGCCTGGCTGTGCTCACATGACTTCAGGCCATTCATGGTAAAACCACAAACCTCACCACCTCTGAGGTCTCTAAAAGCTTTATTTACTGGAATGATGGCCACATGGAGGTTAGACCATTTACTCATTTTGCCTCAAAGCACAGTGCTGTCAGTTGTCATAAGGTGGAAGGGGCTGGGCTCACTAACCAGTATTTAGTAAAAGGCTTCCCAAAAGTCCAGGTAAGGCAGGAAGTTGCAGGTGACTCACTGTTCAGAGCCCTCATCCTGAGTCATTCTCCACCAAACTTCTCAGGATAGTGTTAAGGAGAGACAGAGCCAGAGCATCATGACCCCAGGGAACTGTGAAATAAGCCGCTCTTTTCTCTGATTTCCCACTCTTCTCTGTGCTGCCTTCCTGGCCATGACTGCCCCTCATGCTGCCACACCTTGTCACTGTCATTGTTGTCTTCCTCACTCAGATTCTTCAGAACCAGCAATTAGTTTCATAGCGAAGAAGCTCTTTTGGGCTAAATTGCCCCGGTTGTGTCCGACTCTTTACAACACTGTGGACTGTAGCCTGCCAGGCTCCTCTGTTCATAGGATTTTCCAGGCAAGAATACTGGAGTGGGTTGCCATTTCCCTCTCCAAATGAAGCTCTTACTCCTGGTCAAGGCAATCTCTTCCTTGCCAGGAAACACATTTTCATTCTACTATAACCTTTTAAAGTTCAGGCCACTGTTGTCATTCTCTAGTCCAAGGATGACAAGTAGGTTTCATCTCACTTGTTAATTCCGGCTGGTTGGTTAGTGGGGCCTGGGATGCTGGGCTTGTCGGGGTGCTCAGGACATACCTAGGCTCAGTGGTGGATACTGAGTCGGTGCTCTGGGAGTGAGCATGTCTGCCATGTGTTGGTCATCCCTGACCACAAGGAAGTACTTTCAATAGAGGGAATCTCCAGAGATGCAGGAGAAAAGGAACTATCATAGCAGTTCCATGTGACTGACGTATTTAACTAGATCAGACTCTATGGCTTTCTGCAGATTATTTCATTCAAGAAGCCTCAGACTTTACCATATGCAGAATCAGTTTAGACCAGAAAGGCTATCCAGCAAATACAATGTTCTTATGAGGTTTTAACTAACATATTATCTGAAGCACTGTTCCATTTTTATATTTTTTTCTTATTGTTTCTTTCCAGAGTAAACGTTTGAACTCTACCTCTTGGTCCTAGTTATAAACTGGGTGATTATTTACTGTCTTTTTCTCTGGAGAGCCCTAACTGAACACATTATTTTTAATTTCCCTTTCTAAAAACAATGTTATATAACGACTTTGGGTAGCTACCTCATACCACTGAACTGAAAATGCTGCAAGAGTTGTAGAGTGATCTTGATTTACTACATATTCATGGAAATATGAAATATTTGAGAAATAAATAATTCTCATCACTACCTTCAGATCTAATACACTTCCAAGTAAGTACAGAAGGCATATTTTCACTTAAAAATATCCTTACTTGCATTTGACTTCCATGTAATTTGCAGAGGTGCTGGAGGCCACAGCTACCACCCAAAGACCTCTTGTGGCCATCCCTAAGACTTCTGCACTCGTCATTAGCAAGCAGACTGCTTCAAAGCCTGTTCTTTCAAAGCCCATCAAAGTGACCACTGCCAATGCGTAAAAAGCGTTACCAGCAACAGGGGTCTCCTTGCATTCACTATCAGAGGTGCTGCCTAATCACCAAGGCACCACAAATGCCACTTGTGCAGCCAATGAAGGAACCAAGACCAGCCCAAGAAAACCTGGAAAGTGGAAAAATGTCTTCATGCTGGCCTTTAGCTGTCATCCAAAAAAGACTTTAAGCTCTGGGAGGGTGGAGACCATGTTTCTTACTCATTTTTGAAACTTTAGTAGCAGAGTGTATGATACACAGCTGAAACTCAAGAAATCATTATTGAATGTGTAGATGATGGATGGAAGGATGAATGAATGGGGGGAGGATGGATGGATGGATGGGAGGATGAATGAATGTTGTTCCCTTCCGGTCCTTTGTGTTAACATGTTGGCATTGGCATGAAATAAACAACAAACCCCCAGATGGCTGCAGAAACATTTGATAGTTTTAGTTTGACACAGGAAATAGCTATCAAGCAGATGATTTTTTTTTTAGTATCAGGAGAAGCCTTTTTGATGTCATACTCAATCTAAAAGTTGTTTTCTTCCTGTCACGGTTACTGCAGTATGACACATTGAAGAGACAGAAAAATTTCAGGGTATTCGCAGGCAACTGTAGAAACCAGCATTTTCCTTGGAGAATGATTTCTTATACCCCAGTAATATCTGAATTTGTACAATAGCAAATAAAAATGGGAATAGCTGCTGCTGCTGCTAAGTCGCTTCAGTCGTGTCTGACTCTGTGCGACCCCATAGATGGCAGCCCACCAGGCTCCCCTGTCCCTGGGATTCTCCAGGCAAGAGCACTGGAGTGGGTTGCCATTTCCTTCTCCAATGCAGGAAAGTGAAAAGTGAAAGTGAAGTCGCTCAGTCGTGTCCGACCCTCAGCGACCCCATGAACTGCAGCCCACCAGGCTCCTCCGTCCATGGGATTTTCCAGGCAAGAGTACTGGAGTGGGGTGCCATTGCCTTCTCCGGGGAATAGCTAGAGCTATGTAAATATAGTTCTTAAAAGACTCCCTCCCTAAAGTTTCAATGCTTAGTGTCCAATGCTTAGACTCCATTGTCTATACATGACTTACCAGTCCTGATAAGAAAAATTCACTACAGTAGGGTGGAGAAGGCAATGGCAACCCACTCCAGTACTCTTGCCTGGAAAATCCCATGGACGGAGGAGCCTGGTGGGCTGCAATCCATGGGGTCGCTAGGAGTCGGACACGACTGAGCGACTTCACTTTATTTTCTCACTTTCATGCATTGGAGAAGGAAATGGCAACCCACTCCAGTGTTCTTGCTTGGAGAATCCCAGGGACTGGGGAGCCTGGTGGGCTGCCGTCTACGGGGTCACACAGAGTCAGACACGACTGAAGCGACTTAGCAGCAGCAGCAGCAGCAGCAGCAGGGTGGATCAGTGAGGGGATGGAATGGGACTGAGCATAAAACATTATGAAGCCCAAACAAGGTTCAGCAAATAATGTTGGACTAAAATAGAGATTTCTTCTTTCTTAATTATTTTTACCTATAGGTTTTACTGGTAACTCAGTCAAAATGACTGAATAGAAGACAGAAAAAGCTTTATTGAGATATAACTTACATACCATAAAATTCACCCTTTAACTAGTATATGTTTCAATGATTTTGGTAAATCCATGCATTTGTACAACCATCACAGCAATATAGCTTAAGAATATTTTCTATCACCTTCAAAATTTCTGTCATTCCCATTTGTAGTTAATCCCCACTCCCATGCCCAGCCCAGGCAATTACTGTTCTGTTTATATGTCTCTGTAGCTTTACCATTTCCAGAAATTTCATATAAATAGGATCATGCAATATATAATCTTTTGTGTCTTTCTTCTTTCACTTTGCATGGTGGTTTTGAGATTCACCTGTGTTGTGCATATATCAATAATATGTTTCTTCTTATTGCTAAATAGTATTATATAATAATACCACATTCAATTTAACCAGTCAATGGACATTCAGATTGTATCCATATTTTGCCAAGAGCCAATGCATGTGAGCATGCTAAGTCACTTTAGTCAAGTTCGACTCTTTGCAATCCTATGGACTGTAGCCCACCAGGCTCCTCTGTCCATAGGCTTCTCCAGGCAAGAATTCTGGAGTGGGTTGCCATTTCCTTCTCCAGGGGATCTTCCTGAGCCAAGGACTGAACCTGCATCACTTACGTCTCCTGAATTGTCAGGCAGGTTCTTTACCACCAGTGCCACCTGATACGTTTTTTAGCTACTACGAACAATGATTGTGTGAGCATTTTTAGACAAGTCTTTGTGTGAACACATGTTATTTATTTCGCTTAGGCATGTACCTAGGAAAGGCATGGCTGGGTCATATGCTAAATGTATGTTTTACTGTTTAAGACATTGCCAAACTATTTGCCAAAGTGGATGTATTGTTTTATATTCTCACCAGTACTGTGAATGCATTCCAGTTTCCCCACACCTCCTATACTTGATAAAGTCACTCTTCATCACCGTCATTCCAAAGAGTTTATATTGGTATCTCACCGTGATTTTTAATCTGCATTTCCCAAAACAAGGATGTCAAGCATCTCTTCATGTGTTTATTAGCCATTCAGATAGCTTCTGGTGAAATACCTTTCAAATCTTCTGCCCATTTTTCAATTAGTCAGTTTGTCTTATTATTTTTATCATTGAATTTTAAGTGCTCTTTTCTTCTGGACTCAAGTTCTTCATTAGATATATGATTTACAAATATTTTCTAGAAGTATTTGGCTTGTCCATTCTTTTAATGGCACCTTTTTTTTTAAACCATTTTAGCCTATTTTCTATTTTTTCTTTTTTTAATTTATTTACTTCTTAATTGAAGGATAATTGCTTTACAGAATTGTGTTGGTTTCTGCCGAACATCATGAATCAGTTAATGGCACCTTTTAAAGAGCCTAAGTTTTTAATTTTGATGAAGCCCAATTTATTAATTCTTTTCTTTGTGGATTGTGCTTTTGATGTTGCATCCATATTTTTTCTTTTATTGTTTTTATTTTTGTTTTACTTCTTTTTTTGATATCTGATATTGTTGCATCTGTATTTATGCCTGAGTTCAGCCAAATAGGTATTTCATAATGAAGTGTTTATCTGATTGTGTTCCTCTTTCTTTCTTAAAGTTACATATTAAAAGAGCCCCACTGGGTATTTTTAAAGTGAGGAGAGCCCATTTGGTAATTTCAGTGAATATTATGATGCCTCAAAAGCCAGATAATGATAGTGATTTATCCAGGGCTTCCTGTGTGCCAGGCACTGTTTTAAGCTCCTTGCTGGTACTAGCTCATTTAATCCTGATGTTCTCATGTAGTAAATACTATTACTATCATCACTCTAGAGAAAAGCACACAGACACACAGAATACGTAAGCGAGTTGCCCAGGAAGTGACGGTGCTGGTATTCAAGTTCAGGCAATGCAGCTCCAGAGCCAGTGCTCTTGACCACCTCACACTATTCTGTCCAAGCAACTCCCTATACAGAATGACTCCCTAGATAAAATCTGCATCTGTAGGAATGTGTGGTAGTTCTCTAATACAGTGTTAGCCCAGCCCCTCTTCTCTGGAAACTGCCCTCGGGGAGGGTTCCTGTTTCTGTTGTGTGAACTTGTCACTGTATGGATCCCTGCCCCTTCCTGCCCCCACAGCCATTGGTGATCAAGTCAACTGTGAACAGTCACCTAAGCTGAACACAGTATTCTCACTCTAACTTGAGGCTTAAAATACACTGGAATCAGGAGCCAAGTAAAGTCACTGATTACTATAGGCTGGGACCTCTACCAACTACCACTGTCATATCAGAACCTTCCTTGGTTCCTCTTTTCCTGAGATCTGTAATGGTTTAGCTGCTAAGTCGTGTCCAACTTTTTGCAACCCCATGGACCAGGCTCCTCTGTCCATGAGATTTTCCAGGCAAGGATACTGGAGTGGGTTGCCATGCCCTCCTCCAGGGGATCTTCCCAACCCAGGGATTGAACCTGGGTCTCCTGCATTACAGGCAAGATTCTTTACCATCTGAGCCACAAGGGAATTTCCTAAGACCTGGTTGCCCCATAATTCCAGGATTCCCGAGATACCTCCCTGTTCTTTTAATCTGCTCCCTTTCTGCTTAAGGTACCTCAGGCTAGTATCTGCTATTTACAACCAACAGACCATCATTATCCCAGGCAGCTGTGACTGAGGCCCACACTGTCCCAGGTTCCACAGTTGGCCCCATCATTATGTGGGTTTCAGGATCCCTATCCAGACCTGCTGGGATCCTGGAGCACTGGTGACACTTGCTTGTCAAGTGTGTTTTCCCAGAAGTAGTCTTTCTAGGCTTTCCAGGAGACAACAAGCTTATGTCATAAACTGTGCTAATGAGAGAGAGCAAACACTGGAAGTTCCTGCTTCTGACTCCCAGGTATATACTCTAACTAGGGCTTTCTGAAGACAAGTGCCCTTTTGTTTTCCCAACTGAGTGGCTTTAATAGTGGCTATTTCAGGTCAAGAAAGAGGTGAAGAAATATTTCAGGATGAGGGGGGCTTTATTGTGCCCTCTGGTTCACCTCCTCTGAGTGGCAGCTTTCCACCTTAGCAGAGGATGGGTTGGCAAGCAGAGCCACCATCACAATCATCCAGGGACAGTGGCCATCTCCAGAAGATGATTTCAGAACCTGAGCAGCTAGTGACACTAACTCCAATAACAGTAACAAGCGGCAAGACGTTCTGGCTTGGAGAGTGTGGTTTGAGAGAAAGAACACAGCATTGGAGCCAATCTATATTTAAATTCCAGTTCACTGCTCACACAGGCAAGATTCGAGCCTGTTTCCTCATCTTTAAAATGCAGTGATGGCAAAAAAAAAAAAAAAGTGTTTTTTAATAAATAAATAAAACTTTAAAAAAAATTTTAAAAATGCAATGATGACAGTGGTCACATTGAAGGTTTGAGAATTTGTTTGCAAAAAGCATGGCACGCTTTCTCCTTTGTATTATTCAGGTATACCCTTTGCCAAAAGCAGCAACTTCACAGCTTTTTCTACTGTTTCTTCTACACACACACACACACATAGATGAAAAATGATTCACAAAGAGATCATAATTCTGAGTGTAAAATTGAGACATTTCACAATTATAGTTCTGTAATTATTCAAGTTAGCAGATGAATCCTCAGTGCCAGCTTTCCAGAGAGGCATGATCCAGGCTGGAGGAAATTTCCCCATGGTTGCAACTTGGAGAGTATCTCTCGGATTATGCAGCAAATGCCATGAAACTATTGAAAAATGATCTCAAGTTTCAGATTATTCAAAAATCAACAGTATTTTCCTTGCTGAGAGAAAGTGGCTGAAAATTTCATTTCCCAAACATAAAGGGATACTTTTAACATGATTCCAATATCTTTGTTTTTTCCACCAAACTTTGCAAACTCATCAACATGTCATGCTGTTCATCAATATCTCTGGATTACCTTCGGAGCTGATCTAGATCCTGAATCACCTTCCTGGATCCACATAATTAAGAGATCTAAATCTGGAGTAAATTTCCAAAACCCATAGGAAAATCTACCCATCTAACTTGGGCTTTCCTTGTGGTCCACCTGCAATGTGGGAGACCTTGGTTTGATCCCTGGGTTTAGGAAGATCCCCTGTAATCGGGAAAGGCTACCCACTACAGTATTCTGGCCTGGAGAATTCCATGGACCATATAGTGTATGGGGTCACAAAGAATTTGACACGACTGAGCGATGAAGTAGTATAATCTTTAGAAGTGAGCTAAAGGTAAATAAATGGTCATAAAATTACAGTGTCTAACATTGATTGAGTGCTATGTGCAAAGCAACATATTAATATAAATGATATTAGAGAGACTTGTTTGTTTAGGGAGGAAATAGGTTTAGTTAGGAATTGTTGCTCTCCCCATCATATATTTAAGTATGTACTCTTCTTAATCCAGATGTTAGGTGAAGCAACTCAAACTTAGGATGTGGAAATAATGTGGATTCTCAAAGCTAAGTGAAGTGAAGGAGTCATAATTTGAACACAGATTTTCTGACCCAGAGTCCAGTTTCTTAACAGTTTTTTTTTTAATCATAGTAAAATTTGGGTAACCTAAAATCTACCATTTAACCACCTTTATGTGTGTAGTTTCATGGCATTAAATACATTTACATTGCTCTGCACCCTTCACCACCATCCATCTCCAGAACAATTTCATCTTCCCAAATTAAAACTCTGTACCCATTAAACACTAACTCCCCATTACCTCCAGCCTCTGACAATCACCATTTTACTTTCTGTCCCTATGAATTTGACTGCTCTAGGTACCTCATATAATTAGGCTTATGCAAATATGTCTTTTGATGGCTGCTTTATTTCCCTTTGCATAATACTGTCTTCAAGGTTCACCTATGATATAACATGTTTCAGAATTTCCTTTAAGGCTGAATAATATTCCATTGTATGTATACACCACATTTTGTTTCTCCATCTATATGTCAGTGGACACTTCGGTTGCTTCCACCTTTTGGCTATTGTGATCTATTCTCCCTGACACTTCAGTTCTTTGGGAAATATACCCATTAACCAAGACATTGTAAATACTTTCCTTCTCTTGGCTATTGGTCAGTTATTCTTTGCTTTTTGTTTGTTGCTTGTGGATGTCTCTATTCATGAAGCAATTATAAATGTGTGATTTTTCAGGGCTTCTTGTGTCATCTTAAGCTAGTAGCATGGAGAACAGCAGGAGGAGGCCAGGCTGGCTCACAGCTGGAGTAATTGCAGGAACATGCAGGCACACTGGTGAAACAGACAGATTTTTTCAAGCCAAATATATTTTAAACATAATTTCTCTCCCTTGGCTAACATGCCTTCTTAGGCATTAAGGACATGACAAGCCACTGAAGAATTTAGATAGAGACAGTTAGGAGGGGCAAGGGATCCTAGTGAAAAGAAGCTGTGGTTCTGAGGTCTACAGAAAAGCAGGAAGGAAATGTATAAGCATATTAATGATGTTAAAGTCCATCTAAAAAAGGCAAAAGGATATAATTTAAACAGAAAAAAGAAATGGACAGAATCAGCTAGAGCAGGAAGGCATTGAGAGATAAATGTCCTTAGGAGGCTGCTTCTGTCACTGTTCAACTTTTATCAGACTTTTACCAATTTTCATTGGAATTACACTGAGTAGTTACTTTCTCATATACATTTACCTTCTATCAAAATAATCTACTCCCGCTGATATACACTCAAGTAGGACTTGGACTCTTTTATATATATATATTTTAAGCTGGGTGAAGGATCTACCAGAATTGTCTTTTGATAGTTTTTCCCTATTGAAACCACCTTTCATTGCTTTATTACTATAGCAGCGTGGCTGGATGGAGAGACCATGAGCCGCTGGGAAAGAGTCTGGGGCTTCGATTCTGACCCTGTTTCAGACTGACGCCATAGTCCCATATTTTTTACTTAGCCTCTCTCAATCTGTTTCTTAACCTGAAGACAGGGATAAAAATATCCAACTCAAAGGATTTTTTTAAAGGACCAAATGAGATAAGTTCTAGTATGGAGTATATTCACTTATCTAGATTTTGAGATAAATAAATAGTTTTTGATCTATCTTCCATATTTTTCGACATAATGTAAATACGTGAAAGGAAGATCCTTATTTTCTCAGTCTAGCATTTGTAGATAAATATGTGTGATATCAAAGCTATAGGATTTTGCCACAGTTATCTACCAAAAGTCATATTATTTTTACAGAAGTTGAAAGATGAAAAAAAAAAAAAGGCACATCACAAAAGAAAAACATAAATGGTTATCCACTCGACAAAAGGAAGAGAGCTATTAGAGATTGAGAGATTTAAGATAATATTCAACATTTAAGATAATATTCAATTAAATATTATGTTTGGACTTGCTTGGATGACAAATGGAACAAATCAACAGTAAGGAGCCATCGTCAATACAATCAGAAAATTTTAAATTTAGCCTGGGGACTCATATTTTGTTAAGGAATCTTTTAAAAGTTTATTAGGTATGATAATGACATTGCGGTTATATTTTTTAAATGTTCCTATCTGTGGGAAATACATACTAAATTATTTATAGGATTTTCCTTAAACTACTCCAACCAGAAAAAAAAAGAGGGGACAGATGAAACAAGAGTGGCAAAAATTAGGATAAATGTTGGAATTGAAGGATGTGTACATGGAGGCTCATTAATTCTTCTATGTGTAACTGAAATTTTCCATTATAAAAAGTTTTTTTTTAAATTAAGACCACTTTTAGTGAATGGATGGAAGGAAGGGCAAAAATACATAACTGAACCAGACAATGAAAATGGAGAAAACCGGTCATATTTTAGTGGTTTAGGAAGTACAGCTGATCCTTGAACAACATGGGTTTGAACTGTGCTGAGCCACTTATATATAGATATTTTTCCAAGAGTAAAAACAACAGCTCTGTAGTACCTAAGTTTGGGTGAATCTGCCCATGAGGAACTGAGAATCTAGAGGACCCTCCCAACTCATAAGGAGATCCAACTACAAATTACACTCAGATTTTGGACTGAGTGGAGGGTCAGTGGCTCTAACCCCCATATTATTCAAAGGTCAACTGTAAAATCAACAGGACTTGGTGAAGAATTTGATATGTGGAGTAAGGCAAAGGGAAGTGATAGTTCTCAGTTGTAGGGAGTTGATACCATTTGTTGATAGGGGGATTCCTGGAGGAAGAGAATGTTTGGGGAGGTCAGCCAAGGAAAGGTTTCCTGGAGGCAACTGGTTCTATGCATGTGGAGCTCAGCAAAGAAGTTTGAACTGCAGATATAGACCTATGAGCCACTGGCACTTAAGTGGCATACAAAGCCATAGGAAAGACTAGAAGTGCCCAGAAGAAAGTATCCAAGAAGATAAGGCCCGGGATCAAGCCCTGGGGACTCCAACCCTTAAAGGTCAGGAGGAAGAAGGGATAGCAATAGCAAGGGGAAGATGAGAAAGCTGGAGAGAAAAAACCATGAGAATAAGGTGCCATGAAAATTAAGGGAAAAGTGTTATAAATGCTGATTAGTACTAGTTGAAATAGTACTTTTGGAACTGTGTTTTTCAGTGTCAATGGATTAAAACAGGCTTTTTTTTTTTTTTTAACCTTTCCTAATAATCCAGTCATATTTTAAGGTAGCCACACTATAAACTTTATAGCACTGTTTCCATTCCATAAATATTTTCAAGTTACAAACTGTTGACGTGAAGAAAGTTTAGAACACAACCAATCCTTCACTGAGGACTGTCACATTGTTCAGTCACTAAGTCATGTCCGACTGTCATAAAAAAAGCAAAAGGAAAGTTTAACAAGCATTTGTTGAACTCTTACTATGTTTGTACAAAGTTTTATTGTGCCAGAGGATGCAGTATGAACCAACATTTATTGAGACTCTTTTCATGATGATGTAGCCAACATTTATAGAGTGCTTAGTTTGTGGTGGGTACTATTCTATTTGCACTGTTAACTCTTTTAATCCTCACAATAAAACCATAACATAGGTTCTATTGGTGTACTCCTTTTACAAATGAGAAAACAGGAACCAGAAATAAGTTCCCTAAGATGAATGGAGACTCCATTTGAACTTGTAATCTGATGCCAGCGCCAATCCCCTTAATTGTTACTCTATATTACTTCCATTTTTATACAGGATCCCTTATTTTAAAATATCAAAACTATATTTTAAATACTTTTATGTACATTTTAAAGATTACTAATAAGAAACTCTGAAAGGTTAAATAACTACCAGAGGTCACAAATCCACTTCGATCAGCTTGGAGAATCCAACCAAGATTGGCAAGATGTCCCCTCAAACTACATTTTTATTTCTAATATGTGATGCCAAGCAGTTTGGTAAGTACAAAGAAGTGTAAGATATGTTTGGGTTCTCAAAGATCTCAGGACGGAGAGAAGACAAAAGCAATTTAAGTAAGGCAATGTTTGAAAAGTACCAAATGAGTGTTAAAAACAATATTTATTAAGGAAATTCAAAGAAGCAAGAAACCACAAGGTCTTAAACGATGACTAAGATTTAGAAAATTACAAAAGAGACAGAAGAGATTTTCTGGCTGAAAGAACAGCCTTAATAAAGGAATAACAGGACAGTATGGTGCCAAATGAAGGTAGGTAAACTAAGATATACATTTCAACTCTACCCACATTTTTATATATAGCCTTGGTCACTTAGCCTTTCTAAGCTTTGGCCTTCTCATCTGTATAATGGATTATTTAAACCAACCTCCTGGAATTGGTCATCATTACTTAAGTCTGTGATTCATACACCGGACTTGGGAGTGATTGAGAATACAAGCCAGGACTGTCATAATGATAGTCTGAGAGGACACCTAACTATTGGATATCTTTGGCATACTTTTATTAGATGCTTGATTTGGAGAACACCCAGATTCTGAAAGTACTTTTATGTGGTTTTTGAAGATTTTCTTAATTTAAGCTTCTTTTGAAAGTTTCACAACAGGGGGAATTTTGTGAAGCTGGTTCTTCCAGTGGTTTTCTGCTTCAACATTCATTTACATGATGGCTCTGGGAATGTAATTTTCATTTGTATGGTTTTTCTCAGCTATAGCTTAAGAAAGGGGAAAAAATTGAAGTATAATCTGTTCCTTACACTATAGACATTATCAATGACAAAATTATAGAGCTGTTAAGAGTTATTTGATGTGGTGTAGGCAGACCTGGTGGTCGAGCCTACAACTACTGAAATAGAGTACAGACAGAATTTGAAACATATCTTGAGACAAATAAGCAGTTATAGCTATTACACAGAATAGAAACCATGCCAAACTGCCTCATTTTTCTTATATATAAGTATGAGCTTTCCTCAAATCAGAAATCTTAGAGAAACACAAACTACCCTATGAGAGTATGAGTCCTAAGTTGTTTTCCTATAATAGCAATGGTCTAATATGCTTGCCTGTTCTCTCACATGATTAAATGCTAGAATTTCTAAAATAACTGCATAGAGTTTGAAACACAATCATGAACCAAGAAAACAGAACAAAACTAACCTGGGATTTAAGTCATTGTTTTTCCTCTATTGTATCAACAAACAGCCTTCTTATCCTTCTCAACCTCCAACTCCAGCTATGCAGGGTGTTGCAAAGAAACAGAACTACATTTATATAATCATATATTACACACACACACACACACACATGTACACACTTACACAATAGAAAAACTTATAACAAAGTGTCTTGAAAGGATCAGATTTTAATATTATCCATTTGTGAATGAAATAATATAATAATATTTAACATTAATGATTCTCAATGCTACTGATAACCATGCTTAATTGGAAGTTAAACAGCATGACTCTTGTTAATGCGAATAATCATTAATTGTTAATTAGGAAAGTTGTAAATGTGAAGGTTCTTTAAAATCTAATTTTGCATTTGCAATAAGACCTTTACTTATGTGGACCGTTGAAATGAAACTAATGAGGTATAAACGGTATTTGAAGTACAACATTTAAGAGAGCAAGTACATAGAAAATCAGAAATATAATATCAGGTTAAATACAGCAAGAATTATGGGTGAGCACACTATTAATACTGTTCATACTGTTCATGGGGTTCTCAAGGCAAGAATACTGAAGTGGTTTGCCATTCCCTTCTCCAGTGGACCACATTCTATCAGACCTTTCTCTCCACCATGACCCGCCCGTCTTGGGTGGCCCCACAGGGCATGGCTTAGTTTCACTGAGTTAGACAAGGCTGTGGTCCAATCACTGCAGCCATGAAATTAAAACACGCTTACTCCTTGGAAGGAAAGCTATGACCAACCTAGATAGCATATTGAAAAGCAGAGACATTACTTTGCCAACAAAGGTCCATCTAGTCAAGGCTATGGTTTTTCCAGTGGTCATATATGGATGTGAGAGTTGGACTGTGAAGAAAGCTGAGCACCGAAGAATTGATGCTTTTGAACTGTGGTGTTGGAGAAGACTCTTGAGATCCAAGGAGATCCAACCAGTCCGTTCTAAAGGAGATCAGCCCTGGCTGTTCTTTGGAAGGAATGATGCTAAAGCTGAAACTCCAATACTTTGGCTACCTCATGTGAAGAGCTGACTCATTGGAAAAGACTCTGATGCTGGGAGGGATTGAGGGCAGGAGGAAAAGGGGACGACAGAGGATGAGATGGCTGGATGGCATCACTGATTCGATGGACGTGAGTTTGAGTGAACTCCGGGAGATGGTGATGGACAGGGAGGCCTGGTGTGCTGCGATTCATGGGGTCGCAAAGAGTCGGACACGACTGAGCGACTGAACTGAACTGAACTCACATTATTAACTCACTTACCCTAAAAAGGGGAAAACTAATTTTGAGCTTCTTCTTCTAGTCCCAGGAGCTAAGATATGGTTATTTTCTCTATCTTAAAACAGTTTTGTAAGGCAGAGGTTATATATCCCCATGTTGCAGATGAGAAAACTATGCCTTGATAGAATTAAGGAATTTGCCCAAGACTAGGCAGCTAATCTGGAGAAGGCAATGGCACCCCACTCCAGTACTCTTGCCTGGAAAATCCCATGGAAGGAGGAGCCTGGTAGGCTGCAGTCCATGGGGTCGCTAAGAGTCGGACACGACTGAGCGACTTCACTTTCACTTTTCACTTTCATCCGTTGGAGAAGGAAATGGCAACCCACTCCAGTGTTTTTGCCTTGAGAATCCCAGGGACAGGGGAGCCTGGTGGGCTGCTGTCTATGGGGTCGCACAGAGTCGGACATGACTGAGGCTACTTAGCAGCAGCAGCAGCATGCAGCTAATTGGCTTCCCAGATGGCACAGTGGTAAAGAATCTACCTGCCATAGCAAGAGATGCAAGAGATGTGGTTCAATCCCTGGGTTAGGAAGATCCCTTGGAGCAGGAAACGGTAACCAACTCCAGTATTCTTGCCTGGAAAATTCCATGGACAGAGAAGCCTGGCGGGCTATAGTCCATAGGGTCACAAAGATTCAGACATGACTGAAAGATTGAACACCACCATCACATGCAGCTAGTAAGGGGTGGAGCTGAACTCTGACTCTGGTGTTCTCCACTATTCCACAGTACTTAAGGAACAGAAAATCTAACACTGTCTATTAGAGGAAAACCACCATGCCAAACATGAGAAATATATATCCTTATCTTATAGACTATCTCCTAGTACCAGTAAGACCCACTAGATGATTTGAGGGACCTAGAGCAAAATAACAACGCAGACCTCTTTGTTCAAATATCATTAAAAATTTCAAGATGGTGACATCAGAGCTCACTGAAACAATTATGGGGACTTTCTAAGCATAGAGCCCTATCACATGCCCACAAAGCTGGCCCTGAGTACGGCCGGGCAAACAATGGCAGCCCACCGCCTGTTTTTGTTACAGCCATGAGCTAAGAATAATTTTCACATGTTTAATGATTCTTTTAAAAAGAAAAATATTTGAATTATATGAAATTCAAATTAGTATCCATAAATAAAGTTTTATTAGAAATAGTCACACTCATTCTTTATGTATCCTATGGCTGTTTGCACAACAAAGGCAGAGTTGAGTAGCTGTAAATCTGGCCCACAAAACCTTAAATATTTTCTATCTGGCTTTATATAAAAAGTTTGCAAGCCACTACCCTAGTAGGAAGGTAGAAAATAAGTGACAAGAAAAGGGAGCAGTAGTGTTACGGGGATTCAGTAGAGAAGAGACCACATTAAATTGGAACTATCAGAAAAGATGCTCTTTCTTGGAGAAAGTGAATGGACCTTGAATGAAGGGCAGAGGTAGGAAGGAGCATTCCAGACAGAGGAAATCACCTCTGCACACCGGAGAGGTGGGGAAGCACTATGTCTGGGCAAGATGAGAAGTCTACTCTGACTGTAAGCCATTTTTAAGTGGAAGGGAAAAATAAGATACAAGGATTTTAATTTTAGTAGGGCAGGGGAGTAACTGAATACTCTTAGGAAGAGAGTGGCTTGCTTAGTAAGCTTTAAGGTAATATCTGGCAACAATGTGTAGAATGGATGACAGTAGGAACAGATACAAGGCCACAGGCAAGGTAGGAAGGGGCCCCCGAAGTCCAACAGTGGAGAAGAAATGCCAAGCCACACAGCACAGTCTCAGGAGAAATGAATTACTATCTGATAGACCTGCCAATTGACTGATGGCTTCAGGAAAGGCAGAAAAAGGAGTATCAGGATTTAAGACTGATAATGTAGTCTAATTTAAATTAGACAATTTAGGGTAATTTAAAAGATGATATAATTAACAAAGAAGAAGCTGGTTTGGTGACAAAGGTGATGAGTTCAGTTTGCACACATGACCTGTTAAAGTTGCCAGTGGAATATCGTGGTGAAGTTTTTAAGGTGACAGGAGCTTTCAAGAACTCAAACCCAAAAATGAATTCAGTGCTTAAAAGATCTTTGCCTGGAAAATCCCATGGACAGAGAAGCCTAGTGGACTACAGTCCATGGGGTCGCAAAGAGTCGGACACGACTGAAGTGACTGAGCATACATGCATGCTTAAAAGATGTACAGTCTGGCATTCTCCGCATAGAGATAATAGCCTAATACGAGTGGAATGATTTCCAGTTTAACAGAAGAAAACAAATGTTTTTCTTTTCTTACAAATATATTTTAATTAAACTAGTTTACATATTCTCTCAAACTCGAAATAATTCTAGTTCCAATCTTCTAAAACCTACTCTTTCTGAGGAAAAAAGAAAATCACTTGCCCAAAGGTCAAAGAGTTTAAAGAGAGAGAGAGAAAGGGAAAAACAGTATAGCCAAGTAACATTGCTCCCATGAACTCAGTTTCAGGAAAGGTCAATAAATGTAAGTTTATTGGAGATTCATTCATTCAGAATTTACAATAATTCCTACAGACTGCTCTGACACTTGCCTTTGAAATCTCCATTTTAAAAGGGTTTTCTAAGGAAACAAATTACCAAAATACGTAACATATTCAATCAACCTAAATCATGAAAAATCTAGAAAGCACTTACATACAAAAAAACTAAGGATAATTACAGTTCATTCTTATCTATTCCTTTAACTTAGTTTTCAATTACTAGTATTCTTAAAAAGAGTAAAAGTAATCATATTTTTGCTAATCTTCCAAATTTACAAAAATTCATAAAAATTTATTTGAAGAATGCTTTATAACAGGGTCCAGTTAAACTATGGACTAAGCAAAAATAAATCTTTAATGACCTCCCAATCCCAACTTTTCCCTGCACTTTGCTGTTTGAATACTTTTGTCCACCAAAACTCAATTTCATAAAAGCTAACATCTTGTATAAAGGGTAGTTGTATTTTAATCTTTTCTCTAATTGTGGTAAATTCCACTGTTAAGTCCCCATCCTTTTTGAAACAAGGCATTTTGGAACAGAAAGTGCTTTCTGTTGCCCAGTAGTCACATCACAAAGACCCCTATGGGTAATTCTTTAAGACTGCTCGAGTCATGCATTTAAATATACGCTTTATTTCACTCATATAGTTGATTTAGGTACAAAGTTGTTAGGGATTATGTATTGATTAACTGAGTTTGACGGGGTAATTTGGAAAGAACTGTAATAGATTAAGACACCCGACCTTTCAGGAGAAACCATTTCAAGAATGAAAAAGACTGTGCCCTGGCCTAGGTACCTTCGCGGGAGCTCTAGGTGTGGAAACAGCGCTGTTACTTCTCCGGCCACTTTCCCCAACACAAAGGAATACGCGAGCACCAACTGTTTGGTGGCGTCGTTGATTAAACTACAGTTTGCACTAAAGGCATCTTTTGAGTTTCGGACGGTTTCTAAGCTCTCGGCACCAGTGTAAACCCACTAAGGTCTCAGAAGTCAAGGCGAGACCGAAGGGGCTAGGTGGAGGAGGAAGAGAAACACCGCGGAGGAAACGCTGCGAAAGAGGCCCGGCATCGGCACGAGTGGCCCCGCCCCTCGACTCTCTCGCCCCGCCCTTCGGTGCCGCCCCTTCCCGGGCCGCGCACCCGCGCGCCCCGCCCGCGGACGGAAGCGAGAGCGAGGCTGAACGCCTGACGTCAAGGCGACACCGCCAAACCTCGCCCAGAGTCAGGCGTGTAAACCAGCCGGAGCGGCGGCGGCGGCGGCAGCAGCAGGGGTAGCGGCAGGACCGCCGTGGCGCCGGGAGCAGCGACTCGGAGGGAGCGTGAGGCGACGCTGGCTGCGGGCACCCGGTGACAGCGCGAGAGGTTCGCAGAGTGCGTGCGTGGCCACTGAGGGAGCGGCTGCGGCGGCCGCGCGGGGCGGGGGCCGGGCGCCTGCTGAGGGGAGCTGATGGGGTGCGGCGCGGGCCGGGCGGGGCGCGCGCGACGGTCAGGGGGCCGGGGCGGCGGCGGCGACGGCTGCCTCGCAGCGCGGCAGGTGGTGCTGGAGCTCGGCGCCGGTGCGGCGAGCGCGCTGCCTCGCAGGCCAGCGGGGACGAGCCGCCGCCGCGGGGGAACAGCGCGCTTTGCGGAAGGGGTCAAATGTCTGAAATATGGCGGAGGAAGTGAGAGCCCGAGGACCCCCCCACCCGCCTGCTCTTTTCTGGCCGCGGCCGCCGCTGCCTCTCAGCTGCCCGCCGTCCCTCGCCGGAAGACTCATCTCCCCGCCCCGGAGCCCTCTTGCCGGCCGCCTCGGTTCCTTCCCGGGTGTGAGTGGAAGTTAGAACGGAAACCAGAAAGTTGTCTTTTGCGGAGACTCAGCTTCCCCTAGTCCCGAGCAGGGGCGGAGAGCTTTCGGGGGAAACCACTCCCCGGCGCCTTGCGGGCTCGAGCCTGACAGGGGAAAAGTTTGCCTGAAACCGGGCTGGTTTGCTCCATTTGTTGCGGGAAGTGGCAGGAGGAAGGCAGCGGAGGGAGCCCCACCTAATCTGGCAGCAGCCACCGCGAAGAGAAAAACTGTTAAAGGGGCCTTTCCCATCGTCAGCAAGAGGAAATCTCTTTCTCTTAGAGAGGGAAAGAAAATCCAGGAAGTTTGTGCTCTTCTCTTTTTCGGACATCTCGGTCCGAAATCCGAGATGTCCTAACACTGACTGTCAGCACCATGAATATTATTTAAAACTACCCCCATTGAATCTAGCCATCCTAGTTTTTCTTCTGAAAACACCTATAGCTTTTGGAGAAAAGACTGTCCTTGCTGAGTTTAAGCTGACGATTTGCTTGCTCCCTCTTACTAGTTTAGAACATTTTTGCCCTGCAGCTCTTGTTCGGAGTGAAGATGAGCAGTTGTGTGTTACGGTAATGGGAAATCACGTTTTAACGGGGTAGAAAGTTGACACTGAATGAAAATTGTGATTTTAATATTTTAAAATTCAAGCTGATTGGGTTTTTGTTTTGCTAGTAGCATAGCATCTACTATATAAACATCTAAAATATAATTTATATTTCTTATAAAACTTAAAGGTTTCAACTCGAAAATTCATTTTTTTATCCTCTTATTTTGTAATTAGAATGCTGTTTGGACTTGCTCAACAAAATTTTAGCAAGAGATAACATGAAAAGGGGAGACGTTCATTTAAAGCTGGTATCACTCGTGAAAGCTGAACCTTGAATAGTATTTGAGTCATAATGTAGTCATGGGACTTTTTAAGGGCCGGAAAGGGCTATTTAGATCATCCACTCCCACCCTCTGAATTTACGGTGGAGGAAACTGAGGCCTAGAAAAGATAAGATAACTAGTCAGTGGTCCTGCTGACTTGAAGGACAGTAAATGGCAACCCCCTCCAATGTTCTTGCCTGGAGAATCCCAGGGACGGCGGAGCCTGGTGGGCTGCCGTCTAATGGGGTCGCATAGAGTCCGACATGACTGAAGCGACTTAGCAGCAGCAGCAGTCTATCCATAGTAGGGAAGCTGGAGGAAAAAATACGAAGTTTTTATGGTGAATTATTACATTTTGTAGAGGATAGACGTCCCATCATACTCCAAAAATATAAGTACCTTAGTCAGTGTAGAAGAACCCTTTGGGTAGTTTCATTACCAGGTTTTAAGAGAGGAAGTTGATATTCAGAATGATTAAATAACTTTAAGGATACAGAGCCGTGAATGATAGTCTTATTTGAGCCCATCCATACTTTTGGTCTCTGCATTATTGTGAAGGTGGTTTCACTTGCATTTTCTTTTTGTCATTCATAATAAATTGTGAGACTCCCTTATCTGAAGAAGCCAGAAAGTAAATCTTTGAAACACCTGTATCCAGTTTGGTTTTAATGTGCCAGGTATGGGAATACAACTGAAGAACCCAATAATAAACTGAGTTAATTTTAAAATGTGGTATGGGTTCATGACACTGTTGTTCCTTCTGCCCCCTAACACCCACCCTCCCCCACCCTATGAAAATCGTCTCTTCTATGACAAGTATCGCTTCCTGCAGTCTGTTATTTTACCTGTTTTTTGTTATCCCACTAAATTATAAACTCCATGTATTGTTTGTATGCCCTGAAACACAGGCATAGTATCTTAACATAGAGACAATACTGGTTTGTTAAATGTAAGTACCATGAGGGTAGGAACTTGATCCATTTTATTCTCTACTGTATCTTCGTTCCTAGAACCTTGCCTGTGCATGCAGTGTTTAGCATTTATATTTGGTATTAACTAATGAATATTTAAAAGAGATGATATTTGAAGAGATCTTTGTATTCCTTCAAAAAGAAACTTTTCCACATTGGCTTTGGAGCCATTTTAACTTTACAGATTGATTTTTATCCTCAAAGCAATCTTGTACTGTGGCGTTTCAGTATTTCCTCTTAGCTGTATAAAGTGAAAGAGTCCCCATGGTAAGGAGCCACCATGTAAGGAGGGTGTTAGCAAGTGTGTCCTCTGATATAATTCAATATTGGTAGAAGGCTGCTGGGGAGATTGATAACATAGCAACTAATTATACATGTTGTTTTAAATATAAAGTCTAAGCTTTGGATGAGAAATTATCCATGTTCAGTTTTCTTTGACTTTTGTTGTAGGTATTTGATCAGTGTTTATTAAGGCAGTGAAATTAAATAGGGAATGGATCTCATACAAATAGAATTTGGTTAATTTTTCAAAGGTGTCATTTATTTTTCTTCCAAAAGTGTAAGTAGACAGTTTTATTATTGAATATCAGGATCTTATTGGTATGCATGTATCATTTTCCCAAAGACTTAATGTGTTTTTGGGTTGCTGCTGCTGCTGCTAAGTCGCTTCAGTCCTGTCCGACTCTGTGCAACCCCATAGACCAGGCTCCCCCGTCCCTGGGATTCTCCAGGCAAGAACACTGGAGTGGGTTGCCAGTTCCTTCATGTTTTGGGGTTATGTATTGGTAAAGACGGAGTGGTTATTGATCTGTAGTGTTTAGATTTGACTGACACGGGGAGTAGTTTAGTATTTATGAACTGAATAGTCAAAAGCTGTCTTCTATTATGGCAATGATGTCACATGTTCAGTCTATAGAAAATCTTGATAAAGATTGGTTATAAACTTTGTAAGACCATATAAGGTTGTAACTAAATTTATGCCTTGATTTTTTTTTCTTCTCCTATCATTTTTGAAGACTCTTAATTTACCCTTTTCAAATTGGATTTCTTTTAGAAAAAGTTAAGAAACATATTTTGGCTGATGTAATGATTCATTGTAATATTAGACATCTGCAAATGACTTGCCCTTGTGCTGAGAAGCTAATGTTTTTCAGTGTTCTTAAAATATTTTGCAGTAGTACTAAAAGGTACTAATTATTACCTTTTGAGAACTTAAAAGTCATGAAAAGACCTTTAAGTCATTTATTAGTCGTTTGGAAATTTTATGAATACAATGGAAGCAGTAGGTACAAGGAATAGAATGAATTTATCTATTTGCAGTAAAGACTGGCTTGCTGTTTAATCTCATAGTTTGTTTGAACCTATTTGGTCACTGGATTCTAAGACCAATCCTTTTAATCTTATATTTTATGTTTTATAGAAGAAAAGTTACCAGGAACTTTTTGCTGCCTTAAAAAAATTAAAATCACTTTTTAAAGTACATCACTAACAAAAAGAAATGTCAGTTCTCCATACTTCCTAATACTAGTGTGTTTATTACTGATATTAGTCAAATAAAGGCTACATAGCAACTGATTATTATTTCAGTAATGTCTTAAAAAATTTTTCATTGTATCAATAATGGATCAAGATATTCAAACTTTTTTAAAGGAGCCAGCCTTAAAACTTATAAAAGAAAGAAATGACAATTTGAGGAAATGTACCAGGGTTTTAAATAATATTTAAATTACTTATCAAAAGAAAAAATACTGGGGGAATTCCCTGGTGGTCCAGCGCTTAGAACTCCACACTTCAACTGCACAGGGCCTGGGTTCAATCCCTGGTCAGGAAACTAAGATCCCACAAGATACGCTGAGGCCAAAAAAAGAAAAAGGATGTATATTTGCCACATGAACTGAAGAATTTCCATCTGGAATTTACTATGTAGAACAATATTCTGGGATATTACTAAGTCTAAAATTGTATATGAGGTGCTCAAGTACTAGAAATGTGTTCACATTTAAATTAAGAATCTTAGTCTATTAAAAACTTACAGAATAATTATCTAGTGTTCTGATTTTGAATTTTATATTGGACTGGTTCCTAATGCTTAACATTTGTGCTTTTACTATTTTGTAATTTTGTAGTTGAGCGTGCACTAGGTGGTCTTGTCCAGTGGTGGATGGTGAGAGGTTTTAACTTGTACAGGTAGACTTAAAGATATTAAAGGAAGAGAGCATCCATTTAAAGCAGTTACACATAATTTTGACCACTACTGATTTCTTGAAATCATCACTTTTACTACATGATAGAGCTGCTTCTTGAGTTTTTCAGTAGTTGCTTTGAGTATTTATTTCAGTAAATCTGTACTTTTAATAAAATAGTTTTCTCTCCTGTATTTAAAACTTAGCATTTTGCTAAGTAACTTTATTTTGAAAGTATACAGTGGACTGATTGCTGTATTGGTGGATCACTTCTACCTGTTGCTTTCCTCTTTGCCTTCTGGGAAAGAAACAAAGATGAAAGAAAATCTGTTTTGTCCATGTAATAGCAGTTTTTGGCAAAAGCTTCTAAAGAGGAAATGGAAAATGTTACTCAAAATTCTAATTATCTGTGTTTTCTATAATTTTTCCTTATTAGAATATATTTTTCAAGTCACTGTGTTCTAAAAAAAAATGGAGTTTCTAAAAGTTCTTAGATACTGGGAATAAGGACTATAAATAAAAGCTCTTTTTGTTTAATTAATAGTATGTTGGTGTCAAAGTGGTGTGCATATTGCATCCAGCTTTCACCTTGGGTTTTAAGGTTGTAGTGAGACTACATTATGCTAGCATAGTTAGGTCTGCTGCTTCTAAGATTTGTAGTTAAGCTCTTCAGTATCTATAGCAAAACTGAGGAATCCCTCAGGAATCTTGAATTCTGTACTGTACAGATAATAACAAAGGATGGTAATAAGGTATATAAACATGTGCATTTATTATTGTGCTGCTCTTGAAATTGTTGAACTTGAGATATTACACAAAAGTGCTTTGAATACAGATAAGTATAATGAAGAAAATTAGTATCACTTGTAATTTTTACCAGTGCAGTGAATTTTAAGGCAAAATTTGTACTTCTTTTCTGAAGTTTTCCTAACCTCTTTGCTTCCTTGGTGGGAAAGATGGCATATACTACTTACAGATGTTGAGGATTCAGTGCAGTATTATTCATAAATGTTTATAAAATATACTAACGGGTAGTATTTTTTGTTCTTTATGATAAAACTTCTCTTCACCTTTAGCATTGCTGGTGCTAAGTAAAGTTGATTAAGTTACTTAATTTTTAAGATTCCTACTAAGATGTGAATGAGAACTAAGGAAGAAAATTGTGATTGTGAACAAATAAATTGTCTAGCTCAGTGGTTTTCAAAGAATGGTTGAAGGAATCCTGAGGATTGCCTCGACATTTGCAGGGAATCTACAAGTAGAAAACTTTTTACAGTAATACTGAGATGTCCTTTGCGTTTTCACTGTATTGATAGCTGTACCAGAGCACAAAAGCAAAAGTCAATAAAGCTTGACATCTTAAATCAGGTCAGAGTACCACACCGTATTAGCAGTCATTGTCTGTATTCTTCATTGCCATATACCCACACTTGAAAAAAGAAAACCTAAACACACTTGATGAAGAAGTTTAAAAAAAAAATCAAACGTCAACTTTATACACATTATTTTAGTATACTATAACTAAATAGAAAGTATGCTTAAAATATTTTTCTTTTTTTTTTTCGCTCCTTACTTAAGTATAATGGTTGTCTCTACGGAAAGCATTTGTGTGATTATTTGAGTTGCAAGCTGAATCAGCCACTTTTTTAATGAACTCTGTTTTTACTTAAAAGAATGCTTGACAGACTGAAGAAGTGTTTCAGACTTGGGTATTACATATTCCCTAAAGTGAACCTGTTGCTTTAAAAGGAAAAGATTGACAGTATTTATGAGCAGTGGTTAAAGTTCTAATTTTCAAGTGAAACTTAGAATTTTGTAAAATTTGTGTTAGTAAGCAACTGTGCTCCTCACAGCTTCTTAATATCTTAAAAAAGTTTTCTGATGATATTGGTGATGTTAATGAACATGGTTTTTAAAATACTATGTAATAAAATATGTCAGTATTTGAAGATCAACATGATTCTATAAGCAAGTATTTTCCAGGTCACCAGTGCATGAAAATTATGTGGGGATAAGAAATCCTTCCAAAGTTCTAGCTAGACCACTGAGTCGTAATGTAATAGAGAACACAAGGTTTCTTGATAAGGTTTATTGATTTATTGATACATTCCAGTATATTGCAGCTAATAGAGGTTGGTATAGCATCAAAAGAGAATATCAACATTTATTTGAAAGGCTGTTAAGATATTCCCATCTGTTCATCTCGTTATTACTTTTTTGTGTGTATTACTCATTTTTCTGTGCTTTACAATATATTGAACAAATTTTTGTTGCGGGGGAAGAGAAGAATAGGAACCATAGATGAACACTGTGAGGCAAGTTTAGTTTCTTGGCAGTTTTTTTGTTCGTTTGTTTTTTCCTGTTGAACAGTCTATTCAACATTTGGGGGGTGGGGGTGGGCCACATCTCACTGCTTGCAGAGTTTTAGTTCCCTGGCCAGGCATTGAACTGCCAGGTTTCCTGGCAGTGAAAGCACCGAGTCCTAACTACTGGACCAACAGGGAATTCCTCCCATTCAATTTTTGATCACAGTAATAGATTATGTAATTTTTTAAGCCACTTTCTGGTTTTAATACTTGTTTTGTACATCTGATGATTTAACCATAGATAGGTTGCATATGCTGTATTCAGGTTTTCACATAACCTTGAATATATTTTTAATAGTTGTCTTTCACAATTTTAGGATATGTAGTAGCTTTCATCTGGTAATTCAGACAATAAATAAATAAATAATCAATGTGGGAGACCTGGGTTTGACCCCTGGGTTGGAATGATCCCCTGAAGGAGGTATGGCCACCCACTCTAGTATTCTTGCCTGGAGAATCCCCAGAACAGAGGAGACTGGTGGGCTACAGTCCATGGAGTCAGAAAGAGTCGGACATGACTGAGCGACTGAGCAGAGCACAGTAGCTTTCATACAGTGAAGCTATGGATTTTTTTCCCCTTTCGAGGTTAATAATGCCTCCTTGACCTGAAAATTTGACATGATAGTTCTCCAAAACAAATTATTTTTTTACCTTCTAGAAGAAAGTTGTTCCTTTTTTATGTTTGTTTAATAACAAACCTCATTAAACAAGCATTTTTATAAAAGTCGTGTCTTAGGGTTATTCCAAATTTTAAAGGATTTTTAAGCTAACCTGCATGCAGTTCAAGTAATTTCAGATTATGAAAGAAGTAAGATACATAAATTATAGTCTGTAGTGTACCTAGTTTCTTGGAAATTTAGTGCCAGTTATTTCCCTGGAAATAATGGGTACGTTCTGTGAGGAAACAGAGTATTGAGTCTGAACATCACTACTTGAAAGAACAGGGTTTGTATCAGAGAGAGGATACGACGTGGTTTAGAAAAGTGTGAAAAGGTAATAACTTCAGGATAGTTTCAGGGATTAAGTATTTAGAATTCCTGCTTCCATGAGCTAATCCTGCAGTAAGGTAGGGGAGTTTAATAGGAAGCTTTAGTGCTCCCTATATTAAATAATTAACTGGTCAGCCATTCTGGCTGTTCTGAATTAGAGAACATACTGTGATCATATTTTCTGTCCTGGACATGCAGACTAGTCACAAAGTTGCCACTTGCTATTGCTTATATAGTTTTATTTGCTAGCTAAAAAAATATTTGAAATTCCCTCTATTTTAGGATTTTTTATACTTAAGCTTTTTTTTTTTTTTTTTTGAGAGCTCTGTCTCGTATTTGGTCATCCTTCAATAAAGAAAGGGCTTCTCTCATAGCTCAGTTGGTAAATCATCTGCCTGCAATGCGGAGACCTGGGTTCAATTCCTGGGTCGGGAAGATTCCTGGGTCGGGAAGATTCCCTGGAGAAGGAAATGGCAACCCACTCCAGTATTCTTGCCTGGAGAATCCCATGGACAGAGGAGCCTGACAGGCTACAGTCCATGGGATCGAAAGAGTCGGAGACGACTTGGCGACTAAACCACCACCACCACCAACAACAAAGAAAAGATTAGATTTGCAAGCTTTTAAATACAGAAGAGCATTTATAACACTTTGCTATTGTTTACATGAAAGTAATGATGGTAATGGGAGAAGGCAATGGCACCCCACTCCAGTACTCTTGCCTGGAAAATCCCATGGATGGAGGAGCCTGGTAGGCTGCAGTCCATGGGGTTGCACAGAGTCGGACACGACTGAAGCGACTTAGTAGTAGTAGTAGTAGTAGTAATGATGGTAATAATAGGCAAGGAAGAGGTGAAAGGGCAGGAAGTAGAACAAAAAGAAAGAGAATGGTGATTAAGAAGTTCTTTTTCTAGGGAGCAGGGCTGCTATTGAGCAAAAGTGGTAAACTCCACTATGAAAAGCACTATGGTGCTTTAGTGACTGATATATCTTGTCCACCAGCAGGTCCTCTGTAGAGGATAAATCAATATTATCTATCAGTTAGAAATTATGGTTTTAGAGTAAAAGTTTGATCACTATGTGTATGAGGTGAGAGTACTTTGCTGTTTTTACTCTGTTTGTCCCCCTTCCTTCCCCTGCTGTGTCCAAAGTCTGTTTTCTGTCTTTGTCTCTATTCCTGCCCTGCAAATAGGTTCATCAGTACCACATTTCTAGATTCTGTATCTATGCGTTCATATACGGCATAAGTTTTTCTCTTTCTGACTGCCTTCACTCTATAACAGGCTCTAGGTTCATTCACCTCACCAGAGCTGACTCAAATGCATTCCCTTTTACGTCTGAGTAATATTCCATTGTGTATATGTACCACAACTTCTTTATCCGTTCATCTGTCAGTGGACATCTAGGTTGCTTCCATATCCTAGCTATTATAAATAGTGCTGCAGTGAACATTGGGGTACATGTGTCTTTTTCAGTTATGGTTTTCTTAGGGTATATGCCCAGTATATGGGGTTGTTGGGTCATTTGGTAATTTTATTCCTAGTTTTTTAAGGAATCTCCATGTTGTTCTCCATAGTGGCTGTATCAATTTACATTTCCACTAACTGTGCGATAGGGTTCCCTTTTCTCCACACCCTCTCCAACATTTATTGTTTGTAGATTTTTGATGATGGCTAGTCTGACAAATTGTATAATTTTAGTTGAGAGAATACAGTGTTCAATGGCTTGTCGTTATCAATTCCCATCATAGGCTATTTCTTACACTGAATTTTTTTTAACTGTTACATTTATTTCCAGCTATAATCCCTCATTATTTAGGGCATCTGTCTCTTGAGGACTCATTCATCTGACTGCTGTAATTGAGAGCTAGTTGATCTCAGTTACTGTATGTTATGATTAAATTGCGTTATTATGCACAAAAGATTCTTAGCAAAGACATGAAAATTTAATAATCACAAAATGTAAATGGAAGTTCCAAATAGTACCCAAATGAGTGATATAGATGAGTGCTTATAGAATCAAAGAAAGAAGTGAAAACTCTTAGACTTTAGTAGTCCAAGATGACCTTGAAAATGAGGTGAGAGTGTACATGATATTGAAGGGGTAAGTTTTAGACTAACAGTGAACCCCAGGTAGACAGCACAGAAATTAGAAAGGTGAAAAGTTGTTCAAGAGTATTTTGCTGTAGTAGATGTTTATGAAATGGATTATAGGTCCATAATACTTTACCTATAACCCTTGGTGCCAGGTAATTAGGAATTCAGAACTTTGGGGAAAGATTTGTTTTGAATTTTAGTAAGAGTAATCAAGCACTTAATATTTCTAAAGTGAAGCATGAATAATTACAGTAAATGGGATAAACAAAAACTGTAAATAGCTTCACATCAGTGCTTAGGTGAAATCTGGCTGTATAAAAATGTTATATTAGGTCAGGTTTTGCCACTAAATTAAACTTCAGGTTTCAGAGATTTTCTGATTTCAGATTTTCTGAGAAATGGGTCTTAAATAGTTGGAAAGACTTTCTTCTTTATTACTTTGTGTCTTTGGTGAGGACATCAGGGTCTGAAAATGTTACTTTGAAGCAGTTAGTATAGAAACAGTCTCTGCCAAGGAGTTCATTTTGACACAGACTTAGGGTGGAAGGCACTGCTGAGGGTGTTAAGTCTTTAAAGGTATAGGAGAACCACCTAATTGGAGTCCAGTTAAATGTTTGAAAGTAGTAGAGATTCATGAGTGTATATTAGTGCCTGGAAAGGAGTAGGTTTTTTTTTTTTTTTTTTAATGCTTGAGAGCTCATATTTTAGCTAAGGTTTCGTCTTTGATTTTGAAAGTCTTATACCCTGCAGTTTGTCTCCCAATTGATAGGCTTCTAAGAATTATATAATACATTTAATTGTGAGCTGAGAGCACAAGAGAAAATTAGAATAGGCATATGGGAGGACTAACATAATCTCTATTGTAACATCCTTGGTGGAATTACTTGGTATTGACAAGGAAAGAATTTTAAAAATCTGAAGATCCTACTTTGAAACTCAGGATTGATCATAAGTACCTGCCCACTTTTTGTGTTTTCCACATATGCTCACCTCATTCTAGCAGCCTAATTACCTCTAACTTCAGTCCTCATTGCCTTTATCCATTCATTTGGTGTATGTTAATGTCCAAGAATGCAAACGTGTGTGCTATTTTTAGATATTGACTTGTATCCATAATTGCCAAGGCAGGCATGTTTCAAAGCTACTTTATTTTAAAAAGTGCTTATTGACCTAATAATTATACTCAAGTGGAATAATGTATGACAAAGCCAAATGTAAGCATTGTTTATGGCTTCCAAAGTGTGGTATGCCTTTTATTTTTCTAAGTGGTCTTTATTTTACTGGGTACTAAGTGCATCTGTAAATAAACTGAGGAGGCTAGAGTGTAACAGGAAGAACCATTAAATTAGACAGCTAGCTACATAAACCAGTGTGGGCATTAAATAACATAAACTGTTGCTTAGATTAAGGTAATAACATTATTAGAGAAAACTATGTTAAGTACTTGTGTTTCCACTATCTTTTGTTAGTTGGTTAATTTTTCTCTTCTAAACTTGTGGCACATTTATTAGGAAATTTTCCATTAGGAGTGCCCTGGTCTTGAAATTTCACTTAGAATATAATGCAAATTATATAAACCCACAGTCTAAAATTATGGCATTCTTATTATGGTTTCAAATGCATTTGGGGACAGTCATATTAAGCTTTGTCATTAAAATCTCAGGAAGGGAACACTAAAATGAAATAAAAATTTGTGTAGTCATTTGTTCCTTTTTTCGTAGAAGACTAATTCGGTTTCTTTCTGAATTCAGCCTTATATTGAAACAGACTGTAAAGTTCTGTTTAAAAAGTGTTCCCCCATCCTTGTGGAGGGTAGTGTATTATAAAATCTGAATATCTGTTAAATGTTTGTGACATTTTTCCACTCATAGAAATGAATGTGATTTGTTCGGGAATCCTTACCCTTAACTTGAATTCTAATCTATCTGCTGGTAGTAAAGAGCTTCACTTCTGATTTCTTGAGATGCATGAAAACAAGTACTTTTCCTAACTAATAAGGATATCTTTGTAATTGATATAATCATTTCATTCTGCAACCTGTTCAGCAAACAGTATTGAGCACCTTTGGTAGAAGTGTTAAATTCTGGACTCACAAATTCAGGAGGCTTGGAGAAATGTGGCTTCACTAGGAACATAGTAAAATATCTGGTTAACCTTCTTACTCCCCCAAATAGTCATCCCTTTGGAGTGGTGGTATCTCTTCTTTTGTGTGATGTGTGGAAGCTAAGCTGTTAAGAATGGATTATTTGAATGACTAAGGATTGTTTAAAATATTCTGGAGGCCTCGGGAACACAAAGACCTTTCTGTACTAAATTGGGAACACTTAATTGGAAGCAAAAAAAAGGGATATAGGTCTTAGGATCTTGAGGAAAGGAGGTTTTATCAGTACTTTAAAAACACACATATCTAATTCCTATGATATTGAGAGATGTTACTGATAACCACTGGTCTAATATCACTTAATTCTCCTAGACTTTGGGGGCTTTAAGATATAAATTTGATCTGACCTTGAGACATCCCGTCCAACCATTCCCATCGGTGCCTTGCCACTTAAATATCGAATGCATGGCTCTTTACTTCCTAGCCTGCCAGGGTATGGCTAATACCCCGGCCAGGCTGCATCTAACAGAAACATAATATCTGACTATAAGTGTCGTATATGAACAGACAGATGTGGGTGTTCACATTTATCTTTAGAGAGACTCAGTGTCTGAAAACACGCAGACCTAAATGAGTCTTGGTGGATAATCTGAAAATGCCAAGTACTAGCTTTTGCAGACTCCCTTGGTAGCTGGGGCACAAGTACTTGACATAGGCCCAAGAAACAAAGAACTTTTAAAAATAATCTGAAAGAAAACTTTGCAGAGTCCTAGTGGCATGAATACTTTTAATGTTAGGCTGTTTATTATATTAACTACTTCCATAATCAAAGTGAGAAGATTTAATAAATCAAATTTAGCTTCACATGTAAAGAATATACTTTAACCAAGACACCCTTTCCTGTTTTATCTGTGAAACATGATGGAGTTTTGGGATATGTTGGAGTCTTACCTTAAGTTCTCCTAATAATACTTTTTTCATCCTCACAAATAAACAATCGAATCTGTGGACCAAGTGAATAAGGTGCCTCTTGAATGTTGTGAAATAGAGCAACATCAACCATGCCAGAACCAAAATTGTTGTTTGTGAGACAGTCCTAAGCATTCACGTGGACCATTCTTTATTCCTTTTGGGGTTTTCTGTTGAGGTTTTTGCATATTATTTTGCAGCTAGTTCATCTTTATGAAACTATCAGACAACAATGCTAACTTTATAAAATATTCTACAGCAGAAGTTTTCAAAGGTTTTTTATTTACAATCCTGTTTCTGCTTTCCCTAAACCATAACAGACATTGATCATTGAGGACTGTACTCTTTTCCCTTTGTGTCCCGAATCATTAACAACTGTACTCCTGGTAGCCGTTAATATTTTGAGTAGCTGTTTGAACTAAAGCCCTTTTGCAAAAAAAATAAAAAATAAAGCCCTTTTGCCACCAGTGAATTAATAGACAAGATCTATCCTTAGCTCTTCCAGGACAGTATCAGCAAACTTTCTGTAAAGGGCCAGTTAATTGGGCTTTGTGGACCATATAGTCACAACCACTCAACTCTGCTGTTTTAGTATGAGTAACTGTAGACAGTACGCAATTGCATGGCTGTGTTCCAACAAAACATTATTTACCTAAGACAGACATGGTAAAATTTGGCCTGTGGGCTGGAGTTAGCCAACCTGTGCTCTAGGGCTGGAAACTGGTTTTGATTCATTCAACAAATAATTGCCTTTGTATTCCAGACACTGTGTTAAGTGTTGGTTATACGGCAATTAACATTATATGTAGATCTCTGGCCATGAGGTATTTAAGCCTTAACTGATTATTTTTTTAATGCTTTCTATGTGCTTAGTCACTCAGTCATATCCAACTCTTCTTGACCCCGCAGCTTGTAGCTCACCAGGCTGCTCTGTTCATGGGGATTCTCCAGGCAAGAATATTGGAGTGGGTGGCCATGCCCTCCTTCAGCAGAGCTTCCCAACCCAGGGATCAAACCCAGGTCTCTTGCATTGCAGGCAGATTCTTTACCATCTGAGCCACCAGGGAAGCCCTTTAATGCTTTAGGTATACTCAAAGCAGCTTGAGGAAAAATATAAGAAATAAGTGTTAGTCTCTCAGTCATATCCGACTGTTTGCGACCCCATGAACTGTAGCCCTCCAGGCTTCTCTGTTTATGGGATTCTCTAAGCAAGAATACTGGAGTGGATTGCCATTCCCTTCTCTAGAGGAATCTTCCTGACCCAGGGATTGAACCCAGGTCTCCTGCATTGCAGGCAGATTCTTTACTGTTTGAGCTTCAGGAAAGTCCAAAAAATATGGCCTGCCCCATATATTTGCCTCATTTGTCAGTACAGATGAGATCTTAGGCAAGTACCCTAAGTGCGGTGTTCTGTGGTAGTGTTACTAACAGTAATCTCAGGATGCTTTAGATACCAGATGGCGAGGTGTGAAAGTTAGCATCTTGTTATAAAAAGGAGGGGGGGGGGCACCTAGGATGCCTGGGTCTAGTATCTGCTCTGTCTGAATGTAATAGCTGCTTCGTATTCATACGGTGTTGTGGGATAAAACTGAAATGACCAGTTGTTTTAACTGTCTTCTGTTAGTCTCCTGCAGTTTCTTTCCTCTATGCAGCATATTGCTTCTAACCTCTTCATTTTGATTTTCATCATATTTGTTAATAGATTTTATCTTACAAATCAATTCATGCATTTTAAAAGTAGGTCATATATTAATCATATTTAATAAAATGCTGAACTTTTCTATATGTATTATCCTGGTTTCTGTTAGAATTCCTTTTATTCATTTAAAAAGTACCTCATGTATTAACAACGCATATATATATATGGAATCTAGAAAAACGATACTGATGAGCCAATTTGCAGGGCAGCAGTCTAGACACAGACATAGAGAACAGACTCCCGGACCGTGGGGGCGGGAGGAGAGGGCGGAGCGCATGGAGAGAGCAGCATGGAGACATACACAACACTGCATGTAAACCAGATGGGTGACTCAGAGAACTCAAACCAGGGCTTTGTGACAACAGAGGGCTGGGATGGGGTGGGAGGTGAGAGGGAGCTTCAAGAGGGAGGGGATGTATGTATGGGACTTCGCTGGTGGCTTAGTGCTAAAGAAACTGCCTGCAATGCAGAAGATGCAGGAGACCTGGGTTCGATTGCTGGGTTGGGATGATCCCCTGGAGGAGGGCATGGCAACCCACTCCAGTATTCTTGCATGGAGAATCCCAGGGACAGAGGAGCCTGGCGGGCTACGGTCCATGGGGCCGCAAGGAGTTGGACACGACTGAAGTGACTGGGCGCACACACACGGCTGAATCACATTGAGGTATGGCAGACATCAACACCGTACTGTAAAGCGTAAAGCAACTATCCTTCAATTAAAAATTGATAGATTTTAAGAAGGGGAAGTGCCTTTAATTTTCTCCATATTGGTATAGTTTTCTTCAAAATATCCACTGTGGTTGGTTACAAAATGAGTCAGATCTCTTGACCAGAACTCAGAGATCTTCATTTTATCTTTATGTAGACTCTCTCGCTGTTTTTACCATCTTGTTCTTTTTTACCTTGAGGTCCACTCAGACCGTGCTTTCTCTTGTAGTCTAGTCATATTCCTACATTTTGCTGCCGTCTGTGCCTTTGCTTTCACTTTTCTCTGGTATGTTTTCCTTAACGCCAAAACTTTTAGTCATTTGCTATCTTCTTCATAAATCTGTTCCTGGCCTTTTCCTCAATTTCCATAGTATTGTTGTGTTTCTCACAGTTTGCATGATTTTTGTCTCATCTTTCTTAAAAAATTGTCAGCTTCTTGAGAACAAGTATGTTTTGTTCATCTTTGTAACCCTCGTGATCATTTGCACTGAATACATATTCAGATACTAATTCGATGAAAACTGATTTCCTGCTTAAGCAAGGGACACTGTTCCTTCATGACAAATTCCTTGGATTTTTATCCAAATGAGAAAAGTCATGTCAAAATACATTGTAAATTGTAAAGGCTGTACAAATACTGTTTGGTACCATAAACACTCAAACTTGGCTCATACAAGTGCTGCTATGCACAGTTTGCTTTTTAATTTCCATGTTTTGTTTCAGAGAAAAAAATGATAGTGAAAAAAGATAAGCTTTGTAGTACGTTTGCAAGATTTTTTCTAAGCTTTCACAGTTTCACGTGTTTAAAACTATGAAACATGAGAGGAAGAAAATTCCTATCAGTATGTGTTCCACCAGAGGTGACCCGCTACCTTGTTTTGCTTGGACTGGGAAGTTCCTGGGACACAAGACTTGGAATGCTAAAACCACGACTGTTGGTCACCCTACGTCCACTTTATGACGTAGCTGTCTTTTTTGCTTATAACTGTTTGTTGTTATTCAGTCGCTAAGTTGTGTCCAACTCTTTGCAACCCCATGGACTGTAGCCTGCCAGTCTCCTTCCATGGGATTTCCCAGACAAGGAGACTAGAGTGAGTTGCTGTTTCTTTCTCCAGGGGGCCTTCCTGACCCAGGGATCCAACCTGTGTCTCCTGCATTGTCAGGCAGGTTGTTTACCACTAAGCCTCCTCGAAAGCCCTATAACTGTTAGGACAGTTTAATAAATGCCTGGTAACTAGGTGATTGGCTTCAGAGGAGAGGAGTGTTGGGACACTTGGGCTTTTATTAAGTTTCTGAATATTACTTATTTTGGACAGACATTCTTTAATGTTCAAATAAAAATGCATTTGACTAATTATCTATTTGGAATATGTGTATTCCTTTATCAGAACGTAGTGGTACCTTTATCAGAACGTAGTGCTCAATTTTTTAACATCTGTCACATGATTAATGCTTTATTTAAATGTACTTTTTTATAAGATACAGCAAAATCCAAGGCAGCTTGAAATTTACCTCTTCAAGTGATTTAAGCTTGGACCATGGATTAACAGAGACTGTGTTTGTAAAGAAACATCTAGGGTAATGTGTGCATAGTCATTCCTGTGCAGGAATTAGCTTTTGTGTCTGTTCATGTTATGTAAATCAGAGTTTGGCTGAGAATATCTTTACTAGCAGGTGTATAACTTAAAGTGGCTACTAAAAATCCTTAGAAATTTTGTCAGCAGTTAAGCCATTGTGGGACAGAACCTATTCTGGGACATGCACTAAATAGTGTCCTTAATTTGAGGGCTAAAATAGGCTCTTTGGGGATAGTTTTTTTGGTTGTTATTCTTTTGTTATTTTTCTTGTTTTAAGAATGTGAATAGACTCCATTTGGTATTTTAGCTTTTTATGGTTCTTTTTGCCACCTTGTGAGACTTGAGACTTATATCCTGGACCACATTGTTGTAGAAAAATTACTTGTTCCCTTAAAGCTAGTGTATCCAACATTAAGTCTTGTGTAGAAATGTAAAGAGGGATCTGGATGTTGAAAAAACGTGAGAAGACAAGAAAACAGGAACATTTACATTAAAGTTGAGAAGAGCTATATCCTTTTCACATGAGAAAGAAATCTGCCCTTTTTTGCTTATAGTAGTTTTTATTGATTTTTAATAGATACATTTTATTTTTAGGCTAGACTTTCTTTTAAAAAATACGGAACAAACACTGGCAATAGTGTCACCATAGCAGTTGTATCTGTTCCTAGAGAAATCAGAAATAGGATGTAAGGTGCTTACTCTCCCATGTAAAAAGATAAAGAGGAAAAAGACAAAGTCGAAAGACACAGTGTAGGCAAATAATTTTTATATGTTATGGTTGGTTGTACAGTACAAGCTAGTCACTTGAGTGTTTTATACTGAGAAACTCATTAAGACTAGAAGGGTTTTTGGTTTTGTACAGCATTTTTTTCTGTTCCTATTTCTTTTTCTCATAAACAGGCAAAAGACTCCATCAGAGTTCATTTGATAAAGGTTGACAACTAAAATGATAAAACCTTAAAATTGAGATTTGTTGTTGTTAAGTCGCATCCGACTCTTTGTGACCCCATGGATTGCAGCACACCAGGCTTCCCTGTCCTTTACTGTTTGACAGAGTCCTTCCCTGTCTTGCAAACTCATGTCCTTTGAGTCAGTGATACCTTCCAACCATCTCATTCTGTTGCCCCCTTCTCCTCCTGCCCTAGTCTTTCCCAGCATCAGGGTCTTTTCCAATGAGTTAGTTCTTTGCATCAGATGGCCAAATTATTAGAGCTTCAGCATCAGTCCTTCCAGTGAATATTCAGGGTTGATTTCCTTTAGGATTGACTAGTTTGATCTCCTTTAGGGGACTCTCAAGAGTCTTCTCCAGCATCACAGTTTGAAAGCATCAATTCTTCAGCACTTAGCCTTCTTTATGGTCCAAGTCTCATATCCATACATGACTACTGGAAAAACCATAGCTTTAACTGTATGGACCTTAGCTGGCAATGTGATGTCTCTGCTTTTTAGTATGCTGTCTAGGTTTGTCCTCCCAGGGAACAAGTATCTTTTAATTTCATGGCTGCAGTCACTCTCTGCTGTGACATTGGAGCCCAAGAAACTAAAGTCTCTCGCTGTTTGCATTTTTCACCATCTATTTGTCATGAAGTGATGGGACCAGATGCCATGATCTTGTTTTTTGAATGTTGAGTTCTAAGCCAGCTTTTTCACTCTCCTCTTTCACCTTCATCAAGAGGCTGTTTAGTTCCTCTATGTCCATTTGTTTGATCATGCTACATCTCATTTTCCTTTCCTCACCCATTCTAGTCTGTCCCCATGTTCTCTTGATTCTGACTTAGACATTTCCCAAGTATCCGTTCTCTTTATTCCTTCTATCACTGTCCTGACTTAAGTCGTGATCTTTTACCTGCACTAAACTATTTCCTAGAGTTCAGAAAACTAATACTCTTCTTCTGTTTTCTTTTAAAACACACATGTTCATTTTCCAACTTGGCAACTCTTTTTTGTTTCTCAGTTTCTTACAGAATACAGGTCAGGAGTCCCCATCCTCTTCGACCTGCCACCCTTTCCCATGTACTCATGATGTAATGAATTCTCATGCTAATCTTTTTTTCCCAGAATGCCCTCATCTCCCCGTGAATCTGCCTATGGTCTGGATTAAATATCCATTTAGGGAAACCTTGCCTAGCCATATCCTTGGTGGTGGTTTAGTCTCTCAAGTCGTGACCGACTCTTATAACCCTATGGACTGTATTCCTCCAGGCTTCCCTGACTGTGGGATTTCCCAGGCAAGAAGACTGGAGTGGGTTGCCATCTGCTTTTCCAAGGATTGGAAGAAGTGGGGATCTTCCTAGCCCAGGAATTGAACTCAGGTCTCCTGCATTGCAAGTGGTCTCTCGCAGTGTGGAAGACGTGGGTTTGGTTCCTGGGACTGGAAGATACCCTGGAAAAGGGAATGGCTACCCACTCCAGTATTATTGCTTGGAGAATTCCTTGGACAAGGAGGTTCATGGGCTGCAGTCCATGGGGTCACACAGTGTTGGACACGGCTAAGCATGTCCTTCTAGGCAGTCAGTTCTCTTCTGTGTAGTAGTATTTTGTTCTATAAACTCTACTTGATTGTGAGCTAACACAGTACAAATGCTATAAACATTTTAAAAAGCTACTGAAATATAGCTGTCATATTTGTTTTTTCTCAAGTTTCTGGAATGCCCTGCCTCTTTATCTTTGCAATTAAGGCTAACATCTCTCATCTGGTCATGAACATTCAAGTGTGTAATAAATTAATGTTTTCCCTTCATATTTGCATCCTATATCCCACTTTTTCCACATGAGAAATAATGAGAGCCCTTATAAGGTAATGGACTGGAGAGAATGGAATTGATTTCAGAGACATCAAGGTAGAATGGATCAGACTTGGTAATGGGGTGAAAAAGAGAGACAAATGACAACTCCCTGGGGTGTACGGTTTCCTAGTATACTGTAGTGTGCTTTTGAAGCCTTTCAGGTGCTTCAGGTTTTAAGCGCTGTAGACAGCCTAAGTTAAAAAAATTTAAGTACCATTGTGTTAAGCATTTTGCGTGGAATTAGTTACTTTGTTTGAATTTTTTTTAGCTTAAAGAAGTACTATTTTTTCCCATTTTCAGATGAGGAAATGAGGCACAGAGAGGTTAAATTACATGACCAAGATCATTTAGCTAATAATAGGTGTTAGAACCAGCATTCTAACCTGGGTGATCTAAAATCTGTGCTCTTTAACTGTTGTTATATTTTCCTATTTTACCTTTGGTTTTTTTCCAATTTAAAATATAGTTAACTAAGGCCTCTTAGTTATGTGTATGTATGGAATTCTAAGATATGTAGCAAATAATAAAGCCAGTGTCCACACTGCGTTACCTAAATTCAGTTCGGCAAGCACAGCAAATCTTTGAGTCATTATGTATGCCTGTAGAATTTACAATTTACAGCTAGATCTGACAAGAGGTAAAAAGCTGACAGGTAATTTTTAGGACATGTCCGAGGACCTGGGGGACCAGGGGGGACACAAATCCAGCTGATAGAAACTAATAAGGTGATCTTGAGCCCCCATTAATTTATTCTTGCCTGCTTTTGAAACATTGTTGGGGTCTCCTTTTTTTGTGATTTTTTTTTTTTTTTTTGGTTCACTTAACTGCCCTGCTCATGTATTGACAAGAAATCTATTACGATTTCTTTATGTGGTTCTTCTGCAGTTGTCAGATTACTAATAGTTATACTCTAGTTAGTATATTCTCTCAGAGATGTCATCAGGTACTGAACTGAAAGGAAATGCAGTAAAAAGTTCAGTAATAAAACTGGAAACAGCTTAAATTGCACATCATAGTGTATGTTGAAATAAGCTTCATTTACAGACAATATTAATCCATGAAAAGTGTGAAAGGAAGAATTTTTTTCCTCTTGTGAAGTGTTATAAATACGGTCAGGCTAGAGAAAATGCTATGAACAGTTTGATGGTCTGCAAATTCTGTGCTTGAGTAGATTTAGAAATCTAGTTTACAAAAAAGGCCTTTTTCTTGGTGGAGTATAAAATTAGTAAGATTGCAAACATTTTCCATTTGTCCTCTCATATCAGTAGTATTTGTTTTTAAGTTACTGTTTATTTTGCAGTTCCCTGTTCGTAGTTGTTTGGTTTTGTTTGTTTGGGAGGGTGTTTTGTTTTTTGGCTGTGTTGTGAGATATGTAGGATCTTTGTTCCCCTACCAGGAATCGAACCGTGCCCCTGCACTGGGGGTGCAGAGTCTTAACCACTGGACCTTTCAGTTCCAGAAGCTCCAGACGTTTTATTTTTAAGAGACGGTATGAGTTAGTGGTTGGACATCTTAATTTTTCCTCCAAAAAGATAATTTTTTAATCTACTCAGAAGTTTTGTACTCTAACATTGTGTCTAAAAGATTAGTCCAGATTCTTTCAACATTTGAATTAGTTAATTTTATTTAAGAGTGAGAAGAGGGCACAGTAATCCTCTTTAGCTACTAAAATACTACTTTGGGAGTAGGAGGCAGAAAGGAGAAATCAAATATCTCTTCCAGAAAGTGTTCAGTGGGAGAGGTAGTGTCACTTGACTTTAGGAACCAGTAGTTAAGTGTTTTTACTTAGCCCTTTATAGTTTAAAATCACAGAATTTCAAATGGGAGTGGGGTAGGGGTATGAAGGGAAGGTTGTAGCTAAACAACTTGAGGATAGGAAAATCACTTGAATTACCAATGTTTTAGTAGACTTTTATTTATTTTTAATTGGAGGATAATTGGTTTACAATGTTGTATTTGTTTCTGCCTTACATCAGCATGAATCAGCCACAGGTATATATATGTCCCCTCCCTCTTGAACTTCTGTCCCATCCTTTACCACCCTTCTTGGTTGTCACAGAACATTTGGTTGAGCTCCCTGTGTCACACAGCAATTTTGGGAGAATTTTAATTTGATTGTAGCTATTGGACACAACTGAGCAACGTCACCTTCTTTCTTTCACTTTCTTATAACCTACTTTCTACATTTATTAATGAGATTGATTTAAAGAACAAGATTATATAGAGTTGCTGCTGCTGCTAAGTCACTTCAGTCGTGTCCGACTCTGTGCGACCCCATAGAAGGCAGCCCACCAGGCTCCACTGGAGTGGGTTGCCATTTCCTTCTCCAATGCATGAAAGTGAAAAGTGAAAGTGAAAGTAAGAGTCGCTCAGTCGTGTCCAACTCTTAGCGACCCCATGGACTGCAGCCTACCATGCTCCTCGTCCATGGGATTTTCCGGGCAAGAGCACTGGAGTGGGGTGCCATTGCCTTCTCCGATTATAGAGTTAAGAGCAGGCAAGTGTCTCTGGAACCCAAAAGTTGTTGGTTTTCGTACTGTTCCTGCTGTAGGGCATTTTGTTTTCAACTGAAGTTACAGTTCCTACCGGACAAGTATAAGAAACTAATTTTTTTTAATTGAATTTTTGAGATATATGCCCAGAGCATCTCATGTATGTATGTATGTATTTTTTTGGCTGCCCTGCATGGCATGCAGGATCTTGGTTCCCCAACCAGGGATTGAGCCTGTGTCCCCTGCAGTGGAAGTGCAGAGTGTTAACCACTGGACCACCAGGGAAGACCCTTAATTTGTGTTTAATGTCAGGATTTGTGTAATTCATTTTCCATTGGAATTCATGATAATCTGTCAACAACTAATGAACTTAAATGGCATTTTATCTAAAAATAGTTAACTTGTTGCTACTGCTGCTAAATCACTTCAGTCGTGTCCAACTCTGTGCGACCCCATAGGCGGCAGCCCACCAGGCTCCCCCGTCCCTGGGATTCTCCAGGCAAGAACACTGGAGTGGGTTACTATTTCCTTCTCCAGTGCATGAAAGTGAAAAGTGAAGGTGAAGTCGCTTAGTCGTGTCCGACTCGTAGCGACCCCATGGACTGCAGCCTACCAGGCTCCTCCGTCCCTGGGATTTTCCAGGCAAGAGTACTGGAGTGGGGTGCCATTGCCTTCTCCGAGTTAACTTGTTAGTGGCCTTTAAAAATTTTTAAATATTTCTTTCCTTTGCTGAAATGAATTATTAGTCTTTAAGTCATTCTTTTGACAAACATTTCTGAACCAAATAGGGAACACCAAAATAAATACGGTAATGACTAAACATTTAAGGCTTTTATAGACAATATGTGTTCTTATTTAACCTGCCCATTAACTCTGTGAAAATTGGAATCACTGTTTTATAGGTAAAACACAAGCCTAGAAATCAGTGAAAACTCACTGGTAAATTGAATAAATAGCCAGTTTTCTAGATCTTCTTATTTCTGGAATCCATGTTTTACAACCCTGGACTGCAAAGGTAGTATAGTTTTTACTTTTATGGTATAAGGAGAAGTTAACTTTGGTCCTCAAACTTAGCTAAATGACTTCCTTATTGATAACTGAATTGGCCATAGTTGACTAAGGAAAGTTGCTAAAAATGTCAGTTGAGTATTTGTTTGGTTTCATCTTCTTAAAATATAGGATTGTTTTATTAAAACATAGGTCCATCATTTAAAAAAAAAAAAAAGAATATGTGTTTGCTTTTTAAGATAATCTTGATTTCAAGCATTTTCATGGTAACTTTATGGATACAATTTTGTTACTGGATTAATATAAACAAAGTTTACCAAGTTCCTTTGGTTTGATGGTGTATTGTATTTTATCTGGAATAGAAGTAAAGCAGTCTTTAATTAAAATCCATTATTCAGTGTTTTATCGGTCACCCTGGTGACATTTGGTCCCTACTCCACATTTTTGCATATTTTATATGTAAACTTTCCTCTTGCAACGACCTTTTGCTTCTTTTTATATTTTACTTCCCAGTCTTAATCCTTGTAATCAATATGTATAATCCTGTACAACCAATCTCTTCATTTGGGTTGATAGTTGAAGTATATTTCCTGAGGGAGAACCTCATGCCTAGGCCCTAGTCTTAAATTAGTTTGAAAGAACCCTTGATTGACCTCACAAAACATTTTGGACTAGCATGCCAGAAGGAAGAAGAAAATGTATCTTGCCTTGGTGCCCAGTAGTATTGATAGATAGGACAGCAAATGAACAGGAAGATTGTCCTTATTGTTTCGAGCCTTTTTATTTAGCTTTATCTGGATTGTATTTGAAAGATAATTCTAAAATGTCTATAATATTAAGCCTCCATTATGTAGTTAGGAAAAAAATATTTACATTATCATTAAATTTTATTACCAAAACAGAATTTCACAGTTGGCCCTTGAATAGCGTGAAGGTTTGGCAGACAAAAATTCAAGTATAACTTTACAGTCAGCCCTCAGCATCCAAGGAGTCAGCCCACCTCCAGTTGTGTGATACAGATTTATTTTCTTAAATAAGTGGACCCACATGGTTCAAACCCATGTTGTTCAATGGACAGTGATATATCATTTTATACTAATTAAGAAGGAGTATAACAGTAGGATACTTTAAAAAAAATTATTTCTCTTTATAATTCTTCAAAACTTGATGTAACAGTACATTTTGGAATTGAAAGGGACCTTAGAGTTCATTTTGTCCAGAAGTAAAAAAAAATACTGGTGACCCAGAGTCCAGATCTCCATAATTTTAAGTGTGTTGGTTTTCACAATATTCACAGTTTTTAGATTTGGAATGACGTTAGCTGTATAAGTGTTCACTTTATTTGGCCATAATCCACACTATTCGCTAATAGTAACACCTTGCTCCTGGAGGCGTTTACATGCCTACAACTTTTAAAATAGAGCCACGCCTCTTAAATCAAAAGATAATATTGCTTTCTACAACCTTTTGTTTCCTCTTAGAAAGCAAAACAAGAGAGTGTATAATCAAGTTCTACAGTATTTGATGCAGCCTGTCAGAAAGAGGAGCAGTCACTATGGGCTGAGATGGTGTGAAAATACTTCAGATGTTTCTGACGTTACCCTCCTAAGGACTGCATCCCAAGTATGTGTGAGTCAGGAACATTCTGTCCTGGTCCATGTGTTATTTTTTCCTACAGTGAAGGATAACAATGAATATTCTCCTATATAGAGTTAGCAAAGAAAATCACCAAGGGGCATTTTGTGCATATTGAATAATGCTACCTCATAAGACCAACTGTGTTTGAAAAGTGACAGTGAAGTCGCTCAGTCATGTCCAACTCTTTGCGACCCCAGGGACGGTAGCCTACCAGGCTCTGCCGTCCATGGGATTTTCCAGGCAAGAGTCCTGGAGTGGGATGCCATTGCCTTCTCCAGGGGACCTTCCCAACCCAGGCATCGAACCTGGGTCTCCTGCATTGCAGACAGATGCTTTACCGTCTGAGCCACCAGAAATCCCATTTATACCCCAAATAGCAAAGGAAGGAAGGACATTGAAGTCTTGAGCTCTCTTGTGGATCCTAAACAAATGTCTATAACTATCTCAAATCCAAATTTAAGTTCAGCCACAAATTAATTGAACATCACCCCACCAAAGATGTTGATTTAAAAATACTGAGCAGAACAAAGCCTGATTGATAGTCTTTTGTTGAAAAATAGGATTTAATATCAATTTGTTGAAATGATTGAGTACTGAGCTAAATAGTACTTTGACTTTAAGTCCTTCATTACCACCCTGATTAAAATAATCTCTCCATTCCTTGCTATCTCCCTTAATTAGTTCTATAGTTTTTCCTCCATAGTACTTGTCAAATTACCATGTTTTATATTGATTTTATTTGTCTCAAACCACCACCCCCCCAGCTGTAAATTTTGGGGGCAGGGTATTTTATTCACTGCTTTATTCTGTTTGCCTGGAACAAAGCCTAACATGTAGAAGGTACTCATATATGCATGTTGAATATTGAGTGCTATAATACAGTAATCTTGATAGAAGGTGTTATTTCTTAGATTTTCTTTTTTAATTCTCAGGTTTTAGCACAATTCTCTGTTCTGAGTAGGTCTTCAGTATATGTCAACATGAACTAAAGAGCCAAGAGGTTTTTTACTGCATCTGCTTTTCATTTTGTAATGGTGTTTAAAGTTTCCTCGGTGTTTTTTGTTTGTTTGCTTGTTTGACTGCATCAGGTCTCAGTTGTGGCGCATGGGATCTTGATTGTGTCATGTGTGATCTTTTGTTGGGGCACGCGGACTCTAGTTGTGGTGCATGGGCTCAGTAGTTTCTGCAGGTGGGCTCTCTAGTTGTGGCGTGTAGGCTTAGTTGCTCCATGGCATCTGGGATCTTAGTTCCCCCACCAGGAGTCAAACCCATGTTCCCTGCACTGCAAGGCAGACTCTAACCACTGGACCACCAGGGAAGTCCCTCCCCAATGATTTTTAGATTTATAATCTTGTAGATCTTAATTAGGGGCAGTAATATCTGACCTTGGGTGTGCCCTGAGTCTTATTAATGAAGAATATTATATGCAACGTGTGTGTGTATGCACACGTATGTGTGCAGTCTCAGTCATGTCTGACACTGTGACCCCATGGACTGTAATTCACCAGGCTCCTCTGTCCATAGAATTTTCCAGGCAAGAATAGTGAAGTGGGTTGACATTTCCTACTCCAGGGTATCTTCCTGACCCAGGGATCAAACCAATATCTCTTGCTTCTCCTGCATTGATAGGTAGGTGGGTTCTTTACCACTGCACCATGTGGGAAGCCCATTATATGTAATACAGAATAGGAAATATTTTTATCAATATTTTATAATTATTATTCATTGTGAGTTGAGTGATTGGCTAAACTGGGCATTTGTGAGTTTATATTGGCCACCTTTTTTCCCCTGGTTTTATTGAGATAAAATTGGTATACAGCACTGTAAAAGTTTCAGGTGTTCAGCATAATGAATTGACTTAGATACACTGTGAAATGATTACCACAAGTTAGTGAACATCCATTGTCTCATATACATAGAAAATTAAAGTGTTTTTCCTTGTAATGAGATCTCTTAAGATTTACTCTGTTAAGAACTTTTATATATAACATAAGCAGTGTTAGTTTTATTTATACTACCTTTATACCTTCTGACTGCCTTCGTGTACTCCCCCCCCTTTTTTTAATTCCAACAGATTTCACCATTTTTAAGTTATAATAACATGCTACAATTACAAGACAACTCCATGACTCGTTTTTCACCTTCTGGCTTTCATTTTCATTTGTGTATTATAAATTTACTGTTTATTAGTAATAAAACTGTCAGAAGAAAACTACATCTTAAAATGATTCAAAATACTGATAGATTAGTATATATTAATATATATATATATTACATTTTGTATTGACAGCGAGAGTTTCCTGTAAGATACATTCCAGTTTCAGAGATGTTAAAATATATTTAAAAAATGCCTCTTAGATTTTAGTAGAATATAGTAAGTATAGCGAAATTTATAATATAGTTCAGTTAGTTTTTAACATAACGTATTCCAAACTGGTTGTAGTAATAGGAGGACTAAATTATGGATGGAAACCCACATATGATTGGAAAATAGTTTTAGCCTATGCATTGTATCTTTTTGCCTACCTAGAAGAAACTTTCTATTAATAAACTAGACAAAAACTGAATAGCAGTGCTCCTCCTACTTTCTTAGTGTTTTATTAAACTAGTAGGTAAAAGGGTAGAGCAGTGATTCTCAGATGAGGGAACATCAGTTCTGCTACACTGTATCGAGCAGTAGCCCAGACCATTGCTATTACAATTATTTTTAAAGCTATCTTTTACTGATTATTACTATGTGCAAGGACTCTTGAGGGAAATTACCACATTTCATATGCCAGTCATTGTTTGAGGTTCTGGGGATATAATAAAGGACAAACATTGTCATTTTTGTGGAGTTTACGTTCTTGTATATCCATCTCACAACCTTACCGAATAGGCATTACTGTCTCCATTTTCCCTGTAAGGAAAGTGAAGCTCTAAAAGGTTTCATGACTTGCCAAAGATTATACAAAATCAGGATTTAAAATGTAGATGCTATGAACCACTGTTCATAGCATGACAGCTATGCTGTCAAAATTGTCCTTCTTTGGGGTTCAGTGAATGAGAACAATTGTTTTCAGTGACTCAAACAACAATTATCATAACCCCTTTGAAATTCTGATATAACTCTACCCATCTTAAAATTATGCATGAAATTTTGAAAACTGAACTAATGGCCATTGCCAACCAGTCGGATTTGGCATTCATAATGAAATCCTCTTTTTATCTTTGGCTTAGAATCTGTAAACAGTTTTTCAAAGCTGGTGTAGTATAAGGCACAGATTTGAAAAATAGGTATTAGTTCCAGTCTTGGCTTTTTTATTTTATTTTTTTTAAGGAAAATACTATCCAAAGAGTTGGTACTTAGTAGGATTTAAATAAAAATATTTTGCTTTTTTGTCCATATAAGGAAACATTGGCAAAAAAATTAATGAAAGAGGATGACTTAACTTCATTTGTGGTTCCTTCTTATCAGTGTTCTTGTTAGAAAGCTGCTTATTAGTAAGTTAAATGTGTTTTGTCACTGTGTTTTTGTATTTGAAAGTCTGTTGATAATTTTCATATTTCCTACTTGAAAATTTGAAAAGTTTTCAATTTCTTGTGAACTTAGGGCTCTGCAGTTAAAATTCTTGTTTGTGTTACTAAAATTAAATTGATAAGTGTTATTTATAATTTCCACAAGCTGGAAACAAACCAAATATCCATGAGCTGGTGAATGGATAAAGATAATATGATCTATATCCATACTATGCTTTTTATCAATAATAAATAGAAGGAACAAATTACTAATAAAGCAGTAATGTGGGTGAACCTGTCTCATTCTAGCAATAAGTAATACTATGGATAAATGAAGCAACTGGGAAGAAAGAAGGACCCTAGTCATCTCATTAAGAAATGTAATTCCCAGAAATGTTTACTTTTTATAGTATGTACAAGTGTCCTCTTTCACAGCTTGCCATTTCTTAGAAAACAAAAACCTTTTGGTTTAGTTTTTCTTTCTAGCTTGTTTACTTTGTGAGGATCTCTGAAAATGCTCAACTACTGTAGAGTTTCCAGTTTTTCATTTTCAGTTTCCTGTTCAGGTCTTTAGACCATTTACAGAAAGAAAGAACATGTTTCTCTTTCAAATTTCCTGAAGTTAATTTTTTAATTTTGTTTCCTGTGTTCATTTTGTTTATAGTTTTAAATGTTGACCAATCTACCCCTGAAATAGTATATTTCCTAAATAGATTTTTCTTCTCTCGAGGCCAGTTTTTTTTAATGTGCTGGACTGTTTGAATCTGGTCTTTACTGTCCTGCTCTTAATCTCTTTCTTCTATGATAAAATTAAGTACTTAGTAATTCAGTTGGGATTCTACAACAAATTTCTGTTTGTCTACCTGAGATTTAGAAAAATCTTTAAACATTACTCCAACTAAACTCTAGACCAGTTTTTAAATTCAGTTTCTACAGCTCTGACTTCTTTCTACTCTAGCAATTTAAGAGATTTCTTTGCTAAAAAACTGTCAAGAAAGGTAGTGCATTTCAGTGGTATGGTCAAGGAGTAAGTGGAATAGAAAGGCATTTTGGGAAGTATAAAAAGACAAATGTTCAGAGAGGGTAGGTTTCCAAAGGTTTGAGCAGGGGAGTAAAGGAAGGCTGTCTTAGTCATCTTATTTTGAATCTTTGGAATACCAATTAGAGGAGTTGATTATTGAATGTTATTTTTTTCTCATAATTTTTCTGTGTTTATAATTCCTTTGAAAGTGTTAATTTTTACATTTTAAAAGTTGGCCGTAAGTCCTGTTGTTACGCTGTATGTAGTTGTCAAAGTCCCCATTTTTGTAATTTACCGATGTAAGTGCAAGAGTCAAAAGATTATATTGGAAGTTTATAAAAGACACAGAAGTTTTTCCTAGAAAAGGTATGGCCTTGACAAATAAGAAAGAGATCACTAGAGTCAAAAAAAAAAAGGTGTTGGGGTAATTAACTGGAAAGAGATACATTGGGAACTGTTTGGATAATGGAAGTGTTTTAAATGTTAATGAGAGATGTGTTTGAGGTTGGAGGGTATTGTCATATGCCAAAATTCATTTAACTGTATGCTTAAGATCTACTTGTTTACTGGATGTAAATTATTCCTCAATATGATATAAAATGAAAATGAAAGTAAGTGAAAGTAAAGGTCGCTCAGTTGTGTCTGACTCTTTGCGACACCATGGACTGTATAGTCCATGGAATTCTCCAGTCCAGAATACTGGAGTGGGTAGCCTTTCCCTTCTCCAAGGGATCTTCCCAACCCAGGGATCGAACCCAGGTCTCCTGCATTGCAGGTGGATTCTTTACCAGCTGAGCCATAAGGGAAGCCCAAGAATACTGGAGTGGGTAGCCTATCCCTTCTCCAGGGTATCTTCCCAACCCAGGAATCAAACCGAGGTTTCCTGCATTGCAGGCGGATCTTGACCAACTGAGCTATGAGGGAATATGATATGATATAAGTGTGCTTTTAATTTTTTTTTTCCGTTGAGGCATTTTATTTTCATATTTGTATTATCCCTAGAAAAAGAATCCCAGGAATTTCTCTCCTGTGTTTTTATCTTGCTTCTTCATGGTCCGTGATGCCAGCTGAAGTTGTCAGTTCAGTGAAACCATACTGACAGGTTAGGAGCATATTATTCTGCCATTTTTCTAGATCTTTTAGTGGCACCTCAAATCTAGGGGCTGATCACTCCACACTTGTTTGACCTGCCTGTGAGGTTCACAACAGTTTTCTCAACTCTGCAATCATTGATTTCAAATTCACTAGTGTAATCATCGGAGAAGGTGATGGCACCCGACTCCAGTACTCTTGCCTGGAGAATCCATGGACGGAGGAGCCTGGTAGGCTGCAGTCTATGGGGTCCCTAAAAGTCAGACACGACTGAGCAACTTCACTTCCACTTTTCACTTTCATGCATTGGAGAAGGAAATGGCAACCCACTCCAGTGTTCTTGCCTGGAGTATCCCAGGGACAGCGGAGCCTGGTGGGCTGCCGTCCATGGGGTCGCACAGAGTCAGACACGACTGAAGCGACTTAGCAGCAGCAGCAGTGTAATCATGCTTCATTATCATATTAGCACAGACGCTGACTGGAGCAAGCCTAGTAAGAAGCTGGCACTTGCCTCTCCTTTCAGCATTATTGATGCTCTTGAGAACATCAACTGGGACTTTCGTGTGCACCATTATAGCAGCACAGAAAGAGTTTAAAAAATTCTTTTTAACAAATGTGTTCTTACAAACAGATCTTCAGGTCTCTTGACCAAGCAGAAGTTAGGAAGGTGCCCCATAATTAGCCCCACAGTTCATGACCCTGTAATGCTGTCATGAAAGTGAGTGACCCACGGTGAAGTTTGGCCCATCACTCACCTTTGCCTAAATTGGTCACTGATTGTACTCATCTTCAACCTTTAGTGCTTGGGGCCAGTTTGAATTTCACTGGAGGCTTTTCAGACCTACGTGTCCATCCATTCCAAACAGCTCTCCTTTATACAGTGAATGTAAACAAAACAGTTCAGGACAAAACAGAACATGAGACAAAATTTTGCACAAGTAGACTAACAAAAAACAAAGCAAGTAGCTGAAGAATTATGAACTAATGGCAAAAATATGTATTAAATAGTACACTCCAGGCCAAAATCAAAAGCCTAAATTGCCTTATACAAAAACCTACTTGGTATAAATCCTAGAATAACAGATTTAACAGTGTGAGTTCAAGGGACTGATTGGAGCGCCCATCATTGTCGTTACTGACTCATGTGATAGCAAAATCTAAGAACAAACAAGTTGAACACAGGCAGCCCATTCAGTATGCTTGTTTGTCTGAGGGCATCATTTGGAGTGATGCCAGCTGAGGATCTTAAGTGGACTATCAAAGAATGAGCAACACCATTCAATAGCTGAAGTTATTGATTACTTAAGGAAAAGCTACCCTGGTCTGATATTGCCTGCCCTGAACAGAGCAGACTACTAGTCTTACAGAGTCTTTAGGGAATTTCAAAGTCCAAAGATCCACAAACTTTCAAAGGCAGGAATGAATGAATTACCAACTGTAAAAGCAGTGTCAGTCAAGTGAGACAGTTGCTGATTGTTGGCATTTTGCTGGGTGTTCACTGAAGTCTCTCTCTTTTTTTTTTAAGTTATAACAATTGCAAAGAAGTGAATCAAAAAGTGGCACAGCCCAGCTACCTAAAGGATAAAAGATGCAGGGAAATAAGTCTGTTTGTGTTAAAGTTAATTGATTTGCTCTTTGGGATGCTGTTTAGTAAATAATTGACCCCAAAGTTACCATGTTCCCTCTAGCTGGGTTAAGAAACACAAATTTGAAGGTGTCTTTCATTAGAGTCCTAAGTTTATTCTTAAATATTTCTCAAATATTAATGTAGGTCTGTGTGGTTGGATAATGTCTACATGGAACTGAATAGAATTACCACCTAAGTAATCCTATTTTTAAATGACTTTAAAATAAATAAATCTGACTTCAGCTACACATTTACAGAAAACAACTTATTTGTCATAAATTAAATGCACACTACCATGTGGGATATTCTTGAAACTGAAAGGTGGTTCAACTTTTATTTAATATCTTTTTTCATGAAATATCTGGTAAGAACTGTGCAGTTCACAAAAATTAAGGAGACAGTGTTCCAGGACTGGAGAGAAGTGTTTAGGAATGATAAGTTCACTAAGTTTAGAAATAAAATATAGCAACTAGTAAGTGGGAAAATTAGCAACTGACTTTTTTGGTATTTTTTTAATTTGGTCTCTTCCAGCTCCCCCCATCCCCACCCCCCAATTAAGGAATGGAGAAAAATATAGTACGTGATCTATGTATTTAAAGGCACAAGTGAAGGAGAAATTTTTGAAAAGTCGTCCTTGGTATTAAACACGGCATCCTAAGGAGAAATAAAAGGATGGCATGTAGTAGTAGTGTTCGTTGCTCAGTCGTGTCCTGCCCTTTGGCAACCCCATGGACTGTAGCCCTGTTCGAGGCTCCTCTGTCCATGGAATTCTCCAGGCAAGAATACTGAAGTGGATTGCCACTTCCTTCTCTGGGGGATCTTCCCAACCTAGGGATCGAACCCAGGTCTCCTGGGTCTTCTGCGTTGCTGGGAGATTCTTTTACCATCTGAGCTACCAGATAGATAAAGCACAGGATTTCTTCCAAGAGTATGGACCAGAAGGAAAGAACATATAAAGAGGTTTAATACAAAGAAATATGTCAAAGTGAGCCCATTATTAATTGACTGACGTTCAGAAGTAAGAGGCTATCAATAATAGGCTGATCACAGAAGCATATTCACTAAAGTAAATGGTTATTGGTGGGTTAAATGTGTTCAGACCAGTCCTGGTATTGTGTTACTATAAGTAAAGAACTGTCATCTCTTGATTGAAGAGGATTTAAAGCCTGGTCTGGTGGCTACTTTTGTACCATAGCCACTGGCAAATTATTATTTTTTTCCCTAGAAATGTGGGAGCTTTGTATTCTCATGTTATTCCCCATCCTGGAAACTTTCAGGAGCTTCTTTCTCTCTCAATAGTAAGCTGAAATTTTAAAATGATGAGCCTTGCTATGGATTGTTTCTTTTGGGTTTTATGTTTATTTGATTTCCCCTGTTTCATCATACCGAACACTCAGTAGACTTTTATCGGTCTGGACACTCATGTTCTTGAGATTTACTTTTGATTCTCTCTGCCACCCCAACCACACACCACCCTCAACCTTCTCTCACACACACACGCACACAAACTTCAGTAATAGATATTTGGTCAACTTTCTCTGCTAACTCATTTACCATTTATGTATCTCAGAGGCCAGCAAGTTTTTTCTGTGAATGCTTCATATTAATAGTAAATATTTTAGACTCTGTGGACCAGATAGCTTCTGTTGTAAGGACTTAACTCTGCCATTACAAGACAGCAGCCACAGACAATACACAAATGAATGGATGTGGCTGTATTTCAATAAAGCTTTATGTACAAAAACAGGGGGTTGGATTTGTTTGCAAATCCCTCGTCTGTCCTGTTCATCTTTACCAGAAAGTTAGCTCAGTTGAGGGCAGGAATTTTATTTGCTGTTCATTGGGGATATCCTTGTACTTCATTGGGGATATCCTTGTACTTCATTGGGGATATCCTTGTACTTCATTGGGGATATCCTTGTACTTAGTAGACCTCAAGTACTTGTGATTCAGGATTACAGGTGGTTCAGAAAAGAGATAACATGTCTATCACTGCCATCTTTTAGCCAACAGAATGCCCCTTAATGCAGTTTTTCAGTGCCCCCCCTTTTTTCTTGATAGAGTATTTTATAGTAACTGAATATAGGATAGGACTAAGAATCACGTCTAGAATTCTGCAATTTCTTTCTTGTGATGTTTTATAAAGAGCCCTACCAGTAGCATCTTTTAGTAAGTTTGTTTATGAAATGCTCCATCTTGGTATGGTATAGCAGTCATTTTAAATAAATGCTTGAATGTTTTGTTTATATAAGAGGCACATGAATGCAAAGATATTACTTAAGAATTCTTTTTTTTTTTTTCTTAATAAGGTACTAGCTTTTACAAGTTTGCACCATGCGTGAGTATAAGCTAGTCGTTCTTGGCTCTGGAGGCGTTGGAAAATCTGCTCTGGTAAGACATTCTCACTGTACCCAAGCTATTCACTCTTAAGACATGTTCTTTTTCTGTTGAATGTTAGGGTTTGCTTATTTTTTTTGTTAAGGTGAAATCTCATTGATTTTAGAAGTAATATATTTTTCTTATAATTTAGTCAACTTTTAGTTGTATCTGAGTAGATCATATTCTCTCTTCAACATGGGCTCCAGACCAGAATACAATTTGGACTTAAGCCCAGTTTGGACTTCAGCACATACAAGCCTATGTCTGTCTGCATTTCAGAGCAAGATAGAAATAAATTTTGGTCCATTTCATTGTGAGTCGGCTTAAAATATAAATTTTATGTTATAAAAATTGAATAACTATATTTTTAAAACTTTTTTCAAAGTTTACCTTTGACTGTCCCACAGTGTTTTTTATATCAAGAAATAGTAAAGTAAGAAGGAAGACACAACTTGACAATGGTAGGTAGGAAGGGGAGAAACTTAGGGGAAGAAACTTGGTGAATAGTTCAGAGTTCAGCAAAGCCCCACCTCAAGATAGACTGACCATCTTACTTTGCCATTTATTTGTCACATAAACACCCAGCACAGAATTTGACTTGCTTGGATCAAACTGAGAAGTGTGTACAAAGGAGTATGAACTGTGTTTTCATTTGTAAATATATCCAAAGTGATGGGGAGGCATTGTGAGTGTGCACGTATGTGTGTTCACCAAATAATTAGCCACTTTCTAACTAAAATTCACATTTAGGCCCTAAAACTGAAATAGGAACCATTTAACAATTTTTAAATATATGAGCTCTAAATTTAGACCTACCCATAACAGAATGTTATGATTATTAATTTTTAAAAAAAGCTTTCTGAAGTAATTTTCCCACCAAATATTTACGTTCAAAGGTAGTTGTGGTTATTTTTTTTTTTATCAGTGGTATAACTACTTAAGTGAAATTAATATTTTTGAATGTGCAGACTTGGATTTGTTCTTTTTGAGGGAGTATAATGGTATGTTAATTTTTTTCAGACTGTACAGTTTGTTCAAGGAATTTTTGTTGAAAAATATGATCCTACGATAGAAGATTCTTATAGAAAGGTATGTACTTTAGAAGGCCTTTGCTTTCAACTTTACTGTAAACATAAATTATTGTTTTTAGCTTAATAAATATTAAATGTTGTCTATAGAGTATAGGATGAGGAACAGAGTTAATTTATAAAATTAGTGGGTAGAACTCACATCTGACTATTTCCTGGCATTGCATGTTTACCAAGAATCTTAATCACTCTTGCTTTATCTCTCTTTCTTGCTCACAAAGAATTTTAGGTTTACACTGACCCCCAAGTTGTAATTTGTTGCTATTTGACTTTAGAGTGGAGACATCCACTTCAGGTGGTAGTTCCATGTTTCTCCCCTCTTTCTGCCCACCAAAGACTTGAATGACTCTCAGGCTCCCTGCTTTTTATATAAAGATGTAAGTACAAAAGTCTCCCTAACCTTCCTATTTACAATTCCTTGAGAAAGTTCCACTGCTCATAATAGTAGAAAAGTTTATTTCTAAGTTCATTTATATAACACGTGACAATAAAACTTAATATGCAGACATTTTTAATTTAGAAGGGAGAGAATTACCCGCCACCTTAAAGCAGCCAGCCTGGCCCCTGCTGCGGTGCAGACACTGTGTTTCCATTCCTCTTCTGTGTCCACAGTCTGCTAAAACTAGAAACCCTTTCTGGACCCCAGCTCTGAGGCAGCATTACTCTTTTTTCTGCATCTGTATCTTTTTTTCCTAGGAAATGTTAGGTTTAAAGGGTAACAGGGATATATAGATATATAATTTATTTGATAGCTGTCCTTCCTTGCTACCAAAAACTTTGTTCCAATATAGTGAAGGGGATGTAGTTATAAGCAAAAGGAAAGTATATCTAAAGCGTGGCAGAATTTATATAGTTACTTCTGACATTATTGGAACTATTACTGCATTAAATAAAAATTTTTTGAGCTGATTTGAAATTATTTCCTCTCCAGAGTTAACTGCTGAGTAATTCACATTGAGGTTGGAGCTTGTATATCTTGTAGATATCCTTATATTAAATTGAGAACTCATGGTTTTTACACTTAATGCAGTTTGAGGGTCAGTAGACTTTAGTTATCCAGCTATTTTTTTCTCCTGTTTCATTAAAGTATGTATTACTTGAGATTAGTATCAAAGTTGCTATAATCTGTGTCTGTTTTAAATATCGTATTAATATTATACATATTAAAGTAGTCTTATATACAGGAAAAAAAATGAAGATCTACCTTAATTTCCTCCCTAGCAAGTTGAAGTAGATGCACAGCAGTGTATGCTTGAAATCTTGGATACTGCAGGAACGGTATGTAAAACAATACCAAAGTATATGCATAACTTGTGCAGTATTGACCTTATAAATGCTAGCATTCTTATAGACAAACATTATTTAAAACTAAGGCTTGCATTAAATCTTAAAGCTGTCTTATCCTCTTGAATTCTTTTCTTGTGTGCATGGGTCATTTACTGAAGAAATAAGTAGAAAATTTGTATGAAAATTTTCATACCTTCACTACTACTTTTAATGTAAGTTAGACTATATTTCCATATATTGAGTAATGTGGAAAATGCCTGAGATTCCTCAGTGACTGTGAAGTATTTTGAATAGTATCTTTCATCCTTCAGTATATTTACAGAACAGCTAGATCTGATGGTATCTGAAAGTGAAGGGAAGATTTACTCTGGATGTGTGGTATTCGTTCATCTAATGTTTGAGTACCTGATACATGTTGTGGCTTGTATTCTTACACTCAAAAGCTTACAGTCTAGCGAAAGAGGAAGTGTGGGAAAATGGCACCATATAGGTAACTTGCTGGCGGACCTCGGATAACTGGAGCATTGTGAGCTAGCTGTGAGTAACGGTGATTCGATTTGGGTGCCTTCCATATGGTGTCTTGAAAAGCTGCTTTCAAGCAGCATTTGAAGATGGGACATTTCCACTTGAGTGCATTTACTGCACATAAATCTGCCCTGGTGTATTATTTTTAAATAAAACACTTATTTCTTGAAATACCAATTTTTCAAATAGCCACAGACTACAGTTTTAAGAGATGTTACATAACACTACTACATTCTTTGAGCTCTAATTATAGACTTTGAAAATTGTCAAATTAACTGTCAAAACATTATTTTTTTAAAATGATTCTTTTCTTTCGACTGTAGGAACAATTCACAGCAATGAGGGATTTGTACATGAAAAATGGACAAGGCTTTGCGTTAGTTTATTCCATCACAGCACAGTCCACATTTAATGATTTACAAGATCTGAGAGAACAGATACTTCGAGTTAAAGACACGGATGATGTAAGATGGCTTCATAATAAATATATTTTCTTTCAAACACTTATTGTAGTGATATCCGATTTAAAAGTTTGAATTTAAATCCAATTTAAACTTCATCTATTTTGAGGAGTTTGTTTTTCAAAAGCTTTTTCTTTGAAAGGGAAAAACGTACCTTTAACACTACATATAGTGTAAAAAGTGAGAAATACCTTCCTCTTGTGTAAAATAAAATCTATATCCTTCCTATTTTTTTCCCTTCATATTTTTAAATCTTGCATTTGGTGGAGAAGGGGGAGAGGTGTCAGTGGCAAATATTACTAATAGAGCAGATGACGTTCTGGTAGATTTAAGAGCCTTTTTAATAGGAATCAGAACAACATGTGAACACATCTCAAACAACTATGACAGAAGGAGCAAGAAAGCCAATAAATATATTCAATTCTAATGTTAAGTAACATGCCCCTTCCGAGTACACCATAATGGAGTTTAACCCTGTAGGAAACTACAAAAGGTTTTTTTAAATTACTCTTCACGCTATGTATATAAATTCATCTTGCATCAGAATCACCTGTAGAGCTAGTTAAAACAGATTGCCAGGTCCCACTCCCAGAGTTTCTGATTCAGTAGGTCTGGAATAGGGCTCAGAAATTTGCATTTCTAACATATTTCCAGGTGGTATTGGTGCTACCGGTCTGGGCATCACACTTTCAAGAACCACTGTACTAGGTATAGTTTAATTATAGCAAATATTTCTAGAGCTTGGGAGCACCTATTAGAAATATCCTAATTTCCTGGACTTCTGAAGCAGGAGGACTTTGGGGGGGGGACCTTAACATACTTAGGGCTTCCCTGGTGGCTCAGACAGTAAAGCATTTATCTACAATGCAGGAAACCTGGGTTCGATCCCTGGGTCGGGAAGATTCCCTAGAGAAGGAAATGGCAACCCACTCCAGTACTGTTGCCTGGAAAATCCCGTGGACAGAGGAGCTTGTTGCAGGCTACTGTCCATGGGGTCGCAAACAGTTGGGAACGACTGAGAGACTTCACTTTCTTTCTTTTCTTTCTTTAACATACTTAAAGCAGCTTTAGTTGGTAAAGCTGTTTCACCAGTGTCTCTGGTGACTACTATAGTTTTCTATCAGTTACATTAAACAGTGAATTTATTAGTATAATACTAGGTATCTGTTCCTTAAAAAGCCACAAATCTTGATTTTCTAGTTTGGATTTTTTCCAAAACTAGAGAGCCAATCTCTAAAGGATTAATAGGAGTTTTACAGAATAAGGATTATTTTTCCCTGTAGTGTCCAAAAACATGATTAATATGGTCTATATTTTTAGTAAATTAAGGTGATTTTAATTTTTGGCTTTTCATTTAGACTATATGAAAAGCTAAAAATTCTACCTTGAATTTTATCTACCTTCTAAATTTCTCCTTTTTTGTGTTATGAAATTGAGAATGAGTTATTTGATAAATACTTGTTAAGAAACCAAAAAATCTGAAATTGATTTATGTCTCTTGGAGAAACACTTTAAAATTTTGGAATATATTGACTTTTTATGATATTTCCTTTTTAAAAGGTTTTGTGTTTTCTTACTATAATTAGTTTGTTGTGAGGAACTTCCCTGGCAGTCCAGTGATTAAGTCTGTGCTTCCACTGCAAGAGCATGGCTTCAGTCCCTGATCAGGGAGCTAAGATCCTGCGTGCTGCACAGGGTGCCTAAAATAAAAGTCTGTTTTGATAACAATTTTCAGGTTTTTCTTCCCTCTTTTATAAGTAGATCATAGCTAGTTTTCTAAAAAACCCTTATGTGACAAGTTCTTAAGTTAATTGTTAATGCTTTTATATTTAACTATCAGTTTTAGTACACCTTATTAATTTAGTGTTTTTCTCTGGCATAAAATAAAATCTAATCCTTATGGTTGACTCTTAGAATTTTGACTTGAATTTATGTAGCGTATTTGTTTACTTATTTGTTTTTACCCGTTTAGGTTCCAATGATTCTGGTTGGTAATAAGTGTGACTTGGAAGATGAAAGAGTTGTAGGAAAGGAACAAGGTCAAAATCTAGCAAGACAGTGGAACAACTGTGCATTCTTAGAATCCTCTGCAAAATCAAAAATAAATGTTAATGAGGTATGGTGTAATAGAACTCTTGATTTGGAATTTAGCATTCAGAATTAATGGAAAATAATGAGTGTATATTAACACAACCCCAAGTTAATTAAATATGTTAATTAGCATGCTAACAAGCAATACTACTATTTGAGCCTCTTTATTAAACACTGGTGGTACAGTAGAATTTACCATAAAATGAGGTAAGATTAGATGGAAAAGAATAGGGGTGGGGAAGACAGATTTAATCTTCAGATGTATGAACAATGTTACGTAAAAGATGAAGACAAATTCAAGAAGGCATGAATGGCTCTTGCCTTAAAGGAACTTAAAATTATGTTGTAGAATAAGAATACATAGAGTCAAAGAAGAGTAAAGGATTGTTTTGGATGATGGTAAATGTTCTGACTAAACTAAGGTTTCTGCAGCTACTCAGTATTTACTTTAAGGAGAATGATGTTAGCCCTCCCAAAAAATAAACAGAAAAGCACTTGACAATTACAGGAATACCTGGCTTTACTCTCATTCCTTAAATGAACAGAATATTTGCTTTCTGGAGAAGAGTTATGGAAAGTTCAATTTTTTTCATTGTACTCTCTCACTTGTAGTTTTGGGTGGGGGGGTTTTCCCTGCAAATCAAAATAAAAAATTAATAAATGTTTGCAGATCTTTTATGACCTAGTGCGACAAATTAACAGAAAAACTCCAGTGCCTGGGAAGGCCCGCAAAAAGTCGTCATGTCAGCTGCTTTAATATACTAAATGCATTGTAGCTCTGAGCCAGGTATGTTAATTTATCTTTTCTTCTGTTTTGTTTGTTTCCTCTAATTTTTAACCTCAACTTTATTAAAGGTCCAAAAAGCAAGTATAGAATTTTCTGTTGTAGAAAACAAATGGTTACTTCTTATGAGTTAATATGATATCCTAGTAATTGAAATAATTATTTCACTTATATATGATCATGAGAAGTAAGTTATTCCACATAAGTATTCTAAATGAGTTTATCCAGTATATACTCACGTCTCAGTGGGTCACTGGTTTGTGCTGACAACATAGTGATGATCAAAACCAATCTTCTCTGCTCTCTTTGTTGCCTTAAGCTAATTAAGGTCTAGTGTAAAAGTCAGACAGATCATTGCAAAATACTATAAATGCTGTTGGCGGAATAAATGCAGCATGTTACCGATAATTAAAACCCCTGACATCATGTAGCACACAAAGTACTACCTACATGTTACTTGAATTCTCACAATTCTGTGTGGCAGAATTATTATAATTCCCATATTACAGATGAGTGAACTGAGGCACAGAAACATTGTTCAAGCCCTATAGTTAGTGAATAGCAGAGTCAGAATTGAATCTAATGATCTGAGTACATGGCTCAGAATTTGAACTGATTCCCAAAGTCCATAATTAGTCACTATGCTATTATGGGTACTATCAAGAGTATTTAATTGGGGTACCAAACCAGTCAGATGTGAACTATGGATTCAGGGAAAATCTCAGAGTGAAAGCATCCAAGTTGAAATCAGATGGAAAAGTAGAAATTAGAGGGTGAAGAGTTCCTGGGCAGAGAGAACCATGGATACAACCTTGAGATGAGACAGCAAAGGAAAATTGAGCAAACATCACTATAACATAGTCTTTGAAAACAGTTATATCAAATGAGTTAATACTTTCAAAGTAGTTAGTTCAGTACCTGGCACCATGGTAAACCCTCATCTGTTAGCTGCTGTTTGCCAAGTATCATTAAGCCATATTTTTTTTTTTTACTGTATTCTTACCCTTGGGAGTTTCGGATGTTACTACCTCTGCTTCTTCCCATGTTAAATGACCCTGTACAACCATAGTACTCTGATTCTGTCGTTTTCTAGAGTTTTGTCCCTACTCTCCACTTACGGTTTTCTGCTTAGAGATACAACTTTTCATTTTTTATATCCTCTCCTTTCCAACCACTTGCCCTTTCTTAACAGCACACTTATGCCTGAGCTCACATTGCCATCTGTCCTTTACAACTTGCTCTATTCGATCTGCTAAGATTTAGAAAACTTAGGAAACTCATTCAGTCTCTAAACGAGGGCTTAAAGTTCAAAGCATTTGTGGAAATTATTTCATCAGCCACATCTATATTAACATTCTGGAGCAAGTCTGATTCCCAGAAAACCAATATAAAAAGGAAGGATTTTTTTAGCCCAGGCATATGTACAGAAAATCATCCAAAGTAAATAAATAAATGACAGACTGATGAATGCTGATTTTACCCTTTTAAGTTTAGTTAGATAAGATTTTAGTGTAATAACAGCCTTTTCTGACATTTCTCTTTAAGTAGGATCTGTTTTATAGAATTAATATATATATAACTGTCAACTGTAGAGAGCCTTCATGAAATAAATTTATTTTATTGACTTCTCTACACCAGCTTTTTAGCCACTTACTGGAAGAGTAGGGAAGAAAAGTCTTGGAAAGCTTGGTTAGATGTGCATTCTGTACTCATGATGTCATTCTAGGATTATAAACACTCTTACAGACCAGCCATTTTGTTAGTATTGCTGTCTGTTTGATTCTAGTCAAGTCGACTTGATGTAAAATTTTAATATGGGGTTTTGTTTTTGTTTTTAGTTTTCCTGCTTTTAATCTTTGAGAGGTAATACAAAGAAATTTGTATTTAAGTACATTCAACTTCCACTTCAGTGGCATTTAAGAAGGCAGCAGAATATATCTATCCGTGCTTTGCTGTGAATCATAGTACATGGTCATAATGTAATGATGAGGATAGGAAGCTGTATTATATTTATTTCTGACACTTTGGCACTGTTGTCTTAATACGTCCTTTTGATCTTTAGTGTGCTATTTACAACCTGTGTTTTCAATTAATTTTCTCCTTTTGACAGGTCTGAAGAACTGTTGCCCAATTCAACAGTGCCAGCATTCCAACTTTGTTAAACCTACCAACATCTTAAATGGACTTTCTGTGGTGGTACCCTTTAAGAGGCGGATGAAAACTACTACATCAGTTTGCACATTCTAATCACTTTCCAGTATCACAGAGAGATTTTTACTTATATAATAGTCCTAGAGTATGCAGCTGGTAAAACCAGAGGCTACAATCCAGTATTACTGCTAAGAGACATTTTTCATCCACCAATGTTGTACATGTATGAAAATGGTGTACTGTATACTTTAACACACCCCATACTTTGTATTGGAGAGTACAATAATGTAAATCCTAAAAGCACCACTATTTTAGCATAATAAAAGAAAGTCCAAAGAGCTCCTATATAGACTACTCCAGATAACTTTGCTTCTTTGATACTTGTAGCTTATTGTAATTTTTTTTTAAGAAATTCAAGGTCATTATCATTGTATTGTACAAATAAGCGCTTTGATTAACACAGCTATATAGTTTTTTTAATTTTTAAAAAACCTGTGGAGACAGTGATCTTGTCTTTAAAATATGATAGTCCTTTCAGTATAATGTCTTAGATTAAAGACGTTGCCTTTAATATCTGTTGGGAAGGAAATGTCCAGACTTTTCAAATCTTTTATTATATGTTTCCTTTTTTGTTTACATAGGGAACAATGTTTATAGTTGTGTGTACAGTGGGGGTCTACAACAAGAAGTGTATATTTTCAAACAATTTTTTAATGATTTAACAATTTTTGTAAATCATTTTCAGGCTTCTGCAGCTGTAGATTCTCACTGTGAATCCCCTGCTTGCTCATGCATAAGTGTATTTGCAATACCAAATATACAGGTTTAGTATTTTTGCCTGTTAGTGATTGTTTCCCATGTGTAACGTTTTGGTTGAGATGTTAAATGGTGGAAGAGTACTGTGGATGTGAATGTGGGAAGTAATTTTAATCATGTGTAATTGGTCACAAGGCCTAAGTTGCAGTAACTATTGCTGTTTTATTTAACAATGCCTTGTTGCTTTGTATGCATTAACGTTTGGGTGTAAAGATTGTGTGTCTATCCAACAGGGAGCCACAGTATTTAAATTGACCAACCTAATGTTACAACTACTTTTGAGGTGGCCAAATGTAAACTAAAAGCCTTAATTAAAGTGGTGCAATTTTGTATAACTTAGCATCAGTAGTTCAATAAATTTGGATTGCCATGCAAGGGCTTGCATTATAATTACTTGCCACTTGAATGTGTTTTGTGTAATATTTAACAGTGCTAGTTAAATAAATATGGGTTTAACTTCTTTTTAAATGTGATAGGTGCATTTTGCATAGTGTGGTTTCATAATTTAATGTTTGGGCAAGCCAGATTCATTTATTAATTACAGAAACGATGAGAGAGAAATGTCAGGTATTTTTCTTAGTATTGTTTGAATATCCACATAACCATGTTTTGAATTTTTCCTTTGGAAAGAGTTCTGTAAATCAAGCAATATTACTTACAAACGTATGCCTTCTGGGTAGTGTTCAGTAGCTCTTTGAGGTATAGGAGAAAGAATTGAAAATACTTCAGCAGGTGTTACACTTACAGATTTTTTTAAACTAGAGGATGCAATTACACTTATGGTCATAAAAATCTTTTAATGAAGTGGACTCAAGTACTACTTTTTATATAATGGGTCTTTGTCTCAGATGTGCTGTAATTCCATTCTTTTTTGAAATCTGTAAATGAATCTTAAACTTTCTCAAAATATTTTCCAGCCACGGGAGAATATCAGCAGTTAATTAGTAATACCATCTAATTTAGGGATGTCTGTTAATCCCTTAGATACATTTCGAAGCTTTTATTTTAAAAAGAAATCTTATTCCTTACATATTTAACTCACAGAGTTCCATGTATTTAAAGGTTCAGTGTATCTAAAGAAAAAACTGTTGTTCTCTCAGAAATCCCACTTAACCCACTTGTTTTGGCAGGATTGTTTTTATTTATAGTCATTGGGAGAAAATTAAATCTGAAAAAAGTGGCATTGTGGAGCATTGAAATCACTTCAATTTGTTATGTCCTGTTATATCTCTGGTCCTTTTGGGGGGCACCACCATTAATTCAGGTACTTTAATAAATGTTTGTTGCCTACCAGCTATGTGCCAGGCTGAATTCTAGGCTCTTAAACACAGATAAATATTCAACAGATAAACTCAAGCAATTTCTATATCTGAGGATAGAGCAGAAACCAAGGTCAATTTAGGACCCTGCCCTCCTTAGAATTTATACTCCATTTAGGGTTTTTCAGTGTGCTAGATAATGAGTTTTCCCCTCATATTATGGGATTTTTAGCACCATCTCTAGACTCTACCCACTGGATGTAATACCACCCCCAAGTTGAAACAACCAGAACTATCTCCAGATATTGTCAGGTGTCCTTAAGTTAGATTCAGGGAAGAGGGAGAGGGGTATTGAAGGGCAAGATTGCCCCAGCTGAGAACTGTCAATCTGTTGGGAACCAGAACATTAATTATAGATAAGGGTTAGGGATACAGAGTGGACAGCTTACTATAGTTAATAAGAACATGGGCTCTGGAACCATATTTCCTGGATTTCTAATCCTTGCTCTGCCACCTCCTAGCATGAAAGCCTGGGTAGGTTCCTCAGTTGCTTTATCTGTAAAACGGAATGTTAGTAACATCTATTTCATAGGCTTTAAAGGGGCTTCCCAGGTGGTGCTAGTGGTAAAAACCCTGCAACATAAGAGATGCGGGTTCGATTCCTGGGTTGAGAAGATCCCCTGGAGAAGGACAACCCACTCCAGTATTCTTAACTGGAGAAACCCATGGACAGAGAAACCTGGTGGGCTACAGTCCATGGTTCACAGTCGGACACAACTGAGGCGACTTAGCATGCATGCACAAAGAGAGTGAAGTACTTGGCCAGTGTCATCCTCCAGGTCAGTATTTGTGTTGTTTCTTATTTTGTATCCTGCTAACAGAAATAGGGCTGGGGTTTGGCAAATGCACCATTTGTCTCCTATACAAAATAACTGCAGCTTAGGAATGCAAATAATGGACTTTTCTGGTGCTTAATGCGGGGGGGGGGGGGGGGGGGGGGGGACTAAAAATAAGTCAAAAAACTTGAGTTCTTTTTCATGTCCCCAAGGATACTTGGAGAAAGGTTTAAGTTTTTGGAGAAAACAGTGGTATTTCACTTTTTTCTAAAAAGTGTAAAAACCCTGTTTTAACTTTCATGTTGATTCAGCTCTTTTTCTTAAATGTATAGTCTTTACCACATGTGGATATTATGAGTAGGAAGTTTTAAAATCTCTATTTATGAAAATGTTTGCTTTTTTAAAAGTCATCTTTAGATGTGGGGCAGCAAACTTAGAATCAGTACTTTTTAGTGCAACATTTTTTATTCTAGTTTATCTGTTTTTCATTGAATTTAATCCTTATCTATTATTCTACCTCTTTAAATCATGAAGTGTAGAGTTTGTTAGTATTTTATAATTAATACTCCTATGACCTTGTCTTAGAAATCAGTGTTTGCAGTTTTATCTCTCAAACTAACAATGAGCCTTAAATTGTGACTTATAAGACTCAAAAAATTTTAATCCATTCTGTAATTTGTTACAGTGCATCCATACATCTGGTATTTTGTGACTGCATGAGAGAAGTGAAATAGATTGAAAATAGAACTAAACTTCTGTTCCCTTAACTGACCATTAAAAGAAGAATGTATGAGTCCTTGTTATGATATTGATGATACTTGTCAAAACTCTAAACCTGTTAATGAAACAACTAAGTTTGTAGGCTTAACATTAGTTTATCTTTGAAAGGTACAAATAAAATACTGCTAAATAGGTCAGTTTTCTTAATTCTGCAGAAGCATTCCATATGTTGCACATACTCTGAACTTGGTCCCTTAAAATCCTTTGGGTTACCTATAGATTACTGACCTTGGAAATGATTTATTTTTTCCAAAATTAGGGGTATCCACGCACATTTTGTATCATAAAGCATCAACAAACGCATTTGGTATCATATTTACTATGTTCCAGGCACTGTTTACTATGCTAGTGTGGATAGAGCAGGGATGTTCTGTCCTCACAGAGCTTAGATTCTACTGGAGGAGAGGGAGTCATCAAATGAGCATTAAATATCTCAGAACTTTCATTTGGGACAATTGAATGATTTAGGAAAGCATAGTATCATTTAATGTGTATAAAGATTTTATCATTTATCGGCAGAATTGTCTGAAAGGGTATGGAGAGAATTTTTACTGTTCTTTTGTTGTGTTACAAAACAGTCAACCTGATTTTTAACCTTACAAAAGCAGGTTAAACTTAGTTTAACCTGATTTTCCTTATACAATGTCTTAAATGCAAAATTATCTATATTTAGTGTTTGAGTCAGAACACAGCTTTTTTTTCCTGAAAACTAAATAATGCAGATTCTACAAAATTTGAATATGAATAATGTATTCAGTTACATCAAAAGGTTATAGGAGTTTTCAAAAGCCTTCAGTGTTTTTGTCATCTGTCATTATTACTCACTCAAATTTCTATTTATAGTGTGTTACTTTATGTCCCCTGGGAGAACTAAGTTCATAATGGGAAATTCTGTTACTGTCAAACTTCTGAATAAGAAAGGTGCTGTGCTTGGAGGAGAGGGGAGTAGCAAAAAGTAAATGAGAGAATAAACCCAGTCCCTGTTGCCAAGTTTCTTAATGCTTCAGTGGTGGGGAAGGCCAGTCAGAATAAGCAAAAATCCAATACCTCATTTCTAACCACAGAGTTCATGCTCCGTTATCCATACTAATCCAAGTGACTAACATAAAAAATTGTATTTTGCTTTAAAATGTATGGACTGTTGATTTATATTTCTCTTTTATTCAGGTCAGTGTTAATTAGATTCTCAGAGCAGATCAACCAGTGATGGAAAACTAGACAGAAAGAAATGAGGGTCTTTACATACTGGAAATGGAGAAGATAAAGTAGTACAGAGGGGGTAGTTTCTAGAGAGCTGCTCTGCTGTTCTAAATGGGAGTAAAGGAAAGCAGTGTAATTTTTTTTCAAACTTAATTGAAGGAAAATCGCCTCACAGTATTAATATTGTGTTGGCCTCTGCCATACATCAACATGAGTCAACCATAGGTATGTGTGTGTGTGTATATACATACATATATATATATATATATCCTCTCCCTTCTTAATGCCCCTCACACGTCTTACCCTCGAGTCCCGGTTTGAGTCCCTGAGTCGTATAGCAGATTCCCATTGGTTATCCGTTTTACACATGGTGGTATATATCCTTCCATTATTCTCTTCATTCAGCCCACCCTTCTGCTAGCCCATGTCCATAAGTCTGTTCTCTATGTCTGCATTGCCATTTTTGCCCTGTAAATAGGTTCATCAGTACCATCTTTCCAGATTCTATATATATGCATTAATACACAGTATTTGTTTTTCTCATTCTGACTCAGTTCAGTTCATTCATTCGTGTCCGACTCTTTGCAACCCCACGGACTGCAGCACGTGAGGCCTCCTTGTCCATCACCAACTCCCAGAGTTTATTCAAGCTCATGTCCGTTGAGTCGGTGATGCCATCCAACCATCTTATCCTCTGTCGTCCCCTTCTCTACCCACCTTCAGTCTTGCCCTGCATCAGGGTCTTTTCAAATGAGTCAGTTCTTCGCATTACTGGAGTTTCAGCTTCAGCGTAAGTCCTTCCAATGTATACTTAGGACTGACTTCCTTTATGATTGACTGGTTGGAGCTCCTTGCAGTCCAAGGGACTGTCAAGAGTCTTCTCCAACACCACAATTCAAAAGCAAAAGTGCCAGTTCTTTGGCACTCAGCTTTCCTTATAGTCAAACTCTCACATCCATACATGACTACTAGAAAAACCATAGCCTTGACTAGACGGACCTTTGTTGGCAAAGTAATGGCTGTCTAGGTTGGTCATAACTTTTCTTCCAAGGAGCAAGCATCTTTTAATTTCATGGCTGCAGTCACTGTCTGCAGTGATTTTGGAGCCCAAGAAAATAAAGTCTGTCGCTTTTGCCAGTGCTTCCCCATCTATTTGCCATGAAGTGATGGGACCAGATGCCATGATCTTAGTTTCCTGAATGTTGAGTTTTAAGCCAACTTTTTCACTCTCCTCTTTCACTTTCATCAAGAGGCTTGTTATTTCTTTTTTGTTTTTCTGCCTTAAGAGTGGTGTCATCTGCATTTCTGAGGTTATTGATATTTCTTGCAGCAATCTTGATTCCAGCTTGTGCTTCCTCCAGCCCAGCGTTTCTCATGATGTACTCTGCATAGAAGTTAAATAAGCAGGGTGACAATATACAGCCTTGACATACTCCTTTCCCAATTTAGAACCAGTCTGTTGTTCCATGTCCAGTTCTAACTGTTGCTTCCTGACCTGTATACAGGTTTCTCAAGAGGCAGGTCAGGTGATCTGGTATGCCCATCTCTTTCAGAATTTTCCACAGTTTATTGTGATCCACACAGTCAAAGGCTTTGGCATAGTCAATAAAGCAGAAATAGATGTTTTTCTGGAACTCTCTTGCTTTTTCGATGATCCAGTGATGTTGGCAGTTTGATCTCTGGTTCCTCTGCCTCCTCTGCCTTTTCTTAATCCAGCTTGAACATCTGGAAGTTCATGGTTCATGTACTGTTGATGCCTGGCTTGGAGAATTTTAAGCATTACTTTACTAGCGTGTGAGATGAGTGCAATTGTGCGGTAGTTTGAGCATTCTTTGGCATTGCCTTTCTTTGAGATTGGAATGAAAACTGACCTTTTCCAGTCCTATGGCCACTGCTGAGTTTTCCAAATTTGCTGGCATTTTGAGTGCAGCATTTTCACAGCATCATCTTTTAGGATTTGAAATAGCGCGACTGGAATTCCATCACCTCCACTAGCTTTGTTTGTAGTAATGCTTTCCAAAGTCCACTTGACTTCGCACTCCAGGATGTCTGGCTCTAGGTGAGTGATCACACCATGGTGATTATCTGGGTCATGAAGATCTTTTTTTATAGTTCTTCTGTGTATTCTTGCCACCTCTTCTTAATATCTTCTGCTTCTGTTAGGTCCATACCATTTCTGTCCTTTATTGTGCCCGTCTTTGCATGAAGATTTCCTGTGGTATCTCTAATTTTCTTGAAGAGATCTCTAGACTTACCCATTCTATTGTTTTCCTTTATTTCTTTGCATTGATCACTGAGAAAGGCTTTCTTTCCTTCCTTGCTATTCTTTGGAACTCTGCTTTCAAATGGGTATATCTTTCCTCTTCTCCTTTGCCTTTCGCTTCTCTCTTTTCTCAGCTATTTGTAAGGCCTCCTAAGACAACCATTTTGCCTTTTTGCATTTCTTTTCTTGGGGATGATCTTGATCCCTGCCTCCTGTACAATGTCACGAACCTCTATCCATAGTTCTTCAGATACTCTGTCTATCAGATCTAATCCCTTGAATCTATTTGTCACTTCCACTGTATAATCATAAAGGATTTGATTTACGTCATACCAGAATGGTCTAGTGGTTTTTCCGTACTTTTCTTCAATTTAAGTCTGAATTTGGCAATAAGGAGTTCATAATCTGAGCCACAGTCAGCTCCCCGTCTTGTTTTTGCTGACTGTATAGAGCTCCATCTTTGGGTGCAAAGGATATAATCAATCTGATTTTGGTATTGACCATCTGGTGATGTCCAGGTATAGAGTCTTCTCTTGTGTTGTTGGAAGAGGGTGTTTGCTATGACGAGTGTGTTCTCTTGGCAAAACTATTAGCCTTTGCCCTGCTTTATTCTGTACTCCAAGGCCAAATTTGCCTGTTACTCCAGGTATTTCTTAACTCCATACTTTTGCATTCCAGTCCCTTACAGTGAAAAGGACATCTTTTTTGGGTGTTAGTTCTAGAAGGTCTTGTAGGTCTTCATAGAACCATTCAGCTTCTTCAGCATTACTGCTCAGGGCATAGACTTGGATTTCTGTGATAGTGAATGGTTTGCCTTGTAAACAAACAGAGATCATTCTCTCGGTTTTGAGATTGTACCCAAGTACTGCATTTCAAACTTTTGACTGTGATGGCTACTCCATTTCTTCTAAGGGATTCTTGCCCACAGTAGTAGATATAATGGTCATCTAAGTTAAATTCACCCATTCCAGTCTATTTTAGTTCGATTGCTAATATTTGCCATCTCTTGTTTGATCACTTCCAATTTTCCTTGATTTCATGGACCTAACATTCCAGGTTCCTATGCAATATTGCTCTTTCTGACTGACTTCACTGTATAATGGGCTCTGGGTTCATCCATGTCATTAGAACTGACTCATGGATTCCTTTTCAATGGCTGAGTAATATTCCACTGTGTATATGTACTACAGTTCCTTTATCTGTCTGTGTGATAATGGACATCTAGGTTAAAGCAACAAATTTTGACAGCTGTGTGAAAGATAGCTCAGGAAGTGTGATGTTAGAGCTAGAGCCAACCCGCCCAGTGTGTATGCTGCTTGATTCTGTAAGCATGAAGTGATTCGCTGGAGCTGTGGTGAGAAAGGGAGCCCAAAAAGTTTTTAAAAGGAATAATTGGAGAATTGGTTAGTGGCTTAGGTGTGGGAGCTGAAGGAAAGACAGACAGTGGATTATATTAGCCAATTTGGAGGAGATGAACACCAATGGTGATAAAATACAGAAGCCAGCAAGGAATTTCGGGTTTTAGTGCATGAATAAAGAACTTTTTGGTATGACAAAGTTTAAGTGAGATGCTTTAAAGAGTATCTTCTGAGGAGAGATGGATTTTAACAGACTTTGAAGTCATTGGTGTACAAGAGGCAACTGAAACCACAGTGAATAAAATTATAAGGATTAAATATAGAGAAATATAAGAAAACCTGGTCTAAATGGGGTGGGGAAGAGAAAGATTGGAGTGCAAAGGATTGTTCTTAGAAAGATAAGGGCAAAAAAAAAAAAAAAAGATAAGGGCAGAGGAGGCAGTAAATAGCCTTCTATAGCCAGAGAATACAGCATCTTCAATGGCAAAAGAGTAAGACTGTGACCCTACTATTTGTCTTGCACTGTTCAGTTCAGTCGCTCAGTCATGTCCGACTCTGCAACCCCATGAACCGCAGCACGCCAGGCCTCCCTGTCCATCACCAACACCCGGAGTCCACCCAAACCCACGTCCATTGAGTCAGTGATGCCATCCAACTATCTCATCTTCTGTCGTCCCCTTCTCCCCCTGTCCCTGGTCCCTCCCAGCATCATAGTCTTTTCCAATGAGTCAGTTCTTCGCATCAGGTGGCCAAAGTATTGGAATTTCAGCTTCAACATCAGTCCTTCCAATGAACACCCAGGACTGGTCTCCTTTAGGATGGACTCGTTGAATCTCCTTGCAGTCCAAGGGACTCTCAAGAGTCTTCCCCAACACCACAGTTCAAAAGCATCAATTCTTCAGCTCAGCTTTCTTTACAGTCCAACTCTGACATTCATAGGCCATCAGTAATTCATTCTCTAGATGTATCATAATTTATATTTGTCTCTTCATATACTTCTTGGTGGGGAATTGGCTACTGATCTGAGGAAATGATAGGATAGTTTTGGAAATACCATCTTCTTGTTAGTACCAGGTCCGTGTATGTCTGCAGCAGCTACAGGTACACTTCAGAGTTATTGGCAGGTTTAATTCAGACCACTCTAATAAAGTGAATATTGCAGTAATGGAAGTCAACGAATTTTTTTAGTTTCCCAATGCATGTAAAAATTGTACTATAGTGTATAAAGTGTACAGTAACATGTCTTAAAAAAAATACAAACATCATTTAAAAGTACTGTATTACTAAAAAGATGCTAATCATCATTCCAGCCTTCATCGTGTCCTAATCTTTTTGGTGGTGGGGAGTCTTGCCTCAGTGTTGATGGCTGCTGATGGATCAGGGGAGTACTTGCTGAAAGCCAGAAAGGCTGTGGCAGTTTCTTAAAATAAGGCAACAGTGAGGTTTGCCACATGGGTCAGCTCTTCCCTTCATGAACAACTTTTCTGTAGCATGCAATGCTGTTTGGTTGGTAGTATTTAACAGGAGGAAAAGGGGATGACAGAGGATGAGATGGCTGGGTGGCATCACCGACTCGATGGACGTGAGTCTGAGTGAATTCAGGAGATGGTGATGGACAGGGAGGCCTGGCGTGCTGCGATTCATGTCACAAAGAGTCGGACACGACTGAGCGACTGAACTGAACTGAACTGAACCCACAGTAGCATTTCTTTCAAAATTGGAGTCAATCGTCTCAAACCCTGCTGTTGTTGTATTGTTTACATAATATTCTAAATCCTTTGTTGTCATTTCAGCATTTTCATAGCACCTTAACCAGGAATAGATTGCATCTCAAGAAACCACTCTGTTGATCCATAAGAAGTGACTCCTCATCTATTTGAAGTTTTATTGTGAGATTGCAACAATTCCGTCACATCTTCAGGCTCCACATCTAGTGCTAGTTCTTTTGCTACTTCCACCACATCTACCGTTACTTCGTCTACTGAAATCTTGAACTCCTCAAAGTCATCCATGAAGTTGGAGTCACCTTCTTCCAAGTTCTATTAATGTTGGTATTTTGACTTCTCTTTCTGAATTAGGAGTATTCTTGGGGTTTTTTTTCCCATTATGATTTATTATAGGATATTGAATATAATTGCCTGTGCTATAGAGTAAGACCTTGTAGTTTATCCATTCTATATATAATAGTTTGCATCTTCGAGTCCCAGACTCCCAGTCCAACCCTCCCCAACCTCCCTACCCCTTGGCAACTACAAATCTGTTCTCTGTGAATTTTCTGTTTCAGAAATAAGTTCATTTGTGTCATATGTTAGATTTCCAGTGTAAGTGATACCATATGACATTTGTCTTTCTGATTTCACCTAGTATGATCATCTCTAGGTCCATTCATGTTGCTGCAAATGGCGCTGCTTCATTCTTTTTTATGGCTGAGTGCTATTCCTGTGTATGTGTGTACACACCACATCTTTATCCATTCTTCTGTCAGTGGACATTTAGGTTGCTTCCATGTCTTAGCTACTATAAATAGTGCTGCTCTGAACATAGGGGAACATGTGTCTTTTCCAGTTATTGTTTTGTCTATATATGTGCCCAGGAGTGGGATTGCTGGATCATATGGGCAACTGTATGTTTTTTTAAGGAACCTCCATCTAGTTTCCCATAGTGGCTGCACCAATTTACATTCCCACCAAAGTGCCAGAATGTTCCCTTTTCTTCACACCCTCTCCAGCATTTGTTATTTGTAGACTTTTTAATGATGGCCATTCGAATTAGGAATATTCTTAATATCATCTAGAAAGGTGAATTCTTTCCAGAAGATTTTCAAATTACTTTGCCCACATCCATCAAAGAAATCACTGTGTGTGGCAGTTATAGCCTAACAAAATGTAGTTTTTTAATAAAACTTGAAAGTCAAAATTACTTCTTGATCCATGGGCTGTAAAACAGATGTTGTGTTAGTAGGCATGAAAACAACATAAATCACCTTATATATCTCCATCAGAGCTCCTGGATAACCAGGTGCATTGTCAATGAGCAGTACTGAATTTGAAAGAATCTTATATTATGAACAGTAGATCTCAACAGTGGGCTGAAAATCTCAGTAAACTGTGTTGTAAACAGGTGTGCCGTCATCCAGGCTTTAATTTTCTATTTATAGTGCATAATCATAGGAGGGAGTGAGTGAGTGAAATCACTCAGTTGTGTCCGACTCTTTGGGACCCCATGGACTGCAGCCTACCAGGTTCCTCTGTCCATGGGATTTTCCAGACAAGAATACTAGAGTGGGGTGCCATTTCCTTCTCCGAGAGATCTTCCCAACCCAGGGATTGAACCCAGGTCTCCCGCATTGTAGGCAGACACCTTACCGTCTGAGCCACCAGGGAAGTCCGCTGCTGCTGCTGCTGCTGCTGCTAAGTCGCTTCAGTCGTGTCCGATTCTTTGCGACTCCATAGACGGCAGCCCACCAGGCTCCCCTGTCCCTGGGATTCTCCAGGCAAGAACACTGGAGTGGGTTCCCATTTCCTTCTCCAATGAATGAAAGTGAAAAATGAAAGTGAAGTTGCTCAGTCATGTCCGATCCTCAGCAACCCCATGGACCACAGCCTTCCAGGCTCCTCCGTCCATGGGATTTTCCAGGCAAGAGTACAGGAGTGGGGTGCCATTGCCTTCTCCAGGGAAGTCCACTAAATTATGCTAAATCATAGTAGATTTAGCATAATTTTTAAGGGCCCTGGGATTTTCAGAATGGCAAATGAGCATTGGCTTCAACTTAAAGTTGCTAGTCATGTTACACCCTAACAAGAAAGTCAGCCTGTCCTTTAAAGCTTTGGAGTCAAGCATTGACCTCTCTAGCTATAAAAGTCCTACATGGCATCTTCTAATAGAAGACTGTTTTGTCTCATCAATAATCTATTGTTTAGTGTAGCCACCTTCATTAATTACCTTTGCTAAATCTTCTGGATAATTTGCTGCAGGTTCTCCATTAGCACTTGTTGCTTCACCTTGCACTTTATGTTCTGCAGGTGGCTTCTTAAATCTCAGGAACCAACTTGTGCCAGCTTTTGTTCTACAGTTTCCTCATCTCTCTCAACTTGTGTAGAATTGAACAGAGGGCTTTGCTGTGGATTAGATTTTGGCTCAAGGGAATGTTGTGGCTGGTTTAGTAGTTCCACTACAGCTTTCTCCATAGCAGCAATAAAGAGTAGCACTTTTAATTTCCTTCAAGAAGTTTTCCTTAGACTCACACTAGGGCTGACTGGTACAAGAGGCTTTGGACATGATTCTCTCACTAATTCTAATCATTTCTGGCTTCTGATTTAAGATGAGAGACATTCAACTCATTCTTTCAGTTGAATGCTTAGAGGCCATTGTAGGGTTATTAACTTGCCTAATTTCAATACTGTTGTGTATCAAAATAAGGAAGCCTGAGGAGAGGGCAGGGGACAGGAATAGCCAGTCAGTGGAACAGAAAACCATGCACAAAGTTTGAGGCCATATACAGACATCCCATACAGTTACAATACTAACATCAGAGATCACTGTAGCAAATATAATAATAATGGAAAAGTTTAAATATTACAAGAATTATCAGAATGTGACAGCAAGCAAAATGTGAGCAAATGCTGCTGGAAAAAATGGTGCCCTTAGAGTTACTGGATACAGCATTGCCAAAAACAATTTCTAAGAAACTCTGTATCTGCAAAATTGCAATAAAGTGAGGCATGTATAAAGTCTGTTTCAGAACCAGTGTTGACAGCTGTACCAAGTCCACAAGGCATCTTTCAAATATGTATCATTGAAATATTTCTCCTTTGCAATGATACAAACATTTTTGTTCCTCTTAATGTTACCAAGTCCAAGCTTGCTCTGCTTACTGCACAGCAGACCAATGAGAGCGAGAGCTGAAGTGGTAAGAAATACAATGTTATTCAGTAAGTCAACTGACTGAGAAGATGGCAGACTAATGTCTTAACCATCTTATTTGGGTCTGGATGCCAGGTTTCTTTTTATGGATCAGAGATGAGGAAGTGAAGTAAGGCCATTAATCTTGCAGATATCTTCTAGAATGGCGAGCCTTCTCCAGGGAATCTGTTTACTTCTTTTCTTTCATCTACAGGTGGACAGAGTTCTGAACAAAAGCACTATAGTTGAACAGGTAAGGGGCAGGATTCTCTGAGGCAGACCTTTATGTATGATTATAATAACAAAAACAACAGAAAGCAAGTCAAAGAGTTTGAACATGGAGTCAGAATTGACTTCTTGCAACATTTTTTTTTAATGTGACAACTTGGTGCTTTACCCCATAAAAATATCTTAGGAAGGTAAATTACTGTTAACTGGGTTCTCATTATTTTTACAACATCTTTCTTAATATCTTCTAAAAAGATACTATTGTCCTAGCTAGGCAGTATGTATTAGTTCCTAGGACTACTGTAACAAATTACCACAAATTTGGTGACTCAGAAACTTTATGAGGGTTCTAAAGGCCGAAAGTCCAAAATCAAAGTGTTGACAAGCCTCGCTCCCTCTAGTAGCTCCAAGAGAGAAATCGTTCCTACCCATATTCCTTGGCATGAGGCCTTGGTCTCTCCAAACTGCCTCTGTCTCCGTATATCTGTATGTGTCTCACCTCTCTTTTAAAGATACTTGTGTTGGCATTCAGGACCCACCTCAATAATCCAGCATAATCTCAGGATCCTAAATCACACCTGCAAAGACCTTTTTTTCAAATAAAGATAAAATTAACAGGTTTGGGGATTAGGATGTGAACATGCCTTTGGAAGCCATTATCCACCTACCACACAGTGTTATTAATTTTGCAATGACAAAGATCAGCATAGGTCTACTCTAGGATAATCCAAAATGTGCCGAATTGAGTCAACAGACCCAAGGGTCTCTAGAGAGATCCTACTTACGAAAGCTTCAGAATTAAAGCTACTCTGCAGAGATCCTTCTAAGGGAAACCTGGAGAGTCAGTAGAGACCTTCAGGAATCAATACGAGGTCCAGTCTGGGCTATTTCCACAATTCTAGAACCAATAGAGTGAAATTCTGTTAACCATTATCCCTGAAATACTTTATTACTTATTACTGAATTACCTTCCACTTGGGTTAGCATACATCCTGTCTGTGCAACATGTTTTGTATTATTCATTGATCAATGATGACAGAAACTTCCCCCTTCTACTGACTTAGATTTAGGAGTGATATAAATAGCAAACTTTATTTTCTCTGCTTTTCATTTCCAGACACAACAAAAAGGGTTTTCCCTCCACCTCACCCTCTCACCTTTAATCAGACTTGAATGATTCATATGAGAAGAAAATGAGTGCTTCTGAAACCAGTGTCATGATTTAGAAGGTTTTATTCAACTCCCACACTGAATTGAATGGTTTGTTTACTGCCTTTGTTTTTAGAAATGAGAATAATGGGTGGGCACAAGAATTAAATGGTAAAAATTCATTTGGTTGGAGTAAACTACATTGAACATTCAAGCAAAGTAGGGATTAATTCAGCCCAGTAGGGTTTGGGGTTTTATATTTGTTAGGACATACTGCATTGAGTTTCTGTAGGGTTTCTCAAAAATGAATTTGGACCTTCTCCAGATAGACTTTATCTGTTTAATATTTCTGGTAACTATTTGAGGTAATGGTAAAATGAGAGTAACCATCTGTAGGATTTACACGTTTAAGATTTACAAACTTAGAGTTCCCAGAAGTTGATTGAATCATTCTCTACCAGAACTATTGTGGAAAATGTTCTCGTTTCATTCATTTATTCCTTTGGATCTTCAAACTTCACTAAAGCATGACTTGGATCATGCAAGTCATAGAGGATGGCACCACAGAAGAAAGAGGCACCCAGCATGTCTCCCTTCATCCTTCTCCTCTGAGCCAGTATAGGATATTCTGATGGTCAGGGCTTCCTCCCCTTATCAGGATGTGGCTAATGCTGGATACAGAACTAATGATTTTGTTGCCCTGGGCTCCCTGCAGGGAGGGTAAAGAGAACAGATCAGGATGTCATCCAAATAGGAGAGAAGTAAAATGTCAAACCATGTCACCCCTGGACAGTGAAGACAATTTGCAGTGCCACCTCCCCCCAGTTGTCTGCTGGAAGATACCAACAGCTCATCTCCCCAAGGCTATTGCATAAGGGAGGACTTTTTTTCTTAGCTCAGTTACTTGTGAAACTCACTGAGAGGAGCAGTAGAATTAGTCAAAATTGGCTCAACTGCTCTCTCTCACTTTGAAGAAGAGAGAACAAATTCTAGGAAGCCATAGATTTTGTGACAGGTCTCCTTGACCTGCAAACAATAAACTGAAAAACACCCCATGAGTTAAAATATATTCAATATCTAGCATTAAACCTAGTGTGTAACTTCTCTTTTTGAAAGGAAGATAACTGTGAAGTGGTAATGTTTCCTGAGATAGTTATAAAAAGTATATTAATTTTAATTTTTATTTATTACATAATAACAATCTATACATAGACTAAATTTCTCTGCTCTCTTGCTGTCATTGTATCATGATGAAAGAACCACAAATAAAAGCTTAAGAAAGTTGTTATCAAGGCTCCACAAAACCAATTAAAATGGAGAATGATGAAAGAATAAGAAAAATCAGCGATAGCTGAATTCTTATTCTTTGGCATGATGTTCCCATGAGAAACTTGAGATTGAAGAACTCATAAACTCTTGATAGTTGAGAAGTAATAACTATTAATTATTTCTTGGACCCCTTACTATGTGCCACCCACTGCTCTAAGCAATTTCAGGTGTTTATCTTAGCTTTTTGAACAATGCTATAAAATGGTATAAAATATTAGTGTTCCCTAATAGTGCTTATGGATGTCTTGTCAATAGACTGAAACATTAGAAACACTAGAAAATGAAAGTATTACAAATGAATACCCTAAAGGCTCAAAAAGTTAATTAGAATTATTCAGGAACTTAGGAAAGTAGGGCTTCCCTTGTGGCTCAGCTGGTAGAGAATCCGCCTGCAATGCAGGAGACCTGGGTTCGATCCCAGGGTTGGGAAGATCCCCTGGAGAAGGGAAAGGCTATCCTTTCCAGTATTCTGGCCTGGAGAATTCCATGGACTGTATAATCCATAGGGTAACGATGAGTTGGACATGACTGAGCGACTTTCACTGCTGCTGCTGCTGCTAAGTTGCTTCAGTCGTGTCCGACTCTGTGTGACCCCATAGATGGCAGCCCATCAGGCTGGGATTCTCCAGGCAAGAACACTGAGCCACCAGGGAATCCCTGTCATATCAACTTAGGAGTTGATATGACGGTAAATATTATAACAAAAATTATAAATGTCTCAAGGAATAAAGCAAACAAAGAGTTATATAAAAGTCTTATTGGGGCTTCCCTGGTGGCTCAGTGGTAGAGAATCTGCCAGTGCAGGAGACAGGTTCAAATCCCTGATCTGGGATGGTTCCACAAGCTACAGAGCAACTAAGCTGGTGCACCACAACTCCAGAACTGTGCTCTGGAGCCCAGGAGCTGCAACTACTGAGCCCACGAGCCACGACTACTGAAGCCCGTGCACCTAGAGCTCGTGCTCCACAGGAGAAGCCACCACAATAAGACTTGCACCTGGCAGCTGGAGAGTGGCCCCCACTCCCCACAACTAGAGAAAAGCCCGTGCAGCGAAGATCCAGCACAGCCAAAAGGAAATTAAAAACTATTTTAAAAAATAAGGCTTATTAAAAAGAACATAAATCATTAAACAAATTCTTTATTCTTGAATGGGGAGACAGCATCATAAAATTTCCCCATATTAACATTTTAATGTAATAACGATTCTAATTTGAATTTCAACTGGTGAACTATTGAAATTGACCTAAATGATCTTAAAAGTTCAGGTGAAAGGAGAAATAACCTTAATTGGTAGAGTTGAACTGAATCCAGAAGTAGCTTCTAGTATACAACGAGTTACTCTTATGACAAAATTTTATTTCAATAAGAATGTTACTTGGAAAATGCTAACACAGCTAGCTATCTGTTGGAAGAAAATGAAAGTGCAACCCCTTTATCACACAAAAAGCAAATTCCAGATATATTAAATTTTTAAAATTAAGTATAAAGTAAAACAAAGCTAAGAGACTGGAAGTATAGTCTGGAGATAAGGGAGAACTTATTAGCAAATTTAAGAAACTCAGAAGCTACTTTAAATGAAAATATTTTATATATTTAATGAAATTAAAGAATTTATAAATTTAAAATTTGGCAAAATACATTACAAAGTCAATTGATTTGGGAAAATACAACAAAATATATAATTGTTGGTGCTGCTGCTGCTAAGTCGCATCAGTCGTGTCCAACTCTGTGTGACCCCATAGACGGCAGCCCACCAGGCTCCCCCGTCCCTGGGATTCTCCAGGCAAGAACACTGGAGTGGGTTGCCATTTCCTTCTCCAATGTATCAAAGTGAAAAGTGAAAGTGAAGTCGCTCAGTCGTGTCCGACTCTTCACGACCCCATGGACTGCAGCCTACCAGGCTCCTCCGTCCATGGGATTTTCCAGGCAAGAGTACTGGAGTGGGTTGCCATTTCCTTCTCCAATGCGTGAAAGTGAAGTCGCTCAGTTGTGTCTGACTCTTCGCAACCCCATGGACTGCAGCCTACCAGGCTCCTCCGTCCATGGGATTTTCCAGGCAAGAGTATTGGAATGGGATGCCATTGCCTTCTCCGTATATATAGTTGTTAATATCTATAAAATACAAAAGGTTCTTAAGAATGGAGAAGAAACAGTCCAAAAGAAAAATGGGTGAAAGATGTTAGTAGGCAGTTCAGAGGAAAGCAAATTCAAATGGCCCATAAACATAAAAAGTTGCTCAAAGGAACTAGTAGCCAGAGAAGTGCAAAACCATGTACCAAAGAACCCCAAACACAGGCAAAATTTGAAAAGGAGATAACAATCCGAGAAGGAAGGTGAGAGGGCAAGAAAGGAGTCATGTATGGCTGATGGAAATGTGCCTTGTAGAGATTTTGCTAAGCAAAAATCTTAATTTGCTGTCTGCTATTATCTATTACAAGTCAAACTAGGCATATTTGACTCAGCAATCCTATTCCTGATAACTATACCAAAGACACACACACACACACATACAAGGCTGATACAATGTAGTAGAAAAAACAGAACCAGGGTGAATGATCATCAAAAGTGAATAAATTATGATGCATTCATCATATAGAATATTATACATCCATTAAAAATGAATATGATGTTTGATCCATTCATTTGACTTAGAGGGATTTCTCTGAGGTATTGAAAGTGAACAAAGTAAAATGCAGGGAAGGCGTGTGTGTGTGTGTGTGTATTACATGAGCCTGGAAAAGGTACTGAAAAATACCTTCCAGGTTGTTAACATGGTTATAGAGGAGAGGAAGGTTAAGGAAGTTAGAGCTAGGGAGATTTGAGTACGTAAGGGAAGAAAAGCAAAAACATACCTATGGGAAAACAAATCAGGATCACAAGGACATAGAGAATTCCTTATTGTCAGTAATACATAAATTTCTGGAATATAAAAGCTATCTGAATATCATTACTGTATGTAAAACATCAGTGTCAACATGTGGGAGATAACATGCAATAATAAAAATTATTGTCCTAAGCAGTTGTAATATGGATGACTTAAATTATTCCTTTTCCCCCTAACATTCTTATGCTACATCTAAGTAAAGATAAATTTTTAAAAATTTAAGTAAAGTCATAACTTTATGAAGCTAAATCAGGAAAAAAAAAAGTCATTGTTCAAAAAGCCAAAGGAGTTTAGCTTTCTTCTATTACTTGAAATTCAACCTTCTTACATAGCTGAAGAACTTCAGTTGATCTTGTGAAGGACAAAGAAGCAGAAGGACTCCCCTAGGATGGCAGGCAGTTTCCTAAAGAATTAAACTCAATCATTTAAAGATGGCAAATAGGAAACCAGGATGGATTTGGAAGCACAGATGTACCTAATGCCCTTTTGTGGCACAGACTCCAGCTTCCTAACGAATTTCAAGGGCAGACTGACACAGCTTTTTCTTGGCATTATATCCCACTGCCAATACTTACATTATATCATTTTAGGCTTTTAAATGTTCTTCTATTTATAGAACCTGCATAGTTGGCTCCTATATGACAATATGTTTGTGGCTCAAAATATCCTTAAAGTATTTTAAAAGTCAGTTCCCGCTCTTGATTTATGAACTACATATGCTACATTTTCAGTCATGAAAATAACCCCTTGAAAATTGTGTTGTTAACAGATTCATAGCATCGTGGGTGCATGATGCATCCTCTTGAGGATACATTTCCATAGAACATCTAATAAGGTATTTACTTACAGGAAAAGATAACTGTACACATATGGTGTCCATTACAATTTTAAAATTATTTGCTACATTGTTTCTTAAAAAAAAATTACCATTTAGTCACATAATAATAATGTGCTTGTTTTCCCTGTTTTCTTTTAACCCCTCCTTACCCTCTTCGACTGGGTATGCTGCATATGCCTCCCATCTTTCTGAAATTTGTCAGACGCAGAGATCTGGACAGTGACCTGCATTTGGTAAAGTGGAGTGAGGGCTAGATATCTTTATTTGTGTGCCTAGCACCACAGAAGCCACCCTATGGATGATGCAAACCCTAGAGAAGAGGAAAGAACCCCTATAATGTGTGATGTTGAATTTCCTGCCTTCAAACCTCCAAACCAGGCAGGATGAGGGCTCAGTTAGAAATAAGATCATATAAGAAAAAAATTTTAACGTGACTTTTCTTAGTCAAATTTATGGGGTAGGTTTCATGCTAGCTCCCTTCTTTTTACAATAAAAGCTAAACAGAGTGTAAATCATGCTATTTAGAGAAAACAGAACAAAGCAATGCTGTCTCAAGGGCCCTAAGAAATCATTCATCAGAAATGAGAGTGTGTATTTGATTTACAGGATTTCTATGCCAAGCAGAGAAGTATCCAAAAACAGCAAAGCAAAATGCATAAACTGCAATACTAATTTGTGATTTAGCTGGAGAATGTCCCGTATCAACAGGGAACAATGATTTTAGTTTTTCAATCACCCCCAAGCTCATGTTCTCTATTGATGCCTGAGATGTCTGTAAGAAATCACTGAAATTGATTTATTTGTCCAGCAAACTTTTTGTCAGCAAATTCACCACTACCTTCAAAATGTCACTGACCACTCAATGCCTTCAAGCACAAGCCACAATGAAACCTGTACTGAGCTCACCCTTACTGTCAGAATTCTAAGAAGCAATAATATATTTATGATTTCATGTTAAAAATATCTCAGACATCACTTTAAATCACAATTCAGCAATACCAGTAACTTGAAATTACAAAATTTTACATTTCACCATTCCATTTTCCTCTTCACATTGCACACAATTTGAAAGGATTAAGAGAAGAAGCTGTAACATAAATTATTCAAGAGTTCTTCCTGTTTTTAAGCTCCACAAGATTGAGATGATAAAGAAATCTTTTGAAGTGGTAGAGAGTACTGTGAGATATCTGTATATGACTTAAAATAATATAAATGCAAGTAACTTCAGTCTGATTATATAAAGGTAGATACTCTTTGTTGAGGGATTGAATGTAGTGCATTCAGTTGGGCTTCTCTTGTGGCTCAGCTGGTAAAGAATCCACCTGCAATGCGGGAGACCTGGGTTTGATCCCTGGGTTGGGAAGATACCCTGGAGAAGGGAAAGGCTACCCACTCCAGAGTTGTAGCCTGAAGAATTCCATGGACTCTATAGTCCATGGGGTCGCAAAAAGTTGGACACAACTGAACAGCTTCCACTTTGACTTTGAATGTAGTTGTATCAGTTGGAGATGACCCACTCATTCAAGAAAAGTTTGAGCACCTACAAAGTGACAAAAGGTAGAGATGAATGAAACAGATACAGTCCCTGGCTTCTTGGAGCTGAACATACTGAACCTTTGTATAGCTACATATATGGTATCCATTCAATACTGTATGTGATCCGTTATTGTATTACCCTATGAAAGGACAGGGCTTCCCTGGTGGCTCAGAAGGTAAAGCGTCTGCCTGCAATGCGGGACCTGGGTTCGATTCCTGGGTCGGGAAGATCCCCTGGAGAAGGAAATGGCAATCCACCCCAGGACTCTTGCCTGGAAAATCCCATAGTCGGAGGAGCCTGATAGGCTAAAGTCCATGGGGTCACAAAGAGTTGGATACGACTGAGCGACTTCACTTATGACAGGACAACCCACTCCAGTATTCTTGCCTAGAAAATCCCATGGACAGAGGAGCCTGGTGGCCTACAGTCCATGAGATGGCAAAGAGTCAGACATAACTGAGCAACTAAGCAGCAACAGCATTGAGTGGTTTTATATACCAAACACTGTTTTAAGTGACTTGTCTATGTAAGTTTATATAATCCTCATGATGAATTCTTGAGTAGGTACTGTTATTATACAGAAACAGGGAGGTAATTTGTCCAAAGCTCCACAGAGTAAGTAGGGGAGCCAGGATTCAACCCAAGAAGTCTTTGTGTTCTCTGCCACCTCTCAAATTGCTACACAAATAATATTTAATCACCAGGGCAAATTTTTGAGGACAATACTCAATTTTACAGAAGAGGAAACTGAAGTCTGAAGAGGTGAAATAACTCATCAAATGTTAACTGACAAGATCCTACCCACCACACACGGCATTCCTAAGATGGACAAACAAGGGTCAACTAGGCTCTGTATTTAAACTTTGACCCCATTTGACCTCAGGGTAAAGCATTTGCCTTCGAACCAGATACCACCACTACCCCTCCCCTCCTGCAAAAAAAAAAAAATTCATACCTGAAAAACATAATGTACTCAAACCGTAGCTTCTGTGATCACCACAATGACCACATCCTTTCCTGGCCTCCTGTCAGTGTCTCAAGGAGTCCTTCCATTAGCATTTCTCTTATACATGAAATTCCAGTAATACATCTGAATCTTCGAGAGCACACGCAGTTTACACTCCACACTTAAGTATATTTTTCCTTCCCTGACTTATGAACTTCTTAAAATTTAACATTTTTTTTCTGTCCTTTTTGCTCCATGATCTCTCCAGAACAAATTCGTATCTTGCAGATTCCTCCCTAAAATCCATTCAAATTCTGTTTTGCTTACCATCACTAGTGTTTAACTGCTTTACAATATCACTTCTACTTATGCATAAAATGTGTGTCAGAATTTGATTCTGACCACCAAGATGCAGCTTGAGCAGGAAGCCAAATTAAAAATAATTTAAGGTTCATTTTGGCTTATAGTTTGGTGTATATGTTTAAGGCTAAAATATTTCTTTGCACAGCAATGTGAAATGTATTCAATGCCGCTGAATTGAACACATGAAAATGGCTAAAATGTTAAGTTTTATGTGATATGTATGTCACCACAATTTTTAAAATAAATAAAAGCTAAAAGATCTAGTCAATGTCAAGAAGGGGAAAAAAAGAATAAAACATTGCCAACCAAGCCTTAATATCAATTTACAAGATCTAACAGTTTTACCTCATAATAGGTTTTGAGGCTATTTTAAGAAAATAATGGCCAAATTTTATGACTACAATGGTGACCTAAAATATTTATGTATTCCAAGTTTATTATCAATTAAAGATGTTTGAATAGGTAAGTTTGCATGACTTAAAAAAAAAAAATCAGCAAAGTCCTTTATCTCCCAATCAATATCTTCTAGGTATAAGCATAGTGCTAGTACATAATAGATACTTTATAATTATTTGTGAATGAATGAATAAGGATTCTTCAAGATTATGTCTATTGAACTTCTTTATACAGAGAATAAAAGGAAGCTTTGCAGTTATATTTATCAGTGGTGGTGGTGGTTTACTCACTAAGTTGTGTCTGACTCTTGAGACCCCATGGACTGTAGCCTTGCAGGCTCCTCTGTCCATGGGATTCTCCAGGCAAGAATACTGGAGTGGGTTGCCATTTCCTTCTCCAGGGGATCTTCCCTACCCAGAGGTCGAACCTGGGTCTCCTGCAATGCAGGCAGATTCTTTACTGAATCTAAGCCCATATTTATTAATATAAAGTATTAAATATAAAGTATCAATATAAAGTATTTTGAGCTTTTTATATAAACGGGAAAACTCTTTTGCATCACAAAAAAATGCATCACAAGAAAAAAAAAAAAGATTGGAATTGGTTCAGTTCAGTCTACGTTACTAATGCCTCTATCACTACATCTCAAGTTTGATGTTGTAAAACAAATGGATAATTATTATCAGTAAGAATAAGAAAAATTTTAATATGTATAACATGCCACACATATAATGACTGCTACTATTGTAAGGCTTTACACATACTCAGTTCAGTTCAGTTGCTCAGTCATGTCCGACTCTCTGCGACCCCAGGGACTACAACATGCCAGGCTTCCCTGTCCATCACCAACTCCCAGAGCTTGCTCAAACTCATGTCCATTGAGTCAGTGATACCATTCAACCATCTCATCCTCTGTTGTCCCCTTCTCCTCCTGCCTTCAATCTTTCCCAGCATCAGGGTCTTGTCCAATGAGTCAGTTCTTTGCATCAGGTGGCCAAAGTATTGGAATTTCAGCTTCCCCATCAGTCCTTCCAATGAATATTCAGGACTGATTTCCTTTATGATTGACTAGTTGGATCTCCTTACAGTCCAAGGGACTCTCAAGAGTCTTCTCCAACACCACAGTTCAAAAGCATCAATTCTTCAGCTTTTTTTTTTACAGTTCAACTCTAACATCCATACAAGACTGCTGGAAAAACCATAGCTTTGACTAGACGGACCTTTGCTGGCAAAGTAATGTCTCTGCTTTTTAATATGCTGTCTAGGTTAGCCATAGCTTTTCTTCCAAGGAGCAAGTGTCTTTTAATTTCATGGCTGCAGTCACCAACTCACTAAATTTTCTTAATAACCTTATGATCTTGTATACTGTTACACCCCAAAAAACTAAATGGAGGCAGACACTTGCACCCAAGGTCACGTAGCTAGTACTTAGAGGATCTAGGATGTAACCCCAAGCAATCCAACTCTCAAATTTGAGCTTTTGACCACTTTGCTCTATTGCTGTTTTTGTGTTTAGTCCTCAACTACCCTAAGAGAATATTTTCATTTTCAGAGGTGAAAGTGAAGTCGCTCAGTTGTGTCCAACTCTTTGCGACCCATGGACTGTAGCCCACCAAGCTCCTCCGTCCATGGAATTCTCCAGGCAAGAATACTGGAATGGGTTGCCATTTCCTTCTCCAGAGGTGAGAGTTAGAAAAAATAGCTGATAAATTGCAGAACTGACATCCAAACCTGGGAAACCTGAATTCCAAGACCCTTCTTGATTCCTCTAAGCAATATTGTCTCCTGAGTCGAGCTAGATCTTAAAACCTGCACACAGTTTTGATATACGTTCTGACAGCAAATGTGCTGCGTGATAAATCACTTAAGTCGTGTCCAACTCTTTGTGACCCCATGAACTGTAGCCAGCCAGTCTCCTCTGTCTGTGGGATTCTCTAGGCAAGAAGGGTTGCCATGCCCTCCTCCAGGAAATCTTCCCAACCTGAGGATTGTACCCACATCTCTTATGTCTCCTACATTGGCAGGTGGGTTCTTTATACATGTGGTTTTGGTTCAGCCAAAAACTGATATTTGTCTTCAATTAATGATTCATTGTTATTTACTATACTTTTGGTTTGTGATTCAATTTAGTTCAAATCCATGACCTGAAATAAATCACTCCATCTTTCTGTAATTCTACTTCTTTAGATAAAAAGACTATTAGGAAATTTTAATAGCATGTTGGCAATTAGAGATACCAAGGGAGCATTTCATGCAAAGATGGGCTCAATAAAGGACAGAAATGGTATGGACCTAAGAGAAGCAGAAGATATTAAGAAGAGATGGCAAGAATACACAGAAGAACTGTACAAAAAAGATCTTCACGACCAAGATAATCACGAAGGTCTGATCACTCCCACTCACCTAGAGCTGGACATCCTGGAATGTGAAGTCAGGTGGGCCTTAGGAAGCATCACTATGAACAAAGCTAGTGTGGGCGATGGAATTCCGGTTAAGCTATTTCAAATTCTAAAAGATAATGCTGTGAAAGTGCTGCACTCAATATGCCAGCAAATTTGGAAAACTCAGCAGTGGCCACAGGACTGGAAAAGGTCAGTTTTCATTCCAATCCCAAAGAAAGGCAATGCCAAAGAATGCTCAAACTACCACACAATTGCACTCATCTCACATGCTAGTAAAGTAATGAATGCTCAAAATTCTCCAAGCCAGGCTTCAGCAATATGTGAACCGTGAACTTCCAGATGTTCAAGCTGGTTTTATAAAAGGCAGACGAACCAGAGATCAAATTGCCAACATCACTGGATCATCGAAAAAGCAAGAGAGTTCCAGAAAAACATCTATTTCTGCTTTACTGACTACTCCAAAGCCTTTGACTGTGTGGATCACAATAAACTGTGGAAAATTCTGAAAGAGATGGGCATACCAGATCACCTGACCTGCCTCTTGAGAAACCTGTATACAGGTCAGGAAGCAACCGTCAGGACTGGACATGGAACAACAGACTGGTTCCAAATAGGAAAAGGAGTATGTCAAGGCTGTATATTGTCACCCTGCTTATTTAACTTCTATGCAGAGTACATCATGAGAAACGCTGGGCTGGAGAAACCACAAGCTGGAATCAAAGCCGGGAGAAATATCAATAACCTCAGAAATGCAGATGACACCACTCTTATGGCAGAAAGTGAAGAAGAAATAAAGAGCTTCTTGATGAAAGTGAAAGAAGAGAGTGAAAAAGTTGGCTTAAAGCTCAACATTCAGAAAACTAAGATCATGGCGTCTGGTCCCATCACTTCATGGCAAATAGACGGGGAAACAGTGGCTGACTTTATTTTTCTGGGCTCCAAAATCACTGCAGATGGTGACTGCAGCCATGAAATTAAAAGACGCTTATTCCTTGGAAGGAAAGTTATGACCAACCTAGACAGCATATTAAAAAGCAGAGACATTACTTTGCCAACAAAGGTCCATCTAGTCAAGGCTATGGTTTTTCCAGTAGTCATGTATGGATGTGAAGTTGGACTATAAAGAAAGCTGAGAGCTGAAGAATTGATGCTTTTGAACTGTGGTGTTGGAGAAGACTCTTGAGAGTCCCTTGGACTACAAGGAGCTCCAACCAGTCCATTCCACAGGATATCAGTCCTGGGTGTTCACTGGAGGGACTGATGTTGAAGTTGAAACTCCAATACTTTGGCCATCTGATGCGGAGAGCGGACTCATTGGAAAAGACCCTGATGCTGGGAAAGATTGAAGGCAGGAGGAGAAGGGGATGACAGAGGATGAGATGGCTGGATGGCATCACCAACACAATGGACATGGGTTTGGGTGGACTCTGGGAGTTGGTGATGGACAGGGAGGCCTGGCATACTGTGGTTCATGGGGTTGCAAAGAGTCGGACACGACTGAGCAACTGAACTGAACTGAACTGGCAATGTTTTGAGCTCAGAGAAGAAAACTGCTCCCCAAATGTTAAAATTAAAACAAAAGCCACCATTATCTGAACCATATCTGAACATCCTGTTAATTACTTACTGTTCTATATAAGCTACAGAGTATCTTCTTGACCTGCAAACAGATTTCTCATGAGGCAGGTAAGGTATGCAGGTCAAGAAGCGACAGTTAGAACTGGACATGGAACAACAGACTGGTTACAAATCAGGAAAGGAGTACGTCAAGACTGTATACTGTTACCCTGCTTATTTAACTTATATGCAGAGTACATCATGAGAAATGCCAGGCTGGATGAAGCACAAGCTGGAATCAAGATTGCTAGGAGAAATATTAATAACCTTAGATATGCAGATGTCACTACCCTTATGGCAGAAAGCAAAGAAGAACTAAAGAGCCCCTTGATGAAAGTGAAAGAGGAGAGTGAAAAAGTTGGCTTAAAACTCAACATTCAGAAAACTAAGATCATGGCATCTGGTCCCATCACTTCATGGCAAATAGATGGGGAAATAATGGAAACAGTGATAGACTTTATTTTCTTGTGCTCCAAAATCACTACAGATGGTGACTGCAGCCATGAAATTAAAAGACGCTTGCTCCTTGGAAGAAAAGCTATGACCAAAGTAGACAGAATATTAGAAAACAGAGACATTACTTTGCCAACAAAGGTCCATCTAGTCAAAGCTATGGTTTTTCCAGCAGTCTTGTACGGATGTGAGAGTTGGACTGTAAAAAAAGCTGAGTGCCAAAGAATTGATGCTTTTGAACTATGGTGTTGGAGAGACTCTTGAGAGTCCCTTGGACTGCAAGGAGATCCAACTAGTCAATCATAAAGAAAAGCAGTCCTGAATATTCATTGGAAGGACCGAGGCAGAAGCTGTAATTCCAATACTTTGGCTGCCTGATGCAAAGAACTGACTCATTGGAAAAGACCCTGATGCTGGGAAAGATTGAAGGCAGGAGGAGAATGAGATGATTGAATGGCATCACTGACTCAATGGACATGAGTTTGAGCAAGCTCTGGGAGTTGGTGATGGACAGGGAAGCCTGGCGTGCTGTAGTCCCTGGGGTTGCAGAGAGTCAGGACTGCGTGACTGAACTGACTGACTGATAGTGTATCTTACACCTATATTCAAAATTCTTCACTGTTTTGGATATGGCAAAAAAAATTTCAGCACCTACCATAGTTTAATTCACCTGATTCATATCTGACTCACTGGAATTTTGTTTTTCCTTTTGTTTTTTTATTGAATTTTTAATGAATTTATTAAAATATTCCTTTGAATTTCAATTCAACTATGTTATATGTTATGAAAATAAACTGCTTTTTATAAAAAGGCACAGTAAACTAGACAATAAAAACAAGACAGTTTCAAATCTCACCAAAGACAACCACTATCAACATTTCATGTGATCTTTCAGATATTTTTTTAATGACTTGCTTTTTTTTTTAAGATCAGTTTTCGGTTCATAGCAAAAGTTAGAGGAAAATACACAAGTTTCCCATATCTCCCCCTGACCCCCGCTCACAGATGTAGTGCCTCTCCCATTATCAGCCTGTATCACCAGAGTGGGATATTTTTTTCACAATTGATGAACCTGCATTAGCGTCATAATCATTCAACATCCACAGAGTTTCCAAAAGGGTTTACTCCTGATATTGACATAAAGGTTCATTCACTCTTGGTGTTGTACATTTTATGGGTTTGGACAAGTATTTATGATATGTGTCCACCATTATATTATCATACAGAATATTTTCAGTGCCCTAAAAAAACCTGTGTGACCAGTTCATCCTTGATCACTATCATCCCAGCCCCTATTTAGTATTTTTACACTGTTTCTGAACATACTGATGTATAATACATGTCCACCCACTTTACTGACTTAAAACAGAAACATTTCCAGGTTATTATGAACTATCTCTAAACATCCTTTTATGACTGCATAGCATTTGTGATGTGGGCATTGATTACTCCTTATTTGCCTCTGCTGGTAGACCTGGAGAACGTATGGCCATGTGTGGAATTGTATCTGAACATGCCTACAACACAGAATTTGAGATAAAGAGAGTGGTAAAATGATGCCAGAAGGCTGAGTCAAATAGTTTGAAGTTAAAAATTGAGATCACATAGAAACTGAAATTTGAGTGACATGATCAGACATATTTTTAGAAGATCACTCTCCCAGCAAGAGGAAGAAATAAGTTCAGCTGGAGGATCTACAGTGAAGAGATGAATACCTCTGCCCTGTGAAACTTCCCTCCTACTGAAATCAAACCCCAGCTTTTGGCCTGGGCAACTGCATGTGGCCATTTGCGAAGATGCAAAATATATGAGAGATAGGGTTGTAGTTCTGTTGTTTTGGTGGGACGTGAGCAAGGAGGCAGATCTGCTGAGTTCAAGCTTAGAATCAGAACATATTAAATTTCAGGTACTCTGTATCCTCAAAGTGGACATGTTCAGTAAAAGCAAGATATGGACAAGAAGTATAGATTGAGAATCTTGGAGGGAAAAGTTGGTAGTTTAAAGACTGAGGATTGTTCAGGGTTGAAAAAAAGAGAGCTTAGGTTAGGATTCTGAAGAAAATGAATCAACATTTAAGGGAAAGGCAGATTTCAAAAGCCCACATAGGAGACTAGTTAAGAGAAGCCAGACAGGACTCAGACCGGAGAAGCCCATTAGTAAAGAAGGTGGCAAACAAGAAAGTGGTCTACAGGGTCAGATGCACCCAAGATGATGAGAGATGAAAAGTAAACTTTTACTGACAAAGAGAGCTTTGGTGACTTTTCTTGGAGCAGTTTTCATTTAGCAGTGAGTGTTGAAGTCAGACTATGTTAAGCTGTATTTTTAATGTAAATAGAGACAAAGTTTCCTCTTTTAAAATATTTGGCTAATTTAAGAATGATGGAGATGAGTAATACTTGACATGATAAAATGTTCACACTGTTAAGTGGAAAAGCAGATTATAAAACAGTGTTATAGTCTAATCCCATTTGTTCCAGTTATCTATGGCTATGTAACAAGCAACCCCCAAATGTAGTGGTGTAAAACTGAAACAGAAGAGAATGGGGCAGGGTACATCCTTTTAAAAAATGATATAGACTTTGAACTTCCCTGGTGGCTCAGTGGTAAAGAATCTACCTGCCAATGCAGGACATCTGGGTGCCATCCCCGGTCTGGGAAGATCCCACATGAACAACTAAGCCCATGCACCACAACAACTGAGCCTGTGCTTTAGAGCCCAGGAGCCCCAACTACTGAAGCTGGCGTGCTCTAGAGCCTGTACTCCTCAACAAAAGAAGCCACTGCAATGGAAAGCCCGCACACCACAACTAGAGAGCAGTCCCTGCTTGCCACAAAGAGAGAAAATCCTGCTCAGCAGTGAAGCCCCAGCACAGCCAAAAATAAACAAAATTATTATTTAAAAAAATGACATAGCCTTTGAGAATATGACATAAACTGTTAGAACCAGTTAGGTCCAAGATGACAAAAGATTCAATTTCCCGTAGACACTGAGCCTCATAAAGTGAAGTGAAAGTTGTTCAGTTTTTTCTGACTCTTTGTTACCCCATGAACTATACAATCCATGAAATTCTCCAGGCCAGAATACTGGAGTGGGTAGCCTTTCCCTTCTTCAGGGGATCTTCCCAACCCAGGGATTGAACCCAGGTCTCCCGCATTGCAGGTGGATTCTTTGCCAGCTGAGCCACAAGGGAAGCCTGAGCCTTATAAGCTCATTGTGATATATTAGTCTCTAAATAACAGTTGCTATGACAGTTCTGAGGCCCACCCACCGTAAAAGGCCATCAAGTGGTGGTGGCCTAATTCCTCGAAATCCTCCTGCCTTCCCCAAAATAGTTGAAATAATTCTTCCACTTGTTAGCCTATGAAATTACTGCTGCTGATTAGTTACTAAATCATGTCTGAATCTTTTGGGACCTCATAGACTATAGCTCTACAGGCTCCTCTGCCTATGGATTCTCCAGGCAAGAATACTGGAGTGGGTTGCCATTTCCTTCTCCATGGTGTCTTCCTGACCCAGGGATAGAACCCACGTCTCCTGCTTAGCAGGCAGATTCTTTACACTGAGCCACCTGGAAAGCCCCAGTCTATGAAATTACCCAGCCCACAGAAATCATTCCTTATTTCTGGGCTTCCTAGTGCCTTTTGAATGAGGCACTTTTAATTGTTAATTTTTTGATGTGGACCATTTTTAAAGTCTTTATTGAATTTGTTACAGCGTTGCTTCTGTTGTTCATGTTCTGGGCTTTTTTGTTGTTGCTGTTTTGGCTCAGAGGCATGTGGGATCTGAGCTCCCTGACCAGGGATGAAAACTACACCCATTTCAGTGGAAGGCAAAGTCTTAACAATTGGACCTCCAGGGTAGTTTCCTGGTACACTTTTTACACAAATGTTCTGGACAGGGAGGCCTGGCGTGCTGCGATTTATGGAGTCGCAAAGAGTCGGACACGACTGAGCGACTGATCTGATCTGATCCCTCTTTACATATGAACTGAACCTTGGAGGTAATCCTTTGCTCCAAACTGCTCTTCCCTTTTACTGTGTGCCTTATGGTCAATCACTGCAAATACATTTTACAAATAAAACACTTTACAATTCATTTGCCAGGGGACACATGGCAAGAACCTGAAACAGGCTCCTACTTTGAATAAACCTGATTCCAGTACTGACAAAAAAACATTAAGGCCACATTTCATTTTCCATTAAGAGACAAGTACTCTTTTGTACAAGAAAAATTAGAATATGGGGAAAAACGAGGGTACTAGAGTGAGACTCAAATAGTTATTGATGGAGGAGAAAATTAACATTTCGATGACTACTATGTGCAATGCACATTTGACATCTCCTTTTAATCCTCCCAACAACTCTGTGATGAACGCGTTATCTCCGTTTTACAGGCAAGCAATCTGCAGCGCCGGGGTTTCTAACCTAGATGGAGCTCAACGCCACGTTTTTTCAAAACCCCACGCTGTCTCAGCAGGAATTAGGTATGAAGTCCTCCTGGAACGCCATTGCCCAGGATTAGGGTGGAATATATCAACAAATGCCTAAGGAAAACGCAAATGTATTCCTTAGGGCTAGAATATACAGCTTTTTGACTACTGCATTTTGAAATAGAGGGCGACACCAACACCTTTTATACTTTTTAAGTCAGGTTAATCATTTTCTCCTTAATAGGGAAATATACCAAGTAAAGAATAATTAGCCACTATGGAAAACAGTTTCAAAAACTAAGCGGTTTACACTACAGCTCAAACAAGGTGCGTACAGTCAGAGATATAAGAACCTCCAAGATGTAGGGCAGAGCCGGCACGTCTGAATTCAACGTCCAGGGTATGAGGAAATGGCTTCACGTTTTTCTATACCATCAATATACATCAGGACCTCCAGTAGAACCCCGGCGCCTGGACCACGCCCACAAGTGTCAGTCAAGCAAAGTGGCAGCCGCGCAGCAAGGGTAAACGATCAGGCCCCGCCTCCTACCCCACTCCTACCCCGCCCCTGATCCGGTTCTGCCCAGCCCGGAGCCATTAATCGCCGACCCAACTTTGCGCCTGCGCAGACCGAAAGTGCGGCTGCCGGCGAAAGAATTTGTGCATGCGCCTAAAGGGAAAGTTGTTTCTTTTCCCCTCCCACCCCTCGCGAGAACGTGAAAACTTGCTTCCGGGTCGAAGGGTTTACTTCCGGTGAGCGGGTAGACTGAAACGCGGTTGCTAAACTGGAGGTGAGTTTGCGAAGTTCTCGGTGGAGAAGGCTGTAGCCATGGACAGGTAAGTTCTGGTGGTGACGGCTGAAGTCGGTCACTTTCCTCTCCAGCGTGTTGGAGGAATGAAACAGGTGAAACCCGACTCAGAGGAAGCAGACGAGGGCCTGGAAGCTGACCCTAGGCCTCCTTTTCCGGCTAGGAGACTGCAGCTAAGGGAGAAAGGCCGCTTGGGCCGGGGACGGATATAGTTAATGATAATCTGGTTCCCCCGGAGAAGGCAATGGCACCCCATTCCAGTACTCTTGCCTGGAAAATCCCGTGGACGGAGGAGCCTGGTAGGCTGCAGTCCATGGGGTCGCTGAGAGTCGGACACGACTGAGCGACTTCACTTTCACTTTTCACTTTCATGTATTGGAGAAGGAAATGGCAACCCACTCCAGTGTTCTTGCCTGGAGAATCCCAGGGACAGGGAAGCCTGGTGGGCTGCTGTCTATGGGGTCACACAGAGTCGGACACGACTGAAGTGACAGCATAGCATAGCATAGCAGTCTGGTTCCCACGGCAACTCTGCCATCTACTCTTTTTCACGCAACACCTTACGCTCCAGGGGTAGGCGAGGTCGGAGGTGGCCCGGCATTCGAGATGCTGAGTTACTGCCCGAGATCACAAGACAGCGACGGAACGGGCTCTCACCCTAGGCTTCCTGATTACAGGTTTCAACACCGGATAGTTAATCTTTATGTGACCTCGGAACTATGGTAGGCTCCTGCATAAAGATGAGTTATTCAAAGTTCTTGGCCTCGGGGAATGTATAGTGAAGGAGACATTGCGGAGCAGTGCGGAATGATAAATGTTTTGTACTACTTTGTTGGGAAACAAATGGAGCAATGAAGTCTCCTTGTCATGGAAAGTATCAAGAAGACCTCTCAAAGGAGAGTACATTCTAGGTGGTCTTTGAATAGTGGCAGTAGCCTACATCGAGTGCCTTAGCCGCTTTAAATGTATTATTGTTGTTCAGTTGCTAAGTGGTGTCCGATTTTTGCGACCCCGTGAACTGCAGCCGGCCAGGCTGCTCTGTCCATGGGATTCTCCACGCAAGAATACTGGAGTGGGTTGCCATGTCCTCCAGGGAATCTTCCCGACCCAGAGATCGAACTCGCGTCTCCTGCTTTGCCGGCGGGGGGCGGGGTGGGGGGGGGTGTCTGTGTGTCTGTGTGTAAGCATTTGTGATGCTATATTAGCTATTTTAATCCTTCTAACAATCCTATGAGGGTAGCTACTGTGATCCTCTCTTCACACATAACATTGAGGCTAAAAGAGGTTAAGGAACTTGATCAGTTAGGAAGCTAACAAAGGAAGCTAAGAACCAAGTTGCCAACCTGGATATGTGTTTCTAGATTCTAGGGAGCTGTTTGATGAGTAAGACTTATTCACCAGATAGACCAAAGAGGTGAATATAGGCCTCTGAAAAGAAGCATGGGTACAAAGGTGTAAGGATATGAACGTGTAGCTGAATGATCACATGCAGTGTGTGTTTGTATGGAAGTGATGTTTGTGGCTGAATTGGTAAGCTGGGGTCAGATTATAAAAACCATTGTAGGAAATTTGGACTTGATTCTGTAGGCCAGAGATATCTATCTGAAGATTTTAAGTGGAGGAAATACACATTAGATTCTTATGATACAGATCTTATAATACAATTTATTTTCTAGACGTTGGGCTATACGTCTGTGACTATAATAGTGCTGAGACGGGAGACACCCTTAGTGTTCTCTGGGAAGAAAAGCTTGAAGGATCATTTCTTTCCAATATATTATTTATTTTTTACTTAGTCTCCCAAGTCACCAGCTTAAATAGAAGTATCCATGGTTTGAAGTACTTTGGAGACTACAGAACATACTTTTAAGAGTTCCTGCAACTTTAGGAACCTCCTCAATCCAACGAAGAAAGGTTTATCTTCACGAAGCAATTATTTAAAGCACTGTTAGAATATAGATTTAGATTCCAAGTGTTAAAATAATTCCAGAGGAGGAAAAAATTAACAAGTAAGTCAGAGAAGACTTTATGCAGGTAAAATGTAAGCAGGACTTTGAGAGAGAAGCTGGATTTGGAGTCAGAGAAGTATTAGCAACAAAAAAACAAAGACTTGGCAGTTGTGATGATCTGCGCCTTAACTGACTTAGGATCCTTTCCTTCAGTCATAATGATAAAGTTTTTTGCAAATGCTCCATTCTCATTTCATTCACGTGAATTTGGTTATTGCCATTTTAGGAGTGGCTTTGGAGAGATGTCATCTCCTGTGATCCGGGAGGCAGAGGTGACTCGGACTGCACGCAAACAGAGTGCCCAAAAAAGAGCTTTACGTATCCTTTGCATTTTAAGCATCATTATAGAAATTGTAACATGTTTGGAATTAGCATTATAGACTTCATGAGCGATGTTAAACACTAACTGTAATAAAATACTGTGGAAAATAATTTTTTTAACTCTCCCCATGTGTTATTTGGTAAATATAATGCTGAAATTCAGTGAGATTCATATTTCCTTGAAAATAAGGATGTTCCATTTTACTGCTAACTATCATATTGTGGTTAGCTTTTGCTGAGATTAGATTTTCTTTATTATTTGAGATCTAAGAACTCTTAGTTCAGTGTGTGGTAACCTAAGACTTGAGCTCTTAGTTCAAGACGGTAGTAATTGGTAACTAGAATTTAAAGGGGAAAAGGAATTATTTACTCTTTGCCGAGAAAATATGGTAGCTATAAAATACCTTGTCTTTGAAAAACATTCCCATATTTTGTATAGTGTAAATATGGTTCATGCTGGGGGGATTGGGGGCAGGAGGAGAAGGGGACGACAGAAGATGAGATGGCTGGATGGCATCACCAACTCGATGGACGTGAGTCTGAGTGAACTCCGGGAGTTGGTGATGGACAGGGAAGCCTGGTGTGCTGCGATTCATGGGGTTGCAAAGAGTCGGACACGACTGAGCGACTGAACTGAATTGAAATATGGTTCATTCTAACTTTAATGATGTTTTTTTCTATACGAAAAACTTTTCCTTAACATTTCCTGTAGTTCGGGCAGCCCAAGATGAAATTTTTTCTAATACCACTCCAAGAAACCAGGTTATGCCCCGAACTCCCAGCTCATTTCGACAACCTTGTAAGATTTTTTTGCTTTTAAAGCATTTAATAATGATAAGAGTAATAGCAGCTAATACTATAATATATATTATATTTTTAAGTTATTTTTAGTTAAGAGCAAATAATAGGGATTGCACTTACTGTTTGTTGAACTCTTACCATGTGTAAGCCTTTACCTAATTGCATGATAGCTGTGAAGTAGATATTGTCTCTATTTTGCCAAATCTGAACGTGAGACCTAGAGAAGTTGATTAAAGCAGATAAAATAGCTAGGTAAGAATGTAAGTAATGGAACCAAAATGCAAATCATAATCTGCTTACTTCAGAGCCCATGTCTTCTATACTATAGTATGCTTTATAAAATTAGAATTTGATAAACTCATGAACTCATGAGTGTCTTTTTTTTTTTTTTTAGTGTTCAGTTATGTTATAATGAAAGCATCTCTGTTTGCAGTAAAGTTTTTTTTGGTGGGCTCAGTAGTGCCAAAAGTTCGTATTTAGAAAAATAAGTTAAATCTTTATATTATAGAAATGTTAATATTGAAAGTATTTATTCACTTAGAATCCAAATAATTGAAAAATGAAAATTATTTGTTTTTATTTGCTTGTTTCATTGTCATGATCAATGCTCCTGCACTTCGAATTCTTTTTACTAACTTCTTGCTTGTAGTTACTCCACCAAGCCGGAGCTTACTGAGGCAACCAGATATATCCTGCATTCTTGCAACTGGAGGGAGGTCTCCCCGGCTTACACAGTCTTCAGGGTTCTTAGGAAATCTGTCTATGGTATGTAGAAAAATGGGGCTGAAATTTTCTCCCTTTTTTAACTATGGTATGATATTTAGCTTAAAAATTTTTTTATGAGAATTGAAGTCTTATTCATAATAAAAGTAACTCAGTTATGTAGGTTGAAATCATTTTTTGGTTAGACTTCCAGAAAACTGAGACCCGTAAGCATCTCACGTCATAGGTGGAAACTGTGACACCAGCAGCAGTTAGATGCAGATAAAATGTATTAATCTGACAGTTTACTGATCAGATTTACTGATTGGTTGCTAGTGGCGGTAAAAACTGAGCCCTGTTTTGAAGCATAGAAGAGGAGGCCAAGAGTAATCAATGAAAACTGTCATAAGGAAGAAGAACAAAGCATTAAAGGAGAGAAAAGAGAAAATTTGAGGAAAAGTTAAGTGAGACACTCTTCAGGAATCATTATGATACAGTATTAAAATAGCAAAAGAAATGTCATATAGACTGTGATCCAGAATGACCTGACCTACGTGCTTAAAATACCCTATAGAGAAAGAACGAATTGTGCCTAACTGAGAAGAGGAAAACGAAAGAGTTTTGTCGGACTAGTAGAGTGTTATGGCTCATTTAGTTCCAAGAACAAGATGAAAAGGGCTCTTTATTTGGCTCTGTGGTTATTGAAAAAACGGAGAGTTTTACACACACCAGGAATGGCTTTGTGGTTACTGAAAAAACAGAGTTTTACACACACCAGAAATTGTCTAAATTATGTGTTTTCAAAGGAATGGTTTTGCATATTAAACCTCTCCTTGTCTTAGAAGGTTAAATCAATCTTTGAAATATTTTAGAGTGTTAGTATCTGATAGTGATCTAGTCATTGAACAGTTTTACTCTGGTTATGAAGCTGGTTTATTTTGGGAACATTTATTCTTATTCCACTTAAAAACATAAGTGAATTGACTACTTCTAGGTTTCAGCATAAGATGATGAGTTTTATTATTTAGTGCTTTAGAACTGCAAGTTTAGTAGTAAAATTATTACTCTTCTAAAGGCCAGGATAGAGTAAATATGTATTGATTATCACAGAGTGTTTGGAAGTTTCTTTGTAGTAAAAAATGTTTTCTTGATTTTGTTTTGCCAATTTTAGTATCGGTTATGAGAGGTGTTTGAAGGAAGTACAATTATTTGTTACGTTGGTTGATTTTAAGTACACCATGTGTACACCATGTGTCTACCTACAAAACATTTTTATGAATGCAGAATATCACTACTGTGTAAGATTTTCAGTTTGATCTGGGTGCTAATGATGATGAGTACCCAGAAGGAAATCAGTCTTGTGATAGCTGAGGCTAAAGTCTCCTCAGCCCATAGTTACTATCTCATTAATATATAGGGTCCTGGCACCCATCTTTAGCATTTTCCCTTGGGGAGACTAATTTAAAGGAAATTTTTATTGTTGTTCATGCCTGAATCTTTTAACATATTGCATTTGCTTGGTATGTCTCCAGTACTTAAATCTGTAAGTTTCTAAATCATCCTTTTTTTTCATTACCATTTATATGTTTAAGAAACTGAGTCATTCATCCCATAATATTTCCCCAAATTAAAAAATTGATTTGAAGTAGTCCTAGAGAGTAAAATTCATGAACAGAGGAGCCTGGTGGGCTATAGTCTATGGGGTCATGAAGAATTGGACACAACTGAGTGACTAACACTTTCACTAGAGCATAAAAGCATGGAGTAGTGCAAAGAAGAAAACAAAGCCATAATATCCTTAACAAAATAATCATGTGGCTATCTTTTAAAAGTGAAAAACACATGTGTTTTAAAAAAAAATGTAATAGTATTAAAGTCTTTATTCACTCAGTGGCAATAACTACATTACTTTTCTGTGTCTCCTTTATCTTTTAGGTGACTAACCTGGATGACAGTAACTGGGCCACTGCTTTCTCATCACAGCGTGCAGGGCTGTTCACAAACGCAGAGCCCCACAGTGTAACCGAGGACGTTACCCTCAGTGCTGTTATGTTACGAGAGGATGATCCTGGAGAAGCTGGTAAAATAGCTTTGGTCTTTGTTTATAACACAGTAGTTTGCCATTTTACTAACATCAAGGAAATCATCTCCTATTCCTGAATATTTAAAAATATTTTTTGTTATGCTTGTTAGTTACGGTAATGGCTGTGCCACTTGATGATAACAGGTTAGTCAAAAGTTTGTTTGGGTTTTTCAGTGAAATTTTTGGCCAACCCAATAGTAACTCTAGAAAGTTGAGAACCTCACCTTAGTTCTCAGTTGGAGCAGCATCCTGCCATTTAATCATTTCAGTGTAAATAGCTCCCTGTTAGGTCATTAGACTAGTCGTTAATGCTTTTATTCTTTCCAAACTTGTGCTGTTGAGAGAGCTTCTCTTTTTGTTTAATTTTTATCTGACATTGTTGACATGTTTTATTTTGGCCTGAATGCTAATGCTGTTTCTTCAAATAGTATTGTGACCATTCTGACTTTAGGCTGGTTATTACCATTCCCTTTTGGGAAAAAACATTTGCTTTTAGTGTGTTTGTACCTGCACATTAGGACATAGATTCTTCGTTAATTTATCATCACAGACTAACATACACGAGTGCTAGTCAGTATGCTACCACTGTGTGCACGTTAACTCATTTCATGGTCCATTAAATAGATACAATAACGATTTCATTTTCGTGGAAAGGAAACAGCTGCTCGAAAAAATTAACCTATTTGAGCTCACCTGGCTAGGAAATGATGGCTGCTGCTGCTGCTGCTAAGTCGCTTCAGTCGTGTCTGACTGTGCGACCCCATAGACGGCAGCCCACCAGGCTTCCCCGTCCCTGGGAAGTGATGGCACCAGGATTTAAAACTGAGCAGTTTGATTTCAGCACCCTTCTCTTAACAATGTGGTGACTACTACTCCTTTGTAGTATATGCCGGTGATAAGCATCAAAAATGCTGTGTACTTAATATATAAAATATAAGAATTTCATGTTTAGTATGAACCATGGCTGAGGCCTTAGATATTATACAGTATTATAGTAGGATGTATATATTTCCCCTGAATAAAGCATGTCATTTTAGGATCTGCTATAACTTTCCCAGTTACTTTGTTATGGTGTACTTATAATATAATTCAGGTGTTTTAAAATTTGGCTCATGTTTTTGAAGTAATTGTTGACTGACTAATAACTAATATATCTTTGGAATCTTAAAAGACTTGTAGATGAGAGAAGACCAAATAGATAAATTGGACTACATCAAAATATGGATCAGAAAATATAGTCAATAGAGTGAAAACGCCACAGAATGTGAGAATATATTTGCAAGTCATATATCAAAAAATTAATATTCAGAATATAAAAAGAACTACAACTCAACAGTAACAGAAGACAATCCACCTAAAAAGTGGACAGAGAACTTGTATAGATATTTCTCCAAAGAAGATACAAAAGTAGCTATCATGCACATGAAAATTTGCTCAGTATAGCTCAAGTGGTAAAGAATCCACCTGCAGTGCATGAGATGGAGATTCAGTCCCTGGGTCGGGAAGGTGCCCTGGAGAAGGAAACAGCAGCCCACTCCAGTATTCTTGCCTGGGAAATCCCATGGACAGAGGAGCCTGGTGGGCTGTAGTCCAGGGAATCACAAAGAGTCAGACACGACTGAGCACTGGAAGGAGGTAGTAATCATTAAGGAAATGCAGATCAAAACCACAGGGAGACAGCACCTCACACCCATTAAGATGGCTACTCTCAAAAACAAAAAAATCCCCCAATAAACAGGAAATGGTAAATGTTGGCAAGGATATGGGAAAATTGGAACTCTTGTGTGTTAGTTGTGGGAATGCAAAATGGTGCAGCACTATGGCAAACAATACGGTCGTTCCTCAAAAAATTAAAAACAGAATTATCTTTTGATTTAGCAGTTCTACCTCTGGGTGTATTCCAAAAGAAGTGAAAACCAGATTTTAAAGAGATTTGTATTTCCTCGTTCATAGCCCTGTGAACAAAAGATAGAAGGAACCCAAATCCCATTGATGGGTAAAGGATAAAATATGATAAATACTTTTTAGTGGGATATAATTCAGATACATGCTACAACATGAATGAACTTTGAGGACTTTATGCCTGATGAAATAAGCCAGTAGCACAGGGACCAAATACTGTATGATTTCACTTATATGAGACACCTAGAGTAGTCAAACTCATAGACATAGAAAGTGGAATAATGATTGCAGAGGTCTAGGGACAGGGGAGAATGGAGAGTTACAGTGTTAGAGTTTTTTGTTTTTGTTTTTTTGAAATAGACATTCTGTAAGTTTAAGGTATATGACATATTGCTTTGATACACTCGCGTATTGTAATATAATTATTAGTGTTAGCTAACACCTCCATGATACTTTCACATTATATAATTATCATTTCTGTGATAAGAACATTTAGGATCTCATCTCAGCAACTTTGAACTATGTAGTGCAGATTTATTGACGATAACAATGCTGTGTGTTGGATTTTCAGAATTTACTCATCTGCTCACTGCAAGTTTGTACACTTTAACCAACATCTCACAATTCCCTTATCCTCGAGACCCTGGGAACCACCGTTCCAGGCTCTGGTTCTTTGAGTTTGGCTTTTTTAGATTGCTCATGAGTGATACAGTACAGTATTTGTCTCTCTGTTAGCTGTTAGATTTATTTTACTTAATGCCTTCAGGGTTTATCCAGGGTCTGTCCTGTTGCAAATAGCAGATCACTTTTTCATGGCTGAAAAATATTCTGGTTTTGTGTGTGTGTGTTTATGTATGTATTAATATCTTGTTGTTTAGTTGCTAAGTCATGCCCAACTCTTTCTGTGACCTCATAGGCTGTGTAGTTTCCCAGGCAAGAATACTGGAGTGGGTTGCCATTTCTTTCTCCAGGGGATCTTCCTGACCCAGGGATCGAACCCACGTCTCCTGCATCAGCAGGCAGATTCTTTACCTCTGAGTCACCAGGGCAGGCCTGTATATATATACATACACATACATACATATATGTATGTGTGTATGTGTGTGTATACACACACACCCTGCTTTTCTATTTATCTGGTGATACATACTTGGGTTTTTTCCCTATCTTGGCTGTGGTGAACAATGCCACAGTGAAAATGAGAGTACAGCTGCCTTTTCTTTTTATTTATTATTTTTGGTTGCACTGGGTCTTCATTGCTATGTGCAGGCTTTCTCTAGTTGGGGCAAGGGAGTTGGGACTACTGTTCATTGCAGTGCACGGGCTTCTCGTTGCCACAGCTTCTCTCGTGGAGCACAGGCTGTAGGTATTGGCTTCTGTAGTTGTGGCCCACAGGTTTAGTTGCTCCACAGCATGTGGAATCTTCCCAGACAAGGGATCAACCTGTGTCTCCTTCATTGGCAGACAGATTCCCATCCACTGTACCACTGTATCTATAGGGAAGTTCCTATAGATACCTTTTTGTTAGCCTGTTTTCATTTCCTTTGAATATATACCCAGAAGTGGTATTGCTAGATCATTTGGTAGTTCTATTTTTAATTTTTTAAGAAACCTTCATACTGTTTGCCATAGTGGCTAAACTAATTTACGTTCTCACCAGTAGGGCACAAATGTTCCTTTTTCTCTGCATCTTCACCAACACTTGACATTTCTTTTTTATTGATTGGTGATATTTGTTCTTATACATGTGTGGTGATATCTCACTATGGTTTTGTTTTGTGTTTCCCTGCTGATCAGTGTTGTTGAGCATCTTTTCATGTACGTGTTAGCTATTTGTATGTCATCTTTGGAGAAATGTCAGTTCAGTTCCTCTGCCCATTTTTAAATCGTATTGTTTGTTTTTGAGTTTTATGAATTCTTCATATATTTCGAAGATTAACTTTTTATCAGATATATGGTTTGCAGATATTTTCTCTCATTCCATAGGTTGCCAGTTCATTTTGTTGGTTGTATCTTTTGCTGTGCAGAGCTTTTTAGTCGATATAGTCCCACCTGTTGAGTTTTTGCTTTTGTTGCTTGTGCTTTTGGTGTCATATCCAAAAATTATTCTCAAGACAGGTGTCAAAAAGCTTTTCCCTATGTTTTTTTCTAAGCGTTATACAGTTTCAGGTTTCGTATAAGTTTTTTTTTTCTCTCCAAGTTTTGGCTGTGCTTGGTCTTCATTGCTGCTCATGGGCTTTCTCTACTTGGGGGAAGCTGGGGCTACACTCTAGTTGCGATGCATGGGCTTCTCATTTCGATGGCTTTGCTTGTTGCAGAGCATGGGCTCTAGCGCTCAAGGGTTCAATCGTTGCAGCACATGGGCTCCAGAGTGCAGACTCAGTAGCTGTGATGCACAGCCTTAGTTGTCGCGAGTCATGTGGATTCTTCCCGGACCAGGGATTGAATCCCTATCCCCTTCATTGACAGGCAGATTCTTAACCTGACCACCAGGAAAGTCATCATTTAAGTCTTTAATCCATTTCAAGTTCAGTTTTATGAGTTGTGTAAGATAGGGATCCAGTTTTGGTTTTCTGCATGTGATTTTCCAGTTTCCTTGGCACTGTTTATTTAAAGAAACTATTCTTTCTCCATTCAGTATTCATGGCTCCCTTGTCAAATATTTCTTGACTATATATGTAGGAGTTTATTTCTGTACTCTCTGTTCTGTTCCATGGATTTGTGTGTCTGTTTTGAATACTAGCTTCTGTTGTGTAGTGTGAAATCAGGAAGTGTGATGCCTCCAGCTCTGTTCTTTCTCAGGATTGCCTTGGCTCTCTGGGGTTTTAGGTTTGCAAAAAGCAAAGAGTTCTGTGGTCGGATGGTGGTTATGGTGGCACAGCTCTGTGAATGTACTTTCTCCCACTGAACACTTAAAAATGGTTAAAATGATAAATTTGGTTATGTGTATTTTACCACAATTATGTATTTTAAAAAACACAGTAGTTTCAAGAAAGTATTTAGAGCTGTGTTTTAAGTTTTCAAACAAACAGAATGACTTGGAAGTATGTCACTTAATTTGTCTGTTTATTGTGTTCTAGCATCCATGAGTATGTTTTCTGATTTCCTGCAGTCTTTTTTAAAACACTCTTCAACTACTGTTTTTGACCTTGTAGAAGAGTATGAGAACATTTGTAGTAGTCAGGTAAGTTACTTCACATCATTGTTGGTCAGACTTCAGTAATCAAGTTTTTTTCTGAACAACATTAGTTTGTGAATTTCCTTCCTGTGTTTAAGGAGGATGTCTTAGAGATAGTTAGAAAGTCAGCCAGAGCAGATCTACTTTTTACACATTGAGAATCTTACTGTATTTCTTTTAAGGACAGAAGGATTCTGCAACTTGGACAAAGGAAAACCCAAAGTATACCAAGAACTTAAAACTCAACCATAAGAAAATGAACAATCCAATTAAAAAATGGACAAAACATGTAAACAGACACCTCATCAGAGAAGATCTGCAGACGGCAAATAAGTATATGAAAAGATGTTTAATATTAACACGACATTGAACATCAACTCTAATATAAAGTGAAGATTGAAAAAAATTTTTTAAAACACATCATGTGTCATTAGGGAGTTGCAAATTAAAAAAAGATGCTACTATACACCTGTTAGAATGACCAAAATCTGAAACACTAACAAAACCAAATGCTGACAAAGATGTGGAACATGAATTCTCATTTATTATTTTTGGGGATGCAAAATGATAGCACTTTGGAGCATAATCTCTCAGTTTCTTAGAAAACTAAACATACTCTTGCCATATAATCCAGCATTCATACTCTTTGATATTTATCCCAAAGATTAAAAGATTTATGTCCACATAAAAGCTTACACATAGATGTTTATAGCAGCTTTATTCATAGTAACCTGAATTTGGAAGCAATCAAGATGTCCTTTAGTAAGAGAATGGGTAAGTCAACTGTGGCTCATCCAGTCTGTGGAATATTACACAGCCCTTAAAAGTAATGAGCTATCAAGCCATAAAGAGTTGAGGATGGACCCTGAATGTATATCACTAAGTGAAAAAACCCGATATACAAAGGTACATATGGCATGATTCCAACTGTATGATATGTTGGAAAAGGGAAAACTTAAAGAGAATAAAAAGATCCGCAGTTGCCAGAGTTCAAGGAGAGATAAAGATAGAAAATGAAGCACAGTAGAGTTTTAGGGGAGTGATATTTAATGAGTAGAAGTAGGATTTGTAGGAGATGGTAACCCATTCCAGTATTCTTGCCTGGAAAATTCCAGGGATAGAGGAGCCTGGTGGGCTATAGTCCATTGGGTTGCAAAGAGCTGTACGAGACTGAGCACATTATAATGATATTACATGATGGGTACATCATTATACATTTGTCAAAACCCATAGAATGTACAGCACCAAGAGTGAACCCTTCTGTAAATTATGGACATTGGGTAATAATGACATGTCAATGTAGTTTTATTGACTGTAACAGATGTACCACTCAGGTACTGGATATTGATAGTGGGGGGAAAGAGTGTGCATATATGGGGCAGAAAGTAATGAGAACTCGCTGTACTTTATTCAGTTTTGCTGTGAATCTAATAAAACTGCTCAAAAAGTTGTCTATTTTAAAGAAAAGGAAAACAGCTTCAAGAATAATTGAAATAATAGTAATAGCCAACTATTTTGAGCATTTAAATCAAGAAACACCTGGAGTAACAGGCAAATTTGGTCTTGGAGTACAGAATGAAGCAGGGCAAAGGCTAGTAGAGTTTTGCCAAGAGAATGTACTGGTCATAGCAAACACCTTCTTTCCAACACCACAGAAGACTCTACACATGGACATCACCAGATGGTCAACATCGAAATCAGATTGATTATATTCTTTGCAGCCAAAGATGGAGAAGCTGTATACAGTCAGCAATAACAAGACTGAGAGCTGACTGTGGCTCAGATCATGAACTCATTACTGCCAAATTCAGACTTAAATTGAAGTAAGTAGGGAAAACCACTAGACCATTCATGTATGACCTAAGTCAAATCCCTTACGATTATACAGTGGAAGTGAGAAATAAATTTAAGGGACTAGATCTGATAGACAGAGTGCCTGATGAACTACGGATGGAGGTTTGTGATATTGTATAGGAGACAGGGATCAAGACCATCCCCAAGAAAAAGAAATGCAAAAAAGCAAAATGGCTATCTGAGGAGGCCTTACAAATAGTTGTGAAAAGAAGAGAAGCCAAAAGCAAAGGAGAAAAGGAAAGATATACCCATTTGAATGGGTTCCAAAGCCGAGTTCCAAAGAATAGCAAGGAGAAATAAGAAAGCCTTCCTCGGCGATCAATGTACAGAAATAGAGGAAAACAATAGGAAAGACTAGAGATCTCTTCAAGAAAATTAGAGATACAAGGAAATATTTCATGCAAAGATGAGCACAATAAAGGACAGAAATGATATGGACCTAACAGAAACCGAAGATATTAAGAAGAGGTGGCAAGGATACACAGAGGAACTGTACAAAAAAGATCTTCATGACCCAGATGATCACAAAGGTGTGATCACTCACCTAGAGCCAGATGTCCTGGAATGCGAAGTCAGATGGGCCTTAGGAAACATCACTACAACCAAAGCTAGTGGAGGTGATAGAATTCCAGTTGAGCTATTTCAAATCCCGCAAGATGATGCTGTGAAAGTGCTGCATTCAATATGCCAGCAAATTTGGAAAACTCAGCAGTGGCCACAGGACTGGAAAAGGTCAGTGTTCATTCCAGTCGCAAAGAAAGAAATGCCAAAGAATGCTCAAACTACTGGATAATTGCACTCATCTCACACGCTAGTAAAGTAATGCTCAAAATTCTCCAAGCCAGGCTTCAGCAGTACATGAACCGTGAAGTTCCAGATGTTCAAGCTGGTTTTAGAAAATGCAGAGGAACCAGAGATCAAATTGCCAACATCTGCTGGATCATCGAAAAAGCAAGAGAGTTTCAGAAAAACTGCTTTATTGACTATGCCAAAGCCTTTGACTGTGTGGATCACAACAAACTGTGGAAAATTCTGAAAGAGATGGGAATACCAGATCACCTGACTGCCTCTTGAGAAATGAGAAATCTGTATGCAGGTCAGGAAGCAACAGTTAGAACTGGACATGGAACAACAGCCTGGTTCCAAATAGGAAAAGGAGTCTTAGGAAAAGACTGGTACAAAAGTCTTTGTACCAGTAGGAGAATTTTTCTTAATGTTTTTTATATGGTATAAATTTTTCAGATAATTTGAAAGTATCTTATTTTTAATGTTCATTCTGCTCTGTTGGTTCATGATATATGATTTTATCAGGCATAGGTTAGATTTAGCTATCTTCTGGGTTGATCTACAGGGAGAAAAATGTACTCATGACTGTTACTGTTGAATCTGAAGTCTAGAATATGTTAAACTTCTACATACACACTCACCTAGACACACCTTACTTCAAAGTAAGGCCCTTTCTAGTGGGAATGTTATATTACATTTAATTTAAAAAGGCAGTAGACAGGAAAAATTTGTAATGTAAATGTATACTTTTGGCACTATGTACTTGAAAAATACAAAGTTGTGACTCAGAATTACAGAAAACCTCTTTACATTTGTGTCTTTAATTCAGGTAAATATACTGAATAAAATAGTGAGCCGAGCAACACCTGGACTTCAGAAGTTTTCAAAAACAGCCAGTATGCTCTGGCTTCTTCAACAGGAGATGGTCACATGGAGGCTGCTGGCTTCTTTGTATAGGTAAAGTTGTGTAGGACTCAGAAATAAACTGGTGATTAACTTAGAAGTTAGAATGAGGTGTGTTTGGAAATACGTTCTGCCATTTTATCGGAGAAGGCAATGGCACCCCACTCCAGTAGTCTTGCCTGGAAAATCCCATGGACGGAAGAGCCTGGTAGGCTGCAGTCCATGGGGTCACTAAGAGTCGGACACGACTGAGCAACTTCACTTTCACTTTTCACTTTCATGCATTGGAGAAGGAAATGGCAACCCACTCCAGTGTTCTTGCCTGGAGAATCCCAGGGACGGGGGAGCCTGGTGGGCTGCCATCTATGGGGTCGCACAGGGTCGGACACGACTGAAGCGACTTAGCAGTTAGCAGTTCTGCCATTTTATGATGCTTATCATGTCTAATGCCTTTAGTTGTCAGAGGTGAGTTAGGAGGAAAGAGGGGAATATTAAATCATAAAGTTGGTAACTATCAAAAATTGGATATTTGTAAAGATTTAAGGAAAGTGTTAAAAACACAGCAATATTTAGAAGAAGATAGATTAAGGAAAAAAGTGACAGATACACTTGATAGTGTATCTCAGGTAGAAAGTCTGAGAGAAGTTAATCAAATTTTTCTTAGATGCTCCTTGGTTTTGGCTCTCATTCTGTTGCTTTCTCATCCCAGTGAGAATACCTAAAGAGAAAATCGTATTTTTTCATTTTGGCCATGTGAAAACGTTACATTCAGAAGTTAAGTTTATGCATTAGCAGGTGGCCTTCAAAGACTTTGTATTGTGTTTATTTTTAGTAAATACTATTTTTTTCAATATAAGAGTCAGAAGGCATTTACTACTTGATTCTTGTTTTTAAAGCATGTTAGCTAAGTTACCCCAGATGGAATGCAAGTTTGTGCGTGTGTTAGCTTAATGGTGATTTCATTTCTCTTGTGAAATAAGGCTTTTTCATTTTGTGTTGTTTTTCCCCAGAGACCGAATACAGTGTGCATTAGAAGATGAAAGTATGTTTGCAATTACTGTAAGTTTTATATTGTTTTTTCCCTTATAAATGCTTAAAAATTTAAATGGTTTTTATAGAATTTGATTTTTGATGCTCCTCTAGAGTTTCTCCATTTTTAAATTTTTACAAGTAAATAAAAGATACAGTAAGCAAAACTGATGTACCCTGTAGAGTGAAAGGTGTAAGTCCTGTTTTATCCTTCGTGCTTTTCAGTCTAACAATTCAGTACGTATCCTACCAGACATTTTCTTTGCATCTTTATACATATATATACACAGAAGTTTTATGGGTGTTTTTTTAAGATCAAGTTGAGAATGTCATTTTGAAATATTTAGTTAAACCTTGGGAAGAGCAGTCACAGTGTTCTAAAAATGCCTTCCTTCAGACCAGGGACCCTCTAAGTGAAGGGTGTGTCTCACTGAACTTGAAACATTGAATTTCTAGGAAATTTGAAGGAGTTGTCCCTTAGGCCATTCAGCAGAAGCTTTTTTTTTAGTGCAATTTGGGTGGGGTGTTGCAGTGACTTGGTTCCTAGCAAAGGTATTAGCTGTTGTTCAGTCGCCAAGTCGAGTCCAACTCTTTGCAACCCCATGGACTGCAGCACGCCAGGTATTAGTCAGGTTGTTAAATTGTGCGGACTTGTTTGCAGTGCTGAATGTATTTTGTCCTCTCCTAGAGACTCCAAGCAGAGAGAAGATAGAGCCTGAAGGCAATGAGTCACCCGACTCTGTCTCATTCTGTAAATCATCTTCTCATAGTTTTCTTCACCTCCCAGCAGACCTGTGGGAACCTAGCCACTTTGCCCCCCTTCAGAAGTCAGCACCCTCTGCAGTTAACTCCTGAACAACATGGGTCCACCTAATATGCAGATCGGTTTTTCCCCCACTAAACGCATACTACAGTATTACGCAGTCTGCAGCTGGTTGAATTCTCAGGTGCAGAACCTCCAGTACAGAGGAAACCAGCAGTGTAGAGAACCAACTGTAAAATTATATTTGGATTTTCAAGTACAAGGAGGATCGATAACCCTGACTAACACTTGCATTGTTCCAAGGTCAAATGTATTTCTTTTTTTCTTTTAAAGCAAAATAATTTTCAAGTACAATAACTCCAACCTGTCAGAAGTCAAACCCACTCTTGTTTTTCAGTGGATAGCACCATGACCAATGAACATTCCCTAAGCCAGCACTTCTCAAACTTTGCTGTGCACATCAGTCACCTGGGGATCTTGTTAACGTGCAGATTCTGATTAGGTAGGTCTGGGATGGGCCTACAAGTCTGCATTTTTAACAAGCTCCCAGATGGTGCTGGTGTAGTTGGTCTGTAAACTGCACTTTGAGTAGCCAGGGTCTAGACTGGTCTCTGCCTCATCTCAGAAACAACTGCACGTTGTGTATCAGACTTTGCTGACTCTGTCTCTTCTGTTGCAATTCTGCTCTCTCATCTTGTTTCTGTTGCCACCACTTAAGCCAGAACTTTCATCATTTTTCTTAGGAATTATGCCAGTAACTTTTGTCCAGTCTCCCTGGCTTTCGTTTGGCAGGGATGGTTTGGGCGGGGGTTCTCTTTTTTTTTTTTCTTTTTTACCATATAGTATGCTCTCATTTATACGTTATACTGAGAGTTTTTATTTTTTTTATTTAAATTTTTAAAAACTTGATTATATTTTTGGCTGCGCTGGGTCTTCATTGCTTTGTGCGGGCTGTCTCTAGTTTCGGTGAACAGGCGTCTCACTGTGGTCACTTTTCTTGTTGAGAAGTACACGTTCTGAGCACATGGGCTTCAGTAGTTGTAGTCTGCAGGCTCAGTAGCGGCGGCTCAGGGTCTTAGTTTCTCTGTGGCATGTGGAATCTTCCTGGATTTAACCTGTGTCCCCTGCATTGGCAGGCGAATTCTCATCCCCCAGGAAAGTCCACTGAGAGTTTTTATTATTCATCAATATAAATATATACTTTCATGTCAATTTGTATAAGTTTACCTTATTTTTTCATAGTATGCTTAAGTATAAATGTACCATAATTTTTTTCAGACATTCTGCTGGACATACTTCAATTGTTCCAGTATTTTTCTTATAGTAATCAATGCAATGAACATTCGCACCTACATATTTGAGGATTTCCTATATTTCTGGAAGTGAAATCATTGGGACAAAGTTTGAGAGATTGTCGTGTTGCCTTCCTAATGAAATGTACTAGTTCACACTGTCATAGTATGTGAAAATATTTGCTCTGCTATCAATCATTTGATTTTTTCCAGTTGGAGGGGAAATACCTCACTTTAATATGCATATCATTAATCATTAATAAGATGGAGTGTTTTCATTCTGAAGTATTTATATTATATGAATTCTATTCTTTGCTCACTTGTCTGTTCATTATTTTCTTTTTCTTTCCTCAACATGGTAAAGATAGTCTTTCTGTCACTTGTCTTTCAGCTTTGTTTCAGGGGTCTTTGTCAAGCAGGCATTTCCTTCTTTAACTGATCAACATCTATCCTGCTTTCCTTTATCATTCACCATATGTTATTAAGGAAGGCCTTTCTTACCTGTGTGAAAATTATTCTCAATGTTTTCTTCTACATGAAGTTTTTTTCCCTATACAAGAAGTTAATTCACCCAGATTGTTTGTGAAGGGAGCAAGAGATTTAACTTTTCCTCAATAGATATCCATTTATCCTGACACCCTTTATCATATTTATGAAAGTAAAAGTCGTTCAGTCGTGTCTGACTCTTTCTGACCCCCTGGTCTATACAGTCCATGGAATTCTCCAGGCTAGAATATTGGAGTGGGTAGCTGTTCCCTTCTCCAGAGGATCTTCCCAATCCCGGATCAAACCCAGATCTCCTGCATTGCAGGTGGATTCTTTAGCAGTTAAGGCACCAGGGAAGCCCAAGAATACTGGAGTGGGTAGCCTATCCCTTCTCCAGTCGATCTTCCAACCCAGGAATTGAACTGGGATCTCCTGCATTGCAGGCAGATTCTTTACCAACTGAGCTACCAGGGAAGCCCTATCATATTTATACATAGATCTTTTTTGTTTTGATTGCTTTATTTGAAAACCAGTACTACACAACTGAGTCACTCTAGCTCAGGAGTTTTGCTGTTTTAAGTTTTCTCTTCATTTGGGGTTATTTTTGCCCACGTTTTCCCAGATAAACTTTTTCATTTCTTTTTTTAAAAATCCTTTTGGGAAATTTTTTGAAATAATATTGAATCTGTATATTAATTTGGGAAGACCTGACGTCTTAACTACGTTGGATTTTCCTAGTAATGAATATGGCATCTCTAATTATTTAGATCTTTTATAGATTATATAGATTTGTGCTCTTCATAAAAGTCATTTATAAAGGATTTACATTAATCCTGTTGAGAATGACTTTCCTTTCCTATTGCATTTTCTAATGATTTACATGTAAAGCTCATATTTGACCATCTTTTGGACCTGACATTAGCTCCAGCAAGTTTTAAATTTGATTTTATTGGGTTTTCCCTGTTGGCAGAAATCATCTACTAATAATTAATTTCTTTTAATCCTTCTATTTGGTATATTTTTAAGGAAAGTTTTACTCTTTATTTAAAAAATTTTTTGGACTGTGCTGGGTCTTCCTTTCTGTGCGTGGGCTTTCTCTAGTTGGAGTGAGCGAGGGCTCCTCTTGGTTGCAGTGCATGGGCTTCTCATTGCTCTGGCTTCTTTTGTTGTGGAGCACGGGCTGTAGGCCAGTGGGCTTCAGTAGTTGGGGTACACAGGCTCTGTGGTTGCAGCATGGGAGCTCTAGCGCTGAGGCTTAATAGTTGTGGCACATGGGCTTAGTTGCTCCACAGCGTGTGAAATCTTCCTGGACCAGGGATCAAACCCATGTTCCTTGCATTCTCAGGAGGATTCCTATCCACTGTACCACCAAGGAAGTCCATAGTCTGTTATTCCTCTTACTTGCCTTATATCATGGGCCAAGAACTCCCATACAATTATATCAATGATAGCAGGTATTCCTTTCTTGTACTTGACTTTTGATAAGAATGATTTTGTGTTAGTGAAGAATAAGAATTTTTTTTTCTCTTAACTAGCTAAGAGTTGCAGTCAAGTGCTTTTTATCTTCTGTAGATACCTGTTTTAAGTTTATTTTATTTTTGGCTGCATTGGGTCTTGTTGCTGCATGGGTTTTCTCTAGTTGCAGCGCATGGTCTCTAAAGTTCATGGGCTTAGTTTTCCGTGGCATGTGAAATCTTCCCAGACCAGAGATCAAACCTATGTCCCTTGCATTGGCAGGTGGATTCTTAACCACTGGACCACCAGAGAAGTCCTATAGATAACTGTTTTAATTTATTAGCATAATGGTTTGCATTAATAGTTCTCCTAATGTTGAACTATCCTCAAACAGAATAAACTTTAAGTCATGATATATTCTTAAATATGCTACTAAATTTTATTAGCTGATTTTTTTTAGAAGTTTCCCAAATATATTTTCTTTTTTTGTTACTTTTTCGTATCTAGTTCTAGTGCCTAGAATTGTGCCAGCTCTGCAGAACAAGTTCATACATCTTCCATCTTTGTGTGCGTGTGTGTGTGTGTGTGTATGTGTGCACGCATGTGTGTGCTTTGTTTGAAAATTATAGTAATTAACCTGTTCTTTGAATCCTTAGTAAAAATATGCCTTTAAAACCATAAAGACCAGGTGCTCTTTTAGGGTTTAGCTGTTTTTGTGTTCTCATTACAAAAAGTAACCTATGTTTAAAGCAACTATGAATAGTCAAAAAAGAAGAAAAGATACTTTTATTTTATAATAAATGATTTTAACCACATTTGTTAACTTGCTTTTTCAAGTATCTTTTTAAAGTATCTTAAAATATTTTAAAATATTTTTTCAATCTTTTAATTTATTTATTCTACAAATACTTATTTCATTCCCAGCTAGTGAGATGCATATCTTGGAAGATTATTTATCTTGTGTTTGGCTATTTATTGAACTCACTTATATGTTTTAATAGTTTTTTGTTGATTATCGTGCTATTCTAGGTAGATATTCCTGTTAATCTACAAATAGTGATGACTGTGACTCTTTTTCCCTATTTTTAACTACTTAGTGCTTCTTCTGGTTTTATATATTAGCTAGAACTTTTAATAGTAAATTTGAGTGATTTCAGCAATTTTTTTTCCATCTTCTGGATTGTAAAAGGAGTGTCTCTCTTTACAGTTAAGTAGGGAGGCCTGGTGTGCTGCGATTCGTGGGGTCGCAAAGAGTCGGACACGACTGAGCGACTGATCTGATCTGATCTGATATTTGCTATACTGCTGCTGCTACTGCTAAGTCGCTTCAGTCGTGTCCGACTCTGTGTGACCCCATAGACGGCAGCCCACCAGGCTCCCCTGTCCCTGGGATTCTCCAGGCAAGAATACTGGAGTGGGTTGCCATTTCCTTCTCCAATGCATGAAGGTGAAAAGTGAAAGTGAAGTCGCTCAGTCCTGTCCGACTCTGAGCGACCCCATGGACTGCAGCCTACTGGGCTCCTCCATCCACGGGATTTTCCAGGCAAGAGTACTGGAGTGGGGTGCCATCGCCTTCTCCGATATTTGCTATAGGCTTCACTATTAATAGATACTCCATTACATTGGCAAAATATTCTTTTATTTCTAATTTACAAGGATATTTTTATCAAATGACATTTTGGCGTCTATCAGGATCTCCTGGAGAAGAGAATATCTACTGACTCCGGTATTCTTGCCTGGAAAATCCCGTGGACGGGGAGCCTGGTGGGTTACTGTCAATGGCGTCACAAACAGCTGGACACGGCTGAGCACACATACATGTTCGCTAGATTCATGTGTATCTCTTTTCCTTGAACCATGAATAAGATGAATTAATAGATTTGGTCATTGTGTGTTATCCTTTTACTGTATTGCTTGATTTAACTTGTTAATATTTATGTCAAGTTGTCTAAGTCAGTCTTTAGAAACTTGGATTATTCCTAAGTTTTATCGTCCATCAACTTCAGTGTAGAATGAAAAGATTTTAAAAATTTTAAATGTTAACTTCCTAATATGCCTCGTGACTGCATCCTGCCCTTTATTGTGAATTGTTTCATTTTGTTTTATGTTTTATTGTTCTCTAAAACAACATCTTTGGAGAAATAGAACCTAAAAATTTTAAGTGTAACCAAGAATTAAAATATCAAGTAAGAGTAGCTGCTCATTGATCTAGCAGTTTGAAATTTATTTATAAAAAATTTTCAAAGATGAATATACAGATTTGCTGTCTTAAAATAGTTATGGGTGATAAAATATACTTATTTCAGATTCTCTTTTACCATTCTGTTGAAATAATGTTCCTTGAGCATCTTCTTTTCTTTTTTTCCATCAAATTTTTAAAATAGGCTCTTAATGCCAGTGAAAAAGCAGTTGTGGAAGCATTGTTTCAGAGAGATTCACTTGTCCGACAAAGTCAGGTATGACTAGAGTTTTTACATTTTAGGGGTGAAATATGGAGAAAAGGTAAATGACCTTTAAAAAATGAAGTTTTTTAGATTTGAAACTTTTTCCTTAAATTTTTTTCTTTTTCATCTTTTAATTTATAATTAAAAGGAAGTAAGCACCTTGTTTTTTGGTTTTCAAATAATAACCCTAGCATTTACAGGAATAGCCTGTTAAAAACAGTAATATTCCTCTAGAAAATTTCTTTTGCCATAATATTTATACATCTTTAAAAAGTAAAAATAGTGGTAGAAAAAGTTATTACTTAGTATTTTTTGAAAGAGAAACTTTGTTTTAATTGTGGGAGTAGTACTACTTCAAATAAAATCCTTAACAAAATTTATAGTTAATGCTCTTTTTTTATCCCCTTCCCTAGCTGGTGGTAGACTGGTTAGAAAGCATTGCCAAAGATGAGATTGGAGATTTTTCTGATAATATTGAATTCTATGCAAAGTCGGTGTATTGGTAAGTCACTAAACTTTTATTCCTGAAGTCACTTAATGTTGATTTTGTTTATCCATCTTTCAATAACCATTTATTCAGTTCTTGCTGAATTCAGTCTGTGAGCAAAACAGATAACAGCCCTACCTTTATGGGATTTATAATTGTATAAGAGTTAGACAGCAATTAAATATATCCTGTTAGGTGTTAATAGCTTTAAAAGAAAAAGGAATCAAGAGTTGATAGATAGAGGATAATAATGGGAGTTATTTTAAGTAGAAGAGGTGACCAAGAAAAGCCTCTCTAGGGAAATAAGGTTACAGGTAGTAAGAGTAAGAGGCTTTTAAGAAATAAAGGAGGTCAGGCATGCAAAACTTGAGTGACAAGTGCTCTGGGCAAGAGCAGGAACTGCAGAGACTTTAAGAAGGTAAAGTATTTGCACATGAAGGCCAGTGTGAACACAGCAAAGAAAAAGAATAGTACTTAATGAGATTGAAGAGAGCCAGCTAATATATTGACAGTCAGCTGAGCTCAGGGTTTGGAACTTTATCCTAAATGTGATAGGAAGCCTTGAGAATAAAAGAATGACATGATCATGTTATCATGATCAAGCACTCATTTTCTTAATAATCATAGTTTGATCATCAAGAGAATTCTACTGTGTTTCTAGCTACTTATGTGTGTGTGTTTTCCCCCTTGCCTTACATTCTGCAGTGCTTCTAATTTATTGTTAAAACCTTGAAACCAGAAAGCAGCCCCCAGGTTAAAGGGACAGTTTATTTCAAGAGTTAAAGGAAAAGTTCACTAAATGGGAAGGAACTCAAAAAAGAGGGGATATATGTACACATATAGCTGATTTACTTTGCTGTACATCCGAAACTCACACAATATTGTAAAGCAACTATGCTCCAATAAAAAGTAATATAAAAAAGAGAAACATTTAGTTTGCCTTTGAATTCAGTAACGTGTATAAAGTCTGCAAATCAATTTTTTTCCTGCTTAACTAGAAAATTAATGCTACCAAATATATACAACTTTTAAATCTTGATTCGTGTTGACTTTTCTGAAAGAAATTTCCATTTTCAGAAGAAATTTTAAAAATGCTTGTTTAACTGTGTGGCATATGGAATCTAGTTCCATGACCAGGGATTGAACCCAGGCCCCCCCTGCTGCATTGAGAGTGTGGAGTCTTAGCCATTGGGCCACCAGAGAAGCCCCAGAAAAAAAAATTTTAAGTTAAAATATCTGTTAAGATTTTTGCAAGTTTTTGCCTGTTGGTCTTCTTTTTTTTCCCAATCAATAAAAGAGAATAGAGAATCCTAAAACAAAGCCACACATATATGGTCATTTGATTTTTAATAAGGCATGGAAGCAGCCCAGGATGGAAAGAAATGTTCTTTGAACCAACCATACAGAGAAAACTGTGTATCTGTGTGAACAAAGATTAACCTTGATACCTCCCTTGCACCGTGTGTGCATGCTAAGTCACTTCAGTCATGTCTGACTATGACCCTGTGGACTGTAGCCTGCCAGGCTTCTCTGTCTATGGCATTCTCCAGGCAAGCATATGGGAGTGGGTTGTCGTGCCCTCCTCCAGGGGATCTTCCTGACCCAAGCACCGAACCTGCATCTGTTAGGTCTAACCTGCAATGCCAGGCGGGTTCTTTACCACTAGCACCACGTGGGAAGCCCCCCTTGGACTGTACCCAATAGTTAATTCAAGATGGATCATAATCCCAGTTGTAAAAGCTAAAACTAAAAGCTTTTTAGAGGAAAATATAAGAGGACATTTTTGTGACTTGGAGAATAAGTGATTGTCACAGAAAGTAAAGGGGAAAGAGTGATTTGACTTTAACAAAATTAAAAACTTCTTATTAAAAGACGTAATTGAGAAAATGAACTGGTGGTAAGCCACAGATTGGAAGAAACATAAAGAACCTGTAGTTCATAAAGAACTCCAACTTGTAACAAAGAGATAACCCAATAAAAAAGACAAAGATCTGAACAGATACCTTACAAAAGCAGGTAAATAAATGGTCAATAAGTCATGAAAAAATGTTCAACATTGTTAGTCATCTGAGCTAAAATGCCCCTTTGTATTTAGTGTTGTGCATGTTTTTTCTGAGTTGGTAGTCTTACTGTGACTTGACTTGATTCTTTAAGTAGACCTATACAAATAGTTCTTCTAAAAAGAAGTTGTACGTATATTTTCAGGGAAAATACTCTGCATACCTTGAAACAGCGGCAGCTCTCTTCTTATATAGGAAGTGTCCGTCCTCTTGTCACTGAATTGGTAAGTGTTCTTTGAAATGAAAGTTGCCCTCAAAGTTAAGTGATTTTCTTAAAGACAGAATGTTCTTCTCTTGGATCCTTGTTTTAGATTTCTGAAGGACTGCATATACTGTTTAACTCTTAAAAAGCACTAAGTTGCATTTGAATTTAATGGCATGTATTGAGCCCATCTGTGGCCTATGGATTGTAAATTGTAAAAGAGAATGTAGAAAGTATTCCTGATTTGCCAGCATTAAAACAAATTAATTTTGACCTTATAGCAAGGTTTAACTCTTTAACTATAAGATGGTGACCTGTGAAGGTTCTTCTATGTAGAAAGCAGGGAGAGAAAATAAAGCTTTGTGAATTAGCTTGAGGTTAGAAAAAAGTCATGCTAGGATATGAGTAATGAGAGTAACAGTGGCTTTGAAAAAATGAGAGTCTAATAATTGTAGAAATGACAAAACAGAGCTTTGTGATAGGTGGAGGCATGTGAACTAAAAGTTTATAGTGAAGAGTGAGAGAAGTAAGTAAGAACTGAAAAAATGGACTACTCTGTGAGTAAATAGAGTAAAACTATTTTGTAACAAAAGTGCATTTTGATAAAAATTACTTGGAAACTACTGACAGTGCTTGTAATAAATTGTAGCAAAATTATCCCACAACAAACAACTAAAAATCATTTATCCTTAATTTCTGGAAAGTGATTTCCTTTAGTCAGAAAGAAACCATCTTCCAAAATTGAATGATTATATCTGCAAAAATATTTGTGGAACTAGCCAGTTGACCTATTATGCATTCCATTTTTTGAACTGATACTCATATTACTCAGTAACATTTGGAATAAGAATTACTTCCTCCCTTTAAGTCACATTAAAATAGCTTTTCATCTGAAATTCATCATGTAGATAATGTGTGCTCTTTGCTGCAGAAGTAAGGCCAGTGTCATCCTTAGTGTTTAAATGCACATTTCTTTCTATTCATGAAAGGTAGTTAGGAATAACTGTCGGAGGGTAGAGGTATTTATCAGAAATCTATTTTACAATTTCTTTTGTTGGACATGGGTTTATTTTTATGTACTTTTAATCCCATACTGGGCTCTCTTCTCATATATTCTCAGGAAAAACCAGCTATGTACCTTCTAGTCACGGCATGCATTGTGATTCCTGGAGTTTCTCTGCTCATTCTCCATCTAGGCCTGATTCTACTTAGGATTAACTTGGCCACATAGTTGCTACAGCAGGGTAGAGTTCAAGTCTACTTAATTATGAGTAGAATTTCTAGAGTTTCTGGGCTGGGCTAGTGATATCTCTGCCTTGCCTGACTAAGGCATGCAGCTTTGTGGACCAGTGGAGTCTGTTTTGAATGGGCAGGAGACAGTTATGTCTATTTGGACCACTTACCACTTTTTCATTCTGTTTGTTACCTAACTAAATTAAATTAGTTTATTTCAGTATATAAACTCAGGAGATGTTTATCATGTCTCGATAATGTTTAAATCATATATGTATATCAAGGATTTATAGTTGATTGATTAATTTTTGTAGGACCCTGATGCTCCCATAAGACAGAAGATGCCACTTGATGATCTGGATAGAGAAGATGAAGTCAGATTACTCAAATATCTTTTTACTCTAATTCGTGCTGGAATGACAGAAGAGGTAAATGATACATACCCTGCTTGTCCAATGTCAAAAAGTCACAGACTGTAAGTTAGAAGGGATCTTAGTATACTTCCTCAATGCATTAATGTTTTTCACAGTATTTCTGGGTCTAACACCTAACATTTTCGATGATAAAGAACACATTGTTTCAGAAAGCAGTGCACTTTAGTTTGCGTATCTCTGGTAGAAAATTCTTTATAAGAAGTTAAGCTTTGGCTTCCCGTATTTGTACTTTGTACTCTAAGCACAGCCTCATTATTTCTGGTTTGGATTTTTAAGAGTTAAGAATAAATCTGACCCTGATTGCTCTTCTAGTTGACACTGTGTAGCATTTGAAGACTATGATGCCCTCAAACTTCTTCCTTTTAACTTCACCTCTTTAAAATGTAACCTCCTTTGTGATAGTTAGATAGAAATATGTTAGTTCAAAGTGTTGTTTGTTCTTCTCTGTTATAAACCACCAGCATATATAAAATAATTTCTTATAGTAGTAACCCTTGGATTATTAAACATCATTCTTATTTTTTAATTAAGAAAAGAAGTAACATATATTCATTTATTCAGAAAATATTTAACGGCCAGCCACTGTGCCAAGCCACGTGCAGGATATTAGGAGTCACAATGGCAAATGAGATGTATTTTTAACAACAGAAAACAAAAATATAATCACATGACTGAGAGGCTTGAAAAACAAAAACTTTTAAGGTCCTACTACTTTTGCATAATCACAGATAGTGAGGTTTTAAATAAAAATTTACTTACAACCCTTTTTCTTTTGTACCTATTTTTTTTGTAATAAAATTATACTTTATTGCTTTTGAATGATAATTATGTTTATGAAGATTTAGTTTCTGTGTTATGATTAAGTAGAACCTAGTTGACTCTAAAAGAAAAGAAAAGCTGATTGTTCTTTTTCACAGTATAAAATGAATTATTGCACAGCCAACTCTTGATGAACCACACAAGAATTATTCAGTTTGTGAAATATTTTGGACTTTCCCCGGTCCTTCAACTGATGGCACTTGTTACAACTGGGAGTGAGACAGCTTTTGTACCTGTTTTTAACATAATTGTAAGCACAGTATACCTCCAGGTTTTTTTTTTTTTTTTTAATCTTTATGGAGATATAATTCAAATACTGTACTGTTCACCCACTTCAAGTGACTAACTCAGTAGTTTTTTGGTATATTGCAATATTGATTTTTTTCATTATGATAAAAGATATATAACAAAATTTGTCATTGTGACCATTTTCAAATGTTAATTTCAGTGGCATTAAGTACTTTCATAGTGTTGTGCAATCATTACCACTGTCTGTTTCTAAAACTTTTTTGTCACTCCAAACAGAAACTATAATCATTATGCAGTAATTTCCCATTTTTCCTTTCCCTCAATATTTGGTAACCTAATCTACTTTCTGTCTCTGTTAATTTGCCTATTTTAGCTATGATGTAAGTGGAATCATATAATACTTGCTCGTTTGTGTCTAGCTAATTTCACTTAGACAAATGTTTTTAAGATTCTACGTTCAGATTTTGTCCTGCCTTTTTTCACATAACATACCAAATATTTTAAAAATATTTTTCCATGTTGCTACACTGTAGCTTTAATTATAGCTTTTATTACTTTGATGAGCCATAAATTCAAAATATGTTTGGAGTATTATGCTTTTTAACTGGTTGTATTAATCAGATTCTGTAGGTTCAAATGATAGAAACCTAACTCAGATTACTTACAAGCAGGGAATTGATTGGTTCCTGGAACAGAGAAGTGTAGAGCGTTATATCTGGCAGGATCCCGGGACTCAGAAGATGTCATTAGATACTGTCCAGGCTCTTGACTCTGCATCCTCTCAGTGATTTCATTCTCAAGAAGCCATTTGTGTCGATAACAGCCACCAGCAGCTCCATCCTTATATCTTCCTGCAAGCGAACAACCCTAGCAAAAGGACTGTCTCTTTCCCAGTATCTCTGGCAAGAGTCCTAGGAGTGATTCTTGTTAGATCACATGCCTAATGGTTGAGTTCAGAGGTGGAATCATATGATCTACTCAAACCATGTGAACTAAATGGGGGAGAGATGGTTCCTGAAGAGATTCTGGACCAACAAACATGTGTCTTATCTCAGTGGTTCATCAGGTGCATCTGATTGGTCACATTTAACATAAAGGCATATCATGTTTATGGCCTGAATGATCAGTAGCACCCCTGTCATTATAGAGACTAACTATTTTTACATAAATCAGGGGTCATCAACCTTCTTAACCCATTTGTCTTTAGCAGAACTAAATGCTTGCGGGCACCATGAGCATCTAGTGGTGAGCCCAAAATCAAAGAGCAAAAGGATTATTAGGGAAAGAAAGATAGGGACCACAGAAAGACACGCATGTGTGAAGTGCCATTACTAATTTGTCTACACCGTCCTTTTGTGACATCTGTGCCGTAAGTTATATAATCCTTTGTTAAATCACTTATATTTTTCTACAAAGCACACGTATTTCTTTGGTACTGCGTTGGTTATATGGCCAACCATCTTTTTCTTGTTTCTAAAGGCACAGCGACTCTGCAAACGCTGTGGCCAGGCATGGAGAGCTGCAACACTTGAAGGCTGGAAACTCTATCATGACCCCAATGTTAATGGAGGTATTTTAATAGATTTTATTCTGAGAGTTGGGATATATTTAACTGTAAATAGCAATTTTGTGAAGTATAGCTTTTGTTTTTAGAAATTGTTGAAGTAAGATATCATTTTAAACTGTAAACTTTATTTCTTTTACTATTTTATAGGAACAGAATTAGAACCTGTTGAAGGGAATCCATATAGATGCATTTGGAAAATAAGTTGTTGGAGAATGGCAGAAGATGTAAGATATAATAAAATATTTACTGATACTGATTTTTACTTTTAATACACGGAAGGCCTGCTGAAAATGCTGTGGAATTTTGAGAGTAGTTAAGAACTAAAGTTCCTGTTTTTTAAAACTTTCAATCAGACTGAAGAATAGGGTAGGCTTCATTAATCAGAGGCTCAGAGTATAAAGCGTCTGCCTTCAATGCGGGAGACCTGGGTTCAATCCCTGGGTCGGGAAGATCCCCTGGAGAAGGAAATGGCAACCCACTCCAGTATTCTTGCCTGGAGAATCCCATGGACAGAGGAGCTTGGTGGGCTACAGTCCATGGGGTCACAAAGAGTTGGACACAACTGAGCAACTTCACTTTCACATTCAGACACTGAGTACTAAGAGTTAAGTGCTGAAATAAGACAAAAATACCAAAAAAAAAGAAAGAGTAGCAAATGAAGTCACAGAATAAGCACTAGGCTGGGTTCCCAAGAGAGCACTGAATCGATCTTTTAAAAATTTGAGTTGTTGGTCATGAAAAACAGAGGAGGGAATTCTAAATAGGATGCCTAGGTTGGGAAAACTCAAGGGAAGGCAGGTCTGTCAGGTTGGAGCAGAAAGCTCATGAAAGGAAATATTGTCATTTCTGTTGTGACATGACCCCGGCATTCCTAGCAGTCATTGCAGCAGGGCAAATGGTGCAGAAAATCCAGAGCTTTGAGGGAAAATGGAGTTAAGAGCACAGTACTCAAAAACCATCAGTAATGCTTAAAAAGATAAAAACTTAATAAAAGCCACACAGTTTCACTCTGTTAAATAAACAGGAAATACATAAGTAACTGCAATAAATAGGCAGTTTACCTTAAAAAAGAACTGGAGTTAGCTTGTGGTACTGGATATCAGAGGGTTGCAGCTTGTGAGTTACTGAGAAGTGATAGGAGGTTGCTATCTGAAGTCAAACAAAATTGTAACAATTGATGCAAAAGGATTTAATTTAACACACACCTGGACAGCCCAGGGGGCTGGTAGATGTTTGAGGAGTGTCAGTTTTGTGTATTTCTAAGTGGCTTGGTTCAGTTAGGTGTTGTTTCCTGTATTCAACCAGTGTTTGTTGTGGATGAAATTGTGCATAAAGAAATGGGAAGTTTGTATTATGTTCAAATTGTTCCTTGATAAATCAATTGCATTGGAACAAATTCACATTTTCAAAACAAGCACTGTAGCCGAACTGACTGGGCAGGCAGTGGTGATCCTCAAATGCTGCTCTAAGATGACTGAAAAAGATTAAGAGCAGGCAGTGGTGGTCCTCAAATGTTGCTCCAAGGAATGGGAACTTTGTACCGTAGATAGTAGTGAACCATCTAAACCTTGAGGGCACGTGACAGCAGTACTTTAAGAAGATTAGCATGGCAGTGGAAAATAGGCTTAAAATTGAATGAACTAAAGACTGAGAAACTAGTTAGAAGCCTGTCAGAATTATTCAGACACTAAGAAATAAGGGCCTGTCCTAGGTTACTTTGGCGAGTAGAAAAGAAAGGAACAATTTTGGTCAGGACCAGAAACTGGAAATAGAAGGCAGAGGAAGATTCAATTATGTAGTGAGAGTCTCTGAAGTCTCTTGTTTGGATGATGAGAAAACAGGAAATGTCATTAATAGAATCCAAAAGTAAAATGGGATAATTTGGTGAAAATAATTAATTCTGCTTAGGAATTTGATGCAAACTGGTACATGTCAGGCTCCAAGGGCCTTGTTTGATGTTCTTAGAACAGTATCAGGTAGTGTTAGGTATTTAGAAATTTTATAGGAGAAAACGTCTATGCGGATTCTATCTGGAATAAAATTTGACTATAAAATAATCAAAGCATCCATTAGAGTTGAATCTGCTTTCACTCTGTATTTGAAATTTAGCTGTTTGACTTTTCTGGAAGATTTCATTATTGACTACATCAAACTAAGGGATCCTTCCTTCTTAGTCCCCTAGGAGATCTTTTACTAAAGTTTAGAAACTGTTCCGGAACAAATAAGTTCAGTTTAGAAGATACTGCAGAATTCCAGATTATGAAAAAAATTGACATACTAAGATAAACAGTAATTTTATTTATATTCATTGTATTTCAGGAGCTTTTTAATAGATATGAGAGAGCAATTTATGCAGCTCTAAGTGGGAATCTCAAGCAGGTATGCAATGTATCTTAATCTTTTTTCCTATGGAATGGAATCAGCTGAATAAAATATTCTAATATAGTAATCATATAAGCTTAAGCTAGTTTCTAAGAATAGCAATGATAAGATTATTATGAAATAGAATGGTAACTTGAGCTACTTAATTTGATGTATCCCATATACCATATGATGTTTTAATCTGTGCAGTCAGACGTCAGTTTCTCAGAATTGTAAATATAATTACAATACACATTTATAACTTTTGTTACCATAGCTTTATCCAGAAATGTGTCACCAAGGCACAGTATGACTTTGAATTGTCTAACGTATGTGTGCTTCTCACAACCCCCTCGATCCCCTACATTTTATAGCTATTTTGAGGGATGTTATTTTAATTAGTTGAAACACCATCTTATATCAGCATGGAAAATTGATGCTATAAGAGTCCAGACTTCTTAGAAGATGTGGCTTGAGGGATCTCCCTGATGGTGGTTAAGACTCTGCGCTTCCACTATAGGAGCTGCTGGTTCCATCCCACTGTTTCCATGTGGGAACTAAGATCCCACATGCTGCCCACTGTGCCCCTCCACCAAAAAAAGTTGTGGTTTGGGGAGAAGTTGGAGACACAGGGTTATTTGGTGTGATAGTTTATAATCCATATGTTTTATGTTATTATAGTGATTTTATAGTTCACATCAAGAGGTTCCGCTGCTTTTCCTTTTTTTGTTGACTGTGTCTGCACGTTTCTCTTTCGGAACGGGTGAAGCTGCTTCCTGTCTGTGACAGCTGGGAGGACACAGTATGGGCCTACTTTAGGGTGATGGTGGACAGTCTGGTCGAACAGGAGATCAGGACATCGGTCATGACTCTGGATGAAACCGAAGAACTCCCTAGAGAATATTTGGAAGCAAAGTGAGTCTGTTGGCTTTTTTTTCATCATGAGGATTTGTAGTATGCGCTAAAGTTTTATTCTATAGTCTTTGTTCATATTATATATTAATGTTACTTTATCCGTTTTCTTGATTTTTCTTTCAAAAGTTGGACCTTAGAAAAGGTTTTTGAAGAACTTCAAGCTACTGATAAAAAGGTAAATATTAATGTTTCAGGATAATTGGAATCGGAAACTAAATGTTACATTGTTGTGTACTGTAGCTGAAAGGCACAAAAGTATGTGGAATCTTGTTATATTCTCTCTTTCTTTCCTCACAGCTTACTCAAGTAAGAGATTGCTTTGAAAGGAAGAAATTTAATTGCATATTTAAATGATATATCATTTCTGTTTATTTGGTTTAGAATTTATTTCATTGAAATATATGGCATGCATGTAGGCTAGTTCATTTCTTTCTTCTTGAAAAATTAAATTGGAATGGAAAGTTAACAAAACTTTATTTTCCTAGATCTCAAAATAATCTAGTATTTTTTAAAGTAATATTCTTAAAACTTTTAAAAAATGACCTTAGTATATACTTGTAACAAAATAATCTAAAAATGTATTATATAAGACCTTTTTAAAATTTCCTCCCAGCCTCTTTTTGATTATTCTCATTCACTGAGATGATAAAACATGGATATGTATCCTTTGTATCCTTCTCCACACTCTTAGAAATATATGTAGATATTCCAATATAGGATTTTAGCTTTTGAGGTTGTTTTTCGTGTCATTCTACCTGCATTCGTTTATGGCTCCCTCCTTTGCCCCACCCCCTCCACCCCTGTTTAATGAGACTGTCTTTGAGTTAATGCATATAAATTTAACAACCTAACTTATTATTTTTAATAGGTATATAATATTCTATAGAATTATATATCCTTTTTTTAATCATTCCCCTTTTGGTAATCATTTGGGTTACTTCTAGCATTGCAATGAATGTTCTTGTTAGTCTTATTTATGCTTATCTACGAGTCCTGTTTCTTTACAATAAATTTTCTGAAAGCAGGGCTGCTGAGTTAAAGGGTATATGTATTTTACATTAATTCCCCGGTTGTAGCAATTAATTCATATTCCTACAAATAATTTATTGATATGGCCATTTCCCTGCCTTCTCACTAGCCCCACATGTCATACTTTGTTTTTGCCAACCCATCAGATGAGGTGGGAAGTAGAAACTCACTGTTCTTCTCATATTTCCCTGTCTATTCATAAGGCTGAGCAAGTTTTCCTGTGTTTATTGACCATTTTTGAATTTCCTACTTAGAACTTTCACTAATTTTTCTGTTGAATTTTATCTTTTCCTTTTTATTGTATAAGATCTCTTTGTATAGTGAAAAAAAGTTACTTTCTCTATCAAATTTTTCTTTTTTTTAAATCAGTCTGTTTTGGAGATTCTAGGAAATGAAAATAAGTCATTTTATTTTCCAGCAAATGAAAGTCAAGGAATAAATACAAATCTAAAAAGAGGGGAACATTTACATATGATAAAAGTATAAATCTAGAAAATTTGTGACTCAATAAGTTACTATAATTAAGAGCATTTTTAAAGTATCTAAATTCAAGATAAAGTTATGAAAAAATTATAGCCTTTTTGTACTTGTTACAGCTAGTAAGAAAAGGATTTCAGTTCAGTTCAGTCACTCAGTCGTGTCTGACTCTTTGTGACTCCATCAACTGCAGCACACCAGGCCTGACTGTCCATCACCAACTCCTGGAGCCTACCCAAACTCATATCCATTGAGTTGGTGATGCCATCCAGCCATCTCATCCTCTGTCGTCCCCTTTTCCTCCTGCCCTCAATCTTTCCCAGCATCAGGGTCTTTTCAAATGAGTCAGCTCTTCGCATCAGATTGCCAGAGTAGTGGAGTTTCAGCTTCAGCATCAGTCCTTCCAATGAACACCCAGGACTGATCTCCTTTAGGATAGACTGGTTGCATCTCCTTGCAGTCTCTTGCAGGGACTCTCAAGAGTCTTTTTCTAACACCACAGTTCAAAAGCATCAATTCTTCGGTGTTCAGCTTTCTTTATAGTCCAACTCTCACATCCATACATGACTACTGGAAAAACCATAGCCTCGACTAGACGGACCTTTGTTGGCAAAGTTAATGTTTCTGCTTTTGAATACACTATCTAGGTTGGTCATTACTTTCCTTCCAAGGAGTAAGCGTCCTTTAATTTCATGGCTGCAATCACCATCTACAGTAATTTTGGAGCCCCCCAAAATAAAGTCAGCCACTGTTTTCACTGTTTCTCCATCTATTTGCCATGAAGTGATGGGACCGGATGCCATGATCTTAGTTTTCTGAATGTTGAGCTTTAAGCCAACTTTTTCACTCTCATCTTTGACTTTGATTAAGAGGCTCTTTAGTTCTTCTTCGCTTTCTGCCATAAGGGTGGTATCATCTGCATATCTGAGGTGATAGTTTTCCTGGCAATCTTGATTCCAGCTTGTGCTTCCTCCAGCCCAGTGTTTCTCATGATGTACTCTGCATGTAAGTTAAATATCCCCCAAAAGTCTCATTTAAATTACTGACCGAAACTGTAAGATGCCTAGGAATAAATAGCCAAGGGTTTGAGTACCTCCATAAAAAACTATAGAATCTTATTGAAAGACACAAATAAATAGATTTAGCAGATTCCTGGATGAGATGATTTGTTGTTAATATCAGTCATTCCAAAGTTAACATTGAAACCTATTGCTTTGGGGTATTATTTCTGGACAGAAAATTTCCATGTAAAAGAGTAAGTGAGAATAGAAATAAGATTTAGAAAAGAATAGTAGTTATGTTGTTCTTTAATAATAAAATAATAAAAAGATTTAATAAAACAGAATGGAATTGGCACAGGAATAAATAGATCATTAGAACATAAAAGTCTGTATTAGATTCAAATATATATGAGAACCTAATAAAGGACAGATGACCTTTCCTTTCAGACAAAGAGGGGTGGTTTATTTACATATATGGTATGGACATAATTGATTTTCCATCTGAAATAAAACAAAGCTAGATCTCTGTCTCGTGACATGCATTACAGTCAGTTCCAGGTGGAGCAAATATTTGTAAAAAAGACAGAAAGACTGCTGGAAGAAAATTTAGACAAATAAAAATTAAAACCCTCCTACAAAGGCAGGTCTATGGTTTCCTATCTTTTGGACACATAAGAACTGGAGGCAAGGAAATGTGGATTTGGAGAAGTCTGGTGCCAGCTTCCTTGCTGCAAGCTCAAGATTAACCATCCCACATAGAAAAAAAAAGATTGACCAAAAATATAGGAATTATTTTCTTTAGGAAAAAAATCTAACAGCAGGTAACTTGTAAATTTTTTCTACTCTGTGCCTAATCACTATTTTGATGGATTTTATTGGTGCCATTTGCAGATGAATGCTTTCAAAGACCACTGTTTATATTGAAGGAAATCTTATAGTTTATTTTGCTTTGGTCACCTGTCCTCTTCTCTTCTGGTTCACCATGGATGGTCAAGGAAAACAGTAAAATACATTAATACAAATAAAAGTTTCATAACATTCACAGAGATTAAATTGTTTTATAACAGTTCTCTGTTTCAAAAAATAATGTTCAACCTTGAATCCCAACGGCAGTATCTTTCTCATACTTTATTTAAGTTTCCTAATACCCTTCATTTCTAGCTTTTTCTTTGTCTGAATGCACGTGTGCTAAGTGGCTTCAGTCGTGTCTGACTCTTTGCGTCCCCATGGACTGTAGCCTGCCAGGCTCCTCTGTCCCTGGGATTCTCCAGGCAAGAGTACTGGTGTGGGTTGTCATGCCCTGCTCCAGGAGATCCTCCTGACCCGGGGATCGAACCCATGTCTCCTGTGGCTCCTGAGTTGCAGGGTGATTGTTTTACTGCTGAGCCACCGGGGAAGCCCTTTGTTTATATATGTTCCTTCAACACTTTATGTTTTTAGCTTACCAATGAGTATATGCTACAGAATGACCATAATAAATTTATAGAAAATGTAAAAATTTTTTCAGAGAGTTCTAGAAGAGAATCAAGAACATTATCATATAGTTCAAAAATTCCTTATCCTGGGAGACATTGATGGTAAGATATATTTTATTTTACTTTGCATGAGTTCTTTGGTTTTTTAAAGTAATTTTCTAAAAAGTTATCAAAGCAGTGCATATGACTTACCACATCTTGTCATCTCTTTCAACCTATTTGACTGCAACTATATAATTTTTAGAAAATAAAGTTTTAATTTAATCCAGAGGCTGTTTTATATGGTAGTTCATAACAATAAGACAGTGAATTGATAGAATGCTATATGAATATAATAAATGTCCTTGGATAGTGTTTATATCTCTTTTTTGATTTGTATCCATCTAAATCTTTGCTTTAATGGTTTGTAGGTTTGATGGATGAATTTAGCAAATGGCTTTCCAAAAGCAGGAACAGTCTACCTGGACACCTCCTCCGCTTCATGACTCACCTCATTTTGTTTTTCCGCACTCTGGGACTACAGACCAAAGTAAATAAAAATGAGCTGTATACTCTTCTCTGCAAGGCTGACGCTTCATACATCTATTGTCAGGAAAACATGCTACTTTGGGGTTTTGTTTTCTAGAAATAGTGACCATAGTCTCACATTGTCGCTCAGTGATAACTCACTGCAGATGACTCATTAATGTTCTAATCTGTGAGTACAGAGTGCTGATGGTTACCTAGTTTGGAGACAGTTTATAACTTCAGTCCTCATCAGTACCCAACTCTAAATCAACCAGCTAAGCTAACTGAACCAGACTAAGTTTTCTGTGGGGTTTTAAACCTTTGTTTTCTTTTTTTCTCTTCTGTCCTAAATGATTGGTAACATTTTGGGCAGAGTATGCATAGAAGGCAGAATGATGTAGTAGTTGAAAGCTGGGGTTTTGGATTAAAAATCTTGGATTCACATCTTACTCAGAAGCTTCTAGTGGTGTAAATCTGGGTAAATAAAATCTCTTTAAGTCTTACTTTCTTCCTCTGAAATGTGAACAACAATAGTAATTACTCACAAAGAGTTAGGGTAAGTTAATACAAGAAATTTGTTAAGCAGTTAGCCTGGCATGTAGTAATTGCTCAGTGGTAAATACTAAAAATCATTATGGCGGGATTTTTATGAAATATTTTGGTGGTACATATAAACAGCTGTATTTATAATTTAATTATATCTTTTTTTTTTCCTATGAAGGAAGAAATTTCCATTGATGTTTTAAAGACATACATACAGGTAAATTCTGGTAAAACAGGTAAAATCAAACCCACAGTTTGATTCTTTTTTTTCCTTTGACTATTTTAATGAAAACATAAATCAGAATGATAGTATTTTAATATCTAGTGGCAGAAAGGTTATCAAAATACATAAATATCTTAATTATCATAAACACTTTATTTTGGAATTTTAAATTAATCCTGTTTAGCAGTACAACTCTATGTCTGTATGCATCTCTCCTAAATATGTTTAAAATTTTGAATTGAATAATACTGTTATTCCTAGAACTTGCTTTATTATTGACATATTAACATTTTGATCTTTTTCTATTTTTCAGCTTTTAATAAATGAGAAACATACAAATCTCATAGCATTTTATACCTGTCATTTGCCTCAAGACCTTGCTGTTGCCCAGTATGCATTGTTTTTGGAAGGTGTTACAGAGTTTGAACAGCGCCACCATTGCCTGGAGCTGGCTAAAGAGGCAGGTAAAAATGGAAGGCTTCACCTGTTGGGCTCTGTAGGCAGATTATCATTTTGTATTAGTAACATATATCCTTCTAGTTTTAAATCCTGTTTTCTCTTGAGAGGAAAAGAAGGAATGAAATTTTCAATGAAATTCTGTTTTGGAATGAAATAACTTATACTGTATCTTGTGTAAAATATATTTTAATTTTGGCATTTTCTTTTATCATTTTTCATATTTTAATGAATTGTTATCCCAGATTTACTGAATCATTGTGATTATTTAAAGAATATTAGTGTGAATGATTAATTCTTATTTTCGTCCTTTCAAAAAATTCTTTAGATTTGGATATTGCAGCGATAACAAAAACTGTAGTTGAGAATATTCGAAAGAAAGATGATGGTGAATTCAGTCATCATGACCTGTCCCCAGCACTGGATACGGGTACTACTGAGGTAATATGAGGGTAAAAGAGGTGTATTATGTAACTGAATAATCCCTCATGTTCAGCTTTTTCTAAATGTCTACTTTAAAATACTCTGGCTTCTTTCTTTTTTTAAGAATTTTTCTTTGTTAGCCAAGTTATGAAAATTGACAGCAAACTTAAGGTCTCTGTAAGGAATTGCTTAGTAGTAGTTATATGTTAAAGGAAGCTTCTTTAATAGTAAAAACTTGAGCATTGAATTTTTACTCATCAGATTATTCTAGATACTTGATCAGTTAACTAATTTTTATGTAGTTTACTTATTATTTTCAGAAAAGAATAGAAAGTTTTATCTAGGAAAGAAAAAGTTGTAGAATAGCACTTAAAGGAGTCAGATAATTAAATTGGTGGCACATCAGATATATAATTCCAGACTGACAGTCCAGTAAGTTTTTTCTATAATTTAATAGAGAGCTATTAAATGTGAAAATAAACTAAGAAAAGCTATTTTCTTTCATAATTTTGTATAACCTGAAGGAAAATATTCATTAGTAGTACAGATGTAAGCCAATTCTATTAATGTGCAGAATATCTTAGGAAAAAAGCACAATTGACATTTCTTTTTTTCCAATTAAATGAATAGGAAGACCGATTAAAAATTGATGTAATTGACTGGTTGGTATTCGACCCAGCACAGAGAGCAGAAGCACTGAAACAAGGCAATGCGATAATGAGGAAATTCTTGGGTATGCTCTATTTTATATTCTTTTTTCAAAGTTTTTTTTTCTGTTCTTAAATTTTGTTGTTTTTCTAACCCTTCCAGTAGGGTAAGGTACAAAATACCCACTCTTATGGCTGATACTGTGAAACAAAACATATTTAATAGTGACTTATTATGTCCCACTCAATTTTATATATAATCTCAAGGTTTTGAAAGATGGAATTTTTTTTTTAAGACAGTATGTAAAAGTAACTTAGGATTTCCTGGTGATCCAGTGTTTAAGACTCCGTGTTTCATTGCAGTGGATTTGGATTCAGTCCCTGGTTGGGGAAGTAAGATTTGGCATGCTCTGCAGTGCAGCCAAAAATTGAAATAAATAATGAAAACAAAAGTAATTACATTTAATTAATCCTTTATGTGACTGTCACACTGAAATAAGGAAAAGCCCAGCCATTAGGTAGAAAGATCACCCAAACCTTTAACAGAAGTACCTTGGGCCCTGAAATGGTTACAGGTCATTGTGAAAGTCACAGACTAATAATTTGACTGCTTTAGAAACTACTACACAGAAATCCATATATATTGGAAAACTATATATCTTTTTCACAGCCTCAAAGAAGCATGAAGCTGCAAAAGAAGTATTTGTGAAAATTCCTCAGGATTCAATAGCAGAGATCTATAACCAGTGGGAGGAACAAGGAATGGACAGCCCACTTCCTGCTGAAGATGATAATGCTATCCGAGAACATCTGTGCATCAGAGCTTACTTGGTGAGATTGTAGAGAAAACCATGAAGTGTCCTCCTTTATGATGACTTCCTGATTAACTCTCAAACCTTAAACTACTTTTTTGAAAAGTGGTGATTGACTTACTATGTTACCTCCCTTGTGACTCTGGGAATCACCGATCCCTAAGAACTTGGAAGTCCTGACCTTGTCTTCATGTGCGAGACCCTCTAATCATTGTTAACCAGCACACAATGTGTTCCTTAAGATTCTTTGAATTCTTAACTCAACTTTAGCATTTCTGCTTTTGGCAACAACTGAAAAAAAGCAAGATAATCTGTATTATGACTAAAATAACAACATACTCATTCAAAATTCATTCAATAAATAATGAAGTGATTAGCTAGGTTTTAGGACTAAGTCTGAATTTCTTTGCTTCCCTCTGGAAGCTAATAGGCTCATCAAGGACACGGATAAGCACGTGAATATCACAAACAAAACACTTATTCACCGTAATTTTTTTGTATAAAAAAGAAATATTGTACAATTTTATTTCTTAACTGCTGCAAAATTACTTCTAAGAACAAAATTTTTAAAAATTTTATTGAACATATGTGAAAAGTTTTCATTTTTTGTATTTTTCTATTTTACTTTACATTTTAGGAAGCCCATGAAACCTTTAATGAGTGGTTTAAGCATATGAATTCAGCTCCACAAAAACCTACTTTGACAACTCAAGCAACTTTTACTGAGAAAGTGGCTCATGAACACAAAGAAAAGAAATATGAAGTAAGTTAAATGTAGATGAGACATGTCTCATTGCATCTCAAAAATACAAGTCATATATGTAAGGAGATCATTTCTTCAACAGTATTATTCCTATTATAAGATAAGAGTTGATGTTCCTTATTACTGTTCTACTTTGAAGGAAGAAATCTGTTAGTTACCTTTTTGTAGATAATTAACCAAACATGAAACGTACCTTCAGGTGACAATAGTGTTCATTTACATGGTAAACATTTTAGTCTTGTATTGAACTGCAATCTGTTGATGTTTATTTTGTATTTGGCTTACTGAATGTTAGTTCTTTAGAATGATGTTCCATATATGTACATCTCTGTACTTTGCAAATATAGTCCATTATATATCTGCCTTATATCTGTTTTCCAGATGGATTATGGTATTTGGAAAGGGCATTTGGATGCCCTAACTGCTGATGTGAAGGAAAAAATGTACAATGTCTTGTTGTTTGTTGATGGAGGGTGGATGGTGGATGTTAGAGAGGTAAGCTCTGTGCATTGTTTATAGCTAAAAGCAAAAACAAACAAGCTACATCTTTTTTTTTAAACTTCTTTCTCTGAATAGGAGCAGTTACGGATCTTATATAACCTTTGTTCTATATTATAACTGAACATCCCATAATTTAAGTCTAACCTGAAATACTGGTTAGGGAATATATGAATGTCTGATTCCTAGGTAAACTGTTTCTCCATATTTAATATGTTCACTCAGTATAGTATAGTAAAATCTAATTTTTTAAAATTCTGGACCAAAAATCAACTATTCATGTATTCAACTCCGTCTGTAGAGGTGAAGGTAAGTCTAGTAGAGTGAGTAAGACATACATAAAGCAGTGGCTCTTGCCTCTGAACTGTCCATTTAAGAGACCTGGAGAACTTTTAAACAATACTGGGTTGATTCCATTAGTGGCTACCAGTGGGGAGAAGGAAGGAGAAGCAACATAGGGGTTGTGGGGTGGGAGGTACAAACCATTGGGTGTAAAGTAGGCTACGAGGACATATCGTACAACATGGGCAGTAAAGCCAGTATTTTGTAATAGCTAAATGGATTGTGACCTTTAAAGATTGTATTAAAACAAAAAAACCTTTTAAAGAGTCCCAAAAAGACATGACAATTAAATACAATATGTGATTCTGAACTGGATCCTGTGTTGGCGAAAAAAAGATGCTATAAAGGACAGTGTTGAGTCAGTGATGTTAAGGTATTATATCACTGTTAAGTTTTCTGAAGTCGTTAACTGCACTGTGACTATATTAGAAAAAAGTTCTCTTTGTTAGGAAATAAACTCTGAAACATTTAGAGGTAATGGAACATGATTATGCAACTTGCCCTCAAAGGGTTTAAAAAAAAGAAAGTGTGTTTATAGATGCACACACACAAGCAAATCATAAAGTAGACGGTAAAGATTGAGCAAAGCAGGGTAAAGGGTATTGAGATATTCTTTGTACTGTTGTTGTAATTTAGTTTGTTTGAAATGATTTTCAATTAAAAATTTGTTTTACATACTAAAAAAGAAATACTGGGTTTCACCTCCACAGATTCTGGTTTAATTGGTCTGAAGTAGGGCTGGGCTTTAAAAAAAAAAAAAGTTTAAATTACCTGGAAAGCGTTAATGTGTAGCCTAGGTTGAGAATCAGTTACAGAAGTACTAAATGCCAAAAAAAAAAAAAAAAAAAGCACAGATGAAGTATTTTGTGACTTCAGGAAAAGAAAAGGCTGCTTCTACCCAGAAGAGATCTGGACAGAATGCTTAAAAGGTATAGCATTTGACTGAACCTTGAACGAGGGGTAGATTTGGATGAGTAGAAATGGGTGAAAGGAAGAATGCTGGAAGTAATAACGTTGTGAGGGAAAGGTGCTGAGGCTCGCTCCTGGGGCGTGACAGAAACGGTGCATTATTATAAATGCTAGATTCTTGGATAACCTTATTTTGAATAGAAAAATCCTAAGAGTGTCTTTGGTATCTTTCCTTCTGCATTCCCTGAATCCTAATATAGTCACTTCTTTTTTATTGTTTGTTTTGTTTTTTGCTACTACACTTTTTCTCACTTTACTGGCTTCCATTTTCTGGCCAGAAGCAAAACATTAAGGACAGCTTGCTGTTTAAATGGCAACCTACTCCAGTATTCTTGCCTGGAGAATCTCAGAGATGGGGGAGCCTGGTGGGCTGCCGTCTATGGGGTCACACAGAGTCGGACACGACTGAAGTGACTTAGCAGCAGCAGCAGCTGTTTAAATACTAAAAAATACTAAAGCTTCCCAGGTAAATTAAATACTAAAGCTTCTTAGGCAATTTAATTAAAAAAAAAAAAAAAAAAAGGCCAGCCCTACTTCAGACCAATTAAACCAGAATCTATGGAGGTGAAACCCAGTATTTCTTTTTTAGTTTACTACTACTGTTTGCTACTAATGATCTTAAAAGTCTCCACATCTTATATATAAATTCATAATAGAACCCTGCTAACTTCATAGTTTTGAACCATTTTATGTGTGTGGGGGGGTTCTTTTTATTATTTCATTAATTCATTAATTTATTTTTTACTGTGCTAGGTCTTCATAGTTGCACGGGCTTTTCTCTAGTTTCTGCGAGCAGGGCCACTCCCTAGTTATGCATTAGCTTCTCACTGCAGTGGCTTCTCTACTGGGGAGCACAGGTTCTAGGTGTATGGGCTCCTTAGTTGCGGCACACAGACTCAGCTGCTCATGGCATGTGGGACCTTCCTGGACCAGGGACCAAAACCCTTGTCTCCTGCACTGGCAGGCGGACTCCTCACCATTGAGCTATCAAGGAAGTACAATAGTTTTGAATCTTTAGCAGGTTCCTTAATGTTAAACTTTTCTCTCCTGATTTATGTTGGTGCTCATGAAGATAAAATGTTAATGTTGCAAAATGCTATCGGTATTTAAGGTTTGAAAAGACTCAATGCCTTATTTATGCATAAATATTTATACTTATGTATTTGTTATTCTAAGAATTGATTTTAGATAGTGAAAGTCACAGAACAGACACTATGGAATATTTTTAAAATGGAGTTGGAATGGAAAATTATGAATGATACCATTTTGTTTACAAATATTTTTAAATCAACATTCTGTGTCAATCACTTCTTCAAATCTAATCCAAACAAGAAGTGATTTCTTGAACTAATTATAAAGGATGATATTTTGAGTTGAGTTTAGCTTAATACTCTTACATATTCAGTGAAGCAGAAAATTATTCAGGGCTCCTGGTAGCACTTACATAACTTGTATAAGGATTAGGAAATGGTACCCACTCTCTTACACAGATAGATTTCATGTCAAGTGCACATGACCTGTAGAATGGAGCATGGATTAGATTTCAGTGGCCACTCATTTACTGTCCAGCACCACTGCAAGGCACAGCTGTTCAACAAAGCCCTGACCTGATATGCTGGCTCTTACATCTGCACCTCACTTTTTACATAACTGCAGAATGGTCCCATTCATGTTGGAGGCTGGTGGCACACAGGGATGGCAGAGCAAATGGAGCAGGCAGGCCGTCTCTATCTACTCTTCACCACCTCTGCCTCAACCACATTCTGGTTGAAGTGTCAGCTGTCTTTGCCTTGCTTCCACTCTTCTGTATGCAGCCCCTTTGTATAGTATTTTCTTTTAAAATCAAAGAGATACTACTCTCCTACTCTGATCCTTCTGATGGCTTCCCATTACACTTTGAATAAAAACCAAAGTTATTTTCTTGACCAACAAAGTCACACACACTGGTCCTGACTGCCTCCCCAGTCTTTGTATCCTATTCTTCTCCCCTCATTTGTTCTAACTTTCCGGCCTCTTTGCTGTTCTTCTGCTTATAATGCTCTTTCCCTGAGATATCTGCACGGAAGACATCCTTACTTCCTTAGCAGCGTACTCCAGAGACCCTGCTGCAGCCCTGCCCCCTGTCCTCAATAGGATACATACGTATATATACATATCAACACATCCCAGTTAATGATCTTTTCTCACATATAAGGCACTGTACATCCCTGATGGAAAGAATCTTTTTTTTTAATACATATTTACAGGATTTTTCAAAGCTTTTGTTCATTTCAGATGAGAAAAATATCATAGGTAGTAGCAGAGCAATTTGTTGTTTTCCTTGAGGGAGACTGCTGGGCCCATCAGGCATGATTCTGGATACTTGATGGCAACCAGTCTGCTGGTGTGGGAGTCCCCTGCAGTCAGCAGAAGAGATCACACCCTAATACTTGGCAGCAACAGGATTTAGGAGAGGCAGGTGCCAGAATCCATCCTGTGAGACCAGGTTATCAAAAAGCCAGCTGCTCCTTCAGTTGGTAAGAGATCTGGGAGCCCCAGGTACTTTGCCTCTTCAGCACAGGGGAAGGAGTATATTGGAGCACAAATGGCATGACCCAAAAGGCAGCAGTCCTCTCAGCCTTACCTAGGCGCCAGGTGGGACTCACCAGTGTGAATTACGAGTGAGGCCTTGAGGTGTTTTAAATCTACCTCTGAAGGGAATGAGTGCTTATTTGAGAAAATAAATGAAGGTGCTTTCCCTTTTAAAGCTAAGAAAATACAAAGCACGCATTTTGATATTTGCTTCCATGTATCTGTATCTCAAAACAGAACAAAAAGATTGATAGTAATTTTTCCTATGCATAGAAACCTGACGTACGTCAACGTTATTCTTTGGTATAATTTCCAGATTACATTCTGTTGCTTCACACTTCTACTTACATCTACCTTCGAAAAATGTTTTAACAATTTATCATCTCATGTGAACATATTTTTAATGATGAATATAATTGTCATAAGGAAAAATTTTAATTAAGTATCTTATTAGGCTTTTCAAAGGAGCAGTTGTTATTTTTGCTTGTCCCGTTTTCTTTCACACTATTACACAGGACTTCTCTGGTAGCTCAGCTGGTAAAGAATCTGCCTGCAATGCAGGCTGACCCCAGTTCGATTCCTGGGTTGGGAAGACCCCCTGGAAAAGGGATAGGCTACCCACTCCAGTATTTTTGGGCTTTCCTGATGGCTCAGACGGTAAAGAATCCGCCTGCAATGTGAGAGACCTGGTTCAATGTGTGGGTTGGAAAGATCCCCTGGAGGAGGGCATGGCAACTCACTCCAGTATTATTGCCTGGAGAATCCCCATGGACAGAGGAGCTTGGTGGGCTAGAGTAGAACATTACTGAGCAACTAAGCACAGCACACAACATATGATACATGTTACCTTTTTTTGTTTTGCCTAGCTTGCAGGATCTCAGTTCCTCAAGCAGGAACTGAACCCAGGCCATAGCAGTGAAAGCCCAGAATCCAAATCCCTGACTAGGCCACCAGGAAACTCCTTATGTTTGTTTTACACTTAGTCCTATGGATTTCCTTTCAAGTTTTAAGATTATTTCAGAATTGGGGTACCTTTTTATTATTTAAATTCTTTTACTTTTCAACTTTGTTATAAGAAAATGTAGTGAACATAAGAGGTCTATTCTTTTTTCTGTACTCTTGAGTGTCTACAAAACTTTTTAGAAAGATCCCTGTATACTTATAAAGAAATGCTCATTGTTTTCTCTACAGTAAGTTTTCTCATATATGTTAGTTCTGTCCCATTCACTGTATTATTCAAATCTTTGCATTCTTTTAATTTTTCTATTTTTATAAAATTATACAAAAGCATCATAAATTCATTCTAAGTATTAAAAAAAATATTTGCAGTGAAGTTGTCCTCCCTGTGCACCTCTCCCCTCATCCTGACCCTTCTTCCCAGCAGGAATCACAGGGTATGAAATGCCCTTTCAGACTGCCCAATATCTGCCTCTGTTTCCTTCTATGTATATCCAGGGGAATAGTTATTATTTTCTATTCTGATTTTTGCTCTAGTCTTAACGTTTTTCCTTTTATGTAGATGTTTATTTAAGACATAGTAAATACAGTTTCAGAAGCATTTTGTTTTCATTATCAGACTTGTGACTCCTCTGAAGTGTATTTTGTTCATCTTCATGGTTTTTGCCAAAAAATCGTGTCTACTCGATACTGTGATTGAAACCTTACCTTGGGAATATGTTTGTGGTCCGGTGGTTAGGACCCCAAGCTTCCACTGCAGGGAGCACAGGTTTGATCCTTGGTCAGGAAATTAATATCCCACAAGTCGAGTGGTACGGCCAAAAAAAAAAACAACAAACCTTGCCTTGTTTTATTTTTAATGGGCCTAATAAGCTTTACAGAAACTCTTTAGCTTCTACTTGTTGCATTTTGGTTTGTGTGTAGGATGCTGAGGAAGACCATGAAAGAATACATCAAATGGTTTTACTGAGAAAGCTTTGTCTGCCAATGTTGTGTTTTCTGCTTCACACCATACTGCATAGTACCGGTCAGTATCAGGAATGCCTGCAGTTAGCAGATATGGTGTCCTCTGAGCGCCACAAACTGTATCTGGTAAGTTCCAGAGTGTTTGCACTTTAAAATTTTAATGATTTGATGTCCTTTGTAGTAATATTTGGGGCGTCCCAGGTAGCATTAGTGGTAAAGATCCCACCTGTCAGTGCAGGAGACACAGGGACTCGGGTTTAATCTCTGAGTCAGGAAGATCCCCTGGACGAGCATATGGCAACCCACTCCAGTATTCTTGCCTGAGAATCCCCATGGACAGAGGGGCCTGGTGGGCTACAGTGTATAAGGTTGCAAAAAGTTGGAGAAGACTGAAGTGACTTAGCATGCACGCACGTAGTAATATTTAATTTTCTGAGATGTATATATTCTTTAAGTGTTCTTAGATTTTCTTAAAGTAATGATCCAGTTTTAATGTTTGTGCTTTTTAATATGGAATATGTTTACATATCTAAGCAGTTAGAAGTATATTGACTGGCCCAGAGAAGTAGCTTTGAGCTATGCTAGTATAATGACCTCTGGCTACATAAATCTTAAAGAGGAATTTCTTCTTGAATTAAGCTATTCAGGTTGGTTAGGTGACTATAAATTTACACTCTTCTTTGTTCTCATTCTTAACATTTTTTCTGTTTTAAAAACAGGTGTTTTCTAAGGAAGAATTAAGGAAATTGCTACAGAAGTTAAGAGAATCCTCTCTAATGCTCCTCGACCAGGGCCTTGATCCATTAGGATATGAAATTCAGTCATGATTCATTCATTCTTTGTAGTCTAGATAATTTCCATGATAAATGGAGTTTTTTTGTAAAATATATGTATTTATAATTACTGGGTTTTTTCTTTTGCATTATCATGGGGAAAATGTAAAATTTAGGCATTGAATTTTGTACTTTTAAGAATATTATGGTGAGACTTTGAAAATTTAATGTATTATATAATTTCCCTGTTTATTAATAAAACTATATAAAAATTAAAATTTTTGTTCATATGAATTCCAGGAATGCCCCTCTATGGTGTAATAAGTTAAATTTTCTATTCTACTTTTTCCCTGTGATCATAAGTACTCTGAAATCTTAAAATTATAAAAATAGAAAGTCCTGATACATTTTTAAGCCAGATACATAATTCCTCATCATAAAATTTAGTGTTTCTTAACTATTACAATTAGGTGAACAAAGCAAGAATGTTTTCTAAAATAATATTATGCTGTTATTTTACTTTGAAGCCGCTTCTAGTTTATTAATTCTCATTCAGTAAACCTGATCTCATAAGTTGCAGCATGTAAAGACTTAGCATCTATCTGGTACACAGCAAACACTGAATACATTGGGGACTATAAAATGAGTAAGATCTTATCTAGCCCTTCTAGGAGGGGAAATACAATAAATATGTCTTTTAAATGCCATTTAAAAATACAAGTAATCTGAGTAGGAAGGAGCTATTTCCAGCTAAGAGATTTGTGAGGAAGTAGTATTTGAGCTGGAGTCTGGGTAATGCATTGAATTTGCAAAGACAGAGATCAAGAAAGGTAAGGCATTACAAGTTTAAGAAATCAGTATGAGCAAGGCCTGCAAATGATGAGTGCATTTTTGTGAATCAGCATGTGCGCCAAATTGACTAGCATGTAGCACTCATAAATAGGAGATTAACTAAAAGGGAGAATGTGACTCTTAAGAGGAAACGAGATGTAGAGTAGCAGCTCCCAAAGCTGGTTGATCATCTGACTCGTCTGGTGAGTTTCTTATATGTATTTACAGATGCTGTCCCAAGAGCCTAGGATGGGATTCATAGAATTTGTATTTGGCGTAAATATAATACACCATAAGTTATCTAAGTTCAGGACATCCTGGCTTAAATCAGAGATGGGTATTGATCCTTCTGTGTCCAAGGCAAACGGCAGGAGTTGACCATGAAACTGGCCTGGCATCACTTGGGAAGAGGTGTAGAGATTTCAGACTCTGCCTGAAGTTTTGATTTATGCTAGTTCAAGTGTCCTAAAGATGAATTGTTTACCTAACGAAACCTCTTTAATTCTTTTACCTCAGTAGAGCAGTATGAACTGACGTGAAAGTGTGAATCTAACAAAGTGTGTACCGGATTTTATTCAGAAAACTACAAAATGCTAATGAAACCAAAGGAGCAAAATAAGTGTGGAGAGATATGTTTATTAATTGGAGATTCAACATAGTAAAAATTTTAATTCTCCCCATGTTGGTATACAGGTTTAACACAATTCCTATGAAATTCTAGCATGAGACAGAGTATGCAAATTGGTATGGTGAAATTAATGCTAATTTTCTTAGGTGTGATACTGGTATTGTGGCTGGGTAGGAGAGTGTTCTGGGTAGGAAACATACTGAAATATTTAGAAGTGAAAGGTCATGAAGTCTGTACTTTACTTTGAAATGGTTTAGCTTTAAGATAGAAGTCTACATAGATAAAGCAAATAGGAAAAAAGGTTAACCAGTGAATCTATGGGAAGGCCACAAGATTTAAATTTGTCCAAATAAAAAATTGGGGTAGAGTTTAGTAAATTATGAAGAAAACAACTGAATATCTGTATGGGAAATAGTCAACCTTGACCCTTAGTTGATATTGTACACAAAAATTAGTTAGAGGTAGATTATAAACCTGAATAAAAACACTAAAACTGTAAAACTTTTAAGAAAAATGGAGAATATCTTTGAAACCTAGAGGGTAGGAAAAGTTTTACTATACAACAGACAGAAAGCAGTTACATTAAGGAAAAAGATTGATTACTTAGACTTCATCAAAATACAAAATTTAGCTCAGATATGCAGATGATACCACTTTAATGGCAGAAAGTAAAGAGGAACTAAAGAGCCTCTTGATAAACATGAAAGAGGAAAGTGAAAAACTGGCTTAAAACTCAGCATTCAGAAAAGGAAGATCATGGCATCGGATCCCCTCATGGCAAATAGATGAGGAAAAAGTGGAAACTGACAGATTTAATTTTCCTGGGCTCCAAAACCACTGTGGATGGTGACTGCAGCCATGAAATTAAAAGATGTTTGCTTATTGGAAGAAAAACTTTGACAAGCCTAGACAGTGTATTAAAAAGCAGAGACATCACTTTGCCAACAAAGATGGATATAGTCAAAGCTGAGGTTTTTCCAGTAGTCATGTTTGGATGTGAGAGTTGGACCATAAAGAAGACTGCTGAAGAATTGATGCCTTTCAAATACGGTGTTGGAATAGATTCTTGGGAGTCCCTTGGACAGCAAGGAGATCCAACCAGTCAATCCTAAAGGGCGTCAGCCCTGAATATTCATTGGAAGGACTGATGCTGAAGCGGAAACTCCCAATACTTTGGCACCTGAGGCAAAGAGCCCACTCAATGGAAAAAAATCTTGATGCTGGGAAAGACTGACGGCAACAGAAGGGGGCGACAGAGGGTGAGATATTTGGGTGGCATCACTGACAATGGGCATGAGTTAGAGTAAACTCTGGGAGATAGTGAAGGACAGGGAGGCCTGGCATACTGCAGTCCACCAGGGCACAAAGAGTTGGACATGACTTAGTGGCTGAACAACAACAATACTCTTAAAATACCATTAAGAAAATATAAGGCACAAAGTGCGAGAAAATATTTGCCAAAGGATAACTGGCCAAAAAAAAAACTAGTTTCCAGAATATATAAAGAACTCGTGCAACTCAGGGCAATTTCCTGTCGGTCTCAGTAGTTAGGGCTCTGCGCTTCTATTTCAGGGGGCTTGGGTTAGATCTCTGGTGGAGGAACTAAGATCCTACACACCTTGCATCGAGGCCAAAAAAAATAAAGGAACAGTTAAGTCCCTCAGTCGTATCCGACTCTTTACAACCCCATGAATTGCAGCACGCCAGGCCTGCCTGTCCATCACAAACTCCCGGAGTTTACTCAAACTCCTGTCCATTGAGTTGGTAATGCCATCCAACCATCTCATCCTCTGTCATTCCCTTCTCCTCCTGCCCCCAATGCCTCCCAGCATCAGGGTCTTTTCCAATGAGTCAACTCTTCGCATGAGGTGGCCAAAGTATTGGAGTTTCAGCTTCAGCATCAGTTGGTCATATTGAAAGTTGGTCATAACTTTCCTTCCAAGGAGTAAGCGTCTTTTAATTTCATGGCTGTAATCACCATCTGCAGTGATTTTGGAGCCCAAAAAATAAAGTCTGACATTGCTTCCAGTGTTTCCCCATCTATTTCCCATGAAGTGATGGGACCAGATGCCATGATCTTCGTTTTCTGAATGTTGAGCTTTAAGCCAACTTTTTCACTCTCCTCTTTCACTTTCATCAAGAGGCTTTTTAGTTCCTCTTCACTTTCTGCCATAAGGGTGGTGTCATCTGCATATCTGCATATAAGTTAAATAAGCAGGGTGACAATATACAGCCTTGCTGCTGCTCCTGCTGCTGCTAAGTCGCTTCAGTCGTGTCCCACTCTGTGCGATCCCACCAGGGGTGGTGTAAGCCCACCAGGCTTCCCCATCCCTGGGATTCTCCAGGCAAGAACACTGGAGTGGGTTGCCATTTCCTTCTCCAGTGCGTGAAAGTGAAAAGTGAAAGTGAAGTTGCTCAGTCGTGTCCGACTCTTAGCGACCCCATGGACTACAGCCTACCAGGCTCCTCCGTCCATGGGATTTTCCAGGCAAAAGTACTGGAGTGGGGTGCCATTGCCTTCTCGAATACAGCCTTGACATACTCCTTTTCCTACTTGGAGCCAGTCTGTTGTTCCATGTCCAGTTCTAACTGTTGCTTCCTGACCTGCATACAAATTTTTCAAGAGGCAGATCAGGTGGTCTGGTATTCCCATCTCTTTCAGAATTTTCCACAGTTTATTGTGATCCACACAGTCAAAGGCTTTGGCATACTCAATAAAGCAGAAATAGATGTTTTTCTGGAACTCTCGTTTTTTCCATGATCCAGCGGATGTTGGCAATTTGATCTCTGGTCCTCTGCCTTTTCTAAAACCAGCTTGAACATCTGGAAGTTCACGGTTCATGTATTGCTGAAGCCTGGCTTGGAGAATTTTAAGCATTACTTTACTAGCGTGTGAGATGAGTGCAATTGTGCGGTAGTTTGAGCATTCTTTGACATTGCCTTTCTTTGGGGTTGGAATGAAAACTGACCTTTTCCAGTCCTGTGGCCACTGCTGAGTTTTCCAAATTTGCTGGTATATTGAGTGCAGCACTTTCACAGCATCATCTTTCAGGATTTGGAATAGCTCAACTGGAATTCTATCACCTCCACTAGCTTTGTTCGTAGTGATGCTTTCTAAGGCCCACTTGACTTCACATTCCAGGATGTCTGGCTCTAGGTCAGTGATCACACTATCGTGATTATCTGGGTTGTGAAGATCTTTTTTGTACAGTTCTTCTGTGTGTTCTTGCCATCTCTTCTTAATATCTTCTGCTTCTGTTAGGTCCATACCATTTCTGTCCTTTATCGAGCCCATCTTTGCGTGAAATGTTCCTTTGGTATCTCTAATTTTCTTGAAGAGATCTCTAGTCTTTCCCATTCTATTGTTTTCCTCTATTTCTTTGCATTGATAGCTGAGGAAGGCTTTCTTATCTCTCCTCGCTATTCTTTGGAACTCTGCATTCAGATGCTTATATCTTTCTTTTTCTCCTCTGCTTTTTGCATCTCTTCTTTTCACAGCTATTTGTAAGGCCTCCTCAGACAGCCATTTTGCTTTTTTGCATTTCTTTTCCATGGGGATGGTCTTGATCCCTGTCTCCTGTACAATGTCACGAACCTCCATCCATAGTTCATCAGGCACTCTATCAGATCTAGTCCCTTAAATCTATTTGTCACTTCTACTGTATAATCATAAGGGATTTGATTTAGGTCATTTAATATTACAAAGACAAAAAAAAAAAGTAAATACTAGAACAGATGATTCTTAAAGGAGGACAAATACCTTACCAGTGTACCCATGAAAAATGCTCAGTGGTGAACACAGATTAAAACCATAAGATGTTACTACACATCCATCAGAATGGCTAAAATCAAAAAGACTAACAACGAAATGCATGGGAAGATGTGGAGTAACTCACTTGGACACAGTAAAATGGGTAGTCTTTGGGGGAATGTTTTGACTATTATAATCACCTACTCTTTAACCTAGAAATTTCATGCCAACATATTTACATGAGAAAAATGAAAATAAATTCCACAAAAAGACCTGTACAAAATATTCATAGCAGCATTATTTATAATAGCCTCAGACTGGAAACCCAAATGCCTATCAATAGGAGAATGACTAAACAAAGGAGTACTACTCAGCAACATGAAAAGGAAAGAATTGATCTATCCAGCAAAACCTAGCCACAAATAGTAAATAATATATGATAATTTATATGAAGTTCTAAAACAGTCAAAACTATCCTAAGGTGAAGAAAAATTAGAACACTGGTTTCCTCTTTGGTGTGGGGTAGGGACTTTCTAGGGAATTTGTGTGGTGGTGGAAATGTTCTATACCTTGAAAGGGGTGTGGATCACAAAGTGAATCCAAGTGTCAAAAACTGCATAATATAAGATTTGTGCATTTGAATGAATGTAAATTGGCTGTTTAAAAATTAAATGTGGGAGTGGGTATACAAGAAACAAAAATGGCAGTTAATGAAGCCAGGAGATGGGTACAGGAAGGTTCACCATACTATTTTAATTTTGCATATGTTTGGAATTTTTCATAATGAAAAGGAGGGGAAATAGGCTGAAAGCCATAGAAATTTGGGTTTGAATCTATTCAACCCCAAAGAAAGGCAATGCCAAAGAATGCTCAAACTACCGCACAATTGCACTCATCTCACATGCTAGTAAAGTAATGCTCAAAATTCTCCAAGCCAGGCTTCAGCAATATGTGAACCATGAACTTCCAGATGTTCAAGCTGGTTTTAGAAAAGGCAGAGGACCAGAGATCAAATTGCCAACATCCGCTGGATCATCTAAAAAACAAGAGAGTTCCAGAAAAACATCTATTTCTGCTTTATTGACTATGCCAAAGCCTTTGACTGTGTGGATCACAATAAACTGGAAAATTCTGAAAGAGATGGGAATACCAGACCACCTGACTTGCCTCTTGAGAAACCTATATGCAGGTCAGGAAGCAACAGTTAGAACTGGACATGGAACAACAGACTGGTTCCAAATAGGAAAAGGAGTTCGTCAAGGCTGTATATTGTCACCCTGCTTATTTACCTTACATGCAGAGTACATCATGAGAATCGCTGGACTGGAAGAAGCACAAGCTGGAATCAAGATTGCCGGGAGAAATATCAATAACCTCAGATATGCAGATGATACCACCCTTATGGCAGAAAGTGAAGAGGAACTCAAAAGCCTCTTGAAAGAGGAGAGTGAAAAAGTTGGCTTAAAGCTCAACATTCAGAAAACGAAGATCATGGCATCTGGTCCCATCACTTCATGGGAAATAGATGGGGAAACAGTGGAAACAGTGTCAGACTTTATTTTTTTGGGCTCCAAAATCACTGCAGATGGTGATTGCAGCCATGAAATTAAAAGACACTTACTCCTTGGAAGGAAAGTTATGACCAACCTAGATAGCATATTAAAAAAGCAGAGACATTACTTTGCCAGCAAAGGTCCATCTAGTCAAATCTATGGTTTTTCCAGTGGTCATGTATGGATGTGAGAGTTGGACTGTGAAGAAAGCTGAGCCCCGAAGAATTGATGCTTTTGCACTGTGGTGTTGGAGAAGACTCTTCAAAGGTCCCTTGGACTGCAAGGAGATCCAACCAGTCCGTCCTAAAGGAGATCAGTCCTGGGTGTTTATTGGAAGGACTGATGCGGAAGCTGAAACTCCAATATTTTGGCCACCTCATGCGAAGAGTTGACTCATTGGAAAAGACTCTGATGCTGGGAGGGATTGGGGGCAGGAGGAGAAGGGGACGACAGAGAATGAGATGGTTGGATGGCATCACCAACACAATGGACATGGGTTTGGGTGGACTCTGGGAGTTGGTGATGGACAGGGAGGCCTGGCGTGCGGTGATTAATGGGGTCGCAAAGAGTCGGACACGACTGAGCAACTGAATTGAACTGAACTCATCTATTCTAGCTGCAACATAACATTCATTACCTCTATTCCAACATCTGTCAATGAGACTAAGGATAATAATCACGTTTCAGGACTGGTAAGGATTAGGGCTCCTGTGCTTTGGTGAAGAAGGTAGAGAAAGCCACTTCACCAACTATTTCAGCCTGGAGATGTACAAAAGTTTTGAAACAATGGGCAACGTGGTGAATGTCAGTAATTGAGGTTAGGCTCATGGAGGCCTTGAATCAAGGCAGTTGTAATCCATTAAATATTTTTATATTTTAACCCAAATTTCAGAGTTCATATTTTAACTTCAAATATTCCAAGAGAAATAGAGAAGTGATAAAAATAAAGTTTATCAGTCATGTTAAGATTATTAGTCTAAATCTGTTATCATAAGGAAACAGCGAATTGAGTAGACTAAAAGAAGACAGGCTATCTAAGGCTAGGTTCTTAACTGGGGAGCAAATGAGGGTAAACAGTAAATCACTGCTGAGTTCTGCAATTCAAACTGGAAGAGAGGATGGCAGTATAAACATACAATTGAAAAGGCACACAATTCTAATACGAATTGGTAGAGTTTGGTGGCATGACAGGAAGAAAAACGTTATCGGGAAGACCCTGTTAGAAAAGTCAGACTTTAGACTTTCCCTAATTAACTTCTCATCTTAATTTGAATCATTTCCTTGGGGGATGACTTCCTCCTGGTTAGATCAGGTTCTCTTAGTACACATTGATAGAACCATGTTTTGTTACTTCTTCAGAACTTTCATTTGTTGTGGTTTATAATTGTATGCCTTCTCTCACTGACATCTATGAGAAAGGGTTTTGTCTGGCTTTACTTGCCAGTATCTCCCAAGTACCAAATACCGTGTGCCTGGCACAAAACAGGTGCTCAATATTTGAATAATTCTGAATTCAAAGAGGAAATGAAAACTGTCAGTCAAACTAAAGGATAAAGGAAAATGAGAATATTACATTGTCCTGAAGATTGTGTGGATCACAATAAACTGTGGAAAATTCTGAAAGAGATGGGAATACCAGACCACCTGATCTGCCTCTTGAGATATCTGTATGCAGGTCAGGAAGCAACAGTTAGAACTGGACATGGAACAACAGACTGGTTCCAAATAGGAAAAGGAGTACGTCAAGGCTGTATATTGTCACCCTGCTTATTTAACTTATATGCAGAGTACATCATGAGAATCGCTGGGCTGGAAGAAGCACAAGCTGGAATCAGATTGCCGGGAGAAATATCAATAACCTCAGATATGCAGATGACACCACCCTTATGGCAGAAGGTGAAGAGGAACTCAAAAGCCTCTTGATGAAAGTGAAAGTGGAGAGAGAAAAAGTTGGCTTAAAGCTCAACATTCAGAAAACGAAGATCATGGCATCCAGTCCCATCACTTCATGGGAAATAGATGGGGAAACAGTGGAAACAGTGTCAGACTTTATTTTTTGGGCTCCAAAACCACTGCAGATGGTGATTGCAGCCATGAAATTAAAAGACACTTACTCCTTGGAAGGAAAGTTATGACCAACCTAGATAGCATATTCAAAAGCAGAGACATTGCCAACAAAGGTCCGTCTAGTGAAGGCTATGGCTTTTCCTGTGGTTACGTATGGATGTGAGAGTTGGACTGTGAAGAAGGCTGAGCACTGAAGAATTGATGCTTTTGAACTGTGGTGTTGGAGAAGACTCTTGAGAGTCCCTTGGACTGCAAGGAGATCCGTCCTGGGATTTCTTTGGAAGGCATGGTGATAAAGCTAAAACTCCAGTACTTTGGCCACCTCATGCAAAGAGTGACTCATTGGAAAAGACTCTGATGCTGGGAGGGATTGGCGGCAGGAGGAGAAGGGGACGACAGAGGATGAGGTAGCTGGATGGCATCACTGACTCGATGGACGTGAGTCTGAGTGAACTCCAGGAGTTGGTGATGGACAGGGAGGCTGGCGTGCGGCAATTCATGGGGTCGCAAAGAGTCGGACATGACTGAGTGACTGAACTGAAGACTGTGTGCAAAGCTAGTCTAAAAGAGGAAACTCACAGCTTTACATCTTTCTATTTCATACTTAAATTGAAGAAAGTAGGGAAAACCACTAGACCATTCAGGTATGACCTAAATCAAATCCCTTATGATTATACAGTGGAAGTGAGAAATAGATTTGAGGGCCGAGATCTGATAGAGTGCCTGATGAACTATGGAATGAGGTTCATGACATTGTACAGGAGACAGGGATCAAGACCATCCCCATAGAAAAGAAATGCAAAAAAGCAAAATGGCTGTCTGGGGAGGCCTTACAAATAGCTGTGAAAAGAAGAGAAGTGAAAAGCAAAGGAGAAAAGGAAAGATATAAACATCTGAATGCAGAGTTCCAAAGAATAGCAAGAAGAGATAAGAAAGCCTTCTTCAGCGATCAATGCAAAGAAATAGAGGAAAACAACAGAATTAGAAAGACTAGGGATCTCTTCAAGAAAATCAGAGATACCAAAGGAACATGTCATGCAAAGATGTGCTCGATAAAGGACAGAAATGGTATGGACCTAACAGAGGCAGAAGATATTAAGAAGAGATGGCAAGAATACACAGAAGAACTGTACAAAAAAGATCTTCATGATGCAGATAATCACGATGGTGTGATCACTGGCCTAGAGCCAGACATCCTGGAATGTGAAGTCAAGTGGGCCTTAGAAAGCATCACTATGAACAAAGCTAGTGGAGGTGATAGAATTCCAGTTGAGCTATTCCAAATTCTAAAAGATGATGCCGTGAAAGTGCTGTACTCAATATGCCAGCAAATTTGGAAAACTCAGCAGTGGCCACAGGACTGGAAAAGGTCAGTTTTCATTCCAACCCCAAAGAAAGGCAATGCCAAAAAGTGCTCAAACTACTGCACAATTGCACTCATCTCACACGCTAGTAAAGTAATGCTCAAAATTCTCCAAGCCAGGCTTCAGCAATATGTGAACCGTGAACTTCCTGGTTTTAGAAAAGACAGAGGAACCAGAGATCAAATAGCCAACATCTGCTGGATCATCGAAAAAGCAAGAGAGTTCCAGAAAAACATCTATTTCTGCTTTATTGACTATGCCAAAGCCTTTGACTGTGTGGATCACAATAAACTGTGGAAAATTCTGAAAGAGTTGGGAATACCAGACCACCTGATCTGCCTCTTGAGATATCTGTATGCAGGTCAGGAAGCAACAGTTAGAACTGGACATGGAACAACAGACTGGTTCCAAATAGGAAAAGGAGTTCGTCAAGGCTGTATATTGTCACCCTGTTTATTTAACTTATATGCAGAGTACATCATGAGAAACGCTGGACTGGAAGAAACACAAGCTGGAATCAAGATTGCCAGGAGAAATATCAATAACCTCAGATATGCAGATGATACCACCCTTATGGCAGAAAGTGAAGAGGAACTGAAAAGCCTCTTGATGAAAGTGAAAGTGGAGAGTGAAAAAGTTGGCTTAAAGCTCAACATTCAGAAAATGAAGATCATGGCATCCGGTCCCACCACTTCATGGGAAATAAATGGGGAAACAGTGGAAACAGTGTCAGACTTTATTTTTCTGGGCTCCAAAATCACTACAGATGGTGACTGCAGCCATGAAATTAAAAGATGCTTACTCCTTGGAAGGAAAGTTATGACCAACCTAGATAGCATATTCAAAAGCAGAGACATTACTTTGCCAACAAAGGTTCGTCTAGTCAAGGCTATGATTTTTTCCTGTGGTCATGTATGGATGTGAGAGTTGGACTGTGAAGAAGGCTGTGTGCTGAAGAATTGATGCTTTTGAACTGTGGTGTTGGAGAAGACTCTTGAGAGTCCCTTGGACTGCGAGGAGATCCAACCAGTCCATTCTGAAGGAGATCAGCCCTGGGATTTCTTTGGAAGGAATGATGCTAAAGCTGAAACTCCAGTACTTTGGCCACCTCATGCGAAGAGTTGACTCATTGGAAAAGACTCTGATGCTGGGAGGGATTGGGGGCAGGAGGAGAAGGGGACGACAGAGGATGAGATGGCTGGATGGCATCACTGACTCCATGGACGTGAGTGTGAGTGAACTCCGGGAGTTGGTGATGGACAGGGAGGCCTGGTGTGCTGCGATTCATGGGGTCGCAAAGAGTCGGACACGACTGAGCGACTGATCTGATCTGATCTGATTTTTAAATAAAAATAAATGAATTAAACTTTCTATTGAATAAATCAGGAGACAAAGAATGAAAAAAGTAATGTAACAAAATCAGAATTTTTGAAAAGGCCAGTAAAATAGTTACCCACAAGGCTAATCAAAGGACAATGAAAACTCAAATGCATGTTTAGAATAAACAAAGTGATATAACAACAGACGAAATAAATTGAAAATATGGTAAAACACTATGCACAGTTCTGACGAAATACATTAGAACGTTTAAGTAAAATGGACACGTTTCTAGAACAATGAAAAGCCAAACAAAAAAAAATCTGAACAGTAACTATGATGAGTATATACGTAGGTTCATCATACAGTCTACTCTTCTGTATGTTTAGATTTTATAAATAAAATGTTTAAAAATATGCTTTCAAGAAGTAATGCTTTCCCCTGTCTGATAAGGACTAAATTTGCTCAACACTGCTACTGCTAAGTCGCTTCAGTCGTGTCCGACTCTGTGCGACCCCATAGATGGCAGCCCACCAGGCTCCCCGGTCCCTGGGATTCTCCAGGCAAGAACATTGGAGTGGGTTGCCATTTCCTTCTCCAATGCATGAAAGTGAAAAGTGAAGGTGAAGTCGCTCAGTCGTGTCCGACTCTTAGCGACCCCATGGACTGCAGCCTACCAGGCTCCTCCGCCCATGGGATTTTCCAGGCAAGAATACTGGAATGGGGTCCCATTGCCTTCTCCGTGCTCAACACTAACAGTAGCTAACAAGTCGATCCAACCAACACACAGGAAATGTCCAACAAGAAAGGGGTCCCTGATTGGTATAGCCGGGTTTAGCTAACTCAGGTGGTAGGGCAAGAAGGATTCGGCTCGCCTCATCCAGAGTGCCACGCGCCTGCGCAGGTGAGGCTGCTCAGCTAACTGTTCGAGGGCGGAAGCGCGGGTGCCCTGAGCCACGTGACCACGGGTGAAAGGGGGCGGGGCGCGCGGGACGCGCTGCCGCGTAGTCGCAGACTGAATGGGCGGCGGCAGAGCATGTGTGCTTCACTGAGGTTGCTAGTCTGCTGGGACCCGAAGGTTGAATGTCTCTGCGTAGCCGGATCGTGAAGCCGGCGGCTGCGAGAACGCGGCGGCGGCGGAGGAGGGAGAGGGCAGCCGGAGACAGGCCGGGCGCCCCTTTCCGAGGCTGACGGCCTCCGGCTACGCAAGAGTCATGGCATCGCTGGCAGATCGAGTACGGGGCAACGGGCGCATCGCGGCCGGGCTCCTACTCAACCTACTGGTGTCCATCTGCATTGTGTTCCTTAACAAATGGATCTATGTCCACTACGGCTTCCCCAACATGAGCCTGACCCTGGTTCACTTCGTGGTCACTTGGCTGGGCTTGTACGTCTGCCAGAAGCTGGATATCTTTGCCCCTAAAAGTCTGCCGCCTTCCAAGCTCCTCCTCCTGGCCCTCAGCTTCTGTGGCTTTGTGGTCTTCACCAACTTATCTTTGCAGAATAACACCATAGGCACCTATCAGCTGGCCAAGGCCATGACCACGCCAGTAATCATAGTCATCCAGACCCTCTGCTACAAGAAAACCTTCTCCACCAAAATACGGCTCACGCTGGTAAGTAGCTTCAGGCGGGTGAGGTGCGCCTCTAACAACTCACCTGGACCATCTTTCTCCCCCGGGAAGTTTGCGTAACCTTGCGCCATCCTCTTTCCCATGATCGTAAAATCCACACTTGAGTCATTTGTGAACTTCACGCTTATTTGGGAAAGGTGAAAAAAAGCCATCTTGGCGCTCTGTTGGGCTTTCAGCACAGTAGACTGTACTTGTGTGAGTTTTAGTAACTACTGTTTGATGGAAATCCTTATGCTGTGATTTCTGAGTAAGAAAGAAAGCTGTATTGAGTGATGCAAATTCGTATCGGATTAAGTGGAAAATCTCAAACTGACTTTATGATAAACGTTAAGTGTCTCTCAGGATATGTTTGTGTTGACATGCTGCAGAGGTTTCATAGTCTTTACATAAAAAAAGATGGGCTAAAATAATTTTAGTACTTCATAACTTACAGAACTTAAAATCTTAATGCTTTTTTTGTTATACCCTTGTGTTTATATGTTGTTTAGACACTAGTTTTGTAGTCCACTTACTCCGATGTGCTCGCATGTGGTATTTTCATGCAAAGTGCAATGCATCGACTCATTATTTTACCCAGAATTTTAAATAAAATTAAATGTGAACAAAAATATAGAATTATTTTATTCAACTTTGAGGAAGTAGGATTAACAGTTCTTTTTTTTTTTCACATGGAAGAATATTTGTAGAGGTTCATTGTTTCCTAGTGGCATTTTTATGGTTAACCTTGTAAGACACTGTGAAAGGAATACAAATTTTATGTCTCATAAATTTAATCTGAACAGCATCTACTTCTTTTTCTTTACAGATTCCTATAACTTTAGGTGTAATCCTAAATTCTTATTACGATGTGAAGTTTAATTTCCTTGGAACGGTGTTTGCTGCTCTTGGTGTTTTAGTTACATCCCTTTATCAAGTGGTTGGTAATTTTTTTTTTCTTTATGTGCCTTTTAGCAGGTTTCATAAATTTTGAAGCTGTGCCCCAAGGTTTAGGCAATACAGTATAGAGACAATAGACTGTTGGGAAGAAAGCATAATTGCATAAATTGTCTGACTCAAGTTGAAGAGAAGAAAGGAGACAGAAATGTGGGTGTATGGTGTTCACCAAGTGTCTCCCTACCTGTCTGTAAGTGTATAATACCCACACTTCACAGTCTGAGTTTTGGGTGATGGTATAATGTTTTTGGGAAATCCTTACAAAATGAGTAATAAGACTTTTTTACTTGAGGATTGTGTTCATGGGTTTTATGGTATTTATCATTTACTCTTTAATTATGATGTTACTATGAAGGAGTAAGTACAGATCCAAAAAATTGAACAGGAAAGGAAAATTTCAGATTTTGTAAATCTTTACCTCAAAAGATATGCTGCTGTTACAGCTTATATATTCTAATGATTTGTCTCTGTCAGTATTTTATAGCAATGAGTATCTCACTTCTTGCACTAGCCTGATGCCTTGCCTGTGGGAGGCATTTACTGAAAAGTTGTTCATGGATTTATTTCCTTCATTACCATAAAATCTCAACAAGTATTTTTTGTTTGTTTCTTATATAGTGGGGAAAAGAATAATGAATGACGAAGGGTACAGTGAAACAGTATTTTCTCTATACTGAAAACCTTGGACTGAAAATTCTGGGTATGCCTGCATGGGGAATCAGAGCCAAATGTGTGATCAATTTTACTTTGTTCACAAGCATCCACTAGTTGTAAACTAAGGCATTTTTATTATGAATGTTAGGAATTTAATAATGCAGCCTTAGCATTTTCTAGTACTGGTTAGTTCAGAAACATTGTTATATGAAAATTCTGGGGTTGAATAAGTTTCTTAGTGGCAGAGAAGCAGTTTAAATAAAAGAGAGCAGTGACATGAAAGGATGGAGCACCCACTCAGTCTTGTCACTTGGCCCCAAGATATTCTTTTACTCCAGAGAGAAATCAGAGGAAGCTCAGGTTTGTGCTTTAAGAAAACTGCATTTGGGCATACTTCAATGAGTTTAAATTTTTAATTAGATACTATTTATCTTTTTTGTTAAATGGACTTTTTGGATTCAGTATGAATTATTTGTTAGAGCAAGAAATTTTATTTGTTGAACGTTAGAGTTTCTTGTATCCTTTACGTATAACTTCAATTCAGAGTACTCATAGTACTCACTGGCCATGCCAATATGACCATTTTTGTTCACACAAGTTTCAAAATTGCTATAGATTGGAATCAAAGAATTCTGTATCTCTCAGGTAGATATTTGAAATGAGATTGACTAAGGAATGATTGTAGACTAGACTAAGTTATGGGCAAAGTTTTTGATTATTGGTAAATGGTAAAGTTATGGTTACAGAATAGATATATTCCCCAAAAAATTCATTTTAAGCAAAGTTGTATTTTCCTATTGTATCCTTGTATAATTTCCAAGTTATTTCTTCTCATACAACTAGGGCATTGAAAGGAATTAAGAGATGAGTTAAGAGCTGAAAGAGTTAAGATGAATTAAGAGCTGTTAGATTTAGTTGTAGAAAGATGATTGAGTCTTTCCTCCATTCAGCAGACATTTTTTCTGCTTTATACTCAGCCTTGATACAGAGATGAAAAGCAGCTATAATCCAGTATCGAAGAAATGCATGGAGAAGGCTGATCACAGGTAGTGTAGCTCAGGGTATGAGGAAAGTTCTGAGGAACACCATGGAAAGAGAGACAGTTCTGCAAGGAGGTGGTGGTGAGGTAAGGCTTTATGGGAAAGTTCAAATTGAAGAACGCATAGGAATTTGCTTAGCAGAGTAATATAGCAGAGGTCTTTCTTTGCAATGATGTGTGAAAATACAGAGCATTTTTGGAGAAGTTGGTTCTTTTTGGTGAGACTGGACTGTAGTTGCATGGTGGAAAGACAAGGCTGAGGGGTGGGTGAGACCAGATGGCACAGTCTTGAGTATCATGTGGAGGAAGTATACCCTTGATCTTGCAGACACCAGGACTGGAGTTCAGAGAGGGCAGTAACTTGATCATTTCCTATGTTCTAGAAACTTCTGGGGGCAGTGAAGGATGAATAAAAGGGAAGACAGGTTGACAGGCAGAGCAGTCAGAAAGTGCTCCATGGTTTAAGGGGAAGACAGGAAGGACATGAACAAGGACAGTGGTACTGGACATGAAAAGGAAAAACAAACTCCAGACACCTTTTGGAGAAAGAAGTAGTAAGACCTAACTGAATGTGAGAGTGCAGACCCTACTGAAAATGAGTCTGATCCTTGGAGGAGATTGTATCATTAATTATTGGAGCAACACAGGAGGAGCTCATTTGGGGAAAAAAGTAATCAGCTTAATCTTAAATAAGCTCCTGCAGATGATCTAAGTGAAATGATCAGTAAGCTGTTAAAGGAGTGACTTAAAGGATGCTCAAGGAAGAAGGTCAGAGCTCTAGGTGTCAGTGGTAGGAAAAGGTAAGTTGGGGAGGTAAGAGGAAAGCCAGACCTCTCCCTTACAGATAGTAGGGAAGGAAGAGGTGAGTGAGAAAGCAGCACAAACCAGAGGTCAAGTTCTTCCAAGAGCAGTTGCAGTTTCTGCAGAGGGCTCCAGCTGGAAGGGGGACGAGGGCAGTCCATCAGTGTGGCTGCTGGAGGTGAAGGTGCCCTGTTGGGGGGCAGTTTCATGAGAAGGGTGACAAGCAGAAGCCAGGCTGCGCTGCAGTGAGGGCAAGCGGAGGCCTGAGAGTCACCACCATTCCAGCTGGGCCTGCTACCTCGTATCAGACACGCAACTGCCCATAGAGGCTGCTAGGCCACGCAGGGCTGTGCGTACACCCTCTGCATTCATTTTCGCTCACTGTGGTGTCCCAAGCAAAAGAATCAACTCTTTGTCCTTCATGTTCACAGCAGACTCTTATTAAGGCTGGCAGGATAATGCTTCACATTTCCGGCTCTTCTATTTTTGTCTTGGTGAATTTCTATAGACTTAGCATTTATGTAACAGGATACCCGGACCTACAGGAAAAAGAATTATGTAGGAGCAGTTATTCAAAAAAGCCTGGCTGTTCTTGCCAGGTCTTATATTCAGACAGTCCTATCAAACTTTCTTTAAACCTCTTTTTCAGTTATATTTCTGAAGCATTTTGAGAACTGAAAGGGTTTGAGGCTGTGGAGTGTCTGTTCTAAGGATAGCCTTTTTAGGGGTTGTGATTATCTATAGTTTATTAGGGGGGATTTTTCACAGAAAAGTCAGCCATAGAGAGGGAGGTTCCTTCTACTCTGCCACTGATTGAGTTTTCTGAAGTTAACGAAAAGCCCTCACATACCTTTCTGACCACACACGTTGGTGGCCACCTGGGATAAATGAGGTTTCTGTTCGTCTCCAGTTAAGAGTCCGCCCTGCCTCCCAGTCTTCATTTTGGGGGCCATTTTTAGAAAGAAATGAAGTCTGACAGTGCATCTGTATTCCTGCTTATCCTGCTTATGAAGATTAGCCTGCTTATTCCTGCTTATAAATATCCATTCATGCCTAATTTTCCCAAGATCTCTGATACCTATGCATTGATTTTCCATATTTACTAGGATCTGGAGGGAAGAGAGAATTTCTTTTCCTCCTTTAATAGTAAGAAAATCAATGATCAGACATGGAATATAGAAAACTCCTTTTATGCAAGGAACTTACAAGATATACATATATATTATTGATCTTTGATATCTTAGGCATTTCCTCTTCCCTGAGCCCTGCTCCTCATTCCTGTGTTTGTGGCCAAAGTTGCATCTTTTCTTTGTTGAGTACCATTTTTTTTTTTTTGCCTAACTTGTTCTCTCTCCTGAATTTCAGTGGGTAGGAGCCAAACAGCATGAATTGCAAGTAAACTCGATGCAGCTGCTGTACTACCAGGCCCCAATGTCATCTGCCATGTTGCTGGTCGCTGTGCCCTTCTTTGAGCCAGTGTTCGCAGAAGGAGGAATATTTGGTCCCTGGTCAGTCTCTGCTTTGGTAAGTTCTAATTGGGTGGGTGTCTAAGAAACAAGACAGTAATAATTATTAATGCAATTTTTAGTTTTCAGAGTGCTAGCTCAGATCCATTCTCACATTTAATCTTTATAATCACACTTTAAGGGAGGCAAGGTAAGATTTTTTTTTTTTTTAATTTAATTTAATTATGTATTTAGTAGTGATTCTGGGGCTGTTCAGGGTCTTTGTTGATGCGCAGGCTTTTCTCTAGCTGTGATAGGCAGGGGCTAATCTCTAGCTGCGGTGCGCGGGCTTCTCATTGCGGTGGCTTCTCTTCTTGTGGAGGTGGGCTCTGGGGCGGGCGGCTTCAGTAGTTGCGGCCTGTGGGCTCAGTAGCTGGGGCTCCTGGTCTCTAGAACACAGGCTCAGTAGCTGTGCATGGGCTTGGTTGCTCCGAGTCATGTGGGATCTTCCCAGACCAAGGATTGAACCTGTTCTTGCACATTGGCAGGCGGATTCTTTACTACTGAGCCACCAGGGAAGCCCAAAGATGATTCTTTAGATGAAGACACTGAGGCAGAGAAAGGTTAAGGGACTTGCTTAGGGTGCAACAGCTAGTCAGTGGTAAAAACCAGGACTAGAATTCAGGTCTTCTGATGCCTGGTCACTATGCTGAGCATGCCTATTTGTCGTCCAGTTGCTTAGTTGTGTCTGACTCTTTGCGACCCCATGGACTGCAGCACACCAGGCTTCCCTGTCCTTCACTATCTCCTGGAGCTTGCTCAAACTCATATCCTTGTCAGTGATGCCATCCAACCATTTCATCCTGTCGCCCCTTTCTCCTCCTGCCTTCAATCTTTCCCAGCATCATGTCGGCCCTTCACATCATCTGGTGGCCAAAGTATTGAAGCTTTAGCTTCAGCATCAATCCTTCCAATGAATATTCAGGGTCGATGACCTTTAGGATTGACTGGTTTGATTTCCTTTTTGGCCAAGGGACTCTCAAGAGTCTTCTCCAGCACCACAGTTTGAAAGCACCAGTTCTTCAGTGCTCAGCCTTCTTTATGGTCCAGCTCTCATATCCGTTCATGACTGTTGGAAAAACCATATTGGCTTTTCCACTATGGCTGCAGTCACCTTCCACAGTGATGCCAGGCTATATAGCCCACAAATATTTTGGGCATTTATTGTTTTATAATTAAAATATAGCTTTGTTGATTTTATTGTGATAATATCACAATAAAAAGTAGTTTATATTGTATATATTGTTGAACATACATAAAATTATAAAGTGAAAGTCCCCGTGAATCCTGCCACACTAGGATAATCACCTTTACCGCTTTGGTAATGATCATTTCATGGATCTTTTTGAATCCACAGATACATGCATGTGTGTGTATATTTAATTTCATATATATATAACCATATTACTTATGCTGTTTTTATTCTGGGTTCCTTTTCCCCAGCCCCGCTACCCAGACACACTTCATCATCCCATTACCCCACTCCTTCTCCTTGAAGTAAGTCATGTTAACACTCTAGTGTTTGTTCTTGCATATTTTTCTCTGTGCTGTATATACCCTCATATAAACACATAAACATGCCCAAGCATACATACACATATGTATACGTAAATTATACACTTGTTTCTTTTACAAAAGTGGGATCATATTGCACAGATTTTCTTTTTTTTAGAAATTCAAGCAAGGATTTTTTGGGACCCTGCTGTGTTAGCAGGGACTTATGATTTTCTATATCTTACTTTTCGCACTTAACAATGTCTCATAAAAATATCTTCACATCATTCTCTTGATGGCTGTATAATAGTTGCAGTTCTTAACTACCATAAACAATATTGCATAAACAGCCTTGTACATGTGGCCTTATGAACTGGGACTTTTTATTCTGTGAAATAGAGTCTTAGAATGGAATTGCCAGATCAAAGGGGTCTGTACTTTGGGGACATTGTTTTAATCAAGTTAGAAAGTATAGTCCCCCTACTTAGGAAAGGAACTTCTGCTTCCCATACATTTAATGCAGGGCATGGGCATGTCTGTTTTGTTGGTGGTGGTAATTTATCAAACCACTGTAGTTTGGGCACCTTATACTAGGAGGGGAGAGGCTTTATGTGACTGGTCCTCTGACATTTAGAAATGAGGACCTCAGCAGAAAGACCATAAATAAAGGTCAAAGAAACAAGAGCACAGCAGTCTGAGACCACTGAATAAGGGAGAATCACCTTCATTTCTTCCTGTCTCTAGAGGGCATCATTGTCTCAAAGTGTAATTGTGTTTTTAATGATGTGAAGGTCATCAAGAAATAGGCTTGTGACATACTGTAAACTCTGTAAAATTAACAATGATACATTCCTAGAAACAATTTTTAAAATCTTTAAGGGGCAAATTTCTTTTAGTTAAAAATTTAGTGAGCCTCACTGTTGTTTAAAATACGAAAGTAAGGTATTACTGTTTCTAATTAAAAGATTGCAAATCCAACTCCCCTGGTCTAGTTACAACTGTACTGATTTAAAAACTGAGAAAACCCATATGGGACAGAAAGAGTCTTCAAATATGACATGTTTTCTTTGGAATTTAAACTCCGTAATAATTCAAATTGTAACTAATATTTTCTCTGAATTCTATTTCAGCAGTAGATAATGGCTTTATAACCTTTTTAAAATTTTTTATTTTATATTGGCGTATAGTTGATTAACAGTGTTATGTTGTTTTCAGGTATATAACAGAGTGATTCAATATACATGTATCTGTTGTTTTTCAAATTCTTTTCCCAATTAGTTGTTATAGAATATTAAGCAGAATTCTCTGCGCTCTACAGTAAATCCCTGTTGGCTGTCCATCTTCAGTAAAGCAGTGGGTGCATGTCCATCCCAAACTCCCTCGCTGTCCCTCCTCCCCACCCTTCACCCCAGTAACCATGAGTTTGTTCTCTAAGTCTGTGAGTCTGTTTCTGTTTTATACAAAAGTTCATTTGTATCTTTTTTTTTTTTTAAGATTCCACATATCAGCGATATCATATGATATTTCTCTTTCTCTGACTTGTTTTCTGACTTTTAAAATGAAATTGCGGGATATGTGTGGACAGCATGTCCTGCGTGTCTACAGTGGGACAGCCCACTGTCTCCCATCCTCAGCCAAGCAGGTTTACTCATGTCCCATGCACACACCTCGGCTTTCATTCCTCTGCTTTGACCCATACTGTTTCCTGCCCCTGTTATTTCTTTTTCTAATCTAAACATGCATTGAAATCCAAAGATTTTTCTTGCTATTCCAGCCCAAAAGGACATTTCCTGTCTAGAGAAGCCTATATAACCTATTGCCTGTTTGCCTATTAATGAGGTTAGAGCTCAAGACTAATTTTCTCTTCTTGCCTGAGCTGTGCGTCTTGTATCGCACTGTTGTTTAGTTGCTCAGTTGTGTCTGACTCTTTCTGACACCATGGACTGTCCGTGGGAATTTTCAGGCAAGAATACTGGAGCGTGTTGTCATTTCCTTCTCCGGGACTCTTCCTGATCCAGGGATCGAACCCACATCTCGTGCAAGCCTCCTGCATTGCAGGCAGATTCTTTACTGCTGAGCCACTGGGGAAGCTTCATTTGGTTAAGAGGTAGCAGAGCAGAGCCAGTTAGGAGCAGAGACTCCAGAAGCAGACTGCCCTGAGTTTAGATCTTGGCCCTTCCACTTACTAACTGTGTGTCTTAGGCAAGTTACTTGACCTCTTTGTGCTGTTTTCTTGTCTGTAAAAAGGGAAAATATTTTATTCTCTCATGGCTGTTTGCAACAATTAAATGAATTAGTACATGTAATATATTTAGAACAATTCTTGTTGCTTAGTCAGCACTATGTAAATATAAGCTGTGATTATGTTATAAAGATTTTTATGATGTCCTTGAGTGGTTTCTGAAATCTTTGAGGGCAAGAACCCATTGTGTTCCTTATGAGGCCTGGCCTAGTTTTGTGGATATCGAATGAATGCCTACTGATTCAATTTAAATAAGAGTAAAATGAGCAATTCAAAGGAAAAAAGGTGTGAAAGGATATATGCCAATGTATTAACTGCGCTGAGTGGTTGGGATTATAAGAATTCCTTATGAGTTCTCTTCACAGGGAAAAGTACTTTTTCCTATATGTTTAATTTTGTGTATGTGTGGATGGTAGATGTTCTCTATTCTTGCTGTGGTAACCATTCCATAATGGTTGGTTGGTTTATGGTTTAGTTGCTCAGTCATGTCCAACAGTTGCAACCCCATGGACTGTAACCAGCCAGGCTTCTCTGTCCATGGATTCTCCAGGCAAGAATACTGGAGTGGGTTGCCATTTTCTTCTCCAGGGTATCTTTCCCACCCAGGAATCGAACATGGGTCTCTTGCATGGCAGGCAGATTCTTTACTGACTGAGCTACAAGGGAATCCTATTTTGTAATGTGTGTAGGTCAAATCATGATGCTGTACACCTGAAACTTACACAGTGTTGTGTGTCAATTACATCTTGGTAAAAGTAAAAGGAAAAAAATTCCTTATGTTCTTTTTGTTCATCTTTATTTTCTAATTTTTCCATAATGAATAATATTACTTTTATAATAAGAAATTATTACAAAATAATTTTTCACTGGATAGATAAGAAAAACTAACCTGGAAATTTATATTCAGAGTCAGCATATTGTTGAAGAATTTTCCATTGGATTCTGTAGACAAAATTACAGTTTCAAATACTACTCATTCTGCTTTTTTACCCTCAGTTCTTGCTTTCTCCAAACTTGATTATCTCTTTTAAAAAATCTTATTTTGGGAAACTCCCTGGCAGTCCAGTGGTTTGGACTCCACGCTTCCACTGCAGGGGGTTCCAGTTTTGGTACCCTGATCGGGGAACTAGGATCCCACAAGGCACTGCGGTGCGGCCGAAAAAAAGTCTTGTTTTTAATGATTGATAGAAGTTCCTGATGAAGTATATTTTCACTTGATGATTGTAATGATTGCAGCTGCTTTTCATTAATGATTCTTTTGGTTTATTTGTAGCTGATGGTCCTGCTCTCTGGAGTAATAGCTTTCATGGTGAACTTGTCGATTTATTGGATCATTGGGAACACTTCACCAGTCACGTATCCTTTTCCTAACAATTCACAAATGTATAGTCTTTTATATTCTCCAAAACTCTGTCACATTGATTTCTTTATTTGAGTCTCACACTTACTATTGCATGGCCTAAATTGAGTAGATTGGGTTATTTTTAGTCTTTATGGAGATTTAACAAACTGTGAACTGGGGAGATGGGTTAGCTTTCTGTATCATAAATGCTTTTGAATTTTCTTAAGTGAGCTTTTCCCATATCAGAATTAATGCAGAGCACCACTCCTTGTACATAAACATTTGTTGAGTGAATACTGAGGTAATACTTAGGTTTCCCATCACTTTTCAGTTATTGATAGTTTGATAATAATACAAAGGAGTGGTTAATCTAAGTAACAGTAATTTCAGACTAGTCACTCTGACTTGTGAGTTTATTTTTGTACTTGTTTGGCTGGGTGTGCCTGCTTTTCTCAATATTACTTCATATCAAGAAGTAAAGTCATGACTTGAAGATCTTAATCAAACTCAGCTGCCCATTTTTAGCATTTCATCTGTAATGAGTGAACACTGAGCTGTCCACAAAGTATAAAAGCAGCATATTTGACGGCTATCAATAAATAACAACAGTTCTAATAGTAATAATTAAAGAAAAAAAACAAAAGCAACACTTAACTAAATGTTTCTTCTGTGCCAGGCACTGTTTGAAACACCTTCTGTGTATTAACATTTAGTTTTTATAGCAGCTCAATGAAGTAAATTATGTCTTTGTTCTGCAGAAGAGGAAGTGGAGGTGCAGAGGGGTTGAATAACTCACTTGGAGTCACCCGCCGAGAAGTGTGGTGTCCAGGTTTGAACTTGGGTGGTCTAGCCAGGACTTGTGCTGCCAGATCAAGGCATCCAAGTATGTGCCCTAAGAACATCCATTCATTCATTCAACAAATATTAACTAAACGCCCACTGTAAACCATTTCTTGACTTAGTAAATATTCACATACTGAGTATCTACTGTATGTCAGGCACTGAAGATACAGTGGTGAACCGAAGAGACAAAAATCTCTGCTCTCACAGGCTTAAGTTCTGGGGAGAAAGGCTATAAATAAGAAACGAAATGTGCATATGCAGTGTTAGATAGTGTAAAGTGATAAGGAGAAAAAGATGAAGCAGGGAAGGGGTTGTGAAATATTGGGGACAGGGTGAAGTTTTATGGAAGGTAGACAGGAAGGCCTCAGCAAAACAGATACTTTTGAGTAAAGACCTGAAGGAAGTGAGGTTGCTCCACGCAGAGTGGGATGGATAGCATTGCCAGGCAGAGGGAACAGCAGGTGAGAGACTGGAAGGAACAAGAAACCTGTGTGGCTGGAGCAGGGGGAACACAGGGTAGCTTTAGGAGAACCCAGAGTAATAGGGGGTCAAACTGAGCAGAGCTTTTACATGAGATGTGAAGCCGTTGAGCAGGGACAGGACACGATTTTATGTCTGTTTTAGTAGGATCCCTCTGGGCTATTGTGTTGAGAACAGGCAAGGCAAGGATTTTCAACCTCAGTGCTACTGACCTTTTGATCCAGACAGTTCTTTGTTGCAGAGGCCTGTCCTGTCCATTGGAGGATGTTTAGCAGCATTTCTGGCCTCCACTCACCAGATACCAGTAGCACCCTTTTCCCCAATTATGAAAACCAAAAACATCCTTGCCCAGGTGACAGAATCACTCCCAGTTGAGAACTACTGCATTGAAAGGGGCAAGAGATGAAGGGAAGCCATCTGCTGCTGCTGCAGTATGCTAATTTAGAAACTACACTGGTTTGGTACCAGGAGAGTCACAGTGGACGCAGTGAGAAGTGATTGGACTCTGGATATATTTCCAAATAGAGCCAGCGGGTTTTGCAGGCAGATTGGATGTGGAGAATGAGAGAGGAAAGAAGGTTGACTCACCCAGCTTTGAGCCTGAGCCCCTGGTGGAGTACAGTTGCTGTGGACTGAAATAGGACAGCCCGAAGGAGGTGTGGAAGTGGGGAGGAAGACCAGGTGCTCAGTTTGGGGTGAAACAAGTCTGAGAGTTCCAGATCGAGGTCTTGGCTGGAGGTATTCTGGAGAGAGTTGGTGGTGTATAGACGTGGTTTGAAGCAGTGAGTCTGGCTGACATTACTAAGCACACAGGAAGAGGAAAAAATGGTGTCTAAAGACCAAGTCTTGGGTCACTTCAGTGTTTAGAGTTTGCAGAGATGACAGGAGCCAGGCGGAAGGGGCAGTGAAGGAGCAGTTGAGGTGGGAGGAAGGAGGAGAGGGTGTAGAAACCAAGTGAGGAGGAGGGGAGTCAGCTGTGTCCAAGGCTGCTGCCAGGTCAGGTTCAGGTAATTGAGGAAGGGGCTTGGTGAGGTGGAGGCACTGATGATTTTGACAAGAACTTCAGAGTGTCCATGTAGAAGCCGACTGGAAGAAAGTGCAGAATTAGAGGAGTTGGAGATGTTGAATATAGCTTGCTCCTGTTTGTTTGTTTGTTTTTTCCCCTAATTTACAAAAGGATTCACTGAAGAATTTCTTTAAATTTGCCTTTCCTCTCATATAATTATCTTTAACAGACCTTGACCACTTAAAAGAAAGGCTGAGGAGTAAGGAAATGCTGACATGTGGGAGCCAGTGCACTTGAAGATGGCTCATAATTGAAAATGAAGCCTATTTTATTATGGTTATAATTAACATTCTTGAGAAGGTCCTCTGTCCCACAGGAAAAGTACTGCTGTTGAGGCAGGCAAGCACAGGTACCCTGGTGACCTGACCTGTGCTCTCCTGCCCAGGCAGAACTTCCTGGTTGCCTAGTTGGGCTCCGAACAGAGGAGGGAACCAGGACTTTGAGGTTGGACAGGTCCAGGCATGTAGCTGCAGCTCTGCTGCTGCCTCAGCGAGTTGTGGGAGATCTCTGGTCCCACTCTCATCATTTATGAAATGGGGGTCATGGTACCTACATGATTAGGTTGCTGTAAGTGTCTGAGAGAATATGTGTCCAGCACCTGGCCAGTGTTTATTAGGTGTAAGTACCACTGTTAATGGGCTTCTCTGGTAGCTCAGCTGGTGTAGAATCCACCTGCAATGCAGGAGACCCCGGTTCAATTCCTGGATTGGGAAGTTCCCCTGGAGAAGGGATAGGCTACCCACTCCAGTATTCTTGGGCATCCCTGGTGACTCAGACAGTAAAGAATCTGCCCACAATGTGGGAGACCAGAGTTCAGTCCCTGGGTTTGGAAGATCCCTTGGAGGAGGGCATGGCAACCCATTTTTGCCTGGAGAATCCCCATGGATGGAGGAGCCTGGCAGGCTATAGTCCGTAGGGTGACAAAGAATCAGACACGACTGAGCGACTAAGCGCAGCACAACACTGCTCTAAATAGCTCACATACAGGGACCTTACTGGGTGCTCGAAGCCTTGAGTATATTAGCTTAGTTAATCCTCACAATGACACCGGGACAGAGTGGTAGCTCTTTCTAGTATTATTAGGAAGAGTACATGGGTACGTATCAGACATCTGAAATATAATAAAGTACTAATTCATATAGAAAAAACGATTTAAAATTCAGTAAGAATAATTTGTAAAGGTACCAGTTGTGTCTTTAGTTAGCCTTTTAAATAAACAGTGATTTGGAACTGCCTTAATCCAGCAGCAAGTTACAGGCACTAAATTCAACTCAAACATGGACTTTAGAGTTAAATAGACCCATCTATGTTTGACCTCTGGCCCTGCCACTTACTAATTCTGTGATCTAAGTTACTTAAAATCCTCGAGCCTCCACTGTTGTAAACGAGAAGAGTGATTGCAGTGAAGGGAAATACGATGCTTAAATATTATAAAACGGTGTTAGATATGCGCCTGGCACAGTGCCTGGCATGTCACAGGTGCTCATGCTAGTCCCTCCCCTGTCCCCGATTCCCTCCTAAGCTTAAGCACACTGGCTGCGTTGCCCTTGAGTCAGCCCTCTGGCGCCTTACACGTTTCATCTCACTTGCCAAGGGAAGTTTAGAAATGGCTCCATAAAACAGCATCACAAATTGCTCTACAAAAGAGCTTCTCTGTACCTTGTTCTGAATCCCTTTCCCAACTTTGTATTGCAGCCCCTTCTCTCTTCTTTGGGGAGGTCAGCAGGGAGAGTTGAAGGAGTCTCCTGTCACTGATTAATTACTAAAAGCTACCCGAAGAAACTAGGATTCACCCAGGACTTCACTGAAGTTCCTGTTCTTTAGACTTGGGAGCTGCTCTTCAGTCTGTGTTTCATGTACTTCTCTCCAGCCATTGGAAGCCTTTGCTTAGTGTGTGTGTGTGTGTGTGTGTGTGTGTGTGAGGAGAGAGAATACAAAACATCTAGCTTGTTATTCTTTTTTATCCTTATCTATAAACCTCAGCTATAACATGTTTGGACACTTCAAGTTCTGCATTACTTTATTTGGAGGATATGTTTTATTCAAGGATCCATTGTCAATTAATCAGGGTCTTGGCATGTTATGTACATTATTTGGCATTCTTGCCTATACCCATTTTAAACTCAGTGAACAAGAAGGAAGTAAGAGTAAATTGGTGCAACGGCCTTAATTAGGTTTTTGTAGAGAAAAAGTCACCTGAAGACAACAGAAAAAGTATTAGGTGGGCAAGTTACTTTCAAAGAAGAAATGAAAATTATGTTGCAAAATTCATTAAATGATCGTTTACAAAAAGTCAAGCAAAGGAAATTTTATTCATAAATATGACTTACTTGGGAATTTTCTGGTGGTCCGGTGGTTGAGATGCCATACTTCCGCTGCCAAGGGTGCAGGCTCAATCCCTGGTCAGGGAGCTAAGATCCCGCAAGCTGTGTGGCATGACCAAAAAACAATAATAATAAAATTAATTAAAAAGTAAAATAAATATAACTTTCTCTTTTAGAGTACCTTTTAAGAAAAACTTTATCCTCTAAAGCATGGCTCATGCTTCCTTTCAAAGGTTATTCTATGAAGTATATAGAATGGTTTGGTTATATCAAATGAAGTACATGAAATTAAAGTTTTATAATGGTGACAAAGAAATTCAGATCACTGTACCACAAATGTGTAATGGCTTTTAAGGAAAGACACATAGGATTCCTCGACTTGCTCATAGGTGGTCCCCAATGTGAGTTCTGTTATAATTGAAGCCAAAGTATTCAAGTCAGAATTTAAGGCCAGCGTTTCTATTTTAGTTGTTTTAGTATAACTTCTTGCTTTTTTCATTTACAGAAATGACATATGATTGTTAGAAAGCAAAGTGCAGTAAAGGAGATCATAAAGCAAAAACCAGTTCTAAAAGTATTACTCCTCTAGTAGAAAGTGGATGTAAGAAGTTAATGTTATCAAAAAAACTACAGTTTCTATGGGTGTTCTCTTGGTGAGCTCTCAAAACTATACATTAAGTTCAAAAATAAAAGAGCTCCATGTTTAAATAAAGAAAAGACTACAGGAGAAGCTGAGCAGGTTTCTTCTTATCCTGGTGACTGTTCTCCTGGCTTCTTTGAGCAATTCATGTTGATAATTGCTTAAGACTACCTCCCAGCCATCACTCCCCTACGCCCACATGTGAGGTATCTGTGGAGCGCTCTTTGACACTGAAGGGTTTGGAGTGAATTGTGTCAGCCTTTCTAAGTGGGCTAAGGAAAATTCTTGAGCAGCAAGTCAAGGTAGATGTTATCAGAGATTAAGCAGAAACTTGGTGAAGATATGAGGAAAGATTTGAAAGAGAAGTAGAGAAATAGTCAATATTTAACAAGTTCCATGAATTTTTTAAAAGGGATAATTAAATAAATTCTAGGGGAAATACATGATTTTACTTAAGAATATAATAGTGTCACATATTAAACTGCCAAATCTATTACTGGCTTCCCACTCTTGACATTTGAGAATTCAAAGCAGTTGTTGATAACCTCTCACAATAAATTGACTGAGCCAGATAATCCCTCTTATAATATTTCTTTTTCTAAATGTTATTTAGAAACTTCAAGTGAGAAAAAGAGCTCTTTGGAGGATGAAATGTCACATGTATAAAATACACCTTTTAGGACCATTTTTTTTCCCTGGCCTATTTGAAATGCGAAGCCCCACTGAAAATCGATTTTGACAATTTCAATGGATCAGTCAATCTGTTGTGTGATTTTTATGTGTGGTGTTCTGTTATTGTTTTAAATAATTTTGGTTCTTCTCAGTTTCCAAAGATACATTTTATTGTGCTAAGAAATACAAAGTGATTTGTCTTGCTGGATGAGCTTCAGGAGTTATGTCTGTCTAAGGAATATTCTCTGTGTTTTAAATGAACATATAATTGTTTACCAAAAGCTGGAGAAAAGTACTTCAGTATTTCAGAGGATCATTTGACTTCTGTGCACTAACAGCTGAGTCGATTTGTGCCATTTACAGATTCTTCTTAACTGTAAATACACCTTGGCGGGTTATAATAAATGTTGGGGGAGAGTTGTAATAAATGACTGATGTCGATAGGAATTCAAGGAAGGCTGGAGCAGGATAGCGTGGGGTGGGGTGGTTATGGATCTATAAGTGAATAAAGTATATACTATTGGAACTAGAGTCTGATAAACATTTTTTGCCCTGAAGACCGTCTTCCTTTGAAAAGGAAATTCCTGGGGGTAAAATGTACCAGATGATGAGGACCAACCGCGGAGACAAACCAGTAGTAATTCTGTGCTATGGAAGAAAACATGCTGGCTGTCCTTTTGTTAAGGATATAATTACACTTGTTTTTTTGTTGTATATTAGATGACTGTACTGCAGTTTTTACCTGTTATAAATAAAGAGAACCTGATGTTTTTATTTTCAAGTTGCATGTTAGAACCAGTAGAGGAAGGATGGCATCTATGTGTATGCAGGAGTGATGCTGGCCTGTCCAGCTCCCGAATTTGCATCACCTAAGGAAACAGAAGAGGAGGAGATGACAGAGGATGAGATGCTTGGCTGGCATCACTGACTCAATGGACATGAGTCTGAGCAAACTCAGGGAGTTGGTGAAGGACAGGGAGGTCTGGCTCGCTGCAGTTGATGGGGTTGCAAAGAGTCGGACATGATTTAGGGACTAAACAGCAACAACAAAGAAAGTCCTTATCTCTTTTTTAAAATAACCATAAAGGAGGGACATCCCTGGTGGTCCAGTGGTTAATCACCTGCCTTTCAGTGCAAGTAGTGTGGGTTCGATCCCTGGCCAGGCACCTAAGATCCCACATGACTTGAGGCCTCTAAGCCTGTGACACACTACTAATCCCGCATACCGCAACTAGAGTCTGTGTGCCACAAGGGAGATCCGACATAACCAAATAAGTCAAAAAATAAATATTTTTATAAATAAAATCACATAAAAGAAGAAATCCTCTTCTCTGTGAAATGAAGCCAATGTTCTCCTGTTCATTCTTAAAAATACTTTTTAAACCTTTCTAGTTTCAAATCACTAGTCATCTTTTCTAAAAAATCTATTTATAAGCAACTAATGGAGCACTCCACATTGACCCCATCGGTGATGAGTTGTTCGGTGAATGAATATGCAGAATGCTCAAAGGAGAAGGTCTGAAGAAAAGAATGAAGACCATATTTATTAGATATATTCTGTTTTGCCTTTCTGTTTGCAAACTTGAACTAGATTATAGCTGCTAACATCAGGACTAGGATGATCATTTCATTCATTGAACAAAGACTTACATTATGTGCCAGGTACTGTGCCACACACTGTGCAAAGACAGTCCTGTGTTCCCTGTGATATTAAACATTACTCCAGCAGAAAAGGTAGAAATTGATTAAAGTGTATTATTTCAGACTCAAATAGTAGAAGGCACATGGTTCTCTGGAGCATGTAACAAAACAGTCTGGTCCAGGATTCAGTTCAGTTCAGTTCAGTCGCTCAGTTGTGTCGACTCTTTGCGACCCCATGAACTGCAGCACACCAGGCCTCCCTGTCCATCACCAACTCCCGGAGTTCACTCAGACCCACGTCCATCGAGTCAGTGATGCCATCCAGCCATCTCATCCTCTGTTGTCCCCTTCTCCTCCTGCCCCCAATCCCTCCCAGCATCAGAGTCTTTTCCAATGAGTCAGCTCTTCGCATGAGGTGGCCAAAGTACTGGAGTTTCAGCTTTAGCATCAGTCCTTCCAAAGAAATTCCAGGACTGATCTCCTTCAGAATGGACTGGTTGGATGTCCTTGCAGTCCAAGGGACTCTCAAGAGTCTTCTCCAACACCACAGTTCAAAAGCATCAATTCTTCGCACTCAGCTTTCTTCACAGTCCAACTCTCACATCCATACATGACCATCTAGCCTTGACTAGATGGACCTTGTTGGCAAAGTAATGTCTCTGCTTTTGAATATGCTATCTAGGTTGGTCATAGCTTTCCTTCCAAGGAGTAAGCATCTTTTAATTTCATGGCTGCAATCACCATCTGCAGTGATTTTGGAGCCCAAAAAAACAAAGTCTGACACTGTTTCCACTGTCCCAGGATTGGCTGTTAGCAAAGGTGTCCATGAGGAGAGGACAACTGAGCTGAAATTTGATGGCTGTGTAGAAGTTAGCTGAGCAAAGAAGGAGCTGAGTAAAGAGAGGGGGGATTGCATTCTGGTAAAAGGGAATAGTGCATACAAAGGCTCTTTGGAGGAATTTGTGATGAGTTTTAAACTGCAAAAAGCATGGAGTGTAGGAACTACATTTAGGGGAGATGTGGTATGACACAAAATTGGAAAGGAAAGCCAGACATTGGAAAGGAAGGCCAGCCCTTGGACCACAGAACAGCTTATAGACAGTGTTAGGAATCTAGTAAGAGCAAGACGGAGTGTTCTGAGCATCGTCACAGTCAGCACCTTTGTTTTGAAATACATGAAAGCGAACCAGAGAGAGGTTAGGAGAGAGGAGACAGCTGTAGTGAGATGTGATCGCTTGGAGAGGTGGTGGTGAGATGACAGAAATGGGTAGAGCAAGAGGATTTTATAGATGGGATCAAGTGGGCTTGAGATAGATTGGAAATGGAGAGCATGAGAAGGGATGAAGTCAGGAATCACATGTGTATGATTTGGGCAGCTTAAAAGAGAAAGGTACCACTCGAGATAGGAAACACGAGAAGAGGTTGGGTTGGGGAGTGTGGAGACTGAATTCACACATAGCTATCTCGACTTTGAAGTGTCTTTGAGAAATCCAGTTAAAGTTTAAGTAACCACATATATAGGTCTAGAAATCAGGAGTCTTTTTTTTTTAATTGATGTGTAATTGATTTACAATATTAATTTCAGGTGTTCACTTCAGTCTATCAGTAGTGTCCAGCTCTTTGCGACCCCATGGACTGCGGCACACCAGGCCTCCCTGTCCATCACCAACTCCCGAAGTTTACTCAAACTCATGTCCATTGAGTCGGTGATGCCATCCAACCATGTCATCCTCTGTCGTCCCCTCCTCCTCTCACCTTCAATCTTTCCCAGCATCAGGGTCTTTTCAAATGAGTCAGTTCTTTGCATCAGGTAGCCAAAATATTGGAATTTCAGCTTCCACATCAATCCTTCCAATGAATATTCAGGACTGATTTCCTTTAAGATGGACTGGTTGGATCTCCTTGCAGTCCAAGGGACTCTCAAGAGTCTTCTTCAACACCACAGTTCAAAAGCCCCCCAAAATAAAGTCTGTCACTGTTTCCACTGTTTCCCATCTATTTGCTATGAAGTGATGGGACCAGATGCCATGATCTTAGTTTTTTGAATGTTGAGCTTTAAGCCAACTTTTTCAGTCTCCTCTTTCATTTTCATCACGAGGCTCCTTAGTTCTTTTTCACTTTCTGCCATAAGTGTGGTGTCATCTGCATATCTGAGGTTTTTGATATTTCTCCTGGCAATCTTGATTCCAGCTTGTGGTTCATCCAGCCCAGCGTTTCGCATCATGTATTCTGCATATAAGTTAAATAAGCAGAGTGACAATATATATACAGCCTTGACGTACTCCTTTCCCGATTTGGAACCAGCCTGTTGTTCTATGTCCAGTTCTCCCTGTTGCTTCCTGACCTGCATACAGATTTCTCAGGAAGCAGGACAGGTGGTCTGGTATTCCTGTGTCTTTAAGAATTTTTCACAGTTTGCTGTGATCCACACAGTCAAAGGCTTTGGCTTAGTCAATAAAGCAGAAGTAGATGCTTTTCTGAAACTCTCTTGCTTTTTCCATGATCCAGCGGATGTTGGCAATTTGATCTCTGGTTCCTCTGCCTTTTCTAAAACCAGCTTGAACATCTGGAAGTTCATGGTTCATGTACTGTTGAAGCCTGGCTAGGAGAATTTTGAGCATTACTTTGCTAGCGTGTGAGATGAGAGCAATTGTGCGGTAGTTTGAGCATTCTTTGGCATTGCCTTTCTTTAGGATTGGAATGAAAACTGACCTTTTCCAGTCCTGTGGCCACTGCTGAGTTTTCCAAATGTGCTGGCATATTGAGTGCAGCCCTTTCACAGCATCATCTTTTAGGATTTGAAATAGCTCCACTGGAATTCCAATACCTCCACTAGCTTTGTTTTTCCTAAGGCCCACTTGACTTTGCATTCCAGGATGTGTGGCTCTATGTGAGTGATCATACCATCGTGATTATCTGGGTCATGAAGATCTTTTTTGCATAGTTCTGTGTATTCTTGCTACCTCTTCTTACTATCTTCTGCTTCTGTTAGGTCTATACCATTTCTGTCCTTTATTGAGCCCATTTTTGCATGAAATGTTCCCTTGGTATATCTAGTATTCTTGAAGAGATCTCTAGTCTTTCCCATTCTACACTGATCACTGAGGAAGGCTTTCTTATCTCTCCTTGCTATTTTTTGGAACTCTGCATTCAAATGGGTATATCTTTCTTTTTCTCCTTTGCCTTTCACTTCTCTTCTCTTCACAGCTATTTGTAAGGCTTCCTCAGATAACCATTTTGCCTTTTTTCATTTCTTTTTTTCTTGGGGATGGTCTTGATCATTGCCTCCTGTAGGATGTCATGAACCTCTGTCCATAGTTCTTCAGGCACTCTATCAGATCTAATCCCTTTATCTATTTGTCACTTCCAGTTTATAATCATAAAGGATTTGATTTAGGTCATACCTGAATGGTCTAGTGGTTTTCCTACTTTCTACAATTTAAGTCTGAATTTTGCAATAAGGAGTTCATGATCTGAACTACAGTCAGCTCCAGGTCTTGTTTTTGCTGACTGTATAGAGCTTTTCCATCTTTGGCTGCAAAGAATATAATCAATCTGATTTCATTGTTGACCATCTGGTGATGTCCATGTGTAGAGTCTTCTCTTGTGTTGTTGGAAGAGGGTGTTTGCTATGACCAGTGCATTCTCTTGGCAAAACTCTATTAGAGACTTTGCCCTGTTTCATGCTATACACTAAGGCCAAATTTGCCTGTTACTCCAGGTGTTTCTTGACTTCCTACTTTTGCATTCCAGTCCCCAGTAACGAAAAGATATCTTTTTGGGTGTTAGTTCTAAAAGGTCTTGGAGGTCTTCATAGAACCGTTCAACTTCAGCTTCTTCAGCATTATTGGTCAGGGCATAGACTTGGATTACCATGATATTGAATGGTTTGCCTTGGAAACGAACAGAGATCATTCTGTCGTTTTTGAGATTGCATCCAGGTACTGCATTTTGGACTCTTTTGTTGACTATAATGGCTGCTTCATTTCTTCTAGGTGATTTTTGCCCACAGTAGTAGATATAATGGTCATCTGAGTTAAATTCACCCATTCCAGTCCATTTTAGTTCGCTGATTCCTAAAATGTCAATGTTCACTTTTGCCGTCTCCTGTTTGACCACTTCCAATTTCCCTTGATTCATAGACCTGACGTTCCAGGTTCCTACGCAGTATTGCTCTTTATAGCATCAGACTGTACTTCCATCACCAGTCACATCCACGACTGGGTATTGTTTTTGTTTGGGTTGTGTCTCTTCATTCTTTCTGGAGTTATTTTTCCACTGATGTCTGGTATCATATTGGGCACCTACTGACCTGGGGAGTTCCTCTTTCAGTGTCCTATCTTTTTATCTTTTCATACTGTTCATGCAGTTCTCAAGGCAAGAATACTGAAGTGGTTTGCCATTCCCTTTTCCAGTGGACCACATTCTGTCAGACGTGTCCACCATGACCCATCTGTTTTGGGTGGCCCCATACGACATGGCTTAGTTTCACTGAGTTAGACAAGGCTGTGGTCCGTGTGATCAGATTGGCTAGTTGTCCGTGACTGTAGTTTCAGTCTGTCTGCCCCCTGATCCCCTCTCGCAGTTCCTACCGTCTTACCTGGGTTTCTCTTACCTTGGACATAGGGTCTCTCTTCATGGGTGCTCCAGCAAAGCATAGCTGCTGCTCCTTACCTCAGATGCAGGGTAGCTCCTCTCGGCCACTGCCCCTAACCTCGGGCATGGGATAGGCTCTCTCGGCTGCTGCCCCTGACCTATTTTTCTGGGCTTCAGAATCACTGCAGATGGCAATTGCAGCAATGAAATTAAAAGACACTTACTCCTTGGAAGGAAAGTTATGACCAACCTAGATAGCATATTAAAAAAGCAGAGACATTACTTTGCCAGCAAAGGTCCATCTAGTCAAATCTATGGTTTTTCCAGTAGTCATGTATGGATGTGAGAGTTGGACTGTGAAGACAGCTGAGCACCGAAGAATTGATGCTTTTGAACTGTGGTGTTGGATAAGACTCTTGAGAGTCCCTTGGACTGCAAGGAAATCCAACCAGTCCATCCTAAAGGAGATCAGTCCTGGGAGATCAGTCCTTCCAATGAATATCCAGGACTGATGTTGAAGCTGAAACTCCAGTACTTTGGCCACCTGATGCGAAGAGCTGACTCATTGGAAAAGACCCTGAATCTGGGAAAGATTGGGGGCAGGAGGAGAAGGGGACGACAGGATGAGATGGTTGGATGGCATCATTGACTTGATGGACATGGGTTTGGGTGGACTCTGGGAGTTGGTGATGGACAGGGAGGCCTGGCGTGCTGTGGTTCATGGGGTCACAAAGAGTCAGACACAACTGAGCGACTGAACTGAACTGAACTGATGGGAGTTCTCTTTAGTTTTTTGAGGAGCCTCCATCCTGTTTTCCTTAGTGGCTACACCAGTTTTCATTCCTATCAGCAGTGCAGGAGAGTTCCCTTTTCTTCATATCCTCATCAATACTTGTTGTTTGTAGACTTTTTGATGATAGTCATTCTGATAGGTGTGAGATGATATCTCATCATTTTGATTTGCGTTTCTCTATGGACATGAGTTTGAGTGAACTCCGGGAGATGGTGATGGACAGGGAGGCCTGGCGCGCTGCGATTCATGGGGTCGCAAAGAGTCAGACACGACTGACCAACTGAACTGAATAATTAGCAATATTGAGCATCTTTCCATGTGCCTGTTAGCTATCTGTATGTCTTTGGGACAGGAGATTTTGTGGTGGAGTGGAGATAAACAGGGAGTTTCTGGGATACACCTGATGAGGATGAAAACACAGACCAGAATGAGTTTACCTTGGAAGACAGTATGATGCAAGAAGTCTACAGCTGAGCCTTGAGGAACTCCACCATATACTGGTAGTGGTAGGTATTTCTACAGAGGAAGATGAAAAGGAAGAGTTCAAAGAAGTAGGAGGAAAACAGGGATGTTATAATGGGAGAGAGGGTGGCCAAAGGTGACCAACCTTTGGTATTGCTGGGAGGTCAAGGTAGACCTGCACAGAAAAACAAGCATTGTGTTTATTGACAGTTTATTGTGGACCTTAATGAGGCTGTTTCTGTGGTGTGATAGAGGCAAAAAGCAGGTTGGAGTAGGCTGAATGGTCGGTGCATGAGAGAAGGATATGGATCCAAGAGTACAGACAGTTCTATTGCTATTGCAGGCAATATTGAATGCTGTATGACATGAATGGGTTTTGCTTTTTTTTATTACAGGATTAAAATTGCAAAGCACAAAACATTCCTGTGTACCTCTGGAAGATACTTCTGTAACAGAGATGATCTTTTACTCTGAAAAGGAGTTTTATTTTTGGTTATTGAATATATTCTTGAGATGTGGGTTACTGTTAATAAAATCAACAGTTAGTTTTGCCAACTGCTGGCTTACTTGCAAACAATCTTTCAAGCCCACTAAAGGGTGATCAGTTATGCATTTTCTTATCTCTGTTACCACTAAAGTTAAAAAAGGGGAAATAAACCTACCACGAAAAGGACCAGTCTTGGGGCAGGTGAGTCCCTGTGGAGCAGGGCTGGCTTGGACCTCAGAATCATGGCTCCCAGTCCAAACTCTGCCTTTGACCAGGGTGGCCTTTGGCTGTGGGGAAGCCCCTTGCCTCTTGTTCTCAGTTTCTTCACTTGTAAAATGAGGGCTTGGATCCAAATGATTTCCAAGGAACCCTCCATCTCTGAAATCCCCTGAGTGTGCTTTTTCAGATTAAAATTATAATTTCTCATTTGCTTATATTGAGAGTATATTAGATGAAATTAATGAGAAAGATTTTTTTGGTCCTTGTGAGAGCTGGTTTCTTGTTCATGTGCACTTTGTTACTCATATATTCTGTTTTTAGAAAGTATGCAAAATGTTAAATGGATTTATTTTTATAAAATACTAGAAGACATGATTTAATTTGATTTATCAAAGCTGCTTTACACTTAACATGAAATCCCAATTCACATTGGGAGGTGAATTATTGCCAATTTAATTATTTATAGATATCTGGAGGTTATTTTTGCTATACTGTTTTTAATTTGGAAAACAGCTCATCACCCAAACCATAGTAATTCACATTTTTCTATTTAACTAAAATCTCATGAACACTAGGCATGCCACATGAGCAAGCCTGCATATTTATTTAACCAGACAGTACTATGTCTTTTTTAAAGAGGACTTTAGTCTTTAGAGCCATTTTAGATTCATATTCACTCTAAATTTTGATTTTTTTCACTACTCATATGAGATTATTTTTCCTTTTAAAATGAAATGATCTGAATCAACCATATGTATTCATTTTTTTTTTCCTGTTTTCATTTTGTCCTTCAGTTCAGTTCAGTTCAGTTGCTCAGTCGTGTCCGACTCTTTGCAACCCCATGAATTGCAGCACACCAGGCCTCCCTGTCCATCACCAACTCCTGGAGTTTACCCAAACTCATATCCATTGAGTCAGTGATGCCATCCAGCCATCTCATCCTCTGTCGTCCCCTTCTCCTGCCTTCAATCCCTCCCAGCCTCAGAGTCTTTTCCAATGAGTCAACTCTTCACATGAGGTGGCCAAAGTACTAGAGTTTCAGCTTTAGCATCAGTCCTTCCAAAGAACACCCAGGGCTGATCTCCTTCAGAATGGACTGGTTGGATGTCCTTGCAGTCCAAGGGACTCTGAAGAGTCTTCTCCAACACCACAGTTCAAAAGCATCAGTTCTTCGGCGCTCAGCCTTCTTCACAGTCCAATTCTCACATCCATAGATGACCACAGGAAAAACCATAGCCTTGATGAGACGGACCTTTGTTGGCAAAGTAATGTCTCTGCTTTTGAATATGCTATCTAGGTTGGTCATAGCTTTCCTTCCAAGGAGTAAGCGTCTTTTAATTTCATGGCTGCAGTCACCATCTGCAGTGATTTTGGAGCCCAAAAAAATAAAGTCTGACACTGTTTCCACTGTTTCCCCATCTATTTCCCATGAAGTGATGGGACCGGATGCCATGATCTTCGTTTTCTGAATGTTGAGCTTTAAGCCAACTTTTTCACTCTCCACTTTCACTTTCATCAAGAGGCTTTTCAGTTCCTCTTCGCTTTCTACCATAAGGGTGGTGTCATCTGCATATCTGAGGTTATTGATATTTCTCCCAGCAATCTTGATTCCAGCTTGTGTTTCTTCCAGCCCAGCGTTTCTCATGATGTACTCTGCATATAAGTTAAATAAACAGGGTGATAATATACAGCCTTGACGTACTCCTTTTCCTATTTGGAACCAGTCTGTTGTTCCATGTCCAGTTCTAACTGTTGCTTCCTGACCTGCATAGAAATTTTTCAAGAGGCAGGTCAGGTGGTCTGGTATTCCCATCTCTTTCAGAATTTTCCACAGTTGATTGTGATCCACACAGTCAAAGGCTTTGGCATAGTCAAGAAAGCAAAATAGATGTTTTTCTGGAACTCTCTTGCTTTTTCCATGATCCAGCGGATGTTGGCAATTTGATCTCTGGTTCCTCTGCCTTTTCTAAAACCAGCTTGAACATCAGGAAGTTCACGGTTCACATATTGCTGAAGCCTGGCTTGGAGAATTTTGAGCATTACTTTACTAGCGTGTGAGATGAGGACAATTGTGCGGTAGTTAGCGCATTCTTTGGCATTGCCTTTCTTTAGGATTGGAATGAAAACTGACCTTTTCCAGTCCTGTGGCCACTGCTGAGTTTTCCAAATTTGCTGGCATATGGAGTGCAGCACTTTCACAGCATCATTTTTCAGGATTTGAAATAGCTCAACTGGAATTCCGTCATCTCCACTAGCTTTGTTCGTAGTGATGCTTTCTAAGGCCCACTTGACTTCACATTCCAGGATGTCTGGCTCTAGGTTAGTGATCACACCATCGTGATTATCTGGGTCATGAAGATCTTTTTTGTACAGTTCTTCTGTGTATTCTTGCCATCTCTCCTTAATATCTTCTGCTTCTGTTAGGTCCATACCATTTCTGTCTTAACTTTGGTCATCCCTAATTACCCCAAGCTTCCCTTGTCCCAGCAGCCTTCCACCTATTCAGTCACTACCTCATCTCCACTACTTTTTGCAATTCTTCAGTTTGAGGTGATAGATGAAGGAAACAGTATCACCAGTGACTGCAAGGTCATGCCTGGGTCTTGGAGCTGGGCATCTGTATGAAGGTTCTACAGATACTCTATAAAGGACATAGGAAAAACTCACTCTTATAATGGTCCGGGACCTCTGTAAAACCATAGGAAGATGGAGCATCACTAGAGGGCTTCCCAGTGCCCACACACACAGTTGTATGGACATTGGCCAGAACCTGTGTGCTGAGAGGAAATGCCTTGTTATAATGAAATGATTGCCATGGAGAATTCAGCCAAACAGGGGACTGTTCTTCTGAAATCAAGGAACATCTTGAGAACATCCAGTGCTTGTACTCAAACCACATTTCTCATAGGGATGTCAAGCCTGTGAACCTCTTATCCCTCAAACTCAATGCTTTTCTGAAACTCAGGGATTTTGCCACGGAAACAAGCTGAAACTTCCGTGTACTCCTCCCCTGACGGAGCACCGTGTGGCTCCAGAGAAGCATGGCCTCTGATCATGGAGACTTGACGAGTGCCCATGGGTGCAAACGCTATCCTGTTTATCTCCTTTCTAACCCAGTCTTGGTCTCCTCTGTCCTGCTGTGAAGATGCACAGGTTAAATTATCCACTAAGAACTGCAGGAATTCTTGTGCTCTGCATCACCCTTCCCATCTCCCTGTCTTTCATTCCTCCTGTCTTTTATTCTGTTATTCTGGATGGGCCAGAACCCAGAGGTGACAGGCAAAGGATAAGGACTTACCCTTTGACAAACTTCTGGACTTGATGCCTGTGATGTTGCCGCATGCCCATTAATTCATGTTGAAAGTTCTCTGGATGAGCAAGGATTCTCTGTTAAAGGGAAAAAAAGCAACATCCATTAAAGTAGTATTCATATAAGTAGAATCTCATCTTGCTGAATAAAACCGTAACAGTTACCGTTACAAGAGGATTGTCTCGACATCTTGGCGTGTAGCCCATAACCACTCTGTTTTGCTAATAATAAGCAAATTGCTTTGCAGAGATGTTTCTTTAACTGATGCATTTCCTAAGTGGTTTCCTGTTGGCCTCTTTTTCCTTCCTGTTCTCTAGCTTCAAATATACAGCAAACCTCCATCCTGACCTTTACTCTTTTACTTTCTTAGAAGATCCTTGAGAGCAGAAAACTTGTCTGTCAGCCATTGGGCAGAAACAGTGTCAGGTACTTACTAGACATTATCTTTCACTGTCAGCTCTAAGTTGGTAATTCTCAAAACCACATCTTTAGTTCCATGCTCTTATCCGTGGTTCATTGTTGTGCTTTCCACTGAAAATTATGTTCATTAAAAAAAAAAGCAGTTTACTCAGGAGAGAGCTCTTCCTAAAAATAACCAGCATATATACTCTGCAGAGCTGGAGCGTTTTGTGTACTTCCCATTTCATCATACAGAATACTGGAAAGCCATGTACTCAAGGGTAAAGTAAAGGAAAATAATTTTCATTGCTTCTTCAAGGATATTCTTAACTGACTTTTAAGTGAAACTGGCTTTTTCTTTTCCTGTGAGTGCATGGAGCTGAAGAATAGTATAATGACTGCTAGTATAGCTGGTTCCATGACTTCGTGCCAAGGTGCCGACAGTTTCACCCACTGTTGCCTTTGCACCATCAGGGCAAAAGTCAACATGGTGAAAAAAGCAAAAGAAGTCTTAGTGTTATTATGAAAAGAGTTTTGACCTTATAAGACCTTTCCAGGGGTTGCATGGACCATACTTTGTGCCTTCAGGATATCATGGTAAACCACTGCCTTCAGGATGTCAGGATGTCATGGTAAACCACTGCCCTGTGCCTTCAGGATGTCATGGTAAACAAGACGACAATGTCGCTGCCCCTGTGGAGCTTACATTCTAATGATGGAAGACAGTCGACAAGTGGTGAGGTAAACAGGGTGACTTCATAGGGTGATCGACTCTGTGAAGAGCGTAAACAAGAATGTAGAGGACTTCCCTGGTGGTCCAGTGGTTAGGACTCTGCCCTTCCATTGCAGAGGACACAGGTTTGATCCCTGGTCGGAGAACTAAGATCCCACATGTTGAGCGGTGCAGCCAAAAAAGGGAAAAAAAAGAATGTGATAGACAGTCATGAGGGATGGGGGAGGGGCTGTTTTTGAGAAGGCCCCTCTGAGGAGGTGACATCAGCCTAGAGCTCAAGGATGAAAGGAGATCTGCCATGTGCAAAACTGGGGAAGAGGATCCTAGGAAGATTATATATAGCAAAGGCCAACATCCTGAGACAGGAAAGAGCCTGACATTTGAAAGAGACAAGAAAGAAGGTAGTGAGGATGCGGTAACAGCAGGATTATTTATGGCCCTTAAAATTCCTGTAGGAAATTTCCATGTTATTATCATTAACAATAATAGTTTATGTATTAATCTATTGAATCTTTGCAATAATCTTGTTATCTCCATTCTACAGATGAAGAAACTGAGGCCTGCAGAGAATAGGAAAGTTTGTGTCAGAGCTAGTACACCAGGCTGTATGGCCATGGAACCTATACTCATAATTTAGAGCCTGTTTTGAGAAAACAATTACTTAATAGGTAAAACTTTTTTTGTTAGTGCACATAAACCCTTGAGGGTGTGTGTGTGTATAATATATCTAACGTGTCAACTACAAATTGGCACTTGCCATGGGCACTTGCCATCTACCTATCTACCTCTGCAAGGATTAAGTGCATTTACTGCTACAACTACTGACCTTCAACACCCCCTGAAAAGAGTTTGGGGTGAAGGGCAGAAAATGAGGCACTCTGTGCTCAGGGAACAACAGGCAGGACAGGTCTTCAGATAGTTAGGTATTTTCAGGAGCCTATTTCATGAGCCCAATTCTTGTATCTCCTCATATCTAGAAAAGCACTAAAATCCTTAATGGTGATGACTGTTCCTCTTCACGAGACTGGTAGAAACCTTTTGAAAAAATATGTGCTTGATTGCATGTATTCCCCCTTCACCAAAACCACATTTATACTCACCTTCCCCCTCTCCTCCTGCCTCTCTGGGACAGTTTCTCAGAGCTATCTGAGTTGCTGTCTCCCAGGCCACAGTCCTCATTTTGTCCCAAATAAAAATTAACTCCCAACTCTCACATTGTGCATATTTTTAAGTTGGCAGATGTATCCCTCTTTTCTTGGAGTCTGGAGAACTTTTGGTGGTGTTCAGTCACAAAGTTAGGTCCAACTCTGCAATCCCATGGATCACAGCATACCAAGCTCCTCTGTCCTTCACTATCCCCTGGAGTTTGCTCAGATTCATGTCCACTGAGTCTATAATGCTGTCTAGCCATCTCATCCTTTGCCACCCCATTCTCCTTTTGCCCTCAGTCTTTCCCAGCGTCAGGATTTTTTCCAATGAGTCATCTCTTCGCATCAGATGACCAAAGTTTTGGAGCTTCAGCTTCAGCCCTGTCAGTGAATATTCAGAGTTGATTTCCTTTAGGATTGACTGGTTTGATTTCCTTGCTGTCCAAGGGACTCTCAAGAGTCTTCTCCAGCACCACAGTTCAAAAGCATTAATTCTCTGGCGCTCAGTCCTTATGCTCAAATTTTCACATCTGTACACGACTACTGGAAAAAACATTGCTTTAACTATAGGGACTTTTGTCAGCAAAGTGCTGTCCCTGCTTTTTAACACACTGTCTAGGTTTGTCATAGTTTTTCTTCCCAGGAGCAAGCGTCTTTTAATTTCATGGCTGCAGTTACTGTCTGCAGGAGCCCAAGAAAATAAAATCTGTCACTGCTTCCAGTTTTTCCACTTCTATTTGCTATGAAGTGATGGGACCGGAGGCCATGATTTTAGTTTTTTGGATGTTGAGTTTCAAGCCAGCTTTTTTCACTCTCTATTACTCTCATCAAGAGGCTCTTTACTTCTTCTTCACTTTCTGCCGTTAGAGTGGTATCATCTGCATATCTGAAGTTATTGATATTTTTCCTAGCAGTCTTGATTCCAGTTTGTGATTCATCCAGCCTGGCATTTAGCATGATGTTCAGTTCAGTTCAGCTGCTCAGTTGTGTCCGACTCTTTGCGACCCCATGGATCACAGCACACCAGGCCTCCCTGTCCATCACCAACTCCTGGAGTTCACTCAAACTCATGTCCATCGAGTCAGTGATGCTATCCAGCCATCTCATCCTCTGTTGTCTCCTTCTCCTCCTGCCCCCAATCCCTCCCAGCATCAGGGTCTTTTCCAGTGAGTCAACTCTTCACATGAGGTAGCCAAAATATAAGAGTTTCAGCTTCAGCATCAGTCCCTCCAATGAACACCCAGGACTGATCTCCTTTAGGATGGACTGGTTGGATCTCCTTGCAGTCCAAGAGTCTTCTCAAGAGTCCAAGAAGACCCTCAAGAGTCTTCTCCAACACCACAGTTCAAAAGCATCAATTCTTTGGTGCTCAGCTTTCTTCACAGTCCAACTGTCACATCCATACATGACTACTGGAAAAACCGGAGCCTTGACTAGACGGACCTTTGTTGGCAAAGTAATATCTCTGCTTTTGAATAGGCTCTCTAGGTTGGTCTTAACTTTCCTTCGAAGGAGTAAGCGTATTTTAATTTCATGGCTGCAATCACCATCTGCAGTGATTTTGGAGCCCCAAAAAATAAAGTCTGACACTTATTCCACATCAGTATAGAGTCTGGTTGTATTCCTTCCCTGATTTTGAACCAGGTCATTATTTATGTCCAATTCTAACTGTTGCTTCTTGTCCTGCATACAGGTTTCTCAGGAGACAAGTAAAGTGGTCTGGTATTCCCACCTCTTTACGAATTTCTATTTGTTGTGATCCATACAGTCAAAGGCTCTAGCATAGTCAGTGAAGCAGATGTAGATTTTTTTTTTGAAATTCCCTTGCTTTTTCTATGATCCAACAAATGTTGGCAATTTGATCTCTGGTTCCTCTGCCTTTTCTAAACCCAGTGTATACATCTAGAATTTCTCAATTCATATGTTGCTGAAGCCTAGCTTGAAGGATTTTAAGCATTACCTTGCTAGCATGTGAAATGAGCACAATTGTTTAGCTGTTTGAACATTCTTTGGCATTGCCTTTCTTTGGGATTGGAATGAACACTGACCTTTTCCAGTCCTGTGGCCACTGCTGAGTTTTCCAAATTTGCTGGCATATTGAGTGTAGCACTTACACAGCATCATCTTTTAGGATTTGAAATAGCTCAGCTGGAATTCCATCACCTCCGCTAGCTTTGTTCTTAGTAATGCTTCCTAAGGCCCACCTTGACTTCACACTTTAGGATGTCCGGCTCTAATTGAGTGAACACACCCGTCACGATTATCCGAGTTGTAAAGATCTTTTTTGTATAGTTCTTCTGAGTGTTCTTATCACCTCTTCTTAATCTCTTCTAGAGAACTAGAAGCTAAAGTCACAGACAGGTATCTATCTCTTGAGAAAGGAACAGTAGCTTTCATTCAGTAGCTTCATTCAGCTTGGTGAATGAAGTTTCTCTGAATAATTCTGAAAAGTTTCTCTCAATGTCAGTAATCCAAGAGGCATTGATTCTTTATGAAGCTTTTGTTTTATTCTAAATGCTATGTAGACGGAGAGCAGTGAGCTGTGAAGCTGAGCAGTCTCCTCTGACAAGTTCCTCTGTGCAGATTGCTGGTTGAGTGACTAGTCTAACTTCCATGGTGGTCTGATAGTAATGTTACAAAAGTGTATTGTCCTATTGCCAAATCTGTGCAGAGATTCAGGAAGGTTGTAATTCCCTGTCTACGAGCAAACCTGGCCTGAGACACCCATCCACTCCCTCATCACCACCCCAACTCTCAGTGAGGGGACCTGTCAGCTTTGACCAGGAAAGGGCAACCTTTTGGAAATAAGGATATTGAGATCACCCATGTCATGTTCTTGAGATGTTTGTGCAGATCTGCAGCATGTCTTTAATCCTGTCTATGTGGAAACTTCTCTGCTTTGCTTCTCAGCCGCATCCCATCTGCAGCACTGGGTGAGGGATGGAACCTAGCTCCAAGAGTCACTGTCACTTGAAGTCAGACTTACTCTCTGGTTGTGAGCCCTCTGTCCTCTGGTTTGCAACAGAACTGTGTTTCTTATGAGGCCAACCCCTTTCCATGGCTTCGCCATCTGTACCTTAGCCCAAATAGTAGACTCTGGCATCTGCTCACTGGGGAGCCCTGCTCTGGGCTTTTAAAACTTATATGGTTCAGTCAAGGTGTGATTCTGTACCTGGTCTCTCTTGACAACAAAGAAAATACAGTATGTGCTTGTTTTCTGACTTTTGTAACATGTAGACTAGAAGTTCCACGAGGGCAGGGTCTTGTCTGTTTCTGCTCACTTTTATACCCCCATCCCTGGCACAATGCCTGACACATCCTATTCATTCATTTAAAGACTAGCCGAGTGGTTTCCCTGGACACATGGAAACAGTATATGAATAGAGTGGAAGAGTTAGTCATCCACTCGGTCTTTTATTCACTATTCCAAAAATATTTATTGAGCACTGATTATGGGAGACACTCTGATGCTAGGAATACAAAATCCATGGGCGAAGCAGTCTAACCAAGGGGACTTTCCCAATTAGGTGGACTCCAAGAAATGGTCCTTTATTCAGTGAGTAGCATGAATCAAGAGACCTGTGCGTGCACCACACTGCTAAATCAAGGAAAGTAGAAAGAAAAGGAAAACATTTCCTTTCATCCTTTAGATTGAGAACTCTCAATCTAAAGGCCAGAGAACCCAGCCCTATGCAAAATACTAAACTGTTGTGCAGTGACACATATGTGAACAAGAAAATATTAACATGTCCCAAAACACTGCAGCTCTCTGAGTAATTGAGTGATCATTACTCACGGTGCCTTTGTCAGTGTTTCCGTCCCACAAAGCTGTCCCCACCCTCTGCTTGGTTGACTCTCCCTAATATAAATCTCAGGAGGCTATGTCTACATCTATGTCCAGATGCCCCTGTTAGTCTCTCTTTTAAGAACCCAGTTCTTTTCCTCCTAATGCTTCATCCCAATTTGCAATTATACTTTTCTTTGTTTCTAGCCTTTCTCCTTCACTGCACTGCAAGCTCCAGAAAGGCAGGGACTTTGTATGTTTTGATCAGGCTGTCTTTCAAATGTTGTGCACTGTGCCAATAAATATTTGTTTAAAAAAAATAAAGACCACAGCCAAATTCCTCCTTAAAATGTTTTGAAACCTGGCTCAGAGGGTTGTAGTGGTAATACCAGAAACTTCTGACACAGCTGGTCACATTGGCTTCATCTTTATCCATGTTATTGCTAAATGGCTGTGCTGGGCAAAGTTCTGATCTGGTTTCCTTTTTTAAAGACTTTATTTATTTTTAATTGTGATAAGGACTCTACTTTTCTTAAAATTTGTATTTAAATTTTAAGGGATATACTTTCACAGTATAAGTGATATCAGCTTTACTGACATTTTAGAAAGAAATGTTTTTAAACATCCACTGATGCAGAAACATATGACAAATCGAGTGAATTGATACTGTGGAAGATGATCTAACTGGAGCTCTTTAAAAAGAGCTGGAACAGGCTTCTGGAGGAACTGCCATGCATATCCTGTTTTTGACTTCTGAACTGGACCAAACTGCCAATTGTCTGAGAAGTCAGAAGAGAAATGAGAAAGGACCTATTCTGTTGAAGGACCAGGACCGATCAGTGAACTTAACCCTAGTGGCCTCTAGCTTTCCTCTTCTTTTACCGGTGAACACTTCTCCCGATTGATCACCTCATCTTTTACCGGTGAACACTTCTCCCGATTGATTACCTCATCTTTTACCGGTGAACACTTCTCCCGATTGATCACCTCATCTTTTACCAACAGACTCCTCTTAAAAAACTACTTGCCTCATCTTCCTCTCTTCTTCCCATAAAAGCCCGAGCCCTTCTCCTGCAATCAGGACCCTATTTGGCAGGTGCAGAATATTCCCATCTTCCAAGTTTTTAATCCTTTGACCAACATCTCCCTCAGCCCCACTACCCCAGGTCTACTTTTAAAAATAGTAATTTACTTTAAAATTACTTTATTTTTTGTTTCTGTTTTTCATGTGATATATTTAGCTTTATGTCTCCAAACAACTTAAAATGATGAGGACACTTTAAATAAGGTGATGAGAGATAGAAAACAGCCTGACCAACATTTTTAAAAGAAATGACAGCTGGCCTCTAGGCTTGAAAGTTAGTTTGTAACATTTTTCTGGGCCTTAGAGGGAGCCGTTGCTACCCTTGGCTTTCATTGTAAACTTTCTCTTCTGTTATCTTAAAATGAAACCCTCTTAAAAGTTTTCAATTTTAGTTCAGTGAATTCCCTTAAATGGGGAAAATGCTAAGAAGCAGAAAGAAAGTTGTAGTCAACTGACTTATATTTCAGCATTCAGAAATGCTGCTTATTAAAATTTGCATTCATTTCCAGACTTTTCAGAGAGATTTGAAGGGCCCTGCTGTGTTCATTAACAGCACAGTGACCAGTTAGAAGACTAGAGAGGGAACTGCTGAAAAGGAAGGAATGACTAATGTTGGAGGGTCAGAACCCTAAAATCCTTGTGACTTAGCGAGGCGCAACATGCGATTTTCCCTTTGACAAAACATTATGTCCTGATTTCTCATTTTGGCCCCAGTAGTTACTTCTCAGAGTGTTATTATGCTTGCTGTTTCATTTCCTCCTCTGATAGTAAAGGAAGCTGCTGTTGCTCAATGTTTCAACTGAAAACATCAGACAGGGAAACTACACAAGAAAGCAGGCAAGCGCAGGCAGGGCGTGTGGTGGCAGGAGTCAGACGGTCTCACGGCTACATCATTTTCTTTCTTGCTTTTGCTCTTTTTGTCTCAGTTTCCTATCTTCTTCCATTTTCTTCTTAACCTTTCCCACCTTTTTTCCTTCTAAGAGACCTCTTCCTTAAGCCCACCAGTGCTCTTTAACTGTTTTGACTCAGTCTTCTTTGACTCAAGAAATTTTTGTTTTCCCTTGGCTGGGCCATGAGGCACGTGGGATTTTAGTTCCCCAATCAGGGATTGAACCCACATCCCCTCCAATGGAAGAGGGGAGTCCTAACCACTTGACCGCCAGGGAAGTCCCATCAACTCGGGAATATTAATACAAATAAACAAGACTCTAGCAATCATTGCGATATAATGTAAAGTGAATTCCTTTCTCTATAAATATAACAAGTTTTCCTAACTGATGAAAATAGTTCTGAAATGAATAGTTAAACAGAAACTTTTAACCTTTAAAGTTGGAAAAAATTTTGTTTTCATTTTTGTAGAGACCTAGAACTCCATATCTTTCCAAATCTAGTATAGTCAAGGCTATGGGAAAACAAGTACCCTTTATATTGCTCATAAAACAGTAAATTGACATAATCTTTGACCCAAAGAATCCACTTGTGGGAAGTTCAGATGTGCAGAAGGATTTTGTCCAGGGAAGTTTATCATAGCACTATTGATAATAGCAAAAAATTGGAAAGCACCTAAATGTCCAACAGTTCTTGGTCCGCTGATCTATGTGATTCCCCAGTCCTCTGGAAAGACCTGGAGTTTTTAACTTTGTACTTGATATACATGAACCTCATTTGGATGAGTGGGACCCTAGAGGTCCAGGGGCCTCTCCAGTTAATGACTACTAGTCTTCTCCCATTTCTGAGTACAGATACCTTGGTTTCCCCCGTGTTTTCAGTCTGCTGCTTAAAACTTCCAAGTATTTGCAACTGCAACTCCCTCTGCCTTCCATTCTAGTTAAATAGAAGAACCCTGGTCATTTTTTTTTTTTTTTAATAATTGTATTCCCCAGAGCTTAGCTTAGGTACTTAGTTAATTTTTACTGAATGAGTGAGTAAATGAATGTGATATTTGTGATCTGCCTTGAATGTGATGAGTTCTACTTCAAGAAGTAGCTCTACTTCAAGATGTAGGCCCTGTACTGTTTTGCAGAAATATATCATTTACATGGTAATACTTCAGGGGGAAAATTACTGTGATTCATAGCATTTCAAATGTTCACCTAACCAAACAACAGTGGCGGTTTTAGCCATCCATTAATTCAAGAAATGTACTGAGTACTTTCTATATACCAGGCACTGTGCAAGCACATCCTGGAATGTGAAGTCAAGTGGGCCTTAGAAAGCATCACTACGAACAAAGCTAATGGAGGTGATGGAATTCCAGTTGAGCTATTTCAAATCCTGAAAAATGATGCTGTGAAAGTGCTGCACTCAATATGCCAGCAAATTTGGAAAACTCAGCAGTGGCCACAGGACTGGAAAAGGTCCGTTTTCATTCCAATCCCAAAGAAAGGCAATGCCAAAGAATGCTCAAACTACCGCACAATTGCACTCATCTCACACACTAGTAAAGTACTGCTCAAAATTCTCGAAGCCAGGCTTCAGCAATACATGAACCGTGAACTTCCAGATGTTCAAGCTGGTTTTAGAAAAGGCAGAGGAACCAGAGATCAAATTACCAACATCTGCTGGATCATGGAAAAAGCAAGAGAGTTCCAGAAAAACATCTATTTCTGCTTTATTGACTATGCCAAAGCCTTTGACTGTGTGGATCACAATAAACTGTGGAAAATTCTGAAAGAGATGGGCATACCAGAGCACCTGACCTGCCTCTTGAGAAACCTGTATGCAGGTCAGGAAGCTACAGTTAGAACTGGACATGTAACAACAGACTGGTTCCAAATAGGAAAAGGAGTACGTCAAGGCTGTATATTGTCACCCTGCTTATTTAACTTATATGCAGAGTACATCATGAGGAACGCTGGGCTGGAGGACGCAAAAGCTGGAATCAAGACTTCTGGGAGAAATATCAATAACCTCAGATACGCAGATGACACCAGAAAGTGAAGAGGATCCAAAAAGCCTCTTGATGAAAGTGAAAGAGGAGAGTGAAAAAGTTGGCTTAAAGCTCAACATTCAGAAAACGAAGATCATGGCATCTGGTCCCATCACTTCATGGCAAATAGATGGGGAAACAGTGGAAACAGTGTCAGACTTTATTTTTTGGGGCTCCAAAATCACCATGGATGGTGACTGCAGCCATGAAATTAAATGACACTTACTCCTTGGAAGGAAAGTTATGACCAACCTACACAGCATATTCAAAAGCAGAGACATTATTTTGCCAACAAAGGTCTGTCAGTCAAGGCTATGGTTTTTCCAGTAGTCATGTATGGATGTGAGAGTTGGACTGTGAAGAAAGCTGAGTGCCGAAGAATTGATGCTTTTGAACTGTGGTTCCAACTGTGGTTGGAGAAGACTCTTGAGAGTCCCTTGGACTGCAAGGAGATCCAACCAGTCCATCCTAAAGGAGATCAGTCCTGGGTGTTCATTGGAAGGACTGATGCTAAAGCTGAAATTCCAATACTTTGGCCACCGCATGTAAAGATTTGACTCAGTGGAAAAGACCCTGATGCTGGGAGGGATTGGGGGCAGGAGAAGGGGCTGACAGAGGATGAGATGGCTGGATGGCATCACCGACTCAACGGACATGAGTTTGAGTAAACTCTGGGAGTTGGTGATGGACAGGGAGGCCTGGCGTGCTGCAATTCATGGGGTCGCGAAGAGTTGGACACGACTGAGCGACTGAACTGAACTGACTGGTGTAATCACTAGAGCTAAGACTGTAGAATTGAATTCCAGAAAACTGTATGGCTTGAACTGTTTAAACTACAGAATTAAAGTCTCTTAAAGGACTTATTTCTATGACAGAGGATGTTTTTCAATTCAGAAAGATTGATTTACTCATTTCTTCCCTATGGACATCTGCTCCTTTGGCATCATAGTACCTATGAAACTGAATAAAGTCAAAAGTTTTATAGTGGGCATATAATCAGAGAGAAGGGAGTAGACTAAGTAGAAGGCTATTTCTTTCAAAACATGGAAGGTCTGGACATTTTTATCTACTTTTCTATTTCTCTAAGATCAAATTCTTACTATTTATTTCTCCTTTTTATATACTTCCTGTATATAAATGTAACACTCCTTTATTATATACAGTTGTCCCTCTGTATTCACAGGTTCTGCATCTGGGGATTCAACCAATATCAGATGGAAGAAATTGAGGAAAAAAATTTCAGAAAGTTCCAAAAGGCAAAACTTGAATTTGCCATGCACTGGCAACTTTTCATATAGCATTCGGATTTTATTTGCAACTGTTTACACATAGTCTATCTTATATTAAGAATTGTAAGTAAAATAGAGATGACTTAAAGTTATACGGGAGGATACAGTGCAGTTCAGTTCAGTTGCTCAGTTGGGTCTGACTCTTTGCTACCCCATGAACTGCAGCACAGCAGGCTTCCCTGTCCATCACCAACTCCCAGAGCTTGCTCAAACTCATGTCCATCGAGTTGGTGATGCCATCCAACCATCTCATCCTCTGTGGTCCTCTTCTCCTCCCACCTTCAATCTTTCCCAGCATCAGGATCTTTTCCAGTGAGTCAGTTCTTTGCATCAGATGGCCAAAGGATTGGAGTTTCAGCTTCAGCCATCAGTCCTTCCAGTGAATATTCAGGACTGATTTCCTTGAGGATTGAGTGGTTGGATCCCCTTGCAGTCCAAAAAACTCTCAAGAGTCTTCTCCAACACCACAGTTCAAAAGCATCCGTTCTTTGGCTCTCAGTTTTCTTTATAGTCCAATTCTCACATCCATACATGACTACTGGAAAAACCATAGCCTTGACTAGATGGACCTTTGTTGGCAAAGTAATGTCTCTGCTTTTTTAATATGCTGTCTAGGTTTGTCATAGCTTTTCTTCCAAGGAGCAAATGTCTTTCAGTTTGTTGGCTGCAGTCACCATTTGCAGTGATTTTAGAGCCCAAGAAAATAAAGGCTGTCACTGTTTCCATTGTTTCCCCATCTATTTGCTATGAAGTGATGGGACCAGATGCCATGATCTTAGTTTGAATGTTGACTTTTAAACCAACTTTTTTCACTCTCCTCTTTCACTTTCATCAAGAGGCTCTTCAGTTCTTACTCACTTTCCACCACAAAGGTGGTGTTATCTGCATATCTGAGGTTATTGATATTTCTCCTGGCAATCTTGATTCCAGCTTGTGCTTCATCCAGCCCGGCATTTCACGTGATATACTCTGCATGTCAGTTAAATAAGCAGGGTGACAATATACAACCTTGCCGTACTCCTTTCCCAGTTTGGAAACAGTCTGTTGTTCCATGTCCAGTTCTAATTGTTGCTTCTTGACCTCCATACAGATTTTTCTGGAGGCAGATAAGGTCTGGTAGTTCCATCTCTTTAAGAATTTTTCACAGTTTGCTGTGATTCACCAGTCAAAGGTTTTGGCATAGTCAAGAAAGCAGAAATAGATGTTTTTCTGGAACTCTCTTGCTTTTTCGACGATCCAGCAGATGTTGGTAATTTGATCTCTGGTTCCTCTGCCTTTTCTAAAACCAGCTTGAACATCTGGAAGTTCACGATTCACTTATTGTTGAAGACTGGCTTGGAGAATTTTGAGCATTACTTTACTAGCGTGTGAGATGAGTGCAATTGTGCAGTAGTTTGAGCATTCTTTGGCATTGCCTTTCTTTGGGTTTGGAATGAAAACTGACCTTTTCCAGTCCTGTGGCCACTGCTGAGTTTTCCATATTTGCTGGCATATTGAGTGCAGCACTTTCACAGCATCATCTTTTAGGATTTGAAATAGCTCAACTGGAATTCCATCACCTCCACTAGCTTTGTTTGTAGTGAGGCTTCCTAAGGTCCTCTTGACTTCTCATTCCAGGATGTCTGGCTCTAGGTGAGTGATCACACCATCGTGCTTATCTGGGTCGTGAAGATCTTTTTTGTACAGTTCTTCTGTGTATTCTTGCTACGTCTTCTTAAGATCTTCTGCTTCTTTTATGTCCATACCATTTCTGTCCTTTATTGTGCCCATCTTTATATGGAATGTTCCCTTGGTATCTCTAATTTTCTTGAGGAGATCTCTAGTCTTTCCCATTCTATTGTTTTCCTCTGTTTCTTTGCATTGCTCACTGAGGAAGGCTTTCTTACCTCTTATTGCTATTCTTTGGAACTCTGCATTCAAATGGATATATCTTTCCTTTTCTCCTTTGCCTTTCGCTTCTCTTCTTTTCTCAGCTATTTGTAAGGCCTCCTCAGACAACCATTTTGCCTTTTTGCATTTCTTTTTCTTGGGGATAGTCTTGAACATTGCCTCCTGTACAATGTCGTGAACTTCTGTCCATAGTTCTTCAGATACTCTATCAGATCTAATCCCTTGAATCTGTTTGTCACTTCCACTGTATAATCATAAGGGATTTGATTTAGGTCATACATGAATAGTCCAGTGGTTTTCCCTACTTTCTTCAATTTAAGTCTGAATTTGGCAATAAGGAGTTCATGATCTGAGCCACAGTCAGCTCCCGGTCTTGTTTTTGTTGACTGTATAGAGCTTCTCCATCTTTGGCTGCAAAGAATATAATCAGTCTGATTTCGTTGTTGACCATCTGGTGATGTCCATGTGTAGTCTTCTCTTGTGTTGTTGGAAGAGGGTGTTTGCTGTGACCAGTGCGTTCTCTTGGCAAAACTCTATTAGTCTTTGCTCTGCTTCATTTTGTACTCCAAGGCCAAATTTGCCTTTTGCTCCAGGTGTCTCTTAAGTGAAGTTGCTCAGTCGTGTATGACTCCGTGATCCCATGAACTGTGGCCTACCAGGCTCTCCATCCATAGCATTTTCCAGGCAAGAGTACTGGAGTTGGTTGCCATTTCCTTTTCCAGGGGATCTTTGTGACCTGGGCATCAAACCCAGGTATCTCTTGACTTCCTACTTTTGCATTCCAGTCCCCTATAATCTGTCCTTTTCATTATAGGGGACCAGAATGCAAAAATAGGAAGTCAAGAGATATGGAGGATACATATAGATTATTATGCAAATACACCAATCCCCCATGGATACGATGGGACAAGCATATTATTCCAGACAGGCTCTAAAATATGTAGCAATCTCATTTTAAGGACACATCCTGCTCCCTTAGATAAGTCAGGGGATAGTTGCTTAGTTCCAACAGATGATGTCTAAGGCTTTTCTTATTGTGGGTTATACCTGCAAATGGCTAGTTCATCCAAGTTAGAGTGTTATGTACGATAGAGATGGAATCAGTTTCAGTGAGGAGGCACTAACAATTCCATAAGGCTTTGGGAAAGTGGATCATTTGTTTTGATAAAATTAGATTCTCTACCTAACACCATTCATGAAAATAAATTTTAGAGGGATTAAAGACTCAAATGTTAAGAGGCAACATCCTAAATGTATCAGGAGAAAATGTAGGAAAATGTTTATGACTGGAAAATTAGAAGTCAGTTTTAGGGAATGAGTTGATATGTTTTACTGCATCAAGATTGATAAATTTGAACAGTGTGTATAAGTTCTCTATTACAAAAGGCATCATAAGCCTTCAATAACATGTCTAGCATATGGAAGCAAAGTTCAGAGACAAGTGACAAGGTAGGAGATAATATTTGCCAAACATAGAACACAGAAAATATTAGTATTTAGATCCATAAGATATTCCTACAAAAATGGAAAACTCAAATAAACCAATGAGAACCTGGAAAAAAATCATAGGATAAATTAATTGTAGAAAAATAAATGTAACTGGCCAGTGAACATATAAATAGAAGCTGAATGTCACCAATTATCAAGAAAATTTGATAGAATACTGAGATAATTTTCAACCATTATAAAAATTAAACTCATTAATAAAATGTAAAATGTGGTAGAGTATACATACACACTGCTAATGGGAAGGAAATGGCAACCCACTCCAGTATTCTTGCCTGGAGAATCCCAGGGACAGGGGAGCCTCATTGGCTGCTGTCTATGGGGTCCCACAGAGTCGGACATGACTGAAGCGACTTAGCAGCAGCAGCAGCTAATGGGAATATAAAATTGATACAGCCACATTGAACAGGGCAATTTGGCAATATTGAATAAAATAAAAGTACACATATGCTATGAGCCAGCCACTATAGATGTAGCATCTCCTTTTCAAAAACACCGGTACTTGTACACAAGAAAACATGTACAAGCATGTCCATTGCGGAGTTGGTCACAAAGATCCCCTGGAACAGGAAATGCAGAACCCTGAATAAAAGAATGGCTAATAAAGTGTATATTCAAACTGTGTATGTGGTGGTTTGAGGCAGTTTAAAGGGTGTGGTAGGTCTCTGCCAACCTACCCAGCCGCGTGCGGTTGGGTAAAAAACAAGTTGCAGGAACTTCCCTGGTGGTCCAGTGGGTAAGACTTTGCCTTTCAGTGCAGGGGTACTGGCTCAGGCTCTGGTCAGGGAACTAGGATCCCACATGCCTTGTGGCCAAAACAACCAAAACATAAAACAGAAGCAATGTTGTAAAAAATTCAATAAAGACTTAAAAAATAGAAACAAAATCTTAAAAAAAAAGCAAGTTACAGATATATTTCTATGAGGGACAGGAGTGCAGGTAGAACTTAAAACGATCTCAAATGTTGCCCCTTTTTTAAACAAAGGTATTTGGAGAGGGCAATGGCACCCCACTCCAGTACTCTTGCCTGGAGAATCCCATGGGTGGAGGAGCCTGGTAGGCTGCAGTCCATGGGGTCACTAGGAGTTGGACACGACTGAGCGACTTCACTTTCACTTTTCACTTTCCTGCATTGGAGAAGGAAATGGCAACCCACTCCAGTGTTCTTGCCTGGAGAATCCCAGGGACGGGGGACCCTGGTGGGCTGCCGTCTATGGGGTCACACAGAGTCGGACACGACTGAAGTGACTTAGCAGTAGCAGTAATGTGTTTATTACTTATTTTATTTTTAAAAAGTTCATTTTCTGATTATTAACTGATGCAGATGAAATATGTGCACTCCCTTTAAACATTTAGAGATGTGTAATACATCAAATAAAATTTAAATACGTATAAACTTAAATACACATATATACATATATAGCATTACTTGAAATCAAGAAAAAGATGTTTTCTTTTATACCAGAAATAAAAAGTGAAGTTGCTCAGTTGTGTCTGACTCTTTGAGACCCCATGGACTGTAGCCTACCAGGCTCCTCTGTCCATGGGATTCTCCAGGCAAGAATACTGGAGTGGGTTGCCATTTCCTTCTCCATGGGATCTTCCTGACCCAGGGATCGAACCTGGGTCTCCCGCATTGCAGCCAGACGCTTTACCCTCTGAGCCACCAGGGAAGCCCCAGAAATAATAAAAAGGGAGCCCCCAAATCTAAGCAGTAAGTGCTAAAACCAAGGGGCTCACAGAGCAAGAGAATCAGTTAGACTTTATTAGTAGGGTTGGGGCTATAACCTCTAGATTTTAGCATCAGAAGCTAACAGATTGTGGAGTAACCAGGTGGTCAAAGGGAATCACCTAACTGGAAAGCAAAAGATGTGAGCAGAATTGATACAGAACAGCACATGCCAGGACCACCTCCACTCCCACCCCAATACTAGAATTTCAACTTAGAAAAGCAGGGGGTGAAGGAAATCTAAATGAAAGATGAGCATTTCTATTTATCTATCTACCTACCTATTTATTTTTAAAAACCAGACTATTGCATTGAAATTCTTAGAATAAACTGTTAAATACCATTAGCACCTATGAACATTTCTGTTTAAAAGAGACTGGACACTGCAGCAACATGGGTGGATCTAGAGATTATTGTACTAAGTGAAGTGAGTTAGACAAATACCATGAAATCACTTATATGTGGCATATATATATATATATATATATATATATATACACATGCACACACACACACAGATGAACTTATATACAAAACAAATAGACCTAGAGACATAGAAGACACACTTGAGGTTACCAAAGTGGAAAGGAGAGAGGATAAATGAGTTCGGGATTAACATGTACACACTAATAGATAACAAACAATGTGTTAGCATTGTTTAGCACAGAGAATCATATTCAATATTTTGTAATAACCTGTAATGGAAAAGAATGAAAAAAGATATATATGTTTGTATAACTGAATCACTTTTTTGTACACTGGAAACGAACACAACATTGTAAGTCAACTATATGTCAATAATTTTAAAAAAAATTATGACATATTTACCAATAATAAAATAAAAGACATTGGGCACTGTTTAAATGACTTAAATAACCAGATATAAATAATATTGGACATTTAATTACTTTTCCTATTAAACTTCAGGTACATCCTTAGGAATAATTATAGCAAAATTAAAGTGTTATTTTTTATTCTCTTGTCTAAGCTGTGGTGTGTTAAATGTGCAACCTCATTATTTGTATAATAACCCATTACAATTTTGTTTACAGATCTATTTCCCTTATCTTTTCAGCATTGTCTATGGTCAGAACTAATTAGAGCTGGTAAGGCAGTTGTTTTGTTTGCTCCAGCCAATGAGACGAAGTGTACCATGCTGCCAAGACTCTTAGCCAGTGAAAGTATCTTGAATTCCCCTCCGTTTAGTGTAATGCAGGTGCCTCATTTGTGTTGTTTTGGTTTTAATTTTCTGCTGTTTTCTGGGTTTTAGGGAACAGTTTGACCTAAAATGGCTGACATAATCTATGTAAGTGGTAGTGTTGGCTCACAATACAGAAACAAAAAATACCATGACATCTAAAAAAAAAGAAACCCACACACGTGTTAGGGTGACCTGAAATAGGAGATAGATAATTAGAAGTTGGCTTCCCTTCTAGACTTGGCAACATGAGAAAAAGCTTGATCTGTTTGCATATGAGGCAGCTCCTCCTCATGGGGAAGGCACAGTGTCTTTGTAAACACTTTGAAGATCAACAGTGGAAACCTCTGGAACCTGTGGTAGATACTAGACAATTCCAAACACCTCAGCCACCAGCAGCAGTTTAAACTGAGTGCTCAGGCAGAGACTGCTGATCTTCAGGGCAGGAGTGCTCTGATTCCCTCAGGCATCCACTGAGCATGGCAACAACCACTCCAACTTGTCTTGGGAGGAAGATTTTAAAGCCACCAAAGACTGCTCCACAGTCCTGCAAGGCAGTACTGCTTTTGTGAGACTTTAATTTGAAGTTCTTGTGGACCTGCCATTCAGAGGCACCTATCCCTTCCTAAGCCAAATTTTCCAGTTCTGGGTTGTACCACAATTCACTCAATACAAAATTAACATTAGTCATGATTCTCAGTGGTAAGTATCAGAAACTAACTGTATTAGTTTGCTGGCTGTCTTGGCAAAGTACCACAAATGACATTGTCTCAGCACAATAGAAATTTATTGTCTCATGATTCTGGAGATCAGAAGTCTGAAATCAAGGTGTCAGTAGAGCCATGCTTATGTTACATCAGATGGCAAAAGGAGATTGTGTGGGTTGGCTAATTCTAATCACAGGAGCCTTTAAACTCAGAGCTTTCTCTGGCTAGTGGCATAGGGGGGAATCTGAGATTCAAAATACAGGCATACCTTGGAGACAGTGTGGGTTCAGTTCCCTAGCTTTGCAGAAAAGTGAATATTGCAATAAAGAGAGTTGCACTTTTTTTTTTTTAGTTCTACCAGTTTATTGCTACCAACCCATCTCCCTCCACCCTCAGGCATGCATGCTCAGTCATGTAACCCCATGGACTGCAGCCCACCAGGCTCCTCTGTCCGTGGACTTTTCCAGGCAAGAATACTGGAGTAAATTGCCATTTCCTTCCCTGAGAGTTGTACAAATGTTTTAGTTTCCCACTGCATATAAAAATTATTTCCTTTACACTGTAGCATATTAAGTGTGTAATAATAGCATTATGCCTAAAAAATAATGTATGAACTTTAATTTAAAAATACTTTGTTTCTACAAACGCTAACTGTCATCTGAGTCTCCAAAGAGTTGTAGTCTTTGTGCTGGTGGAGTCTTGCCTCAGTGTTGATGGCTGCTGACGGATCAGGGTGGTGGTGCTGAAGGTTGGGGTGGCTGTGGCAGTTTCTTAAATAATACCACAGGGCAGTTTACCACATCAGTGACTCTCTCCATGACACATTTCTCTGTAGCATGCAGTGCTGTTTCATGGCATTTTACCTACAACAGAACTTCTTTCAAAATTGGAACCAGTCCTCTCAAACCCTGCCACTGCTTTATCAACTAAATTTAAGTAATACTCTAAATCCTTTGTTTTCATTTTAACCATCTTCACAGCATCTTCACCAAGAGTAGATTCCATTTCAAGAAAGCTCTCTGTTGGTCCATAAGAAGCAACTCCTCATCTGTTCAAGTTTTATCATGAGATTGTTGCAATTCAGTCACATCTTTGGGCTCCAATTCTAATTCTAGTTCTGTTGTTCTTTCCCTCAAGCCTACAGTTACTTTTTTCACTGAAGTGTTTTATTCCTCAAGGTCATCCTTGAGAGTTGGAATCAACTTCTTTCAAACTCCTGTTAGTGTTGATGTTCTGACCTTGTCTCATGAATTGTGAATGTTCTTAATGGCATCTAGAATGGTGAATTCTTTCCAAAAGATTTTCAGTTGGCTTTTGTCCAGACTCATCATGAGGAATCGCTGTCTATAGCAGTTGAAGCCCTAGGAAATCTAGTTCTTAAATACTAAGACTTGAAAGTCAGAATTACTTCTTGATCCATGGACTGCAGAACGGATGTTGTGTTAGCAGTCATGAAAACAAAATCAATTAATTAAATAGTTGTACATCTCTATCAGAGCCCTGGGGTGACCAGGTGCATTGTCAGTGAGCAATAATATTTGGAGAGGACTCTTTTTTTCTGAGCAGCAGGTCTCAGCAGTGAGCTGAAAATATTCAGTAAACCATGTTGTAAACAGAGGTGCCATGGCCTGGTTTGATCATCTGTCTAGACCACTATAGCTTTCTCCATCTCAGCAATAGGGCTATTTTGCTTTCTTACCGTTTGTGTGTTCACTGGAGTAGCACTTTTAATTTCCTTCAAGAACTTTTACTTTGCATTCACAGCTTGGCTAACTGGCACAAGAGGTCTAGCTCTTGTCCTGTCTTGGCTTTCAACGTGCCTTCCTCACTAAGCTTAATCATGTATAGCTTTTGATGATGTGAGAGACATAATAAACAAAATCGTGAGAGACGACGAAGTGAGAGACTTAGGATTCTTCCCGTCATTTGAAAACTTAAAGGCCATTGTAGGGTTATTAATTGGTCTAATTACAATACTGCTGTGTCCTAGGAAATAGGAAGCTCAAGAAGAGGGAGAGAGGAAGGAGATTGGCTGGTTGGTGGAGCAGTCAGAACACACACAACATTTACAGGTTAAGTTTGCCTTCTTATACGAGTGCAGCTTGTGGCACCCCAAAACAATGATAATATTAGCATCAGAATCACTGATCACAGATCACCATAATATATGTAATAATGAAACAGTTTGAAATAGTGCCAAAATTACCAAAACACGACACCGAGATGTGAAGTGAGCAGATGCTATTGAAAAAATGGTGCTGATAGACTTGGTCAATACAGGATTGCCATACACTTTTAATTTGTTAAAAAAAAAAAAAAAAAGCAGCATCCACAGTACAATAAAGCAAAGCATAATAAAATGAAGTATGCCCCATAAGGTGACTCACCACACTATTGCTGCCTTTAAAGTGAAAGGAGCCATGTATTGAACGCAGGCAGCCTTCAGGAGCTGAGAGCAGCCCCCACTGACAGTCAACAGGGAAAGGGGGTCACAGTTCTGTAACCAACACAAACTGAATGTGGGCCCAAATCTGAAGGAGCTAGAAAGTGGGTTCTTTTCTAGAACCCCCAGGTAGGAGTTCAAGCTTGCCAATCTTGGGTTTGACTTCATGAGGCCTGGAGCAGAGAAACCCAGTTGAGTTCACTTACACTGCTCTTTTTCTAAAAAAGAAAAAAATTATTTATCTGTCTGTTTTTGGTTGTGCTGAATCTTCACTGCTGCGTGGGCTTTTCTCTAGCTGTGGGAGGTGGGGGCTCCTCTCTAAGTTGCGGTGCGCAGGCCTCTCGTGGTGGCTTCTCTTGTTTCAGAGCGTGGGCTCCAGGGCACTCGGGCTCGCTAGTCGCAGTGGGTGGGCTCTATAGTGTTTGCCATTCCAGGTCTCCAGAGCGTAGGTTCAGTAGTTGTGGTGCATGGGCTTAGTTGCTCTGCAGCACGTGGATTCTTCTCAGACGAGGGATCAAACTCATGTCTTCTGCGTTGGTAGGTGGATTCTTTACCACTGAGCCACCAGGGAAGCCCTCACTTGGACTTCTGATACATAGAACTGTGAGCTAATACATTTGTTTTACTTTAAGCCACTCTGTGATAATTTGTTCTCAATAGAGAACCATTACGTTATTCTTTTGATATTGGGTTGAGAAGGTGGAGGGTGAGGAAAATTAACTTCTTTACATGATTGCCCTCTGAATTTGTTTGCCTTTTATGAGTTGTGCATAATCACGGTTCCTTTATATGAACAATCCCAGCTACATGATGAAGACATTTCTGCCCCCTTTCTGTTGGTTGTTTCAAATTCTCTATTTAATACTAGTTGAACATCAGTTCCCTCCATGTGGCTGGTGTCCAAAAGCTAGCTCTCCAAAGGGATCCTCTGACTTGGTCCTGGTGGGAAGTTGGACGGGGGGATCTGAATGAAATTCAATTTCTTTTGCAACAACTCAGCATATTGCACCATACACATCTGCAGTCTCTTGCTGCTGGGATTCCATTAAAAGGCAGTGTTCATCTTAGGGGCTACAGTAAAACTCCTTACACCCTTGCCATCTTCTTAAGGGCCTGTGAGAAACTCCAGCAAGCTTTCCACACCAAGGCAGGAGATACCACTCGAACTCACTATGTCTCTTTTGCCAGTTGAGTGGTTCATCAACTTCCAGACAAGATATGATCAGTTTCAGATTTAGTTGGGGGTATGGGATGTTATAAACTCTCTGTACCTATTTTGTTCCTGGTCCTCCCTTTAAACTCTCAGTAGTAAAAGTTATCAAACTGGTTGAACCTGTATTGCCCCTGTGGGAACCAGAGTTTCAAGTCAAGAACTGGGCCTAATTTGAACTTAGTCTTGAAGAACTGAGCAACTGTTCTTCATAGAGCAGCATCCCCAATAAAATCCTGAGGATTCTAGCCACCGGTAACCTCTGAGGACCAGATAGGATACCAGTTATGCTCCATATTGGGGCTTCCCCAGTGGCTCAGTGGTATAGAATCTGCCTGCAAAGCAGGAGTCGCAGGAGACAGGTTCAATCCCTGGGTTGGAACGAACCCCTGGCGAAGGGCATGGCAACCCATTGCAATATTCTCGCCTGGAGAATCCCAAGGACAGAGGAGCCTGGTGGGCTACAGTCCATAGGGTCACAAAGAATTGGACATGACTGAAACAACTTACTTAGCAAGCACACACACAACATGCTCCATATAGTATCCTGTTGCATGATTCTTGTTATAAATTTAATTCATTAGTGTCCTTATAAGAAAAAAGCCCTAAGTAAATAATAACTAAGTAGAGTTTATCCAAATAAATACAAGGATAGTTCAATATTAGCAAATCTATCACTATAGTCTTACCATATTAACATATTAAAGAGCAAAACACTTCATCTCCAGATGCATAAAGAGGCATTTGATAAAACTGAACACACACACACACATACGTGTGTGTGTATGTATATATATATATATATATATATTTATTTATTAGTTGACCAGTTTTTTTTTTAGTTGACCAGTTTTTAATACTGACACATAGCCTAGAGTGGTGGGATGAGGTTGAGGGATGGAAGGGAGGTTTAAGAAGGAGGGGACACATGTACTCATGGCTGATTCATGTTCTTGTATGGCAGAAACCAACACAACATTGCAAAGCGATTATCCTCCAATTAAAAATAAAAATTTTTAAAAATTGTTACATTTGACACGTGTCAAAATGTTCATGACATGTTGAGAAGTATAAATAATTATTAAAAAGTAATATATATTCTTTCATAAATATTTATGGATTTCTGGTCATTTTTATTAGCAATTTATTATCTATATTTTCTAATATTTTTTATTTTAACAACCAAAACATTTTGTATTAGAGTATAGTCGATTAACAATGTTGTGATAGTTTCAGGGGAACAGTGAGGGGATTCAGCCATACATATATGTGTATCCATTCTCTCCCAAACCCCTTCTGATCCAGGCTACCACATACCATTAAGCAGAGTTCCATGTGCTATACAATAGGTTTTTGTTGGTTATTCATTTTAAATATAGCAATGAACACTTATATAGTTAAAAAAGTAAAAACCTGTGAATAGAAGAAACTTTTATAGTGTAATGAAGGGCATCTCCCTAAAACTGACAGCAAAAATCAAACTTCAAAAGCATTTTTATTAAAGTTCAGTATATGACAAGGATACCCACTATCATTACGACTATTTCCTAAAGTAATAATTTTTATAATCGTTTTAAGACAAGGAAATAAATAAATTCCCTGGCAAACCAGCAGTTAGGATGCCATGCTCTGTGCTTTCGCTGCTGAGGGCCTGGGTTTCGTTCCTGGTCGAGGTACTAAAATCCCACAAGCCACGTGGTGCTTCCCTGGTGGCTTAGTGGTGAAGAATCTGCCTGCAATGCAGGAGACTCAGGTTTGATCCCTGGTTCAGGCAGATCCCCTGGAGAAAGAAAAAGTGAAAGTGTTAGTCACTCAGTCATGTCTGACTCTTTGTGACCCCATGGACTATAGCCCGCCAGGCTTCTCTGTCCATGGAATTCTCCAGAGAAGTGAATGGAAGCCCATTCCAATATTCTTGCCTGGGAAATCCCATGGACAGAGGAGCCTGGCAGGCTACAGTCCATGGGATCACAAAAGAGTTGGACATGATTTAGCAACTAAACAACAACAAATATATGTATGCACAAGAAACAAAGAGACAATTTGATGATTTTTACAGATGAGATTATTACATAGAATATTCAAAAGCATCTATTGGAGAATTAGTTAAATTTATAAAAGAAAATGCAACAGTGTTGCTGGCTCTAAAATCAAAATACAAAAATCAGTAATTGTCCTATATGCCAAGAATAACCAACTAGAAATAAAACAGAAAAAGATATAACTTAGCAATTATACAATAGCAATAAAAATTATAAATTACCTTAGGAAAAAATAGTCAAAGGTATTAGAGCCCTGGGGAGAAAATGATAAAGCATTATTAAAGAATGCTAAAGGGAGACCTGAAAAAAAGGAACAATCTGTTAAGTTCTCATCCGGGAAGAATCCAAACTGAAAAGATGTCAGTTTAATCTATTAATCCAATACAATTGAATCAAAATTCCAATGAGATTCTTTTTTATGAATTAGACAACCTGATTCTAAAAATGACATTAAAGAAGAGTCAAAACAATAGTTAAAAAGATAAGGCTAGCTTTCCCTATTAGATGTTGAAACTTACCATATAGATGATTACCCTACAGCTCAGCAATTCCTCTTATTGTTTTGTGCATATGGTCTATTGTACTTACTGTTTATAGAGTCAATGTCTAAAACCATGGAATCAGCAGATAAATATCAAGTTGATAATTATGATTGCCTCAAGAGAGGGAGGGGAATAGGATTAGGAATGAGAATGGGGGAATTTCATTTTTTAATGTTCCGCTTTTAAAATATATCTGAAGTAGAAACGACAAATGTGTATTATAAGCAGTGGTGACATCGGGTAATAATTATTTTGTGAATATTTCTGCACACTTGAATCTTTTGAAAATAAGCAAAAAGTTGATTGTTTCTCCAAATAGAACTAAAAATGTTGTATTTATAGATACTGTTTGCCGGGATTTGCTTTTTAAATAACACTATCTTCAGATGTTTGCAAAGATATGAGAAATTTGACCTACTTCTGTAATTTTAGATGGTCTCATAAATACTGTAAAACTTTCAGCATTCTAAACATTCTGAGATAAATCTTAATTTTTTTACCATTCTTTAAAGATTAGTCGTCACAAGGCAAACCATTCAATATCACAGTAATCCAAGTCTATGCCCCAACCAGTAATGCTGAAGAAGCTGAAGTTGAACAGTTCTATGAAGACCTCTAAGACCTTTTAGAACTAACACCGAAAAAAGATGTCCTTTTCATTATAGGGGACTGGAATGCAAAAGTAGGAAGTCAAGAAACACCTGGAGTAACAGGCAAATTTTGCCTTGGAATACAGAATGAAGCAGGGCAAAGACTAATAGAGTTTTGCCAAGAAAATGCACTGGTCATAGCAAACACCCTCTTCCAACAACACAAGAGAAGACTCTACACATGGACATCACCAGATAGTCAACACCAAAATCAGATTGATTATATTTGCAGCCAAAGATGGAGAAGCTCTATACAGTCAACAAAAACAAGAGCAGGAGCTGACTGTGGCTCAGATCATGAACTCCTTATTACCAAATTCAGACTTAAATTGAAGAAAGTAGGGAAAACCACTAGACCATTCAGGTATGACCTAAATCAAATCCCTTATGATTATACAGTGGAAGTGAGAAATAGATTTAAGGGTCTAGATCTGATAGATAGAGTGCCTGATGAACTATGGAATGAGGTTCGTGACATTGTACAGGAGACAGGGATCAAGACCATCCCCATGGAAAAGAAATGCAAAAAGGCAAAATGGCTGTCTGGGGAGGCCTTACAAATAGCTGTGAAAAGAAGAGAAGCAAAAAGCAGAGGAGAAAAGGAAGGATATAAGCATCTGAATGCAGAGTTCCAAAGAATAGCAAGAAGAGATAAGAAAGCCTTCCTCAGTGATCAATGCAAAGAAATAGAGGAAAACAACAGAATGGGAAAGACTAGAGATCTCTTCCAGAAAATTAGAGATACCAAGGGAACATTTCACGCAAAGATGGGCTCGATAAAGGACAGAAATGGTATGGACCTAACAGAAGCAGAAGATATTAAGAAGAGATGGCAAGAATACACAGAAGACCTGTACAAAAAAGATCTTCACGACCCAGATAATCACGATGGTGTGATCACTGACCTAGAGCCAGACATCCTGGAATGTGAAGTCAAGTGGGCCTTAGAAAGCATCACTACGAACAAAGCTACTGGAGGTGATGGAATTCCAGTTGAGCTATTTCAAATCCTGAAAAATGATGCTGTGAAAGTGCTGCACTCAATATGCCAGCACATTTGGAAAACTCAGCAGTGGCCACAGGACTGGAAAAGGTCCGTTTTCATTCCAATCCCAAAGAAAGGCAATGCCAAAGAATGCGCTAACTACCGCACAATTGCACTCATCTCACATGCTAGTAAAGTAATGCTCAAAATTCTCCAAGCCAGGCTTCAGCAATACGTGAACCATGAACTTCCTGATGTTCAAGCTGGTTTTAGAAAAGGCAGAGGAACCAGAGATCAAATTGCCAACATCCGCTGGATCATGGAAAAAGCAAGAGAGTTCCAGAAAAACATCTATTTCTGCTTTATTGACTATGCCAAAGCCTTTGACTGTGTGGATCACAATAAACTGTGGAAAATTCTGAAAGAGATGGGAATACCAGACCACCTGACCTGCCTCTTGAAAAATTTCTATGCAGGTCGGGAAGCAACAGTTAGAACTGGACATGGAACAACAGACTGGTTCCAAATAGGAAAAGGAGTATGTCAAGGCTGTATATTATCACCCTGCTTATTTAACTTATATGCAGAGTACATCAATGAGAAACGCTGGGCTGGAAGAAACACAAGCTGGAATCAAGATTGCTGGGAGAAATATCAATAACCTCAGATATGCAGATGACACCACCCTTATGGCAGAAAGTGAAGAGGAACTCAAAAGCCTCTTGATGAAAGTGAAAGTGGAGAGTGAAAAAGTTGGCTTAAAGCTCAACATTCAGAAAACAAAGATCATGGCATCCGGTCCCACCACTTCATGGGAAATAGATGGGGAAACAGTGGAAACAGTGTCAGACTTTATTTTTCTGGGCTCCAAAATCACTGCAGATGGTGACTGCAGCCATGAAATTAAAAGGTGCTTACTCCTTGGAAGGAAAGTTATGACCAACCTAGATAGCCTATTCAAAAGCAGAGATATTACTTTGCCAACAAAGGTCTGTCTCGTCAAGGCTATGGTTTTTCCTGTGGTCATGTATGGATGTGAGAGTTGGACTGTGAAGAAGGCTGAGTGCCGAAGAATTGATGCTTTTGAACTGTGGTGTTGGAGAAGACTCTTGAGAGTCCCTTGGACTGCAAGGAGATCCAACCAGTCCATTCTGAAGGAGATCAGCCCTGGGATTTCTTTGGAGGGAATGATGCTAAAGCTGAAACTCCAGTACTTGGGCCACCTCATGTGAAGAGTTGACTCATTGGAAAAGACTCTGATGCTGGGAGGGATTGGGGGCAGGAGGAGAAGGGGACGACAGAGGATGAGATGGCTGGATGGCATCACTGACTCGATGGACGTGAGTTTGAGTGAACTCTGGGAGTTGGTGATGGACAGGGAGGCCTGGCGTACTGCGATTCATGGGGTCGCAAAGAGTCGGACACGACTGAGTGACTGAACTGAACTGAATAAATGCGAGTAAGAAGTGGCTCTTGGACCAGGATAAAAGTCTATTGTACCTGTGTTTGCAGAGCTTAGGTGCCAAAGAATGCAAAGATACTCAAGGTATCTCCATCTCTTAGAACAAAGGAGGGTATCAAGAACAATGTTGCTAAATATTAAGCAGAAGGTGCCTCCAGAGAAGCCTCCAGGCAGCACAGCAAGGGCAGAGTAATACAGGACATCCATGGATGGGATGGATGCATGCAGGGAAACAGTAGCAGCTGGTCTGCATTTTTTCCTTGATAGTAAAGTCACAAACAGCAGTAACTGGTTTGTTTTTTTAAAAAACTTTTTATTTTGTATAAGGATATAGCAGATTAACAATGTTGTGATCATTTCAGATGAACAGCAAAAGGACTCGGCCATATATAAATGTGTCCATTCTCCTCCAAACTTTCCTCCCATCTAGGCTGCCACATAACATTGAGCCGAGTTATCTGTGCTATACAGTTGGACTTCATTGGTTATCCATTTTAAATACAGCTGTGTGTACATGTCCATCCCAAACTCCCTAGCTACCCCTTTCCCCTCCAGGAACTGCTTTTAGAGTGAGCGGATCCAGGGTGTTTTCTTTCTTCATTTTCTTTGACTTCTGCAGTATTCAGTACCATTACTTGGCTCCTCTAACCAGAAACACTACCATATGGCCAGGCATTAGTTGGCCTTCTGGTTATTTCTCTGATTTTCTGCTGTTTGTTCCCTTGCTACCTTATCCCAGTTTAGTCTCTTTCCTTTGAGGAACTCATCAGGTTTTAAGTGTAGAGCCAACTGATAGGGACAGAGTAAAGGGACCCTAAAGTAAGTGATTAAACTGTTAATCCCACTAGGGGATTGTAAGTAGGAAAAAAATATGGAGGACCCCTGTAAGTTAATGATTATTCAAGAAAGCAGGTTTGCTTAACCACAAAATCAAGCAGGCTTGCTTAGCAATAAAACCATACAATGAAACATGCCCCAAAACAATAAAACAATGGTGGCATGACACACACATCCTGCCCAGTGAGCTCAGTTAATAATCCCTAGAACGTGCTCTTGCAGATGTAAAAAACAATTTGTGGACCTAGCTTGGCCGTTGCTGTTGTTGTTTACTTGCGAAGTCATGTCTGATTCTTGTAACCATGTGGATTGTAGCCCACCAGGCTGCTTTGTCCATGGGATTTCCCAGCCAAGAATACTGGAATGAGTTGCCATTTCGTTCTTCAGGGGACCTTCCCGACCCAGAGATCAAATCCACGTCTCCTGGATTGACAGGTGGATTCTTTGCTGCTGAACCACCAAGGAAGCCTAGCTTGACCATGTAGGGACAAGAAAACTCCCTTGCTCAACCTGGAGGAGGAACTGATAATGGAAGCATGACATCTATTTGAGAAAGACAAAGAAGTTCTTCTCTCCCTCCCCACTTTTCTGTTTGATTATAAAACTATACCGAGTTCTTGGGGTGTGGCATCCCCTTGCCCTCCTGCTTGTAAGCCTCACAAGAGCCTATCCCAGTATATCACTTCTCTATCACTTTGCCTCTCACTGAATTCTTTCAGTGCTGAGACAGAAGGGACTGTGGTACTGGAGCTCTTTGGAGGCCCCCTGAAATGACACCTAAACTTGATAGTCTGTCTTCGGCGTGAGTTTCAGTTCTGTATTTTCTACCATGAACTCTTCATTCTGTGGTGCATCATCCAAAATGCAACAACTCATTCAACTTCATTTCTTCCAGACTTCTGGTCAGCAGTATCATTATTTCTTTGTGAGTAAATTCATAGTCTTCCTGCTAGGTGCTATGATGGCAAGGAGTATGACCATCTTCTTTACCAGTAGGGGCCTTGGAGAGTGCTTGTTACACTAGGTTAATTTTCAGTCTCTTTTCCCTGAAATATAGAATCCTTGCCTCATCTCTTTTTTCCCCCAACACTCCAAATACTATCACTTCATTTTTGCCCTTCTTTTTTTGCTTCCATTAAAAAAAAAAAAGACTAATCTGATCAGTTCTGCCCTTTGTTTCTGCTCTACTAATTCTGCCAAGAAGATTTTTTCAAATACGAGGCCAAAGAGAAGGGGGAAATTTGGTCCAGAGGAGGCTTGCCAGACTATTCATGAATTTGGTCATGGTGATGCTGTTAAAAACAGTTTGAAGCAATTCACCAGTTTACATTCTTCCCCTTTGTCCACTGCCTACCCTGTCCAAAGTCCAGATTTCCTTTGTTGGACATTTAAGGAAACATCCAAATTCTTTAAATTCTTTTTCTTGTGTCTTATGCAAGACAAACTTGTTTCTGAAACAGCCCTTTATATTTTCACTTTTGGGCTTTTTGAATATTTTTCTTGTGCCTGGACTATATCTAAAGGTCTCTGAAGCCTTTGTGCACTGCCTAGTATTGACTGAGCAATCCTGTTTTTCAACTCAGAGCACACACCTGTTCCTTTACTTGGCGTTAACAAATTGCATAATTTATCTTTTTATGCTGTTTTCTTCATCGCTTGAGATTTTATCCTGTGTCAAGCACACACTTTTACAACCAGAAACTTAACTATATTTTATTTGATAAAGATGAGTTCTTTATAAAGCCCGAATAAATCCCTGAAGATCATGTTAGTAATTAGATTAAATCAATTTAGTGACCACTATGTTTTTCTGAAGGAGATCAGCCCTGGGATTTCTTTGGAAGGAATGATGCTAAAGCTGAAACTCCAGTACTTTGGCCACCTCATGCGAAGAGTTGACTCACTGGAAAAGACTCTGATGCTGGGAGGGACTGGGGGCAAGAGGAGAAGGGGACGACAGAGGATGAGATGGCTGGATGGCATCACTGACTCGATAGACGTGAGTCTGAGTGAACTCCGGGAGTTGGTGATGGACAGGGAGGCCTGGCGTGCTGCGATTCATGGGGTCGCAAAGAGTCGGACACGACTGAGCGACTGAACTGAACTGAACTGATGTTTAAAAAAGATTACTTTCTAGTAGATTAGAGGGTGGGAGAAGGGAAAGATACAACTTTATCAGAAACTTCTTTGTTCACAAGGAACTAACCGCTTCCTGGGCGAAGAAGCTGTTCTTTGTAATGAACAGCTCAAATAATGGGCTGTTCTTTACTTTTTGGGTTGAGCCAACTCAGTTCTCACGTCCTGGCTCATTTCTGAGACGGCCAGGCCTATGTGCAAAAGGGGGCAAAGCAGGTGAGTCTTTCAGTCCTGAATGCCTAATAAATATATTTTTAATGGGAATGAATACATTCATATATAGACAAAAAAGCCCAAACACTCTAAAAGCCTAAGGCGTAACCGTTCTCTACTCCCGTTCGTCTGAACGCTAACCACCAGTCTTTTATGCCTCCAACTAAAATACTGTATACATCCCTCAACAAGCCCACACTGTGCTATTTTTAATCATACTTTTAAAAAACAAGCTTTGAAATAATTTATTTGTATACAACTCCAGCAGCCGGTGGTGCGGGCTTAATATATCGCACAGCTGTTAATTTTGGTTTCTCTTTTGGTAGCGGCGCTTAGCTTCACATCTGCCTGAGTTTCCATCGCGGTCTGGAAGTGTAAACACACCAAATACAAAAATAACCAACGGATAAAGAAGTCCCAAGTTTGGCGCCCAAACTAGGCGGCGGCGGGAAGGACCAGAGATCCCCTCCACTCGCTGGGAACTCGCGATCTGCTTCCTTCGCGCGCGCCCAGTAACCTTCCCTCACTCCGAAAGCCTCACGCCTGCTCCAAGACGGGCCCCTTCGCCGAGGCCGCCGGGTCCAGCCCCGCCCCTACTGGGCGGAGGCGGCGGGGCCTTGGCGCGCGCGCGCGCGCTCAAAAGCCCGGATGGGCCGCGGCTTCCGGCGCGGTGCCCTCGGACGGCAGGGGGCGCGCATCCGGCGCACCTCGGCCAGCTCGGCAGGTTTAGGGGCCTATGCGGCCCGGTGTGACTGAAAGGAAAATGGAGCAAGAAGCCTAGTCTGAGGGGTAGCCCTCACCCCTCTGACCGAGGTCCTGCCGTTTTCACCGCCAGGAGCCTCTTTTTTTCTCCGGATCTACTGCGTTCGAGCGCCCCGTCGGCCAGGGCCCTGCGAGTGGAATGGTCGCCGAGGCCTGGGGCGTCGGGCTTCCGCGCGCCCGGTGACGGAAACTGGGGAGCCTCGGTGGACCCCCCCCCAACTCCGACTCCAGTCGCGGAAAACCCCAGTTAGTGAGCATCAGGTATCGGCGTGGAAGCGCGTGGGCAGTTCGGGGTTTGCTCTGTGACTTGTGTCTCCCGGCTCGCTCTCGGCCCCGCGCGCAGCCTTTAGGTTTTCGTGGTGGGGGGCGCGGGGCACGTGGGTTTGTGGAGATTTTGTTGGTAGGAGGCGAGATTGTCGCCGCCCGGGAGGAGGGCGGGGTCTTAGGGCCGCGCTCCGAGCGGGCGGGGGGTTTGGGAGGGGGCTCCGCGGGCGTCCGGGGTAAAGGTCGTGTGCGCGGGGGCAGCTGCCGAGCTGCGGGCAGGTTCTTGACCCGGAGTCGTAGTAATGACAGGTGCCTGTTCGGTAGCTTCTATTACCCAGGCGTTGAGTCTGGACAAGATTGGGCTGGTTCTGTGGGCAGGTTGACTCAGCTTTTCCTGATGGGCTGGTCAAGTTCGGACACGTTCCGAGTCTGCAGTAGAAGGAGCTAAGCCCTGACTTGTCTCCAGCTGGGGCTATTTAAACATGCCTTTTCCCAGCTGTATTCGCTGGCTGTTTGGGAGAGAGAACCTGTAGTCACCTACGTATATAGCACTTACTTTATGCTGATCCAGGTAAGGACCCACTTGCTAACGGCTTTACTTTTAGTAAAGGCATTATTTGTCTCATTTCTATATGATTTTTGTCTTTTTTAAAAACAGGTATTTCATTATTTCAAGTTTTTATCGTGTGTTTTTTTTTCCTACTCTTAGGCAAATGTGCAATACCAACATGTCTGTGTCTACTGATGGTGCTGTAAGCACCTCACAGATTCCAGCTTCGGAACAAGAGACCCTGGTTGGTATTTTTGTCCCCAGCGTAACTTTAACAATAAGTTATTTTATGAGGCGATCTGCTAAATTCCATAGATCCTAATTATAGCCTGGCTCTTTTACTTGAAATTGTACTCCATAGCTTAAATTCTGCCACTCAGCTATAACTGTGGAGCAGAAGTTAATTGTAAGCATCATTATTTATTTTCTTAGCTTTTTACCAAACTGAATTTAAAAGTCAGTTTCATTATCTTAAGTATGGATGGTGAAGTTATGGTTTATGTGATATTTTCTTAGCTTTTTACCAAACTGAATTTAAAAGTCAGTTTCATTATCATAAGTATGGACGGTGAAGTTATGGTTTATGTGACTGATTTTTCGATTTTGACCTGTTAGTATTTAACTTTTAAATGGTTTCTGAAAGTCACAAAAATCATTCATGATTGTTGTAAAGATTTTAGACATTATAGAAGAGTATAAAGTAAAAACTGAAAATTCCGGTCTTTTGATCACGCTTACTTTTTAGATCTTTTGTATGTACATATCCACATATATATGTGTACATGTGAGTTTTAGTTCTGTTGTTTGGTTTATTTTGCTAAAATAGGATTTTATGTGTATATATTGGGCAAATAACATCTGTGTCAATAAATAAAATACATAGAATTCTTCTTTAACAGCTGCGTGGTAACCCACAGTGTTTGTATACCGTTTTAAAAATTTATGCCTTCAGTGATAGACTTTTTTACATTGTTTTTAGTTTTTGAGTATTACAAATAGCACTTTGTTTATATATCTTAACACAAGTGTTACCTCTCTCTGCCAAAACTGAGTATTATCACTTTATTATTTTGCCATTGTTTTGACAAAGAAATTGTATTGTTTAAATCTGTATTTCCCTAATCTTTGGTGAGGTTGGGCATCTTGTCATTTGTTGAATCTGTGTCTTGGGGTTTGCTTGGTCTTAATCTGTATACTTTTCTTTTAGGCTTATTGGTTTTTCTTAATAATTTGTAGCTGTTCTTTGTTTTAAGTGTATTTGATTTTTATCATTTATAAATATTACAAATAACTTTGCTTATGTGGTCTTTAAGTAAAATTTGATTTCTGCTGGCATTTGAATTTCATATCATGCCTTGGAGGAACTCTCCCCTCCCAAGATGATGCAAATACATTGCTGTATTTTCTTCTAGTGCCTTTTCTTTTCTCGCCTAGAATTTTATTTATGTAAGATTAAAGAATGGTATTTTTTATAATAATTTTCTTATTAATGTGTGTCTTTTAAGTCTTAATAAAAAGCTTATGGCTTTTCATTGCAGATTTTTCCTTTTGCATTGTTTTATATAGTTTGAAGTTAACACAACAAAATTTTAGAAAAATATGTTCTCTGGGAGAATTGATTCTTTCAATAACTTGAAAATAAAGCTCATAATGTAAGCACATGGGGGAAAAACACATGATGAGAACAATAAATGATTCAATACTACATTTATTGTGTGTTTAAAATTTTTCAGTTATTAAATAATGTTCTGTTGATGAGCAGGAAACAGGCAATTTTCTTAAACTAGTTTTGATAATTAGATCCCAAACTGGGTTGCTGTCAGATTTCAAAGTTAGATAGGACTGGAGTATACTGAAGGGAGGTGCAGAAGCACCAGCCTGTAGGGGTGGTTGTGTAGCTGTAAAGATTTTGAAGATTTTAATATAGCAACAGATAGGGAGAAAGAACATAAACACGTTACATCCCTGCCCCCTTGCCAGTTATTTTGTCAATACAACTTGCAGAGCCTCTAGATCAGAGGCAGTAAACTACAGGCTATGAGCCAAATTTGGTCTGCTGCCTAATTTTGTGAATAGTATTATTGAAATGCATCCACATGCATTGGTTGCATATTATTTATGCTTCTGAGTCATACTGTCTGGTGAGAAAAGCTTTAGAATGTTTACTATTGGGCTCTTTAAAGAAAAAAAATGACCCCTTGATCTAGTTGGCTGGCTCTTTCAATACACGTTGTTCTTTGTATTTGTCATTTTTGTGTTTGTGCAATAACCAGCACTGTCTGGTTCATGGCAGAAGCTCAAAAAATGCTTGTCAAGTAGATATGTGGAACGTAGCCAGCTAAAAGTCAGCGTGATACTATAGTAGGAGGAAAATGCTGGCTTGCCATTGAGGGTTGTGAGTTGCAGTATTCAGATCTGCTCTTAATTATCCTTGTCAGCTTGGTTAAAGTTCCTTAACCTTCACGAACCTAATCTGCAGAAAGAAGAGATTGGTAAAGGGACTCATTGTAAATTACATTTATTTTTTTCTCTCAGATTTTGTCATTTAGCTTACAGTAAGCTCATTTGGGTATTCAGTTTACAGTTGAGCTTGTAAGGTAGTAAGCAGATGATAGAAATTGCTGGAGGAAAAAGAGTAAGTTTCACTGCCTTGGCATGAATGTTGATCACAGCTGATAATACTTCAGTTCCTCTGATTACTTGCATAATAATTCCGTCTCAGTATTTTTTCCCCAAACACAGTCTGCGGTATTCAGTTTACATAGTCTGTTATATTTAGTGAAGACATTATGACTGACTTTTTTGGGTCTAACCTTGTGAGGTTGCGAGACATTGTGTTTGCTACCCTTATTGAAATGCATTATGGATGAGTTTCCTGCAGGGCTTTTGGTTCTGGAATGGTTTAAAAGTATAATAGCAACTCTTTGTTCTTTATAGGTTAGACCAAAGCCATTGCTTTTGAAGTTGTTGAAGTCTGTTGGTGCACAGAAGGACACTTTTACTATGAAAGAGGTATGTTGAACTAAGTTTAAAAAAAAAAAGTCTTCCTAGTTACATATAGCCATGGTGAGAAATTGGCCATATAGAGGGATTTTCAGTAGGCAGTGGTATTAAGTATTGTGCTCATTTGGACTATAATTTGAAGTTGAAAATTCAGTTTATACTCGAATTTCATTTCTCAGCTGGGAACCTCAGACAAAGGGAAGCTCTATAGGAGTTTATTGCCTTTTTGTGCTGTTAACCCACTTGATGCACTGTTGTAAAGACTTTTCAGACTGGTAATTCTGTCTCAGAATCATGTTTTTAAATGGATGAAATAAAATATATAGGATTACAGTGGAAAAATTACATTAAAATACAGTTAACAAAATGGTAAACAAGTTTGTGATACATGCTTTTTTATGACCACTTTAATTCAGCAACAGATCTAATAAATTAATTTGAAAGTTGTAAGTATAATTGGTATTTTGAGATGTTTACATCAAGCATAGTATGATATGAGAAATGCTTGTGATTTTTTTTTTATTGGTGACAAAATCACAGTTATTGTTAATACTTTGTGATTTGTTGCCTGTATTCATAATTGAAGGAAAAGCTAAATTTCAGTTAAAAGGTAGTGAGAATAAAGATAGACAGTTTTTTTTCCACCCAAATTAATGGACCCCCTGAATTCTATCCAAGGATTTGGGCATCCATGGATCCCAGGTTAAGAACTTCTGCACTAGAGATACATGAGTACAGTATACTGATCTTTCTGGGATAGAGGTGAGCTGATTCGTGAACATACATTCTATTTAATGGATACATTTCAATGTGTTGTTCTCTAGCTTTGAATTTGTGTACAAAAGCATGCTTTTCACTGAGAGATTGGGCTGTCTTGGGCAAAATTTGGTGTGAATGAAATGTGCCTCTTCCCCATCTCTCACAGTTTATGGGGCTCAGATTACTTTAAAATACTTAAGTACTTTATCTACATCAGGATAGTGGGCAAGAAGAAATTTCAGATCCTTTCCATTTTTAGCCACACCAGAAATTTTCTTACAGGATGTTTTGTGGAAGGAGTCTAGGTTGTCTTCCTTCTTCCTTTCTCACTGTCTACCATTTCTGATCCACAGTCACATTCAGCTATTCCTTTAAGTTTGAAACCTGCTTAGCCAGTTAAGTCTATAGATGGTGTTTGCAGGGAAGTATCAAGGTAAATGATGATTTTAGGAATGTTAACTTGGGTCTGACCTTATTATATAATCAGTTAAGGAAACAAAAAAATATGACTTGTAGCAGATAGAAATAAGGAGAAAACTGATCAAGACTTAAAATGCTTATGTTAGACCGTGTAGAGTGATGTATATGTTGTCTGACACAGTTTCCAGTTGTAGAATCTTTGTTTTGTGGTATGTGGGAGAGTAATGAAAGCTGGTATTGGAGTAGTAGAAAGAAAGAAACACTGGACTAAGAGTCAGAAGACCTGGTCAGTTTTTTTACTTCTCATATGATTTATGAAATATCAGAAGAAAGAGAAAGTACTCGTAAAAGTACATTGTAAACTGTAAAATATTAACCATATATGTATGATTCAGGGTCATTATTTTGGTTACTTACTGTATGCATTATGTTGGTATCTTTGAGGGCTTATTTCATGCATTGAGTTCTCCCCAGCTGTTACATAGATGTAATTAATTGATCATTATCTTGTCTTCCTCATCTGTGATGACCTCAGGTTATTGAGTTATATGGTATCCGGAACTATTTAGTAAATGACTCCAGGTCACTGCTATATTTTAATTGATGTTTTTTTGATTCTGCAGCTTTTTATTGTTATCATTGGTTTTGCATTTTGCTGCCTTTCACTTTCTTCCTAATAAGTAATACCTAGATATCTGGGCAAAGGTGAAGTCTGCCCTCCCCCACCCCTGGCCAAAGACACATTTTAAAGTTTAAGTAAATCAGAAGCAGTGTTTCTGCTTCTGTCAAATTAAAAGGAGAACATAAAAGATCAGCTCTTTTCTTTTTTTAAAGAATATAGGATGGTTGTTATTTAGATGTGGTTGTTGGTTGTTTAACCCTCTTCAGATAAATGAGATGTTATTGAGTATATTTGAAACTAATATTTAATTTTCTTTAATGCTCAGAAATCATATTTCTATTTCAGGTTATATTTTATCTTGGCCAGTATATCATGACTAAACGATTATATGATGAAAAACAACAACATATTGTGTATTGTTCAAATGATCTTCTAGGGGATTTGTTTGGAGTCCCAAGCTTCTCTGTGAAGGAACACAGGTAAGTCTTTAGTCTGTAGAATGCCAACTGGGCAAACATTTCAGTTCACCTCCATCTTCACACCATTTTGTCAGAGAAAATTGTTATAATATGTATAAAAGATAACTGAAGTTTAATTTCTCAGTATTACAGCATATTGTTTGAGAACCTGAGTTCTGGAATCTTATAGGCTTGGGTTTAAGACCTAGCTCAGTCATTTACTAGCAGTGAAACTAGGTAAATTGGGTTAAGCCTTAAGTTTCCCCTGAATATGAAGTAGGAATAATATAAATATCCTAGAGGTTATAAGGAAGCAGTGTGTAAAAAAAAAATAGTGTTTGGCACATGGAAAGCATTTATTAGCTACAAGGTACTGCATATTAAAAAAAATTATTGTAATCATTTCCAAAGACAATCTTTATATTATCTTGTGGTTAAAGGCTTAAATTTGAGCTCTAGTTACTTTGGAGATCTTTTTCTTTGTCATATACCATTGTGACACTTAATCAGCTGCATTTAACCCAGGTAACATTTCTAGAATTGTTCTACTGGGAATTGAAGACCCTTTTTTCAGTCATTCTTTCTTTACATTTGGAATTCCTTTCATTTGGTTTAGGACAGTTTGTCTCTTCGCAGTGTCTTAATTAATGAGATGAATACTTTTCACCTGAAACATTTAACTAGCTTCTGGTATTTAAGGCTCAATAATATTATAGCTAAAAAGATAATTGAATTGGGATATTTATAACTTTAAAACAATTTCACTTAAAAATATATATTCATTATTGTACATTAAGAGCGAAAGCTAAGGACAGGGAAGAAGTGACTACGGTTTGTCACCAAAAGGTATTTTTACTCATCATTTTGATAGTATGCACAGATGTGTTTTAACTATTGGTGAATATACTTTATTTGATTTCATCTTGCTATTAAACTAACATAAGCATCTTTCCATTGACAAACCATTTATGTTTACTACTTTATTTTATACTTGGCCTTGGAATATAAGCTTTAATTTTATAAAATAAATAACTTGATAATTTTGCACTATGTATTAAATTTTGATAATGTTTGGAGCTGTAATTTCTGATACTGAAAGTACAGATTTAAAATTATTTTTGACTTGAAGTCTAATGTGTTAAGGTTAAACACTGGCGAAACTATTGACTTGGGAATGAGATATGAATACGAATATTGGTTTTTGTGAGTTTAAGGAGCTATATTATTAGTCTCAAGGATGAAAACAATTAGCTGGGATTGGCACTTTCCCCTTAACCTTGAGAATTAGAAATGTCTTGTGACCAATAAATGTTCTCTAAAATTTTTAATTTATTTAAAAAAAGAATACCATGACTTCATTGAGTACTGGCATAAGTGAATTGTTTCCTTATGTTCCAGGAGGGCAGAGATTTGTTTTTATTTCCTTCTTTGTTTTCCCCAATTTCTAGAACAGTGACTAGTAGTCAGTCTGTATTAAATGACTGCATACTATTTCATCTTTCAATTTTCAGATCAAGAAAGAAAATCCATTAGATGATTGATCCAAGGTTGATGAAAGTCAAAACTATAAATCAAGTTCCTATGTATTGGGTTTTACATAACCTACTACCTTTTTAAGTCTACTTCTATGCCCAGAGCTAGATAATTTCTGTTTGAAAATAAGAATGTTAATGTGCCTCATGTGTTCATACCAGTGTTTGTGGACTTTTGCCAAAGTCTAAACCATGCATGTTTTAGGAAATGGAGATGGGAAATCTTTGAGCTAGGGAGACCTTAGTGATTATTAAAAATGGCTGTATGTAAATCATTGTGCAACTAATTATTTTGGTGCTTTTTAGTGTCTAGGAGTTTATCAGTACTTGAATGTAATAATTTAAAATTTGGGTTGTAATTGATAGTTTATACTAATATATATTTAAAAGTCCTGTTCAGCCCAGTTTAATATATTTTTATTTTAAAATGTACATCTCTCTTTTTCTCTACAAGGAAAATATATACAATGATCTACAGAAATTTGGTAGTAGTCAGTCAGCAAGGTAAGTTAATTTTGAATGCCATAAACCGTATACTGTAAAAATACCTTAAAGACATTTTATGGATGTGCAGACATGTTATAATTGTGATTCTCTTTAAAAGTTGCTCTAATTGTATATTTAATTATAGTAAGGGTATGATAAATTTAATAGGAAGAAATACATATGAACACAAATAACATAATGCTAAGTTCCTTATGCACATTTGCACTATATCCTATTACATAAATTTAAACCTTGGGATGTCAGGTTAGAATTTGTTTGAAAGGTAGATAATTTCAAAAGATTCTGCATGGTAGACATGATCTAACCTTGAAACATGTATTCAAAAACTTTGGGAAGTAATCCAGCTACCTAGGTAGGACCATTTGAATGGAAGGGCCCTTTGCTTGTGTGTTTTTTATAGTAGACAAAGCTTTGTTTACCAGTTTTTCCAGGTGAGTGCCATTTTACTTCCTTTCCTTTAGATGTAGTTCTTAACTGGTTGTCTTTGGATTATATAACCCTTTGATAATCTGATGAAAGTGCTAGGTTCTTATTCCATAAAGATAAACCTAAACATATACAGGTGTGGTTACTGATTTTCATAATATAAATACTCTGACCTTGACCATTTTCAACTACAAACATGGGATTAGGAAGAAATGTACATTTGGCTTGGGAATGCTGGTAGGAGCTGGCTCCAATATACCACAGACTTCTAAGTCTATTTTTGGTCTGTAATTAAGAACTGTTCTCAGAAGCTTGTTTACTTTCCAGAATGAACTGACCACCCCTTTGAGCTCTTATTATTCCGTATTAGATTTTATTGTTATATTACTTTGTTACCCTTACTTGCTTATACATTTATGTCCTATTCAGGTTTGCAATCTGCATCACATAAAACAGTGTTTGGTAATAAGGTCTTTTAGTAAATGTGTTGAATTGAATACCTATTCTTCCAGAGTTAGGATTTAAGACCCAGAAAAGGGCATCATCATCTTATCCTAGAACAGAAGTAATTATTAGGCTGGTAACTTGAGATTTTGTTTTACAGAGCACTTTTTGAAATCAAATGAAGGCAAATAAACAACTATAGTATCTGTTGTAGTATTTTCAGTTTTCTGAATTATTGTCCCTGATGTATTCAATTCATTTAAATAAACCTTTGTTGATTGCTAGGAAAATTGTATTAATGAGGTGGTAACCTGTAGATTACCTATGTTATTTAGATTCTGAGTTTTGTTTCAGGTTTTAGTTTACTTAATTAACTTCAGAACTCCTTTATAATATGGTTCTCAACCTTATTATACTTGGCACTTCCCTTTTATTATGTCTGTTTTATAACATCTCTTACACTAAAAATATAACCTATTCATATGGACAACTTAAAATCAATATAATACCTTTACCTATAATACAAAAGAGAAACTTTTTAATGATAATGCATATCATTTTAAAATGTTAATACTCAGACCTGGCTTCATTGTTAAGGTGAAATGTTTCCAAGGGAGTAATAAAGGGTATTTGATTATGATCTTTGGTGATTGTATATATTTCCATATCTGAAATTTTGACTTGCGCTGTGACAGGTCTATACATCAACATACAAACTAAACCTGCCTACCTGAAAGTTACCCACTTCAGTTCATTATTTTCCCATTCAAATCTGTTTTTCATCTGAAGTTTCTTTCTTGGTGAATGATACGCCACCCATTTATCTACCCAAGATAGAATCTTGGAATCCTTCTTGACTCCTTTCTCCCTTGTCTTATGTATTAGACACCAGGTATCTGTTGGTTTTTACCTTTTTTAATTTCTCTGGAATTGGCCTTTTTTCCATGTTTTAGTTTAGGCTTTAATGCTTTTCATGTGTGTAATTGCAGTTGCTAACACTGGTTTCACTGCCCCGTTCTCTTCTCTTTTGGCAGAGTGAGTTGTCACTCCTGCTTAAAGTGACCATTTAGGGATTCCTTAATACTCGCTGGCCAAAGTACTTGGTGTGAACTAGCAGATCAATTTTATTTCTTAGATTAAACCTTTTTAATGGTGAGTGGCTGCAGCCGTGCCTTAGGGAGGAATGTGAAATATTAGCTGAGAAGGATGCAGTGATTTGCAGTTGGTGGCATGCATACTGCTTGTTTATCTTTGTGCTGTTTAGCAAGACATACCGGATCCTTGATGATCCTGCTTACATTCCCATAGTAATGAACTACCTGTAGTTCTACAGCAAACACAGGTAGTTCACGTCTGGATGCTTTTTTCACACAGGGCTCTCAGTCTGAAATAGCCTTTCCCAGTTGTATTTCCACATATTCAACTATGAAACCTTTCCTGATTCTTTGTTACTCAGACCTTGCCTTACTCTGCCAAATAATCATTACTCCATACTCCCATCTTCTCCATTAATTTACTTCTTTTAGTGTGTTTATTGTACTTTATGATGATTCTTATGTATCTTCTATATTAAAATGAATTATCTATTTACATCTCTAGTATCCAGCACAGCATGGCACTTGGGAGACTACAGGTTCAATGTTGGTTGAAAGTTAAACTGTGTAAGGAGTTTGTCCTAGATAGCATCTATTGAGTAGCCCTTCCTTTCTTAGTTTGTGATTCTTTGTTTTTATTTTCTAGCAGAACCATCAGATTCAGGCACATCTGTGAGTGAAAACAGGTGTCACCTTGAAGGTGGGAGTAATCAAAAGGTAATATTGATACGAACTCATTCTACTATGATACTTTTTTTGAAAATTGGGGAAGGTTGTTTAAAACAATGTATTTTTAGCTTCCTGATGTTATAAGTTTGTGGGTTTTTTTTGTTTGTTTCTCCCTTGAATGCTTAGGACCTTGTGCAAGAGCTACAGGAAGAGAAACCTTCATCTTCAGATATGGTTTCTAGACCATCTACCTCATCTAGAAGGAGAGCAGTTAGTGAGACAGGTATATATGAATATTTAATTGGCACTTTCAAACTGCTTTTCATTTTTCATTTTTTACTGATACTAGTATGTTTAGACTTAAATTGTGCTTTTTGTGGTTTATGTGAATGAATTTCTGAGGTTCTTATTTTTATATGATTTAGTTGGCTTAAAAATTGTTTTCTTAGCAACATGTTTCTGGTTGACTACAGCAGGCACAGTTTCCTGTGTCCTATATTTTATAGTTGGCTCTCTGCTAGTCAACATAATAGAGGACAAGAATTTAAACTCTGTTTTAGTCATCATTCTTAGTCACCTTTACAGTTAAAGTATTTGTTATTTCTAATAAATAAAACATAGCAATGAGTTTAAAAACAGAAAATAACATCTTAGAAATGAAGATGAGGTAAAGAAAATAGCTAAGAGCATTTTTAACAGAGAAAAGAGTAGAGGGAGGAGGCTGTTACCCAGTGAAAGTCATAATAACTAAAACTGTATATTTCAAGTGAAAAAAAGGAATTTAGCAGATCAGTGAAGTAATATAGATAAACTCAGGGTAGAGTTTTGTACATGAGGGCGAAGGGCAGAAAGTGCAGAGGATGTCTTACTAAATACATAGGACTAGAACAAATGGTTAGTTATTTGGGGCCGGGGGTGGGGTGGGGTGAAAATCAAATTACATCTGTACATTATGCCAAAATGAATACTAAATGAGTTTAAAAGATAAATTAAAAATTACAACATACTGAAATTGATTTACTTTTAAAATTCGACTGTTACTATTTCTGCTGTATTAAAAGTTTCAAAAAATCAATAAGAAAAGTATTAAAAATCCGAATTGCAAATTTCATAGTAAATACAAATGACTAATAAATATGAGGAGGGGTAGATTTTAGTGATTTAGCTTTATAGACAACAAAAAAATGCAAAAAAGATGTCTTTTCTGGTCTTTCAAATTAGCAAAGATAATTTTTTTTAAATTCTTGCTAATGTACGTGTTGACACTAATACACTGGTGGTGCATCAGTCAGTATAAATTGGTTGACCTTTGTGAATTATAAAAAGGCTTGGGGTCCTTAAAATTATCATGGTTGACTCCACTTCTAGGAATCTCTCCTAAGGATATAGTCAGAAATTCAAAGATTATATATAAAGATGTTAATTAAAGCATTATGCATAGTTGAAAACATACACAATGCCAGAGAATGTCATCACTCTAGTCCAGGCCATTGTCATCTCTTACCTGGACCACTGCAGCAGCTTCTCATTTTCTGTTTCTAGTTACTGCTGCTTCTGTCCTTTACCATAGTACCAAAAGGGATCATAAAAGGTAAACTGGATTGTGGTATGCCAGATCCCCTTTAGCTATTTTGAAGCTATTAACCTTCAAATAAAACCCACACTTTTACATTGGTTTGCAAGGCCTGATCTATTTTTATCTTGGTTTTTGGCCTTTTTCCCCACCTTCAGTGTGTTTCAGCTACATTGATTGTTTGGTTCTCAAACAAGTCAAAATTCTTTTTCTTCTGTTTCAGCCTTGCAAGACCAACTCGTCGTTTTTCAATTTTTGCTTAATTATTACTTTCTCAGAGAGGCTGCCTCTAACCACCCAGAAAAGTAGATCCCTTTTTGTTACTCTTTTCCTTGGTACCCTGCTTTTTTCCTTCATACCACTCATTATAGCTTGTTTTGGTTGCCTTGATGTTTGAATGTAAACCTCCTCTGGTGGTAAGGATGATGGCTGACTTCACTTTTACACCCACTGCCTAGCACTGTGCCAGACAGAAGCCAGTGCTCAGATTTGTGGACTAAATAGTTCAGTTATGATGAACATACATTATGGACACCATATTCTGAGGCATTAAAAATAATGTAAAAAAATATTTAAGAGAAAACAGCTCCTGGCGGTCATTTTTTAGTGGTTCTGCAGTTTTTTTTTAGTGGTGAGGAGTTGATGCTTTCATTGCTAGGGCCTGGGTTGGATCACTGGTTGGGAAACTGAGATTCTGCAAGCCATGCAGTGCAGCCAAAAAAAAATTAGAAAACAGTCCCAAATTATACGTACAGTGTGATAAAGGTATGTTTAAGAAGATATAAATTTTTTAAATGACAGCTGGAAAATTACTAAAGTGTTAATAGTAGTTATCTCAGTAGTTATAGATGATTTACTTTTAAATTTCTATTTCTTAAGAGACTTCTATAATAAGTAATATAATACTTTGATAATCAGAAAAAGCCCCAAAGGTTATTTTTTAATAGAGTTAAAAAAATATTCTGGACTTTGAAAAAATATTCATCAACAGCATGGTTTTACCCTTGTAGTCCACATCTTTCAGTCAAGGTCACCTTTTCTAATAGTATAAACATGATTAAGAACTTATATCAGAAACTTTGATCTTAGAGGATATAAATGTGTTTTGGGAATTCAGAGGAAGAAAAGATTACTTCTGACCAGGAAGGTCAAGAGAGGGAAATGGAATGAGCAGAGGTGTGAGTTGTACCTGTTTCAGGCATACAGATTAGGATTATGTTTTATTAAATCTCATAACCCTTTTGGGTACTTAACATGTAAGGCTGCAGTGAGCACCCTTGCACATATGTTTATAAATGATTGTGTAGGTATTTATCTATGATCGAAAAACTGCCTATAAAATGTTACATTGTTTTGGATTTTTACCTGTAGTGTATAAAAAGTCCTTTCTCCCAAGTCTCTTGACACTCTTTCTCATTTTGGTTTTTGTCATTCTCATGGGTGGAAAATGGTATCTCATTTCTGTTTGCATTTCTTTGATCACTAGAAGATAAGTCATTTTTTCATATTTATTAGTCATTTGTATTTTATGAATTGAACTGTCCTTTGACTTTTTAAAAATCTTGTCTTTTACTTGATTGGCAGGAGGACTTTGTGTAAATGGATATTAACCATTTTCTAATATATATTGCAGTTCTTTTTTAGTTTGACAATGCCTTTTCACTTTTATTTATTGTATTTTATATTGTTATTAAGTTTTAATTAACATAACCTAATCTTGATAATCTTTTTCTTCAGGGCTTTGTAGTGTTACATTATACTTTCCCACCCTTCCCATTCTTATATAAAAATAGTTGGATGGTTTTGTTCTTTGTGTTTGGTTTTTTAATCCACTTGGAATTTATTTTTATGTCTGATATGAGGTAGGACTCTCATTTATATTCCTGACAGATTTGGTAACATTCTGAGTTTAAGTTAGAGATAATTTCTTATTTAAAATAAAATGGATCAGGAACTTTCTTGGTGGTCCAATGATTAAAACTATGAGCTTCCATTGTGGGGAGTACAGGTTTGATTCCTAGTCAAGGAACTAAGGTTGTGCGTGCCACCTGGCCCAATAAATAAATAAGCCACATGGCCAAATAAATAATAAATGGACCAATTTTGCTAATTATGATTCCTGTTAAAAATACTGAGTACTAAGGAAACCGAACATTAAGAATACCTTCTAAGTAAATTAAATAATTTTGAAATCTTTTAAAGTTTGACAGAAAAATCCTGACTTGTTAGTAAAAACTCTAGATGGATTAAATTAATTGTGACTGGATAAAGTTCTGAAGTGAAGTGAAAGTGAAGTCTCTCAGTCGTGTCGAACTCTGCGACCCCATGGACTGTAGCCTACCAGGCTCCTCTGTCCATGGGATTTTCCAGGCAATAGTACTGGAGTGGATTGCCATTTCCTTCTCTAGGGGATCTTCCCAACCCAGGGATCGAACCCGGGTCTCCCACATTGTAGACAGACACTTAACGGTCTGAGCCACCAGGGAAGTCCTGAAACAAGCTTTAAAAGTTTTTTAAAAATGTAATGTTCTGCCATCAGTTGGACAGATCAGTAAAAGTGTTGACTTTTGAAGCATTCATTATTTTTCTGTTTAATTTCATTGGAACAGTTTTAGTACAGATGTAACTTAAGACAGCTCAATTTTTAAATAAATTACAGTATAGCAATTTAATTGTTTTTCTTTACATATTCAGAAGAAAATTCAGATGAATTACCTGGTGAACGACAGAGAAAGCGCCACAAATCTGATAATATTTCCCTTTCCTTTGATGAAAGCCTTGCTCTGTGTGTAATAAGGGAGATATGTTGTGAAAGAAGCAGTAGCAGTGAATCGACAGGAACTCCATCAAATCCGGTAATCCTCTAAAGTCTAGTTCTGGCATTCCTAATAGGCATTCAGACAGAATATACGTGTATGATGTATGATTGCTGCTATACACTTGGTAAATTTTTTTTCTTTCAAATGAAACTATGGATCTTCCTATGCAATATTGCTCTTTACAGCGTCGAGTCTTGCTTCTATCACCAGTCCCATTCACAACTGGGTGTTGTTTTTGCTTTGGCTCCATCCCTTCATTCCTTCTGGAGTTATTTCTCCACTAATCTCCAGTAGCATATTGGGCACCTTCATCTATTTCTGCTTTAATGACTATGCCAAAACCTTTGACTGTGTGGATCACAATAAACTGTGGAAAATTCTGAAAGAGATGGGAATACCAGACCACCCACCTGACCTGCCTCTTGAGAAACCTATATGCAGGTCAGGAAGCAACAGTTAGAACTGGACATGGAACAACAGACTGGTTCCAAATAGGAAAAGAAGTACGTCAAGACTGTGTATTGTCACCCTGCTTATGTAACTTATATGTAGAGTACATCATGAGAAACGCTGGGCTGGAGGAAGTACAAGCTGGAATCAAGATTGCTGGGAGAAATATCAGTAACCTCAGATATGCAGATGACACCACCCTTATGGCAGAAAGTGAAGAAGAACTAAAGAGCCTCTTGATGAAAGTGAAAGAGAGTGAAAAAGTTGGCTTAAAGCTCAACATTCAGAAAACTAATATCATGGCATCCAGTCCCATCACTTCATGGCAGATAGATGGGGAAACAATGGAAACAGTGTCAGACTTCATTTTTTGGGGCTCCAAAATCACTGCAGATGGTGATTGCAGCCATGAAATTAAAAGATGCTTACTCCTTGGAAGGAAAGCTATGACCAACCTAGACAGCATATTAAAAAGCAGAGACATTACTTTGCCAACAAAGGTCTGTCTAGTCAAGGTTATGGTTTTTCCTGTGGTCATGTATAGATGTGAGAGTTGGACTATAAAGAAAGCTGAGTGCTGAAGAATTGATGCTTTTGAAGTGTGGTGTTGGAGAAGACTCTCCAGAGTCCCTTGGACTGCAAGGAGATCCAACCAGTCCATCCTAAAGATCAGTCCTGGGTGTTCATTGGAAGGACTGGTGTTAAGGCTGAAACTCCAATACTTTGGCCACCTGATGTGAAGAGCTGACTCATTAGAAAAGACCCTGATGCTGGGAAAGATTGAGGGCAGGAGGAGAAGGGGACGACAGAGGATGAGATGGTTGGATGGCATGATGGACATGGGTTTGGGTGGACTCCGGGAGTTGGTGATGGACAGGGAGGCCTAGCGTGCTGCGGTTCATGGGGTTGCAAAGAGTTGGACACGACTGAGTGACTGAACTGAACTGATAGATCTTCCCTACTCCTAACCCAGGTTTGGCGAAAAGGGTGGAAGATAATGGAGTCGCACTGGAGTGTATTGGTAAAATTCGTACCAGTGTTTAGTTACTAATGTCACCCTACATATTGGAGAATCTTTGTGAGCCACTGCACCAAAGATAATCTTAGAATTCTAAACAATTTTGTCTTGAATATTTATAGTAAAAATACCTTATTACAGCTCTCAGCTGTAATCTGATCTTCACATTTTCCATATATAGGTCTAGACATCAGGGAAAGTATTTACTAAGGCCATGAAATATTTGTATATTATTGCATGGATGATGGGAAAATATCAGTGCTTTTTGATTACTGATAGAATAATTCCAAAGTATTAGCCAGCATTAATGTTTTTAAGATACCACTGAAGGGAGGTTTGTAAAGAAGTTTTTGCCAACAAGAACACTTAGCAAATGGAATATTTTCTTATCATTAAACATTTGTCTTTAAAATTGGAATCTTTATTTGTGATATGGCAATGTCTCATGGCCATTCTGTATATTAGTGATTGTTTTATAGTTTTCTAGAATATGTAAAGGAATGAACCAATTATGATAGTAACTATGTTCTTTTTATGTATTCTTGTTACTTTATTGTCTTTGCATTTTTTTCTTCTAAAGCAGGGATTTTATTGATAGAGATGCACCCTCTAGATGTAACATTTAATAGAGCTGTTACTTGTGTAGGCCACTAGATGGCATGTTGAGCTCTCCTCCAAGAGCAAGTTCTTCATTCAGTAGATATTTGTGCCTTTTCTGTGCCAGGTTCCTTTTGGCAGTAATGATACAGTAGTAGTCAAGGTAGATATGATCCTTAGCCTCATTGGGAGATAGATCATCAGCAATCAAACAAATAATTTAAATAGTCAATAAATGCTGTGAGGGGAAAAATATTTGCTCTCAAGAACAAATATGTGTGATTTAAAAATTGAATCCACCCTGGTAGCTCAGATGATAAAGCGTCTGCCTACAACGCAGAAGACCGGGTTCAATCCCTGGGTCGGGAAGATTCCCTGGAGAAGGAAATGGCAGCCCACTCCAGTATTCATGCCTGGAAAAACCCATGGACCGAGGAACCTGGTAGGCTACAGTCCATGGGGTCGCAAAGTCTGACACGACTGAGCGACTTTACTCACTTAAATTAAACTGATGTGTCACAAACTTCATGTTTGGATAGTTTTAAAAGGCAATGCCAAAGAATGCGCAAACTACCCCACAATTGCACTCATCTCACAGGCTAGTAAAGTAATGCTCAAAATTCTCCAAGCCAGGCTTCAGCAATATGTGCACTGTGAACTTCCTGATGTTCAAGCTGGTTTTAGAAAAGGCAGAGGAACCAGAGACCAAATTGCCAACATCCGCTGGATCATGGAAAAAGCAAGAGAGTTCCAGAAAAACATCTATTTCTGCTTTATTGACTATGCCAAAGCCTTTGACTGTGTGGATCACAATAAACTGTGGAAAATTCTGAAAGAGATGGGAATACCAGACCACCTACCTGACCTGCCTCTTGAGAAACCTATATGCAGGTCAGGAAGCAACAGTTAGAACTGGACATGGAACAACAGACTGGTTCCAAATGGGAAAAGGAGTACGTCAAGGCTGTATATTGTCACCCTGTTTATTTAACTTATATGCAGAGTACATCATGAGAAACGCTGGACTGGAAGAAACACAAGCTGGAATCAAGATTGCCGGGAGAAATATCAATAACCTCAGATATGCAGATGATACCACCCTTATGGCAGAAAGTGAAGAGGAACTAAAAAGCCTCTTGATGAAAGTGAAAGTGGAGAGTGAAAAAGTTGGCTTAAAGCTCAACATTCAGAACACGAAGATCATGGCATCCGGTCCTGTCACTTCATGGGAAATAGATGGAGAAACAGTGGAAACAGTGTCAGACTTTATTTTTCTGGGCTCCAAAATCACTGCAGATGGTGACTGCAGCAATGAAATTAAAAGCTGCTTACTCCTTGGAAGGAAAGTTATGACCAACCTAGATAGCATATTCAAAAGCAGAGACATTACTTTGCCAACAAAGGTTCGTCTAGTCAAGGCTATGGTTTTTCCAGTGGTCATGTATGGATGTGAGAGTTGGACTGTGAAGATGGCTGAGCACTGAAGAATTGATGCTTTTGAAGTGTGGTGTTGGAGAAGACTCTTGAGAGTCCCTTGGACTGCAAGGAGATCCAACCAGTCCATTCTGAAGGAGATCAGCCCTGGAATTTCTTTGGAAGGACTGATGCTAAAGCTGAATCTCCAGTACTTTGGCCACCTCATGCAAAGAGTTGACTCATTGGAAAAGACTCTGATGCTGGGAGGGATTGGGGGCAAGAGGAGAAGGGGACGACAGAGGATGAGATGGCTGGATGGCATCACTGACTTGATGGATGTGAGTCTGAGTGAACTCCGGGAGTTGGTGATGGACAGGGAGGCCTGGCATGCTGCGATTCATGGGGTCGCAAAGAGTCAGACACAATGGAGCAACTGATCTGATCTGATTCCTTACAGATGGTTTTAATACAATAACTATGCCCCATTTAAACTTACAGTCTTTGTTAAAGTTGTTTCAGAATTCTAGCTAAGTGATTTTAAAAGTTTTTGTTCATTCTACCTGAAATACTGCCTTGTAACCAAAGCAGTGTAGAGGGTATTTTTTTTGTTGTTTTTAGTCCTATTCTATGTTCTTTTCTAAAAATCCTCTTTATTAAAATAAAATTCTTTTGTTTTTCAGGTGAAGTCCCGAGTTGTGAAAGCTTTTGGTTGGGTTGATTTTTTTTTTTTCTTTCCTTCTTCATTTTAGCTCATCTCATTCTAGGCTCTATACTAGGCAATTACCACATTTTGTCACCTCAGTAGCCTCAAACTCCATTTATAGATGGGAAACTAAGATTTGGGGGCTTCAAATAACTTTAGATCACATAACTAATAATTGTCATAATCGAAATTCAGAAAAACAGATTTTAATATTTTTTCAGATCAAGGCTGTCTGATGCTTTCTAAATACACAGTGTTTAAAATTTTCTAGGTTTTTCTTTTTTGAACATCAGGTGAAACTTTTGAAAACTACTTTAAATTTTGCTCTCTTCAGAGAACCCCTAGGTCAGCATGGGCCAACTTTTTCTGTGAAAGGATGGATAGTTACTGTATTCTGATTTGACTTATGATTTTAGTGTGATTGTTAATAGAGCCCCCCCCCCTTTTTTTTAGGAATTAGAACTGCGATTTGAATGTTATTTCTACTATTTTCCTAACATCATGATTTAAAAATATTGTAGTCTTTTGACCTTAGTGGTTATAAAATAATATACCTTGTTTTTATAAATGATTAAATATTAGTGATCATTTAATCCAAACTCATGGTTCATGGATGAAATCATTGTGGCCTTTACAAACTGAATTTGTCTAAGCTTAAAGGCACTTAGTGGCAAGTCTAAAATAAGATTGTATGTATCCTGACTACTAGACCAAAGTACTTTTTCTGTTTTTAGCCTTCTGCTTTATGTATGTTCTTACCCTTAGCCACTGATGGCAAATATTACAGGACTGAAGGTCTTAGTTTCTTATACTGTTAATCAGAGTTTTAAAATAGGAATCACATGAGCAGATACAAAATTTTTAAAATAAATTTAAAAAATTATATATGAAAGCTCTTCCAAAGAAATTCTCAAAGTTCATTAAGTATAAATCATAATTGTATGTGTTATAACTACTAGCATCAAGATATAAAGATGATTAGATATTGTCTTAACTCTTAAAGTATGTGTAATTCAGATAAATATGCATGCAAAATTATGTTTTGTATATTGTGTGTGAAAATAGTATGAGTAGACAGATATTAAAGGTGGGAGTGTTTTTTTAGTTATGGCATTGACAAAGCCTTTGGCAAAAAAGAATGAGCAGGATTTGAAAACTCAAGTTACTCCAGTTAGGGAGGAATTGTGTGTGTGGAAGTTGAAGTTTGGTTTAGAAAACAATCTGGATCTGGCTAATTTTTCATATTTAGTGAAGGGGAAGCAGGGTGTTTAGTTGGAGAAAATATGAAAATGTTAATATGGATGTTACTGTATGTACCTTGAATGCCAAGGGAATTTGGCCTTTTTCTTAAATGGAGTTTTGAACAGAGAAAATATTTATATAGTCATAACTCAGAAGCTTAACCTAGTGTCCATGTGTAGAATGGGACTGAGGGGAAATTAGGTGCACAGGGTGAGTTAAGAAGCTGTTACAAGTAATGTCCATTAAGTCATCTTTTTTTGCCCCTGATTTTAGGATCTGGATGCTGGTGTAAGTGAACATTCAGGTGATTGGTTGGATCAGGATTCAGTTTCAGATCAATTCAGTGTAGAATTTGAAGTTGAGTCTCTTGATTCAGAAGATTATAGCCTCAGCGAAGAAGGACAAGAACTCTCGGATGAAGATGATGAGGTAGTTTTTTTCTTTTCTCTGATTATATTCTAAAATTCTTATATACATTCCATATTCATTAACTGAGGTTGAAATAATGTTATCAGATTTCATATCACAATTTTTGGCTCTTAATTTATTCAAACTAGAATATTGGTTTGTGGACTTGAGGCTTTGTAATTCCTTGTTGTCTTATTTATATTTTTAAAAACACAGTGGCAAGAAGTCAGTAGGCCTTAATGAGTATTATAATAGTCTGCTCATTTTAAAATTAATCCAGTTCTCCTCTTTTCACTGTTAATTTACTTTTTATAAAAATAAAGCATGCAATTAAAGTCACATAGTACCACCAGATCTGTTTCCTAGAAGTGACCAGCTTGGACATTTCTAGCTATCTCACTATTATTTAATACCTGCATATTTATAAAACAAAACTGCTCGTATTGAACCTTTTACTTGATTCGTTTTAAACATCCTCTGTGTTGACTTTCTGCGGTCGTGGGTGAGGATTTTATTGTCCTCTATTTCTCTCCCTTTTAGTCACTCATTCCGTGACCTTGGCCTCAGATCCCTCACATATAGCACAGTGGACCACGGGCTCCACATCTGCAGATGCAACTCAGTGCAGCTTGGAAATACTCAAGTTAAAAAAAAGATGTCCAGAAAGTTTCAAAATGCCAAACTTGAATTTGCTGTGAGCCATCAGCTGTTTACATAGCATTCGTGTTGCATTTACAACTTATTACATAATATTTACATTGTATTAAGTATTATAAACAATCTAGAAATGATTGAAATATAGAGAAGTATGTACATAGGTTGTATGCAAATACTGTGCAGTCTTAACACAAGGGACTTAGGTATCTGCAGATTTAGGTATCCTCAGGGGGTCCTGGAACCAGTCTCCCCACAGATACATAGGGACGACTGTAGTACATATTGTTTGTTTAGGACTTAACACTGACAGGTCTTACTGTTTGAAGAAGAAAGGTGATGAATGGATGCTAATGTTTTGTTTGTTTTAGGTGTATCGAGTTACTGTGTATCAGGCAGGCGAGAGTGATACAGATTCATTTGAAGAAGATCCTGAAATTTCCTTAGCTGTAAGTATACATTTATTTTTTTCAAGGAATCAAAAAAATAGCATTGAGATCAAGATTAAAAAAATATATCTAGTCTCCTACTTCTTGACATGAGATAATTTTTATAAAGTTAAAATTGTGAAGTTTTAATGACTTTAATAAGTATTTTTGTTCTTTTATTGGGTTGGAATCTGCGGCTACTCTTTTTAGGTTTTTTTTGTGCTGGAATTTGAACTTTTAAAGAACTCTATTATGGAAGATTTTGAGTATATATAGCATAGAGAATAGTACAGTGTATCTCCTTTGTACTTATCATTCAGTTCTAATATTTACCAACATTTTGCCAGTCTTACCAAATATAAATATTTTCATATTAATTTGTATTAGAAAATATAGGATTTTCTATTAAATTTGGACTTAAACATTTACATTATGCCTCAGAGTTCTTGAGGTATTGAATGTGTATTTTTTAAATTAAATATTGTTTAATTTTTGTTTTTAATATTGCCTTTTATTTAGGTAGGAAATCACATTTTTCTCTTTTCTGAGATAGAAACAATTATTATCCAGTTAAAGCAAAAGAGAAATTGTAAAACTATAGTATAGGAAAATACTATACTACATTAGAAAATAATTCAAATAACTAATTGACGTTGAATTAAATATTTTAGACATAGGTCTTACAATTTATTTGAACTCTTGAAGCACTTTCCTCCACTGAGTGTGTGTGCTCAGTCATGTCTGACTCTTTGCGACCACACCTGCCAGGCTCCTCTGTCCATGGGATTTCCTAGGCAAGAATACTGGAGTGGGTTGCCGTTTCCTTCCTCCCACATTACAAGACTTCTGTCTTTGGTTTTATCATTTAGTAGAGCCCTGCTTTTACAACCTGAAAGAACCAGTGTGGGAGGTTGCATTTTGGCTAGTGACAAGGATGGCAGAGTTTAGCTGGTGGTGATTGCCGAGAACGTTTAGCATTTCCTTTGTGGGTGAAATTAGGGAATACCCATTTGAACCCTGGTTTTATAGAACTTCTAAAAGAGATTTAGTCAATGGCAAACTGGATAATAGTTTTGTCTAGATTGATTTGGTGAACTCTGGGCAAGGTATCAGATCTGAGCTTTTAAGGAGTAGAGTGGGTACAGGCCTCTACAGAGAAGATCCCATAGCATAGCACTTGGATTAAACCAAAGGAGGTGGTGCAGTGGTAAAGAATCTGCCTGCCAGTGCAGGAGACGCAAGAGATGTGGGTTCAATCCCTGGATTGGTAAGATCCCCTGGAGTAGGAAATGGCAGCTTGCTCCAGTATTCTTGCCTGGAAAACTCCATGGCCAGAGGAGTCTGGTGGGCTACATACAGTCCATGGTGTCACAGTGAGTTGGACACGACTGAGCACACACAAACTGTATATCCATTTCTTAGGGCTTCCCAGGTGGCTCCTGCCAGTGCAAGAGATGTGAGATTGATCCCTGGGTCAGGAATATCCCCTGGAAGAGGAAATGGCAACCCACTCCAGTATTCTTGCCTTGAAAATCCCATGGACAGAGGAGCCTGATGGGCAATAGTCCATGGGGTTGCAGAGTCGGACACGACTGAGCACACACACACTGAACGAACCAACCGTATCTGTAACTTTATAGGTACATGTTAAGGTCATGGTGAATACATTTTTCATTTTAGAATTTTTCAGTGTAGTTTGGCTGGAAAAAATAGGTATTTACCAGATCATGTTTGAGAAAATACATTGTTTTATATAAAACATGAAATGCTGAAATTTGAGTTGTATGATAAAACATTTTGCCTTAGACATAGTGAACAAGTTGCTAGCATTGCTGGATTGGTTATTGAAGGGTTATAGAAGCTAACTCTCTTGTTTACTTGAAGGACTATTGGAAGTGTACTTCATGCAATGAAATGAATCCTCCCCTTCCACCTCACTGCAACAGATGTTGGGCCCTTCGTGAAAATTGGCTTCCTGAAGATAAAGGAAAAGATAAAGGGAATATGTCTGAGAAAGCCAAACTAGGAGACTCGATGCAAGAAGACGAGGGCTTTGATGTCCCTGACTGTAAGAAATCTACGGTCAGTGATTCCAGAGAATCATGTGTTGAAGAAAATGATGATAAAATCACACAAGCCTCTCTGTCTCAAGAAAGTGAGGACTATTCTCAGCCATCGACTTCTAATAGCATCATTTATAGTAGCCAAGAAGATGTCAAAGAGTTTGAGAGAGAAGAAACACAAGACAAAGAAGAAAGTATGGAGTCTAGTTTTCCTCTTAATGCCATTGAACCTTGTGTGATTTGCCAGGGTCGACCTAAAAATGGTTGCATCGTCCATGGCAAAACAGGACATCTTATGGCATGCTTCACATGTGCAAAGAAGTTAAAAAAAAGGAATAAGCCCTGTCCAGTATGTAGGCAACCAATTCAAATGATTGTACTAACTTATTTCCCCTAGTTGAACTACCTGTAAAAACAGAATTATAAGCCTAAAAATTTAGACATGAAATTTATTTTTATTTTTTTAGGTGTATCAAAGCAAGATAATACCTTACATGTAGATTTCTCCCAATAGTGATTATTCCTTTTAGGAAAATGCCTATTCTGTTGCTATTTTATATTTGGCTTTCAGTGTAATTTAGATTGGATTTAGTACCTTTCATGTAAAAAAAAAAGTTCCTGTGAAAGATGTAATATTTAAATTTTAGATACTCTTAAACCTTCCAATCCTTCGTTTCTATAGTCTTTTGGAGATGCTTAAAATACAGTAAGCCGCCTAGCTGTGAAGAGTTGCAACCTTTAAGTTGCGAACTTTGAAAGAGTGAAACAAGCATTTCCATGCTCAGCCACTAAAGTTCTCGTGTCTTTTATACATTGTCACATGCATGCATCCTCTGCAGCCGGTGCTTTTGTATACTGTACACTACTGTGCAGAGTACAGTAGTACAGTATTTTTTATTTCAAGCTCAGGATGTCCAGAAGCAAGTGTAAAAGCAGGGGTCATACGGTTGTTGAAGGGAAAACCCCATGGACAGAAGAGCCTGGCAGGCTATAGTCTGTGGGGTTGCAAGAGTCAGACACGACTTAGCAACTAAACCATCCACCACTACAAGGTGAATATATGCTTCAAGATAATGTCTGAAAAGGGTATTTGCTATATATTACCTAATTTTTTGGTGGGAGGGTGGGAGTCAAGGAAGACTTGGGGTTATTTTTTCATCAGCTTCCATTTTATACTTATTTATAATGGTCATTATTTTTTGCCAATACTGTAAAACTATAAAAATAAAATACTAAAAGTTTCATATAGCCAAGAAAAAAAAAAGCACCAAGTGGTAACAGTGGACATGAAAGTGAAAACAGTTGAGAGAGTGGACTGACGAGAGGAAAAAAGTAGCTGACGGACCACAATGGTTCCCAACACAGGAAATGGCATGGGGCTTTTCTTTGAGGAGGTGCCCTTCGTTTTTGAGACACAGGAGCTAAATGTAGAACAGTACACGAAACAAGGTCGCAGCAGCCATTCAGAATGCAGTCCAGTGTTACCATGTTATTTTGTGATGAGAAAAAACAGCTACCACCCAGACATCCCTGGATCGTTTTTCCAAGAGGGTAGACAGAATTGAATCTAGTAAGGAACCAGAACCTGTGCCGTCAGCGTGAGGCATGAATGCAATCGCAGCTTCCTCTGTCTCCTGTAGCTGACCGTCCTTCAGCCCCAACGTCTCCCACCCCTTCTCCCTCCAGTCAGTAACTCTTCTTGCCTATTCACTTGGTGCCAATCCCTGTGTACCAGCTGAATTGTACCAGTATAGTGGATTGCTGTATTTTTTTAAGGTACTGCTGTGTAAGATAAAAAATATTTTATTTTTTTGTGTTTTTCATGTATTTGTGTGAAAAGTTATAAACCTATTAGAGTATAGCACTGTGTATCCAGTTGTGTTAGTTGGGTACCTAGGCTGACTCAGTTGAACTAAGGAACATATTGGACTTAACAAATGTGCTCTTAGAACTTATGTGTATGTAGGGGGCTTACTGTGCTCTTTCTAGATAAAAGAAATATTGGTGCTACATGAGTAGCACTTACCCATTTCTCATTCTCCAGTCTCTTCGATATTGTCAGGGATAGACTAAACAGAAGACTTGTTTGTTTTTATACTAGCCAAAAATGTTATAACCTCTAAATATTCCAAAAATTATACATTAAGAATAACAGAATCAGAACATAAAATTCTAAAATAACTCTCAAACTGTGTAGATTAACATCTTGATTTATATTAAATCTTCAACAGAATAGTGAAAGTAACTTTGATTTACAAGGTCCCAGTATTTTTCTCCTATATATGACAGTTGTACATACTCAAGTGAGGATAATAAAACCAACTGAACTGTGAATTTAGGATAGAACTGGGGTAATTTTGTACAGCAAGTTTGTGTGCCAGTTACAGAACATGGTATTAAACTTTAAAAATACCCTCCCCCTCCGCACCGCCCAACACACATAGACAACTTACCCATGTATATAGATAGGTAGGTAATGGCTGAATGGATCAGTACTTTAGCCAAAGAGTGTTCCTCAGATAGAGTAAAGCTTAATTTGGGGTTTATAATTCTTAAGCTAGGACTATAGTCTCCGTAGCTGTGAGTTCCACTTCCATGTATTTTAACTTGGTTTGGAAATAGGAAAAAGATACCAGAAAGTTTCAAAAAGAAAACTTGAATTTGTTGTACACTCTCAACTACATAGCATTTGTGATATAGTTAGTGTTATAAGTAATCTAGAGATTTAAAAGTATATGGGAGAAGGAGAACCTTTGCATAGTTTATGTGCAAAACCATAGAATTTTATATAAGGGACTTGAGCATCTTCAGATTTTGGTATCCCAGGGATCAGGGGGCATCTTAGAACCAATCCCTTATGGATACTGAAGGACAGCTGTACATTTAGAATGTAACTCAATAATTATTGCTATTTACAAAACATTCAAACTGCTGCATGGTCATGTATGGATGTGAGAGTTGGACTGTGAAGAAGGCTGAACGCTGAAGAATTGATGCTTTTGAACTGTGGTGTTGGAGAGGACTCTTGAGAGTCCCTTGGACTGCAAGGACATCCAACCAGTCCTGGGTGTTCTTTGGAAGGACTGATGCTAAAGCTGAAACTCCAGTACTTTGGCCACCTCATGCGAAGAGTTGACTCATTGGAAAAGACTCTGATGCTGGGAGGGATTGGGGGCAGGAGGAGAAGGGGACGACACAGGATGAGATGGCTGGATGGCATCACTGACTCGATGGACGTGAGTCTGAGTGAACTCCGGGAGTTGGTGATGGACAGGGAGGCCTGGCGTGCTTCGATTCATGGGGTCGAAAAGAGTAGGACACGACTGAGCGACTGATCTGATCTGATCAAACTGCTGTGCATAATTTCATTCAACATACACATGGGTTACTAATGCCGTCTTGATTGTCAATATTTTGATGTAGCATATGTATTTATTTATTTACAAATAAAAGGTGTACTGAGTGCCTAAGAATTGTTTAAAAAGTGTGGCTATTGGATCTTATAAGCAGTTTTCCCAGAATGAGTTTTTATTCCAGTTTTATTGAGATATAATAGACATACAGTACTCTGCTGTAAGATGTTACAGCATGATTTGACTTATTAATAACATTAAATGATTATTACAGTAAGTTTAGTGAATAGCCATTATCTTAAATAGATAAATTATAATGACAAAATTTTTATTCTTGTGATGAGAACTCAGGGTTTATTCTCAACTTTAATGTAGAACATAGAGCAGTGCTAATTACATTTATCATGTTGTACATTATAACTTTAGTACTTTTAACTGGAAGTTTGTACCTTTTTACTGCCTTCATCCATTTCCCCTCCCCCAACTCCCCACCTGATAACCACAAATCTTTTTCTGTTTATTTGGGTTTTTTGGAAATACAAAGACCTACAATACTGTGTTAGTTCCTGTTATACAACAAAGTCATGTGGTATTCTATACATTTTCAAATGAATACAATGTCTCATTATATGTTACTGTACAAAGATGTTACATAGTTATTGCCTGTTATTCATACCCTGTGCATTTCACACCTGAGTCATTTACTTTGCAACTAAATGTTTGTACCTGTTAATCTTCACTTATTTCTTTGCTCCTCTGATCTCTGTGGCAACCACCCCTTTCTGATTTGTTGTGTTCATTTTTTAGATTCCACACATAGTGAAAGCATGCAGTGTTTGTCTTCTCTGATTTATCTCACTTAGCACAATACCCTCTAGGTCCATCTATATTGTTGCAAATGGCAAGATTTTGTTCATTTTATGGCTAGTCTTGCACAGTGTGTGTATGCTACATCTCTACATCTTTACTCATTGTGCATTGATGGATACTTGGATTGCTTTCTTTGCTGTTGTAAATAGTGCTGCAGACATTGAAGTGCACGTAAATTTTTGGATTAGTGCTTTTGGTTTTTCAAGGTATATACCTGGAGTGGAGTTGCTGGATGATATGGTAGCTCTATTTTTAGTTTTTGAGGAAGCTCCATACTGTTCTGTAGTGGCTGCACCAGTTAATGTGCCCACCAAGAGTACAAGGAAGGATTCCCTTTTTTCCTCCTTATCTGCTGTCTTGATAATAGCCATTCTGGTAGGTGTGAGGTGAGATCTCATTGTGATTTTGATTTTCATTTCCCTGATGAGTGATGTTGAGCATCTTTTCATGTGCCTGTTGGCCATCTGTATATAGTCTTTGGAGAAATAGCTGTTCAGATCCTCTGCCCGTTTTTCAATAGGCTTGTTTTTATTGAACTCCTTAATCTATTTTGAATTTATTTTTGTGAATGGTGTGAGAGTAGGCCAGTTTCTTTTGCATGTAGTTGTCCAGATATCCTAACACCGCCTTTTCAGAATATTTTATTTTTGGCTGTGCTGGGTCTTGGTTGCTGCACATGGGCTTTCTCTAGTTGTGGTGAGAGGAGACTGCTCTGTAGTTACAGTGCGAGGGCTTCTCGTTGCGGTGGCTTCTCTTGCTGCTGAGCACTGGCTTTAGGGCTCGAAGGCTCAGTAGTAGGTGGCGTATGAGCTTAGTTGCCTTGTAGCATGTGGGATCTTCCTGGACCAGGGACTGAACTGGTGTCCCTTGCGTTGCAAGGCAGATTCCTAAGCACTAGACCACCGAGGAATCCCCCAACACCCCTTACTGAAGTGGTTGTGTTTTTCTCATTGTATATCCTTGCCACTTTGTCATAGATTAATTGACCATAAGTGTGGGTTTATTTCTGCGCTCTGTATTCTGTTCCATTGACCTATGTGTCTGTTTTTGTGCCAGTACTACCCTGTTATGATGACTGTAGCATTATAGTATGGTTTGAACCAGGGAGTGGGAGGCCCCCAGCTTGCTTCTTTTTCCTCAAGACTTTTGGCTGTTCAGGGCATGTGTATTCTCAGTGAAAAATACCATTTTGGCTGTTCAGTGTGTGTGTGTGTGTGTGTGTGTGTGTGTGTGTGTGTGTTCTCAATGAAAAATACCATTTTGTGTGTGTGTTTTTCTCATGTGTGTTTTCTCATACAAGTTTTATAATTAGTTGTAGTTCTGTGAAAAGTACCATTAATATTTAAATAAGGATTGAATTGATCTGTAGATTTCCTTGAGTAGTATATAGTCTTTTTAACTAATCCTTCCAGTCCATGAACACCGTATATCTCCATTTATCTATATCATTTTCAGTTTCTTTTATTGATGTCCTGTAGTTTCTCAGTACAGGTCTTTAACCTCCTTAGTTACCTTAGTCTTAAATATTTTATTCCTTTTGATGCAGTTCTAAATGGGATTGTTTAATTTCTCTTTCTGATGGTTTGTTGTTAGTGCATAGAAATGCAACAGGTGTCTGTCTATTGATTTTTGTCTCTGGCAGCTTTACCAAATTCATTGAGCTATAGTAGTTTTTGTTGTCATCTTGAGAATTTTCTTTGGTGTGCTGTGCAACTTGCAGGATCTTTGTTCCCTGACCAGGAATCCAACCCAGGGGCACCAAATCCTCACCACTAGACCGCTAGGGAATTCCCAGGATTTTCTATGTATAGGATGTTATCTGTAAGCAGTGACAATTTACTTTTTTGCAATTTTGATTCTATTTTTTTTTCCTCCCTGATTGCCATGACTAGGACTTCCGATAATATCTTGAATGAAAGTGGCAGGAGTGGGCATCACTGTGTTGTTCCTAGTGTTAGAGAAGATGCTTTCACCTTTTCACCATTGAGTATGATGTTAGCTGTGGGCTTGTCATTTATGGCCGTTATTGTTTTGAGGTATGTTCCCTCTATACCACTTTGTTGACTTTCTATCATAAATGAATGTTGAATTTTGTCATATTTTTCTACATCTGTTGAGATGATCGTATGATTTTTGTTCTTCAGTTTGTTAATGTGTATCCCTTTGATTAATTTGCAGATATTAGTCCACCCCTGGGATAAATGATGTTTGATCTTGGTGTATGATCCTTTTAATGATTTGCTGAATTCTGTTGCTAATGTATTGTCAAGAATTTTTGCATGTGTGTTCATCAGTGATATTGACCTGTAAATTTCTTTTTTAGTATTATCTTTGGTTTTGGTAGCAGGATGATACTGGTCTTGTAGAATGAGTTTGGAAATGTTACTTCCTCTACAGTTTTTTGAAATAGTTTGAGAAGGATTCGTGTTAACTCCTCTGGATGAAAGAATTCACCTGTGAAGCAGTCTGGTCCTGAACTCTTGTTTTCTGAAAGTTGTTTTATTACTGATTCAGTGTTATTCCTGGTAATTGGTTTGTTCACATTTTTATTTGTTCTTAGTTCAGTCTGAGGAGATTGTACATTTCTAGGAATTTATCGTTTCTTTGAGGTGGTCCGTTTATATAATTATTTGTTGTAATCTCTTATGATCCTTTGTAATTCTGTGGTGTCAGTTGTAACTTTCCCCTTTTCGTTTCTGATTTTATTGATCTGGGCTCTCGTTGAGTCTGGGTAATTAATTTTATCTTTTCAGAGAACCAGCTCTTGATTTCATTAGTCTCTATTGTTTTTTAAATCTCTTATTTCTGCTCTAATCTTTTAATTCCTTTCCTTCTGCTCACTTTGGGTTTTATTTGTTTTTCCTTTTCTGGTTCTTTTAGGTGTAAGAATAGGTGGTTTATTTGAGGTTTTTTTTCTTTGCTGAGATAGGCTTGTAGCACTATAAACTTTTCTCTTAGAACTGCTTTTGATGCATCACATAGATTTTGGATTGTTTTGTTTTTGTTTTCATTTCCAGGTATTTTTAAGTTCCTTTTTTGTTGGCATCTTCAGTGATCCATTGATAAGTAGCATGTTGTTTAGCATCACATTTACATTTAATGCAATTACTGATAGGTACTTATGGCCATTTTGTTAATTGTTTTGGAATGTTTGTGTGTGTGTTTTTTTTTTTTTTTTGCAGTTTTTTCCCCCTTGTATTTATTTTCTAGTCTCATAAGATTGTAGTCAGAAAAGATGATATGATTTCAGTTTTTTTAAGTTTATGGAAACTTGTGGTGTAGTAAAAGTCCCTTAGTATTGTATTACTCTGTTTCTCCCTTTGTGTCTGTCAATAGTTGCTTTATGTGTTCAGGTGCCCCTGTGTTCGATGCATTTATTACTGTTAATGCCTTCTTAGGTTTATCCCTTTATCATTATGTATTGTCCTTAGTCTCTTGTGAGTCTTTATTTTCAAGCTTATTCTGTCTAAGAATTGCTACCTCATTTTACCCCCACCCCCATTTTCACGGAATGCTCATTTTCCCATCTACTTTCTGTTTCTTCAGATTTGAAACAAGTCTCAGGCAGCATATATATTGGTATTGTTTTTGTATCTGTTCAGCCATTCTGTGTCTTTTGATTGGAGCATTTAGTTCATTTACATTTAATGTGATTTTTAATAGGTATGTACTTAATGCCATTTTGTTAATTGTTTGAGGGTTTTATAGTTTTTGGTCCTAATTCTCTTCCCTTGTGATTTGAAGACTCTTTAATGTTATGTTTTAATTCCTTTCTTTTTTCTGTGTATCCGTTACAGGTTTTTGGTTTTCTGATTACCATAAAGTTATCTACCTACCTACCTACCTATCTATGATTATTTTAAGTTGCCGATCTCTTCAGTTCAAATGCATTTTAACAATCCTGGCATTTTTACTGACCATTTCCCTTCATGTTTACTGTTTTTGATGTCGTATTATACATCTTTTTTCTGTATTCCCTGAGTACTTATTGTGGATATAGGCAGTTTTACTATGGATAATTTTGTCTTTTAATCTTCTTACTTGCTTTATAAATTTGCCTTTACCAGTGAGATTTTTTTTTTCCTTTTGTAATTTTCATTTTTCTAGTTGTACCCTGCCCCCTAGCCTGCCCACTTAGGAAGTCTGTTTAACATTTCTTGTAAGCTGGTTTGGTGGTGCTGAACTCTTAGCTTTTGCTTGTCTGTAAAATGTTTGACCTCTCCATCAAATTTGAGTGAAAGCCTTGCCAGGTTTTTTGTGTGTATGTGTACGTGTGTGTTTTCCCTTTCGTCACTTTAAGTATATTGTGCCATTCCCTTCTTGCCTGCAGAGTTTCTGCTGAAAACTCAGCTGATAGCCTTATGGGAGTTCCCTTGGACTTAACTAGTTGCTCTTGCTTTGCTGCTTTAATATTCTTTAATTTTTGCATTGGTGTAGTCCTCTTTGAGTGTGAGACTCTTGGCTTCCTGGACCTGGATGTCTGTTTCCTAGCTTAGGGAAGCTTTTAGCTATTATGTCTTCAGATGGATTCTCTGTCCCTTCCTCTCTTCTTCTGAGACTCCTGTAATGTGAGTGTTGCTCCACTAGATGCTCTCCCTCAGGTCTCTTAAACTCATTTTCTTTCTTTTTTTAAAATTGAAATATAGTTGATGCACAATGTAAGTTTCAGGGATAGAACAGTGATTCACAATTTTCAAAGCTTATGTTCCATTTATAGTTACAAAATATTGTATATATCCTTGTAACTTACTTTATACATCATGATTTGTACCTCTTAATCTTCTACCCCTATCTTGTCCCTCCCCTCTTCCTTTTCCCCTTGCCCCTCTGGTAAACACTAGCCTGTTTTCTATGTTTCTATTTGTTATATTCACAAGTTTTATTTTTTAAACTCCCCATATAAGTGATCAGTTGCTCAGTCGTGTCCAACTCTTTGCAACCCCATGAATCGCAGCATGCCAGGCCTCCCTGTCCATCACCAACTCCCAGAGTTCACTCACACTCACGTCCATCGAGTCAGTGATGCCATCCAGCCATCTCATCCTCTGTTGTCCCCTTCTCCTGCCCCCAACCCCTCCCAGCATCAGAGTCTTTTCCAATGAGTCAACTCTTCGCATGAGGTGGCCAAAGTACTGGAGTTTCAGCTTTAGCATCAGTCCTTCCAAAGAAATCCCAGGGCTGATCTCCTTCAGAATGGACTGGTTGGATGTCCTTGCAGTCCAAGGGACTCTGGAGAGTCTTCTCCAACACCACAGTTCAAAAGCATCAATTCTTCAGTGCTCAGCCTTCTTCACAGTCCAACTCACATCCATACATGACCACAGGAAAAACCATAGCCTTGACTAGATGAACCTTTGTTGGCAAAGTAATGTCTCTGCTTTTGAATATGCTATGTAGGTTGGTCATAACTTCTTCCAAGGAGTAAGCGATAGCATACATTATTTTGGCTTTTTCTGACTTATTTTACTAAACATAACATGGTTCATGTCCATTCATGTTGCAAACAGCAGAGTTTCATTCTCTTATGGCTAAGTAGTATTCCATTGTGTGTGTGTGTGTGTGTGTGTGTACACACCATATCTGTCCATCTGTTGATGGACACCTGGGTTGCTTCCATACCTTGGCTATTGTAATAATGCTGCTGTGAACACTGGTGTCCTCATTTCTTTTTGTTTGCTTGCTCTTTATGTTCAGCTCCAGTGATTCCCACTGCTGTCTTCTATCTAGCTTTGTGGGTCCATTCCTCTGTATTGTCTAATCTACTATTGATTCCTTCTAGTGTATTTTTTATTTCAGTTATTATATTCTTCGTCTCTGGCTCTTCTTTATATTTTATAATTCTTTGTTAAAACTGTCTTACATTTTGCTCTGTTCACCCACAGCACTTTGTCTCAGGTATGGAACATCATTGTGATCATTACCTGGTGACTAGGGCTGTATGCCGTAGGGCCGCCCCCTATTTCTGCGTGAACTCTTCTTTTGTGGGCTGATCACTGTGGGCCGTCTGATGGATGTGGCTGGCCCAAGCCCGGTTGGTTTCCAGGCCTTGCCTTGTGCAGAGGCTGCCATTTGCTGGTGGGCAGGGCTGGATTACAAGGCTGCTGGCTGTGGAGCTTTAGGGGATCCTGGGCTCCAGCTAGTCCACCAGCGGGGTGAGCAAAGTGGCGTGGGGGCTTGTGGGGAATGAAGGGGGTGAGTGTGTCCCAGATCTAATGTTGGCTTGCTCATGGGTTGGGCCAGTTGCTAACACAGCTGGCTCCCAGGTCTGAGGTGTGGCGTTGCTCACTGGTGAATGAATGGGCCTGGATCCTGGGGCAGCTGGCTAAGGGTTACAAGGTGTCTTGGAGTTGGTGTCTGCCTGCTGGTGGGTGGGACTGGGGCTTCCTGGGGCTGGTGGTGTCTTGTAGGGAGACAGTGCTGGAGCTAATGCCAACTCACTGGTGGGCAGAACTGGGTTCCCAGGTCTCTGCCTGCAAGGCCCCAAAAGTTCTAGAGCTGGTAGTGTTCTGTTGGTAGGGGGGGACGTATCCTGGACCAGCTGACTGAGGGGCCCAAGGGGTCCTGTGGCAGGTGCAAGCCTACTGGTAGGTGGCTGGGTTTTGATACGGTAGGGTGCAGGGTGGAAGTAGTCCTAGGTCTGGTGTCTGCTTGCTGGTGGGCAGGGCCAAGGCCCAGGGTGTCTTGGGGCTAATGCTTATTCACTGGGAGGTAGATCCAGGACCTGAGGTCTTTAGCCCAGGGTCCTGGGGGTCCCAGAGTTGATGTTTTGTCCTGCTGGTGTGTGGTGCCCATAGGATCCTGTGTCTACCCACTGATGGGTGAGCTTGGTCCTGTGAGTAGTGCCCATTGGTGGACCCAACCAGGGTCTGAGCCAGGTTGACTATGGGCTCGAGATCATAAGGCAGCAGGCCTGTTGTTGGTGGGACTGTTTCTCCACCTGGTTAGTTGCTTCGCCTGGGCATCCCAATACTGATGCCAACAGGCTGGTGGGAGGGGCTGGGTCCTGAGGCTAATAAGCTGGAGAGAGGACTCCAAAATGGCACTCACCAGCACCAGTGTTCATGTGATAGAACAAGCTCCCAAAGATAGTTGTGCCAGTGTCTGTGTCTGCAGGACAAGCTGCAATTGCCTCCTGCCTCACCAGGAGACTCCAAGATCAGATGGTGGCTCTGACTCAGGCTCCTTTCAAATTACTGCTTCTGGCCTGAGTCCTGGAGTATGTGAGAGTTTGTGTGCATCTTTAAGAGTGGGGTCTCTATTTCCCACAGTCCTCTGGCTCTCCCAGAAGTAAGCCCTGCTGGTCTTTAAAGCCAGATGTTCTAAGGGCCCATCCTGGTGCAGGATTCTCTGGGCTGGGGAGCCCACTGTGGGGCTTGGACCACTCACTCCGTGGGAGAACCTCTGCAACTTTAATTATCCTCCCATTTGTGGGTCATTCACCTGGGGGTATGCGTTTTAGCTACATCACATCACCTGCCCTCCTACATGTCTTGTTACAGTTCCTTCTCTCTATCTTTGGTTGAAGATACTTGCTGCTAGTTTTCCAGTTTTTCTCATTAGTCGTTTCCCTGTTGTAATTTTGGTGTGCCTGTGGGAGGAGGTGAGCTCAGGGTCTTCCTCCTCTGCTGTTTTGGCCACATCTCCATTATAATGAGTTTTGTTAAAAATTATATTTGAATATCATCTATTTGGGTAATCAAAGGCACTAGTGTAAATATGCTGCTGCTTTTAGAATGGCCATGCCTGCGCACTGTGGAAGTACATATATATGGGCAGCGTGACCCAGTTGGGAGCTTGTAAGGCATGGAATAAGACCAACTTGAGAATAATGACACAATTTAGTAGGGCCACGAAATGCTGTTGTCTCCCTATCTTGCACTTTTGTTACCATACGGCAGGCTGGCTTAAGTAGTTTCTCAACAAGTGGTACTTCTGAACAGTCTGAAAGGGATGTAGCTAGGGCATGGATGGGACTAGGATTAGCTACCCTGTCACTTGTCAGCCTGAAAGGCACTGTTGTAATCGCGTGTGACTTCTCTGTGTTGTCTGTGAACCTAAATTCCATGAATGTCTTCTTGACTGTGATATACATATGGGTGCTTAATAAGAGTTGATATTGAATGAGTCTAAGCACTGGGACATGAGTCTTGAAGCTGGCTTGAAAGCAGGAGATTGTGGGTCCCAAAGGCAAACCAGGGTTAGCTGTTGGCATAATTTAGGTTTTTAACTTTGTTGTTCAGTTGATAAGTCTGATTTTTTAATTTTTTGTTGTTCAGTCACTAAGGTGCTAATTCAGGGTTGATTTCCTTTAGGATTGACTGGTTTGATCTCCTTGCTGTCCATGGGACTCTCAAGAGTCTTCTCCAGCACCACAATTTGAAAGCATTAGTTCTTTGGTGCTCAGCCTTCTTTATGGTCCAACTCTTACATCCATACATGACTACTGGAAAAACCATGTTCTTCAGTCGCTAAGTTGTGTCCAACTCTTTGTGACCCCATGAAATGCAGCACTCCAGGCTTTTCTGGCCATCACTATCTCCTTGAGTTTCCTCAAACTCGTGTCCATGGAGTCAGTGATGCCATCTAACCATTTCATCCTCTGTCACTCCCTTCTCTTGCCCTCGATTTTTCCCAGGATCAGGGTCTTTTCAGTTAGTCAGCTCTATGCATCAGGTGGCCAAAGTATTGAAGCTTCAGTTCAGTTCAGTCACTCAGTCGTGTCTGACTCTTGTGAACCCATGGACTCCAGCACTCTAGGTCTCCCTGTCCATCACCAACTCCCGGAGTTTACCCAAACTCATGTCCATTGAGTCAGTGATGCCATCCAACCATCTCATCCTCTGTCATCCCCTTCTCCTCCTGCTTTCAATCTTTTCCAGCATCAGAGTCTTTTCCAATGAGTCAAGTCTTCGCATCAGGTGGCCCAGAGTATTGGGGTTTCAGCTTCAACATCAGTCCTTCCAATGAACACTCAGGACTGATCTTTAGGATGGACTGGTTGGATCTCCTCGCAGTCCAAGGGACTCAAGAGTCTTCTCCAACACCACAATTCAAAAGCTTCAATTCTTCAGTGCTCAGCTTTCTTTATATAGTCCATAACTACTGGAAAAACCATAGCCTTGACTAGACGGACCTTTGTTGGCAAAGTATAATGTCTCTGCTTTTTAATATGCTGTCTAGGTTGGTCATAACTTTGCTTCCAAGGAGTAAGCATCTTTTAATTTCATGACTGCAGTCACCATCTGCAGTGATTTTGGAGCCCCCCAAAATAAAGTCAGCTGCTGTTTCCACTGTTTTCCCATCTATTTGCCATGAAGTGATGGGATCAGATGCCATGATCTTAGTTTTCTGAATGTTGAGTTTTAAGCCAACTTTTTCACTCTCCTCTCTCAAGTTCATCAAGAGGCTCTTTAGATCTTCACTTTCTGCCATAAGGGTGGTGTCATCTGCGTATCTGAGGTTATTGATATTTCTCCCAGCAGTCTTAATTCCAGCTTGTGCTTCTTCCAGCCCAGTGTTTCTCATGATGTACTCTGCAGATAAGTTAAATAAGCAGGGTGACAATATACAACCTTGACGTACTCTTTTTCCTATATGGAACCAGTCTGTTCCATGTCCAGTTCTAACGTTGCTTCCTGATCTGCATACAGATTCTTAAGAGGCAGGTCAGCATCAGTCCATCCAATGAATATTCAGGGTTGATTTCCTTTAGGATTGACTGGTTTGATCTCCGTGCTGTCCAAAGGACTAAGAGTCTTGTCAGCACCACAGTTCGAGGGTGTCAGTTGTTCAGTGCTCAGCCTTCTTTATGGTCCAACTCTCACATCCATATGTGACTACTGGAAAAACCCTAACTTTGACTATGTGGACTTTTGTAAAAGGCTTTGGCATAGTCAGTGAATCAGAAGTAGGTGGATTTGGGGATTTCCTTGCTTTTTCTATGATCCAGCTTATGTTGGCAATCTGAAGGGCATGTCCCTGCTAGTTAGGGCCTGACAAAATCTGGTCCACTGGAGAAGGGAATGGCAAACCACTTCAGTATTCTTGATTTGAGAACCCCACAAACAGCATGAAAAGGTAAAACCATGGCTTTGGTTTACATATAGACCTTTGTTGGGAAATTGATGTCTCTGCTTTTTAATAAGCTATCTAGGTTTGTCATAGCTTTTCTTCCAAGGAGTAAATGTCTTTTAATCTCATGGCTGCAGTCACCGTCCACAGTGATTTTAGAACCCAAGAAAATAAACTCTGTCACTGTTTCCACTTTTTCAACCCTTCTGTTTGCCATGAAGTGATGGGACCGAATGCCATGATCGTTTTTTGACTTGTTTGAAGCCAGCTTTTCCACTCTCCTCTTTCACCATCAAGAGGCTCTTTAATTTTTCTTTGGTTTCTGCCATTAAGGTGGTGTCATCTGCATATCTGAGGTTATCGATAGTTCTCCTGGAAATCTTGATTCCAGCTTGTGCTTCATCCAGCCCAGTGTTTCTCATGATGTACTCTGCATATAAGTTAAATAAGCACGTGACAATATACAGCTTTGTATTCCTTTCCCAATTCTGAACCAGTCCATTCCATGTCCAGTTCTAACTGTTGCTTCTTGACCTGTATACAGATTTCTCAGGAGACAGGAAGGTGGTCTGGTATTCCCATCTCTAAGAATTTTCCAGTTTGTTGTGATCCACTCAGTTAAAGGCTTTCGCATAGTCAATGAAGCAGAAGTAGATTTTTTGGGAAATTCCCTTGCTTTTTCTGTGATCCAGCAGATGTTGGCAATTTGATCTCTGGTTTCCCTACCTTTTCTAAATCCAACTTGTATATCTGGAAGTTCTTGGTTCATGTGGTGTAGAAACCTAGGTTCAAGGATTTTGAGCATTACTTTGCTAGCATGTGAAATGAATTAATTGTGTGGTAGTTTGAACATTCTTTGGCATTGCCTTTCTGTGGGATTGGAATGAACACTTACCTGTCCTGTGGCCACTGCTGTATTTTCCAAATTTGCTGACATATTGAGTACATCTCTTTAACAGCATCATCTTTTAGGATTTTAAGTAGCTCAGCTGTCACCTCACTAGCTTTGTTCATAGTAATGCTTCTTAAGACCCATCTGACTTCACACTCCAGGATGTCTGGCTCTAGGTGAGTACTTTAAATAAATGTTTTAAAGCTACTGATTAGATCTGTGGGTTCATGATAGTAACTGCAAATATTCATTGTATTGTGAAAAGGTGATGGTTGCATTTTCTGGTTATTTGGATTCTGAATTGTGTTTTTTGGTTTAGTTTACTAAATTTTTTGATTTGATTTACTAAATTATTTTTTAGTAATACTTATTTACAAAAACTATATTTTAGTAATTTGTTTAAAAACTGGTTTAAAAGTTTGTGGACATATTGTCTATCACACAGCCAGTTTTTAATAATACAGGGAATTTTTGACATTTACAAATACTGCTTTAAAAAGATAAATATCTGAAAGGACCAGCACATTTAGAAGTTGCTCAGAAGTGTTTAATATAATGGCACATTGTATAATGAACTATTAACAGGAACTAGCAAAGAGAAACAGAAAATAGAACAAGGGCAGTGTGAAGTGACAAGCAATTGTGAGAGTCCCCATGGGGTTAGTAGTTTACTAGTATGAAATGCACGTGAAATTATATATTAAAATATTGTTACAATAGTATTATTTTGGATAAGAGCACCATCATTGATTGTTTTTAGGAGTGTGGTGATCCTAAAACATCCTTGAATTCTTACCATTCTCTTCTAAAACTCTCCTTTAAAAATTCCTGTTTTAAAAAATTGATAGAGATTACCTTCTCTCTCTCTCTCAGCATGGCTTACAAGGTCTTAGTTCCTCCATGGGGGATGGAACCTGGGTCCATGGCAGTGAAAGCAGGGAGCCTTAACTACTGGACCACCGGGAATTCCCAGTGTTGCCCTCTTATCCTTGTTTCAGTCCTACAGATCTGCCTTTAGAATACAACTATTTAGATGTTCACGCAACTACTGGGCAGCTTATCAAAATATCTTTCATATTCAAAATTTCAACCTTTTCAGAAGATATTTTTACTATCATGTTAGGTGGATTTCATTTATTTCTCAGTTAAGTTTCATCTGCTTATTTTTGGTTCACACCTTCCCAGGACACATCCTGTACTAGGCTTTCCTCTGAGATCACAGTAACATCTGCCTAGATTGACCTCACCACATTTTTTAAAAAATCCATTTATAGATAATTTACAGATATCTTCATGTCGCTTCCCTGATTTAAATATTGAAAAAAAAAACCTTCAATAATTTTACTGCTTGTTGGACATTATCTCAGATGTTTGCCCAATCATGTTAGACTTGTAGAGCTCTCTATGAAAGCTTTCTTTTCACCACTCTATTCTCTCAGGTTTCTTGCTGCAACAAAGGTCATTTGCCTCCTGAGTTTCTCATGACTTCATTTTCATCCTAGTGGGGCAGGACAGGCTAAATTCAGATAGCAGATCTGGTACTTACTTGCTTAGTGACCTTAGATTTCAGTTCAGTTCAGTCACTGAGTCGTGTCCGACTCTGTGACCCCATGAATCGCAGCGCGCCAGGTCTCCCTGTCCGTCACCAACTCCCGGAGTTCACCCAAACTCATGTCCATCAAGTCAGTGATGCCATCCAGCCATCTCATCCTCTGTCATCCCCTTCTCCTCCCAGCATCAGAGTCTTTTCCAATGAGTCAACTCTTCGCATGAGGTGGCCAAAGTATTGGAGTTTCAGCTTTAGCATCAGTCCTTCCAAAGAACACCCAGGACCGATCTCCTTTAGAATGGACTGGTTGGATCTCCTTGCAGTCCAAGGGACTCTGGAGAGTCTTCTCCAACACCACAGTTCAAAAGCATCAATTCTTTGACGCTCAGCTTTCTTCACAGTCCAGCTCTCACATCCATACATGACCACAGGAAAAACCATGGACCAAAGATGGTCCTTTGTTGGCAAAGTAATATCTCTGCTTTTGAATATGCTATCTAGGTTGGTCATAACTTTCCTCCCAAGGAGTAAGCGTCTTTTAATTAGAATTAGAGACAATAATACACAAATCCTGGAATGGAGTCTGGCCAGTGGGAAGGACTTTTAATCATATCCTCCTTGCATCCATTATGACCACAAGTCCACTGAGCTAGATTTGAATTCAACTCGCCCCCATTTTTTCACCTGTGTTGCCTGAGTACTCTACTCACATTTACATTCACTGCCTTGCTGCTTTGTGTCTTCTCTCCACAGCAGATTATAACATCATTTTGAGTTGTCTTCTAACCCCAGGGACCTCATGTACTGCATCCTGTGCACAGTAGCATTCAGTAAAAGATATTGCTTGGCAGGGAAATCAGCTGTGCAGTTTTCTCAAATTTACAAGAGGAAAAGACAGTTGTTATTGTCCATGCAATAAATTATTACTTAAATGACAAGAGAAACATTCTAGTCAAACAGTAATCTTACAAAGTTGATGGAGTGTCAGATGTGTAATAGAATAACTTTCCCAGTTAAAAACAGAGCATCCCTCTGTATTAATACTTTTTTCATCTTTTCTCATAATCATTTATTTTTCTTTTCTAAGAGACATGTGAGAAGACCAAATCTCTGTAGTTAATTCCTTTAACCACCAGATGCAAGCACCGCATTGGGCATTCTCAGAAGGCATCACTAATGGTAGGTAGACTCCTAACAGTATGTACAGAATACTCCCACAAGACAGATTGCCAGACTAGAAAGCAAAGAAATAGTACAAATTCTATTACACATAAATCCTTCACTAGTCACCCTTAAGGGTTTCATGAGATAAACACTGTGCATAATAATACCGTGCTTTATGCTGAAGAACATGTCCGTGCCTTGATCAATTAGGAAAAGATTTAACCTACGTTAAATCAACTTATTTTCATATAAGCTCTGGAAATCTCCATGAATATGTAAGAACGTGTAGCAGTTGTATAAGCTGGTGTTCTGAAATTTGAGATTTCATTCTTTAAATCAGTTGTATTTCTTCCCCTGGTGGCTCAGACAGTAAAGAATCTGCCTACAATGTGAGAGACCTGGTTTTGATCCCTGGATGGGGAAAATCCCCTGGAGAAGGGAATGGCTATCCACTCCAGTATTCTTGCCTGGAGAATTCCATGGACAGAGGAGCCTGGTGGGCAACAGTCCATGGGATTGCAAAGAATCGAACACGACTGAGTGACTAACACTTCTTTCATTACAAAAGTAGCAAGTGGAAAGTTTCAAAAATGAAGTAGGAAAAACAAAAACATACTACCATGCCCAAATATGGACTACTACATTTAATGTACTTTTGGCTGTGCTGGATCTTCATTGCTTGCTCAGACTTTCTGTGGTTGCGGTGACTGGGTGCCGCTCTCTAGTTGCAGCGCTCAGGCTTCTCACTGCAGTGGCTTCTCTGGTGGTGGAGCACAGGCTCTAGGGCGTGCAGGCTTCAGCAGTTTCAGCTCCTGGGCTCTAGAGCCCAGGCTCAATAGTTGTGGCCCACAGCCTTGGTTGCTCCACAGCATGTGGGATCTTCCTGAATCGGGGATGGAGCCCTGCATTGGCAGGCAGACTCCACCACTGAGCCTCCAGAGAAGCCCCCTGGACTAATCCTTTTTAGAATTTACCTTCTTTTACTTTTTTCCTCTGTGTCTATTATTTTAAAATTTAGTTTATTTAAAAATTGTATTTTTCTTTGGAAGGTGTAATGGGAGTAATGAATGCTATAAGGAGTTGCAAATTTAAGTATCAAAATCTAGGGACTTCTGGGGGTCCAGTGTTTAACACTCTACACTTTCACTGCAGGGAGTGTGGGTTCAATCCCTGGTTGGGTAAACTATGATCTCACCCTGGTTGTGATGCAGCCAGAATTTTTTTTTTTAAAGTATCAAAGTCTAGGTAAGATATACCAGGAAACTCCTGCTAAAGGCATTTCTATATAATGAAGTCACTCAGTCGTGTCTGAAAAGTCACTCAGTCATGTCTGACTCTTTGCAACCCCATGGACTGTAGCCTACCAGGCTCCTCCATCCATGGAATTTTCCAAGCAAGAGTACTGGAGTGGGTTGCCATTTCCTTCTCCAGAGGATCTTCCTGACCCAGGGATCGAACCCAGGTCTCTCATGTTGCAGGGAATGCTTTACCAGCTGAGCCACCAGGGAAGCTCTTTCTTTTCCTTTTGAAAATAGAAAAACTAATTATTTTAAAATTGAGACACTTGTCACTTTTAAAAAATTGGTACCTATAAATTAGTTCTTCCTCAGTCTTGTCTCATTTAAACTATTATTTGTTTAGCATGTTTCAGGGGGCATATCGACACTTACGTCCAACTTCTCTGCCCTGTGACTAGAAATTCAACGTTAAGAGGTTGCATCAATCAAGGAACGAGGGTTAGGGCTATTAGTTTTCCAATTCCTGGAAGAGGCAAATTCTTCTTCTATGTTTCAAAAGCACTTTGAAATCAATAAGACATTATTTAGGACAAAAGGCCCTTCACTATATCAGCATTTCCCAAAATGTGTTTAGAAATCTAGATAAGTCAGTTCTAAGAGATGCTGCTGCTGCTGCTGCTGCTGCTAAGTCGCTTCAGTCATGTCCGACACCGTGCGACCCCAAAGACAGCAGCCCACCAGGCTTCCCCGTCCCTGGGATTCTCCAGGCGAGAACACTGGAGTGGGTTGCCATTTCCTTCTCCAATGCATGAAAGTGAAAAGTGAAAATGAAGTCGCTCAGTCGTTCCTGACTCTTAGCGACCCCATGGACTGCAGCCCACCAGGCTCCTCTGTCCATGGATTTTCCAGGCAAGAGTACTGGAGTGGGGTGCCATTGCCTTCTCCGTCTAAGAGATGGCACTAGCCTAAATTATTCAAGCAAAGGCTCCATGGATGAGTCTGTTGGAGGAATCCACTTTTTTCCTGCATGATTTCTCAGACCCTTTACTACATTAGTATGCATTGGGAATTTTCCAAAGATTTTTTTGTATATATGGTATGTTTTTTGTCTGATTTTTTTTTGTGTTTGATTTTTTGTGTCAGAAAGGAAATGGCACCCCACTCCAGTGTTCTTGCCTGGAGAATCCCAGGGACAGGGGAGCCTGGTGGGCTGCCGTCTATGGGGTTGCACAGAGTCGGACACGACTGAAGTGAATTAGCAGCAGCAGCAGGCATACTTTTCATCCATTATCTGCCCCATGCACAAACTAATTTGGATGAGTATATGTCATATAACATATATGTCATATACGTCTCTCCTGGAAGGGCTATCTAGGCTTTGAAGAGTTATTGCAATATTATTGCCTCATAAAAGGTCATTAGATTTGGTCTTTCCCAGGCTTTGTTTGATGACAACCAGTTCTTTCTGGTATGTGGACTTTGTACACTGGTGTAAGTATGTGTTTTCAAAGTAACATAATGGAAAGAGCAGCACTCATTATTTATAGGAATATTAATTCTTTATTGAGAATCAGAAATATTCTGATTTTTACTGAATTCAGAGGTAGTCATGGCCCCTACCCAACAAGACTTTATAGTCTTAGACAATTTGTATGTTTTAATTTCTTAATTATAGTACAAAAGAAAGTCACTGAGAAAACTTGTAAAATCATCTTATGCAACATCTATAAAAGGCTATGGAGTAGTTCATATGCTAAAGTATGATATAACAATTTATGATCAATACAGTACAATGTCTACTTATCAGTGATATAATGTAAAAGTCTGTAATGAAATTAAAGTGTCTCCCCAAATTTCTGCTTTAGGTGCTGTGAAGTTTTTTCTCTTGAACCAAAATTTTCTCCCCTTCCACCCTGTCTAAATCAGTCATAAAATAGGCATCAACTGTATTATCACTGTGTAGAATAAGAACCAAATTTCTCAATAAGCAACTTTCCCTGTTACAGTGAGACAATATGCTATGTTCGTTTTTCTGTATTCCCTAGGAAAAGATATTTTGTTTCCAGATCGTATAGAACTTTCAATTTAAGAACTAAAGCAACTCACTTTCCATGAGGAATACACAGCACTCAGAAATCTGCTTACCGCAGTTGCTATATTTTTCTGTTTGATAACCACCCAACCCCCTTAACCTAATTCGTATACATAATGTTTTAAGTATAGCAGTTTGCTGGAGCATTTAGTTCATTTATTCAATTCTCACCGTGTGCTAGGATTTGAGAATAAATAAATTTTCCAAACAAATTAAGTAGACCTTGGTCTCAAAGACCTCACACTCTACCAGAGAAAATCAGCCATGGAAGTAGAAGATCATAATACAGTGTGGTAAGTCCCATAACAGAAGTAACCTGTGTAATTTGGGAGCAAAGAGGCAGGGGTCCTCAGATCAACGGGTTAGTGGGTGGCGCAGTGAAACTGAGAAATGAAATGGACAACCGTCAGCAAAGGTTTCCCAAGGGAATTGAAACCTGAACTGAGGTTTCCTTTTTCTTTTTAAAGGGAATCATCGATCTTTAAGTTTTCTTTGTTTACTCTTAACAGACTAGTCTTTATTTCTGTTGTAGTTTCACATCAACAAGAAAGATGTAATTTACATAGCCTGTATGCCTTGAAACCTTCACTTTGTAGAGTACATGATCACAAAGCACCTTATGAAACATTGTTTTAATATGTAATAGTTACTATCTTTATACATAAGACCATTTTAACCAGTTTGAGTATACAATTCACTGGCATTAAATACTGTACAATGTTGTACAACCATCATCACTATTTTCAGAACTTCCTTACCTTAAACAGAAACTCTGCACCCAATAGACAGCCTTAACTGAGGTTTAAAGGTGGAGTGGGAAAGAAAATGTAGTGGGTCAGAATGGCACTGCCAGACACAGGGAACACTCACGGCATGTTCTGTGTGTAGGAACTACATGCAGTTGATTGCTGATTGTTTTTATAGCCCCTTTCCCTACTGCTACATGGAGGTTGCGTTTGAAGAGGAGAAGGCTGGGAGCAAGAGACCAGTAAAGCTGTTGCTGTGGTTCAGGTGAGTTATGATGGCCTAAATCTGGTGGTCTTAGTAGCCATCAAGACAACGTAGAATCAGTCAACACAAATAACAATCTTTATTGTTATTTGAAGTCTTTGCTATTTGATAACATGTGAAAGGAATGATTTCATATTTGAATTTGAATAATAATAATTTGAATCCTTTAAAATTCCTTTCATATTGTTATTTGATAACAATCTTTGTTATTTGTTATTGTAAATGAAAGTCAGGGACTGACTGAATAGAGGGGATGAAGGAGCAGGAGGAGGTATTAAGGGGGACTTCCAGGTTTTTAGTTTGGTGCTATCAGTAACTGAGACAGAGAATGCAGGAGGAAAAGCAGCTCTGGTGAGAAAAGTATGTACAGTTTTTCAACATGATGAGTTTGAGGTATTTATGGGTCACACCCAGGTAGATGTGTCCAGTGGGCAGTCAGACCTGAGTCTGAAGTCCGGCCTTTGGGGATCATCAGCATAACTGAGGACTGTGGCATCCGGTTTCAGAAAGGCAGGGACCCTTACTTAACCTATTATTTTGGGGGCTCTGTAGACAAATTTGTCATCCCATCAGGTCTGTATTTTCTTGGGCTTCTGGGACATGGTTGCCTATTTTCTCTTACATTTCCTTAGAACATTGGCAGAACTTAATATTCCCAGTCCTATATCATTTCTCCCTGTACTGAAAATTATATATGGCACCATCTCTTCACACAGAGCACCCATGGCAAGGTCTTGCATGTCTTAATAGTATGCTATATGCTCATTCAGCTGTGTCCAACTCTGCCACCTTTTGGACTGTAGCCCCGCCAAGCTCCTCTGTCCATGGGATTTTTCAGGCAAGAATACTGGAGTGGATTGCCATTTCCTCCTCCAGGGGATCTTCCCGACTCATGTATGTAATAGGTAATCAATAAATATTCATCTTCATCGCTTATATTCAAATGGCTGGCTGTATACAAAATTAGTTTTCTTTTTTTTCCCCTTGCAGGAACTTTTTTTAGCTTCTCAAGTTTAACTTCTTATAAATTTCTAAGACCACTTCAAGATTAAGTGTAAGTGAGCAGTACTTGATGGGCAGGTATCTTCCATATTAAGACTAAATCATTCCTTTCATTATCACCATACATTGCTCATTGCAGGATTTGAAAACAAACATTTCTCTTCTTAGGGAAGGATCATGGAATTTATCCAATCAAGGTCCCACAGAGGGAGTTAAGAGTTGCAGTAACCTGGCATGATTAATCCCTGATTCCAGGTGATGATGGGGGTTGAGTTTCACATTTTGCTTTATTTGAACAATATGTGAAAAAGAGTCACTAAAAATAAGAACAGACTGGGTTTTGTTGCAGCTGAGTGGCCTTGCAGTTCACTGTAAAGAGGAATCCTGGGACATAAAGGATTTGATTCTGAGATATGATTCAATTGCCCTCTGAATGGAAGTAAAATATCCTTTTTAAGAGCACTGAAGTTCTGGGATTTGGGGGGAATAGTCACCTTTGTGAGATGTGGATCATGTCCAGGGACTGTAACCTGAGAGGAAACGAGAAACAGTTATCTGAGTGATTTCAGATGTTTTGTGGTGCCAGCACTGAAAACACTGATATCCACCACTAAAATGCAGCCTTTATGAAACACATGTAACAACCTGCCAGGTCTCCCTGGGTGTTAAAAACAGCTTCAGTCCTGCTTGCTGAATGAATTATCCTGTTGATACGGAGTACTGTTGTTAATGCCGTTGCCGAGAATTACAAAGTGAAATAAAGACAGTTCCTTTATCTGGAGATGTCAGAATTCAAAAGCAACAGACTGATTTCTGTCCCCATCATTTATCACGGATTGCAAAGGTAAAAGAGTTGACTGTTTCTCTTTGTCCCAATCTCTACTTACTATCCTGATTCGGAATCAAGATTATTTATAAGTGGAAATCTTTTCTCAAATTTATTCCATTTTCCTGAAACTGATTTTATATATTTCTGTATATATATAATGTTATTGCTTCCTTAAAAAGCTTTGATTTTACCTGGTTTTGTCCATGAATCTGAATCTTCAGCTAGATTTATCTTTTTGGTGGAGGAAATGATCAGGAAAATAACGACAAATGCTAAACTATGGACTGTTATTTACTGAGAAATGCTTTCATTATATATGGTAGAGGGAGAAGAGAATGGGGAATAACATTTACATGACCACTAACTAGCCTGTATTTAGTTATTCATCTCCGCTTCCACAGTCTTACCTTCGCCTTTTGTCCTAGAGTTAGTAACGAAAGCTGATTTGTGCTGTGTTAGTCTCACTAATTGGAAATCAACGATTTATAACTTTAAATTGTATTAGAGTATGGTTGATTTACAAGTGTTTAGTTTCAGGTGTACAGCAAAGTGAACCTGTTATACGTATACATAGATCTAAGATGTGGCTTATTTATGGGATTGCATAAAAACAATTTAGATTCACCACAAGGAAAACCCTTTTTTTTTCATATAATGAAAATGTCCCAGGAAAAAAAGGGCCTTTTTTAGGCAAAGATTCACAGTGAGTTGGGTCTTTCCAGTTCTGTCTATCTCCTCGGTAGGAGGAGAGACACTCAAGAAAAGGATGTGTGCTGGGCACTTTGGGGATAACCCCTGGATCGGGAAGATCCCCTGGAGAAGGAAATGGCAACCCACTCCAGTATTCTTGCCTGGAAAATACCATGGATGGAGAAGCCTGGTGGGCTACAGTCCACGGGGTCGCAAAGAGTCGGACACGACTGAGCGACTTCACTTTCACTTTCTTTCACTTTCTGGAGCGGGAGTTTTTAATCCTACAGAGTTTTACAAACTGAAAATCATGCCTTTTTTTTATGTCCTAAAGACAAAGTAACTACAAAGCCAGTTTTTACTACAGAATAAATGACTACCTTCTCAGGAATAGCTCTGTATGGAAGGTATGCTATGGCTGGCATTAGACCCACTAAACAAACTAGATATAACTTGACATTCTAGATAAAGCCACGTCAAAAAGGAAGAGGCACAATCTGGCCTACTAAATCAGCTACTTATTCATTTAGCTGATTTGTATAAACCCACTCAGCCTCAAACTAGGCCATGTATCCTTACAGAAGAAAAGCCTCAGAACCATTCATCTAAATAGAATTAAAATCTGGAATTTTACTTGGATTGATTGAAAAACTGACCTTCATCTGCTTATGAGAAGGCTGCAAAAATACGTGTTACTTAATATGCTGGTAGACTTTGTGGATCACATTTTATTTGTAATGAATCCTAAGGAACTTGTGTCCCAATCAGTTCATGGAATAGGTGTTAAACTGGTATTTCATGAAGCTTGGAAGAACTTTGACTATGTTGGTTGTTGTTATAGGGTTTGTTCCATTTTTTATCACGAGAAATGTGATCTGGCTTCTATTTTAAAAATTTCCAGTTGGGGAAGAAACATGATTTTGAGTTTGTTTTTATTATTGCCACTTTACGCTCTCCCTCTGACAGATGCAGATCTGACACTGACTTTTTATTCTGTACTGATGGATCTCCTTTTGCATATTCCAGACTTACTTTTACATCCTTTCTAGGTGAGTAAGTATTGTGTTCTATAGTATTTTAATAACAGTAACTAGCATTGTATACTTACCTCTATTACATAGGATCCAGGCAAGAGGAGGAGGTAATACTCTCCAAATTTGTTGGTTCTATAGGGGCAGATATGTTTTCTGTCTTGGACTTCTACAGTTACATTGGATAATGGAGTCTGGTTCTGATCAAAAACTTGGCCCTTTACACCTGCAAGACAAAAAAAGAATTGTGTTAACACCACATTTTATGGCATAAGAAAAAAAATCTTATAATTGTTTAAGAAAAATAAGCCCAATATTTATTAGCTATTCTGAGTTAATAGAGTATTTGAGGAGGGATGGTAAACTTTAAAAAAAAAAATTGAGATAAAATAAAAATATATTAGCTTTAGGTATACAACATTGCTAAATATATGTATGTACTGTGAAATATTCACCAAAATATGCTCAGTTAACATAGTTACACTTTTTTCTTGTGCTGATAACTTTTATTTTACTTTCTTATCAAATTTCAAGTATACCATACAGTATTAACTATATTTACCATGCTGTACACTACCTCCCCAGGACTTATTTCAACATACCACATTTTCTGTATCTATTTATCCATCTGATTAAGTTGCTTCCATTTCTTTTGGATAAATACCCTTAAGTAGAATTACTGGATCATATAGTAGTTCTATTTCTAGTTTTTCTTAGAAGCTCCATACTGTTTCCATAGTGCTGCACCAATTTACATTCCTATCAATAGTGCAGAAGGGTTCTCTTTTCTCCACATCCTTGCCAACACTTGTTACTTCTTGTCTTTTGACAACAGCCATTCTAACAGGGGTAAGGTGATATCTCTTATTTGTCTTTAACTTTTGACATATTAATTACAATATGTCTTGATGTGGGTCTCTTTTGGTTTATTTGGAATTCTCCAGGTTTCCTTGATCTGGATGTCTGCTTCCTTCTAGGAAGTTCCAGGCTAGGGAACTTTTGAGCCTTTTTTTCCCTTCAAGTAAGTTTTCTGTTTCTGCACCTTCGGGGACTCCTATAATGTAAATGTTGGTCTGCTTGATGTTGTCGCATAAGTTCTTTAACACGTCTTCACTCTTTTTCATTCTTTTTCTTTTTGCTGCTCTGATTGGATGAATTCCATTGTCCTGTCTTTGGATTTACTTACCTTTCTCCTGTCTCATCTAGTGTGTTGTTGAACCCCTCTACTGTATTTTTAAGCTCCATGATTTCTATTTGGTACTTTCTTATATTTTCTTTCTATTGAAATTATTTTGTTCATGCATAGTTCTGCTGAACTCAGTGAGCATCTTTATGACCACTACTTTGAACTCTATCATGTACATCACTTACCTCTATTTCATTAAGCTCTTTTCTGGGGTTTTATCTTGTTCTTTGATTTGGAATGTAGTTCTCTGTGCTGACACTGTGTTGGTTTATATGCATTAGATAAAACAACTATCACTCCCAGTCTTGAAGGAGTGGGTTCATGTAAGAGATGAACTTACTATTCAACCCTGCCCCAGCTCTGGGTTTTGTCTCAAATCTTTGTGATTACCCAAGCTGCTTACTTTAGTCTTAATGACTCCCATAGTTGAGAGTATGCCAAGACCTGTTAGTGTCTCAAAGGGGAATATTTTGCACAAAGGTTCAGGTATACTGGAAGCCAAACCCTCAGACAGCAGCTTTGAAGGTATACAAATACCTCTCTTTCAGGGAAGGCTGGGAGATGAGTGTTTCTGTCTATTGCCTTTGCACTGAGCCCTGGGGTGATAGCCAGTTAAGAACCATTTCTTTGTTTGATATCATCTCTTTGAACTCGTGAGAATCAGGCTATCAAAGAAAGTGTTCTCTGGGTAGTAGCCACAAAAGCCAAGGGGCTAGATGGGTATACAAGCTCCTTTCTTGAAGACAAGTTGAGAGTGAAGATGGTGCCCAATGACATCTAGAGATGATTGTAGTCAGCCACTAGATGTAAATTTAATTAGAAGCCTGCTCCTTAGGCCACAACTATGAAGATAAACTAATAGTCCTCTTTCACCAAAAGACTGTTTTTACTGCTGCCTCTCCCACTGTGTCCTGGGTGTAGCTGGTTAAGAACTCCTTTTCTGTTTGTTACAGTCCTGTGGGATCCATCAACACAAGCCCTGCTGGTCAAACAGAACCAGGAAATGAAGGGGTGGCCCCTGGGTGGCAACTGTAGAAAACAGGGCACCAGACAAGTGCACAAACTCCTTTCCAGGAGACACTGGGATCCTGCAGGGAGGTGGAGGGACAGGGCAAAGATGGCAGCCTCCATCTCTGGAGAGTATTTCAGCTGACCCCTAGATATGTGTTAAATGAAATGACTGCCCCTCCGGCTGAAGCTTTCAGACAGGCAACTAGGCTTCTTTCACAGAAAGACTGGGCACTTTTCCATCAGCTGCCTTAGCACTAGGTCCTGGGGGATAGCCAGGTAAGTCTGTGTGATTCCTTGAAGAACTGTTTTTCAGTTTGCTATAGCTTTGTGGGTCTCATGGATGCATGCCCTCTCATTTTCAAAGCTATGTGTTTCAAGAGGCTCTGGAAGGAACCAGTCCTGCTGACACCTGGACTTTAGCCCAGTGAGACTGGTATTGAACTTCTAACCTTTAGAACTGCACATTTAAATTCACTGTTATTAGAGAGGAGACAAGATGGTGGAGTAGAAGGACAAGAGCTCACCTCTTATGGAAACACCACTGACAAAAAAAAAACCCTGGAATCTACCAAGAGATACCCTACCTTCAAAGAAAAAGAAGAAGCCACAATGAGACAGTAGGTGGGAGGTACAATCCTGATAAAACCAAATCCCATACACGTTGGGTGGGTGACCCATAGGCTGGAAAATGATTATACCACAGAGGTTCTATAGGATTGAAAGTTCTGAGCTCCATATCAGGCTCCCCAGCCTGGGAGTTGGGCAATGGAGAGGAGTCGTCCCTAGAGAATCTAGCTTTCAAGGCCAGTGGGGTTTGATAGCAGGAATTCCACAAAACTAGGGGAAACAAAAATTCCATTATTGGCAGGCACGCACAGGATCTCATATGCACCAGGACCCAGGAAAAAAGCAAAGACCAAATAATCGACTGGGCCAGACTTACCTGCCAGTATTGCAGGGTCTACCGTGGAGGTGGGGGTGATGGCTGTGGCTCACTGCGGGGACAGGGACACTGGCAGTGGTAGTTCTGGGGAATTTTCATTGGCACGAGCCCTCTGGAAGGCTGCCATTTTCTCACCAAGACTTGTCCCCACCCAAAAGCCTGTAGGCGCCAATGTTGGGAAGCCTCAGGCCAAATAATCCCTCACCCATCAGCAGACAGACTGTTTAATGTCTTCTTGAGCACACAGCTGCCCACTAACCACACCCCCTGACACAGCCCTGCCCACCAGAGGGACAGAACTCATATCTACCCACCAATGGGCAAAAATCAGTCCCTCACACCTGGAAGCCTGTACAAGCCTCTTAAACAGCCTCATCTACCAGGAGGCCAACAGCAGACGCAAGAAGAGCTACAACCCTGCAGCCTGTTGAATGGAGGCTGCAATCACAGAAAATCAGACAGAATGGCAGAGAACTATGTCCCAGATGAATGAACAAGGTAAAATGCCAGGACAAAAACTAATTGAAGGGGAGATAGGCAATCTGCCTGAAAAAGAATTCTGAGTAATGATAGAAAAGATAATCCAAGATCTCAGAAGAAGAATGGAGGCATAGATTGAGAAGATACAAGAAATGTTCAACGAAAAGCTACAACTAAAGAACAAAGAGATCAAAAATCACAATCACTGAAATGAAACAGTACCCTAGAAGGAATCAATGGAGTAACAGGCAGAAGAACGGATGAGTAAGCCAGAAGACAGAATGGTGGAAATAGACTGTTGTAAGAGACAAAGACGGACACTACACAATGATCAAGGAATCAATCTAAGAAGATAAGACAATTGTGAACATATAGGCACCCAGCCTAGGACCACCTCAATATATAAGGAAATACCAACAGCCATAAGAGGAGAAATTGACAGTAATAGTAGGGGACCTTAATACCCCACTTTCATCACCAAACAGATCGGTTAGAGAATCAATAAGGAAACATAGACTTTAAATGGTACATTAGACCAAGGAGTATTCTTGACACCTTGAAATTTCAAGAATACAGTTAATAAAAGGCCATATATATTTTAAGACTCCACTCATTTTAAATCATGTTTTCCCATCTCAGTTTGTCTACTTTGTTGACAAATGTTATCTTAATGACATAAATGAGAAGAGGCCACAAAGATAAAAGTTATTAAATTCCATATTTCCTTCTCATTTTTTTTCAATGTAATCAAATGTAAATCTCCACTTTGATTTTTTCCTCTTTTGCATTTAAAAAAAAAATAGGTTCCATTTATACTTATTCCTACTAGAGTTAACCTTTGGACAATGCAAGTGTTAGAGACATCAACCCTCCACACAGTTGAAAATCCACATACAGCTTTATGGTTTGCTCTCTCAGCACTGGCAGAGTCCACCAACCATGAACTGGGTATTACTAGAGTACATATTTAATGAAAAAACAAAACCAGTCCCCAACTCCACCCCACGCATATAAGTGCATTCATGCAGTTCATACATGTGTTGTTCAAGGGTCATATGTATCCTTTTGATCTTCAGGTAGTACTCAACTGTTAAACATCAGTCATAATTTAGTAACCTGATTCTGTATTTATTCATTGAATTTTGGTGGCATTGTTTTTTTGAAGAGAGATTTCCATCACGTCCCAAGTCACTAAACATTCCCAAGCCTCAATTCCATCACCTATAAAATGGGCATAATATGTATATACCTTCCAGGATTGTCATGAAGATCAAATACAAGAGGAGGATCAACAAATATTAATCCGTTTCTTAATCCTTCTCTTTCTTATTTGGATAGGAAAAATGATACAAAGGAATAGAAAGACCCCAGCTGTGTAAGTCTGAAGTTGAATAGATATACTACATAAATTGCTGGGATCTCAATTCAACTTTGTTCCTCAGGAGCAAGAATATGTGAGGAAAGAAGCTCTGCTTAGATCTTCCTTTCTTAGGGCTCTGAACTAGCTCATAGTCTTCCTACCACTTGGAAAATCTGCATTTACGCAAGATAGCTTGTGGTACTGGCAGTATGTGTGTTGGCATCTTTTGTATTTTTCATCTTCAAAACCAAAAAAAAAAAAAAAAACCCAACCCCAAAGCTCATAGAAAAGTAAGCTATCTTTGAAATTGACTTTATACCATCCTTTAACATCTAAGATAATGCTAGAATAAGACTCAGGATGTTTGAAACTATCACAACATTGTTGATTGGCTATACTCCAATATAAAAAAGTTTAAAAAGATTCAGGATGCAAGGCAGAATATACCAAGAAAAAAATTCCATGGTACTTTAAAATAATCAGCAAACAGTAATCAAAACAGCATGGTACTGGCACAAAAACAGACATATAGATCAATGGAACAGAACTGAGAGCCCAGAAATAAACCCACCAACCTATGGTCAATCTTCAACAAAGGAGACAAAAGAAATATACAATGGAGAAAAGACAGTCTCTTTAGCAAGTGGTGTCGGGAAAGCTGGACAGCTGCATGTATATTAATGAAGTTAGAACACACACCATACACAGAAATAAACTCCAAATGTCTTAAAGACTTAAATATAAAACATGACACTATAAAACTCCTAGAAGAGAACATAGGCAAAACATTCTCTGATGTAAATCACAGCAGTTTTCTTAAGTTTCCCAAGTCAATAGAAATAAAAACAAAAACAAATGGGACCTAATCAAACTATAAGCTTTTGCACAGCAAGGGAAATCATAAACGAAAAGACGACTGGGAGAAAATATTTACAAATGATGCGACTGACAAAGGATTAATCTCCAGAATATATAAACAGCAGGGCTTCCCTTATAGCTTAGTTGGTAAAAAATCTGCCTGCAATGCAGGAGACCTGGGTTCAATTCCTGGGTCGGGAAGATACCCTGGAGAAGAAAATGGCAACCCATTCCAGTATTCTTGCCTGGAGAATCCCATAGACAGAGGAGCCTGGCAGGCTACAGTCCATGGGGTCACAAGAGTCGGACACGACCTAGTGACTAAACCTCCTATATAAACAGCTCATACAACTCAAAAAGATTTAACAAAATGGGCAGAACTAGACAGTTCTCCAAAGATGACGTACAGATGGCCAACAGGCATAAAAGGATGCAAATCAAAACTACAATTAGATACCATCTCACCCTGGTTACAGAAAAGGCGATGGCACCCCACTCCAGTACTCTTGCCTGGAAAATCCCATGGATGGAGGAGCCTGGTAGGCTGCAGTCCATGGGGTCTCTAAGAGTTGGACAGGACTGAGCGACTTCACTTTCACTTTTCACTTTCATGCATTGGAGAAGGAAATGGCAACCCACTCCAGTGTTCTTGCCTGGAGAATCCCAGGGACGGGGGAGTCTGGTGGGCTGCCATCTATGGGGTTGCACAGAGTCGGACATGACTGAAGCAACTTAGCAGCAGCACCCTGGTTAGAATGGCCATCATTAAGTCTACAAATAACAAATGCTGGAGAGGGTATGGAGAAAAGGAAACCTGCCTACAGTGTTGATAGAAATGTAAGTTGGTGCAGTCTCTATGGAAAACAGTATGCAGATGCTTCAAAAAACTGAAAATAGTATTGCTATATAATCCAGCAATCCCACTCCCTGTCATGTATCCAGACAAAACTATAATTCAAAAAGATACATGTATCCCTGTGTTAACAGCACTATTCACAAAGGTCAAGACATGAATGTCCTTTGGCAGATGAATGGATAAAGAAGATGTACATACATACAGACCACAGACAGAACAGTTGCCAAGGGGTAGGTGGTGGGACAGGGATGTCCTGGGGGTTGGGGATTAGCAGATGCAAGCTGTCTAGAATGGATAAACAACAAGGTCCTACCAGGAACTATATTCGATATCCTGTGATAAATCAGAAAGGAATATAAAAAATATATAAAACTATATGTTATATATACATATATAAAACTGAGTCACTTTGCTGTTCAGCAGAAATTAAGACACTGTAAATCAATTATACTTCAAATTTAAAAAAAGTTAGCATTTCCTTCTTGGCTGGAAATGGTTGTTACGCTTTAACAGAACAGATCTGAATTTTTTGACAGCCTATGAACAGTGTTTTTGGATGACCTTAGATACCCACACAGCCCCCCTATATCATCTGTGAAACTGAAGAAAGATTTCCAGGGACCTATAGTCTGCCTATCCTCAAGTATGGGGAAACGAAGAGTAATTTGGATTCAGGTCAGTTGCTCAAGTCTTCATATTTGAGTTTGACTTTCATTCAATGTCCTCTAAAGATTAAAAGATTCATTTCTATATACCCCTTACCCAAACCTAGAGACAGTAGTTCAAGTTGGGAATATCTGAACATCACTGTTACGAACAAACACAGACCATGCTTAACTACAGAATTTCTATTAGAGGATAACCCCATACCACCAGCCAATTGTAAGCTACCTTTTGATCTTATATGTCTGTTCAATACTCTGTCCAGGCACCGCCAAACTTTTCACTTACAAGTGATTGTTTTACCAAAAGAGATGATTTATTTTGATATGTTAAAATTGAAAATGGGGAAAAAATTAAAAAGACCAGTAGATCCAAAGATTTTCAGATAAAAGTCAGCACTATGACATCAGGAGAACAAAAGGCAAAATTTTGAAAAAAGTTCATGTAATAGGCAAAGGAGAATGAAATCTGAGACTTAAATTTTGTGGCCACACCTGGAAATGAGGGGGAGAAATAAATGTACATCCCTTGGGGATGTATCAAGTTCCGTGGATGAAAAGCACATTCTGGGCAAGAACTGGCCAGAGCGCAGTCTGAGCTGGTGGTTTTCAGGGGACTGTTCATTCCCATGTCCCCACCTGATGAGCACAGGTGTCACTGACTTTGGATCCCATGACAGATGCATTATCCGTGTCTCTCAGGCTTCTGGCACTCAGCACATACCAGATTCTCTCGGGCCCAGGTTGCTGGGCCTAGGTTTCTGGGTGCTGTGGGCACCCCCTAACCTCTGGATTCAGCTCTGCTCTAAGGAGTTCAGGGGAGAGGACAGCAGCAGATAATGTTATGTCTTGCTCATCTTTACTTCTCCCCAGAGAGGGAATGTTTGGGACATTCCAGGTCCCTAGAATTCAGACTCACCTTAATGTCTGCCTTACCCTCATCTCAGCCTGAGCCTGGTCAACCCTCTTAAGCTTGACAACACAGCAACAAAGAGCCTGAGTTTAGACTGAGGTTGGAGGTGAGATTTAATTGAAAGAACGACCAATCAGAACCTTAGAATAAGCTGGGGTGAGGCAAGGCGTATGCTGTTAGTCCCAGCTATCAGTTGACTAAAAACAGTCGAGGCAAGTGACTTGGCAAGATTTCACACAGGCAGATAACAGAACAGCTTAGGCTTTACCCAGGCTCCTGCCCTCTAGACCAGTGTGGTCCTCAACCCTTTCATCACCACAGACAGGTTTCATAGAAGACAATTTTTCTACAGACCAGGGGTGGAGGGATGGTTTTGGTATGAGTCAAGCGCATTGCATTGGTTGGGGACCCCTGCTCTAGACTAGGTTCTTCCGTTAGAGCAAGAGGCCTTTCCTTCCCAGACCAGGACGACTTACCAGAGTCTTTGACCCACCTGGAAATCTCAGATCTTAGCATCATAGCAAGTGGTGAAACTGAACCAATGAATGTGATGCACCTTGACAAACCTCAATAATTTTCTTAAACCAGAGCAATAATGGTAAAGAAATGTTTGTTTCCATTATCCACAAATATACTCTTTGGCTTCCCACTCGGCACCAATATGGAGAGAACCTCTCTATCAGGTAAGAGTAACCATGCTGTATCAGTACAGCGGATGCATGTTGATGTATGGCAAAACCAATACAATATTGTAAAGTAAAAAAAAAAAAGTATTTTGAAATAGGGTTTCATTATTAAACTAGGGAGGAAAACAAACAAACACCTGTCTTACACCACAAGGGGGCAGTGTTGATGTATTAATATACATTAATACATATGGTTTAAGTGAACTGTGCGCATCTGATTATAGGGACACGCAGATAGATGAATATTCTTTATAAAATCTAGTTAAATGGACTTGTAAATGCTTTAAATTAATAACAATAATGCTTAGGCCATAATTTGTATGTTATTTAACAGTTTACAAAGCTCCTTCGCTGACAATATTATTTTAGCATTATATTTCAGAGCCCACCTTAATGGGGCCCAGTAGTACCGTAATCTTTCCAGCTAGTCTGAAATTCATAGAGTGTATTTTGTGTTCCGTCGCATTCCCAGTTTTACTCTTATAAAGGAGGAATTTTTAGAGTTTACACTAAAAGATTGGTATAGGTAGAAGCTACAGCCAAAGTAGAAATGTGCCTTGTGAAGAAAGTCAAAAGGAGAAACACCAGAACAGAGTCTGGTGACATAATGAAAAAGGAAAAAGACCCAATAATAAGCTCAATAAAAATTATTAAGATGCTGGTTAAAGTACACTAAGATGCTGGTAATACTACATTTTGTAATATCCCCCATCAACCTACTCCATTAATGTCTCAGCCAGTTAGATGCAGTCCTGCCAATTCAAAAATATTATTTCTGGGAACTTCCTGGGTGGTCCAGTGGCTAAGACTCTGTGCTCCCAATGCAGGGGGCCTAGACCCCACATGCACACAAGAGTTCGCATGCCACGACTAAAGATCCTGCGTGCCACAATTAAGACCCAGTGCAGCCAAATAAATAAAAATAAATATTAAAAAATACATAATTTTTCTGTACTTGTGTTTTGGGATGGCAAGCGGTTGGGGGTCAAGTAGGAAAGGGGGAAGGATATCCACGTTCGGGATGTATGGCCAGGAGAAGCTTCTGATTGTCCCTGCACTCAGCCCTGTACCCCTCAACTACCCCATCTCTTTGCAGCAGGTGGGAAGCTTTGGTGTGAAGCATGCAGAAATTCCAGGAATTCTGCAATTATGCAATAGGTCCATGATGAAAACTTCTTCAACACACACACACTCCACTTTTGGTTTCATATGGTAGCATAACTGTTACTCGAATTCTTGATGCTTTGCTTCCCCCAACTGTTCTGAATGGAGAAAAATAACACGGGCAATGCAGAAGAGCCTTCCACACCCTGCCCAAGGTTCCACCATCACCACAAGCGATGTGCTGTTCTCATGCAATGGTTTTCAAAGAGTAGTCGCTGGACCTGCAGCATCCGCATCACCAGGGAAGATGTCCATCATTCCAGACCCACTAAATCAGAAACTCTGAGGATGGGCCTGGCAATCCATGTTTTAACAAACCCTCCTGGTGAGTCTGTTGCACATGTCTGAGAAATGACTGCTCTTCTCACACCGTCCGCTCATCTGTCATAAAGGTCAGACAGGCATCAAAAAAACAGGCTGCAAAGACTCCCAGTGCCTGGTCATTTGGCACAGTTGAGAGGTGGGAGGGGTTGAAGCCAATGGTGCTAGGTCACCACCAGTTCTAGGAAAAAATGTAAAATGGCATGTCCAACATTCTCTGGATCTGTGGTATTAAATGGCAAATGACAAGCAAACTTGGCTTCTTTCTAAATGGGTGATGATGTAACAGAGTTACAGCCTGTTTTATTGATCTTTTGCCAGGTCATTCAACATGTAAAATTAGAAGTACTCTGGATTTTACATCTCCATATTAAAGTAACACACACTATCCTTTCTCTTACATGAGCTGATGGGTGCTGCATTTTTCATATGCTGCAGATGCTCATGCACAGAGAATTCTGAACCGTTAGTTTTGGTACTAAAAATGAGGCTAGACCCAGAAAACAGAAATAGGGGCTTGCATTTTCTCAACCCAAAGGTTTTGCCAGATGCTGTATTTTATGATAATATGAATTAATAAGAAAATCTTACAAACCTATGTGCACCTGTTTTATATATTCAATCAGCGAATCTTTGTTATCCTTCCAGAAGCCTGGAAGCTTCTCCTTGCGAGGATATTTACAGCATGACAGCTCCAACGTAATTTCAAAACACTGGGCCCAGATGTAGTTGTAATCTTGCATTCCACCTAAACACAAACATATTTAAATCTTTTAAAAAGTATGAAGTTGGAGTGAAGACAAGTATCATATACCTTGGAGACACGTGAATCAGACAGTTGAAATGACAGTAAATGTAAACAGGAAAAGATGAATTTGACATATTGGCACGTACAACTACAGCTTGACATTTTATTATCCAGACATGACCAAGCAATCCTAAATATTCCCATATGGGTAACTGAATCAGAGCTGACTGATGTTCATCTATGTATCCAGATCAACTGAGGAGTAAGGGAAGGGTATTTTTAAAAATCACAACTACAAAAAGGATTCTTCATATTACATTTCTTTCCTAAATTACATTTTAAACAGAGAGAAACTAGAGTGAAATTTCTTTTAAAATATTTCTACAAGCCTTTCATAAACACATTTATTCTGTGAAAATAAGTGTACGCTAGCGTGTGAGATGAGTGCAATTATGTGGTAGTTTGAACATTCTTCAGCACTGCCTTTCTCTGGGATTGGAATGAAAACTGACCTTTTCCAGTCCTGTGGCCACTGCTGAGTTTTCCATATTTGCTGGCATATTGAGTACAGCGCTTTCACAGCATCATCGTTTAGGATTTGAAATAGCTCAGCTGGAATTCCATCACCTCCACTAGCTTTGTTCGTAGTGAGACTTCCTAAGGCCCACTTGACTTCACATTCCAGGATGTCTGGCTCTAGGTGAGTGATCACACCATCTGATTATCTGGGTCATGAAGATCTTTTTTGTATAGTTCTGTGTATTCTTGCCACCTCTTCTGTTAGGTCCAAACCATTTCTGTCCCTTATTGTGCTCATCTTTGCAAGAAATGTTCCCTTGGTATCTCTCATTTTCTTGAAGAGATCTCTAGTCTTTCCCATTCTATTGTTTTCTTCTCTTTCTTTCCACTGATTGCTGAGGAAGGCTTTCTTATCTCTCCTTGCTATTCTTCGGAACTCTGCATTCAAATGGGTATATCTTCCCTTTTCTCCTTTGCCTTTTGCTTACTCTTTTCTCAGCTATTTGTAAGGCCTTGTCAGACAACCATTTTGCCTTTTTGCATTTCTTTTTCTTGGGGATGGTCTTGATCCTTGCCTTCTGTACAATGTCGTGAACCTCTGTCCATAGTTCTTCAGGTACTCTGTCTATCAGATCTAATCCCTTGAATCTATTTGTCACTTTCACTGTATAATCGTAAGGGATTTGATTTAGGTCATACCTGAATGGCCTAGTGGTTTTCCCTACTTTCTTCAATTTAACTCTGAATTTGGCAATAAGGAGTTCATGACTGCACAACTGCACTCATCTCACATGCTAGCAAAGTAATGCTCAAAATTCTCCAAGCCAGGCTTCAACAGTATGTGAACCATGAACTTTCAGATGTTCAAGCTGGATTTAGAAAAGGCACAGGAACCAACATCTGGTGGATCACTGAAAAAGCAAGAGAGTTCCAGAAAAACTACTTTTGCTTCACTGACTATGCCAAAGCCTTTGACTGTGTGGATCACAACAAATTGTGAAAAATTCTTAAAGAGACAGGAATACCAGACCACCTGACCTGCCTCCTGAGAAATATGTATGCAGGTCAAGAAGCAACAGTTAAATTGGACATGGAACAACAAACTGTTTCCAAATTGGGAAAGGAGTACATCAAGGCTGTATATTGTCACCCTGCTTATTTAACTTATATGCAGAGCACATCATGCGAAATGCCAGGCTGGATGAAGCACAAGCTGGAATCAAGATTGCTGGAAGAAATACCAATAACCTCGGATACACAGATGACACCACCCTTATGGCAGAAAGTGAAGAGGAACTAAAGAGCCTCTTGATGAAAGTGAAAGAGGAGAGTGAAAAATTGGCTTAAAACTCAACATTCAGAAAACTAAGACCATGACATCTGGTCCCATCACTTCATGGCAAATAGAAGGGGAAACAATGGAAACAGAGGCTTTATTTTGGGGGGCTCCCAAATTACTACAGATGGTGACTGCAGCCATGAAATTAAAAGATGCTTGCTCCTTGGAAGAAAAGCCATGACCAACCTAGATAGCATATTAAAAAGCAGAGACAGTGCTTTGCCAACAAAGATCTATCTAGTCAAAGCTATGGTTTTTCCAGTAGTGATGTATGGATGTGAGAGTTGGACCATAAAGAAAGCTGAGCACCAAAGAATTGATGCTTTTGAACTGTGGTGTTGGAGGAGACTCTTGAGAGTCCCTTGAACTGCAAGATCAAACCCGTCAATCCTAAAGGAAATCAGTCCTGAATATTCATTGGAAGGACTGAGGCTGAAGCTGAAACTCCAATACTTTGACCACCTGATTCGAAGAACTGACTCATTTGAAAAGACCCACAGGAGTACATCAAGGCTGTATATTGTTACCCTGTTTATTTAACTTATACGCAGAGTATATCATGAGAAACGCTGGACTGGAAGAAACACAGGCTGGAATCAAGATTGCCGGGAGAAATATCAATAACCTCAGATATGCAGATGACACCACCCTTATAGCAGAAAGTGAAGAGGAACTAAAAAGCCTCTTGATGAAAGTGAAAGTGGAGAGTGAAAAAGTTGGCTTAAAGCTCAACATTCAGAAAACGAAGATCATGGCATCTGGTCCCATCACTTCATGGGAAATAGATGGGGAAACAGTGGAAACAGTGTCAGACTTTATTTTTCTGGGCTCCAAAATCACTGTAGATGGTGACTGCAGCCATGAAATTAAAAGACGCTTACTCCTTGGAAGGAAAGTTATGACCAACGTAGATAGCATATTCAGAAGCAGAGACATTACTTTGCCAACAAAGGTTCGTCTAGTCAAGGCTATGGTTTTTCCAGTGGTCATGTATGGATGTGAGAGTTGGACTGCGAAGAAGGCTGAGCGCCAAAGAATTGATGCTTTTGAACTGTGGTGTTGGAGAAGACTCTTGAGAGTCCCTTGGACTGCAAGGACATCCAATCAGTCCATTCTGAAGGAGATCAGCCCTGGGATTTCTTTGGAAGGACTGATGCTAAAGCTGAAACTCCAGTACCTTGGCCACCTCATGTGAAGAGTTGACTCATTGGAAAAGACTCTGATGCTGGGAGGGATTGGGGGCAAGAGAAGGGGACAAGAGAGGATGAGATGGCTGGATGGCATCACTGACTCGATGGACGTGAGTCTGAGTGAACTCCGGGAGTTGGTGATGGACAGGGAGGCCTGGCGTGCTATGATTCATGGGGTTGCAAAGAGTCGGACATGACTGAGCGACTGATCTGATCTGATCTGATGCTGGGAAAGATTGAAAGTAGGAGGAGAAGGGGACGACAGAAGATGAGGTGGTTGGATGGCATCACTGACTTGATGGACATGAGTTTGAGCAAGCTCCAGGAGCTGGTGATGGACAGGGAAGCCTGGTGTGCTGCAGTCCATGGGGTCTCAGAGACATGACTGAGCGACTGAAGTACATGAATTTGGAGGAGTAATAACCAATGTTTATTGAGTGTTTGCTGTTGCTAGGTACTGTTTGAAGAACTTCACTATCAGCTCTAACCCTCACAGTAATTATCACCCATATTTTACAGATGAGAAACTTAATTACAAATGGTAGGTCATGTACCCAGGGGTTCTTGCAAGTGAATGGCTGAAACCAGAGCACATGCCACCTTCCTAGACTCCCCGTGCTCTCACCCATCACACCACACTACGTCTGTGGATGAGAGAGATGGTGCCATGTGGACTCTTGGGAGCAGGGGACGACCCAGTCCCCCGCTGCTTCTGGGATTATCACTGCCCATTCTCACTTTCTAGTTCTTACCTCTCAACACTCTTATTTTCAAATGGTTATTCTCATATTTTTTAAGATGCACAACTTCTATTTTAAAATCTCTGAATTGGGAAGCAACTTAAATTTGATGGCTGAAAAGCATCATTGTGTCATTAGTTCAGCTGGAAACTTTTTCTTTCTTGGTGGGACATATTTTACAATCACTGGCATCTTAGATTTGATGAAGTATGGTAACTTTGAATGAATTAGTCTCTGCCAGATTTTAATTAGTTATACTTGATATTTGCCTAGTTAAATAAGTTTTCGCAAGTCCATCAGAGTATTTGGGAAGTAATGAAGTAAATATTTATGCTCAGAAAATGGTCAAAATATTATATAACTATTAAGTAATACTTATGTAGGTCTCTGGAGAAGGAAATGGCAACTCACTCCGGTATTCTCGCCTGGAGAATCCCATGGACAGAGGAGCCTGTAGTCCATAGGGTTGCAAAGCGTCAGACAGGACTGAAGCGACTTAGCACACACGCACGCATGTAGGTCCCAGTTTTAGCCAGGAAGAATTACTCTTTTCTTCCTTTTCCTTTACTTGCAAGTTTTGTATTTCTAAGCTTATTTTCACCAAGAAATAGAAGAGGAAAAAAAGAAAGAGAGAAATGAAATAAAACAAAAGCCCTTGACTGGATGACTGTCTCAGGTAGAAAGAATTTAAATGGCAAAACAGGTGTGGAAAGCACGCTGGACAGAGAATGCCAACTGTGGAGAGTGTGTGCCACTCTGGATAAGGCCAGTCAGGCCTGGCAAACAAAGGCACGCTTGGGAACAACTCACAACAGCAAGACTAGGTTCCTGTCAATCTCGCACGCGTCTGGATCTGTCTTGGGAAGTCACATAGCACGCTGCAGGACAGAGCCGCCCCTGGGCAGGAGGGCTCCCTTCCTCCCTGTGCAGAGTAGTGAGCGCACACTAGGCCGCCCCCGAGGTGGGGGTGGGAGGGGAGGCTGTCTCTCGGACGTGGGAGAGAAGTTTGGGGCACTGTGGCATCTGGCTGGCCCTGCTGCCTTCCAGTCATGGTCTAGGCTTATTTACGTTGCCTGGAAAGCTGGCAGAAACCTGCCCAGATATAAAAGTCCCAGCTTGTGCAAGATTACCTGCCTGTGCATCTACAGTGACGAGGAAGTGGCCTGAGTGTGGAAATGCAGGCTGCGCCTGCTGCTGGCCAGATCTGCTGACCAGTCTGAAAGGGGGCACTTTTCACCGAGGTGGTGGAACCTGGTCCCCGCCCACTGTCTCCCCTCTCACCCTTCTGTCCTCCATCCCCCCTATTCTCTAGAGTTTCTAGACTAGGACTATGACACCCTTGGGCTTCTGCTGATATTCTTCCTTCTGACAAGAACATCCCCTCTGCCATGTTCCCTACATGGCAAACTCCTCACTCCCTCCCCTCGCCTGGCTACCCTGTTCCAAGGGAGCAAGACTAGAGGGATCTTCTGTTCAGTCTGCAAAGTGGCTTGAAAAATCAGGAGACTTCATGGAAATATCCATCTTGCTTCACAAACTGGAAGATCTGGCAATGCTGCTCCTTACTGCTGCATGGAATAACTACCTGGATGTCAGCAGCAACACACTTTGCTTCCCTGGTGGCTCAGATGGTAAAGAACCTGCCTGCCATTGCAGAAGACAAGAGAAGCGGGTTTGATCCCTGGGTCAAGAAGATCCCCTGGAGAAGGAAATGGCAACCCACTCCAGTATTCTTGCCAGGATAATTCCATGGATAGAGGAGCATGGTGGGCTACAATCCATGGAGTTGCAAAGAGTTGGACACAACTGGGTGACTAACACACAGGTAGCAACTGCCCCCATTGGATGAGACATAAGAATTACATTTCTCCAAGGCCTTCATTACTTCCTGCTGTGTTTTGGCTTTACACCCCTGTGGTACACTGTCCCTTTTCTAAATCTCTGTTCTTATTCATATGACACTGTCACCACAATTAACTTAAATGTTGCTCTTCTCTGTTAAACTTGGGCTTAAGATCTGTGTCCTGTTCATCTTTCTTGGCACAGTTCCTGGCTCCAAAGTGAAGGCTAAACAAGCATCTGAACTCAGGCAACTTTGGCAGTAGGGAACATGTCTGAGCATCTCTCAAACGGTCGTCCCCCTCCTAGCTCTGTGCTATTATCTGACAGAGACACGACCGAAGGGACTGCACTGTGCCTGACTAACTTCTGGCAACTACTGGGGTCAACAAAGGCCAGCCGGCACCTCTAGGTAAAGACAACTAGGATAGTAGAACGAAGAGAAACTCACCTTTCAGTGGATACCAGGAGTATCCATTTATAATTCCATTAGAAAACCCTGTTTTAATTCTACATGAATTCCTTTTCATGTCAGGATTCCTTGAAGCATAGGTATTTGCAAGATATTGAAAAACATCATCATCAGGGGTTAAGCTCCGAGAGTATAATGTTCCAGTGGCTGTACATGGAAGACAGACCAAGACCTTTTAGTTGATGTAGAGGAAGTATACGGTATATTAGCCCCTGCATCGTCAAATTCCACACAAAGGCTCTGATTTCCTAGAGAGATCCTCTACCCACTTCCAGGAACGTCTCTCTACTCTTCTCCCAGTTTTTAATGGACACAGCAGAAGGGATATCACACAAAATAACCACGTACATGTCCAAACTCCTCCTCAATCAGCTTAAAAGTTAAATACCTTCTGAGTCATTCTTATTGATTCCAGATCAGTAAACTTTCCTTAGGTATTGTAGGGATTAAATGAAGCCACTAGAATACTTTAACTCCTTGGTACATACCTTATCCCACAGTTTTAAGGGGAGTCAGGAATTATTATTCATGTGATTAGTTTTTTTTTTTTTTTCAGTTGTGTTGTCTCTTGTGTGCTAATCTAAATTACAATTTTACTATTTCACTGATGAATATCAAGTAATCCCATTTTTGGTTGTCAGTTCAGACACCTTGCCCATCTACTGTTTATAAATTGTAGGAAGGATAGCTCAGAGTCGAGAAAATGAGGCTTTTTCCAACCCCACCAGAAAAATTAAGTAGGGAGAGAAAGAGTGTATCGCCATTCAGAGGTGGACAGTTTGCAGTCTCACTCTGGATTCAGAAAGCAAGAGCAGGGCCCATGTGTGCTTACCTGGAACACCATTATCAAACGGGTAACTGGCCACCAGAGCACCACCATGGAGGTTTGCAGAGAGGACAAAGGTCTCTGTAGTCAGCCACTTCATGACTGCCACGGTCTCAGGCTGCCTCGGTACCTCATTAAGCTCAAAAGCATCAGGGAAATTTCTATTCAGGTCATAGAGGTTACTATTATCCCTTTAAAAGAAAGAAGTTTTAAGGGTTTACTGTTGGTGTATGAGGGAGCAAATTCCTGTAGAGTGTAGACCTCTGCTCTGGGCTCCAGCTGTTTTTCCAGATATGAATACAGAGGTGGTGGATGGTTGCCTTGTCAGCCTCCAACGAATTGCACTTGGTATTCATGCACTCTGTTGTTCCCCGCCGTGTGACTTGTTCTTGCCAGTGGGACAGGAGTGATTCGGATGTAAGCAGAGGTTGGATAAGTGTTTGTGTTTCGGGGCTTTTGCTCTTGGAACACTCCCATTTGGAACCGAGACCCCAGTGCTAGCTACATCAAGGGGCCACATGAAGGAATGAGGGACCCAGGTGAGATCCAGAACTGAAACTCAAGACACAGGGTCCCAGAGAGACCCCCGCTGAGGTCCCAGTCATCGTGGCATAGAGATGGACCCTGCTCTGCCCTGCCCAAATTCCCAACTTACAGAGTGGAGAGCAAATAAAAAGGTGGCTGTTTCCTCAATTTGGGGCAGTTTGTTCCATAGCAGTTGTTATCAGAAATAATAGGAACATGCTATTTTACACAAATATATTTCTGAAAAGTGGATTGGCTATGTTTGTCATACTTGTTTGGTCATTAAGTCCTGTCAGACTCTGTGACCCTATGGACTGTAGCCTGCCAGGCTTCTCTATCCATGGGATTTCCCAGGCAAGAATATTGGAGTGGGTTGCCATTTCCTTCTCCAGGGAATCTTCCTGACACAGGGATCAAACTTGTGTCTCTGGCTTGGCAGATGGATTCTTTACCACTGAGCCACCTGGGAAGACTTGGCCATGTTTAAATATGCTAAAAAAACAAAACAAAACAAAAAAAACCTTAAAAGTGGAAGGGAATCCAGTGGTGATTTATCTTTGGTAAAAACAAAATTTTAATTGCACAAGTATCAGTGTTTATCAGACATTTGAGAAATTCCAAACTCCCTGAGGCCATTTAAAATACAATAAACTTTAAATCAGAAATACTACAAAAAAAAAAAAGAAATACTACAAGACTCACTCTTCTTTATGTTAGTTTCTGGGCTGGCTTAATAAATCAACCTGCTTATCGAGGGGCCAGGTTCTATACTAGGCCCTGGGATTTCCTAGAGATGAACACTATGCGCAGGGCTCCTGCCCTCGGGTAGACATTAAAGGAGAAATGAGACATTAAAATTGTGCTGTGAGGGTAAAGGGCCAGGTGATATGAGTATAACTGGGGACCTAATATCCAATAGGTTAGGGAAGGAGGCTTTGAGGAGATGCTGTTGAAACAGGCCAGGGTGGGGCCGATGGGGGTGGGAATGCCAGAGGTGAGAAGGAAGCCTGTCGTCATCGTTTCAGGGGTGAAGAGGGATCTAAGCGGCTGCAGCAGGGTGACAGTGGGAAAAGCAAAAAAGCCGGAGCAGTAGAGGGTGGGCAGGCACGGGAGTAACCCAGCCTTATTCAGGATTTCACTTCTCACAGTCAAAGCCATGGGTGGCCCTGAAGAGTTTCTAGCATGGCAGTGACATGACGCAGGCTATGAGATGTTTCACCAATTCCTCTTGACAGGGCCAAGGTGTCCGATCTGATGGGGGCCTTTTGTGGTTTTGTTATGTTTTACATAGATGGGCCCATTCTTACCTGCCATCATTGTAAAAACAGTCAGGCTTTACAACAGTTTCGAATCCATCTGGGTTCATTGAGGGCATGATGTGTATCCGGGTACTGTTGATTAGATTTGTGATTTCAGGGTCTCTTCCATCTCTGGTTACAAGATATTCAATTAAATGGAGCAGCAGTTCCCGCCCTACAGCCTGTAGGTGTTAAAACAGAGAAGAGGCTACTTGAGGAAAACAGTCCCCAAGGTACAAATTCCCCAACAAGAAACACGACAGATGATACTTAAAACCAAAACCAGTTGTCAGACCACCATTTCTTCAGGCAGATGGCAATCCATCATTAGTATGCTGCAAAATCTTTTTAAGAGTTTGTTTTTTTTTTTAAGTTAATTTTTTTAAAGTATCTAATAATTTACTTTTAAAAAATGAATTGGAGTGGAGTAAAGGTTATTTCTTATTATCCCGTTTTCAATTTGCTTGTCTTCCAAATACTTGCTGGAGTGATGGAGAGAGGGAGAGCTAGAAATCAGGCATGGGAGCTGAGCACACGTGACCCACGGGAGTGCTGTGGTGCATGTCTGGGTGGATGACGCATGGAGAACCCCTGCAGCAGACACGCAGATGTGAACAGAGAAAAATCCAAATGGGTGATACTCATAATTTAAATAGGTTTCTGATTTCCAGACCCCCTATTTCCAAGTTCTTCTATTTTCAAATCCCCCTCTTGCACACTTGTGCAATTTTTGCCATACCTCCGTACTTCTGATCTCCACAGTCTCATGTTTCGTTGGCACATCAGCCTTACAACTTTCTGCCATGTCTCCATATTATCTATACTATTATTTAGTTTGCATTTTCTGTAAATTGGCTCACTTTTTACTTACGTTAAAAATTATAAACTTTGTATAATTATCATTTTGCTAGATTTCATGTTTTTAATTATACAGTAAAATAAAAGCACGACTATGAAAATAAATATGGTCACATTCACCTAAAATTACCTTATGTACCAACAATGATTGGGAAACTGAAGGCCTGTGAAAAATCTTGCTGTATAAGGGAGAGATTTCCTATTTTTCTTTTCTTTTTTTAGGGGAAAAAAAAAGGAGTTCACATTTTCAGCCTTATTCTGTAAAGATCTGACTAGCCTACATTAATTTTCCCCTGTAACCCTGACCTCAAAGATTCTGCTTCTCAGTAAGGAATATTTACCTCTTGAATGTGATCAGATGTCGTTGAGGGGTTAGGATATGGGAAATCAGTGCAGCAGGTGGTTAAATAAGGATGGTGCTGCCAGTGCATTAATGAAGGCCACGGGCAACAAAAGAATCTTCAATTATGACTCCATTGTAGCAATTCACGGCTGTGACAAAGAAGGAACAATGCTGCACTCTCTACCCCTTGCTGGCAAGCAGAGAGATCACATCTTATGAATCTGTTATCCTAATGGATACAGAATAATTGAAAATGGAACTAAGAAAAATTTAAATGTGTGAATTATATATTTATACATAGCCATAAAATTTAGAATAGAAATAAATTCCATTCTGACTTCAATTTGTTTTTTCTCCCACTCATGTCTGTCTTCTTCCACTACTGTGATTTTTGTTTTCATAGTCCAAATTGTAGGTTGAAAAAGGTCCTTACAAACTAATAACTAAAAAAGTCACGTGAGTCACACACTGGGTTTTCAATTTGGTGTTTTGGAAGCTCAAGCACATGTGCAAGCTCCTTACTGCCTTCCCTAAAACCAGAGGAGGAGGGGATGGTAATTTTAAGTTGTGAAAGACTCTACAAGTGGATCGTGTGGTGGGCTGAAGTGGGGGCTTTCCTGGCAAGGGGAGGGGAAGAGAAAAGGGTCAAGGAAAAGGAGGAGGAAGTGAGATTTCTAAATGCTGGTTCGAGACTGCAGGATGCTGCCCTTAGAGGGACACACTAGGAAAAACCTGAGGCCAATCGGAGTCCCAGGTCAAGTATGAAGTGAGCCATATTGGAATCCCCACGTGATTCTAAATTTCCTCTTAACTCTCTGAATCATACATTCTCAAGCATGCTTGAACTCAAGACAGGAATTGGCAATGAAATTCATCCACCCACAAGCAAATGAAAACAAAGAGCAAGAAGCTGTGATTAAGCTACACAACTAAATTAAGCAACTGTGGTGGTGTGAGTATAGGATAGAAGGTAAAAGTTAAGGTTTATAGTTAACAGCAAGGGTGGGGCTAGGGGAAGGGGGAGATGAGTTTTCAAAGTGCTAATTTCTTTACTTTTCATAGCAATGGGTCATAGGATATTATCCAAAGTTTAAAATATATATATATATATATAAAATCATTATAATTTCAGCTTTTCCTAATTTTTTGACTTCAGAAGAATCTTATTAATAAGATAATTTCTTATTTTGAGAAATTAACAAGTTCACCAGTCATTTTCATTTCACTTCAGTTCTGTTAAGCTCAAGTAAAGTTATTAAATCTCATACTTCTTAAAGATAACACATATGACATTTTATTTCCTTTTGATTCCTCTCATTCTATTACTACAGAAATAAAGAGATATGTAGAATAGCATCTGGCAAATAATAATGATGGCTATTTCTGAGTGACAGTATCTTACTCTTATTTTTCTAGTTCTTTTAAAGGAAAGAAAACCTATGTTCTTTTTACAAAAACAAAATCATGATTCTTTCAAGGACACAAATGTGTGACCAAGGTTATCTTCTGTTTGCCTCCATATTCCAAAACAAACCACAAATTCTTAACTGCATAGGGTGAAATAAAAATCTTGGCGGTATGATAAAGAAGTGATTAAGAGTCAGATAATCTTAAAACTGGTGAGATAAACTGATAAAATTTCGGAGAGAGTTAAACAAGGTCCTTTTGTTTCCTTGGACCATATTTTCTTGTCTTTGTAAAAGCAAATTTATGTCACATATTATTCAAATTAATTCTCAACTTTAATATAAATGTCTCAAATATTCATGTTTTATGTATAGGTCTCTTTTCATTTAAAATTAAGTCTTTGAACATGAGACCTTAGAGAGACTAATTTTTTTTTTTTAATGTGGTCAAAAGTGTTTCCATTGACTTATCCAGCCTTTCATTTAACTTTCGCTTCCTTTTGTGAGTGTGTGGAGAATCCCTAATGAAGAGCCTGAAAGGCTGGGTAAGCACACCGGCTTCTAGAGTGTTTCTCTGATAATTCATCTGGTCATTAAGATGGCAATACCCCAGGATGGACCTACAGATTGTCATAGTGAGTGAAGTTAGTCAGACTGAGAAAGAGGAATATTGTATAATATTGCTTATAAAAGGAATCTTAAAAAACATGATACAAATAAAATTATTTACAAAACAGAAACAGACTCACAGAGAAGGAATTTATGGCCACCAGGGAGGAATGTGGTGGAAGTGGGGAAGGATAGGTAGGGAGTTTGGGGTTGACATACACACAGTGCTATATGTAAAACAGATAACCAACAAGGACCCTTGTATAGCACAGGGGACTCTGCCCAATACTATGTAACAACCTAAATGGGAAAAGGCTTTGGAAAAAATAGATACATGTATAAGTGAATCACTTTGCTGTACACCTGAATGTAACACATTATTAATCAACTACACTCCAACGTAAAATTAAAAGTTTTTAGAAAACGATGGCAACAACTCAGGAAGCAGAAAATAAATCTCTACCAGGTTTACTTCAATTCAGTCAAGTTGGAACTTGCTAGATAGATGAAAATGAGTGTTTCCGCACTTATCAGAACAATTGCAAAAAAATGTTGAAGCAACAATCCACAACTGGGTAGTGTATTGTGTAAGACTGAGCGTTGAGGTCCACAAACTCCTAGAAGATCCATGCACCTTGAGGACAGCATTCAAAGCTAGTGCCAGAATAGCAAGGAATCCACCCAAAGAAGGTTAAGAACCACTGCCCACAAATGTTATAGATGCTGCTTTTTAACAGTGCGCCTTGAAAATGCTCTTTAATTCTAAAAGGTCTAAGAGAAGAAGAAGGACGAAGAAGCTGGTTAGACCCAGCTAATCCAAGAGACCCTTCTGCTTCTGGGTTAAGCCATCCCTTTCCCCAGCTCCTGGTGGCACCAGGAGGGCAGAAAACACAAGATCTAAATTCAGGATAATAAGTTTCTCAGTGGCCCCCAAAGCTGTCAGACATTGTTAACAGCTGGGACACACAGAGGGTGACAGGACTTCAGGCCTCCACACCCAAAACACACTGACATTCCTCTCTGCATAATCTCAGTCCTTGGCAGTCGTCAAAGAATCAAGGTAAATGAGTGAGACCTGCTTTGACGGGATACATTAACTACCTGGAGGGCAAGATGTCAGAAATTTGGCAAAGTACAAGCAAATTCAGAGGTGAACAAGAGGAAGGACTCTAGCTTTTCTTTGGAAGTTTCAATTGGGAGGATTAAATTCTGAGCAGCAGACTGCAACCTTTCGAAATGCTAGGAATTCAATAAATAAGCTACTGGAGTCAATTGAGGGCCACATGTCTCTTATTAAAAATGGGTTCCATGGGAGCTGATCAATTGACCAGATAGCAAAAGGGAAAGGAAGTCTGGGCTGCTATCTATCATGAATAGTTGTTTTATTAAAAACAACTTTGCATTTCTCTGATAATGAGTGATGTTGAGCATCTTTTCATGTGTTTGTTAGCCATCTGTATGTCTTCTTTGGAGAAATGTCTATTTAGATCTTTGGCCCATCCAATATTCTGGGAGGTGGGTCATAGAGGATCCTGCTGTGATGTATGTCAGAGAGTGTTTTGCCTAGGTTCTCCTCTAGGAGTTTTATAGTTTCTGGTCTTACGTTGAGATCTTTAATCCATTTTGAGTTTATTTTTGTATATGGTGTTAGAAAGTGTTCTAGTTTCATTCTTTTACAAGTGGTTGACCAGATTTCCCAGCACCACTTGTTAAAGAGATTGTCTTTAATCCATTGTATATTCTTGCCTCCTTTGTCAAAGATAAGGTGTCCATATGTGCGTGGATTTATCTCTGGGCTTTCTATTCTGTTCCATTGATCTATATTTCTGTCTTTGTGCCAGTACCATACTGTCTTGATAACTGTGGCTTTGGACATGGAAGCAACCTAGATGTCCATCAGCAGATGAATGGATAAGAAAGCTGTGGTACATATATACAATGGAGTATTACTCAGCCATTAAAAAGAATACATTTGAATCAGTTCTAATGAGGTGGATGAAACTGAAGCCTATTATACAGAGTGAAGTAAGCCAGAAGGAAAAACACCAATACAGTATACTAACGCATATATATGGAATTTAGAAAGATGGTAACGATAACCCTGTATACGAGACAGCAAAAGAGACACTGATGTATAGAACAGTCTTATGGACTCTGTGGGAGAGGGAGAGGGTGGGAAGATTTGGGAGAATGGCATTGAAACATGTGAAATGTCATGTATGAAACGAGATGCCAGTCCAGGTTTGATGCACGATGCTGGATGCTTGGGGCTGGTGCACTGGGACGACCTAGAGGGATGGTATGGGGAGGGAGGATGGGGAACACATGTATACCTGTGGTGGATTCATTTTGATATTTGGCAAAACTAATACAATTATGTAAGGTTTAAAAATAAAATAAAATAAAATAAATAAATAAACAAACACTATGACACAGAAAAAAAAACACAACAAAAAATAACTTTGATCAGACTCCCAGCAATATCAAGCCTTTTTGAGCACAGCCTATTATGCTCAAAAAAGTAACTTCCACCCACCCATAAATCAGATTCAAAGACAAGCCAAGCCACTTTCTCAGAGGCAAACGTTTGCATTTGAGCTCCAGTGACAAGAAGTCCCCTCGCTGGTCAGGACGGTTGAGCAGCATGTCTGGACAGGAAAGGCAGAGTTGCGCATGTGTCACGCAGGGTGGAGCCTGTTCCTATAAAGCCTGGGTCTGGGGAGGGTTGAGTCGGAACAGGAAGTGCAGCATTTGAGCACTGGGTGCTGCCACACTATTGCAGATCTGGAAGTGTTGTAACAAGTCAGCAGGTTGTACTCACAGGATTATGCATTTTCTCTGACATTCCCTAAAGTGTGTTTGATAAGGTGTGACACAGATCCTGTGTCAATTTTCTTTACTGTCAAGACTGGAGACTATCTTTCCCTTCCACTGGATCGCCCAGTTGTGTGGGGTCCTGGGAAACAGAAAATCCTGCAGCTCTCATATTCTCAAAAATATGAGAGCTGAGGAGGTATATACTAAAATATATATCGAAAAGTATGTATAAATATATACTAAAATATATTTTATTGTACATAAAATACATATATAAAAGTATATACTAAAATATATATATATAAGTATACATACAAAAACATACTCTGAGGAAGTAAGGTGAGAAATTTTGGGGAACATCTTCAAATGCCTGGCTAGAATGGTTGGGCAGCCAGGAGTCGTAAAAGGCTATTTTGCAAATTATAAGATAAATAACATAAATGAAACAAAATAGAGTTGATCTCTGATAAGCTGGAAAAGAGCAAAATGTTATGATGGCATCTCAGGGTTTGTGGAATGGTGGGGATGACAGAGCCCTAAGCTTGATGGTCTAAACTTACGCATCAAAAATGCTAAGTTTTGGATTAAGAGAAAGTGACAAAAGCATTCAAAAAGCCAGCCAGGAGGAGGCTGGGTCGCCAGTTGGGACCTTCTTAGTTCAAATACATCACTCTTCTGCTGGGTCACCTCGATGCTGAGCAGGAGGTGGGGAAAACCAACCCAGGAGGCGTTCAGGAACTTGGGCAGTCCTGAACGTTCTTCCAGCCCCCAAACAAGAAACGAGCTCCCGTTACCCGCACAGGGCCCTGGGTAAGCAACCCAGCGGCTGATGGTTTGGGATCATGGCTCCTTCAGTCTCTCAGAAGGCCTTACAGGAAGACCCTTCCAGTCTTTGCTGCAATGTCGGCTGCTTCCTCTGCATTTACACAGAGTGCAAGAGACCCGAGGGAAGGTCCTTTGGTGACACGTCAGATACACGTTCAAACCACATACATACCTCATCTCCATGCATATTTGCCACGTACTTGAATTCCGGAATCCCGATCCTGTGTTCCTTTGGAGAGCGTCCCACGACGAGAACCCACAGGTTTCTGCCTTTACGGGGGAGAAAGTACAGAAAAATGAGTAGCCTTTTGAAATGATGAATGAACTCTGGCAGAATGAGAATAGTGAACAATGATGCTACTTCTCCCACCTGATGAATGTTTCATGACCATCTCAGTTCATGCAACTAACACCTCTGTGCCTGGAACGCTTTTAATTTACTGCCAGCCAAAATCCTTTCAATCAGCAGAAATATTTAACTTCTTATTCTAGAATGTGACTTTTAAAAATTGAAGGCTTAGTAGGTTACATAGATCTTATTCTTCCAAAATGTTTAGTAGACTTAGTAGGTTACATAGATTTGATTTTTCCAAAATTGTTTTTCCAAAAAGCGTGCTCTGAGGTCCTGGTGCCTTATAGAAGTGATCTTGCTAATTCACACAATAACACGGAAATAATAATTGATAGTTGACTGGGAGGGAGCCATAACTCTCAGTGCAAGGAATGTGAAAAAACCAACAGCAAGAAAACATGAAACTCAGAAGGGAGATTGTTTTTACAGCAAATCCTGAGTCTTGTTGTATTCAAATGATCATGTAACAAAGCCTCTCAGCAGTGAGTGTCCTTGATGAGCACCAAGTCCTGTCGAGTAAGCTGGGAACCACAAACAAAGCTGACAATGCCTCAAGGAAAACTTCTAAGTCCTAACTCTGCCAGATGGTGAGATTTGGACAGAGACTAAACATCATTGAAGATTCGCCCTGGGCAGATGTTACCACTGCATCTTTGGTTCATATTAACTCAGGCAATCCCTTGTCCTGAGCCAGTGAGATAGATTTTTAACCAGACTTTACAAAATGAAAACACTGACCTTCAAAAAATATTAAATAAACTGCTTATGATCACACAGCTAGTAAGAGGCTGTGATTTGAGCCCCAGAACCAAGACCTGAATTCTGGCCTATATGACTCAATTCTAGAGCTCTTAATACTAATGAAAACAGCCTGTCACTCAAGAAGCTTGGTGTCCTAATCAGCAAAATGAAGAGGTTTCTTTCGATTCTAAAATCACATTCTTTTTTTTTTTTTTTTTAAATACACTTTAAAACTAGAGATTGGGGAAATGTATATTTGATATCTAGCACCTAGATACAAAGTTCACATATCTGTAATAGCTAAACCTTCTGTGGAATTCAAGAAGCCAGGAAAGGAATTTAACAGCAGTCTGTGGGCTAATGTGGAGCCCGTTTCTGCAGAATTTCTAGTGTAGTTCCTTTAATCTGGGGATCCCATAGGTGGGGGAATACTCTCTTACCATAAAGAACTCAGGGAGAAGCAGATACTGGACTTGTTTTTTCCACCATTAATTCTTAATTTATTATAACAATTGTAGGACGATTCATCTTGACAGGGTAATGCTTTAAATTTAGTAATTGCAGAAATTGTCAAAAAACATCCCCAAAGGGCAGCTTATCTGACTGATGCCACTTGTTCAGTGCAGACTACTCAGGTCATTCATTCACATCCATTTATTTAGTACTATTATGTTCATGCATTTACTCCTACAGATAGTTATGCTCTCTACACCCAGTGAGTCTCTGATCTAGAGAAGAATAGCATGCAAGAACATCATTACACTGGACTGTGACATGTATGATCACAGAGTGTGTATAAGGTACTGGTGTGACTGTAGAATAAAGGAAGAAACTTTTTCAAGGAGTGGGATCACATAAAACTTTACAGACATAGGGTTTTAGAGCTGACTTCTGACCAGGGTTCTGAACAGTCACTCCAAGTTAGCCATGTGGACAAGTATCAGTACAATCCATTTGGTGGTTTCCCACCAGAACCACTTTATTAACCAGAATCTTTGATTCCCCCATATTACCAATTCTCAGATCACCTAGGGCTTCAAATTTAGCATGTTACCATTTTTCATGTGAAGCAAATAAGAGCTTTTTTCTATTAAACTTGGCTCTTTAGGTTTCCTTCTGGGGGATTCTTTTCTGTAGCTATTAATGCTTTCAAGGCTAGAATAACCACAGATTTGTATAGAATATGGTCTGGTCTCTGCAAGAAGATCCAACCAGTCCATTCTAAAGGAGATCAGCCCTGGGATTTCTTTGGAAGGAATGATGCTAAAGCTGAAACTCCAATACTTTGGCCACTTCATGCGAAGGGTTGACTCATTGGAAAAGACTCTGATGCTGGGAGGGATTGGGGGCAGGAGGAGAAGGGGAGACAGAGGATGAGATGGCTGGATGGCATCACTGACTCGATGGACGTGAGTTTGAGTGAACTCCGGATGTTGGTGATGGACAGGGAGGCCTGGCATGCTGCAATTCATGGGGTCACAAAGAGTCGGACACGACTGAGCGACTGAACTGATGGTCTGGTCCCCTCACAAGCAAGGAAAAAAATTCAGTATCATCTTGACGTTGTTGTTTACAGCTGCTAAGTCGTGTCCGACTCTTTTGCTACCCCATGGATTATACCCCATCAGGCTCCTCTGTCCATGGGATTTCCCAGGCAAGAATACTGGAGTGGGTTGCCATTTCCTTCTCTAAGGAATCTTTCCAACCCAGGGATCAAGCTCATGTCTCCTGCATTGGCAGGTGGGTTCTTTACCATTGAACCACCAGGGAAGCCCATCACCTCGACACAATGTTTCTCAATTGTTTTCTAACTCTGCATTTGCAAAGCTGACCTGTAATATAAAGGATAGTGTAAGACAAGAAAAACCTGACTTGACATGGGTATTCAATATTATTTGAGGGCTTCCCTGGTGGTCCAGAGGTTAAGAATCCGCCTTGCAATGCAGAGAACACCGGTTTGATCCCTGGTTTGGGAAGATTCCACATGCTGCAGAGCAACCAAGCACGTAGCGCCACAACTACTAAGCCTGCACCCTAAAACCCGTGTGCCAAAAATTACTGAAGGCCACTCGCCCTAGAGCTGCTGCTCCGCAACAAGAGAAGCCGGGGCAACGAGAAGCCCACACACCGCGACGGGAGAAAACCACATGCAGTGACAAGGACCCAGCGCAGCCTAAAAAAAAAAATGTGTGTGTGTGTGTATGTGTGTGTACTTTGGTTCAAGGAAGTTGGGAAATCAAACCAATAAAATCTAAATGAAGAAATATTGGTAGTAACTCAATCTCAATTTCAGCATGAATGGCTCCTAAGTGAACAGCAAAACGAGAAACTTACCTTGAATAACCCTCCATGGCACCAAGCCTGAGGATGAAAACAACCCATAAACCTGAAGATATTCACCCAATGCTTTTGGAAAGCTAAGCCTCTTGAAAGTTTTTAACCCGCCTCTCTAATAAACACGGGTTATCTCTGGCTTAGACTAGAGTAAATGCACAAAGGACAGACTATTGACTTTTCACAGCCTGATTGCCAAGGTGAGGCTAATTTAAACAAGATTTTTTTTTTTTTCTATCAAGGTTGGACAGGCTGCCTTTATCCCTCCAAGTTCCTGCTTTGAACTTTGAGCACCTACTTTGAACTTTGAACTCGAGCACCAGGTGTGCTCAAGAGCTCTGAAATGCTCAGCCACTTTCTCTCCACTACAAAGTAAAATTGTCAGTATCTGTGTCCAGGAACCTTCTCCGGGCTTGACTCCAAGCCCAGGGATGTGACATGGTGCCCAACTGGGCACCTAACTGGGTTTGCTTGTAGGACCAGAAAAGTGTTACCATTCAAAAGGCTTCACAAAGATCCGCAAGGCAAGGAAACAGAACACTCTAGGCATTCAGGAGAAAGTAGGAGGAGAAGCTTGAAAAACGAAGTACAGTGTCAACAGGGAGAAACTGAAGGAGTGTTATTCCCCTACCAGAATCACTGGATCCTTGGAAAAGCGCCAATCCCTGAGCCCCATCTCCCAAATCACACTCCAGGGGGAGGGTCCCCAACCTGCACTTAACAGGCTCCTTTGGTGATTCTGAGGCCCATTAAAGTTTGAAAGCTGCTCAGATTGAGGCAGTGAATGTCCAGATAGATTTGGGCGGTAAAATCATCTCATTTTACATACAATCATGAACATGTTTCTATATGAACAAATATACTTTGACTACACCTTTTAAAATGGCTGTTTGACATACATCAACATGAATCCGCCACGGGTATACACATGTTCCCCATCCTGAACCCCACTCCCACCTCCCTCCCCGTACCATCCCTCTGGGTCATCCCAGTACACCAGCCCCAAGCATCCTGTATCCTGCATCAAACCTGGACTGGCGATTTGTTTCTTATATGATATTAAACATGTTTCAGTGCCATTCTCCCAAATCATCCCACCCTCTCCCTCTCCCACAGTGTCCAAAATAAATAAATTTAAATTAAAAAAATAATAAAATGGCTGTTTGATATTTTATTACACAAATGTAGTATCATTCATTCAACAATGCTCCATGGTTAGGTGTCCAAATATAAGTAATTTATGTAAATTACAGCATGTCCACTTAAATTATGTACAGAATTTTTAATGTAAAATATTTTACCATGGCAAAGAAATCAGAGTACAAAATTATATAATTACAACCATGTAAAATAGACTATTCACTAACAAAATACCATGGAACAAAACAGCTCCAAAGCATATAAAGCCTTAAATGAAATAATTGATGAGTCCCTATAAGAACTGAAAATAGCACACTGTCAGTAAAAATGGGCTAAGTGATAGGGTTATAAAACTAAGACTTTGTTTTCACTTTTCCATCTTTCTAGTTTTTAAAAATAAAACACTAAATCTTATTGTTTATTAAGTTTATATACTGTATGCTGAGCTTTATAATACCTGATCTTTACACTTTATAATACTTGATCTTTACAACACCTCTGTGTGGTGGGTGATACCCACAATTCATTGATATAAGTGGTAGAACCAGAAGTCAAACCCAGGTCTGTTTGATTCCAGTATCTGTGTTCTTCTGATGACTCCAGGCTCTTCCTGCAAGTAATAGGTAGGTCAGGGCCAATCCCACTCTGGGCGCATAGTTCCCCAGCAGCTCTTTCAGCATCACACTGCCATAATTTGTCCCTGGAACAAGTTCCAGCATGCCACCCGTCTATGACCACTGAGCCATAGCAATACACCTGAACTTACGGCTGCCCTACAGGGACGGTCCATACCAGGTGTTGATATAACAATCCCTAAGTAAAACTGTCAGTATCTGTGTCCAGGAACCCTCTCCGGGCTTGACTCCAAGCCCAGGGATGTGACATGGTGCCCAACGGGGCACCTAACTGGGTTTGCTTGTAGGACCAGAAAAGTGTTACCATTCAAAAGGCTTCACAAAGATCCGCAAGGCAAGGAAACAGAACACTCTAAGCAGTGGAGAGAAAGTGGCTGAGCATTTCAGAGCTCTTGAGAGCACACCTGGTGCTCAAGAGAGCACACCTGGTGCTCAAGAGAGCACCCAGAGAGAAGTGGAATCCAGAGAGAAGTGGAATCCCTGTGTGGGTGGCCTGGTCCCAGGAGCAGACCTGCAGTGATGACAAGGCTGGTGATGCGCAAGGTCCAACCCATGAGGCGCCAGCCTCCAGGGTGATGGATCAGTTGTTTCCCAGACTAGAATATTTCTCTTTGTGTCCTTAAAATTACCCTTTGACCTAAGTCAAAGCTCAGGGGACCTTGCTTGATGCCTGAGTTTGCGTCTTCATACGTAAGTGGGACCAACAGCTCTCCTGGCAAGAGTGATGTGAAGCTGGCGAGTTCCTCCTGTCTTCCCTAAAAAAGAAGCCAACACTCCAACACCAAACCTTCAATCTCACTTATGCTCATCCCCATTACTACACACACAAAGCCAGCCCGGCCTCAAATAATGTCCCAGAGGACCTGAAAAATAGCACATAACTTTGGTCGGGTTAAACATGTAGTCTCCGTGACCTCGGGCCTGGAAGTGGAAGAGGAAGTTCCTGCTAAGTGGCTTACGACAAACAACACAAACAACTGCAAACAAAACAGGGACAACGTCTCCAGCATGGCTGTGTTTGCACGGTAGCATGCCTCACAGTTCAGAGCATTTGATATATATTCACTTGGCCCTGATGACCATAAGCAGTAGGTAAAAGATTATCCTTTCACACAGGTGGAGGCGCTATCCTAGGGAAGCTCACAAGGCCATGGTTCTCACGTGTGGTCCCAAGAAAGACCAGTATCATCACATCCTCTGGGAACTTGTTAGAAATGCAGGTTCTCAGACTGCACCCCTAAGTACAGACTCCACCCCTAAGTACAGAGACCCTGGGGGTGAGGACCTGCAGTCTGTGTCTTAATGAGCTCCCCAGGGCATCCTCATGCTCGCTAAAGTCTGAGAACCACAGACACAGAGATCGGACTTGTGGACACGGTGGGGGACAGAGAGGGTAGGACGTAATAGAGAAAGTAGCATTGACGTATTTACGCTATCATGTATAAAGCAGCTAGTGGGAAGCTGCTATATGACACAGGGAGCCCGGCCTGGCAGTCCATAACAACCTAGAGGGGTGGGATGGAGAGGGGAGGGAGGAGATAAATGTATAATTATGGCTGATTGGTATTGTGTTGGTTTCTGCCCTACAACAACATTGTAAAGCAATTATCCTTCAATTAAGAGTATACATAAAGCTTGAGAGCCATAGTAACCAAGGACAGAGCTGGAAGGCCTATTCAGAGCCTGCTCTGTTCTTAACCACTATGCTGCACTGTTCCAGTCACCTAAGGGACAGAAAAGATCAAAGAAACATGAACCTGTGCCCATAAATTGCCAGGTGCCATTTCTGGTGTTGAGATTTTCCTTTCTCCCCTCTGGAGAACTGGAAATGGAGGAGGGCCTTCAAGGACCCTATGAGGATGGTCTGAGAAGTTAAAGCTATCATCTCCTTCCTTTAGTGTGCAAATTTCAGACTGGTCTGCAAACTAGTATACACCAGCTTGTCCCCAGACTGCTCTCTATTCAAGGATTACTGGTAAGCCTCAGTGGCTCTGCCCCAAAGCTGTGGAATCTCAAGACAGATCTACTTCAGAGGTTTGTCTGCTAAGCTGACTAGGCTGAAAAAGTAGGGTAGGTGGAGTAGCAAGAGGAGGAAGGACATGGACAAAACTCAACTGCTCTACTCAGATCTTTTCTGGGACAAAAAAAAAAATTCAGGGGAGGAGCCAAGATGGCGGAGGAGTAGGACGGGGAGAACACTTTCTCCCCCACAAATTCATCAAAAGAGCATTTAAACGTCGAGTAAATTCCACAAAACAACTTCTGAATGCCGGCAGAGGACATCAGGCACCCAGAAAAGCAACCCAACTCTTCGAAAGGAGGTAGGAAAAAATATTAAAAACAAAAAAAAAGAGACAAAAGAGGGAGGGACGGAGTTCCGTCCCGGGAAGGGAATCTTAAAAAGAGAGAAGTTTCCAAACACCAGGAAACCTTCTCACTGCCGAATCTGTGCCGAGCTTTGGAAGCACAGAGGGCAACATAACAGGGGGAAAAATAAATAAACAATTTAAAACTCGCAGATTGTGAGCCCTACGGTAACTCCCCCAGCAGAGAAGCAGCGCAGACGCCTGCATCCGCCATTAGCAAACCGGGGCTGGGCAGGGAGGCGCGGCGTGGGCTGCATCACTGAGAGTAAGAATCTGGCCTGAATACCCTGAGCGCTATCTGAGCGAAATAATTTGGGCTAGCAAACCAGACTGTGGGATACCTACCACGCGAAAAGCCAGCCCTAACCTAAGACCGCCAGGCCCGCGCACGGAACAAAGGACTGAACAGAGATAGCCGGCTGCAGACCTTCCCCCTCCGGTGACAGGCAGCCAGAGCCGGAAGGGGGCAATCGCAGCCCCAGAGAGACATTATCTATAAAATTGTAAGCAGGCTTCTTTGCTAACTAAAACTTCTTGGGGGTCTGGACGGTCAACATCTGCCTGAGAAGGTGCGCTGGTTTTACATCCAGATAACCGAGTGGCGGGGAGGCGATAAGTCGCAGCATTGGCGCTCGCCTGGGAAGAGCAAATTGGCGCTCGGACCTGGGAAGAGCACAAAATGCAGGCCCAACTGAGTCTGCGCCTCTGAGGACTACCCGAGTGCCTGAACCTGAGCGGCTTGGACCTGGGAGGTGCATGCAGCCCAGGGCCAGCCTCGGATTGTTCCCGGCGGAACAACCTAGAGTCCGAGCAGTGTGGACAGGGAGGCTACACGCGCCGTGAGCAGGGGCAGACCCAGGGTGGCTGAGGCATTGCGAGCCCACGCCAGTGTTATTTGTTTGCAGCATCCCTCCCTCCCTCCCCACAGCGCAACTGAACAAGTAAGCCTAAAAAAAAAAAAAAAAAAGCGTCCTCCACCGTGCCCTTTGAGTCAGGGCGGAAACCAGATACTGAAGAGACTAGCAAACAGAAGAAGATATAACAGAGGGAAACGCCTTGGAAGCTACAGGCAATAGATCAAAACCCTGTGGTTACTACGGACTACATAGGAAGGGGCCTATAGATCTTGAGAAATATAAATCTGACCAAGGAACTAGCCAAAAATGAACTGAACCCACAACACCCAAAAAAAAAAAAAAAAAAAAAGTCCTAGATATATTTTTATTATTTTTACGATCATTCTTTTTTTTTTTAATTAAAAAAAAAATTTTAAGTCCTCTATTGTTCCTTTAATTTTCACTTTTATAACCTATTACTTTGCAAAAAAAAAAAAAAAAGACTATTTTTTTTCTTCTTCAGCAAACTTCATATATATATATTTTATAATTTTTTGACCTTGTTTTTTTTGTTTGTTTGTTTTTGTTTTTTTCTTCTTTTCTTTAACATTGTATTTTTGAAATTCCAAACTCTACTCTAGATTTTTAATTTTCGCTTTTTGGTATATGTTATCAATTTTGTACCTATAGTTTTTTTTTTTTTTTATATATAATTTCTGTGACTTTTTTTTTTTCTTCTTCTCTGTTTCTTTCTCTTCTTCTTTTATATAACATTGTATATCTGAAATTCCAAACTTTACTCTAGATTTTTAATTTATGCTTTTTGGTATTTGATATCAATTTTGTACCTGTATTTTCTTTATAATTTTTGTGACATTGTTCATATTTGTTTGTTTGTTTTCTCTCTTTATTTTTCTTCTTCTTTTTTTTTTTTTTTTAACATTATATTTTTGAAATTCCAAACTCTTCTCTAGATTTTTAATTTTTGCTTTCTGGTATTAGTTATCAATTTTGTACCTGTACTTTCTTTACAATTTTCACGACCTTGTTTGTTTTTGTTTGTTCGTTTTTTCTCTCTTTCTTTTCCTTCTTCTTTTCTTTAACATCGTATTTTTGAAATTCCAAACTCTACTCTAGATTTTTAATTTTCGCTTTCTGGTATTAGTTATCAATTTTGTACCTGTACTTTATAATTTTCGCGACCTTGTTTGTTTTCGTTTGTTCATTCTTTCTCTCTTTCTTTTCCTTCTTCTTTTCTTTAACATCGTATTTTTGAAATTCCAAACTCTACTCTAGATTTTTAATTTTTGCTTTTATGTATTTGTTACCAATTTTGTACCTTTAAGGACCCAATCTTCAGGACCCATTTTTCACTAGGGAGTGAGATTACTGGCTTGACTGCTCTCTATCCCTTTGGACCCTCCTTTTTCTCCACCAGGTCGCCTGTGTCTCCTCCCTAACCCCTCTCTACTCTACCCAACTCTGTGAATTTCTGTGTGTTCCAGACGGTGGAGAACACTTAGGGAACTGATTACTGGCTGGATCTGTCTCCCTCCTTTTCATTCCCCCCTTTTATCCTTCTGGCCACCTCTGTTACTTTCCTCCTTCTTTTCTTCTCTGTATAACCCCGTGAACATCTCTGAGTGGTCCAGTTGTGGAGTGCACATAAGGAAGTGACTACTGGCTAGCCCACTCTCTCCACTATTGATTCACCTCATCTCATTTGGGTCACCTCTAACTCCCTCCTCCCTCTTCTCTTCTCCATGTAACCCTGTGAACCTCTCTGAGTGACCCCCACTGTAGAGAAACTTATCATCTTTAATGTAGATGTTTTATCAATGGTGCTGTATAGAAGGAGAAGTTTTGAAACTACTGTAAAAATAAGACCGATAATCGGAAGCAGGAGACTTAAGTCCAAACCCTGACTCCAGGGAACTCCTGACTCCAAGGAACATTCATTCACAGGAGCTCATCAAATGCCTCCATACCGACACTGAAACCAAGCACCACACAAGGGCCAATAAGTTCCAGGGCAAGACATACCACGCAAATTCTCCAGCAACAAAGGAACACAGCCCTGAGCTTCAAGATACAGGCTGCCCAAAGTCACCCCAAAACTATAGACATCTCATAACTCATTACTGGACATTTCATTGCACTCCAGAGAGAAGAAATACAGCTCCACCCACCAGAACACCGACACAAGCTTCCCTAACCAGGAAACCTTGACAAGCCACCTGTACAAACCCACACACAGCGAGGAAACACCACAATAAAGAGAACTCCACAAACTGCCAGAATACAGAAAGGACACCCCAAACTCAGCAATTTAAACAAGATGAAGAGACAGAAGAATACTCAGCAGATAAAGGAACAGGATAAATGCCCACCAAACCAAACAAAAGAGGAAGAGATAGGGAATCTACCCGATAAAGAATTCCGAATAATGATAGTGAAATTGATCCAAAATCTTGAAACTAAAATGGAATCACAGATAAATAGCCTGGAGACAAGGATTGAGAAGATGCAAGAAAGGTTTAACAAGGACCTAGAAGAAATAAAAAAGAGTCAATATATAATGAATAATGCAATAAGTGAAATTAAAAACACTCTGGAGGCAACAAATAGTAGAATAACAGAGGCAGAAGACAGGATTAGTGAATTAGAAGATAGAATGGTAGAAATAAATGAATCAGAGAGGATAAAAGAAAAACGAATTAAAAGAAATGAGGACAATCTCAGAGACCTCCAGGACAATATTAAACGCTACAACATTCGAATCATAGGGGTTCCAGAAGAAGAAGACAAAAAGAAAGACCATGAGAAAATACTTGAGGAGATAATAGTGGAAAACTTCCCTAAAATGGGGAAGGAAATAATCACCCAAGTCCAAGAAACCCAGAGAGTACCAAACAGGATAAACCCAAGGAGAAACACCCCAAGACACATATTAATCAAATTAACAAAGATCAAACACAAAGAACAAATATTAAAAGCAGCAAGGGAAAAACAACAAATAACACACAAGGGAATTCCCATAAGGATAACAGCTGATCTTTCAATAGAAACTCTTCAAGCCAGGAGGGAATGGCAAGACATACTTAAAATGATGAAAGAAAATAACCTACAGCCCAGATTATTGTACCCAGCAAGGATCTCATTCAAGTATGAAGGAGAAATCAAAAGCTTTTCAGACAAGCAAAAGCTGAGAGAATTCTGCACCACCAAACCAGCTCTCCAACAAATACTAAAGGATATTCTCTAGACAGGAAACACAAAAACGGTGTATAAACTCGAACCCAAAACAATAAAGTAAATGGCAACGGGAACATACTTATCAGTAATTACCTTAAACGTAAATGGGTTGAATGCCCCAACCAAAAGACAAAGACTGGCTGAATGGATACAAAAACAAGACCCCTACATATGTTGTCTACAAGAGACCCACCTCAAAACAGGGGACACATACAGACTGAAAGTGAAGGGCTGGAAAAAGATTTTCCATGCAAATAGGGACCAAAAGAAAGCAGGAGTAGCAATACTCATATCAGATAAAATAGACTTTAAAACAAAGGCTGTGAAAAGAGACAAAGAAGGTCACTACATAATGATCAAAGGATCAATCCAAGAAGAAGATATAACAATTATAAATATATATGCACCCAACACGGGAGCACCACAGTACGTAAGACAAATGCTAACAAGTATGAAAGGAGAAATTAACAATAACACAATAATAGTGGGAGACTTTAATACCCCACTTACATCTATGGATAGATCAACTAAACAGAAAATTAACAAGGAAACACAAACTTTAAATGATACAATAGACCAGTTAGACCTAATTGATATCTATAGGTCATTTCATCCCAAAACAATGAATTTCACCTTTTTCTCAAGCGCACATGGAACCTTCTCCAGGATAGATCACATCCTGGGCCATAAAGCTAGCCTTGGTAAATTCAAAAAAATAGAAATCATTCCAAGCATTTTTTCTGACCACAATGCAGTAAGATTAGATCTCAATTACAGGAGAAAAACTATTAAAAATTCCAACATATGGAGGCTGAACAACACGCTGCTGAATAACCAACAAATCACAGAAGAAATCAAAAAAGAAATCAAAATTTGCATAGAAACGAATGAAAATGAAAACACAACAACCCAAAACCTGTGGGACACGGTAAAAGCAGTCCTAAGGGGAAAGTTCATAGCAATACAGGCACACCTCAAGAAACAAGAAAAAAGTCAAATAAATAACCTAACTCTACACCTAAAGCAACTAGAAAAGGAAGAAATGAAGAACCCCAGGGTTAGTAGAAGGAAAGAAATCTTAAAAATTAGAGCAGAAATAAATGCAAAAGAAACAAAAGAGACCATAGCAAAAATCAACAAAACCAAAAGCTGGTTCTTTGAAAGGATAAATAAAATTGACAAACCGTTAGCCAGACTCATCAAGAAACAAAGGGAGAAAAATCAAATCAACAAAATTAGAAACGAAAATGGAGAGATCACAACAGACAACACAGAAATACAAAGGATCATAAGAGAGTACTATCAACAATTATATGCCAATAAAATGGACAATGTGGAAGAAATGGACAAATTCTTAGAAAAGTACAACTTTCCAAAACTGGACCAGGAAGAAATAGAAAATCTTAACAGACCCATCACAAGCATGGAAATTGAAACTGTAATCAAAAATCTTCCAGCAAACAAAAGCCCAGGTCCAGACGGCTTCACAGCTGAATTCTACCAAAAATTTAGAGAAGAGCTAACACCTATCCTGCTCAAACTCTTCCAGAAAATTGCAGAGGAAGGTAAACTTCCAAACTCATTCTATGAGGCCACCATCACCCTAATACCAAAACCTGACAAAGATCCCACAAAAAAAGAAAACTACAGGCCAATATCACTGATGAACATAGATGCAAAAATCCTTAACAAAATTCTAGCAATCAGAATCCAACAACACATTAAAAAGATCATACACCATGATCAAGTGGGCTTTATCCCAGGGATGCAAGGATTCTTCAATATCCGCAAATCAATCAATGTAATACACCACATTAACAAATTGAAAAATAAAAACCATATGATTATCTCAATAGATGCAGAGAAAGCCTTTGACAAAATTCAACATCCATTTATGATAAAAACTCTCCAGAAAGCAGGAATAGAAGGAACATACCTCAACATAATAAAAGCTATATATGACAAACCCACTGCAAACATTATCCTCAATGGTGAAAAATTGAAAGCATTTCCTCTAAAGTCAGGAACAAGACAAGGGTGCCCACTTTCACCATTACTATTCAACATAGTTTTGGAAGTTTTGGCCACAGCAATCAGAGCAGAAAAAGAAATAAAAGGAATCCAAATTGGAAAAGAAGAAGTAAAACTCTCACTATTTGCAGATGACATGATACTCTACATAGAAAACCCTAAAGAGTCCACCAGAAAATTACTAGAAATAATCAATGACTACAGTAAAGTTGCAGGATATAAAATCAACACACAGAAATCCCTTGCATTCCTATACACTAATAATGAGAAAACAGAAAGAGAAATTAAGGAAACAATTCCATTCACCATTGCAACAGAAAGAATAAAATACTTAGGAATATATCTACCTAAAGAAACTAAAGACCTATATATAGAAAACTATAAAACACTGGTGAAAGAAATCAAAGAGGACACTAATAGATGGAGAAATATACCATGTTCATGGATTGGAAGAATCAAGATAGTGAAAATGAGTATACTACCCAAAGCAATTTATAGATTCAACGCAATCCCTATCAAGCTACCAACAGTATTCTTCACAGAGCTAGAACAAATAATTTCACAATTTGTATGGAAATACAAAAAACCTCGAATAGCCAAAGCGATCTTGAGAAAGAAGAATGGAACTGGAGGAATCAACCTACCTGACTTCAGGCTCTACTACAAAGCCACAGTTATCAAGACAGTATGGTACTGGCACAAAGACAGAAATATTGATCAATGGAATAAAATAGAAAGCCCAGAGATAAATCCACGCACATATGGACACCTTATCTTCGACAAAGGAGGCAAGAATATACAATGGATTAAAGACAATCTCTTTAACAAGTGGTGCTGGGAAATCTGGTCAACCACTTGTAAAAGAATGAAACTGGACCACTTTCTAACACCATACACAAAAATAAACTCAAAATGGATTAAAGATCTAAACGTAAGACCAGAAACTATAAAACTCCTAGAGGAGAACATAGGCAAAACACTCTCTGACATACATCACAGCAGGATCCTCTATGACCCACCTCCCAGAATATTGGAAATAAAAACAAAAATAAACAAATGGGACCTAATTAACCTTAAAAGCTTCTGCACATCAAAGGAAACTATTAGCAAGGTGAAAAGACAGCCTTCAGAATGGGAGAAAATAATAGCAAATGAAGAAACCGACAAACAACTAATCTCAAAAATATACAAGCAACTCCTACAGCTCAACTCCAGAAAAATAAACGACCCAATCAAAAAATGGGCCAAAGAACTAAATAGACATTTCTCCAAAAAAGACATACAGATGGCTAACAAACACATGAAAAGATGCTCAACATCACTCATTATCAGAGAAATGCAAATCAAAACCACTATGAGGTACCATTTCACACCAGTCAGAATGGCTGCGATCCAAAAGTCTACAAATAATAAATGCTGGAGAGGGTGTGGAGAAAAGGGAACCCTCTTACACTGTTGGTGGGAATGCAAACTAATACAGCCACTATGGAGAACAGTGTGGAGATTCCTTAAAAAACTGGAAATAGAACTGCCTTATGATCCAGCAACCCCACTGCTGGGCATACACACTGAGGAAACCAGAAGGGAAAGAGACACGTGTACCCCAATGTTCATCGCAGCACTGTTTATAATAGCCAAGACATGGAAGCAACCTAGATGTCCATCAGCAGATGAATGGATAAGAAAGCTGTGGTACATATACACAATGGAGTATTACTCAGCCATTAAAAAGAATACATTTGAATCAGTTCTAATGAGGTGGATGAAACTGGAGCCTATTATACAGAGTGAAGTAAGCCAGAAGGAAAAACATAAATACAGTATTCTAACGCATATATATGGAATTTAGAAAGATGGTAACAATAACCCTGTGTACGAGACAGCAAAAGAGACACTGATGTATAGAACAGTCTTATGGACTCTGTGGGAGAGGGAGAGGGTGGGAAGATTTGGGAGAATGACATTGTAACATGTAAAATATCATGTAAGAAACGAGTTGCCAGTCCAGGTTCGATGCACGATACTGGATGCTTGGGGCTAATGCACTGGGACGACCCAGAGGGATGGTATGGGGAGGGAGGAGGGAGGAGGGTTCAGGATGGGGAACGCATGTATACCTGTGGTGGATTCGTTTTGATGTTTGGCAGAACTGATACGATTATGTGGAGTCTAAAAATAAAATAAAATTAAAAAAATAAAAAAAGAAAAAAAAGAAAAAAAAAAAAAAAATTCACACACACACTCTTCCAACATGGCAAATGGCCCAGCAGTCACTGGGGCTTCTGCATTGAGTTGAGAAGTCTGGCCAGCCCATGTGAATGCCCCGTCTGTCTGATTCTGTACATGCAAAGCTGTGAACCCATCCTTGGTAAGATGCAATGATTCCAATCCCCAGTCAGCCACATGACCTCCTGGAGCTTTAATGCCATTTACTGTGTAGTGGGCTCGGAATTCCTGACATTGTTCCTGAATGGAGGAACTTGTCAAGAAGGGGTTCAGCGGCACAGAAAGAAATTGGGCGACCTAGAGGTCCTTCTGCTACTGTGACAAGAGCAAGTGCCCTGCTCCGCCTGGAAGCAGCCATGGGACTGGGCTGCCTCTTGCCTCTGGCAGTTCTAAATTCTAGCTAGGACCCCGAGTTTTGGTCCCTTTTCCCCCATGACATCAAAGTACAATCCAAGCTCCTCAGCATGGCAAGTGGCCTCTCCTGGACTGTGGCCTTGCTGCCTCTAGCCTTCTACCACAATTCCTTACACTGGGCTCCAGGCAGTCTTAATTTAATCATGTGTGATTCTAATGGGAGCTACCATCAGCCTTGATGCCTATAAATATACGCTCTTGCTCCCGCATGGATAGTCCTCTATCTACCTGATCAAAGTGGCCGGCTTCCTCTTGCCTTTCCAAGGCTCAACCGAAAGCCCCCTCCCATCCATCACCTTTCTTAGCCTTCTTCCTTGATCCTATATGTTACCCGCCTGAGTTGCACTGTCTTTTGAATGCCTCCCACATGCTTCTGCAACCCCTCTCCTAACACTAAAACCACAGGTTTTCCTGCAGGCATGGGACTGTGCACCTCTGTGCTTGTGGTAGCTGGTGTCATGCCTGGCACAGATGTAGTAGGTGGCCAATAAATGCTTGCTAAATGAATGGATGGCTGGAAAAATGATCAAATAAGTTCAGTTGGAGCCAGGGTCCAGGACTGAAGAAAAGGCTTACAGCTAGTCTACAAAGAACTACTGGGGTGGGCTCTGAAAAAGCTCCAAATTTCTAGATCAATCCCAGGGTTTTCAGACCTTCTTGGGGATATTTCCATACAAGAGACTGCTGAGGTCCAAACAAAATATCTGGCTTCCGATTAGATTCTTCTGTCATCATGGGGACATGGGATTCCATTTGCTTACTTATTTGTCCCCATGGCACTAATGCTGTGAAACGACACCTGAGAAATGGAGATGTTAGTTTCATGTTACTGCTTCCTGAACAAGTCAGTAGGGAAGTTTGGGGGTTTCAATTTCTAAATCAGAAATTCTTCTGATTGCTTGGGGACATTATCTTTTTCAATTGAGAAGAGAAAAGGAAAAACCTGAAGATGTACTGAATTGGAAGACATTTTCCTTTCTTCCTTTTTTTTGATTCAAGACTAGTCACGATTCCCAGAGAAGCTGAGTGTTTGTCTCATTAATCACCAACCATCAACCCAAACAAGAAGATGGCAGGAAATTCCTCTGCCTTCCTCCTCTTTCAACTCTACCTTCTCTATTCCTCCCACTCGATTCCCAGGTCAGAAGCTGATAAATCTGTTGCACTTCCTCTAAAAATTTTTAATTTTTAAGCTATAAAATTAAGAGAATTTTTTTAAAAAAATTAAGTTTTAAAAGCTAGCCATAATTCTCATGTCCCAGCCGCCCTAATTTTTTTTATGTTCCCTTCTAGTCTTTTTTCATAGAGAGACAGGAAACTTGTTTTAAATCCCCAAAGTGAAAATCTCTAGAGGCCTCATACTATAAAAAGCTGCGAACTTCCGCTTTTGGTGCCTTAGGGGAGAGGTCAAACAAAATCAAATCTTCGTTTTGAAGAATGGCTCAGTTTTAACAGCCAAATTAAATATCATCTTAAAGTACAAACAAGTACTTGAGATTTTTTAAAAACGCTATTTTAAAAGGTCAATCATTATAGCTGGCTCTATGTGTATTGTCCGTTGGTGGGTTCTCTTTTAAGGTTTTCCAGGGGCATTCTGGTTCCTTGTTAGTGTTTTGGTTCTTTCTTCCCAGTTGGTGGCTTTACTTCTTATCCATTCCTGGGGGTGTCACACAGCTGTGTTTTACAATGAGGTCAATTCAGATCCATTTGAGCCCTTCCTCCATGCTCCCTCCCTCAAACCCCAGTTCGTTGGAGGCCTGCTTATCCTAATTGCCTATTTATTGCTACCATAAGAACTCATCCTTCAGTGGCAAGGAATAATGGCAATTTCTTTACTAGTTTTCTCATAAGCTGCTTAGAAGAACAAAGGCCTTGTCTCTCAGTCATCCTACTTGTTGCATTTGTACCTAAAAGGCTTTCATTTCAAAGTAAAGGAAGCCAGGGTTCAGACAGAAATATGCTGATCTTCTAACAATGGGAGAAGCCCCGGAGTTGCCAAAATAAGGCTCCTTTAAGGTCTAAACTTGACCTAAAATTAGGACTATTGGTGCTTTTGTGGGATGAACAAAATCCCACAAATTCTCACTGGTTTTACCATTCTGAGATTTAAGTTTCACAGTTGGGTCAATAATTTAGTTAAGTACATCTAAACCAGAATTTCATATATGAAATTCTGTACAACATATACCTCCAAATAGCATCTGAGAGCTCTTGACAGATATGCAATGTCCCTCTTGTGGCACCTTATGTAACAATGCCTTGTGCAGGTTTTAGAATCAAATTGCCAGGGTTTAAACCCCCCAGCTTTGACACTTACTACCCATATGGTATTGGGTAAATTGCTTAATCTTGTTGAGTGGATTTAGTTTTTATGTTATAGGATTGATGGTACCTATACCACATGGGATTTCTATCTCATTTAATCCTCACAAACTTTATAAACAGTGGCAGAAACACGATGAGCACATGTTTGTTTGAAGGCCCTGAGTTGAACTGATGGATGTTACTACCAGCCCTATGGACTTCCCTGGTGGTTCAGTCGGTAAAGAATCCACCTGCAATGCAGAAGACTTGGGTTTGATCCCTGAGTCAGGAACATCTCCTGGAGAAGGAAAGGGCAACCTACTCCAGTATTCTTGCCTGGAGGATCCCATGGGTAGCCTTGTGGGCTACAGTCCATGGGGTTGTAAAGAATCAGACACAGCTTAGTGACTACACCACCACCACCACTACAAGCCCTAGGAGTTGATGCAGCGTCAGAGCAATGAAAGAAAAATTTCAACTGTAAACAGTGTCCCTAACATATGGACAGACCCATCATGCCCCCAAAATGTGTCTTTCAGAAAATGTGCAGATCAGTTCAGGTAGATCAAAATCAGCTACAGTTTTTTAAAAAACTGAAGTGTGGATTCACAGAATGAACAGGCTGCCTTCAGAAAACATGTCCTTCAAAACTGATGGTGACAGCATGAAAACTGTCACGAATGTTCATACCACCAGACATCAGGTGAATTTACTTAAGCCCAAGAACTGAACCTCATTCAGAACTCCCAGAGCAAAATGCCTGAGGCTGGTGCTGAGCCTGGAAGCAGCACTGCCATAAGGAAAGTGAGGAAGCAGGTTGCCTTGGCCAGCTGTGCTGAACCGTAAATGCATCTTTCACAACGTGTTCTTACGTGGTCTGTTGCCAAAGTGATTGAAGCCATCACTCAGATTTTAATAGTCTCCAGGAGATGGAGGCTGGAAATCACGTTAAGATTCCCAGTCTGGTCCTGCCGTGGAGAGACGCCAACTCATCACTGTAGGCGGGCAACCCCAGTGCTTGTCGATAAAGAACTGGTTCATTAGGAATCAGTCAGTGACAAAAAACTGGTCCAATGGGAGATGGTCAATGTCAACAAAAGGCAGGGGGACTGGCCTAGATTACAAGACTAGAGATACAACACGATAGGTAGTGTGTTTCCAATTTTTGATTGGATTCTAAGGGAAAAAAATGTTATAAGAGGCATTCTTGGAGCCATTGGAGAACTTTGAAAACAGACTATATTGTTCATTGAGTAATTATTTTCTTAACTCAATAATGGTGTGCTGTGGTTAAGAAGAAGTCATATTTAGATGGTGTATGCTTAGATGTTTGTAAGTAAGCATGCTATTTACCATTTCTAATAGTTCACTGAAACCCATAGATAGAGCTCATGAGAGAGAGAAAGCAAATGTAGCAAAATATTAACAGCTGGTAGATATATAAATGAAAACTGAATATTTAATATTTTTGCAATTTTTCTATAGGTTTGAAACATTTCAAAATAAAAGCTGGAGGGGGCAGGATTTGTAGAAGATAATGGTAAAAAAAAAAAAAAAAAATCATAGCCTGATTCACTGGTTTCTGTACTTTGCAAAGTGAGATGCAGGCTCAGAAGAGGTCAGAGTTATTCACCTGAAAGGTGAAGTCATGGTTGGGGGTAGGTGGGGGATGGAGGCCCCAAGGTGAGAAATTCACAGGTTGCCTCTTTCTGAAGAAAACACAAAACTATACTAGAAAGGGGGTTAAGAAGTTACTATGTAAACTATCCAAAACCGAGGCACAATACCTTTTTTTTTTTTTTAATTTATTTGGCTGCACTGGGTCTTAGCTGTAGCATGCAAACTCTTAGTTGTGACTTGTGGCATATAGTTCCCTGACTGGGGGTCAAACTTGGACCCCCTGCATTGTGAGCTCAGAGTCTTAGCCTCTGGACTATGAGGGAAGAGCCCAAAATAGCTTATTAAATCTCCATATATATTGAGAAAGAAAAATCATCTCGATGAAAATATGAATGTTAACTAAAGGATGTTTTTAAATTTCTATTACAACCAGAAAAAAATTAAAGAAGTATTTTTAAATCACATAATTTATGTGATCACTGAGTTTTCTGGTCACCAAGTCATTAACTTAGCAAAGGTCAAGTGATTAACATAGAATAAGAAGCTTGGATGGTGGGGAGCATTAATCGTGAGTTTCATGTCTTCCTCAGGATTGGGCTTTGGATCAGGGGAAAAAAAGATGTAGATGGCTGAATTTTTCTCTCTGCCTGAATTTGGTCACCACTCCTGTTCGGACTTTGGGTAGAACAGAGCAGTAAGACTGCTACAAGTGAGGAAGCGGAGGGGAGGCAGGGACAGGCTCTGGCTGCTGAGAAGGCAAGGATGAGAAAGAGCCTGTGGACGTGAACTTGGAAAGTTTCTGGCTTTCAAGGGTCCTTTCATTTATCCTTTGACAAAATCACAGCATAAATTTGTTGTCAACAAACTTAAGAAGCTACATGATAATCACTCAACCTCTTTCAAGAGTGGTGAGTATGAGATTTATTTTTTTTCCTATCTTTTGGCCATGCTGCATGGTACGTGGGATCTTAGTTCCCCAACCAAGGACTGAACCTATGCTCCCTGCATGGGCAGCATGGAGTCTTAACCACTAGACAACCAGGCAAGTCCCTGTTTCTGTTTATTTTTGATATAGCCAAGAAGAATGTGAGCATATTTAACATTATAGTTCTACATCATTTAAGCCATGAACTGGTGCTAATTAACTTCTGTAACAAAGCAGCATGTTAAATTCATTGCAAAGTCAGTACAAATATAAATATTTACTTCAAAACAAAACCACAAGAATCACTGCTTTGGCATTCACATCTTTGCAACACCCAAGCTTCAGAAATTATCAATGGATTTCTCAAGCTTACAAGAGTCAGCAATGACGCTTTCAGCAGACCCATGGACAACTGTCACTCACTGAGGGGCATTAGAAGGTGAGCTGCTCTAGTAGGAATTTCTATTGATTTGGGGCTTTTCTAGTATTGCACTGAGAATTTGATTATTAGGATTACAGAGGGAGTAGCATATTTAAATGATGTCATAATCAAGGTATCTGAGGAAGAATTCAAAGATTTCAGGAAACCATATCTGCTTAAAATCCTGATATTTTACATAATTTCCAAAGTGTTTCACATACTTTCACATGTCATCTTATCACTTACTCCTTAGCAAAAACCCCATGAGATATGTAAGGCAAGCAGTACCCTCATTTTACAGTTGAAAGAATAGGCCCTGACAGCTTGGAGTCAAACTGGCTTTTTGTTTTACTCTAAGATTAATGTTTGTTCCACACCACTCCTTCAACATAAAGTAGAACTTCCTCTCTTACCACTTTAGATGCAATAGTTGTTTCTCTTTCTTGGGACAAAGAACTTGAGGCATCTAACTCCTGAATCCTGAGGCATCTGACTCCCAAAATAAACCTACAGCTTCATCTCCCACATCACTCTCCCCTCCCAACAAAAGCAATTCTCAGTAAGTCACTTCTCCAATAATGGCATTAGACTCATTAATTAAGAAGCTTTGGGAATGTAATGTGCTTTTGTGTCTAGAAGAGGTTTTGAGACCCTTCTTACCCTTCAGGTCAATGTTATCTGCAAAGTAGACCTATGTCCAGATGGACAAAGAAATGATCATTTACTTTGGAAGTTGCTCAGGAAGCAACAGTTAGAACTGGACACGGAACAAGAGACTGGTTCCAAATAGGAAAAGGAGTACATCAAGGTTGTATATTGTCACCCTGTTTATTTAACTTATATGCAGAGTACATCATGAGAAACGCTGGGCTGGAAGAAGCACAAGCTGGAATCAAGATTGCCAGGAGAAATATCAATAACCTCAAATATGCAGATGACACCACCCTTATGGCAGAAAGTGAAGAGGAACTCAAAAGCCTCTTGATGAAAGTGAAAGAGGAGAGTGAAAAAGTTGTTTTAAAGCTCAACATTCAGAAAACTAAGATCATGGCATCTGGTCCCATCACTTCATGGGAAATAGATGGGGAAACAGTGGAAACAGTGTCAAGACTTTATTTTTTTGGTCTCCAAAATCACTGCAGATGGTGATTGCAGCCATGAAATTAAAAGACGCTTACTCCTTGGAAGGAAAGTTATGACCAACCTAGATAGTATATTGAAAAGCAGAGACATTACTTTGCAAACAAAGGTCAGTCTAGTCAAGGCTATGGTTTTTCCAGTGGTCATGTATGGATGTGAGAGTTGGACTGTGAAGAAAGCTGAGCGCCAAAGAATTGATGCTTTTGAACTGTGGTGCTGGAGAAGACTCTTGAGAGTCCCTTGGACTGCAAGGAGATCCAACCACTCCATTCTGAAGGAGATCAGCCCTGGGATTTCTTTGGAAGGAATGATGCTAAAGCTGAAACTCCAATACTTTGGCCACCTCATGCGAAGACTTGACTCATTGGAAAAGACTCTGATGCTGGGAAGGATTGGGGGCAGGAGGAAAAGGGGACGACAGAGGATGAGATGGCTGGATGGCATCACTGACTCGATGGACGTGAGTCTGAGTGAACTCCGGGAGTTGGTGATGGACAGGGAGGCCTGGCGTGCTGTGATTCATGGGGTTGCAAAGAGTCAGACATGACTGAGTGACTGGACTGAACTGAACTGAAGCTTCCCAACAGTTTTTCTGGCTGTGCATGTACAACTGACTGATCAAAAATCTTAAGCTGAAGATCATAGCTTTAACAATGCCACCTTGTACCTATAGCTGCAGCTTTGGCTCAATATGTCCAAGGAAACAACACCGTATGTTCAAGCCCTGAGCTGTCTGCCAGAGCAGATCCAAGATTACATGGATCGCTGCCACTGAACACTTCAAGGTCAGAAAATCTCCCAGAGCCAACTTTTCTGCTTCAGACTGTATAATTATCTTGCATCTCAGGTCAGCTTCTACCTTAAAATGTGGGTTGAGCAATGCCCATTTCTAAAGAAGCAAGAGGAAATGCAGCTGTTAATCAGCCACCAAATGTTACTCACCCACTAAAGGACATCTTATCTTGATTTTTGTTAGTTTATATGTATTTAATGAACAATTATGCCTTTCTAATTTCACAATGATATGAGGTGGCTTGCTCACATAGCACGTGGCTCACTGGCAAACTATTCTCAAGAGAGAGTGGGCCAGACGCCATGTCCAAAAGCTATGATCAAGCACGGAAGTGTATGATGCACGTGTGGTCTCTTGAAAGGCACCCTCTTTTTCAGGGTCTCTGACACAAGAATCTCAGTGAAAAGTCCCAATAGTTGCAAGAAGCCATTCCAGAAACCCCTTTTTTGACTATATTAGCCACTTTCCTACAACGGGTCGGTGTAGCCCTGGTGCATCTCACATCTCCTAGGACAGGGCCGGCTCCACACTTATCATCTGCTGCACATGGTGGCTGGCCTTCATCCCCTCTGACAGCGTGCCTGTGTTTACTTCAGTTGAGTTTAACACATTTGGAGACAGGGCCCTTATTCAAGCTGTCACCTAATTCACTTCAGTACTCTCAGTCAAATAATTGGGCTGTACAGATGAGGCAGATTCTTCAAGGATGGGCAACAAGATTTGCCAGGGTTTCTCATTGCTCAATAAGCCAGCAAGCTGGGCCACAGAGTTACTAATAGGGCAACACCTTGAGATGTGCCCAACCATCCTTCAGAATCAGGTGCACTCTTGAAGGCCAGTGACTTCGTGCTCTTCAAACTGCCCTCCCCACTTAACCCACATGTAAGTGGGCATGAAATGGTATGAGAGAGGCCCACCAGGGAAGCTGGGCAGAACAGTTTTAACCATAGCATGTGCATTTGGATAGAAGGGGAAGAAGAGGCAGTGGAGGATGTGAATGGTGATGGTTGTGTACAAAGGACTTCTATCTAATGGAGATAAACTTGAGTAGAAAAGAGCCAGGCTTGGAGTTTACTCTCTTTCCATTAACCTGCGGGAGGAATTTAAGATACCTCTCATTCCAGCATGAAAATGATTCAGAGAAACCTTGTTGTGGGCATGTTATACAGTGTTTCTGCATTTTTGTGACTCTAAAGTCATTAAGATACATCTCTATCTATGCTATATCCTATAGTGTGAGTTCAATCATTCTCAAAAAAATTTTTTTTTGCCAATGCCTTGTGGCATGTAAGATTTTAGTTCCCCAACCAGGGATCAAACCTGTGCCCCTGCAGTGGAAGTACAGAGTGTTAACTACTGGATCACCAGGGAGGTCCCATGAATAATTCTTCTGCTCATCTTGCATAGTCTTGCTGCTGGCCAGGGTTAAGTAGGTCGGTAGCATCACTGTGTTTCTTATGAGCAGGTCTCCGGGTTTCCTGCAGCAGTGTTATCTGGGGTATTTGTTAAAACTGCAAGCTTGTGGGCCCCATCCAGATTGGGAACCTCTAGATATGAGTTCAGGAGTTTGCATTTTTCCTAATTCCTCAGCTGACTATAATATACATCATTAAAAAAAAAAAAAAAAAAACCTTTTCAGTAAAATACAGTACACATACAGGAAACTATACATTTTACAGCTCGCTGTGGATTTTATAAACTGAACACACAGATGTCCAGCCAGCATGTAGAAGCATGCTTGTGCCTGCTCCCAGGCACTATCCATTTCCAACTGCGGATTTACTCATAGTGCTGTATGTAAATGTAACTCCTTCTCAGGGCTGTGTAGTATCTCGTCCTATGATGCAAACCATATTGAGAACCATTTCCTTCAGAATGCAGCACACCAGCCCTGCGTGGATGTGCCACAGAGCACTTATGTGTACCTGGAGCCAGACCACATAGGTCCAGACTGGGATTCTGTGACTTCCTATGTGATGCCGGGCTCCTCCTCAGCTCTGGAGCCTGTTTTCTCATGTGTAAAATAAGGCTTATTTCTGTATCTCATGGGGTTGTTATGAGGGGTAAGTGAGCTAATATTTGAAAAGCACTTAAACAGAGCCTCGCACATACCAATCAACATACATGTTTGATAAATGGATTAGTGTAACACAGACACTAAAGGCTCAAATGGATCTAACGTCAAAGGAAGAAGGGTACCAAAGTGGCTTTGCGTGGCTTAGCCCAGACTAGATCACACTCCACCCCTCCCCCCCTTTAAAGAATCATCTACCTGAATTTTGTTCATTTGTTACCTTATTTCTGCCACTTTTGCTTTCTTATATCTAAGAGAGTGTTAATCAATATACCACTTTTACTAACCACTGGTAGTCAGAACTAATGGGAATGAAGTGAATCATTCATGTAGTGTTGGATTATTTTTAAATAGGAGACTATCCCAAACTCATTTTTGTCCCAGATGATGAATTGATAAATTCTATTATATTACTACTAGAAACACCAAAGAATCCCATCTCTGATTCACTCCGGCTTGTTTTCTTATTCTTGTATTCTGAAGTTGACATAGTGTTTATTTGAGATGACTCATGTATTTCCTGAGTCGCTGTAGCTCCCAGGACACAAGGTCAGCCAGAGCTCTTCTTTCTGTCCATATCTAGGTTCATTATGACCCAAACCCACTCCACAGGCCACAGCCCTCTTTTCCCATCACTTCACCTTTCCTCCTCCGGAGTCCACTTATAAGTGTGTTTTCAAAATCATCATTACTCTTTCTGCTTACAAAAATCATGCATACTTCTTAAAAAATTGAACATTTAAAAATATATACTGTAGGATGTGAAATCCATCCACACACCACTTCATTCACCAAAATAGATTCCAGATGGATTCAGGTGCTAAATGTAAAAACTAAAACTACAAAGTACTAGAAAAAGTATAGAATACATTTATGACCTTGGGGGTAAAGAAGGCCTTTTAAAATGAGACATAAAATAAAAAAGCATAAAGACAAAGATTGATGAATATGACTTCATAAAAATTTAAAACTTCTATAAGGCAAAAGATGTTGAAAATAACATTTAAAGAAAAGCCACAGAATGGGTGAAAATATTTGCCACACATGTAACAAAGACTACCCTAAATACCTAAGAAGGCCTACACGTAAGTAGAAAAATAGGCAGTAGGCATGAGAAAATAAAAATGGCCAATAAACTTTGAATGTAAATTTCACAGGAGCAGAAATTTGTTCACTGCTGTCTCCAGCATCTGGAGCAGTACCCTGATGTTTATTTAATGTGAAGTAAAATGTGAAAACATGCTCCTTTTAAGTTTCAATCATGAAAACACAATTTTAAAGGAGACATATTTTGCCCATTGGATTGGAAAAAAATTTCATTGTTGCTTAGGAGGTGGGGAAATGTACACACTTGTGTGGTGCTGGAAGTGTAAACATACATTCTTGTTGTTTAGTCGTTAAGTCATGTCCAGCTCTTTTTGCAACCCCGTGACTGTAGTCCACCAGGTTCCTCTGTCCATGGGATTTTCCAGGCAAGACTACTGGACTAGGTTGCCATTTTCTTCTTCAGGGGATCTCACCCACAACTTCTGCATTGGCAGGCAGATTCTTTACCACTGAGCCACCAGGGAAGCCCAGTAGACATCCTACTGAAGGGCATCTGCATCTACCAAGTACAAGAATGCACATACCTTTTCATCTAACAATGCCAACCCTCAGGAAATTATTGAGCTCATGTGCTCGTTCAAAGGGTATCAATCACAGAACTGTCTGAGATAACTGAAAGTTGTTAAGTGACCTAAATACTCATCAACATGGAAGTAACTGAATAGGCTATGGTAAAATCAAACCACGAATAGTATGGAGTAGTTTAAAACAATGAGGTATTACTACAGGTACCAATCCACGCCTGCCCCATGCCCCCATACACATAAGTGAAAAAGGCAAGCTGCATAAGAATATTAACAAAGCAATACCCATAAAACAAAACTGTAGACATGTGCATATGATGCTCTCTACATAAATGCATAGAAAAAGGTTTGGATATGACATCTTTTCCTTCATATATATTCTGAAATCTTCCCATGTCAAAAGAAAAAAATCTAACTCATTCTTTTATAAAGGTTGTGGAATGTTTCATTGACTGGGTATAGCATGACCTAATCAATTCCCTGTTGATGAATATATAGTTGTTCTTGAACAGCTTTATCAAGTATAATTCGCATACTACACAATTCACCCACTTAAAGTATATAATTCAATGGTTTTGGAATATTATACTATTAATTTTTAAAAACTGTGATAAAACATAAAATTTGCCATTTTAACCATTTCAAGTACACAGTTCAATAGCATTAATTAAATGACTGTATCTTTTTTTATTATAAATAAATGCTAATGTTAATCAACTGGAGCCAAAATACATGGTAAATATTTGGAAAACCAAGCTGGAAATCATAGACTTGAGCCTATATCTTTATTCAAACACTTAAAAATCCTCTCTAAAGGGTTTAGGTTTATCATTGCCATTAAAATTTATTTTGGGGACCTATTGATACCGATATACATATATATATATATATATTTGAAATCCAGTTGATTTACAATATTGTGTTAACTTCAGGTGTGATTTGGTTATATGTATTCTTTTTTTTCTGATTCTTTTCCATTATGTTTATTACAAGATATTGAACATAATTCCATGTGCTATACAGTAAACCTGTATTGTTTCCTAAAATAAATAAATAAATAAAATAAATGCTGTAAATATACATCCTTATACATTCTTTGTGCACATGTGATCCTCTGCAGGATAGGCAGTATATTAAAAAGTAGACACATCACTTTGCAATAAAGGTCCGTATAGTCAAAACTATGGTTTTTCCCAGTAGCCATGTATGGATGTGAGAGTTGGATCAGAAAGAAAGCTGAGTGACAAAGAAGTGATGCTTTTGAACTAGGTGCTGGAGAAGACCCTTGAGAGTCCCTTGGACTACAGAAAGACCAAACCAGTCAATCCTAAAGGAAATCAATCCTGAATATTGACTGGAATGACTGATGCTAAAGCTGAAGCTCCAATACTTTGGCCACTTGATGTGAAGAACTGACTCATTAGAAAAGACTCTGATGCTGGGAAAGATTGAAGGCAGGAGGAGAAAGGGATGACGGAGATGAGACGGTTGGATGGCATCACTGACTCAATGGACATGAGTTTGAGCAAGCTCTGGGAGACGGTGAAGGACAGGGAAGCCTGGCGTGCTGCAGTCTATGGGGTCGCAAAGAGCTGGACATGACTGAGCGACCAAACAACAACAGGATAGAAAGCTCTCATCTGCTGAATATCAGTGATAAAGAGAAATACGGGTGAGTCTTTTCAGAAGATTACTACATCATTGTTAAATATGATTCTAAACCTCTAAAAAGGTATCAGTCCAGTCACTCAGTCATGTCCAACTCTTTGTGACCCCATGAATCACAGCACGTCAGGCCTCCCTGTCCATCACCAACTCCTGGAGTTCACCCAAACTCATGTCCATCGAGTCAGTGATGCCATCCAGCCATCTCATCCTCTGCCGTCCCCTTCTCCTCCTGCCCCCAATCCCTCCCAGCATCAGAGTCTTTTCCAATGAGTCAACTCTTCGCATGAAGTGGCCAAAGTACTGGAGTTTCAGCTTCAGCATCAGTCCTTCCAATGAACACCCAGGAAAGATCTCCTTTAGGATGGAGTGGTTGGATCTCCTTGCAGTCCAAGGGACTCTCAAGAGTCTTCTCCAGCACCACAGTTTAAAAGCATCAATTCTTCGGCACTCAGCTTTCTTCATAGTCCAACTCTCACATCCATATATGACCACAGGAAAAACCATAGCCTTGACTAGATGGACCTTTGTTGGCAAAGTAATGTCTCTGCTTTTCAATATGCTATCTAGGTTGGTCATTACTTTCAAGAAGTAAACGTCTTTTAATTTCATGGCTGCGGTCACCATCTGCAGTGATTTTGGAGCCCCCCAAAATAAAGTCTGACACTGTTTCCCCATCTATCTGCCATGAAGTGATGGGGCCAGATGCCATGATCTTAGTTTTCTGAATGTTGAGCTTTAAGCCAACTTTTTCACTCTCCTCTTTCACGTTCATCAAGAGGCTTTTTAGTTCCTCTTTACTTTCTGCCATAAGGGTGGTGTCATCTGCATATCTGAGGTTATTGAGATTTCTCCCAGCGATCTTGACTCCAGCTTGTGCTTCTTCCAGTCCAGCGTTTCTCATGATGTACTCTGCATATAAGTTAAATAAGCAGGGTGACAATATACAGCCTTGACGTACTCCTTTTTCTATTTGGAACCAGTCTGTTGTTCCATGTCCAGCTCTAACTGTTGCTTTCTGACCTGCATATAGGTTTCTCAAGAGGCAGGTCAGGTGGTCTGGTATTCCCATCTCTTTCAGAATTTTCCACAGTTTATTGTGGTCCACACAGTCAAAGGCTTTGGCATAGTCAATAAAGCAGAAATAGATGTTTTTCTGGAACTCTCTTGCTTTTTCGATGATCCAGCGAATGTTGGCAGTTTGATCTCTGGTTCCTCTGCCTTTTCTAAAACCAGCTTGAACATCTGGAAGTTCATGGTTCACATACTGCTGAAGCCTGGCTTGCAGGTAAGGACTCTTTATCTCTTTAAAGATAAGGATCTTTGCCGACAAAGGTCTGTCTAGTCAAAGCTATGGTTTTTCCAGTGGTCATGTACAGATGTGAGAGTTGGACCATAAAGAAAACTGAGTGTTGAAGAATTGATGCTTTTGAACTGTGGTGCTGCAGAAGACTCTTGAGAGTCCCCTGAACTGCAAGGGGATCAAAGCAGTCAATCCTAAAGGAAATCAGTCCTGAATAATTATTGGAAGGACTGATGCTGAAGCGGAAACTCCAATACTTTGGCCATCTGATGTAAAGAACTAAATCATTGGAAAAGACCCTAATGCTGGGAAAGATTGAAGGCAGGAGGAGGGTTCGACAGAGGATGAGATGGTTGGATGGCATCACCGACTTGATGGACATGAGTTTGAACAAGCTTCAGGGTTGGTATGGACAGGGAAGCCTGGTGTGCTACAGCCCACGGGGCTGCAAAGAGTTGGACATGATTGAGTAACTGAACCGAACTGAGAGAGATAAGGGATTTTCCAAAGCAAATGCAGAAGTGAAAAAACAAAAAAAACTCTGCATCTTCCTGAGTTCATTCAAGTTGTCAAGTATATAAATACAAGCCAGTTAAAGCAAAGGATGCTCTGTCCCCCAGTATCTGAGCATGCATATGCTAGACAATGGAGTCAGTTATCTGCTATCCGACAGCTTATCCTGAAATTTTTGGTCAAACGTACCACAAGCACTGGACCCTGCACTGGACACAGCCTTATCTGGTTTCCTAATCTGAACTTCACACTCTGATTAGAAGGTGACCTCTGGACATTCACTTAATCCTTCGGTTTTGTGTCTCTCTTCTGTAAAATGGAGGGTCTAGCCTGGACGCCAGCACTTGTACGGCCCAGGTCACAAGGTTGTGCTGGCAGGAATGAGGTCAGCCTAAACCCATAGGTGTGCCAGAGCCAACCTCCAGAGACTGAAAGCTCAGGTCTGAATGTGCCAGTGACTTGTTTTGGGGCCCTGAGCAAGTTACTAAACTGCTGGCAAGTCAGTCTTGAAAGCTGTCAATTGGTATTTACCTTACAGAGTGTTGTGACAATTTAATGAGATAAAGCACAAATACTGCCTCCTTGTGCCTGACATCAAAGATGCCTTCAATAAAGGGTAGCTTTGAGTGTTTTAAACACCAAAACATGTGTCAGTGCCATGGTTCCAAGTTGCTAAATACCCCAACTTATATAACAGAGTATGCTTCTGTACCATTTATAATGTGGCAATCACATTCAGTCAATCCTAAAGGAAATAAATTCTGAATATTCAATGGAAGGACTGATGCTAAAGCTCTAATACTTTGGCCACCTGATGCGAAGAGCTGACTCACTGGAAAAGACTCCAATGCCTGCAAAGACTAAAGGAAAAAGGAGAACAGGGAGACAGAGGATGAGATGATTAGGTAGCATCACCGACTCAACGGACATAAATTTGAACAAACTCCAGGAGACAGTGGAGGGCAGAGGAGCCTGGTGTGCTGCAGTCCATGGAATTGCAGAGAATCAGATATGACTTAGTAACTGAACAACAACAAAATCACATTCTGAGCACTTAACATCTATTAACTTATTTAATCCTCTCAACACCCTATGAGGCAAATATTATTACTTACATTTTACAAAAAAAAGAAACAGGCACAGAAGGTAAGAAACTCATTCTAGATCACAATTAGTGAATAGCATAACCAGGATTTGAATTCAGACAATCTCTTCTATAGGGTCTATATTCTTAACCACTACCTAAACTGTTATTGTTATTTACAAGTATCTGTATTTATTGGTATGGATATAAATACAGTATCTCACCCTATTCTGATAGCTCTCCAGTTTCAACATCTGATAGCAACAACCCTTTCTTACCAAGATCTTACTAAGATTACTTTGATAGAACACTCACTTTTCACTCTACCACCTAATTTTAAAATCTTTTTTTTTTTTAACGTATATGTGCTGCTGAAGCGAGCATTAAAACATCTTTTTAAATGACTACCAAATGAGAACGTTCTTAAAGGCAGCTATAAAAAGACTGCATATTAAGAGAGGACATTATTAAAGTTCTCATTGGTCACTCGTGGCCTCTAAGATCACACTGATTCCTATGTGTATAGGATGTTTTGAAAATCAAATGCTTGGCCACTACTTTCTCATATTGGGAAAGTATTCTGTTTCATTAGCTTACTTTATTTCCCTAGAGTTTCCACCGCAAAATTGAACAGGTTTTTCATGGGGTCTCAGAGTTAGACACGATTTAGCGACTGAACGAGAGAGGCTACACCTGCCCGGAATACAGTAATGATGTGGGCATGCGGAGGCTCAAGAGTGAGATCTTTTGCCTACTTCAACATACAGGTGATCAGCCAAAATGTTGATAGAATATATTTAATATATGGTATATAAAATACTGTATTTTCTAAGAATCTTGTTTTTATCCATTTCAGAAGGTCCTGAAAAGCCCCTTTGTAAAGCCTCACATATATGTATGTCCACACACACACACACATATATATGTCCAACTGGAAGAGAATGTTCCAAATGGCAGGAATTAATAATCCTTGGCACTCGCCAGAGTCTGGCACGTTTGCCTTGCTTATGGCACTTTCTCAGACTATCCTTGCAAAGGTTCCATAGTCAATGCAGTCGCTTTCATGTTACCTGTCCCTGGGTTACAGAACCTTTACTCCAATAGATTCTTATGTAAAATCTAGTGTAAGAAGTTAAGCTGAGCTGCTCTGGTTGAAGGAGCCAACCTGTTGTCTGTCTTCCTACCCACTAAAGTATGCCAAGTCACCTTGACAGAAGTTTCCCGGTTCTAGAGACCATTTGAAAACCGCAGGAACTGGAACGTGGATTCTAGGTTTGAGTTCCGAGCTCTGCTGCCTGCCAGCTCAACTGCCTTATGCAACTTCTCTCCAAGCCCCAGCTTCCCATCTGTAAAACAGGGGCACGTGCACGCTAAGTGTGTCAGTCATGGTGGACTCGGTGCGACCCCATGGACTGTAGCCCGCCAGCCTCCTCTGTCCATGGAATTCTCCAGGCAAGAATACGGGAGTGGGTTGCCATGCCCTCCTCTGGAGGATCTTCTCAATCTAGGGATCAATCCCACGTCTCTAATGTCTCCTGCATCAGCAGACAGGTTCTTTACCACTAGCACCACCTGGGAAGCCCCTAAAACAGGGATAACACTACTTAGTTCCCAGATTGACATCAGGGTTTAAAATAATATGTCAAAGTAGCTAGTATATAGCAAGCATTCAATAAAGTATACAACTTTAATGCTCAAAACCCCCTTTTTATTCCTTTTCTTTTAGATTTTTTTTTTTAAATGTGGACCATTTTTAAAGTCATTGTTGAGTTTGTTACAATATTGCTCCTGTTTTACGTTTAGGTTTTTTGGCCACAAGGCATGCGGGATCTTAGCTCCCCAACCAGAGACTGAAGGCAAGCCCCTGCATTGGAAGGTGACGTCTTAACCACCAGGGGAGTCTCTATTCCTTTTTAAACATATTTTCCCAAGGACAAAGAACAGAATGTTCTGTGGAATCACAGTTCCCTGGGGGCTACAAACTATGCAATTTTAGTGAAGAGTTACGTGAGTCAAAATATTTTCCCTATTTATCACTGTCCTTTGAACAATCTGTTTCCAAAAAACCATAACCCAACTCACAAAGACACAACCTTCCTAAAACTTTGTATTTTCCAGTGAGCACAAACTAAGATACCCTAGGTGCTAAGACATATTAGAAACCATCATCAGTTCTACATAAACACATTGCTATGCATAAAATAGGTAATTAATGAGAACCTACTATATATTAAGTTGGTGTAAAAGTAATTGCAGTTTTGCATTGTTGAAATTTGCTGTTAAATATTAGAATACGTTTTTTTTTTTTTAATCATTTATTTATTTTAATTTGGCTGCACTGGGTTTTAGTTGCTGCATGTGGGATCTAGCTCCTTGTCTAGGGATCGAACCCAGGCCCCCTGCATTGGGAGCACAGAGTCTTAGCCACTGGACCACCAGGGAAGTCCCTGGAATACATTCTTAAGCGTAATGTGGTTATGCCATATAGTATTTTCATGCACATTTCTCATTTTCTGATTTTTTTGCTAAGGACTTATTACTTTCTATTTTATATTTATTTTAGACTATTGAAATGATGTTAGACAAAAAGCAAATTCAAGAGATTTTTTTTTTTCAAAACGAGTTCAAAATGGGTCATAGAGCAGTGGAGACAACTCACAACATTAACAATGTATTTGATCCAGGAACTGCTAACGAATGTACAGTGCAGTGGTTGGTCAAGAAGTCTGCAGAGAGACGAGAGCTTTGAAGATGAGGTGCATAGTGGCTGGTCATCGGAAGTTGACAGCAACCAATAGAGAGGATCATTGAAGCCGATCCTCTCCCAACTATATGAGAAGATACTGAAGAACTCAACGTCGACCATTCTATGGCTGTATGGCATTTGAAGTACATTGGAAAGGTGAAAAAGCTTGATAAGTGGTGCTTCATGAGCTGACCACAAATCAAAAAAAATCATCCTTTTGAAGTGTCATCTTCTCTTATTCCTCACAACAATGAACCAGTTTTAGATTGGATTGTGATATATAACGAACAGTGGAATGTATGACAACTAGTGATTACCAGCTCAATGGCTGGACCAAGAAGAAGCTCCAAAGCACTTCCCAAAGCCAAACTTGTACCAAAAAAGGTCATGGTCACTGTTTCGTGGTCTGCTGCTGGTCTGATCCCCTACAGCTTTTTGAATCCTGGTGAAATCATTACATCTGAGAAGTATGCTCAGCAAATTGATGAGATGCATCGAAAACTGCAATGCCTGTAGCTGTCACTGGTCAACAGAAAGGGCCCAATTCTTCTCCACAAGGCCAAACTGCATGTCTTACAACCAGCGCTTCAAAAGTTGAATGAATTGGGTTATGAAGTTTTGCCTCATCTGCTGTATTCATCTGACCTCTCACCAAATAACTACACACTTCTTCGAGCATCTCAACAACTTTTTGCAGGGAAACAATATCACAACCAGCAGGAGTCAGAAAATGCTTTCTAAGAGTTTATGGAATCCAAAAGCATGGATTTTTATGCTATAGGAATAAACAAACTTATTTCTCATTGGCAAAAATGTACTGATTGTAATGGTTCCTATTTTGATTAATAAAGATGTGTTCGAGCCTACTTATGATGATTTAAAATTCATGGTCTGAACTGCAATTACTTTTATACCAACGTATTAGCACAGGGAACTCTACTCAGTGCTCTGTGGTGACCCAAATGGGAAGCAAATCCAAAAAAGAGGGAATATGTGTATACATAGACCTGATTCACTTTGCTGTAGAGCAGAAACTAACACAACATTGTAAAGCAACTATACTCCAATAAAAATTAATTTAAAAAGAAAAAAACCCAGGAAACCACCGTCAATTCTTTATCCTTCACTGTGTATGAGGGCAGCATTCAGTGCCCCAGATGCTGCTTGCAGTACACTCTCACCCTACCCCTTACTCCAGTCTGTTTTCTCCATTCATTTTACCAAGAATTCCTACCCTGTCACCTGTCTGCCTGGGAATAGTCAAAGCTTTGTCCAATTATCAGCTTCCCTGATAAACCTTTCTCGACTTTCCCAAGCACCCTGGATACCAGGCCTTTCAACATTTACAGCCCTGTTATGGTACTTTTCCAGAGAAGGCAATGGCACCCCACTCCACTACTCTTGCCTGGAAAATCCCATGGACGGAGGAGCCTGGTAGGCTACAGTCCATGAGGTCGCTAAGAGTTGGACACGACTGAGAGACTTCACTTTGACTTTTCACTTTCATGCATTGGAGAAGGAAATGGCAACCCACTCCAGTGTTCTTGCCTGGAGAATCCCAGGGACGGGGGAGCCTGGTGGGCTGCCATCTATGGGGTCGCACAGGGTCGGACACTACTGATGTGACTTAGCAGCAGCAGCAGCATGGTACTTTTCCTATTAAGGTGACTAGGTGTAAGGCCCCGGCCCTAGTTCCTAAAGAGAAAGGTCCAGGTTCTTTGCAGCCTCCCACCAAGGTTCTGATAGACAACAGGAGGGCAATAAATCAATTGTTGACTGAGTATATAAATGAATTACTGGAAGACACATTTGGATTATTAACCCAAATCTATCAGTTACCAAGACACAATTTTGGATCAGTTCCTTCATCTATGGAATCTGTTTGTTCTCAGCTCTAAGACAGGCATGTAAATAACTTAGAGCTTTTGTATAGCTTAAGTGAGGAAAATCTGCAAAGGGCCTAGCAGAGTGCCTGGCACATGACAGGTATGTAGTAAACAGCAGCTGCATGTCTTGCATTTTCTCACCCTTGCTGTTCCTACTCAATAACTTGCTAGAAAATGAGACCAAGATTAAGTTCCCTCTCTGTGCTGCTACACAACACTTGAAAAGTTTGAGTGGTTGTAGAGTTGACTCTAAAACAACACAGGGGTCAGGGGTGCCAAGCCTCTGAACAATCAAAAGTCTTCTTTGTAATTTAGTCAGTCCTTTGTATCTGTGGCTCCTTAGAGGATTCAACCAACTGCAGATCATGTAGTTGGTAGTATTTACTGTTAAAAAAAAAAAATCCACAGTGGACCCACGCAGTTCAAGCTCATGATATTCAAGGGTCAACTATATTTCATGATAACTCCATGAGTTATATACATATATATTATATATATATGTATATATATAAATAGAAAGTGTTTCTATCTTGTGCGTGGTTGGTAGGCACATACCTTGGTACAGCCACTATAAAAAATGGTATGGAATTTCCCCTCCCCACCCCCCAAATTAAAATTATATCTACCATGAAGAAAAAGTAAAGTGAAAGTGTTACTCACTCAGTCATGTCCAACTCTTTTGTGACCCCATGGGCTGTAGCCTGCCAGGCTCCTCTGTTCGTGGGGATTCTCCAGGCAAGAACACTGGAGTGGGTTGCCATTCCCTTCTTCAGGGGGTCTTCCTGAGCCAGGGACTGAACCCAGGTCTCCTGCACTGCAGGTAGATTCTTTACTGTCTGAGCCACAGGGAAGCCCCAATAACTACCATATCACCCAGCAATTCCACTTCTGGGTATTTACTTGAAGGAAACAGAATCAGTATCTCCAAGAGGTATCTTCACCCCCAAGTTCAAACAGTAGTAGTCATAATAGCCAAAACATGGAAACAACTTAAACGTCCACAGATGGATGAATGATAGAGAAAATGTGGTATGCACATAGAACGGAATTTTATTCAGCCATAAAAGAGAAGGAAATCTTGCCACCTGTGACAGCATGGAGGAAATGAGGGCATTATGCTAAGTGAACTAAGACACAGCTATGATCTGACTTATATGTGGAATCTGAAAAAGCTGGACTCACAGAAACAGAGTGGATTGGTGGTTGCCAGAGGCTGGGAAGCAGGGGAAATGGGGAGGTGTTGATCAAGGGAAACAAACTTCCAGTTATAAATTCTGGGGACTTAACAGACAGTACAATGACTACAGGCTTTTCCGATGGCTCAGCAATAAAGAATCCGTGTGCAATACAGGAGATCTGGGTTCAATCCTTGGGTCAGGAAGATCCCCTGGAGTAGGAAATGGCAACCCACTCCAGTATTCTTGCCTGGAAAATTCCATGGACAGAGGAACCTGGTGGGTTACAGTCACATGGGGTTGAAAAAAGAGTCAGACACAAGTCAGTGACTAACACACAGTGACTATAGTGAACAATACTGTATTATATGAAGTTGCTGATCGAATGACCAGACTTAAATATTCTCACCACCACCAAAACAACATAGTATAGACGTGAGGAGGAGGAGATGTTAACTAATCTTTTTCTGATTTTATAGTACATGTGTTTCAAATTTCAAACTTACATAAAATTATACACCAATTATATCTCAATACAGTTGGGAAAAAAATTTTAAGCATCTATTCCTAGGTACTCTAACATATCTCTCTGAATTCTAGATTTAATTATTATTAAATACTTTCGGTATATAAGTCTGGCATAACTATAATTTGTCTCCAAAATGACTGATTAAAAAAAAAATCTTTGTGTGATCTGTACTCTGTGAGGGCAAAAAAGACACAATGTGCAATGCATCATTAAAATGCTTCTAGCTAAGTTGTATGATTAAAAATAAATGATCTTTTAGATTTAAATGAATAATCAGGCCCAAATATGGTACTTAAATCAGAACCCTTTATGCTGATTAATTCTGATGAACTATTCTTATTTTTGTAGATTTAATATTATGCTTTGTTGGTGCTCTGGTTTATTGGCGTGTTTCTATTTTCTCACTATTTTTCTTATTCCAGACATGGCTGTTGCACTTTACTTCTTAAAAAGAATCTTTATCATAATGCAAAATGAACTGTAAAATAATCAGAAATTTTCTGCTTAAGAAAGCAAACCTATCAGGCAGGAGTCCATAGGATGATGATGACTCTCTCTGAGTGAAGCATGAAGTCTTTCACAAGGTAGGCTAGGTCTTCCACAATCTGCCCGTCTTGCCTCCTCTCGCCCCTTCGTGCTCTCCTCTCCAGCCACATTCAACTTTTGCTCCACAGGGTCCATATGCCCCTTCACCACCAGACCTTTGAACACACTATTTATGGCCTTAACTTCCACCTTTCACCTAACTCACTTCTATCCCTCAGTTCCCCTGCCATCGAGTCCCCCAAGGTGAATCCCATCTGCATTCATTAGGATGTCTCTTCCTTCCCATGAACGTCTCAGATCATCAGCTCCATCAGGGCAGGGGACACATTTGACTTCTTACCTCTATATTTTTATGCCAGCACATGTCACAAACTATATTAAGCATTTGGTACACGTTTGCTGAATAAATTGAATGAATCTGTCCAGAGATATAGATTAACTAACGCAACTTTGGGATCTATCACTTAACTTTATGGCTATCAGACTTCACTTATAACTGCATCCAACATGGTTGGCCAGGACCTCTGCAAGGAAAGAATTAACATAGCTGGTCTGTTTTACTCCCTCCTTGCTTATCTCGGCTGCTGCTGCTAAGTCGCTTCAGTTGTGTCTGACTCTGTGTGACCACAGAGACGGCAGCCCACCAGGCTCCTCTGTCCATGGGATTTTCCAGGCAAGAGTACTGGAGTGGGGTGCCATTGCCTTCTCCGTGCTTATCTCTAGAATACTTAAACTCATCATAATGCCCTTAACCAAATTCTGAGCACTACTCTTTCAATGTTCTCTAATTAATGATGCTATTCTGTACCCGCAAGACAAAGGGTCAGTATATACCAGCCTAAAGCATTTGTTTAAAGTAAACAGTAGTATTCATAATGGGTACCTGGTATTTAGTGTGGGTATGTGTCCTGGCTGGTCACGATAGTCATGTGACCAGCTCCTGTGAAGAACTCTGGGCCTCCAAGACTCGAGTGGGCTTCTGTGAGTGGAGACAGACTTCAGGTTGGAGAGAAGCATGCATCTGTGCAACCCTCACTGAGAACAGGTAAGCCCATGCTGACTTCTGTAGTTTTTGCTGCTGCTGCTGCTGCTGCTAAGTCACTTCAGTCGTGTCCGACTCTGCACAACCCCATAGACAGCAGCCCACCAGGCTCCCCCATCCCTGGGATTCTCCAGGCAAAATGTATCATTATTCTGCTGTGCCTGCACTGTGTCTTTTGCTTCATTAATCCTGGCTATGAATATGACTTTGTAGAGTCACGGGTCCTTTGGCAATTTACTAGTGGGTGGTCATGGGACCCCAACTTCTACTTCTTGAACTGCTGCCCTTTCGAGATGTCTATGATACTGCTTTTCATCTTTTTCCTACTTCATTGCTGATTTTTTTCCTATCTCCTTTGCTGGCTTCTATCTCTATCAGACTCAAAAGATTACAGTATCCTACAGCTCTATTCTGGCCCTCTTTTATCTCTATTCTCGTTAGATTTTTTTTTTAATCACATAGGTTTCAATGCCATCTACATGTTGATGACTCTTAAGTTTATTTCTATAGTCAAAACTTTCCTCCAAACTCCACCTATACATCTGTCTACTGGACATTCCCACTGGATATCTTTTAAGGATTTCAAATTTCTAAAATCTGTCTAAATCAGAGCTCTTTGTTTCAACCAAAACTTGTCCTTTTCTAGTGTTTTCTACCTTGGTAAATAATACCTTAGACACTTAGCTGCCCAAGCTGGAAACCTGAAAGTCATCCTGGATCTTTTATTGTTCCCTGATCCCTGCCCACTCTCTTCCAATCCATTAGCAAGTATTGTTGGTTTTATTTCCAAAGCAAATCTCTAATCCCTCCACTTCTCTCCATTTCTAATACAGCATCTTCATCCAAAACACCACCGTTAACCAGTGCCTGGATTATTATAACTGAATTATTTTCCCTCCGTCTATACTTTCCCCTTTCTAATTAACTCTCTACTCATCAGACAGCAGCAGAGGACGAGATGGTTAGATAGCACCACTGACTCAACGGATATGAATCTGAGCAAACTCCAGGAGATAGTGAAAGACAGGGAAGGCTGGCGTGCTCTAGTTCACAGGGTTGCAAAGAGTCAGACACGACTTAGCGACTCAACCACAGCAACAGCAGCCGAAGTCACAATTTTTCTAAACCCACATCAGATGACATCATTTTGATTAAAACTGTTCAGTAGTTTCCTGTTATTATCAGAAGAGCATTCAAGCTCTCCTTCTTTGAATTCATGTGCCGGGCACTCTATGGACTGTCCCCTGCACCCCTCTCCAGCCACGCCCACTACTATTCTCCCCCTGCTCGCTGTGCTCCAGCGCCACTGGCCTCGTTTCTGTTCTTGGAATACAGCAGACTCCTCTACCCTCAAAACCTCCTCTCTCTCTGCCTACCCCTACACTGTGAGCTAGAGCGTGCTGCTGAATCTGAAGACACAGTCTGTACATTTAGAAGTATACGTTCCTAAAACTCAGAAGATGACCAGGCCCAACTAAATGCTTGTTAAGGCTAGAATGTGGTATTTCCAAATTTGTCTGTTTTTTTCATAAACAGAAAGGAATTTACTGGTAACAAATGATAACCCTGCCAGGCTTATCTCTAGGACAGCAAGATTATTCAGTCTATAAGAGTAAGTGTGTTCCTCAACTGAGCAACCTGCATCTCAGCTTTAACTCCACACACATTTGGTATTATCCGTGGTGGTTTGCTGGTTTAGTTGCCAAGTTGTTGTCTGACTCTTGCGACCCCATGGACTATAGCCCTCGAGATTCCTCTGTCCATGGGATTCTCCAGGCAAGAATACTGGAGTGGGTTGCCATTTGGTATTATTATAAATATAATATAAAGGGTGCTGCAGTCGTGTCCGACTCTGTGCGACCCCACAGACGGCAGCCCACCAGGCTCCCCCATCCCTGGGATTCTCCAGGCAAGAGTACCGGAGTGGGGTGCCATTGCCTTCTCCAATGCATGAAAGTGAAAAGTAAAAGGGAAGTCGCTCAGTCGTGTCTGACTCTTAGCGACCCCATGGACTAGAGCCCACCAGGCTCCTCTGTCCATGGGATTTTCCAGGCAAGAGTACCAGAGTGGGGTGCCATTGCCTTCTCCAGTATTATTACCAAGGTGCAAATATATTTAATTATTAAAATAATGGGGAAACTTCTGTGGAAGTGCTCCATGTTAAAATGATCTATACTCTCCACACATCCCCACTTTCCATGCTGTTTACTTTCACAAGAGTAAACAGGCCCTGTAAAAGAATTTTAATGGACGGGCTTGACTGAGTTACCAATGAACAAGAGAATGAATATTTAATAGGGATTAAAAAATCAAAGATGCTTTCAACCTTCAATCTGTTGACCTCTGTATTTCCAAAACCTGTACATCTTAAATCTGTAAAGCATTGCTGAGTTTGGAAGGAAAAAAAAGACTCTTAACATTAAGAGATTCCAAGTACCTGCTTAACATTTGTGTGTGTGTGGCGGGGAGCGGGGCGGCGGGTGGAGAGGTCCTTTCTCTTTTTTTTACATTTTCTAAATATACTTGAATTATTTTTGCACTGTTCAAATAAAACCAGGGATATTTACTTAAACTCTTCTTAATGGAAAGGGGTCTGTGTGTGTATCTCTTGTATTTACTCTCTCAACACATGTTTGGTTAGTGTCTGGGGGGCTGAGGGGAGAGGCGGACAAAACCCCTTTAGGTTGGCAGTGAACAGTTCAGTTATCCGCCTTACTGCCCGAAGGACACTAACGTCCCTACTGCCTCCTCCCACATGCCAGTGACTCACTGTGGGTCCTCCATTACCACTACTCCAAGTTATACTATTTTACTGTAGTTTGAGCAAAACACTTTACATGGCCAGGAAACAATTCATTTTCTTGACACTTATGGGTACATACTACATACTATATAATGTTGCATAAAGTTACATATAGTATGTGTAACTACATAAATGTCTATAAAGTATACATAAAAATAAACATCTTATATACATACACATAGCATACTATATACTATACTGTATAAAAGTGTATTTACATTAAAGTTTCCTTTACAGTGCATGGAAAAACTCTTCAGCTGTGACCCTCAGAGCGCCTGTCACATACAATCAGCGCATATTTGGGACTATGATACACAGATGAGCAAAAGCCCTGCCCTCCAGGTGCAATATAGACAGAGGGGCTGGAAGATGCTCAGGAAGAGTCTACCTCTGCCCAAGCGTCTAAAGAAACGCTTCCAGGAGGAGATGACACTTTGAATTCAGCTCAATCAACGGAATAAATGATCGAGTGGTCCCCAACACCCATTCCTGCTCCGAAAGTGCGGCAGTGTGCTCAACATTCACCTGACTACATTCCTAGTACTCCTGTGCACGCTGTTGGAAAGGGGCGCTCAGTTACATGTCGGGAGGACTGTCAGCTCAGGTGACTGTGGTCGTGCTCCTTAGTGTGGTTCTAGTTCCCGCAGAGATTTCTATCAGAGCAATTTTTAAAAACTGCGTAAACAACTCCCTGAAAGCTCTTTGTTTATACAGATTGCAGGTTTGCTTTCTTCTCCCAGACTTTGTGACAGTGCCTGCATATTTGAAGGGTTTACCCTGTTGTTAATGCCTTTATACCCCACCATGAAGGCTGTTATCTTCAGGAAGCTCTGGGGAGGTTCAGAAGCCTGAGGAGCCTAAGTCTGAGGAGCCAGTTTGAAGCCAACTTGTTTGAAGTTGGTGGCATTTTTGTGATGCCATGGAGATTAAACCTCCAGTTGAGCTTTTGATAAAGTTATGTATGTGAAAGGCCACAGACCAGAAAATGTGCACTTTTTAACCATCTGACATGCAGCAGTCCTTACAAAACAGGCATGAGAAAACATTTTTTAACGTGGAACTTATGTCTGTTTTTGTATTTTTTATTTAATGTCTGTTTATTTGCACACAAACTCAAATAAGGATTTCCTACCTTCTCAGCAAACTACTATCTTACATTGCATTGAATGACTACAGAGCTAGAAAGAATACCAATTGCTTTAAATCACCAGATAGGAAGTTCTGATTTAATCTCTTTCCCTTAACCCAAATGCATGTTGGTATTTGATATAATCTTTAAAAATTTAACTTTTTGGTAATAACCTATAAGGGAAAAGAATCTGAAATATATATACACACACACATATTTTATGTATATATAAACTAAGTCACTTTGCTGTACACCTGAAATATAACATTGTAAATCAACTATACTTCCTTTTTTTTTTACTGTAATATTCTTATCTTACTTTCTGACTTTGTATTCTTTGAGAAAGGGACACTCTAAATGCACAAAATAAAGGAAGGAAACAGGGTGAACAGCAGTTAGTTCTCAACTCTAGATTCTATTTGTCACTGTAGTGTTACCTCCAGACACACAGTTTTTTTGGTTAAGAACAGAAACCAAATACCTTTGGGACGCTGGCTACACAAACCTGAAGAGGGTCCTTTATCAGCTCTCTGCATCTGTGGTTTTCGACCAACAGTTCCAAACCCTATCAGTTGAGGCCTCTTTTCACACCCAATATTTCGCAACTCTTCTTTTATTTACTGTGTTGGCATAAAATTCACAGAAAATATTTGCCTAGGTAATTTCAAAAAGATTTATATATCAAGGAAAAAAAGAAAGCAATTTATAATAAACCATGTTATCAATATGTAAATACTTGGGCACCATCCACTCAAAGACACAATGAAAAAGATGCTTATATCAATTCTTGAGACTCACAGTGAAGGCATTTATTACAAATGCAGACTGATACAGCTGTGTGCCCACTGGTGTCAGGATTTTATGTGAAAAATCTCAAAATCAGGTTCAGAGAAAAACATAATAAAATTTTCCTCAATTTACCTATAGTTACATTCCTGCAAAGTTTGTTACATATTAATATTGTGAAGGAAAATATTTTGCATTTGTAAATAAAAGAATTAGTTTTAGGTTCAGATGATGGTAAGCTTGTCTTTCACTTATGGAAGACATTAGAAAGTATGGGGGACGATTTTTCATTATGCATGACAATTCTGTATATTTGTTAACACCACCAGGAGGATGCATTATCAGCAAGGTCCCCCATCCAAAGACTTCAAAGTTATGGCCTAAACCGTCCCTCAATTTTCAAATTTTCCCCCTAGGGGGCGGTACTGCTCTTAATGAGAAACACTATTATCAACTTCAGAGATGGCATTTAGGTGGGTGGGTGTCCACAAAGTGTGCAAACCAGAACTTCAGCCTTCTCCTTTTGCCTCATAATCAAACAGTTTTGGTATAAAGAAAAAAGATTAAGTCTACACAAAAATATGGAATTCACACCGCTTTGGATGAAACTGCAAATACTGAAAAGGGGTCAAGGAGTTCTACAGAATATCACTCAGCACAAAAAACATTTAAAACAGGCCTTTCCTTGGATGATAGAGTATGCTTGTCTACTTTTTCAGAATCACAGGGATCGGGGCAACGGGAGAGGCAAGGATGTGTGGGGGAGGGGAAAGAGACAAAAAGAGAGAAAAGGTAACCGGAGAAACTTTTCTCTTCAGCAAAGTGCTTTTAAGGGTTCACTACTGGGCAAGACAGACTTGGTTCCAATCACTCTGTCATTTACTGACTATGGATGATTCATTCAATCTCAATTCTTCCCATGTGAATTGAAGGGTAATAATGGTATTTCACACTCTTGCTAGAGTGATTAGGTGAGGTGTATGTGTAAAGTGCTATAGGTAAAGAGTAAAATTCAATTAATGTCGGCTGTCACTATCCTTTAAGTTTCAAATGGCCCTAGAGTATTGGTGTTTGGATATATTTGAGATTTGGAACAAAAATTGTTCCTAGACACAAGAAGCAGAGTAAAATTCTGTTATTTTTTGGATATTCTATCTCATCCTCTTCAAATATCATCCTACAAATATGGTGGAAATCTAAATCATTTCCTTGTAAGAAAAAAAAAAAAAAGCAGTGTCTTTAAGAAACTGAGTGGTTATAAAACAAGGCTGATATTCCTAAGATGTTTCAGAAAAGGACCTTACATTTCAAGTTAAAGAAGGGGAAAGGCTAACTCAATGTAATCTGAAATCACAAACATGTATATTACAGCTGAAATTCCTAGATTTTAATGGTCTTCTTGGTATTTAGTCCTCAATATGTCAATATTTACATCACAAAAAGCATTTTATGCAGGATCTCAAGCAAACTGGCTGTCCAATCACATTTGGGAAATGAACAGAGTGACAGAAAACTGAACGTCGTGCAAAAGTCTTAAATACAATGTTCTTTTCCGAGGGTAAATTGCTAGTCAAAATCTAGTCAAAGGCAGTAGACAACGAGAGATCTGCATACGCAAACGCAGCGCATGCCTCTTTGGGGCTGGAATCTAAGCCAATTCTAGGAAGATTTTTGAGCATATGCAATGTTATGAAGATTCCTGGCAGAGAAATTCAATACAATATCTGTTGAATGAATATAGGACAGTGAGAGTTCGTGAGGTAAATGCACGAGAAGTAAATTCTCCTTTATACTTTAAACAATCATGAAAAAATCATGGTACAGTGATCTTTCATCATCATCATCAAAACAGTCAGCATATCTACCTTCTTAGCAAATGTTAAAGTAAACAACATTGTTAACTACAGGCACTCCACCGTACAGTAGATCCCTAGGACATATTCATCCTGATGACCAAACTCTGTACCCTTTGGCAAATACTACAGAAATCTTTAAAGCCACTAATGCCTGATTTATCACTGATATAAGATTTAGAAGAGTTAAGCATACATTTCTTGTGCAATTATCAAATCAATACACTCTTAGGAAATAAGTTTGGTTACATGTATCAAATACATAAAACTGCTTTAAGTGTTGGTAATTTCCTTTTTGGAAATGTATCCTCAATAGCAGGTCTTATCCTGAACGGCAGTGCTTATGTAATACTTTACCATGATCCAGGAAGTATTCTAACCACCCAGGGTCACACTGCTACAAAATAGAGAATCTGGAATTTGAACTTGGGCCTTGTGGTTACCAAGCCTGTGTGCACTCTGACAACTTTAGTTGTTTTAGCTACAAAGATGTTCTCTATGGCATTAAATTTTATTTATTTTTAATTGAAGGATAATTGCTTTACAATATTGTGTTGGTTTCTGCCATATATCAACATGAATCAGCCATTGGTATACATATGTCCCCTCCCTTTTGAACCTCCATTTTTTTTTTTAACAACAAGAAAAGTTTAGAAACAAACTAAGTGTTCATCAGTGGGGTCTAAGTTAAACAAACAATAGTACGTCCATTGATAGGACACGTAGCAGGCATTAAAAGTTAAGTTTTAGAAAAATGTTTGCACAGGCAAGCAAGTCATTTGGCTCAGTGGGAGGGGAGAAAGACACAAAGGGCATATAGCCTTTTAAGTTTACTAAATGTTTCCTTTGGATGGTGAGATTTTAATTTTCTTCTTGGTGCTTTGTTATATCTTCCCAAATGTCTAGATGAACTTGAGTTTCTTTTGTACTCAGAAAAAAAATTGCTCATAACAAAGTTCTGTCCAGATCAGCACAGCCCAAAATGCAGTGCAAGTCATATGTAATTTAAAATGTTTTAGAAACCACAACCATGTTAACAAAATTAAAACCAGGTGAAGTTAATTTTTAAATATGTCTTATTTCACCTATATATTTAAAACATTACATTTTAACAAGGAATCAATATAAAATATTAATGGACTATTTTACTTTTTGGTATTAAAATCTTCAGAGTCACTTTTAGCTCATCTTAATTTGGTCTGGTCACATTTCAACGGCTCAATAGACAAGTGGCAACTAACTACTGTGTTGGATCTTGGCAGAAGCTTTATTTTCAGATCAAATGTGCCCAAAACATGACTCTGAAACCCTCCACTAACTACCACAATCTCCATGCAACCACATCTATGTGGAACTGCTTCCTTGATGAGAAAGATGTGCTTGAGACCTAACACTTGTCAGCTGTGTGATCTTCAGCAAGTTAATTGACTTATCTGTACCTCATTGGACCCATTCTGTAAATGACGTTAATGCCTACTTTGAGATGTTGAGATTTAAAAAACATATTAAAACACCCAATACGTGGAAAGCACTTTATAACATATTGTTATCTAATCCTTGACCTTTGCAACCTTCCTTATTCAGACAAAGGTTAGACTTAGCAAGAGGAAAGACAAGATTCTTAGAATAGATGTAGGAAATCTTATTTTAAATGGTCCTAGAACTAATCAGAGGGGATGTGAAGAGAAAAGCTGGGGAGTCTATTGATACAACAAATACATTTGTATTTTAAAGGGGGCTATCTGATGGCAGGACACAAATGGCACACTTTTCGGCTTGCTTCACAAGACCCCTTTGGCAAATATTCAAGCCACTAAACAAACATAAAAATCACTGAATATGTGCCAAACACACTCCACAAAGGGACTTAGGAATAATTAAAAAGATAGGAGAAGATAATTACAGCATTGTCATGATTTTTGCCATATATCAACATGAATCAGTCACAGGTATAATGTGTTCCCCCATTCTGAACCCCACTTCTACCCGCTCCCCACCCCTATCCCCCTGGGTTGTCCCAGAGCACTGGCTTTGGGTGCCCTGCTTCATGAATCAAATTTGCACTGGTCATCTATTTTACATACGGTAATATACTTTCAATATATGTTTCAGAATATGTTTCAACACTATTCTCTCAAATCATCCCACGCTCTCCTTGTCCTACAGACCCCAAGTCTGTTCTTTATATCTGTGTCTCTTGCTGCCCTACTGTATGTAGGACTGTCATTACCATCTTTCTAAATTCCAAATATATGTGTTAATATATAGTATTTGTGTTTCTCTTTCTGACCTGCTTCACTCTGTATAATAGACTCCAGTTTCATCCACCACATTAAAGTTGACTCAAATGTGTTATTTTTTATAGCTGAGTAATATTCCATTGTGTATATGTACCACAGCTTGCTTATCCATTCATCTGCTGATGGACATCTAGGTTGCTTCCATGTCCTAGCTATTGTAAATAGTGCTGCAATGAACATTGGGATACATGTGTCTCTTTCAATTCTGGTTTCCTCAGGGTGTATGCCCAGCAGTGGGATTGCTGGGTCATACAGTAGTTCTAATCTCCACACTCTTCTCCACAGTGGCTGTACCAGTTTGCATTCCCACCAACAGTATAAGAGGGTTCCCTTTTCTGCACACCCTCTCCAGTATTTTTTGTAGACTTTTTGATGACAGCCATTCTGATTGGTGTGAGATGGTACCTCATTGTGGTTTTGATTTGCATTTCTCTAATAATGAATGATGTTGTGTGCAGAGCTTTTGTGTAGGTTTCAAACATTTCAAAATTAAAAACTGGAAAAATACTCAATTATAATAGAAGGCCATTAATCATGACATTTATTTTTTTGGCATCACTCTTTATAACAGAGGCCACTAGAAACTATATAGATGGCTCAAAGACGAATGACTAACAAATTAACATAATCAACATAAAATATTATATAGCAACCAATTCACACTAGCAAACCATTCAATTCATAGAAATACGTAATGAAATAATATGAACTGGGAGAAAGAAAGCAGACTATAATCCATGATCACAGCAGTGAAAATACATGTGACAGGCATTTACAAAAGCTAAAAATAAATTGGCAAGGTAGAAATATTACTTTCCCTTCTAGGTAGGTTGTCCACGTTCATAATACAAAAAAGAAAAATAAATAACACATATGGTAAATCATGTTTGCTAAGTAAGCATCTTACATCAGAGGGCAAGATGGCCAGGGAGAACTGTCCATCTAGCAAAAAGAGTACCAACAACCATACAAGGATGCCCTGGCAACCAGCTCCCAGTTACCACTGTACAGTTTAACCTCCTGCTCGGAACCCAATAGCAGATTTGGGACTTATCTTAATCAGAGTAATTATTCAGAGCATACTCAATACAAAGCTTTGACCTAAACTAGCATCATTGTATTTTTTACATGGTAATTCCCCAGTCCTTTAACTATAAGAGTGCACACAGATAAAAACAATTAAAGCTTGCTGGCTTTCATTATTGCTATAGTCTGACAGCATGCAGGGTAGATCAAAATAGCTGGTTGACATTGAGAGAGAGTCCCTGATTTTCTTGCACAAGCACTTTGTGCTTGAAAAAATAAAAGCTAACTCACTTAGTACTTAAAAATTAACAACATTCACATTGCCTTGTGGTTTAAATGATGACTGAACAATAACTCAAGTCAGCTGTGCTCTGTTTTTCCTTTATTGATATAATTAGTATTCTGAGATCTTTTAAAGTTGCTCTTCTTTACCCCTAGGGGAAAACAATTTCAAAAGGCTATATACGTATGCTGATTCAAGATATGCTTTCTCATACATTCAATCTCTATAATTTTGGATTATAGAGCAATATAGAATAATTCTGGCACCAACTCTTTAGCAATGCTGTTTAAAAACAAAGATGCCATTACACACAAGCCTAGGATTTTTCTGTTGCATTGCATATAAGCAAACTTATGGAACACTGCTTACAATATAAACCACAGCCTTAAGTTTTTGGGAAATGATTACTTCAGAATATGGTGATTAAGAGACTCCCAAATTGGCTGAAAAACACAGAGCTAAAATTCAGTTGGGGTTGAAACACACCTTATAAAGAGTTGAGATCCAAGAGACTCATGCACAGATCTTTGATTTACCACTCATTTTGCAGGACTTAAAACCAAAAGAACAGATTTGCAGATTGTTAAAGTATTATTCTGGTGTGGGGGAAAAAAAAAAAAAAAAAGAGTTGAGATCCAAATTACATACACTTGACAAAACTTAAATATTTAGTCAACTGGTATGTTTTGGGGGAAGTACCAATATAAGATTAATAATACGTGGTAAAATTATTTGTCTTTTCCCCCAAATATTTAAGCCTTGAAGCAGAATGATCTGTGTGCCAATCCTGGTTATAAAACTCACTAGTGATCTGGGGTGTTCTTGGGCAAAATACTCATTTCACTATGATTCAGTTTTCCTATCTACTAAAAAATAATTAATATAACATACATTTACATGTTTATACTCAATATATGGCTTCCAAATTAAAATACAGTATTTAAATAATGAGCATGAAAATACTAGGAGCAATACCAGTCACTGCTATGGTACACTTATTATTCAGCAATTGTCTTATTCCAATGAATAATTTTTAAAACAGCATTTTAATCAGTACCAGAGTCACTTTTTTTTTTTACATAACTTTAAGCCATAGGGCTAATTATACATGATATAGAAATCTCACCAACAGAACTGAACTATTTCGAATTTAAAAGAGACTTGCAGACAGGATCCTAACAGTCTGAATCATATTTAAAGAAGCCATCAGAAAGGGAAACTTGAGATGGGTAAACAGACTTCCTTTGCAAAAGTTTATCTAGAAAACTAAAGGCTAAAATATTCATTCCAAGAAATCTGTCTGCAAAATCCAAAATCAGAACGCCATTCACGCAAAGCACTCAATGACACCGAATGACAGCGGAGACATTTAGTAAAATTCAGATCTTAGTACTCCCCTGACAAAAAGCAACGCAACTCACAAAGGGAGAAACAATCTACACGCGAGACAGTGATGGATTCGCCTGGAGCCCCTCTGAGTAGCTTCATAGAAAGGGGACAGGAAACTAAGGTATATTTGATGAATGAAAGTGAGGACTAGGGGTTTTGGAAAGTACAGGAGACGCGCCCTACCTTGTACAGATTTCCCGATACTGTGTAAGTGAGTGATAGAACTGTAGTTTTGGGCAACATTCTTCAGAAACGCTTCCATCTCTGGCTGGTGGTGGTAGCTGAAGTCCAGGGCAGCTACCGCAGGCATTAGCAGCCCTAGCCAGAGGCGGGCGCAGTCCATGTTCTAGAGATGAATAAAAATAATAAAGCTGAGCAGATAAGGCAGGCGGTGGGCTGGAGGGAAAATGTGAATGCTACTAGCTCCCGCTCTGCTCTTTAGTATCAGATCTCCCGACACTAAAGCTCGCTGCTTCCGAAAGAGGTAAAAGTTGGAAGTAACACCTTCAGGAGTTAGCGTACCCAGAGCACCGGCAGCCCCAGGTGCCCACCATCCCGTAGCCCACCCAGCCCCTCCCCACGTCCGCTGCGCCTGACCCCGCGCGCCCCAGGCCTCACCCCTGCCCAGGCGCACACCACCGCCTGGCTGCAGCCGCTTGCCGAGACCAGACATTATAGCTGGGCCAGGGGGCGGGCGAGTTCAGGTCCCGCCCTCGACATCTAACTGACGTCGCTTTGGCCCACTCAGACACCGCGGGAGGCACTCCGGGGCGGGGTCTAGCCCGGCGACCCGGGCACCTCTGCCTGCTTCTCACCTGAGCCCGCCGGCGCCCACGCGGCGCGAGGATTCCAGGGCGCGGCGGCTTGTGCCGAGGCGTGGCAGAGCTTCCCGAAACCGAGTTACCTTGCGTGGTCTTAGTTTTTGCCGGCGCCCTAGGTTGGAAGTATCCTCACCTCGGCCACCGCTCCGTCCGATGTAGGGGTCCCCGGCGCTCCGCCCAACAGCTGCAGCAAGGGCTGGGACGGCTTCTCGCGTTGGGCGGTGCGGGCCGGCAAGCCCGGGGCTCACCTGGAGCCCCACGATGCGCCGTAAGTACCGGGCGGCCGCAGCTGCAGGCAGGCTTTTACGCTCTTCGACTCGCCAGGGCCACGCTCTCAGACGCTCCAGGCGCCCCCAGCCCTGCGGTCGCGTGGCGTTTCAGAACGTGTGTTCAGAAGTTTTAAATGAATCTTGTGGAATCCAGGAAAATTTCCGACAAATATTTATAGTGTATGAAAGAAAGAGAAAGTCGTTCAGTCGTGTCCGACTCTTTGCGACCCCGTGGACACTATACAGTCCATGGAATTCTCCAAGCCAGAGTAAAGGAGTGTGTAGCCGTTGCCGTCTCCAAGGGCTTTTCCCAACCCAGTAGGTCTCCCTCACTGTGGGCAGATTCTTTACCAGCTGAGCCACCAGGGAAGTTTGACTAAATCAAAGTTAAATTGAACACTGACAACCTGGAATCATGTGTAAGAAGGCATCAGAGTCATCATTGTAATGTCGACGCTCCCTCCACCAACGCTGCCCAGGTCAGTTTCAGGGCCTAAAAATACTTCTTTCTGGAAGGATGGAATGGTCTGTGTTTGCACTAGGGACAGCAAGGACTTGACCAAAACCTGAGAGGGTGTGTGGGGAGGGCAAACACCTCACACACCTGTTATACATTACCTATCAGGGTAACAGGAGACTTGTGCCAAGGGTCCAGTAAATGTAAACGTTTGAAAAGCACTGATTTAGGATAACATTTTCCTTTAACAGACTAAAAAGAGTAGTGCCAGGGCACTACCCCAGACGACTTAAACAGAATTTCTGAGGCCTGGGAATGTGAATGAAATGTGCCTTCCGGAGTTGAAAATTGCTAGTCACTCTTCTTGGTGATAGATAGATACACCAAGCATTTAGGAACCTTCCCAGGAGGCAGAGTAGAGAGGTTTAAGAGCATCTAATCTGGGTTCCCATCCTTGCTCTGACACTCATTGGTTGTGTCAACTCACTACCTTAGTTTCCTAGTCTGTAAGATGGAAATGATAATTATACTTACCTAAATAACTGGGAGATGTCTATTAAGTGAATAACCTAGTTTAATTCATAAATCTTTAAGCCAAATTTCTAAGAGTTGGAAAATCTTATGATTATGTTGTTGAGCTGCTGAGTGGACTCAAAAAAAAAGTATGCAGCAGTTACTCTTCTGTTATTTCTACTGTATGACTTTAAGAAGTTCTTTGTTATTCATTCGTCAGAGGCCTGAAAAGAGGTGGAATAGGGTTGAGGAGATTAAATTTAGGCAAAATTACTGTAAAGAATGGGAAAGGGAACTGTCAAGAAACAAAGTGAAGGATTTCTGATCTGACGTTAAAAATTATACATTTGTTACAGAAGCAAGTGGCAGTTATGTGATTTCTTTTAGTGGTGACGTGGCTGGAGACTGGAGAAGATATGGCTTGGTCCATACTGGGATGCAAATTGCCAGGGTTCTTATTCCAGATAAACAAAGGAGTGAGGTATAGTTGAAATTGCTGTGCTTGGGGTTCATAGTAGGTAGGAAGAGAAGCAAATTCAGGAGAAAGCCAATCAGAGAAAGGAGGTAGGGAGAATAGGGATTTGAGGGCTGAAGGTCCAGAACCTAGCCACTCCAAGTATGGCCAGACAACATTGACATCACCTGGGAGTTTGCTGGAAATGCAGAATCCTTTGTTTCACGCCAAACCTACTGAATCAGAACGTACATTTAAATAAGATTTCCAGATGATCCCTATGTACATTCAAATTTTATTTGCAGTGGTCTACAGGTCAAAAAGGCTTAGTGTTAGAGTGTGAAAGATATGGAGGTATATAAGGTTGGCATGAAAGACTAAAACACTACAGTTAGCACAGGTGATCTTTCTAAGCACGACACCACTATAGGTAAAACCATAATAAGGCAGATCATTGAACATCATAAAAATGTATACATTTTATTCAGGAAATCTCAAAGGTTACCAGAAAAATTGCAAACTGGAAAAATTGATAGCCCTTACAAAATCAAGAATGGGCAAGGACATTAATAGGCAGTTCACCAAAGCAGTAATACAAATGGTCAATAAACATAGTAAAAGCTACTATCCTGCTTAGCAATCAAAGAATTACACATTTTAGAAGGGCGAAGTAATACTTTGTTTTGCTTATCACCAAGAAAGATTAAAAAATTGATGGTACCTAGAAATGGACAGGATCTGGAAAAATGACATTCCTGCTATTTTAATGGTATTCTAAATTGCTACAATATTTCTGGGAGGAAATCTGGGGAATGGACATCGAAATTTAAAATATGCTCTTCCTTGATAAAAACTTAAGCTATAGAAGTAGTTTGGAGAAGAGCTAAGTTTATATGTTAGGATATTTATAAGCACCACTGTTTTTTAACTTTTTACTTTGTATTGGGGTATAGCCAATTGACAATGTTGTGATAATTTCACAACAAAGGGACTCACCCATACATATACATGTATCCATTCTCCCCAAACTCCCCTCCCATCCAGGCTTCTGTATAACATTGAGCCGAGTTTGTGAAAGCATCTGTTTTCAATTGTGACAAAGTAGATAAACAAACAATGGCAGGTTGATTATATCACTGGTTCTCAACTGGGGGTTGATACTGGCCACAGGTGACATTTGGGAATAGGTGTGAAATATTTGATTGATTTGGGGTAGGGGAGGAGGACAGTGCTATTGGCATCTAGTGGGTAGAGGGCAGGAATGCTGCTAAACATTCTTCAGTGACAACACAGCCTCCCACAACAAAGAATTTACTAACCCCAAATTCTGGTGTTGAGATTGAGACACCTTGGGTTAGATGAAGAATATTATAGTCTTCAGTTCAGTCGCGCAGTCGTGTCCAGCTCTTTGCGACCCCATGGACTGCAGCACGCCAGGCTTCCCTGTCCATCACCAACTCCCAGAGCTTGCTCAAATTCATGTCCATCGAGTTAGTGATGCCATCCAAACATCTCATCCTCTGTTGTCCCCTTCTCCTGCCTTCAATCTTTCTCACCATCAGGGTCTTTTCTAATGAGTCAGTTCTTTGTGTGAGATGGCCAAAGTATTGGAGTTTCAGCTTCAGCATCAGTCCTTCCAATGTATATTCAGAGCTGATTTCCTTTAGGATGGACTGGTTTGATCTCCTTGAAGCCTTACAATAAATTATTTTTCAGTCATATTAATGATGTGGGTCTTTATTTATTGGCTTGGAAAGATAAGTCATTGAGTGGCAAAAAGCAGATTGTAAAAGTAAGTGAATAGTCAATTCCCACTTTGGAAAGCAAACAAACAAACAAAACTATTCCCAGCAAAAGGTTTAAAGGGTTACAAACTGCAGAGTGGTAAGCTTTGAGTTTCAAGGTTCTGATTTTTCTTTTAAAATCTGTCTGTATTTTCTGAAAACAATTTGCAGTTATACATGTGTTACTTCTTTTCATCAGAAAAACAATGAAGGCATTTTCACCTGAAAGCAAAAAGCACAGAAGTGTCAGAGATAAACAATTCTCAGTGAAGACAAGATCTAAAATTTCTTTGGAGTGAATTACAGAAGCTAAGAAGGACGTTGGAAATGGGATATTAAGGAATTTTAAAAGCTCGGGGAGCAGGTGGATGATTCTGTCATGGGACTCTGAAATTCCCTAAGATAGTGGCAGGAATTAGAGCAGAAGGGAAGACTATAGTGACTATTTTTTTGTGTCGTTTATGTTGTCACTAGGTCGTGTCCAGCTCTTTTGCAACCCCGTGGACTGTAGCCCACTAGGCTCCTACGTCCATGGGATTTCCTGGGGAAGAATACTGGACTGGGTTATCATTTCCTTTTCCAGGGGATCTTCCCCACCCAGGGATGGAACCCCTGCCTCCTGCATTGGCAGGCATATTCTTTATCACTAAGCCACCAGGGAAGCCTGGTGACAAGTGACTATAGTCAGGGGTTAAATACCACAGTAATTGTCAACAAGAATGGGCAGACCGGTGAAACCAGACTTTGTGACCTTCAATCTTGCTTTTTCCGTCTTTCAAAAGTGTCACAAGAAAATATGAACAAGGTAAAGAAATATTTAAAAGCTACAAATTCCACTTACCCAGTAACAACAATTCTGAAAATAAATGTAGGCATTAAGTAGTCCTCTAATGGTGCACACTTGCTTCTGATATTTTGCCCTTATACAGTAAATGGTCTTAGAACTAAATTTTTGAGCACATCCTTGTTTAGGATCAGTTCTTAGACATGCAGTTTTAAATATTTGGCCAAACTGTATTCTGATAAAATGTCAAAAGTATAATTTCAAAATGTTCAAAAAATTCTCACACAGAGTAAAAATACAGAGTAAACATAGGTCAAGTTTTTATTTTTTTTTTTAATAATTTTTTAAATTTATTTATTCTTGGCCGTGCCGGGTCTTCTTTGCTACGTGAGCTGTTCTCTAGTTGCAGTACAGGGACTTCTCACCTCGGCGGCGGCTTCTGTTACGGAGCACGTGCTCCGGGCACTCAGGGTCAGGAGCCGTGGCTCCCAGGCTCTAGAGCACAGACTCAGTAGTTGTGGCACACAGGCCTCGTTTGTTTCACGGCATGTGGGATCCTCCCAGACCAGGAATAGAACCTGTGTCTCCTGCCTTGGCAGGTGGACTCCACCGCTGAGCCACCAGGGAAGCCCTAGGTCAAGTTTTTCTTTTAGCTTATTATTGAAGAAGTCAGCAGGAAACAAAGCTGGTTCAAAGAAAGATATGGGAAGTAATATTTTATATATATCAGTGTAAGAAAAAAAGAATATTGAAACCATTCTAAATTATTGCTAGATATAAATCTGATTAAATTCCTGCAGAGGAATAAACTATAACCTTTGGTGCTATGTTCTCTACAGAGTATAAATCATTTTCATCTATAAAGGACAAAAAATATTTGTATCTCTCTTAGACAAAAAAATTAGCTCTGGGACTTCCCTGGTGGTCTAGTGGTAAAGAATCCACCTGCTAATCCTGGGGACATGGATTCAGTCCCTGGTCTGGGAAGATTCCACATGCCTTGGGACAACTAAGCCTGTGTACCACAACTACTGAAGCCCTCTCGCCCTAGAGCCCATGTTCCACAACAACAGAAGCCACTGCAAATAGAAGCCCAAGCACCAAAACTAGAGCATAACGCTTGCTCACCACAACTAGAGAAAGCCCACGCGCAGCAATAAGGACCCAGTGCAATGAAAAATAAATAAATAAATTGTGCTTAGTCACCCAGTCGTGTCCAACTCTTTGCAACACCCTGGACTGTAGCCTGCCAGGTTCCTCTCTCCATGGGCATTCTCCAGGCGAGAATACTGGAGTGGGTTGCCATGCCCTCCTTACATTAAAAGAAATTAGCATCTTACCAGTTTTCTACAAGTTAACATTTAAATTTCTTTTTTATGAAAGACAAGTTTGGGTCTATATCTATTAAAGAAATTGATCAATGACTAATAACCTTCTAAAAACAGAAAGTACCAGGCCCAGATGGATCACTGGTGAATTCTACCAAATATTTAAGGAAGAATTTGTACTAATTTGCCATAATCTCTTTTAGAGTATAAACGCAAAGGGAATACTTCATAACTTATTCTATGATGCCAGGATTAAAATCAGACAAATATATTACAAGAAAAGAAAACTACAGATTGTTATCTTTCATGAACATGGATGCAAAAGTCCTCAACAAAATATTAGCAGGTTGAATCCAAAAAAAGTATAAAAATAGTTATATATCATGACCAAGTTGGATTTATGCCAGGTAAACAAGGCTGGTTCAACATTTGAAAATTGAATAAAGTAACCTATTACATCAGACTAACAAAAGAAATACCACATGACCATATCAATAGATGCAGAAAAAGCATTTGACAAAACCCAAACCTCATTCTTGATTAAAAACTTTCAGTAAACTAGAAATAGAAGGGAACGTTCTGAAATTACTAGAGACTATCTACAAAAAACCTACAGCTAACATCAGAGTTAATGATGAGAGATATAAAGTTTTTCCTCTAAGATCAGGAACAAAGCAAGGATGTCCCCTCTGGCCACTATTTTTTAATATCTTACTGACTGTCCTTGCTAATGAAATCAGGCCAAAAAAGGGGGGGGGAAGGATATAAATTAAACACAATTGTGAAGGAAGATGCAAAACTGTCTTTGTTTCACAAGTGACATGATTATCTGTGTAGAAAATCTGAAAGAACTGACAAAACAAACATAAACGAAAACATCTCCTGGAACTAACAAGTGATTGTTGCAAGGTTGCAGGTAGCAAGGTTAATATATAAAAATCAAATGCTTTCCTACATACTAACAAGTAGGATTTAAAAGTTAAAACGTAATACCATTATGGCAACCCACTCCAGTATTCTTACCCGGAGAATTCCATGGATAGAGGAGCCTGGTAGGCTGCATTCCATGGGGTCAAAGAATCGGACATGACTTAGTGACTAAACCACCACCATCTTTTGGGCATCCCCCCAAAAGAAATACTTAGGTATATATCTAACAAAATATGTACAGGATCTATATGATGAAAACTACAAAACTCTGATGAACAAAATCAAAGAACTAAATAAATGGAGAGAGATTCTGTCCATGTATAGAAAAACTCAATATTGTCAGGATGTGGGTTTTTCCTAACTTGATCTGTAGATTCAATGCAATATTAATCAAAGTCCCAGCAAGTATTTTGTAGATATCAACACACTGAGGCTAAAGTAAATTTGAAAAGGCATAAGAAAGGACTCACACAATTAATTAAAGGAGAATAACATAGCTGGACTAACACAGTCCAACTTCGAGACTTACTATAAGGCTACATTAATCAGGACAGTGAGGTACTGGTGAAAGATTTAACAAATAGATCCCTGTCAGTAACCTCCTGTAACTGACTCTTCCCACCCTCAACATCTTCTTTTGTCTGTAACTGAGGATGGTATTCAAGATGAGGCTTCAGCCATTTGGCAAGTGGCTCAGTTTCTCTGGTCTCTTCCACATATTCGCATCATTAAATTTTGGTTTGATTTTTTCCTGTTAATCTGTCTTACGTCAATTTAATTTTTAGACCAGCCAGAATAATCTAGGGCTTCCCCTGATGGCTCAGCAGTATAGAAGTCTCCTGCAATCAGTGAAACACAGGAGATGTGGATTTCATCCTTGGGTCATGGGAAGATCCCCTGGAGGAGGAGATGGCAACCCACTCCATTATTCTTGCCTGGGAAATCCCACGGACAGAGGAGCCTGATAGGCTACAGTCTGTGGGGTTGTAAAGAGTCAGACACGACTGAGTGGCTAAACACAGAATAATAGGATAGAAGGACAGAGGAAAATTTCTTCCTCCCCAACACACCACCAAAGACATGAATCAAGAAAAGAATAATTGATAAGCTGAACTTCATTAAAATTAAAGACTTTTGCTCTGCAAAATGACAATATCAAGAGAGCTAAAAGACAAGTCACAGACTGGAAAAAATTATTTGCAAAAGACATATCTGATAAAGGACTGCTATAACATATAAGGAACTCTTAAAACAATAAGAAAATAAACAACCTGATTTTAAAATGCGCCAAAGATCTTAACAGATGCTTTGCAAGAGAAGGGATGTAGATGGCAAATAAGCATATTAAGAGATGCTCCACATCCTAAGTCATCATGGAAATGTAAATTAAAATAATACTGAGGTATCATTACACACTTGTCAGAGTGGACAAAATCATGATCACCGATAACACTAAATTCTATGAGGGTGTGAACTCTCATACAAAGCTGGTGGGAGTGCAAAATAGTACAATCACTTTAGAAGACAGCTTGGTGTTTTCTTACAAAATTTAATATATTCTTACCATATAATTCAGCAATCTTGCTCTTTGGTATTTACCCAAATGAGTTGAAAACTTATGGCCTCACAAAAAACTGCACAAAGATGTTTATAGCAGCTTTATTTATAACTGTCAAAACTTGAAAGCAACAAAGATGTCCTTCAGTAAGTGAATGGATAGACCATTGTTCATTTAGACAGTGGAATATTATTCAGTGCTAAAAAGAAATGAGCTATCTAGCCATACAAAACATGGATGAGCTTTAAATGCATATCACTAAGAGAAAGAAGCCAATCTGAAAAGGCCACATAGTATATGATTCAAACTATAGGACATTCTGGAAAAGGCCAAACTTTGGAGACAGTGAAAAGATCAGTGGTTGCCAGGGTAGGGCTTGGAGGGGTGCTGCTGCTGCTAAGTCACTTCAGTCGTGTCCAACTCTGTGCGACACCATAGACGGCAGCCCACCAGGCTCCCCCGTCCCTGGGATTCTCCAGGCAAGAACACTGGAGTGGGTTGCCATTTCCTTCTCCAATGCATGAAAGTGAAAAGTGAAAGTGAAGCCTCTCAGTCGTGTCTAACTCGCAGCGACCCCAGGGACTGCAGCACCAGGCTCCTCCGTCCATGGGATTTTCTAGGCAAGAGTACTGGAGGTGTGGGGGATGAATAAACAGAGCACCTAGGATTTTAGGGCAGTAAAAATACTCTGTATGATATTATACTGATGGATATACATCATTACACATTTGTTCAAACCCATAGAATATACAACACCAAGAGTGAACCCTTAGGTAAACTATGGATGATTGGGTGTTTATGATGTGTCATTGTAGGTTCATTCTTGATAGAAAATTTACTATTCTCGTGAATGATGCTGATACTGGAGAGGTTATGCACATTTAGGGGCAGAGACTGTATGGGAAATCTCTGTACCTCCTTCTTCTTGATTTTGTTGTAAACCTAAAACTGCTCTTTAAAAAACGGTCTTTGGACTTCTCTGGTGGGCCAGTGGTTAAGAACCTTTTCTGCCAATGCAGAGAACACGCATTCAATCCCTGGTCTGGGAAGATTTCCACATGCACCAAGACTACTGAAGCCCTCGTGTTCTAGAGCCTGTGCTCTGCAACAAGAGAAGCCACTGCAATAAGAAGCCCGAGTACTGCAATGAAAGTAGCCCCTGCTCACAGCAAAGAAGAACCAGCGCAACAACCCCCCACAAATCATCTTTAAAAAAGACTAGTTTTCTTGACATTTCACCTGTAGAATATAATAACTCATACTAATGCCACTCAGTGACTCCACTGCCTGCTGCTTTCCATATAGCTGAGAGAGGCTGGGTATTTACTGTTAGCCTGACTTCCCTCCCTCAGCCCTCCACCTACGTCCTGCAAACTAGCTCTCCCAAATCAAATGTCTGCTTAAATTGGATCTGTTAATTCTTGGTAAAAATAAAAGAAGTGACTTTACAGTGTTGTAGGATGGAAAGATGGCCATTTTTAGTCATTGACATGAAAGTTGTCAGTGGAAAGCTAGATGGTTTCCAGTAAGGTCCAAAATTCTGTCCTTCTCCTAGGCAACCTCAGAGTGATGTCTAAACAGTGGGACCCAGAAGTTTAAAGAACCTAGCTCAACTCAAGCACTCTGTTGGAAACAGGAACTCTGTAGTCCGTGCTGTATATTTGTTGTTGTTGTTTTTGGTTTTGCTCCTTTATTTTTTGAGAACATTTCATTAGGGATGATAAGCATTTCATTAGGGATGGTGATTTTGTTTTCTATTTGCTATGCAATCTTCTCTTGAAATCCAAGCAAAATAGTGCGTTTATCTTGGAGGTACAATTGTAAACCTGTTGGCATTCCTTTGGGAGATTTATAAAGGATTTGTGTACCCATCTGTGTTCATGATAAACTTCTGAATTCTGGAATTTTTGATAGCACACAGAGAGAGAGCTGAAAAATGCAAAGTCATCAAAAGCACGACATAGTTCCTGGAAGTGTTTAACAATAGATAGCAGTGACTACAAAGGTATCCACCATTATCACACTCCCATGGTCCCCCTTCAGCGCTGAGTGCATCACTGTGAGAGTTAACCTGTTTGCTGCTCTGCCCCACTCTTCCTTCTTTCCTTCCTTTCTCCCCTCCTTCCTTCCTTCCTCTCTTTTCATTCATTCATTCTTTTATCAATTATTTATTGCTTACCCTGTGCCAGGCACTGTGCTATCTCCTAAGGAGTACAACTGTGAACAAGACGGGTCAAATCCCTGCCCTTATGTAGCTTGCATTCTACAATCAAAATTCTCCGCTGAAGAATCTCACATGTTCAAAAAAACCTGTGATCTTTCTTACATTACTTTCTGCCACTTCCGTCTTGTCTTTAGGGGTTTGGACCACATTCTACACTGTATAGCATGACCTTTTTGGCTCAACATTTTATCTACTGACAGTGGAGCAAAATGAAAATTTAATCAGATCAAAGCTTAGACCTGACACTCCAGGGTATCCTAACACACTGATTGAGAACCACTGTCAGGAAAAATCTAAACAAATGTGGTATGTATCTAATTTAGTTCATGAAGATACCCCAATTAGAGTGAGTTGAGCCCTCCACAGCCTCTACAGCAGTGCTCAGTATATGCTTGCTGATTTATAAATGTTCCTCTAGGAAGGATAGAGCCTCAGTATATAATTCATAATAAGCCATACAGTAAATTGCTAAAAACTGTTTGTGGAGCCAGGGCTTCCCTGGTGGCTCAGTGGTAAAGAATCTTCCTGCAGTGCAGGAGCCAGATCACCCAAGTTTAAACCCTAACTCTCTCACTTACTGTTTGACCTTGAGCATGTTACTTAACCTCTCTGTGTTTTCACTTCCTTATATGTAAAATGTGTACGTGTTTGCAATACTCATGGTACCAATCTTATAGGTTTGTAGGCGTTTTATAGGGTTGCATATTTTAAATGAGTTGTGATATGTAAAGGACTTAAAACAAACAGCATCTGGCACATGGTAAATTTTTTAAGATAAGAATTCTTCAATATATTAATATGCAGTCAACTTTCAACTTTTCTAGATTGTCTTCTAAACGTTGAATTGTATGTATTTAAATCCTGAAAGATGATGCTGTGAAAGTGCTGCACTCAATATGCCAGCAAATTTGGAAAACTCAGCAGTGGCCACAGGACTGGAAAAGGTCAGTTTTCATTCCAATCCCAAAGAAAGGCAATGCCAAAGAATGCTCAAACTACCGCACAATTGCACTCATCTCACACACTAGTAAAGTCATGCTCAAAATTCTCCAAGCCAGGCTTCAGCAATATGTGAACCGTGAACTTCCTGATGTTCAAGCTGGTTTTAGAAAAGGCAGAGGAACCAGAGATCAAATAGCCAACATCCGCTGGATCATGGAAAAAGCAAGAGAGTTCCAGAAAAACATCTATTTCTGCTTTATTGACTATGCCAAAGCCTTTGACTGTGTGGATCACAATAAACTGTGGAAAATTCTGAAAGAGATGGGAATACCAGACCACCTGACCTGCCTCTTGAGAAATTTGTATGCAGGTCAGGAAGCAACAGTTAGAGCTGGACATGGAACAACAGACTGGTTCCAAATAGGAAAAGGAGTTCGTCAAGGCTGTATATTGTCACCCTGTTTATTTAACTTATATGCAGAGTACATCATGAGAAACGCTGGACTGGAAGAAACACAAGCTGGAATCAAGATTGCCGGGAGAAATATCAATAACCTCAGATATGCAGATGACACCACCCTTATGGCAGAAAGTGAAGAGGAACTCAAAAGCCTCTTGATGAAAGTGAAAGTGGAGAGTGAAAAAGTTGGCTTAAAGCTCAACATTCAGAAAACGAAGATCATGGCATCCGGTCCCACCACTTCATGGGAAATAGATGGGGAAACAGTGGAAACAGTGTCAGACTTTATTTTTCTGGGCTCCAAAATCACTACAGATGGTGACTGCAGCCATGAAATTAAAAGACGCTTACTCCTTGGAAGGAAAGTTATGACCAACCTAGATAGCATATTCAAAAGCAGAGACATTACTTTGCCAACAAAGGTCCGTCTCATGAAGGCTATGGTTTTTCCTGTGGTCATGTATGGATGTGAGAGTTGGACTGTGAAGAAGGCTGAGCGCCGAAGAATTGATGCTTTTGAACTGTGGTGTTGGAGAAGACTCTTGAGAGTCCCTTGGACTGCAAGGAGATCCAACCACTCCATTCTGAAGGAGATCAGCCCTGGGACTTCTTTGGAAGGAATGATGCTGAAGCTGAAACTCCAGTCCTTTGGCCACCTCATGCGAAGAGTTGACTCATTGGAAAAGACTCTGATGCTGGGAGGGATTGGGGGCAAGAGAAGGGGATGACAGAGGATTAGATGGCTGGGTGGCATCACTGACACGATGGACGTGAGTCTTGTTGAACTCCGGGAGTTGGTGATGGACAGGGAGGCCTGGCGTGCTGCGATTCATGGGGTCGCAAAGAGTCGGACATGACTGAGTGACTGATCTGATCTGATCTGATGTATTTTAAGTTACTTTTATTGAGTATTACAGACACATACACAAGCACACAAAGAAGTACACAGCTAAATGCTCATGTAACCACCATTCAGGTCAAGATAAAAAATGGTTCAGTTACTTCAGAATTCCCTCTTGTACCACTTCCCAGTTACTGGGCCTTTCCTCCTTCTCCAGGGTAATCACTTAGCTTTGCAATTTTTATTAGTACAAGCTATGGCATGTTATAAATTCTTTATAAGCCCCAAATTGGAGCTATTGTTGTCATTGTTGTTACCACCTAGTGAAAATAAGCAAGACAGAAAGAAGCAAAAGATGTAAGAGCTTGCTTCTGCTGCTTCTTTATTTCTGCATCCCAGCTTCTTTCAACATATGCCCAATAGTGGAATAAATCTTGATCACTCATGATAATTAATTGTTAGAAGCAACTGTTAGAAGTAACTTTTTCTCTTGAAAGCATGGTCTCTGAGTGCAAAAATAATTCTCACTTTACCTGCTATACTTAATTTATAGGATAGATTTAAGAGAAAGCTTCCTAGGCCAAATAAGGTACATTTCCAAAGCCAAGGCAGTAACATTTAGCAGCATTTACTTGGCTCACTGGATTATGTTTGGTCACTATCAAACTGTTTGCCATAAGAGCAGATGATAAATGTACTCATATCTATTTAGGAAAGAGTATAACCATCACTTCATGGGAAATAGATGGGGGAAAAGTGGAAACAGTGTCAGACTTTGTTTTTTTGGGCTCCAAAATCACTGCAGATGGTGACTGCAGCCATGAAATTAAAAGGCGCTTACTCCTTGGAAGGAAAGTTATGACCCCCCCTAGATAGCATATTCAAAAGCAGAGACATTATTTTGCCAACAAAAGTCAGTCTCATCAAGGCTATGGTTTTTCCTGTGGATGTGAGAGTTGGACTGTGAAGAAGGCTGAGTGCTGAAGAATTGATGCTTTTGAACTGTGGTGTTGGAGAAGACTCTTGAGAGTCCCTTGGACTGCAAGAAGATCCAACCAGTCCATTCTGAAGGAGATCAGCCCTGGGATTTCTTTGGAAGGAATGATGATAAAGCTGAAACTCCAGTACTTTGGCCCTCATGCGAAAAGCTGACTCATTGGAAAAGACTCTGATGCTGGGAGGGATTGGGGGCAGGAGGAGAAGGGGACGACAGAGGATGAGATGGCTGGATGGCATCACTGACTCGATGGACGTGAGTCTGAGTGAACTCCGGGAGTTGGTGATGGACAGGGAGGCCTGGCGTGCTGCCATTCATGGAGTTACGAAGAGTCGGACATGACTGAGCGACTGAACTGAACTGAACTGAACTGATAACTACTGAATCCATTTTCTTCTCTTGCTTTGTTTTAAATGTTGAGCAATAACTATCTTTTGGCTCATTAAGAAAAAATAAGCTATGTATTTGAGAAAGGGTTCTCCAATTTTGTTCATATTCCATATCTGCTAAGAAAAGTAAAGGGGTTGTGGAGAAAGAAAGAAAAAGATGTATATGTACCAGAATGACAAAGGTGAGACTATTTGATTATAGTTGATATTTGTAAGTTTATCTAATTATCTACTTTTTAAATTCTCATTCCTTCTTTTTTTTATTAAATTAATTTTATTTTTTATTGCAATAACATTGTTATACAGTGTTGTGTCTGTTGTAGGTCTTATTGTTGTTCAGTTGCTAAATTGTGTCCAACTCAGTGGAACCATGGACAGCAGCCTGCCAGGCTCCTCTGTCCTCTATGATCTCCTGGAGTTTGCTCAAATTCATGTCCATTGAGTCAGTGATGTTATCTAACCATCTCATCCTCTGCTGCTCCCTTCTCTTTTTTGCCTTCTGTCTTTCCATTGAGTCAGCTCTTTGCATCAGGTGGCCAAAGAAATGGAGGTTCAGCCTCAGCAACAGTCCTCCCAATGAATATTCAGAGTGGATTTCCTTTAGGATTGACTGGTTTGATTTCTTTGCAGTCCAGGGGTAATTATTTACTTTTCAATGATCCTTTTGAAAATAGCCCAGATCGTGTCCATTCAACAATGATCTCCTCGAAATCAAATATTAAATATATTTAGACAGCACCCAAAACATTCTCTTGTCTCCTCATGATTGCTTAATTAATTGATTCATTCAGCCTGTCAATAAATAATAATTGACATCAAATAATACACTAAGCACTGTGAATACCACAGTGGAAAAGAGAAACATATCCTTCATACTAATAGAGTTCCTATTTTATTGTGTAAGTCATTGCTGCTGCTGCTGCTGCTAAGTCGCTTCAGTCGTGTCCGACTCTGTGCGACCCCATAGATGGCAGCCCACCAGGCTCCTCTGTCCCTGGGATTCTCCAGGCAAGAACACTGGAGTGGGTGGCCATTTCCTTCTCCAATGCATGAAAGTGAAAAGGTGTAAGTCACAGAGACCCACAAATACTCAGCGAACATTTTGATGTGTATCACAAAAGGAAAATTACAGGATATTAGGAGGCAGACTAACAGAAGGTTCTAATCAGGTCTGGTGGGCATGAGTGAAGGTCAGAGAAGGCTTTTTCAAAATGTGTCTTTTTAACCCCAAACCTAAAGGATGGAGAAAGGGAAGGTTCAGACAAAGAGAATAATGTATTTTATTTTATAGACTCATGTAGTCTTTATTATACTTGTTCACACCCATTAGAAATAATATTGAGATGATGAATCATTTCATATTTTATACATTTATATTGTCATATTTTCTATTACCAGCACCCCCCATTCTCCAAACAATTCTGATAGCTGTTGCCCATCTAAAAGGGTTCTGAAAACCTAATTTCAACATGAAAGTGTGAGCTAAGAAAAACCTAGGCAGCATGTTAAAAAGTAGAGACATTGTTTTGCTGACAAAGGTCTGTCTAGTGAAAGCTATGGTTTTTCCAGTAGTCATGTATGGATGTGAGAGTTGGATCATACAGAAAATTGAGCACCAAAGAAGTGATGCCTTTGAACCATGGTGTTGGGGAAGACTCTTGAGAGTCCCTTGAACTGCAAGGAGATCAAACCAGTCCATCCTAAAGGAAAACAGTCCTGAATATTCATTGGAAGGACTTATGCTGAAGCTGAAGCTCCAGTACTTTGGCCACCTGATGAGAAGAGCCGACTCATTTGAAAAGATCCTGATGCTGGGAAAGATTGAAGGCAGGAAGAGAAGGGAATGACAGAGGATGAGATGGTTGGATGGTATCACCGACTTGATAGACATGAGTTTGAGCAAGCTCCGGGAGTTGACCATGAACAGGGAGGCCTAGCATGCTGCAGTCCATGCGGTCGCAAAGAGTCGGACACAACTGAGCAACAGAACTGAACTGTGTGAGTTTCCTCCCTACCAACAAGCAATTCTCTGGATATAAACTGGGTCTCTTACAATTCAATTCATTTCTGACATTATTGAAACTTAATAAAAAGAAAAACGTTTAAAATGGAATGGGAAGGCCAGAAGAAGGAGCTCTCAGGCCCTACCACTCAACTTCAATTACATTACTAACAAAAGATTTATCTTGCATCTCCAACAGGAAGAAAGCTATTACTTTAGTACCCAGCAGGAGGAAAGAAGAATTTCTCCTTGCCGGGTCATGGCGCTGCCAATGAGACTTCACAACTCAACCAATAGAAAGCCACTACTCTTCAAACTCCAGTTTCTACCAATGGTCTCTGTTTATAACAGCTCCTTTAAACTCCCCCTTCTCTATAAAAGAACGGTCCTCTTTGTTCTCTGGCCTTGCCTGTGGTTTTCCATAGATTGCATGTCCTGAATTGCAATTCTTTGCTATTTATCAAAGAGACTCATTTTGCTGGTAAAATAGCTGGCTGTTTTTATTGTCTTAACACGATCTATATAGAGATAGTATCAGATTCCACAGTTTAAGTGTTCAGTTCTGCAAGATTCGTCCATCATCCTTCTATGCCTACAACACCCTTCATCAGATAATCACAGATCTAGGTTATCACTTGAGCTTCTCACCAACTGGCTATAGGTTGGAGGTTTCCACAACACCCTCCTTGGATTCAATTAATTTGCTGGAACGACTCACAAAACTCAAAGAAACATTCTACTTACTGGATCACCAGTTTACTATAAAGGAATATAGCTTAGGAACAGCCAAATGGAAGAGATGGCTAGAGCAGGGTATGTGGGAAGGACCCTGGGTTTTCATGTTCTCCAGGTGAGCACTCATCCCAAATCTCCACCAACCGAGAAGCTCTTTGAGCCCCCTCCTTTTCAGTTTTATGGAGGCTTCATTATATCGGCACAATTGATTAAATCGTTGGCCACTGGTAATGGATTCTGTCTCCCTCCCTGACCCAGGGGGTAGAATGGAAAGTTCCAACTCTCTAATCAAGTGGTTGGTTCTCCTGGGAACCAGTCCTGATCCTTAGGTGCAAAAGTGAAAGTGAAGTCGCTCAGTCATGTTTGACTCTTTGCGACCCCATGGACTGTAGCTTACCAGGCTCCTCTGTCCATGGGATTTTCCAGGCAAGAATACTGGAGTGGGTTGCCATTTCCTTTTCCAGGAGATCTTCCCAACCCAGGGATTGAACCCAGGTTTCCCGCATTGTAGGCAGATGCTTTACCGTCTGAGCCACCAGGGAAGTCCTAGTTAGGTGCAAAAGTCATTTCAATTTTACATAACAAGAAACAACTTTATGTTCTCAACACTTAGAAGAAGCATTCTAAGCATTTTAGGAGCTCTATGCCAGAAACTTGATGAAGACCAAATATATATTTCTTATTATAAATCACAATATCACAGTATCTGAAAGCAAGCTCTCAAGACCCAAATTGAACCTAACAAATGAACAAATAGGACCCAAATCTTTAAGGGTTCTGCGCTTTTGCAGGGCTAGGCCTTTATTTAATTCCTGTTGGGGATTATCTTCAGACTATGGAGGAGTCATTTCTGTTTCACTTTTCCACAATCAACAGAAATATGGAAACTTAAGTTTTATAATTGTGCTTTTGATTTGTGCCCCTAAATAACTGAGGTTTCATTATCTATCTGTAATAGCTGGAATATGGGTATCAGATAAATAATGCTAACCATTTATTTTCTGGAGTTTTCCCTGGAAGTGTGAAACTACCTGTGTCATGATCTTAAATGATTATTCTCTGGGGAAGAAGGAAGAGGGGTGATGAGCGGCCTTGTTCATCTGCTCACTTCTGGAGTGAAGGTGGAGACAGCTGCTCCTAAACTGGACGGACTAAAAGAGTAGAAAACGGTCTGGCTCCCCAGAGGGCAATAGAGGCACATATACTAAAGTGAGTAACTAGTGCACGGAATAGATCAGTGCCTGCTCCAACCCTCTAGGTTTTCACAATTCCAAATTTCTGATTGCAGTGCTATGAGAACAGGTTCCTCTTTGATTAAATCAAGCATCAACACATTCCATTCTGGAGAACATGTAGAACTGCTTTGGGAGAGCCACTCAGCCAGAAAAGCTACTGCAAGTACAGTTTGGTGGTCCCAGAAAAACTAGACATGAAATTAGATAGCTGACCTAGGCAAGCCCACTCCTGCTTCAGAATCCTAGGAAGCAACTGGCATGATTACTAAGGGCATTAATATACTGCATGTGTGTTCTAAGTCACTTCAGTTGTGTCTGGCTCTTTGAAACCCTATGGACCACCAGGTTCCTCTGTCCATGTGATTCTTCAGGCAAGAATACTGGAGTGGGTTGCCATGACCTCCTCCAGGGAACCTTTCCAACCCAGGGATTGAACCTGTGTACCTTAGGTCTCCTGCATCGGCAGGTGGGTTCTTTACCACTGGCACCACCTGGGAAGCCCATTCTGCATAATATCATGCAGTATATTAATGTTATAAATACTGGTTTTCAGGAATGGAAATCTTTCGTAAATTGTAACAGTAAAGCAACTAGGAGTCAGAGTGAGGAAAATTTACATTGTGGCAATTAAGCTAAGCTGGAACCCTATTTCCCAGATCTCCTTTCCCTGCATAGTTCTGGGTTGCTATGCCGCAAGAGATATTTTGCCAAGATTTGGAAGGTGGGAGTGAAGCATCTATTTTTTCTATTCTCAGAAGATCAGGGCAGAGTCTCAGAGCTATTGCAGCTCAGCCTTCTTTGTTGGTTCACCTGATTGATGTAGAGAAGCTGGTCCCACAGCTCCTCCAGATCCTCCCAGATCTCCTCCTTCATCTTCCATGATCCCTGGGCCAGGTGTGTGTTTACCCCTAACCTAAAGGTGCTTAAGCTCATGTCTTTCTCACATGGAGGTTGGAGGCTTGAAGCAGGTGGCTACCAGTGTGGGTTCCAGTCTGTTCAGGAGGGTTCCAGCTAGTCCCCGCAGGCTCCTGTTTGTCCTTGCTCTCTCCCACTTCATGTCCATCTTTCCTTCCTGACTACCTGCCTTGCAGACTGCAGGCCCCAGCACCAGACACAGAAGCAATAGCCTTAGAGAGACCATTTAACAAAGTCCAACAATTGCCCATTCAAGTCCAATCCTTAAATCCCTCACTCTGTATCATTCCTAGTGGTGCTACCTCTCTGATTGAACTCCAGCTGACACAGGACTTTCCACATATAGACTGTAAAGCCTGACAATATGATGGCACCACTTCTGTGTGATCTTGGGCAACTTAATCTCTGAACCTCACTTTCCCCATCCGTTAAATGGGAACACTAGTTCTCGCCTTCTACGACTGTCACAAGATAATAAATGAAAATCACTTAACAGTGTTTAACCTTCAACAATATTCAACAATTGTATGTGTGTGTGGCAGGAGGAGAAGGCTGCCAAGTTTGGGGAATACAATGGAGAATAGACAAGCTAGTTCCTGCTTCAATCTTGCTTGGAGTTCAGCAGGGGATACAGACTAGTTTGGAATAATTATTAAGTATAGTGGGATGTACATTACTACAAGGGGAGGGAAGAGGAGGATGGGAGGACCGCCTTATAACTGGTGGTGGGCAGGGGTGGGGTACATCCAGGAAGGATACCCAGAGGAGGTGGCGTCTAAACTGAGACATGAAGGCAGTTAGATGCCCTTGAGCCGTCTAAGAAGAGGGCACTGTGTGGGCAAACCTAAGAGGTAAATATCAGACTTGTTGTTGTTCGGTTGCTAAGTTGTGTCCAACTCTTTGCAACCCCACGGGCAGCACACCAGGCTCCCCTGTCCTTCACTTTCTCCTGGAGTTTGCTCAAACTCATGTTGATTGAGTTGGTGACGCCATCCAATCAGAGTCTGATCGTTGCTATCACCGTCAGGGTTCACATTGCATAGGCTGAATGTTGGCCCTCTTGGCCTTTGCCACCAGTGGGCTCTGAGTCCAGAGCAGAGAAGAGAGATGGAGAGTGGGAGGCAGGCAGCGCCCAGGGGAGCGGAGCACTACCAGGAACCAGGAGACCCATTCAGAAGCCAACTGGTCTGGCAGTGAGAGTGCCCCTAGATCAGGAGTTAAATATTGTATAGTAAAAAGCAATGTTAGGACTGTGTTCTAGCAAATGTTGAGTTTTTTGAAATTGAAATATAGTTGATATACAATATTATATTAGTTTCAGGTGTACTAAATAATCTGAAATTTGTATACATTATGAAATGATCACCATGGTAAGTCTAGTAACCAATTGCCCCCATACAATGTTATAACAATTCTATTGACCATGTTCCTTATGCTGTATATTAACTCCCTGTGACTTATATATTATCCCTGGAGGAGGGCATGGCAACCCACTCCAGTATTCTTGCTTGAAGAATCCTATAGACAAAGGAGCCTGTCAGGCCGCAGTCCATCGTGGTGCACGGAGTCGGACACAACTGAAGTGACTTAGCATGAACACATGACTTAAATATTATATAACTGGAAGTTTGTGTCTCTTAACCCCTTTCACCTATTTTGCCAGCTTCCCCACCCCACTCCCTTCTAAGCAATCACCATTTGTTCTCTGTTTCTATAAGTCTGTGTTCATTTTGTTTTGTTTGCTTGTTTCTTTGGTTTTTTAAGTTCAACCTATAAGTGAAATTAGGCGAAATTTGTCTTTCTCTGTTTGACTTATTTTACTTGGCATAATACTCTCTAGATTTATCTGTGTTGTTGCAAATGTGACTTTTTTTTAATAACAAGAGGGAAAGAAAGAAGGGCAGAAAAAAGGAACAACACAATGAGTTACATCATGTGAAGGCCACGGGAGAACCATGTGAGGGGAGAAAAGAAGCTGGAGTCTGTGAGTGGGTGCTGACTGATTCGGACCTTTGTCTTGTCTCTCCTAGACTTGTGTGCCTGCTTCTTGTCATTGCATTGGAGGTGACTGGTGGTGGGGGACAGAGAACTTCACATCCAGATCATCAAGAAAGTGTACCTTCTTGACGTGTTAGTTCAGTTCAGTTCAGTTGCACAGTCGTGTCCGACTCTGCGACTCCATGGACTGCAGCACGCCAGGTTTCCCTGTCCGTCACCAACTCCCAGAGCTTGCTCAAACTCATGTCCATCAAGTCAGTGATGCCATCCGACCATCTCATCCTCTGTTGTCCCCTTCTCCTCCTGCCCTAAGTCTTTCCCAGCATCAGGATCTTTTCCAATGAGTCAGCTCTTTGCATCAGGTGGCCAAAGTATTGGAGCTTCAGCTTCAGCATCAGTCCTTCCAATGAATATTCAGGACTGATTTCCATTAGGATGGACTGGTTTGATCTCCTTGCAGTTCAAGGGACTTTCAAGAGTCTTCTCCAACACCACTCACTTAAAGATTATTTCTGGGGGCAAATCCTGTATTATTTAAAAAATGTATCCAGACTTCCTTGGTGGTCCAGTGGTCAGAACTCTGTGTTTTCAATGCAGGGGGCATGGGTTCCATCCCCGATTGGAGAAATAAGATTCTGTATGCCGTGTGGCACACCCGAAAAGAACATTAAGGAAAAAAAAAATTTTTTTTAATGTATCCAACAGATATACTATGGGACAGAATGAAAACATCACTGTTTTGGTTTTAGGATGAAAATTAGCCTTCAAAGAAATGTCATCATTGAAGAGAGCTTTTTCTTGTTCTTCCCTCGGATCCCTCAGACCCAGGTCAGTGGGTCTTCCAAGGCTCCTTTGTTCTAATGTTGGGAGGACTTGGGAGGAGAAAGAGCTTGACCAGAAACTGGTCAAGAAGTACCAGTTTAAAGTCCAGGTGGGAGTCAGGCCTGAACTTGCTTTTCCCTGAAAGCTACTTCTTGCCAGTTCCCATCTCCAGATGTGAGGTTCCATGTTCAAAAGTCATTAAGAATTTTGAGACACTGAAGCCACAGTGTTAAACCCAGAGCCGGTCTCACTTGGTCTCACTGGTGCAGGTCTCACAGTCATGAGGCTGCTCTGCCCCGGCTCTCCCCTCTTCCAAACACACACCTGGGACATTTCTGAGGTGGAGCACTGGCTGGAGAGAGGGAAGAGAAATGTCTCCCCAGTTTGTCCTATTTATAATCTTTTCACGCCTTCTCCAAGTTGTTGGGAGGGGGATGGGCTGGGCCAGATTTCACGGAGGCTGCATCTTGTCAATGAGTCCTGCAGGGGTCCTGAGGTCTGTCTGCTTCCCCATGAGAGCAAGTAGGGTGGAAACTCACTTGTGGCTGACCTTATACACCTGTGCTGTGCTTACAGGAGGGTCAAAAGAAAGAGCTCTGCTCCCTGTGTTACCTGAGGTTGGATGGCTGATTATCTCTTCATCCAAAATTTACAGGTGATCTAACCCAAACTACTATTTCTCAAGAAGAGACAGTCAGGCCAAGAAGGTAGATATCAGTTCCTAGAAAACAGCTTTTTCTTCAAGTTATTATTGTGGGACCCAGCCTAGGACAGTGATGCAAATTGTCCTTCAGAATATCTGATTCAATATTAGGTAATAAACTCAAAACAGCACATGTCACACGATGGAGTAATAAAGAGCCTTTTCCAACATGTCTATATTTTCTCTTTTCTTTTCTCTTTATAGGATCTCCTTTTGCAGTTAAAAATCTTACAGAAGCAGGTCTTTCTTGTTTCCATGCCTGGAATATCCTTCCTTCTAATTTTATTTGTTAATCTAGCCTTCAAGGCCTATTTCAGAAGTCACAATCTTTTCAAGAATTTTTTCAGACAGTTCTAATCCTATATTCCTTTGTTTTTCCTATTTATTTTGTAATGTGTCCTAAGATACCTGTTCAACAAGTATTCATTGCACACCCACTAAGGACCAGATATACCTTTCTTTCTCTATTTTGGATTTATTTATTCACAAATACTAACTTGTATTAGCTTGGGCGTTGCTCTGGTCCAAATGTCTCAGTCCCTTCAAAATTCATACATTCAAAACCTAATGTCCAAGGTGGTGAAATTAAGCAGTGGAGTCTTTGGGAGGTACTTAGGTCATGAGGATGGCGCCCTTATGGATGGTATTGATGCTCTTATGAAAGAGACCCCACAGAGCTTCAGCCATGTGAGGACACAGCAAGAAGATGGCTATCTATTTACCAGGAAAGTGAAAGTCACTCAGTCGGGTCTGACTCTGCCACCCCATGGACTGTCACCCACCAGGCTCCTCTGTTCATGGGATTCTCCAGGCAAGAATGCTGGAGTGGGTTGCCATGCCCTCCTCCAGGTGACCTCCTCAACCCAGGAATTTAACTCAGGTCTCCTACATTGCAGGTAGATTCTCTACCATCTGAGCCACCAGGCAAACCCATTCACCAGGAAGCCCTTGCCAAATACCAAATCTGCCAGTGCCATGATCCTGAACTTCCCAGCCTCCAGAACCATGAGAAATTTCTGTTGTTTACAAGCCAACCAGTCCATGGCATTTTGTTGTAGCAGCTCAAACAGACAGACAAGTGCCTTCTGCATCTGGGTGTTGGCTTAAGTGGTGATCCAGAGAGACAGTCTCTGCCCTTGTGGTGCTGGTGGCCAGGTGGTAGAGAGGGTTCTCGTTAGCTTTTTGAAGCAGAGATCACTTATGACTCATCTCTGTGTCTCCTTCCCCAGCAATACAGTCCCTTCTCTCGACTATCTGCTGAATAAAAATCTTTGTTGAATTAAATGGAGTATGCTATGATTTCAGCAACACTCTGTGACAAGTGTAATAAAAGTCTGTCACAATTCCAGACCGGTGCTTTGCTAGTTGTGGGAATTGTTATACTACAAATGCCTTAACCACAGAAGTCAATACTCTATGTTTATAGTAGCTTTGTTAGCATTACAACATAGACATTCATCAGGCATGAGTGATTCCCAGTCAGGTTTTCTATTTTTGTTAGACTTTTTACAATTGCTTTTATTAGTTATTCCCTCATGATGTCTTGGAGAGCTACCCCATAAATTTATTAATGCTAGTTATTTAGGAGTTTCTTCATGGCATTTCAAGATTTATGAGCTATGTAGGTGGCAATAAAAACTTCACAACATTTTTTTCTGTGTATTTTCTGTGTGTCACATAGTTTAGAAAAAATAAAAAACCTTTGGGAGACCATTGTGTGCTCCAGCACAGCTTTAGCAGTATTGCGCAACCTGGAAGAATATGGCATCTATTTCTTCAATCCCCCTCACTATGTTCCCGTTGCTCTGAACCTGCCTTGTCAAGGTTGCCAAAGACCTCCAATGACCACGCATCTGTCTGCATCTCATGCAGCCTCTCATCTGCACCCAGTAGAGTCCACGCCCCCTCTCCATGAAACGTGACTCTCTCTTGGCTTCTGGGCTACACATGGTCCAGATCTTTATCCTTCTCAATGGCTCCTTTGCTAACATCTCTGCTTATCCCCTAAGTGGTGGCATTCTGTGTCTGTGTGTTTAGTTGCTGAACAGTATCATATGTTACATGTGTATAATGTAGCGATTCACAATTTTAAAAGGTTGTACTCCATTTATAGTTATTAGAAAACATTGGTTATATTTCCCATGTACGGTATATCCTTGTAGTTTATTTTATACCTAATAGTTTGTACTTCTTATACCCCTACCCTATATTGTCCCTCCCCTCTTCCCTCTCCCCACTGGTAATCACTAGTTTGTTCTCTATGTCTGTGAGTTGGCTTCTTTTTTGTTATATTCACTAGCTTGTCGTATTTTTTTAAGTGGTGGCATTCTTGATTCCTCAGCTTCTTCATTTGCCCTCCCTCAGATAATCTCATCCTGACCCATGGTTTCACCTTCCATCTATAGGCCATGACTCTCAAATTTAAAATTTTATCCCTGACTTCTCCTATGTGCTCCAGACTTACTATCAAAATGTTCACCTGATAATTGTACTTGGATATTTAATAGACATCACACACTCAACACTTTCTAAAAACAGCTCTTGATTTCCCCTCCTGAATCTGTTTCACCAAACTCCCTCCTCCATGCAGGTTTTCCACCTCAGAAAATTCAAACCAAAAACCCGGGAGTCATTCTTGATTCGTCTCTTTCCTTTCTTCCTCGCCATATGCAATACATCCTTAAGTTATGTTGACTCTATCTCCAAGATACACACTGGCTCTGCTACTGACATGCCCCACTGGTGCCATCCTGGCCCAAGCCACCATTAGCTCTGTCCTAACTGCCCTCCATGCCCTCTCTCTGACACTATAGTCATAATGCAAATGCCGGAGGCGTTGTTTTAAAACATAAACAGAATACATCATCCCCCTGCTTAAAATGCTCCAGTGGCTTCCAGTCACAGTCAGATTCAAACCTGAAGCCTCTTCCTGTCCTCTAAGACCCGACATGAACTGGCTCTTGCATAGCTCTCCCCACTCCATCTCCCTCCATCATCCTACATTCTAGCCATAACCACCTTGAACACACAGAGTTGCCTCTCATCTTAGGGCCTTTGCACTAGCACTTCCATGTACAGATATGCTCTTTTTCCAGACCATCCCATGTCTGGTTCCTCCATTAGGGTTTCAACATCAATATCATCTCCCCAGAGAATCCTTCTTTGACCACGCAGCTGTAGCTTCCAGCCCACACCCTAAGTAGTCATTTCTTTTCACATCACCATGTCTTATTTTTATCACAGCACTTATTATTACCAAATATTTTGTTCTTTGTCTCTAGGTTTCCTCCCCACGTGCCTAGAACATAAGCTGCATGAGAATAGGGACTTGGTCACCTTGTTCCATGCTGTGTGTTCCTACACAGTCTATGTAAGTCCTCGGTACATGTTTGTTGATCAAATAAAGGAACAAATAAAACATATTTCAGAAAAAGCCAATCCAGTCTTGTCAACAGAATGCCATGTAATAAATTATGAGACTCAGGCATGTTTCAAAATCTCAATTGCCTAGCCAGAAATTTCAACCTTCAAAGTCACTCCATGAACCACTGTCTTGAAAGATCATTGTTATTATAACAGGAGAAGAGAAGTTTCATGCTACCTTGTTAAAACATGAATTCATTGAAACATAAGCCTGAGTTAGTAATCAGATTATTTTCATTTTGGGAATCAGAAGGAATGGGATGAAAGACAAGTAAATTATACTGGAAGTGTGAGAGAGATTAAGAGCTGGCTACATGGAGGCACTACCCTATCAGGACAGAAACAGGAGAAAAATTAGCAGAAGGGAGGAAGTCTATCTCTCCAGAGGCCAAAATTGGAAAGACGGTGAAGAAAAGTTTCACTGAGTACTTTCCATCCATGACCACCATGTAAGTGCCTAAGGGACAGCAGAGAAGCGAAACACAGACTTCAGATCTCAGTGTCTCTGTGAAAGCTGACTCTATAGCGATTTCTGGTGAGAAAGGATGACCAGGTTTAATATATAAATGCAGTAACATTTCATTCTGCTATATCCCTGGTTTTCTCTCCTGATATCAGTTAATATCTCTATAAGCAAAAGTCAGTTAGCCTCAGGGTTTATAAAATTCACTAAAACATACCAATATAAACGTAAATGTTACTCTACTGATTTGGAAAGGATTCTGGAAATAAGTCTCAGATAAACATATCAATACATTCTTTGTTCATTTACACGAATGGCCTTTTTTTGGCTTTTGAGACTTGTCTGAATCAGTAAATGTAAGAATTTGTGTTTCTGATAGGTAAAACTAGAAAAAAGGTCACATTTTCTTTAACATATGAGTGAACAAATGGTTCATTCTTGGAACCACTTGTTCATTCTTGGAAACATTTAGTTTTGTCATTCTTGGATTCTTCTTTCTTCATTAGCTTCACAAATTTTCAATAAGATATAGACACTGGATAGACCTCATTCTTAACGAAGCAGTAAGATAAATGGAGTGACTAATGTCTATCAGTTTGAAACTTGTAAATATTTATGAGAAAATTATATCCGTCTTTGTGAGGATTTCTGTTTGAATCATGGATGTAACTTTAATGTGCTCTGCTAAGTCACTTCAGTCATGTCCAACTCTGTGTGACCCCTGAGACGGCGGCCCACCAGGCTCCCCTGTCCCTGGGATTCTCCAGGCAAGAACACTGGAGTGGGTTGCCATTTCCTTCTCCAATGCATGAAAGTGAAGAGTGAAAGTGAAGTCACTCAGTCGTGTCCGACTCTTAGCGACCCCATGGACTGCAGCCTACCCGGCTCCTCCATCCATGGAATTTTCCAGGCAAGAGTACTGGAGTGGGTCGCCATTGCCTAGCCTCTCTTTAAATTAATTGTAGATTCAGTATTTAGTATTGCAATGCTACATGGCAAAATTAGTATGAAAATTTTGTATAAAATGGCTATATTGAAACTTGAATAAAAAGGACAGTTCTTCTATACTCATATGACACTTCCACCAGCTAAGCATCACATTTTGGTATCAATGACCCAAGTCCTGGACTAACTAGATACTAATCTGTGGGGCCTAAGACACAATAAAAATGTGAGGTCCCTTGTCAAAAAATTGTTAAGAATTTCAAGATGGCAAGAACAGAGAATTAAACCCAGCATGGTGCTTTTCTAAGCCTGGGGTCCTTATGGGGCTGCACAGGTCTTGAGCCCAGGAAGCTGGCCTTTCCTAGGTTTTTATTTTAGATCTTCTAAGCATGATTTGTTCAAGTGAACTTGACATTTTGAAACTACCTTTCCCTAATTGTAGAATAGGTAAGAAGAATTATATTCTTAAAATTAAGCATACTGATTACCTATAACATCTGAGGAAGGAAATCAAGTTGTTTTTGTAATTGTGATGTTTAAGTAAAAGAAAATAAAACTGTAAAACAATCTTCTAATATAAGGGTTTCTCCAGAAAAGGGTCATCTAATTTAAACTTGTGAATCTTTTAGTAAGAACTTCAAAATCACTTCAGAATATTAGTCCCAAGTATTTACTAGCCCAGGCAGATATTTTAATACCTGTCCTACCATCTAGTGGTTACCAGACTTGGCTGATCATCATAAATACTTGCAGACCATTTAAAAAACACAGATTTGGGAACTCACCCTGGGGTCCAGTGGTTAAGACTTTGCCCTTTCACTGCAGAGATCACTGGAACTAAGATCCCACAGCCACACAGTGAAGCAAAACAAACAAAAACTTAGGTTATTTTAAATAGTGTGTTTCACCATCTGTTTTTTCTTAATTATTTATTTTATTTTGGCTGCGCTGGGTCTTTGATGCTGAGCACAGGCTTTCTCTAGTTGCGCCGAGCAGGGGCCACTCCCTGTTGTGTGTGGGCTTCTCACCGCACGGCTTCTCTTGTGTGGAGCGCAGGCTCGAGGGCTCATGGGCTTCAGTAGTGGCTTCCCGAAACTCTAGAGTGTGGGCTTAGTTGCTCCACAATATGTGGAATTTTCCAGGAGCAGGTATCTAACTGGTGTCCCCTGCATTGCAAGGCAGATTCCTAACCATGATTCCACCAGGGAAGCCCTCATGGTCTTTTAAAGTAAGTTTTAAAAATTTTTCGTTGTGGTTAAAATTCACATTAAATTTACCACCATAACCATTTTTAAGTTTACAGTTCAGTTGTTAAGTACATATATTCACATTGTTGTATAACCAATATCCAGGATTTTTTCACTTTGTGAAAATGAAAGTCTGTACCCATTGAACAACCCATTTTCTCCTCCCTCAGTCCACGATAACCCCTATTCTACTTTCTTCTCTGAATTTGACAACTCTAGATACCTTATACAAGGGGAATCACACAGTATTTGTTTTTCTTGGTGTGGAACTGGCTTAGTTAACTTAGTACAATTTCTTCAAGTTTCATCCATGTTGTAGCATGTGTCAGAATTTCCTTCCTTTTTAAGGATGAATCATATGTACATAGGCTCCATCATGTGTACACACCACATTTCATTGATCAGTTCATTCATCTGTTGATGGACATATGGGTTGCTAGTCTTTTATTTTGTACTCCCGAAAAGCCTTAGTCAAAATATTCCTTCAAAATAAGTGCAGTGTTCTCCTCAAAGAGAATCCCACTGAATAAAATTGCTCCATTATCATCAACAGCAAATTTGTGTTTCGACTGCTAGGTTTAAAAAAGCAAGTCAAGCCATCATTAGGTAAAATATTGCTACTGTTTAAGGAAGTAACATCATCAGTCTAAGAGTTCCAGGGTCCCCACTGGTAAATGCTGGATAAGTGACCTTGACTCATCTTTGCAGCTCATCTGTGCACAGTAGCTTGGAACCAGAGAAATTAATGAAGAGTTCAGCAAAGAAGGACTTGATTTTGAAGACCATTTTTCTTGCCGGGATCACCTTACAGAGAAGTGAAGTTTATCAGGCTCATGTAAACTCAGCTGGAACCTTTCTATACATGTGGTAGAATTAAGAAACTGCGTGAACTTTCTGTAAACATCCAAATATGCTGTTATGGCAGTCCCAGCCTCCTAGTTAGTTCCCTGTTTCCTTTTCCGTCCATTTCATTCTCTTTGATTAGAGATACATGCAACTTCTGTCTTGTATGAGGCTTCTGCTTGCCTTGTGTAAAGGAAATAAGACTTCTGTATAGAACAGGTCCTGCCCTAACTAAGAAGAACAGATGGGGCTCATTGAGAGTAGAAAGACAAGGAAGAATGAGTGAGGAAGCCTCAGATCAAAGATTCACACAGAGCACTGTTAAAGACTTTAGGTAAGTGAGAGACATATCTTCATGTTTAAGTTGATAAACTGGACCCAGGAGAGATTGCTAAAGGAACTGGCAGACATTGAAGGCATAGGACACATAATCAGTTTTTTACTTCTATTTCTTGAGCTGAGATAACTGGGACATGGATTTTCTCCCATGAATCTACTAACCAATGAGAAAAAGTTGATTAAAATACACCAAATAGAGAAACTCCCAGACCTCTCTCTCCACTCAGCTCCCAGAATGTGATAATTTGCCCAACCTTACCCTCAAGATAGGAGATAGGAATACTTTTCTCACGGAATTTCTGACTAGTCCACAGTGAAATATTTGAAAATACTAATATGAAGGTTAGAGGGTAGGGAGAAGAGACTGAGAAAGACATCAAGCCATTTCACCCTAGACCTAGAATGAAGATTAAAGCCTTATTTTTGAACTTCCAATCAGTCTCCTATTCTCAACTGAGGGTGCTAATGAACGAAACAGACAAAAGTACTTTTTTCTATGAGTTGACATTCTAATGTTAACTCTGCTCCCAGAGTTGAGCAGAAAACAAGTGTTTAAAATATATAGCATTTTGTTGTTACTGTTCAGTCGCTCAGTCGCTCACTCTGCAACTGATGGACTGCAGCACACCAGGCTTCCTTGTCCTTCACCAATTCCCAAAGCTTGCTCAAACTCACGTCCATCAAGTCAGTGATGCCATCCAACCATCTCATCCTCTGTCATCCCCTTCTCCTCCTGCCTTCAATCTTTCCCAGCATCAGGGTCTTTTCTAATGAGTCAATTCTTCGCATCGGGTGGCCAAAGTATTGGAGCTTCAGCTTCAGCATCAGTCCTTCCAATGAATATTCAGAGCTGATTTCCTTTAGGAGGGACTGGTTGGATCTCCTTGCAGTCCAAGAGACTCTCAAGAGTCTTCTCCAACACCACAGTTCAAAAGCATCAATTTTTTGGCGCTCAACTTTATTTATAGTCCAACTCTCACATCCATAGATGACTACTGGAAAAACTGTAGCTTTGACTAGATGGACCTTTGTTGGCAAAGTAATGTCTCTGCTTTTTAATATGCTGTCTAGGTTGGTCATAGTTTTTTTTCCAAGGAGCAAGTGTGTTTTAATTTCATGGCTGCAGTCACCATCTGCAGTGATTTGGAGCCCCCCAAAATAAAGTCTGTCACTGTTTCCATTGTTTCCCCATCTATTTGCTATGAAGTGATGGGACCAGATGCCATGATCTTAGTTTTCTGAATGTTGAGTTTTAAGCCAACTTTTTCACTCTCCTCTTTCACTTTCATCAAGAGGCTCTTTAGTTCTTCTTTGCTTTCTGCCATAAGGGTGGTGTCATCTGCATATCTGAGGTTATTGATATTTCTCTCAGCAATCTTGATTCCAGCTTGTGCTTCATCCAGCCCAGCATTTCTCATGATATACTCTGCATGTAAGTTAAATAAGCAGGGTGACAATATACAGCCTTGATGTACTCCTTTTCCTATTTGGAACTAGTCTGTTGTTCCATGTCCAGTTTGAACTGTTGCTTCCTGACCTGCATACAGATTTCTCAGGAGGCAGGTTAGGTGGTCTAGTATTCCCATCTCTTTCAAAATTTTCCACAGTTTGTTGTGATCCACACAGTCAAAGGCTTTGGCATAGTCAATAAAGCAGAAGTAGATGTTTTTCTCTGGAAGTTTCTTGCTTTTTAGATAATCCAATGGATGTTGGCAATTTGATCTCTGGCTCCTCTGCCTTTTCTAAATCCAGCTTGAACATCTGGAAGTTCACGGTTCACATAGTATTGAAACCTGGCTTGGAGAATTTTGAGCAATACTTTGCTAGTGTGTGAGATGAGTGCAATTGTGTGGTAGTTTGAACATTGGCATTGCCTTTCTCTGGGATTAGAATGAAGACTGACCTTTTCCATTCCTGTGGCCACTGCTGAGTTTTCCAAATTTGCTGACATATTGAGTGCAGCACTTTCACAGCATCATCTTTTAGGATTTGAAATAGCTCAACTGGAATTCCATCATCTCCAAAGATGACTGGCTCTAGTTGAGTGATCACACCATCGTGGTTATCTGGGTCAAAAAGATCTTTCTTTTATAGTTCCTCTATGTATTCTTGCCACCTCTTCATAATGTATTCTGCTTATGTTAGTCCATACTGTTTCTGTCCTTTATTGTGCCCATCTTTGCCTGAAATGTTCCCTTGGTATCTCTAATTTTCTTGAAGAGATCTCTAGTCTTTTCTGTTCTATTGTTTTCCTCTATTTCTTTGCAATGATCCCTCAGGAAGGCTTTCTTATCTCTCCTTGCTATTCTTTGAAACTCCATTCAGAGGGATATATCGTTCTATTTCTCCTTTACCTTTTTCTTCTCTTCTTTTCTCAGCTATTTGTAAGGCTTCCTCAGACAACCATTTTGCCTTTTTGCATTTCTTTTTCTTGGGGATTGTTTTGATCACCACCTCCTGTATAAGGTTATGAAGCTCTGTCCATAGTTCTTCAGTCACTCTGTCTGTCAGACTTAATCCCTTGAATCTATTTGTCACTTCCACTGTATAGTTGTAAGGGATTTGATTTAGGTCATACCTCCATAGGGTCACAAAGAGTCAGACACAACTGAAGTGACTGAGCATGCACGCACGCATACATACCTGGATGGCCTAGTGGTTCTCCTTACTTTCTTCAATTTAAGTCTGAATTTGGCAATAAGGAATTCATGATCTGAGCCACAGTCAGCTCCTGGTCTTGTTTTTGCTGACTGTATAGACCTTCTTCATCTTTGGCTGCAAAGAATATAATCAATCTGATTTTGGTATTGACCACCCGGTGACATCCATGTGTAGAATCATCTCTTGTGTTGTTGGAAGGGTATTTTCTATGACCAGTGTGTTCTCTTGGCAAAACTCTGTTAGCCTTTGCCCTGCTTCATTTTGTACTCCAAGGCTAAACTTGCCTGTTACTCTAGATATCTCTTGACTTCCTACTTTTGCATTCCAATCCCCTACAATGAAAAGGACATCTTTTTTGGGTGTTAGTTCTAGAAGTTCATGTAGGTCTTCATAGAACCGTTCAACTTCAGCTTCTTGGCAATAGTGGTTGGGGCATAGACTTGGATTAATGGGATATTGAATGGCTTGCCTTGGAAAGAAACAGAGATCAAATTCTGTTGTTTCTGATATTGCACCCAAGAACTCCTTTTCAGACTTCTTTGTTGACTATGAGGGCTACTCCATTTATTCTAAGGAATTCTTGCCTATAGTAGTAGATATAAAGATCATGTGAATTAAATTCACCCATTCCAGTTTGTTTTAGTTCAATGATTCCTAAAATGTTGATGTTCACTCTTGCCACCTCCTGTTTGACCTTTTACAGTTTACCTTGATTCATGGATCTAACATTCTAGGTTCCTATGAAATATTGTTCTTTACAACATTGGACTTTACTTTCACCACCAGACACATCCACAACAGGGCTTTGTTTCCACTTTTTGACTCAGCCTATTAATTTCTTTTGGTGCTATTTCTCCACTCTTCTCCAGTAGCATATTGGGCACCTACTGAACTGGGAAGTTCATCTTTCAGTGTCATATCTTTTTGTCTAAATGCTTTAAATAAAAGTTGGGTGGTGGTGGTTTTGAAATGGCATTTCCGGAGCATTTTGCAATGGTAGATTTAGTATGGGTTGGGGAGGAAAATCATAGGCATCTATTCAATCTGCCGTCTTCACCCAGAAGTTTTGCTTCTGAATGACTTTCAGTTCCTGAAACTTGCCTGTGCTAGCACCCAGGCATCACAGTATTCAGTTCCTTTGATCTGGAATGAGGGACTCCATTCCACGTTGCGTGCTGACTTTGGAGGAAGAATGAGATTTGGAGTTGTGCTTAAAATTAATTGCTTTAGGTTTACCCATTTAGTTTTATTTATTTGCATAATCAGAGAAAGGAGGAAAAAGCTTTAGATGTTTTTTGACCAGAAAAACCACAGTCTTTTATCCTGGTTGAGTTAATTTTAACAGCATCATTGAGGTCTTACAGGTTAATTATCACAAGGTTGGTGAGCTAGCTTAACCTCCTGTGACAAACACTTTACAACCTCAGGTGAAGAAACACAATTCTCTGCAATGACATCCTAACATGTAGAATGTAGTTCTGCAGCATAAACTTCCATAGTCTCCAGGTTATGAAGCAACAGTCCCTCCAAGTAAAAAACATGCCTCTGCCCTTCTTAGTAAACAGAGAAAGGGAAACCTAAGATAAAGAATTATAGATAGATTAACTTTAATGGAAATTCTCTAACCTTCTAGCGGGTGATGTCTAATCCAGTACTATGGGAAATTAAAAGCACTTGTCACGACTCAGAGTTTCTCGTTACACACTATTGAAATGCTCATGATCACAATTACAGCTTTGAGGATTAGTTAAAAATAAAAAATAAAAAAAAACCCAAACCGGGAACTTACAATTTTATTTCACCTTTGATTTATTTACTTTTATTTAAATTTATTATTTATTTCACCTTTCATAATTCAGTAAGGTCATCATTCCTTCCAGAAGCCTTCCCCGATCCTCCAAGAAGGGAACTACAATGTGTATCCTCCTTCTCTTATATACTTATTGCATTCTGATTGCCTTTGCCTATTTCCTTTGCATAAATACCCAAGTAGACCGGACATTTTTTGAGAGCAGGAATGAAGTTTTTCTTTTTCTTGGTTTGTAGATATTGCTAAATATATAAATGAACAAAAATTTAAATATCATAATAGGGTATTAAATAGATTATATATATTTTAATCTCAGTAATTGTCCACTATTATTTATGAAGATGCTCATTTAGATTTAAAATAACATTTAAAATGCCAGATTAAAAAATTAAATATTGAACTCTGTTCGGATGTTGCCTTTTCAGCGATGCCTTCCCCGACCATCCTTTCTAAAGTTGAACCTGAGTCACTCGCATTCCCTTTAAGCTCCTTCTTGTTATCCTGCTTATAGAACCACTGATCCTGTACATCATCTTTCTTCTGTTCTACAGGACCTCTATGAGAGTACAGATCTCAGTATTACCACTACATCCTCAGTGCCTAGAACAGTGCCTAACATGTGGTAACAGCACACGAATAACCCCCTTTAAAAGAAATTTAAGTTATTAAGCAGAAATAGAGTTACAGATTGTAGAAAATAAACTTATGGTTACCAGGGGGTAAGGGAAGGAGGGATAAATTGGAAGACTGGGATAGACGTTTATACACATCACTGTATATAAAACAGATAACGAATAAAGACCTACTGTACAGCACAGGGAACTCCTCTTAACGCTCTGTAATGGTCTGTATGGGAAAAGAATCTTAAAAAGGGAGATATCTCTGTGTATGTGTAACAGATTCCCTTTGCTGTACACCTGAAACTAACATAACATTGTAAATCAACTATACTCCAATAAAAATTTTAAAAATGAAACAATTTAGAAGGACTATGTTAATGGAGAGTAATTGCTGAAGTAAGGATATAGTTAATTAAGGATTTTTCTTAATGAGAAGAACACTAACTGTTATCTATAGTCTTGAGCTTTTATACCTATGTGACATAGCCCATAATAGGGATACATTTGACACAGCAACCTGGCCAATCATATGAAGTTAACACTAACCTTTATTACATGCAGTATTCTTTTTTTGTTTTCCCCTTTGTTTTGCCTTCAATTTCATTTCATGAAAAAAAAAAAAAGCCAGTCTAACCCACTTAACTGATTTCATTACCTACTCACAGTTTGAAAAACTCTGGTCTAAAATGCTTTTACTTGATAAAATACCCAACTCATGAAAATAAAATAATAACTGTCTTTATTATGGCTCTACAAGTATGTCCTGAAAGTTCCACCATAGTGCAATTGATTGCTAAAAATAGACCAAGAATTAGTTCCAGCTCAATAAGCTTATTAGGAGAAGGCAATGGCAACCCACTCCAGTACTCTTGCCTGGAAAATCCCATGGACGGAGGAGCCTGGTAGGCTGCAGTCAGGCTGTGTCGTGAAGAGTCGGACATGACCGAGCAACTTTACTTTCACTTTTCACTTTCATGCACTGGACAAGGAAATGGCAACCCACTCCAGCGTTCTTGCCTGGAGAATCCCAGGGACGGGGGAGCCTGGTGGGCTGCCGTCTATGGGGTCGCACAGAGTCGGACAGGACTAAAGCAACTTAGCAGCAGCAGCAGCAATAAGCTTATTTAACTTTTTTAGGTCTTTTGGACACAATTTTTTTCTAAACAACTTTGTTTAATGTTGTTCATAGGGGGATTTTATGCTGTGTAAATAAAATTGGTAAAGTAATGGTCCAACATATTAGTTAAAATTACTTTGGGGAGGCACATTTAGAGGGGGAAAAAGAAATGTAAATTTTCAAAAGGATGAAATGATGACATTTGCAGCAACATGGATGGACCTAGAGAGGATCACACTGAGTGAAGTAAGTTAGACAGAGAAGGAGAAATATCATAGACATCCCTTATAAGTGTAAGCTAAAAGGAAATGATACAAATGAACTTACTTACAAAACAGAAAGAGGCGCACAGACTTAGAAAGCAAATTTATGGTGGCTGGGGAAGGGACAGTTAGGGAGTTTGGGATGGTCATGTACACATTGCTATATTTAAAATGGATAACCAATGGTAAGGGGAGGGAGGTGGGATTGGGGTTCAGGATGGGGAACATGTGTACACCCGTGGCAGATTCATGTTGATGTATGGCAAAACCAATACACTATTGTAAAGTAATTAGCCTCCAATTAAAATAAATACATTTATATTTAAAAAAAGATTAAAAAAATAAAAGAATTTACACCAGGGAATTAGATTAAAAGATACAAACATATCACACATTCAATAAAGAGGATTGTGCACTCAAAAAAAAAAAAAAGGATAACCAACAGGGAATTATTGTATAGCACATGGAACTCTGCTCAATGTTATGTGGCAGCCTGGATAGGAGAGGGATTTGGGGGAGGACAGATACATGTTTATGTGTGGCTGAGTCCCTTTGCTGTCCACCTGAAACTATCATAGTGTTGTTAATTGGCTATACCCCAATACAAAAAAAAAGTTCAAAAATAAAAATAAATAAATAAAAGCCATTATGTTAGAAGTATCAAGATCAAACTGCAAGGAGATCAAACCAGTCAATCCTAAAGGAAATCAATTCTGAATATTCATTGGAAGGATTGATGCTGAAGCTCCAATACTTTGGCCACCTGGTGTGAAGAGCTGACTCATTGTAAAAGACCCTGATGCTGGGAAAGATTGAAGGCAAAAGGAGAAGAGGTGGCAGAAGATGAGATGGTCAGATAGCATCACCAACTCAGTGGACATGAATTTGAGCAAACTCCGGGAGATAGTGAAGGACAGGGAAGCCTGGCATGCTGCAGTCCATGAGGTCACAAAGAATCAGACATGACTTAGCGAATGAACAGCAACAGCAAATCAAGAGTGGATGAAAAATATCTATGGCAATGAATGATTTTAATAAATCTGTAGAACATATAGGTCCCTAGATAATGTAAAACTTTCCATATGATGAGGTAGGACTTTAGATGAGAGAAGATTTTAGACCCTGAGTTTTGATATGGGGTTTTAGAATAATATATTCTCTAGAAACAAAAAGAGTCAAGTCATAGTAAATGACAAGTAAATAGCACTGGGAACTCTACTCACTATTCTGTATAAGCTTATGAAAGAATTAAAAAAACAATGAATATGTGTATATGTATAATTGAATCACTTTGCTGTATACCTAACACTAACAAACATATAATCAACTATACTCGAATAAAATTAAAATTAAAAAAAGAATTGAGTCATAGCAGTCATCGTGGTGTAAATGTTCATTCTTACTCAAAAGGAAACGGCAGAAAGCATTTGCAACAATATGCAAAAGAGGAAATACAAATAACTGATGTGTGGAAAAGTAATTAACCTCACTGAAAATAAAAGAAATACAAATTTAAACTACAGTGAAAATAATTTAGCCTATCTAAATAACAAATGCATATATTTAGAATTTTGTATCTATTAGTTTTTAAAATGAGATGCTTAATATGAATATGATTAAAAGGACATGTTGGTTCACGTATTGCTGATAGGAATGAAAACTGCTGCAAGCCTTTCGGAAAATAATTTTACAATATAACTTTAAAAGTGTGTATTATGGTAATTCTATGTCTAGGAACCTATCCTAAAAGCATCATTTGAAATTTCGAAACATGTTTTTTTTTTTCATAAAGTTAGTATTTATACTGTTATTTATAATAGCAAAAAATTGGAAAAAAGGTTTAAGCTAAAGACAAATGGGCTATAACCTTTGCTAACATATAGGCACTTATCTGTTTATATTTTTTTTTCTCTGTATGTATTTTTGTTGTTCTTTCAAAATGGATTAATTCTAGTAGGTTTAAGTTATCAATATGTTGTCAACACCTTTCCATGCCAATAAATATAGTTCTAGCACATTATTTTTAATAGCTGTATGTATTCTACATAATGCCTATACTATATTTAACCAAATTGCCCATTTAAAATATCTGTAAACCAGTGTTTTTCACACTGCAGTTCATTAGCCTTAGCAGGCCATAAAATAAATGTTGGGGGTTATGACTAGCAGTCTTACTTATTATACTTTAAGTATTATACCTTTTAGTGTGTTTTGTTAAACAATTGATAAGACAAATCCTTCCTTTACCATATTTGCTAAAATTATATTGGTTATTCTTATAAGGTTAATCTAAAAAATTGATGTTTCAAATTATTTTGAATAGGTCCAAGAAAAATATTGTGGAAAGTTTCACATTAAATTTATAAATGAATTAGGGAATTGATGCCTTTGTAATAATGAATCTTCTCATCCATAGATAAAGTGTGTCTCTTCATATAAATGTCTTTTTTATGCCTCTGAAAAAAGTTGCAGAGGATTCTTCATGTAGGTCTTTTATTTCTTAAATTTATTCATTGGTGTTTAATATTTAGTTTTGCTATTGCAAAAATATTTCTACTATTTTTTTTTCCCAACTGAACATAACCATCTGTAGGAAAGGTTCCAATGTTTGTACACTTATTTTGTAACTGAGCATACTGAATTCTAAAAATATTTTCCCACCCACATGGAAGTCAAATGAGAATGAGGGCTTCAGAATGTAACTGACAAATTTCACTTCCATCCTTATTCCTTCCTCAATCACATTGCATTTGAGTCACTTTCATTTCACTAAATATTAGTGGCAAGAAAACAAAAATAAGAGCATAAGGACTGTATGATCAAGTCTCTTTCTTGAAAGAGCCGAGTGAATTCCAAGTAAACATGATTGAACGATGCATAACAGGACCCACCTGCAATGACTGTATTTGCCCCCTTTGTCAGCAGCTGCACATCCTGAAACCACGCTCTCTCTGAACAGGAAGGGCCCCTCGGATGGGTAAACCCTGTTCTTACATTTTGACAAAGGTCGTTACCTGTGTGTGTGTCATATTTTACTACCATTATCCTCATTTTAAAAGTGAGAAAACTAGGCCCAGAGAGGTTAAATGCTTCATTTACTCATTTAATGAATAAGTATGGGTTTGTGAAGAGATTGTATCATTGTGAGGAAGTGATGGCTAAAATTACTCTGAAGATACTGAATTAAGACTCAGCCTAAGTACTTATGGAATATATTTCCCATTTTTGGATACTGGTTTTTAATGAAAGACTACGGGCTTTTTTGAATTCGGGATGGATTACATGACATTATGGCTTCTCTGATGGTATAAGACCACCCATGGGCCCATCCCTTGGGCTTTCCCCTACTTGAGTGACACCAGTAGACATTTTCCATCCAGGAATGAGACCTCCTCCACCAGAAATTAGAGGCCCACTGCCCCCAGGAATGCATCCACGGAGACCCTAGGATACTATTGGTCCTTCTTAGTCACTTTTTTCCCTGCCATGCATCTTGTAAAACTATATAAAGTGTTTTTGAACTTTTGTCCCCTTTTTGCTTTATTAATATTAGCTAGAAAAGGCAGAGGAACCAGAGATCAAATTGCCAACATCCACTGGATCATCGAAAAATCAAGAGAGTTCCAGAAAAACATCTATTTCTGCTTTATTGACTATGCCAAAGCCTTTGACTATGTGGATCACAATAAACTGTGGGAAATTCTTAAAGAGATGGGAATACCAGACCACCTGATCTGCCTCTTGAGAAACCTATATGCAGGTCAGGAAGCAACAGTTCGAACTGGACATGAAACAACAGACTGGTTCCAAATAGGAAAAGGAGTATGTCAAGGCTGTATATTGTCACCCTGCTTATTTAACTTATATGCAGAATACATCATGAGAAACACTGGGCTGGAAGAAGCACAAGCTGGGATCAAGATTGTCAGGAGAAATATCAATAACCTCAGATATGCAGATGACACCACCCTTATGGTAGAAAGTGAAGAGGAACTAAAAAGCCTCTTGATGAAAGTGAAAGAGGAGAATGAAAAAGTTGGCTTAAAGCTCAACATTCAGAAAACTAAGATCATGGCATCTGGTCCCATCACTTCATGGGAAATAGATGTGGAAACAGTGTCAGACTTTATTTTGGGGGGCTCCAAAATCACTGCAGATGGTGATTGCAGCCATGAAATTAAAAGACGCTTACTCCTTGGAAGGAAAGTTATGACCAACCTAGATAGCATATTCAAAAGCAGAGACATTACTTTGCCAACAAAGGTTCGTCCAGTCGAGGCTATGGTTTTTCCTGTGGTCATGTATGGATGTGAGAGTTGGACTATGAAGAAGGCTGAGCGCCGAAGAATTGACGCTTTTGAACTGTGGTGTTGAAGAGTCTTGAGAGTCCCTTGGACTGCAAGGAGATCCAACCAGTCCATTCTAAAGGAGATCAGCCCTGGGATTTCTTTGGAAGGAATGATGCTGAAGCTGAAACTCCAGTCCTTTGGCCACCTCATGCGAAGAGTTGACTCATTGGAAAAGACTCTGATGCTGGGAGGGATTGGGGGCAGGAGGAAAAGGGGACGACAGAGGATGAGATGGCTGGATGGCATCACTGACTCGATGGACGTGAGTCTGAGTGAACTCTGGGAGTTGGTGATGGACAGGGAGGCCTGGCATGCTGTGATTCATGGGGTCGCAAAGAGTCGGACACGACTGAGCGACTGTACTGAACTGAATAAAGGTATGGCTTCCCTGGTGGCTCAGATAGTAAAGAATCTGCCTGCAATGCAGGAGACCTAGATTCGATCCCTGAGTCAGGAAGATCCCCTGTAGAAGGGAAAGGCTACCCACTCCAGTATTCTTGTCTGGGAAATCCCATGAACAGAGGAGCCTGGCGGGTTACAGTCCATGCAGCTGCAAAGGGTTAGATATGACTGAGCAACTAACATACACACAAAATAAAGGCATAGAGCAGTTAAGTTGTGAGAAAAATAAGAACTGAGCACCTACTATGCACTAGATCCTCTTCTATGGTCACAAACTAGAGAAAGTTGTCACCCTCATGAAAGTTGCATTTTAATGGAGCAGACATGCATAAATGAAAAATAAATTTTGACCTTGGACAAAAAAACTTTTTCCAAGGTCATACAGCTGAATTGTAAGTCTGGCTACACAGACCATGGGCTTGCCCTCTGCCCTATGCCAGGACCACATGGAGAGAGGAGAGAACATGGGCCAAGAAAAAATTATCTGCCATCTCCTGAAAAGCCTTAGAAGCTGGCATTGATGTGGATGAGCTGGCCACAGTCCAGGGTATGATTTCATTCTAAATGTTCCACCCAAGGAGGTCTCTGCTGACAGAGACAGTTGTTTTTATTTTTTTCTTAAACCAGTTTTTGTGTTCACCTTTCCTGACCCCTGCAGCCTACCTTCCTACCAAGAGTTCTTGCCTTCACATCATGCTAGCTCAGATGCCAACTCAAACAAAGTATTAATGATTGATAAAAGCTAACTTATTTTAGAAAGCCCCATCATGAGGCTGGTGCAAGATTTTCACATACATAGTAGACCAGTGTACAGAAAAACCATTGAGTGGAGTTGAGCAAAACCTTTCAGTATCATTCATAATTACCCTTAGAAATAGGGCAGTTGGTTGAGAGGGTTGTCATTTGAAGCTACTTGGATTGACTTATTTATTTTTTAACATAAATTAACTTCTACTTATTAAAATTCCATTTACCACCCCTGGTGGTTCATTTATTAATGAAACTAATGCTCTTCTTGGAGAGGGAGATGACAGCCCACTCCAGTATTCATGCCTGGGAAATCCCATGGACAGGGAAGCCTGGTGAGCTATGGTTCGAAGTCGCTAAAGAGTCAGACTTGACTGAGCCACTAAACAACAACAACAATGCTCATCTTGCTTTGCACACATAGATATTTGATGCATATAGATCTTTTCTAAATATCCAGAGTTAATCTTCATTTACTAGTTTTAGGATTCATCTACTGCTGCTGCTGCTAAGTCGCTTGTCGTTTCTGACTCTGTGCGACCCCATAGATCGCAGCCCACCAGGCTCCCCCGTCCCTGGGATTCTCCAGGCAAGAACACGGGAGTGGGTTGCCATTTCCTTGTCCAATGCATGAAAGTGAAAAGTGAAAGTGAAGTTGCTCAGCCGTGTCCTACTCTTAGCGACCCCATGGACTGCAGCCTACCAGGCTCCTCTGTCCATGGGATTTTCCAGGCAAGAGTACTGGAGTGGGGTGCCATTGCCTTCTCCAAAGATTCATCTAGATTTTAATATTTTATAAAAATAGTTATTTGTGTAATTCCTTTGAAATCTTTGGAGTTAAAGCTTTTATCTTAATCTGGGGTTTATTTGAGAACCATAGAAAGTTTTTGAAGGATTTAAGTTGCTTCTATTAAACACTGTCGGTACTTTAAGGACAAGAAAAATTTTTTATTTTCCTGCTATTAATTTAGCTTGATGGCAAATATTGTTAGTCCCTTGGAAATAAGCTTCAAATTTTCAGATTTAATTAAAAAATAATTTGTGGGTTTTTGTTGTTGTTATTGCTGCTGCTGCTGCTGCTTTTGTTGTTTTTGGATCCATGAAAGCTAGAGGAAAAGGGAAACCAAAGGAAAAACACCACAACATCCTGCACCCTTTCTGTTAACTCTGCCCAGAAGTGCGGTTTGTCCCTCTGAATTATCTGCAATTACGTAGTTCATGCAAATTTGGTAAGCACACTTGCTATGGAAAACTTTACACGCCTTTTTCCTTTCTTTTTTTTTTTAGTACATCATGTGAAACCCTTGCAAACACAAGAACCTTTCATTCATCGACAAAGAGAACAGTGATTCTAGACAAGCAGCTCTCTTGTCTTTCTCAAAAATAAGAAAGAGAATCTGTTTCATATTTTGGTGCAGAGTCACTAGACTGAAAACTGCATATTGTGTGTTATTTCTCCTTTATTCTGCAATTTCTTTCTAGCCAACAGTGAACATTATTTATGTAAATGAGAAGTCACTCAGGGTCAAGAGTTACAGGACTGAACAGATTGAACAAAGTATTAACTTACCTGCTCTTGGGGAATTTGAGATAAAAGAAAGACACTGGTGAAATGATCTTCCTTCTTTATACATTCATGGGTGGGCAATAATGTATTCATCTCGTAACATGAATCAAGTGCCTTGGGCTGTGTGCTGGGTGCATAAAGTAAGACAGGGCCCCTGCCCTGGCACAGCTCGTTTTTTGGAAGGCAGGTAAACAAACAATCACAAAGCTGGGAGACTCATGCCCTAATCAGGAACACCTGGAAGGCACAAGAGACTCTCTCTACTCCTAGCACACTTTCCACAGACCCCGAGCCAGCAAAGGAAGTGAAAATGAAATTGCTCAGTCGTGTCCGACTCTTTGCGACCCCATGGACTGTAGCCTAACCAGGCTCCTCTGTCCATGGGATTTTCCAGGCAATAGTACTGGAGTGGATTGCCATTTCCTTTTCCAGCAAAGGAAGAGAAGATGCAAATCACAGTGAAATAATATACTGATTTTATTTTACTAAGTTGCTTTACAATGTTGTGTTAGTTTCTGCTGTACAGCAAAGTGAATCAGCTTTACATATACATATAACCGCGCTTTTTTGGATTTCCTTCTCAATTAGGTCACCACAGGGAATTGGGTAGAGTTCCCTGTGCTATATAGTCAGTTCTCATTAGTTATCGATTTTCTTGTTAACTGTTCAGTTGCTAAGGCATGTCCAGCTCTTTGTGACCCCATGGACTACAGCACACTACAGGTTTTCCTGTCCTTCACTGTCTCCCGGAGTTTGCTCAGATTCATGTCCACTGAATCAGTGATGCTCTCTCACCATCTCATCCTGTCCTTTTACCTTCAATCTTTCCCAGCATTAGGGTCTTTTCCAATGAGTCAGCTCTTCACATCAGGTGGCCAAAGTATTGGAGCTTCAGCTTCAGCATCAGTCCTTCCAATGAATATTCAGGGTTGATTTTCTTTCCCTTTGACTGGTTTGATCTCCTTGCAGTTTAAGGGGCTCACAAGAGTCTTCTCCAGCACCACAATTCAAAAGCATCAATTCTTTGGCACTTAACTTTCTTTATGGTCCAACTCTCACATCCATACATGACTACTGAAAAAACCATAGCTTTGACTATACAGACCTTTATTGGTAAAGTGATGTCTCTGCTTTTTAATAGGCTATCTAGGTTTGTTGTAGCTTTCTTTCCAAGGAGCATCTATAGTAATATGCACTGATTTTAAATCTTTAGTGATTGCAATCAACAGTAAACAGATACCTAGACAGCTACCATTCATTGCCTGTATGCTGGGTGGCTGAAAACCATAAATGGGAAAACCAAATAGGGAGGATCTCTGATGTGAGCCACTTCTATTTTAAAAGAGGCCTTCCAGGGGAGGTGTTATGTTCCTGTCCTTTGTCATTTGATCTGAGTCTCAGGATAGCACCAAAGGTCCTTGGAATATCACAGTAGATTCACCCCAAGTCTCCAGTTAATAATAACTTTTTGAGTGTCAACTAAGTGTTTTCATCTTCTATGGCACCTCTTCCCAGAGGCCCTCACTAACTGGCAGATTTAAAGTGATGTGCATGAAGCTTACATTTCAGAGCCCCTCATTTCCATGCGTGCGTGCATACTCAGTCGTGTCTGACTCTGCATGTCCATGGACTGTAGTCTGCCAGGCTCCTCTTTCCATAGGATTCTCCAGGCAAGAATACTGGAGTAGGTTGCCATTTCCTACTCTAGGCTCATTTCCACGGGCCCTTTCTAAGTCTTGGGAAGGACTCTGGTAATCTATTCACTTGTTTATGTGTTTTTATAAATGCTGTAAAATAAGCACAATCAGTAAAAATGAAAAGTTACTCTCTTTTTTGCCGGGGTCCAGCCCCAGTGGATCCAGGGAATTCGAGGCGGGGACGGTGTCGGCAAGGATCAGGAAACAACTGCTTAATTAAACGTTAACTAAGGATATAAAGAGTAATAGAATAAGGATAGCTCAGTGAGGAAGTTCAGTGGAGAAAAGAGGCTGAATAATTCAGCCAGAAGGTGAGAGAAAGAACGACATGGGGAGACCAAGTTTCAGTGAACAAGGCCCGCACTTTATTTTCCAAAGTAGTTTTTATACTTTAAGTTATGCATAGAGGATAATGGGGGAAGGGGTAGAGTCATGCAGTAAGCCAGGCTTTCGTCCTGCAAACTTATCATATGCAAAAGTTTAGGTGATTTGCATCATCTTCTGGCCCGGAGGCCTGTTGACATTTTAAGAAACTTATTTTTCTCTGAAGGTGATTATTCTAAAGTCAGGTGCCACCCTCCAAAAGCATTAGATAAAGTTGCATTCCTATAGGGCAAAGGTGTGGTGGGCTACAACAAGAAAAAGAATTAACTCAAGGGTCCAAGGTTACAAACACTGCCAGGGACACAGCAGGTAAGGGATATGGAGACTTAGCAGCAAACATTGGCCCAACACGTGAAAAACCCTTCACCAATACAATTTCTAATCAATCTTTTAACTGCTCAAAGGAATCTGTATTTAGACAGTTTAGAACATCTCATGCCTCTCACAGTTGGGAGGCTCTGAGCAAAAACCTATTCAGGCAGGCTAGAGGACTTCCAAAGGAGTTTGTAGGTTGAAACACTATCACACCCAGGGACTTTATTAACTGGAGCTATAAGTTAACTCTTTTTTCAGAGAGAGGTAGTGGGGAACAGCCCCCCGTAAAGTCAGAGGTGTAGGTGAGAGCACAAAGCAGAAAGTAGGCAGACTCTGGTTTTGGGGGTAGATACTCAAGAATTTCCAGGGGGACTCCTGAGGCTCGATCCTGCCTTTTCGTATGCTGAGCCTCCTTCCTCGTAACCTTTGTCATGGGTGGAGCTCCTGTTCCCAGCACTTTTTACTCCAAATATCCCACCTTTTTGCTTCCTCTGGTCAGGTGGCATCAGAGTGGCTATGGGCATTTTCAGGACCTGGCTAAAAGGAAGTTGATTTAGGGACTCATTTCATTTGAGTTTAGGGGAGATATTTAACTAATTTGCAGCCATTTCCTTGTGGAAGTACATTATTGCTAAATGTACTCTGCATAATAAGAATTTCCTGGATTCGCTTCTGACTGCTTATCCTCGTCATATACGGGCATCTCACTATGAATATGCTCCATGACGCCCAGCAGCCAAAGAATGAGGAGCATGGGAGGAGAGTGAGTTTGAAATGTGTGGAGTCAGAAGCCAATCTGCAGTACATCTTCCCAAAGTTCATAGCTCATTTATGAAAGAAATTTAACAGAGGCTTTCTCAAACTTGACAATAATCCTCAAAAGTCACATGATTTTACCAAATAACAAGTTCTGAAACTGAAAGAAACTTTAACAAAATATCACTAATTAAAAAAAAAAAAATGTTTTTTCATCTACCATGTTAGGCATGAAAGATCAAAATGTCTTTAATTCTCTTAACAGATAATTTATTATCAAATATCTAATCGGCTTCCCTGGTGGCTCAGAGGTTAAAGCATCTGCCTGCAATGCAGGAGACCTGAGTTTGATCCCTGGGTCGGGAAGATCCCCTGGAGAAGGAAATGGCAACCCACTCCAGTACTCTTGCCTGGAGAATCCCATGGACAGAGGGGCCTGGTGGGCTATAGTCCATGGGGTAGCAAAGAGCCAGAAAGAGTCTGTTAATTCTCTTAACAGATAATTTATTATCAAATATCTAATGGAGAGGTAGTTAAAAAATGTACCATCAAAACATGGAGGAAAAGGTATTACAGAAATATGTCAGGGAGTTAATTAATATAAACATCTGGGTTTTTTCCTGGGTTTTGTGATGTTTGAGGTATTTATTAGCTTTTAGTATTTGTAATTTGTTATTTCTCATTTTGAATAAATCTTCACATTTGTGTTAGTTTTGTATTTATGATTTTATATTCTTTTACTTTAGAAGACCCCCTGCCCCGCCACCTCCCAAAGAGTAAGCCTCAGGTTCTACAAAATCTGAGACTACCCCTTGTTTCCCCTGGCCAGCCAAGCTAAAGTCACTGTGTGGTCTCTCTCATGTTACTGAATGTTCATTCTCTCCTGGCACTTATCACTCTCTGACATTTTCCCTTGTGAATATTCATAGAGGGCATGGATGCTTTGCATAGAGCCCCTTCACCAGGGGTGAGCCCGTAGACTCCCTCCTGTGAATGGAACAGCTGCAGCCTATACCTGTAACCTTCTCTGCAGACTCGTCCTTGACTAAGGAGCCTCTTCAGTTGGGGCGGCCAAGGACTGATAGAGACAGGGCTACAAAAGCTTCATCCCCTTCCTTCAAAGTACAAGTGGAAGATGCAGTTTGCATGCCAGAGTCCTCAGTGATCTGGCCGAGGTGAGCTTTGATCTGAGCTTGCTCTTGCTTAGCTTCTTCTCATCTCCATACAGGTTCCCTCACCCTTGACAGGTTTCTTCTGAATAAATCATGTGCACCCAAATGGCAGTAGTTCTTCTGAATTCATCAGGCCCAATTCTGTTATAAAAGTGGGGTTAGTTATAGAATTGGGACTTCAGAGAATCAAGCATAATGATGAACAGCTGTATCTGTTAGGAATCTAGGTGACCAGGGTGGACAGCATGGGTAGCAACTGCAAGTTGCCTTAGGAAGCTCTTATCAGCTAAATCTGGGCCCTGGAAGTGCTGGCTGTACATGATGGATGCAAATACAATGTCTGACAGTCTCTGGCTGATGGTGTTTTATCTGCTGATGGTCTATCTCTTCTCTCTAGAATGTGAAGTCAAGAGAGTGGGAACTTGATCTGTCTTGCCTAATGTATACTCCTATTAACTGAGATGAGTAAATGCTGAATGAATGTATAAATTCCAGTCACTCTGCACATATTTTTTTCTAATCCTCATGACAACCCCAAGAGGAAGATACTGTTTCTTTTCCTATTACAAATAGGGAACTGAGACAGTGCTTTGGTTAAGTGCCTTCTTCCAAGGAACACCCCTAGGGAGTGCCCAGCTGAGCCCATTTGTTCCTTGCTGGCACCATTATCTGACCTCAGGGAGGGAACCCAGCATTTCCCTGCCTCACTCTGACCCAACTGTGGGTGTGGACCTTCCCTGATCCAATGCAGAACAGGCTGTGTGTATGTCGAAAGGACATGTGGCACAGACAATGATTCAGAGATACTGCAGAGTTGAGATCTAACCTGAGACCTTTTTCTCTGCCCCGTTCTGTGTCCCTCCCAGGTTACCAACTAGTAAGCAGTCACCCCCTATCAATAGGAGTGCTCCAGGTACTTCCACAATCTGAGAGAGGGGCCACATGTTGCTCTCCTACCCCTACCATGCATGCACCTCCTCCAAAGTCTGGTCCCTACTCTCAAACCGACCTCTTCCCAAGGTAGCTGAGGACTGGTCATTCCCTTCAGGACACCCTCACCTCTCTGGGAGCAATAAGATAAGTTTATAATATCTGGCAGTATACTTCCAAAATCTATTTTACTTCCTCTTCATTATTCTTGAATTTTTAAGTTGAGATATAATTGACATATAACACTGTAAGTTTAAGGAATACAACACCTTGGTTTGATACACATATATTTTGCAATATGATTACTGTGGTAGCCTTAGCTCACACCTCAGTCGTATCACATAATTACCACCCTTTTTTGTGGTGAGAGCAATTAAGATCTAGTCTCTTAGAACTTTGAACTTTATAATACAGTATTATTGACTAAGATCACTTTGTATTAGATCTCCAGAACCTGATCTCCTAGTTGCAAATTTGTACCCTTAAATAACATCTGCTCAATTCCTACCCCCCAACCCCTGCTAACCCCACTGTACTCTCAGTTTTTGTGAGTTTGGCTTTCTTAGGCTCCTCATATGAAATCATACTGTATTTGTCTTTCTGTGTCTAACTTATTTCACTTACCATAATGCCTTCAATGTCCATCCATGTTTTCACAAATGGCAGGAATTCCTTCTTTCTCATGGTTGAATACTATTGCATTGTGTATGTAACACTACATCTTTATCCATTCATCCATTGATGCACACTTAGGTTTTTTCCATATCTTGACTGTTGTGAATAAAAACAACAATGAACATGGGTATGCAGGTATCTGTTTAAGATACTAATTTCAATTCCTTTGTATCTCATTTCAATTTGAGATACTGATTTCAGTTCAATTGCTGGATATCCAGCAATACCTAGGAAAGAGATTGCTGAATCATATGGTAGTTCAGCGTTTAATATTTTGAGGAGTCGCCATACTACTTTCCATAACAGCTTGTACCATTTTACATTCCTATCAACACTGTATACATATTCCCTTTCCTCCACATCTTTGCCAACATTTGTTATTTCTTATCTTTTCTTGATAGTAGCCAGCTTAACAGGCCTGAAGTAATATCTCACTATGATTTTGATATGCATTTCTCTGATGATTAGTGATGTTGAGCATCTTTTCATATACCTATTGGCCATTTGTATGCCTTCTTTGAAAAAATATCTATTCGAGTCCTTTGCTTATTTTTAATTTGATTATTTGCTTTTTGCTATTGAGTTGTATGAGTTCTTCATATATTTTGATATTAACCCCTGATCAGAGACATGATTTGTGAATATCTTCTCCCATTCTGTAGGCTGCCTTTTCCCTTTATTGATTGCTCCCTTAGCTGTGCAGAAGTTCTTCAGTTTAATGTAGTCCCACTTGTTTATTTTTTGTTGCCTATGCTCTTATCGTCTTATCCGATAATTCATTGCCAACACCAGTGTCAAGGATCTTTTCCCCTATATTTTATTCTAAGAGTTTTATGGTTTCAGGTCATAAATTGAAGTCTTTGATCCATTTTTAGTTAATTTTTGTGAGTGGTATAAGACAGGCATCCAGGTTTTATTCTTTTGTATGAGGATATCCAGTTTTCTAAGCACCATTTATTGAAGAAACTATCTTTTTCCCTTGTGTATCCTTGACACCACTTTCAAAAATTAGTGTAGCATATATGCGTGGGTTTATGTCTGGAGTCTCTACTCTATGAATTTACTCTTAAACTAACTCTCTCTATCCAACCCTAATGTTTTTAAGTTTCTTCTTAGAAAATTTTCATGAAATTTAATGTGTTCTCATCAGTGACTACCTTCTTCTGTAAGAAGGGTAAGCCAGAATATATGCACTGTTTTATAGTCTGCTATTAGGGATGAGATGAACCCACATGAGACAATTATTGGGTAGTACAAATTCAAAAGAAACACCAAGAAATAAGCTGCGCACAAAAGGCAAAAATACTTCTATCTGAACTTCTCAAAGGAGAGGGCAAGATCGTTTGTTGTGGTAAGCCACTAAAGCGATGCTAATTTGCATATCACAAAGGTGATAAGGTGAGCTTAGGGCGCGTAGCAGGGCTTCCCAGTGACACTAGTAGTAAAGAACCTGCCTGCCAGTGCAGGAGACGTAAGAGGTGTGGGTTGGATCTCTGGGTCCGGGAAGATTCCCTGAAGGAGGGAATGGAAACCCACTCTAGTATTCTTGCCCTGAGAATCCCATGGACAGAAGAGTCTGGCAGGTTACAGTCCACAGGGTCGCAGAGTTGGACATGACTGAAGTGACTTAGCACACGTGCAGAAAGCTCTAACTAGAACAAAGGCTTCCCTGGTGGCTCAGACAGTAAAGAATCTGCCTGCAATGCAGGAGACCTGGATTCAGTCCCTGGGTTGGGAAGATCCCCTGGAGGAGGGAATTGCAATCCACTCCAGTATTCTTGCCTGGAGCATCCCCATGGATAGAGGAGCCTGGCAGGGTACAATCCATGGGGTCGCAAAGAGTCGGACGCGACTGAGCGACCAAGGGCAGCACACAGCAGAGGGTGCTTAGTCTCCACTAGCCACTGTTGTAGATGGGACCAGAGGAGTCACCTCCCCAGCTTCCTACTGCTGCTTTCATATACCCCCTTCAACATGGAACTCTCTTTCCTGTCTTCCCCTCTCCTTTCTTCGCTCCTATTATCTTGTTCTATGTTCTCCCCTTTTCCTTTAGAATTTGAGATTTGATCACATATTCTACTTTTGAGGGTGCAATTTATAGAAGGAAAGGGTCCTGAGCCTCACAGATCTGGCACAAATCTGTGCCTTTTGGGCAAGTCATAGCCTTTTGTGTGGCTGTGAGCATAACTGACACAATCTTGTGTGTGTGTACTCAGTTGCTTAGTCGTGTCCAACTCTTTGTGGCCTTGTGAACTTTAGCCTGCCAAGTTCTTCTGCCCATGGAATTTTCCAGGTGAATATTGGAGTGGGGTTCCATTTCCTACACGAGGGGATCTTCCCGACCCATGGATTGAACCTGTGACTCTTGTGTCTCCTGCACTGGCAGGCAGATTCTTTACAACTAGGGAAGCATGACACAATCTTGGGCCCTTACAGTCTTCCCAGTCCTCTTGCTGACCCTACCCAGGAATATATTTTGTAGCAAATCACTTCTCTATTATCCAGGGCTTTGTAGTTAATAATCAATAATAACAATAATAATTGTTTAATGATCATTAGGGCCAGGTAACTCCCAAACAATGATGCAAACTTTTGCTGATGTGTTCCTGGTTCCCACAAGACTAGTTACCTATTTATAAATCTTGACTTAGGAATGCATTCATTATAAGATGAATAAGCTCTGGGGATCCATGTACAGCATGGTGACTATAGTTCACAATACTATATTATATGTTCAAACATTGCTAAGAGAATAGATTTTAAAAGTTCTCACCACATAGAAGCACACAATATGTAAATATGTGACATGATGAATGTGTAAACTAATCTTATTGTGGTAATCATTTTGCGATACATACGTATATCCTATCATATACTTATATTCTTAAACTTATACAGTGTTAAGTCAATATGTCAATAAAGCTGGAAAGTTAATTTTTAAAAATAGTATCACAACAATAACTAATAATAATAAAATGACAGTAATTTCTGCAAAGTAGAGACCAATTGATAAGAGGCTGGATGCCCCAAGCTGTGTGGGAAGGTCCCAGGTACATTGCTCTGGAAAGTTGGGTACTGGCCTCTTAAACTTTAACCTGTAAGTGAATGACCTTGAGATCACATTCAAATGCAGATTCAGATTCAACAAGTCTGAGTTGCAGATTGAGAGTCTGTATTTCTAACAAACTTTCAGGTGATGCCAGTACTGCTGGTCCACAGACCACTTTTGAGTAGTATCTTTTTGATGGATGGTAACTGTTTTCTTACTCACATATTCAGCTTGCTATCAGAAAAAACAATTACTGAAGGCAGGGACACAAGCTGAGCCTGTGGGTAAGAGCTCCTGAATTGACACTTCCTACATTTAAAAAGAGTTCAAGGCAGTTGCACTGCATCTACTTTACAAATAACTTGTTTTTCTGATCCCAAGATTGCCCTATTGTACTTGTACAGCCACGCTTTCAGCAATCCTAGGGTTCACACATGATTTTAAAATAAAGTTGTTTGTTTGTGATGGGTCTGTTAAGATTTTCTATTTCTTCCTGGTCCAGTTTTGGAAAGTTGTACTTTTCTAAGAATTTGTCCATTTCTTCCACGTTGTCCATTTTATTGGCATATAATTGTTGAGAGTAGTCTCTTATGATCCTTTGTATTTCTGTGTTGTCTGTTGTGATCTCTCCATTTTCGTTTCTAATTTTATTGATTTGATTTTTCTCCCTTTATTTCTTGATGAGTCTGGCTAATGGTTTGTCAATTTTATTTATCCTTTCAAAGAACCAGCTTTTGGCTTTGTTGATTTTTGCTATGGTCTCTTTTGTTTCTTTTGCATTTATTTCTGCCCTAATTTTTAAGATTTCTTTCCTTCTACTAACCCTGGGGTTCTTCATTTCTTCCTTTTCTAGTTGCTTTAGGTGTAGGGTTAGGTTATTTATTTGACTTTTTTCTTGTTTCTTGAGGTATGCCTGTATTGCTATGAACTTTCCCCTTAGGACTGCTTTTAAAGTGTCCCATAGGTTTTGGGTTGTTGTGTTTTCATTTTCATTCGTTTCTATGCAAATTTTGATTTCTTTTTTGATTTCTTCTGTGATTTGTTGGTTATTCAAGCAGCATGTTGTTCAGCCTCCATATGTTGGAATTTTTAATAGTTTTTCTCCTGTAATTGAGATCTAAGCTTACTGCATTGTGGTCAGAAAAGATGCTTGGAATGATTTCTATTTTTTGAATTTACCAAGGCTAGATTTATGGCCCAGGATGTGATCTATCCTGGAGAAGGTTCCATGTGCGCTTGAGAAAAAGGTGAAATTCATTGTTTTGGGATGACATGTCCTATAGATATCAATTAGGTCTAACTGGTCTATTGTATCGTTTAAAGTTTCTGTTTCTTGTTAATTTTCTGTTTAGTTGATCTATCCATAGGTGTGGGTGGGGTATTAAAGCCTCCCACTATTATTGTGTTATTGTTAATTTCTCCTTTCATACTTGTTAGCATTTGTCTTACATATTGCGGCTCTCCCGTGTTGGGTGCATATATATTTATAATTGTTATATCTTCTTCTTGGATTGATCCTTTGATCATTATGTAGTGACCATCTTTGTCTCTTTTCACAGCCTTTGTTTTAAAGTCTATTTTGTCTGATATGAGTATTGCTACTCCTGCTTTCTTTTGGTCCCTATTTGCATGGAAAATCTTTTTCCAGCCCTTCACTTTCAGTCTGTATGTGTCCCCTGTTTTGAGGTGGGTCTCTTGTAGACAACATATGTAGGGGTCTTGTTTTTGTATCCATTCAGCCAGTCTTTGTCTTTTAGTTGGGGCATTCAACCCATTTACATTTAAGGTAATTACTGATAAGTATGATCCCGTTGCCATTTACTTTATTGTTTTGGGTTCGATTTTATACACCGTTTTTGTGTTTCCTGTCTAGAGAATATCCTTTAGTATTTGTTTAGGTGAACCTTGATCTTAACATACCAAACTCAAAGGAGTTAGAACACATTAGGGCTGACTCTATAGTTATAATGGTGTTGTCATCCTGTTCATCAGTTTGATAAGACAGACATCTATTCCAGGGAGTTGTCAGTCCACCAAGTGCAAATTTGAGAAATATATTTTCTACCTGAGATTTGGAGAAAGCAGCAAGCAACAAGGTGCTTGGGACAAAGGCTATGTCAGAAGATGTACTGGAAGAATTTCCTTCAAGAAGTTAGACGGCAATAACATCTTATAGTTGTTTAATGTTTATATTTACAGAACAACTTCATCTGAGGTATGTCATTTAATCATCCAGAAAACCCTAAGAGGCAACTTTTTTTTTTTCCCTTTTCTTTTTAAAACAGATAAAGAAACAAGAGCTGAGAGGTAAAGTGATTTCTCAAAGTCACCTGCTAGAGTGGACATGGGTCTGGAGCAGACCATTCCTCCCTTCTGGTTCTTTTCTCATTACAACATTCGCAACTATGTCATATGTTTGTTTCCACTAGCCTTTGCTGGGCAGACGTCAATAATTGATCCTGGAATTCTTTTCCACTGAACTCTTAGCTTCACAACCTTCCCAACTCCATACCTCAGAAAGCTAGAAAGCCTCTACCAAGGAATTGGACCTGGTAAGAAACATATTTCCCTCCTATAAGTGTTAGCTTTTATTATTCACAAAGATTGATTATGAAGAAACTCACTTTCCTGGAAGATCTATAAAGGGATAAACATTCATTTTCTCTGACCTACTTAAAGTCTGTGGAAGTCCTTTCCAACCCTGGAATTCCATAAAGTTAACTTCCAAGTTATTATAGTAAGGGGATATCTATGGATATCCCCTGATTCTAAAATGGATCCCCTGATTCTCTCTCTAATGTTCACACCCTATGTAATCTCCCCTTCCCTTGAGTTTGGGTAGGACTAGTGACCTGCTTTTAGCCAACAGAATATGACAAAGAGGAAGGGATTTTATGGATGTAATTAAAATCCCAAATCAGTTGATTCTGAGTAAATCAAAAGGGAGATTGTGGTGGATGGACTTGACTCAATCAGGTAAATGTCCTTAACAGAGGACTGGGCTCTCCCTTTGGTCAGAGATTCTCTCTCCATTGCTGGCTCTGAAGTATAGTGCCATGTTGTGAGAAAGCCTAAGGAGAGGGCATGTGATAGGGAGCTGCAGGTGCCTCTAGAGCTGAGAGCAGCCCTAGCTGTAACCAGCAAGTAAACTGGTTGTATGACTGAAGCAGATGAGGTCTATCAACGACCTGAAGGAGTTTGGAAGCAGATCATTGTCCATTTGAGCAGGGCTAACACCTTTGTAGCTTTGTAAGTTTGTAGCTTTGTAAGACCCTAAGCAGGGGACCCAGCTAAGCCATGCCCAACTCTTGGCCCACAGAACCTGTGGGATAATAAATATGTGTTGTGTTAAACTGCTAAGTTTATAATCATTTGTTATGCAGCAGTAGAAAACTAACACATATGCCTTATGTTGTCCTTGCATTACTAAATCTCAATCTTGTTCTGTTCAGCTACTGCCCATCTCTTCACTTCTTCAAAATGCTAGTCAAAGCTCACTTAGGTTCAATTCTGTCTGAACCTGAGAATAAGGAAGAGATATAGGACCCTGGAATACAGGGAAGACCTCACTCCACACCCCTACATTCCTGAATGATCTTACAGTCCAGATGACAGCTGGCTGTGAAAACTGCAAACCAAAGAACAACCCCTACACTGTGCTATGATTTTCCAACTTTTACCAAGGACCACCACAGCAAAAAAGCCATTTAATAATATGCATTCTAGGCAGTCCTACTTGAAGGTCCTGTAGGCAGATAAACTTGAGTTTGTTTTCATAGTTAATCATAAATTCTAAGTTTTCTTTAGTGAGATTTTCTAACACAATGTAGGCTTAGAGCTATATCCATTCATTTAATCATTTAGCATTGACTATGGGCCATGCTCAGTCTGGGGCAATGAGGATATAAGGACCAGTAAATAAGGACAGCTGCCTTCCAGTTGCTAGAGGAGAAGACAGTCAAGAAAACCAATAATCACAGTGCAACATGGATGTAAAGGACAGTAGGTAAGTGAGAATCAGGAGTCTGAAAAGAACTATCTCCCCAGAAAAAACTATCTCCCCACATTACTACAGTGAAGATTATTACTTGTCTCTCCTAAAAGACTGTGAAGGCTATTCTTTCTATGACTATTCATTAGATTCTAAGTACTTAGCAGCACCTGAAAATGGTAATGTTCACTACTGTATATCATTGAAAGTAAGACACCACAGTTAAGATCATACCATTATTTTATATCCCATGAAAAAATGCTGCTAATTAACTACAGTGTGCCAAAAATCATAAACAGATTGTGATTTTAGAAATGTTCAACTGTAGGGGGGAATGCTCAACTTAGAATTGATTTATAGCCAGTAATCACTGAGCTGTTTATTGAATTTCTAGAGGGACTGTGGGAGTAAAACAGTAGAGATTTCAGAGTGGATTTCAAAGATGTAATATATATTTACAGCATGTTATCCAGCACTGTACACTGTTGACTTGAATGGAATTGTCAGAAGAATGATCTCCTGAGTTCTTGACTCCAAAACAGCTGCATGATGACCTATCTTTAAATATCTCTAAGAGTTGTAAGAGCCCAAAGCTATGAAAGATCCCATAAAGTTTAAAAATTCTTAACTAGATAGAGAATACATTTACTTTCTTAGAATTTCATCTAGCTTAAAGGTCTTTAGAGTTAGATACTTTTTTTTTTTTTTTAATCTAACTCTAAAGACCTTTAAGCTAGACGGCCCGTGGGGAGAATACCATGTGAAGCTGAATGCAGAGATCAGGGTGATGGATCCACAAGCCAAGGAATGTGAAAGGCTGCCAGCCAACCCTTAGAAGTTAGGAGAGAGACCTGGACTAGACTCTCCCTCGCAGCTCTCAGAAGGAACCAACCCATCAACACCTTGATTTCGGATTTCTAGCCTTCAGACCTCTGGGATAATCAATTTCTGTTATTTAAACAATCCAGTTTGTGGTATTTGGTTATGGCGCCTTAGCGAACAAATACATTGCCATATCCTAAAAACGAAAGAAATGCCACATCGTATCACATGACCAGCCTGAGTGGAAGTTGCAGGCCTCTGTGAGTAGGCAAAATTAAACAGCGTGAGTCAGGAGACCAAAATGCTCTCAGCGTTTTGAAATCTATGGCACAACGCTTATAAAAACATGGTCTGTCAGTGAAAAGAATTGCTTCAGATGTCTGTAGCTCCAGGTTCCACCTCGGACCAAAATCTCTGGACATTAGAATCCTCTAATAATTAGTGTGGTAATTGTCATCTTTAGTAGCTGGGCAACTGTAGTTAGGATGACAGCACTTTTCCCAGTCTTTCCATCCCAGGAAGATTAAGAATCAGGTAGAGAAAGATTTTAAGAGCATCAAAATGAAGAGATGAGTATGTTTTGTATTAGGAAAGGCTCTGTGTACATGTGACACATTCCGGGTGTCCTTCATCCTCTCATAAAACTTTCTACCATCTGGCTGGAGAGGCACAGAGCTTGTGTTGGCCCATGAGAGTGGATCATTACATTGTCAGGAATTTTGAAAGCTATTGATAAACAACATTCCAAACCTTGCAACTGCACAAGAAGCTAAAACCATGACTAGCACTCTTGTAAGCAATAGTGCCCAAGCTGAAAGAAGTGCTAATTTAATGAACATAATCTGTATGAGGCTGGGAAATAGTCTAATAGTAGATGACATATCACGTTTAACGACAATACTTTTATTGGGAATGGGATGCAACTCCGTTAAATCACAGTTGTAATGCAACCACAGTTGAGTTTGGCAAAAATCTTCAATGACATTCTGAGAAAATCAATTGACTATATGGCACATACAATAAAGAATATTACAGATTTTATTTTTTATTATTTGGAAGTTATGTGCTTCATGTATTGACTTTCATTCCTCCTCCCCCATAGCAGACCACTAATAGATACTCAGATAACAAATATGATGAACCCAGATGGTGGTAAAAGCCGTGAAGACGTTAAAGCAGAGTGATGTGGTGGAGAGTGACCAGTGGTTGGGGAAAGCTCATGGAGAGGTGAATGACTAACAGCAGCAGCCATGTGAAAACAGGAGGCATGCCCTTCTGGAAGGACAAGTTCAAAGGCCGTGAGGGAGGAAAGAATTTGTGCATTGCTATCGTTGTGTTGTTAACAGAATCTGTACCTGAGATCCCAAATCTGAGGTCTCCGCTTATTCCTTTCTTTCCCATTTTATGTCTGGGAGCCACTCAGGGTCACTGTCCCTTTGGCCCCTGGAAACGCCTGTGGTTATTGGCATCCTCCATGGACCCTCAGAGGTCTGTATCAGTTGAGTTTAGTTCAGTTCAGTCGCTCAGTCGTGTCCGACTCTTTGCAACCCCATGGACTACAGCACGTCAGGCCTCCCTGTCCATCACCAACTCCTGGAGCTTACTCAAACTCATGTCCATTGAGTCAGTGATTGCCATCCAACCATCTCATCCTCTGTCATCCCCTTCTCCTCCCACCTTCAATCTTTCCCAGTGTCAGGGTCTTTTCCAATGAGTCAGTTCTTCGCATCAGGTGGCCGAAGTATTGGAGCTTCAGCTTCAACATCAGTCCTTCCAGTGAACACTCAGGACTGATCTCCTTTAGGATGGACTGGTTGGATCTCCTTGCAGTCCAAGGGACTCTCAAGAGTCTTCTCCAGCACCACAGTTCAAAAGCATCAATTCTTCAGCTCTCAGCTTTCTTTATAGTCCAACTCTCACAGCCATACATGACTACTGGAAAAACCATAGCTTTGACTAGACGGATCTTTGTTGGCAAAGTAAGGTCTCTGCTTTTTAATATGTTCTCTAGGTTTGTCATAGCTTTTCTTCAAAGAAGCAAGAGTCTTTTAATTTCATGGCTGCAGTCACCATCTGCAGTGATTTTGGAGCCCCAAAAAACAAAGTCTCTCACTGTTTCCATTGTTTCCCCATCTATTTGCCATGAAGTGATGGGACTGGGTGCCGTGATCTTAGTTTTCTGAATGGTGAGTTTTCTGAATGTTAAGGTCTGTATGGTTTAGATAATTATATTATATATTCCTTTCTTGTTTCTCTTCTTTGGTGGAATTCAAAGGCTGGGAACCTATATTTTTCCATTTTTCCTGATTTTAAGTTAACTTTCCTAACTCTTTAAACTAGACTCCATCTGAGGCCTCAGGACTGCCTGGCTACTTTTTCTAATAGTGCAGTTGTGATCCTGCCAAGCACCTCATTCGTGGGCTTATTTAATGTCACCCTTGGTTAGGGGCAAACTATTCCTTGTATGTGCCTCTTAAAAAATGTTTATTCTTAAGTTTGGCTTTGGAAATTGACAGCTCCTAAAGTAAAAGGAGACAGTTTGGGGCAGATGTTTGGATTTCCATACCTTTCATAATCCCACTTATTTAGTCATCCCGGGTTCCTGAAATCTGGAGGCCTGCCTGGGCTCTGGGGAAAGGCTCAAAGGATGCTTCTTTTTAGTGTCACAGCACAACATCCAACTCTTAAATGCCATGGCCCTAATTCATTTCTTAATGATGGTGCAAATGAGTTGAATATTTCACATTGTCGACTTTCAACTTTCCAAATATCATTAAACAAAACCATTACAGTGATATATTTGGTTCAACAGATAAGTGCTTTGGCTGCAGCATGAAATAGCTAATTAGTAATTTAAAATATGACGCCTTGCCTTTTTTCCCTTTTAGTTTATAACAAGGGAAACTTTCTCCTCTGGAGTATGAGGGGCTGGTTCTTCTCACTGACTACCGAGTACTTCCCTTGTTTCCAGTGCTTGTGAACCAGTCTGGAATGTTTAAGTTAGCTTGTGAAATTACCAATGTCAAGTTGTCAAGTCGATTGCTGACATTAGAGCCAGCTGCTCTAAGTATCAGCACAGCTGCTTTGTGAGATGAGAACAAAACCTTACTGCTGCTCCTTGCACTAAGGCTGAGCTATGTGAAAATGCTGATCATGAACCAAGGGGCGCATAACACATTCATTTTTGCTCCTTTTACCACCAGCTCAGATTTCTAAAATAGTGAAACCTAAGTTCAGGAATCTGGAAGCAAAAATGTGCCCCTGATTCTGAAACAGTGCTATTACTCATGGATTTCAGGATCTGCTTTTTCCATTTTTTGAATGTATGACTCATGGAATTGTTAAGAAACCACTCATGAAGGCCCCAGTCACTTGGATAATTAAAGTTCCTGCTGGGTAAGAACATCAGTCCCTATTTCTGGAGAGACTGGGGAGCCCAGTGAGGAACTATGAGCTCAATCAAAGCCTTCCTGCTGTGAGGCTTTGCTTTACCATGTTCTGATCCAGATGGACCCAGAGAGTAGGATACAAAGATGCCTAAAATGGGACTAAAGAAAGAACTGAACAGGCCTGGACAAGGCCACTTCACCAAGACTGGGACAGAATGGGGCAGAGGGAAGCACCGTGTAAGCCCAAAGACTTTTTATCCTGTTTATCCTAAACTCTGATCCAGGCTTAGCCTCTTTAACACCCTCTATTAATGCACTTTGTACAAACATGATTCAGAGAAGGCAATGGCACCCCACTCCAGTATCCTTGCCTGGAAAATCCCATGGATGGAGGAGCCTGGTAGGCTGCAGTTCATGGGGTTGCTAAGAGTCAGATATGACTGAGAGACTTCACTTTCACTTTTCACTTTCATGCATTGGAGAAGGAAATGGCAACCCACTCCAGTGTTCTTGCCTGGAGAATCCCAGGGATGGCGGAGCCTGGTGGGCTGCTGTCTATGAGGCTGCACAGAGTCAGACACGACTGAAGCAACTTAGCAGTAGCAGCAGCACAAACATGATTACCTCTAAGCAAGGGAACATAGATGATTACAAAATGAGTGATTAAAAAATATTATGTGAGGGGAGAAATAATTTCCACTTCCCTTCCCCTCTTTGTCCTTCTCTCTCTTCCTTGTACTAAAAAACAAAGTCAACCCCCAGTAAGTTGGAAGATCTAATTGGCTATATGAGATGATTTGTGAAAGGAAAGCAGCCCATCTAGGAACCAAAAGGGGCCTCAGAGGAGCAGTGCAAAATGGAAAACTTTTCTAGAAGCGGAGGTGGGGGCAAGGAAGCCATTAGCTGGAAAAAAATAAAAATAAAAAGATCATTTGGGACCAGGATATCATCTTTTCTGGTGTGGGGAAAGGGAGGGGTCTTTATCATACAGGTCATTTCACTGATGTTAATCAGGAAACTTCAGATGGACTCTTTTAAAAGCCATATTTCTGGGAAGGGTTGAGATAGCAATTAAGTCCTGATTTGCTGTAGTAAGGGGCAAATTATCCCATTTTGGGCTTCTTATTTCTTTTTAACACTTGGTTTTTAAAGATTAAAAACACAACAACCCTACCTTTTGTTGTGGGAGTATAGTTTCATCAACTCCCTTTCATTCCAGACTATCCCAGCTGTCAGTCAAAGCCAAATAACCAAAGCTGGCCCTAATTCAAAAGAAAAAATGTCTTCTGTGATAAACTTTGACATGTGTTGAATGATTTAATAAGATCATGGTTTCTCATCTCATTTTCTAAGACTTTCTTAGTTCATCTTTCTCCCATATTTCATTATTTTCACTGACATTGACTTCTAATGTCCTAAATATTATCTTTTTCTGCTCTTCATACAGAAGAGTTGCTAGTTGAGTGACTCTGGCCAATAAGTCTTCAAATAACAAAATTGAAAAAATTTTTTTAAATTTCAACTGAAGAGATATTGACTGAAGAAAACCTCCCAACTTAAAAGTTGGGAGTTAAGTTTATAACTTACTGAGGACTCTAGCCAGCGGTATAGCCTTTCAGGTAGATCTGAGAAACTGTTGTGAAGAGAGAAGGGAAGAGTCAGGCTATATAGTGGGGCTTTGGGCTGGAAAAATCATGTAGTTGAACAACAAAATATTACTGCAAATGACAAAAGACTACTGCTAATCACAAAAAATCATCATCTCAAGCTTATGCTTTAAGTGCTTTTCTTTGTATGGGAAGATGAAAAAACTCTGGATTTATTGAAATTATTCCTTAGATATGCATCTTAACTATTTAGGGCCAGTCCCCAAAGCACAGAACGCTTCCTTTTTCTCTCCATCCTGAATGCCCCTGAGGGTGCATCATTAGTGGGTGGCTACAGTGACTAATGGCTTGATCCTTGTAGAACCGGGATGGCAGGCAACATCTTTTGTTTACTGGAATGGCAGTTCCTTGTCCAGAGAGATATTAGTATCAGTTCAGTTGCTCAGTTGTGTCAGACTCTTTGTGACTCCATGAACTGCAGCATGCCAGGCCTCCCTGTCCATCACCAACTCCCGGAGTTCACCCAAACTCATGTCCACTGAGTTGGTGATGCCATCCAACCATCTAATCCTCTGTTGTCCCCTCTTCTTGCCCTTAATCTTTCTCAGCATCAGGGTCTTTTCAAATGAGTCAGTTCTTCGCATCAGGTGGCCAAAGTATTGGAGTTTCAGCTTCAGCATCAGTCCTTCCAATGAATATTCAGGACTGATTTCCTTTAGGATGGACTGGTTTATCTCCTTGCAGTCCAAGGGACTCTCAAGAGTCTTCTCCAACACCACAGTTAAAAAGCATCAATTCTTCGGCGCTCAGGTTTATTTATAGTCCAACTCTCACATTCATACATGACTGCTGGAAAAAGCCTTGACTAGACGGACTTTTGTTGACAAAGTAATGTCTCTGCTTTTTAATATGCTGTCTAGGTTGGTCATAACTTTACTTCCAAGGAGTAAGCATCTTTTAATTTCATGGCTGCAGTCACCATCTGCTGTGATTTTGGAGCCCCCCAAAATAAAGTCAGCCACTGTTTCCATTGTTTCCCCATCTATTTGCCATGAAATGATGGGACTGGATGCCATGATCTTAGTTTTCTGAATGTTGAGTGTTAAGCCAACATTTTCACTCTCCTCTTTCACTTTCATCAAGAGGCTTTTTAGTTCTTCTTTGCTTTCTGCCATAAGGGTGGTATCATCTGCATATCTGAGGTTATTGATATTTCTCCTGGCAATCTTGATTCCAGTTTGTGCTTCTTCCAGCCCAGTGTTTCTCATGATATACTCTGTATATAAGTTAAATAAGCAGGGTGACAATATACAGCCTTGACGTACTCCTTTTCCAGTTTATAAAAGGGATGACCAAGGCCATGGTTCTGAAGCTGTGCTTCAAGGTGCCCTGAAGTGCTGCAGCAAACTCACAGGGATGCTACAGGACACTTGAAAACTGGAAGCACAGCATCTATTCAGATAGTGCACCAACTGTAAGCTCAAGGTAGTTCACAGGATCTGCATTAAATTGTGCAGCATCCCTTATCATGGCATACACTTGTGAAATATTACACAAAGCAATGTAGAACAGTGAATGAGGATGGTAATGTCCAGTTATTGAAATAAATTCCTAGGCCCAGAGTGGAGCCACTTCTGAAAAACAGCAGGACCCCCTGGGGCTCCTAGGCATGGAAGCCTTTCTGTCCCCCATTTCTTGTCTGTAGGAGATAGACTCCTGCATCCAAGACCTCCCCTGAGTCCCAAAGTGAAGACACCAACAGTTGCTGATCAAGGAAGGGAGGAGTTGCAGAGACAGGGGAACAGCAGTCAAGAAACAATAGTGTAGTCTTGGGGCAGGGTCCTGGTTTCTACTCAAGGATTCGGGTAACAATATCTTTGAACTCTTTACCGAACTAAAACCCTCAATAAATGGAAGATGCTAACATTCTTCATTCCAGAGAAGACCATCAGAGACCAGATTAAAGGAACAAGAAAAGTTCATCAGGAGGTCATGTGAGGTCAGATTAAAGAAGTGCACACACCCTTATCTTATCAGTAACTCCACTCTTGAACCATTACTATAAAATTCCTCACCAAATCCTCCCAGGTCGGGACACACAGTTTTGAAGGACACAAGCCCACTGTGTCCCCTTTGCTTAGCAAAGCAATAAAGCTATTTTTTTTTCTACTTCACCCAAAACTCTGTCTATGAGATTTAATTCAGCACCAGTGCACAGAGGTCTAGTTTTTAGCATCAGGAGTAAGATGATGGAAAGATTGAAAGACAGTTCTTGTGAGTAAACACCTGCTTGCAATGTTAATTATGAACCAACCATATAAGGGGGCTCTGTGGCTACCCAGCAATCTCACATCAACCTTACAAATTGGAGAAATTTAGCATTCACACCAAGGAAGGACAGAACCCTCTAGACCCTGCATTGATCAGATCATGTCTGTGTTACATCGTTCAGTTCTAGGACCCACATCTTAAAACAGGAAATATTGTGACAAAGATTCTCTCCTTGACCAAACTTGGGTTCCTCTGAGCCCTGTTTTCAACTAGGGGTTGGCCTTGGTGCATGTCCTATCTTTAGCGTACCTACCTCAGTTGTAGTAAGAATCCTGCTAAGTCAGTTTATTTAGAATCTTCCTACCCTTGATGTTGCCTCCTAGTAATTTTCCATCCACTGATTTCTTACTCAGCTCATGGGCTGTAAATTCCCAGCTGTCTTGGCTGTACTTGGAGGTGAGCTGAATAGTTTTCCCCTGTTACAACACCTTGATTGCAATAGTCTTGCATAAAGTCTTCCTTAATATTTTAACAAGTGTCAAAATATTTTTTTAAAAACAATTGACACATTATAAAGTGTCTGAGAGGATGACTCAAGAAGTCATGGGTCTTACAATCACATTCCTTAGGGGTACAGTTAAAGAGCCTAGGGCTTAATTACAGAGATATGACTTTTAAAATAGCATAGTTTTTGCTCTGCCTGTGTATCAGTTAGCATGTAGCAGGGGTTCCACCTGAATATCTAAGGACTCAGGAGTGGGGCATGTCTAGAAGTTTGATAGGAAAGTCTCTGCAGGACAGGATCAAAGGAAGAGTCAAGGAGGCCTCTGGGGGAAATTAAGTCAGCCAGAGAGAGCCATGTTATCAGTCTAGAGGAATCACTGCTTGGGAGGAAGAAATATTCCTCTACTCTTCTAGATTTTTCTGGTCTAAGAACTAAAATTGACATAAAACAAATTAACAGGAGAAAATGAAACAAAATTTAATAATATATATGTGTGTGTGTGTGTGTGCTAAGTCGCTTCAATCATGTCCGACTCTTTGTGACCCTATGTACTGTAGCCTACCAGGTTCCTCTGTTCATGGGATTCTCTAGGCAAAAATACTGGAGTGGATTGCCATGCCCTCATCCAGGGGATCTTTCTGACTCAGGGATCAAACCTCTTGTGTCTCCTGTGTTGGCAAGTGGATTCTTTACTGCTAGCGCCACCTGGGAAGCCCCAGTAACTTGAGACTTCAACTGAGTCCTCAGGGAAAGCCAAAGAGAAAGTCGCTCAGTCGTGTCCAGCTCTTTGTGACTGTATAGTCCATGGAATTCTCCAGGCCAGGATACTGGAGTGGGTAGGCTTTCCCTTCTCCGGGGAATCTTACCAATTCAGGGACTGAACCCAGGTCTCCTGCATTGCAGGTGGATTCTTTACCAGCTGAGCCACATGGGGAGCATATACACCACAGAAACACAGAAAAACTGAGTAACTCACCCAAATGGCCAAAGCGCTCACCTTAAATACCATCCTCAGCTAAAGACAAAACAAGCTAGAGGTAGGGAGAGTCAGTCAGGAGCGGCTATCAGGAAAAGCACAGTAGACAAAGGTGATTCTGATACAGATTTGTCTTTGCCTTCTCCATTGATAAATGTTTCTAGAGACTTGGTCATCCTCTTCAAGGCACAGAGAGGGAAACACGCCTGCAAATGAAGATTTTCCTTACAGGAAATATTTCCTACAAAACAGCAACTCCTTTTGCTTCTTGGTTTTCAGACCTCTTCCCAAGTCTGCTGTTTCTTAGAAAATAACCAGCTTAAAACAGCTCAGCACCATTGGTTTTGTGTTATGTGGTCTGTCTTCTGTGTGGTTTTATCAGTAATGTAATCCTTTTTCAATATAAGTTCTCTTGATTTTTGTCATAGACTTCATTATGTAGTGTAAGAATAGTTGAAGACAGACCAGAAAGACCATCCATGAATTAATTATCCTGCCTATGTAGAAGAACAGTGTTCACTGAAGAAAACTGATTAGTTGTTACTAGCCAGTTTAACTTATTCGAAGCCTCTGTTATTTTATTGCATAATAAACTAGTGAATTAGTTGCAGAAGGCAATGGCACCCCACTCCAGTACTCTTGCCTGGAAAATCCCATGGATGGAGGAGCCTGGTAGGCTGCAGTCCATGGGGTCGAGAAGAGTCGGACACGACTGAGCGACTTCACTTTCACTTTTCACTTCATAGATTTTTGTCATAAATTAATACTTTGACATGTATCCCTTCACTTGTTCATTTCTTTTGTGTTGAAATGAAGTACTTAAAACTGTTAACATGAACTTTGTGGACTAACATTTGTATATGTGTTCAATTGGCATTTAGCTGGCTTTTTAATTAATATGCTTGTTTTCAGTGTTTAACACAGTATAATGTGACTATAAATCATGAACCTATTTTAAATCATTCCCTCCTGTACATTTGTACTCTGAGAGAGCCTTATTTTATTCTTCCAGCAGAATTACTACTTGTGATAGTTCGTTTACATTCCCCAGAACATGCCTGTTGTGCAAATTTTGTGTTCTTATTAAAAGTGTTTGCTGTAGTAAACAAAACAAAACAAAAAACAACTAATATGCCAGAGAGACATATTATAGGGCAGTAAATTCTGTTCCCGTACAGCGGGGACTGTGTTGCTTACCACAGTCTCCTATTAGGACTGTTGAGAGAGTCCTGAGGAAAGAAGTGAAAACAAAAACAATTCTATTCACATCTTTATAAGCTGTTAGAAGAGAATGATCGCTCTTCTTGGGTTCCTCCTCACAAATGAAATCTCATGTTCTTCATTCCAATGAGGCATTCGTGTGGCAACTAAGGATTCTCATACTCTTGTCTGGACGTCACCCTGAGAGAGAGAGATTGGTGCAGGGAAATGGTTTAGAAGGCAAAAAGAGAGCAAAATCCATGTACAGTGTGATAAAGGATAACTTCTGCATGATAGAGCTGACTCAGAATATTTGCACATTTACTCAGTACCATCTCTGTGTCATGGGAACCTACTGGGAATACAGCTGCATGGTCTGGTTTGGGTCCAGATCCTTAGTTCTTTAGCTTTGTTTTTGTAGCTCTGATAAGTGTTTTTAGGATTATTTGAGCATTTCTGTTCCCTGGACAAGTCAGTCTGACTTGCATGCTTCTCATTCATAATTTCTTACAATTTGGTGATTATTGAGGCACCATGAAAAAATTAAAAATGTGAGGATGTTATGTATGATGTATCCTTTTTATTTTTGTAACAAGCTAGAAAATGATGAAAAGGCAAATGAATCATTAAAATCAGTTGTAATCCTATCGTTGGCAGTGACCACCATAAATATCTTCTTATACATACACAGACGCACATTTTTTCCTCTTTTTTTTTTTTTAACAAAACTGAGATTGCCATTTCATCAATTTTTCTTTTTTGTTTTTAAATAAAAATAGCTCTTCCCCCCCAACTATATTATATGGAGACCAGAAAACATAGCAATATATAATAAGGAAGTGTTTCTGTTTTATATGCTAATCTAAAACATTTTAGGTGGCAAGAATACACAGAAGAACTATACAAAAAAAAAATCTTCATGACCCAGATAATCACGATGGTGTGATCACTCATCTAGAGCCAGATATCCTGGAATGTGAAGTCAAGTGTGCCTTAGGAAGCATCACTACAAACAAAGCTAGTGGAGGTGATGGAATTCCAGTTTAGCTATTTCAAATCCTAAAAGATGATGCTGTGAAAGTGCTGCACTCAATATGCCAGCAAATTTGGAAAACTTAGCAGTGGCCACAGGACTGGAAAAGGTCAGTCTTCATTCCAATCCCTAGGAAAGGCTATGCCAAAGAATGCTCAAACTACTGCACAATTGCACTCATCTCACACACTAGCAAAGTAATGCTCAAAATTCTCCAAGCCAGGCTTCAGCAATACATGAACCGTGAACTTCCAGATGTTCAAGCTGGTTTTAGAAAAGGCAGAGGAACCAGAGATCAAATTGCCAACATCTGCTGGATCATCAAAAAAGCAAGAGAGTTCCAGAAAAACATCTATTTCTGCTTTGTTGACTATGCCAAAGGCTTTGACTGTGTGGATCGCAATAAACTGGAAAATTCTGAAAGAGATGGGAGTACCAGACCACCTGACCTGCCTCTTGATAAATCTGTATGCAGGTCAGGAAGTAACAGTTAGAACTGGACATGGAACAACAAACTGGTTCCAAATAGGAAAAGGAGTATGTCAAGGCTGATATTTTCAGCCTGATTATTTAACTTCTATGCAGAATACATCATGAGAAATGCTGGGCTGGATGAAGCACAAGTTGGAATTAAGATTGCCAGGAGAAATATCAATAACCTCAGATTTGCAGATGATACCACCCTTATGGCAGAAAGCGAAGAACTAAAGAGCCTCTTGATGAACGTGAAAGTGGAGAGTGAAAAAGTTGGCTTAAAGCTCAACATTCAGAAAACTAAGATCATGGCATCTGGTCCCATCACTTCATGGCAAATAGATTGGGAAACAACGGAAACAGTGACAGACTTTATTTTCTTAGGCTCCAAAATCACTGCAGATGGTGACTGCAGCCATGAAAGTAAAAGATGCTTACTCCTTGCAAGGAAAGTTATGACCAACCTAGATAGCATATTCAAAAGCAGAGACATTACTTTGCCAACAAAGGTCCTTCTAGTCAAAGCTATGTTTTTTCCAGTGGTCATGTATGGATGTGAGAGTTGGACTATAAAGAAAGCTGAACACCAAAGAACTGATGCTTCTGAACTGCTTTGGAGAAGACTCCTGAGTGTCCCTTGGAGATCCAACTAGTCAATCCTAAAGGAGATCAGTCCTGGGTGTTCACTGGAAGGGCTGATACTGAAGCTGAAACTCCAATACTTCAGCCACCTGATGCAAAGAACTGACTCATTTGAAAAGACCCTGATGCTGGGAAAGACTGAAGGCAGGAGGAGAAGACAGAGGATGAGATGGTTAGGTGGCATCACTGACTCAATAGACATGAGTTTTGGTGAACTCTGGGAGTTGGTGATGGACAGGGAGGCCTGACATGCTGCGGTCCATGGGGTCACAGAGTCAGATACGACTGATGACTGAACTGAACTTAACTGACTGAAAATGACAATTCTGAAGGAGTGTCCTATTTTGTAGAATTGAGGGAGGGAAGAAGGGCTGAATGTAAAGCTTCATTTCTGTTTCTACTCACAACACTAATGAGATCAAAACCAGTGGCTTTTCCATACCAAATTCTTCTCCATTTCTTTGTAGATACCAACTGGATGTGTTCCAATTCAATATAATTCTGATGCTATCTGCCTGAAGTTAGCATCAGAATTCATAGGGTAAAGGGCTCAGTCCCAGAAGACTGTCCCCACTTCAGATGCCAATCCCAAGCAGTAGGTTCCCAGGTCATCCGCAGCTCCTGTCCTGCTTGGCAACAAACTGAAGTTTTCCACGTCTCTTCCCTCAGGTTCAATGATTTGCTAAAACAGCTTATAGAACTTATGGAAACACATTTACCACTTTATTATAAAAGATACAACTCAGATAAACAACAAGGTCTTACTGTATAGCACGGGCAACTATATCCAATATCTTGTAATTAACTATAGTGGAAAAGAATCTGAAGGTTCTTATATATATAAGTAACTGAATCACTTTACTGTACACCTGAAACTAAAAAAAAAATTGTAAATCAACTATAAAAAAGTGATACAACATACAACTCAGGAACAGTGAAGCAGAAGAGATGCAGAGGGCAAGGTACGCAGCAAGGAGCAGAGAGCTTCCAAGCCTTCTCCAGGCATGCCATCTTCCCAGCATGTGAATGTGTTCACCACCTGGACACTTCAAACCCGTTTGATTAGGATTGTTCTGGAGGTTTCATTTGGTAGTCATGATTGACTAAACTATTGGCCATTAGTGATTAACTCAATCTCCAGTCCCTCTCCCCTCCCTTGAGGTGGGGAGGTGGAGCTGAAAGTTCCAATCCTCTAATCACACAGTCAGTTTCCCTGGCAAAAAGCTCCCGTCCTTAGCAGATTTTAAAAAATCAGTTCATTAACGTAAACTTATTTCTGGTAGGAAGGGGCTTGTTGTGAATAACAAAATATACTACTTCCACATTTATTGCTCTAAGAGCTATTTCAGGAACCGGGGACAAAAACTAAATACTATAACAAAAGATGGTCCTTCACCTCTTATCACTTAGGAAATTACAAGAGTTTTAGGAGCTCTGTGCCAGAAACTGGAGAGGAAGACCAAATATATATTTCTTATTATGTCACAAGAGCCCAGTTAGGGGAGGACGTCTTCTGGGATGTGCACAGCTGGAGCGCTGGTTCAGGAAGGACTTCCTTCCACTCGAGGTGCGTGCATCATCTCTGCTCTCTACCAGTGTTGAGGTCATCCTTAGACTAGAAAGAGCAAACTTGGTGGGCAGTCCAGTCAGGACACTATGTGTAAACAGAAAAAAGTGGAAAAGTCAACCAGGAGGAGAGGAGAGACTGATAAGCTTCAGATGGCAGAGTTAAAATTAATGAACAGAAACTTCATTTAAAATGGAGTTGGAACTTCAATAAAACAAAACAAAATGGACTTGCGAGTCCAGAAATGGGAGCTCTTATGTCTTATCAATTGACCGTAACTGCAGACCCAACAGGAAAATATATTCTTTGCAACTTCAATAGAAAGTTACTGTTTCACAACACAGCAGGAGGAAGAATAATTTCTCCTTACCTGGCAAAAGCTCAGTCAATGAGAGATTATCACAGCTCAGCCAATGAAGAGCCACTACATTTCGAACTCTCAGGGTCCTCCAATGGATTCTTTGTTGTAACAGCTCCTCCCAACTCTTCTTTCTCCTGTCAATTATATCCTGGTTAAAGGAGGACATATTGTTAAAGAATCTGTATTAGTTTCCTATTGCTGTTGTAACAAACTACCACAAACTTAGTGGCTTAAAATAACATAAATTTACTATTTTCTGGAGGTATGAAGGCTGAAAAGAGGTGAAATAAAGGGGGTGCATTCATTCTGGAAGCTCTAGAGGCTACCTGTATTCCTTGGCTTGCCACCCTTTACCCTGTCTCCATAGCCAGCAGTGTAGCATCTCCAATCTCTCTCACTTTTGATTTAGCTCAAAATAGTCAATTAGACATAAAAAGAATGAACAAATATCTGTACATCTCTATAATCCAATAATCCCTTTACAGAAATTACTGAAACTGAAGTCGCTCAGTCATGTCCGACTCTTTGCGACCCCATGGACACCAGGCTCCTCCGTCCATGGGATTTTCTAGGCAAGAGTACTGGAGTGGGTTGCCATTTCCTTCTCAGAAATAACTAACTAGACCATAAATCAAATTCCCAATCATTTCTCTTACCAATAGGGAAAGACTTATTGGCCATAAACAAATCAAAACACAAATTCATAGAAATACAATTAAAATTAAAAATAACAGAGAGTAAGCAAATTTCAGCCAGCTTTGTTGGGTGAATCCATTGGGCATCCCATGAAGACCTTCAAAACTGTTAAAAGGATAATTTCAAAATGGCAAAATTCTGACTCTCACTTTATCCTTTGCACAAAGGATAGACATACGTATAGATAAGGAATATTGAAATGAATTTAAAAGTGGGTACAGAACTGACTTTTTCACAGTAGGGTAGTACTGCTCCTCCACCAGATAGAATTTAGCTGCCTGCCTTTAGTCAAGAATTATTTGCATAGCTATTGCTTTGCTACAACATACAGAGTTATAAAATAGCCCAGTCACATTCTTGGAGATTCCAGCACTCCACTGAAAGGCTATCCAGTAGTCCTTTTTGCTGATTTCAACTAAATATTTCCTTTCAGTCTTACTAACTCAATTCATCAACAGTAGTACATTTTTACAAAATTAGAAGCAGATGTCATTAAATGTGTAGATTACAGTCACATCACATGGATCTAATGCTTGGGGTCCGTCATTTTTAGCTGTGTGGCCTTGGGAAAGTGACTAAGTCAGGCATCAGCAAACAAGAGCCTAATGGTCAAATCCAACCAATTGCCTGTTTCTGTATAGCCCTTTCTAAATAATTAATGAATTCAAAGAAGAATGATATTTTATGACACATAAAAATCCAAACAAGAATAGTATTTTATGACACATGAAAATTATACAAAATTTAAATTTGGGGGCCTATAAAAAAGTTGTATTAAAATACAACTTTATTCATTTGTTTACATATTGTCTATGGCTGCTTTCATGTTTTAAAAAGAAAAGCACAGGCTCAAAACAGAGTCACGTATGCTAGGCCACACATTAACCCAGAGCTTAATAACTAATCTAAGTGAAGTTCCAACTTCCCCCAGAAATGTAGTCTTAACCAGTCTATCAGGAATCCTCTGGTTAGCACCAATAAGGTAATCTTTCTCATGAAAGTGAAAGTGTTAGTCACTCAGTCCTATCTGACTCTTTGCAACCCCATGGACTGTATATAGTCTGCCAGGCTCCTCTGTCCACAGAATTCTCCAGGCAAGAATACTGGAGTAGGGGGGCTTCCCTGGTGGCTCAGTGGTAAAGAATCTACCTGCCAATGCAGGAGACTGAAGTTTGATTCCTCGTTGGGGAAGATCCCACTTGCCACGGAGCAACTAAGCCTGTGTGCCACAACCACTGAGCCTGTGTTCTACAGCCCAGGAACCACAACTACTGAGCCCATGTGCTGCACCAACTAAGCCCTTGAGCCCTAGAGCCCGTGCTCTGCAACAGGAGAAGCCACTGCAATGAGAAGCCTGTGTAGTACGATGAAGAGTAGCTCCCGCTCACTCCAGCTGGAGAAAAACCCAAGCAGCAGCAAAGACCCACAATAGTCAAAACAAACAAACAAATAAAATAAAATAAAAATACTGGAGTAGGTAGCTGTTCCCTTCTCCAGGGGTTCTTCCCAATCCAGGAATGAAACACGGGTCTCTTGCACTGCAGGCGGATTCTTTACCATCTTAGCCACCAGGAAAGTCCTCTCTATCCCCTAAAGGAAGATGAGCTAACTCAACTACTAAGACTTTGTTTTACCAAAAGGAAGAGGACCTAATCTGAAATAATTCTTTTTTCTGTTTATGACTTCCTTGTCCTGCCTTTAAAACTCTTTCCCTTCCCATAGCCCTTTGGAGCTCTCCTTTACTTGGTAGGTGGGATGCTACCTGATTCATGAATATTTAACAAAGCCCATCAGATCTTTAAAACTTATTTTAAAGGTTTTGTTTTTAGAACAGATTTGGTGACAGCAGTGGGATATGAAGTGAATGTCTGATGGCATTTGGGACAACAAGAAATGCAGCCATGGTACCCGTGAACCTGAGTTCATTATCCTTCTCATCACTTTCAAAAGCTGTGGGTAAGTTTCTCTCTTTGTGTTGAGCCTCCAATCTAACTGGCTTTTCAACCCATTCCCTATTTTTCTAGAATCACTAGTTCTACAATCAGAGCTCCTGGTAGTTTGAGCCATAATTGCCCATTTGACTGGAAATTCCCAGCCCTTGATTCTGTTCCCAGATTCCTGAGAACTGCAGGTAGCAGCTGCAATTCCTCATTTATTTGGAATCAGTTTGCAACTTTCATTTGAGGCCTGCTTATTCAATCCTTTCTTCCAGTCCTAGGCTCCATGTTGGGAATTGCTCGTGGTACACACAGACCCTTCTTCTTGGCCAAACTTTGGTAAAGTGCACATATTTGTTTGTCTTGTATAGGTAAAGACAGCTAAAAGAGATTGGATCTTTAATTCTAAAGAACCAAACATGCTACCTTCCAGCACACCTGTTTATTTTATGTCCAAGAGCTATAATCCTGGAAGCTGTAAATATCCACAAAAATAGGAAAAATATTATTAAAACAATCTAGAATTACAATGGCCATTTTGGGGAATGCTCCAATTAGATAAAATCATTCATTTAGGAAGTGCATTTGAAAGTACAGTTTCCTGAATTAAACAGAATGGGATACCTATTTGAATTGGGATATAGAAACTTCCAAAAGTCTTCAAGATCCAAAGTAGCTTCATATAAAGACTTGTTAAAATAGGTTAACAAAAAATTAAAAATAAAAGAGGTACCTAAAATAAAAGACAACAGGACTAACATGACACTGCTCCCCTCTATCCTTTGCCTCACGTTTTATGATTGCCTCACAATTTATGATTTATTTATTTAGAATATATTTTAAAAATTTATATATTTTCTGTCTGAACTGCCTTTCCACTCTGAAGAGACTGCTAAACAGAACTAAATGGATTACTTTAAATAGTCACTTTTTAAACTAAAAATACTTTTATTAATAAAACAGTCACTTTTTAAACTAAAAATACTTTTATTAATAAAACAGTCACTTTTTAAAATAAAAATACTTTTATTAAACAGTGACTTTTTAAACTAAAAATACTTTTATTAAACAGTTATTTTTTAAGATAAAAATACCTGAGGTTGCAGACAAACCACCTCAGGTATCTTTCTCCCCTTGGTCAAAGACTGAACTAAGGATCATAGTTAAGAAATTTCCTAAACCTATGGAGGATCCCCAGAAGGTTTTTGTTTTTGTTTTTGTTTTTATGAATTTAGACTCATAATCGGGGCCTACAATCCTAGGATGCCAGAACTTTATCAGCTTGTGCATGTATTCATAGGACCTGGTGAAGCCCAAAATCATGAATGCAGGAAACGAAATGGCAAACCCTGAGAATGATATTCAAGACCCTTGACCATAAGAAGTTCACAAAAGAGCAACTGACCTTGTATAAGCCATTCCTAGAGTCTCTCTTGCCTGAACTGATTGGTCTATTATTCAGTCATGCAAACAAAAGAAAGGTGGATCTGTGGCAGATTTTTAGAAGCCCTAAAATCTTCACGTAGAAGCCCTCTTTCTGGGGCATTCCAGGTTCCCTAATAAGTAGGGTCATCTAACACACTCTAGTTGCCTATTTGTAAATGGTTATCACCTGAGATTAGCGGACTGATTTTTTTAAAAGGCAGAAAATAGGATGGGGCGGGGGGCAGTCTGACTGAGTTCATGATCATAGCTGAGAATTTTTTAAAATATTTATTTATTTTTATTAATTATTTATTTGACTGTGCCAGATCTTAGTTGTAGTACATGAGATCTTTAGTTGAGGTACGTGGGATCTAGTTCCCAGACCAGGGATAGAACCCAGGCCCCCTGCACTGGGAGCATAGAGTCTTAGCCACTAGACCACCAGTTAAGTCCCATAGCTAAGTATTTTGAAAGGATCTTAGAGCAAGACCATAAACAAAAATCTGCCAAGCTGTTGGCCTTACAGTTATTACAGCTACAAGGCTAGAGATCTAAGATAATACTTCAGCCTCTTATATTACACACTTGTAGGGGTCCACCATCAAAATGCTGGCCTAAGGACCTTTGTCTCATTTGAAATCAACCGAGACACTAGACAAAGGATTATGCTCCAAGGTCCTATGCAAATTCTTCATCTTTAGTGCCCCCATATCTGCTCCCAAGGGAGCGCCCCCATATGACTTGTTCCCAGAGTTGATGGGACTCCAAGAGATTCTCCAGCAAACTGCAAACTATTACCAGCAGCTTCCTATTAAAATTAATGGGAAACCTTGCTTAATTCTAGTTAATATTGAAGTTACGCTTTCTACTTTAAACCCCACTCTTATATGCCAACAAATCTCTCAGAGTGGAAAAAAAATAGCAAATGATTCCTTGTACCAGCCCCTACAACACATAAATCTCACTGGTTAGGAAAACTAATGGATGGGGATGGAGATTTGTCTAGGATTTAAGCACTATTAACAAGATAGTTTTTCCCAGTTTCTCAGTTGTTTCATACCCAAACATCCTTTTGTCCTAAGTCCTGCTGCTGCTGCTGCTGCTAAGTCAGTCAGTCGTGTCCGACTCTGCGTGACCCCATGGACTGCAGCCCACCAGGCTCCTCCATCCATGGGATCTTCCAGGCAAGAACACTGGAGTGGGGTGCCATTGCCTTCTCCGTGTCCTAAGTCCTACCAGACTCAAAACGGTTCACTGTCGTAGACCTTTGTTCAGTCTTTTGCAGCATTCCTAGGTCCCAACAACCAAAATCTATTTTCTTTTACTGGGAAAAACTGTTACCAAACTGAACTTGGGTCCTCTTGCTCATGAGAAGCAAAGCCAAGCTACTAACAACAGATTATAATGAAGGAAATTACATTTATTGCAAGGAGAACAGGTGGCTCATTCTCAAAAGACTCAATTCCCCAATGGCTTTCAGGGGAGGGTTTTTTTAAAGGCAACTTTTGGGGTGAGGGTTTACAGCTCATGGACTTTCTTCTGACTCTTCATGGACTGCTCTGTGGTAACAGTCTTAATCATCAAACTTATGGTTCCAATCAGCCTGGGGTCTATGTGCTATGGTCACAATGAGTCGCTATCCTTAACCTGGGTGACGGTCTTAGTTTCTACAGAGCAACTCAAAGGTATGTATCTGATTAGTATATGCATACCTTAAGCGAACTAGGTAGGACTCTGTTTTATCACTGAACTCTTGCCTAGGCTATCATTACTTGTTTAAACGGCGTTTCCTTTGTCTCTGCCTTCTCTCACTTCCTTCATTAGCAACTGCTTGAGTCTGCTTGTTGGATCTCAGGGAAGGCCTAGTAGACTAAAGCCTTTTTCTACAAGCAAGAGCTAGGGGACAGAAATCGGCTTTTGTACCTAGAAAGTATCCTACTCATTTTAAACCCCCGCCCTTTTCTTTGATGCCCCCCAGTTCTGAGGGAAACAAAGGCAAGACAAGAAAGGGAATAAAGCACCATAAAAAGGAATGAAATAGTGTCATTTGCAGCAACGCGGATGGACCTAGAGATGATCACATTAAGTGAAGTAAGTCAGACAGAGAAAGACAAATATGATATCACTTATATGTGGAATATAAAAAAAAATGATACAAATGAACTTACATACAAATCAGAAATAGACTCACAGAAATAGAAAACAAATTTATGGTTACCAAAGGGGAAAGGGGAGGGGGAGGGATAAATTAGGAGTTTGGGATTAATATATACACATACTGTACACAAAATAGATAACCAACAAGGACCTACTGTATATCACAGGGAACTATAATCAATATTTTGTAATAGCCTAGAGGGCAAAGACTCTGAAAAAGAATAGATATGGATATATATACACATACATATATAACTGAATCATTTTTGTTGTACACTTGAAACTTATACAACATTGTAAATTAACTACACTTCCATTTTAAAAAAAGAAAAAAAATAGAACAAAGTAACTCAGCGAGGGAACTCTATGTCAGGGGAACTGGGGTTCACAATCAGTAATATACCTAGACAGTAATATACCTTGTGCCTCAGGGATTCACCAAAGCGCCTTCTTATTTCTCCCTACTCCCCAAGATGTAAGCTTCCAGTTCCCTGGAAATCAATTCTTTTACAATATTAGATGACCTTTTATTGTGCTAAATTACCAAAGAGGCATTCATAAAAGATTAGCTGGAAAGGTACATAAAGTTACTAAGGAAAAATTGTAATTCTCTCTAGATACTGCTCATTAAGCAGGTCATAACCTAAGCACTGAAGAAATCCAGCTATCTCAAAAAAGGATTAAGCTAATTTAAGAATTTCCTAGACACACAAATAAGCGAGAGTTTCATGGATTAACAAACTTGGTTGGTTATTGTGGCTATGGGTTCCTAATTTTTCTCTATTAATTTCCCCACTCTAGGAACTTAACTAAACTTTCAGCCTTTGAACCCCTTATTTGGGAAGATAAACACAGGCAGGCTTTTATAAGACTAAAACAAGCTCTGCAAGAACCACTGCCTTAGGGCTTCCTAATGATTAAAAACATTTCACCTTATTTGTGCATAAGAGAGAACTAGGCTCTGGAAATGCTCATGCAAAGACATGGTAATAAACACAGGCCAACTACATATTGTAGAACGCACTTGAGTCAGTCATTCCTTCCTGTTGTTGGAAGTTAGTAGAAGCCTCAGCAGACCTAACCCTAGGAAATTATGTTTACTTAACAGCCTCCTCACTGCAGTCCAGAGTTGTCTTAACTCTAAATTGACACATTTCTCTGCAAGCAGGTTTAACCTCTTATGAGATTCTTCCTCTTTCACTTCCTAATAGCCATCTTAAATGTCGCAACATTCTTAAAAAACAAACAAACAGATTTTATTTTGTATTGGGTATAGCTGATTAGCAATGTTGTGACAGTTTCAGGTGAACAGCAAAGGGACTCAGCCCATAGGAATACATGTATCCATTCTCACCCAAACTCCCCTCCCATCCAGGCTGCCACAGAACATTGAGCAAAGTTCCTTGCTGGTTATCCATTGTAAATAGAGCAATGTGTACTGTGTTAAATGTTGCAATATTCTCAATCCTGCTACTTCCCTTCTTCTACCCTACAAAGGTGAGCCTCATGACTGTGAGAAAGTAACAGTGTCCCTTTTTGTGACACTGTGTTCTGATTTACAAGACATCCCTTTAACCAATCCTGAGTTAATCCTGTTTGTTGGTGGGACATACTGTAGAAATGACTATGGAAATTTCCAAGCTGGTTATGCTATTACTATCCAACATGAACCACTTGAAAAAGAAAGCCTCTCACGTGCTGGATCCGCTCAATAAGCAGGTGCCCTTACCAGAGCACCTCAGCAGCTATCTGAGGACGCACTGTTAGTATTTATACTGACAGCTGGTATGTCTTTGGGTCATCCATGATCTGGGGAGGTTATGGAAACAAAAGAGTTTTCCTACCTCCTCTGGGACCCCAATCCACAGTGGGCTACAAGCAGATGAGCTTCTTACGGCTATTTTCTTCTCTTCTGAAATTGCTGCCTTCAAAACTGACTCATACTAAAAGGCCTGAACCTAAGTGAGTATCAAGGGAAAGTCCTCGTGACTTTCATGTGAGGGCAGCAGCAACGAAGTCTATAAAGATTATGGCTCTTGTGGATGAAGTCCATTGCACCTCTGCAGAATGACCCCTTGTGACCAGACTTCTGCCTTCCGGAAGTCCTGGTAATGTGGCAACAGTCTGCTCCTGAATCAGAGAAATTAAGATGGGCAAACAGTGGTTATAAGTCAAATGAACTGTCAGGACTATGGGAAACCCAAGATGGCCACTTGTTTTATTCTGACCCCTCGGAGATCCCATTTTTCAGCTTTTGCTTTCCACTGCCCATCACGGCGTATTTGAGATAACTCGATCTGTGAACAGACATTGGTGGGGAGACTTCGATAAAACTGCAAAAGTAGTAACGTTTGGCATGTCAGGTCCGTAATCCTGGAAAAAAACTAGGTCTCAGACCTCCTTCCTCTGGACCCTATGAGTATCTGTGGCTGGCCTTTATTCAGTTGTCACTTAGCATGGTTGATCAATATATTGTTATTATGTGGGTGTTTTTAAAATGGACCCTTCCTCTGGCACAAGGCTGATGCCCTAATGGTGGCAAAGAAACTATTAGAAAATGTATTTTCCACCTGGGATAGACTTCCACTACCTCCAGTGACTGAGGTACCCAATTCACAGGACAAATCATATGAACCTTAATGAAAACCTTGCACTTTTTGGAATTATACTGTCTCTAGCACAATTAATCATCAGGCAAGGTCAAAAGAAAGCTACTGGACTTCTTTGGCCTAAGGTAATACCTCTGGACTTTGCCAACTGTATGCAGTACCCCTCTGGAAAACATAAACTCATATCTCCACCTGTGATAGTCAGCAGTAGACCATTAGTATGCAACTTTCTACTGACTCCTTGCTGCCTCATGCTAGTATGACCAGCTGTTGCTGCTAAGTCACTTCAGTCCTGTCTGACTCTGTGCGACCCCATATATGGCAGCCCACCAGGCTCCCCCGTCCCTGGGATTTTCCAGGCAAGAGTACTGGAGTGGGTTGCCATTGCCTTCTCTGAGTATGACCAGCTACTGTAAGTCTTATGCTAAAGCTCGTCATTGACAAGCTGAAGGGGCTTTCCCAGATCCCAATTCAAAGAATCCTATTGGTCACAGTCTGGAGTCTGGTGACTAAGGTATTCTGGAAACATCATAAGAAGACAGCCCTCTAGTCCCATTAGAAGGAACCTTACCAAATGTTCTGACCACTGACAGTGCCTCAAAACTAGAAAGCATTGAGCCTTGGGTACACGTTTCGCTCATGGTTAGAAAAGGCTCCACCTGACACCTGGTCCTGTACACAGACTGGAGACCTCAGAAGGAATCGAGGTGGAAGAGAAGTAGCTGATTTTGAAGTAGACTGCTTCTACCTAAGATGCTGGACTGAGGCTTCATACTTTAAACATGAAACCCTTCCACCTTTTCATTCTTCTCTTTATATTGGCCTGGAAGGTAACACCCTCATCCTATCTCCCAGGTTTCATTGTTAAGAGTGGGGAGCAGTAACCTTTCTGATTACTGGATTTGTTATCAAAGTTTTCAATCTATTTATGATGCCTGAGAATCTCTGATCCTCCCTGAGACCTGTTTCTCTTCTATTCTTGATGTCAATGCAAACTACAATCAATGTTTTCCCGCAAAGTCTCTTGTGTGTTAATCGCTCAGTTGTGTCCAACTCTTTGGGACTCCATGGACTGTAACCCACCAGGCTCCTCTGTTCATGGAATTCTCCAGGTGAGAATACTGGAGCGGGTTGCCATTCCCTTCTCCAGGGGATCTTTCCGACCCAGGGATCAAACCTGGGTCTCCTGCACTGCAGGCAGATTCTTTACCATCTGAGCTACCAGGGAAAACAAAAGTCTCTTACTGAGCTCAACTTCTGCGGCTAGAAATTGTGCCTTGTTTTTCCTTTCTCTGATCATACCTGTATGTACCCAATTAGACACAATTACTTTTGTAAATCTTAGTACATTTGCACTCCCACATTCCCATGATTATCTGAATCAGATTTGGCTCCACCCACTAAGAGATCTCAATCCCTGTGAAAAATCCATTAAAAGTACCTCCTTAATGGAAATGGTTGTGCCTCAACAGGGTTTGTCTCTGTCTGTGCTGGTTATCATTCTTCTTGGGCCAAGAATGCCTAGGTGGCTGACGCACAGGCAGGCAAAGCCTCAGGTTATCCAATGGTGCCTCTTTGCCTTTCACAAGCAAACTAAGACACCCCATTGGTTGATTCCCCTGAATTTCCATTGTCAAGTTAGAAAGGACCCACTGGGAAGTGCTTATGATTCAGGGTCTTCATCCTTTGGCAGAGCCACCTTGTCTGGTTAGGAGTAAATGCAAATGAGGACATGATCAGAAGTTTCTCCTTTCTTTTTTTTAATGTAGCCTTTTTTTCTTTTTCTTTTTTTTTTGTGGCTACACTGCACATGCATGTAGAATCTTAATTCCCTGACCAGGGATGGAATCCATGCCCGCTGCATTGGAAGCATGGAGTCTTAGCCACTAGACTGGCAGAGATGTCCAGAAGTTTCTCCTTAACTCATGAAGTTACTGCAGATTCCATTGCTAAAACAATGGCTATCCAACAAAGACCCTTAGACTCTGTGGCCAAAGTTGTTCTCGACAATAGGATGATCCTTGATTATCTTTTAACTGAGAGCGAGTCTATGCCGTGCTCAATACCAACTGCTGCACTTTTGTAAAAGTTGAAACTCACTGAGCAAGCCACTTGGCTTAAAAAGGTGACTCCTTCAATGAGCCTCTTCTTTGATTTACTTGATTTTGATTAATTGGGTCTCTGGACATTGTGAATTATCCTGCTTATTAGAATCATTATAATTTCCTCTATGTGTTATATTTTCTCAAAAGCCTTAAATGCAAGTCCACAGCCACTAACCACCAAGAAAATGATCTCTGTAAGACTGAACCATCAGAAAAGAAAGAGAATAACAAACTTAAAAACTGTGAGCCTGAAGCCATGATCTTTGCAAAAATGTCATAATTTATAGAAATGGAAACCCACTCCAGTATTCTTGCCTGGAGAATCCCATGGACAGAGAAGCCCAGCGGTCTACAGTCCATGGAGTCACAAAGAGTCAGACATGACTAAGTGACTAACTTTCTCTTCTCTTCTCTGTACAAAAGAACAATACAAACTGTGAGAATTTCAGAGCAACAGCTGAGAGTGGTGCTAATGCCTTAAATTTCCATCACACCTCTCAAATAAGCTGAAGGGGCATTGTTTAAAAAAAAAAATCATAGGCCCAATATGGAGTCACTTATGCTAGACCATGCCACCAAATCAGGGCTTAATATGTAACCCATGAAACTTCAATCTCCCCTAGAAATGTATTATTTTAAAAAATTATTGATTTATTTATTTTTGGCTGTGTTGGGTCTTCATTGCTATGCATGGGATTTCTCTAGTTGTGGCCAGCAGAGGCTACTCTTTGTTGTGGCGTGTGGGCTTCTCATTGCAGTGGCTTCTCTTGCTGCAGAGCATGGGCTCTAGGGCACACGGGCTTCAGTAGTTGTGGTGCACAGGCTTCTTTTTCCTCAGCATGTGGGATCTTCCTGGACCAGGGATTGAACCCAAGTCCTCTGCCCTGGCAGGTGGATTCTTAACCATTGGCCCACCAGGGAAGTCCTAGAAATGAAGTCTTAACTGCTCATCCAGGAATATTCTGGTCAGGACCAATGAGGTAATCTTTCACAAGGCCCTTTCCATCCTCCAAAGGGAGATGAGGTAAGCCACCTAATATGGCCCTTTTTTCTTAAAAGGGAAATGACCTAATCTGAAATAATCCTTTTTTCTGGTTATGACTTCCTTGTCCTGTCTTTCGGTAGTCCTTTGCAAGGTTTGCTAGATGTGACACTGCCCAATTTGTGAATTGTTCAGTAAAACCAATTAGATCTTCAAAATATACTCAGTTGAATTCTGGTTTTTAACACACACTACAATCCAGAGTTAAGTGGTTGTGACAAAGCTCATCTGGTCTGCAGAGCCTAAAATATTTACTATCTAATTCTTCACCAACAAAAAATAAAGGTTGCCAACCTCTGTGTCCTTCTGTACTAAACTTTTCTAAGCTTTGGTTTGCTTGTCTGTAAAGTGAGGGTAAATATGGCATTTCCATAATAGAGTTGCAGTGAAAATTGAAATAATGCATGGAAACACCATAGTGCCTGGCATACAGTAAACCCTCGATGTATGTGCATTTGTGCTCAGTTACCACTCAGAATCCTTGCCCCCAAATTTTGTATGCTGAGAAATATAGATGCTGGGGTATTATAGATGTTATAAATTATATATAGATATATAAATTGTTACAGATGCTGGTGTTCCTTTTTTCATTTGGGATCACTAAGTTAGGATGTGATAAGCCTAGAAGAAGGCAATGGCACCCCACTCCAGTACTCTTGCCTGGAAAATCCCATGGATGGAGGAGCCTGGTAGGCTGAAGTCCATGGGGTAGCTAAGAGTTGGACACAACTGAGGAACTTCACTTTCACTTTTTCACTTTCATGCATTAGAGAAGGAAATGGCAACCCACTCCAGTGTTCTTGCCTGGAGAATCCCAGGGGCAGGAGAGCCTGGTGGGTTGACATCTATGCGGTCACACAAAGTCGGACACGACTGAAGTGACTTAGCAGCAGCAGCAGTCTATTGTAATACCTTGCTCCCTGCCTCTTCCATTAAAAACAAAACCCACTAAACTAAATGTACTAAATGTAGCTTACATTTATTGAGCACATTTTATGTGTCAGACACTATGTTGAGTTCCTTATATATATATATACACTAATTTAATCTTTACAACAACATAAGTAGTATTATTTCCCTGATTTTACGGATATGAAAACTGAGGCTCAAAGCAGTTAAATAACTTACTTTAGGTTAAGTGGTGGAGCAGATTCAAGGCTAGACAGTTGTACTGAAGAGCCATCAGCCTATCCTGCCCCCAACATGAAGGACACCCACCCACAATAAAGGGAATGAGTCTGTTCTACTGGAGGAGGTTGCCTCCTGAGGTGCAGGAAAGAAAGAACCCTGCTGAGAGCCTACCTCTGTTGGCCAATCATTTTGTTCTGTTTTGTTTGACTGAAGCTAATTTGAGTTCATTTTCTGCTGTCTGAGATGGAAACAGGCTGAGAAAAAGAAAAGACATGAGCATTTTCTTCTAATAACCCAGAGATGTAGGGAAAGAGACACACACACACACACACACACAAAGCACTGGGTGTTAAAGTAAAGGCATGTTTTGAATGCCATGAAGGCACAAAGAGAGGGAATTGTAACTGCCAATTTAGGAAATCCTTGCCGTGTGCCTTCCATGTAGCAGGTGCTGAGCGGGATGCCCTTCGGTTGATTTCTTTATATTTCAAGTGTGATGCAAATTATTGGATTCAGCTTTTGGATCTTTTATTTGCACTTTTTCTGTGTTGGCTATAGAATGCCCATGTGTTCTGGATAGCACTCACGATTGGTCCATCTGGGATGTGGCATTTCTTTATAGTTTTATGATGACTGTACTATGCCAATGATGCTGCAGTGAGGCCCACAAATAGGCTAGGGAATGCACTTGTTAAAATATAAAAATGTGATTTTAAAAACGTCATGGGTGTCTTTCCACTAATCAGATTATACATTTGCTCAGATTTAAAATACAAACTTATTAAAAGAGGGCCCCAATTATATCTCCCTTTCACAATGCAGGTAGCTCTTTAGTCACAATTACCTGTTGTTACAAAATGGTACACAAATAATTGCACTCACAGTTGTCTAATTGCAGGCTGAAAATCAAGGGCAAGCTATAATTAGTTCTCGGATGTCTGATGCTGCTTGTCACTCGCTGTTTGTGACACAAGTGATTGCATAGGTTGCTCTTTGCCTGTGAAAGTGATATTGTCTACTGGGTGTGAACTTCTAGAGCAACCCCCCTTATTACCTGTACCAGAATGCGCTTTTCTCTGAAGAGACCTTTTATTTTCCCTATCGACTTTTCACATGGTACTAGGTTATCGACTTTCTATGCCTTGCTTCTTTGTTCAGATTTCTTTAAGTATCATCTTAACTTTCAGGATGTGTATATGCTCTTTAATTCCATTTTAAATTACTTTGTTCATTTCTCTCTTTCTCAATTTTTCCTCATGTATAGTAAGAGTGGAATTTTTTCCTTTTATGGGAGAGGTGAACATGGGAGAGAAGTATTATGTTTCAATAGGATCAATGTGTTCGCATTAGGAAAAAAAGTGGAAATCTTGGGCTTCCCTGGTGGTCCAGTGGTTAAGAGTCCTCCTGCCACTGCAGGGGACACAGGTTCAATCCCTGCTCCAAGAGGATCTCATGAGACTTGGGGATCTCATAAGCCCATGCACTACAGCTGCTGAGCCCATGCTCTAGAGTCCTGGAGCTGCAACCGCTGAAGCCCGAGTGCCTAGAACCTGTGCTCCGCAACAAGAGAAGCCACTACAGTGAGAACCCTGCACTCCCCAACTACAGAGTAGCCCTCACTCGTCACAACTAGAGAAAGCTTGCTTGCAGCAACGAAGACCCAGTCAGCCAAAAGTAAATGAATAAATAAATCTTTTTTTAAAAAGTGGAAATCTCTAATAACGGATATATCTTATAGGGGAAAAAAAGCAGGGATCAGAAAGTCTTCCCTGATGGCTCAGATGGTAAAGAATCTGCCTGCAATGTAGGACACCCAGGTTTGATCCCTGGGTCGGGAAGATCCCGGAATGGGAACTCACTCCAGTATTCTTGCCTAGAGAATTCCATGAACAGAGGAGCCTGGAGGACTACAGTCCATGGGGTCGCAAAGAGTCAGACATGACTGAACGTCTAACACAGTGATAATCATGGGCATTCCTGAAGCAGGATTCATGTAAGAAGTTCTGTTTTTTTGTGGTGATGTCACTATTACTCATCCACAGGACTGTGTGGGAAAAAAAGAGAGCAGGCATAAATAACAATAAAATAAGCATCCTAATTTGAGCACTTTGTTTTTTCAAGAGTGGTCATCAGCTGGAAGAAATGAGAGCAGCTCTAAATGTGGTGAGTTACTCAGCATCTAAGAGGAATAACTGAGATGAAAATTCTGAATATTACCTCTGGGTCTAGAGCATTCCGGCACCCCACTCCAGTACTCTTGCCTGGAAAATCCCATGGGCGGAGGAGCCTGGTGGGCTGCAGTCCATGGAATCGCTGAGTCAGACATGACTGAGTGATTTCCCTTTCACTTTTCACTTTCATGCATTGGAGAAGGAAATGGCAACCCACTCCAGTGTTCTTGCCTGGAGAATTCCAGGAACAGAGGAGCCTGGTGGGCTGCCGTCTATGGGGTCGCACAGAGTCCGACACGACTGAAGCGACTTAGCAGCAGCAGCAGCAGCAGAGCATTCCCTCTTTCCTTATCTGCTCACCTCCATCACCTCTAACACATGTTCACTCCCATGATTAAACAATCACTTCCATGATAAACTATCTTCCTTCTTTTGAATTACTCTTAGGATTTCTGCTCTACAAAGTACTGAAACTTAATTTTCTTTCTTCTCAGAAATATATCTTTTTCACTCAGGTGCAATGAAGTCAAAGTGTCTGGGGACTGAAGTTCCTACAATTAAATGTGCTATTTCAATTACGGTTTCTCACTCAGAGTCTTTTACTTTTTCGAGTCTAAATTCTGTGTCTATTCCTTTGATAATCTCTATTGTATCACCCTTGTGTGTGTGTGTGTGTGTGAGTCACTCAGTCATGTCTGACTCTTTGTGACCCCATGGACTGGAGCCCACCAGGCTCCTCTGTCCATGGTATTTCCCTAGTCAAGAAAACTGGAATGGGTTGCCATGCCCTTCTCCAGGGGATCTTCCCAACCCAGGGATCAAACCCGGTCTCCTGCATTGCAGGCAGATTCTTTACCATCTGAGCCACAAGGTATCACCCTTATGATATATAAATTCCATTAAGTCAGTTTTAGAGATATTGGAAGGTGATGGGCAATAAAAGTTGGTAGAAAAGACATGATTAGAATTAAGAGTTTCTCACAAAACACTGTTCTTACCTTTTTCCAAAATATTAATATAATATAATATATAATATTATATTATATATATAATACCCAGAGTATTATACTCTGAGTATAACATAAATGTCTTTACTGAAAATATTAGTCAGCGTTCTAGGTTGCAGACAACAGAAGTTACTCTAGCTGTTGAAGCAGGAAGAGATTTATTAAAGGAACATTAGACATGGCAACCCGCTCCACATTCTTGCCTGGAGAATCCCCATGAACAGAGAAGCCTGGCAGGCTACACTCCATGGGGTCACAAAGAGTTGGATACAACTGAGTGACTAAGCACAGCACACAGGCAGCTCACAGATTCGCCAAGGGGGAGAGAGAACTAAGATTTGATGCTACATAGTCAGGAAAAAAGAGGCTAGGGAAAGCACAGTCAGAAAAATACCACAGCATATATCCATAGAACCTTTCTAGAGGGACACCGTTGCAGCTACCTTCCAATATTCAGCATTCATGATGTAAAGAATCAGATGTCAGAACCCTCCAACAACCTCAAGGGAAGAACTGGATGCCCCACTTTACTTACCAGAAAATTTGATCTCCCCACATGTGGCTGCCTCTTGTGAGTCATTTCCACATGCAAATCTATGTGGAGAAATCTGATTTGTGGAAACTGGGTCACTTGTCTACCTCCTAGCTGTGAGAGAGTCTGAGAAATACATCTCACAGCTTTTTATCCTCTATCTATAGCAGAGGTTGGTAATTTTTTTTTTTTTTTAAAGACTCAATAGTAGGGGACTTCCCTGGCAGTCCAGTGGTTAAGACTTCACCTCCCAATGCAGGGGGTGTGGGTTTGATCCCTGCTTAGGGAGTTAAGATCCCATATGCCTCATGGCCAAAAAACAAAGGCATAAAATAAGCAATATTGTAACAAATTCACCAAAGACTTTATAAACGGTCCTTGTCAAAAAAATCTTCAAAAAAAAAAAAGAATGAAAGATCAGATGGTAAATATTCTAGGATTTGCAGGGCTATGGACTCTGTCACAACCATTCAACTCTGCAGCTATAATGCAAAAGCAGCCATGCTATGCTAAGTCACTTCAGTCGTGTCTGACTCTGTGCAACCCCATAGATGGCAGCCCACCAGGCTCCCCCGTCCCTGGGATTCTCCAGGCAAGAACACTGGAGTGGGCTGCCATTTCCTTCTCCAATGCATGAAAGTGAAAAGTGAAAAGTGAAAGTGAAGTTGCTCAATTGTGTCCGACTCTTAGCGACCTCATGGATTGCAGCCAGCCAGGCTCCTCCATCCATGGGATTTTCCAAGCAAGAGTACTGGAGTGGGGTGCCATTGCCTTCTCCAAAAAGCAGCCATAGATGATACAGAAACAAATCAGCCAGGATATATTGCAACAGAACATTTTTCTATGGACACTGAAACTTGAATCTCATAAAACCTACACATGTCACAAAATACTATTGTTTTGATTTTTTCCCCAACCACTTAAATATATAAAGAGCCCAGAAATAAACCTTCACATATATGATCAACTGATTTTCAACAAGGGTACCAAGGCCATTTGATGGGGAAAGGATAACCTTTTCAACAAATGGTGCTGAAAAAAAGATATCAACACGCAAAAAATGAAGCTGGACCCCTTAACTTACATCATATACAAAAGTTAATTAAAAATGGATAAAAACTTAAAACATAAGAACTAAAACTATAAAGCTCTTAGAAGAAAACATAAGGGAAACTCTTCTTCATACATTTGACAATGATTTTCTTGGATATGACATCAAAAGCACAAACAACAGAAGTAAAAATAGATGGATTGAACTTCATCAAAACTGGGAATTTTTGTGCAAAAGGACAATGTAAATAGAATAAAAGGGCAACCCACAGAATACTAGAAAACTTTATAAATCACATATCTCACAAGGGATTAATATCCAGAATATATAAAGAATTCCTAAAGTGAAAGTGAAGTTGCTCAGTAAAGTGAAGTCACTCAGTCGTGTCCAACTCTTTGCAACCCCATGGACTGTAGCCTAACAGGCTTCTCCATCCATGGGATTTTCCAGGCAAGAGTACTGGAGTGAGTTGCCATTTCCTTCTCCAAAGAATTCCTAAAGCACAACACACACAACCCAATTCACAAATGGACAGAAGATGTGAAAAGATGTTTCTCCAAAGAAAATGTATAAATAGGCAATAAATATATGAAAAGATGCTCAACATCACTTAGCCATTGGGAAAATGCAAATCAAAATCACAATGAGAGATCACCTCATAGCTATTAGGATGGCTATTTCAAAAAACAAAAACAGAAAATAAGTGTTGGTGAGAATGTGGAGAAGTTAGAACCTTTGTAAACTGAAAGGAAAATGGTGTAGCTGCTATGGAAAATGTTATGTCAGTTTCTCAAAAGGTTAAAAATAGCATTAATATATGATCCAGAAATCCTACCTTTGGATATATACTCAAATGAATTAAAAGCAGAGACTTGAACAGATATTTGTATATCCATATCTATGGTAGTATTTACTCATATGCAAAAGTTTGTTTTCTGTGACTTCTAATACTTTATTACTAATAAAGGTTGAATCAGATGCACTTTCTTAAGATCAGAGGATTTGCTATGGGATTTCCCAGGCAAGAATACTGGAGTAGGTAGCCATTCCCTTATGTAGGGAATTTTCCTGACCCAGGGAAACCTTGGTCTCCTGCACTGTAGGCAGATTCTCTACCATCTGAGTCACCTGAGAAATCCCACAACGTGGATGAACCTCAAGGACTTTATTCTAAGTCACAAAGAATTAAAAAAAACCCTATAATTCCATTTATATGTGATATTGTAATATTGTGAACTACAAAAAATATATATATTTGGTCTTCATCCTCATTTCTGGCACAGAGGTCCTAAAACCCTTGGAATTTCCTAAGTGATGAGAATTATCAAAGTATCTTTTGTTATGTTAGTGAGGTTACTTTTTAAACACATCTAAGGAGAGGACAATGGTTGCCAGGAGAACCGATCATGTAATTAGAGAGTTAGACGTATTTAGTCCTACCTCCTTGACCTCTGGGAAAAGGAGAAGTGCTGGAGGATAATTCAATTGCCAGTGGCTACAATCTGGTGTCAGTAGATCGGCTTTGCTGTGCAGTGGAAGAAGGAACCTGAGTTCATTTGGGGGACAGCAGGCTAAATTTGGCCTGTGGGCTGTATGTAGCTTGCCAACTACTGTTCCGTAGTAGGAAGATCAGCTCGCCAAGTACTCAAGTGAGTGCACAAACTCACCGTATCTGCCACAATGGGTAACAGAATACCCTCCTACTAGTCAGTTATATTTATTTGCTCTTCTTGAAATTAAAGTTTCCCTGCACTTTAAACTTCAAGAATTTCTTCAATTTCTGTCCTCAACATTTCTCTATATTCTTACTGATGATTTTGTTTCCTTGCACCCCAGGCAGAATATTCTTTTAAGACTCATTCCTATGTCTTTTTCTCTTGATTCCATCTCTTCTGTCTTTCTCCTAGATTCCTGCCCCTTTAATCATCTCTTCCTCTCCACTGCCTTCTTTTTCTTAGCAACAACTATGCCCTATTTCCTTTAACGGAAAAGAACTTTCATTCAACCTTGCCTGTCCTTCAAGCTACTATTTATCTCTTTTATTCTCTAACACTAATTTCTAAAAGCATAGCTTCCAAATAAAATAAAGCATAGATTCCACCAGTATTACTAAGCTAAACTAAAAAGAGAAATATCTTTCCTTCATTTTTTAATTTAGTGTGATCTGATTTCCTGTGAACTAAAACATCCTTTTAAAGGTATTTCCTGACTAGGAATCCAACAGGCTCTGCTCAGTACTCCCCCACTGGAACTTTCTGCTGCATTCAGCAGCACGTTGTATGCTCCCTTTCAAGTCCATCCACATTTACTGGGCAGTTACCACCTGCCGGCCCTGTGGTGGGTGCTAAGACACACTCTTCACCCTCTCTTATCTCTATTCCTAAGGTTCTTGGAATAGGCCTGAGGCCCTTCTGTTCTTGCTCTCTAGTCCTTTTCCAGGTAATTTAGTGACACCCTTGGTATTGAGAAGTCCCTGGTGGCTCAGATGGTAAAGTGTCTGCCTGCAGTGTGGGAGGCCCAGGTTCAATCCCTGGGTTGGGAAGATCCCCTGGAGAAGGAAATGGCAACCACTCCAGTACCCTTGCCTGGAAAATCCCATGGACAGAGCAGCCTGATAGGCTATAGTCCACAGAGTCACAAAGAGTTGGACACGATTGAGTGACTTCACTTTTCTTTGGTATTGAGAACTTACTCTATACCAAGCCAGTTCTAAGTGGTTTACATGGATGAACTCATTTGATCCTTGAAACCATACCATGAAATAAATGCTATTAACACCTAAATATCTCCATTTTACAGATGAGAAAATCAATGAACAAATAGATAGTTCTATTGCTAGATAAGGGATTCAAAGCAGGCAATCTGAATGTAGGACCTACTCTCTTTACCTTTGACTGTTTCCCCTCAGCTTCAAATATTCCTTCCATGCTGACTGCCAAACTCAGAGCTCCAGCTTTAGCATATCTCCTGGCTAGGTCATCCCCTAACATTTGTGAGGCCCTGACAAGAGAACAAAATCGAGGCCCATGTTCCAAACGTCTGAAACTTTAAGTTATGAATGAAGCTATCGACTGTTGAATAAGTGCATTTTATTATTCTGCTCTGACAAATACACCTTCTTTACAATCTGTCAAGTTTTGAATATTTGGACACTATGGAGTTCATGCTGGAATATGGTAGTCTGCCCACTTCTTTTCCTTGTCATACTGTGCATACATGGCTTGACATCCTAGCTCAGTCCAGGACCCCCCAAACACTCGGGATCTAGGGCTTACCCTACTGGTAACTCTGTTCACCCGCAGCTGTGTGTTTCCAGGAAAGAAGCTCGTGTGAGTCCTGGACACAGGCTCAGGGCCTGTGGGGCTAGAATTCTAAGCTGTGGATCCCTTATCTAGATTGGCTCTCTAAAGCAGCCTTCCTCAATCTGTTGAGAAGGTTGTTCCACCCCACTTTTTCCCTCTTTCAATCTGTTACAGATCAATACTTCTTTTAATATAATAAAAATGAGTTACTAGAGAATAAAACAGAAAGGAAGCAGACTCAGGGGTACAGAGAACAAGCTAGTCACCACTGGGGAAAGGGCAGAGTGGCGGGGGGGGGTGATAGCGGGGAAGGAGGAGAAAAAGGGTTATTATGGAATTATGTGAAATCATGTATGTGAACCTATAAAGCACTATAGAATTTAAAGAATCTTTCATTCAATTAAAAAATGAATTACTATAAAAGTGAGATAAAATACATACAAAATTCAAGTATGTATTTTTTATTATTAGATTCATTTATTTCTAGATTGTTACACATAAAATTATTTTCAATAAATGTATCAGAACAAACATAAAAGAGGGGAAAAAACTATAAAAATTGAGCATATTGTTTTTTAAAGCATGTGTATAAATGATAGACCTTATAACTCTTGGTTTTTCCAACGTCATAAGTAAAAATTTTGAATGAAATAGGATTCCCCCATTAGGTGCTGTAGGCTCACTTTAAATAGGACCACTGGTATCAATATTTAAGGGTTTTAATAAGACAAATGAGCTTGCTTACTCACTCTTCAATCTTGGTCAGGTTGATGATCACATACCACTTGAAGGGAGCAAGGTATATATTAAACTGTTTCTGTGCTTTGTTTTATTAATACTCAGAGTAGGGAAACTAGTCTCATGGGGTTATTTTGACAGAACAGAAGAAGATATTTCAGAGTAATTTGAGCAGGCTTAGGTTTCTCATTTTTAAATTTTATACAAAATAGAGTGAAGTTCCTCCTCAGTCCTTCATCAATAGCCAGTTGGAATGACTTATCCTCTGGAATCATAATGAAGTTTAAATATCTTCCTATGAAAGGTTTCAGATCCACAAATTTTCTGTTTAGTTCAGCTGACTTTTGTAGCAAAACTTTTGAAGGAAGCAGTGTGCTGATTTACATTCTGGCACCAGTTCCTTAAGCAGGGTAACTAACCCAGAATGCTTTCCAGTCATTGCAGCTGTGGCATCAGAATATAATCCTACATAAAATCCTAACTCCAGACACATTTATGGACAATGTAATCCTTTATAGTTTTATACAGTTCACAGTTGTGTTTATTAGCCATGAAGTGAGAAAATAAAAGGACTATTTCTTCCTATCATGGTCATGTTTAAACCATACACATACTAAAAGGATGGCCAGATTAATAGCACTTGTGTATTCATCTACTTTCAATGAAAGATACTTTGCTAGTTTCATATTTTTCCTGTGAATTAGCCTTCCATATCATTAGTCAGTTCCTGAATATGTTAAACTATAATTTCACTGGAAAATGGCATTTGAGCTACCTCCTTTGCTACCATATCACCCAACATTTCTAAAGCAACATCTTTGATAGACTTGCATTCATGTCTTGGCAGCTGTATCTATGCCTGGTCTTAGCAACCCTAAATACAACATAAAAGAAGCCTGCTAAGCTGCTTATATGTGAACTGGTTAACATCTGCCTTCGTCAGTTTTTAAATTCAATACTCTTTCAAATAATTCTTTTCACTTATTGCTTACATATGACATGCAAAAGCCACTTAAGTTTTGATGATTTCATTGCTTCATTAGTTGGTTGCCTGGAAAATCCCATGGATGGAGTAGTAGCCTGGTAGGCTGCAGTCCATGGGGTTGCTAAGAGTCGGACACGACTTAGCAACTTCACTTTCACTCTTCACTTTCATGCATTGGAGAAGGAAGTGGCAACCCACTCCAGTGTTCTTGCCTGGAGAATCCCAGGAATGGGGGAGCATGGTGGGCTGCCATCTATGGGGTCACACAGAGTCGGACACGACTGAAGCGACTTAGCAACAGCAGCAGCAGTATTAGTTGGTACATTTCTGTGGATAATATAGTATAGTTTTAGCACTTCATCATCAATTATGGCTGCAAATTGAACTCAGTATATAAGGGCCCATACTTCTAAGTAAAACCAGTATGAATCATTTTGGTATTCATTGGTTTACTACTACTAACATTTTGAAATATGTCTTTTCCTGAAAAAGAAGCCCTGTAAAATGTGTTTCCTAATCAGTAAATTAGAGTTAAAAAAAAATGATATAAAGTTTACTTCCATAGAATTACTATTGTTAAAATAGCCATACTACCCAAGGCAATCTCAGACTTAATGTAATCTTTATCAAATTACCCATGATATTTTTCACAGAACTAGAACAAATAATCCTAAAATTTATATGGAACCATAAAAGACTCAGAATTGCCAAAGCAATCCTGAGGAAAAAGAACAAAGCAGGAGGCATAGCCCTCCCAGACTTCAGACAATAGTACAAAGCTACAGTAATCAAAACACTTGGTAGTGACACAAAGACAGACATATGGATCAATGGAACAGAATAGAGAGACCAGAAATAAACCCACACACCTATGCTCAATTACTCTTCTACAAAGGAGGCAAGAATATACACTGGGGAAAAGCCAGTTCTTCAGCAAGTGGTGCTGGGAAAGTTGGACAGCTGCATGTCAGTCAATGAAGTTAGAACACACCCTCTCACCATAAACAAAAATAAACTCAAAATGGCCTAAAAACTTAAGCATAAGACATGACACCATAAAACTTCTAGAAGAGATAATAGGCAAAACATTCTCTGACATGAATTGTACCAATGTTTTCTTAGGCCAGTTTCCCAAGGCAATAGAAATGAAAACAAAAATAAACTAATGGGACCTAATCAAACTTATAAGCTTTTGTATAGCAAAGGAAACCATAAAAGACAAAAAGATTACTTATAGGATGGAAGAAAATATTTGTAAAGAATGCAAGGCATAATTTCCAAAATATACAAACAGCTCATATGAAATACAACCCAACTGAAAAACGGACAAAAGACCTAAAAAGACATTTCTGCAAAAAAGACATACAAATGGCCAATAGGCACATGAAAATTTGCTCAGCATCACTAATTATTACAGAAATGCAAATTAAAACTACAATCAGGTACCACCTTACACAAGTCAGAACTCCAACATTAAAAAGTCTACAAATAACAAATGCTGGAGAGGATGTGGAGAAAAGAAAACCCTCCTATACTGTGGGTAGAACATAAGTTGGTACAGCCACTGCTGAGAACAATGGGGAGGTTCCTCAGAAAACTAAAAACAGAATTACCATAAGATCCAGCAATTCTATTCCTGGGCCAAATATCCAGACAAAACTCAAATCCAAAAAGATGTATGCACCCCTACATTCACAGCAGTGCTATTAACAATAGCCAAGAACATGGAAACAATCTAAATGTTCATCCACAGATAAATGGATAATGAAGATGCGGTACATATATACAGTGGAATAATGCTCAGCCATAAAAAAGAACAAAATAACATGGATGGACCTAGAGATGATGATACTAAATGAAGTAAGTCTGAAAGAGAAAGACAAATACCATATGATATCTCTTATGGGTGGAATCTAAAACACGACACAAATGAACATATATTTGAAATAGAAACAGATTCATGGTCACAGAGAACACACTGTGGTTGCCAAGGGGAGGGCTTGGAGAAGGGATGGAGTGGGAGGTTAAGGTTAGCAGAGATAGGCTGTTATATATGGAGTAGAAAAACAAGGTCCTGCTTTATAGCACAGGGAACTATTCAGTATCCTATGATAAACCATAATGGAAAAGAATCTTTAAAAAAATGTATATTTATGTATAACTGAATCACAACGCTTTACAGCAGAAATTAACACAACATTGTGAACCAACTATAATTAAAGTTTACTTCCTTTTAGCTATTGCGTCAAAATATACATTTTAATTTTAAAATATTTTAATATATTCGTTATATATAAATATATATTATATGCATTTATGTAAACATAAATAAAACAGCTGATTCTCTAGGCAAGAGTACTGGAGTGAGTTGCCATTTCCTTCTCCAGAGGATCTTCCCGACCCAGGGATCAAACTCAGGTCTCCTGCATTCCAGGCAGACGCTTTAACCTCTGAGCCACCACGGAAGCTCAATTTAATTTAAATGAACATAATCAATTAATATAAAAATAAATAAATATAAATACTTATCTTTTATTCACTTTTGGCTTATAGGTAACTAATCTTAAAATAACATATGTTGAAACTAGTGAATATAATAAAAAAGAAGTAGACTCACTGATACAGAGAGTCCTAGTTACCAATAAGGAAAGGGAAGAGTGGAGGGGGAGGGGAGTAAGAAGTACAAGCTATTAGATATAAAATAAGCTTACAAAGATATACCATACAACATGGGGAATATAACCAATATTTTATAATAACCATAAATGTATTATAGTCTTTAAAAATTGTGAATCACTATTCAGAAAACTAGATCATGGCATCTGGTCCCATCACTTCATGGCAAATAGATGGGGAAACAGTGGAAACAGTGTCAGACTTTATTTTTTGGGGCTCCAAGATCACTGCAGATGGTGATTGCAGCCATGAAATTAAAAGACGCTTACTCCTTGGAAGGAAAGTTATGAACAACCTAGATAGCATATTGAAAAGCAGAGACATTACTTTGCCAACAAAGGTCCATCTAGTCAAGGCTATGGTTTTTCCAGTGGTCATGTATGGATGTGAGAGTTGGACTGTGAAGAAAGCTGAGCACCGAAGAATTGATGCTTTTGAACTGTGGTGTTGGAGAAGACTCTTGAGAGTCCCTTGGACTGCAAGGAGATCCAACCAGTCCATCCTAAGGGAGATCAGTCCTGGGTGTTCTTTGGAAGGACTGATGCTAAAGCTGAAACTCCAGTACTTTGGCCACCTCATGCGAAGAGTTGACTCATTGGAAAAGACTCTGAGGCTGGGAGGGATTGGGGGCAGGAGGAGAAGGGGACGACAGAGGATCAGATGGCTGGATGGCATCACCGACTCGATGGACATGAGTTTGGGTGAACTCCGGGAGTTGGTGATGGACAGGGAGGCCTGGCGTGCTGCAATTCATGGGGTCACAAAGAGTCAGACACGACTGAGCGACTGAACTGAACTGAACTGATATTGTACACCTGTAACTTATATAACATTGAACAACTATACTTCAATAAAAATTTTTTTAAATATCATATGCTCTGAAGTGGTACTACTGTCCTTGATAGTCTGCAGTCTATACTGCATGTGACTCACTCCTCAATTTCAAACACATCCTAACTCATCTATACCCTGTTTAATGAGATGGTGCAGAAATATCAGATTGGCTTAGAAGTTTCTAAATGCTTCCTCTTAAGTTCTGTACTTACCCCATATGACTCAGTGACAGTTTGTGGACTAATTAGTCCATGGACCATCCCGTGAATAGCACTGCTCTGAAACCTAGGCCCACGACAGGCCCCCTCTTGCCTGAGTTTAAGAGGTGCACTACTCCTGAATTATAAGCTTGAATTTTTAGCTGCCTCCTGAATATATTTGTATGGATAATGACAATAGTAAAGTATTATTAAGCTATCATTAAAACTACCTAGTATTGGGAATCTAGCATGTGCCAGGAATACAACAGTAAGAGGTTTCTAGCTTTTCCAGCCTTAAATTCTAGTGAGAGAAATGGATATTTAATTCTCACATCCCTTTGAAAAGTTGTCTTACCTTCATTTTACAGATAAAGAAATTGAAGCTTATAGAGGTTAGTTAATATGTCTGAGGACTCAGAACTAGTAACAGGTACATCAGGGACACAAAACCAGGTCTTACTGGCTGAACCCATGGCGATTCAGACCTGCAGTGTCGCTTGCAGTAGCCTCTAGGTCTTTAGTCTCTTACCCAGGGGTAAGTTTAGTCTCTCACCTAGACTTACCCAGTTGGGTGTTTATTCCTAAAGCATGAGTCATAGTAAACTATCTCCCTTCTTAGTTAACTTATACTTCATAAAATGGATCATAATATCAAGATGAGCTCTCACCAAGTAGTCACTGTGATCTCGTAGCATTTTATATTTGGAAAGTTGACCATAAATGTCTTCTTTAACAACAACAACAACAACAAAGCATTTATTCTACAAATGTCTGTCTCAGAACTGTGCATAGTCTCTACATGTAGAAAGTTGTGCAAATGTGATACCTAAGAAATAAAGTGATATAGGAGATCACCATCAGTACTTTTCCTGCTATGGTATGACCATGCACGATAAAATTATACCAGTTTTGTTTCACCCACATCAATTTTGATTCTGATTATAATTTTGTCTGATTGATTTAATTACTACTGAATGCCGCTTTAAATATTAAGCTCTAGTGATGATATAATGTAGCAGAGACTGGCTAATTGTTCACTATGCTATTTTTATTTCCCTCCTGGGTCCAGCAGATGCTCTTTCAGGGAGTGTAGACCATGTGGCTAAGTTCTGGCCAATAGGAAGCAGGCAGAAGTCAGGAAGCCCACTTTTGGGTGTAGCCCATAATACCTTCCCCCTGACTTCTCCAGGTTCTCTTTCTTCCCGCTTCTGCTGGACAGAACCCAGAGGAGTCAACAGAGGACACTGGATGTAAGAAACTTGGGTCTTCGAATGACAGTGTGGAGGAGAAAACCCAACCCCTCCTCAACCTACACTGGACTATGCTGTGACATGTTTGCAAATTAAACTTACTGTATTAAGCTCCTGATCATTTTGGGTAAAAGTAGTAACTAATGTGCGGGCTTCCCTGATGGCTCAGAGGGTAAAAGAATATGACTGCAATGCGGGAGACCTGGGTTTGATCCCTGGGTTGGGACGATCCCCTGGAGGAGGGCCTGGCAACCCACTCCACTATTCTTGCCTGCAGAATTCCACGGACAGAGGAGCCTGACGGGCTACAGTCCATGGGGTTGCAAAGAGTTGGACACGACTGGGCAACTAAGCACAGCACAGCACACAGCAACTAATGTGCATAAATAAGTAGATGAATAAAGAAAGGGTACATTAAATACCTAAAAGGTGCACTTTCCAATGAACTCAGTCTGTGGTGAAAAACAGAATGTTCTGCACTCTAAATAGTGATTTGGATTTTCTAATAACAGCCTAGAGCTCTTTCCTGTTTGGATTTAGTCAAGCTCAGGTAACAGGGCTATAAATTTATGTGACTAAACATTTAGCAATGTTGACAAAACTGTGTCTGGTAATAGATGGTGCATCAGAATTAAACACTGTTTCTTCCTTACTCTTTAGTTTCATGTGTACATTTCCACTGGATGATACGCCCTAGTTTAAGTGGCCTTCATTAGTGACCATTTCACTAGCACTTCAGTCATTTATTTTATCTGTAGTTGCATTGTGTCTCCAAAATTATTTGGGTTTAGAGAATCTCCATAAATTGTATTTAATTTCACAGTTTCACTGATACGGCTTTTTGTTTCACTATTTTCAGTCCTCTAAAACTTTTCTTTTTGACTTAGCATTTTGTTATTAGCATGATTTTATTTGTGACCAATAGAGCAGTCCTTAAGACAAGCAGAATTAAAGTAAATGACATTTATATCTTAGAAGAACCAAAGAAATACATAGTTATCATTTTAGTGGAGTTACAGATTTCTGGTCATTGAGGGAAGAATTACACAAAGCTATGATTTAAACTCAGGAACAGGCTCTACAACACCTGCTCTTTTTGAAAGTTATGGAATCATGTTATGAACACTATTAACAGGGTTCAGCCTTCAGGTTACCCTTAGGGTTAAGAAGAAGAATCAGTGGAGTGATCTGGAAAGAAGCTTTCTTGGTGCAGTAGGAATCCTCAGTGCTCTAGGGTAGAACACCACTGTGGTTTGGGTGGACATAATATTTCCTCACTGGAAAGAATTAGAATTAAATATTAAAAATGATAAGTAAATAAACCCCGATAATTTACACTTTTAAGTTTAGAACAATCTATGTATATTTAAGTACTACTTGGAGAGTTTAAGAATTTGATATATCTAGGTATCTGGAAAACTGTGATTCCAATTTATAAAAAGTTAATTGGTTTAATTGATTTAGACCTCAGAGGGATAGTATAATTTTACTTGGATTATAAGCAATAATTGGATAAGAAAAGAACTTAATTTTACCCATTTTTATAAATTTAATTTAGTAGACATATAAGAATTATGTACGATAGGATGTTTGTTTGATAATCAGGTAAAGCACAAAAATTAAATGTATTAAATTACTGTTACAATTTCAAATGCTTAAAAGATTATTTAAGTTGTATAAATGCTATGAAAAGTGATTACTGACCTCTTCTGGATTTGTAAATGCAATAATAAGATTTATTATTAAGCCTGAAATCTTAAGAAAGAACAAAACTTTTTAGATTATAATTTAAAACATAAAGGAAAACAGAACAGGCTTTGAACAATCTTTTTAGGGCATGAAAGTCACCTCTAGGAATATCATAAAACTCCTATGAACATTTTTCTTCTGTTTTTTTCTATCATCCTACAGTTGCTCTTGGCACCAATACTTTCTTTTTCTTTTCGTATAAAAATACCATGCCCTTTTAAACTAAAGGAAAAGGTGATACTAAATAATAATTTGTAAAATATTTTGTAGATTGAAAATGAAAATTTGCTTTTTTTGAAAATCTCTCATGTGGTCATCTACTAGTATTATGGATATTTGCCTATAACACGTGCAGAAACCTCCCTCTCATGCCATAAAAGCAACGGTAGTAGCAATGACCCATGAAAATAACACCAAAATGGTATAGAATTCACTCTTCTGCATGAGTAAGGCAAAAGAACAATAAACATGTGGCTGAATGGTTTTTTTTAATCCTTGGATTCTTAAAGTTGCTTCATCCTTGAGATAATGGTCTTCAATCTCTTTTGTATAAACGTTGCAAATGACAGAAGACGATCTTTCCTAATCCAAACATCCTTGACACTGAGATGGCCAGTGTGGGGTTTCTGAGTCCGTCTGGAGCAGAGAGGCTCTAACAGGGCTCTGCAAGCCCTCAATCTTCTGTAGATGCTCTGAGTGGACAGGCTGGGCTCCCTTCTTCAGCCAGAGTGGATTCACTTCTATTTCTTTTATAGACTGGAAATTTGGTCGGATTTCATTTGGAGAGTGGTTTCCACAGCTTTGCAGGTTTTGAAAATTACTGGGCCACAGTGTGTTTTTTCTAGAAACAGTGGCAACACTGTGTGAGTGAACACACATTATCCTAAAGATGGCAAGTCCCAGCAGGAAAAATAGAAATTACATGAGGAGATGGTTGTGGGACCATTGATCTGTTTTTCTAAAAAGTAAAGAACTTCACAAACACTGATTTGGGGAGGTTACTAGACCTTTAGCCAAACTGTGGGGGAACCCCCTTATTTACTTATTTCATTTAGAAATGGGATCATATTGTTTTGCTTGTTTAATTAAAGACTCTCCCATGCTTTTATTCAGAAAAACATTCAGAAGTCTCATTTTATTTGGCACCAAGGATGCACTATACCACTGTGAACCTGCAGGTTAGCTGAGGTTACTAATGCGGCAGAACAAACACTTTTATGCCTTCTTTCCTAGAACTCAACTACTACTGAGGCTAAAGTAACAAAAGAGAGCTTTTAGAAATTTAACTCAAAACTGGGAGGGAGACAGAGACTCAGAATAAAACACTGACAAACTACTAGCAGGAGGTTTTGGTTTTGCTCATGTGTGTGTGTTTATAGTGCTAAAGTTCTTGCTGGTTTTTAGATACTTTATTTTGTGGCCCTGCAGTCAGACTATCATGGGGTCTCTGATGCTACCCCACTCTACCCTCAAAGGCATGAAGGACCTTTCCCCCTGCCCCCTGCTCCATTTTATCCATCGGTAGATCCTCTAATGGCTGAGAATGACCCACAACTCAAGCCAGAGGTTGGATATAAAAGGAGGCAAGGCAGGGAATGAAATAAAAAGGTTAAAGATGACTAAGGGCGGGTGTTTAAGGGGGAAGGAGACATAGGGGGAGGGTCACAGGGTAATAAGTGGTGATCTGAGTCATGTGACATGCCCAGGCCTCTAGGATCATGACCTTGTGGCTAAGGATTTCCAAAACCTACTCCTCCTTAACTGGAACAAGGAAGGATCCTTTCAGCGAAGAACTGAGTAAACATTCTTCAGGATTCCAAGTGAGTAAAATTACTGCATAACACTCAAGTGGTATTTTGGGGAAAATTTGAACCATAATCTTAAGATTTGGCAGAAATGCAGGCATGATTCCCCTCTCTGGGCTTTTATTTCATTGTTAAAAAATCATAATGACATGGAAATTTAGGGACACTAAGAGTCCAGCTGAAAGGATTATATGAAGGATTATATGGTCTCTTATTTTCCTTTTGAAATTCAAGTCTAAGTAATATTCATGGCATTCGGTCCCATCACTTCATGGCAAATAGACAGGGAAACAATGGAAATGGTGACAGACTTGATTTTCTTGGGCTCCAAAATCACTGCAGATGATGACTGCAGCCATGAAACTAAAAGATGCTTGCTCCTTGGAAGAAAAGCTATGACAAACCTAGACAGCATATTAAAAAGCAGAGACATTACTTTGCCAACAAAGGTCCATCCATCAAAGCTATTGTTTTTCCAGTAGTCATGTATGCATATGAGAGTTGAACCATAAAAAAAGCTGAAGGCCGAAGAATTGATGCTTTTGAACTGTGGTGTTGGAGAAGACTCTTGAGAGTCCCTTGACTGCAAGGAGATCCAACCAGTTAATCCTATGGGAAATCAACCCTGAGTATTCATTGGAAGGACTGAGGCTGAAGCTGAAACTCAAATACTTTGGCCACCTGATGAGAAGAACTGACTCATTTGAAAAGACCCTGATGCTGAGAAAGATTGAAGGCAGGAGGAGAAGGGGACAACAGAAGATGAGATGGTTGGATGGTATCACCGACTTGATGGACATGAGTTTGAGCAAGCTCCGAGAGTTGGTGATGGACAGGGAAGCCTGACATGCTGCAGCCCATAGGGTCACAAAGAGCTGGACACGACAGAGCAACTGAACTGAACTGATACAACTAAGGAAACTGAGGCTTAGAAAGGCTGACTAACTTATACAAGGTCAAAGTGAGTGATAGAGGAGGCAGGTAAAACTGTGTACGTCTGAGGTCACTGCCTATGCTCATATCAGCTGGTATGATCATCTGCTTGGTATATATAGTAGGAAAGCATGAGCTTTCTGCTATGCTCATTTTTTACCATCAGCCTGCTTATGAACTTTTATTTCCTTCCCTTTTCCTAAGCTAAGTGTCATGAGATATGAATCATAAATCACATGAAGAGCCAAGGAAAGGCAATATTCAGGGTTCAATTCCAGAATGTCTGCCCCTTCCACCACCATCAAAAAGTATACAGACAATAAATGCTGGAGAGGGTGTGGAGAAAAGGGAACATTCTTGCACTGTTGGTGGGAATGTAAATTGATATGGTCACTATGGAAGACGGTATGGAGATTCCTTTAAAAACTAGGAATAAAGCCACCATATGACCCAGCAATCCCACTCCTAGGCATATACTGTGAGGAGACCAAAATTGAAAAAACATGTATCCCATTGGTCATTGCAGCACTTTTTGCAATAGCTAGGACATGGAAGCAACCTAGATGTCTGTTGGCAGATGAATGGATAAAGAAGTTGTGCTACATATACACAATGGAATATTACTCAGCCACAAAAGGAACACATTTGGTCAGTTCTGACGAGGTGGATGAACCTAGAACCTATTATACAGAATGAAGTGAGTCAGAAAGAGAAAGATAGATATCGTGTTCTAATGCACATAAAAGGAATCTAGAAAAATGGTTCTGAAGAATTTATTTACAGATCAGCAATGGAGAAACAGACACAGAGAATAGAGTTGTGGACACGGGGAGAGGGGAGGAGAGGGTGAGATGTATGGAAAGAGCAACACGGAAACTTATATTACCAAATGTAAGATAGACAGCCAACGGGAATTTGCTGTATGTCTCAGGAAACTCAAACAGTGGCTCTGTATCCACTTAGAGGGGTGGGATGGGGAGGTAGATGGGAGGGAGGTTCAAAAGGGAGGGGATATATGTATACCTATGGCTGATTCATGTTGAGGTTTGACAGAAAACAGCAAAATTCTGTAAAGCAATTATCCTTCAATAAAAAAAAGTAAATTAAAAAAAAAAGTCCGCTCCTTCCAGATCCATGCCCCCCACAGTCACCCTTGCTTGTTCTGTTTACATGCCTCCCCCTTCTAGCTTCCCAGACCCTGAAGAAAGCCTCTATTCACTCACTGGGCACCTGTGCAGAGCCTTGAGGGGTGGGTGGCTGCTGTCAGGACACAAATCCATTGCTCAACATTCATTCCAAATGGGACTTCACTTCTGGCAAAGCCCATACGGCCTGACCATATGTATGGGTGTCTTGATAGCAAACATATTTTTAAAACAAATATGTGAGCATCGTTTTCTTTCCTTAGCTGTCTTATGTTACAGTCATAGCAGGTGGCATAATGGTGGCATCTAGTTCAAAAATAATGCTGTTGCCTTTTTTTCTCTTTGAGGTTGTCATGTATTTGCTTTGATGGTGGCTTGCTAAGGAGGGTATTGTTGAAAAACAAAGGCTTTCAAGTCAGGGAGAGGTGGCTCTAAATTCTAGCTTTATTATTCACTTGTTTAAAAATATGTATGTAAGTGTTGGGATAAAGCAATGAATAAAACAAGGACTACTCCCCTCAAAGAGCATTTGAGGGGAATGAGATGGACATTAAACAAGATAAATGAGAAAAAAATACAGTATGTTAGCTGGTGAAAAGTGCTAAGGAGACAAAGCAAGGAGGGGATAGAAAATGTTAAAACTAACTAGTAGGGGGCAGGTAGGGGAGGGATGGATTGGGAGTTTGGGATTAGCAAATGCAAACTATTGTATACACGTATATGTATACACGTATAACTGAATCACTTTTCTGCACACCATAAACACAACATTGTAAATCAATTCTGTATTGATAGAGTAGTATTTTTAAAAAACTGTGTAGTCACAAATGTTGTATATTAATGCATGAGTATGGATTCTAGAAGGATGGTACTGATGAACCTGTTCGCAGGGCAGCAGTGGAGATGCAGACATGGAGAACAGACTGTGGGCACAGTGTGGGAGGGAGAGAGTGGGGCGAACTGAGAGAGCAGCATGCAAACATATACACTGCTATATGTAAAACAGATAGCCAGTGGGAATTTTCTGTGTGACATGGGGCGCTCACCAGTGCTCCATGACAACCTGGAGGGGTGGGATGGGGTGGGAGACGGGAGGGAGGATCCGGAGAGTGGGGACACGTGTCTGCCTGTGGCTGATTTACGTTGCTGTGTGGCAGAGACCAGCACAGTGTGGTAAAGCAATTATCTTCTAATTTATAAAAAAGTAACCATTAAAAAAACCCTGTCTAGTCAGGAAATATTTAACTGAGAAAATACCATTTGAGACAGATTTGAAGGAGGTGAGACATTGGATGTGTATGCGTTAGTTTGTGTGATACTAGTAAAGTGAAAGTGAAAGTTTCTCAGTTGTGTCTGACTCTGTGAAACTCTCCAGGCCAGAATCCTGGAGTGGGTAGCGGTTTCCTTCTCCAGGGGATCTCCCCAACCCAGGGATCAAACCCAGGTCTCCCTCACTGCAGGCGGATTCTTTACCAGCTGAGCCATGAGGGAAGCCCAAGAATACTGGAGAGGGTAGTCTGTCCCTTCTCCAGTGGATCTTCCTGACCTAGGAACTGAACCAGGGTCTCCTGCATTGCAGGCGGATTCTTTACCAGCTGAGCTACCAGGGAAGCCCAATATTAGTAAAGATTAGATATTAGTAAAAGTTACCTAAGTGTCCACATGCTTGATTTCCTCAGCTCTGAAATGGGAACAAAAGCTACCTGGTTGATTTGTTCTGAGGATCTGGCCCGGCCACTGACTAGGAGTATGACAACAGCTATTATTACTGTATCCATCATCATCACCATCACCAGCAGCAGCATAGTCATTATAAATAGCCACTTGCTGGAACTAGAAATAGGTTATTTATATGTTTATTATCCCCAAACGACCTGGCTAAGGAAACTCGGATGATAGTTTACTTCTGAAGACTGAATGAAGTACTCTAGCGCTGGGAGAGGGTCACGTGGGTTAAATATTTCTATCAAGCAGAGACTTGGCAGGAAATAAAGGTCCCCTTCAGTTGGATAATTCGAGGGCAAGAGAGCCTGGGGAGCGGTGCATTGGGCCAGTCTCCCAGGGAACAGAGCAGGTGGAGATGGCTGGTGGAGAGGACCAGAGGGGCCACAGAACATTCTTTGTAAGGCTGAAGGGCAAATTAATCCTAATTCCCAGGTTTCACTGGGAGCCTCATCATCACCATCATTCTCTGTATTGAGAACAAGCAACTTGAGTTCTCTCCTTCATCACATGTTCTTTTAATCATATTTGTTGTTCTCCTTTGGGTTGATCTTCTTACCACAGGCGAAGTCCAAGGTTTGCTTGGGGGTTTCAAAAGAAAACTAGATGAAATAAAAAATAAAACCCAGTTGTATGTAAAACCAGAGACCGTAAGACAACCTAGCCAATTTCTATCCAGAGTCAGGCACTGGAGACAAGGGTGAAACACTCAGCTTGTCACTCATCAACGTGAAATAGGCCAGGCCAGAGGGGTCCTGACCAAGACCACAGGAGTTTCGCCGTTTAATATTTTAAAAGAAGTTTAAGCCATGATATTAATTAGAAGAGTCAGATATGAAACCAAATACAATGTTAGTCGTAAAATATATGTATATGAATTGAAAGTGAAAGTTGCTCAGTCGTGTCCAACTCTTTTCGACCCCATGGCCTATACAATCCATGGAGTTCTCTAGGCCAGAATACTGGAGTGGGTAGCTATTCCCTTCTCCAGGGAATATTCCCAACCCAGGGATCAAACCCAGGTCTCCCTCACTGCAGGTGGATTCTTTACCAGCTGAGCCACAAGGGAAGCCCAAGAATAGGGGAGTGGGTAGCCTATCCCTTCTCCAGAGCATCTTCCTGACCCAGGAATCAAACCAGGGTCTCCTGCATTGCAGGCGGATTCTTTACCAGTTGAGCTATCAGGGAAGCCAATATGCATTGAAACGAGACTAAAAAGAAATAAACTATTTCCACTATTTGTGTCTGTAGATGGTGATGATTTTTTTCTTAACCCCTTTTGTATTTTTCTAGGTTTCATCAATGAACATGGATTTTCTTTTTAATTTAGAAAGATGGTAATGATGATCCTATACACAAGGCAGCAAAAGAGACACAGATGTAAAGAAAAGACTTTCGGACTACGTGGGAGAAGGCAAGGGTGGGATGATTTGAGAGAATAGCATTGAAACATGTATCTTACCATAAGCAAAATAGAGGACCAGTGCAAATTCGATGCATGAAGCAGGGCACCCAAAGCTGGTGCTCTGGGACAATGCAGAAGGATGGTGGGGAGGAAGGTGGGAGGGAGTTCAGGATGGGGGGACACATGTGTACCTGTGGGTGATTCATGTCGATGTATGACAAAAACCACCACAACATTGTAAAGAAATTATCCCCCAATTAAAATAAATTAAAACAAACAAAAAACCAGTGAGTTATTTTTCTTTAAAGATTTCTCTTTCTAATAAAGGGAAAATTGTTTCCTATAATTCACATCTCTGCTTAAAACTTCAATAATAGTTACAACCTTCATTTTTGGAAAATTCTCATCTCAGATTATTAAAAAAAGAGACTCACTAAACTGATTATTTTCCTTTTTTAAGATTATTATTTTACAAATTATTTTTAAAAAGAGCATGCTAAGTAGTTTAAATATTTCCTCTATACTGGTTTAATCTGTTCAGTGCTTATAATAGTAGTGTTAGTCACTCAGTTGTGTCGACTCTTTGTGACCCCATGGATTATAGTCCACCAGGCTCCTCTGTCCATGGAGTTCTCCAGGCAAGAATACTGGAGCAGGTTACCATTCCCTTCTCCAAGTTAGTGCTTATATCTAACACAAAGGTATACTTCGGGAGCTTCAGTCCATGGATTTCAAATTCATCTTCACCAGCTACTAAAATTCTTAGACTGTAGATTTTTTATTTTACAATTTTATCATTTTCTATTGTAGATTTACAGTAGATGATTGTAAGACATTAAATATAATTTAATTGATAATCATTTCCTTATACTGCATTAACTACAGAGTGGATCTAGAGAGATCACTGTTTCAGCTTTTTTTCTTTACTTTGCACTAATTCTGTTCAGGTCAACAAACTATTTCTGAGCAGTTGGCAGTGTGCCTGGCACTAAGTTAGGTGTTGGGGATGCAGAGAAGAAAAGACAAGCTGCCTGCTCTTAAAGAGAAGTAGCAATGAAGACGGACGTGCAAGGAGATGATTTCAGTCCCGCGTGGTGAGTGCACGTGGTGTTCAAGACAGTACCTCTTCAGTGGAACTGTGCTCCCCTTCTAAAGGGACCAGCTTCTTGCAAGTTGCCAAGAAGCTGCAAGCTGTCTTTGGTAGTGGAATGCAGAAGGTAGACAGTGAAGAATAAAACTATCCTAAAGAAATTTGGGTTTCATTTTGAAAAACGTAGAATGCTCTGGAGATGGGCTGTTTTGGTGTGGCTGAACGACGGCAGGTGATGAGCAGTAGCGCAAAGGATGCAGGTGGAGCTGGTACTCAGGTGGGATGTGCTGGTTAGGTCAAAGGCAGATCATCGTGGGGTCTGCTCTACTTGGTTGGGGCTTGTGGTGTACCACTCACTAAGCATTTTGACTACCTTCCCTGCATGGAAGATGTATGTGTACCCTGAATAGCTATGTCAGGGGACAGATACTTTTTTCATTGTTCTCTTAAAACTGTTTATGTTTAGGCACTGAGCATAAATTCTTATAATGGAATGATGTGATAATTTTTAGCCCAGTATGACTTAATTTGGGGGCTTAGATTTGCAATACTTGATTGCATTAGAATAATCCAGGAATTGACATCACACACTGCTCTATTTAAAACAGATAACCAACAAGGACCAGAGCAGGGAACTCTGCTGAATACTCTGTAACAACCTAAATGGAAAACGAATTTGAAAATGAATAGATACATGTGTATGTATAATGATCAGTTTGCTGTACATCTGAAACTAATACAACATTGCTAATTAACTACAATTCCATGGCACCCCACTCCAGTACTCTTGCCTGGAAAATCCCATGGACGGAGGAGCCTGGAAGGCTGCAGTCCACGGGGTCGCTGAGGGTCCAACACGACTGAGCGACTTCACTTTCACTTTTCACTTTCATGCATTGGAGAAGGAAATGGCAACCCACTCCAGTGTTCTTGCCTGGAGAATCCCAGGGACGGGAGAGCCTGGTGGGCTGCCATCTATGGGGTCGCACAGAGTCGGACACGACTGAAGTGACTTAGCAAGCAAGCAATATTAAATAAAAATTAAAAAAATAAGTGACACTGAAAAGAAAAAAAAAAGAATGGTTCACCGTGTAGACCATCTTTTTACAAACAGTCTTCAGGAAATTTTTGGTAAATTTTACCTGGATATATAACCCAATTTTAATCCTTTTGACATAATTAAATCATTATCCCTAAACCTATAAATGCTTTAAAAAAACTTTAATCTTTTATAATCATATGAAGTTTGCCTTAAGAAACCTCTCTTTACTGCTTATAATAAGAGCCCCTAAATATTTTAAAAGCTTCTTTGTCTGGTAAAATGGGAAGTCCAGATTCCAAACCTATGAAAACTTTGCCAGGCTGTCCAGCTGTCCCGGCCACTCTTTTAGAATCCTAAAAGTTGTCTGAGATCTGGAGGAGATCTGAAACAACTGGGGCTCAAAGTGCCGTGGAAATCACAGATTGGCCACACTTGACTCTGGTTTCATCCTGTCACAATTACTGTAAACCATTCCTGTCAGCCGAAGGCTGAAGTCTCAGCTGACTTTCCACAGACGCAAACCATGGTAATGACTTTTTCTGCCAATTCTCCATCCTAAGTTAATAAGTGAGAAATTTTAGGGCCCCTGGGGTATTATTCTCTATTTAGGAGTGAAAATGGCTTTTTATCTGCCACCTCTGCCTGGCCTCCCCCACCCCCATTCCTCTCTTCCTAGAACAAAGATTTAGACCACCAGGATTGCAGTACTAGTTACAATATCAACACTGATAAGAAACTTAATTAGCAGAAGGGAAAAATGTAGTAGTAAAGATGAAAGGAAAGCCTCCAAGCTTTGGAAATGCTTAGGTAATAGCTAATATTTGTAAAGCCATCCACAGTTTACTCAGCTGCTTGACATGCATAACCACCTTATTTAATCCTTGCACCAGTCCTGACAGGTGGTTGCTAATCTCATCTTTACAGGTAAGGTAAAATGGAGCAGTTAAATCCAGCCAGCGGCAGTCATCGTCCCCTCAGACCCAACTCCCTTGATCATGACACACTTTATGCAGAACCATAGCTGCCTCATGGACCATGGGCACCAGTCCTGAGGAGGCCAACCCAGCTTTAGCCAAAGGAGAATGTCTGATCAGACAGAGCATGGAATGTAGAAAGTATGGTGCTGTGAAGAGGTGGGAGAACGTGCAGGCTGATGGGCTCTGAGAATGGTAACCATCACTGAAGTCTGTGTCCTGGCATCAGACACAGCACATTCACTGACCAGCACCCTTACAAGGATTAAGGATGGTGATGCACTCTGTGATGAGCATAGCAGGAAGCCACCAGTCCTATGGGGCCTTTATCAGACCCCAGCGGGAGCTGAGGCTGGCAGATTGGGGCCACCCTGACCAGTGCTCTGATTTGGGTACTGGCATTAGTGAAACCATACACTGGACCTTACACACTCAAAGCCCATAAGTACATTAAGAACAACCAACTCTGTTTCGCAGAGTTCCAGGGAAACCACAGATGTGGAAACAACTTGCTGACAGCCCCATGGACTGAGCATCGCACAGACACAGGCACGGGGAGGGACTAGAACAACCACGGCAGGTGGAAAATCCACCCGTCTAACCTATGGACCCTCCCCAGATTTGCACATGGAACTCATGAGGAGGCAAGAAGAACTGTACCTCTGCAGAGAACTCTTGAAACTTACAAATTACTTTCCACCAATCACTTCCCAGCCCATCCCCCTCTTCCATGATAAATATCCCACTCAACAGGTGATGGGGAGAGAGATCTGACTATTGCCTCCTGTCTCCTTGTTTGGCCACCCTGCAATAAAGCCTTTTCCTCTGTCCGCAAAACACCGTTGCCTTGGTGTTTGGTCTTTCTGTTTCCCAGCAGGCAACAAGTCCACTTGCTTAGTTACATTAGGTAGAGGAAGCAGCTATGGCTGAACCACAGTCTGGTACAGAGGAAACCTAGGAGACAAATAATCTGACAGTGTCTTCTTGCCAAAGCCCAGTGAGAAGTCAGAGGTCACAAGAACCTGGGTGAATCCATCTCTATAGCTCTGCTTTCCAGGGCACAAAGCAGGCTGAGGTGAATGGAAAGTGGACAAAGCGCAGGCAGGAAAAATAGAGAATATCTAAGACAGAGGCAGTTTTAAGACTAATGTCATGTTATCCTGCCCTTGAAGACTCCATTTCCTGGTAAGAACTTGAAAGAGGCAAGTGAGACTTCAGGATTCTTCCTTCTTTTTTTCCTAACTCCCACTTCCTTATCTCAAACAGTTGACTATCTGGAAATTGCTAGATGCTTTGGGGGATTGAACATAAAGGTAAATGCAAATTGCTGGTAGTCCACTAGAAGAAATCCATGTTATGATGATAATGTAGACTGGCATTCAACATTCATCCCACTTTCTTTCAAGCATGCCTTTTTATACTACAAAGCCTGAAAAGTGAAATAAAAGCAAAAGAAAAACTGCATTTCCCAGATTCTATTGCAACTAGGTTCTGGATGTGACCTAGATTCAAGCACCCATATGCTCTTGAGGGAAATTAAGAAAGCACAAGTAAACTAGAATCTGTAGCATCTTCTCTGTGACCATGGTCATTGAGTTGTTGGTCTTGGGTGTTTAGAGATGGAGTCCCTGGCATCTATTCTGCTGGTGCAGTTTGCAGCCAAAATGGTGTGGTTCTAGGGCTGGGACAGCCCCCAGATCCTAGTGACTTCCTGATCACAGTGGCTTCCCAGTCATGGCAGTGGGGATGTAATTCAAGAGTCAGTGGTTTTTTGATCACAGAGGAGGCAGCAGCAAATTTAGTGGGTTGGCTCTGCTATGTGGTTCAATCTAAAATTTTTTTTCTTTCATCCTCCTAACAATTTGGCAAGTCATTTAATATCCTACAAAAGATTTCTTCCTGCTTAAACTACATTCTGTCTTTGCAATTAAACTTTGATTGCTACAGAAATAAATGAAAATGCAAAGTAGAGAAGGGTAAGCACTGCTACAGTACTATGCAAATCTCGAAAGAACTAGACATTAGGCTTATGTTATGGAGATATAGAGAAAATTTTCCTTCATGGAATCTGAGACCTCTTGACAAACTCATGGAATGAGTTTTCCTTTTCCAGAGAAGCAGATGAAATTAACAGACACTGTGACTATTGTCTATTATATTTAATAAAGCACACAAGTCTGTGTATCTATTCCCAGAGATGGGCTCCAAGTCTGTATGAGGAAAGAGAAATACTACATGTTCAAATCCCCTGGCAATAGCCCCTTTCAATTTTAGAAATCAGACTTGCTTGCTTTTTAAGTGTCTGTTAAAAAATTTTTTTAAATGTTTGTCAGAAACTTCAATAATGCTATTGAAATTAAATTTCTTCTCTGAGGGAAACAATAAAAGGAATCAGGGCATTTCACTGTCTACTTCTGTTACTGTTACCAATTGGTGTTGCATAGCAAAATACCCCCAAATTTAGTGACTTAAAATAATAATCATTTTATTGCATATCATGATTATTTTGGTCATAAATTTGAACTGGGCTCAGCTAGGTGATTTTTCTGTTCTAAATAACATTGATGGAGGTGACTTGGTAATATTTAGGTAGTAGAAAGACTGGATTAAAGGGTACAAAATGGCTCCTGGTCCGGACGACTGGGGGGTTGGGCTGTCTACTCGAGCACCTGTACTTGGCCTCAGAGTAGTCAAATTCTTACCTACTGCATTAGGGCTCCAAGAGAAGTCGTCCAGTGAACAAGGGAAAGCTGCATGACCTTAACAATCTAGCCTCAGAAGTTATGCAGCAACACTTCTGTGTTGCTTTATTTGTCCAAGTAGTCACATATCCATCCATATTCAAAGAGTGGGGACTTAGATGCTACTTTTAGATGGGAGGAGTGTCAAAACATTTGCAGGAAGGCTTTGGAAATATCCCAATCCCCCTACGTCACTCTGCTTTACCTGTGTCTCTAGGAAAATCCCCCATTGCTAAGCCATGCTAGAGTGGTCTAACCACTTGAAGAATCTCACCTTTAAATCAAGGACTAGAAGTAAAAAAGGTATGGGTACTCCTAACGTTGTGTTTAATAGGGAATTAAGAGTGAAGTTTTTTAGCTGGCTTGTTGATGTCTTCCCATTTTCATTGCATTAAGTGAGGAAAGAAGCTCACTTTTCACAGTCCTTAGGATGGCATGTATCAAAGCAGAAACTTGGGCACATAAGAGTAAAGTGTTGCTATAGTGATGAGTTAAAAGTATGTTCCCAAGATCAAGACCAAAGCCCAGGTTCTATAACTGGATCATAACATCAAAGCAGATTGAGTATCAGTACCTATTTCCGTCTGTGTCACCTGAGTAAGATTATTTTCATATCCTCCTGGGTAACTACAAGGTTTTAGAACCAACAAGGCTCAGCATGGTCTTGTGTCCTTTGCTTCTGGGCCAGGACACAGGGTTGTTCAGCAAGCTGTTGATTCTCAATAGTCAACACTGATGAACATACATTTGTTGAGTAGATACTTTGTGCCAGGCACTGCACAGGTTCCAGGGTAGCTGTAGAGAATCAGATATTGTCTTTGCCCTGCAGGGGCTCAAGTCTAATGGAGGAGACAGATGAACAAACAAATAACCATAATATCATGTGAAAAAAATCATATAATTTAATTCAGGGCTAAATGGATGAGGAGTACAGAGAAAGGAGTAATCAGTTTTAAATCCTGACATAAAAGCTAACATTTCAGGTAAGTTTTTTTAGGTAGAGAAGGTAGAAGGAGCCTCTTGGATAGAAGAATCACCCTGTGAACAGTGTGGACTGTGTTACAGTACCTGTTATTTACAGGGAACACCAAAGAATTGATGGTTTTGAATTGTGGTGCTGGAGAAGACTCTTGAGAATTTCTTGGACAGCAAGGAGATCAAGCCAATCATTCCTAAAGGAAATCAACCCTGAATATACATTGAGAAGACTGATGCTAAAAGCTGAAGCTCCAATACTTTGGCCACCTGATGAGAAGCGCCAACTCACTGGAAAAGACCCTGATGCCAGGAAAGATTGAGGACAGGAGGAGAGGGCAACAGAGGATGAGATGGGTGTATGGCATCACGAACTCAGCGGATGTGAGTTTGAGCAAACTCCAGGAGGTGGTGAGGGACAGGGAGCCTGGCATGCTGCAGTCCATGAGGTCACAAAGAGTCGGACATAACTTAGAGACTGAACAACAACAGCAACAATTTACAGGGATTAATGGGTAGTCCTGTGAGATTGGAGTATGGATTCTAGGAATGGAGGAGGGAGTGAGACATAAAGCTGGAAGGAAAATTCTGGCTGGTCTTTGTATTTCAGGCTGAGGAGTTGGAAGTTTTACCCATAGAAAATACTGAAGGATGCGAGAGGGTAGAAAATGTGGAGAGACACAAAAGCAATACTAGCTATTTTTAATTAGATAAGCCAAAATTTGTCCCACTCCTTGGAGTTTTGTCATCTTTGATATTTTGGAAAATCTCCACTGAAGCCAGGCTCCAAATGGAAATTTTAGACTTTCTCTTGTGTTTCTATTTCTTTTAAAGTTTAAAACTCTATAATTGCTGCCATGTTCCATCCATTTAAGACAAGATTACCTACTAAAAATAATCTGAAAGGCAAAGAGCATGGCTTAGCCAGTTTCTCTGTCATGTCCCTCACTACAAAGTAAAGGCTAGATCAACAAACATACAAAATCCTTTTTGTTCCCGGCAGAAGAATTAAATGGTCAACTTTGTGTTGATGGAATTTTTTTTCCTACACATGGTACAAGCCATCTCTCAGAGGCAAATCAGTCAAATCACGTCTTGAAACCACCCATACATATTTGTGCAGCCAGAAGTGAGAGGTGTGGGTGGCAGGGGATTGTAGGTGACTCAGTATATCTGGCATCTCGGTCAGAAGTTTCTCTCGGCTGATGGCAGAGGTATCGCTGCCATAATAGGTGCTGCTTATGAACTGCCACCAAATCATTGTGTGTGCTGTTTGAGATCTGTTTTCAGGTTAGTCAACCTGTAAGATGATGCAGGTTTTTAAGTTTTTTCCCGTTCACTCAGCAGGGATGGCCTTCCAGACTTGTTCTCCTGCTAGCGCCTTAGGTATCTGACTCAGGTTACTTGCAGCAAGTCTGCCTAGGAGTTTCGATCTCCCAGGTATTGGCACAAACCACTGGACATTTTAAAATTTTTAAGTAGCTCAATCACAGGTGTAGCAAGACACCCAACGTGTGTTAGTTGCTCAGTCATGTCCTATTCTTTCAGACCCCGTGGACTGCAGCCCACCAAGCTCCTCTGTCCATGGGATCCTCCAGGCAAGAATACTAGAGTGGGTTGCCATGCCCTTCTCTAGGGGATCTTTCTGACCCAGGGATCGAACATGAGTCTCCTGCATTACAGGCAGATTCTTTACTGTCCCTGGTGGCTCAGAATCCACCAGGGACAGTGGTGGATCCACTTGCAATGCAGGAGACTCAGGTATTCTTGCACTCCAATATTCTTGCCTGGAGGATCCCATGGACAGAGGTACCTGGAGGGCTACAGTCCATGGGGTCACAAAGAGTAAGACACAACTGAGCGACTAACACATATACCCAGTGTGGCGAACACTAATTTTCCTCCCCTAATCCCCTTTAAGTGAAGCTGCCACACAGATGGGCGCTATTTCAATGACTATTGTGTCTTTCCAGCTGGGGCTGTACCCAGTTGCCTCGCGCAGGTCTTTGTCTGGGGACGCTCTACCTGCTTGGCCCTTATGAGTAAGGAACACAGATATTACTGGGAACAAATAGGCAAACTGGTGTAAGGGCCAAGGAGATTCAAAGAAGGAGGGGGCACCAACCCTCTTTCCTTAATGTTAATATTATACCTCCAAGGGTTTAAACTGGTCTCATGTCAAGGCCATCAAGCTGGAGGGCACTCAATCCTGAAGAGAAACCAGTGGAAAAGGCAGTCTGGTCTAGTGGTTGAGATTTTCCCCAGGGCTTGGTTGTCATGGGAGAGGTCCACCTGTGGCTAAGGTTACAGACCCTCCTTTCCCAGCCACTCTGTCACTGCTGGTGGCCCTGGGAAAGTAACAGAGAGTGAGTGCAAGCTGAAAGAGCTGTGGAACTAAAGAGCTATAATATGGAAGTTAGGCCCGCTTCTTCATTTTGCACCCATCTTCCTGCTTCCTTCAAAGAAAGTATTACCTATGCCTTTATCATCAAAGCAGAGGCTCTGAGCAGAGTGTGGGACTGCCTCTTTTTCTTGGGGGTGGGGCTTTATAATTTATTTCTTTATCTACCTACTTACCTACCTATGTATTTACTTATTTTTCAGTACTCTTACAAAGATCTTTATCATATGTGTTCTTAAACACTTCTCTACATGCATTATAGCATGTCCATTGAATTGGACCACCTCTTCTTGTAGGAACCTCAGTAACAGCTGCAGAAAAGGCACAAATCCAGTGCACAACCAAGCATATTCTCTGTGAGGCAACGGGATAGGTATTAAATTGAATAACCCCCTGGGGCTTTTGGCTTATAAAGAAAAAACTCTACAAGGGAAGAAATCATTCCAGTATTACGTGAGGCTTTGAGTTATTAATTTGAATAGTAAAAGAGGATATATTGTACAACAAAGGGAATATAGCCAATATTTTATAATAACTATAAATGGAATATCAGCTTTAAAAACTGTGAATCACTATACTGTACATGTGTAACTTACATAATATTGTACAGCAACTATGCTTCAACTAAAAAGTCTTTTAAAGTAAAAAGAAAAAGTGTATACTCTTATTTTGCACTCTGATGGTGATGGCAAGATGCATCGGTTATAATATAAACTACTTAAACCATAAGAAACATTGTAGGATTCAAATGAAAGGAAATGAGATTATTGGAACAAAGATTTTGAAACTCCGTGTTCTTAAGCACAGAGGTCTTAAGCATGGATTCTTTCTAAGATGTTGAACAGTTCGAATTCAGGAGTTGTATGGGTGGTGTGTTCTCTAAAGAATGTGTATTTTTTATATATGATCCTACACCTCTTAGACTAATCAGTGGATTTTCCCCATTGGTGGGCCAAGAGGAGAAAGACAGCTTTTAATAGGGTGATTTACCTCATATATACTTAGCAACCTCATGGAGATCAAAGAGGCTAAATGGGTTTCAAATATTTATTCATGTGTTAAATCCGACTGAGATGCTCAAATTCACTTCTTTCTCTTCATGTAAGTGAAAGGATAGCTAATAATAATAATGAACACTAGTTTTTATTTAGCACTTATTATGTCAATCACTATGCTAAGGATTTCATGGGCCATCTCACTTAGTTCTACATTAGACTTTACTTTCTAGACATAAAAAGTTATTCTCCCAGGGCGCTCTGGGCTGGTGCACTGGGACGACCCTGAGGGATGGGATGGGGAGGGACATGGGAGGGGCTTTCAGGATGGGGGACACACGAACACCCATGGCTAATTCATGTCAATGTAAGGCAAAAACCACTACAATATTGTAAAGTAATTAGCCTCCAGTTAAAATAAATTAATTAAAAAGAAAAAAGAATAAAAAGGAACACATTTGAGTCGGTTATAATGAGGTGGATGAACCTAGAACCTATTATACAGAGTGAAGTGAGTCAGAAAGAGAAAGATAAATACTGTATTCTAACACATACATATGGAATCTAGAAAAATAGTATTGAAGAATTTATTTACAGGGCAACAATGGAGAAACAGACATAGAGAATATACTTATGGACATGGGGAGAGGGGAGGAGAGGGTGAGATGTATGGAAAGAGTAACATGGAAACTTATATTACCATAGGTAAAATTGACAGCCAACAGGAATTTGTTATATGGCTCAGGAAACTCAAACAGGGGCTCTGTATCAACCTAGAGGGATGGGATGGAGAGGGAGATGGGAGGGAAGTTCAAAAGGGAGGGGACATATGTATACCTATGGCTGATTCATGTTGAGGTTTGACAGAAAACAGCAAAATTCTGTAAAGCAATTATCCTTCAATAAAAAATAAATAAATTTAAAACAAACAAACAAAAAAAGTTAGTCTCCTAATAGATCAATTGTCACTGATATTTTTTTAAGTGAAACAATTACAAAACAAATCCATAAGTCTCCTGAATTACAGAAAGGTCTTTACAAATGCAATAAGATATTAAAATGGAACTATTCCAGACTCATTTTTGGCTGAGGTCCCATGATTATGGGTACCAAATACGCCTCCATTTTGAAGTGAGACTGCACGGCCTAGCTATGCAGGACCTGCAAAGGAACTGTGCTGGAATTGGGTATGAAAGTGTTGATGTGGCCAGAAATCTGGAGATTAGAAGATTCTTTCAGAAAGAGGATTTAAGTGTGAGTCCCACAGCCCCCACTGTTCCCTCACTGGAAGGGGTTGAGAGAGCGGGGCTTCAAGGAGAGATTGATGTTTGTGGTATATAACAGACCAGGTCTGTTTCCCACCTAAGGAATGTTGAGGGCAATGGTCTCACTCAAGCAGAATCTGGAAGTAGAATAGGGGCTATGATGTAAGTAGTGACTGTGTTACTAGGACCGAGGGTCCTAATGGGCCAGGAGGAAGAGCCGGAGAGCTGCTATCTTAGATTCTGCCATGAGGAGACACTGATTAGCAGAGAGATGCTCAAAATATACAGTCCACGGCCACAGGCTGAGCGAGGGGTGCTATCTAGGAGCTGCAAGTACCCATGGTGAGAAGCCACAGGTGAGAGATCTGTTGTGATGAGGGGTCAGCTGGGTCTCCAAAGAGCCCATGAAGAAACTCACAAGAGACCAGCTTTAAATACTGTTCAAGGCTGAAGAAAGTCAGCATCACACAAGTGCCATTCAGGTAAAATCTTTCCTGCCCACACCCACTGTTTCCTTCCTGACAGAGTTGACTAATGGGCAGGGTGGAGTCAGAGGGTAAGGAGAAAGGAGACTGATCACAGACTTTCCACAGACTCTTCCCACCTACTGCAGGCCTAGATGGGGGAGTGCAGAGCCTTTAACTTTGATGTTTGGGAGGTTTTGTTTGTTGACTGGCTTTAAGCACAATGAACTAGTATGGTAATATAAATGACCAAACAGAGGCTGTTTTTGATGGAAATGAAGACTTCTATTACTTCAGAATAACCAGAAAAGTTATACATCCTGTCCTAGATTTTATCCAACGGGTAAGGAAGAGGTAACCCAAACAGCAGGTTTGCAGGAGCAGTAATAATAATCTTTAAAATTGGTTTATTTTAGTGTGTCTCCTTTTTATTCAATAGTTAGACACAAATGCATATTTACAACTAAAGCCTATGATAATTTGCTTCTTTCAGGTTGCAAGGAAGAGGCCTGCTGAGATAGCCTTAGGTCACACGGCCTTGTTGTAACAATACACATAGAATTAAGGAAGCCTGTGGAACTACCTGAGCAGGCAATTAGTCCTTCAGAATGCCAACATTAGAATGTAGAACAGGCTTAAGGAATTGGAAACAGTGGCTTCCAATTGTTTGGGACACAGTGGTAGTTCCAGATATCCCAGGCAGCATGTTTCACTCTGGGACTGACTGTCTGGCCCGCCTAGCTTCTCTGTGGGCATTTTGCATCTGATAGGCTACATGGGTCACCATTCAATATGCAGCACCCGACTGGGCCTTTGTTTCATAGGCACCTGACCTAACCTCCCTTGCTCAAGAACTAACTGTTGGTCCAAACATTTGGGACTCGAGAATTCTGTGGTGCAGGCATGACAAATACATGAAGACAGAACTGCTTGTAAGTTAGGGTACAGTGGGTTTCATGGACTATCTGATGGAATTTTTCACCAAACACCTTCTCTCCTTAACCAAATTCCCACAAATAGTAGTTGGATAGCAATCAATTATTCTTTTGGACACTTTTATTATTTCTTTTAAATGTTCTGTGTGCCGCCATTTCTGTGCACCAATTTTTATCAATAAACATTTATTGAGCATCAACTGTATGCAAGTCATTATTATTCCAGAATCTTTATCTTTGATATTTGTTTGTTCTTTCCCCTTCGCCTTCCCTTTTTATAAGGTCCTGCAGATAAAACTGAATCTGCAGATGCCTTCAATTTGCCTGGCCACATAATTCCAAAAATCTTTTGCTCCACCCCATTCAGGGCTGGAATATGACTCTAAAATGAATCTCTTTTCCACAATATTTCCTGAATCTTTTCTGCTGCAGAACTCTTTACGAGCCTTTATCTTTGATTTGTCATGTAAAGTTTTTTATAGGAAGGCTATACTTTTGTTCCAATTCTCATTAATCATCCTTAGAATCTGATTAAAAATTTTTTTATTTTATTTTATTGCTTGATGGTTGAATTCTTTCGAGGTTCAAAATTAGCTTCTTTCATTTTAGCTGTTTTGGTTTACTCTGGCGTCTATAGGTTCAGACAGAATCTGACATCATAAGAAACAGAACAATTGTGAGTTTTTCTTACTGGAAAGACCCTTCAAATACTTCAGGATAATAATTTCCAAATTCTAATTTAAAAGCATACCTAGTGAACTACCTTCAATTTTTTACATGTAGGGAAATTACATGTAAGCAATTGACCTAAAGATATCCAATTCTTTTCAGCAAATATTTGCAGAAAGCCTTGCATGTGTCAAAATTTCTATCCTGTCCTAGGATTATGTGATTATAACCATGTCGTTCCCTTTCTCAAAAACTTTCAGTGATGAGCCAATACCTAAAAAATTAAAACATTCCACCTGGATATCTCAGTTGAGTTCAGTCGCTTAGCCGTAAAAGACTCTTTGTGACCCTATGGACTGCATGGGGTCACGGGAGCATGCCAGGCCTCCCTGTCCATCAACAACTCCCGGAGTTTACTCAGACTCATGTCCACTGAGTCAGTGATGCCATCCAACCATCTCATCTACTGTTGTCTCCTTCTCCTCCCACCTTCAATCTTTTCCAGCATCAGGGAAATGAGTCAGCTCTTCACATCAGGCGGCCAAAGTATTGGAGTTTCAGCTTCAGCATCAGTCCTTCCAATGAATATTCAGGACTGATTTCTTTAAGATGGACTAGTTGGCTCTCCTTGCAGTCCAAGGGACTCTCAAGAGTCTTCTCCAACACCACAGTTCAAAATCATCAATTCTTTGGCACTCAGCTTTCTTTATAGTCCAACTTTCACATCCATACATGACTACTGGAAAAATCATAGCTTTGACTAGACAGATCTTTGTTGGCAAAGTAATGTCTCTGCTTTTTAATATGCTGTCTAGGTTGGTCATAGCTTTTCTTCCAAGGAGCAATCATCTTTTAATTTCATGGTTGCAGTCACCAACTGCATTGATTTTGGAGCTCCCAAAAATAAAGTCTGTCACTATTTCCACTGTTTCCCCATCTATCTGCCATGAAGTGATGGGACCAGATGCCATGATGTTAGTTATCTGAATGTGGAGTTTTAAGCCAACTTTTTCATTCTCCTCTTTCACTTTCATCAAGAGGCTCTTTAGTTCTTCTTTGCTTTCTGCCATAAGGATGGTGTCATCTGCATATCTGAGGTGATTGATATTTCTCCTAGAAATCTGGATATTCAAGGCCCAAATATCAGGCTCCAAACTTCTTTTCCAGATTTTTTTTCCCCAAGCATTACTGAGATATGAATGACATATAATATTGTGTAGGCTTAAGATGTACAATGTGATACATGATACACTTCTGTATTGTGAAATGATACCACAGTAGACTTAGTTAACACCTTCATCACCTCACATAATTACCATTTCTTTCTCTCTTTTTTTGGTGAGAATATTTGAGTTCTCCTCTCTTAGCAACCTTTATATAATATTGTTATAATGTATATAATATATTGTTAAGTGTAGTTACCGTGATACTCATTAGATCTCCAAAACTCTGACTGGTGGAAACTGGGACTGCCCCCAGGGTCACATGACAGGCCTGACTGCTAGGTATGCTGGGAAACCGATTTGTGGTTTCTATCTTGGGACCGTGAAACTCACAATGAGAGAAATGTCCATGTAGTTAGGGGGTACACAAAGACAGTCAGAGAATGCAAAATGTCCCAGAGCCTGAACACTGGCCAATCAGCCCCACAGGGTCTTCCCTCCAGCCGTCATCATACATAGTCCCCTCCTCGGCCCAACCACACTGGTGCCATCTGTACTCTCACACACCAGACCCATCCCCACCTCAGGGTCTGGAACATTCTCCTTCCACTTCTCCAGCCAGGCTTCAACCTAAACGCCACCCCCTAAGGTGGCGCTTGCCAACCCCAGTCTTTCCACCACTGCCAAACCCAAGACTCTAAGCACTGAAAACACGGCAAAGATGATTCACCACGGCCCTTACCCCATCTAAATACAAGATTATAAACATCTTTCCAGGTTCAGCAAAGCACTTACTCAGACACTGTGACTCCAGTTTATCCCAGCCATGAGTGCTCAAAGGCATCTTCCAAACAGACCTAGGACTCCTCCCCAAAGGAATGTTCTAGGGTACAAATGATCCACGTTGTTGAACATGTCTGTGATATATGAGTCACTGTGAAGGCTGTGTGTGTAGCACCTCAAACAGTCTTTCTCTCACTCCTCAGTTAGAGTCCTCTTGGACCCCAGCATTTAAAAAGCATCAGGTGTTGACAGTATAGCACTGAACTTTCCCATGGATGGCATTAGAGGACCTGACCCTAGACCAGCTTGGATGCTGGAGGCGATACAGATGCCAGGAGTGGGAGGACACCCCAGGACTGAGATGTCTGTCTCTCGCTCCAGTTAGACATCTTCTGGATGAACTCTGAGGAGAGTGAAGAAAGTGCTATTTCACATTTTTGCAGTGAGTCATTTCCCCACGCTCAAAAACTGAGCCTAGCTCCTCAAGGAAGGAAGATTGAAATGAGCCCAGCCGAACAGGTGGGGCTCTCAGCTGCAGCGTGCTATCTGAGTGTCTGTGGTGATTACAGGCTGGGCTCATGGGAGGCCAGCGCCACAGCCTCTCTCGGGAATAGTAGAGCCATGCTCTAAAGTCTCCTGGGCAAACTGGCCATGCTCTAGCTAGCCTGTCCCTAATAAGGAACTGTGTCTCTGGCAGAACATGTGCAGTGGGCATGGAGGCTCTCCTCCCTCTGTGTGAGAGGAGTAGGCTGGATGTGAAGAGCATGGAGGGTGGGACCCGGGGAGCGGTGAACACCTGGGGTGGTGCCCACAGCCAAGGGTCTCCCAGGTGCTCCCTGCGTTTATCCACCCCACTGCTTGCTCCATCACTAGGGATATTTAAGTGAGCCATGGGTGAACTTGAGAGGGTGAGCATCAAAGCACAAAAGAAAAATCTCAGCTCCCAAAAGTAAGGCTTGCTTTTTTTTTCTGCCTGTGAGTTTCATACTGATTGGTTTATCAACTGAATAAAGTGGGAATCATGACAAAAATAAGACACATAGCTTTTGAAAATATTATTTCAACATAAAGCATTTAACTATACAATAGTTCGCTAATACTTTGAACATAGACTTAACAACTGAGGTCCACTCACTTTCCATTACATCTACCACAACCGTAGTATAGTTCTTAGGAGTTATAGTTTTAGTGGTTTTGGATGGTTGTCTTTTGTTTGTTAAAAAAAAAACAACAACTAAACCTACAGTCAATTTCAGTACAAAATCCTTCAGGGTTTTTACCCAGTTCTCTATAGTTGCTTCAATGACACTTGTTTAAAAAGAATTTTTTTTTAGCATGTCTAACCTCACACTTCCAAGTTTCATAGCAAAAACAACCCTATTTTGCCCTCTTATCTCTTTGACTTATGATGATTAAAGCAGCAAAATTCAATAACAAGTACAAACAGCATGAGCAGGTTTGGGCATAGACATGCTGATTCCCAGTCAACCAGCACCCCACCACCAGCAGAGCATACATGGCTGGGACAAGGAGTGGCCAACCCAACACGTGGTCAGCACATGTGGAGAAAGCTGGAAGTCAACGTGGAGAGTTCACTATGAGGATATTGATCAAGGATCCTTCTTCTAAGTTATGACATGGTGCACAGTGGGGTCCTGGCTCACACTTATCTGGGCATTAGATCCAGATATATACACTCAGCAACAGAGAAGGGGGGAGGGAAGGGGGAGAGGGAGAAGTATTTAAACTATTTGCATAAATTCTGTTATCTACTGTAACAACTTGTAGCAGCTATGTCAATGCTCTACTCAGATCCTTTAGGATCCCTTTTATGGGTTCTGTATACCTCTAGCTGGGTTTCTGCATATCTTTACTTCTAAAAGGCCTGTACATCACTTTGAGAACTACCTTGCCCACACATAGTAAACTGGCCATCTGCCTAGGAGTTTATGTCCGCCAGGGTGACCAACAGATGCCTGATATGGGCTTATGAAGGACCACCTACGGGCCTCCAGATGGGACAAAACCTGAAACATAAATTACACTCTCGAGCTACTTTCCTGCAGGGTCAGGCAGGACTTTACCTGAAATTGTACCTTTGCTTAGATTCCTCTCCTCCCAGTCCTGCTTCTCTTACATACCTCATGGCCTCTTTATACAGATATTTTCTCAGCACATCACTTGCACAGGAATCCTCATCTCAGAGTCTACTTCTGGGGAAACTGAACTAAAAACTGTGCTATGTGGAAGACAATAGAAGAGTAAACAAGATTTAATCACTGGTCACAAAGATAAAAATCACATGGATAGTCTCATCTCTGGGGAGTTTGGTTTCCTAGGATCTTCTTTTTGGGTCACAGTCAGAAACAACCGAAGTTCAAAATGCACGTTCTATATAACTGTACATGTGAGGACTAAAGTTTTTTTTTAAGTCTGACCTTAACAGAATGTTACACTTGTTCTCACCTGCTGGCTTATTTTTTTCTCTTTTGTTTTTATTTTTTAAATTATAAAAGTATGATAACATATTTACAGGAGACTTAGAAGATACAGAACAAAATTACATATAGTTCTACTATATATTACAATTATTTTTAAGTAGATGAATTAAGATTTTAGTTGGAGTTTCAATATCAAACATTTAAAAATTAATAGAATGAATATACAGAAAAGTAGAAGGATATAGTAGACTGAAAAGCACTATGAACCAATTCATTATAATTAAGATTTATACAATTTTCACACAACAGTAGGATACAAATTCAATTTCCCCTTGACTATAAACTAGGAGACACTGGAACATATCCAGGGACATAAAACAAGGTACAAAAACTTCATGGTCTAAAGGTATTTAAATCCTACAGTCTGTTTTCTTATCACTATGAAATTATGTAAGAAATAAATATGAAAAGATATTTGAAAATAACCCACATATTTTCAAGTGTCATGTGACATTTACAAAGACATATTTTGACTTAGCCATTGAGAGCCTCAATAAAGTTAGAAGACTGAGAAAACACAGAAGGTGATTACAGAGAAAAAGCATTTAAGTGAGAAATTAATATCAAAGATACTTTAAAAATGCCATGTATTTGGAAATTAAATGTCCACTTTTAAATGATGTGTGCATCTAAGAAGCCATAACAAGGAAAACTAGAAAATATTTGTAACAGAATAAAAAGAGAATTTACCAGAATATGTTGCATGCAACTGAAGCTACTCAATACCACTAAATACAATGCGGAATCTTAAATGAAGTATGAAAACTAATAATGGACACTAACTGCTGGCTTATGGATCATCTAAATCCTCAGGTAAGAAAGGTGTTTGAGAATGCCTTCTACCACGGACAGTGCTTATCACTTGTTTACTGAGTAGCATTGGATTCTGTTTACTTTCCCAAAGTAAAACAGTTTACCACTGGAGCAAAGGAAGTGTTTGAAAAGCAAAATATATATGGAAGACATTAAAGAGAATTGGCCTTCATTTCCTAGTTGCCAGCTTCCATGTTCAGAGACAGAGAGACTAATATTGCCCACTCATAAACAGGGAAAGGGGACAGGCTACACTCAAACGTGAAGTGCTCTTTCTGAGTGGTCCCTCTTATGTGACCCTTCGGCACTTAACGCTTACAAAATTGCTGTTGTAAGTACCCATTTTCCTCCCTTAGACTGTGAGACTTCTGAGGGCAAAAATGTGTATGTTTATTCATGGCTATCTTCCCAGAACTTGGCACTAAGCAGATGCTCAATAAATATATTCTGACTATAAATGGGAGTATAGTGGCTTCCCTGATGGCTCAGATGGTAAAGAATCTGCCTGCGATGCGGGAGACCCAGGTTCAGTCCCTGGGTAAGGAAGAGCCCCTGGAGAAGGGAATAGCAACCCACCCCAGTATTCTTGGCTAGAGAATTCCATGGACAGAGGCGCCTGGCGGGCTACAGTCAATGGGGTTGCAAAGAGCTGGACATGACTAAATGACTAACACACACATACATGGGAACCCTGTGAATATGAAGTTAGGTCTCTGGAGGGTGATTATGGCAGTTCATACTCCTTGGAGCTACATACAGATGAAAGGATTTTGGAGTTTAGGCTGTTCTGGCATTTGGAACAATGGTCACACACCAGAGAGACAGAGTGCCCCAGTTCATTCTTTCTTGTGCTGTTTTCACCTGTTCTTCCAAACAAATGTGGGTAAGAAGCCTCAGGGAGAACCCGAGGGAGGTACAATTTCTTCAGACCTGGGAAATCTGCAGGAAAACTCATTAGTCAGTCTTAGAATGTCTTAGCTTAAAAAAAAAAAAAAGCATGGTCTGAAAACTACAAGATTTTGAATGGTAGGCTAGTTTAGTTAGCAGTCTTGTTTTAATAGAGATTAGCCGCTGGTCAGAAGAAAGGAGACTTTGGAAGGACAAGAGAGGGTTCTAGTAAGTTGTCTCTTCCATTGATTTATCTTTACTCTCCAACTGCCTGTAAATTAATTGGATCAAATGTCACTTGAGGACTTCTCAGGTGGTCTAGTGGTTAAGACTCTGAACTTCCATTGCAGGGGTGAGGGTTCGATCCCTGGTCAGGGAAATTCCATATGCCATGCAGTGTGACCAAAAAATAAAAGTCACTTGAGTTAGATGCCTCTGAGGGTAAGATTTTCTTCTCTCTATGCTGGTGATCACGTTTGTGATTCAAGCACATCATTGTGGGATAGTCCAGTAGGACCTGTTTCTTTCTCTGGTACCCAAAAAGGATTCACAGAACCATGGTGGGGGTTGTCAAGATATAACAATTTTCCATCAGGCTCAAGTATTTGGAAAATGATGCCAAGAGCAAAAGACGGAATTCAGAGATGTCTGTTTTCATTTACTTTTCAAACTAATGATCTGTGAAAGGTTTGTGAAAACTATTTACTGTTTTTAATATTCTGCCTTGTTCCATCTCATACCTTGAAAGCTTAAGCAATCTCTGGCAGATGCAGAGTAATTAGAAGCAGTCTGTTTCCTCTCCTGCCCAGTCTCCCAGATGTTGGAGAATGGAATGTTGGGAGAGTGGAATGTTGCTAAAATGAAGATTGGGCAATATTTTACACTTTAATTTATTACAAAAGAATTGATAAATTATTTAGCAGGTTCTATAAGTGAATCCTATTCTTTGATTTCACTTCCAAATGCCTTGAACAGAGTCACAAAATTTAAATCATTTTGTGCTTTTTAGAACTGCTGCCCACCAGACTTCCTCAATATGCTTATCATTTGCCCAATAACATATACAGGAAGGCCTGTATTCTTAAGTCAAATTTTGGAGACAAGTCTGCTTTTAGATTTAGTTTTAGTTTTTTAGTTTGTTTACATTTGGCACCAAAACCACAAAAAATTTACATGAGCCAATGCTCAAAAAACACTGCCATAAGCATGTCACTAGAAGCTGCTTTTGGCTCTAGATTGCCAAGAGGAAAGAAGCCAAACATAGATTTCCTGTTGAGCTCCTTGAGCAATATTATTAATAGTTTCTGCCATATGCACATTTTTGGGATTAACTTTTTTTAAAAATAGCCATTAGCTAAGAATGTTGGGTGTGTTTTAAAACAGCTCTAAATATAACAAAATTATCAGTGAGCTTATCTGTTACCACAGTTCATCAGTCCTTGATCCAATAAATATTTATTGAGCACCTATATTCTGCCAGGGACTACATGCTGATTTAAGACAAATTTAAAATAAATCTGAGTTTAATGTTACAGTCTAAACAGTAAATCTTGCAGAAAGATAAACACTACACTTCAAGATAGTCACCTCTTTGTATTTTTATTCTAGTAGTTCTCAAGTTGCCTAGTTCTGTTAGGAAAAAAATATGCTTGATTAAGAATTATGAAAAAGAAAAAAAGAAATTATGAAAAGTCAAAGCTTTAATTTTTAATATTTGTATTCTTAAATTTTCTTCCTTAATAATCAATTAAACAGATAAAAGATGAAAACAAGAAAGTAAGAAGGTCTGATAACACACCACTCTCTGCATTATACACACATTCTACAGGAAACTTTCCTCAAAAGGATACTTTCTGACAGGAATATAGCCAAAATGCTATACAGCAGTCAGGTAGCCTTAAGGGTGGTGGCCATTTAGGAACTGTGAATATTTTATATTCTCAAAAGTAAGCATGAGACACTCAAGCAGGCATTTCATTTTTGGATAAGGACTTAATGTTCATAAAAACATACATGGGTTCTTATTCTGCCTTATTCCTTCTGTGTTGTAATTCAGAGTCTATGATGCAATGAATACAAGGTGGTTTTTTTTTTCCTCTAAAATATCTATTAAGCAGACTTCCCTGGTGGTCCAATGACTAAGACTCCATGGTCCCAATGCAGGGGGCCCAGGTTCGATCCCTGATCAGGGAAATAGGTCCCACATGCCGCAACTAAGACCCAGTACAGCAAAATAAATAAATATATTTTAAAAATAAACTATTAAACATCACAAACATGCATTGTTTTCATCTTATTCAGGAATACTCCATTAACCCAATCTTTCATTTTCATCTCGTTTTTAAGAAAGTCAGGTGACGTTATTTAAATTAGGTGTAAAGTAAGAATTTATACAAAAATACTTAAATCTGCCCACCAACAGTTGAGCAGCTCTCTATTAAGGCAGTGTCTGGTGCTTCCTTTTATAAAGGTGAATAGGACATTGATTCAGCTTTCCAGGAACTTGCTGTCCAGTGGGGCTGACAGACTCAGACAAGGACAATCCAAGGTACTAAGCAAGTCTGCACAGGAGAGAGAGAATCTCCTGGGCCTGGGTTAGACGGAAGGCAGGGTGGCTAACACACAGGAGGGAACTTCTGCTTCTGGGAAGGTAAGTCTCAGTAAGACAGATTAGGTGAAAGGGAGACGAAGAGGAAAGTCAAGAAGTCATTATAGAAAATAGAGATGTGTTTATATAAAATTACCCTATAAAAGGGGCTTCCCAGGTGGGGTAGTGGTAGGAAATAATGAACAGAACTAATAAGAAACTTTTATTTCTATAAAAATGTTTTGATGCAAGTAATGCTAAAAAATTACTGTTAGCAGTATTTTAGACAAATATTTATTTAAAAGTTACTAAAAAAAGATCTTTTAGAGAGTAATCAAGTAACAGCCACTAAAAATGTCTATATACTTTGATGCATAATCTTATTCTTGGGAATCTAGCCTATGGAAATAAAACATTTTAAATGTATAAGATTATATAATTCAAAGGTATTTATTACACTATGTTTCTTGGTAGCAGAGCTAGAAACAATGTGAATGTCCATCAAAAGGGGAATGACCAAGCAAATTACAGGACTGTTCATACCATGGAATAGTATGAAGCTATTAAAAAGACAATTACAGCTGTACAATTTGACTTAAAGGGAGTTCCACCAGAGAAATACTGGATGAGGAAAGCATGATGTAGAAAAGTGCATCCCATTTATGTTAAAAAAAAAAAGACATACACCTGTATAAAAATTTTTGTGCATACACATGTATGTGTTTATACATTTATTTAAATAGGCTTATATGAGCATTGGTAAAACTATAGGAAGATACAGTCATGAAGCAACATGGTTTCATTTAGAGTGTGGCTCATGTGAGACAAAGAGGAAGGGAGATGGAGTGATCCAAGAAAAAAGAGGGAAGAAATACATTTAAAAAGACGTGATTGTTGTTGAGGTTTGACAGAAAACAGCAAAATTCTGTAAAGCAATTATCCTTCAATAAAAAATAAATTAATTTAAAAAGACATTGCATAAATGCACATTGCATTTATGCATATGTGTATATACATGTGTGTCTGTGCACATATATGTATAATATATGTATGGTGTTTATATTATTTATAAATCAATGTATCTTATGACAACTTATAAATCTACCTTATGATGTCTATATGGGGAGAGAAGGAGAGAGTACAAACTGTGGGGCATTCCAGGCAGATCAGGCACTTGTGTAAAACTGCCAGCACCTGGGGGATTACAAAAAGTTGCAGCAAAGGGTGAGCTGAGACCCATCTTTTACTTCTTCGGTATCTAATACTCCTATCAGATATCCCTGATACTCCTATCAGATGTAGGTGAAATGGATCGTTTTTATTTTCAAGCTGACTGATGTTTCTTAAACTTATAACCCGCATCTTGACACAGTTATCAGCAGTAAGGAAGATGTTAATCTTTCTTACGTTTCCACAGGGGGATATTAATCTTCAGGTCTAGATTGTCTGGTTCATTTTATCTGATGACATCAAAAGCGAAGAAACCAGACTGCACAGGCCTGTGGACCAGCAGCTGAATGGGCAGTCCGCAGCACTGCTATGCACCTGGCCCTGCCTCACTGCAAACCCATTAGACTCAGATCACTTCACCTCTTAGTGTCGCAATAAGCCCACTTGTGAAAGAGAGCACGTATTCTGTGCCCTGGAGGCTGTGCAACCAAACGGACGAGAAATTCTCATAAGGAACCTCAATATGAGCATGCCAACTACACAATCTACTTTCTGTCCTCAGCTTCCCTTAGGCTTCCAAGTTAAAGTCTCATTTTGTCTACCTGTATTGAAAATACCTTCCATGGGTGTTGAAATATGTTTATCAATATATCAGTTCTATATTTTCTTCTGAATGCCTCATTTGTCATTGTCACAATCATAACTGAAGGTAACTGCCATTAAAATGTAGGCTAAGCATTGTCAGCCTGAAAACCGGGCTGAGAGCCAAGAAAGCCAATTGGGCCACTCTGAACCACCTTGATTTCACAGGCAAGAGAAGCTAAAACCACATCCAGTTGTCTGGCAGAAGACAAATGTTTTAAATAGGTGAAATTGAATAAACAAGAAAAGAGAAGAGGGACTAGGAAGGAAAGATTTGGACAAATGTACAGAGATAACCCAGAAGCCACTTTTTTTTTTTTTTCAGAAGCCACTTAATAACTGGGGTTGACCCTTTCCACTAAGTCTGATTTGCTGTTAATGAAAAATAAAGGGCCTGTGATGGGAGATCTGTCAGGACCGCAGGAGGAAGGCCAAAGTGAGAGTGCTGCACGTTAGGACATGGTCTCCAGAGCCAGGCTATGCCTTCAGCTTTGCCATGTACATTTAAGTCAAAAATTACTTAGCTTCTCTGAACCTTAGTTTCTTCATCTGTATAGTGGGGAGATAATGAAGATGAGGATATAGTCTACAACAGCAGCTATTAGGAAGATACAGTGAATACAAGCATAAAGCATTTACTACACAGCTAGCACATAGCAGGTGCTATATAAGTGTTAGCCATCATTAGTCCCTGTCTTTCAGAAGAAGAGAAAGTAAGCAGTTTACACTGGGATCTGTGAATCCTTTCCCCTGGAGGCAGATAATATATTTAAATATTTGAAACAATAGTAGAAGGAAAAAACATGTCACTTTCAAAATTCCCCTGAAAAGTCCCACCTTGTCCAGAAAGTTTGCTTGTTTGCCATTTAATGCTTTCATTAGAGAATAATGAGTGTCTCGAACAGGGAAATAAAATTAGTACTGAGCCTGCCTGGAAAAATAATAAAAAAGAAAGGGGCTATGCGTGGATGTCTGCTCAGTCTACCATTTATGACTCAGGCAAGATCACAAAAGGGCACAGAAGATCACTCTTTGTCCAAGTGAACTGTGTGAGCTCAGAAGTCCCGGGCTCCTCAGACAGTCTAAGTAATATCACCTTGGCAGCGAGTCGAGAGAATGGCAATGCATTTAGCTCTGTCTTGAGATAAAGGGACAGAAAAACGCTTTGACTAGCTTCTTCCCAGCTGAAACTTCCATCTCCTGCTATTTGAGCCCTGTGTTTCCTCCTGATTAAAGTAACCAAGCTGAGGCACAGATAAGAAGGAGGTGATTTTTAAATGGTGAACCTTAAACAGGGCTATAATAGAACAACTATTCTGATAGGTAGAATTGAACATTAAAATCACCATTCTTGGAAGAGACTCACAGACTTAGGGAATGAATTTATGGTTACCAGGGGGAAGGATAGGGGGAAGGGACAATTAGGGAGTTTGGGATGGATATGTACACACTGCTAATTTTAAAATGGGTAACAAACAAAGGCCTACAATATGGCATAGGGAATTGTGCTCAATGTTATATAGCAGCCTTTGCATTGTTTATTGTTTACTTCAGAAGGCTTCCTTATCTCTCATTATTCTCTGGACCTCAGCATTCAATTGGGTGTATCTTTCCCTTTGTTCTTTGCCTTTCACTTCTTTTCTCAGCTGTTTGTAAGGCTTCCTCATACACAATGGTGTAGTCAATCACCTAAAGCAACCTTGGTCACTCACCTACAGCCTGCAGTGTGAAGTCAAGTGGACCTTAAGTAGTATTACTACAAACAAAGCTAGTGGAGGCAATGGAATTCCAGCTGAGCTATTTCAGATCCTAAAAGAGGATGCTGTGAAAGTACTGCATTCAATATGTCAGCAAATTTGGAAAACTCGGCAGTGGCCACAGGACTGGAAAATGTCAGTTTTCATTCCAATACCAAAGGAGGGCAATGCCAAAGAATGTTCAAACTACTGTAAAATTGTGCTCATTTCACATTCTAGAAAGGTAATGCTCAAAATCCTTCAAGTTAGGCTGTAGCAGGACATGAACAGAGAACTTGCAGATGCACAAACTGGATTTGGAAAAGGCAGAGATATCATATTGCCAACATCCATTGGATCATAGAGAACAAGGGAATTCCAGAAAAACATCTACTTCTGCTTCATTGACTATGCTAAAGCTTTTGACTGTGTGGATCACAACAAACTGGAAAATTCTTAAAGAGATGGGAATACCAGACCACCTTACCTGCCTCCTGAGAAACCTGTATGGAGAACAAGAAGCAACAGTTAGAATCAGACACGGAACAACAAACTGGTTCAAAATTGGGAAAGGAGTATGACAAGGCTGTGTATTGTCACCCTGCTTACTTAATGTCTATGCAGAGTATATTATCAAAATGCCAGGCTGGATGAAGCACAAGCAGGAATCAAGATTAGCAGGAATCAAGATTGTCAGGAGAAATATTAATAATGCAGGTATGCAGATGATGAGTGTAAAAGCCTCATCATCTTAAATGATGACTTAACACTCAAAAAAGCTAAGATCTGGAGTCGGAAATGGCAATCCACTCCAATATTCTTGCCTGGAAAATTCCATGGACAGAGGAGCCTGGCAGGCTATGGTCCATGGGGTTGCAAGAGTTGGATACGACTTTAAAGAAAGCTGAGTGCCGAAAAATTGATGCTTTTGAACTGTGGTGTGGGAGAAGATTCTTGAGAGTCCTTTGGACTGCAAGGAGATCCAACCAGTCCATCCTAAAGGAAATCAGTCCTGAATATTCACTGGAAGGACTGATCCTGAAGCTGAAACTCCAATACTTTGACCACCTGATTCAAAGAACTGACTCATTGGAAAAGACTCTGATGCTGGGAAAGATCGAAGGCAGGAGGAAAAGGGGACAACAGAGGATGAGATGGTTGGGTGGCATTACCGACTCAATGGACATAAGTTTGAGTAAACTCTGGGAGTTAGTGATGGACAAGAAGGCCTGGTGTGCTGCAGTCCATGGGGTCACAAAGAGTCAGACATGACTGAGCGACTGAACTGAATTGAGTGACTTTCACTTTCAAAAGACAGAATGAGAAAGGAAAAAATAATCACCAGCTAACACTCACATATTTGATTCTGAAGGACAATTGTTATTTGATACTGTTTTGATTTCTGGAGATCAGATTTTTTTAGTACTTGTGTATAGGTTTTCTCCTTTCCTTTAAAGGACAAAGTTGAAAGAGTATTCTATATATCTATGAAAATTGAAGTGCATACCAAATGCATATTTGATCCCACAAGGATTGATTTATTAGTACTTGCACAGCCTTGTAAAAAGTGCATGATGTGCCAGGTCCCTCGGGGGCACATTCAGTCTCATAGAAAAGAGTAGCATTTTAGGGTCAGGAACTTCGGTTTCATGGGGAGAAGTTCTATAACTGACATCAAAAATATTTTGGAAAATAATTACGTTCAAAATTTTAAAATAAATGGGAAATGTATTCCTTAAAAAGACACAAAACCAAACTCTCCACTCCTTGCAGACTGCTGATTAGAAGCTTCAGGGATTTTCACAACATTAATCTTTGTTTTGTGTGCTGTTTATTCAAATAGGAATTAATTCAATGATGTGCAATAAAGGTTTTCTCAAAGCAAAAAAAAAAAAAAAAAACAAAAAACTAAGATCATGTCACTGGTCCCATCACTTCATTGCAAATATATATGGAAACAATGGAACCAGTGACAGACTTTATTTTCTTAGACTCCAAAATCACTGCAGATGGTGACTGCAGCCATGAAGTTAAAAGACGCTTGCTACTTGGAAGAAAGCTATGACCAACCTAGGCAGCATATTAATAAGCAGAGACATTACTTTGCCAACAAAGGTCCATCTGTCAAAGCTATTGTTTTTCCAGTAGTCATGTATGCATATGAGAGTTGAACCAAAAGAAAGCTGAGTGCCGAAGAATTGATGCTTTTGAACTATGGTGTTGGAGAAGACTATTGAGAGTCTTCTTGATTGCAAGAAGATCAATTGCAATCAATCCTTGATTGCAAGGAGATCAAACCAGTCAATCCTATGGGAAATAAACCCTGAATATTCATTGGAAGGACTGAGGCTGAAGCTGAAACTCAAATACTTTGGCCACCTGAGGAGAAGAATGACTCAGTGGAAAAGACCCTGATGCTGGGAAAGACTGAAGGCAGGAGGAGAAGGGGACGACAGAGGATGAGATGGTTGGATGGCATCACTGACTCAATGGATATGAGTTTGAGCAAACAGGGAGATAGCGAAGGACAGGGAAGCCTGGCGTGCTGCAGGGAATGGGACTGCAAAGAGTCAGACATGACTGAATGACTGAACTGAACTGAATTGATGAAGATGATACCACTCTAATGGCAGAAAGTGAAGATGAACTAAAGAGCCTCTTGAGAAGAGTGAAAAAGCTGGCTTAAAACTCAACATTCAGAAAACTAAGATCATGACATCTGGTCCCATCACTTCATGACAAATAGAAGGGAAAAAAGTGGTGACAGAGTTTATTTACCTGGGTTCCAAAATCACCACAGGGAAGCTGGTTAATCAACTATACCCCAATACAAAATAAAAAGTTAAAAAGAAAATAACACCTTTCTAGAGTGTTAGACAACTACATATTATATTGTTATTATTACATACATATTAGACAATATGTAACAAATCTCTTTCATCCAGCAATTCTATTTCTAAGAATTTATCCTAAAGGAAGAGATGTCCCAAATATTTAAAGGATGTTCATTCCAATATTGTTTTTAATGATAAAAACTTGAAAACAATTTGTGTGCCCAAATATAGGATAATTAAATAAATTATGACTCATGTATTTGTGAGCTCTTATGGAGGTACTAAAAATTAATCTGTAGAAGGATGTTTACTGATATGGGAAAATGTTCACAATTTATTGGCAAGTAAATTTTGCAGAGTCTCAGTAATAGCTAGTGGAATCCAAGGCTAACTAACCCTTTTCCAACCCATGTGTTTTAACCTATAGAAAGGAGGGCTTTTAATGCTGAAAAGCAAAGGAGCCTATTTACTAGGTGTAATGGATTGAATAGAAAAGGGACAGCTCAGATCCCAGACTGGATGCTGTCACATTTCAGGCATTCTCTCCCAGCACAGATATGGCTGGAGATGCCTACGATGCAATTCCCCCTGATAGTCTACACTGCTCCATATGCCAAGGTCGCCCCACGGGGGAGGCCGAAATATGCAGCATAACAATCCTACTCTTGACCAGAGCTCAACCATGCCTAATGTCCTCCACCCTGAACACTTGTTACCTCACCCCTGTCCATCTGAAGTAGGGCTCAAAGAACCAGAAATACATACACAATGTGTCACTATATCTGGGTGGTGGAATTATGGGTAGCATTTATATTCTTCTTTAGAGGCCTGTTTTTTTCTATTTTTCATATTTTATATAGCAAGTGTATATTGTTCTTGTAATCAAGGGGAAACCCCATGAATGTAAGTTATCTTGGAGTAAGATAACTGCTCCCAGAAAAGAAAGGATCCTGATTTTGCTTCTTACTTTTTATATGACCTTGGGCAAGTCATGCATTTTAAGTTCTGAGCCACAGTTTCCTCATCTGTATAATGAGCCAGTTGAACCAAATGACTTATGAGTACCTTCTAGCTTTGGCAGACTATGCTGCAAAAGTTTGCTTTTTAATAGTGAGGAACAAGAGGGTGGTTATAAGCGATCCAAAGAAGATCAGAAGCTCCAAGATGTGTATGTGGGGGAAAAAATCTTGAAAACCAATCATACAAAAGCTAGTTGCAGTATCTAAAACTTCTATAGTTGCTTTTCCTTTAGGTTAGACCACAAGTTACATTTACAGGAAAAATCGTGTCCATTATTTGGGAAATGAGAATGACAAGTAAGAGTTCTCTAACAGGTACCTGTGAGTGCTCATCCAGAAATTCCTGTAAAGGAGGTGCTGCTGCTGCTGCTAAGTTGCTTCAGTCGTGTCCGACTCTGTGCAACCCCATAGACAGCAGCCCACCAGGCTTCCCCGTCCCTGTGATTCTCCAGGCAAGAACACTGGAGTGGGTTGCCATTTCCTTCTCCAATGCATGGAGGTGAATAAACTATTAGAGATTTTAGATTCATTTGAATGTTGCTGCAGAAGAAGTCACCTGTCTGTTCAGAGAAGTAGATACCAGTGATTTGTTCTACATCAAAGTTCTGAGGTGTAAAGATGCTTATATCGTTCTTCATCCTCAGAGGCATCATATTATTATATAGTATTTAACCAGGTTCTCTCTTTAAGCAGAACTCAGCAAATTCTTGTACAAACATAACATCTCAACATAAAGATTTCCAAGCACTGGATTTCTGGTAGTGTGTTTGCATTAGCAAAAGCAATATTTAAGAGCTTTACAGAAATGTCATGTCTTAAAAACATTTTGTACCAAATGAAACAAATCATCAGCCTGAAATTTTGACAACAGAGAACTCAACTACCTATGTGACTGATTTTCTACAGATGTTTTTAAAAGGATGAAATTTCCTCCTTTTTAGTATTTCTAAATATACAAATAGCTGTGAAAAGAAGAGAAGTGAAAAGCAAAGGAGAAAAGGAAAGATATAAGCATCTGAATGCAGAGTTCCAAAGAATAGCAAGGAGAGATAAGAAAGCCTTCCTCAGCGATCAATGCAGAGAAATAGAGGAAAACAACAGAATGAGAGAGACTAGAGATCTCTTCAAGAAAATTAGAGATACCAAGGGAACATTTCATGCAAAGATGGGCTTGATAAAGGACAGAAATGGGATGGACCTAACAGAAGCAGAAGATATTAAGAAGAGGTGGCAAGAATACACAGAAGAACTGTACAAAAAAGATCTTCATGACCCAGATAATCACGATGGTATGACCACTCACACTCACCTAGAGCCAGACATCCTGGAATGTGAAGTCAAGTGGGCCTTAGAAAGCATCACTATGAACAAAGCTAGTGGAGGTGATGGAATTCCAGTTGAGCTATTTCAAATCCTGGAAGATGATGCTGTGAAAGTGCTGCACTCAATATGCCAGCAAATTTGGAAAACTCAGAAGTGGCCACAGGGCTGGAAAAGGTCAGTTTTCATTCCAATCCCAAAGAAAGGCAATGCCAAAGAATTCTCAAACTACCACACAATTGCACTCTTCTCACACAGTAGTAAAGCAATGCTCAAAATTCTCCAAGCCAGGCTTCAGCAATACGTGAACCATGAACTTCCAGATGTTCAAGCTGGTTTTAGAAAAGGCAGGGGAACCAGAGATCAAATTGCCAACATCTGCTGGATCATCAAAAAAGCAAGAGAGTTCCAGAAAAACATCTATTTCTGCTTTCTTGACTATGCCAAAGCCTTTGACTGTGTGGATCACAATAAACTGTGGAAAATTCTGAAAGAGATGGGAATACCAGACCACCTGACCTGCCTCTTGAAAAACCTATATGCAGGTCAGGAGGCAACAGAACTGGACATGGAACAACAGACTGGTTCCAAATAGGAAAAGGAGTACGTCAAGGCTGTATATTGTCACCCTGCCTATTTAACTTATATGCAGAGTACATCGTGAGAAACGCTGGGCTGGAAGAAGCACAAGCTGGAATCAAGATTGCCAGGAGAAATATCAATAACCTCAGATATGCAGATGACACCACCCTTATGGCAGAAGTGAAGAAGAACTAAAAAGCCCCTTGATGAAAGTGAAAGAGGAGAGTGAAAAAGTTGGCTTAAAGCTCAACATTCAGAAAATGAAGATCATGGCATCTGGTCCCATCACTTCATGGGAAATAGATGGGGAAACAGTGCAAACAGTGTCAGACTGTATTTTTCTGGGCTCCAAAATCACTGCAGATAGTGATTGCAGCCATGAAATTAAAAGACGCTTACTCCTTGGAAGGAAAGTTATGATCAACCTAGATAGCATATTCAAAAGCAGAGACATTACTTTGCCAACAAAGGTCCATCTAGTCAAGGCTATTTTTTTTCCAGTGGTCATGTACGGATGTGAGAGTTGGACTGTAAAGAATGCTGAGCGCCGAAGAATTGATGCTTTTGAACTGTGGTGTTGAAGACTCTTGAGAGTCCCTTGGACTGCAAGGAGATCCAACCAGTCCGTTCTAAAGATCAATCCTGGGTGTTCTTTGGAAGGACTGATGCTAAAGCTGAAACTCCAATACTTTGGCCACCTCATGTGAAGAGTTGACTCATTGGAAAAGACTTTGACGCTGGGAGGGATTAGGGGCAAGAGGAGAAGGGGACGACAGAGGATGAGATGGCTGGATGGCATCACCGACTCGATGGACAAGAGTTTGAGTGAACTCCGGGAGTTGGTGATGGACAGGGAGGCCTGGCATGCTGCAGTTCATGGGGTTGCAAAGAGTCGGACATGACTGAGCGACTGAACTGAACTGAACTGAACTGAAATATAGTTCACATTGTTTTAATAATGTTCAGTAAAATTTTAAAAATCGTTCATTATCCCACCACTTCAACCAATTATTTATTTTTCTATATTACTTTCCAGACTACCTCTGTACATGTATATAATTCTTTAAATAGTTGTATCTCAACTATATGTTTTGGTCTCCTGCTTTTTACACATCACATTATATCTGGGAGTTTTCCCAGATGTTGCCTCAAAGTCTTTCTGATAGAGCATTCGTAATGACTGCATAATATTCCATTAAGTAGATGTATTCATATGGTTTTCTAAAATGTACTTTACAATACTTTCCCAGGACAGCCTGATCCTGGTCACCAACCTTTTTGATTTATAGGCTCTAGGAAAACCCCAAAACTTCATCTGCTGCTAAAATTCACTCAGTAGTGATTCAATCCTTTGTGCAAAGCCTTCCTTCCCTTTGCTTTTGGATAAAGATAGTTTGGGGAAAGTTATTATTAGGAAAGAAGGAAATGCTCCAGGGAAAGAAATGGGGGAGAAAAAAAAAAAACTTCACAAATGCCTATAAGCACCAAAGAGAAATTCTGCCTGCTTTAAAAGGTTTTCCTTCTGAACACCTGTGATCACTGTCTGCATTTTCAGATGAGATACAGGAGTCGCTGAGGTTAAATGACTGGCCAAGGGTCAAAATGCCAGCCTGTGGTGGAGTTGGCCTGAGAATTCCCATCTATCGGCTCATTGCACTCAAGTGATGTCTTTCATCAGAGCATTCACAGCTATTCCCACCCTGTCACATCTGAAAACCAGGCTACTCCAAAGGTGATGCGGCATCTGTTCACTTGTCCTCCCTTTCTGCCCATCCCCAAGCCAGTGGGCAAGAATAGAATGTTTGTGACCATTATGGGACCCTTGGAGGTAGGAAAATGTTCTGGGCAAGGCAGTATAGCATGAAGCTTGTGGGATCAGGAATCAGCTTAATGGGTTTGATTCTATTTTCAGGGCAGCAGCTAGCCCAGAGAATGCCTTTGTTTATATTAGCAAATGGCGCCCCCTCTGGGTAGGTATTGCCCTGCGGGTGTGTGGCTTGGCAAGTCAATCACAGGCTGGATTTTGGCTTCTACTGCCTGGGCTGGGTACTTGGCAAGAGGATCACAGGCTGGGTGCAGTGAAGGACTTACTCAACTCTACGTGGGTGCCATATTCTCATTTACTATTGGGTGACTTGAGCAAATTACTTAGCCTTTCAGAGCCTTGGTATCCCCATCTATAAAAGCCAAAATAATACTGAAAGTGAAGGTTGCTCAGTTGTGTGCGACTGTTTGCAACCCCATGGACAATACAGTCCACGGAATTCTCCAGGCCAGAATACTGGCATGGGTAGCCTTTCCCTTCTCCAGGGGATCTTCCCAACTCAGGGATCAAACCCAGGTCTCCCACATTGCGGGCAGATTCTTTACCAGCTGAGCCACCAGGGAAGCCCAAGAATACTGGAGCAGGTAGCCTATCCCTTCTCCAGGGGATCTTCCTGGCCCAGGAATTGAACTGAGGTCTCCTGAATCGTGGGTCAGTTTACCAACTGACCTATCAGGGATAGTACCTCGAAAGTTGCTAGGAGGCTAAATGAGATACAGCCTGTAAACCACCTGGCACGATGTCTATCTCGTAGTCCAAAGGCATTAAATGGTAGCTGTTATTATCAGCTGTTTCAGTTGTGACTTGCTTTTACAAAACAAGAAAAGCCTACCATGTTTCATACTCTTCTGAGAAATTTAATTTGCCTAGAAATATATTTTGTAAGTGGAGGATGATTATGAAAAGAGAAGGCGAGATTCATAATAGGCTATCATTTTAATATAAATGTTATTGCTATCATTCTTTCTGGCTGCACCACCCAAAGCAGGCAGATCTGATACAGATTTTCTAATTACACGTTTAGTTTAAGAGTGGGTAGTTTATAAGTCCACACCCTGACACACCTATACCTCTGGAGAATACTTCTCATTCTGTTGGCTGTCCTGGGCATTGGGACAGGCAACCTCATTCAAGTTGTTATTCAGTGAATTCTTGTTCTATGCCTGTGTGGCAGTGTGAGTGATACAAGTGGGTAATTCAGAGGCTGGCACAGAGGAATGTCTCATTTGCATAGCTATGGAAATAAGCTTCCTAGGCGGGGTTAAAAAAGGAAAAAAGAGCTGTCGAGTAGTTCTTAGGCCAGGTAAGGTCCCAGTATGCTTGATCAGCAACTCTGATGTCCACCCTAGAACCAGGTATACATACAACCTTCCTTTATTTAATCAGATTACTTGGAAAAGGACATTTGTAATTTAGCCCTGGGAGCTTTAAAAAAATTTTTCCTGACAACTAATAAGTAAAATAGTGTGTGTGTGTGTGTGTTACAGTCACTGGAGAGAAGGGATGAATTCTCTGCTTACTAAGTGGAACTCTTGCCTCTTCTAGATGAACTTAAATTATCTTGCAGGGAGTACATCTTTCATAATTTACTATGGCTGCTTTGAAAAGAAGTCTGTAATCCTTAGATAACTCAGTGGTTCCTATGCCTGGAGTCTTCCTTTCTATTTTTTTCAAGGAATATTTAAAATCAAGTAATTACATTGATTTTAAAACAAGCAACAGTAAAAATATCACTCAAGGACTCACATAAGGTTTTGAAATGGGAAGCCCATTTCACTCACAAAACAAAGCAACCATAACAAAACCTTCATAGAAAGTGGACAACTAAAAGTTCAATAACTCAGCAGTCAAGTGATGGAAAATCAGGTTTTTTTCCAGTTATGGCTCCTTACATCCTGTTTCTCAGAATCAAATGAGATGGGCATGAGGCAGGGGATGAGGATGACAACCTGCATGTATTTGTGGCAGGATACCCCACTAGAGTCTAGAATCTACTCAAAATTAACAGTCTGCAGGATTCTGACTTCTACTTGTGGAAGTAAAGGCTAGAGAGCATTTCTTTCTTTGAGAGGGAGAAGTATTTTGTGTCTGGCTTGGGAGAGAGGTGGGGGAGGGTTGTAGAGGAAAATAAAGAAGAAAGGCATAATATAGTCTGTCTCTTGTGGTTCCCCCCACCCCTCACCCAATACTCAAACAGCTTCCACTGGCCAGAGAGGCTGGTCTACAGCCAGAATCCAAAGGATGTGATTTCCAGGCATGAGGCTCTAAGAGCCTAGATGATAAGGCCAGCGTGGCATTGGAGTCAGTCTTCTACCTTCACTTTGCTTCAAATCTCAACATAGCTTTTGCATCCAGACTCAAGGCAGCCTTATGCTAAGTACATTATGCTTAAGCATGTGCACTAAGCAGGCATTATGCTGAGTGAAATAAGATAAATATTGTATACTATTAGCCGAAGCTGGTGGCTTAGATGGTAAAGAATCTGCCTTCAGTGCAGGAGACCCAGGTTCGATCCCTGGGTTGGGAAATAAAACAAATACTGTATGCTCTTATGGAATATACGGAATCTAGAAAAGCTCAGCTTGGGACTTTGTTGGTGGGCCAGTGGTTACAATTCTGCACGTCCAATGCAGATGGGTTTGATCCCTGGTTGAGACACTAAGATCCCAGGTGGCATGGCCAAAAATATATTTTTTAAATAAAAAAATAAAAGTAAAAAAGCTAAACTCATAAAAATAGTAGAGTGTTGGCTACCAAAGGCTGGGGGTAAGTTCAGGGAAATAGGTAGATGGTCAAAGGTTACAAACTTTCAGTTATAAGATGGAAAAGTTCTAGGGATCTAATGTGTAACAGGGTGATTATAATGAATAACTCTGTATTATATACTTGAAAGTTACTGAGGGAGTAGACCTTTAATGTTCTCACCACAAAAAAGAAATGGTAGTTATGTGAGATGATAGAGGTGTAACGGTGGTAATCATTTTATAAGTGTATCAAATCAACATACTGGAGTGGGTTGTCATTTCCTTCTCCAGGGGATCTTCTCAACCCAGGGACTGAACACAGGTCTCCTGCATTGCAGGTGGATTCTTTACTTTCTGAATTACCAGGGAAGCCCAAGAATACTGGAATGGGTAGACTATCCCTTCTCCAATGGATCTTCCCAAACCAGGAATCGAACCCAGGGTCTCCTGCATTGCAGGTGGATTCTTTACCAGCTGAGCTACCAGGAAAGCCCCATCTTTAGTGTTTTTGCCACAAAAAAGAAAGGATAATTATGTGAGATGATAGAGGCATAATGGTGGTAATCTTTTTATAAGTGTATCAAATCACATATTGTACACCTTACATAATGTTATAAGCCAATTATATCTCAGTAAAGATAGAAAAAAATAAAATGGGAACCCCTGAAAATTGGAATGTAGGCTATCTCACTAAATTGTTTGGTGATTCATCTCTGCTTATCTATAAAAATTGCTTGGAAAACATGTTCAAATGATAGAGGCCCAAGCTCAATCCTATTCCTACAGAATAATCATCTTTGGGCGTAGATCTCTGTTTAAAATTTTTTTCCCAAGTGACACTGAGGTGTACCAAACTTAAGAATCAACCTGTGCGCTAAACCCACCGTTGTGTTTAAAGAGTGAGTGAAGTCGCTCAGTCGTGTCCAACTCTTTGCGACCCCATGGACTGTAGCCCCCCAGGCTCCTCCATCCATGGGATTTTCCAGGCAATATTGGAGTGGGTTGTCATTTAAACCCGAGGCTAATAGGGGCCTCTGCAGAAAGCAGGAAACGCCCTCTAGTGGCCACAGAAGCTATTCTCCATTCTGCTGTGTCCTGGGACTACGGTGAAGAGGTGGGAAGACCATTATAGTCCACTAATCCCATCAATATGCCCCCTGAAACTTAGGGCCCCAAAGGGCAAAACCCGCTTATTCTTATCTTGCACATGAGGGTGCCTAGTATAGAGCCTGACCCATTGTGGGGTAGGCCCTAAAATTAAAGCTTAACATCATAGGCTGCCTTGACATGGGTGGTAAAATCAGGAGGGCCTCAAATGGCCTAAAGACAAATTCCCCACCCTAGTCTGCTCTCATGGCTAAAGTACCCTAGCCAGTCAACCCTCCTTATCAAATGCATCAGGCACAGCTCCTGCTTATCCTTGAGTAGGGGGGTACCCATTCAGATGAATCAGTCACATCCTCCCATATGAGCCAAAGGCATCTCAACCTCTTGAGACTACAAAACCTGCCTTCACAGCACCTGGTTGTTCTCTCTGTTGCTGAGCGAAACGTCTGCATGGCCCTGCCTGGTTAGTGGTGTCCTTTAACCCAGACTGTGACTGTATATGACTAATAAACTGTTCTCGAGCTCATCTGTGAGTATTGTGTGGGTGTTGTGCTGGGTATGGTGTGTTTGGCCATTCTCATAATCCAAAGGTAAGAATCCCTCCCTCACCAATAAGGGAGAGAGGAGGCAATCAAAATAGCCAAAAAGGGTGTTCAGTAAATATTTGTTAAATTAATAAACAAATGAGACCAAAGGGCTCTCAGCAAGGTTAGATATCTTCATTTTACTGATTTATTGCCTATTTGCATAAATTCTCAAAGTGATCAGAGGCACTAACGAACAATTCAGTGAATGTATTTATAGAATGTTAGGTCTGGAAGGGATCTCAAAAAACCTGAGGGTTCATTCTCTCATTTTATTTCTGAATGAACTGATGCCCAGGCAAAATGGTGAATTTCTCAAGGAAAGGGGCTACATTTTATTTTTATATCCGCTCAGTTTGGAATAGAACTGTGTATAGTTCATGTCTGATAAACAGATAAATGAACATACAGAGATTAAGGGAATTTCCCTGGGGCATGCTCAGTCACTTCAGTTGTGTCTGACTCTTTGCAATCCTATGGACCATACCCAGCCAGGCTCCTCTGTCCATGGGGTTCTCCAGGCAAGAACACTGAAGTGGATTGCCATGCTCTTCTCCAGGGGATCTTCCCAACCCAGGGATAAAACCCTCACTTCTTATGTCTCCTGCATTGGCAGGTGGGTCCCCACCTGGGAAGCTTTGGGGCACAAGCTAGTTACTGGCACCAGAAAGACTCAATTCCAGGATTTGATTCAACAAATGTGTATCAAATGTCTTATATAAGACACTGTAATCTAGTTCAGTGCCCTGGGGACGAAGGTAAGACTCGAGGTGGGGCTATAAAGATGAAAAAGACATAGTCCCTGCCCTCAAAGGGCACAAACTCTATAATGGTGCTGTCCAATATGGTTGCTGTTAGTCACATGCAGTTATTTAAAGTTAAATTAATTAACATTGAAAATTCAGTTCCTCTGTCACACTATGTTTTCAAGTGTTTAAAAGCTGCATAGTGGCTAGTGGCTACCATATTGTGTTGCAGAGATATAGAATATTTTGATCAATGCAGAAAGTTCTATTGGATAGCTCTACTATAAAAACAAAGATGTAGTTAAAACTGAGACCATCACATAAAGCATAAAAAGGATAACAGAAGTACAAATTAATTGTCATGGGACCAGAGCAGGTGGATCAGCCTCCCCACCAGATGCTAAGTCCTTGGAGGACAGAGATTCTTTGACTCCTAGAACCTATCATAGTGCCTGACTCATAGAGGATGCTCAACTTACGTTTACTGAATGAAGATAAACTACCTACAAAAGTACTAGTTTCCCTCCCTAACATTTCAAAAATAGGAAAATATACAGAATGTCAATGTATCCACAGCCCAACTATGTAAAAATTTAACAATTTGCTGTATTTGTTTTAGATCTTATATTGGTTTTAGGAAATGAAGTACAGATTTATTTCAAGTTACTGTATTCTCTGTCCAATTTCTCTGAACACCCTGAATTTGGTGTTCACCAATCCCATTCACATCTTTATATTATATGCTGTTGTTTTTCAGTCTGTAAGTCGTGTCAGACTCTTCGAGACCCCATGAAATGCAGCACACCAGGCTCCTCTGTCCTCCACCATCTCCCAGGAGTTTGCTCAAATTCATGTCCATTGAGTTGGTGGTACTCTCTAACCATCTCATCCCTGCCACCCCCTTCTCCTTTTGCCTTAAGTTTTTCTCAGAAGCAAGGTCTTTTCCAATGAGTCGGCTCTTCACATCAGGTAGCCAAAGTTCTGGACCTTCAGCTTCAGCATCAGTCCTTCCAATGAATATCCAGGGTTGATTTCCCTTAGGGTTGACTGGTCTGATCTCCTTGTTGTCCAAGAGACTCTCAAGAGTCTTCTCCAGCACCGCAATTCAAAGGCACCAGTTCTTCAGTGCTCAGCCTTCTTTATGGCCCAACTCTCATATTACTGGAGTGGATTTCCATTTCCTTCTCCAGAGGATCTTCCCGACTCAGGGATCGAACCCGGGTCTCCCGCATTGTATACAGACGCTTTACCGTCTGAGCCACCAGGGAAGTCCTATCCATACATGACTACTGGAAAAACTATAGATTTGACTAAATGGACCTTTGTCGACAAAGGGTTATCTCTGCTTTTTAATTTGCTATCTAGGTTTGTCATAGCTTTTCTTCCAAGGAGAAAGAGTCTTAATTTCATGGCTGTAGTCACCAACCGCAGTGATTTTGGAGCCCAAGAAAATAAAATCTGTCACTGCTTCCAGTTTTTCCCCTTCTATTTGTCATAAAGTGATGAGACCAGTTTTAGTTTTTTGTCTATTGAGTTTTAAGCCAATTTTTTCACTCTTCTCTTCCACCCTCATCAAGAGGCTTTTTAGTTCCTCTTCAATTTCTGCCATTAGCATGGTATCATCTGTATATCTGAAACTGTCGACATTTCTCCCAGCAATTTTGATTCCAGCTTGTGATTCACCCAGGCTGGCATTTCACATGATATACTCTGCATATAAGTTAAATAAGCAGAGTGACAGTATACAGCCTTGATTTACTCCTTTACCAATTTTGAACCAGTCAGTTTTTCCATGTAAGGTTCTAAATGTTGATTCCTGACCCTCCTATCAGTTTCTCAGGAGGCAGCTAAGGTGGTCTGGTATTCTGATTTCTTTAAGAATTTTCCACAGTTTATTGTGATCCACACAGTCAAATGCTTTAGCATAGTCACTGAAGCATAGGTAGCTGTTGTTTGGAATTCCCTTGCCTCCTCCTTGATCCAAGGAATGTAGGCAATTTGATCTTTACTTCCTCTGCCTTTTCTCAATCCAACTTGCACATCTGGAAGTTCTTGGTTCATGTCCTACTGAAGTCTAGCTTGAAGAATTTTGGGCATAATCCTTCCTTGCTAGCATGTGAAATGAATGAATTTCACAGCAGTGTGAACATTCTTTGGCATTGCCCTTCTTTGGGATTGCAATGAAAATTGACCTTTTCCAGTCCTGTGGCCACTGCTGAGGTTTTCATATTTGCTAGCATATTGAGTGCAGCACTTTCACAGCATCATCTTTCAGGATCTGAAATAGCTCAGCTGGAATTCCATCATTTTCACTTGCTTTGTTCATAATAATGCTTCCTAAAGCCCACTTAACTTCACACTCCAGGATGTCTTGTTCTAGGTGAGTGACACCATTGTGGTTATCCGGGTCATTAAGACCTTTTTTGTATAGTTTTTTTGTGTATTCTTGCCACCTCTTCTTAATTTCTTGTTAGGTCCTTACCTAATGTTAGGTCCTTACCATTTCTATCCTTTAGCATGCTCATTCTTGCATGAGATGTTCCCTTGGTAACTCCAATTTTCTTGAAGCGATCTCTAGTCTTTCCCATTCTATTGTTTTGCACTATTTGTTTGAATTTTTCATTTAAGAAAGCCTTCTTATCTCTCCTTGCTATTCTCTGGAACTCTACATTTAGATGCGTATATCTTTCCCTTTCTCTTTTCATTTCTCTTCTTTCCTCAGCTATTTGTGAGCTCCTAAGACCCACTTTGCCCTTTTGCATCTCTTTTTCTTTGGGATGGTTTAAGAAATGGAGTAGTCCTCATAGTTAATAAAAGTCCTACATGTCGTACTGGGGTGTAATCTCAAAGACAACAGAATGTTCTCAGTTCATTTCCAACATCACAATAATCCAAGTCTATGCCCCAACCACTAATGATTAAGAAGCTAAAGTTGACTGGTTCCATGAAGACCTACAAGACTTTCTAGAACTGACACCAAAAAAAGATGCCCTTCTCATCATAGAGGATTGCAATGCAAAAGTAGGAAGTCAAGAGATACGTGGAGTAACAGGCAAGTTTGGCCTCGGAGTACAAAATGAAGCAGGGCAAAAGCTAACGTAGTTTTGTCAAGAGAACATGCTTACCCTAGCAAACACCCTTTTCCAATAACCCAGGAGATGACTCTACACATGGATTATCACCAGATGGTCAATACTGAAATCAGATTGATTATAGTCTTTGCAGCTGAAGATGGAGAAGTTCTATACAGTCAGCAAAAACAAGACCTGGAGCTGACTATGGCTCTGATCCTGAGCTCCTCATTGCAAAATTCAGGCTTAAATTGAAGAAAGTAGGGAAAACCACTAGGCCATTCAGGTATGACCTAAATCAAATCCCTTATGATTATACAATGTGTACATAATTGTAAACAGCACAGATGATTGTTTTGCATGCTTTTATAAGTAATATAAATAGCATCATACTGTACACATCACTTTGCAACTTGCTTTTTATAACATTATATTTTAAAGATGCATCCATGTTAAAACATGCAGCACTAACAAGTTCGTTAATTTCTATATTCTATTGTGTTAAATACATCACAATTTTATTTTACTTTCAATGGAAATCTGTCCTGTTTCCAATTTTTACAATTATCAATAAGGCCGTAATGAACATTCTTGTAAGTGATTTCTTACATTAATGTTCAGGGTTTATTCCTAGAAGGAGTATTGCTAGATCTGAGGTCTTATATATCTTCAACTATTCCAAATATTGACAAGTTGATTTCCAAGGGTATTGACCAGTTTATATTTCCATCAGCAGGTATGAATGTTCTCATTGTTCTATATCCTTGTCATCATTCTGTACTGTCAGACTTTTATTTTCTGCCAATCTGATAAGGTGAAATGCTGTAGTGTTGTGTTTTCTAGGAAGACATAAGAACAAGGTAAAAATGCCGACCCTGTTATAATCCTGGCATTAGGGTATGAGAATACCAGAGTTATTGGCTTTTGTAATGAAACCATTGGCCACGTAATGAAAAAAAGACCAAAGCCATGACTGAACTTCAGGATAAGCACAGTTCTGCAGGAAGATTATAAGACAGTTTTACCATCCTGTACCTCTTGCCACTGCTCGGCATAAGGCCAGGAGGTTTTTAAACAGGATTTGGAAATCAGAACATGTGCAACATGCTGTATAGTTTCTTCCTGACAGAAACAGAATTTATTTTGTCATGTGTCTCGTTAAATGCATCTCAGTCTTCCTTGCTTGCCACTTCTCTTAAGCTAATTTATGGTAGAAGAAATTACTGGAAAGTGAGGAACTGTGCAAATTAGATATCTATTGGTGGGAAATCTTGGCAATCTCAAGGACTGTCAGCTTAACAGGAGGTAAGGTAATGAGGGTAGCCCATAGCTGGAAATATTTACTCATGGCTAATTCATGTAAATCCTTTAAATGCTTAAAGCACAGGAAAATTATCCCATAATTTAGGAACACATTGCTATTTCATCTTGTAGAGATTTTCCAGTCTGATTCTAGCTAATACCTAAGGAAGTAAAATGAACCTGTTTAAAAGGGCTTTAGAGCTGGGGCAGTGGGAAACACCCATGGCTCTGTTTCCCCAGAGTGGTTCTCTGATGGAAATGAAATATTTCTCAGCAGCTTTTCATTATGGTTGGCACATTCATGGGAAATTTGAGATAATGCTGATTCTACCTCTGTGAAAACCCTTCCAGAGTAATAACTTGATTTTTTTAAGTGATACAAGATCTGAGGTTTTTTTCTTACTTCATTGTGTGACCTAAAGCATAATGACAGAGAAAGGGAATCAATTAGACTCTGAGCACCTAACAGATCAGCAGAAACAGAAAGCTTGGATGAATCAACTTTGTTCCATTTACTAATTAGAATCCAACACTTGGTTTTCCTTTTCAAAAAGAAAGACTTATATCACCTATGGTATTCTTTCCTAAAACCTATTCACGGATGGCAGCATTAAGAAAAATTTTATCTTCTTAAGATAATCCACCTCGCTCATTAAAAGAAGCTAGCTGTCAGTTTCCGTCATGGCTTTCAGAAGTTACAATGAAAAATCTTGTTTCACAGTACAGCAAATGACCATGAAAAGTTAATGGGTATTTTTCTTAGGATATAAAGAGAAAATTTTATCTAAACTATAGTTCTTTTGGAGAAGCATATAATCTAGGTTTTATATGTACAAATTAAATACTAAGATGTAGTCTAAAAGTTAAGAGTTTAGGTTGTAGTTAGACTTACATAGGTTTTTAAAAATTTGTTTTTGATCCTGCCACTGGACAGTTTTAGTTACCCTCTCTTTATCCTTATTTTATCATCTGTATAATGGCGAAACATTGTTCTGAGAACTAAATGAAATTCATAACTGAACAAACATTAATTAAGTTTCTTCTACTTGCCAGGTGTTTGTCCTAGATGCTAAGGGAGCAAGGGATAAATCAAGCAATGTCTCTGTCCTCTCAGGCTTTCATTCCAGGGAGGAAAATGGCCCACAGTAAAAAATAAATGAACAAAATCACTGTAATTGCCCCAAAAGGGCATTACTTGAGAGGAAGAGCCCTCAGATGGTGCAGTGATAAAGAATCTGTCTGCTAATGCAGGAGACACAGAAGACCAAAGTTCGATTCCTGGCTTGGGAAGACCCCTTGGAATAGGAATGGCAACCCACACCAATATTCTTGCCTAGGAAATCCCATGGATAGAGGAACCTAGGAGGCTACAGTCCTCGGGATCGCAAACGTTGGACACGACTGAGCACACATGCGTGCACTTCTCTGAGGAAGGGATACTGGAACTGAGGTGTGAATGATAAGGAACCAGTTCTGTGAAGGGGGTGAGGGTAGGTGAAGGTTCAGGTAGAGGGAAGAGTGAGATTAATGCCTGAGGCTGGATGCAGCTTGGCAGGTTCAAAGAAGAAAGAAGGCCAGTGGGACTAGAGTGATAGAAGACCAAGGGAGAGAGGCAATCCAGAGTGTGGGGAGGCTTTTGGGTTTATTCTACATGCCACAGGAAGCTACGAGAAAATTTGTGTTTTAAGAAGATCATCCAGGACTTCCCTGATGGCACAGTGGATAAGAATTCACCTGCCAAAACCTGGGTTTGATCTCTGGTCTGGGAAGATTCCACATGCTGCAGGCAACCAAAAGCCTGTATGCCTCAACTACTTCAGCCTGTGTGCTGCAATGAACTGAAGCCTGTGTGCCTGAGCTCCGTGATGTGTGCTCTGCAACAAGAGAAGCCACCACAATGAGACGCCTGAGCGCTGCAGCAAAGAGGAGCCGCTGCTCACCGCAACTAGACAGAGCCTGCGTACAGCAACGAACACCCAGCCCCGCCAAAATAAAAAAATAAATAACTTTTTAAAAAAGACCTTTCAATTTGCTGTGAGAAGACACATTTCAGGAAGCGAGGAGTGAGCAATACCAGGATGACCATAGCACTTATCCACCCTTGACGATAGTGGTTTGGGCTAAAGGGTGACAGTGTCTGGATGGAGAGGAGGAAGCTGATGTAGAAGATTATTTTGAAGGCAGAACTTTTAAGACGTGGTGATGGATTGGATACAAAACATAGAAAGAGAAAGCAATGATCACTCCCTGGCAGATGGCTGTGATAGTTATTAGGTTATTTCTTATCTTTAGATCCAACTTTCTCCTTCTGTACTCTGCTTTGTGATGCCGGGGCTGAGAGTATGCAAACCACTTCTCTGCTTTGCCAGCTGGCTCTTACCAGGCCCTGAGAATTGCAGGTGCTCAGGGAGATGAAGGCTGAGGAAGGAGGCGGGACTTGCTCCTCCCCTCTGCTTCCTGTTTTTGAGCGCACCATCCTAGCAAAGCTTCTTCCACTGGCACTTGCTCTTCCTTACAGTAGCAGCAGTCGAATCCAGGTCACAGGTTTTCCAACCTTTGCAGAGCTAACTTCTCTGTACCCTCCTTGAAGAGATAGCAGCACCAGCCAAGCAGAAGCCCCTACTCAGAGGTCAGAGTTTTAGTTCTGCAGGGAATCCCTCCTCTACATTTCTAAATGTTAATGATTCTAGTCTCTTGTCTGTTTTCAGTCCTTAGGGCCACAGATGTTTCTGCACTGATGTCTCCACCATATCTTAGGGTCCTCTTTTTATCCTTTCAGTTAGCAACTTTACACCTACTTTCTAGTTAACAATTTTATACCTATTTAATAATTCTCTGTTCAAACATCTGGTGAGATTTTCGCTCCTAAGGGGACTTTGAGTGATCATTTGGGCTGTCATTTACTGAGATTAGGAAGACCGGGGAAGGAAGAACTAGGAGAGTTCTGAAGGGGAGAATTCCAAAATTCTACCTTGGTCATAATACTTTGAGATGCCTGCTAGATGTCCCAGCAGACATGTGGACATGGTGGGCTGTTAGACAATCTGAAGGTGAGGGAAAATGTCCTATCTGGAGATATAAATTTGGGAAGCATCAGCAAAAAGATGGGAGAGTCACCTAGGGAGAGACCATAGACAGACAGAGATCAGGGCCTGGGACCAAGCCCTGGGTTACAACAACATTTAGAGATAAAGCTGAACCAGTGTGGCCAGTGAACAAGAGAAAAATCACAAGTGTGTGGGATCTTGAAAGACAAAAGAGTTCAGTTTTTCAGGAAAAAGTAGATTGCTGAACTCTACTGAAAGATGGAGGAGAGGGGGGACAGAGCAGTGACCACTGGATTTAGCAATATGGAGCTTGACTTTGTCAAACACTGCACTGTGGAATGATGGGGCTGGAGCTAGCCTGGGGTGAGGTGAAGTGTTCATGGGAATTGAGGACTGAAGCCAGGATTGGGAATTAAGAAGGTTACTGACAATAATGCACTCAGTGTTATTGGCATAATTCTTGGCAAGTAATAAAGGCTTGTAAGATATTAGCTACTATTACTCTTTAAAAATTATTTATTTTTTAATACACACTATGTCATGCCTCTGTAAGATTCCATGAGTGAGAGGTCAGATGCCAATTATATTGAATAAGCAAATAATGCAATTATTACAAACCACAATTTAGAAGAAAAATTGGAAAAAGTTCATAAGATACTGTTAAGTAAGAAAAGTGGGTGACAGGGTACCATTGAAAATTATCTCAAGTGCCAGCAAAAGGGGCTTCTCAGGTGGGGCTAATAGAACCTGCCTGCCAGTGCAGGAGAAATGAGACCTGGGTTTGATCCCTGGGTCAGGAAGATGCCCTGGAGAAGGGAATGACAACCCACTCCAGTCTTCTTGCCTGGAGAATCCCATGGACCGAAAAGCCTGGTGGGCTACAGTTCATTGGGTCGCAAAGAGTCAGACACGACTGAAATGACTTGGCACATACACATGCCATGGAAAGGGCCGTTGGCGACTTCTCCACACCCACCCTTCTCTTGCTGCAGGTCTGAGCTGATCTTGGTATTCCCATCCCACTCATCAGTGGTTATCCAAGAACAGACAGACCTCAGCCAATTTGTGCTTGTAAGACATGAGAAGAACCTTCTTTTAATCTTCTAGAAAGAAGCTATACATAGTCAATCTCTCTGACCATGGTTGGATGTGAACAAAGAAGCATAGCAGTCTGCTGCTGCAACCATGAGCAAGGGGAAAACCACTCAAATAATGAAGCCAGCTTTGTGTCAAGTAGCTAAAAACAGAGGACCTGGTGCCTCCATGATATCATAAACCATCTGGACTGTAGGTTGTGAAAGTCACTCAGTCGTGTCCGACTCTTTGCGACCCCATGGACTGTAGTCCATGGAATTCTCCAGGCCAGAATACTGGAGTGGGTAGCCTTTCCCTTCTCCAGGGGATCTTCCCGACCCGGGGATTGAACCCAGGTCTCCCACATTACAGGCAAATTCTGTAGCAGCTGAGCCACAAGGGAAGCCCAAGAATACTGGAATGGGTAGCCTATCCCTTCTCCAGGGTATCTTTCCGGCCCAAGAATCAAACTGGGGTCCCCTGCATTGCAGGTGGGTTCTTTGCCAGCTGAGCTACCAGGGAAGCTCGGACTGTAGGTTAGGTGAGCCAAAATCCATTCATTTCAAATCGATATTCTGTAACTTACACTCTCACACAGGGTAGTAGTAGACATAGAGCAAACATTCAATAAATATTAGCTATCATTATTTAGTCAAGAAATTACAGATTATATATTATTTTTTAATAGGCACAATCCTTGTACATTATGAGCTCATTTAAAAGTCTATATATCCATACAGAAAAAGCTGGAAGGCTATATAAAAATATTAACTATGGTAACCTCTGGTACCTCTGGCTTGTGAGGAGAGGGGAAGATGGTTGAGACAAGAGGAGAAAGTGGTAAATAGTCATCTCAGAGAAAAGGAGGGGAAATAGGATTGCCAAGTACAACCAAGGGCCCCTTTCAAGTCAGACCTAAGGAATTCTAGTTGTTCATCTCTAGATTTAAAATCTTTTTAATAATTAATTTATTTATTTTAATTGGAGGCTAATTACTTTACAATATTGTGGTGGTTTTTACCATACATTGACATGAATCAGCCATGGGTGTACATGGTCCTCCCCGTCCTGAACCCCACTCCCACCTCCCTCCCCAGCCCATCCTTCTGTGTTATCCCAGGGCACTGGCTTTGTGGGGAATTCCTTGGTAGTCCAGGGGTTAGGACTCTGAGATTTCACTGCCTGAGGACCTGGGTTCAATCCTTGGTCAGGAAACTAAAATCCCACAAGGTATATGGCCATAAATAAATAAATAACCAGAATCACTGGGCTTTCCAATTGCTTGGGTTTGCTTAAAAAAAAAAAAAAATCATTGTGGAAACAAGCCTTAAATAAAGAGTCTGAGCTGGAATGTTTGGGTAATATTCTCTTAAACTAAAAGCAAATCAAAGAGAAACATCTGAATTTAGACGTAAAGGAATCAAACACCAAAGAATATGCAGGAAGATGAGGGAAATGGGCAGATTTACAGTTCTTTTCTAATACATAGATAACTCCATGAAGTTCAATGCCAAACCACCTGGCCACAGAGAGTATATGTGGCAGCACCAGCAGTGGATTTTTAGAGTGGTTTTGGTTGGACTTGTTTTTAACTACATTTGCCAGTGGTACGCTGGAGCCAGTTTATGTAGGTTTATGAGAGCTGATTGTCACAAATATTGTAAGCAGTTATTAAACAGTCATTATTAAAAATTAAGTGAAATAAATATGTGGTTAAAAGCAAAGATAATAAATACTAAAAACTCACCACTCCCTAACTATCGTACTACTTAACTATTCTCTCCATCCATGAGGTTATGTCTCCAGCACATGTGTGATAGAAATACCCTATAATGTGCTAAGTAATTTTTCCCAATTCTGCATCTTGTACTGTCACTGTGGTGGCTTGAGACAACCATGGTGGGAATATTTACACTATGGCAACATTATAAATCAGGGATTGGTTTATTGTTTTGTGAATAGTCTACTTATGAAAGTGATGGAGAAAATATTAGGCAGATTAAATTTTAAAGTGTCTGCAGCTGTTACACTGTGAATAGCACCAAACAATTGAGGGAATATTTTACAAGTATGTGAAAATTATGATCTGAGTTAATAAAGATTTACTCATGTGACTGATGAACTAGTTCTGACATACTAGTTCACTTTCGTCTTATTAGTGTAAATGAAAATATCAATTAACATTCATTGCAGCAGACACTCATTCATCAGTAATGTTAATGACTTCTTTGCTGAATCAGATAGAAATCAAGCATTTATTCATAGCTGATTTTGTCTGATTAGAGTTGAATCACAACCATAGCTTGACTGCAGATAGAGAGGCAAAATTCAGTGAAAGCATTCTGTGAAAATCAATTGGCTATATGAAATTCACAATAAAGAGTATGTATATTTATTATTAGTTGTAAATTGAAAGTGATGCATATCAGTAATTTATAACAGATTTATGAACTAGAGAGCTAGCTGTTAAACATTTGCCAACATACCTCCACCAAAGCACAAGCACATACAAAACTTAAAATTTTCATACTATGTATGATGCCCTCTGATTTTTTGAATTCTATTTAATTAAAAAAATAAATCCATGTTGCAACACTATAAATTCACAACCCACTGAAATTTGTTAATAGCAGTTTTCCAAGGTTTTGGAGGTTTTTGATTGCGAGTGCTAAAGTTACGTTTTGAAAAGATGTTCAGAAGGATGGTGATCAAGTGCCCTTTTTATACTCAAGAGTTCAATAACAACAAAAACTCAAGAAATATGAAGCAGAAAATTAAAAAATTAAAACCACATCAAGGCAGAATTGGAAATCTGAAAGCCTAGGCTTTACAACACCTACTCTAAAGATAAATTATATAACTTGATAATTCACTAATAGCATATTCCTGTATTTCAGCTTTTCAGATGAAAAGCCTTTTCTATCATTAAAAGGTTGTCGTCTCTAATGATACTTACTTCTCTACTATTTATATCTATGGAAGTGAATATTATCATGGATAATTTTTAAAACGCTGTTCTTCTGCCCAAGTAGGTCAGGGATATTGCTGGCATACTCACAATGTCTGTATTTGGTAAAAAAAATTTTTTACATTTATGCAAAATGACAGTTGGAATGAGTTCACATGACCATGTTGCTAAAAATACAACATGTTTGATATCCATGGATCATAAAAGGGATGAAGTAAACCAGCCTTTTGCAGTTCACCTACATCGGGTAGACATTCTGTCATTAAATTCATATGTAGTGCTTCTGAAATTGGGCTCACCAAGAGACTTTGACAGGCCCTTGGGAGTGAATCAAATTCAGCTTTTCACAGCTGATACGTGGCTTTTCTAACAACATTAACAAGGAGGGCCTTTCAGGATTCCTGTCGCTCTAACAACCAAACAGAAAAGCTGGGTCCAAACACAGATGGATGACTCACTTTTCAGTTTGTCCAGGGTAATGGGACAATGCTGACTAAATAGTGGAGACCTGTATTGAAGGTAGTGAAGGCAGAATTTCTGCCTAAATTCTACCTAGGAACCTTGATAATAAAGAATGAAACCTAACCTTTTGGTGGGATGGAATTGTGTGAGAATTTAGTGATAAAAATGTGGGTTCACCCAAAAAACTCCTTACTCAATAAACTCTACCTACAATTTCAGGAGATCCGCAGACCCTCCTGATGCCCATTCTCAAGTTAAAAACTCTTTGTAGGTCATGATCTTCCTGATGGAAAATGTAGAAAGAAAAATGGAAAATATGATAGACCCTTCTGATTGCTTCAAATACTGCTAAATCAAAGAAAATGTATCTTGTGGGTGATGAGTGACCCTGAATTAGTTCTATCGATGACATCTATGCACACAGATTACAAGTCAATGCTAAGAGCATTAGCTGATGAGAATGGGATATTCTGGGCTGCCTCAAATTAATGAAAATAAACAGTGTATATGTAAATTAATAATAATGGTAATAATGGTCATGCCTCTCTATGGCTTTATTCATAAGCAAAGCTCATCTAAGACTTCTGGGAGAGAAACAACTGGAAGAAAGTTTGCTATAGAAACCAGGTGGACAGAAGAGATGATGGAATTCCACTCACATGCAGGCAAGACTCAGTGGCAGAGCCTTCAAGCTCCCTGTTCCCCCCAGAAATCTATCGGTGCCCCCAGTTTCTGATATGAACAGTTGATGTTTCCCACATTTTACATAAAGTACTACGATTTTGAGACAAACCCTCAGATGACTGTCTTTGAAGCCCTTCCCATACAGGCGTATTGGGACCTGCCACTGTCACATACTTTAAGTTGAACCCACAACCCTCAGCCGTTGGCCCCAGACTTCTTATGAAGATCGGTCATTCTCTACTTGCCCTGCCCTCAAAGGAAGAGCTGTAGCGAGGCAGGCCAGGGCCCGGCTCCCAGATTCCAGCTAACAAATGCATTCCAAGAGGAAAGAATTCACACAGAGAAAAACATTGTTTTCCAGTAGAAACCATTGAGACCTCTCTGGCTGTCTTCATAAAACTCAGAAGAATCTAAGCTAACAAGACTTTCATTTGGGGACCCCAGGACTAATTAATAAACAGTGCACAAGTGGAAAAGGAAACACAGAGAGTTGAGAAATGAAAATATGCCCTACCGAAAAGCTGCCATCCTTATGCTTTGGTCCTGACCTACTGAGGCATGGCGCCTCCCATTGTCTCCGGTTTATTTGAATGCTGTAACATCAAATAACCATTTGGCACTGGGCGAGCTTGACGTTTCAAAAACGAAGATATTTTAGACTTCTAAATAAGTTGCCCTACTGGTTGTAAACCACAGAGTACAATGTGCGATGGCCATCTTCCATCTCACTTATTATTGGAAGTGTCATTTTTTTGTTCCTGTCCATAGGTCTTAAGAAGAGTAAGAACATGTGGTAAGAGGATATACCTGGGAAACACCAAGAATAAATGCTAGTAGAGAAATAGATGCCTTTTATCATGAATTCCTATCTCTGAGGCGCTACAAGAATATGAAACACAATGGAACTTTGTTATCCTGTAAATAAATTGGCTCTTTACCCTTCCAAACAAATTTACCAATAAAAATGGACACTTTTATGGACATTTTTAATGGTTGTCTTATACCGTCTACCTTTGGATTTCTTTGTGAATGTTATGGTTCAGTGAATACATTGAAATATGGACAAGAAAATCAAATGGTATTTGGGATTTGCTTTAAAACACTGCAGAAAAGGAAAATGTGTGTGGTGGATAAATAAAGCAAGAATGACAAGTTATAGGTAATTATTAAAGTTGGGTGATAGATCCATGGGAGTTCACAATACTTTTATATTTGCTTAAAATTTCTAAATTAAAAGAAAAGTCAAAAACATGGAAATTTTCCAGTGTTAAAGAACTAACATAAAAACACTTGTTAGAGTGTGGAAAAAAGGGAACCCTTCTGAACTGTTGGTGAGAATGTAATTCGGTGATGCCATTATGGACAACGTATGCAGGTTCCTTAAAAAACTAAAAATGGAAATACCATGTGATCTAGGAATCCCACTCCTGGGCATATATCTGGAAAAGACAAAAAAACCCTCTAATTCAAAAAAGATACATGCAGCTCAGTATTCATAGCAGCACTATTTACAAAAGCCAAGAAGCAATCGAAGTGTCCATCAACAGACAATTGGCTTAAGAAGTTGTGGCACATATATACAGAAAGAATGGAATATTACTCGACCATAGAAAAAGAACAAAATATTGCCATTTTCAGCCACATGGATGGACCCAGAGAATACTGTATTTAGTGAAGTCAGACAGAGAAAGGCAAATATATGACATCATTTATATGTTATATCTAAAAAGTGATACAAATGAATCTATATATGAAACAGAAACAGACTCACAAACATTGAAAAATAAATTTATGGTCACCAAAGGGGAAAGAGAGGGGGAAGGGATAAGTTAGTGGTATAGGATCAACAGATACAAAAAATTATGTATGAAATAGATAAGCAACAAGAATTTACTACTATATAGCCCAAAGAACTATATTTGGTATCTTGTAACAACCCATAATGGAAAACAATCTGGAATATGTGTATATATCTGAATCGCTTTGTTGTACACCTGAATCTTCTTAAGCTAACTGGAAGACATGCAAAGAAGGTATAACCAATCTTGCTGGTATATTTTGGTTAAAATGAAAAACAGATTGCTGTGCTCCTATTCTAACAAAATAGAGGTGTCAATAAATGAAGATGTCAATGTAAATGGCCCTCAAAATTCTCTGTACTTTATTTAGTCAAACTGCAAAGGAGGCAGGGGAGAGGAGGGGAAATAAAAGAAGTGTGTAGAGTGTGGGGTGGTCCGATCTAGCTGTCCCACGAGAAAAGTGAGGCCACAGGGATGGGTGTTAGGAGATATAACTGATGGGAGAGAATCAGCAAAGTTTAGCTCAAAAGTACGAAGGGTGTCCCAGAGAAAGAACACAGAGAAAATGAACAAGAAGCCAGGGAGGGATGCAGGGAGTGGAAAACAGGGCCATCGGAAACAGGCAGGAGAAAACCTTCCAGCTCCTCCCAAAGAGATTTCACACTAGCTTCTGCTCAGTCCCAGTTCAGAAATTAAAATAACCCCCCACTCTGTGGTGACATCCACTCCTGGGAATGGAACCCAGTACCTTGTCAACTCACATAAGGAAGATAGTACAGAGTTGAGACAAATCCCTCAGAAAGTAGTTCAGTCTCTCATTCTCATGGAGCTTAGATAGAGGGACTCAAGAAGCTTAGTTACCTAACCTGTGTTGAGAAACAGGATCCAGATGCTTTGGAGATTAATTAAAAAGGGCCCACTCTGAGGTTCACAAAGAAAGGCTAAATCTTGCCAGGGCCTGGAAACTCATAACAAGTGCCTGTCCAGGACATGACATGGTACAGAGGAGGCAGAGATAGAATGTGAGTGGAGATTATGTACCTCTGGGTGCACTTAGCTATTGCACCACAAAGGATGCTATAAACTTAGCTCCTTAGGGAAAAACACTGAAGATGAAGAAGAGCCCTGCTGCTTCCAACACCCCTTGATTGTCACCTTGCACAAAGCATACTCCTGTCAAAAACCAAGGGAGGAGAAATGTAGAGCTGCCAGTATTTCTAGCCGAGACAGGTTCTGAGCTAACTAACGTGCCAATGGAAATCTGTTTTTCTGCCCATGAATTGTCCCCAAGGCAGGGAGTGGAATGTGGGCCAAAGTGGTGTGCCTCTGTGCCCCCACCTTCTGTGTGCCAGGTTGCCAAACACCAAAATACTACTCCCCGTCCAGACCACCCCTCCAGACGACACTCAGGGATAGTCCTACTATTATTGGTTCATTTATTTCATCAAGCCAAAATGCTTAGAAGAGAGTTGTGGCATCAGATTAGTATGTTTGAGGACCACAAGGGACCAAAAGAGCTCTCATAAACATTCTCTATGTCCCTGGAGAAATCCTACCAAGTAAGGTCTTTCTGTATGAACAGAACAAAATGGAAATTAAAAAAAAATTAAATGTAAGTCCAAGTTCAGCTCAGTCACTCCGTTGTGTCCAGCTCTTTGCGACCCCATGAACCGCAGCACACCAGGCCTCCCTGTCCATCACCAACTCCCAGAGTTTACTCAAACTCATGTCCATGGAGTCAGTAATGCCATTCAACCATCTCATCCTCTGTCGTCCCCTTCTCCTCCCACCTTCAATCTTTCCCAGCATCAGGGTCTTTTCCAATGAGTCAGTTCTTTGCCTCAGGTGGCCAAAGTATTGGAGTTTCAGCTTCAGCATCAGTCTTGCCAATGAATATTCAGGACTGATTTCCTTTAGGATGGACTGGTTGGATCTCCTTGCAGTCGAAGGGACTGTCACGGGTCTTCTCCAACACCATAGTTCAAAAGCATCAATTCTTTGGCGCTTAGCTTTCTTTATGCTACAACTCTCTCCCATTCATTCATGACTACTGGAAAAAGCTTAGCTTTGACTAGACAGACATTCGTTGGCAAGGTAATGTCTCTGCTTTTTAATATGCTGTCTAGGTTGGTCATAACTTTTCTTCCAAGGAGTAAGCGTCTTTTAATTTCATGACTGCAGTTACCATCTACAGTGATTTTGGAGCCTCCCGCAATAAAGTCAGCCACTGTTTCCACTGCATCCCCATCTATTTGCCATGAAGTGATGGGACCAGATGCCATCACCTTCATTTTCTGAATGTTGAGTTTTAAGCCAACTTTTTCATTCTCCTCTTCACTTTCCTCAGAGGCTCTTTAGTTCTTTGTCGCTTTCTGCCATAAGGGTGGTATCATCTGCATATCTGAGGTTACTGAGACTTCTCCTGGCAATCTTGATTCCAGCTTGTGCTTCATCAAGTCCAGCACTTGTCACGATGTACTCTGCATATAAGTCAAATAAGTATGGTGACAATATACAGTCTTGACGTACTCCTTTTCCTATTTGGAACTAGTCTGTTGTTCTACGTCCAGTTCTAACTGTTGCTTCTTGACCTGCATACGGATGTTGCAGGAGGCAGGTAAAGTGGTCTAGTATTCTCATCTCTTGAAGAATTCCCCACAGTTTGTTGTGATCCACACAGTCAAAGGCTTCAGCATAGTTAATAAAGCAGGTGTTTTCCTGGAACTCTCTTGCTTTTTCAATGATCCAACAGATGTTGGCAATTTGATCTCTGGTTCCTCTGCCTTTTCTAAATCCAGCTTGAACATCTGGAAGTTCACAGTTCACGTATTGCTGAAGCCTGGCTTGGAAATTTTGAGCATTACTTTGCTAGCATGTGAGATGAGTGCAATTGTGCAGTAGCTTGAGAATTCTTTGGCATTGCCTTTCTTTGGGATTGGAATGAAAATGACCTTTTCCAGTCCTGTGGTCGCTGCTGAGTTTTCCAAATTTGCTGGCATATTGAGTGCAGCACTTTCACAGCATCATCTTTTAGGAAATAGCTCAACTGGAATTCCATCACCTCCACTAGCTTTGTTTGTAGGGATGCTTCCTAAGGCCCACTTGACTTCTCATTCCAATCATGATCACACCATCATGATTATCCGAATGGTGAAGATCTTTTTGGTATAGTTCTTCTGTGTATTCTTGCCACCTCTTCTTAATATCTTCTGCTTCTGTTAGGTCCATACCAATTCTGTCCTTCATTGTGCCCATTTTTGCATGAAAAGTTCTCTTGGTACCTCTAATTTTCTTGAAGAGATCCCTAGTCTTTCCCATTCTATTGTTTTCCTCTATTTTTTTGCATTGATAACTGAGGAAGGCTTTCTTATCTCTCCTTGCTATTCTTTGAAACTCTGCATTCAGATGGGTATATCTTTCCTTCTGCCTTTTCCTTTCACTTCTCTTCTTTTCATAGCTATTTATAAGGCCTCCTCAGAGAGCCATTTTGCCTTCTTGCATTTCTTTTTCTTGGGGATCATCTTGATCACTGCTGCCTGTACAATGTCACAAACCTCTGTCCATAGTTTAGGCATTCTGTCTATCAGATCTAATCCCTTGAATCTATTTGTCACTTCCACTGTATAACCATAAGAGATTTGATTTAGGTCATACCTGAATGGTCTATGGTTTTCCCTACTTTCTTCAATTTCAGTCTGAATTTGGCAATAAGGAGTTCATGATCTGAGCCACAGTCAGCTCCCGGTCTTGTTTTTGCTGACTGTATAGACCTTCATCTTTGGCTGCAAAGAATATAATCAATCTGATGTCAGTATTGACCATCTGGTGATGTCCATGTGTAGAGTCTTCTCTTGTGTTGTTGGAAGAGGGTGTTTGCTATGACCCTTTGCAGTGCATTCTCTTGGCAAAACTCTATTAGCCTTTGCCCTGCTTCATTCTGTACTCCAAGGCCAAATTTGCCTGTTACTCCAGGTATTTCTTGACTTCCTACTTTTGCATTCCAGTACTCTGTCATGAAATGGACATCTTCTGGGGTGTTAGTTCTAGAAGGTCTTGGAAGTCTTTATAGAACATTTCAACTTCAGCTTCTTCAGCATTACTGGTCAGGGCATAGACTTGGATTACTGTGAGAGTCTTTTGTTAACTATGATGGCTATTCCATTTCTTCTAAGGGATTCTTGCCCACAGTAGTAAATATAATGGTCATCTGAGTTAAATTCACCCATTTCAGTCCATTTTAGTTCACTGATATCTAAAACGTCGATGTTCATTCTTGCCATCTCCTGTTTGACCACTTCCAATTTGCCTTGATTCATGGACCTCACATTCCAGGTTCCTATGTGATATTGCTCTTTACAGCATCGGACTTTACTTTCATCACGAGTCACATACACAACTGGGTGTTGTTTTTGCTTTGGCTCCATCTCTTCATTCTTTCTGGAGTTATTTCTCCACTGATCTCCAGTAGCATATTGGGCACCTACCAATCTGGGGAGTTCATCTTTCAGTGTCCTATCTTTTTGCCTTTTCATACTGTTCATGGGGTTCTCAAGGCAAGAATACTGAAGTGGTTTGCCATTCCCTTCTCCAGTGGACCACATTTTATCAGAACTTTCCACCATGACCTGTCCGTCTTGGGTGGTCCTACATGGTATGGCTCATAGTTTCATTGAGTTAGACAAGGCTGTGGTCCATGTGATCAGATTGGTTAGTTTTCTGTGATTGTGGTTTTCATTCTGTCTGCCCTCTGATGAAGAAGGATAAGAAGCTTATGGAAGCTTTCTGATGGGAGAGATTGACTGAAGGGGAAACTGGGTCTTGTTCTAATGGACAGGGCTGTGGCCAGTAAATCTTTAATCCAATTTTCTGTTAATGGGTGGGGCTGTGTTCCCTCCCTGTTATTTGACCTGAGGCCAAACTATCATGGAGGTAATGAAGATAATAACCTCCACCATAGTGTAAGTTACATATGGGTAAAAAAAATTTTTAAGTGTTCAGTCTGATTAATTTTTATAGACATCTACACTCAGATCAAGATATAGAATAGAATATTTCTGTCACCCCATGATGTTCCCTCATGCTCCTTGTAAGTCAGTGAAAGAAAGTGAAAGTTGCTCAGTCGTATCTGACTCTTTGTGACCACATGGACTGTACAGTCCATGGAATTCTCCAGGCCAGAATACTGGAGTGGGTAGCCTTTCCCTTCTCCAGGGGATCTTCCCAACCCAGGGGTCGAACCCAGGTCTCCCACATTGCAGGCAGTTCTTTACCAGCTGAGCCACAAGGGAAGCCAAGTATACTGGAGTGGGTAGCCTATCCCTTCTCCAGTGGATCTTCCCAACCCAGGAATCAAACCAGGGACTCCTGCATTGCAAGCAGATTCAATTGAGTCCTTATAAGTCAACAAGCTCTCAAAAGTTACTATTAATCTGACATCTATAATCAATTCTTGAGCTTCATGTAAATAGAGTCATGCAATATATACTTATAGCATATACTCTTGTCTTATGCTTCTTTTTTTTTAAATTGGTGTATAATTGCTTTACAATGTCATGTTAGTTTCTGCTGTACAATGAAGTGAATCAGCTCTATGTACACATATATGCCCTTGCTCCTGGACTTCCCTTCCACCATCACATTCTACCCATCTAGGTCATCACGGAGCACCAAGCTGAGCTCCCTGTGCTATACAGCAGATTCCTACTAGCTATCTGTTTTACATGGTAGTGTATATATCTCAGTCCTAACCTCTCAGTTCAGCACCCCCTCTCCTTCCCACGCTGTGTCCACATGTCCATTCTCTGTGTCTGCATTTCTATTCCTGCCCTGGAAATTGGTTCATCTGTACCATAACCGTGCGCATTATCCATGATGCATGCATGTAGCAGGAATTCATTCCTTTTTTATCACTGTATAGTATTCCATTGTATAAAATTTGCAGTTTATTTAGCCATTGTACTATGGTTGAGCAGCTGAGTCATTTATGGTTTGGGGTTATTAGAATAAAACTTTTATGGATGACTCTCCAGGGTCACAGGCAGGAGAGTCACTGCATGAGACATTTCCACACTTCCCAGGCTCCCTTGCTGGCCCATGACCCCACAGGTTATCTGCCCTAGCCAACAGCAGACCCTCTCCAGCTTACAGTGGGAGAAATTTCATCAAGTTCTCAACTGAGTCAATGGGCCAGAAGCTGCTGCTGCTGCTGCTGCTAAGTCGCTTCTGTCATGTCCGACTCTGTGCAACCCCATAGACAGCAGCCCACCAGGCTCCCCCGTCCCTGGGATTCTCCAGGCAAGAACACTGGAGTGGGTTGCCATTTCCTTCTCCAATGCATGAAAGTGAAAAGTGAAAGAAGTCGCTCAGTCGTGTCCGACTCTTAGCGACCCCATGGACTGCAGCCCACCAGGCTCCTCCATCCATGGGATTTTCCAGGCAAGAGTGCTGGAGTGGAGTGCCACTGCCTTCTTTGATGGGCCAGAAGAGATGCCATTAATCAGCTTATGTGGGGTCTGAGGCTTATACATTAAGGGGATCTTTAATAAAAAAATTTTTTTTTCAAATATATGATTAGTTACCAAAGAGAGTATGTATTTGTGAGAAAGAATGAGAAGGTAAATCACAATAAATTACAAATATTATAAGGATAAGTAACAAACATTACAAAATCTAGAATAATTAATAATTGCCTGAATAATCAATTGCCTGACACACTCTGTAATATTTTTGTTTGTCTATTTGTGGGAGACAGAAAATAGCCCCCAAAGATATTCACATCCAATCCATGGAATGTATAAATATGTTTTCTTAAATGGCAAAAGAGTCTTTGCAGGTGTGATAAAATGTATACACCTTGAGATGGGGAAGAGTACACAGAATCACACACGTGGACTCAATCGAATCACAGGAATCCCTAAAAATCAGAGAAACTTCCTGGGTTTAATCAGAGAAAGAGATGTGATGATGGAAATAAGTCAGGTGCTACATTGCTGGCTTTGAAGACGGAAGAAGTTGTTCCCATGAGCCAAAGAAGGCAAATGGAAGCTAGAAACTGCAAGAAGCAAGGAAGCTGACTCATCCCTAGAGCCTACTGCAAACACTTTGGTTTTAATTGTGATCACTGATTTTGGATTTTGGACATCCAAAGCTGTAAAATAATAAATTTTGTATTGTTCAAGCCACCAAGTTTATGGTACTGTTACAGCAGCAATAAAAAATGTACTATATTCCTCATGTGACAATGATTTTGTAATGTCAGTTTTCATATACAGAACAATGGTAGAAGAAGGAGGAGGGAGAAAGGAGGGGCACAAGAAGAGGAGGAAGAGGAATGAGAAAGAAGAGGAGCAGGAGGGTGGGAAGGAAGAGAGGAGAGGAAGAATGGGGGAGGGGAGCAGGAGGAGGAGGGGAGAGGGAGAAGGAGAAGGATGGGAAGGGGGAAATGAATTCTTTTTCATTGGTTGTCAAATAACCCTTTATTCAATTATTTTCCATTGGTGGTCAAATAACCCTTTGGTAAGTTATTTCCCTTAGTTCTTAACTAACAGGGCATTGCCCTGTACCACTGTTGATGACCTCTATGATGTCACAAGGGCGACAGCCATCAAAATTGCAGCCCACTGACTTGGGCAGTCCCCAGGAGGTGGAGCTGGGGGCAGAGGAGGAGTAGGGAGAGGAAGCAGGGAGGGAGAAGAAGAGGAGGAGGTGAAGAAAGCTTCTGGGGAATTCCCTGGTGGTCCAATAGGACTCAGTGCTTTCAATGTGGTGGCCCAGGTTTGACCTCTGGTTGGGAAACCAAGATCCTGCAAGCAGTGCAGCACCCTGAAATTTTTTTAATTAAGAAAAAAAATTTTTATATTATAGGAAACATGAATGGAAGTTGCAGATATTATGCTGACCTGTTTTGTCAAAGTCTCTCCAAACTGGTCTTGGCATGAAGTTAGAGATCCCTAAAAAATTTAAAAAAAAAAAAAGAAAAACAAAGGTTCTATAACCATTCTTGCACATGTCCTTCAGACATTCCTCTTGAGTATAAACCTAGGGATGAAATTCCTGGATCATAGCATAGGTTTCTATGTAACCAAACAGTTCTCAAAGTTGTACCATTCTACACTCCCACCAGTAACATATGAGAGTTTCTATTTTCTCCACACTCTCACCCTCACTGAGAATTGTCAATCCTTTTCATTTTATCCATGAAAAGGTGCAGAATCATATTCAAGGTGGCTTTAACATACATTTCCCTGAAGTCTCCTGATGATGTTATGTACACATTTTTGTATGGGTATACAGTCATATTGGAATCATTTCCAGAATAATTTTAAAATTTCATTGCAAGAAAGTGACTATGAAATTAAATACTATGGTACAACTTTCCAAAACTGGACCAGGAAGAAATAGAAAATCTTAACAGACCCATCACAAGCACAGAAATTGAAACTGTAATAAAAAATCTTCCAGCAAACAAAAGCCCAGGTCCAGACGGCTTCACAGCTGAACTCTACCAAAAATTTAGAGAAGAGCTAACACCTATCCTGCTCAAACTCTTCCAGAAAATTGCAGAGGAAGGTAAACTTCCAAACTCATTCTATGAGGCCACCATCACCCTAATACCAAAACCTGACAAAGATCCCACAAAAAAAGAAAACTACAGGCCAATATCACTGATGAACATAGATGCAAAAACCCTTAACAAAATTCTAGCAATCAGAATCCAACAACACATTAAAAAGATCATACACCATGACCAAGTGGGCTTTATCCCAGGGATGCAAGGATTCTTCAATATCTGCAAATCAATCAATGTAATACACCACATTAACAAATTGAAAAACAAAAACCATATGATTATCTCAATAGATGCAGAGAAAGCCTTTGACAAAATTCAACATCCATTTATGATAAAAACTCTCCAGAAAGCAGGAATAGAAGGAACATACCTCAACATAATAAAAGCTATATATGACAAACCCACAGCAAACATTATCCTCAATGGTGAAAAATTGAAAGCATTTCCTCTAAAGTCAGGAACAAGACAAGGGTGCCCACTTTCACCATTACTATTCAACATAGTTTTGGAAGTTTTGGCCACAGCAATCAGAGCAGGAAAAGAAATAAAAGGAATCCAAATTGGAAAAGAAGAAGTAAAACTCTCACTATTTGCAGATGACATGATCCTCTACATAGAAAACCCTAAAGACTCCACCAGAAAATTACTAGAACTGATCAATGATTATAGTAAAGTTGCAGTATATAAAATCAACACACAGAAATCCCTTGCATTCCTATACACTAATAGTGAGAAAACAGAAAGAGAAATTAAGGAAACAATTCCATTCACCACTGCAACAGAAAGAATAAAATACTTAGGAATATATCTACCTAAAGAAACTAAAGACCTATATATAGAAAACTATAAAACACTGGTGAAAGAAATCAGAGGACACTAATAGATGGAGAAATATACCATGTTCATGGATTGGAAGAATCAATATAGTGAAAATGAGTATACTACCTAAAGCAATTTATAGATTCAATGCAATCCCTATCAAGCTACCAACGGTATTCTTCACAGAGCTAGAACAAATAATTTCACAATTTGTTTGGAGATACAAAAAACCTCGAATAGCCAAAGCTATCTTGAGAAAGAAGAATGGAACTGGAGGAATCAACCTACCTGACTTCAGGCTCTATTACAAAGCCACAGTCATCAAGACAGTATGGTACTGGCACAAAGACAGAAATATAGATCAATGGAACAGAATAGAAAGCCCAGAGATAAATCCATGCACATATGGACACCTTATCTTTGACAAAGGAGGCAAGAATATACAATGGATTAAAGACAATCTCTTTAACAAGTGGTGCTGGGAAAACTGGTCAACCACTTGTAAAAGAATGAAGCTAGAACACTTTCTAACACCATACACAAAAATAAACTCAAAATGGATTAAAGATCTAAACATAAGACCAGAAACTATAAAACTCCTAGAGGAGAACATAGGCAAAACACTCTCTGACATACATCACAGCAGGATCCTCTATGACCCACCTCCCAGAATATTGGAAATAAAAGCAAAAATAAACAAATGGGACCTAATTAAACTTAAAAGCTTCTGCACAACAAAGGAAACTATTAGCAAGGTGAAAAGGCAGCCTTCAGAATGGGAGAAAATAATAGCAAATGAAGCAACTGACAAACAACTAATCTCAAAAATATACAAGCAACTCCTACAGCTCAATTCCAGAAAAATAAATGACCCAATCAAAAAATGGGCCAAAGAACTAAATAGACATTTCTCCAAAGAAGACATACAGATGGCTAACAAACACATGAAAAGATGCTCAACATCACTCATTATCAGAGAAATGCAAATCAAAACCACTATGAGGTACCATTTCACACCAGTCAGAATGGCTGCAATCCAAAAGTCTACAAGCAATAAATGCTGGAGAGGGTGTGGAGAAAAGGGAACCCTCTTACACTGTTGGTGGGAATGCAAACTAGTACAGCCACTATGGAGAACAGTGTGGAGATCCCTTAAAAAACTGGAAATAGAACTGCCTTATGATCCAGCAGTCCCACTGCTGGGCATACACACTGAGGAAACCAGAAGGGAAAACACGTGTACCCCAATGTTCATCGCAGCACTGTTTATAATAGCCAGGACATGGAAGCAACCTAGATGTCCATCAGCAGATGAGTGGATAAGAAAGCTGTGGTACATTTACACAATGGAGCATTACTCAGCCATTAAAAAGAATACATTTGAATCAGTTCTAATGAGGTGGATGAAACTGGAGCCTATTATACAGAGTGAAGTAAGCCAGAAAGAAAAACACCAATACAGTATACTAACGCATATATATGGAATTTAGAAAGATGGTAACAATAACCCTGTATACGAGACAGCAAAAGAGACACTGATGTATAGAACAGTCTTATGGACTCTGTGGGAGAGGGAGAGGGTGGGAAGATTTGGGAGAATGACATTGAAACATGTATAATATCATATATGAAATGAGTCGCCAGTCCAGGTTTGATGCACGATACTGGATGCTTGGGGCTGGTGCACTGAGATGACCCAGAGGGATGGTATAGGGAGGGAGGAGGGAGGAGGATTCAGGATGGGGAACACATGTATACCTGTGGCGGATTCATTTCAATATTTGGCAAAACCAATACAATATTGTAAAGTTTAAAAATAAAATAAAATTTAAAAAAATAAATAAAAAATTATCAAAACTGGTAAAAAAAAAAAAAGAAATTAAACACTATGATTCATGCTTACCATCTTTCTATTTTTCCTTTCCTGCAGTACATTGCCACCTTTCTATTTTGTTCAATAAATATTTGTCAGTGTCTGGATACTTTGTGTTAGAATTTCAGTGGACAAGCCAGGACTTTCTTACTTCCTCTGTCCATTCTAGAGTTTTCCTCAGAGCTGAAATCAGTTCAGTTCAGTCACTCAGTGGTGTCCAACTCTTTGCGACCCCATGGACTGCAGCACGCCAGGCCTCCCTGTCCATCACCAACTCCCGGAGTTTACTCAAACTCATGTCCATTGAGTCAGTGATGCCATCTAACTATCTCATCCTCTGTTGTCCCCTTCTCCTCCCACCTTCAATCTTTCCCAGGGTCTTTTCCAGTGAGTCATTTCTTCACATCAGGTGGCCAAATTGTGTTGTTTCAGCTTCAGCATCAGTCCTTCCAATGAATATTTAGGACTGATTTCCTTTAGGATGGACTGGTTGGATCTCCTTGCAGTCCAAGGGACTCTCAAGAGTCTTCTCCAACACCACAGTTCAAAAGCATCAATTCTTTGGTGCTCAGCTTTCTTTATAGTCCAACTCTCACATCCATACATGAGTACTGGAAAAACTATAGCCTTGACTAGACAGAATAGTAAGTGAAAATTAAGGCATGAGAATGTAACAGAAAGCTTTTGGGTATTCTCACCAAATACCCCCTTCTCTGAGAAGGATTCCACATGGCTAAAGTTGAATTTATGTAATGTGTCCCTGCTTCTTCTGCTGCCTTCAACTGATTGGGTAAGAGGGTACACCTAATCCAGAGGGAGGCCATTCATTGGTTGTTGTTGTTTAGTTGCTAAATCATGTTCAACTCTCTGCAACTTCATGGATTGTAGCCCATCAGGCTTCTCTGTCCATGGGATTCTCCAGGCAAGAGTACTGGAGTGCGTTGCCATTTCCGTCTCCAGGGGATCTTCCTGATCCAGGAATCAAACCTGCAGCTCCTTCTTGGTAGGCAGATTCTTAACCACTGAACCACCAGGGAAGGCCACTTATTGTTTGGCGTGAGCCTAAAAGTTTTTCTATCCCCAGCATTTTTAGTTTGAGTATTATAATATGATCAATTTACCAGGGACCCTGGAATTGAGAGAACAGACAAAGAGAAGGGCCCAGTGCACAAAGAAGCAGAGAAGCTAATCTACGGAGAGAGTGAGAGGAATAAAGCTGAGAAACCAGAAAAAATCCACATGGATCCCAATAGAAAATAGCTTCCCTGGTCCAAGATTTCTAGTTCCATCTCTCTGGACCCTCAGCAGACTACCTGCCTTTGGTACTGGGAGATACCTTAGTATCTGTTCAAGTGAATTTCTCATTTTTGGTGAAGCTGGTTTGAGTATATTTTTGTTACTTGTCCACAGAAGTCATGGACATGTCCAGCTCCTAAAAGGAGGCTAACTCTATGTGGAATGTACCTGCTCCATCCAAACAGTCGGCATCCAGGCTGACCCTGTGAATGCTAAACATCTTTATACTAAATTAAGCAAATATTGGGAAAAGAATCAAACCAGGAAAGCTCTAAAAATAAGAGACTATGGAATCTCCTGTCTAATTTTAGTCTCAATGGGCGTTCTCCTCTTCCTTTCTTCTCTGACCACAGCCAATGTTATCTTCTTTCCTACTTTACCTTGTGTCTTCTGTTATTCCCTTGCTTCAGCCTCATGCCTTTTGAAAACATGCTGTTTTCAGAACACGGACGGTCATAAAGCAAAAGCATTTTGGTTCGGGATGATGTACTCTAAACCCTGAGGTGCTGTACTTTTGTATCCTTAACTGTCCCTATGAGATTTGGGGGAACACACAGAAAAAAAACCTACTGACTAAAGAAAAACAGTGCCTGGGATGAGGTTTATAAATTGTGGAGATTAAGAACAAGGCAGGCTCTGTTTGAGTCCAGCCCACTTTTCAGAACTGTGTGGATTACAACTTGATAGAGATTCCACAGACTTGAAACACAAAAGGACTGGAGAATGAAATTTGTTTGCTAAATAAAATGAATAATCCATTGATTAAAAGAACAGGAAATGAAAATTTAAAGAATAGAATAATAACCTCAAATATTAAGAAAAGTGCCCTTTCAAACTATTTAACTAGTTTAGCAATCTAGTTGTGTGACCCAGGCATTTATTTAGAAGACATCACAGCTAGCTCTGTATTATATGAAGTCATTAATATTTTATGCAACAGTCCCCCTCAACATTTATAAAATGTAAAAATGCCAAATAACAAAATTGCTCTAAGAAACAGCATGAAAGATTAATGAACAGACAGCTTCCCAAAAGGTTTGTGATGTGCTCAAAGACAGACGAGAAGAAAACACAAATTAAAAAAGAAACAAAAAGCCAAATGAAAATATAGCTGATAAATATAAGCTACATGGTCTGCTTTCCACATATGCATCATCTTTGCTTCCATAATTCGTTTTTTAATCCTTGAATGTATTACTTTATGATTAGAACATTCTTATGCAAGGTGTAAAAGGAGGAGAGGAAAAAAATACTTAGAGGGCTATGGAAAGCCTTGGAAAGTTCTAGCAACTGCTAGAAGCAGCCTTTTAATGACTGAACTGGGTGAGCTCCTACCAAAGCTCATTGTTTACCACTGACAATTACATTGCAACCTGATCCTGTGGTTTCTACTGGGAAATTCCATCCCATCTTTCTAAGCCTTATTTTCTTTTAAAATTACAAAAGTGAAACAAGAAAAATTGCTTTTCTCACGTACTTTCTTTAATCCTTAACCTACTTAGCTTTGTGTACTTCAAGTGGAAAAGAGAATTAATAACATTGTAGGCTATAAAAACCCAGTGCTGGGTTTTATATAAAGAGGAGGTATTAGCTCCAGGCTGAAGTCTCTTGCCTTATGCCAAACATGTGTCTATTCTCCCCAGACAGGATGGAGCCAGCTGCTGGGTTAGGCAGGTTCTAAGCACAGGGGTCTGCACTGCAATTATCCCAAAGACCTGCCGAAGTATGTGACTGAGGAGGACAACTTTTCAGTTGTGCAAACAGGGCTTAAACTTTGTCTGTGCCTTGCAATATTTTTCCAAGTAATTTTCAAACTCATGTTTTTAATTTTACTACCCTTCTTAAATAAGGCGAATTTATGTACCCAGTGAAGAACAACCTCCACAGAGTAATTTGAAATACCCCCTAGGCTTCACTCATAGAAAAGGGCAAGTTTGCCTAGCATTCTGCATCTGGTAAAGGCTTTGCTTCCTCTTTACCAGAAATTCCACGTCAGAGTCTTATCACTGGGTCAGCTAGCAGAGGCCATCAGTCACTGCTGATTAGAATTTATTGAGCATCCCATGACTCGACCAATCTTTAGATCTTAGCGTAAATATCACTTTCTTAGAAACACATTCCCTGACACTCTCAATTAGTTTATACTTTCTCATGTTGGTGATTGAATGGTTGGGATTATTTGATTAAGGTCTATTTCCAACCTCCCATCCCGTAACTCTAAGTTCTCAGGGCAGTGTTTATTTTAATCATCAATGCATTTTCAATATCCAGCACACAACCTAATCCTTTCTAGGTATTTAATAAATACCTATTGAGTGAGGGGTTCAATGAATGAATGAAATACATGCATACTATTTAATAGTCTGCAATTTAAAATGTTTTTCTGTTGGCATGCCTCCAGGCCCAGTCCCTGAATACTCTGCCTTTGGAATCTCATCCATAAATCATAATTTTGAATACTATCTTCTGAATTATAGGTGTTGACTCCAAAGCTCACATCTCTCACTCAAATTTCTCCAACTCTAAATTCATAAGATCACCTCTTGAGTAGACAACATATATTTTTAGGATTCCAATGAACATCTAAAATTTAATATATCTAAAGCAGAACTTTTGATTCCCATGAATTATCAAAACTACTTTTCTGAATTTCAACATTAAATGAATATGTGATAATATTAGTAAAATACTGTTCACTTACAGATAACAAGATTATGTTTGTTATAAAATAATGTGAAATAAATAACAAGAATTTTTAAAATGTTTATCAAGTACCTACTACACAGTAGGCACTGATCTAGGCTCTAGGAAATCTAATAAATGATTAGACTGGGCTGGTGTTGCCCTAGGCTCTGCCCTCTGTCCCCTTCTCAACTCCTCACTCACTCTGGGCACTTTGCAGTGGCTTTAATGACCACCTTTGAATGTGAGGATCACAAAAATCCTATCTCTGATCCCAAAGATACCTCTCCTCAGATTATAGCCCCTTTATTAACACAAAGCAAACTCAGTATCTGGAAGCACTCCAGTGCACTCCAGATGTGTCCTAGGAGCCTCTTCCTTGGGAATTTCAAGACCATAATTTAGGGGAAATCTTCTAGCTGCCTGGGGACCACTTTATGGGGAATCTTATAGCCCTAGACAAAAAGAGTATGTTAATACCCTAATTATACCTCAGTGTTATGTGGGAGCTTATAGTTTTTTTAAAGTGCTCTCACATTATCACTGTGGTACAGATAAGAAAATGAGGGTTCAAGGAAGCTAACTAACCTAACTTCTAGGGCTAATATTAATAAATAGTGGAGTTCTAACTATATCCCAGCTCAGCATCATCCCTCCTCTGTAACAGGGCATCAAGTAGAGACATAATGCTACAGGAAACAATGAGCCCTGAAAGTCTTTACAGTAAGTGGATAACAGGATGTCAGAGGTATTTAAAGAAGATTAATATGGTGGTGATATGCAGGATGGATGGATGGAAGAACTGAGGTTGGGAGACTGAGTAGAAACCACTGTGTGAGTGGGATAAGGCCCTGATTTAGAGAAATGAAGAAGAAATACAGAGGCATTGAGGTTTGAGGCTAAATGAAATTAGAGCATAAAAGAAAAGGCTGATTTTAAAATTCTTTAAAGCTTCAAGCCTTGGCAGTTAGAAGCAGAGAACTGGGAATGCAAGGAGTATTGCAGGGAGCTGACGACCTTGATTCTGACATTGGGAAATGAAAGGATAAGACCTATAAGTATATCTGAACTTCTTACCTTTGTGGGGAGGCTGGGTAAGAAACAACCCCAACTAGAGAGTTGGTCCAGGGAGAGAGATGAGAATGTCTTTTATGGAGGCTGTGGTGATGGAGCCGGGAGGGCAGGTACTATAATTTAACCCATGGGCTGTATATCTAAAATTTGAGTTGCAGTTAAAAAGTAAGAAAAGGCAGGAGCAAAGGAGGATATGAAAGAGCGGAGCAGAAAAGGGGTCAGTGAAAGAGTAGACAGCAGTGGTCTGAAGGCAGGACACAGAAGATGATTTGCATAAATCTTTGAAAGCAGGTCCAACAGCTGGCAGGTTGCATCCATTTGGAGTGAGCCAAGCTAGGGCCATAGAAAGGATCCTGTTTGGAATGGACCAACACTGGATGTCCTAGAGGGGGCTGGAGCAGGGAACTAGAATTGGAGAGTGGAGCTGGAAGTTAGTAGCAGAGAGGTGATCACTAAAGCTATAAGAAAACAAGTAAGCTTTTTGAATGGGAAGTAACAGAAGGAGATATGTAGACCTAGGACTAATCTTGAAGCCCCAAAGTGATGCTTTCTAGACCATAGCTGATTTCACACGTGCTGCGGCAACAAGTTGGACAGGGAAAGGGAAGAAATTCCCCTTGGTCAACAGCTTAGGGAATCTCTCAGTTTCTAGCTATGCCCAGGTCCTGCATGGTATCTTAATCTCAGGATTAGCTATTGATTCAGGTGAATTCCCACATCCACTCGCCCTGAAGCCTGACCAATGCCTGAGGCAACACTTTCATTGTTTTTCTTTCCTTCCTATTCTTTCCTTCCTTCTTTTAATTTCTTCTCAGGAAAGGCCATGTATCTTACCTTAGGCCCTCGTCAAGATAAAAGTGAATTGCTGCAAGTTATTTTAGGATCCCTGCTGTTCTCTAGATCAATCCTCATTCGGGGTTCTTGCACACATACGGGATGACAGAGAGGTTGAGAAATGGAATGTTTTTGAGAAGATATTCCAAATTACTAGATGCACATTTTTTTGGAGTCCTGTCCTCAAGATATGGGATAGAGAAGGGGCCATTATGATTCACTTCTTTAAAAAGCTTTGTGGCTTATCTCTCTCCTTGGGAAGCATCTGGTGTGTTTACAGACATAGCTTAAATCCAGTTACAGACTAACATAGTGATAGGAATGTTAAAAGGATCATATGGGAAGAGAATATCTCCAACTTTAGCATGCTAGTCAGTATTCACGAGAGAAATGAAACCAATGGGAGCAATAGCTAGATAGAGATGCAGGAAAATAGGGAGTCTGAGAGAGATTTATTTTAAAGAATTGGTTCATGCAGTTGTGGGGGCTGACAAGTCCAAAATCTGTAGGGCAGACTAACAAGCTGGAAATGAAGACAGGGTTTCCATGCTACAGTCTTGAGGCAGAATTTCTTCTATAATAAACCTGTCTTTGCTTTCAGGCTTTCAGCTGATGAAATGAGGCCCATCCACATTATAGAGGGTAATCTGCTTTACTTAAAGTCTACTGATTATTAAATGTTAATTATATCTTAAAACAATACCTTCATAGCCACAATGTATAGACTAATATTTGACTAAGTAATTAAGCACCATAGCCTAGTGAAATCAACACATAAAATTGTCCATCATACTGCATTCTCAGTAACAATCCATCCAGAAGCTGTGACTTCCCTTCCCGAGGCTAGGAGAATGAGATATTGCCATTTCTGTGACAAGGAAACCTCTAGCCAATAAAGAACAGAGGCGACAGTAGAACAGCTCAAGGAAATCTCTGTATGGGCCACGCCTGGAGCTTGCACGTCACTTCCTTCCACATTCCGTCAGCCATAACTCATAACACTGAACCTGGGAATCATAGTTTAGCAGGGTATGGAAAAATGGGATATAAGTTTGTGGCCAGTGTCTGCCACAGACTCAAAATTTCTAGCTTCCGGTACTCAACGGATGGTAGTTTTGTTAACTAAGACAAGCACACAGAAGAGATGTGATGGAAAAATACTGAACCCACTTTTCAGCACATAGAGTCTTGAATGCCTATGGAATATTCAGATGAAGATGTTCTGTTGACAGCCTGAAGTGAAGGCCTAGAGATCAGGGAAGATGCTGGCATTAGAGGTCAAGATTTAGAGAGTATTTGGCTGGTGGGTATCATAACGAGAAAGGGAGAAGAGAAGAAAGAGGATGAATTTTTAAAGAGTCAAGTAAAGAAAAAGCAGCTGGTGAAAGTTTTTAGGTTGAAAACAAAGCAAAAAGGAAGGGGTCTCAAATGTTAAGGGAGGAAAGAGTTTCAAAAAAGGGAGTGGTCCATAGTGTCCTATGCATGGAAAGATGAAGACAATTCAGAAAATGCTATTTGCATTTAGTTATTCCTTTCTCTCTACCACATTCAAAATCCTCCCTCAGATTGTTCTCCTTTTGGAAAAGCAAATCAACCAGCTTACTGCAAGATATGAACACCAGGGTTCAAGATAGTGGATCGAGCACAAGCATTTATCTTCTTTCTCACCTAAGATACCATTAAAATGCAGCAAACAAATTAAAAAAAAAAAAAAAGCATACAAATCCACAACTGAGAGAACAAGATAGTCTACAAAACAAAGAGTGGAGAGAGGAGTGTTGGTAGAGAGCAGAGTAAGCCAAAACTAACAGAGCCTTCCTGAATCCAGAAGAGGCTCCCAGCTGGGTGAAGAAAGGGAAAGAAAGAGTAAGAGAGAAGAGAGGAGCCTAAAACAGGAGATGGGAATAAAAGACAGACAGTGGAAGAGGAAAGTGTGAGTCTAAAAGGTAAGTACAAAGGAGGAGATGAGGAGGAGAATTAATTTCTACCTGAAGCTCTGAGATCATCTCCTGAGGGTTACGGGTGCTCTGACCACAGATCTCAAGAACAGAAGTACAGTGGCAGCAATATTGAGTTGAATGGGCAGTACTACTTGCCTGGGTTTTATAACACACATGCTGTTTGTTGTTTTTCAGTGTAAAACTAACCCATAGATCAATCATGGAGAACTGATTACAGGAGACATAAAAATAGCTTTCTTCCTTCTTAATACTCTTTTCTCTTGGAAACCACTTTGGAAAACTTCTGCTTTAAATTCTCCTAAAAGATACTTTTATATCTATAAAATATATTTCTTGATTTAGCGATTTGAAACATTGTGCACTAACTTCCTGTTACGCGGAAGGGTCTTGGGTCAACACCGCATAACTTGTGTGAAAAAGTCAGTGTGAATTTGTGCAACACCATGGTTCTGGTCAACGGATGCTAAGCTTTATCTGTACTGTTTAGTTTTTATTTTTAACAACAAAAGCATATTGCTTTTGAAATAAAAACAAACTTTAAAAAATGATGGCTGACAGTCATTCAACCTGTTATCTCTCCCATGAGCATTTTATTTTTATTAGGGGATAAGACCCTAACTCCAAATAATGAATCTGTAACGAAGCTGTTCAGAAATCAAAGTAGGTTAATGGAGATTCTCAAGGTTCGGGAAACCGCCTCTTGTGGGAAGTTGTCAGTTCTGCATGCGAATGCCTACATGGTCAATAAGATTTCCTGATGTCTCTTGCTTCCCATAAATTAAGCTAGACAATTCCTCCAATGCACAAGTACCAGCTCCATAAGATAATCCCTGTAACTCCCTGAGTCAATTATTAAAATTAACAAACAAAATAATAGCAAATCTATTATATCTCAATCCCCCCATTCACTCTTTCTAATTATCTGACTCTGTGGGTCACTGTCTTAAGTTCCCTGGGAAGTCTTTTGAAGTTAGGAGGGAGCATATTGTTCAGGTGTAAGTTGAGGGGAGGTGGTGGGAAGAGGGAAGAGAAAAACGTAGTAAGTGATTAATTATATTCTTGGTTTAGCCCCCTCCATAGAAGACTTGGTCAAAAGCAAACGTCTCTGTTTCCAATTTTTACCACAAAGAGTCACAAATCTCTGGAGAGGATGTATGTCTCTTAGATTTATAAAACATTAAAGAAACAAGGTTGTGAGTTTTGGTCCAAAGTCACCGTAGTCACTTCAAGATGTGAGAAATGTATACTGGCAATTCTATGACAGATATACTACATATTTTGCTGCAATGGAAATTAAGATAGAGAAAAACTGTGATTATGTTTTTAAAAGGAATCTCTATCTTTTGTATTAAATTATCTGCTATCTGGAGTTTGCTTTTAAACAATCCAGTTTGTGGGGTAGTGTGGCAATGGAAGTAAAAATGAAATGTCAGATGGCTAACAAACACATGAAAAGATGCTCAACATCACTCATTATCAGAGAAATGCAAATCAAAACCACACTGAGATACCATCTCAGGCTGGTCAGAACGGCTGCTACAAAAAGTCTACAAACAATAAATGCTGGAGAGGGTATGGAGAAAAGGGAACCCTCTTACACTGTTGGTGGGAATGCAAACTAGTACAGCCACTATGGAGAACAATGTGGCGATTCCTTAAAAAACTGGAAATAGAACTGCCATACGACCCAGCAATCCCACTGCTGGGCATACACACCGAGGAAACCAGAATTGAAAGAAACACGTGTACCCCAATGTTCATTGCAGCACTGTTTACAATAGTTAGGACATGGAAGCAACCTAGATGTCCATCGGCAGACAAATGGGTAAGAAAGTTGTGGTACAAACACACTGTGCAATATTACTCAGCTATTAAAAAGAACGCATTTGAGTCAGTTCTGAGGCGGATGAAACTGAAGCCTAATATACAGAGTGAAGTAAGTCAGAAAGAAAAACATCTATACAGTATATTAATGCATATATGTGGAATTTAGAAAGATGGTAACGATGACCCTATATGCAAGACAGCAAAAGAGACACTGATATAAAGAACAGACTTTTGGACTCCGTGAGAGGTGAGGGTGGGATGATTTGAGAAAATAGCATTGAAACATGTATATTACCACATGTGAAATAGATGACCAGTCCAAGTTTGATGCCTGAAACAGGGTACTCAAAGCCAGTGCACTGGGACAATCCAGAGGGATGGAATGGGGAAGGAGGTGGGAGGGGGGTTCGGGACAGGGGGACACATGTACACTGATGGCTGGTTCATGTCAATGTATGGCAAAATCCACCAAAATAAAGTAATAGATAATAAGTAAATAAAGTAATAAATAAAGTAAAGTAATTAGCCTCCAATTAAAATAAACAAATTGATTTTTTTTAAAAATGAAACTTACCCACGAGCAGATAATTCTTGAAGTTGAAAGATGGGTACATGAAAGTTAATTATATTTTTACTTGTGTGACACACATATATACATACATTTATCTGAAATTGTCTACAACAAACATTTTTTTAAAATATTAAAAAGAAAGAAAAAGAAATTAAACAGGCCACCACAGCAAGGTTTTAAAGAAATGAAGCCTTAAGCATATGGAATTGGATATTGTTTCGCTGTCTTCATTTCAGAGAGACTGACATGGTTACAGAATATTACAGAAAAACACGACTGGAAGAGATTTCAAGTCTTTTCACAGCTACAGAAATTGAAGCTCAGGCTGAAGAACTTGTTCAAATTACCTCGTTAGTTCCAGGGACAGACTTGAAGCACTGATGGTGTAAAGAGGGGAAAAAAAATCCTTCTGTCCTTTTAAGTTTTGTAGTAGGGTCTAAGAATTAAACCAACATGAGACAGATTAATACAAATTATATTTAATATTTTTACATATACATGGACATCTTCAGAATAAAAATAAAGACCCAAAGAAGGCCAAAAATCTGTTATGCCAGAAAGTTTATATACCAATTTTACATGAAGAACTACAGATGTTGGGAATTTGACAAGATAAAAGGGCTTAAGCTGGGAGGCAGTAAATTGTGAGACAGTAACTAGGAAATATATGGGAAAACCAATGGAAGACAGGGGTTATTTTAGTAGCTTTGTTTGTACAGGGCCTCTTAGGCACTGACTCCCAATCTCTGGTGATAAGAATGTTCTTCTCATCCTGGTACACAGAGGACATCTTTCTCATGGGAAATTTTATGGCTTGCTTTTAGATAGAAAGGGTGGGGGGTCAAGGAGCCCTTCCTGCATCTATTTCCCAGGTGCCTTCAGTTCAGAATAGTAATCTATATGCCAAAGGGACATATGTGGAGTGGCATGTTCTGAACCACTCTTTCAATGGCAAATCTTCATCCATCTATTCACTCAGTCAACAAATACGTATGGAGCATTTACCATGTATTCAATACTGTGTAGACTCTCAATAAATGCAAGCATAAGTGCCCACACAGGCATTATTAATTGACCCCCAGACTCTTTTCCTAGAAAACTATTCAACATAGTGTTCCAGGTAATCATTGGAAATAAATCCTATTTGTGGTCAACAGACAGAGGTGTTGGCTTTAAATTGTTCTCCTTTAATTTATTTAAAATGCAATACAAATTATTGGACTAGTCACCTTAAATGTTCCAAGGGAAGTACTTCCACAAACACCCACAACATAAGATGTAGCTCTTAAGGGGCTACAGGCGCTCACACTCATGGTCCAACTGCCAAGCGTGGGCAGGATAGCACCTCTTTATATAACCTTGAAGTCACAATGTTTACTCTTGTATTTACTTCTCTAAGACCCTCCAGCTCAGTTGGCCAGGGTGAAGGTGTGCCCACACTCTGAGTCAAAACTGCCTCCCTGAACCTTGACAACAGCAACTCAGGTTGGCCTGTTAGCATAGTTGCTTGGGTCAATACGAGGTTCCCTGCTCAGCTTACGGAATTAGGAAATCAGGTGAAAAAAGAGTCAGTGTGAGTGATCAAGCATTAAAGCAGCTTACCACTCAGTGAAAAGTAGTTGAGGAGGAGGTAGGGAAGGAGTGTGCAGATTTAATGACCCCTTTTATGGTGAACTTGATACCAAATGTGACAATATCCCAATAATCTGCTTTGTTACCTTGGGCTATGGGAATATCCTTGAAGCCTCTCTCAAACACTCAGTCATTCAACATACACTGTCTGACTACTTATGTCAGGCACTCTTCTAAGCCCTAGAGAAGACATAAGAAAGTCTAGGCCCTTAGGAAACTGCAGCCTGAAATCTGTATCAGTTCAGTTCAGTCGCTCAGTCGTGTCCGACTCTTTGTGACCCCATGAATCGCAGCACGCCAGGCCTCCCTGTCCATCACCAACTCCCGGAGTTCACTCAGACTCACGTCCATCGAGTCAGTGATGCCATCCAGCCATCTCATCCTCTGTCGTCCCCTTCTCCTCCTGCCCCCAATCCCTCCCAGCATCAGAGACTTTTCCAATGAGTCAACTCTTCCCATGAGGTGGCCAAAGTACTGGAGTTTCAGCTTTAGCATCATTCCTTCCAAGGAAATCCCAGGGCTGATCTCCTTCAGAATGGACTGGTTGGATCTCCTTGCAGTCTAAGGGACTCTCAAGAGTCTTCTCCAACACCACAGTTCAAAAGCATCAATTCTTCGGCGCTCAGCCTTCTTCACAGTCCAACACTCACATCCATACATGACCACAGGAAAAACCATAGCCTTGACTAGACAGACCTTTGTTGGCAAAGTAATGTCTCTGCTGAGACTCATAAATAAAAGTACACAATAGAGGGTTTTGGATTATTAGAGAAGTAACACTGAATAGAAGTTTTTTAACCAAAGAAACTGTATAGGAGATCATGATAGGCTACATAATTTGCAAAGCCCAGCGCAAAATAAAAATGCTGAGCTCCTTATTTTAAAGTTGTTAAAAATTTCAAGGCAGCAGCAACACAGCATTAAACCAAGCAAGGGGGCCCTTCTAAGTGCAGGATTCCGTGTAACTATGCAGATTCTGTGCTCATCAGATTGGCCTTGTTGTAGATTCTGGTCTCCAGAAAGATAAGGACCAGCCCTGACAACACTCAGCTTAATAGTTATGAAAGGAGAAGTAGATAATTCAGAATAAGTCCTGTGTCTTCCTGTACTGAGGATAACTGCTACTCTGCGACTGAGCATCGTGGTGACCCAGCAGACAGACCATGCAGTGATTCTGTGTGTCCCAATCCTATTTCTCAAGCCCGTCTATTTCTATAGCACATTTCTGTAGCACATCTATAGATGTGGCAGATTCTCATCCATGTCTCCCTGCACAGTTCCTCATGATGCACAGACAAGCAGTTCCAAGACAGCTGATTCTGTGTCTGGCTTTGGAGACTGTTAGCTAGCTGAGATTAGTCTTCAGTGACCATGTGAGTGCAGACACTCTGGGTTCCAATGCAGGTGCATCCATTTGGAGGAGAAGAAATAGATACTTGAAAGGCAGTAAATTATCCTTCTGCACCTGATACACACTGTCATATTAACAAAACCAGCTGGTTCCTGAAAATGCATGCCTTGGTCTACTGGGAAACCAAAAACAGCAAATGTTCTTAAATATGCTAACAGCTCTAATAAGAGTAAAGAGCGCTTAATTAAAGAAGTAATTATTTTTTTACACAAGAAGGAACAAACAGATGAACATACACACAACACAGAGATATCAATAACTTCTAGTTTAAGAGCACGCAGTTTGCAAGGGGATGGTATTTGCTGGTTTGTAGGGATAAACTCAATGTTCTCCAGCAATATGGATGGACCTAGAGATTATCATACTAACTGAAGTAAGTCAGACAAAGACAGATATTAAATGAAATCACTTATATGTGAAATCTAAAATATGATATAAATGAACTTATTTATTAAACAGAAACAGACTCACAGATGGAAAGCAAACTTGTGGATAAATTAGGAGTTTGAGATTAGCAGACACAAATTACTATATATACATAAACAACAAGGTTTTTGTATATACAGTATATATATAAAAATTGTATAGCACAGGGATCTTACAAAAAACCATAATGGAAAAGAAGGTGGAAAAACAAAACAACTCTGCCTTGCCAATAGCTGGTCTTTTGGATTTCTATTTCCTTTTATTGTTGCCCCTCTTGGATTCTCTTTCTTATCTTCGCAGCTGTGTGGTAAGAGACTTTTACCATAAATGGAGTGACCATTTGCTTGGGAGGGATGCCCCATCCTGGTGAGGACCAGAGAGTGGATGGCCAAAGCCTGCTCTGCTGCAGTTCCCCTAGAGAAATGCTCACTTTCCTCTGTCCTTTCCTGCGGTCGCCTTTCCTGCCTCCCCTCCTGATGGACGTGGTAACGTCTAAAGGCCAGGATTCAGAAGGTAGGCCTAGCGTACAAGAGGATGGCTTTGACACACACGCGGTAGAGGCCAACTAATAAAACTGAAGGGTTGGAGGTCATAAATCTGACGTTTGCATAAAAGGTCCCTTCCGCATAACTTCTTCATGACTTTCTGATTCAGCTCTCACTTTATGACTTATTTTAATTCAATTAAATCCAATGAGCACTTACAAGCCTAATATGGGCAAGACTCTCTCAAAATCAGAAACAACATTTTATTATAGCTTGTGAAAAAAAAATGAGTTTATTCTGACTTGTTTATGACAGGTATTAATGAGTTGACATTACACATAATATGATCCACACAAAGTTGGTCTTAGTCCCTTAAAAAGCAAATGTCTAATTTTGGAATTTGACTAAGACCAGCAGAGGCATCAAAGCTAGCCAGCTAAGTAGAAGCGGGAGCCAAAAAGCTTTTCATTAAAACTGCTGAACAGAGTTCCATCTCTGGCCTCTGCCTCCTTCTTCCCTGTGATTCTCAGCAATGGCTCATGATATGTGCACAGCATGCTACCCATGGAGGCCACAGATCCTGTTAGGTACTTTTATTCCTATTCAGTTAAGTCTTCTCCCAGGACCTGGCCTCTAACTATTTACATTGTACACTTTGAAAGTCTTGATCTATTGCCCAAAATTAAAATAATCCTCTACACTCTTAACCTTTTTGCTTACTACCTCTTCTCCTTCCTGGCTTCAGCTGAAAATTTGGATTTCCCTGGAGGATTCTTAGGTCCTTTGCAGCCCTTGCAAGTAGAGACAGCTCATCTGGGCACACAGGTTCTATCTGATGGCCAGAGGTAGTGTCTCCTGGCTTTAGGCTTCTGCCCACAGAATACGGTTCTTCCATATTTTTTCAAAAGCCTTCCCTTTGAAAATATTCATATCAACCAGTTTCCCATCTCTATTTCCTATAAGTGCTGTAGCAAACTATCACAAACTAAGTAGCATAAAACATCACACATTTATTGTCTTAGCATTCTGGAAGACAGAGTCCAAAATGGGTTTCATGGGGCTGGAGTCAAGGTGTCCACAGGTCTGCATTCCCTCTGGAGGCTCCAGGGCAGAATCCATTCCCTTGCCTTTTCCAGCTTCTATCAGCTGCTTGCATTTCTTGGCTTCCTCCATCTTCAAGCTGGTGATTGCATCACTCAGACCTATGCTTGCACTGTCATCACACCTCTTCTGCTTCCCATCCCTGCCCCCTCACCCCCAGCCTTTCTCTCTTTTAAGCATCCTTGTGATTATGTTGATCCTATCTGGATAATCCAGGATGATCTCCCTTCCACAGAATCCTTGACTTAACCACATCTGCAAAATCCTTTTTGCTATTCAAGGTAATAGGTTTACAGATTTTGGAGATGAGGACATGGACATGTTATTCCCCTTCTCTCCATTCTGTACTTCCCATCTCCAGGAAGCCTAGGCGTTCCTCTGTTCCTCTTATATCAAGTCCCCTGATGGAGAGATTTCTGTCTTCATTCTTTCCATCGTCCTCAATGATGTCTAGCCTTGATCTCTTGCTTCCTTGATCTCTTTGTGCTCTTCACTTTATCCCTCTAAGTCTCTCTTTTTTGGCACCCTAGGCCTTGTCATCACTCATATTTGCACCTCAAGCTATTCAGAAATTCTGCTCAGACCATGATCTCCACTGCTTCCCTCTAAACATGCTCTTTTCATCAAGACCTGGGTTCCAAATTCTGACCTGTAAGCAACCCACTCTCTGGTTAATCCCTTTCATAACATGTTTATCAGCGACTCCATTTCCTTTGCCTCTTTGGCATCCTTTCTCTCCTTCCTTGATGACTCATGACAGAATCAGACCATGAGGGCCTCAGAATCGTCTGGGTAAGTATCCTACCACTGCACTGCCCAGCATCTCTATGAACTGGTCCATCCAAGCCACTCTACCAGGCTTTCTCTTGCCTCTGGTGAGTTCCCTCTTGCAGGCTCCATGTTGAAAATTTCAAACACAGGCTTCTCAAACCTCCCACACAATCTCCATGTCCCTTACTCTTGACATGGGATATGTTCTCAGAATCCAAAGAGAAACTAGAGACCAAACAAGTCAGAGCCTCTACCTAAGGTTGATCTACCTAAGACGCATCTCTTCTTGTCTCTTTCTGTTACAGGGAAAGGGGTCCCTCTTTCAAAGGCCAAGCCCTCTCTCATGTGGTAAATCTCCTTTCCATCAATTTCCTCCTCTTTTAGACTACCTTAGTCTCCCTCCACTCATTCTCTTCATAAACACTTCCACGTTTTTCTAGTCTAAACATCACCCTTCCCTTCACTCTTCAAGTGACTTATCAAATATCTCTTTCCCTACAAAGTTGTTATAGGGATAAACTGCAGGACATTACTGAACCTGAAAAAAGCTAATCACTTCAGTATGAAATAAGGTGAATTTATTCATCTCTAGCCTGGAAAATCCCATGGACAGAGGAGCCTAGAAGGCTGCAGTCTGTGGGGTCGCTGAGGGTCGGACACGACTGAGCAACTTCACTTTCACTTTTCACTTTCATGCATTGGAGAAGGAAATGGCAACCCACTCCAGTGTTCTTGCCTGGAGAATCCCAGGGACGGAGGAGCCTGGTGGGCTGCCGTCTCTGGGGTCGCACAGAGTCGGACACGACTGAAGTGACTTAGCAGCAGCAGCAGAATGATCTGGAAGTAGGAGAGAACACAGATTTGTGGCATAAACCTTAAGATGTAGTGGTGGGGTTCTCCTTGTAAAAAGAACACAAAATTAGGCACAAACATATAAGGGCTTGGAAAGGACAGGTAAAAATAATGAATCTTGAAGTTCAAACCTTATGATAAAGTTTCACAGTAGATCTGCCCCTGTGCATGAGACAGTGTGGAGCCATTCCAATAATTGAGAATGTTGCTGAGACAGCATACATGTAGTAACTGCATTATGTTGCTTGAGAAAAGTACTTCCCAGGGAGTAGTAAGCATATCATTGCTAGTATTCAAGAATTGGGGGAATAACAGATAATTGATTTTTTTTTCAAAGTTATGTCTTTAGATTTACAGTTGCCTTCTCTTTGTGGCAAAAGATACTGGCTTTGCATTTATGCTCATAACATAACATTTTTTTAAAATAAATCTTTATTCTTGATTTAAGTAAATTAATTTTTAGAAATTAAACTAATGATGGGACACATTGGTGGCACATGGGTATGTCAAATATTATGAAAATTGTATGAGAATGATTGTTTGGGAAACACTGAAGTGATAGGAATGGGATGGTTTCTCTAAGAAAGAAATCCAGAGAAATAAAATCTGTCAGCGTGACTCCACTGCTGCTCAAAGGAGATGGAACCATAACTGGTAAGCATGAGCACCTGAGGGTATGTCCCTGGTGAAGATGGGTGCACGAGATATCATAGACTGAGGACACCAGTCGCCTTATCTTGCTCTGAGTTCATGCTTCCTGGTAACATTTTGATTATAACGTTAGGCTTTGGCAGCAAGCTATAGTGCTCTCATCAGCAAACTATGAACATCTGGATTTCTCAGTAGTTTATTACTCAGCACCAATTAATCAATCAACATTCTGGTTTTCAAACATAAGCTCTCATGGACTTGGAGACTTGGAGACGTCTCAGAAACTCTGTTTCTGAGTCTGCCAGACTGTGGAATGGAGATAAGTTGGTCAAGGTGACGTCACCTGTGTACTTGTCTAGGTGGCCAGCACCCCTCTCTTTCCTCAGGTGCCAACTGACCCACTGCATGACTTTTACGCCAAACCACTGCCTGACTTGCTCCTCAGCATTTTCAGCCAGTCTCTGGCCTTGCTGTTAACCTAGTCTGCCCTCAGGAAGTGCAACCATGGTCTTATGTGATCTGGACTTCTATTTAGAGCACATCTTCACTGACCTCCCTTTGAATGCTTTTGAGCCTTTGATGCCAATCATCTACTTTCTTGGTTCTCTGCCAAATCTTTAAAAAACTATTTCCTTAGAGTCACAGATGTAGAAAACAAACTTAAGGTCATTAGGGGGGGAAGTGGGAGGGGAGGGATAAATTGGAAGATTGGGATTCACATATACACACTGCTGCTGCTGCTACTGCTAAGTCACTTCAGTCGTGTCCGACTCTGTGTGACCCCATAGACAGCAGCCCACCAGGCTCCCCCATCCCTGGGATTCTCCAGGCAAGAACACTGGAGTGGGTTGTCATTTCCTTCTCCAATGTATGAAAGTGAAAAGTGAAAGTGAAGTCACTCAGTTGTGTCCGACCCTCAGCGACTCCATGGACTGCAGCCCACCAGGCTCCTCCCAGGGATTTTCCAGGCAGGAGTACTGGAGTGGGGTATATACACACTACTATGTATAAAATAGATAGCGAATAAGGACTTACTCTCTAGCACAAGGAACTCAAATACTCTGTAACAACCTATATGGAAAAAGAATCAAAAAAGAGTGGGTATATGTATATGTATAACTGATTCACAATGCTAACACAATATTGTAAATCAATGATACTCCAATAAATTTTTTAATAAAATAAATAAATAAAAAGTGTTTTCTGCCCAGACTCCACTTTTGCTTACCCCTTAACCATAGATATGTCCAAGGCAAAAGACAGACAGCAGGGGACCCTGGGGTCAGACCACTTGAGTTAAAATCTACTTATCAACTATGTGTTTGGGCAAGTCATTTAATCTCTCTAAACTCAGATTGTTCATCTGAAAAAAACAATAACATCTTATAAATAAATTTGCTTTCTTTTTTTTTTTTTTTTTGATGTTGTTGTTCATACCAGATGGTTTGCAGGATCTTAGTTCCCCGGCCAGGAATTAAATCCAGGCCCACAACAGTGATCGTGCTGAGTCCTAACCACTGAACCATCAGGGAACTCCCCAGTGTCAACTTTAAATAAGATAATCTATGTAAAGTGTAGTGCTTGGCATGTGATGAACACTCGGGAAGTGATAGCCATCTTTTTCTCAGTCACATCCATGGCTTCCATTAGTATATAAGATAATGAAATGGATTTTTCCAGCCTTGCACTTTCTCCTAAGCACCAAATGGGTATTTTAACTGCCTGCTAAGTTCTTTTCCATTGTAATTTATTTTCCACAATGCTAACAGAGTTTTATCTTTTCTTTTAAGAGTAATCTATGACATCAACCCTCTGGTTATCATGTAATCAACTCCAGGCCTTTCACATCCTGGCTACAGCTCGCCTCCTCACTCCCTCCCCACCTCCACAGGGAGAAACAGCCTACCTCTTGCACCGAGGCCATGATAGATGCTTCGCTCTCTCTCAAGTGTCCTGTCCTCCTCAGAGCCTCCTGTTCTCTCAGTCTAGAAACTCTCCTGGTAAACTCTTGCTCAGCTTCAGCACCCAGCTCAAACAGCGCTTCTGTGACATCTCCTCTGGACCAAGATGCTGTCAATGTCTTATGACAATGCTAGTCATGTTGTACTGACACTATCGTGTGTCTCTCACCTTCACTTGACTGAGCCCACCAAGCGTGAGCAACTTACCATTTGCATGGCATTTTCCTAGAGCAATACCTGTCACGGAAGGCAGAGAAAGAAGGCGGGTACTGAGAAGGTAGCTGGCAGCAGCTACCCTGGTGGAGGAATTGCCAAGTTCCACACACTAGGCCTAGCAGCCTACAGCTATTTCTTCATTCATCCACCTCTGTAATCATTCCTTGTTCCATCTTCTGCCACGTTTGCCTGAGAACGCTCCATCTCTGGTTGCAGTAGTTTGCTCAGGCTGCCACAACCATATTCCACAGACTGCGGGGCTTGAGCAACAGAAATGACAGTTTCCTCACAGTTCTGGTGACCAGAGGCCGTCAGGGTTAGTCTTCTGTGAGCACTCCCTTCCTGGGTTGCAGACAGCTGCCTTCTCTCTGTGTCTTCACATGGCCTTTCTTCTGTGCACACGTGGAATTTAAGAGCCTTTTGCTGTCTCTTTCCCCTTTAATGAGGACACCAGTTCTATGAGATTAAAGCCCACATTTATGACCTTGTTTAATACGTATTACCTCCTCATAGGTCCTTTCTCCAAGTACAATTGACACTGAGGGTAAGGGCTTCAAACATATAAACCTGTGGGGGACACAATTCAGACCATAACACTGGTTAAATCTAACTCTCTCCCTACTCATGCTTGCACCCAAGCAGCCAGACACAGCTGAAGAAAACCATACACCGTGCCAACTAGTCTCACTTTAAATTTAGGATATTAGACTTCAAGTGAGCCCATCTGGCAAGTCTATGGACATTCCCAGTCCCTCTGCTCACCCCTCACCCACTCCCTAAGAGGACTATTTCACACCTTCTCCTCTGTCTCCATGCCCACCTCTCTCCTCATCCTCAGTTCATGACCTTACTTTCTATTTCACTGAGGAATTCAAGCATTCATCTCCCCACCTTTCTGCATCTCTTCCTGTAGGTCTGTCTTTCCTTCTACAATACTAGGTGAGTCATCCTGAATGTGAAGGACCAGTCAGGCACGGATTCCACCCCCGTCAGCAGCTCTGCAAGAACCCTGTTTCCTGGGGACCTCCATAGTGGTACAGTGGATGGGGACACCAGTTCAATCCCTAATTTAGGAAGATCCCACATGTGGCAGAGCAACTAAAGTCCCTTCACCAGATCTACTGGTCCTGTGCCCCAGGGCCCACAGCTGAATCTACTGAGCCCACGTGCTGCAACTACTGGGAGCCTGTGCACCCTGGAGCCTGTGCTTGGCAACAAGAGAAGCCACTGCAGTGAGAAGGCCATGCACCACAATGAAGAGGAGCCTCCGCCAGCCCCAACTAGAGAAAAACCCGTGTGTAGCAATGAAGACCCAGCACAGTGAATAGATACATAAAAAGGAAAAAAAAAAAAAGGAATCCTGTTTCCTACAACATCAATTTCCACCTTTTTATTAGATAATTTCCTTCAGCATAAAATCTGAAGCATATGACATAGACACAGTATCTCCCAGCTTAAAAGAAAAAAACAGACAACAACAAAAAACTTCCTAAAACCCACCTCTTCTGGCTGCTGCTTCATTTTGCTCTGTAGAAAAATTCCGTGAAAGAATGATGAAATAACTCTCTCTCCCCTTCTTCACCACCCATTCTCTCTGGAACCCACACCAATGAGGCGGTCATCTTCCCAGTTTATCAAAAATATTTTCCTTAAGGTCACCAATGGTCTCCGGTGGCTAAACCAAGCAGCAATTCCCAGTTCTTATCTAACTCAACCCATGAGCAGCATTGACAGGTCTACCACTCCCTCCTTCTTGTCTCCCTTGGCTTCCAAGACAGCTTGCTCCTCTGCTCTTGGTGGCCCTCACATTCTTGGGTTCAGTTGCTGGATACCCCCACTTTCATTCCTCTATAGCGTGAAGCCTCAGGCCTCTGGCCTCAGACCTTTTTCTTCTCTACAGTTGCTCTCTCGGTGCCAGGATCTTGGCTTTAACTATCATTTTTTATTCCAAAGACTCACCAGTTTACATCTCTAGCTCAGACCTCTCCCATAAACTCTTGTCATGTTCTATGCATGCATGCATGCTCAGTTGCTTAGTCGTGACCAACTCTTTGGACCCCGTGAACTGTAGCCTGCCAGGCTCCTCTGCCCATGGGATTTTCAGGAACGAATACTGGAGTGGGTTGTCATTTCCTTCTTTAGGGGATCTTCCCAACTTATGGATCAAACCGCGTCTCCTGAATTGCAGGCAGATTCTTTACCACTGAGCCACCAGTTAAGCCCATTGCATATTCTATCGACCCCTCCAAATCAACATATCCAAAACAGAACTCTTAGTTTTCTTTACCAAAGTTGTTCTTTCTTAGTGCTCTCCATCTCAATAAACTGCATCATGATTCACATAGTTTTTCAGGCTCCAGACCTTGAAATCATTCTTTACTCTTAAATCATATTCAACCTACCAGCAAATCATGTAGAGTCTAACCATGAAATAGATTGAAGATTTATTTACTCATCCTTATTCTCTTTCCTGCTGCCAACCTGGTCCTTGCCATGAGGACTTTTCTCTTGAATTATTGCAACAAGCTTTTACTATATATTAATATCTTGTCTCACTGCTTCCATTCTTGAGTCACTACCAATCTTTTCTTCATACAGCAGCCAGAACAAGCCTTTACAAAGTAATCAGATTGTATCATTCTTCTGCTTAACATGCTTTGATGGCTGTCATCACACGGAATAAAACCTAAAGCCCTTCAAGGCTTGGTTCTTTAGTATCGACATTGTTGACCTCCTTCTGTGGTCTGACCTTCTTCTCTGTCACCCCTCCTCTCTTGCTGTGCTCCCAAAACAGCTAAAGGAAGAGCAAGAAGGTCAAACACATGTCTGCCTCAGGGCCTTTTACTTGCTGTTCCCTCTGCCAGGAACCCTCCTTCCTCAGATAACCACATAGTTTTCACCCTCACTTTATCAGATTGTTGCAGAAACGCAAGTCTGTGTACCCAATGTACAGTGAGGCCAAACAATCAGGCCAAACAATGATTGAAGCCAAATCATCAGAGTTTGGAACAGAGAAAGGTTTATTATGGGGCTATGTGTGGAGATGGGTGCCTCAGTCCTTAAAAAAACCCAACCTCCCCCACCCCTTTGAGGAAAACGTGGTCACCACTGCAGTGGAGACCACTCCTGCTCCTGACTCATCGCTGTTCATTCTCACTGAGGAACCAATTGGTTGGAAGACGCCCCATAGTTATGGCTTGTAAAGATACAGGCAAGACTCCCGTGAAGCCAGAGATGGCAATTCACCAAATTAGAACCACCCTCACCAGCCGCAACCTCAAGTTTTTGGAGAAGGCATGTGCTGACCTGATCAGGGTTGCCAAGGAAAAGAGTCTCAAAGTGAAAGGATGGGTTTGGATGCCTACCAAGACTCTGAGATTAACAAGGAAAACTCCTTGTGATGAAGGATCTAAGACTTGGGATCATTTCGAGATGAGGGTCCTAAAGCAACTTATTGACCTGCACAGTCCCTCTGAGATTGTTAAGCAAATCACTTCCATCATCATTGAGCCTGCAGTCAAGGTTGAAGTCTATATTGCAGATGCTTAAATCAACCTAATAAATTGATAATCAGTTGTTAAAAACAAAATCATCTCCCCAAAAGCCTTCAGCAAAGCCCTTTCCTAGGAAAGGTGAGGGAAGTGAAGTGAAGTGAAGTCGCTCAGTCGTGTCCGACTCTTTGTGACCCCGTGGACTGTAGCCCACCAGGCTCCTCTGTCCATGGGATTCTCCAGGCAAGAATACCGGAGTGGGTTACCATTTCCTTCTCCAGGGGATCTTCCCGACCCAGGGATCGAACCCGGGTCTCCCACATCGGAGGCAGACACTTTAACCTCTGAGCCACCATGGTGAGGGAAGGGTATGGTTAGTTGTTACACACTTCTTGGTATCAGGTCCTTTATTCTGGAGTCAGGTCATGGTTAGGTAAACAATGTTCCTGTGAATCTCCACCAATCCATTGTTCTTCTCTGCTCTGACAAGAAAGGGCAAGGTCCTCAGGCATGAGCTTTCCACTCTGAGGTCCAGGTCCTGGCCAAGAGGAGGGAGATCTCAACTGGCAGCTCCCTCATGGCCAAGGCCCCAGACCCTGCCCAGCCATCATCACTGAGGGATCCAGGTGCCCAACCTAACTGGCCCTCAGGCTCCTCAGGCCACCCAAATGGCAGGGACTAGGTCCCGCTGACTGCGTCCTATGCAGATGGCCACTGCCATTAGGTTGCCAAGACAAGGATGGGGAAGGGGTTCACCACAACCTCATAGCCTGGGTCTGGCCAGTGGCCAACCTTGGCAAGAGCTCTGGAGCCCTACTGCACACAGCCCCCAGCTTGTACCTGTCTCTGCCCCCACAGTTCAGCTGCTGGCCCAAGGCCAGGTGAGCTGTAGGGTCCTGGGGAGAAGGCCAGGATCCACCTCTTACCTCACTCTCCACCTGAGGACCACCACTCCCCCACTGCTGGCTGAATGTGCCCAGTAACAGTTTCTCCTTGACAGCTGCTTGCTGGGGGAGGGGCCCACTGCAGCACTGACCAATGGCTGAGCAGGACCTCTAATGGTTGTTCACTGACAACTGCTCATTTGGTGGAGGAGGGGGTGGTGGCCACTGTGGCGCTGACCAGTGGCTAAGCAATCATCAGTGGTCTAGTGGCAACCATTGCCTGGTAACAGGGTGGGGGGTGATGGCATTGCACAACCCAATGGAAGTGTGAAAGTGTTAGTTGCTCAGCTGTGTCTGACTCTTGGCGACCCTATGACTGTAGCCCGCCAGGCTCTCTCTCCATGGAATTCTCCAGTCAAGAATACTGGAGTGGGTTGTCATTCACTTCTCTAGGGGATCTTCTTGACCCAGGGATCAAACCTGCGTCTCCTGCATTGCAGGCTGATCTTTACCACTGATCCACCTATTACAAGATCTGCTCAAATATCACTTCCTTAGAGAAATTTTCTTTGAGCTGCCTCCCTCCAATCTAAATAACACATTCCACACTCTCTCTTTAGCTTGCTTTATAACCCTCACAACACAGATCTTGATTTGACATGTTACTGTATCTATCTGTGTTTTTGGTGACTACTTCTCATGCTTGAAAGACAGACCCTGTTGGTTTTTTTCACTGCCTTATTCCCGGCGCTACGACAGTATCTGGCACACAGTGAGTGCTTATATTAGTTTACAAGGGCTGTCTTAATGAAGGACCACAGACTGAGAGCTTTAAACAACAGGAAATGATTTTCTCACAGTTCTGTAGGCCAGAATTCCAAGAACAAGGTGTCTTAGTATTGGGTCCTTCTAAGGGCCGTGTGGGAGGAATCTGTTCCAGGTTCTCTCTTGGCTTGTCATGGCCATTTCCCCCCTATGTCTCTTCACACTGTCCTCCCTCTATATATATATCTCTGTGCACAAATTTCCCCCATTTATAAGGACACCAGTCATATTGGGTTGCTGCTGCTGCTGCTGCTAAGTCGCTTCAGTCGTGTCCAACGCTGTGCGGCCCCAGAGATGGCAGCCCACCAGGCTCCCCCATCCCTGGGATTCTCCAGGCAAGAACACTGGAGTGGGTTGCCATTTCCTTCTCCAATGCATGAAAGTGAAAAAATAAAGTGAAGTCACTCAGTCGTGTCCGACTCTTAGCGACCCCATAGACTGCAGCCCACCAGGCCCCTCCGTCCATGGGACTTCACTTAACTTGATTACTTCTCTAAGACCTATCTCAAAACAATGTTTCATACTGAGGTACTGAGACTTAGCATTTCAACATATGAATTTGGGGAAGGTCATAATTCAACACATAAAGTACTTAAAGAATTTTTGTTGAATTAATGAATGCATGAAGACTGATCAACTGGATAAATGAATCTCAAAAACAGTTCTTTATATACTAAAGATGCTAATCTGTCAGTATGACATATACTTATTTCCCCAATTTTTTGTTCCTCTTTGAACTTCTGATGTCTCAGAAGAACATGGTTTATACAAATCCAATCACATTCTCAAAAGCATAACAACTCCACATATTCCAAAGTTGATATAATTCATTCATCCTAAGAGATGATAATGTCATCTTTATCAAGGGGTTCCATGCTGTTTATTGACAAGAGCATCTGGACCCCTTCTGTGAATTAGTCAGAAGTGTACTTTATCCTGCAGCAACATACATATACTAGGGGTTAAGGCAGAGAGAAAAGGTAAAGAGGCACTCTGAAAAAATGCAGATCCATCTTTTGTTTACTAATCCTTTTCGTTATAATGGCTGAAAATGCTACTAGACGTGTGAGCTAAATACCATCAACTTTCTCCTGCCAAACATTCCTCCTCCCTTTATTAGAACTCTACAACATATGCAAACTTTCCCTGGCAGTCCAGTGGTTAAGAGTCCGAGCTTCCAAAGCAGGGGGCACAGGTTCAATCTCTGGTCAGGGAACTACGATCCCACATACTGCATGATGTGGTTGAAAAACAAATAAATAAAAACATATGCAAAAGAAAGAAACAAGATGAAAGTAAATCATTTAAGATCCTCCTGAGGAAAAAGGCAGATATCAAGCATATAGATTAGATATGGATTTTAAAAGTGTCACTGTGTTTTATGGAATTTTTTATTACATAAAGAATTGCTTAAGCTTGTAAACAGACAAGATATGGGTAATTGAATACAGGACTCATGTTTAACCAGTGCTCACAACTTTGCAAAATATCACCTTGCTATGTGAATAACCCACTGGAAAGGAGAACTTACGTAAATGGAGTTCAGTGTCAAATAAATTAAAATTCAGGGCCAAGCTAATCTGACACACTTAATAATATGCATCATTATAGTGGTGCTTGCAAATTAAGAGTAAATGGGAAATGGTTCACTTGGTGATTTTAATTAGCACCTTACAGTCTAATCAAAACGTCTAGGTTTGGCTCGGAAAGAGGTGAGATGAAACATGGTGAGCATCATCTTGAGCTGGGATCCTTCTGAAGAGACTTTGAACTTCAGGACCCTCATGTCCAAGTGATAGATATTTTCCTTGGTCCAGTGGGGCACCCAGGGGCCTCCAGGCAGTGTGGATATTGGTGTCTGGGCTTTATCTGGCTGTTCCCTTTATCTGGATTGTCACCGTCCCTCCTCCACAGGTAAGTCCTCATGGTTCGGATTTCATCTAAGGTCTCATCCCAAGGCATATATTCATTTAATCCTCATGATAGCCTCATGAGAAAGATGTACTAATGTTCAGGATCAGAATTGAACTTTTTATACATATAACTTTACTCTTTCTGCAGCTGCCTCCAGTTCTTGGCTCAGGATGGACACTTGGTGATGGTGAAATCAGTCAGAGAAGGAGAAGCTGAGACACAGGTGCAATAGAGGAGGTACAGAGAGAGTGTGGAGCATGTTATCTGGAGATTTAGGTGGCAGGAGGTGGTTTAAGATGGCAGAGTGTTGCCTGGAGAGGTCTAGGATAGGAAGACATCCTGACAGGTGGACAGAAGAGTGATAAAGTCTGCAACATGGGAAGATCTAGGCAGCCTCAGTCCCAGTTGCCTCCACCAAGACTGTCAGGACACCAGCCTCTGGGAGGGCGTGGGAGGACCTAGCATCCCATGTTAGAAACCAAGGTAGGAATCAATTATTGGAAAATGGGGTACAAGCTCAGTGAAAATCTTTAAGCAAGACTGACCAAATGCTATACAACCTGGTCTGAAAACTTGGAGCTGACAAAGAGCACTTCTTGCACTTGAGACAAGGTTAAGGTAGCACCTGTGTGAGTACTAGGGGGCTACATTTTGTTTGTCCAACTCCTTGTTCTTGTCATCGTGATAAAAGATAGATATCCATATTATGGGAGATGCATTATATGTGTTTGACCTTCCACTTTAAATAACATTCTTTTTCCTTTATCTTGATCTTAAACCTTTCACTAAGCTTAATAATTCACTATGGGAGAGTCCTTGAGAGTCAGCACTCAGGAAATAAGTTACCCCAGGGAAATCGCCTAGAAATACTGAGTTTGTTTGGTAGTATTTGCACTAATCCTCTAGCCATCCCTTCGAGTTTTGCCTTCAAAGCTTTCGTATTCTCTGCTTTAGAGGAAACTAGATTTGTAGAGACCCTCAACAACAGGTGAAAGTGTGTTTTCTCTGACCTAAAATGGTTTGGCCTGTTGCATCCCTCTTCGATATTTTGTTTTTGCTACTTGTTTTATGAAAGGAAGGTATGGGGTGTGGTTGTTAATAGCAACAAAGTACAGGCCAAACAACATCAGAATAGGATGGCCTAATAAAAGACCGAAGTGATGAGTGTTTCAGGCAGCTACATAACAAAGGAAAAGTCTAATTTTTGGTGTGATTAAAATTAAGTTAAAATGAAAGAATAATTTGAAAATTTGTAAAAAACAAAATCCAAAAATCTATCGGGAAAGAAGAGTGTTTCTTGGGAATTAACCAAGAGATATGAGAGGAGCCATTCTTACTCATTTTTGAAGCAGCCTCTAACCTTGAATGTGATATTAAGAGTCTTAATAAAGTTGCTGAATGCACAAGGCAGAAGAGATCAAGTTCATATCTTGGGTTCCTGATGAAGGGAGTTCCATGTAGCTGGGTTTACAGGTGTTTAGGGATAGAAATGGATCTTCATAGACTTCCTGCTGCCCATCATTTTCCAAACAGCAAAGACTCTGCTACTCATGACCCTCCCCCACCACACAACACACAGACACTTTTTAAGCCAATACATGAGGGCTTACTCCATGCCAGACACTATTCTAAACAGCTTATTATAACACATTAAACCCTCTCCACAACTCTGTGAGGCAGATGCATTTTAAAGATAGGGAAGTCAAAGCAGAGAGAAGTTAACTTGCCTAAGGTTCCAAAGAGAGAAGGATGTCACTGAGCAGAACTTTGGCTCCAGAGATGAGTGCTTAACTGCATTTAAGATTCTTTTGATTAAAAAAAAGGAGCGGGGGACACAGAAAAGAGTTAGAGACAGCTAGACAAAACTTAAAGCAGAGCTTGAGAAAAGGGGGGAGTGTTTTTCCCCAAATTCAGACCAATTCAAATTCATTGGCAAATAAGGAGAATTCAGAAAGCACCCCTCCAAGCCGTGAGTCCCAATTCCCCTCTTCTTGTTCTTTAGTTGGCCTCATGTGGTGGCTCAGACGGTAACAGCATCTGTCTACAATGCGGGAGACCCGGGTTCGATCCGTCCATGGGGTTGCAAAGAGTCGGACACGACTGAACGACTTCAGTTTCACTTATCACCTTTTAACCATAGGTGGCACTAGTGGTAAAGCACCCGCCTTCTAATGCAGAAGACAGAAGAACCGCAGGTTGGATCCCTAGGTCTCAAAGATTTCCTGGAAGAGGGCATGGCAACACACTCCAGGTTTCTTGCTTGGAGAATCCCATGGACAGAGGAGTTTGGCGGGCTGCAGTCCATGGGGTCGCAAAGAGTCAGACACAACTGAAGCAACTTAATACGAATGCAGGCAACCGTAAACTATACTTTTTTTGCTTATGAATGCTCTGTCTCTCCCCTCTAAGAAGTAAGCATGTAAGAGCATATATCTTGGTCTGTTTTGTACCAGAGACATCCCCCCCACCCCACCCCACCCCCCACCCCACCCCACCCCCCACCCCGACCTCGGATGCGGGGTAGCTCCTCTTGGCCGTTCCTGCGCCGTCACAGTCTGGTACTCTTGGCCGCTGCCCCTGACTTCCGACGTGGGGTACCTCCTCTTGGCCGCCGCCCTTCGGGCATGGGGTTCTCCCGGCTTCTGCCCCTGACCTCGGACGTGGGGTGGCTCCTCTCGCCTGCGCTTTAGCGTGCCCGTCGCAGCCGCCACGCTGGATCATGGAAAAAGCAAGAGAGTTCCAGAAAAACATCTATTTCTGCTTTCTTGACTATGCCAAAGCCTTTGACTGTGTGGATCACAATAAACTGTAGAAAATTCTGAAAGAGATGAGAATACCAGATCATCTGATCTGCCTCTTGAGAAATTTATATGCAGGTCAGGAAGCAACAATTAGAACTGGACATGGAACAACAGACTGGTTCCAAATAGGAAAAGGAGTTCGTCAAGGCTGTATACTGTCACCCTGTTTATTTAACTTATATGCAGAGTACATCATGAGAAACGCTAGACTGGAAGAAACACAAGCTGGAATCAAGATTGCCAGGAGAAATATCAATAACCTCAGATATGCAGATGACACCACCCTTATGGCAGAAAGTGAAGAGGAACTAAAAAGCCTTGATGAAAAAGTCTTGATGAAAGTGAAAGTGGAGAGTGAAAAAGTTGGCTTAAAGCTCAACATTCAGAAAACGAAGATCATGGCATCTGGTCCCATCAGTTCATGGGAAATAGATGGGGAAACAGTGGAAACAGTGTCAGACTGTATTTTTCTGGGCTCCAAAATCACTACAGATGGTGACTGCAGCCATGAAATTAAAAGACGCTTACTCCTTGGAAGGAAAGTTATGACCAACCTGGATAGCATATTCAAAAGCAGAGACATTACTTTGCCAACAAAGGTCCATCTAGTCAAGGCTATGGTTTTTCCTGTGGTCATGTATGGATGTGAGTGTTGGATTGTGAAAAAGGCTGAGCGCTGAAGAATTGATGCTTTTAAACTGTGGTGTTGTAGAAGACTCTTGAGAGTCCCTTGGACTGCAAGGAGATCCAACCAGTCCATTCTGAAGGAGATCAGCCCTGGGATTTCTTTGGAAGGAATGATGCTAAAGCTGAAACTCCAGTACTTTGGCCACCTCGTGCGAAGAGTTGACTCATTGGAAAAGACTCTGATGCTGGGAGGGATTGGGGGCAAGAGGAGAAGTGGACGACAGAGGATGAGATGGCTGGATGGCATCACTGACTCGATGGACGTGAGTCTGAGTGAACTCCGGGAGTTGGTGATGGACAGGGAGGCCTGGCGTGCTGTGATTCATGGGGCTGCAAAGAGTCGGACACCACTGAGCGACTGATCTGATCTGATGTGATCACCCACTCACCTACTGAGATATTTGGGAAGATCTAAATCTTAGATAAAGTATTAAGAAGTAAAGAAGACGCCTTCTGATGTAACCCAGTGTGATGCAATTGTTATTGCTATTTTTAACATCCAAGGAATCACTCAGTGTTAGAGCTGCACTGAAACTGAGGTGACACCCATCTTGCCCAAGGGGATTATCATATAAGACAAATAAGACTAGACAAAAAGGCACCACAGCAATGAGACAGCAGGAAGTAGGAAGAGGGTTATTGGTTTCAATTTTCTTTTTCTTCCCAGGCTTATTGTTTCACTCTTTCCCTCCTACTTTCTTTTTCTTTCTTTTTTTTTTAATATCCCATTTGATCCACTTTTTAAAATCATGCATGCAGACGCTTCATTCTGGTGAAATCTTTAATTGCATAATTTTAGAAGGTTGTTCTAGGATTAGCTAAAGCACCCTATGGAGTAACTGAGTCATCCTCTGTGGGTGTGGAATAAGGGATCTCTCTGTGAAGTTTGACCTTAATTTATCAGAGGATGTGAGATAACTCCGTGAAGCCCAGGCTCCCTGTCCTGCAACAGAAGGCCTGCTCTTCACCGCTGTCCCCTTCAGGCTCCTTCTGTTGTTCGCCTGATTCAGGACCCTCCCTGAAAAACAAAGTCTCCACCTATTCATCTGATCTTACCCATGAATGGGACTGACAGGGAAACAGAATTCAGCAGGGAGTGTGATATAACTGGGAAGGTTAATTTTGACTCCCTAGTGAATCTGCTTCTGTGACTTTAATTCTTATTTTGTCTGCTTTTGTTATTATAGGTGTCACACAAGTGTATGTTCCTCGGTTCTTTGTCTCGTCGCAACAAAGATTTGGAGCGACGGACATTAAAAGCCCTCGGCGCGTCATAGCTCTCAGGTCTTGGACAAACCGTGCTACAGCTCTTAGGCAAATCAGTGTTACAGCTCCATTGTATTTAGAAGATAGCAGGAGAATCCAAGACTCAAAGAGAAGAGAGTGGAGGAGTGCGTGGGGTGGGGGGTTGGGGGGCAGAGAGAGAAGGAACACGCATGCACACAGGAGAGAGAGTCCGTGAGAAAGCGCTTTGGCTCCTCCTTTTATGTTTTTTCCTCCACCTGCGCCTGCCCTATGCAAATTGGGCTTAGCCAGGAGTGCTGTTTATTCTGCCTGAAGTTTTCACTCTGGTCCTCGGACCTTCCTTTGACCTTCCTTGTCTTTTAGCCACCGCCATTTTGGACTCCTTTTCCCTATTCTACCTACCTAACATAGGCATACATAATGGCTCAACTCAGGGAGCTCTGCCAGCCTCCCTCTGTCTTTGTTTGGGTGCCTTTGGCTCACAGGGAGATAGCCTGGTCCTGCCCATCTGTGAAGGACTGTGACATTGAGCTCTTTGCGAAGGAAATGGTACCCCTTATCTGCTGCTTACCCCTGGTGTGGTTCAGAAATTCACACTTGGGGGCTTGGAATCGCAGATAGCTGTGGCATCTTTGTTTAAAAATATGACAGGTAGATACTCCACTTCACACCACCCATGAAATGACTGTAAGGAAGTAAAACTAACACATCTCCCTGATTGAGTCTTCCCATTTTAGGAGATATTTGCAGGAATTAAATGGTCTTTTTACTTTGTTTCCTCACTTTCCCCACATCTCTGATCCATAAAAGAACTGGGCATCCAGACAGGATGGTTATTTTGAGGGACTCGCCAGGTGGTCCAGTGAGTAAGACCCCCTTTCAATGCAGGGGGTGTGGGTTCGATCCCTGGGCTGGGTGTTAAGATCCCACATGCTTCTCAACAAAAACACACACACACACACACAAAACATAAAATGGAAGCAATATTGTAACAAATTCAATAAAGACTTTAAAAATAGTCTGCATTTTAAAAAAAATGATAATTACTTTGAGACATTAGTCTTCCATCTTCTCCATCTGCCAGCTCTCTCAATAAAGTCATGTTCCTTGCCTCAAGACCTCTTCCCTTGGATATCTCGGATTTATTGGCTTATCATATGGTGAGCAGAGCAAGCTTGGACTTGGTAACAAAGACTGCTATAGAAAGGTGTTGTGATTCTGCAAGTGCCCAAGGACCTGTGCTCCCTCACACTGACACTTGGGGTAATATACCGGATACTGAGCAGGGCCCTGTGGGGCTCCTGGGCACAAAGACTTTCTGTGTCCTCAATTCTTTTGATTATAAGAAGTAGTCTTCATTCAGCCTCCATGACCTTCTCTGAGTGCCAATGGGCAGATTTAAACCATTGGTAATTAGGGAAGGGAGGGTATGCACGACCAGGGAAAAACAAACAAGAGAAATAATAGTGTAGCCTTGGGGCAAGGTCCTGATTCCCCATCAACTGATACATACAACAATATCTTTGAGATGCCTTGCAGATACTGAAATACCCACTGGGTGGTAGAAGTTCATGATTATATGCTGTTCACAAGCATGCAGACCCCAGAAGAGTTGGAACCTGAAGATTGATGATGCTGACTCCTACTTACCTCACCATCAACAGATCAGAAGAAAGTCCATGAGTTGGTCACAACCTCCTTAAACCATCACTACAAAACTTCTTGCTATCTTCTGCAAGTGGGGACACATTTTTTGTGAGGCAGGGGCACGCTATGTCTGCCTTTGCCTGGCAAAGTAATAAACTATCCTTTTCTACTCCACTCAAAATTCTGTCTCTGAGATTCAGTTCCCACTGGCGCACAGAGAAGCTGAGTTTTTAGCATCACACCCTCAGGGCACATGGTGTTTCACAAAGCTTCAATCAGTTCAGTCGCTCAGTCGTGTCCCACTCTTTGCGACCCCATGGACCGCAGCACCCCAGGCCTCCCTGTCCATCACCAACTCCTGGAGTTTACTCAAACGCACGTCCGTTGAGTCAGTGATGCCATCCAACCATCTCATCCTCTGTCGTCCCCTTCTCCTCCCGCCTTCAATCTTTCCCAGCATCAGGGTTTTTTCAAATGAGTCAGTTCTTCGCATCAGGTGGCCGAGTATTGGAGTTTCAGCTTCAACATCAGTCCTTCCAATGAATATTCAGGACTGAATATTCACAAAGCTTAGCCACTGTATATAATGATGAGATGAAGATTCAGAATTATCCTGAAGAAGAATTAGAGAGAGAGGGCCTCACACTATTACTGTGACTAATACTAAGAGTAAAAAGTATAGGGAGCAATATCAACAACCTCAGATATGCAGATGATACCATCCTATTGGAAGAAAGCAAAGAGAAACTAAAGACCCTTTTGATGAAGGTGAAAGAGGAGAGTGAAAACGTTGGCTTAAAACTCAACATTCAAAAAACTAAAATCATGGTATAGGAGCCCATCACTTCATGGCGAATAAATGGGGATAAAGTGGAAACAGTGGCAGTTTTTATTTTCTTAGGCTCCAAAATCACTGTGGATGATGGCTAAAGCCATGAAATTAAAAGACACTTGCTGCTTTGAAGAAAGCTATGACAAATCTAGACAGTGTATTAAAAAGCAGAGACATCACTTTGCCAACAAAGGGCCATATAGTCAAAGCTATGGTCTTTCCAATATTCATGTCCACATGTGAGAGTTGGACCATAAAGAAGGCTGAGTGCCAAAGAAATGATGCTTTTGAATGGTGCTGCTGGAGAAGACCCTTGAGAGTCCCTTGGACAGCAAGGAGATCAAACCAGTCAATCCTAAAGGAAATAAATCCTGAATATTCATTGGAAGGACTGATCCTGAAGCTGAAGCCCATGGGATTTTCCAGGCAAGAGAACTGGAGTGGGTTTTAGAATCATTTAAACAGGATCCCATGTGATTCACTTAATCTCGTAGAACTTTTTTGTGGTGTTTTAGGCAATGGCACCCGACTCCAGTACTCTTGCCTGGAAAATCCATGGACGGAGGAGCCTGGTAGGCTGCAGTCCATGGGGTCGCTAAAAGTCGGACACAACTGAGCGACTTCACTTTCACTTTTCACTTTCATGCATTGGAGAAGGAAATGGCAACCCACTCCAGTGTTCTTGCCTGGAGAATCCCAGGGACGGGGGAGCCTGGTGGGCTGCTGTCTATGGGGTCACACAGAGTCGGACACAACTGAAGCAACTTAGCAGCAGCAGCGAGAGGACCATGGCCTGATGATCCCAGAGAGGTCCTGCCCTGGCCTTGTCTCTTTCCTCCTTAACCCAGAGGGTTATATTGTACATTTATTGAATGCTTACACACTTCACTTTCTTTAATCCTCAAAACAATCCTATAAAGTATTACCACATTTTATGTACAAGGAAAATAAAGCTTAGGGAGGTTTATAAACTTGCCCAAGGCCACACAGTAACTAATTAGAACTTGAGCTTGAACCCAAATCTGTCTAAAACTAAAGCATTGGCATAACTACTCACTCCACCCTGCCTCCATGCAGCTTTAAAAAAATTTTTTTTTGGCTTTAACTAGAACAACAGTTAATATTAACTACAGATAAGAAATGTCTGTTACATTGATAGAAACTTTAAGCCACTTCATGTGAGCTATGACTGTCATCTGGAAGATAGTAATATCCTACTCAAAGGAACTGTTCCTAGAATGTCTACAAGTTATATTTGCCACCTTACTAACAGAGTTGAGGAGTTTTTTTTCACTGCTTTTCTTACCGTAAGAGTTAATGGCGCTGTGGTGCAGTGAGCTGGAGGCTCTTGTATTCCATGCATCATAAACATCAAAGAAATGAAAGAAAATACATTGTCTTCATTTGTTACTGAAACAAACAGAAAGTATATAACTTTGTCTCCAAGTTCTTGGAAGATTTTATAAAATATACAGTTAAAATACAATCTCATAACTTTATTAGCCCAGTTTTGAGAAGGAAAATTCTGTTGTTCCACAAAGTTTTTTAAATTCATGGTGCTCAAGGCCTCTTATAAGCTTCAGCTTTTTTTTGTTTCTTAAGCACATTTGTGTTCTCTTCTCCATTATTTCTAGACAAAATGACCCTTACAGGATGTAACTTCTTTTGCTTTTCAAATTCTAATTTCTAAGGAAACTACTGAAGAGAACTGTGTTTGTTTTCACCTAACAGGAAATTGCAAAGTTGCAGCCACTCTATTTCTTTGCCCTTGAAGTTAAGGAAGATCCAGGGTTTACTTTCTCCGGCCACCAGGTAAGATGTACCAGTTATGTTCTTGGTCGTGCACACGTGTTCAGTTGCTTCCATCCTATCTGACTCTTTGCCACTTCATGGACTGTAGACTGCCAAGCTCCTCTGTCCATGGGATTCTTCAGGCAAGAATACTGGAGTGGGTTGCCATGCCCCCTTCCAGGGGATCTTCCCAAGCCAGGGATTGAACCTCCCTCTCCTGCGTCTCCTGCATTGCAGGCAGATTCTTTACTGCTGAGCGAGCTGGGGAAGCCATGTTCTTGGTCAAGAAGTAATAAAGGGATCTAAGCAGTAACTTTTGACCGTCTCACCTCAGGCCTGATAGCTTGTCCCAGTGCTGGGCCCACAAAGACATCTTCCATTTGGAAGCTCAGCTGGGGCTGAGGATAAAGGAGCTGGTTCACTTGGCCATCAGGTGAACAGCAAAAGGAGAGAGACAGAAATACTTCACTGTCAAACACCAAACCTTAGACCAAAATATTTCAAGTTCTTTCTTGGCAAGAAAGGTTATTTTTCAGTTGTTCTGACTGATAGTAATACTAGAAGTTGCTAACATGTATAAAATTCCTACGAACATGCCAGTCAGTCAGTCAGTTCAGTTGCTTAGTCGTGTCCGACAAACATGCCAGGCATTGCACTAAATGGGTTTACTCGGGTGTCCTAATTTAATCCCAAACCAAGTACTATCTTCATTTTACAGATGAAGAAATATAAGGCAATGATTCAGAAACTATGTTTCTTAAAGCGCCGTTGGAGAAGGAGGAGGCAGGATCTGGAAAGGGATAGGAGCCTGAGGAGTGAGAGGCCAGCCTCCAGGATGCCCATTCCTAAATGAACCAGAGCAGTTCTGCTTTTATCTATTTTGCTTATAGATAAAAGCAAATAAGACCTATATATATATCTATAAAATCTAAATCTATAAAATTTAATTTTACAGATAAAAATTTAAAGGACAGTTGAAACTGTCCTTTAAAGGGTTCCAAAGTATGATGATCAGTTTTATAGGACAACTTGGCTAGGCTACAGTTATTTTTAAATCAAATACTAATCTAGGTGTGGCTGTGAAGGTATTTTCTAGATGTGATTAACATCTATACTCAGGTGACCTTAAGTATGACCTTCAATAATGTGGGTAGGCCTCAGGCAACCAGATGAAAGGTCTTAAAAGCAAAAACTAAGGTTTCCTGGAGAAGAAATTCTGCCTCAAGACTGCAGCATTAATTCCTGCCCGAATTTCCAGCGTGCCTGTCCTACAGACTTTGGACTTGCCAACCCCCACAGTCACATGAGCCAATTCCTTAAAATAAATACCTTTCTCTCAATACACATGTATACCTCAGGGATACTGTGGTTTCAGTTCCAGACCACTGCAATGAAGTGACTATCACAAGAAAGTGAGTCACACAAATTTTCTGGCTTCCCAGTGCATATAAAAGTTGTGTTTACACTCTACTGTAGTCTAGTAAGTGTGCGCTAGCGCTGTGTCTAAGAAAACATACATACCTAATTTTAAAATCTTATTGCTAATAAATGCTAACCATCACTGAGCCTTCAATGAGTTTTCATCATTTTGCCAGTGGAGAGCTTAACATCTTGTGAGAAATACCAGAATGTGACAGAGATATGAAGTAAGCTAATCCTGTAGGAAAAATGGTGTCAATAGACTTGCTCAATGCAGGGTTGCCACAAACCTTCAATTCGTGGGGGAAAAAAAAGCCATTATCTGTGAAGCACGATAAAGCAAAGTGTAATATGACTGCCTATGTATATACATCTCAATCTTGTTGCTTTTATCTCTGGAAAACCTTAATACACATGGCTTAAACAAAATTTCTATAGCCATGCTACTCACTGTGGTCTGCAGGCCCCAGCATCAACCTCAGCTGGCAGTTTGTTAGAAATCTACCTTCTCAGGCCACACACCAGATTTACGCAATCAGAAACTGCATTTCAGGAGTGAGGCTCAAGAGGGAGGGTATATCTGTAAACATATAGCCGATTCACTTTGTTGTACAGCAGAAACTAACACAACACTGTAAAGCAATTATAGTCCAATAAAATAAATAAAAAATTTTTTTAAATTGCATTTTAAGGAGATCCCCAGATGATTCCTATGCGTGTTAAAACTGGAGGGGTTAGCAGAATGCAGAGAGAATGAACCACAGTGAATTTTACCTGAATAAAATTCTCCAACATTTCAGCCTTGAGGGAAATCCACTCTGGACCTTCTAAAAAAGAATCAAACACCAGCTTGCCTCCTTTGAACTGGATGCCCAATGGCTGCCTTGTGTCAAGGTCAGCAACCCGATGAACTTGCCAGTTAGCTCCAGGCCACCATTAAGCTTCCAGGCCATGTGAAAGTGGTAGCCACTTAGTCGTGTCCAACTGTTTGTGACTCTATGGATTGTAGCCCACCAGGCTCCTCTGGCCATAGAGTTCTCCAGACAAGAATACTGGAGGGATCGAACCTGGGTCTCCTGCATTGTAGGCAGATTCTTTACCGTCTGAGCCACTGAAGTGATCATTAGCCCATGAAATAGACCTGTTGGATTTTATCAAAGATAACTTCTCAGCTCGTACTGAATTTACACCCAATTTCTCATCCTCTTTGAGAAAAATCAGGCATTTGTTTTTTTTTAACCAGTAGAAAAACAAATCCAAGGCTGAGATAAGTGTTAATTCATATTAAATTTCTTCCAAAAGAAGTTGTAAAATAATCATCTAAATGACAAAGACAGGATTTCCCTGGTGGCCCAGGGGTTAGGAGACAAGTTCTCAGTGCCAAGGGCCAGGGCTCAATTCCCGCCCAGGAATTAAGATCCCACAAGCCTTGTGGCAAAGCCAAAAAAAAAAAAAGAAACACAAAGATATCTTGCAGGCTCAACCTGGGGTGAAATGCATAAGATTTAATAAGATATAGAGATTTCTTTTCTTTGACTAAAATTCTGCCTCCCTCTTATCAAGCTTTGCACTCAATTACCACATGCTGCTGGAGAGAGAGAAAGCTAAATCTTAGAAAGTTAAATCTTAACAGTTCCTGCCTACCCTATTTGTGAGCCCAGAGATCCCAAGCCCGGCAATCACTTTATGTCATTCTCTGCAGCTGTGTTTTACATTATCTGCAGGCGAACAAATCACTGCCTGCCCTGGATAATGTAACTCAGAATTATTTCAATCATTCCCCACTTCTGCTATAACCATTTTCATAATTCATTTAGTATTTTGAATAGGCTTGTGGGATGCCATTTTACATCCCCAGAGTCAAAACGAATGACTTAATCTGGCAGCAGACAGTGAACACCTTCATCCTCAGGTACCAAGATCCCCAGGAGAAGGAACAGCTATCCACTCCAGTATTCTTGCCTGGAGAATTCCATGGACAGAGGAGCCTGCTGGGCTACAGTCCATGGGGTCATGAAAAGTCAGACACAGCAATTCTTCGGAGAAATTAGAACTCTCGTGGCATTCCTTTTGGTGGGCTAAGGCCATCCTGCCTTGTCTTTTGTGTCCTCCCACCTGTGGTTCTACGGGTGCCGAGGAAAACCAAACCTAACCCAAGCTGAATGCTGAGTTCCTGTGAATGGACCATCTTCCCTCAGTATCCTGGGGGCCAGAGAGCAGCCTTATAACTCCATTTTAGGGTGCCTTCAACATTAATGTTTCTCAACTGAGAGAGACAGTATGGCAGTGCTGCTTTCTGAAATCAGTCACACCTAGAGATTTTGGTTCAGTTGACCTGGGTTGGACACAGAAATGGTGGGAAACTCTCCACAAGTAATTCTGATAAAGTCCTCACCTTGGTTAGAGCCCTCAGCTTGATATAAAGGTGCCAACTTGACTACTAAAGTTTCCACACTCAATGTTCAGTGAGGTGGTGGAGAGGCTCCCCATGCCCATGCAATTCTTCCACACCAGAAGGGTGTGTCCTACAGTTCAACCCAATTCTTACTCTATCTACCTGGAGATAACGCCAGATCCCACAGATGAAGGACTCCATCCTACAAGACTGTATGTAGGGGGGAGTATGTAGGGGAGACCCCCACTCCCAACACCAGATGGGGGGGCTGTTACCTGAATTTCTGACTGACTGTATATAAAGTCCCACAGCCTCCTTCTCACGTTCAATTAATTTGCTAGAGCAGCTCACAAAACTCAGAGATATTTTACTTAACATGTTGTTGTCACTTAGTCGCTAAATTGTGTCCCACTCTTTTGCAATCCCACGGACTGTAGCCCACCAGACTCCTCTGCCCTTGGGATTTCCCAGGACAAGAATACTGGAATGGGTAGCCATTCCCTTCTCCAGGGGATCTTCCCAACCCAGAGACTGCACCTGCTTCACCTGCATTGGCAGGTGAATTCTTTATCACTGAGCCACAAAGGAAGACCTTTACTTACCATATTACCAGTTTATTTTAAAAGGATGTAACTCAGAAACAGCTAGACAGAAGGGATGCACAGGGCAAAGGATGTGGGAGGGGCTCAAGGCTCATGCTGTCTGAGCAATGCCCACTCTCCTCACATCTCTGCATGTTCACCTACCCAGAAGTTTGCTGAACCTTCTCCTTTAGGATTTTTATAGAGACTTTATTACATCAGTTCAGTTCAGTTAAGTCACTCAGTTGTGTCCGACTCTTTGGGACCCCATTAATTACAGCACGCCAGGCCCCCCCGTCCATCACCAACTCCCGGAGTTCACTCAGACTCAGGTCCATCGAGTCAGTGATGCCATCCAGCAATCTCATCCTCTGTCATCCCCTTCTCCTCCTGCCCCCAAACCCCCCCCAGCATCAGAGTGTTTTCCAATGAGTCAACTCTTCCCATGAGGTGGCCAAAGTATTGGAGTTTCAGCATCAGTCCTTCCAATGAACACTCAGGACTAATCTCCTTTAGGATAGACTGGTTGGATCTCCTTGCAATCCAAGGGACTCTCAAGAGTCTTCTCCAACACCACAGTTCAAAAGCATCAATTCTTCGGCACTCAGCTTTCTTCACAGTCCAACTTTCACATCCATACATGACCACTGGAAAAACCATAGCCTTGACTAGATGGACCTTTGTTGGCAAAGTAATATCTCTGCTTTTCAATATACTATCTAGGTTGGTCATAACTTTCCTTCCAAGGTGTAAGCGTCTTTTAATTTCATGGCTGCAGTCACAATCTGCAGTGATTTTGGAACCCAAAAAGATAAAGTCTGACACTGTTTCTACTGTTTCCCCATCTATTTCCCATGAAGTGATGGGACCGGATGCCATGATCTTTGTTTTCTGAATGTTGAGCTTTAAGCCAACTTTTTCACTCTCCTCTTTCACTTTCGTCAAGAGGCTTTTTAGTTCCTCTTCACTTTCTGCCATAAGGGTGGTATCATCTGCATATCTGAGGTTATTGATATTTCTCCTGGAAAACTTGATTCCAGCTTGTGCTTCTTCCAGTCCAGCGTTTCTCATGATATACTCTGCATAGAAGTTAAATAAGCAGGGTGACAATATACAGCCTTGATGTACTCCTTTTCCTATTTGGAACCAGTCTGTTGTTCCATATTCAGTTCTAACTGTTGCTTCCTGACCTGCATATAGGTTTCTCAAGAGGCAGGTCAGGTGGTCTGGTTTTCCCATCTCTTTCAGAATTTTCCACAGTTTATTGTGATCCACACAGTCAAAGGCTTTGGCATAGTCAATAAAGCAGAAATAGATGTTTTTCTGGAACTCTCTTGCTTTTTCAATGATCCAGCTCATGTTGGCAATTTGATCTCTGGTTCCTCTGCCTTTTCTAAAACCAGCTTGAACATCTGGAAGTTTGTAGTTCATGTATTGCTAAAGCCTGGCTTGGGGAATTTTGAGCATTTCTTTACTAGCGTGTGAGATGAGTACAATTGTGCGGTAGTTTGAGCATTCTTTGGCATTGCCTTTCTTTAGGATTGGAATGAAAACTGACATTTTCCATTCCTGTGGCCACGGCTGAGTTTTCCAAATTTGCTGGCATATTGAGTGCAACACTTTCACAGCATCATCTTCCAGGATTTGAAATAGCTCAACTGGAATTCCATCACCTCCACTAGCTTTGTTCATAGTGATGCTTCCTAAGGCCCACTTGACTTCACATTCCAGGATGTCTGGCCCTAGGTGAGTGGTCACACCATTGTGATTATCTTGGTCAAGCACGATTGACTGATTAAATCTTTGGTCATTGAAGATGGATTCAACCTTCAGTCCCTCTCCCTTCCCTGGAGGTCAGGGAGATCAGAGGAGGGATTTCCAACACTCTAATCACGAGGTTGGTTCTTCTGGCAACCAGCCCTCATCCTGAGATATCTTCTAAAAGTGACCTCACTAACATAAACCCAACTGTGGTGGAAAGGGGTTTGTTACAAATAAACTCAAAGCACCTTCATGACTCCGAAGCAATTTCAGGAACTGAAGCCAAGAGGCTGATCAGTGTAACAAAAGATGCTTCTACTGCTCATTTTGCTCAGGAAATTCCAGGAGTTTTGGGAGCTATGAGTTAGGACCCATGGACGAAGACCAAATATACATATGAGAAATATATTTTGGTCATCTAAAGTGCAGCTACACATTAGAATCATTTGGAGTGGAGGTAAGGGGGTGTTAAAAAATATGAATGTGTGTAGTAAACAAATTTATGGTAACGAAAGAAAAAAGGGGGTGGAGGAAGGATAAATCAGGAGTCTGGCATTAGCAGATACAAACTACTACAAATAAAATAAACAGCAAGGTCCTACTGTATAGCACAGGGGAGTATATTCAATATTCTGGCATAAACCATAATGGAAAAGAATATTTTAAAAAGAATATATATATACATCCCCTAGAGGAAGGCATGGCAACCCACATCAGTATTCTTGTCTGGAGAATCCCATGGACAGAAAGCATAGTAGGCTACCGTTCACAGGTCACAAAGATTCAGACACAACTAAAGTGACTGAGCACACACACACATACACACACATATGTGTTTAACTTAATCACTTGGCTGCTTCCCAGGTGGAGCTAGTGGTAGAGAACCTGCCTGCCAATGCAGGAGACATAAGAGACGTGTGTTCAATCCCTGGGTTGGGAAGATCTCCTGGAGAAGGGAATGGCAACCCACTCCAGTGTTCTTGCCTGGAGAATCCCACGGACAGAGGAGCCTGGTGGGCTGCAGTCCATAGAGTCACACAGAGTTAGACATGACTGAAGCAACTTAGCATGCATGCAAGCAGAGACTAATGTAATGTTGTAAATCAACCGTACTTTAATAAAAAAATTAATATCTGGATTGAACCTCAGATCAAGTAAATTGATGCTTTTGGAATGAGTCCTGGCAGGCATATTTTTTAAAGCTTCCAGGTGATTCCAATGTGCAACCAAAGTTGAAAACCATCAGGTCAGGAATTCTTTACATTATTACTTCTCAAACTTTAACAAGTGAACACTCTTGATACAAGTCTGACCCTGATTCTGACTCGGCAAGTTTGCTGGTGGAGCCTGAGAGTCTGCATTCCTAGTCAACTCCAGGTGATGTTAATGGTCCATAGACTACACTGAGTAGAAAGGCATTTATCATAGTCTGTTCCTTACCCCAGTGTTAATAAATTTTTGTTCAACTGAGGCTGTGAGCTAAAATACAGGATGCTCAGCTTAATTTTAGTTTCAGATAAACAAGTAATTTTAGCATTAGGATGTCCCACATACTGCATTCTTATACTTAAAAAAAACCATCCACTTTTTATCTGAAATTCCTAAAATTTATCTGGACACCCTATTTCCTTTGTTTTGCTAAATATGGCAACAAATTTATTGATCTTTCTGCTTTGTTTTGATGGCAAAATGTGATAGGCAAAAGTGACAGATGTTGAGAAACTGATTTTGCTTTATGTCTATGGGCCTTGGTCTTTTCAGGATTGAATGCCTGAGAATATAATGAGTATTATTCACCCTTTCTCCCAGAAGAAAGCAAAAATATGTCCACACGCTCAATGTTGTGCATATGGTTTCCAGGGTTTGTGGTCCCTGCCTGAATCCCACCTGTGAAATCCTCGAATGACCCATGGATACTGGGTGGGAAAGCCATGTTTTTCTCTTGTTCAAAAAAAGAAAGTCTTTCCCGATCACCTATGTTTCCCAGGAAGATATTTTGCGGGTCACTAACTTCACAAAATGTTTATAGATTTTGCATGAAAAACATGATTTATTGGAAAACATGGGGGAAAGGCCGGATTAAACAAAGTAAGTTTCTCTATTAGAGGATCTGACAAGTGTTTAATATACTGTGTTTGGGACTCTCCCCAAAGGAGACAGTATCTAGTATTTCCCAAAAGTATTTGATCTGGGGGACTTCCCTGGTGGGCCAGTGGTAAAGCGTCCACCTGCCAAAGCAGGGGACACAGGTTTGATCCCTGGTCCAGGAAGATCCCACATAGGAATAACGAAGCCCGAGCGCTACAACTATTGAGCCTGTGCTCTAGAGCCTGGGAGCCGCGACTACTGAGCCCCCGTTCTGCAACTACTGAAGCTTGTACGCCTACAGCCAGTGCTCCACAAGAGAAGCCCCCACAGTGAGAAGCCTGAGCACCTCAACTACAGAGTAGCCCCCGCTCACCACAACTAGAGAAAGCAGCAACAAAGACCCAGATCAACCAAATAAATCATTTGGTCTGTAGAATATCTCCTAGGATTAGCATTATCTAAAATAAAATACTCTTTCAGTAATGTTGGCTAAATTAATCTGCTTCCTTGTTTTTCTTCTTACAATGAAAAGCATAAATGCTCATTATGGAAAATTTGGTACAACAGAAAAATAAAATAAGAAAATGTTACTCATAATCTTATGATCCAAAGATAATAACATTTTAGCCTGTTTTCTTGTAAACCATGAAAGCTGATGGCTCAGGAAGTAAGTTTTCATGAGGGAAAATAGAATTTTTCAGTGTGAGAAAAAGCCTTGATACGCTGGAAGAGAACGAGTGGAGTAGGAAAACATTGACTATTTGAATGTTAATGGAAATAAGTAGGAGGGATCAGGAGATAATTTTCCAATTTAGCTCTCTTACTGTAGATAAGAGATCTTATAATTAGATTTCTAGGTATCTATTCCCAGTTGCTAAATTTCTGATAAACACACTGCTGAGATCTGACCCCCTGAGCACAGCAATGACTCCATAATTTCAGCTTCTATTCTGTCCCCATTTCTTGCATTTACCACTTCATTTGCTCTTCAAGGCAAGCAGTATGGCTAGTTCTGGCAGTTAAGTGCTTTGCTATAACCACTGAAATAGAATTACATTCTCCACCAAAGTCATAATATCACATCTGTGAAAGGATCTTGATCTGAAATGGAACTGGAGGATATGAAATGGAGACACTCATGCATTCGCCCTCAGAAAAACTGAACTTAAGATCCAAAAGCCTGATCTACAGAAGGCTGAGACTCATCTCCTAACCAGTGAACACAACACAATTACTAGTAATTTGAGCTTGCCTCAGTTCATCTCTTTATTTAGGTTGACACATCCTTTTATCATCAATGTAAAAAAAATTACTATCCTTACAACTCTTAATATTTAGCACTAAAACTCAGCACTTTCTTACAGGTTACATGCCTGGAGTGTAACAGCCACTCTGGGAAGGGCAAGAATATTGATGGGTGTTATTGCCTTTCTAATTGTGCACAGATATTAAGTGATCTACTCAAGCAAGTGAGCGGCAGAGTTTGAATCAGAACTACCATCTTTGCTTCCACCCTCTGTGCTGTTGTATAAAGCAACCAAAGAGAACAAATTATGTGCCATGCTTCATTTTAAAGACTTTGAATAGATTTATGCTTTCATGGGAGACAGAAGAAAATATTTTTTGAGCTTAGTAAGTATAGGCATTCTTTAAGCATGGCATTTATTTTAAAAGGAATCTCATCTCTCATTCTTCTGCTACACTGCCTGAGTGTTTCAAAATAAATAATGCGTTCTTAATGCTATGAGCACAAACTTGAACTAAATCCTGAAATTTTCACTTGATAGATCTTTAGTAGGCGCTTTTCCAGGTTCTACAGGAGATACATTCAGGTATTCTGAAGTTTCTGTGCTGTTCACGACTATACTGTGGCAATTCTCCAATCATTCTTTTGAGGTAAATCCTGAACAGAGTGAATGTTTTTTTTTCTGACACTTTTCCATCATGAAAAATGTTTTGAGGAACTAGCTCCAATGAGCCATGCGTGATATTCACCCTGTCACTTTGTCAATAAGTATGTACTGAGCACTTCCTGTGCCAAGGAGCTGGGACACCGAGGAAAATAAGGCAGGATGCCTGCACTTAAGGACATGCTACAGAAAACAAACACAAAAACAAGATAATTTCAGATGACATGTGCTGTGGAAAAAGTAAAACAGAGCAACACGATGAGATACACTGACTGCGAACCAGGAGGCTGCTTTCGTTCAGGTGATCAGGGAAACACCTCTGAGGAGAAGGTCTTTGAGCTGAAGATCTCAAACCTCCATAAAGCTCGTAGATGTTCCTTTGTTTCCAATCAACACTCAGTCCAAATGTTTCTACTTCATGCAGTTTCATTTTGGGTTGAATGTTTCCAAATATTTGATATTTTCTCCTTTTGGCAAGATTGCTTTGTGAACAGTTTCGTATTAATTTGATGCTTGAAAGGTAGGTTGCTGATTTATTTTGATATAGAAATATCAAATAGTTGTCTATTCCCCTTTTTCTTCTCTGTGTGTCAGTTGCATCAACAAGGAGTCCTTAAAAACATGCTTATTCCTGGTGCATGAGACTTCCGTTTAGGTGTGTATGGTTTCCTTGCCTTCAGGGAAGGAGAGCAGGCATTCAAAGAAGGGTGTTTTATTTTTTTCTTCCTCTGCTGCCATGCAGGCTTGCACAGTAGAGAAAAACTCTGTCTCCACTCCACCCCAACTCACTGTGCTGCCTCACACGTCTTGAGTGTCCTTCAGCAGGCTGCGAACTCCACAGGCTATAGAGCCCACCACAGGAATGGCTGGGAAATGTGCAGCTTTTGAATGCACACTTCTTTTTCACTCTGGAAGATAGGAAATATGTGTATTATAATCATCTGGTAAGTCTTTCTGAACTACCTCTCTTCCACCACCAGTTGTATGAATGAAGAGGGAGGACGAGGAGGCTGAGAAGACTTCCAGGTGAATCTCATGAGTCCCACAAGACTGTACTCTTTTTTTTTCTTTTGGTGGCACAGCACAACATGTGGGATCTTAGTTCCCTGATCAGGGATTGAATCCATGTCCCCTGATGATCATGGAGTCCTAACCACTAAACCGCCAGGGAAGTTCCTAGTCTGTGCTTTTCTTAATGCATGAAGAAAGTATGACTCAAGTTTGAATTGTTACTATGGATAGACAGTGAGTTAATTTTCATTTATTCAAAATTCAACTATTGAGTGAGAATACTATACTCAGGGGGCTTCCCTGGTGGCTCAGGGTTAAAGAATCTGCCTGCCAACATAGGAGGCATGGGTTTGATCTCTGATCCAGGAAGATCCCATGTGCCACGCAGTAGCTAAGCCTGTATACCAGAGCATTGAGCCTATGCCCCAGGACCTGGGAGCTGTGACTACTGAAGCCCACGTGCCCTAGAGCCTGTGCTCAGCAGCAAGAGAAGTAGCTGAAGAGAGAAGCTTGCTCACCACAACTAGAGAATAGCCCCTAATCACTGCAACCAGAGAAAAGCCCATGCAGCAACGAAGACCCAGCACAGCCAAAAATAGATTAAAAAATTTTTAAAGAATACTATACTCAGTAATAGAGAATAGAAAGAGAAATAAAATATGGTTTGTACGTTCAAGGGGCTCATACTGTAGTAGGCAAGGCAGATTTAAAAACAGAGAAGTTACAATGAAGTAAAAGAGGTGATTATGTAAAGACTTAGGCTTTATTAAGCATTGTATTTGCTTAAAATTCGATAATACCTAAATGATTATCCAAGGCTATGATAGTATTTAATAAATACTGCATTTAAAGTTATAATGAATAAGTTTAAGGACCCTCTAAAAATGTTTCAAATTCTCAGGAGTTCTCCCCAAATTTTTCTTTTAAGGAGCTAGGTATAAATTTGTCAAGGCTCAGCTTAGCAAATGTAGAAACTCCCTCATTGCTAGATAAGGTGACATGAGGTGGGGAAATCTTTCAAACAGAAACATCCATTGTAGACACATGCTTACGACCGTAACTGTATTTTCATCCTTTACTAAGTTTTATTCATGGCCATTGAAATATGACTTATGAACAGACACAAAAAACCACAGATGAATTTTATAGGAATACACTGGCCCTATAAATTTCAGCATTGACAAAGACCTTCGAAATCATCCTTTCTCAGTCCACCCCTTTTCACGACAATACATCTGAAGCCTGGACTTAGTTTAAGTGACTGACTCAGGGTCAACAGCTAGTTAGAGGCAGAGGCAGAAGGTCTGCCATCTCCTGATTTCTCTAGTTCTATATGGCAGATGGCATCTGTAAGTTGGCTGGAGATGTTTCTGTAGAATAGATATGAAAAGAATCCTTCTCAGCCTGCTCATAGAGTAAGATCTAATCAAGAACAGTAGAATCCCATGGACAGAGGAGCCTGGTGGGCTACAGTCCATGGGGTCGTGAAGAGTCGGACACGACTGAGCGACTTCACTTTCCCTTTTCACTTTCATGCACTGGAGAAGGAAATGGCAACCCACTCTAGTGTTCTTGCCTGGAGAATCCCAGGGACAGGGAGCCTGGTGGGCTGCCGTCTATGGGGTCACACAGAGTCAGACACGACTGAAGCGACTTAGCCGCAGCAGCAGGGTGCTTAAAAACAGAAAAGTGACAGGCTAAAAGAGATGGAATAGAAGTCTTTGGCACCATGCCCTACTCCCCCTGCATCATTCCTCACTGCCCCCTCGCTGCTCCCCTGCCACCCCGCCACCCCGCCACCCCGTGCCCCATGCCCCCACCACCCCCCACCCCCACTGCGCCACCCAACACACATTCCATGACTCTTGGCTTCTAGGGTACCCTCACAGGCTGGGTATTCTTCCTCAGGATGGAGGTGATATTAGTGACCCTCTGAGACTAAGTCTGGACTGATACTGAGTCCCAATTCAGGTTACTTTTTCTATGTGGGAAGTTGTAACTTGAACCTGAAAGATGTCACTACAAAAAAAAAAAAAAAACCACCTCCAACTGGTTTAAGGCTTAACACCAACACACTCTCTCTCCTGTCCATGGGAGCAGGACCAGTTTCTCATTAATCTTCCTCCTTTCATTAGTGCTGGCTTCATAGTCCGTGTGGCCAAGCCTTGCTCATCAATGCCAAATTATCCCCAATTGATCCCACATTCCAAACTAAACAGTAAGGATCTCTTTTCCTTCTCCTTCTACTCAGGATGACATAATCATAAACAAATCTCTGTAAAGTATCCCACAGGCCAACATCTGCTTTCCTTTCCTCATCTCCCAAAAGGAGGTGATCATAAACAGAGCTTCAAGAAATTTCTCCTACAGCTGTTTCCATTACACCACTACTTCTCCAGTTTTAGTCCTGCGGGTATTTCCTACCGTCTGTTTATATTTGTGTTACCTAAGAAGTAAACTCCTCTTAATTGAAAAACAAATAAACAATGTGCAATGGAAAAGTTCTAGACGTGATATAAATCTCACCAAATTAATCCTGTTCACAAAGATCTTCAAAAAATGGCTTCACCCTTGACCATTCTGCTTCGATTATACAGCCATCTGGAAACAGCCATTAACATTAAAGGATCTGTGTTCCCTTTTTCCCAGTGCCCATCTTGAAAACAGAATTACCTGCCTTTGCTCAACAAAAGGGGTCTTTCTAAGGAAAACTTTAAAAATCCAGACAAAGGAAATCTTTTCTACTTATGAAAGGGATTTGTGATTCTGTAGATGTGCCTGATAGTTCCACAAACCATAGGTCTGTTATTAAGAAAGAAAGAAAAAGTCAACCTGTCACATGCAACTCAGACCAATAGCAAATGCTGACCAGTGGGAGGCAGTAATGCAGTGTTCAGAGAGCAATGTATCGATGTCATACCTGTGCATCAATGACTGCACTGTTGCCTATGGGGCAAGCTCATAAACTGGTGAAAACACAGGTTCTTGATTCACACTGATCTGGATCCCAATCCAGGTCTACCAATTACAGTCTCTGTGAGTAAGCAACTTTTTTTTCCCTAAGGATAAAATAGGGTTAATTATATTCCTGTCTTCATAGGGTCACAGTTAGGATTAACAGATGATTCAGTCTAGTCACCTAGACTATCTGCCTAGTCCTCACCCTGACAGATAGCAAGTGTGCAATAAACGTTGGTTAATAAGTAAATAAGTCGACCTGGCAGCAGAAGCAGGGGTAAAGGAGGCCAGTGGGCTGCCTTTGCAGACGAACAAAAGCAATCTCTGTGCTAGGGGAACCTAAGCCAGAATTCATGTCCCAGATATGTAAAAAGGCAGGGCGTGCCTCACTCACCCAATATGGCCAAAAAGATTCCTGGCTAATTTTAAGAGTTGCTCAATCAATTACAGACTTAAGGGATAATTGGGCATCCTTTGTTTCTCTTGGCGAAATCCTATTTGGCAAGAGAAATGTTACAAAGCTCTTCTTTAAAAAAAAAAATTATTTTAATAGCAAAAAGTGGATTACATGGATAACCTCTAAGGTTCATTTCAGGTCAAAGCCTCCTTAACAAAAAGCCCCGAGTATGTGATAAAGGAATACACTTGCGCTTTGGTGCCAGGTAGACCGGAAGGTAAGCCTGGGCTCCACCTTGGAACCTGGTCAAGATCCATCATCTCTCTGCAGCCCTGTTTTCTCATCTGTGCATAGAGCAATAGTGATACCTGCCTTACAGCATGGTTGTGAGGACTAAATGAGAATGGTGTGCGTTCTCAGTCATGTCTGACTCTTTGCAACCCCATGGACTGTGGCCTGCCAGGCTCCTCCCTCCATGGAATTTTCTAGGCAAGAATACTGGAGTGGGTTGCCATTTCTTACTCCAGGGGATCTTCCCGACCCAGGGACTGAACTGGTATCTCCTGCGTCTCCTGCACTGGCAGGCAGATTCTTTACCATTGAGCCACTTGGGAAGCCACCTGGGGAACCCCTCAATGAGAACATTATATGTGAAAGTATCACATGGCACGTAATGAATAAATGGGAGTATCTCTACCCTTCCTCTCCAAAATCACCCAGAGAGCAACTGAAATCTCTCTGAACCCCCAGGAGAGCTCTTTCTTAGGGAACTGTAGCTGTGGACAAGGTTTTGCCATGTGTGTATGTTCTCTATAAGACCTATTACTTAAACAGCCCCTTGAGGATTTTTTTAGGAGGAAAGAGGATGAGAGAAGGAGTCAGTGGCAGAAACCTATGGGCTAGAATTTTGGCATTGCTTAGCTGGCTGCTCAGAGGACATCATCCCACCTTACATCCACCCAGCCACCTGCTAATTCCACAAATTTACTGAGCATCAATTCTGTGTGAGCCTTGTACATAGGGCTAAGGAGACAGCAGTGAGGAATCAATGACCCCTGTGCTTAAGAGTTCACAATCCAGGGAATTCCCTGGCAGTCCAGTGGTTAGGACTCCATGCTTTCACTACGGCAGGCACAGGTTCAATCCCTGGTTAGGGAACTAAGATCCCACAAGCTGTGTAGTGTAGCCAAAAATAAAATAAAACAAAGAGTTCAGTCCACTGGGAGAGACAGAGAAAATGAAGCACCCTTCTCCATCAAAACACAGTCCAATGTCATCAGCACCAAGAGGAGGGAAATACAAAATGCCGTGGGCATGGCAAGAGCAAGACGTGTGCTTCCTGAGGAGGCTGTTAACGGGACACTACTTTCAGTGTATTAAGTGAGGAGTAAGGAAAAATCACCGACTCGACGGACATGAGTTTGAGTGAACTCCAGGAGTTGGTGATGAACAGGGAGGCCTGGCGTGCCGCTATTCATGGGGTCACAAAGAGTCAGACATGACTGAGCGGCTGAACTGAACTGAAGGAAAAATGGATTTTAAATCTAATTTTTAAAAGAATAATAAACACAGGCTCACCCATTACGCCACCTGAAATAAAATACTACAGAGGAACAGGGAAATGGATAAAGGTAGTTAAAAGGTACAAACTTATAGTTACAAGATAAGCAATTCCTGGGGATGTAACATACAGCATTGTAACAGTAGTTGACAATACTTAAAAATTGCCAAGAAAGTAGATCTTAAAAGTTCTCATTATAGAAAAAAAAATGTAACTCTGTGAGGTGATGGTTAACTAAACTTCACTATGCTGGTCATTTCACAATACATACATATATCAAATCCTTATGTTGTACACCTTTAAACTATATAATGTTATGCATCAACTATATCTCAATAAAGCTAGGGGAAAAAAACTACCACAGATACAGTTGAAACAACCCAAACATTCCTTCCTTCTCCATTCCTATCTTCACACTTTAACCATATAGGTATGCATGTATGCCATGTAATTTATAGAAACTTTTGGAGAAGGAAATGGCAACCCACTCCAGTACTCTTGCCAGGAAAATCCCATGGACAGAGAAGCCTGGTAGACTACAGTCCATGGGATCGCAAAGAGTCAAGACACGACTGAGCGACTTCACTTTCACTTTCGAGAAATAAATATTCTATTAATAAAAATGTTGTTTAGGGACATTTATCTTTAATTCATTCCTACTAGTAAATGTCAAAGCAAATCAAAGTTCTGAAAAATTTTGCAAAGATTTTAATTTTCCTTTTTTTAAATTTTTCCCCAAGTTTGCCTTTAGGTTTCTGAACCCCACACATGCAGTATTAATATTTTTAAAATTTAGAAAATAGAAAAAAAAATCACCCATTCACTGTAAATATCACTCTAATAATTCAGTTTCAGAATTTCTGCTGCCTTGACAGCATACGCACACTGTAAAAATACTCAACAATAGGTCTGTGCTAAAGAGGAGAGTTATTTAATTTTTTTTAATGTTGTACTCAAGAGTGTGGCCTGAGAACTTCCCTGGTGGCACAGTGGACAAGAATCCGCCTGCCAGTGCTGGGGACATGGGTTCAATCCCTGGTCTGTAAAGATTCCACATGCCATGGAGCAAATAAGCCCGGGCACCACAACTACTGAGCCTGTGCTCCAGAGCTCTGGAACCTCAACTACTGAAGCCCATGCAGCCTAGAGCCCCTGCTCTGCAACAAGAGAAGCTTCTTAAAGAGAAATCCATGCACCACAACAAAGAGTAGCCCCTGCTCGCCATAACTAGAGAAAGCCCTTGCAGCAACAAAGACCCAAAGCAGAATAAGGAAAAAGAAGAAAAAAAAAAAGACCCAGCATAGCCAATAAATAAATCAAGTGTTGTCTGTTACAGTAAGCATGAGACCAATCTCCTCAATCACATAAAGCAGTGGGTTTGCAGTCGTGTCTGAGCACACTCAGGGGTGGGCACCCTGGAAAGCTCTGATCTGGAGAGCACATAAGGAGGGCACCCTACCCAGACATGAGACTTAGAGACATTTTCCCACACTGGTGGAGGAAAATGTAAAGGATTGGTAGAAATTACCAGACTAACAGTTACAAGTGGGAAGAGTAAAGGCACTGTTTCAGGCATAATGAGAGAAGAATCAGGAGTACAAAGAGCATGGCATGTTTGAGACAGTAAATGGCATTCCTATTGCTGGGGCATAGAATTTGAGGTGGGAAGTGACAAAATATAAGTTAGAGAAGCCAATTAACACAGGAGACCCTCTATCAGAATGTCCTAACCTAGAGAATACATTTATGGAAAGGAAATTAAATGGAGCATGCAAACATGCTCAGTGGATAGAAGTAATAAATTAATGTAAAAATGTGAATGCACTAAAACTCAGCATAATTTCCCCCTAATTTTCCTTTACAATGCCAAAAATGTACCGTATTCTTCATTTACTCTATTCATCACTTACTTGTTCACCATTTATTTACTATTGGAGCCAAATCATTAAGCTGAAGACTAAATTGAGTATGTCATATCTCCTAATGACTCATGTAACAATGGCACTCTCACATCCTATTTTATTGTGGCAGTAAAGTGCATGTGACCTTCCCCGTGACGTTAAACACAGCACTGGAGAACCAGCCATGCTGTGAAATGAAGTTGCCTCTGTCGAGGAATACTGAGTCAGACTGGCCTGAAGGATACTTAGTTTTCTGGGACTGTACAGAGTTTGCCCAGCAAGCATTTGGAGTGTTTCACTTGGAACACCGGCCCAAGAGCAAGTCTGGAGAAAGGGAACTGAAGGGAAAGGGAATTGAAGAGGCCTAAGAAGGGACAGGAAAAGGAGGTCAGAGCCGGGAAGTCTTCTCAGGACAGATGAGCAAATGCCAAACACAGGCAAAGAGGTTCAGTCCAGTTCTCAAACTGCCACCCAAGGTCTAAACAGAAACTTGATCCCCAAGTGCCAGGCATGTGGACATGTAGCAGGTAGCTAGGTTCTTGTTGAGAAATGATGAGGATGAGCCAGGTCGTTCAACTCTTCTAAATGAAGCAAAGAAAACAAGAACTGGAAACATTCCCGGGAGAAGCAGGTCTCTGGCAGCCCCCGGAGTAGTTGAGAGGAGCGAGGTAGAAAATGACAGAGCAGAAGAGATGCACGAAGAAGCAGGCCTGGCATGGCACAATGGTGCAGCTCCAACAGCATCTCAAGATTTCAGACCCGGCCCTACTTCCTGGACTCTTGTAACGATGGGAAGTCACTTGGCCTGTACACCAGAGACACAGTAAATTGTCCTCTGAGCATTTGGAAATAAACATTCACTTGGAGATGTAAACACATTACATTAACTGCTCAGAGGTATGCAGTCAGCTCAGAAGACAAACGCTTCTGAGGCCAGCACGACTTGACCGGAGGGAGAACATTAAGAGGTTTAAATAATTGTGAACACAAGGCAAAAAGCAGAGGCAGTCCTTGACTTTCCTGCATCTTTTCGCAGAGGCAGTCCTTGACTTTCCTGCATCTTTCCTGTTTGTCCTGTTACACAAATGATACTTTCATATTTCACAGACACTCAAACCACCATTTCACGCACACACTGAATGTGCCCTTTCCCACCTCGGCTGACCAGTGGACACTTGGAGTTGCCACAAGGTGGCACTGCCTGCCAGCCAATAGTTCATTTCATCAATGTCGCCCTTGCTGTACCCATTACTGAAAATCATTAATGTATTTTATTGCCTTTTTCCTTAATACCTTAGGAATACCTGAGGAAAAATTGGAAATTGTCATAAAGGAGAGAATATGCTGCCAAAAAGGATCAAGTATCTAGTCCCTTTATAGTTACATTTCCCCTGTAAAATAATAAATTGCCATTCTCATGTATACTTTTTAATCTCTTGTGGAATTTCAGTAGGATCAGTTAACGTCCTAGATACAACCAACTGACATGATCACATGCAGTTGCCTGCAAGGTCAGACCCTGGACCGTGGGAAGCCCAACAGTCAAGTATTGTTTTGTGAGTCTCTTGGCAGATTTCTGGGTTTTCCTATTTGCAAAACTCTAATTTTTATTCACTGTATGCTTTTCCATTTGAATTTCTTCCAAAGAATCAAAACAGAGACAGAGTTTCAGTTTGGGAAGGTGAAAAATTCGGGAGATGGATAATGGTGAGAGCTGCACAATAATGTGAATGTACTCAGTGCCACTGAACTGTACAGTTAAATATGGTTATAATAGTATGTTTCACATTAAGTGACTTTTCAGTTCAGTTCAGTCACTCAGTCGTGTCCGACTCTGCAGCCCCATGGATGGCAGCACACCAGGCTTCCCTATCCTTCACCAACTCCCAGAGCTTGTTCAAACTCATGTCCATCGAGTTAGTGATGCCATCCAACCATCTCATCCTCTATAGTCCTCTTCTCCTCCCACCTTTAATCTTTCCCAGCATCAGGATCTTTTCTATCAGATGGCCAAAGTATGGGAGTTTCAGCTTCAGCATCAGTCCTTCCAATGAATATTCAAGACTGATTTCCTTTAGGATGGACTGTTTGGATCTCCTTGCTGTCCAAGGGACTCTCAAGAGTCTTCTCCAAATCCACAGTTTAAAAGCATCAATTCTAAAAATAAAATAAAATAAAAACATCAATTCTTTGGCGCTTAGCTTTCTTTAGAATCCAACTCTCACATCCATACATGACTACTGGCGAAACCATAGCTTTGACTAGATGGACCTTTGTAGGCAAAGTATGACTTTTACCACAATTTAAAAAAATAAATAAAGCCCTTGAGAAACAGATGAAATATAATTAGAATACACCTTTAGCTAAAGCATCAATTTACTTTCAAAAACTGTGGCTGTACAGAGTGCAGCATTTTGAGGTCCTTTGTGCCTCATTCATTGGGGATCAAGCAGGAGAGTGGCTGTCAAGTTAGTGGGGACCACAGAGTTGACTAGGACAGGTGTGGGCAATGAATCCAACAGAGAGTTGCCACGTGAGTGTCAAGTCACTTCAGTCATGTCCAACTCTTTGTGCCCCCATGGACTGCAGCCTGCCAGACTCCTCTGTCCATGAGATTCTCCAGGCAAGAATACTAGAGTGGGGTGCCTTGCCCTCCTCCGGGGGATCTTCCCGACTGAGGGACTGAATTAGCATCTCTTCTGTCTCCTGCATTGGCAGGCAGGTTCTTTACTACGACTGGTGCCACCTGGGAAGCCCCGAGGGTTGCTGACTAGGAGCCAAAAGTCAGGATCAGAAAGATCCAAGGCAGTCACCGAAGTCAAAGAACAGGAGGATCTCAAGTGAAAGATGAAGACAAAATTGGGAACTGAAACAGAGACATGCATGGAGAGGAAGCAGTGTAGGAGCAAACAAGAGGATCTAGGATACTATTCCACTAATACAGTGAGTGGGGGTTTGCACCTTACCAGGGTGAGCTGGCAGGTGTTTGGAGTATGTATCAAGATGGGCTGAAGCTCTAGGCTCAAGACAGACTATTAATTCCTGACTTATCAAGTTCTCATTGGATGACTGGGAGGAGAGGGGGACATTGTACAAAAGCTGGGAACTAATGTAGAGCCTCTGTCATAAGGCTAGGCTGAGGTCTGAAACTGATAGACGTCACTGCTCCTTTATCCCTGCGGGCATGGCAGGGCTGGCTGAATTTTGTTCTCCCCAGGTATACAGCCCTATGCCTTTCTCAAGTTACCAGCTATGTAATGGGTACAGCTGCTTGCATCTTTGAGGAGCAGGTCAAAATCGAAAGGCTGACTGAGAAACAATGAAGGGAAAACTTGTGAGAGCTATTTTTTGAGTCGGAATCATACACTCCCTCCCTCTTCTTGGGGTTACAGCACCACCAGCCCTTTCATTGGGAAAATGCTCTTCCAAGACTCTGTGGGGTTCTGTAGGGGCTGCCAACCCCAGTCCTCTGTGGAACATCCAGCTTCTTACAAGGAAGGAGAGGACCAAGAATGTGCCCATCATAGTTCTCACCCCTGGCCAAATTACTGGCCCAAGGAACAGGCATGTGATTCAAGATAGGCAAGAGTCCTTCCCTGGAATTTGTAAACACGAAAAAAAAGAAGGTCCTTTTTTTCTCCCCTTAGGTGGAAAATTATTAGAATGTGACCCTAGAATGGCTGGCAGTCACATCCCCAACTGGATGATGAGCCAAGAGCCCCCTTTGATGAAGGACTTGGCCCAGCTGCTGTGATTATTGTTGGCACTCAACTTTGGGCTGTCAGCCTTCAGGAACTGCCTCAGCTACAGAGAGCCTCTTCACCCAAAGTCACCCCTGCCCTGGGCTGCCCACATTCAAAGACTGGTGGCTGCAGCAGCCAGGCCATCTCTATCTAACTCGGGACAACTCTGAGGAGCCATTCTACCTCCACAGTTTATGGGTCTGCCTAGGCCAGAGTGTGGCCTGCATCACAGCTCAGCTTTCTCTCTGCCCAGTCCTGCACCCAGCTTTTCCCTTCCACAGGTGTTAATCCTGAGGGTCATTTTTGTGGTTTAGTAGCTAATTTGTGTCTGACTCTCTATGACCCCATGGACTGAAGCCCACCAGGCTCCTCTGCCCATGGGATTCTCCAGGCAAGAACACTAGAGTGGGCTGCCATTTCCTTCTCAAGGGGATCTTCCTGACCCAGGGGTCAAACCCACATCTCCTTCGTTGGCAGGTAGCTACTTTACCACTGAACCACCAGGGAAGCCCTAATCCTGAGGGTACTCCTTAATAAACATCCTGAGCATTAAAATCTATGTCAGCGTCTTCTTTCTAGCCTGCAACATCCATCGCAAAGAGGAACTTGAAAGAATGAAGTCAACACATATAGAAAATATGAATTAGAGAGGGAGAGACAGAGAATCAGAGAACCACTTATGCCATCACTCAGGGTCCAAACTTGGTATCCTGTGGTTTGATTGTGTGAGCCAATTAATCCACATTTTAGACGTTTTGTTTTAGAGCTGGTTTGAGCTGGCTTTCTAGTATTTGTGTCCTAGTGAATACAGAAACCAACGGAACAAACTGCAAGGGATTACTGTGCTTTTTAAATGTTGATTAAAAACAGATGATGTGTGGAGGGTACCCAAGTGACATTGTGTCATTTACTGACCTCTCTGTGCCTTGATTTTTTTCATCGCAAAATGGATACCATTACCTATTTCATTGGATTGTTGTGAGGATTAATTGAATTATTAATAATTCAGTTAGAACAGTACTGTACCTGATATAAATTTATTGTAAGTTGGTGCAAGGAAGCCGTTCTCTTTCTTCATTTAAGAATCAATGGGGGACTTCCCTTGTGGCCCAGGGCCCCATGGTTAAGACTGCAATCTTCCAATGCAGGGGACATAGACTTAAACACTGGTTGGGGGACTAAGGTCCCTCAGGCCTCGAGGTCAAAAAAGTCAGTGGTACCAGGCTTGTGCCAATCTTGAATCAGTGACTCTCATGCAAATTCCTTTTGTTGCTTTGTATGTTGATGACATTATGATACAAGACACTGAGATTATTTAATCAGTCTTGCAAACGCCAATACCTACAGGAACAAGCCAGTAGCTCAAATGAAGGAAGCAGGGAGTAATGGGAACTGTGGCAAAATGGAAAGCATACACTTTGTCTAAAGTGAGCAGTGACCCAAGCATAGCTGATATGCTTCCTTAACCATATGCAAGTACCTTCCTTTACCCTATGCAAAGGAAGGCTTATCACTGCTAAAGTTTTAATTTTTCAGGAAAAATTTTAAAACTGTACTTTTATGTAAACTTTTTTTTTTTTTTTTGCAATATCGGCCATTTAAAAAATACAATGAAGGCCAAACAAAACATATCTGTCAGTCACCAGCTTGAGGCTTCATTGTATGATATTTATTGAGTGGTAGTGGATTTTTTTTCTTAAAATATTTTAATCAAAATAATACCTGAGCATAGGTCTTATTACTGCTACTGCTAAGTCGCTTCAGTCGTGTCCAACTCTGTGACCCCATAGACGGCAGCCCACCAGGCTCCCCCATCCCCCGGATCCTCCAGGCAAGACCACTGGAGTGGGTTGCCATTTCCTTCTCCAATGCGTGAAAGTGAAGTCACTCAGTCACGTCTGACTCCTATCGACCCCATGGACTGCAGCCTACCAGGTTCCTCTGTCCATGGGATTTGCCAGGCAAGAGTACTGGAGTGGGTTGCCATTGCCTTCTCCGAAGTCTTACTAAATAGTATACAAAAGCTTGGGGGTTCCCCAGTGGCTCAGTGGTAAAGAATCGGCCTGCAATGCAGGAGATGCAGGAGACATGGGTTCGATCCCTGGGTTGGAAGATCCCCTGGAGGTGGGCATGGCAACCCACTCCCGTATTCTTACCTGGAGAATCCCATGGTCAGAGGAGCCTGGTGGGCTACAGTCCACAGGGTCACAAAGCATCAGACACAACTGAGCATGCACTCATTCACAGAAGAGCTTAAAACTAAATCAGCATTCCTCTGACCCCCTTCTCTCAGGCCCCACCCTGAGAGAGTTATATTTTCCTAAATAATACCACTGTTTCTTGACTTATCCATTTTAGAAATTATGTTTTTAATTAATGACTTAAAGAATGAACTCATTTACCATTAATTATATTTTTGAGATTTAACCACGGGTATCTTCAACTTTCCCCTAGTCATCCAGTTTCTTTCAACACTATTGAGAGCTGAATCAGTCAAGATTCGGTCAAAAACCATGACAATCCTTTAATCAGAGAGAATTCAATGTAAGAATTGTTTAAAATCATATAAAATGAACTGGAAAGGGCAAAAAGAAGACTCTAACACAGAGTTTCTCAAGTTCAATGCTGTTGACATTTTGGGCTGAATAATTTTTTGCAGTGGGGGCTGTCCTGTGCATTGCAGGATGTTTAGCAGCATCGCTGGTGTCTCTTCATTAGATGCCAATGCACCCAGACTTTGGGCTTCCCTGGTGGCTCAGACAGTAAAGAACCTGCCAGCAATGTGGGGGACCTGGGTTCAATCCCCGGGTTGGGAAGATCCCTGGGAGGAGGGCATGGCAACCCACTCTAGTATACTTGCTTGGAGAATCCCCATGGACAGAGGAGCCTGGCGGGCTACATTCCGTGGGGTTGCAAGAGTCAGACACCACTGAGCGACTAAGCACACAGCACACAACACCCAGACACAGACACACCCCTTGAATTGTGACAGCCAAAAACTCCACACCTCTGCTGGGGCTGCTCTCTGAGGGGGCACAATGAAACTGGTGCTGCAGGTGTTAGAAAAACTGCAAACCGGATTCAACTGCTATCAGAAAAGGGCCTGCAGCTCTGGAGGAGAAACTTTGTGGGAATGAGGCTCTCTGGAACAGGAAGGACCCTGGGAGGAGGAGTCATTTTTCCTCTTCCAGCCTTGTGGCCGCCCTCTAATACCCTCTATAGGCAGAGCCTAGCAGCAAGCCTGTCTGCAGAGAAGAAATGTGATGGACAGAGACACAGCTCTAGTGCCACAAAGGTGATGGAGAAGGTGGTTTGGGCCGAAAGTGCTGGCACAAGTGCCAAGCTCTGGACTAAATCTCTTGTGTATTATCCCATGTGATTCTAAACTTCTTGTGCTTCCTAATCACTGGGAATCTGAGATGAAATTGGAAAGGTAAGCAGGAGTAAAGAAAGGTCATAGTAAGTGGTTTGAACTTATTCCCAAGGAAAATAGAGAGCCATTGAAGACTTGAAGCAAAGGAGATACACATTTATAGACAACACACTGGATTCTCTTTCCTGATGGCTAATCTTATCCATTGTGAATTGCTCCTTCTGGTTTTGCTCTCAGTATAACCTGATTTCCAATCCAGGGGATATTTTCCTTAAACCCCTCCAGGACTGTTACTTGTCAGAGTTAATGGCTCCCTCCACTGGGTGCTCAGACCTTCTTTACGGGCTTCTTTGTCTTTGTTATTGTTGTTTAAATGTCTGTTTCTCCCACTAGACTGTTAATACCTCTATAGGAATTGTGTTTTATTGATTATTTTTGGCCACCTGCAGTCTAATGTATTAAGTGTTCCTTAAAGGCTTAATGGAAGGATGAACAAGCAGGAAGGCAAGAAGAAATCAAAATATAAATTTACTTGTTAACCTATACCTCTTAGACACAATAATTTTTCATGTGACAAATACACATAAAGGAAAAATATTCACAAAAATTATGGGATGTGGCCAATGTTACACTTAATTTAACTCCTTGAGAAATGTGTCCACCCAACTGACATACTCCAAGACACACACAGAAGTAATTCTGAGTTACAGACTAACACTCCGAATTGTTGTACTTGTTTGATTTCTGAACTCATTTTTCCTTCTCTCCTTTTGGACCCTTCCCACCTACAGTCTCAATCTAGGGCTCCCTAGTTGGGTGGTTGAGCTGATTTCTCCAGCCTCCCACTCTGACTTTCTTCACTTTCATTTATTCCTCACAGCTCAGCAATTCTGAACACCCTCCAGACCAGATCTGACCCCAGTGCCTCTTTCCCATGGTTCCCACCAGAAACCACCGACAGGTTGAGGTGTCACAGCGAACAAAGCTTCACTTTAAAGTTAAGCAGACTGAAGTCAGTCCCACTGTAGCTCTGTGACTTTGGGAAAGTTATTCAACTTTCCTAGTCTTCCATATCCTCTTCTCCAAAGTGGCTAATAACGTCTATCTTAAGGGCTTGTTAAGAAAATTGGACTATATGTTACATGTAAAGTTCCAAGCATCAGGCCTGGTGTCTCAGGTGGGTTCCTAGAAACTGACGCTGAGAGATTTGCGTGTGGAGGTTTCATCAGGGAATGCCCTTGGGATCAACATCATGGGGCAGGAAGAAATAGGAATGGATGGAGAGGAAAGGAGTAGAATACAGTCACAATACAGCCTAAAGCTGGGAAGGTCCTTCACAGGCGTTCTGCCCTGCCCCCATTAGCCAAGGCATTGAAAGCTGACTTCCCCCAGGGAGGGAGCCATCTGTAACCTTGGATGAGCTGATGGTCCTCAGCTGAGCGCAATTCCTAGCAAGCAACTGCCAGCAGCTAGCACCCGAGATTGGGGGCTGAAGCTCAGATCTGAGGCAGGGTTCTGGGCAGAGACACTGACAAATGGTGGTGTGGCAGGATACAAAAATATATTTGGTCTCCATTCCCAGTCTGGGGCACAGAGCTCCTGAAAGCCTTGGAATTTCCCGAGTGACAGGAGTATCTTTTGTTATCCTTAACAAGCCCCTTTGATCATACCTGTTGTTTAGTTGCTCATTCATGTCCGACTCTTTGCAACTGCATAAACTGTAGCCCGCCAAGCTCCTCTGTTCATGGGATTTTCCAGGCAAGAATACTGGAGTGGGCTGCCATTTCCTTTCTTCCCAGTCCAGGGATAGAACCTGTGTCTCCTGCAAGTCTCCTGCACTGCAGGCAGATTCTTTACCAATGAACCACCAGGAAGCCTGAGTTTATGCTAATCTGGCAATTTAGGGTGGGGCCCTAGATGTGACTGGTTCTGGGAAGACCAAATCATTAGAGTTAGAACTTTGAGCCTCACCCACCAACCTCCAAGAAGGAAGAGGAAGGTGGGGGGCTAGGGGAAGGTGGGGAAGATTTGAGCTCTATAAAAACTCTTGAGTGATATTCAGAGAGCTTCTGGGTTGGGGAACACATTGATGTGCTGGGAGGTTGGCATGCCTCCTCACAGGACCTCCCCACTATCCCCTCACCCCATATGCATCTCTTGCCTCTGAATCTCTTCTATTTGGCTGTTTCTGAGTTTTTCTTTAGTAATAAAGTGGTAAGCACAAGTAAACTGTGTTCCTGAGTTCTGCGAGCCATCGTAGCAAACTGTGGAACCTAGGAAAAGAGTTCTGAGAACCTCTAATTTATAGCCAGTTGGTTAGATGTATAAATGGCTAGGAACTTACACCTGGTGTCTAGTCCTGTGCTTCTGAGTCTTTAAACTGTGAGATCTGCACCAACTCTGAGTAGTGTCAGTATTGAATTGCAGGACACCCCATTGGGGTCAGAGATTTCACTGGTGTCAAAGTCGCCCTAGGTGGGTGTTGCGACCCGCCCCTCACCCCCACCCCCTGCCCACCACCACCTCTAATAAACTTGATTCTCCTTTCCTTCTGCCTCGTGTCTAGAAATTCTTTTTCAACCAGCACAGGGACCATGACAGTGGGTGTAAATAAATGTAGTAGTTTTGTAAATTGAAAGAAAAATAAAAACAATGCTAAAATGTAGTGGACATTCAGTATTTCCTGAATGAGAAAATAAATGCTAACTCTGGGTACAAAACCTTGACCATAGTTGTTGTGTGAAATAAAACTATCTCCTGCCGTATCAATAAACAAGAAATGTCACAGCCATCAGCGATTTCTGGCCTCCAAGTGTGAGGCCATCGATTCTTTGGTGCTCAACCTTCTTTACGGTGAACTACGGCTCCCAAAGCTGTGATCCAGCAGATGTCGTCACCCCGCCTTGGTGACTGCTGAGGAGCTGGGGTGGGGAATGTAAGAAGCAGCCATCTGCCACTCCCCAAGGTGAACCAGGAAATAGGATTTGGCTCCAGGTAGCTGAGGTGCATATGAAAGGAATGCATTCAGGGAGCCCAGAGGCTTGCATCTTCTCTAAGAATGCTAAATTCCTTAATTTGAAATCTGATCTTTGATGTTCAGCCTGCCTGCTCCCTTTGTTGTAAACTTGTATATAGCCTGACTCCTCCTCCTGCCTCCTGGGAGCAGTATTCTCAGAAATACTGAGATGCTGTCTACCAGACTTGGGAGTCCTAAACATTCCCATCAAATGAAATAACTCTACTTTCAGGTTGGAGAGGAAATGGCAACCCACTCCAGTATTCTTTCCTGGAGAATTCTGTGGACAGAGGAGCCTGGCAGGCTACAGTCCATACAGTCCATGGGGTTACAGAGGGTCAGACAGGACTGAATGACTAACGCTTTCACTTTTCAGGTTGTGACTGTATTTTTTAGTCCACAGTTGATTCTATCCACTTCTGATATACTTTTAATTATACCTGGGTGGGGTTAACTCATGATGAAAATATCAAAAAGGATGTGAAAGCACTTCAATCTAAAAATGAAACCAGAGGTTACAAAATGGAGAAAATCACACACACATAAGCCTTGAGGAGAACCGAACTTAAGAGAACTGAGAGATTGATTTCCCTGTAAATACCTGATTTACAGACGACCAAGACTTATCTCCTGACAAATGAAAACCATCCAAGAATCTCTCCCTGTCCATTCTCAAGCCAGTCAACTTACCGCCTGGACTCTGGCTAGACCTCCCCTCTTTGCATTGAAAGTGAAAAGTGAAAGTCGCTCAGTTGTGTCCAACTCTTTGTTCGGACAGTCCATGGAATTCTCCAGGCCTGAATACTGGAGTGAGTAGCCTTTTCCTTTTCCCAACCCAGGGATCAAACCCAGGTCTCCCGTATTGCAGGCAGATTCTTTACCAGCTGAGCCACAAGGGAAGCCCATTCCTTGCCCTTAAATACAGCCCACCCCAAACTCTCAACAGATTTACCGGCAGCTTGCTACAGCAAGTGTTCCCTGAAGTGCAATTCCTCTGCTATTCCAGAATGAATGCAATTTCTGGTCATTTGAGCTTGCCTTTTATGTAGGTAAACAAAGTTAAAGACTGACCCCTCACAATGGAATAAAAGCCATAGTCTGGCAGTTTATAAACACGAGCTAACTTTAAAATGCGTGTGTTTTGTCACAGTTGCAAATAACCCCTCTCAGGAGGTAATGGTAAGATGGTTCCATGGGGCTGGGGAGAGAGATATTGAGGAAACCAAGTAGCATGATTAACTCAACTCTGTACACCTGAGACCTCTGGGCAGCAAAAGGAACACTTCTCAGTCCCTGTCCAGTGTGTGTCCTGTTCTCTGTTCAGCTCAGCTGGGTGCCATATACTCACCCCTCTGGGCCTCACTCTCCGCTGTCGCCTCTCGGCCATCTCCAGCAACAGGGGTTTTGTATACACAGAAGAGGATTCTCAGTGTCTGCTTGTGATTTCTAAGCGTTCACCACCACCCCCACCTTCCCACCCCCAAGGGCATGGTCCCATTATACTTCTAAAGAGATTCGCATTGCTCCCCTGGGTCTTCCTGCCAAAGCCAGTGCCGCTGTTCTTGTGCAAAAGGCATATTTCCTCTTGCTTGCCTGTGAGCTCTACCTGTGCTTGGCTGCAGAGATGCTGCAGGGCTTTACAGCCATCCTGTCCTTTGGCCAGCCGAGTAGAACTTCCAGGCGGCACATGACCTGCAAATGCTCTCATTTAGTCTAGATTCAGTCACAGGGATCAATTCAATAGGTAAGGAACAAGAGATACAGGAAATACAGCACAGTACCAAGGCCTGGATGAGGCAGGAGGTGATGGGTGAGTGAAAGATCACCCTCTCTCTTTTTCCAGCATCACTGTGGATCCTTAGACTAGGAACAGAGATTAAGAATGTTAAGGATGAACTAGTGTTGGTGTAGCTCATTGGGCGTGTCAAAAGAGCAAGAGGCATTCAGAATCCATGTGAGTGAGAAATTTCAGATCGGAAGATTCACCATTATTATCCAACTGAATAAAGACACTAATGTAGCCAGGAAAGTGTCAATATCCCAGGTGAAAGATGAAGGTTTGACTAACTGAAGGTCCTAAGGATGTGATAGAGTATCTCAAAGATAAATTTCAATATAAAAGAGTAATAATTTCATCTACACATAGCATAAAAACATGCTACTAAATCTACTCTCAAAAGAAAAACTTTTTATACTCCACTTTCCCCTCTAGCTGATACCCCAAAAGAGCAGGCCTCAAAAGATCTATCTAGGGAATTCTCTGATGGTCCAATGGTTAGAATGCCATGTGTCCACTTCAGGGGACTCAGATTTGATCTCTGGTCAGGGAAATAAGATCCTGGATGCCACTCTGCATGACCAAAAAAAAGAAAGAAAAAAGAATTAGAAAAATTCTGTCTATAGTCTGTTTCTAATTCCTCACCTGATACTCTGTAGCGTCTGCTCCAATCAGCCTTCCCTCTCATCACTCTGATGAATCAAGGGCACCAAGGACCTCCACATGACTTAAACTAATGGCAGTTGCCCAATCAGCAGCCTTTAACGCCTTTTATCATTCCCTCCTCCTGGAAATGCTTTCCTCATTTGGTTTCTGCTACTGCTGCTACTGCTAAGTCACTTCAGTCGTGTCCGACTGCAACCCCATAGACGGCAGCCCACCAGCCTCCCCCGTCCCTGGGATTCTCCAGGCAAGAACACTGGAGTGGGTTGCCATTTGGTTTCTAGGACCCCGTATTTATTTGGTTTAGCTTTTATCTCTGTGGCTTCTCCTACTCTTCTGATGGCCACATCTTTTCTTCTTGGTCCCCTGGTTGTCTCACCTAGTCTCATCTTTCTGCTCAAAGACTCCCGACTTTGTACCTCCAGCCTACAGCTCCCCCAAGCTCTGGACTTGTATCCCCAACTGTCTTCTCTTTACTTATGTATTTCTAATAGATTTCTCAAACTTTATTCTGCTCTGTCATTCCATCCTACTTCTACCACCAAATCCCCTCCATCCAGTTTTCCCCTTCCCAAATAATTCCAATTACATTATTCCAATTACATTATTCCAGTTGCTTAGGCCCCAAAGCTTGAGGCCTCTTTAATCCCATCTTTAACCCCTCTCTTTCATTCATACCTCACATCCAATCTATCAGGAAATCCCATTGTATCTGCATATTTTCAAAATATATGCACAATCTGACCACTTCTTGCCTCTCCTTTACTAACCCCCTGGTGGCCATAATCTCTCCCCTCTTAGTAACAACGAGGGTATTGCCTCCAAACTGGTCATGTTACCCATCTGCTCAAAATCTTTTTAGTAGCTGTCTATTTCTCCCAGAACAAAGGGCAAATTACTTTCAGGAAACTATAATACCCTATAAGATCCTGTCTTCTGTTACTAATCTGGTCTCTTCTGTTACTATTCTCTTTACTGCAGTTCTCTTGCTTGAACATGACAAGCATACCTCCACCTCAGGGCCTTTGCACTAGCATTTCCTTTGCTTAAAATGTTCTTCCCTAGAGGTCTGTATGGCTCACTCCTCAACTTTCTTGAGCCTGTTTAAATGTCATCTCCTCTATGAGATCTTCTCTGACAACGCAATTTAAAATGGTCATATCCCACCCCCTCTGTCGTCAAGATCCCAAATTCCCTTGCCCTCCCTTATTTTGTCTTTATAGTTCTTATTATATTTGATCATATCAGATACCATAAGTTATTTATTTACTTTATATTCTTTGTCTACCCTATTTTGTTCACTGAATCCCAGCACCCACAGCAAAGTCTGGTACATACAGCAAATACTGGTTTAATCAGTATTATTGAATGAATGAAAACTAGTTAAACAATTATATGTAACTATTAAATTTTAATGCAATTATTTTTATAGAACCATAATTCCATTATTTTTATGACATACCTTAAAACTAATCATTGTTATTAACTACGAATAATTATTTTCATTAACTCATTGTCACTTCACTGAAGGTTTTATAATCCTTTTCAGCAGACTCCAAAGTACCTGTCCTTTCTAAACTCGCACAAGGGAAGCTCGCCCAAACACTGCCTGGATTTTAAATCATAATAACCAGCCTCTGTGACTCAAACACTGAAACAATATGGCTGCACACAGGGTCCTGGGATCAGGTTGCCATGGTAACCTCTGCTTTCATCTTCTCTGAGTTTAATTGTTCATTTCTAAAATCAGCATGTTTCCATTTTGCCAGGCCTCAGCTGGCAGGAAATTAAGTGACAGTGTTACTATTCATTATGATTATTTGCTAATGATAATTTATGTTTAGAAATATAATAGAATATAGGAAAAATAAGGTATTTAAAATTGCTTTTCAATCCACCTAATGCTGTTTTAAGTACTGGTTACTGGCTTTGCATGTTACTGAAACACTCTTTACTTTTTCGGCCACCCAAATACATTTCAGTCATGTTTGTATTCCAGTGTAAGATAACTGGACGTTGCTTCCTTGGTATGAACTCCATTAGGAGACTCAGCCAAAGAAAAAAGTTGATCGAGATAGTCTAATTTGTGGGAAGTAATACCTTAGTTGTTAAAAAGAAAAAGAACCAATGAACATTTCTCCAATTTCTTGATTATTTGGAAAAAATAAGATAATCAGTGCTTAAAAATAATAAATCTATAGAAGCTCAGATAATCAAAATAAATGGTGACTTTCTTTGTATAACCCTTTCTATTTTCAGAAACATAATTACCTCTATGCTAAGTTGCTTCAGTCATGTCCAACTCTGTGCGACCCCATAGATGGCAGCCCACCAGGCTCCCCTGTCCCTGGGATTCTCCAGGCAAGAACACTGGAGTGGCTTTCCATTTCCTTCTCCAATTAATGAAAGTGAAAAGTGAAAGTGAAGTCGCTCAGTCGTGCCCGACTCTTAGCGACCCCATGGACTGCAGCCCACCAGCCTCCTCCATCCATGGGATTTTCCAGGCAAGAGTACTGGAGTGGGGTGCCATTGCCTTCTCCGAATTACCTCTATACCTAGGTTAATTTTCCAATATAATAATGAAATAAATTTATCTCATTTTTCTGGTGGTATCTGTACTTTTCAGATCAAAGAGAGCCACTGACTCCACACTTAAATCTTAACTCAAAGCCTTAACAGATCCTGGAAGCCTAGATCGAGCCAGTGATAATGGACTTTAGAGGAAAGGAATGCAGACATGAAAGGTATTGACGAGATGGAATTTACTCATGACTGAAACAGGTGAGTGGCTTGGAGGGGTCAACCATTGAGTTAGGGATCTAACCTCAAGAAGATGGAGAACTCCCTTAGGGGACGTGGTCCAGCTAGGTGGAGGTCAGTAGGCTGTTGCTGTTACCAAGTCCAAGCTAGCTCTGCTTGCCACACAACAGGCCGATAAGTCTACAGACAAGGTGTTGAGGCAAGAAATATTACCACAGACCAAGAAGATGGCAGGCTAATGTTTCAAAGAACCATATTGTGGGGTATGGATGCCAGGTTATTTTATATAATAGATATGTGGGAGCTGAGGAAATAAGTAAAAAGTCCATTAGTCTTGCAAATATCTCTTAGATTGGCAAGTCTTGGGGAGGGGATGTGTTAATTTTTTCCTTTCTGTAGCCATGCACAGGTGGACAGGGTCCTGAACAAAGGCTCTTTGGTTTAATATTCAGGCAGAAGGGCAGGGTTCCCCCAGGCAGGCCATTATGGATAAACAGTCAAAGCAATATTTAAAGTAAAAGAAACAGATCTAACATGGAGTCAGAATTGGCTGTTTACTGCAATATTGTGGGAGCAGGTCAGATGAGAGGGTGAGAACTGCAACTAGATTTGGGAGTGAGCTAGACAGACCACAGGGACTCATTCAAGGATTGGTGAGAGTGGTAACTGGAGACTCGGCAAAGGCTACTTTCTATTCTGTTTTAAATACTTCTAGACAAACCCTGCAAAAGATATATACCAATTGAGGTAACCTGGGCATATGAATGGGACATGGGCCCCTAGGTCCAAGTCCTGGTCTCAACAGTCTCTAGATAGGAGGAATCTGTAGATCAGGAGAAGTGGAATCATGGGGCTCAGTCTGCTGTCTTTTACTGTATTTTAGTCAGGGCTTGGGGTTGGGGATGATGAAGAAAGGGGAAAACAGGTAAGCATTCAAATGTCCCGCTTGTGTCTATATAAGGAATCTCCTGTTGCACCCTAGCAACAGACTTCTGCATTTTATTTTTTGCCTTAGTAATAGTGTAGTGTTAGTCTCTCAGTCATGACCAGCTCTTTGTGACCCCATGGACTGTAGCCCACCAGGCTCCTGTGTCCATGGAGTTTTCCAGGCAAGAATACTGGAGTGGGTAGCCATTCCCTTGTCCAGAGGATCTTCTCGACCCAGGGAAAGAACCAAGGTCTCCTGCACTGCAGGCAGATTCTTTGTCTGAGCCACCAGGGAAGCCCCATTTCTTGCCATACAGTTGTCTATTGGAGGTTTCAGTATATCAAACTTGCCCTAGGGAGTTATCTTTTTTACACCTTTTCATACTGTTCATGGGGTTCTCAAGGCAAGAATACTGAAGTGGTTTGCCATTCCCTTCTCCAGTAGACCACATTGTGTCAGACCTCTCCACCATGACCCGTCTGTCTTGGGTGGCCCATGAAATTAAAAGATGCTTGCTCCTTGGAAGAAAAGCTATGACCAACCTAGATAGCATATTAAAAAGCAGAGACATTACTTTGCCAACAAAGGTCCATCTAGTCAAAGCTATGGTTTTTCCAGTAGTCATGTATGGATATGAGAGTTGGACCATAAAGAAAGCTGAGCACTGAAGAACTGATGCTTTTGAACTGTGGTGTTGGAAAAGACTCTTGAGAGTCCTCTGGACTGCAAGGAGATCAAATCAGTCAATCCTAAAGAAAATCAGTCCTGAACATTCATTGGAAGGACTGATGCTGAAGCTGAAGCTCCAATACTTTGGCCACCTGATATGAAGAACTAACTCATTGGAAAAGACCTTAATGCTGGGAAAGATTGAAGGTGGGAGGAGAAGGGGACGACAGAGAATGAGATGGTTGGATGGCATCACCAAAGTGATGGACGTATGTTTGAGTAAGCTCTGGGAGTTGGTGATGGACAGGGAAGCCTGGTATGCTGCAGTCCATGGGGCTGCAAAGAGTTGACACGACTGAGCAACTGAACTGAACTGAGGAAGTTATCAACACAGAGATACTAATTCAGGCTTTGGGCTTGGGTGAAACCCTATAGGAAGAATAGGTATAGTGAGAACAGAAAGGGCCAGAGGTGGAACCCTGGGGAACTCCAACATCTAGCACCAGAAAGAGGAACTGCATAAGGAACTAGGAAGCGTTTTCAGAGAAATAAGAAGGAAAATTTGGGGAGAAATGGTGTTCTAGAAGTCAAGGAACAAAGGTTTCAAGTAGGGAATAGTGTTCCACTGGGCCAAATGATGCAGAGAGTAGCAGGGCCTGAAGAATCTGTGCATTTGGCAATTAAAAGGTGACCTTGGGGGCTTCCCTGGTGGTCCAGTGACTAACACTCTGTGCTCCCAATGCAGTGGGCCTAGCCTCAATCCCTAGTAGGTACTAGGGTTCCACATGCTGCAACTAAGAACCGGATCAGCCAAAATAAATAATAAAGAAATAAATATTTTTTTAAAAAAGAAAGTGACCTTGGCCAAGCCAAGTTTTATTCTTTTAAGACAGAGATCAATGTTTGACTGAGAGTTGAGGATAGAAATCAGTGTTGAACTGCCTGGAACTGAATAGGGATTGGGGGTGGTAGAAGAGTGGTCACAAAATTCAAGAATTTTTCTCAGTTCAAAAAATATATTTTCTGTAATATCCATGGATGGGGCGTCCCTGGTGGCTCAGAGGGTAAAGCGTCTGCCTACAATGCGGGAGACCCAAATTTGATCCCTGGGTCCTAGCAGGTCCTAGCATCCCTGGGATGCTAAGTCTCTTCGGTTGTGTCTGACTCTTTGCAACCCCATGGACTGTAGCCCGCCAGGCTCCTCTGTCCATGGGATTCTCTAGGCAAAAATACTGAAGTGGGTTGCCATTTCCTTCTCCAGGGGATCTCCCTGACCCAGAGATTGAAACTGTGTCTCTTATACCTCCTGCATTGGCAGGCAGTTTCTTTACCAATAGGGCCACTGGGAAGCCCTGGTGTAATATATATATATATATATATATATATATATATATATATAATTTATATTGAAACTGTAGGTCTTAAATAATTTAATTTAATTTTTGTATATATAATGCAGTAGATGCATGGAGGAGGGAAGATGAAAATAAGCCAAAATTTTCACTGTTCTTGCTGTAGGATAGTGAGTTTATGGGTGTGCCTCCCTTTTTCTTCTCTGTTTCCTTCTTATTCAAATGTTTAGTATTATGTTCATGTTACTTTAAAAGAAAAACTATTTTAAAGATAAAAAAAGTATAACTTGCAATGTAGTCACTGGCAGTTACTCCAAATGAATAAGGAATGACAAGGATTGTTTTCAACCTTGTTGAAATTTTCACTTAGATATTTTACAGTATAGATGATTTGCATTTGAACACCAGCTAAAAATATAGGACCCTGAAACTGTAAACATACAGGTTTAAAACAGTAAGCTCTTAACCCTGCTGTATTTTAGACTCACGCAGATCTTTGGAAAACAAAATACTGATGCCCAGACCAATTACATCAGGATGTTCCTCTGAGGGTGAAGCCCAAGCTTGGGTGTTTTGTTTTAAGCTCCCCAGGAGCTTTTTCATGCAGCCAGAATTGAGAAGAGCTAGTTTAAGTTGCATAACAGGACTGTGTCTAAAAATCATTTCATTGTTTTTTTCTCCTCTCCACCCGCATTATTGGATCAGGTCAAGTCACACTAATACACTTTCAAAGCATCCTATACCATTCTTTCTGTCAGTCTCTAAATAACTGTGGACATATGTATTTACATCACTTTTCCATTCATGTCTGCTTCCCCTACTGATGAGTCAGGTGATGAAAGGGACTCTGATATAAAATGAGTTCTAAACCAGCTCCACAGTGTAGGTAATCAATAACCATCTGCTGAATAAACAAATCAGGGTCAAAATATTTACAGATTAGATGATGGGTGTGTTCCACACTCAGGAGAAAAGTGTCCCATTTTCCTTCCCAAGTGGGCCAGGCTGGCCTGAGAGGAGAAAGAGAGCCAGAGGGAACCAGAGTAAGGCTGAAGCTGGATGAATCACAAGTGAATGGAATACACATCCAGGTTTGCTGAAGTTTGGGGTTTACTAGACACAGGAAGCAATTTCAGAGAGAGGTGTGAAGAGCTCCCATCCCCAAGGCTGAGAGGCTGATTCCCAAGGTCAAATTCCTGAGCAGAGGGGACAATAAGGATACCTATGCTGTCCAGACAAGTTTCAAAAGGGCTCTTGAAACTCTGAGATTCTATGCCACTTATTTAAACAGTAACTGTCGGGTCAAAAATTTGGAAAGACTACAAGAAAGTACAAACTTTTTGTTTCATGAATAAAATGCCCAAATCAGTGAATTGATGTTGTGTTTGTAAGATCCATGCTTCCTGAATGTGCACAAGTAAGGGGAAAGATAGATTGAGATAAATGATAAATATGATGCCTTACTTAAAGACCATCTTAAAACTGTAGTAGCTTCCAAAAATATAGTATGGAGGAGTGTGTTATGTAACTCTCATTTCTAAAGCGACTCAGATATGTGATTGATTGAGCGTTCGAAATAGTCAGTGGTTCAACAATTCAAAGGTTGATTCTAAATACATTCACGTATCACTGCAGATATTGCCTATCTAGATACAAAGACAGAACTCACTAAAGAATGTCAAGGACACATGAAGAACATTTCACAGACTGTAAATGAGGGGACAGTTTTGTCTTTATCTTTCTATAACCACTTACTTTTTTCATTTAAGACATTTGCATCATTTGGCACAGAAGCTTATAAATTAAAAAACCAATTAGCAAAGACACTTGAAACAAAGCTTTTAGAATTGTTTGAGAAGGGAAAAAAGTGTAAAAATTCATTTTTGCATACACAGCTAGAAATGAGAATTCTATGTACGTTTTTGAGAGTCAAAAAGGATCATCATTTTCTGAGAACTTCACTGCATGGAGTATTTTTAATGTGGAATTGAAGCGAAGACAGGATTTTATCATTTCTAACTAGCTCAGGAGAAATTACTTGCAAAATGAAAGGCTTTCTCATTAATTACAATTCTAGTTTCTTGATGTAAAAATCAAGGATGTAAATCAGTGAAGCAAACCAAATGGGATACAGAGGCAATTCCTTTAATCAAAAGAACACAACAATAGAACAAAGAGTGGGCAGGCACTAAGTTACCTGATTTCTTTAAAGACTGTTAGTAAGATACAGTACACACAGGAAAGCATTCTTCCAATACCACAGATGTCCTTGCTCACAAAAAGCTTTCATACTGAAGCAAGGGACTAAACGGAGTGTCTTTCTTCTGCTGGAGTATGCAGTCTGGGTGGACATGTGACTGATGCTTTGCACCAGGCATACTGGATGTCACCTGATCTGTAGTTGCACACCCCACCTCTGGCACTTCTTTCTGAGCCTTCTGTGCTGCTTGCCCAAAGCCTTGCCGGCGACAGGAACCTCCAGATTTGCTTGCTTGCTGCCTGCTCTGCCCCTGTGTCTGCCACCAGCCTCTCCGCAGTGTGCCTGAGCTTGCGGCTGGCTTCCCGAGCAGCCCCATCAGCCTACTGGCCGTGACAAGAGCCCACAGGGACCGGCGGAAGACAATGCCCCAGCAAAGCTTGGAGTGCAGATGTTCGCCAGGCATCTGTATGTGACATCTATCCGCTCCCAAGCTGGATACCACCAAAGAATGAATAACACAGATGCCGCTGCTGTAAGAGCGAGCCAGGCAGAAGCAGGACAGAAGACACGCCCGGCAAAAACCTCAGTAATTATGTATCTGTCACCTGATTATTCTTACACATAAGAAAAGTAGTCCTGGGTGTGAAAGGGGACACCTGGATGTAATGCTAGTTTGAATCGTGGGTCTTCCATTAACCAGTTATGTGATCCTGGGCAAGGAATTGATATAATTTCTTCATTTCAGGGTTACTGGAAGAATTCAATGAGACCCCTCACCAGAGCTGTGGCAAGAGGCTTATGCTCTCCCAGACCACCTCTCAGGGGCTTTGGGTCAAACTGGTCTAATCCCATCTTTCCCTAGTTGCCCAGTTCACAAGCCTCAAGGCTCCAGTTCTCATGAGTGAACCTAGTACTGGGAGTATTCTTGAGCTAACTCAACACGTATTGTGCTGTGTGCTTAGTCACTCAGTCACGTCCCACTCTCTGTGACCTCATGGACTGTAGCCCACCAGGCTCCTCTGTCCATTGGGATTCTCCAGGCAAGAATACTGGAATGGGTTGCCATGCTCTCCTGCAGGGATCTTCCCAATCCAGAGATCAAATCCAAGTCTCCCACATTGCAGGCAGATTCTTTACCATCTGAGCCACCAGGGAAGCCCATGAATACTGGAGTGGGTGACCTATCCCTTCTCCAGGGTATCTTCCCAATCAAGAATCGAACCGGGGTCTCTTTGCATTGCAGGTGGATTCTTTACCAGCTGAGCTACCAGGGAAGCCCATATTAAAGGCTCCTGTTATGTTGCAGGAATTGAGCAAAATGTGTACGTTTCCTGAACATATAGAATTTACATGTCAGATTAGAGAAATAAACATTGATCAAATAATGATGCTAGTGAAAGAATAACAAGCTGGAGAAAACACTGTGAAAAAGAAGCACAGGATGCTCTTGGAGTCAATATCAAGGATACTAGGGTTTCAGGGAAGGATTTCCCACAGAAATGCCCCATAAGCAGAGAATTGAAGGATAAGAAGGAATTAGCTGGATGAAGGGAAGGCTGGGGAAGAGGTGGCAAAGAGTGTGGCATTAGGAACTGAAAGAAGCCAAAGTAGCTGGCATGACTTGGGGACCATGTTTGGGAATTGGGCTCTTTCCTGAGAGCAATGGAAAATCACTAAAGGGTTATAAGCAGGGTGACAACAAAATGAGATTTGCATTTTAAAAACGCCACTGGATACTGTGTGAATAATATGTTGGCCAGATGAAAGAGTAGAAGAGGGGAGACTAGTCTGGAGGCTCTTGCCATGATGTGGCTGGAGCTGCTAATGGCCCAGCCTGCAGTGTGACAGTGCAAAGGATGAAGGCTGTGGTGACAGGGTTGAACAAGACAGGCTGGGTCTATGCCTTTGTGAAGCTTCTAGTATTCACAGCCGGGGTGAGTACTGAGTTCTATGAGTGCATGAAGCAGAAGTTCTAGAATACCCTGCTGACTCTCTCCCTTCCTGAGCCTGGAGCCTGGCCTTGAGACAGCCCTTCCAAGAATAAGCCCTGTTTCCTGAACCATCAATGAAGTTGATGGTTCATTGATAAATCAGTTTGATGATGACTTCTTGTTGGATTTCTCTTTTAAAATTTTATCTATTTGAAAAAGCGAGTACCTGCCAAACATCAAACTGGTCCAATTTCTCTATCATAGTTTTCTTTTCCAACCCCAAGCCCAGAATAGAACCTACTGACCACCCAAACTTTTCAGTTAGAACCTCAAACCATCACCAAGCAGGTCCTCAGAATCTGACCCACCCCAGTAAGGGTTCTGTGCCAAATGCCAGACATCCTCCTGGTTAGACCGTTACTGAATCCCACTCATTCCCAAGATACAGGAGCAGCTCTCCTCTAGGTTTCATTGCAAACCCTTAGTTCCAGCACTAGAAACTTGTGGAAAATAGGGTAATTGTACATCCTCATCTTGATATATTAATGACAAGTTTTGCTGAATTATTATTATCATGGTGAAACTGTTATAAAAATCTTTGCTAATGTACACAAAGGCAGAGAAGAGATACTGCTTTTGAAAAGCACTCAAACAAAATATTCGATATTCTTTTCTGCAAAGACAAACCATTGTGGCTTTCATTTTAGGTTTCAGAATGTAAAAAGAAAAGGAGATTCTGACCAAAACCCTGAACTTATGAAAATTACCGAGGAATGAAAACAGAATTTTAGAATAAGTGGTTGATATGACTTTTCCACCTGTACCATTCCATGTGGTAGAGTGCATAATGAAAGCAACTATGCAGGTTAACAGTGCCCTGCTGAATGATAGTTTGTGTTGATGGCGTCCTCACATCAACCAGTTCAGGTAAACAATAATGAGAAGCTTCAAGAGGAAAATAGGAGTCTGGTTCAGTTAAAATAATGATTAATTCACAACTGCAATACACACCTTGGGAAGTTTCACATAAAGAAGCTGGCTAGCTGTGCAGTAGGATGTACTGGGCCTATTTATCTCTGAGTTGAACTGCATCAGTGATGTGGGCTGTGGGGTACTGACTCTATTCTTAAAAGACTTGGGTCTTCCAGAACTGAGTTTTATAATAATTGGTCTTTACAATTGAAAAGAAATTCTTACACAAAAATAGGATCCCTTCTTCCCCCCTCAAACACATACTTGACCATCTCTCTTCTAATTTCTTTAGGAAACTAACACAAGATACATGGGAATTAAAAACAATAACTTCTACTTCTGGCTCTCCTTCTGATCTTTTGTATGATGGCAGAGCAGCTCAAAAACTTCAACATCTAAATTAAAATTTGGCTCTTAATTTGTGCTCAAAAGCCAGAAACGTGCAGGTATTACTGAAATGACTGATGTGTGACCCATGGTTTTTCCACATTAGGCGTGAATACAGGACTATCTTTTGGTTTGTGATTCATACAACTGCCTCTGCAGTTTTCCTCTAGGAGTCAATGAGGAAAGCAGCTATCAATCTGAGCTACCAGTCTGATTTTCCTTCTCTGTCCTTGGTCACATCCCTGCCACACACTGGATCACAATCTGTCCTTAAGACAGACCACAAAGTGGCGGACAGTTATTTAGACATTCACAGCAACTAAATCAAACCCCTGCCAGGCAAGGTAATCTATTGCTCTGTGACCAGATGCTGCAGTGACAAAATCCGGCAAATGATCAGTTGAGTGTGGATCTGGGGAAAAGGCACTGGCAGCATCCTCCTGGTTTTGGGAGGGACAGTGTGGGCTGGTGGAATAAGAAGTTACTATGGAGTCAGGTTGAATTGGGTTGCAATTTTTACTGAGCCTCCTATCAGCTGGAAGGCCTTAAACTGTTAATCTTTTTGAGCTTGAACATTCTTGTCTGCAAAATGGAAAGACAGTAAAATCTACTTTGTAGATTGTTGCAATACTTTGAGATAATATATATAAAATCTTATCACAGAGCTTGGCACATAGCAGGCAGTTGGTAAAATGTAGCTTGTTTCTGAGACTCCCTTTCCATCTATCCTCCCACTGTGGTCAGAAGATTCCTTCCTTAAACATAATTGTTGCTGCTGCTGCTGCTGCTGCTAAGTCGCTTCAGTCGTGTCCAACTCTGTGTGACCCCATAGACAGCAGCCTACCAGGCTCCCCCGTCCCTGGGATTCTCCAGGCAAGAATACTGGAGTGGGTTGCCATTTCCTTCTCCAATGCATGAAAGTGAAAAGTGAGAGTGAAGTCGCTCAGTCGTGCCCGACTCTTCGCGACCCCATGGACTGCAGCCCACCAGGCTTTTCCGTCCATGGGATTTTCCAGGCAAGAGTACTGGAGTGGGGTGCCATTGTTTGCCTTTTTTTGGGGGGGCATAGTCACATCTATCCAAGGAGACTTCCCTGTAGCTCAAATGGTAAAGAATCTGCCTGTGAGGCAGAAGACCTGGATTTGATCCCTGGGTTGGGAAGTTCCTTTGGAGAAGGGAATGGCAATTCACTCCAGTATTCTTGCCTGGAGAATTCCATGGACAGAGAAGCCTGGCAGGCTACAATCTGTGGGGTTGCAGAGTCGGACATGACTGAGTGACTAACACACACACACACACACACACATCTATCAAGAGAAGTCCCAATGACTCAAGAGGTAAAGAATCTGCCTGCAATGCAAGAGATGCACGTTTGATTCCTGGGTTGGGAAGATTCCCTGGAAGAGGAAATGGCAACCCACTCCAGTATTCTTGCCTGGGAAATCCCGTGGACAGAGGAGCATGGTGGGCTACAGTCCATAGGGCCAAAAGAGTTGGACATGACAGAGCATGCACGTGCATGCATGCATGCATTCACTTATCCAAATGTATCTGCCTGGTCTAGTCACTCTCATGCAAATGATTCTTACTTATTCTAGCCTGAGTTTCCTCCCTGGCCTGAAAAGTCCTTCTTTTTTACCTCTGTCTATCCAAATTCCTCCCATGTTTGCATTTGGTTGGTTGGTTGGTTTTTTAAACCCACTGCAAGTCCTACTTCCTTCTTTAGAGGAAGCCTTACTCACTGACCTCCCTGTGTATTTATAAGGCACCTACAGGTAATCTGCCAGAGAAGGCAATGGCACCCCACTCCGGTACTCTTGCCTGGAAAACCCCATGGACAGAGGAGCCTGGAATGCTGCAGTCCATGGGGTCGCTGAGGGTCGGACACAACTGAGCGACTTCACTTTCACTTTTCACTTTCATGCATTGGAGAAGGAAATGGCAACCCACTCCAGTGTTCTTGCCTGGAGAATCCCAGGGACGGGGGAGCCTGGTGGGCTGCCGTCTGTGGGGTCGCACAGAGTCGGACATGACTGAAGTGACTTAGCAGCAGCACAGGTAATCTGCACCTCACAAACCATACCAGAATTTCCTATGTGCTAATCTCCTCACCAACAGATGGTAAATCCCCTAGTTCAAGGATAGTATCACAAACTAATCTGTGTCTACCATGGTTTTCAGTAAAATTTTGACCATGTGACAGACTCTTACATTTCTGTTAATGGACTCACCATAGGGTATTCTCTCTTTATGTTGACTTTACTTGATTAGTAAGTACTTGTAATATTCATGCTTTCATTGGAGTTGAAATATAGCTTTCAATAAAACAGAGGTAGAATCGTGTTTAAAGTCAACTGCAACCGCAGTTTCTATCTCTTCCTAATAAAAAATTAGATTTGTGAGACTTAAAAGTATTCCAATAGCTTTTTTTTGTTCCATCCTTTTCCTCCAATAGGAATAACTTAAAGCCATCCAAGGCCTAAAATAAATGAATGAATGTGTGCATGAATGAAAGAAGTGGAGGGATTCTGAACAAGAATTCAGAACTTCTTACCTGCAAAAGCTTGGAACATTTGATTAACCACATAGAAAATCTTTTAGAAAGAGCTAGCAGCAATCTTCTGCTAGGCTTCCTTATTATTCTAAAGGGATAAGATATTTCCACAAACAATTATTTGTAATCTAGTTTATGATATTCTAAAGCATCTCCAAAGCAAATTAATTTTCATTTACTTAATGGTTTAAAAATAAGTGGAGTCCATTTTAAAAGTAAACTAAAAGCTTACTTTTAGCAAAATGGAATAATAACCCCTTTGTCTGATCACAAGAATGCCAAGCCTTATAGCTCTATATTGACTGAATAAAGGTGTATAATATGGTGCATGCAAAATAAAGGCTCTGTGCAAGAGAGAGTGCCAGACTTAAGTCAGAATCTTTGAAGGGTGAGCTAACAACATCTATGGCTGACAGAAATAAAGAGTAAGTGAGGGTTCCTCAGTTGTAGATAATCCAGATTTGACTGGAGAGCAGTTATCTGTGGTCAATAATTATCAAGTAGAACCCCAGAAATCAAGTAGCAAGAAAGAGTGCCATCACAAGAGAAGTGGATGATGGGACTCTGACCCTGGAAACACCTCTCAATTCTGATTGTACTTTGAACCACCTGGGAAGAGTTAAAAAAATCATATCAGGCTATCAGTCCCATAGATCCTGATTTAATTGGTCATCGGGGGATCCTGAGCATTGTGTGTGGGGGGCTGTATTTTGTGTGTATATTTTGCTCTGTTTTAAAATTTCTCAGGCAATTTTACTTGGTAAACAGCATTGAGAACCAGTGGTCCAGGTTAGTTGCAACATGCTTAATTTTCGTGTTAGTCGATCAGTCATGTCCAACTCTTCGTGATTCCATGGACTACAGCCCGCCCGGCTCCTCTGTCCATGGAATTCTCCAGGCAAGAATACTGGAGTGGGTTGCCATCTCCTTCTCCAGGGGATCTTCCTGACCCAGGGATTGAACCCAGCTCTCCTTCATTGCGGGAAGATTCTTTACTGTCTGAGTCATACACACACATTTTTAAAAAAGAGTTAAACAATTAAATAACTGATATTTACCGAAGTTATGGCCCAAGATAATGACGATTGCAGCTAACATTTATTTACTAGGCATTTACTCTAAAATTATTTCTGACACTAAAATCTTAGTATTTACTGAGAGGTTACCATATTCCACGTACAACAACCCTATGAGTTGTATGTTTTATCATTATCCCTATTTTTCAGATAGGAAACTAAAACACAGAGAGGCTAAGTAACTTGCCCATGGTCACACAGCTAGACAGTAGTAGAGCTGACAAAGGAAACCACGTCTGTCTGAAACAAACCCTGTCTGGTAACCATCTCATGATACTGGCTCCTGATGAGTTTTATCTAAAAAAGCAACCTTCTTTTCTAGCAGTTATGCCAAATAAGTCTGAGTATTTGATGGATAGTGCTATCCTTTTCTACTTAAATATGCAAAACCATAGAATCAGCAAGGAATCTCAATCCAAAGTCTAGCAATATATGCAGAAAAACTGAGAATGAATTGCGCATTTAACTGAGAAAATTTCTGATGGACACTATTTCTTTTACTATGGCATAGAAACACTTACAATATATATTAATGATCTAGTATCTATTTTAAAAATTAAATTCATTTGTGGGTCAGATTTTTATTGTCCTAAACTAATACCTCTTCAAAATGAGACTCCCAAGTTCTATCCTAGCAAGCTTACTTCTGACGAAGACATTCAAGAAATGGTGTTCAAGAACAGGCATATTCCCTACCTTCCTTCCCCTCTTACATCCACTCCCCTACAATACCCTCCCACCTAAACTTGGAATTAATCAAAATGTATCTAAATTCTATGATCAAGTAGCAGTGGGAAAAGTGACTTACTTTCCAGGTCTGAAAGCCTGACCTCTATCTTTTAACCCGTGTCAGCCCTTGTGGTTTAAAGCAGATTCCCTCCGTGATTTATTTATGTGATTTAAGGATTATGATTGAGATGCTAATATCAGCTGATGACTCTTTTTTTTTTTTTTTGAGATAACAAAATTTTATTTACATCTATTTCCATTTAATATATCACATCTTCAGGACAGTGATGACTCTCTTGAATGCCACCAGAGAATTCCCATTGCTGAGCAGTCAGTTGTCTGTTCCACAGCAGGAGCCTTAATCAGACTGAAGAAGACGAGTGTCACTATCACTTGTTTAGTAACATGAATCAGCACAAGAATTGGTTTGGACATAATTCAGATAACAAACATATGAACTGTTTTCCTCGTAGGGGAGCTTAGCATACACAAAACCATAATGTTTTCATGGCTGATACCTGATAGGTTAAGCAAAGTATTTACTATGTAGTTTGAGTATTTCTAAATTAACATTGAATTTGCATTATTTTATTATGTTTTAAGAAATATGCTGGGAGATTTTTCAAGTCATTTTGATCGACTTATGATTCGAGAAGGATGATTTTATATACTTCTGGGCTTCTGGCCAATACTTTGATAGGCTGACAATCAAATCTGACTTTGGCCTGGTTTCTAAGCAAGACTTTGGGTGTGCTAAAAGCCAATAAATGCACTGTGTCTCTTACTGCCCTCTGTTGGCTGGAGTGAGGACTGCTGGTTGGAGTAGAATTCAGTAACCTAAGATTTGTTTCTAGCAGGAGATGTGCAAGGCACTTCACTTCATACAGGTCAACTTCCAGAGCAGTCTGATTGTAAGATTTGACAGTAGGATTAATTGGCGCCCACCATTCCAATCCCGAAGAAAGGCAATGCCAAAGAATGCTCAAATTGCCCCACAATTGCACTCATCTCACACGCTAGTAAAGTAATGCTCGAAATTCTCCAAGCCAGGCTTCAGCAATATGTGAACCGTCAACTTCCTGATGTTCAAGCTGGTTTTAGAAAAGGCAGAGGAACCAGAGATCAAATTGCCAACATCTGCTGGATCATGGAAAAAGCAAGAGAGTTCCAGAAAGACATCTATTTCTGCTTTATTGACTATGCCAAAGCCTTTGACTGTGTGGATCACAATAAACTGTGGAAAATTCTGAAAGAGATGGGAATACCAGACCACCTGACCTGCCTCTTGAGAAATTTGTATGCAGGTCAGGAAGCAACAGTTAGAACTGGACATGAAACAACAGACTAGTTCCAAATAGAAAAAGGAGTACGTCAAGGCTGTATATTGTCACCCTGTTTATTTAACTTATATGCAGAGTACATCATGAGAAACGCTGGACTGGAAGAAACACAAGCTGGAATCAAGATTGCCGGGAGAAATATCAATAACCTTAGATATGCAGATGATACCACCCTTATGGCAGAAAGTGAAGAGGAACTCAAAAGCCTCTTGATGAAAGTGAAAGTGGAGAGTGAAAAAGTTGGCTTAAAGCTCAACATTCAGAAAACGAAGATCATGGCATCCGGTCCCACCACTTCATGGGAAATAGATGGGGAAACAGTGGAAACAGTGTCAGACTGTATTTTTCTGGGCTCCAAAATCACTACAGATGGTGACTGCAGCCATGAAATTAAAAGACGCTTACTCCTTGGAAGGAAAGTTATGACCAACTTGGATAGCATATTCAAAAGCAAAGACATTACTTTGCCAACAAAGGTTCGTCCAGTCGAGGCTATGGTTTTTCCTGTGGTCATGTATGGATGTGAGAGTTGGACTGTAAAGAAGGCTGAGCACCGAAGAATTGATGCTTTTGAACTGTGGTGTTGGAAAAGACTCTTGAGAGTCCCTTGGAATGCAAGGAGATCCAACCAGTCCATTCTGAAGGAGATCAGCCCTGGGATTTCTTTGGAAGGAATGATGCTAAAGCTGAAACTCCAGTACTTTGGCCACCTCGTGCAAAGAGTTGACTCATTGGAAAAGACTCTGATGCTGGGAGGGATTGGGGGCAGGAGGAGAAGGGGACGACAGAGGATGAGATGGCTGGATGGCATCACTGACTGGATGGACGTGAGTCTGAGTGAACTCCGGGAGTTGGTGATGGACAGGCAGGCCTGGCGTGCTGCGATTCATGGGGTCACAAAGAGTCGGACACCACTGAGCGACTGATCTGATCTGACAATTATTTCTAGGGATGAACCCATAGCAAAATACCTGCACATGCATTTTTTTCATTTCACAAAAACCTCCTCACCTTGCAAATAAGAAGCAGAAGCTAAATTCCACACATCACCAAGTAGCTTCTCCTTCATATAATTAAAGCAAACATGGAGATTTTTCTACACCGTATTTCTTCTGCTTACTACTTCTCACTTTTCTAGGTTAAAAGAAATCTTTGGTAACCACTCGTCTTTCACAACAGAACGTCACTAAATATTTTTTAACGATGATAGAAATAGAAACAGAGGAGATTGTATAGAGGTAACAATCAGGCACAAATAGTTTAAAGTGATTATCCAGTGGGTGTGGGGCTGGAAATGGGGTGAGAAGGGAGACAGAAGACTTTTACTTTGATTTTAGACTCTCTTGTTATGTAATAGTTTTATCGTTATCTTTCTAAACTTCCAAATCTTTTATAAATAGTTTAGTTCAGAGACAGCAGAAGAAATATTTCTGTGCCTGGGTAGTGACAGAGTGTTGTGGCAGGTAACTTAGTTAGGGTAGAACAGCTGCTATAAAAAAAATTAAGCCCCAAATGGACAATGACCCAGACACCATAGAAGTTTACTTCTCTCTTTCAGAGCAAGGCAGTTCCAGGTGAGTGAGGTGGGACTGCAAAAATAGGAGGAAAGGGAGGAAGATAGGCTGTGTTACACATAGTCATTCAAGAACCCAGGATGGCAGAGGCTCCACCATCTTCAGCACATGGTTTTTAACGTCACCTGAGAATCAACACTGAGCGGGTAGGATGGGAAAGGACATGGAGAACTACGCATGCGAGGATTTTTAGGGGTCATTACTCCTGCTCACATTCCATTGATTGGAAATCAGTCAGTTGGCCACACCCAACTGCAAGGGAGACTGGGAAATACGGACCAGCTGAATACTGCAAAAGTAGAGAACCACATGGAGCTCTGCTTAGCAGATAGGCATTCTAACCCAAAGGATTACCATATATTCTTCTAGGATCCCTGTTTTTGGGGACCCATAGTCAAATCTAAGGATACTTGGACAAAACCCAAAGACAAGATGTAGAACATCTTCTGTGGCACATCCCCACCTCTGAATTCAGCTGAAGTTGAACGGTTCCCATGCTCACTGCTTGTGTGCCACCTGGAGTGCCCCTGTAACTCTCAGTTCTGCATCTGGGATTTTTCTGAAACCACAAGAGTTTCCTCAACTAGTGCAGGGCGGTCCAAAAGTATAGAGGAATTAATACCCTGGGGACAAACCTAAACCAATGGTGGACAAAGCAGGTGGATTCTAAGGTACATCTTAGGTACATTCTAAGGTACATTCTTGGGTTTTCATAGTTTCCAGTGGAGCTGAACCCCAGACCCTCTGCACTAGTACCCAACCCAATAATGTACTACTTATGAACTTTTTCCATTTCTGTCACTCTCTGCTTAAGCTCTCTTTCCTGCTTCCTCAGGTCACCTCCCAAATGAAACACTTGAACTCAAGACAACTTACAGTCCCAGGCTCTGCCTTTGGGAAGAATGACCCAAATTAAGACAGAAGAGGAGTTAAAATGCTTGCCTTCAGCTTCTCAAGAAAGCAAACTCCAGGAATTTAGGAACCCACTCTGTGACAGGATTGAGGAAGGATTTGTTCCCTATTTTGGAATCCTAGGCTTGAATCTGCAGAGGTTATTGCTGGTTCAACTTGCAAGTGTACTGAACAGATACCTGACTTACTCCCAAACAGTTGATAACATTCTCTAACAGAGGGAAGTGTACGCTTGAAAGAATAAGGTCCCTTGGGGACTGCAAGAGCCACATAGTCTAGGCAATTTGTTTGCAAGGAACAGAAAGCCTTTCAGGGTGGCTTAAGGAAAGAGTTTTAGTATGAGAATACAGGGGACTTCCAACGCACTCAATTGCAGTAAGTGTGGTCAGACCACACAGTAACTGGAAATCACTGGACAGCTATTTGCTGTCTCTGTCTATCCAGGACAACATGTTCTCTCAACTCTGCTCTATGTCCACTTTGGTCTTTGAAGTCTAGCTTCTGGGCATGGCTCTCAGTTTCTTAGTTTCTACCTTAGAATTATATTTCATGTGGCTTTGCTTCAAAAAAAATGCACCAACTGTGGCCCAAACACTATGTAACCATAATTTAGTGCCTACCTCTTCATCTGGAGTTTAGTGTATGTGGGGTTTGAGGAGATGGAAGCCAAACTAGAAAAAGAAGATGGATGTGGCAGGAAAATTGACTTTTTTGGGGGGGATGGCTGCGAGGGCTTCTCATTGTGGTGGCTTCTCTTGTGGAGCATGGGCTCTAGAGTGTGCAGGCCCGTAGAGTATGCAGGATCTAGAATAGTTGTGGCTCACGGGCTTAGTTGCCCTGCAGCACGGGTGATCTTCTTGGACAAGTGATCAAACCTGTGTTCCCTGCATTGGCAGGATTTTTAACCACTGGACCACCAGGGATTTCCCAGGGTGGGTATATTTTTGATATGGAAACTAGGGTAGAGCGACCACAGCAGAAGAGATCACTTTAGTTATGACAGGCCAAAGCAAATTAGAATGGTAGCTGGAGAAGGTCTAAGATTAAAGAATTAAGACTGAAACTGGATGATGAAAGGAACAGAGGCAAGTTATGGCATATGTGTTAGAGAGCAATGGTGCCATGCTACAACAGGTATGTATCTGTGGCTACAAGTAATAGAAAGACCAAGTCTGGCTTAAACAATAAGAATATCTAATTATGTCACCTAAGAAACCTGGAGATAGGCTATTCAAGAATTGGTTAATAAAAGAGGTCAAAGATGTCACCTCTCTGGGTTGGCTTCTCTGTCATTCTCTGGGTATTACCCTAAGGGTCAGACCATGACTGCTGTAACACCAAATGCTCCCATATGAAAGACAGGGACATTTTTATTTTTTTGGTAACTGTCCCTTTTATCAAGAGTTAACCCTTCTTCAGATGTTCACAGCATCCTTCCCTTCATGTTTCATTGCGCAGAGTAGGGTCATATACCTAATCTTTAACCAATTACTTGCAAAGGGAAATTCCACTATCAGATCAGATCAGTCGCTCAGTGGTGTCCGACTCTTTTCGACCCCATGAATCGCAGCACACCAGGCCTGCCTGTCCATCACCAACTCCCGGAGTTCACTCAGACTCACGTCCATCAAGTCAGTGATGCCATCCAGCCATCTCATCCTCTGTCGTCCCCTTCTCCTCCTGCCCCCAATCCCTCCCAGCATCAGAGTCTTTTCCAATGAGTCAACTCTTTGCACGAGGTGGCCAAAGTACTGGAGTTTCAGCTTTAGCATCATTCCTTCCAAAGAAATCCCAGGGCTGATCTCCTTCAGAATGGACTGGTTGGATCTCCTTGCAGTCCAAGGGACTCTCAAGAGTCTTCTCCAACACCACAGTTCAAAAGCATCAATTCTTCGGCGCTCAGCCTTCTTCACAGTCCAACTCTCACATCCATACGTGACCACAGGAAAAACCATAGCCTCGACTGGACGAACCTTTGTTGGCAAAGTAATGTCTGCTTTTGAATATGCTATCTAGGTTGGTCATAACTTTCCTTCCAAGGAGTAAGCGTCTTTTAATTTCATGGCTGCAGTCACCATCTGTACTGATTTTGGAGCCCAGAAAAATACAGTCTGACACTGTTTCCACTGTTTCCCCATCTATTTCCCATGAAGTGGTGGGACCGGATGCCATGACCTTCGTTTTCTGAATGTTGGGCTTTAAGCCAACTTTTTCACTCTCCACTTTCACTTTCATCAAGAGGCTTTTGAGTTCCTCTTCACTTTCTGCCATAAGGGTGGTGTCATGTGTATATCTGAGGTTATTGAGATTTCTCCTGGCAATCTTGATTCCAGCTGGTGTTTCTTCCAGTCCAGCGTTTCTCATGATGTACTCTGCATGTAAGTTAAATAAACAGAGTGACAATATACAGCCTTGATGATCTCCTTTTCCTATTTGGAACCAGTCTATTGTTCCATATCCAGTTCTAACTGTTGCTTCCTGACCTGCATACAAATTTCTCAAGAGGCAGATCAGGTGGTCTGGTATTCCCATCTCTTTCAGAATTTTCCACAGTTTATTGTGATCCACAGAGTCAAAGGCTTTGGCATAGTCAACAAAGCAGAAATACATGTTTTTCTGGAACTCTCTTGCTTTTCCCATGATCCAGCAGATGTTGGCAATTTGATCTCTGGTTCCTCTGCCTTTTCTAAAACCAGCTTGAACATCAGGAAGTTGATGGTTCACATATTGCTGAAGCCTGGCTTGGAGAATTTTGAGCATGACTTTACTAGCGTGTGAGATGAGTGCAATTGTGCGGTAGTTTGAGCATTCTTTAGCATTGCCTTTCTTTGGGATTGGAGTGAAAAACGGACCTTTTCCAGTCCTGTGGCCACGGCTGAGTTTTCCAAATTTGCTGGCATACTGAGTGCAGAACTTTCACGGCATCATCTTTCAGGATTTGGAATAGCTCAACTGGAATTCCATCACCTCTACTAGCTTTGTTTGTAGTGATGCTTTCTAAGGCCCACTTGACTTCACATTCCAGGATGTCTGGCTCTAGGTCAGTGATCACACCATCGTGATTATCTGGGTCATGAAGATCTTTTTTGTACAGTTCTTCTGTGTATTCTCACCATCTCTTCTTAATATCTTCTGCTTCTGTTAGGTCCATACCACTTCTGTCCTTTATCGAGCTCATCTTTGCATGAAATGTTCCTTTGGTATCTCTGATTTTCTTGAAGAGATCCCTAGTCTTTCCCATTCTGTTGTTTTCCTCTATTTCTTTGCATTGATCGCTGAAGAAGGCTTTCTTATCTCTTCTTGCTATTCTTTGGAACTCTGCATTCAGATGTTGATATCTTTCCTTTTCTCCTTTGCTTTTCACTTCTCTTCTTTTCACAGCTATTTGTAAGGCCTCCCCAGACAGCCATTTTGCTTTGTTGCATTTCTTTTCCATGGGAATGGTCTTGATCCCTGTCTCCTGTACAATGTCACGAACTTCATTCCATAGTTCATCAGGCTTATTCATTGTTGTATTCTTAGAATCAGAGAAGGCAATGGCACCCTACTCCAGTACTCTTGCCTGGAAAATCCCATGGACGGAGGAGCGTGGTAGGCTGCAATCCATGGGGTCACTCAAGTCGGACACGACTGAGCGACTTCACTTTCACTTTTCACTTTCATGCATTGGAGAAGGAAATGGCAACCCACTGCAGTGTTCTTGCCTGGAGAATCCTAGGGACGAGGGAGCCTGGTGGGCTGCCATCTATGGGGTCGCACAGAGTCGGTCACGACTGAAGCAACTTAGCAGCAGCAGCAGCATTCTTAGAATTGAGAATGTTTGGCACATGGTAAGCACTCAACAGATATTTGCTGCATGATTGAAAAGGTTATAGATTTACCACTATTGGCTTGGATTAATCTGTGACTTGTCCTCTGAGGCAGGGGCCACAGCTTATCTTTCCTTAAGCATATTGCTTCCCCATAACCACATCCCATTCAGCCTTGACCATGCACACTTGGCATAAAAATTATTCCAAGATGCATCATCCAAATAAATGAAAAAGGTAAATTAATAAAAATTTTAGAAGAAAACATGGCAATATGCTAAAGTCAAGGCTATGGTTTTTCCAGTAGTCATGTATGAATGTGAGAGTTGGACTATAAAGAAAGCCGAGCACCGAAGAATTGATGCTTTTGAACTGTGGTGTTGGAGAAAACTCTTGAGAGTCCCTTGGACTGCAAGGAGATCCAACCAGTCCATCCTAAAGGAAATCAGTCCTGAATATTCATTGGAAGGACTGATGCTGAAGCTGAAACTCCCATACTTTGGCCACCTGATGCAAAGAGCTGACTCATTTGAAGAGACCATGATTCTGGGAAAGATTGAAGGTGGAAAGAGAAGGGGACGACAGAGGATGAGATGGTTGGATGGCATCACTGACTCAATGGACATGAATTTGAGTAAACTCCAGGAACTGGTGATGGACAGGGAGGCCTGGCATGTTGCAGTCCATGGGGTCTCAAAGAGTCAGACAAGACTGAACGAATGAGTTGAATTGAACTGATGATTATCCTCTTTAAAACTGAGGTATAGTTGTGCAATATTATGCAATTTTCAGGTGTACAACATAGTGATTCACAATGATTAAAGCTTTACTCCATTTATAGCTATTATAAAATATTGGCTAAATATTCCTTGTGTGTGTGTTAGTCACTCAGTCATGTCTGATTCTTTGCAACCCCCATGGACTGTAGCCCACCAGTCTCCTCTGTCCATGGAATTCTCCAGGCAAGAATACTGGAGTGAGTAGCCATTCCCTTCTGCAGGGGATCTTCCCAACCCAGAGATCAAACCAAGTCTCCTCCATTGCAGGAGGATTTTTTACCATCTGAGCCACCAGGGAAGCCCATGCTTATAATATATTCTTGTAGCTTATTTATTTTATACATAGTAATTTGTACCTCTTAATCCCCTACCGCTATCTTACCCCTCCCTTCTTCCCTCTCCCCACTATTATCCAGTAGTTGGTTCTCTATATCTGAGTCTGTTTCTTTTTTGTTATAATTACTGGTTTCTTTTATATTTTAGATTCCATACATAAGTGATATCGTACAGTATTTGCCTTTCTCTGTCTGACTTATTTTGCTTAGCATAATACTCTCCAAGTCCATCCATGTTGTTACAAATGGCAAAATTTCATTCCTTTTTATGGCTGAGTTGTATTCCATTGTGTATCTATACCACATCTTCTTTATCCATTCTTCTATTGATGGAAATATGCTTCCATATTTTTGCAGTTGTAAATAATGCTGAAAAATATTGGGGTGCATGTATCTTTTCAAATTATTCTTTTTGTTTTTTTCATATATATACCCAGAACTGGAATTGTTGAATCATATGATAGTTATCTTTGTAGTTTTCATGAAATCTGCATGCTGTTTTGCATATAATGATCTTTTTAAGTATCATCTTGACTAGACTATGGCCCCCGGTCATTCAATCAGGTATTAACCTAGACGTTATAGTAAAGTCTTTTTGTAGATATGATTACAGTTCATAGTCAGTTGCTTTTAAGTAAGGGAGATAAGCTAGATGATCTCGGTGGACCTGATTCAGTCAGTGGAAGGCCTTAAGAGCAGAGCTGAGGCTTTGCAGATGAAGAAGAAATTCTGCTTGTGGACATCTGTTCTAATTCATGCCAAGAGTTCCATCCTACACTTCCTGATAGCTTGCCCAGTGGATTTTAAACTTGCCTGGTAGATCCCCATTTCACATTACACAAATTCTTGCAATAAATCTCTTAATATATAAATTTACTGGTTCTACTTCTCTGGTTGAAACTTGACTAATACCACTGCATTGTGGTAAACAAAGATTTTTTTAATCAAAAAAGCACTACTACAAAAGAAAACATTGGTAATTTGGACTTCATTAAAATTCTTTCAGGAATTCCCTGGCAGTCCAGTGGTTGGGACTCAGCGCTTTCACTACTAGGGCCCTGGTCAGGAAGCTGGGATGCCACAGATCACGTGGGATTAGCCACAGATTACACTAGGAAAAGATATTCATAATACATATTTCTGTCAAAATATTCATGTTCAGAATATGTAAATAACTTCTACAAATCAATAGGGAAAAAAGTAAATAACTAAAAGTGGACATAAAATTTGAATCAGCATTTCACAAAATAAGATACCCAAATATCCAATAAACATGAAAAGATACTCTGCATCATTACTCATTTGGGAAATGCAAATTAAAATCACAATGAAATACCACTAGACACCAATCAGAATGGTTAAAATTAAAAGGATCAATAGTGTTAAATCATGGCAAGGATTTGGAGGAACTGCGATGCTTACTGGAGAAGGCAATGGCACCCCACTCCAGTATTCTTGCCTGGAAAATCCCATGAACAGAGGAGCCTGGTGGGCTGTAGTCCATGGGGTCGCTAAGAGTTGGACATGGCTGAGCGACTTCACTTTCACTTTTCACTTTTGTGCATTGGAGAAGGAAATGGCAACCCACTCCAGTGTTTTTGCCTGGAGAATTCCAGGGATGTGGGAGCCTGGTGGGCTGCTGTCTGTGGAGTCACACAGAGTTGGACACGACTGAAGCGACTTAGCAGCAGCAGCAGCAGCTAAAACTAAATGCATCCAGACACATGACAGAAATTCCAGTTCTAGGAATTAACCCAAGAGAAGTGAGTATATACATCCACTAAGGACAGGAGTAGGAAGGTTCATCACAGCTTTATTTGTATTAGCCAAAGTGGAAGCAATTCATTGCCCATCAACAGAAGAATAGATAAACAAATTGAGGTATATTCATAAAGTAAAATTATTTTATTTAGCAATAAAAAGGGACAAACTATTGTTCCTTTTTCATGATGAATTTCATATCTATGAAGTTGAGTGAAAGAAACCAAGTTTAAAAGCATACATATGAGTCCACTTATACAAAGGTCAAGAATTGGCAAAACTAATCGGTGATGATAGATTTAGAATAGTGACTACCCACCCTTCCTCTCCATGGGATTGGGTGCAGCCTTGGAAGAAGCAAGAGAGAATATTTTGAGGTGCTGGAAACTTTCCAGATCTTGATCTGTGTGGTAATGACACAAGTATAAGCAGATACAACAATTCATTGAGCTATGCACTTGGAATTGGTGCTTTCAGTATATGGATACTATCTCTCTATAAAAGTTAAAAAAAAACCCAAAACACTAGGGGATTCTCGGAGAAGGCAATGGCACCCCACTCCAGTACTCTTGCCTGGAAAATCCCATGGACAGAGGAGCCTGGTATGCTGCAGTCCATGGGGTCGCTACAGTCCATGGGGTTGCTACAAGTTGGACATGGCTGAGCGACTTCACTTTCACTTTTCACTTTCACGCATTGGAGAAGGAAATGGCAACCCACTCCAGTGTTCTTGCCTGGAGAACCCCAGGGACAGGGGAGCCTGGTGGGCTGCCATCTCTGGGGTCACACAGAGTTGGACATGACTGAAGCGACTTAGCAGCAGCAGCAGCAGGGGGTTCTAGTCCCAAGAACTGTTGGGTAAAATGAACAGTATCTACCAGAGCCACTTCAGGGGGTCATGCTTTCTCTACATTGTGCTGTGTGCTTGCTGTACTAAGTTGCTTCAGTCCTGTCTGATTCTATCCGACCCTATGGACTGTAGCCTGCCAGGTTTCTCTGTCTAAGGGATTCTCCAGGCAAGAATACTGGAGTGGGTTGCCATACCCTCCTCCAAGGGATCTTCCTGGCGCAGAGATCAAACCCAAGTCTCTTATGTCTCTTGCACTGGTGGACAAGTTCCTTACCACTAGCGCCACATGGGAAACCCCTCTCTGCACTACCTGAGTGCATTTCCCACTGGGTCTTTGAAAGAGAACTGTGTGAGAAACACTTTCTCAGGACATCCACCTGGGAGGCTGGTGGGATTTGGAGTCCTGGGAGTTCAGAATTCTAGTTAATATTCCTCTGATCATTACTTGGAGTGGTACAACAGGGTATAAAAGGAACACGAGGGACCAGATAAGATCTTAAGTTTAAATCTGTTGCCTAAAATTCAATTTAGCAAATGTTATGGGAGGCCTGAGTTTTTACTGCCAGAACCAATAATGAAGATAGATCTAGAGACATAATTATTTATGGTTGGCACAAATAAGCACAACTTTCAGTTGCCAAGTGGGAACTGAAGAGCTCCTTGTGTATTTTATTTGGTTAGAAGGCTTAATTTAAATAAAGCACCAGGTGAAGACCTTCTGCTATCAAAATTATTCAAAGTTTGTCCTAAGTGACGTCCTCTAAAACATAGACCCATCTGTTTGTTAAACGTTCCATTTAAACCTGATGTCTATTTCTTCCTTATTTCAGACTGAGGATTTCTGGATCAATATTTTATTCAAGTTTTAAGCATAGATATGCCACTATTACCTAATAGAAAAAAATTATCAATAATAATATAATAGACTGTGTGTGCTAAGTTGCTTCAGTTGTGTCTGGCTCTTTGAGACACTATGGACTGTAGCCAGCCACGCTCCTCTGTCCATGGGATTCTCCAGGCAAGAATACTGGAGTGGGTAGCCATTCTCTTCTCCAGGGGGATCTTCCCGACCCAGGGATTGAACCTGGGTCTCTTGCATTGCAGGAGGATTCTGTACCATCCGAGCCACTAGGGAAGCAATAGACTATTGCTTCACCTTCTTGGAACTAAATGTGCACAACTAAAAACTTAAATACAGTAAATGCAAATTCTTTACCATTTGAACCACCAGGGACACCCAAATGAATTAGAGTTGGTTTTTCCTGTTTGCTTTTTAACCTATCTTTCCTCTGCCTTTAACCCTGAACTAGAATGATTCTAGGTTAAGCTTCCTGAGCACAGCATTGACTTCCCAGTTGTTGGTTCTTACATAAAAGCTGCATTATATCACCATAGCAAGAGTCAGTATCTGTTTTCTGACAGATCTGTCTCCTGGCAAACCAGATAACTATGTTGAAGGACCTAAAGCAGGACTATGTTCTCCTCCCTCCCATGCTTTCTTAAAATGTTCTTTGACAGAAAACCCGTAGATGACCTGGGTACATTCCTCCCTGCTGGAGATATGAATTAGGAATGGCTTCAAAATTGCTCAAAGTTGGAATTTTCATGGTAGCATTATGCCCTTTTTCCTATTTCTGTGATGAGTGATTAGATTAGTAAAGCCTCTTTGAAAATTTTCCTTGCTAAGTTACCTCATCCATACATGATGATGAAAAAACAAAACAAAACTTCGGGGACTTGAATTTGCTCATTTATTGAAAGACCAAAATAGGTTCTTAAGAATGATCCTGTCTTGGTTATAGTTACTCCTTTGGTGAACCTTTGAAATGAGGAGGGTGTGGGAGATTGAAATTTATAGATGTGGCTGCAATAACATTTTTGTTCCCAAATGCTCCTCTAAACTCTACCACTTCCCCATCAATACCTCCTGGAGTCTTTATCCCTTCCTCTTGAACCTGGGCAGAACTTTGTACATTGCCTCAATGGATGGACTGTGATAGAAGTGACAGTATGTGGTTGCCAAGGCTAGGTCAAAAAAGGCAATATGACTTCTACCTGACTTTCTCTCTCTCTTCCTGCCCTTCTCCCTCTCCCTCTTTCTTTCATTCTGAGCCGCCATGGAAGAAGCCCAGCTAGCCTAAAGCCATGCTGCTGGAGAGACCATATGCAGAAGCTACATAGAGATACAGTTTCACAGTTGCACAGGGGCCCAGCTGTTCCAGCCCCAAGCTGGATGAGTCTCCTCAACCTGATACCAGACATGTAATTGAGCAGACCGTCACTTGATTCTAGCCCCAGTCACTGTCTGCAACTGCGTAACTGCCTAGTTAAGCCCATCCAACACCTATAACTATGAGAGATACTAATAATAACCAGTTTTATTTTTAATTAATTAATTAATTTTTGGATGTGCTGGGTCTTTGTTGCTGTGCATGGGCTTTCTCTAGTTGCAGGGAGCAGGGGCCACTCTCCGGATGTGATCTGCAGGCTTCTCATTGCAACGGCTTCTCTTGCTGCAGAGCACAAGCTCTAGGTTCGTGGGCTTCAGTGGTTGCAGCACACAGGCTCAGTAGTTAGGGCACACGAGCTTAGTTGCTCTGAAACATGTGGAATCTTCCCAGCGCAGGGGTCAAACCTGTGACCCCTGCATCGGCAGGCAGATTCTTTTCTACTGGATCTCGCCAGCGAAGTCCACCAATGTTATTTTAAGCCACTACGTTTTGGGGTAGTTTACTATGCAGTAATGGGCTTCCCAGGTGGTGCTAGTGGTAAAGAACCCACGTGCCAATGCAGGAAACACAGAAGACTTGCATTTGATCCCTGGGTTGGAAAGATCCCCTGGAGGAGGGCATGGCAACCCACCCCTGAATTCTTGCCTGGAAAACCCCATGGACTGAGAAGCTTGGTGGGCTACAGTCCATAGGGTTGCAAAGAGTCAGACATGACTGAAACAACTTAGCAGGCACACATTAAAACACAGCTTTAGAAACACTTTGTTGAATTTGTTGTAAGAACATCATTAAGGACACTGTTTACTATATTACTTAATGTCCCAGGTATAAAACACCATATCAGAAAAAAAGTTTTAGAGCTAAGTTCCAATAAAATTAAAAAAAAAAAAAGTAGAATGTTTTACTTTTGTAGTCAAGAAAAATTATGATTGACCTTTATTTTTTCAGCAGAAAATTCAAATTCTCACCTGTGGCTCAGCTTAGGTAATTCTGTGGAACCCTATTGCTTATATAATTTACTCCACTCCATTGACTTGTTTTTGCCTAATAGATGTTTCTAATGATCCTATTTATTATTTATATTTTCTAATGGATCATATGTATTCTTGTAAGCTTTTCCAAACACTTACGGAAGAGGAGAGAATAGAAATAAAGTGAGAAGAAAATGAATATACATGTAAATTATTCTTCTGAGACCTTACCAGGCCTCCCACAGGTCTCGTTTAATGATTTATTCATTTACCTCACAAATATGGATTAAACATCTACTATGAGCCAGCTTGGAGTAGGAAATGGCAACCCACTCTAGTATCCTTGCCCGGGAAATCTCACGAACAGAGGAGCCTGATGGGCTACAGTCTATGGGGTCACAAAGAGTTGGACATGACTTAGTGACTAAACACAACAAGAAATGAGTCAGGCATCGTACATAGGGAGAGTATGGGCTAAAGCAATTATCACACGCACACAGAGAAATAGCATGTCTGAGGATGGCCTGGAGGTTTGGGTGCCAACAGCATCGGGCAGCAAATTCCAATAGTGGCCTCCCCGATCCTTCCCACAAATGGGCCCAGGGTAAGGGTGGGAGAAGCTCATGGCACCCCACTCCAGTACTCTTGCCTGGAAAATCCCATGGATGGAGGAGCCTGGTAGGCTGCAGTCCATGGGGTTGAGAAGAGTCAGACACGACTGAGCGACTTCATTTTCACTTTTCACTTTCATGCATTGGAGAAGGAAATGGCAACCCACTCCAGTGTTCTTGCCTGGAGAATCCCAGGGACGGGGGAGCCTGGTGGGCTGCTGTCTATGGGGTCACACAGAGTCAGACACGACTGAAGTGACTTAGCAGCAGCAACAAGGGTGGGAGTGGGACTGAAGGTAGATCTTGGGTGAATACGCCCTTTTGGTTCTTGGCCAGGAACGTCCAGAGGCTACCATCTCAAAAAACTCTTTCCAGTTCTGGAGAAGTCTTTGCTAAACTTGCCCTTAGACCTGGATTGCCACATGTACACTGCCCAAGTCCTTTACCCATCGCAAGGCAACACTTGTAACTGGTTTGTTCCACTGCTGCCAATTATTCTTTACTGATTTGTTTGACTCCTCCTCTGGTCCTCTGGTCTTCCCTGGTGGCTCAAATGGTCAAGAATCTGCCTGCAGTATGGGAGACCCAGGTTCAATTCCTGGGTTGGGAAGATCCCCTGGAGGAAGGAAAGGCTACCCACTCTAGTGCTCTTGCCTAGAGAATCCCATGTACAGAGGATCCTGGTGGGCTGCAGTCCGTGGGGGCGCAAAGAGTTGGACACAACCAACCAACGCGACTAACACCTGCGCTGGTCCTCTGCTATCTTCATTTGCACTGATTGCGGCAACTTTTGTATCTGTCTCTCAGATTACACCTTCGATCTCTCAGCTTCTTGTACTAAGGGTAACAACAAACCTAATCTCCCTTGTCAACCTTAAACCTTCACGTTCTTATCCATTTCATTCTTTTTCTTTTTTTTTTGACTTGTCCGTGCTGCTGCTGCCAAGTAGCTTCAGTCGTGTCCGACTCTGTGCAACCCCATAGACGGCAGCCCACCAGGCTCTCCCGTCCCTGGGATTCTCCAGGCAAGAACACTGGAGTGGGTTGCTATTTCCTTCTCCAAAGGCTTGTCTGTGGAAGCCTATTTATTAATTTATCCTCTTTCTTGCATTAAGGTTTATTCAGGATATTGAATATAGTTCCCTGTGTTATAGAGTAGGACCTTGTTATTCATTCATTCCCTATATAAATAGTTTGCATCTCTTAATCCCAAACTCCCATTCCATCCCTCCTCCTCCCACCTCCCACTTGGCAACCACAAGCCTGTTCTCTGCGTCTTATTTTATTATTTCTGACAGCATTTCCATGAGTGTTTCTACATTTTTTTGGTCTCTGTTTTTCTTTGCTAGTCTTTGCCAGCAGGGGGCTCTGTACTCTTGTCTCCAGGCATTCCCTCTATCACTTGAGGTATTTTGCTGTCCAGCTCAATGAAACTAAGCCATGCCCGTGGGGCAACCCACGATGGGCGGGTCATGGTGGAGAGATCTGACAGAATGTGGTCCACTGGAGAAGGGAATGGCAAACCGCTTCAGTATTCTTGCCTTGAGAACCCCATGAACAGTATGAAAAGGCAAAATGATAGGATACTGAAAGAGAAGCTCCCCAGGTGAGTAGGTGCCCAACAGGCTACTTGAGATCAGTGGAGAAATAACTCCAGAAAGAATGAAGGGATGGAGCCAAAGCAAAAAGAATACCCAGCTGTGGATGTGACTGGTGATAGAAGCAAGGTCCGATGCTGTAAAGAGCAATATTGCATAGGAACCTGGAATGTCAAGTCCACGAATCAAGGCAAATTGGAAGTGGTCAAACAAGAGACGGCAAGAGTGAATGTCAACATTCTAGCAATCAGTGAACTGAAATGGACTGGAATGGGTGAATTTAACTCAGATGACCATTATATCTACTACTGTGGGCAGGAATCCCTCAGAAGAAATGGAGTGGCCATCATGGTCAACAAAAAAGTCTGAAATGCAGTACTTGGATGCAATCTCAAAAACGACAGAATGATCTCTCTTCGTTTCCAAGGCAAACCATTCAATATCACAGTAATCCAATGAGTAATGCTGAAGAAGCTGAAGTTGAATGGTTCTATGAAGACCTACAAGACCTTTTAGAATTAACACCCAAAAAAGATGTCCTTTTCATTCTAGGGGACTGGAATGCAAAAGTAGGAAGTCAAGAAACACCTGGAGTAACAGGCAAATTTGGCCTTGGAATACAGAATGAAGCAGGGCAAAGACTAATAGAGTTTTACCAAGAAAATGCACTGGTCGTAACAAACACCCTCTTCCAACAACACAAGAGAAGACTCTATACATGGGCATCACCAGATGGTCAACACCGAAATCAGATTGATTACATTCTTTACAGCCAAAGATGGAGAAGCTCTATACAGTCAGCAAAAACAAGACCAGGAGCTGACTGTGGCTCAGATCATGAACTCCTTATTGCCAAATTCAGACTGAAATTGAAGAAAGTAGGGAAAACCACTAGACCATTCAGGTATGACCTAAATCAAATCCCATATGATTATACAGTGGAAGTGAGAAATAGATTTAAGGGCCTAGATCTGATAGATAGAGTGCCTGATGAACTATGGAATGAGGTTCGTGACATTGTGCAGGAGACAGGGATCAAGACCATCCCCATGGAAAAGAAATGCAAAAAAGCAAAATGGCTGTCTGGGGAGGCCTTAACAAATAGCTGTGAAAAGAAGAGAAGCAAAAAGCAAAGGAGAAAAGGAAAGATATCAACATCTGAATGCAGAGTTCCAAAGAATAGCAAGAAGAGATAAGAAAGCCTTCCTTAGTGATCAATGCAAAGAAATAGAGGAAAACAACAGAATGGGAAAGACTAGGGATCTCTTCAAGAAAATCAGAGATACCAAAGGAACATTTCATGCAAAGATGGGCTCGATAAAGGACAGAAATGGTATGGACCTAACAGAAGCAGAAGATATTAAGAAGAGATGGCAAGAATACACAGAAGAACTGTACAAAAAAGATCTTCATGACCCAGATAATCACGATGGTGTGATCACTGACCTAGAGCCAGACATTCTGGAATGTGAAGTCAAGTGGGCCTTAGAAAGCATCACTACAAACAAAGCTAGTAGAGGTGATGGAATTCCAGTTGAGCTATTCCAAATCATGAAAGATGATGCTGTGAAAGTGCTGCACTCAATATGCCAGCAAATTTGGAAAACTCAGCAGTGGCCACAGGACTGGAAAAGGTCAGTTTTCACTCTAATCCCAAAGAAAGGCAATGCCAAAGAATGCTCAAACTACCGCACAATTGCACTCATCTCACACGCTAGTAAAGTCATGCTCAAAATTCTCCAAGCCAGGCTTCAGCAATATGTGAACCGTGAACTTCCTGATGTTCAAGCTGGTTTTAGAAAAGGCAGAGGAACCAGAGATCAAATTGCCAACATCCGCTGGATCATGGAAAAAGCAAGAGAGTTCCAGAAAAACATCTCTTTCTGCTTTCGTGACTATGCCAAAGTCTTTGACTGTGTGGATCACAATAAACTGTGGAAAATTCTGAAAGAGATGGGAATACCAGACCTCCTGATCTGCCTGTTGAGAAATCTGTATGCAGGTCAGGAAGCAACAGTTAGAACTGGATATGGAACAATAGACTGGTTCCAAATAGGAAAAGGAGATCGTCAAGGCTGTATATTGTCACTCTGTTTATTTAACTTATATGCAGAGTACATCATGAGAAACGCTGGACTGGAAGAAACACCAGCTGGAATCAAGATTGCCAGGAGAAATCTCAATAACCTCAGATATACAGATGACACCACCCTTATGGCAGAAAGTGAAGAGGAACTCAAAAGCCTCTTGATGAAAGTGAAAGTGGAGAGTGAAAAAGTTGGCTTAAAGCTCAACATTCAGAAAATGAAGATCATGGCATCCGGTCCCATCAGTTGAAACAGTGGAAACAGTGTCAGACTGTATTTTTCTGGGCTCCAAAATCACTACAGATGGTGACTGCAGCCATGAAATTAAAAGACGCTTACTCCTTGGAAGGAAAGTTATGACCAACTTGGATAGCATATTCAAAAGCAAAGACATTACTTTGCCAACAAAGTTTCGTCTAGTCGAGGCTATAGTTTTTCCTGTGGTCATGTATGGATGTGAGAGTTGGACTGTGAAGAAGGCTGAGCGCCGAAGAATTGATGCTTTTGAACTGTGGTGTTGGAGAAGACTCTTGAGAGTCCCTTGGACTGCAAGGAGATCCAACCAGTCCATTCTGAAGGAGATCAGCCCTGGGATTTCTTTGGAAGGAATGATGCTAAAGCTGAAACTCCAGTACTTCGACCACCTCGTGCAAAGAGTTGACTCATTGGAAAAGACTCTGATGCTGGGAGGGATTGGGGGCAGGAGGAGAAGGGTCGACAGAGGATGAGATGGCTGGATGGCATCGCTGACTGGATGGACGTGAGTCTGAGTGAACTCCGGGAGTTGGTGATGGACAGGGAGGCCTGGCATGCTGCAATTCATGGGGTCGCAAAGAGTTGGACACGACTGAGCAACAGATCTGATCTAAAGAGGGCTGTCCCTCCCTATTCTAAGGTTGGCAAATGTGGTTACTAATCATATTACCCTATATTTAGAGTCCAAAGACCATGATGTTTGGTTTGCTAATGAGAATATTCATAAATATTTTGTAGTTAAATAATAAATCTCTTTTGGCTTCTCCAAATGCTGGGTTCTAGGTACTTAAAAATGAAAATAAGCTTGGGACTTCCCTGGTGGTACAGTGGATAAGAATCTGCCTACCAACGCAGGGGACAAGGGTTCAATCCCTGGTCCAGTAAGATTCCACATACAACTGAAGACACTACTGAGCCCGAGCTCTGGAACCCAAGAGCTGCAACTACTGAGCTCAACAGGGAAGTCACGACAACTAGAAGCCTGTGCACCACAACGAAGAGGAGCCCCCACTCACTGCAACTAGAGAAAGCTCCCACACAGCAACGAAGACCCAGCGCATCCCCCCACCAAAAAAATAATTCTAAAAAAAGAAAGAAAATAAGCCTGTCCTGTACAGGCCCTTATCTATGGAGTTTTAACTAACTGCAGTACCCTGAGCTAAATTTAAATAGATGCGAATTGCTTTTTAAAAAAAATATTCATATGCTGTCTTCCATTTACCTAATAAGAGATGCATGCTCTCAGCTAATTTCTCTGACAAATCACTGTCATAAAATGTGAGTACTCTTCCTGGCAAATAGTCCTCATGGCTGCCATTTTTTCCTCAATGGTGCATGAAAAGGAATAGAAATTCCCCTTCTGCATATAGGAAAATCATCGAGGAGGTGACTTTAGTAATTGTTCACATCACTGAGCACTCTTTGCTTAAAGTGTCAGTGCTACAGAACGAAGCTACATCCAGATGATGATGGCCCCATGAATTCAATACAACCTTGAAGGCTGAGGTCATCTCGCATCAATATGGTACATTTCATCTCTTGTTCTAGCCCTCCATTAACACCATCCATCCGCCCTCCCGCTAACATTTTGTCAAAGAAATATCCACCTCTAAGAACTGCTGTGTTGGCTGCTATTTTGAAGGATATGGCTCAAAAAGATATAATTTTTCATCTTCTTGTCCACTTGGTTGGGTGTATTAGTTACATCTTAGAGCAATACGCCATGCTGTGCTTCTACAGAGAAGAATTAGGTCTATCCCATAGCCAAAGTGGATTTTATACACAACTCACTGCATTTCACTACACAGTGAAAGAAACACTTTCTTTCACAGCAGCTGGTTCCATGTTTGCTATTTATCCATACCTTTAAGTACCACCATTACCCGCATCAACGACAGTACCTGAAGAAGATATAAGCCACGAGAGAGAGCCTGCAGGAAATCCTCCTACTTGCCAGAAAGCAACCTGTGTTTATTAACACTGAACATCAAGGAAATGCACTGAGTGGAGGACATCACTGTCTAGTTATTTTTCTAATGCAAACATATTACCTGCCCATTATAAAACTGGCATTCCTCCAGGTCTTGAAAAACCTTAACCTCATGGCTTACTCTATCAATTAGAGCACTTTGCATTACAAGTGACAGGAAATCCAATTTAAAACCATTGAAACAACAAAGTCAAAGCCTTTGGTACATCTTAACTCAAAGATCCAGAGTGAGGGTTGGTTCTAAGAAGCCTGAACCAGCAGTACAAATTATATCATTAAGGACTGGGTTTTCCTCTCTCTGTCTCTCCACGTAGTGTTGACTTCATCCTCAGCCTCTGCAACAAGGTCCTCAGTAGTTCTAGAATGCTCTAATGATGACAAGATGGCTGCAGCAGTTCCAGCACATTCCATCATATCACATCATCCAGCAGATGCAAGCAGTTCGTCAGGAACTGAGAGGATTTCTTAGAAGCATATATTCCTTGGATCTCATCAGCTGTGACTAAGATATACGACCATCACTGAACAAATAACTGGTACCTAGGAAATAAGATTGGAGCTTTCTACCCCAAAGGAAATCAAGATGTAGAATGGATTTGAGGCAGTGAAACAAAGTCTATGCAAGTATCTTACTCATGTGCATTTACCCTATCTTCTACAATTTTCATGCTACCTGACACCAAGTAAAGAAATCTTTGCTTCTCTAAACTGATAAAAATTTTTCTCCTTTCTACTCAGGAGGTCACCTTCCACAAGTTATCTCATCTACTGCCAAGGCCTTAAGTAACTTCTGTGACGATGCCTCTCAAAGTAGCACCTTCAGGCCAGACCTTTCTCTTGAATGTTAAAGAAATATGCCCAACTGTCTACTAGATATCTACATTTTTTTACTCAAAAGCAGTTGAAACTCTTCTTTTTAAAAAATCTATGTGCTTTAGGGATACATGCTAAAATATTTATAGAAGAAATGATACAATATTTGGAATTTGGTTCAAAATATTCCAGTGGAAAGAGGGGGATGTGTGAGTTTAGCTTAAATCAGATAGATGAAGTGGTTATTGTTGAAGTGAAAGTTAAGTATCCATGACATTACCTACTATTCTTTCTACTTTGCATATGTATAACACTTTTCATAAGAAATTTTAAAGGCACCTCAAACTCGACATGAATATGAAAGTTAAAATATGGTTCCAGCCATACAAATAAGACTTCAAATAACAGTGGCTTCACAGGAGAAAAAGTATTTCTCTTTTATGTAAAAATCTGATAAATCACTCCACAGTGTCAGGGGTCCAAGTTCCTTCTATCTTATTGTTTCCCTATCCCTATGGTGTTCTCTTAGACTTCATGGTCCCAGATGTAATATCATATAACATTTCAACCAACAAGAAAGAAAAGAGGAAGGGAATATGCCACTCCTTTTAAGAGTGCAACCTAGAAGTCACAAACATCACTCCCTCTCAGATCCCATTCAGTTAAGTTCAGTTCAGTTCAGTCGCTCAGTCGTGTCTGACTCTTTGCGACCCCATGAATCGCAGTACGCCAGGCCTCCCTGTCCATCGCCAACTCTTGGAGTTCACTCAGACTCATGTCCATCGAGTCGATGATGCTGTCTAGCCATCTCATCCTCTGTCGTCCCCTTCTCCTCCTGCCCTCGATCCATCCCAGCATCAGGGTCTTTTCCAATGAGTCAACTCTTCGCATGAGGTGTTGGAGAAGACTCTTGAGAGTTCCTTGGACTGCAAGGAGATTCAACCAGTCCATCCTAAAGGAGACCAGTCCTGGGTGTTCATTGCAAGGACTGATGCTGAAGCTGAAACTCCAATACTTTGGCCACCTCATGCGAAGATCCCATTACCTAGGTCTTAATAAATTAGCTGTAAGCAGGCAGGGAAATATACCGTCTTCCTGGGTAGTCATGTGCCAAACTAAAGAATTCTAATATTAAGAAAGACTTCTCTGAGGGGCATACTGAGGGGCAGTTAATAGTCTTTGGCCCATTCTGTCCCTCAAGTCACCCAAATATCCACATGCACCTTTCTTCTTATGCATTGATTTCCTTTCTAGGGGCAGAAACCACCAAAGTCCCATCTAGTTTTTGCATCCAGCTCAAAGTTCACAATCTTTGGTTAATTCTCATTCCTATTTATGACATCCACTTATAATTCCTTATAGTCTGGTAGCCTCTAAACTAAAAGAAAGTCACCTGCCTCCAATCATCCTGTTATAAATTGTAAAACAGGAATAGGATTGCCTATTATATATATATATATAGAGAGAGAGAGAGAGAGAGAGAGAGAGAGAGAGAATGAGTAAAGAGAAGAATGGGAAAGAGGGAAAGACACAGCAGCCTCTGGTTCATTCCAACCATCAAATGCTACAGATGAGTAATTGCAGAGATTCCCTGCCCTGGTATTGGAGTGAGTCCCTAGGTTATCCCATATAGCAGTTGCTATTATTGCTGCCTGGGGGATGTGGAGATCTCTCTTCTGAATCCTTGCCCTTTACTCTCCATGACCCAAATTTTACCCTATGGGAGATTCTTTCTGTCCATTCTTGTCTCTGGTTACATCTAAAATAGTCTTTGTAGAATGTGCTATACTTGGGGCTGCTTAGTTTTCAAAAGGAATATCTGTGCTACAGGCTTGGGGGCTATTGTGCACATAATTACACAGTCAAAGGTTTCTGCTAGATATTTTTAAGCTGAAGACTGATCTTTTATCAAAAAGGCATGGAAACAGATTCTCCCCTGAAGCCTCCAAAAGGAATACAGTCCTGCCAACACTTAGATTTTAGCCCAGTGAGACTCATTTCAGTCTTCTGACCTCCTGAACTCTGATTTTGGAGGTTACCTTTAATTTTCTGAGTAACATATTTAACGTATATAGCAATATAACATATAATCTGTATCTACCTTTGTCTGAAGTTTTTCAATAGATCTATCATAATGCAGAACAGAACCTTAGCACAAGCTATTGTATTCTGTATTTTGCCCCAGGCCTTCACACCAACAAAGATAATCTAATACAATGTGCTAATTTTACAATGGAGGAAGGTGACTTGCTCCAGATCGTAATTAGAAGGGATGCATTTGGTCCCTTTTTAAAAACCGTTATCAAGTTTTACAAAGTGGAGAACATAGGAGATAACACTTCCTCATTTCTTTACGTTCTTTGTTACACATTCTTCTTGGTCTCTCCAGATCCACTTTCTGCTCTCTACCCCTTTATGGTACATCTTCCACCCTCCCAGTTGGCTTCATTCAATGAGAGGCTCTACCAGGAGATCCAAGGTCAAGAGAGGAGAAATAACAGGTATTTACTGCCTAGGCTTTCTCTGCCGTGTGCCTCTACTGAAGGCTACAGCCTAGGCAAGCAGTCTTCTCTTAAAAGTTACAGATTTCTCCCTGAGCTTTAGCAACTGATGGCTCTCTTTGTCCCTTCAGGCTTGCCCTACAGTGCTTCATCATCCTTAATTAGTTTCTCTTATCCCTGCCCATGTTCTCATAAATGATTGCTCAATTAAATTCTCTATTTTCCCCAGTGAGTGCGGCATCCCTTTCCTGCTGGGTTCTGGCTGGCACATATTCCCAGAGAATTCCAAAGGAATATCTGTGTTTCTAAGGATTACCAGCTCCCCTACACCACACTGTACACATACTTTCTAATTTGAGTTGATGCTTATAAAGCATTCATCTCAGGGGCACGTATTACTAGATGCTCAATAATTGTTGGCTCTTTCCTGTTTCTTAGGTCTTCAACCTAGAACTCCATTTGAGGTAGATAGTACTAATATTATCCTTATTTTTTTCAACAGGTCTTATTGAGGTTAAGTAACTTTTGCTCAAAATGTCACAGTTGGGTCTCAAATGACAGAGCTGGGTGTCAAACCAATATCTGTTACATTGCAGGCTACCATACCACTTCTTATTACAATATGATGAAATTTTATTTACATTTGTAACACTTGTTACTACCTACTACAGTGGTCCACACACAGTAGTTGGATTAAAAATATATGTTGAGGAAATACCCTGGTGATCCAGTGGTTAGGACTTTGTGCTTTCGCTGCTGAGGGCCCAGATTCAATCCTGGTCTGGGAACTAAGATCTCTCAAGATGCAAAACAAAAAGAGAAAAAAAAATGTGTTGAATAATGGAACGAATAAATTCTACATTATGTAGAATTTATATGTAGAATTTATTTGTTCTGTTATTCAATTCTCTCTTTTTTTTGTCTTGTGTCTTGCAGAATCTTAGTTCCCAGAGCAGGGATTGAACCTTGGCCATCAGCAATGAAAACACAGAGTCTTGGGGCTTCCCTGTTGGCTCAGACAGTAAAGAATCTGCCTGCAATGCAGCAGACTTGGGTTCAGTCCCTGGATTGGGAACATCCCCTGGAGAAGGGAATGGCAACCCACTCCAGTATTCTTGCTTGGAGATTTCCATGGACAGAGGAGCCTGGTGGGTTACAGTTCATGGGGTCGCAAAGAGTTGGACAAGACTGAGTGATTAACATTAACATTATACATTTGTTTAGTTGCCATAGAAGTTGTAGGAAAAAAATAAACAGTATGATTACTAATTTTGAGCCCCATTACTCCATAAAAAGTGATTTTTGATGTTGAAAAATACTTCCATTCACATTAATATTATTGTATTTTGCTGAAGTACAATCCTTCATGTGGATTGTATATTTCTGTTTCACCTCCAGTAATTTCCAGAAACAAATCATTAAGAACACAAAGACAGGGAGAATGGCATTGAAACATGTATAATATCATATGTGAAATGAATCGCCAGTCCACGTTCAATGCATGCTCAGGGCTGGTGCACTGGGATGACCCAGAGGGAGGGTATGGGGAGGGAGGTGGAAAGGGGGTTCAGGACGGGGAACATGTGTACACCCGTGGCAGATTCATATTGATGTATGGCAAAACCAATACAATATTGTAAAGTAATTAGCCTCCAATTAAAATAAATAAATTTATATATATTTTTTTTAAAAGTGGTTTCCTAGGGCTACCTACAAATTAGTCTTAGTTTTTAAAATAAGTTTTAATATTTAATAAAAGTTATAATTAAAAAATAAAAATAAAAGCACAAAGACAAATACATTTTACAAAGCACAAAATAAGACTAATTGTAACAAACAATACACTTTAAAGTCATGGAGAGAACCTTTTATTTTTAAACATTCAGTTCAGTTCAGTTGCTCAGTCGTGTCTGACTCTGCGATCCCATGGACTGCAGCATGCCAGGCTTCCCTGTACATCACCAACTCCTGGAGCCTACTCAAACTCATGTCCATCACATCGGTGATGCCATCCAACCATCTCATCCTCTGCCATTCCCTTCTCCTCCCATCTTCAATCCCAGCATCAGGGTCTTTTCCAATGAGTTGGTTCTTCGCATCAAGGGGCCAGGCTATTGGAGTTTCAGCTTCAGCATGAAGCTTCCAATGAATATTCAGGACTGATTTCCTTTAGGATGGACTGGTTGGATCTCCTTGCAGTCCAAGGGATTCTCAAGAGTCTTCTCCAACACCACAGTTCCAAAGCATCAATTCTTCAGTACTCAGTTTTCTTTATAGTCCAACTGTCACATCTGTACATGACTATTGGAAAAACGATAGCTTTGACTAGACGGACCTTTGTTGGTAAAGTAATGTCTCTGCTTTTTCATATGCTGTCTAGGTTGGTCATATCTTTTCCTCCAAGGAGCAAGTGTCTTTTAATTTCATGGCTGCAGTCACCATCTGCAGTGATTCTGGAGCCCCCCAAAATGACGTCTCTCACCGTTTCCATTGTTTCCCCATCTATTTGCCATGAAGTGATGGGGTCAGATGCCATGATGTTAGTTTTCTGAATGTTGAGGTTTAAGCCAACTTTTTCACTCTCCTCTTTCACTTTCATCAAGAGGCTCTTTAGTTCTTCTTCACTTTCTGCCATAAGAGTGGTGTCATCTGCATATGTGAGGTTATTGGTATTTCTCCAGGCAGTCTTGATTTCAGCTGGTGCTTCTTCAAGCCCAGCGTTTCTCATGATGTACTCTGCATATAAGTTAAATAAGCAGGGTGACAATATACAGCCTTGACGAACTCATTTTCCTATTTGGAAAGAGTCTGTTGTTCCATGTCCAGTTCTAACTGTTGCTTCCTGACCTCCATACAGGTTTCTCAAGAGGCAAGTCAAGTGGTCTGGTATTCTCATCTCTTTCAGAATTTTCCACAGTTTATTGTGATCCACACAATCAAAGGCTTTGGCATAGTCAATAAAGTAGAAATAGATGCTTTTTCTGGAACTCTTGCTTTTGTGATGATCCAGCAGATGTTGGCAATTTGATCTCTGGTTCCTCTGCCTTTTCTAAAACCAGCTTGAACATCTGGAAGTTCACGATTCAAGTATTGCTGAAGCCTGGCTTGGAGAATTTTGAGCATTGCTTTGCTAGCATGTGAGATGAGTGCAATTGTGGGGCAATTTGAGCATTCTTTGTCATTGCCTTTCTTTGGGATTGGAATGAAAACTGACCTTTTCTAGTCCTGCGGCCACTGCTGAGTTTTCCAAATTTGCTGGCATATTGAGTGTAGCACTTTCACAGCATCATCTTTCAGGATTTGAAATAGCTCAACTGGAATTCCATCACCTCCACTAGCTTTGTTTGTAATGATGCTTCCTAAGGCCCACTTGACTTCACATTCCAGGATGTCTGGCTTAGGTGAGTGATCACACTATCATGATTATCTGGGTCATGAAGATCTCTTTTGTACAGTTCTTCTGTATATTCTTGCTACCTCTTCTTAATATCTTCTGCTTCTGTTAAGTCCATACCGTTTCTGTCCTTTATTGAGCCCATCTTTGCATGAAATGTTCCCTTGGTATCTCTAATTTTCTTGAAGAGATCTCTAGTCTTTCCCAAACTATTGTTTTCCTCTATTTCTTTGTATTGATCGCAGAGGAAGTCTTTCTTATCTCTCCCTGCTATTCCTTGGAACTCTGCATTCAAATGGGTATATCTTTCCTTTTCTCCTTTGCTTTTCTCTTCTCTTCTTTTCACAGCTATTTGTAAGGCCTCCTCAGACAGCCATTTTGCTTTTTTGCATTTCTTTTCCATGGGGATGGTCTTGATACCTGTCTCTTGTATAATGTCAGGAACCTCCGTCCATAGTTCATCAGGCACTCTGTCTATCAGATCTAGTCCCTTAAATCTATTTCTCAGTTCCACTGTATAATCGTTAGGGATTTGACTTAGGTCATACCTGAATCAAATCATACCAGGTCATACCTGGTCCAGTGGTTTTCCCCACGTTCTTCAATTTAAGTCTGATGTCAATATAACATGTCTCAATAAAATAATATTTATATTTTCATATTTTATGGCTGCATGTTTTAAAATATACTAATAGGGGTAGGTATTTTTAAAAGTTTGGGGACCATAGGGCTAAACTATGACCTGTAGTATGTTAGAACCAAAATCATGTTTCTGTAGAGGTCATGGCCTTGACTTATTTGGGGTAAGTATGAATGATAGCCTGTGTTAAGTATTTATGGACTGGATTTGCTGTCTCCAACCATCAGGTTTTTGTCTATGTGATGTCATTCAATAAGAGGAATGTGTTAGATAACAAGTGGAGTGTCCGCTTGGTTCAAAACAACCATCTTTCACTCACAAGTCTCCACACTTCCCTAACTCACACAGTAGAAATTGTAAGCCAAGTTGTTACTCTGGGACCCCACTGCCTTAGACAAACTTGGCTGGACTAGGAGTAGACTTCTATTACAGCTGTGCTAAACAGTTGCTTTCTCCTTAGGTTTTATAATTGAAACTAAGACAGATGGCCATTTTCTTGAATAGTGGTTATTTGAATTCTGCAGCTGAGGTTGCCAATGTTGCAAGACCATGTGCGTGGAAAAGGAGAGAAGGTTCTTCCATACAGAGAAAAAGCAGATGTATAGGGAATCTTAGAATACGATCTCTCTTCTAATCCCTTTGCTAATCTTATATATTTTAATTTTATATTATTTATATTATTAGAGTGATGAGATTGTGGAAAGGGGGTCATAAAGAGAGCATGTGGGCAGCCTCGAGGAGACGGATAAAGCAAGAAAATGAATTTTCCTCTAGAGCAGGGTCCTCAACTCCTGGGCAACATCAACTCCTGGGCAACAGACAGGTACCAGTCTGTTACCTGTCAGAAACTGTGCTGCACGCAGCAGGTGAGCAGTGGGAGAGTGAGGGAAGCTTCATCTGTACTTACAGCCGTGCCCCCGCGCTCGTATTACATCATTCTCACAATGTAATAGTAATAACGGGCACAATGAAAGCAATGTGCTTGAATCATCCTGAGCCATCCCTGTCCCACCCCCACCACACACACTGTCTTCAACAAAACCAGTCCCTGACGCCAAAAAGATTGGGGAACGCTGCTCTAGAGCCTTCTGGAATGCAGGTCTCCCAACACCTTGATTTTAGCCCAGTGAGATATATTTTAGACTTCTGATCTTCAAAACTGTAAGATAAGATACTTGCATTGCTTCAAGTCACTCAATGTATGGTAACTTGTTACAGCAGCAATAGGAAACGAATGCAGGTGGGCCAGTAGGAAACTCCTCTACGATATTTAATACACGATTGTCAGAAGGTACCTTGAACTTTCAGAGAATTCTCTGTATCTTTAAACAACAGAAATTTAGAACTGAGAGGGACCTTCATGGAGAATTTGAGGGAAAGGACTTGTCTAAGGTTACTTGGCTAATCAGTTGTAAAGCCAGTACAAGAACCCAAGTCTCCTATCTTTCATCTATGTACAATAACAACTGTAACATGCCTAACAAAGAGACTGTTATGTAGAAGATACTCAATAAGCCACAGAGTTTGTCACTGCTGTCATTATTATTATGTATTTTCCTTTGTAATTCACTACAATGCCATTTTGTGGCCAAATAAGGAAGTACCCTGGAACAACATTTTTAAATCATCGAAAAGTTGGGGGAATGTGAGACGCAAATTACTGGGTGTAAGATAGGCTCAAGGATATATTTTAAAGCACACGGAATATAGCCAATACTTTGTAATAATTGTAAATGGGAAGTAACCTTTAAAAGCTGCATATAAAAATTCCCTGGCAGTTCAGTGGTTAGGATGCCACACTTTCACTGCCAAGGATAAGGGTTCAATCTCTGGTCGGGGAACTAAGATTCTGCAAGCCACTCAGCATGGCCAAAAAAATTAAAATTAAGAAAACAAAACTGTATAAAAATTATTTTTAAAAATAAAATAATCAAAAAGCTAACCAAGAAGTGAGTTAGGAATTACCTGACCAAGAAGCAGAAGGGAATAGTGTCTATACATTCATAGTGCTTTTGTCCTAGGGGGCATTTTAATTTAATTTTTGTTTCTTTCTTTTTTTCTTTATTTCTTCTTTTTAAAAAATTTTTAATTTTTTAAAACTTTTTAATTTATGTTGGAGTATAACCAATTAACAATGTTATGACAGTTTCAGGTGCACAGCAGGAGCAACTCAGCCATGTATATATATATATATATATATATGTGTGTGTGTGTGTGTGTGTGTGTGTGTATTCATTCTCCCCTGGGGGACATTTTTAGATTCAAAAGAGATGACCGAGAGGTTGAACCCCACTTTTGACAACTAGAAGAACAAAATATGGAGTCTTGGATCTGTCAAAAGTGTAATTCTGGACCCGTCAATAGCGGGTGATTTTCGGGACTTCCCTGGTGTCCAGTGGTTGGGGATCTGCCTTGCAGTGCAGAGGACGAGGGTTTAATCCCTGGTTAAGGAGCTGAGATTCTACATGCTATGAAGGAACTAAGCCTTTGTGCTGCAATTATGTGCACCAACCTGATGCAGCCAAATAAATAAATATATATATATGTATTTAAAGTGATGATTTTGGTATACCACATTTTGGGCTGGGCTTCACAAGGGCAGTACCCTGGGAAGTAAAGGCCAGCCAAACTAAAGCAGTCTCCCCAAGGTCCCCAGTCACCTGGGTTAGGGTGATCCTGTTTGTTGGTACTGCAACATGCCTCAAAGAAAATGAAAATCATCTTCCAATCATGGAAGAAAATCATATACATCTCACATTATTTCTTCAAATGTTTCAATTATGATGCCCAGCTTACAGTCAGGTAACAAGACAACATGAGTGAGAATCAGCACAATGAAGAATAACTAGAACAATGAAGCAATAACAGATACAACAAGACTCCAGATTATGGAGTTATCAGAGACCAAAACCGTATACCAGTGATGCCTACTATATACAAAGAGACAAAACCTAAGATTGACAGTTTGAGCAAAAAAAAAAAAAAAAAAAATCTGATGCCATTAAAATGAACCTAAGTTTTAAAAAGAATCAAACAGAAGTTCTAGAACCTAAAATTAAAAAAAAAAAAAAATAAATAAATTACAGTTCAGTAGATGAATTTAACACTATAGGAGAAAGAATTAGTAACCCAGAAGAAAAGGAAAAAGCTATTCAAAATGAAGCATAGGGAGATACAGATGTATAAAAGAGAGAAGGTAAGAGAAATAGTGGATAGAAAAGATCTAACAAACATTTAAATGGAGTTATATGAGAGAAGAAAGAGTGGGGCAGAAACAATATTAAAATAGGTAATATCTGAGAATTTTTCAAAACTCACGAAAGGCATCAATCAATATATTCAAAAGGCCCAATGAATTCAAGGCGTCATAAATAAAAAGAAATACACCTCCAGACATACATAGTAAAAGGGCGGAAAACCAAAGTCTAACAGAAAGAAAATCTTTAAAGCAGCCAAAGGGGGAAAAAACTCCAATGACCTTCAAAATAACAGTCACACTAAGAGCTGTTTCACAGGTAGCAATAGAAGTCAGAATCTTGAAATGATTTTTAAGTGTCCTGAAAGAACAGAAACTACTTTTATCCTCATGGTCTCCTCAGATTCTTGACTTGCTCTTTCACTTGTTAGGACTCTTGTAATTCCTTTGGGCCAACCCCAGGAAATCCAGAATTCAAGGTTCTTGTTTCAAGGTCCGTAACTTAATCATATCTGCAAAGTCTGTTTTGGAATATAAGGTAACATAGTCCCAGATTTTAGGAACTGGGATGTGGACCTCTATGACAGGCATTATTGTACCTACCGCATTACCAGTCTAAAAAGTGCTCTTGCCTTTTATGAGGAGTGGTTCTTTTTTCCTATAAAGCCCTTTGGAAAAAGGGGAAACCAAGTGTTTCCAAGAAGCAAAAGTGGATAGGCATTTTTTTGTACATTAAACCACTATCAACCTTCAACCTTGATGTGGTAAACATTACCACCCCAATTTTAAAGATTCTGAGATTGAACCTGAGAGCCCGTAGGTATCTTGACTGAGGTCATCTAGCTGGTAAAGTAACTGACTAGAAATTTGTATCCAGATCACCATACCTGTCTATAAAACTTCAATGAACCAAGGTTTTCCACCATATCAAGTACAGTTATTACTTTTGCTTACCATTGTATCAGTAATTTCTGGGCAGGATGTATCTTATAAACACACTCTAACTTGGTGGGTTTTTAAAAGGATGAAAAAGAATAGGAGGAGGTTTCAAACTGGAGAGACTAAGGCGATGGCACCCTACTGCAGTACTCTTGCCTGGAAAATCCCATGGACAGAGGAGTCTAGTGGGCTGCAGTCCATGGGGTCGCGAAGAGTCGGACACCACTGAGCAACTTCACTTTCATGCATTGGAGAAGGAAATGGCAGCCCACTCCAGTGTTCTTGCCTGGAGAATCCCAGGGACGGGGGCGCCTGGTGGGCTGCCGTCTATGGGGTCACACAGAGTCGGACACGACTGACGCGACTTAGCAGCAGCAGCGGCAGTCTCCACTTGGGGCTTCTCAAGTGGCTAGTGGTAAAGAACCCCAGAAGGGATATGCTCCAAGACCCCTAGTGGATGCCTGAAACTGCTGCTGCTGCTGCTAAGTCGCTTCAGTCGTGTCCGACTCTGTGTGACCCCTGAGACGGCAGCCCACCAGGCTCCCCGGTCCCTGGGATTCTCCAGGCAAGAACACTGGAGTGGGTTGCCATTTCCTTCTCCAATGCATGAAAGTGAAAAGTGAAAGTGAAGTCGCTCAGTCGTGTCCGACTCTTAGCGACCCCATGGACTGCAGCCTACCAGGCTCTTCGGTCCATGGGATTTTCACACGCTGCAGTAGTACCCAAAGCTAAATAGACCATGTCTTTTTTCTGGACTAACAGGTAGTGTATAAAAGGTGCTAGACAAAAAGATGATTCATTTCCAGGGATGGTTGGTGTAGGATGGCTAAAGATTTCTTGGATGCAACCCAGAACTATAGCTACTTAAAACTTAGAAACTATTTCTGGAATTTTCCATTTGACATTTTTGGACTGCAGTTGACCCCAGGCAACTGAAACTCTCTTTCAGGACAGACTACTACATTGGCTGGCAAACGCTTTTTTATTAACCACGTGACTCCTGTTAAGCCGCTTAAGATTCTTTAGGCCTCAGTTCCCTTTATCATCTGTAAAATGAGATGTTTGGACCTAAAGTCATCTTTTCTAGTTCCCTTCCTTCTCCGACATTCTATGAGTATAAGAGAGGAGTCCCCTCGTCTGAAGATACCTCCACTTTATGGGGCGGGCCCAACGGTGACCGCATTCAAGTTTGAGACATTTAAACTATCCCACGAACAACCAACTGCAGCTCAAGGAGGTTAAAAATGACGGGCGATGAAAAGGGGGCGGGGGGAGGAGATGAAAGAAGACGATGCAGAAGATACAAATGGAAAGATAAACGGTATGCAAATGACATAAGTAGCATGCAAATAACTCAAGAAAACCATCAACCGGTAACTAGCATTTACGAGGCAGACGAAATTCTGCTGGTCTTTTGAGGATGCAGAGGTAAGACATCCTCTGGAGGCGCTCACGGAAAGCCGGGCTACACTTTTGGTGTTTCATCTAGACATAAAACTTCCATCTCCCTAAAAGCCCTGGCTGTGAGAAACGTAAGAAAAACTGAGAAATGAAAATATCACAAAATGCTTAAGTGTGCCAAAGACAACGTGGAAACTGTCTGGAGACAACTGGGACCACCCCCGCCCCGCCCCCCAAGCCTAATCCAGACACACAAAAGAAACCGCCAGCGCCTTCGGAAACGCAGTTTTCTGTTCTCCGCCAGCCAAGCAAGCGGTGGCGGAGACCCGCGCCCCCGGCTGCCCCCGCCTCGGCCCTCGGGCCTCGGAAGTGACGCAGCGCGCCCCGCCCCCGCCGCTAGATCCGCTGCTGCTGCCGCGGCGGGCGGACCTGCAAGAGGCGGCGGCGGCGGCCGAGGCCGAGGGAAGATGGCGGACGGTGTGGACCATATAGACATTTACGCGGATGTGGGCGAAGAGTTCAACCAGGTACGTGTGGGCCCGGGCTCACGCCGCCGAAGTGGGCGGTGCTGCGGCCGGGACGCGGACCTCGGGCCCGCTGCGGGCCACGAGCCGGCGCGGCTGCAGACCGTGCGCCCTTGGCGCCTGTGGGCCGCGCCGCCCGATCCCGGCGCAGCGCCCGCCTCGCCCCTCGTTCTACCGCGTCGTTTCGTGGGCGGCGGGCGCCGCCACCCTCCGCGGGGCCCCGAGCGCGGACGCCGGCCACTCTGCAGCCGCCGCCGGCTCCTCCCTCGCCGCCGCCTCGCTCCCCATTGTTGGAGGCCGGCGGGCGCTTCCCGCCTCGCTAGGCCCGGGCGGCGGGGCGGCGTGTGCGCGGCGGGGAGAACGGGCCGCCCCTGCGCCCCCACCCCCGCGGCTAGGTGGAGGAGGAAGCCCAGCGGGGCGCGCGCCGGCCTTCTCCTTGCCCCCGGCCCTGCCGCTCGGGCTCCGATTCCTTCGGTCGGTCCATTTTGTGTCTCTGTCGTCACTCGGTCGCCTCATGGAAGGCCGTGTTCACGGCCCTTTGTATCCCGCGCGCCCAGCTTCCTGAGCTCCCCTGCCCACGTTTGCTACAGGTTTCGGCGTGGCGCCGTCCCTCTCCTTCTCTCACTCTTTGGGAAGACGGCTTCGGTGCGGGCACGTTTGCAACAAGTCCTTTGACTTTCGGACCCATGGATCGTGTTTTGAAAGTCGGTGCACTGGCCCTACCTCGGTGGTCGAGGGCTTGCAGTGCCTCCGGGGCCCAGTCGTTCTCGGTCTTTGTGATGAAAATATCAGTGAAGATAGGTGGCCCGGGCCCAAAGGAAGACTTGGAAGCGCGAGGGTTGGATGGAACAAAAAAGATGGTAGCTCACCAAGAGAAGAGATCAGAATAGTGATTAAAGAATCTCACCCAAAATTCACATGGTGTTTGTTAGTTTTGTAGCTGTTTCCCGATTTCCGAAAGCAAAATGTTTACTGTTCTCCGAGGGGTTTGGAAAGGCTGGAGAAAGTGAGAATGCAAGGTTTTTCCGGTATCTCATAGGCCACAGTTGCCTAGAAAGACTAGCCGCGGAGCTATGATGTCTGATGTTGTGCATCCTTGCAAAAGGTTGTTACTAGAGCAGTGACGTTTAAGCTGTAAGCATTCTGGTCACATCTACTGTCTTTTATATAGTAACACATTTAAAAAAAGCAAATTGTGTTTAACTGCAGTGTTCCTAATAGCTTTCTTACATTTTCCAGGTCCATGTGAGAAGCTTAGTAAAATTCTGGTTAATGTGTTTTTGTGGGGTTTTTACCTCTCCGTTAAGGATTTTATTTGTGCAAGGAGTTTAAGGATTTTTTTAAATAGGGAAAACTAGAAATCCGGTTTTTTTTTTTTTTTTTGAGGGATGATGGTGCCCTGTTGTTTAAATATTAGAAGAAAAGTTCAATTAGCTTTAAATGTTTTCTACTCCGTTAAAAAAGAGAGTATATTTAAACGTAACTCATTGTTATCAAATGTTAAGTTTTAAAATCTTTATTGTGTTGCGCTTAAATTTTTTTTTGCTATGCCTGAGTTGTGTCAGTGACAATTTAGAAAGTTACCTTGAGTGCTAAACACAGTCGGATTCTAATGCTTTTTTTAAGATCAGTAAACAAAGACCTCTGGGAAATTTCTTTTCCTTTTATTTATCAAATGAGTGTAACATTCCATCGACAGGAGGTCCGTACCTGCAAGTAAAAAAACAAATGTTCAAGGCAGTCTTCATTAGCTCTCTTCAAGAAAATATATTTCCTTTTGTCTTTCTAGTCACAGTAAAGGAAGAGCTGGACTACAATTTTAGAAGTTGAGCATTGTTCACAACCTTTTAATGAAATAACTTTTTAGGCTTTTGCATACTTAATGTGGGATGGGCATTTTTGTCATCTGTATAGCTGGATGGAGTGATACTTGCTTATCCCTGTGCACCAGCTAGTGCTGACCGAACAGGAGTTAAGAAGAGATTAAAATTTGGTAGCCCTGATGAACTGCTTAATAGGGTTCTTTCAAAAATAACATTTTGTGGATTTTACCTATAGCATTATATTGCACATGTATTTGAATGGTTTTTACCTCTAGGATCTTTATACTTTTGAATCAATTAATGGCATTAAATAGAGGGTTTGTTTTTGTTATTATTTTGGGTATCACTGGCCTTTGTAATCTACTGCTTGCTGTGATAATTCCTGTTCACAATATGGCCATAAATAGATAGTTGATGGTTTTTTAAGGTACATTCTTAATTTTTAAAAATGTTACTAGTATTGAAATATTTACCTGAAATTTTATCAAAATTAGAAGCAACTACAAAATTGTTGGTTGATTTAATTTGCATTCTTATTAGCTGGTGACATTACTTCTATTGGTTGCTAAACTGACTTTATTTTGTTGTAGTTGAGTAGAATGTTTTGCTAAGTATAACGGGTTTTATTTCGGCTTCTAAACTGTTGTAAACATTTAAAAAATCTCTTCATTGTGAGCTGTAGTTTTAATTGCATTGTATACTTCGAAATTCTTTGTAATATATGTGTTTTTTATTTTTTCTGTTTTAAATAATTATACTTGTATGATGTTTATTTCATGTATATACTTTGGTAAAGAGCAGTGTAAACCTATTTCAAAAAGTGAGACATTCAATTGTCTTAGAAACTGTAATTTGGAGATGGTGTGAGAAAAAAGTTATTGAAGCTATAGAACAGCTCCTTTCTTCACCAGATGAATTTAGAATGAAGAATAAAATTGGAGAAGGGAAGAATGCACAAGGGCCTCAGTTATCCTTTATAGCTGCTCTTTAGTTCTTAAATTGAAGATCTTTGGATGGAACCAAATTGAGAACAGTTGCTCAAGTGAAAGAATTTGAACTCCTTCCAAACCTCTATATTACTTGGATTTGGAGTTGAAAAGAAAGCTGTTGGTTTCAGTCTCTCACTGAATTGATAGTGTGTATCAGTGCAGTTTGAACTGGAATTTGTACTTCAAGGTAGTAGTTACTAGTCTCATATTTAATAATTACAGACTTTTATTTTGACCTAAACTAAACTAAATTTATTTTAACTCAGTTCAGTATTTTATATGCCAGCAAGGTAGGGCTTCCCTGGTGGCTCGGAAGTTAAAGCGTCTGCCTGCAATGCGGGAGACCAGAGTTCGATCCCTGGGTCAGGAAGGTCTCCTGGAGAAGGAAATGACAACCCACTCCAGTATTCGTGCCTGGAGAATCCCATGGAAGGAGGAGCCTGGTGGTCTACAGTCCACAGGGTCTCAAAGAGTGGACAGACTGAGGGATGTTCACTTTCACTTTCAAGGAAGGATACAAAGTATATATAGTGTCTAGACTAAGTGCACTGTAGTGGGATTACATAAAAGATATGACACACTGACAGGTCATGTGTTACAGAAACCACTCTTCTATGTCTGTCTGTATGTGTAAACTTTTGTTGGCAGAGGAGAGGAGAGGGAAGTCAAATTCTGAACTTCAGGAAAGCTTATCCTGGGTGCACTGAAGTAGTGTGTATTTTGCTTGTTTGGGGAGCAAAGCCCTTCATGTAGAATGTAGTTTTTGATGTACCTGGTGGTAGGTCACTGAGAGCAGTGCTCATTCAGTGATCTGACATTCAGACTTTAAAATGAAAATGTATGTAGATAGCGGGAAAAAATTCGTTCGGAAGTTACAGACGTAGACATCCTTATAAATGTACTTGTCTTTATATCATGACTCATTATACTTTACATTGAGTTATTGTGTGTCTACTATAGCCAATGTTTAGCTAATTTTGGAAAATAAGTTTTATTAGGCAAATATCTGTGAAATCTTATTTCTACCAAATTTATATTGAATAGAGAACCCTTTAAGATAAGGCATGTAAGATGGAAACTGAAGTAGGTAAAGACTGATTCAGAAACTTGGGTAGAAATGTTTAGGGGGGCTGTAACTCTTAATTATTTTATTATTTATAAGTAGTTCATTCTGTTGTTCACTTTGTGATTTATGTGCCATATTTGTAGTACCAAATTGGCTTCCTTACCATTAGTTGAGCTTTTAACAGGGATTGGAAACTGATTTTAATATCTACTTGAAATGTAAACAAAATCAGAAACTGAAATATTTTCTAAAAAGATAGGTATGTATTAGATTATCTGTTTTGTGGATTTTGTGGGTTAGTGTATTCTTTTCCATGGTATAGAAAACATTTTATAAGTGCAAACTTGTATTTTGCTTGTATTTCTCTAAATGGAATTTTTTTTTTTCCAATAGAGGAACTTTGAACAAGTGGCCTTTGCTGTGACATTAGTGGTGGTAACATAATGCAGGAGTGGCATTAATACAGTTTTAGGAACACCAAAAGTAGTGTTGTGCCTGTCAGGAAGAGTGAAGGTTACAGGACAACTATCACAGTCTTCCCAGTAATGTACAGAATATCTGACATTAAAATTACATGGGAGGTGATTAACAAAAGTATGTCCCTCTTCAGAGCAAGGGCATGGTGATAATGAAAAAAAGGTTGAGAAACATTGCTTTTAAGAGGAGCTGATTGAAATTTGGTTATTTTACTATCTGTCTTAATTTGAGTGTTGTCTCTGACCTGGCTACAGCTACTCATTTGTCTGAGGAACATGAATGATCTTGAGATGCAGAATCTTGAAAGGCTACCTTGCCTTTAAAATAATTATTGTAATTAAATGTAGAAAATGAAATAACTTAGTGGATTTTTTTAACAAACCCTAAGAGCTGTTGCCTACTGGAAGTTAAATATAGTGTATAGTTCTATTGGTTATTAGTTGCTATGAACAAATTGGGCAATATTTGTAATCTAAAATAATTAGAGGGGTAATATTGATTATTTTTTGTTTTTGAGTACCTTTAAAATTTCCCAATGGTAATAATTGAAAAGACTGCATATAGAACTTGACACTGTTGACTGTTATTCTTTGACAAAGTTTGTCCAAATAGACTCTCAGAGCTCACCTTCTTTGTATGTGATCTGTGGTGGTGGTGGTGGTGTTTAGTCCCTAAGTCATGCCCAACTCTTTTGGGACCCTGTAGATTGTAGCCTGCCAGGCTCCTCTGTCCATGGTATTCTCCAGGCAAGAATACTGGAGTGGGTTGCCATTTCCTTCTGGGGATCCTCCCGAACCAGGGATCGAACCTGGGTCTCCTGCATTGCAGGCAGTTTCTTTACCACTGAGCCACCAGGGAAGCCCTGACTTGTGATACTCATTTTACATAATTTTAGAATGTGCATGTTTTCCCCCTTTTAGAGTGGGAACAGAAAGTAGGATGTGTTCTGTATATAATTATTTTTTTAATCTGGAGGATAGGTGTGATATGGTGAAGTTGAAAAGGAAGGTTACTGATATTACAGAAGAGTGTGTGTTTTAAGTTGCCTCTTAGTAATGGTGGTAATGTATTCAAATTCATTAATATTTTTTCACCAAGTCCAAATGCATACCATGGGGCTAAAAGTATAGGCTGTGGCCTTGGAACTGAGCGAAGCTAACTAGTCTACTTGGAAATCAAACCCCAGGACTGTGGTCTCAGTTAGCATCATATTTCAATCAGTTGGAAGCAGTCCAACTACCAGACCAAGTGACTGATATTAAATATTGGTAGAATCATATCAGTATGGAAAATTGATTAGTATCAACACAGGAATTCAGGGATGGACAAAAATAGTAAGTTGTGACTCACCAGGTTAGTGTAGCTGCAGTTATTATGCCTGTAAATTATTGTCGACTTATGTGAACATTTTCCTAGATTTATAACTAGTGAAAAGTCAAATAATATTTCATCAAAGTATAGATTGAAATACTTTTAGTGCTACTATTAATAACCCTTGCATTCTGTTTTACTCTCCCTCAAACCATATATTGTGATTATAGTCTCTGCAGAGGAGGATGGAAACACAACTCCTTTTGAATAATAGTAACAATAATTTACTTGATGTGCAAAACTGGATTGCGAACGATTTCAAAGTGCCTGCTACCCCTTGTGGGAAACTTTGGTATCTTAAGTGTGTGGAATCAACTGCTGCAGCCGTGCCACCTGAAGCTTTAGCTACACTGAAACTTCTTAACAAAACTCAACCTTCTTTTTTCTAATTTTTACTATCACTGTTTTTTTCTAATTTTTTTTTCTTTTTTCTAATTTTTACTGTCACTATCACAATTTTTACTATCATGTTCCTTGGTTTCAAAAAACTCAGTTCTCAAAGGTTATTTTGGTACTGCTGTGGAAAGAAAATTATGGCATTATTCAGTGATTTGTGGTCTTAGTTTCTGCCCATTGCTAAAGAGGGCTTTCTTCTCTGACGTACCTTAAGATTTTGTCCCTTAATAAATAAGTTACATACATTCAGCCTCATAACAATATTGTTATGTAGAGATTCTGTTGCATTATCAGCGAATTGGATAACTTCATTATGCAGAAGATTACCTGATATGCTATGTGTTATGAACTGATAAGTGGTATATTTCCCCTTCTAGATTTTTTTTTTCTTTTCCTGTTTCTTTAAAAAAAAATCTTTTTCTGGCTTCCTTCTGAATAGCAAAACAAGAACCATGTTCCCTTGGGACTCTTATTATAACAGTATTTTGTTGATCTGTTCATAGTCATATTATTCATGCCTTTTTTCAATGTCATTCTTTATCCATAAAATGGTTAGTTCCTAAAACTATTAGTTTCTCCTTATCTACCATTTGTATTCATTCTTACTGAATTGTAATAATGGAGAAGATAAGAATTATATTCGTTTTCTAAGCGTAATTGCCTTTCTTTTATTACCTTGACAGAGGAGCCTGGTAGGCTACAGTCCATGGCCTCGCAAAGAGTCAGACATGACTGAGTGACTTCACTTTCACTTTTCAGAATGAAGTAGTTCACATCCATTTAGATACTTTGTGGTGGAAAGGAAGATAAAAATAGAGCTTTTCCTCTGTTACTGGCTAGTCAAGCCAGTGGCCCAGTAACTGTTACCAAAGGCAATTTAAATGATGCTCAGTGTTCTGCCACTACCTGCATTTCATTTTTATTGTGCTTATTTACAGGTTGAACCCTATTTTTCTATTTTTCTCCTGTTCACATATTTGCTTATTATTCATTTTCCTTTTACTTGCATATTACTTAGGCATGTAAGTGGCATCTCCTAGCCTTGTTTTAATTCTGCTGGTGACACTTGATGGCAAAACTTTACTAGATTCTTCCGTGTTCATGTCCCTTTTCTCTTGACCATGTAGATGTTTTGCTAATTGACTATATATCTAAGAAGTCAGGTAAGCATTAACTCTTTGTTGACTGAGAATAATAAAACTTAATATAGATACTAATTTGGATAGTTTAACCTGTATTTTCTCTTTCCCTTGTTCATTTATTGTGACATATAGAATCATTACATAGCCATATTTCTTTATCCCTTTCCTGTGGCTTAGCTTACTATGCTTTTTCTAAAACTAACAGCTTCCACAGAATTGGGAAGGATGATCCTGAATACTATAGAAAATAATAGTTGTATTTTTCTGCAGTTAAAAATATTATTAAAGATTCATAATGGCTCTGATTTCTGTTTGTGATATTTTTGTATTGAAAATTTGTAGTCAGTGTTGTTACTTTGAGTATTTCGCTTCCATGAAAAGTTCATTATTTTATTTTGTCTACATGTTATTCTGTTCCTAGAGGAACATTAGTTCTTATAATAAGTATCAGTGGGGAAATAGGATTCATTGTATAGAAATTCACTTTATAGGCACTGTTCAAGAAGTGCCGTAAAGTGAAAGATTTGTACTGAGATCTTTGACCTATGTCTTCTACCAAATTTTTAAAAGAAAATTGTTGAATAAATTTGCATTCACATCTGTTTTAGAAGTCGTCTGACTATTGTATAATCTAGAACATTATTTCTGTATCTCAGGAAGCTGAATATGGTGGGCATGATCAGATAGATTTGTATGATGATGTCATCTCTCCATCTGCAAATAATGGAGATGCCCCGGAAGATCGGGATTACATGGATACTCTCCCACCAACTGTTGGTGATGACGTGGGTAAAGGAGCAGCACCAAATGTTGTCTATACATATACGGGAAAGAGAATTGCATTGTATATTGGGAATCTAACATGGGTAAGTGACTTGATTTGAATTAAATCCTTGGTGATTGATTTCAAACTATTCCAGTAGTTAATTTTTTCTCCAGTATATAAAATAAGAATTTCAAGTTATTAAATTGGTTCTAGATGCTTCGTTATGCACCAAGGGGGGGACATGCATGTACCTTTTAAATATAGTAAGTACCAGAATCTTCTAGTTCTGAATTTTGTAGACATTCAACTTGTTTTGGTAGAGATTCCAGTTAAATGTAGTTCAATTATTTTATCTTTTACTACTCCTACACTTCAGCTATCTCAGTTTACAAAGGAAAATGCTCACATAAAGGCTCAAACCAGGATTCAGTAATGTAGGAGAGAAAGATACACAATATAATTCTTGTTTTTAAGAGTTTTCATTATTCAAACCATAATTACACACATACTGAATTTCATTTTTGCCCTTAAATTTGAAATCTGATTTACAGAAATACTGCTATTATACATTGTATTTTAATTTGGTTTATGATACTACAGTAGTAGTAAACCTACAGGTTTATTGATTGGAGTTTCATTAGCTGAATGTTTAGTAGTAGTATTATCTGTGTTTTATTAGCATTGAATCTTAAATATTTACTAAAATAGTCCGGTAGAGTTTTTGCATTTCTATTTAAAAACGTTTATTACACATACTTGAAAATTTAAAAATTGCCTAGAAATCAGTTGTTACTGTACATTTCCTTAATAGTATTTTATTTTAAATGTTTGCATATTTAAAAAGCTGGCCAATCTCCCATCATCTGAGCAATTTTTATAATGTTGGAGACAGTTGTATTGTAGATAAAAAGAGTGTGGTTGCTGAGGAAGACTGAGTCTTGGCTCCTACATATGTTTTATAACCTTGGACAACTTCTTTAACCTCTCTATTGCATAGAGTGTAAAATAGGAATTATATGTAAAATGGGACTTCTGTGTTTTGAGAATTAAATATTTGGTAAAAGGGTATGGTAGGCACTGAATACACATTAGGATTTTGTTTTGTATACTTAGAAACATAAGGTGGAGTTTATTTCCCCAAATAATTTCTTTTAAGAAAAAAAGCGGCAGGTGAGATTGGTTTATTGAAAATTTAAAGTCACAGCAGTTGAAAGCTGGAAGAGACCAAAAACTCATTAAGGGTTTTCTTTTTTTAATTCTATATTCTCTCTGAGGGTATGTACCTTCTATTTCCAAAACTCTTATCAAGGGACGAAAGTATGTCTTCAGGTGCTTTTGTGCTATTTAAAAATTGGAGACTGACTGGCGGTAATTGTACATAGTTTGCACTAAGGATTAATTTTGTCTGTCCTGAGTTTACCCTTACAAACTAAATTGAAACAATAAAAATCTTAGATATGATGGTTAATGAGGGGGAAATATCTTGCAGTGGACAACAGATGAAGACTTAACTGAAGCAGTTCATTCTTTGGGAGTAAATGATATTTTGGAGATAAAGTTTTTTGAAAATCGGGCAAATGGCCAGTCAAAGGGGTAAGAATTTTGTTTTAATTCTTTTTTTTTTTTTCACCCAATGGGAGTTTGTAGCTAACAATTACAATTTTAGGGGTGACTTTCCTTGAAGTTAATACTTATCTACACATGTGTAGGATGTTTCTTTTCTACACTGACAGGAGGTTCTTGGGCAAAGATTCATACTCATTTAATGTATCCTGTGATCTACCTCCCTAAAACTAGTGGAGCTGGGAGATTAGGTCTCTTTTCCAATTTTCCTGCGTTTTCTCCATTGTGGTTGAACAATGACAGTTTGAAGAAGCATCACTATCCCTGTGGTTAAGGGGTATTGGAAGATGGGCCACTGAAGAATACTGTAGCGTGGATGTTTTGCATTATTTGTTTAACTATTAAACTACACAGATGAGGTAGGATACTTATAAAATCCAGATGTCCAAAAGTAAGACAGTAAAAAAATAGAATGTCATCATCTGTAGGTGATTACTCTTGTCATTTTAGTGAATATACTTTCAGGTATTTTCCTAGTGCTTTATTTTTATTGCAAAAATAATAGGATTGCAATTTACGTTTTATAGTGTGTTTGATACACCGTAAAAAAATTAATAAATATACATCTTCTCTAATGTATTAGTTCTTTCCATCATACTTTGCTACTGTAACTAATTTTACCATTCTTATTTTTGGTTATTTGAGTTTTCAGTTTTTGTCTATTAGAAATAATGTTTTATTTAAATCTCTGGTATAGATTTTGGATTTTTTAGAAGATAATTTGCTAACTACAGAATGATAAAGTAAAAAAAAAATGCTTAATGTACTTATTTAATATCCAGTGTGCCAGTGTGCAATAACTAGGAATATTTTCAAACATGTGCAGAGTCTTGACTGCTTTTCATGAACTCCACTCTACTGCCTGGTCCAAGCCACTGTTATCTCTTACTTGAACAGTAGCTTCCTACCTGATGTACCTGCCTTCACTCTAATTCTCTACAGTCTATATAGAGACATAGCAGAAGTTGAAAAAAAAGTGACATCAGTATTTGTCTCCTCAGAATGTTCTATTGATTGTCCATTTTATTCAGAGTAAAACCCAGAATCTTCACTGTGGTCTATAAGGCACGAAGACCTGTTTTCCCCACTCTGTTACCATCTCTGACCTTATCTCCTACTGCTGTTTACTTTGCTGTGCTGCTCAGCTACATTAATTAGTCTTTGCTGTTCCTCAGACATATTGCTACTTGAGACCTTTACACTCTTTCTTCTGTTTGACTGACTTTTCCCCAAAATATCCACATTTGGGATCTTTTCACTTCAATCAGGATTCTGCCTGAGTTCCCCTTATCTGGCCACACTGTGCAAGAGCTTCGACTCCTATCACTGTTCCTTTTTCCTCCGCTTTTCTTACATTGTATGTTACTTGTTTATGGTCTTGTCTCCTACTAGATTTAGATTGTAAGTTCCAAAAGAGCTTTGTTCACTATTGTATTCCCTAACCCTAAAGTGAGGCATGGCATATAGGAAGTGGTGCTCAATTAAATTAGTGAATTAGTTAAATTGTCTCTAAATGTTGTGACCCAAGGTAATCTTGAATCAAACAGCAGACTTTGTTGACCAGGATCTAATTAAAGGACCATTTTGAATACTAGGCAGTAAAGACTCCTAAGAGACCTTCTGAGAATAATTTAGAATATTATATAACTTTATGAATTGACACTCATTCATTTTTTTCTGTTCTAAATTTATTTTTCCTAGTGAGATACAATTCACATAATATAAAATTCACCCTTTTAAAGAATTAAAATCAGTGGACTTTATTTATAAAGTTGTACAACCATTATTATTGTCTATTTCCAGAATGTTCTGATCACCCCCAAAAGAAATCCTGTGTCTGTTAGCAACTGTCTTTGTGGATTTGCCTGTTCTGAAGAGGTATCATAGAGAATGTGGTCCCATGTGCCTAGCTCCTTGCTCTTAGCAGATTTTCAGGTCTCATCATGTTGTAACATGTGTCAGTACTTATTTTTTAAAAATATTAATATTCCACTAAATATTATACTATGTGAATATACCACATTTAAAATGTCAAAAATTTAGAAATTCTGAAAATTTCATCCATCATTTGGTGGACATTTAGGTGGTTTCCATTTTTGCTATTATGAATAAGGCCCCTATGAATATTCATATATGAGTTTTAGAATGAGCATTTTTTTTAAGGAAATTGTTTCTTTTATCTAAATAGATTACACTGTAGTTCCCGTATGATTTGCAACTGTTCCAAAGCCACCCTTTTATATAGACAGAAAAATCTTTAGTGAAAGAAGTTAAATTTATCAACATTTATAAAAATTTCTAATTTTGTTCTTAAGAATACTCCTCCTCTGTATTCATGTACCAGTTTGTATGAACGTAATATTTTCAGTCAGTTCTGTTAGGTACATGTATACACTCAGGAGTTTTGTTTCTTTTGCTGCCATAAGGCTTGTAGGATTTCAGTTCCCTGACCAGGGATTGAACCTGGGCCATGGCACTGAAAGCTCCAGCTCCAAACCACTAGACCACCAGAGAATTCCCAGGAGATTTATTGGATCATATTTTAACTCTGTTACATTCAACCGTTTAAGAAGCTACTGGGATATTTGTCAGAGTGTCTGTACTATTATGTATTTTTTCATCAAGCAGTGTATGAGGGTTCTAGTTTTTCCCACATCCTCACTAGCACTTGTTAATTATCTTTTGATTAGTGGGTGAAGTGGTATCATTACGATTTTGGTTTACATTTTCCTGTTAGCTAATGATATTGAGCATCTTTTTATGGTGATGTTATTCGTAATAATTAAATTTGGGTTCTGGAAACAACCCAAATGCCTGTCAGTTGGTGGATTTTGAGGAAATGTGGTATATCTGTAAAATGAAATATTATTCAGTCATGAGAAAGAACTAATCACTGACACATGTTTTAACATGCATTAAACCTTGAAAACATCATGCTAAGTGAAAGAAGCTAGTCCCCATGAAGGACCACACACCGTGTTATTCACATTTAATGAAATGTCCAGAATAGGCAGATGTACAGATTTGTTCTTTAGGGTTGGAGGATGGGAGGAAATGGAGTGACAGCTGACAGTTATGGGGTTTTTTTTTTGAGTGATGAAAATGTTCTTAAAATTGATGTGGCTGTGATTGTAAAACTCTGAGTATACTAAACAAACAAAGCATTGAATTCTGTACACTTTGAATAATATGATGTGTTATTATAAAAAAAGTTAGAGGTGGAAGTGTGACCATTGTATTCTAAGAAATATTTTGGTTTTTTTGGTAGGTAAAATTAAATTCACATCATTTCATTTTTAATAACTGCAATAACAGTTAATCCCTCCTCACTTTCTACCCACATCCCTTTAAACACCTTCTAGGTTTGCCCTTGTTGGTGTTGGATCTGAAGCATCCTCAAAAAAGTTAATGGATCTGTTGCCTAAGAGAGAGCTTCATGGTCAGAATCCTGTTGTAACTCCATGCAATAAACAGTTCCTGAGTCAATTTGAAATGCAGTCCAGGAAAAGTAAGCACCCCCCTCAGAGGCTTTTATTAAAAGATGTGCATTTTAACCAGTCTTGTTAGCATTTGTTATATGTTGTATTGGAGAAGTCATCTTAATATTTATATTTAGTTCATTGGAGAATCCATTTTAGAAAATCCATGCTTTGAGTTTGATTTAAATTACTGATTATGACTGGTTCCGTGTACTGGAAACCTATGCCCATTTTTCTCTAAATGTTACAGACCCAACATTATACAACAGTGTGCAAGTTTTATAGCCCTGCCATTCTTATCCTGTCATTCCCATCCTAAAGAAAGGAAGAAACTACATTCTAATCCTTAGGTTGAAGGAAAGTTATGTGGATGTCTGTTATGGTTGGGGAGAAACTACTGATAACCAGAAAGTATTCGTTGATTTTCTGCTTGGCACCAAGACCTATCACCACTTGGTAAAGTGACTATAGAAAAGATTTGCCATTATATACTTAAAAATGTTATCACTTAAAGAGAGAAATGAATGATAATGTAATTAATAGAAATTTGAGTGGTTGTTTTTCTTAATGTTCTAGCACTTAAAACTTAACTGATGAATGTTTAAAAGTTTGAATGATTTATACTTACTGAAATTTAGATTTCTGTTAGAGAATTTTGGTCTTGGCTGCTGCAGAATACTGGTATTTTGAAAGTAACTCATTATTTGTTTATCAGAAATACATTTAAGCCTAGATCTTTGAGACTTCAAAAGAATTTAAATAGATGTGAAGGTTTTCCTAAATGGGTACTTCTCATGTAGTTTGGACGGGCCCAAGGCATCTGGAAGTTAGTAAGCAGTATACATAAACTTTGATTTAGAGTTGTTTCTAATATCTAACAGTGGTTACATATCAGATAACTATTTTAATAAATGCTATTTATGAGTATTTGGATATTTGCAGCTACACAATCAGGACAAATGTCTGGGGAAGGTAAAGCTGGTCCTCCGGGAGGCAGTTCACGTGCAGCATTTCCACAAGGTGGTAGAGGACGGGGCCGTTTTCCAGGGGCTGTTCCTGGTGGGGACAGATTTCCTGGGCCAGCAGGACCAGGAGGGCCACCTCCACCTTTTCCAGGTAAAATTTTTCTTAAATTGCCATGGATAAAATGTGTCTACCTAATACCTCTTTTCCTTTTCTCTCTTTTTCAAGTAATGCATTATTAATGTGACTTACTCTCCTTGTTATGCTATTTTTGGAATCCAGGAAATTTGATCAAGCATCTTGTTAAAGGAACTCGGCCTTTGTTCCTGGAAACTAGGATTCCATGGCATATGGGGCACAGCATAGAGGAATTACCCATTTTTGGCCTAAAAGGTCTTTATTTTTCTCCAAACTTGCTTGACTTATATATAGAATATTTACATCCGTCTTATTTTCTTACCTCTTAAAAAATCCTTTCAAGACCATTTTTCCTTGTTTCACTTTCTAGCTTGTCATCAGAGTAGACTATAAGGTGGGTGATTTCACTGTAAGAAGTGTGTGTATGCTGAAAGATGGAAACTATCTCTAAGCATTGTAATCTGTTAAAGTTTTTGTTTCAGTAGTTTTTCTTAAGCATTAAATTGAGCTAGTTAAATGTGTAAGGATATACTTCATCCTTGTAACTTGTTAGTATAGCGTTTACCGTATGGGTTTCATTTAAAGAGAAAGAGTCTTGGTCTATGAGTTATGCTTTAAAAGTATAATTGTGGCATGAAGATTAAAACACCTTATTGAAGTGTGTTTTTTTTCTCTCTCTCTCTCTCTCTCCCCCCTTTATTCTGTAGCTGGACAGACTCCACCACGCCCACCCTTAGGTCCTCCAGGCCCACCCGGTCCGCCAGGTCCTCCACCTCCTGGTCAGGTTCTGCCTCCTCCTTTAGCTGGGCCTCCTAATCGGGGAGATCGCCCTCCACCACCAGTTCTTTTTCCTGGACAGCCTTTTGGGCAGCCTCCATTGGGTCCGCTTCCTCCTGGTCCTCCACCTCCAGTTCCAGGCTACGGCCCCCCTCCTGGTCCACCACCTCCACAACAGGGACCACCTCCACCTCCAGGCCCCTTTCCACCTCGCCCACCTGGCCCTCTTGGGCCACCCCTTACACTCGCTCCTCCTCCGCATCTTCCTGGACCACCTCCAGGGGCCCCACCGCCAGCTCCACATGTGAACCCAGCTTTCTTTCCTCCACCAACTAACAGCGGCATGCCTACATCAGATAGCCGAGGCCCACCACCAACAGATCCATATGGCCGGCCTCCGCCATATGATAGGGGTGACTATGGGCCTCCTGGGAGGTAAGTTAGTATGCGTCTGTAAAAGTAGACTTAGTATATTTGATCTGCAAAAGCTATTTTTCACTCTTGTCTGTGAAGTTTTAAAAAATTAGGAGCTTTCCCGATACATAATGTTGTGTATGTTTTCTCTTACAAGAAGCAGTATGATACGGTGAAAAACATACTGAACAGGGTTGGGAATAATTCAGCTCTACCACTTCCACAGGCTTGTGATTTTAGGGCAAGTCACATTATTTCTGTCATTTTTAAGTTAAAAGAGGTTGATAAAGATCCTGAAGCAAGCTAATGGGATCCTCAAGCTACTTTTAAAATTTTAACATCAGTATCATTCATCTACCATTGATGACACTACATAGAAAGTTAAAGTTTCTTCATTGTTTTAGAAATTAGGTCAGTTTATTAGATAGTATCTCATGCTTATCAGGAGTCCTGTATAGCAAAATTACTAACTTTTAATTAAAGTGGGGACATTAAATAATTTATAAACATCTTTGGGTAGACAAAGACTTGTAAAACACAGGCTTTATGGGAATTAAAATAGTTAATGGCCATCCTTAGAGAAAAGCTGCATGGAAACTAAAGTACTTTTAAAGCTGCTGCTGCTGCTAAGTCGCTTCAGTAGTGTTCGACTCTATGCGACCCCACAGACAGCAGCCCACCAGGCTCCCCCCGCCCCTGGGATTCTCCAGGCGAGAACACTGGAGTGGGTTGCCATTTCCTTCTTCAGTGCATGAAAGTGAAAAGTGAAAGTGAAGTCGCTCAGTCATATCTGACTCTTTGCGACCCCATGGACTGCAGCCTACCAGGCTCCTCCGTCCATGGGATTTTCCAGGCAAGAGTACTGGAGTGGGGTGCCATCGCCTTCTCCGACTTTTAAAGCTATCCATGCTCAAATCGTAATCTGGAGAGCTGTGTTAATCTTTAAAAACTACTTGAATTTGTCCCCTTCAGTTTCTTGATTTTATATTCTTTTACTGTTATCTTTGAATTATTCTGTATTTCAGTTTGTCTGACAGTGTACTGCAGGGATGGATTTGAGCATCTGCCTAATTTCATACAAGGGTACAGGGTCAGGGAAATAAATTTGATGTTGTAGATAAAGTCTTCTGACAGTTATCTATCCATAGACATTGTGCCTGAAATACTTTGTTTTCTTTTGAGAAATGTTATATCTAGGAAGGTAGCACAATTTTTCTTCTATTCAACTTAAATCCAGTGAGCACCTATCTGTTAAGTGTTCATTGTGTGGGAGTGGGTTAGGTGGCTTGGTTTGGTAAGTTTAGTTTGAATTGCATGTCTTTTTTCTAACATAATAGAATTTCTGTAGTACCAGTTTTTCTAAAAATATTTGTGTATATATACTTGGTTATTATTGAGTAATTTTTAATTGGAAGTGGGAGAAAACTGATTTTTTTTTTTTTTTAAAGAAATAGGATGGGTATGAGTCACAGAATTTATCTGAAATCATACATGGATGTTGGAAAACTTGTAATTTGGTTAGACTGCTTATAAAGTTTTGAGAATAACAGTAATACCTTATAAACATGCAGAAGGTTGTATTAGCTCTTCCTCATCTCATCTGAATGAACTGCTTCTGCTTGCCTTGATTCAGCATCCTACCTAGTAACTAATAACTAAGATGGCAAAATGTTTACCTTTTCTGTACTACACATGTAGTCACAATTTTTTAAGTTGTCCAGCAGCTTTAGAAAATCTTGGGATTTTGTTACTTTTTTTTCAGTAAATATTTGTAGGTACTGAGGGTCTTTTATTTGCCAGATATCCTGGGGATTCAGTGGGGCATACAAGATAGGTCTAAGATATTGTTCCTCCTGAAATTTTATTAGTTAGACATTTATTATTCTTCTGTTGTGAGTTGGGCTCTGTGCCTAAAGGATCCAAATATAAATGAAACCAGATTTTGGCCCTGGCTTGTGTAGGGTTGCTTAGATATACATACATATATAGACAGACATCAAAACAATTTTTTACATGGTTTTGTATGACTAAAAATATTTTATTGCAGTTATGTAGATATAGCATTTCTGACCTCCAGAAAGATATTTTTAAGTTGCTACTTTTATTTCAGCTGAAAGATAATAATTGTACAAGGGAATTTTTCATACACCTGCTCTGTACGAAAAATAGTATATTTCAATATGAGAAAATAACTGTTAGCTCTGAGGCACTTGTCAAAAGCAGTTATTTGAATTGCATTACACAGTTATGACTAATTTAGAATTTTGAGTATGATTTAAGGTTTATTTTGATTTTATAGGGAAATGGATACTGCAAGAACGCCATTGAGTGAAGCTGAGTTTGAAGAAATCATGAATAGAAATAGGGCAATCTCAAGCAGTGCTATTTCAAGAGCTGTGTCTGATGCCAGTGCTGGTTTGTATATTTCTCTCTGTATTCATATTTCTTATTTATGTTATTAGGAATGACTTAAAACTTTTAAAAAATGATTTTTGTTTTGGCTGTGGGCAGGCTTTCCCTGGTTGCAGCACGCAGGGGCCACTCTAGTTGCGGTGCACTGGCTTATCACTGTGGTGGCTTCTCTTGCTGCGGAGCACAAACTCTAGGCACACAGGCTTCAGTAGTTGCAGCACCCCGGGTCAGTAGTTGTGGCGCGTGGGTTTAGTTGCTCCGAGGCATGTAGGATCCTCCTGGACCAGTGATCGAACCTGTGTCCCCTGCATTGGCAGGCAGACTCTTTTCCACTGTACCACCAGGGAAGTCTAGGCATGACCCAAAGCTTTTAAGTACAGTTTTGAAGATGGGTCATCTACATGTAGTAGTTATTTTTATATTTCCCAATCATTATCTATCTTATATTTAAAAGGCATTGAAGGAAACTGTATGTCACAGTGTAGTGAAATACCCCTAATATAAACATTTTAGGTATAAATTTAAGTATTAGCCCTGACATTTAATGGCTTAGGGGCCTCAAGGCAGCTCATTTATTCCTATATTTACTAAATGATCACATGTTTCATACAGCTATAACAATAACAAACTTCATGTACATTAAAGCCTTTCCCAAAATGATGAAACTGAAAAAATTAAGACATCGTCTATAATCATTTTGAAGTGCTTTGCTTTTTTAAAATGGTTGCCTCAAATGGTTAGGTGATATTTTTGAAAACAAAATTTGTTTGACTTAAACCTCTCTCTTTCCACTCACAGGTGATTATGGGAGTGCTATTGAGACATTGGTAACTGCAATTTCTTTAATTAAACAATCCAAAGTATCTGCTGATGATCGTTGCAAAGTTCTTATTAGCTCTTTGCAAGATTGCCTGCATGGAATTGAATCCAAGTCTTATGGTTCTGGATCAAGGTAAAACTTTCCTGTCTCATGTCTATATAAAATTGCTGCTTTGCAAATAGAGAAAAATATTGTGTTTGGGACTCTATAGGACTTTGATTTTACTTATTACTGTTTATTTAGCAGCTAATGTGATTTTGTTGTTGTTTAATAAATGTCAGGTGTTTGCTTGCTTAAAACACCTCAAAGGCTTTCAGTTGTTGTCACATTCTTAGAATAAATGTAATAATGCAAATGTAAACATTGTAAACAGTATGATACAGTTTGCCTCATTATGTACCTCTCTTGCTCACTATTCTCTAGCAATATTGGTTTCCCTTTTCTTCCTCTTGAAACTCTTGTTTCTGTATTAACACTTGGTATTTCTTCTACTGGGAGCCCTTTTCCTTGATTCTTCACATAGCTGTTCCTTGTTCTTTTCTCAATTCAATCTTTCTAGGATTGAAGACCCCCTCTAGGAGGGGGTCTTCTCCCAGGTTATTCTGATTACTTATTTAATAATTCTTCTTGCAATCTGTTCTTTCTTATTGTTGTTAAGTATTGTTACTTATTGTTCTTATTTCTTTTCAGTAGAACACATTGAAAAATGGGAGGGGTCTTATTTACCTGTCTTGTTGATTACTGTGTTGGTAATGATGTAGAGAATGGGTGCTAAATAAGTATTTCTTGAACAAGAGAGTTTATGATCATTTCTTAGGGTTTTTTTTTTTAAATTAGGCAATTCTTTTTTTGGCATTACTGCTAACGTTGAAATTTTACATAGTTTAGAAAGGTAAAGCTTAATCTTGACATGATACTTTCAGGTCTTTAGTATACTTACCAGGTGGTAGAGTCATCTTCGTTAAGCTAGGAAAAGGAGCTTGTCTTTGTCATGGTCCCCAACTTTATAATTATTAATTTTGTGACCCGGTTTAAGGATCTTTGAATCTGAACAAATTTTCATAGCTAAAGGCTGTATCTTACATAGTCTTTTAACTTTTTAAGTCCAGAATAACTTCTACCTTGGTCACAAGCTTAACACCTAATAATGTTTGCTAAGTTGAGCTGCCTGGTGCAGAAATACAAAATAGGGATTAAACTAATAGGCAGTTATTTCCTAATTGTGAATTTTAGAACTTAGGTTAGTAGGATTTCTAAGATACATACTTTGGTTAACGTACCTGTTTTTTGTTTGTTTCTAAAGGAAGTTCATGCAGCGTTTCTCTTTATTAAATAACAGTGTGAATAATTTATCAATCTTCTCTAGTGGTCGTGTTTACTAAGTTTCTTCTTTGCGTCCCACCATGCTTCTCAGCACTACCATCCTCCAAGCATACATATGTATATATTTCTTTGGAAAGTTTCTTAGCAGGGTAGCACTTACGATGAACCATGGTTTGGCTAGTTATAAATGTAAGATTAATATTTACATACATGTTTACAGTAATGGGTGATAATTTTAAGTAGTTAAGTCTCATTGTGTATTGAGTGATTTCATGAATTTTATTTCTAAAAAACTACTTTTCTATGTATTCTTTTGGTTAAAATACAAGTTCTATGAGATTTTCTCTACTTTACCTTTCTGCTTTTCATTCAGTAAATATTGCATGTCTCTTTTAGGCTCCTGGTTATAATAGATGATATGATGTATTGCCATGATGTGTCTGGTTCCCAATTTTTAGGTGAATATTTTTTAAAATGGGATTTCCAGTTCTTGGTTGTTGCTGAGTTGATAAATCATTATTGTCTGTTCAGGATATTTTAGTCTAAACTATATTTGTAAGTTACTTTTTTGCCTTGGGTATTTTTAAACATCAAAATACTAAATTTTAAAGCTAATTATGGAGAGCATTAATCCAGTAATTTCTTTTAGAAGACGTGAACGATCAAGAGAAAGGGATCATAGTAGATCACGAGAAAAGAGTCGGCGTCATAAATCCCGCAGTAGAGATCGTCATGATGATTATTACAGAGAGAGAAGCCGAGAACGAGAGAGACACCGGGACCGGGACCGAGACCGGGATCGAGAGCGTGACCGAGAGCGCGAGTATCGTCATCGTTAGAAGGTGGGTATTCCTTGTTCCTGTTGTTTTTAGCATACCTATTATTAATAGTAATTATAACTCCAAGGCTATTGTTTATACAGTATATACCCACATTTTATATCGTCCAACTACTTGTTCTGAGTTTAATCTTCTGGAATCATCTGAGGTAAATGACAGGTGAGTAATGACAGGTAAACATTTTGACCTCTTATCCTTAAATATTGCTTGTTTGAGTTACAGCTTTTAGGTTTCAGACTGTTAATGATCCTAAGAAAGCAAGAAAATAATCAAGAGGACTCATTGTCTACTTCTAAAATCTAAAAATTGGAATTCTCTTAATCACATACATAGTTTGCATGTGATTTAAAGTATAAAATAGGAGTTAATTCTTATTATAATATGCTTGGACTTCAAAAAATAAATTTAAAGTTTCTCTCCTTGAACTAACTTTATTTATCCCTAAAAATTTTATAGACAATCTGACACTTGTTGCTAGTTGGAAGGTGGTTTGTTAGCATTGAGAAAAACGTTTTTTTTTTTTTTTTTTAAAGAAAAGACACTTTTCCTGCCATCTGGGCTTTGTTTTTAAAAGAAAAGAAACAGTATTCTTTGATTTGCAAAGAAGATAAGAAAGTTACTCAGTTAAAATGAATTCAAGTATTCCATATAGAGAATTTTAAGCTGTATCAAATCATACATCTCAGGTTAGAATAACCTTGAAGTAATCTTCTTTGATGTTTCATTCATAAACCATAATCATTGTGTCTTTTTTTTTCTGTATTTTAAAACTATTGTGTACATTTTTCATAAAGCGGGAAGAGTTTGTCTGTTTATACTTCATTTTCACGTGTAATTTTATTTTTATATTTGTGAACAGCATTTATTCATGTGAAGAGTGGGAAGAGGGCACTATAAGGCTTGTGCATGTGACACAAAAGTTATTCTGTAAACAGATTTTTTTTCTTCATAGGTTGGTGGCATATCCAAATTAAATTAGACTAAAACAAATCCCTTATAGGTTACTACTCTTTACATGATTATTTTCCATAACTAAAATTGGTAAATACTTTTGAAAATTCAGTAATTGTTAGTGTTTAGATTCTTATGGGCAAAACCAAAGACTTGTGTGTAATTCTGTGACAGAATAGCAGTTTCTTTAAGTAAAGTAGATATATTTTAGCAAATGAGATCATTTTTTAAGTAATACTACTTAGAAAACAAGCAATGTAAGTCTTATTTTTGTGGTTTACAAATAAGTTATCATTATTTACAGTTTTAAGAGCTTTTTGAAGGGAAAGGCAAGTTTGAATGCTTTTCCTTGCATTTTGAATATGCATCTTGAATATATATCAAACTGTAATTTTAAAATAGTTCTCCATGTACTGTATTATAGAACTTAATACGATTTTCAAAACATTATTTTAATATAAGGCAAAATTTTTTTTACTTTTAAAACTAAGCTTTTTGGAATTGATACTGTTCTTGGATGTAAGAATTGAATGTTGTGTCATGTAAAACTAAACATTAGATTTTTTAGATGTAGTCCCCCACCTCTCCCCAAGTTGAATGGGCCTAATCCCATCTTAAAAAAAACTCCCAGTGCTCATCAGTTGCTTTAGGTGAGTTATGGCCACCTTAGTGAAATGCTTAATGTTCATCAGTCATTTCATTTAAAGTAAGATACAGGTCCTTCAAGTTATATTTTTACTTAGACTTTGTCAGTTACCAATAAGCTGCTAGTTACTGAAGTCATGAGAATGGAACTTGCATACCTTTTCAGTCTTCTCCAGGACTGAACATGCCCATTAGGGGCATTCTGAACCAGTTTATATCCAAAGTTAATTAACAGGTTTTCTTACTGGTTTTAGTTAAACTAGCATAGATAGATAGGTAAACTCTTTCTGAAAAGCCCATTGTTAATTTTAAATACCTTAAATTAACTAACATTACATTCCAGTAATGGGTACACCTAACTATATCATGGTTTGAGTTTCATTACATTCAGACATTAACTATGAATTCTTAACTTGCAAACTAAATATTGTTGGCATTTTTTCTTAATCGCTGATGTGTACCATACCAAAATTCCCATGTTTTGTTTGTACATTATAATCAGAATTGAGTTGTAATATTGTTATGTGCCTTCATCCAAGCAAAATTTTACATACGCATTTCCAGTGCAAAAAATTTTGTTAACCTGGAATATTGTACCTTTGCTATATACCAAAAAGTATTTATTGCTGATGTAGACATGGAATAAATGGGGTGGGGGGAATTGGGATTAAATATATCCAAGTGAAAAACTTTCTTAAGCAAATAAAAATATTTTCATATTTAATCACCATCAAAATAAGGTCTATTGACCTTTTTTAGAAGTTTTAAAATATGAGTCCTTTTGAACTTTCATGTAAACCTTAAATGGACTAAATGGAATAAGAGTAATTTGGAAGCTGAAGTGAATGTCACTGTTAAGTCTGTATACAAATAAAACAATAATGTGACCTATTATTAAAGTGATCAATGGCTAAAAGGGCAAGTTCTTAATTTAACTGGAAACTTAATGATGTTGGCAAGCTGTTAATGTCTGTCCCATCTTAATTTTTTTGTGTTTGAACTGTTGGTAATGTTAATTGCATTCTCTCATTTTAAAAATGTATTAGTTTTTCTAAAAGCATTTAATATCTAAGTTCAAATATATAATATTTTAATGAGAATATCAATATTGTGAATTTCAGCATGTAAATACATTGTGCTTCATATTCTGTAATTTCTGCCTCAATTCTCAGACCACTCTGAGCAAAACAAAAGTAGTTCAGTGTTTTTAATATTGTATGCTTTTTACAGAAATAATTTTATTTTCAAAGTTATTTTCTTTCATGTTTCTGTTATTACTTGTTGGGAACAACCCTGTTCAGCAAATTTCTGTTAATGGTTCTGCTTTTGTTTGTATACTGAAGAGTAATGAAAGGATTTTTAAAAAATACTTTTTATTCATGCTTTTCCTCTCCCCGACACATGACTTGACACATTCTCAAATCATTATCCATTCCTTTGATTAGATTTTTAAACATCATGTATGGGGTATAGGTTAAATAATTATTCTTTCCTTTGCTATATGATTTCTCTTCTCCTATCATAAATATTATGATCTTAGATTTTGTTGTCATTGTATAAGATTTAGGGTGTTTTACATTCCTTACTCAGTTTTTTAGCTTTGCATTAATTTGGGAAAAACAAACCAAAAAAGCCGAAAGAATCGAATGTTCTTTTTAAATGTTAAGATGTTTTATCTCCTTAAAAGTTAGTGTTACTTTGAGTCTTAGTTGAAAATTAAGTACTTCTAATTATCTGATGAATGATACCGGTGGTGATGAGATTTAAAAATTATTTCTGCAATTCTTAGGTCATCTGAGATCACTAATATTACCCATCCCTGTGTTTATGGTTTCCCCATATATTTTAACTGCTTCATCTGGATATGCTACCTCTCACTTTTAATTTTCCTTGCTTTTAGTAGAAGTAGCAAAACCTGTGTGACTACACAGATATGTTAATTGCAGTGAAAATAAGGTAGTAAGTGATCCCTAGAATGTATGTGTAGTGTGTTTTGCTCACTGTGGTTTAAGAATATGGTTTTATTTACAAATAATTAATGTTCCCTGTTTCTTAAAAAAAAAAAAAATCAGTACCAATGTGAGTCACCTTGATCTCTCACCTTCATTTCAGTGTAAAATTTGCTACCATTGGTTTAGTTTGTGAGATTGTTTTGAATAAATACTTAATTAGAATGAACAGTTACCATTGTTTAAAAGAAGCCTAATAACCAAAAAAGGAGTAAGGGTGTCATGTATGCTATCCAGATTTACTAATATAATGCCTTGGTGGTAGCATGTTTTAACTCTAAATCACAGCTTATTTTGAAATGGCCATTTTGTCAGATTTTGGAGCAAAGATGAGTATTTCTTTGTGAAGTTTATTTCTGCCATTTAGTGGACTGCCTGGAGCAGCAGTCATGTTATATTTCATAGTGTAATAAAATTCTTTAGTTAAAATGAGGTAAGTACTGTCTCTAGAAGTGGAAAGATGAAAGTACAAAATGTTTTGGTAGTAAGGAGGTTTTTTTGTAAATATCTACCATAAGCAAGATTTTGTGTACTATGTTCTAGTCAATGCAAGAAGGGATGTTGATTTTAAAGAGTTGTTTTAGATACTTCTCTGTCTTCTGCCCACCTCATCTCCATTCCTCTCTGAAATTTTCAGATAAAAAGTGAATTTTGTTATACTGAGTTAATAAATTAGAATCCTTCAAATTCAGTATATTAATGTGAAAACCTGTAAAAGATCCATATCTAATATGGATCAGTTACTTCATAGAAAGATGAAGTACCTGATACCAGTACATTTTCTTGGATAAATTTCTAACAGAAGCATTCATTATTTGAGTTGTTAATACTGACTTGATCTTAAATTATCTTGGGATTCCCTGGTAACTCAGCTGGTAAAGAATCTGCCTGTAACTCAGGAGACCCCTGTTTGATTCCTGGGTTGGGAAGGTCCCCTGGAGAAGGGATAGGCTACCCACACCATCATTCTTGGGTTTATCTCAAAATCCAGGTGCTTCTCTGTATTGAAATTTTAACTTAGTGATCACTTTATATACTCATTAAAGAGCCATAGATTCCATCTGTCTCAGTTTTTTTTACATCTGTTTACATAGATCTTCCTTCTATAACTGATAGCTAAAGCAAGACATTGTGTAGCTTTGACATTATAGATTTGACTGCATGGTATTCTGAAAATATGACCACTGAATGTATTTGTTACTTTTAAGCTTCTTTTTTATATCTTTGTTTATGTAGATTTCTGCCTAGAAATTTGAGACTATAATATGGAATTGGGTTATTGGAAATGGGTTGTATTGCCTTCAATTTTGCCTTTTTTTGAGATTGTAAAATTTGTATTTCCAAATGGATACATGTAAAGTGTTTAGAAATAGAAATAAAAACTGTCAGATTATCCCCCAGATTTTATGTCTGTATGGTGAAAATTAGAGATTTATTAGTAGTAAAAGTCTTATCTTTAAAGCAAACAATAAATGTATTCATCCTAAAGATACATGTTGTAATTTCACAAACAGGATTCTTTACATATAAAGTAGTAGAACTTCTCCATTCAGAATGATATAAAATTGCAGAATATGCCATATGGTTTTTGGAAGGGTTGGGTATTTTTGTTTTGCTCATTGTGACTTAATTTTTCCTTCTTAATTAACCCTTTCAGTATGACAGAATAATTAGGGCGATAGCGTTCTCTTACAGTAAGAATTGTGAATTTCCTATTAATTTTTTTTTGGTTAGAATATATGCCTTGTCTCTCTTTAATGCTTCAATACCAGTTTGTTTAAGTGTACTGAAAAGTAGTAAAGATATGTGAAAGCCAGCCATCTTCCAGATTTTTTCCATGAAATAATTCCACCAAAAGCTTTATCAACATAAGATAAAGTACAATAAAAGTTAGCATTAAAAAAGGCTTAAGTATCTATATGAAAAATAAGGGCAAATAAAAATAGTTCAAAAGTTTCAGGATTATAGTGTCTGCTTTTCTCTTTGCAGTTGTAAAATTTAGGTTTTTACTGCTAGGCAATGTGAGTATGTGTATTGATGCTCTTAAGATGCTTACACCCTAGTTGAGAAGGAAAGGACATGAAAGAAAATTTATAGTTAGTTGTGACAGAATACTAATTATTCTTAATTGTAGAGCAAAGAGTATTTTTCTTAATTTTATGGAAGACTGTCACTAAACATTGTGCCCTTTTGCCTCTTACATCATCTTATTATTGACATGCTCTCTTGGAATTTATATTTCAAATAACTGGTGTTTCAGTGGTCACTAATATCACATTAATTGAATATGTTTCCTTTGTGAACCTCTACCTGAAGTTTGCATTTTTATGTATTCCAAAAATTTTAGTTTATCTCATTTATTGGGTTTTTTTTTTTCCTTTTTGTGAATTTTCAATGAAATTTGTAGATTCCCATTTAGCTTGTTTTGGTTTAGTTTATATACATTAGATATTTTGATATAGGTGAAATAGAGTGACAGTACTGTTATAAATTTGTATATGTCTAAAGATTTGTACGTGAATGTCATATTTATTTACATGTGCATACTGAGCTTATATTTACAAGTTTTGTAACATGGAGGTCCGTTTGATTTATATTTGCAGAAGTTCCTGTATACTGTCAAATACAACTAATTTGTACAATAATTTATTGCATTTATATTCAGTTCTCATTTGTTTATGAGTTATATAGAATTTATGTGGATGAATGAAATATTTACATTAAAATCATACAGGCATTTTCCATTTTTGTAGTATGAATACTTTAGAAAATGACTTACAAATGTTTCCATTTTCACAGAAACAGTAGCTGCTACAATTTCATTTGTTTCAGTCATTAAATTTATAAGGCAGTAATACTTAAGAAGAAGGAAATCAGAATGTCTCTTTTAATCATCACATAAATTGGGAGCATTCTCCATCACAAAGGCAGCTACTGTTTCAGTTATCTTATTTTGTGTTAGAATACGTAACAGTGACGTAGATGCACGACTGTGTATGTATAGTTAAGCCAGCGTTTTTCTGTGTATTATGGGGAATAGCAAAATCTACATCATAAATTTTGACACATTACAGCTGAAGGAAGAGGAACACCTTCCAAGACAAAACAGTCTTCTGGAAAAATGACGCTTATCCAGCAGTTTGCTTCTTGTGATTGAACTGAACCTGTAAGGATTCATGGATAAAATGAACAGGAATAGATCTGAATAAAGCAAATCTGCATAAATGGTAACCAGTAGCTCTACTTTTATTTTTTATGTTGCTTAACTGTTTTATTTGAAGGAAACCTGTGTGATTTAAAAAGTTAAAGCTTTTGCAACTTTATTACTGGTTATATACATTTGGCCATTATAATGTGCAAGCAATTGGAAAAAAAAAACGTCAAGTAAATGCTTGTTTTATAGTAGTTTGTTCTTGTTAAAAAAATGTTCATATGATAATGTCTGTAAACAGCACCACTTTGATTACAATAGATGTAGTGTTGTAATAAACTGTTTAATGGGGCTGATGTGTAAAGCTGTTCAAGTTATTTGATGTTTACACCTCAGGGAAAGTCTTGTGTTCAGCAATATCTAAAGATAATGTTACTATGACATTTATACTGTCGTTAAAAAAAAACATTGCAATAGCGTTTTTGGATATGCATCAACCTAATCTTGCGTTCAGTGAATTAAACATACTAATTAAGTGTCTCTTGCCCTTGATTTTGATATTAGAATAGGTGATTACCTGGATATTTAATATTTCTATATTCTGCTTTTCTAGCTGTTTTTACCTAGTTAAGCTTGTGACTTTGCTGAATGGTATGTAAACTTGTAAAAAACTGAAATTTCACGACATAGCAATCCAGTCATTGTGTTAGGGGTCAACAAAGATTTTGTGATTTTAACATTTTAGTAGAAACCTACACGTGATTTGCTATAGTAATGCAGCTTAATTACAAGACACATGTACTGAAACGCTTAATTGTAAACTGCTAGCATTGAAGAAATATTTTGACAATTCTGATTTGATGCAGCGGTTATTTGCTATTTTATATTGATAGTGCTTATGGTTTATTTTTGAAGCCATGGGCGATGTAAATATAGGCAGCCGTGCAGCAGACAAATGTGAGTAAAGAAAGCCTTAGTTTTATTTTCCAGTTACAGAAAATAGACTTCTGAAGGGTGTGAGGCTTATTAACATTGGGTTGTATTCTCCTGTATGTGTAATGGGAGATTATAGGTGTACCTGTCTCCACAGTTTAAGGAGTTCTGTGTATTCATGCAGTCTGTTTAATTCACGCTAAAATTATCTAGTTAATCAAAGGTTTTTTCCAAACCTGCCTTGCATATGAGCCCACATTAAAAGCACCTGGCTAGCATGTGTTCTTAATCAGCATAGGCAGAGTGTCAGTTTAGGAAGGTCATTCTGAATCACTGCTTCAGAAATTTGAGTTAAAACCTTTAAGCTTGTTTTTAATGTTTTTAAAATCTAATTATCTTTGAGAGATCTTCTGATAATACACATTTTTAAAGTATAGCTAAATTTTAGGACAGTGCTAGTTGAAGCACCCTGGTATAACATAACGTGCAACCTTAGAAGCCCTCCAGAGAACTGCAGTTCTTCACTTTCATGTTGTCCACCATCGTACTAGCTCTTATAGAATTAGCTGCTCCAAATATTGCCAGTTTTATTTTAAAACATTTTGTGATTAGGGTAAATGCATGGAATCACTGGTGTTCATCAGAACTATTTGCTCTCAGAAATGATTTTTTAAGTGTTCTGTCTTGTTGAAAATGCAGTTGGCTTTTTAACATTTGAAAGTTGTATCAAAATCAGTTTTCTTGCTTTGTGTATAGGTGGTGTTAGTTTTTATTATTTCTTAGCTTTTTTAATATTACAATGCCGTAATGCGAAGAAGTATGGACATAAATATTACAAGGGAATTAGTTAATAGTTTAAAAGGTAAGTAAATGTCCATGAGGATACAATTTTCTCTGAAAAGTTTAAAAATGGAATCATAAAAATCTTAACTGTGCTTGAATTTGAAATGAAAACTGGAAGTTTTATACTACTTAAATCCTTCATATATGTTTTCATTTTTTTTTATCAGTGGAACCCTTTAAATTGCTCATTCTATATCATTCTTCTCCCCGCTTGGCTGATCTCATTACGTACTTTTGTTGCAGACAATGTGAGTGTACTATACTTGTTTGCTGTTAGTCTATTATTTTTAAGTGTCATCAAAAGGGAATAACTTTAGATTTGACCAGTTTTTGCAAAGTCTTTATCTGATACATGAATGTATAACAGTAAAGGTGAAAATGCAAGCTTTGTTTTATTCTTCATACCCCCCCCTTTTTTAATGGGCTGATGTTACTGAAAACTTTTTTAATGTTAAAAATAATCCAAAGAGATTCATCTTTACATGGACACCAAAAAAGAGTCCCAGAGATCTTTTTTATTTCTTTTTAATAATAACTGTAATGGCTATGAAATCAAAACTTGAGTTTAATTTTAAGCCATAGCATTTATTAGTGCTATGCAGTCACATTCCTTTTAGCTGGTAAAGTTATGAATGAGTGATACAGCACCTAGATGGTATTACTTCTGAAGCAGCCCTTTGAATTGAATGTGCTTTTGGTTAAAGGACATAGGTTTTGGAAAGGATATTCCAGTATAAATTTGTGAGTGTTTTGTCGATTTTCATAAGCAAGATTTGGAGTAAGTTGCAGTGGCTAATGATCATAATTTAGCCCATTTACCTAGAATATTCTTAAGCAGTTAACTACAATTTGGAGTTCACAAAAAACTTATGGATTGTAGCTTAAGGTATTATTTTCAGTTAATTCTCCTATGGAGATTATTACTTTGTTTTCTACTAGTTTATGGTCCGTTCTTAAAATAAACATGGCGGTTTTAATCAATGTTGTATAACATTTTATAGTGAAAGAGGAAAATAATTGGAATGGTAAAGACTTTTTTTCCTTTATGTGTTAAAATGTGCCAATAACCTAAATACATACTGTTTTATACAATGAGATACTACTGCAAGACTTTCTGTTGCAGTGCTCTCGACATTTTGGTTTTCATACCTGAATGATCATTGTGTTTTCTGTATCTTGTAAGATGGCCTCACTTTTGTGTTTTAAGCATTAGCTTGTTTTTTTAAGAGGAAGTTTATGTTCTAATTCTTTACTGAGAACACAGTATTGAGATCCTAGCTGTTTTACATATAACTGCCTTTTAAATTTTATCCATTAAGTTCGTTTGCATCCCATGGCCATCTGTAATGTTTCCTGTAGTTGTATGTACTTTTAAGTGCACGCTTATCCATTGTACACATTAGACATTTTTTGTGCTGAAATATATTAAGTGGGATTTTTGTAGCAAACATTCTATTTTTCTGTTCTGCAGTATTTGTGTTGTTGTTTTCTACATTAACCTTCAGTTTAAACACTGGTGTATGTGTTTTATTTTTTTAGCAACTTGACTCTTAGAAGCCTTAGACTAATTTTTTAATAAACACTAAACCAAAAATTATAAATTTATTAAGATGTGGCCTTAAATATAGCATTCCTTGTGTTTGTAATGTGAGATTTTTGATTTAGAGATTTCAAAAGATTCAGGATTAAAATAATTGTAAGCTGAAATAGAAAATGTGTTTTAAAATGTCTAGGCTTCTGGGAGGAAGTTCTTATACTCTTCTTTCTTGGAATCAGAAAGAAGTAATATGAAGTTTTATAAATACTCAATAGGCAGTTGTATTGTGTTTGGATTGATTTAGGTTTGTCTTAACCAATTTCTTTAAAGTTTCAGGTTGTTGGTATTCACTCTGAATGTGCAGCTATTATGGTTTTTTATGGGACATATAAACACTTGGTTAGGTTTATATAGATTTTAATGTTTTAAAGACTTCCTGCTATGTTAATTAGCCTCTTGTAATGGGAGTTTTTAAAAATATTAAGTAGAGTTTAATTGAAGTCACACAAATCTTGAAACGGTATCTGCAGACAGTAAATACTTAAGAGAGTTTTTCATGTGGGAGTATCCTAAAACTCCTGCCATAGATGTAAATGTTTTACATCAGTTTCATAATTGGACAGACCCTGCCTTTAGTGGAAACATTTCATTTGGAAGATGTGTTCTTTTCGTCTCATTGTTACTGCGTAATCCTTCCCAGCATTTGTAAGTTAAATTATTTTAAAATGGTGAATTCATGTTTATTTTTTTACTTTGAAAATTGTAGTACTCAGGTGGTATTTAATGGGAAAAGATCCTTTGGGGTAAATCATAATGTGTTCTAAGGAATGCATCTATAACATTGATGACTTTAGCCTTAAAAAAAAGGTCTATTATTCCTCCTTCCTCTTCATTCCATGATATATTAGCAAAGTAGTTTACAGCCTTGTACAGCCTTACAAAGTTGTTTTACAATTTTTAATGGAAAGCCCTTAACAAAAAATTGTATCATATTACCACTATACGTGAATTACTGAACCACGGTTTGTAAATAATTTTATCTAATACCAGAAGGCCAAAGAAAGTCTTAAAATTTTAGCTATTGACTCTATGGTGACTTCACAATAAAATTTCTGTGCAAAAGGTAAGGTGATATTTGATCAAATAAACACATCTTTTTGATGTCCATGAGAAATAGACTTCCATATTAGCTTCTATTAAAAAGCTCATTCCATTTTATTAAAATGATTGTAATTGCAATTTTGTGTTTAATGTTTACTTTCTGTCTTTTCTTTCTTTAGCATTTAGGTGACTGTTCAGCAGTTTGCTATATGGCCATTGTTGGCCTTTAAACTGCACTAGTAACGAGCATGGTATTTATCTTGTATTGAAAATAAAACACAGTTTTTATAAGACTTTGCAGTTTGTCTTTTTTGTTTGACTTATGATTTGTTAACTGTTGTGTATGGTGTGAATAATAAATCCATATATTTGCAATATAACAAATTGCTGGTATTTTATATTTAAGCCACCCTCCTGGATAGTGGTGGTTTTTTTTTTTTTGCCATTTTGATGGTCTTTAAAGCAGATGATATCTGACTAAAATTAGGATTTAGAAACCTAAAAGATTTTTAGGCTGTTTTATTTTTAAATCTAAGTTTCAGAGAACATTTGTTTAATTTTAGAGGATTTTAACCTTACTAGACTTTAATCAGACCTTTTTCTCCAACTAGAGGCTTAACTGGCAGCTAGACATCTCTACTGGAATGTCTGCTAGGCATCTCAAAGATAACATGCCAAGGCTGAATTCTTTTACCCTTGTGCATTCCCCACCACCTGCTCAGCCCCAGCAACTAGCATCAGCATCATTTCAAATGCTTAGGGCCAATACTTTGAAATTATTGACTCTTCTCACACCCTACGGCCAGTACAGCAAGAAATCTTTTTGTCTACTATATCTAGAATCTGACAACTTAATTACCACTCCCACTACTTTAATTTTTTGCCTGTATCACTGGAGTGATTCCTAATAGGTCTCCATGCTTTCTGCTCCTGCCTCCCTATAGTCTGTTCTTGGCACAGCTGTCAGAGTTTCTGTCATATCTCTGTTCAAAGTCCTGCTATGACTCCCCATTCCTATTAGAGTAAAGCTTCAGTCCTTAAAATGTTCCTCTGTGATTTGGCTCCTAGTTCCTCTCTGGCTAGACCTCCCAGTACCTCTCTCCCTGCTCACTGCATTCCAGCCATTCTGGCCCTCCTTTTTATTTATTATTTTCAGCTACATCACATGCCTTGTGGGGTCTTAGTTCCCTGGCCACTCAACCACTGAACCTGGACTTTCAGTAGTGAGAGCTTGGAGTCCTAACCACTGAACCACCAGGGAAGTACCCTGGCCTCCCTTTTCAGTCCAGGTGTGTTCCTCTAAAATTCTTAAAGAACAAGGTGACGAAGGGTGAGATTGTTGGATGGCATCATTGATTCAATGGACATGAACTTGGGCAAACTCTGGGAGATAGTTAGGGAAAGGGAAGTCTGGCATGCTGCAGTCCATGGGGTTGCAAAGACTCAGACATGACTTGGTGACTGAACAACAGCAAATGTTCCCTCAGCATTTAGGCCATTTTCCTTGCTTGGAATGCTTTGGATATCTGCATGACAGTGTCATCTTAATGAGGTCTATTTTCACCTTTGTATTGAATAGAACCCACTGTCTTCCTTCATTCTGCTTTTTCTAAAGTGTTTTTTAGCTAAGAATACATAATATTAGCACAATATGTTACGTTTGTTGTATGTAAGACTGGAAGGCATATGAAGTCTCAAGTGCCTACATAAATAAATTGCATGTAGACGTTCAATAAATAATGAATGAATATCCTGAAAGTTTAGGTCTACCACATTATCCTGTTAAGCTTATGACAGTACAGTGATAAGAGCGAATTCAGCATCTTTCAAATTTTAAAGTATACAACACAAAACACTGGTCATGGCAAACACACTCTTCGAACAATGCAAAAAACAACTCTACACGTGGACATCACCAAATAGTAGTACTGAAATCAGATTGATTATATTCTTTGCAGCCAAAGATGGAAAAGCTCTGTACTATCAGGAAAAATGAGACCTGGAGCTGACTGGCTCAGATCATGAACTCTCAGATCATGAGATCCTTAGCAAAATTCAGGCTTAAGTTGAAGAAAGTAGGGGAAAACACATAAGCCATTCAAGTATGACCTAAATTCAAATCCCTTACAGTAATACAGTGAGGTGACAAATAGATTGAAGGGATTAGTTCTAGTAGATGAGTCTATGGACAGATACACAGGAAGCAGTGACTAAAACCATTCCAATTGCCTCAGATACACAGATGATACTTTAATGGCAGAAAGGAACTCAGGAGCCTCTTGCGGGTGTCAGAGGAGAGTGAAAAAGCTGGTATAAAGCTCAACATTTAAAAAACTTAAGATAATGGCATCCAGTACCATTACTTCAAGGAAAACAGAAGGGGAAAAAATTGAAGCAGTGAAAGATTTTGTTTTCCTGGGCTCCAGAATCACTGCAGACGGTCACTTCAGCCATGAAATTAAAAGACCCTTGCTCCTTGGAAAGTTACACAGGCCGAGATGTATTAAAAAAGTTAACACTTTGCCAACAAAGGTCCATATAATCAAAGTTATGGTTTTTCCAGTAGTCCTGTCCAGATGTGAGAGTTGGACTATAAAGGCTAGTGAGTGGAAGAGTTGATGTTTCAAATTGTGTTGGAGAAGAGTTCCTTGGACTGGAAGGAGATCAAACCAGTCAATCCTAAAGGAAAGAAAAAGAAAGGGAAGTGACGTCATTCAGTTGTGTCCAACTTTTTGTGACCCCATGGACTGTACCCTGCCAGGCTCCTTCATCCATGGAATTTTTCAGGCAAGGATACTGGAGTGGGTTGCCATTTCCTTCTTCAGGGGGATTTTCCTGACCCAGGGATCGAACCTGGGTCTCCCACACTGCAAGCAGACTCTACCTTCTAAGCCGCCAGAGAAGCCCTTCTAAAGGAAATCAACCCTGTATATTCATTGGAAGGACTGATGCTGAAGCTCCAGTATTTTGGCCACCTGATGCGTAGAGCCATCTCATTGGAAAAGACATACTGGGAAAGATAGAGGGCAAGAGAAGGGGACACAGAGGATGAGATGGTTAGGTAGCATCAACAATTAAACAGACATGAATTTGAGCAAACTGGGAGACAGTGGAGGACAGAGGAGCCTGGCTTACTGCAGTCCATGAGGTTGCACAGAGTTGGATATTACTTAGGGACTGAACAACAACCACCACAAAATAATGAAAATTGGCCATTTAAACCATTTTAGTGGCCTTACGTACATTCACAGTGCAATGCAGCCATTACCTCTATACATGTCCAGAAAGTGAAAGTCGCTCAGTTGTGTCCTACTTTTTGTGACCTGATGGACTATACAGTCCATGGGATTCTCGAGGCCAGAATACTGGAGTGGATTGCCTTTCCCTTCTCCAGGCGATCTTCCTAATCCAGGGATCAAACCCAGGTCTCCCACATTGCAGGTGGATTCTTTACCAGCTGAGCCACAAGGGAAGCTGTACATGTCCAGAACTTCATCCTAAAGAAATCCTGTACCCACTAAACAATAACTGACCATTCCTCTCCCACTTCTAGACCCTCCCTGGCAACTTCTGTGCTTTCTATGAATATGTGTATTCCAGATACGTTATATAAGTAGAATTATAGAATATGTTGTCTTATGTGGCTGGCTTATTTCACTTAGCATACAGTTTTCAGGATGCATGTTGTAGCGTGAATAAAAATTTCATTCCTTTGAAGACAATATTGTGTTGTATGTATATACCATATTTCGTTTATCAATTTGGCCATTGGGGTTGTTTCCACCTTTTGGCTGTGGTGACTAATGCTGCTTTGAAGATCAGTGTATTAAGTATCTGTTTAAATCTCTTCTTGCAGTTCTTTCAGATACATATATGGGAGTGGAATTGCTGAATTTTATAGTAATTCCCAGGTGGTGCTAGTGGTAAAGAAGCCACCCACCTGCCAGTGCAGAAGCTGTAAGAGAAGTGGGTTCAAGCCCTGGGTCAGGAAGATCCCCTGGAGGAGGGCATGGCAACTCAGTCCAGTGTTTCCTTGAGGATTTCATGGACAGAGGAGCCTGGGGTTGCAAAGTCAGACATGACTGAAGTGACTTAACATGCACGCACATGGTAATTCTGTAATTTCCCATGTGGTGCAGTGGTAAAGATACTACTTGCCTATACTGGAGACACAAGAGACATGGGTTCTATCCCTGGGTTGGGAAATCCCCTGGAGTAAGAAATGGCAACCCACTCCAGTATTCTTGTCTGGAAAATTCCACAGACAGAGGAGCCTGGTGGGCTATACAGTCCATGGGGTCACAAAGATTCAGACGCAACTGAGCACACAGACAAGGTAATTTTATATTTAACTTTTTGGGGAACCCTGAAGCTTTTCCACAACAGCTGTACTGTTTCATATTTTCCATGAGCCATGCATGAGAATTTCAGTTTCTCCATATCTTGAGTAAACTTTTTATTTTCCGTTTTTTTTTTTTTTTTTTTTTTATAATAGCCATCCTTTGGGTGTGAAGTATGACACTGTGAACTGTGATTTTTATTTTTCCTTGAGTTTTACCATTTTTGCCTAATGTAGTTTGACAGTGTTGTGAGAGATGTACACATAAAGCGTTGTTATGTGTCTTGGAGAATTGACCCTTTTCTCATTATGTAATGTCTCTCTTTATCAGCTGTGATTTTTAAAATGACTCATGTTTAGCCAGTCTTTCCAAAGCATTTAATGAAGTTTTCTTTGAACCACTTGTGTTTGCACTCATATTTTGTTGCTTCCAGTTCAGTTCAGTTCAGTTCAGTGGCTCAGTCGTGTCCAACTCTTTGCGACCCCATGAATCGCAGCACGCCAGGGCCTCCCTGTCCGTTACCAACTCCCTGAGTTCACTCAAACACGTCCATCGAGTCAGTGATGCCATCCAGCCATCTCATCCTCTGTCATCCCCTTCTATTCCTGCCCCCAATCCCTCCCAGCATCATAGTCTTTCCCAGTGAGTCAACTCTTCGCATGAGGTGGCCAAAGTACTGGAGTTTCAGCTTTTAGCATCATTCCTTCCAAAGAACACCCAGGACTGATCTCCTTTAGAATGGACTGGTTGGATCTCCTTGCAGTCCAAGGGACTCTCAAGAATCTCCTCCAACACCACAGTTCAAAAGCATCAATTCTTTGGTGCTCAGCTTTCTTCACAGAAAAACCATAGTCTTGACTAGATGGACCTTTGTTGGCAAAGTAATGTCTCTGCTTTTCAATATGTTGTCTAGGTTGGTCATAACTTTCCTTCCAAGGAGTAAGTGTGTTTTAATTTCATGGCTGCACTCACCATCTGCAGTGATTTTGGAGCCCAGAAAAATAAAGTCTGACACTGTTTCCACTGTTTCCCCATCTATTTCCCGTGAAGTGATGGGACCATATGCCATGATCTTCGTTTTCTGAATGTTGGGCTTTAAGCCAACTTTTTCACTCTCCACTTTCACTTTCATCAAGAGGCTTTTGAGTTCCTCTTCACTTTCTGCCACAAGGGTGGTGTCATCTGCATATCTGAGGTTATTGATATTTCTTCTGGCAATCTTGATTCCAGCTTGTGCTTCTTCCAGCCCAGCGTTTCTCATGATGTACTATGCATATAAGTTAAATAAGCAGGGTGACAATATACAGCCTTGACGTACTCCTTTTCCTATTTGGAACCAGTCTGTTCCATGTCCAGTTCTAACTGTTGCTTCCTGACCTGCATATAGGTTTCTCAAGAGGCAGGTCAGGTGGTCTGGTATTCCCATCTCTTTCAGAATTTCCACAGTTTATTGTGATTCACACAGTCAAAGGCTTTGGCATAGTCAGTAAAGCAGAAATACATGTTTTTCTGGAACTCTTGCTTTTTCCATGATCCAGCGGATGTTGGCAATTTGATCTCTGGTTCCTCTGCCTTTTCTAAAACCAGCTTGAACTGAAAGTTGACGGTTCACATATTGCTGAAGCCTGGCTTGGAGAATTTTAAGCATTACTTTACTAGCGTGTGAGATGAGTGCAATTGTGCAGTAGTTTGAGCATTCTTTGGCATTGCCTTTCTTTGGGATTGGAATGAAAACGGACCTTTTCCAGTTCTGTGGCCACGGCTGAGTTTTCCAAATTTGCTGGCACATTGGGTGCAGCACTTTCACAGCATCATCTTTTAGGATTTGGAATAGCTCAACTGGAATTCCATCACTTCCACTAGCTTTGTTCATAGTGATGCTTTCTAAGGCCCACTTGACTTCACATTCCAGGATGTCTGGTTCTAGGTGAGTGATCACACTATCGTGATTATCTGGGTCATGAAGATCTTTTTTGTATAGTTCTGTGTATTCTTGCCACCTCTTCTTAATTTTGTTGCTTTACATAATATTAAGTCATGAAATCACAGGAAATACTATCAGTGTAGTTTCAGAACACACACACTGAGTCTTGTGTAATTAGTACGAATTTTTTCTATACGAATGTGTAAATGAGTTTTATAGAGACTGTATAGCTAGGTTAGGTGGAGGGCATTTTAATCAGTTCTTACCATTGGGTACACTCAGATTATTCCACTAGATTTTTGACTTGTATAAAGGATACTATAATGAATATTCTTATGAGTAATTATAAATGCACATATTCTCCAGAAAGTAGTTTCTTGTGCTTGATTTAGTAAATATGAACAGTTGATGTTTTTGACACATAAAAGTGCCCTCTGACCACAGCTGTATGTGAAAATGGATATTTCTCCATTTCCTTTTGAATAATGAATGCTTTTAAAATTACTGATTTTAGATATGAAAATTGGTATCTTTTTTAAAAAATGTGTTTTTTTAACAGTATAATATTTTAAAATATTTAGTTTTAAAAATATCTTAACAATGTTTGCTGCCATCTAGTGATAATTTTATTTAAGAAATAAAACGGTAAGTCATAATTTAGTAATTTCGTCTTATAATTGAGGGAACAGTTAAGTGTACGCATTCAGACCGCAAATAATATACCAATTAAGAGCAAACTCAAGAGCTGAAAAATCCAAGCCAAGCTCTCATCCAAGATCTGAAAGATTCTTTTCTAAGCCGTTGTCCCTGTTAAGTCACAGCAGTACAGTAAAACCAAAAGATCAGGTGATGATGAGAATAATACTCTTGATGATTCTGATGAAAGCCATTAAGAAAATTTTATATCTTTATATTGTAAAGGTATAAAACTTTATATTGTAAAGTGTTACTTGAAGGGAAGGAATTTTGTACCTACATATTTTGTATTTACATGTAGATTATTTATTTGGAGAATATATTTACTTTTCTTTCAAGAGTATATAGTATTCTAATGCCATTCTGAATAGAATTCTCAGGGTAGGTGTAAGAGTGTGGGCTTAATTTGACTTAACTACATAATACCTGTTTTATTTTTAATCCTAGGTGAATTGCCTTTTTTTTTTTTTTAGCATTTGAGTGTCCACTCTGTGCTATATGTGGCATTCAGAAAGGATATATAAGCCAAGGGATATTCATTTTGTCCTTTGAGAGGAAATAAAATAATTTATACCCGATGAATATTCAAAATGACTACAGAGTACAAAATAGCATGAGAACACAAAACCATGTGCTGTCTGGAAGAAAGCAGTTGAAGTGACAGACATCTACTGGCCACTGTCCCATGTGGTATTTTTAAGAAATCAGTTCCATTGGAGTTCCTCATTTTATAGGTGAAGAGAGAAATTTAGGAAGATTCAGTAGCAAAGCAGTAATCCACTTTTGGGTCAAAAGAGCCGATATAGAGACTGTGACAGTGGGACTTAGTTGTCATTACTTACAGAAGATAGGAGATGGTGTGGAAGACTACAGTTTATTAGAGTCAAAAGATTATGAAGCTCTGTGAACATTAGTGTAGAAACAGATTAAGTAGTACTAAATTTAATAAAAGATGTGCAAGTCCTTTTGAAGGAAGTTTTGAATATTTGGAGTCCTTTTGATTTGATATGGACTCAAATCAATGGACAAACCCATGTTCGTGAATCAGAAGGTTTAATGTAAGTATAACAGTTCCCTCCAAATTGACTTACAGATCCAACTAAAATTTCAAGAGGTTTGTCAAGTCTTACTGTATATTACAGTCTGCTTCTAACCTTTATGTGGAATTAAAAGCAAATAATATGGACTTCCCTGGTGGTCCAGTAGCTAAGACTCCTGTCCCCAGTGCAAGGGGCCCGGCTAAGTTCCATGGTCAGAGAACTAGATCCCACATGCCACAATGAAGATAGAAGATCCATCTTGCCACAACTGAGACCTGGTGCTGCCAAATACTTTTTTTTTTTTAGTTAATAAAAATTTAAAAAAGAGGAAGGGAAGAGTTGCTGTCACATACCAAGACCTGTAATAAGATAGTGCAAACTTTATACAGCAATAAATTAATAGGCCCTGGAACAATACAGAGGGGCCAGAAACCACATATAAATGAAAACTAGAGTTTATGCTAAGATGGAAATTGTAAAGATTATAATGAAAAAGAAAAATGAACTCTTTACCTAATGCTACACATAAACATCAATTCTAGGTGGATTAAATGTGGATTTAATGGGACAGACAAAGCTAGACTATTAAGAAAAAATACATAGGAAATAATTTCATGACCATGGATTAGACAAGGATTTCTTAAGATATAAGTGCAAATCATAAAGGGAAAGATTGATAAACATAAATAAGAACTTCTGTTCATTAAAGACACATTAATAGAGAAAAGACAAGCCCCAAAGTGGGGATTTGCCAAAGAGCTGACTTGTTAGACCCTGATACTGGGAAAGATTGAAGGCAGAAGGAGAAGGAATAACAGAGTGTGAGATGGTTGGATGGCATCACTGACTCAATGGATGTGAGTTTGAGCAAGATCCAGGAGATGGGTGAAGGACAGGGATTGCAAAGAGTCGGATGCAACTGAGTGACTGAACAACAAAGTGGGGAAAAATACTTGACACATAAAACGAATAAAGGATAGTATCAATATATAATAAACTACAGCTCTATAAGAGAATAACAAAAATCCAGTGGAAAAATGGGCAACAGACATGAGTTAATATTTCATACAAAGATATTCCATAAGTACATGAAATGTTCAACTTCATTAGGAATCTGAGAGATGCATATTGAAATCACAGGTGCCATTTCACACTTAGTATATAGGCCAGGGGGAAAAAAAAAGTTTGATAAGTTCTGTGTTGGCTAGGATATGGTGCAATGAAGAGTACTGCTGGAAAGGATGTAAATTGTTACAATGACTTTGGAAAACAGTTTAGCATTACTTTGTAAAGTAAATGTGCATATATATGCACCACGGAAACTTGATTCTTTGTGTGTGGAGGCTTTTACAAGAATGTATATAGCAACATCATTTTTTAATAGCAAAAAACTAGAAACAGCACAGATGACCACCGACAATAGATTAATAGTAGGACATCTGTACAATGAAAATAACTACTCGAACTGAAAAGATAACTCTAGCTGCACACAGCAACATAAATGAATCTTAAAATTATGTTGACTAGAAAAAGCAAGTCACAGAACATTCACACAGTATATTTCTATTTATATAATGTTCCAAAACAGGCAAAATTTTGAAACTGTATTAGAGATTCCAATACAAGGAAAACCCTAGAAAAGTTCAAGGAAGTCATGAACAACATTTAGTATAGTACTGGAGGCAGGGAGGCAGAGGAATACAGTTAAGGGAGCATGCCACAGGAGGCTCATGAGGTGGCATATTGCATTTGTTAATTGTATGGTTTGAACTGTAAATATATGTTAGATATATTTAATACAAAATAAGATTGCAGTTATAGAAATTGCCTGTTGTGTAAGTCCAGATGAATTCTAGATTATGCTATCAAACCTAGAATACCTAGATAATGCCACTAACAAGTATTTAATACTTAAGGTAGATCTCCAAAAACGTTGCAAATGCTACTTTAAAACAACTGATTTCCTATTTGTGTTTGAAGATTCATTTGAGTACCAGTTTACTTGAAGTAACTGTAAATAAATTTGGTGGCTCAGAAGTTAAAGCATCTGCCTGCGTCTGCCTGCAACGAGGGAGACCTGGGTTCGATTCCTGGGTCAGGAAGATCCCCTAGAGAAGGAAATGGCAACCCACTCTGGTATTCTTGCCTGGAGAATCCCATGGACAGAGGAGCCTGGTGGGCTGCAGTCCACGGGGTCGCAAAGAGTCGGACACAACTGAGCGACTTCACTTTCACTTACTTGAAGTATGAGTTAGCACAATCTGTTGAGGGCATAGTGATGGTAGACAGATAATGTTATAACCAGTCTCCTGGTCTAATCAGATTCTTAACAAGAAAGAAGCATGTATAGTCTAGAAAAGTGTATTTTAAACTAATACTGCTTTTATGTTTTATTTCAAATTTTCAAATAATGTAAAGCATTGTTTTTGTTCAGTTGCTAAGTCAGTGTCTGACCCTGTGACCCCATGAACTGCAGCACGCCAAGCTTCCCTGTCCTTCACTGTCTCCTGCAGTTTGCTCAAACTCATGTCTGTTGAGTCGGTAATGCCATCCAACCACCTCATCCTCTGCTGCACATTTCTCCTATGGCCCTCAATTTCCCCAAGCATCAGAATCTTCTCCAATGGGTTGGGTCTTCACATCAGGTGGCCAAAGTTTGGAGCTTCAACATCAGTCCTTCCAGTGAATATTCACGGTTGATTTTTCTTTAGGATTGATTGGTTTGATCTTGCGGTCCAAGGGACTCTCAAGAGTCTTTTCCAGCACCGTAAGGTTTATATTTATCAGAAGTGAGCTAATGACAATACTTTCTCTCAGAATAGCCTTAAAATACAGTACGGGTTAAAGGAAGCCAACTGCCTGGTGACCAGTGTCCCAGGGTACTGGAATAGGCAGTTACCAACAATGGTCAGTAACAAGTAAGACGTTCTGAAATTTCAGTTAGATGGGAGGCTACACAAAAGTATATTCTGTGTATCCGTTGTCTTGGAGGGAATGCAGTGGGCAATACAATCAATGTACATGGATGTAGACTGAGAAGTCACCCTCCCTCACTGAGCAGACTATTCTGGAGTTTTCTGCCTCCTAGAGCCACTCTTGCCTGGAGAATCCCAGGGATGGGGGAGCCTGGTGGGCTGCCATCTATGGGGTTGCACAGAGTCAGACATGACTGAAGCAACTTAGCAGCAGCAGCATTAGAGCCACTCTGGGTGAAATTTTGTACTTAGTAATATACCTGTGCCAAGCCATTTCTGTCCTCCTTATGTGATGTGGTGCCTCCTTTTTTCAAAAACTGAAAAATAACTATTCATGCTAATGACTCCCACATTGGAGGCAGTCTACTTCTTGAAGAAATTAACTAAGATGGAGATAACCAGAGCTAGAGTCATCTTGAGACAAAGGGGGCTCTAGCGTAGTGTTGGAGAAGGCAATGGCACCCCACTCCAGTGTTCTTGCCTGGAAAATCCCATGGGCGGAGGAGCCTGGTAGGCTGCTGTCTATGGGGTCGCAGAGACTTCACTTTCACTTTTCACTTTCCTGCATTGGAGAAGAAAATGGCAAGCCACTCCAGTGTTCTTGCCTGGAGAATCCCAGGGACAGGGGAGCCTGGTGGGCTGCCATCTATGGGGTCGCAGAGAGTTGAACACGACTGAAGCGACTTAGCAGCAGCAGCAGCGTAGTGTTAGAAGCATCTGCCACTAGGTGGCAGGTCAAGATTGGTTAGGGAAGCTGGTATATGGATGGCAGTGAATAATGTCTTCCAGATGAAAGGCCTTAATTACCAATTACTGAGTGCTTACTAGATGCCAGGCACTCTTCTAGGGCCACATTAAAAAAAGACAAACACACAAAAAACAGCCTTCATCTTAAGATTAGTGAAGAAAAGGTAATTTTTCTCTGAAGCAGTGGATTTATTTTCCTCAGTTTGGAGGGCTCCTGTCTGTGAGTTCTTTTTGAATATTATGGAGCTAAATTGGCTGAAGAAAACATAGCTCAGGAACTTAACTTTTTGAGTGTCTTTTATGTGCACTTTTCAGGGTTAGTCCCAAAAGAGGTGTTGCTGCAGTATTTAGGATATCTTGGGAAGAGGGGTTTATGTGAGGTCAAATATGGTGTTCAAATCAGAATTTGTATAGATAGCATCTCTCTCCAGGTAGGAGAGATTCATTCATTTAACAAGTGTGCTGACCACAGATCCAGGAGCTAGATATGCAGCCCTGGCTGTGACAGATAACATGCTTCTTGGAGCTTGTATTTAATGTCAAATTTACCAACTGGTGTTAAAGTTATTAAGTGAAGTAAAGCAGGGTATTTTTATACAGGTTCATCAGGGAGGGCCTTTATAAGGTGCAGTTTGAACAGAGATGCAAAGACAGTAAGGGTGTCAGCCGTGTGTATATCAAGGAGGAGACCATTCTAGTGGAGGGAATAGCAAGAGCAAATGCCCTGAAAGGTAAGTGAGGCAGCAAAGGATAGGAGAATGAAGGAAGGAGAATGGTTGGAAATGGATTTAGGAAGATGTTTGGGGGCATGGCTGGGTAGGGCTTTATGCTGCTGCTAAGTTGCTTCAGTCGTGTCCAACTCTGTGCGAACCCATAGATGGCAGCCCATGAGGCTCCCCCGTCCCTGGGATTCTCCAGGCAAGAACACTGGAGTGGGTTGCCATTTCCTTCTCCAATGCATGAAAGTGAAAAGTGAAAGTGAGGTCACTCAGTCGTGTCCGACTCTTAGCGACCCCATGGACTGCAGCCTACCAGGCTCCTCCATCCATGGGATTTTCCAGGCAAGAGTACTGGAGTGGGGTGCCATTGCCTTCTCCAAGGGCTTTATAGGGAATGGTAAAGATTTTAGTTTTTACTCACAGAGTGACAGGAAGCATGGGAGGGTATGAGTAGAGGAGTGTCGTAATCCCACTTTTATCACTGGTCACTATCTGGAGAAGAAATGGTTAGGGAACAGTTGTGGGAGCAGGCAGACCAACTGGAATGATTTTGCATTAGTGTAGTGAGGAATTGAAGTGGTTTGATTGAGGCAATAGTTACGGAGAAGCAGTAAGGCAGTATATTTTAAAGATAGAGCTGACTATTTGTTGATGGACAAAAGCTGAACGAGAGAGAAAGAAATCAAAGATATTCCTATAGTCTTAAGAAATAGAAAAATAGAATTGTTCTCTACTGAGATAAAGACTGGAGGGTTGGGTGGGATTTTTTTTTTTTTTTTTTGGTGGGAGCAGAAATAAAAAGTTTCATGTTGGGCATGTTGAGTTTGAGACAACGATTAGGCTACCAAGTGGAGCTAGGTACTCATTTCAATGTACATATTTGGAATTCAGGACAATTTCATGACTAGGGGTACCACTGTGTGAAATATCAGTGTCTAAATATATTTAATATTTAAAGCAGTGGGAGCAGGTGAGATCACCAGGAGAACAGTGATGGATAAAGAAGACAGGTCAACAGTCTGAAAAAGGGGGCTCCTATACCTAGAAATGGAGAAGGCGATGGCACCCCATTCCAGTACTCTTGCCTGGAGAATCCCATGGACAGAGGAGCCTGGTAGGCTGCAGTCCATGGGGTCGCAAAGGACTACACGACTTCACTTTCACTTTTTACTTTCATGCATTGGAGGAGGAAATGGCAACCCACTCTAGTGTTCTTGCCTGGAGATTCCCAGGGACGGTGAAGCCTGGTGGGCTGCTGTCTGTGGGGTCGCACAGAGTCGGACACGACTGAAGCGACTTAGCAGCAGCAGCAGCATACCTAGAAATAGGGAAGATAGAATGATGCAACAAAAAAGATAGGCAGCAGCTCCTGAGGCAAGAGAACCAAGGAAGAAAGGAAGAGAGGAGAGAAAGAAGAGAGAGGTGGAAGTGTGGGGAGACAAGGAGGGAGTGTGGGATAGAGAGGGAAGGAAAGCAGAGGAAAGAAGGAGGGAGAGAGGGAAAGAAAGGGAGGGTGTCTTGGAAGCCTAGTTTCACAAAACAGAGTGAGGTGTGTCACACGCTATTGACGGTTTTGATAAAATGAAGACTGAGTTGACCTTTGGATGTGACATCTGGAATTCATGGTGACTTTGAGTGGAATGATATTATTGAAGTGGTGAGGATAAAAGGATGATTGAACTGAATTCAGGAGGGGATGATTGGAGAAAACATTTTATGGGAAAATAACTGGAAGGGAACGTTGCTAATCAGTGGATGTCTGGGGCCTTTCACAATCTGACTGTCATGTTGTATTCAGGAATGGCCAAGCCACATTTGAAAGGCCATCTTCCACGTGTTGCCTTGTATAAAGTTGAAGCTCCACATTTTTACAAGATAGCCACCTCCCAATGAGCTGGTCAGGGAGTAGTGAGTGTGTATATAAAGTTCTGGAATAGTGAACTCATTAAGGCCTCCACAGTCCTGATGATGGACCTTCATTTTGTTCTCACATAGTAAGCCAGTGTCCTCCTAGGGGACTTGGAGGGCATAATGAACTTTTACCAGAATTCGGTGTCTTATCTACTTAAAAAGAGCCTCTGTTTCTAACAATGCAAGCACTTAGCAAGGACACAAACTCTCACCATAACTCTAAACTCACATATTGCAGTCACAGTTACACTGGAGAAGTTCATTTGCCTCCAGGTACATGGGTTGGGAAGATCCCCTGGACTAGGAAATGGCAACGTACTCCAGTATTCTTGGCTGAAAAATCCATGGACAGAGGAGGCTGGTGGGCTACAGTCCAGGGGGTCTCAGAGTCAGACGCAACTGAGGGACTGAGCTTGCGTGCATGTATACTCCTTATACATATTTATTTATTTAGGACTATTTGTGAGTTAGCATATGGAATTAGAATCTTTTTGGGAAATCATGTAGGCAATTCTAGTAACAGAATTCTTTTGTAAAAGTGGAGAATTATACGTGAAAAGAACACAAATAATAGTTGCAAAATGTTGAATCCAACTCAACAAATCCTAATATCAAAGATGTGACATTTTCTCCAGTGAATTTAAAGAAACTAGACAGAGCACATGTTCTGTACTTGTTCATGTTTTAAAAGAATGCCTTATTCACATCTTTCATTATAGCTTTCTTATCATACAGCTGACTATAAATACCACTCAACAGCAGGTTGAAGTCATCCAGAAGTTGCTCCACTTTGTTGAATAAAGCCATAGCTAGTTTTCAGTTGATAATAAAGTTAAAAATCACTCATAAGGTTTTCTATATTAACCATATTACACAACAATCAATGATTGATCAGGGCTGTTACATCTGAAATAAAATCTCCAGTAATGGACTATTACTTGCTGTCTGATTTGTTTATTTACCAATTAATTTTATACATATTTTTCCATTTTAATTTTTAATAAAGTGTTTTGGATAAATATTAATTAGCTTTTTAAATTTTAGTATTTTTCCGAATGCTCCTGGATTAAAACAGCAGCTATTTTGATGATTCCCATGAAATATTTGCTATTTAATAATGCTGCTGTTCATTATGAACTCTGTAAGAAAATTCTTTTGCTATAAAATCTTTTTTTTTTTTTAATACAGTTGAACTTCCTTGTAAAATTTATTTGGCTGTGATGTGTCTTAATTGCTGCATCCAGGATCTTTAGTTGTGGCATGTAGGCTGTTAGCTGCAACATGCAGGGTCTAGTTCCTTGACTAGGGGTCAAACCTGGGCCCCCTGCATTGGAGCATGGAGTCTTAACCACTGCACCACCAGGGAAGTCCCTTTTGCTTTAAAATCTTAATAGCCACAACTATTAGCACTTCCGAATAATATTTAATGTTCTTTATTGTTCCTGTTGAAGACTTTGGTCTAAGTGCATTTTTATTTTATTTATGTGTAAACCAAAAAACCTAAAAAGACATGAAAACAAATATAATGTGGTATCCCCTGTTGGATCCTGGAACAGAAAAAGAACGTTAGTGGGAAAACTAGTAGGATCAAATAAAGCCTAGAACTTAGTTAATAGTAATCTACTAATGTGTACATCTTACGTGATTCTAGTTCATTTGCCAAAACTAAGAAATTGACATTGGGAAAACTCAGTGACAGAATTGTCAGTACTACCTTTGCAACTTTTCTGTAAATACAGAAAAATGTTTTAAAGGCACAAAGGCAATGTAGTGGAGAAGGGATGGGCCTTTTAACAAGTGGTGCTAGAATAACTAGATGTCAGAATGCAAAACAACGAACTTGAATACCCACTGCACACTACATACGGAAAATAACTCAAGATGGATTGTAGACCTAAATGAAAAATCTAAAACAATAGAATTCCTCCAAGAAAAATAAGCAAAAATCTTGCGACTTGTTTGTTAGATACAACAGCAAAAGCACAATCAAGAAAAGGACAAATAAATAAATTGAACGTCAATGTAATTTATGAAAGTTTTGCTTTTAAAAAGATGCTGCTAAGATAATGAAAATACTGGAATAAAATCTTTGCAAAGCACATATTTGATGAAGGAATAAGAGGAATCTTTTGAGGGTGAAGAATATGATCATTTTTTTTGACTGTGGTGATGGCCTCATGGGTGTATGCATATATAAAAACATATCAAATTGTATACTTTAAAATGCAGTTTTTGTATGTTATTTATACCTCAATAAAACTGGTAAAACATTTCTTTTTTTAAAAATTTCATTTATTTGTTTATTGGCTCAACCGGGTCTTGCTACACTTGGGCTTTCTCTGGTTGTAGCGAGCATGGGCTACTCTCCAGTTGCAGTGCTTGGGCTTCTCACTGAGGTGGCTTCTCTTGTTGCAGAGCATGGGCTCCCAAAAATGTTTGCAGCCAGATTCTTTCTTCTTTCCTCACACATCACAAAAGGAGAAATAAAAGAAGGGGAATTTGGAGTGGAAAGAAATAGCAAGGTGAGTTGTTGGAAGTTAACACATTTCATTTTTGGAAATTTTACAAACAGGAACATAAATTTTACAAACAGGTAAGTATGTTTTAGGGCCCTCTTGGGGCCTTATGAAGAGCCTGTGCAAGTGAGGGGCCCAGAGTTTAAGCTTCAGTAGTTTCATGGTAAGTCTGCCTAATAATATGGCACATGAAAATGTAAAAAGATAATGCAATGTAAAGTTTCCTCCAAACACGTCCTTCAGTCACCAGTTCTCTTCCTTGGAGGCAATAAATATATTCTGTTTCCTGGGCCCTCCCTGAAATATTATGCATAGATAAGCTTTTTTGTTCTGAAACATTTTGTCACCCCCTCCATTCTTTTCTTACAAAATTTAGCCTGTTGACTCACTGGAAAAGACTCTGATGCTGGGAGGGATTGGGGGCAGGAGGAGAAGGGGATGACAGAGGATGAGATGGCTGGATGGCATCACTGACTCGATGGACGTGAGTCTGAGTGAACTCCGGGTGTTGGTGATGGACAGGGAGGCCTGACGTGCTGCAATTCATGGGTCGCAAAGAGTCGGACATGACTGAGCGACTGATCTGATTTGATCTGATATTTTTTGCACTCTGTTGTTTCTCTTAGGTGCTTTTATTGAGATATGATTCACATACCATCACCTCACTCATTTAAAGTGTACACTTGGGTTTTTAGTATATTCACAGATACATATACCTGTCACCAAAGTTGATTTCAGAACATTTTTATCACCTCAAAAAGAAATGTATCCTTCAGCTTTCACCTACTGACCCCTAACCCCAGCACTTGGCAATCACTGATCTACTTTCTGTCTCTATGTACTCCCCCGGGCTGGGCATTTTATATGGGTGGAATCATATTATAGGTGGTCCTTGGTGACTGGCTTCTTTCACTTAACATAATTTTTCAAAGTTCATCTTGGACTGATCAGCACATGTATCAGAATTTAGTAATTTGTGTCTTCTCTTGTACTCTTAGTCTAGTAGAAGTTTATCAATTTTATTGATCTTTTCAAAGAGCCAGATTTTGGTTTTATTGATTTTCTCTATTGTTTTCTTATTTTCAATTTCATTGATTTCTGCTCTAATTTGTATTATTTCTTTTCTTGTGCATTTGGCTTGAATTGTTCTTTTTCTAGTTTCCTAAGGTAGAATATTAGGGTATTTTTTTTCGTGTGTGTGTGTTTTTTTTTTAATTTTACGTCTTCTTCTCTACTAATATATGTATTTAATGCTATAAATTTCTCTGTAAGCACTATTTTCAGTGTATCCCATACATTTTCATATGCTGTATTTTTATTTTAATTTAGTTTAAACAATTCTTTCATTTCTCTTGAGATTTCTTCTTTGACCCAAGTAATATTTAGAAGTATATGAATATTCATAGCAACTTTATTCCTAATAGCCAAAAACCATAAACTAGTAAGATTTCGTTGAGTGGGTGAATGGTTAAACAAACTGGTGTGTCCACACCATGGAATACTACTCAGCGATTTTAAAAAAGATGCAAACTATTGATACATACAACATCTTAAGAAACCTCAAGGAAATTTGGATAGTTTACAGTTATTGGCTATTTAAGAATAAAGTTGCTATGAATATTCATATACAAGTTCTTATGTGGAAAGAAGACATTTCTCTAGTATAAATATCCAAAAGTGGATTGCTAGGTTGTATAATAAGTCCATTGTTAATTTTGACAGGATACTGTAGCTTTAATTAGCATCCATCAAATGGATAATACAGAAAAGGCAATGGCACCCCACTCCAGTACTCTTGCCTGGAAAATCCTATGGACAGAGGAGCCTGGTAGGCTGCAGTCCATGAGGTCGCTAAGAGTCGGACATGACTGAGCGACTTCACTTCCACTTTTCACTTTCATGCATTGGAGAAGGAAATGGCAACCCACTCCAGTGTTCTTGCCTGGAGAATCCCAGGGACGGGGGAGCCTGGTGGGCTGCCGTCTATGGGGTCGCACAGAGTCGGACACGACTGAAACGGCTTAGCAGCAGCAGCAGTAGCAATGGATAATAATGTTAGAAGGCTTTTCAGTTGTTTATTTGCCACCTGTGTGCCTATCCTTTTTGGAGGAACGTCTGTGAATGTCTTTTCTGTGTCCAGGCCCAGTTTTCTAATTAATTATTGTTTTTTAAATGTTGAGATTTGAAGCATCTTTATGTGTTCTAGACAAAAGAATTTTAATAAGTGATTTGCAAAATCTTCCCCTGGTCTCTAATTTGTCTTTTTATCCTTTGAATAGGGTCTTTTTGCAGAGCAAAAGTTTATTTTGATGAAGGCCAATTTGTCTGTTTTTTCCTCTTGTGAATTATGCTTTTGGTGTCAAGCCTAAGAATTCTTTACCTAATTCTAGGTCTGAAAGATTTTCTCCTGTTATTTTCTATAAGTTTTATAGTTTAAAGATTTGTTTTCAGTACAATTTTGCATAAAGTGTAATATTTTTTGGGTCAAGGTTCTTTTTTTTTTTTTTTTTTGCTGATGAATTTCAATTTCTCCAGCTCCATTTATTGAAAAGGCTGTCCATCCTCCATTTAGTCGCTTTTGCTCTTTTGTCAAAAATTAACTGGGCATAGTTGCATGAGTCTGTTTCTGGGTTTTCTATTCTGTTCCATTGACCTATGTGTCTTATTTTTTCCTTCAATATTATGCTATCTTGATTACTGTGCTAAGCTTTTAATAGCGGTCTTTCCAGGTGGTACTTCTTATTGTTTATTTTTCCTCAAACATTTCTAAAATCAACTAATAAATAGATGCCATGAAGGTAACAAATTTTCTTAGTTTTCTCTCACTCTTATTGTAGTATAAGATTCATCAACTATGATAAAATCTTCTCATCTTGTTCTTATCTCTGGGTTTGTGGTTTGTTGAGACCGTCAAGAGTGTTCTATGTAAATGCTATGGCATGTGATGTATTAAAATAATAATTTGTTTTTCTTGTTTAGAGAGGAGAAAGAACTAAGAGGGTAGAAAAGGAGCTGTCATTTCTTGGTTGTTTAAATTTTGCTGTAATCTTCATGGTGTGATTTCAAAAAAGCTACAGGATGAACCTTAATACTCTCATTTTATAGAGGAAAAGATTGAGCTTCATAGAGTATAAATTATGAGCATGAGCACATACTTTATAAAGTATAACTTCATGAGAATGATCTTGGCCAGGATCATAGAGATTAGTGCAGCTTTGTAATCTTTCCTTCTTTTTTTTTTTTTCCAGATAGGTTGCTTAGGCAAATATGTATAAAGCACCTGGAGCCAAGTTTATATCACTTATAGGAAATGTGGGCTCTGATGGTACTAATTCAGCCATAGATAACCTCTTCATGGTAAGATGAGGTTGAAAAGAAAGGATATTTATCCAGTACCTGAGTTACAGATACATAACTCAATGGAATTATAGCTACTTCTATATCCTGAAAGGTGGCCTGCCTTAGTGTTGGGCTTCACCATTCAGAGATGTTTTCCTAATTAAGATCCAATGTGGCCACATTAACAGGAAATTGTGTTTTATGTTCTTTATTAAACAATTCTTCCTTTGAAGTTCAAAGAATCCAAGGATACTTACTCAGTCCACAGTATCTCTAGTTACTCTAACTTCATCCTGAAACTGGACATCGCAGACAGCTCAAGAAAATGACCTGTTTATCGCAGCTGCTGTCACTATTGCTAAGCCTCAGTCCTTCTCCAGAAGAGGTCAGTGGGCTGTACCTTTCACCAGCCTGGAGACAGTTGCTGCTACAGCATGTGGGAATCCCTGTTCGGGGGGAAGAGTTTTTCTTCTCTGTTGCCAGGATGCTGGTGCACAGTGACCCATGTTGTTGTTCAGTCTCTCAGTCATGTCTGACCCTTTGTGATCCCCTGGACTACAGCATGCCAGACTTCTCTGTCCTTCACTATCTCCCGGAGTTTGCTCAAACTCATGTCATCCAACCATCTCATCCTCTGTCATCCCCTCTCCGCCTGCCCTCAGTGTTTCCCAACATCAGGGTCTTTTTCAATAAGTCAGCTCATTGCATCACATGGCCAAAATATTGGAGCATCAGCTTCAGCATTAGTCCTTCCAGTGAATATTCAGGCTGATTTCCTTTAGGATGGACTGGTTTCATCTCCTTGCAGACCAAAAGACTCTCAAGAGTCTTCTCCAGCATAACACTTCAAATGAATCTATTCTTCATTGCTCAACATTCTTTATGGTCCAACTCTCACATCCATACATGACTACTGGAAAAACCTTAGCTTTGATTAGACAGACTTTGTTGGCAAAGTAATGTCTCTGCTTTTTAAAACACTGTCTAGGTTTGCCATAACTTTTCTTCCAAGGAACAAGCATCTTTTAATTTCATGGCTGCAGTCACCATCTGCAGTGATTTTGGAGCCCAAGAAAATAAAATCTGTCAGTGTTTCCATTTCTCCCCCATCTATTTGCCATAAAATGATGGGACTGGATGCCATGATCTTAGTTTTTTAAATGTTGACTTTTAAGCAACTTTTTCACTCTCCTTTTTCAACTTCATCAAGAGGCTCTTTAGTTCCTCTTCGCTTTCTGCCATTAGGGTGGTGTCATCTGCATATCTGAGGTTATTGATATTTCTTCTGGCGATCTTGATTCCACCTTGAGCTTCATCCAGCCCAGCATTTCACATGATGTATTCCGCATATAAGTTAAATAAGCAGGATGACAATATACAGCCTTAACATAGTCCTTTCCCAATTTTGAACCAGTCCATTGTTCCATGTCCAGTTCTAACTGTTGCTTCTTGACCTGTATACAGGTTTCTCAGGAGATAGGTAAGGTGGTCTAGTATACCCATCTCTTTAAGAATTTTCCACAGTTTGTTGTGATCCACACAGTCAAAGGCTTTAGCGTTCTCAATGAAACAGAAGTAGATGTTCTGGAATTTCCTTGCTTTTTCTATGATCGTACGGATGTTAGTAATTTGATCTCTGGTTCCTCTGCTTTTTCTAAATCTAGTTTGTACATCTGAAATTGCTCAACTCACATCTTGTTGAAGCCTAGCTTAAATGATTTTGAGCATTACCTTGCTAGCATGTGAAATGAGTACAATTGTACTGTAGTTTGAACATTCTTTGGCACTGCCCTTCTTTGAAATTGGGATGAAAATTGACCTTTTCCAGTCCTGTGGCCACTGCTGTGTTTTCCAAATCTGCTGCCATATTGAGTGCAGAACTTTAAAGCATCATCTTTTAGGATTTTTAGATAGCTCAGATGGAATTCCATCACCGCCACTAGCTTTATTTGTAGTAATGCTTCCTAAGACCCACTTGACTTCACACTCCAGCATGTCTGGCTCTGGGTGAGTGATCACACCATTGTGGTTATATGGGTCATTGAGACCTTTTTTGTACAGTACATTTATCTACAACAATAAAGTAGATGTATATATAATCCCATCAAACTTTGGTTTACAAAATGACATTTCATCCCAAAGACTCAGTAATTTTTTTCTCAGGAAAGTGGCAACAGTAGGGTAGGGTATCTAATGGGGTCATTTCTTCCCCCTGCAAAGTAGACCACAATTCACAAGAGTCTGAAGATCATGGTCTTTATTACCATCTTGGCTTTAACTCCTGCCTTCCTTCTCCAAACACATACACATTATCACTGTAGTCTGGACTACCAAGAAGGGATCTTTTTTGCACACAAAAATAGAACTGTTTCATATCTCTTGCTTGGAATATTTCAGTTTCAACATTACCTTCAGCAGTGATTATTAACACATTTTAGGTGCTTTTCCCTTTAAGAATAATTGAATAATAATTAAAGTTTTTAACTTTCTTCAGCGAAAAACATACATATACACATACAGATAATATAATCTTATACAACTCAGGAGGTTTTGCAACACCCCTGAAGCCCATCCACAGATCTTCTGGGAATCTTCATCCAGCCTATACAATTTACGTATTGAATCTCCTTTGAATAGCATAAAAGGTCTTTTGCCTACTCAGCCAAATTCTTCACTTCCACTCCCCACTTCAAAGGGAATTTCCAGGACATACTATGTTCTCTCTTATACTTTAAAAAAAAAAAAATCTCTGGTTTTTCCAGTAGTCATGTATGGATGTGAGAGTTGGACTCTGAAGAAAGCTGAGCGCCGAAGAATTGATGCCTTTGAACTGTGGTGTTTGAGAAGACTCTTGAGAGTCCCTTGGACTGCAAGGAGATCCAACCAGTCCATTCTAAAGGAGATCAGTCCTGGGTGTTCTTTGGAAGGAATGATGCTGAAGCTGAAACTCCAGTACTTTAGCTACCTCATGTGAAGAGTTGATTCATTGGAAAAGACTCTGATGCTGGGAGGTATTGGGGGCAGGAGGAGAAGGGGATGACAGAGGATGAGATGGCTGGATGGCATCACCGACTCGATGGATGTGAGTTTGAGTGATCTCCGGGAGTTGGTGATGGACAGGGAGGCCTGGCGTGCTGCAATTCATGGGGTTGCAAAGAGTAGGACACAACTGAGCAACTGAACTGAACTGAAACTTTTAATTTTAGAATAGTTTGAGATTTGCATAAAAATTACTATGATAACATATAGTTTCTGTATGCAGAGTTTATCATTCCATATTCTTACAGTATTTCTAATTTAATATTAATAAGTTACTCTTTAATTGAAAATCCTTTTGAATCAGCAGTCAAGGAAATTATTTTCCAAAATAAATGTGTAAAGTACTGATACTAGCCCTCATAATCTCTGGTTCAGCTCATGTGAGACCGTGTGGAAAATGATGCTTTGTTTGTGAGTTCACTTCCTATTTAACAGATTTGGAAATAGACCACTCACATGCCAGCAGCCAGCCACCTTACAGAGGTATGATATTGACTTGAGGTGAGGTGTTGGCGCGAAAGAATTTGTGGCTGCGTCTTAATTTAGAGTAATGCCAAAGAGAGAACAGAATCATCTTCAATTCAGTGTTTACAGATAAATTGTTGAGCATATTATTTGCTTCTTAAGAGGAGCAATAAAATATTTGTTTGTCAAGAAAGGGAAAAAAAAATACAATCCAAGTACATTACCTTATTCCCATATTTCCAACTATTTCTTCTCCTCAGCATTTCGTGATGTTACCAGAGCTAATTTACAGACTGAAATTACTGTTTTCTAGTTCAGTGAAAGAACTTTAATGATATGCAGCTGATTTGGCACAAATAAAAAGATCAAACCAAACCTTAAACTCCTAAGTCATACTTAATAGAGAAATGAAAGCAGAATACTCTTCTAGAAAGAGGAAACTAAAATAGGAACATTCCCATCTCTTTGTCAACAAGATTATGTTTTACCACATGTTTGAAAAATCAGTTACTTATTTAATTACAATTTCTCAATGATGAATGCCCAACTTTTGTGTAAATTGAGAAAGGATTTTGTAACCTGACCAATGTGGGAAGGGAAATATTTGTTCATAATGTTAAAAAGGGAATTGAACTCCAAAGTTATAATTTCATCGAATCTGAAAGTTTAAATGTAACAGAAATAATAGTACAAAGAAAGTATGCACAAAGAAATAAAAAACTTTCCACAATTATCAGTTGTACTCACATTAAGAAAATTGATTTTTAGGGGCTTCTCTGGTGGTGGTTAAAAATCTACCTGCCAATGCAGGGGACATGGGTTTGATCCCTGGTCCAGGAAGATCCCATGTGCCACCAAACAAATAACCCTGGTGCCACACTACTGAGATCGTGTTCTAGAGCCTGGGAGCTGCAGCTGTTGAAGCCAGAGTGCCTAGAGCAGTGCTGTGCAACAAGAGAAGCCACAGGAATGAGAGGCCCAAGCACTGCAACTGAAGAGTAGCCCCCACTCTTTGCAACTAGAGAAAGCCCACCTGTGGCAATTAAGACCCACGCAGCCAAAAATAAATAAGTAAGATCTCTGATTAACAAAAAAAGAATACTGGTTTTTAAATAGTCTCCGATTGTTTAATGGCATTGCCTAGAGTTAGATTAACCTCTTAGATGAAAATCACACTTAAAACACATAAAATGGGTTTGTACAATTATACTGGGAACTAAAATCAGCAAGAGGTAAACAAAGAAGTTATAGTGTATTAAGGGGTGAGCATTGTGTTGTGAGAGAATTTCTTCCCTTTCACTTGAACTTCAAGGTAATGAGGTAAACTGAAAAGACCATGGAACTGACCTGAATCTAACTCCCAGCTCCCCCACTCACTATATATATGTCTCCGGGCAGGACTTTTCTTCTCTGGGAGACATAGTTTTTCATTTGTAAAATGGACATAATAACTATCTTTAAGACCCCTGAAAGAATTATAAATAATGTTTATTAAGAGGCTAACACATTGCAAGCATTTGATTAAAAAAAAAAAAAAGCAAAAAAAAAAAACTAGTATTATATACCTTTCCTTTTATCCCTGTGTCTCAAAATAGTCTCCAATCTTGGTTATTCAAACCTTCTAAATATCTCTTGAATTTTTCCAGTTCTATTATCCATTCCCCACTTCATCTGCCATCTGAATTACTCATATAGTTTTCTAGCAGCAGTCCCTGAATGCAATTGAGAGTGTTAATTTGCTTTTAAGATTTTGATCCAGTTACTCTCCAGTTTAATACTCATGAATAGTTTCCATTGTCTTTGAGATTAATTGCTGAACTTTACTGTTTCGGGGATTAAGCTTGTAGGTCTAGTTCTGCTCACCCTCTAGCGTTCTCTTTGATACCAGACAACCTATTATTTCTTCCATTGTCTGCATAGCACATTGCGGATACAGCAGGAACAAAGACAGAAGACACTGAATGCATGGCAAGGGTGAGGAATGGTAAAATCTCCTTTGTGATTAGCAGTAAAGTACCTGGCAGATTTACTAGGCTGGTACTGTTTTAGGCTTAAAGATCAATTCATGGGTCAGTAAGTTGTGGCTCTGTGCTAGACCACAATAACTTTTATAGCACAGTATTGACTGAAGTGACTTAGCATTAGCATTGACACCACAGTAGAAATAATTTCTCTTGTGTATATTAAGTAGTAGTATTTTTTCTCAGTATGAACAGATTGTTTTTTAGTTGCTATGTTGTGTCCGACTCCATTGCGACCCTAAGGACTGTAGCCTGCCAGGCTTCTCTGTCCATGGGATTTCCCAAGCCAGAATACTGGAGTAGGTTGCCATTTCCTTCTCCAGGAGATCTTCCTGACCCAGGGATCAAACCCACGTCTCCTGCTTGGCAGGCAGCTTCTTTATTACTGAGCCACCTGGAAAGCCCATGAACTGAGTATCTGACTCAAAACACAAAAACACCAAGACTACATAGTAAATTAAGTACAAAAGTTAGATGATTTCTGGAGTTTGGGTGGTGTCATGAGATGCAGAAGCATCTTGCTTGTTTGATCTATTTTGCAAAGAGTGGGAACTTAAATTACAGAGATATTGAGAGCTAAAATAACAGAAAGTGATCACTAATCCTCGAAAAAGATACACTGGTCTGGATTAGGCAAACCCAAATCATTTACCATTTTTCAATGACCCAAGAACCTAGCAAACAAAATGCCAGCTTTGGATTGGGATGAAGCACTGCTCTGAGTCAGGGAATGTCCCCACAGAGAGCCACTCTGACCTGTGTCTAGGATGCTGGACTTGCTGGGTGCAGCTGGATGCTGATCCTGTTTCACAGGGCTGTTACATATCTCCATTAGTTGAAAAAGAAATTATTCCATCTTAAGCTTTCAGCATCTGGGCTCCCCGGGAAAGCCCAGCTGTGTCCACCTCACTCCTAGCCCTCCCAACTCACCAACCCTTCCAAATTCTCCTAGCAGCCATGCTGCCACAGCAGAGATGAGACTAGGTCCTCTGCACCCCTGAGCCAAACTACACAAGGACATTATCATCTGGGTAATCAGAGCAGTGCAGCTGCCCTGACCATGGAATGGCACTGCTTCATAGCAAGTGACTATTTACGGTCTTTGATAAAACTCATTCCAATGCTTCTTTTCATTAATACAGTCTTTTTTTTTTTTTTTTTACCAGTGTCAGTTATTAATACTTTCTGAGGTTATGCTATTTTCATATAGTTTTTCATGTCCTTCATATATTGACACCAATAGATTTTAATTTAGAAAAAGCAGAGACATAATTTTGCCAACAAAGTTTTGTGTAGTCAAAGCCGTGGTTTTTCCAGTAGTTATGTATGGATGTGAGAGCTGGACCATAAAGAAGGCTCAGTGCCTAAGAATTGATGCTTTCGAACATCAAGTGGTATTGAAGAAGACTCTTGAGAATCCCTTGGACTGCAAGGAGATCAAACCAGTCAGTCCTAAAGGAAATCAGTGCTGAATATTCATTGGAAGGACTGATGCTGAAGCTGAAGCTCCAATACTTTGGCCACCTGATGTGAAGAGCCGATTCATTGAAAAAGACCCTGATGCTGGGAAAGATTGAGGGTAGGAGGAGAAGTGGCCGACAGAGGATGAGATGGTTGAATGGCATCATGAACTCAATGGACATGAGTTTGAGCAAGCTCCAGGAGATAATGAAGGACAGGAAAGCCTGGCATGCTGCAGTCAGTCCATGGGGTTGCAAAGAGTCAGACAAAACTGAGTGACTGAATGACAACAAAATAGAGAAAAGCCAGATTGCAGGAACAACAACAGCAAAAAAGTGATGGGATAGATTATAGTGAAACAAGATTATCAAGACAGAGAGATCTGAGTCACTGAAAACTGAATCACCTTGGCTTACCTCCAGAGTCAGTGGTGACGGAAATCATTAAATCGAAGAGCCATTTTCAGGAAAGTAGTTTCATCTCTAGGGCTCTCAAGAACCACCTCACTTCCCACTCTCCAGTCACATTCAGAGAAGGTAAGTCTAGGTCAAATAGTGCAGAGGGTCTAAATTTGCTATACTATAAATGGGTGTAAGAACCATCACTTTGCTTTATTTTTCTAAATCTAACAAAATTTGTCTCTAAGCCCCATTTCCCCAAAAGGTGAGTCAGTGGTGGTGTTGTAAAACTTCTTTAGCTTATCCCCTGCCCAGGAGCTTGAAAGCATCTCAAGAAAGGACAAAGTCCAGAAAACTTGAGGAAGACCTTAGAGTTTCAGTCCATCACTGAGATGTTCATATGCTGGTTATGACCCAGGCTGACATGGTTCACTCGAAGGCAGAAGCTCCTTCTCAAAGCTTCATTGAGGGGCTTGTCTGGTAGTCCAGTGGCTAAGACTCTGTGCTCCCAATGCAGGGGGCCTGGGTTCAATCCCTGGTCAGTGAACTAGATCCTACGTGCCACAACTAAGAGTTCACATTGCTACAACTAAAACCCAGCACAACCAAATAAATAAATATTTTTAAAAAAGCTTTATTGATTCCCAAGGGAGGGCAATTCATGTTCACTTTCCCACCAGCTGCATGCCATCCAAGAGACCTCTTGCCACTGCTCTGGGATCCCCATGGAGTGGGATGCAGGGCCCTGCCACTTCTCAAGCCTGTCACCACTATCATCTCAGATGTGGCCAAATTTGCCTCCTCAAGTACCTCAGGCCTCAGGAAATGTTTCTTTCTGCTTTATCCTCCTTCAATAATATAATCTCCCAAATGAAGGCCTGAATGGGACAGTGTTCCAGGAGCTTGGCAACTTATCTTTTATTCCAAGAAATATAAATTCTATTCTTGTAAGAGTATTTTTCAGTCTTTTAAGAAAGTTAATGAAACAATAACAATGATCCTAAATAAAACAGCATTGTTCTGACATATTCTCTCATGTTTCTTTTTCTATAGCTTATATGCCATTTTAATGCATCTCATGAAGTTCATTGAAAATTAATATTTAACTCCTTTCCATTGAAGCTTAAGAGACCACTGATCTGGGTACAGATGAGCTGCATGAAAGAAGGATAAATTTAAAGTTAATTGGCAGAATATTTCTACCAATATGGCTGAGTTCATATACACAGAGGAATGTTGAGGACTTCAAAAAAAAAATTCATTTTTTTTTTAGTGATTCTGCACACTCCTCTCTGTATGTGTAATTATTTATTATTTTGCTAATTATAAAAGTAATATATGCTGAAAGAAGAAAACTTGGAAAATGCCAAAATATGCAAATTGAATAAAATTCTGAAGAGTGTCAGTGTAAACATTTTGGTGTGTATCTTTTAGTTCTTTTTCTTACATAAGACATTTAAAATTTTTTTTAAATCATAAAATACATATGCACATTTTTTAAAGTCAAATGAGGTGTTATAAATTAAATGGTGAAAGATAGCCCTAAATTTTCTTATCCAATTCCCAACACTAGAAGCAATCTCTTTCAACTTCTTAGCTATTTTTAGCTTCTTTAGTTCTATTTTAGTATTATGGCCATATATGTCAAGAGTATGATTATTCTATTCATTTTTTATTTTCAGTCATGGATATTTTCTATTTATTTCCACCAAGGAAGATGAAGATTTAGCTCTCTGGACTCCCCATGTCTTGTTCCCCTTTACAAGCATGTACAAACTCTCACAGATGAGTACAATATGATCATATAATTTGGTTATATTTCTTCTTTTCTTGTGTTTTAGTTTTCTTGGAATTGACAATTGTCTTACTTTTTGTTTGCATAGTTTTCCATTTACTTATTTGTGTATTAGTTCATCACCTCAGATCTCAGAGTTGTCAAACTCCTTTCAATAGTTTCAAACATTCCAGGACTTTTTTTTTTTTTTAAGCTTGCCTATAACACACATTTGTAGTAGGATTTTTATTTTATTTTTTATTATGTATTATTATTATTTTTTACTTTACAATATTGTATTGGTTTTGCCATACATCAACATGCATCCACCACAGGTGTACATGTGTTCCCCATCCTGAACCCCCCCCTCCCTCTTAGCTCCCCATACCATCCCTCTGGGTCATCCTCATGCACCAGCCCCAAGCTTCCTGTATCCTGCATCAAACCTGGACTGGCGATTCATTTCTTATATGATATTATACATGTTTTAATGCCATTCTCCAAAATCATCCCCCCCACCCTGTCCCACAGAGTCCAAAAGACTGTTCTATACATCTGTGTCTCTTTTGCTGTCTCGCATACAGGGTTGTTGTTACCATCTTTCTAAATTCCATATACATGCGTTAGTATACTGTATTGGCATTTTTCTTTCTGGCTTACTTCACTCTGTATAATGGCTCCAGTTTCATCCACCTCATTAGAACTGATTCAAATGTATTCTTTCTAATGACTGAGTAATACTCCATTGTGTATACGTACCACAGCTTTCTTATCCATTCATCTGCTGATGGACATCTAGGTTGCTTCCATGTCCTGGCTATTATAAACAGTGCTGCAATGAACATTGGGGTACACGTATCTCTTTCAATTCTGGTCTCCTTGGTGTGTATGCCCAGCAGTGGGATTGCTGGGTCGTATGGCAGTTCTATTTCCAGTTTTTTAAGGAATCTCCACACTGTTCTCCGTAGTGGCTGTACTAGTTTGCATTCCCACCAACAGTGTAAGAGGGTTCCCTTTTCTCCACATCCTCTCCAGCATGTATTGCTTGTAGACTTTTGGATCGCAGCCATTCTGAATGGCGTGAAATGGTACCTCATTGTGGTTTTGATTTGCATTTCTCTGATAATGAGTGATGTTGAGCATCTTTTCATGTGTTTGTTAGCCATCTGTATGTCTTCTTTGGAGAAATGTCTATTTAGTTCTTTGGCCCATTTTTTGATTGGGTCGTTTATTTTTCTGGAGTTGAGCTGCAGGAGTTGCTTGTATATTTTTGAGATTAGTTGTTTTTCAGTTGCTTCATTTGCTATTATTTTCTCCCATTCTGAAGGCTGTCTTTTCACCTTGCTTATAGTTTCCTTTGTTGTGCAGAAGCTTTTAATTTTAATTAGATCCCATTTGTTTATTTTTGCTTTTATTTCCAATATTCTGGGAGGTGGGTCATAGAGGATCCTGCTGTGATGTATGTCGGAGAGTGTTTTGCCTATATTCTCCTCTAAGAGTTTTATAGTTTCTGGTCTTATGTTTAGATCTTTAATCCATTTTGAGTTTATTTTTGTGTATGGTGTTAGAAAGTGTTCTAGTTTCATTCTTTTACAAGTGGTTGACCAGATTTCCCAGCACCACTTGTTAAAGAGATTGTCTTTTCTCCATTGTATATTCTTGCCTCCTTTGTCAAAGATAAGGTGTCCATAGGTGCATAGGTTTATCTCTGGGCTTTCTATTTTGTTCCATTGATCTATATTTCTGTCTTTGTGCCAGTACCATACTGTCTTGATGACTGTGGCTTTGTAGTAGAGCCTGAAGTCAGGCAGGTTGATTCCTCCAGTTCCATTCTTCTTTCTCAGGATTGCTTTGGCTATTTGAGGTTTTTTTGTATTTCCATACAAATTGTGAAATTATTTGTTCTAGCTCTGTGAAAAATACCATTGGTAGCTTGACAGGGATTGCATTGAATCTATAGATTGCTTTGGGTAGTATACTCATTTTCATTATATTGATTCTTCCAATCTATGAACATGGTATATTTCTCCATCTATTAGTGTCCTCTTTGATTTCTTTCATCAGTATTTTATAGTTTTTTATATATAGGTCTTTAGTTTCTTTAGGTAGATATATTCCTAAGTATTTTATTCTTTTCGTTGCCATGGTGAATGGAATTGTTTCCTTAATTTCTATTTCTATTTTATCATTATTAGTGTATAAAAATGCAAGGGATTTCTGTGTGTTGATTTTATATCCTGCAACTTTACTATATTCATTGATTAGCTCTTGTAATTTTCTGGTGGAGTCTTTAGGGTTTTCTATGTAGAGGATCATGTCATCTGCAAGCAGTGAGAGTTTTACTTCTTCTTTTCCAATTTGGATTCCTTTTATTTCTTTTCCTGCTCTGATTGCTGTGGCCAAAACTTCCAAAACTATGTTGAATGGTAGTGGTGAGAGTGGGCACCCTTGTCTTGTTCCTGACTTTAGGGGAAATGCTTTCAGTTTTTCACCATTGAGGATAATGTTTGCTGTGAGTTTGTCATATATAGCTTTTATTATGTTGAGGTATGTTCCTTCTATTCCTGCTTTCTGGAGAGTTTTTTATAAATGGATGTTGAATTTTGTCAAAAGCTTTCTCTGCATCTATTGAGATAATCATATGGCTTTTATTTTTCAATTTGTTAATGTGGTGTATTACATTGATTGATTTGTGGATATTGAAGAATCCTTGCATCCCTGGGATAAAGCCCACTTAGTCATGGTGTATGATCTTTTTAATGTGTTGTTGGATTCTGATTGCTAGAATTTTGTTAAGGATTTTTGCATCTATGTTCATCAGTGATATTGGCCTGTAGTTTTCTTTTTTTTGTGGGATCTTCGTCAGGTTTTGGTATTAGGGTGATTGTGGCCTCATAGAATGAGTTTGAAAGTTTACCTTCCTCTGCAATTTTCTGGAAGAGTTTGAGTAGGATAGGTGTTAGCTCTTCTCTAAATTTTTGGTAGAATTCAGCTGTGAAGCCGTCTGGACCTGGGCTTTTGTTTGCTGGAAGATTTCTGATTACAGTTTCAATTTCCATGCTTGTGATGGGTCTGTTAAGATTTTCTATTTCTTCCTGGTCGAGTTTTGGAAAGTTGTACTTTTCTAAGAATTTGTCCATTTCTTCCATGTTGTCCATTTTATTGGCATATAATTGCTGATAGTCTCTTATGATCCTTTGTATTTCTGTGTTGTCTGTTGTGATCTCTCCATTTTCATTTCTAATTTTATTGATTTGATTTTTCTCCCTTAGTTTCTTCATGAGTCTGGCTAATGGTTTGTCAATTTTATTTATCCTTTCAAAGAACCAGCTTTTGGCTTTGTTGATTTTTGCTATGGTCTCCTTTGTTTCTTTTGCATTTATTTCTGCCCTAATTTTTAAGATTTCTTTTCTTCTACTAACCCTAGGGTTCTCCATTTCTTCCTTTTCTAGTTGCTTTAAGTGTAGAGTTAGGTTATTTATTTGACTTTTTTCTTGTTTCTTGAGGTATGCCTGTATTGCTATGAACTTTCCCCTTAGGACTGCTTTTACAGTGTCCCATAAGTTTTGGGTTTTTGTGTTTTCATTTTCATTCATTTCTATGCATATTTTGATTTCTTTTTGATTTCCTCTGTGATTTGTTGGTTATTCAGCAGCGTGTTGTTCAGCCTCCATATGTTGGAATTTAAAAAATTTTTTCTCCTGTAATTGAGATCTAATCTTACTGCATTGTGGTCAGAAAAGATGCTTGGAATGATTTCAATTTTCTTGAATTTACCAAGGCTAGATTTATGGCCCAGGATGTGTTCTATCCTGGAGAAGGTTCCATGTGCGCTTGAGAAAAAGGTGAAATTCATTGTTTTAGGGTGAAATGTCCTATAGATATCAATTAGGTCTAACTGGTCTATTGTATCGTTTAAAGTTTGTGTTTCCTTGTTAATTTTCTGTTTAGTTGATCTATCCATAGGTGTGAGTGGGGGTATTAAAGTCTCCCACTATTATTGTGTTATAGTATTTCCCCTTTTGTACTTGTTAGCATTTGTCTTACATATTGCAGTGCTCCTATGTTGGGTGCATATATATTTATAATTGTTATATCTTCTTCTTGGATTGATCCTTTGATCATTATGTAGTGTCCTTCTTTGTCTCTTTTTACAGCCTTTGTTTTAAAGTCTATTTTATCTGATATGAGTATTGCTACTCCTGCTTTCTTTTGGTCTCTATTTGTATGGAATATCTTTTTCCAGCCCTTCACTTTCAGTCTGTATGTGTCCCCTGTTTTGAGGTGGGTCTCTTGTAGACAACATATATAGGGGTCTTGTTTTTTTATCCATTCAGCCAGTCTTTGTCTTTTGGTTGGGGCATTCAACCCATTTGCATTTAAGGTAATTATTGATAAGTATGATCCCGTTGCCACTTACTTTATTGTTTTGGGTTTGAGTTTGTACACTGTTTTTGTGTCTACTGTCTAGAGAATATCCTTTAGCATTTGTTGGAGAACTGGTTTGGTGGTGCTGAATTCTCTCAGCTTTTGTTTGTCTGTAAAGCTTTTGATTTCTCCTTCATATTTGAATGAGATCCTTGCTGGGTACAGTCATCTGGGCTGTAGGTTATTTTCTTCATCACTTTAAGTATGTCTTGCCATTCCCTCCTGGCCTGAAGAGTTTCTATTGAAAGATCAGCTGTTATCCTTATGGGAATCCCCTTGTGTGTTATTTGTTGTTTTTCCCTTGCTGCTTTTAATATTTGTTCTTTGTGTTTGATCTTTGTTAATTTGATTAATATGTGTCTTGTGGTGTTTCGCCTTGGGTTTATCCTGTTTGGGACTCTCTGGGTTTCTTGGACTTGGGTGATTATTTCCTTCCCCATTTTAGGGAAGTTTTCAACTATTATCTCCTCAAGTATTTTCTCATGGTCTTTCTTTTTGTCTTCTTCTTCTGGGACTCCTATGCTTCGAATGTTGTAGCGTTTAATATTGTCCTGGAGGTCTCTGAGATTGTCCTCATTTCTTTTAATTCATTTTTCTTTTTTCCTCTCTGATTCATAATTAACTAATTTTTATTTTTTGGTGTGCTGGGTCTTTGTTGCTGCACGTGGACTTTCTCTAGTTGCAGTAAGTGGGGAGCTACTCTTTATTGTGGTGCCTGGGCTTCTCACTGTGTTGGATTCTCTTGTTGCAGAGCACAGGCTCTAGGTACCTGGGCTTTGGTAGTTGCCGCTGGCAGGCTCAGTAGTTGTGGCGCCTGGGCTGAGTTGCTCCAGTTGCTCCGGCATGTGGAATCTTTCCAGTTGGAAATCGAACCTGCACGCCTTCTGCTGGCAGGAGGATTGTTATCCCCTGCACCACTAGGGAAATCTTCCAGGACTTCTTTAACTTGGCTTTCCCCCAGGGAGTCCTTAGGGACACTGTTCCCTTCATCTCAATAATTTCCCTTCTCCCTTTTCCTGTATTAAAATCCTATTTACTAGAACCCTTATCTTTTATCTTATTTGCTCTTTTTATATCTTTATTTATTGGCTGTGCTGTGTGGACACCACAGGATCTTAGTTCCCCAACCAGGAATTGAATCCAGACCACAACAGTGAAAGCGCCAAGTCCTATCCACAGGACCACCAGGGAATTCCCAGGAATATATCACTTTGTGATTTTTAAAGACATATGCCTTTTTATAGTACAATTTTTTTTAAAGTGGTAAAAACAACATGTTATTAACAGACCCAAATACCTTTAGTTTCTCTGTAATAAGAGATGAAAATCCGATAAACTTAAACATGTGTTTGGCAATTAATATTTCACTATTTTATTTGGAAATGAACTAGATATCAAAGAATATCATTTGAAGTTGATGTTACAAAAAGATTTTGGAAACTATTTTTAACCAGACACATTTTATTAGTGATACCTGCATAATTCATTTATAAACATTTCTACTTATACCACTTAAATCTATTTAATTCATGTATTCTTAACAATTATGCTTGAGTTGCCATGAAAATTTAATGATATTAAAAATTAACCATCATTTTATTTTTCTTGTTGACAAACTAGGCAAGTAGCAAAAATCACAGAAGTAAAGAACCTAATAATTTAAAGATGACTTTTTTTGTCTACCATAGTGACATACATTAAGGAAATAATTTCTACTGTAAATTCAGTTCTTAGGTTGAATTTATAATTTTATAATTTCAAGCATAAAGTACAGACAACATAAACTTATTTGACTAGTCTTAGTTTACATATGGAGAAGGCAATGGCACCCCACTCCAGTACTCTTGCCTGGAAAATCCCATGGACGGAGGAGCCTGGAAGGCTGCAGTCCATGGGGTCGCTGAGGGTCAGACACGACTGAGCGACTTCACTTTCACTTTTCACTTTCATGTATTGGAGAAGGCAATGTCAACCCACTCCAGTGTTCTTGCCTGGAGACTCCCAGGGATGAGGGAGCCTGGTGGGCTGCCATCTATGGGGTTGCACAGAGTCAGACACGACTGAAGCGACTTAGCAGCAGCAGCAGTAGCAGTTTACATAAGTGCTTGTATTGTCTTTAAGCCAGTTAAATAGAGGTCTTTCAAAAGTTTTTACAAATACTATCCAGAGGAATAAAAATATCACACATATATAACATACATACATAGATATACATGGATATATAGATAGAGACAGATGCAAACAGTGATCTCATAGCTTTCATTTAAAACTTTTAGCCACATATCCAGTACAGTAGTACAAAACTTTCTAGCTTATAGAAGACCTAAATGGCATTTCTGGCAGATAGAACAAGCTAAATTTACCCACCCAGGTGGCTAAAGCCTTTTGCCAGTATTTGTGGAAAAGACTACTAAGAATTTTACTTGTCTTTAATGAATAATCTTGTGGAAGCTATGGACAGAAATTGGGGCAAGGGAGCTTATGAAAATATCAAATGGTTTGTTTTTTTTTAAAAAAACTGTCTCTCATTTTTTTTTTTTCTGGTCCTGTAATTGCTTCAGCAATACGTGAACCTTCCAGATGTTCAAGCTGGTTTTGGAAAAGGCAGAGGAACCAGAGATCAAATTACCTACATCCGATGGATCATCAAAAAAGCAAAAGAGTTCCAGAAAAACATCTATTTCTGCTTTATTGACTATGCCAAAGCCCTTTGACTGTGTGGATCACAGTAAACTATGGAAAATTCTGAAAGAGATGGGAATACCAGACCACATGACCTGCCTCTTGAGGAACCTGTGTGCAGGTCAAGAAGCAACAGTTAGAACTAGACATGGAACAAAAGACTGGTTTCAAATACAAAAAGGAGTATGTCAAGGCTGTATATTGTCACCCTGCTTATTTAACTTATATGCAGAGTACATCATGAGAAACCCTGAGCTGGAAGAAGCACAAGCTGGAATCAAGACTGCCGGGAGAAATATCAATAACCTCAGATATGCAGATGACACCACCTTTATGGCAGAAAGTGAAGAACTAAAGAGCCTCCTGATGAAAGTGAAAGAGGAGCATGAAAAAGTTGGCTTAAAGCTCAACATTCAGAAAACAAAGATCATGGTATCTGGTCCCATCACTTCATGGCAGATAGATGGGGAAACAGTGGAAACAGTGTCAGACTTTATTTTTCTGGGCTCCAAAATCACTGCAGATGGTGATTGCAGCAATGAAATTAAAAGATGCTTACTCCTTGGAAGGAAAGTTATGACCAACCTAGACAGCATATTCAAAAGCAGAGGCATTACTTTGCCAACAAAGGTCCATCTAGTCAAGGCTATGGTTTTTCCAGTGATCATGTATGGATGTGAGAGTTGGACTATAAAAAAAGCTGAACAGTGAAGAATTGGTGCTTTTGAACTGTGGTGTTGTAGAAGGCTCTTGAGAGTCCCTTGGACTGCAAGGAGATCCGACCAGTCCATCCTAAAGGAGATCAGTCCTGGGTGTTCATTGGAAGGACTGATGTTGAGGCTAAAACTCCAATACTTTGGCCACCTCATGCGAAGAGCTGACTCATTGGAAAAGACCTGATGCTGAGAAAGATTGAGGGCAGGAGGAGAAGGGGACGACAGAGGCTGAGATGGCTGGATGGCATCACCAACTCAATGGACATGGGCTTGGGTGGACTTCGGGAGCTGGTGATGGACAGGGAGGCCTGGCGTGCTGTGGTTCATGGGGTTGCAAAGAGTTGGACACAACTGAGCGACTGAACTGAACTGAACTGAATTGCTTTAGCCAACAATGATCTCTTTGGATGCTTACATTTCAAAGATACAGTAAGATCAATATTTCCAAGGGTCAGAGAAAGGACTGTAGGTTTTATATGAAACGGAACTCAAGGGTATATTTGGTATATGGGATGTCTGGACCTGGTGGGGTTGGCTTTACAAAGTAAAGGACAGTAAACCAAACCTTCGTGTGCCTTTGGACCTTTGTCAAAGCTATTTCCTGGCTAGCAATATTTCTGTAAGTTTTATACCTGCTTGAGTGCCAACTGTAGCTCTTGATAGTTCTCTGATCTTCCCCTCCTTACCTTGTTGAGAAAGTTAAGTAAGTGTTTTGTTTTTCTTTTACACAGTCGCTCAGTCGTGTCTGATTCTTTGCAATCCTGTGGACTGTAACCCACGAGGTGTCCATGGATTTTCCAGGCATAAATACTGGAGTGAGTAGCCATTTCCTTCTCTAGGGGACCTTCCTGACCCAGGGTCCACCTCATTGGTAGGCAGATTTTTTACCACTGAGCCACCAGGAAAACCGTGTGCCTTCTGTATCTATTTCTATCTTTTCCCTCTTTCTTTCTTTTTTTTTTCTCAATTTGATCTCCCATTGGTACCTATAGGACACTTGTTTAAGATGAGAGCTGTCTTAAAAATCCTTTTAGGTGTAAAAGTTCAAGTCTTCAATATATCTATTCCAATTGTGAGTCTGAGCAAGTGAGTCTTTTTTCATGGCTTAAAACCAATATTAGGGCTTACAAGAGCTTAAAACCAATATTAGAGCTTATACTGTTAGGACGCAAGAGCTTTCCCTTAAGAAATGTAGGCCTCTCAAGATGCAGAGCCACTCCAGAGAAAGCCTAAGAAAACAAAGACCTTCCTTGTCTCAGGTGACAAAAAAAGCTCTATCTCCCATAAAATGAGACACCTTAAATACTGACCTCCTAACCTATGTTACCAGAAAGGTGATACTGAGAGGAGAATTTTTTCTTCACAAACCAGGCAGCAAAGGTAGAGGCCGTAAGGGCCTTTTATGACCTGAGACACTTCATTAAGACGAACTTCCCTGACAGCCAGCATGGTTGGGCAAAGAGAATATTGCCTGTCACTTCATGTCTTAGGCTCCTAGCTGGCTGGCTTTCTAATTGCTGATGCAAGCCTGACAGACAACCTGCATCCCCTGCCCCCACCCCACCAAAGGGAGTATTCTCACTGGTGACAAAGCCAAGTTCTCAGGATAGGAAACAAAACAAATGGAGATTCTCATCTTATGGTTTTTCATCCTTATGACAGATGACAAAGGAAAACATACCTCTTTCTGGGAGGCTAAGAATCAGTAACCATAGGTGCTGATTAGCAAAAACAAATTCACAAGAATCACAATTCAAGATCTATTTTCACAAATGTTTTTCTTCTGCCTCTGTGAATTTGGAAAGGAAGGGAAAACGAGAAAGTTTCATCCCCCTCTCTTGTCTGTGCACTACAGAGAAAGCGCTGGGAGACTGACATGGTAAGAATCCGTACCTTCTGCTGGTCTGCTGTCTGTTACCGCATATTTCAACTGCAGTCTCCAGGGAGAATGGCGTGTTCTAGCCTTTCCCTGTCCCATCTGCCTCACCAGAAACTGTACAGGGGGAAATATTTGTTTCCTTCTACTGTTTTAGGTTTTTGGCTGGGACTCTGTAATAAAAAGGCAGCTTAACAAGAGAAAAGGAAATGAATATATTAACATGTACATCTCATATATACTTATGAGAAATGAAAGTGATGAGTAACTCAAAGAGGTGTCTAGAACTTGGACTTACAGATCATCTTCAACAAAGAACAATATATTTTTAGGGGAACTACAAGACAAAGGAAAAGAGTACTGGGCTTCCAAGGGCAGCAAATAGTGGTACAATAAATACATCAGAAACTAATGGAAAATACTAGCTAGTCAGTATAGGTTGTTTTCCAGAGTTCTCTGGTCCTTACTTGGGTCTAATATGTGTCTAGGGATGTTGATGATTAATTTCTGCACAAATTTATGTTCTGCTTTCAGGAAAATAGGGGGAGAAAAGAGAGCTTTTTTTTGAATCTTCTTCTTCTCCATTGCCTTCAGCTCAACATTATTCTTGTGTCAAAGGGGAAGATTCTTGGGGTGGCATATTCTGTTATTCCTCTGAAGATTTTGCTATAAAATTCCCTTGCTTTACAATGACTCTTTATGTTCTAACATGAAAACATGAAGTAAGGCTTTGTCAGAAAGGAGTTAGGAATGTTATTTGCATGAGGCTTACTTCTAATAGCGAAACATTGATTTATAAATTAAGAATTTACAATAATAACCAAAAAGTTAGTAATGGAATCTGGCTGAACACAGTAGTGTTGTATTATATACCTATCAGAACAACAGGCAGTGTTCTTTTGTGGAAAGTGTATATAAAATAATCTTAAGGGAAAAAGATAAGGCAACATACAGAAGGCACATAAAGCAACTTAATGAAAAACATTTAATGAAAGATTAAAACTCATTTTTAGTTGAGTCAAATGTTCATTCAGATTTTTTTATTCATACTTGCTCAAATTCATAATAGGAATAGGAATTCCTATTCAAAATAGGAAAAAGTTCCTCTTTTATCAATAGTGCTAATCCCAATTAGTCCTGAGCAATGTCTTTAAGCAATGTCATTTCACTATTTTGTTGCGGATTAATTCTTAGGACATCAGAATGTCCTTCTTCAAACATAAGAAAGAAAATTTTGAAGTTAGTGAATCAATAAACATTTCCTATTTTCCACATGTCTCAGAGGGTGGAGCTCCCAAACCAGTCACATAAGAAGGAAGTGAAAAGATGTTAAAAGCAGGGCCAGCTCCCCTGGGTCAGCCTGGAGGTCTGGCTTCTCAGTCAACATGAAGGCTCTCCTCATTCTGGGGCTTCTCCTCTTTTCGGTCGCTGTCCAAGGCAAGGTCTTTGAGAGATGTGAGCTTGCCAGAAGTCTGAAAAGATTTGGAATGGATAACTTTAGGGGAATCAGCCTGGCAAACTGTAAGTTAACTCTTTTTCATCCTTTCAAATAGTTAGCCAGGTGTGGAACAGATACTAATAGAGGATGAACAAAAAGAAAGGGTCTTTGAGTGAATGTTTTTTTCTTTCTTGGAGGGTTTATACACTTCAGTTCAGTTCAGTTCAGTTCAGTCGCTCAGTCGTGTCCGACTCTTTGTGACCCCATGAACTGCAGCACACCAGGCCTCCCTGTCCATCACCAACTCTTGGAGTCCACCCAAACCCATGTCCATTGAGTCGGTGATGCCATACAACTATCTCATCCTCTGTTGTCCCCTTCTCCTCCTGCCCTCAATCTTTCCCAGCATCAGGGTCTTTTCAAATGAGTCAGCTCATCTGAGTTTCAGCTTCAATATCAGTCCTTCCAAAGAACACCCAGGACTGATCTTCTTTAGAATGGACTGGTTGGATCTCCTTGCAGTCCAAGGGACTCTCAAGAGTCTTCTGCAACACCACAGTTCAAAAGCTTGTACACTTACAATGGTTAAAAACATCAACTTGTTCTTTTAGAATCAGATGTACCAGGTGAAGGATTGAGTCATGGTGGGTCAAATTCTATATCATTCTAAGCATGCCAGGTCCCCATGTACTCCTCTAGCGCTACTAAATCTGACAGCTGGCACATGTAGACTGACTATAAGATACATTTTAGCACCTGGGACATGTCTGTTAAGCCCTTGTTGTTTGATTCTAGCCATTTCTAATTTGGATCTTGGGTTCTGAATATGGTAGTATTTTTTTCATTTTTAAACCCCCTAACATGCTGTTGCACTTTTAACAGCAAGGTTTTTTAAAAATTACATTGAACTCTTAAAACAGGGACAGTAGAACTATTTCCCCTCAGTCAATATCTATATAAGGATCCCTGAAATGCAGCATGAAATGACATTTGATTATTCTGACTCTAGTTCATTAATTATTTTTCATTTTCTTCCACAGAGTTTAAGATGTGCCCTAAGGAAAATTTCCTTTGTATTTTAGTCCGTATTTGTCAATGTCATCACTGTGGTTTTTATATTAAATTCAGGCGTTTCTCCTCCATAACTATTTTTGAATGAGTTAGCCAATGGCTAGATGGATGGATGGATGACCCAGCCTTTCCTATTCTATGATTCTTGGCTGCATTATAATATGATACCCAAATTCATCTTCGGTATCATAAATTTTCTTTCTCCCAGAAAATCCTTATTTTTTCTACTAAAAAGCATTTTTCCATTAGCATATGCATCTGCTGCTAATGACCAAATCCACTCAACAACTCTGTTGATTTTTCTGTTCTAGGCTCAATCCTACCTGGGTGTTAGTAATAAGGAAAGTGTAATAGCAATGGAAGATATTTTTAAAAATATGTCATCTTTTTCATTTGTATTACCAAATCATTTGCTAATAAAAGAATTCTCTGAAGGGACCTTTAACACCAAAGTGTTAAAACACTTTACAAGTAAAATACATCTTTATACTTATAAAGTAAGTCATTAGTAAAATAGAACTAGTTAAGTAGAACTGATTATGCTATGAACTGTAAGTCATATGATTTGCTCTTTATTACTTAAAATATGTTTTTTTCAGGGATGTGTTTGGCCAGATGGGAAAGCAATTACAACACACAAGCTACAAACTACAATGCTGGAGACCAAAGCACTGATTATGGGATATTTCAAATCAATAGCCACTGGTGGTGCAATGATGGCAAAACCCCAGGAGCAGTTAACGCCTGTCATTTACCCTGCGGTGGTAAGACAAGATAATGTGGAGTGACAGCACAGGACTCACCTGGTTATACCTGTTGGGTTATCCAAAAAGTTCATTCAGGTTTTTCTGTAAACATCTTATGGGAAAACTGGAATGATCCTTTAGGTCAAGAGTCAATAGAAATAAAAAAATCTTGAAGGGTTCATCAGGGACCTATAAAAACTCCATTTTAACATCTAGAACTCTATTATCCTCCTCCTAATTTCTTAAGTAAGAAATTAAAGAGCTGGTATCATTAAAGTTTGCTGTTTGCTAACATAAAGAAGTTTCTGGAATGACCTATCACTTTATCATAACTGGACATATTGATGCTTTGTGAAGAACAGTGCTATTCCTTGTTTGGGGAGGATTAGCAATAATTTTGTTGGGTGGTCTTTTTTTTTTAAATCTACCCTCCTTTATTGGAAAACAAAAGAATTACTAGTTAATCAAAGTGGAGGAATATGCGTGGTGTTTTTAAAAAATTGTTTTTACTTTTTACTATAAAATATTTTAAATATATGGACAATTAGAAACATTACTATAATAAGCATCAATATGCTCATCACTTACTTTAACAGTTGTTAACATTTTAGCACATTTACTTCTTTATATATATATATATATGTATATAAACTTCTTTTTGCTGAGTGATTTTAAGGTGAATTAGAAACATTATGACATTTCATTTATAAATTCTTTAGAATGAATCTCCAAAAACACAGCTCCTATATAAAAACTGTCATTCTAACAAATTAATTTATAGATTTGTTTAATTGAGGTGAAACAAGTATTCTTTTTTTTGTTTTTGTTTTTGTTTTTTATTTTTTTTATTTATGTTTTTTTTTTTTAATTTTATTTTATTTTTAAACTTTACATAATTGTATTAGTTTTGCCAAACATCAAAATGAATCCACCACAGGTATACATGTGTTCCCCATCCTGAAACCTCCTCCCTCCTCCCTCCCCATACCATCCCTCTGGGTCGTCCCAGTGCACTAGCCCCAAGCATCCAGTATCGTGCATCGAACCTGGACTGGCAACTCGTTTCTTACATGATATTTTACATGTTACAATGTCATTCTCCCAAATCTTCCCACCCTCTCCCTCTCCCACAGAGTCCATAAGACTGTTCTATACATCAGTGTCTCTTTTGCTGTCTCGTACACAGGGTTATTGTTACCATCTTTCTAAATTCCATATATATGCGTTAGAATACTGTATTTATGTTTTTCCTTCTGGCTTACTTCACTCTGTATAATAGGCTCCAGTTTCATCCACCTCATTAGAACTGATTCAAATGTATTCTTTTTAATGGCTGAGTAATACTCCATTGTGTATATGTACCACAGCTTTCTTATCCATTCATCTGCTGATGGGCATCTAGGTTGCTTCCATGTCTTGGCTATTATAAACAGTGCTGCGATGAACATTGGGGTACACGTGTCTCTTTCCCTTCTGGTTTCCTCAGTGTGTATGCCCAGCAGTGGGGTTGCTGGATCATAAGGCAGTTCTATTTCCAGTTTTTTAAGGAATCTCCACACTGTTCTCCATAGTGGCTGTACTAGTTTGCATTCCCACCAACAGTGTAAGAGGGTTCCCTTTTCTCCACACCCTCTCCAGCATTTATTATTTGTAGACTTTTGGATCGCAGCCATTCTGACTGGTGTGAAATGGTACCTCATAGTGGTTTTGATTTGCATTTCTCTGATAATGAGTGATGTTGAGCATCTTTTCATGTGTTTGTTAGCCATCTGTATGTCTTTTTTGGAGAAATGTCTATTTAGTTCTTTGGCCCATTTTTTGATTGGGTCGTTTATTTTTCTGGAGTTGAGCTGTAGGAGTTGCTTGTATATTTTTGAGATTAGTTGTTTGTCGGTTGCTTCATTTGCTATTATTTTCTCCCATTCTGAAGGCTGTCTTTTCACCTTGCTAATACTTTCCTTTGATGTGCAGAAGCTTTTAAGGTTAATTAGGTCCCATTTGTTTATTTTTGCTTTTATTTCCAATATTCTGGGAGGTGGGTCATAGAGGATCCTGCTGTGATGTATGTCGGAGAGTGTTTTGCCTATGTTCTCCTCTAGGAGTTTTATAGTTTCTGGTCTTACGTTTAGATCTTTAATCCATTTTGAGTTTATTTTTGTGTATGGTGTTAGAAAGTGGTCCAGTTTCATTCTTTTACAAGTGGTTGACCAGATTTCCCAGCACCACTTGTTAAAGAGATTGTCTTTAATCCATTGTATATTTTTGCCTCCTTTGTCGAAGATAAGGTGTCCATATGTGCGTGGATTTATCTCTGGGATTTCTATTTTATTCCATTGATCAATATTTCTGTCTTTGTGCCAGTACCATACTGTCTTGATAACTGTGGCTTTGTAGTAGAGCCTGAAGTCAGGTAGGTTGATTCCTCCAGTTCCATTCTTCTTTCTCAAGATCGCTTTGGCTATTCAAGGTTTTTTGTATTTCCATACAAATTGTGAAATTATTTGTTCTAGCTCTGTGAAGAATACTGTTGGTAGCTTGATAGGGATTGCGTTGAATCTATAAATTGCTTTGGGTAGTATACTCATTTTCACTATATTGATTCTTCCAATCCATGAACATGGTATATTTCTCCATCTATTAGTGTCCTCTTTGATTTCTTTCACCAGTGTTTTATAGTTTTCTATATATAGGTCTTTAGTTTCTTTAGGTAGATATATTCCTAAGTATTTTATTCTTTCTGTTGCAATGGTGAATGGAATTGTTTCCTTAATTTCTCTTTCTGTTTTCTCATTATTAGTGTATAGGAATGCAAGGGATTTCTGTGTGTTGATTTTATATCCTGCAACTTTACTGTAGTCATTGATTATTTCTAGTAATTTTCTGGTGGAGTCTTTAGGGTTTTCTATGTAGAGGATCATGTCATCTGCAAATAGTGAGAGTTTTACTTCTTCTTTTCCAATTTGGATTCCTTTTATTTCTTTTTCTGCTCTGATTGCTGTGGCCAAAACTTCCAAAACTATGTTGAATAGTAATGGTGAAAGTGGGCACCCTTGTCTTGTTCCTGACTTTAGAGGAAATGCTTTCAATTTTTCACCATTGAGGATAATGTTTGCAGTGGGTTTGTCATATATAGCTTTTATTATGTTGAGGTATGTTCCTTCTATTCCTGCTTTCTGGAGAGTTTTTATCATAAATGGATGTTGAATTTTGTCAAAGGCTTTCTCTGCATCTATTGAGATAATCATATGGTTTTTATTTTTCAATTTGTTAATGTGGTGTATTACATTGATTGATTTGCGGATATTCTATTGACTTCCTTTTAAAATAGAGAAAGCATGTGGAATCTTTAAAAAAATTTTTTTAAATTGTATTTATTTTTTTATTGAAGGATAATTGCTTTACAGAATTTTGTTCTTTTCTGTCAAACCTCAGTGTGAATCAGCCATAGGTACACATATATCCCCTACCTTTTTTTGAACCTCCCAAAGCGTGTAGAATCTTTAGTGCCTGAAATATTGGAGAAATATAGCAGAATTGATACTGCTAAATTTTTAAATATTAAAAATCCTAATAGTGAAGATGAGTCTAAGAATATACTTTTGTATCCAGTTAATTTATTTAAAAAATTTTGTATTATAGAATAACCTGTTGTCATTGAATAAAAATTCTTACTACCCAGACATGTATGACCATTGGGAAATTTTGGTATCCACATGTTCTTTTGGAATACACAACAATCCCGGACATGAATGTAAAGCTATATTATACATATTTGTACCCACATAACAACAGTGAAATTGTACTATATTTACTGCTTTACAATTTTGTCTTTATTACACAAAATTATTTTTGTCAACAAATACCAATCCTTGTTGTTTTTTAAAGATGAATAGACTTTCACAATATAAGTACTCCATAATGTATCAACCTAACTCTTACTGTTAAACATTTAGGCTAGTTCCACTTATGCCCTTTATTAATTGCTATGAAACACTTTGTATACATATCTTTCAGTACATCTCTTATTATTTCTTTAGGATCAATTTCCAGTGTCAAATTGCTGAGCAAAAACCTGCTAGACCAGTTTCTGTTTGTCTTTTTTTTTTTAATATTTCCTAGTAAAAAGAAAACCTTCTATCATGCTAATTAATAATTCCAGAGCTTCCAATGACTTTGGTAAATGAGAAACAGATGCCAAATGGGATGGAATGAAGAGTTCCCCCCAACATCAACAGATAAACAGACCCTTAAAAATTATTTTAGTTGTTCTTTCCTCAGCCTAAGAGAATAAAGCTGACTGAGCTAAACTTAACATTTCTATGAATGTTATTTTCACTTCTCACCACCTCTTTTTCAGCTTTGCTGCAAGATGACATCACTCAAGCTGTAGCATGTGCAAAGAGGGTTGTCAGTGATCCACAAGGCATTAGAGCATGGTATGTGTGTGTGTGTTTTTTTTTTCCTTTCAGTTTTATTGAGATGTAATTGACATAAAGCACTATATAAGTTCAAGGTTTACAGCATAATGATTTGAATTACATCAGGAAACAGTATCACAATAAATTTAGTGAACATCCATTATCTCACATGGATACAAAATTAAAGAAATAGAAGAAAAAATTTTTTGTGTGTGATGAAAATTCTTAGGATTTACTCTCTTTTTAACAATTTTCATATATAAAATATAGCAGTGTTAATTATATTTATCAGGCTATATATTTGTTTTTGCTCTTTAGTCACTAAGTCACGTCTGACTTTTGTGATCAATAAACTGTAGCCTGCCAGGTTCCTCTGTCCATGGGATTATTCCAGGCAAGAATACCAAGGCAGGTTGCCCTTCCCTCCTCCAGGAGATCCTCCTAACCCAGGGACTGAATTTGTATCTCCTGCACTGCAGGCAAATTCTTTACTGCTGAGCCACCAGGGAAGCCCCATGCTGTACATGATATCCCTAGTATTTATTTATCTTATAACTGGAAGTTTGTAGTACCTTTGACTGCCTTCATCCAATTCCCCTTCCCTCATTCTACCCAAATTCTCTTGTGGTTACCTCAAGAGGTAACCACAAATTTGACCTCTTTCTCTATGACTTTCTTGCTTTGTTTGTTTGTGTTTGAAATATAATGTATGTACAACACTATGTTAGTTCCCATTACAGAGCATGGTATGTGTTAAGTATTAAAGGAGAGAGCTGTTTTATCCTATTGTTATGAAAGAAGTGAGAGAATATTTCCAAAGATCAAAGTATGGTACTGAGAACTGAAAATTGCAGCTTTAGATTCATACTAAACGGTGTATAGCATAGAAACAATCTACTTTAACTGATTCAAAATCTTATTCTTTTACTCCTCAATTTATTTTGGGGAATTTCTAGAGGTTTTAAGATTCTCCACCTTATACCAATTCCTTGTCATATCTTGACATTATTTTTGGAATTAAGTAAATATGGAACGCGCTTTGCATTTTTGCTGTGAACTACATAGGACTCAACACTTGCACTCAGATGTTCTGTGCCCTAGTGAAGCTTTGGGGGAGATGTGAAGTCCTTGGTATAGTATCTCCAAAATAAATAGCAATAAATAGCAATACTTGGATCTGTCTGTAGCTTTTATTTCATGTAATGATAAACTATGTTGTTTTCCCAAAGGATTTGAAGTATATGTAATATAATGAAGCTTTGTTTCAACCTTATTACCATTTGTTTCATCTTTCTCTACAGGGTGGCATGGAGAAGTCATTGTCAAAACCAAGATCTCACGAGTTACATTCAGGGTTGTGGAGTGTAATGTTGGAGTTTTTACTTCAACCCATTTTGTCTCTTTTTCATATTAAGGAAGTAATAGTTGAGGGAAAGGTCATACTTTCAAACAAATAATGTTATTTTTTTTTTTTACAGAAGCAGGAGCATGTGGTCTTTAAGATACTTAATGTTTACTTCATGTATTTATTATTTGATATTAGGCCCACAGTGTATTTCAGTTTAACAGACCTAATGCTGGTGAATATTTGTCTAAAATCTTAATTATCAAATATATATCCAGAACATTCAGTTCTTAAAGAAATAGCACACACTTAATCTTGAATCACCCCCACTCCAGTACTCTTGCCTGGAAAATCCCATGGATGGAGGAGCCTGGTGGGCTGCAATCCATGGGGTCCTGAAGAGTCGGACACGACTGAGCGACTTCACTTTCACTTTTCACTTTCCTGCATTGGAGAAGGAAATGGCAACCCACTCCAGTGTTCTTGCCTGGAGAACCCCAGGGATGGGGGAGCCTGGTGGGCTGCCGTCTATGGGGTCGCACAGAGTCGGACACGACTGAAGTGACTTAGCAGCAGTAGCAGCGATCTTGAATCATACAAGTACTCCCTAATATTCAACAAAAATATAGCAAAATAATATCTTTAAACAAATTGATCTTAGGCAAAATCCCACCTGTGTAGTAGGCATGTAACATCATCATCTGTTCAGTCATCTCCAAAAACAGTAAAATATAACTACTCTTTGTTGGGCAATATAAAATGTTAAATGGAGCATAATACCAAAAGACTAAAAATGAAGAAAGCCTGATTTAAGAATTTTGTTTTCATAAAGTGTGACCTTTGTTTTAAATGTTGTCTTAAAAATGTTGGATTTATGCAGCTTTAAAAATAAGCTCAGAATTTACATGTCAATCACTTTTAGCCCTTTTAAAGAACTCAATTGTGCATCTTGCTGTCATGAAGGATATAAAGATGGATTAGATGAGCTGTTGTTTTTTCTTACTGTTATAAGCTTAGTTTCATGCATTATGACAAATTCAGAGGCAGAAGAGTTTGTAGGTATTGAAATCATTGCTAGTTAATCACAGGTGTGAAATCATGAATGCTATAAAAAGTACATTTTCAGTAAAAGCTTTGCAATTTATACTTTGTCTTTCTTTGTTAAGTCATTTGGTGTCTCCGAAAAAATACGTACATATATATTTGAGAAAAAGATTATCTGACACTTAGTATTTCCTACATCCTCATCTGTACCAAAACAGCTAGATTTTTTTTCTGTGTGTATATTCTCTTTAATCATAGAATTCACATTCACATTAAATAACTCATTTTTTCCTCAATGGATTTAATCATAAAGAGATAGGGTATATATCATCTTAAAAAGAAAGCTCTTACAAAAACCAAAAATAGCTAGATATTGCTGAAGAAAAATACATAAGCATGCTGACAGATCTCTATTTTTTAATTTTTTTAGCTGTGCTACTAGGTTTGTGGGATCTTAGTGCCCTGACCAGGGATTGAACCTGCATCCTCCACAGCAAAAGCTTGGAGTCCTAACCACCGGACCTCCAGGGAATTTCCCTCACACTAAATTCATAAACACAAATCTCACATGGGCCCTCTAATCAGCCTGGTCATCTTAGTCACTTCTCTGAAATCCTGTGTTGGTGTCCCAATTACTCAAAATGACTGTCACTGTTTACTTCTCTCATTTCAAAGTCCTGGCACACATGCCAACCACTGGCCTTCCACACTCTGCTCGTGGTAGACGACTCAGCCTCACCTTACACTGACAGAACAGAGGCAACTCATATAAAACCCTCCCCTCCTGGCCACCATAACAGAGCTCAGGTCTTTCCGTGGGCCCACCCTCCCTTCCTTCCCCTTTATCACTGCGATGAAGGGCCTTGCTCCCGCCAATGGCAGTGTCTCCACATGCAGTCTTCACAGCCCTCTCACTACTCCAGTTTAGGCTGAGGGTTTCCTGATCCTGAGTTTCTCCCTCTTTGTTGGATCATCCCCTTTACTGTACGAACTGCCCTGGTAACCTTTCATCTTGCAAATAACCCTCCAGGTACAACATCATTTTAGACTCCCTTTTACCGCAACTGGGGCTTCCCTGGTGGCTCAGACGGTAAAGCGTCTGCTGGTAATGCAGGAGACCAGGGTTCGATCCCTTGGTTGGGCAGATCCCCTGAAGGAAATGACAACCCACTCCAGTACTCTTGCCTGGAAAATTCCGTGGACTGAGGAGCCTGGTAGGCTACAGTCCATGGGGTCACAAAGAGTCGAACACGACTGAGCGACTTCACTTCACTACCGCAACTATCTTCCTGGTGGCTCAAGAACCCGGAAGCTTCTCCACAACAGCTGTGTGGTGGTGGTGGTGGTTTAGTTGTTGAATCGTGTCCGACTCTTGCGACCCCATGGACTGTAGCCTGCCAGGCTCCTCTATCTGTGAGATTCTCCAGGCAAGTATACTGGAGTAGGTAGCCATTTCCTTCTCCAGGGGATCCTCCCAACCCAGGAATCGAACCCGGGTCTTCTGCACTGCAGGCAGATTCCTTACTGACGGGGCTATAAAGGAAGCCCACAACAGCTGTACCATTTTATATTTCCATGAGCCATGCATAAAAATTTCTAGACATTTTGATTAAACTTGTTATTTTATCTTTTTCTTATAATAACATCTTGTTGGGTTTATAGTATGACATTGTGAACTATGATTTTATTGATTTATTTTTTCCTTGAGTTCTATCTGTTTTTGCCTCTTGTAGTTTGACACTGTTGTTAGGCACATACGCATTAAGAATTGTTATGTCTTCTTGGAGAATTAACCCCTTTCTCATTATGTAATGAATGTACTTCTTTATCAACTGTGGTTTTTTTTATGTCATAAAATGGACTTTCATGTCTAAAAATATGGAATGCTTCACGAATTTGTGTGTCATCCTTGTGCAGGGACCATGCTCATCTTATCTGTATCATTCCAACTTTTGTATATTTGCTGCCAAAGCAAGCTCCAGCTGTGATTTTTAAAGCAACTCATCTTTAGCCAGTCTTTCTAAAACATTTAACAAAATTTTCTTTGAACCAATTGCATTTGCACTCATGTTTTGTTGGTTTACATAATATTAAGCTATGAAATCACAGGAAAAAGTACTATTGATACAGTTTAGGAACACATGCACTGAGTCTCATGGAAAGTAATTAGTCATAGAAGTTCCTGGACATAAATGTGTGAATAAGTCAGTTTTATAGACAAACTGTATAGCTAGGTTATGTGTTATTGCTGTTGTTCAGTGGCTCAGTTGTGTCTGACTCTTTGCAACTCCCATGAATGGCAGGTTATGTGGAGGGTATTTTAATCAGTTCTTATCATTGGATATTCAGGTTATTTCACTAGATTTTTGATTTGTATAAAGGATACTATAATGAATCTCTTTATAAGTAAATCTAAATGCATTTTCCGAAAAGTAGTTTCTTGTGGTGCTTGATTTAATAAGCATGAGCAATTGAATTTTTGTTTGTTTGTTTTTTCTTTTTTTCTTAATTTTATTTTTTGTGGAGTTTTTTTGTTTGTTTATCTGACCAATTGAATTTTTGACACATGAAGTTACTCTCTAACCTTCACCACAGCTGTATGTGAAAATGCATATTTTTTCACATCTTTGTCAGTAATAGGTGCTTTAAAATATATTGATTTTTAGTGATGAAAATTGGTATCTTTTAAAATATTTTGTGATTTTTTTAATGTTAGCTTAGCTTTAAACTCAAACATTTTAAAATATTGTATTTAAAAAAATTTTAAATATTAGCGTGCTGTCATCTAGTGACAACTTTATGTAAGAAATAAAAGAGTAAGTCATAATTTAGTAATTTCATCTTGTAATTGAGGAAACAATTAAGTGTATGCATTCAAACCCCAAGTAATATAACCAATTAAGGGCAAACTCAAGAGCTGACAAATCCAAGCCAGGCTCTCATCCAAGATCTGAAAGATTCTTTTCTTTTCCATTGTCCCTGTTAAGTCACAGCAGTATAGTCAAACCAAAAGATCAGATGATGATGAGAATAATACTCTGATTATTTTGATGAAAGCTGTTAATAAAACCTTTCTATCTTTATGCTGAAAATCTTTCTAAATTTGCTCAGTGGACATAAAAACAGAAGGGAAGGAATTTTGTAGCAACATATTTTCTATTTATATATAGATCAATTAGGGAATATATTTAACATCTCTTTGAAGAGTATAGTATTATAATATCATTATGAATAGACTTCTCAGGGTAGGTGTAAGATTGTAGGCTTAATTTTACTTAGCTATGTGATATCAGTTTTGTTTTTAACCTTGGGTAGAAAACAAAATGCCCCTTTCTGAATGCCACGTATAGCATGGAATACTATACATTGCATTCAGAAAGGGGATATAAGCCAAGGAAAATTCTTTCTGCCCTTTGAGAGTCAGAAAATAAGATAATTCATACCCAGCGAATACTCAAAATGACTACAATGTGCAAAATTCCATGAGCACACAAAGAAAGAAGACCATATGTTGTCTTGGAAGAAAACAGTTGAAGGGACTAGTACATACAGGCCACTTTCCCATGTGGTATTTTTAATGTAAGCATCATATCAATTCCATTGGAGTTCCTCATTTTACAGGTGAGGAAAGAAATTTAGGAAGACTCAGTAGCAAAGCAGTAATGCACTTAGGATCAGAAGAGCCAATCTAGAGCATGTGACAGGGGGACTTAGTGGTGATTACTTACAGAAGATGGGAGACGGCGTGAAAGACTCTCCAGATAAAGCATCAGAATCAACATCAGTACAGAAACCAGTCGACTGAGCGACTGAACTGAACTGAGCTGAATATAATGGGCATTAGTTCAGCAATTCATTCTGACATGATTCAGGGAAAATCATGTTCTTTATCACATTCTCTTTAAACTTTCCTATAAATTTATGCTTGTCTAAGAATTGTAATCATTTATTTGAGCTTTATCACCTTTTAGAAAAAAACATGTACTTTCTTTATTGTCAGTTTTCTCTTCAAGTCTTTGAAAATATAGTTCAGAGACCTTAGTATGTTTTTGAACTCCTGTTGCAATGTTTGAACAGTTTTATCATGGGTAGATCATCTAAGTTGGCATGCATGTTTAAAATACTTCATCTGCCAGATGGACCTGAAAAGAACACAAATAATAGTTGCAAAATGTTGAATCCAACTCAACAAATCCCAGTAGTGAAGAAGTAAAATTTTCTTCAATGAATTTAAAGAAACTAGACAGAGCACATGTTGTGTACTTATTCATGTTTTAAAAGAATACTTTTTTCACATCTTTTATTATAGCTTTCTTATCATAAAACTGACCACAAATGTCATTCAACAACAGGTTCAAATCACCCAGAACTTGCTTCACTCTGTTAAATAAAGCCATAGCTAGTTTTCAGTTGATAAAGTTAAAAATCACTCATAAGGTTTTCTATATTAACCATATTACACAACAATCAACAATTGATCAGGGCTGTCACATCTTAAATAAAATCTCCAGTAATGGACTTTTACTTGCTGTCTGATTTCTCTTATTTACCACCTAATTTTATACATGTTTTCTGATTCTAAAATTAATTTTTATTAACATGATTTGGATAAATGTTAAATTAGCTTTTGTCATTTTAGTATTTTCTCAAATGCTCCTGGATTGAAAGCAGCAGCTATTTTGATAATTCCTATGAAATATTTGTTATTTAAGAATGCCACTGTTCATTGTGAACTCTAAAAGAAAATAGTTTTGCTTTAAAATCTTTTTTTAAAATACAATTGGCCTCCCCCTTTTTTTTTTTTTTTAGTTTATTTGGCTGCAATGAGTCTGTTTCTTCATGCAGTATCTTCGGTTGTGGCATGCAGGCTTGTTCCTTGACAAGGGATCAAACTCGGGCCCCCTGCATTGGGAACATGGAGTCTTAATCACTGGACTGCCAAGAAAGTGCTTTTTGCTTTAAAAGTTTAATAGCCACAACTACTAGCACTTTAGAATAATATTTAATGTTCTTTTTTTAATCTGTGTTTAATAAGACTTTGGTCTAAGGGCGTTTTTATTTGATTTATGTGTAAACCAAGAAAACATAAGAAGACAAGAAAATGAATATAATGTAATAGCCCCTATTGGATCCTGGAACAGAAAAAGAACATTAGTGGGAGAACAAATGGGATCTAAATAAAGCCTAGAATTTAGTTAGTAGTAATCTACTAATGTCTACATCTTATGTAACTCTATTTATCAAAACTAAGAAATTGACACTGGGGAAACTTAGTGATTTAACTGTTTGAACTATTTTTGCAACTTTTCTGTAAATACAGAAAAATGTTTTAAAGGCACAAAGGCAATTTAAAGGTAGTGGAGAAAGGATAGCCTTTTAACAAGTGGTGCTGGAACAATTAGACATCTGTGTGCAAAAAAAATGAACTTGAATCAATACTGCACACTACATACAGAAAACAACTCAAGACAGATTTTAGATCTAAACGCAAAACCTAAAACTATAGAACTTCAAGAAGAAAAATAAGAGAAAATCTTGTGACCTGTTAGGCAAAGATTTCTTAGATACAAAAGCAAAAGCACAATCAGAAGAACAACAAATAAATAACTTGAAATTTAACATAATTTATAAAACTTATGCTTTAAAAAAAACACTGCTAAATAATGAAAAGATTGGGAGAAAATCTTTTCTTTTTTTTTTTTAGTGATCAATTAATGAACATTTATTAAGTGGCTTCTTTTTTTTAAAATTTTATTTTATTTTAAAACTTTACAATATTGTATTGGTTTTGCCAAATATCGAAATGAATCCGCCACAGGTGTACCTGTGTTCCCCATCCTGAACCCTCCTCCCTCCTCCCTCCCCATACCATCCCTCTGGGTCGTCCCAGTGCACCAGCCCCAAGCATCCAGTATCGTGCATCGAACCTGGACTGGCGACTTGTTTCATATATGATATTATACGTATTTCAAAGCACAGCTTGGTGAAGGAACAAGAGGAATCTTTTGGAAGTGAAGAATATGTTCATTCTTTTGATTGTGGTGATGGCCTCATGAGTGTATGAATACATAAAAATGTATCAAATTGTATGCTTTAAAAAATATGGTTTATTGTATGCTATTTACACCTCAATAAAACTGTTAAAACATTTTTTTTTTAATTATTTTTTACTTTTGGCTGTGCTTGATCCTAGTTGCTATACTTGGGCTTTCAATAGTTGCAGCAAGCTGGGGGTTACTCTGGAGTTGCAGTGCTCAGGCTTCTCACTGAAGTCACTTCTCTTGTGGAGCAAGGGCTCTATGGCACGTGGGCTGTAAGGGCGCTTGGTCTCCAAGGCATGTAGGCTCGGTAGTTGTGGTACTTGGGCTTCAGTTCAGTTCAGTTCAGTCGCTCAGTCATGTCTGACTCTTTGCGACCCCATGAATTGCAGCACGCCAGGCCTTCCTCTCCATCACCAACTCCCAGAGTTCGCTCAGACTCACGTCCATCGAGTCGGTGAACCCATCCAGCCATTTCATCCTCTGTCGTCCTCTTCTCCTCCTGCCCCCAATCCCTCCCAGCATCAGAGTCTTTTCCAATGAGTTAACTCTTTGCATGAGGTGGCCAAAGTACTGGAGTTTCAGCTTTAGCATCATTCCTTCCAATGAACACCCAGGATTGATCTCCTTTAGAATGGACTGATTGGATCTCCTTGTAGTCCAAGGGACTCCCAAGAGTCTTCTCCAACACCACAGTTCAAAAGCATCAATTCTTCAGCACTCAGCTTTCTTCACAGTCCAACTCTCACATCCATACATGACTACTGGAAAAACCATAGCCTTGACTATGGTTTGTTGGCAAAGTAATGTCTCTGCTTTTGAATATGCTATCTAGGTTGGTCATAAATTTCCTTCCAAGGAGTAAGCGTCTTTTACTTTCATGGCTGCAGTCACCATCTGCAGTGATTTTGGAGCCCAGAAAAATAAAGTCTGACACTGTTTCCACTGTTTCCCCAGGCTTAGTTGCCCAGCAGTATTTGAAATCTTCCCGCACCAGGAATCGAACCCATGTCCCCTGCATTGGCAGGCAGATTCTTATCCATTGAACCACAAGAAAAGTCTTGGGTTTTTTATTTTGTTTGCTTATTTAATTGGCTGCATTTGGTCCTAGCTGTGGCATGCAAGCTTCATTGATCTGCAGCAGGTGGGATCTTAGTTCCCTGACCAGAGATCGAACCTGCATCCCCCACATTGCAAGGTGGATTCTGTTTTTTTAAATTAAAATTTGTATTTTATTTTATTAAAAAAATTCTACAGTGCTTTACAATTTTCAGAAGTTTCACACACATTTCATATAATCCCATAATAACGTTTTTAAAATTCCCTACTCCAATGTTGCCCTTCCCCATTCCCTATCTCCACTGCTGCTGCTGCTGCTGCTAAGTCGCTTCAGTTGTGTCCGACCCTGTGTGACCCCATAGATGGCAGCCCACCAGGCTCCCCCGTCCCTGGGATTCTCCAGGCAAGTGGTAACCACTAATTTGTTCTCTGTGAGTCTGCTTCTTTTTTGGCAAGGTGGATTCTTAACCACTGGACAACAAGAGAAGTTCTTTTGTTGTTGTTTGTTAGTTTTCTTAAAATGAACGAAGGAGAAATTCACATAAAAAACTAATCGAGTATGAGCACTGCCACTACTGAAACCCACGTGCCCTAGAGCCCATGCTCTGCAACAAGAGAGGCTCAGTTCAGTCGCTCAATCAAGTCCGACTCTTGTGACCCCATGGACTGCAGCACACCAGGCTTCCCTGTCCATCACCAACTCCCAGAACTTGCTCAAACTCATGTCCATCGAGTCAGTGATGTCATCCAACTGTCTCAGCCTCTGTTGTCCCCTTCTCCTGCCTTCAGTCTTTCCCAGCAACAGGGTCTTTTTAAATGAGTCCATTCTTTGCATCAGGTGGCCAAAGTATTGGAGTTTCAGCTTCAGTATGAGTCCTTGCAATGAATATTCAGGACTGATTTCCTTTAGCATGGACTGGTTGGATATCCTTGCAGTCCAAGGGACTCTCAAGAGTCTTCTCCAACACCACAACTCAACAGCATCAATTCTTCAGCCTTCAGCTTTCTTTATAGTCCAACTCTCACATCCATACATGAGTACTGGAATAACCATTTACTAGACCAATAACCTTTTACTAGATGGACCTTTGTTGGTAAAGTGATGTCTCTGCTTTTTAATATGCTGTCTAGGTTGGTCATAGTTTTTTTCCAAAGAGCAAGCGCTTTTAATTTTGTGACTGCAGTCACCATCTGCAGTGATTTTGGAGCCCCCCAAAATAAAGTCTGTCACTGTTTCCATTGTTTCCCCATCTATTTTCCATGAAGTAATGGGACCGGATGCCATGATCTTAGCTTTTTGAATGTTGAGTTTCACTCTCCTTTTTCACTTTCATCAAGAGGCTCTTTAGTTCTTCTTCACTTTCTGCCATAAAGGTGGTGTCATCTATATATCTGAGATTATTGATATTTCTCCTGGCAATCTTGATTCCAGCTTGTGCTTCATCCAACCCAGCATTTCGCATGATGTACTCTGCATATAAGTTAAATAAGCAGGGTGACAATGTACAGCCTTGACGTACTTCTTTCCCATTTTGGAACCATTCTGTTGTTCCATGTCCATTTCTAACAGTTGCTTCTTGACCCGAATGCAGATTTCTTAGGAGGCAGGCAAGGCGGTCTGATATTCCCATCTCTTAAAGAATTTTCCAGTTTGTTGTGATCCACACAGTCAAAGGCTTTGGTGTAGTCAATAAAGCAGAAGTACAAGAGAGGTTACTGCTACTGAAAAAACCTTCCTTCCAACCTCCACTAGGGGCTAGAAAGAAAAATTTCCCATGAACATTGGAACATTCTGTATATCCCCCCCCCCCCAAATGCTTTTTATTTTTAGCATATGGTACATAATAGGAAAGCGACCAATTTTGGAGTGATACCAAGCACAGACCTAATCTTTAGTAAATTTCAAAAGAAATTTAGCTTATGATCAGTAATGTTATTTCCAGGAATCTCTGTTTTCAAAGGCTGTAACTGAGATGGAAGTCTTCTGGAGACTTCACTGTGGCTGCATGCCCCATTGAATATGTGTGATACAAAAGGAATGCATTATGCTGTACATTTCTTTAAACATTAAGAAATATATATATACAATAGACATTGAGTCAGGATTATTTAAAACTTACATGCATGCTAAGTCACTTCAGTCGTGTCTGACTCTTTGTGACCCCATGGACTGTATACAGTTACAACGTCAGGCTCCTGTGTCCATGGGATTCTCCAGGCAAGAATACTGGAGTGGGTTGCCATGCCCTCCTCCAGGGGATCTTCTCAATCCAGGAATCAAACCCTTGTCTCTCACATCTCCTGCATTGGCAGGCAGGTTCTTTACCACTAGCGCCACCCAAGAAGCCCTAAAACACACATATAACATACATAGAGAATGATACTCCAGTTTGAGAAGCAGAAGTAGGTATTGCCAACTCCAGTTCCTGCTAAGAATTGAGGACGTTGAATCAGAAACATTATATGATACTAAGGAAAAATAGCAGGGTGGTCTTGAAAAGAGGAAGTGTTATCTGTCTGTAACTGTCAGGGGTTCTCTAGAAATGAGAGTAGTTCATGTGTCTGTTCTTCATTTCCAAAGTTCTGAAAGCTTGGTCTCATCAGCAGCATTCGTTTTCTTCTCCCACTTGTCTTCACGTTCTGATCTTGTAAATAACACAGTGTAAGTGTTTTAGGATTCTGTGGGTTCGGGTTTTGGTGGTTCTCCCTTTTGGTTCTGTGTCTACTCCTGTGTTTGTGTTTTGATCTCTTTTTCTTCATCCATAATTTCTTGACAATTGTTTTCTTTCACTAACGTTAGTGTTGAATCGTACCTTCTAAATTGGCTTGAGTATATTGGCATAAGTAATCTTTTGTCTCAAACATATGGCCTTATTTCTAATTATTCTGGAGACCTAAGTTGACTCTTGCCTGGAAAATCCCATGGACGGAGGAGCCTGGTAGGCTCAGTCCATGGGGTTGCTAAGAGTCGGACACGACTGAGCGACCTCACTTTGACTTTTTACTTTCATGCATTGGAGAAGGAAATGGCAACCCACTCCAGTGTTCTTGCCTGGAGAATCCCAGGGACGGGGGAGCCTGGTGGGCTGCCGTCTATGGGGTCGCACAGAGTTGGACACGACTGAAGTAACTTAGCAGCAGCAGCAAGTTGACTCTTTATTTAAAAGGTGATTCTGTCTTTGAAATTCTAGGTTACCTTTTGTAATTGTTGCCTCCAGTTGGAGAAGCACATCCTTCTATAGTATGTTGCTAGTATTTATTTGTAAGCTTGGATTACTTCCCTGCATCATTTGTTATATCAAAACATTATTGTAACGCAGGTGATCAAGAGAGAAGAATAACACCTTAATTGTAGGTGGAGTATACTTATATACAGGAATTTACCAATTTTGTTGAATGTCTACACTGTACACATGAATGTCTTTTCTGAGAGGGTGGAAGGGAAACCTCAAAGGGACATAAGACCTCGAGTACCTCATCATGATGAATCTGAGGACAACATGACAGCAAACCTCAGAATAGACACTAAAGTCATAGATTACGTGTGATTGACATATGTCTACCATAAATTCTGCATTCTCTGAGTTCAAGGTTGACTTACTCAACGAAGAGTGGGTTGGAGGGAAGAGAAACTGGAGGGAAAGAGACTACTTAGAAAGCTAAGTCAGGCCAAGTCAGTAGTCCTGGCATGAAATTCAGATCTAAACCAGATAACATCGAGGATATTTGACTTGCAGTGGATTAAATTTTTTACATGAGGAAGGTAATTTTAAGTGTAGTTTTTCTATATTTAGGTTTATTTTATTCCCTTTTTTTTACAAAAATTAGTCATGTGTGTACGTATGTGAGCATGTGTAAATTTTCTCATTAGAAGATGCATACTTATTAGGAAACGTAGAAGTGTCCTAACTTCCTAGATGTTAAAGCATCCATTCATTTTTTTAAAGCAGGTTAGAGTTTACCATTCTATATGTTCATATAGTATTTTTAATTTACTAAGTTATTCTTTAATTGAAAATCCTTTTGAATTGACAATCAAGAAAACTATTTCCCAAAATAAAAGTGTAAGGCACCAATGCTAGCCCTTATCATCTTTGGGTCAGGTCATGTGAGACCATGTGAAAATGGTCCTGTTTGTGAGTTCAGTTCCTATTTGACTGAGTTGGAAATAGACCACTCACATGCCAGCAAGCAGCCAACTCAGAGAGGTATGAAGTTGACTTGAGGTGAGGCGTTGGGCTGAGAAAACGTGTGGCTGCATCTTAAACAACTTGGAGTGATGTCAAAGGGAGAACAGAATCATCTTTAATTCAGTGTGTACAGATAAATTGTTGTTAATAAGATTAGCATATTATCTTATTTGCTTCCTAAGGGGAGAAATAAAATGTTTGTTTGTGGAGTGGGGCAAAAGTACAACCCAAGCAACAATTTATTCTCTCTCCCAACACTTTGTGATGTTACCAGAGCTAATTTACAGATGAAATTACTGCTTTCTAGTTCAGTGAGAGAAATTTAATGATCTTGCAGTTGCACTGACATATATAAAAAGATCCAACCAATCCTTAAACCCCAAAGTCATACTTAATAGAGAAGTGAAATCAGAATACTCTTCTAGAGAGAAGAAACTAAAACAGGAACATTTCCATCTCTTTGTAAATAGGATTATGTTTTATCACATGTTTAAAAAATTGGTTACCTATTTCATGATATTACTCAATGATGAACGCCCACTTTTTGTGCAAATTGAGAAATGATTTTTGTAACCTGACCTATGTGGGAAGGGAAATATTTGTTCACAATGTGAAAAGAAGTGAAATCCACCCTAAGTTCTGATTGCATTGACCCTGGAAGTTTAAGGGCTTCCCTCATAGTTCAGCTGGTAAAGCATCCACCTGCAATGCAGGAGACCCCAGTTCGATTCTTGGGTTGGGAAGATCTGCTGGAAAAGGGATAGGCTACCCACTCCAGAATTCTTGAGCTTTCCTTGTGGCTCAGCTAGTAAGGAATCTGCCTGCAATGTGGGAGGCCTGGGTTCGATTCCTGGGTTGGGAAGATCCCTTGGAAAAGGGAAAGGCTACATAGTATTCTGGCCTGGAGAATTCCATGGACTCTATAGTCCATGGGGTCGCAAAGAGTCGGACACGACTGAGCAACCTTCACTGGAAATTTAAATACAACAGAAATAATAGTACAAAGGAAGTATGCACAAAGAAATCAAAAGCTTTCCCTAATTATCAGTTGTACATACATTAAGAATATTGATTTTTAGAGGCTCCTTTAGTGGTCTAAAGCTGAGCGCTGGAGAATTGATGCTTTTGAACTGTGGTGTTGGAGAAGACTCTTGAGAGTCCCTTGGACTGCAAGGAGATCCAACCAGTCCATCCTAAAGGAGATCAATCCTGGGTGTTCATTGGAAGGACTGATGCTGAAGCTGAAACTCCAATACTTTGGCCACTTCATGCGAAGAGTTGACTCATTGGAAAAGACTCTGATGCTGGGAGGGATTGGGGGCAGGAGGAGAAGGGGATGACAGAGGATGAGATGGCTGGATGGCATCACCAACTCGATGGACATGAGTTTGGGTAAACTTCGGGAGTTGATGATGGACAGGGAGGCCTGGCGTGCTGTGATTCATGGGGTCACAAAGAGTCGGACACGACTGAATGACTGAACTGAACTGAACTTAGTGGTCCAGGGGTTAAAAATCTGCCTGTCAATGCAGGGGACATGCGTTGGATCCCTGGTCTGGGAGGATCCCAGATGCCACTGAGCAACTAAACCCAGATGCCACTGAGCAACTAAACCTCTGAGCCACAACTGCTGGGCCCACACACTACAGCCTAGGAGCCACAGCTACTGAAACCAGAGTTCCTAGAACCATGTGGTACAAGAGAAGCCATGTCAATCAGAGGCCCAAGCATCACAACTAGGGAGCAGCCCCCACTCACTGCAAGTAGAGAAAGGCCACATGCAGCAGTTAAGACCCAGCACAGCCTGAAATAAACAAATAAGAAACATCTCTGATTAAGAAAAAAAAAAATACTGATTTCTAAATAGTCTCTGATTGTTTAATGACATTGCCTGGAGTTAGATGAAACTCTCAGAGGAAAATCAGACTTAAAAAAAAAAAAAACAAAACATAAAATAAGTTGGCACAACTATATTGGGAACTAAAATCAGCAAGAGGTAGACAAAGAGGTTATAGTGTGTTAAGGGCTGAGAATAGTGTTGCATTGGAATTTCTTCCCTTTCATTTGAACTTCAAGGTAACGAGGTAAACTGAAAAGACCATGGACCTGACCTGAATCTAACTCCCAGATCTCCCACTCACTATCTATATGTCTTTGGGCAGGTGACTTTTTTTCTCTGGAGATATAGTTTTTCATTTGTAAAATGGACATACTACCTATCTTTAAGACCCCTGCAAGAATTATAAATAATGTTTATTAAGTGGCTAACACTTTGCAAGCATTTGACAAAAAAAAAAAAAGCTAGTATTATTTACCTTTCCTTTTTCTGCTGTGTCCCAAAATAATCTCCAATCTTGATTATTCAAACCTCTTAAATATCTCTTGAATCCCCCCAGTTCTATTATCCATTCCCTGCTCTATCTGCCATCTGGATTACTTGTCAGTTTTCTAGCAGTAGTCCCTGAATCCAACTGAGAGTGTTATTTTGTTTTGTTTTTAAAAATTTTGATCCAGTTACTCTCCAGTTTAATAGCCATGAATAGTTTCCATTGTCTTTGAGATTAATTGCTGAATTCCACTGTTTTGGGGATTAAGCTTCCCAGTCTGGTTCTGCTCACCCTCCAATGTTCTTTGCCACCAGACAACCTGATATTTTTTCATTGTCTGCCTAGCACATTGAGGAGACAGCAGCAAGGAAGACAGAAGAGAGTGAGTGCCTGGCAAGTATGCTTGAGTGCTCAGTTGCTTCAGCCATGTCCGACTCTGTGACCCTATGGACTGTAGCCCACCAGGCTCCTCTGTCCATGGGATTCTCCAGGCAAGAATACTGAAGTGGGCTGCTGTGACTTCCTCCAGGTAATCTTCCCCACCCAGGGATCAAACCCACTTCTCCTGTGTCTCCTGCATTGCATGTGGATTCTTTACCGCTAAGCCACTGAAGAAGCATGGAGAAGTATGAAGAAAGGTAAAATCTTTGTGAGTAGCAGTAAAGTACCTGGCAGATTTATTAGACTGGTACTGTTTTAGGCTTAAAGATCATTCATGGGTCAGCAACTCTGTGCTAGACTACAGTAACTCTTAAAGCACAATATTGACTCCACAGTAGAAATAATTTCTCCTGTGTGTATTAAGTAGTAATATTTTTTCTCAATATGAACAGTGTTGTTGTTTAGTTGCTAAGTCATGTCTGACTCTTGTGCAACCTTATAGAGTGTAGCCTGCCAAGCTCCTCTGTCCATGGGATTTCCCAGGCAAGAATACTGGAGGAAATAAATACTCAGAATGGAAATACCCTGTCCATTTCCTTCTCCAGAGGATGTTCCTGATGCAGGGATCAAACCCACATCTCCTGCTTGGCAGGTAGATGCCTTACCACTGAACCACCTGGGAAGACCATGAACCAAGAGTATCTGACTCAAAACACCAAAACAGCAAGAGCACAGAGTAAATTAAATACAAAAGTTAGATGATTTCTGGAGTTTGGATGCTGTCAGGAGACGTAGGAAAGCATCTTGCTTGTTTGATCTATTTTGCAAAGAGTGGAAACTTAAATTGCAGAGACATTGAGAGCTAAAAGAACAGAAAGTGGTCACTAATCCTCAAAAAGGATACAGTGGTCTGGATTAGGCAAACCCAAATCATTTACCATTTTTCAATGACCCAGTACCTGGTCAACAAAATGCTAGCTTTGGATTGGGGTGAAGCACTGCCCTGAGTCAGGGAATGTCCCCACAGAGAGCCACTCTGACCTGTGGCTAGGATGCTGGACTTGCTGGGAGCAGCTGGATGCTGGTGCTGTTTCACAGGGCTATTACACAGCTCCATTAGTTGAATAAGACATTATTCCATCTTAAGCTTTCAGCATCTGGGCTCCCTGGGAAAGTCCAGTTGTGTCCCCCACCCCACATGCCAGCCCTCCCATCTCCCGTACCTCTTCCAAATTCTCCTAGCAGCCATGCTGCCACAGCAGAGATGAGATTAGGTCCTCTGCACCCCTGAGCCAAACTACACAAGGACAGTATCAGCTGGGTAATGAGAGCAGTGCAGCTGCTCTGACCATGGTCTCCAAAGGTCCATAATGGCTTCAAGAAACTGGCACTACTTCATAGCAAATGACTATTTACAGTCTTTGACAAAACTCATTCCAATGCCTCTTTTCATTAATACAGTCAATTAATTTACCAGTGTCAATTATTAATACTTTCTGAGGTTATGCTATTTTCATATAGCTTTTCATGTCCTTCATATGTTGACACAAATAGATTTTAATTTAAGAAAAAGCGGAGACATCACTTGCTGACCAGTTCCATCTACTCAGAGGTTGGAACTTATCTTCCCAGAGCCTGCCGGGAAGCTGGTGGGGCACGAACTCCCCCAGGGATCCCCAGGAGGATCTCAGCAGGAAAGGAGGCAGCCTACTGAGCCAGCCCTTGGGTCCTCTCTCTCCAAGGCAGGCAAGGGAACAGGGTTCTTCCAGCAAGCCCAGGAGCCCCACAGTGCCTCTCCCCCAGAAACAGATGTGTTCTTGGAAGGTTTTCTTTTCTTTGTTTTAATCAAAGGATTAAAACAATTTTAATTTACTAGTGTCAGTGATTTTCTGAGATTATCTATCTTCATACAGTTTTTCATGTCCCTCATATACTGACACAAATAGGTTTTAATTTTGTGCTCATAGAGAAAAACAGGACTACAGGAACAACAACAAAAAAGTGATGGGACAGATTATAGTGAAACTAGATTATCAAGACAGAGAGGTCTGAATCACTGAAAACAGAAACACCCAGGCTTACCTCCAGAGTCAATGGTAGCCTGAATCATGGAATGGTAGAGCCAGATGAAAACAGTTTCATCTCTAGGGCTCCCCAAAACCATTTCACTTCCCACTCTCCAGTCACATTCCCTCCCATTACATTCAGAGAAGGTAAGTCTGGGTCAGGTAGTGCAAAGGGCATAAATTTGCTATACCATAAATGGGTGCAAGAACCACCACTTTGCTTTATTTCTCTAAGTCAAACAAAATTTGTCTCTAAGCCCTACTTCCCCAAAAGATGAGTCAACGATAGTTTTTTGAAACTTCTGTAGGTAATCCCCTGCCCAGAAACTTCCACCATCTCAAGAAACAACAGAGTCCAGAAAGCTTGAGGAAGACCTTAGAGTTTCAGTCCATCACGGAGATGTTCATACAATAGTTATTACCCAAGTTGACACGGTTCACTGAAAGACAGAAGCTCCTTCCCAAATCTTCATTGATTCCCAAGGTGGGCAATTCATGTTCGCTTTCCCCAGCAGTTACAGGCCATTCAAGAGACCTCTTGCCATCGCTCTGGGCCCCACATGGGAGTGGGATGCAAGGTCCTCCCATTTTTCAAGCACGATATCACTGTCATCTTAGGTCTCTCCAGACTTGCCTCTTCAATTACCCCTGGCCTCAGGAAATCTTTCTCTCCAGCTTATCCTCCTTCAGTGATATAATCTCCCAAATGAAAGCCTGGATGGGACAGAGTGTTCCAGGAGCTTGGCAACTTGTCTTTCACTCCAAGAATTATAAATTCTATCCTTACAAGAGTATTTTTTAGACTTTTTAATAAATTAACTATACAATAAAAATGATCCTAACCAAACAGCATTGTTCTGAGATATTCTCTCATGTTTCTCTTTATATAACTTACATGCCATTTTAATCCAGCTCATGAAGCTCAGTGAAAAATAATATTTAACTCCTTTCCATTGAAGCTTAAGAGACCACTGATCTGGATACAGATGAACTACATAAGAGAAGGTTAATTTTATTTATTTATTTTTATTAAAATGTAGTCAATTGAGAAGGTTAATTTTAAAGTTAAATGGCAGAATAATTCTACCAATATAGCTGAGTTCATATACACAGAGGAATGTTGAGGACTTCAAAAAAAAATCACTCTAGTTTTAGTGATTCCGCACACTCCTCTCTGTATGTGTCATTACTTATTATTTTGCTAATTGCAAAAGTAATATATGCTGAAAGAAGAAAACTTGGAAAATGCCAAAATATACAAATTAAATAAAAATTCTGAAGCATATTCATAGATAATCATTGTAAACATTCTGATGTATATCTTTTATATCTTTTTCTTACATAATACATGTTAAACTTTTTTCCTTTTAATATATATATTTTATTGAAGTATAGTTGACCTACAATGTTTCAAGTGTACAGTATGGTGATTCAGTCATACATATACACATATATTACTTTTCAGATTATTTTCCATTATAGGTTATTACAAGATATTGACTATAGTTCCCTGTTCTATACAGTAAAACTATGTTGCTTGTTGTGCATTTGTTTTTTTAATTAGAAATCTAGCATTCTATTCATACTAAGTCAAACAAGTGGAATCAAATGCTGTAAGTTTTTTAGCTAGGTAAACATTCACAACTTTTAAAATATATATATTATAAATACTATTTATATAATATGTTTACAAAAGCTTTTCTACTATGCTTGATAAAGGCTTGAGAAAGAACATTGATAAAGATAAAAATGAGATGGGAGATATTGGAAAACATAAGCTAATTGAAATGGGAGCACTGAATATGAAATTTAAAAAGTGAAACAAACTAGATACAAGAAAAACATTATCATATAGTCCAGTTGTTTTTAAACATGGCTGCTCATTAGAAATATATCTGGAGTTTTGGAGAAAAAAAACTTTACCTGGGCATTTGTATTTTTCAAAAATTCCAAGATAATTCTGATATACACCTGGATTTTAAAAAGTTATTATAGGTTTTTCTATTAAATGGTAGTTTTAGTGATATAGAATTCTATTAGTTTGTGTAGACCAATCATGATACAATGGTATTAAGTGAATAATTACATAACTACAATAGTAAAAATGCCTATCAGTTTTCACAATCAATAGCCAGACAAAAAATAAAAGAGAATTACAATTGCAAGCCATAATGGAAACATGATTAACCTAACAGTATAAAATAATTACATACAATTTGGAGAGTTAAGTAGAGTGATGTTATAAATGGAAATGCATACATGCACATGTTTTCATCCACCCAGTCAGCCAATGTCTTTTGGTTGGTGCATTTAATCCATTTACATTTAAGGTAATTATTGATATGCATGATCCGATTACCATGTTCTTTGTTGTTTTGGGTTTATTTTGTGTAGATCTTTTCCTTCTCTTGTGTTTCCTGCCTAGAAAAGTTCTTTTAGCATTTGTTGTAAAACTGGTTTGGTGGTGCTGACTTCTCTTAACTTCTTGTCTGGGAAAGATTTTGATTTCTCCATCAAATCTGAACAGGAGTCTTGCTGGGTAGAGTATTCTTGGTTGTAGGGTCTTCCCTTTCATCACTTTGAATATATCGTGCCATTCCCTTCTTGCTTGTAGAGTTTCAATTGCAAAATTAGCTGATAATGTTATAGGAGTTCCCTTGTATGTTATCATTTTCCCCTTGTTTCTTTTAATATTTTATCTTTCTCTTTAAGTTTTTCAGTTTGATTACTGTGTGTCTCCGTGTGTTCCTCCTCGGATTTATCCTGCCTGAAACTCTCTGTGCTTCCTGGATGTGGTTGACTACTTGCTTTCCCATGTGAGGGAAGTTTTTGGCTATTATCTCTTCAAATATTTTCTCATATCCTTTCTCACTCTCTTTTCCTTCTGGGACCTTTATAATGCAAACATTGGCGTGTTTAATGTTGTCCCAGAGGTCTCTTAGACTATTTTCACTTTTCCTCCCTTTTTCTGTATTCTCTTCTGTGGCAGTGATTTCTACTGTTCTGTCTTTCAAGTTACTTATCCTTTCTTCTGCCTGAGTTATTCTGCTGTTGATTCCTTCTAGTGTATCAGTCATCTCTACTTGTTCTTTAGTTCTTCTAGGTCTTTGGTAAGTATTTCTTGTATCTTCTCCATTCTGTTTCCAAGATCCTGGATCATCTTCATTATCATTATTCTGAATTCTTTTTCTGAAAGATTGCCTATGTTCTCTTCATTTACTTGTTTTTCTGGAGTTTTATCTTGTCCTTTCAGTTGGAACAAAACCCTCTGCTTTCTCATCCTGATTGACTTTCTGAAATATGGCTTTCATTCTAGCTGCTGTGGGATTGCGGTTCTTTTGATTCTTCTGTCTGCCCTCCATTTAATGAGGCTAAGAGGCTTGTGTAAGCTTCCTGATGAGAGGGACTAGCCATGGGAAAAACAGTGTCCTGATCTGGTGGGCAGGACCATGTTCAGTAAAGCTTTAATCCAGTTATTTGCTGATGGGTGGGATTGCACTCCCTTCCTGTTGGTTGTTTGGTCTGAGGTGATCCAGCCCTGGGGTTGATGTGGCTCTATGGTAGGGTTAATGGACACCTCCAAGAAGACTTACATTAAAGGGCACCTTCCAGGACTGCTGCTGCTGGTGTCCCAGTCCCTGTGGTGAGCCACTGCTGACCCACACCTCCATGGGAGACCCTCCAACACATTGGATTGTGACATGTGACAAAAAGTGGATTTTATACAACAACCTGCAACATGTCACAGACAGCATATAGGTCTGCTTCAGTCTCTTATAGGGTCACTGTTCCTTTCCCCTGGGTCTTGGTACATGCAAGATATTTCCCCCCCACTTTATTTTTTTGAATGAAGGATAATTGCTTTACAGAATTTTGTGGTTTTCTGTTGTACCTCAGCAAGAATCAGCCATAGGTACACCCATGTCCCCTCCCTCTGGAACCTCCTTCCCATCTCCCTCCCCATCCCACACTTCTAGATTGTCACAGAGCTCCTGTTTGAGTTCCCTGAGTCTTGCGGCAAATTCCCATTGGCTATCTATTTTACATATGGTATTGTAAGTTTCCATGTTACTCTCTCCATACATCTCTCTCTTTCCTTCCTTCTCTCCCCTGGTGTCCATAGCTCTGTTCTCTATGTCTGGTTCTCAAGATTTTTGTTTGTGCTGTCCAATAGTAGAGTCTCTGCTTCCCCCAGCCTTGTGGAAGTCCTGTAATCAAATCCTGCTAGACTTCAAGGTCAGATTTCCTGGATTTCCCTGTCCCTTTGCCAGATCCCCAGACTGAGAAGCCTGATGTGGGGCTCAGAACCTTCACAAAAGTGGAGAACTTCTTTGGTATTATTGTTCTTCAGTTTGTGGATAGCCCACCTGGCGGATATGGCATTTGGTTTTATCATGACTGTACCCCTCCTATACCAGCTTGTTGTGGCTTCTTCTTTGTCTTTGGATGTGGGGTATCTTTTTTTTTTTTTTATTCCTTTATTTCTCATGTGTTCCCCATCCTGAACCCTCCTCCCTCCTCCCTCCCCATACCATCCCTCTGGGTCGTCCCAGTGCACCAGCCCCAAGCATCCAGCATCGTGCATTGAACCTGGACTGGCATCTCGTTTCATACATGACATTTCATTTTTTGGCAGGTTCCAGTGTCCTCCTGTTAATGGCTGTTCAATAGCTAGTTGCAATTTTGATGCTCTTGCAGGCGGAGATGAGCACACATCCTTCTACTCTACCATCTTAAACCTTTTTTTAATTGTAAAATACATGTGTATATTTTTAAAAGTCAAATGAGGTGTTATAAATTTAATGATAAAAATAGTCCTGACCTTTCTCATCCAATTCCCAACAGCAGAGGCAATCTCTTTCAACTTCTTTAGCTATTTTTAATAGGTTGGTACATGGGGAGGGAGGAGGGAGGAGGGTTCAGGATGGGGAACACATGTATACCTGTGGCGGATTCATTTTGATATTTGGCAAAACTAATACAATTATGTAAAGTTTAAAAATAAAATAAAATTAAAAAAATAAATTATTTACACTTACAAAAAAAAATAATAGGTTGGTACAAAAGTAATTGTGTTTTTGAACTGTGAATTTTAAGTCATTATAACTAGGTTCAATCACATCTTTATTAATCAAAATAGGAACCATTACTGTTAACACATTTTTGCCAATGAAAGGCATTTGTTTATTTCTGTAGCATAAAAATTTATGCTTTGGATGGCTGACTTTATTTTTCTGGGCTCCAAATCACTGCAGATGGTGATTGCAGCCATGAAAGTAAAAGATGCTTACTCCTTGGAAGGAAAGTTATGACCAACCTAGACAGCATATTAAAAAGCAGAGACATTACTTTGTCAACAAAGGTCCATCTAGTCAAGGCTATGGTCCGTCTAGTCAAGGTATGTATGTATTCATACATACAGTGGTCATGTATGGATGTGAGAGTTGGACTATAAAGAAAGCTGAGCACTGAAGAATTGATGCTTTTGAACTGTGGTGTTGGAGAAGACTCTTGAGAGTCCCTTGGACTGCAAGGAGATCCAACCAGTCCATCCTAAAGGAGATCAGTCCTGGGTGTTCACTGGAAGGACTGATGTTGAAGCTGAAACTCCAATACTTTAGGCACCTGATGTGAAGAGCTGACTCATTTGAAAAGACCTTGATGTTGGGAAAGATTGAGGGCAGGAGGAGAAGGGGACAACAGAGGATAGGATGGTTGGATGGCATCACCGACTCAATGGACATGGGTTTGGGTAGACTCCGGGAGTTGGTGATGGACAGGGAGGCCCGGCGTGCTGCAGTTCATGAAGTCGCAAAGAGTCGGACATGACTGAGTGACTGAACTGAACTGAACTGAAAAGCTCTGCCTCCTGCTGGTTGTGGAAGGGTTTTCCCTGCAAAAAGTTGTTGAGTTGCTTGAATAAGTGGTAGTCAGTTGAGAGGTCAAGTGAATATGGAGGATGAGGCAAAACTTTGTAGCTCAATTTGTTCAACTTTTGAAGTATTGGTTGTGGAACATGAAGTTGAGCTTTGTTGTGGAAAAGAATTGGGCCCATTCTGTTGATTGACCTGAATCAACCTGAATGCAGGTTGCAGGTATTGCAGTTTTCAGTATATCTCATTGATTTGCAGAGCATACTTCTCAGATATAATGGTTTCACCAGGATTCAGAAAGCAGCAGTGGATCAGACCAACAGAAGACCACGAAACAGTGACCATGATCTTTTTTGGTGCAAGTTTGGCTTTGGATAGTGGTTTAGAACTTCTCCATCCAGCCACTGAGTTGGTCATTACATGTTGTAGTATAAAATCCACTTTTCATCGCACGTTACAATCTGATTGAGAAATGGTTCATTGTTGCTGCATAGAATAAGAGAAGACAACACTTCAAAACAATTTTTAAAATTTTTGGTCAGCTCTTGAGGCACTCACGTATTGAGTTTTTTCACCTTTCCAGTTTGCTTCAAATGCAGAGTGAACATAGAAGGGTCGACATTGAGTTCCTCAGCAGCTTCTTGTGTAGTTGTAAGAGGATCAGCTTCGATGATTGCTCTCAATTAGTGGCTGTCAACTTCCGACGGCCAGCCACTGCACTCCTCAATGTCAGGGCTCTTTTCTCCTTTGCAAAATCTCTTGAACTACCACTGCACTGTACGTTTTTTGTCAGTTCCTGAGCCAAATGCGTTGTTGATGTTGTGAGTTGTCTCTGCAGCTTTATGACCCATTTTGAATGTGAATCAAAAAAATCACTTGAATTTGCTTTTTGTCTAATTTGTTTCCATAGTCTAAAATAAATAAAAAATAAATAGCAAGTAAAGTCATTAGCAAAAAAAAAAAAAAAAAGAGAGAGATAAAGCAAGAAAGGCACATCAAAATGATGTATAACATAACCACATTTATTTAACAATGTATTCTAACATCAAATGGCAAAGTTCAGCAATGCAAAACTGCAATTACTTTTGCACCAACCAAATAGCTTCTTTAGTTATATTCTAGTATTACAGCCATATGGCTTCCCAGGTGGCTTAGTGATAAAGAATCTGCCTGTCAGTGCAGGAGCCACAGGAGACTCGAGTTTGATCCCTGGGTCAGGAAGATCTTCTGGAGGAGGAAATGGCAACCCACTCCAGTATTCTTGCTGGGATAATCCCATGGACAGAGGAACCTAGTGGGATACAGTCCTTGGGATTGCAAGGAGTTGGACACAACTGAGCAACTGAGGACACACACAATTACAACCGTATGTCATAAGAGTATGATTATTTTACTCATTTTTGATTTTCAATCATAGATACTCTTTATTTATCTCCAACAAGGAAGATAAGGATTTAGCTCTCTCAACTCGCCTTGCCTTGTTCCTCTTTACAAGCATGTACAAATACTCACAGATGAGTATAATATGATCTTATAGTTTGGTTGTATTTCTATTCTTAAGTTTCCTGGTTTCCTTGGAATTAACAATTGGCTTCCTTTCTGTTTGCTTACTTTCCTGTGTACTTATGCATGTATTAATTCATTATCCAAAGTCTCAGCCAGAGTTGTCAAATTCCTTTCAATAGGTTCAGACATTCCTGGTCTTTTTTTTTTTTTTTTTTAAGCTGGGCTATAACACACATATTCTAAGATTTTTTTTTTAATTGATTAATTGATTTTTATTTTTTGGTTGGGTCTTTGTCTCTGCAAGGGCGCTTTCTCTAGTTGTGGTGAGGAGGGGCTGCTCTTCATTGCCATGTGCAGGCCACGCATTGTGGTGCTTCTCCTGTTGAAGAACACAGGCTCCAGGTGCTCCAGCTCCAGTAGCTGCAGCACATAGGCTGCAGGGTCTAGAGGGCAGGCTCAGTAGTTGCGGCACACAGGCTGAGTTGCTCTGTGGCATGTAGAATCTTTCTCAACCAGAGATCGAACCCGTGTCCCCTGCATTGCCAGGGAGATTCTTATCCACTGTGGCACCAGGGAAATCCTCCAGGACTTTTTAAAGTTGATTTTTCCCCAGGGAGTCCACAAGGATACGGTTCCCTTCATTTTGATAATTTTCCTTCTCCTCTCTCCTGTATTAGCACTCTGTTACTAGAACCCACATCTTTTATCTTATTTGCTCTTTTGAAATTTTATCTACTTATTTATTTTTTGTCCAAGTTGCATGGCTTTTGGCCCTTATGCCTTTTTATAGTACAATTGTTTTAAAGTGGCAAAAAAAAAATGTTATTAACAGACCCAAGTACCTTTAGTTTCTCTAAAATGAAGTGAAAAGAAGATAAACCTATATTTGACAATGTTTCAGCATTTCTTCTTATCTGGAAATGAGCTAGATATTCAATGAATATGCATCATTTAAACTAAGGTTACAAAGAGTTTGAAAATGTTTTTTAAGCAGACATATTTTATAAAACATGATGAGAGTTGCAAAGTGTATTTACAAATATTCCTCCCACTTATATCCATTTAATTCATGTGTTCTTAACACTTATGCTTGAGTTGCCATGAAAATTTAATGAGACATTAAAAATTAATAATCATTTTAAGTTATTTTTCTTGTTGAAAAAACAGGCAAGTAGCAAAAATCACAGAAGCAAAGAACTTAAAAATTTAAACATGGCTTTTCTTCCTCCTAAGATGTTCACATACATTAAAGAAATGATTTTTATTGTAAATTTAGTTCTTAGGTTGAATTTACAATTTTATAATCTCAAGCATCTAGTAGAGATAACATAAACTTATTTGACATCTTAATTTACATAAGTACTTATATTTTCTTTAAGCCAATTAAATAGAGCTCTTTCACAAGTTTTTATGACTACTATCCAGAGGGAGAAAAATGTCATAAGTACAGAACATACATATATAAAGGTACATAGACATATAGATATTAACAGATGGAAACAGAGATCTTATAACTTTCATTTAAAAATTTTAGCCATGTATCAAGTACAATAGTATAAAACTCACTAGCTTATAAAGGATTTAATGGTGTTTCTTGCAAATGGACCAAGTTAAGTTTACCCCCTCAGATGACTGAAGCCTTTTGCTAATATTTTTGGAAAAGTCTATTAAGAATTTTGTCTTTAATGAATAATCTTGTAGAGCCAATGGGCAAAATTTGGGGCAAAGGAGCTTATGAAAATATCAAATGCAGTTTGTTCTTTTTAAAAAGCCTCTCTCTTTTTTGTTTGTTTCTAGTGCCATGATTGCTTTAGCCAACAATGATCTCTTTGGATGCTTACATTTCAAAGATATGGTAAGATCAGTAGTTACAAGGGACTGAGAAAGGACTGTAGGTTTTATATGAGATGGAACTCAAGGGCTTATTTGTCTATTTTCAGAAATCTAGGATAATTCTATAGCATTTTTCTTTTCTTTAACACTAGGAATTTATAGTTCAATGATTTTTTTTTTTTTTGTAGTGCAGGCCCAAAATATAGGAGGTCTGGACCTGGCGGGATCTGCTATATAGAATAAGGGACATTAAATCAAGTCTTCTTGTGCATTTTCTGGATCTTTGTGAAATCTATTCCTTGGCTATCAACATTTAGGTAAGTTTTACACCTGCTTGAGAGATGTTGGCAGTTCTTGAAATTTATCCTCTTATCTTCCCCTCATAATCTTGTTAAGAAAGTGTGTGTGTGTGTGTGTGTGTTTCTCATACTAACCAAGGTGCTATTCTGTAGCTATTTCTCTGTTGTCTTTTTTTCATCTGATCTTTCCACTGGTATCAATAGGACATTTATTTAAAATGAGAGCTCTCTTAAAAATCCTTTTAGGTGTAAAAGTCCATCTTCAATATACCTATTTCAATTGTGACTCCAAACCAATAAGTGTTTTTATGACTTGAAACCAATATTAGGGCTTAGCCATGGACACAAGAGTCATCTCCTAAGAAATGTAGCCCTCTCAAAATGCAGAGCCCCCTCCAGAAAAGCCTAAGAATGCCAAAACTTTTCTTGTCATAAGTGGCAAAGAAACCTCTATCTCCAACAAAGTGAGACACCTTGAATCACTATCCTCCTAACCTGGGTTACCAGAAGGTGATACTGCTATGAGAGTTTTTCCTTCACAAATGAGGCAACGAAGGTAGAGGCCATAAAGGGCCCTTATGAATTAAGACAAACTTCCCTGATAGCCAGCATGTTTGGACAAAAAGAATGTTGCCTGTCACTTCATGTCTTCAGCTCCTAGCTGGCTGGCTAGCTGCTGGTGCAAGTCTGACAGACAACCTGAGCTACCTCCTCCCTACCACCTCCCCACTGGCAGAAGCCAGAGGGAATATTCTCACTGGTTACAAAGCCAAGTTCTCAGGATATAAAACAAGACAAATGGAGATTCTCACCTTATGGTTGTTCATCCTTATGACAAATGACAGAGACAAAGGGAAACATGATTCGTTCTGGAAAGCTAAGGATCAATAACCATAGGTGTTGATTACCAAAACCAAATTCACAAAAGTCAAAATTCAAGATCTATTTTCACAAATGCTTTTCTCCTGCCAGTGTGAATTTGAATAGGAATAGACAAGGAGAAATTGTTATCCTCTTTTCTTGACTGTGCACTCTAGATAGAAAGCTGGGAGACTGAAATGGTAAGAATTCTTACTTTCTGCTGGTCTGTTGTTGGTTATCCCATATCTCAACTGCCGTCTCCAGGGAAAGGGGAGCATTCCAGCCTTTCACTGTCCCATCTTCATCACTAGAAACTGTACAGGAGGAAAAATTTGTTTCCTTTTACCTTTTTTAAATTTTTGGCTGGGGCTCTGTAACGAAAGACAGATTAATAAGATAAAAGCAAACAAGTGTATTAAAATGTACATGCTACATATGCTCTGGAGAAATGCAGGGACGAGTGACTCAAAGAGGTGGCTAGAATTGGACTTACCAGATCATCTTAACCAAAGAACAATATATTTTTATGGGGCTACAAGACAGAGTGAAAGAGTGCTAGGCTTCTAAGGTGCCAAGTTGTGGGGTAGTAAATACATCAGAAACTAAGAGAAGATAATAGCTAGTCAGTAAAGGTTGCTTTCTAGAGTCCTATGATCCTTTCTTGGGGGCTAATAAGTGTCTGGGGCTGTTGAGGATAATTTCTGCACAAATTTATGTTCTGCTTTCAGGAAAATAGGGAGAGGACAGAGAACTTTTCTTGGATCTGCTCCTTCTCAGTTGCCTTCAGCTCAAAATAATTCTTGTGCCCAAAGGGAAGATTTTGGGGTGGCATATTCTGTTATTCTTCTGTGTGTGCATGCATGCTGCTGTTTCAGTTGTGTCTGACTCTTAATGACCTTATGGACTGTCGCCCACCAGTCTCCTCTGTCCATGGAATTTTCCAGGCAAGAATCCTGGAGTGAGTTGCCATGCCCTCCTCGGGGGGATCCTCCTGACCCAGGGATGGAACCCACATTTCATGTCTCCTGCATTGTCAGGCAGATTCTTTGCCACTAGAGATGAGAGAGTCGATTTCTAGGTAGGTTGATAAGAAGTTCCAGGTCTCCAAGGAGGAGAAAGGAGCCTGGGGCTTTCAAAGAGGAGATAGAGTTTTAGAATTCTCAAGAAGGAAAAAAGAACAAATGTCTTTTTTCTCTACATTCTTTAGTCTTAATGAGGAGAAGGGAATGACAGAGGATGAGATGGTTGCGTGGCATCACCAACTCAATGGACATGAGTTTGAGTAAGCTCCAGGAGTTGGTGATGTACAGGGAAGTCTGGCATGCTGCAGTCCATGGGGTCGAAAAGAGATGGACACATGACTGAACTGAACTGAACTTAGTCTTAGTCACATAAAGCTTTCACTTTCATTAAGAGGCTCTTTAGTTCTCCTTCTATTTCTGCCATAAGGGTGGTGTCATCTGCACATCTGAGGTGATTGATATTTCTCCCGGCAATCTTGATTCCAGCTTGTGCTTCAAAGTGAAAGAGGAGAGTGAAAAAGTTGTCTTAAAATTCAACATTCAGAAAACTAAGATCATGGCATCTGGTCCCATCACTTTATGCCAAATAGATGGGGAAACAGTGGAAACAGTGACAGACTTTATTTTGGGGGGCTCCAAAATCACTGCAGGTGGTGATTGCAGCCATGAAATTAAAAGACACTTGCACTTTGGAAGTAAAGCCATGACCAATCTAGACAGCATGTTATAAAGCAAAGACATTACTTTGCCAACAAAGGTCCCATCTAGTCAAAGCTATAGTTTTTCCAGCAGTCATGTATGGATGTGAGAGTTGGACTATAAAGAAAGCTAAGCGCAGAAGAATTGATGCTTTTGAACTGTGGTGTTGGAGAAGACTCTTGAGAGTCACTTGGACTGCCTGGAGATCCAACCAGTCTATCCTAAAGGAAATCAGTCCTGGAAGGATTGACGCTGAAGCTGAAACTCCAATACTTTGGCCACCCGATGCAAAGAACTGACTCATTAGAAAAGACCCTGATGCTGGGAAAGATTGAAGGCAGGAGGAGAAGGGGATGACAGACGATGAGATGGTTGGATAGCATCACCAACTCAATGGAAATAAGTTTGAGTAAACCCCGGGAGTTGGTGATGGACAGGGAACCCTGGCGTGCTGCAGTCCATGGGGTCTCAAAGAGTCAGAAATGACTGAGCAACTGAACTGAACTGAATCCTGTTATCTTAAAATGTAAATTATGGGAGTGGGTCTGGTAAGATCTTTCTATTGTTAGTTCTAATCCTGTCATCTTTTTTTTTTTTTTTATTACATATTAACTCTTTTTTTTTTTTTTTAAAGAAAATCCATCCTGAACCCTCCTCCCTCCTCCCTCCCCATACCATCCCTCTGGGTCATCCCAGTGCACCAGTCCCAAGCATCCAGCATCGTGCATTGAACCTGGACTGGCATCTCGTTTCATACATGACATTTCACATGTTTCAATGCCATTCTCCCAAATCTTGCCACCCTCTCCCTCTCCCACAGAGTCCATAAGCCTGTTCTATATATCAGTGTCTCTTTTGCTGTCTCGTATACAGGGTTATCGTTACCATCTTTCTAAATTCCATATATATGCGTTAGTATACTGTATTGGTGTTTGTCCTTCTGGCTTACTTCACTCTGTATAATAGGCTCCAGTTTCATCCACCTCATTAGAACTGATTCAAATGTATTCTTTTTAATGGCTGAGTAATACTCCATTGTGTATATGTACCACAGCTTTCTTATCCATTCATCTGCTGATGGACATCTAGGTTGCTTCCATGTCCTGGCTATTATAAACAGTGCTGCGATGAACATTGGGGTACACGTGTCTCTTTCCCTTCTGGTTTCCTCAGTGTGTATGCCCAGCAGTGGGATTGCTGGATCATAAGGCAGTTCTATTTCCAGTTTTTTAAGGAATCTCCACACTGTTCTCCATAGTGGCTGTACTAGTTTGCATTCCCACCAACAGTGTAAGCGGGTTCCCTTTTCTCCACACCCTCTCCAGCATTTATTATTTGTAGACTTTTGGATCGCAGCCATTCTGACTGGTGTGAAATGGTATCTCATAGTGGTTTTGATTTGCATTTCTCTGATAATGAGTGATGTTGAGCATCTTTTCATGTGTTTGTTAGCCATCTGTATGTCTTCTTTGGAGAAATGTCTATTTAGATCTTTGGCCCATTTTTTGATTGGGTCATTTATTTTTCTGGAGTTGAGCTGGAGGAGTTGCTTGTATATTTTTGAGATTAGTTGTTTGTCGGTTGCTTCATTTGCTATTATTTTCTCCCATTCTGAAGGCTGTCTTTTCACCTTGCTAATAGTTTCCTTTGATGTGCAGAAGCTTTTAAGTTTAATTAGGTCCCATTTGTTTATTTTTGCTTTTATTTCCAATATTCTGGGAGGTGGGTCATAGAGGATCCTGCTGTGATGTATGTCGGAGAGTGTTTTGCCTATGTTCTCCTCTAGGAGTTTTATAGTTTCTGGTCTTACGTTGAGATCTTTAATCCATTTTGAGTTTATTTTTGTGTATGGTGTTAGAAAGTGTTCTAGTTTCATTCTTTTACAAGTGGTTGACCAGATTTCTCAGCACCACTTGTTAAAGAGATTGTCTTTAATCCATTGTATATTCTTGCCTCCTTTGTCAAAGATAAGGTGTCCATATGTGCGTGGATTTATCTCTGGGCTTTCTATTTTGTTCCATTGATCTATATTTCTGTCTTTGTGCCAGTACCATACTGTCTTGATAACTGTGGCTTTGTAGTAGAGCCTGAAGTCAGGTAGGTTGATTCCTCCAGTTCCATTTTTCTTTCTCAAGATCACTTTGGCTATTCGAGGTTTTTTGTGTTTCCATACAAATTGTGAAATTATTTGTTCTAGCTCTGTGAAGAATACTGTTGGTAGCTTGATAGGGATTGCATTGAATCTATAAATTGCTTTGGGTAGTATACTCATTTTCACTATATTGATTCTTCCAATCCATGAACATGGTATATTTCTCCATCTATTAGTGTCTTCTTTGATTTCTTTCACCAGTGTTTTATAGTTTTCTATATATAGGTCTTTAGTTTCTTTAGGTAGATATATTCCTAAGTATTTTATTCTTTCTGTTGCAATGGTGAATGGAATTGTTTCCTTAATTTCTCTTTCTGTTTTCTCATTATTAGTGTATAGGAATGCAAGGGATTTCTGTGTGTTGATTTTATATCCTGCAACTTTACTATAATCATTTATTAATTCTAGTAATTTTCTGGTGGAGTCTTTAGGGTTTTCTATGTAGAGGATCATGTCATCTGCAAATAGTGAGAGTTTTACTTCTTCTTTTCCAATTTGGATTCCTTTTATTTCTTTTTCTGCTCTGATTGCTGTGGCCAAAACTTCCAAAACTATGTTGAATAGTAATGGTGAAAGTGGGCACCCTTGTCTTGTTCCTGACTTTAGAGGGAATGCTTTCAATTTTTCACCATTGAGGATAATGTTTGCTGTGGGTTTGTCATATATAGCTTTTATTATGTTGAGGTATGTTCCTTCTATTCCTGCTTTCTGGAGAGTTTTTATCATAAATGGGTGTTGAATTTTGTCAAAGGCTTTCTCTGCATCTATTGAGATAATCATATGGTTTTTGTTTTTCAATTTGTTAATGTGGTGTATTACATTGATTGATTTGCGGATATTGAAGAATCCTTGCATCCCTGGGATAAAGCCCACTTGGTCATGGTGTATGATCTTTTTAATATGTTGTTGGATTCTGATTGCTAGAATTTTGTTTAGGATTTTTGCATCTATGTTCATCAGTGATATTGGCCTGTAGTTTTCTTTTTTTGTGGGATCTTTGTCAGGTTTTGGTATTAGGGTGATGGTGGCCTCATAGAATGAGTTTGGAAGTTTACCTTCCTCTGCAATTTTCTGGAAGAGTTTGAGCAGGATAGGTGTTAGCTCTTCTCTAAATTTTTGGTAGAATTCAGCTGTGAAGCCGTCTGGACCTGGGCTTTTGTTTGCTGGAAGATTTTTGATTGCAGTTTCAATTTCCATGCTTGTGATGGGTCTGTTAAGGTTTTCTATTTCTTCCTGGTCGAGTTTTGGAAAGTTGTACTTTTCTAAGAATTTGTCCATTTCTTCCTCGTTGTCCATTTTATTGGCATATAATTGTTGATAATAGTCTCTTAAGATCCTTTGTATTTCTGTGTTGTCTGTTGTGATCTCTCCATTTTCGTTTCTAATTTTATTGATTTGATTTTTCTCCCTTTGTTTCTTGATGAGTCTGGCTAATGGTTTATCAATTTTATTTATCCTTTCAAAGAACCAGCTTTTGGCTTTGTTGATTTTTGCTATGGTCTCTTTTGTTTCTTTTGCATTTATTTCTGCTCTAATTTTTAAGATTTCTTTCCTTCTACTAACCCTGGGGTTCTTCATTTCTTCCTTTTCTAGTTGCTTTAGGTGTAGAGTTAGGTTATTTATTTGACTTTTTTCTTGTTTCTTGAGGTGTGCCTGTATTGCTATGAACTTTCCCCTTAGGACTGCTTTTACTGTGTCCCACAGGTTTTGGGTTGTTGTGTTTTCATTTTCATTCGTTTCTATGCAAATTTTGATTTCTTTTTTGATTTCTTCTGTGATTTGTTGGTTATTCAGCAGGGTGTTGTTCATCCTCCATATGTTGGAATTTTTAATAGTTTTTCTCCTGTAATTGAGATCTAATCTTACTGCGTTGTGGTCAGAAAAGATGCTTGGAATGATTTCTATTTTTTTGAATTTACCAAGGCTAGCTTTATGGCCCAGGATGTGATCTATCCTGGAGAAGGTTCCATGTGCGCTTGAGAAAAAGGTGAAATTCATTGTTTTGGGATGAAATGTCCTATAGATATCAATAAGGTCTAACTGGTCTATTGTATTGTTTAAAGTTTGTGTTTCCTTGTTAATTTTCTGTTTAGTTGATCTATCCATAGGTGTGAGTGGGGTATTAAAGTCTCCCACTATTATTGTGTTATTGTTAATTTCTCCTTTCATACTTGTTAGCATTTGTCTTACATACTGCGGTGCTCCCATGTTGGGTGCATATATATTTATAACTGTTATATCTTCTTCTTGGATTGATCCTTTGATCATTATGTAGTGACCTTCTTTGTCTCTTTTCACAGCCTTTGTTTTAAAGTCTATTTTATCTGATATGAGTATTGCTACTCCTGCTTTCTTTTGGTCCCTATTTGCATGGAAAATCTTTTTCCAGCCCTTCACTTTCAGTCTGTATGTGTCCCCTGTTTTGAGGTGGGTCTCCTGTAGACAACATATGTAGGGGTCTTGTTTTTGTATCCATTCAGCCAGTCTTTGTCTTTTGGTTGGGGCATTCAACCCATTTACGTTTAAGGTAATTACTGATAAGTATGATCCCGTTGCCATTTACTTTATTGTTTGGGGTTCGAATTTATACACCATTTTTGTGTTTCCTGTCTAGAGAATATCCTTTAGTATTTGTTGGAGAGCTGGTTTGGTGGTGCAGAATTCTCTCAGCTTTTGCTTGTCTGAGAAGCTTTTGATTTCTCCTTCATACTTGAATGAAATCCTTGCTGGGTACAATAATCTGGGCTGTAGGTTATTTTCTTTCATCATTTTAAGTATGTCTTGCCATTCCCTCCTGGCTTGAAGAGTTTCTATTGAAAGATCAGCTGTTATCCTTATGGGAATTCCCTTGTGTGTTATTTGTTGTTTTTCCCTTGCTGCTTTTAATATTTGTTCTTTGTGTTTGATCTTTGTTAATTTGATTAATATGTGTCTTGGGGTGTTTCGCCTTGGGTTTATCCTGTTTGGGATTCTCTGGGTTTCTTGGACTTGGGTGATTATTTCCTTCCCCATTTTAGGGAAGTTTTCAACTATTATCTCCTCAAGTATTTTCTCATGGTGTTTCTTTTTGTCTTCTTCTGGAACCCCTATGATTCGAATGTTGTAGTGTTTAATATTGTCCCGGAGGTCTCTGAGATTGTCCTCATTTCTTTTAATTCGTTTTTCTTTTATTCTCTCTGATTCATTTATTTCTACCATTCTATCTTCTAATTCACTAATCCTATCTTCTGCCTCTGTTATTCTACTATTTGTTGCCTCCAGAGTGTTTTTAATTTCATTTCTTGCATTATTCATTATATATTGACTCTTTTTTATTTCTTCTAGGTCCTTGTTAAACCTTTCTTGCATCTTCTCAATCCTTGTCTCCAAGCTATTTATCTGTGATTCCATTTTAATTTCAAGATTTTGGATCAATTTCACTATCATTATTCGGAATTCTTTATCAGGTAGATTCCCTATCTCTTCCTCTTTTGTTTGGTTTGGTGGGCATTTATCCTGTTCCTTTATCTGCTGGGTATTCCTCTGTCTCTTCATCTTGTTTAAATTGCTGAGTTTGGGGTGTCCTTTCTGTATTCTGGCAGTTTGTGGAGTTCTCTTTATTGTGGCATTTCCTCACTGTGTGTGGGTTTGTATAGGTGGCTTGTCAAGGTTTCCTGGTTAGGGAAGCTTGTGTCGGTGTTCTGATGGGTGGAGCTGTATTTCTTCTCTTTGTTCAGTCGCGCTGTGGGGAGGGAGGGAGGGATGCTGCAAACAAATGACACTGGCGTGCGCTCGCAGTGCCTCAGCCACACTGGGTCTGCCCCCGCTCACGGCGCGTGTAGCCTCCCTGCCCACACTGCTCGGGCTCTAGGTTGTTCCGCCGGGAACAATCCGAGGCTGGCCCTGGGTTGCATGTACCTCCCAGGTCCAAGCCGCTCAGGTTCAGGCACTCGGGTAGTCCTCAGAGGCGCAGACTCAGTTGGGCCTGAGTTTTGTGCTCTTCCCAGGTCCGAGCAGCTCAAGTGATGAGGTGTTTGGCGAGCGCCAATGCTGCGACTTATCGCCTCCCCGCCACTCGGTTATCTGGGTGTAAAACTGGCGCACCTTCTCAGGCAGATGTTAACGGTCCAGACCCCCAAAAAGTTTTAGTTAGCAAAGAAGCCTGCTTACAGTTTTATAGATAATGTCTCTCTGGGGCTGCGATTGCCCCCTTCCGGCTCTGGCTGCCTGTCACCGGAGGGGGAAGGTCTGCAGCCGGCTATCTCTGATCAATTCTTTGTTCTGTGCGCGGGCGTGGTGGTGTCTTAGGTTGGGGCTGGCTTTTCGCGTGGTAGATATCCCACAGTCTGGTTTGCTAGCCCAAATTATTTCGCTCAGATAGTGCTCAGGGTATGCAGGCCAGATTCTTACTCTAAGCGATGCAGCCCGCGCTGCGCCTCCCTGCCCAGCCCCCGCTTGCTAATGGCGCGTGCAGGTGTCTGCGCTGCTTCTCCGCTGGGGGAGTTACCGTAGGACTCGCAATCTTCGAGTTTTAATTGTTTATTTATTTTTTCTTCCTGTTATGTTGCCCTCTGTGCTTCCAAAGCTCGGCACAGATTCGGCAGTGAGAAGGTTTCCTGGTGTTTGGAAACTTCTCTCTTTTTAAGACTCCCTTCCCAGGACGGAACTCCGTCCCTCCCTCTTTTGTCTCTTTTTTTGTATTTTATATTTTTTCCTACCTCCTTTCGAAGAGTTGGATTGCTTTTCTGGGTGCCTGATGTCCTCTGCCGGCATTCAGAAGTTGTTTTGTGGAATTTACTTGACGTTTAAATGCTCTTTTAATGAATTTATGGGGGAGAAAGTGTTCTCCCCGTCCTACTCCTCCGCCATCTTGGCTCCTCCTCTAATCCTGGCATCTTAAAATGTAAATTGTGGGTGTGGGTCTGGTAAGATCTTTACAACCTTGAGACATTCTTTTGATTTATTCTAAAAATCAACTTAAAAACGTATATAGCTCCCTTGCTAACACTAGCGAGTGGGGCACTCTTTGTCCCTCTTCTGATGTCTATGTCAGAAGCTTTCTCAAATTGCCAATGTCTGTTGGATCATCGAAAAGAAAGAGAGTTCCAGAAAAACATCTACTTCTGCTTTATTGACTATGCCAAAGCCTTTGACTGTGTGAATCACAACAAACTGTGGAAAATTCTTCAAGAAATGGGAATACCAGACCATCTGACCTGCCTCTTGAGAAATCTGTATGCAGGTCAAGAAGCAACAGTTAGAAATGGACATGTAACAACAAACTGGTTAAAAAGCAGGAAAGGAGTACATCAAGGCTGTATATTGTCACTCTGCTTATTTAACTTATATGCAGAATACATGATGAGAAACGCTGGGCTGCATGAAGCACAAGCTGGAATCGAGATTGCCGGGAGAAATATCAATAACCTCAGATATGCAGATGACACCACCCTTCTGGCAGAAAGTGAAGAAGAACTAAAGAGCCTCTTGATGAAAGTGAAAGAGGAGAGTGAAAAAGTTGGCTTAAAGCTCAACATTCAGAAAACGAAGATCATGGCATCTGGCCCCATCACTTTATGCCAAATAGATGGGGTAACAGTGGAAACTGTGACCGACTTTATTTTGGGGGGCACCAAAATCACTGCAGATGGTGACTGCAGTCATGAAATTAAAAGACCTTGGAAGAAAAGTTATGACCAACCTAAGAGTATATTAAAAAGCAGAGACATTACTTTGCCAACAAAGGTCTGTCTAGTCAAAGCTATGATTTTTCTGGTAGTCATGTATGGATGTGACAGTTGGACTATAAAGAAGGCTGAACACTGAAGAATTGATGCTTTTAAACTGTGGTGTTGAAGAAGATTCTTGAGAGTCCCTTAGACTACAAGGAGATCCAACCAGTTAATCCTAAAGGAAATCAGTCCTAAATATTCACTGGAAGGACCCATGCCACCTGATACAAAGAACATACTCATTTGAAAAGACTCTGATGATGGGAAAGATTGAAGGCAGGAGAAGGGGATGACAGAGGATGAGATGGTTGGATGGCATCACCAACTCAATGGAAAAAAGTTTGAGTAAACCTCGGGAGTTGGTGATGGACAGGGAGGCCTGGCATGCTGCAGTCCATGGGGTCGCAAAGAGCTGAGTACTGAACTGATGATACTTTAATAAAACTCTGGTAAACAAAAGCTCTTGAGTGATCAAGCCTGGTCTCTGGTCCAGAAGCTAAGTCTTCTTCTAAATCTTCAAAGATCACAAATGCGACACCGTTCACCATAAGCTATCAGAGCCACCTGGGAAGCCCTATTCTTCTGTAGGTTTTACTGTAAATTTCCTTTGCACAATGACCCCTTATGTTCTAAAATAGAAACTGAAGTAAGGCATTGTCAGAAAGGAGTTGGAATGTTATTCATCTGAACTTATGATGGTAAACATTAATTTATAAATTGAGAATTTAGAATAGACACTGGAAAAGTGAGTATAGGAATCTGGCTGAGCAACACAGTGTTGTGATACCTATCTATCAGAACAACAGGCAGTGTGTCATGTTCTTTTGTGGAAAGTGTTAAATGAAAAAGATGAAGCCAAGTTAGTGAAAGCACATAAAACAATTTGATGAAAATAATTTAATGAAAGATTGGAGCTCATTTTTAGTTGAGTAAAATGTTCATTCAGGTTTCTTTTCTTTATACTTGCTTAAATTATATGCAGGTCAGGAAGCAAAAGTTAGAACTGGACATGGAACAACAGACTGGTTCCAAAGAGGAAAAGGAGTACGTCAAGGCTGTATATTGTCATCCTGCTTATTTAACTTATATGCAGAGTACATCATGAGAAACGCTGGGTTGGAAGAAGCACAAACTGGAATCAAGATTGCCGGGAGAAATATCAATAACCTCAAATATGCAGATGACACCACCCTTATGGCAGAAAGTGAAGAGGAACTCAAAAGCCTCTTGATGAAAGTGAAAGGAGAGTGAAAAAGTTGGCTTAAAGCTCAACATTCAGAAAATGAAGGTCATGGCATCCGGTCCCATCACTTCATGGGAAATAGATGGGGAAACGGTGTCAGACTTTATTTTTGGGGGCTCCAAAGTCACTGCAGATGGTGACCACAGCCATGAAATTAAAAGACGCTTACTCCTTGGAAGAAAAGTTATGACCAACCTAGATAGCATATTCAAAAGCAGAGACATTACTTTGCCAACAAAGGTTCATCTAGTCAAGGCTATGGTTTTTTCAGTGGTCACGTATGGATGTGAGAGTTGGACTGTGAAGAAAGCTGAGTGCTGAAGAATTGATGATTTTAAACTGTGGTGTTGGAGAAGACTCTTGAGAGTCCCTTGGACTGCAAGGAGATCCAACCAGTCCATTCTAAAGGAGATCAGTCCTGGGTGTTCTTTGGAAGGAATGATGTTAAAGCTGAAACTCTAGTACTTTGGCCACCTCATGGGAAGAGTTGACTCGTTGGAAAAGACTCTGATGCTGGGAGGGATTGGGGGCAGGAGGAGAAGGGGACGACAGAGGATGAGATGGCTGGATGGCATCACCGACTCGATGGATGTGAGTTTGAGTGAACTCTAGGAGTTGGTGATGGACAGAGAGGCCTGGCGTGCTGCAATTCATGGGGTTGCAAAGAATCGGACACGACTGAGCAACTGAACTGAACTGAACTGGAATTCATAATAAAATAGGTGTAAGTTCCTCTTTAGCAATAGTGCCAAATTCTTCCTGAGCAATGTCTTCAAGCAATGTCATTTCATAATTTTCTTGCAGATTAGTTCTTAGGACATCAGAATGTCCCTCTTCAGACATAAGAAAGAAAAAATTTAAAGTCAGTGGACCAATAAGCATTTCCTATTTACCACATGTCTCAAAGGGTGGAGCTTCCAAACCTGTCAGATAAGAGGGAAGTGAAAAGATGTTAAATACCAAGACCAGCTCACCCTGGTCAGCCTGGACTTTTGGCTTCTCAGTCAAGATGAAGGCTCTCCTTATTCTGGGGCTTCTCCTCCTTTCTGTCCCTGTCCAGGGCAAGGTCTTTGAGAGATGTGAGCTTGCCAAAACTCTGAAAAGACTTGGAATGGATGGCTTTAGGGGAGTCAGTCTGGCAAATTGTAAGTTAACTTCTCTTTCTCCTTTCAAACAGGTAATCATGTGTGGAACAGATACTAATAGAAGATGAATAATAAGAAAGGGACTTTGAACAAATGGTTTTTTTCTTTCTTGGTGGGTTTGTACACTTACAATTATTCAAAACATTGACTTGTTCCTTTAGAATCAAATGTACCAAGTGAAGGATTGATGCATGAAAGGGTCAAATTCTACAACATTCTAAGCATACCAGGTCCCCATGTACTCCTCTCAGTTCAGTTCAGTCACTCAGTCATGTCCAACTCTTTGCAACCCATGAATTGCAGCACGCCAGGCCTCCCTGTCCATCACCAACTCCCAGAGTTCACTCAAATTCAAGTCTGTCGATTCGGTGATGCCATCCAGCCATCTCATCCTCTGTTGTCCCCTTTTCCTCCTGCCCCCAATCCCTCCCAGCATCAGAGTCTTTTCCAATGAGTCAACTCTTCGCATGAGGTGGCCAAAGTACTGGAATTTCAGCTTTAACATCATTCCTTCCAAAGAACACCCAGGACTGATCTCCTTTAGAATGGACTGGTTGGATCTCCTTGCCGTCCAAGGGACTCTCAAGAGTCTTCTCCAACACCACAGTTAAAAAGCATCAATTCTTTGGCACTCAGCTTTCTTCACAGTCCAACTCTCACATCCATACATGACTACTGGAAAAACCATAGCCTTGACTAGATGGACCTTTGTTGGCAAAGTAACATCTCTGCTTTTGAATATGCTATCTAGGTTGGTCATAACTTTCTTTCCAAGGCGTAAGCACCTTTTAATTTCATGGCTGCAGTCACCATCTGCAGTGATTTTGGAGCTCCAAATAATAAAGTCTGACACTGTTTCCACTGTTTCCCCATCTATTGCCACTAAATTTGCCAGCTGGCACATGTAGGCTGACTATTACATAAGATACATTTGAGAACCTGGAATGTGTCTGTCAGCCCTTGGTATTTTACTTCAGCCATTTCCAGTTTGGAACTTGGGTTCTGTAAGCCTGAGTAAGGTACTACTTTTCTCATTTTTAATCTTCCTACCATGATGTTGGCTTTTAACAGCAAAGTTTTTTTCAAAATTACATTGAACTCTCAAAAATTGATTGATTTCTCCTCAATCAATATTGGCACAAGGATCCCTGAAATGCAGCATAAAACATCATTTTTAAATTCTGACTCTAATTCATTAATTGTTTTTCATTTTCTTCCACAGAATTCAAGGTGTGCTCTAAGGAAAAGATTTTTGGACTTTAGTCCATATTTGTCAATGTCATCACTGTATTTTTCAGGTTGAATTCAGACATATCCTTTCCATAGCTATTTTTTTTAATGAATGAGCCAATGGCTAGATGAATGGATAGTTGAAATAGTTTTTCCTAATCTTTGATTCTTGTTGTCTGGTTTCTAGTTTGATACCCAAATTCAGCTTTCAGTTCAGTTTAGTCACTCAGTCCTGTCCGACTCTTTGAGATCCCATGGACTGCAGCATGCCAGGCTTCCCTGTCCATCACCAACTCCCCAGAGCCTACTCAAACTCACGTCCATCGCATCAGTGATGACATCCAACCATCTCATCCTTTGTCGTCCCCTTCTCCTCCCACCTTCAATCTTTCCCAGCATCAGGGTCTTTGCATCAGGTGGACAAAGTATTGGAGTCTCAGCTTCAGCATCAGTCCTTCCAATGAATATTCAGGACTGATTTCCTTTAGGATGAACTGGTTGGATCTCCTTACAGTCCAAGGGACTCTCAAGCGTCTTCTCCAACACCATAGTTCAAAAGCATCAATTCTTCAGTACTCAGCTTTCTTTATAGTCCAACTCTCACATCCATACATGAATACTGGAAAAACCATAGTTTTGACTAGATGGACCTTTGTTGGCAAAGTAATGTCTCTGCTTTTTAATATGCTGTTGAGGTTGGTCATAGCTTTTCTTTAAAGGAGCAACTGTCTATTAATTTCATGGCTGCAGTCACCATCTGCAGTGATTGTGGAGCCCCCCAAAATAAAGTCTCTTACTGTTTCCATTGTTTTCTTATCTATATACTATGGAGTGATGGGACTAGATGCCATGATCTTACTTTTCTGAGTGTTGAGTTTTAAGCCAACTCTTTTCACTGTCCTCTTCCACTTTCATCAAGAGGGTCTTTAGTTCTTCATCATTTTCTGCCATAAGGGTGGTATCATCTGCATATCTGAGGTTATTGATATTTCTCCTGGTAATCTTGATTCCAGCTTGTGCTTCATCCAACCTGGAATTATACATGGTATACTCTGCATATAAGTTAAATTAGCAGAGTGACAATATACAACCTTGATGTACTCCCTTTAACCATATTACCATTTGTTTCATCTTTCTATACAGGGTGGCATGGAAAAACAAGTGTCAAACCAAGATCTCAGGAGTTATGTTCAGGATTGCAGAGTCTAGCAGTGGCGTTTTCTTTCTTCAGCTTATTTCATCTCTTTTTCATATTAAGGAAATAATAGTTGAGTGGAAGTTTATGCTACCGTTCTTTCAAACAAATAATGTTTTTATAGAAGCGGAAGCACATGGTCTTCCTTCTAAGAGGCTTAATGTTTGCCTCATGTGTTTATTGTTTGATATTAGCCTAGAGTATATTTACGTTTGTTAATTGACTTAAGCTAGTGAATATTTGTCTAAAATGTTGATTATCAAATATATCTCCAGTACATTCATTTCTTAATTAAATAACCCAGACGTAATCTTGAATGACGCAAGTACTCCTCAATACTCAATATAAATATAACAAAAGAATACCTTTTTGTTATATTAAACAAATTGATCTTAGGCAAAAATCCCACCTGTGTAAGCCTGTGACACCTTCATCTGTGGAGTTGTCTCTAAAAATAGTAAAAGATAACTACTCTTGTTGGGCAATATAAAATTTAAAAGGAAGCAGAATGCCAAATAGCTAAAAATGAAAACAGCCTGCCCTAAGGATTTTGTTTTCATAAAGTGTGACCTTTGAATTAGATGTTTTCTTAGAAATGCTGCATTTACACAACTTTAGGAATAAACTCAGAATTTATTTATCAACGTATTTTAAGCCTTTTAAAAAACTCATTTATGCACCTTGCTGATTGTGAAAGAATATAAAGAAGGATTAGATAAATTGTTGCTTTCTCTTAATTTTATTTGCTTAGATTAATGCCTTATGACTGAATTCAGAGGCAGATAATTTTGCAAATATTGAAATCATTGCTAATTAATCACAGGTATGAAATCATGCATGCTAAGCATTTTCAATACATCTTTGCAATTCATATCTTGTCTTTTTCTGTTCAGAGCGATTTAGTGTCTCTGAAAAAGTGCCTATGTATATCTTAGGAAAAAATGATGTGACACTTGGTATTTCCTACCTCCTTACCTGTACCAAAGAAGATGGATATGGCTGCAGAAAAATTCATAAGCATGTTCACAGATCTCACTTTATTTATTTATTTTTGTACTTTCGGCCATGCCACTGGCTTGAGGGATCTTAGTTCTCTGACCAGAGATTGAACCCCCACCCTCACCAGTGAAAGCTGGGGTCCTAACCACCAGACCCCGAGGGAGTTTCCCTCACATTAAATTCATAACCACAAATCTCAAATGGCCTCTCAAGTCTGCCTGGTTGTCTTAGTCACTTCTCTGCAATCCTTCAGTGTTGGTGTCCTGACTCTTCAAAATGGCTGCAGTTTACTTCTCTCACTTCAAAGTCCCATTTACCATTTACTTCTCTCATTTCAAAGTCCCAGCGCACATGCCAACCACTGGCCTTCCACACTCTTCTCTCAGTAGATAACCTGGCCTCACTTTACACTGCCAGAACAGAAGCAACTGATACAAAATTCTCCGCTCCTGGCCACCATATAAAGCTCACATTTTCCCTGGGCTCACCCTCCCTTCCTTAGCCTTTTTTCACTGGGATGAAGGGCCTTTGTTCCTGCCAATGGCAGTGTATCCACATGCAGTTTTTTTTTTTTACTTTTTATTTTGTGTTGGGATACAGCTGATTAACAAACAATGTTGTGATAGTTTCAGATGAACAGCGAAGGAATACAGCCATACACGTACATGTCCCCCAAACCCTCCTCCCATCCAAGCTGCCACTTAGCACTGAGCAGAGTTCCATGGACTCTACAGTAGGTCCTTGTTGGTTATCCATTTTAAATAAAGCAGTGTGTACGTGTCCATCCCAAACTCTCTAACTATCCCTACCCTCATCCTTCCCCAGGGCAATTATAAGCTCGTTCTCTAAGTCAGCGAGTCTCTTTCTGTTTTGTAAGTTCATTTGTATCATTTCTTTTTAGATCCCACATATAAGGGTGCTATATGATATTGCTCCTTCTCTGTCTGGCTTACTTTCACTCAGTATGACACTCTCTAGGTCCACCTATGTTGCTACCAATGGCATTATTTCATTCTTGCTTATGGCTAATACTTCATTGTATATATGCACCGCATCTTCTTTATCTGTTCCTCTGTTGATGGACATTTAGGTTGTTTCCATGTCTTGGCTATTGTAAACAATCCTGCAATGAATACTGGGATGCGTGATTATTTTCAGATAATGTTTTTCTTTGGATATATGCCCAGAGTGGGATTGCAGGGTCATGTGGACGGGTCGTGGTGTGGAGTTCTGACAAAATGTGGTCCATTGGAAAAGAGAATGGCAAATCACTTCAGTATTCTTGCTTTGGAACCCCATGAACAGGATTAAATGGCAAAAAGATAAGACACTGAGAGATGAGCCCCTGAGGTCAATAGGTGTCCAATATGCTACTGGAAAGACTGGAGGAATAGCTCCAGAAAGAATGAAGAAGCTGAGCCAAAGCAGAAATGACACCCAGTTCTGGATGTGTCTGGTGGTGAAAGTTAAGTCCAATGCTGTAAAGAACAATATTGAATAAGAGCCTGGAATGTTACATCCATGAATCAAGGTAAATCGGATGTGGTCAAACAGGAAATTTGGCCTTGGAGTAAAAAATGAAGTAAGGCAAAGGCTAACAGAGTTTTGCCAAGAGAACGAGCTGGTCTTAGCAAACACCCTCTTCCAACAACAAAAGAGGTGACTCTACACATGGACATCACCAGATGGTCAATACTGAAATCCGATTGATTATATTCTTGGCAGCCGAAATGGAGAAGCTCTGTACAGTCAGCAAAAACAAGACCTGGAGCTGACTATGACTCAGATCATGAGCTCCCTATTGCAAAACTCAGACTTAAATTGAAGAAAGTAGGGAAAACCACTAGGCCATTCAGGTAGGACCTAAATTAAATCCCTTATGATCTTACAGTGGAAATGACAAATAGATTCAGGGGATTAGGTCTGATAGACAGAGTGCCTGGAGCAATATGGATGCAGGTACAGGAGGCAGTTACCAAAACTATCCCCAAGAAAATAAAATGAAAGAAGGCAAAATGGTTGTCTGAGGAGGCCTTACAAATAGTTGAGAAAAGAAAAGTGAAAGGCAAAGGAGAAAGAGAAAGATATACCCATCTGAATGCAGAGTTCCAAAGAAGAGCAAGGAGAGATAAGAAAGCCTTCTTAAGTGAACAATGCAAAGAAATAGAGGAAAACAATAGAATGGGAAATATTAGAGATCTCTTCAAGAAAATAGAGATACCAAGGGAACATTCCATGCAAAGATGGGTACAATAAAGGACAGAAAAGGTAAGTAGTAACAGAAGCAGAAGATATTAAGAAGAAGTGGCAAGAATACACAGAAAAACTATACAAAAAAGGTCTTAATGACCTGGATAACCACGATGGTGCGGTCATTCACCTAGAGACATACATCCTGGAGTGTGAAGTCAAGTGGGCCTTAGGAACAAAGGTAGTGGAGGTGATGGAATTTCTGCTGAGCTATATCAAATCCTAAAAGATGATGCTGTTAAAGTGCTGCACTCAATATGCCAGTGAATTTGGAAAACACAGCAGTGGCCACAAGACTGATAAAGGTCAGTATTCAATCCAATCTCAGAGAAGGGCAATGCCAAAGAATGTTCAAACTATTGTAAAGTTGTACTCATTTCACATGCTAGTAAGGTTATGCTCGAAATCCTTCCAGCTAGGTTTCTACAGTATGTGAACCAAGAACTTCCAGATGTACAAGCTGAATTTAGAAAAGGCAGAGGAACCATAGATCAAATTGCCAACATTCATTCGGTCATAGGAAAAGCAAGAAAATTCCGGAAAAACATTTACTTCAGCTTCATTGACTATGTGAAAGCCTTTGACTGTGTGAATCACAACAAACTGTGGAAAATTCAAGAGATGGGAATACCAGACCACCTTACCTGCCTCCTGAGAAATCTGTATGCAGATCAAGAAGCAACAGTTAAAACCAGATATGGAAAAATGGACTAGTTAAAAATTGAGAGAGGAGTACATCAAGGCTGTATATCATTCAGTCTACTTATTTAACTTTTATGCAGAGTACATCATGTGAAATGCTGGGCTGGATGAATCATAAGCTGGAATCAAGATTGCTGGGAGAAATATTAATAACCTCAGGTATGCAGATGACACCACTCTAATAGCAGAAAGCTAGAGGAGCTAAAGATCCTTTTGATGAAGGTGAAAGAGGAGAGTGAAAAAGCAGACTTAAAACTCAGCATTTAAAAAACTAAGATAATGGCATCTGGTCTCATCACTTCATGGCAAATAGATGGGGAAAAAACAGAAATAGTGACAGAGTTCATTTTATTGGGCTCCAAAATCACCTTGGATGGTGACTGCATCCATGAAATTAAAAGATGCTTGTTCCTTGGAAGAAAAGCTATGACAAACCTAGACAGCATATTACAAAGCAGAGACATCACTTTGCTTGAACCATCACAACCAAGGTTCACATAGTCCAAGCTATGGTTTCTCCAGTAACCATGTATGGATGTGAGAGTTGGACCACAAAGAAGGATGAGTACTGAAGAACTGATGCTTTCAAACTGGTGTTGGAGAAGACCCTTGAGACTCCCTTGGACTGCAAGGAGATCAAAGCAGTCAGTTTTAAAAGAAATCAATCCCGAATATTCATTGGAAGGACTGATGCTGAAGCTGAAGCTCCAATACTTTGGCCACCTGATGTGAAGAGCCAGCTTATTGGAAAAGACCCTGAAATGCTGGAAAAGATTGAGGGCAGGAGAAGAAAGGGGCAACAGAGGATGAGATGGTTGGATGGCTTCATTGACTCAATGGACATGAGTTTGAGCAAACTCCGGGAGACAGTGAAGGTCAGGGAACCCTGGCCTGCTGCGGTCCATGGGGCCGCAAAGGGTCGGACATGACTTCGCAACTGAAAAACAAAAACAGTTGCTCTATTTTATACTGTTGTCCATAGTGACTTTACTAATTTATATTCCCACCAACAGTGTAGGAGGGTTCCCCTGTCTCGACATCCTTTCCAGCATTTATTTTTTCCACAGGCAATCTTCATCACAGCCCTCTTATTACTCCAGTTCAAGCTGAGTGTTTTCTGCATCTGAGTTTCTCCCTCTTTGCTGGATGATTTTTATCACCATGCAAAGTGCCCTGGTAAACGTCTATCTTACAAAGAACTCTCCATGGACTCTACATAACCCTCCAAGGACAACATCATTCTCTGCTCCCTTTTATAGGAACACTTCTGGGATGAGATATCTATGCTAATCTTCTCTGTATCCTTCCAATTTTTGTATATTTGCTGCAGAGGCAAGCACAACTGTGAATTTTAAAGTAACTCATCTTTAGCCAGTCTTTCTAAAGCATTTAACAAAGTTTTCTTTGAACCAATTGTGTTCATAGTTGTATTTTGTTGGTTTCCATAATACCAAGCCACGAAATCACTGGAAAAAGTACTATTGATATAGTTTAGGAACACATGCCTGAGTCTGATGGAATGTAATTAGTAACCAGAAGTTTGTGGACTTAAATGTGTGAATAAGTCAGTTTTATAGAAAGACTGTATAGCTAGGCTGTGTAAAGTTCTTATAATTGGGTACTCAGGTTATTCCACTAGATTTCTGACTTGTATAAAGGATACTCTAATGATATCGTTACAAGTAAATCTAAATGCATAGCTTTTCCGAAAAGTAGTTTCTTGTGGTGCTTGATTTAATAAGTATGAACAATTGAAATTTTCTGATACACGAAGTTGCTCTCTGACTTTCACCACATCTATACGTGAAGATGCATATTTTCCCACAGCTTTTTCAATAATGGGTGCTTTAAAATATATTTATTTTAGTGGTAAAAGTTGGTATCTTTTAAAATATTTTGTGATTTTTTTTTTACAGTAGCTTAAACTCTTTTACATTTTAAAATATTTTAGGTATTTAAAAATATTAGTGTACTGCCATCTAGTGATAACTTTGTAAGAAAGAAAAGGGTAAGTCATACTTCAGTAATTTCATCTTATAATAGAGGAAACAGTTAAGCATATGCATTCATACCCCAAGTAATATAACCAATTAAGTGCGAACTCAAGAACAGAAAAATCCAAGCCAAGCTCTCATCCAAGAAAGATCTGAAAGATTCTTTTCTAATCCATTGTTCCTCCTAAGTCACAGCAGTACAGTCAAACCCAAAGTTCAGATGGTGAGGAAAATAATATTCTCATTCTTCTGATGAAAGCAGTTAATAAAACCTTTTTATATTTATACTGAAAATATTTCTAAATTTGCTCAATGCTCATAAAAAGAGTCATTTGAAGGAAAGGAGTTTTGTACCTACATATTTTGCATTTATATATAGATTATTTGGGAAATATATTTAACATCTCTTTGAAGAGTATAGAATTCTAATGTAATTCTGAATAGATTTCTCATGGTAGTTATAAGAGTGTGGGCTTAATTTTACTTAGTTACATAGTACCTGTTTTGTTTTTATCCCTAGGTGAAAGAGCCTATTTTTTTTTTGGCATTTGAGTGCCCACTCTGATGCTATACATGACATTTGGAAAGGGGATATGAGTCAAGGAATATTCTTTCTGTCCTTTGAGAGTCAAGAAATAATTTATACCCAATGAATACTCAAAATGACTACAATGTGCAAAATTCCATGAGCACACAAAGAAAGAAAACCGTGTGTTGTCTTGGAAGAAAGCAGTTGAAGGGACATACTGGCCACTTTCCCATATGGTATTTTTAATGTAAGCACCAAATCAATTCCATTGGAGTTCCTCATTTTACAGGTGTGGAAAGAAATTTAGGAAGATTCAGTAGCAAAGCAGTAATCCACTTAGGATCAGAAGAGCCAATCTAGAGCATGTGACAGGGGGACTTAGTGGCGATTACTTACAGAAGACGGGAGACGGCATGAAAGACTCCCCAGATAAAGCATCAGGATCAACAGGTTAGAAAACTTTGTGAACACAACAGTATAGAAACCAGATATAAAGTAGCTAGTATTAAATCTAATAAAGAGTTCAAGCCCTTTTGGAGAAAGTTTTAAACCTTTAATGGAAGGCACTAATATAGACCCAAAGTCAACAGACATACCAAGTTCATGAACAGGAAAGTTTAACGTAGTAAGTGTGACAATTCCCTCCAAAGTGACTTAGCATTAATGCAAAGCCTATTAAAATTCCAAGAGGTTTTTCAAATCTTACTGGATATGACAATCTAGTTCTAAATTTTATGTGGAATTAAAAGTAAATGAAGAAAGAGACTAGGGAAGAGTTGCTCCATCAAATTCCAAGAGGTTTTTCAAATCTTACTGGATATGACAATCTAGTTCTAAATTTTATGTGGAATTAAAAGTAAATGAAGAAAGAGACTGGGGAAGAGTTGCTCCATCACATATGAAGGGCTATAATAAGATAGTGCAGACTTTCTACAAGAATAAACAAATAGGCCATGGAAAAATACAGAGGTACCAGAAACCATATGTATATGAAAACTAGAGTTTATGCTAAGATGGAAATTGCTACGGATTACACTGAAATAGAAAAATGAGATCTTTACCTAATACTACACATAAATATCAGTTGTAGGTGGATTAACGTGGACTTAATGGGAGGGGCAAAGATAGACTATTAAGAAGAAAATATAGAAAATAATTTTATGACCTCAGATTAAGGAAGAATTTTTTAATATACAAGTACAAATCATAACAGGAAAGATTGGTAAATGTGAATAAAGTAAGAACTTCTGTTCATTAGAAGATACCACAAAGGCAGAGAAAAGACAAGTCCTAATGACTATCTGGGGTGAGAAATAGTCTCTCAATAAATAAACAATTAACATACTGTTAAAAAAAAAAAAAGACAAGTCCTAAAGTGGGGAAACATACTTGAAACATACAAAAGTGACAAAGGATTAATATCAAGTATATATAATAAACTACAGATCTATAAGAGAATGACCAAAATCCAGTAGGAAAATGAGCAACAAACATGAACTGGTATTTCACACACACACAAATAGTCCATAAATATATAAAATGATACCCAACTTCATCGGTAATCTAAGAAATGCACATTGAAATCACAGGTGCCATTTCATACCTGCTAGGTTGACCTCCCCAAAAAATTTAATCAGTTCTAAGTCAAGTAAATGTCCATATACCCTTCAGGGAAGCTTGCATCTTTGCACTTGGGGGGCATTTGCAATAATGCATACAGCCACATTATTTCTAACAGCAAAAAACTGGAAACAGCTCAGATGTCCACCAGTATTAGAGGAGATAAATAGTAGGACATCTATATAATGAAATACTACACAGGCTGAAAAGACAAGAACTCTAACAGCACACTATGACTTAAATGAATCTTAAAATTATGTTGACTGGAAGAAGCAAGTCACAGAAGAATTCACACAGTATTATTCTGTTTATACTACTGGCACGATCCAAGGATTCCAATTTCTCCACATCCTCACCAATGCTTATTTTATTTGTTGTTTGGGGTTTTGTTATATTTTGGTTTTATAATGGCCATCCTAGTGGGTAGGAGATGATATCTCATTTTTAGTTTAATATGAATTTCTCTAGTGATTACTGATGATGATGATCTTTTCATATGCTTGTTGGCCATTCCAGGGATCAAGCCCATGCCCCCCACAGTGGAAGGCGGAGTCATAACCACTGGACTGCCAGGGAAGTCCCTCTCTTACCCATTCTTTAATCAGGTTCATCGTTTTGGTGTTGAGCTGTTAAGAGTTCTTTATATATGCTAAATATTGCCCTTTATCAGATATATGATTTACAATTTTTCTCCCATTCCATAGTTACCTTTTCACTCTGTTGATTATTTACTTTAGTGTGCACAGGTTTTTAAGATATGAACCCGCTAATCTGTGTTTGCTTTTGTTGCCTGTGTTTTTGGTGTCTTATCCAAGAAATCTTTGCCAGATCCAAGGTCATTAAGTTTTTCTCCTATGTTTGCATCCAGGAGTTTTACAGTTTTAGGAGGAGATGAGGATTGAGTACAGTTTTCAGAAAGAGTATGGCTACATTCAAATTTCCTACTTTTAGGTCCCAGAACCATGAATCAATGGGAGAGAAATTAAAGTGGCTTGACTGAGATAATAGCAGTAGAGAGGAAGTAAGACTGAGTATATTTTAAATGTAGAGCCAACTTCGTTTGTTGATGGACAAAAGGTGAATATGAGAGAAAGAAATCAAGGATATCTCTATAGTTTTTGACCTAAGAAAGATTTATTTATCTGTTTATTTTGGCTGTGCTGGGTCTCCACTGCTGTGCTCAGGCTTCCCCTGGTTGCAGTGAGTGGGGGATACTCTCTAGTTGTGGTGCATGGGCTTAGTTGCCTCACAGCATGTGGGATCTTCCTGGACCAGGGATAGAACCCATGTTCCCTGCATTGGCAGGTGGATTCTTAACCACTGGGCCACCAGGGAAGTCCAAAATTTTCTTATTGAGTATGTTGGGTTTGAGAAAATGATTAGACTACCAGATGGAAACATCAAGTACTCATTTGGATGTATATATCTGGAATTCACCAACTTGATGGATATGAGTTTGAGCAAGCTCTGGGAGTTGGTGATGGACAGGCAAGCCTGGCATGCTGCATGGGATCACAAAGAGTCAAACACGACTGAGTGACTGAACTGAACTGAGTCTGGAATTCTGGGACAATTTAATGGTTGGAGATATAATTGTGTGAGGTTATCAGTGCCCAGATAGTGTTTCAAGCAGTGGGACCAGGTGAGATCACCAGGAGATTGTTGATGGATAAAGAAAAAATGTCATCAGCCTGAACCATAGGGAGCTCCTATGCCTAGAAAAAGGGGAAATAGAATGATGCAATTAAAAAGACAGAGGCAGAAGCTTATGAGGTAAGAGAACCAAGGAAGAAAGGAAAAGGGTGAGAAGGGAAAGAAGAGAGAGAGGGAGGGAGAAAGGAGGGAAGACAGGGAAGGAGAAGGGAGAAAAAGAAGAGGAAAAGTAGAGGAAGGAAGAAAGGAGGGAGGGAGGGAAAGAGGGAAAGAAAAGTTGGGTGTCTCAGAAGCCAAGTTTCACAAAACAGGGAGTGAAGTGTGTCACATGCCACTGAGGGTTTTGATGAGATGAAGACTAATCTGAGCTTTTGGCTTGACATCTGGAATTCATTGGTGACTTCCAGTTGAATGATTTTAATGGAGTGGTGAGGATAAAAGGATGATTAGAGTGAATTCAGGAGGGAATGGAAGGAGAGAAAAGAGTTTTTAAAAGAGTAAAGAAATGGGAAAGTAACTGGAAGGGGATGTTGTTATTAATTGGTGGATGTCTGGAATCTTACACAAACCAAGGGTCATGATGATGTATTCAGGAATGGCCAAGCCATATTTGAAAGATCATCTTCCACTTGTTGACTTACACAAAGTTGAAGGCCCACAAGGAGCATTGATTTTTACAAAATATCCACCTTCCAGTGAGCCGGTTTTGAGTTGTGAGAGTATGTAAAGATCCAGAATAGTAATCTCATTAAGGCCTCCACAGTCCTAACAATGGAATTTCATATTTTTCTCACATAGTACACCTGTGTGTCCTCATAGGATACTTGAAAGGCATAATGAACTTTTACCAGAACATGGTATATATTGACTTCAAAAGAACCTTTGTTTCTAGCAAGGACACAAAGTCACTATAACTCTAGCCTTCTAGATTGTGGTCCCACTTACACTATGGAGAAGTTCATTTGCCTCCATATACAAATATACTCCTTAAATATATTTATTTATTCAGGATAATTTGTGAGTTAGCATATGAATTAGAGCCCATTCCTTTTGGGAAAAATCATGTAAGAGAATTCTTTTGTAAAAATGGAGAATACTACTAGGCTGTGAAATTGGTGACATCCTAGATCCAAAGTTCCTTTTACCTTCTACTTAGAAACCAGCCAGTGCAACAAGGTGGCAAGGGAGACACCCTCTGTATTTGCTTCCTAGCACTGCTGTAACAATGCACCACAAAAACAACAAATGTATTGATTCACGGTTCTGAGACCTAGAAGTAGGAAATTTTAATGCAGCCATACTCTTTCTGAAAACTGTACTCAATCCTCATCTCCTCCTAAAACTGTAAAACTCCTGGATGCAAACATAGGAGAAAAACTTAGTGACCTTGGATCTGGCAAAGATTTCTTGGATAAGACACCAAAAACACAGGCAACAAAAGCAAACATAGATTAGTGGGTTCATATCTTAAAAACCTGTGCACACTAAAGTAAATAATCAACAGAGTGAAAAGGAACTGTGGAATGGGAGAAAAACTGTAAATCATATATCTGATAAAGGGCAATATTTAGCATATATAAAGAACTCTTAACAGCTCAACACCAAAACGATGAACCTGATTAAAGAATGGGTAAGAGAGGGACTTCCCTGGCAGTCCAGTGGTTATGACTCCACCTTCCACCATGGGGGGCATGGGCTTGATCCCTGGAATGGCCAACAAGCATATGAAAAGATCATCATCATCAGTAATCACTAGAGAAATTCATATTAAACTAAAAATGAGATATCATCTCCTACCCACTAGGATGGCCATTATAAAACCAAAATATAACAAAACCCCAAACAACAAATAAAATAAGCATTGGTGAGGATGTGGAGAAATTAGAATCCTTGAATACTGCCAGTAGGAATGTATTAATAATATGGTGTATGGACTGTGGAAATCAGCATGAAAATTCCTTTAAAAATTCAAAATAGAGCTTCCTTGTTGTTCAGTTGCTAAGCTGTGTCTGACTCTTTGTGACCCCATGGACTCAGCACACAGGCTTCCCTGTCCTTCACTATCTCCCAGAGTTTGCTCAAATTCATGTCCATTGACTTGGTGATGCTATCTAACCATTTCGTTCTCTGCCACCCCCTTCTCATTTGGCCTTCAATCTTTCCCAGCATCAGGGTCTTTTCCAATGAGTTGGCTCCTCGCATCAGTGGCTCAGTGGTAAAGAATCCAACTGCCAAAGCAGGAAACAGGGGTTCAAGCCCTGATCTGGAGGATCTCACATGCCACGGAGCAGCTAGGCCCATGGACCATAACTACTGAACCTGTGCTCTAGAGCCCAGTAGCTGTAACTACTGAAGCTCATGTGGCATAGAGCCCACACTCTGCAGTAGAGAAGGCACCTCAATGAGAAGCCTGCACACTGCAATTAGAGAGTAGCCCCCACTTGAGACAGCTAGAGAAAGCTTGTGCAGCAATGGGATTCTCCAGGCAAGAATACTGGAGTGGATTGCCATTCCCTTCTCCAGAGGAACTTCCCAACCCAGGGATCAAACGCTGGTCTTCTGCATCGCAGGCAGGTTCTTTACCGTTTGAGCTACAGGGAAGTCCTAACTGAAGACCCAGTATAGCAATAAATAAATAAATATATAAATAAATTTTTTAAAAAGCCCACATGTGTTAAAATGTAATCATTTCTCTTTATATTAAAAAACCCCCACAAAATAGAATTACCATGTGATCTGGCAATCCCTCTTCTCATATCCAAAAGTATTAAAAGACAGGATTTTGAAAAAAATATTTGCACACACATGTTCATTGTGGCATTTTACTCACAATATCCAAGAATGGAAGCAGTCCAAATGTCTGCTGATAAACGGATGAATAATGTGTGTTTTATTCATACAATGGAATATTCTTCAGTCTTAAAAGAAGGAAGAAATCCTGTCACATGCTGCAACATGGATGAGCCTTGAGAATATTATGCTGAGTTAAAAAAGCCAAACATAAAAGAACAAATACTGTATTATTCCACTTTTGCGAAACATCTTGATAAGTCACCAGCAAAAAATTGTGATTCTAGGTTTCCTGTAAAAATCATGGGAACAGAAAGTAGAATAGTGGTTGCCAGGTGCTTGGAGGAGAGAAAAATAGAGAGTTGTTTTTGGGTGGATATACAGCTTTACTTTTTCATGAAAAAGTTCTAGAGACCTATTACACAACAATGAATGTTGTGAATATAGTTGACTCTACTGAACTGTACACTTAAAAATGGCTAAGAGGTTAAATTTTATGTATTTTACAATTTTTAAACTGCAAAAATGTGATAATAAATGATTTAACACATTGTAAAAATAAGCCTGAGCTTATGCAAATATATGTAAATTGAGTTCTTAGATTGAATTTATAATTTTATCATCTCAAACATGTAGTAGAGATAACATAAACTTATTTGATGAGCCTAATTTATTTTATTAAAAAATATATTTAGTTATTTGCCTGCACCAGATCTTAGTTGTGGCATGCAGCATCTTTATTTGCAGCATGTGGGATCTAGTTTCCTAGACCAAGGACTGAACCTGGGCCTCCCTACTGGAAGCTCAGAATCTTAGCCACTGGACCACCAGGGAAATCCCATGACTAGTCTTAATTTATACAAATGTTTCTATTTTCTTTAAGCCAGTTAAATAGAGCCCTTTCACAAGTTTTTAGGAATATATCCAGAGGGAGAAAAATATCCCATATACATAACATATATACACAGATAAATATAGACTTACAGATAGATGCAGCAATCTTACAGGTCTCAATTAAACATTTTAGCCACATTCAGGTACAGTAGTACAAAACTCAATAGCTTAGGAAAGAATCGTTAGCTCTAAATGGTGTTTCTGCAGATGGAACAAGGTAAGTTTACACACTCAGATGGCTGACCCCTTTTACCAAGATTTATGGGTACACCTTCTAAGATTTTTACTTGTCTTTAAAAGGTAATCTTATGAAGGCTGTGGACAAGATCTGGAGTAAGGGAGCTTATGAAAGTATCAAATAACAGTTTGTTTTTAAAATCTATATATTTTTCCAGTCCCATGTTTGCTTTAGGATGCTTGCATTTCAAAGATATGGTAAGGTCAATATTTCTATAGCACTGAGAAAAAATTGTAGGGTTTATCTAAGAAGGAACTCAGGCATACTTGCCTATTATCAGAAATCTAAGTCAATTACTATAATACTTTGTTTAACAGTAAGATAGCATAGTTCAAGGATATGTAAATTAAAAAAATTTTTTTTGTAGTGGAGCCCCAAAATACGGGAAGGTCTGAACATGGTTGTGTCTGCTTAGAATATAACAGACAATAAATCAAGCCTACCTGTGCATTTTCTGGACCTTTGCCCAAACTCTTTGCCAGCTATCTTTATTTAATTTTTTATACCTGCTTGAGTGACGTCTGCAGTTATTGATGCTTATTTTCTGATCTTCCCCTCCTAATCTTAAGAAAGTGTTTTGTTTTTTTTTTCCTTCACACTAACCAAGGTATTCTATACCTATCTTTCTCCTTCTTTCTTTCTTTTCGTTGCAATTTGATCTTCCCATAGGTAAAAATATGACCTTTGTTAAAATGTGGGCTCTCTTAAAATTCCTTTTAGGTGTAAAAGTTTAAATCTTAAATAAATGTATTCCAGTTGTGATTCTCAACCAGTGAGTCTATTATGGCTTGAAACTATTTTTAGGATTTAACCACGGACACAAGAGGTGTCTCTTAAGAAATGTAGCCCTCTCAAGATTAAGAGCCACTCCAGAGAAAGCCTAAGGAAGGAAAGACCTTCCTTGTTATAAGTGAAAAAGAAACCTCTATCTCCCACAAAGTGAGACACCTTGAATCACTGATCTCCTAACATGTGTTACCTGAAAGGTGATACTGCTATGAAAGTTTTTCCTTCACAAGCCTGGTAACGAAGGTAGAGGTGATAGAGGCCTTTAGAAACTAAGACCCCTTATTAAGACAAAGTCCTTTGAGAACCAACACGGTTGGACAAAGAGAAGGTTGTCTGTCACTTACGTCTTAGGCTCCTAGCTGGCTGACTAGCTGCTGATGCAAGCTTGACAGACAACCTGCACCCCTCAAGTGGCAGAAACCAGAGGGAGGATTCTCACTGGTTACATAGCCAAGTTCTCAGCATATAAAACAAGGCAAATAGAGATTCTTATCTTATGGCTTTTCATCTTTATGACAAATGACAGAGACAAAGAAACATAACTCTTTCTGGGAGGTTAACAGTTAATAACTATAGGTGTTGATTACAAAAACCAAATTCACAAGAGTTATGATTCAAGATCTATTTTCACAAATGTTTTTCTCCTGCTGCTGTGAATTCAGAAAGGAAGGGACAAGGAGAAAGTTTTATCCTCCTCTCTTGACTGTGCACTACAGAGAGCTGGGAGACTGACATGGTAAGAATTCTTACTTTCTGGTGGTCTGTTGTCAGTTATCCCATATCTCAACTGCAGTCTCTAGGGAGAGTGGAGTATTCCAGCCTGTCATTGTTCCATCCTCATCACTAGAAACCGTACAGGATGAAACATTTGTTTCCCTTTTACCCTTTTCAGTTTTTGACTGGGTCTCTGTAATCACTGCAGATGGTGACTGCAGCCATGAAATTAAAAGACGCTTACTCCTTGGAAGGAAAGTTATGACCAACCTGGATGGCATATTGAAGAGCAGAGACATTACTTTGCCAACAAAGGTCCGTCTAGTCAAGGCTATGGTTTTTCCAGTGGTCATGTATGGATGTGAGAGTTGGACTGTGAAGAAAGCTGAGCGCCGAAGAATTGATGCTTTTGAACTGTGGTGTTGGAGAAGACTCTTGAGAGTCCCTTGGACTGCAAGGAGATCCAACCAGTCCATTCTGAAGGAGATCAGCCCTGGGATTTCTTTGGAAGGACTGATGCTGAAGCTGAAACTCCAGTACTTTGGCCAACTCATGCGAAGAGTTGACTCATTGGAAAAGACTCTGATGCTGGGAAGGATTGGGGGCAGGAGGAGAAGGGGACGACAGAGGATGAGATGGCTGGATGGCATCACTGCCTTGATGGACGTGAGTCTGAGTGAACTCTGGGAGTTGATGGACAGGGAGGCCTGGCATGCTGCGATTCATGGGGTCGCAAAGAGTCGGACATGACTGAGCGACTGAACTGACTGAACTGACTGACTGTAACCAAAAACAGATTAACAAGAGAAAAGGAAACAAGTATAGTAACATATACATTTCATGTATACTTATGAGAAATGCGGAGGTGAGTAACTCAAAGAAGTGGCTGGAATTTGGATTTATCGATCATCTTGACAAATAACAACATATATTGAGAGGAAAGACTACACAGAGAAAAAGAGTAATAGGGGCCAAGGGTGCCAAATTTCAGGACGATAAATACATTACAAACTGATGGAAGATAATATGTAGTCAAAATGGCTGTTTTGTAGTCTTCTGGTGCTGTCTTGAGGCTGGTAAGTGTTAAGGGTTGTTTCTACACAAATTTATGTTCTGCTTTCAGGATGATAAGGGGAGGAGAGAACATTTCTGGGATCTGATTCTTCTCAATTGCTTTCAGCTCAAAATAATCCTTGGGCAAAAGGCAAGATTTTGGGGTGGCATAGTCTGTTATTCCTCTGTAGGTTTTACTATAAAGTTCCCTTGGTTTACAATGACACTTTATGTCCTAACATGGAAATTGAAGTAAGGCATTGTCAGAAAGGAGTTAGGAATGTTATTCACATGATGCTTACTAATTATAATAAGACATGGATTTATAAATTAAGAATTTACAAGAGACAGCAAAAGTATTTAGTATAGGAATCTGGCTGAGCCACAGGGTGCTGTGCTGTACTGATCAGAACAACAGGCAGTGTGTCGTGTTCTTTTGTGAAAAGTATATATAAAATAATTTTAAGTGAAAAAGATAAAGACAATATACTGCAGACATATAAAATGACTTAATGTAAATGCATGTTAATCAAAGATGGGAGCTCATTTTCAGTTGAGTGAAATGTTCATTCAGGTTTTTTTTCTCTAAACTTGCTCAACTTCATAATAAAACAGGAGGAAATTTCTTTTTTGGCAATAGTGCTAATCCCAGTTTTTCCTGAGCAATGTCTTTAAGCAATCTCATTTCATTATTTTCTTGCAGGTTAATTCTTAGAGTATCAGAATATCTCTCTTCAAATGTAAGAAGGAAAACTTTTAAGTCAGTGGACCAATAAGCTCTTTCTGTTTTCCACATATCTCAGAGGGTGGAGTGACCAAACCAGTGATATAAGAGGGAAGTGAAAAGATGGTAAATAGCAAGTCCAGCTCACCCTGGTCAGTCTGGAGGTCTGGCTTCTCAGTCAGTGTGAAGGCTGTCCTTATTCTGGGGCTTCTCCTCCTTTCTGTCACTGTCCAGGGCAAGGTCTTTGAGAGATGTGAGCTTGCCAGAACTTTGAAGAAACTTGGATTGGATGGCTATAAGGGAGTCAGTTAACTCTGACTCTGTAAGTTAACTCTTCTTCATCCCTCCAAATAGGTAGCCAGGTGTGGAACAGATACTAATAGAGAATGAATAACAAGAAAGGGACTTTGGGTGAATGGCTTTTTTCTTTCTTGGAGGGTTTGTACACTTATATCAGCTTGTTCCTTTAGAATCAGATGTACAAGCTGAAGGATTGAGGCATGGGAAGTTCAAATTCTATACCGTTCTAAGCATGCCAGGTTCCCATGTACTCCTCTAGCACCACTAAGTTTGCCAGCTGGCACATGAAAGCTGACTATAAGACATATTTCAGCACCTGGGATATCTCTTTCAAACACTTGATGTCTGACTCTATCCATTTCCAGTTTAGAAGTTGGGTTCTTCAAGCCTGAGTAAGACTAAGATTTTCAATCCCCCTCCCATGATGTTGCAGAGAAGCCAATGGCACCCACTCCAGTACTCTTGCCTGGAAAATCCCATGGATGGAGGAGCCTGGTGGGCTGCAGTCCATGGAATCGCTAAGAGTCGGACACGACTGAGAGACTTCATTTTCACGTTTCACTTTCATGCATTGGAGGAGAAAATGGCAACCCACTCCAGTGTTCTTGCCTGGAGAATCCCAGGGACAGGGGAGCCTGGTGGGCTGCCGTTTATGGGGCAAATTCACCTCAAATACCAAATTCACCTCTAGGTATCATAAGAAATTTTCTTTCATCCAGAAAATACTCATTTTTCCTAATAAAAGTATTTTCCACTAGTGTATATATCTGCATCAAACAACCAAACCCACTCAACAATTCTGTTGATTTTCTATTCTAGGCTCAACCTTACCTGAGAGATGGGAGCAGAAGAGCATCTTTTAATATTTAAAAAAATATATCATTTCATTGGTATTACCAAATGATTTGCCAATGAAAGAATTTTCTTAAAAGCCCTTTAACACAAAAGTGTTAAAATATTTCACAAGTAAATACATCTTTATACTTATAAAAAAGTCATTACTAAAGTAGAATTAGTTAAATTGAACTAATTGGGCTATGAACTCTAAGTCTAGTTGTGTTGCTGTTTATAATCTAAAAATATTTTTATTCAGGGTTGTGTTTGACCAAATGGGAAAGCAGTTATAACACAAAAGCTACAAACTACAATCCTAGCAATGAAAGCACTGATTATGGGATATATCAGATCAACAGCAAATGGTGGTGTAAAACCCCCAAAGCAGTTGACGGCTGTCCTGTGTCCCACAGCAGTAAGACAAAATGAAGTTGAGTGATGGCTCAGGCCGCATCTGGTTACACCTATAAGAACAGAGATTCAGTAGAAATTAAAATGTCTTGAAGAGTTCATTAGGGACCTAGAAAAATTCCACCATAACTTCTATAAACACTCTATTATCCTTCTCCTAATTTCTTAACTAAGAAATTAAAGAGCTGGTATCTTAAAAGGTTGCTGTTTGCTAACATACAAGTTAATTTACACATCTGTTTAATTGGAGTGAAATAAACATTCTATTTTCTTTTGAAATAGAGATAACGTATAATCTTAGGTGCACAAAATATTGGAGAACAATCTAAAATTTATATTGTTAAATTTTTATACATTAAAATTCCTAATAAAGAAGATTAGTCTAAGAATATCTTTTGTAACCAGGTAATTTACTTTAAAAAATATTTTGTATTATAATCTGTGAAGTGAAATTCGCTCAGTTGTGTCCAACTCTTTGGGAACCCATGGACTATACCGTCCATGGAATTCTCCAGGCCAGAATACTGGAGTGGATATATGTTCCTTCTCCAGGGGATTTTCCCAACCCAAGGATCAATCCCAGGTCTCCTGCACTGCAGGTGGATTTTTTTTTTTTTTTTTTGTAGGTGGATTCTTTACCAGCTGAGCCACCAATATATACACATCTATCCCACATATGAACATGTAAGCAATGTATTTCACATAAAAAGAAACTGTAGTAAATTTACTGCTTTACAATATGCTCTTTATTATACAAAATTGTTTTTATCAACAAATACCAATGTTTATTATATTTCAAGATGAATAAATTCCACTAAATAAATATTCTATAATTTATCTACCCAACTCACACTGTTAAGGACTTAGGCTATAATTTCTCCTTTTATTAATTGCTTTGAAACATCTTATACACACATCTTTGGATGCATCTCTTATTGTTTCTTTAGGTTAAACTTCCAGTAATAGAATTGCTAAGCAAAGAACTGCTAGACCAGTTTCTGCTTGTTTGTTTTGTTCTGTTTTTGTGGTGCATAGTAAGAAAAAGAAGCTTCTATCACATATTCAATAGTTCCAAAGTTTCCAATGACTTTGGAAAATGAGAAACAGAATGCTTTATTTCATGCCAAATTGGACGGAATAAGGAAAGAGTTTTCTTCCAACATCACAGATACACTCACTCTTAAAAAATAATTTTAGTTGTTTTTTCCTCAACCTAAGAGAATTTAGTCGTTCTTTCATTAACCTAAGAGAATAAACTTACATGAAATTTCTGTGTTGTTTTCATTTCTCACCACCTTATTTTCATAATTAATGGAAAATGACATAGCTAAAGCTGTAGCATGTGCAAAGAAGATTGTCAGCGAGCAAGGCATTACAGCATGGTATGTTGTTTTTGTTTGTTTGTTTGTTTTCTCCTTCCAGTTCTATTGAGATGTAATCGACATACAGCATTGTAGAAGTTTAGGGAGTATAGCCTAATGATTTGACTTACATACATCATGAAATTATTGTCACAATGTTTAGTGAACATCCATCATGTCATATGGATACAGAATTAAAGAAATATAAGAAAATGTGTGATCAAAATTCTCAGGCTTTACTCTCAACAGTTTTCATTATAACATATAGCAGTGTTAATTGTATTGATCACATTCCAAATTACATCCTTAGTATTTATTTTTCTTATTCCTAGAAGTTTGTAGTACCTTTGACTGCCTTTGTCTAATTCCTCGCCCCTCACCCCTCAGCCTCTTACTTCTGGTAACCACATATCTGACCTCTTTTTCTATGAGTTTGTTTGTATGTTTGTGTTTGAAGTATAATGGACCTACAACAGTATGTAAGTTCATGTCACAGAGCATGGTATGTGTTAAGAATTAAAGAGGAGAGCTGGGGACTTCCCTGGTGTCCAGTGGTTGAGCCTTTTTGCTCCCAACACAGGGGATACTGGACAGGGAACCACTTGGCATGTGATGGAGCCAAAAAAAAAAGGGTGATGGTGGGTGCTGGGGGCTTTTGGCAATGTCTCGGGCCAGGTGGGATTTTAGACCCCAATCCCACTACCAAGAATCAACCCCCAACCCCAGCATTGGAATGGCGGAGTCTTAACAACTGGACCACCAGGAAAGTCCCAGACGAGAGCTCTTTTATCCAAATTATGAGAGAAGCGAGGGAATATTCCTAAGTATGTTACTGAGAACTGAACATTACAGCTTTAGGTTTATGCTAGACAATTTATTACATATAAACAATCTATTTTCAGTGATTCAGAATCTTATTCTTTTATTCCTCAATTTATTTTAGGGGATTCTAGAGTTTTTAAGGTTTTACAGGCTCTACTAATTCCTTGTCATATCTTGAAATTATTTTTGGAATTAAGTAAATGTGGAATGCACTCTGCAGTTGTGTTGTGGACTACGTGGGACTCACCATTTGTGTTCGGCATTCTGTGCCCCAGTGAAGGGGTAGATGCGAAGTCCTTGGTATACATGTCTCCAGTTAATAAATAGCAATATTCGGATCTGTCTGTAGACTCTATGTCATGTACTGATAAACTATTTTATTCTCCCAAAGGATTTGAAGTATGTACATTACAATGAAGCTATGTTTTAGCCTAAGTACCATTTGTTTCATCTTTCTCCACAGGGTGGCATGGAAAAGTCATTGTCGAGACCATGACGTCAGCAGTTATGTTGAGGGTTGCACCCTGTAACTGTGGAGTTAACATTCTTCAGCTCATTTTGTCTCTTTTTCATATTAAGAAAGTAATAGTTGAGTGAAAGCTTATACCATCATTCTGTCAAGCAAATAATGGTTTTACAGAAGCAGGAGCTGTGGTCTTTCTTTTAAGAGACTTAAAATGTATTAATATGCTACTTGTTTGATACTAGGCCTACAACATTTCTGAGTTTGCTATTAGAACTAATGCTGGTGAATATTTGCCTAAAACCTTAATTATCAAATATATCTCCAGCATATTCAGTTCTTAATCAAAAAAGATCATTTATGCATCTTGCTGATCATGAAGGAATATAAAGGGGAATTTGGTGAGCTGTTGCATTTCCTTAATATTATTATCTTAGATTCATGCATTATGACAGATTCAGAGGCTGATGAGTTTGCAAGTATTGAAATAATTGCTATTAAACAAATGTAAATTTATGCTTGCTGTAAAAAAAATGCATTTTCATTAAAAGCTTTGCAATTCATACCTTGTCTGTCTTTGTTTAGAGCCATTTAGTATTTCTGAAGAAATACATAAGTATATATTTGGGGAAAAATGAGCTGACACAGTAATTCAAACATGCTCACCTGTACACCATCAGAGAGATATTGCTGAATAAAACTCCATAGGCATGCTGACAGATCTCACTTAATTTTTTTTGAGCTGAGCTGCACAGCCTGTGGGATATTCGTTCCCCAACCGGGGACTGAACCCCGACCCTCAAAAGTGAAAATGTGGAGTCCTAACCACCAGACTGCTAGGGAATTCCCTTCAGTTTAAATCTGTAAACATAAACCTCAAATGGGCCCTGAAATCTGCTTGCTCATCTTAATGTCTTCTTGGCAATCCTTCTGTGTTGCTTCCTACTCTCCAAACTGATTGTCACTATTTACTTCTCTCTTTTCAAAGTCCAGCACACAGGCCAGCTACTAGCCTCCATACTCTGCTCTCAGTAGATGACCTGGCCTCACCTTACACTGCCAGAACAGAAGCAACTCATACAAAATGCTTCCCTCCTGGCCACCATAACAGAGTTCACATCTTTCCCTGAACCTCCCTTCCCTTCCTTCCCCTTTATCACTGGGATGAAGGGGCTTTACTCCTGCCAATGGCAGTGTCTCCGCATGCAGTCTTCATCACAGCCCTCTTACTACTCCTGTTTAGGCTCTTTCCTGCATCCTGAGTTTCTCCCTCTTTGCTGGATCTGCATCACTGTATGAACAGCCCTGGTAACCTTCCATCTTAGAAAGAACTCTCCATGGACTCTATATAACACTCCAACTACAACATTTTCGACTCCCTTTTACAGCAGCACTTTTGGGGTGAGATATCTATATTCACCCACTCCACGTCCTCACCTCCATTTCTCTTTTCATCTCTTCTTAATCTGACTGCTGTCCTCACGCAGCTCAAAAGGGCTCCAGCCTGACTCCTCTCAGGATGCCTTGGGGCTGATTCTAGTGATCACCTGATTTCTGTTTATCCTCCTTGATCTCTCAGCAGCATTTGACAGAGTGAACCACTTCCTACTTCTAGAAAAATATTTTTTCCTCAGCCTTTCCTTCTTTATATCCTTTTAGCCCTCTTGGCTGGCTGTTTCTCTGCTGTTTGATTTTCAACTGTGAGAATGCCCCAGGACTCAAGTCTAACCATTTGATACACCTGTTTTACTTATTCATTTATTTGTCTCTTCTTGCTGAAGGATAGCTTCAAAAGAATAGAATCTTTCCAGCTCTTTAAGGCAATTAAAATATTTCAATCTTTCCCGAATTTACAAGTACAGGATAGACTTTTATGTTTTCTGAACAATATGAGAATATACTGCCAACATGGTGCCCAAAGGTTCTGAATCCTTCAGTATGTAAATCCTACAGAACCTCAAAACTTCATCCAAATCAGGAGGTGAACATTAACAAATTAGGACCACCTCATCATCAGATCTATGCAATTTTATCAATTGTGACATAACTTTTCTTAACTAAAGGTCTAATTCAGAATCACGTGTTAAAATTGGTTGTTATGTTTTTTCAGTTTCCTTCCATCTAGATCATTTCTTCACTTTTTCCTTAACTTTTATGACTTTAACCCTTTTAAAAACCTCAACTAGTTGTGCTATAAATGGCCTAGGGTTTTTCTGATATTCTCTGGAGTAGATTAGGTTATGCATCTCTGGCAGGGATGCCACAGACGTGATATTGTGCTCTTCCTCTTGCTTCCTTTCAGGTGACATGTAGTTTTGAAATGTTCTATTATTGATGATGTTCTCACTGATCATTTGATTAAGATGATGTCTGCAAGTCACCTACATTGTGAAGTATATGGGAAAGGATGAGGTGCTTTGAGAAATCTTCTTCCTCATCAAAATGTCAATTTATGCATTTATTTCTTGTATCAGTATAAAACCCTGGCTTTCTACTTTATTCCAATTATAATGAGTCTGAAAGTGAAGTCGTTTCATCGTGTCCGACTCTGTGACTCTGTGGACTATTGCCTACCAGGATCCTCAGGCGACAGTCCATGGGGTTTTTCAGGCAAGAGTACTAGAGTGGGTTGCCATTTTCTTCTCCAGGGGATCTTCCCAACCCAGGGATCGAACCTGGGTCTCCCGCATTGCAGGCAGATGCTTTACCATCTGGGCCACAGGGAAGCTTCATTATCATTTACTTTGATGTTCACACTGTCCCTGATTTGGCCACAAGAGCCTCTGCAAGCTAGCTTCTGTGTCATTTTGACACATCCCTGTCATTCTCTGGGCACTTTTTTGTTTTCTGGCATAAAATGTTGTAACGCTCACTTTGTTCTTTTCTTGCTTCAGCCTGGAATTAGCCATTTCTCCAAAGAGCCCTTATTTTAAAAAACCAGCTCTGGGAAGTAAAGTCACTGTTCCCAGGCCCCATCAATGGTCAGAGCTAACGGATGTAGTATTTAAGTAATTTTTCTCTATTTAAATTGAATTTATATATCTCCAGCTCCAATCTTACATCACAAGGTTACTTCTAGCTTTTTTCTTTTTCATGTTGGCAACTCCCTTGTATGACAGTGGGAAACTGGGCACATACTGTCTTTAATATCCTTAAGATGTATCCTAAGCACATGCATATATTTGATCAATTTGCCTGTTTGTAACCAACTTTGTGATCTCCCAACACTGCCACATCATGGAATAGATGGTCTCCACTCAGGCTTTGATACCTCTCATCCGATCACCCCTTCTTCCACTTCTGGACACCTTCTTTACTGTGTTACATCTCTGATACTGTATGCAGGGCCTGTGTCCTTGCAGGAAAGAGGGCAGAAATCCTTCAATCTTCTTTACACACATGTTGCAAATATATAGAATAGTGTCAGTAGCATTGTACATGCAGTAGCAGTAGTATTGTACATGATCAATAAATATTGGTTAATTTAATGAATATTTCGATACTTTGGCAATTCCCCCACACTGGGCATTCTGAGAGTTTTCTTACTCTCTGATCCCACATGCTTTTGGGGCTCCAAGGGTCAGGTGTCAAGTTTATGTGACCAGACATGAGAGGACAGCTGGGGGTCCAAGATTCTGGTACCATTTTAATATGAATAAATGGCAAAGAATATGGGTTTATTCATATCAGGATATCCAGAGGTGTATGGAAAATGAGTCAAGGTAGGGGAGAGAGACTTGACGAGTGACAGCTCAGATGCAGAGACAGGATATAGCTAAGAAGCCCCAGAACTGACCCATGAGAATGGCTGACTGAAGAAACAACCAGAGATTAGCAAAAGTTGGCCTAAGAGGGATAGTGATTCTTGTTGAAGATTTTGCTTAGTGTTTTTGATAAATGTCATATCTTACTTACACCTGTTATTTTAATACCTTCAAGTTCCCAAACCAAATTTTGATCCTTGTTCTGAGATAGAAATAAAAATAAATATGAAAGTTTCATCATTTTTAAAAGACATTCAATTCCAATGTTGCTCAGTTTCACCTCAGGATATGATTTTGAAATGCAGAGTGATATTCCAGATGATTACTGGGCTCTTTCTTCCTGTAGCACTAGTTGTAACTGAGCCTTGAGCACATCTCTTGCACTTATATTTAGCAGACTTATTTAAAGAATATTTTCTTAAAAGTTGCTAAAAGGGAATTACTAAAAATGACTAATCGTGTGTGACTAATTAGATATGATGCATTTATATAGATGTCTATTATGCAAAGTATACTTTAAATCATTTACAATTTTTTGTTGTTGCTGTTCAGTCACTAAGTCATGTCAGACTGTCTCCTGCACAATGTTAGGAATCTCCACCCATAGTTCTTTAGACACTCTGTCTACAAGATCTAACCCCTTGAATTTATTTGTCACCTCCACTGTATAACCATAAGGGATTTTATTTAGGTCATATCTGAATGGCCTAATGGTTCTCCCTAATTCTACAATTTGAACCTGAATTTTGCAATAAGGAGTTCATGATCTAAGCAACATTCATCTCCAGGTCTTGTTTTTTTCTGACTGTATTGAGCTTCACCATCTTTTGCTGCAAAGAGTATGATCAGTCTGATTTCAGTATTGACCATTTGGTGACGTCCATGTGTAGAGTCACCTCTTGTGTTGTTGGGAGAGGGTGTGTGCTATGATCAGTGTGTTCTCCTGAACACACTGTTAGCCTTTGCCCTGCTTCATTTTGTACTCCAAGGCCAAATTTGCTTGTTACTCCAGGTATCTCTTGACTTCCTACTTTTGCATTTCAACCCTCTATGATGAAAAGGATGACATCTTTTGTTGGTGTTAGTTCTAGAAGATCTTCTAGGTCTTCATAGAATCAGTAAACTTCAGCTTCTTCAGCATTAGTTTTTGGGGGCATACCTGAATTACTGTGATGTTGAATGATTTGCCTTGGAAACAAACCAAGATCATTCTGTTGTTTTTGAGACTGCACTGAAGTACTGCATTTTGGACATTTTTGTTGACTATGAGGGGTACTCCATTTCTTCTAAGGCATTCTTGCCCACAGTAGTAGATACAATGGTCATCTGAATTAAATTTGCCTTTCTGGTCCCTTTTAGTTCACTTATTTCTAAAATGTCAATGTTCACTCTTTCCATCTCCTGCTGATCATATCCAATTTACCATGATTCATGGATCTAACATTCCGGGTTCCTATGTAATATTATTTTTACAGCATAGGACTTTACTTTCTCCACCAGACAAATCTACAACAGAGCGTCATTTCCGCTTTGGCCCAGCTCCTTCATTCTTTCTTGAGCCATTAGTAATTGCCCTCCACTCTTCCCCAGTATCATATTTGGACCCCTGTGACCTGGGGGGACTCATCTTCTGGTGTCATATCTTTTTGCCTTTTCATACTGTTCATGAGATCTTCACAACAAGGATACTGGTGTGGTTTGCAATTTCCTCCTCCAGTGGACCACATTTTGTCAGAACTCTTCAAAGGGATCTGTCTTGATAAACCAACTAAGTAAAAGAGAAGGCACAAATTACTAAATTCTGATACATGTGCTGATTAGTACAAGAACTAATATAGGATGAACTTTGAAAAATTATGCTAAGTGAAAGAAGTCAGTCACAAAGGACCACCTATAATATGATTCCATTCATATAAAATACCCAGCCCAGGGAAGTACAGAGAGATAGAAAGCAGATTAGTGATTGCCTAGTGCTGGAATTAGGGGTCAGTGGGTGAAAGCTGAAGGATACCTGGTTTCTTTTTTTAACACGGTTTCATTCTAGTGTGATGAAAATGATCTGATATCAACTTAGTTAATGGATATACCTCTCTGTGAACAATTTTAATATATTCTTATATACAGAAAACTTGATGAACTTAGTTATTAGTTCTAACAGGTTTTTTTAATGGGTTCCTTAGGATATTCTAAGTTCCCTGTGGCTCAGAGGTTAAAGCATCTGCCTGGAATGCAGGAGACCTGAGTTCAATCCCTGGGTTGGGAAGATCCCCTGGAAAAGGAAATGGCAACCCACTCTAATACTCTTGCCTGGAGAATCCCATGGAGGGAGGAGCCTGGTAGGCTACAGTCCATGGGGTCACAAACAGTCGGACAGGACTGAGCAACTTCACTTTCACTTTCTTTCACTTTAGGATATTCTATCAAGTTGGCCAAAAAGTTCCACAACATTTTATGGAAAAACCTGAACAACATTTTTGGCCAACCCAATACATGAAAGATCATGTCATCTGTGAATAGAGATAGTGTTCCTTCTCCTTTCCAATCTGAGTGCCTTTTATTCCTTTTCAGTGTTGAACTGAGGTGGTGAGAGTGGGCTTCTTTGTTTTGTTCCTGATCATAGAAGAAAAGTATCCTGTCTTTCTTCATTAAGTATAATCTTATCTGTAGCTTTTTAATAGATGTCTTTTATCAGACTGAAAATGTTCCCTTCTAGTCCTAGTTTGCTGAATAGTCTCATGAAACTGTGTTGGATTTTTTCAATGCTGTTTTCAATGTCTGCTGAGATGATCATTTTGTTTCTTTTTTTTTTTTATCCTATTGATGTGATGTGTTACACTGATTTTCAGGTGTTGAACCAACCAGTATTCCTGGGAAAAATCCATTCGGTTATAGGATATAATTCTTTTTATGTGTTGCTACATTCAGTTTCATAGTATTTTGTCAAGGATTTTTACTTCCGTATTCATAAGAAATATTGATCTGTTAGCTTTCTGTTCTTGTGATGTCTTTCTTTAATTTTGGTATCAGGGTGATATTTGCCTCATAAAATGGGTTGGGTACCTTTTCTGATTTTTGGTGGAGTTTATGAAGAATTGGTATTCATTCTTCTCTTATCCATTTACATTTAATGTTATTATTGATATAGTTGGATTTACATCTGTGATTTTATATTTTATTTGTACATATCTCATGTCTTTTTTGTTCCACTTTTCCTCCCTAACTGTGTTTTTTCATTAAACAAAATTTTCTAATGTAGTATTTCAATTTCTTAAATGATTTTTCACTAGTTTTAGGGATTTTTTCACTTGTTCAAGAAAATGTGGATAGTTTACAGGTGTTGGCTATTTAAGAATAAAGTTGCTATGAATACTCATATAGAAGTTCTTAGGAGGAAAGAAGACATTTCTCTGGGGTAAATACCCAAGAGTGGATTGCTGGGTTGTAACTGCCAAGCTATTTTCATACTTAATAGAGAAATGAAATCAGAATACTCTTCTGGAAAGAGAAAACTAAAATGGGAACATTTCCATCACTTTGTAAACAAGATTATGCTTTATGACCTGTTTGAAAAATAATTTCTCAGTGATGATAGCCCAATTGTTATGTAAATTGAGAAAGAATTTTTGTAACTTGATCTATGTGATAAAGTGAAAAGAAGTGAGATCCAGCCTAAGTTCTAATTGTATTGACTGTGGACATTTAAAGATAACAGAAATAATAGTACAAAGAAAGTATGCACAAAGAAATCCAAAGCTTTCCACAATTATCAGTTGTGCACATTAAGAATATTGATATTTAAATAGTCTCTAATTGTTCCGTGGCATTCCTGGTGTTAGATCAACCTCTTAGAGAAAACTCACACCTTAAAAATAAATACATAAAATGGGTTTGCATGACTATACTGGGATCTAAAATCAGACACGTGATAGACAAAGAAGTTATAGCCTGTTGAGGGATGAGGATTACATTGCAATAGAATTCCTTCCCTTTCACTTCAACTTCAAGATAATGTGGTAAACTGAAAAGGCCATGGAATCAACCTGAATCTTAAATCCTAGCTCTCCCGCTCACTAGCTATATGTCTCTGGACAGAGGATTTATCTTCTCTAGGACACATTTTTTTCATCTGTAAGATGGACATAATTCCTACCAGTAAGACGCCTGTACAATTATGTTGTTGCTGTTGTTCAGTTGCTAAGCCGTGTTTCACTCCTTGCGACACTATACATTACAGCAAGCCAGACTCCTCTGTCCTCCACAGTCTCTGAGAATTTTCTCAGATTAATGCCATTAGGTGATAATGCTTTCTAATCATCTCATCATCGGCCACTTCCTTCTCCTTTTGCCTTCAGTCTTTCCTAGTAGTATGGTCTTCTCCAATGAGTTGACTCTTTACATCACATGGCCAAAGTATTGGAAATTCAGCTTCAGCATCAGTTCTTCCAATGATTATTCAGGGTTAATTTCCTTTAGGATTGATTGGTTTGGTCTCATTCCAGTCCACGGGACTCTCATGAGTCTTCTCCAGCATCACAATTTGAAAGAATCAATTCTTCAATGCTTGCTGCTGCTGCTGCTAAGTCTCTTCAGTCGTGTCCGACTCTGTGCGACCCCACAGACCGCAGCCCAACAGGCTCCCCCGTCCCTGGGATTCTCCAGGCAAGAACACTGGAGTGGGTTGCCATTTCCTTCTCCAGTGCATGAAAGTGAAAAGTGAAAGTGAAGTCACTCAGTCCTGTCCGACTCCAGCGACCCCATGGACTGCAGCCTACCAGACTCCTCCGTCCATGAGATTTTCTAGGCAAAAGTACTGGAGTGGGGTGCCATTGCTTTCTCCGCTTCAATGCTTAGCCTTCTTTATGGTCCAACACTCACAACAAACATGACAACAGGAAAACCTGTAGCTCGGAGTATACAGACCTTTGTTGGCAAAGTGACGTCTTTGCTTTTGAATACACTGGTTTGTAGTCGCTTTTCTTCCAAAGGGCAAGCATCTTTTGATTTCATGGCTGCACACACCATCTGCAGTGATTTTGGAGTCCAAGAAAGTAAAACCGGTCACTCCTTCCACTTTTTCCCCCTTCTATTTGTCATGGAGTGATGGAACTGGGGCCATGATCTTAGGTTCTTGAATGTTGAGTTTTAACCAGCTTTTTCACTCTCCTCTTTCATCCTCATCAAGAGGCTCTTTAGTTCCTCATCACTTTCTGCCATTAGAGTGGTATCACCTGCATATCTGAGGTTGTTGATATTTCTTCTGGCAAGCTTGATTCTAGCTTGTGATTCATCCAGACTGGCATTTCCCATGATGTATTCTGCATATAAGGTAAATAAACAAGCTAATAATACACAGCCTATCGTACTCCTTTCCCAATTTTGAATCAATCAATAATTGGTGTATTAATTCATTACCCAAAGTTTCGGCCAGATTAGTGGAACTCCTTTCAATAAGTTCACACATTCCAGGCCATCTTCAAGTTTTTCCCCAGGAAGTCCACAGGGACACTTTTCCCTTCATCTCAAAAATTTACCTTCTCCTTTCTCCTGTATTAGAACCCCATTTCCTAGACCCCTCATATTCGATCTTATTTGCTCTTTTAAATTTTTATTTATTTATTTATTTTGGCTGAGCTGGGTGGCTTGCAGGATGTTAGTTCACCAACCAATGATTGAACCTGGCAGTGTAAGCACCAATTCTTAACCACTAGCCTGCCAGGGAATCCCCAGGAATATATCATTTTGTAATTTCTAGAGACATATGTCTTTTTATAGGACATTTGTTTAGAGTGGCAAAAAGAGCATGTTATTAACAGACCCAAATATTCTTCATTTCTCTAACAGAAAGTCAAAAGCAGATAAACATATGTTTGGCAATTAATGTTTCAGTATTTTCTCTTTTTTTGGAAATGATGTACATATTCAGTGCTTGAGTTGCCATGAAAATTTCATGAGACACTAAAAATTAACCATTGTTTAAAATCACTGCAGATGGTGATTGCAGCCATGAAATTAAAAGACGCTTACTCCTTGGAAGGAAAGTTATGACCAACCTGCTGCTGCTGCTGCTAAGTCGCTTCAGTCGTGTCTGACTCTGTGTGACCCCATAGATGGCAGCCCACCAGGCTCCCCCGTCCCTGGGATTCTCCAGGCAAGAACACTGGAGTGGCTTGCCATTTCCTTCTCCAATGCATGAAAGTGAAAAGTGAAAGTGAAGTCGCTCAGTCATATCCGGCTCTTAGCGACCCCATGGACTGCAGCCTACCAGGCTCCTCCATCCATGGGATTTTCCAGGCAAGTGTACTAGAGTGGGGTGCCATTGCCTTCTCCTAAATTGTATATTAAAAAGCAGAGACATTACTTTGCCAACAAAGGTCCATCTAGTCAAGGCTATGGTTTTTCCAGTAGTCATGTATGGATATGAGAGTTGGACTGTGAAGAAAGCTGAGTGCTGAAGAATTGATGCTTTTGAACTGTGGTGTTGGAGAAGACTCTTGAGAGTCCCTTGGACTGCAAGGAGATCCAACCAGTCCATTCTAAAGGAGATCGGTCCTGGGTATCTTTGGAAGGAATGATGTTAAAGCTGAAACTCCACTACTTTGGCCACCTCATGCGAAGAGTTGACTCATTGGAAAAGATTTTGATGCTGGGAGGGATTGAGGGCAGGAGGAGAAGGGAACGACAGAGGATGAGATGGCTGGATGGCATCACCGACTCGATGGACGTGAGTTTGAGTGAACTCCAGGAGTTGGTGATGGACAGGGAGGCCTGGCGTGCTGGGATTCATGGGGTTGCAAAGAGTTGGACACGACTGAGCGACTGAACTGAAAGTTATTTTTCTTGTTGACAAATCCAGCAAGAAGCAAAAATCACAGAGGCAAAGAACATTAAAATTTACATGTCTTTTTTTCTTACCATATTGATGACATACATTAAAGAAATCATTTTTTAAAAATTCAGTTCTGAACTTGAATTTATAATTTTATCACATCAAGCATCTAGTAGAGACAACATATTTGTTATCAAGCTTATTTTAAGAAGGTTAATTTATTTTTTAAAAAATATTTATTCAGTTATTTGGCTACACCAGGTCTTAGTTATGGCATGGGGGATCTAGTTCCCAGGCCAGGGACTGAACCTGGACACCTTGCATTGGGAGGTCAGAATCTTAGCAACTGGACCACTAGGGAAATCCCATGACTAGTCTTAATTTATACAAGTGCTTCTATTTTCTTTAAGCCAGTTAAATAGAGCTCTTTCACAAGTTTTTAGGAATATATCAAGAGGGAGAAAAATATCCCATATACATAACATACATATATAGATATAGACAGACATATAGATAGATGCAAACAGGGATCTTACAGCTTTCATTTAAACATTTTAGCCACATTTCAGGTACAGTGGTACAAAACTCAATAGCTTATAAAAGAATGTGTTCAGTTGCTTTAGTTCATGGGGTCTTTGAGACCCCATGAACCATATCTCACCAGGCTCCTCTGTCCATGGGATTTTCCCAGCAGGAATACTGGAGTGTGTTGCCATTTCCTACTCTTGGGGATTTTCCTGACCCAGGGATGAAACCCTGTGCCCCCTGCATTGCAGGGGGATTTATTACCCCTAAAGCCCTGTAGGGAAGCTTCTGGGAAGCCCTATAAAAGAATAATTGGATCGAAATGGTGTTTCTGCAAGATAGAACAAGTTAAATTTACCCACTGAGATGGCTGACCCCTTTTACCAAGATTTGTGGATAAGACTTTTAAGATTTTTGTTTGCCTTTAAAAGATAATCTTACAGAGGCTGTGGACAAAGTCTAGAGTAAGGGAGCTTATGGAAATATCAAATAACAGTTTGTTTTTAAAATCTCTCTTGCTATTTTTTTTTCCAGTCACATGTTTGCTTTAGGCTACAGTTATCTCTTTAGATCTTAATGTTCAAAGATATGGTAAGGTCGATATTTCCAAAATACTGAGAAAGAATTGTAGGGTTTATCTAAGAAGGAACTCAGAGGCATGTTTGCCTATTATCAGAAATCTAGGATAATTCCTATGACATTTTTGTTTTCTTTAACCGTAGGATAGTTTAGTTCAATAACTTAGTTTTTTAAAAAAATTTTTGTAGCACAGCCCCCAAATACAGGAAAGTCTGGAAATGGTCAGGTCTGCTATAGAGTAACAGGCAATACATCAAGCCCTCTTATGCATTTCCTGGACCTTTGTCAAAGCTCTTTCCTGGCTATTTATATTAATGTAAATTTTACACCTGCTTGAGTGACTTCTGCAGTCCAGATGTTTATTCTCTGATCTTTTCCTAATATTGTTAAGAATGTGTTTTGTTTTTTTCCTCACACCAAAGTATTCTTCTATTGCTATATTTTTCCTTTCTTTCTTTTTTCTTTTCAATCTGATCTTCCCATTGGTAAAAATAGGACATTTGTTTAAAATATGAGCTCTCTTAAAAATTCTTTTAGGTATAACAGTTCAAATCTTCAATATACCTATTTCAATTGTGACTCCAAACCACTGAATCTTTTTATGATTTAAAACCAATATTAGGGCTTACCCATGGACATAAGAGGAGTACCTTAAGAAATATAGCTCTCTTGAGATGAAGAGCCTCTCCAGAGAAAGCTGAAGAAACAAAGATCTTCCATGTCTCAGGTGGCAAAGAAACCTCTGTCTCACACAAAGTAAGACCTCTAAAACAACTGATCTCACCCATATCACTAGAAAGGTGATACTGGGTTGAGAGTTTTCCCCTCAAACCAAGCAGGGAAGGTAGAGGCCATAAAGGCCCCTTATGCATGTGGACACTCTATTAAAACAGACTGCCCTGAGAGTCGGCATGGCCGGACAGAGAATACTGCCTGCCACTTCATGTCTTAGGCTCCTAGCTGGCTAACTGTTGATGCAAGCCTGAAAACCTGCACTCCACAAGTGGCAGAAGCCAGAGGGAATATTCTCACTGGTTACAAAGCCAAATTCTCAGGATATAAAACAGGACAAATGGAGATTCTCATCTGATGATTTTTCATCCTTATAACAAATGACAGAGACAAAGTAAAACATGACTCCTACTGGGAGGCTAAGAATCAATAACCACAGGTGTTGATTACCAAAACCAAATTCACGAGTCATAATTTAAGATCTATTTTCACAAATGTCTTTCTCCTGCTGCTGTGAATTTGGAAAGGAAGGGACAAGGAAAAGCTTTACCCTCCTGTCTTGACTGTGCACTCTAGACAGAGAACTGGAAGCCTGACATGGTAAAAATTGTTACTTTCTGCTGGTCTGTTGTCGGTTATCCCATATCTCAACAGCAGTCTCCGGGGAGAATGGAGTGTTCCAGCCTTTCGCTGTCCCATCCTCATCACTAGAAACTACAGGAGGAAACATGTGTTTCCCTTTACTTTTTACCATTTTTAGCTGGGGCTCTGTAACAGAACACAGATTAATAAGAGAAAAGGAAACAAGTTTATTAACATGTACATCTTATGTATACTTGGGCTTCCCTGGTAGCTCAGATGGTAAAGAATCTGCCTGCAACGCTGGAGACTCGCGTTCCATCCATGGGTCAGAAAGGTTCCCTGGAGAAGGAAATGGCAACCCACTGCAGTATTCTTGCCTGAAAAATTCCATGGACAGTCCATGTGAGCACAAAGAATTGGAAATGACTCAGTGAGTAACACTTTCACTTTCTCATGCATACTTGTGAGAAATGAAGGGATAAGTAACTCAAAGAGAAGGCTAGAATTTAGATTTACAGATCATTTTAACCAAAGAACAGCATATATTTAGAGGGGCAACTAGAAAGAGGAAAAGAATACTAAGCTTCTGAGGGTTCCAAATTTTGGAACGATAAATACATTAGAAAGGGAAAAAAGATAATATCTAGTCAAACTGTTGTTTTGTAGAGTCCTTTGGTGCTGTCTTGGGGCTGAGAAGTGTCCAGGGTTGTTGCTGATTAATTTATGCACAAATTTATGTTCAGCTTTCAGGAAGATAGGGGGAAGGCAGAGAACTTGTCTAGGATCTGTTTTTTCAGCTCAAAATAATCTTTATGCCAAAGGGGAAGATTTTGGAGTGGCATATTCTGTTATTCTTCTGTAGGTTTACTATACAGTTTCCTTGCTTTACAATGACGCTTTAAGTTCTAACATGGAAATGTGAAGACTTAATGTAAATACATGTTCATCAAAGATGGGAGCTCATTTTCAGTTGAGTAAAATGTTCATTCAGGTTTTTTTTTTTCCTTTAAACTTGCTCAACTTCATAAAAATAGGAGGAAGTTCCTCTTCGGGCAATAGGTCTAACCCTGAATCTACCTGAGCAATGTCTTTATGCAATGTCATTTCATTATTTTCTGCAAGTTAATTCTTAGGATATCAGAATATCGCTCTTCAAACATAAGAAAGAAAACTGTTTAAGTATATGGACCAATAAACTGCTCCTGTTTTTCACATGTCTCAGAGGGTGGAGCCACCAAATCAGTGAGATAAGAGGGGAGTGAAAAGATGTTAAATAGCAAGTGTGGCTCACCCTGGTCAGTCTGGACATTTGACTTCTCAGTCAACATGAAGGCTCTCATTATTCTGGGGTTTCTCTTCCTTTCTGTCGCTGTCCAAGGCAAGGTCTTTGAGAGATGTGAGCTTGCCAGAACTCTGAAGAAACTTGGACTGGATGGCTATAAGGGAGTCAGCCTGGCAAACTGTAAGTTAATTCTTCCTCCTTCCAAACAGTTAGCCATGTGTGGAACAGATACTAATAGAACATGAATAATAGGAAAGGGACTTTGAGTGAATGGCTCTTTTCTTTCTTGGAGGGTTTGTACATTTACAGAGGTTAAAAACAGCAACTTATTTCTTTAGAATCCGACGCACCAGGGGAAGGAGTGAGGCATAGGAGGTTCAAATCCATATCATTTTAAGCATGTTAGGTGTGACTGTACTTGTCTAGAGCCACTAAATTTGCCAGGTGGTACAAGCAGGCTGACAAGAAAAATATTTCAGCACCTGTGATATATCTATCAAGTGTTTGACTAAACATTTTCAGTTTGGAACTTGGGTTCTGCAAGCATGAGTAAGGTAGTATTTTTCCACTTTTAACCCCCTTATCATGGTGTTGAGTTTTTAACAGCAAATTTTTAAAAAATTACTCTAAACTCTCAAAACAGGGACAGTGGGAACCTATTTCCTCTCAATTAATATCTACATAAGGATCTCTGAAATGCACCATGAAATGATATTTTATTAATCTGACTTTAGTCCATTAATTAATTTTCATTTTCTTCCACAGAATTCAAGGTGCACACTAAAGAAAAGTAACTGTGTATTTTAGTCCATATTTGTCAATGTCATCACTGTATTTTTCAGATTGAATTCAGACATTTCCCCTCCATAACTATTTTTGAATGAATGAGCCAATGGCTAGATAGATGGATGGATGACATAGTCTTTTCTATTCTATGATTCCTTTGGTCTGGATTCTAATTTGATACCCAAGTTTACCTTTAGGTATCATAAGAAATTTTATTTCTCTGAGAAATTCCTTATTTTTCTTAATAAATATTTTTTAAAATAAAAGTATTTTTCCATTAGCTTATACATCTGCTGATAATGAACAAACCCATTCAACAACTCTGTTGACTTTTCTATCTTGGCTGCATCTTACCTGAGGGATGGGAGCAGGGGAAGAGTAACAGGAATGGCAGAAATAGCTATTTTAATGTTTTTAAAAATATGTTGTTTTGTTTCATTAGTATTACCAAATGATTTGCTAATAAAAGAATTCTCTTAACGGAATTCTTAACATGAAGGTGTTAGAATATCTCACAAGTAAAATACATCTTTAAACTTATAAAGTTGTTACTAAAATAGAATTAGTTAAATAGAACTGATGGGGCTATGAAGTGTAAGTCATGTCATGTTGCTGTTTATAATCAAAGAATACATTTTTTTTCAGGGTTGTGTTTGACCAAATGGGAAAGCAGTTATAACACAAAAGCTACAAACTACAATCCTAGCAGTGAAAGCACTGATTATGGGATATTTCAGATCAACAGCAAATGGTGGTGTAATGATGGCAAAACCCCCAACGCAGTTGACGGCTGTCATGTATCCTGCAGCGGTAAGACAAGATGATGTTGAGTGATGGTTCAGCCCCCATCTGATTATACCTATAAGAACAGAGATTCAGTACAAATGAAAATGTCTTGAGGAGTTCATCAGGGACCTAGAAAAATTCCATCTGAACTTTTAGAACTTATTATCCTCCTCAAAATTTCTTAAGTAAAAAATTAATGAGCTGGTATCATAAAATGTTGCTGTTTGCTAACCTACAAGATTTTCTGGAATGACCTGTCGTGTTATTATAACTAGACTTGTTGATGCTTGTAAAGAACAATGCTATTCCTCTTACTTACCTGATTTGGGGAGGAGAGGGTAATTCGATTATGTGGTATTTTTCTAATCTGCCCTGATTTATTGGAAAACAAAGGATTACTAACTAACCAAAGAGGAGGACTATGTGTGGTCCTTTTAAAAATTTTGTTTTTACTTTTTATGATTAAATGTTTTAAATATATGGAAAATTAGAAACATTAATACAATAACCTTCAATATGTTCATCATGTACTGTGACAGTTATTAATATTTGGTCATATTTATTTATCTTATGTATATAAACTATATATATATATGGGTTTTTTTGCTGAGTGATTTAAAGTGAATTATTCACGGTGAATAGAAAATTATGACCTTTCATTTCGAAATTCTTTAGCTTGCATCTCCAAAAAGTACAGTTCCTATATGAACGTTGTCATTCTGACAAGTCAATTTATAGATCCGTTGAACTGGGGTGAAATAAATATGCTACTGAGTTCCTTTTAAAATAGAGATATGGAATCTTTAGTGCATAAAGTATTGGAGAACTAATGCAAAAATTGTTAAATTTTTACATACTAAAATTCCTAATAGAGAAGATTAGTCTAAGAATATTCTTTTGTATGCAGTTAATTTACATAGATAATATTTTTTATATAGTAATCTTTAGTCATTGAGTAAAAATTGTCTCTAACCCAAGATTTATGAACACTGGGTAATTTTTGGAATTACAGCTTCTTTCACAATATACATCACTCATGGACATGAATATAAAACTATATTATGCACATTTGTACCCACATACAAACATGTAAGCAATGTGTTTCAACAAAAATGAAATTGTACTAAATATTCTGCCTTATAATATGCTCTTTATTGCCCAAAATTATATTATCAGCAAACACCAATCTTTATTATATATCAAGATGAATAAATTTCACTAAATATATATTCTATAATTTATCAATCCAATGCACACTGTTAATGCACTTAGACTATATTTCCTTTTTATTTTCCCCTATGAATCATTTTGTACACACATCTTTGGGGATATCTCATTAAACAGAAAGTGAAAGTGAAGTCACTCAGTCGTGTCCGACTCTTTGCAACCCCATGACCTGTAGCTTACCAGGCTCCTCCATCCATGGGATTCTCCAGGCAAGAGTATTAGAGTGGGTTGCCATTTCCTTCTCCAATTACAGAATTGCTGAGCAAAAAATTGCTAGACCGGTTTCTGCTTGTTTGTTTTAGTTTTGTTTTGATTTTCTGGTCCCTAGTAGAAGAGAACCTTCCATCACATTAGTTAATAGTTCCAGAGCTGCCAGTGACTTTGGTAAATGAGAAACAGAATGCTTTATTTCATGCCAAATAGGATGGAAAAAGAAAGAGTTTTCCCTCAACATTCACAGATACATGGACTCATAAAAAACAAAATTTTGGTTGTTCTTTGCTCAGCCTAAGAAAACAAAGCTGATCGAACTTAAACTTATAATGAAATTTCTATGAATGTTGTCTTCATTTCTTACCATCTCCTTTTCAGAATTAATGGAAAATGACATCGCCAAAGCGGTAGCATGTGCAAAGCATATTGTCAGTGAGCAAGGCATTACAGCATGGTATGTTTTGGGTTTTTTTCTCCCCTATTCCAGTTCTACTGAAATGTAATTGACATACATCACCGTAGAAGTTTAAACTACACAGCAAAATGATTTGACTTACATACATTGTGAAATTATTGTCACAATAAGTTTAGTGAACATCCATCATGTCATATGCTGCTGCTGCGGCTAAGTCGCTTCAGTCGTGTCTGACTCTGTGCGACCCCACAGACGGCAGCCCACCAGGCTCCCCCATCCCTGGGATTCTCCAGGCAAGAGCACTGGAGTGGGTTGCCATTTCTTTCTCCAATGCATGAAACTGAAAAGTGAAAGTGAAGTCACTCAGTCATGTCCGACTCTTTGCGACCCCCTGGACTGCAGCCAACCAGGCTCCTCTGTCCATGGGATTTTCAAGGCAAGAGTACTGGAGAGGGTTGCCATTGCCTTCTCCATTATGTCATATAGATACAAACAAAGAAATAGAAGAAAAACTTTGTGTGTGTGATGAAAAGTCTTAAGCTTTATTCTTTTAACGATCTTCATATACAACATATATCAGTGTTAATTGTATATATTACCACATACATTACATCCCCAGTATTCATTATCTTATACCTAGAAGTTTGTAAGAATTTTGACTGACTTCATCTAATTCCCCACCCTCATCCCCTCCCACTACCCCTACCTATGATAACCACATATTGACCTCTTTTCCTATGATTTTGTTTGGATGTATGTGTTTGAAGTATAATGGACTTACACTATGTAAGTTCCTATTACAGAGCATGGTATGTGTTAAGCATGAAAGAGGAGATCTGGGGACTTGCCTGGCCATCCAGTTGATAAGACTTTGTGCTTCAATGCGGGGGTTGCTGGACAGGGAACTGCATGCCATTAGATGCGGCCAAAAAAATAAGGGGAGGATGGAGAACTGGGGGTTTTGGTAGTGCCTTTGGGCACCTAGGATTTTAGCCTCCTACCTAACTACCAGGAATATACCCCAATATTGGAGGGGTGGAGTCTTAACCACTGGACCTCCAGAGAGCTGTTTTACCCTACTGTTATGAATGAAGCAAAGGAATATATTCCCAAAGACCAAAATATGCTACTGAGGACTGAAAATTGCAGCTTTGTTTGTGTGTTCCGTCAGTAAGTCATATCTGACTCTTTGTGACCCCATGGACTGTAGAACACAGGCTTCCCTGTCCTTCATTATCTCCTGGAGTATGCTCTAATTCATGTCCATTGAGTTGGTGAAGCTATCTAAGCGTCTCATCCTCTGCCATACCCTCTTTTTTTTGCCTTCAATCTTTCCCAACATCAGGGTCTTTTCCAATGAGTCGGCTTTTCAGGACACCTGGCCAAAGTATTAGAACTTCAGCTTCAGCATCAGTCCTTCCAATGAATATTCAGGATTGATTCCCTTTAGGATTGACTGGTTTGATTTCCTTGCTGTCAAAGGGACTGTCAAGAGTCTTCTCCAGCACCACTATTCAAAAGCATCAATTCTCAGGCACTCAGCTTCTTTATGGTCCAGCTGTCACATCTGTACATGACTACTGGAAAAACTATAGCTTTGACTATAGGAAACTTTGTCGTCAAAGTGATGTCTTTGGTTTTGAATACACTATCTAGGCTTGCCACAGCTTTTCTTGCAAAGAGCAAGTGTCTTAATTTCATGGCTGCAGTCACAAACCACAGTGATTTTGGAGCACAAGAAAATAAGATCTGTCACTGCTTCCACATTTTCCCCTTCTATTTGCCATGAAGTGATGGGACCAGATGCCATGATCTTAGTTTTTTGAATGCTGAGTTTTAACCAGCTTTTCCACTCTTCTTTCACACTCATCAAGAGGCTCTTTAGTTCCTCTTCACTTTCTGCCATTAGAGTGGTATCATCTGCATATCTGCGGTTGTTGATATTTCTCTTGGCAATGTTGATTCCAGCCTGTGATTCATCCAGCCCAGCATTTTGCATAATATACTCTGCATATAAGTTAAATAAACAGGATGACAATATATAGCCTTGTCATACTGATTTCCCAATTTTGAACCAATGAGTCGTTCCATGTAAGTTTCTGACTGTTGTTTCTTGACCTATATGCATGTTTCTCAGCAGACAGACAAGGTAATCTGGTATTCCCATCTCTTTAAGAATTTTCCACAGTTTGCTGTGATCCATAGCACAGTTTGCTTGTATATCCATACAAGGCTTAAGCATAGTCTATGAAGCAGAAGTAGATGTTTTCTAATAAATTCCCTTGCTTTTCCTATGATCCAACGGATGTTGGCAATTTGATCTCTTGTTCCTTTGCCTTTTCTAAATCCAACTTGTACATTTGGAAGTTTTCGGTTCATGTACTGCTGAAACCTAGCTTGAAGGACTCTGAGCACAACCTTACTAGCATGGGAAATGTGCTATGTGAAATGTGGAAGGAGCACAATTGTACGATATTTTGAACAGTCTTTGGCACTGTCCTACTTTGGAATTGGAATGAAAACTGATCTTTTTGAGTCCTGTGGCCACTGCTGAGTTTTCCAAATTTGCTTACATATTGAGTCAGCACTTGAAGAGCATTATTCTTTAGATTTATGCTGAACAATGTATTATATAGAAACAGTTTATTTTAATTGAATCAAAATCTTATTCTGTTATTCCTCAGTTTATTTTAGGGGATTTCTAGAGGGTTTAAAATTCTCTCTCTTCTATCAATTACTTGTCATATCTTGAAATTATTTTGGAATTAAGTAAATGTGGAATGCACTCTGCAGTTGTGTTGTGGACTACACAGGACTCAACATTTGTGTTCAGCATTCTGTGCTCTAGTGAAGGCTTGATGGAGATGTGAAGTCCTTGGTATACATACCTCCGGTTAATAAATAGTGATACTTGGAACTGTCTATAGTCTCTATTTCATGTATTGATAAGCTATTTTGTTCTGCCAAAGAATTTGAATATGTTTATTACAGTATCACTATGTTTAAGTCCTATTACCATATGTTTCATCTTTCTCCACAGGGTGGCATGGAAAAGTCACTGTCGAGACCATGACGTCAGCAGTTATGTTCAGGGTTGCACCCTGTAACTGTGGAGTTATCATTCTTCAGCTCATTTTGTCTCTTTTTCACATTAAGGAAGTAGTAGTTGAGTGAAAGTTTATACCACCATTCCTTCAAACAAATAATATTTTTACAGAAACAGGAGCATATGGTCCTTCTTCTAAGAGGCTTAATGTTTACCTGATGCGTTAACTGTTTGTTAATAGGCCTACAATATTATTCAGTGTGCTAACAGAACTAATGTTGGTAAATATTTATCTAAACTCTCAATTATCAAATATATCTCCAGTACATTCAGTTCTTAATCAAAGAAAGATCACTTATACATCTTGTTGATCATGAAGGAATATAAAGAGGGATTAGAAGACCTGTTTCTTTTCCTTAATTTTATTATCATAGATTCATGCATTATGACTAAATTCAGATGAGATTGCCAGTATTGAAATAATTGCTAATTAACTATAGATATGAAATGATGCATCTGTAAAAAATACAGACATTTTCATTAAAAACCTTGCAGTTCATACCTTGTCTGTCTTTGTTTAGAGCTATTTAGTGTCTCTGAAGAATACATATGTATATATACAGGAAAAAATGATACTTAATATTTACAACATCTTTATCTATACCCAAACAGATGGATATTGCTGAAGAAAAATCCATAAGCATGCTGACAGTTCTTATAATTATTATTATTTTTTTTTTTTTTTGGCTGAGCTGATCAGCTTGTGGGATCTTAGTTCCCCAATCGGGGATTGAACCCACACCCTCAACAGTGAAAGATCAAAGTCCTAACCACAAGATTCCCAGGGAATTCCCTTCAGTTTTAATTTATAAACATAAACCTCAAATGGGCACTCAAGACTGTCCGGTATTCTTAGTCACTTCTCTGCAATCCTGTGTTGGTGTTGCCACTCTCCAAAATGACTGCCACTATTTACTCGTCTCTTTTCAAATTCCCAGCACACATGCCAATTACTAGCCTTCCACACTCTGCTTTCAGCAGATGACCTGGCTTCTCACATTACACTGACAGAACAGAAGCAACTCATACAAAACCCTCCCCTCCTGGCCACCATAACAGAGCTCACGTCTCTCCCTGGGCCCACCCTCTCTTCCTTCCCCTTTATCACTGGGATGAAGGGCCTCTGCTCCTGCCAATGGCAGTGTCTCTGCATGCAGTCTTCTTCACAGCCCTCTCCCTACTCCAGTTTAGGCTGAGTGTTTCCTGATCCTGAGTTTTCCCTCTTTGCTGGATCACCCCCATCGTGGTACAAACTGCTTTGGTAATCTTCCATCTTAGAAAGAACTCTCCATGGATTCTACATAACCCTCCAACCACAACATCATTTTTGACTCCCTTGTTTACAGCAACACTTCTGGGATGACATGTCTATATTCACCCACTCCACCTCCTCACCTCCCTTTCTCTTTTCATCTATTCTTAATCTCAGAGCTGTCCTTACTCAGCTGAAAATGGCTTCAGCCGACTCCTCCCAGGATGCCTTGGGGCCAGTTCTAGTGATCACCCGATTTCTGTTCATCCTACTTGATCTCTCAGCAGCATTTGACAGAGTGAACCACTTCTACATCTAGAAAAGTTTTTCTTCCTCAGCTTATCCTCCTTTACATCCTGCCTCATTGATGGTTTCTTCTTAGCTCTTCTTGGCTGCCTGTTTCTCTGCTGTTTACTTTTAACTGTGGGAGCACCCCAAGACTCAAGCCTGTAACCATTTGATAGACATGTTTTATTTATTCATTGATCTGTCTCTTTTTGCTGAAATATAACTTTCAAGAGAATAGAGTCCTTCCCCCTATTCTAGACATTGAAATAATCTCAATTTTCCCCCCAAATTTTCAAGTACAGTATAGCCTTTTATGTTTTCTGAACAGTTTGAGAATACACTGCCAACATGGTGTCCAGTGGCTCTGAATCCCTCAGTGTGTATTTGCTACATAACCTCAAAACATCATCCAAATCAACAAGTGAATACTGACAAATTAAGACCACCTAATCAATGGCAACCCACTCCAGTACTCTTGCCTGGCAAATCCCATGGACAGGGCAGCCTGGTGGGCTGCAGTCCATGGAGTCGCTGAGGGTCGGACACGACTGAGCAATTTCACTTTCACTTTTCACTTTCATGCATTGAAGAAGGAAATGGCAACCCACTCCAGTGTTCTTGCCTGGAGAATCCCAGGGACGGGGGAGCCTGTTGGGCTGCGGTCTGTGGGGTCGCACAGAGTCGGACACGACTGAAGCGACTTAGCAGCAGTAGCAGCAGCAATCATCAGATGCTATGCAATTTCATCAATCGTCCCATTAGTGCTTCTTAATTAAAATGTCTAATTCTGATTCACGTTATATTTGTTTGTCATGTTTTTCAGTTTCCTGAAATATAGGTCACTTTTCACCTTTTCCTTGACATTTATGGCTTTAACCCTTTTGAAGACCTCAACCAGCTATGGTGTGAAATGGTCTAAGATTTTTCTGATATTCTCTGGGTTAGATTAGTTATGCATCTTTGGCAGGGATACCATAGCAGTAATGCTGTGCTCATCTCCCTGCACCCTTTCAGGTGACACAGTTTTGAAACATTCTATTACTGATGATGTTCTCATTAATCATTTGATTAAGGTGATGTCTGCAAGTCACTTCCATTGTGAGGTATTTGGGAGAGGGTGAAGTATTTTGAGAAAATGTCTTCCTTATCAAAATGTCAATTTACATTTTTACTTATTATATCAGTATGGACTCTCGGCTTCCTACATTACTCCAATTATTATGTATCATAATCCATGGCTATTATTTATTTTGATGTTCACATTTGTCCCTGAGAGCCTCTGCAAGCTAGCTTCTATGTCACTTTGACTTGTCCCCATCATTCTTTGGGGACTTTTTTGTTTTCTGGTGAAGATGTTCTAATGCTCACCTTCTTCTTTTCCTACTTCAGCCTGGAATCAGTGATTTCTTTCATGAACGCTTATTTTAAAAAACAGCTATAGGCAGTACAGTCACTGTTCCCAGGCTCATCAATGGTCAGAGCTAGAGGATGTAGGTATTTACATTATTTTAATCTATTTAAATTGAATTCATATAGTATCTCCAATATCAATCTCACACCACAAGGGCAATTCTAATTTTTTCCTTTTTCACTGTGTTACATCTCTGACACACCATCTGGGCTGCTGTCCTTACAGGAAATAAGGCAGAACTCCTTTACACTTGTTTACACCCATATCCCAAATATCTGGAACTGTGCCTACAACATGATGAACAATAAATATTGGTTGATTCAAAGGATCTCTGAAATTATTTGGCATATTCCCCCACCCAGGGAATTCTGAGAGTTTTCTCACTTTATAGTCCCACATGATTCCAGCACAGCAGCTTCTGGAGCTCCAAGGGTCAGGTTTCAAGTCTATGTGACCAGCCATGGGAGGACAGCTGGGGGGTCCAAGATTCTGGGACCATTTTGATATGAATCAACAGGAAAGAATATGGGTTTATTCATATAAGGATATTGAAAGGTGTATGGAGAATGAGTCAAGGTAGGGAGAGAGACTTGAAGAGTCACAGCTCAGATGCAGAGACAGGATATAGCTAAGAAGCACCAGGACTGATCCATAACAATGATTGACTGAGAAAACAACCACAGTAGCAACAGTTGGCCTAAGAGGGAAAACAATGCTTATTGCAGATCTTCCATGTTTTTTTTTCACGTCATATCTTACATATACCTGTTATTTTAATACAGTCAAGCTCCCAAACCAAAAATTGACCCTTATTCGAAAATGAAGTAAAAATCAATATCAAGGTTTCCTCCTTTTTAGTTCAGTTCTGTTCAGTTGCTCAGTTGTGTCCTACTCTTTGCAACCCCATGAATTGCAGCATGCCAGGCATTCCTGTCCGTCACCAACTCCTGGAGTCCACCCAAACCCATGTCCATTGAGTCAGTGATGCCATCCAAACATCTCATCCTCTGTTGTCCCCTTCTCCTCTGGCCTTCAATCTTTCCCAGCATCAGGGTCTTTTCAAATGAGTCAGCTATTCACATCAGGTGGCCAAAGTATTGGAGTTTCAGCTTCAACATCAGTCCTATTGATGAATACTCAGGACTGATTTCCTCTAGGATGGACTACTGGTTGGACCTCCTTGCAGTCCAAGGGACTGTCAAGAGTCTTCTCCAACACCACAGTTCGAAAGCATCAATTCTTCAGCACTCAGCTTTCTTTATAGTCCAACTCTCATATCCATACATGACCACTGGAAAAACCATAGCCTTGACTAGATGGACCTTTGTTGGCAAAGTAATGTCCCTGTTTTTCAATATGCTGTCTAGGTTGGTCATAACTTTCCTTCCAAGGAGTAAGCACCTTTTAATTTCATGGCTGCAGTCACCATCTGCAGTGATTTTGGAGCCCCCCAAAATAAAGTCAGCCACTGTTTCCACTGTTTCCCCATCTGTTTCCCATGAAGTGATGGGACCGGATGCCATGATCTTTGTTTTCTGAATGTTGAGCTTTAAGCCAACTTTTTCACTCTCCACTTTTACTTTCATCAAGAGGCTTTTGAGTTCCTCTTCACTTTCTGCCATAAGGGTGGTGTCATCTGCATATCTGAGGTTATTGCTATTTCTCCCACCAATCTTGATTCCAGCCTGTGCTTCCTCCAGCCCAGAGTTTCTCATGATGCACTCTGCATATAAGTTAAATAAGCAGGGTGACAATATACAGCCTTGACGTACTCCTTTTCCGATTTGGAACCAGTCTGTTGTTCCATGTCCAGTTCTAACTGTTGCTTCCTGGCCTGTATACAGGCTTCTCAAGAGGCAGGTCGGGTGGTCTGGTATTCCCATCTCTTTCAGAATTTTCCACAGTTTATTGTGATCCACACAGTCAAAGGCTTTGGCATAGTCAATAAAGCAGAAATAGATGTTTTTCTGGTACTCTCTTGCTTTTTTGAGGATCCAGCATTTAAAAGAAACTCAATTCCAATGTTTCTTAGTTTAACCTCAGGATAGGATTTGAAATGCAGAGTGATATTCCAGATGGTAACTGGGCTTTTCTGGTAGCACTAATTATAACTGAGCCCTGAGCACATCTCTTGCACTTATAGTTAGCAGATTTATTTTAATAGTATTTTCTGAGAAGTTACTAAAGGGAATTATGAAAAGTTATAATCATGAGTAACTAATGTCATTCACAGATACATTTTTTTAGTTATATGCATGTCTATTATGCAAATTATGTCTTAAATAATTTTTAAAAAATTGTTGTTTTTCAGTCACTAAGTCACATCTGACTCTGTGTGACCCCATGGACTGAAACTAACCCAATTTTATAAATCTAAATATAATATAAATATTATATTATATAAAATAAAAAATAATTTTTGAAACAAAACAGAGCAACAACAGTAACAAATAAATAGACACCTGAATTCCATTATTTAAAGAGAGGAGAGGTTGGTTAGGAGAAAAATAGCTGAAGTATGGCAGACACCATCAGAATATTGTAAAGTAATTATTCTCCATTTAAATATACAATGAAATTAAAAAAAAAAAAAAGAAATGAGGCCCTGGAAACTTCATTCACCAAGAATTTTTTCTTTTTTTTGGCAATGCTTTGTTCTTTTCAGATCTTAGTTACCTGACCAGGGACCCAGGGCAGTGGAGGCACAAAGTCCTAATCACTGGGCCGCCAGACGATTCCCACACTAAGAATTTCTAATCATATAACATAGGTACTCTTGTTGTTTCTCAGGAATTCCCCCTCCCTATATTTATTTCTAGAAATAGAATGGAATCTTTAAAAATTGAAATTCCTCTATATTGTTGTAAATTTTAGAGAAGTCACACTGTGATGTGAACGCCTCACTTTTCTAAGTTAGGACCTTATAGCTCCAGCCCAGATGCTTTTTTTTTTTTTAAGATGAAAGGACCCAGCTGGACCACCAGACATATGGACTTGGGATTTCAAACACAACATATTAAAAGTTGGACTTATCATATCCTACACTATCCTCCTCTAAGTTTATTCACTGTCCAATATTCCCCATAACTGCCCACCAGCAACTCCAAAATTAAGCTTGCTTTCCCCCTCTGCCTTGTACCTCTCCATCAAAGCGATCAAAAAATTCTCCTGGTTCTGATCCTTTGATATCTGTCTTATCTATCCCCTTTTCTCTGTACATCCTGCCTGCTTCTATCTTGATCTTTCATTATTTCTCTTGTAGATTGTAACAGCAGTTTCTCAAAGAATTATTTGCAGTCCACAGTCCTCCTAAGAGACCATGAATTGAACAAAATATTAAAGATTTTTTGCCCATTTTATGGACTGATGATGCACAATTCTATATATTTTCATTTGTAAATAAAACAAAGGATTACTTATTAATAACCAATTAAATGAGTTATTAAGGTTGGCCAATATTTTGTATTAATAAAATTAGCACATTAATAGGATTTACTGATTAAAATAGATCCCACAAAGAAGTCTGGATCAATGTAATGTTATTGTACATCAATAGTTGAAATTACCCTTATTTTCAGAATAGAAGCCTTCCATATCGGTGTCATAGTTTTAAGTTCCTGCTTTTTTGCTTTTTAACTATAATTTCCCATAAATGTAGCTTTCTTTTTTTTTATTTTTTAACTTTACAATATTGTGTTGGTTTTGCCATATATCAAAATGAATCCAGCACAAGTATACCTGTGTTCCCCATCCTGAACCCTCCTCCCTCCTCCCTCCCCATACCATCCCTCTGGGTCGTCCCAGTGCAGCAGCCCCTAGCATCCAGTACCGTGCATCGAACCTGGACTGGTGACTCGTTTCATATATGATATTATACATGTTTCAGTGCCATTCTCCCAAATCATCCCACCCTCTCCCTCTCCCACCGAGTCCAAAAGACTGTTCAATTTCCCATAAATATAGCTTTCATCATAGTGCTTTAGGTTTATGCTGCTGCTGCTGCTGCTAAGTCACTTCAGTCATGTCCGACTCTGTGCGACCCCATAGATGGCAGTTCACCAGCCTCCCCCATCTCTGGGATTCTCCATGCAAGAACACTGGAGTGGCTTGCCATTTCCTTCTCCAATGCATGAAAGTGAAAAGTGAAAAGTGAAAATGAAGTCGCTCAGTCGTGTCCGACTCTTAGCGACCCCATGGACTGCAGCCCACCAGGCTCCTCCGTCCATGGGAGTTTCCAGGCAAGAGTACTGGAGTGGGTCGCCAGTGCCTTCTCCTGCTTTAGGTTTATAGCTACCTTTAAAAACATATATGCATTTTTATTCAAATACTAGCCATTCACAACCCTAATGATAAAGTAGGTGTATATATATATATATATATATATATATATATATATATATATATATAAAATCCCGTTAATAAGCCTTGGTTTACAAAAAATGACATTTCATCCTATGACTCAGAATTTTTTTCTCAGGAAAGTGGCAACAGTAGGGTGAAATATCTTATGGGGTCATTTCTTCCCCCTGCAAAGTAGACTACAATCAAAAGAATCTGAAGATCATGGTCTTTATTACCATCTTGGCTTTAACTTCTGCCTCCTTTCTCCAAACACATACACATTATCACTGTAGTCTGGACTCTCAAGAAGAGATCTTTTTTTGCACACAAAATAAATTTGTTTCATATCTCTTGCTCAGAATATTTCAGTTTCAACATTGCCTTCAACAATGATTATTAGCATATTTTAGATGCTTTTCCCTTTAAGAATAAGTGAAAAATAATTAAAGCTTCTAACTTTCTTCTGAGGAAAATGTACATATACACACAATATAATCTTATACAACTCAAGAGGTTTTGCAACACCCCTGAAGCCCATCCACAGATCTTCTAGGAATCCCTCACCCAGCCTATACAATTTGCAAATTGAGTCTCCTTTGAATAGTATAAAAGATCTTTTGCCTACCTAACCAAACTCTTAACTTCCTCTCCCCACTTCAAAAGGAATTTTCAGAGCATATTATATTCTCTCTAATACCTCTTTTTTAAAATAAACTTTTAATTTTAGAATAGTTTGAGATTCACATTAAAGTTGCTATGATGGTACATATTGTTTCTGTATGCACCAAACCCACTTTCTCCTATTATTAACATTTTACATCAGTGTAGTACATTTGTTACAATTAATGAAAAAAGGTGGTGGTTTAGTCATTAAATCATGTCTGACCCTTGTGACCCCATGGTCTGTAGCCCACCAGGCTCCTTTATCCACAAGATTTCTCAAGAAAGAATACTGGAGTGGATTGCCATTTCCTTCTCCAGGGGATCTTCCTGAGCCAGGGATTGAACCCTGGTCTCCTGCAGGCAATTTCTTGCATTGCAGGCGGATTATTTACTGGCTGAGCCACCAGGGAAGCCCCAGTGAACCAATATCAGAATGTTATTACTAAATAAAGTTCATACTTTTTTTCAGATTTCCTTAGGTTTTATGAAATTACCTTTTTCTAAGATCCTCTCCAGAGCACCATATTACATTTAGTTGGTATGTTCTTTTGGCTCCTCTTAGCTCTAATAGTCTCTCAGACTTTCCTTGTTTTTTGATGACCATGACAGTTTTGAGGGACACAGACCAGATATTTTGTAAAACGATGCTTACCTGGGATTTGTCTGATGTTTTTTCTCATGATTAGTCAAGGATTATGTGTTTGGAGAAGGAAGACCACAGATATCATTTTCATCACATGGTATCTAGGATACCTCCCATCAAAATAACCTATTACTGTTGATACTAACTTGGATCCACTGCTGAAGTAATATTTGTCAGGTTTCTCTGCTGTAAAATTACTCCTTTATCCTCCTTTCCATACTGTATTCTTGGGAAGGAATTCACTATGCACAGCCCACACTGAAGAGTGGGGAGTTATACTCTATTTCCTTGAGGGCAGAGTATCCTTGTAAGTTTCTTGGAATACTTTTGCATGGGAGATTTGTCCATTCTTCTTTCGCTTTGTTTTTAAAATTGTTTTACCTCCGTAAAAATGATGAAATAACAAAACATTCTCCAAATTTCTATGACTATACACACAATTTATTTCTTATTCTTGTCACAATGTCCATCATGGTTCCATATGTGGCTCTGCTCCACAGTCACTCAGGCACTCAAGCTGACAAAAGGTTTTACCAGCAGGTAACTATACCTTCGGACACATACAACTTCATCAGTTGGCAAGGTAGGTAGAAAGCACTGGAGTGTTTTCACTAGCAATTAAATGTTTTCACTTTAAAAGTGACCTGTATCATTTCTTCCCATAGCTCATTGGCCAGAATTACATAGTTTTCCCTAAATTCAAGGGAATAGGGAAGTATAATCCTCCCCTGTGCCTGGAAGGAGAGAGAACCAGACCTGGAAGGTTCCTATCACAAATCTGTTACCCCAACTATCCACCTAACAAAATCCTATTCTTCCTCCAGTTCTCATTCATCTTAAGTGCTGTGAAGCCTTCATTGTCTCTTCCGCACAGATTTCAGATCCTCCTTGCTCCATCAGTCCTTTGAGCAGACCAACAGTAAACAACTATTGTGAGTGAGTGTTAGTCGCCCAATCGCGTCTGAGCCTTTGCAACCTCATGGTCTGTAGCCGGCCAGACTCTGCTGTCCATGGGATTATCCCAGTAAGAATACTGGAGTGGGTTGCCATTGTAACTGTTGGTTTGCAGAGAAAAACAATTATGCCTTTTCACCTTGGTATCCTCAGCTTTAATACAGTACCTCTTACCTAGAAAATATTCAATCAACTTCTATTATTTATCGAAATCCTAAATTCATAACCAAATGTTACATAGGTGCTTTTTCCCTAATAAAATTATTCATGCATAAATTCTTGACAATTGAAGTATAAAATTGTTTTCCTTTACTAACTTTAACATTGAATCATACCTTCAAAGATTTTACATATATTGGCCTGAATAATCCTGTATCTCAAACATATGGTGTTGTTTCTAATTTATTTCAGAGACCTGAGTTAACTCTTTATTTAAAAAATGATTCTGTCTTTAAAATTTTAGGTTTGTTGGTGTGCTTTATTGCTCAGTCATGTCTGACTCTTTGCAATCCCATGGACTATAGCCCACCAGGCTCCTCTTGTCCATGGAATTTTTCAGCAAGAATATCAGAGTGGGTTGCCATTTTATTCCTCCAGGGGATCTGCCAGACCCAGGGATTGAACCCAAGGTCTCTTGCATTAGCTGGCAGATCCTTTACCAATAGCACCATCTGAGAAGCCCCCAAAGTAAATGGTCTCATTCCTAATTTCTTTCAGAAATCTGAGTTAACTTTATCTAAAAAGTGATTCTGTCTTTAAAATTCTAGGTTATCTTTTGTAATTGCTTTCTCATGTTGGAGAAGCACATCCTTCTGTAGTTTATGTGCTATGCGTGTGTTTAGTTGCTCAATCATGTCTGACTCTTTGCGACCCATGGACTATAGCCTACCAGGCTCCTCTGTCCAAGGGATTCTCCAGGCCAGAATACGGGAGTGGGTTGCCATGCCCTCCTCCAGGAGATCTTCCCAACCCAGGGATCGAACCAAGGTCTTCCACTTTGCAGGCAGATTCTTTACCATCTGAGCCACCAGGGAAGCCATGGCTGTAGTTTGTGGTTGATATTTGTTTGTAAGCTTGCATTACTTCCCTGCATCATTTGGAATATCAAAACACTATTTTAACACAGGTGGTCAAGAGAGGAGTATAACACCTTAATTGTAGGTGGAGTATATTTATATACAGGGAATTTACCAATTTCATTGAATGTCTACACTATACATATGAGTGTCCTTCTTTCTGAGAAAGCAGAGAAGCCTTAAGGGAGTATAAGACCTCAAGTAGCTCATCATGATGAACATAAGGACATGACGGCAAACCTCAGGATAGACAATAAAGTCATAGGTGACATGTGCTTGACATATGTGTGTTATAAAGGCCGAGTCCTCTGAGTTCAAGGTTGGCATGCTCTGGATGAAGACTGGGTTGGAGGGAAGAAGACTGCTTAGAAAGCCAGGTCAGTCCCATCATGAAATTCAAATCCTGACCAGATTTCACACGCTGACTACGCAGAGGATATTTGACTTGCCGTGGATTGAACTTTTACATAAGGAAGATATTTTAAGTGCATTCACTCAGTCGTGTCCAACCTTTTGTGACCCCATGGGTTGTAGCCCTTCAGGCTCATCTGTCCATAGAATCCTCCAGGCAAGAATACTGGAGTGGGTTGCCATTTCCTTCTCCAGGTTTCTATATTTAGGCTTATTTTATTCCTGTTATTTTTCAGAAAAATTAGTAGTCATGCACGTATGTATAAGTGAGTTTGTGTAAACTTTCCTATTAGAAGATAGTATACTTATGAGAAAACTTAAAAGTACCTTAACTTCCTAGATGTTTAAACATCCATTCATTTTTTTTTAAGCAGGTTTAAGTTTACCGTTTTATATTTACATGATATTTCTGATTTACTAAATTGCTCTTTAACTGAAAATCCTTTTGCAGTGGAAGGGAAGCTCAAGAGGGAGGGGATTTATGTAAACTTATAGCTGATTTACATTGTTATACAGCAGAAACCAATACAATATTGTTAAGCAATTATCCTTCAATTAAAAATAAATCTTAAGTAAGACCAGAAACTATAAAACTCCTAGAGGAGAACATAGGCAAAACACTCTCCGACATACATCACAGCAGGATCCTCTATGACCCACCTCCCAGAATATTGGAAATAAAAGCAAAAATAAACAAATGGGACCTAATTAACCTTAAAAGCTTCTGCACATCAAAGGAAACTATTAGCAAGGTGAAAAGACAGCCTTCAGAATGGGAGAAAATAATAGCAAATGAAGAAACCGACAAACAACTAATCTCAAAAATATACAAGCAACTCCTACAGCTCAACTCCAGAAAAATAAACGACCCAATCAAAAAATGGGCCAAAGAACTAAATAGACATTTCTCCAAAAAAGACATACAGATGGCTAACAAACACATGAAAAGATGCTCAACATCACTCATTATCAGAGAAATGCAAATCAAAACCACTATGAGGTACCATTTCATGCCAGTCAGAATGGCTGCGATCCAAAAGTCTACAAGCAATAAATGCTGGAGAGGGTGTGGAGAAAAGGGAACCCTCTTACACTGTTGGTGGGAATGCAAACTAGTACAGCCACTATGGAGAACAGTGTGGAGATTCCTTAAAAAACTGGAAATAGAACTGCCTTATGATCCAGCAACCCCACTGCTGGGCATACACACTGAGGAAACCAGAAGGGAAAGAGACACGTGTACCCCAATGTTCATCGCAGCACTGTTTATAATAGCCAAGACATGGAAGCAACCTAGATGTCCATCAGCAGATGAATGGATAAGAAAGCTGTGGTACATATACACAATGGAGTATTACTCAGCCATTAAAAAGAATACATTTGAATCAGTTCTAATGAGGTGGATGAAACTGGAGCCTATTATACAGAGTGAAGTAAGCCAGAAGGAAAAACATAAATACAGTATACTAACGCATATATATGGAATTTAGAAAGATGGTAACAATAACCCGGTGTACGAGACAGCAAAAGAGACACTGATGTATAGAACAGTCTTATGGACTCTGTGGGAGGGGGAGAGGGTGGGAAGATTTGGGAGAATGGCAATGAAACATGTAAAATATCATGTAGGAAACGAGTTGCCAGTCCAGGTTCGATGCACGATGCTGGATGCTTGGGGCTGGTGCACTGGGACGGCCCAGAGGGATGGTATGGGGAGGGAGGAGGGAGGAGGGTTCGGGATGGGGAACACATGTATACCTGTGGTGGATTCATTTTGATATTTGGCAAAACTAATACAATTATGTAAAGTTTAAAAATAAAATAAAATTGGAAGAATTAAAAAAAAAAAAATCTTAAAATAGAAAATCTTATTGAATCAGTAGTCAAGGAAACTATTTTCCAAAATAAATCTGTAAGGCACTGATACCAGCCCTCATCATCTTTGGGGTCAAATCATGTTAGACTCTGTGAAAATGGTGCCATGTTTGTGAGTTCAGCTTCTATTTGACTGAGTTGGAAATAGACCACTCCCATGCCAGCAACTAGCTACCTCACAGAGGTATGATGTTGGCTTGAGGTGAGGGGTTGGGGTGAGAAAATGAATTAAAAAAAAAAAATCTTAAACAACTTGGAGTGTCTCATCTTCAATTCAATGTGTACAGATAAATTGTTGCTAATAATAAGTTGAGCATGTTATCTTATTCGGTTCCTAAGGGTAGCAATAAAAGGTTTGTTGAGAGAGAGAAAAAATACAACCCAAGTACATGACCTTATTTGCAACAATTTCTTCTCTCCTACCCCAACATTTTCTGATGTTGCTGCTGCTACTGCCGCTGCTAAGTCGCTTCAGTCGTGTCCGACTCTGTGCGACCCCATAGACGTCAGCCCATCAGGCTCCCCTGTCCCTGGGATTCTCCAGGCAAGAACACTGGAGTGGGTTGCCATTTTTTCCCCCAGTTTTTTTGTGATGTTACTAGAGCTAAATTACAGATTGAAACCATAGCTTTCTAGTTCAAGAAAGAAACTGAATGACTATGCAGCTGCACAAATAAAAAGATCAAACCTAATCTTAAATCAAAAAGTAATGCTTAACAGAGAAATAAAACCAGAATTCTCTTCTGGAAAGAGGAAACTAAAACGGGAACATTTTGTTCTCTTTGTGAACAAGATTATGCTTTATCATCTGTTTGAAAAATTATTTTTCAGTGATGAATGCCCAATTGTTATGTGAATTGAGAAAGGATTTTTGAACCTCACCTGTATGGGAAGGGAAATATTTGCTCATAATGTGAAAAGGAGAAGTGAGATCCAGCCTAAGTTCTAATTGTATTGACCATGAACCTTTAAAGATGATAGAAATAATAGGACAAAGAAAGTATGCACAAAGAAATCAAATTTGCTCAGTTATCAGTTGTGCACACTTTAAGAATTTTGTTATTGAAATAGTCTTTAATTGTTTTGTGGCATTCCTGGTGTGAGATCAATCTCTTAAAGAAAAGTCACACTTTAAAAATAAATACATAAAATGGGTTTGTACAACTGTATCAGGAACTAAACGTGGTAGATAAAGGAGTTACAGCATATTAGGGGGTGCGAATTGCAAAGCGATAGAATTCCTTCCCTTTCACTTCAACTTCAAAGTAATGTGGTAAACTGAAAAGACCATTGAGAGGATCTGAATCTAAATTCCAGCTCTACCACTATATATGTCTTTGGGCAGGTGACTTTTCTTCTCTGGGAACACATATATTTTAATTTGTAAAATGGACATAATACTTACATTTAAGACGCTTGTATGAATTATGTTGTTGTTCATTCAATAAGTCATGTATCCTCTGTGGCCCCTAGGACTATAGGACACTAGGCTCCTCTGTCCTCCACTATATCCCAGAGTTTTTTCAGATTAATTCCATTCAGTGGTAATACTATCTAACCATCTCATCCTCTGTCACCACTTTCTCTTTTGCCTTCAATCTTTCCCAGCATCAGGGTCTTTTCCAATGAGTTGGCTCTTTGCATCACATGGCCAAAGTATTGGAGCTTCGACTTCAGCATCAGTCCTTCCAATGAATATTCAGGTTTGATTTCCTTTAGGATTGACTGGTTTGATCTACTTGCAGTCCAAGGGACTCTCAAAGTCTTCTCCAGCACCATAATTAAAAAGCTTCTGTTCTTCAGTGCTCAGTCTTCATTATGATCCAACTTTCACATCCGTACATGACTTCTGGAAAAACCATAGCTTTGACTAGACAGACCTTTGTCAGCAAAGTGATGTCTCTGCTTTTGAATACACTGTCTAGGTTTGTCATAGCTTTCCTTCCAAGGAGCAAGCGTCTTTTAATTTCATGGCTGCACTCACCATCCACAGTGATTTTGGAGCCCAAGAAAATAAAATATCTCACTGTTTCCACTTTTCCTTCTTCTATTTGCCATGAAGCAATGGGATCAGATGCCATGATCTTAGTTCTTTGAATGTTGAGTTTTAAGTCAGCTTTTTCACTCTCTTCTTTCACCTTCAAGAGGCTTTCTGCTATTAGGGTGGTGTCATCTGCATATCTGAGGTTATTGATATTTCTCTGAGCAATCTTCACACATTCCAGAACATCTTCAAGTTTTTCCCCAGGGAATTCACAGGGACTCTTCTCCCTTCATCTCAATAATTTACGTTCTTATCTCTCCTGTATTAGAACCCTGTGTTTAGAACCCCCATATTCTAACTTATTTGCTCTTTTTATTTTTTATGTATTCATATTTATGGCTGAGCAGGGTGACTTGCAGGATCTTAGTTCCCCAACCAAGGATTGAACTTGGGCCCTAGCAGTGAAAGCACCAATTCCTAACCACTAGACAACCTGAGAATTTCCAGAAATACATCATTTTGGAATTTCTAGAGCCACATGCCTTTTTAATGTACATCTTTTTAAAGTGGCAAAAAAAGCATGTTATTAACAGACCCAGATATCTTCATCTCTCTAATATGAAGTTAAAAGCAAATAATCTTAAATGAATGTTTGGCAATTAATGTTTCAGTATTTTCTCTTTTCTGGAAAGGATCTACATATCCAATGAATATTCATCTTAAATTTAAGGTTACAGAATGATTTTGAAAGATATTTTTAAGTAGATGTAGTTTATAAAATATAATGATGGTTGCAAAATTCATTTATAAACCTTTTCCCCACTTAGTAGCAGAAGTAGTAGTAGTTAGTCACTCAGTTGTGTCCAACTCTTTGTGACCCCATGGACTGTAGTCCACCAGGCTCCTGCGTCCATGGGATTCTCCAGGCAAGAATAATGGAGTGGGTTTCCATGTCCTTCTTCAGGGGATCTGCCCAACCCAGGGATCAAACCTGCATTGCAGGCAGATTCTTTACCATCTGAGCCACCAGGGAAGACCCTTTTGCTCACTTATATCCATTTAATTCATGTGTTCTTAACAATTATGCTTGAGTTGCCATGAAACTTTCATGAGATATTAAAAATTAACCATCATTTTGAGTTACTTTTCTTGTTGAAGAACCAGGCAAGTAGCAAAAATCACAAGAGGAAAGAAACTTAAAATTTACACATGGCTTTTTTCTCTACCATATTGACATATATCAAGAAAATCATTTTTATTGTAAACTGAGTTCTTAGATTGAATTTATAATTTTATCATTTCAAGCATCTAGTAGAGATAACATATATTTATTTGATAAGGCTGATTCATTTATTTTTTAAAAAATATTGACTTAGTTATTTGGCCGCAACAGCTCTTAGTTGTGGCAAGCAGGATCTCTATTTGCAGTATGTGGGATCTAGTTCCCAGACCAGGGACTAAACCTGGGCCCCCGGCATTGAGAGCTAAGAATTTTAGTCATTGGACTGTCAGGAAAATCTCATGACTAGTCTTAATTTATACAAATAATTCTATTTTCTTTAAGCTAATTAAATAGAGCACAAGTTTTTAGGAATACCATCCAGAGGGAGAAAAATATCACATGTATACAACATACAAACATAGATATACACAGACATATAGCATTTGGTCCCATCACTTCATGGGAAATAGATGGGGAAACAGTGGAAACAGTGTCAGACTTTATTTTTCTGGGCTCCAGTGTCACTGCAGATGGTGACTGCAGCCATGAAATTAAAAGACACTTACTCCTTGGAAGAAAAGTTATGACCAACCTAGATAGCATATTCAAAAGCAGAGACATTACTTTGCCAACTAAGGTCCGTCTAGTCAAGGCTATGGTTTTTCCTGTGGTCATGTATGGATGTGAGAGTTGGACTGTGAAGAAGGCTGAGCACCAAAGAATTAATGCTTTTGAACTGTGGTGTTGGAGAAGACTCTTTAGAGTCCCTTGGACTGCAAGGAGATCCAACCAGTCCATTCTGAAGGAGATCAGCCCTGGGATTTCCTTGGAAGGAATGATGCTAAAGCTGAAACTCCAGTACTTTGGCCACCTCATGCGAAGAGTTGACTCATTGGAAAAGACTCTGATGCTGGGAGGGACTGGGGGCAAGAGGAGAAGGGGACGACAGAGGATGAGGTGGCTGGATGGCATCACTGACTCAATGGACATGAGTCTGAGTGAACTCTGGGAGTTGGTGATGGGCAGGGAGGCCTGGCCTGCTGCGATTCATGGGGTCACAAAGAGTCGGACACAACTGAGCGACTGAACTGAACTGAACTGATAGATGCAAAACAGATCTCATAGCTTTCATTTCAATTTAGTCACATTTCAGGTACAGTTGTACAAAACTCTAGAGCTTATAAAAAAATCAGATCAGACCAGATTAGTCGCTCAGTCGTGTCCGACTCTTTGCAACCCCATGAATCGCAGCACACCAGGCCTCCCTGTCCATCACCAACTCCCGGAGTTCACTCAGACTCACGTCCATCGAGTCAGTGATGCCATCCTCTGTTGTCCCCTTCTCCTCTTGCCCCCAATCCCTCCCACCATCAGAGTCTTTTCCACTGAGTCAACTCTTCGCATGAGGTGGCCAAAGTACTGGAGTTTCAGCTTTAGCATCATTCCTTCCAGAGAAATCCCAGGGCTGATCTCCTTCAGAATGGACTGGTTGGATCTCCTTGCAGTCCAAGGGACTCTCAAGAGTCTTCTCCAACACCCCAGTTCAAAAGCATCAATTCTTTGGCGCTCAGCCTTCTTCACAGTCCAACTCTCACATCCATACATGACCACAGGAAAAACCATAGCCTTGACTAGACGAACCTTTGTTGGCAAAGTAATGTCTCTGCTTTTGAATATGCTATCTAGGTTGGTCATAACTTTCCTTCCAAGGAGTAAGTGTCTTTTAATTTCATGCCTGCAATCACCATCTGCAGTGATTTTGGAGCCCAGAAAAATAAAGTCTGACACTGTTTCCACTGTTTCCCCATCTACTTCCCATGAAGTGATGGGACCGGATGCCATGATCTTCGTTTTCTGAATGTTGAGCTTTAAGCCAACTTTTTCACTCTCCACTTTCACTTTCATCAAGAGGCTTTTGAGTTCCTCTTCACTTTCGGCCATAAGGGTGGTGTCATCTGCATATCTGAGGTTATTGATATTTCTCCTGGCAATCTTGATTCCAGCTTGTGTTTCTTCCAGTCCAGCATTTCTCATGATGTACTCTGCATATAAGTTAAATAAGCAGGGTGACAATATACAGCCTTGACGTACTCCTTTTCCTATTTGGAACCAGTCTGTTGTTTCGTGTCCAGTCCTAACTGTTGCTTCCTGACCTGCATACAAATTTCTCAAGAGGCAGACCAGGTGGTCTGGTATTCCCATCTCTTTCAGAATTTTCCACAGTTTATTGTGATTCACACAGTCAAAGGCTTTGGCATAGTCAATAAAGCAGAAATAGATGCTTTTCTGGAACTCTTTTGCTTTTTCCATATTCCAGCGGATGTTGGCAATTTGATCTCTGGTTCCTCTGCCTTTTCTAAAACCAGCTTGAACATCAGCAAGTTCACGGTTCACATATTGCTGAAGCCTGGCTTGGAGAATTTTGAGCATGACTTTACTAGCGTGTGAGATGAGTGCAATTGTGCGGTAGTTTGAGCAATCTTTGGCATTGCCTTTCTTTGGGATTGGAGTGAAAACTGACCTTTTCCAGTCCTGTGGCCACTGCTGAGTTTTCCAAATTTGCTGGCATATTGAGTGCAGCACTTTCAAAGCATCATCTTTCATGATTTGGAATAGCTCAACTGGAATTCTATCACCTCCACTAGCTTTGTTTGTAGTGATGCTTCCTAAGGCCCACTTGACTTCACATTCCAGGATGTCTGGCTCTAGGTCAGTGATCACACCATCGTGATTATCTGGGTCGTGAAGCTCTTTTTTGTACAGTTCTTCTGTGTATTCTTGCCACCTCTTCTTAATATCTTCCGCTTCTGTTAGGTCCATACCATTTCTGTCCTTTATCGAGCCCATCTTTGCATGAAATATTCCTTTGGTATCTCTGATTTTCTTGAAGAGATCTCTAGTCTTTCCCATTCTGTTGTTTTCCTCTATTTCTTTGCATTGATCGCTGAAGAAGGCTTTCTTATCTCTTCTTGCTATTCTTTGGAACTCTGCATTCAGATGTTTATATCTTTCCTTTTCTCCTTTGCTTTTCACTTCTCTTCTTTTCACAGCTATTTGTAAGGCCTCCCCAGACAGCCATTTTGGTTTTTTGCATTTCTTTTCTATGGGAATGGTCTTGATCCCTGTCTCCTGTACATTGTCATGAACCTCATTCCATAGTTCATCAGGCACTCTATCTGTCAGATCTAGGCCCTTAAATCTATTTCTCACTTCCACTATATAATCATAAGGGATTTGATTTAGCTCATACCTGAATAGTCTAGTGGTTTCCCCTACTGTCTTCAATTTCAGTCTGAATTTGGCAATAAGGAGTTCATGGTCTCAGCCACAGTCAGCTCCTGGTCTTGTTTTTGCTGACAGTATAGAGCTTCTCCATTTTTGGCTGCATAGAATATAATCAATCTGATTTTGGTGTTGACCATCTGGTGCTGTCCATGTATAGAGTCTTCTCTTGTGTTGTTGGAAGAGGGTGTTTGTTATGACCAGTGCATTTTCTTGGCAAAACTCTATTGGTCTTTGCCCTGCTTCATTCCGTATTCCAAGGCCAAATTTGCCTGTTACTCCAGGTGTTTCTTGACTTCCTACTTTTGCATTCCAGTCCCCTAGAATGAAAAGGACATCTTTTTTGGGTGTTAGTTCTAAAAGGTCTTGTAGGTCTTCATAGAACCGTTCAACTTCAGCTTCTTCAGCGTTACTGGTTTGGGCATAGACTTGGATTACTGTGATATTGAATGGTTTGCCTTGGAAACGAAGAGAGATCATTCTGTCATTTTTGAGATTGCATCCAAGTACTGCCTTTCGGACTCTTTTGTTGACCATGATGGCTACTCCATTCCTTCTGAAGGATTCCTGCCCACAGTAGTAGATATAATGGTCATCTGAGTTAAATTCACCCATTCCAGTCCATTTCAGTTCGCTGATTCCTAGAATGTTGACATTCACTCTTGCCATCTCTTGTTTGACCACTTCCAGTTTGCCTTGATTCATGGACCGACATTCCAGGTTCTTATGCAATATTGCTCTTTATAGCATCGGACCTTGCTTCTATCACCAGTCACATCCACAGCTGGGTAGTCTTTTTGCTTTTTGTCCATCCCTTCATTCTTTCTGGAGTTATTTCTCCACTGATCTCCAGTAGCATATTGGGCACCTACTGACCTGGGGAGTTTCTCTTTCAGTCTCCTATCATTTTGCTTTTTCATACTGTTCATGGGGTTCTCAAGGCAAGAATACTGAAGTGGTTTGCCATTCCCTTCTCCAGTGGGCCACATTCTGTCAGATCTCTCCACCATGACCTGCCCATCTTGGGTTGCCCCACGGGCATGGCTTAGTTTCATTGAGTTAGACAAGGCTGAAGAATAGTTGGATCTATATGGTGTTTGTGGCAGATGGAACATGGTTTCCCCTCAGATGACTGGTGCCTTTTACCAAGATTTTTATTAAGATTTTTGCTTGTCTTTAAAAGATAATCTTATGGAGGCTGTCAACAAAATGTGGATCAAGGGAGCTTATGAAAATATGAAGTAACAGTTTGTTTTTCAAATCTCTCTTTTTTTTTCCAGTCTCATGCTTGCTTTAGGTAACAATTTTCTCTTTGCATGTTTAAATTTCAAAGATATGTTAAAGTCAATATTTCCAAAGTACTGAGAAAGAATTGTAGGTTTTAATCTAAGAAGGAACTCAGGGGCATATTTGCCTATTATCAGAAATCTAAGCCTATTTCTATAACATTTTTCTTTTCTTTTATAATAGGATAGTTTAATGATATTTTAAGTTTCTTTTTTTTTAATTTATTTATTTTTTGTAGCCCAATCCAGACTATAGGACATTCTGGACATGGTGGGATCCTTCTACAGAATAACAGACAATACATCAAGACTTCCTGTGCATTTTCTGGGCCTTTGTCAAAACTTTTTCCTGGTTATCAATATTTATGTAAATTATAAACCTCCTTGAGTGATGTCTGCAGGTTTTGACATTTATTCTCTGATCTTCTTCTTTTAATCTTGTTAACAAAGTATTTTGTTTCGCTTTGTTTTCTCAAGTAACCAAGATATTTTTCTGTAGCTATCTTTGTCTTTCTTTTTCTTTTCTTTTCAATAGGATCTTACCATAGGTAAAAATAGGACCTTTGTTTAAAATGCAAGCTCTCTTAAAAATACTTTTTAGATATAAAAGTTCAGATGTTCAATATACCTCTTTCAACTGTGACTCCAAACCAATGAGTCTTTTTATGGCTTAAAACCAATATTAGGGTGGCTCAGATGGTAAAGCGTTCGATCCCTGGGTTGGGAAGATCCCCTGGAGAAGGCAATGGCAGCTCACTCCAGTACTCTTGCCTGAAAAATTCCATCGATGAAGGAGCCTCACTGGCTACAGCCCATGAGGTTGTAAAGAGTCGGATATGACTGAGCAACTTCACTATGGACATGAAAGGTGTCCTCTAAGAAATGTAGCCCTCTCAAGATGCAGAACGTCTCCAGAGAAAGTCTAAGAAACAAAGACTTTCCTTGTCTCAGGTGACAAAGAAAGCTCAATTCCCACAAAGTGGGACACCTTAAATGACTGACCTCCTAAACTATGCTACCAGAAAGGTGATACTGGGATGAGAGTTTTTTCCTTCCCAAATCAGACAATGAAAGTAGAGGCAATAAAGTCCCCTTATGAACTGAGACCCTTTATTAAGACAAACTCCCCTGAAAGCCAGCATGTTTGGACAAAGAGAAGGTTGCCTGTCACTTCATGTCTTCAGCTCCTAGCTGGCTGACTAGCTGCTGATGCAAGCCTGACAGACAACCTGTGTTTCCAAGCAGCAGAAACCAGAGGGAATATTCTCAGTGGTTACAAAGCCAAATTCTCAGGATATAAAACAAAACAATTGGAGATTCTCATCTGATGATTTTTCATCGTTATGACAAATGAAAGGGACAAAGGAAAATGTGACTCCTTCTGGGAGGCTAAGGATCAATAACCATAGGTGTTTATTACCAAAAACATGTTTACAAGAGTCACAATTCAAGATCTATTTTCACAAATGTTTTTCTCCTGCCACTGTGAATTTGGAAAGGGAGGGACAAGGAGAAATATTTATCCTCGTCTGTTGACTGTGCACTACAGACAGAGAGCTGGGAGACCGACGTGGTAAGAATTCTTACCTTCTGTTAGTTGTCAGCTATCCCAAGGCTCAACTTCAGTCTCCAGGGAGAGAGGGGTGTTCTGGGTTTTCACTGTCCCATCTACAATACTAGAAACTGTACAGGAGGAAGCATGTGTTTCATTTTACTCTTTTCGGTTTTTGGCTGGAGCTCTGTAATAAAATACAGATTAACAAGAGAAAAGGAAACAAATATACTAACATGTACATCTCATGTATACTTATGAGAAATGTGGGGATAAATAACTCAAAGAGGTGGCTGGAATTTGGACTTATAGAGCATCTGAACCAAAGAACAGTATATAATTAGAGGAGCGACTACAGAGAGGAAAAGAGTAGTAGGCTTCCAAATGTATCAAATTTGGGGATGATAAATACATTTGAAACTAATGGCAGATAGTAACTAGTACTAATGTTTGTTCTGTATAGTCCTCTGGGGCTGTATTGGGGCTGATAAGTGTTCAGGGTTGTTGGTGATTAATTTATGCACAAATTTACGTTATGCTTTCTGGAAAATAAGGGGAGGACAGAGAACTTGTCTTTGATCTGCTTTTCCTCCATTGCCTTCAGCTCAAAATAATATTTGTCTCAAAGTGGAAGAGTGACATATTCTGTTAATCTTCTGTCAGTCAGTCAGTTCAGTCGCTCAGTCGTGTCTGACTCTCTGCAACCCCATGAACCACAGCATGCCAGGCCTCCCTGTCCATCACCGACTCCCAGAGTTTACCCAAACCCATGTCCATTGAATTGGTGATGCCATCCAACCATCTCATCCTCTGTCGTCCCCTTCTCCTCCTGCCCTCAATCTTTCCCAACATCAGGGTCTTTTCAAATGAGTCAGCTCTTCGCATGAGGTGGCCAAAGTACTGGAGTTTCAGCTTTAGCATCATTCCTTCCAAAGAAATCCCAGGGCTGATCTCCTTTAGAATGGACTGGTTGGATCTCCTTGCAGTCCAAGGGACTCTCAAGAGTCTTCTCCAACACCACAGTTCAAAAGCATCAATTCTTCAGTGCTCAGCCTTCTTCACAGTCCAACTCTCACATCCATACATGACCACAGGAAAAACCATATCCTTGACTAGACGGACCTTTGTTGGCAAAGTAATGTCTCTGCTTTTGAATATGCTATCTAGGTTGGTCATAACTTTTCTTCCAAGGAGTAAGTGTCTTTCTGCCATAAGGGTGGTGTCATCTGCATATCTGAGGTTATTGATATTTCTCCCGGCAATCTTGATTGCAGCTTGTTATAGGTTTTACTACAAAGTTCCCTTGCTTTACAATGACCTTTTATGTTCTAATGTGGAAATGTGAAGTAAGGCTTTGTTAGAAAGAAGTTAGGAATGTTGTTCACATGAGGCTTACTGATCATAGTAAAACATTGATTTATAAATTAAGAATTTACAATAGACACCAAAAGAGTGAGTATAGGAATCTGTGATCAACATGGTGCTGGGCTATTTACCAATCAGAACAACAGGAGTGTGTCATGTTCTTTGTGAAAAGTGTATATAAAATAATTTTAAGTGAAAAAGATAAAGACAATATGCAAAACACCTTAATGTAAATGAATGTTAATCCAAATGGGAGCTCATTACCAGTTGAGTAAAATGTTCATTCAGGTTTTTTTCTTTATACTTGTTCAACTTCATAATAAAATAAGAGGAAGTTCCTCTTTTGGCAATAATGCTAACTCCAGTTCTTCCTGAGAAATGTCTTTAAGCAATGTCATTTCATTATTTTCTGCAGGTTAATTCTTACGATATCAGAATATATCTCTTCAAAGATAAGAAGAAAAACTTTACAAGTGTGTGGACCAAAAAGCTCTTTCTGTTTTCCACATGACTCAGAGGGTGGAGCCACCAAACCAGTGAGATAAGAGGGGAGTGAAAAGATGTTAAATAGCAAGTCCAGCTCACCCTGGTCAGTCTGGACATTTGACTTCTCAGTCAACATGAAGGCTCTCATTATTCTGGGGTTTCTCTTCCTTTCTGTTGCTGTCCAGGGCAAGGTCTTTGAGAGATGTGAGCTTGCCAGAACTCTGAAGAAACTTGGATTGGACGGCTATAAGGGAGTCAGTCTGGCAAACTGTAAGTAACTCTTCTTTCTCCTTCCAAACAGTTAACCAGGTGTGGATCTAACAGAGGATGAATAATAAGCAAGGGACTTTGAGTGAATGGGCTTTTTCTTTGTTGGAGGATTTGTACACTTACCATGGTTAAAAACATCAACTTGCTCCTTTAGAATCAGATGTACCAGGTGAAGGATTGAAGAATGGGAGAGTCAAATTCTATATCATTCTAAATGTAAGACTAGAAACTATAAAACTCCTAGAGGAGAACATAGGCAGAACACTCTCTGACATACATCACAGCAGGATCCTCTATGACCCATTGGAAATAAAAGCAAAAATAAACAAATGGGACATAATTAAACTTAAAAGCTTCTGCACAACAAAAGAAACTATTAGCAAGGTGAAAAGACAGCCTTCAGAATGGGAGAAAATAATAGCAAATGAAGCAACTGAAAAACAACTAATCTGAAAAATATACAAGCAACTCCTACAGCTCAACTCCAGAAAAATAAATGACCCAATCAAAAAATGGGCCAAAGAACTAAATAGACATTTCTCCAAAGAAGACATACAGATGGCTAACAAACACACGAAAAGATGCTCAACATCACTCATTATCAGAGAAATGCAAATCAAAACCACTATGAGGTACCATTTCATGCCAGTCAGAATGGCTGCCATCCAAAAGTCTACAAGCAATAAATGCTGGAGAGGGTGTGGAGAAAAGGGAACCCTCTTACACTGTTGGTGGGAATGCAAACTAGTACAGCCACTATGGAGAACAGTGTGGAGATTCCTTAAAAAACTGGAAATAGAACTGCCTTATGATCCAGCAATCCCACTGCTGGGCATACACACTGAGGAAACCAGAAGGGAAAGAGACACGTGTACCCCAGTGTTCATCGCAGCACTGTTTATAATAGCCAGGACATGGAAGCAACCTAGATGTCCCTCAGCAGATGAATGGATAAGAAAGCTGTGGTACATATACACAATGGAGTATTACTCAGCCATTAAAAAGAATACATTTGAATCAGTTCTAATGAGGTAGATGAAACTGGAGCCTATTATACAGAGTGAAGTAAGCCAGAAAGAAAAATACCAATCCAGTATACTAACACATATATATGGGATTTAGAAAGATGGTAACAATAACCCTGTATATAAGACAGCAAAAGAGACACTGATGTATAGAACAGTGTTATGGACTCTGTGGGAGAGGGAGAGGGTGGGGAGATTTGGGAGAATGGCATTGAAACATGTATAATATCATGTATGAAACAAGTCGCCAGTCCAGGTTCGATGCACGATACTGGATGCTTGGGGCTGGTGCACTGGGACGGCCCAGAGGGATGGTATGGGGAGGGAGGAGGGAGGAGGGTTCAGGATGGGGAGCACAGGTATACCTGTGGCGGATTCATTTCGATATTTGGCAAAACCAATACAATATTGTAAAGTTTAAAAATAAAATAAAATTAAAAAAAAATAAAAATAAAACAAAAACAAAAACAAAATAAACATGCCAGGTCCCCCTATACTCCTCTAGGGCCACTAAATTTGCCAGCTGGCACTTGTAGGCTGATTATAAAATGTTTCAACACCTGGGATATCTCTTTCAAGCCCTTGGTGTCTGACTCTAGCCATTTCCAGTTTGGAACTTTGGTTCTGCAAGCCTGAGTAAGGCGTTATTTTTCTCATTTTTATACTCCTACCAAGATGTTGGGCGTTTAACAACAATGCTTTTTCAAAAAATCACATTGAATTCATAAAACAAGAACAAGGACAGTAGGAACCTATTTCCTTTCAGTCAATATCCATATATGGATTCCTGAAATGCAACAAGAAATGACATTTTATTATTTTCACTCAAGTTGATTAATTTGCATTTTCTTCCTCAGAATTCAAGATGTGCATTAAGTAAAAATTACTCTGTATTTTAGTCCATATTTGTCAAGGTCACCACTGTATTTTTGAAATTGAACTCAGACATTTCCCCTGTATAACTATTTTTGAAAGAATGAGCAAATGACTAGATGGATAGATGCATGATATAGTCTTTCCTAGTTTATGATTCCTGTTGTTCAGATTCTAATTTGATACCCAAATCCACCTTTCAGTTCAGTTCAGTTCAGTTCAGTCGCTCAGTCGTGTCCGACTCTTTGCGACCCCATGAATCACAGCACACCAGGCCTCCCTGTCCAACTCCTGGAGTTCACCTAGACTCACGTCCATTGATTCGGTGATGCCATCCAGCCATCTCATCCTCTGTCATCCCCTTCTCCTCCTGCCCCCAATCCCTCCCAGCATCAGAGTCTTTTCCAATGAGTCAACTCTTTGCATGAGGTGGCCAAAGTACTGGAGTTTCAGCTTTAGCATCATTCCTTCCAAAGAACACCCAGGACTGATCTCCTTTCTCTTAAGGACGCTTTAACATGAAAGTGTTAAAATATTTTGCAAGGAAAATATTTCTTTATATTAATACTTATAAAAGTCATTAGTAAAATATTATTATTTAAAAGAACTGATTTGTCTATAAAGTATAAATCATGTCCTGTTGTTGTTTTTCAACTAAAAATACATTTTTTTCAGGGCTGTGTTTGACCAAATGGGAAAGCAGTTATAACACAAAAGCTACAAACTACAATCCTGGCAGTGAAAGCACTGATTATGGGATATTTCAGATCAACAGCAAATGGTGGTGTAATGATGGCAAAACCCCCAACGCAGTTGACGGCTGTCATGTATCCTGCAGCGGTAAGACAAGATGATGTTGAGTGATGGCTCAGCCCCCATCTGGTTATACCTATAAGAACAGAGATTCAGTACAAATGAAAATGTCTTGAGGAGTTCATCAGGGACCTAGGAAAGCTCCATATTAATTTCTAGAAGCTCTATATTATCCTTCTCCTAATTTCTTAAGTAAGAAATTAAAGAGCTGGTATGATAAAAGGTTACTTGTTTGCTAACATCAAGAGTTTCTGTAATGACCTATGACTTTATTATAACTAGACTTGTTGATGCTCTGTAGAAAACAATACCATTTCTCTTTCTTATCTTGTTTAGGGAGATTTAGGGATAATTTGGTTGTGAGGTCTTTTTTTTTTTTTAATCTATTCTCCTTTATTGGAAAACAAAGAATTATTAGTTAAACAAAGAGGAGGAATACATGTGATCATTTTAAAAAATTATTTTTACTTTTAATGATGAAATGTTTTAAAAAATAGTAAATTAGAAACATTAATAGACATCAATATGTTCATTATGTACTTTAACAGTTCTTAATATTTTTTAATATTTACTTCTTTTATGTATATAAATTATATGCGAAAGTGAAAGTTGCTCAGTCATGTCCAACTCTTAATGATCCCATGGACTCTACAGTCCATGGAATTCTCCAGGCCAGAATACTGGAGAGGGTGACCTTTCCCTTCTCCAGGGGATCTTCCCAACAAATTATATATATGGGTTTTTTTTTCTTGCTTAGCGATTTAAAGAAAATTAGAAACATTATGATACTTCATTTCTAATTTCTTTAGCTTGCATCTCCATAAGATACAGTTCCTATATAGATATTGTCATTTGGACAAGTTAATTTACAGATCTGTTTAATTGCAGTGAAAAAATATTCTATTGAGTTCCTTTTAAAATAGAGATATGGAATTTTTAGTGCATAAAATATTGGAGAACAATTACAAAATTTATATTGTTAAAATTTTAAATATTAAAATTCTTAATGAGAAGATTAGTCTAAGAATATTCTTTTGTATCCAGTTAATTTTCTTTAAAAATATTTTGTATTATGCAATAATATGTGGTCATTGTGTAAATATTCTTACTACTCTGAGATGTATGACCACCAGCAACTTTTGGTGCCCACAGTTTCTTTCAGAATATACATCACTCATGGACATGAATGTAAAGCTAAATTACATATATCTGTACTCAGATATGAACATGTAAGCAATGTGTTTCAACAAAACAGAAATTGTACTAAACTTACTACTTTACAATATGCTCTTTATTGTACAAAATTATTTTTATCAACAAATACCAATCTTTATTATATTTCAAGATGAATAAATTCCACTAATAAAATGTTCTATAATTTATCAATCCAAATCACACTGTTAAGCACTCAAGCTGTATTTTCCCCTTTTATTAATTGCTATGGAACATCTGGTACACACATCTTGGGTACATCTCTTATTACTTCTTTAGGATAAACTTTCAGTAACAAAGTTGGTAAGCAAAAAACTGCTAGACTGGTTTCTGCATGTCTGCTTGTTTTATTTTGATTTTATAATCCCTGGTAAAAGAGAACATTCTATCACATTAGTTAATAATTCCTGGAGCTTCCATTGACTTTGGCAAATGAAAAACAGAATGCTTCTTTTCATGTCAAATATGATGGAAAAGAATTTTCCCATGGTGTTCACAGACACATGGACTTTTTTTTTTTTTCACATTAATATAGTCTATTTATTATTGACAAAGGTACAAAAGTAATTCAGGGAAAAACGGCTTTTTAACAATAGTGTTGGAAAAATTAGACATCTATTTGAGTAAAATAGAACTTCAGCCTATTCCTCATCTTATATAAAATTAACTCAAAATGGATCATGCACATGTGGATAAACTGTTAAACTATGAAACTTCTCGAAAAAGAAAAGATAAAAAATATGTGATTTGAACTAAGCAGAGAGTTCTTCTATATAACTTCAAAGTATGGTCCTTTGAACTTTTTTAAAAATAATAAACTGGATGCTACCAAATTCTTAATCTAATGCTATGCAAGTAATTCTAGCCAGAGAATAAAAAAGGCAAGCTGCAGACTGGAAAAAATACTTTCAAATCATAATTGACAAAGTACTTGTATTCAGAATATATAGAGAACTTCTAAAGGTTCAACAGTAAGAATAAATTCAATTAGAAAATAAGAAGAAGTTTCAGTAGACCTCTTGCCAAAGAAGATCAGTTCAGTTCAGTCACTCAGTCGTGTCCAACTCTTTGTGACCCCATGAACCACAGCACGCCAGGCCTCCCTGTCCATCACCAACTCCCAGAGTTTACCCAGACTCATGTCCATTGAGTTGGTAATGCCATCCAACCATCTCATCCTCTGTTGTACCCTTCTCCTACCCTCAATCTTTCCCAGCATCTGGGTCTTTTCAAATGAGTCAGCTCTTCCCTAGGTGGCCAAAGTATTGGAGTTTCAGCTTCAACATCAGTCCTTTCAATGAATATTCAGAACTGATCTCCTTTAGAATGGACTGGTTGGATCTCCTTGCAGTCCAAGGGACTCTCAAGAGTCTTTTACAACACCACAGTTCAAAAGCATCAATTCTTCGGCACTCAGCTTTCTTTATAGTGCAACTCTCACATCCATACATGACTGCTGGAAAAACTGTAGCATTGACTAGAGAGACCTTGACACATGGACTCTTAAAACATACTTTTAATTGTTCTTTCCTCAGCCTAAGAGAATAAAGCTGGCCGAACCTAAACTTAAAAAGAAATTTCTATGAATGTTGTTTTCATTTTCCACCATCTCCTTTTCAGAATTAATGGAAAATGACATCGCGAAAGCTGTAGCGTGTGCCAAGCAGATTGTCAGTGAGCAAGGCATTACAGCATGGTATGTTGTTCTTGTTTGTGTGTGTGTGTGGGTGTGTGTGTGTTTTCTCCTTCCAGTTCTATTGAGATGTAATTGACACACAGCACTGTAGAACTTTAAGACAAATAGCAGAATGATTTGACTTACATATATCATGAAATTATTACCACAATAACTGGTGAACATCCATTATATCATACGGATACAAATTAAAGAATTAGGAGAAAAAATTTATGTGTGATGAAAAGTCTTAGGCTTTACTCTGTTAGCAATTTTCACATATAACAATAGCCATGATAATTGCATTTATCACGCTGTACATTCCGTTCGTAGTATTTATCTTATACCTAGAACGTTGCAGTACCTTTAAGTGCCTTCATTCACTTTCCCACCCCTCACTTCACCCACTACAACCTCCACTGGTAACCATAAGTTCAGTTCAGTTGCTCGGTCATTTCAGACTCTTTGCAACCCTGTGGATTGCAGCACGCCAGGCTTCCCTATCCCTCACCAACTCCGGGAGTTTGCTCAAACTCATGTCCATCTAGTCCGTGATGCCATCCAACCATTTCATCCTCTGTCGTCCCCTTCTCCTAATCTGACCTCTTTTACTGTGAGTTCTTCCTATATTTGTTTGTTTGTTTTAAATATAATTGACCTACAACACTATGTAAGTTCCTGTTACAGAGCATGGTTTGTGTTAAGCATTAAAAAGGAGAACTGGGGACTTCCCTGGTGGTCCTCTGATAAGAATTCGTGCTTCTAATGCAGAGGATGTTGGACAGGGAACCACATGCCATTAGGTGCTGCTAAAAAAAGGTGGGACTCAGGAAGAATTGGGGTTTTTTTGGCAGCACTCCAGGGCATGTGGGATTCTAGCCTCCCACCCCACCATCAGGAATCAAAACCACTCCCTCAGCATTGGAAGGTCCAGTGGTCCTTAATGCTGGACCACCAGGGAAGTCTCAGGTAGAGCTGTTTTACCCTACTCTTCTGAGAGAAGGCAGAGAATATTCTCAAAGACATAAGTATGCTACTGACAACTGAAAATCACAGCTTTAGATTTATGCTAAACAATGTGGTACATAGAAACAATCTACTTTAACTGATTCAGAATCTAATTCTTTTACTCCTCAATTTATTTTAGGGGATTCTAGAGTTTTTAAGATTCTACAAATAATACCAATTTCTTGTCATATCTTGAAATAATTTTTGGAATTAAGTAAACGTGGAATGCACTCTGCAGTTGTGTTGTGAACAACACAGGACTCACCATTTGTGTTCAGCATTCTGTGCTCTAGTGAAGGCTGGTAGAGATGTGAAGTCCTTGGTATACATATCTCCAGTTAACAAATTACAATACTTGGATTTTTCTATAGCTTGTATTTCATGTACTGATGAACTATTTTGTTCTCCCAAAGGATTTGAAGTATGTACATTACAAGGAAGCTATGTTTTAGCCTAATTACAATTTGTTTCATCTTTCTCCACAGGGTGGCATGGAAAAGTCACTGTCGAGACCATGACGTCAGCAGTTATGTTGAGGGTTGCACGCTGTAACTGTGGAGTTATCATTCTTCAGCTCATTTTGTCTCTTTTTCACGTTAAGGAAGTAATAGTTGAATGAAAGCTTATACCACCGTTCCTTCAAGCAAACAATGGTTTTACAGAAGCAGGAGCATATGGTCTTCTAAGAAGCTTAATGTTTATCTAATGTGTTAATTATTTGACACTAGGCCTATAATATTTTTCAGTTTGCTAGTAAAACTAATGCTGGTGAATATTTGTCTAAATTTTTAATTATCTAATATATCTCCAGTATATTCAGTTCTTAATTAAAGCAAGAACATTTATGCACCTTGCTGATCATGAAGGAATATAAAGAGGGATTAGATGAACTGTTGCTTTTTCTTAATTTCATTAGCATTATGACAAATTCAGAGACAGATGAGTCTGCAACTATTGAAATAATTGCTGGTTAACCACAGATATGAAATGACGCATGCTATAAAAATACATTTTCATTAAAAACTTTGCAATTCAAACCTTGTCTTTGTTTGTTTAGAGCCATTTAGTGTCTCTGAAGAAATATCTATGTACATATTTTGAACAACAAAAAAAGGGCTTCCCTGGTGGCTTAGAGGGTAAAGTGTCTGCCTGCAATGCGTGAGACCCGGGTTCGATCCCTGGGTTGAGAAGATCCCCTGAAGAAGGAAATGGCAACCCACTCCAGTACTCTTGCCTGGAAAATCCCATGGACAGAGGAGCCTAGTAGATTACAGTCCATGGGGTCACAAAGAGTTGGACACAACTGAGCAACTTCACTTTCCTTTCCTTTTGAAAAAAATGACATTTAGCATTTCCAACATCCTCATCTATACCCAGACAGATATGCTGGAGAAAAAACCATAAGCATGGTGAAAGATCTTACTTAACTTTTTAAATTTTTTTGGCTAAGCTGCACAGCTTGTGGGATCTTAGTTCTCCATCTAGGGACTGAACCTTTGCCCTCAACAGTGAAAGCAGGGAGCCCTAACCACCAGACTACCAGGGAATTCCCCTCAGTTTAAATTCATAACCACAAATCTCAAATGGGCCCTCAAGACTACCTGGTCATATTAGTCACTTCTCTGCATTGGCGTCCCCACTCTTCAAAATGTCTGTCATTATTTACTTCTCCTCTCATTTCAAAGTCCAGGCACACATGCCAACCACTGATCTTCCATGCTCTCAGATCTCAGTAGATGAAGTCAGAACAGAAGCAACCTCATAAAAATTCTCCCCTCCTCGCCACCATAACCGAGCTCATGTCTTTGGGTCCATCCTCCCTTCTTTCCCCTTTATCACTAGGATAAAGAGCCTATGCTTTTGCCAATTGCAGTGTCTCAACAGGTAGTCTTCATCACAGCCCTCTCACTACCCCAATTTAGGCTAAGTTTTTCCTGCATTCTGAGTTTTTCCTCTTCACTGGATCATCCCCATCACTGTATTAACTGCCCTGGTAACATTCCAGAGCTCTTGGTGTACTCTACATAATCCTCGAAGTAAAATATTATTCTCTGCTCCTTTTAACAGCAACACTTCTGGGATGAGATATCTATTTTCATCTACTTCATGTCCTCACCTCCTTTTGCCTTTCAACTCTTCTTAACATGACTGCTACCTCACTTAGGAGAAATCTGCTTCAACCTGACTACATTCATGATGTCTTGGGGCCAATTCTAGTGATCAGCTGTTTTCTGTTCATCTTACTTGATCTCTCAGCAGCATTTGACAGAGTGAACCACTTCCTACTTCTAGAAAAGTTTTTTCTTCCTCAGCTTCTCCTCCTTAACATCCTGACTCAATGATGGCTCCTTCTCAACTCTTCATGGCTGGCTGATTTCTGCTGTTTGATTTTTAACTGTGGCAGTGCCCCAGGACTCAAGCCTATAAAAGTATTGGATAGACCTGTTTTACTTATTCATTTATTTGTTTCTTCTGGTGGAAGTGTAACTTTCAAAAGAATAGAGTGTTTCCCGCTTTTTCAGGAGATTGAAATATCTCAACCTTTCCCCAAATTTGCAAGCACAGGACAGCCTTTTAAGTTTTTGAACAGTTTGAGAACACAAGGCTGATACAGTGCCCAGTTGCTCTGGAATCCATCAGTGTGTAATTCCTGCTGCTGCTGTTGCTAAGTCGCTTCAGTCGTGTCTGACTCTATGCCACCCCATAGACGGCAGCCCACCAGGCTCCACTGTCCCTGGGATTCTCCAGGCAAGAACACTGGAGTGGGTTGCCATTTCCTCCTCCAATGCATGAAAGTGAAACGTGAAAGTGAAGTCGCTCAGTCATGTCCGACTCTTCGTGACCCCATGTACTGCAGCCTACCAGGCTCCTCCATCCATGGGATTTTCCAGGCAAGAGTACTGGAGTGAGTCGCCATTGCCTTCTCCAGTGTAATTCCTACAGAACCTCAAAACATCATCCAAATCAGGAGCTAAACACTGACAAATTAGGATCACCTAATCATCAGATTCTATGCATTGCATCAATTGTCCTATAAGTCCTTCTTAATTACAAAGTCTAATTCAGAATTGTGTTACATTTAGTTGTTATGTTTCCCAGTTTCTAAATTTAGATCACCTCTCATTTTCTCTGACATTTATGACTTTAACCCTTTTGAAGATCTCAAGCAGCTGTGGTATAAAATAGCCTAAGTTTTTTTTTTTTTTTTTATGTATATTCTCTGGAATAGGTTAGGTTATACATCTTTGCAGTGGAATCTTAACCAATGGACCTCCAGGAAAGGCCCCAAAAGTGAGGTTTTTTTAATGAAATACAGTTGGATTTTGCTTTTTATTAAGTCTGACTTTTCATTTCAGTGTCAAGCCATCCTAAGTGCTTTTTCTTTTGATTTTCAATACTTGCACTCTTCTCCTGCTATTTGCTCTTAGCCCACTTTTTCCATAAAATTTGATTATAGCTACTTTAAATAGCTTGTTGTTGTTCAGTCGATCAGTTGTGTCTGACTCTTTGCAACCCCATGGACTGCAGCACATCAGGCTTCTCTGTCCTCCACTAGCTCCTGGAGTTTGCTTAATCTCATTTCCATTGAGTCAGTGATGCCATTCAACATCTTATCTTCTGTCTCCCCCTTCTCCTCCTGCCCTCAATCTTTCCCAGCATGAAGATATTTTCCGGTGGCTTTGCATATGGCTTTTCCCAGCATCAGGATCTTTTCCAATGGTTCTTCATATCAGGTTTTCAAACTATTGGAGCTTCAGTTCAGCATCATTTCTTCCAAGGAATATTCAGGGTTAATATCCTTTAGGATTGACTGGTTTGATCTCCTTGCTGTCCAAGGGATTTTCAAGAGGATTCTCTAGCACCACAGTTTGAAAACATGAATTCTTTGATGCTCAGCCTTCTTTATTGTCCAATTCTCACAGCCATGCATGACTACTGGAAAAACCATAGCTTTGACTATACGAACCTTTTTTTAAAAATCATTTAAAATTTTGTTGTTGCTGTTGTTCAGTCACTAAGTCATATCCGACTCTTTGGGACCCCATGGACTGCAGCACACCAGGCTCCACTGTCCTTTACTAACTCCTGGAATTTGCTCAAATTCATGTACATTGAGTCAGTGATGCCATCTAACCATCTCATCCACTGCCTTCCCCTTCTCCTTTTGCTTTCCAGCATGATGGTCTTCTCAATGAGTCATTCTTTATATCAAGTAGCCAAAGTATTGGAACTTCATCAGTCTTTCCAATGAATATTCAGGATTGATTTCCTTTAAAAATGACTGCTTTGATCTCCTTGCAGTCCAAGGAACTCTCTTTTTTTCCAGTATTAGATATAATGGTCATCTGAATTAAATTCACCCAATCTTGTCCATTTTAGTTCACTGATTTCTAAAATGTCAATGTTTTCTCTTGCCATCCTCTGCTTGACCACGTTGACTTTATCTTGATTCATGGACCTAACGTTCCAGGTTCTTATGCAATGTTGTTCTTTACAGCATTGGAGTTTACTTTCACCACTAGGCACATCCACAACTGACTATTTTTTTTCTACTTTGGCCCAGCCACTTCATTCTTTCTGGAACTATTTCTCTGCTCTTCTCCAGTAGCATACTAGACATCTACCGACCTGGGGGACTCATCTTGTGTCATATCTTTTTGCCTTTTCATACTGTTCATGGGTTTCTTGAGGCAAGACTAATGCAGTGGTTTGCCATTCCCTTTTCCAATGGACCATGTTTTGTCAGAACTCTCCACTATGACCCATCCCTCTTGGGTGGTCCTGCAAAGCATGGCTCATATCTTTATTGAGTCATGCAAGACTGTGATCCATGTGATCATTTGTTTAGCTTTCTGTGATTGTGGTTTTAGTTCTGGGGGATGTGAGATTATTATTCTTACTTCTGTCTACCCTCTGATGGATGAGGGTAAGAGGCTTGTGCAAGCTTCCTGATGGGAGTGACTGGCTGTGGGGAAAACTGGATCTTGCTTTGGTGGGCTCAGACAGCAAAGAATCTACCTGTGATGCAGGAGATCTGGGTTCAATCCCTGGAGAAGGGAATGATTACCCACTCCAGTTATTCTTGCCTGGAAAATCCCATGGTCAGAGGAGCCTGGTGGCCTACAGTCCTTGGGGTCACAAAGAGTCAGACACAGCTGAGTGACTAACACTTTTGGTGGGCAGGGCCATGCTTAGTAAATCTTTAATCCAATCATCTGCTGATGGGTGGGTCTGTTCTTACTCTCCATAGTTGTTTGGCCTGAAGTAATTCTTTGAGAAGAGCTGACTCATTGGAAAAGACCCTGATGCTGGGCAAGATTGAAGGCAGGAAGAGAAGGGGATGACAGAGGATGAAATGGTTGGATGGCAACACCAATGCTATGAACATGAGTTTGAGTAAGCTCCGGGAGTTGGTGATGGACAGGGAAGCCTGGTGGGGTCACAAAGAGTCAGACACGACTGAGTGACTGAACTGAACTGAACTGAACTGAAGCAACTCAGTCCTGGAGTGTACAAGCTCTATAGTGGGGCTACGGTTGTTGTTCAGTAACTAAGTCGTCTCTGACTTTTTGTGACCCCATGGACTGCAGCATCACAGGCTCCTCTGTCTTCCACTAGCCCCTGGGGTTTGCTCAAACTCAAACATGTCCATTGAGCTAGTGATTCTATCCAACTATTTCATTCTCTTACCCCTTCTCTTCCTGCCCTCAATCTTTCCCAGCATCAGGGTCTTTCCCAGTGAATCAGCTCTTTGTATCAAGTAGCCAAAGTATTGGAGCTTCAACTGCAGCGTCAGTCCTTCCAATGGATATTCAAGGTTGATTTCCTTTAGGATTGACTGATTTGATCTCCTTGCTGTTCAAGGGACTCTCAAGAGCATTCTCCAGCACCACAGTTGGAAAACATCACTTCTTTGATGTTCAGCCTTCTTTATGGTCCAACTCTCACAGCCATACATGACTACTAGAAAAACCATCATTTTGACTATATAGAACTTTGTCAGCAAAGTCATGTCTCTGTTTTTTAATATGTTGTCTAGGTTGCTCATAGCTTTCTTTCCAAGGAGCAAGCATCTTTTAATTTCAAGGCTGCACTCACCATCCACAGTGATTTTGGAGCCCAAGAAAATAAAATCTCTCACTGCTTCAACTTTTTTCCTATTCTTTTTGCCATGAAGTGATGGGACCAGATGCCATGATCTTAGTGTTTTTGGAATGTTGAGTTTTAAGCCAGCTTTTTCACTCCCCTCTTTCACCTTCATCAGGAGGCTCTTTAGTTCATCTTTGGTTTCTACCATTAGAAGTGGTAATGGCAGTGGCATCATCTGCATATCTGAGGAGGGCTACTGGCTATCTCCACAAAGGACTGGTGCCAGCACATGCCTCCCAGGACTGCTGCTGCCTGTGCTCTTGTCCCCATGGCAGGCCACTTCCAACCCCTGCCTCCGTAGGAGAAAATCTTTTCATCCGTGTCAGACTGGCTTCTGCTCAGGATTTCGAAGCTGCTATATTTCTGAGTCATTCTCTGCTCTGCTCCTCTCCATTCATTCTGAAAATTGTTCAGGAGGTCAAAAGTCCATCACTGGTCTTAGGTGATAATTAAAGCACTGACAGGCCTGTATTCCAAAGGCTCAGGGACAATCCAGTTTCTTGTCTTTTCCAGTTTCTGGAGGCCATCTGGTCTTCCTAAAGCTGAGATGCCTGCAGCAGCAACTTCTTCCAGCCTCTACTTAGTTAGGTTTATCAAACCTCTACCAAACTTTTCAAAGAGTCAGATTTTTATTTGTTGATTTTCTCTATTGTTTTTCTGTTTTCAATTTCACTGATTGCTGCTTTAATTTGTATTATTTCTTTTCCTCTGCTTTAGGCTTGAGTTGTTCTTGTTTTAGGTTCTAAGTTAGAAGTTCAGGGTTTTTTTTTTTTTTCCCACAGTTTATTCTCTACTAATATATGTCTTTAATGCTATACATTTCTCTATAAACACTGTTTTTACTGCATCCCATACATTTGGATGAGCTTATTTTTATTTTCATTTAGTATAAACAAATTTTTCATTTCTCTTGAGACTTTTTTGGACCCAGTGTTATTTAGAAGTGTGATGCTTCATCTTTATTTTTAAAATATTTTTTCTGTGTATAAAATACTAGGTTGACTGTTTTTGCCTTTCAGTACTTTAAAAATGTTACTCCAACGACTTCATTGTTTTTGTTTCCGACAAGAATTCTGATCTCACTCTTTGTTTCTCTATATGTAACTAGTCTTTGTTTTCTGGATCCTTAAAAAGCAGAAACAGCTTAACTGAGATAAAATTATTTTCATAACCCATTAGTAGTCACTTCTCATTTCTCCCCAGTGCTCGTAGCACTAGCCAGCCACTAATCTCCTTTCTGTCTCTACAGGATTGCCTAACTAGACAACTCATGCATATAGTGTGTGGTCTTCTATAATTGTCATTTTTCACTTAGCATCATGTTTTCAAAATTTATCCATGTCATAACATGTATCAGTACTTCATTTCTTTTTATGGTGAAATAATATTCAGTTAGATGTATCCTTTTAAATGTATGTACCACATTTTATTTATGTGCTTATTAGTTGATAGCCATTTGAATTGTTTTCATTTTTAGCTGTTATGAATAATGCTGCTATGAACACTTGTTTACAAGATCTGCATGAACACGTGTTTTCGTTTCTTTTGAAATGAAACCTAGGAGTTGAAGTGCTGGATCATAAGGTAACTATGTGCTTAACATTTTGAAGAACTGCTAGACAATTTTCCAAATGACTGTACCACTTACATTCCTGCCAGGAGTGTATGAGATTTCTATTTCCTTGCATCCTAACCAATATATGTTATTATCTGTATTTATGAATCTAGCCAGTACCACACTGTCTTGATTACCATTGTTGTGTAGTAAGTTTTGAAACTGGGGGGTGCGAATACTACTTTATTCTTTTCCAAGATTTTTTTTGCTACTCTGGGTCCCTTGAATTCCATATGAATTTTAGGATCAGCTTGTCAGTTTCTACAAAGAAGTTACTGGGATTCTGATAAGGATTTTGTTGAATCTATAGATCAGTTTGGAGAATATTGCTATCCTAACAATGGTAAGTCTGCTGGTCCTTGAACATGTAATTTTTCCCAATTATTTAACTTCTCTCAACAATGGCTAGTGGTTTTCAGTGTGTATGTTTTGCACTTTTTTGGTTAAATTTATTCCTGAGCATCTTATTCTTTTTTAATAAAGAATAAATAATCTTATTTTTTAATAAGAATAAATAATAATTACATTTGTAAAAGGAATTATTTTCTTAGTTTCATCTTTGGATGGTTCATTAAAAGTGCACAGACATGCAACTGACTTTTATAACTTGATCCTGTATCCTGCAACCTTGCTGAACTTGTTTATTAGTTGTTGTTTTTTTTTTTAACAGATTCTTTAGGATATTCTATCAGGTTGGCCAAAAAATTCAGGTTTTTCCATAACGTTTTATGGAAAAATCCAAATGACATTTTTGGCCAACCCAATACATACAAGATCATGTCTACCATGAATAAAGATGGTTTTACTTCTTTCCAATCTGGATGACTCTTATCCTTTTTGTAACTAATTGGTTTGGCTAGGGCCTTCAGTACAATGTTGAAAAGAAGTGGTAAACAAAGAAGGGCTTCTTTGTTTTGTTCCTGATCTTGGGGGGAAGGTATCCAGTTTAACAAAATTAACTATACAGTTTTTTTTGTAGACATCCTGTATCACACTGAAAATGTTCCCTGCTGTTCTTAGTTTGTTGAGTAGTTCCATCAGGAAATGGTGTAGGATTTTTTCAATATTTTTTCTATATCTACTGAGATGATGATGTAATTTTTGTGTTTTCTCTTGCTGATGGGATGTGTTGCATTGTATTCAGGTGTTAAGCCAGTTAGTATTTCTGGGATAAAATCCACTAGATCATGGTGCATAATTCGCTTTATGTGTTGCTATTCAATTAGGTATTATTTTTTGAGGAGCTTTACCTCCATCTTCATAAGAAATACTGATCTGTAGTTTTCTGTTTTTGTGATGTCTTTCTTTAATTTTGGTATGAGGGTAATATTTGCCTCCTAAAATGGATTGAGTACTGTTTCTTATTCTGATTTTGGTAGTTTGTGAAGAATCGGTATTCATTCTTCTTTTATCCATTCACATTTAATGTTATTATTGATAGTTAGATTTACATCTGCAATTTTATTTTTTTTACACGTTTCATGTTTTTTTGTTCCACTATTCTTCCTTTACTGCATTTTTTCATTAAACAAGTTTTTCTAATGTAGCACTTTAATTGAATGATTTTTCACTATTTTTAGGGTTTTTTAGTAGTTGCTCTAGTTTTTACCATCTTTATCCTAACTTATCAAAATCAGCTTCAGATTTTTACCACCAAAAAATAAAACTATTCCTCTTGGCATTCAGTAGGAGGGGCTTTCCTGATGGCTCAAATGGTGAAGAATCTGCCTGCAATTTAGAAGACCCAGATTCAGTCCCTGAATTGGGAAGATCCCCTGTTAATGGGAATGGCAACCCACTCCAGTACTCTTGCCTGGAGAATTCCATGGGTAGACGAGTCTGGCAGGGAACAGTCATGTGGTCACAGAGAGTCAAATATGACTGAGTGACTAACAACACAACAGCTTTATTAGTGTTATGTATTTTGATTTGTAGGAAGGGGAATTCACTATCTTTTAATAACAATTTTATATTATTTACAATTTTGCAACAGCTGTGTTCTTTTTATAGTCACACAAAAAATAAAAATAAAATACACAAATAAATAAATAAAAAGAGAAACAATGTTGAGGTTCAAGTAACCTGCAACACATATAGGAAAAAATTTAAGGATAAAATATACTTTCACGCCCAGCTTATTTTCTTTTTCCTAAAATGACAGAGTGTCCAAATCATTATGAACCCCTGTAATTACGTATTTCTCACTGGTCTTTTTTGTTATATCAGATTTAAGTGTCAAAATAATTCTATTCAAAGGTTTTCAATGAAAGGTAAGAGAAGATAGTAGTTTTAAATTCAGTAAAGTTCAACAAAGGTAAAATTTTTTTCTGTTTAACTGACAAAATTATTAATTATAAGTAAATCGTATTCTTAAAATGTTCATCAGATCAGATCAGTCACTCAGTCGTGTCCGACTCTTTGCGACCCCATGAATCGCAGCACGCCAGGCCTCCCTGTCCATCACCAACTCCTGGAGTTCACTGAGACTCACGTCCATCGAGTCGGTGATGCCATCCAGCCATCTCATCCTCTGTCATCCCCATCTCCTCCTCCCCCAATCCCTCCCAGCATCAGAGTCTTTTCCGATGAGTCAACTCTTCGCATGAGGTGGCCCAAGGACTGGAGTTTCAGCTTTAGCATCATTCCTTCCAAAGAAATCCCAGGGCTGATCTCCTTCAGAATGGACTGGTTGGATCTCCTTGCAGTCCAAGGGACTCTCAAGAGTCTTCTCCAACACCACAGTAAAAGCATCAATTCTTAGGCGCTCAGCCTTCTTCACAGTCCAACTCTCACATCCATACATGACCACAGGAAAAACCATAGCCTTGACTAGACGAACCTTTGTTGGCAAAGTAATGTCTCTGCTTTTGAATATGCTATCTAGGTTGGTCATAACTTTCCTTCCAAGGAGTAAGCGTCTTTTAATTTCATGCCTGCAATCACCACCTGCAGTGATTTTGGAGCCCAGAAAAATAAAGTCTGACACTGTTTCCACTGTTTCCCCATCTATTTGCCATGAAGTGGTGGGACTGGATGCCATGATCTTCGTTTTCTGAATGTTGAGCTTTAAGCCAATTTTTTCACTCTCCACTTTCACTTTCATTAAGAGGCTTTTCAGTTCCTCTTCACTTTCTGCCATAAGGGTGGTGTCATCTGCATATCTGAGGTTATTGATATTTCTCCTGGCAATCTTGATTCCAGCTTGTGTTTCTTCCCGTCCAGCGTTTCTCATGATGTACTCTGCATATAAGTTAAATAAACAGGGTGACAATATACAGCTTTGACGTACTCCTTTTCCTATTTGGAACCAGTCTGTTGTTCCATGTCCATTTCTAACTGTTGCTTCCTGACCTGCATACAAATTTCTCAGCAGCCAGATCAGGTGGTCTGGTATTCCCATCTCTTTCAGAATTTTCCACAGTTTATTGTGATTCACACAGTCAAAGGCTTTGGCATAGTCAATAAAGCAGAAATAGATGCTTTTCTGGAACTCTTGCTTTTCCATGATCCAGCGGATGTTGGCAATTTGATCTCTGGTTCCTCTGCCTTTTCTAAAACCAGCTTGAACATCAGGAAGTTCACGGTTCACATATTGCTGAAGCCTGGCTTGGAGAATTTTGAGCATTACTTTACTAGCGTGTGAGATGAGTGCAATTGTGCAGTAGTTTGAGCATTCTTTGGCATTGCCTTTCTTTGGGATTGGAGTGAAAACTGACCTTTTCCAGTCCTGTGGCCACTGCTGAGTTTTCCAAATTTGCTGGCATATTGAGTGCAGCACTTTCACAACATCATCTTTCAGGATTTGGAATAGCTCAACTGGAATTCTATCACCTCCACTAGCTTTGTTCATAGTGATGCTTTCTAAGGCCCACTTGACTTCACATTCCAGGATGTCTGGCTCTAGGTCAGTGATCACACCGTCGTGATTATCTGGGTCGTGAAGCTCTTTTTTGTACAGTTCTTCTGTGTATTCTTGCCACCTCTTCTTAATATCTTCTGCTTCTGTTAGGTCCATACCATTTCTGTCCTTTATCGAGCCCATCTTTGCAAGAAATGTTCCTTTGGTATCTCTGATTTTCTTGAAGAGCTCTCTAGTCTTTCCCATTCTGTTGTTTTCCTCTATTTCTTTGCATTGATCGCTGAAGAAGGCTTTATCTCTTCTTGCTATTCTTTGGAACTCTGCATTCAGATGTTTATATCTTTCCTTTTCTCCTTTGCTTTTCACTTCTCTTCTTTTCACAGCTATTTGTAAGGCCTCCCCAGACAGCCATTTTGCTTTTTTGCATTTCTTTTCTATGGGAATGGTCTTGATCCCTGTCTCCTGTACAATGTCACGAACCTCATTTCATAGCTCATCAGGCACTCTATCTGTCAGATCTAGGCCCTTAAATCTATTTCTCACTTCCACTGTATAATCATAAGGGATTTGATTTAGCTCGTACCTGAATGGTCTAGTGGTTTTCCCTACTTTCTTCAATTTAAGTCTGAATTTGGCAATAAGGAGTTCATGGTCTGAGCCACAGTCAGCTCCTGGTCTTGTTTTTGCTGACTGTATAGAGTTTCTCCATCTTTGGCTGCAAAGAATATAATCAATCTGATTTTGGTGTTGACCATCTGGTGATGTCCATGTATAGAGTCTTCTCTTGTGTTGTTGGAAGAGGGTGTTTGCTATGACCAGTGCATTTTCTTGGCAAAACTCTATTAGTCTTTGCCCTGCTTCATTCCATATTGCAAGGCCAAATTTGCCTGCTACTCCAGGTGTTTCTTGACTTCCTACTTTTGCATTCCAGTCCCCTAGAATGAAAAGGACATCTTTTTTGGGTGTTAGTTTTAAAAGGTCTTGTAGGTCTTCATAGAACCGTTCAACTTCAGCTTCTTCAGCGTTACTGGTTTGGGCATAGACTTGGATTACTGTGATATTGAATGGTTTGCCTTGGAAACGAAGAGAGATCATTCTGTCGTTTTTGAGATTGCATCCAAGTACTGCATTTTGGATTCTTTTGTTGACCATGATGGCTACTCCATTCCTTCTGAAGGATTCCTGCCCACAGTAGTAGATATAATGGTCATCTCAGTTAAATTCATCCATTCCAGTCCATTTCAGTTCACTGATTCCTAGAATGTCGACATTCACTCTTGCCATCTCTTGTTTGACCACTTCCAATTTGTCTTGATTCATGGACCTGACATTCCAGGTTCCTATGCAATATTGCTCTTTATAGCATCGGACCTTGCTTCTATCACCAGTCACATCCACAGCTGTGTATTCTTTTTTCTTTTTGTCCATCCCTTCATTCTTTCTGGAGTTATTTCTCCACTGATCTCCAGTAGCATATTGGGCACCTACTGACCTGGGGAGTTTCTCTTTCAGTCTCCTATCATTTTGCCTTTTCATACTGTTCATGGGGTTCTCAAGGCAAGAATACTGAAGTGGTTTGCCATTCCCTTCTCCAGTGGACCACATTCTGTCAGATCTCTCCACCATGACCTGCCCATCTTGGGTTGCCCCACGGGCATGGCTTAGTTTCATTGAGTTAGACAAGGCTGTGGTCCTAGTGTGATTAGATTGACTAGTTTTCTGTGAGTATGGTTTCAGTGTGTTTGCCCTCTGATGCCCTCTTGCAACACCTACCGTCTTACTTGGGTTTCTCTTACCTTGGGCGTGGGGTATCTCTTCAAGGCTGCTCCAGCAAAGTGCAGCCATTGCTCCTTACCTTGGACTAGGGGTATCTCCTCACCACCGCCCTTCCTGACCTTTGAGGTGGGATAGCTCCTCTAGGTCCTCCTGTGCCCGCGCAGCCACGGCTTCTTAGATGTGGGGTTGGTCCTCCCGGCCACTGCCCCTGGCCTCAGGCGTGGATTGCTCCTCCTGGCCGCAGCCCCTGGCCTCAGGCGTGGGGGCGTGGGGTAGCTCCTTCCGCCCGCCGCCCCTGACCTCAGACGCGGGATAACTCCTCTCATCGCCGCCCTTGACCTCTGACGCTGGGTATCTCCTCTCGGCCGCCCCGCCCCCGACCTCAGACGCAGAGTAGCTCCTATCGGCCATTCCTGCGCCATCGCAGTCTGGTACTCTCGGCCGCTGCCCCTGACCTCGGAAGTGGGGTAACTCCTCTTGTATGCCGCCCTTCCGGCATGGGGTCCTCCCGGCTTCTGCTCCTGACCTTGGACGTGGGGTGGCTCCTCTTGGCTGCGCTTAGCGCGCCGCTGGTGGCAGCCACCTGCGCTTAGCGCGCCCGCAGCTGCCTTAAAACATTCTTATTTTGAAATAATTATAAATTCATAGAAGTTACAAAAAATGTACAGAAGAATCCTATGCATGCTCCCTCCAGCCTCTTCCACTGTTAACATTTTGCACAACTGTAGTACAGTACCCAAGTAAAAAACTGACATTGATACAATCTAGAAGGCTTATTTAAATTCACCACTCATACATGTACTTATTTGTGGGTGTGTGTATGTGTGTGTGTGGCTTTATGGTGCTTTATCACATGTGGAGTCTTGGATAATTACAATCAAGATACTTGATCATACACATCAGCCCAAGACTCCTCTCTTCCACTACTTTATAGTCATAACTCTCTACTCCCTCCCATCCCTAACCCCTATAACTGCTTCTCTATTCTCAGTCTCTTTTATTGTCATTTCATGAATGTTAAATAAGTGGAATTTTCCAGTGTGTATCCTTTTGAAATCTGTTTTTTTAATTCAGTATAATTTTCTTGATGTTCCTCCAGGATGTTGCATGTATTAATAGTTTGTTTCTTTATTGTCACTGGGTAGTCAACCATGGTTTGGACACACCAGTTTGTTAAACCATTCGCTTGTTCAAGGAAATTTGGATAGTTCACAGTTATTGGCTATTTAAGAATAAAGTAGCTATGAATATACTTACATAGAATTTCTCATGAGGAAAGAAGACATTTCTCTGGGGTAAATACCCAAGAGTGGATTGCTGGGTTGTATAATAAGTCCATTTTAATTTTTGCATGATTTGCCAGACTATTTTCATGCTTAATAGAGAAATCTGAATACTCTTCTGAAAAAAAAAAAAAACTAAAATGGAAAAATTTACATCACTTTTTAAACAAGATTATGCTTCATGATGTGTTTAAAAAATAATTTCTCAGTGATGAATGCCCAACTGTTATGTAAATTAAGAAAGGATATTTTAATCTGCCTTATGTAGGAAGGGAAATATTTGTTCATAATGTGAAAAGGAGAGTGAGATCAAGCCAAAGTTCTAATTGAATTGACAATGGAAATTTAAAGATAACAGAAATAATTGTACAAAGAAAGTATACACAAAGATATCCAAAGCTTTCCACAATTATCAGTTGTACACACATTAAGAACTAACGTTTAAATAGTCTCTAATTGTTCCATGGCATTCCTGGCATTAGATCAATCTCTTAAAGAAAAATCACACTTCAAAAATAAATACATAAAATGGTTTTGCACAACTATATCAGTAACTAAAATCAGACACGTGGTAGATAAAGAAGTTACAGTGTGTTATGGGGTGAGAATTGTGTTGCAATAGAATTCCTTCCCTTTCACTTCAACTTCAAAGTAATGTGGTGAACTGAAAAGGCCAAGGAACTGACCTGAATCTAAACCCCAGCTCTCCCACTCCCTATCTATATGTCTTTGGGCAGATGAATTTTCTTTCCGGGACACAGATTTTTTAATTTGTAAAATGGACATAATACCTATGTTTAAGACCCTTGCTTGAATTATGTCATTGTTTTTCAGTCATTAAGTCATGTCCAATTCTTTGTGACCCCATGGACTACAGCATGCCAGTCTCCTCTGTCCTTCACTATCTCCCAGAGTTTTCTCGGATTAATTCCATTCAGTGATAATACTATCCAACCGTCTTGTCCTCTGCCACCTCCTTCTCCTTTTGCCTTCAATCTTTCCCAGCATCAGAATCTTCTCTAATGAGTTGGCTCTTTGCATCAGGTGGCCAAAGTATTGGAGCTTCAACTTCAGCATTAGTCCTTCAAATGAACATCAGGGTTGACTTCCTTTATGATTGACTGCTTTGAACTTCTTGCAGTTCAAGGGACTCTCAAGTGACTTCTCCAGCACCACAATTTGAAAGCATCAGTTGTTTAGCACTCAGCCTTCTTTATGTCCCATGCTCACATCCGTACACGTCTATTGGAAAAACCATAGTTTTGACTATACGGACCATTGTCAGCAAAGTGATATCTCTGCTTTTTAATATGCTGTCTAGGTTTGTCATTCCTTCCTTTCAGGGAACAAGCATCTTTTTTTTTTTTTTTCTTTTCTCTGGACAACAACATCCTTTTATGTCTTATATATTGATGTGCTCCTATGTTGGATGTATGTATACTTAAAATTGTTGCTAATCTTCTTCTTGGGTTGAGTTTTTCATTGTTATGTAGTTGGTGTCCTTATTTGTCTCTTATAACAGTGTTTATTTTAAAGTTTATTTTGTCTGATATAAGTATTGTAACGACTTTCTTTTGGTTTCCATGTGCATGGAATAGCTTTTACCATCCCCTCACTTTCAGACTGTATGAGTCTCTTGTAAGCAGCAAATATACGGGTCTAATTTTTTTATTCATTTGGTTAGTCTTCGTCATTTGGTTGGGGCATTTAGTCCATTTGCATTTAAGGTAAAAATGGATACGTCTGTCTTATGGCCATTTTGTTAATTGTTTTGGATTTGGTTTTGTAATGTTTTTTCTTTATTCTTCTTTTCTCCTCTTCTCTTGTGATGTGATGACTATCTTCAGTTTCATTTTTAAGTTCCTTTTTGTATGTGTATCTATTATAAATTTTTGTTTTGTGGCAATCGTGAGAATTTTGTTTAGGAGTCTATAGTTATACATGCTTGTTTTAAGTTGCTAATCTCTTGATTTCAAGTAAGCAGTTTTTTAATTTCATGGCTGCAGTCACTGTCCACAGTGATTTTGGAGCCGAAGAAAATAAAACCTGTCACTATTTCCATTGTTCCCCATTCTACTGGCCATGAAGTGATGACACTGGATGCCATGATCTTAGTTTTTTTAATGTATAATTTTAAGCCAGCTTTTTCACTCTCCTCTTTCACCCTCATCAAGAGGCTCTTTAGTTCCTCTTCACTTTCTGCCATTAGAGTGGTATCATCTGCATATCTGAGGTTGTTGATATTTTTCTCAGCAATCTTGATTCTAGCTTATGATTCATCCAGCCTGGCATTTTGCATGATATAGTCTGCATATAAATTAAATAAGCAGGGTGACAATATACAACCTGTTATACTCTTTCCCCAATTTTGAATTAGTCAGTGATTGATGTATTAATTCATCACCCAAAATAGTCAAACTTCTTTCAATAGGTTCTCACATTCCAGATCATCTTTTAAGTTTTTCCCCAGGGAGTTCACAGGGACACGTCTCCCTTCATCTCAATAATTTACCTTCTTCTCTCTCCTGTATTAGAACTCTGTCTCCTAGAACCCATATATTCTGTCTTATTTGCTCTTTTAAATTTTTATTTATTTATTTTTTGGCCAAGCTGCGTGGCTTGTGGGATCTTAGTTTTGCAACTAAGGATTGAACTTGGGCCTTGGCAGTGAATGCACAAATTCCTAACCACTAGTCAGGCAAGGAATTCCCAGGAATACATCATTTTGTAATTTTTGGAGACATATGCCTTTTTAAAGTACATTTTTTTTCAAGTGGACAAAAGAACATTTTATTAACAGATCCAAATATCTTTTGTTTCTCTAAGAAGTCAAAAGCAGATAAACTTAAACATGTTTAGCAATTAATATTTCAGTATTTTCTCTTTTTTGGAAATGATTTACATATTCAATGAAGGTACCTCATTTAAAGTTAATGTTACAAAAAGATTTTGGAAACTGTCTAAGTAGACATATTTTATAAAATATAATGATGGTTGCAACATTCATTTATAAACTTTTCTCCCACTTATATCCATTTAATTTGTGTGTTCTTAAAAATTATGCTTGAGTTGCCATGAAAATTTCATGAGATATTAAAAATTAGCCCTCAGTTTATTTTTCTCATTGAAAAACCAGGCAAGTATCAAAAGTCACAGAAGCAAAGAACCTTAAAATTTACACATGGTTTTTTATCCTTAGCATATTGATATACATTAAATAAATAATTTTTATTGTAAAGTTAGTTCTTAGACTGAATTTATAATTTTATCATCTCAAGCATCTAGTGGAGATAACATAAATATATTTGACAAGGCCTAATTTATTTTATTAAAAAAATGTATTTATTTGGCTGCATCAGGTCTTAGTTGTGGCATGCGGGATCTTTATTTGCGCATGTGGGATCTAGACCAGAGACTGGACCCAGGCCCCCAGAACAGGGAGCATAGAATCTTAGCCACTGAACCAACAGGGAAATCAAGTGACTGGTCTTAATGTCAAAACTGCTTCTATTTTCTTTAAACCAATTAAATAGAGCTCTTTCACGAGTTTTTAGGAAAACTATCCAGAGGGAGAAAAATATCACACACACATAGCATACATACATAGATACATGTAAACATATAGATGAGTGCAAAGACACATCTTATAGCTTTCATTTAAGCATCGTTGTCACATAGCAAGTGCACGTGTAGCTCAGTTGCTCAGCTGTGCCCAACTCTTTGCAACCCTGTGGACTGCAGCCCTCCAGGCTCCTCTGCCTATGAGAGTCTCCAGGCAAGAATACTGGAGTGGGTGGCCACCACCTCCTCAGAGTATCTTCCTGACCCAGGGATCCAACCCGTATCTTTTATGTCTCCTACTATTGGCAGGCAGGTTCATTACTACTAGTGCCATCTGGGAAGCCCCTATAAAAGAATAGTTGGATGTAAATAGGTTTCTGCCACGTGGAACAAGTTAAGTTTACCCACTACAATGGCTCAAGTATTTACCAATATTTGTGGATAAGACTTTTAGATTTTTACTTGTCTTTAAAAGATAATCTTACTGAGGCTTTGGGCAAAATCTGGAGTAAGGGAGCCTATGGAAATATCAAATAAAGTTTGTTTTTAAAATCTCTCTCGGTTATCATTTTTTCCAGTCCCAAGTTTGCCTTAAGCAACACTTATCTCTTTGGATGCTTACATTTCAAAGATATGGTAAGGTCAATATTTCCAAAGTACTGAGAAAGAACTGTGAAGTTTATCAGCGAAGGAATTTAGGGGCATATTTGCTTATTATCAGAAATCTAAGATAATTAATTACTATAACATTTTTCTTTCCACTAGCAGTAGGATAAAATAGTTCAATGATATTTAAAAAATTTTAAGTTTTTATAGGGCAGCCCCAAAATACAAGAAGGTCTGGACATGGTAGGGTTAGCTTACAGAATAATAGACAATAAATCCAGACTTCCTGTGCATTTTCTGAACCTTTGTCAAAGCTATTTGTGGCTATCAATATTTATGTAAACATCACAACTGCTTGAATGATGTCAGCAGCTCTTAATGTTTATTTTCTGAACTTACCCTCCTAATCTTGTTAACAAAATGTTTTATTTTGTTTTTTTTCTTGCACTAACCAAGGTATTCTTCTATAGCTATCTTTTCTTTCTTTCTTTTTTTCTTTTCAATCTCATCTTCCCATAGGTACCAATAGGACCTTTGTTCAAAATGCAAGCTCTCTCAAAAACCCTTTTAAGGTGTAAGAGTTCAAATCTTCAATACACCTCTTTCAACTGTGACTCCAAACCAGTGAGTCTTTTTATGGCTTAAAACCAATATTAGGGCCTACTCATGGACACAGGGGCTTCCTGGGTAGCTCAGTTGGTAAAGAATCTGCCTCCAATGCAGGAGACCCCGGTTTGATCCCTGGGTCAGGAAGTTCCCCTGGAGAAGGGATAGACTACTCATTCCAATATTTTTGGTCTTCCCTCATGGTTCAGACAGTAAAGAATCCACCAGCAATGGGGAAGACCTGGGTTTGATCCCTGGGTTGGGAAGATCCCCTGGAGGAGAGCATGACAACCCTCTCCAGTATTCTTGCTGGGAGAATCCCCATGGACAGAGGAGCCAGGTGGGCTACAGTACATGGAGTTGCGAAGAGTCAAACACAACTGAGCGACTAAACACAGACATGAACACAAGGGGTGTCCCTAAGAAATGTGGCCCTCTCAAATGCAGAGCCTCCCCAGAGAAAGCCTAAGGAAACAAAAGCCTTCCATGTCTCAGGTGGCAATGAAACCTCTATCTCTCACAAAGTGAGACACCTTAAGTCACTCATCTCCTCACCTCTGATACCAGAAAGGTGGTACTGGGATGAGAGTCTTCCCTTCACAAATCAGGCAACAAAGGTAGAGCCTGTACATAGAGGCCCCTTATGAACTGAGACTTTATTAAAGCAGACTCCCCCGAGTGTTCACATGGTTGAATAAAGAGAATGTTGCCTGTCAGTTCGTGTTGTAGGCTCCCAGCTGGCTGACTAGCTGCTGAGGCAAGCCTGACAGACAACCTGCACCCCTAAAGTGGCAGAAACCAGGGGGAGTATTCTCACTGGTGACAAAGCCAAGTTCTCAGGATATAAAATAAAACAAATGGAGACTCTCATGGTTTTTCATGCTCATGACAAATGGCAGAGACAAACGAAAATATGACTCTTTCTGGGAGGCTAAGAATCAATAACCATAGGTGTTGATTACCAAAACCAGAGTCACAATTTAAAATCTATTTTCAATTTTTTTTTTTCTCCTGCCAGTGTGCATTTGGAAAGGAAGGGACAAGAAGAAATTGTTATCCTCCTTTTTTGTCTATGCACTCTAGACAGAAAGCTAGGAGACTGACATGGTAAGAATTCTTAACCTTCCACTGGTCTGTTGTCAATTAAACCATATCTCGACTATAGTCTCCATGAATAGCAAAGTGTTCTGGCCTTTCACTGTCCCATCCTCATCACTAGAAACTGTACAGGAGACAACATGTGTAACAAAAGACAGTTTAACAAGAGAAAAGGAAACAAGTATATTAACATGTACATTTTGTGTATACTTGTGAGAAAGGCCAGGATGAGTAAATCAAACAGTGGCTGGAATTTGGACTTAACAGATCATCTTTACCAAAGAACAGTAAATATGTAGAGGAGCAACTAGACAGAGGAAAAGAGTGCTGGGCTTCCAAGGGTGCCAAATTTTAGGATGACAAATACATTAAAAACTGATAGGCGATAGTGGCTAGTCAAAATCATTGTTTTATAGAATCCTCTGGTGCTGTCTTGGGGCTGGTAAGTATCTGGGGTTTTGGTGATTAATATCTACACTAATTTATGTTCTGCTTTCAGGATGATAGGGGGAGGGCAGAAAACTTGTCCAGGATCTGCTTCTTCAGCTCAAAATAATCCTTGTGCCAAAGGGGAAGATTTTGGAATGGCATATTCGGTTGTTCTTCTATGGATTTTACCATCCTGTTTTTTCACTTTACAATGACACTGTGTTCTAACATGGAAATGTGAAGTAAGGCATTGTCAGATGGAGTTAGGAATGTTGTTCACCGGAGGTTTATTTATCATACTATGACATTGACTTATAAATTAAGAATTTATAATAGACACCAAAAGAGTAAGTATAGGAATCTGGCTGAGCAACATGGTGCTGTGCTATCCACCAGTCAAAACAACAAGTAGTGTGTCATGTTCTTTGTGGAAGGTGTATATAAAATAAGTGAAAAAAATGAAGACAACATACTGAAGTCACATAAAACAACTTAATGTAAATGAATGTTAATCAAAGATGGGAGCTCATTTTCAGCTGAGAAAAATGTTCATTCAGGTTTTTTTTCCTGAATACTTGCTCAACTTCATAATAAAATAGGAGGAATTTCCTCTTTTGGCAATAGTGCTAAACCCTGTTCTTTCTTTCTTAATGTCTTTAAGTAATCTCACTTCCTTATTTTCTTCAGATTAATTCTTAGGGTATCAGAATATCTCTCTTCAAACATAAGAAGAACAATGTTTCAGTCAGTGGACCAATAAACTCTTTCTGTTTTCCACGTGTTTCAGAGTGTGGAGCCACCAAACCAGTGAGATAAGAGGGAAGTGAAAAGATGTTAAATAGCAAGTCCAGCTCACCCTGGTCAGTCTGGACATTTGACTTCTCAGTCAACATGAAGGCTCTCGTTATTCTGGGGTTTCTCTTCCTTTCTGTCGCTGTCCAAGGCAAGGTCTTTGAGAGATGTGAGCTTGCCAGAACTCTGAAGAAACTTGGACTGGACGGCTATAAGGGAGTCAGCCTGGCAAACTGTGAGTTAACTCTTCTCTCTCCTTCCAAACTGTTAACCAAGTGTGGAACTAACAGAGGATGAATAATGAGCAAGGGACTTTGACTGAATGGGCTTTTTCTTTGTTGGAGGATTTGTACACTTACCATGGTTAAAAACATCAACTTGCTCCTTTAGAATCAGATGTACCAGGTGAAGGACTGTGGCACGAGAGGGCCATTCTAGTCCCACTAAACATGCCAGCTGGCACATGTAGGGTGATGATAAAATGTATTTCATCATCTCGGATATGTCTGTTAAGCCCATGGTGTTTGACTCTAGCTATTTCCAGTTTGGAAGTTGGGTTCTTCTACCTGAGTAAGGCAATATTTTTCTCATTTTTAATTCCCCTACCAATGTTGGGCTTTTAACAGCAAGGTTTTTTTTAAAATACATTAAACTCTCAAAACAGTGACAATAGGAACCTATTTCCCTCAATTCATTTCTATAATAAGGATCCCTGAAATACAGCAGGAAATGACATTTTATTGTGCTCACCCCAGTTATTATTTTTCATTTTCTTCCACAGATTTCAAGAAATGGCCTTAGGAAAAGTTCCTCTGTATTTTAGTCTATATTTGTCAATGTCATCACTGTATTTTTTTATATTGAATTCAGACATTTCCCTCCATAACTATTTTTGAGTGAATGAGCAAATGGCTAGATGGATGGATGGAGGACAGTCTTTCCTATTCTGTGATTCTTACTGTCTGAATTCTAATTTGGTACCCCAATTCACCTTCAGGGTCATAAGAAATTTTCTCTCTCCCATAAAATCCTTATTTTTCCTAATAACATATTTTTCCTTTAGTGTGTGCATCTGCTGCTAATGACCAAACCCACTCAACTAATCTGTTGGTTTTTCTATTCTAGGCTCAGTATTAACTTAGGGATGTGTGAAGAGCAAGAGCTATTTTAATATTTTTAAAAGTTTATTATCTTGTTTCATTAGTATTACCAAATGATTTGCTAATAAAAGAATTCTCTTAAGAGAATTCTTAACACAAAAGTGTTAAAATATTTCACAAGTAAGTACATCTTCGTACTTATAAAGTAAGTTGTTAGTAAAGTAGAATTAAATAGAACTGATTGGGCTATGAAGTGTAAGTCATATCATGTGGTTTTTCAACTAAAAATACATTTTTTTTCAGGGTTGTGTTTGACCAAATGGGAAAGCAGTTATAACACAAAAGCTACAAACTACAATCCTAGCAGTGAAAGCACTGATTATGGGATATTTCAGATCAACAGCAAATGGTGGTGTAATGATGGCAAAACCCCTAATGCAGTTGACGGCTGTCATGTATCCTGCAGCGGTAAGACAAGATGATGTTGAGTGATGGCTCAGCCCCGATCTGGTTATACTTGTAAGAACAGAGATTCAGTACAAATGAAAATGTCTTGAAGGCTTCCCTGGTGGCTCAGATGGTAGAAAATCTGCTTACAGTGAGGGAGATCCCTGTTCGGGGAGAATTCGGGGACAGAGGAGCTTGGCTGGCTACAGTCCATGTTGTCGCAAAGAGTCTAACACAACTCAGCGATTAACACTTTCACTCATCATGAAAGTTGGCTGTTTGCTAACATACAAGAGTTTCTTGAATGGCGTAGCACTTTAGTATAACTGAACTTGTTGGTGCTTTGTAAAGAACAATGCCATTCCTCTTATCTTGTTTGGGAAAATTTAGGGATAATTACGGAGAAGGCAGTGGCATCCCACTGCAGTATTCTTGCCTGGAGAATCCCAGGGACAGAGGAGCCTAGTGGGCTGCTGTCTATGGGGTCACACAGAGTCGGACACGACTGAAGCGACTTAGCAGCAGCAGCAGGGATAATTAGGTTGTGTGTGTGTGTTTTTATTTAATATACCCTCCTTTATTGGAAAACAAAGGATTACTAGTTAGCCAAAGAGGAGGAATACCTGTGGTTCCTTTTAAAAAATTGTTTTTACTTTTTATGATGATATGTTTTAAATATATAGAAAATTCGAAACATGACTATATCAACCATCAGTATGATCATCATGTACTGAACTGAACTGAACTGAACTGAACTTTAACAGTTATTCACATTTTGTAATATTTACTTCTTCTATGTATATAAACTGTATATATATGTGTGTGTGTGTGTTGGCTGAGTGGTTTACAGTGAGTTTGAAACTCTTAAGTTCTTGAGCTTGGATTTCCAAAAAATACAGTTCTTATTTAAATACTGTCATTGTGATAAGTTAATTTACAGATTTGTTTAACTGGGCTGAAATAAATTTTCTATTGAGATCCTTTTAAAATAGAGATGACATACAATGTTTAGTGCATAAAATATTGGTGACCTGATACAAATTTATATTGTTAATTTTTATATATTAAAATTCCTAATAGAGAAATTAGTCTAAGAATATTCTTTTGTATCATGTTAATTTACTTTAAAAAGCATTTTACATTATATAATAATCTGTGGTCACTGAATAAAAATTCTCACTATCCAGAGATTTATGATAACTGGTAAGTTTTGGTATCTACATCTTTCAGAAGATACATCATTCACATACATGAATGTAAAACTATATTATGCATTTTTGTACCCACATACAAGCATGTAAGCAATGAATGACAGCAGAAATGAAATTATACTAAACTTACTGCTTTATAATATGCTGTTTATTACACAAAATTATTTTATCAATAAGTACCAATCTTTATTATATTTCAAGATAAATAAATTCCACTAAATAAATATTCTATAATTTATCAATCCAAATCTCATTGATAAGCACTTAGGCTGTGTTTCCCCCTGTTATTAATTGATATGAAACATCTGTACACACATCTTTGGGTGTGTACATCTCTTATTATTTCTTTAGAATAAACTTCCAGTAATAGAATTGCTGAGCCAAAAAATGCTGGACCCATTTCGCCCTGGTTGTTTTTGTTTTGCTTCAGTAGCTCAGCTGGTAAAGAATCCACCTACAATTCAGGAGACCCTGGTTCGATTCCTGGGTCGGGAAGTTCTCCTGGAGAAGGGATAGGCTACTCACTCCAGTATTCTTGGCCTTCCCTGGCTCAGATGGTAAAGAATCTGCCCACAATACAGGTGACCTGGGTTCAATCCACAGTGGTTGCATGGCAACCCACTGCAGTATTCTTGCCTGGAGAATCACCATGGAGAGAGAAGCCTGATGGGCTACAGTCCACGGGGTCGCAAAGCATTGGGCACGAATGAGCGACTAAGCACAGCACAGTAAAAAGAGAATCTTCTATCACATTAATTAATAAATCCAGAACTCCCAATGACTTTGGTAAATGAGAAACGAAACGCTTTAATTTCATGCCAAATGGGATAGAATGAAGAAAAGGTTTTCCCCTAACATTCACAATATGGACTCAAAAAATAATTTTAGTTGTATTTTCCTTAGCTTAAGAAAATAAAGCCTGCTGAACCTAAACTTAAAATGAAATCTCTAGGAATGTTGTTTTCATTTCTCACCATCTGCTTTTCAGAATTAATGGAAAATGACATCGCTAAAGCTGTAGCGTGTGCAAAGCATATTGTCAGTGAGCAAGGCATTACAGCCTGGTACGTTGTTTTTTTGGGTATTTTTTTCTGCTTCCAATTCTATTGAGATGTAATTGACACACAGCGCTGTAGAAGTTTAAGGTGTACGGTATAAGAGTTTGACTTACATACATTATGAAATTATTATCACAGTCAGTTTAGTGAACAACCATTATGTCATATGGTTACAAAAATAAAGAAATAGAAGAAAAAAATATGTGTGTGTGATGAAAAGTCTTATGCTATACTCTCTTAACAATTTTCATATACATATGAATTTTATGTATGAATATGTATATTCATATAAATGAATTCATTAAATTCATTTATATGAATTTTCATATATTTATTTCATACATATAGCGGTATTGATTGTATTTATCACATTGTACATTACATTCCTAGTATTTTTATACCTAGAAGTTTGTAGTACCTTTAGTTGCCTTCATCCAGTTTGCCACCCCTCATCTCAACTACAACCTGCTCCTCTGGTAACCACGTATCTGACTTCTTTTTCTATGAGTTTGTTTGTATGTTTGTGTTTGAAGTATAATGGACCCACAACACTGTGTTAATTTCTATTACAGACTATGGTTTATGTTAAGCATTAAAGAGGTGAGCTGGGGGCTTTCCTTGTGGTCCAGTTGATAAGACTTTGTGCTTCTAAGGCAGGGGGTGCTGGACAGGAAACCAACGACATCAGGTGTGGCCAAAAAAATAAGACGGTGGGGAGAACTGGGGGTTTTTTGGTAGCACCTCAGGGCACCCGAAATTTTAGCTTCCCTCTCCCGCACCAAGAATCGAACCTTGTCCACAACTTTGGAGGGGCAAAGTCTTAACAACCGGACCACCAGGGAAGTCCCAGGTGAGAGCTGTTTTACCCTACTCTTATGAGAGAAGCGAAGGACTATTTCCAAAGAACAAAGTATGCTACTGAGAACTGAAAAATTGCAGCTTTAAATTAATGCTAACAATGTACTACATATGAACACTTTACTTTAACTGACTCAGAATCTTATTCTTTTACTCTTCAATTTATTTTAGGAGATTCTAGAGTTTTTAAGATTCTACACACTCTATCTTGTCATATCTTGAAATTATTTTTGGAATTAAGTAAATGTGGAATGCACTCTGCAGTTGTGTTGTGAACAACACAGGACTCACCATTTGTGTTCAGCATTCTGTGCTCTAGTGAAGGCTGGTGGAGATGTGAAGTCCTTGGTATACATATCTCCAGTTGGCAAATAACAATACTTGGATTTGTCTATAGCTTGAATTTCATGTATTGATGAACTATTTTGTTCTCCCAAAGGATTTGAAGTATGTACATTACAATGAAGCTATGTTTTAGTCTTATTACCATTTGTTTCATCTTTCTCCACAGGGTGGCATGGAAAAGTCATTGTCGAGACCATGACGTCAGCAGTTACGTTGAGGGTTGCACCCTGTAACTGTGGAGTTATCATTCTTCAGCTCATTTTATCTCTTTTTCATATTAAGGAAGTGATAGTTGAATGAAAGTTTATACCACCATTGTTTCAAACAAATAACATTTTTACAGAAGCAGGAGCATGTGGTCTTTCTTCTAAGAAGCCTAATGTTTATCTAATGTGTTAATTGTTTGATATTAGGCCTACAATATTTTTCAGTTTGCTAATGAAACTAATCCTGGTGAATATTTGTCTAAACTCTTAATTATCAAATATGTCTCCAGTACATTCAGTTCTTAATTAAAGCAAGATCATTTATGTGCCTTGCTGATCATGAAGGAATATAAAGAGGGATTAGATGAGCTGTTTCTTTTCCTTAATTTTATTAGCATAGATTCATGCATTATGACCAAATTTAGAGGCAGATAAATATTGAAATAACTAACCACAGATATGAAATTATGCATGCTGTAAAAAATACAAACATTTTCATTAAAAGCTTTGCAATTCATACCTTGTCTGTTTTGTTTAGAGCCATTTAGTGTCTCTGAAGAAATACATATGTATGTACTTGGGAAAAAATGAGCTGACACTTAGTATTTCCAACATTCTCACCTGTATCCAAACAGAAGGATATTGCTAGAGAAAAATCCATAGGCTTATTCACAGATCTCAATTAAAAAAAAAAAATTGGTGGAACTGCACAGCTTTGGGGTCTTAGTTCCCCAAGCAGGTATTGAATCTCCACCCTGAACAGCGAAAGCATGGATTCCTAGCCACCAGACTGTCATTCCTTTCAGTGTGGTTAAATTCATAACCACAAATCTCAAATGGGCCCTTAAGATTGATTGGTGGTCACTTCTCTGTGAACTTTCTGTGCTGATATTCCCACTCTCCAAAATGGCTGTCACTGTTTACTTCTCTCTTTCCAAAGTTCCAGCAAGCACACCAGCTACTAGCCTTCCATCCTCTACTCTCAGTAGACGACCTGGGCTCACATTACACTGACAGAACAGAATCAAGTCATACAAAATTCTACCCCCCTGGCCACCATAATAGTGTTCACACCTCTCCTGAGCCCTCCTTCCCTTCTTTCCCCTTCATCACTAGGATGTAGGGCCTCTGCTCCTGCCAAAGACAGTTTCTACATGCAGTCTTCACCATACATAGCCCCCTCACTACTCCAATTTAAGCTAAGTTTTTCCAGCATCCTGTGTTTCTTCCTCATTGCTCGATCACCCCATCACTGTGCAAACTGCCCCCAAAAAGGTTCATCTTGCAAAGGACTCTCCATGGACTCTATATCATGGACTCTACATCTCCAAATACGTCATTCTTTGCTCCCTTTTACAGCAGCATTTGGGGATGAAATATCTATATTCACCCACTCCATGACCTCACCTCCCTTTGTCTTTTCATCTCTTCTTAATCTGACTGCTCTCCTCACTCAGCTGAAAAGGGCTCCAGCCTGACCCCTTCTAGGGTGCCTTGGGGCCAGTTCTAGTGATCACCTGATTTCTGTTCATCCTACTTGATCTCTCAGCAGCATTTGACAGAGTGAACCACTTCCTACTTCTAGAAACGTTTTTCTTCCTTAGCTTCTCCTCCTTTACATCCTGCCTCATTGATGGCTCCTTCTCAGCCCTTCATGGCTGGCTGTTCCTCTGCTCTTTGATTTTTAACTGTGGGAGTCCCCAGGACTCAAACCTGTAAAACCATCTGAAAGAACAGTTTTACTTATTCATTTATTTTTCTTTTCTTGCTGAAGAATAACTTTCAAAAGAATAGAGTCTTTCCCACTCTTTAAAGACATTAAAATAATCTCAATCTTTCCCAAAATTTGCAAGTACACTAAAGCCTTTTACGTTTTCTGAACAGTTTTAGAATATACTGCCAATATGGTGCCCAGCGGCTCTGAATCCTTCAATATACAACTCTCACAGAACCTCAGAACATCATCCAAATCAGGAGGTGAACACTGACAAATTAGGACCACCTCGTCATCAGATCTTTGCAATTTTACCAATTGTCACATAAGTTTTTCTTCACTAAAAGGTCTGATTCAGAATCACGTGTTTAAATTGGTTGAAATGTTTTTCAGATTCCTTCAATCTAGATCATTGCTTCACTTTTTTCTTAACTTTTATCAGTTTAACCCCTTTGAAGACCGCAAGCCAACTATGGTGTAAATGGCCTAAGGTTTTTCTGATATTCTCTAGAGTAAATTAGGTTCTGCATCTTTGGCAGAGATACCATAGATGTAATACTGTGCTCTTTCTGTTGTATCTTTCAGGTGACATGCAGTTTTGAAATATTCTATTACTTATGACGTTCACATAGATTATTTGATTAACGTAATGTCTGCAAGTCACCTTCACTCTGAGGTATTTGGAAGAGGGTGAGGTACTTTGAGAAATTTTCTTCCTCATCAAAATGTCAATTTTTGCATGTACTTACTATATCAGCATGGACCCCTGGCTTCCTATCTTACTGCAATTATTACGTGTCATAATCCGTGGCCATCATTTAGTTTGATGTTCCTGATTTGGCCAGGAGAGCCTCTACACACTAGCTTTGGTGTTCCCATCATTCTCTGGGTACTTTTTTGTTTTCTTGTGTAAAGTGTTTTAATTCTCACCTTATTCTTTTCCTCCTTCAGCTGGAATCTTCCACTTCTCCCAAGAACCCTTATTTTAAAAAACCAGCTCTGGGTAGTTGAGTGTTATTGTTTGCCTATCCCATCAATGATAAGAGCTATAGAATGTATGAATTTACATAATTTTTATCTATTTAAATTGAGTTCATATAATACCTCCAGTTCCAGTCTCATACAACAAGGTTAATTCTAGTTTTTTTCCTTTTTCATGTTGGTAACTCCCTTGTATGCTGCTGCTGCTGCTGCTAAATCACTTCAGTCGTGTCCAACTCTGTGCGACCCCATAGACACCAGCCCACCAGGCTCCCCCGTCCCTGGGATTCTCCAGGCAAGAACACTGGAGTGGGTTGCCATTTCCTTCTCCAATGCATAAAAGTGAACGTGAAAGTGAAGTCGCTCAGTCGTGTCCGACTCTTCGCGACCCCATGGACTGCAGCCTACCAGGCTCCTCCGTCCATGGGATTTTCCAGGCAAGAGTACTGGAGTGGGGTGCCATTGCCTTCTCCAACTCCCTTGTATGACAGTGAGAAATCAGACACCCATTGTCTTTAATATCCTTAAGATGTATTGTGAGCACAAGCATATATTTGATCAACTTGACTGTTTGTAACCAATCTCCCAACACTGCCACACCATGGATTTGATGCTGTGCACTCAGGCTTTGATACCTCTCATTGGGTCACCCCTTCTTCCACATCTGGACAGCTGCTTTGGTGTGTTATATCTTTGACACAACATGCTGGACCACTGTTTTTACAGGAAGGAGGGCAGAAAGGTTTTCCTCTTGTTTATACCTGTATTCCAAGTACCTAGAACAGTGCCTATAATACGATATATGCCCAATAAAAATCAGTTACTTGAATGAATATCTCTGATTATTTAGTATATTCCCCCACCCTGGGGATTCTAAGAGTTTTCTTACTATCCAATCTCACATGATTCTAATACAGTAGCTTCTGGGGCTCCAAGTGTCAGATCTCAAATCTGTATGACCAGCCATGGGAGGACAGCAGAGGGTCCCAACTCTAGTACAGCCTCTGACTTCAAGATTTTAGGACCATTTGGCTATGAATAAAGGGTTTATTCATATCAGGATATCCAGAGGTGTAAGAAGAATGAGTCAAGGTAGAGGAGCGAGGCTTGAAGTGTGACAGCTCAGATGCACAGATAGGATGTATCTAAGAAGCACCAGGACAGATGTATAACAATGGCTGACTAAAGAAATAACCAGAGAGTAGCAAAAGTTGGCCTAACAGGGAAAGCAATGGTTGTTGAAGATTTTGCTTAGTGGTTTTGATAAATGTCATGCCTTTACTTATACCTGTTATTTTAATACAATTAAGTTCTCAAGCCAAATTTTCACCCTTATTCTGAGAATGAAGTAAAAATCAGTGTGAAAGTTTCATCATGTTTAAAAGACTTTCAGTTCTCATGTTGCTCAGTTTCACCTCAGGATACTATTTGAAATGCAGAGTGATATTCCAGATGATTTTACTGGGCTCTTCCTGTAGCACTAGTTATAACTAAGCCTTGAGCATATCTCTTGCACTTGTATTTAGCAGACTTACTTAAAAAATATTTTATAGAAATTGCTAAAGGGAATTTAAAAGTTATATCATGAGTGACTAAAGTCATTCATAGACATAATGTTTTTCAGTTATATATATGTCTATTATGCAAATTACATTTAAAAAATAATTTTGTGTATTCATTTTATTTTTGCTGTGCTGGGTCTTCATTGTGTGGGCTTTTCCGTAGCTGAGGCAAGAAGGGGCTGTCTCTAGTTGCAGTACCTGGGCCTCTCCTTGGGGTGGCGTCTCTTGTTGCGGGGCTCTGGGGGCTGGGGCTTCAGTGGTTGCTGTGCGAGGGCTCGGTGGTTGTAGCCCCCCCCCCGCCCCCGGCTCTAGAGCACAGCCTCAGTAGTCGTGGTGCGCAGGTTTAGCTGCTCCGCAGCACATGGGATCCTCCCAGGTCAGGGATCGAACACGTGTCTCTTTCATTGGCAGGTGAATTCTGTACCACTAAGTCCACCAGGGAAGCAGCAAATTATATTGTAGACCGTTCAAAATTTTTTACAAAGTTATAAATTCTCAGTGTTTACAGAATGAGATGTTTCTACAGGTTTGTTATGAAAGATGTTACTCCTCATTTTTCCCACTTTACAGGCAACAATTTTCTACTCTTTTAGGTTAATGTTAGGAATTTTAGGCAGTGCCCTGTTGGCCTAGTGGTTAGCATTTTGCACTTTCACTGCTGTGGCCCGGGTTCAATCCCTGGTCTAGGAATTGAGATAACACAAGCTGTGGGGCATGGCCAAAAAAAAAAGAATTTTATTTATACTCCCATGCTTTTATGCTTGTATTGCATCTTCTTGATTTCTCCATTTTATGATATTGATTCCCATGGTTAAGGATTAAGTTCTATTTCCTCCTCCTGCATCTTCATCACACATGGCAACTTTCCCTAAAACCTATCCTTCTGATGTAACCACATATACTTTATTAGATCAATACTCAGTTTTTACATATTCATAAATACAATTATTTTCTTCTCTTATGCAAGATTTTATTTTCCCTAGAGCTAGTAACTACATGATCTTAAACTGGCTTAGCTTTCTTTGTATCTATCATTAGTTCAACTCCCAACTTCAAGGTGCCTTCAATACTTTATTGAAGTATAGTTGATGGAAATACAATAATATATAAGTTTTAAGTGTACAACATAGCAATTCACAATTCTTAAAAATTATATTTCATTTGTAGTTATAAAGTATTGGCTATATTCCTTGTATTGTCCAATATATTTGTGTAGTTTGCTTATTTATTTATTTTGTCTGTGCTACATGGCTTTCAAGATTTTAGTTTCCAACCAGGGTCCAAACCCACGCTCCCTGCAGTCGATGCATGGAATCCTATCTGCTGGACTGCCAGGGAGTCTCAGCTTATTTATTTTATGCACAGTAGTTTGCACCCCTTAATCCCCACTGCCGTCTACGTCTTCCGTTTAAATCTCCTCTCAGGTCTTTAGTTGCAGCTAGTATGTCATCCGTCTTATCTTTCTCCAAGTTTTTTCATTTCTGCTCTCAAAGTTTTAATTCCAACAGCTCTCTTTCACTCCCTGAATATTCTTTTCTTCCTTGTTTTGTGTCATGTTTGCTATTTCTTATTTTATCTGGATGTAGTAATAACAGTTTGGGTTTGTTTTGGCTTTGGTTGACTTCTCTATGTTTCCTCTTATCTGCCATTTCACTTGTTTAATTTGAATTATATCTTTTCATATTAGAGGCGTTTCTCTGTTATTTGGCATTCCTTGGTTATCTATTTAAATTTAGGATTGGGAAACTTTAAAAGTCATTTGAGGTTCTGAGGGCCTATATGGATTTGACTGTGCGTCGTTCTCTGAAGGATGACCTGGTGGGTTGAGTCAGTTTCACTGAGGCTCCTTAGATCTCTCCTCTTAGACTGGACACATCCCCAGGGCAGCCTCTCCCTCCTCTCTGCTCACACACACATAAAAAGGCCTGGTTGCCAGTATTTCAAGAGTTTAGTGGGGGATGAAGGTCTTAGTACCCCGCATGTGTTTGGCTAATCTACCTATTTTCTGTAGGGTATTCCTCCCTGTCTGGTGACCCTCAATGCAAAGGCCCTGCTTTACAACCTTGTTCTATCCCGTGGGGGTAAATAATCGTTCAGCTATAGGAACCTGAATTTTAAAAAAAAATTTTTTTGTGGTAAAAGTCACATAATATAAAGCATACTATTTTAACCATATTTAACTATACATTTCAGTGGCACTAAGTGCATTCACATTATTGTGCAACTTTCATTATCATCCATTTCTCAAATTGTTCACCTTCCTACTGAACCTCTGCCCCCATTAAGCACTAACTCCCCATTCTCCCTCCCCCAGCCCCCGGCATCTACCCGTGTACTTTCTGACTCTATGAGTTTGAGTATTCTAGGTGTCTCCTATAAGTAGAATCAAACAGTATTTGTTTGCATCTAACATATATTCACTTGTGGCTCAGCGGATAAAGAATCTGCCTGCAATGCGGTAGACCTGGGTTTGATTCCTGGGTTGGGAAGATCCCCTGGAGAAGGGAAAGGTTATCTACTCCAGTATTCTGGCCTGGAGAATTCCATGGACTATACAGTCCATGGGGTCACAGAGTTGGACACGACTGAGTGACTTTTACTTTCAATGTACGTTGGAATGTATTTTTAGGTAAATATATGTCCTATGAACAGATTGTAATTTCTTTCTTTCTTTTTTTTTTTTTTTTCTGCTATGGGAGCAGTAGGTTCTCAATAATCATCTATTTTATACATGGTAGTGTGTATATGCCAATCCCAATCTGCAAACTTATCCTACCTCAGTTCCCCCCTTGGTATCCATGTGTTTATTCCCTATGTCTGTAGAACCTGAATATTTTTTAAACAGAATCTCAACCAGTCTTTTTTTTTTCTAGCTCCTCTCTTCCTCCTCCCTTCCCTTACTTCCAGAGATCCCTACACCCACAAATTCTTGAGATTCAGGGAGTTCCTGCAGTGTGAACTGGATAGCTTCTTAGCTCTGACCTCAGCTCTGAGGACTGCCCTATACCACTTGCCTTTTCTAGTCCGAGTTTCAAGATTTCTGTTTCTGTCTTCTCTCTCATTCTCCCAGTCCTGATAGGTTTATGTCTTTTTGAAAATCTCTTATTTTTTGATAATTTCTTTCTTTATTTTATTTTTGGCTGTACTGGTCTTCTTTGCTGAATGCAAGCTTTCTCCAGTTGTGGCTAGCGGGTGTCACTGTGCGTTGCAGTGTGCGGATTTCCCACTGTGGTGACTTCTCTGTTGCAGGGTGCGGATTTCCCACTGCGGTGACTTCTCTGTTGCAGGGTGTGGATTTCCCACTGTGGTGACTTCTCTGTTGCAGAGCGCGGGCTTTAGCCTGGAGGGCTTCAGTAGTTGTAGCACACATGCTCAGTAGTCATGGTACACAGTTTTTAGGTGGCATGTGGGTCTGTCTTCCCAGACCAGGGAGCAAACCTGTGCCCTCTGCCGTGGAAACACAGATTCTGAACCATTAGACTACCAATGAAGTCCTTAATTTTATTTTATGAAAGCTTATTTTGCTTTGAAAATACTTAGGGTAACCTCTTAAGCAAAGAATAAAAAATTTTTTTAAGAAATGGGAGAAGCAGAAATAGGAAAGCTGGAGAAATAATTACAAAGAGGAAAGTTCTGCTCCAGAGATCGCATTATTTTTTTTGGCTAAGGCGGATCTTACTTGCAGAATGCTGGGTCTTTAGTTGGAGCATGTGGGATCTAGTTTCCTGACTGGGGATCGAACCTGAGAACCTTGCATTGGGATCTTTAGTCTTAGCTACTGGACCACCAGGGAAGTTCTAGAGACCACATTCTGAAAGGTAGAATCCAGTAAAGTGTGCAGAGGACAAAAAATCCTGTATTGTGGATGAAGAATGTATTGTAACTGAAAGTTGGATCCCGCTGTTCACTACGCAAAAGCCAATAAAGAGAGTCGTGTCTGACTCTTTGCGACCCTGTGGACTGTAGCCCACCAGGCTCCTCAGTCCATGGGATTCTCCAGGCAAGAATACTGGAGTGGATTGCCATTTCCTTCTCCAGGGGATCTTCCCGACCCAGAGATCGAACCCAGGCCTCTGTCATTGCAGGCAGACGCTTTAACCTCTGAGCTACCAGGGAAGCTTAATAAAGAGACCAGGGTGGTGTAAAAGAAAGTTTGCTTTATTTTGAATGCTGGCTACAAGAATGGGAGGGGTGCGGGGAGGGGTGGGGTAGGGGGGAGGGGATGCCTGTTCAAAGACAGACTCCCCCCAAAACCCCCCATAGTCAGTGGACAAGAGCTTTTATAGGCCGAGGAAGGGGGTTATATGCAGAAACAGTATGATCAGCTCTGACAGTCACCTTGAAATTGATCATGTGCTAGTCTGACCACTGTCATGTGGTTTTAGGTATAGTGAATCTTCAGCTCTAGGGTTGATTTGTTTCCGTTTCCTTGAGGCCAGTTCTCAGAATTGTGGCAGCTTATATCCTGGGTCCTGCTCCATTTCAGTATGACAGAGTACCTCAACAGACCTCACTGATTTCAACCACTTTTGGGAAAAGAGCCTTGAGTCTTCTTAACTTTTCCATTTATTCACTATTCAACAAACATAGATGACTAGAAACATTTTATAGGGCTTAAGAACATTAAAGTGTATAAGATACAATTATTGGCCTCATGGAGTTCACAAATAATTAGTATATAACTTAAGTGTTTCAATCCAGTAAGCACCACAGAAACAGAGGACAGTGCGACTGAACTATCTGGAAATCAGCTGCCAGAACGATAGGAGAAAAAAGAGACTATATTTCATAAGAGAAGGCATAGATAGCGTGTCAAATACTGCCAAAAAGCTAAGGAATTAAGGGAAGTGGCAGATGGATTTACTGTTCCACTAGCTTTGTTTGTAGTGATGCTTCCTAAAGGCCCACTTGACTTCACATTCCAGGATGTCTGGCTCTAGGTGAGTGATCACACCATCGTGACTATCTGGGTCGTGAAGATCTTTTTGTCCAGTGCTTCTGTGTATTTTTGCCACCTCTTCTTAATATCTTCTGCTTCTGTTAGGTCCATACAATTTCTGTCCTTTATTGAGCCCATCTCTACATGTCTCCAATTTTATTTTTGTCTTTGCCTTTTAATATGTATATATTTTTAATTTTTATATATTTATTTTGGGCTGTGCTAGTCTTTGTCGCTCTTAGGGTTTTTCTCCAATTGCAACAAGCAGGGGCTATTCTCTAGCTGTTGTGCTCAGGCTTCTCACTGTGGTGGCTTCTCTTGTTGTGGAGCACTGGCTCTGGGGTGTATGGGCTTCCGTAGTTGCAGGTGCTGGGCTCTAGAGCACAGGTTCAGTAGTTGTGGTGCATGGGCTTAGTTGCAGCAAATGGAACCTTTCTAGATCAGGGATCAAACCCTATGTTTCCTGCACTGGCAGACAATGACACAGAAGTTAGCTTTCAGAGACTCTCCTGGCCAAACCAGGGACAATGAGAACATCAAAATAAACAACAGCAATGGATTATAGCAGATAGTGGAGGTGATGGAATTCCAGTTGAACTATTTCAAATCTTAAAAGATGATGTTGTGAAAGTGCTGCACTCAATATGCCAGCAAATTTGGAAAACTCAGCAGAGGCCACAGGACTGGAAAAGGTCAGTTTTCATTCCAATCCCAAAGAAAGGCAATGCCAAAGAATGCTCAAACTACCGCACAGTTGCACTCATCTCACACGCTAGTAAAGTAATGCTCAAAATTCTCCAAGCCAGGCTTCAGCAATACACGAACTGTGAACTTCCAGATGTTCAAGCTGGTTTTAGAAAAGGCAGAGGAACCAGAGATCAAAATGCCAACATCTACTGGATCATCAAAAAAGCAAGAGAGTTCCAGAAAAACATCTATTTCTGCCTTATTGACTATGCCAAAGCCTTTGACTGTGTGAATCACAATAAACTGTGGAAAATTCTGAAAGAGATGGGAATACCAGACCACCTGACCTGCATCTTGAGAAACCTGTATGCAGGTCAAGAAGCAACAGTTAGAACTGGACATGGAACAACAGACTGGTTCTAAATAGGAAAAGGAGTATGTCAAGGCTGTATATTGTCACCCTACTTATTTAACTTATATGCAGAGTACATCATGAGAAACGCTGGGCTGGAGGAAGCACAAGCTGGAATCAAGATTGCCGGAAGAAATATCAAAAACCTCAGATATGCAGATAACACCACTGTTATGGCAGAAAGTGAAGAGGAACTTGATGAAAGTGAAAGAGGAAAGTGAAGAAATTGGCTTAAAACTCAACATTCAGTAAACTAAGATCATGGCATCCGGTCCTATCACTTCATGGCAAATAGATGGGGAAACAATGGAAACAGTGGCTGACTTTACTTTTCTGGGCTCCAAAGTCACTGCAGATGGCGATTGCAGCAATGAAATTAAAAGACGCTTGCTCCTTGGAAGGAAAGTTATGACCAACCTAGACAGCATATTGAAAAGCAGAGACGTTCCTTTGCCAACAAAGGTCCATCTAGTCAAGGCTATTGTTTTTCCAGTAGTCATGTATGGATGTGAGAGTTGGACTGTGAAGAAAGCTGAATGCCAAAGAATTGATGCTTTTGAACTGTGGTGTTGGAGAAGACTCTTGAGAGTCCCTTGGACTGCAAGGAGGTCCAACCAGTCCACCTAAAGGAGATCGGTCCTGGGTGTTCATTGGAAGGACTGATGCTGAAGCTGAGACTCCAATACTTTGGCCACCTGATGTGAAGAGCTGACTCATTGGAAAAGACCCTGATTCTGGGAAAGATTGAGGGCAGGAGGAGAAGGGCACGACAGAGGATGAGATGGCTGGATGACATCACCAACTCAATGGACATGAGTTTGGGTAGACTCCGGGAGTTCGTGAAGGACAGGGAGGCCTGCTGTGCTGTGGTTTATGGGGTAGCAAAGAGTTGACATGACTGAACAAATGAACTGAACTGAACTGAATGGATTATGACTCATTATAATTGGAATAAAGTAGGAAGCCAAGGGTCCATCCTGATATAATGTGTCATGCCTGCACGTGCACTTAGTCGTGTCCGACTCTGTGACCCCATGGACTGTAGCCCTTCAGGCTCCTCTGTCTGTGGGATTATACTGGCAGGAATACTGGAGTGGGTAGCCATTTCCTTTACCAGGGTTCATCTTGACCCAGAGATCGAACCCATGTCTCATGTGTCTCCTGTATTGGCAGGAGAATTCTTTACCATTGAGCCACTGGGGAAACCCATACTGATATAATAAGTGAATATAAAAATCGAAATTTTGATTAGGAACAAAATTTCTCAAAGTACCTCACCATGTCCCAAATACGTCACAGTGGAGATGACTTGCAGACATCACCTTGATCAAATGATCAATGTGTACATCATCAGTAATAGAACATTTCAAAACTGCATGTCACCTGTAAGGATGCAATGGGAAGAACACAAAATCACTTCTATGGTATCCCTGCCAAAGGTGCATAACCTAATCTACTCCACAGAATATCAGAGAAGCCGTACGCCGTTTTACACCATAGGTGGTTGAGGTCTTGAAAAGGGTTAAAGTCATAAAAGTCATGCAAAAGATGAAAAAGGGATCTAGACTGAAAGAAACTGAGAAACATAACACCGACTAAGACACTTGATTTTTTTAATTAAGAAAATCTTTTGGGACAACTGATGAAATTGCATAGGATCTGATGATTAAGTGGTCCTAATTTGTCAGTGTTCACCTGCTGATTTGGATAATATTTTGAGGAGTTACACACTGAAGGATCAGAGCCACTGGGCACCACTTTGGCAGTATATTCTCAAAGTGTTCAGAAAACATAAAAGACTGTAATGTACTTGCAGATTTTGGGGAAAATTGACATTATTTCAGTGTCTTCAAAAAGTTAGAAAAACTCATTTTTAATGTTATACTTCAGCTAGAAGAGACAAATAAATGAATAAATAAAGTATGTCTATCAAATGATAATAGGCTTGAGCCCTAGGGCACTCTAACCCTTAAATATCAGTCAGCAGAGAAATAGCCAGAATGGCTGTGAAGGAAGCATCAATGAAGCAGGATGTAAATGAGGAGAAGCTGAGGAAGAAAAAGTTTTTAAAAGTAGGAAGTGGTTCGGTCTGTCAAATGCTGCGGAGAGATCAAGTAGGATGAACAGAAATCGGGTGATCAGTAGAACTGGTCTCAAGGTGTCCTGGAAGGTCAGGCTGGAGCAGTTTTCAGCTGAGTAAGGACAGCAGTCAGATTGAGAAGAGTCACAAAGAGAAACGGAGGTGAGGATGTGGAGTGGGTGAATATAGATAACATCCCAGAAGTGTTGCTGTTAAAGAAAATAAAAAATGTTGCGGTTGGAGGGTTATGTAGAGCTCACAGAGAGTTCTTTGTAAGAAGCAAGTTTACCAGGGCAGTCTGTACAGTGATGGAGATGATCCAGCAATGAAGGAGAAACTCAGGATGCAGGAAACCCTCAGCCTAAACTGGAGTAGGGAGAGGGCTGTGATGAAGACTGCATATTGAGACACTGCCACTGGGAGGAGCAGACGCCCTTCATCATAGTGATAAATGGGAACGAAGTGGGGATGGGCCCAGGGAAAGATGTGAGCTCTATTATGGTGGGGATGAAGGGAGAATTTTCTGAGTTGCTTCTGTTCTGTCAGTGTAACGTGAAGCCAGGTCATCTACTGAGAGCAGAGTGTGTTGAAGCCCAGTAGTTGGGCACGTATGTTAGGACTCTGAAATGAGAGGAGAAGCAAATAGTGACAGCATTTTAAAGCGTGGGGACACCAATACAGAAGAACTGCAGAGAAGTGACTATGATGACCAAGCAGATTTGAGTGCCCATTTGAGATTTATGTTTATGAATTTAAGGTGAGGGGAATTCCTTGGTGGCCCCATGATTAGGACTCTGTGCTTTCACTGTTTAGGGTGCGAATTCAAGCCCTGGCTGGGGAACTAAGGTCCCAGAAGCTGTGTGGCACCACGAAAAAAAATTTTTAATTTAAAATATTAAGTGAGATCTCTCAGCATGCTTATGGATTTCTTGCAGCAACACCCAGCTGTTTCTTTACAGGTGAAGATGTAGGAAATACTAAGTGTCAGATCATTTTTTTCCCCAAATATATACATATGTATTTCTTCAGAGACATTACATGGCTCTTAACAAATAAAGACAAGGTATGAATTGCAAAGCTTTTAATGAAAACGTTTGTATTTTTTTACAGTTTGCATAATTTCACATCTATTTAATAGCAATTAATTCAATGCTTGCAAGCTCATCTACCTCTGAATTTGTCATAAAGTGTGAATCTAAGTTAATAAAATTAAGGAAAAGCATTAGCTTGTCTAATCCTTCTTTATGTTCCAGAATCAGCAAGATGCATAATGAGTTCTTTACAAAGGCTAAAATAAGTTGATGTATAAATTGTGAGTTTATTTTTAAAGCTATGTAAATGCAACATTTCTACAAAAACATTTAAATCAAAGGCCACATTGTATGAAAACAAAATCCTTAATTCAGGCTGTTTTCATAGTTAGTCATTTGACTAACTGTCAAATTCATCTCCTTTTGGCTGGACAGATGAAAATTCACATGCCTACACAGTGGGACTTTGCCCAAGATCAATTCACTTAAAGATATTCTTTTGTAATATTTGTGTTAAATATTGGGGAATACTTGTATCATTCAAAATTAAGTCTGGGTTATTTCTTTGATTAAGAACTTAATGTACTAGAGATACATTTGCTAACTAAGGTTTTAGACAAATATTCACCAGCATTAGTTCTGTTAAGAACCTGAAAAATGTTGTAGTAATATCAAACAATTAGCATATGAGGTAAACATCAAGGCTCTTAGAAGAAAGACCACATGCTCCTGCTTCTGTAAAAGCATTATTTGTTTGAAAGAGTGGTAGTATAACATTTTACTCAACTATTACTTCTTAATATGAAAAAGAGACAAATGAGCAGAAGAAAGAAAACAACAGAGTTACAGTTTGCAACCCTGAATATAACTGCTGACATCTCGGTTTCGACACTTGTTTTTCCACGCCACCCTGTAGAGAAAGATGAAATACATGGTAATAAGGTTAAAACATATCTTCATCGTGTTATACATATTTCAGATCCTTTGGGAGAACAAAATTGTTTATCAATATATGAAATACAGGCTACAGATCGATCCAAGTATTGCTATTTATTAACTGGAGACATGTATACCAAGGAGTTCACATCTCTCCCAAGCCTTCACTAGAGCACAGAATGCTGAACACAAATATTGAGTCTTGTGTAGTCCACAACACAACTGCAAAGCGTGTTCCATATTTACTTACTTTCAAAATTAATTTCAAGATATGACAAGAATTGGTAGAGTATGTAGAAACTTAAAAACTCTAGAAGCCCTTAAAATAAATTTAGGAATAAAAGAATTAGATTCTGAATCGGTTAAAGTAGATTATTTCTATGTAATACACTGTTGAGCATAAATCTAATTTTTTAGATTTTCAGTTCTCAGTAGCATACCTTGGTCTTTGAGAATATTCCCTGACTTGTCTCATAACAGTAGGGTAAAACTACTGTAAAACAGTAGGGTAAAACTCCCCCCGACCCTTTTTTTTTAAACCGCACCACATGGCCTCTGGTATCTTAGGTTCCCCAACCAGGTACCAGACCCCCACCTCCTGAATTGAAAGCACAGAATCTAAACTACTAGGGAAGACTGCAGGTCTCCCTTTTAAAGCCTAACGCATGCCTTGCTCTGTAAAAGGAACTTACATAGTGTTGCAGTTTGAAGTTTATACTTCAAACACAAACAAACCAGCTCATAGAAAAAGAGGTGAGATTTATGGTTACCAGAGGTGGCTATTGTGGGTGGCGTGAGGGGTGGGGAATTGGATGAAAGCAGTGGAAAGTACTACAGACTTCCAGGTATAAGATAAACAAACACTAGGGATGTAATGTACGACATGATAATATAATGAATAGATCAGAGTGTAAATCCTAAGCTTTTCATCACACACACAAAACTTTTTCTTCTGTTTCTTTAACTTTTTATCCATTGAGATCATGGGTGTTCACTAAACTTACTGTGACAATCATTTTGGGGTGTACGTAAATCATTTATACTGTACACCTTAAACTTACGAAGTGCTGTGTGTCAGTTATATCTCAACAACACTGGACGGAAAACAAAAAAATAACATACCATGCTGTAATGCCTTGCCGACTGACAATCGTCTTTGCACATGCTACAGCTTGAGTGATGTCATCTTTCAGCATAGCTGAAAAAGAAGTGGTGAGAAATGAGGACAGTGCTCACAGGAATTTCATGTAAATTTTAGGTTCAGCCAGCTTTATTCTCTTAGGCTGAGGAAAGAACAACTAAAATTATTTTTTTAAGAGTCCCTTTATCTGTGAATATTGGGAGAAACTCTCTCCATTCCATCTCACTTGGCATGAAATAAAGCATTTTGTTTCTCATTTGCCAAAGTCATTGGAAGCTCTGGAACTATTAACAAATATGATAGAAGGTTCTCTTTTCACTGGACACTGTGAAAACCAAACAAAAACAAACAGAAGAACCTGGTCTAGCAGTTTTTTGCTCAGCAATTCTACTAGTGGAAATTTATTCCCCCCAAAATAATAAGATATGTACCCAAGATATATATGTTAATACAAGAGCTGGATTGATAAATTTTAGAATATTTATATAGTAGAATTCTATTCATCCAGAAAAAATAATAAAGATTAATATTTGTTAAAAAATTATTTTTTACAGTAAAGAGCAAATTGTAAGCTGGTAAATATAGTTCAGTTTCATTTTTGTTGAAGCACATTGCTTACATGTTTGTGGGTACAAATGTGCATGATACAGCTTTATCATGTACATGAGTGATATATATCCTGAAAGAAGATGTGGATACCAAAAGTTACCAGTGGTCATAAATCTCTGGGTAGTAAGAATTTTTATTCAATGACCACAGATTATTATATAATAAAAAATAATTTTTAAACCCTAACAATTAACTGAATACAAAAGAATATCCAGAAACTAATCTTCTTTATTAGGAATTTTAATATTAAAAATTAAACAATATCAAATTTGCAATACTTCTCAATATTTTATGCAATAATATTATATGCAATAAATATTGTATGCAATACTTCTCAATATTTTATGCAATAAATATTGTATGTATGCAATACTTCTCAATATTTTATGCAATAAATATTGTATGTATGCAATAAATATTGTATGTAAATAAATATGTAGCAAATACATATTTGCTAAGTAGCTTCAGTCGTGTCCGACTCTGTGAGACCCCATGGACTGTAGCCCCTCAGACTCCTCTGTCCGTTGGGGTTCTCTCAGGCAAGAATACTGGAGTGGGCTGCCATGCCCTCCTCCAGAGGATCTTCCCAACCCAGGGATCAATCCCGTGTCTCTTACGTCTCCTGAGCTGGCAGGCAGGTTCTTTACTACTAGCCTCACCTGGCAAGCCCTAAATATTGCATATGTTATCTCAATTTGAAAAGGAACTCAATAGAATATTTGTTTCATTCTGATTAAACAAATCCATATATTAAATTGTTAGAATGGTAGTGATTAAATATGAAGTGTAGTTTTTAGAGATGCACAGTAAAGAATTTAGAAATGGAAAGTAATAATGTTTCTAATTCACTTGAAAATCACTCAGCAAAAAACCACCAACTGGATAATATATACATAAAAGCAGTAAACATGACAAAATGTTAACAACTGCTAAAGCACATTTATACTGTTAAAGTACACATTTATGTTGATATACTAATGTTTCAAATTGTTCACATATTTAAAATATTTCATAATCAAAAGTTCTTTCATTTTCCAACAAAGGAGTATATATTTAAAACACACACACATACAGCCTGATTATCCCTAAACCTTTCCCAAACAAGGTAAGTAGGAGGAATAGCATTGCTCTTTACAAAGCATCAACAAGTCCGGTTATAATAAAGTGATAGATCATTCCAAAAATTTTTGTATGTTAACAAACAGCAAACTTTTATGATACCAGCTGTTTAATTTCTTACTTAAGGACTTAGGTAGATAATAAAGCATTTCTAGAAGTTAAGATGGAGTTTTTCTAGGTCCCTCATGAACTCTTCAAGACCTTTTCATTTGTATTAAATCTCTCTTCTTATAGGTACCACCAAATGGGACCTGTGCCATCACTTAACATTATCTTGTCTTACCACTGCAGGATACACCACAGCCGTTAACTGCTTTTGGGGTTTTGCCATCATTACACCACCATTTGCTGTTGATCTGAAATATCCCATAATCAGTGCTTTTGCTTCCAGGATTGTAGTTTGTAACTCATGTGTTATAACGGCTTTCTCCATAGGTCAAACACATTCCTGAAAAAAAATGTATTTTTAGTAATAAACAGCAACATCATATGCCTTATATTTCATAGCACAATTCTATTTTACTAATGATTTGTTTCAGAAGCATAAAGATATATTTTACTTGTAAATATTTTAACACTTGGTGTTGAGGGCCCTTAAGAGAATTCTTTTGTTAGCCAAACATTTGAAAATACTAATGAAATAAGATAACATATTGCAAAAATATTAAAATAGCTGTGTCTTCTATTACTATTACCCTTCCCGTGCTCCCATCCCTAGGTAAGATTGAGCCTAGAGTGGAAAAAGCAGCAGAGTTGGTGAGTCATTAGCAGCAGATGTATATGCTAATGGGAAAATACCTTTATTAGAAAAAGTAAGGATTTTCTAGGAGAAAGAAAATTTCTTATGATACCTAAAGGTGAATTTGGGTATCAAAATAGAATCCAGACAACAAGAATCATAGAATAGGAAAGACTATGTCATCCAGCCAGCCAGCCAGTTGCTCATTCGTTCAAAAATAACTTATGGAGGGGAAATATATGAATTCAATCTGAAAAATACAGTGAGGACGTTGACAAATATGGACTAAAGTACACAGCCACTTTTCCTTAAGGTACATCTTTAATTCTGTGGAAGAAAATGAAAATTAATTAATGGAGAGTTAAAACAATAAGATATATTTTCATGCTGCATTTCAGGGATCCTTATGTAGATATTGATTGAGGGAATTAGGTTCCTACTGTCCCTGTTTTAAGAGTTCAATGTAAGTTTTAAAAAAACTTTGTTTAAAAGCTCAACATCATGGTAGGGGGATTAAAAATGAAAAAAAAAAAAAAAACAAAGCAACACTGCCTACTTAGGCTTGCAGAACACGAGTTCCAAACTGGAAATGAGTAGAGTCAAACACCAAGGGCTTGACAGACCTATCCCAGCTTCTGAAATATATCTTAGAGTCAGCCTTCATGTGCCAGCTGGCAAATTTAGTGGCACTAGAGGAGTATATGGGAATCTGGCATGCTTAGAATGCTATAGAATTTGACCCTCCCATGACTCATTCCTTCACCTGGTACATCTGATTCTAAAGGAAACTTTGATGTTTTTAACCATTGTAAATGTGCAAACCTGCCAAGAAATAAAAAGGCCCATTCACTCAAAGTCTCTTTCTTCTTCCTCTGTTAGTGTCTGTTCCACACCTGGCTAACTGTTTGAAAGGATGAAGAAGAGTTAACTTACAATTTGCCAGGCTGACTCCCTTATAGCCATCCAGTCCATATCTTCTCAGAGTTCTGGCAAGCTCACACCTCTCAAATTTCTTGCCCTGGACAGTGACAGAAAGGAGGAGAAGCCCCAGAATAAGGACAGCCTTCATGTTGACTGAGAAGCCAGACCTCCAGGCTGACCAGGGTGAGCTGGACTTGGTATTTAACATCTTTTCAGTTCCCTCTTCTCTGATCAGTTTGGGGGCTCCACCCTTGGAGACATGTGGAAAGCAGGGACGTTTTATTACTTCACTGACACTAAAAGTTTTGTTCTGTATGTTTGCAGAGGGATATTCTGATGTCCTAAGAGTTAATTGCAAGAAAATAATGAAATATACTGCTCAGGAAGAACTGGGATTAGCACTATTGAATTTGAGCAACTATAAAGGAAAAAAAAAACCCTGAATGAACATTTTACACAACTGAAAATGAGTTCCCATCTTGATTAACATTCACTTGCATGGTGTTGTTTTATATGCTTTCATTATATTGTCTTCATCTTTTTCCTTAAAATTGTATTATATACATTTTTATATATGTATGTATTTATTATATACATTTATGTATTATATACACAAAACAACATGACATGCTCTCTGGTGTTCTGACAGGTATGTAGCACTACACCATGTTGCTCAACCAGATTCCTCTGCCAACTTTTTTGGTGTCTATTACAAATTCTTATTTTATGAATCAGTGTTTTATTATAATAAGTAAGCTCATGTGAACAATATTCCTAACTCCTTTCTGACAATGTCTTATTTCACATTTCCATGTTAGAACATATAATGCAAAAGAACTTAACAGTAAAGTCTACAGAAAGATAACAGAATATGCCACCTAAAAATCTTCCCCTTTAGCACAAGGATTATTTTGAGCTGAAGACAACTGAGAAGAAACAGATCCAAGAAAAATTCTCTGCCCTCCTCCTGTTTTCCTGAAAGCAAAGCATAAATTTGTGCAGATATTAATCACCAACAACCTTGGTGATTATTGACACTTATCAGCCCCAAGACAGCAACAGAGGATTCAACAAAATAACCTTTACTGAGTAGCTAGTATCTTCCATCAGTTTCTAATGTATTTATTGTTCCACAATTTGCCAACCTTGAAGCCTAGCACTGGTTTCCTCTGTCTTGTTGCTACTTTAAAAGTATATTGTTCTTTGGTCAAGATAATCTGTAAGTCCAAGTTCTAACCATGTTTTTAAGTTACTCCCACTAACATTTCTCATAAGTATATATGAGATCTACATGTTAATATACTTGTTTACTTTTCTCTTGTTAATCTTTTGCACAGAACCCCAGCCAAAAACTTAATAAGGTAAAATGAAACAAAAGTTTCCTCCTCTACAGTTTCTAGTGATGAGAATGAGACAGTGAAAGGTTGGAACACTCCACTCTCCCTGGAGACTGCAGTTGAGATATGGGATAACTGACAACAGGCCTGAGAATTTTTACCGTCAGTCTCCCAGCTCTCTGTCTGTAGTGCACAGTCAAAAGAGGAAGATAACAGTTTTTCCTTGTCCCTTTGTGAATTCACACTGGCAGAAGAAAAACATTTGTGAAAATTGATCTTGAATTGGGACTCTTGTGAATTTGGTTTTGGTAATCAACACCTATGGTTATTGATTCTTAGCCTTCCTGAAGGAGTCATGCTTTCCTTTGTCGCTGTCATTTGTCAGAAGAATGAAAAGCCATGAGATGAGAATCTCCATTTGGTTTATGTATTGAGAACTTGGCTTTGTCACCAGTGAGAATACTCCCTCTGGGTCCTGCCACTGGGGGGTGCAGGTTGTCTGTCAGGCTTGCATCAGCAGCTAGCCAGCCAGCTGGGAGCCTGAGACATGAAGTGACAGGCAACACTCTCTTTGTCCAACCATGCCAGCCTTTAGGGGAGTTTGAATAAAGTATCCAAGTCCATAAGAGGCCATAATGGCCTCTACCTTTGTTGCCTGGTTTTGAGGGGAAAACTCTCCTAGTAGTATCATCTTCTGGTAACACAGGTTAGGAGGCCAGTGATTTAAGGTGTCACTTGGTGGGAGATAGAGGTTTCTTTGCTACCTGTGACATGGAAGGTCTTTGCTTTCTTAGGCTTTCTCTGGAGAGGCTCTGCATCTTGAGAGGGCTACATTTCTTAGGGGACACCTCTCATGTCCATGGGTAAGCCCTAATATTGTGTTTTTTTTTTAAATTTATTTATTTTAATTGGAGGCTAATTACTTTACAATATTGTAGTGGTTAACATCAACATGAATCAGCCACGGGTGCACGTGTGTTCCCCATCCAGACCCCCTCTCCCACCTCCCTCCCCATCCCATCCCCCAGGGTCATCACAGTGCACCAGTCCTGAGCACCCTGTCTCATGCATCGAACCTGGACTGGCGATCCGCTTCACATATGATAATATACACGTTTCAACGCTACCCTCTAAAATCATCCCACCCTCACCTTCTCCCACAGAGTCCAAAAGACTGTTCTTTACATCTGTGTCTCTTTTGCTGTCTCACATATAGGGTCATCATTACCATCTTTCTAAATTCCATATATATGTGTTAATATTAGTATTTTTCTTTCTGGCTTACTTCACTCTGTATAATAGGCTCCAGTTTCATCCACCTCATTAGAACTGATCCAAATGCATTCTTTTTATTGACTGAATAATATTCCACTGTATATATGTACCACAGCTTTCTTATCCATTCACCTGCCGATGGGCATCTAGGTTGCTTCCATGTCCTGGCTATTGTAAACAGTGCTGCGATGAACATTGGGGTACATATGTCTCTTTCAATTCTGGTTTCCTTGGTTTGTATGCCCAGCAGTGGGATTGCTGGGTCATATGACAGTTCTATTTCCAGTTTTTTAAGGAATCTCCACACTATTCTCCATAGTGGCTGTACTAGTTTGCATTCCCACTAATATTGGTTTTAAGTCATAAAAAGACTCACTGGTTTGAAGTCAGAACTGAAATACGTATACTGAAGTTTTGTAGTTTTATACCTAAAAGGATTTTTAAATTTTTATCTATTTATGGCTGAACTGGGTCTTCGTTGCTGCATGCAGGCTTTCTCTGGTTGCTGCAAGCAGGGGCTGCTCTCTAGATGTAGGGAGTGAGCATCTCATTGTAGTGGCTTCTCTTGTTACCAAGCATGGGCTCCAGACCCCTGGGTTCAGTTGTTGCAAAGTGTACCCTCAATAGTTGTGGTGCAAAGGCTTAGTTGCCTCTCAGCATGTGGAATTTTCCCAATCAGGGATCAAACCCATGTCCCTTGCATTGGCAGGAGGATTCCTAACTACTGGACCACCAGGGAAGTACCTAAAAGGACTTTTTACAACTAAGTTATTTTATTTTTGGCTGTCCAGGGTCTTCATTGCTGCGCGAGCTTTTCTCTAGTTGTGCAGAGAGGGTGCTACTCTCTAGTGTGTGGGCTTCTCGTTCTCATTGTGGTGGCTTCTCTTGTTTTGGACCACAGGCTCTAGGGCACACGGGCTTCAGTAGTTGGGATTCATGGGCTCAGTAATGCAGGTCCCAGCCTCGAGAGAACAGGCTCAGGCATTGTGGTGCACAGGCTTGGTTGCTCTGGGGCATGTGGGATCATCCTATATCAGGGATTGAACCCGTGTATACTGCACTGGCAGGTGGATTCTTTACCACTGAGCTACCAGCGAAGACTGGTTAAAGGATTTTTCAAAGAGCTCTAATCTGGACAGGTTCAACATTGGGAAAGGAGTTCATCAAGGTTGTATATTGTCACACTGCTTACTTCACTTCTACACAGAGTGCATGTGTGCCTGCATGATAAGTCACTTCACTAGTGTCCAGCTCTTTGCAACCCTGTGGACTGTAGCCCACCAGACTCCCCTATCCATGGGGATTCTCCAGGCAAAAATACTGGAGTGGGTTGCTATGCCCTCATCTAGGGAATCTTCCCGACCCAGGGATAAAACCTGCTTCTCTATGTTTTCTGCATTGGCAGGCGGGTTCTTTACCACTAGTGCCACCTGCAAAGCCCTCTATGTAGAGTACATCATGTGAAATTCTGGACTGGATGAAGCACAAGATGGAATCCAGATTGCTGGGAGAAATATCAATAACCTCAGATACGCAGATGACACCACCCTAATGGCGGAAAGCAAAGAGTAACTAAAGAGCCTCTTGATGAAGGTGAAAGAGGAGAGTGAAAAGCTGACTTAAAACTCAAAATTTTAAAAACTAAGATCATGGCATCTGGTCCCATCACTTCCTGGCAAGTAGATGTGGAAAAAAATGAAACAGTGACAGACTTTATTTACTCCAAAATTACTGTGGACAGTGAGTGCAGTCATGAAATTAAAAGACGCTTGTTCCTTGGGAAAAAAAGCTATGATAAACCTAGACAGCAAGTTCAAAAGCAGAGACATTACTTTGCCAACAAAGGTCCATCCAGTGAGAGCCATGGTTTTTCCAGTGGTCATGTATGGATGTGAGAGTTGGACCATCTGTCTGAAGGCTGAGCACCGAAGAATTGATGCTTTCAAACTGTTGTGCTAGAGAAGATTCTTGAGAGTCCCTTGGACTGTAAGGAGATCAAACCAGTTGATCCTAAAGGAAATCAACCCTGAATATTCACTGGAAGGACTGATGCTGAAGCTGAAGTTTCAATAATTTGGCCACCTGATGCAAAGTGTGGGCTCACTGGAAAAGACCCTGATGCTGGGAAAGATTGAGGGCAGGAGGAGAAGAGGGTGACAGAGAATGAGAGGGTGGGATGGCATCATTGACTCAATGAACATGAGTTTGAGCAAGCTCTGGGAGATGGTGAAGGACAGGGAAGCCTGCTGTGCTCCAGCCATGGGGTCACAAAGAGCTGGACACAACTGAGTGAGCAGCAACAACAACCTTCAACAAATGTCCTCTTGATACCTATAGGAAGATCAGATTGAAGAAAGAGAGGAGAGAGAAAGAAAGAAAAGAGAGAAGTATATATAGAATACTTTGGCTAGTGTGAGAAAAACTAAAACACTTCCTTAACAAGATTAGGATGGGAATATCGGAGAAAAACTTCAAGAATTGCAAATGGTACTCAAGTAGGTATAAAACTTATGTAAATATTGATAGCCAGGAAATAGCTTTGACAAAGGTCCAGAGAATATACAGAAAGGCTTGATAGATTTTCCCTTACTCTGTAAGCAGACCCCATCAGGTCCAGACCCCCCCATATTTGGGGCTGGCACTACCAAATAAAAATTATCGAGCTATATTATCCTACCATCAAAGAAAAGAAAAACATTATAGTACTTATCCTAGATTTCTGTTAATAGGCAAATATGCCCCTGAGTTCCTTCTTAGATAAAACCTACAATTCTTTCTCAGTCCCTTGGAAATGCTGACCTTACCATATCTTTAAAGTGTAAGCATCCAAAGAGATAAATGCTGACTAAAGCAAACATGGGACTGGGGGGAAAAAAAAGAGAGAGAGAGAGAGAGATTTTATAAAAAAAATAAATAAATTGCTATTTGGTATTTCCATAAGCTCTCTTGGCCCTAGATTTTGTTCACAGACTCCATAAGATTATTTATTAAAGACAAGTAAAAATCTTAAAAGTACATTTCCAGAAATACTGGTAAAACACTTCAGCCATCTGAATGGGTAAACTTAATTTGTTCCATCTGCCAGAAACACCATTTAGATCCAGCTCTTCTTTTATAATAATTATAAGAATATAGCTATTCTTTTTGCTTTAATTTACAAACCATAGAAGTTTATTTCTCATAGTTCTGGAGGCTGGAATGTCCAAGGTCAAGGCACTGGCACTGTGGATTCTTCTACAGGTTCTCTTCCTGGTTTGCAGCCAGGGCCTTCTTGCTGTTCCTCACATGGTAGAAGGGTCTCTGTGGGGTCTGTTTTATGAGAACACTAATCCCATTTGTGAAGGCTCCACCTTTATGATCTGAGAACTGCTCAAAGGTCTCATCTCCTAATATATCATCTTTGGGGTTTTAGGATGTCAACATCTGAATTCGGGGGAATACAAACAATATAAATATTCTTATATAAGTTCATCTCAAGGTTCAGTGGTAATGTTTTGAAATTTTTATCTCTAAAAGGGAGTTAGCTTCCTGCCCTAGAAATTTGCTACCAGTTGATAATTGCTTAAATGAATATTCTTATGTTTCAGGATTAGTTCTCAAGAATTTTCAGTGTTCTGGGACTCTGTCAAGTGATCTTAATTAGGAGTTCTGGGTTATTGAAAAAAGGGGGAATCTATTAACAGGTCTTCCTTGACTTACTGTGGGGTTACATTCTGATAACCCATCATAAGTCAGAAATAACATAAGTCAAAAATGCATTCTATACCCCTAACCTACCAAACATCAGAGTTTTGCCTAGCATACCTTAAACCTCCCTGGGACACATTCATTAGCCTACAGTCAGGCAAAATCATCTGACACAAAGTCTGTTTTAGAATTAAGTGTTGAATATGTCATGCAATATTGAATATGCTCTTGAAAGTAGAAGACAGAATGGTTGTCTGGGTACAGAATTGTTTTAAGTATATTGGTTATTTACCCTTGTAAACAAAAGGTAACACTAGCCTGGGAAAAGATCACATTTCAAACTCCAAGGATATTTTCTACTGAATGTGTCAGGGGAAGCACAGTGATTGAAACCACCCTCCCTGGCCAGGCACCATAGTAACCATCTGCATGAGTTGTTTTATGACAGGAGAACCTGATAAGGAATACAGAACTAATAAGCCACCACCAACCAGAAGAGTTCGGGAAAGGTTGAAAGGAGACACCGCGTGTCCGTCCACTTCCCAGAATCCCTCTCGCTAGCATCCATCTTGGCTGAGCGATGCGTGCTCCACCAGGACAGACTCTGAATTAGAATGATTGGCCAAAGAACACCCAGAAACTAATCCCATCACCATAAAACCCAAGACTGCGAGCCACATGGCAGAGCTGTTCTTCTGGGTTCACTTACCCTACTGCTCTCCACCCGGGTGCCCTTTCCCAATAAAATCTCTTGCTTTGTCAGCACATGTGTCTCCTCAGACAATTCATTTCCGAGTGTTAGAAAAAAGCCCTGTTTCGGGCCCTGGAAGGGGTCCCCCTTCCTGCAACAAATGCATACCACTTCCACACCATTGTAAAGTTGAAAAACCATAAGCCATGTTGAAGTGGGCAGACCTTCTGTACTGTAATAGCAAATTCAGACACAGTGCATACCATGTCCCAGGCATTATTCTAAAAAGCTTAATATGTATTAATTCCCTTAACTCCCCTTGAAAAAGGTATTGTCAACATTGGCATTTTACCAATGAAGAAACAGAAATTCACTGAAGTGCAGCAGTTTGCCCACAGCCCTTCTGGAAGCCAGTAAAAGGCCCCCCTGCCTGCCCACCTGCTTTTCCTGTAAGCTCTACCCAACACTTCAGTAAAATACCTATTAAAGGCCCATCAGAGCGCCTCTAACAGAAAGTTGATCTGAAAGCAGGCCAGTTAGTAGAGTTGGGATCTGTGGGAAATGGAAGGACAGGCTTGATGTCAGAGTGCTGTATCATCCTTTTGTTGTTGCTGTTCACTTAGCATTCCATTTAAGGGTCATACTAAGGTACATAGAAGGAGAGGCCTACCTGTGTTTTTGTTTATAGGTTCTCTTGCATGCAAGAAGCTGACAGGGCAGATAATCAAAACTTGTAATCATTGTGCTCATTGTTACTAGGGTAATTCCCTGGCTCCACCAGAAAAATAGCTTCAGGGAGAAGTCACAGTTCCCAGGAGCCACCAAATACTTGCAAAGGCTGGAGTTTTACTTCCTCATCAAGAATGAGCCTCTCCAAAGAAACACAGGAAACTAAGTATGCAAATTCTTGAAAGTATACATTTGCCTGGTGTGAATCACTACTTGCTTAATGAGGTGCTTTGTTAAGAAAACAGCTTTGTATAAGGATGGGGGGAGAAACAGGGACAGGAGGTGGTGGAGATGGTGCTGGAAAGGGATGGGCAGGATAAATAACTGTTAGGGCAAATGTATTAATTATATCTGCAGAGTTTTGGGTTTTTAATTTTTATTGGTTTGGGTGTTTTGGAGGGTTTTTCAGGTTTGGGTGTCATTTTGGTTTGTTTTTTTGGCAGATCTTTCTCTTTAATTCTACAAGGTGAGAATGACCAAGCAGAAGACAGACCTTCTGATCTTAGTGATAGTTTCCAAAGTTACTTGTTACTCACTTGGTGGTTGTTGAACTCTGAAATCTCCTCTTTTATTTTCTGAGAAAGGTGAGAATTCCATTTTTTAAAGTTTGCACACAGAAAACATCAGGATTCTGTAAACTTCATAAGAAGTTGGGTTTTGGCTTTGTGTCTGGCAGAGAGTCCCTTTATCCAGGAGAGTTGGTTTTGATCTTTCTTAGCAACGAGGCTTACCGTGACTGCTCCTCTGTCTTCGGCAGCCACAGGTCTGCTTGTTGCCTGGTGTGTGCACCCTCTCCTCGCCTTAGCCACCCTGTGTGGACGCAGGAGATTAATTAAACCCTGTGCAGTTCCTTTTCTTTCAAGTTCTGCTTGAGAGAACGTTCTGATTTTCAAGTGAGAAAATTTGTTTAAGTGCTAGTCATTCTGGAGCAGCACCCTGAGGTGTCTTGCCACAAGTTGCTGCTGCTACTGCTGCTAAGTCGCTTCAGTCGTGTCCGACTCTGTGCGAGCCCATAGACCGCAGCCCAACAGGCTTCCCCATCCCTGGAATTCTCCAGGCAAGAACACTGGAGTGGGTTGCCATTTCCTTCTCCAATGCATGAAAGTGAAAAGTCAAAGTGAAGTCGCTCAGTCATGTCCGACTCTTAGCGACCCCACGGACTGCAGCCTACCAGGCTCCTCCATTCATGGGATTTTCCAGGCAAGAGTACTGGAGTGGGGTGCCATTGCCTTCTCCGCGCCACAAGTTAGAATCCTTGAATTATGGGCGGGGAGGTGATACCTTAAATTCAAATCTTTTTCTTGCATGTGTGATCTCTCAAGGAAAATGTTCTAAGTCCATGCCTTATAGGTAAAACTGAGCATGTCATTAGATGATGGAGGCTTAATAAAAAATGGAGGCTTCTCTTTTGGCTCAGTGGTAAAGAATTAGCCTGCCAATGCAGGAGATGCAGGTTCGACCCCTGGGTCAGGAAGATTGCCTGGAGAAGGAAATGGCAGCCCACTCCAGTGTTCTTGAGTGGGAAATCCCACAGACAGAGGAGCCTGGTCATGGGGTCATGAAAGAGTCAGACATCTGGGTTGCTTCCATGTCCTGGCTATTATAAACAGTGCTGCGATGAACATTGGAGTACACGTGTCTCTTTCCCTTCTGGTTTCCTCAGTGTGTATGCCCAGCAGTGGGATTGCTGCATCAGATGTCCATCAGCAGATGAATGGATAAGAAAGCTGTGGTACATATACACAATGGAGTATTACTCAGCCATTAAAAAGAATACATTTGAATCAGTTCTAATGAGGTGGATGAAACTGGAGCCTATTATACAGAGTGAAGTAAGCCATAAAGAAAAACACCAATACAGTATACTAACGCATATATATGGAATTTAGAAAGATGGTAACAATAACCCTGTGTACGAGACAGCAAAAGAGACACTGATGTATAGAACAGTCTTATGGACTCTGTGGGAGAGGGAGAGGGTGGGAAGATTTGGGAGAATGGCATTGAAACATGTAAAATATCATGTATGAAACGAGTTGCCAGTCCAGGTTCAATGCATGATACTGGATGCTTGGGGCTAGTGCACTGGGACGACGCAGAGGGATGGTATGGGGAGGGAGGAGGGAGGAGGGTTCAGGATGGGGAACACATGTATACCTGTGGCGGATTCATTTTGATATTTGGCAAAACTAATACAATTTTGTAAAGGTTAAAAATAAAAAAAAATAAATAAATAAAAAATAAAAATTGAAAAAAAAAAAAAAAGAAAGAGTCAGACATGACTTAGTGACTATAACAACAGCAACAATGAAAGATGCTTGTCTGAGAATTTACACGGCAGGCTTAGAAATCCAGGAACTTGACTGGCATCCTTCAGAAAAGCCCAAGCCTCATTGCCTTTTTCCAGATAAATTTTCTGCAGGCGTTTGTGTGTTTGGGAAGGGTAAGTGCTTCAAGGAAGACAGGGAGCTAGCATGCAGGGTGTGGGTGAGGCCGGGAATGGTGTTCCTGTCCCTTGTGTCATGCCTGGGTCATCTTCGTGCCACCCTCCACCCCGGATTGCTTTTCAAATTTCTGTTGTTTTGCAAGCGAGGCAAGCCAAGCAGAGGCACTGTAGTTCTTGGGGGATAAGTTGTTATGAAGCTCATAGTTGGGAAAGGATGGTGTTTAAGATCTGTTAGATCTTATTTTAAGACAAAACAGAGGCAATTACTCTATTTCTTTATGGACCACCTGCAGAACTACTGGAGGTACTGACTTTTAAAAAGAAGAGTTTTCTATACCCCCCACCAAAGTTGATATTAAGCCCTGAGAATCTGCTACTTTAATAGGCACTCCATGTTTTTTCAAATATTAACTGTAAATCTTAGAGCTTTGCAGAGTATTTCATAGACTGAAGGGATATATCCATGTGCACAGTTCTCTCTCTTTAAAAAAATTACTTCCACACTGAGAGTAATGGCCAGCCTGCAAAGAGACTCCCTATCCTGCCTCACTTAGCCCTGGAAAGGATTCAGTTCAGTTCAGTCGCTCAGTCGTGTCCGACTCTTTGCGAACCTATGGACTGCAGCACGCCAGGCCTCCCTGTCCATCACCAAGTCCTGGAGTCTACTCAAATTCATGTCCACTGAGTCAGTGATGCCATCCAACCATCTCGTCTTCTGTCCTCCCCTTCTCCCCCTGCCTTCAATCTTTCCCAACATCAGGATCTTTACAAAGGAGTCCATTCTTCCAATCAGGTGGCCAAAGTATTGGAGTTTCAGCTTCAGCATCAGTCCTTCCATTGAATATTCGGGAATGATTTCCTTTAGGATGGACTGGTTGGATCTCCTTGCAGTTCAAGGGACTCTCAAGGATCTTCTCCAACCCCACAGTTCAAAGCATCAATTCTTTGGCCCTCAGCTTTCTTTAACTCTCACATCCATACATGATTACTGGAGGACCTTTGTTGGCAAAGTAATGTCTCTGCTTCTTAATATGCTGTCTAGGTTAGTCATAGCTTTTCTTCCAAAGAGCAAGTGTCTTTTAATTTCATGGCTTCAGTCGCCATCTGCACTGATTTTGGAGCCACAAAAATATAAAGTCTGACACTGTTTCCACTGTTTCCCCATCAATTTGCCATGAAGTGATGGGACTAGAAGCCATAATCTTAGTTTTCTGAATGTTGAGTTTTAACCCAACTGTTTCACTCTCCTCTTTCACTTTCATCAAGAAGCTCTTTAGTTCTATGCTTTCTGCCAGAAGGGTGGTGTCATCTGCATATCTGAGGTTATTGATATTTCTCCCAGCCATCTCGATTCCAGCTTGTGCTTCATTCCAGCGTTTCTCATGATGTACTCTGCATATAAGTTAAATAAGCAGGGTGACAATATACAGCCTTGACATACTCCTTTTCCTATTTGGAACCAGTCTGTTGTTCCATGTCCAGTTCTAACTGTTGCTTCCTGACCTGCATACAGATTTCTTAACAGGCAGGTCAGGTGGTCTTGTATTCCCATCTCTTTCAGAATTTTCCACAGTTTATTGTGATCCACATAGTCAAAGGCTTTGGCATAGTCAATAAAGCAGAAATAGATGTTTTTCTGGAACTCTCTTGCCTTTTTGATGATAGTTCTATATATATGTTACCCTGTGCCCCCACCATGGCTAACTGGATTTTAGTTAGACCTGGGATACAAGTTTGTTGATCAATTAGAGTTTCTTAAAATTTAAAGTAAATAAACAAAGCAATTGTCATTAGTCTATGATGAGTACTCATAAACCAGGGGACTGAATGCACCAATGAGTCATGTATCAGGGGCAGAGAGGCTGCAGACAAATTTAGCCTCTACCACTGGGCAGCTTTGCCCTGTCCAGGTACCTGCAATTGGATAGGTTTGGGCAAAAGGTTTGTCCCAGTTTCTCTTGGTAAACCAGGTTTGGTCATTATATTAGTCACACATTGCCAAAGTTAGTTACAAACTTTTTTTTTTTTTTTTCCTGTGATGATGTTAAACATGTACTTTAAACAAATTTAAATGTGCAATAGAGTAACTATAGTCACTGTGCTGTACTTCATATTCCCATGACTTGTTTTGTAACTGGAAGTTAGTACTTTTGGACCTTCTTCACCTTTTCTCCCACTGCCCACCGCCTTCCCCCACTTCTGGCAACCATCCATCTGTTCTCCATATCTATGAGCTTGGTTTTCTTTCCTGTTGTTGCTGTTTTGTTTGTTTATTTATCCCACGCTGGGTCTTTGTTGTAGCCCTTGGGATCTTTGATCTTCACTGGGGCATGTGGGATCTTTAGTTGCAACACTTGGGATATTTTTTTTCTTCAGTTGCATCTTTGGGATCTAGTTCTCTGACCAAAGCTCAAACCTGGGCTCCATGCAGTGGGATTGTGGAGTGTTAATCACTCCACAACAAGGAAGTTCCTGTTGGTTCACAAAGTGGAAGAGGAACTTTCAGAGTTCAACAGGCACCAAGTGAGTAAAAAGTGACTTTGGAAACTAAGATCAGAAAGTCTGTCCTCTACCTGGACATTCTCATCTTGTAGAATTAAAAGAAAGATCTGCCAAAAAAAACAAGCCAAAATGAAACCAAAACCAAAAAAGCAACAAAAATTTAAAAACCACAAAACCCTGCAGATGGAATTAATACTGTTCGGTAGGTAGAATAAGGAAAAGGAGTCCAAAATGGCGGTGGCTAAAAGACAAAGAAAGAAAAAGCCCGCGAAAATAGAACAAAAGAAGGTCCAAGGACCGGAGTGAGGACCTCAGGTAAAACAATCAACACTCCTGGCTGGCTCAGTTTACATAGGACAGGCCCAGGGAGACACAAACATATAAAAAGAGGAGCCAAAGCTAGCTCTCTCTCTCTCTCTCTCTCTCTCTCTTCTGCGCGCTGGGGTGCTCTTCTTTTTTCGTCTTTGGATCGACGTGCCCACACGCCTTAAAGATGGATTTTTCTGCTATCTTCTATATAAAATAAAGCTGTTTAACACTGATTTGTCTAAAAGCTATAACATGGTCCTTTCGAGACCTGAGAGCTATAACACGGTCTATCCAAGACCTGAGAGCTGTGACACGCCGAGGGGGCTTTAATGTCCGTCACTCCAAATCTTTGTTGTGATGAGACAAAGAACCAAGGAGCATACACTCTTGTGACAATACATTTCTCCTGACAGTTATTTAACCTTTCCACTCCTTTCCAGCACCATCTCCACCACCACCCTCTGGCCACATTTCTCCCCCCATTCATAGTCAAAGCTGTTTTCTTAACTCAGCTAGTAGTGATTCATTCCAGACAGTGTATACTTTCAAGAGTTTGCATACTTAGCTTCCCATGTTTCTTTAGAGAGGCTCATTCTTGATGATGAAGTAAAACTCCAGCCTTCGCAAGTATTTGGTGGCTCCTGGGAACTGTGACTTCTCCCTGAAGCTATTTTTCTGGTGGACCCAGGAAATTACCTTAGTAACAATGAGCACAATGAACACATGGTTTGATTATCTGCCCTGTCAGTTTCTCGCATGAAAAAAAAAAGGAATAAACAAAAACACAGGTAGGCCTCTCCTTGTGTGTAGCTTAGAATAATCACTTGAATGGAATGCTAAGTGAACAGCAACAATAAAAGGAGATCTGATAGAGCACTCTGACATCAAGCTTGTACTTCCATTTCCCACAGATTCCAACTGCTTTCTGATGAACTGCCCATTAGAGGCATTCTGATGGGCCCTTCAGTTCAGTCAGTTCAGTCGCTCAGTCACGTCCGACTCTTTGCAACCCCATGAATCGCAGCACGCCAGGCCTCCCTGTCCATCACCAACTCCCGGAGTTCACTCAGACTCATGTCCATTGAGTCAGTGATGCCATACAGCCATCTCATCCTCTGTTGTCCCCTTCTCCTCCTGCCTCCAATCCCTCCCAGCATCAGAGTCTTTTCCAATGAGTCAACTCTTTGCATGAGGTGGCCAAAGCACTGGAGTTTCAGCTTTAGCATCATTCCTTCCAAGGAAATCCGAGGGCTGATCTCCTTCAGAATGGCCTGGTTGGATCTCCTTCTAGTCCAAGGGACTCCCAAGAGTCTTCTCCATCACCACAGTTCAAAAGCATCAATTCTTCGGTGCTCAGCCTTCTTCACAGTCCAACTCTCACATCCATGCATGACCACTGGGAGAACAATAGCCTTGACTAGATGAACCTTTGTTGGCAAAGTAATGTCTCTGCTTAGTCATAACTTTCCTTCCAAGGAGTAAGCGTCTTTTAATTTCATGGCTGCAGTCACCATCTGCAGTGATTTTGGAGCCCAAAAAAATAAAGTCTGACACTGTTTCCACTCTTTCCCCATCTATTTCCCATGAAGTGATGGGACCAGATGCCATGATCTTCGTTTTCTGGATGTTGAGCTTTAAGCCAACTTTTTCCTTCTCCTCTTTCACTTTCATCAAGAAGCTTTTTAGTTCCTCTTCACTTTTTGCCATAAGGGTGGTGTCATCTGCATATCTGAGGTTATTGATAATTCTCCCGGCAATCTTGATTCCAGTTTGTGCTTCTTCCAGACCAGCGTTTCTCATGATGTACTCTGCATAGAAGTTAAATAAGCAGGGTGACAATATACAGCCTTGACGTACTCCTTTTCCTATTTGGAACCAGTCTGTTGTTCCATGTCCAGATGGGCCCTTATTAGGCAGTTTTACTGAAGTGTTGGGTAGAGCTTACAGGAAAAGCAGGTGGACAGGCAGGGAGGCCTTTTACTCACTCCCAGAGGGGCTGTGGGCAAACTGCTGGACTTCTGTGAATTTCTGTTTCCTCATCTGTAAAATGCCAATGTTGACAATACCTTTTCAAGGGGAGTTAAGTGATTTAATACATACAAATAATGCCTGGAACATGGCAGGCACTGTGTCTGTATTTGCTGTTACAGTACAGGAGGTCCGCAACTTCAATGGCTAAAGGTTTTTCAGCTTTACAATGGTGTAAAAGTGGTATGCATTCAGTAGAAAATATACTTGGAATTTGAAATGTAATCTTGTTCTGGGCTAGTATATATTTTGTTTACAAAGGTAAACAACCAATATACTTAAAACAATTCTGTACCCAGACAACCATTCTGTCTTCCTCTTTCAGGAGCGTATTCAATATATTACATCAGATATTCAACACTTTATTCTAAAATAGGCTTTGTTGCCCAACCGTAGGCTAATGTATGTGTCCCAGGGAGGTTTGAGTTATGATAGTCAGAACTGTGATATTTGGTAGGTTAGGTGTATGGAATGCATTTTTTTATTTACATTATCTAACTTATGATGGGTTTATCAGAATGTTACCCAACTGTAAATCAAGGAAGATTTGTATATAGACTCCCCTCTTCTTTCAGAAACACAAAACTCCTGATAAAAATCACCTGGCAGAGGCCCAGAGCAGTGTAAACTCATGAGAACTAATATTGAACCATAAGAATATTCATTTAAACAACAGCATCACTGGGTGGCTCAGAGGGTAAAGAATCCACCTGAAATGCGGGAGACCTGGGTTCGATCCCTGGGTTGGGAAGATCCCCTGCAGGAGGGCATGGCAACCCACTCCAGTATTCTTGCCTGAAGAATCCCCTGGACAGAGAAGCACGGCAGGCCTTAGTGTATGGGGTTGCAAGTCAGACACGACTGAGCAACTCAGCACAGTAAATTCCTAGGGCAAGAAGCTAACTCCCTTCAAATGATTAAAAATTCTAAAACATTCCCCCTGCACTTTGGTTGGAAGTTATAAAAGAATAGTTTTATAAAAGAATATAAGGGAATAGTTACATTCTTATAACTATTAAGCAAGAATTTGTTGCTATTGTTCAGTCACTAATTTGTGTCCAACTGTTTGCTACCCCAAAGACTGTAACCTGCCCAGCTCCTCTGTCCATATAGTTTTGGCAAGAATAATAGAGTGAGTTGCCATTTCCTTCTCTAGGTAAGCAAGAATCAGTTCAGTTCAGTTTAATCACTCAGTCGTTTCCGACTCTTTGCGACCCCATGAATAGCAGCACTCCAGGCCTCCCTGTCTATCACCAACTTCCAGAGTTCACCCAAACTCATGTGCATCGAGTTGGTGATGCCATCCAGCCATCTCATCCTCTGTCGTCCCCTTCTCCTCCTGCCCCCAATCCCTCCCAGCATCAGAGTCTTTTCCAATGAGTCAACTCTTTGTATGAGGTGGCCAAAGTACTGGAGTTTCAACTTCAGCATCAGTCCTTCCATTGAACACCCAGGACTGGTCTCCTTTAGAATGGACTGGGTGGATCTCCTTGCAGTCCAAGGGACTCTAAAGAGTCTTCTCCAACACCACAGTTCAAAGCATCAATTCTTCAGCACTCAGCTTTCTTCACAGTCCAACTCCCACATCCATACATGACTACTGGAAAAACCATAGCCTTGACTAGACAGACCTTTGTTGGCAAAGTAATATCTCTGCTTTTGAATATGCTATCTAGGTTGGTCATAACTTTCCTTCCAAGGAGTAAGTGTCTTTTAATTTCATGCCTGCAATCACCATCTGCAGTGATTTTGGAGCCCCCAAAAATGAAGTGTGACACTGTTTCCACTGTTTCCCCATCTATTTCCCATGAACTGATGAGACCGGATGCCATGATCTTAGTTTTCTGAATGTTGAGACTTAAGCCAACTTTTTCCCTCTCCTCTTTCACTTTCATTAAGAGGCTTTTTAGTTCCTCTTCACTTTCTGCCATAAGGATGGTATCATCTGCATATCTGAGGTTATTGATATTTCTCCCGGCAACCTTGACTCCAGCTTGTCTTCTTCCAGCCCAGTGTGTCTCATGATGTACTCTGCATATAAGTTAAATAAGCAGGGTGACAATATACAGCCTTGACGTACTCCTTTTCCTATTTGGAATCAATCTGTTGTTCCATGTCCAGTTCTAATTGTTGCTTCCTGACCTGCATACAGGTTTCTCAAGAGGCAGGTCAGGTGGTCTGGTATTCCTATCTCTTTCAGAATTTTCCACAGTTGATTGTGAGCCACATAGTCAAAGGCTTTGGCATAGTCAATAAAGCAGAAATAGATGCTTTTCTGGAACTTTCTTGCTTTTTCAATGATCCAGAAGATGTTGGCAATTTGATCTCTGGTTCCTCTGCCTTTTCTAAAACCAGCTTGAACATCTGAAAGTTCACGGTTCACATCCTGTTGAAGCCTGGCTTGGAGAATTTTGAGCATTACTTTACTAGCGTGTGAGATGAGTGCAATTGTGTGGTAGTTTGAGCATTCTTTGGCATTGCCTTTCTTTGGGATTGGAATGAAAACTGACCTTTTCCAGTCCTGTGGCCTCTGCTGAGTTTTCCAAATTTGCTGGCATATTGAGTGCAGCACTTTCACAGCATCATCTTTCAGGATTTGAAATAGCTCAACTGGAATTCCATCACCTCCACTAGGTTTGTTCATAGTGATGCTTCCTAAGGCCCACTTGACTTCACATTCCAGGATGAGACTGTGGCTCAGATCATGAACTCCTTATTGCCAAATTCAGACTTAAATTAAGAAAGTAGGGAAAAACCACTAGCCCATTCAGGTATGACCTAAATCAAATCCCTTATGATTATACAGTGGAAGTGAGAAGTAGATTTAAGGGATTGGGTCTGATAGACAGAGTGTCCTTCTTTTAAGGGATTCCTGCCCACAGTAGTAGATATAGTGGTCATCTGAGTTAAATTCACCCATTCCGGTCCATTTTAGTTCACTGATTCCTAGAATGTCAACATTGACTCTTGCCATCTCCTGTTTGACCACTTCCAATTTGCCTTGATTCATGGACCTGACATTCCAGGTTCATCTGCAATATTGCTCTCTACAGCATTGGACCTTGCTTCTATCACCAGTCACACCCACAACTGGGTATTGTTTTGCTTTGGCTCCATCCCTTCATTCTCCCTGGAGTTATTTCTCCACTGATCTCCTGTAGCATATTGGGTACCTACCGACCTGGGGAGTTCCTCTTTCAGTATCCTATCATTTTGCCTCTTCATACTGTTCATGGGGTTCTCAAGGCAAGAATACTGAAGTGGTTTGCCATTCCCTTCTCCAGTGGACCACATTCTGTCAGACCTCTCCACCATGACCCGCCCGTCTTGCATGGCCCCACACGGCATGGCTTAGCTTCATTGAGTTAGACAAGACTGTGGTCCATGTGGTCAGATTGGATAGTTTTCTGTGGTTATGATTTCAGTGTGTCTGCCCTCTGATGCCCTCTCTCAACACCTACCATCTCACTTGGAATGTGAAGACAAAAGAGTCCAAAATGCAGTACTTGGATGCAATCTCAAAAACGACAGAATGATCTGTGTTTGTTTCCAAGGCAAATCATTCAATACCACAGTGATCCAAGCCTATGCCCCAACCAGTAACGCTGAAGAAGCTGAAGTTGAATGGTTCTGTGAAGACCTACAAGACCTTTTAGAACTAACACCCAAAAAAGATGTCCTTTTCATTCTAGGGGACTGGAATGCGAAAGTAGGAAGTCAAGAAACACCTGGGGTAACAGGCAAATTTGGCCTTGCAATATGGAATGAAGCAGGGCAAAGACTAATAGAGTTTTGCCAAGAGAACGCACTGGTCATAGCAAACAGCCTCTTGTAATGAGGCCTTACAAATAGCTGTTTAAAGAAGGGAAGAGAAAAGCAAAGGAGAAAAGGAAAGATACTCCAATTTGAATGCAGAGTTCCAAAGAATAGCAAGGAGAGATACGAAAGCCTTCCTCTGTGGTCAGTGCAAAGAAATAGAGGAAAACAACAGAATGGGAAAGACTAGAGATCTCTTCAAGAAAATTAGAGATACCAAGGGAACATTTCATGCAAAGAAGGGCTCGATAAAGGACAGAAATGGTATGGACCAAACAGAAGCAGAAGATATTAAGAAAAGGTGGTAAGAATACACAGAAGAACTGAACAAAAAATATCTTCATGACCCAGATAATCATGATGGTGTGATCACTCACCTAGAGCCAAACAAGCAAGAATAGTTGGATATAAATGGTGTTTCTGGCAGATGGAACAAGTTAAGTTTACCCACTCAGATGGCTGAAGCCTTTTACCAATATTTGTGGGAAGACATTTTAAGGTTTTTACTTGCCTGTTTTTAACTTTTATTTTTAAATGGGGGAAAATTGCTTTACAATGTTGTGTTGGTTTCTGATGTATAACAAAACAAATCAACCATAATTATACATGTATCATCTCCCTCTTGAACTCAGAATTATTCTTCTCCACAGAAATTTTTAGTAAAAGGTGAAAGATTTATATGATAGAAAGAGAAGCAGAATATTACTTGCCTTTAATAGATGACCTTATGGGGGCTGTGGATAAAATTTGTGGCAGTTATGGAAGTTACAGAAATATCAAGTAGCAGTTTGCTTTTTAAAATCTCTCTCTCTCTCTCTTTTTTTTTTTTTCCAGTCCCAAGCAAGGGTGCTTTAGCCAACCATTTGGATGCTCCATTTCAAAGATATGATAAGATCAGTATTTCCAAGGGACTAAGAATCATAAGTTTTATCTAAGGAGGAAGTCAGGAACATATTTGCCTGTTATCAGATTTCTGGATAAGTACTATAATCTTTTTTATTTTCTTTAATAGTCTGTAGATTAGTTCAATATTTTGTGTGTGTGAAGTGCCGTCCCCAAATACACAAAGATCTGGGCCTGGTGGTGTCTGTTTAGAGAGTAAGGGACAATAAATCAGGCCTTTCTGTACATTTCCTGGACCTCTGTCAAAGCAGTTTCCTGGCTATCAATATTTACATAAGTTTTATACTTGCTGTGTGCCATCTGTAGTTCTTGACATTTGTTCTCTGATCTTCCCCTCTTAATCTTGTAGAAACAATAAAAGCCCCTTATAATGTCTTTATAAAGACAAACTTTCCTGAGACCCAGTGTGGTTAGTTAGACGAAGAAAATGTTGCCTGTTACTTCATGTCTTAGGGTCCTAACTAGTTACTGAGGCAAGCCTGACAGACAACCTGCACCCCTCAAGTGGCAAAAATGAGAGGGAATATTCTCACTGGTTACAAAAGTTCTCAGTACATAAAACAAGACAAATAGAGATTCTTGTTTTAACGTTTTTCATTCCTATGACAAATGAGAGAGACAAAGGAAAGCGTGACTCTGTCTGGGAGGCTAAGAATCAATAACCATAGGTGTTGATGGCCAAAACCAAATTCACAAGAGGCATGATTCAAGATCTATTTTCACAAATATTTTTCTCCTGCCAGTGTGAATTTGGAAAGGAACAGAGAAGTAGAAATTTTTATCCTCCTCTCTTGAATGCACTACAGACAGAGAGCTGGGAGACTGACATGGTAAGAATTCTTAGCTTCTGCTGGTCTGTTGTCGATTATTCCATATCTCAACTGCAGTTTGAGGCAAGAGGAGTGTTCTAGCCTTTCCCTGTCCATCCTCATCACTAGAAACTGTACAGGAAGAAACGTGTTTCCTTTTGCTATTTTAAGGTTTTTGTTTGGGTCTCTGTAACAAAAGATTAACAAGAGAAAAGTAAACAAGTCCATTAACATGTACATCTCATTTATACTTATGAGAAATGCTAGTAGACATAACTCAAAAACATGGCTAGAACTTAGACTTACAGATTATCTTAACCAAAGAACAAGATACTTTTAGAGTAGTAACAAGACAGAGGAAAAGAATACTAGGCTTCAAGGCTGGCAGATTGTGGGATGATAATAAAAACATTAAAAACTAATACTCAGTAAAGGTTGTTTTATTGAGTCTTCTGGTGCTGTCTTGGGGCTGATAAGAGTCAAGGGTTGTTGGTGACTAATATCTGCACAAATTTATGTTCTGCTTTCAGGAAACTAGGGGGAGGGCAGAGAATTTTTTTTGGATTTGCTTCTTTTCAATTGCCTCAGCTCAAAATAATCCTTGTGCCAAAGAGGAAGATTTTGGGGTGGCATATATGGTTATCCTTCTGTAAGTTTTACTGTTAAGTTATTTTGTTTTACAATGATCCTTTATGTTCTAACATGGAAATGTGAAGTAAGGCATTGTCAGAAAGGAGTTAGGAATGTTGTTCACATGAGCAGTCTGCTTGAACAACATGGTGTGGTGCTGCATACTTATCAGAACACCAGGCAGTATGTCATGTTGTTCTGTGGAAAATATATATATAAATAATTTTACGTGAAAAGACAACATAGTGAAAGCACATAAAGAAATTTAATGACATTTTAGAGTTCATTTTCAGTTGGATAAAATATTCATTCAGTAATCTTTTTTTTTATAGTTACTCAAATTTGTAATAAAATAAGAGGAAGTTCTTCTTTGGGCTATAGTGCTAATTCCAGTTCTTCCTGAACAAGGTCATTAAGCAATCTCATTTTATTATTTTCTTGCCAGTTAATACTTAGGATATCAGCATATTCCTTTAAACATAAGGAAGAAAACTTTGGTCAGTGGACCAAAAACAGGCCCTGCTTTCCACATGTCACCAAGGGTGGAGCCCCCAAACTGATCAGAGAAGAGGGAAGTGAAAAGATTTTAAATACCAAGTCCAGCCTGGATATCTGGTTTGTCCGTCAACATGCAGGCTCTCCTTAATCTGGGGCTTCTCCTCCTTTCTGTCACTGTTCAGGGCAAGAAATTTCAGAAGTGTGAGCTTGCCAGAACTCTGAAAAGACTTGGATTAGATGGCTATAAGGGCGTCAGCCTGGCAAAGTGTAAGTTAACTATTCCTCCTTTCAAATTGTGAGCCAGGTGTAGAACAGATACTAATAGTGGATGAATAATAAAGGATATTGTGTGAATGGACTTTTCTTATTTCTTTGAGGTTTTGTACATTCACAGTGGTCAAAACATCAATGGTTCCTTTAGAATCAGATGTACCAGGTGAAGGACTGAGGCATGGGAGGGTCAAATTCTATACCATTCTAAGCATGTCAGGTACCACTATACTCTAGAGCCACTGAATTTGCCAGCTGGCATGTGGAGGCTGACTATAAGATATATTTTAGCACCTGGGATATGCCTGTCAAGCCCTTGGTATTTGACTTTAGCCATTTCCAGTTTGGAACTTGAGTTCTGCAAGCCTGAGTAAGGCAGTGTTTTTCACATTTTTAATGCCCCTACCATGATGTTGGGCAAAGTTTTTTTTTTATTTCATTGAACTCTTAAAATAGGGACAAAAGGAACCTATTTCCCCTCACTCAATATCTATATAAGGATCCCTGAAATGCAGTATGAAATGACATTTTATTATTCTGACTCTAGTTGATGAATTATTTTTCATTTTCTCCCACAAAATTCAAGATGTGTCCTAAGGAAAAGTGACTGTGTATTTTGGTCCATATTTGTCAGTCATCACTGTATTTTTCAGAGTGAATTCAGACATTTCTCCTCCATAACTATTTTTAAATGAATGAGTAACTGGCTAGAAGGATGGATGGATGACATAGTCTTTCCTATTCTATGACTCTTTTCAGGATTCTAATTTGATATCCAAATTCAACTTTAGGTATCATAAGAAATTTTTTTTTCTCCCAGAAAAAAATACTTAAAAATTTTTTTTCCTAATAAAAGTATTTTTCCATTAGCATATGCATATGCCACTAACAGGGCTTTCCAGATGGCTCAGTAAAAAGAAACCATCTGCTGATGCAAGAGAAGCAAGAGACGTGGATTCGAGACCTGGGTTGAGAGGAGGGCATGGCCACCCACTCCAGTATTCTTGTGTGGAAAATCCCATGGACAGAAGAGCCTGGCGGGCTACAGTCCATGGGGTTGCAAAGAGTCAGACACCACTGAAGCATCTTCTCTCACACATATACCGCTAATGACAAAATCTACTCAATAACTCTGTTGATTTTTCTATTCTAGGCTGACTCTTACATGAGTGATGGGAGCAGGGGAAGGGTAATAACTATAGAGGAAACATCTATTTTAATATTTTAAAATATGTTACTTGTTTCATTGGTATAAACAAATGTTTTGCTAACAAAAGAATTCTCTTAAGGGCCCTTTAACACGAAAGTTTTAAAATATTTTACAAGTAAAACACATCTTTATACTTATAAAATAAGTTGTTAGTAAAGTAGAATTAAATAGAACGAATTATGCTGTGAAGTATAAGTTATGTCGTGTTGCTGTTTATTACTAATTTTTTTTTCAGGGATGTGTTTGGCCAGTTGGGAAAGAAATTACAACACATGTGCTACAAACTACAATCGTGGAGACAAAAGCAGTGATTATGGGATATTTCAAATCAATAGCCGTAGATGGTGTAATGATGGCAAAACCCCAAGAGCAGTTAATGCCTGTCATATACACTGCAGCGGTAAGACAGGATAATGTGGAGTGATGGCACAGGACTCACCTGGTTATACCTGTTGGGTTAGTCAAGCTTTTCCATAAACATCTTATGGGAAAACTGGAACGATACTTTAGGTCAAGATTTAATAGAAATAAAAAGGTCTTGAAGGGCTCATCAGGGACCTAAAAAAACTCCGTCTTAATTTCTAGAAGCTCTTTACTTTGCTCCTCATAATTCCTTAAGTTAGAAATTAAAGAGCTGGTATCATAAAACTTTGCTGTTTGCTAACATACAAGAGTTTCTGGAGTGACCTATCACTTCATCATAACTGGACATGTTGGTGCTTTGTAAAGAACAATGTCATTCCTCCTACTTTCCTTGTTTGTAGAGGTTTAGGGATGATTTGGTTGTGTGGGAGTTTGTTTGTTGTTTTTCAATGTACCCTCCTTTATTAAAAAACAAAAGTATTAGTGGTTAACCAAAAAAGAGGAATATGTGTGGTCTTTTTAAAATATAACTTTTACTTTTTATTGTGAAATGTTTTAAATATTTGGAAAATTAGAAACATTAGCATAATAAACATCAATATGCTCATCGTGTACTTTTACAGTTATTTACATTTTGTCATATTTACTTCTTTTATGTATATCATATATATGGGATTGTTTGCTGAGTGATTTTAAACTGATTTAGAAACATTATGACATTTCATTTCTAAATTCTTTGGTTTGCATCTTCAAAAACTCCTGTGCCTATATAAGTATAATCATTCTAACAGGCTAATTTACAGATTTGTGTAAATGGGGTGAAAAAATATTCTATTGAGTTCCTTTTAAAGTAGAGATAACATATGAATCTTTACTGCATAAACTATTGAAGAAATATTGCAAAACTGATAGTTATATTTTTAAATATTCAAAGTCCTAATAAAAAGATTAGCCTTTAGAATATTATTTTGTATCCAGTTAATTTATTTTATACAAATATTTTACATTATAGAATAACCTGTGATCTTTGAATAGAAATTCTTACTACCAAGAGATGCATGAACACTGGTAACTTTTGGTATCCATATCTTCTTTCAGAATCTACATCACTCATGTAAATGAATTAAAGCTATATTATGCACATTTGTATCCACAAGCAATGTGCTTCAACATAAAAGAAATTGTACTAAATTTACAGCTTTACAGTTTGCTCTTTATTTCACAAACTATTTTTGTTAACAAATACCCATCTTTATTATTTTTTAAGATGAATAGAGTTATACTGTGTAGATATTCTGTAATTTATCAATCCACTCCTTTTTTGACATCTGTTTGTTTATTTTTGGCCATGTGAAGTCTCAGTTGCCACAGGCAGGATCTTCATTGTGCCAGGCAGGCTTCTCTCCAGTTGGGATGTGCAGGCTTAGCTGCCCTGCAGCATTTGACATCTTCCTTCCCCCACCAGGGATTGAACCAGCATCCCCTGCACTGGAAGGTGCACTCTTAACCACTGGGCCACCAGGGAGTCCCTCAGTCTATCTCTCAGGGTTAAGCACTTAGGCTGCTTCCATTTTCTCCTTTTATATTAACTGCTATGAAACATCTTATACACACATCTTTGGGTACATACCATGATTTTTTTATGATAAATTTCCATTAGAATTGCTAAGTAAAAAACTCTAGACCTGTTTCTGCTTGTTTGTTTTGTTTTTACACTGCCTAGTAAAAAGAGTCCCTTGTATCACATTAATTAATAGTTCCTGAACATCCACTGACTTTGGTAAATGAGAAACAGAATGCTTTATTTCATACCAAAGGAGATGGAATGAAGAAAGAGTTTCCCTCCAACATTCACACAGATACACGGACTCTTAAAAAATAGTATTAGTTGTTCTTTCCTCAGCCTAAGAGAAAGCTGACTTAACCTAAACTTAAAATGAAATTTCTATATTGTTTTCACTTCTCATCACTTCTTTTCCAGCTTTGCTGAAAGATGACATCACTCAAGCTGTAGCAAGTGCAAAGAAGGTTTCAGTGATCCACAAGGTGTTAGAGCATGGTATGTTTTTTTTCCCTTCCAGTTTTACTGAGATGTAATTGACATATAGCGCTATAAAAGTTCAGGGTGTACAGCATAGTGATTTGATTTATAGTCATCATGAAATGATTATCACAATAAGTTTAGTAAGCACAGATTATCTCATATGGATACAAAATTAGAGAAATAGAAGAAAAAAATTCTGTGTGGGATGAAAAGTCTTAAAATTTACTCTCAGCATCCTTTATATACATATAACATATAGCAGTGTTAATTATATTTATCATGTTGTATATTGTATTGTTGTTGTTTAGTTGCTAAGTCGTGTCCAGTTCTTTCAGGACCCCATGCACTGTAGCCTGCCAGGCTCCTCTGTCCATGGGATTTCCTAGGCAAGAATACTGGAGTAGGTTGCCATTTACTTCTCCAGCGGGTCTTCCCGACCCAGGGATCAAACTTGGGTCTCCTGCACTGCAGCTGCAATCTTTTGCCACTGAACCACCAGGGAAGGTCTGTTGTACATCACATCCCTACTATTGTCTTATAACTGGACGTCTGTAGTACCTTCCACTGCCTTTGTCCAGTTCCTCAGCCCTCACCCCACCCCCAAGCCCCACTCTGGATCACCACAAATCTGACCACTCTTCTGTGAATTTCTTTGTATGTTTGTGTTTGAAATATAATGGACCTACATCACTGTGTAGATTAGTCTTTAGAATAAGACTAATCTTATTAGTCTTTAGCTCCTGTTATAGACCACAGTATGTGCTAGGCACTAAAGAGGAGAGCTGATTCATCCTGCTGTGATGAGAGAAGAGAGGGAATATTCCCAAAGACCATGGGAATGCAGCTTTAGATTTATGCTAAACAGTGTATTACATAGAAACAGGATTTTACCAGATTCAGAATCTTACTCTTACTACTCAGTTTTTTTAGGGAATTTCTAGAGGCTTTAAGATTCTCCATACACTACCAATACCTTGTCATATCTCGAAATTAGTTTTGGAATTAAGTAAATGTGGACTGCACTTTGCAGTGCTGTTGTGGACTGCACAAAACTCAACATTTGTGTTCAGCATTCTGTGCCCTAGTGAAGGCTTGGGGGAGATGTGAAGTCCTTGGTATACATATCTCCAGTTAAACAGCAATACTTGCAACTGTCTATAACTTGTATTTACTCTTGCCTGGAAACTCCGTGGATGGAAGAGCCTGGTAGGCTGCAGTCCATGGGGTCGCTAAGAGTCAGACTGGACTGGCTGACTTCACTTTCACTTTTCACTTTTCACTTTCATGCATTGGAGAAGGAAATGGCAACCCACTCCAGTGTTCTTGCCTGGAGAATCCCAGGGACTGGGGAGCCTGGTGGGCTGCCGTCTATGAGGTAGCACAGAGTCGGACACGGCTGAAGCGACTTAGCAGCGGCAGCAGCCTGTATTGATAAACTATTTTGTTCTCTCAAAGGATTTGAAGTACCTATAACACAATGAAGATACGTTTCAACCTTCTTACCATATGTTTCATCTTTTTCTACAGGGTGGAATGGAGAAACAAGTGTCAAAACCAAGATCTCAGGGGTTATGTTCAGGGTTGTGGAGTGTAACAGTGGATTTTTCACATCAGCTCATTTTGTCTCTTTTTGATATTAAGGAGGTAATAGTTGAGTAAAAGGTTACACTGCTGCTGCCGCTGCTGCTGCTGCTAAGTCGCTTCAGTCGTGTCCGACTCTGTGCGACCCCATAGACGGCAGCCCCCTAGGCTCCCCCGTCCCTGGGATTCTCCAGGCAAGAATATTGGAGTGGGTTGCCATGTCCTTCTCCAATACATGAAAGAGAAAAGTGAAAGTGAAGTCGATCAGTCGTATCCCTAGCGACCCCATGGACTGCAGCCTACCAGGCTCCTCCATCCATGGATTTTCCAGGCAGGAGTACTGGAGTGGGGTGCCATTGCCTTCTCCTACCACTCTTCAAACAAATTATGTTTTTATAGAAGCAAGAGCATGCAGTCTTTCTTCTAAGAGGCTTGAAGTTTACCTCACATGTTTATTGTTTGATATTAGGTCTACAACATTTTTCAGCTTGCTAACAGAACTAATGCTGGTGAATATTTGTCTAAAATCTTCATTATCAAATGTATCTAGTACATTCAGTTCTTAATCAAAGAAATAACCCAGACTTAATCTTGAATGATACAAGTATGCTCCAGTATTCAACAAAAATATAATGAGAATCTTTAAACAAATTGATCTTAGGCAAAGTCCCACCTGTGTACCATGTGAACCTTCATCTGTTCAGTCAAAAGGAGCAGAACAGTGAAAGCATGGAGTCCTAACCATGGGTGTTTGTATTAGTCGCTCAGTCACGTCCAGTCTTTGCAACCCCCTGGACTATAGCCCACCCAACTCCTATGTCCATGGAATTCTCCAGGCAAGAATACTGGAGTGGCTTGCCATTTCCTTCTCTAAGGCCTAACCATGGAATTACCAAGGAATTCCCCTCATCTTAAATTCATAAACATAAATTTAAATGGGCCCTCAAGTCAGCCTCGTCATCTTAGTCACTTCTCTGCAATCCTTCTTTGTTGGTGTCCCCACTCACCAAAATGACGGTCACTAATTTTTTTTTCTTTTTTTGACTGTAACTATTTACTTCTCTCTTTTCAAAGTCCCAGCACATATGCCCAACCGCTGGCCTTCTGCACCTGCACTCACTAGATGATCTAACCTCATTTTACACTGCAGAACAGAAGCAACTCATACAAGGTTTTACCCTCCTGGCCACCGTAATAGAGTTTGCGTCTTTCCCTGGGCCCACCTTCCCTTCCTTCCCCTTTATTACTAGGATGCAGGGCCTCTGCTCCAGCCAGTGGCAGTGTCTCCACATGCAGTCCATCACCATACTGCCCTGGTAACCTGGCTTGTTCCACAGAACTCTCTGTGGGCTCTACAGAACCCTCCAGCTACAACATCATTCTCTGCTCCCTTTCCATACTTCTGGGGTGAGATATCTATATTCACCCAGTCCATGCTCTCACCTCCCTTTGTCTTTTCATCTCTTCTTAATCTGACTTCTGTCCTCACTCAGCTGAAAACAGCTCCAACATGACTCCTCCCAAGATGCACTGGGGCCAGTTCTAGAGATCAATTGTTTTCTGTTCATCCTACCTGATCTCTCAGTAGCATTGCACAGAGTGAACCACTTCCTATTTCTGAAAAGTTTTTCTTTCTCAGCTCTCCTCCTTTATATTCTGTCTCATTGACAGAGGTTCCTACTCAGCCTTTCTAGGCTGGCTGTATCTCTGCTGATTGATTTTTAAGTGTTGGAGTGTCCCAGGGCTCAACCTGCAACCATTTGATACATGTTTTACTTATTCTTTTATTTATTCTTTTTGATGAAGTATAACTTTCAAAAGAATAGTTTTTCCCACTTTTTAAAGAGACTGAAATAATCTCAACCATTCCCCAAATTTGCAAATACAGTACAACCTTTTATGTTTTCTGAACAGTTTGAGAATATACTGCCAACATGGTGCCCATGGCTCCGAATCCTTCAGTGTTTAACTTCTACAGAACCTCAAAACATCATCCAAATCATGAGATGAACACGGACAAAATTAGGACCACCTGGTCATCAGATCTGTGCAATTTCATCAATTGTACAATAAACTCTTAATTAAAAGGTCTAATTCAGAATCACATGTCATATGTGGTTGTTATGTTTTCCAGTTTCCTTCAGTCTAGATCCCTTCTTCATCTTTTCCATGACTTTTATGACTTTAACCCTTTTGACGACCTCAACCATCTATGGTGTAAAATGCTTAAGGTTTTTCTGATGTTCCCTGGAGTAGATCAGGTTATGCATCTCTGGCAGGGATGCCACGGACGTGATATTGTCCTCTTCTCATTGTGTCCTTTCAGGTGACATGCAGTTTTGAAATGTTCTGTTACAGATGATGTTCACAGTGATCATTTGATTAAGGTGATGTGTAAGTCACCTCCACTGTGAGGTACTTGGGAGAGGATGAGGTACTTTGTGGAGAAGGCGATGGCACCCCACTCCAGCACTCTGGACTGGAAAATCCCATGGACACAGGAGCCTGGTGGGCTGCAGTCCATGGGGTCGCTACTAGTCCGACACGACTGAGCGACTTCACTTTCACTTTCACTTTCCAGCATTGGAGAAGGAAATGGCAACCCACTCCAGTGTTCTTGCCTGGAGAATCCCAGGGACTGAGGAGCCTGGTGGGCTGCCGTCTATGGGGTTGCACAGAGTCAGACACAATTGAAGCGTCTTAGCAGCTGCAGCAGCAGAGGTACTTTGACCTCTGAGAAATTTGAGAAATTTTCTTCCTCATCAAAATGTCAGTTTTTGCATGCACTTATTATATCAGTATGGACCCCTGGCTTCCTACTTGATTCCAATTATAACGAGTCACAATCCATTGCTATCATTTATTTTGATGTTCACATTGTCCCTGATTTTTCTCCTTTCAGAGAGCCTCTGCAAGCTAGATTCTGTGTCATCGTGACATGACCTCATCATTCTCTCTGTTTTCTGGCACAAACTGTTCTAATGCTCACCTTGTTCTCTTGCTGCTTCAGCCTAGAAACAGCTATTTCTCCAAAAGCTCTTAGCCCTCACAGTTGATAACAGTTTAAAAAAAAAACCAGTTATGGGCACTAGAGTGACACTGTTCCCATGCCTCATCAAAGGAAAGAGCTAGAGGATGTATGTATTTGCCTAATTTTATCTACTCAAATTGAGTTCATAGAATACCTCCAATCCCAATGCCATAACACAAGGTTAATTGTAGATTTTCTTTTCTTTTCTTTTATGTTGATAACTTCCTTGTAATATAGTCAGAAAGCAGGTACCTATTTTTCTTAAAATTCTTAAAGTGTATCCTGATCAGTTTGCCTGTATGTAACCAGTCTCCCAACACTGCCACACAATGGAATAGATGGTCTCCATTCAGGCTTTGATACCCTTCAGGCGGTCAGCCCTTGTTCCACATCGGGACATCTTTACTGCATTTCATCTCTGACATACCATGCTGGGACACTGTTTTTACAGCAAGGAGGGCAGAAAGTTTTTCCTCTTGTTTATGCCCACATTCCCAGTACCGAGAGCAGTGCCTGTAACATGATATACGGTCAATAAAAATCAGCTGTTTAATGAATCTCCCCAATGATTTAGTATATTTCCCTACACTGGGCATTCTGAGAGTTTTCTTACTTTCCAATCTCACTTACTTCTAGTATAGCAGTTTCTGTGGCCCCAACAGTCAGGTCTAAAATCTATGTGACCAGTTCCCTGGAGGACAGCAGAGGGGCCCAACTCAGGTGCATCCTCAGATTTCAGGATTCTGAGACCATTTTGATATGAATCAACAGGAAAGAATGTGGGGTTATTCATCAGGATATCCAGAGGTGCACGAAGAATGAGTCAAGGTAGGGGAGAGAGGCTTGAAGAGTAAGAGCTCAGATGCAGAGATAGGATATATCTGAGAAGCACCAGGACTGATGCATAACAATGACTGACTGAAGAAACAACCAGAGATTAGCAAAAGTTGGCCTAAGAGAGAAAGCAATTTTGTTGGAGATTTTGCTTAGTGTTTTTCATAAATGTCGTGTTACTTATACCTGTTATTTTAATGCAATCAAGTTCCCAAACCAAATTTTCACCCTTTTTTAGAGAACAAAGTAAAAACCAATATGAAAGTTTCATCATTTTTAAAAGAAACTCAATTCTGATGTTGCTTAGTTTCACATCAGGATATTACTTGAAATGCAGAGTGATATTACAGATTAAAACTGGGCTTTCATGTGGCACTAATTATAGCTGAGCTCTGAGCACATTTCTTCCACTTGTATTTCAGTTCAGTTCAGTTCAATTCAGTCACTCAGTCATGTCCAACTCTGCAACCCCATGGACTTCAGCACACCAGGCCTCCCTGTTCATCACCAACTCCTGGAGCCTACTCAAACTCATGTCCACCGTGTCAGTGATGCCATGCAACCATCTCATCCTCTGTCATCCCCTTCTCCCGCCTTCAATCTTTCCCAGCATCAGAGTCTTTTCCAATCACTTGTATTTAGGAGACTTTAAAAATATTTTTTAGAAGTTGCTGAAGAGCTTCCCAGGTGAATCTGTCTGCCAGTGCAGGAGATGTAAGAGATGCAGGTTCAGTCACTGGATTGGGAAAATCCCCTGGAGGAGAGCATGGCAACCTACTCCAGTATCCTATCCAGAGAATCTCATGGATAGAGGAGCCTGGCAGGCTACAGTCCATAGCAACACACAGAGTCAGATGTGACTGAAGAGACTTAGCAGGCACAATGGGAATTACTAAAAGTTATAATCATGAGTGACTAATATCATACATAGATACAATGTTTTCAATTAAATATACGTCTATTAAACAAATTATATTTTAAATCATTTAAAATTTTTACGAGGTTATAAGTTAATGTTTACAGTCAGATAGTTCTACAAGATCTTTATGTAACTCCCCATTTTTCCCTTTTCACGTGCAACAGTGTTCTACTTTTTTAGCTTGATGTTAGGATTCCTAGGCAGCAGGCACCGCAACTACTGAGCCCCTGGGCTGCAACCACTGAAGCCCACAGGCCCTAGAGCCCATGCTCTCCAGCAAGAGAAGCCACCGAAAGGAGAAGCCTGAGCACAACTAGAGTGTAGTCCCCGCTTGCTCCAACCAGAGAAAGCCCCTGTGCAGCTCCAAGACCCAGCGCAGCCAATAAAGAAATATAATTAGTTCAAAACAGAATTCTAGGAAGTTCCCTGGTGGCCTACCTGTTAGGTCGGTACTTTCAGTGCCATTGCCTGGATTCAGTCCCTGGCCTGGGAACTGAGATCTCAGAAGCTGTGAGACATGACCCCCCCAAAAAAAAACAAAAAAAGAATTTTACGTTTTCTCCCATGGTTTTATGTATCAGGCTCGTATTGTTCCTGATGTTGGTTCCTACAGCGGCAGTTAAGGATTAAGTTCTATTTCCTCCTCCTGTATCTCATCACACATGGCACCTTTCCCTAAAACGCATCCTTCCAATGTAATTACATATACTTATTAAGATCAATACTCAGTATTTTCATAGCCGTAAATACAATTACTTTCTATTCTTATGCAAGATTTTATTTTCCCTAGAGCCAGTAACTGCAGAATTGTTATATTGGCTTACCTTTATTTGTATCTATCATTAGTTCAATTCCCAAACTCCAGGTCTCTTTTTTCTTTATTGAGGTGTGGTTCATGTATAATATTAATAAGTTTGAGGTGTACGACATAGTGATTCACATTTTTATAGGTTATATTTCATTTAGTTATTATAAAATATTGGATATATTCCCTGTATGGTACAGTATATCCTTGTAACTTATTTGGACTGTGCTGCATGGCTTGTGAGATCTTAGTTCCCAAAGCAGGGATCAAACACTGGCACCCTGCTGTAGAAGCGATGAGTCCTAGCCACTGGACGGCCAAGGAAGTCTCAGTTTATTTCATAAATGCTAGTTTGTACCTCGCAATCCCCACTGCTCTATGTCTTCCATTTAAATCTCCTCTCAGGTCTTCAGAGGCAGCGAGAATTTCATTAGTCTAACCTTGCTCTGAGTTTTTTTTCATTTTTGTTATCATAGTTTTAATTTCCAACAACTCCTTTTCATTTTTGGATACTCTTTTCTCCTTGCGTCATGTTTGCCATTTCTTATTTTGTATACAGTATTAATATGGGCTATATTTACTATATTTTGGATATAGCAATAATAAGGGCTTCCCTGGGAGCTCAGCTGGTAAAGAATCCACTTGCAATGCAGGAGTCCCCAATTCAATTTCTTAAAAGGGAAGATCCCCTGGAGAAGGGATAGGCCACCCACTCCAGTATTCTTGGGCTTCCCTGGGGGCCTGGATGGTAAAGAAACTGCCTGCAATATGGAAGACCTGGGTTCGATCCCTGGGTTGGGAAGATCCCCTGGAGGAGAGCATGGCAGCCCACTCCAGTATACTTGCCTGGAGAATCCCCACGGAGAGGGGAGCCTGGTGGGCTATACTCCATGGGGTCACAGAGTTGGACATGACTGAGTGACTAAGCACAGCACACAGCATAGAAATATAACAGTTTGGTTGTTTTTGGTTTTAGTTGACTTATCTATGTTTCCTATACTTTGGATTATATCTTTCATACCAGAGGCATTTCTCTGTTATTTGGCAATCCTTGGTTATCTACTTAAATTTAAGATTGGGAAACACTACTGTTCATAAGGAACAAAAAAGTAATTCTGTAAATGCTATTGGGAAAATTGATAACTTTGGGGAGGAAAACTTCATTTAGATTGTGCTTCATAGCACTTACCAAAACAAATTCCAGTTTTATTAATGATAGTTAATTGTTTTGGGTTTTCTTTCTTTCTTTCTTTCTTTTTTTACCACACCACATAGCATACAGGATCTTACTCCCCAACCAGGGATCAAACCCATGCCCCGTGCATTGGAAATGCAGTTTTAACCAATGAACTGCTAGGAGAGTCCCTAAATATTTCTTTAAAATCTATTAACCTGTTAAAAAAGTTAGAGAAATGATTGTCTGTCCTGGCTAAGGCAGACTTTCTAAATTTGAGGTGTTAGAAGAAATTATACTGAAAGAAAGACCAGAAAAAATTTTGCAAGATGTGTATAACTTACACATTTCAAAAGGGCAAAAAAAAAAAAAAAAAGAAAAGAAATTTGTAAAAAATATGAGAAAGGATTAATACCTTTAAAACAAAAAATTTAAAAAATAGAATAAAGTTTTAAACTGCAATTGATAAATGGACAAAAGACATGGACAGACAGATGATAAACGAGGTGGCTAGTAAATAGAAAGGGAAAGTATTTGACCTTGCTAGTAATTATTAAAATGCAAAACGGATAATAATGGGTGGTTATATTTGTATCAGATAAGCAAAGAAATGTTTCATAGTTGTGCCTGTTATGGATGTGGTGAAACCTGTGTTCTCATGATTGCTTGTGAGTAGACCTTTTGGGAAAGCAATTTGGGAATCTTAATTAAACAGATAGGTACATTTTGCTTGTAGGAGAGCATTATACTCAATATTTGATAGTAATATCATATTTATTGAGTGCTTACTATTTGGCATCATCTAAGTCTGTGCATGTGTAAACTCATTTACATCTATAATAATTTTATTAGGTTGTCCATTTAGCAAAGGAAACTGAGGCATAGGTTGGTAAGAAGTCTGTAGCAGTTAATATGAGTTAGTGATAGAGCCAGGACTCCTGGGCAGTCCTCAGAACTTAAGTTCCAAAAACACTGCAATATTTTTAGAAGTAATAGTAATATTACTATTTTAGAGTAATAGTCAGGATGAAGACTGCTCATTATAAAGCAACATTAAAAGTTTGTAAAGATATTTTTATTGGTAAACTTGTGGAAATCTACTTAAGCACCAATTATCTAGATTTTAACTGAAATTGCTTCACAAGGAATAACTAAAGTGATCAGATCAGATCAGATCAGTTGCTCAGTCGTGTCCAGCTCTTTGCGACCCCATGAATCGCAGCACGCCAGGCCTCCTTGTCCATCACCAACTCCCGGAGTTCACTGAGACTCACGTCCATTGAGTCAGTGATGCCATCCAGCCATCTCATCCTCTGTCATCCCCTTCTCCTCTTGCCCCCAATCCCTCCCAGCATCAGAGTCTTTTCCACTGAGTCAACTCTTCGCATGAGGTGGCCAAAGTACTGGAGTTTCAGCTTTAGCGTCATTCCTTCCAAAGAAATCCCAGGGCTGATCTCCTTCAGAATGGACTGGTTGGATCTCCTTGCAAGAATACACAGAAGAACTGTACAAAAAAGATCTTCACGACCCAGATAATCACAATGGTGTGATCACTGACCTAGAGCCAAACATCCTGGAATGTGAAGACAAGTGGGCCTTAGAAAACATCACTATGAACAAAGCTAGTGGAGGTGATAGAATTCCAGTTGAGCTATTCCAAATACTGAAAGATGATGCTGTGAAAGTGCTGCACGCAATATGCCAGCAAATTTGGAAAACTCAGCAGTGGCCACAGGACTGGAAAAGGTCAGTTTTCATTCCAATGCCAAAGAAAGGCAATGCCAAAGAATGCTCAAACTACCACACAATTGCACTCATCTCACAGGCTAGTAAAGTAAATGCTTAAAATTCTCCAAGCCAGGCTTCAGCAATATGTGAACCATGAACTTCCTGATGTTCAAGCTGGTTTTAGGAAAGGCAGAGGAACCAGAGATCAAATTGCCAACATCCGCTGGATCATGGAAAAAGCAAGAGAGTTCCAGAAAAACATCTATTTCTGCTTTATTGACTATGCCAAAGCCTTTGTGTGGATCACAATAAACTGTGGAAAATTCTGAAAGAGATGGGAATACCAGACCACCTGACCTGCCTCTTGAGAAATTTATATGCAGGTCAGGAAGCAACAGCTAGAACTGGACATGGAACAACAGACTGGTTCCAAATAGGAAAAGGAGTACGTCAAGGCTGTATATTGTCACCCTGTTTATTTAACTTATACGCAGAGTACATCATGAGAAACGCTTGACTGAAAGAAACACAAGCTGGAATCAAGATTGCCGGGAGAAATATCAATAACCTCAGATATGCAGATGACACCACCCTTATGGCAGAAAGTGAAGAGGAACTAAAAAGCCTCTTGATGAAAGTGAAAGTGGAGAGTGAAAAAGTTGGCTTAAAGCTCAACATTCAGAAAATGAAGATCATGGCATTCGGTCCCATCACTAAAGTGATAAGGAATGTTTATTGAGAGCTTCAGTTCAGTTCAGCCTCTCAGTCATGTCTGACTCTTCGCAACCCCATAAATCACAGCACGCCAGGCCTCCCTGTCCATCACCAACTCCCGGAGTTCACCCAAACTCACATCCATCGAGTCAGTGATGCCATCCAGCCATCTCATCCTCTGTCGTCCCCTTCTCCTCCTGCCCCCAGTCTCTCCCAGCATTAGAGTATTTTCCAATGAGTCAACTCTTCGCATGAGGCAGACAAAGTATTGGAGTTTCAGCCTCGACATCAGTCCTTCCTGTGAACACCCAGGACTGGTCTCCTTTAGGATGGACTGGTTAAATCTCCTTGCAGCCCAAGGGATTCTCAAGAGTCTTCTCCAACACCACAGTTTAAAAGCTGCAATTCTTTGCACTCAGCTTTCTTCACAGTCCAACTCTCACATCCATACATGACCAAAGGAAAAACCATAGCCTTAACTAGACGGACTTTTGTTGGCAAAGTAATATTTCTGCTTTTTAATATGCTATCTAAGTTGGTCATAACTTTTCTTCCAAGGAGTAAGAGTCTTTTAATTTCAGGGCTGCAATTACCTGTACTATAAGTGCTTTTACATTTCGTAACTTATTGAATATCCTTAACAACCCTTGGAGGAAGGTACTGTTAGCCCCATTTTGCATAGAGAGATTTGATATCTTGCCTCAAGTTACTCAGCAAAGAAAGAATTTAATCCCATACAGAGTCTAGACTCTTAACCAACATACAGAGTTGTATCTCTTTTGAAAAAGCCTTACAGTCCAGTTACATTGTAAGTTACGTTGACTTTACAAAAATAACAATTCTTTTTTGAATTGATTTACTATAAATTGAGGCTTCATTTGGAAATTTGAAACATTTTATATATATCTATAAATATACACACATATATACACATATATGTATAAGCATTTAATCTACAGAAGCAGAAAACTAAAATAGGCTAAAAGAAGTTTTTAAATGTTTTCCCCTAGGATCTCATTGCTATTTAACCCAGTTCTTCCAATATATGGTACCCTTTAGAATCTTCTGATTTGTCAGAAATAAAGTGTAGTGACTAAATCAAACAACAAAAATCCATATATGTAGTGACTGCAATCCTACAAATTAATTAAAATTGGGTCTTCCTGACTAGATTTAAAACTGCCTGTTACACTCAGGCAGTTCTTGTTGTTTCCCAAATCTTTCTGTACTATTTCCAAGGCCTGCTATGTCCACTTCATCCAATTTCTTTCTTATTCTTTAAAACTGAGTTCAGATTTTACTACTGCTAAGAAGCCTTCCTTGATGTACACACACACCATTTGCCCTTTTGTATAAATCCTATCTGCTCTCTTAGCTCCCTGATTACCTCATGACACTGTAATGCATTTTTCCTTCTTATCTATCTGCTACCTCTGCTGTATCTGCCGTATCCCACCCAGCATCTAACAATGTGTCTTTACTCTGCATATGTTTTTAATTGACATGGGGCGGGGAGAGTTAGGGGGAACAGGAAGATAAAAATTTCCACGTACTAAAAAAGCATTGTCAACAAAGTCTATAGACAGACATACCATGAAGAAATAGTGTATTCATACCCCACATGATTTTTTTCTTTGACACCTAAACAGCTTCTGCACATCATTAAAAAAGTCCACTAACCAATAACTAAAAAGCCTCTGCAGAGCAAAGGAAACATCAACAAAATGGAAAGGCAGCTTACTGAATAGGAAGAAATATTTGCAAATTATGTATCTGATAAGCCAAAAATATATTTTTGTTTTTATCAAAAATACATAAACGCATGCAACTCGGTGGCCAAAAAAATAAATAAATAAAATAAAATTCAATGAAAGTTGAGCAGAAGAGTTAAATAGATATTTTTCTAAAGAAGACATGCAGATGGCCAACAGATACACAAACAAGCTCAATATCGCTAATCGTCAAGGAAATGTGAATCAAAAACACAATGCAATATCACTTCATATCGGTTAGAAAGTCTGTTATCAAAAACACAAGAAATAACAAGGTTGGCAAGAACGTGGACAAAAGGAACCCTTTGTACAATGTTGATTGGTACAGCCACATCTAGACTGTATATTGTAAGCCTGCTTATTTAATTTCTGTGCAGAATACATCATGTGAAATGCCAGGCTGGAAGACGCACAAGCTAGAATCAAGATTGCCTGGAGAAATATCAATAACCTCAGTGATGCTAATGTGCCGGAAGCAGGAGCTCCGCCCTTGGCAAAGGTCATGGGGAAGGAGGCTTGGCATATGCCAAGGCAGGATCGAGCCTCAGGAGTCCCCCTGGAAATTCTTGAGCATCTATCCCCAAAACCAGAGTCTGCCTACTTTCTGCTTTGTGCTCTCACCTATACTTCTGACTTTAGGGGGGGCTGTCCCCCACTACCTCTCTCTGAAAAAAAGAGTTAACTTACAGCTCCAGTTAATAAAGTTCCTGGGTGTGATAGTGTTTCAACCTACAAACTCCTTTGGAAGTCCTCTAGCCTGCCTGAATAGGTTTTTCTGGCCACATGTGATTGCTCAGAGCCTCCCAACTGTGAGAGGCATGAGATGTTCTAAACTGTCTAAATACAGATTCCTTTGAGCAGTTAAAAGATTGATTAGAAATTGTATTGGTGAAGGGTTTTTCACTTGTTGGGCCAATGTTTGCTGCTAAGTCTCCATATCCCTTACCTGCTGTGTCCCTGGCAGTGTATTGATTAATATAATTGGTGTAAGTAGTAGTTAAATGTTTGTAACCTTGGACCCTTGAGTTAATTCTTTTACTTATTATAGCCCACCACACCTTTGCCCTATAAGAATGCAATTTTATCTAATGCTTTTGGAGGGTGGCTCCTGACTAATCACCTTTAGAGAAAAATAAGTTTTCTGAAGAAAGGATCTTAAAATGTTAACAGGCCTCCAGGCCAGAAGATGATGCAAATCACCTAAACTTTTGCATATGATAAGTTTGCAGGAAGAAAGCCTGGCTTACTGCATGACTCTACCCCTTCCCCCATTATCCTCTATGCATAACTTAAGTTATAAAAACTACTTTGGAAAATAAAGTGTGGGCCTTGTTAACCAAAACTTGGTCTCCCCATGTCGTTCTTTCTCTTACCTTCTGGCTGAATTACTCAGCCTCTTTTCTCCACTGAATTTCCTCACTGAGCTATCCTTATTTAATCACTCTTTATATCCTTAATTAACGTTTAATTAAGCAATTGTTTCCTGATCCTCGCTGACGCAGACCCCGCTTCGAATTCCCTGGATCCACCGGGGCTGGACCCTGGCACAAATGACACCACCTTTATGGCAGAAAGTAAAGAGGATCTAAAAACCCTCCTGATGAAAGTGAAAGAGGAGAGTGAAATGTTGGCTTAAAGCTCAGCATACAGAAAACGAAGATCATGGCATCTGGTCCCATCACTTCATGGAAAATAGATGGGGAAAGAGTGGAAACAGTGCCAGACTTTATTTTGGGGGGCTCCAAAATCACTGCAGATGGTGACTGCAGCCATGAAATTAAAAGACGCTTACTCCTTGGAAGGAAAGTTATGACCAACCTAGACTGCATATTCAAAAGCAGAGACATTACTTTGCCAACAAAGGTCCGTCTAGTCAAGGCTATGGTTTTTCCAGTGGTCATGTATGGATGTGAGAGTTGGACTGTGAAGAAAGCTGAGCGCTGAAGAATTGATGCTTTTGAACTGTGGTGTTGGAGAAGACTCTTGAGAGTCCCTTGGACTGCAAGGAAAGCCAACCAGTCCATTCTAAAGGAGATCAGTCCTGGGTGTTCTTTGGATGCAATGATGCTAAAACTGAAACTCCAGTACTTTGGCCATCTCATGAGAAGAGTTGATTCATTGGAAAAGACTCTAATGCTAGGAAGGATTGGGGGCAGCAGGAGAAGGGGACGACAGAGGATGAGATGGCTGGATGGCATCTCTGATTGTGAGTTGGAGTAAACTGGGATGTGGTGATGGACAGGGAGGACTGGCGTGCTGCAATTCATGGTGTCGCAGAGTTGGAGAAGATTGTGCGACTGAACTGAATTGAACTGAACTGACCTGGGGAATGGGAGATGGCAGAGGGAATAGGGCTCATAGATAAAGCAAGATAGACCATATATATGTTCAATTTTTGAAGCTAGGCAAGGGGACGTGGGAATTATTGTCTCTACTTTTGTATATGCTATAGATTTTCCATAATAAAAGGGGCTTTTTAAAATTTAAATCAGTTTTTTTTTTTTAAGTAAAATTTCTTTCTTGGAATGTAGTTGCTTTAGAATGTTGTGTTAGTATCTGTTGTACTTTAAAGTGAACTAGCTCTATGTATACATTTATCCCCTCATGGCCCTTCCTCACACCCCATCCCATCCATCTAGAACACCACAGAGGACCGAGCTGAGTTCCCCGCATTGTACAATAGGTGGCCACTAGGTATCTGGTGTACACATGTCAGTGCACATACACCAATCCTGATCTCCCAGTTCATCTCACTGACATCCCACCGCCATGTCCATAAGTGGTTTCCCTATGTCTCTGTCTCCATTCCTGTCCTGCAAACAGATTTACCTGCCATTTTCCAAGATTCCACATACACTATATTTGTTTTCTCTTTCTGACTTTACTCTGTATTGTCACATTCTGGGCCCATCCACTTATCTACAAATGACTTATTTTTGTTCCTTTTTATGGCTGAGTAACATTTCATTGTATGTATGTACTACATCTTCTTTAACCATTCATCAGTCAGTGGACACTTAGGTTGCTTCCATGTCCTGGCTTATTGTAGACAGTGCTGCAGTGAACACTGGGCTGCACGTGTCTCTTAGAATTACAGTTTTCTCAAGGCATGTGCCCAGGTATGGGATTGCTGGATCATATGGTAGTTCTATTTTTAGTTTTTTAAGGAACTTCCATGTTGCTCTCCATAATGGCTATATCAGTTCACATTCTCACCAACACTGCAAAAGGGTTCCCTTTTCTCCACACCCTCTCCAGAATTTATTGTTTGTAGATTTTTTTTGATTCTGGCCATTTTGACCATGTGAGGGGATACCTTATTGTAGTTTTGATCTGCATTTTCCTAATAATTAGTGATGAGCATCTTTTCATGTGTGTTTTTGTTGCAATGGTAAGTGGGATTGTTTCCTTAACTTGATTTTCTGCTTTTTCATTGTTAGTGTACAGGAATGCAAGAAATTTCTGTGCATTCACTGTGTATCCTGCAGCTTTACCAAACTCAGTGATTAGCTATGGTAGTTTTCTGGTGACAGCTTTAGAATTTTCTTCGTATAATATCATGTCATCTGCCAACAGTGACAGTTTTACTACTTCTTTTCCAATTTGGATTCCTTCTACTTCTTTTTCTTCTCTGATTGCTGTGGCTAGGGCTACCAAAACTATGTTGAATAATGGCCAGAGTAGACATCCTTGTCTTGTTCCTCATCTTAGAGGATATGCTTTCAGTTTTTCACCATCGAGAATGATGTTTGCTGTGGGTTTGTTGTTTATGTCCTTTATTATGTTAAGGCAGGTTCCCTCTCTGTCTACTTTCTAGAGAGTTTTTATCATAAATGTGTGTTGAATTTTGTCAATTGCTTTTCCTGTACCTATTGGGATGATCTTATGGTTTTTATTCTTTAATTTGTTAGTATGATGTGTCACATTGATTGATTTGTGTACAGTGAAGAGTCCTTGTATCCCAGGGATCCCACAATCCTGGTATGCTTCTTTTAATGTGTTGTTGGATTCTGTTTGCTAGTTATTTTGTTGAAGATTTTTGTGTCCATGCTCATCAGTGATATTGGTCTTTTAATTGTGATTTAAATGAAAATTTCTTGGTGTTTCATATTTTGGTGATATCTTTGTCTGGTTTTGGTATCAGAGTAATGGTGGCCTCATAGAATGAGCTTGGGAGTGTTCCTTACTCTGCAATTTTTGGCAAAAGTTTGAGAAGGATGAGTGCTAATTCTTCTCTGAATGCTTGTTAGAACTTGCCCAAGAAGCCATCTGGCCCTGGACTTCTGTTACACAGCAAAAACTAACACAGCATTGTAAAGGAATTAAAAGTCAATTAAAAAAAAAAAATGCTAAGCAAAATCTTTAACAGACATTGCTTTCTCTCTTGGGCCAGCTTTTACTAATCTGTCCTCCCATGGCTGGTCACATAGACTTGAGACCTGACCCCTGGAGCCTCAGAAGCTGCTGTACTGGAATCATGTGGAATGAGAAAGTAAGAAAGCTCTCAAAATGCCCAGCTTGGGGGAATATGCTAAATAATTGGAGAGACTGATTCAATCAACTGATATTTATTGGTCATGTGTCATGTTACAGGCACTCTTATAGGTGTTTGGAGTATGGATGTAAGCAGGAGTAAAAAATTTCTGCCCACCTTCCTATAAGGCCAGTGGCCAAACATGATGTGTTAGAGATGTAACACAGTAGAGAAGGTGAAGTGATGTGGAAGAAGAGATGACCCAGTGAGGGGTATCAACGACTGAGTGAAAAGCATCTATTCCACAGTATGGCAGTATTGAAAGATTGATTACATATAGGCAAATTGATCAAATCTTTGCAGATGCTTAGATACTTTTAAAGGTATTACAGACAGTGGGAGCTCGGTTTCTCACTGTCATCCTATGGAGTTACCAACAGAGAAAAGGAAATTTACTTAATAACTAAAATTAACCTTGTAGTGTGAGAGTGGAATAAGAGGTGTTATATGAATTCAGTTTAAACGGATAAAACTATGTAAATGTATTCATTCTCCAGCTCTATCCATAGATGGAACCTGGGAACAGTGATACTCTAGTGCCCAGTGCTTAGTTTTTTAAATATCATTGTCCTCTGTGAGGAATAAGGGCTTTTGGCAAAATACCTGATTCCAGGCTGAAGGAGGAAAAGAACAAGGTGACTCTTAGAACATCCTGTGAGAGAAAACAAACAGGTGCCCAGAGAATGATGGGGACAAGTCAAAATGACAGAGTTAGCTGGCAGAGACTCTCATGGCCAAATCAGGGACAATAGGAACATCAAAATAAATGATAGCAATGAATTATGATTCATTGTAATTGGAGTAAAGTAGGAAACCAGGGGTCCATACTGATATAATGTGTGTACGCCTGCTCTTTGCAACCCCATGGACTGCAGCCCACCAGGCTCCTCTGTCCTTGGAATTATCCAGGCAAGAAAACTGGAGCGTATAGCCAGTTCCTTCTCCAGGGGATCTTCCTGACCCAGGGATCAAACCCATGTCTCTGGCGTCCCCTGAATTGGCAGGCAAATTCTTTATCCCTGAGTCACTGGGGAAGCCCATGCTGATATAATAAGTGAATATAAAAATTGAAACTTTGTTGTGGAACAAAATTCCTCAAAGTACCTCCCCCTCTCCCAAATACTTCACAGTGGAGGTGATTTGCAGACATCACCTCAATCAAATGGTCAATGGGAACGTCATCAGTAGTAGAACATTTCAGAACTGCATGTCACTTGAAAGGATGCATCGGGAAGAACACAGGATCATATCTGTGGTATCCCTGCCAAAGGTGCATAACCTAACCTACTCCAGAGAATATCAGAAAAACCTTAGGCCATTTTACACAATAACTGGTTGAGGTTTTCAAAAGGGTTAAAGTCATAAAAGTCAAGGAAAAGCTGAAGTGAACTAGATGGAAGGAAACTGAAAAACATGACAGCCAAATTGTAGCACTCGATTCTGAATTAGACCTTTTCATTAAGAAAGATTTATGGGACACTTGATGAAATTGCATGGGGTTCTCAAGGCAAGAATACTGAAGTGGTTTGCCATTCCCTTCTCCAGTGGACCACATTGTGTCAGACCACACTGTGAGTACACAATTGCACTATCTCTCATGCTAGTAAAGTAATGCTCAAAATTCTAAGCCAGGCTTCAGCAGTACGTGAACTGTGAACTTCCAGATGTTCAAGCCAATTTTAGAAAAGGCAGAGGAACCAGAGATCAAATTGACAACATCCACTGGATCATCGAAAAAGCAAGAGAGTTCCAGAGGAACATCTATTTCTGCTTTATTGACTATGCCAGAGCCTTTGCCTGTGTGAATCACAATAAACTGGAAAATTCTGAAAGAGATGGGAATACCAGACCACCTGACCTGCCTCTTGAGAAACCTATATGCAGATCAGGAAGCAACAGCTAGAACTGGACATGGAACAACAGACTGGTTCCAAATAAGAAAAGGAGTACGTCAAAGCTGTATATTGTCACCCTGCTTATTTAACTTATATGCAGAGTACATCATGAGAAACGCTGGGCTGGATGAAGCACAAGCTGGAATCAAGATTGCTGGGAGAAATATCAATAACCTCAGATATGCAGATGACACCACCCTTATGGCAGAAAGTGAAGAGGAACTAAAAGGCCTCTTGATGAAAATGAAAGTGGAGAGTGAAAAAGTTGGCTTTAAGCTCAGCATTCAGAAAACGAAGATCATGGCATCTGGTCCCATCACTTCATGGAAAATAGATGGGGAAAGAGTGGAAACAGTGTCAGACTTTATTTTTTGGGGGCTCCAAAATCACTGCAGATGGTGACTGCACCTATGAAATTAAAAGATGCTTACTCCTTGGGAGGAAAGTTATAACCAACCTAGATAGCATATTCAAAAGCAGAGACAGGGTGGAGGAGCTAAGATGGCAGAGGAGTAGGACGGGGAGAACACTTTCTCCCCCACAAATTCATCAAAAGAACATTTAAACACTGAGTAAATTCCACAAAACAACTTCTGAATGCTGGCAGAGGACATCAGGCACCCAGAAAAGCAACCCACATCTTCAAAAGGAGGTAGGAAAAAATATATAAGACAAAAAAAGAGACAAAAGAGAGAGGGACGGAGCTCCATCCTGGGAAGGGAGTCTTAAAAAGAGGGAAGTTTCCAAACACCAGGAAACCTTCTCACTGCCGAATCTGTGCCGAGCCTTGGAAGCACAGAGGGCAACATAACAGGGAGGAAAAATAAATAAACAATTAAAACCCGCAGATTACAAGCTCTACGGTAACTCCCCCAGCGGAGAAGCAGCGCAGACGCCTGCATCCGCCATTAGCAAGTGGGGGCTGGGCAGGGAGGTGCGGCGCGGGCTGCATCGCTTAGAGAAAAGATCTGGCCTGAATACCCTGAGTGCTTTCTGAGCGAAATAATTTGGGCTAGCAAACCAGACTGTGGGATATCTACCACGCGAAAAGCCAGCCCTAACCTAAGACACCGCCAGGCCCGCGCAGGGAATAAAAGACTGTACAGATATAGCCAGCTGCAGACCGTCCCCCTCTGGTGACAGGCAGCCAGAGCCAGAAGGGGGCAATTGCAGCCCCAGAGAGACATTATCTACAAAACTGTAAGCAGGCTTCTTTGCTAACTAAAACTTCTTGGGGATCTGGACAGTCAACATCCACCTGAGAAGGTGCGCCAGTTGTACACCTAGATAACTGAGCGGCGGAGAGGTGATAAGACACAGCAATTGCGCTCACCAAACACCTCATCACCTGCGCTGCTCGGACCCAGGCAGGGCACAAAACGCTGGCCCAACTGAGTCTGCACCTCTGAGGACTACCAGAGTGCCTGAACCTGAGCGGCTTGGACCTGGGAGGTGCAAGCAGCCCAGGGCCGCCCACGCATGGTTCCCGGCGGAGCAACCTAGAGCCTGAGCAGTGTGGGCAGGGAGGCTACACGTGCCGTGAGCGGAGGCAGGCCCAGTGTAGCTGAGGCACTGCGAGCCCGCGCCAGTGTTATTTGTTTGCAGCGTCCCTCCCTCCCCACAGCGCGACTGAACAAGTGAGCCTAAAAAAAAAAAAGAAAGAAAGAAAAAAGTGTCCACCACCGTCCCCTTTGTGTCAGGGCGGAAACCAGACACTGAAGAGACCAGCAAACAGAAGAAGCTATAACAAAGGGAACCGCCTTGGAAGCTACAGGCAATAGATTAAAACCCTGTGGTTAGAACTGAATATATAGGAAAGGGCCTATAGATCTTGAGAAATATAAGTCAGACCAAGGAACTAGCCGAAAATTAACTGACCCCACAATACCCAAAATAAAACCAGAGGAAGTCCTAGATATATTTTTACTATTTTTATGATCATTCTTTCTTCTTTTTTTTTTAATTTTTAAAAAAATTTTAAGTCCTCTATTATTCCTTTAATTTTCACTTTTATAACCTACTATTACTTTGAAAAAAAAAAAGAGACCCTATTTTTTTTTAAAAAAGCAAACTTCATATATATATTTTTTATAATTTTTGTGACCTTGTTTTTTTTCTTCTTTTCTTTAACATTGTATTTTTGAAATTCCGAACTCTACTCTAGATTTTTAATGTTAGCTTTTTGGTATTTGTTATCAATTTTGTACCTATATATATATATTTTTTTAAATAATTTTTGTGACTTTTTTTCCCTCTCTCTTTCTTTCTCTTCTTCTTTTATATAACATTGTATATCTGAAATTCCAAATTCTACTCTAGATTTTTAATTTATGCTTTTTGGTATTTGTTATCAATTTTGTACCTATATTTTCTTTATAATTTTTGCAACTTGGTTTGTTTTCATTTGTTTTTTCTCTCTTTCTTTTTCTTCTTCTTCTTTTTTTTTTTAACATTGTATCTTTGAAATTCCAGACTCTACTCTAGATTTTTAACTTTTGCTATTTGTTATCAATTTTGTACCTATATTTTCTTTATAATTTTTGCAACTTGATTTGTTTTTGTTTGTTTGTTTGTTTTTCTCTTTCTTTTCATTTTTCTTTTTTTTCACATTGTATTTTTTAAATTCCAGACTCTACTCTAGATTTTTAACTTTTGCTTTTTGGTATTTGTTATTAATTTTGTACCTATGTTTTCTTTATAATTTTTGCGACTTTGGTTTTTTTTCTCTCTTTCTTTTCCTTCTTATTTTCTTTAACATTTTTTTTTGAAATTCCAAACTCTACTTTAGATTTTTAATTTTTGCTTTGATGTATTTGTTACCAATTCTGTACCTTTAAGAACCCAATCTTCAGTACCCATTTTTCACTAGGGAGCGAGATTACTGGCTTGACTACTTTCTCCCTCTTTGGACTCTCCTTTTCCTCCACCAGGTCACCAGTGTCTCCTCCCTAACCCCTCTCTACTCTATGCAACTCTGTGAATTTCTGTGTGTTCCAGGCGGTGGAGAACACTTAGGGAACTGATTATTGGCTGGATCTGTCTCCCTCCTTTTCATTCCCCCTTTTATCCTCCTGGCCACCTCTGTCTCCTTCCTCCTTCTTCTCTTCTCTGTATAATTCCGTGAACATCTTGAGCGGTTCAATTGTGGAGTGCACATAAGGAAGTGATTACTGGCTAGCCCACTCTCTCCTCTATTGATTCCACCTCATCTCATTCGGGTCAGCTCTAACTCCCTCCTCCCTCTTCTCTTCTCCATGTAACGCTGTGAACCTCTCTGGGTGGCCCTCACGGTGGAGAAACTTTTCATCTTTAACGTACATGTTTTATCAATGGTGCTGTATAGAAGGAGAAGTTTTGAAACTACTGTAAAAATAAGACCGATAACTGGAAGCAGGAGGCTTAAGTACAAACCCTGACTCCAGGGAACTCCTGACTCCAGGGAACATTAAATGACAGAAGCTCATCAAACGCCTCCATACCTACACTGAAACCAAGCACCACACAAGGGCCAACAAGCTCCAGGGCAAGACATACCAAGCAAATTCTCCAGCAACACAGGAACACAGCCCTGAGCTCCAAGATACAGGCTGCTCAAAGTCACCCCAAAACCATAGACATCTCATAACTCATTACTGGACACTTCATTGCACTCCAGAGAGAAGAAATACAGCTCCACACACCAGAACACTGACACAAGCTTCCCTAATCTAGAAACCTTGACAAGCCACCTATACAAACCCACACACACTGAGGAAATGCCACAATAAAGAGAACTCCACAAACTGCCAGAATACAGAAAGGACACCCCAAACTCAGCAATTTAAACAAGATGAAGAGACAGAGGAATACCCAGCAGATAAAGGAACAAGATAAATGCCCACCAAACCAAACAAAGGAGGAAGAGATAGGGAACCTACCTGATAAAGAATTCCGAATAATGATAGTGAAATTGATCCAAAATCTTGAAATCAAAATGGAATCACAGATTAATAGCCTGGAGACAAGGATTGAGAAGATGCAAGAAAGGTTTAACAAGGACCTAGAAGAAATAAAAAAGAGTCAATATATAATGAATAATGCAATAAATGAAATCAAAAACACTCTGGAGGCAACAAATAGTAGAAAAACAGAGGCAGAAGATAGTATTAGTGAATTAGAAGATAGAATGGTAGAAATAAATGAATCAGAGAGGAAAAAAGAAAAACGAATTAAAAGAAATGAGGACAATCTCAGAGACCTCCAGGACAATATTAAACGCTACAACATTCAAATCATAGGGGCCCCAGAAGAAGAAGACAAAAGAAAGACCATGAGAAAATACTTGAGGAGATAATAGTTGAAAACTTCCCTAAAATGGGGAAGGAAATAATCACTCAAGTCCAAGAAACCCGGAGAGTTCCAAACAGGATAAACCCAAGGCGAAACACCACAAGACACATATTAATCAAATTAACAAAGATCAAACACAAAGAACAAATATTAAAAGCAGCAAGGGAAAACCAACAAATAACACGCAAGGGAATTCCTATAAGGATAACAGCTGATCTTTCAATAGAAACTCTCCAAGTCAGGAGGGAATGGCAAGACATACTTAAAGCGATGAAAGAAAATAACCTATAGCCCAGATTACTGTACCCAGCAAGGATGTCATCCAAATATGAAGGAGAAATCAAAAGCTTTACAGACAAGCAAAAGCTGAGAGAATTCAGCACCACCAAACCAGCTCTACAACAAATACTAATGGATATTCTCTAGACAGGAAACACAAAAATGATGTATAAATTCAAACCCAAAACAATAAAGTAAATGGCAACGAGATCATACTTATCAATAATTACCTTAAACATAAATGGGTTGAATGCCCCAACCAAAAGACAAAGACTGGCTGAATGGATACAAAAACAAGACCCCTACATATGTTGTCTACAAGAGACCCACCTCAAAACAGGGGACACATACAGACTGAAAGTGAAGGGCTGGAAAAAGATTTTCCATGCAAAGAGAGACCAAAAGAAAGCAGGAGTAGCAATACTCATATCAGACAAAATAGACTTTAAAACAAAGGCTGTGAAAAGAGACAAAGATGGTCACTACATAATGATCAAAGGATCAATACAAGAAGAAGATATAACAATTATAAATATATATGTAGCCAACATGGGAGCACCACAGTATGTAAGGCAAATGCTAACAAGTATGAAAGGGGAAATTAACAATAACACAATAATAGTGGGAGACTTTAATACCCCATTCACACCTATGGATAGATCAACTAAACAGAAAATTAACAAGGAAACAGAAACTTTAAACGATACAATAGACCAGTTAGACCTAATTGATATCTATAGGACATTTCATCCCAAAACAATGAATTTCACCCTTTCTCAAGTGCACATGGAACCTTCTCCAGGATAGATCACATCCTGGGCCATAAATCTAGCCTTGGTAAATTCAAAAAAATTGAAATCATTCCAAGCATCTTTTCTGACCACAATGCAGTAAGATTAGATCTCAATCACAGGAGAAAAACTATTAAAAATTACAACATATGGAGGCTGAACAACACGCTGCTGAATAACCAACAAGTCACAGAAGAAATCAAAAAAGAAATCAAAATTTGCATAGAAACGAATGAAAATGAAAACACAACAACCCAAAACCTGTGGGACACGGTAAAAGCAGTCCTAAGGGGAAAGTTCATAGCAATAGGGGCACACCTCAAGAAACAAGAAAAAAGTCAAATAAATAACCTAACTCTACACCTAAAGCAACTAGAAAAGGAAGAAATGAAGAACCCTAGGGTTAGTAGAAGGAAAGAAATCTTAAAACTTAGGGCAGAAATAAATCAAAAGAAACAAAGAGACCATAGTAAAAATCAACAAAGCCAAAAGCTGGTTCTTTGAAAGGATAAATAAAATTGACAAACCATTAGCCAGACTCATCAAGAAACAAAGGGAGAAAAATCAAATCAATAAAATTAGAAATGAAAATGGAGAGATCACAACAGACAACACACAAATACAAAGGATCATAAGAGACTATCAGCAATTATATGCCGATAAAATGGACAATGTGGAAGAAATGGACAAATTCTTAGAAAAGTACAACTTTCCAAAACTGGACCAGGAAGAAATACAAAATCTTAACAGTCCCATCACAAGCATGGAAACTGAAACTGTAATCAAAAATCTTCCAGCAAACAAAAGCCCAGGTCCAGACGGCTTCACAGCTGAATTCAACCAAAAATTTAGAGAAGAGCTAACACCTATCCTGCTCAAACTCTTCCAGAAAATTGCAGAGGAAGGTAAACTTCCAAACTCATTCTATGAGGCCACCATCACCCTAATCCCAAAACCTGACAAAGATCCCACAAAAAAAGAAAACTACAGGCCAATATCACTGATGAACATAGATGCAAAAATCCTTAACAAAATTCTAGCAATCAGGATCCAACAACACATTAAAAAGATCATACACCATGACCAAGTGGGCTTTATCCCAGGGATGCAAGGATTCTTCAATATCCGCAAATCAATCAATGTAATACACCACATTAACAAATTGAAAAATAAAAACCATATGATTATCTCAATAGATGCAGAGAAAGCCTTTGACAAAATTCAACACCCATTTATGATAAAAACTCTCCAGAAAGCAGGAATAGAAGGAATATACCTCAACATAATAAAAGCTATATATGACAAACCCACAGCAAACATTATCCTCAATGGTGAAAAATTGAAAGCATTCCCTCTAAAGTCAGGAACAAGACAAGGATGCCCACTTTCACCATTACTATTCAACATAGTTTTGGCCACAGCAATCAGAGCAGAAAAAGAAATAAAAGGAATCCAAATTAGAAGAGAAGTAAAACTCTCATTGTTTACAGATGACATGATCCTCTACATAGAAAACCCTAAAGACTCCACCAGAAAATTACTAGAACTAATCAATAATTATAGTAAAGTTGCAGGATATAAAATCAACACACAGAAATCCCTTGCATTCCTATACACTAATAATGAGAAAACAGAAAGAGAAATTAAGGAAACAATTCCATTCACCATGGCAATGAAAAGAATAAAATACTTAGGAATATATCTACCTAAAGAAACTAAAGACCTATATATAGAAAACTATAAAACACTGGTGAAAGAAATCAAAGAGGACACTAATAGATGGAGAAATATACCATGTTCATGGATCGGAAGAATCAATATAGTGAAAATGAGTATACTACCCAAAGCAATTTATAGATTCAATGCAATCCCTGTCAAGCTACCAACAGTATTCTTCACAGAGCTAGAACAAATAATTTCACAATTTGTATGGAAATACAAAAAACCTTGAATAGCCAAAGCTATCTTGAGAAAGAAGAATGGAACTGGAGGAATCAACCTGCCTGACTTCAGGCTCTACTACAAAGCCACAGTTATCAAGACAGTATGGTACTGGCACAAAGACAAAAATATAGATCAATGGAACAAAATAGAAAGCCCAGAGATAAATCCACGCACATATGGACACCTTATCTTTGACAAAGGAGGCAAGAACATACAATGGATTAAAGACAATCTCTTTAACAAGTGGTGCTGGGAAAACTGGTCAACCACTTGTAAAAGAAGGAAACTAGACCACTTTCTAACATCATACACAAAAATAAACTCAAAATGGATTAAAGATCTAAACAAAAGACCAGAAACTATAAAACTCCTAGAGGAGAACATAGGCAAAACACTCTCTGACATACATCACAGCAGGATCCTCTATGACCCACCTCCCAGAATATTGGAAATAAACAAATGGGACGTAATTAAACTTAAAAGCTTCTGCACAACAAAGGAAACTATAAGCAAGGTGAAAAGACAGCCTTCAGAATGGGAGAAAATAATAGCAAATGAAGCAACTGACAAACAACTAATCTCAAAAATATACAAGCAACTCCTACAGCTCAACTCCAGAAAAATAAATGACCCAATCAAAAAATGGGCCAAAGAACTAAATAGACATTTCTCCAAAGAGGACATACAGATGGCTAACAAACACATGAAAAGATGCTCAACATCACTCATTTTCAGAGAAATGCAAATCAAAACCACTATGAGGTACCATTTCACGCCAGTCAGAATGGCTGCCATCCAAAAGTCTACAAGCAATAAATGCTGGAGAGGATGTGGAGAAAAGGGAACCCTCTTACACTGTTGGTGGGAATGCAAACTAGTACAACCACTATGGAGAGCAGTGTGGAGATTCCTTAAAAAACTGGGAATAGAACTGCCTTATGATCCAGCAATCCCACTACTGGGCATACACACTGAGGAAACCAGAAGGGAAAGAGACACGTGTACCCCAATGTTCATCGCAGCACTGTTTACAATAGCCAGGACATGGAAGCAACCTAGATGTCCATCAGCAGATGAATGGATAAGAAAGCTGTGGTACATATACACAATGGAGTATTACTCAGCCATTAAAAAGAATACATTTGAAGCAGTTCTAATGAGGTGGATGAAACTGGAGCATATTATACAGAGTGAAGTAAGCCAGAAGGAAAAACACCAATACAGTATACTAACGCATATATATGGAATTTAGAAAGATGGTAACAATAACCCTGTGTACGAGACAGCAAAAGAGACACTGATGTATAGAACAGTCTTATGGACTCTGTGGGAGAGGGAGAGGGTGGATGATTTGGGAGAATGGCATTGAAATATATATAATATCATATATGAAACAAGTCGCCAGTCCAGGTTCGATGCTTGATACTGGATGCTTGGGGCTGGTGCACTGGGATGACCCAGAGGGATGGTATGGGGAGGGAGGAGGGAGGAGGGTTCAGGATGGGGAACACGTGTATGCCTGTGGCGGATTCATTTCTATATATGGCAGAACCAATCAATATTGTAAAGTTTAAATTAAAATAAAATTTAAAAAAAAAAAAGCAGAGACATTACTTTGCCAACAAGGTCCGTCTAGTCAAGGCTATGGTTTTTCCTATGGTCATGTATGGATGTAAGAGTTGGACTATGAAGAAGGCTGAGTGCTGCTTTTGAACTGTGGTGTTGGAGAAGACTCTTGAGAGTCCTTGGACTGGAAGGAGATCTAACCAGTCCATTCTGAAGGAGATCAGCCCTGGGATTTCTTTGGAAGGAATGATGCTAAAGCTGAAACTCCAGTACTTTGGCCACATCATGCGAAGAGTTGACACATCGGAAAAGACTCTGATGCTGGGAGGGATTAGGGGCAGGAGGAGAAGGGGACAACAGAGGATAAGATGGCTGGATGGCATCACTGACTCGATGGACGTGAGTTTCAGTGAACTTCAGGATTTGGTGATGGACAGGGAGCCCTGGCGTGCTGCGATTCATGGGGTCACAAGGAGTCGGACATGACTGAGCCACTGAACTGAACTAACTGATGAAATTGCATAGGATCAAATGATTAGGTGGTCCTAATTTGTCAGTAATCACATCCTGGTTTCAATGATGTTTTGAGGAGTTACACACTGAAGAATTCAGAGCCACTGGGCACTATGTTGGCAGAATATTCTCAAACTGTTCAGAAAACATAGAAGGCTGTACTGTACTTGAAAATTTATTGGGAAACTGAGATTGTTTCAGTCTTCAAAAAGAAAAGTGACAATTGCTAAGTCATTTCCAACTCTTTGTGACCCCATGGACTATACAGTTCATGGATTTCTCCAGGCCAAAATACTGGAATGGATAGCTTTTCCTTTCTCCAGGCTATCTTCCCAACCCAGGAATCAAACCTAGGTCTCCCACATTGCAGGCAGATTCTTTACCAGCTGAGCCACAAGGGAAGGCTAAGAATACAGGAGTGGGTAGCCTATCCCTTCTCCAGCAGATCTTCCCAACCCAGGAATCCAACTGGGGTCTCCTGCCTTGAAGGTGGATTCTTTACCAATTGAGCTATCAGGGAAGCACTTCAAAAAGTAGAAAACACTCTATTTTGAAAGAGACAAATATATGAATAGATAAAACATTTCTATCATATGGTTATAGGCTCAGCCCTGGGACACTCCAACTTTTAAAAATCAATCAGCAGAGAAACAGCCAGCCAAGAAGGGCTGAGAAGAAACCATCAATGAGGCAGAATATAAAGCAGGAGAAGCTGAGGAAGAAAAAATTTTCAGAAGTAGCAAGTGGTTCAGTCTGTCAAATGCTGCTGAGAGATCAAATAGCATGAACAGAAATCAGGTGATCACTAGAACTGGCCCCAAGGCATCCTGGGAGGAGTCCTGTTGGAGCCGTTTTCAGCTGAGTGAGGACAGCAGACAAATTAAGAAAAGATGAAAATAGAAAGGGAGGTGAGGATGTGGAGTGAGTGAATATAGATATCTCATCCCAGAAGTGTTGTTATAAAAGGGAGTCGAAAATGTTGTAGGTGATTGCAGGGGTTAATAGTCAGCCACCTGTTGCTCTGGCTAAGCCATGAGAAAATCACCATGGGAAAAGAATAAAGTAAAAATATAGCAATACAGCATAACCCAAACAAAAGTACATCAGGTTGATTACTTGGGGTCATCATGCCCTGGTAAGCTGAGGAAAAGTATAGTGTGGATCTTGGAACACCAGGTCAGCGCAGGTTCAGATCGCTGCTTGTGCACACACCAAGATGTTTTCCCAAGATGTTTTCCATATGCAGGTCTATGCCCTCCAGCTAGACGAAACCCTTTGTAAAGAAAATAACAAAGATAGTTTAAAGTAATCAACAAAATGTGAGACATGACCGGGGACACAGGAGGCTGACTTCATCGTTGCACAACAGATGCTTTCTGTTGCCAAGACACTAAATAAAAGTGATGTGGCTCCGAAGAACAGGGCTCTTGATCTAAGAGGTCTTGAGTTCTCTGGTCCCATCTATAAAACTTTAATTTTGACTCTGGTTTATTTTTTCCCAAACTGTGCATCGACCACTTTTGATCCCTACGTGCTGCACTGGCCGCAGCAGTTAGAGGGTTGTGTAGAGCCTATGGAGAGTTCTTTGTAAAATGAAACGTTCCCAGGGCAGCTCGTGCAGTGCTGGGGATGATCCAGCAGAGGGAGAAACTCGGGATGCAGGAAACCCTCAGCCTAAACTGGAGTAGTGAGAGGGCTGTGATGAAGACTACATTTGGAGACTGCCATTTGAGGAGCAGAAGCCCTTCATCCCAGTGATAAAGGGGAAAGAAGGGAGGGCGGGCCCAGGGAAAGATGTTAGCTCTGCTATGCTGGCCAGGAAGGGAGGATTTTGTATGAGGTTGCTTCTGTTCTGTCAGTGTAATATCATCTGACAGAGGACTTAAGACTGTAAGGTGGACTGTAAGGTCATCTGCTCAGAGCAGAGTATGGAAGGCCAGGGGTTGGTGTGTGTGCTGGGACTTTGAAAAGAGGGAAGTAAATAGTGACAGTCATTGTGGAGAGTGAGGACACCAACACAGAAGGATTTCAGAGAAGTGACTATGATGACCAGGTAGACTTGAGGGCCCATTTGAGATTTGTATTGATGAATTTTAAGTGAGGGGAAGTCCTTGGTGGTTCCATGGTTAGGATTCCATGCTTTCACTCTTAGAGTAAGAAGTCAAGCCCTCTTGGGGAACTAAGGTCCCTGAAGCTGTATGGCACAGTCGAAAAAGATTAAACATTTAAAACATTAAGTGAGATATCAGCAGGCTTATGGATTTCTCTAGCAATATCCACCCGTTTCAATGCAGGTGAGAATGTAGGAAATACTAAGTGTCAGATCATTATTTCCCAATACATATGTATTTCTTCAGAGACATTAAATGGCTCTAAACAAAGGAAGACGAAGTATGAATTGCAAAGCTTTTACTGAAAATGTTTTTCTTTTACAACATGCATAGTTTCACATCTATTGAATAGCAATTAATTCAATGCTTGCAAACTCATCTACCTCTGAATTTAGTCATAATGCATGAATTTCAGCTAATAAAACTAAGGAAAATCAACAGCTCATCTAATCCTTCTTTATATTCCTTCAGGATCAGCAGGATGCCTAAATGAGTTCTTTACAAAGGCTAAAATAGGTTGATGTATAAACTGTGAGTTTATTTTTAAAGCTGTGTGAATGCAACATTTCTACTAAAACATTTAAACCAAAGGTCATACTTATGAAAACAAATTCTTGATGGGGCTGTTTCCATTTTTACCATTTGACGATCTGCTCTTTTTGACTGAACAGATGAAAGTTCACATGCCTACTCAGGTGGGGCTTTGCCTAAGATCAATTTGCTTAGAGATATTCTTTTGTTGGAGAAGGCAATGGCACCCCACTCCAGTACTCTTGCCTGGAAAATCCGATGGATGGAGGAGCCTGGTAGGCTGCGGTCCATGCTAAGGGTCGGACACGACTGAGTGACTTCACTTTCCCTTTTCACTGTCATGTGTTGGAGAAGGAAATTGCAACCCACTCCAGTGTTCTTGCCTGGAGAATCCCAGGGACCGGGGAGCCTGGTGGGCTGCTGTCTCTAGGGTGGCACAGAGTCGGACACGACTGAAGTGACTTAGCATAGCATTGTTTTCTTCTATTTTGTTGAATATTGGGGAGTACTTATATCATTCAAGATTAAGTCTGGGTTATCTCTTTGAGAAAATAAATGTACCAGAGATACATTTGATAATGAAGATTTTAGACAATTATTCACCAACATTAGTTCTCTTAGCAAGCTGAAAAATGTTGTAGGCCCAATATCAAACAATAAACACGTGAGGTAAACGTCAGCCTCTTAGAAGAAAGACCATATGCTCCTGCTTTGATAAAAACATTATTTGTTTGAAAGAGTGAGAGTATAACCTTTTACTCAACGATTATTTCCTTAATATGAAAAAGAGACAAAATGAGCTGAAGACGAAAACTCCACAGTTACACTCCGCAACCCTTAACATAACTCGTGAGGTCTCGGTTTTGACACTTGTTTGTCCATGCCACCCTGTAGAAAAAGGTAAAAGAAATGATAATAAGATTAAAACATATCTTCATTGTGTTATACATACTTCAAATCCTTTGTAAGAACAAAATAGTTAATCAGTCCATGAAATACAAGCTACAGACAGATCCAAGTATTGCTTATTTATCAACTGGAGACATGTATACCAAGGCCTTCACATCTCCCCAAGGCTTCACTAGAGCACAGAATGCTGAACACAAATGTTGAGTCTTGTGTAGTCCACAACACAACTGCAAAGCGTATTCCATATTTACTTACTTTCAAAAATAATTTCAAGATATGATGAGGAATTGGTAGAGTGTGGAAAAACTTAAAAATTCTAGAACTCCTTAGAATAAATTGAGGTTAAAGTAGATTGTTTCTATGTAATACACTGTTTAGCGTAAATCTTAATATTTAGATTTTCCATTTTCAATTCCCTTGGTCTTAGAGAATCTTCCCAACACTTTTCTCATAACAGTAAGATGAAACCACTCCCTACCCTCTCACACACACCTTTTTTTAGCCACACACACCACATGGCCTATGGTATCTCAGATTCCCAACCAGGTACCAGACTCCCTCCTGCACTGAAAGCATAGACTCTTAACCACTAGGGAAGATCTCTCCTTTAATGCTTAACCCATACCTTGCTCTGTGAAGGGAACTTACATAGTGTTGAAGGTCCATTATACTTGAAACACAAACAAACTCAGAAAAAGAAATCAGATTTGTGGTTACCAATTGTGGGTATTGTGGGTGGGGTGCAGGCACCCCACTCCAGTACTTTTGCCTGGAAAATCCCATGAATGGAGGAGCCTGGTGGGCTGTAGTCCATGGAGTCGCTAAGAGTTGGATACGACTGAGTGACTTCCCTTTCACTTTTCACTTTCATGCATTGGAGAAGGAAATGGCAACCCACTCCTGTGTTCTTGCCTGGAGAATCCCAGGGACAGGGGAGCCTGGTGGGTTGCCGTCTATGGAGTCGTGAAGAGTCGGACACGACTGAAGCGACTTAGCAGTAGCAGCAGCAGTGGGTGGGGTGAGGGGTGGGGAATTGGATGAAAGCATCGGAAAGTACTACAAACCTCCAATTATAAGATAAGTAAACACTGGAGATGTGATGTACAACATGATGAATAGAATTAACACTGCTGTGCTCACATATGAAAATAGATTAGACAGTAAATCACAAGATTTTTCATCACAAATTTTTTTCTTCTGTTTCTTTAATTTTTTAACTTATTTTTTAATGAAGGATAATTGCTTAACAGTATTGCATTGTGTTTCTTTAATGTTGTATCCATTGAGATCATGCATGTTCACTAAACTTACTGTGATAATCATTTCATGATGTATTACGTCATTATGCTGTACACCTTAAATTTATGAAGTACTGTGGGTCAATTATATCTTAACAACATTGGATGGAAAGCAAAAAACAAAAAAATAACATACCATGCTGTAATGCCTTGCTGACTGACAATCTTCTTTGCACATGCTACAGCTTGAGTGATGTCATCTTTCAGCAAAGCTGAAAAAGAGGTGGTGGGAAATGAGGACAATGTTCACAGAAATTCATGTAAATTTTAGGTTCAGCCAGCTTTATTCTCTTAGGCTGAGGAAAGAACAAATACAATTATTTTTTTAAGAGTCCCTGTATCTGTGAATATTGGGAGAAAACCCTCTCTCTCCATTCTATCCCCTTTGGCATGAAATAAAACATTCTGTTTTTCGTTTTCCAACGTCATTTGGAAGCTCTGAAACTATTAACTAACATGATAGAAGGTTCTCTTTTCACTGGACACTTTGAAAACAAAACAAAAACAAACAAGCAGAAACCAGTCTAGCAGTTTTTTGCTCAGCAGTTCTACTAGTGAAAATTCATTCCAAAACAAGAAAAGTAATAAGTGATGTACCCAAGATGTACATATCAATACAAGAGTTGGATTAATAAATGTTAGAATATTTAGTGAAATTCTATTCATCCAGAAAAAGTAATAAGATTGATATTTGTTGAGAAAAATGATATTGTGCAATAACGAGCAAATTGTAAAGTAGTAAATATAGTACGATTTCATTTTTGTTGAAGCATATTGCTTACATGTTTGTATGTGGGTACAAATGTGGATTATATAGCTTTACATTCATGTACGTGAGTGATGTGTATTCTGAAAGAAGATGTGGAGACCACAAGTTACCGTGGTCATAAGTCTCTGGGTAGTAGAACTTTTATTCAATGACCACAGATTATTGTATAATACAAATAATTTTTTAAACTAAACTAACTGTATATAAAAGATATGTCCAGAAATGAATCTTCTTTATTAGGAATTTTAATATTAAAAATTAAACAATATCATTTGGCAATACTTCTCCAATATTTTATGCAATAAATATTGCGTGGCACACGTGCATGTGTGACTCTCTGCGACCCCATGGACTGTAGCCCCTCTGGCTTCTCTGTTCATGTTGATTTCCTAGGCAAGAATATTGAAGTCGGTTGCCATACCCTCCTTCAGAGGATCTTCCCAACCCGGGGATTGAACCTGTATCTCACATCTCCTGATTATCAGGAGGGTCCTTTACTACTAGCCCCACCTGGGAAGCCCTAAATATTGCATATGTTATCTCAGTTTTAAAAGGAACTCAATAGAATAGGTGTTTCACCCCAATTAAAAATAAATGCATATATTAACTTGGTAGAATGACAGTGATTAAATAGGAAGTGCATGTTTGAGATATGCAAACTAAAGAATTTAGGAATGAAATGTGAAATGTTTCTAATTTACTTTAAAATCACTCAGCCAAAAACCCCTACTGTATAATATATACATAAAAAAAGTAAATATGACAAAATTTAAAAAAAGACCACACAACCAAATTATCCCTAAACCTCTCCCAACCAGGTAAATTAGTAGGAATGGCATTGTTCTTTACAAAGCATCAACATGTCCAGTTACAATACAGTGATAGATCATTCCAACTCTTGTATGTTAGCAAACACCAACCTTCTATGATACCAGCTTTTTGATTTCTTACTTAAGGAATTATGAGGTAGGTGATAAAGCAGTTTCTGGAAGTTAAGAAGGAGCTTTTCTGGGTCCCTCATGAACTCTTCAAGACCTTTTCATTTGTATTAAATCTCTCTTATAGGTACCACCAAATGGGACCTGTGCCATCACTCAACAGTATCTTGTCTTACCACTGCAGGATACACCACAGCCATTAACTGCTTTTGGGGTTTTGCCATCATTACACCACCATTTGCTGTTGATCTGAAATATCCCATAATCAGTGCTTTTGCTTCCAGGATTATAGTTTTTAGCTTGTGTGTTATAACTGCTTTCTCCTTCGGCCAAACACATCCCTGAAAAAAAAATGTATTTTTAGTAATACACAGCAACATCATATGACTTATATTTCATAGCACAATTCTATTTTACTAATGACTTATTTTAGAAGCATAAAGATGTATTTTACTTGTAAATACTTTAACATTTGATGTTAGGGGCCCTTAGGAGAATTCTTTTGTTAGCAAATCATTTGCTAATACTAATGAAACAAGATAACACGTTGTAAAAAATATTGAAATAGCTGTGTCTTCCATTGCTCCCATCCCCCAGGTAAGATTGAGCCTAGAACAGAAAAATCAACAGAGTGCTTAAATGGGTTTGGTCACGAGCAGCAGATGCATATGCTAATGTAAAAATATTTGTACTAGGAAAAATAAGGATTTACTAGGAGAAAGAAAATTTCTTATGATACCTAAAGGTGAATTTGGATATCAAATTAGAATCCAAACAATAAGAATCATAGGATAGGAAAGACTATGTCATCCATCCATCCATCTAGCCATTTGCTCATGTATGAAAAAATAGTTATGGAGCAAAAATGTCTGAATTCACTCTGAAAAATACAATGTTGACAGGGACAGGTATGGACTGAATTACAAAGGAACTTTTCCTTAGGGCACATATTGAATTCTGTGGAAGAAAATGAAAAATAATTAATGAACTAGAGTCAGAATAATAGAATGTTATTTCATGCTACATTTCAGGGTTCCTTATGTAGATATTGATTGAGGAGAAACAGGTTCCTACAGTCCCTGTTCTAAGAGTTCAATGTAATTTTTTAAAAAACTTGGCTGTTAAAAACCCAGCATCATGGTAGGGGGATTAAAAATGACAAAAATACTGTCTTACTCTTGCTTGCAGAACCCAAATTGCAAGCTGGAAATGGCTGAGGGCTGAAATATATCTTGTAGTCACCCTACAAGTGCCAGCTGGCAAGTTTAGTGGCACTAGAGGAGTACAGCAAGACCTGGCATGCTTAGAATGGTATAGAATTTGACCCTCCCATGCTTCAATCCTTCCCTAGGTACATCTGATTCTGAGCTGATGTGTTTGATCACATCAATTGTAAATGTACAAACCCTTCAAGGAAAGAAAAAAAAGCCATTCACTCAAAGTCCCTTTCTTATTCTTCTTCCTCAGTTAGTATCTGTTCCACAGCTGGCTGACTATTTGGAAGGATGAAGAATAGTTAACTTACAGTTTGCCAGGCTGACTCCCTTGTAGCCAGCCAATCCAAGATTCTTCAGAGTTTTGGCAAGCTCACACCTCTTAAATGTCTTGCCCTGGACAGCAACAGAAAGGAGCAGAAGCCCCAGAATAAGGAGAGCCTTCATGTTGACGGAAGCCAAATGTCCAAGTTGACCAGGTGAGCTGGACTTGCTATTTAACATCTTTTCCCTTCCGTCTTTTCTGACCAGTTTGGGAGCTCCACCCTTGGAGACACGTGGAAAGCAGGGAATGTTTATTGCTTCACTTACGCTAAAAGTTTTGATGTCCCAAGAGTTAATTGCAAGAAAATCATGAAATGATATTGCTTGAAGACATTGCTCAGAAAGAACTGGCATTAGCTCTATCGCCCAAAGAGGAACTTCCTCCTATTTGATTATGAATGTGAGCAACTAGAAAGAAAAAAACCCTGAATGAACATATTACACAATGGAAAACATGCTCCCATCTTTGATTAATATTCATTTGCACTAAGTTTTTTTATGTGCTTTCATTACGATGTCTTCATCTTTTTCACTTAAAAGTATTTTATGTACACTTTCCACAAAGAATGTGACACACTGCCTGTTGTTCTGATAGGTGGATAGCAAAGCACCACGTTGATCACAGATTCCTATGCTGACTCTTTTGGTTGTTTCTCAGTAGTTACTTTGTAAATCAATATTTTACTGTTATAAGTAAGTCTCATGTGAACATTGCTAAGTCCTTTCTGACAATGTCTTACTTCACTTTCTCATGTTAGAACATAAAGAGTCATTGAAAAGCAAGAAAACAGTATAGTAAAACCTACAAAAGAATAGCAGAATTATGCCACCCCAAAATCTTCCCCTTTGGCACAACGATTGTTTTGAGCTGAAGGCAGTTGAGAAGAAGCAGATTCAAGAAAAGTCCTCTTCCTCCCTCTATTTTCCTGAAAGTAAAACATAAATGTGTGCAGAAATTTATCATTTGAAACACTAGACACTTATCAGCCCCAAGACAGCACCTGAGGACTCTGCAAAAGAGCCTTTGCTGACTAGCTATTATCTTCCATTATTCTCTAATGTATTTACGGTCCCACAATTTGCCACTCTTGGAAGCCTAGTACTCTGTTCCTCTGTCTTGTTGCTCACTTAAAAATACATTGTTCTTTGGTTAAGATAATCTGGAAGTCCAAATTCTGTCTTCCTCCTTGAGTTAGTCATCCCTGCATTTCTTACAAGTATACATGAGATGTATATGTTAATATACTTGTTTCCTTTTCTCTTGTTAATCTGTCTTTGGTTACAGAGCCACAGCGAAAAGCTGAAAAGGGTAAAAGGAAACACATGTTTCCTCCTGTACAGTTTCTAGTGATGAGGATGGGACAGCAAAAGGCTGGGACACTCCACTCTCCCTGGAGACTGCAGTTGAGATATGGGATAACCGACAACAGACCAGCAGAAGATAAGAGGTCTTACCATGTCAGTCTCGCAAATCTCTGTCTATAGAGCATAGTCAAGAGAGAAGGATAAAGATTTCTGTTTGTCCCTTTCCAAATTCACAGCGGCAGGAGAAAAACATTTGTGAAAATGGATATTGAATCGTGAGCTTGTGAATTTGATTTTGGTAATCAACACCTATGGTGACTGATTCTTGGCCTCTCAGATAGAGTTATGTTTTCCTTTATCATAAGGATGAAAAACTATAAGATGAGACTCTCCATTTGTTTTGTTTTATGTATTGAGAGCTTGGCTTTATAACCAGTGAGAATGTGCCCTCCGGTTTCTGCCCTTACAGGGTACAGTTTCTGTCACACTTGCATCCGCAGCCAGCTAGAAGCCTAAGACATGAAGTGACAGGCAGCATTCTCTGTCCAAACATGCTGGCTCTCAGGGAAGTGTGTCTTAATAAAGTGTCCAAATTCATAAGGGGCCTTTTTGGTCTCTACCTTCATTGCCTGGTTTTGAGGGGAAAATTCACACAGCATTATCACTTTTCTGGTAACCCAGGTTAGGAGGTCAGTGATTTAAGACATCTCACTTTGTGGGAGATAGAGGTTTGTCACCTGAGACAAGGAAGGTCTTTGCTTTCTTAGGCTTTCTCTGCAGAGGCTCTGCATCTTGAGAAGGCTACACTTCTTAGAGAACACCACTGGTGTCCATGGGTAAAGCCTAATATTGGTTTTAAGCTGTAAAAATACTCACTGGCTGGAGTCAGAACTGAAATAGATACATTGAAGATTTGGACTTGTACACCTAAAAGACTTTTTACATTTTATTTGTTTATTCACTTATTTATGTATGGCTGCTCTGGGTCTTCCTTGCTGTATGCAGGCTTTCTCTAGGTGCTGCTAGCGGGGGCTATCTCGAGTTGTAGTGGGTGAACTCGTTGCAGGGGCTTCTCTTGTTACTGCGCATGGGCTCCATCCAGGTTCCCGGGTTCCATAGTTGCAGAGCGTGGGCTCAGTAGTTGTGGCGCATGGGCTTAGTTGCCCCACGGCATGTGGAATCTTCCCAGATCAGAGATCAAACCCATGTCCCCTGCATTGGCAGGATTCTTAACTACTTTACCACCAGGGGGTCTCTAAAAGGATTTTTTTTTTTTTTTAAATTTATTTTATTTCTGGCTGTCCTGGGTCTTAATGGCTGTGCGAGCTTTTCTCTAATCGTGCAGAGAAAGTGCTACTCTCCAGTGTGTGGGCTTCTCGTTCTCATTGTGGTAGCTTCTCCTGTTTTGGACCACAGGCTCTAGGGACATGGGCTTCAGTAGTTGGGATTCATGGGCTCAGTATTGCAGGTCCTAGGCTCCAGAACATAGGCTCAGTCGTCGTGGTGCACAGGCTTTGTTGCTCTGGAGCATATGGGATCTTCCTGGATCAGGGATCAAACCCATGTCTTCTGCATTGGAAGGTGGATTCTTTACCACTGAATCTCTACGGGAGCCTGATAAAAGGATTTTTAAGAGAGCTCTATTCCCTGGTGGCTCAGACGATAAAGCGTCTGCCTGTATTGCTGAAGACCCGGGTTCGATCCCCGGTCTGGAAAATCCCCTGGAGAAGGAAATGGCAACCGACTCCAGTATTCCTGCCTGGAAAATTCCATGAATGGAGGAACCTGGCGGGCTACAGTCCATGGGGTCGCAAAGAGTTGGACCCGACTGAGCGACTTCACTTAACCTTAAACAAATGTCCTCTTGGTACCTATAGGAAGATCAGATTAAAGAAAGAAAGAGAAATGAAGACGAAAACAAAAAAGAAGTATATACAGAATACCCTGGCTGTATATATACAAAACACTTCCTTAACATGTTTAGGAGGGGAAAATCGGAGAACCAAATGTCAAGAACTGCAGATGGCACTCAAGTTGGTGTGAAACTTATGGAAATATTGATAGTGAGGAAATAGTTTTGACGAAGGTCAAGAAAATGCATAGAAAGGCTTGATAGACTGTCCCCTCCTCTGTAAGCTGACCCCATCAGGTCCAGACCTTCCCGTATTTGGGGCAGGTACTACAGAAAAAATAATTACTGAACTATCTTATCCAACTATTAAATAAAGAAAAACATTATGGTAATAATCCTATATTTCTGGTAATAGGCAAACATGCCTCTGAGTTCCTTTTCGAAATTCTTTCTTAGTCCCTTGGAAATATTGACCTTACCATGTCTTCGAACTGTAAGCATCCAAAAAGATAAATGTTGGCTAAAGCAAACATGGAACTGGGGGAAAAAAAAAAAAATGAGAGACAGATTTTTTTTAAAAAACAAATTGCTATTTGATATTTCTGTAAGCTCCGTTTCTTCAGATTTTTTCCACAGCCTCCATAAGATTATCTATTAAAGACAAGTAAAATTTTTTTCCACAAATATTGGTAAAATGCTTCAGCCAATATTCAGCCAATATTAAGAATGGGTATACTTAACTTGTTCCATCTTGCAAGAAACACCGTTTAGATCCAGCTATTCTTTTATAATAGTTATAAGAAATAACTCTTCTACTTTTACTTTATTTTTATTTTTTTTGTTTTTTTTAAATTTTATTTTATTTTTAAACTTTACAATATTGTATTAGTTTTGCCAAATATCGAAATGAATCCGCCACAGGTATACATGTGTTCCCCATCCTGAACCCTCCTCCCTCCCCATACCATCCCTCTGGGTCGTCCCAGTGCACCAGCCCCAAGCATCCAGTATCGTGCATTGAACCTGGACTGGCGACTCGTTCCATACATGATATTATACATGTTTCAATGCCATTCTCCCAAATCTTCCTTGTAAACCATAGAAGTTTATTTCTCACAGCTCTGGGGGCTGGGAAGTGCAAGATCAAGGCACCAGCACATTGGATTCTTCTGCAAGTCCTCTTCCTGGTTCATCACCAGGGCTTTCTTGCTGCTCTTCACAAGGCGGAAGGGTCTCTGTGGGGTCTGTCTCATGAGCACACTAATCCCATTCATAATCTCATCACCTGAGAACCTCATCAAAGGCCCCACCTCCTAATATACCATCTTTGGGGATTTAGGATGTCAACATCTGAATTCAGGGATAACACAAACAGAATATAACTACTCTTATAAAACTATTCTTTTGTAAGTTCATCTCAGGTGTAGTGGAAATGCTTTGGAATTTTAAATCCCTTAAAAGGTGTTAGCTTCCTGCCCTAGCAGTTTGCTACCAGTTGATAATTGTTTAAATGAATATTCTTGCCCCCGCCGCGCCTGCGCGTGGCGCCGGGGGTCAGGCTGCAGCGCCAGAGCACGTGCTCGCGCATAACTGGGGTCGTCTGCCCCCGCGGCGGCGGCCCTTTTAACCGCGAGCGACACGGCCGCCCTGGAAAAAAAAAAAAATAATAAATAAATAAATAAATGAATATTCTTATGATGCAAAATTAGTTCTCAAAATTTTCAGTGTTCTGGGACTCTATCAGGTGATCTTAATCAGGGGTTCTGGGTTATTGAAAAAAGGGGGAATCTATTTACAGGTCTTCCTTGATTTATGGTGAAGTTACATTCTAATAATCGTATCGTAAGTTAGACATATAGTAAGTCAAAAAATGTATACTATACACCTAACCTACCAAACATCATAGTGCTGCCCAGCATACCTTAAACTTTTCCGGGACAGATATATTAGCCTACAGTCAAGCAAAATCATCTGACACAAAGCCTATTTTAAAATAAAGTGTTGAATATCTCATGTAATATATTGAATACACTTCTGAAAGTGAAAGACAGAATGGTTGGGTACAGAATGGTTGTAAGTATATTGGTTGTTTACCCTTATAAACAAAAAATATCACTAGCCTGGGAAAAGATCACATTTTATATTTTCTACTGAATGCATACCACTTTCACACCATTATAAAGTTGAAAAGCCGTAAGCCATCATGAAGGTGGGGACCTTCTGTACTGTAACAGCAAATTCAGACAGTGCTTGCCATGTCCCAGGCATTATTCTAAAAAGCTTAACATGTATTAACTCACTTAACTCCCCTTGAAAAAGGTATTGTCAACATTGGCATTTTACTGATGAAGAAACAGAAATTCACTGAAGTCCAGCAGTTTGCCCATAGCCCCTCTGGGAGCCAGTAAAAGGCCCCTCTGCCTGCCCACCTGCTTTTCCTGTAAACTCTACCCAACACTTCAGTAAAATACCTATTAAAGGCCCATCAGAGCGCCTCTAACAGGAATTGATCTGAAAGCAGGCCAGTTAGTAGAGCAGGGATCTGTGGGAAATGGAAGGACAGGCTTGATGACAGAGTGCTGTATCATCCTTTTGTTGTTGCTGTTCACTTAGCATTCCATTTAAGGGGTTATACTAAGGTACATAGAAGAAGAGGCCTACCTGTGTTTTCGTTTATAGGTTCTCTTGCATGCAAGAAGCTGACAGGGCAGATAATCAAACCTTGTGCTCATTGTGCTCATTGTTACTAGGGTAATTCCCTGGCTCCACCAGAAAAATAGCTTCAGGGAGAAGTTACAGTTCCCAGGAGCCACCAAATACTTGCAAAGGCTGGAGTTTTACTTCCTCATCAAGAATGAGCCTCTCCAAAGAAACACAGGAAACTAAGTATGCAAATTCTTGAAAGTATACATTTGCCTGGTGTGAATCACTACTTGCTTAATGAGGTGCTTTGTTAAGAAAATAGCTTTGTATAAGGATGGGGAGAGAAACAGGGACAGGAGGTGGTGGAGATGGTGCTGGAAAGGGATGGGCAGGATAAATAACTGTTAGGGCAAATGTATTAATTCTATCTGCAGAGGGGGGTGTTTTTTTTTTGGTTTTTATTGGATTGTGAGTTTTTGGGGGTTTTTCAGGTTTGGGTGTCATTTTGGTTTGTTTTTTGGCAGACCTTTCTCTTTAATTCTACAAGGTGAGTTTGACCGAGCAGAAGACAAACCCTCTGATCTTAGTGATAGTTTCCAAAGTTACTTGTTACTCACTTGGTGGCTGTTGAACTCTGAAATCTTCTCTTTTACTTTCTGAGAAACATGAGAATTCCATTTTTTAAAGTTTGCACACAGAAAACATCAGGATTCTGTAAACTTCATAAGAAGTTGGGTTTTGGCTTTGTGTCTGGCAGAGAGTTCCTTATCCAGGAGAGTTGGTTTTGATCTTTCTAAGCAACGAGGCTTACCGTGACTGCTCCTCTGTCTCCGGCAGCCACAGGTCTGCATGTTGTCTGGTGTGTGCACCCTCCCCTCGCTTTAGCCACCCTGTGTGGACACAGGAGATTAATTAAACCCTGTGCAGTTCCTTTTCTTTCAAGTTCTGCTTGAGAGAACGTTCTGATTTTCAAGTGAGAAAATTTAAGTTCTAGTCATTCTGGAGCAGCACCCTGAGGTGTCTTGCCACAAGTTAGAATCCTTGAATTATGGGCAGGGAGACGATAGCTTAAATTCAAATCTTTTTCTTGCATGTGTGATCTCTCAAGGAAAATGTTCCAAGTCCATGACTTATAGGTAAAACAGAGCATGTCATTAGATGATGGAGGCTTAATAAAAAATGGAGGCTTCTCTTTTGGCTCAGTGGTAAGGAATTAGCCTGCCAATGCAGGAGATGCAGGTTCGATCCCTGGGTCAGGAAGATTGCCTGGAGAAGGAAATGGCAGCCCGCTCCAGTGTTCTTGAGTGGGAAATCCCACAGACAGAGGAGCCTGGTGGGCTACAGTTCATGGGGTCATGAAAGAGGCAGACATGACTTAGTGACCATAACAACAGCAACAATGAAAGATGCTTGTCTGAGAATTTACACGGCAGGCTTAGAAATCCAGGAACTTGACTGGCATCCTTCAGAAAAGCCCAAGCCTCATTGCCTTTGTTCCAGATAAATTTTCTGCGGGCGTTTGTGTGTTTGGGAAGGGTAAGTGCTTCAAGGAAGACAGGGAGCTAGGATTCAGGGTGTGGGTGAGGCCGGGAATGGTGTTCCTGTCCCTTGTATCATGCCTGGGTCATCTTCGTGCCACCCTCCACCCCTGGCTTGCTTTTCAAATTTCTGTTGTTTTGCAAGCAAGGCGAGCCAAGCAGAGGCACTGTAGTTCTTGGGGGATAAGTTGTTATGAAGCTCATAGTTGGGAAAGGGTGGTGTTCAAGATCTGTTAGATCGTATTTTAAGACAAAACAGAGGTAATTACTCTATTTCTTTATGGACCACCTGCAGAACTACTGGAGGTACTGACTTTTAAAATGAAGAGTTTTCTATACCCCCCACCAAAGTTGATATTAAGCCCTGAGAATCTGCTACTTTAATAGGCACCCCATGTTTTTTCAAATATTAACTGTAAGTCTTGGAGCTTTGCAGAGTATTTCATAGACTGAAGGGATATATCCATGTGCACCGTTCTCTCTCTTTAAAAAAATTACTTCCACACTGAGAGTAATGGCCAGCCTGCAAAGAGACTCCCTATCCTGCCTCACTTAGCCCTGGAAAGGATTCAGTTCAGTTCAGTCGTTCAGTGTTGTCCAACTCTTTGAGAACGCATGGACTGCAGAACGCCAGGCCTCCCTGTCCATCACCAACTCCCGGAGTCTACTCAAACTCATGTCCATTGAGTCAGTGATGCCATCCAACCATCTCATCCTCTGTCCTCTCCTTCTCCTCCTGCCTTCAATCTTTCCCAGCATCGCGGTCTTCACAAATGAGTCCGTTCTTCCAATCAGGTGGCCAAAGTATTGGAGTTTCAGCTTCAGCATCAGTCCTTCCATTGAATATTCAGGACTGGTTTCCTTTAGGATGGACCGGTTAGATTTCCTTTCAGTCCAAGGGACTCTCAAGAGTCTTCTCCAACACCCCAGTTCAAAAGCATCAATTCTTCGGCTCTCAGCTTTCTTCACAGTCCAACTCTCACATCCATACATGACCAAAGGAAAAACCATAGCCTTGACTTGACGGACTTTTGTTGGCAAAGTAATATCTCTGCTTTTGAATATGCTATCTAGGTTGGTCATAACTTTCCCTCCAAGGAGTAAGCGTCTTTTAATTTCAGGGCTGCAATTACTTGTACTATAAGTGCTTTTACATTTCGTAACTTATTGAATATCCTAACAACCCTTGGAGGAAGGTACTGTTAGCCCCATTTTGCATAGAGAGATTTGATATCTTGCCTCAAGTTACTCAGCAAAGAAAGAATTTAATCCCATACAGAGTCTAGACTCTTAACCAACATACAGAGTTGTATCTCTTTTGAAAAAGCCTTACAGTCCAGTTACATTGTAAGTTACACTGACTTTGCAAAAATAACAATTCTTTTTTGAATTGATTTACTGTAAATTGAAGCTTCATTTGGAAATTTGAAACATTTTATATATATTTATAAAAATACACATATATACATACATATATAATGTATGTATAAGCATTTAATTTACAAAAGCAGAAAACTAATACAGGCTAAAAGAAGTTTTTAAATGTTTTCCCCTAGGATCTCATTGCTATTTAACCCAGTTCTTCCAATATATGGGACCCTTTAGAATCTTCTGATTTGTCAAAAATAAAGTGTAGTTACTAAATCAAACAACAAAAATCCATATATGTAGTGACTGCAATCCTGGGACAAATGAATTAAAATCGGGTCTTCCTGACTAGATTTAAAACTACCTTTTACACTCAGGCAGCCCTTGTTTCCCAAATCTTTCTATACTATTTCCAAGGCCTGCTATGTCCACTTCATGCAATTTCTTTCTTATTCTTTAAAACTGAGTTCAGATTTTCCTACTGCCAAGAAGCCTTCCTTGATGTACACACACACCATTTGCCCTTTTGTATGAATCCTACCTGCTCTCTTATCTCCCTGATTACCTCATGACACTGTAATGCATTTTTCCTTCTTATCTGTCTGCTACCTCTGCTGTATCTGCTGTATCCCACCCAGCATCTAACAATGTGTCTTTACTCTGCATATGTTTTTAATTGATATGGGGCGGGGGGAGTTGAGGGGAACAGGAAGATAAAAATTTCCACGTACTAAAAAAGCATTATTAACAAAGTCTATAGACAGACATACCAGAAAAATGTATGTCTGAACACCAAGAAAAGTGTGTTCATACCCCACATGACTTATTTTTTGATACCTAAACAGCTCCTGCACATCATTAAAAAAGTCCACTAACCAATAACTAAAAAACCTCTGCAGAGCAAAGGAAACCATCAACAAAATGGAAAGGCAGCTTACTGAATAGGAGGAAATATTTGCAAATTATGTATCTGATCAGTTGAAAATATATTTTTGTTTTTATCAAAAATACATAAACGCATGCAACTCGGTGACCAAAAAAAAAGAGCATAAAATTCAATTAAAATTGAGCAGAAGAGTTAAATAAATACTTTTCTAAAGAAGACATGCAGATGGCCAACAGATACACAAACATGCTCAATATCACTAATTGTCAAGGAAACGTGAATCAAAAACACAATGCAATATCACTTCATATCGGTTAGAAAGTCTATTATCAAAAACACAAGAAATAACAAGGTTGGCACGGATGTGGACAAAAGGAAGCCTTTGTGCAATGTTGATTGGTACAGCCACATCTAGACTGTATATTGTAAGCCTGCTTATTTAATTTCTGTGCAGAATACATCATGCAAAATGCCAGGCTGGATGAGGCACAAGCTAGAATCAAGATTGCCGGGAGAAATATCAATAACCTCAGATATGCAGATGACACCATCCTTATGGCAGAAGGTGAAGAGGAACTAAAAACCCTCCTGATGAAAGTGAAAGAGGAGAGTAAAAAGTTGGCTTAAAGCTCAACATTCAGAAAACAAAGATCATGTCATCTGGTCCCATCACTTCATGGAAAATAGAAGGGGAAAGAGTGGAAACAGTGTCAGACTTTATTTTTCTGGGCTCCAAAATCACTGCAGATGGTGACTGCAGCCATGAAATTAAAAGATGCTTACTCCTTGGAAGGAAAGTTATGACCAACCTAGATAGCATATTGCAAAGCAGAGACATTACTTTGACAACAAAGGTCCGTCTAGTCAAGGCTATGGTATTTCCAGTGGGCATGTATGGATGTGAGAGTTGGACTGTGAAGAAAGGGGAGCACCGAAGAATTGATGTTTTTGAACTGTGGTGTTGGAGAAGACTCTTGAGAGTCACTTGGACTGCAAGGAGATCCAACCAGTCCATTCTCTAGGAGATCAGTCCTGGGTGTTCTTTGGAAGGAATGATGCTAAAACTGAAACTCCAGCACTTTGGCCACCTCATGTGAAGAGTTGACTCATTGGAAAAGACTCTAATACTGGGAAGGATTGGGGGCAGTAGGACTAGGGGACAACAGAGAATGAGATGGCTGGATGGCATCACTGACTCGATGGATGTGAGTTTGAGTAAACTCTGGGAGGTGGTGATGGACAGGGAAGCCTGGCGTGCTGCAATTCATGGGGTCGCAGAGTTGGACACGACTGTGCAACTGAACTGAACTGAACTGATCTGGGGAATGGGAGATGGCAGAGGGAATAGGGCTCATACATGAAGCAAGATATACCATATGTTCAATTTTTGAAGCTAGGCAAGGGGACATGTCTCTACTTTTGTATATGCTATAGATTTTCCATAATAAAAGGGGCTTTTTAAAATTTAAATCTGTTTGTTTTTAATTAAAATTTTTTTCTTGGAATGAAGGTACTTTAGAATGTTGTGTTAGTATCTGTTGTACTTTAAAGTGAACTAGCTCTATGTATATATTTATCCCCTCATGGCCCTTCCTCACACCCCATCCCATCCATCTAGAACACCACAGAGGACTAAGCTGAGTTCCCTGCATTGTACAGTAGGTCGCCACTAGGTATCTGGTGTACACATGGCAGTGCACATACACCAATCCTGATCTCCCAGTTCAGCTCACTGACATCCCACCGCCATGTCCATAAGTGGTTTCCCTATGTCTCTGTCTCCATTCCTGTCCTGCAAACAGATTTATCTGCCACTTTCCTAGAGTCCACATACACGTACATTTGTTTTTCTCTTTCTGACTTTACTCCGTATGTCACACTCTGGGCCCATCCACTCATCTACAAATGACTTATTTTTGTTCCTTTTTATGGCTGAGTAACATTTCATTGTATGTATGTATGTACCACATCTTCTTTATCCATTCATCAGTCAGTGGACACTTAGGTTGCTTCCATGCCCTGGCTATTGTAGACAGTGCTGCAGTGAACACTGGGGTGCGCGTGTCTCTTAGAATTACAGTTTTCTCAAGGCATGTGCCCAGGAATGGATTGCTGGATCATATGGTAGTTCTATTTTTAGTTTTTTAAGGAACTTCCATATTGTTCTCCATAATAGCTGTATCAGTCTACATTCTCACCAACAGTGCAAAAGGGTTCCTTTTTCTCCACACCCTCTCCAGGATTTATTGTTTGTAGATTTTTTTTTGATGTTGGCCATTCTGACCATGTGAGGGGATACCTTATTGTAGTTTTGATCTGCATTTTCCTAATAATTAGTGATGAGCATCTTTTCATGTGTGTTTTTGTTGCAATGGTAAATGGGGTTGTTTCCTTAACTTGATTTTCTGCTTTTTCATTGTTAGTGTACAGGAATGCAAGAAATTTCTGTGCATTCACTTTGTATCCTGCAGCTTTGCCAAATTCAGTGATTAGCTATGGTAGTTTTCTGGTGACAACTTTAGAATTTTCTTCGTATAATATCATGTCATCTGCCAACAGTGACAGTTTTACTACTTCTTTTCCAATTTGGATTCCTTCTACTTTTTCTTCTCTGATTGCTGTGCCTAGGACTACCAAAACTATGTTGAATAATGGCCAGAGTAGACATCCTTGTCTTGTTCCTCATCTTAGAGGATATGCTTTCAGTTTTTCACCATCGAGAATGATGTTTGCTGTGGGTTTGTTGTTTATGTCCGTTATTATGTTAAGGTAGGTTCCCTCTCTGCCTACTTTCTAGAGAGTTTTTATTATAAACGTGTGTTGAATTTTGTCAACTGCTTTTCCTGTACCTATTGAGATGATCTTATGGTTTTTATTCTTTAATTTGTTAGTATGGTGTGTCACATTGATTGATTTGTGTACATTGAAGAGTCCTTGTATCCCTGGGATCCCACAATCCTGGTATGATTCTTTTAATGTGTTGTTGGATTCTGTTTGCTAGTTATTTTGTTGAAGATTTTTGTGTCCATGCTCATCAGTGATATTGGTCTTTTAATTGTGATTTAAATTAAAATTTCTTGGTCTTTCATATTTTGGTGATATCTTTGTCTGGTTTTGGTATCAGAGTAATGGTGGCCTCATAGAATGAGCTTGGGAGTGTTCCTTACTCTGCAATTTTTGGCAAAAGTTTGAGAAGAATGAGTGCTAATTCTTCTCTGAATGTTTGTTAGAACTTGCCCAAGAAGCCATCTGGCCCTGGACTTTTGTTACACAGCAAAAACTAACACAGCATTGTAAAGGAATTTAGTCAATTAAAAAAAAAAAAAAAAAACGCCAAGCAAAATCTTTAACAGACACTGATTTCCCTCTTGAGCCAGCTTTTACTAATCTGTCCTCCCCTGGCAGGTCACATAGACTTGAGACCTGACCCTTGGAGCCTCAGAAGCTGCTGTACTGGAATCATGTGGGATGAGAAAGTAAGAAAGCTCTCAAAATGCCCAGCTTGGGGGAATATGCTAAATAATTGGAGAGATTGATTCAATCAACTGATATTTATTGGTCATGTATCATGTTATAGGCACTCTTATAGGTGTTTGGAGTATGGATGTAAACAGGAGTAAAAAGTTTCTGCCCACCTTCCTGTAAGGCCAGTGGCCAAACATGATGTGTTGGAGATGTAACACAGTAGAGAAGGTGAAGAGATGTGGAAGAAGAGGTGCCCCAGTGAGGGGTATCAACTACTGAGTGAAAAGCATCTATTCCACAGTATGGCAGTGTTGAAAGATTGATTACATGTAGGCAAATTGATCAAATCTTTGCATATGCTCAGATACTTTTAAAGATATTACAGACAGTGGGAGATCGGTTTCTCACTGTCATCCTATGGAGTTACCAACAGAGAAAAGGAAATTTACTTAATAACTAAAATTAACCTTGTAGTGTGAGAGTGGAATAAGAGGTGTTATATGAATTCAGTTTAAATAGATAAAATTATGTAAATACATACATTCTCCATCTCTATCCATAGATGGAACCTGGGAACAGTGATTCTCTAGTGCCCAGTGCTTAGTTTTTTAAATATCATTGTCCTCTGCGAGGAATAAGGGCTTTTGGACAAAATACCTGATTCCAGGCTGAAGGAGGGAAAGAACAAGTTGACTCTTAGAACATCCTGTGAGAGAAAACAAACAGGTGCCCAGAAAATGATGGGGACAAGTCAAAATGACAGAGTTAGCTGGCAGAGACTCTCATGGCCAAATCAGGGACAATAGGAACATCAAAGTAAATGATAGCAATGAATTATGATTCATTGTAATTGGAGTAAAGTAGGAAACCAGGGGTCCATACTGATATAACGTGTGTACGCCTGCTCTTTGCAACCCCAGGGACTGCAACCCACCAGGCTCCTCTATCCTTGGAATTATCCAGGCAAGAAAACTGGAGCGTATAGCCAGTTCCTTCTCCAGGGGATCTTCCTGACCCAGGGATCAAACCCATGTCTCTGGCGTCCCCTGCATTGGCAGGCAAATTCTTTATCCCTGAGTCACTGGGGAAGCCCATGCTGATATAATAAGTGAATATAAAAATTGAAACTTTGTTGTAGAACAAATTTCCTCAAAGTACCTCCCCCTCTCCCAAATACTTCACCGTGGAGGTGATTTGCAGACATCACCTTAATCAAATGGTCAACGGGAACGTCATCAGTAGTAGAACATTTCAGAACTGCATGTCAGTTGAAAGGACGCATTGGGAAGAACACAGGATCACATCTGTGGTATCCCTGCCAAAGGTGCATAACCTAACCTACTCCAGAGAATATCAGAAAAACCTTAGGCCATTTTACACAATGACTGGTTGAGGTCTTTGAAAGGTTGTTGTTGAATCACGTGAAGACACCGGGATTCTTGGCCCCCGGAGGAGAAGAATTCAATCTGGGGCCAGAGACGAGGCTTGATCGCACAGAGCTTTTGTGTAACAAAGTTTTATTAAAGTATAAAGAAGATAGAAAAAGCTTCTGACATAGGCATCAGAGGGGGTAGAAAGAGTACCCGCTTGCTAGTGTTAACAATGAAGTTATATACTCTCCAATGAATCCAAAGAATGTCTGGAGGTTGCAAAGACCTCACCAGACCTACTCCCATAATTTACATTTTAAGATAACAGAAGATTTAATCCAGAGACTGTCCTTAAACAAGATACATTATTGCTATATAATCCTAAGGAATGTGGAGAAAGAAAAAAAGTTTGTCCTTTCTTCCTCCTTGAGAATTCCAGACCCCTCTCTCCTTGGGGACCCCTAGACTCCTTGTCAACCGGCCTAGGAAATGACTCTCTCATTGCCCCCTTTTCTTTTAGGAGAATTATGTTGCCTAGGGAAAAGGGGCCTCGTTCTTGTTCCATAACTGCTTCCGAGCTGGCAAGGGGCGTTGTCCCTAAATTGGTGAGGCAACATATTCTCCTAATCCTCATATTGAGGATATCTGATCCAGGGGCCCCAAATAGTAGCTGCAGGAAGTTACAGCAGTAGCAGGAGTTTGAGCAACCATTTGTAACTTAAAAGTTTTCAAGCGGCTAGAAACAAATCCAGTTATACAGTTACAGATGCAGGCAACATAGTCATTAAAACAAGTTAAAATCGAAATTAAAAGTCACATTATGTCCATAGTTAAAGTGCAACGTGTTGCACCAGTCCATTTTAGGGCTGGTAGATGTCATCAGATGAAGAAGAGGCATCGCATGTGATTGTTGTCGAAGGTATTCACAGACTTGGAGAAAGTCTTTTCCTTGAAGTGGAAATGTCTACCTCGGGAAGCCTTCCACTGATGAAGAGGGCAGTGCTCCACAGACCCAGCAGTTAGACCGATTGTGGAATGCAGCCTAGGGGTGAGCCCAGGACAGGAAGGCATTTTCTTGAGGATCAAACGGCAGACTCAGGATTTTTGGAGTCAGCAGAAGTTGACTCACATAGATTATCAGGCCCATCCTCTGCCCTTTGCTTAACTCTAGAGCTCAGGTCAGAGCCACAAGCTCCGCTAACTGAGCACTGGTTCCCTGGGGAAGAGATTTTGCTTCCAAAACCTGTACAGCAGTCACCACGGAGTAAACTGCTTTACGCTTTCCATCCCTAACAAAAGAACTGTCATCTGTAAATATTTCCATATCAGGATTGTCTAATGGGGTATCCTTTAGATCCTCCCGAGCTGCATAAAGTTAGGAATTGAGGACAATCGTGATCAGGTGTTTCCTTTTCCTTCTCAGGAAGGAAAGTGGCAGGATTTAAATTTCCACAAACTTTAAGCTTAGTTACTGGTCCTTCTAACAACAATGACTGATATTTAAGAAGCCTACTGTCTGTCGTCCAAATATTAACCTTAGAATTTAAGATTCCACTCACATCATGAGAAGTCAGTAAGGTCAGGTTTCATCCATTAATTATTTTTAAAGCTTCAGGTGCTAATAAAGCCGCTGCCCCAATTACTCTTAGGCAGTGGGGCCACCCACGTGAAACTACATCTAATTCTCTGCTTAGATAAGCAATAGGTTGCGGGTGAGGCCCTTGGGGTTGTGTCAAAACTCCCAATGCCACACCTTTTCTTTCAGTGACAAACAAATTAAATTCTGACCCTGTGGGCAAGCTCAGAGCTGGAGCTTGCAGGACAGCAGTCTGAAGAACCTTAAAAGCCTTTTGAGTTTCTGGAGACCAAACCAGTTTGTCGGTTTGGGCCTGCTGAGTTTCAGCTATAAGTTTATATAAAGGCCGGGCAAGTTCCCGGTAACCCGGAATCCAAATGCGACAGTAACCTGTGATTCCCAAAAATCCTCTCAATTGTCTTAAAGTCATAGGTAGGGGATGATTTAGTATAGGTTTAATTCTCTCAGGGCCTATGGCCCTAGTCCCTTCTGATATGATTAGGCCCAGATATCTAACTGATTGTTGACAAAGCTGAGCCTTTTCTCTTGATGCCTTGTAACCACAGCCTGCCAGAAAGTTTAAGAAATCTTCTGAGGCTCGCGAACAAGCTTCCTCTGTCTCAGCACAGAGCAAAATATCATCTACATATCGTAACACCACCGCTTCAGAGCTATTAAAGTTTTGTAGATCCCGTGACAAACTTTGTCCAAATAAGTGAGGACTGTCACAAAATCCCTGGGGCAAAACTGTCCAGGTTAACTGAGAAGCTGGATGTTTAGGGTCTTCAAAGGCAAATTGAAATTGACTTTCTTCCGCCAAAGGCACTGAATAGAAGGCATCCTTTAAATCAATTACTGAGAAATATTTGGCCCGTTCAGGAATTTCAGACAATAGAGTATAAGGATTAGGCACCACGGGTGTAAAGGAACTACAGCCTCATTTATTATTCATAAATCTTGAACTAGTCTCCATTTACCATTCGATTTCTTTATACCCAAAATAGGAGTGTTGCAAGGACTCTTACAGGGAATTAATAGTCCCTGCTCCTTTAAATTTTCAATGATGGGTTTTAACCCTTCCTTAACTTCAGGTTTCAGTGGATACTGCTTCTTATGTGGAAATACATGTGGGTCTTTGAGCTTAACAACTACAGGAATAGCATTTTGTGCTCGACCCACACATTTTCCATCAGCCCATACTCTAGGATTTACATCTTGTTCAACTAAAGGGAGAGAAAGGAAGGGCTCCATATTCATGAAAACAGAGGCATGGACCTTGCTCAGTATATCCCTTCCCAAAAGGGGTGATCAGAAACTCGTGTGAAAACAGCACAGAATCCCAGTTGCAAGATAAAGAATAACTGAAATAATACCTTTTGGCTCATCAAGACAGTCCCATTATGGGAGCGGATCGGGAAGAAAGTGGGCCAGGGGCTTCAGTAAGCACAGAATAAGTTGCCCCAGTATCTAAAAGGAAAGCGACGAATTGGCCCCCCACAATTATTAATACCCGGGGTTCCTCAGGTGTTATTAGGACGGGAGCTTGTGTGGAGACCCCCGGGCACCTTCAGTCCTGATTGTCTTGAGAGTCCGACCCCGGAGACCTACGCCTCTGGGGGCAGTCTCTCTTCCAGTGTGGTCCTTTGCAGACCGGACATGGAGCCGGGGGCGGCTTAGATGCCTGAGGGCAATCCCGCTTGAGGTGCCCCTCCTTTCCACAGTAATAGCAAGCCCATCCCTTTTCACCTGGGCCCCTCTGGGCATTTTCTCAGGCTGTTTAAGAACGTTTTTCATAGCCATGGCGAAGCCGCCTTTGTCTTTTTTTTCTTGCCTTTCTTTCTTTTCCTCATATTCCCTACCATAATAGACTGTCTGAGCCAGTTATAACAGAGTATCTAAAGGCTAATTTGGTCCATACCCCCGTTTTAATAGCTTACGGCGGATATCTGGAGCCGACTGAGTGAGAAATCTATCCTTTAAGATCACTTTTCCCTCTTCACTTTCAGACCTATCTCAGTGAATCTGCGAAGGCCTTCTCCCAGTCTATCTAGGAATTTACAAGGAGCTTCCTTCTCCTCCTGTTCTATGTCTGCCAATTTGCCATAGTTTAAAGGCTTAGAACGCGCCTGCCTAAGTCCTTCAAGAATACATCTAACAAAATGACTGATCCCATCTTCCTTTAGCTGTGTTGTAGTCCCAGTCTGGTTCTATAGTTGGGACTCCCTGATACCCAGTGGGGAGGGCCGCTATCTCGTTCTCCCTCGTCCCTACTGATTCATTACCAAGCCATTCATCTCCATAAGCAACCGCTTTTCCCAAAACTCGAGTCTTTGACTCAGGAGTCACCGTTTGTCCCAAGATATACATCATATCCTTCCAAGTGAGGTCATAAAACAGAGTAACACCTTTAAAAGCTCTAATATATTTTTCTGGGTCCTCTAAATAGTCTCCCAGATCTTCCCTGATTCTTTGTATTTCTTGATGAGAAAAAGGCTTATTAACTCTCACAGACTGATTGTTTCTCCCGGTGGGTGTTTCATAAAGAGGCAACAGCTTGTGTGGCTGTTGTTCAGTCTCTCTGGCTGCTCTGCGCATATGATCCCAGGGATAGATTGGAGAAACCTGTTTTTCCTCTTCTCTTTGTCTCCTGTCCTCCATCTCATCTCTTACTTCGATGGTCTGAGTTTCTACTGAAACCAGAGTAGTCTGAGGTCGTACTGAGACAGGAGTTGTTTGGACCTCATGTGGGCAGTTTGAATCTCAGTTTGGATTTCCAGGTACGGGGGCAAAGTAAGAGGACAGGAGGGAGCTGAAGTTTTCACACCCAAATCTATACCCTTAGGACATAAGCCTGGCATCTTTCACACAGAGAAAAAGGGCAACACATATGCTACTTCTACCCATTTCCCTTGTTCCTTACAGAACCGGTCTAATTGTAGAACAGTATTATACTTAAGAGACCCTCCAACTGGCCACCGTTCCGTCCTCCAATGGATACCGTGGCCATGCAGTATCACATAGGAAGACCAGGTGTGTCGTCTTTAAGCCCTGGGGATCAAATCTATCCCAGTTTTTCAGGATACAGTTCAAACGAGTGAGGCTGGAATTGTTAGCTCCCATCTGTAAGAGAGAAAAAAGCGACCAAGGCCATTTTTCTACCGGAGGCATCCCTCCCTGCTCTAGATGGGGGTGTAGACAGACATTACACCAAAAGCTTTTCCTTCCTGGTCGGACTTAGTCTGTCCCTTACAGACGCAGGCACAGTCCGCGTCCCTCCCGGTTCTACCACCGAAATGGGGTGGGGATGTACCGGGGGTAGACTTGAGAGCATCCCTACTTGACGTCCAGCTCTTCACCTTTAACCTTGCTTGCCTCTGATGTCACCCGGGGTGAATCAGAGTAACCTTCTGGAATGCCTCCCAAGCTAAGACTACTAGGGGAAACATTCGTCACCTGAGTGCCTGTGCACGACCCTGAGTATTTCCTGACTACAATAAGACCAACGCGAACATAAAACTGAGATGTTCTTTCCAAGCATCACCACACCAGTATAACAGCCTCCTCTGATCCACTAAGAGCCGGCATTACCAAAGAAAAAAAACCCATTGCAGTCCCAATCTGAGTAACCTTTAACCTCAGAGATGTTCTTGGAGCTAGAGCTCCATCTAGCTTCCTAACTTTCGATTCCTAGCGAGGCTAGGCACTTTCTTGAATACCAATCCAGTTTGGGACCTAAGCCACAGTACAATAACAGTATAGATCACAAGTCCCTTGAAAGTCTATGATCCAATAGATTAGGTTACTACTTCTAATTCCCAAGGAGTTATGAAATTGTCAAAGAGACCGAAAGTCTGACTGAGAAAGGAGAGTTCGGTCCACACGCTTTGCCCATTTCTGGTCGGTTCCTGAAGCAGACATTGGATGCCTCTTGGCCTTGGCAGGTCGGTATAACGCCCAGACAGGTTTCTGCCATAAGCTGTATGAGATCACCGTGGAACCGCAGAGCAGGGCTCTTTACTTGCATCATACAGGGCATGCCATTCATTCACACAAGCACACCGTAGAGTTAGTAAAGCACAGCAGAAAACGTGTTTGCTAAGAGAACAAAGAACTAAAGCTCCAAGCTTCCTTACTTTGTCCTGAAGGATCCCGGACAAGCCCCCAAGATGAAAGGTTGTTGTTGAATCACGTGAAGACACCGGGATTCTTGGCCCCCGGAGGAGAAGAATTCAATCTGGGGCCAGAGATGAGGCTTGATCGCACAGAGCTTTTGTGTAATAAAGTTTTATTAAAGTATAAAGGAGACAGAGAAAGCTTCTGACATAGGCATCAGAAGGGGGTAGAAAGAGTACCCGCTTGCTAGTATTAACAATGAAGTTATATACTCTCCAATGAATCCAAAGAATGTCTGGAGGTTGTAAAGACCTCACCAGACCTACTCCCATAATTTACATTTTAAGATAACAGAAGGTTTAATCCAGAGACTGTTCTTAGGCAAGATACATTATTGTTATATAATCCTAAGGAATGTGGAGAAAGAAAAAAAGTTTGTCCTTTCTTCCTCCTTGAGAATTCCAGACCCCTCTCTCCTTGGGGATCCCTAGACTCCTTATCAACCTGCCTAGGAAATGACTCTCTCATCTTCAAAAGGGTTGAAGTCATAAAAGTCAAGGAAAAGGTGAAGTGAACTAGATCGAAGGAAACTGAAAAACATGACAGCCAAATTATAACACTCGATTCTGAATTAGACCTTTTCATTAAGAAGGATTTATGGGACACTTGATGAAATTGCATAGGATCAAATGATTAGGTGGTCTGAATTTGTCCGTGTACCCATCCTGGTTTGGATGATATTTTGAGGAGTTACACACTGAAGAATTCAGAGCCACTGGGCACCATGTTGGCAGTATATTCTTAAACTGTTAAGAAAACACAGAAGGCTGTACTGTACTTGAAAATTTGGTGGGAAACAGATTATTTCAGTCTTCAAAAAGAAAAGTGAAAGCTGCTCAGTCATTCCAACTCTTTGTGACCCCATGGACTATACAGTCCATGGAATTCTCCAGGCCAAAATATTGGAGTGGGTAGCCTTTCCCTTCTCCAGGGGATCTTTCCAACCCGGGGATTGAACCTAGGTCTCCGACATTGCAGGCGGATTCTTTACCAGCTGAGCCACAAGGGAAGCCGAAGAATACAGGAGTGGGTACCCTATCCCTTTTCCAGCAGATCTGCCCAACCCAGGAATCCAATTGGGGTCTCCTGCCTTGCAGGAGGATTCATTACCAACTGAAGTATCAGGGAAGCACTTCAAAAAGTAGGAAACACTCTATTTTGAAAGAGACAAATATATGAATAGATAAAACATGTCTAATATGGTTATAGGCTTCAGCCCTGGGACACTCCAACATTTAAAAATCAATCAGCAGAGAAACAGCCAGCCAAGAAGGGCTGAGAAGAAACCATCAATGAGGCAGAATATAAAGCAGGAGAAGCTGAGGAAGAAAAAGTTTTCAGAAGTAGCAAGTGGTTCACTCTGTCAAATGCTGCCGAGACATCAAATAGCATGAACAGAAATCAGGTGATCACTAGAACTGGCCCCAAGGCATCCTGGGAGGAGTCATGTTGGAGGCGTTTTCAGCTGAGAGAGGACAGCAGTCAAATTCAGAAGAGATGAAAAGAGAAAGGGAGGTGAGGATGTGGAGTGGGTAAATATAGATATCTCATCCCAGAAGTGTTATGAACGGGGGTCGAAAATGTTGTAGGTGGTTGCAGGGGTTAATAGTCAGCCACATGTTGCTCTGGCTAAGCCATGAGAACATCACCATGGGAAAAGAATAAAAGCAAAATAAAGCAATACAGCATAACCCAAACAAAAGTACATGAGGTTGATTACTTGGGGTCATCATGCCCTGGTAAGCTGAGGAAAAATGTAGTGTGGATCTTGGAACGCCAGGTCAGCGCAGGTTCAGATCGCTGCTTGTGCCCACACCAAGATGTTTTCCCAAGATGTTTTCCATATGCAGGTCTATGCCCTCCAGCTAGACGAAACCCCTTGTAAAAGAAAATAACAAAGATAGTTTAAAGTAATCAATAAAATGGGAGACATGACCAGGGACACAGGAGGCTGACTTCATCGTCGCACAACAGATGCTTTCTGTTGCCAAGACACTAAATAAAAGTGATGTGGCTCCGAAGAACAGGGCTCTTGATCTAAGAGGTCTTGGGTTCTCTGGTCCCATCTTTAAAACTTTAATTTTGACTCTGGTTTATTTTTCCCGAACTGTGCGTTGACCACTTTTGATCCCTACGTGCTGCACTGGCCGCAGCAGTTAGAGGGTTGTGTAGAGCCTACGGAGAGTTCTTTGTAAAATGAAACGTTCCCAGGGCAGCTCGTGCAGTGCTGGGGATGATCCAGCAGAGGGAGAAACTCGGGATGCAGGAAACCCTCAGCCTAAACTGGAGTAGTGAGAGGGCTGTGATGAAGACTACATTTGGAGACTGCCATTTGAGGAGCAGAAGCCCTTCATCCCAGTGATAAAGGGGAAAGAAGGGAGGGCGGGCCCAGGGAAAGATGTTAACTCTGTTATGCTGGCCAGGAAGGGAGGATTTTGTATGAGGTTGCTTCTGTTCTGTCAGTGTAATATCATCTGACAGATGACTTAAGACTGTAAGGCGGACTGTAAGGTCATCTGCTCAGAGCAGAGTATGGAAGGCCAGGGGTTGGTGTGTGTGCTGGGACTTTGAAAAGAGGGAAGTAAATAGTGACACTCATTGTGGAGAGTGAGGACACCAACACAGAAGGATTTCAGAGAAGTGACTATGATGACCAGGTAGACTTGAGGGCCCATTTGAGATTTGTATTGATGAATTTTTAAGTGAGGGGAAGTCCTTGGTGGTTCCATGGTTAGGACTCCGTGCTTTCACTGTTTAGAGTAAGAAGTCAAGCCCTCTTGGGGAACTAAGGTCCCTGAAGCTGTATGGCACAGCCAAAAAAGATTAAACATTTAAAACATTAAGTGAGATATCAGCAGGCTTATGGATTTCTCTAGCAATATCCACCTGTTTCAATACAGGTGAGAATGTAGGAAATACTAAGTGTCAGATCATTATTTCCCAATACATATGTATTTCTTCAGAGACATTAAATGGCTCTAAACAAAGGAAGACAAAGTACGAATTGCAAAGCTTTTAATGAAAATATTTTTCTTTTACAACATGCATAATTTCACATCTATTAAATAGCAATTAATTCAACGCTTGCAAACTCATCTCCCTCTGAATTTAATCATAATTCATGAACTTAAGCTAATAAAACTAAGGAAAATCAACAGCTCATCTAATCCTTCTTTGTATTCCTTCAGGATCAGCAGGATGCCTAAATGAGTTCTTTACAAAGGCTAAAATAGGTTGATGTATATACTGTGAGTTTATTTTTAAAGCTGTTTAAATGCAACATTTCTACTAAAACATTTAAACCAAAGGTCACACTTATGAAAACAAAATTCTTGATCGGCTGTTTTCATTTTTAGGCATTTGACATTCTGCTCTTTTTGACTGAACAGATGAAAGTTCACATGCCTACTCAGGTGGGGCTTTGCCTGCATCAATTTGCTTAGAGATATTCTTTTGTTCTATTTTGTTGAATATTGGGGAGTACTTATATCATTCAAGATTAAGTCTGGGTTATCTCTTTGATTAAGAACTAAATGTACCAGAGATACATTTGATAATGGAGATTTTAGACAAATATTCACCAGCATTAGTTCTGTTAGCAAGCTGAAAAATGTTGTAGGCCCAATATCAAACAATAAACATGTGAGGTAAACATCAGCCTCTTAGAAGAAAGACCATATGCTGCTTCGGTAAAAATATTATTTGTTTGAAAGAGTGGTAGTATAACCTTTTACTCAACAATTACTTCCTTAATATGAAAAAGAGACAAAATGAGCTGAAGACGAAAACTCCACAGTTACACTCCGCAACCCTTAACATAACTTGTGAGATCTCGGTTTCGACACTTGTTTTTCCATGCCACCCTGTAGAAAAAGGTAAAAGAAATGATAATAAGATTAAAACATATCTTCATTGTGTTATACATACTTCAAATCCTTTGTGAGAACAAAATAGTTAATCAGTCCATGAAATACAAGATAGAGACAGATCCAAGTATTGCTTATTTATTAACTGGAGACATGTATACCAAGGCTGTCACATCTCCCCAAGTCTTCACAGAATGCTGAACACAAATGTTGAGTCTTGTGTAGTCCACAACACAACTGCAAAGCGTATTCCATATTTACTTACTTTCAAAAATAATTTTAAGATATGATGAGGAATTGGTAGAGTGTGGAAAAACTTAAAAATTCTAGAAGTCCTTAGAATAAATTGACGTGAAAGTAGATTGTTTCTATGTAATACACTGTTTAGCATAAATCTTAATATTTAGATTTTCCATTTTCAATTCCCTTGGTCTTAGAGAATCTTCGCACACTTTTCTCATAACAGTAAGATAAAACCACTCCCTACCCTCTCACACACACCTTTCTTTGGCCACACCACATGGCCTGTGGTGTCTTAGTTCCGCAACCAGGTACAAGACCTCCTCCTCCTACATTGAAAGCATAGAATCTTAACCATAGGGAAGACCCCAGTTCTGTCCTTTAACGCTTACCCCATACCTTGCTCTGTGAAGGGAACTTACATAGTGTTGAAGGGCCATTATACTTGAAACACAAACAAACTCAGAAAAAGAAATCAGATTTGTGGTTACCAATTGTGGGTATTGTGGGTGGGGTGAGGGGTGAGGAATTGGATGAAAGCATTGGAAAGTACTGCTTCTGCTGCTGCTAAGTCGCTCCAGTCCTGTCCGACTCTGTGTGACCCCATAGACGGCAGCCCACCAGGCTCCCCTGTCCCTGGGATTCTCCAGGCAAGAACACTGGAGTGGGTTGCCATTTTGGAAAGTACTACAAACCTCGAATTATAAGATAAGTAAACACTCGAAATGTGATGTACAACATGATGAATAGAATTAACACTGCTGTGTCTCACAGATGAACATAGATTAGAGAGTAAATCACAAGATTTTTCATCACAAATTTTTTTCTTTGTTTCTTTAATTTTTTAATTTATTTTTAAATGAAGGATAATTGCTTAACAGTATTGCATTGTATTTCTTTAATTTTGTATCCATTGAGATCATGCATGTTCACTAAACTTACTGTGATAATCATTTCATGATGTACTAAGTCATTATGCTGTACACCTTAAATTTATGAAGTACTGTGTGTCAATTACATCTTAACAACACTGTATGGAAAACAAAAACAAAGAAATAACATACCATGCTGTAATGCCTTGCTGACTGACAATCTTCTTTGCACATGCTACAGCTTGAGTGATGTCATCTTTCAGCAAAGCTGAAAAAGAGGTGGTGAGAAATGAGGACAATGTTCACAGAAATTCATGTAAATTTTAGGCGCAGCCAGCTTTATTTTCTTAGGCTGAGGAAAGAACAAATACAATTATTTTTTTAAGAGTCCCTATATCTGTGAATACTGGGAGAAAACTCTCTCTCTCCATTCTATCCCATTTGGCATGAAATAAAACATTCTGTTTTTTGTTTGCCAATGTCATTTGGTCTCTGAAACTATTAACTAATATGACAGAAGGTTCTCTTTTCACTGGACACTTTGAAAACAAAACAAAAACAAACAAGCAGAAACCAGTCTAGCAGTTTTTTGCTCAGCAGTTCTACTAGTGAAAATTCATTCCAAAACAAGAAAAGTAATAAGTGATGTATCCAAGATGTACATATCAATACAAGAGTTGGATTAATAAATGTTAGAATATTTAGTGAAATTCTATTCATCCAGAAAAAGTAATAAGATTGATATTTGTTGAGAAAAATGATATTGTGCAATAACGAGCAAATTGTAAAGTAGTAAATATAGTACAATTTCATTTTTGTTGAAGCATATTGCTTACATGTTTGTATGTGGGTACAAATGTGGATTATATAGCTTTACATTCATGTACGTGAGTGATGTGTATTCTGAAAGAAGATGTGGAGACCACAAGTTACCGTGGTCATAAGTCTCTGGGTAGTAGAACTTTTATTCAATGACCACAGATTATTGTATAATACAAATAATTTTTAAACTAAACTAACTGTATATAAAAGATATGTCCAGACACGAATCTTCTTTATTAGGAATTTTAATATTAAAAATTAAACAATATCAAATTTGCATACTTCGCCAATATTTTATGCAATAAATATTGCGTGTGCACATGTGCATGTGTGACTCTTTGCGACCCCATGGACTGTAGCCCCCAGGCTCCTCTGTTCATGTTGATTTTCTAGGCAAGAATACTGGAGTGGGTTGCCATACTCTCCTTCAGAGGATCTTCCCAACCTGGAGATTGAACCTGTATCTCACATCTCTTGCAATGTCAGGAGGGTCCTTACTACCAGCCCCACCTCGGAAGCCCTCAATATTGCATATGTTATCTCAGTTTTAAAAGGAACTCAGTAGAGTATGTGTTTCACCCCAATTAAAAACAAATGCATATATTAACTTGTTAGAATGACAGTGTTTAAATAGGAAGTGTATGTTTGAGATATGCAAACTAAAGAATTTAGGAATGAAATGTGAAATGTTTCTAATTTACTTTAAAATCACTCAGCCAAAAACCCCTACTGTATAATATACACATAAAAAAAGTAAATATGACAAAATTTTTAAAAAGACCACACAGCCAAATTATCCCTAAACCTCTCCCAACCAGGTAAATTAGTAGGAATGGCATTGTTCTTTACAAAGCATCAACATGTCCAGTTACAATACAGTGATAGATCATTCCAACTCTTGTATGTTAGCAAACAGCAACCTTCTGTGATACCAGCTTTTTAGTTTCTTACTTAAGGAATTATGAGGTAGGTGATAAAAACAGTTTCTAGAAGTTAAGATGGAGTGTTTCTGGTCCCTCATGAACTCTTCAAGACCTTTTCATTTGTATTAAATCTCTCCTCTTATAGGTACCACCAAATGGGACCTGTGCCATCACTCAACAGTATCTTGTCTTACCACTGCAGGATACACCACAGCCGTTAACTGCTTTTGGAGTTTTGCCATCATTACACCACCATTTGCTGTTGATCTGAAATATCCCATAATCAGTGCTTTTGCTTCCAGGATTATAGTTTTTAGCTTGTGTGTTATAATTGCTTTCTCCTTTGGCCAAACACATCCCTGAAAAAAAAAATGTATTTTTAGTAATAAACAGCAATATCATATGACTTTTATTTCATAACATAATTCTATTTTACTAATGACTTATTTTAGAAGCATAAACATATATTTTACTTGTAAATAATTTAACATTTGGTGTTAGGGGCCCTTAGGAGAATTCTTTTGTTAGCAAATCATTTGCTAATACTAATGAAACAAGATAACACGTTGTAAAAAATATTGAAATAGCTGTGTCTTCCATTGCTCCCATCCCCCAGGTAAGATTGAGCCTAGAATAGAAAAATCAACAGAGTGCTTAAATGGGTTTGGTCACGAGCAGCAGATGCATATGCTAATGTAAAAATATTTGTACTAGGAAAAATAAGGATTTACTAGGAGAAAGAAAATTTCTTATGATACCTAAAGGTGAATTTGGATATCAAATTAGAATCCAGACAATAAGAATCATAGGATAGGAAAGACTATGTCATCCACCCATCCATCTATCCCTTTGCTCATGTATTAAAAAATAGTTATGGAGCAGAAATGTCTGAATTCACTCTGAAAAATACAATGGACTGAAATACAAAGGAACTTTTCCCTAGGGCACATCTTGAATTCTGTGGAAGAAAATGACAAATAATTAATGAATTAGAGTCAGAATAATAGAATGTTATTTCATGCTATTTCAGGGATCCTTATGTACATATTGATTGAGGAGAATCAGGTTCCTACAGTTCCCGTTCTAGAGTTCAGTGTAATTTTTTAAAAAAGCTTGGCTGTTAAAAACCCAGCATCATGGTAGGGGGATTAAAAATGACAAAAATACTGTCTTACTCTTGCTTGCAGAACCCAAATTGCAAGCTGGAAATGGCTGAGGGCTGAAATATATCTTGTAGTCACCCTACAAGTGCCAGCTGGCAAGTTTAGTGGCACTAGAGGAGTACAGCAAGACCTGGCATGCTTAGAATGGTATAGAATTTGACCCTCCCATGCTTCAATCCTTCCCTAGGTACATCTGATTCTGAGCTGATGTTTTTGAGCCATTGTTAATGTACAAACCCTTCAAGGAAAAAAAAAAGCCATTCACTCAAAGTCCCTTTCTTATTCTTCTTCCTCAGTTAGTATCTGTTCCACAGCTGGCTGACTATTTGGAAGGATGAAGAATAGTTAACTTACAGTTTGCCAGGCTGACTCCCTTGTAGCCAGCCAATCCAAGATTCTTCAGAGTTCTGGCAAGCTCACACCTCTTAAATGTCTTGCCCTGGACAGCAACAGAAAGGAGCAGAAGCCCCAGAATAAGGAGAGCCTTCATGTTGACGGAAGCCAAATGTCCAAGTTGACCAGGTGAGCTGGACTTGCTATTTAACATCTTTTCCCTTCCGTCTTTTCTGACCAGTTTGGGAGCTCCACCCTTGGAGACACGTGGAAAGCAGGGAATGTTTATTGCTTCACTTACGCTAAAAGTTTTGATGTCCTAAGAGTTAATTGCAAGAAATCATGAAATGATATTGCTTGAAGACATTGCTCAGAAAGAACTGGCATTAGCTCTATTGTCCAAAGAGGAACTTCCTCCTATTTGATTATGAATGTGAGCAACTAGAAAGGAAAAAAACCCTGAATGAACATATTACACAATGGAAAACATGCTCCCATCTTTGATTCATATTCATTTGCACTAAGTTTTTTATGTGCTTTCATTATGTGGTCTTCATCTTTTTCACTTAAAAGTATTTTATGTACACTTTCCACAAAGAATGTGACACACTGCCTGTTGTTCTGATAGGTGTATAGCAAAGCACCACGTTAATCACAGATTCCTATGCTGACTCTTATGGTTGTTTCTCAGTAGTTACTTTGTAAATCAATATTTTACTGTTATAAGTAAGCCTCATGTGAACATTGCTAAGTCCTTTTTGACAATGTCTTACTTCACTTTCTCATGTTAGAACATAAAGAGTCATTGAAAAGCAAGAAAACAGTATAGTAAAACCTACAAAAGAATAGCAGAATTATGCCACCCAAAATCTTCCCCTTTGGCACAACGATTGTTTTGAGCTGAAGGCAGTTGAGAAGAAGCAGAGTCAAGAAAAGTCCTCTTCCTCCCTCTATTTTCCTGAAAGTAAAACATAAATGTGTGCAGAAATCAATCATTTGAAACACTAGACACTTATCAGCCCCAAGACAGCACCTGAGGACTCTGCAAAAGAGCCTTTGCTGATTAGCTATTATCTTCCATTATTCTCTAATGTATTTACTGTCCCACAATTTGCCACTCTTGGAAGCCTAGTACTCTGTTCCTCTGTCTTGTTGCTCACTTAAAAGTATATTGTTCTTTGGTTAAGATAATCTGTAAGTCCAAATTCTGGCTTCCTCCTTGAGTTAGTCATCCCTGCATTTCTTACAAGTATACATGAGATGTATATGTTTTGTTTCCTTTTCTCTTGTTAATCTGTCTTTGGTTACAGAGCCACAGGGAAAAGCTAAAAAGGGTAAAAGGAAACACATGTTTCCTCCTGTACAGTTTCTAGTGATGAGGATGGGGCAGCGAAAGGCTGGGACACTCCACTCTCCCTGGAGACAGCAGTTGAGATATGGGATAACCGACAACAGACCAGCAGAAGATAAGAGGTTTTACCATGTCAGTCTCGCAAATCTCTGTCTATAGAGCATAGTCAAGAGAGAAGGATAAAGATTTCTGTTTGTCCCTTTCCAAATTCACAGCGGCAGGAGAAAAACATTTGTGAAAATGGATATTGAATCATGACTCTTGTGAATTTGATTTTGGTAATCAACACCTATGGTGACTGATTCTTGGCTTCCCAGATAGAGTCATGTTTTCCTTTATTATAAGGATGAAAAACTATAAGATGAGACTCTCCATTTGTTTTGTTTTATGGATTGATAGCTAAGGCAATGGCACCCCACTTCAGTACTCTTACCTGGAAAATCCCATGGATGGAGGAGCCTGGTAGGCTGCAGTCCATGGGGTTGCTGAGGGTCGGATACGACTGAGCGACTTCACTTTCACTTTTCACTTTCATGCATTGGAGAAGGAAATGGCAACCCACTCCAGTGTTCTTGCCTGGAGAATCCCAGGGACAGGGGAGCCTGGTGGGCTGCCGTCTATGGGGTCCCACAGAGTTGGACACGACTGAAGTGACTTAGCAGTAGCAGTAGCAGCTTGGCTTTATAACCAGTGAGAATGTGCCCTCCGGTTTCTGCCCTTATGGGGTACAGTTTCTGTCACACTTGCATCCGCAGCCAGCTAGAAGCCTAAGACATGAAGTGACAGGCAGCATTCTCTGTCCAAACATGCTGGCTCTCAGGGAAGTGTGTCTTAATAAAGTGTCCAAATTCATGAGGGGCCTTTTTGGTCTCTACCTTCGTTGCCTGGTTTTGAGGGGAAAATTCACACAGCATTATCACTTTTCTGGTAACCCAGGTTAGGAGGTCAGTGATTTAAGACATCTCACTTTGTGGGAGATAGAGGTTTATTTGTCACCTGAGACAAGGAAGGTCTTTGCTTTCTTAGGCTTTCTCTGCAGAGGCTCTGCATCTTGAGAAGGCTACATTTCTTAGAGAACACCACTGGTGTCCATGGGTAAACCCTAATATTGGTTTTAAGCCGTAAAAATACTCACTGGTTGGAGTCAGAACTGAAATAGATACATTGAAGATTTGGACTTGTACACCTAAAAGATTTTTTACATTTTATTTGTTTATTCACTTATTTATGTATGGCTGCTCTGGGTCTTCCTTGCTGTACGCAGGCTTTCTCTAGATGCTGCTAGCGGGGGCTATCTCTAGTTGTAGTGGGTGAACTCGTTGCAGGGGCTTCTCTTGTTATGCGCATGGGCTCCATCCAGGTTCCCAGGTTCCATAGTTGCAGAGCATGGGCTTAGTAGTTGTGGCGCATGGGCTTAGTTGCCCCACGGCATGTGGAATCTTCCCAGATCAGAGATCAAACCCATGTCCCCTGCATTGGCAGGGTTCTTAACTACTTTACCACCAGGGGTCTCTAAAAGGATTTTTTTAAATTAATTCATTTTATTGCTGGCTGTCCTGGGTCTTCATTGCTCGCGAGCTTTTCTCTAGTCGTGCAGAGAAAGCGCTACTCTCCAGTGTGTGGGCTTCTCATTGTGGGAGCTTCTCTTGTTTTGGACCACAGGCTCTAGGGACATGGGCTTCAGTAGTTGGGATTCACGGGCTCAGTATTGCAGGTCCTAGGCTCAAGAACATAGGCTCAGTCGTCGTGGTGCACAGGCTTAGTTGCTCTGGAGCATATGGGATCTTCCTGGATCAGGGATCAAACCCATGTCTTCTGCATTGGAAGGCGGATTCTTTACCACTGAATCTCTACGGGAGCCTGCTAAAAGGATTTTTAAAGAGAGCTCTATTTCCTGGTGGCTCAGACGATAAAGCATCTGCCCGTATTGCAGAAACCAGGTTCAATCCCTGGGTCTGGAAAATCCCCTGGAGAAAGAAATGGCAACCAATTCCAGTATTCTTGCCTGGAAAATTCCATGGATGGAGGAGCCTGGTGGGCTACAGTCCATGGGGTTTAAAAGAGTCGGACACAACTGAGCGACTTCACTTAACCTTAAACAAATGTCCTCTTGGTACATATAGGAAGATCAGATTAAAGAAAGAAAGAAAGAGAAATGAAGACGAAAACAAAAAAGAGAAGTATATACAGAATACCTTGGCTGTATATATACAAAACACTTCCTTAACATGTTTAGGAGGGGAAAATCAGAGAACCAAATGTCAAGAACTGCAGATGGCACTCAAGTTGGTGTGAAACTTACGGAAATACTGATAGTGAGGAAATAGTTTTGACGAAGGTCAAGAAAATGCATAGAAAGGCTTGATAGACTGTCCCCTCCTCTATAAGCTGACCCCACCAGGTCCAGACCTTCCCGTATTTGGGGCAGGTACTACAGAAAAAAAAATTACTGAACTATCTTATCCAACCATTAAATAAAGAAAAACATTATGGTAGTAATCCTGTATTTCTGGTAATAGGCAAATATGCCTCTGAGTTCCTTTTTCAAAATTCTTTCTTAGTCCCTTGGAAATACTGACCTTACCATGTCTTCGAAATGTAAGCATCCAAAAAGTAAATGTCGGCTAAAGCAAACGTGGAACTGGGGGGAAAACAAAAACAAAAACAAAAAAATGAGAGTTGTGTTTTTTTTTTAAATTGCTATTTGATAATTTTGTAAGCTCCGTTACTTCAGATTTTGTCCACAGCCTCCACAAGATTATCTATTAAAGACAAGTAAAAATTTTTACCACAAATATTGGTAAAATGCTTCAGCCATCTGAAAGGGTATACTTAACTTGTTCCATCTTGCAGGAAACACCGTTTAGATCCAGCTATTCTTTTATAATAGTTATCAGAAATAACTCTTCTACTTTTATTTTAAACTTATAAATCATAGAAGTTTATTTCTCACAGCTCTGGGGGTTGGGAAGTGCAAGATCAAGCACCAGCACATTGGATTCTTCTGCAAGTCCTCTTCCTGGTTCATCACCAGGGTTTTCTTGCTGCTCTTCACAAGGCGGAAGGGTCTCTGTGGGGTCTGTCTCATGAGCACACTAATCCCATTCATAATCTCATCACCTGAGAACCACTCAAAGGCCTCACTTCCTAATATATCATCTTTGGGGCTTTAGGATGTCAACATCTGAATTCAGGGATAACACAAACAGAATATAACTACTCTTATAAAACTATTCTTTTGTAAGTTCATCTCAGGTGTAGTGGAAATGCTTTGGAATTTTAAATCCCTTAAAAGGTGTTAGCTTCCTGCCCTAGCAGTTTGCTACCAGTTGATAATTGTTTAAATGAATATTCTTATGATGCAAAATTAGTTCTCAAGAAGTTTCAGTGTTCTGGGACTCTATCAGGTGATCTTAATCAGGAGTTCTGGGTTATTGAAAAAAGGAGGAATCTATTTACAGGTCTTCCTTGATTTATGGTGAGGTTACATTCTGATAATCGTATTGTAAGTTAGACATATAGTAAGTCAAAAAATGTATACTATACACCTAACCTACCAAACATCATAGTGCTGCCCAGCATACCTTAAACTTTTCCGGGACAGATATATTAGCCTACAGTCAAGCAAAATCATCTGATGCAAAGCCTATTTTAAAATAAAGTGTTGAATATCTCATGTAATATATTGAATACACTTCTGAAAGTGGAAGACAGAATGGTTGTCTGGGTACAGAATGGTTGTAAGTATATTGGTTGTTTACCCTTATAAACAAAAAATATCACTAGCCCGGGAAAAGATCACATTTTATATTTTCTACTGAGTGCATACCACTTTCGCACCGTTATAAAGTTGAAAAGCCATAAGCCATCATGAAGGTGGGGACCTTCTGTACTGTAACAGCAAATTCAGACAGTGCTTCCCATGTCCCAGGCATTATTCTAAAAAGCTTAGTATGTATTAACTCACTTAACTCCCCTTGAAAAACATATTGTCAACATTGGCATTTTACCGATGAAGAAACAGAAATTCACTGAAGTGCAACAGTTTGCCCACAGCCCTTCTGGGAGCGAGTAAAAGGGCCCCCTGCCTGCCCACCTGCTTTTCCTGTAAGCTCTACCCAACACTTCAGTAAAATACCTATTAAAGGCCCATCAGAGCGCCTCTAACAGGAATTGATCTGAAAGCAGGCCAGTTAGTAGAGCAGGGGTCTGTGGGAAATGGAAGGACAGACTTGATGTCAGAGTGCTGTATCATCCTTTTGTTGTTGCTGTTCACTTAGCATTCCATTTAAGGGGTCATACTAAGGTACATAGAAGAAGAGGCCTACCTGTGTTTTCGTTTATAGGTTCTCTTGCATGCAAGAAGCTGACAGGGCAGATAATCAAATCTTGTGATCATTGTGCTCATTGTTACTAGGGTAATTCCCTGGCTCCACCAGAAATATAGCTTCAGGGAGAAGTCACAGTTCCCAGGAGCCACCAAATACTTGCAAAGGCTGGAGTTTTACTTCCTCATCAAGAATGAGCCTCTCCAAAGAAATGCAGGAAACTGAGTATGCAAACTCTTGAAAGTATACACTCATCTGGAGTGAATCATTACTTGCTTAATGAGGTGCTTTGTTAAGAAACAGCTTTGTATAAGGATGGGGGGAGAAACAGGGACAGGAGGTGGTGGAGATGGTGCTGGAAAGGGATGGGCAGGATAAATAACTGTTAGGGCAAATGTATTAATTCTATCTGCAGAGTCTTTTGGTTTTTAATTTTTATTGGTTTGGGGGTTTTGGAGGGTTTTTCAGGTTTGGATGTCGTTTTGGTTTGTTTTTTGGCAGACCTTTTTCTTTAATTCTACAAGGTAAGAATGACCAAGCAGAAGACAGACCCTCTGATCTTAGTGATAGTTTCCAAAGTTACTTGTTACTCACTTGGTGGCTGTTGAACTCTGAAATCTCCTCTTTGACTTTCTGAGAAAGGTGAGAATTCGGTTTTTAAAAGTTTGCACACAGAAAACATCAGGATTCTGTAAACTTCATAAGAAGTTGGGTTTTGGCTTTGTGTCTGGCAGAGAGTTCCTTATCCAGGAGAGTTGGTTTTGATCTTTCTAAGCAACGAGGCTTACCGTGACTGCTCCTCTGTCTTCAGCAGCCACAGGTCTGCTTGTTGCCTGGTGTGTGCACCCGCCCCTCGCTTTAGCCACCCTGTGTGGACACAGGAGATTAATTAAACCCTGTGCAGTTCCTTTTCCTTCAAGTTCTGCTTGAGAGAACGTTCTGATTTTCAAGTGAGAAAATTTAAGTTCTAGTCATTCTGGAACAGCACCCTGAGGTGTCTTGCCACAAGTTAGAATCCTTGAATTATGGGCAGGGAGATGATAGCTTAAATTCAAATCTTTTTCTTGCATGTGTGATCTCTCAAGGAAAATGTTCCAAGTCCATGACTTATAGGTAAAACAGAGCATGTCATTAGATGATGGAGGCTTAATAAAAAACGGAGGCTTCCCTTTTGGCTCAGTGGTAAAGAATTAGCCTGCCAATGCAGGAGATGCAGGTTCGATCCCTGGGTCAGGAAGATTGCCTGGAGAAGGAAATGGCAGCCCACTCCAGTGTTCTTGAGTGGGAAATCCCACAGACAGAGGAGCCTGGTGGGCTACAGTTCATGGGGTCATGAAAGAGGCAGACGTGACTTAGTGACCGTAACAACAGCAACAATGAAACATGCTTGTCTGAGAATTTACACGGCAGGCTTGGAAATCCAGGAACTTGACTGGCATCCTTCAGAAAAGCCCAAGCCTCATTGCCTTTGTTCCAGATAAATTTTCTGCAGGCATTTGTGTGTTTGGGAAGGGTAAGTGCTTCAAGGAAGACAGGGAGCTAGCGTGCAGGGTGTGGGTGAGGCCAGGAATGGTGTTCCTGTCCCTTGTGTCACACCTGTGTCACCTTCGTGCCACCCTCCACCCCTGGCTTGCTTTTCAAATTTCTGTTGTTTTGCAAGCGAGGAGAGCCAAGCAGAGGCACTGTAGTTCTTGGGGGATAAGTTGTTATGAAGCTCATAGTTGGGAAAGGGTGGTGTTCAAGATCTGTTAGATCGTATTTTAAGACAAAACAGAGGTAATTACTCTATTTCTTTATGGACCACCTGCAGAACTACTGGAGGTACTGACTTTTAAAATGAAGAGTTTTCTATACCTCCCCACCAAAGTTGATATTAAGCCCTGAGAATCTGCTACTTTAATAGGCACCCCATGTTTTTTCAAATATTAACTGTAAGTCTTGGAGCTTTGCAGAGCATTTCATAGACTGAAGGGATATATCCATGTGCACAGTTCTCTGTCTTTAAAAAAATTACTTCCACACTGAGAGTAATGGCCAGCCTGCAAAGAGACTCCCTATCCTGCCTCACTTAGCCCTGGAAAGGATTCAGTTCAGTTCAGTCGTTCAGTGTTGTCCAACTCTTTGAGAACCCATGGACTGCAGCACGCCAGGCTTCCCTGTCCATCACCAACTCCCAGAGTCTACTCAAACTCATGTCCATTGAGACAGTGATGCCATCCAACCATCTCATCCTCTATCCTCCCCTTCTCCTCCTGCCTTCAATCTTTCTCAGCATCGCGGTCTTTACAAAGGAGTCCGTTCTTCCAATCAGGTGGCCAAAGTATTGGACTTTCAGCTTCAACATCAGTCCTTCCAATGAATATTCAGGACTGATTTCCTTTAGGATGGACCGGTTGGATTTCCTTTCAGTCCAAGGGACTCTCAAGAGTCTTCTCCAACACCCCAGTTCAAAAGCATTAATTCTTTGGCGCTCAGCTTTCTTCACAGTCCAACTCTCATATCCATACATGACCAAAGGAAAAACCATAGCCTTGACTAGACGGACTTTTGTTGGCAAAGTAACATCTCTGCTTTTGAATATGCTATCTAGGTTGGTCATAACTTTCTCTCCAAGGTGTAAGCGTCTTTTAATTTCAGGGCTGCAATTACCTGTACTATAAGTGCTTTTACATTTCGTAACTTATTGAATATCCTAACAACCCTTGGAGGAAGGTACTGTTCGCCCCATTTTGCATAGAGAGATATGATATCTTGCCTCAAGTTACTCAGCAAAGAAAGAATTTAATCCCATACAGAGTCTAGACTCTTAACCAACATACAGAGTTGTATCTCTTTTGAAAAGCCTTACAGTCCAGTTACACTGTAAGTTACATTGACTTTGCAAAAATAACAATTCTTTTTTGAATTGATTTACTGTAAATTGAGGCGTCATTTGGAAATTTGAAACATTTTATATATATTTATAAAAATACACATATATACATACATATATAATGTATGTATAAGCATTTAATTTACAGAAGCAGAAAACTAATACAGGCTAAAAGAAGTTTTTAAATGTTTTCCCCTAGGATCTCATTGCTATTTAACCCAGTTCTTCCAATATATGGGACCCTTTAGAATCTTCTGATTTGTCAAAAATATAGTGACTAAATCAAACAACAAAAATCCATATATGTAGTGACTGCAATCCTGGGACAAATGAATTAAAATCGGGTCTTCCTGACTAGATTTAAAACTACCTTTTACACTCAGGCAGCCCTTATTGTTTCCCAAATCTTTCTGTACTATTTCCAAGGCCTGCTATGTCCACTTCATCCAATTTCTTTCTTATTCTTGAAAACTCAGTTCAGATTTTACTACTGTTAAGAAGCCTTCCTTAATGTACACACACACCATTTGCCCTTTTGTATGAATCCTATCTGTTCTCTTAGCTCCCTGATTACCTCATGACACTGTAATGCATTTTTCCTTCTTATCTGTCTGCTACCTCTGCTGTATCTGCCGTATCCCACCCAGCATCTAACAATGTGTCTTTACTCTGCATATGTTTTTAATTGATATGGGGCGGGCGGAGTTGAGGGGAACAGGAAGATAAAATTTTCCACATACTAAAAAAGCATTGTCAACAAAGTCTATAGACAGACATACCATGAAGAAAAGTGTGTTCATACCCCACATGACTTTTTTCTTTGACACCTAAACAGCTCCTGCACATCATTAAAAAAGTCCACTAACCAATAACTAAAAAACCTCTGCAGAGCAAAGGAAACCATCAACAAAATGGAAAGGCAGCTTACTGAATAGGAGGAAATATTTGCAAATTATGTATCTGATCAGTCGAAAATATATTTTTGTTTTTATCAAAAATACATAAACACATGCAACTCGGTGACAAAAAAAAAGGCATAAAATTCAATTAAAACTTATCAGAAGAGTTAAATATTTTTCTAAAGAAGACATGCAGATGGCCAACAGATACACAAACATGCTCAATATTGCTAATCGTCAAGGAAACGTAAATCAAAAACACAATGCAATATCACTTCATATCGGTTAGAAAGTCTATTATCAAAAACACAAGAAATAACAAGGTTGGCACAGATGTGGACAAAAGGAAGCCTTTGTGCAATGTTGATTGGTACAGCCACATCTAGACTGTATATTGTAAGCCTGCTTATTTAATTTCTGTGCAGAATACATCATGCAAAATGCCAGGCTGGATGAGGCACAAGCTGGAATCAAGATTGCCGGGAGAAATATCAATAACCTCAGATATGCAGATGACACCATCCTTATGGCAGAAAGTGAAGAGGAACTAAAAAACATCCTGATGAAAGTGAAAGAGGAGAGTGAAAAAGTTGGCTTAAAGCTCAACATTCAGAAAACGAAGATCATGTCATCTGGTCCCATCACTTCATGGAAAATAGAAGGGGAAAGAGTGGAAACAGTGTCAGACTTTATTTTGGGGCGCTCCAAAATCACTGCAGATGGTGACTGCAGCCATGAAATTAAAAGACGCTTACTCCTTGGAAGGAAAGTTATGACCAACCTAGATAGCATATTGAAAAGCAGAGACATTACTTTGCCAACAAAGGTCCGTCTAGTCAAGGCTATGGTGTTTCCAGTAGTCATGTATGGATGTGAGAGTTGGACTGTGAAGAAAGCTGAGCGCCAAAGAATTGATGCTTTTGAACTGTGGTGTTGGAGAAGACTCTTGAGAGTCCCTTGGACTGCAAGGAGATCCAACCAGTCCATTCTCTAGGAGATCAGTCCTGGGTGTTCTTTGGAAGGAATGATGCTAAAACTGAAACTCCAAAATTTTGGCCACCTCATGCGAAGAGTTGACTCATTGGAAAAGACTCTAATGCTGGGAAGGACTGGGGGCAGTAGGACTAGGGGACAACAGAGAATGAGATGGCTGGTTGGCATCACCGACTCGATGGATGTGAGTTTGAGTAAACTCTGGGAGGTGGTGATGGACAGGGAAGCCTGGCGTGCTGCGATTCATGGGGTCACAGAGTCGGACACGACTGTGCAACTGAACTGAACTGAACTGATCTGCGGAATGGGAGATGGCAGAGGGAATAGGGCTGATATATGAAGCAAGATAGACCATATGTTCAATTTTTGAAGCTAAGCAAGGAGACATGGGAATATTTTCTCTACTTTTGTATATGCTATAGATTTTCCATTATAAAAGGGGCTTTTTAAAATTTAAATCTGTTTGTTTTTAATTAAAATTTTTCTTTGGAATATAGTTGCTTTCAAATGTTGTGTTAGTATCTGTTGTACTTTAAAGTGAACTAGCTCTGTGTATACATTTATCCCCTCATGGCCCTTCCTCACACCCCATCCCATCCATCTAAGACAACAGAGAGGACCAAACTGAGTTCCCCGCATTGTACAATAGGTGGCCATTAGGTATCTGGTGTACACATGGCAGTGCACATACGCCAATCCTGATCTCCCAGTTCATCTCACTGACATCCCACCGCCATGTCCATAAGTGGTTTCCCTATGTCTCTGTCTCCATTCCTGTCCTGCAAACAGATTTATCTGCCACTTTCCTAGAGTCCACATACACGTACATTTGTTTTTCTCTTTCTGACTTTACTCCGTATGTCACACTCTGGGCCCATCCACTCATCTACAAATGACTTATTTTTGTTCCTTTTTATGGCTGAGTAACATTTCATTGTATGTATGTACCACATCTTCTTTATCCATTCATCAGTCAGTGGACACTTAGGTTGCTTCCATGCCCTGGCTATTGTAGACAGTGCTGCAGTGAACACTGGGGTGCGCGTGTCTCTTAGAATTACAATTTTCTCAAAGTATGTGCCCAGGTATGGGATTGCTGGATCATATGGTAGTTCTATTTTTAGTTTTTTAAGGAACTTCCATATTGTTCTCCATAATAGCTGTATCAGTCTACATTCTCACCAACAGTGCAAAAGGGTTCCTTTTTCTCCACACCCTCTCCAGGATTTATTGTTTGTAGATTTTTTTTGATGCTGGCCATTCTGACCATGTGAGGTGATACCTTATTGTAGTTTTGATCTGCATTTTTCTAATAATTAGTGATGAGCATCTTTTCATGTGTGTTTTTGTTGCAATGGTAAATGGGGTTGTTTCCTTAACTTGATTTTCTGCTTTTTCATTGTTAGTGTACAGGAATGCAAGAAATTTCTGTGCATTCACTGTGTATCCTGCAGCTTACCAAATTCAGTGATTAGCTATGGTAGTTTTCTGGTGACACCTTTAGAATTTTCTTCGTATAATATCATGTCATCTGCCAACAGTGACAGTTTTACTACTTCTTTTCCAATTTGGATTCCTTCTACTTTTTCTTCTCTGATTGCTGTGTCTAGGACTACCAAAACTATGTTGAATAATGGCCAGAGTAGACATCCTTGTCTTGGTCCTCATCTTAGAGGATATGCTTTCAGTTTTTCACCATCGAGAATGATGTTTGCTGTGGGTTTGTTGTTTATGTCCTTTATTATGTTAAGGTAGGTTCCCTCTCTGCCTACTTTCTAGAGAGTTTTTATTATAAACGTGTGTTGAATTTTGTCAACTGCTTTTCCTGTACCTATTGAGATGATCTTATGGTTTTTATTCTTTAATTTGTTAGTATGGTGTGTCACATTGATTGATTTGTGTACAGTGAAGAGTCCTTGTATCCCAGGGATCCCACAATCCTGGTATGATTCTTTTAATGTGTTGTTGGATTCTGTTTGCTAGTTATTTTGTTGAAGATTTTTGTGTCCATGCTCATCAGTGATATTGGTCTTTTAATTGTGATTTAAATGAAAATTTCTTGGTCTTTCATATTTTGGTGATATCTTTGTCTGGTTTTGGTATCAGAGTAATGGTGGCCTCATAGAATGAGCTTGGGAGTGTTCCTTACTCTGCAATTTTTGGCAAAAGTTTGAGAAGGATGAGTGCTAATTCTTCTCTGAATGCTTGTTAGAACTTGCCCAAGAAGCCATCTGGCCCTGGACTTTTGTTACACAGCAAAAACTAACACAGCATTGTAAAGGAATTTAGTCAATTAAAAAAAAAAAAAAAAAACGCCAAGCAAAATCTTTAACAGACACTGATTTCCCTCTTGAGCCAGCTTTTACTAATCTGTCCTCCCATGGCAGGTCACATAGACTTGAGACCTGACCCTTGGAGCCTCAGAAGCTGCTGTACTGGAATCATGTGGAATGAGAAAGTAAGAAAGCTCTCAAAATGCCCAGCTTGGGGGAATATGCTAAATAATTGGAGAGATTGATTCAATCAACTGATATTTATTGGTCATGTATCATGTTATAGGCACTCTTATAGGTGTTTGGAGTATGGATGTAAACAGGAGTAAAAAGTTTCTGCCCACCTTCCTGTAAGGCCAGTGGCCAAACATGATGTGTTGGAGATGTAACACAGTAGAGAAGGTGAAGAGATGTGGAAGAAGAGGTGCCCCAGTGAGGGGTATCAACTACTGAGTGAAAAGCATCTATTCCACAGTATGGCAGTGTTGAAAGATTGATTACATATAGGCAAATTGATCAAATCTTTGCAGATGCTCAGATACTTTTAAAGATATTACAGACAGTGGGAGCTCGGTTTCTCACTGTCATCCTATGGAGTTACCAACAGAGAAAAGGAAATTTACTTAATAACTAAAATTAACCTTGTAGTGTGAGAGTGGAATAAGAGGTGTTATATGAATTCAGTTTAAATAGATAAAATTATGTAAATACATACATTCTCCATCTCTATCCATAGATGGAACCTGGGAACAGTGATTCTCTAGTGCCCAGTGCTTAGTTTTTTAAATATCATTGTCCTCTGTGAGGAATAAGGGCTTTTGGCAAAATACCTGATTCCAGGCTGAAGGAGGAAAAGAACAAGTTGACTCTTAGAACATCCTGTGAGAGAAAACAAACAGGTGCCCAGAAAATGATGGGGACAAGTCAAAATGACAGAGTTAGCTGGCAGAGACTCTCATGGTCAAATCAGGGACAATAGGACCATCAAAATAAATGATAGCAATGAATTATGATTCATTGTAATTGGAGTAAAGTAGGAAACCAGGGGTCCATACTGATATAACGTGTGTACGCCTGCTCTTTGCAACCCCAGGGACTGCAACCCACCAGGCTCCTCTATCCTTGGAATTATCCAGGCAAGAAAACTGGAGCGTATAGCCAGTTCCTTCTCCAGGGGATCTTCCTGACCCAGGGATCAAACCCATGTCTCTGGCGTCCCCTGCATTGGCAGGCAAATTCTTTATCCCTGAGTCACTGGGGAAGCCCATGCTGATATAATAAGTGAATATAAAAATTGAAACTTTGTTGTAGAACAAATTTCCTCAAAGTACCTCCCCCTCTCCCAAATACTTCACCGTGGAGGTGATTTGCAGACATCACCTTAATCAAATGGTCAACGGGAACGTCATCAGTAGTAGAACATTTCAGAACTGCATGTCAGTTGAAAGGACGCATTGGGAAGAACACAGGATCACATCTGTGGTATCCCTGCCAAAGGTGCATAACCTAACCTACTCCAGAGAGTATCAGAAAAACCTTAGGCCATTTTACACAATGACTGGTTGAAGTCTTTGAAAGGTTGTTGTTGAATCACGTGAAGACACCGGGATTCTTGGCCCCCGGAGGAGAAGAATTCAATCTGGGGCCAGAGACGAGGCTTGATCGCACAGAGCTTTTGTGTAATAAAGTTTTATTAAAGTATAAAGAAGATAGAAAAAGCTTCTGACATAGGCATCAGAAGGGGGTAGAAAGAGTACCCGCTTGCTAGTGTTAACAATGAAGTTATATACTCTCCAATGAATCCAAAGAATGTCTGGAGGTTGCAAAGACCTCACCAGACCTACTCCCATAATTTACATTTTAAGATAACAGAAGATTTAATCCAGAGACTGTCCTTAGGCAAGATACATTATTGCTATATAATCCTAAGGAATGTGGAGAAAGAAAAAAGTTTGTCCTTTCTTCTGCCTTGAGAATTCCAGACCCCTCTCTCCTTGGGGACACCTAGACTCCTTGTCAACCGGCCTAGGAAATGTCTCTCTCATTGCCCCCTTTTCTTTTAGGAGAATTATGTTGCCTAGGGAAAAGGGGCCTCGTTCTTGTTCCATAACTGCTTCCGAGCTGGCAAGGGGCGTTGTCCCTAAATTGGTGAGGCAACATATTCTCCTAATCCTCATATTGAGGATATCTGATCCAGGGGCTCCAAATAGTAGCTGCAGGAAGTTACAGCAGTAGCAGGAGTTTGAGCAACCATTTGTAACTTAAAAGTTTTCAAGCGGCTAGAAACAAATCCAGTTATACAATTACAGATGCAGGCAACATAGTCATTAAAACAATTTAAAATGGAAATTAAAAGTCACATTATGTCCATAGTTAAAGTGCAACGTGTTGCACCAGTCCATTTTAGGGCTGGTAGATGTCATCAGATGAAGAAGAGGCATCGCATGTGATTGTTGTCGAAGGTATTCACAGACTTGGAGAAAGTCTTTTCCTTGAAGTGGAGATGTCTACCTCGGGAAGCCTTCCATTGATGAAGAGGGCAGTGCTCCACAGACCCAGCAGTTAGACCGATTGTGGAATGCAGCCTTAGGGGTGAGCCCAGGACAGGAAGGCATTGTCTTGAGGATCAAACGGCAGACTCAGGATTTTTGGAGTCAGCAGAAGTTGACTCACATAGATTATCAGGCCCATCCTCTGCCCTTTGCTTAACTCTGGAGCTCAGGTCAGAGCCACAAGCTCCGCTAACTGAGCACTGGTTCCCTGGGGAAGAGATTTTGCTTCCAAAACCTGTACAGCAGTCACCACGGAGTAACCTGCTTTACGCTTTCCATCCCTAACAAAAGAACTGTCATCTGTAAATATTTCCATATCAGGATTGTCTAATGGGGTATCCTTTAGATCCTCCCAAGCTGCATAAAGTTAGGAATTGAGAACAATCGTGATCAGGTGTTTCCTTTTCCTTCTCAGGAAGGAAAGTGGCAGGATTTAAATTTCCACAAACTTTAAGCTTAGTTACTGGTCCTTCTAACAACAATGACTGATATTTAAGAAGCCTACTGTCTGTCGTCCAAATATTAACCTTAGAATTTAAGATTCCACTCACATCATGAGAAGTCAGTAAGGTCAGATTTCGTCCATTAATTATTTTTAAAGCTTCAGGTGCTAATAAAGCCGCTGCCCCAATTACTCTTAGGCAGTGGGGCCACCCACGAGAAACTACATCTAATTCTCTGCTTAGATAAGCAATAGGTTGCGGGTGAGGCCCTCAGGGTTGTGTCAAAACTCCCAATGCCACACCTTTTCTTTCAGTGACAAACAAATTAAATTCTGACCCTGTGGGCAAGCTCAGAGCTGGAGCTTGCAGGACAGCAGTCTGAAGAACCTTAAAAGCCTTTTGAGTTTCTGGAGACCAAACCAGTTTGTCGGTTTGGGCCTGCTGAGTTTCAGCTATAAGTTTATATAAAGGCCGGGCAAGTTCCCGGTAACCCGGAATCCAAATGCGACAGTAACCTGTGATTCCCCAAAATCCTCTCAATTGTCTTAAAGTCATAGGTAGGGGATGATTTAGTATAGGTTTAATTCTCTCAGGGCCTATGGCCCTAGTCCCTTCTGATATGATTAGGCCCAGATATCTAACTGATTGTTGACAAAGCTGAGCCTTTTCTCTTGATGCCTTGTAACCACAGCCTGCCAGAAAGTTTAAGAAATCTTCTGAGGCTCGCGAACAAGCTTCCTCTGTCTCAGCACAGAGCAAAATATCATCTACATATCGTAACACCACCGCTTCAGAGCTATTAAAGTTTTGTAGATCCCATGACAAACTTTGTCCAAATAAGTGAGGACTGTCACAAAATCCCTGGGGCAAAACTGTCCAGGTTAACTGAGAAGCTGATGTTTAGGGTCTTCAAAGGCAAATTGAAATTGACTTTCTTCCGCCAAAGGCACTGAATAGAAGGCATCCTTTAAATCAATTACTGAGAAATATTTGGCCCGTTCAGGAATTTCAGACAATAGAGTATAAGGATTAGGCACCACGGGGTGTAAAGGAACTACAGCCTCATTTATTATTCATAAATCTTGAACTAGTCTCCATTTACCATTCGATTTCTTTATACCCAAAATAGGAGTGTTGCAAGGACTCTTACAGGGAATTAATAGTCCCTGCTCCTTTAAATTTTCAATGATGGGTTTTAACCCTTCCTTAACATCAGGTTTCAGTGGATACTGCTTCTTATGTGGAAATACATGTGGGTCTTTGAGCTTAACAACTACAGGAATAGCATTTTGTGCTCGACCCACAGATTTTCCATCAGCCCATACTCTAGGATTTACATCTTGTTCAACTAAAGGGAGAGAAAGGAAGGGCTCCATATTCATGAAAACAGAGGCATGGACCTTGCTCAGTATATCCCTTCCCAAAAGGGGTGAGGGAGATTCTGGCATGATCAGAAACTCGTGTGAAAACAGCACAGAATCCCAGTTGCAAGATAAAGAATAACTGAAATAATACCTTTTGGCTCGTCAAGACAGTCCCATTATGGGAGCGGATCGGGAAGAAAGTGGGCCAGGGGCTTCAGTAAGCACAGAATAAGTTGCCCCAGTATCTAAAAGGAAAGCGACGAATTGGCCCCCCACAATTATTAATACCCGGGGTTCCTCAGGTGTTATTAGGACGGGAGCTTGTGTGGGGACCCCCGGGCACCTTCAGTCCTGATTGTCTTGAGAGTCCGACCCCGGAGACCTACGCCTCTGGGGGCAGTCTCTCTTCCAGTGTGGTCCTTTGCAGACCGGACATGGAGCCGGGGGCGGCTTAGATGCCTGAGGGCAATCCCGCTTGAGGTGCCCCTCCTTTCCACAGTAATAGCAAGCCCATCCCTTTTCACCTGGGCCCCTCTGGGCATTTTTCTCAGGCTGTTTAAGAACGTTTTTCATAGCCATGGCGAAGCCGCCTTTGTCTTTTTTTTTTTTTGCCTTTCTTTCTTTTCCTCATATTCCCTACCATAATAGACTGTCTGAGCCAGTTATAACAGAGTATCTAAAGGCTAATTTGGTCCATACCCCCGTTTTAATAGCTTACGGCGGATATCTGGAGCCGACTGAGTGAGAAATCTATCCTTTAAGATCACTTTTCCCTCTTCACTTTCAGACCTATCTCAGTGAATCTGCGAAGGCCTTCTCTCAGTCTATCTAGGATTTTACAAGGAGCTTCCTTCTCCTCCTGTTCTATGTCTGCCAATTTGCCATAGTTTAAAGGCTTAGAACGCGCCTGCCTAAGTCCTTCAAGAATACATCTAACAAAATGACTGATCCCATCTTCCTTTAGCTGTGTTGTAGTCCCAGTCTGGTTCTATAGTTGGGACTCCCTGATACCCAGTGGGGAGGGCCGCTATCTCGTTCTCCCTCGTCCCTACTGATTCATTACCAAGCCATTCATCTCCATAAGCAACCGCTTTTCCCAAAACTCGAGTCTTTGACTCAGGAGTCACCGTTTGTCCCAAGATATACATCACATCCTTCCAAGTGAGGTCATAAAACAGAGTAACACCTTTAAAAGCTCTAATATATTTTTCTGGGTCCTCTAAATAGTCTCCCAGATCTTCCCTGATTCTTTGTATTTCTTGATGAGAAAAAGGCTTATGAACTCTCACAGACTCATTATTTCTCCCGGTGGGTGTTTCATAAAGAGGCAACAGCTTGTGTGGCTGTTCCTCAGTCTCTCTGGCTGCTCTGCACATATGATCCCAGGGATAGATTGGAGAAACCTGTTTTTCCTCTTCTCTTTGTCTCCTGTCCTCCATCTCATCTCTTACTTCGATGGTCTGAGTTTCTACTGAAACCAGAGTAGTCTGAGGTCGTACTGAGACAGGAGTTGTTTGGACCTCCATGTGGGCAGTTTGAATCTCAGTTTGGATTTCCAGGTACGGGGGCAAAGTAAGAGGACAGGAGGGAGCTGAAGTTTTCACACCCAAATCTATACCCTTAGGACATAAGCCTGGCATCTTTCACACAGAGAAAAAGGGCAACACATATGCTACTTCTACCCATTTCCCTTGTTCCTTACAGAATCGGTCTAATTGTAGAACAGTATTATACTTAAGAGACCCTCCAACTGGCCACCGTTCCGTCCTCCAATGGATACCGTGGCCATGCAGTATCACATAGGAAGACCAGGTGTGTCGTCTTTAAGCCCTGGGGATCAAATCTATCCCAGTTTTTCAGGATACAGTTCAAACGAGTGAGGCTGGAATTGTTAGCTCCCATCTGTAAGAGAGAAAAAAGCGACCAAGGCCATTTTTCTACCGGAGGCATCCCTCCCTGCTCTAGATGGGGGTGTAGACAGACATTACACCAAAAGCTTTTCCTTCCTGGTCGGACTTAGTCTGTCCCTTACTGACGCAGGCGCAGTCCGCGTCCCTCCCAGTTCTACCACCGAAATGGGGTGAGGATGTACCGGGGGTAGACTTGAGAGCATCCCTACTTGACATCCAGCTCTTCACCTTTAACCTTGCTTGCCTCTGATGTCACCCGGGGTGAATCAGAGTAACCTTCCAGAATGCCTCCCAAGCTAAGACTACCGGGGGAAACATTCGTCACCTGAGTGCCTGTGCACGACCCTGAGTATTTCCTGACTACAATAAGACCAACGCAAACATAAAACTGAGATGTTCTTTCCAAGCATCACCACACCAGTATAACAGCCTCCTCTGATCCACTAACAGCCAGCATTACCAAAGAAAAAAAACCCATTGCAGTCCCAATCTGAGTAACCTTTAACCTCAGAGATGTTCTTGGAGCTAGAACTTCATCTAACTTCCTAACTTTCGATTACTAACGAGGCTAGGTGCTTTCTTGAATACCAATCCAGTTTGGGACCTAAACCACAGTACAATAACAGTATAGATCACAAGTCCCTTGAAAGTCTATGATCCAATAGATTAGGTTACTACTTCTAATTCCCAAGGAGTTATGAAATGGTCAAAGAGACCGAAAAGTTTGACCGAGAAAGGAAAGTTCTGTCCACATGCTTTGTTGCCCATTTCTGGTCGGTTCCTGAAGCAGACATTGGGTGCCTCTTGGCATTGGCAGGTCAGTATAACGCCCCGACAGGTTTCTGCCATAAGCCGTATGAGATCACCGTGGAACCGCAGAGCAGGGCTCCTTACTTGCTTCACGCAGGGCATGCCATTCATTCACACAAGCACACTGTAGAGTTAGTAAAGCACAGCAGAAAACGTGTTCGCTAAGAGAACAAAGAACTAAAGCTCCAAGCTTCCTTATCTTGTCCTGAAGGATCCTTGACGAGCCCCCAAGATGAAAGGTTGTTGTTGAATCACGCGAAGACACCGGGATTCTTGGCCCCCGGAGGAGAAGAATTCAATCTGGGGCCAGAGATGAGGCTTGATCGCTCAGAGCTTTTGTGTAATAAAGTTTTATTAAAGTATAAAGGAGATAGAGAAAGCTTCTGACATAGGCATCAGAAGTGGGTAGAAAGAGTACCCGCTTGCTAGTGTTAACAATGAAGTTATATACTCTCCAATGAACCCAAAGAATGTCTGGAGGTTGTAAGGACCTCACCAGACTTACTCCCAGAATTAACATTTTAAGATAACAGAAGGTTTAATCCAGAGACTGTCCTTAGGCAAGATACATTATTGTTATATAATCCTAAGGAATGTGGAGAAAGAAAAAAAGTTTGTCCTTTCTTCCTCCTTGAGAATTCCAGACCCCTCTCTCCTTGGGGATCCCTAGACTCCTTATCAACCTGCCTAGGAAATGACTCTCTCATCTTCAAAAGGGTTGAAGTCATAAAAGTCAAGGAAAAGGTGAAGTGAACTAGATCGAAGGAAACTGAAAAACATGACAGCCAAATTATAACACTCGATTCTGAATTAGACCTTTTCATTAAGAAGGATTTATGGGACACTTGATGAAATTGCATAGGATCAAATGATTAGGTGGTCCGAATTTGTCCGTGTTCACATCCTGGTTTGGATGATGTTTTGAGGAGTTACACACTGAAGAATTCAGAGCCACTGGGCACCATGTTGGCAGTATATTCTCAAACTGTTAAGAAAACACAGAAGGCTGTACTGTACTTGAAAATTTGGTGGGAAACAGATTATTTCAGTCTTCAAAAAGAAAAGTGAAAGTTGCTCAGTCATTCCAACTCTTTGTGACCCCATGGACTATACAGTCCATGGAATTCTCCAGGCCAAAATATTGGAGTGGGTAGCCTTTCCCTTCTCCAGGGGATCTTTCCAACCCGGGGATCGAACCTAGGTCTCCGACATTGCAGGCGGATTCTTTACCAGCTGAGCCACAAGGGAAGCCGAAGAATACAGGAGTGGGTACCCTATCCCTTTTCCAGCAGATCTGCCCAACCCAGGAATCCAATTGGGGTCTCCTGCCTTGCAGGAGGATTCATTACCAACTGAAGTATCAGGGAAGCACTTCAAAAAGTAGGAAACACTCTATTTTGAAAGAGACAAATATATGAATAGATAAAACATGTCTAATATGGTTATAGGCTTCAGCCCTGGGACACTCCAACATTTAAAAATCAATCAGCAGAGAAACAGCCAGCCAAGAAGGGCTGAGAAGAAACCATCAATGAGGCAGAATATAAAGCAGGAGAAGCTGAGGAAGAAAAAGTTTTCAGAAGTAGCAAGTGGTTCACTCTGTCAAATGCTGCCGAGACATCAAATAGCATGAACAGAAATCAGGTGATCACTAGAACTGGCCCCAAGGCATCCTGGGAGGAGTCATGTTGGAGGCGTTTTCAGCTGAGAGAGGACAGCAGTCAAATTCAGAAGAGATGAAAAGAGAAAGGGAGGTGAGGATGTGGAGTGGGTAAATATAGATATCTCATCCCAGAAGTGTTATGAACGGGGGTCGAAAATGTTGTAGGTGGTTGCAGGGGTTAATAGTCAGCCATATGTTGCTCTGGCTAAGCCATGAGAACATCACCATGGGAAAAGAATAAAAGCAAAATATAGCAATACAGCATAACCCAAACAAAAGTACATGAGGTTGATTACTTGGGGTCATCATGCCCTGGTAAGCTGAGGAAAAACGTAGTGTGGATCTTGGAACGCCAGGTCAGCTCAGGTTCAGATCGCTGCTTGTGCCCACACCAAGATGTTTTCCCAAGATGTTTTCCATATGCAGGTCTATGCCCTCCAGCTAGACGAAACCCCTTGTAAAAGAAAATAACAAAGATAGTTTAAAGTAATCAATAAAATGGGAGACATGACCAGGGACACAGGAGGCTGACTTCATCGTTGCACAACAGATGCTTTCTGTTGCCAAGACACTAAATAAAAGTGATGTGGCTCCGAAGAACAGGGCTCTTGATCTAAGAGGTCTTGGGTTCTCTGGTCCCATCTTTAAAACTTTAATTTTGACTCTGGTTTATTTTTCCCGAACTGTGCGTCGACCACTTTTGATCCCTACGTGCTGCACTGGCCGCAGCAGTTAGAGGGTTGTGTAGAGCCTACGGAGAGTTCTTTGTAAGGTGAAACGTTCCCAGGGCAGCTCGTGCAGTGCTGGGGATGATCCAGCAGAGGGAGAAACTCGGGATGCAGGAAACCCTCAGCCTAAACTGGAGTAGTGAGAGGGCTGTGATGAAGACTACATTTGGAGACTGCCATTTGAGGAGCAGAAGCCCTTCATCCCAGTGATAAAGGGGAAAGAAGGGAGGGCGGGCCCAGGGAAAGATGTTAGCTCTGTTATGCTGGCCAGGAAGGGAGGATTTTGTATGAGGTTGCTTCTGTTCTGTCAGTGTAATATCATCTGACAGACGACTTAAGACTGTAAGGCGGACTGTAAGGTCATCTGCTCAGAGCAGAGTATGGAAGGCCAGGGGTTGGTGTGTGTGCTGGGACTTTGAAAAGAGGGAAGTAAATAGTGACACTCATTGTGGAGAGTGAGGACACCAACACAGAAGGATTTCAGAGAAGTGACTATGATGACCAGGTAGACTTGAGGGCCCATTTGAGATTTGTATTGATGAATTTTTAAGTGAGGGGAAGTCCTTGGTGGTTCCATGGTTAGGACTCCGTGCTTTCACTGTTTAGAGTAAGAAGTCAAGCCCTCTTGGGGAACTAAGGTCCCTGAAGCTGTATGGCACAGCCAAAAAAGATTAAACATTTAAAACATTAAGTGAGATATCAGCAGGCTTATGGATTTCTCTAGCAATATCCACCTGTTTCAATACAGGTGAGAATGTAGGAAATACTAAGTGTCAGATCATTATTTCCCAATACATATGTATTTCTTCAGAGACATTAAATGGCTCTAAACAAAGGAAGACAAAGTATGAATTGCAAAGCTTTTAATGAAAATGTTTTTCTTTTACAACATGCATAATTTCACATCTATTAAATAGCAATTAATTCAATGCTTGCAAACTCATCTCCCTCTGAATTTAATCATAATTCATGAACTTAAGCTAATAAAACTAAGGAAAATCAACAGCTCATCTAATCCTTCTTTGTATTCCTTCAGGATCAGCAGGATGCCTAAATGAGTTCTTTACAAAGGCTAAAATAGGTTGATGTATATACTGTGAGTTTATTTTTAAAGCTGTTTAAATGCAACATTTCTACTAAAACATTTAAACCAAAGGTCACACTTATGAAAACAAAATTCTTGATCAGGCTGTTTTCATTTTTAGCCATTTGACGTTCTGCTCTTTTTGACTGAACAGATGAAAGTTCACATGCCTACTCAGGTGGGGCTTTGCCTGGATCAATTTGCTTAGAGATATTCTTTTGTTCTATTTTGTTGAATATTGGGGAGTACTTATATCATTCAAGATTAAGTCTGGGTTATCTCTTTGATTAAGAAATAAATGTACCAGAGATACATTTGATAATGAAGATTTTAGACAAATATTCACCAGCATTAGTTTTGTTAGCATGGAGAAGGCAATAGCACCCGATTCCAGTACTCTTGCCTGGAAAATCCCATGGACAGAGTTTGGTGGGCTGCAATCCATGGGGTCACAAACAGTCGGACACGACTGAGTGACTTCATTTTCACTTTTCACTTTCCTGCATTGGAGAAGGAAATGGCACCGGCTCCAGTGTTCTTGCCTAGAGAATCCCAGGGACGGGAAGCCTGGGGGGCTGCCGTCTATGGGGTTGCACAGAGTCAGAGACGACTGAAGTGACTTAGCATAGCATTGTTTTGTTCTGTTTTGTTGAATATTGGGGAGTACTTATATCATTTAAGATTAAGTCTGGGTTATCTCTTTGAGAAACTAAATGTACCAGAGATACATTTGATAATGAAGATTTTAGACAAATATTCACCAGCATTAGTTCTGTTAGCAAGCTGAAAAATGTTGTAGGCCCAATATCAAACAATAAACACATGAGGTAAATGTCAGCCTCTTAGAAGAAAGACCATATGCTCCTGCTTCGGTAAAAACATTATTTGTTTGAAAGAGTGGTAGTATAACCTTTTACTCAACTATTATTTCCTTAATATGAAAAAGAGATAAAATGAGCTGAAGACGAAAACTCCACAGTTACACTCCGCAACCCTTAACGTAACTTGTGAGATCACGGTTTTGACACTTGTTTTTCCATGCCACCCTGTAGAAAAAGGTAAAAGAAATGATAATAAGATTAAAACATATCTTCATTGTGTTATACATACTTCAAATCCTTTGTGAGAACAAAATAGTTAATCAGTCCATGAAATACAAGCTACAGACAGATCCAAATAGTGCTCATTTATCAGCTGGAGACATGTATACAAGGCCTTCACATCTCCCCAAGGCTTCACAGAATGCTGAACACAAATGTTGAGTCTTGTGTAGTCCACAACACAACTGCAAAGCGTATTCCATATTTACTTACTTTCAAAAATAATTTTAAGATATGACAAGGAATTGGTAGAGTGTGGAAAAACTTAAAAACTCTAGAAGTCCTTAGAATAAATTGAGGTGAAAGTAGATTGTTTATGTAATACACTGTTTAGCATAAATCTTAATATTTAGATTTTCCATTTTCAATTCCCTTGGTCTCAGAGAATCTTCCCACACTTTTCTGATAACAGTAAGATAAAACCACTCCATACCCTCTCACACACACCTTTTTTTGGCCACACCACATGGCCTGTGGTATCTCAGTTCCCCAACCAGGTCCCAGACCCCCTCCTCCTGCATTGAAAGCATAGAATCTTAACCACTAGGGAAGACCCCAGATCTCTCCTTTCATGCTTAACCCATACCTTCCTCTGTGAAGGGAACTTACATAGTGTTGAAGGTCCATTATACTTGAAACACAAACAAACTCAGAAAAAGAAATCAGATTTGTGGTTACCAATTGTGGGTATTGTGGGTGGGGTGAGGGGTGGGGAATTGGATGAAAGCATTGGAAAGTACTAGAAACCTCCAATTATAAGATAAGTAAACACTAGAGATGTGATATACAACATGATGAATAGAATTAACACTGCTGTGTCTCACATACTAAAATAGATTAGAGAGTAAATCACAAGATTTTTCATCACAACTTTTTTTCTTCTGTTTCTTTAATTTTTTAATTTATTTTTAAATGAAGGATAATTGCTTAACAGTATTGCATTGTGTTTCTTTAAATTTGTATCCTTTGAGATCATGGATGTTCACTAAACTTACTGTGAAAATCATTTCATGATGTACTAAGTCATTATGCTGTACACCTTAAATTTATGAAGTACTGTGTGTCAATTATATCTTAACAACACTCTATGGAAAACAAAAACAAAGAAATAACATACCATGCTGTAAGGCCTAGCTGACTGACAATCTTCTTTGCACATGCTACAGCTTGAGTGATGTCATCTTTCAGCAAAGCTGAAAAAGAGGTGGTGGGAAATGAGGACAATGTTCACAGAAATTCACGTAAATTTTAGGTTCAGCCAGCTTTATTCTCTTAGGCTGAGGAAAGAACAAATACAATTACTTTTTTAAGAGTCCCTATATCTGTGAATACTGGGAGAAAACTCTCTCTCTCCATTCTATCCCATTTGGCATGAAATAAAACATTCTGTTTTTCGTTTGCCAATGTCATTTGGAAGCTCTGAAACTATTAACTAACATGATAGAAGGTTCTCTTTTCAGTGGACACTTTGAAAACAAAACAAAAACAAACAAGCAGAAACCAGTCTAGCAGTTTTTTGCTCAGCAGTTCTACTAGTGAAAATTCATTCCAAAACAAGAAAAGTAATAAGTGATGTGCCCTAAGAGAATAAAGCTGACAGAGGGATCGTATGCGGAGGGAGGAGGGTTAAGGATGGGGAACACATGTATACCTGTGGCGGATTCATTTTGATAAAAATTAAAAGTAAAAAAAATAAATAAATAAATTTAAAAAATGGAAAAAAAAAAGCAAAGTAATAAGTGATGTACCCAAGATGTATGTATCAATACAAGAGTTGGATTAATAAATTTTAGAATATTTAGTGAAATTCTATTCATCCAGAAAAATTAATATGATTGATATTTGTTGAGAAAAATGATATTGTGCAATAACGAGCAAATTGTAAAGTAGTAAATATAGTACGATTTCATTTTTGTTGAAGCATATTGCTTACATGTTTGTATGTGGGTACAAATGTGGATTATATAGCTTTATATTCATGTACGTGAGTGATGTGTATTCTGAAAGAAGATGTGGAGACCACAAGTTACCGTGGTCATAAGTCTCTGGGTAGTAGAACTTTTATTCAATGACCACAGATTATTGTATAATACAAATAATTTTTTAAACTAAACTAACTGTATATAAAAGATATGTCCAGAAACAAATCTTCTTTATTAGGAATTTTAATATTAAAAATTAAACAATATCAAATTTGCATACTTCTCCAATATTTTTTGCAGTAAATTTTGCATGTGCACACGTGCATGTGTGACTCTCTGCGACCCCATGGACTGTAGCCCCCCAGGCTCCTCTGTTCATGTTGACTTTCTAGGCAAGAATGCTGAAGTGGGTTGCCATACCCTCCTTCAGAGGATCTTCCCAACCCGGGGATTGAACCTGTATCTCACATCTCCTGATTGCCAGGAGGGTCCTTTACTACTAGCCCCACCTGGGAAGCCCTAAATATTGCATATGTTATCTCAGTTTTAAAAGGAACTCAATAGAATATTTGTTTCACCCCAATTAAAAACAAATCCATATATTAACTTGTTAGAATGACAGTGCTTAAATAGGAAGTGTATGTTTTAGATATGCAAACTAAAGAATTTAGGAATGAAATGTGATAATGTTTCTAATTCACTTTAAGATCACTCAGCCAAAAACCCCTACTGTATAATATATACATAAAAGAAGTAAATATGACAAAATTTTAAAATTTTTTAAAAAATTTAAAAATATGACAACCAAATTATCCCTAAACCTCTCCCAACCAGGTAAATTAGTAGGAATGGCATTGTTCTTTACAAGGCATCAACATGTCCAGTTACAATACAGTGATAGATCATTCCAACTCTTGTATGTTAGCAAAGAGCAACCTTCTATGATACCAGCTTTTTAATTTCTTACTTAAGGAATTATGAGGTAGGTGATAAAGCAGTTTCTAGAAGTTAAGATAGAGTGTTTCTGGGTCCCTCATGAACTCTTCAAGACCTTTTCATTTGTATTAAATCTCTCCTCTTATAAGTACCGACCAAATGGGACCTGTGCCATCACTCAACAGTATCTTGTCTTACCACTGCAGGATACACCACAGCCGTTAACTGCTTTTGGGGTTTTGCCATCATTACACCACCATTTGCTGTTGATCTGAAATATCCCATAATCAGTGCTTTTGCCTCCACTACTATACTTTATAGCTTGTGTGTTATAACCGCTTTCTACTTTGGCCAAACACATCCCTGAAAAAAAAAATGTATTTTTAGTAATAAACAGCAACATCATATGACTTATATTTCATAGCACAATTCTATTTTACTAATGACTTATTTTAGAAGCATAAAGATATATTTTACTTGTAAATACTTTAACATTTGGTGTTACGGGCCCTTAGAATTCTTTTGTTAGCAAATCATTTGCTAATACTAATGAAACAAGATAACATGTTGTAAAAAATATTAAAATAGCTGTGTCTTCCATTGCTCCCATGCCCCAGGTAAGATTGAGCCTAGAATAGAAAAATCAACAGAGTGGTTAAATGGGTTTGGTCACTAGCAGCAGATGCATATACTAATGTAAAAACATTTGTACTAGGAAAAATAAGGATTTACTGCTGCTGCTGCTGGTAAGTCACTTCAGTCGTGTCCAACTCTGTGCGACCCCATAGACGGCAGCCCACCAGGCTCCCCCGTCCCTGGGATTCTCCAGGCAAGAACACTGGAGTGGGTTGCCATTTCCTCCTCCAATGCATGAAAGTGAAAAGTGAAAGTGAAGTTGCTCAGTCGCGACCGACTCTTATCGACCCCATGGACTGCAGCCTACCAGGCTCCTCCGTCCATGGGATTTTCCAGGCAAGAGTACTGGAGTGAGGTGCCATTGTCTTCTCCAAGGATTTACTAGGAGAAAGAAAATTTCTTATGATACCTAAAGGTGAATTTGGATATCAAATTAGAATCCAGACAATACGAATCATAGGATAGGAAAGACTATATCATCCATCCATTCATCTAGCCATTTGCTCGTGTATTAAAAAACAGTTAAGGAGCGGAAATGTCTGAATTCACTCTGAAAAATACAATGGACTGAAATACAAAGGAACTTTTCCTTAGGGCACATCTTGAATTCTGTGGAAGAAAATGACAAATAACTAATGAATTAGAGTCAGAATAATAGAATGATATTGCATGCTACATTTCAGGGATCCTTATTGATTGAGGAGAAACAGGTTCCTACAGTCCCTGTTCTAAGAGTTCAATGTAATTTTTTAAAAAACTTGGCTGTTAAAAACCCAGCATCATGGTAGGGGGATTAAAAATGACAAAAATACTGTCTTACTCTTGCTTGCAGAACCCAAATTGCAAGCTGGAAAATGGCTGAGGGCTGAAATATATCTTGTAGTCACCTTACAAGTACCAGCTGGCAAGTTTAGTGGCACTAGAGGAATACAGCAAGACCTGGCATGCTTAGAATGGTATAAAATTTGACCCTCCCATGCCTCCATCCTTCCCTGGGTACATCTGATTCTGAGCTGATGTTTTTGAGCCATTGTTAATGTACAAACCCTTCAAGGAAAAAAAAAAGCCATTCACTCAAAGTCCCTTTCTTATTCTTCTTCCTCAGTTAGTATCTGTTCCACAGCTGGCTGACTATTTGGAAGGATGAAGAATAGTTAACTTACAGTTTGCCAGGCTGATTCCCTTGTAGCCAGCCAATCCAAGATTCTTCAGAGTTTTGGCAAGCTCACACCTCTCAAATGTCTTGCCCTGGACAGCAACAGAAAGGAGCAGAAGCCCCAGAATAAGGAGAGCCTTCATGTTGACGGAAGCCAAATGTCCAAGTTGACCAGGTGAGCTGGACTTGCTATTTAACATCTTTTCCCTTCCGTCTTTTCTGACCAGTTTGGGAGCTCCACCCTTGGAGACACGTGGAAAGCAGGGAATGTTTATTGCTTCACTTACGCTAAAAGTTTTGATGTCCCAAGAGTTAATTGCAAGAAATCATGAAATGATATTGCTTGAAGACATTGCTCAGAAAGAACTGGCATTAGCTCTATCGCCCAAAGAGGAACTTCCTCCTATTTGATTATGAATGTGAGCAACTAGAAAGGAAAAAACCCTGAATGAACATATTACACAATGGAAAATGTGCTCCCATCTTTGATTAACATTCATTTGCACTAAGTTTTTTATGTGCTTTCATTATGTTGTCTTCATCTTTTTCACTTAAAAGTATTTTATGTACACTTTCCACAAAGAATGTGACACACTGCCTGTTGTTCTGATAGGTGTATAGCAAAGCACCACGTTGATCACAGATTCCTATGCTGACTCTTTTGGTTGTTTCTCAGCTCTTAATTCGTAAATCAATATTTTACTGTTATAAGTAAGCCTCATGTGAACATTGCTAAGTCCTTTCTGACAATGTCTTACTTCACTTTCTCATGTTAGAACATAAAGTGTCATTGTAAAGCAAGAAACAGTATAGTAAAACCTACAAAAGAATAGCAGAATTGTGTCACCCAAAATCTTCCCCTTTGGCACAACGATTGTTTTGAGCTGAGGCAGTTGAGAAGAAGAAGATTCAAGAAAAGTCCTCTTCCTCCCTCTATTTTCCTGAAAGTAAAACATAAATGTGTGCAGAAATTAATCATTTGAAACACTAGACACTTATCAGCCCCAAGACAGCACCTGAGGACTCTGCAAAAGAGCCTTTGCTGACTAGCTATTATCTTCCATTATTCTCTAATGTATTTACTGTCCCACAATTTGCCACTCTTGGAAGCCTAGTACTCTGTTCCTCTGTCTTGTTGCTCACTTAAAAGTATATTGTTCTTTGGTTAAGATAATCTGTAAGTCCAAATTCTGTCTTCCTCCTCGAGTTAGTCATCCCTGCATTTCTTACAAGTATACATGAGATGTATATGTTAATATACTTGTTTCCTTTTCTCTTGTTAATCTGTCTTTGGTTACAGAGCCACAGTGAAAAGCTGAAAAGGGTAAAAGGAAACACATGTTTCCTCCTGTACAGTTTCTAGTGATGAGGATGGGACAGCAAAAGGCTGGGACACTCCACTCTCCCTGGAGACTGCAGTTGAGATATGGGATAACCGACAACAGACCAGCAGAAGGTAAGAGGTCTTACCATGTCAGTCTCGCAAATCTCTGTCTATAGAGCATAGTCAAGAGAGAAGGATAAAGATTTCTGTTTGTCCCTTTCCAAATTCACAGCTGCAGGAGAAAAACATTTGTGAAAATGGATATTGAATCATGACTCTTGTGAATTTGATTTTGGTAATCAACACCTATGGTGACCGATTCTTGGCCTCTCAGATAGAGTCATGTTTTCCTTTATCATAAGGATGAAAAACTATAAGATGAGACTCTCCATTTGTTTTGTTTTATGTATTGAGAGCTTGGCTTTATAACCAGTGAGAATGTGCCCTCCGGTTTCTGCCCTTACAGGGTACAGTTTCTGTCACACTTGCATCTGCAGCCAGCTAGAAGCCTAAGACATGAAGTGACAGGCAGCATTCTCTGTCCAAACATGCTGGCTCTCAGGGAAGTGTGTCTTAATAAAGTGTCCAAATTCATAAGGGGCCTTTTTGGTCTCTAATTTCATTGCCTGGTTTTGAGGGGAAAATTCACACAGCATTATCACTTTTCTGGTAACCCAGGTTAGGAGGTCAGTGATTTAAGACATCTCACTTTGTGGGAGATAGAGGTTTGTCACCTGAGATGAGGAAGGTCTTTGCTTTCTTAGGCTTTCTCTGCAGAGGCTCTGCATCTTGAGAAGGCTACATTTCTTAGAGAACACCACTGGTGTCCATGGGTAAACCCTAATATTGGTTTTAAGCCGTAAAAATACTCACTGGCTGGAGTCAGAACTGAAATAGATACATTGAAGATTTGGACTTGTACACCTAAAAGACTTTTTACATTTTATTTGTTTATTCACTTATTTATGTATGGCTGCTCTGGGTCTTCCTTGCTGTACGCAGGCTTTCTCTAGGTGCTGCTAGCGGGGGCTATCTCTAGTTGTAGTGGGTGAACTCGTTGCAGGGGCTTCTCTTGTTATGCGCATGGGCTCCATCCAGGTTCCCAGGTTCCATAGTTGCAGAGCCTGGGCTCAGTAGTTGTGGCGCGTGGGCTTAGTTGCCCCACGGCATGTGGAATCTTCCCAGATCAGAGATCAAACCCGTGTCCCCTGCGTTGGCAGGGTTCTTAACTACTTTACCACCAGGGGTCTCTAAAAGGATTTTTTAAAATTAATTTATTCTATTTCTGGCTGTCCTGGGTCTTCATTGCTCGCGAGCTTTTCTCTAATCGTGCAGAGAAAGTGCTACTCTCTAGTGTGTGGGCTTCTCGTTCTCACTGTGGTAGCTTCTCCTGTTTTGGACCACAGGCTCTAGGGCACATGGGCTTCAGTAGTTGGGATTCATGGGCTCAGTAATGCAGGTCCTACGCTCAAGAACATAGGCTCAGTCGTCATGTTGCACAGGCTTAGTTGCTCTGGAGCATATGGGGTCTTCCTGGATCAAGGATCAAACCCATGTCTTCTGCATTGGAAGGCGGATTCTTTACCACTGAATCATTAGGTAAGCCTGCTAAAGGATTTTAAAGAGAGCTCTACTCTTAAACAAATGTCCTCTTGGTACCTATAGGAAAATCAGATTAAAGAAAAAAAAGAAAGAGAAAGGAAGAAGAAAAGAAAGAAGATAGAAGTATATACAGAATACCTTGGCTGTATATATACAAAACATTTCCTTAACATGTTTAGGAAGGGAAAATCAGAGAACCAAATGTCAAGAACTGAAGATGGCACTCAAGTTGGTGTGAAACTTATGGAAATATTGATAGTGAGGAAATAGTTTTGACGAAGGTCAAGAAAATGTATAGAAAGGCTTGATAGACTGTCCCCTCCCTGTAAGCTGACTCCACCAGGTCCAGACCTTCCCATATTTGGGGCAGGTACTACAGAAAAAAAAATTACTGAACACTCTTATCCAACCATTAAGGAAAAGAAAAACATTATGGTAATAATCCTAGATTTCTGGTAATAGGCAAATATGCCTCTGAGTTCCTTTTTCGAAATTCTTTCTTAGTCCCTTGGAAATATTGACCTTACCATGTCTTTGAAATCTAAGCATCCAAAAAGATAAATGTTGGCCAAAGCAAACATGGAACTGGGAAAAAACAAAAAAATAAGAGACAGGTTTTTTTAAGAAAACAAATTGCTATTTGATATTTCTGTAAGCTCCATTTCTTCAGATTTTGTCCACAGCTTCCACAAGATTATCTATTAAAGACAAGTAAAAGTTTTTTCCACAAATATTGGTAAAATGCTTCAGCCATCTGAATAGGTATACTTAACTTGTTCCATCTTGCAAGAAACACCGTTTAGATCCAGCTATTCTTTTATAATAGTTACAAGAAATAACTATTCTACTTTTATTTTAAACTTATAAACCATAGAAGTTTCTTTGCCACAGCTCTGGGGGCTGGGAAGTGCAAGATTAAGGCGCCAGCACACTGGATTCTTCTGCAAGTCCTCTTCCTGGTTCATCACCAGGGCTTTCTTGCTGCTCTTCACAAGGCGGAAGGGTCTCTGTGGGGTCTGTCTCATGAGCACACTAATCCCATTCATGAAGGCTGCACCCTCATCACCTGAGAATCACTCAAGTGCCGCACCTCCTAATATATCATCTTTGGGGCTTTAGGATGTCAACATCTGAATTTAGGGATAACACAAACAGAATATAACTACTCTTATAAAACTATTCTTTTGTAAGTTCATCTCAAGGTGTAGTGGGAATGCTTTGGAATTTTAAATCCCTTAAAAGGTGTTAGCTTCCTGCCCTAGCAATTTGCTATCAGTTGATAATTGTTTAAATGAATATTCTTATGATGCAAAATTAGTTCTCAAGAAGTTTCAGTGTTCTGGGACTCTGTCAGGTGATCTTAATCAGGAGTTCTGGGTTATTGAAAAAAGGGGGAATCTATTTGCAGGTCTTCCTTGATTTATGGTGAGGTTACATTCTGATAATCGTATCGTAAGTTAGATATATAGTAAGTCAAAAAATGTATACTATACCTAACTTACCAAACATCATAGTTCTGCCCAGCATATCTTAAACTTTTCCGGGACAGATATATTAGCCTACAGCCAGGCAAAATCATCTGACACAAAGCCTATTTTAAAATAAAGTGTTGAATATCTCATGTGATATATTGAATACACTTCGGAAATTGGAAGACAGAATGGTTGTCTGGGTACAGAATGGTTGTAAGTATATTGGTTGTGTTCAGTTCAGTTCACTTCAGTCGCTTAGTCCTGTCCGACTCTTCGCGACCCCATGAATTGCAGCACGCCAGGCCTCCCTGTCCATCACCAACCCCCAGAATTCACTCAGACGCACATCCATTGAGTCAGTGATGCCATCCAGCCATCTCATCTTCTGTCGTCCCCTTCTCCTCCTGCCCCCAATCCCTCCCAGCATCAGAGTCTTTTCCAATGAGTCAGCTCTTTGCATGAGTTGGCCAAAGTACTGGAGTTTCAGCTTCAGCATCATTCCCTCCAAATAATCCCAGGGCTGATCTCCTTCAGAATGGACTGGTTGGATCTCCTTCAGTCCAAGGGACTCTCAAGAGTCTTCTCCAACACCACAGTTCAAAAGCATCAATTCTTTGGTACTCAGCTTTCTTCACAGTCCAAATCTCACATCCATACACGACCACAGGAAAAACCATAGCCTTGACTAGACAAACCTTTGTTGGCAAAGTAATGTCTCTGCTTTTGAATATGCTATCTAGGTTGATCATAACTTTCCTTCCAAGGAATAAGTGTCTTTTAATTTCATGGCTGCAGTCACCATCTGCAGTGATTTTGGAGCCCCCCAAAAATAAAGTCTGACACTTTCCACTGTTTCCCCATCTATTGCCCATGAAGTGGTGGGACCGGATGCCATGATCTTCATTTTCTGAATGTTGAGCTTTAAGCCAATTTTTTCATTCTCCACTTTCATTTTCATCAAGAGGATTTTTAGTTCCTCTTCACTTTCTGCCATAAGGGTGGTGTCATCTGCATATCTGAGGTTATTGATATTTCTCCCAGCAATCTTGATTCCAGCTTGTGTTTCTTCCAGCCCAGCATTTCTCATGATGTACTCTGCATATAAGTTAAATAAGCAGGGTGATAATATACAGCCTTGACATATTCCTTTTCCTATTTGGAACCAGTCTGTTGTTCCATGTCCAGTTCTAACTGTTGCTTCCTGACCTGCATACAGGTTTCTCAAGAGGCAGGTCAGGTGGTCTGGTATTCCTATCTCTTTCAGAGTTTTCCACAGTTTATTGTGATCAACACAGTCAAAGGCTTTGGCATAGTCAATAAAGCAGAAATAGATGTTTTTCTGGAACTCTCTCGCTTTTCCCATGATCCAGCAGATGTTGGCAATTTAATCTTTGGTTCCTCTGCCTTTTCTAAAACCAGCTTGAACATCAGGAAGTTCATGGTTCACATACTGCTGAAGCCTGGCTTGGAGAATTTTGAGCATTACTTTACTAGCATGTGAAATGAGTGCAATTGTGTGGTAGTTCGAGCGTTCTTTGGCATTGGCTTTCTTTGGGATTGGAATGAAACTGACCTTTTCCAGTTGTGTGGCCACTGCTGAGTTTTCCAAATTTGCTGACATGTTGAGTGCAGCACTTTCACAGCATCATCTTTCAGGATTTGAAATAGCTCAACTGGAATTCCATCACCTCCATTAGATTTGTTCTAGTGATGCTTTCTAAGGCCTACTTGACTTCACATTCCAGGATGTCTGGCTCTAGATGAGTGGTCATACCATCGTGATTATCTGAGTCGTGAAAATCTTTTTTGTACAGTTCTTCTGTGTATTCTTGCCACCTCTTCTTAATATCTTCTGCTTCCATTAGGTCCATACCATTTCTGTCCTTTATCGAGCCCATCTTTGCATGAAATGTCCCCTTGGTATCTCTAATTTTCTTGAAGAGATCTCTAGTCTTTCCCATTCTGTTGTTTTCCTCTATTTCTTTGCATTGATTGCTGAAGAAGTTTTCTTATCTTTTATTGCTATTTTTTGGAATTCTGTGTTCAGATGCTCATATCTTTCCTTTTCTCCTTTGCTTTTCGCTTCTCTTCTTTTCACAGCTATTTGTAAGGCCTCCCCAGACAGCCATTTTGCTTTTTTGCATTTCTTTTCCATGGGGATGGGCTTGATCCCTGTTAGGTAGGTAGAATAGGGAAAAGGAGTCCAAAATGGTGGTGGCTAAAAGACAAAGAAGGGAAAAGCCCGCGAAAACAGAACAAAAGAAGGCCTGAGGACCAGAGTGAGGACCTCAGGTAAAATAAACAACACTCCTGGCTGGTCCAATTTACATAGGACAGACCCAGAGAGAGATAAATGTTTAAATAGAGGAGCCAAAGCTAGCTCGCTGTCTCTCCCCAACGTGCTGGGGCGCTTTTCTCCTCGTGTCTGTGGATCGACGTGCCTTTACGCCTTGAAGATGGATTTTCCTGCTATCTTCTAAATAAAATAGAGCTGTAACACTGAGCTGTAACACTGACTTGTCTAAGAGCTATAACATGGTCCATTCAAGATCTGAGAGCTATAACATGGTCTATCCAAGACCTGAGAGCTGTGACACGCTGAGGGGGCTTTAATGTCTATCACTCCAAATCTTTGTTGTGACAAGAGAAAGAACAGAGGAACATACACTACGTGACATCTATGGTGCCGTGACTTGGGTTTAACCTGGCTGAAACCACCTCTGCGTGAAAGAGGCCAAGCACAGCAGGAGCCCAACTCAGCAAAGCTCCCATGCTAGATGTGGAAGGCGAAGAAACCCAGAGCAAGGGAAGGCCCATCGTGCTGGAAACTGAGACAGAGAAAAACAAACTCAGTAGAAAGCTCATGCGGCCCAGTCTCAGATTCCAAAAGACCTCTGGTTAAGGTAAGAGGTCCTTGCTCCTATGGCTGGAGGGACATGCCTAACGAAGTCTTAATTCCTTTACAATCTCTCGTTTCTTGTTTCCTCAAACCTCCTGCGAACAAGCAGACGACAGGGAACACAACTGAGGGACTCTGGAGAGACTGCTCCTCAACATGTCCCAAAGGCGCTATCTGCTGAGCTCCAGTAGCTATTACACAAGCAGGTAGGGGTTCTTTTGTCCTTTCTCTTCTCTGTGCCAAGGATCAGACCAATGAAACTGAGCACCGGTCAGATATTTAGCAAATTTTCTGGCGGGCTATGAAGGAGATTCCTTGACACGTTTTTCCCACTGCTTTTTCCTCCTGTCCTTCAGCTCTCTTTCCGGGTCGGGACTTGAACCTGACCAAAACCCCAGGGTGCCCGGCTTCAGGACCTAATAAAGCTCAGGCTCTGAGGTCTCATTGCAAAAATTCATTGAGAGTCAAAGCGATAGATAAGAGGTAGACTTGTTAATGCAGAGTACATCATGAGAAACGCTGGACTGGAAGAAACACAAGCTGGAATCAAGATTGCCGGGAGAAATATCAATCACCTCAGATATGCAGATGACACCACCCTTATGGCAGAAAGGGAAGAGGAACTAAAAAGCCTCTTGGTGAAAGTGAAAGTGGAGAGTGAAAAAGTTGGCTTAAAGCTCAACATTCAGAAAACGAAGATCATGGCATCCGGTGCCATCACTTCATGGGAAACAGATGGGGAAACAGTGGAAACAGTGTCAGACTTTATTTTTGGGGGGCTCCAAAATCACTGCAGATGGTGACTGCAGCCATGAAATTAAAAGATGCTTACTCTTTGGAAGGAAAGTTATGATCAACCTAGATAGTATATTCAAAAGCAGAGACATTACTTTGCCAACAAATGTTTGTCTAGTCAAGGCTATGGTTTTTCCTGTAGTCATGTATGGATGTGAGAGTTGGACTCTGAAGAAGGCTGAGTGCCGAAGAATTGATGCTTTTGAACTGTGGTGTTGGAGAAGACTCTTGAGAGTCCCTTGGACTGCAAGGAGATCCAACCAGTCCATTCTGAAGGAGATCAGCCCTGGGATTTCTTTGGAAGGAATGATGCTAAAGCTGAAACTCCAGTACTTTGGCCACCTCATGTGAAGAGTTGACTCATTGGAAAAGACTCTGATGCTGGGAGGGATTGGGGGCAGGAGGAGAAGGGGACGACAGAGGATGAGATGGCTGGATGGCATCACTGACTCGATGGACGTGAGTCTGAGTGAACTCTGGGAGTTGATGATGGACAGGGAGGCCTGGCGTGCTGTGATTCATGGGGTCGCAAAGAGTCGGACACAACTGAGCGACTGAACTGAACTGAACTGAACTGAGACTTGTTAAGATTCAGAGAGAAGCGCCCACTCTACAGGGTACTGGCCGTGGAATGGCAGCCTGGCTAGGTTTTGCGAGCGTGGTGAATTCACATGCTAATGAGTGAGAGGATCATCCCGGCCATTGGGGAACCACCCACTCCTCCATCTTTTGACAGTGCCTTGGAGCTGTCCTGCCACCTCTGGGTGTGTCTGTTGGCTTATAGATCGGGGATTAAGGTTTACTTGAATTTGACTTGTCATCTGGACCCAAATGGTTTTAATTGGTTTACATTATACCCTTGTGCTATGTCATTCTTTCAAAGGTTGTGCTCTGCCCCCTTCCCTCCTGTTTCATGCTCTTTTCTTGAGCCCCATCCAGACCCATAAGGTTGCCTCTACAATCTTCTGGAGAGACAATCAGAAAATAGCTGGCCTTGGTAGGAAAATATTTTATAATATCCAATCCCCTAATCCTACCCAGTACTGGTCACACTGGAGACCTTGGGGACACCCAACTCCAGTCCTGGGGTCCCAGGAGGTCATCACGCCTTGACATGCCTAGGGATCTGGTCCTCAAAAGGTTGTCATGCCTCAACCTGCTCGGGGATCCGCCAGTCCCAGGGGTCCCAGGAGGTCATCATGCCTCGACCTGCCCAGGGACCCAATTCTCAGGAGGCCGTCACGCCTCGACCTGCCCAGGGATTGGATCTCTAGGAGGCTGTCATGCCTCAGCCTGCCTGGGGATCTGATCCCTGACCCAGGGACGCCTGGCTCTCAGGTTGCAACAGTTCTGGGTAGGATAAGCTTCAGAAAGACTCACCCCTAAGGAAGTCCACCCATAAAAATCGAAAGATGTCATTTTCTTTTCTCCCTGTCATGACTGTCTTTCAGATGGGAAATAACCAATCCACCTCCCAGCAGATGCCCTTGAGATGCATCCTTGATAAATGGAAGCTGTTCAACCCTCTAGCTCTAAGGAGAAGTCGCTTGAAATTCTTTTGTGCCACTGTGTGGCCACAGTATCCACTGGGGGACGAGGAACACTGGCCTGAGGATGGAACTTTAAATTACAATACCATCCTGCAATTAGAATTATTCTGCAAAAGACAAGGGAAGTGGACAGAGATCCCTTATGTCCAAATTTTCTTCCGACTAAGAGACATACAGGAACTCTGTCTTAAGTATGGGATTGTTGTACACCCTAAAAGTGAGCCCACTAGGCAAATGGTGTTAGGCACAGGCAACCAAGAAAAGGAACGCCCTCGTGAAGGCTCACCTCCCACAGCTCCCGAGTTGCCTGGTGCTCCTTCCTTGTATCCAAACGTGCCCCCATATCTGGAAGCACCCCCTCCACAAAAGCCAGCTCGAGTATGTCCCTTAGTTGAAACTGGAGAAGAATTCAGACCAACCCGGGTCCATAAGCCCTTCTCCCTTTTAGAACTAAGACAGATCAAACAAGACCTGGGAAGCTATACAGATGACCCAGGCAAATATATAGATACATTCCAACATATTACCTTGGCCTTTGACTTGACATGGAAAGACATCATGGTCATATTTACTCAAACTTTATCTGACCCTAAACATACTAGGGTCTTAAAGGAAGCCCAGAGATATGCAACAGGGCTTCACATGTCCAGTGATAGATATCCAGTAGGGGAAACCGCAGTTCCTGCCTCCGATCCTAATTGAAATTATAATGACCCTGAGCACACCTGGGAAAGAGATCATTTTCTAATCTGTGTGAAGAGAGGACTGAAAACAGCCCAACAAAAAGTAATTAGCTATGGCCGGGTCTCAACAATAACTCAAGAGCCCAATGAGAACCCCATTGCCTTTCTGGAAAGGCTAAAAGAGGCACTCCAAAAGTTTAGCAATCTGGACTTAGACTCTTACGAAGGACAGGTGATTTTAAAGGACAAATTCCTGTCCCAATGTGCATCAGATATCAGAATTAAGTTACAACAGCTACAACAGCAGGACCCTGCTGCCTCTTTAGATGAGATGGTCCAGACAGCCACCAATACCTTTTATAACAGAGAACAGGAGAAGGAGGCCAAGGCCCAGGAGAGGGAGAAAAAGAAAGAGACAAGGCATGCCCAGATGCTGGCCGCTCTCCAGAGAAGCCCTATGGCAAACCCTGAGTCCTTGAAGGACAAGGCACGAGACAAATGCCTGATCTGTAGACAGGCGGGGCATTGGGCCAAGAGTGTCCAAACCGTGACCAGTCTCCTAGAATGGCTTGCCACAAATGCCATCAACTGGGACATTGGGCGGCAGTCTGCCCTCGAGACCCAAGAGCCTCAAGGTCAAGTGCCAAGCCTACCCTCATGATGGTTCAAGAGGACTGAAGCGGCCCACTCCAGCCAGCCTGCCTGACACAGATAACCATCACGGGGCTGGAGCCAAGGGTGCAACTGGATGTGGCAGGTAGGTCCGAAAATTTCTTGGTTGACACAGGGGCTACCTACTCTGTCTTGATCTCCTACTCCGGAGCCTTCTCCTCCCAAACCTGTACCATTTTGGGTGCTACAGGAAAAGCAACTACTAAAAGATTCACCCGAGCACTTCTTTGTTGCTGGGATGGACAAATATTTTCCCACCAGTTTCTGGTGGTCCCTGAGTGTCCTACTCCCTTATTGGGAAGAGATATACTCCCTTGTGATGGGAAGTTTTTCAGCCCCTAAAGCTCTACAGCTCCTGGTTACTACTAAAGAACCCATTACACCTTCAATAGAGAGGGGCCAAAAACTATGGGAAGACAAAATTAACCCCCAGGTGTGGGACCAGACGATTCCTGGACGAGCCCACCAAGCTGAACCGGTCATCATTGTCCTTGGAGATCCCACTCGGTTTCCTAACCGGAAACCATACCCTCTCAAAAGAGAGGCTTGAGAGGGACTACAGCCTTTAATAAATAAATTCCTTGCTTGTGGGCTATTGGTCCCCTCCAGTTCGCCATGTAACACCCCAATCCTCTCAGTAAAGAAAACAGACGGAACCTGGCGAATGGTTCAAGATCTCCAGATCATAAATGAAGCTGTAGTCCCCCTCCATCCCACAGTACCCAATCCCTATGTAATCTTGGGAGAAATCCCACCCAGTGCCAAGTGGTTTACAATCTTGGATCTCAAAGATGCATTTTTTTGCATACCACTAGCTAAAGAATCCCAATATCTTTTTGTCTTTGAGTGGGAGGCCCCAGGAGAAAAACACCAACAAATGACTTGGACAGTATTACCTCAGGGGTTCAGAGATAGCCCCCACCTGTTTGGACAGGCCCTTAACCAGGACCTTCTAGATCTGGACCTGGGACCCAATGGGAAAATATTACAATACGTAGATGACCTACTAATCTGCTCTCCAGATGAGAAAAGTGCCCAACAACATGCAATTCAGGTTCTAAACTTCTTGGCAGAAAGGGGATATAAAGTCTCCCGTGCTAAGGCACAGATGGTCAAGACAAAGGTCACTTACCTGGGAGTTCAGATTACACATGGGTCCAGGAGGCTGTCCTCTGATCAGGTACAAGGAATCCTCCAGTTGCCCTCCCCCATGACTCGAAAACAATTGCAAGCTTTCCTGGGGCTAACTGCATATTGTAGAATCTAGATACCCAACTATGCTCTAATTGCCCAGCCCTTATATGAAAGCTTAAAGGAACGAGATGATTCAACCCCACTGATGTGGGGAACTCCTCAAAAGAAGGCAGAGACTACACTAAAACAGGCCTTAACTCAGGCACCTGCCTTGAGGTTGCCAGACCCAGAAAAAGCATTCCAACTTTATGTCCATGAAAGAGAGAGAATAGCCTTGACAGTGTTAACTCAAAGGTTGGGATCTGAGCCCCAGCCTGTAGCTTATGTATCCAAAAAGCTCAATCCAACTACCCGAGGCTGGGCCCCCTGCCTTCGAAATCTTGCAGCTATTGCAATCATGATAGAAGATGCTTTAAAACTCTCCTTTGGGGGCAAACTATTTTTACCAGCTACCAAGTAAAACAACTCCTAAATGGGAGAGGCCATTTATGGATGTCTGATCAAAAAATCCTCAGATATCAAGTAATGCTGATGGAAAATCCAGGCCTCACTATATCCCCTTGTGAGGTTCTTAACCCAGCCACCCTCCTGCCTACCCCCGAGGGCTCTCTTCCCTTTCACTCTTGTCTAGAAACCTTGGACCACTGGACAAAACCCCAAGAGGGGTTGTCAGAAGATCCTCTGACCAATCCTGAGGAAATCTGGTACACTGATGGAAGCAGCTTTGTCTTGGGTGGAAAAAGAAGAGCTGGGTATGCAGTAGTCTCCAATTTTGAGACCATAGAGGTTAAGCCTTTGCCACCAGGTACTTCAGCCCAATTAGCTGAGCTCATAGCCCTGACTCAAGCTTTAGAGCTGGGAAAAGGAAAAAAAATAGCCATTTACACTGACTCCAAGTATGCCTGTCTGGTGCTACACGCACATGTAGCTATTTGGAAAGAATGGGGCCACTTGACCACCCGAGGGTCCACAATCAAATGTGGTGATCAGATTCTTCTACTCTTGGAGGCAGTCCATCTGCCCACTGAGGTTTCAGTCTCCCACTATAAAAGGCACCAAAAAGGGAGCATGGAAGTGGCACGAGGGAACCAAGCAGCTGATCAGGCAGCTAGGGGAGCAGCATTACAGAACCATGAACTAATAGGGATTGCCACCCTAGTTCCACAGACTAATTTGCCAGAAACTCCTTCATATACTGAAGGTGAGACTCTTAAAGCTAAGAGCGAGGGCTTTCAAGAAGATCATATGGGGTGGTTCTGAAAGGAGGGACTCCTTTTTCTGCCTGGGAACCTCCAATGGAAGCTGGTTAACTCCTTACATGCCACTACTCATTTAGGGAAAAAGGCCCTCCAAAGATTACTAGAAAGGTCCTTCAGAGGAACAGGCCTCCAAACAACTATAAGACAGGTGGTCTCCTCTTGTCTCACTTGCCAATTAAACAACCTCCAAGGAGCTCGAAGACCTCAGCTGGCCCAGCCCGTCCAACGACGTGGGGCCTACCCAGGAGAAGACTGGCGGATGGACTTCACCCAGATGCCAGTTTCTCAAGGGTATAAACACCTATTAGTCATGATAGATACATTTACAGGATGGATTTAAGGCTTTCCTACCCGGACTGAGAAGGCTGAGGAGGTGGTAAAAAAAACTGCTCCATGAAATCATTCCAAGATTTGGTCTGCCCAGGTCATTACAAAGTGACAATGGGACATCATTTACTTCTAAGGTCACCCAAGGGGTCTCGAAAGCATTGGGCATTACTTATTATCTCCATGGTGCCTGGAGGCCTCAATCTTCAGGAAAAGTAGAAAGAGCCAATCAATTTTTAAAATCAGTGATAAAAAAGATAACCCAGGAGACCTCCCTCGGATGGAAGGAGGCTTTACCAGTAGCTCTCCTCTGCACCCGCATTGCCCCTAAGGAACAGGTTGGTCTTAGTCCTTATGAGATGCTATATGGGAGACCTTTTGTTTATGTCAATGACCTCTTCCTAGATCCAGAGGTTCAGACCCTCCAGTCTTATATCATAGCCAGTGGGCAATTCCAACAGGATATACACTTGTGGGGTATGAACCAGGACCCAAAAGATTCTAAAGAGTCACCACTATATGGTCCAGGGACTCAAGTCCTAATTAAAGTCTGGAAAGATGGGTCCCCAAAGGCTCAACTCCAGCCCACGTAGAAGGGCCCCTACCCTGTAATACTTTCTACCCCCACAGCAGTCAAGGTACCAGGACATGACTCCTGGATCCACTACTCACAGGTCAAGCCATGGAAGAAAATAGAAGAAGATATTCAATACACCCGTGAGCCCCTGAAAGATCTCAGATACCTATTCAGGACTACCAATGAGTGCCATTCTAATGAACACCCCCAAAATCTGGATTCTGGGGATAAAATTTATCAGGATAACTCTAAAGAGCCAACACAGCTTGACAGAGACTGTACTCCAAAACAGACAGGAGATAGATCTTCTGATCCCTAAACAAGGAGGGACTTGAGCCATCCTGGCGATGTGAATTTAAAATTGACTAATGTCCCTACTAGTCCTTGTTATGCTATATTGATGATGCTTATGATTATTCCATGTACTGTCAATTGTCTAACCTGTTTTGTCTCTGCCCAGGTCAACCAGCTACAACATTCAGTGCCAGTTCAACAAAGATATAAAACTACAGCCGACCACGGAAAATATCACTCACCCTTAGATAGACACTGCTATAAGGACTCTGAGGCTTGAGACTAGCAAGAGGGGGAGGCCCAATACCCCTCACCATCCCAGTTCAGCAGGAAGTAGCCAGAAAGACCTCGACGCCCCAATTCCCAAAGAATTGGGCCTCTCATCTCTTGAGGAGGGAATGTTAGGTAGGTAGAATAGGGAAAAGGAGTCCAAAATGGCGGTGGCTAAAAGACAAGTAAGGGAAAAGCCCACGAAAATAGAACAAAAGAAGGTCCGAGGACCAGAGTGAGGACCTCAGGTAAAATAAACAACACTCCTGGCTGGCCCAATTTACATAGGACAGGCCCAGAGAGAGATAAACATATAAATAGAGGAGTCAAAGCTAGCTCTCTCTCTCTCTCTCTCCCCCACGTGCTGGGGCGCTTTTCTCCTCGTGTCTGTGGATCGACGTGCCCTAACTCTTCGAAGATGGGTTTTCCTGCTATCTTCTAAATAAAACAGAGCTGTAACACTGAGCTGTAACACTGATTTGTCTAAGAGCTATAACATGGTCCATTCAAGACCTGAGAGCTATAACACAGTCTATCCAAGGCCCGAGAGCTGTGACATGCTGAGGGGGCTTTAATGTCCATCACTCCAAATCTTTGTTGTGATGAGACAAAGAACTGAGGAACATACACTTGCATGACAGTTGTTTACCCCTATAAAAAAAAATATCACTAGCCTGGGAAAAGATCACATTTTATATTTTCTACTGAATGCATACCACTTTCACACCGTTATAAAGTTGAAAAGTCGTAAGCCATCATAAAGTTGGGGACCTTCTGTACTGTAATAGAAAATTCAGACAGTGCTTGCCATGTTCCAGGTGTTATTCTGAAAAGCTTAATATGTATTAGCTCACTTAACCCCCCTTGAAAAATGTATTGTCAACATTGGCATTTTACCAATGAGGAAACAGAAATTCACTGAAGTCCAGCAGTTCACCCAAAGCCCCTCTAGGAGTGAGTAAAAGGCCCCCCTGCCTGTCCACCTGCTTTTCCTGTAAGCTCTACCCAACACTTCAGTAAAACTACCTATTAAGGGCCCATCAGAGTGCCTCTAACAGGAAGTTGATCTGAAAGCAGACCAGTTAGTAGAGTTGGGATCTGTGGGAAATGGAAGAACAGGCTTGATGTCAGAGTGTTGTATCATCCTTTTGTTGTTGCTGTTCACTTAGTTAGTTCAGTCACTCAGTCGTGTCCGACTCTTTGCGACCCCATGAATCAGCAGCACGCCAGGCCTCCCTGTCCATCACCAACTCCCGGAGTTGACTCAAACTCACATCCATCGAGTCAGTGATGCCATCCAGCCATCTCATCCTCTGTTGTCCCCTTCTCCTCCTGCCCCCAGTCCCTCCCAGCATCGGAGTCTTTTCCAGTGAGTCAACTCTTCGCATGAGGTGGCCAAAGTGCTGGAGTTTCAGCTTTAGCATCATTCCTTCCAAAGAAATCCCAGGGCTGATCTTCAGAATGGACTGGTTGGATCTCCTTGCAGTCCAAGGGACTCTCAAGAGTCTTCTCCAACACCACAGTTCAAAAGCATCAATTCTTTGGCGCTCAGCCTTCACAGTCCAACTCTCACATCCATACATGACCACAGGAAAAACCATAGCCTTGACTAGACGGACCTTTGTTGGCAAAGAGCATTCCATTTAAGGGGTCATACTAAGGTACATAGAAGGAGAGGCCTACCTGTGTTTTCGTATATAGATTCTGTTTCCTGCAAGAAAATGATGGAGCAGATAATTAAACAATGTGTTCATTGTGCTTATTGTTAGTAGGGGAATTCCCTGGATCTAGGCAAAGACTAGCTTCAGGGAGAAGTCACAGTTCCCAGGAGCCACCAAATACTTGCAAAGGCAAGAATGAGCCTCTCCAAAGAAATGCAGGAAACTGAGTATGCAAACTCTTGAAAGTATACACTTGTCTGGAGTGAATCATTACTTGCTTAATTAAGTGCTGAGTTAAGAAAACAGCTTTTATAAGGATTGGGGGAGATATGGGGCCGGGGGTTGATGGTGGAGATGATGCTGGAAAGGAGTGGGCAGGATAAATAACTGTCAAGTGAACTGTATTAATTCCATCTGCAGGGTTTTTAGCTTTTGATTTTTGTTGGATTTGAGAAAGTTTTTGGGTTTTGGTATCATTTTGGTTTGTTTTTCGGCATATCTTTCTCTTTAATTCTACAAGATTAGAATGACCAGGTAGAAGACAGACCTTCCTATACTAGTTACAGTTTCTGATCTTAGTTATGGTTTCCAAAGTTCTTTGTCACTCACTTGGTGGCTGCTGAACTTAGAAAGCTCCTCTTCTACTTTCCGAGAAAGGTGAGAATTGCATTTTTAAAAGTTTGCACACAAACAGAAAACATCAGAACTCTGTAAACGTCCTAAGAAGTTGGGTTTTGGCTTTGTGTCTGGGAGAGAGTTCCTTTATCTAGCAGAGTTGGTTTTGATCTTTCTAGGCAACAAGTCTTACCTTGGATGCTCCTCTGTCTTCAATGGCCACAGGTCTGCTTGTTGCCTGGTGTGTGCACCCTCTCCTCGTTTTAGTCACCCTGTGTGGACACAGGAGATTAAGTAAACCCTATGCCATTCCTTTTCTCTGAACTGGAGTTCTAGGAGACTCTGCTCCAGAGGACGTTCTGATTTTCAAGTGAGAGAAAATTTGCTAAACTTCTAGTCATTCTGGAGTAGCACCCTGAGGTGTCTTGCCACAAGTCAGAATCTTTGAATTCTGAGGCGATAGCTTAAATTCAAATCTTTTTCTTGCATGTGTGATCTCCCAAGGAAAATGTTTCAAGTCCATGACTTATAGGTAAAAATGAGCATGTCATTGAATGCCTGATTAATAAAAGATGGAGGCTTCCCTGTTGGCTCAGTGGTAAAGAATTAGCCTGCCAATGCAGGAGATGCAGGTTTGATTCCTGGGTTGGGAAGATCCCTTGGAGAAGGAAATGACAGCCCACTCCAGTGTTCTTGAATCGGAAATTCCACAGACAGAGGAGCCTAGTGGGCTACAGGCCATAGGGTCATGAAAGAGTCAGACATGAGTTAGTGACCATAACAACAGCAACAATGAAACATGCTTGTCTGAGAATTTACATGGTAGGATCAGAAATCCAGGAACTTGACTGTCATCCTTCAGAAAAGCCCAAGCCTCACTGCCTTTGTTCCAGATAAATTTTCTGTGGGCGTTTGTGTGTTTGGGAAGGGTAAGTGCTTCAAGGAAGACAGGGAGCTAGCGTGCAGGGTGTGGGTGAGGCCGGGAATGGTGTTCCTGTCCCTTGTGTCACACCTGTGTCACCTTCGTGCCACCCTCCACCCCTGGCTTGCTTTTCAAATTTCTGTTGTTTTGCAAGCAAGGTGAGCCAAGCAGAGGCACTGTAGTTCTTAGGGGAAAAGTTGCTATGTAGCTTATAGTTGGGAAAAGACAGTGTTTAAGATCTGTTGGATCATACTTCAAGACAAAAGTGAGGCAATTACTCAATTTCTTTATGGACCACATGCAGAACTACTGGAGGTGCTGATTTTTAAAAGGAAGATTTTTCTGTACCCCACCACAAAGCTGCTACTAAGCCCTGAGAATCTTCTACTTTAACAAGCACCCCATGTTTTTTCAAATACTAATAACTGTAAATCTTAGAGCTCTTCAGAGTATTTCATAGACTGAAGAGATATATCCAGGTACACAGTTCTCTCTTGTTACACAAATTACTTCCACAGTTGAGAGCAATGGCCAGCCTGCAAAGAGACTCCCTGTCCTGCCTCACTTAGCCCTAGAAAGGATAGTTCTATGTATATGTTACCCTGTGCCCTGACCATGGCTAATTGGATTTTAGTTAGACCTCAGTTGCAAGGCTGTTGATCAATTAGACTTTCTTAAAATTTCAGGTTAAGAAAGCAATTGTAGTTAGTCCGTGATGAGTACTCATAAACCAGAGGACTGAATGCACCAGTGGGCCTTGTATCAGGGGCAGAGAGAGGCTGCAGACAATTTTAGCCTCTACCACTGGAGAGCTTTGCCCTGTCCAGGTACCTACAATCAGATAGGTTTTGGCAAAAGGTTGGTCCCAGTTTCTCTTGGTAAACCAGGTTTGGTCATTATATTAGTCAAGCATTGCCAATGCTATGCTATGCTAAGTCACTTCAGTCATGTCCGACTCTGTGTGACCCCATAGACGCCAGCCCACCAGGCTCCCCCGTCCCTGGGATTCTCCAGGCAAGAACACTGGAGTGGGTTGCAATTTCCTTCTCCAATGCAGGAAAGTGAAAATTGAAAGTGAAGTTGCTCAGTCGTGTCCAACTCTTAGCGACCCCATGGACTGCAGCCTACCAGGCTCCTCCGTCCGTGGGATTTTCTGGGCAAGAGTACTGGAGTGGGGTGCCATTGCCTTCTCTGATACATTGCCAAAGCTAGTTAAAAAAATTTTTTTTCTTGGGATGAGGATGTTAAACATGTACTCTCAGCAGATTTTAAACATGCAACAGAGTATTGTTAACTGTAGTCACTGTGCTGTGTATTACACCCCCATGACTTGGATTATAACTGGAAGTTGGTACATTGGGACCTTCTTCACCTATTTCTCCCACTCCCCACCCACTTACCCCACTTCTGGCCACCATCCACCTGTTCTCCCTATACGAGCTTGGTTTTCTTTCCTGTTACAGTTATTGTTTCTTTTTAATTCTGCATATAAGTGAAATCAGTCTTTCTCTGACTTATTTCACTTAACATAATTTCCTCAAGGGGTATCCACATTGTCACAAGTGGCAAGATTTCATTCTTTTTTTATGGCAGAAAAGTATTTCATTGTACGTATGTATTCTATTGTATTTGTATGTATTCTTTATCCGTGCATCCATTGCTAGATACATAGATGTTTTTCTACACCTTGGCTATTATAATGTCGCAGTGATAGTGGAATTTCAAATTGGTGTTTTATTTTCAGATAAATACCCAGTAGTGGGAATGTTGGATCATATGGTAGTTGTATTTTTCATTTTTTGAGAAACCTCCATACTGCTTTATGTAGTGACTATATCCATTTATATTCCCACCAAGAGTGCACAAGTGTTCCCTTTTCTTCACATCCTTGTTTTTTTGCTTGTTTGTGTTTGTTTTTTGTTTTGGCCATACCACATTGCACAGGTTGCAGGACCTTAGTTCTCAGACCAAGGACTAAACCCAGACCACTGTGGTGAAAGCACCAAGTCCTAACCAATGGACTGCTGGGGTAGCCATTTTAGCAGGTATGAGGTGATATTCCAGTGTGATTTTGATTTGCATTTCCCTGATGAGTAGTGGAGTTGAAAAGATACCTGTACCTTTTCATGTAACTGTTCTCCATCTGCGTGTCTTCTTTGAAAAAATATTCACATCTTCTGCCTATTTTTTAATTCTTTGGTTTTTGCTATTAAGTTATATATATATATATATATATATATACACACACACATATATATATAACATATTTGGGATACTAACCCCTTCTCATATAGGATTTCTAAAAATTTTCACCCATTCAGTAGGTGAATGGGTGAAAGGTTGCCTTTCTATTTTGTCAGTGATTTCCTTTTGCTGTGCAGAAGCTTTTTAGTTTGATGTAGTTCCGCTTGTTTTTGTTGCTTTTGCTTATGAAGTCTGATCCCAAAAAATCATCATCAAGACTGATGTCTAGCAACATACAGCCTATATTTTCTTCTAGGATTTTTATGGTTGCCAAGTTTGCATTCTTTAATCCATTTGAGTTAATTTTTCTGTATGGTGTAAGGTAGTAATCTAGTTTCACTCTTTTGCATGTGGTTGCCAGTTTCCCCAGAGCTGTTTATTGAAGATACTATCCTGTCCCCACTGTATATTCTTGGCTCCTTTGTCTTAAATTACCAAACCATACATATATGAGGCTCTCTATTTTGTTCCATTGCTCCATATGTCTGTTTTTATGTCTATAGGAAACTATGACAAACCTAAACAGTGTATTAAAAAGCAGAGACATAATTTTGCTGACAAAGGTCCATATAGTCAAAGCTTTGGTTTTTCCAGTAGTCATGTATGGATATGAGAGCTGGACAATAAAAAAAAAAAAAAAAAAGGCTGAATAACGAAGAATTGATACCTTCAAACTATGGTGCTGATGGAGAAGACTCTAGAGAGTCCCTTTGACAGCATGTAAACAAACCAGTCAATCCTAAGGGAAATCAACCCTGAATATTCACTGGAAGGACTGGTGCTGAAGCTGAAGCTCCAGTACTTTGGCCACCTGATTCAAAGAGCTGACTCACTGGAAAAGACCCTCATGCTGGGAAAGATTGAGGGCAGGAGGAGAAGGGGCGACAGAGGATGAGATGGTCGGATGACATCACCGACTCAATAGATATGAGTTTGAGCAAACTCCAGGAAATAGTGAAGGAGAGGGAAGCCTGGCATGCTGCAGTCCATGTGGTCACAAAGAGTCGGACATGACTGAGCAACTGAATAGTCATGACTGAGCGACTTAAACAGCAACCATAAAATTTTGATTAATGTATCTTTGATAGTTGGAAATTATGAAGCATGATGCCTCCAGATTTGCTCTTCTTTCTCAAGACTGTTTTGGCTGTTGTTTTGGAGTCTTTCATGGTTTAATCCAAATTTTGGGTTGTTAGTTCTATTTCTTTGAAAGATGCTTTTGGAATTTTGAGAGGTATTGCATTGAATCTGTATAGTAGTTTGGTAGTATGGACATTTTAACAATATTAATGTTTCAGTCCATGAACACAGAATATCTTTCCATTTATCTGTGTTGTGTATTCTTCAATTTCTTTCATCAGTGTCTTTTAATTTTCAGTATGCATGTCTTTCACCTTCTTGATTAAACTTATTCCTAGGTATTTTATTCTTTTGGGAAGGCAGCTGTGCTCACCTTGTTGGTTTGCCAAGGCTGCACTATTTTATTCTTTTTGATGCAATTATAAATACAAATATTAAATTTTATTTATTAAATTTCTTAATTTTTTCTGATAGTTTATTACTATATAGAAACAAAAAATTTTGTATATTAATATTTGTATCTTGCAACTATACTGAATTCATTTATTAGCTCTAGCAGTTTCCTTGTTTGGAGTCTCTAGGATTTTCTGTATATGTCATCCGCAAATAATCACAGTTTAATTCTTCATTTCAAATTTGGATTCCTCTTATTTTTTTCTTGCCTAATTGCTCTGGCTAGGACTTCCAATACTATTTGAATAAAAGTGGTGAGAACAGACATCCTTGTCTTTTTCCTGATCTTAGAGGAAATATTTTAGCTTTTTGATGCTGAGTATGATGTTAGCTGTAGGTTTGTTGTGTGTGACCTTTATTGTGTTGAGGTATGTTCTCTCTTGTGGAGAGTTTTTGTCATAAATGGGTGCTGAATTTTGTCAAAAGCTTTTTCTGCATCTATTCTGATGATCATATGGTTCTTATTCTTCAGTTTATTGATGTGGTATATCATATATTGGTTTATGAATACTGGAAAATCCTTGCATCTCTGGGATAAGTCCCATTTGATCACTTGTGTATGATCCTTTTAACATATTGTTGGATTCAGTTTGCAAGTATTTTGATGAGGATTTTTGCATTCAGTTTCATCCGTGATATTGGCCTGTAATTTTCTTATTTTGTGGTATTTTTCTTTGATTTTAGTATCAAGATGATGGTGGCCTCATAGAATGAGTTCCTTCTTCTGCAATTTTTTTTTTTTAACTTTACAATATTGTATTGGTTTTGCCATATATCAACATGAATCCACCACAGGTATACACGTGTTCCCCATCCTGAACCCTCCTCCCTCCTCCCTCCCCATACCATCCCTCTGGGTCGTCCCAGTACACCAGCCCCAAGCATCCAGTATCGTGCATCGAACCTGGACTGGTGACTCGTTTCATATATGATATTATACATGTTAAATGAATAGGCATTAACTCTTCTCTAAATGTTTGTTAGAATTTGCTGGTGAAGCTATATGGTCTTGGACTTTTGTTCACTGTGAGTTTTTTAAACACATTTTCAATTTCGGTGCTTGTGATAGTTCATATTTTCTATTTCTTTCTGGTTCAGTTTTTCAAGATTGTACCTTTCTAAGAATTTGTCCGGTTCTTGCAGGTTGTCCATTTTATTGGCATATAGTTGCTTACAGTAGTTTCTTATGATCCTTTATATTTCTGTGGTGTACATTGTAACTTCTTTTTCATTTCTAACTTTATTGATTTGAACACTCTGTTTTTTCTTGATGAGTCTGGCTAAATGTTTATCAATTTTGTTTATCTTCTCAAAGAACAAGCTTTTTCAGTTTCACTGATGTTTTCTATTTTTTTCTTCATCTCTATTTCCTTTACTTCTGCTCTCATCTTTATGATTTCTTTCCTTCTACCAACTTTAGGTTTTGTTTGTTCTTCTTTCTGTAGTTGCTTTAGGTGTAAGGCTAGGTTATTTGAGATTTTTCTTGTTTCTTGAGGTAAGATCGTACGGCTATGATCTCCTTTTAGAACTGCTTTTGCTGTATCCCACGGGTTTTGTATCGATGTGCTTTCATTTTCATTTGTCTCTAGATATTTATTTCCTCTTTTATTTCGTCAGTGATCTGTTGGTTGTTTTGTAGCATATTGTTTAACCTTCATATGTTTGTGATTTTTACATTTTTTTTCTCTTGTAGTTGATTTCTAATCTCCTTGTGAAATAAAGAGAATCATGAGTTGTGAACATAAAAGATGCTGGTTTCTATTTTCTTAAATTTATTGATCCATGTGATCAATCATGGAAGACGTTCCATGTGCACTTAAAAAGAATGTGTCTTCCGCTGCTTTTGGATGGAATGCTTTATAAATATCAATTAAGTGCATCTGATCTAAAGTGTCACTTAAGGTCTGTATTTTGTTATTGATTTTCCATCTGAATGACCCATTGATGAAAGTGGGGTGTTAAAGTCCCCTACTCTTATTGTGTTAACGGTGCATTTCTCCTTTTATGGCTGTTAGCATTTGTCTTATATATTTATTTTTATTTTATTTTAAAGTCTGTCTTGTCTGATATGTCATGATTTTCATGGAATACCTTTTTGTCATCCCCTCACTTTCAGTTCTGTGTCCCTATATTTGTACTCCTATGTTGGCTACATTGGAGAAGGCAATGGCACCCCACTCCAGTACTCTTGCCTGGAAAATCCCATGGACGGAGGAGCCTGGTAGGCTGCAGTCCATGAGGTTGCTAAGAGTTGGACACAACTGAGCAACTTCAGTTTTACTTTTCACTTTCATGCATTGGAGAAGGAAATGGCAACCCACTCCAGTGTTCTTGCCTGGAGAATCCCAGGGATGGGGGAGCCTGGTGGGCTGCCATCTATGGGGTCACACAGAGTCAGACACGACTGAAGTGACTTAGCAGCAGCAGCAGCAGCATTAGTTGCTTACACCTAAAGCAACTACAGAAAGAAGAACAAACAAAACCTAAAGTTGGTAGAAGGAAAGAAATCATAAAAATGAGAGCAGAAGTAAACGAAATAGAGATGAAGAAAAAAACGTACATACGTATGTTTACAATTGTTATATCTTCTTTTTGGATTGATCCCTTGATTATTATGTAGTGTCCTTCTTTGTATCTTTTAATAATCTTTATTTTAAAGTCTGTCTTGTCTGATATGTCATGATTTTCATGGAATAACTTTTTGTCATCCCCTCACTTTCAGTTCTGTGTCCCTATATTTGAAGTGGGTCTCTTATAGACAGCATATATAATGGGCCTTGTTTTTGTATCCATTCAGCCAGTCTATGTCTTTGGTTGGAGCATTTAATCCAGTTACATTTAAGGTAATTATTAATATGTATATGCTTACTGCCATTTTGTTAATTGTCTTGGACTTATTTTTGTAGGTCTTTGCTTCTCCCCTTCCTCTTTTTTTCTCTTCTCTCGTGATTTGATGACTAACTTTTTAGTGTTGTGCTTGGATTCCTTTGTGTATGTGTGTGTGTATCTATTGTAGCTTTTTGGTTTGCATTTACCATGAGGTTTGATACAGTAGTCTATATATAAACAAGATGGTTTTAAGTTGCTATTCTTTTAATTTCTAATGTTTTTCCAATATCTGCTTATAGCCTTCTCACTGCTTCTGGTTTTGATATTATATTTGTATATGGATGATTTCCTACCTTTACTCTCTATTTGCCTTGATCGGTTAGCTGACTCATTTGTAATTTTCTTGTTTCCAGTTGGGGCTTTTTTCCCCACCTAGAGAAATTCCTGTAGCATTTATTGCAAGATAGTCTAGTGGTACTAAATTCTCTCAGCTTTTGCTTGTCTATAAAGCTTTTGATTTCTCTGTCAAATCAGAATAAGATCTTTGCTGGGTAGAGTATTCTTGATTATAGGTTCTTCCCTTCCATCACTTTAATATATTGTGCCACTCCCTTCTGGTCTGAAGAGTTTCTGCTGAAAAATCAGCTGATAACCTTATGGGAATTCCATTGTATGTTATTTGTTGCTTTTTCTTTGTTGCTCTTAATATTTTCTCTTTGTCTTTAATTTTTGTCAGTTTGATTAATATGTGTCTCAGGGTATTCCTCCCTGGGTTTGTCCTGTGTGGGACTCCCTGTGCTTCCTGGATATGGGTGACTGTTTCCTTTCCTACGTTAGGGAAATCTGCAGCTATTATCTCATCAAATATTTTCTTGGGCTCTTTCTCTCTCACTTATCCATCTGGGACCCCTATAATGTGGATGTTGGTATGTTAATGTCCCAGTGGTCTTAGACTGTCCTTATTTCTTTTCCTTCTTTTTTCTTTACTGTGTCCTATGGTAGTGATTTCCACCATTCTGTCTTCCGGCTCAGTTATTCATTTTTCTGCCTCATTTATTATTATAGATTCCCTCTAGTATATTTTTCATGTCAGTTTTTGTATTGTTCATCTGTTTGTTCTTTAGATCTTCTAGTTCTTTATTAAACATTTCTTGTGTCTTCTCCATCTGTGCCTCCATTCTTTTTCCAGATCTTATATCAACTGTACTATCATTACTCTGAATTATTTTTCAGGTATATTGCCTATTTCAATTTGAATTAGCTGTTCTTCTGGCATTTTATCTTGTTCTCTCATATAGGACATATTCTTCTGCTGTCTCATTTTGTCTAACTTTCTGTGATTGTGGTTTCTGTTCCAAAGGGTTGCAGTTTTTCTTGCTTCTGCTGCCTGCCCTCTGGTGGATGAGGTCTAAGAGGCTTGTGCAAGCTTCCTGGTCAGGGAGGCTGATGCCTGCCCACTGGTGGGTGGAGCTGGGTCTTGTCCCTCTGGTGGGGGTGCTGTATCAATGTGTGTGTTTAGCGGGCAGCTATAGGCTCAGGAAGACTTTAGGCAGTCTGTATACTGATGGGAGGGACTGTGTTCCTGCCATATTGGTTGTTTGGTCTGAAGTGTCCCAGCACTGGAGCCTATAGGCTGTTGGGTGGGGCCAGGCCTTGTTGAAAAAATGGTGGCCTCTGAGAGGGCTCATGCCAATGAGTACTCCCCAGAACTACTGTCTCCAGTGTCTTCATGCCTGCAGTGAGCCAAAGCTGCCCCCCACCTCTGCCAACACCAGCACGAGACCTTCCAGTACCAGTAGGTAGGTCTTGCCAAGACTCCTATGAGGTCCCTGCTTTTTCCCCTGGGTCCTGTGATTGACCTTCAGCCAGTCTGTGTTCCTTATGTCTGCCATGTCTCAATTCAAGTTACTTGAGACCTTGTGTGCACCCTCCAAAAGTGGAGCTTCTGTTTCCCCAGTGCTTTGGATTTCCTGTGATCAAACCCTGGCCTTGAAAGACAAATGCTCTCGTGGCTCCTCCTCCTGACGCCAGAACCCCAGGCTGAGGAGTCTGACACAAAGTTCAGAATTTTCACTTCTGTGGGAGAACCTCTGTGATACAATTATTTTCCAGTTTGTAGATCACCCACCTGGTAAGTGTGCAATTTAATTTTATCACAGTTGCACCTCTCCTACTGTCTTGCTATGGTTTCTTCATTGTCTTTGGGTGTACAGGATATCTTTTTGGTAGGTTCCAGTGTCTTTTGGTTGTTTAGCAATTAGTTGTGATTTGAGTGTTTTCATGAGAAAGGATGAGGTCACATCCTTCTATTCTGCCATCTTGTCTCCATTCTCAAAACAACTGTTGATCTTCAGCACATTTTCTTACTTCAACAAGCCTCAGCTTCCTTGTATGAGAGGCTTGTCTTAGGCAGCCTCAAGATGAGTAGATCTCTGCACCCACTCAATAGAATCTTGAGGCCTATACAGAGGCTTTAATGGAGCTCCATCACATACATAGTCCAGATGGTCTCAACAACACCTTATCTCTCAAGCCCTTTTCCATGAAATTGGTTTGTTTGATTTTTAGTGTCTATTTATTTATTTGGCCGCATTGGATCTTAGTTGTTGCCTGGGTGCTCAGTAGTTGTGGCATGCTGGCTTAGTTTCTTCGTGCGGGATGACATGTGGGATCTTAGTTCCCCGACCAGGGATCAAACCTGCTACCCCTGAATTTAAGACTGATTCTTTAACTACAACCACTGGACCACCAGAGAAGTCCCTGTTTTTTTTAATTATAACTAACTGTCTTGCTCACATTCTGACAGCTTATAGCTAAGATTCTAGATTCTGGCCTTGCTGATGTTAGCCTGAGCTATTTAAAGTCCACCTGGTTTTCTTTCAAATTCTTTGACTTTAGCTTATTCTTACCTACTAAACATTTAGGCTTATAGAATTTTCTAGAGTTGGAGTCAGCAGACTAGATATCACAGGCCCACTGCAGCCACTACGTGTTGGAACACAATGCACACATTCATTTATGTATTGCCTGAAATTGCGTTTACACTTCAGCAACAAAGTTGATTAGTTGGAACAGAGACTGTGTGACTGACAAACCCTAAAATACTTATTATCTGATCCTTTTTGAACAAAGTTGGCCAACCACTGCTCTAAAATAGTGCTAAGAGAGTTAGTTTGTCCCACAAGTTAGCAAATAAAAATAAAATACAATGTTATTTCCAGACCACACAACCTCCAGCCAGTCTGTGTTCATTATGTCTGCCAGGTCTCTACTCAGGTTACCATCGGCATTGACTCTGATGTCCCCTCAGGTGAGAAATAAGTGCTTTTGTATGCCAGACATTTTACATGAATTGCCCTCCTGCTTTATCAATGGCTGGAAGAGGTCAGTGACTTACCTAAGTTCATAATGAGCCAGATTCAACCTCCTGTCTGAGGCACACGCCTGTACTCGTACCTACCACAGTCTGTGTGTCTAAACGTAAAAGATGACAGGGCTTTGAAAATACTAGAAGGGCTTTAAGCAAGGACTAGACTCTTCCACCAGGCTGTTTTATACTTTAGGGATTGCCTCCCACACACACACATACACACACAAAAGCTCAAACCTTTCCTCCTAACACTTATCAAGATTAGTTTTCTGTTTTTCCACTCCTCTTCACTTTCATTGTATTTGCTGACTTATGATGGAATTGCTCTTAATTACTAACTCCTGCTTTGTACTAGACTTTCCCACTAGATCCTCTTCTGGTGATTTAGTTGTTCCTTTTGTATCCCTTTCTGCCAGTCTTTCCAGTTAATATTCTGAATGAAGTACTCAGTGGCTCATAACAATTAATGTCACATTGTTTTTTTTTCCTTTTCTGTCCCCAGGTATAGGTTTGACCTTCGTTTCATGTTTAGCAATCATAGCAGTGTCAGGACTCGAAGGTTTTCAAAACAGCTTCTGTAGTACCTCTGCGGTTGGATCCCTGCTCACCTCTTTCTGATGAAGTGATTGGAGTAGCTGTCTGTAGCTAGTCTTCAAGACCACGCCTGGAAGGGGTCTTTGGACTGGCTTTAAGTCCTGTTTGAAAAAGCGACCCAATCAGCTGACTTCCTTGTGCAATGTGTTAAACTGTGAACTTTGCCTGAGTGTCAGGAGTGGCTGTCCCTGGTTCCTTTATTCAGCTGATGACAATACTCCTGGGTATTGTCAGACTCCTGAGGTCTTTGTTCTCACCAAACCTTTTTTGTCCTGGGGCCAGTTTTTGGTTAGTCCCCATGTGGTCAAAGTCTGGACTTGTAAATCCATTCAGATAAATGACAGTGCTTTTTTTGAGGGGGGGGGGGATGTTTTTGGTATCCAGCTTGACCTAAAATCAAGAGGACCTGCATAGCATTCCAGATTGAGCACTTCACTATCAAAAATACTAATATCATCTGGCTTGAAGAACCATCAGATCTGAACCATCTGATTAAGAACAAAGGCCATTGTTTTTTAGATTAATAGAAATACACTGTTTATAATATCCATAAAATATGGTAAGGTCACAAATTCAAAATTTGTTCATTTGGGGGGAATTCTGTACTGGTACTCTGTTAAAATAGAACAGTAGCGCTCTCTTAGTACAGGTTAATTCCAGGTAGTTACTGAAGGGAATGGACATCTACTTGCCAGTGACTGCTAACCACATGGAGTGCCAGTTAACACCAGGGGTATCAAAGGAGTGTCTTCTGAGATCTGAAAAATAAAGTGGGTTAAGTATTTCAGCAGAGAAGAACTTCCAAAGGTTAGTGAAAGCTGTGTTTTCCAAGGGCCCTCTGTAGGTAGGGCTTTTAACAGGTTGATGAAGGGCTGTAAGTTAGGTGTAGTAAGTGCCTGCCCAGCTGGGAGCCATGTGTGAAGTTGTGACACCCTCTCTGCATTTTGCTGACATTCAGTTCATTTGTTAAAAGATATAAGAATTTCTTAGGGTTGATGTAAAGTACCAACTGGTCTTCCCTAGTGGTTCAGTGGTAAAGAATCCACTTACCAATGCAGGAGACCCAGGTTCAATCCCTAGGTTGGGAAGATCCCTTGGAAAAGGAAATGGCAAGCCACTCCAGTATTGTTGCCTGGGAAATCCCATAGATGGAGGAACCTGGTGGGCTCTGGTCTGTGGGTCACAAAGAGTCAGACACAACTTAGCGACTAAACAACAACAAAATACCAGCTATGTAGCTTCTTCCCTTTCAGATAACTTCTTCCTGAGTTTTTGGAATCTTGTGTAATTTGGGCTTCATTCACTATTCCTCTGTCAAAATTAGATCTTGACATTTTCTCACTGTTTAGAATGCCTACATTTCTGTCTCTTGGCTTGAAGACCATTTCTTATATTGTCTTCACAAGAAGGCTAATTGGTAGTGGGGCAGCAGGGGAGAGGAGACACTGTGGTTTATAATCTGACCAACACAGGCAGTTATTGATTTTAGCTTTATGTAAGGTCCTAGGTTGAGCATTTAGCACTTTGTAAGACATGGCCATAAGTAACTTTCTATCACAATTTCAGATCTCCATGTTGGGTTAATACCCATTGGGTTATTCCTTTACTTCACACAATCCCAGTAACCCTGGTAGTAATTAGAAGTGAAATGAATACCTCTGCCGTGAACATTTTAGGAAAAGAAATTCTAACAGTTTTGTAACTAAAAGCAAACTACAATGTTGAGTATGGGTATTGGCTTTATTCTATCCTTTGATTCTTAACATTAATCAGTCAGCTTTCACATTAATGAAAGTTGGCCTAGTTATTCCAGAATAAAAAGAAACCAACTCTTACCAGGTCTCATACTGTGATGTCATATTATTCAATTTTATGATGCTGGTTCCTGAAAGCAGATGAAGTCATAAGAGTGACTCAGATCGTGGGCTGCTCTTACATTCAGCAGACTTCTGTTTTTGTTGAGGGGGTGGGGGGTACACTGAAGCCCTTTTTTTTGTATCTCTAATTTTTAAAAAGTATGAAACGTTTCACTAATCTGTATGTCATCCTTGTGCAGGGGCCATGCTAATGTCTATATCATTCCAATTTTAGTATATGTGCTGCTAAAGCAAATACTGCATCTCTCATTTTTGAATGGCCTCTGATGGGACTTTCTTTTGGACTGGTTTCATTCTAGATCTATGCTAAAATCATCTTTCATAAAGAAGCCTCAGTTTATAGTTAAAAATTTATTTTTAAGTGTCTAGCAGACCACATAATGCACCGAAAATTTTCAGAATGATATGTTCAAGGGCTCCATTGCAAAAGGCTTGCTTTATTTCTCTCTTAATTATACTGATTTGAATTTTGGTTATTTTTCCTTTTAGGAAGATCAGGTCCATATGTATGGTGATAGGAAACTGTGACCATTCGGAATAAACAGAGGTCCTGGGAATGAATAGAGATTTTGCCTTATAAGATTTCCTATTACAAAGCTCTTCCTCCCTCAGATACAATAACATTCCCTACAACTGAAAAGTAGAGAATGCCTTTTGAGGCACTCAAAATCTTTGAATTTGACCAACAGTGCTGTTGCAAAGTATATTTTAATTGACAGCATTAGGGTTTTTGTACAAAGTAGTAATGGTATTCATGGAAAGTTATTCCTTAATCTGTGAGAAATGTTCTTAAATTTAGTTTTAAATGTCTAAGGACTAGTGTTGTTAACATAAGAAGATAAATGTCCAGGATCCTTATTAAGAGGAAGCAAAGAGTATTTAAACTGATGCACCAGTAGAACTTGGTGGGAATATATGGCTCTTTTGTTTTACCCCCACTTAAGTCCCACTGACTTTGTGAAATTCCTGTGTTTGCATCATCTGTTCCTGGAAGTTCTTCTGCCCTGGCTCTGTGTCATCTGAGTCATTTGATTTAGAAAGTGCTCTTCATAGGACCCTGTTCACTGCTGCACTTTTCAATGAATTAAAGTTTATTTCTGTTCTAGTGGGAATGTGTCCTTAGTTTTAGTCCACGAGTAGTAAATTTGACAAGATGTGGGGTTTTTTTTCTGCTGTAAATTGTTTAATGCTTAAATCATTCACCTAGTACTGGAGACAAGCTGTTTCTATGGGGTACTATAGTCCCTCCCTGGAAAGCTCATATATGTATCCCTGCTGACCAGTCTCTTTGATAAGCACCATGCATAAAATCCTTCCTGATAAATATTTATGCATTTACAGTTTGAAGAAAAAAAGGAAAAGAAAAACTTACCTTGACCAGCTTTAATTAGATAAACTAAATTCACCTTCATATAATATCCAAGATGGCGGAATAGAAGGACTTGCACTCATCTTCTGAGAGAAGTCAAGAATTACAACTTGCTGCTGAACAGCCATCAAAAGGAAAATGTTGGATTCCACCAAAAAAAGATACCCCACATGCAAAGGCAAAAGAGAAACCCCAACAAGACAGCAGAAGGGGCAAAATCACGTTTAGAATCAAACCCCATACTGCCAGAGATGCTCGGAGAGCTCAAACAAAACCTTGTGCACACTAGGAGAACCCACAGAGACTGAGCCAGACCTGCCTTTGAGTGTTTGAGTGTCTCCTGTGGAGGTATGGGTCAACAGTGGCCTTACATGGGCAGGAACTCTGGGTGCAGCAGACCTGGGTATGGCAAAACCCCTTTGAAGGAGGTCACCATTAACCCCACCATAGAGCTGCCAGAACTTACACAGGACTAGGGAAACAGACTCTGGGAGGGCACAAACAAAATCTTGTGTGCACCAGGATCCAGAAGAAAGGAGCAGTGACCCGACAAGAGACTGAGAGTGTCCAGGAGTCTCTGGCAGAGGCATAGGTCAGTGGTGGCCTGCTGCAGGGTCGGGGGCATGGGACCTCTTGTAGGAGGTTGTCATTATCTTCATTACCTCCACCATAGTTTAACCTCAGATCAAACAACAGGGAAGGAACACAGCCCTGTGCATCAACAGAAAATTGGATTACAGATTTACTGAGCATGGCCCTGCCTATGAGAATAAGACCCAGTTTCCCCCTCAGTCAGTCTCTCCCATCAGAAAGCTTCCATAAACCTCTTGTCCTTATCCATCAGAGGGCAGACAGAATGAAAATCACAATCACAGAAAACAAATCAAACTGATCACATGGACCACAGCCTTGTTTAGATTAGATCTGCTAGAGTGCCTGAAGAACTATAGACAGAGGTTCCTGACATTGTACAGGAGTCAGTGACCATCCTGAAGAAAAAGAAATACAAAAAGGCAAAGTGGTTGTCTGAGGAGGCCTTACAAATAGCTGAGTAAAGAAGAGAAGCAAAAGGCAAAGGAGAAAAGGAAAGATATACCCATTTGAATGCAGAGTTCTGAAGAATAGCAAGGATAGATAAGAAAGCCTTCCTCAGGAATCAATGCAAAGAAATAGAGGAAAGCAATAGAATGGGGAAGACTAGAGATCTTTTTAAGAAAACTAAAGATAACAAGGGAACATTTCATGCAAAGATGGGCACAATAAAGGACATAAATGGTATGGACCTAGCAGAAGCAGAAGATATTAAGAAGAGATGGTAACAACACACACAGATCAGATCAGATCAGATCAGTCACTCAGTCATGTCCGACTCTTTGTGACCCCATGAATCGCAGCACACCAGGCCTCCCTGTCCATCACCAACTCCCGGAGTCCACCCAGACTCACGTCCATCGAGTCAGTGATGCCATCCAGCCATCTCATCCTCTGTCGTCCCCTTCTCCTCCTGCCCCCAATCCTTCCCAGCATCAGAGTCTTTTCCAATGAGTCAACTCTTCACATGAGGTGGCCAAAGTACTGGAGTTTCAGCTTTAGCATCATTCCTTCCAAAGAAATCCCAGGGCTGATCTCCTTCAGAATGGACTGCTTGGATCTCCTTGCAGTCCAAGGGACTCTTAAGAGTCTTCTCCAACACCACAGTTCAAAAGCATCAATTCGTTGGCACTCAGCCTTCTTCCGAGTCCAACTCTCACATCCATACACGACCACAGGAAAAACCATAGCCTTGACTAGACGAACCTTTGTTGGCAAAGTAATGTCTCTGCTTTTGAATATGCTATGGCAGAAAGTGAAGAGGAACTAAAAAGTCTCTTGATGAAAGTGAAAGTGGAGAGTGAAAAAGTTGGCTTAAAGCTCAACATTCAGAAAACGAAGATCATGGCATCCAGTCCCATCACTTCATGGGAAATAGATGGGGAAACAGTGGAAACAGTGTCAGACTTCATTTTTCTGGGCTCCAAAACCACTACAGATGGTGACTGCAGCCATTAAATTAAAAAACGCTTACTCCTTGGAAGGAAAGTTATGACCAACCTAGATAGCATATTCAAAAGCAGAGACATTACAATACACACAAGAGCTATACAAAAAAGATCTTCATGACCCAGATAACCACAGTGGTGTGATTACCCACCTAGAGCCAGACATCCTGGAATGTGAAGACAAGTGGGCCTTAGGAAGCATCACTATGAGCAAAGCTAGTGGGGGCAATGGAATCCCACTGGAGTTATTTCAAATCCTAAAAGATGATGCTGTGAAAGTGCTGCACTCAATATGCCAGCAAATTTGGACAACTTAGCAGTGGCCACAGGACTAAAAAAAAGTCAGTTTTCATTCCAATCCCAAAGAAAGGCAATGCCAAAGAATGCTCAAACAGCCGCACAATTGCACTCATCTCACACACCAGCAAAGTAATGCTCAAAATTCTCCAAACCAGGCTTCAACAGTATGTGAACCATGAACTTCCAGATGTTCAAGTTGGTTTTAATAAAGGCAGAGGAACCAGAGATCAAACTGACAACATCCTTTGGATCATCGAGACTTCCAGAAAAACATCTACTTCTGCTTTATTGATTACACCAAAGCCTTTGTGTGGATCACAACAAACTGTGGAAAATTTTTAAAGCAATGGGAATACCAGACCACCTGACCTGCCTCCTGAGAAATCTGCATGCATGTCAAGAATCAACAGTTAGAACTGGACATGGAACAACAGACTGGTACCAAATCTGGAAAGGAGTATATCAAGGCTGTATATTGTCACCCTGCTTATTTAACTTATATGCAGAGTACACGATGAGAAACACTGGGCTGGAAGAAGCACAAGCTGGAATCAAGATTGCCAGAAGAAATATCAATAACCTCAGATATGCAGATGACACCATCGTTATGGCAGAAAGTGAAGAAGAACTAAAGAGCCTCTTGATGAAAGTGAAAGAGGAGAGTTGGCTTAAAGCTCAATATTAAGAAAACTAAGATCATGGCATCCAGTCCCATCACTTCATGGCAAATAAATGGGGAAAAATGGAAATGTGACAGACTGTTTTTGGGGGGCTCCAAAATCACTGAAGATGGTGATTGCAGCCATGAAATTAAAAGATGCTTGCTCCTTGGAAGAAAAACTATGACCAACCTAGACAGCATATTAAAAAGCAGAGACATTACATTGCCAACAAAGGTCCATCTAGTCAAGGCTATGGTTTTTCCAGTAGTCATGTATGGATATGAGAGTTGGAATATAAAGAAAGCTAAACATCGAAGAATTGATGCTTTTGAACTGTAGTGTTGGAGAACACTTGAGAGTCCCTTCGACTGCAAGGGGATCCAACCAGTCAATCCTAAAGGAAATGAGTCCTAAATATTCATTGGAAGAATGATGCTGAAGTTGAAACTCCAATACTTTGGCCACCTGATGTGAAGAACTGACTTCTTGGAAAAAACCCTGATGCTGGGAAAGATTGAAGGCAGGAGGAGAAGGGGACAACAGAAGATGAGATGGTTGGATAGCATCACCGACTCAATGGACATGAGTTTGAGGAAGCTCTGGGAGTTGGTGATGGGCAGGGAAGCCTGGCGTACTGCAGTCCATGGGGTCACAAAAAGTCAGACACAACTGAGCAACTGAACTGAACTGAAGCTCACCTTCAGAGGTCCCTTGCCTTGATGTCCAGTCACATAATCCACTGCCTTAAATGAGAAGTGAAGTCCTACTGGGGTTGACACACTTTTTCTTAAAGGAACAGTTAGTATTTTACATTTGCAGGACATGTCTCTATTGTAGATACTTAATTCGGCTGTTTCAGTACAAAAGTAGCCACAGACAACACACAAATGAATATGCACGACTATGTTCCAACAAAACTTTACCCAAAAAAAGAAAAAAGCCATAATTTGCCAATCCCAGACCTAGTAGATTGCCTCTTAGAAGTTCTGAACACCAAGCAGAAAAACAGGAGGTGAAAAGACACCCATTAAGTTTCCAGACTACCATCAGAAAAACAAGTACTTGGGTTTATCACAATATCAAGTCACCAAGGGAGAGGAGAATGTTTATTTGCATAGACTCAAAGTGAGGGTAAGTACAGACTACTCCATCCATTTTTTCTAATTTGCACCCTCTCTGTTCCCACTGAGACTGTACCCTGCCCTCTGGAAATAAACACCATAGAGATATAGTATTTGTTTCATCTTTCTCTACCCACCATGGGTTTAATGGGATAGTCATATGTATAACTTGAAGTCTGTTGTGGCAAGAGCAGCGTAAGGCCCCAAGCTGAAAGCTTGATGCAGAGACCTTTACTGATGGCCTAGGGATTCCTACATAAGACAAGATTTACATATGGGAGATGGGAGCTGGCTTCAGGAGGACACAGAGCAGATGACAGTTCTAAATCTCAGTTTGAGAGGAAGATTTCATGACACCTTCAGCTGGTGAGACCTGAGATCTAGATCTTCGTGACATGCTGTGAAATGCTGATAGGTCTTCAAAGGGCAGTGAAATACAAAGAATGGTTGTGATTAGCATTTATTGTGATAAAAAGGGCCCTGTAGACTAGGTTTTTTCCTCAGCTTCATTTATTCAAGCTCACAAAGCTAATTAGTCAAAAAGTCAAGATTTCAAAGATCTGGTTTTGAAGACATCTTTCTACTAAACTGCTGTCTTTGTGATCTAAGTACTTTACCCTCCCTTATATATCTGAGTGCCTACTCTGCCTGGAAATGAGCTGGGTTATGAAGAAATTATTTTCTTTCTGACCTCCAGGACATTATCATGTAGATTGAAAGAAAACTTATCCCTGATATCTGTATTTACAGGGAAAACACAGTTTCAGACTAAGAAGGGGAGTTGACACTACCATTCAAATGATTTCTTGTCCTGCTCCACAGCCTGATTTTTGAAAATAAAGTGAAAAAGATCTCCTCTGACAAACCTTTAACTAGACTCACCAAGAATAAAAAGGGCTCAAGTAAAATCAGAGATGAATGGGGTGATATTACAACTAATACCACAGATATGCAATGGATCATAAGAGAGTAGCACAAACAAGTAGATGTCAACAAATTGGATAACACAGAAGAAATGGATAAATTCTTAGAAACATACAACTTTCCAAGACTGAATCATGAATAAATAGAAAATATGAACAGTCTGATCACTAATAAGGAGATTGCATGCGTGCTAAGTTGCTTCAGTCATGTCTGATTCTTTGCAACCCTATGGACCATAGCCTGCCAGGCTCCTCTGTCCGTGGGATTCTCCAGACAACAATACTGGAGTGGGGAGGCGGTCCTAAGATGGCAGAGGAATAAGACGGGGAAACCACTTTCTCCCCAACAAATTCATCAAAAGAACATTTGAACACAGTAAATTCCACAGAACAACTTCTGAATGCTGGCAGAGGACATCAGGCACCCAGAAAAGCAGCCCATTGTCTTCAAGAGGAGGTAGGAAAAAATATAAAAGATAAAAAGAGAGACAAAAGAGGTAGGGATGGAGATCCGTCCCAGGAAGGGAGTCTTTAAAAAAAGAGAGAAGTTTCCAAACACCAGGAAACACTCTCACTGGCAAGTCTGTGCCAAGCCTTGGAACCTCAGAGGGCAACATAACCGAGAGGATAAATAAATAAATAATTACAACCCACAGATTACATGCCGAAAGGTAACACTCAGTGGAGAAGCAGTGCAGATGCCCCGAGTCTGCCACTAGCAAGCAGGGGCTGGGCAGGGAGGCATGGGCTGCATTGCTTAGAGTAAGGACCAGGCCTGAATGCCCATAGGGCAATCTGAGGGAACTAACTTGAGATAGCAAACCAGACTGTAGGATAGCTATCCCGTGAAAAGCCCTAACCTAAGACACCACCAGGCCCGCTCACAGAACAAAGGACTGAGCAGAGCTAGCCGGCTGCGGACTGGCCCATCCCCTGCCGGTGACAGGCAGGCGAGGGCAGCCAGAGCCAGAAGGGAGCAATTGCGGCCCCAGAGAGGCATCATCTACCAAACTGCAAGCAGGCTTCACTGCTAACCAAGACTTATTGGGATTCTGGACGGTCGACACCCGCCGGAAGGGTTGCAGCCAGAGATCAGCTCCCCAGAAGAGACACACGGCACACCTGAGAAGGTGTGCCAGTTGTACACCCAGAAAACCGAGCAGCAGGGATGGGGAAGGCAATAAGTCATAGTGACCACAAGTCACAGTGACCTTGCTCGCCAAGCACCTGGTCACCTGAGCTGCTTGGACCTGGGAAGAGCACAAAACGCAGGCCCAACGGAGTCTGCGCCTTTGTGGAGTACCTGAGTACCTGAACCTGAGTGGCTTAGACCTGGGAAGTGCACTCAACCCAAGGCCTGCCTCAGACAGTTCCCAGCAGAGCAACCTAGAGCCTGAGCAGTGTAGACAGGGAAAGCACACATGCTATGAGCGGGGGCAAACCCAGTGTGGCCGAGACACTGGGAGCACACGCCAGTGTTATTTGTTTGCAGTGTTCCTCCCTCCCCACAGCACAACTGAACAAGTGAGCCTAAAAGAGTGTCCACCACCGCCCCCTTGTGTCAAGGCTGAAATTAGACACTGAAGAGACCAGCAAACAGAAGAAGCTAAAACAGAGGGAACCGCCTTGGAAGTGACAGGTGCAATAGATTAAAATCCTGTAGTTTGCACCGACTACATAGGAAGGGGCCTATAGATCTTGAGAAGTATAAGCCGGATCAAGGAACTATCTGAAAATGAACTGACCCCACACTGAACACAACACCAGAGAGAGTCCTAGGTATATTTTTACTATTATCATTCTTTAAATTAAAAAAAATTTTTTTTAATTTTTAAGTCCTCTATTTTACTCCTTTAATTTTCATTTCTGTAACCTATTATTACTTTGCAAAAAAAAAGACTATTTTTTAAAGCAAACTTCATATATATATATATATTTTATAATTTTTGTGACTTTGTTTTTTTCTTCAATATTGTATTTTTGAGAATCCAACCTCTACTCTAGATTTTTAATCTGTGCTTTTTGGTATTTGTTATCAATTTTGTACCTTTAAGAACCCAATCTTCAGTACCCATTTTTACTTGGGAGCGAGATTACTGTCTTGACTGCTCTTTCCCTCTTTGGACTCTCCTTTTTCTCCACCAGGTCGCCTCTATCTCCCCCCTCCCCCTTCTCTTCTCTACCCAACTCTATGAATCTCTTTGTGTGTTCCAGACTATGGAGAACACTTAGGGAACTGATTACTGAATGGATCTGTCTCTCTCCTTTTGATTCCCCTCTTTATCCTCCTGGCCACCTCTGTCTCCTTCCTCCCTCTTTTCTTCTCTGTGTAATTCCGTGAACATCTCTGAGGGGTCCAGACTGTGGAGAGCACATAAGGAAGTGATTACTGCTTGCTCTCGCCCCTTTTGATTCCCCCTCTTCTCCTCCTGGTCATCTCTATCCCCCTCCTCCCTTTTCTCTTCTCCATGTAACTCTGTGAACCTCTCTGGTGTCCCTCATTGTGGAGAAACTTTTCATCTTTAACCTAGATGTTTTATCATCAGTGCTGTATAGATATGGAGAAGTCTTGAGGCTACTGTAAGAATAAGACTGAAAACCATAGGCTTAAGTCCAAATCCTGAGAACACCAGAGAACTCCTGACTCCAAGGAACATTAATTGATAGGAGCTTATAAAACACCTCCGTACCTACACTGAAACCAAGCACCACCCAAGGGCCAACAAGTTCCAGAGCAAGATATACCATGCAAATTCTCCAGCAACACAAGAACATAGCCCTGAGCTTCAATATACAGGCTGCTCAAAGTCACTCCAAACCCATTGACATCTCATAACTCATTACTGGACATATCATTGCACTCCAGAGAGAAGAAATCCAGCTCCACCTACCAGAACACTGACACAAGCTTCCCTAACCAGGAAACCTTGACAAGCCACCCGACCAACCCCACCCACAGTGAGGAAACTCCACAATAAAGAGAACTCAACAAACTGCCAGAATACAGAAAGGCCACCCCAAATACAGCAATATAAACAAGATGAAAAGGCAGAGAAATACCCAGCAGGTAAAGGAACAGGATAAATGGCCACTAAACCAAACAAAAGAGGAAGAGATGGTCAATCTACCTGATAAAGAATTATTAATAATGATAGTGAAAATGATCCAAAATCTTGAAAACAAAATGGAGTTACAGATAAATAGCCTGGAGACAAGGATCGAGAAGATGCAAGAAAGGTTTAACAAGGACCTGCTGCTGCTGCTGCTGCTAAGTCGCTTCAGTCGTGTCCGACTCTGTGTGACCCCATAGACGGCAGCCCACCAGGCTCCCCTGTCCCTGGGATTCTCCAGGCAAGAACACTGGAGTGGGTTGCCATTTCCTTCTCCAATGCATGAAAGTGAGAAGTGAAAGTGAAGTCGCTCAGTCGTGTCTGACTCTTAGCGACCCCATGGACTGTAGCCCACCAGGCTCCTCCATCCATGGGATTCTCCAGGCAAGAGTACTGGAGTGGGGTGCCATTGCCTTCTCCTAACAAGGACCTAGAAGAAATAAAAAAGAGTCAATATATAATGAATAATGCAATAAATGAGATCAAAAACACTCTGGAGGGAACCAACAGTAGAATAATGGAGGCAGAAGATAGGTTAAGTGAGGTAGAAGATAGAATGGTAGAAATAAATGAAATAGAGAGGAAAAAAGAAAAAATGAATTAAAAGAAATCAGGATAATCTCAGAGACCTCTGGGACAATGTTAAATGCCCCAACATTCGAATCATAGGAGTCCCAGAAGAAGAAGACAAAAAGAAAGACCATGAGAAAATACTTGAGGAGATAATAGTTGAAAACTCCCCTAAAATGGGGAAGGATATAATCAGCCAAGTCCAAGAAACCCAGAGAGTCCCAAACAGGATAAACCCAAAGTGAAACACCCCAAGACACATATTAATCAAATTAACAAAGATCAAACACAAAGAACAAATATTAAAAGCAGCAAGGGAAAAACAACAAATAATACACAAGGGGATTCCCATAAGGATAACACCTGATCTTTCAAAAGAAACTCTTCAGGCCAGGAGGGAATGGCAGGACATACTTAAGGTGATGAAAGAAAATAACCTATAGCCTACATTACTGTACCCAGCAAAGATCTCATTCAAATATGAAGGAGAAATCAAAAGATTTACAGACAAGCAAAAGCTGAGAGAATTCAGCACCACCAAACCAGCTCTCCAACAAATGCTAAAGGATCTCTAGACAGGAAACACAGAAAGGGTGTATAAACTTGAACTCAAAACAATAAAGTAAATGGCAATGGGGTCATACTTATCAATAATCATCTTAAATGTAAATGGGTTGAATGCCCCAACCAAAAGACAAAGACTGGCTGAATGGATACAAAAACAAGACCCCTACAAGAGACCCACCTCAAAACAAGGGACATATACAGACTGAAAGTGAAGGGCTGGAAAAAGATATTCCATGCAAAGAGAGACCAAAAGAAAGCAGGAGTAGCAATACTCATATCAGATAAAATAGACTTTAAAACAAAGGCTGGGAAAAGAGACAAAGAAGGACACTACATAATGATCAAAGGATCAATCCAAGAAGAAGATATAACAATTATAAATATATATGCACACAACATAGACACACAGCAATATGTAAGACAAATGCTAACAAGTATGAAAGGGGAAATAACACAATAATAGTGGGAGACTTTACCACTTTAACACAATAATAGTGGGAGATAATAACACAATAATAGAAATTAACAATAACACAATAATAGTGGGAGACTTTAATACCCCAGTCATACCTATGGATAGATCAACTAAACAGAAAATTAACAAGGAGACACAAACTTTAAATGATACAATAGACCAGTTAGACCTGTATCTATAGGACATTTCACACCAAAACAATGAATTTCACCTTTTTTCTCAAGTGCACACGGAACCTTCTCCAGGATAGATCACATCTTGAGCCATAAATCTAGCCTTGGTAAATTAAAAAAAATTGAAATCATTCCAAGCATCTTTTCTGACCACAATGCAGTAAGATTAGATCGCAGTTACAGGAGAAAAACTATTAAAAATTCCAACATATGGAGGCTGAACAACACGCTGCTGAATAACCAACAAATCACAGATGAAATAAAAAAAGAAATCAAAATATGCATAGAAATGAATGAAAATGAAAATACAACAACCCAAAACCTGTGGGACACTGTAAAAGCAGTGCTAAGGGGAAAGTTCGTAGCAGTACAGGCATACCTCAAGAAACAAGAAAAAAGTCAAATAAATAACCTAACTCTACACCTAAAGCAACTAGAAAAAGAAGAAATTAAGAACCCCAGGGTTAGTAGAAGGTAAGAAATCAGAAAAGTTAGGGCAGAAATAAATGCAAAAGAAACAAAAGACACCATAGCAAAAATCAACAAAGCCAAAAGCTGGTTCTTCAAGAAGATAAGTAAAATTGACAAACCATTAGCCAGACTCATCAAGAAACAAAGGGAGAAAATTAAACTCAATAAAATTGGAAATGAAAATGGAGAGATCACAACAGACAACACACAAATACAAAGGATCATAAGAGACTACTATCAGCAACTATATGCCAATAAAATGGACAACTTGGAAGAAATGGACAAATTCTTAGAAAAGTACAACTTTCCAAAACTGAACCAGGAAGAAATAGAAAATCTTAACAGACCCATCACAAGCATGGAAATTGAAACTGTAATCAGAAATCTTCCAGCAAACAAAAGCCCAGGACAAGACAGCTTCACAGCTGAATTCTACCAAAAATTTGGAGAATAGCTAACACCCATCCTACTCAAACTCTTCCAGAAAATTGCAGAGGAAGGTAAACTTCCAAACTCATTCTATGAGGCCACCATCACCCTAAGACCAAAGCCTGACAAAGATGCCGAAAAAAAGAAAACTACAGGCCAATATCACTGATGAACATAGATGCAAAAATCCTTAACAAAATTCTAGCAAACAGAATCCAACAACACATTTAAAAAATCATACATCATGACCAAGTGGGCTTTATCCCAGGGATGCAAGGATTCTTCAATATCTGCAAATCAATCAATGTAATACACCACATTAACAAATTGAAAAATAAAAACCATATGATTATCTCAATAGATGCAGAGAAAGCCTTTGACAAAATTCAACATCTATTTATGATAAAAAAAAAAAAACAACCCTCCAGAAAGCAGGACTAGAAGGAACATACCTCAACATAATAAAAGCTATATATGACAAACCCACAGCAAACATTATCCTCAACGGTAAAAAATTGAAAGCATTTTCCCTAAAGTCAGGAACAAGACAAGGGTGCCCACTCTCACCACTACTATTCAACATAGTTTTGGAAGTTTTGGCCACAGCAATCAGAGCAAGAAAAGAAATAAAAGGAATCCAAATTGGAAAAGAAGTAAAACTCTCACTGTTTGCAGATGACATGATCCTCTACATAGAAAACCCTAAAGACTCCACCAGAAAATTACTAGAGCTAATCAGTGAATATAGTAAGTTGCAGGATATAAAATCAATACACAGAAATCTCTTGCATTCTTATACACTAATAATGAGAAAACAGAAAGAGAAATTAAGGAAACAATTCCATTCACCATTGCAACGAAAAGAATAAAATATGTAGGAATATACCTACCTAAGGAAACAGAAGACCTATATATAGAAAACTATAAAACACTGGTGAAAGAAATCAAAGAGGACACAAATAGATGGAGAAATATACTGTGTTCATGGATTGGAAGAATCGATATAGTGAAAATGAGTATACTACCCAAAGCAATCTATAAATTCAATGCAATCCCTATAAAGCTACCAACAGTATTTTTCACAGAGCTAGAGCAAATAATATCACAATTTGTATGGAAAAACAAAAAACCTCAAATAGCCAAAGAAATCTTGAGAAAGAATGGAACTGGAGGAATCAACCTGCCTGACTTCAGGCTCTACTACAAAGCCACAGTCATCAAGACAGTATGTACTGGCACAAAGACAAAAATATAGATCAATGGAACAAAATAGAAGGCCAGAGATAAATCTATGCACCTATAGACACCTTATCATTGACAAAGGAGGCAAGAACATACAATGGAGAAAAGACAATCTCTTTAACAAGTGGTGCTGGGAAAACTGGTCAACTACTTGTAAAATAATAAAACCAGAATATTTTCTAACACCATACACAAAAATAAACTCAAAATGGATTAAAGATCTAAACGGAAGACCAGAAACTATAAAACTCTTAGAGGAGAACATAGGCAAAACACTCTCCGACATACATCACAGCAGGATCCTCTAGGACCCACCTCCCAGAATATTGGAAATAAAAGCAAAAATAAACAAATGGGACCTAATTAAAATTAAAAGCTTCTGCACAACAAAGGAAACTATAAGCAAGGTGAAAAGACAGCTTTCAGATTGGGAGAAAATAATAGCAAATGAAGCAACTGACAAACAACTAATCTCAAAAATATACAAGCAACTCCTGCAGCTCCATTCCAGAAAAATAAATGACCCAATCAAACAATGGGCCAAACAACTAAACAGACATTTCTCCAAAGAAGACATACAGATGGCTAACAGACACATGAAAAGATGCTCAACATCACTCACTATCAAAGAAATGCAAATCAAAACCACAATGAGGTACCATTTCATGCCAGTCAGAATGGCTGCTATCCAAAAGTCTACAAGCAATAAATGCTGGAGAGGGTGTGGAGAAAAGGGAACCCTCTTACACCGTTGGTAGGAATGCAAACTAGTACAGCCACTATAGAGAAGAGTGTGGAGATTCCTTAAAAAACTGGAAATAGAACTGCCTTATGACCCAGCAATCCCACTACTGGGCATACATGCCTAGGAAACCAGAAGGGAAAGAGACACGTGTACCCCAATGTTCATCGCAGCACTGTTTATAATAGCCAGGACATGGAAGCAACCTAGATGTCCATCAGCAGATGAATGGATAAGAAAGCTGTGGTACATATACACAATGAAGTATTACTCAGCCATTAAAAAGAATACATTTGAATCAGTTCTAAGGAGGTAGATGAAATGGAGCCTATTATACAGAGTGAAGTAAGCCAGAAAGAAAAACACCAATACAGTATACTAACGCAAATATATGGAATTTAGAAAGATGGTAATGATAACCCTGTATGTGGGACAGCAAAAGAGACACAGATGTACAAAACAGTCTTTTGGACTCTGTGGGAGAGGGTGAGAGTGAGATGATTTGGGAGAATGGCATTGAAACATGTATATTATCATATGTGAAATGAATCGCCAGTCCAGGTTCGATGCATGATACAAGATGCTTGGGGCTGGTGCACTGGGATGACCCAGAGGGATGGTACGGGGAGGGAGGTGGGAAGGGGGTTCAGGATGGGGAACACATGTACACCCGTGGTGGATTCATGTCAATGTATGGCAAAACCAATACATATTGTAAGGTGATTAGCCTCCAATTAAAATAAATTAATTTATATAAAAAAAAAAAAAGAATACTGGAGTGGGTTGCCACGCCCTCCTCAAGGGGCTCTTTCCGACCCAGGGACTGAACCTACATCTCTTAAGCCTCCTACATTGGCAAGTGGGTTCTTAACCATTAGCACTACCTGGGAAGTAAGGAGATTGCATGTAATCAAAAAGCTTCCCAATGAACAAAAGCCTAGGACCAGGAAGCCTCACTGGTATATTCTACCAAGCGTTCAAGGTGGAACTAATACCAGTCTTTCTCAAACTCTTCCAAATGTAGAAGAGGAAGAAACACTTCCAAACTCATTTTATGAGGCCAGCATTACCCTCATACCAAAACCAAACAAGTACACCACAAGAAAAGGAAATTATAGGCCAAAACCCCTGATAAATATAGAGCAAAAATCCTCAACAAAATATTAGCAAACTGAATTCAGCAACACATTAAAAGGTACACAATCCATGATCCTTAGTATAAGGATGTAAGAATGGTTCAATATACACAAATCAATTGTGATATACCACATTAACAAAATAAAGGGTAAAAAATATGATCATTTCAATTTATGTAGAAAAAGAATTTGATAAATAAAATTAAACATCCTTTATGATAAAAATTTCCATTGTGGGTATAGAGGAAACAGTGTACCTCAACATAAAAAGTCATGGATGACAAGTCCACAGCCACCATCCTCTTAAATAATGAGACACTGAAAGCTTTTCCCCTAAGATGAGGAACAAGACAAAGATGACAACTCTTGCCAGTTAAGACTCGATGCATTTACAGTCACGGCCCAGATTCAATTCAAAGTTGGGGAACTAAGATCCTGCAAGCTGTACATTGCGGCAGGAGAAAATAAAGAGAGACCAGAATATGAAGAAAAGGAAACACTTGTGCACTGTTGGTGGGAATGTAAATTAGTATAGTCACTATGGATAACAGTATGGAGTTTCTCAAAAAATTTAAAATACAACTACCATATGATCCAGCAATCCTACTGCTGGATATTTATTTGAAAAAAAAAATGCTAATTTGAAATCCCATTTTCATTGCAACATTATTTATAATAGCCAAGGTGTGGAAACAATCTATGTATCTATCAATGGATGAATGGAAAGAGAAGATGTACTATGGATGGAGGTTCATGACATTATATAGGAGACAGGAATCAAGACCATCCCCAAGAAAAAGAAATGCAAAAAATCAATATGGCTGACTGGACTTACAAATAGCTCTGAAAGCAAAAAGCAAAGGAGAAATAGAAAGATATACCCATTTGAATGCAGAGTTCCAAAGAATAGCAAGGAGAGATATGAAAGCCTTCCTCAGTGACCAATGCAAAGAAATAGAGGAAAACAATAGAATGGGAAAGACTAGAGATCTCTTCAAGAAAATAGATACCAAGATACCAAGAGATACCAAGGGAACATCTCATGCAAAGATGGGCTTAATAAAGGACAGAAGTGGTAGGGACCTAACAGAAGCAGAAGACATTAAGAAGAGGTGGCAAGAATACACAGAAGAACTCTACAAAAAAGATCTTCACGACCCAGATAATCACAATGGTGTGATCACTCACCTAGAGCCAGGCATCCTGGAATGTGAAGTCAAGTGGGCTTTAGGAAGCATCACTACGAACAAAGCTAGTGGAGGTGATGGAATTCCAGTTGAGCTATTTCAAATCCTAAAAGATGATGCTGTGAAAGTGCTGCACTTAATATGCCAGCAAATTTGGAAAACTCAGCAGTGGCCACAGAACTGGAAAAGGTCAGTTTTCATTCCAATCCCAAAGAAAGGCAATGCCAAAGAATGCTCAAACTACCGCACAATTGCACTCATCTCACACGCTAGTAAAGTGATGCTCAAAATTCTCCAAGCCAGGCTTAAGCAATTCACAATGAACTGTGAACTTCCAGATGTTCAAGCTGGTTTTAGAAAAGGCAGAGGAACCAGAGATCAAATTGCCAACATCTGCTGGATCATCAAAAAAGCAAGAGAGTTCCAGGAAAACATTTATTTCTACTTTATTGACTATGCCAAAGCCTTTGACTGTGCAGATCACAACAAACTGTGGAAAATTCTGAAAGAGATGGGAATACCAGACCACCTGACCTGCTTCTTGAGAAACCTGTATGCAGGTCAGGAAGCAACAAGTGAGAACTGGACATGGAACAACAGACTGGTTCTAAATAGGAAAAGTAGTGTCAAGGCTATATATTGTCACCTGCTTATTTAACTTATATGCAGAGTACATCATGAGAAACACTGGGCTGGAGAAGCACAAGCTGGAATCAAGATTGCTGGGAGAAATATCAATAACCTCAGATATGCAGATGACACCACCCTTATGGCAGAAAGTGAAGAACTGAAGAGCCTCTTGATGAAAGTGAAAGAGGGAGAGTGAAAAAGTTGGCTTAAAGTTCAACATTCAGAAAACTAAGATCATGGCATATGGTCCTATCACTTCATGGCAAATAGATGGGGAAAGAGTGGAAATAGTGGCTGACTTTATTTTTCGGGGCTCCAAAATCACTGCAGATGGTGATTGCAGCCATGAAATTAAAAGATGCTTACTCCTTGGAAGGAAAGTTATGACCAACCTAGACAGCATATTGAAAAGCAGAGACATTACTTTGTCAACAAAGGTGCATCTAGTAAAGGCTATGTTTTTTCCAGTGGTCATGTTTGGATATGATAGTTGGACTGTAAAGAAAGCTGAGTGTCAAAGAATTGATGCTTTTGAATTGTGGTGTTGGAGAGGACTCTTGAGAGTCCCTTGGACTGCAAGGAGATCCAACCAGTCCATTCTAAAGGAGATCAATCCTGGGTGTCCAGTGGAAGGACTGATGTTGAAGCTGAAATTCCAATACTTTGGCCACGTGATGCGAAGAGCTGACTCATTGGAAAAGACCCTGATGCTGGGAAAGATTGAGTGTAGGAGGAGAAGGGGACGACAGAGGATGAGATGGTTGGATGGCATCACTGACTCAACAGACATGAGTTTGGGTAAAGTCTAGGAGTTGGTGATGGACAGGGAGGCCTGGCGTGCTGCGGTTCATGGGGTCACAAAGAGTCAGACACAACTGAGCGACTGAACTGAACTGAACTGAACTGAAGGCATTATGCTAAGTGAAACTAGTCAGAGAAAGACAAATACTTTATGAACCAACAGGGACTTCCCTGGTGGTCCAGTGGTTAAGAGTCCACAATCCCACTGCAAGGGTCCAGGTTCGATCCTTGGTCAAGAAACTAGATCCCACATGACACGATTTAAAAAAAAAAAAAAAAGATCCCAAATATTGCAACTAAAGATCCCACATGCCCCAGTGAAGATAAAAGATCCCAGGGCCACAACAAAGACCAGCATGGCCTAAATAAACAACAACAACAGGAAAGAAAACCAAGCTTATAGGTTTGGAGAACAGATGAATGGTTGCCAGAAGGTGGAGAAGGGGTTGGGGAGTGGGAGAAATAGGTGAAGGGGGTCCAAAGGTACCAACTTCCAGTTACAAAAGAAGTCATGGGGATGTGACATACAGCACAGTGACTATAGTTAACAATACTCTATTGCATGTTTAAATTTGCTAAGAGTACATGTTTAATGTCCTAAACACAAGAAAAACTTTTTGTAACTAGGTATGGCAATGTATGACTAATATAACGACCAAACCTGGTTTACCAAGAGAAACTGGGACAAACCTTTTGCCAAAACCTATCCAATTGTAGGTACCCAGACAGGGCAAAGCTGTCCAGTGGTAGAGGCTCTACTTGTCTTTGCGGTCTCTCTCTGCCCCTGATAAAAGGCCCATTGGTGTATTCAGTCCCCTGGTATATAAGTACCCATTATGGACTAACTACAATTGCTTTGTTTCTTAACTTGAAATTTTAAGAAAGTCGATCATATAAAATGATCAACAGCCTTGTATCCAAGTCTAACTAAAATCCAATTAGCCATGGTCAAGGCACAGGGTCCTTTCCAGGGATAAATGAAGCAGGCAGAGAGTCTCTTTGCAGCCTGGCCATTACTCTCAATGTGGAAGTAATTTGTTTAAAGAGAGAGAACTGTGCACATGGATATATCCTTTCAATCTATCAAATACTCTGCAGAGCTCTAAGATTTACAGTTAATATTTGAAAAATCATGCGGTGCTTGTTAAGGCAGCAGATTCTCAGGGCTTAGTGGTAGCTTTGGAGTGGAGTACAGAAAAATCTTTCTTTGAAAAATCACCTCTAGTAATTCTGCAGGTGGTCCATAAAGAAACATAATAATAGCTTCATTTTAGTCTTGAAATATCATCCAACAAACCTTAGATACTGCCCTTTTCCAACTACTAGCTTCATAGCAACTTTTCTCCTGAGACCTACTATGCCTCTGCTTGGATCACCTTACTTGCAAAAGAACAAAAATTTTAAAAGCAAGATGCGGGTGGAGGGTGACACAGACATGACACAGGGGACAGGAATATCATTCCTGGCCTCATCCACACCCTGCACACTAACTCTTTGTCTTCCTTGAAGCACATACCCTTCCCCAGCACACAAAATCCCACAGAAAGTTTATCTGGAAGAAAGGCAATGAGGTTTGGGCTTCCCTGAAGGCTGACAGACATGTTCTCAATTTCTAAGTATCTCAGAAGTATTTTCTTGTGTATTCTCAGATAAGCATCTTTTATCAATCACGCAGGTAGTGACATGCTCAGTTTTACCTACAAGTGGTGGACTAGGAACATTTTCCTTGAGAGATCACACATGCAAGAAAAAGATTTGAATTTAAGTTGTTGCCTCCCATAATTCAAGGATTCTAACTGGTGGCAAGATGCCTCAGGGTGCTGCTCCAGAATGACTAGAACTTTAGCAAATTTTCTCACTTGAAAATCAGAACATCTTCTCAGTTAAAGTCTCCTAGAACTCTTCAGAGAAAAGGAATGGCACGGGGATTAATTAATCTCCTGTGTCCACACCGGGTGGCTAAAACGAGGGGAGGGTGCACACATTAGGCAACAAGCAGACCTGTGGCTGCTGAAGACAGAGGAGCATTCACGGTAAGCCTCCTAGCTTAGAAAAATTAAAACCAACTCTCCTGGATAAAGGAACTCTCTCCCAGACACAAAGCCAAAACCCAGCTGCTTCCAAAATTTACAGAGTCCTGATGTTTTCTGTTTGTGTGCAAACTTATAAAAATGCCAAATACTCACCTTTCTCAGAAAGAGGAAGAGGAACTTTCTGAGTTCAACAGCCACCAAGTGAGTAACAAATAACTTTGGAAACTTTAAGATCAGAAGGTCTGTCGTCTACCTGGTCATTCTCAGCTTGTAGAATTAAAGAGAAAGATATGGCAAAAAACAAACCAAAATGAAACCAAAACCCAAAAACTCCCCCAAATCCAAAACAACAAAAATTAAAAAAAACACAAAAACCTACAGATGGAATTAATACAGTTCACTTGACAGTTATTTATTATCCTGCCCACTTCTTTCCAGCACCATTTCCATCATCACCACACCGGCCCCTCTTCTCCCCCAGTCCTTATACAGCTGCTTTCTTAATTAAGCACTGAATTAAGCAAGTAGTGATTCACTCCAGACAAGGGTATACTTTCAGGAATTTGCATACTCAAGTTTCCTGTGTTTCTTTGGAGAGGCTCATTCTTGATGAGGAAGAAAGCGTTTGGTGGCTCCTAGAAACTGTGACTTCCCCCTGGAGCTATTCTTCGCCTGCTTCCAGGGAATTCCCCTACTAACAATGAGCACAATGAACACAGGGTTTGATTATCTGCCCTGCCAGCTTCTTGCATGCAACAGAACCTATAAACAAAAATACAGGTAGGCATCTGCTTCTATGGAACTTAGTATAACCACTTAAATGGAATGCTAAATGTACAGCAACAATAAAAGGAAGGATGATAGAGCATTTTGACATCAAGCCTGTCCTTCCGTTTCCCACAGATCCCAACTGCTTTCAAATGAACTGCCCATTAGAGGCATTCAATCCCAAAGAAAGGCAATGCCAAAGAATGCTCAAACTACCGCACAATTGCACTCATCTCACACGCTAGTAAACTAATGCTCAAAATTCTCCAAGCCAGGCTTCAGCAATATGTGAACTGTGAACTTCCTGATGTTCAAGCTGGTTTTAGAAAAGGCAGAGGAACCAGAGGTCAAATTGCCAACATCTGCTGGATCATCGAAAAAGCAAGAGAGTTCCAGAAAAACATCTATTTCTGCTTTATTGACTATGCCAAAGCCTTTGACTGTGTGGATCACAATAAACTGTGGAAAATTCTGAAAGAGATGGGAATACCAGACCACCTGATCTGCCTCTTGAGAAATTTGTATGCAGGTCAGGAAGCAACAAGTGAGAACTGGACATGGAACAACAGACTGGTTCCAAATAGGAAAAGTAGTACGTCAAGGCTGTATATTGTCACCCTGCTTATTTAACTTATATGCAGAGTACATCATGAGAAACGCTGGACTGGAAGAAACACAAGCTGGAATCAAGATTGCTGGGAGAAATATCAATAACCTCAGATATGCAGATGACACCACCCTTATGGCAGAAAGTGAAGAGGAACTAAAGAGCCTCTTGATGAAAGTGAAAGAGGAGAGTGAAAAAGTTGGCTTAAAGCTCAACATTCAGAAAACGAAGATCATGGCATCGGGTCCCTTCACTTCATGGGAAATAGATGGGGAAACAGTAGAAAGAGTGTCAGACTTTATTTTTTGGGGCTCCAAAATCACTGCAGATGGTGATTGCAGCCATGAAATTAAAAGATGCTTATTCCTTGGAAGGAAAGTTATGACCAACCAAGATAGCATATTCAAAAGCAGAGACATTACTTTGCCAACAAAGGTTCATCTAGTCAAGGCTATGGTTTTTCCTGTGGTCATGTATGGATGTGAGAGTTGGACTGTGAAGAAGGCTGAGAGCCGAAGATTTGATGCTTTTGAATTGTGGTGTTGGAGAAGACTCTTGAGAGTCCCTTGGACTGCAAGGAGATCCAACCAGTCCATTCAGAAGGAGTTCAGCCCTGGGATTTCTTTGGAAGGAATGATGCTGAAGCTGAAACTCCAGTACTTTGGCCACCTCATGCGAAGAGTTGGCTCATTGGAAAAGACTCTGATGCTGGGAGGGATTGGGGGCAGGAGGAGAAGGGGACAACAGAGGATGAGATGGCTGGATGGCGTCACTGACTCGATGGACGTGAGTCTGGGTGGACTCTGGGATTTGGTGATGGACAGGGAGGCCTGGCGTGCTGCGATTCATGGGGTCGCAAAGAGTCGGACACGACTGAGTGACTGAACTGAACTGAACTGAATGGGCCCTTATTAGGCAGTTTTACTGAAAAATTGAGTAGAGCTTACAGAAATAGTGGTGCATGAGAAGAGTGGCCTTTTACTCACTCCCAGAGGGGCCATGGGGATGTTGACAATACCTTTTTCAAGGGGAGAAAGTGAGTTAATACATACTAAGCTTTTCAGCATAATGCCTGGAACATGGCAAGCCCTGTGTCTGAATTTGCTATTACAATACAGAAAGTCCCCAACTTCACGATGGCTTAAGGTGTTTCAACTTTACAATGGTGTGGAAGATGTATGCATTCAGTAGAGAATATACTTGGAGTTTGAAATGTGATCTTATCCCAGACTAGTGACATTTTTTGTTTATGAGAGTAAACAACTGATACAACTATTTTGTACCCAGACTGCCATTCTGTTTTCCATTTTGGGGAGTGTATTCAATATATTACATGAGATATTCAACACTTTATTCTAAAATAGGTTTTGTGTCAGATGATTTTGCCTGACTGTAGGCTAAATGTATGCGTCCTAGGAAAGTTTAAGGTATGCTGATCAGAACTATGATGTTTGGTAGGTTAGGTGAATAGAACCCATTTTTGACTTTATTTCTAATTTATGATGGCTTTATGTCTGATTCTTTGTGAACCCATGGACTGTAGCCTGCCAGGCTCCTCTGTCCATGGAATTCTCCAGGCAAGATTACTGGAGTGGATTGCCATTTCCTTCTCCAGGGTATCTTCCCTACCCAGGGACTGAACCTGGGTCTCTCTTGTTGCAGGCAGATTTTTTACCTTCAGGGAAGTCCAGTATCAGAATGTTATCCCACAGGAAATCAAGGAAGATCTGTATATAGACTCTTCTCTTCTTTCAAAAACACAAAACTCCTGATAAAAATCACCTGGCAGAGGCCCAGAATAGTGTAAATTCATGAGAACTAATTTTGAAACATAAGAATATTCATTTAGACAATTATCAACTGGTAGCAAATTCCTAGGGCAGGAACCTAACTACTTTTAAGGGATTAAAAATCCTAAAACATTCCCTTGGAATGTTTGGCACCTTAGGCCGAACTTAGAATAGTTTTTAAAGATATTGAAGAGAACAGTTATATTCTTATAACTATTAAGCAAGAATTTGTTGTTGTTTTTCAGTAGCTAAGTTGTGTCTGGCTCTGCAATGCCATGGACTGTAGCCCGCTCGGCTCCTGTCCTTAGAGTTCTCCCAGCAAGTGAGTTCTCCCATTTCCTTCTCTAGCTAAGTAAGAATCAGTTCAGTTCAGTCGCTCAGTCATGTCCGATTTTTTGCAACCCCATGAATTGCAGCACGCCAGGCCTCCCTGTCTATCACCAACTCCCGGAGTTCACTCAAACTCACGCCCATCGAGTTGGTGATGCCATCCAGCCATCTCATCCTCTGTCGTCCCCTTTTCCTCCTGCCCCCAATCCCTCCCAGCATCAGAGTCTTTTCCAATGAGTCAACTCTTTGCATGAGGTGGCCAAAGTACTGGAGTTTCAGCTTTAGCATCATTCCCTCCAAAGAAATCCCAGGGCTGATCTCCTTCAGAATGGACTGGTTGGATCTCCTTGCAGTCCAAGGGACTTTCAAGAGTCTTCTCCAATACCACAGTTCAAAAGCATCAATTCTTCAGCGCTCAGCTTTCTTCACAGTCCAACTCTCACATCCATACATGATCACTGGAAAAACCATAGCCTTGACTAGACAGAATAGTTGGATATGAATGCTGTTTCTGACAGATGGAACAAGTTAAGTTTACCCCCTCAGATGGCTGAAGCCTTTTACCAATATTTATGGGATGACTTTTAAGATTTTTACTTGTCTTTTTAAAAAATTTATTTTTAATTGAGGGAAAATTGCTTTACAATGTTGTGTTGTAATGTTACTATTTTACAGCGATGCAAATTAGACGTAATTATACATATATCATCTCCCTCTTGATCTCAGAATTATTCTTCTCCACAGAAATCTTTAGTAAAAAGTGAAAGATTTATATGATAGGAAGAGAAACCAGAGTATTACTTGTCTTTAATAGATATCTTATTGGGGACCTGGCAAGGGAGTTTATGGCACTGGAGTTATGAAAATATTAAATAGCATTTTGCTTTTTAAAATCTCTCTCTTTTTTTTTTTTCCAGTCCCAAGGTTGCTTTAGCCAACAACTATCTTTTTGAATGCCTACATTTCAAATATATAAGATCAATATTTCAAGGGATTAGGAATTGTAGATTTTATCTAAGAAGGAAGTCAGGGACATATTTGCCTGTTAGCAGAAATCCAGGATAATTGCTATAATCTTTTTCTTTTCTTTAATGATAGGAAGATTAGTTGAGTATTTTTTGTGTATTAAGTGCCATCCCCAAATACACAAAAGTCTGGACCTGGTAGGTTCTGCTTACAGAGTAAGGGACAATAAATCAAGCTTTTTTGTAAATGTTCTGGACCTCTGTTAAAGCAGTTTCCTGGCTATCAGTATTTACATAAGTTTTTTACACTGGCTGAGTGCCATCTGTAGTTCTTGACATTTGTTCTCTGATCTTCCCCTCCTAATCTTGTAGAAGCAATAAAGGCCCCTTATGACAAACTCCCCTGACAGCTGGCCTGGTTGGACAAAAAGAAGCTTGCCTGTAACTTCATGTCTTAGGCATGTAGCTGGCTGGCTAGCTGCTAATACAAGACTGACAGACAACCTGCATCACCCAAGTGGCAGAAAGCAGGGGTGCCGGAAGCCAGCACGGGAGATCCCACCCCTGACAAGGTCATGTGGAAGAGATCTGACGAGCAAGGAAGATCAGGATTCGAGGGACCCCCTGGACCTGCTCGAGCATCTAACCCAAAACCAGAATCTGTCTGTCTTACTATTTTGTGCCTTTTACCAACTCTTCTGACATTAACAGGGGGCTATCCCCGACCACCTTTCTCTGGAAAAAGTCAACTTAGGGCTTTAGTTAATAAGTCTCCTGGGCATGATAGGAGTGTTTCAATTCAAACCTCTCTGATGGCTTTCTAGCTTGCCTGACAAGTTTATCCAGACTCTTGCAGCTACACATGTGATTGTTCACAACCTCCCAACCGTGAGAGACACGGGAAGCCTAAAACATTCTAAAAATATAGAGCCTTTCAAAGAATTAAAAACTATTAGAGTAGTGCTGGTGTAAGATTTCATTGTTAAGTCAATGCTTGCTGCCAAGTGCCCGTATCCCTTATCCATTGTGCACCTGGAAGTGCATTGGTTAACACAGTTGGAATGTAAGAAAAACAAGTAGTAGCCTTGGAATTAACCACGTCAGACCTTTGAGCTAATTGGTTCTTTCTTTGTTGTAACTCACTGCACCTTTGCTCCGTGAGAATGTAACTCTATTTAGCACTTTCTGAGGCTGACATAGATTAGAAATATAAAGAAAAAACATTGCAAGGGAAAATAAGTTTTCTGGTTGAACAGCCTTTATCAAAAAAGGGTCATAAAATGTCCACAGGCCTCCAAGGCCAGAAGATAATGTACACAACATTGTTTATGGGAAAGGTATGCAGAAAAAAATCCTGGTTTTGATAAAGACAAAACAGATGTAATGTTTGGGCTGACTTTGCATGACTTTGCATCTTTCATTTCCCTCTATGTACAAGTCAAGGTATAAAAGATCCTTTTGAAAATAAAGTTATGGTGAGCTTTGCTCACCGAAGCTTGGTCCCCCTGTGTCATTCTTTCTTTCTTTCCTTTTCTTTCTTTCTCTCTCTCTTCTTCTTTCAGGATGACTCCTTGGGGCACAGGGGCTCTCTGAATTCACTTTTTTGCCTGGGCTTCTAAGAGCTGATTGGGAAGGCACCCTGTGTCTTCACCGGGGAGAGGGCATCCTGCGTCCTCACCCCACGGAGTGGGTGCCTGTGGCCTCCGTGAACAGAGCAAGTTCTGTGTCAGAAGCTCTATTGGCTTTCTGTGTAAACCAAGGAAGATCAAGCCTCTTTCTCTCCCCTTTTACTTTCCTTATCACCGACGCCGTCATCCCAAGGGATTCCCTGGATCCTGCCGGGGCTGGACCCCGGCACAGGGGGAATATTCTCACTCGTTACAAAAGTTCTCAGTATATAAAACAAGACAAATAGAGATTCTCTTCTCATGGTTTTTCATCCTTATGACAAATGACAGAGACAAAGGAAAGCATGATTCTTTCTGGGAGGCTAAGAATCAATAACTGTAGGTGTTGATTACCAAAAACAAATTCACAAGAGTCACAGTTTAAGATCTGTTTTCACAACTGTTTTTCTCCTGCCACTGTGAATTTGTAAAGGAAGGCACAAGGAGAAATTTTATCCTCCTCTCTTCACTGTGCACTACAGGCAGAGAGCTGGGACATGGTTATTATTGTTGTTCAATCGTTCAGTCATGTCCGACTCTTTGTGGCTGTTTATGGTTGGCAGCACGCCTGGCTTCCCTGTCCATCACCAACTCCCAGAGTTTGCTCAAACTCATGTCCAGTGAGTTGGTGATGCCATCCAACCATCTCATCCTCTGTCATCTACTTCTCCTCCTGCCTTCAATCTTTCTCAGAATCAGGGTTTTTACCAAGGAATGGCTCAATGCATCAGGTGACCAAAGTATCAGAGCTTCAACTTCAGCATCAGTCCTTCCAATGACTATTCAGAGTTGATTTCCTTTAATATTGAGTGGTTTGATCTCTTTGCTGTCTAAGGAACTCTCAAGTGTCTTCTCCACCATAGTTCAAAGGCATCAGTTCTTCGGCACTCAGCCTTTTTTATTGTCCATCTCTCACATCCGTACATGACTACTGGAAAAACCATAGCTTTGACTATAAGGACCTTTGTAAGCAAAGTAATGTCTCTGCTTTGTAATATGTTGTCTAGGTTTGTCTTGCTTTGCTTCCAAGGAGCAAGTGTTGGTTAATTTCATGGCTGCAGTCACCGTCCACAGTGATTTTGGAGACCAGGAAAATAAAGTCAGTCACTGTTTCCATTGTTTCCCCACCTATTTGCCATGAAGTGATGGGACCAGATGCCATGATGTTAGTTTTTACAATGTTCAGTTTTAAGCCATCTTTTTCACTCTCCTCTTTATCCTTCATCAAGAGGTTCTGTGTTCCTCTTCACTTTCTGCCAAAAGGGTGGTGTCATTGCCATATCTGAGGTTATTGATATTTCCCCCTGCAACCTTGATTCCAGCTTGTACTTCATCCAGCCTGGCATTGCCGGGAGCCAGCGTGAGGAGCTCCACCCATGGCAAAGGTCATGAGGAAGGAGGCTTGGCATACACAAAGGCAGGATTGAGCCTCAGGAGTCCCCCTGGATATTCTCGAGCATCTACCCCCAAAAACCAGAGTCTGCCTACTTTACTGCTTTGTGCTCTTACCTCTGACTTTACTGGGGGCTGTCCCCCACCACCATCTCACTCTCTCTGATAAAGAGTTAACTTACAGCTCCAGTTAATAAGTTCCTGGGCATTAGGAGTGTTTAAATCCAAACCCCTCAGATAGCTCTCTAACTCGCCTGACAAGTTTACTCGGACTCCTACAGCTATGCATATGATTGTTTACAGTCTCTCAGTACAGTCTCTCAGTGAGGCATGGGAAGCTTAAGATATTCAAATAGCTTAAAGCCTCTCAGAGAGTTAGAAACTGTCAGAATAAAACTAGTAAAAGATTTCATTGATGAGCCAATGCTTGCTGCCAAGTATCCACATCCCCTGTATTGTATCCTTGAATTAATTAATATAATTGGTATGTAGAAAAAATAAGTAGTGGCCTTGGTGTTAGCAACTTTAAACCCTTAATGTAATAAATTATTTCCTTTGTTGTAAACCCACTGCACCTCTGCCTATAGGAATGCAACTTTATCTAACACCTCCGGAGGATGGCACCAAACCTTAAAATAATTACTCTTAGAGAAAATAAGTCTTACGGTTGACAAACCTTTGTCAAGAGTCACAAAATGTTAATAGGCCTTCTGGCCAGAAGATGATGTAAATCACCTAAACCATTTGTATATGATAAATTTGCAGGAAAGAAACCCTGGTTTTGATAAGGATCAAAGACTGCTGACTTTGCATGATTTCACGCCCCCTATTATCCTCTATGTACAACTTATGGTATAAAAGCCCCTGTTGAAAATAACGCTACGGGCCTTGCTCACCAAAGCTTGGTCTCCCCATGTCATTCTTTTTCTCAATTTCTGGCTGAGGTTTCCATCTGGAGCACGGAGGTCCTCTGAGACCATTTATTTGCCTGGGCTTCTAAGACCCACTCGAGAAGGTGCCTAAGGTAGGGCACCTTCCGCTATTAGAGAGGGCGCCAGTGGCCTCCGTAGTCAGAGCTAACCTGATGTCACAGGTTATACTGATTTTCTGTGTAAACCAAGCTACTCAGCCTCTTTTCTCCGCTGAATTTTCCTACTGAGCTATCCTCATTCTATTACTCTTTATATCTTTGATGAATATTTAAATAAAGCTATTGTATCCAGTGAACTCGCCGAAGCTGTCTCCCCTTCGAATACCCTGGTTCAGCCAGGGCTGGACCTCGGCATGGCATTTCACACGATGCACTGTGCATGTAAGTTAAATAAGCAGGGTGATAGTATAGAGCCTTGACGTACTCCTTTCCCAGTTTTGAACCAGTCCATTGTCCAAAACATGTCCACGAGACTAACATGGTTAGAATTCTTACTTTCTGCTGGTCTCTTGTCTGTTATCCTGTACCTCAACTGCAGTCTCCAGGGAGAGTGGAATGTTCCAGTCTTTCACTGTCTCATCCTCATCACTAGAAACTGTACAAGAGGAAACATTTGTTTCCTTTTACCTGGAATGTTAGATTCATGAATCAAGGCAAATTGGAAGTGGTCAAACAGGAGATGACAAGAGTGAACATCGACAGTCTAGGAATCAGCAAACTAAGATAGACTGGAATAAGTGAATTTAACTCAGATGACCATTATATCTACTACCGTGGACAGGAGTCCCTTAGAAGAAATGGACTAGCCATCATGGTCAACAAAAGAGTCCTAAATGCAGTATTTGAATGCAATCTCAAAAACGACAGAATGCTCTCTGTTTGTTTCCAAGGCAAACCATTCAATATCATGGTAATCCAAGTCTTTGCCCTGACCAGTAACGCTGAAGGAGCTGAAGTTGAACAGTTCTATGAAGACCTACAAGACCTTCTAGAACTAATACCCAAAAAAGATGTCCTTTTCATTATAGGGGACTGGAATGCAAAAGTAGGAAGTCAAGAGATACCTGGAGTAACAGGCAAATTTGGCCTTGGAGTACAGAATGAAGCAGGGCAAAGGCTAATAGAGTTTTGCCAAGAGAACGCACTGGTCATAGCAAACACCCTCTTCCAACAACACAAGAGAAGACTCTATACATGGACATCACCAGATGGTCAACACCGAAATCAGATTGATTATATTCTTTGCAGCCAAAGATGGAGAAGCTCTATACAGTCAGCAAAAACAAGACCGGGAGCTGACTGTGGCTCAGATCATGAACTCCTTATTGCCAAATTCAGACTGAAACTGAAGAAAGTAGGGAAAACCACTTGACCATTCTGGTATGACCTAAATCAAATCCCTTATGATTATACAGTGGAAGTGAGAAATAGATTTAAGGGACTAGATCTGATAGACAGAGTGCCTGATAAACTATGGACGGAGGTTCATGACATTGTACAGGAGACAGGAATCAAGACCATCCCCAAGAAAAAGAAATGCAAAAAACCTAAATGGCTGCCTGAAGAGGCCTTACAAATAGCTGTGAAAAGAAGGAAAGTGAAAAGCAAAGGAGAAAAGGAAAGATATACCCATCTGAATGCAGAGTTCCAAAGAATAGCAAGGAGAGATAAGAAAGCCTTCCTCAGTGATCAATGCAAAGAAATAGAGGAAGACAATAGAATGAGAAAGACTAGAGATCTCTTCAAGAAAATTAGAGATACCAAGGGAACATTTCATGCAAAGATGGACTCGATAAAGGACAGAAATCGTAGGGACCTAACAGAAGCAGAAGATATTAAGAAGAGGTAGTAAGAATACACAGAAGAACTGTACAAAAAAAGATCTTCATGACCCAGATAATCACGATGATGTGATTTCCCACCTAGAGCCAGACATCCTGGAATGTGAAGTCAAGTGGGCCTTAGGAAGCATCACTAAGAACAAAGCTAGTGGAGGTGATGGAATTCCAGTTGAGCTATTTCAAATCCTAAAAGATGATGCTGTGAAAGTGCTGCACTAATATGCCAGCAAATTTGGAAAACTCAGCAGTGGCCACAGGACTGGAAAATGTCAGTTTTCATTCCAATACCTAAGAAAGGCAATGCCAAAGAATGCTCAAACAGCCGCACAATTGCACTTATCTCACATGCTAGTAAAATAATGCTCAAAATTTTCCAAGCCAGGCTTCAGCACTACATGAACCGTGAACTTCCAGATGTTCAAGCTGGATTTAGAAAAGGCAGAGGAACCAGAGATCAAATTGACAACATCCACTGGATCACGGAAAAAGCAAGAGAGTTCCAGAAAAATATCTATTTCTGCTTTATTGACTATGCCAAAGCCTTTGACTGTGTGGATCATAATAAACTGTGGAAAATTCTGAAAGAGATGGGAATACCAGACCACCTGATCTGCCTCTTGAGAAACCTGTATGGAGGTCAGGAAGCAACAGTTAGAACTGGACATGGAACAACAGACTGGTTCCAAATAGGAAAAGGAGTACGTCAAGGCTGTATATTGTCACCCTGCTTGTTTAACTTATATGCAGAGTACATCATGAGAAATGCTTGGCTGGAGGAAGCACAAGCTGGAATCAAGATTTCTGGGAGAAATATCAATAACCTCAGATATGCAGATAACACCACCCTTATGGCAGAAAGTGAAGATGAACTAAAGAGCCTCTTGATGAAAGTGAAAGAGGAGAGTGAAAAAGCTGGCTTAAAACTCAACATTCAGAAAACTAAGGTCACGGCATGCGGTCCCGTCACTTCATGGAAAATAGATGGGGAAACAGTGGCTTACTTCATCTTTCTGGGCTCCAAAATCACTGCAGATGGTGATCACAGCCATGAAATTAAAAGATGCTTGCTTCTTGGAAGGAAAGTTATGATCAACCTAGACAGCATATTAAAAAGCAGAGACATTACTTTGCCAACAAAGGTCCATCTAGTCAAGGCTATGGTTTTTCCAGTAGTCATTTATGGATGTGAGAGTTGGACTGTAAAGAAAGCTGAGTGCCAAAGAATTGATGCTTTTGAACTGTGATGTTGGAGAAGACTCTTGAGAGTCCCTTGGACTGCAAGGACATCCAACCAGTCTATCCTAAAGGAACTCAGTCCTGGGTGTTCATTGGAAGGACTGATGTTGAAGCTGAAACTCCAACACTTTGGCCACATGATGTGCAGAGTGAGTCATTGGAAAAGACCCTGATGCTGGGAAAGATTGAGGGCAGGAGGAGAAGGGGACAACAGAGGATAAGATGGTTGGATGGCATCACTGATGCAATGGACATGGGTTTGGGTGGACTCTGGGAGTTGGTGATGGACAGGGAGGCCTGGTATGCTGTGGTTTATGGGGTCACAAAGAGTCAGACACGACTGAGCAACTAAACTGAAACTGAAGCCCTTTTAGGGTTTTTGGCTGGGGCTCTGTAACAAAAAATTAAGAGAAAAGCAAACATGTTTGTTAACATGTACGTTTCATATATACTTACGTGAAATACAGGCAGCAGTAACTCAAAAACATGGCTAGAGCCGAGACTTACAGATTATCTTAAAAAACAATATATTTTTAGAGTAGCAACAAGACATAGGAGAAGAGTTCTAGCTTCAAGGGTGGCAGATTGTGGGACGATAAATACATTAGAAGCTAAGGAAAGATACTAGCTACTCAGTAAATGTTTTGTCAGTCCTCTAGTGCTGTCTTGGGGCTGATAAGTGTCAATAGTTGTTGGTGATTAATATCTGCACAAATTTATGTTCTGCTTTCAGGAAACTAGGGAGAGGGCAGAGAATTTTTCTTGGATCTTCTTCCTCTCAGTTGCCTTCAGCTCAAAATAATCCTTATGCCAAAGGGGAAGATTTTGGGTGGCATATTCTGATATCCCTCTGCAGGTTTTACTGTTAAGTTCTTTTGCTTTGCAATGACCTTTTATGTTCTAACATGGAAATGTGAAGTAAGGCATTGTCAGAAAGGAGTTAGGAATGTTGTTCTCATGAGCTTACTTATCATAGGAAAATATGGATTTATAAATGAAGAATTTACAATAGACACCAAAAAAGTTGGCAGAGGAATCTGGTTGAACAACATGGTGTGGTGCTACATACCTGTCAGAACACCAGGCAGTGTGTCATGTTGTTTTGTGGAAAATGTATATATATAACAATTTCAAGTGAAAAAATTGAAGACAACAGAGTGAAAGCACATAAAACAATGTAACAAAAAAAAACTTAGTGAAAGATTTGAGCTTATTTTCAGTTGTGTAAAATATTCCGTTTTTTTTTTCTTTACAGTTGCTCAAATTTATATTTATATAGGAGGAAGTTCCTCTTTGGGCTATAGTGCTAATCCCAGTTCTTCCTGAGCAAGGTCGTTAAGCAACCTCATTTTATTATTTTCTTTCAGGTTAATACTTAGAATATCAGCATATTCCTTTATTTACAGTTGCTCAAATTTATATTTATATAGGAGGAAATTCCTCTTTGGGCTATAGTGCTAATCCCAGTTCTTCCTGAGCAAGGTCGTTAAGCAATCTCATTTTATTATTTTCTTTCAGGTTAATCCTTAGGATATCAGCATATTCCTTTAAACATAAGGAAGAAAACTTTTAAAGTCAGTGGACCAAAACACAGGCCCTGCCTTCCACATGTCACCAAGGGTGGAGCCCCCAAACTCGTCAGAGAAGAGGGAAGTGAAAAGATGTTAAATACCAAGTCCAGCTCACCTGGTCAACTTGGACATTTGGCTTCTGTCAACATGAAGGCTCTCCTTATTGTGGGGCTTCTCCTCCTTTCTGTTGCTGTCCAGGGCAAGAAATTTCAGAGGTGTGAGCTTGCCAGAACTCTGAAGAAACTTGGATTGGATGGCTATCGAGGAGTCAGCCTGGCAAACTGTAAGTTAACTATTCTTCTTCCTTCCAAATAGTTAGCCAGGTGTGGAACAGATACTAATAGAGGATGAATAATAAGGGATATTGTATGAATGGACTTTTCTTATTTCTTGGCGGGTTTGTACATTTACAATGGTTAAAATACCAATGGTTCCTTTAGAATCAGATGTACTGGGTAAAGGATTGAAGTATAGGAGGGTTAAATTCTATACAATTAGAAGCATGCCAGGTACTGCTATACTCCTCTAGAGCCACTAAATTTGCCAGCTGGCATATGGAAGCAGACTATAAAATGTATTTCAGCACCTGGGATATGTCTGTCAAGCCCTTGGTGTTTGACTCTAGCCATTTCCAGTTTGGACTTGAGCTCTGCAAGCCTGAGTAAGGCAGTAATTTTCTCATTTTTAGTCCCCCTAACATGACACTGGGCAAAGTTTTTATACATTTCATTGAACTCTTAAAACAGGGACAGAAGGAACCTATTTCCCCTCAATCAGTATCTATATAAGGATCCCTGAAATGCAGCCTGAAAGACATTTTATTATTCTACATCCAGTTGATTAATTATTTTTAATTTTCTTCCACAAAATTAAAGATATGTCCTAAGGAAAAGTGACTGTATTTTAGTCCATATTTGTCAATGTCATTACTGTATTTTTCAGACTGAATTCAGACATTTCCCCTCCATAACTATTTATGAATGAATGAGTGGATAGATGGATGGATGTCTTTCCTATTCTATAACTCTTTTCAGGACTCTAATTTGATATCCAAATTCAACTTTAGGTGTCGTAAGAATTTTTTTTTCCTCTCAAAAACTCCTTATTTTTCCAGGTAAAAGTATTTTTCCATTAGCATAAGCAGATACTACTAATTCGGAGAAGGCAGTGGCACCCCACTCCAGTACTCTTGCCTGGAAAATCCCATGGGCGGAGCTTGGTGGGCTGCAGTCCATGGGGTTGCTAAGAGTCAGACATGACTGAGCGACTTCACTTTCACTTTTCACTTTCATGCATTGGAGAAGGAAATGGCAACCCACTCCAGTGTTCTTGCCTGGAGAATCCCAGAGACGGGGGAGCCTGATGGGCTGCCGTCTATAGGGTTGCACAGAGTCGGACATGACTGAAGCGACTTAGCAGCAGCAGCAGCAGCATACTACTAATTGGGCTTCCCAGGTGGTGCAGTGTAAAGAATCCAACTGCTGATGCAGGAGACACAAGAGACATAGATTTAAGACCTGAGTTGAGAAGATCCCCTGGAAGAGGGCATGGCCACCCACTCCAGTATTCTTGTGTGGGAAAATCCCATGGACAGAAGAGCCTGGCAGGCTACAGTCCATGGCGTTGCATAGAGTCGGACATGACTAAAGCGACTTACTTCACACATATGCAGCTAATGACTGAATCCACTCAACTCTGCTGATTTTTCTATTCTAGGCTGAAATTTACGTGAGCGATGGGACCAGGGGAAGGGTAATAGCAATGAAGGAAACATCTATTTTAATATCTTTTAAAATATGTTAGTTGTTTTATTAGTATTAACAAATGTTTTGCTAACAAAAGAATTCTCTTAAGGGCCCTTTAATACAAAAATGTTAAAATATTTTACAAGTAAGATACATCTTTCTACTTATAAAACAAGTTGTTAGTAAAGTAGAATTAAAAAGAACTAATTACGCTGTTAAGTATAAGTTATGTCGTGTTGCTGTTTATTACTAATTTTTTTTCAGGGGTGTGTTTGGCCAGATGGGAAAGCAATTACAACACACGTGCTACAAACTACAATCGTGGAGACAAAAGCACTGATTATGGGATATTTCAAATCAATAGCCGCTGGTGGTGCAATGATGGCAAAACCCCAAAAGCAGTTAACGCCTGTCGTATACCCTGCAGCGGTAAGACAAGATAATGTGGAGTCATGGCACAGGACTCACCTGGTTATACTTGTTGGGTTATCCAAAAAGTTCGTTCAGGTTTTTCTGTAAACATCTTATGGGAAAACTGGAATGATCCTTTAGGTCAAGAGTCAATAGAAATAAAAAGGTCTTGAAGGGCTCATCAGGGACCTTGAAAAATTCCATATTAACTTCCTAAAACTCCTTATTTTGCTCTTCATAATTCCTCAAGTAAAAAATTAAAGAGCTGGTATCATAAAAGATCTGGAGTGACCTATCACTTCATCATAACTGGACATGTTGATGCTTTGTAGAGAACAATGCCATTCCTCCTACTTTCCTTGTTTGTAGAGGTTTAGGGGTAATTTGGTTATAGGGGTTTTTCATTTTTTTTAATCTACACTCCTTTATTGGAAAATGAAAGGATTAGTGGTTAACCAAAGAAGAGAAATATGTGTGGTTTTTTTAAAATATAATTTTTGCTTTTTATTATGAAATGTTTTAATATATGGAAAATTAGAAACATTAGCATAATAAACATCAGTATGCTCATCGTGTACTTTTACAGTTATTTACATTTTATCATATTTACTTCTTTTATGTATATGGGGTTTTTTTTGCTGAGTGATTTTAAACTGATTTAGAAACATTATGACATTTCATTTCTAAATTCTTTGGTTTGCATCTCCAAAAAATACGGTGCCTTTATAAGCATAATCATTCTAACAAGCTAATTTAAGATTTGTTTAATTGGGATGAAATAAATAATCTATTGAGTTCCTTTTAAAGTAGAGATAACATATGAATCTTTAGTGCATAAAATATTGAAAAAATATTGAAAAACTGATAGTTATATTTTTAAATATTCAAAATCCTATAGTCTTTAGAATATTATTTTGTATCCAGTTAATTTATTTTAAAAATATTTTTAAATAATACTTTAAAAATAAAAAATAATATATTTTTTATTTTTTAATAAAGTCTTTATTGAATTTTTGAATATCACTTTTGTTGAATTTGTTAAAATATTGCTTCTATTGTTTCTTATGTTCTGGTTTTTTGGCCATGTTAAGTCTCAGTTGCCAACAGGCAGGATCTTCATTGTGCCAGGCAGGCTTCTCTCCAGTTGGGATGTGCAGGCTTAGCTGCCCTGCAGCATTTGGCATCTTCCTTCCCCCACCAGGGATTGAACCAGCATCCCCTGCACTGGAAGGTGCACTCTTAATCACTGGGCCACCAGGGAGTCCCTCGGTCTATCTCTCAGGGTTAAGCACTTAGGCTGTTTCCATTTTCTCCTTTTATATAAACTGCTATGAAACATTTTGTATACACATCTTTGGGTACATACCATGATTTCTTTAGGATAAATTTCCATTAGGAGAATTGCTAAGTAAAAAACTCCTAGACTGTTTCTGCTTGTTTGTTTTGTTTTTACACTGCCTAGTAAAAAGAAACCCTTGTATCACATTAGTTAATAGCTCCTGAACATCCACTGACTTTGGTAAATGAGAAGCAGAATGTTTTATTTCATACCAAATGGGATGGAATGAAGAAAGAGTTTTCCTCCAAAATTCATACAGATATAAGGACTCTTAAAAAATAATATTAGTTGTTCTTTCCTCAGTATAAGAGAATAAAGCTGACTGAACCTAAACTTAAAATGAAATTTCTATGAAGATTGTTTTCATTTCTCACCACTTCTTTTTCAGCTTTGCTGAAAGATGACATCACTCAAGCTGTAGCATGTGCAAAGAGGGTTGTCAGAGATCCACAAGGCATTAAAGCATGGTATGTTTTTTTCCCCCTTCCAGTTTTATTGAGATGTAATTGACATAGAGCACGGTAAAAGTTTAGGGTGTATAGCATAATGATTTGATTTATATGCATCATGAAATGATTATCACAATAAGTTTAGTAAGCATCCTTTATCTCATATAGATACAAAATTAGAGAAAGAGAAGAAAAAAAAATTTTGTGTGGAATGAAAAGTCTTATTAAAGTTTAATCTCAGCATCCTTTGTATATGTATAACATATATCAATGTTAATTATATTTATCATGTTGTATATTGTACTGTTGTTGTTTAGTTGCTAAGTTGCATCCAACTCTTTAACGACTCCATGGACTGTTGCCTACCAAGCTCCTCTGTCCATGGGATTTCCCAGGCAACAATACTGGAGTAGGTTGTCATTTACTCCTCCAGAGGGTCTTCCCCACCCAGGGATTGAACCCGCATCTCCTGCATTGCAGGCGGATTCTTTACCACTGAGCCACCAGCATAGGCCTGTGGTACATTGCATCCCTACTGTTATAACTACAAGTCTATAGTACCTCCCACTGCCTTTGTCCAGTTCCTTACCTCTCACCCCACCTACAAGCCCCACAGCAGGTAACCACAAATCTGACCACTTTCCTATGAGGTTGTTTGTATGTTTGTGTTTTAAGTATAATGGACCTACAACAGGTGTAGATTAGTCTTTAGGATAAGACTAATCTTATGAGTCTTTAGTTTCTGTTAAGAGCACGGTATGTATTAAACATTAAAGAAGAGGGCTGATTTATCCTGCTGATGTGAGAGAAGTGAGAGAATATTCCAAAGACTACAGTATGCTACTGAAAATTGAAAATTGCAGCTTTAGATTTATGCTAAACAGTGTATTACATAGAAACCATCTATTTTACCTGATTCAGAATCTTTTACTCTTTTACTACTCAGTTTATTTTAGGGAATTTCTAGAGGTTTTGAATTCTCTACACAATACCTTGAAACTATTTTTGGATTTAAGTAAATGTGGAATGCACTTTGCAGTGCTGTTGGGGACTTCACAAGACTCAACATTTGTGTCCAGCATTCTGTGCTATAGTCCAGGCTTGTGGAGATGTGATGTCCCTGTATACGCATCTCCAGTTAATAAATAGCAACAATTGCATCTGTCTGTAGCTTGTATTTCATGTACTGATTAACTATTTTGTTCTTGCAAAGGATTTGAAGTATGTATAACGCAATGAAGATATGTTTCAATCTTACTATCATTTGTTTCATCTTTTTTTACAGGGTGGCATGGAGAAACAAGTGTCAAAACCGAGATCTCAGGAGTTATGTTCAGGGTTGCGGAGTGTAACTGTGGAGTTTTCGTCTTCAGCTCATTTTGTCTCTTTTTCATATTAAGGAAGTAATCGTTGAGTAAAAGATTATACTATCACTCTTTCAAACAAATAATGTTTTTACCGAAGCAGGAGCATATGGTCTTTCTTCTAAGAGGCTGACGTTTACCTCACGTGTTTATTGTTTGATATTAGGCCTACATTTTTCAGCTTGCTAACAGAACTAATGCTGGTGAATATTTGTCTAAAATCTTCATTATCAAATGTATCTCTGATACATTTAGTTCTTCAAAGAGATAACCCAGACTTAATCTTGAATGATATAAGTACTCCCTAATATTCAACAAAATATAACAAAAGAATCTCTCTAAGCAAATTGATCTTAGGCAAAGCCCCACCTGTGTAGGCATGTGAACTCTCATCTGTTCAGTCAAAAAAAGCAGAACGTCAAATGGCCAAAAATGGAAACAGCCCAAATCAATGAATTTTGTTTTCATAACTGTGACATTTGGTTTAAATGTTTTCATAGAAATGTTGCATGAACACAGAATTTTAAAAATAAACTTACAATTTATACATCAACCTATTTTAGCCTTTGTAAAGAACTCATTTATGCATCTTGCTGATCCTGAAGGAATATAAAGAAGGATTAGATGAGCTGTTGATTTTCCTTAGTTTTATTAGCTTAAATTCATCCATTATGACTAAATTCAGAGGCAGATAAGTTTGTAAGCATTGAATTAATTGCTATTAAACCGATGTGAATTTATGCATGTTGTAAAAGAAAAACATTTTCATTAAAAGCTTTGCAATTCATACCTTGTCTTCCTTTGTTTAGAGCCATTTAATGTCTCTGAAGAAATACATATGTGTATATTTGGGAAATAATGATCTGACAATTAGTATTTCCTACATCCTCACCTGTACTGAAACAGTACTGCTAGAGATACTGCTAGAGATACTGCTAGAGAAATCCATAAGCATGCTGATTCTCAATGTTTTAAATTTTTAATCTGTTTTGGCTATGCCACACAGCTTCTGGGACCTTAGTTTCCCACTTCAGTTCAGTTCAGTCACTCAGTCGTGTCTGACTCTTTGCGACCCCATGAACCGCAGCACGCCAGGCCTCCCTGTCCATCACCAACTCCGGGAGTTTACTCAAACTCATGTCCATCAAGTCGGTGATGCCATCCAGCCATCTCATCCTCTATCGTCCCCTTCTCCTCCTGCCCCTAATCCCTCCCAGCATCAGGGTCTTTTCCAATGAGTCAACTCTTCATATGAGGTAGCCAAAATATTGGAGTTTCAGCCTTAGCATCAGTCCTTCCAATGAACACCCAGGACTGATCTCCTTTAGGATGGACTGGTTGGATCTCCTTGCAGTCCAAGGAACTCTCAAGAGTCTTCTCGAACTCCCAAGAGGGCTTGAATTCTTACTCTTAACAGTGAAAGCAAGGAGTCCTAACCATGGAACCACCAAGGAATTCCCCTCACTTTACTTTCATAAACATAAATCTCAAATGGGCCCTCAAGTCAGCCTAATCATCTTAGTCACTTCTCTTCAATCCTTCTGTATTGGTGTCCCCACTCTCCAAAATGACTGTCACTATTTACTTCTCCAATCTTTTCAAACTCCCAGTAAACATGCCCAACCACTGGTATTTGACATGTGCTCTCAGTAGATGACCTGGCCTCATATTACAAAGACAGAACAGAAGCAACTCATACAAAATTTTCCTCTGCTGGCCATCAAAACAGAATTCACATCTTTCCCTGGGCCCACCTTCCCTTCCTTCCCCGTTATTACTAGGATGCAGGGCCTCTGCTCCAGCCAGTGGCAGTGTCTCCACATGCAGTCCATCACCATACTGCCCTGGTAACCTGGCTTATTCCATAGAACTCTCCGGGGGCTCTACAGAACCCTCCAACTACAACATCATTCTCTGCTCCCTTTCCAGTAACACTTCTGGGGTGAGATATCTATGTTAACCCACTCCATGCTCTCACCTCCCTTTGTCTTTTCATCTCTTCTTAATCTGACTGCTGTCCTCACTCAGCTGAAAACGGCTCAAACATGACTCCTCCCAGGATGCACTGGGGCCAGTTCTAGTGATCACCTGATTTCTGTTCAATCTACTTGATCTCTCAGCAGCATTTGACAGAGTGAACCACTTGCTACTTCTGAAAACTTTTTCTTCCTCAGCTCTCCTCCTTTATATTGTGTCATTGATGGCTCCTTCTCAGTCCTTCTTGGCTGACTGTTTCTCTGCTGATTGATTTTTTAAGTGTTGGAGTGTCCCAGGACTCAAACCTGTAACCATTTGATAGACATGTTTTAATTATTCTTTTAGATGAAGTATAACTTTCAAAAGAATAGAGTTTTTCCCACTTTTTAAAGAGATTGAAATAATCTAAATCTTTCCCCCAATTTGTAAGTACAGTACAGCCTTTTATGTTTTCGGAACAGTTTGAGAAACTGGTGCCCATGGCTCCGAATCCTTCAGTGTGTAATTTCTATAGAACCTCGAAACATCATCCATATCAGGAGATAAACACTGACAAAATTAGGACCACCCAGTCATCAGATCTATACAATTTCATCAAGTATCCCACAAATTCTAATTAAAAGGTCTAATTCAGAATCACATTATATTTGGTTGTTACATTTTTTAGTTTCCTTCAATCTAGGTAACTTCTTCATGTTTCCATGACTTTTATGATTTTAACCCATTTGAAGACCTCAACCACCTATGGTGTAAAATGCCTAAGGTTTTTCTGATGTTCCCTGGAGTAGATCAGGTTATGTATCTCTGGCAGGGATGCCACGGACGTGATATTGTCCTCTTCTCATTGTGTCCTTTCAGCTGACATGCAGTTTTGAAATGTTCTGTTACGGGTGATGTTCACATTGATCGTTTGATTAAGGTGATGTCTGTAAGTCACCTCCACTGTGAGGTATTTGGGAGAGGATGAGATACTTTGAGAAATTTTCTTCCTCATCAAAATGTCAATTTTTGCATGCACTTATTATATCAGTATGGACCCCTAGCTTCCTACTTGATTCTAATCATAATGAGTCATAATCCATTGCTATCATTTATTTTTATGTTCTCATTGTCCCTGATTTTTCTCCTTTCAGAGAGACTCTGCAAGCTAGCTTCTGCGTCATCTTGACATGACCTCATCATTCTTTGGGTACTTTTTTGTTTTCTGGCACAAGCTGTCCTAATGCTCACCTTGTTCTTTTTCTGCTTCAGCCTAGAATCAGCTATTTCTCCAAAAGCTCTTAGCCCTCACAGTGGATAATAGTATTTAAAAAAACAATTCTGGGCAGTAGAGTGGAACTGTTCCCATGTCCCATCAAAGGACAGAGCTAGAGGATGTATGTATTTACCTAACATTTATCTACTCAAATTGAGTTCATAGAATACCTCCAATTCCAATCCCATACCACAAGGTTAATGGTAGGGTTTTTTTTTTTTTTTCTTATGTTGATAACTTCCTTGTTATACAGTCAGAAAGCAGGTACCCATTTTCCTAAACATTCTTAAAATGTGTCCTGAGCACATGCACATATTTGATCAGTTTGCCTGTATGTAACCAGTCTCCCAACACTGCCACACAATGGAATAGATGGTCTCCACTCAGGCTTTGATACCCCTCAGGCAGTCAGCTCTTCTTCCACATCGGGACATCTTTACTGCATTTCATCTCTGACATACCATGCTGGGACACTGTTTTTACAGCAAGGAGGGAAGAAAGTTTTTCCTCTTGTTTTATGCCCACATTCCCAATACCTAGAACAGTGCCTGTAACATGATATATGGTCAATAAAAACCAGCTGCTTGAATGAATCTCCCTGATGATTTAGTATATTCCCCTACGCTGGGCATGCTGAGAGTTTTTTACTCTCCAATCTCACATAATTCTAGTACAGCAGCTTCTGTGGCTCCAAGGGTCAGGTCTCAAATCTATGTGACCAGTCCCCTGGAGGACAGCAGAGGGGCCCAACTCAGGTGCCTCCTCAGATTTCAAGATTCTGGGGCCATTTTGATATGAATCAACAGGAAAGAATGTGGGGTTATTCATAACAGGATATCCAGAGGTGTACAAAGAATGAGTCAAGGTAGGGGAGAGAGGCTTGAAGAGTAAGAGCTCAGATGCAGAGATAGGATATATCTAAGAAGCACCAGGACTGATGCATAACAATGGCTGACTGAAGAAACAACCAGAGATTAGCAAAAGTTGGCCTAAGAGAGAAAGCAATTCTTGTTGGAGATTTTGCTGTGTTTTTGATAAATGTCATGTCTTACTTATACCTGTTATTTTAATACAATCAAGTTCCCAAACCAAATTTTCACCCTTATTCAGAGGACAAAGTAAAAATCAATATGAAAGTTTCATCATTTTTAAAAGAAGTTCAATTCCAATGTTGCTTACCTTCACATCAGGATATTATTTGAAACACAGAGTGATATTCCAGATTAAAACTGGGCTTTCATGTGGCACTAATTATAACTGAGCCCTGAGCGTATTTCTTCCATTTGTATTTAGCAGACTTACTTTAAAAAAATTTTTTTTTTAAGTTGCTAAGGAGCATCCCGGAGAAGGCAATGGCACCCCACTCCAGTACTCTTGCCTAGAAAATCCCATGGATGGAGGAGCCTGGTGGACTGCAGTCCATGGGGTCGCTAAGAGTCGGACACGACTGAGCGACTTCACTTTCACTTCTCACTTTCATGCATTGGAGAAGGAAATGGCAACCCACTCCAGTGTTCTTGCCTGGAGAATCCCAGGGGACGGCGGAGCCTGTTGGGCTGCCGTCTATGGGGTTGCACAGAGTCAGACACGACTGAAGCGACTTAGCAGCAGCAGCAGCAAGGGGAATCCCAGGTGGCGCTACTGCTTAAGAAACTGTCTGCCAGTGCAGGAGATGTAAGAGATGCGGGGTCAATCCCTGGATTGGGAAGATCCCCTGGAGGAGAACATGGCAACCCACTCCAGTATTCTTACCCAGAGAACCTCATGGATAGAGAAGCCTGGCAGGCTACAGTCCATAGTGTCGCACAGAGTCAGACATGACTGAAGTGACTTAGCAGGCACAAAGGGAATTATGAAAAGTTATAGTCATGAGTACCCACTCCAGTGTTCTTGCCTGGAGAATCCCAGGGACGGGGGAGCCTGGTGGGCTGCCGTCTATGGGGTCGCACAGAGTTGGACACAACTGAAGCGACTTAGCAGCAGCAGCAGCATAGTCATGAGTTACTAATTATCATTCATAGATAAAATATTTTTCATTTAAATACATGTTTATTATACAAATTAATTTTAAATCATTTAAAATTTTTACGAGGTTATAAATTCTCAATGTTTACAGTCAATACTTCTACAAGATTTTTTTGTAACTCCCCATTTTTCCCTCTTCACATGCAGCTGTTTTCTACTTTTTTAGCTTAATGTTAGGAATTCTAGGCAGCAGGCACCACAACTACTGAACGCCACAGCTGTAACCACTGAAGCCCATGTGCCCTAGAGCCCATGCTCTCCAACAAGAGAAGCCACCGAAATGAGAAGCCTGAGCACAACTAGAGTGTAGTCCCCGCTTGCTGCAACCAGAGAAAGCCCCTGAGCAGCTCCAAGACCCAGCGCAGCCAATGAAGAAATTTAATTAAATTTAAAAACGAATCCTAGGAAGTTCCCTGGTGGCCTGTTAGGTCGGTACTTTCAGTGCCATTGCCTGGATTCAATCCCTGGTCTGGAAACTGAGGTCTCAGAAGCTATGAGATATGACCGAAAAAAGAAAAAATTTATATTTTCTCCCATGGTTTAAAGTGTCAGACTTGTATTGTTCCTGATGCTGCTTCCTACAGTGGAAGTTAAGGATTAAGTTCTATTTCCTCCTTCTGTATCTCATCACACATGGCACCTTTCCCTAAAACCCATCCTTCCAATGTAATTACATATACTTTTTAAGATCAATACTCAGTATTTACATAGCAATGGCACCCCACTCCAGTACTCTTGCTTGGAAAATCCCATGGATGGAGGAGCCTGGTAGGCTGCAGTCCATGGGGTTGCTAAGAGTCGGACACAACTGAGGGACTTCACTTTCACTTTTCACTTTCATGCATTGGAGAAGGAAATGGCAACCCACTCCAGTGTCCTTGCCTGGAGAATCCCAGACACAGGGTAGCCTGGTGGGCTGCCGTCTATGGGATCGCACAGAGTCAGACACGACTGAAGCGACTTAGCAGTAGCAGCAGTAAATACAATTACTTTCTTCTCTTATGCAAGATTTTATTTTCCCTAGAGCCAGTAACTACATAATTGTTATACTAGCTTACCTTTATTTGTATCTATCATTAGTTCAATTCCCAAACTCTAGGTCTCTTTTTTCTTTATTGAGGTATGGCTCATGTACAATACTACTAAGTTTGAGGTGTACGACATAGTGATTCACATTTTTATAGGTTATATTTCATTTAATTATAAAATATTGGGTATATTCCCTGTATGGTACAATATATCCTTGTAACTTATTTATTTTGGACTGTGCTGCATGGCTTGTGAGATCTTAGTTCCCAAAGCAGGGATCAAACACAGGCACCCTGCTGTAGAAGTGATGAGTCCTAGCCACTGGACGGCCAAGGAAGTCTCAGTTTATTTTATATATGCTAGTTTGTACCTCGAAATCCCCACTGCTCTACGTCTTCCATTTAAATCTCCTCTCAGGTCTTCAGAGGCAGTGAGAACTTCATTAGTCTAACCTTGCTCTGAGGTTTTTTTTTTCCATTTCTGTTATATTTTTAATTTCCAACAACTCCTTTTCATTTTTGAATACTCTTTTCTCCTTGTTTTGTGTCATGCTTGCTATTTCTTATTCTGTATATAGTATTAATATATTTACTATATAGTAATAATATGTAATAAATATATTTACTCTATTTTGGATATAGTATGATAAAGGCTTCCCTGGGAGCTCAGCTGGTAAAGAATCCACCTGCAATGCAGGAGACCCTGGTTCGATTCCTGAGTGAGGATGATCCCCTGGAGAAGGGATAGGCCACCCACTGCAGTATTCTTGGGCTTCCTTGGTGGCCTGGATGGTAAAGAATCTGCCTGCAATGTGGAAGACCTGGGTTCAATCCCTGGGTTAGGAAGATCCCCTGGAGGAGGGTATGGCAGCCCACTCCAGTATACTTGCCTGGAGAATCCCCATGGACAGAGGAGCCTAGTGGGCCACAGTCCATGGGGTCAAAGAGTTGGACATGACTGAGCAACTAAGCACAGCACACAGCATATTAATAATAAGAGTGTGATTGATTTTGATTTTAGTTGACTTCTCTGTTTCCTCTAATCTGCCATTTTGCTTGTTTACTTTGGATTATATCTTTCATACTAGAGGAGTTTCTCTGTTATTTGGCAATCCTTGGTTATCTACTTAAATTTATGATTGGGAAACTTTAAAAGTCCTTTGAGGTTCTGAGGGCCTATGTGGATTTGACCATATGTACTTCACTGAAGGATGACCTGGTGGGTTGAGTCAGTTTCACTGAGGCTCCTTAGATCTCTCCTCTTAGACTGGACACATCCCCCAGGGCAGCCTCTCCCTATTCTCTACTAGAAAAAAAAAGGCCTGGTTGCCAGTATTTTAGAGTTAAGTGACAGATGAAGTCTTGGTACTGCCTATTTTCTGTAGGATATTTCTCAGGTCAAGAAGCAACATATAGAACTGGACATGGAACAATGGACTAGTTCAAAATTGGGAAAGGAGTACATCAAGGCTGTATATTGTCACCCTGCTTATTTAACTTATAGGCAGAATACATCATATGAAATGCCAGATTGGATGAAACTCAAGCTGAAATCAAGATTGCAGGGAGATACATCAATAACCTCAGATATGCAGATGATACTACCCTTAAGGCAGAAAGTGAAGAGGAACTAAAGAGTTTCTTGATGAAGGTTAAAGAAGAGAGTGAAAGAGAAGGCTTAAAACTCAACATTCAAAAAACTAAAAACATGGCATCCGGTCTATCACTTCATGGCAAATAGATGGGGAAAAAATGGAAACAGTAACAGACTTTGTTTTCTTGGACTCCAAAATCATTGTGGATGGTGACTGCAGCCACGAATTAAAGATGCTTGCTCCTTGGAAGAACAGCTAGGACAAAGCTAGACAGCATATTAAAAAGCAGAGACAAAACTTTGCTGACAAAGGTACGCCTAGTCAAAGCTATGGTTTTTCCAGTAGTCATGTACAGATGTGAGAGTTGGACCATAAAGAAATCTAAGCACCGAAGAACTGATGCTTTTCAACTGTGGTGCTGGAGAAGACTCTTGAGAGTCCCTTCAACAGCAGGGAAATCAAACCAGTCAATCCTATAGGAAATCAACCCTGAATATTCATTGGAAGGACTGATGCGGAAGCTGAAGCCCAATACTTTGGCCACATGATGCAAAGAACTGACTCACTGGAAAAGACCCTGATGCTGGGAAAGATTGAGGGCAGGAGGAAAAGAGGGCAACAGAGGACGAGATGGTTGGATGGCATCATCGATTCAATGGACAGACGTTTGAGCAAACTCCAGGAAATAGTGAAGGACAGGGAAACCTGGTGTATGCCACCCCATGCCATGGCATAGAGTCAGTCATGACTGAGCGACTGAACAACAAACAACAAAACTTGCCCAGTAGTTAGTACCACAGGAGGGACAAAGGAGGGGAGGTCTGTTGTCACGTTAGGGATCTTAGAATCGAAACTGAGCAGAAGAAGGAAGGAAAGAGATGAAGAAGGCAGTAAATAAATTATAATAAACAATAAAAATAAATAAATTTAAATAAATAATAAATAAAATATAATAAAAAATAAATTATCGATGCAACCATGGAAGTCTGAGACTGCTCAGTTCAGTCGCTCAGTCGTGTCCGACTCTTTGCGACCCCAAGAACTGCAGCACGCCAGGCCTCCCTGTCCATCACCAACTCCTGGAGTTTACTCAAACTGATATCCATTGAGTCGGTGATGCCATCCAACCATCTCATCCTCTGTCGTCCCCTGAGACGCTTGCTGCTGCTGCCAAGTCGCTTCAGTCGCGTCCGACTCTGTGCGACCCCATAGACGGCAGCCCACCAGGCTCCCCGGTCCCTGGATTCTCCAGGCAAGAACACTGGAGTGGGTTGCCATTTCCTTCTCCAATGCATGAAAGTGAAAAGTGAAAGTGAAGTCGCTGAGTTGTGTCCGACTCTTAGCGACCCCATGGACTGCAGCCCACCAGGCTCCTCCGTCCATGGGATTTTCCAAGCAAGAGTACCATTGGAGTGGGGTGCCATTGCCTTCTCCCCTGAGACGGCTAGTTGAACGCAAAGAAAAGTGGTGAGTAGACGAGATTTCATGAACATAATTTCAGAACTGTAATGCTTTGGCGATGGCAATATATCACCTCCAACAGCCAGTTTTTCTGTCATTGCGAAGCCAAGTGGTCTGGGCCGGCGACATGTTGACTGGAAATTCCCGGCTTCCTCTGACACTGGCAACAGGGATTGGTCCAGCGACACCCCACAGCAACGGCCCTGCGCGTGCGCAGTGTAAGAGAGCTTGTCGCGCCTGCGCACAACGTCGCCGCTGCGCCCACTCCAGATCCGACTTCACCGAGAGCGGAGCTGAATGGGTTTCCGGGACGCCGTCAGCGGCGAGGAGTTGGCGCTTCCTAGGCGACCGGAGTCCCGCTGACTCGTCCTCCTTCCACTAGAAACCCTCCTCCTGGGCCCGCGCGGGAGGAGTGGGGTCTCTGAGGGAGCGGCGAGCCCGCCGGCCCCGGTCTCTTTCCCTGGCGGCGGCGGCTTCTACCGTAAGACAATATGTTCAAGAGAATGGCCGAATTTGGGCCTGACTCCGGCGGGAGAGTGAAGGTCAGTGCGCGGCCGGTGCCTCCCCTCACGGACTATCTTTCTAGTCCCGGCTCTTTCTAGCGCGGCCTGGGGAGGGTCAGCTTGTTCCCTCTCGCTCCTTCTTGCCTCAGGCTGAAACCGGGGTTTTTAGGAGGACGGCGACTCAGAGCCCCAAAGGGAAAATCGTGGTTTCATTGGGCCCCAACTTCAGGTGTAACCCCCTTCCTTCCATCCCAGCCAAAATAAACTGACATAATCCTTGGTGCCTGGGGGAGAGATGGACGTCGTCGCCAAGGAAGAAGCCACTTGGAGGGCTGGCAGATCCTGGCTTGGTGTTCATCCGCTGCCAACCCAGGTCACCTGTAAATCGGGGTCGGGGGGGCACCCACCTATTGTGGGATAACAACAGCCGATTCCGTGCTAAGGAAGCACGTGGGTGAATGCTTTATCGGATTCTCTCAGCCCCTATTGCAGCCTTAAAAAGCAATGTTACTCCCAGTATTTACAAGTGTGATAACGATAGAGCTGGCGGATAGAAAAGTTCCGAAGACTTCCCCAAGTTAGTAGTGTTCATAAAGCTTCAAGGCTACGGCCAGGATACTAATTAATCAAGCAAAGAAGATGCCTGGCACATAGGCAACATTAAGTACGTTAGTTTCTTAGTTGGTAATTAAAGTTATAATCGAGCTTAACATGATGTTTGACACCGTGACAAATTTCCCTCCCACTTTAATGTGTTACCTGGCACATTAACTTTTTATGTCATGACTGGCTGGTTCCTGATATAACATTGGTTTTTACCCCCTTCAGATTTTTATTTACCACAGAAAGAAAAATTTTTTCAAAAAGAAACCACCCAATTTTTGCACCAATCTAGTTGCTCTAGGTTTTAAGAATCCTTCTCCATATCATATTGTTCATATAAATTTATGCTGTATATGCAGTTGTCATACACAGTGCTTTAATGTTTCTTATAATGTGAGAGCTCTTTGAAAGTTTCAAAAGCTACTGAAATTAAATGGAAGGGGAAAGAGATGGCCAGGTAAAATTTATAGTAGCAGGAGTTTCATAAACATATTTTCTCTCTGCTTTGGGGCCAGATTTTGGAATGATAAGAAAGTACTACAGAAAGGAGGATTATAAAAAGATTGAAAAATAATAATAAAAAATAAGGGAAAAAAGAGAAAACAGAAAAGAGGATTATAAAATTAGCTTTCAGAGAACTTACAGAGCTTTCTCAATTTGTAATCATGTTAGGTTCTAAAAGTCTTTTTAAGTCCAAAATGAAGTAAGGAGATTAGACTTGTAGTCCTCAAATGCTTTTCCACCAAAAATGGATGTGAGTTAGTCATTTAAAACTTAAAATTAGGGACTTGTTTCTTCTCCTTGCTGATTATCACCTGATCTTGTAAGCACCTTTTTCCAATTTAGATAAATTTCATCCTAGTAGAAAGTCCACTGGCAAATGAAAGCCCTTTAAATATTTTAAGAACTCTACAAGTTCCTGTCAGCACTGGCGCTGTGGAATCTGTTACCTACTCACCTTGTCAGTGCTCCTTTGTGTTTATTCGTTCAGTCCTTAAAGGTGAGGCCCTATCTTTGTGTGCCCCAAAAGTGCACTTGCTGTGAGTTTTTTTTAATTCCCATACAAACTGCTTGCCTTCTGAATTAATTTTAGGCTAATAGGTATTGAATTTATTTGAGGATTACCTAGTCACAATGAAGTCTTTCTCTTTATGACCAACCTACTGTATAGCAGGTGCCACTTTTGCAGCCTGCATAGGAGGGGAGTTTGGGGGAGAATGGATATATGTGTATGTATGGCTGAGTCCCTTTGCTGTTCACCTGAAACTATCACAACATTGTTAATCGGCTATACAATACAGAATAACAAGTTTGAAAAAAAAAAACGAAAGAAAAAGGTTTTCTATTTGTTCAGCGCTCTTCCTCTTCTTATTACTTCTTGATTACATTGGCCCAACACTTTTTACATATGATATATCTTGGTCTTGACCTTCAGGTACATTCCTACTATTCAACAGTTAGTCTCAAATTCATGTGCAACATTCAGCATTTTCTCCTGAAATTTTTTTCTCTCTCCTTTTCATCAGAATCTGCCTTTATAGTTCTAAGATGTGCGCAGAAACATGTACATGTATCACAGAACTGTGCACAAATGTAGCAAACATGCCATCAGTCAAGTGTTTATCAAGCTTGAGTCCTCCAAGTGCCTCTGCCATTATCTGAATTCAAATGTAATATTTAACTTGTTTGTTTAAATCTAATTTTTAAAGTCCCTTCCTAAGCATTATTCTTGAAATTGTGATTTGAATTGCTAGTTGTAGTTTTGGTTTTTCTAATATAGATTAAGCACAAGTAATAAAAAGAAAATGCTTCCCTTATTCTACCAAAAAATTCTCTTCCAAACTGCCTTTAATTGTTGTACTGTGCTTTGGAAAACCCTGCTGTAAGCTGATTAATAAGGACATTACCATCAGGTGATGACAATCAAAGTTAGTGACTATTAATTGCTGGTTGTTCTTTAAAGTTTGTAAATAAAGAAACTTTTCTGTTTCTTTATTAAAAAAAAAGCAAAAATAGAAAGTCTCAAAGTAATATGAATTAAATAGATGTTTTCAAAGTGGGAACATTGTAATTACTGTGATGTTTAGTTCAGTTCAATTCAGTCACTCAGTCCTGTCTGACTCTTTGAGACCCCACGAATTACAGCACACCAGGCCTCCCTGTCCATCACCAACTCCCGGAGTTCACTCAGACTCAAGTCCATTGAGTCCGTGATGCCATCCAGCCATCCATCCTCTGTTGTCCCCTTCTCCTCCTGCCCCCAATCCCTCCCAGCATCAAAGTCTTTTCCAATGAGTCAACTCTTCGCATGAGGTGGCCAAAGTACTGGAGTTTCAGCTTTAGCATGATTCCTTCCAAAGAAATCCCAGGGCTGATCTCCTTCAGAATGGACTGGTTGGATCTCTTTGCAGTCCAAGGGACTCTGAAGAGTCTTCTCCAACACCACAGTTCAAAAGCATCAATTCTTCGGTTCTCAGCTTTCTTCACAGTCCAACTCTCACATCCATACATGACCACAGGAAAAACCATAGCCTTGACTAGACGAACCTTTGTTGGCAAAGTAATGTGCTATCTAGGTTGGTCATAACTTTCCTTCCAAGGAGTAAGTGTCTTTTAATTTCATGCCTGCAGTCACCATCTGCAGTGATTTTGGAGCCCAGAAAAATAAAGTCTGACACTGTTTCCACTATTTCCCCATCTATTTCCCATGAAGTGATGGGACCAGATGAGGCTAATTGTCTGGAATTGATTTTTAAGGGAAATCCATGGTATATGCAAACCTAGGTTGTTAGGCTGCCTGCCATTTCTTTAATCAGGCTTTCAAAGCTTTCCTTCTGTTTATTTGGGTAATGATACATTAATTTATGTTGAAATTGTTTTTCTTTTAGGGTGTTACTATCGTTAAACCAATAGTTTATGGTAATGTTGCTCGATATTTTGGAAAGAAAAGAGAAGAAGATGGGCACACCCATCAGTGGACAGTATATGTAAAACCATATAGAAATGAGGTAAATATTTATTTTTCCTAAAACCTTTTTGAAGCTATGGTTTGTTTTGCTTGAAGATAAATTGTACTATCATTTTATAGTAACTGATAATAAAATTTTCCCATTGTAGGATAACCAGGGTCCTACTGTGTAGTGCATGGAACTCTGCTGAATGTTATTGGGAGGGGAGTTTGAGGAGAATGGGTACATGTATATGTATGGCTGAGTCCTTTCACTGTTCACCTGAAACTGTCATAGTATTGCTAGTCAGCTTTACTGCAGTAGAGAATAAAAAGTTTTTTTTAAAAAAAAGGTAAAAAAAATTGCCCATTGTAGAATGTTACCCCAAAAGTTGAAAGAATAAAGTAAGAGCTGTCATCTTTGTATACTTGTTAGTAGAACTCAGTTTTCCAAAACTGTTTTCTAATTAAAATTAAGTTATGAGCTTCCCTGCTGGCTCAGTGGTTAAGAATTCACCTGCTAATGCAGAGGAGGTGGGTTCAGTCCCTGGGTCAGGAAGATTCCGTGGGAAGGAATTGGCAACCCACTCCAGTATTCTTGCCTAGGAAAGCCCATGGATAGAGGAGCCTGGCAGGCTGTGGTCTGTAGGGTCGCAAAAGAGCTGGACACAACTTAGCGATTAAATAACAACAATGGTAGCAAGAACTGTCCTGTAAACATAGTATACATAGTATGTCTTCTAATCACCACCTCTTAAGGTAGCCTAGTGTATAATCACATGTTTCAGGAATGACAAATTTAAGTTGTAATTTGATAATCAGAGAAGGTGAAAGACAAAACTGCTACATAATCTGGCTGCTGGTAGTTTGGTTTTGTGGCTGAATCTCTAATGCCTGGAATGTAGTCACTACATAGTAGGTATTCAGTAGGTACTGAATGAATAAATATTCCTCTGTTTAAAACCCTTCATTCTGTATGTCAGCTGTTACTGATCCAATATAGTGGAAGCAATAACGCAAGTGAGAATTTATATTATCATTGTAATCATTTGTTACCATCTGGAAACATCTGAAAAAGCATTTAGAGGCATCATGAAGAGATGTTAACTTCTGAAAAGTTGAAAATGGTGCCAAAAACCACAGGATAGATTCATAGCTTGATAATGATAAAGATATCCTGCTTCAAATATTTTTACCACATGTAATCGAGAAGAATTTTGGACTTATACTTTATCAAGGAGAGGGCACATTTTGTGAAGTAATCTAGTAACTATTCAAAATAACTTTATAGAGTCAGTTTTAAGGGTAGTCTTCCCATGTAACCCCACACTGTGTTCAGTCATGTTTAATAAATTAAGAGATGACCAATTTAGAAGTAAACAAAACACAATATGCCACACATTAAACTGCCATGTAGGACCGTTTATAGTGACTCAGCTCAGTGCGTGCATGCTAACTTGATTCTGTCGTGTCCGACTCTTTGCAGCCCTATGGACTGTAGCTGTCCAGGCTCCTCTGTCTGTGGGATTCTTCAGGCAAGAATACCAGAGTGGGTCGCCATGTCCTTCTCCAGGGGATCTTCCGCATAAGGATCGAACCCACATCTCTTATCTCCTGCACTGGCAGGCAGGTTCTTTACCACTAGCGCCACCAGGGACGCCCACATAGAACTCAGTGCAGCCACAATTTAAAGGTGACTAGTTGAATGTAGGCTGCTGGAGCTGAAATTGAGCAAAATACAGCACAGCAAGTAGTAATGCCACCCAAAGTTATCTTAATTTCAAGGGCAAAGAAGATTCTAGTTGACCTTTGATTTCTATGTATCTTTTCTTGGTATATTTCACCAAAAGACTGAATTAAAATGGTGAAACCAATTAAGCTTGATAATGTTTCTTCTTCAGCATTTATACTATCATGTATTAAACAAAATTAAAAGACAAAAAACTTTGAAAGTCCACACAAAAACTTGTGTGTAAATATTCAGTGACATTATTCATAATTGCCCAAATGTCTCCAAACTGATAAGTGAATAAATAAAATATGGTGTATTCATACAGTGAAATATTATTAAGCAATAAAATGAAGTAATGATACATTCTACTACCACATGGAAAAATGTATTTGTTTTTATGGAAAAATCAGAATCGATTTTGGATGTTGTCAGCAGAGATATATCAAACAATACTCAGAGGTACATAAACATAAGATTTGCAACACAAGTGAATAGAGACATATATATTTATATATATGATGAATTATGAAAGAATCTGGCACAAGCTTCCTTTGTTTAAAATAAAAAACAAACCTCCAGGTTGTAATTCATATTTCTTAGGCATTTCTTGTCTATAAAATTAGTACATATGTTCAATATATTTCCCTCCTAATTTTTATATGTAGATGGCAGAACTAATTAATTCTCTGTTTTAGGATATGTCAGCATATGTGAAGAAAATCCAATTTAAATTACATGAAAGCTATGGCAATCCTTTAAGAGGTACAGTAGTTCTGTGATTCATAACATACAAAATATAAAAGAACTAGGGAACTGTATCAGCAATTTAAAATTCCTAATTGTTTTCTTTTTTCTTTCTTTTAGTTGTTACTAAGCCTCCATATGAGATTACTGAAACAGGATGGGGTGAATTTGAAATAATCATCAAAATATTTTTCATTGATCCTAATGAAAGACCTGTGAGTAATGTTACTCTTTGTAGATATAAAATGGATTTTTTTTAGTAATTGTGAAAATGTAATAGTACATTAGACAACATATACAAGCTGTATGTTGACGTTTTTTTATTCAGGTATAGTTTATATAAGTTTTTGTCTTGCTATATCTTGCCATGCATTAATGTTTTTCTTTTTTAAAGTGCCTTTCAAAAATCTTTTATTTTCTAAGTATAAAAAGAAGGAATACAATACAAACAGTTATTTGAAAGAAATCATGGAAATTATATGATTACTACAGCAAAAAAATGTCTAAAATTCATTAGTATTTTTTGGTTATTAGTAATAAACAAATTGAGTCCATACAGTCTCTGAAATGGGAGTGTCCAGTTTTTTTAGTTAAAAACCCTAGAATGCCTTTTTACTTTTCATACTGTCATCAGTACTAGCAGCTTTATCTTATTCAAGATTCCTTATTATAACTACTGACTTTTTCATCATTTGCTCTCTTCTTCCGATTGTTGCTAGCTAATGTAAAAAGTCCCAAAAGTTTTCACTTTTAGCCCTCAGCAACTTGGTGAGGTTGGTGAGATCCTTTTTTTTAGAGATGAGGATACTAAGGCTCAGAGATAAAGTCTTGTGCTCAAAAATACAGTTAATTGTGGTAGAGCTAGTTTTTGAACCTGTATATTTGCATTCAGATGTCATACTCTTTCCTTTACTCTTTTGACTAAAACCACTAAGCCTGTTGTATTGTTAAACACAAAGAGTTACAACTCAGGCTATTTCATTGCACATTTGTATGGTCAGTGTTTAACTCCACTTTCAGGGTTTTAACATTCATCATCATCAATTTTCTTCTTGACAGATTGAGTTCATTCCTTCAGCACCAAACATTTACACTTTAATTATCTGATTACATTTGTAAAACTGTGCTTGTAAAGGAGTTGAATAGCACCTGGGCCAGTGATAGAATTAGTTCCTAACTAACTATGCCAGAAGTGCCTGAGGTATTTTTTTAGAAGTTCAGACACCTAGTCCCCATTCTCTGGATGGTGATCCATAGGTTTGGAGAGAGGCCAGCACCCCCAGGTAATTTTGATGCACAGTAAGATTTAGGACCAGTTGACGTAGACCACTCCAGAGAAGTTTCCTTTAGCCCCTCCAGCATAGTAAGAAAAGAAGACTAGCTTCCATCATGAAGTGAAACATCCTGTTCAGATTTGGAGAAGTTCTGGTTTTCAGAAAGTTCTACTTTAAATTAAGCTTCCTTGAACTTTTTCCTGATAACTATTCATAGATTAGTTTGTTTTTATTTTTCTCCTGAAGAGCCATCTAAATGGTTAGTTAAATATCTTCCATGTGGTAATGTTTTGGCATCTCCTACCAGTCTTGTCTTTCTGAGATACTCTCACAGATGCTCTATTTGGCAAAAAATTATTAAATATATTTGCAAGATACTTCTCAGAGGGCAGGATACAAAGATCAGACACTACCTATCCTTGATCAAAATAGTCTATTTGGGAATATAGAGCACAGAATATGGCAGATACTGAGATAGGGGAGAGGGAGAAATTGTTAATGTTATTAGAGCTGAGGTTCTTGTTAACTTTGTAAGGTTGCTTTGAATTCATTTTATTTTGAAAATGTGCTGCTTTACCTGTCTGCCGCCTCATCTGTCTCCCCCATCTCACCTCCCTGTCCCTCCTTGGAAAATACATCTCTGAAAGAAATCATTATATCATGTAACCTCATTATGAGACAGTCCTCAAAGTCTACTCTTGGGAAGGGAAGGTAATACATTCTTTTGCACTTCTGCAGTGATTGATGTATTGATAGGTTTTCATGTAGATCTACATGAACCTGAATATTATCCACTCCAAACTATTCTCGTGTTCTTTCAGTGTAATGAAACTATTATAGTTTTTCAGTTGACTCTTATAGAAAATAAGTCATATGAAGATTTATTTAAATTATAAAAGAAAGACATGGGTAACTTGTGATTTGCTTCCATTATCTGGTAAGCTATTACAGGTCAAGCCACTATGTAAAAGGAATGATTGTTTGTAAAAGTAAAATACTAATATTGGAGTTTTATTCCTAGAAATATTGCCAGCAGGTATAGGCATTTTCATTGCTCTAAGAATCTTCAAGCATCAGTGTTAATTAGAGACATATGTCTTGAAATTTTTCATTGTCTGTATCTGCATGCTGCTAAGTTGCTTCAGTCGTGCCCGACTCTGTGTGACCCCATAGACAGCAGCCCACCAGGTTCCCCCGTCCCTGGGATTCTCCAGGCAAGAACACTGGAGTGGGTTGCCATTTCCTTCTCCAATGCATGAAAGTGAAAAGTGAAGTCGCTCAGTCATATCCGACTCTTCACAACACCATGGACTGCAGCCTACCAGGCTCCTCCGTCCATGGGATTTTCCAGGCAAGAGTACTGGAGTGGGGTGCCATCGCCTTCTCCGTGGTATCTGCATGAATGCCTTGCAAAATCTGAATAAGTTTGGGAAAGGACAGTTTTATGATGTAGTTTTCAATACTGCTCAAATTATAAAACACATAATATATAGTTTTTAAAAAGATTAAAAAATAAAATGTGCAAGCTTCCTGTATTAGGTTTCTATGGCTGCCATAACAGTATCACAAACTGAATGGGTGAAAACAACCGTTTATTCTCTTGGTTCTGGAGACTAGAAGTCCAGTTTGAAAGTGTTGGCCATGCTCTCTCCAAAGCCTCTAGGGGAGGATCTTTTCTTGCCTCCTCTAATTTGTGGTAGCCCCAGGCGTTCCTTGGCTGTGGCAGCATAACTCCAGTCTCTGCCTCCACTGTCACATGGCTGTCTCTCCCTCCCCATCTCTGCGTCTCTTCCCTTTTTATGAGGATATCAGTCATATTGGGCTAGGGGGCGCCCCCCGCCCCCCACTGTGACTTCATCTTAACTTGATACATCTACGAAGACTCTGTTTGCAAATATGGTCACATTCACAGGTACTGAGGATAAGTATAGATTCTTCACTATCTTTGGGGGGATATAATTTAACCCCATAACATAGAAGTTACCCCATTTCTGACCCCTTCTTCAGGAAAATGACAGTTACTGTTTTCAGTTCCTCTAGGAATTAACTCCCTTGTATCTGATGTATTTAAATCCCTAAGTTTGGATTTTTCAATTTTAGATAGTGCCTCCCAGCTCCTGAGGATGACACATGATCCTTTATCTTCATATTTCTTTCTTTTTTTCATTTTGCTGGAGGAATTTCTTCAGAAAGGATGCTTAAGAAATAAATTTTCAGAGTAAATGCTCTCTAAAAATATCTTTATTTTTACTTCATACTTGATTGATTGGGTGAAGAATTCTAGGATCCACAGGAGGATATGCTATCTTGTCTGTAAGTAAAAGGAGAAGAAGGAAGATTAACCAACCCAGCCACCCAAAGCATTCTTGATTTCTACACCTGCCATCTTTGAGCTTCCAGTCTCTCTTGGGCTCCACTGGGGCCACCGTCTCTCACCTCTGATGTAGTTTTCTTCCCTAAGTTTTTTGGTTATGGATTTCCCTATTATGGTTTATTTATTGTTGTAGTCTCATCTGCTTTCTGTCATCCTAGAAATTGTCAAATTATCTTTAAATATGATGCCTGCTTTTTATGATGATTTTAGCTGACTTTTTGGGAAAATTCTTCAAGTCCTCTCAGTTGCTTCTCCAACTTCAGCATGAACCCTTGATGTTTTACCTGCTAGAATTTGTTTTGTTCAAATAATCATACCTTGTGCTGCAAAGCTTTTCCATTGATGTCTTATTATATGTTTCCAAGTATTTTGAAGAGAGGTTGCTCTTGCCGAAGTGAATTATCAGTGGCTAACTTTTCGTTTATTATGCTACTTATGTTATAATCTTATAATTAATATTACACCAGAGAAATTAACTTGTCCTCTAAAACTTGAGTATTTTAGTATTGATCGTTCCTTTTGAAATCAAATCTTTTTTCTTCACAGTGAATTTGTAAACCTTATCTGTCACAGTTAAGCAAATTTCATATGTATAAGTAAAAGACTTTTTGTCTTAGTGATTTCCCAGTTTAATTTGCATAGCTGTATCTTGTATTGTTTTTATATATAGTCACTCTCTGGAATGGTTTGTAGCCAGTCTTTACTTACCCTCTTTGTAGCATACATATTGAATAGATAATGGATAGATGTTAATACCTAATAGGAAAATAAAAGTACAGTCAGAGTTTGGATGATCTGCCACTGTAAGTTGTAGTTGTGACAGGATCCTGAATTTGATAGGTTTACTGCTTTACTTTAGTAGTTATTTCTGTAACTGTAAATCAGTTAGAGAAAGGATAATCTCACATGATGATGATAAAAACCATCCACGGATGTCGTATCTGTTTTTGTTTCACAGGTAACACTGTATCATTTATTAAAGCTGTTTCAGTCAGACACCAATGCAATGCTGGGGAAAAAAACAGTGGTTTCAGAGTTTTATGATGAAATGGTAAGATTTTATAATGAGAGTTTTTAAAGCATTTTCAATTTGTAGATTTTGAAGTTACAGGGCTTTTTTTTTCCATTCTGTCCCATTAGATATTTCAAGACCCAACAGCAATGATGCAACAATTATTGACAACATCTCGTCAGCTTACCTTAGGAGCCTATAAGCATGAAACAGAATGTAAGTGCCATGAGTTTATAATTAATCTTGAGTGATAATACTTTGGAAGGAATGATGCTAAAGCTGAAACTCCAGTACTTTGGCCACCTCATGCGAAGAGTTGACTCATTGGAAAAGACTCTGATGCTGGGAGGGATTGGGGGCAGGAGGAGAAGGGGATGACAGAGGATGAGATGGCTAGATGGCATCACCAACTCGATGGACGTGAGTTTGGGTGAACTCTGGGAGTTGGTGATGGACAGGGAGGCCTGGCGTGCTGCGATTCATGGGGTCACAAAGAGTTGGACACACTGAGCGATTGAACTGAACTGAAAAATGTATTCAGTGATGGTGAAAGGATTGTATGATAAGTGACTATTAAATTTTTTTATTATGTATAGGTAAAATTTTTAGGAGGAAACAAAATATGTATTACTAAAGAACAAATAAGAAGGATGTTTTAAATAGTTCTCAGAATAGGCCAACTTTCAAAAAGGTAAAAGACAGCTGCTCACACACTCTGAAATATTGTTTGTCTTTTATTCACTAATTCCATTTAAGTGTAGCTTGTCATTAATCTCGCTTAACCTATCACTCAATCATTTTCTGTATGTACTAGTCTTTGCTAACGATTGGTGTGAAGAACCTTGCAGAACATTATACTTTAGTGTACTGTGGTTAGCGTCTCTTTCTCTCTACACAGCATTTCATGCAGCTGTATCAATCATTTGCATTTGTCATTCAAGATGAAACCTGTTTACCAACCCCATGTTGACATTTATTCAGGTGTTCCTTTGATCTTTCATTTATTTGTTTCCAATATATATTGAGCATCTGTACTATGCCAAGCATTGTTCTAGGTTCAGAAGATAAAGCAGTGTCTAAACCAGACAAAAGCCCTATCCTCATGGAGCTTACATTCTAGTGGAAGGAAGAGAAATATTCAATAAATAGAACAATAAAACATTAGGTAGTGATTGGATGGCATGGAGAAACCTAGAGCAGGTGAGGGAGTGCTTCTGGTGCAAGGAGATTGTTAGAGTTTTAAGTATCAGGTCAGAGAATGCTTCCTGAAATTGTGGCATTCGAGCAAATAACAAAAGGAGTGGGGAAATGAGCCATGCAGCTGCATGAGGGAGGGATGTTATGTGTAGAGAGGCAGCAAGGGCAGGAGCCCTGAGGTAAGAGCAGGCTTGGCGTATCCAAGGAACAACAGAAAAGCCAGTGTGACTGGAGTAGAGGGAACACGGAGTGGGAGACGAGGCCAAAGAAGTAAGTTAATAGAGGACCAGGTCAAACAGGGTCTTAGGGGTAACTTATAAGGACTTTAGATTTTTAAACGGAAGGAGATGTGAAGTTTTTTTGTGGGTTTTGAGCAGCAGAGTGACATTATAAGAGTAACATTTACAAAAGGTCAATCACCCTGGTTGCTATGTTGAGTGTAGACTATAAAGCAGAAAGAGTAGAAGCAGAGTAGTTAGGAGGTTGTTGCAATTGTCCAGATGTGATAGAGTTGTGAGTAGTACCAATGGGACAGCAATGGAGGTTCTGTTTTAAAGATACATACAATAGGATTGCTGATGGTTTAGTAAGATGTGAGAGAAGGAGGTGTGTTAATACAAAGCATGACTCTTAAGGTTTGGAGCCCAAAGAAGGAAACAAACAAACAAAAAATTATTGTTGCTTTTCATAGAGATAGGAAGTCTGGGAGGGGCAGCTTTGAGGGGAACGATTAGGAGTAAGTTTGGACATGATGGGTGTGAAATGCCTGTAAGACATTTAAGTGGAGATGTTGAGAAGGGAATTGTACTCAAAGTCTGGTATTCAAGGAAGGGTCTGGGCATATAGGTGGATTTATAAATTGTGAGGCCATATGGTATCATCAATAGGGTAAGTGAAGATAAACAGAGGTTCAAGGACTGAGCCCTAGGCTTTCCCAAAATTTAGAGATTAAGGAGATGAACGGCTAAGGAAATTAGTTAAAAAAAAAAAGATAAACATGAGTGTGGAGGGAGTAAAGCTAGGTGCACATAATACCCTAGAGCCAAGTGAAGAAGGTTCATCAGGAAGTAGTTGTTAGCTGTGTACCTCTTATACACCAAGTAAGATAAGAGCCAAGAAATAGGCGATGGCAACGTGAAATTCCTTTTCACGGACCTCAGCGGGGCAGTTGAAGGAGAATAGTAAGGACAGAACATCAGTTGAAGTGGATCCAGAGAGAATGAGATGAGACACTGGAGACAGGTGCTATGGATAAGCCTGTCTTAGAGTTTGACCTGTAAAGGGAAAGTAGCTCTTGAAGCAGTAGGAACAGCAGGATTTGGGGTCCAGAGGCCAGTGTTTTCCGGGGGAAGTAGACCAGTAAGTGTAGGTGTAGGCTGAAAGAAGTGATCCAGTGCTGGGGAAAGAGATGGCTGTTTAACCATTAATGGTTATAGGAGTGTTTTGTTTGTGTTTTCATGAAACCCATGACTGGGAGTTAAATGATCTGAATACTGATTAAAATTGCCACTTGGTAGTCGTTATGGCAACCCACTCCAGTGTTCTTGCCTGGAGAATCCCAGAGACGGGGAAGCCTGGGCTGCCGTCTATGGGGTCGCAGAGTCGGACACGACTGAAGCGACTTAGCAGCAGCAGCAGCAGCAGCAGCAGCAGCAGTCATTTAAAATTTCAAATCACACTCATTAAAAGGATTTATGCTTCATTTTCTACATCTGAAAATATGGCCTACTTTTTTGTGAACATAAAACAGAAATGTATATGATCACTTCGAAAAGGTAAAAAGCACAGTAATATGCTGTTTTAATTTGTTAATGGTCATTTTCTCTTCATTATAAATCTTTCTCCCATTTCATATTCATAGAGGAAAATTCTCTTTTAAAATTCAAGTGCCTGCATTTCCGTGTTTTCAACAAGACTAATATCATTAATTCATATGTGTGTAACGGTAAAAACAAATGTGTTTTATAAAAAGACTTTTCCACAAACTACTTTTGCTATATTAAAGCTTATATGTGGAGCTTTATAACCTTGGAAAGTTTCTTTTTTTAATTTATTTAGTTTATTTTTTCAAGGTGGGTGGGTGGCTGACATTATCACCGCTCACCCTGAACGCTTGCTTCGCCAACTGGCGTGCCCTGAAACCCCCCAGGCATGATCCACTCCAACCCCCATCTCCCTGCACGCCTGGCTTTTGTGCAGAGCCCCTGACTCGCGCACATGTTAGACTCCTTGGTCCATGTTTCAAATTTATTTTTGGCTGCACTGGGTCTTTGTTGCTGCAGGAAGTCCTTCTCTAATTCCAGCAAGTGGAGGTTACTTTTCATTGCAGTGCATGGACTTCCCATTGCAGTGACTTCTCTTGTTGGGGAGCAGAGGCTGTAGAGCACAGCCTCAGTAGCTGTGGAGCATGTGCTTAGTTGCCCCACTGCATGTGGACTCTTCCCATACTAGGGGTCTACATGTGTCCCCTGCATCGGCAGCTGAATTAACCACTGGGCCACCAGGGAAGCCCCAACCTTGGGCAGTTTTTATTAGTAAACTGCACTTTTTGTATTATCTTGAGGTTATTTTCTTTTTTTTTAAATACAAATTTATTTATTTTAATTGGAGGCTAATTACAATATTGTATTGGTTTTGCCATACATCAACATGAATCCACCACAGGTGTACACGTGTTCCCCATCCTGAAACCCCTCCCACCTCCCTCCCCGTACCATCCCTCTGGGTCATCCCAGTGCACCAGCCCCAAGCATCCTGTATCCTGCATCGAACCTGGACTGGCGATTCGTTTCATATATGATATTATACATGTTTCAGTGCCATTTTCCCAAATCATCCCACCCTCTCCCTCTTCCACAGAGTCCAAAAGACTGTTCTATACATCTGTGTCTCTTTTGCTGTCTCGCATACAGGGTTATTGTTACCATCTTTCTAAATTCCATATATATGTGTTAGTATAGTGTATTGGTGTTTTTCTTTCTGCCTTCACTCTGTATTATAGGCTCCAGTTTCATCCACCTCATCAGAACTGATTCAAATGTATTCTTTTTAATGGCTGAATAATACTCCATTGTGTATATGTACCACAGCTTTCTTATCCATTCATCTGCTGATGGACATCTAGGTTGCTTCCATGTCCTGGCTATTACAAACAGTGCTGTGATGAACATTGGGGTACATGTGTCTCTTTCAATTCTGGTTTCCTTGGTGTGTATGCCCAGTAGTGGGATTGCTGGGTCATAAGGCAGTTCTATTTCCAGTTTTTTAAGGAATCTCCACACTCTTCTCCATAGTGGCTGTACTAGTTTGCATTCCCACCAACAGTGTAGGAGGGTTCCCTTTTCTTCACACCCTCTCCAGCATTTATTGCTTGTAGACTTTTGGATAGCAGCCATTCTGACTGGCGTGAAATGGTACCTCATTGTGGTTTTGATTTGCATTTCTCTCATAATGAGTGATGTTGAGCATCTTTTCATGTGTTTGTTAGCCATCTGTATGTCTTCTTTGGAGAAATGTCTATTTAGTTCTTTGGCCCATTTTTTGATTGGGTCATTTATTTTTCTGGAATTGAGCTGCAGGAGTTGCTTGTATATTTTTGAGATTAGTTGTTTGTCAGTTGCTTCATTTGCTATTATTTTCTCCCATTCTGAAGGCTGTCTTTTCACCTATCTTGAGGTTATTTTCTTAACAGCATCAAGTCTATAAGGAATAAAAAGATAATTCTGTAAATGGTATTGGCACAGTTGATAACTTTTGAGAAGAAAACTTAATTTAGATCATTGCTTCATGGCACTTAATCAATTCCATTTTAATTAATGGTAGTTAATTGTTTTTTGAGTTTTTTTTCCATACCATATGCATATGGCCAAGCAAGGATCACACCCGTGCCCCTTGTATTGGAAGTGCAGAGTCTTAACAATTGGACCACCAAGGAAGTCCCTAAATTTTTTTTTATATCAATTAACCTGTTTAAAAAATTAGAGAAATGACTGTCTATCCTGGCTATGGAAGACTTTGTAAATTTGAAGTGTTAGAAGAAATTACATTGAAAGACAAAAAGATTTTTTTGCAAAAGATATGTAACTTATGCATTTCAAAAGGGCAAAAAAACAAAAAATAGATTTTTGGAAAATATGACAAAGGATTAAAAGCTGTAAAACTCTAAAATAAAAATAGAATATAGTTTTAAACTTCAGATTATAAATGGACAACGGAGTGGACAGACAGAAGAAAGATGGTTAGTAAATAAAAAGTAAAATATTTGACCCTGCTAGTAATTTTTAAAATGCAAACCAGTAATAATGGATGGCTATATTTGTATCAAATATGCAAAAGAAATCTATCATAGTTGTACCTAGTAAGGATGTGGTGAACACTGTTCTCATGAATTGTTTATGTGAATAGGCCTTTTAGGAAAGCAATTTGGTAATATTAATCAAAGGTGTAAAAAAAGATAGATGCACTTTTACCAGTTTGAGAACATTATACTCAATATTTGGTAATAATATCAGATTTGTTGAGTACTTACCATTTATACTTTTCTAATCTGTACATGTATAAGCTCATTTATATCTATAATAACTTTTTTAGGTAATCCGTTTAGAAAAGGAAACTGAGGCACACATTGGTAAGAAACTTGCCCAATTAATATGAGTTAGTGGTACAGCCCAGTCTCCTAGGCAGTCCTCAGAACTTAGGGTCTAAAAGCATTGTAGATAAGAGTAATAGGATAGAGGTTGCTCATTATAAAGCACATTAAAAGTTTATAAATATATTTGCGAAGAGTTGACTCATTGGAAAAGACTCTGATGCTGGGAGGGATTGGGGACAGGAGGAGAAGGGGACGACAGAGGATGAGATGGCTGGATGGCATCACTGACTCAATGGATGTGAGTCTGGGTGAACTCTGGGAGTTGGTGATGGACAGGGAGGCCTGGTGTGCTACGACTCATGGGGTCGCAAAGACTTGGACACGACTAAGCAACTGAACTGAACTGAAACCTGCAGAAATTGACTTAAGCACTAATGGTCTAGCTTTTAATAGAAGTTGCTTCTACAAGGAATGACTAAACTGATATTGGATACTTAATAGAGCTTACATGTACTAGATAAGTGCTTTACATTTCTAAAGTGAAGTGAAAGTTGCTCAGTCATGTCTGACTCTGCAACCTCATGGACTATATAGTCCATGCAATTCTCCAGGCCAGAATAATGGAGTGGGTAGCCTTTCCCTTCTCCAGGGGATCTTCCCAACCTAGGGATTGAATCCAGGTCTCCTCCATTGCAAGCAGATTCTTTACCAGCTGAGCCACAAAGGAAGACCTTAGGAATTCCCTTGATAGCCCTCAGAGAGAGGTACTACTGTTAACCCCATTTTGCATAGAGAGTTTTGATCTTGCCCCAAATCACTCAGCAGAGCCAGGATTTAAACCCACACGGAGTCTGTGCTGTTAACCAATAAGTTGTTTCTCTTTGTAAAAAGCCTGTGCTTCTAACTGGTGCATTACATTTGCTTTGCAAAACTAATAATTCTTCTTTGGATTAGTTTACTGTAAATTGAGGCTTCATTTGGAATTTAAAATAGAAATTTTATATATATTTATATATGCTATAGCCCATGGAATTTCAAAGAGTTGGACACGACTGAACACACACACACACGTACATACATACGCACACGTGTACATACATACATACACACACGGACACACATATATGCACATGTATATCTTAAATGTATGTGTAAACATTTAATATATAGGAAGCAGAAAACTAGAACAGGCTAAAACAAGTTTTTAAATGTTTTCTTCTAGGATCTCCTCATTAATTAACCCATTTCTCCAATATATGGTACCCTTGGCAGTTTTACGATTTGTCACAAATACAGTATGGTGACTAAATCAAAGAACAAAGATCTATATCTATAATGAATGCTGTCCTCTAACAGATGAGTTAAATTAAGTCTTCCTGACTAGATTTAAAACTACCTGTTACTGTCATAAAGTCCTTGTTGTTTCCCAAATCTTTCTGTACTGTTTCCAAAGCCTGCTGTATCCCACTTCATCTAATTCTTATTTTATTCTTTAAAACTCAGTTCAGATTTTACTTCTGCCAAGAAGCATTCCTTGATACACACACACACACACACACACACACACACACACACACACACACACACACACACACACACACACACACACACACACGTACTCTTTCCCCTTGTTAATGAATCCTGTCTGCTTTATAGCTCCCTAATTACCTCATGACACTGTAATGCATTTTCTTTCTTGTCTATTTCCTACGTCTGTGTCCCAGCCTCTGTCAATGTGCCTTTTACTCTGCTGTTGTTTAGTCGCTCGGTCGTGTCCAACTCTTTGTGGTTCCATGGACTTTAGCCCGCCAGGCTTCTCTGGAAATCCATGTATGTGCTCAGTCACTTCAGTTGTGTCTGATTCTTTGCAGTCCCATGGACTAGCCCACCAGGTTTTTCTGTCCACACGGGTTCTCTAGACAGGAATACTAGAGTGAATTGCCATGCCCTCCCCAGAGGATCTTCCCAACACAGGGATAGAACCCAGATCTCCCTCATTGCAGGCAGATTCTTTGCCGTCTGAGCCACCAGGGAAGCTCAGAAGTCCATGGGATTTCACAGGCAAGAATATTGGAGTGGATTGCCATTTCCTTCTCGAAGGGATCTTCCCAGTCCAGGGATTGAACCTACCTGTCTTACATCTGCTGCATTGCAGACAGAGCCTTTACCATTGAGCCACCAGGAAAGCTTGCTTTCACTCTGTGTATGTCTTTTAATTGATATGAAGAGAGAAGGGGAGCAAGGGGGTAAAAATTTCTGCATTGTCAACCAAGTCTAAAGACAAGCCATGAAAAGAAATATTGTACTTCTATTACAGATGACTTGTTTCTTTTGTATATAAAGAGCTCCTGCACATCATTTTAAAAGGCCAATAACCAGTAATTAAAAAGCTTCAGAGCAAAAGAAACCAACCACAAAATTAAAAGGAAACCTACTGAATGGGAGAAAATATTTGCAAATCATGTATCTGATAAAGAGTTAATTTCCAAAATATATACAGAACTCATACAGCTCAATGACCAAACAAAGCATACAATTCAGTTAAAACTGGACAGAAGAGCTAAATAGATATTTTTTCAAAGAAGACATGCAGATGGCTAACAGATATCAAAAATACGTTCAATATCACTTATCATCCGGGAAATGCAAATCAAAACCACAAAGTATTATTTGATGCCTGTTAGAATGGCTGATCGGAGAAGACACTGGCACCCCACTCCAGTACTCTTGCCTGGAAAATCCATGGACGGAGGAGCCTGGTAGGCTGCAGTCCATGGGGTCGAGAAGAGTCAGACACCACTGAGCGACTTCACTTTCACTTTTCACTTTCATGCATTGGAGAAGGAAATGGCAACCCACTCCAGTGTTCTTGCCTGGAGAATCCCAGGGACGGGGGAGCCTGGTGGGCTGCCGTCTGTGGGGTCACACAGAGTTGAACATGACTGAAACGACTTAGCAGCAGCAGCAGAATGGCTGATATCAAGAAGACTAGAAATAACAAGTGTTGGCAAGGATGTGGAGAAAAGAAAACCATTACTCAATGTTGACTGGTGTAGCCACTATGGAAAACAGTGTGGAGTTTTGTCAAAAAAATAAAAGTAGAACTACCATATGATCCATCAATTCCACTCCTGGATATGGCTCTGAAGGAAAACAAAAACACTAACTTGAAAAGATAATATACACCCCATTTTCATTACAGCTGCTGCTGCTGCTGCTAAGTCACTGCAGTTGTGTCTGACTCTCTGTGACCCCAGAGACGGCACCCCACCAGGCTCCACCATCCTTGGGATTCTCCAGGCAAGAATACTGGAGTGGGTTGCCATTTCCTTCTCCAATGAATGAAAGTGAAAAGTGAAAGTGAAGTCGCTCAGTCATGTCTGACTCCTAGCAACCCCATGGACTGCAGCCCACCAGGCTTCTAGGTCCATGGGATTCTCCAGGCAAGAGTACTGGAGTGGGTTGACATTGCCTTCTCTGGTTCATTTCAGCATTATTTACAATAACCAAGATAGGAAAACAACGTAAGTGTCCATCAATAGACGACTGGATAAAGAAGTGTTTTTTATACACACACATACATACATACATATGTACACATGCACACACAAACATAATGGAATAATATTCAGCCATTAAAAAGAAATCTTTCCATTTGTATCAACATGGATGGACCACAAGGGCATTATGCTAAGTGAAATGAATCAGAAAAAAACAAATACAGTGTAATCTTATTTATGTGTAGACGCTTAAAAACAAAAGCTCAAAAATAACAGAGAACAGATTAGTGGTTGCCAGAGGTTGGGGTTGTGGCAGGCGTGGCCAAAAAGGTGCAAACTTCTAGTTATAAATAAGAGGTGATATGATTTACAGGATAGTGACTATAGTTAATAATATTATATTGCATGTTTGAGAGTTGCTGAGAGTAGATTTTAAAATTTGTCCTTACAAGAAAAAAATTCATAACTATATATGGTTCAGTTCAGTTCAGTCGCTCAGTCGTGTCCGACTCCCCGAGACCCCATGAACTGCAGCACACCAGGCCTCCCTGTCCATCACCAACTCCCAGAGTCCACCCAAACCCATGTCAACTGAGTCGGTGATGCCATCCAGCCATCTCTTCCTCTGTCTTCCCCTTCTCCTTCTGCCCTCAATCTTTCCCAGCATCAGGGTCTTTTCAAATGAGTCATTTCTTTGCATCAGGTGGCCAAAATGTTGGAGTTTCAGCTTTAGCATCAGGCCTTCCAACGAACACCCAGGGCTGATCTCCTTCAGAATGGACTGGTTGGATCTCCTTGCAGTCCAAGGGACTCTCAAGAGTCTTCTCCAACACCACAGTTCAAAAGCATCAATTCTTCAACGCTCAGCTTTCTTTATAGTCCAACTCTCACATCCAAACATGACCACTGGAAAAACCATAGCCTTGACTAGACGGACCTTTGTTGACAAAGTAATGTCTCTGCTTTTCAATATGCTATCTATGTTGATCATAGCTTTTCTTCCAAGGAGTGAGCGTCTTTTAATTTCATGGCTGTGGTCACCATCTGCAGTGATTTTGGAGCCCAAAAAAATAAAGTCTGACACTGTTTCCACTGTTTCCCCATCTATTTCCCATGAAGTGATGGGACCAGATGCCATGATCTTCGTTTTCTGAATGTTGAGCTTTAAGCCAACTTTTTCACTCTCCTCTTTCACTTTCATCAAGAGGCTCATCTTCACTTTTGGCCATAAGGGTGATGTCATCTGCATATCTGAGGTTATTGATATTTCTCCCAGCAGTCTTGATTCCAGCTTGTGCTTCATCCAGCCCAGCGCTTCTCATGATGTATTCTGCATATAAGTTAAATAAGCAGGGTGACAATATACAGCCTTGATGTACTCCTTTTCCTATTTGGAACCAGTCTGTTGTTCCATGTCCAGTTCTAACTGTTGCTTCCTGACCTGCGTATAGGTTTCTCAAGCTGCAGGTCAGGTGGTCTGGTATTCCCATGTCTTTCAGAATTTTCCACAGTGTATTGTGATCCACACAGTCAAAGGAGAAAAAAGCAGAATAGATGTTTTTAAAACTGGAACTCTTGCTTTTTTTCGATGATCCAGCGGATGTTGGCAATTTGATCTCTGGTTCCTCTGCCTTTTCTAAAACCAGCTTGAACATCAGGAAGTTCACGGTTCACATATTGCTGAAGCCTGGCTTGGAGAATTTTGAGCATTACTTTGATAGTGTGTGAGATGAGTGCAATTGTGTGGTAGTTTGAGCATTCTTTGGGATTGCCTTTCTTTGGGATTGGAATGAAAGCTGACCTTTTCCAGTCCTGTGGCCACTGCTGAGTTTTCCAAATTTGCTGGCATATTGAGTGCAGCACTTTCACAGCATCATCTTTCAGGATTTGAAATAGCTCCACTGGAATTCCATCATCTCCACTAGCTTTGTTCATAGTGATGCTTTCTAAGGCCCACTTGACTTCACATTCCAGGATGTCTGGCTCTTTGTGAGTCATCACACCATCATGATTATCTGGGTCGTCAAGATCTTTTTTGTATATACGATAACAGATGTTAACTTCAGACCTACTGTGTTGATCATTATGCAGTATATACAAGTATTGACTCATATGTTGTACACCTGAAACTCATATGTTGTATGTCAATTATACCTCAATTTTTTAAAAGGCAGGGGCCAGTCAAGGGAAAGGATAAATAGGCAATTCATAGAAAGAAAGGGAGAAATATCCCCTAACCATATTAAAAGATTATCAATCTCAGAAGTAATAGAAGTGCAAATTAAAACTATTCTGAAATATAATTTTTAACCTTCCAGATTATTTAAGACCAAAAAGTTGATGCAGTAGGGAAACAGACATACTATGCTAATGAGATTATAAATTAATAATAGAACCTCTGAAAGTCACTTGGCATTCTTCCAAAATTACAAGCACAGTTATTCTTCAACCTACCAATTACTATTTACAGGAATTTATCACACGATTTTCCACCTTTTAATTTTGTATCGGGTGTATGTACCACCTATTTTCAAAAATAATTTTAAAAATAAAAGCAATGGAAAATTACAAAGAAAAATGTGGATTGTTTTGGCAATGTAAAAGTTTAGCTCTGTTACAAAATGTATCACAAAAAGAAAGTCACCAGCAGTGGGCAAAATAAGAACACATGTGTTTTAACATGCTGGATGCTTTTTACATGTATTACTTAATCCTAAATCCTCTGTGAAATACAAAGTTTTAACTATATTATATAGAAAGAAGAAATTAAGTGAGAGATCAGCATTCAGCTAGTAAGGGACAAAAGGTGTATTTGAACTCAAGTCTTTCTGATTTTAAAGGGTTTTACTTTTTTTTCCTTCAATCCATACTGCTTCCAACTAGTGATCATTTTACATTAACAAAAGTACAACTGTGCCTTAACAGTCATCAGCAGCAATTACCTGAAATGTCTACAAGGTGGAAATGTTGGGTGATAGTAGACATTTTTTTCTCTATAAACATGGTACTACACTATCCAAGTGGAATATTTAAATATAGTCTATTTTGCAGTAATGATATTTTTCTTTAGTTATTTGTTACATAGCCAGCTAGAATGTTTTAAATATTTAATGTTCCTCTGTTATAATAGTACTTAATATGTTTTTATGTGCCAAATGATATTCATTTTAAATCTTTTAAGCAAATAATATCTCAGGTGTTTGCAATTATAATCTGTATTTTAGAAATGAGGAAATGAGCATGGAGATTAAAACAATAGCTTATTCAGAGTGGTACAATTAGTAGAGCTAGAATTCAAGCCTAGATAGTTACTACTCTGTTTTGAAAAAAGAAACAGGTTTACCAGTGTGATTTTGTTTATGTAACTTTTACCTACACATAAACTTAAGAATCCTCTTTTTAGTGAAATTTTATTAGTTGGAAGTCTCTTGGACTATATACTCCCTAATTTCCAGATTAATATGTAAATAGAGAAAAACAAGGACATTATGTCTTAAAATCTTAAGTGTGAATTAAAATACTAGTGGCCCGAATTTTATTCTTTGTGATAGAAAACATCTTAGATCCTCTCTTGAGAGTTCAAACTTTCTCACCCACCCTTCTGTGTTTAAAGTTACATATCTTAAGTTGTTTGCATTTCATCATGGAAACATTGACCTTAACGGAATGTCACGTTTATTACTCTGTGACATATCTCGGACATATGAGAAAAATGGAATAAATTAGTAACAGTCTGTTTTCTTTAGTTGCAGAACTTGAAGTGAAAACCAGAGAAAAATTAGAAGCTGCAAAAAAAAAAACAAGCTTTGAAATTGCAGAGCTTAAAGAGAGATTAAAAGCAAGTCGTGAAACCATAAATTGTTTAAAAAATGAAATCAGGAAATTGGAAGAAGATGATCAGACAAAAGAAATATAAACAGTTCTGAAGACAACTTGATAGTAAGCTAAGCTGAAAATAAGGTGGGCTTTAAAGGAGAGATGGACTACAGATGCCATGTGTTTCTAAGAGGAAGTTTGTATATAGTTGTCGACCATAGATTTTTCAGCAATGGGGTCAAAGTATTTGTACTTTACCAGCAATCTTTAATGTGAAATATATGTGTATAATAAGAATGAATGGTGTATAGGTATTTTACCAACCCATTTTGGAGTAGTTCTGTGATGTTAAGCACAATTTTAAAACATTTTTATTGCATTGTATGTATAGCTTATCCTTTTGACAGGCATTGAAATTTCATTATAAAGTATAACTTATACAAATTTTGTACTTCCCCTAGTAGTTAGAATTAGTCGTAAAATTAACATGTATATTAAATTTTTACCTCCCCCATCCCAGCTCTTTTGTATCTGATGTGCCCAGTGTCCAGTAAGCACTGAATAAATGTAGTCTGCATATGCTATTTCCGCCTCTTGGGTTTCTTTGTCTTGAAGCCCGTGGAACTCTCTCATTACGATTAATGTATCTCCATAGTATTGTGACCATGTATCTCTGATTTGCAGTCATTGTAACATACCAAAGCTCTCAGATGGCCAAGATCATATCTGAAGTATTGTTCTGCCTAACTACCGCAGTGTCATTAGTTTTCACATAGAATAATATTCAATCCCTTGTGCATGTTCCAAAGACACACAGGATGCATCTATGCAGCAATTTCGTACACTACCCCTGCTTTCTCTACCTTCTCTCTCAGGCTGTCTTGTTCAAATCCACATGGTGAGTCCTCTACTTTTTTTTTTTCCCCTGACTGTGCTGGGTGTTAGTTTTAGCATAAGGGATCTAGTTTCCTGACCGCGGATCAAACCCAAGGCCCCTACCCTGGAAGCACAGAGTCTTAGCCACTGGACCACCAGGGACATCCCAGCCCTGTACTTCTGAGTCATCTAATTTGAACACTAGTGGTACTTAATTTTTAAGGCCTTTTTGGCTAACCCATCTTGGCAACCTAGGAACAACAGTAAGTAGGAAAGTATTTTGGAAAACATGATACTAATATGTTACAAGTTCCTAAAAATGGAAGCTATGCCTGTGCCTAATGCAGATTCTTTACCTTCTGGAGAGTGATAACTAGGCACTAGTACTTTAAGATACTTTTAATCTATCTGCCTTGGTGGACTGGTTACTTTTTTACCTTATTGCTTTATTTTTTTAGGTTGTGATATTTATAAACATTATGGAGGTATGCAAAACTCTCTGTGGTCTGAAATTTCTGCCAGGGGATCTGGTTGGGGGTGTTGAAGATGGCACTTCTAGTTATGCCAGGCATCATTCAACTTTACCCTACTGCTAGCCCAGTGCCCACAGTGTGGGGTAGGCTTGGGGATAGATCAGAAAAAACAACGGGAAAGTCCCATTCTACTTGAACCCTGACATGGGAGATCATCCCTCCATTATTCCATTAGATTAGCCCCTAAGAATGTATTCATAAAGCTAAAGTTCATAGAGGTAATTCGGACTTTATGCATGGATGAATACAAGAGTTTAAAATACATAATCATGAGTCGATCTAGCCCTTTGTCAGGTCTTATTTCTGTTTTGGCTTAAAGTAAGATCTTCCATAAGTATGCAAAGAATCCTTATAATCAAAATAACAAGAACAACCCAGTTTTTGAATGAACAAAGGATTAAATTGACATTTATCCAAAGAAATACAAATGGCTAGTAAGTACATGCGGAGAAGGCAATGGCACCCCACTCCAGTACTCTTGCCTGGAAAATCCCATGGACAGAGGAGCCTGGTAGGCTGCAGTCCATGGGGTCACTAAGAGTCGGACATGACTGAGCGACTTCACTTTCACTTTTCACTTTCATGCATTGGAGAAGGAAATGGCAACCCACTCCAGTGTTCTTGCCTGGAGAATCCCAGGGACAGGGGAGCCTGGTGGGCTGCCGTCTATGGGGTCACACAGAGTCGGACACGACTGAAGCGACTTAGCAGTAAGTACATGAAGGGATGCCCAGCATCTTTGGTCATTACGTAAATGCAAAGCCAAACCGCAACAAGAGACCATTTTACACCCACCAGGATGCCTGTAATTTTAAACAAAACCAAAAGCAAGTTGGTGAGGATATGAAGAAATTATGAAACTCATACATTGCTGACAGTAATGTAAAATGGTGCAGCCACTTTGAAAAATAGTTTGGCTATATCTCAAGGAGTTAAGACTGGTTACTCTAATGACCCAGCAATTACACTCCTAGATGTGTACCAAAGAGAAATGAAAACTTGAATGTACATGTGTGTTCATGGCAGAATTCTTTATGATAGTCAAATAGGAAGCAACACATACATTCATTAACTGATGAATGAATGAGTAAAAATAGTATATCTAAACCATGGAATAGTATTCATTCAGAAGAAGGAAATAAGTACTGACTGTGCTACAGAATGAACGAATCTTGAAAACATATGCCAAGTGAAAGAAGCCAGACAGAAGCCACATACTCTATGATTCCACTGATATGAAATGTCCAGAGTAGGCAAATCTGTTAAACAAAAAACAGTTGATTTGATGTTGCCAGGTGATGTGAAGGGGATTTCCAATTTGGGGTGATGAAGTTTTCTGGAATTAGTGATGATGATTGCACAATCTTGTGCATATATTAAATCCTCAATTGTACATTTTTACAATGATTTCAGTGAGTACTATGTGAATTTTATTTCAAAATATTTTTTAAACATTTAAGTAGCAAATTCTGTTTAGAATGATAAAAACTAAAAATATTCTACCATGTCTTGATTTCTACTTCCTCATTCTTCTACAAATAGAAGAGAATATTTACCAAAGATTAAAGTGAAAGTCATTCAGTCATGTCCAACTCTTTGCAACCCCATGGACTATACAGTCTATGGAATTCTCCAGGCCAGAATACTGGAGTGGGTAGCCTTTCCCTTCTCCAGGGGATATTCCCAACCCAGGGATCAAACCCAGGTCTCCCACATTGCAGGTGGATTCTTTACCAACTGAGCCACAAGGGAAGTCCCCAAACAGTGGAGTGGGTAGTCTATCCCTTCTCCAGGGGATCTTCCCAACCCAGGAATCGAACCAGTGTCTCCTGCCTTGAAGGCAGATTCTTTACCAACCAAGGTATCAGGGAAGCCCACCAAAGATTAATTCATTGAGATAAACATGAAGAATACTTAAAGGAAACTCATCTAATTAGGCAGCTCACTTCTTTAAAGATCAAAGTATAAGTCTCATTGTTCTAAGAAATGTGGTAGGCGCTGCTATCCATATTTTATAGGTAGGAGATTAAGGGACTGTAGCTAGATGCTGAGTCGACAATGAGACCATCTTTCTGCCTCAATAATACTTCTCATATTCAGTCTCAGCATTTTTAATTGCTTGAGGCTCATGTCTAATATTCCTCAAATCTCCTTTCTTTACTAAATGGAGTAATTTAAGACTTTATGAACATCAGGTGGCATGAATGTGAAACTGAGATAAGAAACAGGTAAGAAAATTCTGGTGTTTAAAATTAGTAACGTAAGAAAATCTAAGAAATCCCTTAGAAGAAATGGAGTAGCCATCATGGTCAACAAAAGAGTCCTAAATACAGTACTTGGATGAATCTCAAAAATGACAGATTGATCTCTGTTCGTTTCCAAGGCAAATCATTCAGTATCACAGTAATCCAAGTCTATGCCCCAACCAGTAACGCTGAAGAAGCTGAAGTTGAACGGTTCTATGAAGACCTACAAGACCTTTTAGAACTAACACCCAAAAATGAACACCCCTTTTCATTATAGGGGACTGGAATGCAAAAGTAGGAAGTCAAGAAACACCTGGGGTAACAGGCAAATTTGGCCTTGGAATATGGAATGAAGCAGGGCAAAGGCTAATAGAGTTTTGCCAAGAAAATGCACTGGTCATAACAAACACCCTCATCCAACAACAAAAGAGAAGACTCTACACATGGACATCACCAGATGGTCAACACCGAAATCAGATTGATTATATAGTTTGCAGCCAAAGATGGAGAAGCTCTATACAGTCAGAAAAAACAAGACCCGTAGCTGACTGTGGCTCAGATCATGAACTTATTGCCAAATTCAGACTGAAATTGAAGAAAGTAGGGAAAACCACTAGACCATTCTGGTATGACCTAAATAAAATCATATGATTATACAATGGAAGTGAGAAATAGATTTAAGGGACTAGATCTGATAGAGTGCCTGATGAACTATGGATGGAGGTTCGTGACATTGTACAGGAGACAGGGATCAAGACCATCCCTTTGGAAAAGAAATGCAAAAAAGCAAAATAGCTGTCTGGGGAGGCCTTACAAATAGCTGTGAAAAGAAGAAAAGTGAAAAGCAAAGGAGAAAAGGAAGTATATAAGCATCTGAATGCAGAGTTCCAAAGAATAGCAAGGAGAGATAAGAAAACCTTCCTCAGTGATCAATGCAAAGAAATAGAGGAAAACAACAGATGGGAAAGACTAGAGATCTCTTCAAGAAAATTAGAGATACCAAGGGAACATTTCATGCAAAGATGGGCTTGATAAAGGACAGAAATGTCCTTCTAACAGGAGCAGAAGCTATTAAGAAGAGGTGGCAAGAATACACAGAAGAATTGTACAAAAAAAATCTTGACAATCCAGATAATCACTATGGTGAGATCACTCACCTAGAGCCAGACATCCTGGAATGTGAAGTCAAGTGGGCCTTAGAAAGCATCACTATGAACAAAGCTAGTGGAGGTGATGGAATTCCAGTTGAGCTATTTCAAATCCTAAAGATGATGCTGTGAAAGTGCTGCACTCTGGGTTTCAAAACCCGGTGGCCGCCCAGGCAGAAAACAAGGGAGGAGGGCACCCTGCTGCCCTTTCATGGCAGCATCTGTGGCTGTCCTGCTGAGGGGGCCTTTCCATGGGGACCGTGTGCAGTACAAGTTTGGTGTTTTGGAACCGAATAATTAGAACGTGTAAAAATTGTAAATGATGTGGTGGTTTGATTCAAACAAAACAAAACAAAAAAAAAAAAAAAGAAAGTGCTGCACTCAATATGCCAGCAAATTTGGAAAACTCAGCAGTGGCCACAGGACTGGAAAAGGTCAGCTTTCATTCCAATCCCAAAGAAAGGCAATCCCAAAGAATGCTCAAACTACCACACAATTGCAGTCATCTCACACACTATCAAAGTAATGCTCAAAATTCTCCAAGCCAGGCTTCAGCAATACGTGAACTGTGAACTTCCAGATTTTCAGGCTGGTGTTAGAAAAGGCAGAGGAACCAGAGATCAAATTGCCAACATCCGCTGGATCATCGAAAAAGGAAGAGAGTTACAGAAAAACATCTACTTCTGCTTTATTGACTATACCAAAGCCTTTGACTGTGTGGATCATAATCAACTGTGGAAAATTCTGAAAGACATGGGAATACCAGACCACCTGACCTGCCTCTCGAGAAATCTGTATGCAGGTCAGGAAGCAACAGTTAGAACTGGACATGGAACAACAAACTGGTTCCAAATAGGAAAAGGAGTACGTCAAGGCTGTATATTGTCACCCTGTTTATTTAACTTATATGCAGAGTACATCATGAGAAATGCTGGGCTGGATGAAGCACAAGCTGGAATCAAGACTGCTGGGAGAAATATCAATAACCTCAGATATGCAGATGACATCACCCTTATGGTAGAAAGTGAAGAGGAACTAAAAAGCCTCTTGATGAAAGTGAAAGAGGAGAGTGAAAAAGTTGGCTTAAAGCTCAACATTCAGAAAAAGAAGATCATGCCATCTGGCCTCATCACTTCATGGGAAATAGATGGGGAAACAGTGGAAACAGTGTCAGACTTTATTTTTTTGGTCTCCAAATCACTGCAGATGGTAATTGTAGCCATGAAATTAAAAGACGCTTACTCCTTGGAAGGAAAGTTATGACCAGTCTTGATAGCATATTCAAAAGCAGAGACATTACTTTGCCAACAAAGGTCCGTCTAGTCAAGGGTATGGGTTTTCCAGTAGTCATGTATGGATGTGAGATTTGGACTGTGAAGAAAGCTGAGCACCGAGGAATTGATGCTTTTGAACTGTGGTGTTGGAGAAGACTCTTGAGAGTCCCTTGGACTGCAAGGAGATCCAACCAGTCCATTCTGAAGGAGATCAGCCCTGGGATTTCTTTGGAAGGAATGATGCTAAAGCTGAAACTCCAGTACTTTGGCCACCTCATGCGAAGAGTTGACTCATTGGAAAAGACTCTGATGCTGGGAGGGATTGGGGGCAGGAGGAGAAGGGACGACAGAGGATGAGATGGCTGAATGGCATCACCAAGTCAATGGACATGAGTTTGGGTGAACTCCGGAAGTTGGTGATGGACAGGGAGGCCTGGCGTGCTGCAGTTCATGGGCTTGCAAACAGTCAGACACAACTGAGCGACTGAACTGAACTGAACTAAAGAAAATCTAAGAAAATTATGGTGTTAAGTCCTGTTTGATGGAATATCAAAGAGGTATTTGAAATCTCTAGTGAGGACATTTCAGGTACTTACTTCTTAGCATTACCCCAAATGTCCCCAGCTGATTTTTGTCTTTGGTTCAAAAAAATGAAAAAAAAGTTGTAGACTTCAAGTTCTTAAGGTTGAAACCAGAGAAAATGAGATTATACAGGGACTAGCTAGAAAAACGGAGAAGGCAACGGCACTCCACTCCAGTACTCTTGCCTGGAAAATCTCACGGATGGAGGAGCCTGGTAGGCTGTAGTCCATGGGGTCGCTAAGAGTCAGACATGACTGAGCAACTTCACTTTCACTTTTCACTTTCATGCATTGGAGAAGGCAATGGCAACCCACTCAGTGTTCTTGCCTGGAGAATCCCAGGGATGGGGGAGCCTGGTGGGCTGCCGTCTGTGGGGTCGCACAGAGTCGGACACGACTGAAGCAACTTAGCAGCAGCAGCAGTAGCTAGAAAAAACATGAGTAAAAAAAAAAAAGAAAAAACATGAGTAAATATTTTCCTGGAAAGAACTTGTAAAACACAATCGGAAACCTGAAATCCTGAAGTTCTGGATCTCAAATGAGTTTAGGAATCTCTTGGCATGTGCTTTGAATCTGGGGAAATGGGAGATGGTAGAGGGGAATAGGGCACATAGGTAAAGCAAGATAGACCATATGTTGATCATTTCTGAGGTTGCACAATGGGACATGGGAATTACTCCCTCTACTTTTATAAGTGCTTAAAATTTTCCATAATAATGGGGACTTCTTTAATGTTAGGGGGAAAAAAGTTAAAAAAATTTTTTTCTTCTCCTTAAAGTCAAGAACTGATAAAGAATAGTCATTTTAATCACAGTGCACTTTCTCAGAAGATATAGCTTCCAATCACATTGTTTGCATGTTTACCTCTATTTTAATTTTAATAATTCTAGAAAATTTTTTACTCTTGATCTCTAAATAAAAGTCTGGAAGGATGGGTGGGAAGTAAGGAAGAAGGAAAAAAGAAAAGAAGGAGATAGAAAGAAACCCCCCAACAGAGATTTTTAAGTACAGAGTCCCAAGTTTTATTCCCAGAAATTTGATTGACTACATCTAGAACCCATTCTAGACGTAGCAATTTGTACTTATACAAAACATCCAAGTGATTTGAGAAACTGTCATAGTAGTATAACTTCCCAGGTGGCTCAGTGGTAAAGAATCCACCTGCCAATGTAGGAAACACAGAAGACTCTGGGTCAGGAAGATCCCCTGGAGGAGGAAATGGCAACCCACTCCAGTATTCTTGCCCAGGAAATCTCATGGACAGAGGAGCCTGGCGGGCTAGTCCATGGAGTCTCAAAGAGTTGGACAGAGCTGAGCACACACATTCATTCATAGTGATTTGGCTTGATAAACTGGTACACACAGTACTTCTAGATGGGGGATAAAACAAAAATAGTTAAAAGGAAAACAGTTATATATGTGTCTAATTCCTTAATGATAAAAACATTCTTAGAAATCATTAAGGAAGACAAATAAACCACTGGCAAAAGGAACAAATATAAAAACAGATAGTGCACTAAAGAGGACGTGAAAGTGGCCTATACTTATACCTGCTCTCACTAAGTCCTACTAGATTTTTTGGGGGGGGGGGTGCTGCACCATGTGGCATGGGATCTTTATTCCAAGACCAGCAATCAAACCTGAGTCCCCTGCATTGAAAAGCACAGTTTTAATTGCTGGACTGCCAGGGAAGTTCCCTTGATCCCACTAAGTCTTAAGAATATGCACATTTAAATAGCAAGTTTTCTCATCCATTTAGAATGAGAAAAATGTCTACGATAAGTGTTGATAATCAGAGAAGACGATCACTGATGATACCAAAGGAGAGACCAGACATGGAAGCCAGTTCACAGATGAAGATGGTTGATCTTTTATCTGAATTCAAATTTATCTAGACATTTTACTTTTTACTTGCTAAATCTGACATCTCCATCTATATAAGATGAGAAAGATTTTTTTAAAAAACAAAAAGACTGCCCAGTGCTAGCTAGAGAGTGAGGAAGCATCTGCTTTCGTACAATGGTGAGATTATAAATTGGTTCAACATTTTGGAGAATAATTTGGCACTGTCTACTAAAATACTCTTTGAGCCAGCAATCTTACTTTTAAAATTTACATTTGTACACCTAACTTTTTATTGAAGCAGTTAGTTTTAAGAAGGTATTATTTAGAAACATTTACCCAAATATGCAAGATATATAAAAGGATGTTCACTGCAGTATTGTTTACATATCCAAAAATTGGAAACAAGGTAAATGCCCATCAATAGGAATGGCATAAATTATGATATCGTGATATGATGGACTCCCCTGTAGCTGTCAAAATGGATAAAGCACATGTGTATTCTGTGACATGAAAAAATACCTGGATTATAGTGGTTGGTTAGCAAAAATTCATGTCGATGTATGGCGAAAACCGCCACAATATTGTAAAGTAATTAACCTCCAATTAAAATTAATAATTAAATTAATTTAAATAAATTAAGTAATTTAAAAGAAAAAAGAAAACAAACAAAAAGACAATTTGCAAAACAGTGTTCATGATTCCATTTTTTGTAAATAATATTACATTAGTGTATAGAGAGAAAGCTTGACTTGGAGGAGACGGTAGGAAAAGGAATGGGATTGTCACTATCTACATTATGTGTGTGCATGTTAGAATTTTTTACAATAAGAGTGCATTTTATTTGCATTAAAGAGAATTTTAAAGTAGTTCAAAACTTATATGAAAAGGAAAAATTGATGTGTTTTTTAAATTTTTATTGGAGTATAGTTGATTTACAATGTGTTACTTTCTGCTATACAAAAACCATTATCTTTTCATTATCAGAACATTGCTTTCTATGAACCAGATTATTATGAAATGTCATGTGACAGAGAAATGAAATGTGACCTGTGAATGAAGCAAGAAGCTCTTGGGGCAGGGCTTCTGGAACTTTGCTGAAGGAGCTTATGGGTAAGGTCCTTGCTCTTCACTACATCATCCAGTAAATGAGATAAATAATATTGTGATCCTGATGTAAAAATAGGCAGTGGGGTTTATCTGTCTTCTGTCCCAGCCTGGACTCTCTGATCTGGATTTTTAATTTCTTTAGTTATATTTAAAATGTATTTATTTATTTAATTTATTTGGCTCACTGGATCTTAATTGCAGCATGCAAACTCTTAGTTGTGGCTTGTGGAATCTAATTCCCTGACCAGGGATTGAACCCAGTCCCCCTGCATTGAGAGCATGGAGTCTTAGCCACTGGACCACCAGGGAAGTCCTTCTTTAGTTATATTTAATTAAAACAGTTTTTAATGACTTAACTACCTAGATTCCAGTAGCCTGTGTAATATGCCCCATGACATCCCTAACTCTGGGTAGCCTCCCCCACCCCAATGTGTTTACTTTCTCACTTTCACTTTCTACCCTCCCTAGCTTACCTGCTCTCTGTTCTCCACCAGGCTTCATTGCTCTTCAGTAATTCCTTATCTACCCCTAGTGAATTCCTCATCCATGCTGTTTGAAAATTTTTGGTCAACTGGATCACCACTCCGCTTATTCACCAAATTAATAGAGTCCTAAAACTGGAAAGGTAGCTTAGAAAACATCTAATTCAATTCCCTCATTTGGTGAAAGAGAAAAACTGGCTTAAAACTCAACATTCAGAAAAAGAAGATCATGGCATCCAGTCCTATCACTTCATGACAAATAAATGGGGAAACAATGCAACAGTAACAGACTTTAATGTTTTAGGCTCCAAAATCACTGCAGATGGTGACTGCAGCCATGAAATTAAAAGACGCTCCTTGGAAGAAAAGCTATGACCAACCTAGACAGCATATTAAAAAGCAGAGACATTACTTTGCCAACAAAGGTCTGTCTAGTCAAAGCTATGGTTTTTCCAGTAGTCCTGTATGGATGTGTAAAGCAAGCTGAGCAACTGAAGAATTGACGCTTTTGAACTGTGGTGTTGAAGAAGTCTCTTGAGAGTCCCTTGGACAGCAAGAAGATCAAACTAGTCCATCCTAAAGGAAATCAGTCCTGAATATTCATTGGAAGGACTGATGCTGAAGCTGAAGCTTCAATACTTTGACCACCTGATGCGGAGAGCTGACTATTTGGAAAAGATCCTGATGCTGGCAAAGAGTGAAGGTAGGAGGAGAAGGGGACGATAGAGGATACGATGGTTGGATGGTATCACCAATTCGATGGACATGAGTTTAAGTAAGCTCTGGGAGTTGGTGATGGACAGGGAAGCCTGGTGTGCTGCAGTCCATGGAGTCTCAAAGAGTCAGATACTACTGAGTGACTGAGCTGAACTGCAAGTCTTGCATATATTAAATGACTTGCAAAGTCACACAGTCCACTGGGGCCAGAGGTAGAATTTGAACTCAGTATCCATTGACTGAGGAGTCATGGTACATCACTGTATAGCTCCACTAAGGCTTAGAGGGGAGGGTATGAATTGATAGTTTACTTGGAGAGAAGTTTCTCAAGAAAGAAGGAATCTAAGTTGCAGTATACACTGATACTGATACAGTCAAAGCCCTATCATCAATTTTTTGGTTTATTCCCCTTCCAGTTTATCTGGCCAAATCATGATCTCGAAATTAATGAGAATTGTCACCCCTACTTAGTTTAATAATATGCATGAATTGAAACCACAAGTCTATTTACTCTTATTGTGCACATCAGCAGATGACCTCAATTCTTATGTCATCGAGATCATGGATGCCATTCAAACGGATCCCATAAACTTCTAGCCATACAAAATTTCTCTTTGTTATCACCAAATCCTCCTTTCTTTCATCTCCCTAATGTTCTTCTCATCTGTAGTTGTGGTTTCAATTTGTACTATGTACTACTGCAAATTTACAATTAGGGGAAAATCACTTCACTTTCCTGAGCCTCAGTTTACTTCAGTGTGAATATGACTGGACTACTCACCTCATGCAATTAAGTGAAATAGCACATATAAATATACTTTGAATGGTGGGAATAAAGACCATAATAATGTTAGTAGCTGCTCATAGAAATCCTCAACAAAATACTAGCAAACTAAATCCAGCAACATATAGAAAGAATTAAGTGATCTCATGATCAAGTGGAATTTATTCCAGGAATACAAAGCTGGCTCAGCATATAAAAATCAATCTGTGGCCGTCAGGGGACCAGTCTGGGTGTCTCGCAGGCCCCAGAGGGTGCAAAGTTGGGGCAGCGATTGAGGAGCAGGCACAGGGCCAGCCTGGAGTGTACCCCTGGAGGACTGGGGCTCCCCGGAACCACCTAGTGGAGACACGTGGGTGCCTTGGGGCCGATCCCCTGCAACAGCCACAGATATGTGGGTGTACTGGGAGGGAAGGAACTGAATGTAGTGTGAATGGGGGTCCCCCCAACTCCCGGTTGGGGCAGCCAGTCTGTAGCCAGATAGGGTCTGGACTTTGCAGAAGGGGATGGGTGGGAATTGACAAGCAAAGCTGGGGACTGGGAGGGTTGGAAGGGCAGGTGGTGAGCAAAGGGGCTGTACCCTGGCTGAGGTGGCCTCCCCAGAAGCTGCAGATCAGAGTCAAGAAATGAGTAGATCACTGTCTCATCAAATAGCACAAAAGGTACATCCTGCACAGGCACTGCATGGGAAAGCTAGAAGATGGAACGGAGTTTGACAGCACCCTGCCCTGGAACCAACCATTTGTCTTCTCTCTGGGCACAGGCCAGCTCATCAAGGGCTGGGACCAGGGGCTGCTAGGGATGTGTGAGGGGAAAAGCAGAAGCTGGTGATTCCATCAGAGCTGGGTTATGGAGCACAGGGAGCTCCCCCAAAGATTCCAAGTGGTGCAGCCTTGGTGTTCTAGGTGGAGCTGCTCAAAATCCAGCAATGTTCAGAACTGTAGCCAAACTGGAGAGGGGAGATGGAGAGGCCCCCATCAGGGACCAGGCTGTTTAAAGAAAGAAAAAAACCTTAACCCCCTCCTCCCCAAAAACAGTCTGTGAAATACACTGTTACGGGCTGAATGGTATATGAACTCAAAGTTCATATATTGAAGTCTTAACCCCTAGGACTTGTATTTGGAGATCAGGTCTTTGAATGGGGTAATTAAATTAAAATGAGTTCATTAGGGCGGGTCTAGTCCAATATGACTGGGTTCTTGTAAAAAGAGATTAGGAAGACCATGGGAAGACACAGGGAGAAGATGGCCATCTGCAAGCCAGGGAGGGAGAAAGGCCTCAGAAGAAACCAACCCTGTCAACAGCTTGATCTCAGGTGTCTAGCCTCCAGAAGTATGAGAAAAATTTCTGTTTTTTAAGTCACTCAGTCCATGGTAATTTGTTATGGCAGCCCTAGCCAACTAATATATACACCATATTAATAGAATAAAAGACAAAAGCCACATATGATCATCTGTATAGATGCAGAAAGAGATTTGACAAAATACAATACCTTCCTAAGATAAAAACTTTCAGCAAACTAGGGATATAAGGAAACTTCCTCAACCTGATAAAGGGCATTTATGAAAAACCCACAGTTAATATCATACATCACTGTGAAAGACTGGATGCTTTCCCCATAAGATCAGAAACAAAACAATGATGTTTGCTTTCACCATATCCATTCAACATTGTACTACTGGAGATTCTAGCTGAGGCAGTTAGGTAAGAAAATGAAAGAAAAGGCATCTAGATGAGAAAGGAAGAGGTAAAGCTACCTCTATTTGCAGATAACATGTTCTCGTACCTAGAAAATCCTAAGAAATACACATATATACACGGTATTAGAGCTAATAGATGAGTTTAGCAAGGTTGCAAGACACAAGATCAATATACAAAAATCAGTTATATTTCGATATACTAGTGATGAACTGAAAATAAAATTAAGAAAACAATTCCATTTATAATAGCATCAAAAAGATTGAAATACTTAGGAATATGACACCTAAAGCTTAACTAACTAAAGAAAAAAAAATAGATCAATTGGACTGTATCATTAAAAACTTTTATACTTTAAAGGACACTATCAAGAAAATAAAAAGACAACTCTTTTCTGGGAGAAAATACTTGCGAACTATATATCTGAAAAAGACACCAATTAAAAATTGGGGAAAATATTTGAATAGGCATTTCTCTAAAGAAGAAATAAAGGTGGCCAATAAGTACATGAAAAGGTGTGCTTTTTGGGGTAATATATATTAATCATTTATCATTAGGGAAATCAGAACCAAAATGATGTATCAGTTCATAGTCACTAGAATCACTGTAATAAAAAATCAGGCAATAACAAGTGTTTGCAAAGGTGTGAAGAAATTGAAACTCTCATGTACTGTTGATGAGAATGTTAAATGGTACAGCTGCTAAGGAAAACAGTTTGGGGGTTCCAGAAAATTAAACATAGTGTTCTAGCAGTTCCACTCCTTGGTATATGCTGCTGCTGCTAAGTCGCTTCAGTCGTGTCCGACTCTGTGCGACCTCATAGACGGCAGCCCACCAGGCTCCCCCGTCCCTGGGATTCTCCAGGCAAGAACACTGGAGTGGGTTGCCATTTCCTTCTCCAATGCATGAAAGTGAAAAGTGAAAGTGAAGTCGCTCAGTCATGTCCAACTCCTAGCGACCCCATGGACTGCAGCCCACCAGGCCCCTCCATCCATGGGATTTTCCAGGCAAGAGTACCAGAGTGGGTTGCCATTGCCTTCTCCGTCCTTGGTATACACCTAAAAGAATTGTAAATACAGGTCCACACAAAAACTTGAACCTGACTATTTATAGCAGCATGATTCATAATAGCCAAAAGTGGAAACATCCCAAATGTCTATCAGCTGATGAATGAATAAATCAAACATGGTATATCGATATAATGGGTTATTATTCAGAATAAAAATGAATAAAATGCTGAAACCTTCTATAGTATGGATGAACCTTGTTACATTATGCTAAATGAAAGATGTCAGGCACAAAGGCCACATATTGTATCATCCCACTTATATGGAATGTCCAAAATAGGCAAATCCACAGAAGTAGAAAGTGATTAGGGGTTACCAGGGGAAGGCGTATGGGAGGTGGGGAGTGGTGGAGAAAGGATTTCTTTCGGGGATGATGAAACTGTTCTGGTATTAGATGATGGTGATGGTTGTACAAACTTGTGAATAAAAGTTACTGACCTGTACACTTTATGGTATGTGAATTATATCTCAATTTAAAAAACTAATAATGCTAAGTGTTACCATTTACTGAATGCTTCATGGCCCCACACTTAGCTAAGACAACCTAGTGAGCACATGTCTTTCTTCCTATTTAACAAATAAGAAAACCTAAGTTTCAGGAGATTAAGTGTTTTGCCAAGGAAGCACCTGAGCTGAGACATCTGAGCTGAGACTCAGGTCTAATTCCGAAGACCCAGCATTTAATCACTCCCAACACCAGGCTGCCCTGATCAAAGATTAATAGTTCCCATTACAGAACTCTGCTCAAGTGGCAGCCTGGAGGGGCAGGGAGTTTGGAGGAGAATAGATACATGTGTGAGTGTGGCTGAGTCCCTTCACTGTCCACCTGAAACTATCACAACATTGTTAATTTGCTACATACCCCAATACAAAATAAAAAGTTAAAAAATAATTATAAGGAAAGAATAAAATCTGTGACTAACCAAAAAAAAAAAATAGTTCCTGTTACATATCTGATAATACTCAAAGAGAATATTTATATGTGTGCATATACATAAACATTACTTCAATATATATGTGTCATACCAATATATAGAAAATATGCAATAATATAGATGTAGTATATATATGCAATAACATGTATACTATTATTATACTATATAATACAAAGTATATATTGATATGTAGTATATAATATATGTTCTATAATATTTATTACCCACAAATTAATCTTAAAAAATCAAGTCAATGCAATAGAAAAATGGGTAAAAAATATGATCAAGTAATTCACAAAAGGAAAAGTGCAAATGGTGTGAACTCAGTAGTATTCAGAGAAATACAGATTAATATAAGACTGTCCTCATTTATTATAATGACAACATTTAAAGATTTTTCATATACAATGTCACGGAGAGTGAAGGGAAATTGGTATTCATACATTGTTCAGTTCAGTTCAGTTCAGGACCACCCTGTCCAATCTTCTAGAACAGGGCTCCACAATGTTTTCTGAAAAAGACTAGATGTAAATATTTCAGGCTTTGCAGGCTATATACCCTCTGTCACTGCTGCTCAGCTCTGCTGTTGTAGCATGAAAGCATTTATTTTGAAACAGATGAACACTGTCTTCCAATGAAAATGTGTTTAATGACATTGAAATTTGAATGTCATATAAATTTTATATCACATAATTCTGTCCTTTTTTTTCAGACATTGAAAAATGTGAAAAAAACATCCTTAGTTCACAGGCCATACGAAAAGAGGCAGAAGACCAGATGCAGCCACAGGGCCGCAGTTTGCTGATCCTTTTAATATTTGCAAGATGAGGAATATACAAGAGTTGCCAACCCCAAGAGGGAGCTCTAGGATTTGTTCTGTGAATTCAGAGTAAAAACCTGAGATTGGGCCTTTGTAAGTGTCCCCAGTTAACTAAGTTAGTCCAAGTTACTCTATACAGTACAGATTTGCTGAAGAATTGTGAATCAAAAGCACATGAACTTATTCCTTCCATTTAATTTCACCAATGCTTGTCACCTTGCTGTTCCATGAGTGGCTACAAAAGTATTAAATCATGAGGAATTCATTTCCTAACCTCCTAAACTCACTGTCATTTAGAGTTTTCCTTCACTCTGATGTCCATCATCAGAACCTTGGGGCCATAGCCAGCTGGGAGATTTTCAGAGTTTATCTTGTCCAGTAGAATTGACCACTTTATTTTCTTTCATGATTTTGACTATGTTGTTTCTTTCTTTTCACCAATCCTTTCAGCAGTGTTCTTCAGTCTCTTTTAGTGTTTCCTCTTACTGTGTTTATTCTGTATTTTCTATTTTCTGTGGTTCTGTCTTAAACTAGCAATTTTTTTTTTCTCACTTACCCATAGCTTCAAACACTTTTAATGCTGAGTGTCTTAAGCCTGGATTTCTAGTCCAAATTCTCATGCTGAACTCCAGACTTTACATTCATTTCCTAAAGTATATTTGGGTGTTCTGTGAACATCTCTTTTGAGCATGTCCAAAAGTGAAGTTATCATCTTCCATCCCTATCTTTACCCCGTCATGAACTCCCTGCTTTCATAGATTGCATCAGTACCAGTCTAGTTTCCCAAGTTGTTAAGGGTAGACAGGCTTTTCCCATGGTAGGTTCCTCTGGTGAGTACTGCAATCTCCACTCACAGAGGTGAGTCCTGTGGCCCTTGCCCATGGCTAGAAAGGATTGGATTTATCTGACTCAGATTATCTCCTGGGATTATCTTCAACCATTACTGGTGCTTGAACTATAGCTCGTGCGTCTATGTGCATGGAGAGGAATTTGAAAGTTGGTCTATAGACAGAAGTTGAAGTTGATACACAAAGAAAAGCAGAAAGAGTAGGAGAAGTGGCTTAGATAATCTTGATTTGATCAAGACCCATTCCAAAGAAAAAGAAATGCAAAAAGGCAAAACAGTTGTCTGAGGAGGCCTTACAAATAGCTGAGTAAAGAAGAGAAGCGAAAGGCAAAGGAGAAAAGGAAAGATCTACCCATTTGAATGCAGAGTTCCAAAGAATAGCAAGGAGAGATAAGAAAGCCTTCCTTAGTGATCAGTGTAAAGAAATAGAGGAAAACAATAGCATGGGAAAGACTAGAGATCTCTTCAAGAAAATTAGAGATACCAAGGAAACATTTCAGGCAAAGATGGGCACAATAAAGGACGAAAATGGTATGGACCTAACAGAAGCAGAAGATTAAAAAGAAATGGTAAGAATACACAGAAGAACTATACAAAAAAGATCTTCATGACCCAGATAATCACGATGGTATGATCATTTACCTAGAGCCAGACACCCTGGAATGTGAAGTCAAGTGGGCCTTAGGAAGCATCACTACAAACAAAGCTAGTGGAGGTGATGGAATTCCAGTTGAACTATTCAAATTCTGAAAGATGATGCTGTGAAAGTGCTGTACTCAATATGCCAGCAAATTTGGAAAACTCAGCAGTGGCCACAGGACTGGAAAAGGCCAGTTTTCATTCCAATCCCAAAGAAGGCAATGGCAAAGAATATTCAAACTACCACACAATTGCACTCATCTCACAAGCTAGTAAGGTAATGCTCAAAATTCTCCAAGCCAGGCTTCAACAGTATGTGAACTGTGAACTTCCAGATGTTCAAGCTGGATTTACAATAGGCAGAGGAACCAGAGATCAAATTGCCAACATCTGCTGGATCATCAAAAAAGCAAGAGAGTTCCAGAAAAACATCTACTTCTGTTTTATTGACTATGCCAAATCCTTTGACTGTGTGGATCACAACAAACTGGAAAATTCTTCAAGAGACAGGAATACCAGAGCACCTGACCTGCCTCCTGAGAAATATGTATGCAAGTCAAGAAGCAACAGTTAGAACTGGACATGGAGTACGTCAAGGCTGTATATTGTCACCCTGCTTATTTAACTTATATGCAGAGTACATCATGAGAAACACTAGGCTGGATGAAGCACAAACTGGAATCAAGACTGCCAGGAGAAATATCAATAACCACAAATATGCAGATGATTCCACCCTTATGTCAAAAGTGAAGAGGCACTAAAGAGCCTCTTGATGAAGGTGAAGAGGAGAGTGAAAAAGTTGGCTTTAAGCTCAGAATTCAGAAAACTAAGATCATAGATAGCATCTGGTCCCATCACTTCATGGCAAATAGAAGGGGAAACAATGGAAACAGTGACAGACTCCTTTTTTGGGCTCCAAAATCACTGCAGATGGTGACTGCAGCCATGAAATTAAGACACTTGCTCCTTGGAAGAAAAGCTAATACCAACCTAGACAGCATATTAAAAAGCAGAGACGTTACTTTGCCGACAATGGTCTCTCTAGTCAAAGCTATAGTTTTTCCAGTAGTCATGTATGTTTGTGAGAGTTGGACTATAAAGAAAGCTCAGTGCGGAAGAATTGATGCTTTGAACTGTGGTGTTGGAGAAGGCTCTTGAGAGTCCCTTGGACTGCAAGGAGATCCAACCAGTCCTTCCTAAAGGAAACCAGTCCTGAATATTCATTGGAAGGACTGATGCTGAAGCTGAGACTCCAATACTTTGGCCACCTGATGCGAAGAACTGACTCATTTGAAAGACCCTGATGCTGGGCAAGATTGAAGACAGGAGGAGAAGGGGACAACAGAGGAAGAGATGGTTGGATGGCATCCCCAACTCAATGACATGAGTTTGAGTAAGCTCGGGAATTGGTCATGGACAGAGAAGCCTGGCGTACTGTAGTCCAGGGGGTTGCAGAGTCAGACCTGACTGAGCGACTGAACTGAACTGAACTGAATCTTGATTTTGCAATTAATTCCTATGTTAAATTCCCTCTATTGAGTTATCTGAGGTGACTTTGGTGCTCCTGGCTGTACCTTGAAACTAATGTAAATGTCTCTGCAAATAAGCACATAGAACTCTAAATCATTTACTTTGACAGCTACCCATGTTTCATTTTTTGAATGTTCAATTTTTTGCTATTACAATTAGTGCTATAATGAACATCTTTGCATATATATGTATTTCTATAAGACAAAGTAAAATTGTTAGAAGTAACATTGCTAGGTCCAATTTTTAAATTTTAATATTAATTTTATGTTTTAATTTTAAATTTCAATATTTTGAAATTCTACTGATAGTACCAAATTTCTCCCCAAAGTTTATCAACAAGTTTATATACTTAAAACAACTGTGTATTAGGGTGTTTCCCTATCTTTTGATCAACTCTTTGCCAATCATAGGTGAAAAATATTTCATTGTTTTGAATTGCACATCTTTAAATTCTGAGTGAGATTGAATATCTTTCTATATACTTACTGGCCATTTGAGGGGTTTTTTTTGGTGAACTGCCTTGCAAGTGGTTTTATTTTTTTGTTTTTTTATCTTAATATTGTATAGCGTGAACTTTATCTAGAACAATAATAAATAAATAATAATAAAAAGTAAAGTCCTTGCTTATGGACTTGACTATTATCCCATTCTTTGACTGAGCCATATTTTTCTTTTTTGGCCACACTGCACAGCTTCAGGGATCTTAGTTTCCTGACCAGGGATTGAACCCAGGCCCTGGCAGTGAAAGCATTGAGTCCTAACCACAGGACCACCTGGGCCCTCCTGGGGACCATATTCTTTTCTTACTGGATATTTAGATTGTTTTCAATTTTTTTCTTAACACATAAATTCTTAGATGAGGAATTATCAGGACATAAGGGTGTGTATGTATAAGACTTTTGATACACATTGCCAGGTTGCCCAATGAAAAATTCTTCCCGGTTTGCATTTGCACCAGGAGTCTATGAGGGTGACCATTTCCCCATACAAAAGAACTCAACTGAAAGGTAACTTCTAGAGTTTGTATCAATAACTCCACATGCAAGATGATCCCCTGACCTGCAACCCAAGTGATCTCCAGAATTTCAGGTTTGAGGCATCTCAGGTCTCCAGCATAGCAGATTTCTTTGTCCATCACTGTGATGTTAAAACCACAGACCAGGCCCTTTTGATATCTTTCCATTCATTCCACAACTATTTATTGAGCATCTGTTGTGTGCCAGGAAGCTTTTTCTTGCTCTAGAGATCTCCTATCAGAAACAGTGAGAACCACAGTCACACATAATTAGAAATACCATAATATTTAGAAACAGCTTGGGTTTTGAAGAAAGCCCAATTACAGACTGTCTGAATTGGGGCAGTTTGCTTAATTTCCTTGAGCCTCAGTGTTCTCTTGCATAATTGAAATTATAAAACCAATATCAGAGGAATGATTTAAAGGGCCTGATTGCTCAGCACATTTGTTATCACAAGGATTAAAATCATGGGCTCTAAAGTCGGACTACGAGGTTTGAATCATGGTTCCATTGCTTACTGGCTTTGTGACCACAGGCAAATTGTTTAACTTCCCTGTATCTAACTTTTGTGAAAGTGTTAGTTCCTCGGTTGTGTCCCACTCTTTGTAACCCCATGGACTGTGTGTAGCCTGACAGGCTTCTCTGTTCAAGGAATTCTCCAGGCAAGAATACTGAAGTGGGTTGCCATTTCCTTCTCCAGGGGATCTTCCTGACCCAGGGATCAAACCCATGTCTTACTTTACTCATGATTCAGGTGGGCATGATTATGCTTACCTCATAGTGTTATTGAGAAGATCAAATGAAATGATTTATGTAAAGTACTTGGCACAGAACCTAGAACCTAGTAAGTGGTTGATTGATATATTAATGTTTTAAAAACAGCTTTATTGAAGCATAATTTACATGTTGTTATGGGATGAATTGTGTCCCCATTACATCACCCCGTAATTTCATAGGTTAAGTCCTAATCCCCAGTACCTCAGAATGGAACTGTATTTGGAGATAAGGTCTTTAAAGGTGTAATTAGATTAAAATGAGGTATTACTGTAGACCCTAACCCACATGACTGGTGTCATTATAAGAAGAGGATGTTGGATACAGGCATATAGAGGGAAGATGGTACAAAGATAAAGGGAGAAGATGGCCATCTGCAAGTCAAGGAGAGAGACTCGGAGCAGCTTCTTTCCTTACAGCCCTGCCAAGAAATCCACTCCGCTGACACCTTGTTGTCAGACTTCCAGCTTCCAGAACTATCAGAAAATAGATGTCTATTGTTTAAGCCACCCAGCCTGTGGTATTCTTGCCTTAGCAAACTAAGACACATGCCATAACATTCACCTATTTTAGTGTCTAATTCAGTGATTTTTAGTAAATTAACAGAGTTGTGATGAGTATTTTCATCACTCCTAAAAGAAACCTTGTCCCTACTCGCAGTCACTCCCCATTCCCACGTTTGGCCCCATGTAACTGCTAATTTCCTCTCTGTCTCTATAGATTTGCCTTTTCTGGACATCTCATATAAATAATCTCCAATGATTAAGAAATGTTTTATATTAAGAGTCAGCCCATTCTATACTTAACCTGTTTATTATATCTTCTTATATTGAACCCAGATCTGCCCCGTAAACTCTATACAATAACATATTCCTGTTACAGTTTATTTGCAATATAAGTAGGACAAAAATTATTGCATGTACCCCAGAATAGTTAGAATAGGACTGAAATACTCAGTCAAAATGAGCATTGTAATCATGACTTAAGAAATGATCGCTTTGTTCTTAGTAATCAATAGGGAAAAAGATTGACCAACTATGAGGGAGAATGCTCTTTTGAGCCGCAGGAGGACAGAGACAGCCTGAGGAGGATTTCAGTAAAACTGCCAGTGTGAAACCGTTTGTCTTTGGTGAGACTTAAACTAAAAAGCTAGTCCCCAGAGCGACTGGGCATATCTGATAACTAACCAGGACGTTCCATCAAGACCAGATGTGGGGGCCTCACTAGATGGCAGAGCATCCAAACTGCCAAAGATAATGTCGAGCTTCCACAAACATGGGGCTTTTACCATGCCCCTTCTGTTGAAAAAATCCATTTAGATGAAATCTGTCTATCTAGGGTGTTCTGTGAAGTCTTTGCTTTTCTCACCCGGAAGGGTTGGTCTGCTGTTAACCTTACCATCCCATAGTAACTACAAACTAAGACTATACACAGCTGTACATATGCGTGCATTTGGAACCATTGATTCAAGAGTATTTATTGTGTGTGCCATGTGGTACTGTTCTAAGCACTTGGGAATATATCAACGAATAAACAAAGGTCCTTCTGCTAGTGACATTAGCATTCTAAAAGAGAAAGTCAGAAAATAAACACTAAGCACAGTAATGATAAATAAGTTAACTAGAGCTGTAAGTCAGGTGTTAAGTTAGAAAAAATCAGGGCAAGGTAAGGGGGTTGGGAGTGTTGGGGGTGCATGCGGATAAGGTGGCAATTTTTTTTTTTTGCTTTTGAAAAAACTACTTTATTGAGGTATAATTAACATACAAAAAGCTAATCATATTTAAGTATGAAACTTGATGAGTCTGGAGATATGTATAGATCAATGAAACTATCACTGCTTTCAATATCATAAACGTATCTATCACCTCCAAAAGTTTCTTCCTGCCCTCTTTCTTTTTTCTTTCCTCTCCTTTTTCCTTTCTTTCTTGTGGTGAGGTGGCCATTTTAAATAGGTGATCTGTGTAGGCCTTGTTGAGAAGGTGGCATTAGAGCCAGGCATAGAGGAGGAGATGGATTTAGTTAGCAAATGTCTCTGGAAATAGTGGTCCAGGCAGAAGGAACAGCTATGGTAAACTCCCTAAAGCAAAAACATTCCTGGTGTGTTCAAGGCGACCCCAGAGGTCACTGTGGCTGGAGCCGATGGAGCAAGGGGAAAGGAGTGGAAGATGAGGTTAGGTGGATAATAGGGAGCCAAGCCATGTAGGGTCTTGGTGTCCCTTACAAGGTCTTTAGTTGTTATTCCAAGGGACATGAAGACCAGACAAGCAACCTGATCTGACTTATTTTTTGAAAAGACCCCTCTGACTGGACTGCAGGGGAGAAAGGAGAGAAGCAGGAACATTGATTAGGGGCTTATTTTAGAATCCAGACAAGAGATGATGGTGGTTGGGTTTGGTGGCTGAGGATGTGCTATGCTTGTCCAACTGGAGATTTATTTTATTCAGCAAACATTCATAGATACTGGCTGTATGCCAGAATGCTGTGGTGACCAGCCTAGTAACAGTCCCTCCCCTACTACTGTAAACATCTAATGGTAATCGTTAACATGGACAGAGGGCTTGCTGCAAGTCAGCTTGGCTCTAAGCTCTTGAGAGGTATTTTCTCAGTTAATATGGACGTACCTCGAGAGCTCAGGTGCCACTGTTGTCCCCATTTAAAGGTGAGGAAAGTCAAACACCAAGAGGATAAGTGAGTAGCCCGAACTTGCACAATCAGGCAAGATAAGAATTCAAACTCATGGTGTTGGGCTGCAGACTGCCTCCCTTAGAGATGGTGGGCATGATGGGGATGTTATATAAAAGGGTGATAGGGACATACGAAAGGATGAAAGGAGAAAGTGACACTGAAGCTGATTCATTTTGTTAGAGGTGGGATGCATTATAAAGTTAGGTAAATGGAGTTTTCCATTATCAATCTTCTTTTCCAGCTATTCCTACACATTAACAAACAAGTTATCTATACAGTTTCTTTAATACCTTATGCAGATGTGATCCCTGCTATGCAATCTCATTTAAATCAGTAGTGCTCAGAGACTTCCCTGGTGGTCCAGTGGTTGAGAATCCACCTTCCAGTGCAAGGAACACGGGTTCAATCCCTGGTCTGGGATCTAGGATCCCACATGCTGCAGTGAACTAAGCCAAAATACTGCAATTAGAGAGAAGCCCGAGCAGTGCAATGAAGATCCCAAGGGCCGCAACTAAGACCCACAGCCAAATAAATTAATTAAAACAACAACAACAACCAAAGGACTCGTTTCCCATCCAATTCACATCTGAGCATGAAGTTCTTCTCATGAGTGTCCCCCAAAGAGAGTCACTTCACAAGTCAAACTACTGGAGCCCATGCACCTAGAGCCCATACTCCACAACAAGAGAAGCCACTGCAATTAGAAGGCCTCGCACTGCAGCTAGAGAGAAGTCGCTCTCCTCAACTAGAGAAAGCCTGCGTGCAGCGACGACCCAGCAAAACCAACCCCCTTCCCCCACCACAAAAAAGAAAATACCATTGTTGTTTAGATTTTTGTTTTTTGACTTGTGAAGTGATCCCGGAATTCCTCTCCACTGTACCTATCCTTTATTTTGGGGGGCTCCAAAGTCACTGCAGATGGTGATTGCAGCCATGAAATTAAAAGACGCTTACTCCTTGGAAGGAAATTTATGACCAACCTAGATAGCATATTCAAAAGCAGAGACATTACTTTGCCAACAAAGGTTCGTCTAGTCAAGGCTATGGTTTTTCCAGTAGTCATGTATGGATGTGTGAGTTGGACTGTGAAGAAAGCTGAGCACCGAAGAATTGATGCTTTTGAACTGTGGTGTTGGAGAAGACTCTTGAGAGTCCCTTGGACTGCAAGGAGATCCAACCAGTCCATCCTAAAGGAGATCAGTCCTGGGTGTTCATTGGAAGGAATGATGCTGAAGCTGAAACGCCAAAACTTTGGCCACCTCATGCGAAGAGTTGACTCATTGGAAAAGACTCTGATGCTGGGAGGGATTGGGGGCAGGAGGAGAAGGGGACGACAGAGGATGAGATGGCTGGATGGCATCACTGACTCGATGGACATGAGTTTGAGTGAACTCCCAGAGTTGGTGATGGACAAGGAGGCCTGGTGTGCTGTGATTCATAGGGTTACAAAGAGTCGGACACGACTGAGCAACTGACCTGAACTGAACTGTACCTGTCCAATGTAACATGGAAGTCTGGTATATTCTGATAAACAGTGCATTTTTGATTGTCCTACAAATTGAACAAATGATTTAGTCTTAAGTGATACTGGAATAGAAAAAGATTCAAATGTTTGAGTTCCACAAACTCAATCCACTTCTGTCCAGAACTTTCTATTTGGTTTACTTCGAAATAAGATAGGAATGTCTTGGCACATGATGTCTAAAAGTAGGAGAATGCACTGACTTCTTGAGCAGATAATGCCCCAGATTTCCAGGGTCAGAGCTAGCTTGGGCCACTGAGAAGTGACCAGACTTTGAAGCCAGACTAGCTTGGGATTAACCAGGGTGATGCAGTTGATTGCTCTTCAGCGTCACTGGGAATGAATTTACGTGACTTTCTTTCTCAGGGACAATGTTGCCATAAACTGTTTTGTGAGATATCAACAACTTGTCAAGGAATAAAGGTCTTTGACTAAGTATTGTAGCTCTTAGAAGGGCAAAATTTTGGGAAATCCCACCCAGATTCCTGCAGGACGCAGACAGATGTCCATGAAGAGCATAAGCAGAGCGATTCAAAACCCATAGAATCATGCATGGTTCAAGCCCGCATCACGTGCACAAGGAGTGGTACTTTGCCCTCAGAGCCAGGGGCCCTGAAGGCAGTAAGGGAGGGACAGGAGAACTTGTTTCCCCAGCTGGTCTTTGTACCCCTCTATTCCAGGATTTCTAAGTGGACAAAAGTCCAGTGTACTCAGCGGTTCCAAACCAACACTTAGTGTCACAAAAATATATAAAGCTAGTAATGAACCCAGTGACAGTGATGGTTTCAAAGCAAAATTGGGAGTGAAGTGGCCTCAGTGCTTGGTAAAAGGTGGTATATCTATAAAAGCCAAGATCTCATGTGTTGGGGGGACAAGTGGAGGAACAGCGCGGGGGCCAGGAGATGGCCATAGATGAAACAGACTGTGAGGGGAAAGATGTCTGAAAGTCAGTGCAGGAAGGGAGGGGTGAGAGAGGGGAGGGGGACTGGCTGGGGGCCCCAGGCGGGAGCAGCAGCCCTCCTCTCAATGTCATGTGCATCCCTGCCTGGAGGTGGCACCTCTCACTCTCACTTCCAGCAAAGATTAAGAAGCCTTGAAATACATTTTTGGAAGGTCAGTTCACATCTGTTTTCTATTTGTCATGTTCTGTCAGCACTTCTGTGAGAACAGAGCCATTACACCAGCCTTAGAAGCCAAAGGCAGTCCGATCCTCTAGTCCTGGCACCTTCCAGGCCTCAGTCAGTCCCCCCAGCAGTGAAAGAAGAGCGTATCCAGTTTCCATGCTTTCTTAAGGATGCCCCCATTAAGCCTCACCTGTACACTGTGCTTCAAAGAGCAAACAGGGACAAAGAATTCAACTGGGTAATCAGCTGTTCTCCTGCCAGTAAAACAACATAACAACAAACAATTTAAGGTTTTTCAATCCTCTGGTGTGTTTAATTTGCTATCTAGCAAGCAATAGAAGAAAAAAAAAGAAGAAATTCTCTGGATTGTCATATTTACAGTCTTCTAGCTAGGGAACTGGAGTTTGCCGGAGAGGCTTATTGCAAAGTGATTTCTGATCCCAGAGAAAGACCCAGAATGCAGTAACACTCACAGTGGCCTTGTGATGTTTATCAGAGTGGTGAAGATTTCCAAATGGTGCTTATCAGTGTGTGGAGGCACTTATCACAAGTAAGGAAAGATTTCTATTGATGTGGTTCAAAGGGCAGCTCGATACGCACTATGGGTCACGTTCCCTGCCCACCTCCCTGCAACCCTCCCACCACCATCAGATGACCTAGGCGGGCTTCACCAAAAGGTCTGGATTCAATATCACAAGGTACCTATGACAGTCCACTCCCCTCTCAGGGCTATGTGTAGTGACCGACTTCCATTGCTTAATTTTGATGGTAAGAATACACTCGGTGGGAGATGGAAGGTTAGATCCTAGTTTGATCAGGGCTGAATTATCAGATCTTGGCTGAATACCTTCGAAGCTTTGGAGCAGATGAGAAAGGATGACCAACTACTAAAGTATAAAGGCTGTGTGGGTGGGAGGCTAAAACTTCTGTGACTAAATTCTTTGCTTTTCAAGTCCAATTACTGTGTTCTCCACTAGGAATTCTGTGATGTTTTAGGACTAGCTTTAAAGAGGGGAACTATTTCATTTTATCAATCATTGTCCATGTGCTGTGTTTCTAGGACTGTTTATTTATTGGCGTCTCTGTAAAAATAACAGCAACCACTTGTTATTGTGGAAACAGTCCCAGTGCAAATCAGCAGGGCTTAGTTTGATGCTGGCATTTTTGTTGCATGCCTCCCCAGAAATACTTTACTTAATATTTTTGCAACAGGAAAAAAAAAATAGTAAAAGCTTTGAAGCCAGATGTCCCTTTTAAAAAGTGCTGATGGGGAATCTTTTCTCATATAGAAAGAGATGTCAGTTAAGATGGTCAAGTAAAGTCAGTTATGTTTAAAGTTTCTGACTTTTTGTTTATCTTAGTCAAATAAAGCTGTGTATTCTAGTGAAGAAATCAAAGGTCAGTCTGAAAACGTTTCTGGTGATTGTCTTGCATTAGGAAGCCATAGTAGCAGTGACTTCAGCCTTGGCAGGTGATAATGCTGTTCTAGTCCTATTTGGAGGATGGAAGACTTCCAAAATCTAAGTCAGTTTTGGACTATAGATACTCTGTTTGCAATTTGTATAAGGCAGTTTACTTGTTTTCTGATCTGCACCAAATCTTGATTGACAATTCTCTATCCCTCTTTTTCAGAGAAGTCAATGGCACCCCACTCCAGTACTCTTGCCTGGAAAATCCCATGGACAGAGGAGCCTGGTAGGCTGCAGTCCATGGGGTCGCTAAGAGTCGGACACGACTGAGCGACTTCACTTTCACTTTTCACTTTCATGCATTGGAGAAGGAAATGGCAACCCACTCCAGTGTTCTTGCCTGGAGAATCCCAGGGACAGAGGAGCCTGGTAGGAGGCCGTCTATGGGGTCGCACAGAGTTGGACATGACTGAAGCGACTTAGCAGCAGTAGCAGAAGCATCCCTCTTTTTAAAGTGTCAATAATAAATAACTGCTGATCTAAAATACATACCTATCAACAAAGTGATGTATGTGTTGGAGGGAGTCAACAACCAAGAATTAGAGTGACTTCAGTTGGTTTTTCCTCCACGTATTTCCCTTGGTAGAATCCATTCTTGAGCGACATTTAACTCTGGTTCATCTGTTTTATATCTAAGTACCACCCACATAATCTAAATATATTTGGGCTAACCCTTCAACCTTGCTACCTTAACAGCATCATTATTGCCAATAAGTTTTAAATATGGCTGACCTAAGTTTCACTTCCCTTGTAGCTCAGTCAGTAAAGAATCTGCCTGCAATGCAAGAGACCAGGGTTTGATCCCTGGGTCAGGAAGAGCCTCTGAAGGAGGAAATGGCCACCCACTCCAGTATTCTTGCCTGGAGAATTCCATGGACAGAGAAGCCTGGTGGGCTACAGTCCATGGGATCTCAAGAGTCAGACATAACCTCGTGACTGAACTCAACTAAGTTTCACTGCAAACATTTCTCCCACCTACCTCTCTAACTATTCTTTTTTTTGGTGCTCAATTCAAGTATCGTATCCTGTGAGGCCTCACTTTCCCATTCTTAGTCATCCCTCCATGAATAAATCCCTCCTTCCTTTGCGTGTACCTCGACTGTGCTCATCAGACTTGAGAAATCCATCAGGGCTGGGGCTGTATCTTGTATTTGTATGCCAGCATCTGGCTCAGTGTCTGCTGTTATAGAAAACTTGTCTGAATGTTTGTTGATTGAAATGGTGCCATGTGCCAAATACTCCAATGGGATGAAAGATGCTCTCAAGGAGCATACAAGACAGTGCATCAGAGAAGACCTGGCCATAAATACAAAGTAATAACGTGTGTGACAAGTGGCATTATCAGTGAAACGTATGAGATGGGCCTGGAAAGGTGTGGGGAGAACCTTACAAACAATGGACCTGCATCAGCAAAGGGAGAAAGCATGAGGTACCTTCAAGCTGTCTGGTGAATTTCAGGTTGTCCAGGTGACGTTAGGTAGGTGTCAGGAAGCGGTTGGGAGGTAAGGTTGAGTTTAAATTAAATTAAATTTAATTCAAACCTAATTGAGTTTGAATGGTTGAAAGTCATGTTTTAGATTTTCTTTTTCAAAAGATGGCAAACTACTATAAGTTTCTGATCTACCAAGCATGGTTGTGGGCAGGATGGACTGTCATTGCTTTGAGATTTAAATATAACTGGATTGCGAACTACTAAAAGTTTCTGAAAAGCATGGTGTGGGGAGGATGGACTGTCATTGCTTTGAGATTTAAATATAACTGGATTGCTGAGAAGAATGTGGACAGGAACCTTGACTAACTGCATGTTTCATTCTTTCAGCTACAGAATGCAGAACAGTAGAAGGGCATAGTCACAGCACTGTTTCAGAAGGATGATTTTGCCAGGGTGTAGGAATGAGATAGGAATGAGCGGCAGGAGGCAGGGAGGCCAGTTGGAAGGCCAGAAGTTTTGAGGACCTGAAGAAATGCTTTGGATGTCAAAGGAAAGGGGTGGAGTGATTTGCAAACTGCATTGCCGTGAAAACTCCATCAATAGTTAATTAAGCACCTGGGTAGTTGGAAGGAGGGGTGGAAGGCAAGATAATGAATTGTGTTTCAGATGTATTAAAACTGAGATGCTGAAAATACATCCTGGGGATGTTTCCAGCAGATCATTGGAGATCTGTGAAAAGAATATGAGAAAGAGATGTTAGAGAGATATTTGGCAGCTCTTCACATTAAAGGGATAGATGACAAAAGTCACATGACTTGATGAGCCCTTGGAGATGAAGGGGACCCGGATAGAAAATAATAGGAATTTTAGGAAAAGCTTTCACGTAGTGGGTGGAAATAAAATGGCCAGCAAAACTGGCATTATGGAGCTAATAGAACCAGGAGCTTATGTGCTAAGAAAGCCAAACTGGATGTGGTCTCTTGAGAGGATAGAGAGATGTAGAAACTTCAAGGACAATGAGGATGGAGCATCCACTGCTGTATCTCATCACTAGCAGATCACCAGGAAAATCCCTTCCTTTCAAGAGGGAACTTCCAGGTGAAAGACAGGGACAAAATCAAACTCCAGCAAGGGACTGCAAACTCAAATGCTTATAAGGACCTGGCAGGTGATATACTGTGTGTACTAAGTCACTTCAGTCATGTCAGACTCCGCAACCCCATAAACTGTAGCCTGCCAGGCTCTCCTGTCCATGGAATTCTCCAGGCAAGAATATGGGAGTGGGTACCCTTTCCTTTCTCCAGGGGATCTTCCTGACCCAGGGATCGATTCCAGTTCTCCTGCATTTCAGGTGGATTCTTTACCATCTGAGCCACCAGATAAGCCCTGGCAGGTAAGCAAAGAGAGTCAGAGGAGACTATGATGACCTACTGATCACATGCCCCATCCACAGCAGCTGTACCTAGACAATTGTTGCCACGTGGAAAGGCTGGCCCAGGGCAGCCAGCTGTCTGATCTTTACAGAGAAGACCAAAAGCCTTATTTTTTTTTAATTAAATTTTCCAAATGGAAAAACTCTGTGGGAGTCAAGTGGAATTTTTCTATCAATTGCATCTGGTTTCTGAGCCACCAGTTCTAGCAACCTCTACTAGGTTTGAAGACACTGACCACAGGACAGGAGTCTTCTGTATATAAGGCAGTGCAAGAGTAACCAGTCTGATGGGTGACTTAGAGACTGGAGTGCTAGCTGGTGTCAAAGGGACGATTAAAGATTCTGGAGCAAGAAGTCCAAGGAGCAGGTCAGAGGCATGAGATCTTTAGGCAAAACAGACACCTTTTCCTTTCAGGTGACAGCGATGAAGAGAGTGAAAACAGAGAAATGTTAAATGTTGTGAATGGAGGTTGAGGCAAATGAGGGAAGATTAAAAATTTTGAACTTCATGTCATATATGGACTCTAAGAAATAGAGATTTACCTGTTGAGGATGAGGGAAGTGAAGACCACACTTGGGCCTTGGGAGAGTGGGGAGTGTTCGTGATAGTCCCTGGTGTCAGGCTTCACCAAGTGACTAATTAAACAAATAAAGACCTGGTTGAGATTGATCACATACATCTACAGGAACCTTCCATTTAATAAGATGTTTCAAGTGGCTTCTGCATTCTGGATGCTGAGATAAGCCCTGGGGATTTCCAGTCAGATTAAGGGGGTAGAGGAAGAAATACATTATTACCACAAGGCTATCAATGTCATACAAGTGATGCTATTGAGAGAAAAGGAGGAATGTCTTGGCAGGCTTTCTGAGGAGGGTGCATTTAAGTCTAAATTTGAAAGTAAGTTGTAGTTGCTGTGAAGACAATGGGGAAAGTCAAAAGAGACAGTACAGAAAACACAGGAGGTAACAACAGGCATGATGTACGCTGGGAACTCCAGCTAATTCCATGTTTCTGAAACACAGTGCCCTTTGCAGAGTGAGAGGAGATGAAATCGGTGAGTTAACATGAAGAAATATGAATGGTCATGGAACCTGGACTTGCCTATAGATGAGGAAAAGCCCTAGAAGAATGTCAAGCATGACAGTGACATCACCGACATGTTTGTTAGAAAGAGCATACTGGCTAGAAGCAAGAAGGTCAAGAAGGAGGCCAATTTTGATCTGCAGTTGAGTATGTGCAAAAAATACTCAGCCATGGAGGATATATCTTGATTGATTGAAGTTAATAATGACAATCTCTATCTCTCCATCCACTGATTTTTTTAAACTTTTTATTTTATATGAGAGTACAGCCAATTACTCCAATTGATGCTTTCAAACTGTGGTGCTAGAGAAGACTCTTGAGTGTCTCTTGGACAGCAAGGAGATCAAACCAGTTAATCCTAAAGGAAATCAACCCTAAATACTTATTGGAAGGACTGATGCTGAAACTGAAGCTCCAGTACTTTGGCCACTGCTGCAAAGAGCTGGCTCGTTGGAAAAGACCCTGATGCTGGGAAAGATTGAAGACAGGAGGAGAAGAGGGTGACAGAGGATGAGATGGTTGGATGGCATCACCAATTCAATTGACATAAGCTTGGGCAAGCTCCAGGAGAAGGTGAGGAAGAGGGAAGCCTGGTGTGCTGCTGTCCATGGGGTCCCAGAGAGTTGGACACGACTTGGTGACTGAACAACAGTCAGTTGACAGCGTTGTGATAGTTCAGGTGGATAGCAAAGAGTTTCAGCCATACATATACATGTATGTATATGTATGCTGCCCTTCCATCCGAGCTGCCACCTAACGTTGAGCAGAGTTCCCTGTGCTATATAGTAGGACCTTGTTGGTCATCTGTTTTAAACACAGCAGCATTCACTGATTGATCTAAGTTGGGATGTGCAACCCACTTTAGGTTAATAGGGTATAAAAGGATGCATACAAGGAGCCTCCAAGAAAGAATTGTTTGAAAAGAAGGAAATGCTTGAGAAGAAAGTTTCTATCGTCTCTTTCTTTCCTCTGTTTCTGGATGTTGCTCTGTGGAGATGTAATGACTGGAGCTGCAGCAATCATTTTGAGGTTGGTGTGGTCTAGTTTGATTGAAGAAAAACAGGAGCCAGCACTCCCTTCCTTTTCCCCTTCCACCTCGATGGACCACTCTGGGCACCATGATTCCAAATGGCTTGACCAAGGAACACACTGTTTTCTGGGGAAGCCAGAGCCAATTCCCTAAAGGACCACTTTGCATTTGCTATTTCTCTATCCCTGATCAACTTCCTTTTTATTCACTCACGCTGCTCTGGAATTGTATTCCCTTCTTTCCACTTAGTAAGCATATACCCTTTCCTCAACTTCAGTTTTCTAGGGTAAGACAAAGATTCTATTATTCAGAATCAGTTTTCTTATTGTAAATTTGAAATACATATATTGTATATTTGTGGATGCCACTTGAGTTTGAATTCTCTTTCAAACATAGGCAAGGATGCACCTGATTTTATTTTAAAGCTTTTTGTTTTAAGTAAATTATTATCTGTGAGGGACATTTATCAAAAATCTGCCTCTCCATTTTTTAAACACTCTTAAAGGAGGGGAAACAAGGTCTCAAGGGCAGTAAATGAACTCCTAGGATAAGTAAATATTTAACTGTCCTTGACTTTAAACATTAAATAGTCAGTTTGAACTCGACAATGATTTTTTTAAGTGGCATTACTTCTCAAGGCATCAAGCCTGTTTGGCAAGTTCCTTTAAAGAGGGTTGGAAAAATAAATGAAAGATACATAATTATCCTTTGTTTGATGTTTGGTTATCTTAATGTCATCTAATATTAATGAAAGCTATAGCAAGTGATTGCAATATCCAAATTATTTTCTTTTGACAGATGTGGATACTATATTATTTTTTAAGCATTATTCTGTTAATCACAGACAATTTTTGATGCAGTTAAATTGTCTTCTATTGAACATGTGTAGGAGTTATATATAATTAATAAAAATAGCCTTAAGGGGGGAAATGAGGCTTCAATGTCAGTGGCAGCATAATCATCTTGAATTCATAAATACCTCTACCTGTAGGGGTCTGGAATCATTAACCAGGATAAATGAAAGACATAATTGAGTATATTAACCTACAATAATTTTATCCAAGATAAGAAACAAAGTGTTAACCAAAATGTTAGCATACTGCTAAACTACGCAAAACAGAAACAAGTATTTTCTCAGAAGGAAAAACTGAGTCTGCTCTGGAAAGGACTGACAGAGTTGCACAAGTTGAAATAGACCCATCAAGAAAAACAAAACAGAAACAGGACATGATAAATCTAGCAAAGATTACATTCTTGATCATTTGAATTTGAATTTCAAATTACGCAACCATATTTTCTTGAGACTAGAAAAACTTTCAAAACTCCCCCAAAAGACATTGGTAAATAATAGCACTCATACTGAAATATGTACATGTGAAACACAGTCAACTCTTAACTGTCCTACTAATGGATAAGGGTACAGTAGACCCCAAATCAATCAGCAAATGTTTATTAAATGCTCCCTGTGGGAATTTGCCTAGAGATCAACTGCCTAGGCTCCTGCAGCCATGTTCCCTGATCAAACTGGAAATTGCCAGTTTGATCTATGATCTATTTTATAACTGTGTTTGCCTAATCACAAGGCCCTCTGGAGAAGAGAAATAGGGAAGGAATGATAAAGGAGATAGGATGGTTTAAGGGAGGAGAATTTTAAGAAGACAGTGACTTAAATATTGCCCCAGGAACAAGAGGAATAAGGAAAAGATGTTGGAATTACTTAGAAGCAATCACTGGTGTTCTTCAAAAGAGCAATTTCAGACACTTCAACTTCTGACCAAATGAAATCATTGAAACTGTAATTAATCTTGAACAGCTGGAAAATGGAAAAAAATATATGAAACAACTTGTTCTCAGACTTTGTACAACAGGCATTGTGGGACTGTGACCCCTGAGAAAAGATGGCCCTAAGATGGCCCTCAGAGAAGGCAATGGCACCCGACTCCAGTACTCTTGCCTGGAAAATCCCATGGATGGAGGAGCCTGGTGGGCTGTAGTCCATGGGGTCGCTGAGTCGGACACGATTGAGCGACTTCACTTTCAATTTTCACTTCCCACTTCCATGCATTGGAGAAGGAAATGGCAACCCACTCCAGTGTTCTTGCCCGGAGAATCCCAGAGACAGGAGAGCCTGGTGGGCTGCCGTCTATGGGGTCGCACAGAGTCGGACACGACTGAAGCGACGCAGCAGCAGCAGCAAGATGGCCCTGACTTTCTGCCCTGAGACACATGCCTGGCCATCGAGTAGGGAACCCATATAAACCACAATGATTGTCTTGAATTGAGGAGGCAAAGGTCGGAGTTCAGGATACCTAAAGCTGATGGAAGCTGTAGGGCAGAGTTGCAGGGAGGAGGAAGCTACCTAGAAAGAAAGTTCCAGAAATCTGTTTAGGCTCATTTTGAATCTTTGCTGAATACAGTGAAACTCCATAGTTTGGTAAAGAGGTTTAGGAGCTGTGAGCTGAACAGTTTCTGAGCTTACACAAGGAAAACTGCTCAAGTTCTGACTAGCCAGAGAAGAGTGTTCTCGATGATCACTAGGAACATTCAATAGTGACTAGAGAAAGGCCATGCTTTAGGAGTCTTAGTAAACTAGTCCTGGAAGAAAGGCTACTTTATATCTGCCCTAAAAAGGCTTAAAAGCAAGCCCCCAAAGGATCAAGTACCCTTTACTACCTGTCAGAATAAAACACAAATCTTTAAGGAAAAGCAACAAAATCTAGACACTCAACAGTGTAAAATGCACAATATCCAGTAAGATATTACTAAACATGCCAAGAAGCAGAAATATGTGACCTATAACCAGGAGAAAAATTGCTCAAAAGAAACAGACCCAGGAATGATAGAGATGCATAGAATTCACAGACAAGAATGTTAAAGCAGCTATTATGTTTGACTATTTAAATGAAAACATGGTCAGTGAGGAGAGGAATGGAGGACATTCAACAAAAGAGAAATGAAGTTTCAACAAAGTGGTAGAAAGGGATATCAGACCGAAAAAAGGGAAGGGATGAGGAGGGCAAGATGAAGATAGTGGGCAAACACGGATTATTTAAGAAGTCTGATTTCTTAAGTATGTATGTATGACAAAGACTGAAAGGGCAGCAAGACCTGTCAAAGGCTTGGGTTGTTGGCTTATTTATTTATTTTCTCCGAGGGAAAAAAAATAAGAAGCTAAAAATGCAAACTAAAGAAAACAAAGTTGTTGGGGGAAAAAAATGTTTAATTGTTAGAAAGAAGAACTTCAGTGAGGTTAATGGCCTTAGGAAGCTTTAGGAGAGAAAACTCTTACCTCTAAGGAGAGCAGGAATGATTTTTTTTCCTGAGGTAATGGAAAGAAGGTGAATATAAAACAGAAATAGAAAGTTCTAGGGGATTAAACAAGGTAATTAAGAGTGAACAGTAAGCAAAACCACTCACTAAGAGGCTGTCGGATTGGGGAATCCAATGAGTGAGAAAATGAGAAGAGGGAGCTTGAACCAGTGACTGTGGAAAGCAAGCCTCAGAGAAAATATCAGATAAATAAAAGAATTTCAAAGGTTTACACCTTTGTAAATGTTACACCCCATAACAGCCCCATTTCCCCAAGCACTGTGAATTGATTGGATGCCAGTAAGAAGGAAATTCTAAAATGCAAAGGAGGGATTTGAGTTCAAATGCTAAAAGAAAGATGATTTCCATTTTTCTTTTAGTATATAAATCCTAGTGAAAACTTTCTGAGAATAATAATGTGGAGAGGGTTAGAATTGTGAAGAGACTGTGGAGTGGAAAAGAAGAAGGAAAATGAGAAGTGGGAAAAACTTCGGATGAATAAAGCAAGGGTAGAATGGCTGTGAACATCAGACTATTACATTTTTACTTCCGAAAGTACATTTTGGGTAATAACTATGCATAAGTGGTATTTGGTTGCAATAAAAACTACAAAGTCAGTTACATTTCTGTCTTGTGTGGTGACCAGGCCAGGAGTCAGACAACATAATGTTGTGTCTGGTCTTTGACACTGACCATCTCTATGTGCTAGTCATCTCATCTCTCTGTGTCAGTTTCTACATCTGTAAAATGGGCAGAATGCCAGTTATGCCTATTTCAGATGAACTTGCATGAATCGGATTTGAGTATATATGAAAACACTTTGTATGCTGTTAAACGCTATGAAACATAAGTACAGACTTTTTCTGTGCTTTCTACCCAGCTCACAGACTTTTCTTTCTCTTTGTCATTGTTCAATCACTCAGTCATGTCCAACTCTTTGTTACCCCATGGACTGCAACATGCCAGGCTTTCCTGTCCTTCACTATCTCTTGGAGTTTGCTCAAACTCATGTCCATTCAGTCGATGGTGCCATCCAACCATCTCACCCTCTCTTGCCCACTTCTTTTCCTGCCCTCAAACTTTCCCAGCATTTCAGGGTCTTTTCCAGTGAATCGGCGCTTTGCATCAGGGGGCCAAAGTATTGGAGCTTCAGTTCAGCATCAGTCCTTCCAATGAATATTCAGGACTGATTTCCTTTAGGATTGACTGGTTTGCTTTCCCTGCTGTCCAAGGGACTCTCAAGAGTCGTCTCTAGCACCACAGTTTGCAAGCATCACCTAACCATCCAGCAGGATGATTCCACTCCCCATGTTGGATTTGTCACATCACTCCACGCACTACCTACAATTGATCGGATCAGGATTGAACACTGAATCCTAGATGGACCCATTAGATTCTCTCTTCTGAGAATTTAGAATTGGAACCAAGATTATCCAATTAGAAATGGTCATCTGAACAGAAATGTCAACTCGGGCATACTAGGTTGGCCATAGGCTGCCTGCTGAGAGTATGGAGATGTAGAGAAAGCTTGCCTAGAGAGAGAATAAGGCTTATAGGAAGGGAGAAACTGCAATGAGAAGAGAGAGGTTAATACTTCTGATAGCTGTACAGCTCTGGGATCTTCCTCCTGCGGCCTGACTATTTTACTGTTTCTGTAAAACACTCCTGTGTCCTACAGATAAAATCTTTTTTTTTTTTTTTTTACATAATACGGCTCAAGCGTTTTTGTTTTTGTTTTTTTTGTAATTTGCAACTGAAGAATCTTAGCTAAAGCAACATAGTGGATTGAATAGCTCCCCCCTCCAAAAAAAAGTCACACCTACCCAGAACTTCAGAACGTGTCCTTATATGGAAATAGGATCTTTGAAGATATAATTAGTTAAGATGAGGTTTTTGTGCTAGATAATAGTGGTGACCGGGGTTTTCATGAGAATACAAGAGGACACAAGAAATGCACACAGAGAAGTCCATGTTGAGATGAAGATGGGCAGAGACTAGAGTTATGCTGCCACAGGCCAAGGAATGCCTGAGACCACCAAAAGGTTGGAGAAACAAAAGAAATTCTTCCTGAGATCCTTCAAAGGGAGTGTGGCCCTGCTGACACCTTGATTTCAGACTTCTGGCCTCCAGAAGGGTGAGAGAATAAATGTTTTTTCTAATTTATTTGTTTTTTAATTGAAGGATAATTGCTTTACAGAATTTTGTTGTTCTCTGTCACACCTCGACATGAGGGAACTCAAACAGGGGCTCTGTATCAACCTAGAGGGGTGGGATGGGGAGGGAGATGGGAAGGAGGTTCAAGACGGAGGGGACATATGTATACCTATGGCTGATTCATGTTGAGAATAAATTCATGTTGGCTTAAAGCCACTCAGTTTATGCTGCTTTTTACAGCAGTCCCAGAAAACTGGTACAAGTATTATAGGATGGGGTGTTCAAGCTCTGTTATAGAAAGGTCCAGGCTCTATACTAAGAAGAAACCCTTGAATCTCTTAAGTGCCTTTTAAGCCCACAGCCCCTTTCTGAGAAATAGGCCGTTTGCGGTTTGTTCTGCATAAAGCTGTTCTATTTCTTGCCAGGTGAAACAAACCCTACTACTCTGGCTACACTTGGTTGGAGCCAAAGTCCCATGGGAATGGGCTAGCCAGAAGGAGGCCAAAAAGAGCTTGGTGTCCAACTGCCTAGGAAGGACACTGTGTATTGGACAGTGACAAATGGACTCAACCAGGAAATGTAAATACTAGCTAAAGAGTAGGCAATAATCCAATCCATGCTGAGCCTTTGTTTTATTTCTCCATGAGCCTATAGATCATCCCTGTCTGGGAAGCTCTGTGACCAAGAATGGCTGCCCAGGTGACAGGGGGCTCCTCATGCTGTTCCAGGAGTCCCAGCACTGAACCTCCATCATCAGAGACCATTTGGGCATGCTTCCTATTTCAACCTGTCTTAGTCTGCTCAGGCTGCCATGACAAAAAGCTATAGACTATGTGACCTCAACATCAAAAATTTATTTCTCACAATTCTGGAGACTGGGAAATCCAAGACCAAGGTGTGGACCTATTAAATTCCTAATGAGGGCTCTCTTCCTGGCTTGCACAGGACCACTTCCTTTGCTGTGTTCTCACAAACACTTTCCTTGGTGGGTGCACAGAGAGAAAGAGAGAGATCTCTATCCTTCTTTTTTTCTTTTTAAAATTGTATTTATCTTCGGCTGTGCTGGGTCTTCGTTGCTGCACAGGCTTTTCCCTAGCTGTAGTGACTGAGGGCTACCCCCAGTTGTGGTGCCCGGGATTCTCACTGAGGTGGCTTCTCTTGTTGCAGAGCAAAAGATCTAGAGCACAGGCTCAGTCGTTGTGCACGCGCTTAGTTGCTCCATGGCATGTAGGATTCTCCCCGATCAGGGATCAGACCTGTGTCCCCTGCATTGGCAGGTGGAGTCTTTACCACTGAGCCAGCAGGGAAGCTCCTCTGTCCCTCTCAGTATGTTGTTCTTGTTTAGTTACTAAGTCGTGTCTGACTCTTTGTGACCCCATGGACCCCATGTGACCCCGCCAGGATCCTCTGTCCATGGGATTTCCCAGGCAAGAATACTGGAGTGGGTTGTCATTTCCTTCTCCAGGGGATCTTCCCTGGAGAATCTTCCCAACCCAGGGATGGAACTTGCATTTCCTGCATTGGCAGGTGGATTCTTTACCACTGAGCCACCTGGGAAGCCCTCTTCTTATAAGACCACCAATTCTGTCAGATTAGGACCCCAACCTATGACCTCATTTAACCTTAATTATCTCCTAAAAGCCCTATCTCCAAGTATAATCAAACTGGGAGCTTAGGGCTTCAACATATGGATGGGAGTAAACACTAAGCTTACAGTACTCAAGAATGAATATGATGATCGTGAAGATTTAATATTCATTTTGGAGGAAGGGGGTGCAAATTAAAAATGTGTCCCAAACTTTGCCACTGCTTCTCCTCCTTCACTCCTTGGTGATGTCACACAAAATCCCCAGTTCCCTGAGGTCTCCCTTCCAGAATGTCTGCTGGAGAGCTTGTTTCATGGGACTGGCCCCGTCCTGCTGGAAGGCAAAAATGTGTTCTCGAAGTGTACACACAGAGTCACTGATTTTTCTCCTTACAGTTTTGTTAGAGTCTTTTTACCAAACAGCTGGTTCATTCTTGATTCCAATGCAAAAGTTACACTGAAAGACAATCTAGGATAATTTCTGTCACCTTGCCAAGTCACAAAGTGCTTCTAAATTATAAATTACTATACACACATGTATATGTACATATACATATATACACATTTAAAAATATATATTTATATTATACATATATTTATAGATATATTTTATGTGTATTACACACACACATATATGTATGTCAATTATACTTCCTATGTATCTGGTATTGTACTAAGTGATTTGCATATTTCAACACATTTTATCCTTACAACAATTTCAGGCTGTATTAGTATTTAATAGTCCAGAAAATAAAAGCACAAAGAGGTTAAATAAGTTTCCCAGGCCCATACGGCTGGTACTAATGCTAGGACTTGACCCACACAGACTGGTTTCAGAGTTCACGCCCTTAACTACTATACTTTGTAGCCAAATTGATAAGCCATAGTCTCAGCTATAAGAAACTGCTAGTGTATTTATTGGGGCAAATGATGAGCAAGAGGCATAGGAAGATTGGAATCAGAAAATTATTTTAGGAAACACATCATTTTGAATGAACCATCTCTCAGCCTACTATTTCTATATAGACTCTGATGGCCATGTAGTAACTGCCAGTCCCAGAAGTAAACACAACTTGCCTTGGAATAAGATGATATCAGTGAAGGGCTCTGTGTGTTAACTTTATCTGTTTCTGGACAGTGGGCCATAAACCATCTGGTATATGTGGAGAGAGGCATAAAGTCTTTCTCATCACAGTCTGTGTGTCCTGAGTAAAAAGTTGGTTGCTCTAAAGTCTTATCCCCAGGGCAGAAAGGAAAGAAGATTGTGCTCCTTCCCATAGCTCATACTAATCAAGTGCCCCTGTGTGCTCCAACAAGAGGTTCTTCTTAGTTGGATGAATGGATGTGTAGAGAGGCAGGAGGCCAGGACTTATGGGCTCAAGAATGTGTAAGATTTATTGGAGCTGCTGGTTAGAACACTGCTGTTTTCGTGAACTGGACCAAAAATGCTCTCACACCAAGCTTTCACCAATAAAATAAATAGCCTCAGGTGTCTATCGACCTAAGAGGACCTGCTTGTAGTTGATATAATTGCCAAACCACTCTCTGGGAACTTGACAGATGAGTCCTTTAGCTTTCAATCCAGGATGAGAATTTGCACCAAAAAACAAGACTAATGTTTTTTTGAAAGAAATATAAATACCCATTTTCTTAATCTTTCATTCATTCATTCAGCAAATATTTATCGAATACCTACTGTGTGATAAGCACTGTTCTTGGAGATTGAAATACATCAGTGAGCAAAACAAAGATTCATGCCTGCATGGGACTTGTACTCTAGTGTGGGGAGATAGATGAATAGCAGTAGACTTATTTATTAATAAGTAAATAATATGGTGTGGATGAAGAGGCTTTCAGTGTTATAGAAAAAGAAAGAAGAGCAGAATAAGAAGGATTGAAAGTGCAGAGGGATGGTTGCAATCTTAAATAGAATGGTTAAGGTAGACCATCTTAAGAAGGTAACATTTGAGCAGACTTGAAGGACTTGAAAGGAGTAGCCTTATGGACATCTGGGGAAAGAGCATAGCAGGCAAAGGGAACAGCAAAGCAGGAGTGTGCCCAGTATGTTTGAAGAATAGTAGGAAGCTAGGATGGTAGAGCAGTTGGTGAGGGGTGGTGTGGAGCAGGGGGGATGGACTGTGGAAGATGGAGAAAAGTAACAAGGACCTGATCATGTGACGGTGTGTAGGCCACTGTCAGGATACTTTTACACTGTAGGATTTTACTCTGAATGAGATGGAACTCTATTAGAAGAGTTTTGAGCAAAGAAGTGACATGCTCTCTCTTATGTTATAACCAGATCACTTTGACTGCTATGTTGCAAGTTGATTGTAAGAGTAGAAATGGGAAAACCAGGTAGAATGCAATTCAGTTATCAAGAAGAAAGGATGCTGGCAGGGACCAGATTGTAAGAGTGGAGGTGGTGAGAAATAGTAATATTTGGGGTAGAATTTAAGGGTAGAGACAGTTGGAATTGCTATGGATTAGATGTGGTAGAATGAAAAAGTTGGCTTAAAGCTCAACATTCAGACAATGAAGATCATGGCATCCGGTCCCATCACTTCATGGGAAATAGATGGGGAAACAGTGGAAACAGTGTCAGACTTAATTTTTCTGGGCTCCAAAATCACTGCAGATGGTGACTGCAGCCATGAAATTAAAAGACGCTTACTCCTTGGAAGGAAAGTTATGACCAACCTAGATAGCATATTCAAAAGCAGAGACATTACTTTGCCAACAAAGGTTCGTCTAGTCAAGGCTATGGTTTTTCCTGTGGTCATGTATGGATGTGAGAGTTGGACTGTGAAGAAGGCTGAGCACCGAAGAATTGATGCTTTTGAACTGTGGTGTTGGAGAAGACTCTTGAGAGTCCCTTGGACTGCAAGGAGATCCAACCAGTCCATTCTGAAGAAGATCAGCCCTGGGATTTCTTTGGAAGGAATGATGCTAAAACTGAAACTCCAGTACTTTGGCCACCTCATGTGAAGAGTTGACTCATTGGAAAAGACTCTGATGCTGGCGGGGGGATTAGGGGCAGGAGGAGAAGGGGACGACAGAGGATGAGATGGCTGGATGGCATCACTGAGTTGATGGACGTGAGTCTGGGTGAACTCTGGGAGTTGGTGATGGACAGGGAGGCCTGGTGTGCTGTGATTCATGGGGTCGCAAAGAGTCGGACATGACTGAGCAACTGAACTGAACTGAAGATGTGGTATGTAAGAAAGAAAGAAAAAGACAAGTCAGATGACTGCAACCATTAAGATGGAGAAGACTGCATATGGGGCAGGTTGTTGGATATATAATTGTGGAGGTCACAGGAAAAATGCTGGAGATAAATGGAAATAGATGTGGAGTTGCTAATCCACAGACATATTTAAAGTCAAAGGCTGGATTAGATCACAAAGGAAATGATATGTATAGAGAAGAGGTCCAAGGAGTAGGCCTTTACGCTTAATACTCCAACATTAAGGGATTGGGAGAAAAAGAGGGTTCAAAAAAGGAGAGCAAGATGGAATAACCAAGAGGTAGGAGGGTAACCTAAATGCGAAATTCTGGAAATCAAGTGAAGAAAATATGTCATGGAGTTGTCATGACATGAAGTATGTATGTCATAGCTGACATCAACTGTGTCAAATGCTGTTGAAAAGTCAAGTAAGATGAGGACTGGGAATGATCACTGGATTTACCAATATGGAGATCATTGGTGATTTTGCTAACAAACGTTTTACTGGAGTGATGAGAAAAATCTGGATTGGAATATGTGTACAAATAAATGGGTACATTTTATTATGTATAAATTATACCTCGATAAATTTGATTTAAAAGCTCAAGAACAGCCACTTCTTTCAGTGGCTAAGACTCTGAGTTCCCAATGCAGGGTGCCAGGGTTCGATCCCTGATCAGTGAAACCAGATCCTACAGGCCACAACTAAGAGTTCAGATGCCACAACTAAAAGATCTGATGTGCAGCAACTAAGATCTGGTGCAACCAAATAAATAAATAAATAATAAATATTTTAATTAAAAAATAAAAGCATAAAAAAATTAAAAATAAAAGCACAAGAAGAGAGGAAGTATGAAATAGGATAACCAAAACTTGGAATTACCACAAACATCCATCAAGATTAGAATGAGTAGATAAATTACAGCATAGTCATCCAAGGGAATATTATAGACTAAGAAGGGGTCTGCAAGCTACAGCCTGAGAGTCAAATCCAGCACAGGGTTTTTCTTTTTTTTTTTTTTAATCAAGTTGCACTGAGACAGAGACACAACCATTTGTTTACATAATATCCATGGCTGCTTCAGTGGGCTGCAGCAGCAGAGTTGAGTAGTTGTGCTAAAGCCCTATATCCACAAAGCCTCAAATATTTACTATCTTGTCCTTTACAGAAGATGTTTGCAAATCTCTGGTCTACAGCAGTCAGAATGAGTGGACTATTGCTATTCATAACACCATGGACTAATTTCACAAATAAAATGTAGAGGGGAAAGAAGCCAGATACAAAGGAGTATAACATCATTTGTATAAAGTTCAAGAATGGGAAAATCAGTCTAGGATGCTAGAAGTAAGAATAGTGGTTACTTGGGGTTGGTGACTGGGAAGGATCAGGAGGTGAGCTTCAGGGGTGCTGATGACCATCTTCCTTTTTAAAAAATGTCTTTTGGCTGCACCATCTGGCACATGGGATCTTAATTCCCCAACCGAGGATCAAACCCATGCCTCCTGCCTTGGACCACCAGGGAAGTCATTGGTGCTTATGATCTTCTAATTCTTGATCTGGTGCTGGTTACCAGGATTGTTCACTTGGTGAAAATTAACTGAGCGCTTAGGATTTTCTGCACACTTCTGAATGTCTAAAATAAAGTTTATTAAAAATTAAAAATGGTAAGAGAGGAACTAGAGACAGGGATTATAGCAACTCCTTCATGAAGTTTTGCTGCAAAGGGGAGGAAAGTTGTGAGGGGTAGTTCACAGAGGGAGTAGGGTTAAATAAAGTTGTTTTTGTTTTGTTTTTTAAGCTGGGAGAAATAATAGCATGTTGATGGGAGGAGAAAATTGAGGACTTTCGAAGAGAAAGGGAAAAATGCTAGATTGATGTCCTTGACTAGATGAGAGGGGATGCAGTCTGGTATGTACTGGCTTTGAACAGGAGCACAGGGAATTCATCTATGCTAACAGCATATTTTGGATAACTTAAGACACCTATGACCTGGTGGTAAAAAATAAGAATAAGTCTTGGTTACCAAGGAATTCCTTTATGATTTTCCCAAAGCACTTCCCTATTAGCCACTTGGTAAACAACAACTTTACTAACAGTCAGTACTTCACAGGTCACACACACCTCATTCAACACTCACTTTCTATTGCATACAGTCGAATTCCTGTCTTTCTGATGAGATAGCATGTCCTAGCCCAGAATAGCTAAAGTGATAGCCTGGTTCCTATGACTAAGCCAGGAACATAACCAGTCTCTGCATTCATTTCCTAGGGGCTACCATGATAAAATGGGCTTCTCCCATGGCTCAGTGGTAAAGAATCTGCCTGTGATGCAGGAGATGTAGGTTCAATCCCTGGGTCAGGAAGATACACTGAAGGAACGCACAACAACCCACTTCAGTATTCTTGCTTGGAGAACCCCATGGACAGAGGATCCTAGTGGGCTATGGTCCTACGGTCACAAAGAGTTGGACACGAACAAAGTGATTGAGTACACACACACCATAATAACGTACCACAAACGAATGCCTCAACAACAGAAATCTATTGTCTTACAGTTCTGGAAGCTAGAAGAATGAGATCAAGATATTGGCAGGGAGAGAGAATGTCCCCTTCTGTCTCCTTCTCTCCTAGCATTTGGTGGCAATCATTGGCTTTCCCTGACTTATAGGTACATTGCCCTGATCTCACGTGGTTGTTTTCTCTGTGTGCTTTGTCTGTTTTCTAAATTTCCCTTTTTTATAAAGACACCAGCAATATAGTGTTGGAAACCCACCTTACTTTGATATGACCTCCTTTTAACCAACCACATCTATAAAGACCTTATTTTTAAGTAAGTTCACAGTTTGAGGTCCTGGAGTGTTAGGGCTTCAAGATATAAATTTAGGGTTGAGAGGGACACAATTCAACCCATGACAGTCTTGTAATGTCACATTTAGTGTCAACCTTAATGACTGTCGGAGAAGGCAATGGCACCCCACTCCAGTACTCTTGCCTGGAAAATCCCATGGACGGAGGAGCCTGGTAGGCTGCAGTCCATGGGGTTGCAGGGAGTCGGACACGACTGAGAGACTTCACTTTCACTTTTCACCTTCATGCACTGGAGAAGTCAATGGCAACCCACTCCAGTGTTCTTGCCTGGAGAATCCCATGGACGGAGGAGCCTGGTAGGCTGCAGTCCATGGGGTCGAGAAGAGTCGGACACAACTGAGCGACTTCACTTCACTTAATGACTGTAGGGTAGGCAACTGCAGACCAGATAGGACTGAGATTCCGTGGGATTGAAAAGACCTTCTTTGTGTGTCTCATGCCTGCCAATCCCATCATTTGAACCTGCTGTTTTTGAAATGACTCTGATATGACTGTTTGACATGTTATAGAGGCAGAACCTTGAAAAATAAGAGATAATGACTGGAAAGGTGAGAGGTGAAGGGAATTGCAGAGGGAGGCGTTCTAATGCAGTGACTATTTGTATTGAATAAATGTTTGTCTTTTACAAAATAAAAGCTGCTTTCCCAGGCTTTACTTCTGAGATTCTTTTTTTAAAAATATTTACTTGCTTACTTATTTATTTGGCTGCACTTAGAATCTTAGCTGTGGCACTTGGAATCTTTGTTCTTAGCTGTGGCACTTGGAATCTTCGTTCCCTGACCGGGGATCAAACTCTTTTCCCTTGCATTGCAAGGCAGATTGTTAAATACTGGCCCCCCAGAGAAGTCCCACCCCTGAGGTTCTGATTCTGTAGGCCTAGAGCCCAGGAATCTGCATTTTTAGCCTGTTTTAAAGTGATTTGGATGCCATAGTCTGACAAAGAGTTCCTTAAAGAGCCAGTGGGGAAATTGAAGCAACAAGACACTGGGCCTTGCCAACTAGAGAGTGGACAGAACCATAGAACCCCTGAGGTCAGAGCTCCAAGTGCCCGACAAGACAGTCAAGATCACCTCCTCAGTTTCCAGATGAGAAAATAGAGCCAAGAGATGATGAAATCAGGAAATTTTGAGCATTTAAGAACAAAGAGAGACACAAAAATAGGACTTAAATATAAAAAGAGGATTACAATGGATAAAATGAAAAGAGAGACAAGAAATGTGAGGAGCTGTCCCTTAAGCCCATGTCTAGACTAGATAATGTCTCCTTTCTCTTTGTCATGTTGTAGAAGGTGTCAGGCTTCAGAGTGGGCCACCGCCATTCTTTTGAGGTAGGCCTGGGCTCCTAAAGAAGGTTATTTACCCACAGGATAAAGAATAAGTCTGTTTGAATATTTATTTGTTGGAGTTCATTGCTTTTCATGGCACTGCCTCATCCTTAGCAGGCAAAGATAGAGTAAGAACCCAAGAAAAATACTTGGAGTGTGGAATTAATCAATAATTTTCAATTAACTGCGATTAGATTTTGACAGATAGACTTCTGAGTATAATAATTCTAAATTCCAAATTCTGAGTATAATAATCTATACCTGAAGAGCTTGTTTACTGGTCTTTCAGCTTCTTGACTTCTTCTTAATATTCACAGTCACCCTGTAGTAGGTATTACTCTTGCTGGGCAGATATTTTAAAGATGAAAATCTTATCATACCCTTTCACTGTTAATAATCTTTCAGTGATTCCTCATTCTTCGACAATTGACTCATTAATCCTTCCTTGGGGAACTGTGTTATAAGCTTAACCTAATAGAAAAAAGGAGGGGCAATTTGGACAAGGATGTACATAATAGCTTTACTCATGATATTAAAAACCTGGAAACAAACCAAAACCCAACAATAAATGGCAGGGCTAAGCAAACCCTGCTGTATCAACACACTGGAATACTCTGTACCTCCTGTAAATGATAAGAATCTGGTCTGTACTGAGGCAGGAGGTGTATCTAAAGGTGGGAAATGTGAAATAAACTTTTATACCCTGCTTTTGTCTCTGTAAAAATATACATGTTCACACTGACAAAGACTAGACAGTAATAAAATATTTGGTATTGTATGTGAATTAGATTTTCTGTTTAACTATGACATAAAATTTTTAATGGGAGAAATAATGCCCTTGGAATTTTCTGCTGGGGGCACTCACATAGGATTTTTATCCTATGAAGAAAAAACTAGATGTGGAACTTAAAAACCCAAGACCTCAGTACAGGGAGTTCCTTAGTTGCCCAGTGGTTAGTACTCTACACTGCTGAGGATGTGGGTTCAGTCATTGGTTGGAGAACTAGGATCCTTAAAGCCATGTGACATGGCCCAAAAAAATAGATAAAAATTTTTAAAAATAAATTAAAAGGAGACAAGAGGAATTAGATGGTTTAAAAAAACAGAGACCTCAGTACAACAGGTTGGGCTAAGGACACAGTGAGAGTTTTATGTTGGGATGTTAGTGGTTGAGTCAATTCAAGTCAGAATGGGGTCAGGACAGACAGCCCACAGCCCATGGGGCTTAGTGTGCTCACAGATGCACATGCACGCTTGGGCCATGGTCACGTCAGGTACTGCTGCCATAGCAGCTCAAAGCCACTGGGAAGTTACAGAGCAGCAAAAGAACTGCCCTCCTAACCAAGAGAAAAACTGGTCAGACTTGATCAAGCAGAACATTAGTCTGTGATGTCAAACTGACCTTAAGCACAGTTTCCAAGAGGCTCCAGGAACAGTTCACCAAGTTCTCTTCTCTTTATTGGTATTTATCACTTAAAAGCATAGTTTTGAAAGCCCACTATTAATGCACACAAATTTCTGAAGCATCTGAACTTCAGTATCTTTTCAAATGTGTTCCTTAGGTCTCTTCCTAGTTCTCATCCAGGGTTCTTCCCCTGACCCTAAATCTTACAGTATTTACTGTATCTTTCATTAAACAATGTGATTGCTAATTGAATCCTAGTGGGTTGATGGTCAGAGATGATGTTCTTCTAGATTCTCTGGGTTTTTTGTCTTTGTGAATCTGGATCCTCAATCTTGGCTTATCCTGGGTTGGCTGGGACCTAAGAAAAACTGGGTCATGCATCCCAAATTCATGTGAGTCTGGTTTGTATCAGAAAATCAATGTAATCATTTACAATGAGAAATGATTGGTAGCAGCCAAGTGGGGTGATATTTATGTTGCTCAGTTTGCAAGTTCTCTTCCCACGAAGGAAACAAAGACCAGAAGTCTATTGCTGTGAGAGTATAAGTTTTTGGTACAAGGAAAGGGGTCTCAGAGAGATTTATTTATAAATTGATCTGCTTAGAGTTCCCTGATTCCCTTTAACAGTGTCTACTCCTCTAAAGGTCTAGCTCACACTTTACCTATTCTGTGAAACTTCTTCTACCCCTGGGTCCTTGGGAAAAATGAGTCACTCACCCAACCAGGTAACCATAACTTTTATACCTATTATAGCACCAATCGCTTGTATTCTACTAGTTCTTGATGTACCTGTCTCCCTTGCTGTTTCAATAGTTGAGACAGTGACAGAGTCCCTGTCCACTTCTGTTTTCTCAATGCCTTCAGTTCAGTTCAGTCTCAATGCCTAGCACTTAATTATTCAGTGTAGAGCTGCTTAATAAATGAAGGAAAGAGTGAACAAATGAGATTTTCTCCATCTACCCCAATGACCTTCTTAAGTCAATTTGTATTACTTGGGTGTAGATAGATATTAAGAGCAATCTGGTGACTTCCCTGGTGGTCCAGTTGTTAAGACTTCGCCATCCAATGCAGAGGGTGCTGGATTGATCCCTGGTTGGGGAGCTAAGATCCCATATGCCTTGTGGCCAAAGAAACAAATCAAACAAAAAACAGAACCAATATTGTAACAAATTCAATAGAGACTTTAAAAATGATCCACATTAAAAAAAAAAAAAGACCAATTTGTGTGTATGTGTGAGAGAGAGAGAATGAATACTATTCCCAAATGGGGAGAGACCTAGCCAAATATTATACCATGGGGAACCTATAAAAGCCAGTCTTAGGCAATACTTAATGCTTTACATTTTCTTGCAGGTTAATCTCATTTGATCCTTCTGTGTTTTTCTCTGGCTACATCTTAGGCCCTAGCTTATGTATGCCTTAGCCTGCTCCCTTGTTTTATTGAACAATTTGACCCCTTCCACAAGCATATTGATTTGGATTCTCCTAGTTCACCTTTTATCCCTCCTGCTCTCCTCCATACCCACTCCAGTGTTCTTGCCTGGAGAATCCCAGGGACGGGGGAGCCTGGTGGGCTGCCGTCTCTGGGGTCGCACAGAGTTGGACACGACTGAAGTGACTTAGCAGCAGCAGCAGCCCTCCTCCATTAATCTTTTAGATCCCTACTTCTCAAAGGACCCACAGCATTAATGTCACCTGTGAACTTGTTGGAACTATGGCCCCTCAGGCACCAGAACCACTGAATCAGAATCTGAATTTTAACAAGACCCTTACAAATGATTTGTGTGCACATTTGAGTTGGAGAAGCTCTGCTTTAAATCATTATGATGACTGCTGCTCCTGGCTCACGGTTTTCCTTTCTAACTTGTCTCCTGCTATTCTTAAGTCATCAATATCCATTATATTAGTTATCTGTGACTACGTCTAAAATCAACCTGACTTACTGGCTTAAAATAACAGACATTCACCATCTCACAATTTCTGTGCATCAGGAATCTGGGCAAGACTTCTCTGGATCTTCTAGCTCAGGGTTTCTCACAGGACTGCAGTTGAGGTGTCAGCTGGGGAGGAGTACTCCAAACTCACTCGTGTGATTGATGGTGGGCCTCGTGTCCTCATGGGTTGTTCCTTGTCTGGTTGATCTCTCGACTGGGCAACTCACGATATGGCTTCATAGAGCAAACGAGCGAAAAAGTAAGAAAGGAGACGTGAGATGGAAGCCAGAGTCTTTCCATAATCTCAGGAATGACAGTCCATTATTTTTGCCTTATTTTATTTGTTAAAAGTAAATCACTAAGTCCAATCTATGCTCAAGGGGAAGGGTTACACGGGGTATGAATAACAGGAGGTGGGGATTTTGGGGGAGCAGTCTTAGAGGCTGCCTTACTATATCCCAGTGTGTGCATGCATGTTCAGTCATGACCCCATGGACTGAAGCCCACCAGGCTCCTCTGTCCATGGAATTTCCCAGCAAGAATACTGGAGTGGGTTGCCATTTCTTCCTCCAAGGGACCTTCCAGACACAAGAGATCGAACCTGCAGCCCCTGGCTAAGCAGGCGGATTGGCAGGTGGAGTCTTTGCCACTGAGCCACTTGAGAAGCACATCCAAGTGCATTTTCCTCTAATAACTTGACTGACTAGTTTCTACTTCAGTCATAATCTGTATAACCACACCTGGAACCTCAACACCACTTGGAATTTTATCTTCTCCAAACATTTACCCTCCGTGCTTTCTGTCATGACTACAACTTGTCATTCCCTTTACTTGTCCCACACCTTCACTCACAACAGACTTGACTTCCTAGACTTTTCATTCTTTCTGCTGCTACTGCTGCTGCTGCTAAGTCACTTCAGTTGTGTCCGACTCTGTGCGACCCCATAGACGGCAGCCCACCAGGCTCCCCCGTCCCTGGGATTCTTCAGGCAAGAACACTGGAGTGGGTTGCCATTTCCTTCTCCAACGCAGAAAAGTGAAAAGTGAAACTGAAGTCGCTCAGTTGTGTCCGACTCTTAGCAACCCCATGGACTGCAGCCTACCAGGCTCCTCCGTCCATGGGATTTTCCAGGCAAGAGTACTGGAGTGGGCTGCCGTTGCCTTCTCCATTCATTCTTTCTAGTTCTAGTCTATTAACATCTTTCCTGTCTTACTCAAAGCTCCACACAGGGCATTTGCTACGAGTGGCTAGTTATCTATGGGCTTATTAAAAACCTAGGAACACCTACTCTCACCTATTTGATTTGTAGGACTGTCACCATTCCTTCCCCCACTTTAGGAAAGATCTAGCATTCTCTGGTTTTTCTTCCATTTCCAGGTTGATAAGCACACCTGAAGGAAATCATAAAGACGTGCTGATTGGTTGCATTTCTTCAAATTCCCAAATCTACATTCATTATTCTTAGTCTACCTTTAGCCTTCCTCCACTGGAAAGCCATTCCCCAGTTTGGCTATTTCCTCTTGAGAATGTTCTTATCTCTTCGTTCATTATTTTTTGTCCCTCTTGTCTCAGAAGACTAGGTGCTGATACTTCTTTCTGGGTCTAAACTCTTCAAGTGTACTTTCATTCCATCCTGTCTCACTTGTCTGGCTTTGCTCCATCAGTTCCTGGCTCTGTGTATTGCCTTCTGCCTTTCAGCTTGCAAGCATTTCAACAGTAAAGGCAACCTTGACCCAGTTATAGATTCAAGCTACTTCTTCCTTTTTACCACTAACTGTGTTTTAAAATTTATTATAATTTTCAAATATACGGAAAGGTAGAGTACCATAATAGAGTACCAAAATAGATATCTACATTCTTGCAACTAGTCTTAATAGTTGACATATTTTCTTCATCTTTCTTTTCCTGAAGTATTAAATCAAATTATAGACATCTTGACATTTTACCCCTAAATACTTTCAGTTCAGTTCAGTTCAGTTCAGTTGCTCAGTCATGTCCGACTCTTTGCGACCCCGTGAATCGCAGTACGCCAGGCCTCCCTGTCCATCACCAACTGCCGGAGTTCACTCAGACTCACGTCCATCGAGTCAGTGATGCCATCCAGCCATCTCATCCTCTGTCATCCCCTTCTCCTCCTGCCCCCAATCCCTCCCAGCATCAGAGTCTTTTCCAATGAGTCAACTCTTCGCATGAGGTGGCCAAAGTACTGGAGTTTCAAACGCACCTATTTAAAATGTCATTATCATAATTAGCAAAATTAATAATAATGCCTTCATTTTATGTAACAGACCATGTTTAAATTTTCCCAGTGGTCTAAAAAATGTATTTTAATACTAGCTTTTTTTTTTCTTTTTTAATGCTAGCTTTTTAAAATAGAGTTCAATTAAAGACCATGCATTGCCTTGGCTGCTATATGGCTTCTCTTTTGATTTCAACAGTGCTTTCCACCCTCTTTTTATGTCACTGAGTTGTTGAAGAGACTGGGCCCATTGTCCCTATTGAATGTTCCACTTTCTGGGTTTGTCTAATTGTTTATTTTTTAGTGTCACTAGGGATGCATCTCGGAGAAGGCAATGGCACCCCACTCCAGTACTCTTGCCTGGAAAATCCCACGGGTGGAGGAGCCAGGTAGGCCGCAGTCCATGGGGTCTCGAAGAGTCGGATACAACAGAGCGACTTGACCTTCACTTTTCACTTTTCTGCATTGGAGAAGGAAATGGCAACCCACTCCAGTGTTCTTGCCTGGAGAATCCCAGGGACGAGGGAGCCTGGTGGGCTGCCGTCTACGGGGTCGCACAGAGTCGGACACGACTGAAGCGACTTAGCAGCAGCAGCAGCAGCAGGGATTCATCTACCCCTGTATTTTCTGAAATCTGGAGATGAGATATAAAGGCTGATTTCAATTCAACTTAAACATTTTTATTGGGAATATTGGTAGTTGGTGCTATGTGCTTTATATTGCATCACATCTTAGGCACATAACTTTTTTCTTTTTCTTTATTATTTATGGCTACATCAGGCTCCAGAGCACACAGGCTCAATAGGTGCAGTGCATGGGCTTAGTTGCCCCAAAGCACGTAAGATATTAGTTTCCCAACCAGGGATTTAACCCACATCCCCTGCATTGGAAGGTGGATTCTTAATCAGTGGACCACCAGGGAAGTCTCTATGCATATAACTTCCGACTTTCTCACTTTTAGTGATGCTAACGTTAATCACTGAGTTAAGGAGGCAACAGCCAGATCTTCCCGCTGTTAAGTTACATTTGTTTTTCATTGCAAGCAGTAAATAATCAGTCCATGGAGTGATACTTTGGCCCCATGTAATACCAAGAAGCTTTTAAGACTCTCATATTGCTGCCTTTTACCCCATTCCCTAATTCTTCTTCCCTTCCCTTTCCTCTTCTGTAAAGGTCACTACTGACTTCCTTACCAGGAAAACCAAGAGCCTTTGGCTTTTCATGAAGATGAAAGCAAAGACTTTGAAGGCAAGGAAGGCAGTGATGAAAGGCATCCACAGCCACAATAAAAGAGAAGAAAGGAATGTCATCCACCTTCCAATGGCCTAAAACACTGCAACTCAGAAAGCACCCCAAATATCCTCAGGTGAGCTAGGAAAAACAAGCTTGGTCACTATGCCATCATCAAGGTAACTCTGACCACTGAGTCAGCCATGAAGATAGAGGACAACACTTTTGTGTTCATTGTAGATATCAAGGTCAACAAGCACCAGATTAAACAGCCTATGAAGAAGCTCTATGACACTGGTGTGGCCAAGGTCAGTACTCTCATCAGGCTGGATGAAGAGAAGAAGGCATGTGTTCCACGTTTCCTGACTGATAAATTGAGATCCTCTAAACTGAGTCCAGCTCAGCAGCAAACTGAGTCCAGCTGGCTAATTTTAACTTGTATTTTTTTTTCACCCATATTTAAAAAATAAAGAATAAAAAGTAAAACCAAAAGAAGAGATTTTGTTCATCTTCCTTGAACTTACAGATATATTTTATATTATTAAACCTTTTTAAATAATATCTTTCCTCTTTCTTCCATAAAGTTTTGTATTTCAAGTACCTCTCCCTCTAACTGCTTGTTTACATCTAGACATAAAGAGGATCATAGTTCTATTCTTGGTCTTTGATTTGGTCTCTATACTGTCTACTTTATTAATCTTACCCATGTTCACAGTTTAAGCACATTGCTAAAAAAAGAAAAAATGTGTATCTCTACCTTGACATTCTGTAGCTTTTTGACATTTACACCTGGAATCCCATCAGGTATAACTTAAACTCAACCAGCATAAAAGAAAACTCATATTTCTCTGTACCTCTATCCTCCCAATATTGGAGCTTTGATTGTTTCAATGTTTATGTTTATATTGTTATGGTCATGTAAACACTGTTCACTGCTGAGACATATAGTATATTTTAATCACACTTGTATATAATAATAACTACAATAAAAATTACCTTATTTTTTCTCTTTGCTATTTATTCTTTTCCTCTCCCCAGACCTGTAAAATTCCTATGTATTTAAATACATCAGGTGATTGATTAGTTTCAGGGTTTCCCCACCCACACCCCCCTTACAAATAATCTTTTCCAGGAATTCCCTGGCAGTCTAGTAGTTATTAACTGTACTTCCACTGTCGGGGACATGGATTCAATCCCTGGTTGGGGAACTAAGATCCCACAAGGTGAGCAACTTGGCGAAAAAAAGAAATAAACAAATAGCCATCCGAGGCTCCCATCCTCCTGTTCCAATCTCTGACAGGCTGCTTTCTAGGCCTGTTGCTCAGCTGGCCACCTGGGACTTGTGGTAACTTCCTTCCCCTCTCTCCTGTGTACCATCTTCCTTTTCCTGCTTTCCACCTATCCCTGTTTACTGCTTTCTATCATTTGTTTTGGTGGAATACTTTCTCCAATAGCTTCCTGAAAAAGGGTTCCTGGAGGTATATTTTCTGAGGTCTTGTATATCTGAAATGTTTTTATTCTACCCTTATATACGCTTGGCAGTCTGTGCAGAATTCTAGACTGGAAATTTACTTTGCTGACAATTTTGAAGTCACTCATTCATTATGTTACAACTTCCAGTATTGCTGTGAGAAGTCTAATGCCATTCTGTTTCTCCCTCCTGCACAATCTGTTTTTATTTCTCTACAGTATTTTAGGATTCCATATCAATTATTAGGTTGGTGCAAAAGTAATTGTGGTTTTACATTCTTGAGCTTTGCTGTTTGATATTGGGATACTTCCTTAAATAAATGCAGTTTTGTTACACATCATTTTAATACACATTTCTTGCTCTATGTTTTTTGCTAGTGACTTATTATTTGCTGTTTATTTTATATTTACTTTAGACTAGGGAAGTGATGTTAGACAAAAAGCAGATTCGAGTGATTTTCTTATTTGAGTTCAAAATGGGTTGTAAAGCAGTGGAGACAACTTGCGACATCAATGACACATTTGGCCAGGAGCTGCTAATGAACATACAGTGCAGTGGTAGTTCAAGAAGTTGTGCAAAGAAGACAAGAGCTTTGAAGATGAGGAGCAGAGTGGCTGGCCATCACAAGATGACAATGACCGACTGAGAGGATCAATGAAGCTGATCCTCTTACAACTACATGAGAAGCTGCTGAACTCAGCGTTGACCATTCTAAGGTTATTAGGCTATTAGTAAGCCTTGGTCCTTGCTAGCTGTTGACCAGAGATATCCGTTCCTTGTCACGTGGATTTCTCAGTAGTGATGCTCATGACCCCACAGCTAAAGATCCAAAAGAAAGTATGAGTGAGCTCCCAGACAGAAACCATAGTCTCTTTTATAAGCTAATCTTGGAGGTGTCAGCCCATCACTTCTATATTCTCTATTCATTAGAAATGAGTCACTACACAGTGAGATAATGATATAAACAACTTAAGTGAAGTGAAGTCGCTCAGTCGTGTCCGACTCTTTGCGACCCTGTGGACTGTAGCCTGCCAGGCTCCTCTGTCCATGGGATTCTCCAGGCAAGAATACTGGAGGGGGTTACCATTTCCTTCTCCAGGGGATCTTCCTGACCCAGGGATCGAACCCAGGTCTCCTGCATTGGAGGCAAAGGCTTTAACCTCTGAGCCACCAAGGAAGCCCATAAACAACTTAAGACAATGTTAAAATGTGCTTTGGCTGAAATCATCTATTTCAACTGTCCCTGTAACTCTCAAGGCAAAAAATGACAGAAGTGCAGCTCTATTTGGACAAATTTTTTTCAACTATTTTTTAATGTTCAGTTCCCTGGTAGCTCAGATGGTAAAGCTTCTGCCTGCAATGCAGGAGACTCGGGTTCAATCCCTGGGTTGGGGAGATCCTCTGGAGAAGGAAATGGCAACCCACTCCAGTATTCTTGCCTGGAAAATTCCATGGATGGAAGAGCCTGGTAGGCTACAGTACATGGGGTCATAAAGAGTCGGACATGACTGAGTGACTTCACTTCACTTCAATTGCTCAGTCATGTCTGACTCTTTGTGACCCCATGAACCGCAGCACACCAGGCTTCCCTGTCCATCACCAACTCCTGGAGTTTACCCAGACTCATGGCCATTGAGTGGGTGATGCCATCCAGCCATCTCATCCTCTGTCATCCACCTCTCCTCCTGCCCCCAATCCCTCCCAGCATCAGGGTCTTTTCCAATGAATCAGCTTTTCACATCAGGTGGCCAAAGTATTGGAGTTTCAGCTTTAGCATCAATCCTTCCAATGAACACCCAGGACTGATCTCTTTTGGGATAGACTGGTTGGATCTCTTTGCAGTCCAAGGGACTCTCAAGAGTCCTCTCCAACACCACAGTTCAAAAGCATCAATTCTTCAGCATTCAGCTTTCTTCACAGTCCAACTCTCACATCCATACATGACCACTGGAAAAACCATAGCCTTGACTAGATGGACCTTTGTTGACAAAGTAATGTCTCTGCTTTTTAATATGCTGTCTAGGTTGATCATAGCTTTCCTTCCAAGGAGTAATCATCTTAATTTCATGGCTGTAATCACCATCTGCAGTGATTTTGTACCCCCCAAAAAATAAAGTCAGCCACTGTTTCCACTGTTTCCTCATCTATTTGCCATGAAGTGATGGGACAGGATGCCATGATCTTAGTTTTCTGAATGTTGAGCTTTAAGCCAACTTTTTCACTCTCCTCTTTCACTTTCATCAAGAGGCTCTTTAGTTCTTCCTCACTTTCTGCCATAAGGGTGGTGTCATCTGCATATCTAAGGTTATTGATATTTCTCCTGGAAATCTTGATTACAGCTTGTGCTTCATCCAGCCCAGCATTTCTCATCAGTGTTTTCTACATTTTTTAATGTAATGAGGGATGATCTAGGCTATATGATATGCAAACAATAAAGGTTATCTATTAAAGGAAAAAAAGAAAAAGAAATGAGTCACTAAATCCAGCCCATTCTCAACAGGAGGATATTACACAGGACATGAATACCTGGAAGCAGAGATCATTGGGAGGCCACCTTAGAGTTGTCTACCATATCCATGCGTCAGTACTTTCCTCTGGTTGGAAAATCACTTTTTTCAGTATTTGCTTTTGACCTTTCTGAAGTAATACTCCTTTCTGGTACCACCCTAGATCAGATATACACTATCTCTTCCTTGGAGATGGATAGGATCTAATTGGCAGTATTATAATAGAGACCATGTAGGAGAGAGTTAAAGTACAGTATTTGGAGTAAAAGAGACCTGAATCTGAGGAATGACATACCATCTGCCTACTGAATGACTCTATCATCTCTCTGCTGAATGAATGAATGGTATATTGCCTCTGAACTTCAGTTTTCTATCCTAAAAAAATTAAGATCATAAGATGGTCTCACAGAGTTATTGTAAGGATTAAATGAAATGATGCATAGGAAGTATGGGGTTTTTGTTTTTGTTTTTTTGGCTGTGCTGTGCAACTTGCAAGATCTTAGTTCCCTGACTAGGGATGGAATGGGCACCCTCACCAGAGAAAGCTCTGAGTCCTAACTACTGGACCACCAGGGAACTCCCATGAAGTAGTTAACACAATCTCTTTTTTGTAATAAACATATTTGCTTCCAGACACACTTTTCCAAGCTAATCTGCATTACTATTGCCAGTTTCTTTTTCCATAGCATTTTGACCAAGTTATTTCTGTATCAGAACCTATTCATTGAAGTTAAAACTCCTTAGCACCCCTTTCACATTCTTCCATTCACAATTTCAACCTTCCTTTTTACCCTTCTCTTCCTGCTCTTTTGCACCTACTCCTCTGTCCTGTCTTTCAACCCACCTTTGCTCGATACTCTCTTCTGAACCTCGCTTGTGTTCTCTGCCATCATGTGCTCAATCATTCAGTTGTGTCCAACTCTTTGTGACCCCATGGACTGTAGCCAGGCTCCTCTGTCCATGAGATTTCCCAGATAATACTGGAGAGGGCTGCCATTTCCTACTCCATCTCTATCATCATGAATTAGTATTATTCATGAGCTTTTCCCCATGTGTGCTCTCAGGAACCTTAGCCATTTTCTAAAATATATTTGAAATTCAACTTTCTCCTGGAAACCTCCCTGTCTCACTCAGTCAGAAGCAATCTCTTTCCAGCCTAAGTTCCCAAGATACTTAGTAGATTACCTTATGATAACATTTTTTTAAATGAGCAAATGAATGGCACACTTCAGCATCAATAAGAATTATCTTGAAAACTAGATTCTTTGGTATTCCCTGATGATCCATTGTTTAGGAGTCCTCATTTTCACTGCCAAGGGTGTGGGTCAGGGAACTAAGATCCCGCAAGACACGAGGTGTGGCCAGGAAAAAAAAAAACAAGTAGGGTCTTGCCTGGTCATCCAGTAGCTAAGACTCCATGCTCCTAATGCAGGAGGCCTGAGTTTGATCCCTGGTCAAAGAACTAGTTTCTGTATGTTGCAATCAAGAGTTCATACACTACGACTAAAGATCCTTCATGCCACACCTAAGACCTGATGCAGCCTAATTAATTAATTATTTGAGAAAAAATAAACCCTAGATTCTAAACTCCTGGGGGGACAGAGTTTACATCTTATACTTCCTTCCATTTTCTATAGCTAATACCTAATGTACTATCTGATAAATGAAGGAGTGACTGATGGGGAGGTGGTGAATAGAGGGGGTTAAGAGTGAACAGGGAGAGGTACACCAGAATGACAAACTGGATAAACCAAAAATGATTCCAGGAACTCATTCTGGATTGCCTGGAAATGGGCTGAACTACATGCCCTTCTGTCTCACCAAGAAGAGCTGCACTCAAACCCAACTTTGTACGGGTGCCTGTTAATTTCCTGCTTGCTTTCAGAACCATCTCCCACCCTTTCCCTACTCTGTGCTGTATCACAGGGAACTATACCATCCAAGATCCCTTACACTTTGACTTTTTGTTTGGTTATTTCACATAGTTTTCATATTGTTGTCTGGCTATAGTTCACTCATTTTCATTGTTGTAAAACATTCCATTGTATGAAGGCACCAAATGTATATATTTATTCTACAATAAATGGACAATTGAGTTTCTAGTTTGGGGCTATTATTAATAATGCTGACATGAACATTCCCTTTCATGTCTCTTGTAAAAATACATGTTAGCACTTATTTCTTGGGTTTAGATCCAGGACTGGGATTGTGGGGTGAAGGGCAAGTCTGTATTTAGTATTTACTAGATTATTTCAAATATCCAAAGTTGTTCCTGCAGTGTGTGAGATGTACTGTTGCTCTACTCCTTGCAAAGGGTTGGTAGACTTCAAAATTTTTGCAAATCTGATGACTATGAAAAGAGAGCTCTGGGACTTCCTTGGTGGGTCAGTGGTTAAGACTCTGCACTTCCAATGCAGGGATGCAGAGGGCACAGGTTCAATCCCTGGTCTGGGAGCTAAGATTCCACATGCTGCAAGGTACAGCCACAAAAAGAAAAAGAAAGCATTCATTCTGCTTAATTCACTGATTACTAGTGAGGTAAAATCCTTTGTTAGGTTTATCGGTTATGTGTTTCTTCTTTGAAGTCATTAGTCATATCCTTGGCTAGTTTTTCAGGTATTTTTTGTATTTCTTTTGAGATGTAGTAGCACTTTACATATTCTGTATATTATGGTTTGTTAGTTATACTGATTCTCTCAACAAATATTTTTTGAGCACTTACTATGCTCAAAGGATACAACAGTGAACAATACAGATCAAAAAACTCCTCTTAGATCATGAAGTTGGCATTCCTATATAAGGAGAAAAACAATAAGCATAATAAATAAACAAAACTGAAGATGTATTAAAATTTATGTACTCCATGATCAGTGCAATAGTGAGAAATAAAGCAGGGAAGGGGGTTAGGGAATTCTGAGGGAAGGCTGAAACTTAAAGCTGGTCAAGGGGATTCCTTGATGGTTGTGGGACTTAGCATTTCCACTTCAGAGAAACTAAGATTCTGCAAGCTGCATGGTGCAGCCAATAAATAAAATCAAGTGATCAAGGGAGATAACTTTTTTAAAAAATTTGGCTGTGTCAGGTTGGATCTGAGTTGCCCCAGGCCGTGCTCTTCGTTTGCTGCTCACAGGGTCAGTAGTTGCAACACCCAGGCTTAGCTGCCCCAAGGCATGTGGGATCTTGGTTCCCTGACCAGGAGTTTAACCTGCATCCCCTTCCTAACCACTGGACCACCAGGGAAGTCCCAGGAAGGCAACTGTTGAGTATAACTCTGAAGGAGGTCAGGAAACAAGCCACAGAGAAGTTTGGGGGAAGAGCATCTTAGAATAAGAAATGCAAAGTCCCTGCAGGTGGAACATAAGTGGTATGTTCAGAGAACAGCAAAGGGTCCAGTGTGACTAAAGCTGAATGAGGAAACTGAGTCATAAGACATGAGACTTGGATTTTTGTTTTTAGAGGGAATGTTTTTGGTAAGAACACAGTTTAAAAAAATTTCTATTGGAGTATAATTGACTTATAATATTGTGTTAGTTTCAGGTGTATGGCCAAGGGAATCAGTTATGCATATACATATATCCCCTGTTTTTTAAAAAATATTGATTTATTTGGCTGCACCGGGTCTTAGTTAAGGAATGCTGGATCTTTAGTTGCTGCATGTGGGAATCTAGTTTCCTGACCAGGGATCGAACCTCAGCATCTTGCATTGGGAAAATGAAGTCTTAGCCACTGGGCAACCAGGGAAGTACGCACTCTTTTTTTTTAAAGATTCTTTTCCCATATAGACCATTACAGAGTACTGGGAGGATAGGTTCTTATTAGTTATCTATTTTATGTATATAGTAATGTGGATATGTCAATCCCAAACTGCCGATTTATCCCTCCTCCCTTGTCTCCTGGAAACCATAAGTTTATTTTCTACATCTCTGACTCTACTTCTGTCCTGTAAATAAGTTCATCTTACCTTTTTTTTTTTTTCTCTAATTTTATTTTATTTTTAAACTTTACATAATTGTATTAGTTTTGCCAAATATCAAAATGAATCCGCCACAGGTATACATGTGCTCCCCATCCCGAACCCTCCTCCCTCCTCCCTCCCCATACCATCCCTCTGGGCCGTCCCAGTGCACCAGCCCCCAGCATCCAGCATCATGCATCGAACCTGGACTGGCAACTCGTTTCCTACATGATATTTTACATGTTTCATTGCCATTCTCCCAAATCTTCCCACCCTCTCCCTCTCCCACAGAGTCCATAAGACTGTTCTATACATCAGTGTCTCTTTTGCTGTCTCGTACACCGGGTTATTGTTACCATCTTTCTAAATTCCATATATATGCGTTAGTATACTGTATTTATGTTTTTCCTTCTGGCTTACTTCACTCTGTATAATAGGCTCCAGTTTCATCCACCTAATTAGAACTGATTCAAATGTATTCTTTTTAATGGCTGAGTAATACTCCATTGTGTATATGTACCTTTTTTACCTTACCTTTTTTACATCTTACCTTTTTTAAATAGAAATTCCACTTATAAGCAATATTATATGATATTTCTCTTTCTGTGTCTGACTTACTTCACTCAGTATGGCAGTCTCTGGATTTATCCATGTTACCGCAAATTGGCAGTATTTTGATCTTTTTTTTGCCATCCAAGTATTAACCAGGCCTGACTCTGCTTAGCTTCTGAGATTAGATGAGATTCAACACGTTCAGGGTGGTATGGCTGTAAACTATTTTGATCTTTTTAATGGCTAATATTCCATTGTATATATGCACTAATTCTTCTTTATCCATTCCTCCGTCAATGGACATTTAGGTTGCTTCCACGTTCTGGCTGTTGTAAATAGTGCTGCAATGAACATTGGGGTACATGTGTCTTTTTGAATTATGATTTTCTCTGGGAATATGCCCAGCAGTGGGATTGCTGGATCATACAGTAGTCCTAGTTTTAGTTTTTTAAGGAACCCCCATACTGATCTTCTAGACATGAGATTTGAACAGTAAGATGGAGAAGGTATATGTGCAGAATGTAAAGGATGTTTGTAGACTATTATAAGGACTTGACTTTTTTATTCTTGGTGAAGTGGGAAGCCATTTGAGAAAAGGAAAGATGTGAGCAAAAGAGAAATGCAGTCTGACTTACTATTTTAAAAGGCCCATTCTGGGGACAAGGGCAGGAGTAAACTGAGTGACTTTCAAAATAATCCAGGTGAAACATAATGGTGAGAGATAACGGTGGCTTGTGCTAAGGTGATACTGAGGTGGTAAAAGAGTGATTAGAGAAAATTGGTAGATAATGAATGAGTAACTATGACCTAGTTGAGGTTGAATAGCATTTGTTAGGTATTGATTAATTTTTGTTTTCTTATGCTGCTGCTGCTAAGTCACTTCAGTCGTGTCCGACTCTGTGCGACCCCATAGACGGCAGCCCACCAGGCTCCGCCATCCCTGGGATTCTCCAGGCAAGAACACTGGAGTGGGTTGCCATTTCCTTCTCCAATGCATGAAAGTGAAGAGTGAAAGTGAAGTTGCTCATTTGTGTCCGACTCTTAGCGACCCCATGGACTGCAGGCTACCAGGCTCCCCCGTCCCTGGGATTCTCCAGTCAAGAACACTGGAGTGGGTTGCCATTTCCTTCTCCAATGCATGAAAGTGAAAAGTGAAAGTGAAGTCGCTCAGTCGTGTCTGACTCTTTTCGACCCTATGGACTGCAGCCCACCAGGCTCCTCCGTCCATGGATTTTCCAGGCAAGAGTACTGGAGTGGGGTGCCATTGCCTTCAGGCCATGAGAGGGGGCTAAACAATGAAATTCAATTTGAAGCTTCTCTTTGCATGTGGCATCTATCACTTGATTCCATTCCATTCCATTACCCAAAGAAAGTCGCATGGCCCAGCCCTGCATGGGGCAAAGATGTATATTGTGCACGGAAGAGGCATTTCAAGACAAAATAAAAGGGTAGAGATGTACAGTTCTCATAGAAAGAAAATAGTTGTAAACCATAATTCAATCTACCGCAAAATGAGTACATTGAAGAGAAGAAATCCAAAGACTGAGATTTTTCAGTGTTCAGAGGTTGGAAAAATAAAGAAAAACCAACAAAGGAGACTGATAAGGAGCAAACAGTGAGGGAGAGAGAAAACCAGATTGGAAGTCAAGTAAAGAAATTGTCTCAAGAAGTTAGGAGGGATTAATTATGTCTCGTGTTGCTAGTAGGTAAGCAAGGTGAGGACTGATATTGACGATTAGATTTAGCCGTGTGGCAATCTTCGATCATCTTGACAAGAGAATTAATGACATGGTGGGGCAAAAACCTGACCGATGTGGATTCAAGAGAGTGAGAGGAGAGAGGTTAGAGATAAGAGATAGTGGCTACAAGCAGACTACTGCCTATAGCCATCTCAAGGACTTTGGCTAAAAGGAGAAGGAAGGAAACAGAGGAATAACTGAAGGGAAAAGTGAGGTCAATGGTAGTTTCTTAAAAATTGTTTTAAGATGGGAGAAATAAAACCATGGTTTCATAATGATAGGAAGGATCCAGGAGGCCCAGGGGTTAGGACTGCACTTCCACCGCTGGGGTATAGGTTCAATCCCACAAGTTGTGTGGCACAGTCAAAAAAGTAAAAGGAGGGACTTCCCTTGTAGTCCAGTGGCTAAGACCCCACATTGTCAATGCAGGGGGCCCAGATTCTATACCTGGTCAGGGAACTAGATCCAACATGCTTCCGCTAAGAGTTCACATGCTGCAACTAAAGATGCCACACACCACAAATGCGTGCTGCAGGAAAGATCCAAGATCCTGAGTGCTTCAACTGGCATAGCCAAATAGGTAATTTCTTAAAAAAGGAAAGATCCAGTAGAGAGGGAAAAACTAACAATGCCAGAAAGAAAGCAGAGGATTACTGTACTGAGGCTCTGGCTAAAGGGGATGGGCTCTAGAGCACTGGTCTTCTTTAGAAGTATAGACAGTCCAGTGAGAGTAATAGGTGAGAAGGCAAAGCGTACGGGCACAAGTGCAGGCCAATGAGGAGATATGATGATGGGAACATAGGAAAGTTCTCTTTTTATTGCTTCTATTTTTCAGCTAAGTAAGACACATATCATCGGATGAGAGTGAGGATAAGAAGAAGTTATGAAAGGTTTGAAAATTAGGAAAATGTAGGAGTCATCTAGTGGAATGGGAGATTGACTGCACTAGGAAATAATATTCATTGATAGTGGCATTAAAGGCCAATTTGAGGTTAGTGATGATTGTGTGTCTTTTTTATCCCATCACAATCAACTGCACAGGTGTGGGTGCAGACTTAAATGGAGAATTGGATGTGTCCAGGTGATAAACCCTTCAGTTTAGATGGTAAAGCATCTGCCTGCAATGCGGGAGACCTGGGTTCGATCCCTGGGTCGGGAAGATCCCCTGGAGAAGGAAATGGCACCCCACTCCAGTATTCTTGCCTGGAGAATCCCATGGGTGGAGGAGCCTGGAAGAGTCGGACACGACTGAGTGACTTCACTCACTCACTCAGGGGATAAACAGGTGGAAATTTAGATTTAATCAGAATTTGTCAAGGTGAAAAAAAAAAGCAAGAGAGACATGTGTATGCAGGGGAAATTTCATCACAATGGTTGATGATGTAAGTCAGATAATAATGGAAGTAGATTAGAGATAGTAAAATGACAGAAGAATCATGAATTACAAGTGTAGGTATATTTGACAAAATTTTGGAGTCAGGAATAAGCTTAAAAAGTAGGAAGACTTGGTCAGAATGTTATGCTTAATACTGACATTATAGAGGAGTTGCAGGAGAAGGCAATGGCACCCCACTCCAGTACTCTTGCCTGGAAAATCCCATGGACGGAGGAGCCTGATGGGCTGCAGTCCATGGGGTCGCAAAGAGTCGGACACGACTGAGTGACTTCACTTTCACTTTTCACTTTCATGCATTGGAGAAGGAAATGGCAACCCACTCCAGTGTTCTTGCCTGGAGAATCCCAGGGATGACGGAGCATGGTGGGCTGCCGTTTATGGAGTCGCACAGAGTTGAACACGACTGAATCGACTTAGCAGCAGCAGCAGAGGAGTTACAGCATGGGTAATGACAAGATCTAGAGCAGCACTGTTTAATGGAACTTCCTGTGATGATGGGCATGTTCCATATCCACTGTCTAATATTCCATTTGTGGCTGTTGGTCATTGGAAATGAGCTGACTAAGGAAATGAAATTTAAATTTTATTTAAGTTTAATAAATTTAAAATTAAAAGCAGCACGAAGCTAGTAGCTACCATATAAGATAGTGCAATTCTAGATATTATGACCATGTTAGTGAGGGGCTAAGATGGAAAACAACCTTACTAGAAAAGAGGAAGCCCAAAACTTGTAAGCCCAAAACTTAGAAGCTAATCTATTTGAAAGGTCACATCAGTAAGTGGATATTGAAATCTCCAGAAATTACAGCAAGAATAGTACTAAAGTGATGGTGAACCACCAGCTACAATCTTCAAGGAAAGATAAGTATCTCAAGATGAAAGGATAAGTAAAGAGTAAAGACAGTGGTAGATCAGATGCCACATTAATCAAAACTGAGTGTTTTAGGGAGAAAGGAAGGAGTAAAGGTTAGAACCAGCAATGCAAGGAGGACCCCTACCTCTTACCTAGGTTTAACAGTATAATAATATGCTTTGAAACTTATATTTTCCCACTGCAAAGAGAAGTTTGTGGATTATCTTACCACTTACTTATGATGGCTTTTGTTGATTAAAAGTTTTTCTTCTTAAATTTGAAAAGCTATTCACCATTTTTATTATTCCCATTTTTATATCTTAATTAAGAAATTCTTTCCCAAGGTCATAAATATATCATTTTATGTTTTCTTTTAAAAGTCATGTTTACTTTCCATATTTAAAATTTTAATTCCTCTTAAGTTTATTTTTTTATGTATGATATGCAATAGAAAACAAATTTTATTTATTTCTTTATTTGGCCCACTACTTGGCTTGTGGGATCTCAGTTGTCTGACTAGGAATTGAACCTGGGCTGGGACCAAATTCTAACTTCAAGAGTCCAGTTTGGTGGCCTTTGCTACCCAAAAGCTGACTCCCCAGCCCCCACACCTGAGAATCAGTGGACAAGAGCTTATATAGGCTGAGGGAGGGGGCTACATGCAGAAACAGCACAGGTGGCTCTGATAGTCATCTTGAAATTGGTCGTCAGTAATCTGACCAGCATCACCTTGATTGTTTTAGGTACAGTTAATCTTCAGTTCCAGAGTCAGTTTGTTCCCATTTCTTTGAGGCCAATCCTTGGAATTGTGGAAGCTTATGCCATGGCTAACCCCACTCCAGTACTCTTGCCTGGAAAACCCCATGGACGGAGGAGCCTGGTAGGCTGCAGTCCATGGGGTCGCTGAGCCAGACACGACTGAGTGACTTCACTTTCACTTTTCACTTTCATGCACTGGAGAAGGAAATGGCAACCCACTCCATTGTTCTTGCCTGGAGAATCCCAGGGACATGGGAGCCTGGTGGGCTGCCGTCTATGGGGTCGCACAGAGTCGGACATGACTGAAGTGACTTAGCAGCAGCAGCAGCAGCATGCCATGGCTAAAGCCTGGTCATCATGTAGTTAACTTCTACACCTGGTGGGGGTTTCAATATCTGTAAGACAGCTTACAAGATGTGGCTCAGAATATTATCTATAGCCCTTGAGAAGGAACTAAAGGTCCTTCAGTTCAGTTCAGTTCAGTCACTCAGTCGTGTCCGACTCTTTGCGACCCCATGAATTGCAGCATGCCAGGCCTCCCTGTCCATCACCAACTCCCGGAGTTCACTCAGATTCACGTCCACCGAATCAGTGGTGCCATCCAGCCATCTCATCCTCTGTCGTCCCCTTCTCCTCTTGCCCCCAATCCCTCCCAGCATCAGAGTCTTTTCCAATGGGTCAACTCTTCGCATGAGGTGGCCAAAGTATTGGAGTTTCAGCTTTAGCATCAGTCCTTCCAATGAACACCCAGGACTGAGCTCCTTTAGAATGGACTGGTTGGATCTCCTTGCAGTCCAAGGGACTCTCAAGAGTCTTCTCCAACACCACGGTTCAAAAGCATCAATTCTTTGGCGCTCAGCTTTCTTCACAGTCCAACTCTCATATCCATACTGGACCACTGGAAAAACCATAGCCTTGACTAGACGAACCTTTGTTGGCAAAGTAATGTCTCTGCTTTTGAATATGCTATCTAGGTTGGTCATAACTTTCCTTCCATGGAGTAAGCGTCTTTTAATTTCATGGCTGCAGTCCCCATCTGCAGTGATTTTGGAGCCCAGAAAAATAAAGTCTGACACTGTTCCCACTGTTTCCCCATCTATTTCCCATGAAATGATGGGACCAGATGCCATGATCTTAGTTTTCTGAATGGTGAATTTTAAGCCAACTTTTCACTCTCCTCTCACTTTCATCAAGAGGCTCTTTAGTTCTTCCTCACTTTCTGCCATAAGGGTGGTGTCATCTGCATATCTGAGGTTATTGATATTTCTCCCGGCAATCTTGATTCCATCTAGTACTTCTTCCAGTAGGTCACTATCATCCTGCCAACTTCCACCTAGATTGTTTCCGTAACCTCCTGACTCTTGGTTTTCTATCCCTGCCATATACTGCAGTCAGAATGACCTCTGTGCAACACAAAACCGCTCATGTTACTCCCTGCAGAAAATCTTCCAGTGACCATCTCATTCCCTTAAGGTGAAGTACAAACCATTATATCAGCGTACTTCTGCAGTTTTCATCTCTCACCATTCATCCTCCTCAGCCTCATCTCTACTCTCCACCCTAAGACCCTAAGGCATTTAGTTCCCTGAATGCGTCATAATCTACTTCATTTTCAGGCACATGCTGTTCCTTGCCTCTGCTCTACTATATCTCTCATATCTCCCACTACACTATATCTCCCAATCTACTTCCATAACCAACCTTGTCTATACTGCAGGATTTGCTACCATGTCACATCTTCCAATAAGCCTTTTGTGATCTTCCTTGAGCCCAGATTAGGGGCTTCCCTCCATTGTAATTTCCTTGTTTTAGTACTAATCATGCAGAATTGTAGTCTCTTATTTACCTTCCTATTGATCACTCTTTTAGATTATAAGCCATTTGAGGGAATTTTGTGTTCTTCTGAATCCCTAACACCTAAAATCCCTAACACCTTAAGTACATTACTACATATATTTTTAAAATTCATCAGCTGCATGGTAGATAGTGGATATGGATACTGTACTAGGGTATGCAAATACAAAAGAAAACAGGAAAGACAAGTTACTCCCCTCACATAACTTATACTCTAGTGAGAGAAATAGACAGTGAACCAAACAAATAAACAAAAATACTGCTGCTTGTGTTAGGAAGAAAATAAACAGTTGACAGCAGTGAGGAAGAATAGGCCAAGAAATTCTGCTTTGAGGAATTGACATTGAAGCTAAGAACTAAAGAATGAGAAGGAGCCAAGCATGTGAAAACTGAAAGAAGGACATTGTAAGCAGAAAGAAGAGCAAATGCAAAATTCCTGAAATGGAGAAAAGCTTGTTGTGTTGCAGGAACTCTGGCTGCAGAGGACACTTGGACTGGAGAGTTCTGACTGGTGGGATAAGGTACATGGTATGGAGTTGGAGGCCTTAGGGAGGTGGCCAGATCATGCAGGGTCTTTTTGGCCATAGCCAGGCACTTGGATTTGTTCCAACAGGTTGGAAAATAATAGACAGGTTTTAAGAAGGAGAGAGGCATGCTCCAATTACATTTTAAGAGTTCACACTGGCTGTGTTGATAATGGAATGCAAGAAGATTACCAAGGAAGTTGAGGGACCGGTTAGAAAGCCACTGCAGTAATCCAGGAGAGGGAGAATAGTGCCTTACACTAGGATAGTCACAAGGGAAGATGGGGACAAGTGAATGACTTCAAGATAAACTTTGGAGGTAGAACCATTTGGACTTGTTGATGGATTAGTGAGTATGAAGGATAGGGGAAAAGGAGGAGATTAGGATGACTCCTGGTTATTTGAGTCTAGTGACTGAGTGAATATTTATATTTATATATATATATATTTATAGAAATAGGGAAAATGGGGAAGAATGGTTTAGGGAGAACACAGGGAAGTCAAACATTCTATTTTGATTATTTTAAGTTTGAAATGCTTATGAGGCAATAAAGTAGAGCTGTCAAATTAGCATCTTGAATATATTCATCTGGGGCTTAGACAAAAGGTTTGAATGCATGCTCAGTCACTAAGTCGTGTCTGACTCTTTGCAACCCCATGGACTGTAGCCCACTAGGCTCCTCCATCCATGGGATTTTCCAGGCAAGAATACTGGAGTGGGTTGCCATTTCCTTCTCCAGGGGATCTTCCTGATCTAGGGATTGAACCTGTGTCTCTTAGGTCTCCATCACTGGCAGGCGGATTCTTTTCTACTGAGCCATCTGAGATGAAAGGTTTAGTTTTGACATATTAATGTTGGTTTCATCATGAAGCCTTAGGAAATGGACAAGCCCTCTAAAGACTAAAGTCTAGGTGGTGAAGAAGGTGTTATTTAGAAACCAAGACCTAGAATTCCCTGGAAATCCAGTGGTTAGGACTCAGTTGTCTCACCGCCAGGGCCCAGGTTCAATCCCTGGTTGGGCAACTAAGATCCCATAAGCAGCACAGCTGAAAAATAGAAACTACGCACTAGATCAGTTATTAAGAGTGTCTTTTCTAGGGTTTTTTACTGGACTGAGCTAGGAATATGCATATATTCACACATACATTTACATCTGTGTTTATTTCTGTATCTGTATGCTTGCGTGCTTAGTCGCTTTAGTCGTCTTTGACTCTCTGCGACCCTATGGACCATGGCCTTCCAGGCTCCTCTGTCCATGGGATTCTCCAGGCAAGAACACTGGAGTGGGTTGCCATTTCCTTCTCCAATTTCTGTATCTACCTGTATTGAAAACCATGAATTCATACTGACATGTTCCATTTCCATCCATACTACAGAGTTCATTCTAGCTTTCCTCCTTCCGTATTTATACCGGAAGGTATAAATTTTCTCACACAGTGAAAAACATTACTGTCATCATCCTCAATATTCTACTAATCGGCTTGGTCACTGTGTGTAGCCAATTTCCTGACACCTTTAGGCTGCCACCTTGCCAGAACACTCTTCTAGCGTAGGCCTGGCCCTCACATGGCTCTCCTGGTCAGGAAGAAAGGGAAGTTCATTTCCTTTATTGAGGTTCTGCATGTGTTTTATTATGTATATTCTTTGGTATTTCATTCGCTTTATGGATATTTTTAAAAGGCACTTTTAAAAAATTGCGTTTTCTGTTTATTGCTTATATTTGAAAAGGCTATGATATAGAGTTCCATTTTTTTATATTTGCCAATCTGAGGTAAGAATGTTTTTATTTCATAACTTTTATTGGTTACTCCCACTCCAGTGTTCTTGCCTGGAGAATCCCAGGGACGGGGGAGCCTGGTGGGCTGCCGTCTATGGGGTCACACAGAGTCGGACATGACTGAAGCAACTTAGCAGCAGCAGCAGCAGTAACAGTGAACATTTTTCAGATACTTATTAGTCATCTTAATTTATATTTCTGTGACTTGTATGCATCTTTTGTTTTTTTCTCTGAGAATTTTAATGTTTTTTTAAAAAGCAACTTTCTTGAGTTCTTTATAGATTCAGAATAAGAGCCTGTTTACTGCAAGATCTTTCCAGTTAATTGATTGGTTTAAATTTTCTTTTTTTCACATTTACAGAATTGAAAATTTTCATATGGCCTAATATTTTTATCTTTTGTTAGTTATTTTTAACTTCCAGGGATCAGATATTCACCTACACTTTATTTTTGTTAAAGATTTTCAGAAACTTTACATTTTAAGAAATGTTACACATTTTTGTTACACATTTTTAGAAATATGTTAAACATTTCCAAGTTCCATTTGGAACTTACTTATATTTTTATGTAATCTGTAGAAAATTCTAATATTAACAGTATTAATCCTTTCCTCATCACAGTTGTCACCAATATTTTCCCCAGCATTTTATTTGCCATTTAAATCTTATTTTGATTTTTAACATGTAGAATTTTTCATTTTTTGTAGTTAAATTTACTAATCTTTTTACTCTTCCTCTTTTTTCTAAGCTTAGAAAGAGACCTCCCCTATTTACTAAATATAAATTTATATTTTCTTTTTTCTCTACCTCTCCTTCCTTCTTCTTCTCCCTCTCCTCCTCTTTTCTTCTCCTTTTTTTTTTTTTTTTTTTTTAGGGTTTGCCTCAAGGCAAGCTTTAAGTAAAACAAGTCACTAAACAAGCCCCAATCACTTTGGTCTCTTGGGGTTCTTGTAGACAGCACCCCCCAAAAAACTTGTAGGATTGGAATGGATTTCTCTATAACACAGCTCCCTCCCTTCTCCTCCTACATGAAAAACAGCTCAGTGTCAAGCTTTCCAATAAATGTATGTACATCTGACAATCCATAACTGCTGAAGTAAAAAGTGGCCTTTAGATATTCTGTATATAAATTTAGCCATTTATACAGAGAGAATGAAAAAAAAATATGGCCTGATTCTGATCAGATGCTGCTTGTTTCTCCTTACACCATGGGTTTCTGTTCTATGTCATTTCCTTTGAAGTCAGTGGGAGCTCTGTGCAGGACGGCAACTCGAACACCGGCCTCTATACATGAAGGTGAGAACTGCCATTACGATAAACTACTCGGCAATGTGGTGGAGGGAACATTGGTTTAACACACTTGGTGGCTACCCTGCAGATCCCACTGTCTGTGAGAGCTTTGTTCCACCGGAGCAAACAAGAACGTTTTGAATCTTGACATACAAGGGCTCATTCAGCAGAGCATCCCCTGTTATGAGAGGAGGCACAGTGCTGGGCAGACATTGCAGTTTTTAGCCAGTACACTGAGGGCATTTCTCTCAGATTCTCTCCATCTGTAAAGAGACTGTTTTCAAGACCCCAAAATGGTTTTCTATAGATTGGAGAGATGTATAAATATTTTCACATGTTTGTATTCACAAATAATGGGGGGCAAACCACAGTCATATGAAAGTAGCCAGACTTTTTCAATATGGAAAGAAAAAAATTCTTTGCAGATTTTAGCTGAGTGTGTTATTTGGTGAAAAGCAGAATTCTCCTGCAATGCAGGAGACTCCAGAGACACGGTTCAATCCCTGGGTCTGGAAGATCCCCTGGAGGAGGAAATGGTTACCCACTCTAGTGTTCTTGTGGGAAATCCCAAGGGCAGAGAAGCCTGGCAGGCTACAGTCCATGGGGTCATAGAGAGTCGGACAAGACTGAGCACACACATATGTAAGTATCATTAGTGCCAAGATTGAAGAAACTTGTTGTAGAGCTTGAAATAGGAACAATGAGAGAAACTTTGACATGGAGAAGGTATTGGAAATGAAGAACCAAGTACATTTGCTTTCTGTCTCAGGAGCATTATTCTGGTCATTAACCCACAGAAACTTTCTGCCTTTCACAATGAGTTATGTTATCATTTTTAGGACTCCAAATCAAATAATGGTTTCAGGTTGTTATTCAACAAACATTGAAATGAATAAAGGTCAAAGAGCAAATTGCCTAAATTGATGGGGGAATTTTCCTACCATCCCATGCCTTGACTTTGAAAAGTGATGCCCCCTTACTGATTCCTTCATCATATGCTTCTGCTTCTGTCTCCAGGCCCTTGATTAAGCTGTTGCATCCACCGGTTTCAAGGCCCTTGACTTCTAAGGACCCCTCTCAGAGCAGAATACCAGCATTTTGTATTTGTAATTTCTCCAAGTGGATAGCATTGGAGTGGAGGAGCTATTTTTTACTTAGAGTTTCGGATTCGTTTTCATAAAACTTGTATCTACTTCTGTATATAGAATACCCTTTCTTTCCACAGGTGATTAGCATGTAGACAGTATTTAAATCTTTGGGACTGGATGAGATCATCAAGGGAAGAGATGGAAATGGAGGAGAAGAGAAAGGACTGAGTTCTGGAGCACTCCAAATCTAAGAAACTGTGAGAAGAGAAAATATATCTGGGAGTTTATCCTGAAATAATACACATGGAGCAGCATCGTTCTTTGAAATAAGAGTTATGTTGTAATATGATAGTTATAAACGGTTCTAGTTTGTGAACATGCCTTTTTTGAATAGGCAGTCCTCAACCAAAGCTTCCTGACTATTACTCCTGCTCACAATTCATCCTTCTTCCAATCTATTCAACATACTGCTTAGATTAACCTTGGATTAACTTTAGTTATTTGTACCTGGATGAAAATGAAAAATTGGGTAAGTATAATATATTATATTTATATGATGAAATATAGTGTAGTTACAATTTTTAATAAGAAAATATTTGCAGGATAATGTTAATGAATTAAGCATACTCTCAGTTTACACACACACATACACACACAAATATATATACCAGAAAAACTGCTGTTGGTTTATCCATGAAAAGTATACTGTGTTTCTGAATGGTGAGTTTCCAGGTGACTTTGATTTTTATGCTTTTCTGTGTTTTCCAAATTTCCTCTTGGCCACAAGGCATGGAGGATCTTCATTCCCCTAGAGGGATGGAATCCTTGGCCTCTTCAATGGAAGCGTGATTCTTAATCATTGGACTGCCAGGGAAGTTCTGGTTTGACTTTTTTTTTTAATTGAATATATTTGATGTGTGTAAGTTTAAGATGTACAGCATGTTACTTTGATCCATTTATATATTGTAATATGATTGCTGATGTAGTGGTGTTTATCACATTACCTAATTATATTGCAATGTTATTGTCTGTATTCATTATTCTGTGTGTTAGATCTCAGCGGCTCATTCACTACTCATTGCAAATTTGTACCTTTAAACACCACGACTCTTATCCATCCCCCAAACCCCCTACCCCCGCTGCCCTGGCTCCTGGTACACATGATTTCAGTCTGTTTTTTTTACAGGTTTAACTTTTTAAGATTCCATTTATAAGTGATACCGTACTTATCTCGCTTAGCATAATGTGCTCAAGGTTTGTCCGTGTTATTGCAAATAGAAGGATATACTCCTTTCTCTTGGCTGAATAATATCCTATTATGTATATGTACCTCATCTTTTTTTAACATATTCATCCATCAGTGGGCATTTGTGAAATGAAAAGTGAAGTATTAGTGGCTCAGTTGTGTCCAACTCTTTGTGACCCTGTGAACTGTAGCCCACCAGGCTCCTCTGTCCATGGCATTCTCCAGGCAAGAATATCGGAGTGGGTTACTATCTCCCTTCACCAGTTCACCAGGGGATCTTCCTGACCCAGGGACTGAACACAGGTCTCTTGCATTGCAGGCAGATTCTTTACTGTCTGAGCCACCAGGGAAGCCAATAGGTGTGACATCATTTTTAAAAAATCCATTCATACTTCTATGGGTATTTGGGTGGGTTTTCATGTCTTGGCTATTGTGAGTAATACTCTGATAAACATGGGAGTATATTTAACATGTTGGATTCCTGTTTTCATTTTCTGTAGGTCTATTCTTAGAAGTGGAATTGCAGCTTTGATTCTTTACTACCTACAAAGATAATATTCAAATGTCTTAATTTAGTAGTCAGACCCTTCAGACTACAGGCCCAAGCTCCTTATCCAGCATCTTTGTTTCAGTTAAAAGGATCTGCTCAAGGTCTCTGGATGCGCTCTGTATTTTCCTACCTCCATGTGTTTCTGAAAGCTGAAATCCTTTTTATTTCCTTCCTTACCCTATAATTTCTACAAGTCCTTTAAGATACTATTCAAGTTCCACCTCTTACTTGGTCCCAAGAACATTAATGATGGAAGAGGTTTTAGAGATTAGGGCTCTATTATTTATTCAGCATTTACCACAGGATGCTTGGCATTATCGTGTCTCTAATTTATCTCCCCAACTGGCATTTTGATTCTTAGAGTACAGATTCTGGGACTTAGAGTTCTTGGTATTCCCTGACATCCTTGTGTCTTGTTCACTATAAATGTGTAATAAATATTTGCAATAGGTTAGACCCAAGGTTATTTCAAATATATGCATACATATATACATTAATATGTATACAAATATATACATATACTGGAGAAGGAAATGGCAACCCACTCCAGTAGTCTTGCCTGGAGAATCCCATGGACAAAGGAGTCTGGCAGGCTACAGTCCATGGGGTCGCAAAGAGTCAGACACGACTGAGGGACTCACACACATACACACACACACACACACACACACACACACTTTAAAATTTGAAATAACTCTGAATCTTTTTACATCTATGTTTATAACCTCAGATATGCAGATGACACCACCCTTATGGCAGAAAGTGAAGAGGAACTAAAAAGCCTCCTGATGAAAGTGAAAGAGGAGAGTGAAAAAGTTGGCTTAAAGCTCAACATTCAGAAAACGAAGATCATGGCATCCGGTCCCATCACTTCATGGGAAATAGATGGGGAAACAGTGGAAACAGTGTCAGACTTTATTTTTTCTGGGCTCCAAAATCACTGCAGATGGTGATTGCAGCCATGAAATTAAAAGATGCTTACTCCTTGGAAGGAAAGTTATGACCAATCTAGACAGCATATTCAAAAGCAGAGACATTACATTGCCAACAAAGGTCCGTCTAGTCAAAGCTATGGTTTTTCCAGTGGTCATGTATGGATGTGAGAGTTGGACTGTGAAGAAAGCTGTGTGCCGAAGAATTGATGCTTTTGAACTGTGGTGTTGGAGAAGACTCTTGAGAGTCCTTTGGACTGCAAAGAGATCCAGCCAGTCCATTCTGAAGGAGATCAGCCCTGGGATTTCTTTGGAGGGAATGATGCTGAAGCTGAAACTCCAGTACTTTGGCCACCTCATGCGAAGAGTTGACTCATTGGAAAAGACCCTGATGCTGGGAGGGATTGGGGGCAGGAGGAAAAGGGGACGACAGAGGATGAGATGGCTGGATGGCATCACTGATTCGATGGACGTGAATCTGAGTGAACTCCGGGAGCTGGTGACGGACAGGGAGGCCTGGCGTGCTGTGATTCATGGGGTCGAAAAGAGTAGGACTCCACTGATCGACTGAACTGAACTGAACTTGTATCTTCAAAATGCATTAAGCTTATTCCACAGTTAATTTACTCTAAGGGAAACGTTTTAAATACATGTAGTTATAAACCATTGCTGAAGCATTCTTTCTTCCCTCACAGAAGGTCATCCGTCTTCTCTTCAGGCAATGTTCTCCTCTGACCGTGTAGTGAAATACAATGTAGCTTTACTTTTCTTCTTTATTTCCTGATCCCAAATACAATCTCCACACATGCACTATCTTTGTAGGTGAAATACTTCCTGCTTCAGTGAAATCCAGCTCCCAAATGAATTTCTGTTGGTTTAGAGAGCAACTTGAGGATTCTGCATTTGGCATCATTCAGTTTCCTTGGCATCTCTCCACAGTCACCATTTAGAAAACTCCAGGTCGGCAGGATTTCAATCCATCATACACTCTGTGGAGATTAAAAAAGGATTGCATTACATTGGCTTGAAAATGTGATGGAAAATGAAATTTGCTTTACCAAGAAAGGAAGCTTTTGAAACTCAAATTGTTCTAATAGGACCTTTATACAGAGATAGTTCTTCGAGTAAAATGACATAGACGATGAAAGTTCTTTCTTATTTATATTGTCACTATATAAGTACCACAATATGATTATATTTATGGTCTTAATTATAAAGCAAGCTTGGATTAAGATCTTAAGAAAAGTCCTAAGCACTGAAGAGATTATAATGCATATGAAATAATATCCTATTATTTACTTTAAGATTAAAACCATCTTAAAGTTAAATAAGTGTGAGGAAGTCCCAACAAGGTGCAATTATTTTATATCTATGCATTTGTAAAAATAGCAAATTCTTTACGAAAAATTTTTCTGGGGTTCTGGTTTGCTGGTGCCTTAAGTACATACTTCATCTGCCTCTTGGATAATTCTGCTAATATAAATGTAAATGCATTTAAAAAGGTCTGGAAAGGAGCATGCCAAATCATTGACAGTGGTTACACCTGAGAAGTGGGCTGAGGAATGGGGAGCATTTTATTTTTCCATTTTATTCTATTTTTTCCCCTAATCACCTATAGTCATTTTATTTCATGCACAGTCGTTAAAAACTAACATGCCAGTAGAGTAAAATACCTCATCCTTTTTTTCTATCAAAATTTCATATTAAAGTGCTTATATTTGATACATGTGAATGTAATATAGAGGGCCGCTGAAATCATCCTTCAAATTGCATTGATTTTTCTTTCTCTTTCATCCAATAACATGGTTAGACAGCTACTCACTATTAGTTTTTTTCCCCTATGTTACTGCTAATAAGCATCACCACTAACATCCATTGAGCTCTTTCAGTCTGCCAGGCACTGGTACAGAGCTCTGCGTGTATTTTTTTTTTTTTTAATATTTTAAAATTTTATTTGGATTTGCTAAGTCTTATAATTTGGCTTTCCTGATGGCTCAGCAGGTAAAGAATCCTCCTGCACTGCAGGAGACACAGAAGACTTGGGTTTGGTCCCTGGGTTGGGAAGATCCCCTGGAAGAGGACATGGCAACCAACTCCAGTATTCTTGCCTGGAGAATCCCGTGGACAGACTGGTCTGGAGGACTACAATCCAAAGGGTTTCAAAGAGTTGGACAAGACTGAGCGACTAAGCACAGGGTCCTAATCATGGCACACAGGATCCTCATGGGAGCACTGGGCTTTCTAGTTATGGCCCGTGGACTTAGTTGTCTGGGGCATGTTCCCTGACCAGGGTTTGAACCTGTGTCTGCTGCATTGCAAGGCAAATTCTTAACCACTGGACTCCAGGGAAGTCGCTCCATGTATTAATTTGTTGAACTCTCACAGCAAACCCTGTGAAGTGGGTATTATTGTCATTTTACAATTGAAGAAATAGAGGCTGGGGAGATTTAACTCAATGTTGTACAAGCAAGGCCACACAGCTAGCAAGTGATGGAACTGAGCTATGTCTCCGGCCTTCTGACTTCAGATTCCATATAGGAAAGAGGGAGGGAGTGGAACTAGTTTGTGGTTTAAAGTTTTTTCTTTATTTCATAGCTGGCATATACACTTTTGTCTAATTGGGAGGTGACTAAAGGCATCTGGGTCTGGTTGATGTGTTGGCTGAAAATTACTATGATTATGAGGATGATTATTATAGTATTTAGTAATTATGCAGTGCTTTATACTTCAAAGAGCTGTGCTTTATAATCATTTATTAGCTATGTCTCACATCTCTACAATATAAAGACGCACTTATCATGCATTTTTGTAGATGGAGAAACTGAGGCAGAGTAAGATGGGTTACATCCATCTTCATAAGGAAGTGTGAAAGTAGTATGCAACTTGCTGAAACTTGCTAAACAACTCATTTTGGACAATACCTTAATTTTTTACACCTTTTAAAGGAAAATGTAAGTTCCAAATTTTTTCTCCATTTTTAATTACAAATTAAATGTAAAATGCTGAAGACATATTTGAATGTTGATGAAGAATGTTGATGACCATTCCTCTATTTTTAAGCTTTTATTGCATTTGTGTCAATGTGACTTTTTTGCTCAAATTCAACCTTGCTATCTCCCATTTCTCTACACAAGCGTAATTTGACTACAGATACTGGTTTCCAGTGTCAATATTATATCGCTTCAAATTGCTTCCATTGTCTTTAAAAGATGCCTATTTTTCACCACATGCATAGGACTAATTTGCAATAAAAACAAACTGTGTAAGAATTATATTGGAATTAAAGGAAATCTTGGACATCTGCAGTTTGTACACTTCAAAACTGAAGATTATAAACGTGTCAGTATGACTTGGGATAAAAGGGGGAGAGAGATGAGAAGGATCTGTATGGGTTTAATATAGCACCCTATAAAAGGCCTGGAAGAGATACATGGACTCTTCAATAAATCTAGTAGTCTCTTTCAGTTGGGAGGCAGTCATGGCCATAGCACATGGGAAAGGCTCAATAAATGTTAATTTAGTGGTTAAGACCATGTCTCTGGAGACAGACTGCCTGGGTTCTAATCATGGCTCCATTACTTGCATGTTACCTGAACTAGCTGTGCTTTTGTTTCTTCATCCAGGAAAAAAAATCACAACCCATTAAGTTAGTTTATCACGAAGTTTATTCAAGTATTTGTTATTATTTGTCATTTCTGTTTCCAAGGCACTTGACAAATAACATCAGCTACAATGCCTGTAAAATGTTGGTGGTAATCGTATTTATAATCTGATGCCTGCGCTTGCTTGGCTAGTTTAGAAATGGTACAACATGGTACCCCACAATTTTCTACCCCAGAAAAACAATTTAAAATTACCTCAAAATACATATTATATAAGGCAGAATTCTATTTTTGTTTCTCTAAGATTCCCATATGATTCCACGCACCAGTGGCTCCAACCTCAGTGTGTGCCATGAAGATTTCATGTGTGAGTGAAGCCAACTCATTGTACTACTGAATAAAGAGCTGCACATGAGCTAAAGGCATTGACACTTTGTGGGATGCATGCCCAGTTTGCCATAGTGTCTAAATTTTTAAGAGACGCCAGAAATTGGGATTGTTATTTTACATGACATTACTCAATTTAAGATTTTTGACTCAATTTGTTTCTTGGTACAGAACTCTGTGGGTCAAACAACACAGTTGAGGCCATTTGTCAAATCTCTGCCAAATATACTAGTACATAGATATGAGTACGCTGTGCTGTTATTCAAACCAGTTTTTAAAGCACTTGTGCCAAGACATGAATAAAAGGTAAAGAAGATGAAATATGACAAAGCCTTCATGAAACTCACAAGTCTAGTGGAGCGGTAGGCAATAATGTCACAGAACAGAGTGAAAAATGGCATAGCAGAGTGTGGAACCCAGGACTTAAGCCTGGTGATTTAAGTATTTGATCATGCCTACTTAAAACAAACAAAAACCACAAAGAACCCCATTATTTCAAAAGTTGGCAAACTGGTGGACACCCAAGTAGATGGCTCTTTTGTTTAACAAAACACCTTAATGGGTTTTTGGGGTGGGAGCTATGCATAGACGGGGCGACAGCCTTGCACAGTTCCAGGGGGACCATTCCTATTGTGCCCTGTGCAATTGGCACCCCCTTGAGCACCATTTAGGTTGTATTCTTTGTGAATGGTACCTCCTGGAATTGTGCAAGTTGGCAACTCTGTCAACAAAGATAGGCCTAGAGTCTGGTCTGAGAGGAGGATTGAGAGCTAAATCCTTCTACATAATAAAGTGGGAGGAATTTTAAGTCTTTGCCTAGGGGGTGGAGGCAGGAGGGTGGAGGGATGCTTGTAATGTGGAAAAGAAAAGGGTTTGGAGAAAAGATGTCTAAGATGAGGATGGGCCAGTAATGTGACCCATTCATAGGCTCAACCTGGAGCCTATGAACCTGAGATTTCTTGTAATTTTTAAGAGAGATACGTATACGCCTTTGTTATCCTCTTTAACCTCCAGTAGATACTGATAAATGAAGTCAATGCTTTTTCTGTGGCATCAGCTACAATCTTTGAACTTCTTATGTACGAATCGGGAGATAACCAGGAAAGAGTCAGTGCTCAGGCTCACATAGCAACACTTGGCTAAACATATTAGCACTATAATAACTTGTCTTTTTATTGCTTTTCTTCAAAAAAGTTCAGAGCACTTATGCTTTTATTTCCTCATTTGTTCTAACATTCCAGTGTGGGAGGGGCAGATTTATGATAACATTATTTAGAGATGGAGAAATTGAAATAGAGATTAAATCGCTTACTCAATGTTGCATAGTTGGGGTGGTGAAGCCCACAGTGGAATTTGGTTCCACAAGCTCCTGCCACGAAGTAGAGAGATCATGAGTTTTGGAATTAGAGGGATCTTTGTTTGAACAACGCTGATTTCTCCCCCTTAATAAGAATGTGGCCTTTAAGTCAATTACTTCATCTAAACCTCAGTTTTTCTCTTCTGTACAATTAAGGCCATAAAACCTCATAGTGGGGTAGTGAAGATCAATTTAGAAAATGCAGGTTAAGCCCTTGCACAGAGTAGTTTGCAAATGAGATTAGTTCCACCTCCAACCCAGTAGTATCTGGTTAAATTTCAGTACAAATTGACAGTAATCAAAAAAGAATCCTATTAATTTTTTTCTAGCCTCCTCTCCTACTGAAAGCAAAACATAAATACATAAATCACTTAATTTACTGGGAAGAACTTTTGCTTCAGTAGAGTTATTTCTGTTGGGGATAATTAGAAAAAAAAGGTGCGGGTGGGGATTTGTGGAAGACAAGGTAGTAGAGTACAGAGGTTCTAAAGCTTGAGAATATATCAGAACCACTGAGAAGGCCTGTCAGAACACAGACGGCTGGGCCCCACACCAGTTACAAGGTCTGGAGTGAGGCCTAATAATTTGCATTTGTAACAAGTTCAAAGATGATGTTGATGATAGGAGTCCAGGGACTACACTTCAGAGAAGCACTAGCATGGTTAAGTGAAATTCTGGGGGTGAGGTCCAGCCCTCTGTGTTTTGACATGACCATTCGGAGATTTCTGACGCATTCACAAGACTGAGAACCTCTGGCATAGTGGTGAAAAGCAGCTGAGGAGAAAGACTCACATTCAAATGCGGGCTGCACCATTTACTAGTTAGATGACCAGATTCAATGACAAACCTGTGGTGCCACTGCATCCTGCAGGGAGCCTGACAATGTCTGCGATTCAGGGTTCCTCTCGCTATCCCTCTAAGCCCTCGGTGGAAAGCAGTGAGTCCTGCCAGCCCAGGCTCTGTTTTTCACTTCTTCACACTCCAAGGCACGAAAGGCTGATAAATTTGGCCATTAGAGAAGTATTTACAAACATTTCTGTGATCACAGAAATAAAATAAGGCAGCGCTGTTAAAAAAAAAAAAAAAGCCAAAAGCAAAGGCAGTGTTTGCATCTTTCAATTCGTAATAACAAGTTGTGAACTATTTTCATTTCCCCTGACTTTCTTAGTAGAAAATTAAAAAAATCTTCCTCTTCCTCCCCCACAGTTTTAAGAGATGCTTGTAAATTTGTTTGGCAGATAGTATGCATGCTAAGCACTCCCTGCCAGCCCCTGACCCAGAATCTAGCCTCAAATACAGAAACTACCTCAGATGTTTGGTGCCTTTCTGATTTTGTGGCTGAGGAATCCTTCTCTTTTCCGCCTCCTTCTCCTGCCTGTCCTCTGACTCTGGGTCCTCGAACTGTCTCAGCTCAGTGTCACAAGTACCCAGGCTGGCCCCAGGACATTGTCTGGCTCACCTACCTTCATTTTTCCCATTGCAAAAACCTGTTGTTTAGTCCCTAAGCCACCACCAACTCTTCCGTGACCTATGGACTGCAGCCTGCCAGGCTCCTCTGCCCATGGTATTTGCCAGGCAAGAATACTGAAGTGGGTTGCTATTTCCTTCTCCAGGGGATCTTCCTGATCCAGGGATTAAACCCATGTCTCTGGCATTGCAGGTGGATTCTTTACCACCGGTCCTCTTGGGAAGCCCTCTACTCTTTTATTTCCTTATTTCCTTCACTAACCTTTTCAATCACCTATGAGTAATCTGTAGTTATCCAAATTACCTCCTTCTAGAGTCATTCCACTGGAGGAAAATTTGTTCCTATTAGTGACAAGGTATGAGAATGGTTGATTTTTACCCAGACCAGGTGGTGCTAGTGGTAAAGAATCTGGCTGCCAATGCAGGAGACACCGGTTCCATCCCTGGGTTGGCAAGATCCCCTAGAAGAGGGCATGGCAGCCCACTCCAGTATTCTTGCCTTAAGAATGCCATGGACAGAGGAGCCTGGTGGGCTACCGTCCATAGCGTTGCAGAGAGTCGGACACAACTGAAGCAACTTAGCACATAGCACTTTCATTTTGAGTTCCTCTAACAATCCAGAGATGATTATACATGTATGTGTGCGTGTGTGCACATGCAAACACACATACACAGCAACTATATTAAACATATCACAAAGGAGGAAAACAGGCCTAGAGAGGTAAAGCAACTTGCCCAGGATGAAAAAATACAAGTATAAAATAATAGGACCCAGGCAGTAAGCTTCCAGTTTCCCAGTTCTTGGCCTCAAGTGATGGAATAAAGGAATATAATTTGATTCCTGTCCTCAAAGAACTTAAAACTCGTGTTAGGGATGGGTGAAATTTATACACACAACATGAGTTAAAATCAAGAACTAATGTTTGCGGTATCGGGTTTGGTCTCTTTTGACCGGTTTCCTCCTCTGCCAGAAATAAAGGATAGCACCAACCTCAAGGGATTTGATTACGATTAACTGAGCTAAGTGCCAAAACGCTTAATACAGTGTCTATCACGCAATAGGCGGTCAATAAATGTTAACTATTATTATTTTTAAAGGAGGCAAACTGCAGTGCTAAGAATACTGGAGAGGGTCGGAAGGCGGGTGAAGGCGCTGGACCTTGCACCTAAATCTTCTGAGCCTCAGTTTTCTCCTCTGTAAAATTAGGTGGCCTGAGTAGAACACGTCGAAGAGCTGTAAACGATTCACCCGGAGTTTGGGGAAAGGCGGAGCCGCGGGGCAGAAAGGGTTAGCAAGGAGCCCGGGGGCGGCTTTGCGGGCGCCAGCGGCAGAGGCCCCGCCCCGCCCCGCTTGGGAGGCCCTGGCAGCTCCAGCCCGCGAGCAGTTCCGGTGCCAAAACCCTTCCCTCCCCCGCTCCCCCGGAAGTGCTTTTCTAGGGTTCGGGCCGTAGAGAGGCCTTGTAGGCACAGCCGCTGAGGCTTGGTCGGCTCTGAGGAGGGGCGCCTACCCGTGTGGGAGCCCGGGGTTTAGCGCCGGTCGACCCGCGCCCTGGCCCCTCTCACCTCCCGGGCAGCCGGTGAGTGGCCGGGGGAGTGAACTGCGACGGCCGCGGGCCGCGTCGGGGTTGGCGCTCTCGGGCCCCCGCTACCAGCTCTGGGCTCCAGGCTGCGGGCTGGGCTGTCGGGGTTCGAGAAAGGGGGTTGTCGACCGCCGCGGTTTTCGCCGAGCCCGGGGGACTGGAAGGAGCGGGCGGTGGGGGCCGTGGGGTGGGCGGGGCGGAGCCAGGGAGTGGGTTCCCGGAGCTGTTGTTGCTGTTTGGAGAGTTAAGAATGGGCTGGGCCTCGGTCCATCCAGCCCCCTCATTTCTGCTCCCCTATATCCTCGCGCTGTCTCTGGGATTTGGTTTTTCTGTGTCCGACCCGGGGCTGGGAGTCTGGACGTCAGACTCAATCGTGGGCTGTAGTTCCTGACTTTGGCGACCTCTAGGTCTGTCGTCCGGCTCGGTAATTAGCTGGGGTCCCAGGAGTGTCGTCTCTTCGGTCCCAGGGCGGGGCGATACGTGTGTAGACGCCAGAGATCTTCTGCAAGGCTTTCCGTCTAGACTGGTGTAGGGGTTGCTCAGGATCGGTTTGGACTGCGCTTGGGACCGCTGTTGGAGGCGTAGGGCAGTGTGGCACCAGCATGCCTCCCATGATCTTTACTCACTGGGAAGTTTACTCAAGCTGTTGTTGAAGTCACTTCTTAAAACAACAAACTTGCTTGAGGAAAATCAGGAGTTCAGGTAAGTTCCCTTATTTTCTCCGCCGACGTTAGGAGATGATGCTACTCTCTAATCTGCACTCCTAATTTCTGTGGCTATCTGAAGTCACAGTGGTTTGGTGAGTTCAGTCTGCGGTTGTTGTAAGAATTGACTGCGTAGGGCTGGAGAGTTATTATACCCTCCCTTTCTCAAAGCTTGTTTACCTTCATGTTTGGAATTGCCATTTTTCTTAACTTTTAAAGAAAAATTGTGCCCTGTAACTCCAAGGAGATTCCTTAGACTGTTACAGCTGTTTTTGCAATGCAGAGGTTCACACAGGTGGCCAGAGGTGTTTTTGTTGTTGTTTTGTTTTGTTTTTTGCTATTGTTTTATAGTATTAGGTGTTTACTTCAGATAAATTGAGTCTTTCGTAGAGGAGAAAGTGATGTAGGTAGTTGTTTTTAGCGAACAGGTTTTAGGTAATAAACTACTCCTGAAAGCTTTGTAGGAAATAGGATTTCCCACATGTACTAGAGATTTTAAATTTATGATCATAAAGGAATACAGTTACTGTTGATTTTGACTGCCATTAGATAACCATTACTTCTGCATTGTGAAGTATATGCATGCCACCTTTGTGAAACCAGTGACACTTTCCTGTACTTCTCATCTTTTGCTTGTGTTAGGACTTATGCTCTAGTTTTTTGGGAGTACTTATTTCATTCTCCTTCCACCACGGGAAGGGAGTAATCTCATGAATTAGGGAAAATTAGACTTAAGTGACGATTCAGGGAGCTGTCTTATGCACAAGAAAATTTATTTCACCATTGTTGATCTTCTACAGGTAAAGGGTGGATGATTTTTAAAGTCCCTGCAAAAGATTGTGGAGCGAAGACTAGTTGCCCAACTTTTAGATTTAGATAGAAACTAGATTCTTAGCTATTTGAGGTGCTTGGGATATTGAAATTGAGAGGATCTGGAAAAGGAGTCAGGTTAGATACGGTTATGAATTCGTACTGAAGGTGTGATAGTGTGTTTTGAAGGGAAAGATTTCAAGAATTGTAAGAATAGAAAAAGGAAAAATCAGATGCCCAAAGTAAATTTAATTATGCTCACATTTGTTAAGCAGATACTGAACATTTGCATTGGAAATTATATTATTCAAGTCAGTTCAACAGATATTGCCATGTTAGGCATCAAACTTTGTTAGGCAACCATGTAGGAGCAAGAAAAGATACAGCCATAACAACTAAGCTTCATGTTTTGGCAGTAATTTTCTAAGGTGTGTCAGAAGTCATGAAGAGCGTATTAAATATTTAGGCATATTAAATTTTTTTTCTAACTGGAGGTGAGTGCTTTGTGCTTCATGAAAACCACTGCTAGGCATTAGAGGATGCAAACATTAAGTCTTGGGTCTTCAGGAATTTGAAATCTAGGAGATGTCAGATATTTGTATAATACTTTACAGCATATAAAAATAAATACTTCCTATGTGAGTGGTTTGACCTAAATTTGGAGTTGTACGAAAGGAAAATGGGTTCATTTTTATCTAAAGTAAAATGGAAGGTGGTAGTAATACTTTTAAAGTTAGCTCTGAAGCTATTATTTATTGAGCATTTCATGCATAGCAGGCTCTATGCTAGTTGCTTTACATACCTTTTCTAAGCTTCACAACAATATCTGAGCGTATTTCTTAATAATGAGGTCACTGATACTTAAGTGACTTATCTGGACTCTGTAGTAGCAGGTAACTGAGCCCTAGTTTGAATACAAGTCTGTCTCGTGCCAAAACTTGTGTGTTTTTGCTACAACATGCTAATCCCAATAAACCAGCAGCCTGAGTTCAACATTACAGAGGGTAAGACTTTTCTAAGACAAAAATTTAGGGGCTGGAAGTAGGTGGATGAAGAAGGCTTTTTAAATAAAGGGAATGATGTGAGCACAAGTATGGAGGTGGGAAAGTTCATTATGTACTCAGAGGAAAGTAAGTGGACCAGATTACCCAGAATATAGGGTTCATTTTGAGGAATAAGAGATGAGGTTTGAAACATAAATTGGGGCTAGACTGTAGAACATGTTTAAATGCTGTATTTTGGAGTATTGGGGAGGTAATGAGAAACTACCAAGGTTTAATAGTGTAGCATGTAGAATGATTTGTTGTAGAAAGCCGGTTTTCAAGAGAATATAAATAATAGGAAAAGGCAGTGGTGGTATCATGATTTAGGTAGGTGGGCGGGAGGAGGGATTGTTGGGAAAGATTTGGAGGAAGTGGAGGTTGAAGATTCACTCATTTTAATTGTAGGTGACTTAATTGTAGGTGACGGCGCTGGTGGTATTATTACTAAAAGTATGGGCAAGGAGGTGCATAATGGGATCAGTTTTTAATATAGTGAGTTTTTTATATACTTAACAAACACTGAAAATAGAATTTTTTGAAAATATGGGTGTGGAGTTCATGAGAGAGGTCAGTGCCAGGCATATATTAAACATTGGTGTAGAGAATAATATAAATAAGATGTATTCGTTGAATCTTTAAGAAGATGAAAGAGTCAAGGGAGAGTCTAGACAGAAAAAAAAAAAGAAGAACCCTTTATTTTAGATGGCATCTGTTTAAAACAGAAGGAAAAGACACTAAATACATAGTTTTATTCAGTGAGTAAAAATTTTGGTAGTCTGTGTACTGCTCCCTCGCATTGTAGACTCAAATGGCATAGAAAGAATCTGATCATTGAAAATCTGATCGGGAAACAACTTTCTTGCTGTACTACCAAGAATACTGTGCTATCATTACTCTATCTCAGGGAGGAGGGACTGTTTCAGACTCATTTGGTTCAGTGTTAGTCTTTGGTTACTTTAGGTCGTTTCTTTTGGACATTTGTTGGCAAGTGATATGTGAGGATTTGGAAAATTCTCTGTCATTGTATTCTCTTTATATGTATGACTTTCAATTTTGGTTTCAATATCAAGAATTTCTGATTATTCAAAGACAAAGTGCCTTTCATAGAAAATGGTATTTAATTGCATATTTTTCTTCCAACTCCCTTTTATAAGGACTTTTGATTAACGTGAGTAGTTTTGTCTCTAACGTTTGGATTATTTTAGAGAGAATGATAAGACACTTACCATATAATGATACATATATTAAAAACTATACATTTTAATTTTGAAAGTATTTAAGAACTATATAGATTTATAGAATTTCATGTGGTTTCCTGTTTAAATATTTAAGGGAACCTGTATATCAGTGTGTAAAAAAATGGTAGTTATTTGCAGAATGGGGCTTAGAGTTGTAACTTTTTGAGGGCAAGTTGAATATTTTTAAATTATTATGGAAGTGTGTATTTCCTTCTTGAGAATTAATATATGCCTGTTGTTTTTAGGCGTATGTTTTTCACTCTTGTCACAGGCACTTGGGAACATCCCGAGTCCTGTGTCAGTGTTGTTGGAGGCAGTGGGGTTTGTGTGTGCTTTGTCTGGGCTGGTTAGCGTCGTTGCAGTGAGTCTGGTATTAATAAGGCAAAGGTCAGGAGTTCCATTTAGCTTCAGTCTGAGCGATGGCCAGGGAGTACACCTCTCACTCCTGCCAGCTGTCTTGGAAATTCCTCGGTTGTCACTGGTCACAAAGGTGACTGGATTAGGATGGATTTTTTTTTTTTTTTAAACCACTGGAAGAATATTAGAGGAAATTTAGCATAGTGATTAGGAACTCTGACTCTGGAATAAGACAGACCTATGTCAATATAAGACAGACCTATGGCATGAGTTTGCGTAAACTCCGGGAGTTGGTGATGGACAGGGAGGCCTGGCATGCTGCAGTCCATGGGGTCGCAAAGAGTCGGACACGACTGAGCGACTGAACTGAACTGAACTGATGTCAGAATTCTTGGTCTGTGATCTTGGGAGAGCCTCTAAACCCCTCCAGTGGAGAACGCCTCGATTTCCTCATTATTGAATAGGTTAATATTTGGTTTGGGCATGTCCTACTGTTGCTCTCTTTTTCCAAATGGAGGTTAACTGCTTAGACCTGTGGTTCCCAAGTGCTGGACTGTGGAGTGGTGTCAGTCCACGACAGAGTTGTCACTTGTCTGAAGTGAAATGAGAATGAATGAACTTCTCATAAAGCTACATTTATTGAATTTAGAAGATAATATGTTTTTCTAAAATTATCTTTTACCATTTTTGGTATCAGCATATTAATTTTTTAAATGAAATAATGGAGATAATAATTGGTAGTTATTTTCTTTTTAAATGTCTTTGGCAGAATAAAAGTTACCAGCCCCACCCCCCCCCCCTCACCCCCCCTTTATTTTTTTTTAAGATTATGGCTCTGTGAAATCTAAAATCTTGGTTAAACAAAACCAGGAGATTAGGGAAGAGTACTCATTCAACATATTTATGCATATTCAAGGTTTGGCTTACATTCTACCCTTCGATTACCCTATAGGGGCTGTATTGTGATTCTCACCTCATTGAATTTGAATTTGTCAAGTTTTACATGAATACCTACAGCATATTTCAAGGAGCAATTCAAATTTGTTTTCAGTTGAGTTCAAACAACTTGCTCCAAATTATTTGTTTAAAGCTATGTTTCTCAACCAGAGTCCCAGGAGGAAACTGGTGAACTGTGGGGGCTGCCTGGGGGTGCTGGTGTCAGTCATTCCTCTGTTGATTAGCCAAGAAGATAAATAAGTCACTCGCCTTTGACATAGTGAAGTAGTAGAAACTGGCTTTCCTTTTCACCTCTTCTGTAGAATTGTTGAAGCTAGAGTTAGAAAAGCTTTATTTAATGTAGCAAGTAAGCCTTTATTTAATGTAGCAAGTAAACCTTGTATGCATATCAGTATTCAAAATGCTTTCTAGAGAAAGAGAATAATTCAGTGCTTTGCATAATTGGTTATGTAAGTGGAGCCTCAGAAGTCCTCCTGGGGACACAAAACAATTATTAGCATAAGTGGTTATTGAAATTGCATTCAGTTGTTTAGATGAGAAGCTTATTGACCCCCTGGTTCACTTAGAGTTTAGGAGAAAACTTAAGTTGCAAACCTAGCTTGTTAAATTAAGGCTTAGCATTTGTTTCCGTTGAGTGTTTTTGGTTAGGTAATTTAAAAAATTGGGAGTGCTGTAGAAATACTTAATTTGTGTTAGAATGCCTAAAGCAAAATGTTCAGGTTAAGCTGAAATAGCTTAGGACCTCTGTATTTTAATTTTAAAGAAAATTGGATGTTTGCTCCTTTAGATATTAAGGATGCTATTGTTTTATAGTTTTGTTATGTATCTTTGATTCTGGTTAATGAAAAAAAATCACGTATATTCATTTATTTAATAATGCTTGCAATTTTCCTCTAAAGTGCTTCTAATGGCAGAAATGAATGGTATGCTCAGAAGTCTGGAGCTGTAGCCCAGAGTGCCCAGAGTGAAAATTTCATGATGTCTGTAGCATTTAATTTTAAAAATTCTTATGAATTTTGCATTGCTATTTTATATGTATGTAAACAGTGTTTTAAAGTGCTGCCAGCTAAAATTGGTGCCCCCAAGAAAGGTCATATGTTCATCCTGTGGATTTTTGTATTCGTTTTGACATAGCTTGTATTACAATTTAGTAGCACTATGCTTGACTATTTAATTTTGGCTCTTGAAAACAAAAATCTTGTGTTCTGATGGTTTTGGTGGAACATGAGAGATAGTGAAAAGGTCTTCACACTTTCTGTATTTTTCTCAACAAAGAGCAAACTATTTTAAACTGCTGAGGAGCTGTAGTTTCATAGAAATAACATGACTTTGAAAGGAAATTGAATAATTATAAAAGTAAGAACATCTGAAAAATTGAACATTGCTCAGTCATCAGTGTATTTCTAATGTTATAAAAAATATAGCAGCATTGTCTAATAGAACTTACTGCAATGATGGAAGTGTTCTCTATCTGTACTATTTAATATAGTGGCCCTCATATGGGCCACTGAGCACTTAAAGTGTGTCTAGTGTTACAGATGAAGTGATTTTTAAATTTTATTTAATTTTAATGAGTTTAAATGTGAACAGCTACTTTTGACTACTATATTAGACAGTGCTGCTCTCTAGGGTTAGGAAGACAAGACAAAGAAGAGAGGTTAGTAATCTTCATGCCACCTCTCAGCTCAGTTATAGGCACTCCACAAATAGTTCTTAAAGAAGATAATGAGTCTTTTTATTGTTTCAGTTTTGAATACCAAACTCTGGGGCATATTCTAGGTTTTTAGGGAATGATTGCTAGCCTTGTTTTTTTTTTTTCGTGTTGATTTTTAAAATTTACTTTTATTACAGAAGCATATAGGATAATACATGTACAGCTTAAATTGGCTTAAACAGTAGAACACTGCCTCTTTGAAGCCCCTCTGTACTTATCACCACTTGTGTTCTCTGACATGCTTCCTCAATCACCATGATCCGAATTTTGTGTTAATCATTCCCTTGCTTTTCTTTTTAATTTTGGTTAATGTATTTTTTAAAAATCCATTTTCCTCTTTCTTCATGTTTGGAAGTTTGTAGTTTCCCTTTATTTTAGTTCTCCCTGAATTCCAACAAATTATACATTCTTTTTGTTTTAAGCACTGTTGCTTTGATTTCCCTGTGTAATACACACATACACATACATACATACATACATATATACATACAAATGTCTTTGCTCATTTTCATTTGTGTCTTGAACTTCCTATTGGGATCTGAGATCATTTTCTCTCTCCCTGAACATCCTTTACAGGGTCTGTTATCTGAAAAACTTCTTATTTGTTTGAAAGTCTTATTCCCGAAGGTGACTTTCCTGTGTGTGCATTCAATGCTAGCAATTATTATTATTTTTATTATAGATCTTGCTCCATTCTCTTCTAGCTTTTATTGTTTTTGAAAAATCAGTAATCCATGTGATTTGCCATTGCTTTAAAGATACAGTTGGCCTTCCATATCTGCAGGTTTTGCCTTGTTGGATTTAACCACCCATGAACTGAAATATTTGAAAAATTATGGGAAGTTTAAAAAGCAGAACTTGAATTTGTTGCATGTTGGCAACTGTTTATATAGCATTTCCATTGTATTAGGTGTTTTGAGTAATCTGGAGTATACCTGAGGACATACCTGCTGCTGCTGCTAAGTCGCTTCAGTCATGTCCAACTCTGTGCGACCCCATAGACAGCAGCCCACATTCTCCAGGCAAAAACACTGGAGTGGGTTGCCATTTCCTTCTCCAGTGCGTGAAAGTGAAAAGTGAAAGTGAAGTCGCTCAGTCGTCTCTGACTCTTAGCAACCCCATGGACTGCAGCCCACCAGGCTCCTCTGTCCATGGGATTTTCCAGGCAAGAGTACTGGAGTGGGGTGCCAGTGCCTTCTCCGAGGACATACCTGGGTTATATGCAAATACTGCACTGTCTTGTAGAAGGGACTTGAACTTTGGAGGGTGTCCTCTGGGGTCTTGGAATCATACATTCCCCTTTGGAAAACTGAGGGATGACTGTCTCTGTTGTTTCATGAGAGCTAGTTTTGACATTGTTTTTTTTTTTTACCCTTGGTGTTCTGCACTTTTATTTTGATATGTCTGAAAGATGGTTTCTTCTGTTTATCATGTTTGGTATTCAGTAGGCTTTGGAATCTAAAGATTGATGTCAATTTTGGAGATCTGTTGGCTATTTTCTCCTCAAATTTTATCTTCTTTATTTCATGTCTGGAACTTGTGTTTTGAAGTATGTTAGATCTTTTTACTCTACCCATTGGGCCTTTTAATTGGTCTTTTATATTTTCTATTTCTGTATCTGTTTGTATTGTGTTCTCAACAATTAGTGCCTTTTCTTCCAGTTAGCTAATTCTCACCTCAGTTTTGTTCACCTGTTTCATTTAGTTTTTTTCACTTTATTTTATCAATTATATCTTTTTTAAAAATTGTGGTAAAATACACATAAATAGAATTTACCATTTTAAAGCATACAGGTCATGACATTGAATATATTCACCTTATTGTGCAGCTATCACCACTGTCCATCTCCAGGACTTTTTTCATCATCATGAAATTTGTACCCATTCAACAGTAAGCCCCTATTCCCCCTTCACTGAGCCCCTGGCAACAACTATTTTACTTCTGTGAATTTATTCTGTATGATCATATAAGTGGCTCATACAGTGTTTGTCATTTTGTCTAGTTTATTTCACTCAGCATAATGTCTTCGTCTGTGTTACCATGTTTATTGAGTTTTTGAAAATTTCATTTACTATCTTTTTTGGTCATTTCTAGAAGTTGTATTCAGTTCCTTTTAAAGATTATTCTTTTTTTAAAAAAATAGTTATTCTTTTTTTAGTCATGTTCTCAGGTACTTTATTTCTTGAACATCTACTTCATATGCTTATTTTTTACTGTGTGTGATAACCCCAGTGTTTGAAGTCTGCGAATGTGAGTCTGTTGTCCTGCTTGCTCTTGCTCGTAGTGCTGTGCTTTCCTAACTCATTTTGTGTTCTGACTGTGAAGTTCCTTAGAACGTTCTCTGTATTAATTTTGCAGAGTGATTTTTAAAAAGTAGGATTAATGTATAGCTTAGAGCTTATAAGTAAGCCCCTGGAGATTAGTATCCTGTGTTCTTAAACTTTTTAATTTGAAATGATTTCTAACTTACAGTAAAGTTGCAAGAATGATATAGTAGACTCATATATCCTTTACCCATGTTTATCCATTTTTAAACATTTTGCCATATTTGATTTATGGCATAAAGACACATTATTATTTGTTTTTGTGAACCACTGAAGAGTTTGTTGCATACCTTTTTACTTCTTAATAGCTCAGTGTGTATTTCCTAAGAATAAGGATATTCTTTTAGGTAATCACAGTACCATTATCAAATTCCAAGAATTTAACATTGGCAAATACTTTAGTCTCCATATTGGTAAATACTTTAGTCTCCATATTGGTAAATACTTTAGTCTGTTAAATTCCAGTCCTGTAGATTTGATCATATCTTGTATTTAGTTGTCATTTCTTTTTAGTCTCCTGCAAAATGAGCTTGTCTTTGTCTTTTATGCAATTAAAGAATATAGATAAGTTGTTTTATAGAAAAATGTTCAACTTGGATTTGTCTCATGGTTTCAGGTTATTAATTTATCATCAGTCAGACTACTACAAAAGGTATGTGCCCCTCTCAGAATATTACATCTGGATATACATTAAGTCCATTTGCCCCTCATTAGTGATTTTACTTTTGGTCAGAGTGTTGACTGGTTTATTCACTGTGTAGTTACTATTTTTCTCCTTACATTTAATAAGCAATCTGCAGGGAGGTCCTAGTGTTTTGTTCTTCTTGAAAAAATAAGTACAGTGGGACTTCCCTGGCAACCCAGTGCAATGCAGGGGGTGTAGGTTCAATCCCTGGTCAGGGAGCTAAGATCTCACATGCCTTGAGGCCAAAACACCAAAACGTAAAACAGAAGCAATATTGTAACAAATTCAATAAAGATTTAAAAAATGGTCCTCACCAAAATAAAAAAAAAGATAAGTACAGTAATAATATATCTTTCATTGGTATGAAAGATTTCTAGTTTGCCAGGCATTTTTATATATACCTTGTTTTATTGCTCTTTAAAAAAATTGCTTTTATTGTACTTGGCTCTATTACATTTTTTTACAAATCAAAGGTTTGTGGCAACCCTGTGTTGAGCAAGTCTATTGGTACTATTTCTCCAATAGCATTTGCTAGCTTCATGTCTTTTTTGTTACATTTTGGTAATTCTCACAATATTTCAAACTTTTTCATTATTCTTATTATATTTGTTATGGTGATGTGTAATCAGTGATCTCTGATGTTAACTGCTGTGGCTTGCTGAAGGCTCATTTGATAGCATTTTTTAGCAATAAAGTTTTTAAGACAACTTTTTATTGAAATATAGTTGGTTTAAAGTATTTTTAAATTAAGGTATGCACATTTCTTTTAGATATGCTGTTGTACACTTAATAGACTACAGGATCACATAAAACATAACTTTTATATGCACTGGGCAATGAGAAAAATTTGTGTGACTCATTTTATTGTGATACTCACTTTATTGTTGTGGTCTGGAACTGAACTTGCAGTATCTCTTAGGTATGCCTGTATTTTATGACCTTATTTTAATCTTTATGGCAGTAGTACATATTTTATAGTTCTGGAAACTAAGACTCGGAAACATAGCTAATAAGAGGCAGCATTGGAATTCAAACCCTTAAAGTTTTCTTAAGATTATTTTTTTAAACTAGCTACAGTTGCCTTCTAAGTTGGTAGATTGACTGTTAACTTAGGGCATGGTCTGTGTCTTGTCTCCTGTGTTGTCAGTACCTGGGATGGTTGAGTGAATAAATAACATACAGACAGGAGTTGCTGTCTGACGTAAGGGTCTTACATGGTAATAGTTCTAAAGTAATTGTATTTGTTCACATTTTATACTTATATATATATAAGTGTAGGCAGATGGATAATGTGTATGTATGTTGTTGCTCAGTCACTAAGCTGTCTCTGACTCTTCGCTACCCCATGGACTGCAGCACATCAGGGTCCTCTGTCTTCCACTGTTTCCCAGAGTTTGCTCAAATTCATGTCCATTGAGTCAGTGATGCTATTTAACTATCTATCCTCTGGCATCCCCTTCTCCTGTAAGTATTATTATGTAGTTGCTTAGAGCTTAAAGCTTGTGTGAAAGGTTTTTCTGAAGCTTTGCATAACTCTAGGTAAGATTTTTTTTTTTTTTTAGATTAAAAAGTAAATGGATTTGCCATTAATGAAGAAAATTTGGAGCTTTCTTTTTCTTGGCTGCACCACATGGCTTGTGGGATCTTAGTTCCCTGACTAGGGATTGAACCATGGCCCTCAGCAATGAGAGTGTGGAGTCCTAAACCATTTGGACTGCTAGGAAATTCCCCCGCATTTGGCTTTCTTGAAGGCATTAGATGATAAAGATAAGTGAGGCAGATTTTCTGATATCAGTTCAATTCTTTTTTTAATTGTTAAGCAAATCTTTAAGATTTGGGTGATTGGAGGAATGTAGTATATTACTAGAATGTAGTATTGGTTAAGTAATCTCTTGACCTGGTTAATTGGTGGATGCTGGGCCCTATCCACATTCACCTTTTCTCCCGTTTTACCTCTGACTTTCCACCTTCCATTCTTGGTTAAAGCCGAAGGGACTTGGGCATAGAACCTTGATTAAGACACAAGTTCACCCCTTGGCTTCAATTATTGGGACCCTACTAGGTATCAAGAACCATGCTGGGTATTGAGGTGAAAATGGTGAATCTAGATAGATGCAGTTGTCATGGAGCACAATTCAGAGGTGATGAACTATTATATCCCTTTGTCTGTGTTAGTCATTTATATATTTAAATTGAATATTTCTAAGAAAATCTTACTTATATCGGCTGAAATTTTCCTGGCCAGAGAGAAAATTCTTGAGACCCTTAATGGATTGTGTTAGTATAGAATTTGAGACTGAAAACTACTCAGTAAGTGTGTTCTGAAAATTGATAACTTTAATTTCAGTTGAAGTCTTTTATTAAAGCCTAACCTAAGTAAATTACAGATGCTATAAAGACTGCTATTTGCCTCCTATGGGGTTTTATGAATAGTTACTAGAAGTAGTGTCTTGGAAGTTATGTCAATGTATTACATGGTTCTTTGACATTCCCTTGTCTCCCCCTCACTCAGACAAACTTTAATGTTACACAAGCAAATGCATGTATTTTTTTAAAAAACTCTTATTTTGAGGTAGAGCCTTACAGAAAGTTGCAGAAATAGTGGGGCCCTGAATAGTACTCTTCACTCAGTTTCCCCAATATTGACATCTTGGATAATTGTCATACAATAGGAATATGAGGAAATTGATATTGAGACATTACGGTTAACTAGAGTTTCCCATATGTAATGTTAACCATATGTTAACATTACTGATAACATAGACTTTCCCTGATGGCTCAGGAGGTAAAGAATCCACCTGTAATGCAAGGGACACAGAAGACATGGGTTTGATCCTTGGGTTGGGAAGATCCCCTGGAGAAGGAAGTGGCAACCACTCCAGTATTCTTGCCTGGAGAATCCCACAGACAGAGGAGCCTGGTGGGCTACAAACAGTCCAGTGGGTTGCAAAGAGTCAGACATGACTGAGCGACTAAGCACAAGTACTGTTAACTAGAATACAGACCATGTACAGATACGATCTACGTTTCTTTGTGTGTGTGTAGTTCTGCACAGTGCTAGCCCATCTCTATATTTAACCACCACTGCAGTCACGATACAAAACTGTTCCGTCACCACAGAACTCCCTAGTGCTACCTCTTTGTGTTCACAGCCCATCCCCTCATCCCTCGTTTTGTCATTTTGAGAACGTTGTATGAGTGAAAGTATAGTGTGTAACCTTTTGAAATGCATGCTTTAAAAATACAATTTGTTTTAATTCTCAATGTAAAATTAACTTTTCTGAAAGGTGGTTAGATGGTAGGAAAAACAGATTTTGAATCTACCACCCTAATACAGTCATCATTCTGATTTTTTTAATACCCCATTTTATATGATGTTTTACATATTTATAGTGTATGCTCAATTTTGTTTGCTTTTTAAACATTTTTTGGCTGTGCTGTGTAGCATGTGGTATATTAGTTCCCAGGAACGAACCCATGCCCTGTGCGGTGGAAACGTAAAGTCTTAACCACTGGATTGCCAGAGAATTCCCTTCTATGATTTTTTAAAATTTAACATTATTTCTGTGTCATCATCATATATAATTTTTGCTGTTATAAGGAATGTTGTAGAAAACACTTAAAAGCATGTATTTTTCTTCATGTTTTTAGTCATTTTCTTACAGCAGATTCCCAGATATGTGATATGGTGCCACAGGATATGAGGGTTTATTAATCCTGAGAATTTGGTCAAATTGCTTTTCAAAAGCATGGTAATACTAGTACTGTTTCACTATATCTTTGTTAGATTGGATACTAGGGTTAACTTTTACCCCTTAAGGTGAAAAAGGTACTTCTTTGTTCTAATTTTAGAGTGCATTTCTTTATGTAACAGTTTTTCTATGAAGAGTACAATTGATTGTAACATCAAAATGCCATGAACTTTTAAAAATGTGATTTTCGTTTTAAGTAATTTGGAAAAGCTTTTTAGTATCTATGCCAGTGTTCAACAGTTCTGTGCAGGAGGTTGAGTCACCAGCTCCTTCTCTTTACTCTGCCTGTAACCTCTTCAGTTTATAGGTTTGTTACCTACAGAATGATTACCAGTTTCTGCTTTGCTTCCTCTGGCCTCTGCCATGATCTGGCTGGTCTCTTCAGTCTGAATCTTTGTCCTTTCCATCTGTCTGTTAACTCTTCACAGAGCACTGCTCCCTCCACTGGCACCACACCAGCACCTCATTCACTTTACCTGCTTGCTTGTCAGCCTTAGGTGCTGGGTCACGCCGATACATTAATACATTCCTGGGATTACCATAATAGTATCCTTACAGTGTAACCCTGGAGCCTGCAGTCTCAGGACTACTGGACATCTTCACTTTTTCGATGGCCACCACAGAAGTTACATGGTTAATCATGTGTGGAGTATGTAAAATATACCCAAATACAAAAATAGCAGAATAATGAGGAAATTATGTACCTTTTACATTTCTCTTTTGAAAGAAAGCATTGCTATATTCTTTGAGTACCAGTCAGACCATCAGAGTACTAACAAAACCCTTAAAACAGAAGTTTTAAGTAGAATGTCATTAATGCCAACACTTTGCTTTATTTTAGTTGTCACAGTATTCCTACATATTTTTGAGGTAGCTACATGTGAAGATCTCATAAGTGTTGTTGAGTAGGAGATTGGACATGTTGGTTAGCAAGGGATCATAAAAAATGATATGTATTTTTAATTTTTAACTCGAATAGACATTCTTTCACCACTTTGTTCCCCATAGGGTCAGGGTTTTTTTTATGGATGGATCTTTCATTCGAGTTCTGGATTGTCTTTTTAGAATAATCCATACCCATGAGGCATTTATCTATGAAGTATCCCTTTCTAATAAAACAGAATTTAAAGGCAGTTTTAATGTTTTACATAAAATCCTTCTACAGTTTTATGCTTTTTCCACCATTCTTTTAAAGCTGTTTTTACATACATCCAAATCCATAATAACTTCAGAAAATAATTAGCCTTTGAATCTTTTTGAACTTTTCAACATAATTTTCAGAGAAACAACCCCTTTCACGCTCATAATTCATCAGTTTACATAATCTTAAATTACATAATTACAATAACAAGTACAGTTGGCTTACGTGAATTTGGGAACAAACAGCTGGCTCTTGTTAAGCATCCAGCTCATTTGGTGAGTAGAAGGTTGAGGACACTGTAAGAAAGCGGTTGACTTAGAGGACTGCCAGGTGCCGGTAGTCGGCCTGTGAGGAACATCAGGAAGTGATTTATGGAGGAGTTTAAGTTCTTTATTTCTCTAAGTTGATAAAGTAGAGGTCTGTTAAATGAGTTTCTACTGAATTATTATTCTGATTTCTGTTATTTTAAAATAATTTTTATCTATTTTATTTTTGGCTGTGCTGGGTCTTCATTGCTTTGTGTGGTCTTTCTCTAGTTGCGGTGAGCAGGGGCTGCTATTCACTGCGGTGCACAGGCTTCTCATTGTGGTGGCTTCTCTCGTTGCGGAGCACAGGCGCTAGGGCACAAAGGCTTCAGTAGTTGTGACACACAGGCTCAATAGTTGTGGCGTACGGGCTTAGTTGTTCTGCAGCAAGTGGGATTTTCCTGGACCAGGGACTGAACCCGTGTCCCCGGTATTAACAGGAGGATTCTTAACCACTGTGCCGCCAGGGAAATCCTCATTTCTGTTTTATAGAGGAAAGCAGTGAGGCTTCAGAAGGTTAAGTAAGATTCCCTCGATCAGGTAGGTATTAAGTGATGGAGCCGTAGGACTAAGGAACAAATTGGAGTTACGAACACACTCTCAAAATGGAAGTCATTCGTATGGAGGGGACTTACTGTACAGTAATAGGTTTATAACACTTTTTCACACAAATAATACATGAAAAATAAACATAGAAAATAAAGAAAACATTTTAAAATTTACAATATAGTACCTTGAAAAGTACAGTACAACAGCTGGCGTCCGGGGGCCAGCATCGAGGGAACAGGCAAGGAGGTACTACTGCACTCTGTACGGTATTATACAGGGAAGTACACAAAAGCACAGCCACTTGTAGCGGATGCACACACCCGACCATGTGTGCCAGACACACGAACTAACTTACATTGTTGGACGTGTGAACACACATTTGCATCTTTGAAAGCTCACAACGTGAAGGTCTGTACCTAGGGTGCTTACTACATACTAGGGCTGCATGAAGCTCAAATATAGCATGTCCTTTACCTCCTGTGCAGGTGCTAGATGCTTTTCAGGTCATCTTGTTTACCCAGTCATTAAATATTCTTGAGTGGTCTTTGGGTATGTTTGGGGTAGTGTTTCTACAGTTATTCCACATCTTGGGCCCTTCTTTCATTTTTCTGCTTAGTGTTTCTTTTGTACTAATTAAAAAATGAAGGTGCATCCCAACGTGAAAATTAGGCTTATAATTGTTTGTTTTTATCTTATATTGGCTCTGTGTATGTGAGAACAAGACTAAAATCTTGCAGTGTTGTAACTGCTGAAGTATCTGTGAAATAAGAGAATGTAAAAGGGAAAAATGAAGTGGCAGCAGACATAAACTTTGCTCTTTCTTCTGCTAAATTTCATTCTTAGTTTGGAATCTAAACACTCATCTTTATCCCTATCATTACTTATTATTTCATGGAGCATCAGTAGAGCCATTAGAATTTAAAGAAAAGGATATATGTACACATATACATATATAATTGGTATAAAAAATTATATATTTCTGACAGTATGTGATAGGCTATTTAAATCTTGAAAATAGCTTAAAGAACTTTCAGTTTTACTCTAGGTGTTACTCGACTCAGGATTGAAAACCATTGATATGAATTTAAATGTTTATTTGTGTAGTTGTTAACTTGTAACTTTCATATGATTATAACTAATACTATGATAAGTAGTACTGTTGAGTTGTTTATTAAGTGCTTGGGCACTCTTTAGCCATAGTAAATAGTTTACTAGTAAATACAAAGTAATACAGAACAAAGATGAAAATTATCAGTTGATAACATTCTTTTCCATTTTTTTTGTAAATGTCAGTTCAGTTCAGTTCAGTCGCTCAGTCGTGACCGACTCTTCTCGACCCCATGAATCACAGCACGCCAGGCCTCCCTGTCCATCACCAACTCCCAGAGTTCACTCAAACTCACATCCATCGAGTCAGTGATGCTATCCAGCCATCTCATCCTCTCTTGTCCCCTTCTCCTCCTGCCCCCAATCCCTCCCAGCATCAGAGTCTTTTCCAATGAGTCAACTCTTCGCATGAGGTAGCCAAAGTACTGGAGTTTCAGCTTCAGCATCATTCCCTCCAAAGAAATCCCAGGGCTGATCTCCTTCAGAATGGACTGGTTGGAACTCCTTGCAGTCCAAGGGACTCTCAAGAGTCTTCTCCAACACCACAGTTCAAAAGCATCAATTCTTTGGCGCTCAGCCTTCTTCACAGTCCAACTCTCACATCCATACATGACCACAGGAAAAACCATAGCCTTGACTAGACGAACCTTTGTTGGCAAAGTAATGTCTCTGCTTTTGAATATGCTATCTAGATTGGTCATACTTTCCTTCCAAGGAGTAAGCATCTTTTAATTTCATGGCTGCAGTCCCCATCTGCAGTGATTTTGGAGCCCAGAAAAATAAAGTCTGACACTGTTTCCACTGTTTCCCCATCTATTTCCCATGAAGTGATGGGACTGGATGCCATGATCTTCGTTTTCTGAATGTTGAGCTTTAAGCCAACTTTTTCACTCTCCTCTTTCACTTTCATCAAGAGGTTTTTGAGTTCCTCTTCACTTTCTGCCATAAGGGTGGTGTCATCTGCATATCTGAGGTTATTGATATTTCTCCCGGCAATCTTGATTCCAGCTTGTGTTTCTTCCAGTCCAGCATTTCTCATGATGTACTCTGCATATAAGTTAAATAAGCAGGGTGATAATATACAGCCTTGACGTAATCCTTTTCCTATTTGGAACCAGTCTGTTGTTCCATGTCCAGTTCTAACTGTTGCTTCCTGACCTGCATACAGATTTCTCAAGAGGCAGGTCAGGTGGTCTGGTATTCCCATCTCTTTCAGAATTTTCCACAGTTTATTGTTATCCACACAGTCAAAGGCTTTGGCATAGTCAATAAAGCAGAAATAGATGTTTTTCTGAAACTCTTTTGCTTTTTCCATGATCCAGCGGATGTTGGCAATTTGATCTCTGGTTCCTCTGCCTTTTCTAAAACCAGCTTGAATATCAGGAAGTTCACGGTTCACGTATTGCTGAAGCCTGGCTTGGAGAATTTTGAGCATTGTAAATGTCAAGATTTGTAAACTCTACATATTAATTCTAAGGCACTTTTCCCTCCTCCCTTCTTAAGTGTAACTCTATTTTGTGATTTTTTTTTTTCTTTTTTGGCATTAGTCCGAATGTTTGAATCTAGCAAAGGAATATACTGAATTTTTTGATATGCCAGCTAGCATCTTTCACTTACTGAGATAATATATTTTAGAGTTTAGAAGAATAATTGGTTATGACAGCAAACCTTTGGGCTATATTATTTGATTTAAAAATATATTTATTTATTGGTTGTGCTGGATCTTTGTTGCTGCGTGGGTTTTTCTCTAGTTGCAGTAAGCAGGCTTCTCTTTTGTTGCGATGCATGGACTTTTCATTGTGGTGACTTCTCTGGTTGTGGAGCATAGGCTCTAGGGTGCTTGGGCTTCAGTAGTTGCAGCTCAAGGACTCAGTAGTTGCTGTGCCCAGTCTCTAGAGCACAGGCTCAATAGTTTTGGCACATGGGCTTAGTTGCTCTGCTGCATGTGGGATCCTCCCAGACCAGGGATCAATTCTGTGTCCCCTGCATTGACAGGTGGACTCTTCACCAATGAGCCACCAGTGAAAGTGAAGTTGCTTGGTCGTTCCAACTCTGCGACCCCATAGATTGTAGCCTACCAGCCTTCTCCTTCCATGGGGTTTTTCAGGCAAGAGTACTAGGGTGGGTCGCCATTTCTTTTTCCAGGGGATCTTTGCAACCCAGGGATCGAACCCAGGTCTCCCGCATTACGGGCAGGTGCTTTACCGTCTAAGCCACCAGGGAAGCCCTGATTTTTTTTAAGACAAGTTGTTAAGACTATAAAATTTAAATTGTACACAGTGATATAGTTGTGTGAAGAGATGGTCAAGTCATAAATTTCATAGTGTTGTTAATAAGAGACCCCCTAAATGATATTTTTTAACAAAAAATAAATAATCCTCTTTCTAAATGTTACTGTGTTATGTACTCCCTTTCAACATTTTTTCCCCTATTTTTCTGGTTTTATAATTGGAGGCTAAGATTATAATAAAGTTGAATCAAAGGAACCAGATTAGTATTAGTGGCTGTTACATTAATTGTTCTCTTTATCTAGTGGCAAAACCAAAAATCCTATGAAATAACAGCATTTTAAAAACAAGGTTGAAAAAGAATTTGAATTGTTTCTTTCAACTGCTTGAGTTTTAATTACTGACGCAATGCTATGTTCGATATTACTTGGAAATCTGAGATAAAGAGAAAAATTGTGTTAGAAAAATGGTATCTTAAACGTTCTTTTGACATCTGAAACATTGCCCATGACTTTGTCTTCCCCTTCTATCTTTTTTTCACTCCTTTTTGGATTTTAATGATTTTGGCACTTCTTAGGTTTACAGAATATTTCTGGTGCATGTAGCCATTTGAGATCTAGACCCTAATCAGAAATTTCAACTAGATAGGTTTTTTTTCCCCCCTTTGGCAAAGCAGTTTTAGAGTGCTGATGAATTACTGCATCCAATTTTATTTCTGTACTAAAGGTTGCCTTGGGTAAGATAAATTCTTCACCTATTTCTTTACCTGTTATACTTTGTTTTGATTGATGCAGAGTTGCCATAGTTGTACCCATTCTTATTAAAGAGGAAATGAGCTCTCGACCCTTGTGTATTGGCTGTTGGTAGCCTCTAGTAACTAGCCCTTGGGCTTCCCTTGTGGCTCAGCTGGTAGAGAATCTGCCTGCAATGTGGGAGACCTGGCTTCGATCCCTGTGTTGGGAAGATCCCTGGAGAAGGGAAAGGCTACCCACTCCAGTATTCTGACCTGGAGAATTCCATGGGCTGTATAGTCCATGGGGTCACAAAGAGTCGGACACGACTGAGTGACTTTCACTTCACTAGTAACTAGCCCAGAGTCTCTGTCCTAATTAACGTTGCCTACAGATGGTTCAGAATTGGCAAGGGAGTATGTCAAGGCTGTATATTGTATAGCTTATATAATAAGCTTATTTAACTTTTAGGCAGAGTACACCATGTGGAGTGCTGGGATGGATGACTCACAAGCTGGAATCAAGATTGCCCGGAGAAATATCAATAACCTCAGATATGCAGGTGATACCACTCTAATGGCAGAAAATGAAGAGGAACTAGAGAGTCTCTTGATGAGGGTGAAAGAGGAGAGTGGAAGATCTGACTTATAACTCAGTATTCAAAAAACTAAAGTCATGGCATCCAGTCCCATTCTTTCATGGCAGATAGATGGGGAAAAAAGTGGAAACAGTGTCAGATTTTATTTTCTTGGGCTCCAAAATTACTGCAAATGTTGACTGCAGCCATGAAATTAAAAAACACTTGCTCCTCGGAAGAAAAGCTATGACAAACCTAGACAGTGAATTAAAAAGCAGAGACATCACTTTGCCAACAAAGGTCTGTCTAGTCAAAGCTTTGGTTTTTACAGTAGTCTTTTATGGATGTAAGAGTTGGGCCATAAGGAAGGCTGAGCACTGAAGAATTGACGCTTTTGAACTGTGGTGCTGGAGAAGACACTTGAGAATCCCTTGAACAGTAAGGAGATCAAACCAGTCAATCCTAAAAGAAATCAACCCTGAATATTCATTGGAAGGACTGATGCTGAAGCTGAAGCTCCTACTTTGGCCACCTGATTCGTAGAGCAGACTCATTGGAAAAGACCCTGATGCTGGGAAAGATTGAAGGCAGGAGGTGCAGAGGGTGGCAGAGAAATAGATGGTTAGATAACATTTTTGATTAAATGGACATGAATTTGAGCAAACTCCGGGAGATAGTGAAGGACAGGGGAGCCTGGTGTACTGCAGTTCCTGGGGTTGCAAAGAATGGGACATGACTTAGTAACGGAACAACAACAACAGATGAGGGAAGTCCAACTGTTTATGCATCAGAGGATCAGAGAGAATTGTCTGAATTCTTTAATAAAATTTTAACTCACTTATTTATTTTATTTTTGGCTGTGCTGGGTCTTCGAGGGGCTACTCTCAAGTTGAAGTGTGAAGATTTCTCATCGCCTGGGCTTCTCGTTGCAGAGCACGGACTCTGGGCTCATGGGCTTCAGTAGTTGCAGCACATCGGCTTAGCTGCCTTGTGATGTGGGATCTTCCTGGAGCAGGGACTGAACCCGTGTCCCCTGAGCTGGCAGGTGGATTCTTAATCACTGAACCACCAGAGAGGCTCAACTTACTCATTTTTAATAAAAGGCAATATATGTACATGATTTAAAACTTAAAGCTGCAGAAGGGTTTACTGTGAAAGCAGGCCTCATTTCCTACCTTCCTGTCTACTAGGTCCCCCCCACCCGAGGCAACTACTGCTTGTAGCAAGTTTCTTCCTACATTTACAGCCATATCTGCTCTTTTTATTGGTTGCATGGTATTCATTGTTTTGAATATACTGTACATTCCCTTTTCGGTTGACATATAGGTTCTTTTGCTTTTATAAATAGTACAGCAGAGTATTGTATACATATATCACACCTGTATAAATAAATCAGTATTTTAAATTTTAGAAGTAAAATTTGTTTGCCAAATAAATCTGTGCATTAAAACTTTGATAGGTATTGCCAAATTATTCTTCATGGTAAATTGATCTCTGAAGTTAGAATATTGGTATTATCATACATTCTTTGCAAAAGTATGATCACTAGTTGTTGCTGTGCTCTTTATAACCAGATTTATTTTCTTTCTTTTTATTAATTACCTGGTTGTAAGCATCATAAGTAGCCATCATAGTCAACAGAAGAGTCCGAAATGCAGTATTTGGATGCAGTCTCAAAAACGACAGAATGATCTCGGTTCATTTCCAAGGCAAACCATTCAGTGTCACAATAATCCAAGTCTATGCCCTGACCAGTAATGCTGAAGAAGTTGAAATTGAACAGTTCTATGAAGACCTATAAGACCTTCTAGAACTAACACCCAAAAAAGATGTCCTTTTCATTCTAGGGGACTGGAATGCAAAAGTAGGGAGTCAAGAAATACCTGGAGTAACAGGCAAATTTGGCGTTGGAGTACACAATGAAGCAGGGCAAAGGCTAGTAAGCGTTTTGCCAAGAGAATGCACTGGTCATAGCAAACACCCTCTTCCAACAACATGAGAAGACTCTATGCGTGGACATCACCAGATGGTCAGTACCGAAATCAGATTGATTATAGTCTCTGCAGCCAAAGATGGAGAAGTTCTATACAGTCAGCAAAAACAAGACTGGGAACTCCTTGTTGCCAAATTCAGACTGAAATTGAAGAAAGTAGGGAAAACCACCAGACCATTCAGGTATGACCTAAATCAAATCCCTTACAGTTGTACAGTGGAAGTGAGAAATAGATTCAAGGGATTAGTTCTGATAGACTGCCTGAAGAACTGTGGATGGATGTTCGTGACATTGTACAGGAGGCAGGGATCAAGACTATCCCCAAGGAAAAGAAATACAAAAAGGCAAAATGGTTGTCTGAGGAGACCTTACAAATAGCTCTGAATAGAAGAGAAGTGAAAGGCAAAGGAGAAAAGGAAAGATATACCCATTTGACGGAGAAGGCAATGGCACCCCACTCCAGTACTCTTGCCTGGAAAATCCCATGGACGGAGGAGCCTGGTAGGCTGCAGTCCATGGGGTCGCTAGGAGTGGGACACAACTGAGCAACTTCACTTTCACTTTTCACTTCATGCACTGGAGAAGGAAATGGCAACCCACTCCAGTGTTCTTGCCTGGAGAATCCCAGGGACGGGGGAGCCTGGTGGGCTGCCGTCTATGGGGTTGCACTGAGTCGGACACAACTGAAGTGACTTAGCATAGCATAGCATACCCATTTGAATGCAGAGTTCCAAAGAATAGCAAGGAGAGATAAGAAAGTCTTCCTCAGTAATCAATGTAGAGAAATAGAGGAAAACAATAGAGTGGGAAAGACTAGAGATCTCTTCAGGAAAATTAGAGATACCAAGGGAACATTTCATGCAAAGATGGGCACAATAAAGGAGAGAAATGGTATGGATCTAACAGAAGCAGAAGATATTAAGATGTGGCAAGAATACACAGAAGAACTATACAAAAAAAGATCTACGAGACCCAGATAACAACGATGGAGTGATTACTTACCTAGAGCCAGACATCCTGGAATGTGAAGTCAAGTGGGCCTTAGGAAGCATCACTACGAACAGAGCTAGTGGAGGTGATGGAATTCCAGTTGAGCTATTTCAAATCCTAAAAGATGATGCAATGAAAATGCTGCACTCAATATGCCAGCAAATCTGGAAAACTCAGCAGTGGCCACAGGACTGGAAAAGGTCAGTTTTCATTCCAATTCCAAAGAAAGGCAATGCCAAAGAATGCTCAAACTACAACACAATTGCACTCATCTCACATGCTAGTAAAGTAATACTCAAAATTCTCCAAGCCAGACTTCAACAGTATGTGAACTGTGAAGTTCCACATGTTCAAGCTGGATTTAGAAAAGGCAGAGGAACCAGAGTTCAAATTTCCAACATCCATTGGATCATCAAAAAAGCAAGAGAGTTTCAGGAAAATACCTACTTCTGCTTTATTGACTATGCCAAAGACTTTGACTATGTGGATCACAACAAACTGTGGAAGATTCTTCAAGAGATGGGAATACCAGACCAACTGACCTGCTTCTTGAGAAATCTGTATGCAGGTCAGGAAGCAACAGTTAGAACTGGACATGGAACAACAGACCGGTTCCAAATAGGGAAAGGAGTATGTCAAGGTTGTATATTGTCACCCTGCTTATTTAACTTGTATGCAGGGTACCTCATGAGAAACGCTGGGCTGGATGAAGCACAAGCTGGAATCAAGATTGCTGGGAGAAATATCAATAACCACAGGTATGCAGATGATTCCACCCTTATGGCTGAAAGCAAAGAAGAACTAAAGAACCTCTTGAAGAGAGTAAAAGAGGAAAGTGGAAAAGTGGGCTTAAAAATCAACATTCAGAAAACTAAGATCATGGCATCTGGTCTCATCACTTCATGGCAAATAGATGGGGAAAAGGTGAAAACAGTGATAGACTTTATTTTTGGAAGGCTCCAAAATCACTGCAGATGGTGACTGCAGCCATGAAATTAAAGGATGCTTGCTCCTTGGAAGAAAAGTTTTGACCAACCTAGACAGCATATTAAAAAGTAGAGACGTTACTTTGTCAACAAAGGCCCGTCTCGTTAAGGCTATGGTTTTTCCAGTAGTCATGTATGGATGTAAGAGTTGGACTGTAAAGAAAGCTCAGCACGGAAGAATTGAACTGTGCTTTTGAACTGTGGTGTTGGAGATGACTGTTGAGAGTCCCTTGGTCTGCAAGGAGATCCAACCAGTCCATTGTAAAGGAAATCAGCCCTGAATATTTATTGGAAGGACTGATGCTGAAGCTGAGACTCCAATACTTTGGCCACCTGATGGGAAGAACTGACTCATTGGAAAAGACCCTGATGCTGGGAAAGATTGAGGGCTCGAGGAGAAGGGGATGACACAGGATGAGATGGTTGGATGGCATCACCGACTCAATGGACATGAATTTGAGTAAACTCTGGGAGTTGGCGATGGACAGGGGGGCCTGGCCTGCTGCCGTCTGTGGGGTTGCAAAGAGTCGGACATGTCTGAGCATCTAACTGAAGCATAGTACACTTACGTTTCACAAACTGCTAGCTTTCACTTGTTTCATTTGTGAAAAGTGTATTGGTGTAAATTATTGGCAATCACTGACTTTTATATAGGTAGCCTCTATCTTGTAAATGAATTGTTTAAAAAAGACTGGCTAGAAGCTGGGGGTGGAGGAAATGGGGACTTAAAAAAAATAGGGAATTTGGGATTAGGAGCCTCCACATCACACCCCTACCCCCAGTAAATCATAAAAATGGGTGTTTAGCTTATTAGGTCTAGTAATAAAAAATGTTTGTAATCTGTTATATCACAATATACTGGAATCACCCTTTATAACACTGGAGATTCATTCATTCAATTGCTGTCCTCTCTTAGGGAACTAAGTCTACCCAAAATCTAGGCCTTTGTGAGTCCCATAACCTGGGACAGAAGAGTAGGAATTAGATAGGGTGATGCTTGGGGAGGAATGAATGAGTTCGGGCTTAAAAAAAAGAGAAACAGCAATAGAATGAACTTAAGGTGCTTTTATTCCTTCCATTTGTTTCTACTCTGCAGTACTGGGACAGGGTAAGAGAAGGAGCCAGGAAATGGGGTTTTCTTTCCCTTTCTTTCAAGTACTTTCTTCTTTTACTAGTCCCTTTCACAGGATCTTGATACCTGGGATTCAGGTGCGTTGAGATGAATTACAATCTGAAGATCCCCGAGAGGGCTGAGTATGAAAATACCTGTAATTGTCAGGAAGATTTATAGAATCTGAGACTAGCGATATAAAATGGAAAAGGTTTCCAGTGGTAAGATGGAGAACCATCTTTTTGTCAGGTTTTTATAGTTCTTTTTTTGAGGTGAGGGGGGCAGTGTTGAGGGCATTTTTAGCATTGTTTTGGGGGAGATTCTGGTCACACCTTGGCTCCATGTGTACCTTTTTAAAGAGTACTCTAACCATTCTTCCCTGAAGTGGAAACGTATGCTAAGGCTCTGATCTAAAGAGAATGTTCTGTGTAGTGTATCTCAGTTGGTTTAAAGGTATCTGTGCGGGTCTCACTTGAAGTGGTAGCAATAATTCTCTTCCTATTTGATTCCATGGTGGAGCAAACCAAAGTTGACTATAGAGCCGTTGTCCTTCAGACATGTCTAAATTTCTCAGTCTATTTATGAGCATCAACAAACACTTTGTGCATACTTCTGCCATGGGTTGAATGGATCTATTTTCCTTTAATTTAGTTTAAAACTAGTAATGGAATTCCTGAGGTTTTGAGAGGAATAGTGTTGGCAAACTTAGTTTTGAAACTAAAGGCAAATTAAGATACCAAGCAAAACAGAAGGAGACTATTACTTTAGAAAGGGATCTTAAAACTGCTGACATTTGCAAACTCAGTGTGTTATATTTGTATAAACTTTAGATAGGAACTACTATTTTTCTAAAATTGTTGGTTTAAAAAAATTGTTGCATTTGTGCATTTTAAAAGTTGCTTCTAACACACTTTGGGTATGCTTGAGCTCAGCTTTCTCAGCAGCATATTCAGACAGTTGAGCATCATCCTTTTTGGTCTTATTCTGTCTCAGAGCATTTAAAATAGTTAAAATGGATTGTGGATGTCAGGAATTTGGTAAACTTCTATTAAAATCTAATGTGTTTTTAAAAATTGCTTAAACTGACGTTTGAACCTGTTAAAATACACTACCATCATCTGAATTATGAAATTTGGCTGAGTACTGCTAAAATGACAAATGATATCACTTGTCGTTTTGATGTTATTTTAAGTGTATTGCACCATTGCCTTTTGGAAGATACTAGCAGCAGGTACTCTGAAGGATTATACTAATTAAACACAGGCCTTTCCCTGATTAAATCTGTTTAATTCTAATCTTTCATGCATCCCACTAATACTCGTTTGTGACTTCAGCTGTTCATGTGAATTTTACCCAGGTGCTTTTTTGAGTACCTGTTGTTAAATCTCTCTACATATTTTGTTTTGTTGTTAGATATCTCTTCCTATTTCAAAACTCCTTCATGACATGAGTTATGTTTTTTACATTCTTTGGTAATTTTCCACTGTGCAACACGATGACTGCTTTATTATGTTGGGTAGATAGCTTAGAGCTTATTTGCCCATTTGGCCATTTAAAAGATGATTACTCAGTGCTTACTTTGTTGTAGAGGCTGAGTATACTAGGTCCAATAAGTAAGAACTCTGGGGTCCACGGGGTCGCAGAGAATCGGACACAACTGAGCGACTGAACTGAACTGCCTTCAAGTTGCTTAGACTTTGATTGGAGATTCAGAAAATAAATCAGTTACTGTACCATGTGTCATTCATATTTTGAAGTAATCTTTGAGACGTCCAGGGCTCCAGTGTGATAGAGAAGATTTTTGTACTCACTCTGAAGAATGGAAACTAAACATTTGTAAAGTGTCTAAATGTTTCTATTTCAATTTATCCTCCTAAATCCTTCAACATGAGCATGTTATCCATTTTATACATGAGGAAACTTCGAGAAGTTACATAATTTGCTGAAAGTCATTTAGGTGATAAAGTATAAAGGTGGGATTCTAATTTAGCATTCTTCCTTTTATACCAAGATTTCTTAACTTTAGCACTATTAACATTTTGGGCCAGCGTAGTCTTTGTTGTGGGAAACTCTGCTCTGCACTGTAGGATGTTTAGCAGTATTCCTGGCTGAGCTCCGGGCCAGGAGTATATGTGAAGAAAGGAGGCACCAGGAGCACGAAATTTAAGGCATCACTTACTCTCAGGATCTTTTAAGTGCTAACCCAACTTTCAATCCTCACAACATCTGAGAAAGTTCTCCCACACCAGCCTATTGATTTTAGGTCTTCATGCAGTATTGCCTGATAACAGTATGAGGACTAAATCCCCTAGGCATTTAGGTGTTCCTTGGGAGCTGAAGAGCAGTAATGAGCAGGGGCTTTTTGCCTAATTTGTCTCTCATCTTAGAATATATACTCTTTGGCAAAGTGACTATTAAGAAATGGCATTCATAAGTGCTAAGTAAATACCTTCCATGTGGTACAGAGCTTAGAATCTTTAGGTGATACCTTACAAAACAAGGAAATCAGTTGCATTGAACTAGTGAAAACTTAGAGCAGAAACGGTACATTGAATATCCTCAGTCTTAATTTGTCCTGGTGGTCTAGCACTTAACTGCTGGTATTGATCAGCTGGACTGTAGCTTGCATGCTAAACACAGTCTAGGTAGTTCTCTAGAATGGAGTCTTTACAAAATGAAGTATGTGATACAAACTTGAATTTTAGGAGTACTGAGCAATAGTGCCTAACAGAATTATTAATAATACGCTAGGTTTGGAGTCTTAAGTAGTTAAACTTATATTTAACTTTCTGATAAAGCATTACTATTTGACCTGCGATAATATAATTTTTTTCTTTTCTTTTTGTATTGGTTTGGGGCTAGGTTACCGAAGTCCCTAAAAAGCTGGTGGAGTAGGCAGCTCTTGCGATTATAGGCAGTAGAGATCCATTAAAAATTGTCTCTCATTTCTAGACCCAAATTTAAAGGGTTTATGTGGTTAGTTCAAGCTCACTTGGATAATTCCTCCTCATAAGTTAACTTTCTTAAAGTTAACCTAATCATGGGAGTGAAATCCCATTATATTTGCAGCCCCAAGGATTATACAGGGCAGTCAGTACACTAGGGAGCAGGGATGTTGGGCCTTAGTTTTCTGCCTGTGTAGGCAGTCCCCATTGTGTGGCTGACAATAAGTGTTGCAGTTGCCTCTGTTGTATTAGTCCTCCTCAGTACATTTATCAGTGGTCTACAAATCATGAGCTTTTGCAGCAATGGTAATAGATTTCCCTTTGGGCTCCTACGAGGAGTTTGGGCAGAAGTAGCTAGCAGGAAGTGGCCAAGTGGTGGAGCAGTATCTGCATTTTCCTCTTCAGTGCTAGGAGTGATATGGGTAATGGTGGTTCAGATGTGTTATATCAATGAGCAATGTATCCCATAAGTTCTTATTTATATTTTAAAATATACAGATCTCTGTTACATCTAAACAAGAATACCACTTAAAAGACATGTAGTGGAGCATAAAAGTTCTTATTAGACATGGAGCTATGTTTCTGCCAATAACTCAACATTTTGAGGACAGATAGCATCCCATTTCCAATTTGAGATTGGGTACAAAAATATCCCTAGGGCTGTGAATAGGCATAGTAAATTACACCAACAAAAACCTTTTGTTGATTTATAGTGAAGGAAAAGTCTTCATTGAGTGTGCATGGAAAAATGTGATATAAGCTCTTCATGCTTTAGTACAGTGGATGGGACCTCGTATTTATAGTAATTGCTCTATATGATTAATTTTCAATGAGATTCCAAAAATGTTTTTGCACATGAGTTACTTATCTTTTTTTTTTCCTGTTATTTTCATCTTTGGTTAGTAAGAATCCTCTTCCCCCTTCTGTTCCAGTAGTGTTTCATCAGTTTTTTCCCTCTTATTTTTATCTTCATATTTACTTGGATTCATGTTTATACTTTAACCTTAAATTTTCTCCTAGTGCTTTAATAAAATTTTGAGACAGTAAAGTTATCTTCAGATGTCTTTTATTTTCACTTTAGCACTGTTTGAGTTGGCTTTTAAGACATACTTATTTTGCATAAATTTATCTTTTGGGAGAAGAGTCATTTCTGGTATTAACACTTCTAGGAATTGTTTCAGAATTTAGTTTATTGTCTTAGTGTTAATAAGAATTCCAGAAGTCTTATTTTTTTATTCTGTATCTCCAAAGAATATGTTTCATTTTGTTGTTTTACTTGAGTTCTCTAACATTTGGTTTGATCCCAGATATTTCAAGATACTATAATTAACTTTTAGTTTTCTTTCTAGTTTATCCAGTAATTTAGAATAGCACTTAGAATATAATTATGCTGATCAGTTGGGAAAATACTGATATGTATTCTTCAGTGGAAATAATTTTAATAATACATTAATACTGTTTATTAAATGTATTTAAGGAGGAGTTGTTATTCAGTCATTCAGTCATGTCTGACTTTTTGTGACCTCATGAACTGTAGCCTGCCAGACTCCTGTTCATAGCATTTCCCAGGCAGGAAAACTGGAGTAGATTTCTCCCCAGGATCTTCCTGACACAGGGATCAAACCTGAGTCTCCTCTCCATTATAGGCAGATTCTTTTGCTTGGTAAAAGTTAATACTGCTTTCAGCTCTTAGATAAAACTTTGTGGTGGAAGCAGTAAAACACTGTATGTGCTATGCTGTGCTTAGTTGCTCAGTCGTGTCCGACTCTTTGTGACCCCTTGGACTGTAGCCCGCCAGGCTCCTCTGTCCATGGGATTCTCCAGGTGAGAATCCTGGAGTGGGTTGCCATGCACTCCTCTAGGTGATCTTCCCAACCCAGGGATCGAACCCAGGTCTCCCACATTGTAGGCGGATTCTTTATCATCTGAGCCACCAGGGAAGCCCAGAACTTTGTATAATTTAATTTTTGGTAAGTTATAGAAATTTGTATAGCCTTTTTTACAGTTACTAGTGAAATGTAATTAAAATTAAATGGTGTCTAATCCCATTAGAATATACCAGTTTGTTGGTCAAATATTTGATTAGCATGATCTGTAGTCATTGAAATAGATTGGTAACAATACATAAAAGACCATGTTCTCTGTATGAACTGATAACATTTTCAGAGAATTAAAAATAATAAATTCGTGAATGGCTAATGAGGTACTTTTAGTGAGTGTTATTATTCATTATTGATTTTCTGAATATTACTGATAAAACACTGTTCCCAGTTTGTGTTTTGCTCTTGATATCCACGACAATTATTTCCTTGGTGATAGGCTCTTATATGAACCTATTAAATGATGAAGTCGCTCAGTCGTGTCCGACTCTTTGCAACCCCATGGACTGTAGCCTACCAGGCTCCTCTGTCCATGGGATTTTCCAGGCAATAGTCCTGGAGTGGATTGCCATTTCCTTCTCCAGGGGATCTTCCCAATCCAGGGATCGAACCTGGGTCTCCTGCATTGTAGACAGACGCTTTACCGTCTGAGCCACCCTATCCAAAGGTAAGTAGAAATAGTGATCCATTGAACATATCCACAAATACATGGCTGTTTAGTGGAGGTGTTTGAGAGCATTATCAAGGAGTCTGCTAGGCTGGACATGGCAGGGTGAGTTGCTAAGCGAAAGAACTCACTCACTAAGAAATGTTAAGTGGCAGAGCTGGGCTTACAACCCTTCCACTTCAGGTACATGGCTTCGTATTGTGCCGCAGCTGCCTTAGAGGGCTGAAGGTTGTTTGGCTCTTTTGTGCCTCCGTTTAGAACTCCTTTTCCCTACTCTTCTCCGTCACACGTGAAAACACAGGTAAAAATATTGAAAGAAAGCTTAGTTACACCCTTCTGTATTCTGAACAGGTAGTCAGTTAATTCAGTGGTGGATCCCCACGGAAGGGGGTGGGACCTGGCTGCTGCTCAGGGTTTTTAGGTAGGAGTGTAATGGAAGAGTGTGAGACTCTTCTGCCTTTAGATGTTGGAAAAGAGAAAGAAGTGAGAGAGAATGTGAGGGATCATGATTCTCAGGTGCTTGACCAATGAGTATTTTTCAGTTTGTGATGAATATTAATTTAGGTTTGGGTACAAGGATAACCATTTAAATTAATATGATATTATCAACTTAAGGAAAATTTTAGTTTAGGTGTGCGTGCTTAGTCACTTTAGTCGTGTCTGACCCTCTGCGAACCCATGGACTGTAGCCTACCAGGCTCCTCCGTCCATGGGATTTTCCAGGCAAGAGTACTGGAGTGGGTTGCCATTTCCTTCTCCATAGTTTAGGTGTAAAAAGTAATATTAACTGTGATTCCTGAGAAACCTTGTAAGTTTGAAACTAATAACTGTATGGCATAGTAACTTGTACATTTCATTATTGTGTTTATTTTATAGTGTTTCATTTATATTTATTATTTTTCTTTGATTTTCAATCTCTAGGTAGCTGTCAGCGTACAGTCAAAATAATTTAGATAAACAAGAAGTTCTGTTTATGGGACTGTGACTGCAGCTCTGAAGTTTGTTGCTTGGGGAGTACCCTCTCCTTGTCTTCCCACTAGAGTGGCCTGTTGGCTAGAGGAATAGTTCTAGAATAGTAACATAGCAATTTACTGGAAAGGCCACCATTTTGGTTGTTAAAGTTTTTTGGTCTTAACTGAGACCCATTTGGCTCTTGTGTATTACAGCATACTTACTTTAAGATGGGCTGCTGCTGCTTTTTTTTTTTTCAGTAGCATTCTAATGTTTTGGTTATAAGAAATTGAGGTTGGTCATGAAGTCAGTCCAGTGTAAAATACTTAACACATAAAATAGTGTGTAGTATTGTCATGGATACATGTAGGGCTGGGAGTCAGAAAATCTCAGTCAGAAAATCTCATATAGTTTTGTTGTTTAAACTTGTTTTGTCAGTCTCTTACTGTGGAAATGAGATTATAACAATTTCATTTTCCCTCTAATAATGGGTTCAGGCTAATCAAAATAATGCGAACATTTATTGATATACAACATGTATGGTTGTTAAGATTTTTCTTTTTTTCTTTGTGGATAATTTTCCCTCTGTTTACTACTTCATTTATTTTCTCTTTTCTGGGCCAATTCTCTTTCAGATTACTTTTTTGATTTTTGCATACATTTGTCTCTGGTATTTCATATGAAAAATTTTAAGTATATGGTAACATCTTGAGAGAGAGAACAAGAGAGACAGAGACAGAGATGTTGATCTTTCTTGTTTATTTTTTCAAATGCTTCTCTACTTCTTTGAGACCAGTTCAGTGCCTACTTTTTTTGTCAGGGCAACTGTTATCTTCCTTTTCTCTAAATTTACCCTTTATATTTTGTAGTTTAGTACTCAATCATTTAGTTTTTTATACTGTTCATGAGTCGTTTTCCTATCTTGGTCTTGGCACCTCTGCCACACTCACTTCTTATTCCCTTCTGCACTGCTGAATCCCAGACTCCTTGAGTGAAGGAGGCTTGTCTTATGGGCATTTCTCTCTGTCATGCTCTCTGACATGTGAGTATGATAATACTTGAGGTTTTCTTTGGTTGCTCTCTTTATTTCTTGTTTGAATATATGGATGCACAGTATAAACAGTATAACACATATGATTTTAATGCTCTTAAACCTTCGTGAGAGTTATTTAAGTATTTGTAAATTTGTTAGGTAGTTGACACATGAAGTTGAGCAGCTATATGCTGTAGATGAGCACAGTTCATTCAGTTCAGTTCAGTCGCTCATTCATGTCCGACTCTTTGCTACCGCATGGACTGCAGCACGCTGGGCCTCTCTGTCTATCACCAACTCTCGAAGCTTGCTCAGACTCAACGCCCATCGAGTCAGTAGTGCCATCCAACCATCTCATTTTCTCTTGTCCCCTTCAGTTCAGTTCAGTTCAGTCACTCAGTCATGTCTGACTCTTTGCGACGCCATGAACTACAGCACGCCACGCCTCCCTGTCCATCACCAACTCCCAGAGTTCACTCAAACTCACGTCCATCGAGTCGGTGATGCCATCCAGCCATCTCATCCTCTGTCATCCCCTTTTCCTCCTGCCCCCAGTCCCTCCCAGCATCAGAGTCTTTTCCATTGAGTCAACTCTTTGCATGAGGTGGCCAAAGTACTGGAGTTTCAGCTTTAGCATCATTCCTTGCAAAGAACACCCAGGGCTGATCTCCTTTAGAATGGACTGGTTGGATCTCCTTGCAGTCCAGGGGACTCTCAAGAGTCTTCTCCAACACCACAGTTCAAAAGCATCAATTCTTCAGCACTCAGCTTTCTCCACAGTCCAACTCTCACATCCATACATGACCACAGGAAAAACCATAGCCTTGACTAGACGGACCTTTGTTGGCAAAATAATGTCTCTGCTTTTCAATATGCTATCTAGGTTGCTCATAATTTTCCTTCGTACTGCTGAAAAGCAAACCAGGTCTCATAGTTTTTATCTTTATATGAAAAGAACTTTATTAATTAAAAAAAATTCAGTAGGTTCTGATGTAGTTGCTCATGGTTTTAATCTTGCGCTTTGAAGTATTTTCTTTTTCTGGAATGAAGTTCTTGTTTCAACTGTGTAGAAGGAATATGTTAATTAGATTATATTTAGTTGGTGAATTTGTGCCCACAAGAATGTGACTTTTAAAAAGCTGCAAGTTGTACAGTTCTTGTAGATAAGATTGTTTCCTGTTTTCTTTTGCATATTTAGTACTGTTATATATTTTTCCATGAGTAGCCTTTCAGTTTGTCTATTTGTATCATTTGACACCCGGACTTTATTTAAATTCAGCTCTACCATCACTGGTGCTTACAAATGTTAGTCATTCAAAATGTCAAAATTTGGATTTGATCCAAGAGTTACAAATAATATAAGCCTTTATATAAATATACCCAAATATATATTCTTAGGGGGAAATGAATAAATAAAATACTGTGTTTGTAGAGTGGTTAAACAGTTAGGCTTTAGAATTGCTACATGCCCAGAGTATTTCTCCAGTGAATTGCATACTGTATCAGCTCATGAATTGTGCTATAAGAAAGGTGTTTTTTAAAAAAGTAACAAGCAGATTTAATAAATTAATATACATTTTGTTTAAAGATGTACAAAGCGCATTCTGTTTAATCCAAGGTTTTAAAGTATCCAGGAAATTCTATTTACACATATATAGACCCCAGACAGCAGTGAGGTCAGAAGATGCAGGAAGGGCAGCAGAGCCTCATATTGCTGCTCTCTGAATGCTGAGAACACAAGTCAGATACATTCAACTTAAAAACAGTGCTGAGATGTCACTGGGAAAAATCTCTGAAAAGTCCACAAAAAAGGGCACATAAACACAAGGGGAAGGTCAGGGTAGTTAATACACTTTGTTCTTAGGACGACTGTGGAGGTGCCTTGTTTGCCAGATTTCCGTTCATACTCACAAGGTGTTGGCCTGCAAGGTACTTGTCATTTTAAATATGTTCATAAAGGCACGTAAGGGCTTCCCAGTGGGCTCAGTGGTAAAGAATCCGCCTGCCAGTAAAGGAGCTACAGGAGACGCGGGTTTGATCCCTGGGTTGGGAAGATTCCCTGGAGGAGGAAATGGCAACCCGCTCTGGTATTCTTGCCTGGAGAATCCCATGGACAGAGGAGCTTGGTGGGCTACAGTTCATAGGGTTTTAAAGAATTGGGCATGACTGAGCAACTGAGCATGCACACACATAAAGGGACTTAAACTGGCAGATCTGGAAGGACAAGATTCCTATCAATACCATGACCATCAGTAAAAATGGGTAAATTTGCCAGTAGACCAAGTTTTGCATTTCTGCAGTAACACCTAGTAAAGAAACAGTGCCAGATATAAGGTACACATATGGAAAGCAAGAACACAGAGATTGCTGGCACTGACAGGTATAGTGAAGGTCAAAATTCTGGATGCCATTTGCCTAAGCCTGCTCAATTAACAGTTTTCAAGTACCATCGAGGACCCCTCAATGTTACTGCTGCAGTGATTTTGGTATGCAGGATTCCAAGTGCCTGGTCCTGTGGTGGGAAAAAACGAGGAGTTTGAGCCAAGGGAACCCTTGGGTGAGCAACGATAGCCAGCTCAAACAGGAGCCCCGTAGAAGTGGGACAACTCCAGCCAGCAGCACTGCAGCTATCAAAGTCCTCAGCTACCCTTTACCCTTCTCAAGGTCACTGTATCTGTGTGGCATCTGTGCTGCCAGCACCATCACTGCCCTATGGTTAGCTGGGAAATGTAGAAATCATAAGAAGCTGTGCAGAGCTCATGGATTTTGGCAGTCTCCATCCAAAGTGACATTAACTGATGCCTAGCAAATACTGGTAGAGTAAGGCAGATGAGGCTGGTGATCAGTAAGGTTATTGTATATGAAGGCAATCAACAAAAATATCCGAGTGGAAAAACTGAAGGCCTATGCAACGCTGAAACCTAGCAGACCCACCCTGCTGAAGTATGGCTAGGTGGGCTGTATGCACACCTTCCCCCACCACAGGGGTAGTGTTGCTACTTCAGACACGCTGGTTATTGTTCACTGGTTGGCTTGCACAGTTCTCATTTTCCTCCTGGTTCCAACAAATTGGAATGGAGATCCAGCAAGCTTCCCACAGTAAGAGTCTCTGCTGGCACCGTCCCCTTCAGCCATTGCTGCATCCATCCCCATTCAAGTAACGCTGGTAAGGGGGCCTGAAGCAGAAGCAGCTCGTGGGACAGTACACTCACTGAGCATCACTGTAGAGCATGACACTGTGTGGACAAAAAATGAAGCAACAGACCAAGTATGCAAATAGGTAGCAAAAGCACCAGGCAGACAAGGACCCAAAGACAGTGACTGACCAAATAAATTTTGGAAGATATGTATACAGAGTCAAGTGAATCATTTCTTGTACTGGGGATTGAAATCTAGATCATTCAGATTCTTTAGAAACCAAAATACACCAGGTTGAAGTATCTGTCTTAGCCACAGAATGAAGGAGGCAAACCAGAAAAGACACCTCTCCCACTGCTGCTGCTGCTGCTAAGTCACTTCAGTCGTGTCCAACTCTGTGTGACCCCATAAATGGCAGCCCACCAGGCTCCCCCCGTCCCTGGGATTCTCCAGGCAAGAACACTGGAGTGGGTTGCCATTTCCTTCTCCAATGCAGGAAAGTGAAAAGTGAAAGTGAAGTCGCCCAGTCGTGTCCGACTCTTCGCGACCCCATGGACTGCAGCCTTCCAGGCTCCTCCGTCCATGGGATTTGCAAAAACATGAGTTTTCAGAGTAGCATCAGACATTTCCAGGGAACAGATACCCAGCCCCCAGCCACAGATGAGAGGGAACACTCTTTCTGCCATGGATAACAAAGAGACCTTAACAACAGCATAGCTAACTCATAGCAAGCGAGGAGACCTATGAAATCTAACAAGTGTTGCCAAGCCATGATAAAGTATCAGTTTTATCACTAAAAGTATATACCCAGTTATGGTTGTATCAGGCCTTCAAAATGAGATGCTTGGATGTGTTCTTCAAATCCCAAACGAACAATGGAGAAATGACCAGTGTGGTCAGGGCAAAATGCATAAACAAGAATGAACTGTGTATTTAAAGACACCACCCAGATGACATGTTCTAGAAACACTAGTGATCCTTCTACCGTTAGCATTCTTTCCCATGTAAAAACTCTTTGTAGCTCAGTCCCATTTTAAAGCATTTCAGTTCACGTGGTATCAGGTACGTCTTCCCCACCTATGTTGTCTTCCTCCTTGTTCTCCTCCTCCTCCTCTTCTGCCTGGTCACCCTGGCAACAGGATTTTCCCCCATCACTTTTTTCTTGCCTGGTGGGTTAGCATGCTGGTCAGGGGCAGCATCTTCAGCACTGTTTCCTCCTGCTGGAGCCTTATCTTGGTGAAGCCCAGCAGCATTGAAAGGCAGAGCAGCAAGTAGCATGGTTGACCTCAATATGACCGAAAATTCTAAGAATTACAGAAAGCTAACACAGTAGTTTGAAAAAAAAAGAAAAGGTGTATAGTCAGTATAGACCATTTTAGATCTTTTTAATAACATCATTACAATTTTGTTTTGCCTCTCTAAACTTTTATTTTAAAATTAGAATGATATTTGTACATATATAGTTTTAAAAATTCAAGGCTTATAAAAATAGCAGGGCATCATCTCTTCTCATCTCACATCCAGTACCTAGCCTTTAGGGGCAGTCGATTTCAGTTCTTTCAGCTGTTCTGTTGTGCCTTCATTTTTCCAAGTCAGTTCTGCATTTTGTTGGCTTTTTATTTTAGACAGTAACTACTCACTTCCTTCTAAGAAAAATGAGGATTAGTCATCTTAATCTCTCTACCGCCTGCAAACGTTTATACATATTTCTTCTTCTCTATTCTTCCTTTTATAGGATATCGGGTTTGGGGGGGGTAAATTCTTTATTTAGTATTTAAATTTTTATGACTATGCAAATTTTTTTGCAGCTGTGTCACAAGATTCACTATGATCGTATTTCTTTTCTTATCCAACTTAATGTTTTCTCAAATAATTATCTGAGTTTGAAATTTTATGTACTTTGTGCCTATTCATTTGCAATTCTCTAACAAATATAAACTATAATATGGTTGGATACATCAGATAATCAGATAATCTCTTATTTCCTTTTTCTTCTTGGAGACAGCCTTCTGCCTATGTAGAATACAGACCTTCAAATAATTCTCCTGTTTTTCAGTAATTGTTTTGTCCAGCTTTCAGTTTTGGCCTATGTTCCAAAGATCAGAGTCTGTGGTCCACCCTCTCCAGCGATGGTGAGAAGATCAGTTTTGGGGTGAGGCCACTTAAATGAACTTTCAACCAGTCATCTAGTTTCCAGCCGCACCCTGCATTTTTGTCTTCATCATGATTTTAATACCTGAATCTCTCCAGCATGAGTCATCTTGCTGCTGCTTTTTTTAAAAAAATTGTGGCAATGTGGTAAAATATACATAACAAAATTTATCATTTAAGTGTATAGTTCAGTGGCATTAAGTGTATTCACCTTATTGTGTAACCATTACCACTGTCCCTCATCTCTAGAGCTTTTATATCATCCCTAACTGAAACTCAGTACCTATTAACCCAGAAATACTCATTAACCACACCTACCCCCCCCGCCCCTCCCCCCCTCTAGCCCCTGGTGACCATTATTAAACTTTTTGTGTTTATCAGCTTGATGACTTCTTCCTTTCAGGTTTAGGGTTCACCTGTTTTGTTCTAGTTAGTTTAGTTACCTCTCTCCCATTGCCACATTTCTAGCATCCAGAATATTGTTGACTTCTCTTATTTTCTATTGTGTCCTTCCCCATTCTCATATCCTTATGAATTTTATGTTTCTAAAATGTCCTTTAACTTTTTAAGATGAGGTTTCAGGAAAGAGTCAAGGCCAGTCGTGCTTAACTGAAGGTCTGCTCCCCCCACACCGATTTCTTATTATTAGTTTTAAAATTTAGGTTTTTCTAAAATTAGGAATTTAAATACAAATATGTTAAATAAAGGCAGTTTTGTAGCTATGTTGGCTATAAAATTAAGCTTGATAGATAGGCTCCTTCTTATTGATGGTTCCCATAGTTGACAGGGGTTTGATCACTTGTACCTATTGCAATCCCATACTCTCCTCCAGCCAACATAAGATGGTTCTTTTGTGCTGAGACATGTTCTCTGCTACTGCAGCAGTTTTCATAGCAGTGAGAACCTGACCCTTCTGTGGGGAGTGATTTTGGGAGACAGACTATTACCTACAAATTCCCTTAGAAGTCTGTTACTCAAGGTGTAGTTGAGGTATTTCCTCCTCTCTACAACTTCTCTGAATGCCCTAGGCAGAACTAATTACTCCTTCTATGCCTTGACACTTGTGAATAATTCTGTTTTAATCTAACTAGGTTAGATCTGTCTAACTAGAAATCTACCTTACATTGATCTTTCTCCAACTTTTTTAGACCTAGTATTTCTTAAGGTTTGGAGAACGTTCCCACGTTTTGATACAGTTTTTGATCTATAATAAATAACTCTTTACCTAATGAATAAATAATTCATTTGGATTGGTTGAATTTCCTATTTTCTGGAAAGCATACTATCATCGTGCCCTGTACCACCAGTGTTCACGGAAAGCTATTCAGTGCTTTTTGCTTGATATTGAGAGTCAATTTTGTGTAGTGATTAGAAGTGAGGCCAGAATTTGTTGTTCAGTTGCTCAGTCGTGTCCGACTATGTGACCCTATGTACTGCAGCATGCCAGGCTTCCCTGTCCTTGACTATCTTCTGGAGCTTGCTCAAACTCATGTCCATTGAGTCAGTGATGCCATTCAACCATCTCATCCTCTGTTTTCCCCTTCTCCTCCTGCCTTCAGTCTCTCCCAGTATCAGGGTCTGATTTCTAATGAGTTGGCAAAGTATTGGAGCTTCCTTCAGCTTCAGCATCAGTCCTTCCAGTGAATATTCAGGACTGATTTCTTTAGGATTGACTGGTTGGATCTCCTTGCAGTCCAAGGGACTCTCAAGAGTCTTCTCCAGCACCACAGTTCAAAAGTATCAGTTCTTTGATGTTCAGTCTTCTTTCTGGTCCAACTCTCATGTCCATACTTGACTACTGGGAAAACCACAGCTTTGACTATATGGACCTTTGTTGGCAAAGTAATGGCCAGAATACCTAGGTTCAAAAAAAGTGGCCAGAATACCTAGATTCAGAAAAACAAGCAAGTTTATTTTTTTTCGGCCCTACTTGCATGGCATATGGGATCTTATATCCCAGCCAAGAAATAAGTGGAAGTAAGTGTGCCCCCTGCAGTGGAAACATAGAGTCTTAACCACTGGATCAGAAGTCCCCAGACAAGCAACTTCAGTCTTTCTCTGTTTGAGTTTACCTATGAAATAGAGGTAATAGTAATAATAATATAATATAATGTTGTAAAGTTTAAATTAATGCATCTAAAGTGCTAGTTCAGTGCCTGCTGGCACATTGTTTTGTAGTCAGTCTTTTTCATTTTTCTGGGGACATTGCCTGCTATAATATCATTAGAACTTGATGAAAATCGACGATGATTTTTGACAGAAAATCAAAGTAAAAGAAATCTAGTTATTATTAAAATATACAGCTCTCTGAATTTTCTACATGTTCTGAAATTATTTCCATGGACAATAGTAGATTAAGACATATAGGTAAAGTGGAAGAAACAGTGTCTTCAGTATATGCCATATACCTACTAAAATACTGTATTTTAAAAATAAACTATAAATACCCAAAGTCTTTTAAACACATGGAAATATATTGAATAGCATTGTTAATGTTCATGTTCTTTTCTCACTAAAAAGAGTTTTATGCAGCCATAAGTTTGATGTTTGGCACAATTGTTGTCTTCTAATTTGAGAGCCTGCTCTGTTTATTTCTCTCTTCAGAGACTGTGTACTAAGGGGAGAGAAACCTCTATTCAGCAGTCATGAGAACACTTGCTCATGTGCTTAGGCATTGTGGATAACGGGAAAATAAGGCATAGCTGTTTTTCTTAAAGAACCATAATTTCTTTGTCAGTTCAGCAATATTAAAGTCAGATGTTCTGGCAGACTGTATTCCCACTATTTGACCCAGAATTCCATTTATAATGCTTTATAAATGTGGAATAAAACTGCACAAAGATTTATGTACAAGGTGTTCATTAAAATACTAATTATAAACGCAATAAAAAAAGATATGACTTTTGGTACATCCATTATATTTTCCAGACTTTCAGTTAGAGGCATGCTGTCACTTATATAATTAAAATTTTATTTTTTTAAAAAAATCTGTTCTGGTGGATTTACATGGGAGGATGGATAGAGGGTTAGGTCAGTTGAATTGCTCAGTACATTAAAGGGAGTGATAAAGTGCTCAGGTCCACGTTAGAGCCCCTGTTCCACACTGATTGTAGGTATGTATGACTCTGGCAAGTTGGTTCTTTAAAATTCTGTAAACTTGTTTTTTGTAATGCAGGAGATCTGAGTTCGATCCCTGGGTTGGGAAGATACTCTGGAGAACGGAATGGCAACCCACTCTTGCCTGGGAAATGCCATGGATAGAGGAGCCTGGTGGGCCACAGCCCATGGGGTCACAGAGTTGGACACGACTGAGTGACTAACACACAAGTTTGTCACGAGGACTAAACAAAACTGTGCATACGTGCTCAGTTGCTTCGGTCCTGTCCGACTCTTTGTGACCCTATGGACTGTAGCCCGCCGTACTCCTCTGTCCATGGGATTCTCCAAGCAGGAATGCTGGAGTGGGTTGCCATGCCCTCCTCCAGAGGATCTTCCTGACCCAGGGATCGAACCTCCATCTCCTGTGACTCTTGCATTGAAGGCGGATTCTTTAGTGCTGAGCCACTGGGGAGGCCCAAATGAAACTGAATGTAACCTTTAAAAATAAAATAAATAGTATATCTTTGTGACTCTACTATTGTTTTCCCCTTCTTAATAGTTTTTCTCTGTAACCTGCCTCCTGTCAGTTTAAACCAGAAATGACAATATTTTGCTTGGTTTCATAACTCCCATTGCTTTGTAATAGCCATCTAGAGGTTTTTGTGGCTTTTGGCGACTTCTGCAGAGCTGTCACCTGTTACCTGTGTCAGCCAATTTTGAAAAAGGGGAAATAGCAGTACATATGCCTTAGGTTTGCCATTTTGCTGTAAACCTTGTCTCTTTATACATATATTCTCTCTGTTCTCTTTTGGGTATCGGGTATTTTTTGTTCTTACCCCTTGTTTTGATGGGGAGTATCTTAGCTTCGTGATTAGCTGGGTTGTGAAGATCTTTTTTTGTACAGTTCTCCTGTGTATTCTTGCCACCTCTTTTTAATATCTTCTGCTTCTGTCAGGTCCGTACCATTTCTGTCCTTTATTGAGCCCATTTTTGCATGCTTTTGCCATGAAGTGATGGGACTGGATGCCATGATCTTAGTTTTCTGAATGTTGAGCTTTAAGCCAACTTTTTCACTCTCCTCTTTCACTTTTATCAAGAGGCTCTTCAGTTTTTCTTCGCTTTCTGTCATAAGGGTGGTGTCATTTGCATATCTGAGGTTGTTGATATTTCTCCCGGTAATCTTGATTCCAGTTTGTGCTTCTTCCAGCCCAGCATTTCTTGCGGATGTTGGCAATTTGATCTCTGCTACCTTTAATATGACCAAATACAAAGAAACTTTTCCATAAGGGATTATGGTGTCTTTTAGGGCAGGTAGATTATGACCAGAAAAAAACAACAGTTTTTTTGTTACTGTTAAATAGCATAAATTTAAATTCATGGTATTTAGTATAATTTATGTTCTAATAGCAGCCAGGAAATAACAACCAATAAATTATTACTGGTGATTAATGAAACATCCCTCAGCACATAGGCAAAACTGATTTTTACACTACTTGGGAGTTATGGACACTATGAAAAATTTTTACTTTTCTTGATGATTTTTTCTACACTGGTAAGTCCAGGGTATTTATCATAAAACAAAACTTTATATTAAAGAGTATTAAAAGTTGAGTTTTAAAATTGCTTGCCTTGGATTTAGTATTTTTTTGGTATTTTAAATCCAAGAATTAATACCATGTGGTGTGCAGTTAACTTTATTTTGACTGTTTGAAGGGCAGGCTGTTTCAATGACATCACTCAGCTAGGAATCAAAAGATCGGTTCCTTGAATAACTTAACTCTCAGGGTCACAACAGCTTCTGTCTTACAACATAGCTCTAACTATCATAAGCCCTAAAATTCTGTGGCCTTTTTTTTTTCTTTCACAAATCTCTTTCAAAATTCAGGTTTTTTTCTGCTGAGTTTTTAATATGGTAAGTATAGGTTAGATGTCAGTGTACATTTCTAAACGCTTGATTCTTTTTTCCAGATTTTAGTCCGAAAAGACTATCACTTTTTAAAGATTGCTCTTTTGTTTAGATTGCTCTTTTATTCATTAAAACATAGTTCTGGCTCTATATGGTAGCAGGTTTCTGGGATGGAAAAAAAAAATTTAGACCCCCATTTTCTTAATCCCCACAAACCTTACATTACATTTATTTTGACATATAATAAAATTAACAGATTTGAGCTTAACATTCTAAACAATGGAAAAAGCATTACTGAACTACAAAATGGCCAGGCAGAGAAATCTGGCAGAGGGAAAGGATTGTTTTATGTACTGAAAAATTAGCCTGTGGCAATCAGGCACTGACTGGCTCTGCACTGTTGCAACAGAGAGTTAGGTGGTTGTATCATACAAATATTTTGCTGAGTTATTTGATAAGATAGGAATATTTAAGGCCTTTTGATGATAATTTAAAAATTTGGTCTTTAAAATAACCCTTAAGAGGAGGAGGGACTCCCTTGATTATAGGACCCCAAGGAAAAATCTGCTGGCAAGAAAGCTGTTGGGAATACAGCAAGGGTGGTCTCAGGCAAGTTGGGATAATTTCTGTTTACCATGGTGGTACCTACTACTTTGCATATAGCTATTTTCCAGTGTCATTACTTCTCCTTGACTGTGTTCCTTAGAAGTAAATCTAAAATAGATTAGACATTTCTCATATTTGAAATTAGGGGAATTATCCAAAATTTATAAAACTAAGATTTTCAAGACCTCACAGGATAAATCCATTGGTTGAAAATGTACATTACTTTTGTATTTCTTTGGAGAGATTAAAAACAGTCTTTTTTTCCCCTGTGAGTTTGGGGCAGATAAGAATGGATTGTTTCAGTCAGAATTTTTGGTGGTAGTAAAAACCAATTAAAGCATATTGTGAATTTTAAAAGAATATTGGATAGAGCTCAGTGGCTCATCAAATTGTTTTGAGAGTTAGAGAACCAGATTCAGGACTAAGCAGCCAGAAACAATGCCCGAAATCACATTGCACAACAATTCCCATGAGGGTGCCTGTACCATCTAGAGACAGACTGACAGACGCCGCAGCCTGCCCCAGTGACACTGCCAGCGCTGGTTGACTCCAAGTGCTGCTACCTCTGCCCTAGACTTGACCTTCCTGTAGTTGCTCCACCATTAGTATCAGAGAGAGTTCCTTCTGGTCTCTTCTCCTGCCCGTTAGATGCCCATTTCTACTCTGGGCTGGGCTTTTTGTGTTTGGCAGAGCCTGTGTCCTGGCTATACAGGACACGTGGAAATGTGTCTCACCTTTTGAAATCATAAAATGGTGTGAGGTTCTTAAATTTAAGATGTGAGAAACTCTTTGACTTTCTAAAACCATAAGGTGGGGAAGTTCCCAAACTTAATAAGGGAATTCAGATGCTAGGCAGACAAAAAGAGTGAAAAGCGTTGACTGTAGCTAGTGTTTTACATGTAGTGTATGCTGAGCTCTCACTGTGTGCTAGGTACCATGCAAATTTGTCTTATAAGCATTATCACATTATTACAACATTAGAAATGAAGTGATAAGGGGAGACAGTAAGTAACCGGGCTAAGATCACACAGTTAGTCATTGTAGAGCTGGGACATGAACTCAAAGTTGATTCCAAAGCCTGTGCTCATAACTGCTGTACTAAACTAACTTTTTTTTTTTTAATATTTATTTATTTGGCTGCACCGTGTCTTAGTTCCATCATGAGAACTCAGCTGTGACATGTGGGATCTAGTTCCCTGTTGCTGCTAAGTCGCTTCAGTTATGTCTGACTCTGTGCGACCCCATAGACGGCAGCCCACCAGGCTCCCCCGTCCCTGGGATTCTCCAGTCAAGAACACTGGAGTGGGTTGCCATTTCCTTCTCCAATGCATGAAAGTGAAAAGTGAAAGTCAAGTCGCTCAGTCATGTCCGACTCTTCGTGACCCCTTGGACTACAGCCTACCAGGCTCCTCCGTCCATGGGATTTTCTGGGCAAGAGTACTGGAGTGGGGTGCCATTGCCTTCCCTGACCAGGGATCAAACCTGAGCCCCCTGCATTGATTGGAAGCATGGAGTCTTAGTCACTGGACCACCAGGGAGGTCCTTAAATTAACTCTTTTTAATAACCCTTCTCCCAACATATTTCACTCAAACTCCCATAAATAAATCTGTTAGAGTAACTCTACTAAGTTTATTAAAGTAGTTTGTATTATATGTCTGTGTATTTAGGCATTTTAAAGGAATGAAAATTTATAGCTTTAATTTTATCTATTTTCAACTAATTGAATGATTTTTTTTCCATTTTTCACTTTGTGGCTATTTTTCTTATTTGCCACAGGCTACAATCTGATAAAATGTTTTCTTTCTGAGTATTGGTGCTTGCCCAGTAATTGAGTGTAAGAGCTGTTAGCAAGAAGGAGAGGGGACATAGCATGGCCAAGATGGAGGAGGGAGGAAATAGCACCTCTCCCCGCCTCATACTCTCATGGTTACCCTGATGTCACCCAAGCTAGAGTATTTCTTCATGAACCGAAACCTCTTGTTAATTATTCCTTTAGTATGAGTCTGTCTGTTCTACAGACTTTTCTGTGCTACTAAAACAGCACTTTATAATAATGTTATTTTGTTCACTTGTACCTTTGGGACTAAATGGGAGGCTGTAATTTTTGTGAAATTGAGTAGACCAAGTTTCCTTTCACACACACAGTCTTGTAGAAGTCTAAATGTGAGTTGGTACTAGAGAAATACTTAATGTAAGGTAAATGTCCATGAAATTAAAAGTGACTTTTGTTCTCTTTAAGTATTATATTTTTAATATTGAATATAATATGCCTTTGTCCTTATCCTAATCTAATCTTTCCTAGAATATAAATCTAAATTTGAGAACTCATTTCTCTATGATTTTTTTTTTTTTTTTTTTGGTTCAGTGCAGGCTGTATACAATGGGTTTTTGTCTAAATGCAGTTGATGTTGTATATATAGTCTGCTGTTCCACTCCTTTACTTTGAGATTTACTCCTCTGTCATGAACAGGTTTAGTGGACCAGCAATCCTCAAATGGGCAGTAGTCCTTTTATGAAACTACCAAGTTGAAAACAGGATGTTGGCATATATACTCTTTCTTATCTTTATAAACATTAGCTAACGGTTCATTTAATTAGCCATCTAAGTGAAAAATGTCATACTGGGCCAGAGCAGTGATCCATCTGGCAGACTGTCCTAAAGAACTGTACCAAGGAATCAGGTTACTTACTGGAATTCTGTCATCCCTAAAGGATACATAGGCCATTTCTGACTTCCCTTAACTTGTGTTCTGTGTTCAGAATACATGCATTCATTTAAACTCTTAAACATCCTGATCTGTTCTGATTATATACATATATATAGTATGTGTGTATTAAGCTAAAGCACCTATTTTAGATTTGTTGGAATTGGTAATTCTAGGGTAAAATACTGTTTATAATATGAACTTCACATCTTTCCTTGCTTATTTGCTGCTTCATTTTCTTCACCTATAAAATATAAAATTATTTCACAGGTTTCTCCCCCCACCCCCCTTCTCAAAATCCGTTCTGTTATTTCTAATATGGCCAATTTATGAGGCTTGTCTTTCTCACCCTCCTCCTTACCATTTTTCCCCCTCTACATACCATTTAAATACAGAATTTTTAGGAAATTCTTTATGTATCAATATAGTGAAGAAGTACAAAGTTATAGAGGGTCACTGAATTCCTTTGAATTATCAGATGGCTGTAAGTGAAAGTTTTGTGGATTTTAGGAGAAACAATATTTCATAGCTGTAGTTCAGAGAAAACAGGTATAGCTTATTTGAGTCCCCTGGGTTATGGATTTACTGAAGGTTCTATCGTGAAACATGAATTCTGCTTTTCATTTTGTTGAAAACTGATTGAAGGCATTGGTTGTTCTTTCTTTCATTTTCCTTTGTGAAGTGCCCACCATGAGAAATTAATTAAGAGTTTGATTATGGGGAAAATTTGTGTCTATTGTGTTTGTTGAAAATATTTAGAGTCTACCAGAACTACTAAAGAATGGAAATAGTAGTCCTCCTAGCAGATAAAGAAGGAATTTCAGAAAAAAGTATAACTCTTCTTCTTCAATAGAAGGTTGACTTCTATTTTTGAATTACTGATTATCCCCTAGAAAATACAAGGGCCAAAGTGAGCTTTATAAAAATTGTTTCCATTTTTTAGGAAGTTAATGCAGTTGGGTAACAGTTTGTGGGACACATGCGTATTACAGCATCTTCAAGAAGAGACTATCAAATACTCTTGGTATTCAGAAAACTCAACCCCCTGGAATAAAGCCAAAGTAAATCTGCCTTCATACCAAACTATTCTCCATAGTGAGTATTTTTTTGTGTTACATTAAAAACTCATGAAAAACAGTAAAGCCACAGGCTCTGTGATACTTAGATTTGTATATATCTCTTCATTATATAGAATGTTGAAGACATAGAAGAAAACTAACTCAGGAGATACTTACCTTAATATTCTACATAGACTCATATGTTAAGATGTCTTTTTTATTTTTTTAACTAAGAAATATATTTTATTATCATGGTCTGAATGTGAGTAGCATGTTTGTATATAAAACAAGAGTTTTAACGGAATTCCTTGGCGGTCCAGTGGTTAAGACTTTGCCTTCCAATTTAGGGGGTGTGGGTTCGCTCCCACATGCCTCTGGGCTAAAAAACCAAAACATAAAACAGGAGCAATATTGTAACAACTTCAAGAAAGACTTTTAAAAAGTTCTTAAAAGTAACAATTATTTGTATTGTGTACCAGAGGAAGGAAGGGAAGGGGAGAGAGAAACACTAACTATAGGGAGAGGAGGTGTGTATGACAAAGCTTCAAGAAGCAATACATACTCTATATGCGATGCACTTCCATTTTGTTAAAATGCAAAACAAAACAGCAAACCCTGTAGGTGAAAGTTGTGTTATTTAAAATTAGTGCCCTGGAAGAGTGTGTCCTCCTCTTCCCTTCTTCATTCTTAACCATTAGTGCAATGATTTGAGATTGTGAGGGAGGTTTCTTTTTTTAAGTGTTAATTTATGCTGAAAATTCCCAGGACACAATCAAGTATTTAGAAGACACAATCAAGGTATTAGGGCTTTGGGAATTTTAAATCATGAATCTGTTGAGTCTCTGTTCTATGTAAAGCAGTAAGCTTATTTAAATGGCGTGTTTTTTAGTCAATGGGGATAATTTGTTCCAAGGAATCTTCATGTTCTCCAAATAACTGAGGACATTTCCTGGGTAATGTGTCTTGATAGTTAACTAATCACCTTGATTTTTATTTTATAACAGGTACGATGCTTTCATTGTTTGATAGGCAGTGTGTGCATCTAGTAACAGATGTACAATTTAGAAAAAAGTATAATGACATGTTAAAAATTAGATTCTATTGAGTATAAAGAACTGAAGTCTTGAAAAAAGTTACCCTCCAGTTAAAAATAAAATTGCTTCTGGGTAAATAGCAACAACAATAAAAAGAACTGAAGTCAGTAAGTGTTATAGTGTCAGGAAGGTGTTCCACATGAGAGAATTTTCCAGAAAAGGAAAATTAGGAATCATAACTAACAATCTTGTTGTAAATTTTAAGAAGTTAATGAAAAGCTTTTAATGTATGTATGTGTATGTATATATCTATATAACAAGAGAGAAAGAGACAAGGATTTCAAACATCCAGAAAAGTACAGAAGCTATTTTGATCAGTATCTGTGTAACCTACTCTGTTAAATCTTAAGATTTCCCCCCTGACTTCTCAGAGAATATGGAATAGCTATCAGATACTTGGGTGATTCAGGTTAATCATTATGAATGAATACTAATTAGTGAGCTGTGCTTTTACTCAGTTCTTTTAGAGATAAATGTAACATATTCTTCTGGTTCATCCCTAATGCTACATGTTTCTTATTAATGTATAATAGTGGACCTTCCTCTTTTGTCTTATTAAAAGCAAATTTGGAAGAATAGATTTCTCAAATGAGCAGCCTGGAGTTACATGTTACTCCTATGGGGCAAATGTGGTATTTGTGACTAATCATTTTATTCTAGTTTAGTGCAGATTATAACAGTGAAAAAGGGAGACTGAGATTTTGCATTCTGAAGCTGTTTCTTTCTGGTTTGGACAAGTTATTTAACCACTCTGTTTTGTTAATCCCTTTCCTATAGGGAAGTTCTGAGAATTAAGCAAGCTAATATAAATATCTGGCACACAGAAGTTGCTCAGTAAAGGTTCCTTTAATATCACTAGCCTTTTTTTAAGTGGTTGAAGTCTGATTTCCAATGAGTGGGGGCATTGCTACACAACAGTATTGAAGAGTTCTCTTCACCTCCCTCCCCAAACAAAGCAGATTTTAACATTAGATTCATTATCCAACTCTTAGAACCCCAAATGATTGTTTTCATTATACTTTCGGTTTACTTTTGTATATGAGGTCTGATAGGCACATAACAAATGCTTTGTGAGCCTTAAACTAAGTGAAAATAGATTGTTCAGATGAAAGGTATGTGGATAAGTCAGTTTTGGGGCAATTCTGGAGAACTCTTGCCAGAACTGGTATCTTTTGTTTTGGTCTTCAGAGACTGTTAAATATGATCATTGAGTCATACTTGTTTTCTCTGTCCCCTGGCTATCTCTCTTAGGACCCTGAAGCTTGCCAGCCACACACAGGATGTTTAAAAGGCAGAGTAGGCCTTAGCCCACGGGGAGTTTGTTTATTTTTAAAAAATTATTCAGTTCAAACATCCCTACCATGTCATAGCTAGTCTAGTCATGTTGGAGTTATTGAGTTCCTTTGATTCTTTCTGGTGATCATGGTGCCTAAAGGTAACAGATAAATTTGAAAGAGTCAAAGTTTTCTTGAGTTTACTTGGAATTTTATAATGTATTCTCCAACAAATCCCTACAGGAGCGGGAGGAAAGGGAATGCCATTTATTTTGCTAGCTGCTTTTTAATGGGACTCATATACTGCAAATCTTTCACCACTTCTTTCTAGGGTTATGATACAGATGATTTAAAAACAAAATCAAACCTGAAAAAAAAAAGCCACCCACATTATGGTACTGTATTTCATTAATTCTTTGAAGTTGTTAACATAAGAATCTTTTAAAAGGGACAGTATAGCTTCATAGATGTTTAAAGAAAAAAAAGAAGAAGTGAAGTCGCTCAGTCGTGTCCGACTCTTTGCAACCCCATGGACTGTAGCCTACCAGGCTCCTCTGTCCATGGAATTTTCCAGGCAAGAGTACTGGAGTGGGTTGCCTTTCCTTCTTCAGGGGATCTTCCTGACCCAGGGATTGAACCCAGGTCTCCCATGTTGCAGGCAGACGTTTTACCGTCTGAGCCACCAGGGAAGCCCATAGATGTTTAGACACAAAGATATGAAAATGGACTACATTTGTGTTTCAATGATTGTTCTTGTTCAGTTGCTCAGTCGTGTCCGGCTCTTTGCAACCCCATGGACTGCAGCATGCCAGGCTTCCTTGTCCTTTACTGTCTCCTGAAGTTTGCTCAAATTCATGTCAGTTGAGTCGGTGATGCTATCTGCCCATCTAATCTCTGCCACCCTCTTCTCCTTTGGCCTTCAGTCTTTCCCAGCATCAGGGCCTTTTCCAGTGAGTCAGCTCTTTGCATCAGGTGGCCAGAGTTTTGGAGCTTTAGCATCAGTCCTTGCAGTGAATATTCAGGGTTGATTGCCTTTAGGATTGACTACGTTAATTTCCTTGCTGTCCAAGGGACTCTCAAGAGTCTTCTCCAGCACCACAATTCAAAAGCATTAATTCTTTGTCGCTCAACCTTCTTTATGGTCAGACTCTTATATCTGTACATGACTATTGGAAAAACCATAGCTTTGACTACATGGACCTTTGTCGGCAGGGTGACGGCTTTGCTTTTTAATACACTGTCTAGGTTTGTCATAGCTTTCCTTCCAAGAAGCAAGCATCTTTCAGTTTCTTAGCTGGAGTCACTGTCTGCAGTGGTTTTGGAGCCCAAGAAGATAAGATCTGTCACTGCTTCACTGCCATGAAGTGATGGGACCAGATGCCATGATCTTAGTTTTTTGAATGTTGAGTTTTAAGCCAGCTTTTTCATTGATTCAGTGATTATCATCTTCAAAATTTATGACTGATTTATTCTTACATATTCTCTACCACATAATGAAATCCAAGGCAGATATTTCGGGTTTGCCTAGGGTACCAGGTGGAGAAGGAAATGGCAACCCACTCCAGTATTCTTGCCTGGAGAATCCCGTGGACAGAGGAGTCTGGTGGGCTGCTGTCCATGGGGTCGCATAGAGTTGGACACGACTGAAGCGACTTGGTAGCAGCAGCAGGGTACCAGGGTATATCTCTTTAATGAGATGATTTAAAAACCAAGTCTTAAGGGAAGTAAAGGAGTTAATTAGTACAACGCCTGAGCACTGAAGTGAGAATGTGCTTGATGAGTGTAAGAATAAAGAAGCCAGTGTAGCTAGAATGGAGTGAACAAGAGGGAGAGTAGTAGGAGGTGAGGTTAGGAAGATAGGGAAGGGAAGTATCAGATCATAGTCCTTATGGTCTTTGTAAGGATTTTTGCTTTTAGATTGGTGTGAAGTGAGTGAAAGTTACTCAGTTGTGTCTGACTCTTTGCGACCCCATAGCCCACCAGGCTCCTCTGTCCATGGAATTCTCCAGGCAAGAATACTGGAGTGGGTTGCCATTCCCTTCTCCAGGGGATCTTCCCGACCCAGGGATCGAAGCCAGGTCTCTTGCATTGCAGGCAGATTCTTTACCATCTGAACCACCAGGGAAGCTTCTTAGACTGGTGAGATGGACTCAATTAGAGGATTTGAGCAGAAGACTGACATGATCTGATTTTCTTTTGAAAAGAACTAATCTGACTATCTTGTTTAGGTGAGCAAGAGAAGCAGCTAGGAGAACAGATGGAGAACTATTAATGCAGATGAGAACTAAGGTGGCTTGGACCATTGTAAGAGTGGAGGTGGTGGAAGTGGTAATATTATGGATATTTTTTGAAATTGAAACTCCCAGGATAAATATTAGGTTTATTTTTTCATTAATGATTGTAAAATGGGTATTTTATAATTCTGCCATTCTTTCTACATTCATTATTTGGAATCCTATAAAAGATTGCTTTCACTTATTGATGATCTGGTTACTCTGGGGTACCTTTCATGTAAGAACAGCAGGATAAATACTTGATTCTTTTCCATTATTAGTTTTCAGGATAATTACTTCTTGCTCTAGTAACTGTGAAAGATGATGATGGAGTTTTTAAAATACATTTACTGTTTCAGTTGTAGTCATTATAATTTGGATGTTCAAAATGTCATTATCATTTGATGTTCATTTGACTTTAAAACATGTCTTCAGAGTAAAAACTGTGAGATATATTCTAAGAAGAATAACTTCCATCCCTGTCTTCTACACCTGCTTTCTCTTTCTCTATAGATAACCGTTTAAAAAGGATTTTGGTTTATCCTTCCACTGCTTTTTGAAAGGAAGAAAAGCAATTTTATAGTAATATTTGTATTTCCCCTCAGTTTTTTACTGAAAGAGCATCATTGTGTGGAATACTAATTCAGCTACAGGATGGGAAGTAGTGGATATTACTGGGTTCCTTGAAGGTTTTTCTTGAGATCAGTCAGGTTTTCACTCCCTATAAAAGATTTTTCTTATATTCCTAGCTGTCTCCACAACAGAGAACATGCGTATTAAGTCGCTTCAGTGGTGTCTGACACTTTGCGACCCCATGGAATATAATATAGCCCACCAGGCTCCTCTATCCATGGGCTTCTCCAGGCAAGAATACTGGGGTTGCCATTTCCTTTTCCAGTGGACCTTCCAGATCCAGGGATCAAAGCCGCATCTCTTAAATCTCCTGCATTGTCAGGCATGTTCTTTACCACCAGTGCTACTGGGGAAGTCCCACAACAGAGAGCATACATGTTTAAAAAGAAAAAGGCCCTCATCCACGCCATTTGGCAACATTTAGGAAAGTCACATATCCAGCAATTCTCTTCTAGGAGTCTTACCCAGAGGTTGCAGTAATAATATCACAAAATATATGGCTTTATTCTGTTCCTTGAAGCTTGGGGTCCATGTCTTGATTGTCTTTTAGTTATGGACTTTGTTTGTTGGAGAAAAGAAACAATACTAAAGATGTATTCAGTAGTCAGCACTAACATTAATGGTGTATGTGTGGAAGAAATGATGTTTTGAAACGTTGCTGCTTTGACATACTGTCAGGTTAAATATTTCATCAATTAACATTAAATAATTCATAGTTTTATTTATTCTTTCAGTGACTGTTTACTGAGCACTTAGGGCACGGCAGTCATTGTCTTAGATGCTCGAGAGATAGCAGTAAATAAGAGAAGAAAAATCTGCTCTGGAGCTTAGGTTTCTGTAGATGTGAGGGGGAAATAGACAAGCTTAATAAATAAGCAATTATTATATTATTTTCAAACATTCAATTTTAGGAATTCCCTGGCTATCCAGTGGTTAGGATTCGGCACTTTCACTGCCATGGGCCTAAGTTCCATACCTGGGCAGGAAACTAAGATCCCTTAAGCTGCAAGGCAAGGCCAAAAAAAAAAAAAAGGCCCAAAAGCCAAATGTGCAACTTCAGGATTCCTTTTCCACCTCTTCCTTTTCTCGTTTTCCTGTCGAAAGTGGCATCCTTAGGAATTGCACGATTGATGGGTGAAAGGGATTGAGGACTGAAGACATTGTTGATTTTTATACTCAGTATAAAAACAGTTAAACAGTATTAACTGTTTAATTCTGGGGCCCTCCCACCTCATCCTCAACACTGTTAATTTTTTTTAGAAGCTTGGTTAAGAACTCTTGACAGTTCCCTGTAGTCACTAATATTTAGATAATTGTCCTTAAAAATTTTATATTTTTGTTATAATATGTTCTTAATTACTACATCTTTATTTCAGAAATGACCTTTAAGAAGTAGATGCCCAGATGCAAAAGTGATGAAACAGTCAATTTGTCATAAAGATGCAGCTGTGGCTTTTCAACCAGATTAGTAAGTGTATAAATTTAAAATTCTTTTTTAGCTTTATATGTACTTTGTCTACTTTGAAAAACATTTAACAAAAAATGTAGTTGACTTAAAAAAGTGTCAACTTGTATTTTTGTTTTTCTTTTGGATTGCAGTACAAATTCTAGCATATAGCTCTAGAAAATGTATGTCTTAGCTGTACCTTTTTTAAGAGCTATATAAAGGTAATATAAAATTTTAGTTTTGAGGAAATATAAGAAAAAGAGTAACTGTAATACTGCTGTCCACATACAGCCACTCTTAGAATTTTTAGGTATTTGTTTCCCTGATCTTTGTTCTGCACATTAAAAAAAAAACAACAACAACTTATGACCGTAGTGTTGTAAAGAATATGCTTTTTGTATATATTTTAAAATTAAATTTGTTAAGATGTTTCTTCCTGGGAATAAAAATACCCTTCAGTACAGAGTTTCTTATTGGAGTGATGAAAATGTTCTAGAATTAGGTGGTGATGATGGTTGCATAACTTTGTGATTACAGTAAAAACTTGTGACTGTTACATATTAAAGAGATATATTTTATGACATGTATATTATAGCTAAAAAAAAGTACACTTCAGAATATCAAATCTCGGCAAGAGTAAAATCCGATTAAATACTGATGTCTTAGAATATGAGAACATGCCATTCATTATTATGTACATTATTATATACTTAGCAAAAATGATTTGTCAGTAGAATCATAAGTATTTTTATAATACAATAATCAATTTTATAATAAATGTTCTAATGAAGATAGTGAATGCTTTTATTATTTGAGACTTAATGTCTCTTAAGCTTTTTAATACCAGATGTTGTAATAATACAAACGTACTATGCCAGCATTTTGTAACTTCATTTTCAGAAGACTTTCTGGTTGAAACTAACATTTCAACTTTTCTCCCTGACATTTTTTAGGGACAAAATTGTATCTGTTTTTCTCAGAAGAGAATTCCACAAGGTAAGACATTGTTAATAAAATAATAAAATAAATGTAGGCTTAATTGCTCTGGATTTTTTTTTATCCTTTCCCCATACTTATTTCATGTCTTTTCTTAATTATTATAAGATTCTCACAGATTTATTAGCTATTCCTTTACTACCTCAGAATTTGTTAGCAGGACACAGGTCATCTTATTTAAAGTTAGGATTAAAAGGATCTGATTAAAATAGTCACCTTGAAATTCAAATACTGCTTTTCATAGTCAGGGCTCATTCCTAGCATCTTTAGGAGTAGGTTTGACCATTTTGAGGAAAAAATTCTTTTTTCCATTGAGGCCCACTTACCTTTTACCTCAGTGGATAGTGCTATTTAATGACTTCACTATAAAGTGGGTTCATAGGAACTCTCTTAGGGGTTGTAAGTTAAAGGAGATTGTTTGGCTAAGCTTCTATCTATGGAAAATGTATAACTCCTTTATTTAAAAAGTGGAATGCTTCCTACCAGGTAAGTAGTAAAAGATTGAACAACATCTAGTATTTAAAAAAAAAAATCCTGAATGATCACCTTTACAATGGAGTTTAAACCTTCATTGATGTACATTATTATTCTCTTTAGATTTATAAAGGATGACATGTTCAAGTGAATAGATAGTAAAATTTCATTATCAGTGTGCTTACCCTCTACCAGATAACTTAAAATCAATTGCTTGGCAGCATTAAGAATTTATTTGGTTAAGTTTTCTCAGAAACTTTTGGCATAGGTAGTAGTGATCACTACAGATTAATTCAATCTGTCAGATCAAATAACTTTCTCATTTTTTCTCCTTTTTCAGTATCCTCTGTCCTGAGGGGGACATGCACACTTAACACACATCTTTTCTACCTATTTTGTATCTGCCACAGATTTAGTTAATCAAGTCAGTTTTTATCCTGATAACTGAAAATAAAGGGGACCCATCAGCTGATAAGGAGGAAGGGAGGGCGAATTACCAAGCTTTCATTTCCAAGTTTCTTGTGAAACTCTTTCCCCCTATTTTTTCTTCTACTTATCGGGGGTTAAAGGAGGGGATCTTTGAACCTTTGAATAGCACTGTCTGATCTTCCAGGGCATTATTGAAAGGCAGTACTTCAGGAGAGATCCAGATCCTTTTTTTCCTGGACCACAATGCTTAAAAGTTAAAATGGAAATTTCAAAAAATTTAATCTTAGTGAACTGATCTGTTACATCTTTGACCCTGTTCTTTTGGCAAATAAAACTTAAATGTCAGACATCAATAAAAAGTATGATACGTTGATGATGTATATCTTGTCTGTATATATGTTGTCTGTGCCCATAGGATTCACCTATATGTATTGAGTAGATCTATATTTTTGTACACATCCAGATGTTTTCATAATTTTTTTAGAGTAAAAATAATCTTAAAAGGATTATTCACATTTATGTAGTATCACTCTGCTACACAGTTAAAGGTATTAAAAGGACATGACAAGTTAAATTATTGCTAACCCTACATTTAAAAATGATAAATTTTATGTTATGTATATTTTGTCAGAATTTTAAAATTTGGGGCAACTTTTGTTTATTGTGAAAGAGGATGGCTTTGTCTGAAGTAGCAGTTTGTTGTTGTGGCCTCTGTCAAGAGGCCCTCTTCTGCCACTACTCTTCTAGGTCCTGGTCATGACACTTCCCTTTAGACTGAATTAACAGCTCTAGCCTCCAATGTTGCTAAGCCTGCGGAATTCCCCTTAACCCTTCCATAGTCTGTAACACAGGTTTAACTTCTGCTCTCCACTGAAGACAGAGGAGGAAAGGCAGAGGATTTCATGTTGACTAGTCTAGAATTGTACATCAAAACATATGTTCCTGCTTGAGACACAACATAATTTAGGTGCATACAGAATTTAAAATGCTCAAAAATTTGCACCTTTTTTATACTAGCTATTGTACCTTATTTTGGAGTGCCATTTAAAAAGAAAAGTGTCAAGCTGAGAGTTGAAGAAAAAGTAATCCTTACAAAATATTACTATACTGAAATGGGAACATGTCCTGAAGTGTCAGGGTGATAAAAAGGACCCACAGACAACCATGGATTTAAATAAAGTGGTAATAATTCAGTAGTGATCACCAATGGGATGAATGATCGATGAATGATGAGAGAGAGGCCACGTATCTAAGCAGTCACATGATTATCTTATTCAGTACTAAGTACTAGTTTTTAACCTCACGATTAGGAATAATGAGTTAGCGATATTCCTCAGTTTGTGTCATATCCATTTATCATTGGTTAATTAAAGGATTGTTCTTCCATTTTCTAACTAGTCCCTATATAAGTGACCTTTAAATGTATTTGTTGTGTATCCTTTTGTTTTTATCTTATTAAAGGTTTTATTATTTTATATGCTTATATTTTAATTATACATTAGGTATTAATCTAATTCTTATAGTCCCCTCCACCTTCCTCTCTTATATTTTTTCTAAGATCTGGCTGAGTGGTCATCTAATTTGTTTTGTCCAGCTGGTATATTGTATTCCAGGTTGTTTGTTAAAATGAAGCTATTAGATGTAAAATTTCTTGAACGTATAAGGCATATAAAATGAGCATTTAAGTTTCATTTAAGTAAAGATCAATTTATGCTTATTTCTTTATATTAGAATTGAAGTTAAGAATTAGAACAGAAGTTATGATCCTGTGGAAGATTATAGGAAATATAAACATCTATTTAGAAGAGTGTCTATCTAGGAGTCTGTTAGAATTTTCAAAGAAAAGAATTGTAGGGCCTAAGAGAAACATACATTTTTTTTTTTTTCTAGAAACAGTATGTTAAAATGCTTAGGTCTCAATATTAGCTGGCAAAAGCCCAATAGTTGAAAGATAATACCAGTAATATTAGAGAATCTGTTCATTATTTATTGCTTGTTAATTAATTTCTGCATTAAATTATGTATGAACATTCATCTTCTTTTTTCTGTTACTTCATTGAAGCAGAATCATGTTCTTTGAATCCCCATCACTGAATCTTAACACAGAATAAGAACAGTACAAATGCAAGATTCTAAATTTGAGATGCAGAGAGACATTTTCATCTGTGGTAAGCACAGTGTCAGCAGAAGTAACTTCTCTTGGATCCCCTAACTAAATACTGTAAGTGGAGACTTAGGAATCTCCCAGTTTGTGGTGATGATATTCCTTGTAGCCTTGAAGAGGGGAGAGGGAGAAACTCCTAGGAGAGGATAAGATGGACCCGGACATTAAGGAGGATAATGACAGCACTGATCATATCAGAGAGGGGCTTCTATCAGATGGAAAAAGATAATGAGCTATTTGGGAGCAGTGTTCTTTTGGTGGGAGGAGGATCTTAGGGGACAGGAGGAAATGTGGAATTGATTCAGTAGTAGAATGGAAAAGGGTCAGGGAATTCACATCTGCTAAAAGCTAGAGTTGAGGCTTTTTGAAAGAAGTAGTTATTTGTATGTCAGCACTTAAATATTTGTAAAATCTTTGGTTGGAAGATTGGAACCTCTTGAAATTGATACTGATTTGGTATTCCATTCATTGTTGAATACTCCCTTGACTCTTTTTAAAAATAGCAATTCAGGGAATTAGACCTCACGTAATATAGTCCCTTTGTCTGGTCGCTTAAACTTTGGAGTTTTTTGTATGGCATAATAATTTCATTATTTTTACATTGTATTGATGATGGAAAAAGCAAGAGAGTTGCAGAAAAACATCTATTTCTGCTTTATTGACTATGCCAAAGCCTTTGACTGTGTGGATCACAATAAACTGTGGAAAATTCTTCAAGAGATGGGAATACCAGACCACCTGATCTGCCTCTTGAGAAATTTGTATGCAGGTCAGGAAGCAACAGTTAGAACTGGACATGGAACAACAGACTGGTTCCAAATAGGAAAAGGAGTTCATCAAGGCTGTATATTGTCATCCTGTTTATTTAACTTCTATGCAGAGTACATCATGAGAAACGCTGGATTGGAAGAAACACAAGCTGGAATCAAGATTGCCGGGAGAAATATCAATAACCTCAGATATGCAGATGACACCACCCTTATGGCAGAAAGTGAAGAGGAACTAAAAAGCCTCTTGATGAAAGTGAAAGTGCAGAGTGAAAAAGTTGGCTTAAAGCTCAACATTCAGAAAACAAAGATCATGGCATCCAGTCCCACCACTTCATGGGAAATAGATGGGGAAACAGTGGAAACAGTGTCAGACTTTATTTTTCTGGGCTCCACAATCACTACAGATGGTGACTGCAGCCGTGAAATTAAAAGACGCTTACTCCTTGGAAGGAAAGTTATGACCAACCTAGATAGCATATTCAAAAGCAGAGACATTACTTTGCCAACAAAGGTTCGTCTAGTCAAGGCTGTGGTTTTTCCTGTGGTCATGTATGGATGTGAGAGTTGGACTGTGAAGAAGGCTGTGTGCTGAAGAATTGATGCTTTTGAACTGTGGTGTTGGAGAAGACTCTTGAGGGTCCCTTGGACTGCAAGGAGATCCAACCAGTCCATTCTGAAGGAGATCAGCCCTGGGATTTCTTTGGAAGGAATGATGCTAAAGCTGAAACTCCAGTACTTTGGCCACCTCATGCGAAGAGTTGACTCATTGGAAAAGACTCTGATGCTGGGAGGGATTAGGGGCAGGAGGAAAAGGGGATGACAGAGGATGAGATGGCTGGATGGCATCACTGACTCGATGGACGTGAGTCTGAGTGAACTCTGGGAGTTGGTGATGGACAGGGAGGCCTGGCATGCTGCGATTCATGGGGTCGCAAAGAGTCGGACACTGAGCGACTGATCTGATCTGATCTCATCTGATGTTAACACATGCCATCATTAGAACAAATAGTATTATCATTTTACAAATAAGGAAACCAGTCATAAAATCAGCTTTAGTTTATTTTTACCAATCTACATTGCCACCCTATCGATGGATATTTTGCTCTGTATAAAAGATGTAATTACAAAGATTGTTTTAATGTGGAAGAAATGTTTCTAACCAAAGGAACTGCATAGCCTGAGAAGTTTAAAAAACACAATATACACACGAAAATATAACCAATAAATGATATAGATGGTGTTCATTGAACTTAACATTCACTATGCTGCTGCTGCTAAGTTGCTTCAGTCGTGTCCAACTCTGTGTGACCCCATAGACGGCAGCCCACCAGGCCCCCCCGTCCCTGGGATTCTCCAGGCAAGAACACTGGAGTGGGTTGCCATTTCCTTCTCCAATGCATGAAAGTGAAAAGTGAAAGTGAAGTCGCTCAGTCGTGTCCGACTCTTAGTGACCCCATGGACTGCAGCCTACCAGGCTCCTTCACCCATGGGATTTTCCAGGCAAGAGTTCTGGAGTGGGGTGCCATTGAGTTCTCCGAACATTCACTATAATAGTACTTAATAAATTAATATGGATTTTGCCCATATTAAAATTATTTCAGCAATTTTCCAACTTAGAACAAATATAAAAATACTGTGAATTTTTTTAGTTTGAACATAGTTTTACTCAAAAATAAAGTGTTTAATTTTGACCGGTAGGAATTAGATTCCTTTTGTGGGTATGGAACAAGCAATTTGATCTCACATATTTCAGAATGTGGTAGCCCCTCCCCTCCCCCAGTAATTTGCTTTTAGTATGAAAATCAGGCAAACTGTATTATAAACCTGTATCTTTAATCTGAGAGACTTACTTTGGTTCAGGCCTGGCTTTAGTGGTACACACACAGATCAAGGTTGGTTTTGAGTAATCCAGTGCTGTGCTAGGTCATTCCAGGTCTAGAGGGTCCTGGGATTATACTAGTCATTTGGTTCAGTATCTGGTTTACATTTGAGCCTGTGGAAAGATTTCACATGTAGGTAGTGGGATAAAGGGAAACAGATCGACTCATAGCCTATTAAATAGATTGGAGTTACAGCACTTTGAAGCTTAGCAATGTTGTTGTTCAAAAATAGGCTATGACAGGTCTTCCTGACTGACTTCTTATTGTATAATAAGGCTTCAGATGTTGTGGTTCAGATTGCCTATTAAATAGATTGGAGTTACAGCACTTTGAAGCTTAGCAATGTTGTTGTTCAAAAATAGGCTATGACAGGTCTTCCTGACTGACTTCTTATTGTATAATAAGGCTTCAGATGTTGTGGTTCAGATTAAGTAAATTTTAACTTTAAAAAATATAGATAGCTGTATCTTTTTATAAAATACAGTTATTTCAGATACCTTTTTGTTTCATGTTCCACTCTTTCTGAGAATTCCATTTTAGCTGCTTTGATTTTATTTTTTAGCCATTTGCTTTTAAATTAAAAAAAAAAAAAGCAAAACTCAAAGTAGGTTGAAACTCAACACAAATTGCTGCTGCAGAACAAAAGTGCTGATCAAGTTAAATCAACCCCTGCAATGTGTATTGAAAGGAAAACCTCTCCTCTCTCCCCCAATTTGAAGAACAAGCATTTTCCCTGCCAAGAAGGGCTGACTTTAAATGGAGCAGCTGTCCATATTAGGAGCATAGGGTTGCTAAGGTGACCATGGCTGTTTGGAGAAGAATGCAGCTGAGAGGGCAAGTTCTTGATGTGTGAGCTGAGGGAAGGAATGTGGTGTGATTGTGCATCATTCCTCCTAATCACATGCTCACCAAGTGCTGTGTGGGCAGCATGTAGAAACTGCAAGTCTGAGTGCGGGAGCTTGTGTGGTTAAATTAGTTTTGTTTTCATGTGAGCCAGAGGCTTACAGTTTAGGTTTAAAATGTTTACCTTGTGTATATATATGTGTGTGTTTTGGGTAAAGGGAAGGGTGTTTTGTGGTTGGTGAAATGGGAATGAGTTTATTTTGCTTGGTAGGCTTATACTTTGATGTTGATAAAAAAATTTATCTTGGGATACATGTTCTTTCTGACGTATCCCTTTCAGTCATGTATACTGTGGTAATAGTTTCCCAAGTGAATGAGGTGTTCCTGATAATTGTTTATTTTGTACTTTTAACTTTAGAATTATTTGGAAGTACTAAGAATATGTTGTCTACTTGGGAATCTTATTGACATAGGTCTTGGTAATGATTTTTTGTATCTGACTCTGAAAGCAAAAGCAACAAAAGCAAAAATAAGTGGGATTACATCAAACTAACAACTTCTAAGCAAAGGAAACCCATCAACAACAGCAAAAAAGGCAACCTCCTGAGTAGGAGAAAATACTTGCGAATCATATATCTGATAAGGGGTTGATATCCAAAATATATGGAGAACTCATATAATTCCATAGCAGAAAACAATCCAGTTTAAAAAATGGGCAGAAAATCCAAATGGACATTTTTTACCAGGAAGACATACAGATGGCCAGCAAGTACATGAAAAGATGCTTTATGTCATTAATCATCAGGAAAATGCAAATTCAAGCCACAATGAGATAGCACCTCACACCTGCTAGAATGACTCTAATCAGAAAGACTAGAATTAAGAGATGTTGGTGAGGATGTGGAGGAAGGGGAAACCCTTGTGTATGTTGGTGGGAATGTAAATTGTTGCAGCCACTACGGTAAACAGTATAGAGGTTCCTCACATCTAAAACTACCATGTGTGCATGCATGCTGAGTTGTCAGTCGTGTCTGATTCTTTGCAACCCTGTGGACTGTAGTTTGCCAGGCTCCTCTGTCCATGGGATTCTCCAGGCAAGAATACTGGAGTAGGTTGCTGTGCCCTTCTCCAAGAACTATCATATGATCTAGCAATTTCATTTTGGGGTATTTATCTGAAGAAGATAAAAGCACCAGCTCAAAAAGATATATGCACCTCCCCTGTTCATTGTAGCATGATTTGTAATAGCCAAGATATGGAAATAATGTAAGTATCCATGATGGATTAATAGATAATGAAGTGGTATTTATATGCAATGGAATATTATTCAGCCACAAAAAGAAAGAAATCTTGACGTTTGTAACATGGATTGACTTGGCATATGTTAAGTAAAATAAGTCAGTAAAAGACTTATCAGTAAAAGAACTTCTTATATGTGGAATCTAAAAACAAAGAAACCAATCACCCATACCTCACCATGCCCAGCTCTTAGAAGAGTGCAGTGGTTGCCAGAAGCGGTGGGTGGAGGGTGGGAGAAATGGACTGTTTTTTTGTTTTTGTTTTTTTTAGTTAAATTGAATTTTTTTAAAAAAGGAAGAACATTAGATAAGTCCATTAGAGGGACGTTCAACAATATAATTGACTCGTATTCCCCAAGTGTATTAGGGTCATCCAAAACAAGGAAAATCTGAGAAACTGTAGAGCCAAGAGGAGCCTCAAGCATGATGATTAAATGTAATGTGGTATCATGGGTAGAATCCTGATACAAAAAGACTTATGTAAAAACCAAGAAATTTGAATCAAATCCTAGAAGATGATGCTGTTAAAGTGCTGCGCTAGTATGCCAGCAGATATTGAAAACTCAGCCATGGCCACAGGACTGCAAAAGGTCAGTTTTCATCCCAACCCCAAAGAAGGGCAATGCCAAAGAATCTTACTGCACACACAATTGCACTCATTTCAGAAGGTAGCAAAGTAATGCACAAAATTCTCCAAGCTAGGCTTCAACAGTACTTCTTCACAGTGAACCAAGAACTTCTAGATGTTGAAGCTGGATTTAGAAAAGGCAGAGGAACCAGAGAACCAGAAATCAAATTGACAACATCCATTGGATCATAGAAAAAGCAAGAGAATTGCAGAAGAACATCTCCTGCTTCATTGATTTCACTAAAGCCTTTGTGTGGATCACAATAAATGGAAAGTTTTGCCTGCCTCTTGTGAAACCTGTATGCAGGTCAACAAGCAACAGTTAGAACCGGACATGGAACAACAGATTGGTTCCAAATTGGGAAAGGAGTACATCAAGGATGTATATTGTCACCCTGCTTATTTAACTTCTGTGCAGAGTACATCATGAGAAATGCTGGGCTGGAGGAAGCACAAGCTAGAATCAAGATTGCCAGGAGAAATATCAATCACCTCAGATATGCAGATGACACCACCCTTCTGGCAGAAAGTGAAGAAGAACTAAAGAGCCTCTTGATGAAAGGAAAGTGAAAAGTTGGGTTAAAATTCTACATTCAAAAAGCAAAGATCATAGCATCCATTCCCATCACTTCGTGGCAAATAGATGAGGAAACAACAGTGGCAGACTTTATTTTCTTGAGCTCCAGAATCACTGCAGATGGTGACTGCAGCCATGAAATTAAAAGACGCTTGCTCCTTGAAAGAAAAGCTATGACAAATGTAGGCAGCATATTAAAAAGCTGAGACATTACTTTGCCGACAAAGGTCCGTCTAGGTGAAACTATGATTTTTCCAGTAGTCATGTATGGATATGAGAGTTGGACCATAAAGAAGGCTTACTGAAGAATTGATGCTTTTGAACTGTGGTGTTGAAGAAGACTCTTGAGAGTCCCTTGGACTGCAAGGAGATCAAATCAGTCAATCCTAAAGGAAATCAATCCTGAATACTCATTAGAAGGACTGATACTGAAGCTCCAATACTTTGGCCACCTGATGCATAGAGCTGATTCATTAGAAAAAGACTCTGATCCTGGGAAAGATTGAAGGCAGGACAAGAAGGTGATGACAGAGGATGAGATGGTTGGATGGCATCACCAACTCAGTGGACATGAGTTTGAGCAAGCTCCAGGAGATAGTGAAGGACAGGATGCCTGGCATGCTGCAGTTAGTGGGGTTGCAAAGAGTCAGACAAGACTGAGGGATTGATTGAACAACAATTGTAACAAAGTTACGATACCAATATAAAATGTTAATAGATAACTTTGGGTGTGGAGCATATGGGAAATGTGTATTATCGTCTCAGTTTTTTTCTGAAATTGTTCTAAAAATAAAGTTTATTTTAAAAAATTTACTGAACCCTCAAATTTTTTTTAAACCCAGAAAGCATGTGCTTCACAACTTTTACCAGATTTTTGCTCATATTCCACTCTTAAATATATTTTACTCCTGGAGCAACAAAAGTTTTAAACAATCTAGTAAAAGAGTAATTTGCTTGAGGATATTGCATAACTGGTTCTTGCAAACAGGCCCAACATTTATTACGCTGCATTTGCTGCCAGCTGAAAGCCTACTCACAAATGTTAGAAAGTTGTGTTTATTATAATCTAAGTCCTTTACTATCATAAAAATTTTTGATCTTTAAATCAACCAAAATTCTTGTAAGAAATATTGACAATACCTTTGAATGAGTAATTTGTTGCCTAGAAGTTCTTTCTTAACTCTTTAATATAATCTTATTTTTAGTAATTTAAATAGAGATGTTGATTTCAAATAAGTAACTTATTTTTCTATTTTCAGAACAATTTTGCCTTGGAGACTTGAATGATTAATTGGTTATCTTTTTTATTACTACAGCAAGTGTTACTGGGTCCATACATTAGGAAAACAGCATTTGTTGCCTCCAATCCACATATTTCTTGGCTGGTGACAAGGAGGAGTAATATATTCTGAATATTTTCCCTTTCTATCAGCATACTTAGTTTTAACAAATAAACGATATTTTTTAGTAATTTAATTAAAGTGAAAATGTGCACGGTAGCTAACCCAATCTTAAACAAATTTCAGCATTATCATGATAGGAATTTACAGCCTTTTTTAGGTTTACTTTTGGCTTACTTGTAGATGAAGAGAAAAAAAGATGAGCCCTTTATTCTTTGAATGTTTAAACAGATTTTTGGATGAATTAATGCAGAGAAAAAATATTTGAAGAAATTAATATATTGTTAGTAGCTTAATCATTATTTCAGTAGCCTGTGATTTTCCAAACTTGTGCTTTCCACTTATGTAATTGCATTCCTTTTTTAGCTGAAGTAACTCCCAAGTAACTAAATCATAGAAATATCAAATAATTAGACCAAAGATACTGGTTTTGGAATTGCACATCACAGGTAGTTCAACTGCTATTAAGACAATACTAGTTAATATTAGGCACCTTTGAAGGTTAATACAAACAGTAGTCTCAGTCCTAGAGTATTCTTCAAGTAGGCGCATCCCAAGACTTCAGGAACTTCAAGGACTGACCTAGCTTGGAGGAATTGATACAGCTTGGATAATGACTCTTAGGCAATTAACTTACCCAGATAGACTCTTTAGGCATTGCATGTATAAAAACTGCAATCCAGATGGCAGTCTTTATGTAGTATGAAAAGAAAGACATCTGATACAATTTGAATCTTGTGTGTATACTTGCCCACTTTTAAACCACATGATAGCATTATTTCTAAGAGAAATTTTGTGGCATTATATACTAAAGTTCACAGCATTTTTTATGAAGTGACTGTTAGTGTTACACAAATCTAAGTGATAATTTTAAGCTCTATTTTAAAGAATGCAAGTAGCTGAAATGTATAAACTTTCAGTTAGAAGATAGATAAGTACTAGAGATGTAATGTACCATGTGATAAATATAATTAACACCTCTGAATGCTATCCATGAAAATTGTTAAGAGAGTAAGTCCTAAGAGTTCTCATGATAAGGAGAAAAAAATTATTTGTATCTGTGTGAGAAAGTGAATGTTCACTATATTGTGGTAATCATTTCATGTTATAAGTCAGATCATTATGCCATACATCTTAAACTTATACATGCTGTATGTCAGTTACATCTCAATACAACTGGTAGGAGAAAAACAAAAAAATATTAAGTAATATATTAACCAGTAGAAATATGAGATTATTTGTTTGTAGTTTTATCGATATGTTTTAATATTTGGAGAAATTCGGGGCAGCATTTATCATATGTGTGTTGCTAATATGAGACATTATCCAGTAATAGGGTGTTTATTCATTCAAAGTAAAACTGAGCAATTAACATGTGTATGGCACTCTTAAGCCAGTGGGGATACAGCAGTGAAGACGAGTCTTTGCCCCCACGGAGTTTACATTTTGTTGTGGCTTTAGGGAAGAATCAAAGAAGAAATTAAAATATAGCATTGCTGCTGGTAATAGTCATTTGGCGAATAACATAGCAGTGTAATAGGGCTTCCCTGGTGGCTCAGTTGGTTAAGAATCTGCCTGCAATGCAGGAGACACTGGTTTTCCCTGGATGGGAAAGAGCCCCTGGAGAAGGAAATGACTGCCCACTCCAGTATTCTTGCCTGGAAAATCCCATGAACAGAAGAGTCTGGTGGGCTCCATAGAGTCACAAGAATCAGACACAACTTAATGACTAAACCACCAACCAAAGCAGTATAATAGGAATGGGGGTTGCTATTGTGGAGTAAAGATTTAGGTGTTTTCTGCAGAGTGCTCAGGAGAGTTCTCTAAGAATTGGTTTGTGAGCAAAGACCTGAGACAAGTAAGAGAACAGGCTATGTGGGTATTTGGCAGAAGAGTGTTCCAGATAGAACAATTACAGAAGCCTTGAGGTAGGAGCATACTTAGCGTATTCAGAAACAGCCAGGAGCCAGCCTGTGTGGCTGGAGCAGAGTGGAGGGGAGAGTTGTTTAAGCACCTGTGATCAGTACTGGAGTCAGAAGGGCAGAAAACCATACTAAAGTGTTTGAGACCTTGTAGGCCAGGCTGTTAATTTTTACTTTCAGGGGAATAGGGGGAGCCATGCAAGATTTTTGTCAGGCAAGACTGTAGACAACTTTTCATTGAAATGGGCAAAAAATGATGAACAGTTTTTCTATCTTGCTGTTCATTGGGGTTTTATCTCTGTCTCGTTTTCCTTCCTTTATCTTTTCTTTGCATTTTGCTTAGGATTAATTGAATACGGTTTTTTAAATTGCATAGAACCATTACTTTATATTTCTAAGTATTTAAAAGCTTTTTTCTTACATCTTTCCCTGTGTTCTTTTTAATGCAAAGTATTTTTTAGTTTAGTTTTTTAAATTTACTTCAGTTGTAAGAAACTCAAGTCATCTCATCCAAATTCTTAACCAGTAGCAGCATCTACTGCACTGGTAGTGATTGAGAAAGAACTCAACATTTAAAGTGAAATCAGTTCTTTGTTAGATTGATGGAAATCTATGTTATTCTCATAGATGCCTGTGGTTTTGTCTAAGTTCAGTCCATTATACCGTAAAACAAAAAGCTTAAAGACAGGTGACTTACTCCTCCTTATTGCTACATACTATTTTCTCCAAACTAACTTACTATGGTTCCTGTAGTCTTACCTTACTGATTGATACTAGACTGTTCCCTGTATCCCATCTCACCTTGAATCATTGTCTTCTCTAGGCTCCTGTGATACCTTATTATTGGTGATTTTCTTCCTGCTGCTTAGTGCCTGTTCAATCTGTTTTGTGGGCTTCTCTTCCTCTATAGTTTCCTTAAATGCTGGTGTTTCTGAGTTTCTCTAGGTCTTACTTTTCTTTTCACTGGGGCAATCTCATTTTGTCCTCTGCCTTGCATCCATAAGCTGATGACTCTTAGATCCTTATCTCCAGTTCAGATCTTTCTTCTGCCTCTGTACTTGTATTTCTGTTTGTCTTTTGAGCATTTCCACTTGGATATACAGGCATTACAATGTGTTCAAAATTGAGCTCTCTGCTTCTCTAAACCTTGTGTCATTCCTGTGTTTTCCTGTGTGGAAATGTAGGTATGCTCCTTGACTCCTGCTTTTCTTCCTAATCTACTTGGTTAGCAGGAATTGTTGATGCTTACTTCTGAGTATTGCTCTAATCCATCCATCTTTCTCCATCTTCATTGTTCACTACTCTAATTTAGACTCCAGATTTCTGCAGCAGCCTCTAAACCTGTAAAAATCATATCAGTTAGGCAGTGGTGGTGTTTTTAACTTGCCTATGGGGAAACATAGATTCAAAGATGGTAAGTAAGAACTCAGCTCTTTCTAGTTCTAAGGCTCATATTTGCACTATATCATAGCATTATCATAGATTGATACTGCCTTCTATTGGAGGAATTTAGAATGCTTAAAATGAAGCATTATTTTAGATCATAATGTGGTATTTCAAAATACATTCAGAAAGCAGACCTGGTGTAGGTCATTTATTCATTATATGAGGATTAAAATTCTTGCCTTAGAAACAGTCTACTTTCTTTTTTAGCAGGGTTAATAGTTTCAGAGAATTCAAATTTGGAATTTGCATGCAGAAAATTAAAAATTTTAAGGCTCTCACAAGAATGTTTTATGAGACATATTCTTTGTAGTTAACTGTTGAATTAACTAAGTTCTTGGTTTGTTTCTTAGGGTGAGGGTTTGGTTTCTTAGTGTTTTTTTTTTTAAGAGAATTTAAGGTAGATAACTTCAGCCAGTACTAGTGAAGAAGCATTTTGAAAGTGTGACAGAGGAAAACATCTTAGAAATTCTGACTGTTTTCCATAGAGATTTGTTTCTCCTCATTTGTCTTTTTTAAAAAAGAAAGGAGATGTTCTAGCCATTGCTTTCAAATTCTGTTTTATCGTAAGTTGTGCTCAGAGGGAATAGTCCCAGTGACCTTAGCTATAGTTTCGAATACAGCTCTTCAGAATTCTCTTTATCACAGATGATTGATATTCTGAGTTTAAGATCAAGATAAATCTGAAGCAAAAAAACCCCACCAAATCTTTAGGGAGAGAGTGCATATTGTCTTTGTTAAAGTTATAGACAGGGACAGTAAAAAATTCTAAATTTATCTTTCAGTAAAATCTTGATTGATTGATTTTTTTTTTTTCCCTTAAGTTCCCCATTTGAAGATGAAGAAAATAGTTACCAACAGTCTGCAATACAAGATTGTTCTCTGGACAAATAGTTATCACGGCTCAAAAGAATATTGGGTCTTAGACACTGAAATCCTGTTGTGCATTCTAAATTGCTTCAGTCGTGTTCCATTCTTTACGACCACATGGACTGTAGCCCACCAGGCTTCTCTGTTAATGGGATTCTCTAGGCAAGAATACTGAAAAAAAAAAAAAAAAAAGAATACTGGAGTGGGTTGCCATGCCCTCCTCCAGAAATCTTCCTGACCCAGGGATTGACCCACATCTCTTATGTCTCCTGCATTGGCAGCCCGGTTCTTTACCACTAGCGCCATCTTCAGTCCGTTCAGTTCAGTCGCTCAGTCGTGTCCAACTCTGTGACCCCATGAATCGCAGCACGCCAGGCCTCCCTGTCCATCACCAACTCCCAGAGTGCACTCAAACTCAACGTCCATTGAGTCGGTGATGACATCCAGCCATCTCACCCTCTGCCGTCCCCTTCTCCTCCTGCCCCCAGCCCCTCCCAGCATCAGGGGCTTTTCCAATGAGTCAACTCTTCGCATGAGGTGGCCAAAGTACTGGAGTTTCAGCTTTAACATCATTCCTTCCAAAGAACACCCAGGGCTGAAGCGCCATCTTGGAAGCCCCCAAAATCCTGTTACTTGATTGTAACTATTGTCTGGTGTATAGGAAGGCATAAAGAAAAAGATATTTTAAACATCATTTCATTAGTGTTAGTTGATAGTCTTCATTGATTGTGTGGTATTTCATTGATTCCAAGGGACATTTTCCAGTTTTATTCACTGAAATTTGGGTGTATCTTACAACCAGTGGCATGCTGTAGTTTGACACCTTCTGTTTCTTGGTGGGATACAAAATATCAGTCTTAAAATCAGTTGTGTCTCGGTTTTGATGAAAACGGTATATATCTTCATTGGTATTAGAAGTAATAACAGTGATAATATTTGCAGTCACCATTTCTGAACATCACTTTTTTGGTAACCTCTACTTTCTTAAACACGACCAAGAATTGGAAAATAAGCAGAAGAGTCTTCTGATGCTTAGAATTGCCATTAAGAAGCTTGTGAAGTGATGACTATGTTCTTGAACATAAAATGTGTGGTCTCTGAGTAGAGGGCTTTTTTTTAGCACCTGTTCCCAATAGGCACGGGTGTCTGATTGCAGAGTCTAGGATTTGAAAGAATAAACTTAACAAAGAAATGTGTATACGTGTTTATTAAGTGACAGCTCTAGGACATGCTAACTATCAACTGAGAGTGAAGGTGACCATAAATAAAGAATTAAAATCTGTTTTTAAAAAACAACCCCAAACCTAGACAGAAAGCCTGACACATACAAATTGCCCCGATTATAGCTTTAAAGAGGTTCTTTATCAAAATTCAGTCTGTTTGATTCCACTGGCACTTCCCTTTAAGGGACAGATGTATTTTACTTTGATTGTTGTTTAACATTTAAACAACATTTGTTGTTGATTAAAATTTCCCCTCTTATGGCTGAATGAGATTGTCAGAATATATTTTGCTCTGAAGATAACTGAAAACTTTTTGTGATACTCCCCTCTCAGACTTCCAGAATAGAATTTGATTCTGCTATCCTGATGGTCTCTGTCCATGTTGCTGAATAGCGTCAGAGTACCATTTTTAGATCTTTGGGCTAAAGACTGGGCATAAGTTGTAGGAAGGTCTTAGGAAAGAACAAGTAGAAAAATGTAGAGAACACACTGTCGTCCTGAAGTATTTCTAGAAGTTCTCATTGGGAAGTTGTGCATGTCCAACTGCATTTTTGTTTGGGATAAATCCAAGGTATGTATCCCATAAATTCCTGGTATTAGGGGGTCTTGTGTGACACTCCCCTGAGACATGAATTCTGAGCATAACATTGCTTACTGTGAGCACCTTTGGCCTAAGAGTAGATGTTAAGCTCTGTGGATTGGCAGGTTTCCAGCGTTTACTAGTTAGGTATTGCCTACTTAGATTCTCCTGGCAATCTTTCTTGCCACTGTTTCTTCACACTCTGCCGTAACCTGTTTCGTATGTCATCTGCCTTTGGGCTCTGCTTAGACATTTGTAGTTTTTCTTTCTGAAGGAGCCTTTAATAATGTATTGGTTTGTATATTCTTTAGTTAACTATTTATTGTTAATTATAAAAGCGGTTCACACACTATAGAAAATATGAAGAGAAAAATGCTTTTCATCTTACTACTGAGTGAGCCAGTGTTAACATTTTAATGTCTTTTAGTCTGATCTTCTTTTCCCTTTTGTTTAGGGGTGATGGAGAGAAAAGTAAGTGTAAGTGTTATTTTTAAAAATGAAAATCCTCTCAAACTTACTACTGAGCATGCAAGGTGATTTTTAGAATAAAGCTTTTTTTTTTTTTTTTTTTAATCTGGAACAATTTTAGAATCACAAAAAAGTTGCAAAGATAGTACAGTGATTCTCATATATCCTTCACTCAGTTTTCCCTAATGTTAATCTTATATAACTTGGGTACACTTGTCAAAACTAAGGAATTAACACTGGTATAAAACTAAACTACAGACTTTATTTGGATTTTTCCAGTTTTTCTACTAACGTCCTTCTCTGTTCCAAGATTCAGTCCAGAACACCATATTGCATTTTAAAAGAATGATTTTCTTTTTTATTTTTGAAGACATTGCTTTAAAAGTGTAAAATAAATTATCAAGCCTATTTCTTTAGATAATTTGTTTGGACTGAGACAGACCTATTCATGAAGCAGTTTGTTTTGAGGGTTTTCTTTCTTTCTTTTTTTTTTAAGAGTTGCTTGGCATTTGGTTTAATGTATTTTGAGTAAATTGAATATGTGTGTATGCTTTACATACATGTAATCAATATTTAGATTTTAATAAGTCTAGTAACTAGAATGATAACCACCTGGGTTTGAAAATACAGGTTCATGGTATATTCCTCTTATATACCTGTGTATTCAGTTTTGAAAACTTATCTTTTTATTTACTTTTCTGTTATTCTTTATTAATACTTATTTAGTTCTATGTAAAGCATAGTATGGTTTCAGTGTGTCTGCCCTCTGATGCCCTCTTGCAACATCTACCGTCTCACTTGGGTTTCTCTTACCTTGGACGTGGTGTATCTCTTCATGGCTGCTCGAGCAAACGCAGCTGCTGCTCCTTACCTTGGACGAGGTCGCCCCTCCTGACCTCCTCTCAGCCACTCCTTCACCGTGGCAGCCTGGCACTCTTCGGTCACTGCCCCTGACCTTGGGCATGGGGTAGCTCCTCTCGGCTGTGCTTCTGCGAGGTCCGTCACAGCTGTCATAGCCAATGTGATCACATGGACCACAGCCTTGTCAAACTCAATGAAACTGAAACTAAGCCATGCCGTGTGGGGCCACCCAAGACAGATGGGTCATAGTGCAGAGGTCTGACAGAATGTGGTCCACTGGAGGAGGGAATGGCAAACCACTTCAGTATTCTTGCCTTGAGAACCCCATGAACAGTATGAAAAGGCAAAATGATAGGATACTGAAAGAGGAACTCCCCAGGTCAGTAGGTGCCCAGTATGCTACAGGAGATCAGTGGAGAAAAACTCCAGAAAGAATGAAGGGGTGCAGCCAAAGCAAAAACAATACCCAGTTGTGGATGTGACTAGTGATAGAAGCAAGGTCCAATGCTGTAAAGAGCAATATTGCATAGGAACCTGGAATGTCAGGTCCATGAATCAAGGCAGATTGGAAGTGGTCAAACAGGAAATGGCAAGAATGAACGTTGACATTCTAGGAATTAGCGAACTAAAATGGACTGGATGGGTGATTTTAACTCAGATGACCATTATATCTACTACTGTGGGCAGGAATCCCTCAGAAGAAATGGAGTAGCCATCATGGTCAACAAAAGAGTCCGAAATGCAGTACTTAGATGCAATCTCAAAAACGGACAGAATGATTTCTGTTTGTTTCCAAGGCAAACCGTTCAATATCACAATGATCCAAGCCTATGCCCCAACCAGTAACGCTGAAGAAGCTGAAGTTGAACAGTTCTATGAAGACCTACAAGACCTTTTAGAACCAGCACCCCAAAAAGATGTCCTTTTCATTATAGGGGACTGGAATGCAAAAGTAGGAAGTCAAGAAACACCTGGAGTAACAGGCGAATTTGGCCTTGGAATACGGAATGAAGCAGGGCAAAGGCTAATAGAGTTTTGCCAAGAGAACGCACTGATCATAGCAAACACCCTCTTCCAACAACACAAGAAAAGACTCTACACATGGACATCACCAGATGGTCAACACTGAAATCAGACTGATTATATTCTTTGCAGCCAAAGATGGAGAAGCTCTATACAGTCAGCAAAAACAAGACCAGGAGCTGACTGTGGATCAGATGATGAACTCCTTATTGCCAAATTCAGACTGAAATTGAAGAAAGTAGGGAAATCCACTAGACCTAAATAAAATTCTGGTGTGACCTAAATAAAATCCCTTATGATTATACAGTGGAAATGAGAAATAGATTTAAGGGCCTACATCTGATAGATAGAGTGCGTGATGAACTATAGACTGAGGTTTGTGACAGGAGACAGGGATCAAGACCATCCCCATGGAAAAGAGGTTCGTACAGGAGACAGGGATCAAGACCATCCCCATGGAAAAGAATGCCAAAAAGCAAAATGGCTGTCTAGGGAGGCCTTACAAATAGCTGTGAAAAGAAGAGAAGCAAAAAGCAAAGGAGAAAAGGAAAGATATAAGCATCTGAATGCAGAGTTCCAAGGAATAGCAAGGAGAGATAAGAAAGCCTTCCTCAGGGATCAGTGCAAAGAAATAGAGGAAAACAACAGAATGGGAAAGACTAGAGATCTCTTCAAGAAAATTAAAGATATCAAGGGAACATTTTATGCAAAGATGGGCTCAATAAAGGACAGAAATGGTATAGACCTAACAGAAGCAGAAGATATTAAGAAGAGGTGGCAAGAATACACAGAAAAACTGTACAAAAAAGATTTTCACGACCCAGATAATCACGATGGTCTGATCACTGACCTAGAGCCAGACATCCTGGAATGTGAAGTCAAATGGGCCTTGGAAAGCATCACTATGAACAAACCTAGTGGAGGTGATGGATTTCCAGTTGAACTATTCAAATCCTGAAAGATGATGCTGTGAAAGTGCTGCACTCAATGTGCCAGCCAATTTGGAAAACTCAGCAGTGGCCACAGGACTGGAAAAGGTCAGTTTTCATTCCAATCCCAAAGAAAGGCAATGCCAAAGAATGCTCAAACTACCACACACTGCACTCATCTCACAAGCTAGTAAAGTAATGCTCAAAATTCTCCAAGCCAGGCTTCAGCAGTACGTGAACTGTGAACTTCAGATGTTCAAGCTGGTTTTAGAAAAGGCAGAGGAACCAGAGAGCAAGTTGCCAACATCTGCTGGATCATCAAAAAAGCAAGAGAGTTCCAGAAAAACGTCTATTTCTGCTTTATCAACTATGCCAAATCCTTTGACTGTGTGGATCACAATAAACTGGAAAATTCTGAAAGAGATGGGAATATCAGACAACCTGACCTGCCTCTTAAGAAACCTATATGCAGGTCAGGAAGCAACAGTTAGAACTGGACATGGAACAACAGACTGGTTCCAAATAGGAAAGGGAGTACGTCAAGCCTGTATATTGTCACCCTGCTTATTTAACTTACATGCAGAGTACATCAAGAAAAATGCTGGGCTGGAAGAAGCACAAGCTGGAATCAAGATTGCCGGGAGAAATATCAATAACCTCAGATATGCAGATGATACCACCCTTATTGCAGAAAGTGAAGAGGAACTCAAAAGCCTCTTGATGAAAGTGAAAGTGCAGAGTGAAAAAGTTGGCTTAAAGCTCAACATTCAGACAATGAAGATCATGGCATCCGGTCCCACCACTTCATGGGAAATAGATGGGGAAACAGTGGAAACAGTGTCAGACTTTATTTTTTGGGGCTCCAAAATCACTGCAGATGGTGATTGCACCATGAAATTAAAAGATGCTTACTCCTTAGAAGGAAAGTTATGACCAACCTAGATAGCATATTCAAAAGCAGAGACATTACTTTGCCAACAAAAGTCCGTCTAGTCAAGGCTATGGCTTTTCCCAGTGGTCATGTATGGATGTGAGAGTTGGACTGTGAAGAAAGCTGAGTGCTGAAGAATTGATGCTTTTGAACTGTGGTGTTGGAGAAGATTCTTGAGAGTCCCTTGGACTGCAATGAGATCCAACCAGTCCATCCTAAAGGAGACCAGTCCTGGGTGTTCATTGGAAGGACTGATGCTGAGGCTGAAATTCCAATACTTTGGGCACCTCATGCGAATAGTTGACTCATTGGATAAGACCCTTATGCTGGGAAGGATTGGGGGAAGGAGAAGAAGGGGACGACAGAGGATGAAATGGCTGGATGGCATCATCGACTCGATACACGTGAGTTTGGGTGAACTCGGGGAGTTGGTGATGGACAGGGAGGCTGGCGTGCTGTGATTCATGGGGTCGCAAAGAGTCAGACACAACTGAGCGACTGAACTGAACTGAACTGAAAGCATATTATATAAAAAGTGAAGATGCCTAGAGATTTTCTTGTATATCTATTATAATCTTACGTTGATATTTGTGAAAGTGAAAGTCGCTCAGTCATGTCCGACTCTTTGTTACCACATGGACTGTACATGTACAGTCCATGGAATTGTCCGGGTCAGAATACTGGAGTGGGTTGCTGCTGCTGCTGCTAAGTCACTTCAGTTGTGTCCAATTCTGTGTGACCCTGTAGACAGCCAGCCTACCAGGCTCCTCTGTCCTTGGGATTCTCCAGGAAAGAATGCTGGAGTGGGTTGCCATTTCCTTCTCCAATGCATGAAAGTGAAAAGTGAAAGTGAAGTCGCTCAGTCATGTCTGACTCTTCACGGCCCCATGGACTGCAGCCTACCAGGCTCCTCCGTCTGTGGGAGTTTCCAGGCAAGAGTGCTGGAGTGGGGTGCCATCGCCTTCTCCGACTGGAGTGGGTATCCGTTTCCTTCTCCAGGGGATCTTCCCAAACCAGGGGTCGAACCCAGGTCTCACATTGCAGACACATTCTTTACCGTGTGAGCCACCAGTTTGGATTGATATTGAGTAATTTGTATATTTCTTTATCATGAAATTGAAGTACAAGTTGCTTGTGTTTAGTGTTTTGTTGTTTTAAAGAATAAGCCATAAAGCCAAAAGCTTTTAAAGAACTATTAGTTGTGTCATAGTAGGGAAAAGATTATAAAGTTCATATTTGGACTTTACCTCTTATTGTTGGTCAGTTTAGTAAAACCTCCTAAGTTAAGTAGTTATTATATAGCATTCAGTCCCTGCTAGGGGGTTAGTATCTACTACTAAATTTATAAACTAGAGGTTTATTATAAGGATCAAGCAGTCATTGGTTAATTTGACACAGTTTTATGAATTGATATGTAGAAATAATCACTGAGTTGAAGAACACCAACACAGCATTCTGTTATAAATACAGAAAATTAAATGCACTGTCTCCGTGAGATCTGATATATGTAATCATCCCATTTTTCAGAGTTATGATAAATACTTTATGGAGAACACCTATACTCTTTTTGCTGCTACCTTTCAATCATGTATCTTCTTTCTGTTGTGCAGTCTGTGAATTTTTAGTGTAGAGAGCTACGTGATCTGTTGAACAGATTGTGCACCCCTTGATTGCTGGATATGATTTTCTGGTATATATTTTTATATTACAACAGAAGACTTAAACTAAGAGTTTCTTTGGGAGTTCCTGAGTCTGATAATAATTTTCTTGTGATTGAAGGTGCTGGGATTGTTGCCATTGGAACTAATTACAGTACTGGATTATCTAAGGCAGAGTGTGACTCATGTACTGGGTTTGCACATCTGTAGGTGTGTTTCTGTATCTTAGGGCAGAGATTATGGGCACGTAGATTTAATTGTGTAAATTTCATCACCAGTGTTTTTGAGTTTAAGTATGTTCCAAGATTATAGATGATTCCAGGGTTTAATTATGACTGGTGTTCTTAAAGGTAGAGGTTGTGTTTTGTATCTTAAGCCATTTTAGTACTTTTTTCTCAGTATTTGCTAAACACACAGACATACAATTCTTGACTGATAGTAATATGGATGGTAGATAAAGAGATGGGAATACCAGACCACCTGACCTGCCTCTTGAGAAACCTATATGCAGGTCAGGAAGCAACAGTTAGAATTGGACATGGAACAACAGACTGGTTCCAAATAGGAAAAGGAGTACATCAAGGCTGTATATTGTCACCCTGCTTATTTAACTTATATGCAGAGTACATCATAAGAAACGCTGGGCTGGAAGAAGCACAAGCTGGAATCAAGACTGCTGGGAGAAATATCAATAACCTCAGATATGCAGATGACACTATCCTTATGGCAGAAAGTGAAGAGGAACTAAAGAGCCTCTTGATGAAAGTGAAAGAGGAGAGTGAAAAAGTTGGCCTAAAGCTCAACATTCAGAAGACGAAGATCATGGCATCTGGTCCCATCACTTCATGGGGAAACAGTGGAAACAGTGTCAGACTTTATTTTTTTGGGCTCCAGAATCACTGCAGATGGTGACTGCAGTCATGAAAGTAAACGACGCTTATTCCTTGGAAGAAAAGTTATGACCAACCTAGATAGCATATTGAAAAGCAGAGACATTACTTTGCCAACAAAGGTCTGTCTAGTCAAGGCTATGGTTTTTCGCAGTGGTCATGTATGGATGTGAGTTGGACTGTGAAGAAAGCTGAGTGCCGAAGAATTGATGCTTTTGAACGAACTGTGGTGCTGGAGAAGACTCTTGAGAGTCCCTTGGACTGCAAGGAGATCCAACCAGTCCATTCTAAAGGAGATTAGTCCTGGGATTTCTTTGGAGGGAATGATGCTGAATCTGAAATTCCAGTACTTTGGCCACCTCATGTGAAGAGTTGACTCATTGGAAAAGCCTCTGATGCTGGGAAGGACTGGGGGCAGGAGGAGAAGGGACAACAGAGGATGAGATGGCTGGATGGCATCACTGACTCGATGGACATGAGTCTGAGTGAACTCCAGGAGTTGGTGATGGACAGGAAGGCCTGGCATGCTGCAATTCTTGGGGTTGCAAATAGTCGGACACAACTGAGCGACTAAACTGAACTGAGATAAAGATATACATACAGATTCTTGGATTTCTATCCTAAATCCAAATGCATGATTGAAAGTGATATAGTCAAATTCAGTGTGTTAAAGTGGGTAACATTTTCCAGAAATGAAATGGGGAGAATCTGATGATCAGGTCATGATCTTACAGTGACATTCACTGCAGGTCTGGATACTGTTGGAAGTATGTTTCTGTTTAAAGACAGATGCTGTGACTTACTGGTTAGACCTCAGGCAATTTAGTAGAATTTAATTTTATTCTTAGGAATTAGATATTCTCATTGTATTTATTCTAGACTTTATTCTTCTATAGGAAAGTATTTTGGTAGAATTTACAATTTAAGATTGTAAGGGAAAATGTGAACTGTCCTCAGCAGTATAAACTGGCACTTCATGAAATGGCATGAGCCCACCTTCCTGACTGTCTCCTATTATTTTCCCATGCATACCCTACATTCCAACTAAAAGGACCTATTTGCTTTTGGAGGCTGTCATAGTTCTTTTAGGTTTCTGTGCTTTATTGGGCTGGTGCAAACGTAATTGCGGTTTCGGACCATGAATTTTAAATCATTATTACTACTCTCAAATACATCTTTATTAATCAAAATAGGAACCATTACAGTCAACACATTTTTGTCAATGAGAAATATGTTTGTTTATTCCTGTAGTGTAAAAATTTGGGATTCGGCAAACTCTTGGAAAACATTGTCTGCATCCTGCTTATTGTGGAAGCATTTTCCCTGCAAAAGTTGTCGAGATGCTTAAAGAAATGGTTGTCCGTTGGCAGGAAAGGTCAGGTGAATATGGTAGATGAGGCAAAACTTGGAAGCCCAATTTGTTCAACTTTTGAAGTGCTGGTTGTGCGATGTGCGATTGGGTGTTGTCGTGAAGAATTGGGCCCTTTCAGTCGACCATGAACTGCAGGCATTGCAGTTTTTACTTTTAAATGACGATTATTATTATTATTTTTAATCTCCTTTCAGCTCACGAGGCACTCACTTACTGAGCTTTTTCACTTTTCCAATTTGCTCCAAATGTCAGATGACCATAGAATGGTCAAAATTGAGTTCTTCAGCAGCTTCTCATTTAGTTGTAAGAGGATCAGCTTTGATGATGGCTCTCAATTGGTCGTTGTCAACTTCCGATGGCCGGCCACTACGCTTGTTTCCTTTGCAAAACTTCTTGAACCACCACTGCGCTGCATGTTTGTTAGCAGTTCCTGAGCCAAATGCATTGTTGATGTTGTGAGTTTTCCGCAGTGCTTTACAACCCATTTTGAACTCGAATAACAAAATCTCTCAAATTTGCTTTTTGTTTAACATCATTTCCATAGTCTAAAATAAATGTAAAATAAGTAGCATGTGATAAGTCACTAACAACAAAACATAAAGTGAGGAATGCACATTAGAATGATGTGTACCATAACCACATTTATTTAAAAATGTATTCTAATAGCAACTGGAAAATTTCAGCAATGCAAAACTGCAGTTACTTTTTACTAACCTAATAGTATGCACTCTTCTTAATTTGGATTGCCCTTGACCTAGCAAGCTCCCATCTCTCTTTTGGGACTTGACTTAGTGGCTCCATGATCACTTCTGCCTTTCCTTCTGCTCTGAGTTAAATGTTCACATTGCACTGTTGCATGGATCTGTAACTCTGCCCTGTATTCCTTTTCTTGTCTGCCTCCCTCACTAAACAGTATATTTCTTGGAATCAGGGAATGTGTACTCATCTTTATTTCTTTAACATTTAACTCGGTGCCTGGCAAAGAGAATTGGTGCTCAGAAAATACTTGTTTGATGCTTTATTGTATAGATGGAAAAATGAATTCATTTTTATTGATAGCTGTTTATAATCATTTTTATTTACTAAGTAACTTTTTGTTAGCTTAATTAAAAAACTATGTCTAAAGTAAGAAATAAATGTTTATTAATATTTTAGATTTATCCTTAGTAAAATCAGTTCCTGGCTGTTCAAATATGTATAGGCATGTACTTCATCTTTTTGACAATCCGGGTTTTACTTGTCTCTTACAGAGAAGACTGAAATGAGAGGAATCTGGTTTAAGTTGCAATACAAGGAATTTAGATTAAACATAAGGAGTTTCCAGAAAATAAAGTACTAGATATTGAAGTGATTTTTAAGTAATGTAATTGACTTTTTTGAGAGTTAAAAAAGGGAATGGTTCACCAACATTTCCCTTAGTAGAATAAAAAACCTGAAGAAAATTTTAGAGTTATGCAGATACAACCATATTCATGGATAGATGCTTAAAATACTTGAGTACTTTTTTGTTTTACTGTATACATGTGTATTTTAAAATTTCAGCTAAGCAAGGAAACTGTTGCATGTATCCTCACTTTTTACAGAATGGCTCTGATTTAGTGACTAGCAGAATGTACCGAGAATCTCCTTCCTTAACTTTTTTAAAAATTTCTCTTCATTAGAGTAATGTAAATTAAAAAAAATCCTTAACAATGTTAAGAATAAACAGAAAACCAGGGTATATCAGTACAGAAAAAAAGAGGGACTTCCCTGGTGGTCCAGTGGCAGTCTTCGTGCTCCCAAATGCAGGGGGCAGGTTCAACTTGAACCACCTGTGACAAGTAAAAGATCCCGCCTGCTGCAACTAAGACCCAGCACAGCCAAATAAGTAAATAAACATTAAAAAAAATAAAAATGATAACTAGAAAAGACCTACCCAGTAGTTTAAAAACAGTCAACCAGACCACTGACACAAAGAATACGGTTTTTGAATGCTGTTCTCTTGATTGTCTTAATGTAATTATCAATAAATATGACAGCTGTGCCCAAAATATAGTTATATTGTTATGCTTCTAACTAGAGATATTCTGTCATGGTTGTATTTGAACATAACTACTGTAGTAAAAGCCAAGTTCACCCTCCATGCTAGTGAACCTAAAGAGTAAATATATCTTGCTGAGCAATAAATGTATAATCATGCTCATGAATAGAGTTCAGTGTCCTCTTTGCCTGTCATTCTGCAAGAATTTATATTGAAATCATTTAAGACAGCTTTACTAAAGTTATTACTGTAACTTCTGTTACAAGGATGGTGCTTAAATTCTGGGCTTTTGTGTCTGCAATGCAAAAGGCTCCTTTGTGATATGAGACAGGATTTTACATATAGTGGTGATATAATAATGACTGTCTTTTTAAGCACTGTATATTTTCTAATGTCTTTATAGCCATAATTTATTTGGTTTTCAAAACAACTTTGTGAAATAGGTGTCCTAATCTTATGAATAAGAAATTTTAGGCATAGAAATTTTGACTGAGTGCCAAAGGCATACAATATTGTGTTATAATAAATTATTCTTATTATTTCAGAAGCTATCATTTACTACATGCTTACTATATGCTGAGCTCTATTTTAAGCTATTTACATATATTAATTAGAACCTGGACTTTGTAGTTAGATCTGGCTTCAGTTCTGGCCTTTCCTCTTATCAGTTGTTAACCTTGGCAAAGCTACCTAGCCTCTTCAAGCCTTGGTTTCCTTATTTGCTTCACAGAAATAATGGCAGTACGTACCTCACAGGGTGGTCCTGTGCATTGAGATAATCCAAGTGAATCTATGTCTGGTATAAAGTCCGTCAGTCAGTTCAGTCGCTCAGTTGTGTCTGACTCTTTGTGACCCCATGAATCACAGCATGCCAGGCCTCCCTGTCCATCACCAACTCCTGGAGTTTACTTAAACTCATGTCCATCAAGTCCATGATGCCATCCAGCCATCTCATCCTCTGTCGTCCCCTTTTCTTCCTGCCTCCTATCCCTCCCAGCATCAGGGTCTTTTCCAGTGAGTCAACTCTTCACATGAGGTGGCCAAAGTACTGGAATTTCAGCTTTAGCATCAGCCTTTCCAAAGAACACCCAGGACTGATCTCCTTCAGAATGGACTGGTTGGATCTTCCTGCAGTCCAAGGGACTCTCAAGAGTCTTCTCCAACACCACAGTTCAAAAGCATCAATTCTTCAGTGCTCAGCTTTCTTCACAGTCCAACTCTCACATCCATACATGACCACTGGAAAAACCATAGCCTTGACTAGACTGGCAAAGCAATGTCTCTGCTTTTGAATATGCTATCTAGGTTGGTCATAACTTTCCTTCCAAGGAGTAAGCGTCTTTTAATTTCATGGCTGCAGTCACCATCTGCAGTGATTTTGGAGGCCAAAAAAATAAAGTCTGACACCGTTTCCCAATCTATTTGCCATGAAGTAATGAGTCCATTCTGAAGGAGATCGGTCCTGGGTGTTCTTTGGAAGGACTGATGCTAAAGCTGAAACTCAAATACTTTGGCCACCTCATGCGAAGAGTTGACTCATTGGAAAAGACTCTGATGCTAGGAGGGATTGGGGGCAGGGGAGAAGGGGACAACAGAGGATGAGATGGCTGGATAGCATCACCGACTCAATGGACATGAGTTTGGGTGAACTCCAGGAGTTGGTGATGGACAGGGAGGCCTGGCATTCTGCAATTCATGGGGTCGCAGAGTGGGACACATGTGAGCGACTGAACTGAACTGAATGGGACCAGATGCCATGATTTTACTTTTTGAATGTTGAGCTTTAGGCCAACTTTTTCACTCTCCACTTTCACTTTCATCAAGAGGCTTTTTAGTTCCTCTTCACTTTCTGCCATAAGGGTGGTGTCATCTGCATATCTGAGGTTATTGATATTTCTCCCGGCAATCTTGATTCCAGTTTGTGCTTCTTCCAGCCCAGCATTTCTCATGATGTACTCTGCATATAAGTTAAATAAGCAGGGCGACAATATACAGCCTTGACGTACTCCTTTTCCTATTTGGAACCAGTCTGTTGTTCCGTGTCCAATTCTAACTGTTGCTTCCTGACCTGCATATAGGTTTCTTAAGAGGCAGGTCAGGTGGTCTGATATTCCCATCTCTTTCAGCATTTTCCACAGTTTATTGTGATCCACACAGTCAAAGGCTTTGGCATAGTCAATAAAGCAGAAATAGATGTTTTTCTGGAACTCTCTTGCTTTTTTGATGATCCAGCAGATGTTGGCAATTTGATCTCTGGTTCCTCTTCACGTATTGCTGAAGCCTGGCTTGGAGAATTTTGAGCATTACTTTACTAGCGTGTGAGATGAGTGCAATTGTGTGGTAGTTTGAGCATTCTTTGGTGTTGCCTTTCTTTGGGATTGGAATGAAAATTGACCTTTTCCAGTCCTGTGGCCACTGCTGAGTTTTCCAAATTGGCTGGCATATTGAGTGCAGCATTTTCACAGCATCATCTTTTAGGATTTGAAATAGCTCAACTGGAATTCCATCATCTCCACTAGGTTTGTTCATAGTGATGCTTTCGAAGGTCCACTTGACTTCACATTCCAGGATGTCTGGCTCTAGGTGAGGTATAAAGTAGGGGCTTTAAAACCAATTTATTTAAAAAGCATGTTAGTTGACTGTATTTAGTGTAACTTTTAGCTCTTTGATAATTTTTCTGATAAAATCATTGTATTCCCCTTGAGTATAAACTCACAGTTCATTATGTGTGTGTGTTTGTGTGTGTATATAAACACATATATAACTGTTCTATAGAAAAACATCCATGTTACAAGATTATAGCTCTGTATAGTAGCTAAACTACTTCTTCCCTCTCACTACCTCCCCATCACTTTTCAGTTCCAAGCCTTCTGCTAGTCAGAAGAAACCAAAGAAGATATCTGTGGCATCCATGTTCCAAAGTCAAAGGCAAGATACCCTCTGTCTACCCAGGGTGTTCATTCCAGGAGTGCTGTGTTATATCACTTGTTTGGAACTCAGAATGTATTTTTTTTTTTAATAGGAAGTATCCTTTTAAATGGGCTTCCCAGGTGGCGCCCGTGGTAAAGAACCCGCCTGCAAATGCAGGAGACATAAGAGACATGGGTTTAATCCCTGAGTCAGGAAGATCCCCTGGAGGAGTGCATGGCAACCACTCCAGTATTCTTGCCTGGAGAATTCAACAGACAGCGGAGCCTGGCAGGCTACAGTAGTCCATAGGGTCGGGAAGGGTTGGACACGACTGAAGCAACTTAGCACCACGCACAGTGTAGCACATCCTTTTAAATAAGGCACATAAAGTCATTTAATTCCTGATACAACTGATATGCTGTATATTTGCACTGAAAAGCAGTAAAAAAGCAAGCAAAAAAGTCACAATATTTGGCACTTCTAGTAAAGTAAAACACTGAAGCTAAATAATATTGATCCCCAAGAAGAGCCCTAGAGAGGATTCTGGGAAGCTGGAGTAGGAAGCGTCAGGAATCTGTCTTCCCCACCTAGATAGCAGAATCTGATACAACTGTTTTAGAACTATGGAACTATTGAAGGCTGCCAGGAAGAGGCTCAGGTGTAAAATTGTAGCCATTCTCTTTTGCCACCTTTGTGCAGCTTTTCATACAGCTTTTGGAGACACAGTAGGCAAAAAGTACCCTCTTCTCCAAATATCAGCAATCTGTAATTGGGTCAGAGATTGCTGCTTCTAGTCACAGAGGTATAGACAAAGGTGAGCATCTACTGTTGTTGCACATACCTCATTGTTGCAAGCCCCTCCCCCACCTACTAAAGTGATATCCAGAAAATTTAAAGGAGTGGCACCCTTAAAAGATCTAGCAATCCCATTCCTTGGCATATCCAGAGAAAACTACATCCAAAAGATACATGCACCCCAATATTCATAGCAGCACTGTTTACTATAACCAAGATGTGGAAGCAGCCTAAATATCCATTGACAGATGAATGGATAAAGAAGATGTCATATGTTTATATACAGTGGAATACCGAACATAAAATTCCTTTTATGTTCAGCCATAAAAGGAATGAAATAATGCCATTTGCAGCATCATGAAATTCTGGAGCTGAAAAGTACAGTAACTAAAATGTAAAATTTAGTACAAAAATTCAAAGGCAGCATTGAGCAGGCAGAACAAAGAATCAGCAGACAAAGATTTAAGATTCCCAAGGAAAACATTAGAAAAAAACAAACAGCCTGAGGGACTTATGGGACACTGTCAGACATTCTGTGGAAGTCCTAAAAAGAAAGGAGCAGAGAGAACATTTGAGGAAATAATGATTGAAAACTTCCCAAAGTTGATAAAAGACATGAACATAAACATCCAAGGAGCTCATTTCCCTCCAAGAAAGATTAAGTCACAGAGACATAGAACAAGACACATTATAATAAACCTTCCAAAAGACAAAGGCCAGAAATCTTGAAAACAGCAGGAAGAAGACTTAATTGTCACATACTACAAGGGATTCTCAGTAAGATTAGTAGCAGATAGCTCATCAGAAACTGTGGAGGCCAAACGGGAGTGGGCTGATATATTCACAGTGCGCCAAAAGGAGAAAAAGTCTACCCATCAAAAATCCTGTTATCTAGCAAAACTGTCCTTCAGAAGTGAGTGAGAAATTAGGGTATTCCCAAGTAAACAAAAGCTGAGGGAATTCATTACCTCTAGACTTGCCTTGCAAGAAATGCACAAGAAAGTTCTGCAAGGTGAACAGTTCTATACAGCAACTTGCAGTTGTAAGGAGAGAGAGAAATCTCAATGAAGGTAAATACAGAGGGAAATATAAAAGCTAATTCTATTGTAACAAAGATTTATAACTATACTTTTTATTTTCTACATGATTTAAAAGTTAATACATTAAAAGGAAAAAATTATTAGCCTAAAAGCTCATATTGTTTTATCTTTGTAATTATTTTCTACGTAATTTAAGAGATTAGTGCATTTAATTATTAGTTTACATTTTGGGGCACATGGTGTATAAAGATACAATTTTGTGACATCAGAACTGAAAGGAGTGGGGATCAAGTTGTAAGGGAGTAGTTTTTGTATGTTGTTGAAGTTAAACTGGTATAAATTCAAGTAGAACTGCTATTCTTTTAGTATGTTAAATACAGTCCCCATGGTCACCACAAAGAAAATAACCATAGAATATACACAAAAGGATCTGAGAAAGGAATTTAAACATTTTACTACAGCTTAATACAAAGCAGCTTAAAGCATATAGAAAGCAAACAGTAATATGATAGAAGTAATACTTGGTGGCTCAGCAGTAAAGAATCCAGCAGCCAGTCCAGGAGCCACGAGTTTGATCCCTGGGTTGGGTAGAGCCCCTGGAAAAGAAAATGGTTACCCACTCTAGTATTCTTTCCTGGGAAACCTCATGGACAGAGGAGCATGGCAGGCTACAGTACACAGGGTCGCAAAAGAGTCGCGGACACAACGTAGTGACTAAACAGCAACAATAACAAAGCTCTCCTTATCAGTATTAAAAGACAGATTGGCCAAATGGATAAAAACATGATCTAACTATACTCTGCCTATAAGAGACTCATGTGAGATTCAAGGACAAAAAAAAATCGCAAAAATGGAAAAGATATACATGCATTTAGTAACCAAAAGGAGGGCGGGTGTGGCTGTATTAGTACGAAACAAACTAGACTTTAAATTTTAAAAGGTTATAAGAGACGAACATATTACATAGTGATAAAATGTTCAGTAGGGCAAGAATACATGGAACATTTTCCAGGGTAGACTGTGATGTTAGGCCACAAATTAAGTCTCAAAAGATTTTCAAAGATAAATATCATACAAAGTATCATCTTCAATTAGAAGAGGATGAAGTTAGAAATCAATGACAGAAAGAAAGCTGGAAAATTCACAAAATTGTAGGAATTAAACAGCATACTTTTAAACAACAAATAAAAGAAGAAATCACAAAGGGAATTAGAAAATACTTAGAGGCAAAAGAAGATGAAAACACAACATGCCAACACTTAACAGGACACAATGGATTTGGGTAGTTATAAATGCTTATGTTAAAATATAAAAAGATCTATAGCTTTATAGCTTAAGGAAATAGAAAAAGGGTAAACTAAAACCAAACTAGCAGAAGGAAGGAAATAGTAGAGATTAAAGGAGAGAGAAATGAGATAGAGAATAGAAAAACAAAGTCTGTGAACCAAAAGTGTGATTTTTGAAAACATCAACAAAATAGACAAGTTTTTGGCTGGATGGGCTAAGAAAAAAGGAGGAAAGACTCAGATTACTAAAACTGGAAGTGAAACTGGTGACATCATTACCAATTCTACTGAAATAAAAAGGATTATGAGAGAGTAATATGAACAGTTGTATGCCAACAAATTGAAGAAACTAGATGAACAGGACAAATTCCTGGAAATAGAAAACCTACCAAGGCTAAATCACAAAGAAATAGAAAATCTGAATAGACCTATAAGATAAGGAGATTGAATCAATAATAAAAAGTCTCTCACGTAGAAAAGCCCTAGCTTCACTAGTGAAGTCTACCAGTTAAAGAACTACTGTCTGTCCTCAAAACTTTTCCAAAATTTTGAAGAGGAGAGAACACTTTGCAATTCATTCTGTGAGGCCAGCATTACCCTGATAACAATTCCAGACAAAGATATTACAGGAAAACTACAGGCCAGTATCTCTTATAAACATTGAGAAATGTCCAAGATGCTAGGAAACTAAATTGAGTCACATAATAAAAGGATTATATACCATGTCAAAGTGGGATTTATTCTTGGAATGCAAGGATAGTACAACATAATGCACCACATTAAGAGAATGAAGGGAAAAAAAAATCTCAATTAATGCAAAGAAAGCACTTGACAAAATTCAACACCTTTTCATATAAAAGCATTCAAAAAACTAGGAATAGAAGGAAACCACCTCAACATAATGAAAGCTATATATGAAAAATCCACAGCGGACATCATTTTCAATAGTAAAAGACTGAAAACTTTTCCCTCAAGATCAGGAACTAGGCAATGATGCCCACTCTCATGACTTTTATTTAACATAGTATTGGAAGTTCTAGCCAGAGCAAAGTCATCCAAGTTGAGAGAAAAGAAGTAAAATAATCTTTGTTTGCAGCTGAGATGATCTTATATGTGGAAAACCCTAAAGATTCCACACAAAAAGTATTTTCAGAACTAATAAATGAATTCAGGGTAGAAAGTCAACATGTAAACATTAGTTGCGTTTCTATAAATTTGCAGTGAATAAAAAATTACAAAAACCGTTCTTTTTACAGTGGCATCAAAAGAAATAGGATACTCAGGAATTAACCAGGGAGGCAGAACACACAAAACTACAGAATACCACTTACAGAGGACATAAAAACACATCCCATATTCATGGATTAGAAGACACAATATTGTTAAAACATTAGTCCTATCCAAAGAGATTTACAGATTCAGTGCAATCCCTGTCAAAATTCCAATGATTTTTTCCCCCCAAAATAGGAAAGCCTATCCTGAAATTCATATGGAATCTTGGAACCCTGGATAACAAAAACAACCTTAAAACTGGATGACTCACACTTCTTGATTTCTAAACTTACTACAAAGCCACATAGTAAAAAGAGTGTGGTACTGGCATAAATACAGACATAGACCAGTGGAATAGAATAGAGAACCCAGAAATAAACCCTCACATGTCTCGTCAAATAAGTTTTGAAAAGCGTACTAAGACCATTCAGTGGGGAAGCGAGTCTTCAGCGAATGCTTCTGGGACAATTGGATATCCACATGCAAAAGAATGAACTTGGACCTTTACCTAACACCATATACAAACATTAAGTCAAACTGGATCAAAGACCTAAATGTAAGACATAAAACAATGAAATTCTTAGAAGACAACATAGGGCAAAAGCTTCACGACAGTGGTTTCAGCAGTGCTTTCCTGGATATGACACCAAAAGCATGGGCACCAAAGCAAAAGTAGACAAACTGGACTTACTGAGAAATAAATTTGTTACCTCAAACAGTATGTAACAGAGTGAAAAGGACAACCCAAAGAATGTGAGAAGATATTTGCAAATCATATATTTGATAAGGGATTAATATCCTGAATATATAGAGAACTTATACTAAAAGTCAACAAAAAGAATAGACAGCCTGTTTAAAAAATGTTCAAAGGACTTGAATAGACATTTCTCTAAAGAAGACATACTGTGGAGAGCAGTATGGAAGTTTCTCAAAAAATTAAAAATAGAATTACTATATGATCTAGCAGTACCACTTGTGGGTATGTATCCAAAATAATTGAAAGCAGGGTCTTGAAGAGAGATTTGTGCATCCATGTTCATAGCACCATTATTCACAATAGCCAGATGGTAGATAAATGTCCATCAGTGGATGAATTAGCAAGTTTTTATTCAGTGGAATATTATTCAGTCTTGGAAAGGAATTCTGGGCAGAAGATCTAAACAGACATTTCCCCAAAGAAGACATACAGATGACCAAGAGGCATGTGAAAAGATGTTCAATATTGCTCATTATTAAAGAAATGCAAATCAGAACTACAGTGAGATATCACTTCACACAAGCCAGAATGGCTGTCATCAAAAAATCCACGAACAATGAAGCTAGAGGTTGTGGAGGGAAGGGAACCCTCCTACACTGTTGGTAGGAATGTAAATTGGTGCAGCTGCTATGGAGAACAGTAAGGAGGTTCCTTAAAAAACTAAAAGTAGAACTACATGTGACCTAGCAGTCCCACTACTGGACACATACCATGAGAAAATAATTCAAAGACACATGCATCCCAGTGTTCATTGCAGCACTATTAACAATAGCCAGGACACAGAAGCAACCTAAATGTCCATCGACAGAGCAATGGATGAAGATGTGGCACATACACACAATGGAGTATTACTCAGCCATTAAAAAGAACGAAATGATGCCATTTGCAGCAACATGGGTGGACCTCGAGATTGTCTTACTGAGTGAAGTAAGACAAAGAGAAATCTTGCATGATATCCCTGATATATGTGATCCAAAAAGAAATGATATAAATGAACTTAGTTACAAAACAGAAACAGACTCACAGACTTAGAGAATGAACTTACGGTTGCTGGGAGGAAGGGATAGTTAAGGAGTTTGGGATGGACTTGTACACCCTGCTGTATTTAAAATGGGTAACCAATGAGGACATAACTGCATAGCACAAAGTACTCTGCTCAGTGGTATGTGGCAGCCTGGATGGGAGGGGAGTTTGGGGGAGCAAGAATGCATGTATATATATAGCTGAGTCCTTTTTCAGTTTACCTGAAACTATCATAGCATTGTTAATCGGCTGTACCTCAATGCAAAATAAAAAGTTTTTTTAAAAAAAGGAAAGGAACTCTGACACATAATTACAGCATGGATGAACCGTGAAGACATTATGCTAAGTGAGATAAGGCAGGCACAAAAAGATAATACTGTACAGTCTCATGTCATGTCAATGGATGTGAGTTTGAGCAAACTCCAGAGATAGTGAAGGACAGGTAAAGCCTGGCTTGCTGCACTCTGTGGGCTCACAAAGAGTCGGACATGACTGAGCGACTGAACTGAACTGTACAGTCTTACTTATATGATGTGTTTAGTCAAACTCATGAAAACAGAAGGTAGAATGGTGGTTGCTAGTGTTTGGGTGGAGGGGAAATGAGTTGTTTTTTAATGGGTGTAGAGTTTCAGAGTTCTTGAGATTGGTTGTACAGTAGTGAATATATTTAACACTACTAAACTGTACCCTTAAAAATGGGTAAGATGGTAAATTTTATGTGTATTTTCCCACAATTTAAAAAATCAGAATTAAAAAAGATCTGAAGGTGAGAATATAAATTTTCCAGAGTTTCTCACAGAGGATTTTTAATATTATCAAGAGCTTTGTAGATTTGCACACTGGTTCTTTTGTATGTTTAACTTCCTTTTAGAACTTATGACTTTTCCTTGGTATTGGAATACATCTCTTAATCATGTTTACTATGAATAAACTCTTTTCAGGATAGGGGTTGTGGGATGCTTATAAGTGGATCAAGTAAAAAGAAGAGAGATTTTTTTTTTCTTAGTTAATTGGCTAAAATCTCTTAGAGAGCTGGACAAACATCACGTAAGAGGAACGATTTATGGTAGAATTAGGTGGACAGTTTTATAAGCTAGAGGTAAAGCATGATGTATGTTAAACTTCTGGAGGGGAGAAAAAACTGCTAAGGAAAAAACAGTTGGTTGCTGCCCACTGTAATGTAGGGTGTAGCAGCAGCTCACAAGTGTGAGCAAACTCCTACCTGAATCGCCAGTTTTATGTATAGGTTAGAAGTCCAGCATGAAAAATTTTGTTTGTGTGTGGGTTCATGGTTTTAGAAATGTGTGTTTTGGGTATCAGTCATATTTGTTAATATATAGATTAAAATGAGGCTTTGTAAAAAACCCCCTAACATAATGCCTAATATAGTATAGCTATTTAGTAAATGCTAGTGCTCACCTTTGAATTTAATTTTTTTTCATGTGTTGTAAAAAGTGAATAAATTAACCAGAAGTTTTTCAAAAGTATATTGTAATCTCTTGAAACTCTAGATTGTAATTTATTGCTATAATTTATGTCATTATCCTGAGGCTCTATGGCATGCTTGTTGATACTGTTTTCTGATGACTGACTCTTCTGATTTTATTCTGGGGGCTCTTGTGGATTAGGAAGATACAGAGCGTGGATTCTAGAGTCAACTCTGGGAGGAGGAGTGACAGTGAGGTTTAAGAGAAGTGACTGGAGGTGGAGAATTAGCCTGCCATTGGCTAAAATGGGCTTTTAGAGCTATCGCATTTTTACTTTTCTTTCTAAAAGGCTGTGTTAATTGGTACCATGTAGACATTATATTAATTTTTAAAATACTACATTTTAATAAAAATTTAGACTTTTTATTTGTTTAAATAGATTAACAGAACTAACAGTGCTGCCAGAAGTCTCATAAGAAAAACTGTTTTTAAAGAAATAACAATTTCTTGACGTTTTCTTGTTAATTTTAGGTTAAGTCAGCAAACAAAGAAAACATGGTGTTTTGAAGTATGATTAAACTCCTGATGCTGCAGCAGAGGCTAAGAATATTAATGGCCAGATCTAGGTAAGTTGAAGTTTACTTTTTAAAAAATCATTAAGTCCACAAATTATAGTTTTTTGAACTGGAGATTTTAATAATGGTATTTTGAATGCAATTATTTTGCCTCCTGATACCACTTTGGGCTTCTCTGGTAGCTCAGATGGTAAAGAATCAGCCTGCAATGCAGAAGACCTGGGTTCAGTCCCTGGGTCAAGAAGATCCCCAGGAGAAAAGAATGGTAATTCACTCCCATTCTTCCCTGGAGAATGCCATGGGCAGAGGAGCCTGGTGGGCTACAATCCATGGGCTCGCAAAGAGTCAGACACAACTGAGTGATTAAAAAACTACGTTGTTACCTCCCAGACCTCAAAATAAGGACAGTTGACTTTAAGAAGACAGTATTTACTAATTTAAATGTCTGGCACAGTTGTTGCAATGTTGGTCTTCCCAAACAGAGGCTACCTTTAGAGGGAGTGTAGTACATCTATTTGTGTTTTTGCGGAGTTATAAACTTGAATGAGTTTATGAGATCATGTAGTTTCTCATCAAGTGTTTATAGTATTCATGCATATTAGTAGGTCTTAGGTAACTCAGATTGTCTCCAAGTATTTATGTGATTGTCATAGACGTAGACTGTCTAGTGTCTTGTTTTAACCCCTGCCTGGGAGTTTATGCTTCAGGAGGAGGAGTCAGAGACGTGGGTGAAAACTCTGCATTAAAAAAAAGTCTCCTTCTGTGTTGGAAGATTGACCAGAACGGCCTCAGACTCTCACTCATACTAAGCCTATTTTTCAACCATACTGAGGCCTCCTGTTCCTTTTTGCCTCCCTCTGTTTTCTCCTGTTTCATCAGCCCTCTTCTTTCTTTGCTTCTTTCCTGAGCAGACCTGTTGGCCCATCGCTTCAAACCCCTATATTGCCAATATCCTTTCATTTATTTGTCCTCTTGCCCTCTGACTCGGGTCAGTTGATCTGTCTACCCTCTGGACTGCTGAGCACAGCTAGAAAAATATATTATTTTTCTACTTATTCTCCAGCTTCTGCTCAGTCTCAGCATAGCCTGCTTAATAATCCTGCTGCTTTTCTTGTGTAGCTCCTCAGTGAAAAATCCTACCCTTCTCCTCAAGTCCCTCATTCTGCAAACTTGCCTTCTATTTTACAAAAGAAATGTAAGATGATGGATACTATCTGTTTCAGCTTCTCTGATATGTTCCACTCATCTTTCTTTTCTGCTATCTCTCCTCAGAGGGCTTCCTTGATGGCTCAGCTGGTAAAGAATCTGCCAGCAATGCAGGAGACCTGGGTTCAGTCCCTGAGTTGGGAAGATCCCCTGGAGGAGGGAACGGCTACCCACTCCAGTATTCTGGCCTGGGGAATTCCATGGACTGCGTAGTCCATGGGGTCATCAAGAGTTGGACATGACTGAGTGACTTTCATTTTCACATCTATTCAGATCACAAGGCATTCCTTCTCCTCTGGGCACGCTTTTGAGTCTGGGTCCCAGAACTCAGCTCTAGTCTCGTCTCCCTGCTTGTCTTGATCCGTCTTCTGGCTGTCTCTTTCCTTTGGTTTTTCCTATATTCTTTAAACTTTACTGACATACTGATTACAAATCTGCACAAACCTGTGTCATCTTAAAACAACAAATAACTCAAGAAGTGTATTTTCTTTTGAAACCATGTCCAACCACACCCTGTCACTTGAGGCTTTCCTTTCTCATTGTGTTCTTAAAAGAGCCTTTTCTGTTTTCTGGAGGACTACTCCTCATCTTCCATTTGCTCACGGCATAATGGCTTCTGCCTCTACCTAACACTCCATCATGGAGAGGACCCTCCTTCTTGACACTTTCTTTTCTTAGTTTGTACCATTCTGATTTTCTTCTCCTTCACTTGTTTTTCTCTAGTATTTACACATTTGTGTTCCCTAGAATTTCAGGTTCAGCAGACTGCTCTTCATCCTGTTCTTGAGCAGGATCTTCTGTTTTATAGTTTCAAATACCATGCGCCCCAATATTTTACCTCTTCCCTCAAGCCCATTCTGATGTACTTAACTCTATTACATGTCTCCTTTCGGTTGTTCTCTGGGAATCGCAGTTTAACATGTCTAAAACTGAACTAACCACCATCACTTCCTCTTGAAGCTCTGAAAAGATTTTTCCTATTTCAGGTAATGGAACCAGCACCGTTTATTTGCACTGAAAACTGCCTCTTACTTCCTGTATCCCTAGCTGGACACTCAGTGCTGCTGACTTGATTTCCTAAATATTTTTTAAATTCATCATTTTCATCTTTCCTACTGTTGCTGCTCCAGTTTTAAGTCTTTGGCATATTTCAGTTTTCAGTAGTCTCTAACTGGCTTACCCTTCCTCTGAGCCAAGGTAAAATTTTATCTAAAATGAAGTCCTGACCACCTCACTTTCTGCTTAAAATACTTAAGTGGCTTTCCATCTTGAGTAGGATGAAATTTTTACTCTTTGCAATGGCATATAAGGATTTCGTGTCACATGTTAGGCTTTTCATTAATTATGTTTGCATTGAACTGAAACACTCAATGTAGATAGAGTCCCCAAGTAGATTGTACCACCATTCATATATCCCTGACAGAATTAGAGGTGCTGCCTGAACAGGTAGCCTATGAAGATGTCAAGTGGAAGAATGGTTTTTCTACTCCTTTTTGGAAATAGTTGAAAACTATTCATTTGAGACTTTTTTATTTAAGCAAAAGCCACACTGTAGTAATCATTTAGCTCTTTGTTTTCTTGAGGAGTTAGTGGTGAGTATGGATAAGCAATTTCAAGAAGACTTTTGTATTTTTGTTTCTGTCATCTCTCTGCTTTAAAATTTTTTGAAAAATATTCTTTTGGCCTCCTCATAATTTATTAAACACTTACTAAATTTTTTTTTTTTTTTTGTACTGTGCTGTCTGGCATGTGGGATCTTTGTTCTCTAACTAAGGATTGAACCCATGCCCCCTGCAGTGGAAGTATGGCTGCCAGGGAAGTCCCAAACACTTAGTGATTTGATTTTTAAAAATTAAACTTTTATGAAATAATTATCTGCTATGTCAAACAGTATGCTTAGTGCCCTAGAAAATTCAGAAGACAAGGTTCCTCTCTTAATGGAGAACACAGTGATGTGGCTGGTGAGACAGCTAAACATTACAGTAGAGTATGATAAGTGCCATGGTGGAGTCATGTCCATCTGACTGCAGGGGCGGTGGGGACAGGTGGGCTTCAGGTTAGTTAGCTGGCATCCCAGACCCCTAGGTTGTTGTTCAGGATGTGTACTTTGGCTTCTGCTTGTATTTCAGCCTGCCCTGCACTCCAGTTGTACTGGATCCCTCACTTTATCCTGAGTATAGCACCACCTTTCAGGACGTTTATCTTTGCACCTACTTTTTTATCTAGTGCCTATTTCTGTGTTTTGCCTAGCACACTGTTTCTGCTCACCTTTTAAAGTACCAGCTCAAATGCTGCTTCCTTTCCTTCCTAATCCAGAAAGTTAGTTGCTTCTTTCTGTGTCCACAGAACTCTTCTTATAATCTAATATAAGGTTTATCATAATGCATTATCTGTTGACAGCTCTGTCTTTGCCTTTAGACTCATGACTCTTGAGAGGTACACGATTGACTGTCATCTTTACACCGTGATACTTAGCTGGCATATTAGTTACAAGATACCAAATATGAGTCTTTGTCTTTTTCCTTTATGTAACAAGATTTTTTATTTATGTCATCACACATTTTCCCTATATAAATTTATTAACTTTTAATTGAAGTATAGTTGATTTATAATGTTGTGTTAGTTTGTGGTGTACAGCAAAGTGACTCAGTTTATATATATGTAAATAGTATATAAATATTATTTATATATATATTCTTTTTCAGGTTCTTTTCTTTACTATAGGTTATTACAAGATAATGAATATAATTCTGTTCTATACAGTAGGACCTTGTTGTTGTTTTATCTATTAAACCTCCTCTAATTTATCCCTCCCTCCACCCGCTTTGCCCTTTGGTAACTGTAGGTTTCTTTTTCTATGTATGTGAGCCTGTTTCTGTTTTGTAAGTAAGTTCATTTGTGTCACATTTTAGTTTCCACATATAAGTGACATGTCACGTGTTATTTATCTTTCTCTGTCCGACTTACTTCACTTAGTAAGTAAGTGATCTCTAGGTCTATCCATGTTGCTGCAGATGGCCAGATTTCATTCTTTTTTATGGCTGAGTAGTATTCCATTGTACAATTCGGGAAACCTGGGTTTGATCCCTGGGTTGGGAACATTCCCTGGAGAAGGGAACGGCTACCCACTCAAGTATTCTGGCCTGGAGAATTCCATGGACTGTATAGTCCTTGGGGTCGCAGAGAGTTGGACACAACTGAGCACCTTTCACTTTAAGGTGTATATACCACATCTTGATCCATTCATCATTAAACAGACATTAAGCATGCTTCCATGTCTTGGCTGTTGTAAATAGTGCTGTTATGATTATTGGGGTGCATGTATCTTTTCAAATTGGAGTTTTCTCCATATATTTTTTCCCAGAAGTAGGATTGCTGGATCATATGGCAATTCTATTTTTCGTTTTGTGTGTGTGTGTGTGTGTGTTTTTTTAAAGAACTTCCATACTGTTTTTCATAGTGGCTTCTAACTTACATTCCCACCAACAGTGTAGTAGGATTCCCTTTTCTCCACACCGTCTTTTTAATGATGGCCATTCTGACTAGTGTGAGGACACCACAAAATATGAGTCTTAACTTTACTATTTTATTTATCACTTCTTTTGGTTTATACACTAGTTTACTTTTTTTAATTGGTTTAATCCTTATACCTGCCAACATTCTTTATCTTCCTTTAGTGCGGTTCATTTAACTTACAAGAGACTTAGAGTGTCTACTGTGTGCTAGTTATTATGTAAGGCACAGGGATAGCAGGAATGAATAAATTCCATCCTTACTGGAAAGGAGCTCAAAGTGGAGGGAAGAAGATTGATAAGTGAACAGTCCATCACAATTTCTACTAAGTAAACTGTGAAAGAGGCTGTGATACTGGGAAGCTCAGGATGCTTTGGGGATATAAGGGACATAAGGAATATAACTTGCCCAGTTGATTGGAGTCAGAAAAGGTTTCCTGAAGGCACTGTCTTCTGAGTTGAATCTTGAGGAAGGAGCAGCATGGAAAGGTGTGAGGAAACAAGACGCTCTAGGGAAACTGTTTGGTATGACTGGGTGCGGCTTGAAGCAGAGAGGAGTGAGAGGTTAGACTGAATTTGTAGACAAGGACCATAAGGTAAACGACTTTTTGAGCTTTTGCATTTTTTTTTTTCCTGAAGGTAGTAAAGATCTGCTGAAGAATTCTAGACAAGCTTTAATCAGTTTTGTATTTTTAATGTTTAGTAACTTCTTATGCTTCCTTCCCTTCCCCTTTTTTCAAATACTTTCACATCCATTCTGATTCTTTCCCTTGTTTGTAAGTGAAGTTTCCTTTGTTCACTTGGAGTGTTCTTGAACACTTAATATAACTATAACCACTTATCTCTTACCCTCTGTGGGAAAGGATTAGATAGACACATTTAGAGTTTTGCCAATATTCTCTGTTACTGTTTTTCTTTCTCTCTTAATGAACTATTCCAGATTTGTTTTTGTGTCTTATTAACCACTTTTGTCTGGAGGGATCCATAAAAAATATGACAGTGCATAGTATGAATCAAAATACTTGCCAAGCCAGAAGTCTGTCATCTTTTTGGAAATTTATTAATGAAAATAGACATGAAATCCTAGTAAGCCATAAAGGGTTAATTCCGTGAATGACTTAAGTATAATAGTGTTATGTATGAAACCTTAAATTGGTTTCTTTTAGATAGTTTTAAAATAGGCAGACTTTTGCAAACTAAATATGAGGCTTCTATGAAGTCTGCCTAACAAACTTATTCTTGTTGATGCTGAGTAAAATTCTCCAGCTAGTTGTGTGAAGTCTAGCTCTAGCCATTTACCTTCCTGGGCTTAATTTTCCTCATTAAAATAATACAGGACTATTAGGTGATTTCTAGAGTCTTTTTCTGTGTTGTGATTTGCATATCTTATATCTAATAATTTTTTGCAAATTATCTTTCATGTAGTGCTCACATGGTCTTCTGAAGAAGCCATGGGTAGCTGTTGTAGCTGTCCAGATAAAGACACTGTCCCAGATAACCATCGGAACAAGTTTAAGGTCAGTAAAAACTGGATGAGTTGTAGCTCTTGCTGCCTACCTGGATGCTCTTCTTTTACTTCACTTAACACATCTTCTTATTTCCTCACTAGTATCTTCAGAGTCTCTTTATTTTCCTTTTTGTCCATTCTTCCTTTTCTTGTTTTAACCAACAAGGACAACATTTTTTTATTGACTGTGAAATCCTCTTTTCCTTTGGTCTTCTGTGTCCAATTAGAACCACACAATTCTGATAATACTTTCGTTTTTTTCCCCCAACTTAGAAGACATGTACATTTATTACCTTCCTATATCATCAGTTGTGGATATGAGTGGCTAAATCTTGTATCTCCGTCAGGAAAACAACAGCACTATTGAGTGACTGTTACACCCCCTGGAGAACTCAATCTTTGGTCACAGTGATAAGAGCCCCTGGATTTGGTCCCATCAGCCCTCTTTGAAATGACCTGATAATATTGTCTTTAAAATGCCATTTTATAGGTGCCTCTTCAGTCCTGTCGCTAGTTCTCAGTCATTGTTTAATGCCTGGATAATTTCGTAACTGAACTCTACCTCCAGTCACCTCTGTGATCCATCCTGCAGTTGACATCAGATTTATCTTCCTCTTGCGTTATTCTAAAACTTCAGTGGTGTTCTGCTACTTAGACACTAAGTGCTCCATTCCTTACTCATCCACAGCTATTAATGCCTCTCATATTCTGACCTCAGTCTGCTATAAATCAGCCTCTGGATCACATAAACCTTGGTGTAAATCACAACCTTCTTGCTTCATAGCTCTGTGACCTTTGACAAGTTACATTGTCACCAAGTCTTTGTTCATTTGTATGCAATGAAGACAATAGTATTACCTGCAGTTTAAGATTGGCATTAAATGACAAAATACAAGTAAAGCACTTGGCCCAACCCAGGAGTATAGTAAATTCTCCCTAAGTGTTATCTGTTCTTTAAAGTCTCTGGCCATTTTCTGAAACTCAGTAGTGTAAGGCCTTCCCTGACAAGAACTCAGTGCCAGTCCTGTCTTGATCTGTCTGAGATGTACCTTGTCTCTGCTATAGCACTGTATCTTCAGGGTTGCGCCCCCTAAGTCCTGACCCACCAACTCACCCTCTCTATTTCCTTCTTGCCTGGGAAATCCCATGAACAGAGGACCCTGGTGGGCTATTAGTACTATCCATGGGGCTGCAAAGCGTTAGACACAACTTAGTGACAGAACATGCATGCGTGCAAACTTACTTATACCCAAAACCCAGCTCAAGTCCCTTTTCTTCATATGTGAAGGCTTCTCTAACAACCCTTGGCTATAGTTCCTGCATTCTGCAGGGTCTGTTGTACTCAGTTGTTAGGTTAGTTAAGCATTTACAATTCTGTGATGTTGACTTTGTGTATCTTACTTCCTCAGTGGGAATGTGAGTTCTTTGGAGTTATGAACCAGGTATTGCCCTGCTACATAATCCATGCCATACAAAAACATTGGTTGTTGAATGAAATAACAATAACTGAACCAGTCAGCAATAGTACATTTTCCTGAAATTAGTGAAATATGTGCATGACTGTCGAGAGGAGCATTAAGTTAGTACTAATTAAACTTTTTTTTTAGGTCATTAATGTGGATGATGATGGAAATGAGTTAGGTTCTGGCATAATGGAACTTACAGACACAGAACTGATTTTATACACTCGCAAACGTGACTCGGTAAAATGGCACTACCTCTGCCTCCGACGCTATGGTTATGATTCGAATCTCTTTTCTTTTGAAAGTGGTCGAAGGTGTCAAACTGGACAAGGTAGGTAGAGCCTTTATTTTTTCTCCAAACATCATCATATTTGAATATCATTCTGTAATTCAATTATTTTATATATGTTTAAATTACTGTTTTACTTTTATGCTGAATGAAAAAAAATCCTCAAGCGGATTATTTAAAAAGGAGATATAGTACACTATGTATTCACTTATCAAGCATTTATTAAGCATGTTTTCTATGTCTAGAATTTTGGCTCATATTAACTTTAAGATTTGAAGTAAGTAAATGAATTAGTCCCAGTAAATTGCTTCTGTCTGTCTTTACTGTTATAACACTTCTCTGGTGGCTCAGACGGTAAAGTTTCTGCTTATAATGTGGGAGATCTGGGTTCAATCCCTGGGTTGGGAAGTTCCTCTGGAGAAGGAAATGGCAACCCACTCCAGTATTCTTGCTTGGAAAATCCCATGGATGGATTTTCACATGGTAGGCTACAGTCCATGGGGTCACAAAGAGTTCGACACGACTGAACAACTTCACTTTCACTTCACTTTTACTGTTATAGGGCTTCCCTGGTGGCTCAGACAGGAAAGAATCTGCCTGCGATGCGGGAGACCTGAGTTTGATCCCTGGGTTGGGAAGATCCCCTGGAGGAGGGCATGGCAGCCCACTCCAGTATTCTTGCCTGGAAAATCCCATGGACCGAGGAGCCTGACAGCCTAGCCTAGTCCATGGGGTTGCAAAAGAGTCTGACATGACTGAGTGACTTTCACTTTTACTGTTACAACTTAGGGGAAAGAACTTAAACTTTGGAGTTAAGCAGAACATAGTTTTATTTTTTTGCTACCTACTTCTTGAAATTCCTTGGACAAGTTGGGGAACCTCTTGCATCAAATTCCTTCTGTATCAGAATGGAATGGTACCCAATAATTAAACAAGGTAACGATTGTAAACCACAGAGCAAGCGCCTATCAAATGGTGGATTCCTGTGGTAATGATAGGTTAGACTCCCCCTGCTGTTAGAAAGCAGACTAGAGCAAGTGTGCAAATCTTGTTTTTGCCTTCCTTATTTTGAGCCATCACCCATGGACAAATGAAAATTATTCTGTGAACTTTCTTTTGGGTTTGTGTTTTGAAACAGGGAATATAATTAATTTATCAAACATTTATTTGAAAGGCCTTTCTTGCTATTGGTACACAGAATGCTTCCTTTATAATTTTGTTCTTTGACAGGTGTTCCTTTGTCTTTTTTAGATGTCGTGACCATGTTTTTTTCTTCTGGTTTATATTTGTAGGAATCTTTGCCTTTAAGTGTGCTCGTGCAGAAGAATTATTTAATATGTTACAAGAGATTATGCAGAATAATAGTATAAATGTAGTGGAGGAACCCGTGGTTGAAAGGAATAACCATCAGACAGAATTGGAAGTCCCTAGGACACCTCGAACACCTACAAGTAAGTGTCATTTTCCCCTCTTCTATTATAAACTGTAGACTATGGATATTTAATCTATACCATGTTAGAAATTACCATTGGCTAACATAAATATAGTGGTTGTGAGTTTTGAAAAACTTTTAGCTATAATTGTAAACATTTTAAATATGAAAACACAAAGTGTTTCATATTATTTTAAATGTGAGTGGAAAGTTAAAAGTGGAGGGAGGTTCTGTTTTGCTCTAGTTTCTTATGTATCTTACCAGAAACACCTCCTTAAACCTCTCAGTTCTGATTGTATCCTCATTCATTTTCTTCTCTGTGCCCTACCCCTGCATTCTTTCTGAAACCAATAAACGCAAACTCAGCTCCAGGGTTTGCTGCTCAGAACTTACCCAATGGATATCCCCGATATCCCTCGTTCGGAGATGCTTCATCCCATCCTTCCAGCAGACATCCTTCCGTGGGAAGTGCCCGCCTGCCCTCAGTAGGTGAAGAATCTACGCATCCTTTGCTGGTGGCCGAGGAACAAGTAAGCATGTGCTGCTGTCCAGTGGCATTGTGTGGGGCTAGAGTATTATGCTAACACTTGAAGGTTTTAGTCAATTTGAATTTTAGTTGTCATTTTTGTATATGACCTTTGAAGTGAAGATTCAGAGGACAAAGCATATATTTGCTGACATATACCCAAATATGTATAGGTGTTGAAGGAAACTTAGCATTACAGTTAAGTTTGTGGGTCCACAGGAGAGGTGCATCTATAGATGAAGACGGACCAAACTAATGCTCAGTTCTCTTACAGTAACATCAAAGGAAAGCTTTTTATAGTACAGTTTTTGTAAATAGTGCACTACTAGCAGTAAGGCAGATTTTGTCAGTGTTTTTAACAGAGCACTTTAATATTCCCAACTAATCTGTTTTCATTTTAGGAATGATGTACCTGGTTGAACATTGTCTGTGTATTAATTAGCTGTACTTATCTTTTGTCAACAGTATAACTGTTTATCATTAAGAAATTTTCACTGTTTTAAAATACATTTCTTTGTATTTTTTACTTGTTAAATGAGTTCTTACTATAATTAAATATCCCTCTTTTTGAATTTTATTTTTTGTTTTTCAGATTTTATGTAAAGACTAATATATTATCTCCCCCAAATACCATGAGCTTTTCTAAATAGTGATAATTTCCTACTAGGTGGAACCTATTTTATATCTATATATCTTATAGAACTCTTATTAATCTAATAAGGTTTATCTCTTTATATAGTCAGATGATCTATAAATAATGATAAATTTCTCTCTTCCTTTTTAATAGTTGTTATTTCCTATTTCTAAATCAGGTTTTAATGCACTGATGAGAATTTCTAGAACATCAAAGTAATAATCCCTGTTTGTTCCTGACTTTTTATAGAATGCTTATCATGTTTCACCATCACATCTATTTTAAAGTAGTTATTCTTTTATCCAGCTAGGAAGACATTTCTACATTTCTCCCACCTCCTCCCAACCTTTTTATTAGTAAAAAACAGGTACAAAAGCTTTGAAGAATATAGAGAGAAAGTTAATTAATTGATATAGTCAGGCAGATTTTTTGTTCTTTTTTCTTTTCTTTTAACCAAGCTACTCACTTTTCCTGTTTTGTTTTAGGTACATACCTATGTCAACACTACAGGTGTGCAAGAAGAACGGAAAAACCGCACAAGTGTGCATGTCCCATTGGAGGCAAGAGTTTCTAATGCTGAAAGCAACACACCAAAAGAAGAGTCAAGTAATATTGAGGACAGGGACCCTCAGATTCTTCTTGAACCCGAAGGAGTCAAATTTGTCTTAGGACCAACACCAGTTCAAAAGCAATTAATGGAAAAAGAGAAACTGGAACAACTTGGAAGAGATCAAATCAGTGGAAGTGGTGCAAATAACACAGAATGGGACACTGGCTATGACAGTGATGAGCGAAGAGATGTGCCCTCTGTTAACAAACTGGTGTATGAAAATCTAAATGGCCTATCTCTCCCCAGTGCTTCAGGGTTCAGGAGAGGTCGTCTGCCGTCCACCAGTACCTCAGATACCCAGAATATCAACAACTCAGCTCAGAGAAGAACTGCATTGTTAAACTACGAAAATCTACCATCTTTGCCTCCTGTTTGGGAAGCCCGCAAGCTAAGTAGGGATGAAGATGACAACTTAGGACCAAAGACCCCATCTCTGAATGGCTACCATAATAATCTAGATCCAATGCATAACTATGTAAATACAGAGAATGTAACAGTGCCGGCGAGTGCTCACAAAATAGAGTATTCAAGGCGTCGGGACTGTACGCCGACAGTCTTTAACTTTGATATCAGACGCCCAAGTTTAGAACACAGGCAGCTCAATTACATACAGGTTGACTTGGAAGGTGGCAGTGACTCTGACAACCCTCAGACTCCAAAAACGCCTACCACTCCCCTTCCACAGACCCCTACCAGGCGCACAGAGCTGTATGCTGTGATAGACATCGAGAGAACTGCTGCTATGTCCAATTTGCAGAAAGCACTGCCGCGAGATGATGGTACATCTAGGAAAACTAGACACAATAGTACTGATCTGCCGATGTGAGCCCTGGAAAGCATTTACATTATTTGCACCTTTGTGAAGTTTTTTTTTAAAAAAATGAAGACGCAAGTGCTTCATTTTTATTTCTGAACACTAACTCCTTTTGTAGACTGATAGAAAAAATTTTTTCTGAATATTTCATGTGCTTCTTTAAAGGGAATTAATGTAGAGCAGGTACTCATAAAAGAACACTAATTTCATTATATACTACTCATTACTGTACAGCAGCATTCCCATTTTCACAGTGCCTATTTAAAATGAGAGTTGAAGTGAGTGACATGCTGGTCGATTTTTATCAAAATTCTGAACTCATGTATCATTCATGTGTAAGTCATGGTTGGCATTTAAAACAGAGCCTCTTGATAACATGCATTGCTAACAGATAACTGTAGCTTTGAAAGTACTATTTGTAGATTCACTATTCATGGTATGTGGCCTCCAGCATGTAACATCAGGAATCCTTTATTTCATTAATTGTAGGCTTTTTGACTTGAGCCAAAACATATGTAATGGAAATAGAAGTACCACACCTCCTACGTACCAGTCAGCTTTGCCTTCAGCATTTCTAGAAAGTTCTACATTCATGAACATGGTGTGCCGTTGATGTGTTGAAAGGCAAGAAAGAGATGAGATTTTCTGTTTCGTCATCTCATGATGTCATTTGAAGGGCATGCCCAAGTATCTTAATCAGAATTATAAACAGGCTCAAGAATCAGTCTCAGGTCACTTTATCCAAAAACATTTGAAAAATCTGAACCATGATCTCTTGAAAGTTTCTCTCCTACAGATTATTTACAGTAACATTGTCCTCTGGAGGCATTTGTGCCATTAGATTACCATTTACCTTCAGTTTTTCCTTTGGTGTTTGGGATGTCTAACTTTGTTGCTTCATGTCTTTTTCAATTTAAAATGTTTGAGTTTGTACATAGTTTTGAAATTGGTATATGTTCGTTGTTGTTTAGTTTGCATTTTTGCCCAATTGTGGTTTTGAAGGTTCATTTGGAACTTAACTGTTATTCTGTAACAGGGTTGCCCTTGTCCAGTATTTATTTATATGCTGTTTACTTTTCATGTTGATAAAAGCATTCTCTCAATTTTAAATTTCACTTGTGTCCATAGGTGATCTCTTAAGCAGCTGAGAAGAGAGGGGGAAAAAAAGGAAGTACTTTTAACATGCAAAGTTCCCTAAAGGTACTGTGTCTTCTCTGTGGGCACTCTCCAGCACTTTAGCAGTGATCCCCTCAGTCACAGGGCTGCAGTTACACTTCGCCCACTGATTGCTCCTCAGCTCTTCTGTCCTTTCACTCACAGCTGATCTTGGATTATCCCTTGATTTTAATAGAGTGTTAAGATTATTGCCAGCATAGCAGGTACAGTGGAAGTCTTATAGCAATGAGATTGTGTCATAATTTAGGATTGAAAATGAAGTTTATGTAAACTGATTATAGAGTCCATATGTCTAGCTCTTGGAAAGTCAAGAATTTTCCAGTTTCCCAAATCCTAGAGAAACAAGAGAAGGTAGAGTGGAAAGAAGGTTGGATAACCTTGCAAAATATGTCACTATTTCCTCTAAATAATGAGGAAGTTTCTGAGATTATGATCTGGATTTATCAGATGTAATTAAGGTTAATTTAGCATAAAAAAGTTTCAGTCATATAGCATCCAACCTGTCCCGTAAATGACCTAATTATAGGACAGTGGGTGGTGGGACCATTATAAAGAAAATAAATTATGAAAGGTGTCTTTATCATTTTCAGTGCCATTGGTTTATGTGCATAGCAGAATTTTTTTTTTCCTGTGAATTTGGTGCTTATTAAAGTGTTCACTGTTCTCTAAAAAGAGTACAGTGGTATAGGTGTGCAGCTTCCATTTTCATGTATTGTTCCATTTATGCTTTCTTCTGAGTAGATTGCTAATTGTGCCAAATTTATGTGATGATCTTTGTAACGTGGAATAAGAATTACGACGGAACCAGTGCATATGGTTTTCTCGGAAACAAGCAGTCAAGACCGAACGTTAACCTCCAAACGAAAGGGCTGACCTATTTACTTATTTTGGAGGTTGGGTACTTTTTTTTTCTTTCTTTCTCTCAGCCTTTTCATTTTTCCTTCCAGATTCTGATTACTTTTTATATTTTTTAAGCAACTATAATATAACCATTGCAGTTTATGCTTTAAATACTGTGTGCTTTAAAATTGAAAATGGGACCAGTTTGTCTGTTAAGAATTTGATTTTTAGGTACTACGAGTATTAGGGAAGATGTATACAACTGGTATTAATTTCTAGATATCTCTGGAAATCCCGTGTCCCTATTTAATAAAAAGTAATGTAGAACACTACTTGTCCTTTGCTGTAGTCTAGTAATGGGCATTAAGCTCTGTCCTGGAAGAATGTACCAATTACTTGGTACATTTTAGAATGAGATATTTTATTGGGATATAATTGTGGCCATATGTTTCAGATTTTCTGAGACAGACCTAGTTTTAGATATTCTGTTCTGTTGATAGATCATGTGATCCCACTTTCTGGCTTTGGAAATATAATCATTGATCATGTGTTTTCTCCCTAATGGAATCCTCTCTTATCTGTATGGATCATAGCAGCTTTTATCCCAGACCAGGGTTGGAAACTGATATGGGTATTACATGTGTTTTTTTCTCAGTGTATTTTATTTCCCAGGTTCATCTTCCTTTAAAAATGAAAATATGGTGCCTTCCCTCCCTCCAGGAAGATTGGCAAATAATTCCTTTAATTTACTGCTGCTGTGGAGTGATGAGACATGCACTTTACTTTTGAAGACTCAGCAAAAAGCTTTTCACTTCTCAGTATATCCAGAATAGATCACATTTGGGACTTAAGAAAATTTGCCAAGCAATCTTTGTTTTTATAGATATTAATGTTGACCCCACAGTTCAATGAGTCAAGCTAGTGTTTATCACACCCCCTCCCAAAATATCAGTGGCACAACATATAAAAATGTACCTCAATAATGTTCTATTAAAAATGGGACAGGGGCCTTATGTTTTCATAATTTCCCAATAATGTGCCACCATATTTTTGCCTCAAGGTAAAGGTTTTAGCAGGCTAAAAAATACATCCCATTTCCCCTTGTGCTGTTCCTAACCCATAATGTCCAAGTGTTTGTGCAATGTATAGTGTGTGTGTATAAATATATATGTATATTCACATATACATATATATATATGTATATCTCCTTGAAACAGACATACCATCAGAGACAACATTCAGAAGTAACTAATGTATTGGCATCTTTTTCTTATCTCTGATATGTGAGGTATATGGTACTAAATTACCTTTTCCCTGATGTTTGCCAAATTTGAATAAAGGCATTGGTACGAAATCACAGAATGTATAGAAAATGTTTTTGGCTTGAAAAACTAACAAATATTTTATGACCATACCATAATATACTCTGCCCAAACCAGCACCCTGTCTTTGCTCTTCTTTACATCCCTCTTCCCCATCCCTACTTCCTCGTTTTTTTGGTATAAAAAGTCTTTTGTAGCATCATTACAATTGCAATTCTATGACAATTGGATAATAACAGCATGGAAACGGACTGGTATTAATAGTACAGTAGTCACCAGTGTGCCACATTTGCATTAGTAAATGCAAAATATACATTTTATAAAGGACAAATTTTGTGTTATGTTTTTATTTTCATTACATTGTATAATATTGTAAGATTATTGTATGTCCTAATTTGCATTATAAATGTTTTTTTCCTACATAAAGGCATAAATATAGCAACTTTGTATAAAGGTAGCTTATTAGATTTTTGATTTTGTATTTTATAAAAAAAATTGTCTAACAGTGGGACTACCATTGCCAAATTGTACATGAAATATGAATTTTACCCCTTACGGTTAATTTCATTTCTAAACATTCCGTATTTCTCTAATAAGACATAAGTGATACTGTACTATGCATAAATGGTATTTTAATGCTGTTTCATATCAGCATTTTAAATTTTGGTTTGCATTTTTAATATTGGCAAAATTTACCACTGTTGATTAAACCTTGTTGTATATGTAACAACATCTTTTGCCCTCCCCACCCTTGTTCTCTATTTCTCCCTGTCAGTGCCAACTTCATACATTTTGTAGCATGGCAATAAAATATAACTTTTACACTGAGGCCAAGTGTGGCTTTTTGGAGGATATGGAGATGGGAGGATTGCCCTCTAGTTATGCTTTGTATATGACTTTCTGCCACATAAACCATGTTTCCAGGCATGAGGAAATTATCTCGTATATGATGTGAACATGCTTTTAAAGACAAGTGTGAATGTTGCTTTTAAGCTTAATTTTTGTCTTTAACTAATTTTTTATCTTTGGGAAAGTCAGAGTTCTGGAAGTACAATCAAGCCTTTATTAACTGGAGTACGTAAAGAATGAGCTAATAACTGAATTTAGTTCAACAAGGGCTAAGCAACACATTTTTTAAATCCTTATTTATTGTAGAGTATTAGTATACTGTCCTAAAAATTATATGTAAAATATGGTTTCATCTTAGATGATTTAGGATCTTGCAATGCCTTACTGTTGTCATTCTGGCATAAATTCCCATGACAAGGTACTCAAGTTGATACTGGAAGCTGAGCTTGACTATACAACTAACATTAAGCATTCATGAAAAACTGCTTTGTTTAATAAAATCTGATCAGAGTTCTTATGATTACTTTCCCCTTATTGCCGAAAGTAGATTGCAATAAAACCCCAATAAAAGTTTGGTTGGCTACCTGTTTAAAGTTTCACTGTATTTATACTTTACACGTTTCTTGAGACTTTATGATAAGAGGTTTTATTTCTTAGTCTCATATCACCACCTCCATTTTCAAAGTGAACATATCATGGGTCAAGGATTAGGTTTCAGAGTGAAATGAAATTTTGAGTATTTGCCAGACTCTCAAGAACTTTTATCTTCTTGGTCATTCAAACTAGTAGTTAGTTCTTAGGCTGGGGTTCCAAACCTGTTGTCACCTAGTGGCACTGCAAAGCCTATTTGGGTACAACTCAAGATGTAGATCATTTAAATAGTAAAGGGAATAGACATGTCCACAAATGATCAGGTGCTTACTATGTACCAGACACTGTGGAACACATAGATCGGTTTAAGATGTGACAGAGACCACATCTTAGGTATCTTGGGTATTCTCAGAAATTAAAAACTTTTGGGGATTATTTCTGTATTTTTCCTTTGAGTTCCTTTGAAGATAATAACTATTCACATGTTCTTGTTTAATGAATAAGCACAAACTAGGCCCTCTGTTAGTAATGAAGATAGTTAATTCTTGTTCTCAAAAGAATCTGTAGTTTAGAACAGCCATTCTAACTGGAGGCAGTGCCCTTCCTCTCCCTAGAGAAATAAACCCTAAGATATAAATTATATATAAAAGATTACAATCTCTCTGATACGTCTAGAATAATACTAGCTATATACCTTAGGAGAATTGAAAAAAAATATTCCAATTCTTAATTTGTGATAAAGGCATGTACAAAGGAAAGGCATCTAACTCAGCCTGAGAATGAAGGTTTTTAATTTTTAAGAAAATTTTGAAGAAGGTAATCCCTGAGGTGTTTGATGAGAGATTTTACAAATTAGGGCAGGGTGGAGAGGATATCTTGTGTGTGCATTAGTCGCTCAGTCGTGTCCGACTCTTTGCGACCCCATGGACTGCACAGCCCACCAGGGTCTTCTGTTCATGGGATTCTTCAGGCAAGGATACTGAAGTGGGTTGCCATTTCCTTCCCCAAGGATATCTTAGGGAGAAGAAATACCCAGTACAAAGGCACAGAAGTATAGAAAGATCACAGTGTTCAGTGATGGCAAAGATTCCATTTGCTTGGAGCATAGAGCGCAAAGGCAGGTTTGTGGGCATAGAGAAGGGAGAAATTAGAGACATCCCATAGATTTAGAACGCAAGAGTTTTTGTTTTACTTTAAGTCAAGTGAGAGAATTTGAAGGATTTTAAACATTGGAGAAACAACATTTTATAAAAATGACTCTTGACATCAACATGGAGGATACAGTAGAGGACATGACATTTTAATAATGGAGGGAGACTAAAATGGAGGTAAAACTGGATAAATGCTTTTTCAAAGGTATTTTTAAAGGAGTTTTGAGGTTATTTGCTGCTCTGCCACAAGCCACCTTAAAACTGAGTGGCTTAAAGCAACAAATCATGTTATTCTCACATTGCTATAGATCAGAGTAGGCAGGCATATGGAACCCACCCCAAATTACAAAACTAATATATGGAAGGGTTGAAACCCAAACCTATGCAGCCTGGTTCCTGAAACTTGAGTGTTCAGCCCCTGGAGGTACAGGGTGACACCAAATAACACAGTAAAGGAGGAAAAGTAAAAAACACGTGCACAGGAGAAAGGACAAATTGCTGGAAGTCCCCATGTAGGGGGCTGCTTCTGGCTGTCTCTGGCCTCCACTCCACAGGTGGCAAAGCCTGCCTCCTAGTCCCCATCCAAAAGCCCTGACTAAGTTTCTCCTCCCCAGTGCCCCCTCCAGAGGCCAGCAGGCAAGGAGCCCTGGGTTCTCCATCACCCATAGTCTCATGCTTGCCTGCCAGAGGACATCATAATCTGTATTTCCACATAATGTGGTTTTGCCCATAATAAAAACAGCTGTTTTCAATACTGTGCAGCTATCTTACCTTCCTGTAATTCTTCTCATTCCAGTGTGAGATTTGAAATCTTCTGGTTGAGGTGCATTCCCTGAAAGAAGAGCAAACTTTCAGACAAAGAACACAAACTCCTGGTTGATTTAAAATAATTTGTCCAATCTGAACATCCGTTTTCATGATGGACCTTGGAAAGAGTGTAAACTGGGGTAGCAGCCTTTTTCTGTAAAACATTACATAGTAAATGTTTTAGGCTTTATGGGCTACACAGTTTGTCACAACTACTCTTTCCATTGTATAACTGTTTTGTGTTGTTCAGTATAAAAATGAATTTGCTTGTGTTACAGCCAAGCTTTATGGACATCAAAATATAAATTTCATATAATTTTAATGCATCACAACAGTTTTTATGTTTCTAATAATTTAAAAATGTAAAAAACCATTCTTAACTCTCTGGTCATATAAAATCAGGTGGCAGGTTGGATCTGGCTCCCAATGGTTTCTCAATCCCTGGGGTAAACTAACCCTCTTAGCATGCATCTCAAAGGTACAAAAGATTAAAAATTGAAAGCAGCTATCAATGTTAACAATTACCAAAATACAAGAACTTGATAAGAGATCAGCCATAGGGAGAAAAAGGTATCAGATGCAAAGCCAAACATTATTTTTAAGCACAAAAACTTTGTTTTAAATATCCTAGGGGGTCAACTTAGAGAAAGTATAAAATTATTCTTAATAAATGGGAATATTTGGGATTGATTTTGCTCTCTACCAAGCCATTATGTAAAAGGATGTTAGTCATCTCTACAGCTGTGTGTTGTGTGGAGTGGGGAATGAGTGAAAGGCAAAACCTCCTGAAAGTGAGCAAGCAGGACAAAATAAATGTCTCCATCAGAGCTCACAAGACCTCGTCCCGGACCATCCAAATAAAAACAGCATTTGGACTTCCATGGTGATCCAGTGGTTAATCTGCCTGCCATTGCTGGGGACATGAGTTCGATTCCTAGTCCAGGAACATTTCACATGCTGGGGAGCAACTACTACTGAGCCAGTGAGTTCTATAGTCCATGCTCTGCAACAAGAGGAGCCATGGCAATGAGAAGCCTGTGTGCTGCAACTAGGGAGTAGTCCTTGCACACAGCAATGAAGACCCAGCGTGGCCAAAAGTAATTAGAAAAGAACAAACAGCATTTTATAAATTAATAAAAGAAATGTAGGTCTTCATCTTACTCAATAATGTTTAAAATAGCAATAAAATATTATTTAGAAAGATGATGGTAAATTTTTTAAAAACCTAAAGAAGTTGAAAGTGGTTGCTTCTGGGGAGAGGAATCAATGCTGATGATGAATTACATTTTTCCATTATTAGTTACAGAGCCTAAGCTTGCTCTGCTTGCAGGCCAGTGAATCTGGTAATGAGGCTGTTGGGGCAGGAATAATGACTTTAGTTGGAAAGCTAGCAGATCAAGAAGACAGATGAGTGTCTCAAAAAACCCATCTTCCCTGAGTCCAAATTCAGGCTTTTTTTAATACAGAGGAAGGGGAGGGGACGGTGTGTGCTGTGATGCCAGTGGCAGAGCAAGACCAGTTGCTCTAACAGCCCAGCCCCTGCCCTGCTCCGTTACAATTCCCTACTGTCAAATGTCCATTCCATAATCTTGTGTAGAAAAGGGGGCAATGATCTTTCTTGCTGCTTCCTGCCAAATGGGGGAGGTGAGGGGGTGATTGTGAAATGGAATTGATGAGTTTCAGGTTGGGAATATTCCTTAAAATTTTTAGTAAATGATACAATTCTTTTTCTGAAACTACAATTATTTGAATCTGATGAGATTCTTTCTACAATGAAAATTTTAAGTTCAGTCCTTACCCTTTTTGAAGAGCAACTTTAAATCTTCTAAGTGTTCACAAATCCACTGCTCTCAAGGTCTCTTAGGAGTTGGGTCATTTTCTGATGACAGTGGGGCTGCTTTAACCTGAGTGTGATGAGTTCACAGCTTTACTGCCGCTAACTTGACAGATGAGTGCCTGGTAGGTAAGATCACTTGTATTCAGTGATCTTATACAGTGGTATTCAGGCCCCTGTACTCTCCAGGTTTTAAGGAGGACTCGGTCTCCAGCCTAGAAAGGATGTAGGGCTATCGCAGCTGGATAGGCAGACCTGCTGGAAGCAAACTTATGAACAGTAGTACAGTGCCCAGCGTTTTAACATAATTGGCAACTGCTAGATCTTTCAAAGCATTTATAGATTCTCATGCCTGGGCAGACACCTGAAATGGCCTACTATACAATATTTCAAAGGGGCTTAATTTAAGCCTGCTTCTGGGAGCCGTTGTGATGCATATAAGGGCAACTGGCAAGGCTATATCCCAAGTTAAGTTGGTCTCAACATATTTTAGCAATGTTCCTTTTTAATGTATAATTCATTTTCTTGGGTTTTCCTATAAATTGTGGTCTCCAGGGTGAATGTAACTTCTAGTTAACTTGCAGTTCTTCAGACATCTATTTCTGCTTTATTGACTATGCCAAAGCTTTTGACTGTGTGGATCACAATAAATTGTGGAAAATTGACCTGCCTCTTGAGAAACCTGCATGCAGGTCAGGAAGCAACAGTTAGAACATGGAACAACAGACTGGTTCCAAATAGGAAAAGGAGTATGTCAAGGCTGTATATTGTCACCCTGCTTATTTAACTTATATGCAGAGTACATCATGAGAAACGCTGGGCTGGAAGAAGCACAAGCTGGAATCAAGATTGCCAGGAGAAATATCAATCACCTCAGATATGCAGATGACACCACCCTTATGGGCAGAAAGTGAAGAGGAACTAAAAAGCCATAACCCTACTTACTGAAAGACTGCCCCCCCCCCCCCCACCATGTGACTGAACTTTTCCCTTCTGTCTTTGCCACTCACCATCCCTCTTGGGCAGATATTTACATTCCTGAATAAGATGCTTTCTGGGGATGAGAGGAGGATGGTCATTGACACTAGGGAGGAAGCACACCAGCATCATCTAGCAGATTCCCAGATGTAACTGCAGAAAAGCAAATCTGGCAGCTCCTATTGCCGAGCCTGACTAGGATCCTAATGATGGAGATATGCAACCACACCTGCAGCATTGTAGGAAGTGTACCTTAGCGGGTCTTTGAAAGGGAGTACCTAGGCAAAGGAGCTTAAACAAAATTCAGGAGATACACCAAAAATCCAGTGAGGATCCATCCATGTTTTTTAGAAAGAATTTATCAAGCTTATAGACACTGAGGCAGAACCCAAGGGCCCCAGAAATAAGAGAATGCTAGATATGACATTTGTTGGGCAAAGCACCCCCGATATAAGAAGAAAACTACTGAAGTTAGATGGTACATTGGAATGAACCCTTCTTAATTGGTAGATGTTGCTTTTAAAGTGTTCAACAATAGGGCACAACAGCAGAAGCAAGAGAATGCAGGATGGAACGCTACTTTTTTGACAGCAGCATTGGATTCCTGGAAGGCCAGTAACCCAAAGAGAGGTGAGCCACCATCAGGGAAGAAACAGTGCACTTACTGTAAGGAGGAATAACATTGGGGAAAAGATTGCACCAGGCTAATAAGCAGGAAAACAATAAAAGAAACTGTGGGCTGATGGCATCGGTTTTATACAGCAAGCAACTTACAACTTACTATATGGAGCTTGTGTGTGCTCAGTTGCTCAGTCGTGTCCGACTCTTCGCGACCCCATGGACTGCCAGGCTCCTATGCCCATGGGATTTTCCAGGCAAGAATACTGGAGTGGGATGCCATTTCCTTTTCCAGGATAGCTTCTCGACCCAGGGATCGAACCCGCGACTCTTAGGTCTGTGGTCATTAGCAGGTGGGTTCTTTACCACTAGTGCCACCTGAGAAGCCCTTTCCCAAATGTGGATTCTTTCCTCCAACTGCCAAGCGCAGGGGCAGCTGGTAATACTTCAGGGAATTTTGAAGGTAAGATCCTCAGGAAGAGTGGTTCAGGAAGCTGCTAGGGCTTAACCTAAAAATTCCCAAACTGGAGCCAGCTGACAACAACAAAGGTTCCTGACTGGCACTGCCAAAATTTACCAAGACCAGGTTTACTCTGTTTGCTGCTGCTGCTGCTGCTGCTAAGTCGCTTCAGTCGTGTCCGACTCTGTACGACCTCATAGATGGCAGCCCACCAGGCTCCCCCGTCCCTGGGATTCTCCAGGCAAGAACACTGGAGTGGCTGTTTGCTGCACAACAGGCCAATAAGTCAGGAGATGAGTTGTTCAGGCAAAGAATAATGAATTTAATTGGGAAGCTAGCAGACCAAGAAGATGACAGACTAGTGTCTCAAAAGACCATCTTCCCTCAGTCCTAATTCAGGTTCCATTTATACAGAGGATGAGGGGAGAGAGAGAGAGAGACCTATGGTAACAGCCACATGCCTGTCTGGCCCCTATTACATTAATATATATCGCTTTAAATTCTGTATATGCAGTACTTTAAGGCAACATTTTTTTAAAGGCTAAATTTAGAAGAAAACCTGCGAGAAAAAACTCCGTTGCTATGGCAACAGCCCACAGCGCAACTTCTTTTCTCTTTGCGGGTTCTACTCTCAAACCTCTGGGCCGCAGGCAAGATGTCCAGCCCTCCCCTTCCTGTTTTTCAGTAGGTGCCAAAGCAGAAAGCAAGGCCTTAGTCAAGGCCCCGCCTCTCCAGTGTGACGGGCAGGCTTTCCGACCCTCAAAATGCTGCCCCCTCCCATCCCCCGTGAGGGCGGTGCCCTGACGTGAAGCGCGGCTGTCGAGGCTCCGCCCCTTGCGGCAGAGCGTGTGGCGTCACTTCCGCCCTCTCGTCCCTCCGGTCGCGGGCGCGAGCTGTGAGGGGATAACGTGTGTGCCTAACTCCTCGGAACCATGGTGAGTCTCGCCCCATAGTCCCTGCCCGAGACCTCCCGTCCCCCGCCGCCCTCTGCTGTCCCCCGCCGCCCTCTGCTGTCCTCCGCCGTCCGCTGCCCCATCTGTATCCCAGCATCGCTGTGCCTGTACCCCGGGTCCGCTGCACATGGCGCAGGCCGCGGCGTGTGGTCTGCGCCGGGCCCGCGGGTGAGGCCCTCCCTGTGAGCCAGAAGGAAGGGTGGGCCTGAAGGCTGGCATTTGTTCTGACTCGGTCTCTGGATAGGCCCAGAACCTCGAAACCTAGGACTAACCCTAAGCTAAGAAATTTCTAGTGCACCGGGCGGGTCATCGCGCTGGGCCCCTCCCTCCCTCTCAGGGCGGAGCCTGGAGCGGCCCGAAGGTGGTGATGGAAGCCAGGCTGTCGCGTTCCCTCCCCCTCCTGGCGGCATCCTTATTTTTAGTTTAAAATCATTTTTGCGGTCTTTGGTCCTGCCATACTTAGAGTCCGTGTCTTCGGTGTAGAATTTTTTTCGCGGAGCGCTTAAGATATCCAAAAAAGGAATGTCACCTAAGTCGCTCCCTTCGCTTTAAATAAATGACTGCCTAATCATGGAGTGCTTCATTTGTTTAAAAAGGAACATTTCTTCTTTAAATTCATGTTCTTTTAGGTATCTACTTCTAAGTCTAGTGAAACTCATCTAAGTATGTATGTTAAAGAATACTGGTATTCAGACTGATTCTTGGTTTTCAATTTTAGGCGTCCCTTTCCCTTGCACCTGTTAATATCTTCAAGGCTGGAGCTGATGAAGAGAGAGCAGAGACAGCTCGCCTGGTAAGCCTTTTCCTCGTTCTTACAAAGATAGAAGAGTGCTTTTTTGTTTGTTTTACGATTTTAAGACTGAAGTTTATTTTGGTCATCTCTGATTTTTATTCCAGTCTTCTTTTATTGGTGCCATTGCTATTGGAGACTTGGTAAAGAGCACGTTGGGACCCAAGGGCATGGTAAGAAAAACAGGGAATTTTAGTATTTTACTGTCGTTATAGAGCCCTTGGGAATACAAAAACTTGTGGGTGCTTTTTCATATTTAAAACTTAACTGTTAATTATAAAAATTCAGACATAGGTACATTCTCCTTACTGAAAATCAAGACCGTACCCCTAGGACTAAGGTCTCCTTCTGATCACTATCCCCAATACCACTCCCTTCCCCAGTGATAACCACTTATATCCTTTGGATATAAATCTAACGGCTGTCTTTATGTGGATGTACAGGTATCTTATGAATTATAAGACATTTGTTTATATATTCTTTTCATGACGATGTTTTGTCTCGTCAAAGATAGGATTGATGTGTACTTTTTCTGTAGCTTCTGTTTTTTTAGTTTTTTTTTCAGTATAACTAGATATACTCCCTCTGCTCTGTCAAATACTTTTCTGCATCTTGCTTATTTTATCATTTGTATTTATTATTGTATTGTGAGGTACACTTAGTTTTTCTCTTACAGTATTCAAACAGCCTTGTTAATGTCTCGCTCTTCTAGTGTCTCTAGGACTGGAGAAGGGTAGGACATCAAGGTTTGCTTTGGGAGCGGGTATATACAGTGAAACAGTTTGGAGTCTGCCATATAACCCTTCAGAGTATTTACACATTAGCAATCTGAGGTTACTGATTAATCCATGCATCATTCCAGATGTACTTCTGTCTTAACCTGAAGCAAATATGTTCCTTTCAGGACAAAATATTGTTAAGCAGTGGACGAGATGCATCTCTTATGGTAACCAATGATGGTGCAACTATTTTAAAAAACATTGGTGTGGACAACCCAGCTGCTAAAGTTCTAGTTGGTGAGTCTTAGGACAGCATTTGTTAGCATTTGGAAACAGTTTTTAAACAGACTGTGTTGACTGACTGTCCTTTTGATTAATCGATGTCTACTTTTTTACTGATAATTATCATTATTAAAATACAAACTCCTAGATGTGGTACATATACATGATGGAATATTACTCAACCGTAAAAAAGAATGAAATAATGCCATTTGCAGCAACATGGATGAACCTAGAGCTTATCAAACTATGTGAAGTAGGTTAGAGAAGGACAAATACCATATGATATCATTTATTTGTGGATTATGACAGAAATGAACATATTTATGAAATAAGAACAGACTTAGATACACAGACAAACTTGTGGTTGCCAGGAGAGAAGGGAGAGGTGAAAGAAGGAAGGATTGGGAGTTTGAGATTAGCAGATGCAAACTATATTGTATGTAGAATGGATAAACAACAAAGCCCTAATATATAGCCCAGGGAACTGTATTCAGTATCCTGTGATAAGCTGTAACTGAAAATAATATGAAAAAGAATATGTGTACAACTGAATCACTTTGTTGTATAATAAAAATTAACATTTTAAGTCAACTATACTTGAGCAAAATTTTTTAAATAGAGTCTTGGAGTGTGATGTACTTACTGATGGTGAAACTACTGTATTTCAGACTGAAGAGTTCCAAAGAATTTGTTAGGTGAGGACACCTAGATAAGTAAGATTTAGACTGGTAGTGAGTATGTTTGGAGAATTAGATGAGGTACCAAGAAGTATTAATAATTTCAAAAGCAGAATCACATATAAGTGAGTTATTAACTAGCTTTTTCCTGGTAGATATGTCAAGGGTTCAAGATGATGAAGTTGGTGATGGCACTACATCTGTTACTGTTCTCGCAGCAGAATTGCTAAGGGTAAGAATATCTGAGTAACTTCATCTCGCTGGATATTTTTTCCTACTCTGGTATTGAGTGTCATAAGTAATCAGATTCTTTCTTATTACAAATTTGCTATTGATGTGTGTTTCCACTATTTATTAATAGGAAGCAGAATCCTTAATTGCAAAAAAGATTCATCCACAGACCATTATTGCGGGTTGGAGAGAAGCCACAAAGGCAGCAAGACAGGCTCTATTGAATTCTGCAGTCGACCATGGGTTGGTATACCACAGTACTACTGTATTAAACATTTAATATTCTTTTCAAAATATACTTAGTTCAGGAAGTCTAGAGAGCAGTGGAAAGCACACAGGGACATGGTTCTGTTACCTCATCCTGCCTCAACAGCAACCAGAAAAGCCCCACATTACCTGCCAGAGGTAGTCCCTAAGTTAAAATTTGGGGTTCTGGCTTTTTGCATATATAATCACAATAAAGTAGTATTATATAGAAGATTTTTTAGCCTCTTTAACCTAGTTGAATAGCAAGCACAATTTTTAGGTGTTGGTGTACTTTATTAATTTTAGTAGAGGTATATGCATTTGATTATGTTACTGCTGTAATTCACTTATCTGTAATTGGAGATTTTGAGTTTTGACAATTTTTTATTTTATAATGTTGTGACAAAGTCGTTACTTAAAAAAGTAGTATAATTTCTGGGTCCTTTGTTTACCTTACAAGTAGTTCTCTAGAAAAAGATCGTTAATTTACAGATCCACTGGCTGTGTAACTGTCTCTTTCCCCGTGTTCTTGAAATTTTTGTTTGCTTGTGTCTCTGCTTCGGTAGCTTGCCAGCTTGGTGGGGAAAATAGTATTAGTTTGTTTGTATTTCTTGATTACTGATAAGGTTTAATTTTTTTCTATGACTAAAGAACCCTGACTGGTTGAGGTAACAGTATCTATTGGCAAACACTATTTGGATAAGTTTTGGAAACGTAAAGCAAAGTTGATAACTTTGGAGAAGCATTTTAAGACCTGACGTGAATTTTTTTGCTTGGTTTTTTTTTGGTTTGTATTTTAGTTCTGATGAAGTTAAGTTCCGTCAAGATTTAATGAACATTGCAGGAACAACACTTTCCTCAAAACTTCTTACTCATCATAAAGACCACTTTACTAAGTTAGCTGTGGAAGCTGTTCTCAGACTAAAAGGCTCTGGTAACCTGGAGGCAATTCATGTTATCAAAAAGCTAGGAGGAAGTCTGGCAGATTCCTATTTAGATGAAGGTATGTATATATTGTATATGGGAAAAGATGTGTTGACTAGATGTTGAAAGCTAAATACTGAGTGAATCCTTATTTATTTAGTCAGGACTAGTGACACTTTACAAAGCGAGAAAACTTGACTTTAAGGGAACAAATCATGTTGCAATGATTTTTGTCATCTTAATCCACTTGTTATATTGACAGTGTACTTGACCTACTCATACTATCCCAGCATTTCTTTGATAACCTCTAGGTTTTAGTTTATACTATGAAGTAAGTTACAGTTTCTAATAAAGAGACTTAGTTTTCTTCTACTTAAAGTCAGCTATTGTCAAATGGTATTTTTTATGGGATTGAAAGTGTTCTCTAGGAAGGGTCTGGGTAGGTCATGTTGGTTGACAGATGTTGAAGACACAGTTTCTGGTGTTCTTGAGGAGTGATAAATGTCTTAGTATTTTTATGCTATGTCCTTAATAATAGTATGTTTTCTTCTTACAGTATGTTCACAGTACATTTACTTCACAAAGGGACCTGTAGACAGTGTAGGCATTCTATAGAGAAGGGGGGAAAAAAGGAATAAATTATGTTTTATAGTTTCTGCTTTACTAGTCAGTGATTTGGAGTCGGGGTTAGTTGCAGAAATTCATGTTGTCTCTCTTTCACAGGTGTAACAATTCTGAAAATACTTTAGGTTGAATTTATAGGCAAGGGCTGTATAGCATTTCTAATCGAGTTTGGTGGTAGAGAAAGAATTAAGGCAAGAATAGTGACCATTGAATGTCTACTCTGTGCCAGGCATTCTACTGGAATTGTACTCAAAATCTCATTTCTTTATCATGATGTTGATCCATTGAATGAGAATTAAGTTCAGCTGAATATAGCAGAAAACCCAAGGTGTGATAAATGAGTTAAAAGATAAAAGATGTATCTAAAGGAAGCAGTTAAACACAAGTATTTTCAATTCGTATGAATACAGTTAACACAGTATTCAATTCGTATGATCATTTTGGGCCCCTTGGCTACTAATGACATCTCTGCTACTGTTGATATTCCTGTTTATAGATGAGTAGTTAGGGTTGGAAATTTGGTCCAAGCTTGTATACATAGCCCATAAGCAGCATGAGCATGAGGGGGACAGGTTTGTCTGACTGCTTTCCATGGTGTTTCATGTTAATCACAGCCTCAGTTTTTTAAAAAGTTCAGTAGTCTCTATCTGAATCTTAAGAGCTTGTTTTGTGTTGGTTTTAAGCTAATGAAAGTGGATTAATAAGTTTGCATTGCAACTCACACACCTGCAAACATAATATGTATCTGAGATAAAAGATTCAAAAATAACTTTTTTTTAATTAGCTCATTTTTATTGAAGTATATAAGTTGTACAAAAAAATGGTCTGTTTACTTTTCATATTTCTACTGTGCCTCATATTTTCTTTTTTGCATGTTATTTTTTAAATAATCTGCTAAGTTAATTTTTATGGTCACTGGTGTGGAATGCAATTTAGGTTCTAGGAGCTTGATGAATTAGACTAGAAATGGCGTTCTTTGAAAGAGTAATTTGATAAAGCATATTACTTTAAAAGATTCATTGATACAGCCTTGAAGTATTTAATAAAATTCTGTTTTAACAGGCTTTCTGTTGGATAAAAAAATTGGTGTAAATCAACCAAAACGAATTGAAAATGCTAAAATTCTTATTGCAAATACTGGTATGGATACAGACAAAATTAAGGTATATTAACTACATTTCCTGGATTTCTGATTGTTAGCTGCTGTAAACTTGGGTTGGGAATCAGTTGTACTTGATATATATGTGTGTGTGTGTGTGTGTGTGTGTGTGTGTGTGTGTGTGTGTGTGAGAATATATATGAGTGTGTATTTATATTGTATGTGTGCGTTCACAGTGCACACAGTTTTGTTGTATTTACATTAAAAAGTTTTAAGTATGCTGTGAAACTTAAGGAAAGTGATGCTATTTTTTATGCTTTCCTTTGTTTTAGATATTTGGTTCCCGGGTGAGAGTTGATTCTACAGCAAAGGTTGCTGAAATAGAACACGCAGAAAAGGAAAAAATGAAGGAGAAAGTTGAACGTATTCTTAAGCATGGGATAAATTGCTTTATTAACAGGTGTGTTTGTATTTGCTAACATTATAATGATCCAAGAAAGGGCCTTGTTTTTCTGGAATGATTTAGAAAAATTCTTATAGAATTTAGTTGTTTATTATTTAGGAAGTGGTTTTTTCCCCAAAATATAAGTAAGATTGTACAGCAAGGCAGTTGCCTTACTAAATCATTTAATATGCTTTATGAAACCTTTTCTCTATCAATGATAGCAGTTTTCTGATTTGCATTTCTTTGATTGCTGGCAAGGTAAAAATGTTTTCATGTTTTTCTTAATCTGATGTATTTTATCTTGTGAAGTAACAATTTTGAACAATGTTTTTTCATATTTTTATTTATAGGCAACTAATTTATAATTATCCTGAACAACTCTTTGGTGCTGCTGGTGTTATGGCTATTGAGCATGCAGATTTTGTAGGCGTGGAACGCCTCGCTCTTGTCACAGGTATGGAAAAAAGACATTAACTTCTAACAAATAATCACTCTTGGATTTATTGAGAATTAGTGTATGTAACTCATTTCTAAAAGTAAAAAGAAAGTACTTCGTACCTGAAAAGGGTACCTTAAAGTGCCCTTATGGTCCCTAGAATCTAAACAGCTATTCACAATCTTTGATATCTTTAGTCACATTCATTTTTAACATATCAAATGCCAGCTTCACTGTAGGTTTAGATTTATTTTTGCTGTGTTGTTTTAAAGGTACTATATCTTTTTCTCACAAACACTCAGGACCGCTATTCTAAACATAGTCTAGATAAACTGAAGCTTAAAAAAAGGAGTCTTGAGTTTTAGTTTATTCATTTAATTCTAATGCTAAGTGAGTAGTATTCACTTTGTGCCTGGTGTGGTACTCCCTGTTCACTCTATGTGCCTGGTGAATAGTACTCTATTGAACATTTAACTATATGCCAGACAGTGGGTCAAATACTTAAACATTGTTTTTGTTAACTTTTTTAAATTTATGAAAGTAATAAATGTTGAATAAGTGTGAAACAGTCCAGGAGTGTATGATGAAAAGTTGGTTTACTCCAGTATCGTTCAATACGGGTATGGGTTTTATAGTCACAGTGTAGACTAAAAAGTGCATTTACAGATATATCTACATCAAAATGACATACAGTGCAGTTACTCACTTTTTTAGTGGTGGTAACTGCTAAGTAGCCCTTGAAAACTAAGTATAACAACATTTATCCTGTTTCAAGAGCTTGACAATGTATAGGTTGGAAAGTTGGTTTGTGATCTGGCAGTGAGAATTCCACGAATGGGGTTTAGATGTAAAGCCACAAGGAACACCACATTCAGTTTGGAACTGCTATTTGTATTAGACGAAATTATACTAAGTAGATGGTAGGATTGGACTTACTTCAAAATAACGTCTTAAGCCATTTTCAATAATTTGAGAAGCATAGTCTTCTGACCTAAAAAGAGACGTTTTACTTGGAGGTGGGTTTACTTCCTTTAGAAGTTATTGCATATTTGATACTTAGGTGATAAATCTTATGATGTTCATTTTATTTAATTACTTCCTTAATGCAGCAAAATTAAAGATATAAGAAATGTGAATGATAGCACATTCATGGTATAAGTTATTATCACAAGGACTTGATAATGTGAAATTGCCACATACATTCAGAAGATTTACTGCTTCAAGCACACCAGCTGTTTGGCTGTGAATTAGACTCCATGGTGGCTCCCATCCTTAGTAAACTCATCTGTTGTCAAGATGTGTGAAATTGGGTCTTGCAAATGGACTTTAAATATTTTGTAAGCAGGTGTACATGAGTGAGTGAGTGTAGGATCAGTGAAAATTCTCATAAGCCAAATTGGTCTCAGTTGGGGCATATGATATCCCAAACATCTATTGTGTCTCACGTTCCAGAACTGTCTCTGGAATTTGCCAACCAAAAATAAGAGCTTCAGCTATACAAGTGAGTATAAATTAGTAGAGTTGGGAAGACCAGAGTCCTTTTTATAAAGTTAATTGTACAGTAGAAATAAAGCATGAATTATTTAGCCAATTTATCGGTAAGGTGTAGGAAAAGGGGTTGGGTTGATGATTGAGGGTATCTTATTAAGAGAGAGAGTAAAGAGCTAGAGAAAGGGGTTTTGTTTGATTTATTTATTTTATTGGCTACCTCACGCAGCAAGTGAAATCTTAGTTCCCAGACCGTGAATCGAACCCATGCCCCCTCAAGTGGAAGCAGAGTCTTCATTACTGGATCACCAGGGAAGTCTGAGAAAAGGATTTTAAAATGGAAGCCTAACTTTGTCTTAATTAAGAACCAGGAAAGGAAATGTTTATAGCATGGAAGGTGGAGGGAAGATAGGAATAAAGGGAAGACCTAAGGAAGAAAATGAATTTGCTTTTTTGCCTTCTCATTAAGTTTGCTCTGGGAAATCCTCAGTATACATTTCCCCCTTCTCTAGGCCTTATATTACAGGAGCTTTCTGACACTTCAGTTATTGTAATAATTCACAGATACCAAGTGCTCACTATTTGAAGCAGTTCCTAATGTCAGTGCACCTGTTGATATAATAAGATTAGCCAAATATTTTCATGTTTGGTGATACTAGATCATAGAATACTAGTCTTCTAGACTGAATTCAGAAGAAAGTCTGAATTTGTTGATAAATTCAGCCTTAAAGGTAAATGTCAAAATCTCAGTTAAGGTGGAATTATATAACATGCATAGAGGAAGCCAGATTGCTTGTATTTGAATTTCAGTTTCATATTTGTTTGAACTATGTAACCTTAGATGAAAACGAAACATTTCCTTGCCTCAGTTTTACCATTTCTAAATGGAGTGATAAATGAAACCTGTCTTCTTATGGTTGTTGTGAAGATTAAATAATTTAGTTTGTATAAAGTGCTTCAGAGTGCTTGGCATATAGTAAGCAGTCAACTTAATATGTTTTCTGTTCATTTTTGCTTGTAAGAAAGCGGAAATTTCAAACCTATTGTGCATTTAATTAATGAATATTTTTGTTCATAGGTGGTGAAATTGCCTCTACCTTTGACCATCCAGAACTAGTGAAGCTTGGAAGTTGCAAACTTATTGAGGAGGTCATGATTGGAGAAGACAAACTCATTCACTTTTCTGGGGTAGCCCTTGGTGAGTGCTTATGTAGATTCTGGTTTAGGTTCCTAAACCTTTTGTTTAGGCTCTGTTGTTTAGGTTCCTAAACCTTTTAGGCTCTGTTGGTTTAGGTTCCTAAACCTTTTGTTTAGGCTCTGTTGAAGTGAAAGAAAGTTACTACAGTTACTAGAATATATGTCTTAATTCTTAAAAAACATGGTGTATGCTAATTTCAGTGTCTTGAGGGCAGCCTGTTAACCTTGTCTTTGTGAGCAATGCATATTCAATGTAATTGTTTCAGATAATTTAGAACTGCTAGGAATGTGGATTGTTAGCAAAGAGAATGTGCAGCAATAAAAGACATATCAGCTTTCAAAACCACATAATATAACCTAAATAATAGAAGGCAAATTTTTATGTTTTACAGCTTGAGTTCGTTGTGACATGAGAACATTATTTTCTTTTTAATTTTAGGTGAGGCTTGCACCATTGTTCTGCGTGGTGCCACTCAGCAAATTTTAGATGAAGCAGAAAGATCTTTGCATGATGCTCTTTGTGTTCTTGCCCAGACTGTGAAAGATTCTAGAACAGTTTATGGAGGAGGTAAGCATTTGAAAAATATTGAAAATATTTTATTTATTGAAGTGTAGTAGTGGCTTTTGACTTTTAATGCTTCTTACTTCGTACTGCCTGTGCACTTAATTTTTAATAGATCTTGAAGTCTTATTTAGTGTCTTGGAGGCAACTGAGTGTAATGATTTATGTTCTTGGAATTTTAATCTGTAGGCTGTTCTGAGATGCTGATGGCTCATGCCGTGACACAGCTTGCCAGTAGAACACCAGGCAAAGAAGCTGTTGCAATGGAGTCTTACGCTAAAGCACTGAGAATGGTAAGTTAATGAAAAAGGGAGCCCTGAATTTATACATTCTTTTATCTTGGACAGAAAATGTTTCCTTTTTTGGCTTTAAGAAAAGAATGGTTTACACTGCTTAAATTCGATTTTGGAGTTTATAAACCTCTTCATGAGCAGTAATTAAGAGGAAACAGATTTTACATTATTTCTAAATGTACAGTTTTAGAAAGCTTTTCTTCTAGTTGGTAAATGAACTCTGTTGGTAGAGTAGATAGTTAACCATGTCCTCTTCACTTTGTAGTTGCCAACCATCATAGCTGACAATGCGGGCTATGACAGTGCAGACCTGGTGGCACAGCTCCGAGCTGCCCATAGTGAAGGCAAAACAACTGCTGGACTGGGTAAGAAAGTGATTGGCATCTTGTGGGAGTTCTTAAGAGTAGCTCTTTACCAAGTTCTTTTTTTTAATGTGAATTTTCATAACAACCATGTAAAAGATTCCTATGACCCTTGCCTTCATAACCATTATGTTGTTATTTAGTTGCTATGTTGTATCTGACTCATTTTGACCCTATGGACTGTAGCTCATTAGGCTCCTCTGTCCATGGGATTTCCTAAGCAAGAAGACTGGAGTGGGTTGCCATTCTCTTCTTCAGGGGATCTTCCAACCCTTGGATCAAACCCATGTCTCCTGCATTGGCAGGCAAATTCTTTACTACTGAGCCACCAGGGGGAAAGTGGCCTAAAAAAGACTTACTTCAGATTGAAAATTTTCCCAATAAAATGGTCTAGGACGTAAAAGGAATATTTTTAAGGGTAGGTAATCCTGGCACTGGACAAAAGAGAGTTAATGAATAACGATCTTACAGAAGATGAAGGGGGAGTCTAATAAGAAAAATAGATGATTTAAATTCTCCTTCAGTTCTTTAGATTCCATGATGTAGTCGTGATGAACAAATTTTCTTCAGTTTTATAGGTGATGTGTTGCATATAAATTTTCTATTATTTGACATAGTTACCCTTCATTAATACAGATAATCAGTAGTTGATCTTTTAATTTTCTAAAAGGTTTTCCTTGAGTGATAATCTGATGAGAATACTCTAATTAAATTGAATAGTTGGCTTTGTAATTATATATTTTTTTATAAGTCAGGTTTAATTTTATTAATGTGTTCTGTTATTAGATATGTTTTGATACTTTAGTTAAGACTAGTTGTTTATCTAGTGAATATTTCTCAGATATGAAGGAAGGTACCATTGGAGATATGTCGGTACTGGGTATAACAGAAAGTTTCCAGGTGAAGCGACAAGTTCTTTTAAGTGCAGCTGAAGCAGCAGAGGTGATTCTGCGTGTGGACAACATCATCAAGGCAGCACCAAGGTATTGTAACACTTTAAAAACCATCTCTTAGGAAAAATTAACATGGAAACAACAGCTGTATTTTTGTTAATTGTAGTTGATGGGAAGTGGAGCCATTTTGTCTAGATAGCAGTATTTTGCCAGTTACTTAAAATACGTGGTCACAACTCTTAGATTTAAACCAGAAAAGCTTAGTGGGGAGAAGGATATGGGTAACACAGGGTAGCCCTCAAGATTGAAAGGGCACAAAAGAGTAGGCTTCGGAAAGTCTAAAACCAGAGAGCATATAGGTAGGGAGGTAGTAGTAAGAAATGATGTCTGTTTACCAGGATGAGTTGGCTCCAGTCATTTTATGTCTGGGTATACTTTTCTATATATATAGAAAAGTATTTCTATATATTTCATATATTTCTATATATATGTATATATTCTTCAGCACATAATGTGCAGAGTTCCTTACATGTTCCTATTCCAATTCAGTCTGACTGGAATGTGTCCTATTCCAGTTCATGTCTGACTCTTTGCGACCCCATGGACTGCAGCATGCCAGGCTTCCCTGTCCCGGAGCTTGCTCAAACTTAGGTCTGTCGAGTTGGTGATGCCGTCCAACCATCTTTTCCTCTGTCGTCCCCTTCTCCTGGCTTCAGTCTTTCCCAGCATCAGGGTCTTTTTCAATGAGTCAGTTCTTCACGTCACGTGGCCAAAGTATTGGAGTTTTCAGCTTCAGCATCAGTCCTTCTGATGAATATTCAGGATTGATTTCCTTTAGGATTGACTGGTTTGATCTTGCAGTCCAAAGGACTCTGAAAAGTCATCTCCAATACCACAGTTCTATCATCAATTCTTCCGCACTCAGATTTCTTTAAAGTCCAACTCTCACATACATACATGACTACTGGAAAAACCGTAGCTTTGACTAGATGGACCTTTGTCAGCCAAGTAATGTCTCTTTTTTAAGATGCTGTCTAGATTGGTCATAGCTTTTCTTCCAAGGAGCAAGCATCTTAGCAAGCATCTTTTAATTTCATGGCTGCAGTCACCATCTGCAGTGATTTTGGAACCCAAGAAAATAAGTCTGTCACTGTTTCCATTATTTCCCCGTCCTATTCCAGTACCATTTTTTTGGCCATTACTTACGAGATTGTAGTTCCCCAGTCGGGGATTGAACCCGAGCCTCCTGCAGTGGAAATGCAGAGTCTTAACCACTGGACTGCCAGGGAAATCCCTCCAGCAGCTTTTCTCAGATGAAACTCATTCACGCAAAAATGACTAGGTGGCCAGAAAAATCTTAGCATTTGAAGATTCAGTTAATAATTTTAATTAAATTAACTGCTTGTAGCTAGTTAGTTACCAAAACCATTAATTTTTATTAGTGGGAAGTTCAGGGATATGGGAGGGGATGGTGGCTTGGACCGGCAGATAGAGGTGAAGGTGGTAAGGAGGGATTGATAATAAATCTATTTTAGGTGGTAGAGTCAGCAGGATTTGATGATGGGTTGGATATAAGGTCTGTGAGAAAAGGGAATTGATAATTCAAGGGTGGGTTTTTGAGGGGGCAGTCTTAAAGATTTTTATTCAAAGCTCCTTAATAATTGCCACATTTCTCCAATACATTAAGCATATTCCCACTTCATGGGAAGTGGGGGGAAATTCTAAATTTTGTCAGAAATATCTCAGTTATGTTTTAACATGACAGTATTAAACATTTTTAGTTCAGAAATAAAACATGTAAATTCCCAGCAACTAAAATAACAGTAACAAAACAATACTGGGCCACGTCATTCAAGGTTTTTGTTGTGGAAAATAGAAGTTTCTCTTAACTGAGGTGGAGGAAGGCTTTGGGAGGAAAGATGGGGGTTGTCAGCTTTGGACATTTGAGATAGTAATCTTTGAGAAAGCGATTAGTTGGATCATTGAGCCTGTAATTTAGGGAAGAAATTCAACTATCGTTAAAGTTTTAGGAGTTGTCAGCCTGTATGTGGTAGTATAGAAGGTCACACTACTAATTGAGTTCCCAAAAGCGTGAATGTATCTAGAGAAGGGAAAGGGTTTTTTGTTTTTTTTTAAAGGACTGAATGCTTGAAATTCCAGTAATAAGTTTGAATTAGAACAGCCGTCAAGAGTCAGTAAGAAGGATTTTATTAAACTGGATAATGGATACATGAGGATTCATTGTACAGTCTCTACTTTTATATACTTTTGAAGTTTCCCATAATTCAAAAGTCTAAGGTTGGGTTGGGGGAGTGCCCCTGAGGTAGGAGGAATGTGTGTAGCAGCCAGGTAATGTATTTGGGGAGGAGGAGTGATCAGCTCCCAAGATGATGCAAATAGGTCAAGTAAGGACTGAAAATTGATCTTAAAAATTGGATTTAGCATCGAGGTTGTTGGTGTTCTTAATGGGCAGTTTCAGTGGAATAGAGAGGGCAAAAGCTTGAAGTAAATTCGATAGAGTCTGGGGAAAGAGGAATTGTATGTAGTCTGCTTTTTCAGGGAATGTTACTGTGAATGAGAGCAGAGAAGTGGGATGGTAGCTAGAGGAGGTGTGGTCATTTCTGTGAAAATTGAGTGTGTTCATCTGGGAGCAGTTTCATCAAGAGGAAGTGATGGATGCAGAAGAGGGGCGCAGTCCGCCAGCAGCTGCTGTTGGACCTAGGGAACAAGAGGAGGAACGGGAGGAAGTAGGAATGTTACTAGGAAATGATGTCCCACGTGGACGAAGTTCTTCGTGCCCCTGCAGCACTCCTTCCATTGGATTTCTCCTATGAATGGCAGCTGTCCTCTTTCTGTTAGAGGAAGGAAAGAGTAGAAAAGAGTGATTTGGATGTGGACAGAAAAGCTAAAATGATACTCAGATCTCCCACTGTGGTGAGTGGAAAGGACTGGGCTACAAAATCTAGATTCTCTCTTCTTCTAGCATTGGGAGAATAGGGTAATGAGGAGCACTCATTTTGAAATGGAAAGTTAACGAGGGAAGGAAAAGTTGACAAAATTTTCTTGGAAGCAGTGCCAACAAAGATGGGTAAATACTGCTACATTTTTTGTTGTCTTCAAGTAGAATGATAGCAAGGCAAAACAGTTACATAGGTAAAATTTTCTGACTTGGGGGCAAGGTCGCATAGCTGCCTCAGAAGTTTTTGTAATAACTTGGCTCCCTTAACCACATTTGAAATACAAACTATAGTACCTTGTTTGAGCTGGTATCACTGTTTTTGAAGTTCAAGTGTCTTAAAAATATTAGACAGTCTGAGTAATTTGCAGTAAAGAAATATGAATTTTTTAAAACTTGGTTGTGCTTCCCAAACATACTGGACTGTGGACTTCTCTTCATACTCATTATTAATCTCCAGGGAGTGTTTAGTGACAGATGCTTGACAACTTTTTCTTTATTGACATCCTTTGGTCATACTCCCATAAATTGGAAGGTTTATCTCTATATGATCCTAATATGTTTTAGTCTGGATCTGTTTTTATGCTTTTTCGCTTCTCTTAACTGTTGTGCTTGCCTCATGAAGTAGTGTTTCCACAGTCAGGAAGTAAGAAAATTTCACTAGTACCCCTACCATGCCCCCTTCCTGATTCACTGTATGGTTACCAGAGAATAAAAATTTAACATTAAAGATGTGGGAGGTACTGTTGACATACTTGAGTGAATTACCCAAGTCCATCACCAACTTTTTGTTTTCATTCATTTAGAATAGTGACCCAGAAGTTTTAATTTAGAAACCCCAAAGACTTGTCATTTTACAACTTCTGACTGAGAGAACCATCTTTGACTCATTTCGTAAAATTAACTAGCATAAGCTAAAAACATGAACTAACCATTTTCTGGAAAGTATATATTTGGTAAGTAGGTTGTTTGGGTGAGAAGCTGAGAACTGCTGAGTACCTACCTGCAACCCGCACACTGCAGATTTTTCCTGTTCTCTTAACAATACAATAATTAAGGGATGTTAACTGTGAGATAGAAACATCCTTTTTACACATTTAAAATTGGTTTTAATAAAAGTAGTACTCTAGCTGCGTTTGTATTTAATATAGACCTTCGGTTACAGTCATGCTTTTCATTTTCACTATTGCCCTATTTTAATTCTTACAGGAAGCGTGTCCCTGATCACCACCCCTGTTAAGCATTCCCGTATGCTGTTGAGCTCTGGACCAGTTCATAGTAAAGTTGTGTTTGAAAGACTTTGACTTCCTGAAAGAAGAATATAGAATTGAAGTTTATCTGTGGCTGTTATGTCCTTAAATTTGGACATTTAACTGACCTTCTATTTTAACATGGGTCTAATTTATTTGCTGTTTCATTTCTATAAAATTCAGTTGATTTAAGAGTTCATTCCTCATACTGTGCATCAAAATAAAAATTTGAACAATTACTTAGTTCTTAACTGACTTAGTGATTTGTACCTGGTTTACTCTAAATGGGAGTGAATTATTATATTTGGAGTGTAGAGTTGTTCTAGTTTAATTAATGATTGATATTACATATTTATGAAAAAATTATTTTGATTAATGTAAGGCCAAGTGAGACATTATAAACTTTATCATTTGATTCTTAATCATACATTTTCCAGTTGACCATTTTGTTTTGTGAAAGAAACATATAGTACTCTTAATTTTGTGTAGTCTACATACTCTCTCAAACACAGGAAAAAATTTATGGTGGTTTCTGTTACTTCAAGTGTGAAAGAGTTACATTTTAAATGTTGGCTGCTGCAAGCTTCTTCAAATTACATCTGGTAATTTTATAGGGCGTGGATATGGCTAGCATATCCATGTGTCCGCATTGTTGATTGTTTTGCTAGGGTTTCTTGGGTGGTTTTTTTTTTTTGGTAAATGCATTCTAGATAGATTGTAAGTATGTGCTGAATTTGATGGTTTAAAGGTGAATTTAGATTTGGAGGTTAATTCAGCAAAGTGTGCAAGAAATTAAATAAGAGCCCAGTAGTGGTCTTACATTGGGTACCTCTGCTAGAATTCTGGAGAGATGTTTTACTCACATAGAGCATCAAAGGGTTTTCAGAGAAATACTGATAAACCAGCCTGTTTTGTTCTTGTCCAAAAGTTTATCTCAGCATTTTAGCACTACTTTGTAGAAGCTATTACAACTGGAAAATTTTGGTTTTTATTGTGATACTAGCTTATATCCTCCAAAATTCACATAAAGGAGACACTTCTGAGATCATCAAAGAGATTTATACAGGTTTTTACTTTTTCATTTTTAGAAACAATAGTACATTTGCTGTGTCATTTTTAAAATACATTGTCACACATCATAACATCATTTTTCATCCCACAACTCAGATAGGTGGAGCAGTTGAACATATCATGGCCTAGAAAATGTGCAGAGGTTTCCATGCGAGAGGTAGGTGGATAAACATTTATCCTGAGGGACCAGGTAGCTTGGAGTAGGATTTTAATCTACACTGTATTTTGGCTCATTTTTTCCAAAGGTCCTAAAAAGACAGTAAGTGTTAAGAGGTAGAAATATAAGAGCTTAATTGTATATTCAAGAATACACCCATGTTTCTTTCCCTCTTTGATTCATATCCTTTGAAGACCTTACAGATTTTTTCATCATTGGCCTAGAACATCCCAAGTTCATGAATTACGAAGTTTTTAAGTTTCAGAGGTAAAGTACCAATTTAGGCCCCTCTAATTCCTGTAAGAGTTTTAGGATAGAGTTTCTTTTAACTCAGAAACAATTATGGAAACAGTTTTTCAGTTTTCACAAGACTTTTGTGACATGGAGATTTTTGGAATGTATGTTAATACTAACTGCATAGAAATTAAGTGCTTAGGATTTTAAAGTCCATTTTAGTAGCCTTCTGTTTTTCTTTGAAGAAGAATACTATTTGTGCTGGGTATTTTACTCTTCTCAAGTCAGAATCCATTCTTTGCCTGCTTGGAGGCCATGGGGCTTATTACCCTTGCAGACTGCCTTACAACTCCCTGTAGTCTGGTCTTATATGGCTTAATTCAGGAGGCACTGGTGGGGAATGGGAGTTGGTATTTTCTTCCTGTTTTTGCTCTTTTTCTCTGGAATTGGTTGCAACCCTGGAGACCTGCCACTATATAGCTTACTGGGCAGCTCCTCTTTTCGTGGCTCTCAGCTCTTCCTGCATTTTGGTAACATATCTGTTCCCTGTTCATTGGGCCATATGGGTGGGGACAGCTGCTGCTGTTACTTAATGCTGAATACAATTACTTGTGTTACCCTAACATGCATTTTCTTGTCAGGACTCTGAGGCGTAAAAGTCAATAGAATACTTTGTATAAAATCCTTTACTGAAGTCTGCCTTGTTTTGTGCCTACTCTAGTGTTTTAGAACACCATTAAAACAGAAATGTAAAGAGCACTTCACCTTTTAATCATAGTATTATTATAGAACATTTTTTGATTATCAGTATGAATAAAGATTTCACATTTTAAAAATTTGAGCAGTACATATAACACCTTTCAAAGAAGTATTGACAAAACTAAGTGAATTAACTTACACAGGACCCTGAGGATAGTGCTTTGTAAGTGTCCGTGTGTTTCCCTGTCCTGTGGCCTAGGTGCGTGGTAAAATCTCCAAAATTCAGTGATAGAACTACTAAGCACTGGGTTCAAAGACAAGTATCACCTGCTTCGTGTTCTCAGAAGTGGATGGACCAGAAGGGAGGGGAAAGCACCCTTTAAAATAGCATTTTAAAATAGCATTAGTATTCTTTCTAAGGTAGTGAGATTACAGGGGGTGTGTGTGTGTATTTTTTTTTTTTTACAGTGATAAAAGACAGTAAATTGTCTAGCAGACACATACCCATGTCTTCAGTCTCATGTCTTTTGCTCTCATGATAGGAATGGGATTAGTGCGAAGGGAAAGTCTCACATTTTCATGTATTTTAATGATTTTGCAAATTATAGAATAACAGCAGGGTATATTCATTTAGAATCTTAAAAAAATGAATCCTTGGTAATTATACCTGTGTTTTCATATGTAGGTAAGGCAGAAGTGTTTGATCACATTGCAGTAGTATTTCGTATATTCAAGACCAGAGATACTGTTCGTTGAAAATTTACTGAGAAAGTTTTTTGTTGTTGTTTTGCTATTTATGGTTTATTCCTTTAAACACGGAGTTACACTGGTTGTAGGGTAAAAGTGTCGTGCGGCCACGATATGACAGTAAAACAGCATATTAAGTAAACATTAGCCATAACCTGCCACACACTGTTCAGTGTACTTCGCACACAGTAATTTGTTTAAACTTGACAGTGCCCCAAGAGGCAGAAACTTACCATTTTACTGACTAGAAAACAGGCCCACAGAGAAGTAAGTGACCAGTAAATGACCAAAGTAGGATTTGATCTCAGGTAGTTTGAAGGGACATGCTCTTAACCATATTACAACTTGTGGCTTCCTTATTAGGAGAGGGAGTGAGTGAGTGAGTGAAAGTCTCTCAGTCATGTCTGACTCTTTGCAACCCTATAGGCCATACAGTCCATGGAATTCTCCAGGTCAGAATACTGGAGTGGGTAGCCTTTCCCTTCTCCATGGGATCTTCCAACCCAGGGATTGAACCCAGGTCTTGCATTGCAGGCAGATTCTTGATGTCTGAGCCACCAGGGAAGCCCCTAGGAGGGGGTAGAGAAGGTCAAAAGAAAGTCATAGCTATTATTAAGGATGAGCTGTGATGCCGCTCAGAAGGCAGTCTTCCTGGCAGAACGTTTCTAGTATCAGCTGAGTATAGTTTAATTGCAGTCATTAGGAATGAGTAAATAGACTAAATTCTAGCTTTCTAGTAGAAATGTGGACTCATTGCTAAAGGGGTTAAGTATTTGACGGTTTAGTGATTAAAAGGATGCTTTGGCCATCTAATCAATGGGTTGCAGATACTCTACAGACTGGAAGGTGGTGATAGGAAGAGATTATGTGAAACCATGAAACTTCCTCAGGTTTAGCAAGAAAAATTTGTGGAAGGAAAACAGGAAAATAGTCTGTCTAATGTCGTTTTAGAACTGAACTTTGCTGGGTTAAGATGCTTTTATGGAGAGCGTACTTTTTAAAAGCTAACGTTTTCAATGTGTTTTAGTTAAGATGACACTTTCCTGAAAGAGTTCAAGGGCAAAAGGGATTGTGTTATTAAACTACCCATTGACAGCAGTTTCTGTAAAGTTGACATATTCATGGGGAGAAGAAAAGGTCATAATTAACATATTAATACTTCAAAGAAATAGCAGCTTGAATACCTAGGTTTATACATGGACCACCAAAAGATTCTATACAAAAACGAATCAGGGAAGGCAGAGATGCTGAGGCTGAAGACGCAGACATTTCCTATGTGTACACTACAACCTGCAATTCCAGTTTCCAAATGCTTTTTTCAAGCGAACAGATTTTTCGCAACTTTTTACCTAATATGATTCTGGAAATGCGGTCCCTGCATGCAAAGGGATTTAATTCAACCCTGGTTCTTTACTGTTAAGTAAACAGTAGGATTCTGTTCCACTGGGGCAACCAGTTACACCTTGGCTTGATTTTAATAAGACCACCCTGCCAAAGAGGTTCTATTTTCTAGATGACTTTCAGCATTGCCAATGACAGTAAACAGGTGGGAGTGGACCTTTGGTCAAATCTTTACAAGGAAAATGAGTGAAATCAGCATGAACCACAGTCAAGTTCAAAATGACAGCTGGGAAAAAGAAAAAGTTACAGCTGGACTCTACCAGGAGGCATTCTCCAGCAGGGGTGTCAGCAGCCACTGAATTGCAGGGGGAAAGCTTCATCTCCAGCCTTTGCAACAATAAAGAGTTTCTGTGAATCCGACTAGGTAGGCATGTCATAAGTAACCTGAATATTTTAACATGAATATTTTCATGCCATTTATGGTCATTCATAATATGAAAATACACCCGGCAGAGGACTGGAGACAGGCCACCTGAATTGTTAGATGAGTCCTGTAACTTACACCTGATTTGAGAAGCGCGTGAGCCTCATGACCAGCCAGTTCTAGAGACTCGGGGAGGCCATAGTGTCCCAGCCTTTCTTTCCAGTGTTTGAAAATACCTGTTTGGAGAGGCTGATTTTCTTGCAAAGAAGTTGTCATGCTACCTATAGCACACAGTTCCCTTTGGGAGAGATGTTCTTGGCCAAGAGTATTTTCTACTTATGGGTTAGGCATTCCATCTGATGCTGTTCCATTTGCCGCTGGCAGAGATTCCCCACATGGCCCAGAGCAATCCTCTGCACTCTAATGGAGCGATCTCCAGAAGATGCTGGAGTTGTCCTTGGCTTTGACCTGCAACTGAAGCTTCTCAGGAGTTGGTAGGAGGAAGTGGAGGCAAGGCAGGTAGCTGTGCCTCCTGGCTTTCCTCCCTGGCCAACGCATAGCGTCTGGCTTTTCTAGGGTCAGGCTCTGGAGTCTCCTCTGCCCATCTTCCCACTCGACGCACCCCTTTGGCCACCTTGGGTGCATTCCTGCAAGGATTGTGGTCATAGATGACCAGCTTCAGGCTTGACAGGTGGGCCAGGCTGGGGAAGTAGCGGATGCTGTTCCGATCCACATCGATTATCTCCAGGAAAGGCATGTGAAGCAGCACAGGGGGGAAGTCTGTCAGCAGGTTACCTGAGAGCCAGATGGTCCTCAGCTCCCGGAGGCGCTGGAGCTGGCCTGGCAGCAGACGCAGGGCGTTGGAGCCAGCGTGCAACGTCTTAAGGAGACTCAGCTCACAGACCACCTCCGGCAACTTGGTGAGATAATTGGCCTCAACCCACAGGGTCCGGAGGTTCTGGAGCAGGCTCAGCTCCCTGGGGAGGTCACAGAGTTTGTTGTTGCCCAGGTAGAGGATGCAGAGCTGTTTCAAGGTACACACCACCTGTGGCAGAGCCTTGAAGTTGTTGAAATCCAGGGCCAGAATCTGCAGGTTCTGCAGCTGGCCCAGCTCTGGAGGCAGGCTGTTGAGGCGGTTGTCGCTCAGGTAGAGCTTGACCAGCTCCTGGAAGGAGCACACATGCACTGGGAAGCGGCGGAGCTGGCTCCCACTCAGATCCACCATCCTGTCCAGCGGCATCTCCCGGAGGTCTCTGGCCACGTAGTTCTGGCAGCGGTCAGCAGGGATGAAGGCCACAAAGGCTCTGATGGTGTTCCCCATGGCAAGCCGCAGCCCACCAACCACGGGGCTGCTGCTTCTGCTCTGAGGCCTGCCTTCCCCCTCATTATAACCTGGGGATTGCATGACAAAAGCCAGTCACTTCAACAGAGAAAAGTGCTCCTGATAGCAACTTGAGTGTCCGGTGACAGCCAGGGTCCTGGAGGCGGGGTCTCACACACTTGCTTTCCGTTGTATAAACCCCAATCCTCTTTACGTTTGTTGTTTGTTTCAAACTGAAAATAGCTTCACTGTTTTTTCTAATGATAAAACATTGGGACATTACATAAAGGTGTAAAAGAAGAAAGTAAAAAACACGCAGTCACACCCACCAGAGATAAATACTGTAAACATTTTAGCAGATGTGCTCCAGCCTTCTTGCTATAAGTAATTTGTTTTAAAAAATTTCATATACTATTTAGGAGTCATTTTTTATCATAAAATATGGACATATTTTTATGTTTACAGGTATCCATGCAATTATTTTAAACACCTGTAAATCATTCCATTATGTGGATGCACTGTTATCAAAACAAGTTTCTTGTTGGGCATCTTGGTTGCTTACAACGTGTCACTATTATATATATATCCTTGTACATACAGTGCGAGCAGTTATCCACTAATTTCTTTAGGAAATGTCCTTAGAAGTGTCACTGGGTCAAAGATATGTATCCTTTAGAGGCTCTTCATTGGTGCATCTGGACTAGTGTATACACTCCACAGGTGTCCATTTTCTTACTCTTCTTTCTTTGTTGTCCAGTTGCTGTGTTGTGTCTGACTCTTCTGTTACTTTATGGACTATAGCACGTCAGGCTCCTCTGTCCATGGGATTTCCCAGGTAAGAATACTGGAGTGGGTTGCCATAGTTTTCCACACTTAAACAATTTATCTTTGACAAAAGACAAATAGAAAAACAGCAGAAAGAGAAGAACCAGGCTTCTAAAGCTTAAATAAATGAGGATGTATTCCAGCAGTGCACCTGTATCTGATGTGGCTCATCAAAGGTTTGAGCTTCCTTCCATCGAATGAAGTTGTGGAAAATAGTTGTCCACTTGGGACATTTCCTAGCACTAGTCTAGGGCAGTTAGGCTAATTTTGGCCAATGGAATGACCAGAAGTGATATATTTCTAGGCCTGGTTCATTTAAAACAAACCTCAACTTTCTCTGTACTCTTTCTGCATCTAACACCCAGGGTGACCCTAGAAGCCACCAAGTATGTGGGGTTCATACGTTAAAGTTCTGGGTGTCCTGGATCTCTGCCTCCCGCATACACTTCCACCAGTGCATTTAGGTAAATGAGAAACTTTCAATTACGTTAGGGCATCAAGAGCTAGGGGCTTATCTCTTACATTATCCTAATGAATAGAGCAATCTATAAATCTATATATACTGATGTGCAAAGATATTTAGGATAAATAAAGGCAAAAAAACCTTCAGAAGTTTTTTTTTTACCATCCCATCTTACCAAAAAATATGCATATATTCTTGTTTATGCACAAAAGTATCTGTAAGACATAACAGTGATTACCTCTAGGGAATCTGAAGCTTTGGGGTGATAGGAATGCTGACTCTTCCATTTACACCCTCTTGTACTGTTTGATTTTTTAAAAACTACATACATCTACTACTACCAAAAACTGTATTATTCCGAAAGAAATGGATTGCTTCCATTTCCAAGAGAAATGAGTTGTTTCCATTTATAAGAGCCTGCTTGCTCTCTATAGAGTGTTAGGGTTTGTGGGAAGACCTGACACACCATTTTACTTCCTCCATGGGCTTCCCAGCTGGCTCAGTGGTAAAGAATCCACCTGCCAATTCAGGAGACGTGGGTTCAATTCCTGGGTTGGGAAGATCTGCTGGAGAAGGAAATGGCTACCCACTCCAATATACTTGTCTGGGAAATCCCATAGACAGGAGCCTGATGAGCTACAGTCCATGGGGTTGCAAAAGAGTTGAACATGACTTCGTGACTAAACAACAGCAACAACAAATGCCTTTCCTGCTAAATTACTTATAACAGACTAAACTGAGCCATAGAGGAGCATCCCGTGGGAATGGCCATTCTACAGAGCTATTTGGTGATGTAGCATCACTACTCACCTTCTTTCTTCTCAGTCGTGACTAAAGCCAGTGTCCTTGGACTCTACACATTGAATGTCGAGAGCGATTATCTTAAGCCCTCTCCTTGCTTTGATGACTTGTCCTGTAATAACTAGACTCTCAACAGGTATTGTGCTTTGGCTCTATATTTAGCACGGTCAGTGGTGACCACAAATGGTCATAAAGCTGTTGCCCTTATATGATAGGGAAAATAATGATTGCTACCCACTATTATTTATAACTAAATGCTAAGCACCATGCTGGTTCTTCACATACATTATCTCTTCTCACAACCTCTGCCAGGTTAAGATTTTTTACCTCAATTTTCAGATGAGAAAACTGAGTCTCAGGTTTAAGAATAACAGTAAATAGTTATTGAGCACCTATTGTGTTTAGATGCAGGAAATCTAGTAGCAAATAGATAAGACCCTGATCTCACAGAGTGTACAGTTCTCTCAGAGTGGAGTTGTCACACCAGCTGACAAACTGCCCTTTCATACACTTCCACTCAGCACTTCAATGCCAGCCCCTAAATATGAGCAGGTAGCTAAGGATAACCACACACGAGATAAGCCTTCTACATGAAAGATGGAGGCTGAAATAAACAGAATAAAAGAAACCAAGAAACAAAAACAATGGCGAGAGCAGAAGAAAATCTTAACTAATTTTCTGCAGTGTTTTCAGAGACTTAGCTGTAACACTTGTGTGCTGGTTACAGTATTATTGGCTCATTTAATTCTTACAGCAACCCTAAAATATAGGCAGTTGTAAGAGAACAGAAAATATATATATATATATATATATATATATATTGGTTTCTACCCCTGCTTTCTGGTACAGAGGTCCTAAAGCCCTTATAAATTCCCTTCCTGTGTGATAAGACCACAAGGAGCATCTTTTATTTATGTATGTCTTTATTTTTGGCCGTGCTAGGTCTTCGTTTCTGCTCAGGGTTTTCTCCGGTTGTGGCAGGGGGTGGTACTCTAGTTGCACACTGCAAGCTGCTCATTGCGGTGGTTTCTCCTGTTGTGGAGCGCGGGCTTCAGTAGCAGCAGTATGAGGGCTCAGTAGTTGCAGCTCCTGGGCTCTAGAGCACAGACTCAATAGCTGTGACACACAGGCTTAGTTGCTCTGAGGCACATGGGATCTTCCCGGATCAAGGGTTGATCCTGCATTGGCAGTTGGATTCTTTACACTGAGCCACCAGGGGAGCCCACAAGGAGCGCCTGTTGTTCTAATATTGGTCTTTGAACCCATCCAGACACAGGGTTCCTAAAACTTGTGTGAATTCCTAAGTGATAAGAACACTAGGAACATAGTTGTTCTAACGAGGAACTCTGGGTGGGGTCCTGGGTGGCTGCTGGATAGGGGCTGGTCACTGGAAAAACTCAGTCATGATTGGAAGCTTAGAATGTTCATCCCCACTCCCTGACCCTCCAGAGAGAGCAGAGAAGCTGGAGATGGAGTTAATGATGGGTCATGCCTATGTGAGGAAATTGTCCATAAAATCCAGGTATTAGGGGGCTCCGGGGGCTTCCAGGTGGGTGAAAACGTCCAAACCAGTAGGATGACACACCCCAACTCCATGAGGATAGAAGATCCTGTGCTCAGGACCCTTCCAAACCTTTCCCTATGTCTGTCTTCATCTGATTATTCATTCTTTGTCATATTCTTTAACAAACTGGTAAACCTCAGTGTTTCCCAGAGTTCTGTGAGCTGCTGGCAGAAGGGTGCATTGCTGTGCCAGGGGAATGCAGTGTGGAGCGTCCTCAAAGAACCTCTGGGAAACGGCTAGCATTGAATATCTGCCATAACAGAAGGCAAGTTTCTGCCAAAGGAGAATTATTGGGTTGGCCAAAAACTTCGCTCGGGTCTTTCTGTACCATCTTCCGGAAAACCCCAATGAAATTTTTGGCCAACCCAACAAAACTGTGTATCCAGAGTGAAGGAAATCACCTCTCCCTCCTGCTGGGCCCAACCCCTAGCAGGTCAAGGGGGGAGGAGAGGGGGAGGAAAAGGGGAAGTGGAGTCAGAGAAAGAAAAGACATGTACCTTCTACCTCCAATGCCAGCTCCTTTCTCTTTGGTGGTCCCCAAGCCACAGGCCAGGCCACAGATGGGCGGAAATAAGTGTTGAGCTGGCTGAGATATTAAAGTGTTGATATAGACTTGGCTAAACATTTCAATATCTCAAAGTGTCAAGAAAGCTGTAGGATCTGCCCAAGATGCCGTCTGGAGGTTGGGATAGGAATGCGCACGGTGTGCGTGAAAGAGGTAGGAAGAATGTGGCTAATCTTCACTACACTCTACTGGATTCAGCCCCTATGATAAACTGGTATGAAATGATCAAAGTGGCCCCTAGAAAAACAGCCTGAATCAAAAAGACAATGCATTCTTGGGCAAAAATATACACATCTTGAAGAAAAGACAATCCATGTTGCCAAAGACATGTAAACAACTCTTGAAAACAGAAAACAGAAATTGCTTTGTGTTCCAGTAACTAGTTTTGAGGTGCAGCTGGTATTTCCTTTGTTAGAACTCATGGGAACCATGGTGCTGGATGCTGAGAAGTCCACACCAGGGTCCTGGGCCTTCACGAAGAGTGGCCCAGAAGCAAGCTCATCCCTTTCAAGCCTGAAACCAAGTGCAAACTCCTGTCTAACCATGTGCACCTGTTGGCTTTCACTCCAGACTCCTCCACTGAGGTGTCTGCACAAAGATTTGGTCCAGAACTAACTGATGTTGGATCTTCAGATACTTCGAGTTTCAGTTCTAGTATGGGGGTTCTTAATTTCAATGCAGTAGAAACCGTCTTTGGATGATTCAGTGAACGGGAATTTACGACAAGGTGTTAGGATGTGCTCACAGGCTCCCTGAATATCCTGAGGGGCCTGGCTTGGATGCTGCAGCCGGAATCATGTCCTAACTCAGTGCAGAACTGGCACTCCTGGGCTCAACTCTGCTTCTCCCTTTGACGCCCTGGTGCTGAATGCTACCCCTAAACATGAATGTTGCCACCTCCCTCTCCCTCCCTACCCTGCCCTGGAAGGAATTTTTCATAGGCCCTGCTGCTTTGCATCACCGGCAGTTGAATCTGATGGAGAGATTTCATTGGCCACATGCCCACACTAACCTAAGGGAACTAACCTGAGGTTTTGGATTCTGTGATGGAGAGTGGCTTTTTTCCACCACCAAGATTCATAAGGTGAGAAATTCCCCAAACACAGGAAGGTGAGTTGTATGCTGTTTGTTGTTGTTCAGTCTCCCAGTTGTGTCCAACTCTGTGACCCCATGGACTGCAGCACGCCAGGCCTTCCTTTCCCTCACCATTCCCTGGAATTTGCCCAAGTTCATGTTCATTGCATCAGTGATGCTGTCCAGCCATCTCATCATCTGACGCCCTCTTCTTCCTCCCTCAATCTTTCCTAGCAACAGGGACTTTTCCAGTGAGTCCTCTGTTCCCATCAGATGACCAAAATATTGGAGCTTCAGCTTCAGCATCAGTCCTTCCAATGAATATTCAGGGTTGATCTCTCTTAAGATTGACTGGTTTGATTTTCTTGCTGTCCAAGAGACTTTCAGGAGTCTTCTCCAGCACCACAGTTTGAAGGCATCAATTCTTTGGCATTTGCCTTCTTTACAGTCCAGCTCTCAAAACCGTATGTGACCACTGGGAAGAGTTGTATACTGACAGCTGAAAGAAATCACAAATACCCATCACAACTAGCCTGTGGTCAGACACCCTTTAATGGCTGTTTGATTGTGTATAATTAATTTTTCTCCCTATATCTACATGACTATTTCTTCCTATATGATTAATTTTTCTTCCTGTATCTACACGAGCAGTTTCTTAAAGCAGACAATTAACATGGAATATATGTGGATTTCCCAGAGCTGGAACATGACTCATTTCCTAAACAATTGTGTAATGTTAGAAGAATTTGAATGGAAGGATTATAATCTTAAACCCTTCAAAAGAATCCAGAAACATTCAATGTGACAGCTGATCAGCAGATAACAATACTACTTACTCAGGAAAATGGATAAACGCTCTTTTCATCAGTTACTAATGAACATTTATTGAAATGAAAACAATCTACCAAAACAGGACTGCTACTAGGTAGTATTTGGTTAGCCTGGTTCTTTTAGGTACTTAAAAAAGAAAATTTTCATAGTACTATAACCTGTAATTTAGATTTATGATTCAGATTTCTATGGTCTTATTTTAGTGTATGAAATGGCAGTAGAGAGTGGAGTTTAGAATTAAAAGCAAATATTTCATCATTAAAGAGACCTTGTACAGTTTGAAGCTGGATTCTGTTTTTTTTTCATGAGTGTGTGTGCACGTGTGTGCGTGGTGCTGTGTTCAGTCGTGTCTGACTCTTTGCAACCCCATGGACTGCAGCCCAGCAGGCTCTTCTGTTCATGAAATTTTCTAGGCAAGAATACTGAAGTGGGTTGCCATTTCCTCCTCCAGGGGATCTTCCCGATCCAGGGATAGAACCTGTGTCTCCTGCATTGGCAGGTGGATTCTTATTTTTTAAAAAAAATAATTGTATTTGTTTTATTTTTGGCTGGGCTGTGTCTTCCTTGCTGCACAGGCTTTTCTCTAGTTGCAGCAAGTGGGTACTACACTCTAGCTGTGGTGTGCAGGCTTCTCAGTGCTGCGCTTCTCTTGTTGCAGAACACAGGCTCTAGGCGCAAGGGCAACTTCAGTAGTTGTGACACACAGGCTCAGTAGCTGCAGCTCCGGGCTCCGGAGCACAGGCTCAGAAGTTGTTGCCCATGGGCTTAGTTGCTCCCCAGCATGTGGGATCTTCCTGGATCAAGGATTGAACCTACATCTTCTGCACTGGCAGGTAGATTCTTTACCACTGAGCCACCTGGGAAGCCCTCTGGCAATTATTTATTTCCAAAACCTTTCTTTACTTTTATTTGCCCCACAAGTCATGTGGGATCTTGGTTCCGTCACCAGAAATTGAACTGGCACCCCCTGCATTGGAAGCTCAGAGTCTTAATCACTGGACCGCCAGAGAAGTCCTTGGATTCTGTTATTTATTTGTTTGGAAGCTTGGACAAAGTTTTCTATGCCTTGGGCTCCTCATCTGTAAAACTGGAATCATCTCAGGCTCCACCTCATTGAGTTACTGTGTAATGTACTTGATATTATAGGCATATGCTATTTGCTGTATGCAGTCAAGTTCAAGGTAACCTGAGACCCCGTTTTGACTTGGTGTTGTATCAAAAAAAAGTCATAGAACATCCCCAAATAATGAATGAAATCCAATTTAGATCTTTATCACAGGCAATCAGGAAGCTGACAGAGGAGAGATCCCTTTCGTGATGCCCAGTAAATTCTTTCTTCTTAAGACTCCCTCTGCCTATTTTTTCCTCCTACCCAGAATGGGGCCCCAAAAGCCCTCTCCTGAGCACTGCCTCTGTACCATCCCAGGGGACTCCTGGAGAATGGGGAGATGGTACAGCAGCCCTGCCCCAGCTTCCTGCCATTGTTTTCCTAGTCCTACCCCCTCACCAGCTGTCTTGTCTCCCTTCTTCTTGCTCTCTTTGTAGCCATTCTTTTTCTTGCCCCGGTAGGTATCAGCAGCCCTTGCGGGCTCTCTCCAGATTGCATTTTTCTCAACATGCACAATTAAGACCTAAAGCAGACAGGAAACCTCATGTGGGCACTTCCTGGGGGGCAGCCCAGATGGAGAAGACCAGGCAGGTCTGAACACCCCAGTGCTTGTGTGGCTCTTGTTGCTCTACGGAAGCCCCATTCACCCTCCCCTCTTCTTCCACTGGATTCCAGCACCAGGGTTCACCACTTTCCAGGGCAGAAAGGATCCCATCCTTCTTACTGGCAGAGCAGACAGGCAGGCCTCTCCTCTTCCCACTGTCCACCTCTGGGAGTTGAAACCATTTAACCCTTTCTGGTGAATTTCATCTGTCTTCCAGGTTTGTCCTGCACTTGTTATTGAACTGGACTCTGGTTGGCTTGCCCTCCACACAACAAAGCGAGTCTACCTACACTAGGGTGTGGTGAAGGAAAGTAAGTGCTGATCGCAGGGCCGAGCAAGGAGAATGGAGCCCATACTCACAAGACCCCAACTTCCTGATGGCTTTCAGGGAAGGGTTTTTAAAGATGGTGTTTGTGTTGAGGACTGCAGAGGTCATGGCTTTCTTTGGTTGGTTGGTGGTGAGGCAATAGGGTGATGTTTTGAGAATCTTAGTCATCAATCTTCTGGTTCTATGTTTGCACTCACCATGTATTCACTATCCTCCACGTGCATGGGGGGTCTTAGTTCTTGCTGCTGCTGCTAAGTCACTTCAGTCGTGTCCCATAGATGGCAGCCCACCAGGCTGCCCCATCCCTGGGATTCTCCAGGCAAGAACACTGGAGTGGGTTGCCATTTCCTTCTCCAATGCATGAAAGTGAAAAGTGAAAGTGAAGTTGCTCAGTCTTTTCCGACTTAGTGGCCCCATGGACTGCAGCCTACCAGTCTCCTCTGTCCATGGGATTTTCCAGGCAAGAGTACTGGAGTGGGGTGCCATTGCCTTCTCCTTTAGTTCTTGCAGAACAAGTCAAAGTACTCATCACATTGTTACGTATATCGGAGAGAAGGAACTAGGTCTTTGTTTAATCTTGGTTTCCCTCACTTCCCTGACAAGTAACTGTGTCTGCTCTTTGCCCCTGCTACTTCAGTCGTGTCCAACTCTGTGCGACCCTGGAAACGGCAGCCCACCAGGCTCCCGTGTCCCTGGGATTCTCCAGGCAAGAACACTGGAGTGGGTTGCCATCTCCTTCTCCAGTGCATGAAAGTGAAAAGTGAAAGTGAAGTCACTCAGTTGTGTCATACTCCTAGTGACCCCATGGACTGCAGCCCACCAAGCTCCTCCATCCATGGGATTTTCCAGGCAAGAGTACTGGAGTGGGGTGCCATAAGACTAAAACATTTTTCCGTAAACAAGAAATAGGACATGGAAGTTCTGGCTTGATTTCAATCACCCCCTTTTTTTGATACCCCTTAATCCTCACAGAAACAGGTGTGAGACAAGAGAGGGGATAAAATTTTGAATAGAGAGGTTAGTCATAAACTCATTAGGGGAACTCAGTTTTGGGGGGGACTTTATGTCACTCTCATTTTTCATGCATTTGTATCAGGTTTAAAGTGGGTAAAATGTCCCTCAGGAAGCCATGTGGATTATGGATTAATTATTATTATTAATTATGGATTAATTATTACCATGGTTGGATTATTGACCCACCATATGTTGTTGATATGTTGACAAGCAGAGGGACAGCCTGCCGATTCAATGGCATTTCACAGATCCACAGCACACTTCCCAAAGTCACTGGGAGAACTGCAACCTCTGGCCACAGATGTCTGTGAATATCTAGAACAGGACATGTGACAATCACTGTTCGCCAATCACGCCAGAGGGCTTTGTGCAGGTTTATCTCCAAGAACTTGTGGATGTTCATGGCTCAGTTCAGCCAAGTTGATGATGAAAGTCAGAAAAAGAATGTCTGAAGTGTGGACTGAGTGTCAGAGGGCAAGTGAGAGATAGGAAGAGACATCTGCTCCCAGCTGTGCCCGTCTCCTGGGAGGTTCCCCAAGGCTCCATGCTCACATCTCCTCCATTGCTTCTGGGATTAAGAACTTGAGGCTTCCAGAAAATGGCACAGATCAATTCATCCCTGTTCTTCATCTGCTCCCCTTGTCTATTGGGCCCTCCCTGGTCCCGCCCCACCAATTTCCCACTTGTGTACAGTAGCCCGTCCTTGTGGGGTCATCCAAGTATCGCCACTCCCCACCGTCTTGCCTGGGCGCAGACTCCTCAGCCAGGATCTGGCCCCTGTGCGGTCTCTCCGGCCCCTCTGCATCTCTCCGGCCCCTCTGTGGGGCGTATCCTCCTGTTCGGACTCCAATGTGCCAGCATCTCCCTTCCCCACCCGCTCCCGCATCCCCTTGTGAGGGCCTCCCATGCGCAGCCCCCTGGGTTAGGAATGCTCTCCCCGACCCCACCCCTACCGCTCTCTTCTCTTGGTAATTCGTGCTGTCCCATCATATAGGACATTTCCTGACCTTTCAGACTGGGTTGGTGATTTTATAATGTGCTGCCAGCCCTTCAGTGTGTAAATATTTGTTGACTGCCCATTTCCCTGCACACACTGGACTTTAATCACCATGAGGGCAGAGATCTGGGACTCACTGCCTGGTGGATCCGGCTGTCTCTATCTCAGTGCCTGGCAACAGGAACATCCTCAGCTAGCAGAAATCAATGAGCTAATGATAACTGCCTAGTGAAGGAGGCATTGACTTGCACACAGAAAAAAAATTTTTAATGCTAAAGTGAAAGTGAAAGTCACTCAGTTGTGTCTGACTCTTTGCAACCCCATGGACTATACAGTCCATGGAATTCTCCAGGCCAGAATACTGGAGTGGGTAGCTGTTCCCTTCTCCAGGAGATCTTCCCAACCCAGGGTCTCCTGCATTGTAGGAAGATTCTTTACCAGTTGAGTTGCCAGGGAAGCCCCTAATGATAAAGATGGCACCAAAGATCAGAAAAGAGCACAGATTTAATTTACCTCATTAGTGCTGCAATAGACAGTACCTTCTGTAAAAACCTGGAGTTTTGTATATATGATTGTACTTATAATGAATTAATAACGTGATATATAGTTTGTAAACATATAATTTCAGTATAAAAGTAATTGTTTTATTGAGAAAAGGAGAGTAGAGGTGGAGAGTTTCAGATATAGAATAATTAGCAATAATAAAATTACTTTTCTGGTTGGCATTTTAATCACGATTTTCCCTAAAAAATAATATAAATAATAAAAAATAAATAAAAAATACTTCTAAGCCCATAGTTATAAAATCTATATATCTGGGATTACATTCAGGGTTAAACCCAGGAATGAAGATCTTTCTTTTCCTATCTCATCCAGCACCATTACTAGTTCAGTGTCTTCTTATATATGCATCACCCTGTGTTATGATCAATACCATTATTGTGAGTAATAGTATCTTTTTACCTTCTTTTCAATGAGTAATATAGACAACCAAGTCTCAGGGCCTTTGTGCTAGTCTTTTCACTCAGCCCTGAAATATTCCCTTGAACCAAAGGGTGTGTGTATGTGCATGTGTATGTGCATGTCTGCATGTGTGTGTATTTATGTGGATACATATGTGTGTATGAATGTATTGCATATGTATGTGTGTATAGGTTGTGCATATGTGCATCTCTGCATGTGTGCATGTGTATTTGTGTGTATTTGTGCCTGTGGTTTGCATGTGTGTGCATATGTGTATGTGTGTGTCCCCTGAAAATCTTTTCAGGCCAGCTCCTCTTCTTCAGGTTTCAGCTTAATGGGCATTTCCACAAAGAGGATCTCCCTGACCACCCTATTTGTGCTGGCTGCTCCTGCTCCCGTTTCTGTCCACTTAGCTCTTACCACAATTTGTGATTGTTTTGTTTACTTCTTTGTTCTCTTGCTCTTCTTTGGCAGGAGAACTGCTTGAAGGCAGAGCTTGTACCAATCCTATTCATTGTTGAGTTCTTAGCCCTAATGATAGCACCCCAAAGTGGACACTAATTTACTCAACAAATAATCAAAGAACCAACAACAGAATTCCTGGCCCTCCTGGAGCATTTGAATGAATGAATAATGTATTACTCTGTTTGATCATGTAAACTCAAATTGCTGTTAGCCAGTGACTAAATATATATTTATATTTATTTTTTCTACCATCAGTGATCATTGTGGTAAAAGAGAGTAACTCTGAGAAAGACTCAGAATTTATTGAGATAAGTTAACAAGATATACACAGAGTTGGAATAACCTGGACAAGAGCTCATATGTGCTTGGCAACTTTTTGGGTAAACTCCAATTTTGTGCTTTCCTAAAGCGCAATGCCGGGATGGAAGATGAGGTTTTCCCCTGAGATTTCAGCCTAGGATGACAAAACGTGCCCGCTTGGTGGTTCTCCAAAGCTGGATTCCAGAGATGTCTCCCAGAGTACTCTGTGAAGCTGATTAGATCCTCACTCAATGCTGAACTGCTGGAATCTGTTCAGCAGCACTGCTGAGCTCAGACAACTGTGCTAAGAAAGGAAGCTTCAGAAGTGAGCAGTGAAATGAAACACGAGCCCCGAAGGAGCTCCATCTACGCCACTCTTGACTCCTGGGTGGAGGGCTGGGGTGGGGGGAAATGAACAGAAGTGGGGAAGGCAGCCTTTTTATAGCCCGAGTGTGAGTGAGAGGAACCAGGCCAGGAAGACGGGCCCTGAGGGGCCTCTGTCTCATTCGCCATCCCTGGGAACCAGCACCAGGGGATACGCTCTCTGAAGCTGTATTTCTCTACGGCCTGGGTAATGGACCTTCCTTGTGATTACAGCCAAGTGCTGTTTCAGTGACCCTCTGCTCCCTGCTTTATGGATAGGATTTGCTATCAGAACGCTCTGTCTTCTAGAAGGCTCAGTCCCTCTTACTTCATGGGCGTGTTTCCTGGCTCTATAAGGTTTAGTGTAGCCCTTTGAGTAAATAGAGCCTTCTAGTTTATTAGCCTTTGCCGGTGACTTTAAACTAGCGGTGGGCTTGCCCTTCGGTTGGTGATGTCTGAAGATAGTTCTGCTTGTCATGGCTGAGAGAGAAAGTGTTCCTGGCATCTGTAGGATAGAGGCCAGGGACCCTGCTAAACATTCTCCAGTGCACAGGACAGCCCTGCAACAAAGAATTATCTGGCCCAAAATGGCAACAGTGCCGAGGTTAACAAACCCTGGGCTGCCCTAATGGCGGAAGTCTTGCAGGAAATGAGGCACTGTAATTGGAAAATGCATGCAGTAGCAGTGTTTCATCTTCTTGACTAGAATACATTTCTTTTTCAGTTATAGGGAAGATTGTCTTTCAATTTAATCAAGTGAAGTAAGATTGGATAGAAATACACCATATTTAAGTATGCTTTTTGGAATACCCTTTTGGTATTTTTGGTATTCCTAGATCTTTCTATAAGTGAAGTATTAGTTGCTCAGTCATGTCCAACTCTTTGTGATTCTTTGGACTGTAGCCCACCAGGCTCCTCTGTCCATGGAATTCTCCCAGGCAAGAATGGGTAGCCATTCCCTTCTCTAGGGGACCCTCCTGACCCAGGGATCGAACCCAGGTCTCCTGCATTGCAAGCAGATTCTTTACTGTCTGAGGCACCAGGGAAGCCCAAGAAAGGGCTAGTTAATTAGAAAGTAGCTTTGGGTTTGGACCTGTAAACTCTGAATTAATTTGAACCTTAAAAAGGAATCACAAACTCTCTTTTGTTTTTTGGGTGAGTGGGGGGGTACGGAATAGCAGGTGCATAGATCTTTTAATGCATTTTTCCAGAAATTATGCTGAAAATGGTGGTATCCCAGGTTAATCTGTAAGAGTTGGCTTACCCCATAGAACAGACGTGTGCTGAAAATTCAGTGATCTCTGTCTTACTGACTCTTGTGTGTAAGATGGTTTCTGAGGAAGTGAATTCTGAGCTGTCCTTCAAGCATCAGCCTAGTTGCCGGAGGTGATTTCAGAGGGTGGTAGATGCTACTAAACTCTGGGGCCACCTGAAGCTGGGCACACTGCTGCCTCAATGCAACCAGGAGCCTATCAACAAGAAAGAAAGGAGAGGTTAGGCAGGAAACCAGCATTGCCTGTCATGGGAATGTCTGGTGTGTGTGTGGGCTGGCAGTTAGGGGTGGAAGTTTAGTTCTACCATTTCCTGCCTTTCTGGCCTTGGGGACCTTGCTGAGCCTCTTTGAAAGTCTTTCTACCTTTATCAACTGGAGATGATATTAATCTCATGGTGGGGATTAAATGACAATAACAACCTGAAAGAAGCTTAATTCTTGTCAAATTTTCCCTCTACCACTGCAAACTTGCTTATCAATACTTGGCTGATACCACCTCACATCTTTAAGGAATGTCAGTATTTGCCGAAGTTTGTGGTCAGCTCCAGCCACATTGTTAAAACTACTGGTAACTTAGAACTTCTAGAACTTATGGAATAAACTCACAACTTTGGGAATCAATGAGCTATCAAAAAGTCTGGTGCATTGCAAGTGACCACTGAACAAGGATGATAAAGCTGGTCCTGGTGACTCTGGTGTCTTTTAGATTATCGTGGCATGGAAAGCTAAGGGGAGCTTGGCACAGCCTCTGCTGTGACATCGTCTCTCCTTGACTAACACCTACCATCCTCCACACACTGATGAGTTGAAACTGCAATGAGATGCATTGAAACAGGGTGGGACTGACACCACGAGCTCACTCATCGGTCTCTATTTTTCCAGGATTTCTTTGATCCAGGTGAAGTACCGCAGACATCATCTTGGAGAAGCAGGGACCCTGGAGTTGCTGTAGTTTCTGCTTGTAGATATCTATGATGATTCCTCAGGAAGTCTATTTATAGGAGAGAATGACAAAAGAGCAGTTATGTGATTACGAGACTAGATTATGTGAGCAGATTGGGAATCTGGAGATGTCTGGCTCTCTGAAAGACCACAAACCAACCTGGATTGCCCAGAGGCTGTGTTTTTCTCTTGTTGGAGAGTTTCTTCTATTCAGTTAAACAAATAAATTTTTAGTATTAAAAACATTTTTTTAATGTTTAAAAAAAATATTTTTTTGGCCTGAACAGGGGTCAAACCCAGGAAACCTAGGAAAAGCACGTAGTCTGAACCACTGGACACACAAAGATGTCCCGCTCCCATTTCCTTTTGGAAGGAGCAGTGGTGTGGGTTCAGTATTACTCCATCTCAGGTGTCTGGGACAGACAGGAGGGCTCGTTCTGGATCCTGGTCAGTTAGGGTCATGTTGATGGGGTGGGGCGGATTCTGTGGGAGGGACTCCAGACTTGGACTCTGCAGATCTGTGTTTACTTTTCTCCTCTTGCTGGCCAAGCTTGGGCAAGTTGTTGAACGTCTGTCTCTGTCCTTTCTCTCATCTGGAGACAGGAGGGTTGGACCAGGTGGTCTCTAAGGTCCCCATCAAACTTGACAGCAGGGACTTCTCACTGCATCAGTTTGGGGTCATCAAATCACTCAGCTGCAAATGTAGAGTAGGGTGGGGTAAATGGGATGCAGACTGAGCTTGAGAAAACCCCTGTTGTTTTGCTTTAGTTTCAATTCGGGGACACTAAGTTACAATGGCAAAGAGCCTGACCCAATCTCCTTTGGTGTAACTCACTCCAACACCATTAGGGGGCCCAGTATGACAAATGGGAAGAGGATGCATAGAGTTTGGAGTCAGAAAAATCTGAGTTTGCATGTCAGCTCTGCCATTCACTAGGCAGAAGTTAAACAACTCTGAGCCTTAGTTCCCTTACCTACAAAACTGGAATGATAACATCTACTTCAGGGGATTGCTTCCCAGGTCATGCAGTGGTAAAGAATCCACCTGCCAGTGCAGGAGACACAAGAGACGTGGGTTTGATCCCTGGGTTGGGTAGATCCCCTGGAGAAGGAAATGGAAACCCACTCCAGTATTCTTTCCTGGAAAATTCCATGGACAGAGGAACCTGGCGGGCTACAATCCATAGGGTGGCAAAGAGTCAGACACAACTGAATGATGGAGTACACACACACACACACACACACACACACACACACATGGGATTGTCCCAAGGTCAGTATGATAAGGTGTTTAAAATATTTTGCACACAGAGGGTGCTTGAGAAGGGTTAATATTGTTATCTTCTTGTTATTAGTGTTAATATTAGCTGTTGGGTTGCGATTATTCCAGGGAATTCTAATGGATGCAGAAGTGAGCTGAACCCTGAGCCAGCTCAGGGACTGTTTCTCTCCATTCCTGGGCCCTTTGTCAGAAGCACAGCCCTGGAAAGAATGCCTTTCTCTAAAAATAGGACAGTTGGAGGCATAGCTGCACCAGCAGATAGTCTTCTCAGAGGCTTTGGGACAGGCCAACTGATAAAGTTTTCTGCTCCTGGTGCCCCAGATTACGCACAGCTGTTTTCCAGACCAAAGGGCCCTGGGGAGGCTGGCCTCGCACCACGTCAGGTGCTCTTCATCACACACTACCCAAGAGGCACAGGCAGCTTCGGCAGCCTTGAAGCCTTGGCTGCCCTCTAGAAAGGACAAGGGAGGTCTGGCACCTGACCTGTAAGCACATTCCAAAACCCAGCAATCTCTTTGTTTTACTTTACGTGTACGTATTTCTTTTCTTTTCTTTAATTTCTATCAAAAGTTGGTAGAAGCTGGGGAGGACTTCCCTGGCAGGTTGGTGGTTAGGACCCTGTGCTTCCACTACCGTGGGCCCAGGTTCAATCCCTGGTCAGAGAACTAAGATCCCACAAGCCTCCAGAAAAAAAAAAAAATTGTATAGTATGGTGGTTAAAGAGGTGCATTCTGGAGCCAGACTTTCTGGATGTGAAGCCTGTATTTTGTTTGGCTTTTTTAGACTTCCCTGGTGGCTCAGATGGTAAAGCATCTGCCTACAATGCAGGAGATGTGGGTTCAATCCCTGGGTTGGGAAGATCCCCTGAAGAAGGAAATGGCAACCCACTCCAGTACTCTTGCCTGGAAAATCCCATGGACACAGTCCACAGGGTCACAAAGAGTCGGACACGACCAAGCGGCTTCACTTTCACTTTTTTTTTTTTTTTTTCACCTTACAGGTGAATTTTCTTTTCTTTTCTTTTTATTTTTTTGTGTGTGCATTTTTTTAAATTTTATTTTTAAACTTTACAATATCGTATTGGTTCTGCCATATATCAAAATGAATCCGCCACAGGCATACACGTGTTCCCCATCCTGAACCCTCCTCCCTCCTTCCTCCCCATACCATCCCTCTGGGTCGTCCCAGTGCACCAGCCCCAAGCATCCAGTATCATGCATCGAACCTGGACTGGCAACTCGTTTCATATATGATATTATACATATTTCAATGCCATTCTCCCAAATCATCTCACCCTCTCCCTCTCCCACAGAGTCCAAAAGACTGTTCTATACATCAGTGTCTCTTTTGCTGTCTCATACACAGGGTTATTGTTACCATCTTTCTAAATTCCACATATATGCGTTAGTATACTGTATTGGTGTTTTTCTTTCTGGCTTACTTCATTCTGTATAATAGGCTCCAGTTTCATCCACCTCATTAGAACTGATTCAAATGTATTCTTTTTAATGGCTGAGTAATACTCCATTGTGTATATGTACCACAGCTTTCTTATCCATTCATCTGCTGAGGGACATCTAGATTGCTTCCATGTCCTGGCTATTATAAACAGTGCTGTGATGAACATTGGGGTGCACGTGTCTTTTTCAATTCTGGTTTCCTCAGTGTGTATGCCCAGCAGTGGGATTGCTGGATCATAAGGCAGTTCTATTTCCAGTTTTTTAAGGAATCTCCACACTGTTCTCCATAGTGGCTGTACTAGTTTGCATTCCCACCAACAGTGTAAGAGGGTTCCCTTTTCTCCACATCCTCTCCAGCATTTATTACTTGTAGACTTTTGGATGGCAGCCATTCTGACTGGTGTGAAATGGTACCTCATTGTGGTTTTGATTTGCATTTCTCTGATAATGAGTGATGTTGAGCATCTTTTCATGTGTTTGTTAGCCATCTGTATGTCTTCTTTGGAGAAATGCCTATTTAGTTCTTTGGTCCATTTTTTTTTTTTTTTGGTCCATTTTTTGATTGGGTCATTTATTTTTCTGGAGTTGAGCTGTAGGAGTTGCTTGTATATTTTTGAGATTAGTTGCCTGTCAGTTGCTTCATTTGCTATTATTTTCTCCCATTCTGAAGGCTGTCTTTTCACCTTGCTTATAGTTTCCTTTGTTGTGCAGAAGCTTTTAAGTTTAATTAGGTCCCATTTGTTTATTTTTGCTTTTATTTCCAATATTCTGGGAGGTGGGTCCTAGAGGATCCTGCTGTGATGTATGTTGGAGAGTGTTTTGCCTATGTTCTCCTCTAGGAGTTTTATAGTTTCTGGTCTTCCATTTAGATCTTTAATCCATTTTGAGTTTATTTTTGTGTATGGTGTTAGAAAGTGGTCTAGTTTCATTCTTTTACAAGTGGTTGACCAGTTTTCCCAGCACCACTTGTTAAAGAGATTGTCTTTAATCCATTGTATATTCTTGCCTCCTTTGTCAAAGATAAGGTGTCCATATGTGTGTGGATTTATCTCTGGGCTTTCTATTTTGTTCCAAACCCAAGGCGAAACACCCCAAGACACATATTGATCAAATTAACAAAGATCAAACACAAAGAACAAATATTAAAAGCAGCAAGGGAAAAACAACAAATAACACACAAGGGAATTCCCATAAGGATAACAGCTGATCTTTCAATAGAAACTCTCCAAGCCAGGAGGGAATGGCAAGACATACTTAAAGCGATGAAAGAAAATAACCTACAGCCCAGATTATTGTACCCAGCAAGGATCTCATTCAAATATGAAGGAGAAATCAAAAGCTTTACAGACAAGCAAAAGCTGAGAGAATTCAGCACCACCAAACCAGCTCTCCAACAAATACTAAAGGATATTCTCTAGACAGGAAATACAAAAACGGTGTATAAATTCAAACCCAAAACAATAAAGTAAATGGCAATGGGATCACAGTTAATAATTACCTTAAACGTAAATGGGTTGAATGCTCCAACCAAAAGACAAAGACTGGCTGAATGGATACAAAAACAAGACCCCTACATATGCTATCTACAAGAGCCCCACCTCAAAACAGGGGACACATACAGACTGAAAGTGAAGGGCTGGAAAAAGATTTTCCATGCAAATAGGGACCAAAAGAAAGCAGGAGTAGCAATACTCATATCAGACAAAATAGACTTTAAAACAAAGGCTGTGAGAAGAGACAAAGACGGTCACTACATAATGATCGAAGGATCAATCCAAGAAGAAGATATAACAATTATAAATATATATGCACCCAACATGGGAGCATTGCAATATGTAAGGCAAATGCTAACAAGTATGAAAGGAGAAATTAACAATAACACAATAATAGTGGGACACTTTAATACCCCACTCACATCTATGGATAGATCAACTAAACAGAAAATTAACAAGGAAACACAAACTTTAAACGATACAATAGACCAGTTAGACCTATATCTATAGGACATTTCATCCCCAAACAATGAATTTCACCTTTTTCTCAAGTGCACATGGAACCTTCTCCAGGATAGATCACATCCTGGGCCATAAGTCTAGCCTTGGTAAATTCAAAAAAATTGAAATCATTCCAAGCATCTTTTCTGACCACAATGCAGTAAGATTAGATCTCAATTACAAGAGAAAAACTATTAAAAATTCCAACATACGGAGGCTGAACAACACGCTGCTGAATAACCAACAAATCACAGAAGAAATCAAAATTTGCATAGAAATGAATGAAAATGAAAACACAACAACCCAAAACCTGTGGGACACTGTAAAAGCTGTCCTAAGGGGAAAGTTCATAGCAGTACAGGCATACCTCAGGAAACAAGAAAAAAGTCAAATAAATAACCTAACTCTACACCTAAAGCAACTAGAAAAGGAAGAAATGAAGAACCCCAGGGTTAGTAGAAGGAAAGAAATCTTAAAAATTAGGGCAGAAATAAATGCAAAAGAAACAAAAGAGACCATAGCAAAAATCAACAAAGCCAAAAGCTGGTTCTTTGAAAGGATAAATAAAATTGACAAACCATTAGCCAGACTCATCAAGAAACAAAGGGAGAAAAATCAAATCAATAAAATTAGAAATGAAAATGGAGAGATCACAACAGACAACACAAAAATACAAAGGATCATAAGAGACTACTATCAGCAATTATATGCCAATAAAATGGACAACGTGGAAGAAACGGACAAATTCTTAGAAAAGTACAACTTTCCAAAACTGAACCAGGAAGAAATAGAAAATCTTAACAGACCCATCACAAGCACGGAAATTGAAACTGTAATCAAAAATCTTCCAGCAAACAAAAGCCCAGCTTCACAGCTGAATTCTACCAAAAATTTAGAGAAGAGCTAACACCTATCCTACTCAAACTCTTCCAGAAAATTGCAGAGGAAGGTAAACTTCCAAACTCATTCTATGAGGCCACCATCACCCTAATACCAAAACCTGACGAAGATCCCACAAAAAAAGAAAACTACAGGCTAATATCACTGATGAACATAGATGCAAAAATCCTTAACAAAATTCTAGCAATCAGAATCCAACAACACGTTAAAAAGATCATACACCATGACCAAGTGGGCTTTATCCCAGGGATGCAAGGATTCTTCAATATCTGCAAATCAATCAATGTAATACACCACATTAACAAATTGAAAAATAAAAACCATATGATTATCTCAATAGATGCAGAGAAAGCCTTTGACAAAATTTAACATCCATTTATGATAAAAACTCTCCAGAAAGCAGGAATAGAAGGAACATAACCTCAACATAATAAAAGCTATATATGACAAACCCACAGCAAACATTATCCTCAATGGTGAAAAATGGAAAGCATTTCCTCTAAAGTCACGAACAAGACAAGGGTGCCCACTTTCACCATTACTATTCAACATAGTTTTGGAAGTTTTGGCCACAGCAATCAGAGCAGAAAAAGAAATAAAAGGAATCCAAATTGGAAAAGGAGAAGTAAAACTCTCACTGTTTGCAGATGACATGATCCTCTACATAGAAAATCCTAAAGATTCTAAAATTACTAGAACTAATCAATGATTATAGTAAAGTTTCAGGATATAAAATCAACACACAGAAATCCCTTGCATTCTATACACTAATAATGAGAAAACAGAAGAGAAATTAAGGAAACAATTCCATTCACCATTGCAATGAAAAGAATAAAATACTTAGGAATATATCTACCTAAAGAAACTAAAGACCTATATATAGAAAACTATAAAACACTGGTGAAAGAAATCAAAGAGGACACTAATAGAAGGAGAAATATACCATGTTCATGGATTGGAAGAATCAATATAGTGAAAATGAGTATACTATCCAAAGCAATTTATAGATTCAATGCAATCCCTATCAAGCTACCAACGGTATTCTTCACAGAGCTAGAACAAATAATTTCACAATTTGTATAAAAATACAAAAAACCTCGAATAGCCAAAGCTATCTTGAGAAAGAAGAATGGAACTTGAGGAATCAACCTACCTGACTTCAGGCTCTACTACAAAACCACAGTCATCAAGACAGTATGGTACTGGCACACTTTCACTTTTTAAGAGGGCTTTAAGAGTAGTTTTACATTAACAGCGAAACTGAGCAATAAGTACAGAGAGTTCCTGTGTAGCCCTGTACTCACCCACTCCTGCCTCCCACACTATGGCTATCTCACACCACAGTGTACATCTGTTACAACCAATGAACCCACATTCACACATCATTCTCTCTTAAAGTCCATTGTCTAACTGGGGTTCACTTTTGGTGCTGGGTTCATTCTTTGGGTTTGGACAAATGTATTCCCTGTGTATTCCCGGTTGTGGTATCCTACAGAATATAGTTTCACTGCCCCCCCACAATCCTGCGTTCTGCCTGTTCATCTCTCCCTCTCTTGTAATAGGCAACCACTGACCTGTTTACTGTCTCCATAGTTTTGCTGCTTATGTCATATAGTTTATGTCACACAATCATGCAGTGTGTCATTTTTTCAGATTGTCTTCTTTCACTTAGTAATATGCTTTTAAGTTTCCTCCGTGCCTTTTCATGGCTTGATAACTCATTTCTCTTTAGCACCAACTAATAGTCTATTGTCTGGATATATCACAATTTACAGATTCACCTACTGAGGGATACCCTGGTTATTTCCAAGTTTGGCAATTATGTGTAAATATCTGTGTGCAGGTTTTTGTGTGGATATCGGTTTGAATAAATGCCAAGGAACATGATCGCTGGACCATATGGGAAGAAAATGCTTAGTTTTGTCAAAAACTACCAAACTGTCTTCTAAAGTGGCAATAACATTTTGCATTCCCACTAGCCATGAGTGAGAGTTCCTGTTTCTCCACATCCTTGCCAGCATTTGGTATTGTCAGTGTTCTGGATTTTTTCATCTTTCAATGATTTGAGGCAAGTTACTAAGCTTCTCTGCTTTGGTTTCCCAATTTGTGAAACCTGGAAAACAGTAGCACCTCCATTATTGGGTTTTCATGAGGATTAATTAAAGTAACCCATGTAAGGAGTGTAGGTCTGGGCAGGTCTATGTAAATTCTCAATAACTATTAGCTATGATGTTTGGATTAAGTTGGACTTCTAAAAAACACTTGGGATTATTGGGCAGAAGATAATGTTTAAGTTAGGAGTGGATTCCACAAAAGTATTTTTAATAATGAGAATCAACCCCATACCATTCATCATGCTGAAAACTTCATATACTATTTCGTTTGAACACTACCTACTACTAGGCTACAGAGTAGATACCAATGTTATTCTGCATTTTTGAATGAGAGAATTACTGCCTAGAGAGGGTGAATTAACTTAGCTAAGGTCAGGAGTAGAGTTAAGACTTGAGCCTGAGTTCATGTGATCCACAGTTCAGGACTTAGCCCCTTGTGACACTACCCCTTAACTTGGTGTCCCTACCAACCTGCACCTTTGACTTGGACATTTTGATTTATGGGCGTATAGTCTTTCCAACAGAGAAGGCAATGGCACCCCACTCCAGTACTCTTGCCTGGAAAATCCCATGGGCAGAGGAGCCTGGTGGGCTGCAGTCCATGGGGTCGCTAAGAGTCGGAGACGACTGAGCGACTTCCCTTTCACTTTTCACTTTCATGCGTTGGAGAAGGAAATGGCAACCCACTCCAGTGTTCTTGCCTGGAGAATCCCAGGGACAGGGGAGCCTGGTGGGCCGTCATCTATGGGGTCACACAGAATTGGACACCACCGAAGTGACTTAGCAGTAGCAGCAGCAGTCTTTCCAAGGGCTTCCCTGGTAGCTCAGATGGTAAAAAACCCACCTGCAATGCAGGAAACCAGAGTTTGATCCCTGGGTCAGGAAGAAGAGCTACCCACTCCAGTATTCTTGCCTGGAGAATCCCATGGACAGAGAAACCTGACAGGCTACAGTCCATGAAATTGCAAAGAATCAGACATGACTTAGTGACTAAGCAGAAGTACACACACACAAGTCTTTCCAAGCCATTCTCTGGTTAAGCAAGAAGCTAGGACCACTTGTTAGAATTAATTACATCCCAAACTTGACACAACAACATGATTATATTCAAGTTCAGTTCAACTGTTTTCTTCTACTGATGGTTCAGCCAACCTCTGGTCTTTGCACATGCTCTTCCATGCTTCCCCCACTTCTTCTTCTGGCTAGCTCCCATATCATCCTCAGGTCTTGGCTTAGACATTACTTCCTGAAGCGAGACTTCTGGGTTAGGTGCACTCCTTTGCTCCCTTAGCATCCTCTCTTTTCCCCATTGTATTACCCTGTGTTATAATTTTGTGTCTGGCTCCATGAGTACAGATACGCTGTGGGTCTTGCTCACTGTTGTAGTCCCAGCCCACAGGATAGCATCTGGCACTTAACGTAGACTTAACGAGTATTAGTGGAATGAAAGACTGAATGGGCCTAAGTCGCTGGTGTTGGGCTGCAGTTTTAGGTTTGGTATGTTCTTCCTACAGGCTCAGTCTCTGGGGTTGTCAGCACCGGTAACCCACTGCAGAAATTTGCAATGGTGTTTGACTTAGGATCATCCAACTTCTGGGTCCCTTCTTCCTACTGCATCAGCAAGGCATGACATGGATTGGGGAGTTTTAGCACTTGAGTAGTCTCTTGGGCAATGAGGTTCTTCTCCCCAACTCACTCTGCAACAGGGCATGGGCCCCAGATGGGCTTAACATAGTCTGTGGTCTCTGTGTTCTTTAGGGGTTTCACCTGGGGATAAATCAGTTGGTACATGATAGTTTGGCCATATTGGTTGTTAAAATGTAAACTGATTATTTCCATATCAGTTGGTAAGGAACCCTTGCCCAGGGTCTGCTGAGTATTCTCTACATTGCTCCAGCTTCCCAGTTGCCTCTCCTAGGACCCCTCCCTCGCCTCCCCACAATCCAGGAAGCAAGGTGGTAACACCTGGTGCAATAGGAAGCTCCAAAGACTCCGTTTCAGCTCCTTGTGCTCAGTTGCTCATTTGTGTCTGACTCTTTGTGACCCCAAGGACTGTAGCCTGCCAGTTCCCTCTGTCCATGGGATTCTCCAGGCAAGAATACTGGAGTGGGTTGCCATTTCCACCTTCAGGGATCTTCCTGACCCAGGGATCAAACTGGAGTCTCCTTCGTCTCCTGCATTGGCAGGTGAATTTTTTACCTCTGTGCCACCTGGGAAGCCCTTGGCTGGCACTATATTGCTTCAGTCTAGGTCTTTACATAATCTGAGTATTACCCCTGGTATGGTCCTTCTGTATTCTTGGGAAATGGCCCAGGAAAGAGGTGGGAGGAGAGAGGGATCAGGAGAGGACTCAGGCAGTGTCTCCGCTCCTCTGGCACTTGCATACAACTAACAGAATCAGGAATTTGGACATTCCAGATGAATGACACATACTTACATGTGGTCTCCAGCTACCCACTGCAGACAGCTGCTCTTTGCCCCCCTTCACTAGCTGTCTGCAGAAGGTTTCTAGAACAACAGCCACCATATACTGAGCTCTTTCTGTGTACTCGGTACTCAGCTAAATGTCTATTCACTTCTCTTGGCAACTCTGTGAATATGAACAATTACTCTCTTCATTTTCCACATGAGGAAACTGTTCTGAGAGGTTAAAATAGCACCCAGTTCACACAGCTAGTAAGTGACAGAGTTGGGAGTCTGAGGCAAGGAGGCCCACAGGGACTACATTTGTAGGGAGCATCTCTTTGTTGCCAGATGGAGGCACAGAGGCTTCTGGTGAGGGGAAGGTGCTTTTCAGAAAACAGTGCAGAAAAGTGAAACAAATTCATGGAGAGGGCTGCCACAGAGCCACGTCCCTATGGCGGCCAGAGGAAAACTTCCCAAGAATCCTAGGTCCTCTGGATGGCTGCCCTATTGCTCTCCATGCTCAGAGCCTCTGTGCTGACAGAAGTGAGCCAGCTACAGAAGTGAGTCCCCAGAGTTCCCTTTGGGACACCTGCTCTGAGGGCAGTGCTCACAGACGGTTGACATTATGACTTATCCTGAGGTTTCATGCTACACCCAGTCTCCATAGCAACCCTGGCTCTCTGGGTAGCACCCCAGGGCAGGCTGGGATATTACAGAGCTCCTATCTGGGAGCTCTAGGTCAGAATCTTTGCTGGATGTACAAGGAACTTATCCCTATTGCTTTGAATAAAAAATGTGAAAATCACAACTAAGAACCAAAAATTCTTGGAGGAAAGAAAATCTTAAAGAATATCCTTCAGTGAAGAATTTATATTATACCTTGCTTATATTGAGAAAAAAAAGATGGAAAGGAGAAAAAAGAAAGGAAGCATTTTAAAAGCTGACATGGTTTTTATAATGGGCAATTTATTTTTCTATTTTTTCCAAAATATGTAATATGTTTACTTTTTAAATGAAAAACATATATATTTAAATTCCCCCTTTCTTTCTAGGATGCCTTATGTCTTTCTTTAGGAGTTAGAAGGGGATAGATGACCAAGACGAGATAAGTCAATCTTCTCTGCCCTTTATGACTTTGAGTAAATCATCTGATTGCTTTGATCATTTTCTCATTTTTAAAAATGGGAAAAATAGTAAAACAGTAGTACTTTATAAAGCTAGGATGAGCAGTGAATGGGTTAATCTGGATAAAATTTTTATTACAAGTCTCAGTTCAGTTCAGTCGCTCAGTTGTGTCCAACTGTTTGCGACCCCATGAATTGCAGCACACCAGGCCTCCCTGTCCATCACCAACTCCCAGAGTTCACCCAAACTCATGTCCATCGAGTCGGTCATGCCATCCAACCATCTCATCCTCTGTCGTCCCCTCTCCTCCTGCCCCCAATCCTTCCCAGCATCAGTCTTTTCCAATGAGTCAACTCTTCGCATGAGGTGGCCAAAGTATTGCAGTTTCAGCCTCAGCATCAGTTCTTCCAATGAACACCCAGGACTGATCACCTTTAGGATGGACTGGTTGGACCTCCCTGCAGTCCAAGGGACTCTCAAGAGTGTCCTCCAGCACCACAGTTCAAAAGCATCAATTCTTCGGCGTTCAGCTTTCTTCACAGTCCAACTCTCACATGCATACGTGACCAGCTCAGAGTAAATGCTCCTGATAAGTGTTAGTTATCCTGTGTGTGTGCGTGCTAAGTCACTTTAGTTGTGTCTGACTCTTTTTGGCCCGTTGGCTGTAGCCTGCCAGGCTCCTCTGTCCATGTGCTTCTCCAGGCAATGATTGACTAACTAGCTCATTGTGTTATTCTCATGATCGTCGGCATTATTATGACCACCAGAGGGCACTCCTGGCTCTGGAGTCCTCCATGGGGATCTGGTCTTTCTTGGGACACCAGGATTCCAATGTTGTGTGCCTGTTCTTGGTGGATAGATGTGAGAGGAAGCACATGGATGCCCCTTGCTCACTTGCTGATCTCTAAGATACCAGCCATGTTCTGGGAGAGAAACTAGCTTTAGGTTGGAAGTGACTGACTCTCTAGCAATAGTGGTAGCTGACCACGTCACTCCCAGGAATGCACTTGCGATTCAGATCTTTCCTCTGGAGTTCCCATGGACAAGCAGGGATGATGTTCCCCGTTCAGTACTGAACAGGGACCTCCCAGGGATGGTGGGGATGGAGGAGGGGCAGGTGAGCAGGCCTGAGGTTTCTACTGCTTGGGTTGGGTGCAGGGCACAGAGGACAGGCCTGTATTCTCTGTTTTAATGGTCACTGGCTCTGGAAAGCCACATAGAAAGAGCATAGAATCCTGGATTAGTCGAATACCTAGGCAACTTCATGCAGTGATGCAGCTTCATTTTCTGTCCAATCTGTCTTCAGGCCTCACCTCTCCTCTAAGCTCCATACTTGTCTGTGTATCCAGTGTCTACTTGATATGCCTGCTTGGATGGGGTTTAATAAACCCAAAATAAAACTGTTCCTTCTGACAATTAACAAGAAGCAACAACTATTAATATTACTACAACAAAAACAAAACAGAGAATGAGCCTGTATTCTCAAAGTGTCATTCATTTACTAAACAAGCACATCCTGAGTGTCCACCCAGTGCCGGACAGTGAACTTATCTCTGGGGTGGGAAGCAGGTACCGCAGTGAACAGAAGGGGCACAATCCCCCATCAGGGGTTTATGTGAAGAGAAACCGAGTGACTCTAACAAGGAAACTGGCAATGCTGCTCTGCTGTGCACTGGTGAAAAGCAAAGCACACAAAAATGTGAGGAGTGTTGTGCTCGCTTCTGGGTACATGTTTGAGTAGAGCCAGTGTGAAACTGACACATCTTGAGTAGAGAGAGAGCAGGTTATAAAGGGGCTCAAGGCCATGAGATGTAAACAACAGTTTGGGTCTTGGTTTGGCAAGACTGGGCTTCCCTGATAGCTCAGTTGGTAAAGAATCTGCCTGCAATGCATGAGACCCCAGTTTGGTTCCTGGGTCAGGAGGATCCGCTGGAGAAGGGATAGGTCCCCTCCCCAGTATTCTTGGACTTCCCTTGTGACTCAGCTGGTAAAGAATCCGCCTGCAGTGTGGGAGACCTAGGTTTGATCTCTGGGTTGGGAATACCCCCTGGCTAAGGGAAAGGCTACCCACTCCATTATTCTGGTCTAGAGAATTCTATGAACTGTATAGTTCATGGGGTCGCAAAGAGTGGGACATGACTGAACAACTTTCACTTTCATTTGGCAAGATTTGGTCTCAAGAAAAGATGTGGGCAGGCGTGCACTGGGACCTTATATTGTGCTTGTGCTTAGTCGCTCAGTTGTGTCTGACTTTGCAACCCCATGGACTATAACCTGCCAGGCTCCTCTGTCCATGAGGATTCTCCAGGCAAGAATACTGCAGTGGGTTGCCATGCCCTCCTCCAGGGGATCTTCCCAACCCAGGGATTGAATCCAGGTTTCCCACATTGCAGGCGGATTCTTCACTGACTGAGCCATCAGGGAAGCCCAAGAATACTGGAGTGAGTGGGTAGCTTATCCCTTCTCCAAGGGATCTTCCCAACTTAGGAATTGAACCTGGGTCCCCTGCATTGCAGTTGGATTCTTTACCAGTTGAGCAACCAGGGAAACCCTGGGACCTTAAATAGATGCAGCATAATGGCGTTCTTCAAATGTCTGACACTGGTCCTGAGTGTGGAGAAAGATGGACTCATTAGCTGTGGATCCAGGGGTAGACTGAGAACCAGTGGGCTCTGGCTGCCAGAAGGCAGCTTTGCCCCCAGGCTGGAGAAGGCCGTCTCCTGAGTGTGGTGTTTCAGTGCACAGCGGGTCACCAGGTGGAGGTGAATTGTCCTTCACTCGAGGGATTCGGCCAGATGAATCTTGGCAGGAGTGTTATAAGGAGGATTCTATCAAAGGTAAGGCACTGCACGAGGCAACTCCGAAGTTCTCTTTCCACCCTGAGGTTCTGGGAGCAGGCAGATTAACAGCACAGAAATGCACTGTGAATGCATTTACTCTCACCTGGAGCTGGGGCACCATCAGCAACCTCTGACGACTGTTCCTTGGTGTCCTGCAGGTGAAGAGACTCTCCATCCCATAATGTCCCAGTAATTCCAAAAGGCAGAAGCAGCTGGATCTTGGGGGCCCAGAGGCATGATGAGGCTGAAGCCCCAGCTCTTCTCCAACTGGGGCCCTAGGCTGCTAGTGCTATAGCCTTGCCTCTCTGTCCGCATCCTGACCTGCCTCCTCCCCGTGACTAACACCCCCAGACACCAGCTGCCCGGGAGGGGAAGGGGCTCATTCATTACCTCCTTGATCTCAGATACACAATCATCTTTCTTGCATTTTCCCTGCTCATAAGACTCTTAGATACCAATTTCTTGGTTATTCTCTTTGGTAGACAACCTATTTGGAAGAGATTTTAAATGTTAATAGAAGTTTAAGAAATGAGTATGTATGAGTGGATTACATGTTAGCCCTTGGATTACCAAGGGTGTGATGCCTGGAAAGATTGAAGGCAAAAGGAGAAAGGGGTGGCAGAGGATAAGATGGTTAGATAGAATGGCCGACTCAATGGACATGAATTCGAGCAAACTCTGGGAGATAGTGAAGGACAGAGGAGCCTGGCATGCTGCAGTTCATGGGGTTCACAGAGTGGGATAGAACTCAGTGACTGAACACCAACAACAAGCAGGCCTCTGCCCAGAATGGAAGGAGAGCCAGGCCAGCCAGGCACTGGGGGTACTGAGCGGGCCCTGGGAGGCTGTGTGGAGCACCCCTTCACATTTCTGCCTTTCCCCCTTACCTCTCATCCTGCCCTGTGCTTCCTTCTTTTATTTTCCTTCTTATCACATTAGACTCAGGGACCTTTGCCCCTAGCAAACTTTGCTTCCCTGGATTACTGCCCTCTAAGGTTTCGCATGTTCAAATCCATCCCGGGGGCTGGGACTGACAGGGCCAGCAATGCCCTCCAGGCAGGGCAGCCTAAAGCTTAGAGGGGTGTCCTCAGGTCATGGTGCCAGGGGATTGTGCTTGGGATAGGTATTGCTGTTGTTGTTGTTTCCCTTATTTTTGCATGAATTGAGCCTTCCGAAAACACACGCTGATTTGAGGTGACTCAAGTAGTTTAAAGGCTTCCCAGGTGGCACTAGTGGTAAAGAATACACCTGCCAACGCAGGGGATGCTAGAGACTCGGATTTGATCCCTGGGTGAGGAAAATCCAGTGGAGAAGGAAATGGCTATCCGCTCCAGGATTCTAGCCTGGAGAATTCCATAAACAGAGTAGCCCGGTGGGGGTGAGCTACAGGCCATGGGATCACAAAGAGTCGAAGGGCATGACTGAGCATCCCAACATACACACAGATAGTTTGAAGAGACTGGAGCCCTGAAACCACAGTCCTGATTATGTCCCAAACCTTCTCCGCTGGAGGCAATTTCAAGTGCATCTCGGATCCTCCGGCAGGATTCAACATCACTGTGACCCTCGGCTTTAGAGGGATGAACTGGAGACATGATCAGGGGCTTTCCCAAGCTCAACGTGTCAAATGCTGCCATCTGGAGGCAGGCCGAGGCCTCTCTTTGGTCTTGGACTTTCCAAGTGGAGTTTGCTAAATGCTGTTTTATCAGATGGGCTTAAAGCAGGGAATTTAAGAAATCATGTACCTAGATCTTTGACTCTGCGAAGGAGTCAGTTTTATACTTAAGGGGAGAAACATTAAACATTCTCATATCTTTCATTTATTTAAAATTTTTTTTTAGCCTTGCTTCAAGGTATGTGAAGGATCTTAGTTCCCTGACCAGGGATTGAACCTGTGGCCTCTGCATTGGAAGCATGGAGTCTTAAACACTGAACCACCAAAGAAGTTGAAACACTCTCAAATCTTACTTTTGTTATGAAGTCAAGCCTATTTCATTAAATAATAATAAAAATAGTTCACAAGTACTGGGCCATAACCTTGCACAGACCCTACATTAATTGCTTTAAATCCACTATTTCATTTAATTGTTAAAATAACCCAGTGAAGAAGGTACTGGCATTAATGTCATTTCACAGTTGATGAAATTGAGGCTAAGACACATCAGGTAACTTGACCAGGTTGTGCAGTTACTAAGTGTCTGAGCCTGAATAGAATTGGGTGCCTTGGCTTTTAATCACAATACTATTTAATAACATGATGATATAATAATGAGAGCAAACATTCATTAAGTGCTTACTATGTGACAGGTAATGTACTATGACTTTTGTAGGTACTAACTCATTTAATACTCACAATAATAGTATTACTATTATCCCTATTTTATCTGTGAGGAAAGCAAGTCACAAAATGGTTAAGTAACTTCACAAGCAGTGATGGATGTGGGACTTGAACCCATGTAAACTGAGTCCAAAAGCTAACCTTTTTGCCCTTAATGTTCTCTTCTTAATGCAGGTTGATTAGACCACATTTGAAATTTGGTTTTATGGGTAGAACATAAAGTAAAAGCAAGTTCTTGCTCTGTTTTCTGTGTCCTTGGTATCGTGTGGACCACAAAAGACCATGGATTTGCCTTACATAACATTTTACCACTGACCAACAGAAGTGTACCCTGTCTGCTGAAAACTACATCAGAGAAGTGTGAGCCTGGTACTCAGCCAGCACCAGGCCATGGATGCACGGTGGCTGTGATGCCCACATGATCCATGTCAGATCTTTTTTATTCCAGAGGCCCTGCAGCATGGGATTGTGTGTGTCAGCAGCTTTAAAGTTCTAGATGTCACTACCAACTCTGGACAGCTCTGGATCTCAGGAGCTGTGTTTGTGTTAGAACTGTACTACACGTCTGATGGGGTAACGACAGGGTGGAGTTTGCAAAAGCTGTGTGTGGGTGGTGGCCTTGGGTAATGGATGGGGTAGTCCTGGTGGCTGTGGGGAGAGGCCTTCTGGAAGTGATGGGACAGTGGGAGAGTTCATTTCTGTTTTTAACATTGTATTTCTTTATTTGGGCTGTGCCTGGTCTTTGCTGCTGTGCGGGCTTTTCTCTACCTGTGGGGAGTGAGAGTTACTCTCTAGGAGTGGTGCACGGGCTTCTCCCTGTGGTGGCTTCTTTGCGGCACATGGGCTCCAGGGCACATGGGCTCGGTAACCGCTGCTCCCTGGCTCTAGAGCACAGGCTCAGCCGGTGTAGTGCACGGGCTTCGTTGCTCTGTGGCATGTGGAATCTTCCCAGGCCAGGCATCGAATCCATGTCTCCTGCATTGGCAGGTGGATTATTTATCACTGAGCCACCAGGGAAGCCCCTAGAAGTCAACTTCTAATCTGATGTTGGGCTTCCTACTCTTTGTTCTCAAACTCCCAGGGCCCTTCTCACAGGCTCTCTGAGTACCCCTGAGAAGGATTTTCTGAGGAAAGTACCCTTCTGGGAAAGCACTACACACAGGAGTGTTCGGCTCTCTTGTGTTCGGTGCTTCTGACTTCCGGTCTTTCACCAGTTTCTTGTCCCTCCAAGCTTTTAGGGGTTTTATTTCCTAGGTAATGAGTGGGTTTGATCTTCTTCCCAGCCATCACTTGCCGCCACTGCAATAGGATTTACCAACTATGGCTTAGCTGTTTCTTCTTCCCCCACGTACTGACTTGCCCTTTCCCTTAGGAGAGTGAAGTCGGCTTTTAAAATTTACACCTCCCTTATCTTCCCTCTGTGTGGAGCTGCCCCTGTTATTCAGTGCTCCAGTGCAAGGTGACAAAGAGCACTGACCTCAGACTGACTGATGGGTCTGGAGGCCAATGGCTGGAAATAACGGGAGGGCTCTGGGCTGCCTCCCTCCATAGGCAGGCAGGCAGCCTGCCAGGGACTGTGACCAGCAGCTGTCGCGAGGTGAACCCAAGTGGAGAGGCTCGGGTTTCTCTGGTGGGAATGACACAGAAATGACATGCTGTTCTTGTGTCATCTGGGATGTGACAGCCCTGCACGGCCTGCTGCCAGCGGGACCTGTCAAAGTTAATGTCACGAGTCTCCGTGTCTCGAATGATCTGCACTGTTGTTGAGCCCAGGAGAAAATGGAGACTGTACAGTTCAACCAGAGATGCAGGTCAGAAAAGAAATGAATTGGCAACATAGGGCTGCTGGAGTCTCCAGCAGTAAGTAGAAACGTGCTCTGAGATCATTAGCTTTACATCTTCTTATTCTTTCCCTCTTTGCACAGTTTGGGAACTCATAGTGGTTGAGGTCTCCATGGAGCTGGTGATGCTTAAGTAAAAGAATCTGAACTCCTGATACCCACTGGGGCCAAACAGGCAACACCTGATTGAAGCAGGTCTAGCAGAGGGCATAGTAGGACTGTAAAACTGAATAATCCTGGCTAAGCGAGATATGAGAAAATCAGATTCAGACCACCAACCACCACTTTCCCACTGCAGACTAAAGTTGTGTGTCTAACTTTGTCTTAGACTGCTAAGTAAAGGAACTTATTAGTTAACATTTTTCAATTAAGAGGCTTCCCTGGTGGCTCAGATGGTGAAGAATCTGTCTGTAATGCAGGAGGCCAGGGTTCGATCCCTGAGTTGGGAAGAGCCTCTGGAGAAGGGAATGGCTACTCACTTCATTATTCTTGCCTGGTGAATCCTATGGACAGAGGAACCTGTCAGGCTACAGTCCATGCAGGCACAAAGAGTGGACACGACTGAGGGATGAATGCACACGCACACACACACGTTCCACTTAATGTAAAAAAAAGGGACAAAATCAGATTCAGTAAAATTGTTTTTAAGTGCTTCTACTGTTGCACTTTCTCTTCATGGAAATGGTTCTGGGATGCTCCAGTATAAACCTTTGGGTGATGAACAAGTCACAATGACCTTATACCGAGTTTAGGCCCTAAAGTCAGCACAGAGTGAGAACACTGGTAGAGTGAAAACTGCTACTGCAAATCTCTTAGGGAGGTTCCCTGTCAGGCATATTATTAATTACCTTTTTCAGGAAGTCCATATGGTCTGGATGTTAAAAATTGTTGGAAGTCTTTCATTTGAACAGCAGATGAAATGGTTGGCTAGTGTTTAGGAGCCAAGTTGTTTGGGAAATTCTAGTGCTGTGTCTTTAAGCACCAGAATCACTCTCAGCACATTCGAATTGGGACTAATTGAGTGGGCTTTGCATCTGGCATCTCCTAGTCACGCGGGGGTCTGTGTTCCCTGTAGGGAGGGTGGAAGTGAGGGGGAGGAGACCTTTCTTTTATGTACATACGCAATGCTTCTCTCTCCTTTTTTTAAAAAGCTCTTTTTGTTCTGTATTGGAGTTTAGCTGATTAACAGTGTTGTGATAGTTTAGGGTGAACAGCAAAGGGACTCAGCCATACATGTACATGTATCTCTTCTCCCTCAAACTCCCCTCCCATCCAGGCTGCCACATAACATTGAGCAGAGTTCCATTTTAAATATAGCAGTGTTCACATATCCATCCCCAAACTCCTAACCGAAACTTCCCCCCACCTGTCCTTCCCAGAAACCACAAGATCGTCCTCTAAGTGCACAGGGCTTCTCTTTCCTTTGCCGAGCTCACTTAGATGAATACATTCAATGCGATTCCAGCATTTGGAAGGATACACCTACACACTTCATATGTGTGCAGAGAAGGAATGAGTGGTCTTGTGCTGAATCCATACACTTGTTTCAAGCTTTGACTAGTGGCAAAGTACCATCCTAGGTTACAGCCAAGAGTTGAAGTTTGTTTTAGTGAAGACAGGGATCATGAGCAGAACAGGTTTAACTGCAGGGAAGGTGTTTACAGAGACATAGGCTCTGGGGTTGGGCTGTTCTTCACGGACACAATGCATTTCCTCATAGATTGTGTGCAAAACTGATTTTGTGTCCCTCCTCTGCCCGTTATTAGCTCTATGACATGAGTACACTATCTCACTTCCCTCCGTTTCCTTATCTGTAAGATGAATATAGTGATACCTCACAGTTCATTAAAAGAACTACACATGATAATATGTGTAACAGCATTTCAGCCATAGCATTTGATGCATAATAGGTGTTCTGAAAAGGTGGCTCCCAAGGTTCCCCACCAAATTCTGGAGCTATCGTGGAGCTGCTCCAGTGGTTATGGCAATTGATTGCTCATCTGCATACAGACATTTCTATCCTAACCTATTTCATTGTTGTTTTTTTTTTGTATGTAGTATAGGGTGGTGGCTCAAATGGTAAAGAATCTGCCTGCAATGCAGGAGACCAGGGTTCGATTCCCAGGTTGGGAAGATTCCCTGTAGGAGGGCATGGCAACACACTTCAACATTCTTGCCTGGAGAATCCCCAGAGCAAGGAGGAGGCTGGTGGGCTACAACCCATGGGGTCGCAAAAGAGTGGGACACTACTGAGCAACTAAGCACATACAGCACGTACATAGAGTAGCAGAATCAGCAACGAGCCTAAGAGACCTGGGTTGAAACCCTAGATTGAAATTTTAACTGTTGTGAACCCCCTGACAAGTTATTTAACTTTTCTACTTCTCCCAACATAACAGGTGATAGTACCTGGGGAAGGTTGATTTAAATGACGTATGTGAAACACCAGGCACACCCCAAGCACCCAGTAGATGTTAATCCCCCCACCCCCGCCACTGCCCCCCTTCTCTTTTTGTTTTCTTTCTGCCATTTGGGTCAGTTTTCTCAATATTCATCATCACTGTCTCTTCCTTCGTCCCCGTGTATAGAATCTCCAGAACTGCAATTGAAACAAGCCTTTGAGAGAGACCTTAAATCATTTACTCTAAGCACTTATTTCACAGCTGAGCAAGGTGAAGTTCTGAGGTTCCAGTAACTTGACTGACTTCACACAGCTAAGGTCGTGGTCACCTTTGATTGAGATTTTCAAGTTTCCTAACTTTAGCTCTAGAACTAACTTGGTTTATTCATTCATTCAGTTTTTTCTTTATTTCAATCATTCATTCATCTAACTTTTTTTGAATTGTTGCAGACAGTGTTCTAAGCACGGGGGTACACTGATTGAATAAGACAGCGAATGGAGGTTACAGCCCAGTGGAAAAGGCATGGCTGCCTCCGAGGACTGGTCAGCATTCTCCCCATTTCCACTGTACCTGTGAGACTAACTTCTCACAGCTAAACCTGAACATTCTTCCTTGGTAGAGTAGCAAGGGGCACAGCCTCTAAATGGGAATCAGGAGGAGCAAACTTAGGTTGAAAAGAGGTGAATGTGTCATTCAGGAACTTGCCTGCATCCTCACAATCTTTTGTGGTGAAAGTAATCAAGTTCCAGTTGTACTGGGAAGAGTGTGACTAATCTTTGGTTTGAAGGTGTTTTCTAATCTTGAAAAGTGCTTTCCGCTTTGGAGTTTGTAGGGTCCCTGACCATGTGTATGAATAGCAAGCCTATCATTAGTATCAAGGATGCTGCCCATTGTTTCATGAGGCATGATGAGAAGGTGGGATCAGTTCTCTTCTGAAGTCATCTGCAACTGTCTCAAGCACGGCAGCTGATTCCTAAGGCCAGGGCCGGGTGGCAGCGAGCACTGACACCTGCAGTCTCTGAGCACAGCCTGTTACAGAGAGTTGAGACTCGTGGGAGAGAGACTGTGCGGAAGCCTGAAGGCTCAGTGCAGATCTCAGGCAGTGAGCAAGTGACACTGGCCTCCTGGCACAGTGCCTCCTCCTCTGCTAATTCTGGGCCCTAAATATAGTTTGATCATGGACTCCACCCCTCTGGCTTCAGTCCTGACTCCTTTTGAGTGTTGAAGGACCCCAGACTCTCCCTGTGACACCATCGTTGCTGCTGCTTTACCAAAGGCTCCTTATGTATCAAGCTATACCTGTGCAGCTTAGTCTCAGTCTGATCAAAGAGATGGCCGATTTTAGTGAGTTTTTGTGCAGAGCTGGGTATAATAGGAAGAGTTTAAACACTCCACACACAAAACAGGGAAGATCACCAGTTGAAAGATAACAGGAGGAGAATGCATTTTGAAGAAAGCTTGTATTTAGTGGGGAGGAGCCTGAGTTCTATGAATTAAGGCTCACCCTTCTTTTTTTCTATTTATAACACCCTATCGTTCAGTTCTCTCAGATGCTATTTTGTTCCATACTAGTGTATCTGATTTATAAGAAATACATGGGGCTTGTAATATGTGGTTATTTAGTAGAGGGTGTTGGGGGAAAAATTGGCTCATCCTGTGAAGAAAAATAAAACCAGGTCGCTACCTAATATTATAAAGATGACAGAAGAAAATGGTGGGAGAGTATTGTGACACAGATGTGGAAAAACTTTCAAAAATATAAAACAAACAAAAAAATTAATGAACTTGATCATATCAAAGTTAAGGATATCTATTCAACAAACAACACCATGGGCACTTTTACTGGACACACAAGAAACTGGAAGAGATTATTTTAATGTCCCAAACTAACAAGGGTCTGCTATTATTCTAGAATATAAAAGGGACTCTCTGGAGCCAACAAGAAAAATATGGAATCCCCATTAGATGAAAGGGTAAAGCATTTGAAAAGGCAATTTTTCAGAAGAGGAGTTTGCCAAAGAATTAACAAGCATATGATGAGATACTTGATGTCATTAATAAATCAGAAAAATGTCATGTAGTAATCAATAATGTTTAATTGGCAGGTAAACCCTGGTTAAACAGCAAGTAGGTGCCATGTTACACTTGTTAGACTGGAAAAATTAGAAATGTAGGTGATGCCAAGCGTGTGGCAGGGAGGGGGTAGTGGAGATACACTGTGTAGCTCGGGGGCAGGGGGATGCCAACTGGCGCTGCTATTCTGGAGCACTATTTGGTGAGAGTAGTCAGGTTAAATGTATCCCAGCCCTGCGACCCAGAGACTCTGTTCATGGGCTTGCACCTCAAAGAAACTCTTCTACGGGGCCATAAGGGAACACATCTGAGGTCCTTACTGTGGAGAGGAGTGGAGGCAACCTGGGGAGTAGATAAGTAGGTTCCAAGACATCTTAGACCATATGGGAGTTAGAAACAATGAATTAGATGTTACAGGGAATGTGTGTGTGTGTGTGTGTTTGTGGCGTCCGACTCTTTGAAACCCCATGTACTGTAGCCAGCCAGATGTCCATGGGATTTTCCAGGCAAGAATACTGAGTGGGTTGCCATTTCCTGCTCCAGGGGATCTTCCTCATGTAGGGGTTGAACCTGCATCTCTTGCGTCTCCTGCCTTGGCAGGTGGAATCTTTACCACTGTTCCACCTGGGAAGCCTATACAGGGAACCTGGGAGGATCTTAAAGCATTGTGTGGAATAAATGTTTAGTAAGTAAAGGGATAGTTAGGAAGTTTGAGATCAACATGTACACACTGCTGTATTTAAAATGGATAAGCAACAAGGACCAACTGTATAGCACAGGAAACTGCTCAATATTCTTTTGTAGCCTGAATGGAAGGGGAATTGGGGGAAGAATGGATACATGTGTATGTATGGCTGAGTCCCTTTGCCATTCACCTGAAACCATTACAGCATTGTTAATTAGCTGAAGTCCAATACAAAAGAGAAAGTTAAAAAACAAAATCAACAAAGAGATGGATGAGGCCTATAGTATAAGTACGTACAGAGGTTAAGAAACCTTGCACACAAAACAGTAACATATCTTTTGTTAGAATGTAAAGGGCTTCCCAGATGGCTCAGTGGTAACTAATCTCCCAGGTGGCTCAGGGGTAATGTAGGAGATGCGGGTTCTATTCCTGGCTTTGGGAAAATCCCCTGGAGAAGGAAATGGCAATCCACTCCAGTATTCTGCCTGGGAAATCCCATGGACAGAGGAGTCTGGTGGGCTACAGTCCATAGGGTCGCAAGAGAGTCAGGCATGACTTAGTGACTAAACAAAAACAAATGCAAACAAAGGGCTTTACATAAATAAATTAAAATGGTTGGGAAGGGGATCAAGATCGGGGGAAAGGAAGCAAACCAAGAGACATACAAAGAAGTAAGCTGGTTGAACTTCAGAGACCATTTTGATTTTTACCTAGACCTGCAGAAAAGAGTGACAGATGGGTGGGAGAGGATGGAAAGGCCAGTTTCCTACCTCCCAGCTTTAGCTAAATGCCTGACAGTCTGCAGTCACTAATGTTTCATGAATGATTTGAATAAACGTCCAGCTGGTGCCATTATTCAGAACTTCACTAATCCTCTGATGTTATTCTCCTGGAAGTGCTGGAGAACGTATAAGGTAGAGAGACCTGTGAGTTTGCTTGGCCCAATGGCAGGAGGTAGACTGATCCTACCCACTGTAACTATTCTCTACTGAAAAATAAAGTGCCAGATTATCTGTATGGTTTATTTGTTTGATCCTAAGTAAGACATATATACGGAGAAGGCAATGGCAGCCCACTCCAGTACTCTTGCCTGGAAAATCCCATGGTGGAGGAGCCTGGTAGGCTGCAGTCCATGGGGTTGCTAAGAGTCAGACACGACTAAGTGACTTCACTTTCACTTTTCACTTTCCTGCATTGGAGAAGGAAATGGCAACCCACTCCAGTGTTCTTGCCTGGAGAATCCCAGGGATGGGGGAGCCTGGTGGGCTGCCGTCTATGGGGTCGCACAGAGTTGGACACGACTGAAGTGACTTAGCAGTAGCAGCAAGACATATATAGAGACCAAAGCTGGATCAGGTGTCAATCCATGGTCTAGCAGTTTATTGGCACAAACTCCTGAATAATATTTGGCATAATATACTGTTGTCGCCCTTTATATAATATATATTCTGAGAAAATTATAGTCACACTAGCGATGGTGTTAAATAACTCTTACTGGTAAGAGCCATCCATGGAATTCTTTAAGGGTGAACCTCAGGGTTTCCATCCAGTTTTTCTGGATTTGACATATCATATTGTTTAGCATCCTGGGAGAAATGGTCATTCATTCATAGTTTATACACAGAAAAGTAATTTAGCCTGTTGCTGGGCTCATCTGTTCTCTTGTAGTTCTATTTCTTCCTTTAGCACATCTCTCTTCATGCATCTGCTTGGTGGCTGTCTCATTTTTATCTTTCTGTTGTTGTTTAGTCACTAAGTTGGGTACAACTCTTTTGTGACCCCATGGACTGTCGTCCACCAGACTCCTCTGTCTATGGGATTTCTCAGGCAAGAATACTGGAGTGGGTTGCCATTTCCTTCTCCAGAGGATCTTTCCAGTTCCTAGAACAAACCTGTGTCTCCTATTGGTAGGCGGGTTCTTTATCACTGAGCCACCAGGGAAGCCCATCTTTCTATTGGCCTAAATTAACTTTCCTAACCTGAGTGTTTCGGGCTCCATGGTTGTTGTGACCATTTGTCTCGTGTATTGCAGGATGTTTAGCAATATCCCTGGCCTCTACCCACTAGATGCCAGTAACACTCCCCAGTGTGACAACACAACATGTCTCCAAACATTGCCAAATATTTCCTGGGCACAAAATCACCTCAGGTCAATAACCATTAGCTAGACAAAGAACTTGGGACACATCAGTGTTTCTGTTCAGAAGCTATTTTAGAAATGTTCTTATCTGTCTTCAGGATTCAAGATACAACATGCCTTTTGCTGCTTCTGTTAGGTAAATATTTGAACTTGTGTGTCAGTCACTAAGTCGTGTCTGACTCTTTTGTAACCCACCAGGCTCCTCTGTCCATAGGATTTCCCAGGAAAAAATATTGGAGTGGGTTGCCATTTCCTTCTTCAGGGGATATTCCCAATCTGGGGATTGAACCAGTGTCTGCTGTATTGCAGACAGATTCTTTACCATTGAGCCACCAGGGACCACAAGATGTTCCAAAGAATGGTTCCAGAGACTTTCCTGGTGCTCCAGCAGTTAGGACTCCATGGTTCCAGTGCTGGGGCACAGGTTTGATCCCTAGTTGGGGAACTAAGATCCTGCATGCCACACAGCCAAAAACAAAGTGAAACAAACAGAAAAGACGGTTCTAGGTAATCATCTGGCCAAATCTACTCGTGGTGAAAGGATAACTGGGGCCCATTTTCTGAACTAATTCAGAAACAAAACAAAACACAAAAACTAAATCTCCACACAGAACTAATAGAGTAATTAAGGCCAATGTGTTTTTTGTGCCCCTGTTTTCCAGGGTAATTGCTTCAGTTTTCTTTTTGCCACAGCTGGGGTTTTCTAAGATTTGCAATATAAGAACAATCTTGGTATTCTTGAATGGCTTCTTTTGACTCAATAATCATTGCCATGAAAATACTGTCCTAAAAATTAGGGTTCATAGAACCAAGAAAAATGGAAAGCATGTGAAAGGATTGACGATCTACCTGAGATTGTTTGAAAGACAAAATGAGGAAAATCTGTGGGTATTCCTACTGATACCACAGCACAGCACATCAGAAAATGACTGAGGTTGATTGTGTAGATGATGGTTGTGAAGAGGGAAGGGAATTAGATTTTAATTTTGCTCTCATTTAGAAATTTGTTTTACAGTTGTAGTTATTATTCACTCTTAACTGATACAGGGCCAGGTTTAGGAAGATTGATGCCCTAAGAGGGTCCTCTAACTGCAAACCAGAGATGTTAAATCCTCGGACCTCCCTGGTGGTCCAGTGGTTAAGAATCTGTCTGCCAATGCAGGGATGGGTCTGATCCCTGGTTCAGGAAGACTCCACATGCAAAGGGACAACTAAGCTTGCATGCCACAACGACTGAGCTGTGCGCTCTACAGCCGGGTCTCTGCAACAGTAGAAACCACTGCAATGAGAAGCAACTACAGAGAAACTGCCACTCCCCCAAACTAGAGAATAAAAAAATCAAAGAAAGCAAAACAAAAAAGAGTGTTAAATCCTCTAGAATTATAGTGAAAAGGACAAAGGCAATTGATCATTCTCTAGTTCCACATTTTTGGGTTTTTTTTTTTAGATTAGAACATCTTCATGTTCTAATTCTTTTTTTTTTCCTGGCTGCACTATATGGCTTGTGGGATCTTAGTTCCCTAACCAGAGATCAAACCCACAGCACCTGCAGTGGAAACTCAGAGTCTTAACCACTGGACAGCCAGGAAATTTTCTAGTTCCACATTTTGATTGAGAGAATTGATACATAAAATGGGTTAGGGGCAGAGTTTGTCACCATGGTGATGAGGCTGGTCTTTGTGGGGATTGAAGAAATGAGAAAAACTGGAGAAAAGGAGGATGTATGGGACATCAAGAAGCATTTGGGGGGAGAAAATGAAGCCCAAAGAGAAACTGCAAGCTTTCTGGATGAAAGAGATTAGAATCCTGGAGAATAGGGGATCCTGACGAGCAAATGACTGAGGTCTTTTATTCTGCAGTTGGTGCCGGATCCATGGAGACATCAATTCCCAGTCAGGCTCCTCACCCACACAGTGCTGCCTGGGGCTCCCTGCCTTTCACATAAACTCCCTCAATTCCTCATGATGGCCAGTGTGGTGGGGCAGAGAAGAACCCATTCCACAGATGGGAATATGAGAGACAGAAGGAGGGGGCTCACTGAGTTCACAAAGCCCCTGGGAGGGGAGTCACACACTGGGCCTCTGGTTCTCAGTCACTCACACCACATGGCTGCCTGGCCTCAGCAGATGCTCAGAGAGCAGAGTTTGTGATAGGAAGGTCTCAGAATGATACTGAGGACTGAATCAGTTTCTCCGGAGAAGCAGGAAGGTAGAGGGGGAAACACTAAAAAAGAGCGGTGTATGAAGGTTAAGTGAATTTTTTCTTTAGACTAATGATAAATTATATATTTCTCCCTTCTATTTAAAATATATTTTCCGGAGTTTAGCTGAACTGGACTGCAGTGGATGCCTGGAGGAGTGGAGGCGTGAACCAAGAAATAGGACCATTACAGAGGGGAGAGAACAGCCTTCTTTGTTTTAGAGTGGGCAGTTATCCCTAAATTCTTAGATGACAGAGAAAAAGCTCCTGGGCCTTTATCTTTACTGACCTGTGGACCCCAGGACCAGGGCAGAGTTGTCATTTCTGGAGAACAGAAGGAGAATGCAGTAAGTAGGGCTTGGCCTCATTGCACCACTGGCTTGCGGATTACATTTAATGCAGAACAGAGCTGAGCCTGTTCTTGGAAACGATAAGCCCAAATGACTAAGCTGCTGGTTGTTGTGAGCATTCATCCAGCAAGTGGAAGTTTCCAGAATTTAGGTGAAAATGGGCTAAGCGGACAATAAAATCAGGCACAGGAGAAGAAATTATTTTGTTTTTACCACTTCAGTCTGTCTCTATAAACTCACCTTATAGTTTATAGAGAATTTCTTCATCTGGTCTAGGCAACTGTTGGCTGGAATTTATAGCTGAATTCAACCACATGGACTCATTGAATGAGCCATTATTCAGTTTTCAGTGCAAGGAGGAAATAGAAGCCACCTCAAATTTTGATGAAATACTGAGGAAGTTAAATAATTCTTTGGATAAAGGTGTATAAAGGTTGGAGGGAGGCAGAGATAAACGAACCCTCCTAGTCCTCCACAAAATGCATGATTCTAGTTGTGTATAATTTATCACCTTGGATTTAGGGACAGAAATTGATTATATTTCAAAAGCAGCTAAGTAGAAGCTTATTTGAATTTGAGCAATAGATAAAGCCAAAGAGAAGAGAATAGAAGATTTAAATAGAAACATCCAAGAAAATAGCATTTAGAGATTGGAAGAGGGACATCCCTTGTGGTCCCGTGGCAAGAACCTGTCTTTCAAAGCAAGGTACTTGGGTTCCATCCGTGGTTGGAGAACTAAAATTGCATGTGCCATGGGGCATCTAAGCCCACGTGCCACAACTAGAGAGAAGCCTATGCTCTGCAACTAGAGAAGCCCGTATGCTGCACCTAAGACCGGACACAGCCAAATAAGTAAGTATTTTAAAGAAAAGAGTGTGGGAAAGGTTAGGGTTCCTGTGTTATACCCGTGTTGCATTGGGGTCTGACTTCATAGTCTGTAGATAATGCTTCAGGAATGTGGGTACTTTTCCTAGGTGTAACACTGTTGACCAATATAGAGAACCATCAATGGATACCATTTGTTCCAATATTATGACCTTTTCAGTTCAGTTCAGTCGCTCAGTCGTGTCCAACTCTTTGCGACCCCATGACTCGCAGCACGCCAGGCCTCCCTGTCCATCACAAACTCCCGGAGTTCACTCAGACTCACGTCCATCGAGTCAGTGATGCCATCCAGCCATCTCATCCTCTGTCGTCCCCTTCTCCTCCTGCCCCCAACCCCTCCCAGCATCAGAGTCTTTTCCAATGAGTCAACTCTTCGCATGAGGTGGCCAAAGTACTGGAGTTTCAGCTTTAGCATCATTCCTTCCAAAGAAATCCCAGGGCTGATCTCCTTCAGAATGGACTGGTTGGATCTCCTTGCAGTCCAAGGGACTCTCAAGAGTCTTCTTATGACCTTTTAGCCCTTCGCAAAAAGTTAGTTCAAGTAAATGTCATTGCTGTCATGCAGCTGGGGTGGCCCATTGGGTGGCCATGTCTTGTCAAAATGTGCTATATATAACATTGCTTGTTGGGAGAAGCTGGGGAAGGGAGGCGAGGGTTCTGTTAATTTTCTTGTGTCCTCAGAAATGAAGAGGACCATGGCTAGGCTTCATGCTGGAACACTGCCCTCCTGTGTGCATACATAAAAAGTCAAGGTAGACTTCAATGGAGAGGACCGGGACAGGCCTCCGAGCCTGGAGAGTCTTATGCCCGGCTCCCGTGGGGCATCCTCCAGAATTCTGGACAAAGTCCTGGCAGATTCAGGGCCCTGCAGACAACGTAGCACAGGGATGAAGCATGCTGGACCAGAAGGTGAGCTCTGAGTCAGAGAAACCTGGGCTTGAATCTGAGTCCTGCCATTTCCTGGTTTGGTAATTTTAGTCAAATTATTTCTCTAAAGCCTCTGTTTTTTTCATCTTTAAAATGGAGATAGGGACTTCCCTGGTGTTCCAGTGGTTAAGACTCCATGGTTTTAACTGCAGGGGGTTGGGGGTCAATCCCTGGTCCAGGAACTAAGATCCCACATGACATGCAGTCAAAAAAAAAAAAAACAGAAAGCAAATAAGCATTGGTCTAAGGTATATTATTTCAATAAGAGAATAACAATAACAACTAACATTAAGAAATGAAAGACTCCTTTAAAAAGTAGATTAAAATAGGTAAAAAATAGGTAAAAAATAGAACCTATGGCTGATTCATGTTGATGTTTGACAGAAAACAAAAAAATTTTGTAAAGCAATTATCATTTAATTGAAAAATAAATAAGTTAAAAAACTAAAAAATAAATGTGACTGCCATAGCCAAGGTCCAAAAAAAAAAAAAAAAAAAATAGAGATAATAGTATATCAATTCATGGGATTCCTGTGAGGATTAGTAGGATTATCTGTGAACTTTACATGCTGTTGTGAACACTCAGTAAGTGGTAGCAATTAGGATTATTTTGTTTCTTAAGCTTGCAGTCGAGCTTCATCATATGACAGAAATAGAGCAGCATTCTTTAGACATGGCCTTCTGGGCAAAGTTGGGAGCCCCCAGCAGATAAGACCAAGAACTCCTTGGAGGAAGTTAGTCAGCATCCCCTCCCATTGTGATCCTGGACTCCCTTAACCTCCCAGCTCCAATACCCTACTTCATCCCAGACAACCTGCCAGACACAGTAGCTGGTCCCGTGTTGTGACATAATGGGGATTTTTACTTAAAGAGTCTGAGTGGAACAGTTTCAAACCTTGTCATTTGCTTCTGAAGCATTTGGTTATGCAGCTTTCATGGCCTCATTGCTCCTCCAGTGTTCAGGACCTAAGAGTGCTTGTGGAAGGAGATGGCCACGGTGGAGACACAGCAAGTTCCCACGCCCCTTCCTGCGAGGCTGGGTGAAGTCAGGCTGGATTTACTGACACTTATTAATTGCTCCATTGGAAACTTTGCCAAAACCTCCTTGAAAATCATGGCAGGAAGTAAGCAACAGAGTCGGCTGAGAAAAGGTTACAACCTGAAAGCAGGGGAGGGAATAGAGTCAATTGGAGAGGGAGAAAGACTAGGGGGAAGAGAGGATAAAAGGATGAGGAAATAAAGGCAGATGAGAGGAAAATAAAGTCCTGAAAATTGAAAAGAAAATTGAAGGGAGATGGAGCTTTCTGATGCTGATGAAACTTAAGAATTAGGAAATTAAGATAGTTATGAAAGCGGAGTGAGATGGTTAGAAAGCCTTACACAGGGAAATCAGCATTAGGAAGGGGCTTTTGAAGCATTATATGATCCATCTCCCAGTCTTTATAACTGAAGAAAAGAAGAAAGGGGGGAAAAGAAGGGAAGAGAGAATCATTCGTCTCCCTTTTGGCAAAACTAGGGGATCGGACTGTGATCTATAAAGCCTTTTTCACAGCTTAACAATCTATGAATTTATAATTTATAACAATCTATGAATTTATAATTTACAACAGTCTATGAATTTGTATGATTCCTTATTTGTTTAAGGTACATCACTGTGGTCTGTGTAACTTCCATGAAAGTCACTTCGTGGTAGATAGCATGAATGTGTTTGATCTTCCCGTAATGTCAGTATTGTAATGCCCTTCAAAGTTTTAAGTAGCTTACACAATATGATCATTTCAAAAAAAATTGACCAGCCCCCAGGTATGTTCTGGAACTACTGCTTGAACTTTTGGGGAAGTAAGAATCTAGGCTAGAACCAGGTCCTGGAACGTTCTGGCCTTCCCTTGGGAGACTCTTCCGTCTGTTCATTGTTGAACTCTACAATATCTGTTTCTTTGGTGTCCAGGTTTTCTATTAAATACAGCACATCAGGAGAGACTCGAGAACCCGCGGCAAATGTGATTCCACTGGTCTCTGAGGATGTTTCTGGGTCCAGTAAAGGAAGTGGCTCAGGGTTCATGGGATCCAGACTTAGGCCTGCCAGGGAGGTGTGGCTGGAGTCCGGGAGCCTCCACTTTTGGGGGGACTTGTCCTTCTCATGAGGGTCCTCCTCAGAGGCAGACTTGAGGCTGTTTTTCTCAGCTTTGGCTGGAACAGCCTGGGAACGAGGGTCCCTAGGAGGCATGCCTTTCTTGAAGGAGAACGGGATTGACCCCACAGGGTCCTCCTGCTGCCCAGGCCTGCTGGGCTGAAGCCCTGTAAAGTCGGAGCTCTGGATGGAGGCCGTGGAGTCACGGCGGTCGTGCTCTGCCGCAGGCGCCAGTGCTTTGGTGGCTGTGACCAACACCTCGGCGACCTGCGGCATTTTGGTGGGGGAGCCCCTCACACTGGACTGTGGACTCAGGCTGGTCTCTTGGATGGTGGACAGTTCTCCCAGGCTGGAGTGCAGCTTGGGGCTCCCCTTTGGAGACTGGGGGTGCTTCCGAGGGGCCGAGGCACGGTGAGGGCTTGTAGGAGGCACATCCAGCAGATCCCTGGTTGGGCTGAGGTCGCGCGGGGGGAAGAACATGGAGCTGTCGCTGGCCTGCCTCCCGTAGCTTCTCCTCCTGGGGCTTGAGGCGGCGTGTTCGTGAGCGCTCAGGAACCTCTTGACTCTTCTAATCACCGAACGGCGATGACCGTGCTTCTCAAAATCCCACAGCCACTCGTCACCCGGCAGATCGGACCCAGACAACCTGAAACACATGAGGACAAAAGGCAGGCAGAGCAGCTTCAGGGGGTTGACCTTGGGGGTCAAAGGCCAAGCAGAGTCTCAAAATTAAGGACCAAGTGTGATATTTGCACATTATAGATTTTGAAATGGAGGAGGGAGTAGGGTACTTTAACGTGAGATAATCTAGCAGAGGTTCTCAAACTTTTGGGTCTTCTACAAATTTTTTAAAAGTTACTGAGTACCCTGGAGAGATTGGTTTATGTGGTTATGGCTACTGCTATTTACAGTGTTGGAAACGATGACTGAGGACTATAAAAAAGCACAAGAATGTCCAAGCGCACATTTCATGAACTCAGTGATGACATCATCACATAGCATGTAGCCTCTGGAAAATTCCATTGTATACTCACAAAAAAACAAGAGTGAAAAGAGCACATAACAGTTTATTGTTATTATGAAAATAGTTTTGACCTTAAGGGCTTGGATCTCGGGGTCTTGATTCTTGGGAATTTTCCAGAGGTCCCCGCCCAGACTTGGAGAATCAAGGATCTAGAGACTTGGACGTTAAAAAAAAAAAGATATAATATTGTTCTTTCTCTTTTGTTACAGGTGAACTAAAGCCATGTTTTCCCAGGGTATATATAAACCCCCAAAACAATGGATCCTAGCTAAATTCAAGACAATCCAAACAACAGCTAACATTTACTGACCATGCACCTCCCATGTACTAATTCAAGCAATTATCACAGTATGCTTGTGCCGTTATTATTCACGTTCTGCAGGTAAGGAAACTGAGGCCCTAGAGATTCGTTAAGGCTATATACAGCTAGTGAGGGCTGAACCCAGAATATCTGATTCCAAAACCTTTGTTTTTTCTCCTAATAATCCATTTGTGTATACTTGATAAAAGTTGCTGGCAGTTAATGTATGATTAGACAGAGGAAGTATATTCAGGGAATGTTTGAAATTAGACATTAAGCTTTCATTCTTAAGAGAAGTTGAGTGCTAATTCTGTATGCATCACAGACATTTTAACCCATAGTTGATGGCTGGATGGCATCACCGACTCGATGGACGTGAGTCTGAGTGAACTCTGGGAGTTGGTGATGGACGGGGAGGCCTGGCGTGCTGCGATTCATGGGGTCGCAGAGAGTCGGACACGACTGAGTGACTGAACTGAACTGAACTGGCTGTAAATACAGTATGAAGCTAACTAGAGCCTTACTTGCCAATGTGCTGCCCTCCAGCACTAAAAACAAAGACAAAATGGTAGCACAGGAACTGCCAAAGAAAACACACTCTGCCCCTCATGTGCACTCCTTTTTATTTCCACAAACAGAACCCCTTGCGTCTTGTTTTCCATCAAAAACTTCAACTATGGAATTTGAAATAAAGTTAAGGAAAAAGACATTTGCAACATGACAGCAACAAATAATTGTTAAAATGGTCTTCTCTCTCAAACATGTGTCCCCTTAAAAAAGTTGTAAATACTGTAAGCGCCAAAGCCTTTGTTCTTAATCCCTTTTATATGAAGTCTGCTACATAGGTGTCAAATGTTGAGGTAGAGCCCAGGGATAAAATAATATGTACAATATATTCTTTGCACAGAGGTCTTTGATATGATTCCTTGCCCATTCTTTGTGTTTCTGTATTTGTGGAAGGAGTGCATCCCTGGAGGTGGTATGGACTTGCAATGTGGTTGGGCTCCACTGGTGATTAAGTCTGATTGATTTGGTATTTTGAAGAATACTCTGTTGAATTTTTAACCTTGAGACATAAAATAAATAATCCTGGGCTTCCCTGGAGGCGCTAGTGATCAAGAATCAGCCTGCCAATGCAGAATGCAGGAGGCACAAGAGATGCAGGTTCAAATCCCTGGGTCTGTAAGATCCCCTGGAAGAAGAAATGGCATCCCACTCCAGTATTCTGGCCTGAAGAATTCCATGGATAGAGGAGGCTGGAGGGCTACAGTCCATGGGCTCACAAAGAGTCAGACATGACTGAGTGCGTAAACGACCGATCACGCACACATGTATGCACAAATAATCCTACCATTTTTAACCTTCTCCTTCAAGGCTGAAATAAATGGATGATTGAGATAACAGTAAGGGATACTCTTTAGTAAGGTAGGCTCCTGTCTTGGATCATGCGGTTATTTGTCTCACATCACTGTGAACATGCAGTTTTAAGAAAGCTCCAAGAAGAACGGCTTAAAGACTTGCCCTTATACAGATGCTCCTGCTGACGCTGGGAGCAACAGTGACCTGGCCATCCCATTCCAGTGTTGCACTGACGTCTACTGAGTGACAAGATGCTAAAACTGGGTGCATTTTATGAGACATGGAGGAAAAAATTGGAACAGCATAATATTGGTAACCTGAAAGGGAAAAGTGAGTGGACAAAGACAACGTCATTCCTCCGTGTTAATGAATAAAAGATGGACGATTGAGATGATTAACTGGCTAAATGTGGTGGGATGGCATCGGATTACCACCTTGTACTGTTATTCTAAAGCCGTGGCAGTGCGCTTGGCTACCAGATAGCCTTCTGGCCCAGCCTCCAGCCTGCACAGCTCAGATTCTGTTACACTGACTTGAGAAACGCCAGGTTCATGCTTCAGCAGCCTTGGTGACACTACTTGGTGCATTTCATTAGGTCAGATCTCCAGTCATACTCCAGGAACCCATTTAGTTACAGAGGACATGGGAGCAGTGGATCCCTAAGATTGCCATGCTGGACGTGCTCTGGGAACCGAGGTGTGCCTGACAACGTCTCTTTATAAGACAGGCCTCTGTCCTCCATGTGGGAGCTTGACTTTTTATTTGGGATTTGTTTTCCTTAAAGTGAAAATGTTAGTCACGCAGTCATATCTGACTGTTTGCCACCCCATGGACTGTAGCCCCCCAGGCTCCACTGTCCGTGGGATTTCCCAGGCAAGAATTCTGGAGTGGGTTTCCATTCCCTTCTCCAGGGGATCTTCCTGAGCAAAGGATTGAACTCAGGCCTCCTGCATTGCTGGCAGATTCTTTACCATCTGAGCCACCAGGGAAGCCTATCTTCTTTAACTACTTCTTTTTTTCCCCTTAACTATTTCCAAGCCACACAACCTTGTAAGAATGACAAAATTTTCTAGGAAAAAATGTTAATATTATTACTTCAAAACTTCATGAACCCTATAGAAAAACCTTTCTAATTATGCAGTGATGTAGTGGATGTATATACTCAACTGAGGTAAAGGATTAAGGCCTTGGGTCATACACTGGAGAAAACCAAATCAGTTGCAAAGAGTAAATGCCAGAAAGGTCTGTGTTCTTGCTGCTGTTCTACTGATTATCCCGCTGACATTGGGCAGGATTACCCATGAGGTCCTATTGCACCTTCCTGCCTCTGAGACTGTGGTATGGACACATGAGATTTATCCACATCCCTAACTGAATGCATTGAGCATCTACCACAAACACATTTGTTGCCTTAAACTCTATATCACATAATCTAAAAGGAGGAAGAAGACATGCTTATAAATAGCTAAATTGGGGACAAATCACATTAAAAAAATATTTATTTGGTTGTGTTGGGTCTTAGTTGCATCACTTGGCTTCTTTGCTGCGGCACACAGGCTCAGTAGTGGCGCACAGGCTTAGTTTCCCCAATGCATGTGGGATTTTAGTTCCCTGACCAGGGATCGAACCTGCATCTGCTGCATTGCAAGGCAGATTTTAAACCACTGTACTGCCAAGGAAGTTCCTAGAGTAAGTTGAGTTGGTCTTTGACACTGCACTGGAATCAGATAAACAGAGAAGGGAAAGAATATTCCAGGTGGAAAATGTGACTTGAGCAAATGAGACAGCAGGGAACTTTAGGTGTTTGTGAATAGGAAATACTTGGATTTGTGTCAAACACAGAATAGTGTCAGGCATAAAACTGGTAGCCCTGGACTGTATTATAAAGAGTCATATATACCAAGTAGAAGGATTAGGACTTTACCCCAGGGGCAGTGGGCAGCTGAGGGTTGTCTCTGCGAGTGGAGGGCCTATCTAGAGTCGTGTCATTTGGTGGTCATGTCCCAGTGGGAAAAGCTACATGGAGAGCAGCACTGTTGAGTGTTCTCACCCAAAAATGCTTTGGATAAGAAACCTGAGGTGGGAATTTCCCATACCATTAGTCAGAAAGACCTCTTAGTGGGTCTTTGGAAGAACACTTGGTGGTCTGTGATCCGGGGGCAGTTTTACGAACCTCATGCTGGAGTGACGAAGGAAGCCCTCCTGCTTTCCATGTTATCAAAGAGCCAAAGTGAAACTCCCCTGCATAATGGGCTTAATGACCTTTCTTCCAAATGTTTTTGTGATGGAAGATTTCATTACCAACCCCCAAGGCCCATCTCCTTTCTCTGACAGTCCTGGTTCCCAGTATGACAACGGAAACTGTGGTTTGAGAACAAAATGGTTTAATGATTAAAATATGCAGAATAGGGACTTGCCTGTGGCAAAGACTCTGTGCTTCCAGTGCAGGGGGCCTGGCTTCAATCCCTGGTCAGGAAACTAGATCCCACAACTGAGAGTCTGCATGCTGTAACTAAAACCCAGGGCAGCCAATCACGTAAAAACAAATGCAGAATTTAATATATTAAAGATTCTTTATTCCCAAGCACCTTTTAAGTCCTTTTAGACTTTATTCTCCTCATTTGATTTTTTAAATGTACCTTTAGTACAGGATAAGTACAGTCCTGAGGCCCAGATATAAAACCACTTAAAATGCCCCAAAACAATTATAGCAGAAACATTATGTCATAGAATGTAAGCACCCTCATTATATTGCTATATGTTAGAGAAGGTCAGCTGAAAATCTAAGTCTTATGTTCTGGAATTCACTCGGACTGAGATAGGCAGGTAATTAGAGACCGGAGGACATTCATGAAAAGTGCCATGCAGCCATTAGTGTCCAGAGGATGGAATTTGAGAATTACCTCTGTGGTAAGGCGGATAATTTATTTCAGGAGCTTGCAGAACCAGGATGACTGCTGCCCAGGCTAATGCTAATTAGCTGTGTGAACTTTGGAGAGTCAGTTAACCTCCCTGTGCCTTAGCATCATACTTGAGAAACTAAGTATGATGTATGAGAAACTAAGCGTGACAACAATACTCAACTTGTTTTACAAGGGTGTTTGGAAGTTCAAAAGGAATAATATATGTGGAAAAGCTTTGAAGAGTAGACAATATAAAAAGGACTCTGTCAATGACTGGCAAACTTTTAGAGATGATTTCTAAAGCACCACTGACTACATATGGTTGGAAGAAATTATAGAGTCTGTCTGAAGGTCACTCCCTTCTCTCCTTTAAGAGTGTCCTTTAAAATGTTACTACACCTCCAAGCTGCCACCTAACAATTAACATGTTGGAAGGGATGACTACTATAGTCATTTAATGATGAGATGAGGATGTTGAGTAGATGGAGGGCAAATGAAAGGATAGGGGGAACTGGGTTTTTTGAGAGAAAGTTGATAAAACCAATCAGATGGTAGGACTGCCCTCACTTGCCTCCCAATATTGTTTTGGGTGCCATTTGCAGACATTGTCAAATCCCACAAAAAACAAAAAACAAACCATTTATGGCACAATATAAATTATCAGTGTAGAAAAAGAGAGAATGAGAAAGGTTGTGGCAAGTATTAGGCTATTTTTGAAAGGGAGGAGGAGTATACGTGGGGGAGAGAGAAGAGTTTGTATTAAGCTCAGCAGGCTAGTTGGTTCTGAAAGGAGGGAGAGCACGCATTATTTCTACAAGTCACATCTACATGTCAGAATTGGGATGTATTCTTAATTTAATCTCAAGGGCTAAAAAGAAACAGTTTTTAAAATACCTATTGAGGACTTCCCTGGTGGTCCAATGGTTAAGAATCTGCCTGCCAAAGCAGGGGAGATGGGTTCAATCCCTGCTCCAGGAAGATCCACATGCTGCAGAAAACTAAAGCCCGTGCTCCACAACTACTGAAGCCCACGCTCCAGAGCCTGTGCTCCACAAGAGAAGCCACTGCAGTGAGAATGCAATGAAGAGTAGCCTCCACTTGCTGCAACTAGAGAAAGCCTGCATGGCAACGAAGACCTCGTGCAGCCAAAAAAAAAAAAAAAAAATTAAAAATAAAGTGATAAAGGTTTAAAGAGTATCTTTTGGATACCTACAAAACCACCAACTCCACAGTCTCCCTGGCCAATAACTAATATCTGAGGGCTCTGATATAATTAAGGCCTCTTGAAAAGGTGCTTGGGTTGCTCAGGGGTACAGGAGAACGCTTGTCACTTCCTGTTGCTACAAAAAATAAGAGGCTGGGCACAGGATTGCAGAAGATGGCAGCTAACATCCAGACTTCTTGGGGTGTGTCTAACATGGAAAGACCAAAACGGGCCCCACGACTTGAAAGATTTAATGTAGTTTTTCAAAGCAAGCCTTTTGCAAAACAAACCCCTTCTCTTTAGTGTGATCAGGTAAATATAGAACTTCAAACAATAAAACAAGATGATGTTTCTCTTTTTTTCTTTGTGGCCACTTTTGAAGTGGTATTTTGACATTTAAATCAAAATAATAAGAGGTCATTTGAACAGAGCTGAAATGAGAAATTTAGGAAAATGATATTTAATACAATGGACTCTACGTCTCATGTCAGATTTATTGTTTCAAATTGTGAGTGTCCTCAAAGTCAAGCAGCTGCCTTGGAGGGAGCCAGGAATTTGCCTGAGAATCTATCAGGGTAGAGACACGTGTGCAGGAGTGTTTATTCATGGGCAAAGGAAATGTACTCTTCAGACCCATTAGAGGTGCACACTGTTATTTTTAACCTTCTGCACTGCAGAATCACTGTCAAAGCTAACTAGGGATTTATCAAATGAGTAAAAACCCTCATGCTAAGTTGACAGAGGCAGGCTGACGGAGGTTGTAGTCACCCAGCAACCTGCCTGCCTGCTCCTTCCCTGATGAGAGAGAGATTTAAGCAGTGAAGCATCATGGGAGGTGGCTGAGCCCAGAGAGCTAGCCATCCTCCGGAGGCCTTTCTGTTGCCTCTCTACTAGTTTGGACCAAGGATTATGGCAGTTCTGGTTAAATAACAGGCATATCCAGCCTCATGTTATCACTTTGGTTCTGCTGACCCAGTCTACACTGGCTGTCGCAAAAAGAAATTGTGGCCCAAAGTTACAGTCCCCACCTTTCAATACTGTTGTATCCGATGTGAATTTTGTTAGAAAAGGACACGAAGCTGTCTGTACCTCTCATACCACTTAGACAGTGAAAACTAAGCATCAGCGGTAACCCTGTGTCGGTATATGAAAAAATCCCTGAGCAAGTTCTACAATTACAAACTTAATGCACATTCACGTCCTTGGGAATTTCCATCTCTCCTTTTTTTGTACAGTAAGTGAAAATCAATGTTCCAAGAATACATTTTTGTTGAAGTTAGTGATTCAGATTTTGAGATACTTTTGGTTGTTTATGGCACACGCATGTAATAGTATATATGTATATATATATTATATATATATATATATCAGACTATGTATTTTCTTGTTAAGTTAAAATATTTGAATATAGTTGGCTAAGAAGGGATTACTGAATAAAACATCCATCTAGAAGTATATTTAACCACAATTTGACACAGTCTGCTTGCCTGAATACATATTTTGAAAATTTGAACTAATATTACTAAGAATACTTCCAAATGTACTGTACTATCCTAAATGCTTTGTGCACATTAGATACATATATGTATAATTGCAAAAAAGTAATTGTATTATTTCTAACATTTTTAGAACTTTTGGAATGATTTCTGGGTAAATGGTTGTAATTTGACAGAGCTGAATAAATCTTAAAGTCCTCAGTTCCTACCCAGAAGGAACTCTAATGGAAATTTGAATACCTCTCCTCTTCCCAGGTGGAAAGAAGCCCTCTTCCTTAGGGCTTCCCAGGTGATGCTAGGGGTAAAGAACCCACTTGCCAATGGAGGGGACATAACAGACTGGAGTTAGACAACGTATTAAAAAGCAGAGACATCACTTTGCTAACAAAGGTCCATATAGTCAAGGCTGTGGTTTTTCCAGTAGTTGTCTACTGGATGTGAGATTTGGACCATAAAGAAGGCTGAGTGCCAAAGAACTGATGCTTTCAAACTGTGGTGCTGGAGAAGACTCTTGAGAGACCCTTGGACACCAAGGATATCAAACCAGTCAATCCTAGAGGAAATCACCTCTGACTACTCATTAGAAGGACTGATGCTGAAGCTGAAGTTCCAATACTTTGGCCACCTGATGCGAAGAGACGACTCATTGGAAAAGACCCTGATGCTGGGAAAGACTGAGGGCAGGATGATTGAGGGGATGACAGAGAATGAGATGGTTGGATGGCATCACTGACTCAATGGACATGAGGCTGAACAAGCTCCAGGAGATAGTGAAGGACAGGGAAGCCTGGCATGCTGCAATCCATGGGGTCACAAAGAGTTGGACATGACTTAGAGACTGAACAACAACCTCTTTGTTAAGGATACTTAATTGACTTCACAGACCTATTCCTTGAGAACACTACCAATGTGAGGAAGTTTTGACATATTTGAATCATGGCAGAAAGCCCAATACAGCAGTGATTTTTGAAAAGGACTTCAGTCAGCAGGTTTAAGGTTGCCAGACTGAGAGCTGCTCTTAGATGAGCAGCACACTGTGAGCACAGCCCCACGTGGACGCCCCTCACAACACACTTGAGTGATTCACTTCTTAAGCAGCACAACCTCTCTTCTCCAGAATTTCAGGTCCTTTAGCTGTTATGGATGAATATTTTGTTAGGGTTTTTTCCAATGCCTTAAAGGGGTCTTTGCTGCTTTACTCTTGGCTGCTTTGATTTCCAACACAGGATTAAAGGGAGTTATGAGACTTCAGGTCTTTAATTTCCATGTATTCCATTCCTCAGAGCCTTAAAAGTATGTGCTAACAGATAAATCCAAGTATCTAAAAATAAGAATTTTGGAATGAACTCATGATGGTAAAATGTGCAGAAAGCATTCTCCCTAAAGCTAGCTTCGGTGGCCTGGGCCTGAATCTTATTTTTCATTTGCTTAAAAGAGAAATTTATTTTCAGCAAATTTGACTTGAGTTTGAATATCCTAGGTTTCATTTGGTCAGTTCAGTCACTCAACTATGTCCAACTCTTTGTGACCCCATGAACCGCAGCATACCAGGCCTCCCTGTCCATCACCAACTCCTGGAGTTTACCTGAACTCATGTCCATTGACTCAGTGATGCCATCCAATCATCTCATCCTCTGTTGTCCCCTTCTCCTCCCACCCTCAATCTTTCCCAGAATCAGGGTCTTTTCAAATGAGTGAGCTCTTCCCATCAGGTGGCCGAAGTTTTGGAGTTTCACCTTCTATATCAGTCCTTCCAATGAACACCCAGGACTGATCTCCTTTAGGATGGACTGGTTGGATCTCCTGGCAGTCCAAGGGACTCTCAAGAGTCTTCTCCAACCACAGTTCAAAAGCATCAATTCTTTGGTGCTCAGCTTTCTTTATAGTCCAACTCTCACATCCAAACATAACTACTGGAAAAACCATAGCCTTGACTAGATGGAGGTTTTTTGATTTGGTTAGGTGAGGTTTATCAAGCATTAAGTGTCTGCTACTGCCTGAAGAAGATCTAATAATGTTTTCATTTAAGGGTTTGGGTATGTTTTCTTTTTTTTTTTTTCTTTTTTTTTAAATTTTATTTTATTTTTAAACTTTACAATATTGTATTAGTTTTGCCAAATATCGAAATGAATCCGCCACAGGTATACCTTTGTTCCCCATCCTGAACCCTCCTCCCTCCTCCCTCCCATACCATCCCTCTGGGTCGTCCCAGTGCACCAGCCCCAAGCATCCAGTATCGTGCATCGAACCTGGACTGGCAACTCGTTTCATACATGATATTATACATGTTTCAATGCCATTCTCCCAAATCTCCCCACCCTCTCCCTCTCCCACAGAGTCCATAAGACTGATCTATACATCAGTGTCTCTTTTGCTGTCTCGTACACAGGGTTATTGTTACCATCTTTCTAAATTCCATATATATGCGTTAGTATACTGTATTGGTGTTTTTCTTTCTGGCTTACTTCACTCTGTATAATAGGTTCCAGTTTCATCCATCTCATTAGAACTGATTCAAATGTATTCTTTTTAATGGCTGAGTAATACTCCATTGTGTATATGTACCAAAGCTTTCTTATCCATTCATCTGCTGAGGGACATCTAGGTTGCTTCCATGACCTGGCTATTATAAACAGTGCTGCGATGAACATTGGGGTACACGTGTCTCTTTCCCTTCTGGTTTCCTCAGTGTGTATGCCCAGCAGTGGGATTGCAGGATCATAAGGCAGTTCTATTTCCAGTTTTTTAAGGAATCTCCACACTGTTCTCCATAGTGGCTGTACTAGTTTGCATTCCCACCAATAGTGTAAGAGAGTTCCCTTTTCTCCACACCCTCTCCAGCATTTATTGCTTGTAGACTTTTGGATGGCAGCCATTCTGACTGGCGTGAAATGGTACCTCATAGTGGTTTTGATTTGCATTTCTCTGATGATGAGTGATGTTGAGCATCTTTTCATGTGTTTGTTAGCCATCTGTATGTCTTCTTTGGAGAAATGTCTATTTAGTTCTTTGGCCCATTTTTTGATTGGGTCATTTATTTTTCTGGAGTTGAGCTGTAGGAGTTGCTTGCATATTTTTGAGATTAGTTGTTTGTCAGTTGCTTCATTTGCTATTATTTTCTCCCATTCTGAAGGCTGCCTTTTCACCTTGCTAATAGTTTCCTTTGTTGTGCAGAAGCTTTTAAGTTTAATTAGGTCCCATTTGTTTATTTTTGCTTTTATTTCCAATATTCTGGGAGGTGGGTCATAGAGGATCCTGCTGTGATGTATGTCAGAGAGTGTTTTGCCTATGTTCTCCTCTAGGAGTTTTATGGTTTCTGGTCTTACGTTGAGATCTTTAATCCATTTTGAGTTTATTTTTGTGTATGGTGTTAGAAAGTGTTCTAGTTTCATTCTTTTACAAATGGTTGACCAGTTTTCCCAGCACCGCTTGTTAAAGAGATTGTCTTTAATCCATTGTATATTCTTGCCTCCTTTGTCAAAGGTAAGGTGTCCATATGTGTGTGGATTTATCTCTGGGCTTTCTATTTTGTTCCATTGATCAATATTTCTGTCTTTGTGCCAGTACCATACTATCTTGATAACTGTGGCTTTGTAATAGAGCCTGAAGTCAGGTAGGTTGATTCCTCCAGTTCCATTCTTCTTTCTCAAGTTAGCTTTGGCTATTCGAGGTTTTTTGTATTTCCATACAAATTGTGAAATTATTTGTTCTAGCTCTGTGAAGAATACCGTTGGTAGCTTGATAGGGATTGCATTGAATCTATAAATTGCTTTGGGTAGTATACTCATTTTCACTATATTGATTCTTCCAATCCATGAACATGGTATATTTCTCCATCTATTAGTGTCCTCTTTGATTTCTTTCACCAGTGTTTTATAGTTTTCTATATATAGGTCTTTAGTTTCTTTAGGTAGATATTGGGTATGTTTTCTTGATGTGCATCTTATGGACAACTCTTCTTTTGGCTGCTTGTGGGTGCTTTATTAATCTTGGTTACTAGTGTTTCCATGGTTAAGCTAATGAAACGATGCCTCAATCGAAATAGCAGATCAGAAAGCATTCTATATTATGACAAAGAACAAAGAGCTTCAGTTGAAATCATCTTAGGTATGGTAATGGGAATGGAGTTCAAATAGGAAAGATTCTTTTTCATTGTTCAGTTATTTCATAGAATGTTTTACTAAGTGGAGATTAGAGGCTGTGCAATAAATAATGTGGTTTATTAAAAGCTCAAGACAAATATATCTATGAAAGCATTTCTATTCTAGGTGCTATGTACAAGGATTGGGAGATGGAGCTTCAGCATTGCTTTGGTGTTAGAAATTTAAAAATGCTGTTTTAAAACAGAAGCCTTTAACAAATCTTTAAAAATGTTCAAATCAGATTCAGCAAAGAAGGAAGAGCTTTGTCAGTTACATCTTTCTTTGAATTAAGATATGATAAGGGACTTCCCTGGTGGTCCCAAGGCTAAGACTCTGCCATCCCAATGCAGGGGGCCTAGTTTGATCCCTGGTTAGGTAACTAGATTCCAAATGCCACAGCTAAGAGTTCCCATGCCACAACCAAGACTGGGGCAACCAAATAAATAAAAATAAACATTAAAAAAAGACATGATGATGGTTGGATGTGGTGGGAACACATTCCTGCTTCACTGGCTGCACAGGTACCACTTCCCCTTGCCCTTTGCAACATCCATCCTCAGCCCTTCCCTCCAACTCAGGCTCTGAGGCCTCCCTCCTTGTGAGCAGCCCCAGCCCCTGCTGCCCCCCAGGTTTTCTCTAGGCCCTTCTCTGTCAATTCCCCTGGCTCCCATGTCTTCCCTCCCCTCTCCCTTCACTCTACCTGTCCTTTTTCAGTCCTTTTTCAGAGCTAGAAGAGACATTGATTTGTTTCTTTATTATATCTTACTTCATCTTATAAAGGCTTTAAGGTGGCTTATAAAGATAATAACAATGCAATAATGTCTAAAGACAGGGTTAGAATAAGGAAAAGTCTTCCCAGGTTACTCAGTAGTAAAAAGTCTGCCTGCCAATGCAGAAGATGCGGTTTAATCCCTTGGTTGGAAAGATCCTCTGGGAAAGGAAATGGCAACCCACTCCAGTATTCTTGCCAGGCAAATCCCATGGACAGAGAAGCCTGGAGGTCTGCAGTCCATGGAATCACAGAAGAGTCAAATACGACTTAGTGACTGAACCACAACAAAGAATAAGGAACACTAACAAGATGAGACCAACAGGGTGCCTAGAGATCCATGCCAAAAAGTGTTACAGACGGACTAAAGGTGGACTGTGGATTTGGTTTTCAGTAGCCAAAATGAAAAGACCATCATCAATGATAAGATCCATAGTCTGTAAGAGAAATAGTGTAAGAGTTACCCATAAGACGCAAAGCTTTTTTTTCTCCCCATGGATGGCTGAGATAAATTTTTTCCATGGGTCCTTTGATGAAAGGGATGCTAAATCATACAGTGGACAGTACTCCAGTGAATACCATAGGCAGTCTTGGTGGATCTGTCCAGACAGGACCAGGGCGTAACAGCGAAGTGCAATTCCACAGGCATGGTTAAAGTAATTCCAAGGATGGGTGGTAGCATAGGGAGGGCAGATTCCCCTTTTCCTGTAAACATGCTTAAGGTGTTCCCATCCTAAAATGTTATAAAATAGTTTAAAAATATGACATTGTCCTTGACCTTATGTCTCATTGGATACTGTCTACTGTATCTCCTCTCCACAATCCAGACTTCTCAAAAAAAGAGTTCATGTATAGTTAACGAGTTAAGGAATTATTTTGAGTTTTGGGTATTTTGTTTTTAAGGCATGAAAGTGGTATTGTGGTTATATTTGCTTCACAGTGGGTAAAGATGAGTGGGAAGATGTATGAAACCAGGTTGGCCATGACTTGATAACTGAAGGTGGGTGATGGCTACCTGAGATTTATTATAGTTTGTTTTCTACTTCTGTATATGTTTGAGTTTTCCTATTATAAAATTACTGGAAAAATGGGTTACATTGGCAATCTTGATCTCCTTGCCTCCCAATCACCCCTCAACCTGCTGTAATTTAGCTTCTGCCTCACACTCTCACTTAAGTCTCCAGTCGCTTTAAAATGCAAACTCCTATGGTGCTTTTCAGGCTTCATGTTGAAACTTCCACCCTTGGTCTCTAGGACAGGGCATTCTCGGGGATCTTCTCCTGCATCTGTAGTGAGGATTCCTACTCTCTTTCAAGGACCCCTTTATTCTGATCACCCTTTAAGTGACAGTGTTCTACCCTTTGTATTCTGTCCTACTCACTTGACACGGTTCCTGGGTGCTCTCCCCCACTCTTTCGGTTCTAACACACCCACGTAGTGATAACAGTTAAAAGCATCCCTCTGCTTAGTTTTGTCTCTGTGCTCCCGGCCTGTTGGACATCTCCATGTGAATTGCCCACAGATGCCTTAAATGCAACCCACGCGAAAGGAAGCTGGCTCATATTTTTCCCTTTCAGCAGCTCTTTCTCACTACTCTCTGTCTTCCTTAGTTCATTACCAATCACTCCATCATTTTAAACTCCTCCTCTCTCAAATCTGTCCCTTTTGCCATCTCCACTGTCAACATACCGTGAAGCACTGCGCTACTTTGGCCCTTATGCTTTTCTGTCTAAACTATACCAATGGCCTGCTCACTGGTCTCTCTGGCTCTAGTCTTATCCCTAGGCATCCATCTTTCAGCCAGTTGCAAGGACAACTTGTTTAAAACACGAATGTGACCATGTCATTTAATAGCTTTGGAAAAAGGCTGAAACTCTTTACTCAGACTCTAAAACCCTCTGTGATCCTTCCTTACCTCTCCCTCCAGATTCATTTCTTGGCTCTTCTGCTTTGCATATCAAATTGTTATTCTAATAGAAACATGTTTCACTTGTGGCTCTGAAGTAAAGAATCTCTGCCAATGCAGAAGACTCAGATTTGATCCCTGGGTTGGGAAGATACTCTGGAGAAGGAAATGAGAACCCACTCCAGTATTCTTGCCTGGAAAATCCCATGGACAGAGAAGCCTGGTGGGCTACAGTCCATGGAGTCACAAAGAGTCAGACACAACTTAAGACTAAACAACAACAATAGAAACACAGAGTAGAAAAATCACTGCCAGGGACTAGGAGGTTGGGGGAAATAGGGATAAAATAGGTAAAAAGGTACAAAGTTTCAGCTGTAAGATGAATAAGGTCTGATAATCTAATTAAAACATGGTGAATATAGTTGATAACACTGTATCATGTTATTGCAATTTGCCAAGGCAAACCATTCAATATCACTGTAATCCAAGTCTATGCCCAACCAGTAACGCTGAAGAAGCTGAAGTTGAACGGTTCTATGAAGACCTCCAAGACCTTTTAGAACTAACACCCAAAAAAGATGTTCTTTTCATTATAGGGGACTGGAATGCAAAAGTAGGAAGTCAAGAAACACCTGGAGTAACAGGCAAATTTGGCCTTGGAATACAGAATGAAGCAGGGCAAAGACTAATAGAGTTTTGCCAAGAAAATGCACTGGTCATAGCAAACACCCTCTTCCAACAACACAAGAGAAGACACCAGATGGTTAACACCGAAATCAGATTGATTATATTCTTTGCAGCCAAAGATAGAGAAGCTCTATACAGTCAGCAAAAGCAAGACCAGGAGCTGACTGTGGCTGAGACCATGAACTCCTTATTGCCAAATTCAGACTTAAATTGAAGAAAGTAGGGAAAACCACTAGACCATTCGGGTATGACCTAAATCAAATCCCTTATGATTATACAGTGGAAGTGAGAAATAGATTAAAGGGCCTAGATCTAATAGATGGGGTGCCTGATGAACTATGGAATGAGGTTCATGACATTGTACAAGAGACAGGGATCAAGACCATCCCCATGGAAAAGAAATGCAAAAAAGCAAAATCGCTATCTGGGGAGGCCTTACAAATAGATGTGAAAAGAAGAGAAGCGAAAAACAAAGGAGAAAAGGAAAGATATAAGCATCTGAATGCAGAGTTCCAAAGAATAGCAAGAAGAGATAAGAAAGCCTTCTTCAGCAATCAATGCAAAGAAATAGAGGAAAACAACAGAATGGGAAAGACTAGAGATCTCTTCAAGAAAATTAGAGATACCAAGGGAACATTTCATGCAAAGATGGGCTCCATAAAGGACAGAAATGGTATGGACCTGACAGAAGCAGAAGATATTAAGAAGAGATGGCAAGAATACACAGAAGAACTGTACAAAAAAGATCTTCATGACCCAGATAATCATGATGGTGTGATCACTGACCTAAAGCCAGACATCCTGGAATGTGAAGTCAAGTGGGCCTTAGAAAACATCACTACGAACAAAGCTAGTGGAGGTGATGGAATTCCAGTTGAGCTATTTCAAATCCTGAAAAATGATGCTGTGAAAGTGCTGCACTCAATATGCCAGCAAATTTGGAAAACTCAGCAGTGGCCACAGGACTGGAAAAGGTCACTTTTCATTCCAATCCCAAAGAAAGGCAATGCCAAGGAATGCTCAAACTAGTGCACAATTACACTCATCTCACACGCTAGTAAAGTAATACTCAAAATTCTCCAAGCCAGGCTTCAGCAATATGTGAACCATGAGCTTCCAGATGTTCAACCTGGTTTTAGAAAAGGCAGAAGAACCAGAGATCAAATTGCCAACATCTGCTGGATCACGGACAAAGAAAGAGAGTTCCAGAAAAACATCTGTTTCTGCTTTATTGACTATGCCAAAGCCTTTGACTGTGTGGATCACAATAAACTGTGGAAAATTCTGAAAGAGATGGGAATACCAGACCACCTGACTTGCCTCTTGAGAAATCTGTATGCAGGTCAGGAAGCAACAGTTAGAACTGGACGTGGAACAACAGACTGGTTCCAAATAGGAAAAGGAGTACATCAAGGCTGTATATTGTCACCCTGCTTATTTAACTTCTATGCAGAATACATCATGAGAAACGCTGGACTGGAAGAAGCACAAGCTGGAATCAAGATTGCCGGGAGAAATATCAACCTCAGATACACAGATGACACCACCCTTATGGCAGAAACTGAAGAGGAACTCAAAAGCCTCTTGATGAAAGTGAAAGAGGAGAGTGAAAAATTTGGCTTAAAGCTCAACATTCAGAAAACAAAGATCATGGCATCCAGTCCCACCACTTCATGGGAAATAGATGGGGAAACAGTGGAAACAGTGTCAGACTTTATTTTTCGGGGCTCCAAAATCACTGCAGATAGTGACTGCAGCCATGAAATTAAAAGACGCTTACTCCTTGGAAGGAAAGTTATGACCAACCTAGATAGCATATTCAAAAGCAGAGACATTCCTTTGCCAACAAAGGTTCGTCTAGTCAAGGCTATGGTTTTTCCTGTGGTCATGTATGGATGTGAGAGTTGGACTGTGAAGAAGGCTGAGCGCCGAAGAATTGATGCTTTTGAACTGTGGTGCTGGAGAAGACTCTTGAGAGTCCCTTGGACTGCATGAGATCCAACCAGTCGATTCTGAAGGAGATCAGCCCTGGGATTTCTTCGGATGGAATGATGCTAAAGCTGAAACTCCAATACTTTGGCCACCTCATGCGAAGAGTTGACTCATTGGAAAAGACTCTGATGCTGGGAGGGATTGGGGGCAGGAGGAGAAGGGGACGACAGAAGATGAGATGACTGGATGGCATCACTGACTCGATGGACGTGAGTCTGAGTGAACTCTGGGAGTTGGTGATAGACAGGGAGGCCTGGTGTGCTGCCACTCATGGGGTCGCAAAGAGTCGGACACGACTGAGCGACTGAACTGAACTGAAGACAGTAGAACTTAAAATATTCTTACAAACAAAAAAAAGAGCGATAAATATGTGAGGTGAAGGATTTGTTAATTAATGAGATGGGGGAATCCTTTCACAATGTATACATATATCAAATCACCACAATGTACACTTTATCTTATAATTTTATATGTCAACTCCATTGCAATAAAGCTGAAATGTTAAAAAATTTTGCTTTGAATACACTATCATTCCTTTCTGTCTTTGCCTATACCTAGAATGTACTCTCTGCTGCATCCCCTCCTTCTGTCTATATGCTATATGCAAATTCATTCCTTTTTTTGGCTGATTTTCTTTTCTTTTTTTTTTGACTGTGCTTTGTGGCTTGCAAGATCTTAGTTTCCCAACCAGGATCAAACCTGGGCCCTGGCAGTGAAAGCACCAAGTCCTAACCACTGGACCACCGTGGAAATCCTTCCAAATTCATTTTTTTTTTAATCTTATTTTAATTTTTAAAATTAGACTGTAGTTGATTTGCAATGTTGTGTTAGTTTCAGGTCTACAGCAAAGTGAATCAGCTATATCTACCTATCTATACATCTCCACTCTTTTTTTAAGATTCTTTTCCCATATAGGCCACTACAGAGCACCGAGTAGAGTTCCCTGTGCGATGCACTAGGTCCTTAATAGTTTTCTATTTTATATATAGTGAAAGCGTTAGTCACTCAGTCATGTCTGACTCTTTGCGGCCCCATGGACTACATATAGCCTGCCAGGCTTCTCTGTCCATGGAATACTCCAGGCAAGAATACTGGAGTGGGTAACCATTTCCCTTCTCCAGGGGATCTTCCTCACCCAGGGACTGAAGTCGGGTCTCCTGCTTTGCAGACAGATTCTCTACCATCTGAGCTACCAAGGAAGCCCATATAGTAGTGTCCAAATTCATTCTTAAAGATGCATATTAGGGACTTCTCTGGTATTCAGTGATTAGCTCTGTGTTCCAATATAGGGGATGCAGGTGTGATTCCTGGATGGAGAATTAAGATCCCACATGCCACATCTTGCAGTCTAAAGAATAAAAATTTTAAAAATGAGATGCATACTATATTCCCCAACTGAAAGGGGCTTGCTTTATCAGACCCATGAAGAGTACCTTCAGTGTGCCCATAAAACTCTCAACATTTCTCTATCACTGCATTTACCACATAGTTTTATAACTAGTCTCATTATGTTTGAGGGCTTAAAAGACGTGTTTTTTTGTTTTTTTTTTTTTAATTTGTCTTTGTTTTTGCCTATTCCTAACATCTGGCATAGAACCTACCATATACTAGACCCTAAAAGAAAATTTTGCTTGAATAAATGAACATGTGTACAAGGAAAATGATAATTTAAATTTGCACTTGAGATAAAAATGAGAAGAGGAATTACTTTATTTCAGTAATGTATATTTTGAAAAATGTGTAGAAAATAGAGCAATATTTTGAACATGTTCCTGAATATAGAGAACAAAGAAATTGTCTCCAAGGAGTTTCCTTTTTTTGTGGAAATGCGTAGTGTGCTAAATGAGAAAAAATGTATGAGGCAGAGTAATTTCTCAGGTTGCCCTTGGATAGTCATATTGTTATTCAGTTACTGAAAGACATTGCCTCCATTTTGGAATTTCTGAATTGTGGGAATTGTGATTACAAACCTGAAACATTGATAGGAAAAGATGAGGGGAATCTGATTTCTGAATTAAATATGCTGGGAACATATATCTTAAAAAGAATAAGAAAATTTAAAAAAATATTCAGGAAGGGATTTTAAATGCCCATTGAGATGTTTGCATCCATACCATGCCGGCACCTAGTCTTCATCCAAATGAGAGAAAAACGTATTGGCTCAGTCATCATCAACCGCCTGTGCTACAATGATCCTTACCTTTACTGCCTTTTCCCTGAACCTCACTCAGATGATTTACTTGGTATTGATGTTGTATTTGGTGAGTGAATAATTCAATGCTTAGCAAATTATCTTTTAAGATTTTAGAGGACACCTATTGTCTTCGCCAGCCCAGCAGACCATTCACCCTTCTCCTGTAATAGCACCTTCATCTTTCTTGCCAGCATCACTTGCTCCATATCGTTGGTTGGAGCTGACCATACCCTTTGGTCCAAAGACGGATGCATGAAACAGCATTAGCTAATCAAAATATCATGTTTTCTTGTTGATAGTTATTGGTTCAGAAACAGACACGTTTGCCAAACCTAGCCAATCGTAATGAATCCAGTACTCTAGTTTTCGGAGTTGGAAAAGAGATGTAGTTTTCCCACAGCATTTATTGAGAAGACAGGTTGTACACCTGGAGCTGCTGGCTACCATCTTGTCTGTCTGCCATCAGGAAGGGAGAGCTTGGCCGGAAGCTGAGCCAATGGAGAGAAAAGCAGAACTGAGAGACAGAGAGGGCAGTGCAGGTCTTGGTGACACACGTGAGCCTCTGCACCCAGCCACATCCAAAGCTAGGCCACTTCCTGGATGTGAACCAAGAAATCCCTTTTTGCTTACGCTATCTTGAGTTGGTTCTCTGTCACTGGCAACCAGAAACATCTTGTCTAATAACATACTCATGGGAAAAAGCAACGCTAATGGATTGAAGAAAACATTCTTGCTGACTTCCAAAACCCTGAATTCTTGCAGTGACCTTTCCTGGATTGTGAGGCTGACTTTAGAGTTCTCATTCATGCAGAAAGTCAAGACCAAGTAACTTTTGCCTAGTTGTTTCTTGAACAGTTAGTTCTAGTGGAGTCCAGTTAAACTCACAAAAACCTCCCCTAAAAGACTCTAGCTTTTGCCTGTGCCTGCGAGTAAATAGGCAATAGTAACTAGTAGTAAATATGCCATCTTAATTACTAGTAAATAGGCCATTATAACTAACAGTAAACAGATTAGATCTGATAGACAGAGTGCCTGATGAACTATGGACAGAGGTTTGTGGCATTGTATAGGAGACAGGGATCAAGACCATCCCCAAGAAAAGGAAATGCAAAAAAGCAAAATGGCTGTCTGAGGAGGCCTTACAAATAGCTGTGAAAAGAAGAGACGCAAAAAGCAAAAGAGAAAAGGAAAGATATACCCATTTGAATTCAGAGTTCCAAAGAATAGCAAGGAGAGATAAGAAAGCCTTCCTCAGCGATCAATGCAAATAAAGGAAAACAATAGGATGGGAAAGACTAGAGATCTCATCAAGAAAATTAGAGATACTAAGGGGACATTTCATGCAAAGATGGGCACAATAAAGGACAGAAACGGTATGGACCTAACAGAAGCAGAAGATATTAAGAAGAGGTGGCAAGAATACACAGAAGAACTGTACAAAAAAGATCTTTAAGACCCAGATAATCATGATGGTGTGATCACTCACCTAGAGCCAGACATCCTGGAATGTGAAGTCAAGTGGGCCTTAGAAGGATCACTACGAACAAAGCTAGTGGAGGTGATGGAATCCCAGTTGAGCTATTTCAAATCCTGAAATATGATGCTGTGAAAGTGCTGCACTCAATATGCCAGCAAATTTGGAAAACTCAGCAGTGGCCACAGGACTGGAAAAGGTCACTTTTCATTCCAACCCCAAAGAAAGGCAATGCCAAAGAATGCTCAAACTACCACACAATTGCACTCATCTCACACGCTAGTAAAGTAATGCTCAAAATTCTCCAAGCCAGGCTTCAACAATACGTGAACCGTGAACTTCCAGATGTTCAAGCTGGTTTTAGAAAAGGCAGAGGAACCAGAGATCAAATTGCCAACATCCGCTGGATCATCAAAAAAGCAAGAGAGTTCCAGAAAAACATCTATTTCTGCTTTATTGACTATGCCAAAGCCTTTGACTGTGTGGATCACAGTGAACTGTGGAAAATTCTGACAAAGATGGGAATACCAGACCACCTGACCTGCCTCTTGAGAAACCTGTATGGAGGTCAGGAAGCAACAGTTAGAACTGGACATGGAACAACAGACTGGTTCCAAATAGGAAAAGGAGTACGTCAAGGCTATATATGGTCACCCTGCTTATTTAACTTATATGCAGAGTACACCATGAGAAACGCGGGGCTGGAGGAAGCACAAGCTGGAATCAAGATTGCCAGGAGAAATATCAGTAACCTCAGATATGCAGATGACACCAACCTTATGGCAGAAAGTGAGGAAGAATTAAAGAGCCTCTTGATGAAAGTGAAAGCGTAGAATGAAAAATTTGGCTTAAAGCTCAACATTCAGAAAACGAAGATCATGGCACTGGGTCCCATGACTTTATGGCAAGTAGATGGGGAAACAGTGGAAACAGTGGCTGACTTTATCTTTGGGGGGCTCCAAAATCACTGCAGATGGTGACTGCAGCCATGAAATTAAAAGACGCTTACTCCTTGGAAGGAAAGTTATGACCAACTTAGATAGCATTTCAAAAGCAGAGACATTCCTTTGCCAACAAAGGTCCATCTAGTCAAGGCTATAGTTTTCCAGTGGTAATGTATGGATGTGAGAGCTGGACTATAAAGAAAGCTGAGTGCCGAAGAATTGATGCTTTTGAACTGTGGTGTTGGAGAAGGCTCTTGAGAGTCCCTTGGACTACAAGGAGATCCAATTAGTCATCCTAAAGGAGATTAGTCCTGGGTGTTCATTGGAAGGACTGATGTTGAAGCTGAAACTCCAAAACTTTGGCCACCTGATGCGAAGAGCTGACTCATCTGAAAAGATCCTGATGGTGGGAAAGATTGAGGGCAGGAGGAAAAGGGGACAACAGAGGATAAGATGGTTGGATGGCATCACTGACTCAATGGACATGAGTTTGGGTGGTCTCCAGGAGTTGGTTATGGACAGGGAGATCTGGCGCGCTAAAGTTGATGGGGTTGCAAAGAGTCAGACACGACTGAGCGACTGAACTGAAGTGAACTGAAATAGGCCATCATAACTAGTAGTTCAGTTCATTTCAGTTCAGTCACTCAGTCGTGTCTGACTGCGACCCCATGAATCGCAGCACGCCAGGCCTCCCTGTCCATCACCAACTCCCAGAGTTCACTCAGACTTACGTCCATCGAGTCAGTGATGCCATCCAGTCATCTCATCCTCTGTCGTCCCCTTCTCCTCCTGCCCCCAATCCCTCCCAGCATCAGAGTCTTTTCCAATGAGTCAATTCTTCGCATGAGGTGGCCAAAGTATTGGAGTTTCAGCTTTAACATCATTCCTTCCAAAGAAATCCCAGGGCTGATCTCCTTCAGAATGGACTGGTTGGATCTCATGCAGTCCAAGGGACTCTCAAGAGTCTTCTCCAGCACCACAGTTCAAAAGCATCAATTCTTCGGTGCTCAGCCTTCTTCACAGTCCAACTCTCACATCCATACATGACCACAGGAAAAACCATAGCCTTGACTAGACGAACCTTTGTTGGCAAAGGAATGTCTCTGCTTTTGAATATGCTATCTAGGTTGGTCATAACTTTCCTTCCAAGGAGTAAGCGTCTTTTAATTTCATGGCTGCAGTCACCATCTGCAGTGATTTTGGAGTCCAAAAGGATAAAGTCTGACACTGTTTCCACTGTTTCCCCATCTATTTCTCATGAAGTGATGGGACCAAATGCCATGATCTTTGTTTTCTGAATGTTGAGCTTTAAGCCAACTTTTTCACTTTCCTCTTTCACTTTCATCAAGAGGCTTTTTAGTTCCTCTTCACTTTCTGCCATAAGGGTGGTGTCATCTGCATATCTGAGGTAAGTAGGTCATCTTATCTAGTAGTGAATATGCCAACTTAACCACAGGATCTCTCTGACAACTGGTAACTGTTTGCTTCATTTTTACCTCCTGGTTTGCTTTCAAGCATTTTATTTTCTGTGACAGATATCCAGGCTTAGTTAAATATGAAAAATAGTTTAGACTTGTTCAATCTTTCTGTGCCAAAGTTTGACATCCACAAAAGAGATCTGTACTAGTTGACAATTATAATGCTCTTCAGTTATTTATAGAGTGTTTTTATGCTTACCATTTTGTTTAATTGTCCCAATAATCATTTGGATTATGTATTTTCTCCAAGGCCTTACAAATTCCTAATACTATGTTTCTATATTTAGAAATACGAGGAACACATATTTTTGTTTTATTATTAATTTTTTTTGGCTGTGCCACACAGCTTGTGGGATCTTAGTTCCCTGGCCATGGGGTGAACCTGGGCCCATGACAGTGACATCGTGGAGTCCTGACCACTGGATCACCAGGGAGTTCCCAAATACATAGCTTAATACTTTCTAAAGAATACAGACACTTGCATAGGAATGTGAAATTATGATGATTAGGATGAATATGTAGATCAAGATTAAATCTTGAGACCAAAAAAAAAATCTTCATTTTACGGAGTCATACTCAATTGTGTCTGACCTTTTGTGACCCCATGGAATGTAGCCCACTAGGCTCCTCTGTCCATGGGATTCTCCAGGCAAGAATATTGGAGTGGGTTGCCATTTCCTTCTCCAGGGGATCTTCCTGACCCAGGGTTGAAGCCACATCACCTGTGTCTCCTGCACTGGTAGGCAGATTCTTTACCACTGAGCCACCGGGAATGGACGCAAGTGGCACTTGCAGTCCAGACAGAGTCCTCATGACTCCCCAGCCCTACCAGTGGTGTTGCTCCCCTTTCTTTTACAAGTCAGATCTTCAAATACTTTGCATTAATCAATGACGGGAGAGGAGGGGAAGGTTAAAGCTTATAGAGTGATCTGAAAACAAACTGACAGAAAAACATCTATTAATTTTCAAAACTGAGAAGGTTGCCAGATATCTGTGAAACTACCACTGCAGAATATATTACAAAAGACTGAGAAGTGCAGACAGCAGGGAATTACTATTTATAGAGACTGAGCAATCTGCTGGAGTAGGGATGAGTACCTTGGTCAGGAGGAGGCCCTGGACAGGAGGGCCCAGGTTTAGCAGGCATCTAGAAGCAGAAACAAGGCCAGCCTGGAGTAGCCACCTTTACCAAGCTGTGCTTGGAGAGCAGCAAGGCAAGTTTCCTGACTCCTTCATTGTCTTGTTATTTGCCACAACGCCTGAAATTATACTTTCAGTCATGTTTTTCTTTGAGTCTTCAAGGGATTTCAGCCTCAGAGGTTCTAGGAGCCCTAGGAGACATTCAGGGCTTCCCTGGTGGCTCAGTGATAAAGAATCCACTTGCAATGCTGGAGATGCAGGAGACATGGGTTTGATCCCTGGGTCAGGAAGATCCCCTGGAGGAGGGCATGGCAACCAACAACAGTATTCTTGCCTGGAGAATCCCATGGACAGAGGAGCCTGGCAGCTTACAGTCCATGGGGTTGCAAAGAGTTGGACATGACTGAAGTGAATTAGCAGCAGCAGCAGGCAGCAGGCAGGAAACATTCAGCTAAGAGTAAAGCATTATATGGACTGGATTGAAGCTAAATATTCTCATATTAGCATTAAACACAAGATAACAGGCCCCAAATGGAGTCATCTTGCTAAGCACCATGTCACGAAACCAAGACTTAATTACAGTTTCAGTTTTCCCAGAAATGGAATCTTAAGCCAGTCAATCAGGAATTGCCTGATCAGCACTGGTTAGGTATTCTGCCTGTTAGACCCCTGCCATCTCCTATAGGAAAGTGACCTTGCAATAAACAGCCCAGTTTTTTTTGCCATGTGTAACTTCCTTATTCCTGCTCCTTTCTGCCTATGAAAGGCTTTCATTTGTATAGTTCTGTGGAGCTCCTTTGTGTTCGCGAGATTGGATGCTGCCCAATTCAAGAATCGGTGAATGAAGCAATAAGACCTTTAAAATTTACTCAGTTGAATGCAAACATAGAAAACAGACTTGTGGACACAGAGGATGGGATGAACTGAGAGAGTAGCATGGAAACATATGCATTATCATATGTAAGACAGATCACTAATGGGAAATTGCTGTAAAACGCAGGGAGCTCAGTGTAGTACTCTGTGGCAACCCAGAGGGGTGGATGGGGTGGGGAGGAGAGGGAGATGCAAGAGGGAGCGGACATATGATACCTACGGCTGATTCATGTTGGTGTGCGGCAGAAACCAACACAATATTGTAAAGCAACTTTCCTCCAATTAAAAATAAATACATTTAAAAAAAGCTTAAGGAGGGAATTTCAAAAAAATTTATCCAGTTGAATTTTGCTTTTTAACAGTAGCAAAAGAGAAGGGCTGAACAGTGTGAGAGGGAGAGAAAGAGGGTCACAGGTGGCAACTTTAGACATGATCTCACTTCATAAATCTGCCTAGAGCGGGCCTCAGGGAAAAATGAACTACAGTTTTGCCAAAAATTATAAGAAAAATTCTGTAAAAGTTTTTCCTTTTTCTATAATTTTTTGGAGGGGTTCTTTTTACTTTTCTAAATTTGTCCACACTCCTTTTTTTAAGTTACTTGGAAACCGTGGCATCTGCCTTCAGCAAATATACTTAAACTTCCTCCACATTCACACATCTCTGCAAAATCAAATACATGATCAGATTTAATAAAATTATTCAAGAACTGTGCATGATTTACTGAAGGCCTCAGCCCATTTATTTAAAGCTCACAGTACGTATGGACAGATTGTTATGTTCAAACCACTGAACAGAGACTGGCATGTACACTAAACAAGTCAGTTTGATCAAAGCATAATCTTGGAGGAAACTTTTTTGATAAAATTTACCTTAAGGCTTATTTGTCTCAAAATAGTCTAGCACAGTGCTTACACATGGTATATGCTCAATAAATACTTTTTAAATGCATTTCATTATGATGGTCATAATTAAATAATAAATAACAATATAATTAAATAACTACTCCAAGTTGGAAGGAAAAGAAAAAAAAGATAGTTTCACAACTATCAGAAAAATTTGCTGTGGTATAAAAGCAAGGTGAAATGCAAATTACCCTCAAATACACACACACACACACACACACACACACACACTCCATATTTAAACCAGAAACTACAGTCATTTTAATTTCTCACACTCTTGGACATATTAATTATGTCTGAAAATTTGAAAAGGCTACCATTATGGGATATTAATAATTGAGAGTTCTTATGAAAGTAACTTCAGGACCACAGTATAAAAAGATCAGAACAGTGACTTACTTGTTTTCTAAATGTTGGTGAGTTTTAGAAATGCACTTACCCCATTTGGACGGTTGACCCCAGAAATGAGGGTATGCAGTAGTCAGCAGCTGCCAGTGTGTATGGTGGACGAGCAGCAGAATCATCCCAGTAAATATCCTTCTTCATCTTGGGTAAGCTCATGTGCATTTCATCCACAGCCAAAAGAGAGACCTAAAATCATCAGTATAGTGTTAGAATAATTCTGATGTGAACTGCATTAAGAAAGAATAAGTTCCAGTGGGTGAATGAAGTTTGGAATGGGATAGAACACAGTGTGAATGAGTGAATATATAAAGGTCCACGGTTTATATTTGCTACAACTAGAGCTGCTACAGAGAGTTGTACATGTGGTTCATGAGAGCACTTGGCAGTGGGGGTAAGTGGGGCCGTAAAGCTACCCAGACCAGATTCATCAAGCCACGTACCCCAGTGGAGCACACTTATCTGGAGGCAGGAGAGACACCTTTTTATTCTTTGCTCAAAATTATCTAATTGTCTAGTGGGTATCCTGACAGCAACCACATAATCCCAGATGTTATAGGAAGCTGAAGATTTCAATATACCATTTCATTGATTCCATAAGTACATTTATACTTGATATCACTTCTTATTTGCCGTGACTTTTTGTTTGTTTGTTTAGAAAAATATATCAACAAGTCTATACTGCTTGCAGTCACCATGGTCTTCTCCTCTTGTCTTTAACAAATTGATACTTGAATAAATTATTAAACTTCTGGGAATCCAATTTTTATGGTGAGTGGTGTAGGCGTTACAATTCCTCCTTAACAGGCTGACAATGTGATTGTTGGGGGTCATACAGAGGTCGTGATCTGTGAGCTGCACCAGGGTAATGGGATATGGGCTTCTCTCCTGTGTCCTTGGAATATACATTCCGCCCATTGTCCCCATAGTGGGAGATGTTTCAAGGATACGGTCTTGAGAGATCAATGTGTTGTTGAGGCCATCTGGGCTGACTACATGACTGAACCCCAGTAAGGCTTCTATATCAAATTTTAGGATTCTGGCAGGTAGATATGGAGGTCTATTCACCTTGTATCTACCCAAGACAAGCCTCTTGAGTAAGTTCCCTAGCTGTTAAAACTGTCACATACCAACCTAACTTGGTCTGCCTTTTCCTTTGGTCTCCCCTTTCCCTCTGTGTACGGGGGCTAGCTTGTGAACCAACAGTAAAATGTTTGATACTGTTTAAGAACCAAGTAAGGACTTGAAACAAATGGACAAGCTGAAGGCCTTTTCTTAGTTAGGTTTTCAGGAAAGAGAATGGTTGGAGGAGAATCTTGCCTAAAATAAAAGTTCTCTCATGCTACCTCTTCATAAATAACTTCTCTGGAATAATGCTTCAGCGTAAAAGCCCGGGGTCCATCTGGTGCCAGTAAGGGAGATTTTGAGACACAGGCTGGCCTGGCTCCACATTCTCAGTGTCCAGCTGCTGGACATCTGACTGTAGGATCTAATGATATGCATTTTGGAACTCACATTGTATTATGGCTGCCACGTTATGTCACTGTTAATCTTTTTAGGTGGCAATTGGAAACAAATTAAAAATGTATTAAAATATTGGTCTGTACTGAGATGGAAAAGTGAAAGTGAAGTCGCTCAATCGTGTCCGACTCTGTGATCCCATGGACTGTAGTCTACCAGGCTTCTCTGTCCATGGGATTTTCTAGGCAAGAGTACTGGAGTGGGTTGCCATTTCCTTCTCCAGGGGATCTTCCTGACCCAGGGATTGAACCTGGGTCTCCTGCATTACAGGCAGACGCTTTACCCTCTGCACCACTAGGGAAGCCCACTGAGATGGAAGAGGCTATGTAAAGCTAATAAAGAAACCTACAAAGAAAACTGGCTTAAAGTTCTATTGAAAAAGGATGGAATTTCACTGGAATTGAGATCCAGTGAGGTTTATAAAGTTCCAAAAGAACCTGTAAGCAACATACTGAACAGCCAAACCTCTTTTGTTTGTGGCTAAAGCTCTTAACTTCAGAGGCCTGTGTTCAGAGTCTGTTTAGATGATTAATGTTTGTAAAGGAAAGAAAAGCTTCTCTAACCTGCAGATTTCTGTCAATGCACCAGTTAGTTTCAAAATCATCATCATCTTCTCCAAAAGGATTGATAAGCTGCTCAGCTACCTGCAATTGAGAAGATAGAATGAGTCCGCCACGATGCTTGTGAAGACTAAGAGTGGAGGTTGGAGAGGATTCCTGTTTCACTCTCTGATTTTGTCACCTTTCACAGTAGGAAGCCTAGAGTGGAGTGGGAGTGGGTTGGTAAATACACAGGTATTTATCAGTCAGCAAGACTGAACTCTCAGACCATCAATCGTGCACCTGCATGGGTCTGCTCTTCAAAGGCTCTGTCTATTCAGCTGGTGACAATGCAGGTCCCATCAGGAGAAGCCATGGGATGTTTAGGAACCAAAAGACTTATTCTCAAGTACAAATCAGCCAGCAAATATCAAAGGAATTCTGACAATATGCTAGGCACTTCAAGGGGTGCAGAGCCTGTGCTCTGAAAGAATTTACAAAAGCCCAGGTAATGAGAGAAAATGTAACTGTGCGCAAGGTTAAAGAGCAAAGAAAGACTTAAATCACAATTAAAGAAAATATTACAAGGAAATTTCACAATAACTGGACATAACTACTAAGTGAATGAGTCAGAGAGCTAGTAAGTCATAAAGCTGGACTTTTTCTTACTTAGTTTTAACTTAAAGGATTTACTGCAAGTTACTTAGAAGTTACATAGGTTTTTATCATATATCTTCTAATAGTCGGTCAGTATTAGATGTTCTTACCATGCTCCTGAATTGAACAGCCTTCTTTTAAAAACAACTTTTTTTGTGACCACACTGCATGCTGTGGGATCCTAGTTCTCGACCAGGGATCAATCCCATTCCATGCTCTGCCGTGGAAAGGCAGAGTCTTAACTACTGGACTGCCAGGGAAGCCCCTGAATAGCCTTCTTGATGAGAGACTTATATGCCAAATGAGACTCACCTGTTCTTCTTTTTCATTCATTCCCTTTGATTTTTTTATTATTTGGATCTGTGTGTGTGTGCATATGTGTGGTTTTACATTGGGCTTAAATGTGAAAAACTTACAAGTGTATAAAATAAAAGCACCATTGATTAGTTGAGTTCCTAGATTCTGAGACTTCTTGGTAAAAAAGATCTATCTATATATTTTTTAGGATTTAGGTCTAATCACTTACAGCTGTTCTCGACATTGAGTGAACATCAAAATTATCTGAAAAGCTTTTAAAGAAAATTGATGGCTAGGTCCTTCCCTCAGAGATTCTGATTTAATGGATGTGAAGCTGAGCCAGGCATCAGTAGTGAGCAGAGCTCCCAAGAGATTTGATTGTGTGGCCATTGTTGAGAACCACGGATAGGGAAGGATAGCCCCCTGTTCTAAGGGACAGCCTGGCAGGGCTGGTGCCTGGATCAGTCAGCTGCACAGCAATATCCATGAAAGAGTCTGTGAATGCAAGTTCCAAGGGGTTATCTACTCTTTCTTGCCTGGTGCGAGCATGCGTGCTAAGTCGCTTCAGTTATGTCTGACACTTTGTGATCCTATGGACTTTAGCCCTCCAGGTTCCTCTGCCCATGGGATTCTCTAGGCACGAATACAGGAGTAGGTTGCCATGCCCTTCAGGGGAATCTTCCCAACCCAGGGATTCCAACCTGGGAAGCCTATTTTTGCCTGGGGTTTTCTTTAAATAAAATGGGCCACTGGATGGATCCTGAAAATACTTTTGTTACATCCAGAATTTCACTTTTTTGATATCAGTCCTACATATAGTATTACAGTCTACATTTAACTACCAAAATGATATCCATGATTTTGATAGCCTGTCACAACGATAGCCTTTACTCAATTTGAGGCTCCGTTTCTAGCAAATAACTGAGTAATAGACTGTTCATAAGGTTAAGCTGGGTTTTCTACACTTCAGTATTTATAACTATTAGAATGGTCAAGACAAAACAGCTTAGAAATTGACTTACAATCCACTGGATGGGAAAACTCCCTTCTCTTAGAGTCGCCTGTCAATAGAGCTAAGATTTTCTTTTCATATTTTGCCTTCAAAAATATTTTATAAAGGAAAAGAATGTTAATATTTTATTTTTGGGGGGCCACTCTGCACAGCATGCAGGATCTTAGTTCCCTGGCCAGGGATCGAACCCATGTCCCTTGCAGTGTAGGCAGGAGTCTTAACCACTGAACCACCAGGGAAGTCCCAAGAAGGTTAATATATTAGAGAGCACTTCAGAAGGCAGGAACTGCTGACTGTTCCTTCCAGCCTGGCTGAACACTTCACATGGGCACAAAATGAAGAATAAAAAGCTCAGCACAACTCAGGCAAAAGGACAATAGAAGACCAGAATGATTGAGGATCAAGTGTTGGGCCAGTAGTGGCGATTTTCTGGAGAAGGAAATGGCAACCCACTCCAGTGTTCTTGCCTGGAGAATCCCAGGGACGGGGGAGCCTGGTGGGCTGCCGTCTATGAGGTCGCACAGAGTCGGACACGACTGAAGTGACTTAGCATCTGTTTATAAAGATAGAGTGTACTTTTTCTCTAATGAGAAATGAGAGCTGTTAGTCTCTCTTGCTCTTCGTCTTAAATGGGTAAAAATAATCCACTCACTGTCATCTGGTTAAAAATGTTTTTGCCATTTGTAAAGGAAATGCCTTTACTCTTTGGAGGGTAACTTGAAATGCCAACATATTTATTTTTTTCCTGGTTAAGATTCAAACCAATGAAAGTAAAGGCGTCTGCAGGGAAAAGGCTGCAACAGCATGGAAGGCCTGGATGTGCATGTCGACATGTGGCTGTTTGGAAGGTCAGACATTTGAAATTCTACTTTATTAAAGTTATCTTCAAACTGTCCTTAGATTTCAGTTACCTTAAAGAAGTCATAATCTTTGACCTTTTTCTGTCACATACTAAAGAGAAGGAAGAATCAGGTTTCTGATGTTGTTACACACATTGGGGTGGAAGAGAGATGGTGGTGGGAACAAATAAAATTTAATGCTGATGATTGGACTAGTTCTTTTCATTGCTCTGACCTGCTTTTAATTTCCTGGCAAACCACATGTTGTCATTAATCTTGGTGTTTCTGGTTTTGATTCCGATGAATTCCTTCGAGTCTCAGTTCTGGTTTTGAAAATGGAATGCGTTTAATGTCGTGGGGCAGCTAGTGGGATTTCAGGGAATAGAAGCTAACTATTTAGAGTTGAGCAGAGCCAAGATTGTTTAGTTGCTCAGTTGTGTCTGATTCTTTTCAAGCCATGGACTGTAGCCCGTCAGGCTCCTCTGTCCATTGGATTTTCCAGGCAAGAATACTGGAGTGGGGTGACAATTCCCTTCTCCAGGGGATCTTCCTGACCCAGAGATTGAACCCACATCTCCTGCATTGCAGGTTGATTCTTTATCACTGGGCCACCTGGGAAGCCCAGAACCAAGATAAAAATATAATAATCATGCTTAAGTCTGAGATACAAGACTTCTTATTTACTTTCTTTTACTCTGCCTAGTCACTTGTTGTGGTATAAAATATCAATGCAGGTATACTTAATACTTTAATTACATTATCATAATCCTAGTGAGAGCACACAAAGACTTAACACAATCAATGCCATAAAAGAGTAACGTCTTTGCATAAATGAGCTCTGCAGTACAATACTCACCACATCCCTGCCACTTGAACTCCCAGTTGAAAAATAGTAACATCTCAGCTATTAAATGTTAAATCTACCTTGGAGTCACTCATGAATGAGTGATTCAGTAAGGGATCAGTGTGCAGAGTTTGTAACAGGACCTAGACTGTAGGAGGGTCTCAGGCATGGAGACTGTTGGCTACCTTGAGCCATCCTGCGTAGAAGAAGAATTGTAGGAGAGTGAAGACTGGAATGTAAAGATCTAAGTCATGTCCCGCATAGCCTTTGGTGGGATCCAAAAACTGGCGTCCAATCAGGCAAGCAAAGAAGAAGGTGTAGACAGCCAGCGTGACCACCTGAAACAGAGAGAAACCCTACTGAGAGCACAGCCCTGGCTGCCCCAAGAGAGCCAGCATGCCAAAGTGGGCAATGGAAAGAAAAAATCACATGCCAAGGATTTGATACCTGGGTGTAAACCAGCGGAATCCCAACCCAGTCATAACCAAATAAGAGGCTGCACCAGGAGCGAAATCGGTTCATTTCCTAAGCCAGAAATAGATAAAGCATGATTTACTAAGATGATAGGTGTGGTAAATAACATTTACTAGGATTCAGAATATGGCTGTGGCTTTTAGAAATACACCTATAAAATAATGATCATGACTTCGAAAGACTAGAAATTGGTTTTGAAGGCCACTCCAAAAGGAAAATTTTGAAAATGACAAGCTAATGACATCATTCAATGATGTGCAAAAGGGATAAGTACAGTTTAAAAAAATATAAAGATAAATCAGGATGGTATAGAAATATCCCCTACTCTATTGAATTCATAATTTCCCACTATAAATTTATAGTCCCAAAGGGGTGGTGGAAATGCAGTAGTTAATATTTCAAAAAAATCATTTCTAAATTATGTGGAGAGCAGGTTATTTTTTGTTTCCTCTTTTTTGAAAACATGCTTACTGAAGATCTTAGAAAAAAGCCTAAATACATCTATGCCTTTTCCCCCAACAAAGGAACACTTTAGAATACTTCTATTGATAGAAAATCTATCTCTGTTAAAGCAGAAAGGATTGAGATCCATTGATTTCTTTTTTCTCTACTGAACACAAGTTATTATTTAAGACTGAGAAAGAGTATATGTAATTTGGGAGCTATTTTAAAATCATTCACTCCTTTTAGCCTAATGAAGGCAGGAGACTGTCATGGCACAAATCTATCTAGCCCATCTATAAATTTGTTTCTCAAATGCATTCAGTATTATTTCATTTAATGAAAACACAGCTTTGTTTCCTGGGTCATCTGGAAAGCTGATTAACTTTGCTAAGTCACTTCAGTCATGTCCGACTCTTAGTGAACTGGCAGACTGTAGCCCGCCAGGCTCCTCTGTCCATGGGATTCTCCAGGCAAAAATATTGGAGTGGGTTGCCATTTCCTCCTCCAGGGGATTAACTTTGGGATATTACAATTTGGGGGAACTGACTGGGGATTTAGGTCCAGGATCCTGGAGTTAGGGATGGCAAATATGCCTCTTGGGTGCCAGGACCTTCCGAGCCCTTTGCAGACATTGCTGATCAATCAAGGAACATTTTCTTGTAGAGCCTATTACAAAGCCTGTGTGTGTTAGTGGCTCAGTTCTGTCCAGTTCTTTTTGACCCCATGGACTGAAGCCCACTAGGCTCCTCCATCCATGGAATTCTTCAGGTAAGAATATTTGAGTGGTTTCCACTTTCTTACTCCAGGGGATCATCTTGACCCAGGGATTGAACCTGAATCTCCTGCATTGCAGGTGGATTCTTTACTGTCTGAGCCACCAGGAAAGCCTATTATAAAGCCTTCAATTCAGTTCAGTTCAGTTGCTCAGTCAAGTCCAACTTTTTGTGACCCCATGGACTGCAGCATGCCAGGCCTCCCTGTCCATCACCAACTCCCAGAATTTACTCAAACTCAAGTCCATTGACTCAGTGATGCCATCCAACCATCTCATCCTCTGTTGTCCCCTTCTCTTCCCACCTTCAATCTTTCCCAGCATCAGGGTCTTTTCAAATGAGTCAGTTCTTTGCATCAGGTGCCCAAAGTACTGGAGTTTCAGCTTAAGCATCAGTCCTTCCAGTGTATATTCAGGACTGATTTCCTTTAGGCTGGACTGATTGGATCTCCTTGCAGTCCAAGGGACTCTCAAGAGTCTTCTCCAAAACCATAGTTCAAAGTAGGCTTTATAATGAATGATGAAAAAGTTGGCTTAAAACTCAACATTCATTACAAAGCCTACTTCTGCTTAAAACAGCCTCTAAGCAACCACCTCCAATCAACTTCAGTTAAAACTGTGTTATATTCTCCTCCTGCATTTGAGGTTCTAATCCTAGCCCAGTCTTTCTGGTTCCTTTGGAACCAGGATTGAACAAAGCAGACTCGTCCAGGTCCAGCCTTTTACATCCAAGTCCCTGTTGGTGTCTGAGTCGTATCTTTTAACTGATGTTTGCAATATACTTACAGTCATCAGTGATTGAAGATCAACACTGTCTCTGATTCTACCTTCCTTCCGGGCTTTAGCTGCGAGATTTCCAAACCAAATGAATGGAACCCAGTATTTCAGATGAGGAGATTTGAGGTGGTCAAATAATTTTCTTTCATCTGCTGTCATAAAACCTTTACACAAAGTAAAAAGAGATAGGTTATACAGACTTGATTTAACATTAATGTTTGTCTTAGTTGCTCAGTCGTGTCCTACTCTTTGTGACCCCATAGATTGTAGCCTGCCAGGCTCCTCTGTCCATGGGATTCTCCAGGCAAGAATACTGGAGTGGGTTGCCGTTTCCTTCTCCAGGGGATCCTCCTGACCCAGGGATTGAAGTGGCATCTCTTATGTCTCCTGCATCGCAGGTGGATTCTTTACTATCTAAGCTACCAGAGAAGCCCCATAGCGTTAATGCTGCTGCTGCTGCTGCTAAATCGCTTCAGTCCTGTCCAACTCTGTGCGACCCCATAGACGGCAGCCCACCAGGCTCCGCCTTCCCTGAGATTCTCCAGGTAAGAACACTGGAGTGGGTTGTTATTTCCTTCTCCAATGCATGAAAGTGAAAAGTGAAAGTGAAGTTGATCAGTCGTGTCCGACTCTTAGCGACCCCATGGACTGCAGCCTACCAGGCTCCTCCGTCCATGGGATTTTCCAGGCAAGAGTACTGGAGTGGGGCGCCATTGCCTTCTCTGTTAGCATTAATATCTTACCCTAAATATTTCAGCGTCTACTATGTGAGCATAGAATGGGGGATATTCAAGAAATAAAAAATAATGCGGTACCTGTCTCAAGTAGTTTTTACTTGTATTAGAGAAAAGGACTATTTACCTCTGTAAGGACTGCTTACAAACATTGCCTTATATACCGATATATAACTCTGTGTGTGTGTGTGATTGTAGTGCCAATAGGAAGCAAGGTGATATTAAATGTGGACTAGGACATCAAGGGAATGTCTCTTCTTTAGGGTTTGGTAAAATTGAGAACAGGAATACTTAGAATTGTTCAGATTTAAAGAATAAAAGTTGATAATGTATACAAAGCACTTAGAGTTTTGCCCAACAGGTGAGTCGCATGACTTTTCCTTCTGATGCTTCTTTTCAAACACCTAATTAACCAGGTTCTCTTCTGAGAAGCCTTCCTTGATTCCTTCTGCCTTTCCCCTTCAAATCACCATGGGGCTCTCTCTTGCCTCATGTTATGGTCGTGTTAGACACAAATGTTTCCCCTGCTAAGACCCTTTGGGAGGGCAAAAGGCATATTATCTTCACAGTCCCTACAGCATTTTGCATATACTTTAAAAGCTTTTCTTTGATTTTGTGTGTCTCCATGTGTGTATGTGTGTATGTACGTGTGTGTGTGCATAACACAATTTGCTTCAGCTTTCAGTGACTTCTCTGAGCCTGTTTTCTCATGTGTAAAAGAGATAATAATGTCTACTTCACAAGGATGTTGTAGAAGTACCTGAGATGGGGAACATATGCCAAGAGGTTAACATAGCACTTTGCACATAAATAACACTCAGGAAGTGCTAACACATAACATATTATGTGAAACTTTACTCATCCTCCACTGCCTGCACACCGAAAGAAGAGACTTGAATAATAAGAGAGGAATAATAAGGTAGCAGGTTTATTTATTAACAAACATTTATGGAATGTCTACTATGTAAAAAGGTTTGTTCATATAAATATGTGCTTCAAAAGCTTACTGTTTACACTTGACCTTTTTTTTTTTTAATTTGATTGCGTAGTTCAGTGGGCACAAAAATCCTAACAGGCTAAAGAAATATTAATGGGGAAAGTAAGTCTCATTTTCCCAACCAACCAGTTTCCCTCCCTGAAAGAAATCACTACAACCAGGTTATTTTGTATATTTCTGGAGAAGTGTCACAGATTTCATACAGGCCAAATTTTTAAAAACACAAATGACTTTATACTCCATACATGTCTGCCATTTGCTTCTTTTTTTCAAGTTATATCTTGGAGATTTTTTTTGTTAAGATCTGGAGTGCAGAATCATTCTTTTTAATGGCTGCATTCTAGTTAGCGTTGTACAATATCTTACACAACTAGTCTTCTTCTGAACAGAGTTTCAAGTTGTTGTCACAAAGCACCGAGCTGAGCTCCCTGCGCTGCAGAGCAGCTTTCCACTCCCTAGCTATTATACATGTGCAGTATACAAATGTCAATGCTGCCCTCTCAATTCATCCCACCCTCTCCTTCCTTCCTGTGTCCCTGAGACCTTTAGGGCAAGATCCCTGACCCAATGTTGCACCTTACAGTCTCATGTGCCTGTGTCTTAGCCCAAATGCCTTTTAGAAAATACGAGTGCCTTTGCCTTATCCCCAGAGGTGTTGATTCAATTGGTCTAGAGTAAGGTCCAGGGGTAAGCATACTTTTAAATCTTCCTGAGTGATCTAATGAATTGGGTCCAGGCAGTTGCATGTTTATAAATCTCTGCAGGAAATTCTGAACGATAGCGATGCTTGAAAAATCACTTTCTCACTGAATGAAGATTCTGTTAACTCAGTTTGAAATAAACAGAGTAACAATTACAAGACGAGTATTTACCAACAAAAGACTAGTTTTAGATAATACTCAGGTTATTTACATTAGCTTTGAAAAGTCTGCCCAGGCCAGGGGAACTGAACTCTTTCTGGTGGTCAAAAATAAGAATGAGCCTGAGAATTCTTGTCTTGTTTCTCAGTGCATTTCAAAGTTGTTGCATGATCTAGATAATCCATTTGGGTTTTTGTTTTAAAAGACTTACAGAGTATGATTAAATCTAATGATAAGAAGTCAATAGACGACCTGTCTTGGCTCTGTGCTTAAAGACCTACCGCAACCTTTCACCCTTTCCCTGGAAGCCTATTCTCAGACATTTCATATCAATTGTCTAACAGTTACAGTCTTGGGATTTATACTGCAGTTTTCAAAAATGACCGCATGTGTATACTTGGCTGAAATCTCTGTCATTTGACCTCTGGTTATTTTTTATTCAGGAATACGGATCAAATTGTGCTGGCAAGTCCTTTCTGGCTTCTTAGCAGAAGAAAATATGCAGAGTGAGGAATTATTTAATGCAAACGCTAAAGCAAGAGTTAGGTACCACCCTCCCCCCATCCCTGTCGTGTAGCAAACCCATCGGTTGAAAAGCGACATGTAGAGTTAGGAAAGCAGGGGGTTTAAATGTTCAGTCCAAATGTACTGAGCACTTTGCTAGGTGCTGTGAAAAACGAACCAGACACTAATGTGTCCTCCAAGAGTATACAGGCAGAATAATTTTTATTATTTCCTGCAGGGTTATACATCTTATACAAAGTAACCCTATCTTTGGAAATTGAGTTACTGGTCCCTTGAAAGAAAAGTCTAGATCGTTAGTGAAATCAATTCAGAGAGCATTTGTTATTAAATGGAATGCTATCCTCATCAGTGCTTCAGACCATTTTAACCAGAGATCAATGATATTTTCAGAATGTGGTCATTATCCTCGTCTCTAAGGCTATGTTCACCACAGGTACGGATTTGCTGCAGTTTGGCAATACCATCAGTTGGGTGATCCTCACGTTACCCTGTCTCCTTCACATATCTATCTTCATGCCACATCTCCTCAGACCCTATCCACACTCCTAACATTGCTATTTTATCTTGCTATTGCATCTGGCTTGAATTTCTCTTTCTATCTCTTTTCCTTCTGGTTTTTTGGCTAGTTCAGCTCTGCTCAGCAATTTTCGTATTGCTTATCCCAAAGAACACTTTTTAATATTTCAAATCAGAGTAAAAAAAAAATATATATATATATATATATAGATATACAATTATGCACACACACAGTGGCTTCCCAGGGGCACTAGTGGTAAAGAACCCGCCTGCCAATGCAGGTAGACATAAGAGACATGGGTTTGATCTCTGGATGGGGAAGATCCCCTGGAGGAGGGCATGGCAACCCACTCCAGTATTTTTGCTTGAACAATCCCTTGAAAAGAGGAGCCTGGCGGGCTATAGTCTATAGGACACAACTGAAGTGACTTAGCACGCATGCACACACACACACACACACGTTTGTATTTTCTTGTGACTTGAATTGTGGCTCGATGGAGAAGGATCTGCTGCTGCTGCTGCTGCTAAGTTGCTTCAGTCGTGTCCAACTCTGTGCGACCCCACAGACAGCAGCTCACCAGGCTCCCCCGTCCCTGGGATTCTCCAGGCAAGAACACTGGAGTGGATTGCCATTTCCTTCAATGCATGAAAGTGAAAAGTGAAAGTGAAGTCGCTTGGTCGTGTCTGACTATTCGCGACCCCATGGACAACAGCCTACCAGGCTCTTCCATCCATGGGATTTTCCAGGCAAGAGTACTGGAGTGGGGTGCCGTCGCCTTTTCTGAGGATCTGCTACTTTAAGGCAAAATTTTATTGCTTTCAAACCAAAGGACCAATTAAGTCCATAAATCAACAGTATTCCAGCAGTTGCAGATTTGGTTGCAGCTGAGGCAGATGTCTTTTGCCTTTAAAGCAGAGCATGCCCGTCAGGCTCTATTAAGAGAAGAGCTAAGAGCTCTGCTTCTCAAAACTTTTAGCAGGGTTTATTGCCAATTCTTTCTGAAAGAGTAACTTGTGCATTCAGCATCTCAGCTGTTCTCAGAGAGGTGACTTCTTCGGAAGCATTGCAATGAGCCTGATTCATTTTCCTCTCTGTGCTTTCCAAATGAATGGAATGAAGCCACCAGATTCAGCTGCAGCTGTTCTTTAAATTCAATGGTAGAAGTTCAGAAATCCCTGTCAACTGGGAAAACCAAAAGAAGGCAAAATGCGACTGAGAGAGAGATGTAATCACAGTGTGAAGGCATTGTGGAAGGCAGTATTCAGACATATTTTTTTTCTCTATGAACCACAGAAAGAAAGATATCCCAAAACAATTCTTGGCTTTTCTGGATGAGGTGCCCCTTGATTTTTCTGCTCTGTTCCATTCCATTCCATAAAAATGCTGGCTCCAAGCCATTAAAATGATTTAAGAACCCAAGAATAAGTTACAACCCACAATTTGAAAAGCCTGAGATAGGATATGGTTGAGTAAAGTCAGTTTCTGGGGTAGCAATGCTGAACACAGACAGAAACTCCTCTATTTTCCTAATGTGAGCAAAACATCTCTAGTCTGCCATATTCCTGTCTCTAAATTAGTATCCTATTTGGTAGCTCACTGCCTTCTACACATGACTCACTGGAAATACCATTCACAAAATCAGTGCTCTTAACTCCTAGCCTCTCCATGTGGCCCAGAATTCCATTTGTGTTGGGTAAATTGATCTGAGACAATTTGCAGATAAAGTTGGAGGAATTAATAGATGTGCTCTGGTGCAAGACTTTGCTGCACAGTAGAATGTTCTAGGGAGCTTTAAAAACTCCCAATGCCCAGGTTACACCATATAACTATTGAATGTTAAAATCTGGGGATGTGAGCCAGGCATCAGTATTTTTAAAAGATCCCTAGTGATTCTATCTTATAACAAAGTTTGAGAACAACTCCATCTAGTGCAGAATCACACAGCAAGCTGGACATTTTGGCTTCCTTGGTCTGGGTCAAACACAGTGCTTCTGGGGAGCCTGTTTAGAAGTGGATTTCTGGCTCCCAAACCCCAGAGAGTCAGATTCATAGGCTGTCTGAGAAGCTGTAATTTAAATAAGCACCCTTGATAATTCACTGAATGTTGTGATCTATGGTCATCCTTTGAGAGGTACATGATTGACGAGCCTTGATTTAACTCCTAAAACAGAGCTGTGAAAAGTGAAAGTCGCTCAGTCGTGTCTGACTGTTTGCAACCCCATGGACTATACAGTCCACGGAATTCTTCAGGCCAGAAAACTGGAGTGGGTAGCCTTTCCCTTCTCCAGGGGATCTTCCCACCCAGGTCTCCCACATTGCAGGCCAATTCTTTACCAGCTGAGCCACAAAGGAAGCCCAAATAGAGCTGTGAGAGCCTTCGAACACTGAGCCGAGACTGCCCATCCATGGTGTTAATTCAAGGACGTGTGCTCTTTCTGTCTCATGTAGATCCAGTGTGCATAGGTGAGTCAAGTTTCACTCACAAGATGACATTCAGTCTGTTCTGGGCTCATCATGTGAGACTATAGGCGTAACTGACTCAGACTGTTAAAGTTCAGCCAACAGAGTAAAAACTGGCACAGCCGTGAATACCACTGTCCCTTGATCATGTCTCCTGTAGCACAGAACAATGGGAAATTTCAGAGAGACCAGGGAGCCCCAGCACCACAGAATGCATCCAGATAAATGCGAACAGCAGACCACAGGGCAGAAAGTCAATACTACACAAAATCTATTCTATTTTACTTAGTGGGAGAAGATCACAGATTAAATGATCTAAGTGTGGGGCTAGGCTTCCAGTCAGTGCATCTAGAGTTAGAATTTTTATCTCAACAATCATTTGATAATTGAGAGCTTACTCGATTGTATTTATGCCTGTTAACCATACATGTCACTAAAAATTTTGATGGGATGTTCACGGGCTCTCTCTCATCAGAGCAGAAGCTCAAGGAACTTCACGTTAAGATTCCAGGCCTTTGAGAAAACAGAAGTGTCCTTTCCCTAAATTTTATTGTCTTTTAACCACTCTTACAGGCTACCATGCACAGAAGGAAACTTTTTCAGAGAAACCTAAATGCAATGCAGTGATGTGAATTTCAACTGTAAATGTATTTGTGCTTCTTTCCGAAAATGATTCATAGAAGAAAAGATTTGTAGTAATCTTTACTGACAGTTGAAGACAGGGGCCATACCCACACTTGCTTTCAGCTGTGCTCCAGTGCTCAGCACAAGGCCTGGCACACTATCTGTGTGCGTGCTAAGAAGCTTCAGCTGTGGCTGACTCTTTGTGACCCTTTGGACAGTAGCCTGCCAGGCTGCTCAGTCCATGGAATTCTCCAGGCAAGAATGCTGGAGTGGGTTTCCATGCCCTTCACCAGGGGATCTTCCTGACCCAGGATTGAATCTGCATCTCCTACTTGCATTGGCAGGTGGCTTCTTTACCAATAGTGCCACCTGGGAAGCCCCAGTGTACTGTATCCACTCAATAAATCTTTGTTAAATGAGCAAACGCATGACAGATTTAGCAAACGGATTTAGTACTGTTTCTTTTAGAGGAATGTATACCATTTCCCTTTACCTATTTTTGTACTTCTGGTAAGGAATTATGAAGGGAAATGTTTTCTTCTCCTGATCACTGCGAAACTCCAGATAAAATGTTTTGATTCAGTCTCACCGTAACATAAACCCAATTAAGGCCATCACTTAAATTGGCAAAGATCTGGAATTGAGCCACTGACTTGACTCGGAATGAATGACATCTTCCAGGGCAGGTGATTGAAATGACTGGAATTTTCCAGGGTAGGTTTGTAGCCAAGAGGGAAAATAACAGAGGCTCCTGGGTTGCAGCTCCTCTGGCAAATAAATGTTTGAAAATGGACCAGTGCAGGGAACTTTTGGCATAATAAACAGTTTTTTTGCATTCGATTGCTATGTTTCTATTTTCATGGGAGCATAAAGAACTTTTAATTTATGATTTGGGAAATGTAACATCAAAGTTTATGTACTTCCCAGAATAATGATTCTTCTAATTTCCTGGAATAATGTAACTTGAGTGTCCAACTTAACGGCAAGGAATATTCAGGGACCTAGTCCACAGGTGTGGAGCCCCTGGCTGGGGTCTTAGGGCAATATTTCCAGAATTGGCCAAGTTCCACGGCAACCACTGGCATGGGCCATCCTGTTTGTCGTGAGTTATGCCATCCTGTTTGTCGTGAGCCATTCTGTCCCTAACTGGCCAGCTCCCAGCTCCATATGAGGCAAGGTGGAGACCCAAAAGACCCTCAACCAATGACCACCCCTTTCCATAGGAATTTTCTTTGTCCCGAGGCCATAAAAACTTGCCACAAGCCCATGTAAGAGGTCTGCTCTCCCTCAAGCTGGTGCGCTGTCCTAACAGCATGTCTCACTCTGCTCTCCCTGTGTCAGCTCTTCCTGGTCTGTCAGGAAGGCAGCCTGCTGTCTTTGCAGGGCTCCTTACTACCTCAGTCCTTTGTTATCAGTAAATTCTGTCTTCTAAAATACTCTGTCTGGAAATTCTTTTCCAACCTGTGCTCAGACTGCTTCAACAATCAGCACTAGTGAAGCCAAATGCTTCAGAAGAAAATGCTGATCTTCATTCTCTCCACCCTCTCCCTCTTTTTCTCCTGCTAGTCCTGAATCTTTGTGACAGGGACCCTCCCTGAAGCAATACAAAGAGGATGGAAGGAAACTGCCATTGCCCTGAAGTCCACTGTTTCTCAGAGTGTGATCCAGAGACCCCCTCTTGCCTGAAAGTCTCCAGAAGCTTGTTAAATATGCTCATTCCTAGACCCCACCCTAGACCTACTGAATTGCTAGGGGTATTATCTTAGGATCTGCAGTTTTAGCAATACTGATTTAAGTTTGAGAACATTTACTTCCCTGACAGGTGGCTTTATGTGGGGAAGTCCACTGAGGCTTTTGTGCCCCCCTGCTTTGTCACCTCTCCTTAGGGGGCCCTGTTTCTACTACCAGCCCTCTCTGCCCTCAGGCGGAGCAGGTGTCCTGGCTCTGTGCTCAGGGAGTCTGCCAAACATTTTCTGCCATGCTTGAACTTCCTGTTCTTCCCAGAAATGTTGGCACAGGCCAAGGACAGACAGAGAAGAGGAGACATGTGCCCGGTTGGGAGAGCCTGGAAGCCAACTCCACGCGCAGACTGAGTCAGCCCTCTCTGTTAGGGAAAGGAGCAGGAGGTCTGGGAAGTCTGTTCCACCAACTGACAGAGAGGCTGCCCCCCACGTGGGTGGCAGTGGGGCAGCCAGGAGGGACCCTATCTCTGAAGCATCTGCCCCAGCTTGGAAGGCAGTGGCTCGAACCTTTGCCCGACCACATAATATGTAAACCTGGTGTTCCTGTGGGCATGTGCTGATCCACCACCCCTTTTCCTGCCTTTTGAGAAAACACTTGTGAGTGAAAAAGAGTAGTAGAGACCTTTACACTGAGAGAATTAGTTATGACCCCAGAGTGCATTGCAAAGGCTTTAGCCCCCCTCCTATCTCCCTCACTTCTCCTCCTCCTTTAGACTCTTCACACAAACTAACCAAAAACCCAAAGTGAGAATGATGCTTGCTGTGTCCAGGCACGTCAATTTCAGGTCCCCTAGATCAGGGGTCCCAACCTCCGAGTGATGGACTGGTACTGGCCTGTGGCCTGTTAGGAACCGGACTGCACAGCAGGAGCTGAGCCGCAAGGGAGTGAGTGAAGCTTCATCTGTATAGCGCCCCCATCGCTCGTGTTAATGCCTAAGCTCTGCCTCCTGTCAGTTTCTGCAAAATGGTGAGCTGTATAATTATTTCATTATATATCACAATGTAATAATCATAGAAATAAAGTGAGCAATAAATGTAATGAGCTTGAATCACCTCGAAGCACCCCCCACCCCATCAGTCCATAGAAAAATTATCTTCCATGAAACCAGTCCCTGGTTCCAAAAAGGTTGGGGACTGCTGCCCTAGATGATGGCCTCTGAGCAAACTGCTGCCCAAAGCCACCCTACAATCCTGAAGCCTCTAGCATGGTCGAAACCTTGAATTCACCCTTTTATTAACTGTTACAGCTTTGTTTTGAGTAATGAATTAGTTGGTGAATGCCAAAGCTTTTTACCCCAGGGGTGAGAAAAAGGATTAAAACATAAGCATCTCAGAAAAGACTCAGAACTTCTCAAACTCCAGTGTATAAACAAAGCAGCACCAGAGCATGTTTAAATGCAGATTTCCCAGGCCTTCCATGGTTCTGATTCACTAGGTCTGAGGCAGGGGCCAGGAGTTTGCATTTTAAATAAACAACTCAAGTTATTCAAGGTGCAAAGGGCCCATGGGTCTGCAGATCATACCTTGAGACATACTTGTTTAAATGCACATCAAGGAGCAAATGATTTCATATGCCCTTGGAATGGTTGGGTCCTGGCGGTTGGAGAGAAAGAAGTATTGGAGTATTCTGAATGTCTTGGAAAGGGGGAGAGGGTGGATGCAAGTAACCAAAACAGGCATTTGTGTAAGTCTGATAATGAGTGAGCATTGGTGTTATGAACAGTGCACCTAAAAGAAATGAATTCACATCGTTAAACATCATTCTCCCACTCATCTCACAATTTCTGCTTGCCCCTCAGACCTGAGAACAACTCAGGCCTCGTTGAGCTCATGTCTGACTTGGGGTCCCAAAAGGGGCTCCTTTGCCAGCTGCCCTGCCACCTCCCCACTTGCTGTTAATATGAAGGTGACGTTGAGAGGAGGAGATCTGCTCTGAGAATTGGGCCTGGAGTCCCGATTCCTGGCAGAATGTACCCTCTTCTTTCCAAGGATGCGTCAGAACTAGAGACACCTTTATCCATCCGAGTAAACTTTAGCTCTCACTCGTCCTTTTGGAATGAGCCAAATCTTTCTCATTTGTTTTAGAACTTTTTCCAGAGGTTGAAATTCTTATCTCATTCTATCCTTTAGATATTAGAGTAAGAAAATTAACCTATCAAGTGGCATTTTCAACCTGGTCATTCTGAAGCAGTGTTCCACTTTTAAATTTGGAGGACGGGTGGCAGTTAATTTTTCTTTAAATTCTGACTGGTTTTATATTGTAATATACCTGTATGTTTGCCAGGCCATTTATACTCTTCATCTGACTCTGTAACTGACTCCTTGTGACTCATTGCTGCTGCTGCTAAGTTGCTTCAGTCGCGTCTGACTCTGTGCAACCCCATAGATGGCAGCCCACCAGGCTCCCCTGTCCCTGGGATTCTCCAGGCAAGAACACTGGAATGGGCTGCCATTTCCTTCTCCAATGCATGAAAGTGAAAAGTGAAAGTGAAGTCGCTCAGTCGTGTCTGACTCTTCACGACCCCATGGACTGCAGCCAGGCTCCTCCATCCATGGGATTTGCTGGCAAGAGTACTGGAGTGGGGTGCCATTGCCTTCTCCCTGTGACTCATTACTTTCTCACAACTTGCTCTGTACCCCTCACAACAGCCTCTACGTTCCTTCCTTATTTCCATCTTGACTTTCACAGCCTCCTGGTCATAGATAAGGAAGACCTGGGATGTCACATCAAATGATTCTTCCTTCTAAAATGATCAAAGGCCTGTGTTATGCCTTTGCACTAGATGATTTCATTATTAAAAGCAAGAATGCATGTCATACCACGTGCCAAGTAAGCTTCTAGACACTGCAAATATTATCTTATTTAATCTTCACAACAAGCTAGGAGGTATATGAGAGCAGAGGGTTTTACAACATCACTATAACCTCATTTTATAGATGAGGAAACTGAAGCATTAGAAAGGTAAAGTAACTTAGACAAGGTCACGAAGCTGGTAAAGGGTAGAGGAGTTGAACTCTTACTCTGTGTTCTTGGTCACTATCTATATTGTCATCTGAGAAGACAAAACCAAACAAAAATTTCCCAAACCTCCAAAAACAAACAAAAATGCTAGTCTTAAAATATATACACATATCACTATGTATTTTCAAGGACATTTCAGAAAAAGAGACTGGATAATGAAAGCTAATTTGAGACTGTACTCAACATAAAGGCAAAATCATGGTTCCTATGTTTACTATATATTCATTTATACATTCCAACATACTCTCAGATCGATCAAAGACAACTCATCACAACAACCCATTTTTATTCTGTACTTGCCAACAATGATCTCATTTAATCCTTATCCCCTTGAAGGCTGATTTAACAGCTTATCACTTTCACTTTTGCTAAATATTAACCACAAAGAGAACCATCCTTCAATATGATTTGTTCTCAGCATCCTGTGTCCAGGAGCCCAGGTGCAAAACTACGTCTGCTCTGAGGAACAGAAGAGACAACAGACCTCCACTGAAGCAGCCTTTTACTGCCACTTATCAGAGTCTGTGTAGATGAAAACCCACATTGCTATTTCCTATCAGAGTCTGCTATGTTTGGGGAAAAGTATTAAGTTAGGAGTTCTGAGTCTTAATTGAAAATTTGACTCTCCCATTAATGAGCAATGTGATCCAGGGAAGGTCATATCCTCTCTGAACCTCTCATGGTTTTATTGAGGTCCAAATGAAATAATGTTTGTGAAAGTGCATAAGCTGTAGAGTACTAGACAATGTAAGATAATATTACAGATGGTTTATATTTCTTTAAAAATGATATATGATGAAATATGAAAATGTAATAGGATAATTATCATATTATAGATTGTAAGATAATATTACTATATTATGACTGTTGGCAACTTAATATGAGGTTGACTGTTTGCTGTTTCCTTTGCTCTGCCCCCTAAGTAAACTTCTTGAGGGCAAGAACGATGGCTTATTCATTTTTTGCCTCTTAGGACTGTTTCTGGCACAGGATAGGTATTTAGTAAATGTTTCTTGAATGAATGAATGGATGAATAAAAGATAGTTTCAGAGGAAATTTGAAGGTTGAGAGGAGCCCCATGGAAGGAAGAGTAATTCACAATACCTGCTTCAACCACGTGGTCCATCGTTGGAAACCTTTTGTACACAGCTGTGCTCACTGAGCGGAAAATGAGCAGGGAGGTGAGATTGACATAGCGCATCAGTGTCCTCCTGAGCAGGCGCCCATGCTCGTCACTTCCATGAACACTGCTGGAGATGAGAAACATCAGCCTGTCTGGCCAGGGCAGATTCACAAACTGGTTCCACCATCGATTCACTACTAGAGTAACATAAAAGCCTGCAGAATAACAGGAAACTGTAAAGTAATTTCTTACTGAAGACACGTTGTTGACACTGATGCTTTTAGCAGAATTTTAGCCTTTTTTAGAGATCAGGGTGTAAAAACATTTAGTTATCCATATCTTATGATTTTTCCCTCCAGAAAAAAAAAAGTAATTTGTGCCTGGCAATGGCGTAACACTAAGTGGATATTAGAACTCACATATTGATGGCAAAAAATGGAGAGTTAGTAAAGAGAAAGCTTAATTGTCCAAGAGCAGATCATTACCTCAAACTTGTTGGGTGTTAATTTAGCAAAAGCAGTCTTGAAGGTAAACCTTATGGATGATTCTGGTTCTATTGCAAGCAGTGGCTTTTCAGGCATGCCTCTCAGCTTGGAAACACTCCCATGCAGAGTCACTGGTATCACCATCGCGGAGACAGCTGTGTGGCTGCATGCTGCGTGTGACCTATACTTACCAAGCACAAAGGTTACTGGAATTTGTTCAGCATATCTGTCACAGTAAATTGATAATTTTTCAAAGAAACGTTTTTGGGCTCCTGTAAGTAACAATCTGGAGCAAAAATAAAATGCACAGCCCTTTATGATATTATACTTCTGCACCTGCTTTGCAAGTGACATTCACTGCAAACAAGCAAAAATAATCTCAGTTTTTTTAAAAGGAGCAGTAGCTTTTCCTTTTATACCTAAGCTGATGTATCTCAAAAGCTTTTTAACTGCTGAACATTTTAAGTACTAATGTTTTTAGAACATAAATGTTATTGGTCATTAGACAGTGGGACATAGTAATCCATTTTATTTTGAATGTTTTATATTTTTAAATTTTTATATGATTAATGCATGGGATTTGGAGCAAAATACTTCATAAAGGAGTACATTATCCAATTATTAAACATATGCACTTAAAAAAGAATGTCTTAATTATGTTTATTATTGGAATATGCTTATTAAGTAATTATTGAATAATAACCCTGGATTTGACATCTTGATCTTACTTTCTCATGAATATTCTACTCAGTACATTCTTAGTTATGTGTGTTATACCTCAAGGGATGTTATAACTGTTTATTTTAAAGCCTAGAGTTATTTAAAATATAAAACAACAACACAGATTCAACAGTTAGAAGTGAAATTTTTATTATTATATGTGGTGAGTTTTTATTTCTATAGTATAAAAATATCAAAATTTATATTATAGATCTGACAGAAACCCACTTTATGGTATTGTTAAACATGAATCCATTTAATAGAGCTATTATTGATATTTATGTTTCAAGGGGGAGATTCAGAATCAGAAGAGATATCTCAAGGCAGGTTAATAATAATGATCGAAATCTGGAAAGAAGGCAGATGAATTTGAATAAATGAGTGAATGCAGCTGTTCGAAAAGAATCAGGACTCCCTTGGAAACACCCACTATGGCATATGTCAGAGGCCTATTTGGGTCAGTAGAGCTTTGAGGAAGGAAGCAAAGGGATAATGAGGTGACAGTGAGCCACAATCAGACTGCTGGTGAAGACCTGGGAGCTGGCGCTAAGGATGTGTGTGGGATTCAGGTGGGCTTGGAGTGCCCAATGCAGCCTTAGCTTTGGAGGGGGTGTCAGAAATTCTACAGTCAAGAAAAGATGACAGGCAAGGCGTCACCTGGTGGATAGGCCTCTCAAGATGAGGCTGATGACAAGTTACAGCCAGATTGGTTTCTGGGACTCAAATTGAATTGGTCAGAGAGAATTAAATGTGGAGAGCACAGACCATAGAGCCTTACAGAGCCATGTTTGAGTCCCAGATCTGCCACTTACAGATTTGGATTTTGAGCATATATTTAACTCTCTCTGAGTCTCAGTTTTCTCATTTGTAAATGAGGATAATAATAATAATACCTGTGTATCAGGGATGTTAGGAGGATTAAAGAATACATGATATATAAAACCACTTAGTATATAATGTCAGTCAATAATGAAGTGGTTGTTACTATTAATAATTGGCCAAAGGAAAAAATATTAAGCTAATAGACACATAGAAATTTTACTAGCTAGAAGGTACTACAGCAAGTATTTTGTCAAATGTATCCCAAAATACAAAGAGAGATAATCAAGCTAGTGAATTCGGGTTCTATCTTATGATTTTTTGACAAGCATAACTATTTGCTTATAATGGGATTAAAAAACTTTAGCATTGTTAGTGGATATGAGAATGAAACTCATTTTTTTTATTTGTCTATATTTGTCTACAGGCATGTCTGACTTTCTCAACAGATTCAGCCTAGTTCTTGGTAGAGCTGTGATCAAGATAAAAGGATCTATTTTAATAAGATTTTACGTTCGAAATTTAAAGAATGAAAAATGGCTTGAAATAATGATGATCGTTAAAAACACAAGCACTTTTTGGTCTTTAGAAAAAATATGTGCATACAGTTTTGTGGGAAATAAATAAGACATTGGAGCCAAAATTAAGGCCCAGTGGAGCATCTCTGGCTACGATGCAACTGCTCTAAGAGCTGTTCTATTCTAACCAGCAGTAGCAGCAATAAATACACACTAGTAAAAATAAACGAATGAGACAATTATCCTGAAACGTCATGTGTCTTCCACCATTTGATATTGTGAAGGATTGAATGACATACAAATAAATTGTCAAAATAATACTGTATTTAGAGGATTTATTCAAAAAATCATCAGAGGTTTTTAATAAAACTTCCCTTTTAAAGATATTTTGCCAAAATGTATACCAATATATACATTTTTGGGGAACAGTAGTTTTGATATATAGCAAAATAACTGTTCACTTTTGGTCATTATCAACCAGTCAAATTAACCTCCCTCTTCTTCACATGGGGTCCTGTCACTGCAAGGAGGAATACATGTGGGAGCAATGACATGCAAATTTGTTCATGGTATGCAGAAGGGAAAGAACAAACTGATAAGCACAGAAAAGGTGGAAATACAGCCTCAAAAACCTTTAACTTTTCTATTTTAAGTTTTAACTTCTCCCTGAGAAGAAATTGTGCAATCAATATTAATTAAAAGAACTCATGGAGCTTCCCATTTATAATACTGATAAAATTTTATTAAGACTATAATTGTTAGTCATAAAAGTATTTCATGGAAGTAATGTTGCTCAAATTACCTGTCAATCTGACAGGCAAAGTTTGTGATGTTATAAAGAATAAACATTTTTGTGAATATAATGTGCCTTCAACTTTGAAGATATGACAAAAATAAATTCGTTTTTAGCCTTTTTCTTTAATTGAGATATTGGTAAGTTTGGGGGCACCATCTTAGATAAGATTTTGTCATTCCAGGAAAAAGGAAGGAAAGTTGCCTGGTATACACTATTTATGAAAGTGTTAATTATGTAAGTAGTCGCTGCAAGCAGTCAAATCATAAACTCAAACTTCGAACGATATCATTCAGAGAGGCAAAAATAATGATTTTGAATGGTAAAAATCATCACTTAGTGAGGATCTAAGTATAAATCTTTCATTTTTTGCCTGGAGCAAAATTCCTGAAGCACAAATAATACTTCATTACGACCAGTTCAAGTGGGGCTGGAATGGGAACCACCTAAACATGATGGGTTAGAGTCCATTTAACATCCCAAAAATGGTTAGGTGTGGATTAAGATACTCAGTCCCAGGGACAAGAGGGTGACAGAGAATCATGCAAAGGAGGAGATTACATAATGCAAAAGTCAGAGGCAACCAAAGGACTTGGATTTTTGAGACTGTATTCATATATGCTATTTGATGGCCATTTAAGAACACATGCAAAGGAAAGTACCTGTACATCAAGCTTATTGCCGTGTAAAGTACAGCAAAAACAATAAATTCCCTGTACAATAGTTTGTAGATGCTGCCTCTCCACTTGAGGAGTAACCTATGAAATCCAAAAAAAGTTGCATTTGCTACTTTACTGGAGTAAGTGACAGTCATCTTGGACAGTTTGTTTGTTTGTTTGTTTGTTTTTCTAGAAGAGCAAGAAGACAAAACACAAGTAAAAAGCGATGTTTAAGATAGAGCATAAATCTATATCTCAAAGAAATCCTAGTCAGCAACAAGTTAGTCTTCTTTACTAATTTGCCTTTCTTAGCTTGAAACAATTTGGAATTTGGAGATAACCACGACCTCAGTGCTAAATCTTTTAGTAGAAAAGGGGAGGAGAGTAGTTCTGGAAAAAGTAATATTAGACATCTTAAGCTTGCCTTCATGTCTAAATATTATTTAGAGATTATATGACTATCACTCAATAAATATTTGAATGACTAAATAAGATATATGAAATACATTGTAATATCATCTATCATATATTTTCTGCATCCATGGGAAGATTTAAGGTATTGATACATGTTACATTTACTGATATTTTCTTTTTTTGCTGTTTTTTAAAGTTTAATTATTTTAAATTAGAGGGTAATTGCTTTACAACATTTGTGTTGTATCAGCATGAATCAGCCACAGGTATACATATGTCCCCTCCATCTTGAACCTCCCTCCCACCTCCACCCCATCCCACCCCTCTAGGTTGTCACAAAGCACTGGATTTGAGCACTCCCTGCACCATACAGTAAATTTCCACTGGCTATCCAATTCTACATATGGTAATGCATATGTTTCGAAACTGCTCTCTCAGTTTGTCATTGACATTTTCAAAATCAGTAGTCAAACCCAAATCAGTTTGGGTCTTTATTTGCTAAAGTATGTAAATAGGCATTTATTTCGCCTTTGAATTTCCTTGAAGGAAGTTACAGCTCTCTCAGAAATCAGGAGAAGCAAGCCCCTTTTGGGAATTTAATTGATGGGTTACTTTTGGTGGTTTTAATTTAATTGTCTCTTTAGTGGAGCTCCGAGTGCACTCTGTGTACTTCAAAAGGTAGAAAAAACATCAGGCCCCAGTGATTCTAAGAAAGGTGCATTTTCCCACTGAAAAGTCTCATGTAAAATGCTTAGGTCACTTTCTCTTTGGAACTGAAAAAAATGAGGCCATTATTTAGGACTCTTTCCACCTGGATCTGTTCCATGGATGTAGGTAGGATGAGAACTGGGCCCCAAATCCTAGCTTTCAGTGAGTTCTCTGGAATTCCATTGCTTTTCACCAAGACACTAAATATTCAGGCTTTGAGAAGATGCCCTGAAGCTGGTCTTTATTTGGAAATCCTGCTCTACAGCTTTCTGACATGTAGCACATAGAAAATGAAATTTCTTTGAAACCTTTTGCTTTGGAAAGGATCTATGTGGAGGATTCTACAGAGTTATTTAGGCTGAAATTATGACATTTTTAGGTAGAACTGTATTAGACATAACTGATAAATCCTATAGCAGATTTCTTATATACATAGTACCTTATGGCACACATTTTACCATCAACAAGGACATCTTCTGTCTTTATTCAGATGTAAAGAAACAATCTAATTCCCATTTACCTAATTTCCCTAAAAACAAACAAACAAAAAAAAAACGTGAAAATTTTAAACTATATTCTGAAGCTGTAGTTTTTGTAATCACCAACCTAAGCCTTCAACATGACTGATTTTTAACAAAGAAAACAGGACTTTTTGGCAAAAGTTAAGTGCCATTACTTTTTTTGTGGGACTCAGGTTACAAAAGCAGTTCCATTGTTCCATCTTCATCTCTTCTATTTGTTTAATATGAGTACAGCAAAGTTGGGAGAGGAACATAATAAATTAAGCCCAATTTCATAATTTGTTATCATGGGCACCGGAGTTTTACATGAGTCCTCAAATAACTCTCAATTAACAGTCACCCTTCCATTACAGCTCTGTCAGAAAAACCCAGATCACATCGACAAGAGGTCAGAGCTAAAATGCATAGGTTTACTCTGCGCACTAACCTATTTGTTTGGGTTGGAGTGTCCGGCGTCTCCGACAGGGAAGACAGTCTCCAGGCTCCCCCTGCAGAGGTGCCTTCGGGTTGGGGCTGTACTCTCGGCTCACTTTCCGCGCATGCACAGTCAGATTTTCTTTCTGTTCTCTGGCCACTGAGAGGACTTGGAGTGTGACAAGGACAGGGGTTAAATGACTTTCCACTTGCGAAGGCCTATTTATGCCAGTTTGCCCACTGGTGACAGCCACAGCCGGGAACAAACAGGAGCAACAGCTGCTGATGTGGCTTTTTTTTTTTCTAATCTCTAATTATAACTCCACCTGCCACCCAAAGCACTCCTTTGAATGAGTTGGAGGTGGCGTGAAGGAGCTGGGGTCATTTAAGACTGTTATTTTCATTCTGACCTTATCCTGGGATCAAGGAAGAAAGTCCTTTGCCCCTAACATGCTCTGAAGAGGCTCCACCAACCAAAAACGGGAATTAGTACAGTCTGTGTGTGCTTAAAAGGAGAATAAATTCTCGTGAAGCCATAAACTGGGGCAGACAAGAACGTAAACAGGATTTTCACTCATTTGAGGAATGTTGAGGACACTCTTCTATTAAAAACAAAACGCATGTATGTTTGAGAGTGATGTGTTTGTATATTTTAGAATAGCATAGACAATTATTACACATGATGGCATTCAGTAATGGAAACTGATAACACACTGATTCACTACATGTGTTATCCTTCCGTGAGGGCTTCCCTGGTAGCCCAGATGGTAAAGACTGCCTGCAATGCGGAAGACTCAGGCTCGATCCCTGGGTCGGGAAGATCCCTTGGAATAAGGGAATGGCTATCCACTCTGTATTCTTGCCTGGAGAATCCCATGGACAGAGGAGCCTGGAGGGCTACAGTCCATGGGGTTGCAAAGAATCGGACACAACTGAGTGACCGACACTTCCTTTCACTTCATCTGTCTGTGGTCCGCTAGAAACATGTTTTAATTATTCAAAATGCCTTCTCTCAGGTTGATTATGCTTCTATGCTTCCCTTCTGGAAAGACAGTGTTCATCAGCATTCTTTAAATCATGAAATACATAATTTCAGGGTCAATTCTTGGGAGTTTTCCAACCTTCTAAAGTAACATGTGCACTAAACACCGTGCCTTAAGCTTAAATCAGATGACTGAAAAAAAAAAACAAAACAAAACATGTGTTTTTGTGGAGAAAGATGTAGAAAAAAAGATGCTTATTTAAAAATTTTAAGTAAATACAATTGAAAATTTTCCTACAGTGTTCTAAAGTTTCATTTGCACTCGACTAGTTTCTTTAGCAAACTATAAGTATCTTAGAGCAAAAATAGAGTTGTGAATGTCTGATTTCTTGCCCCCATCCCTGTACATAGCTCCAGCACGGAGTCCAGTGCATACTGGATTTTGAATATGTATCTGTCGTCTGATTATCACCTTGTCACTCTGATACTACTGTTAGTACATTTGGGGGAGTTTGTGAACATTTTACAAGTACAGCTACACTGCCGCATATTTTATATTTGGATTGCTGTGAAAAGTGGTTGGATAGACCCGATGTTGCTTTCAAGGCTGATCATCGTAGAATTTGAGCAAATCTAAATCCAAGTGCTTACGAAATAGAAACATTGGAGCTATTTTTTTTTTTGAATCGCACTTTGGGGTGTCTTACTGGATATGTGGTGGCCCTGAAACGTGGCTTAATTCCTGGCAGTCATGACTGAATAACAGGGGAACTGGCCTCCTCTATGGACCACTGTTGGCTGGTCTCACTTTTAAGCAGGGGAAATAATCTTTCTAATCAGGCTGTTTTCAGGAATGACCAAGTAATGGTTGAGTTAGCATTCTAAATGCAAATTAGTCAGTAATGACTGGATTGAATGAACAAACTGCCATTGTTGAACTCTGAGTCTGGTGGCTGTTTCTAACAGGTACCGAGATGCCATTCAGAAATTAATTCATTAGACAGGACCAACTCCTACAGCAAATTTCAAACATCTGGCAAACCCCAAATTGCAAAGCTAACTATGCATATGACTTAAAAAAATTTTTTTGATGTGGACCATTTTTAAAGTCTTTGTTGAATTTTTTACAACATTGCTTCGGTTTTTTGGCCATGAGGCGTGTGGGATCTTAGCTTCCTAGCAAGGAATTGAACTCTCACCCCCTGCATTGGAAGGTGAAGTCTTAACTACTGGACTGCCAGGGAAGTCCCTGTATGAATTTTTCAAGAAACTTTAAAGTTTCTTGTTTAAACAGGCATACTATTTTTTCCCCTCTGGATTCTAAAGTTAACGTGTGTATTAAAAATAAAACGTAAAACAACATATAAAGAATAGAGTGGTACTCTATCATGCTTCCCTAGGGGGGTGGTAATCATTTAGTTATAAAGTTAATCTTTTTAGACTTCTGCAGAAGACACTTTAAATTCTCTAATAAATAGCAAACAATGTGGTAGACACTTAGGCGATGTCAGGGCTCTATGAAATAACCATACCAGCCATATTTTCTATTGACAGCAAGCATCAAGTTTTGCCATCCTGACCACTCTAATTTTCAGCAGTCCTGATAAATACATTTGTCTTTAATTCCAGTAAACCTCCAGTGACAGGACAATTCATAAAAAAGAATAACTGATCATTTCTAAGTGATGGAAATGCTGATATTCATCCATAGATGTCAAGATAAATCATCCTTTATTCCTTAAGGGAACAAAACCCAGCAAGTTTAGATAGACCATGCCACTTCCTAAAAGGGAACCAGCTACTCATTTTCACTGGTGTGAAAAATCTTTTATCAAATTTCTTTTGAGCACTAGGTTGAACATAGTCGTATGTATGTGAAACTTTGCATTCAGATATTAACCAAAGGCTAGAAACGGTTGTATTTTGTAATTTTTTATTCTGACTCTAAGATTTTTGAACATTATTAAATGGGGAATAAGGAATTGAATTAGTAAACATTTCTGAACAGGAAAAGGGCCTGACAAAAATTCTATGTTGTAAAAAGATGAGTCTATGAGATGAGAATGTGCTGCATTTGAGTGGGCAGGGACTAAGGAAGGGAATCAGTCTGAAAGTTATTATGGTTGTTCTAGCATTACCTGGGGTGGTGAGTGAGTGGAATGCAGAGGAAGGATGGTGAGAGAGAGCCCAGAGCAAACTACCACTGGAGGAGAAAGAAAGGAGGGAGCTGTGGGGAGGGAGAGGAGAAGGAGGAAGGAGAAGTCTGATATGACCCTTGCTTCATCCTTTGAGCCTGTTTGCACATGAAGAGAAGGCGATGGCACCCCACTCCAGTACTCTTGCCTGGAAAATCCCACGGACGGAGGAGCCTGGTAGGCTGCAGTCCATGGGGTTGCTAAGAGTCAGACATGACTGAGCGACTTCACTTTCACTTTTCACTTTCATGCATTGGAGAAGGAAATGGCAACCCACTCCAGTGTTCTTGCCTGAGAATCCCAGGGACGGGGGAGCCTGGTGGGCTGCCGTCTATGGGGTCACGCAGAGTCGGACACGACTGAAGCGACTTAGCAGTAGCAGCAGCACAAGAACAAATTTGTTCAGGTGACACAGTTCTTTGCAGGGTGCCATGTAATTTTGACAGGTTTTATTTGATCTTGCAAATAGAAACATTTTATCAGAAAAAAAATGGTTGCAAAGTAAAATCACAAGTAGGAATTCATGTGTTTGTAAAAATCAAGTTATTGAATTAAATATAATTGGCTGAGCTTCAGTTTCTGTTACTGCTTCTGGCACTTATTCACTTTGTTATGTGCTGGATCTCCCTAGAAAAAGATAGCAGCGCTAAAGTTGCAAGAAAAATTCATAAACTTTGAATTGAGAACAGTCAGACATTACTGTTTTTGTCAGCAGAATACCTGATTCAGTTGGTCTGAGAATCATTCACAGTGATATTTTTTCCCTAAAGGTAAATTTTTATTGGCTTAATGGAACTGTAAGTTTCTTGAGAACTTATGCCTTACTCTTTGTTGTTTTTTTTCTCTCTCCCTATTTATTGACTACCATGATGGATGCAATAGTTGTGTAACCAATAGCTGACTGGGATAAACCGTGTGTCTATCCAGATGTACGGAGCCTTCTGATACACGGTCTTGGAGTGAACTCTGTCAAAAATCAAACTAAAGTGGATTTGATTTGTTTTTCTTTTTCAATTACTTTTTTTCTCTTTATTCCAGGGAAGAAACAGTGAAAGACTATTGAGTTTTATTACAGATGAAGGTCTAAACTTGTAAGACTGGCTATTTGAGGAGTCATCATTACTTTCCTTACACGAGTAATTGCCAACTCAACAGAACAGAAATGCATTAGTTCACATTCTGAAGGTCACCTTTTTCTAATGGAAGGTACGGAAACTTTGTTCTATTTTAGGGATGAAAGCCTAGAGTCTAGAGAATTATTACTATAGTGCTTAAAGTGTATCCTGTACTCTATAATCAATGATATTTCTCAAATCAATGGTACCGCTTAGCTCAGGCACATTCCAGATGGCTAAAGAAAAAAATTGCAACATAGGGCCAATTAAAAATCAGTTTAATTTCATAAGAAAAGATATGCAAAGCCAAGTATAATGTTTATTCCAAACAGCTGTGAAATTCTGTTACTTCAGTACCTTAATGGTATAAGATGGCCATTCTGGAAATTATATTACAGTGTAGATAAGGGGAAGATATAGGGCTTCCTAGGTGGCACAGTGGTAAAGAATCCGCTTGGCAATGATGCTTCTCTTAAAGCAAGAGATGAGAGTTTGATCCCTGAGTTGGGATGATCCCTTGGAATAGGCAATGGCAACTCCAGTATTCTTGTCTGAAAAATCCCATGGACAGAAGAGCCTGATGGGCTGTAGTTCATGGGATTGCAAAGAGTCAGAGGCGACTGAGCACATACGCACAAAGGGAAGATACAGATAAATGGGAAAAAAATATGCCCGTAGATCCTAGAACAAGGATTGTTTCTGGATCTCTGAAATGGCAGATTGCATATTCTGAAGACATTTTTAGTTTCTTAACACTTACATACTAGCTCCCTAATAATGTTACTACTGAAAAGGGTCATGGGTTTGGAGTAATACAGTGAAGGAGAAACTCAAATTTTTGCTTCATAAAATTTTGTATTTTTAGAACCACATTCATATTTTCATATTTAATCATATGCAGTTAACATCTTACATGGTGCTTCTTCCAAGTTTATACATCCAGCCCAGATTTTCACCCAACTCCAGAGCTAGGCTTGATAATTTCCTAAATATCTTAAGCCCAACATGCTCCAAACTGAACTCCTGGTCTTTCCCCTAAAACATGCTCCTCCTGCCACCTTTCATCTCAGTTGGTGAAAATTCCTTTCTTCCAAAAGGTCAAAAGCCTTAGAGTTGTTCTCAGCAGCTTCCCTTTCTCTCATATCACAGTGCAATCTTTGAGCAAATCCTGTTGGCTCCACCTTCAAATCTACTCAGAATCTGTCACCTCACTGTCTCATCTCACATCGCTGTCTCAGCTCCTCCCACCTCATCAGAGCCCCCTCATCTTTCTCCCAGCTTATTCTAACAGGAGGTCTCCCCGCTTCTCTACTGCTCCCTCCAGTCTCCTCTGACAAGAAGGTGGTGTGGAAGGCAAGTCAGGTGTCTCATGCCATTCTGCTAAAGCCCTCCCTGGCTTCTTTCATCTCTTACAGTTAAAGCCCAAGTTCTTTCTTTTTTTTTTTTTTTTTAAATTTTTAATTTATTATTTACTTGTATACAGTAGTTCCTTGTTGGTTGTCTGTTTTAAATATAGCAGTGTATACATGTCAATCCCAAATACCCAATCTATCCTGTTCCCCCAGCACTTCCCCCCATAACCATAAGTTCATTTTCTAAGTCTGTGAGTCTATTTCTACTTTGTAAATGAGGTCATTTGCATCATTATTTTTAGATTCCCACATATAAGTGATATCATATGATATGTGTCTTTCTACATCAGACTTATTTCACTTAGTATGATAACCTCTAGATCCACCCATGTTGTTGCAAGTGGCATTTCATTCTTTTTAATGACTGAGTAATATTCCACCTTCAGATACACCAGCAACAAAACAGCAACAACAAACAACATTCCACTGTATATACGTACCTCATCTTCTTTATCCATTCATCTGTCAGTGGACATTTGTTTATTTATTTATATTTATTTATTTGTAGTTCCAGCTCACAGGATCTTCCATCTTCATTGTAGCATGTCAGATTTTTAGTTGAGGCATGAGAACTCTTAGTGGGGGCATGTGGAATCTAGTTCCCTGACTAGGGGTCGAACTTGGGCCCCCAGCATTGGGAGCACTGAGTCTTAGCCCTTGCACCACCAGGGAAGTCCCGTAATGAACATTTGGGTTGCTTCCATGTCTTGCCTACTATAAACAGTGTTTCAGTGAACATCGGGATGCATGTATCCTCTTGAACCCTGTCCTTAAATAGTCCTAGGTCTGTCACGGTTTGCTCCCATTTCTCCTGATCTCATTTCCTCTTACTGTCACCTCTCCTGTGGACCCTCTCCAGCCACACTAGCCTCCTCTCCTTCCTTGAACACATCAGGTCCCATCTTAAAGCCTTAGGGATGGCTCGTCTTTCTCCAGGTATCTGAGGGACTGTCACCCTCACCTTTCAAGTCTTTGCTCAAATATCTTCTCAGTGAGCTGACTGCCCTACTTCAAGTTGCCTGCTGACTCTGCACACCTCCCTCCCCTTGGCACACCTGATCCCCCTTCTTACCCTGCTCGATTTTTGCCTTTTATCCACCCCACTTATCTCCCTTGACTCTACCAGATAATTCACACATTTATTGTGTTTATTGCTTATCTACCCCTACTAAACTGGAGATTTCACGAGGGCACGAATGTCTCAGTTTTGTTTACTGAAGAAGACAAAGTGCCACCAGTAGTCCTATTTCATTTAATATTTTTTGAATGAATAAATTTTAAAAGAGGCTGGACAGGATTCCACTTTTTCTCACAATTGTAAATATCGTGAGATCAGTTTCCATGACTATTTTTTAAAATGTTTTAATTGAAGTATAATTAATTTACAGTGTTGTGTTAGTTTCTGATGTATAATCAAGTGGCTCAGTTTTATTTCCCACTATGTTTTATTATAGGATATTGAATATAGTTCCATGTGGTATACAGTATGGTTGTCTATTTTATATACAACCTGTTTTTACCTGCTAATCCCAAGCTCCTAATTTATCCTTCTCCCACTCCTTTTCCCCTTTGGTAACTATAAGTTTGTTTTCTATATCTATGAGCCTGTTTCTGTTTTGTAAATAAGTTCATTTGTATCATACTAGAGACTCCATATCTAAGTGATATCATGTGGTATTTGTCCTATTATTTCTGACTGACTTCACTTAATATGATAATCTCTAGGTCCATCCATGTTGTTTCAAATGGTATTATTTCATTCTTTTTAATGGATGAGTAATATTCCATTGAATATATATATACACCACATTTTCTTTATCGATTCATCTATCGATGGACATTTAGGTTGCTTCCATGTCTTGCCTACTCTAAATAACACTGCTTTGAACATTGGGGCGCATGTATTTTTTTAGTTTTTTAAAGAAACTCCATACTGCTTTTCATTAGTGGCTATGCCAATTTACATTCCCACAGAAGTGTAAGAGGGTTCCTTTTTGTTCACACCCTCTCCAGCATTTACTATCTGTTGATTTTTAAATGATGTCCATTCTGCTCAGTGTGCCTTCCCTCATGGCTCAGTGGTAAACAATCTGCCTGCCAAGGCAGGAACCACAAGAGACGCAGGTTCAATCCCTGCATTGGGAAGATCCCTTGGAGGAGAAAATGGCAACCCACTCCAGTATTCTTGCCTGGATAATCCCATGGACAGAGGAGCCTGGCAGGCTACAGTCCATGGGGTCACAGAGTCAGACACGACTGAGTAACCAAGCACACACGCACATTCTGCCTGGTTTGAGGTGATACCTCATTGTAGTTCAATTTCTATTTCTCTAGTAATTAGCAATGTTGAGCATCTTTTCATTTTCCTGTTGGCCATCTGTATGTCTTCTTTGTAGAAATATCTATTCAGTTCTTCTGCCCATTTTTTGATTAGTTAGTTTTTCTTGCTGTTATTCAGTTGTTCCAGCTGTTTGTATATTTTGGAAATTAAGCCCTGTAGGTTGCATCGTTCACAAATATTTTCTCCCAGTCCATAGGTTGCCATGATTCTTTGTTAATTGCTTTAGATCCAGTACCCAGAAAAGTGTCTGGCATCTAGTAGGCACTCAATAAATATTTGTGGAGTAAATAAGTGAACATATATTTTTTATTCAGATATTTAGATCATATTTTTTGTATGCATGGTTTTTATAGAATTTTTTAAAAAGACTGTTTTTCCTGCAGAGGTATACGTTTTACAGTACTCCAGAAAGCTAAAGTCAGATATCATTCAAGACCCCTGAGAACTGACTTTGCATTCTCTCTGTACTGTGGAATGCTACTTCTCTGCATTCCTGTCTCCTGAGTTTCTGTATCCTTAGCTAACTAATCACAGAGTAGGGGTGTCAATGGTGTCTTCCAGGCAACCCATCTGGAACAGTGCCTCTCAGCTTCTTTGTTTTAAACTGACCTCAAGGAGATACCACTGCACATTAAAGAGCTATAAGGGTAGAGGCAGCAATAAATTGATTCCTTTACTTCTTTTGACTACTTCATAGCATCATTTGGTCCAGGCATGGACTGAATGCTCACTTGGCTAGTGACAAATACATTGAACATCCCTTGCTGCTGCTGCTGCTGCTAAGTCGCTTCAGTCGTGTCCGACTCCATGCGACCCCAAAGACAGCAGCCCACCAGGCTCCCCCGTCCCTGGGATTCTCCAGGCAAGAACACTGGAGTGGGTTGCCATTTCCTTCTCCAATGCATGAAAGTGGAAAGTGAAAGTGAAGTCGCTTAGTCGTGTCTGACTCTTAGTGACCCCATGGACTGCAGCCCGCCAGGCTCCTCCGTCCCTGGGATTTTCCAGGCAGGAGTACTGGAGTGGGGTGCCATTGCCTTCTAATAACACTAAAATGAAAGGATGACTACAGTAAATGTTCTCTGATGATAATCTAGGTGGTGGTGATATCATTCTTGTGGCTCTTGAGGTTCTTGATCTTGAAGGCCTTTCTGGACTGGGAGGTATGATTCTTGGTAAAGATTAAACTGTAGAAGTCCCTCAGTAGAATTTTAATGACTAAATCCCAATGGCAGAGTAATAGTATATGAGAGATGTGGCTATTCAGATCCACTGTTAAAGTGGTATCTCAGAACTCATTCTGATATATTTCAATATTTTTGTGACTTGAAAATTGAAGTAAACTGAGAATTGAGTGTATCTTCTCTTTTAACTCCTTACCACTCCCACATACCCTGATAATTTTGGAATGATTCATGATTCTTCTAATCCTGTTTTTCACACAGTGTGAAAATCAAATTAAATTAAAAACACAAAAATGAGTTGCATAAAAGCATACTCAGGACTCAGCTTCTATTAGACCTCATGGAATTCTATAAAAATGTAAATCCTAACCTTAGGAAAATGAGATATGTTTGTGTGCTAACAAGACTATTTTCCCTTAGCATAGAATTATCTTATTATAAGATAAGATTGACTGGAAAATCACATGGACAGAGGAGCCTGGCAGGCTGCAGTCCATAGGGTTGCAAAGAGTTGGACATGACTGAGCAAATGAGCATGCACACAAGATTATCTTTAAAAAGTAACTTTTATACAAGTTTCCTTTCTCTCATGATAAACAGCTAGCTGAGTTTTTTCTTCCTCTTGAGCTTCAATCCTTGTATTTATCATTAAACTATTTAAGAGAAACAGTATTGTTCCTTGCTAACTTCATTCATGTCTAACAAAAATACATTCAAACTTACCTTTTGAGCCAGCAATCCCATTTCCACATGAAGTATGAAGAATTTACCCTAAAGAATGCCTCTAGTAATATGAAAATACATATGTACCAAGTTATTCAATGCAGAATTATTTTTATATGAAAAATGTTGGAAAAAACCTAAATGCCCATGTTTAGGCAACTGGTTGAATAAACTATGGTAATTCACAAAATTCACCTACTATGCAGGTGCAAAAGGAATATGAACAATCTTTGTGAATTGATATGGAGTGATTTCCAGCATTTACTGGGTGAAAAAAAAGCAACATATCTATAGAAAATTAAGCACCTGAAAAGATGCTTAACATCATTCGTCATTCAGATCAGATCAGATCAGATCAGTTGCTCAGTCATGTCCGACTCTTTGCGACCCCATGAATCGCAGCACGCCAGGCCTCCCTGTCCATCACCAACTCCCGGAGTTCACTGAGACTCACGTCCATCAAGTCAGTGATGCCATCCAGCCATTAGGAAAATGCAAATCAAAGCCACAGTGAGATACTACATTACACCCACTAGGGTGGGTGTAATTTAAAAACAAACACACACAATAACAAATGCTGGTGAGCATGTGGAGAACTTAGAACACTCATATGCTCTGGGGGGAGGTAAAGTGATGCAGCTACTGTGGAAAATATTTTAGTATTTCCTCAAAAAGTTAAAAATACCATATGATCCAGAAATTCTACTCCTAGACCTATATTCTGACATACTAAATATATATTAAAATACTTGTACATAAATATTCATAGCACCACTATTCACAATAACCAAAAGATGATAACAGCCCAAATGTCCTCAACTGATGGACAGATAAAGAAAATGTGGTATGTCTAAACAATGGAATATTATTCAGCCATAAAAAGAGATGAAATACTGATATATGCTACAATGTGGACGGGCATCAGAATGTTATGCTGTGTGAAAGAAGCCAGATACCAAAGTTCACACATATTGTGATTCCATGTATAGTAAATATTCAGAATAGGTAAATCTATAGTGATGGAAAACAGATTAGTCATTGCAGGGGCTAGAGGGAGGGGAAAATGAGGAGTAACTTTTCAATGGTATGGGGATTCCTTTCAGGGTGGTGGAAATGTTGTGGAATAAAAGAGAGATGGTGGTTTTATGACATGTGAATACACTAAACACCAGTGAATTTCACACTTTAAAATGATTTATTTCACCATTTCCTTCTCCAGAGGATCTTCCTGACTCAGAGATCAAACCCAGGTCTACCGCACTGTCGGCAGACACTTTACCGTCTGAGCCACCAGGGAAGCCCTTCATATTATGTGAATTGTACCTAAATAACAACAACAAAAAAAGAGTTGCTATAGTGTGCCTCCTTTCATGGAATACACAAGAAGAGGTAACAAAATATACATGTATTTGTTCATTTGTGCAAAAGAAACATAAGAAGAATTAAACCTAATGAGACTGTTTACTGAGGCATGAGGTAGGAGTCCAGTGGAAAGAGTGAGGAAGTGGGACTGGGATAGCAGGGGTGGGGGAGGGACATTTACCTGCTATTCTTTTTATGAATGGCTCTCACGCTTAGAACCAAAATACCCCCCAAATAAATAATTAAAATCAACCAGAATGTGGGGGGGAGCCCAAATTAGAATACAAAGAGTAACAAATAGATGCAATTGTATTATGAACGAATATCATGACCATATGAAAGAAGTTGGGGAAAAATTAACTAAATTTGAAAAACAATATTTTGACCATATGATGTCAGATTAAAGACACAACTGTGCACAAATATTAGACTCTAATTAGTAAAAAATTTTCCCTCAGTGGTATGGGTCAGGGGGCTTCCCCGGAAGCCCAGATAGTAAAGAATCTGCCTGCAATGCAAGAGGCTCAGATTCAATCTGTGGGTTGGGAATATCCCTGGAAGGAGGGCATGGCAACCCACTCCAGTATTCTTGTTGGGAGAATTCTATGGACAGAGGAGCCTGGCAGGCTGCAGTCCATGGGGTCACAAAGAGTCACACAGGACTGAACGACTAACACATACAATGGGTCAGGAATTATGAGACCATGTGTATACTAGGACCGGACAAATAATTAATGGGCTTCTTGCAGAAATGATTGATTCCAAGGAAAATATAAGTTGAGCCTGGAGCATCTTATGGTGTCCAAAGGCCAGGAAGTACTAAAAAATTATGAGGTATGTAAATATGATACAGGAAACAGTTTGAAGGAACTCCTGATAAGATTATGGCCTTCAGGGGCAGGATACGAACAGCCCATGGTATTCAAGCAGGAAATCCAGGTGAACAAATGGTCCATTCTTACTCCCTTTCTGCCTTCCAAGCTCATGCCAGGGCCTCCCATTGGCTGCACCCAACCCAGAAGCTAAAAGTCAAGGGAGCCCAGTGATGAGGTTTGAACATATCCAGCTCTGGGACCAAGAGCAAAGTGGAGAAGTTTGGAGAATGGGAGGAAAAAAGGAAAAGTATCTAACTCAAGATCAGCTAGTCTATCCCTTTCATTTTAGAGATAAGAAAAATAAGCCTCAATGAGGGAAAAGATTTATCCAAGGTCACAATAAAGGCAGTGTCATAGAGCCCAAATCCCTTTAGTCAGCATTCTGGAAGACCTAGGTTCTAGTTTTGACTTGGCCATTGCACTGAACTGCAGTTTCCATACCTATGAATACATGAGGTGGACTAAAGCAATGGCCTTCAAGCTGGGCTACACATACCCCTGAGCACACATGAGAGTTTCCAGGAGGTAAAGGGTCATGGATAGTTTTAAGTGAATCATTCTCCAGACTCAGTTTCCTGATGTATATTCTCTCCTAAAATTATCTGCTTCTCCTTTCATAACTTCTTACTTGACAGAAGAAAACTCTTCACACCCATCTCAAATATTACTATGGTGCATTACTCCAGAATGTGAAAATCTGGGGTCACCAAATGTAGGAAAGTTTTGAAAATACATAGCTTTTGAGGCAGATTCCTATGACAGCAAACCAGAGAGGTTCAATTAAGACACACTGAAGGGGCAGCCCTTACTTTTGGCAAATGTAAGCCCTTACTGCACATGGTCTTTCCAAGAAGGGTTTGAATCTCGTAAATGAATGTTTCACATTTGAAACATAAGGTTGAAAGTAGATCTTTGTCCACTAAAGAGGAAAGAAGATTCTAGTCTGACTCAGATGATGAGAAACTTGAGATCTTCCAGGAACTGGTCTTGCCACATACTGGACTGACTGGCTCAGCCACATGTAATAATAGCAATTGCATAAAAATATGCAATTACCTCTGCCTCTTGCACACGTCATCTTGCACACGTCTTATTCCTGTACGGAGCTCTTGTGTCTTACAGAAAAACCAGTTCACGGTGAGCTAGATGAAGATAGGATCTTCTAAGACCACGTCATTTCCTTTAAACCCTGCCTAAATTTGGACAGATTCCCTGGAGAAGGGCATGGCAATCCACTCCAGTAGTCTTGCTTGGAGAATCCCATGGATAGAGGCACCTGGTGGGTTACAGTCCATGGGGTCACATAGAGTTGGAGCACGCAAATATAGAGCATGCAAACTTGGACATAGTAATTGCCACGCAGCGTCAACCTTACAATTTATCTTACTCTGCTGTCTACTTGGCACGGATCAGTGATCTTTTTGATGCCATCGTTAAGGTTAACAATTTCCGACTTTCTATTAGTTGCTTATTGTGATTCTGTCTCTCTTACATTTCTCCAAATAAACCCTCCAATTCCAGAAAACACTGCTATTGTTAAGTTGATAATGTGCTCAGTATAAAAATTCAAATAATTCAGAGTGTATAAAAAGGAAGGACAAGAACATCCTAAGTTCTACTAATCAACAATATCTATTAATGTTTGGTTTTCCAGAATCATTCTATGTCTCGATACACATGCATTTTTTTATTTTTTGGCTGTACTTTTGGCTTGTGAGATCTTAGTTCCTTAGTTTAATGAAAGCGCCAAGTCCCAAAGTCTGGACCACCAAGGAATTCCCCACGCATGAGTATTATTTTTTATAAGCGAGACCACATGATATGTGCTGTGTGGTAATCAACTGTCTTACTGAACACTGGGCTGTAACATACATGCTGCATATCACACATGCTTTATGTAGGTGCTTGACCCCCTTTGTTGAAGTCTATTTAGATATAGCTTCCAGTTTTCACTTTCAAACAATGCTGTGATGAACACCTTTGGGCATATTTCTTTTCATATCTCTACAAGTTGCTCTTTGCATTAATAGTCTGTGTGTTTTGGATTGTAGACCCCTTTGAGAATCTAGTGAGAGCTATGCATCATCTCCCTTGCAAAATGCACATTCATATACCTAATTTTGACTTTGGTTTTGTGTGTGTGGTGCATAGACATGTCCTCTGAAGTCCATGCCTGGCCTTGTGAAGGCTCCATGGACCCCAAATTAAGAATACCTGCTGCTGCTGCTGTTGCTGCTAAGTTGCTTCAGTCATGTCCAACTCTGTGCGACCCCATAGACGGCAGCCCACCAGGCTCCCCTGTCCCTGGGATTCTCCAGGCAAGAATACTGGAGTGGGTTGCCATTTCCTTCTCCAATGCATGAAAGTGAAAAGTGAAAGTGAAGTCGCTCAGTTGTGTCCAACTCTTAGTGACCCCATGGACTGCAGCCTACCAGGCTCCTCTGCCCATGGGATTTTCCAGGCAAGAGTACTGGAGTGGGGTGCCATTGCCTTCTCCTAAGAATACCTACTTAAGGGTTAATTTTATGTGATCTGATAATTTATAATGTCACCAAACCTCCAGAATTGGACACAGACTGGAGAGTAAACCCAGTTAAAAGAGACAGAGGGACATACAAGCACTTTGCACAGTGTGTGATACATTAATATAAATAAACTTAAAAGCTATTAAAAATACACAATTGTGTAAAGTACTGTGCAAAGTACTTGTATGTCCCTCTGTCTCTTTTAACTGGGTTTACTCTCCAGTCTGTGTCCAATTCTGGAGGTTTGGTGACATTATAAATAATCAGATCACATAAATTTCCATTGACTTCCATATAGACTGAAGGGATTTTGAGCACAAAACAATGCATTCCACCTTATTTTGTAGGCTTTAAAAAGTTTCATAAATAATAATGTTTCGAAGGGGAAAATGATTCCTTTATTTAACAAATAGATATTGAGTAGCAGTCATGCACCAAGCCTGGTGCTAGGAGCTAGGAATACAAACATGAATAAGACTCCATCTCTGCCTTTAAGAAATGCACTGTCTAGATGGGGAGACAGACACATAGATAAGCCATTGTCAGGCAGGGAGCGATTATATTCTGTATATGCGTACATGCTCAGTCATGTCATACTCTTTGCAACTCCATCACTGTAGCCCACTAGGCTCCTCTGTCCATGGGATTTCCCAGGCAAGAATACTGGAGTGGGTAGCCATTTCCTTCTACAGGGGATCTCCCTGATCCAAGGATCAAACCTGCATCTCCTGCATTGCAGGCAGAATCTTTACCACTGAGCCACTGGGGAAGGCCCATTGTATATATACAAAAGTGTGAGATAGCACAGACCCAGGGAATTTTGGGGGTCAGTGTTCAGAGGGTCTTGTTAGAGAAAAGATTCATCCTTTCTGAAGTGTATTAGCAAACCTGATCCCTTTCCATGGCCCATTCTCCATCCCCACCCCTCTGAATCTTTTTCCCTTCTTTCTACCCAATATTTATTTCCCTTTTCAGGGAGGCTCAATACTAATCTGAAACTCAGGGAGTTCCAGGATGGCTGAAATGAATCTAGGAAGCTAAACTATACAAGAAATACTCAGTCACATCCAGGCTTCGATGATAACATCCACTTCTCCAAATCTGCAAACATAGATGTCCGAGTGATTAAACCACACTCCACAGATGAAAAGTGGGAGAAACCCCAGGTCAAGTTTATACCTATAGATAAGTTAATTGCTTGCAGTCCAGTAGAGTGTGTACATTGTAAACACAAAGCAACAGGCTACCTAAGAGGCTTATTTTTGTAATTTTCTCCGTACATTATATCTCTCAGCTCAGACTTAACAGTTCAGTACTCTTAGAAATAAACTATTTCGTTTATCTTCTCCACAGCCCAGGGATCTTTTCAACAGCCTGATTTTCTTTTGAGATAGGTGAAGTTTACCTGTCTGCTGGCTTTCATACCATTTTAGTTCTCTATCTGTGTCCATTCCCCTTGTTTTCCCCCATGTCTGTATTTTCCTTTTTTCCTCGCTGACTACCATCTCCTCTTTCTCTAGGCGTCTCACATGTGGATTGCCGCTCACTGGCAAATCCTTCAAGGTCTCCATATTTGCAGCCATCTCCAGTCCCTGCCTACTTGTCCCCTTGAGTCAGGCTGGAGTTCCTAGGACCCAATGGGAGGCCATCCCTTGGTAAGGTCTTCCCCTACATATGGGAAGTAGGAGAAAGAAGATAAGAGTAACTGTTTTCCTTAATGTTGTATTTCTTAAGGACAGTGCTCATAAAAATATTGACGTTATATTGACTTTCCCTAGGGTTTTGGTGTATGATTGTTCTCAGGATAAAGATTTATTTGTTAAAAAAAAAAGTGTTTAATTCAAAATGAAAGTGTATGATGATGCACAAAATATGCGTCTCATACATTTATTATTTACAAGTATGAGTCATAGGCATCAGAAACGAAGCATTTAAGCCTATTGAGAACAGAGATAAGTGGTATTTAAACAGCACAAAGGAGGAGACTGTCAGCATCTGAAAACATCCCTGTCAATCCTCTAAGGTTGCTGCTGCTGCTGCTAAGTTGCTTCAGTCATGTCCGACTCTGTGCAACCCCATAGACGGCAGCCCACCAGGCTTCCCTGTCCCTGGGATTCTCCAGGCAAGAACACTGGAGTGGGTTGCCATTTCCTTCTCCAATGAATGAAAGTGAAAAGTGAAAGTGAAGTCGCTCAGTCATGTCCAACTCTTAGTGACCCCATGGACTGCGGCCCACCAGGCTCCTCCATCCATGGGATTTTCCAGGCAAGAGTGCTGGAGTGGGGTGCCATTGCCTTCTCCACCTCTAAGGTTAGTGATGGTCTTTTTCTTCCATAATTTCACGGTAAAAAGAGAACTATTTAAAACTCTACAATATTTCTTGCCCACTCAATTCTGACAAAAAAAGCTTTATATGCTAGTGTCTAATGTTACTTAATTTTGTTTCTGATGCAAAATATAACTTACTTCCCTTAACTGTTTGTATTTTGCTGATGTGGAAACACATTGTGTTGTTTGTTTCCAAATCTGGTTCATCCCTACAGTCAGGGATCCTTTTAAGATTTGAATAGCACCTTACGTTTTGCTTTCATAATTTGTAAAAAGTCTGTTTTCTTATCAGTAAAAAGGGGATCACAGTAGAGTTGTCATGGGTCACAGGGTTATAATGAGTTTAAATGGGTTAATACGTATAATGACAGCAACAAGTATCATTATGCAAATATTTGCCATGTGCCAGGCAGACTTAAAGTGCTGTATATGTAATATGTCATTTACTCCTCCTTAAAACTCTGTGTGGCAATTACTGTTATCATCACCTCCCTATTTTTCATTTTTGTTTTTCAACATATGAGGAAATGGAGAGCACTGAGCATCTGAGTGATGTTCCCAGGCTGCAAGGTGGCAAATGGCAAAGCTGGGATTAAAACACAGACACGGATTTCCTAGCCTGCACTCTGACTCACTGTGCTGTACTACCTTTCATGTAAAACAGTGCCTAAGAGAATGAAGCTGAAGCAGGCAGGAATTTTTATAAAAATTGAAAACTTTGATGTAGAGCAAATGAGTACTTTTGTTACTGATGCTCACTGTAGCCTGGCTAAGGAATCTCTAATACATCATAACTGCTATTTTAGTAAATTTTTTGGGTCCTTTGCGTCCTCATTTTCCTGAATGCTTTTAAACATCTGACTTTAGGTTAAAGGCACTTTAATGGAAAGAACATGAGATTTTTCAATCAGAAAGGGTTTGACTCCTTACCAACTGTGTGATCTTGAGCTAGTTACATGTTTGTCTGAACCCCTGTTTTCATATCTGTAAAGATGACAATAACACCTGCTTCAGCTTCTACTACAGGAGACCTAAAGGATTAAACATTCAAGCACAGAGAAGGTCAGGAAACTAATAAGACTATGAATACAGAATACAATACACTGAGCAGGGTTAAGAACAGTGCCTTCATCACCTCCTTGGCTCAGAGATGTGTCAATTCTTGATGAGGATGGAAATTAATATCAACATCTCACTGAATTTCACAATTTTGTTGCTTAAATACTTATGTTTAAATTCTTCTCTGTATAAAATTGTATATTATTCTCATTCCATAATCCATGTAACAATTCTTTTTTTAAAAAAATTTTATTGAAGTATACTTTTGTTACAATGTTAGGTTAGTTTCAGGGATATAGCAAAGCGAATCAGTTATACATATAATAATTCTTAGTGGATCTTTGTTACTTTTATTGTCTGAACATAAAGAACTTTTTAAGGTATGCTATACATATTTCTAGTTTGCGATTTTAGTAAAAATTCTGGTGAGCAAATGACACAACCAAACAATTCATAGGATAGAATATACAATTAGTTAGCCAGGATATGAGAGAGAGCTAAGCCTCTCTAGAAATAAAAAAAAAATACAAAACAAAAAACATAGATCATGTTTTACGTATAAAATTATTCTGTGCTGCTAAGGGTCATAATCATTGTTGAATATGGATAAAAATTTGTAAACTGGATAAAAGCCTGTTGGACAGCTTTTGTAATATGTAACAAAAATCTTAAATATGTTCATATGTTTTAAGATAATTTCAGTTTCTAGAATCTAGCTTCAAGAAATGACATGAAGTACAGAGAAAACTTTTAGTATTAGGTGTTCATTATGGCATTATTTATAAGATGAAGTTCAATCACTCAGTCATGTCCAACTCTTTGTAACCCCAGGGACTGTAGCATGCCAGGCTTCCCTGTCTATCACCAATTCCTGGAGCTTGCTCTAACTCATGTTCATTGAGTCTGTGATGCCATCCAACTATCTGATCATCTGTCTTCCCCTTCCCCTCCTGGCTTCAATCTTTCCCAGCATCAGGGTCTTTTCAAATGAGTCAGTTCTTCGCATCAGGTGGCACTTCAGCTTCAGCATCTATTCTTCCGATGAATATTCAGGGTTGATTTCCTTCAGGATTGACTGGTTTTGATTTCCTTGCAGTCCAAGGGACTCTCAAGAGTCTTCTCCAACACTACAGTTCAAAAACATCAATTCTTCGGTGCTCAGCTTTCTTTATAGTCCCACTCTTACATCCATACATGACTACTGGAAAAACCATAGCTTTGACTAGATGGACCTTTGTTGGCAAAGTAATGTCTTTGCTTTTTAATATGCTGTTGAAGTTGGTCATTGCTTTTCTTCTAAGAAGCAAGCATCTTTTAATTTCATGGCTGCAGTCACCATCTGCAGTGAGTTTGGAGCCCAAGAAAATAAAGTCACTGTTTCCATTGTTTCCCCATCTACTTGCCATGAAGTAATGGGACCGGATGCCATGGTCTTTGTTTTCTGAATGGAGAAGTAGTTGAAAACTAGTTGAAAGAAGAAGTAGTTGTAAACAACCTAAATGCCAGACAATCTGGGAATAGGAGGAAACAAGATGTTCTCCACATAACAGATTACTTACGTAAAGTGATGATTATACGGGCTTCTCTGGTGGCTCAGACTTAAGGAATCTGCCTGCAATGCAGGAGACCTGGGTTTGTTCCCTTGGTCGGGAAGATCTCCTGGAGAAGGGAATGGCTACCCACTCCAGTATTCTAGCCTGGAGAATTCCATGGACAGAGGAATCTGGTGGGCTACAGTCCACAGGGTTGAAAAGAGTCAGATATGACTGAGTGACTCACACACACATGCTTATAAGTAATTTATAATGACATCAGAAATACAAGGAATAATGAGTGAAAGGCAGGGTACATTTTATATGTACTGTGATTATAACTAAGTAAAAAAGTTGTATAGATATAAATATTTGGAATTAAATATTCCAGAATGTAATAATAGTTACTTGAGAGGTGGTGACTGTAGGTGATTTGTTTTCCTGCTTTGAACTTGTCTATATTAAAATTTTTTCACAATGAATGTATGTTGCTTTACAATATTAAAACACAAAACAAATGCTGTATGAGTAAGGATTTTGTTGCTAGGGTGGATCTGATCCAGGACTAGGCTTTGACAAGGCAGACTCCTGGTAGATATGATCCATATGATGCTGCTCCACAGCATCTGTGTGGGATTTAAATATTCTGCTACAATGAACTGGACAGTACTGATTACTACCTAGCAGGAAGCTATTGTAGAAAATTTAAATTTTACAATCTTATGTAAGAAATGAGAAGGTGCATCGTGAAAGGAGTGTTTTTACATTGCCAAAGAATTCACAAGTTTCCTTAACATGGAAATCCCATGGACAGAGGAGTTATAAGCCATGGGGTTGCAAAGAGTCGGACATGACTGAGCATGCTCACACACTTAACTTGCTAGCTTTCTTATGCATCATATAGCATGCAACTTCTCAGGAATATTTTCTTTTTTGTGTGACATAAGATTCATTTGTAGGTACTGGTACCTTTATCAGAAGCAGACCAAGAAAGAAGAACAAACTTTAATTCAGTCTTTTTTTTTTTTTTTAAGTTTTCTCCTTTTATTGGGAGGTGATGAGTAGGGTCCTGTTTTACACAAGTGGTCCTGACATAATTATTAATCTGCTGTGTCCTTTTTTTCTCTCCAAATTGCTCTGGTCCATACCATAAGGTATATGGTCAGTCCAGCAATCTTGGATGTGGGGAGGAGGTAGGGAAGAATGGCAATGTCTGGATGCTGACGCTTGGAGTGGAGGGGTGTGGGGGAAGGGGCAGATGGTTCCTGGAGCCAGAAGCAGTACTCAAAGGGACAGAAAGAAGCCCAGTTGCCAATAAACACGGGCTGTATTACTTAGTCTAACTAGTCATATATCTGTTACTTGATACTGATTCTGACAGCATTACTTCTACCTGAAGGCAGAACGGAAAATCTGTCTAGTTGATTTAAGATAGCAAAGATATGTGCCTTAGAATTTTTTCCCATCACCCCACACTGGTGCCTAGCATTTCCACCATTAGAGCTGTGATGAAATGTTATCAAAATAATTCAAATTTTCATCTGGAGAGAACAGCACGGAGGACTGTGAAAGCAGTAGAGGTAAGGGGTTGGAGATACCCGAGCAACTCTGCTCTTCCCAGCTGAACGACCCTGGGCAAACAGTGCAGTCGCTCTGAGTCTCTCCAGGGTAGAAGGGGGAAATAAAACCTGCCCTGCCTATCTCTGGGGGTAACAGTGTGAACCAAAGGGTGACCATACATGAAAATGCTCTGTTAATACAAAAGCACTCTGCAAATATCAGAGACCCTTAGTATTATGAAGTTATTCAAATAAGGTAACACGTGAGTTTGAGCTAATAGCACAGCTGTGGAATGCAGTGAGCATATTTGTGGGAAAAGACACAATTCGGTAAATTTTGCTGGGTGGTTAGAAGGAGGAGAGAGAGAACTGAAGCAGGCTGGCTGATCGTTGGAACCATCTGGAGAATATTTTAGAAACAAAATGAAACAGCAATAGATTAGCAGGCTCTATCTCAAGACCTCCTGAGGTTCAGTTGACCAGACTCATCACCCTGAGTAGGTAGTTAAGGAGGCTGCAGTGTGGAAGCCGCGAAGCATGGTGCAAAACAGGCCAGACAGTGGGGAAGAAGACAACAGAACCTTGCTGCTTTGACAAGCTTTTTCAGAGCTAGCCTTGCTAGGACATTAAGGACTAAAACGAATTTCTGAAATTTTTGGTTACTGTCCCTCCCAACCCATCCCCTCCAATTCTAGAACATATACTCCATGTGGGTGGGGATTTTTGTCTCTTTGCCTCATTACTGAATCTCAAGCACTTAGAACATTTCCTGGCACATTGTACTAGGATAATAAAAATTGCATAAATGAATATCATTTGTCTGTGTCAACTGTTTTCCCCACCCATGTCTGTAATTTAAAGTTGGCTAAGTTTTGTTATTGCAATTTGGAAGCTACTAGAGGCAAGGGTTGACAGACTGAGTTTAGGTGAGGGCCTTGACCTGGATCATGAAATGATAACTCTCATTGGGGTAACAGCTGCTTCCACCACCCACCTTAACTCTTTGTTGGTGCCTGGTTACATTCTGTTGTCTTATCCTATTTGTACTCTTCAAATACTATGATTATCCTACCCCAAACAGAATTCTTTTACGAGCTGTTTTTAATTGGTTATATCTAGAAATATATGGAAACAGGAGTGTGATCTTTTAATTCTCACTGCGGTTTGCTTCTATCCTTTACTGTTATTTTTAAACTTTTTTCTTATATTGGAATATAACCAATTAGCGATGTTGAGATGGTTTCTGGTGGACAGCAAAAGGACTCAGCCATCCCTACACATGTATCCATTCTCCCCCAAGCTCCCTTCCCACCCGGCTGCCACGTGACACTGAGCGGAGCTCCACTGGACAGAGCACTGCACAGCACTTCTTGTTTACCCGTTTTAAATTTTGCTGCTGTCGTTCAGACAGTGCTATATGATATGATTTAAATCGTGCAGTTTTTGTTATTGTTAACTTTACTGATAGGCTTAAGCTTTTTGGATGAGAAGTGATTCAGATTTTATTTTGTGCACCTTACCTTCTCTTTATTTTATAGCCTCCCACTGGATGTGTAAAATGCCAATTACAGATTAAGATGAATGGGACCTGTTAGTTCAAGAAATGTTTGTTGACCTCCTACACTGTGTAGGTACCATGTTAAGAGCTGAGGACATGAAGGTAAATAAAACAAATATTAACTCTTATGACACCATGTATTTCATGGTGATATATATATATTATAGGTGTAAAGTCAGATACACACACAAATGCATACATACATAAACAATCCCCCAGAATGGTTTTAAGGCAACCAACAGAATACCCAATTTAAAGTTTCTTAAACAGTGAGCACATTTATTATCTCACAAACCAAGAATTTGGGGGGTAGGAGTCTTCACTGTTGCTTAATACACAGCCTTCATGATATCATAGCATTGGTCCTCTTTTCTGGACTTTTTTGGCTTGTCTTTCGTGTTCCCAAGGTGCCAAGTGAACAACCGTCACACAGTTAAAAAATTGTAAGAATATTGTAAACTGATTTTGCCTGAGAAATACAATAATATATTGCCTGCAAAGGAGTAAAGGGGGGAATCGTGTGCTAGGCTTGTTAACAGGGCATGACTTTATGGTATTAACTTATTGTTTAGATAAATATATAAAAGTAATACATGTTAAAAATGTAAGCAGCAACAGCTAACCACTGCTTAATCTGAAGTGTCTCCTTCTCACATGTCTTATGAATTTACAAGCAAAGCATTATTTCTCTGAAAGTCTGATACCTTCACTACAAATTTACATAGAGCCTTAATATCTAGTTTGCTTGTGGTTTTGGCCTGGGCCTTCTAGCCTGGAGAGGCAGAAGCAAGGGTTAACCTGTCTCCACTTTACTTGGAACGCACACTGAAGTTGGTGAAGGTGAGGAAACAACGGAAGTGGGGTAAGAAAGATGCAAAGCAATGTGATGTGATGTGTCACTGCTCTGGCCACATTTCACAACAGGCCTGGCAGAGACACAGCAGGTGAGCAGCAGATATGTCTGGAAGGCTGCAAGAAGCAATCACACTTCAGAGTGGTCCACTACACGGAGCAAGGGGAGAGGGCACTGTTCTGTTCACACGCCTCCTGGCTCTCACTTTCCATTGGCCGAATTTCACCTCACAGTGGGACTGTGCATGTGTGCATGCTAATTTTCTTTAGTTGTGTCTGACTCTGTGCAACCCTATGGACTGTGGCCCACCAGGCTCCTCTGTCCGTGGGATTCTCCAGGCAAGAATAATGGAGTGGGTTGCCATGCCCTCCTCCGGGGGATCTTCCCGAGCCAGGAATCAAACCCGTGTCTCTTATGTTCTCCTGCATTGGTAGGCAGGCTCTTTACCACTAGCGCCACCTGGGAAGCCCCCATACTAGGGGTAACTCTCCGTATTTTCAGCCCTTGGCAGCCACTCAAGAAGAAAATTCCTCTGTGTAACAGTCTGGCATTTCAAGTGATGACTTGATATCAATAGGATTCAGTGTCTGGGAAGCAAGAGCTATGCAGGCCCAAGGTTTCATTGAACCCCAGCCATCTCAGGGAGTTCAGTGAAGGCAATGGTCGTGGTCAAGGTGCAATAGAGGTGTTGAGTTTATCTTCAAAGAAAAGAGACAGTAAAGGAAATCTGAGAAGGTGCACAAAGATTGCATCTAATACACTTGCTTTACAAAATGGAAATGTTCCCAAAACAAAAAATTTGCAAAATTAGAATCATATACACATTGTTCTGATACTCGTTTTATTAAAAAAAAGATAGCCATTTTCCCTTTCAGGATTTTGAGATCAAACGCATTCTTTTAAGTAGATGCCTAAGTTCCAGAGAGTGGATATGTCAAGATTGATTTTGCCATTTCCTTATTTCCTTTGGACGGACATTCAAGCTGTCCCGGTTTTCCACATTACAGTAATTTCCCTTAAGGAACATGTACAGTCTTTCTGGAGGACAAGTCTAAAGTGCTAAAAATAATTTGAAAAGAAAGATCTTATTTGAAATCAGTCTCCACACTTGTCTGGAGCTTTACTGATCTGATCCTTGTGGCTGCATTATTTATGTTCCATTGCATTTTGCACAGGGCTTTGCTGTCCTGGGCTTATGTCCCTGACCGAAATCTGCTGGCTTTTCAAATGGAGGTCTGCAACACTGACAAGGCACAATTCTCTCCAGGAGACTCCTTGCCCTGAGCGGAGATCACTTTCCATTTTTGCATATGCCCGAAGCCTTTCCATTTGAGTTACCTTGTCAGTGAATAAGTGTCTTGAATAAATACAAAAATGAAATTCTATGTATTCTGACTTTGCCCAGCTTGGGTTTCCCTACCTCTGTAATTTAGGCAGATAGAACTAGTCAGGCAGTGGCCTAGGGGTGCAAACTTGAGCAGGATCCTGTGCATTTCCTGACACTGGTCGGGCACGGAGGTGGGGGGGTTGAAGTGTTCATTAATGAGAAAAGCATCACCTCATGGGAAATTTTACATATCCTACATCAAAAATTACCTCTATGTTTTAGAGGAAAACTCTTTTACCTTATGGTTGGTTTTTTTCCCCTTAATCTTGTTGATGCTTTGACATCTTGACAGGTTTGAAGGTAATGACCCCTATAGGAAGCAACAGGGACTCCATCTGCTTTTCCTCTTCTTGGGCAGCCTGTCTCCCTCCCTTTCCAGCTACTGCTACAGCCTCTGATCACTCTGGTACCCTTCCCCCACTTTCCCTAAAATGGTTAACTATGGCATTTCTGAAATCTGTAATTTTCTTGACTTAATAGATCCATTTTAAGAGTCAACTAACCCCATTAAAGCCTATTTATTGTATTACAGAATACAAAATATTCTTCCTTTTTCAGCTCTTTGGATTTCTTTCTCAGAAAATCTTAATAACAGACCTGCTGTAGAATAAAAATCAAAATATGCATGAACCTATGTAAAATACTTATCAGACCAAAAGGAAAGACAAAATTATTATTTTAAAATATTTATTATCTTTTTTATTGATGTATAGTTATTTACAATATGATATTAGTTTCTGGTATACAGCATAATGATTCAGTATTTTTATAGATTATATTCTATCAAAGGTTATTACACAGTAATGGCTATAATTCCTTGTGTTGTACAATATATCTTTGTGGTTTATCTATTTTATTCATGTAGTTTGTTTCTCTTAATCCCATACCCGTAATGTGCTTCTCCTCCCTTCCGTCTCCCCACTGGTAACCACTAGTTTGTTTTCTATATCTGTGAGCCTGTTTCTGTTTTGTCAAATACATTTGTTTGTATTATTTTTATTTTTTAGATTCTACATGTTAAGTGATATCACTTTCTCTGACTTATTTCACTAAAGCATAATGTTCTGTAGGTTCATCCACATTGCTACAAATGGCAGAATTTCATTCTTTTTTATGGCTGAGTACTACTCCATTATATATGTATAACACACCTTCTTTATCCATTCTGATGGACACTTGGGTTGATTCCATACCTTGGCTATTGTCAAATTGTGCTGCAATGAACACTGAAGTGTTCCATCTTTTCAAATTACTGTTTTCATTTTTTTTTTCCCAGATACACACTCAGGAGTAGAGTTGTTGGATCATATGGTAGTTCTACTTTAGTTTTGTCTTTTTTCTCTTAATATTTATTTATTTGGCTGCATCCAGTGTTAGCGGTGGCATGCAGGATCTTTTGTTGTAGCACATGGGCTTCTCTCTACCTGCAGTGTGCAGATTCAGTAGTTGTAAAACGTGGTCTTAATTGCCCTGTGTCATGTGGGATCTTAGTCCCCCACCCAGGGATCAAACCTGCTTTCCCTGTATTGGAAGGTGGGCCACCAAAGAAGTCCCTACTTTTAGTTTTTCAAGGAACATCCATCCTATTTTCCATAGTGGCTGCACTAATTTACATTCCTACCAACAGTGTACAAGGGTCCCTTTTCTCCACATCCTAGCCAACATTTGTTATTTGTAAACTTTTTGATGATAGCCATTCTTACAGGTGTGAACTAATGTCTCATTGTTGTTTTAATTAGTATTTCTCCCAGGGACGGGAAGCCTGGTGGGCTGATGTCTATGGGTCGCACAGAGTCAGACAGGACTGAAGCGACTTAGCAGCAGCAGCAGCAGCAACAGTTGGTGATGTTGAATATCTTTCCACATGTCTGTTAGCCTCTATATGTCTTCTTTGGAATATGTCTGTTCAAATTTTGACCATTTTTTGATGGGCTTTTTTTGAATTGTATAAACAGTTGTATGAACTGTTTTCATATTAATATTTTGGATATTAACCCCTTGTTGGTCATATCATTTGCAAATATTTTCTCCCATTCAGTAGGTTGTCTTTTCATTTTGTTGATGGTTTCCATTGATGTGCAAAAGCTTTTAAGTTTAATTAGGTCCCATTTGTTTATTTTTGCTTTTTTTTTTTTGTCTTAGGAGACAGATCCAAAAGAATATTATCATTTATGTCAAAGAGAGTTCTGCCTGTTTTCTTCTGGGAGTTTTATGGTTTTGGGTCTCACATTAGGTCTTTAATCCAGTTTTAGTTTATTTTTGTATACTGTGTGAGGAAATGTTGTTTTTAAATTTTTATTTATTTCTAGCTGTCCTGGGTCTTCGCTGCTTTGCATGGGCTTAGTCCAGCTGTGGTGAGTAGCTGCTCTTTGCTGCGGTGCCCGGGCTTCTCGCTGTGGCGGCTTCCCTTGCTGTGGAGCACAGGCTCCAGGCACACAGGCTTCAGTCGCTGCAGCAGAGCTGGTGCTCGCAAGCTCTAGAGTGTGGCCTCAGTAGTTGTGGTGCATGGGCTGAGTTGCTCTGCAGCATCTTCGTGGACCAGAGATCGAACCCATGTCTCCTGCATTGGCAAGCAGACTCTTATCAACTGCACTACCAAGGAAGGCCCCAAAATCTTCTAATCTCATTCGGTTACATGTAGGTGTCCAGTTTTCCCAGCAGTGCTTATTGAAGAGACTGTCTTTTTTTCCAGCGTATATTCTTGCTCTCTTTATTATTAATATATTAATTCAACTTAGCAAATGATTTATTTCTGGGCTCTGTTTTGTACCATTGACCTATGTGTCTGTTTTTGTGCCAGTACCATTCTGTTAGGATTACCGTGGCTTTGCAGTACAGTCTGAAGTCAGGAAGGGTGATACTTTCAGCTTTGTTCACTTTTTTCTCAAGATTTCTTTGGCAATTCAGGGTCTTTTGTGGTTCCATATAAACTTTACGATTATTTGTTCCAGTTCTGTGACCAAAGTCATGGGTATTTTGATAGGGATTGCATTAAATCTATAAATTACTTTGGGTAGTATGGCTATTTTAATGATATTAATTCTTTGAATCCAAGAGCATGGAATAGCTTTCCACGTCTTTGTATCCTCTTCAGTTTCCTTCATCAGGCTTTATAGTTTTCAGGATATAGCTCTTACACCTCCTTGGTTAAGTTTATTCCTAAGTATTTTATTCTTTTGAATGTAATTTTAAATGGGTTCTTTTTTGCTTTCTCTTTCTGATAGTTCATTTTTAGTGTATACAAAACAACAGATTTCTGTATACTAATATTGTATCCTGCAACTTTAATGAATTCATTTATTAGTTCTAACGTGAGTTTGAGTGAACTTCGGGAGATGGTGATGAACAGGGAGGCCTGGAGTGCTGCGATTCATGGGGTCTCAAAGAGTCGGACACGACTGAGTGACTGAACTAAACTGAACTGAATAGTTATTTGGTGGAGACTAGAATTTTCTATGTGTAGTATTATGTTACCTACATACAGGGACAGTTTTACTTAATTTGTTAACATACCCCTAGATTATTCCTCAGGACAAGACCAAAGATCATCCCCTGCAGATAATTAAGAACTAGGTGCAGACCTTTATAGGGCCCCAGTGGCTCAGCAGGTAAAGAATTCATTTGCAATGCAGGAGCCACAGGAGACATGGGTTTGAACCCTGGGTCGGGAAGATCCTCTAGAGGGAGAAATGGCAACCCACTCCAGTATTTTTGCCTGAAAAATCCCTTGAACAGAGGAGCCTTGCCGGCTGTAGTCCAAAGGGTTGCAAAGAGTTGCACGTGACTGAGGACACACCCCATGCAACTCTACAGAACAGAGGACAACATTTTAGCTGAAACCTGCCTGCTGACCAGAGAAGGGTGTTCTGAGCGGACTCAGCAAAGGAAAGAAAGTCAGGCCTAGAAGGGAAGGTGTCCATTTGAATCAAACTTCAACTGCCATCAGAGCAAGTCCTGTGATGGTCACAGATTGGAGGCTCTGTTTTTGGAAGGTTCAAGTACAGCACTGGGATTCCATGTGTCATTATGGCTACATCCCAGACATTGACATTAGGTCAAATTCCTGGCCAGCCATACTCTGGCAGCAAAGAGTTCCAAATTGAGGATCAAGTTCCTCTGGAACTCATTCCTATTGGTAGCAAAGCAGGAGATGCCCCAAAGATAATCTCCCACATTGTCTGAATTCCAGGAGATTGATTTGTTGAGCCCTAGTAGTCACGCTGACCCCAATGGAAGCCATAGCAGTGTCTCTACTCTCATGATTTTTTTGTATCTCTGTGGCATTGGCTGCTACTTCTGTTTCATTTCTCATTCTGTTTATTGGTGAGAGTGAAAGGGAAGTCACTCAGTTGTGTCCAACGCTTTGCGACCCCGTGGACTGTAGCCTGCCAGGCTCCTCCGTCCATGAGATTCTCCAGGCAAGAATACTGGAGTGGGTTGCCATTTCCTTCTCCTGGCTAAAGGTTTAATTTTGTTTATCTTTGAAAAAAAAAAAAAAACAGCTCTTAGTTTCATGGGTCTTTTCTATTGTTTTTTAGGTCTCTATTTCATTTATTTCTTCTCTGATGTTTATGATTTCCTTCCTTTTTCAGGCTTTGGGATTTGTTTATTCTTCTTTTTCTAATTCCTTCATGTGGTAGGTTAAGTTGTTTATCTGAAGTTTTTCTTATTTCTTGAGGAAGGTGTGTATTGCTATAAATCTCCCTCTTAGAACTGCTTTTACTGCATTCCATAGGCTTTGGAAAGTTGTGTATATTTTCATTTATTGCAAGGTGTTTTTTTATTCCTCTTTGATTTCTTTCATCAACCAACTGGTAGAATGTTGTTTGGTTTCCATATCTTTGTACTTTCCTTATTTTTCTTTCTGCAGTGGATTTAGTTTTATATTATGAAAAAAATGCTTGATATAATTTCTATCTTTTTAAATTTCCTGTGACTTATTTTGTGGCCTACTATGTGATGTATCCTGAAGAACATTCCAGGAGCACTGCTTAAATAAATGTGTATTCTGCTTGTTTTAGATGTAATGTCCTGTAGATATCTACTAAGTTCAACTGGTCTATTGTGTCATTTTAATACCCCTGTTGCCTTACTGATTTTCTGTCTGGATGATCTATTCCATTGGTATAAGTGGGGAGTTAAATTCCCCTACTAGCATTGTATAATAATCAACTTCTCCTTTTATATCTATTAATATTTACTTTATATATTTAAGGAATTTTCCAGGCCAGAATACTGGAATGGGTAGCCATTCCCTTTTCCAGGGGATCTTCCCAACCCAGGGATTGAACCAAGGTCACATTGCAGGAAGATTCTTCACCAGATGAGCCACCAGGGAAGCTCCTGTATTTGGTGCACATGTGTTAATAAGTGTAACATCCTCTTCTTGTGTGGATGTCTTTATCATTATATAATGGCCTTTTTTGTCCTTTGATATAGCTTTTGTTTTAAAGTCTATTTTGTGTGATATGAGTATTGTTACCCTGCTTTCTTTTCCCATCCTTTCACTTTCAGTCTGTAGGTGTCTTTATCTCTGAAGGGAGTATCCTGTAGGCAGCATATAGATGGGTCCTGGTTTGTTTGTTTTTTTTATTCAATCATCTATTCTGTCTTTTGATGGGACCAATTAGTCCATTGACATTTAAAATAATTATTGATAGTGATGTACTCTTGAGAAACCTATATGCAGGTCAGGAAACAACAGTTAGATCTGGACATGGAACAACAGACTGGTTCCAAATAGGAAAAGGAGTATGTCAAGACTGTATATTGTCACCCTGCTTATTTAACTTACATGCAGAGTACATCATGAGAAATGCTGGGCTGGAAGAAGCACAAGCTGGAAGCAAGATTGCTGGGAGAAATATCAATAACCTCAGATATGCAGATGATACCACCTATATGGCACAAAGTGAAGAGGAACTAAAAAGCCTCTTGATGAAGGTGAAAGAAGAGAGTGAAAAAGTTGGCCTAAAGCTCAACATTCAGAAAACTAAGATCATGGCATCTGGCCCATCACTTCATGGCAAATAGATGGGGAAACAGTGGAAACACTGGCTGACTTTATTTTTTGGGGCTCCAAAATCACTGCAGATGGTGATTGCAGCCATGAAATTAAAAGACGCTTACTTCTTGGAAGAATAGTTATGACCAACCTAGATAGCATACTCAAAAGCAGAGACATTACTTTACCAACAAAGGTCCGTCTAGTCAAGGCTATGGTTTTTCCAGTAGTCATGTATGGATGTGAGTGTTGGACTGTGAAGAAAGCTGAGCACCGAAGAATTGATGCTTTTGACCTGTGGTGTTGGAGAAGACTCTTGAGAGTCCCTTGGACTGCAAGGAGGTCCAACCAGTCCATTCTGAGGGAGATCAGTCCTGGGTGTTCTTTGGAAGGACTGATGCTAAAGCTGAAACTCCAATACTTTGACCACCTCATGTGAAGAGTTGACTCATTGGAAAAGACTCTGATGCTGGGAGGAACTAGGGGCAGGAGGAGAAGGGGACAACAGAGGATGAGATGGCTGGATGGCATCACTGACTCGATGGACATGAGTTTGGGTGAACTCTGGGAATTGGTGATGGACAGAGAGGCCTGGCATGCTGCAATTCATGGGGTCGCAAAGAGTTGGACACGACTGAGTGACTGAACTGAACTGAATTGAACTGATGTACTTATTTGCCACTTTATTACTTGTTTTCTAGTTGCTTTTGTAGTTCTTCTCTGTTTATTTCTTCTCTTTGTTTTTTTCTGTTGTGAATTGATGATTTTCTTTTGCAATATGCTTGAGTAATTTTCTTTTTGGTTTTTGTACATCTGTTGTAGGTTCTCACCACAAGTCTTCTATAATTCTTTAGAATAATGATGTTCATATTTTATGGGTAATGAGGAATTCATATGAGTGTGGCTTGAATTCTCTCCTGATGGTATTCAAAATTATCAATTTTTAAGGATAATATAAAAAGAATATTTCAAAATTAGTCAACTATTAATAAAAATGCACATATAGCCTATTAAAGCTAGGGATGACTCACTTTTGGCTAGGCTTACTCAAAGCCACATAATTATAATATGCTGGGTATTTCAAGACCCCAAGAGATAGACTAATTAAGCATTTGTATTGTTCATTTACTCTTTATAAAATATCATGCTAAGCAGTATTCAGATATTTCCCACACTGCTTCCTCAAGGTCAGATTCTACAATTATCTGAATCATCTGGGCCTTGAGCTAGCATTGCTGGCTCAAGCAATTGGTGACAGATGCCCATTCCCTGCAGCCAAAAGTGTCTGCCTGTCTGGCAAGATATATCTCACATGAGAATGATGTCAGAGTATTTCCAGTCCTGAAAAATATTTACCTAAAGCAAAACTCGTTGATTAATTTTGATTATGTCAGTGACAATGTCATTATGTATGCAACTGAACAATTCTTGAGATGTCAGACAGCATTTAATCAGTGTATCCTGAATTTCTACTCCATATTTGTGTTACTGATAGTTGTTATCAGCCTAGGTTTCAGCAGTTTGATTAAAAGGAGCCAGGGGGACAGAAATTTGGGACAATTTTGTGACACATACGCCACTTCTCAAATTATAATTGTGTCTTTTTTGATAGCACAGTTTCGTTTTGGGTCTGTGAAATTAAATCTCTTTTATAACCAAGCTGCATAGATAGGAGAGATACTTGGTAATTCAAACACATCTTGAGGTTTGCACACCAAAAGCAGTGGGAGAAAGTTAAAGTATGGTTCATATTCATTGAAACTTGTGTCTTCTGAAATTTGGACTTTATTTCTACCAAAATAGTTACAGCAACTCCTCAAATCTATAATTCCATTAAGCTCAGAGAAGTTGCCATGAGCTCAATTTACATGCTGCTTAGAGCCTGAGATCTTCACTTCCTGAAACAAAAGCCCTTCCTTTCCCTTGTGGTTTCAAGCTCAGTATATTCAGATGTTTCATCAGACCAACAAGAAAGCACAATCTCTTGGGCCCCTGAATATTGAGCAAGTTGGGCCTCTGAGAGTCCTTTCATTCCCCAAAGTCCTTGACCTCAAAACGTCTCTTTACCAGGTTCCCATAACCTAGCCTTCTGACTTCATTATAATAAACCCAAACTGCATACACTGCTTTGTCTTTGTCCAATCTGGTGATGGTTAAGAACACAGGCACAAAAAATGTTGACAAGCATGATAACTTCCATTCTTACACCAGGAAAAGAATCTTTGTTATATAGCTCCAGTCACAAATTTGCCTGACGAATGATGCAAGGAGCATCAGACTTCTCCTTTGTCATGAATTAGAATTGGAGCATCCCTACTCCCTCTTTCACTATAGGTACCCTACCTATAAAAAAGATCCATATTTATACCAAACTTCTCAAATGCCTTACTGGCAGAGATAGCCTTTGAAAATGTCTCTATTGTAATCAGGGTCACTTAGGTCATTTACTTTAGAGCATTCCAGTCCATATATTGGGCACATGGACTGTACATTCTAAATTTAAAATAAAATAAATACTTTTACATTCTTAAGTGTGTGTGTCACAGTGGTTTTCAAACTTTTTTTTTTTATTACATCTGGAAGTTCAATATGTAAAGGAAATAAAAGAGAAGCCAGCTGTACTAAAAGGGAGCTGAGACACAAAATTCTCAGGACTGTTGAAAGCCCATTTTGATGCATATCCAATTTTTCTGACTAGTCCATGGATAAATGAAGAGAAGATATATTCTTATTCACATATATTTATCAGTTCAGTTCAGTTCAGTCGCTCAGTCGTGTCCGACTCTTTGCAACCCCATGAATTGCAGCACGCCAGGCCTCCCTGTCCATCACCAACTCCCGGAGTTCACTCAGACTCACGTCCATCGAGTCAGTGATGCCATCCAGCCATCTCATCCTCTGTCGTCCCCTTCTCCTCTTGCCCCCAATCCCTCCCAGCATCAGAGTCTTTTCCAATGAGTCAACTCTTCGCATGACGTGGCCAAAGTATTGGAGTTTTAGCTTTAGCATCATTCCTTCCAAAGAAATCCCAGGGCTGATCTCCTTCAGAATGGACTAGTTGGAACTCCTTGCAGTCCAAGGGACTCTCAAGTCTTCTCCAACACCACAGTTCAAAGCATCAATTCTTTGGTGCTCAGCTTTCTTCACAGTCCAACTCTCGCATCCATACATGACCACTGGAAAAACCATAGTCTTGACTAGACGGACCTTTGTTGATAAAGTAATGTCTCTGCTTTTGAATATGCTATCTAGGTTGGTCATAACTTTCCTTCCAAGGAGTTAGTGTCTTTCAGTTTCATGGCTGCAGTCACCATCTGCAGTGATTTGGAGCCCCCCAAAATAAAGTCAGCCAGTGTTTCCACTGTTTCCCCATCTATTTGCCATGAAGTGATGGGACCAGATGCCATGATCTTTGTTTTCTGAATGTTGAGCTTTAAGCCAACTTTTTCACTCTCCTCTTTCACTTTCACCAGAGGCTTTTTAGTTCCTCTTCACTTTCTGCCATAAGGGTGGTGTCATCTGCATATCTGAGGTTATTGATATTTCTCCCCGCAGTCTTCATTCCAGCTTGCGCTTCTTCCAGTCCAGCATTTCTCATGATGTACTCTGCGTATAAGTTAAATAAGCAGGCTTCAGCAATACCAAGCAAAACCAATCCAGGCTTCAGCAATATGTGAACATATATTTATACCTTTATATAAAAAATATAAATACATATGTGTATATGTATGCATATAACCCACCTCATTAAATATGTTACTTAGGTCTTCTCTATCCTTACTCATTTTGCTGTTTTTCATGACATGATTAGTCATGGTTTCTGTTGATTTCTTCTTGAATTTCGGTAGTTCTTGCTTTATGAATTTGAATCTGGTAATGTTTACCTTATTTCTTTTTTCTTTCATCATCTGCTGGTTATTTTATTGCTGTTTTGTCAGGATTTTAAAAATATACTCTCTTCTGTGACCATAATTCTCACAATTTGCTTTAGACTTAATTCTACAGATAAATGGATTCAAGGATCACTGCCAGCTTTTAAATTCTTTTCTAAATTCATGGTTGGCTAAAGTTCATCCTCTACTAATGTCCTATAAAAGGGCCGATGAAAACCATATTGCTTGCATTTAAAAAAATCTTGTCTATTACATTTGTACTTGAATAAGTTTCTCTGGTATTGAATTCTTGGATATAAAATCCTTTGATTCAGATTTTGATTTTTCCCCCCAATAGATATCTTAATCATTTTTCTCTATCCAAAAGATTTTCATCAGCTTTGAAATCTATTAGCTTTACTAGATTATGTCTTAGACTATTCTATGTCATTTTTTTGTTTGTTTGTTTGGGGTACTATACGACCCTTCTCAGAGAAGGCAATGGCACCCCACTCCAGTACTCTTGCCTGGAAAATCCTATGGCGGAGGAGCCTGGTGGGCTGCAGTCCATGGGGTCGCTACAGTCGGACATGACTGAGCGACTTCACTTTCACTTTTCACTTTCATGCATTGGAGAAGGAAATGGCAACCCACTCCAGTGTTCTTGCCTGGAGAATCCCAGGGACGGGGGAGCCTGATGGGCTGCCGTTTATGGGGTTGCACAGAGTTGGACACGACTGAAGTACTTAGCAGCAGCAGCATGACCCTTCTATCTATGGATTTAGGTCTTCTTATATTTCTGGAAAGTCTTTCAAAATATTTATGTAAGCTTTCTTTTCTGTCTCAATATCTATATTATTTCTCCCCCTTTTTTTCTTATTTATGCATATATTGAATTTCTTTGGTCTCTCTGGCATCTACATAATTTTCTCTCTAATCTTTTTAAACAGTTCATTTATTTCTATTTCATTTTACCTGCTTTTCTCAAACTGGTATTCCATGACACTTTAAAAATATTTTATTTCTGTTGTTTTCTTTAATGAGAATTTATTCTCCTTTGTGCTATTTCCAAGCTTGCCTTCATTTTTGAGATAGTTTAATTTTGTTTCCTCCTACTTCTTTCAATTAATATTTGAATTCTTTTTGTGACTTTGCTTTATTTTCAAAAATCTCAAGTGAAGAGAGGAAAGTTGAGTTAATCATACTTGTTAGTGCTTGCCACATTAACATAGTTGACTCATACAAGGCCAGTCTTATTTATTTTTTCCTTTTTGTTCATATTCCTATCCCCTGTAGGCAATCATTCACACAAACCTATGTTAAATGCATAGCATTTAATGTGTTTTTGTTAAATGTGCATTGTTTATATGCATATACTTTTTAATGAACATACATGGTAATGATCATATATATTTTTCTTTTTTTCACTTAGCATCACGTTTTTAAGATCCATCCATGCTGCTTTGTTCTAACCAGTTAGATCTAATCTGTTGCTTAGATCTAACCAGTTGCTTCCAATGTGGCATATATCTGCATGCTATGCATTTAGTAGTTTTTACTTATTCACTCTCCTGGTGATCATTACCACAGTGCTTCCAACTCCCCCCCACCACAAATAACCCTGGCTGTCTTAACCCATTCGGGTCACTATAACAACATTCCATACACTGGGTAGCTTATAAACAACAGAAATTCCTTTCAAAGATCCTCTTCCAAGTTGCACCCTTAGCTTTTTAAATCTATAGCTATACATTTCTGTCTAGTCAAAGCTATGGTTGTTCCAGTAGTTATGTACGTATGTGAGAGCTGGGCATGAAGAAGGCTGAACACTGAAGAATTGATGTTTTTGAATTGTGGTGTTGGAGAAAACTCTGGAGTCCCTTGGACTGCAAGGAGATCAAACCAGTCAATCCTAAAGGAGATCCGTCCTGAATATTCATTGGAAGGACTGATGGTGAAGCTGAAACTCCAATACTTTGGCCACCTGATGCGAAAAACTGATCCACTGGAAAAGACCCTGATGCTGGGAAAGACTGAAGACAGGAAGAGAAGGGGACAACAGACGATAAGATGGTTGGATGGCATCACCGATTCAGGAGACATGAGTTTGAGCAAGTTCCGGAGTTGGTGATGGATAGGGAAGACTGGTGTGTTGAAATCCGTGGGGTCGCAAAGAGTCAGACACAACTGAGTGACTGAACCAAACTGATACATTTGGTTAAAAATATCTTTTGCTTAATGGCAGCATTTTTTTAATTTTAATTTTTAAAACTTTATTTTATATTGAAGTATAGCCAATTAACAATGTGATAGTTTCAGGTGGACAGCAGACTCGGAGAAATAAATATATATATATATATATATGTATCCATTCTCCGCCAAACTCCCCTCCTATCCAGGATGCCACATAACATTGAGCGGAATTCCATGTGTCTTTGTTGGTTATCCATTTTAAATACAGCCGTGTGTACAGGTCCATCCCAAACTCCCTAAATATCCCTTACCCCCATTTTTCACCACTGGCAACCATAAGTTCATTCTCTGTGAGTTTATTTGTGTTTTGTAAATAAATTCATTTGTATCATTTCTTTTTAGATTCCACATATTAGGGATGTCATACTATATTTCTCCTTCTCTGTCTGACTTATTTCACTCAATATGACAATCTCTAGGTCCATCCATTAATGGCAACATTTCTTTTAATGAGAATTTTAATTTGCCATTATGTCCCATTTCTTTCTCTTTTTTTCTTATAGTATCTTTGCATGCTGGTTCCTTTTTGATTGGCTACTCATCTCTGAAAGAAAAGTTTTCCAACACATGCAACCTACAAAAGATTTGTGCTGAGGGCAGCCCCGCTCAACCATGTTCAGCCCAGCAGGAATTCTCATGACACAAGGGTTATGTGGATGGGTTCCTTCAGCTTCTATGTCTAAGAGGAACTGGTGGTTGCAGGTCAGCTTACATTTCAGAATCCATCTTTTTCCATCTTGCCTCAGAAATAGAGTGCTTCCTGCATATATGGCATGTCTGAATTATTCCTCTTTCAACTGTCCCTTACCTACTTCTCTTTCACAATAAATCAGGCTGAGCGGAGACATTGCTGCCAATACACATCCTTTATTCTCTTGTTTCAAATGAAAGAGTCTTGGTTTTTCCCCTAAGTTAACAGTCCAAGTGTATTTTGTTGATGTTTTCTGAGGTCTGTAGCCATCTGACATTTTTTTAAATCAGTCTTCCTGCCCTTCACTGTACCTCCACATATATTGTAGTTCAGGGTTTCAGGCGTCTCCTGTTTTCAGTGGAAATGGATTTTGCATTCTTGTGTGTCATTATCTTTGCTACGGGATAATCTCTTAGAGTAGAAGAAATAGTAGAAGATGCTATATTTATTCTTCCATTTTAATTCTGGAAATTTCTCCATAGCACATTTTAAAAGTCACTGTTTTGTATACATATTATATTATCTCAACTAGATTGTAGGGCCCTTTTGGTATCCTTTTACTTTCCTCATAGCCTTCATTGTGGATTCTTAAAGTTTAGTATTGCAAGAATTGCTTTCAGTGTTTGTAAAAACTTTGGCAGTTAGTCTCAGTCCTCAAAGATTCTAAGTCATCAAGCCTGCACTAAACAAACACCTCAGGTGATTCTGATGCTGGTGGTTCAATAATCACACCTTGTAGATGGCTGCTCAACACTATTAGCTGACTGGTTTATAAAGGCATGGGCATTTACATGAGAACTCTTGATATGTGTAATAGAAAAGATATTGTTTTTATAAATAAGACTGGCTTAGATAACATATGTAGCAACAGAGAAGAACTGAGGAGGAATAGTTTCCTTGGAGAATGGAGAAACATTTTTATTTCTACCTCAAAAATGCTCTCTGATCCATTCAATTGAGTGGTATTTAGCACACTAATAATATGCAGTAAATATTGATGAATGGCAACATCAAAATAGGGCCTAGTTTAATAGAGAGATAGCCTCAATTCAGTTCAGTCGCTCAGTTGTGTCCGACTCTTTGCAACCCCATGAATTGCAGCACACCAGGCCTCCCTGTCCATCACCAATTCCGGGAGTTCACTCAGACTCACCTCCATCAAGTCGGTGATGCCATCCAGCCATCTCATCCTCTGTCGTCCCCTGTTCCTCCTGCCCCCAATCCCTCCCAGCATCAGAGTCTTTTCCAATGAGTCAACTCTTTGCATGAGATGGCCAAAGTATTGGAGTTTCAGCTTTAGCATCAGTCCCTCAGATCCCCCAAAAGTGACTCAAGGAATACAAGTTATCTACAATTTATGTGACCAACCATGCAAGAACTCCACTAGGGTCAACTTAACCATATGGTAAATTATTTGTTAATTTGTGGACGTGTTAGATACAGTGGACTTCTCTTCCTCCTCCCCCCCCACCTCCCAGTATTCTTTGTGGCAGACTGCTAGTTCTCTGGAGAAGGAAATGGCAACCCACTCCAGTGTTCTTGCCTGGAGAATCCCAGGGACGGGGGAGCCTGGTGGGCTGCCATCTATGGGGTCGCACAGAGTCGGACACGACTGAAGCGACTTAGCAGCAGCAGCAGCAGCAGCAGCAGCAGCAGCAGCAGCTAGTTCTCTATTTTTCCTGGGCAGATGACTTTCAATGTAAAGACTATACTTTCCATCCTTCCTTTACAGCCATATTTGGCCATGTGACCAAGTTCTCATGAAGTAATGAGTCCTTTTCTTTTCTTCATAGCGTGCCTCATTACTTAACATGTGGTTATGCATCTATTCCGGTACTGACTGTCTTCTCCACTAGAATGTAAGCAATAAAGGCCAGGTCACTGTCTTATTCTTAGTCATATTGCCAACATCTAAATCAGAATTTGGCATGTAAGGGACACTCAGTAAATAAGGGAATGAATGCTTAAAGAATTATTGCAAAGACACAGGGGTTATTAGATATTATAGGATACATAGCTTTCCAGAATTCCTATAATGAGGATGACTAATAGGCCTCATGGGAGGAGCTACCCCATGTCCAAGGTAAGAGAAACCCAAGTATGATGGTAGGCACTTAGAGAAGGCATCAGAGGGCAGACAGACTGAAACCACAATCACAGTAAACTAGCCAATCTGATCACACGGACCACAGCCTTGTCTAACTCAATGAAACTAAGCCATGCTGTGTGGGGCCACCCAAGATGGGCGGGTCATGGTGGAGAGGTCTGACAGAATGTGGTCCACTGCAGAAGGGAATGGCAAACCACTTCAGTATTCTTGCCTTGAGAACCCCATGAACAGTATGAAAAGGCAAAATGATAGGACACTGAAAGATGAACTCCCCAAGTTGGTAGGTGCCCAATATGCTACTGGAGATTAGTGAGAAATAACTCCAGAAAGAATGAAGGGATGGAGCCAAAGCAAAAACAATACCCAGCTGTGGATGTGACTGGTGAGAGAAGCAAGGTCTGATGCTGTAAAGAGCAATATTGCATAGGAACCTGGAATGTTAGGTCCATTATCAAGGCAAATTGGAAGTGGTCAAACAGGAGATGGCAAGGGTGAACATCGACATTAGGAATCAGTGAACTAAGATGGACTGGAATGGGTAAATTTAACTCAGATGACCATTATATCTACTACTGTGGGCAGGAATCCCTTAGAAGAAATGGAGTAGCCATCATAGTCAACAAAAGAGTCTGAAATGCAGTACTTGGATGCAATCTCAAAAACGACAGAATGATCTCTGTTCGTTTTCCAAGGCAAACCATTCAATATCATGGTAATCTAAGTCTATGCCCTGACCAGTAATGCAGAAGAAGCTGAAGCTGAACAGTTCTATGAAGACCTGCAAGAGCTTTTAGAACTAACACCCACAAAAGTTGTCCTTTTCATTATAGGAGACTGGTGTGCAAAAGTAGGAAGTCAAGAAACACCTGGAGTAACAGGCAAATTTGGCCTTGGAGTACAGAATGAAGCAGGGCAAAGGCTAATAGAGTTCTCCCAAGAGAATGCACTGGTCATAGCAAACACCCTCTTCCAACAACACAAGAGAAGACTCTACACATGGACATCACCAGATGGTCAACACTGAAATCAGATTGACTATATTCTTTGCAGCCAAAGATCAGACCAGATGAGATCAAATCAGATCAGTCACTCAGTCGTTTCCGACTCTTTGCGACCCCATGAATCACAGCATGCCAGGCCTCCCTGTCCATCACCAACTCCTGGAGTTCACTCAGACTCACATCCATCGAGTCAGTGATGCCATCCAGCCATCTCACCCTCTGTCATCCCCTTCTCCTCCTGCCCCCAATCCCTCCCAGCATCAGAGGCTTTTCCAATGAGTCAACTCTTTGCATGAGGTGGCCAAAGTACTGGAGTTTCAGCTTTAGCATGATTCCTTCCAAAGAAATCCCAGGGCTGATCTCCTTCAGAATGGACTGGTTGGATCTCCTTGCAGTCCAAGGGACTCTCAAGAGTCTTCTCCAACACCACAGTTCAAAAGCATCAATTCTTCGGCAGCCAAAGATAGAGAAGCTCTATACAGTTAGCAAAAACAAGACGGGGAGCTGACTGTGGCTCAGATCATGAACTCATTATTGCCAAATTCAAACTGAAATTGAAGAAAGTGGAGAAAACCACTAGACCATTCAGGTATGACCTAAATCAAATCCCTTATGACTACACAGTGGAAGTGAGAGATAGATTTAAGGGACTAGATCTGATAGACAAAGTGCCTGATGAACTATGGACAGAGGTTCGTGACATTGTACAGGAGACAGGAATCAAGACCATACTCAAGAAAAAGAAATGCAAAAAAGCAAAATGGCTGTCTGGGGAGGCCTTACAAATAGTTGTGAAAAGAAGGGAGGTGAAAAGCAAAGCGGAAAAGGAACGATATACCCATTTTAATGCAGAGTTCCAAAGAATAGCAAGGAGAGAAGAAAGCCTTCCTCAGCGATCAATACAAAGAAACAGAGGAAAACAATAGAATAGGAAAGACTAGAGATCTCTTCAAGAAAATTAGAGATACCAAGGGAACATTTCATGCAAAGATGGGCTCCATAAAGGACAGAAATGGTATGGACCTAACAGAAGCAGAAGATATTAAGAAGAGGTGGCAAGAATAAACAGAAGAACTGTACAAAAAAGAGCTTCATGACCCAGATAATCATGATGGTGTGATCACTCACCTAGAGCCAGACATCCTGGAATGTGAAGTCATGTGGGTTTTAGGAAGCATCACTATGAACAAAGCTAGTGGAGGTAATGGAATTCCAGTTGAGCTATTTCAAATCCTGAAATATGATGCTGTGAAAGTGCTGCACTCAATATGCCAGCAAATTTGGAAAACTTAGCAGTGGTCATAGGACTGGAAAAGGTCAGTTTTCATTCCAATCCCAAACAAAGGCAATGTCAAAGAATGCTCAAACTACCATACAATTGCACTCATTTCATACGCTCAGTTCAGTTCAGTTCAGTTGCTCAGTCGTGTCCAACTCTTTGCGACCCCATTAATCACAGCACGCCAGGCCTCCCTGTCCATCACCAACTCCTGGAGTTCACTCAAACTCACATCATTCGAGTCGATGATGCCATCCAGCCATCTCATCCTCTGTCGTCCCCTTCTCTTCCTGCCCCCAATCCCAATCCCTCCCAGCATCAGGGTCTTTTCCAGTGAGTCAACTATTCGCATGAGGTGGTCAAAGTATTGGAGTTTCAGCTATAGTCCTTCCAATGAACACCCAGGACTGGTCTCCTTTAGGATGGACTGGTTGGATCTCCTTGAAGTCCAAGGGACTCTCAAGAGTCTTCTCCAGCGCCACAGTTCAAAAGCATCAATTCTTTGGCGCTCAGCTTTCTTCAAACTCCAACTCTCACATCCATACATGACTACTGGAAAAACCATAGCCTTGACTAGACGGACCTTTGTTGGCAAAGTAATATCTCTGCTTTTGAATATGCTACCTAAGTTGGTCATAACTTTCCTTCAAGGAGTAAGTGTCTTTTAATTTCATGGCTGCTGTCACCATCTGCAGTGATTTTGGAGCCCCCCAAAATAAAGCCTGACACTGTTTCCACTATTTCCCCATCTATTTGCCATGAAGTGATGGGACCAGATGCCATGATCTTAGTTTTCTGAATGTTGAGCTTTAAGCCAACTTTTTCACTCTCCTCTTTTACCTTCATCAAGAGGCTTTTTAGTTCCTCTTCACTCTGCCATAAGGGTGGTGTCATCTGCATATCTGAGGTTATTGATATTTCTCCCACGCTAGTCATGCTTAAAATTCTCCAAGCCAGACTTCAGCAGTATGTGAACCGTGAGCTTCCAGATGTTCAAGCTGGTTTTAGAAAAGGCAGAGGAACCAGAGATCAAATTGCTAACATCCGCTGGATCATTGAAAAAGCAAGAGAGTTCCAGAGAAACATCTATTTCTGCTTTATTGACTATGCCAAAGCCTTTGACTGTGTGGATCACAATAAACTGTGGAAAATTTTTTAAGAGATGGGAGTACCAGACCACCTGACCTGCCTCCTGAGAAATCTGTATGCAGGTCAGGAAGCAACAGTTAGAACTGGACATGGAACAACAGACTGGTTCCAAATAGGAAAATGAGTATGTCAAGGCTGTGTATTTCACCCTGCTTATTTAACTTATATGCAGAGTACATCATGAGAAATGCTGGGCTGGATGAAGCACAAGCTGGAATCAAGATTGCCGGGAGAAATATCAATAACCTCAGATATGCAGATGACACCACCCTTATGGCAGAAAGTGAAGAGGAACTAAAGAGCCTCTTGATGAAAGTGAAAGAGGAGAGTGAAAAAGTTGGCCTAAAGCTCAATATTCAGAAAACTAAGATCATGGCATCTGGTCCCATTACTTCATGGCAAATAGATGGGGAAATAGTGGAAACAGTGGCTGACTTTATTTTTGGGGGCTCCAAAATCACTGCAGATGGTGACTGCAGCCATTAAATTAAGACGCTTACTCCTCGGAAGGAAAGTTATGAGCAACCTAGATAGCATATTCAAAAGCAGAGATACTACTTTGCCAACAAAGGTCCGTCTAGTTAAGGCTATGGTTTTTCCAGCAGTCATGTATGGATGTGAGAGTTGGACTATAAAGAAAGCTGAGCCCTGAAGAATTGATGCTTTTGAAATTTGGTGCTGAAGAAGACTCTTGAGAGTCCGTCCCTTGGACTGCAAGGAGATCCAATCAGTCTGTCCTAAAGGAGATCAGTCCTGGGTGTTCTTTGGAAGGACTGATGTTGAACCTGAAACTCCAATACTTTGGCCACCTGACGTGAAGAGCTGACTCATTTGAAAAGACCCTGATGCTAGGAAAGATTGAGGGCAGGAGGAGAAGGGGACAACAGAGGATGAGATGGTTTGATGGATTCACCAACTCGATGGACTTGGGTTTGGGTTGACTCCAGGAGTTGGTGATGGACCGGGAGGTCTGGCGTGTTTCAGTTCATGGGGTTGCAAAGTCAGACACGACTGAGCAAGTGAACTGAATAGGCCTCATAAAGGATAGTTTATTCTGCTTGGGGTACAGTTGAGTTTGTATAATCACTCTCCCTATGTATACTTATTTTCAAGTTTATATTGTCAAAGTGAAGGGTATTGACTGGGTTTATATCACTTAACAAAATGCTGTTGAAGGTTGACCTTCCTTGTATCCAATCAAAACACACAGGGCTGATTTTGGCTCAGGCAACTACACAGGTCCAGTATTAATGGTCAACACAGCATGGTTGGTTTCTCTTACTTGTATAATGGCATGAGTCACAGCAACCTTGTGCAGAAAGACTACCTACCCTCACAAGAATATGGTGAGTATCATCAGCACCCCCAGGCTTTCAAACTGAATATTATCCTTTCAAAACTGTTGCTTCATGGGAACTGGGAACATTACTTCATTAGTAATACATGTGTTTCAAATGTATTTGAAAGCTTTTTAGATGTCCTGTTTTGAAGTGTCAGAATGATACAATGAGTAGTAGACTAGTATTCCAAAAATATATAGACTAGTATTCCAAAGACCTGGGTTGAAGACCAGCATATATTAGCTCTGTGACTTTACATAAATCTCATATTTCTAAGTCTCCTTTTCCTCGTTTGTGAAAACAGGTGAGGAGGTGAGATGAATTAATATTCTCCTCCAGCTCCCATATTTTATGACTCAAATTACTTTCAGAGCTTTCATAGTATTGTGAACATTCCCAGCTGTATAGCACATCTTCTCTTTGAATGTAGATTTGGTTTTTTGGAACAGGTAAAACTTATTAGAGCCAGGTCTTTTAATACTATGTATGACAAAGGTAGATGGTACTCTTTTTAAGGCTTGGAATTATTATGCTTGCCTTTATTTCTGTATATTCATTTGCAAATGGCAGAAAACACAATACAAGTTGGCTTAAGCAAAGAGAAAATTACTGGCTCATATGACTGAAAAGTTCAGGGTCTCCAGCTTCAGTCACAGCTTGACCTAGGAAGTGAAATAATGTCATCAGGACCCACTCTCGCTTTTCTCATCTCTCAGTTCTGCCTTTTCCCCATTAGTTCCATTCTCAGGCATGTTCTCCATTGGGTGGCAAGATCACTGCTGGTAGCCCCAGGCTTACATTTAATGGTCTCAGCAATTCTCAGAGAGAGATTCACTTTTCCCCAAAATTTCCCAAAACTCTCAGAATTGACTTTTTATTAGCCCTGCTTGAGTCATTTGCTTATCATGAGCTAATCACAGAGATCAAGAAGATTCTCTGACTGGTAAAGCCTGGGTCACATACTCACCCTGAAAGTAGGGGTGGGGAATTCAGTTTTACATGGGTCACTTGGACTGAACATGGTGGAAGGGTACTTTCCCAAATAAAATCATTGTGCTGATCTCAAATAGGTAGAATGATTCTGAACTTTTGAGAAGGAGGAGGAGAGAGGGAGGGTGAGAGAGAGAGAGAGGACATCTACTCGATTGTTGCATTTGACAAATCATTCTTTGAAATTCATCCTTTCCCATTTTTACTGCAGTATAGGCACTTACTATCTCATAATGCTGCTGCTAAGTCACTTGAGTCGTGTCCGACTCTGTGTGACCCCATAGACAGCAGCCCACCAGGCTCCCCCGTCCCTGGGATTCTCCAGGCAAGAATACTGGAGTGGGTTGCCATTTTATTCTCCATAGTTTCTATCTATTTTCCTTGCCTCTCATCACCTCCCCCACCCCCACCAAGTACATTCCAGGCATTGCCACCACATTACTCTTCCTAAAGCAGTGGTTTGATCATTTCACTCTCCAGCTCAACATCTTTCAGAAATTCTCTTCTGATTACTGAACCAAATTCTATATTCCTCAGTCTGGCATTTAAGATCTTCGACAACTGGATTCTACATATTTCCAGGTTTATCTATCTACCTGCACCTGTCCTAGGTACAGTGTTCATCACATCACGTTTTCCTTACAATGCCTTTGCTCTATTTATATGTTCCCTCAACACCATTTCTCTCATCCTAAGTCTGATACGGAATGATGAACCAGATATTGCTAATTGTCTCCAATATCTGTTCCCTGTTTTTTTTTTTTTTTTTTATTACTAGAACCACTGATTTCTAGCTGGGCACATGCCCATTCAATAGAAACTGTATGTTTCAACATCACTTATAGTTGAGTGCTGACCAGTAAGGTGTAAGTACAGTGATGTACACAACTTCTGCAAGTGTTTTTAAGTAGAGGGGTGTTCTTTTTAGCCTCTGTTGCTTTTCCGCTGCTTGGAATAAGGAGGTGATGGGTGGAGCTTGAGCAGCCTACTTGATGGTAGAAGCTGAAGCTTCAGGATAGTGAAGCCATGTGATAGAAGAAGCCTGTGTCCATGTTGATCAGAGAGCCACCATATCAACTCTGCACTGTGCAAATCTACATGAGAGGAATACATTTTAAGTTTGTTATTTTGAATTTTTTCTCTTTATTTATTCTTTTTTTAATTTACTAGTTTTTAACTGCAACAGAAAGTAGTCTATCATTTCCTTGTCTAGCAAAATATTTACTTGTGGGCCAGTACTTGTATCACATAAAAATTTGCTTTCACAACTCATGTATAAAACAGTTGTCTCAAATGTATCTCTCATGCAATCAGTTATGGACAACTGTGTATCTTACATCCTTTTTCTGATGTTGGAATAGGCAACTGAAAAAATCAGAGAGCTGAGAGAAAGGGCTGATAAAAGTCTAAAAGGACTTAGACTCTAAACTGTATGATCCCCTACAAAAGAGTCATTTTAACATGTTACCTACTTATAAGGAAATGTTTTGAGAATTGGCTTTGGGTCCAGTTTACTTCTCAGTTACATAAATTGCCATCCACTAAACAAATATTTATTTATTGCTTCTCTATACCAGGTACATAAATAATCTGCAGTAAGAGGGAAGAGAAAGAGAGATAAGGCACAATGAGGGGACCTCCTAGCTTCTCCACAACATTTCAGTCCCAGTTTTCAGACTATTCCCAAGCCTTCTTTCATCCCTACCCATGGACTCAGAGAGCAATCTTTATATCCTTAAAGTAATTCCTCCCATTCTGCTTATACTTTGAATGGATTTATGTTATTGGCCACCAGAAAAATTTCTTAAATAACACATTTTCATGGAAAGACTACTTTCTGTTGCAGTTATTTATTTCACTTAGTTATTATTGACATATTTGTTTTCTTCACTATGTTTGAGTCCTTGGATGATGGAGATTGTGTGTAATGGTTTCTCTCTTCCCAAGTCTAGTAGTAGGTACACAGATTGAACACAATAAACATTTGATAAATGAATTACATGGTGTAAGGGAGAGTAGTGGAGTCAGGGAGAACAGACCTCCCTCATGAGGGAGATCATGTCTACTCCTAGTAAATAAGAGATGGGGTAGATTTAAGAATTGTTTCTGAATTAGAATAGGTAAGACTTGATAAATTGGAGATGGAGTACAAAAGAGTAAATAATGACTTTCGAGGTTTGTTTTTATTATAGGTGGATGATAACAGTAATAATGTTATTAATAGATAATATTCATTACACACTTGTCTAGCTCAATTGGTAAAGAATCCGCCTGCAATGCAGGAGACCCTGGTTCAATCCCTGGGTCGGGAAGATCCCCTGGAGAAGAAAATGGCAACCCACTCCAGTATTCTTGCCTGGAAAAATCCCATGGACAGAGGAGCCTGGCAGGCTACATTCCATGGAGTCTCAAGAGTCTGACACGACTTAGCTACTTAGACAAGTACACAATATTAGGCACTGTGTCATGAAGTACACTAAGTATTTTACATATATTAAGACATTTAATTTCTTAACGACTTATTGAGGTGGGTAGTCTGATTATCCCCATTTACTGGGGTTATTAGAGATCAATTAGCTCAAGGTCACTGACAACAGCTAGAAGATGCCAACCTCAAAGCTGATTCCTCAATCCTGATTCCTATAGCTATACCCATAACCTACTCTTCTTTTATGCCGCTAATCAATACACAGAATGGGGGTCCTACTCAATATACATATTGCATAAACTGCCTGTATCTCTTTGACTAAACATAGAGACGTATATTTGATGTGACGGCTTCTTTTTGATCAGATTTTCGGAAACATGGTTTGTAGTTTCATGTTTCCTCTCTGGAGGACCTAAAGTGGGGTGGAAGTTTGATAAAAGTTGACACGAAGGATGAGAGAAGGTAGGTACAGACACGACATTCTCGAATGCTCTAACAGTTGCTGGAATGCTAGGATCTAGGTTCTATCAGACTCCCCTTCCTTCCACCCATGCCCCCAGAGACTCACGCACGCCCACACACAAACACACTGACACACGTTGTAAGGTACATATGCGTGCCGAGTCTCAGGTTGGATACAGTGGTCCCCAACTCACATCGAAGGTTCATCTTCCGACTCCTGGAGAGCCCAACAAATTCGACGTGAACCGGCGACCATCTGTTAAGCCCAGGGCAACAAGGCTCAGCGCCAGTTCGCCCTGGTTCCCAAGGAAACCACCCGCGAAGACACCTGGGGCCCGCGCCCAACACCTGCGAAAGCCCCGCCTGGCGCCAGGGGGCGCGGGAGCGCGTCGGCCCCTCAGGCCCCACGCCCGCCCCGCCCCCTCCCCGCCCCGCCCCCTCCCCGCCCCTAACCCCGCCTTCCCTCCGCGGGGCCGTAGGGCTCCAGGCTCCGGTCCCGGCTCCCGGCGCAGGCGCAGTCCCGCGCTCCCTCGGCGGCTCCTCCAGCCGTGCATTCACCGCGTTAGAGTGTAGCGGCGTCGGCCAGCCGTCCTCCTCCGCCTCAGAGTGCTTCGGCGTTCGCTGTGTGCGGCTCTGCGAGCGCCCCTGAGCACGGGCCGCGGCGGTGGTAGGTTAGTCAGGTGAGCGCGGCGGCGGGAGGGAGAGGCCCAGGACGAGGAACACCGCCCCCCTCCGTGGCCGCGCGCCCGCCTCCCGCGAGCTGGCCTGGAGGGGCGGCCGCGGCAGGTGCAGGTGAGGGCGCGGCGCGCCGGGACCCGGTCCGGCTGTCCTGGCTCCGGCGAGCGCGCTCCTCTGGGCTCGCGGACGCGGGCGGTGGCGGAGGCTTGGCCCCTTGGGGGCATGTAGGCGCCCCTTGGGGCCGCTGGTGGGCGTCGGGCGGCGGCGGCTCCTCCCCCGTCCCTCGGGCGCGTTACTCATTAACTGCGCTGTCCTGAGCGCCCGAGGCGTGGAGCCAGACCCAGGTTACCTGTCGGTGGGGCGCGCGCGGCCGGAGCTGAGGGCCCGGCTTGCGGAGCGGGTTGTAAAGAGACTTCGCCAACAAGTCTGGAGGCCGGCGCCGCGCGGGAGCTGGACCCGGCGAGGCAGTAGGCATGGACCGAGGGTCTTAGGAGACGGCGAGCCGGGCGCGGCCCCAAGGCGTAGAGGTCACCCTTGGGAGGTTTCGGCGAAACCTGGTGGGCAAGAACCGGCGCCTTAGGAGATAGCTCAGTTCAGCCTGACTTTTGTTTCGGGGAGTTGAGGCGAGCTGTTCAGACATAATTGTAATTACACTACCCTTCCAGCGTGGATAGCTCGTTCTGATCGCCCAGGGAAAAGAGAGTTTAATGGACTCGGGAAGTGATGGTGTTAGATGAAATCTGCAGCACGTGAAGAGTTGCCAGTTATGGGATTTAAAAAAGAAAAAAAAGTCTGTAATGGCTAATGGGTAAAGTCTTGAAAATTAAGAGCGCTCAGGTAATGATGATTCCAAAGATGCAGTTTAGTTTCGCGGAAATGTAGCAAATTCCGAGGCTACCTGTTTCCCACTTCTGTTTACCCCTCCAGCTTCATTTCAGGGTCGGGGAAGAGACTTCCTTGTAAGCTTTTGCCGTGAAATGATTACATAATTGCAGCAGAGGCCAGTAAGAGGATTAGAACAAAACTGTTGTATTGTAAATCTGTTGCAAGACCCGGTTTCTGTTCATTATCCTTATTTTGTTGTTCATGCCATTTTAAGGGGAAAAAATGGTGAATGACATATGAAGGAGAAAGGAGGCAGAGTGGAGAAAACATTAAGAATAGATTTGTAACCAGTCAGAGTAAATATTTGATACTGTTAAAAGATTTCACCACTTTGATGCGGCCTTGTGTTGCCGCTTGCTGTTTTATTTACTAGTGTGGTGCGTTTTGATAGGACTTTTCATGTTTAGACAGATACGTACCCCAAGTATGGTTTGTATGATAGAATCCTATCCTTGTGGAATATGTAGAAATAAACTTAGCGGTTATATAATGTTACTACAATAGTATATTTCTTACTATTGCGGGGGGAGCTTTTCTGTCTTTTTGTTTTTGTTTTTCTATATCCACTATTTCGAGAACCAAAGGGCATACATAGACTGCAACTCTTCTGGTATATTTGGCAAAGAACTCATCGGTGGTATTGAATACTGCTAACTTTTCACCAGGATGAATATTTGATGTTCAGCTGCTTTGCGAATTTTCTGATAATTAGATCCAGTTGTAGGTTTTGAATTGGTGTAGTTAATGCTTTTTTAAATATTATTTTCCTCTAATTTTCACTGAACCCTCAACTTCTTCAGCACACATGGACACACTGTGTGTGGGTATGTGTCTGTGTGTGTGTGTGTCTGTGTGTGTGTGTGTTGACTGTCTTCAGTGCAGCCTGTTGAACTTCCCTGACCTGGGATGAACCCGTGCCCCCTGCTGTGGAAGTGTGGAATTGTAACCACTGGACCACCAGAGAAGTCCACTGCAAATAGTTTTTAAGATGGAAAGATTCTTAGAAATCTGCTCATCATCTTGGTTTTTAATATGGCAAAACAAGAACGTGCAGGTTACAGTAGTTTTACACGTATTATTGTAATTAGTATACCCTCCCCCCTCCCTTTCTGAGCAGGACTCATTGAACCAATTTTTATAAAAAATTATCTTTTTTAAGTTTTAGCTCGGTCGGTTAAATCATGTGTATGACCTTGAGGAAATCATTTAACCTCTGAGCTTATTTTCTCCGTTTGTAAATGGGGGTAGTGTTAGATTGAACAGTTTGGGGTTTGCCAGTATTCAGCTGTTTTCAATATGGCTCAGTCTAATATGAGCTTCATAATGGTGGGATGAGAATTAGGTGAGATGCTCCATGTAGGGCGTGGAGGAGGGGAACAGAGCTCAACAGTGTGACATGCACTGTGCTTGTTACTTCAAGTACCTTGACTCTCTAGTCCTTGGGGCATTCCTGGCGTATAGGTGGTGGTATTGCATTTTATAGATCATGAAATCGAGGGTCAGAGAGGTGAATAACTTGCCTCTAGTTACTTAGTTGTCTGTAGTCCTATAGCTGACTAATGGCAGAGCCAGGATTAAACACTGAGTGTGACTGCCCAAATGGAAATCCTACCAGCCTTGCTCTTTCCACTCCTGAACTGCACCTTCTGTAAAAAGAGCTTTGTGACTAAGAAGACTGGTTAAAAAATAAACAGGTTTTCTGATGATGTGATGCGAGCACTGCTGCTACTACTACAGAGTCTAGCCCTTAGGGGGTATCAGGTTCCGGTCTGAGCATTATGCCAACTCATTTACTCTCACATTGACCTAGGAGTTAGGTAATACTTTATCCATTTAATAGTTGAGAAGATTGAGGCACTGAGAGGTTATGGAGCTTGCTCAAGGTCACAAAAGCTAATTAATGAGGGGACTAGATTAGGAGTTGGGCAGTTTTTCTTTGATGTCCATGCTCTTAACCACTCTACTTCTTCCTGTGTGCATTATAATGCTGAAGAATTGGTTTTAATTTAGCTTTCATGAGATACTTAATATTGGTGTAATAAGTAATTCTTAGTGTATCACCAGAGATTTTTAAATTAGACATTTCATTGAGTGTCTACTTCGCAAGTCACAGTGGGGATTAAAGGAAAGACTGTAAGAAGTCTGGAAGGTAGACCATGTAATCATTGCCATATCTTTTTGTAAGTTTATCAAAATTTAGAAGGTACCTTCACATACATATGGTGTTGTAATTTTAATGAGTGTCAGGTAAGACAAAGTGCTTAAGTAGTTGGAGAGTAGGGAAGAAAGAAGGAGTAGTTGGTAGTGATATTTGTGTGTTGAGGGAAAGCTTTGAGGGTAATCTGAGGGAGTACACCCTTTCACACCAAACCTTTGCCCTGTAGAGTGCGAGTCAAGATGTAGTTCAATGAAGGGTGGTAAATTGGTTACTAAATTACTTAAATACATCTGATATCCTAAAAAGAAAATGTCTGAAGAAATTTAAAGACTCCTTTCTAGCTCTCCCTGATAGCTCAGTTGGTAAAGAATCTGCCTGCAATGCAGCAGACTTTGGTTTGATCCCTGGGTTGGGAAGATGCCCTGGCGAAGGGAAAGGCTGCCCATTCCAGGATTCTGGCCTGGAGAATTCCATGGACTGTATGGTCCATGGGGTCGCAAAGAATTGGACATGACTGAGTGACTTTCACTTCACTTGAAAATGAAAGTGAAGTTGCTCAGTTGTGTCCGACTGTCCAACTCTTTGCGACCCCGTGGTCGGCACTGTCCATGGCATTCTCCAGGCAAGAATACTGGAGTGGGTTGCCAGTTCCTTCTCCAGGGGATCTTCCTGACCCAAGGATCGAACCCAGGTCTCCCGCATTGCAGGCAGATGCTTTACCCTCTGAGCCACCAGGGAATCCCTTCACTTAGCTTTCACTTCACTTAGCTATTAATAGTTACTCTTTTTCTGTCCTACTGTCCTTACCTTTGCCACATAGTCCTTATGTATTTTTTTTTTTATATTTCCAGAGCACAGAGCACATGCCTCTATTTTGGTATCATTTAAATATTTACATCGTATTTGTAAATGTTTGTTGACAGTAAGGTCTCTTCTAGTGAACACATGCTTTGAGGGCAGGCCTTTAATGCATCTTACCCCAACATATAGCTTTAGTATTGGGCCTGGAACCTAGTAGGTACTGTGCTGTTTGGTGATGGATGGTTAGCGAAAAGGATGTTAAAATGAGTTGAAACTGTTCTAGCAGTAGAAATGGAAGTGAGTGTTCAGAGTAGGGATTGAAGGGCCTAAGGGAAGGAGAGGTTACTTACAAGAGGTAGCATTAATTTGCCATCTCTGTGTTTCCCTTCTGCTTTCCCTTTCAACTTAGAGCTAAATGAGGTAGTTTCATAAACTTCAGTTGTATATAGAAAAAAGTGAAAAAGTAATCTTGATTTATCTTAGGATATCAGCAACACAAAATTAAATAGTTTTAACCATAAGCGAAGATTACTTAGAGGAAGAAGAATGGAAATTATTGAAATAGTTCAAGTGTGAGAAGTTTGTTGCTTATAATTGACAACTGTTGTAAGTATAAGCATAATGGAATTTGGGTAAACTCTACATAATAAAGTTTATGACTTGACAATCTAGTGGAAGGAAACTCCATGCAAGAATGTGAGAGTAGCTTTGACGCATACAGAAGCATACTGATGATAGCCTGCATGTGTGTGCGCTCAGTCGTGTCCAACTCTTTCAACCCCATGGAATGTAGCCTTCCAGGCTCCTCTGTCTGTGGGATTTTCCAGGCAAGAGTACTGGAGTGGATTGCCATTTCCTCCTCCAAGGGATCTTCCCAACCCAGGGATTGAACCCATGTCTCCTGCATTGGCAGGCAGATTCTTTACCACTGAGCCACCTGGGAAGCCCCTTAGAGCCATTTAAGTAAGTGAATTGTCATTTGATGTGTCCAGATAATAGTTTTGAGTATTTGTTTGTGGGCATCTGATTGACAGATCAAGATGAAGTATAAAAGAACAACTAAAGTAGATTTGAAGAACAGTACGTAAATGTGGATTAATTAATTTCTTGTTGGGAAGAGAGTTAATTTGAACTCTGTACCTCAGAAAGACTTGTTTTTCCCTTCCTTTTTCTTTATCAAGGATAACTAAGGTTCCCTTCTGGTTTGTAAGGCAAACCCCTTTGTAGGCTCTTATTATTTACCCCCTCATTTATTCTTTTTTAAGTCTTTATAGATATCATTCATCTGTGTTGTGCTTTACCGTCTTCAGGACATTTTTACATTGACAGATAAGCCCCTTGATTTTCTTAAATATAGGCAGGGGCGATAATACCACCACCATTATAGCTGTTGAAACTGAAGCTCAGAGAAATTAAGTGACATACCCTAGTTAACACAGCCAGTTAATAACAGAATCTGAATTAGAAATGTTTTCTGAAGCTTGTTTGATCAAATGCTCAGTTTTCCCCAAACTTTAAAAACAGTTTCTCCAATCTTGCTATGGTACTTATTGTTTTATCTCCAATTTTTAAAGGTGGCCTGGAATCACTGTCTCTGCTCTTCACTGCTCTGCTATTTATTACTTCCCTAAATAATCTTATTGCTTATTTATCCAATCAACATATACTTCAGTGCCTATTGAATATTTAATTGACCTGTATTCTTACATATATAAAATAAAGAGGCTTCCACTTTTAAGAGAAGAAAACTTGGAAAACAATTGTTTTTTTATATTTTTGTTCCAAGAATTTGTAATACAGTGTCTGCCAATGCAGGAGACACGGGTTTGATCCTTGGCTCAGGAAGATCCCCTGGCGAAGAAATGGCAACCCACTCCAGTATTCTTGCCTGGAAAATTCCATGGACGGAGGAGCCTCGTAGGCTACAGTCCATGGGGTCGCTAAGAGCCGGACAGGACTGAGCGACTTCACTTTCCCTTTTCACTTTCATGCATTGGAGAAGGAAATAGCAACCCTCTCCAGTATTCTTGCCTGGAGAATTCCAGGGATGGTGGAACCTGGTGGGCTGCCGTCTATGGGGTTGCACAGAGTTGGACACGACTGAAGCAACTTAGCAGTAGCAGCAGCAAGTTCTGAGAATTTCTGAAAACCTTTAAGAATCTGCAATAATGAACATTTTGCAATATGTCAGATTGTACATTTAATCCTGTGGTATTAGTAAATGGAAATTAATTTGTGGTCTATTTTAATGAGTGGGAAGATTGTGTAGCTTGATTGACCATCTGACTAATTTTTCCTTTGAGTTAGTAATTAATTTCACACTTATAAACATAGACTGCTTCCTAAAATGTAAATGTGAATTGTTTTTTGTTACAACCAAATATTAGTTTGGAAAATCAGCTTTATAATTTTAGGGAAAGTTAATGAGAAAATTATTTTTTATACACCTCTTTGTTTTTTCTTCCTTTATATAGTATTTGAATAAATCTTAAAATTTTCTAATTATGGAGAATTTAAAACAAAATACATAGATGCAAATATAGGACGAACTTCAAATTTCCCATCATTTAGCCCATCAACTACTGTCAAGCCTGCCCCATCTACTCCCTGTACTAGTCCCTCTCCTGCATTATTTTGAGCAAATTCCAGGCATTGTATAATTTTATCTGTAAATATATCATTCAGATCAGATCAGATCAGTCGCTCAGTCGTGTCCGACTCTGCGACCCCATGAATCGCAGCACGCCAGGCCTCCCTGTCCATCACCAACTCCCGGAGTTCACTCAGACTCACGTTCATCGAGTCAGTGATGCCATCCAGCCATCTCATCCTCTGTCGTCCCCTTCTCCTCTTGCCCCCAATTCCTCCCAGCATCAGAGTCTTTTCCAATGAGTCAACTCTTCGAATGAGGTGGCCAAAGTACTGGAGTTTCAGCTTCAGCATCATTCCTTCCAAAGAAATCCCAGGGCTGATCTCCTTCAGAATGGACTGGTTGGATCTCCTTGCAGTCCAAGGGACTCTCAAGAGTCTTCTCCAACACCACAGTTAAAAAGCATCAGTTCTTCGGCGCTCAGCCTTCTTCACAGTCCAACTCTCACATCCATACATGACCACAGGAAAAACCATAGCCTTGACTAGACGAACCTTTGTTGGCAAAGTAATGTCTCTGCTTTTCAATATGTTATCTAGGTTGGTCATAACTTTCCTTCCAAGGAGTAAGCATTTTTTAACTTCATGGCTGCAGTCACCATCTGCAGTGATTTTGGAGCCCAGAAAAATAAAGTCTGACACTGTTTCCACTGTTTCCCCATCTATTTTCCATGAAGTGATGGGACCGGATGCCATGATCTTCGTTTTCTGAATATTGAGCTTTAAGCCAACTTTTTCACTCTCCACTTTCACCTTTATCAAGAGGCTTTTTAGTTCCTCTTCAGTTTCTGCCATAAGGGTGGTGTCATCTGCATATCTGAGGTTATTGATATTTCTCCCGGCAATCTTGATTCCAGCTTGTGCTTCTTCCAGCCCAGCGTTTCTCATAATGTACTCTGCATATAAGTTAAATAAACAGGGTGACAATATACAGCCTTGACGAACTCCTTTTCCTATTTGGAACCAGTCTGTTGTTCCATGTCCAGTTCTAACTGTTGCCTCCTGACCTGCATACAAATTTCTCAAGAGGCAGGTCAGGTGGTCTGGTATTCCGATCTCTTTTCAGAATTTTCCACAGTTTATTGTTATCCACACAGTTTCTAAAAGGTAAAGGCAGTTAGCTATAATACTGTTTCACACTTAAAAAAATTAACATTAAAATTTTTTTTAGGTAAGGATTACTAATTACAAACATCCACACTTTTTGATTATATCATAAGGCCATTATATTAAAATCAGGTTTCTGTTGATTTTATTTATATGCTATCCCTACCCTCCCACAACAAACTATAAGGGGCTGAATAAGTACTTATTTTAAATCCAAGCATAGCAGCAAAATAAGTAAGGAAATGATGAGAGCAAAGAGAATGTAGGGGAAAATAGAAAGGATGGCAGAGTAACAGCAAATGCTCATTTCAATAGCAGTGCATTAGAGAAACTTTAGTTTTTTCTTTCTGAAAGTAAAACAGTCATTCATAGATTAAGTAGGATTCTTCTGTTTGCATTGTTCTCTTCTTAAAATTGGCTGGGTAGATTGCCTTAGAGATCCTCTGTCTTCATCTAACCTTTGTCTTGAGTCTTACCCCTAACCTTTTAAGATGTAGTGGAGTCAGACGCAGGTGCTGAAGTCAGACACACCAGGCTTTGAATCTTCCCTCTGTTACTGACTGTTTCACCTTAACAAAATTAATTAACCTCTGTGATCCTCAGTTTCTGAATCCATAAAATAGAGGTAAGAACCATTTCAAAGGGATGCCAAGAGCAATAACTAGAATAATGTATATATGTATATGTCACAATAAACAATGTAATAATGTAATGCATATGTGTGTATACGTAGAAATATAATTGAAGCTATTCTGAATGTTTTCATATATAGATATTAAATATATATGCCTTCATCCCCTCATTTGCAATGTGTGACCTTCATACTCTCTTGCCTAGTCTGTTGTAGTAGCCTCTTAACTAATTGCCTTTAGTCTCTTGTCTCTAGTTAAAGTCCTTGGGAGTCATTTTTCTAATGACATCACAATTCATCTGTACTTTCTAAAATGTAGATCTGAGCACCTCTTCAGGATGAAACTCCAAGTAACATTTTCCATGTTAAGTGAAGCTTTTAATTATCTGTCTCATATCTGCTTCTCCAGCTTGATATTCTGTTCTTTTTTTTTTTTTTCTGGTTTCATTAGTGCCAAACCCTTATTCCTTGACTATGCTATATTATTTCCTTGCTTAGCTCATCTACAGACTCTTATTCAGCATTTAAAAATCTAACTTATATTTTTACTTCTCCTTGAAACATTGTCTTCCTCCTCCTCTCTCTTTAGGATTATCATTTAGTGGCCCATAATAGGCTATGCATCTTCTTTTTAGCCCATTTTCATATCTGTATTCTTAGAACTTAGTACCAGGATTTTCCCTGAGGAGTCGAAGCTGACAATCATCCTTCCATTCAACTGGAATAAAAATAATTGATAAAATGATCAATTATACTTAAACTAAAATAATATAGGTATAAAATACATTTAATAACTATAAACCATTAAGATTTTTCTAGGCATTCATTGAGTTGATACATGGGAAATTCTTAGTTAACTGACACATAGTTAACTTTCAGTAAGTATTGGCTGCTGTTTTTGCTGTGATAATGCTGACTTCTGGAAAGAAGAAATAAGATATAATAAATACTGTGAATCAGAAGCAAATTGTTTTGATCAACTTTTTAAATTGGAGATCAGCTTTATTACTTAAAACTGAGTGATAATAAGGCCACTCAAGCTGTTAGTAATTCACCCATAAAAATTGAATGCTATCATCCTTTTTACTCATTTGTAGTGATCTCTGACAAGTTTAGTTTATGAATTGGGATAACTGCACTTGAAATTGAGTTATTGAGTTAACTTACTACTCACTTTCATGCATTGGAGAAGGAAATGGCAACCCACTCCAGTGTTCTTGCCTGGAGAATCCCAGGGATGGGGGAGCCTGGTGGGCTGCCGTCTATGGGGTCACACAGAGTCGGACATGACTGAAGCGACTTAGCAGTAATGCTGAGAGTAGGGCTTCCTAGGTGGCACTGGTGGTCAAGAATCCAACCCGCCAATGTGGGGAGTCATGGGTTTGATCCCTGGGTTGAGAAGATCCCCTGGAGAAAGAAATGGAGCCTGGTGGGCTACCGTCACTCGGGGTTGCAGAGTCAGACTCGACTGAACAACTGAACACACACACACAATACAGAGAGTACTACTGCTTAAAAATAGCAGTTTATTTTATTCGTATGAGAACTTTGAATGCAAAACAAATCTTAATGCTTCCATTTGAAAGAGCAAAAGATTTTTAGATCATTGTGATTGGCAGCTCATTACCAGCTAAGTTACACATTTTATGGAAATTTCACATGCTTGAAAAAGGGACTACATTTAATCTTCAAATAATTTCCTTTTCAGGAGTGGCTGGAATTTAAACAGTGTTTTAATGTATCCCCCAGAATGAAAACATTGTACATAAAGGCAGTGCTCTGAGGTACTTTACTAAATGCTACTTGCATTTCTCTCTTAATTCTCAACCTGTGAGGAAGCAAACCAAGCTAGGTTTCCAGATGAGAGAAGATAGGCACACATTGGCCCAGTAATTTGATAGAAAAGGAAAAGTGTTAGTCGCTCAGTCGTGCCTGACTCTTTGGGAACCCATGAACTGTAGCCCATCAGGCTCCTCTGTCTATGGGATTTTATAGGCAAGGATACTGTAGTGGTTTGGCATTTCTTTCTCCAGGGGATCTTCCTGATCTAGGGATCGGACCTGGGTTTCCTGCACAGGATACAGGTTCTTTACTGACTGAACTACCAGGGTTCAAACCTGCCTCTCTTTGAGGTTTGGATCTTATGTTCCTAGTCTGTGCTCCAGTTTATGGAACATTTTCCACAAATGCTTTACTTTTACACCTTAGACATGCCTGAAAAGTCCTTCCAAGGGCTCTTTATCTTTCTCATTATTTCCTATTTCTTTGGGTTTACTTTTTTCTGGGAGTCTTTTCCTTCTGATTTATTTGGCCTTCTTGTGTGGTCTCTTAGTAGCCTTTGCTTATTCTTTGGCGTTTATCACACTGTGTCATTGCCTCTAATTGTCATTGTCTCCTACTATATTGATACTATTTGGGAGCAGAGATGATTTACCATCTTCTTTCTCCAGAGCCTGGCACATAGTAGACTCTCTGTGAAAACTCATTGAAAGAACAGTTGAATGTTTATAGGAAAAATAGAGTGGGTGTTGCAGGGATGTGAAGTGAACTGGCTCAGTTGTGTATGACTCTTTGCGACCCCATGGACTGTAGCCTACCAGGCTCCTCCGTCCATGGAATTTTCCAGGCAAGAATACTGGAGTGGGCTGCATTTCCTTCTCCAGGGGATCATCCCAACCCAGGGACTGAACCCGGGTCTCCGGCATTGCAGGCAGACACTTTACCGTCTGAGCCACCTAATGGATTTTAATTCAACTTAAGGAGAAACATTTTTACATGAACCGTCTAACAGTGGAAAAGGAAAGCAATTCTAGTGGTGATAAGTGTGGTGTGGTTAAGAGCTAGGACTCTGAAGTCCCAAAAGCCAGAGATTTTAATCCTGGTTGCCCTGAGCTGCAGCTTCCTCAGCTATACATGTACTGGCACTATACCTGCTATTAAGTAAATGCTCAGTAAATAGATGGCATCACCGACTTGATGAACATGAGTTTGAGCACCCTCTGGGAGTTGGTGAAGGACAGGGAAGCCTGGGGTGCTGCAGCCCATGGGGTCGCAAAAAGTCGGACGTGACTGAGCAACTGAACTGAACTGAAGGGAGAAACAGCTCTGAAATCCTGTGAAATTGGTACTGGTAGTTGGATGACTTAGCTCCCCATACCATCCTTCTCCCCTGGATTATTTTGAAGCAAATCTAAGGAATTTTATTTCTTCTGTTTTTCTGTAGTATCCCTAAAGGATAAGTTTTTTTCACATAACCATCATACCATTATTATCTCTAAAAACTGACAATAATTCATAATAATATCAGTAATATCCAGTGTTCAGGTTCCATTGATTTTTTTTTCATAATGTTTTTATAGTTGGTTAATTCAGATAATTCAAACAAGGTCCCCATATTATATCTCTTTATGTCTTAAGTCTCTTTATAAATTCCCACCCCCCCATTTTTATTTATGGAAAAAACCAGGTGATTTATCCAGTAGAGTTTCCCAAAGTCTGGGTTTTGCTGTTTTTGTCCTTATGGTGCTATTATTAATATGTTGTTTTACCCTCTGTTGGGCTTCCCAGGTGGCGCAGTGGTAAAGGTGTGCCAATGCAGGAGACACGGGAGACTCAGGTTTGATCCCTGTCTTGGGAAGATCCCTGGCGTAGGAAATGGCAGCCCACTCCAGTACTCTTGTCTGGAAAATTCCATGGACAGAAGAGCCTGGTGGACTGCAGTCCCTGGCATTGCAGAGAGTCGGACATGACTGAGCCCGCACACACTGTGCTCTGTATTTCCTACAAACTGATAATCACCTAGAGAGTTAATTGAATTGAGGTCATTTTCTTTTTATTAGGGGAGGGGGTCAAGAATACTTCATGAATGGTGGTAGTGTTCTTCTCTTTTTTACCACATAATTCTCATAACTTATGATTTTCTCCCTTTTTGTGATATTAAGTCATCAGTGAGTTCAAGTACTGTCATTTTGATCCATTAATTATAAAGTCCCCCAGATTTTACCTTAGGGCTTTAATAGTTGTTGATAATTGTTGTCTAGACTCATTGTTTCATTAAGAATACAAAGTTATTAAGTGGGACTTTTTGAAAAGAAGAACTTTTCCTCATAAACTCTTAGTTCTCTGATATATTGGAAAGTCAGGATAAATACTGGATTCTTTATTTTACCAGTTTTCAAAATAGTGTTTTGGTTACATGGTACTGATCAAAAGGAGTCAGTGAGATTTATTTTTGTTTGCTTTATTTTTAGTATAATCATGAAACCTTGAGCTTAAAACTGGGTTTTTTTGTTTGTTTGTTTTTAACAGAGATTGTCCTTTTTGATGTTCAGGTTGTCCCATCTTTGGTTAGTGGGAGTCCTTTGATACCTCTCCAGTAGTCTTTGATAGCTTTCTTGCTTCCTGGTAAAACAAGATGTTCCAAGATCCTTTTGTATATTACTGCCCCGGGCCTGGGATCAGCCATTCCTCAGAGTTGCCACTGTTCTTTTTTTTGGTAGGATATAATACTGCTTTGGGCATAAGAGGTGCGCATTGCTCCTGAGTTGGTTACTGCTCTTATACCTTTTCAGCAGATAAAGGTAGGCATTTTTATAAATAGAAGAGATTTTCCTGGTATTTCTGATTCAAATTTAGGACTTCAGAGTTTTAAATTCCTTGATTTTGTATTTGTGTCTCTTTTCTCATATGCTGAAAATTTTAGTTATGAATGATATTGTTTAATCTTATACAATAGTTTCAGAATAGCAGTATCAACATTACTAATACGATTACTGAAAATAGTGTATTATTTTTTAAATTTCCTTTTGTTCTTAGAATATATGCCACTGGGGATATACAGTTTTATTACTGTGTTTTAAAGTCATTTGAAATAGTTCTTCTCAATGTTGTAAAGTACCAAATGGAGCTAGATTCATCTTCTATTTTAAAGATTTAAAAAAAAATCTAATTTTGCCTTATGTACATGGTTCCAAGTTCAAATTCATATCTATAAAGTAGGGTACATTTGGAAAAGTCTAGGTTTTATGCCTGTCTCCTCTTCCTGTTCTTGCCCTTTTCCTAAACATAACTTTTTTTAAAATTAATTTTTGGTGTATCCTTCTATTTCTAAAATATAAGTACATAGAAATATATATAATTATATACATATAAATTTGTACGTTCCCCTTTCTTATATAAAAGGTAGCTTATTATATACTGCTTGTTTTTCAGTGTCAGTGTATTCTCAGGTTTCCCTCATAGCAGTATGTGGGTATTGCTCATTTATTTTTATAGCTATATAGTGCTTCCTGATGAGGATGTGCCTCTGTTGGTTCAGTCAGTCAGTCTTTTGCTAGTGCTGTTGGCCTTATGAATATATCTTTTCTTTTTTATTTTGCCCATTTATATTTGGGATAAAGCCCTGTCAAGTGGGCATGCTGGGTCATAGATTCAATGACTGTCATTTTGTGGATATTGTCAAATTTTCCTCCATAGGGTTTGTGCCATTTTACATTTCCAGAAATGCAAATACTTTCCCACGATGATTCAGTGAACCTCTCAGGTATATAGAGGTGAATTAGGAGTATATGAGATCAAAGAAAAAGTATCATGGTTCCTGATAAAATGTCAGTGTTTAATGAAAACCTTATTTCTCATGTTGAGTGAATTGATTGATAAACTATATTCACTTGAATATGAAATATTCAGGTTTAGATGTTTGCTTTTGTGTTTGTGTGTGTATTATGAACAATGAATGAAAAATATTATTTTAGGGAAAGGTAATAAATTAAAATTGAATGTTAAATACTTTAAATTCCTTGTTGATATGATCTTCCTTTTGGCATAGTGAATATTTTGGGTAAAAAAAGCAAAGTTTAGTTTCATTTTAAGGACTGAAATTACTGTTTACTACAATAAAGAAAACATTCATTGGATTTGAAATTTGGTATATGCAGATTTAATAGTTAGGGTTTTGATTGTCCATATACAGTTGTCCCTGAGTACCTACCCACAGGGCATTGGTTTCAAGACTCACTCCCACCCCATATCAGAATTCCCGGATGCTCAAGTCCCTTATATAAAATGACACAGTATCAGCATGTATCCTATGCACATCCTCCCGTATACTTAAAATCATCATTTATAATCCTATAGTAACTGCTGCTGCTATTGCTGCTGCTGGTAAGTTACTTCAGTCGTGTCTGACTCTGTGCGACCCCATAGATGGCAGCCCACCAGGCTCCCCCGTCCCTGGGATTCTCCAGGCAAGAACACTGGAGTGGGTTGCCATTTCCTTCTCCAGTGCATGAAAGTGAAAAGTGAAAGTGAAGTCACTTCAGTCGTGTCTTACTCTGTGCGACCCCATAGATGGCAGCCCACCAGGCTCCTCCGTCCATGGGATTTTCTAGGCAAGAGTACTGGAGTGGGGTGCCATTGCCTTCTCCTTACTTGTCTTATTTTTTTAACACTTTTTAATTAAGAATATGAGAGAGTAAAATTTTTCAGTTTAATATATTTTTTTGTATTTTATAATGAAATAATGTGCTGTAGTAATGCTGTGTTTGGGATTTTTTCGAAGTTTGGGGAAAGTGTTAGTCATGATTATCAAAGTACTGTTGTAAAAAAGAAACAATTGAGAAGAGAGATTGAGTTGACATAGAAGACCTTGATTTTCAGAATAACAAGTTCAGAGTTTATTCTTTAGACAGTGGGAAATCAATAACAGTTTATAAGATTTCTTTATATTTTTTAAGTGAAAAACTTGAGTGGTATACTTTTTAGTTTTCATATAAATTTTGTTTTATAGTTGTATAGTTTATGAAATATTTTTTACTTATGGAGAAACTGAAGCATGCATATTACTGTTAATGGCTGACTGATAACATATTTATTGAGTTGTACTCTGTGCCAGATGCATAGTACATTACTAAATACTTTATGTGGGTTTTCTCCCTCAATCCTCACTGCAGCCTGATGAAGGGAGTATTATTATCCCCATTCTCATCCCGTTAGAGGGAAAATTTAAGGCTTAGAGAAATGTAATGCATTATTCTTGGTTGGATCCTGGGCCTATTGAAAACATTATTAGGATAATCAGTGAACTTTGATTGGGGCCTGTTGTTTAGATGGTAATAGTGATCAGTGTTAATAACATCCTGATTTTGGTGATGTGTTACGTAGGATATACATACTGAGATGTTAAGGGGTAATGGGTATCATGCATAAAATCTATTCTCAAATGGTTCTAAAATGTTAACAGTTTCATAATGTGGGTGAAATATATATATATCTCTGCAACTTTTTGTAAGTCTGAAATTATTTCAAAATAAAAGAAGAGAAAACATTGAGTCATCCAGTCACATGTGACTTTCTTTGAAGCAGAACAGAATAGTTCATTGAACCTAGTCTCTCTGAGTGTGTGTATCTGTCTGTCTTTACTGCCTCTTCTTTTTTTAACCAAAGACACATATGATAGCAAAGTTAATATCAAGCAAATTTTTATTCATTCCTCATTGTTACTTATTAATTACTTACTGTAACAGTGTTATCCATCACTTTCAAGTTTATTTTGAATCAGATCATTTGCCTTTTATAGTATTTATCCTCTGAGGTCACTTATTAAATTTTAAATGAATGTAGTTTTTTTCTGTTTAAGTTTATATTTTATAATGGACTGTTAAACACATTCTATAAATGTACATCTTACTTTAATTTTAAATGTCACTATCTCAAAATAATTTTCTGTTTTTAAATGTAGGTTGTTCTATGATGAGGCTTTTGCTATGGCTAATGACCCCTTGGAAGGCTTCCATGAAGTGAACCTCGCTTCACCTACTTCTCCAGACCTTCTTGCTGTGTATGAACCGGGAACTCAAGAGCAGACTACCTCACCTAGTGTCATCTACCGGCCACATCCTTCAGCTTTGTGCTCCACCCCGATCCAGGCTAATGCCTTAGATGTTTCTGACCTTCCTACACAACCTGTGTATTCCTCCCCCAGACGTTTAAATTGTGCGGAAATATCCAGTGGCAGGTAGGAGAGAATCAAGATGCTTGTTTTAGAGCATTGTATTAAACAAATGAATTTTGCTTGGTTAACTTATTTTAAGTTTTATTATTTTAGAAAATTTGAATAATATAATGTTGTTTATGAAGAGCAATACATATTAATGATCAAGAGCAGGAGTCGCAGACTTTTTATGTAAAGGGCCAAATAGCAAATATTTCAGGCTTTGTGGGCTACACAGTCTCTGTTTGTACTGCTGGACGTGACTATTAAAGTGTGAAAGTAGTCATAAAAGTGAAGTCACTCAGTCGTGTCTGACTCTTTGCAACCCTGTGGACTATAGCCTGCCAGGCTCCTCCATCCATGGGATTCTCCAGGCAAGAATACTGGAGTGGGTTGCCATTTCCTTCTCCAAAAATAGTCATAAGCAGTATGTAAATGGATAAGCGCCAGTAAAACTTTGTATATGAACCTTGAATTTTGGTTCAAGAAATTATATAATTTTCTCGAGCCACAAAATATTATTATTTTGATTATTTTCAACCATTTGAAAATGTAAAAATCATTTTTGGCTTGTGGGCCTTCAGGGAACAGGTGGCAGGCTGGATTTATTCTACATTTAGTTTGCAGACCCCTGTTCTAGAGTATCACTATCCAATAGAACTTTCTGGCATGATGTAAATATTCTCTGTGCTATTTAAGATGATAGCCATTAGCCATATATGGCTATGAAGGACTTGAGATGTTGCTTTGGCTCTGGACATACTATTAATTAGTTTTGGTGGTGAACAAATTGGATAATGCAGTTATAGGCATGTGTGTGTATGCCAGTTAATACTTGAGCACATGCTGATGTTTGTTTGAACTCTCCTTTACAGCATCCATGGTACAGATCCAGCACCTTGTTCTACCTCTGGAGTCACAGCTGGGATACTTAAATTAACTACAAGAAAGGACAACTGTAGTGCAGAGAGGGAGTTTTTACAGGGTGCTACTATAACAGAAGCTTGTGATGGCAGTGATGATATTTTTGGGTTGAGTACTGATAGTCTGTCCCGCTTACGAAGCCCATCTGTTTTGGAAGTTAGAGAAAAGGGCTATGAAAGATTAAAAGAAGAACTTGCAAAAGCTCAGAGGGTAAGCAAAAATATATTTTATTCTTCTATATGTTACATTCAAAATGAATATCTGTCCATGGGGGCAACTCAAGTGAAATCATTATAGTTCTACACTTTTCTTTTGCATATGCGCAGTCTCAGTTGCTGTTGGGCAGCATTTAGGAATCTTTGAATTGGTCTCAATAGTAAAGAAGCTCATCCAAGAATACGAATGGAAGAAAAGAGACTCTAATTCTTTTTTTTCCCTTTCCTTCTCTTGCATTTTCTGTAGTGCAGATTTGGGGAGTTACGTTCTGTGTGTGGTTTTTTTTCCTCTCTACACGTGGTTGATTTTGTGATTATTTACTTGAAGCCATTAGGTCCAAGTCACTACATTTTGAGGAATAGTTTTAGTTATAATGCTGTGCTATTCAGCTGAATTTGAATGTTTTCTGTATCTTAACTTGGAGATTTGTCTATTTTCATAATTTGTTCTATTTCTCACATGCTCATCTTTTAAATTTCTGATATTCCCGAATTTGTGACTAAATTTCTTTCTTTTTCTGAGGCTGTAATTAAACTTTAAAGAGACATTTGTAGCACTAAGTATTTATACATTAGAGAAAAGGAAAAGTTTCAAATCAACAATCTAGTCTCCCACTTCAAAAAACTAGAAAAAGATGAGCAAAATAAAACCAGAAGCAGGCAGAAGGAAGAAAATAATAAAAAGCAGAAACAATGAAATTGGTAACATAAAAAGTAGAGAAAATGAACAAAACAAAGTGCTGGTTCTTTAAAAAGATCAGTAAAGTTGACAAGCCTCTAACAAGACCGAAAAAAACAAGAATAGAAGACACAATAGCAGGAATGAAATAGGGGATATCACTACAGACCCTGCAGACATTAAAAGTATAGTAAAGGAATAATACAAACAGCTCTATGTATATAAATTTCACACTAAGGTGAAATGGACCAGTTCACATTCAGAAAGTTGAGAAGATAGGGAAATCATTCTCTAACATAATTTCCACATATTATGACATTTTACAAATATATATTCCCATTTTCTCCCCCAACAGACTTGTTTCTCAGGAGTATAACACTGATTTGGTATCCCTGGTGCCTAGATAATAAGGTACAATGCCTGGTGTGTATATGTTTCTATAAATGCTTCAATGGATGGCTGATGGTTAAACAGCCATAAAGAGATGTTAAAACATTTTTGGTTGAATATATCAGAAAGAAAAATCAATATTCTTTTAAACTTTTCCCCAAAGGTAGGGGGTGTGGTGAGATGTAGTCATATTTGGCCTATGTCCTCTGGCTCAGACTCTCTTGTCTTAGCACAGAATATTAAGTGAAGTCACAATTTATATAGAAGTGAACTACTGGACATACATATCCATGTTTGAGAATACATTGTGGTTACTTATTCATCAGGATATATTGCTAATTTCTTAGCTCAGGTTGAAAATTTGTTTTGAAATTTTTAGTTTGTTTTATTTAGAAGTACTGTTGACATAATTGAAATGATAATGATGTGTGAACACATGCAAATGGTGAATTCTGTTATGAAGAATACAAGATAGTATTGATACTTACTTAGAGCTTAAGACTTGTAAAGGACTGTTGAATATGAAAATATTTCCTGGATTATAGCAACATGTGAATCAAATTATGTCAGTAGTCATTCTTTTTATTTTGATGATTATTTTAAGAGTGGCTAGACAGTTCCCATTTTTCCATTCTTTTACTTTTAACCAATTTTTGTCTCCCTGTTTAAAGTGGGTTTTCTTGTAGGCAGCACATCATTAGATCTTTTTTTTAATCCTTTCTAATAATCTCTGCCTTTTAATTGGTGTGCTTATGTTAGACTATTTACATTTAATTTGATATAGTTTGGTTTAAATCTGCCAACTTACTGTTTGTTTTCTGTTTGTCTCTTATGTTTATTTCCCCCCTTTCCCTTTTATGCCTTTTGGATTAATTCTATATAGTTTTGTGATTTCATCTTTGCTCTGTTGGTTTATCAGTTATATGTCGTCTTTCTGCTAATTTCATGATTGCTTTAGGGTTTATTATATGCATCTTTCATCAGTCTCTACTTTCTAGTGATATTATACTACTTCATATATAAGAACTTACAAAAATATATTTGACCCTTGGACAATGTGGACTTAGGGGTACTAACCCCTGTGGTTGAAAATCTGCATATGAATTTCCAGTCAGCCCTTTGTATATATAGTTCCACACCCTTGGAGTCAGTCAGTCATGGATTGTGTGGTACTGTAGGATGTATTTATTGAAAAAAAAATCCACATGTAAATGGACATGTGCAGTTCAAACCCATGTTGCTCAGAGGTCAAGTGTACTTTTATTTCCCCCTTTCAGTTTTTATGCTGTGATTACCATGTATTTTACTTCTTCGTATATTTTAAATTTCAGGATACATTTAGCTTATTTTTTCATTAAACAACTGGTTATTTTAAAGGGATTTAAAAATCCGTATGCATGCTATGCATGCTAAGTCACTTTAGTTGTGTCTGACTCTCTGTGACCCTATGGACTGAAGCCCTCCAGGCTCGTCTGTCCATGAGATTCTCCAGGCAAGAATACTGGAGTGGGTTGCCGTGCCTTTCTCCAGGGCATCTTCCCAACTCAGGGATCGAACCTGTGTCTCTCTTGTCTACCTGCATTTGCAGGTGGACTAGTGCCACCTGGGAAGCCTGTTTAAATTGTCAGAATCCTTATATTTCCCATGTAGTTACCATTTCTAGTGCTTTTCATTCCTTTATGTGGATCCAGATTTCCATCTCGTAACATTTTCCTTCTACTTGAAAGGGATCCTAAGATTTTTTGTTGTATGCTGCTGATAAATTTTTTTTAAGCTATTGTGTATCTTGAAAGATCTTTTTTTCATCTTTGTTTTTGAATGTATTTTCACCAGCTAAAGCATTTCAGGTTGATAATTTTTTTCTATCAGTATCATTATTTTGAAGGTGTTGCTCCATTGTGGTCTAGCTTGCACTGTTTCTCATGAAAAGTCAACTGTTATCCTTACTTTTGTTTCTCTCTCCTGTGATGTGATAGTTCTCTCAATCATTGGCTGCAAATGATTTGATTATGGTGTGCCCTGTTGTAGTCCTTTTCAGGTTTCTTGAGCTTGGAATTTGTTGATCTTCTTAAGTGGGTAGGTTGCTTTTTTTTTCATAGAAATTGGGAAATTTGGCCATTACTTCTTCAAAAGCATTTGCATACCTCCTCTATCTCTCCTCTCCTTTGGGACTCCTGTTACATGCACATTAAGTTCAGTTCAGTAGCTCAGTCGTGTCTGACTCTTTGCGACCCCATGAATCGCAGAACGCCAGGCCTTCCTGTCCATCACCAACTCCTGGAGTTCACCCAAACTCATGTCCATCAAGTCGATGATGCCATCCAGCCATCTAATCCTCTGTTGTCCCCTTTTCCTCCTGCCCCCAATCCCTCCCAGCATCAGAGTCTTTTCCAATGAGTCAACTCTTGGCATGAGGTAGCCAAAGTATTGGCGTTTCAGCTTCAGCATCAGTCCTTCCAATGAACACCCAGGACTGGTCTCCTTTAGGATGGACTGGTTGGATCTCCTTGCAGTCCAAGGGACTCTCAAGAGTCTTCTCCAACACCACAGTTCAAAAGCATCAATTCTTCGGCACTCAGCTTTCTTCACAGTCCAACTCTCACATCCATACATGACCACAGGAAAAACCATATCCTTGACTAGACAGACCTTTGTTGGCAAAGTAATGTCTCTGCTTTTGAATATGCTATCTAGGTTGGTCATAACTTTCCTTCCAAGAAGTAAGCGTCTTTTAATTTCATGGCTGCAGTCACCATTTGCAGTGATTTTGGAGCCCAAAAGAATAAAGTCTGATACTGTTTCCATTGTTTCCCCATCTATTTCCCATGAAGTGATGGAACCAGATGCCATGATCTTCATTTTCTGAATATTGAGCTTTAAGCCAACTTTTTCACTCTCCACTTTCACTTTCATCAAGAGGCTTTTTAGTTCCTCTTCACTTTCTGCCATAAGGGTGGTGTCATCGGCATATCTGAGGTTATTGATATTTCTCCTGGCAGTCTTGATTCCAGCTTGTGCTTCTTCCAGCCCAGTGTTTCTCATGATGTACTCTGCATATAAGTTAAATAAGCAGGGTGACAATATACAGCCTTGACGTACTCCTGTTTGTATTTGGAACTAGTCTGTTGTTCCACATCCAGTTTTAACTGTTGCTTCCTGACCTGCATATAGGTTTCTCAAGAGGCAGGTCAGGTGGTCTGGTATTCCCATCTCTTTCAGAATTTTCCACAGTTTATTGTGATCCACACAGTCAAAGGCTTTGGCATAGTCCATAAAGCAGACGTAGATGTTTTTCTGGAACTCTCTTGCTTTTTCGATGATCCAGCGGATGTTGGCAATTTGATCTCTGGTTCCTCTACCTTTTCTAAAACTAGCTTGAACATCTGGAAGTTCACGGTTCATATATTACTGAAGCCTGGCTTGGAGAATTTTGAGCATTACTTTACTAGCGTGTTAGATTAATGCAATTGTGCAGTAGTTTGAGCATTCTTTGGGATTGGAATACAAACTGACCTTTTCCAGTCCTGTGGCCACTGCTGAGTTTTCCAAATTTGCTGGCATATTGAATGCAGCATTTTCCCAGCATCATCTTTCAGGATTTGGAATAGCTCAACTGGAATTCCATCACCTCCACTAGCTTTGTTCATGGTGATGCTTTCTAAGGCCTACTTGACTTCACATTCCAGGATGTCTGGCTCTAGGTGAGTGATGACACCAATGTGATTGTCTTGGTCGTGAAGATCTTTTTTGTACAGTTCTTCTGTGTATTCTTGCCACCTCTTCTTAATATCTTCTGCCTCTGTTAGGTCCATACCATTTCTGTCCTTTATCAAGCCCATCTTTGCATGAAATGTTCCCTTGGTATCTCTCATTTTCTTGAAGAGATCTCTAGTCTTTCCCATTCTGTTTTCCTCTATTTCTTTACATTGATCGCTGAAGAAGGCTTTCTTATCCCTTCTTGCTATTCTTTGGAACTCTGCATTCAGATTCTTTCCTTTCTCCTTTGCTTTTTGTTTCTCTTCTTTTCACAGCTATCTGTAAGGCCTCCCCAGACAGCCATTTTGCTTTTTTGCATTTCTTTTCCATGGAGATGGTCTTGATCCCTGTCTCCTGTACAATGTCATGAACCTCCGTCGATAGTTCATCAGGCACTCTGTCTATCAGATCTAGTCCCTTAAATCTATTTCTCACTTCCACTGTATAATCATAAGGGATTTGATTTAGGTCATATCTGAATGGTCTAGTGGTTTTCCCCTCTTTCTTCAATTTAAGTCTGAATTTGTCAATAACGAGTTCATGATCTGAGCCACAGTCAGCTCCTGGTCTTGTTTTTGCTGACTGTATAGAGCTTCTCCATCTTTGGCTGCAAAGAATATAATCAGTCTGATTTCGGTGTTGACCATCTGGTGATGTCCATGTGTAGAGTCTTCTCTTGTGTTGTTGGAAGAGGGTGTTTGCTATGACCAGTGTGTTCTCTTGGCAAAACTCTTTTAGCCTTTGCCCTGCTTCATTCCATATTCCAAGGCCAGATTTGCCTGTTACTCCAGGTGTTTCTTGACTTCCTACTTTTGCATTCCAGTGTCCTATGATGAAAAGGACATCTTTTTTGGGTGTTAGTTCTAAAAGGTCTTGTAGATCTTCGTAGAACCGTTCAACTTCAGCTTCTTCAGCATTACTGGTTGGGGCATAGGCTTGGATCATTGTGATATTGAACAATTTGCCTTGGAAACAAACAGAAAACATTCTGTCCTTTTTTGAGATTGCATCCAAGTACTGCATTTCAGACTGCTTTGTTGACCATGATGGCTACTCCATTTCTTCTGAGGGATTCCTGCCTGCAGTAGTAGATATAATGGTCATCTGAGTTAAATTCAGCCATCCAGTCCATTTTAGTTCACTGATTCCTAGAATATTGACGTTCACTCTTGCCATCTCCTGTTTGACCACTTCCAATTTGCCTTAATTTATGGATCTAACATTCCAGGTTCCTATGCTATATTGCTCTTTATAGCATCGGATCTTGCTTCTATCACCAGTCACATCCTCCGCTAGGTATTGTCTTTGCTTTGGCTCCATCCCTTCATTCTTTCTGCAGTTATTTCTCCACTGATCTCCAGTAGCATATTGGGCACCTACCGACCTGGGGAGTTCCTCTTTCAGTGTCCTATCAGTTTGCCTTTTCATACATGCACATTAGACTGCTTCTGGTGCTCTATTCATTCATTTTTTTAATCTTTTTTTTTTTCTCTATATATAATTGTGGATGATTTCTATTGCTGTCTTCAGTATCACTATTTTTTTTTTCTCACCTGTAGTATCTAATATGTTAATTCTATATAGTATATTATTATTATTTTTATCACAGACGTGGTAGTCTTCATCACTGAAAGTTTGATTGGGTCTTTTAAGTATTTTACTTAATGTGCTTTGTCTTAGCTTCTTAAACATATGAAATAGAGTTTAATAACATGTAATCCATATCTACTAATGCTTTTATCTCTTCAGGTGATAAGCTGGAACGACTGATAGGCTTTGCTTTATTATTTCACATTTCTGGAGGATCACTTTTTTTTGCCTACATCAAGTATCTTAAATATCATTTCATATGTTTTTTCCAGTTTTTTAGTTGTATCATTCAGGGTGGTAATATGATCCCAGTTATTCTATCTTGATTGAGAGTGAAAGTTCTATTTGTTTGTTTGTATTGATTGCTCTGCCCCATCCCAGTTAACCCCAACATGGATGTATACACTTACACTTCAGTAATTTTGAGCTTCACAAGGATTGGGATTACATGTGTTTTTGCTTATATCTTGAGCACATAAAATGTTCTCAACACATTCTGTTGATTAAATGAATATATGCATGCATTACACTGTTGTGTAAGTAGACACATACAGAATATATTAGTTAGGGATGGAGAAGGAAATGGCAACCCACTCCAGTGTTCTTGCCTGGAGAATCCCAGGTATTGGGGAGCGTGGTGGGCTGCCGTCTATGGGGTCGCACAGAGTCGGACACGACTAAAGTGACTTAGTAGTAGCAGCAGCAGCTCTTTGTGAGGTACCTCTAAATTTTAGTGACTTACCGTGGTAGAAGTTCATTTTTATTCACTTAACACTTTTAAGCAGATGTTCATAGTTCATAGGAAGTTCTTTGTGAAATAATTCAGGAATCTGTGTTTCTTCTATCTTGGATCTTTGTGATCTTTTAGGGTTTTATTATATGTATCTAACCAGTGAGATGAAAGGTAAAGAAGAGTTGCACACCTGCTTCTAAAAAACTTCAACTTAGAATTGATAAACGTAACTTTTACTCTTATTTCTTTGGTGTGAGCCAGTTTCATGCCGACACTTAAATGTGTGATGGACTGGGAAATGTAGTCATTGGTGGGGCAACAGCTTACCAGCACAAACCCGTACTGTACACAGGGAGGCCAAACGTGTGGTGGTTGAGTTTCAAGTGCAGAGATGCACTGGAGATAGTGATGTAGTCCTTCACTTCTTGTGATGTAGGCCAGTCTTTTCTTCTGGCCTTCTACAGATCATTGCTGAAGAACAGCTCTTGGTGGAATCCTGAGGCAGAAGTTGGGTTTTAGTACATGTTTTTTAAAACTTAGATTCCTGGAGTGGACCCCAGATTCTGTTGAAAAAGAATTATTGTATTGAGGCTGGAGTATATGCATGTTCAATAAACTATCCTATTGATTCTGTTTTTTTTTTTTTTTTCCATTTTCAGTTGAAGTATAGTTGATTCACAGTGTTGTATTAATTTCTGGTATACATAGTCTTTCTTTGATTCTTATATTCACTAAGGTGTGAGACCTACTGGTATAAGGTCTTGCTTTCAACTTTTAATTAGTCTTCCTTAAAAGAAAATGAAAATGACTTAGAAAATAAAATCCAGTGGAATATTATAGCTTGCAGTCAGAGAAAGTCATTCGAAACACATACTTCTACAAATCCATGTTTGGCATGGCCCTACTAACTGTGACCAGGGTTGTTTATAAACATTTGCTGTGTTCTTTAATGAACAAACATTTCTTGAGTAACCAGTGTACTTAAAAGTTTATTAGGCCCTGTAGAGGAAAAAATAAATTAGACTTTACTAGTAAAGATGTTTACTAGTTGGGGAAAAAAGACATGTATATGTGGTAATGTTTCATTGATTCTGAATTGTATGTTTTCCTCATTTTAACATCTGTGAAATCAATATGAGTTTTAAAATTGCTCCCAGCTAGGCAACAGTCATGACAGTTGTCATTGTTTGCTTGTGCTTATAGCTGTTCATGTTGTTATTAAATCAGTGGAGTTTATGCGAGTTGAGGGCTGTATTTGTTACTGTGAATTACTGGGTTAAAAATCTTAAAAGGATCTCACTATGATATGACATCAAAACAAAGAGAAAGGTACAAAAGAGAATGACATATGATAAAAATTTGTGTCTCCATCAGTTTAAAAGACTTCTTCCTGTAAAGTACAAAATGAAAATTCTAACTGAAAAAAAAAAATGCCTCATCAGATTATAGTTTCATTGCCAGCATTTTTTCTCTCTTGATGTATAAAATGTTTATCTTAAGAACAGCATTAAATTTGATGGCGTATACTTACAGAGTCCTGATTTTCTGTTTTAAATGTCTCTCAAGTTTATTTTCTGTAATACTGCTACTCTAAGTTTGTGTCTGTTGCCTAAAATATTGCAGTAATTAACTGTTTTCCCTGTTTTAATTTTTTTTTTTAAGCTAGCACACTGTTCAAGTTACTGTTTGGAATTGCAATCTGATTGTCACTATCCTGTTTAAAATCCTTCAATTCCCATCGCCCTTGAGATGATATTCTCTTTTCTTTAAAGTTCCACTTTCTTAGCCAAGGTTTTTCAGGACTCACCATAAACCTAATTTTCTGACATTATCTAACTATGGCATCCACCTTTCCCTGTCTTTAGCTACTATAGCTTACGCTGTTTTAGTCTTTACATTTGGCAAGCTCCTACTTTTTCTAGTATGTGCGTATCACTATAATAGTCCTTATCAGGACTTTTCCTTGTGAATCTGTTCCTTGTGAATCCGTTTAAATATTTGTTTCCTGTTTCCTTTTCCTTGTGAATCTATTTAAATATTTGCCACTGTTAGTAGGTTATGGCTTTGTGAAAAGCATGAAGCAGGCCTCCTTCCTTTTCTCTTTCCAGATCCTTGATGAATACCTAGTGAATTGTTAACACAAAATTAGTGTTTGTTGAAGGAGTTAATTTCATATAGCTGTATTACAGTATAAGGTACTGATAATGAAAAGTACAAGTGACATTTTAAAAAGTATTCACATGAAATACAAACTTGAGTTCATACAGGTAGATTGAGTTGGATCTAGAAGCGTAAAGAGTCAAACGTTTATGGCAGTCCAGGTGGATGAGATCAAATAGGGAAATGAAACAGGAACAAATCAGAACAGTTTAACTCGAGTTTTAGAGTGTGGATCAAGGGTAATAACTCTGAGAAGGGACAGTGAGCACATGTTGTAGAGGGTCTTTAGTATCAGGGTGAGGTTTACTGTGGTAGATGGTAGGGAACGATTCAAGAATTTGCCTTTGTGAATGATATATGTATTGCTCTAAGGATTGGAAACTTCTCAAAGAACAGTGTCTGTCTTGGTGTTGGTATCCTGAAGGGTTACCATAATACCTATATAGTAGGAAATGTTGAATGGATTGACTCAGTTTCACATATAGTTATAAAATTGTGAAATTTTAGAGTTCAGAAGGACCTGGTATTAAATTTATGCATTTACAGATTTATAAACTCAGGGAGAATTGGCATCTTTATGATGACTTCCTGCTTTCTATTCAATAACATAATATGTCTTTCTTCCTATTTATTTAGATCTACTTTTGTATTTGAGAGTATTGTAAAGTTTTCATTTTGTGTTGTAGTCTTTAGCATTATGAAGTTTCTTTTATCTTCTTTAATGACTTCTGCCCTGTGTCTGATATCAGTATTGAGGTCTCTGTTTTGTTTTTATTTGTATTATATTTTTTAGTACACTTCTACTCAGCCTTCTATTTTTAATCTGAATTACTTATTTTAGGTGTATCTCTTGTATAGAGACTAGAGATGGATTTTTCTCTTTTAGCCAGTCTGAAAATCATTTTCTTTTAATAAGTGAGTTATACATATATATGTTTATTGGAAAAAAAATGCTGTGTTTGGGCTTGTTTCTGTCACATAGCTTTCACATGTCTACTGTGTGTGTATACAAGGCTTTCCACTATGTGTACTGTTTTCTTTGTGTTCTCTTCCTTTTTTTATTTTTTCCATTTTTGTATTTTGGAAGGTTTGATTTCTGTTCTAGTTGTTATCTTTAATCAAAGAATTTCTCTTAGCCTTTCTTTAGATACTGACTTTATTCCCTACTATAAGCAACACTAAAATTATCTAGTAACTGTTTCTTTCCTTTGCCTCTATCATTTAATTCTAGTTTAATTTCTATGGGGTTAAATATGTTCAGATTTATACTAATTGATTTATGAGCTTCAAGTTGTATCCCTTTATTCCCAATTAATATTTAAGAAGTTAGTGAATTTGATTTCTTCTTTCTCCTATTTTGCCGGGGTTTTTTGTGTGTGTGTTTTTACATTTCTAAGGCTTATAACATTTATGTAACTTTTCTCAACTTTATCTCCATTTAAAAAAAACAGACTTTTTAAAGATCAATTTTAGGTTCATAGGAGAATTGAGAGGAAAGTACAGAGCTGCTCTAAGTTCCCTTTCCTCACATATGCATAGCCTCTCCCATTATGAACATCTTGCCCCAGAATGGTACATTCATTAAAATTGGTGAACCTAAATTGACATGTGATTATCCCCCATTTACATTAGTGTTTACATTAGGATTCACTTTTGGTGTTGTACTTTCTATAGGTTTTGACTAAAATATAATGATGTATATCTGTCATTATAGTATATGAATAGTTTCACTGTCCTAAAAATCAAATTCACTAAGTCATGTCTGACTCTTGCAACCCCATGGACTATAGCCTGTCAGGTTACTCTGTGGGATTCTCTAGGCAAGAATACTGGAGTGGGTTGCCATTTCCTTCTCCAGGGAATCTTCCCAACGCAGAAATCAAACCCGGGTCTTCTGCATTGCAAAAATCCTCTGCTGCTGCTGCTAAGTCGCTTCAGTCGTGTCCAACTCTGTGTGACCCCATAGATGGCAGCCCACGAGGCTCCCCCATTCCTGGGATTCTCCAGGCAAGAACACTGGAGTGGGTTGCTATTTCCTTCTCCAATGCAGGAAAGTGAAAAGTGAAAGGGAAGCCGTTCAGTTGCGTCTGACTCTTAGCGAACCCATGGACGGCAGCCCACCAGGCTCCTCCATCCATGGGATTTTCTAGGGAAGAGTACTGGAGTGGGGTGCCTTTGCCTTCTCCGAAAATCCTCTAGGTTCTACCTATTCATCCCTCCCTACTTCTTAGTCCTTGGCAGCCCGCTGATCTTTTTACCATCTCCACAGTTTTCCCTTTTCAGAATGTCATATAGTTGGAATCATACAGCATGCAGCCTTTTAAGATTAGATTATTTTATTTAGTCATGTACTTCTTTTCCTCCATATCTGTTCATGGCTTGATAGCTCATTTCCATTTAATGCTGAGTAATGGTTTGTTGTTTGGATATTGGTTCAGTACAGTTCAGTTCAGTCACTCAGTCGTGTCTGACTCTTTGCGACCTCATGAATCGCAGCACGCCAGGCCTCCCTGTCCATCACCAACTCCTGGAGTTCACTCAGACTCACATCCATTGAGTCAGTGATGCCATCCAGCCATCTCATCCTCTGTCGTCCCCTTCTCCTCCTGCCCCTAATCCCTCCCAGCATCAAAGTCTTTTCCAGTGAGTCAGCTCTTCGCATGAGGTGGCCAAAGTACTGGAGTTTCAGTTTTAGCATCATTCCTTCCAAAGAAATCCCAGGGCTGATCTCCTTTAGAATGGACTGGTTGGAACTCCTTGCAGTCCAAGGGACTCTCAAGAGTCTTCTCCAACACCACAGTTCAAAAGCATCTATTCTTCGGTGCTCAGCCTTCTTCACAGTCCAACTCTCACATCCATACATGACCACAGGAAAAACCATAGCCTTGACTAGACGGACTTTTGTTGGCAAAGTCATGTCTCTGCTTTTGAATATGCTATCTAGGTTGGTCATAACTTTCCTTCCAAGGAGTAAGCGTCTTTCAGTTTCATGGCTGCTGTCACCATCTGCAGTGATTTTGGAGCCCCAAAAAATAAAGTCTGCCACTGTTTCCCCATCTATTTAACATGAAGTGATGGGACCGGATGCCATGATCTTAGTTTTTTGAATGCTGAGCTTTAAGCCAACTTTTTCACTCTCCACTTTCACTTTCATCAAGAGGCTTTTTAGTTCCTCTTCACTTTCTGCCATAAGGGTGGTGTCATCTGCATATCTGAGGTTATTGATATACCACAGTTTAATTATTCATCCACCTAACTGAAGCATATTTGGTTGCTTCCAAGTTTGGCAGTTATGAATGTATAAACATCTGTGTGCAGGCTTTTGTGTGGCTATGTTTTCAGTTCCTTTGGGTAAATACCAAGGAGTATGATTACTGGATCATGTGGTAAGAATATGTTTGGTTTTGCAAAAAAATTGCTGAAAGTCTTCCAGAGTGGCTGTACCATTTTGTATTCCCACAAGCAATGCATGAGAATTCCCGTTCTCTCCCATCCTTGTCAGTATATATTGTTGTAGTTCTGCTTTTTGGTCCTTCTACTAGGTGTATGGTGGAATCATGTTGTTGCTGTAGTCTGCATTTCCCTGATGACATACAATATGGAACATCTTTTCCTGTGTTCATTTGACATCTCTATAACTTTGGCAAGGTGTCTTTGCAGATCTTTTGCACGCTTTTCAATCAAATTGTTTTCTTACTGTTGAGTTTTAAGAATTCTTTGTATATTTTGGTTAACAGTCCTTTATCAGATGTCTTCTGCAAATATTTTCTCCCAGTCTGTGGCTTGTCTTTTCATTTTTATGTATCCTCATCTTTTATTTGTAGTTCTACAGTTAAATACATTTGTTTCTCATCCCCTGTCTTTAATGTTAAAGCTTCTCCTTTTTTTTCTTGATTATATGAAACTCATTCACTGCTTGATTACTCTGGAAAGCTCATGGGAGATATAGTTTCTAAAGTGTGACAGGTTTATAACTTTTAGTCTTTGGTCTTACATTTGAAGGATACTTTGACTGGATATGAAATTCTCAACTCACATTTTTTTTCCCTTGAGAATGTTAAAAATGTGACTCCATTGTTTTTAGCATAAAATGCTGTTGAAATTTGATACCTATCTGATTTTCTTTACCTGTAGCTGACTTGGCTTTATGTTTAACTTTTTTATAATGGTAACTTCACATATCTTTTTTTTGTCTTTCATGTTTAAATGAATTGGATTTCCCAAGGGGTTTGTGCCCCCACATTAGGTACTTCAATCCCTGGTATCTGCAGTGGACAGATAAGCCCCAAAACATTTGGCTTTGAAAATCAATGGGGCATATGTCCAAGAGACCCAAAAGCTCTAGGGAATTGAGATTCCAATCTGAAAGACTCACACGCAGACTCACCCTAAGACCCAGCACAAAAGCAGCAGTTTGAAAATTACTTAGAGCATAGGTGAGGGAGATTCACTTGTAATCTTAAAACCTCCACCAGAAGGGTAGGCGGATATTGGGACTCTGTGGGAATGGAAGCACTTCTGGTGCTCCCTTCCACATAACTGCTGATTCTGTGGTCTGGGCAGTGTAACCACATTTTCTCAGGGTCTAAGATTTGTGAGGATTCACTTTTACTTAGTTTTGTTGAAGACGTAGTCATTGGTTTCTTCTGATATCCCAGTTGGTGTATTTGGTTTTTAGGAGTTGTTGTTCAGTCACCAAGTCATGTCCAACTCTTCGTGACCCCATGGACTGCAGCACACCAGGCTTCTCTGTCCCTCACCATCTCTTGGAGTTTGCCCAAGTTCATGTGTATTGAATCGGTGATGCCATCCCACCGTCTCATCCTCTCTTGCCCTCTTCTTCTGCCTTCAGTCTTTCCCAGCATCAGGGTCTTTGCCAGTGAGTCAGCTGTTTGCATCAGGTGGCCAAAGTATTGGAATTCCAGCTTCAGCACCAGTCCTTCCAAAGAGTATTCAGGGTTTATTTCCCTTAAGATTAACTGATTTGATCTCCTTGCTGTGCAAGGGACTTTCAAGAGTCTTCTCCAGCACCGCAGTTCGAAAGCATTCATTCTTTGGTGCTCTGCCTTTTTTATGGTGCAGCTGTCACATCTGTACATGACTACTGGAAAGACCATAGCCTTAACTCTATGAACCTTTGTTGGTGACGTGATGTCTTTGCTTTTTAACACACTGTGTAGGTTTGTTATAGCTGTCATGCCAAGAAGCAGTCATCTTCTAATTTCATGACTGCAGTCACCATTGCAGTGATTTTAGGAGTTGGTGGAGAATTTAGAAACTATGCTGCCACCACAATTACAGCACAACTAACTCATTATTTTATTAGTGTATCTGTGGCCAATATATAGGGAGCTTGGATTTTTTTTTAATCTCATAAGTTTGAAAGATAAATTTACATACAAAATTTTTTTTAAATGGCATATTTTAACATCTTAATAAAGGAATTTTTTAGCATCTATTTATTACCTGTTGAGGAGTTATGTATAAATACAGGATTTTTGTCATTAATATTCTTCTTGATTTTAAATGTAATATATATTGCTTGCCTCTGGTTGCAGTGATGAATGGGTATAGTCTCCTAATGGACATTTTTAGACTAACTGCAGTATGGTACATGAAATTATCTATAGGTAAACAATTGTTAAGGTAAACATGAAACAACTTCACTAAACATTAATTGAAATGAACCTGAGTTAATTGAAGAAATTCCTTGCTTGATGGAAACAAATATGTTCAGAGCAAAGTTAAGGGAAAAAAATGAAGTTCTTTAATTGTTTATTTTCACAGGTAATGAATAATTATACTTAATCTTTGGATATTTTATGAAAATTTAATATGTGAGTTAGAATGATTTGTAATTTTAGATTTGCCTGGTTGTTTCCACATAGCAAGTGCTAAATAAAAACTTCCAGTGTGAATGTTGTAGGAGGGGGCAGTATTAATATTTTATAATTTTATTAGTAAAGATTATATAGTCTTCTGAGTCTAACATCAAACTTTGGAAATTAAAAAAAATAAAATGATCAATTTCTCATAGGAACTGAAGTTAAAAGATGAAGAGTGTGAGAGGCTTTCTAAAGTACGAGATCAACTTGGACAGGAGTTGGAGGAACTCACAGCTAGTCTATTTGAGGTTGGTCTATTTATGTCTTGGTCAAGAGCAATGTCTTAATTTTTATATATTGATAGAATTATTATTTGAGGGAATCTTGAAAAAGATATGCTGAGCTTCCATGCGTATTTGTAAGTCCTCTAAAAAAATATTTAAGAAATGTAGAGGCTACAACTTAAAATGATGTAAAAAACTATGGGCTACTAGAATCGCGTGGTTTAAAAATGTGAATGAAAAGAGAGGAGGTAAATTTTAATTTTGATTTTACAAACTATTTAGGGGCTGCTTTCAAGTAACTTTATATGATTCCATAACACAGGTGGAAAACCTTTGAGGTAGTTTTCTGAAAGGGGATGATTTGAGGAACATTATCTCCAGCCTGCCACAGGATCAGAATGTCTCCCTGATTCAAGCAGTGTCTCTCAGTAGGAGTGCCACTGACATTGTAGGACATTAGCATCCTTGCTGTATTAATCAGGGTTTTCCAGGAAACAGAACCAATAGGATGCATGTCTATACATACATATGTCTATATATGTGTAGAAAGAGGCTTATGTAAGGAGGTTGGCAAGTCCAAAACCTGGAGGATGAGTTGGTAGACTAGAGACCCTGGTGTAGTTCCAGTCTCAGTCCAGAGGCCAGAGAACCAGGAGAGCTGATGATGTAGTTCTAGTTTCTAGTTCAAAGGCTGTTAGGCTTGAGACCCAGGAAGAGCTGGTGTTTAAACTTGAGTCTGAAAGCAGAAAGAATTCTCTCTTACTTTTGGGGGATGAGCCTTTTTGTTCTAACAGGCCTTCAGCTGATTGGATGAGCAGCACCCACATTGTGGAGGGCAATCTGCTTTACTCACTTTACCAATTCACATATTAGCTCATCCAGAAGCATCTTCACAGAAACATCCAGAACATCTACCTTAAATGCCTGGGCACCTGGGGCCCAGTCAGGTTGACACACAGAATTAACTGTAACACTTGATGGTGTTTCCAGTATTCTAGTAATACTCCCTCATCATTTTGACAACTTTTAAGTATCCTTGTGGAGGGTGGGGAGAGGATATTATTTTCTAGGTTAAGAACCACTACCTAGCGCACTTCCTTTAGGTTATAAGATCTTTAGCCTTCAGAGGCTCCTTATCAAAAACATTGATGTGTTACTAGAATGGCTAGTGTCATTATCACTTTACCAATATTTTCTTTTTTCCCCTGAAAATTTGTTCTTAAAATTTTTAATGTAAAAATGGATTTTAGGGGAAACGTTTCTTCACCCTTGTTATGTTTGTATATGCAGAATCTTTTTTAGTTTTAGGTATGCATATTTGCTTGCATAGTTGTAATCCTAATATATTTTGTACTTTAAATAACATCTTTTCATGTTACTGCATAGTCAGTGTAATGAAAATCATAATCTATCCAGTGTATATTCCACAGTTGTTATTGTTATAAGTAATATTGCAGAGGATGTTTTCAGAAGTGTGGGCTTTCCATGCCCCCCTCTGCTCACACCCCTTTGCTCTCTCACCTGTCTTTCTTTCATGAATGTTTAAAAACTTTTTTTTTTTGTTTAGTTAGCTAGTTATCAGAGATAATAGGAAGATAAATTTAAGCTTAGAAATAGTGGGAAATTAAAGATCTGGAGAGCTTTCTTGGTGACTTAGATGGCAAGGAATCCGCCTGCATTTCCAGAGACCCAAATTTGATCCCTTGGTCAGAAAGATTCTCTGGAGAAGGGAATGGCAACCCACTCCAGTGTTCTTGCCTGGGAAATCCCTTGGACAGAGAAGCCTAGTGGGCTACAGTCCATGGGGTCTCAGTCAGACATGACTGAGCTACTAACATACAAAGATCTGGAACAGGAGTTATGTAATGTTACATTTTTATATGTAGAAGGAGTGTACAGAAACATAAGGCGTTTCTTTCAGTACTGTCTGGTTAGAAGAAAATTTTATAATATAGTGTTAGTAGATAAGAAAGCAAATACATTATGCTGCTTATGTTAATATTGGTTTCCTACCAGCCTGCCCTTAATTTTAGCCCCCACTTAGTTCCCCCCAGCTGCATGTACATGTCATTTTGTTAGATGAAGTAGGAGAACAAATAGAAACTTTTCCCTGTCTCTAGCAGGATGTGAAGTACCAGAAGTGCAGTTTGTGCAATGAATGAAAAAGTTATCTAAAAAGCATAATTTTGGGGTCCCTAATTTATCTCTGACCTAACAGTGACTAATAACCTTAACTGTGTGTACTTTCTGGGAAAGAAACTACGCTGATTAAAGATGATTTCAGTAATGAAGAAAATTGTATTCAAACCAACTGCTTACTGAGTTTAGAAAAAAAGTAGAGTAAGTTTTTCTGTGGTCTCAGTTTTGCCTTCATGATCTCAGTTTACCATTGTTTTATGAAAAAATGTTTTTGCTTACATTTTATGTATATGTGTAAATAGTTTTTTTTTTTAAGAATTGAAGATTATTCTGAATAAACTCAATTTATATAATTTTGGTAAGCTTGTAAACTCAGATTAGGAATTTATATATGATGAATGATCTTGAATATAATTATACTTTTGTATTTAGCAAAAAATACAAGATTATAAAGTTGTATATATATGTGTGTGTGTATATATTTTTTCTTATAGTATTATGGATTGTCAGGTAATGCAAAATATAAAGTGAAGTCAGTTGAAAGAATGCTTTACAAAGTAGTCTACATTTAACATGGAAAAAAAAGATATATAGTCTTAAGGTGGTTTTATGTTTTTTCAGCCAATTTTAGTAAATGTCTATGATATGCTTAGTTTCTCTCAACAATGCTGTAAGCACATATAGTACAAATTATTTTGTCTGTGAAGAAAATCATAAGTAGAGTTAAGAAGAATGCTGGGACTCAAATTCATGACCTTGATCTTACTTTTAAGTATGGTGAAAGTCATAAATGGCACTTCCTTTTCTTTCAAGCCACAGAGACAAATTTGAGCATGAACCTTTGTTATGATGAAGATATTGAGAATTCCCTATGCACTAGGCACTGTTCTAAGACATATGTACTTAAATTATGCACATATACTAACACACATCATAATGTTACATACATATAAAACACAAAAGTGTTTATAAAAAGTGAAATAATAAAAATACTTAAATTTTTTATAATACAGAAGTATTCTCATTAAAAAACATTGTATATGTGTATATTTATTTTGTGAGAGCGTTGTGATTGACTCTGTTATCTTGTTTTTGAAAACTTGTTTTAAATTTATGATCCAGATGATAGTGATAGTGAAGTCGCTCAGTTGTGTCTGACTCTCTACAACCCTTTGGACTATAGCCTGCCAGGCTCCTCTGTCCATGGGATTTTCCAGGCAAGAAGAGTACTGGAGTGGGTTGCCATTTCCTTTTCCAATGATGATGTGGTCTAAATTCCATTTTTAAAATTTAGATTTAATGTTACTCATAACTCACAGATATATATACTCATCTGAAAGGAACAAGTACATCTTTTCCTGTAATAAGTCATGATAATGAATTTTCAGTCCCATTGCTAGTTATGTGAAAGTTTTCCTGTAACATTCTCTAGTGAGTTTTTGTCTTTAATGCCAACAAATTGTTTTTGAAAACTAATCAGAAGATGGTGAATAAACACTATTTTTAAAAAAGAAAAAAAAAGATCAACTTAATTTGAACCACTGCTAACCAGAGAGGAAAAAAATTCTGTCTTCCGTGTTTGTAAATATACGGACATGAATGTTTGTATAGATCACAGGTGTGCAAACTATAGCCTGCAGGCCAAAACTGGCCTATATCTACTTTTGTGCAACCTAACAAGCCAAGGTTGGTTTTTACATTTTCAAATGGTAAGAGGAGGAAAAAGAATCGAAAGAGGAATATTTTGTGACGTATGAAAACTCTATGAAACTCATATTTCAGTGCCCATGAATTTTTATTGGAATGGCTATATTCATTGATTGTTTTATTGTCTGTGGCTGCCTTCACACTATAGCAGCAGAGTTGAGTAGTTACAACACAGACCATACAACTTAGAAGCCTGAACTACTTACTATCTGGCCTTTCTAGAAAGTTTACGGACTTTCCTGTGTAGATGATACTTAAATAATTTTTCAGTTTCAGAATGACAGTGATAGAAAAGTTTTCAAGCTCATGTATCTTTTTATGTCTTTCGTCAATTTTTAAAGTCCTATGAATTATCATTTTAGATACTCCTCTTGCCTCATTCTAGCTCTTTTCTCTTTCCTTTTTACACTCCAGTTACATTTATTTTATACCTTTCCAGTATATCCCTTATATCTCTAAGGGGACAAATCACTCCAAGTTTCAGCTCACTTTCCTCAGTTTACTTCTTCTGGATCTTGGTCCTCTGGTTCTTCATTATTTTGTTGCACTCTAATGCCTTCAAGAACATTTTTAAAAAATTTGTCCAGCTTTTAAAAACTGTTCTCTGTAGGAAGTTTGTTCTAAGAAGTTGCATGGTCCGCCATTAATGAAAGCAGAATCCAATTCTAAACATTAAACAAATATTCTCTCCATAGCACATGTTACTTCTGGATTCATAGTTAAAATGTCACTTATCTTGAAGGATCAGATTAGATATACTTATTATTTGAGAACTACCTGTCAAGTAGTATTTTAATGACAGTTACTTGTTAAAATTCAACACTTACTCAGCACATCTGAAATACTTGTTATTTTTAAAAGAAAAATGCTTGTCTCATTATTAAATTTGATAGCTCCTACAGGCTTTGACACAAGATAGCCAGCATAATGGTGCATGGGATATTCTCACAGTTAATCTCGTTATAAGCATTGATAGTAAAGCTTTTCTTATTTAAAACAATATCTGTACATTTATTATAATACAAGGGCACATACAAGGTGCAATGTCATTACATACTCTAAAAGCAAATGAACAAATGGGAGTGCCACCGTGGAATTCTGATGTGGAGAACTTCCACTCTCCCCTGAGCAGTCCTAGTGAGGGTTCTCTTGTCAAACTGTTAAGCAGCTTTGAAGCTGATTTCTTTCCTTCTGCCTTCCATCGCTCTCTTCCGGGTGAACAGTAAATTGAAGTTCTAAGATCTATGCTCTTACATCCTGGGCGATTATTGCAAGCACCCTGTGTACTGTTCCAGTCCACCCTTATATTTTATAGGGATTATTCCATACAGCAGAGTAAGCTTTTTAAAATACAAATAACATAATGTCATTCTCTTTCTTAAAAGGCCATAAGGCTTCATAATGGATTTAGAATAAAATCCAGAATTTGTACTCATATTTTATTTGATTATTAGAATGTCTTCAGAGTGTAAGCTCCTTAAGAGTTATCAGCACCTGGAACGGTAGCTGAGGAAGAGATGTTATGAATAAGTGTTTGATGAATAAATGTTATATGAATAAAGGGGAATTAAATATCTAGAGTTTCATATGCTGCTGCTGCTAAATCGCTTTAGTCGTGTCCGACTCTGTGCGACTCCATGGACGGCAGCCCATCAGGTTCCCCCGTCCCTGGGATTCTCCAGGCAAGAACACTGGAGTGGGTTGCCATTTCCTCCAAAGCATGAAAGTGAAAAGTGAAAGTGAAGTCCCTCAGTCATGTCCGACTCTTAGCGACCCCATGGACTGCAGCCTACCAGGCTCCTCCGTCCGTGGGATTTTCCGGGTGACAGTACTCGAGTGGGGTGCCATTGCCTTCTCCGAGAGTTTCATATATTTGGTACTAAAAAATTAAGATCTTATGAAAGGATAAACTCAACCTTTTTCAATTGCTCTGCACAAAATCAAGATTTAATATCGATTTGTGAGTATTTTTATTGGAAGCTCTAAGGCTTCTCAGCTGTTACTCCTATAAACTACAGCATTACCGATGTGTTAATATTTTTGCTTGTTTCTCCTGTATGTCTTTGCTGTGCATAGTAATATGAATACAAATTATAAAAACCTAATTGCAAAGAAGTTGGGTTTGACATGTGGATCATGACTTTTCCTTCTTTAACATTTGCAGTCTTTACACAAGTATTAATTAAAATGATCAAACTAACCTTGCCTGCCTCTATGGTAATAAAAGAAGGTACCTATTCTTTATTCCTAATAATTGATTTGCCTGATGACAGTTGCTGCTTCAGCTGTTGACATTGAATACTTAATTTTAGGCAAAATTTTGTTAGTGTATCTTTGTTTCAATCATAGACACCCGTTGAAGGATTTTTGAAAACAAATGCTAAATACTTTATTTCCAAAATATGAGATGTTAACTTTTTCAGGAAGCTCATAAGATGGTGAGAGAAGCAAATGTCAAGCAGGCAACAGCAGAAAAACAGCTAAAAGAAGCACAAGGAAAAGTAAGTTTTTGCTGCTTTTAATAGGATACAGAAACTAGTAATTACAGTTTGAAAAATACCTTGACATGTATTGGGTTTGCTCTGATTATAAAAGTACTGCTTACTTTAGAAGATTTTTAAAACTACAAGACACTATAAAGAAGAAAATAGCTACTACATAGATATAATTAATAGTGAACATTTAGTGTACATTTATATTAGAAGCAAATGATTTAAAGCTTTGTGAATCACACATGTTATCAAAAGGATTATATAATTACATTTTAAAGTCAATTATTTTTTAATTCACTAAAAAAGCCACTGAAATGTTACTAGATTTTACTATTTTAGAAATGAACTGCACCTAATCATAAGCTATTTTTAAATATGAAGATTCTGAAAATTTGCATCCGTTCAGTAGCTCAGTCGTGTCCGACTCTTTGTGACCCCATGGACGGCAGCACGCCAGGCTTCCCTGTCTATCACCAGCTCATGGAGCGTGCTCAAACTCATGTCCATTGAGTTGGTGATGTCTACAGCCATACCACCCTGAACGCACCCGATCTCATCGGAAAATCCACATAGTGAAATGTTAAACATTTTGATAATTTAAAAATTTTCATCTGACATTGTGAATAGCAGCTGAATCCAGACTGTATGGGAACATCAAAAGACTGATTAAAGATAAAAAGCCCTCCCAAAAAACCCATTTAGTTTACTTTCCTTTTATTACTCCACAGGAAATACACATTAAACTTATGTTTCATCTCTGAAAGTTACCAAATTGTTAACATTTAGCTGCATCTGTCATAAAACATATTCAGTATATGTGACTGTGTTGATTTCTTTTCAAGATTGATGTACTCCAAGCTGAAGTAGCTGCATTGAAGACACTTGTATTGTCCAGTTCTCCAACATCACCTACACAAGAGCCTCTGCCAGGTGGAAAGGCACATTTTAAAAAGGGGCATACCAGAAATAAAAGTACAAGCAGTGCTATGAGTGGCAGTCACCAGGACCTCAGTGTGATACAGCCAATTGTAAAAGACTGCAAAGAGGTAACTCGTCCAGGACTGTCCCCTCTGACTCTGTTGATACTTAGTAATTCTCATCACTGAGGTGTTGGTTATGATTTTTGCCAGCAAAACTTTTAATACAAAATATTCAGTATTAAGATGGGGGAGGCTTTGTCTAGAGCTGGCTGCTTTCAGGGATTCTTCAGTTCCCCTCTCTACCTGGCTGACCTTGGAGTACCTGCTGGAAACTTGGTAAGTTTCTTAATCTCGATATTTCATTTAGGGAGCAAACTGTTGTGTGTTGTATAAAGGAGAGTGGGTGACTTTAATGATCTGGCTAGTCAAAATGTATTGCTTGCATGCTCCAGCAAAATATGAACATAAGAAATATATGAAAATATTAGGTGATTTTCTTGAAGAACAGTGCGTTATTTTTACTTAAATTCTGGGAGAAACAATTTTATATCAGTAAGGTAGTCCTGGAGTTAATTCATATAATTAAGCAACAAAAAATAGAACTGATGGTAAGCTTATAATTTTATAAGGTATGTTATGAGGATAGCTGGGATAATGTGCTAATATTTTGAGCTGTTTTGAGTAAAAATTGTGTAATTGTAAAATAGTTTTTACTTACATGTGATAAGAAAGCATGTCCAAAGGGATTGATCACTAATTAACAAGCAGCCTTCTCCCATTTTTTTTCTTGAAAGTTGTATTTTACATTGTTGAATTCAAGTCTCTCATTAATCTTGAAGAAGCTTTGCTTATTTAGATTTTTACATAGAAGCCAGGAGTTTATTGAATTTGAATAACCAGGGTTGTTGCTCATTTTAATTGAATTGTATATTATTTAGTTATTCATAAGAAAAAAAGATGCTGGTGGGAGAGAAGTTCAATACTTGGTTAAATCTGAATGTGATGAAATTAAAATTCACACTGGTTTCTGTTAAATATTTAAGAAACGTTTTTAGTCATAACTTTAATTCTGATTTCTTTCAGTATTGATAGCATTTTTAATTGCTTGGTACAACTTGTATTTTTGCTGTGGTGTCTCAGTGTGTGTAATTATGTACCCTTTTCTCCCTGTTTTTTACACTAAGAACATTTAGATGTTTCTCATGGAACGTTTTAAAGTTTGTATTTATGAAATTCCTTAAAATATGCATATAGGCGGCATATAACATTTTGCTTTCTGGCTATATCTTGTATTGTAATATTTTCTGTAAAACTTGTCAAAATGTTCTATTAGACAAAGGAAACACATAAATTTGAACTGTGTAAATCTTAGATATAACAGTTGGACAGAAAATGGAATATGTCCATGTTTCTATAGAAAATGTGATGGGGCATTCAGTCATGACTTTACAGTGTATCTTCTGAAAGCACTGAGAACACGTGCATGCATGCACACAGTTAGGTGAGACTTTGAGATCAAGTCACTCTAATGTGAACTTTTACTGGCTTCTTGCTTGGTAACCTTGGTCAAGTTATTTTCTCTCTCTAAACTCTAGTTTTCTTATCTATAAATGGAGATTATAATATTTATCTTGCCCAGCTTTGAGGATTAAATGTTTGTGAAGTGCTTATTACTATAGTTCCTGACAGAGTCAGCTCTTAATAAGTAGTTTAAATTATTGCCTTTCAACTAGAATCTTTTCTCAGAACACTACTTACCCACTTTGGGTTTTATATCCATCAAAGGGTAGACTTTACAAAGAAAATTAATTTGAAAATGTATTACTTATCTGCTAATAATTTTATCCTTTTGCCTTTAGCTTTGATTCAAGGAATTTATGGATTGGATGAAAAAAATTCACATTGAGATTGCTATTATACACCTTAGAGGGAAGTCTCTAGGAAAGCTGGGGTACAGCCAGTCTTTGGTTACTTTCACATTAGACTACACACAATCTGAGCTGTCCTGGAGGCTGTAGGTTTGGTTGCTTTCACACAGACTACACGCACATCTGAGCTGTCCTGGAGGCCGCAGGTTTGGTTACTTTCACATAGACGACACGCACATCTGAGCTGTCCTGGAGGCCGCAGGTGCAGTCAGTGTTTCATTCACAGGGCGGCTAGTGCCTCTGGACAGGAGTGGCTTAGAGTTGCGGGCGGCTGAGGGACACTGCTCTGTGTTTGGGTGGCTGGGGGCTGGGTGGACCTTTATATGCTGATGTGCAGTATTGAGCTGGGCTGGGGGAATCCAAAGAGAAGAATACTTGGGAAAAATTATTAAATTGGAAGGAAAGAGAAGAGACAACTGGAAGAGTGAATAGGAAGACCGGTGCCAGCTAGATTATTGGTAATTCAGATGGGAGATACTAGATGTTGAAATGGCAAAAAAAATCTAAATGAATGTTGTGTATTTGAGATAGTCAATTTAGGAGGCTGTGTGTGTGTGCTGCTTTTAGTTTTGCAGCTTATAGAGTAAAAATTTTGAAAATTCTGGAAATGCCTTAAATAGCTGAACAGGTGGTGTCACTTTTGACCCCAAAATAGATTTCACAATTTGGTCAGCCTCTGTTTAAACACTTGTTTTAATTAACTTGGCTCCAAATTGTTTGTTTTCAGAAAACTTTTGTATTCAGAACAGTGTGCACCTGTGTCTTAAGAAGAACTCCAACATTAGTGTTACACTCTTTTTGGTGGATAGGTAATGGTAGTGATCTTTGACACCGTAGTGATTACATTGAAAAGCACCCCCTAGTTATTTGGGAGTTTGGATTGTTTTTTAAAAAGAATGAAATATTGCCATTTGTAGCAACGTAAATGGACCTAGAGAGTATCATACTCACTGAAGATGTCAGAAAGAAAAACACAGATATGATCACTTATATGTGAAATCCTAAAAAAGGTACAAATGAATTTATTTACAAAACAGAAACAGACTCACAGACATAGAAGGGATCTTATGGTTGCCAAAGGGGAAAGGCTGAGAGAGGGATAAGTTAGAAGGATGAGATTAACAGATATACACCACTGTATATAAAATAAGCCAAGAATTTACTGTATAGTACAGGGAACCATGGGCTTCTCTGGTGGCTCAGTGGGGAAGATCTTGCCTGCCAGTGCAGGAGAGGCAGGTTCAATCCCTGGGTGGGGAAGATCGCCTGGAGAAGGAAATGGCAATCCACTCCAGTATTCTTGCCTGGGAAAATCTCATGGACAGAGGAACCTGGCGAGCTACACTCCAGGGGGTTACTAAAGGGTTGGACATGACTTAGCAGCTAAAACAACAACAGGGAACTATATTCAATACCTTATAATAATCTATAATGGAAAGAATTTGAAAAAAAATGTTTAATTGAATCACTTTGCTATACACCCGAAACAAACAATATTGTAAATCAGCTATACTTCAATTAAAAAATTGCTATCCTGTATTATAACTAATCAAGAATGGTTCAATTGTTATTTTAAATAAAGAGTATTTGTTTTTTGGTAATATATTAATTAGGTTTTGGTTTTATAAAGTGATTTTTTGTTTGTACTTTTTAAAAAGTTATTTTATGTTTTCTTTTGTCAGGCTGACTTATCCCTGTATAATGAATTCAGATCTTGGAAGGATGAACCCACAATGGATAGAACCTGTCCTTTCTTAGACAAAATCTATCAGGAAGATATCTTTCCTTGTTTAACCTTCTCAAAAAGTGAGGTAATTTAAAAAAAAACTTTAATAGAAATGCATTAGAGTTGTTCCTATACCTTTTACTTAGACATGTTACATATTTTACTATCTCTTACACAGATAATTTATAAAATGTCATGTTTTACCATTTTCTCCATTCCATATTAGGATCATAATAATTTCTTGGCATTCACTTACTGAGCCTCCTTCCTTATTTGAGCAGAGGATCACTCACACTGCAGTGTGTTTTGCACTGGAGTGAAGTATTAAGTATGTTAAGGGGGTAGGGCTTATTTCTTAACTTTTAGTCCAAGAGTCAGTGTAAAGGAATTTCTGTATACTTCAGGCTGTTTGTTTGGTTTATCCATATGTGATTTTAAAACTCCTGTTTAGTTCCTTCATCATTAAAATGGGGGAAAAAATGCCTTCCTTGCCCGTGTCTCAGGTTTGTTAAGACAAAACGAAGTCAATTAAGTAGATAGAAAAACTTCCCTGGTGGCTCAGACGGTAAAGCATTTGCCTGCAATGTAGGAGACCCAGGTTCTACCCCTGGGTTGGGAAGATCCCTTAGAAAAGGGAAGGCTACGCACTCCAGTATTCTTGCCTGGAGAACTCCATGGACAGAGGAGCCTGGTGGGCTACAGTCCATGGAGCTTCAAAGAGTCAGGCATGACTGTGTGACTAACACTTTGACACTTTCAAGTAGACAGAAAACCTTAAAACACTATGCAAATGTAAGGTCATAACTTCAATTTGTTCTTACATGTGGAAGGTTTGTCTACAAATATCCAGTCAATAAATGTTTTAAGAAAGTTAATCCTACGAGTCTTCAGAGAATTTAATTACAACACTACTTGTAAGGAGAAGAGGAAGAATAAAATGCTTTTGATATATAGCTGTTAGTCATTATGGCTCTGGCCCTAATTTTAGGTGGATTGCTACGTATAAGTAATCTTGCCAGAATAAAGTAGTTTGCCCATTTCATCAATTGTTTATCAGTTACTACCGTCTCCATCTGGGCATTTAATATTTGATAATTCATTTAATTCTTTTGTGTACTCTTGTGCACATAAATACAATTGGTGTATTTATGTGATCATTAAATATATAGTTCTGTTTAATATATATTGCTCTAATATGATGACCAGTATTAAAAAATAATGCATAAATTTAGTAAAATCAAGCATTAAGATATTCATTTTGAAGTGACTTTAATAGTGGATGTGATAAGGGGTGATCTGGAATTAATGTCTTTAATTTCCTTCCAGAAAATGAGAAAAGTTATTTAGCTGTAACTGAATCACTTTTCATAACAATATCAGAGTTATAAAAGAATTCAAACCAAGCTTGTGTGGTTTCTTTCTTTTTCATTAGCTAAGGCAAATCTAGGGGAACTTGGGGAAAAATAATTTTTAAACATCAGTTTACTGTGAACTAGAATTTTTACATTTTCCTGTCAGCATCTAATATTTTTCTGTGTTCTTTGAAGTTGGCTTCAGCTGTTCTGGAGGCTGTGGAGAACAACACTTTAAGCATTGAACCAGTGGGATTACAACCTGTTCGATTCGTGAAAGCATCTGCAGTTGAATGCGGAGGACCAAAGTATGTTTTCACAATCATGTCTTGTGGAAGAATACTGAGTTTTAAAAATTTTATGTGTTGTAGTTATTCTAATTTTTTCTGGTTTTAAATATGGTTAAATCTCTCGTCAGTTTTCTGTTTAGAGTCTGTGCAGTCCAGAGACCAACCCGCAGGCAGTGTGGGGATTTCAGATGTATCGTCAGTGGAGAGCTCTTTAATTACAGACCTGTACGTGGGATCCAGGTAGATCAGGTGTCAGAAACTTTTTTTGTAAACCACATATTGTAATCTATTACCTGATTATGAAATCTCTTTAATGGGTCATAAGCGGATTTTTTTTGTTGTTGTACTTTTCATGTTCTGGGCTTTTTGTATAAAATATTTCTTCTTGAAATTTGCTTCAAAAATAATTTGAAAAGACAGTGAATTAGACCAGGTATTACCAAGCATGAAAACAGGGTACCAAAAGACTTGGCTAGTACTTTTCTTCAGTAGTCTCATTGTAAAGCTTTCTCACTTTGGTAAAGAAACATTTCTGTCTTCATGTGTAAGAAATATTTGACAGTTGTGTACCTTCACGGGTGACCACATTTCATAGCAGAACAAGCCTTTTTCCAACCAGTTCTGGGAGAAAAAGATTGAAACCAGCAGTACCCAAAACCTTTGGGACAGCTGTTTAAAAGGTGACTTTGAAAGATTTAGGGGAAGCTGCTTAGTTGGTTAAAAACTAGATCAGTATAAGGGGACTGAAGAGCCTAGGAGAGCTCATGTGCGTGCATGCTAAGTCACTCAGTTGTGTCCCAGTCTCTGCCACCCCATGGACCATATAGCCTGCCAAGCTCCTCTGTCCATGAGATTCTCCAGGCAAGAATACTGGAGTGTGTTGTCATAGCCTCATCCAGGGGATCTTCCCCACCCAGGGATCGAACCCACATCTCTTATGTCTCCTGCAGGTTCTTTACCACTAGGAGGCCCAAGAGAGCTCCTAGCTAGCAACAGTTGAATCCTGTCAGGCAGGCTATTTGAAGGCAGAAGAGGAAACAGCTGGTTGAGATTAACTGCTAGGTCTGTTAAAACCAGTTGTGGGAGTTGTGTCGTTCTTCCTGTTTCCTGTTATGCACATTGCACTCTCAGCAGGATCAGTCAGTGCTGGTATTTGGGTAACTTATTTTTTTAGTCCTGTGTTTGTTCGTGAGCCGCAAGTCTGTCTACCTAGAGTTGTGTCCTGTTTTACACTCCCATGCAACCCACTCTTGCCTGGAAAATCCCATGGATGGAGGAGCCTGGTGGGCTGCAGTCCATGAGGTCGCTAATAGTTGGACACGACTGAAGCGACTTAGCAGCAGCAGCCACACTTGTAGTATGGTGGCCTCTGAATTTTGGGGAAGAGATTTACATTCCTAAATTCTACTCATCAACAAACTCCTATCGTTAATGATAGCAGTTTTTGTAGTTCTAAGTTTTGTGTTATACCTTATTTTACAAATAGCAGTTTTTATTGTAGGATTTTAAATTTATGGTTGCATTGTATCTATCCCACATATTAAATGTGCAGTATCATCAAATGAAGTCTCAGTTACAGTATATTTTTACAATATTTTAGTAAAATAATTATACTGAATGAAAGTGAAAGTCACTCAATCATGTCCACCTGTTTGTGACCCCATGGACTATACAGTCCATGGAATTCTCCAGGCCAGGATACTCTAGTGGGTAGCCTTTCCCTTCTCCAGGGGATCTTTCCAACCCAGGGATCAAATCCAGGTCTGCATTGCAGGTGGATTCTTTACCAGATGAGCCACAAGGGAAGCCCAAGAATTCTGGAGTGGGTAGCCTGTCCCTTCTCCCGCGGATCTTCCCAACCCAGGAATCAAAGGGGGTCTCCTGCATTGCAGGTGGATTCTTTACCAACTGAGCTATTTAGGGAACAATTAAGGGTATTGTTGTGCTTGTGGAAATGGGGCCAGAAGCCAAGATGTTTGCAGTGCATATTGTGTGGAGAAAACCAAAGGAAAATGTTGTCTTTTTTTTTTTTTTTTTGAATGAAACGTGAAGTATGGCCCCGGCTAAGGCTCTTGTGGATGAGATTGTCAAGACAGTCACTAAGTGAATGGCATAGTGCTCTGGGAATTTTGTGGAAGGCAAAGTCATTCCACTGGTGGTGATCAGAACTGTTATTAGAGGGGCTTTGGTTTGATCTGGGTTTTAGAAGTATGGATGGAATTTGGATAACAAAGACTGAAGAAGGAAACAAGGTAACTGCGTTCAGTGGATGATGAGTGTACGGGGAGGAAAGATGTGTAAAGAAAGGAGTTAGAGGTGACTGGATGGGTGATGTGAACTTTTGGAAGTTAATAGGGCTCTGGTTTACAAGCTGATAGATGCAGACTTAGACACGTTGACATTCTTGAGTGAAAATGGCAAGCAAGGATTTGAAATCTTGGGACTAGAGCTATTGAGATACTGAGATATGTTTTTTTTTTTTTTTAAATCGGAATTAGAGGTCAGAAGACTTAGCGTTGAATTCTAGCTCAAATAAAAATATATTAGCTTCAGAAATGAAATAAACACTTTATTATTTTAAAAGTTGATACTTAAAACCATTTTACCTGAGTCATTTGAAAGTTAGAAAAATAGTGGACAAACAGATATATGTCTGCTTCCAGAAGAGCGGTGTAAAGGTGATTTTTATCAGTTTGATGGTTACTTTTTTCTCTTGTGTAAATTATGCTTAAAATAGTATAGTTCTAAGGACTTTTAACACTTGTGCCTTAAATTTCTTGATCGTCCATCCTCAAGCTAGTAGTAGTGCTTTTAAATATTATTATAGATCATTAAAGACATTTTCTAATAAAGGAACAGTGAGGTGAAATCTCTTTGAAAAGGTAAGAATTCTTCTGTGATTCGAATGGCCAGAATTATTCTTTTTTAAGTAACCATTTGTTGTGTGTTTGCTTAATATGGAGCCACATTCATTTCATATTTCTCGTAAGTATAGCTGAAAATTCAACGTCTAGTTAATACATTTTTCTTTATGACTTATAATGTCCTATAAAATGCTATTGGCCACTTTATTTTACTTTAGAGCTACACTAAGTTTGCATTGACAAGAAGTGGTAGCTGTCTTTAGTCAAGCTTCTAATTTAGCAGGGTGATAGCTGGGCTTCTGTGAGTCCAACCTGATCTTGTTGAGCAAGTAGAGTGACAGGTGGCCTTCACTTAACCAGCAACCACTGAATGTCTGCTCTCTGCCAGGTGGATACTTATTGTCAGGCATTTAAAGATGAATACAGTACATTCCCTGCTCTCAAGAGGCTTTCACCCTATTGTAGCCTGAAAACCCTCATACATGTTGTAGTATGCAAAGAAGAAGGTCTGTATGTCTAAATGTAGTATGTACTCTTTGTGTAATTATAATTGTTAAGATGCAGTGTATTTGTAAGATATCTTATTCCTTTGTATTTCTCAGGCCTAGGTGCCATGTTAAATGCATATACACCAACCCAACACACCAAAAAGTATCCCATCTGGAAACTGTTGTCCTGCAGGGTATCAGTAGCATGTTTTGAGACTTGAACAGTTACTTTTAAGTTTTTTTCAACTAAGACAGAAGTTGAGATCAGATCAGTCGCTCAGTCGTGTCCGACTCTTTGCGACCCCATGAATCGCAGCACGCCAGGCCTCCCTGTCCATCACCAACTCCCGGAGTTCACTCAGACTCACATCCATTGAGTCAGTGATGCCATCCAGCCATCTCATCCTCTGTTGTCCCCTTCTCCTCCTGCCCCCAATCCCTCCCAGCATCAGAGTCTTTTCCAATGAGTCAACTCTTCACATGAGGTGGCCAAAGTACTGGAGTTTCAGCTTTAGCATCATTCCTTCCAAAGAAATCCCAGGGCTGATCTCCTTCAGAATGGACTGGTTGGATCTCCTTGCAGTCCAAGGGACTCTCAAGAGTCTTCTCCAACACCACAGTTCAAAAGCATCAATTCTTCGGCACTCAGCCTTCTTCACAGTCCAACTCTCACATCCATACATGACCACAGGAAAAACCATAGCCTTGACTAGACAAACCTTTGTTGGCAAAATAATGTCTCTGCTTTTGAATATGCTATCTAGGTTGGTCATAACTTTCCTTCCAAGGAGTAAGCGTCTTTTCATTTCATGGCTGCAGTTGAAGTCCCAGTGGAAAGCTGTGACCTGCCCTGCAGCTGATTACTTATTTGTAACTTTGTTCCTGGTTAGGACATATATTAGAGAAGGAAAAGGCAACCCACTCCAATACTCTTGCCTGGAAAATCCCATGGATGGAGGAGCTGGTAGGCTACAGTCCAAGGGATCTCAAAGAGTCGGATATGACTGAGCGACTTCATTTCACTTACTTCATACTTTATCACCGAAGAAGGAAATGGCAACCCACTCCAGTATTCTTGCCTGGAGAATCCCATGGACAGGGGATCCTGGCGGGCCATGGTCCATGGGGTCGCAGAGAGTTGGACATGACTGAAGTGACTGAGCAAGGACATATATTAAAACATCTGGCTTTTATTTCTAGAACCATACTGAATGCTATGCCTGTAAATTTCTACTAGAATGTAAGCCCTAGAGGGTAGGGCTTTTGTCTTGGTCATCTTCACAGAGTGCCTGATAAAGGGTAGGTTGTCAAATATTTGTTGTCTGAATGAGTGTGTAACTTGTTCAGAAGGTAGGGGCAAAATGCTTTTAATTTTTTAAAACTAAAATTTATCCTTATTTTACAGAAAATGTGCTCTCACAGGTCAGAGCAAGTCCTGTAAACACAGAATTAAACTAGGGGACTCAAGTAACTACTACTACATTTCTCCTTTTTGCAGATACAGGGTAAGTAATGTAACCGTGAATTTTAATAAAGCTCTCTTTGACATGAAACATTTGACTGTTTAACATTCTTTTCTTTTTGGCCCAGATCACTTCTGTCTGTAACTTTTTCACATACATTCGGTACATTCAGCAGGGACTTGTGAAACAGCAAGATGGTGAGTGTCAATTCATTATAAAATATTTGCATGAAAGTTAAGTAAAAAGTATAGGACATAATAGTAATGCTCAAATAAACATTATTGGTACATGTATATTGAATCTCTTTTATAGGTCTAATGTGTGAAGAATTTGGGAATAAAAGCATCTTTTAAAACATGTTGTATTTAATCCTTAGATTTGCCGCATTTTACTCTAATCTTGAGTTTGAAGCAGGATCAGTTTTAACGTTTAAGGAATATATGATAAACCAGATGGTAAATGTGAGAGGAGCATAAAGCCCATTGAAAATACTCCTTAAGAAAACTGAGTGAAGTAAGCCAGAAAGAAAAACACCAATACAGTATACTAACACATATATATGGAATTTAGAAAGATGGTAACAATAACCCTGTATACGAGACAGCAAAAGAGACACTGATGTATAGAACAGTCTTATGGACTCTGTGGGAGAGGGAGAGGGTGGGAAGATTTGGGAGAATGGCATTGAAACGTGTGTACTATCATGTATGAAACGAGATGCCAGTCCAGGTTCGATGCACGATACTGGATGCTTGGGGCTGGTGCACTGGGACGACCCAGAGGGATGGTATGGGGAGGGAGGAGGGTTCAGGATGGGGAACACATGTATACCTGTGGCGGATTCATTTCGATATTTGGCAAAACTAATACAATATTGTAAAGTTTAAAAAAAAAAGAAAACTGAACAAGCTCTAAATGTGATCAGGCTTATTTTAATTAGTGGAGCCCACAAGGCACTAAGCTTTTTCTGTATTTTCTCCTTTCACGTATGAGTTAATAAAGTAGTTGTGAGGGTAATTCCAAATGGAGTAAAGATCACTGTCTTCTAAATCAACAGAAACGTGTAGATGATATATCCAGAGAGCTAACCTAGTGCCAGGGTGGCAGCATTTTTAATTGTAGTCTTTCATGATCAGTTATGGTTTTATAGTCGGATGTCTTAAATACCAGCCATAGAAACTAACATGACCTGACAGCTCCAAAATATATATATTTTTAATACATATGGTTGTTTTAAAACAGAAATAGCAGATACTGAGCTAGGGACAAGTCCATGCCAATTTTGTATTTGAAGTTGTGGAGAATTTTCTTGTTTATCTTTTTCTAGACCCTGAAAATTTTCTTATACTGAAAAACTGGTAAAAGCCTACTGTGTTTTAGTGATGTAAACCAGTGAATGTTAACCCTTTGGAAGAATTAGTTGTGTTGGTAAAAACTTAAGTTTAGCATTTTCAAACTCTGGTATATAAAACAGTCATTTGTTTATAATCCCATGTAATTAGGGTTTTTTTGGGTTTTTTTTGGTAATTAGGTTTTAATGCCTAAAAGAATAGGGGTGAAATCTGTCTCTAATCAATATTGAATTTAAAAAGGCTGCAGAGCATACAAGCAGTCTTTAAACTGTACAGTACTTTTTATGACTGATAAAAATGCGAAGTCAAGTGGGCCTTAGGGAAGCATCACTATGAACAAAGCTAGTGGAAGTGATGGAATTCTAAGGAATTTCAGATCCTTAAAAATGATGCTATTAAAGCGCTGCACTCAATATGCCAGCAAATTTGGAAAACTCAGCAGTGGCCACAGGACTGGAAAAGGTCAGTCTTCATTCCAATCCCAAAGAAAGGCAATGCCAAAGAATGCTCAAACTACCACACAATTGCACTCATCTCACATGCTAACAAAATTCTCCAAGCTAGGCTTCAACAGTGCATGAACCATGAACTTCCAGATGTTCCAGCTGTATTTAGAAAAGGCAGAGGAACCAGAGATCAAATTGCCAGCATCCGCTGGATCATCGAGAAAGCAAGAGAGTTCGAGAAAAACAGCTACTTCTGCTTTATTGACTATGCCAAAATCTTTGACTGTGTGAATCACAACAAACTGTGGAAAATTCTTCATGAGATGGGAATACCAGACCATCTTAACTGCCTCCTGAGAAATCTGTATGCAGGTCAAGAAGCAACAGTTAGAACTGGATGTGGAACAATAGACTTGCTTCCAAATTGGAAAAGGCGTACATCAAGGCTGTGTATGGTCACCCTGCTTATTTAACTTACATGCAGAGTACATCATGAGAAACGCTGGGCTGGAAGAAGCACAAGCTGGAATCAGGCTGGAGTCAAGACTGCCAGGAGAAATATCAATAAACCTCAGACATGCAGATGATACCACCCTTATGGCAGAAAGCAAAGAACTAAAGAGCCTCTTGTTGAAGGTGAAAGAGGAGAGTGAAAAATTTGGCTTAAAATTCAACATTCAAAAAACTAATATCATGGCATCCAGTCCCATCACTTCATGGCATATAGATGGGGAAACAATGGAAACAGTGACAGACTTTATTTTTGGGGGCTCCAAAATCACTCCGGATGGTGACTGCAGCCATAAATTTAAAAGGCGCTTGCTCCTTGGAAGAAAAGCTATGACCAAGCTTGCTGCTAAGACGCTTCAGTCGTGTCCGACTCTGTGTGACCCCATAGACGGCAGCCCACCAGGCTCCGCTGTTCCTGGGATTTTCCAGGCAAGAACACTGGAGTGGGTTGTCATTTCCTTTTCCAATGCATGAAAGTGAAAAATGGAAGTGAAGTCGCTCAGTCGTGTCCGACTCTTAGTGACCCCATGGACTGCAGCCTACCAGGCTCCTCCGTCCATGGGATTTTCCAGGCAAGAGTACTGGAGTGGGGTGCCATTGCCTTCTCCGACCAAGCTATGACAGCATATTAAAAAGCAGAGACATTACTTTGCTGACAAAGGTCCATCTAGTCAAAGCTATGGTTTTTCCAGTAGTTAATGTATGGATGTGAGGGTTGGAGTATAAAGAAAGCTGAGTTTGGGTCATTTATTTTTCTGGAATTGAGCTGTAGAAGTTGCTTAAAAATTTTTGAGATTAGTTGTTTGTCAGTTGTTTCATTTGCTATTATTTTCTCCCATTCTGAAGGCTGTCTTTTCACCTTGCTTATAGTTTCCTTTGTTGTGCAGAAGCTTTTAAGATTAATTAGGTCCCATTTGTTTATTTTTGCTTTTATTTCCAGTATTCTGGGAGATGGGTCATAGAGGATCCTGCTGTGATGTATGTCAGAGAGTGTTTTGCCTATGTTCTCCTCTAGGAGTTTTATAGTTTCTGGTATTCCGTTTAGATCTTTAATCCATTTTATTTTTGTGCATGGTGTTAGAAAGTGGTCTAGTTTCATTCTTTTACAAGTAGTTGACCAGTTTTCCCAGTACCACTTGTTAAAGAGATTGTCTTTAATCAAAGAACCTAATAGACATTTCTCCAAAGAAGACATACAGATGGCTAACAAACAGATGAAAAGATGCTCAACATCACTCATTATCAGAGAAATGCAAATCAAAACCACTATGAGGTACCATTTCATGCCAGTCAGAATGGCTGCCATCCAAAAGTCTACAAGCAATAAATGCTGGAGATGGTGTGGAGAAAAGGGAACCCTCTTACACTGTTGGTGGGAATGCAAACTAGTACAGCCACTATGGAGAACAGTGTGGAGATTCCTTAAAAAACTGGAAATAGAACTGCCTTATGATCCAGCAGTCCCACTGCTGGGCATACATACTGAGGAAACCAGAATTGAAAGAGACACGTGTACCCCAATGTTCATCGCAGCACTGTTTATAATAGCCAGGACATGATGTCCATCAACAGATGAATGGATAAGAAAGCTGTGGTACATATACACAATGGAGTATTACTCAGCCATTAAATAGAATACATTTGAATCAGTTCTAATGAGGTGGATGAAACTGGAGCCTATTTTACAGAGTGAAGTAAGCCAGAAAGAAAAACACCAATACAGTATACTAATGCATATATATGGAATTTAGAAAGATGGTAACAATAACCCTGTGTACGAGACAGCAAAAGAGACACAGATGTATAGAACAGTCTTATGGACTCTGTGGGAGAGGGAGAGGGTGGGATGATTTGGGAGAATGGCGTTGAAATACGTATAATATCATGTATGAAATGAGTTGCCAGTCCAGGTTCAATGCACGATACTGGATGCTTGGGGCTGGTGCACTGGGACGACCCAGAGGGATGGTATGGGGAGGGAGGAGGGTTCAGGATGGAGAACACATGTATACCTGTGGCGGATTCATTTCGATATTTGGCAAAACCAATACAGTATTGTAAAGTTTAAAAATAAAGTAAAATTAAAAAAAAAAAAGAAAGCTGAGCGCTGAAGAATTGATGCTTTTGAACTGTGGTGTTGGAGAAGACTCTTGAGAGTCCCTTGGACTGCAAGGAGATCCAAGCAGTCAATCCTAAAGGAAATCAGTCCTGAATATTCATTGGAAGGACTGATGTTGAAGCTGAAACTCCAATACTTTGGCCACCTGATGTAAGAACTGACTCATTAGAAGACCCTGATGCTGGGCAAGATTGAAGGCAGGAGGAGAAGGGGACGACAGAGGATGAGCTGGTTGGATGGCATCACTGATTCAATGGACATGAGTCTGAGCAAGCTCCAGGAGTTGGTGATGGACAGGGAATCCTGGCGTGCTCCAGTCCATGGGCTCGCAGAGAGTTGGACACAACTGAGTGACTGAACTGACTTTTTCTGACTTTAATAAAATGGAAATCTTTTTTAATATCTGGTGGTAGGTAATACTATTTAAGCTTAAGAACAGGTGATTTGTGCCAAATTGTCAAGCATATTTTTTCTCCTGGTTAAAAAAGAGTTTTTGTAGGGACAAATGAAAAGTACTCTACTCTATGGGAAGAAAGGGTCATAAGTGGTAGGGATTGATAGTGATGAAAGTGATGTCTTCTCTGGCTTCTCTTACTCTTATTTCACAGTATTTGGTACACATTATATACTGAGTGGGTTTGTAGTAAATTATTATTGATTTTACATTCTGTTTATTATCTGTGCCTTGTGCTGAAAAGGATTTAAGGCAGCTAAATGTAAAGCAGGGTTTCTCAGTCTTGGTACTATTACTCTTTTAAGCTGGATAATTCTTTATTGAGAGAGGCTGTCCTGTGAATTGTAGGATGTTTTAGTAGCATCCCTGGGCTTTACTCACTAGACACGAATAATGAAAAACATTTCCAGACATTGCCATATGCACACTGGGGGGCAGAATCTCCCTGGTTAAGAACCACTGATCTGAATCAGTCTAATCTGATAATATGTCAGAGGGAGACCTTTTATAATCTAAAACAGAGCCAACTTTTCCCCACTTAATAGAGGGGACTTACAGAAGCAGAGATAATAGAAATTTACAGCTTATCCTCTGGATTTATTTTTATTTCTAAGTGAGCTGTACACAGAACCTTTCCTTGTCATTACAAAGAATGTTACTAAAGTTCTTTGGACTGTCTCGTGTTTTCCTTTTTTCCTATTTACTGTGTTAGTTGTAATGAAAAGTGAAAAATGGCCAAGATATAGCAAACTAAGCAAGAAGATCCATAAGTGAGATGATAACTCTTGCACAATTGAGCATTGAGAATAGTTACTCAAGAAGGCAGCAACATTGCCAGTTACACAGGACACTGAAATGTCTACCATGGTAGTCATTGATAATATCTAACAAATTGTGATGGAAAAAGCAGTAAATATATTCATTAATAAAACTGGAATGCTCAGAAGTACATGGAAAAGTTAGTGTGAAACAGTGATAGGATGTTAAGCACTAGGTACATCATTAGAAGTGTCCAGTTGGCATTTCAACTAATCCTAAATTTTCATTGAAACAAAAAATAATTAAGATGATATTTTATGATTTATGTGTCCCTCTTTTCTGTTTGTGTAGTTGACCAAATGTTTTGGGAAGTTATGCAGTTGAGAAAAGAGATGTCATTGGCAAAGCTGGGCTATTTCAAAGAGGAACTCTAATGTTCTGCCTGGGACCATCCATGAACCTCCCTGAAGACCTGGAAAATGGCTGAATATTTTTACGGTTACTTGATATTTATTTCCAAGCAGCGGGTCCAAGACTTTTTCCCTCTTTTGCAGATTATACTAAGAAGTACTGTGATTTCTTTTTAAACTGACCTATGCTGTGTTTGCTTATTCTTTAGTTGAACACACTATAAAGAATTACAGGTGTACTAGTGATTGTAATTTATAGTTGCAAAAAATAGCTAAATAAATAAACGTTAAATTGAGTGTGTTTTTGCTTTCTCTTCTAGCTCTGACATGGTGCGTAGGGTCATTTGAATTTGAACTGTAATTTTCAAACTGTGCAGCAGCCTATGAAGGACAAGGAAGAAGGCTAAGTGGACAGGATCACCTTCCTCCCCCCACACCCAGTAGAATGACTATTTTTGTCTGTTTTTATATGTTAGGATTAAAAGAAAAGACTTTACTTAAAGAAAGACTTCTTCTGAAAAGAAAGTTATCTGTTTTAATCATTTGGTTCTAATTTAAAGAATCCCATTGTTGTGGTGATTAATTTAAATATATCAGATAGAAGACAGTCACATTTTATCCTAGAGATGCATTCTTTTGGCATCTTGATGTGATGCATCTGTACTTTATATTCGTTGAGCGCTGAGTAATCACTGAAAGGACATAAAGATAATATGATGTGTCCTCCAGGGAGTTGTAAGGGATGTGGATTGAAAGAGTGATACCTGCAAAGGATCGACTGATCATAGAACCTCTTGATTTATAAATTTCAAATTATAAAACAAATTGCATGGAGAAACTAAGAGTAAATAGTTTCATGATGCATGCATGCATGCTAAGTCACGTTAGTCGTGTCTGACTCCTTGTGACTCCATGGACCATAGTCTACCAGGCTCCTCTGTCCATGGAGTTCTCCAGGCAAGGATACTGGAGTTTCCTTGCCCTCCTCCAGGGGGTGCTCCTGACCCAAGGATCAAACGTGCGTCTCTTACATCTCCTGCATACAGTAAGTACAGAAAAGCAAAAAGAAATAAGAAACTACTTTAGTGTCTCCGTCTAGTGAAAGCCACTCCATATTTTTGAAGAATAGGTTTTCAGATATTTTCTACCTACATATATACATTTCTGAAACAAAAAGTAGACTTTTTTTTTACTTAAATATTCTACAAAGCTTAATCACTGTAAGGTTTTGATTTTAGGATGTTCAGTTCAGTTCAGTCACTCAGTTGTGTCCGACTCTTTGCAACCCCATGAATCGCAGCACGCCAGGCTTCCCTGTCCATCACCAACTCCTGGAGTCCACTCAGACTCATGTCCATCGAGTCAGTGATGCCATCCAGCCATCTCATCCTCTGTCGTCCCCTTCTCCTGCCCCCAATCCCTCCCAGCATCAGAGTCTTTTCCATTGAGTCAACTCTTCGCATGAGGTGGCCAAAGTACTGGAGTTAGCATAGTTTAATTAATTGTGTTTGGAGATTACTGTTCCCAGCTCAAGAATATGAAATTGAAAATGAAATTTGAAACTAGAATTTGATAACTTGAGTTATAACTAGAGTAACTTGATAGTTACTCTAATGTGAGGACATAATAAACATGCTCTCAGACTTTCAAAGCTTCAGAAGATTTTTCCACCCAAAGATGCAAATTAAAAACACTTTTGAAGAAAATACTAAAAAGAGAAACAAATCCAGGAGATGCTTGAGATTTGAGAGGAAACGTGATAGCTTATTGATAACTTAAAAAGAATTAAAAAACAAAGGTAAAGAAAAACATTACATTTCAAGTATATTCATAACAATTTAGAACTGAAATTCTTTACAGTATCAACACAGTTGGAATGGGAGGAGACTAGAGAATATGGGGATATATTAAAATTCTCATCTTATTAGATGAAAGATGGAGATATCAGTTAAAAGTGAAAGGCCAAAAAAAGACCAAGTAGAGAACCAAACAGTATGATATGGAGATAAAAGGTAAGATGAGATAAACTCACTAGTAAAAAGATAATCAAATTGGATTAAAATACATGATACTAAACAAAACATAAGGACATGGAAAAGTTAGAATAAAAGGAGAAAACGTAATCAGGAAAATACTAAAAGAAAGCTAGTGTGATTATACAGCAAAACAGATGTCATTAAAACAAAAGCATTATTATAAATAGAGGTTCTAGATAAAGCTAAAAATTTAGTGCACTGAGAAGACTTAATGAGAAAATAGAAATGATAGAAATTTAAAAATACTAAGAGCTAACTAATAATATCAGAACCTACAATGATGCAGAGAAAGGCTTCAAGGAAAAGTTTATAATGAGTTAGGCGTCCTGTTAAAGAAACTATACAAGAACAGGATTAAAGAGATAAGAGCAGAAATAGAATGCAGTAGAGGGTCATCAAAGCCATTGAGTCTTTGAAAAGATGAACAAAACAGACAAATTTCTAGCAAGTTATCCTGAAGAAAAAATAGAAAATGCCAAATAACCCATATTGGGAATGAAAAGGTATATGTCACTACAGACATTAAAAGTGGAAATATTAAGTAGGTATTGGAAGCTGTTGTTATTTTAGTCGCTGACTCATGTCTGACTCTTCGAAACCCCAAGAACTGTAGCTCACCAGGCTCCTCTGTCCATGGGATTTCCCAGGCAAGAACACTGGAGTGGGTTGCCATTTCCTTCTCCAATACATGAAAGTGAAAAGTGAAAGTGAAGTCACTCAGTCGTGCCTGACTCTTAGTGACCCCATGGACAACAGCCTACCAGGCTCCATCCATGGGATTTTCCAGGCAAGAGTACTGGAGTGGGGTGCCATTGCCTTCTCTGCTCCTGTGTTGCAGACAGGTTCTTTACTACTGAGCCACCGGGGAAGCCTATACTGGATATACAAGTCTAAATTCAGTGGTAAGGTTAGATCTGGAGATAAGTTTGGGTGTAGTTAGCCATGAGAGCTTTGGGGATACTTGGGAGTCAGAGAAATATGGCGCTGAGCCCTGAATTACTTTGACAGGGAGAGGAAAAACCTGGAAGACGACTGACTACAGAGGAGCTAATTGGAATAAAAGGCTAAGGAGAGGGAAGATTAGGGTGCTGATCAATGACTTATATTCATGAGAGTGTTTCTACCCAAAATTTAATTGCCCTGATTACCAATTCTGAAAAAAGATTTTTTTGATAAGTAAGGTCAGAGCTGGGGAGAGAGCTTAGCCCAGTGAAGAGAACTCTGGGTTGGGAGTTGCTCAGAAGACCTACATTCTGGTCCAGGCTCGAGTCCGCAAAAACTGGAAAGTTAGGCAGGTGGCCACTCCTCCCCGGCCTCCTCTGTAAAGCTGGATCAGGTGTTCTCCATGGTTTCTCCCAGCTCTAACAGCCCACAGCCTTTAACTAAACATCTACACTGAAAGAATAAAGATTTTGTTCAGTCCTGAAAGGAACTTGCAACCACCTACTTACCCATTTCCACCAGCACCACCTTGTGACTCCTGTGTGTTTTTGTTTCATGCACCCAGAGTCTAAAATGGGTCTGATCTTGTTCAGCTTTTATTTTCAAAGATTTTCTTCATTGGATTTTTCCCTACATAGATTCCACCCCCCCCCATATGATACAACGTTTAAAACAAAGAGAGCTGATTCATTTTTCTGTACAGTAGAAACTAACACAACATTGTAAAGCAACTATACTCCAATAAAAATTAATTTAAAAAACAAGAATCCAAAGCAGTATGAATTTGTTTGTGCTAGAAAATGATTTTTTATTTTCCTCATGGGATGCCATACATCTTAATAGCTGGTTTTCTTGTCTTTGTTGTGTGGACAAAGACCCAGTGTAGTGTCTATAATTGTGTGTAGAACTTCTAGAAAGAGAATTGCTCCACACGTTTGTTCATTCACACATCTCTGAGAGTCTTGTATGTATCAGAAGCTGCTGTAGGTGTTGCAGGTACAGCAATGAGCAAGACAGACAAGGTCTCATTTCTCATGGAGCTCTCAGTAGTGAGAAATGGACAAAAAGACAAATGTTCAAAGATTGGACACGTCCTCTATAATTAAAATGGCATAATGGCTAGAGGGAATGGATGACCACTTCATATTGGGTGGTGTGGAAAGGCCACATTTAGGACTTGGCATTTTTAGGCCAGGCTCTGAGGAGATCCAGTCTTGAGACGGGAAGAGAATAGGGAGAGTATTTTAAAGCTGGTGTTAACCCCTGAGGAAGAAATGAAAAAACAGCAAGGAGAGCTAGTGTAAGAGAAAAGTGGAGAAGTGGGCACTCAGACCATGCAGATCTTTGTAAGTCGTGGTTGGAAAGTCAGAGTTTTCTGTGACAGCTGGTCAGGCTCTAGCTGGCCCTTTTTCAACTCAGCTTTTAAATACTGGAATCCTCAGATTTTTGTGCTGGGTCCCTTTCTCCTTATCTGAGTGTTCTTTAGATCATCTCATTTAGGCTCATGGTTTTAAAAACTTTATATAACCATTGCTCATAACTGCATCTCCAGCTCTGGCATTATCCCTTTCCTTGCTCCAGACTCTTGTATCCATTTGCCTACTCAGCCACTCCACTTGGATTTCAAATGGGCGTCTCAAATCTAACATGGCTGAACACTCCCAGCTGCTTAAGCAACAATCTAGGTCTTCTTGATTTCTCCTTTTCTGTCACCACTACCTCAATCCAATCCATTAGCAAGTCCCATCAAGTCTCAGAAACATATCTTGGCACCATCCATTCTTCAATGTTCACTTTTCCACTCTGTCCAAGCCATCATCATCTTTAACCTGAATTTCTGCAATAATCTCTTGGTATCCTGGCTTCCACTCCTGGCCCTCTATAATTCCTGACAGCAGCTTACATGATCACTTTAAAAACAAAAATCAAAATGTCCTTTCATGGCTTCTTAGAAAAATAAAACCAAACTCAATAGGAAATCATCAAGTTTCCACAGTGGTTATTGTTAACAGAGAAAAAACAATAAAAATCAGGTTGGAAAACAATTCACGAATCTTTTTAAAATGAAAAAAAAAAAATAGAGAAGAGGACCAAGCTTGTCAAAGAATAAAAACACTTGCCAAAGGCATCGGTCCCAGAAGTACAAGCCCACAAACACTCTGACTTCAAGAGGAGGACTGGTATGAATACAAGAACTCTGGAGCTATGGGCCTCAGGGACAGCCTTTTAAAAAGTACTTATTTGGGGTTTCTCTGGTGGCTCAGTAATAAAGGACCCACCTGCCAGTGCAGGAGATGTGAGAGACGAGGGTTCGATCCGTAAGTCAGGAAGATCCCCTGGAGAAGGAATGGCAACCCATTCCAGATCCTTGCCTGGGAAATCCCATGGACAGAGGAACCTGATGGGCTTCAGTCCATGAGGCCTCAAAGAGTCAGCTGAGCACAGCACAACAACACGTGCTGCCACTCAAGAAAGTGGACTTAGGGTTCCCTCCTTAGGCTCCCTCCTTCCCCATCTCATCCCTCTAGGTTGTCACAGAGCACCAGGGTGAGCTTCCCGTGTTACACAGCACCTTCCCACCAGCTAGCTGTTTTACATATGGTAATGCATATATTTCAATACTCTCTCTCAATTAGTCCCACCTCCGCTGTGTACATGTCTGTTCTCTATGTCTGTCTCTATTTCTGCCCCTGCAAAGAGGTTCATCAGTACCATTTTTCTAGATTCCATGTATACGTTAATATACGATATTTGTTTTTCTCTTTCTGACTTACTTCGCTCTGTATAACAGGCTCTGGGTTCATCCACCAAGGACAGTCTTAAGAGAGACAGTTTCCCATCACTACATGCCCAGATTTAACCACAGCAGCTCAGGTCTGATCATTTATCTACTAGTGTTCTTACAAAATGTTAATACCAAACAAATCCAAGGGACAGCTCCATTAGATTGGTACTCGAGATAATCCATCAAATGTGTGCAAGATGGGATGCCTAGTAGAATTGGAAAATCTTAGACCATTGGAAAAGTAAAGCTCAGAATTGAGGCAAAATATAGGTAATATTTATTATTCACTGTGAGGGAGAAACTTCCACTTGAATTCCAGTTGCCAGCAGTTGTATTGTGGTCAGCTGTCTGCTCATTAATCAATACAGATATATTTTCTAGCCCTTCCAGCATCTTTCTTCTTAATTCTTTTGAGGCTTTCCTCAAACCCTGTTGATTATAATTTAGCCTCCAACCCAGACGTTGCCACCTGAGGCTGCATTGTGCTTTCACACATGTGCTGTTTGTCTTTGACAGTGTTTTGGTTTATTGTTTTGTTTCTAAACAGATTATTTGCAACATTTACAAATGTGATTTACAACTGCGTTTCCAGCTCCTCTTTTCAAGTTGACTGTTTCAAGAACCCTAAGAGCACATTCTTGAGTGGCAGCACATGAAGGAGGTTGAGTGACTCCACCTGCTGGCAGCTCCACCCTGAGGGTGTGTCTTCTCTGGTTTGCTCTCTGCCCCACCACCCATAACTGTCTTCTGGACACCACGGCTAAGGGTCAGTTGTCGGTTATCAATATGCTTGCATGGTTGTTTTTGCTTATTTTGACCCATTTTACTCACTTATCTGCCTGGTCCTATAATTGAGCTTGGGACTCCAAGTCTAACCTTTGTCTCTCAGCTTGTTAAATGAAACCTGATTTGTTTCCTATCACTCATTACTCTTTGCTGACTATGTCAAGTCTCTGGGTGAACTGTTGCATAGAATCCTGAATCATCATTTGGTAGAGGATGCAGTGTGCTGACTTAATTTCCAATGGCGTTCAGAAAACCTGGCTGGGAGCTTGCTTTGGAGTCTAGATTTAGCCATAGGCTACATGTTTTAGGTGGTTCCCTGGTGGCTGAGATGGTAAAGAATCCACCTGCAATGTGGGAGACCTGGGTTCATTCCCAGGGTTGGGAAGATCCCCTGGAGGAGGGCATGCAACCCCCTCCAGTATACTTGCCTGGAGAATCCCCACGGACAGAGGAGCCTGGCCTATTACAGTCCATGGAGTTGCAAAGAGTCAGACACGACTGAGTGAACTAATTACAGCACACAGCACAGTGGTAAAGAACCCGCCCGCCAATGCAGGAGATGTAAGAAACAAGGGCTTGTTCCCTGGGTTGGGAAGATCCTCTGGAGAAGGGAATGGCAACCCACTCCAGTACTCTTGCCTGGAGAATTCCACGGACCGAGGAGCCTGGCAGGCTATAGTCCATGGGATTACAACTTAGCATGCACGCACACGTTTTAGACATTTTAATTCTTACTGCACCTAAAGGTAAAGAAATCCTTTTGAGAAATCACATCTGATTTCTCCCTTACTCCCCACATCCAATCAACAGCCATCTCTTCTTGGTTCTCTAGCATCTTGAGGCTTTGTTACTGCCTATCTGGATTCTGCAGTAGCATCTCAGCTGCTATAAATTTAGTTACTGCCCCAATCAGCACACTCTAACACAGCTTCTTTCTAAATTAGATTTAACTATATCATGTACCACACACTATCCAAATATAAAACATCAATAGATATACTTAGAATGAATATGCATAGAATCAAATTCAGATTTAGCCAAACATTCAAAATCTACCCAAACCCTTCTTCAGCCTACTTTCCATTTTTTTTCTTTTCTCACTCTACCACGCATCCACTGTGACTCCAGCCTCAGTTCATGGGCTTTCTCCCCTCCAAGTCACTGCTCAAGTGTTTAAAGACATATCCATTGTTTAAGTCTCTTCAAATCCTAGCTCTTTATGACACTTTTACAAGTCCCTTCAGATGAAATTAATCTGTCCTGCCTCTGTTCTCTTGGGATGTTTTCCCCTGCTCTTATCAGACTCTGCCTTGAATTACAGTTCCTTGTATTTTTCTCATGCCCTGCATTTGAGCCTAGGGAGGCAGGGACCATAATTTACGCATCTTTTTATTTTTTGCCCCTAACAGAGAGTTTAGCACAAGTTTTCTATTTGTTTCAAATAGAAAATCTATTTCTTGAAGAAGTTGATGACTTGTCCTTAAAGATATGTCCTTAAGATATCCTTAAAGATACAAGATTCTAGGCCTCACTTTCTTTCTCCAGGATAAAATTAATTCTTTTCTTTTAACAGTTTATATGTGTGAAGTTTGAAAATACTTATTAAGAATCATACTCATCACCCATACCAATTCTTACAAAAATGAAATAATATGACAAATTCAAAATGTGGGACATTCTATCAGACAATACACCAGGACTGTTAAACAAGTGTCAGTCTTATAAAAACCAACCAATAAAAATGACAAAGAGAGTGTTCTATATTTTAAGAAATGCATAACCAAAGGTAATGTATAACCTTCCTTGGATTCTCGATAAGACAAAAAATCATAAAAGATAGTTTTGGCACAATCATGGGAATTATATACAAAGCATTAGTATTAAAATAATATGGCACTTCTTGGGTACAATAATAATAGTAACAATAATATCATGATTTATGTGGGAAAATATCCTTATTTGTTAGGAGACATATACAGAGTTATTTCTGAATGAAATAATGATGTCAGCAACTTATTTTCAAATGGCTCAGCCAGAAAAAGGATATGTGTGTATATGTATATATATGTATGTGTGTGTGTGTATATATATATACACACAAGAGAGATATATAGCAAGATATATATATATATATAGAGAGAGAGAGAGAGAGAGAGAGAGAAAGAGAGAGAGAGAGAGCAAGAGAGAGAGAGAAAACAAAAGTGGGAAAAATGTTGTTGTTGTTTGGCTGCTCAGTCATGTCTGACTCTTTGCGACCCCATGGACTGCAGCACGCCAGCTTCCCTGTCCTTCACTATTTCCTTGAGTTTGCTCAAACTCATGTCCATTGAAACGGTGATAACATCCAATCAGTTCATCCTCTGTCATCCCCTTCTCCTCCTGCCTTCAATCTTTCCCAGCATCAGGGTCTTTTCCAATGAGTTGGCTCTTTGCATCAGGTGGCCGAAGTATTGGAGCTTCAGCTTTAGCATCACTCCTTCCAATGTGTCTTCAGGACAGATTTCCTTTCGGATTGACTGGTTTGAACTCCATGCTGTTCAAAGGACTCTCAAGAGTCTTCTCCAACACCACAGTTCAAAAGCATAAATTCTTTGGTGCTCAGCTTTCTTTGTGGTCCAACTCTCACATTGATACATGACTACTGGAAAAATCATAGCTTTCACTAGACAAACCTTTGTTGGCAAAGTGATGTCTCTATTTTTTAATATGTGTCTAAGTTTGTCATAGCTTTTCTTCCAAGGAGCAAACATCTTTTAATTTCATGGCTGCAATCACAATCTGCAGTGATTTTGGAGCCCAAGAAAATAAAGTCTGTCACTGTTTCCATTGTTTTCCCATCTATTTGCCATGAAGTGATGGGACTGGATGCCATGATCTTTGTTTTTTGAATGTTCAGTTTTAAGCCAGCTTTTTCAGTCTCCTCTTTCACCTTCATCAAGAGGCTCTTTAGTTCCTCTTTGCTTTTTGCCATAAGGGAGATGTCATCTGCATAACTGAGGTTATTGATATTTCTCCCTGCAGTCTTGATTCCAGCTTATACTTCATCCAGCCTGGCATTTCACATGATGTATCCTGCATATAAGTTAAATAACCAGGATGACAATATACAGCCTTCAGTTCAGTCGCTTAGTCATGTCTGACTCTTTGCGACCCCACGGATTGCAGCATGTGAGGCCTCCCTGTCCATCATCAACTCCTGGCATTTACTCAAACACATGTCCATTGAGTTGGTGATGCCATCCAACCATCTCATCCTCTGGCATCTCCTTCTCCTACCGCCTTCAATCTTTCCCAACTTCAGGGTCTTTTCTAAAGAGTCAGTTCTTTGCATCAGGTGGCCAAAATATTGGAGTTTCAGCTTCAATATCAGTCATTCCTGTGAATATTTGAGATTGATCTCCTTTAGGATGAACTGGTTGCATCTCCTTGCAGGCTAAGGGACTCTCAAGAGTCTTCTCCAACACTACAGTTCAAGAGTGTCAATTCTTCGGCACTCAGCTTTCTTTATAGTCCAACTCTCACATCCATACATGACTACTGGAAAAACCATAGCTTTGACTGAACGGACCTTTGTTGGCAAAGTAATGTCTGTGCTTTTATTTTGCTGTCTAGGTTGGTCATAACTTTTCTTCCAAGGAGTAAACGTCTTTTAACTTCATAACTGCAGTCTCCATCTGCAGTGATTTTGGAGCCCCCCAAAATACAGTCTGTCACTGTTTCCACTATTTCCCAGTCTATTTGCCATGAAGTTATGGGATACAATGCCATGATCTTAGTTTTCTGAATGTTGAACTTTAAGCCAACTTTTTCATTCTCCTCTTTCACTTTCATCAAGAGGCTCTTTGTTCTTCGCTTTCTGCCATAAGTGTGGTGTCATCTGCATATCTGTGGTTATTGATATTTCTCCTGGAAATCTTGATTCCAGCTTGTGCTTCATCCAGCCTAGCATTTTGCATGCTGTACTCTGCATATAAATTAAATAAGCAGGGTGACAATATATAGCCTTGACGTATTCCTTTCCCTGTTTGGAAGCAGTCTATGGTCCAAAGTCCAGTTCTAACTGTTGCTTCCTGACCTGCAATAAATTTCTCAATAGGCAGGTCAGGTGGTCTGGTTTTCCTATCTCTTTCAGGGTTTTCCTATCTCTTTCAGAATTTTCCACGGTTTGTGGTGATCCACACAGTCAGAGGCTTTGGCATAGTCAATAAAGCAGAAATAGATGGTTTTCTGGAACTCTCTTGCTTTTTTGATAATCCAGTGGATATTGGCAATTTGATCTCTGGTTCCTCTGCCTTTTCTAAAACCAGCTTGAACATCTGGAAATTCACGGTTCATGTATTGCTGAAGCCTGGCTTGAAGAATTTTGAGCATTACTTTACTAGTGTGTGAGAAGAGTGCAACTGTGCAGTAGTTTGAGCATTCTTTGGCATTGCCTTTCTTGGGGATTGGAATGAAAACTGACCTTTTCCAGTCCTGTGGCCACTGCTGAGTTTTCCAAATTTGCTGGCATATTGAGTGCAACACTTTCACAGCATCATCTTTCAGGATTTGAAATAGCTCAACTGGAATTCCATCACCTCCACTGGTTTTGTTTGTAGTGATGTTTCCAAAGGCCCGCTTGACTTCACATTCCAGGATGTCTGGCTCTAAGTTAGTGATCATACCATCGTGATTATCTGGGTCATGAAGATCTTTTTTGTATAGTTCTTCTGTGTATTCTTGCTACCTCTTCTTAATATCTTCTGCTTCTGTTAAATTCATACTATTTCTGTCCTTTATTGTGCCCATCTTTGCATGAAATGTTCCCTTGGTATCTCTCATTTTCTTGAAGAGATCTCTAATCTTTCCCATTCTGTTGTTTTCCTCTATTTCTTTGCACTGATCACTGAGGATGGCTTTCTTATTTCTCCTTGTTATTCTCTGGAACTTTGCATTCAAATGGGTATATCTTTCCTTTTCTCCTTTGGTTTTCACTTCTCTTCTTTTCGCAGCTATTTGTAAGGCCTCCTCAGACAGCCATTTTGCTTTTTTGCATTTTTGGGGGATGGTCTTGATCCCTGTCTCCTGTGCAATGTCATGAATCTCCGTCCATAGTTCATCAGGCACTCTGTCTATCAGATCTAGTCTCTTAAATCTATTTCTCATTTCCACTGTATAATCATAAGGGATTTGATTTAGGTCATACCTGAATGGTCTAGTGGTTTTCCCTACTTTCTTCAATTTATGTCTGAATTTGGCAATAAGGAGTTCATGATCCAAGCCATAGTCAGCTCACAGTGTTATTTTTGCTGACTGTATAGAGCTTCTCCATCGTTGGCTGCAAAGAATGTAATCAATCTGATTTTGCTATTTACCATCTGGTGATGTCCATGTGTAGAGTCTTCTTTTGTGTTGCTGGAAGAGGGTGTTTGCTATGACCAGTGGGTTCTCTTGGCAAAACTCTATGTGCCTTTGCCCTGCTTCATTCTGTACTCCAAGGCCAAATTTGCCTGTTACTCCAGGTGTTTCTTGACTTCTTACTTTTGCATTCCAGTCCCCTATAATGAAAAGGACATCTTTTTGGGGTGTTAGTTCTAGAAGGTCTTGCAGGTCTTCATAAAAATTTTCAGCTTCAGCTTCTTCAGAATTACTGGTCGAGGCATAAACTTGGATTACCATGATACTGAATGGTTTGCTTTGAAAATGAACAGAGATCATTCTGTCATTTTTGAGATTGCATCCAAGTACTGCATTTCGGACTCTTTGGTTGACTATGATGGCTAGTCCATTTCTTCTAAGGGATTCTTGCCCACAGTAGTAGATATAATGGTCATCTGAGTTAACTTCACCCATTCCAGTCCATTTTAGTTTGCTGATTCCTAGAATGTTGACGTTCACTCTTGCCATCTCCTGTTTGACCACTTCCAATTTGCCTTGATTCATGGACCTGACATTCCAGGTTCCTATGCAATATTGCTCTTTACAGCATCAGCCCTTGCTTCTATCACCAGTCACATCCACAACTGAGTATTGGTTTTGCTTTGGCTCCATCCCTTCATTCTTTCTGGAGTTATTTCTCCACTGATCTCCAGTAGCATATTGGGCACCTACCGACCTGGGGAGTTCCTCTTTCAGTATCCTATCATTTTGCCTTTTCATACAGTTCATGGGGTTCTCTAAGGCAAGAATACTGAAGTGGTTTGCCCTTCCCTTCTCCAGTGGACCACATTTTGTCAGAACTCTCCACCATGACCTATTCATCTTGGGTGGCCCTACATGGCATGGCTCTTAGTTTCATTGAGTTAGACAAGGCTGTGGTCCATGTGATCAGATTGGTTAGTTTTCTATATACAGCCTTAAGGTACTCCTTTTCCAATTTGGAACCAGTCCATTTTTCAATGTCTGGTTCTAACTGTTGCTTCTTGACCTGCATACAGATTTCTCAGGAGGCAGGTAAGGTGGTCTGGTATTCCCATCTCTTTAAGAATTTTCCAGTTTGTTGTGATCCACACAGTCAAAGGCTTTGGCATAGTCAATAAAGCAGAAATAGATGCTTTTCTGAATTCCCTTGATTTTTTTTCTATGATCCAACAGATGTTGGCAGTTTGATCTCTGGTTCCTCTGCCTTTTCTAAATCCAGCTTGTATATCTGGAAGTTCTTGGTTCACATACTGTTGAAGTCTGCTTGAAGGATTTTGAGCATTATCTTGCTAGCATGTGAAATGAGTGCAAATTGTGCAGTAGTTTGAACATTCTTTGCCATTGCCCTTCTTTGGGATTAGAATGAAAACTGACCTTTTCCAGTCCTGTGGCCATTGGTGTGTTTTTCAAATTTTTTGGCATATTGAGTACAACACTTTAACAGAATCATCTTTTAGATTTGAAATAGTAATGCTTCCTAAGGCTCACTTGATTTCACACTTTAGGATGTCTGGCTCTAGGTGAGTGATCACACCATTGTGGTTTCCAGGTCATTAAGAGTTTTTTCTTCTGTAGTTCTGTGTATTCTTATCACTTCTTATTAATATCTTCTGCTTCTGTTAGGTGTATTATTTCTGTCCTTTTACCCATCTTTGCATGAAATGTTCCCTTGGTATCTCTAATTTTCTTGAATCGATCTCTAGTCTTTCCCATTCTATTGTTTTCCTCTGTTTCTTTGCATTGTTCACTTAAGAAGTCTTTCTTAAGTGAACAATAAGGGAAAATATTAGTAATTACTAAATCTAGCTGAAGAATATAGGGTACTTCATTGTACTATTCTTTCAGTTTTTCTATAGGTTAAAAACTTTCACGTGTACCCCAACGTTCATCGCAGCACTGTTTATAATAGCCAGGACATGGAAGCAACCTAGATGCCCATCAGCAGATGAATGGATAAGAAAGCTATGGTACATATACACAATGGAGTATTACTCAGCCATTAAAAAGAATACATTTGAATCAGTTCTAATGAGATGGATGAAACTGGAACCTATTATACAGAGTGAAGTAAGCCAGAAAGAAAAACACCAATACAGTATACTAATGCATATATATGGAATTTAGAAAGATGGTAACAATAACCCTGTATACAAGACAGCAAAAGAGACACCGATGTATAGATCAGTCTTATGGACTCTGTGGGAGAGGGAGAGGGTGGGGAGATTTGGGAGAACAGCATTGAAACATGTATAATATCATGTATGAAACGAGTCGCCAGTTCAGGTTTGATGCACGATACTGGATGCTTGGGGCTGGTGCACTGGGACGACCCAGAGGGAGGGTAGGGGAGGGAGGTGGGAGGAGGGTTCACGATGGGGAACGTGGGTATACCTGTGGTGGATTCATTTTGATATTTGGCAAAACTAATACAATATTGTAAAGTTTAAAAAAAAATTAAAAAAAATAAAAACTTTCAAAATAAACTTAGGGAAAAAGGAAGAAGCCGAAAGACCTGATTTAATTTCCTAACTATATTCTTTTTTTATATAATAATAAGTTAATAGCTAAGAAATGAAAACAAAACAGTTATTTGGGTATAACTTTATATTTAGGAATAAAACCAGCTAACAGTCAGTCATGTACTTAGCTGTAAGAATTACAAAATCAGAAATAAAGTTCTATTGCTCATTAGAGGGACTTCTCATATTTTATGGCTTATACTTTCTAAGGACATACACTGGAGGAAATGGACTAGGTGTGTATTAAGGAGTTTAATTTTGCACTATGGGTAGATATGGAAATATTTAACAAACCCTAACTTTTCTTTTTCACAAGTCTTCATGTCTATGAAAGTGATTATATTGATTTGTCCCCTTTCTCTAGGTAAAAAGAAAAAATCAACTGTATCTTTGCTTAGTTGTAGCTAAATTGCTCTGGTTGATAGAAGCAGAGATATAAATATATTGGTGTAAAAGGACACATAGGAGATAAGACTATGTATTTATTGCCCATTTATGTAATTACATGTGTCACTGAGGACAAAGGTCTTTAAAACAAAGACAAAAGGCAGAGTAGAAGCAGTTCCCGACAGTAAGATAGATGGACTTGCTACCACTTCCCTCTTCATGAATTTTCCTTCTGCGTGCTTGCATATCCTTCTGGCTTTATAATCACATTTGAAAACTTGACCATCTTTTTGGGCACAGTTCAATGGCTGAAGAGATGCTTCACTCCAATAAAAAGAAAATGAAAAAATTTCAAGAGCATTCATAGGCTTCAAGCCAAGAGGAGAGCACTTCATTCCTGAGATCTGGTAGTTGTTCCACGAGGAAGTAACAACCAAGACCACAGTACCATGGATGTGGTAGGCGAAAACGAGGCCCTGCAACAGTTCTTTGAAGGTAAGAGGCCTGTTTTCAACACCTGAGAGATGACATTGCTTACAATCACTGTTTCACCTTTTTGGAATTCACTTAATCTTGGCTTTCAAAGAAATGTAATTGTACTAACGGTTCTAAAGTCAGAAGTTCAGGTTTGTTTGTTGTGTTTGTAGCAAAAAATCAGTGGTGTAGATAGTGATTTTTGAAAATTCAGGATTTCCATCTTATAGCTTGGTTATTAAAAGAATCAAGATGTCAGCATTCCTATGTTACTAGAATGTGTCCCTGTCCTATGCTAGATTTTTTTCCAATCCCTATGTTTCATAAAGCTAGAAAGATACTTACTACTTACTTCTAAATAAGATACTACTTTTCTTCTAAAATTATTGAATATAGCACAACAAAAAATGTAAAAGTTTACTAAGACAATTTTTCCCTTGGTATAATTAAATACAAAACAGCCTAACAGCAAAGAAGCACCTCTTTCCCCATTCCCATCTGTGTTTTTCACAACACTTAAAAAATATGTAACTATTGAATGATGGCTTGTTTTTGAGGGTAAGTATCTTTCTCCCCAAGGGGAGGCTTACTATACGACATGGTTTCACAGATTTTCTGTTTTCTAAAAACCTGAAATGGCGGTAGCACTTCTCATATTTAGTTGGGTTGATATTCTCATGATGGGTCCACTGAAAATGTCAGCAAGGCCTTGCCTTCTTGTGGCATGTTTTAGGGAGCCACTGGCAGGCTGCACACTAGTGCAGCTAGAGTTCCTTTTCAGTTAGCCATGCTCAGACTTCCATGGAACAGGAAATGTGGCCAGAGCGTTTGCACATTTCCAGGTATTTCCCAGGAGAGAGTATGAGAATAATTGAGGGCAGACCTGCTCGCTCACAGAATCCCAAGGGCAGTTAGCAGCATATTGAGAAAGTGCTTTTGTCATTTCTTGTGATTAGTAAAGTGCCTGACAAATACTAGACGTTTAAAGGTTGAATGACCATATTGTGTCAAACACTAAAGAGTGTTTCTACCAAAGAAACAGTGAGATTCTAGGTCACTATCAGAAGGCACAGTTCAGTAGGTCCAATGGCTTGAATTTTGCCAGATTGGGCAAGAAAATGTAGGACCTAGAGAAGTATTGTGTTATTTTAGATCTATAATCTATCTCGTTATATTCTATCTCCGGCAGTGTCCAAGCCAATGTGTCCACTTGGGTCACACAGTAGGTACAATAGTGTGGCTCAATTGTTGTCACCTGATTTTATATCCTATGCAACTTTCATTTGAATAGAGGAGAAAGCTCCGAGCTACAGTTATATCTGCTTTATTTTAGAGAAACCATTCATTTTATAAAAGCACAAAACCTACCTAGTTTTATTCCAGAGCTGGAGAAGACCTGAAAAGTTCATCTGGTCTACCTGTTTTTTGGTAGTGCTGTCATACCTATAGGGTCACTATGTTGTCCTTGTTCATGCTATTTTCTGAAGTCTTTGGGGATATAGTTTCCACAAATCCTCTCTCTAGCTGGTTACAAAAATCTTATTATTATTATTGTATCTTTCTTAGCCCAAACTAAACTTGGGCTGCTTTTGGAGACTTTTTAACTGGGGAGGAGTAATTTCTCCATGGAAAGAGAATAAAATGGTCAGTGTTTTCTTACATTATATTTGAATGAATAGATTGAAAAGATGGTAAACTTTGAAATAAAAAAATAGAAGTAGTAATTTAAGTGATTCCCCTCCCCTTGAAAATCACAAGGCTGGTTGTCAATTTTTTATGACCTATTCAGCAAATATCTATCACTGACTGTGTGCCAAGTCCAACAATCACCTCTTTGAAAGCCTGTAGGGCTTTGAAGAATTTCCCTTAGATTATGATTTCCTTTCTCAAATATTCCTTAGAATGAGGACAGCAAAATTGGATATGCTATTCTCATGAGGAGGGCCAGTTATATGTTGTTCTCCTGTTTATATATCACCTTCCAATTAAGTGCTGCTGCTGCTGCTGCTAAGTTGTTTCAGTCGTGTCCCACTCTGTGTGACCCCAGAGACGGCAGCCCACCAGGCTCCCCTGTCTTTGGGATTCTCCAGGCAAGAACACTGGAGTGGGTTGCCATTTCCTTCTCCAGTGCATGAAAGTGAAAAGTGAAAGTGAAGTTGCTCAGTCGTGTCTTGACTCTTAGCGACCCCATGGACTGCAGCCCACCAGGCTTCTCCATCCATGTGCAGTCTCATATAAAAAACCAAGGTCTGAAAAACAAGAAAAGTTTTCTTAATTTGTTACCCACCTGAAAGCTAATTTTTCGTTTCCTCAAACTCTTCATTCTAATAAACTGAATCCTAAATAATATATTTTTCCTTATGAACACTTTTGTATTAAAGAGTATCTGGACTGACAATATCATTGTGAATTAAATGACCTTGAACGTCAGAGTTCATGCTGATTATGCTAAATCTTTACTGTGTGTCTCAGGGAAATGACAAGAACAAAGAGTGATTCTAGGCAACTGGCAAGCCTCATTTTATTGCCTGCCAATGATGCAATAAGTAGTCTCATCAATTAAAGCAGAAGAGGTGGATCACGTTCTCCAGGGATCCCAACATCCACTGGAAGCTCAGATATTATGTGAAATATTTGTTTTTTTAATAAAGCTGATATCACTGCAAGAGAAAAGTTGTCAGAGGAGAGGCACATTATTTTATGTATAACAACTAAAAATTGATTACAACTTAAATTAGTGGTGAATTAGTTAAATATATTATAGTTCTTTTATATAATGGAATATTTTATAGTTAGTAAAAATGATGATGATAAGGAAAATGTTAATGATGTAAAGAAGAAACATGGGTTAAAAATTGGTATATTATAATTATATATATATATATATATATATATATATATATATATTTCTAGGACAGAGTTTATTTAAATTGACCTGAAAAGAGTTACTGTATATACACATATGCATGCACATATACTATATACACACACACGCATATGTACATGGTAACAACTGGATGATTACACTACAAGCATTAGAGTAGTTATCTCTTAGCAGTAGGACTATTGAGATTTTTAGTTTCTTCTTTATTATCTCAGTGCTTCAAACTTGGAATGTACTATGTCATAGGTTATCTTAAATAAAGGGCATTGGATTTAATTCTGCAAAACTCTTCTGTTAGAGTCTCTTTTTTGCATAAAGAAAAATTGTAAAAGACATTGACATGGATGAAAAAAAGATTACTGGGTATCTTCCACAGAAAACTATGCCTGCGTCATGTCCTCTGGGCTATCAAATTCTATGGGATTTTCACCTTTTACTGTTTTAGAGCTATTCTGAAACTCTGTAAGTTGTAGATGATTGATATCAATGCAATGAATTTTGTCTATAGATATGTAAATCAATTATCTCCTTTTGGGGATCAATAGTTTCAGTAGAGTTTCAGTGGAGTAGGAAATGGCAACTTGCTCCAATACTCTTGCCTGGGAAATCCCATGGATAGAGGAGCCTGGCGGGCTACAGTCCACGGGGTTGTAAAAGTAGTCAGACACGACTGAGCGACTAAACAACAACAGCTTCAGTAAAACCCAAGTTTCCAATTATTATTAAATTCATTCCATAGCATAGCTAGACTTAGATTATCTATTTGCTTATCTATCTATATACCTATATAGATCGATCTACCTATCCATCTATCTATCTTTGTTCATCTTTCTAGATACCTAGATCTAGATCTGCTGTTTGAATATTCCTTGAAACAGTTCTAACATCTTAATTTCCTTAATTAAGTAAACAAAAATCTTTGACATGTGTTCATCTTTTATTTGTATAAGTCATGATTTTATCTTTAAAAATATATATCCTTTAACACTTGCCAAGTTTTAAGTTAGTTAACTTAGATTTTGTTTTATCTTAAATTCAAACCAGATTAATAATGTTTACTGAACATTTACTAGGCATCTTAACCCTTATGGCAGAAAGTGAAGAGGAACTAAAAAGCCTCTTGATGAAAGTGAAAGAGGAGAGTGAAAAAGTTGGCTTAAAGCTCAACATTCAGAAAACTAAGATCATGGCATCTGGTCCCATCACTTCACGGGAAATAGATGGGGAAACAGTGGAAACAGTGGCAGACTTTATTTTTCTGGGCTCCAAAATCACTGCAGATGGTGATTGCAGCCATATTATTAAAAAACTCTTACTCCTTGGAAGGAAATTTATGACCAACCTAGACAGCATATTTAAAAGCAGAGACATTACTTTGCCAACAAAGGTCCATCTAGTCAAGGCTATGGTTTTTCCAGTAGTCATGTATGCATGTTAGAGTTGGACTGTGAAGAAAGCTGAGTGCCGAAGAATTGATGCTTTTGAGCTGTGGTGTTGGAGAAGACTCTTGAGAGTCCTTTGGACTGCAAGGAGATCCAACCAGTCCATCCTAAAGGAAATCAGTCCTGAGATTTCAACTCTAATATTTTGGCCACCTCGTGTGAAGAGTTGACTTACTGGAAAAGACCCTGATGCTGGGAGGGATTGGGGGCAGGAGGAGAAGGGGATGACAGAGGATGAGATGGCTGGATGGCATCACCGACTTGATGGACATGAGTTTGGGTGAACTCCGGGAGTTGGTGATGGACAGGGAGGCCTGGCATGCTGCGATTCATGGGGTCACAAAGAGTCGGACACAACGGAGCGACTGAACTGAACTGAACTGAAGTACTATTCCATTCACTTTACACCATTATCTCATTTAATTCTTACAACCTCCTGGGTAAAAAATGAATATGACATAAAGTATGTTATATCCCATCCCTCAGTTTATTTCACTCATTTTGATAGCTGTGACCTTACATTCTAAATTTGTTTCCCTATGGGTATTTCTTTTGGACTACTATGATATCAAGATTCATCTTTTATTTCCCATGGGAATCATTTTAAACTAGCTTTTAGTTTATAAAAGCTAATTTGAGAATTACTTTTCATGGAAATGAAGAAAAAGAAAATTATTCTAAACTAGCTTTTAGTTTATAAAAGCTAGTTTGAGAATATTTTATAGTTCATTAATTTAATCTTTAAGAAGAAATTTTCTAAGTTGGTGAGAAGCTATTTAGCTCATCCTCTTCATAGGGTCTGGAAGTAGGTTCTCAAATGCTTGTTGGCTTATCATGAAATAAAGAGGAGATTCCTGCCCTGACTGAGCAGAAATGGGAAAACTACATACAGTTGTCCTTCAGTATCCAGTCCCTCTGATACCAAAATCCACAAATGCTCAAGTCTCTTATATAAAATGGCAATAGTATTTGCATATTAACTTACGTACATCATACTTTAAATACTCTATAGATTATTTATAATACCTGGTACAAGGTAAATACTATGTGAATAGTTGCTAGAATGTGGCAAAATCAAGTTTTGCTTTGTGGAACTTTCTGGGATCTTTTTTTCCAAATATTTTCCATCCTTGGTTGGTTGAAATCTGCAAATGTGTGACTCACAGACATGGAGGGCCGAGTCTCCTAAGAGTGAATCACATGGAAAAGCAGAAGATGGAAACTAGCTGAAGAAACTCCTACTCACCTATTGAAGTTTGAGGGTTGAAAGGTATCTCCTAGAACCAGAAGCTGTGCACGTGCAGGAAGCACTGAACAGCTCCTGAGATCTAAGAGGAAGAACAGACCCTGTAGGAAGCTGCTGTCAAACAAGCGTCCATATATTTCCTGCCCTCCTCTCTCTGCTTAAGATTTAAATTTCTAATTACCTATTATTAAAGTAGGGTGGTAGTGATTTAGGCAAAAACATCTACTACCCATGAGTTGTACAGGAATATTATGGAGGTGCTAAGTTTTCTTGGAAGTGAAGAAAATGCTGAAAACTCTGGAGCAGAAAAGCAGTGACTCAAGGGACTGACCCCAGATAGAACATCTAGAAAGGCGTCTAGAAAGGCATCAAAGTCATCAAGTCTCCAAGGCATTGGGAGAATTGTTGAGACAAGAGAAATGTAGCTTGGAAAAGTGCCTATATGGTGTCAGCATACAGTAGACAGAAATACTTATAGAATAAATGGATGAAGATTATTCTACTCAGGAGTTTAAACTCTAGGTTCAGAGCATCTGGTAAGTTCAGATATGAGAAGAAGAAAAACTAGCATATGGTAAAGAATCTGCTTGCAATGCAGGAGATGCAGGTTTGATCCCTGAATTGGGAAGATCCCCTGGAGAAGGGAATGGCAACCCACTGCAGTATTCTTGCCTAGAAAATCCCATCTACAAAGGAGCCTGGTGGGTGACTGTCCATGGGGTCTCAAAGAGTCAGGCCCAACTGAGTGACTAACACACACACAGCATAAAGGTTCAGTGAATAAAACAGAGGCAGATTATACAAAATGCTGCCGGTTGGTGGAAAGCCTCAGATTCCATTATTACCAAAGGTAAAGTCATAAATGTCTCAAATGATTCCTGTATATTACTTCTCCAAAAGTGAAACCAACTCTGATTGGTTGATGTTTCTGAATTCCTGTGGTTGGAATCAGAAGCTCTGAGCAACTGAATTCAGTGTAGAGGGCTGGCCCTGACAGAGAGTCTTGTGGGTAAAGGGTGTCTTTGACCAGTCTCTCAATCTTTGTCTTTCATTCACTTTAGGACCACCACTTTCTCACCTCTCACAAACTAGCATCCTTATTCCCTCTTCCTTCTGTCCCAATAAAACCTGAGCTTTCACAGAAGGTACAAATGGTGAAAGATCTGATGCCACCTGACATCTCTAAAGCGTTTTGTTTCCAATGTACTTTCATAGAACACATTTGTTTTGATCAAATGAATCAAAAAGATTACCTTCTCTAAGGGTAGGTTTGGTTGATCTCTAATGGTGGAATTTTAGACATCATGTTGCATCCTAGTATTTCTGAAATTATCCCACAGAGATAGGAGCTCCTTGTTTATTGATGAGATTGCCTCTGTTTCTGTTCGGAAACAGTATAGACTTTTCAGGAGACTGGGAACAAGAACACATCAAGGACAAGAAGAACCACCCAGATAATGCAAGCAGCTTATAATTATCTGAACACTTCTATCTGATGCTGGAAGGTGGTTAGAAACTATGTTACCTTATCATGAAGCATCCAGAACAAAGAGGTATGGGCTTGCTGCCATTAAGAAAAAAAAATCCTTTATTCTTTCATTCTGGGATCCCCAAGGTGAAGGCGATTTTATTAGAATTTAAAATGTGCTGTAACTAGGTCAGAGCTAACTTCTGTCACCGCACACATCCTACATTTGAGACCTGCCAGCGTTATTAGCAACTCTAGGGAATCCTGGAACAAAATTACTCAGACAAATGCTTCTGAGCAGAGACTCCACCACTTTCTTTGGTGTTATTGATGTCAAACTTCTCAACTTGGGAGTTAGAAGTCACCTTCTGGAAGACTCCACAATTTCTTGGGAGCTAAACATTGAATACATGGACAGTTGTGGGAAAAACAGATAACCTAAAATAAGAAATAGTTATCACTGTTAATCACACCATTTAGTGATAACAGGTCTTCACATTTTGGTGTTGATCTTGTGGTGTGTTTATTAGGATCATACTATTTATACTCTTTATTTTTCATTTTTTTAAAGTCATCTCAACTTAAAAAAAATTTGCTGAGTCAGTTCTTAGCTGAGGCGTTCAATCTTTACTGAGGCATGCGAGGTCTTTAGCTGTGGTATGTGAACGCTTGGTTGTGGCGTGTGGGAACTAGTTTTCTGACCAGGGATTGAACCCAGGCCCCCTGCATTGGGAACTCAGAGTCTTAGCCATTGGATCAGCAGGGAAGTCCCCTAAATTAACATTTTAAAGTTTCAGTTTTCTCCGTCTGTGAAATGGGGATAACAACACCTACCTCTTGGGGTTGTGAGCATTAATGATAAAATATTGAAATGATGAGGTAAATGATAGTTATTGATTTTTAATTATAGCATTTACAAGTGTGAAGGAACAAAATTGTTCTATTTATTTTGAAATGAGAACGAGTAAAAGCTACATACATTTTTTTCAAAGGAATACTTCTGTCCCCATGGAGTTATTACAACTTTTACATGTTCACATTAATTCTAGAGCCTTTATAATCATAAAATCCATTTATAGCCTTTAGTTGCCAAGCAACAAAGGACAAAGTACTGAGTAGTTCCTTTTATTGCAAAAGGTTCAGCTTTTCCATGTTGATCTTGAAATCGACATTTTTTAGAAAAAATAAAAGAACAGAATAATGAAACTTAATACCATATTTGTGTTTTGTGGGCTTTCCTTGATTGGGGATAGAATCAAAGCTAAAAGGAATAAATTGTTATTATTGTCTGTTCTTGAATGGTCTAAAGCATTTATGCTAACTTCATAATAAATTTGTAAGAAATTCTGAAGTTGGGGCACTGCAAATTCACTTTAAGGAGAGAACTTTTTTCATTTTACTTCTGTTCTGTGATGTTCTCCCTGTAAGAAAACTGGTTCTTTGATCTATCAGTTGTCTTTTGGAAAAGGCTGGGGCACTTTAAAATACGTATGAAAAATGTTTTCTGCTGACTTTGGTAACCACTGACCTCAAATAGGTTACTCAGCCATGGATTGGCAGGGTTTGGGAAGCTGGCTTTGAGCTTCCCATAACAAAATTGTATTCTGTACTTCTTTGAAAGGTTTCAAAGTTTTAGTTACTTCTATTGTTTGTACATGTAGATAATCTTGATGAAAGTGAAAGAGGAGAGTGAAAAAGTTGGCCTAAATCTCAACATTCAGAAAACGAAGATCATGGCATCTGGTCCCATCACTTCATGGGAAATAGTTGGGGAAAAAGTGGAAACAGTGGCAGACTTTATTTTTCTGGGCTCCAAAATCACTGTAGATGGTGATTGCAGCCATGAAATTGAAAGATGCTTACTCCTTGGAAGGAAAGTTATGACCAACCTAGATAGCGTATTCAAAAGCAGAGATATTACTTTGCCAACAAAGGTCCGTCTAGTCAAGGCTATGGTTTTTCCAGTGGTCATGTATGGGTGTGAGAGTTGGACTGTGAAGAAAGCTGAGCACCGAAGAATTGATGCTTTTGAACTGTGGTGTTGGAGAAGACTCTTGAGAGTCCCTTGGACTGCAAGGAGATCCAACCAGTCCATTCTAAAGGAGACCAGTCCTGGGTGTTCTTTGGAAGGACTGATGCTGAAGCTGAAACTCCAATACTTTGGCCACCTCATGCGAAGAGTTGACTCATTGGAAAAGACTCTGATGCTGGGAGGGATTGGGGGCAGGAGGAACAGGGGACGACAGAGAATGAGATGGCTGGATGGCATCACCGACTCGATGGACATGAGTTTGAGTGAACTCCAGGAGTTGGTGATGGACAGGGAGGCCTGGCGTGCTGCGATTCATGGGTCTCAAAGAGCTGGACATGACTGAGTGAACTGAACTGAACTGAATTAGTAAGTAAAGGTTAGAAATCCAAAGTGAATTTAAAAAATATAATATCCTGTAAAATACCCTAGTAAAATTCATATTTTTAAAAGCTTATAAAAGCATGTATGGAAATAGCTTTTTAAATCTGCATGGTTATTTGTCTCATTATGCATATTAAAAGAGTGAAAAAGCATTATTGAGAATGTTACTCCTCTTGCTCCATATGCATTCTGTGTGTGAGACTCTATAGAGGCAAAATGTGGACACAAAGATCCTCTTTTTCCTTCCCTGGTGGATTAGAGAATCTTGTTGCTTTGAAACAGATCTGTCCAGTTACAAAAATCCTGTGTTTGGGGGTGGAGATGAGGAACAGAGAAGGGATAGGAAGGGAAAGAATATTCATTATGTGTCAAACACTAGTAGTATTAAAGAAAAAAAATTCAGTGCCTCTTGTTAAAGCATGGTTTTGTTGCTGTTTAGTCTCTAAGTCATGTCTGACTCTTTCGCACTCTCATAGACTGTAGACTGCTGGGCTCCTCTGTCCATGGATTTCCCAGGTAAGAATACTGGAGTGGGTTGCTATTTCTTTCTCCAGGGGATTTTCCCAAACCAGGGATCAAACCCTTGTCTCCTGCATTGGCAGACAGATTCTTTACCAGTGAGCCAGCTGGGAAGCACAAGCATAATAAAGGAGGACTTTATTCAAGAGAAGGGCTGTTATAGCAAGTAATAACCACTGGGGTGGAATTTTGCAGTGAGGGAAGGAGACTGAGCTCAACTCCCAATACCACAAGTGGGAATTTATAGTCAGGGAGCAGGGTAAGGGGGGAGATTGTTCATAAACTGACCTAAGGAGATTCTTCCTGAAAGTAGGCTGGGCGGTCAGATGGTGACCTAGGGGATGGGGGAGGATGAGGGGCTGGGTTGACATCGAGGGTGATCAGATCTGAAGGACAAGGGATTCTGGTTAAACTGATTTATCAGGATTCTTGCTAAAACTGCAAAATGAAGAGAGAAACATGGAAATAGACCTCACTGAAAAAAGTTCAGGGGAGCCTGACTACAGTCTGTTCGTAGTGGGATTATATATGTTATCACTTTTAGTTTGCAAGTGACACTCTAAGGTGGTAAAACCCATCTTCTTTTTTAGACAAGGAAACAGACCCAAAGAGGTTCAAGAACTGGAGTTAAACCCAAGTCTGACTGGCTTGTGATTTTCCAAAGCTCCTGCTTTTCTTACCTCCAGGTTACATGGGGCTCCCTCCTTCTGGAATACCCTCCCCCTTCTCATTCACCTGGCTAACGGCAGTTAGTTCACCCTCGGGGTCCCTGCTTCAATATCCACCTGTCAGGCTCCCGTGTATTCCAGGGCACTTTGCATTTCACCCGTCAAAGCCTGGGTTACCTTTTTCTGTGTCTATCTCCTGTGGACTCCTGGTAGTAAGGAACTATGTCTCCTTCATTCCTAGAGCCTCGGCAGCTGGGGGCTGGCACAGTAGTGGGCATTTGACCATATTTGCCAAATCCATAAATCAACAAATCTGAGCCTGATCTCTCTTCAAGATCCTAAGTCTTCTGGATTTCTCTCTTTTATTTCTTGCATTGAAGAGGACGTGAGTCTGTCCTACACCTGGCTAAAGACTCGGTCCTCAGCCCGTGCTCTGCTGGGCTGTCCCCTTTGTCTGGGTTGGCAGGAAGGAAGGCTTCGCTGACACAGGCAGGAACACTGAAAGCCACGGGACAAGCAGCTTCCTGGTCACATTTTCCTGAATCTGTGCAGTGTAGGCCCAGGGGGCATTGATTTGTAGATGAGTCAACCCTCCTGTTGACTGTGGGTTAGCTCTGCTTCCTTTGGGGTGTCTTCCTCCTCATCCTTCTCCTTCTTCTTCCTTCTGCTTTCCCTTCCTCCTCTATTTTGACCCTCGGTAGAATTAGACTTTCTATTAGAAAAAACCAGGAATTCCAGGTGGCACAGTTGGTTAAGAATCCACCTGCCAATTCAGGAGATGCAAGAGACACAAGTTCTATCCCTGGGCCAGGAAGATTCCCTGGAGGAGGAAATGGCAACCCACTGCAGTATTCTTGCCTGGAAAATTCCATGGACATAGGAGCCTGGCAGGCTACAGGCCACGGGGTTGCAAAGAATTGGACATGACCAACACATGCACGCATAGAATAAACCACAGCAATAATTCTTCAAATCTTGGACATAAAACAGAGTCCTTGTTGTATTCCTATACTACTTAAAAGAAATGTGATTGGTTTCTGTTTCCCAAATTTGTCTTCCACAGTTAAAGTAATATGGTTAACATGCTGATTGTGTTTTATTTCTCTTCTTTTGTTTTATTTTTCCTGTATGTATTAACATTAGTATGTGCTGTTGAAGAGAAAATGGACACAGCATAAAAGTTTAATACTCATGCTGAATGGCTGGAAGGCTTCTGGAAAAACAGATCCCCAGGCTGCCAGAAAGGCCAGAGGATCTTGCTTAATTTATATTTCAAATAATTAATTTTAAAGGAGAAGAAGTATGAGCTTGATAATCAGCTAGTGAAGACACTGAAATACTGTCATGAAAACTGAGTAAACAGACCAGTTCCCTCTCCTACCTTGAATCCTGTGAATTGTTAGATGATTCTACCAGAGGCTGTGCCACAAGGACAGATCTCCAAAGGTACTGAGCCAATCAGCCATCATTTATTATTTACACTGAACAACGCTGAGTTTGTGAAAAAAGCAATTCAGGACACAGTCACGTGGCATTGTAACACTGTTAATGCTGAAAGAACTATATTTCTAAGGTGTAAACAGCAGACACTCTACCTTTTTTCCTCCTAACAGAAGCTTAATGTGTTCAGACAAAGGAGAGTCCTTGAGCCCAGGAAGGGTAGGCATTAATGCAGGTGATGGAAACCAGCTATCCTAATTTCATTTGCCTCCTCCCTCTTCTCTTCCCTCAACATTCAGTGGCCACAACTCTTCCTTCTAACAACCTTTTTATAAAGGGTGAATCCCTGTGTTTTCTGAAGTACTTAACTGTATGAATTATAACTTGATGTGTCCTTTAAATTTTTACTAGGAGTGTTCTTGTTTTTATTAGCTTTTGAGTGGTTTATCCCATACTCATTCATTATTTCACATGATTTTGCAGAAACCAAGTTTATTCAGGAACATGTATGTTATATTATAGTAGAAAACACTGCAATAAGAACCCCTGCCATAAAAAAAAAGAACCCCTGCAATGACAACTGTGTTATTGCAACTTGAGCAAGTTACTTAAGTTTCCTGAGACTATTTGCTCTTCTGAAAAACAGGAATAATACTTGTACCTATCTGGCAGAATAAAATTATTGTTTGGAATGAGTGAGAAAGTAAATGTAAAATTCTTTGCATGGTATGGGTACATAAAACGTGCTCAGCAAATTTACCAAGTTTATTATTATTTTATTATTTATATATGTTATTATTCATATTTTTCTCCATTGAGCATCTCATATGTGGCTTGACTTATGATTCTTTCTCACTTTATTGGCTCTCATTCAGACATCCTAATTTGTGGGCATTCCTCTTAAGGTATGGGGCTCAGGTCATTAATACTGGACCTGTGCCTACAGGAACAGGGACTTACTCTCCCAGTTCTGTCCTCAATGATTTCAGGAGGAAATTTGTTTCTTTGTTTTCCCAATACTTCTTCATGATGACAAGACTAAATTGATGTTTCTATCATCCATTTACTCAAAATTCAGGTTTCCCCATCTCATATTTACATAATGGAGAAAATCAATGGAAAGCTGAATGCTTAACCTACTAAATTTCATCTTGTCAGAGTCAGCCATCAGTCCAGTTGCTGAGATTTGACCTGAATTTTTTTTTAATTTAAATTAATTAATTTATTTTAATTGGAGGCTAATTACAATATTGTGGTGGTTTTTGCCATACATTGACATGAATCAGCCATGGGTGTACATGTATCCCCCATGTCCTAAATCCCGCTTCCACCTCCCTCCACATCCCATCCCTCTGGGTTGTCCCAGTGCACTGGCTTTGAGTGCCATTTCAGGCATCTAACTTGGACTGGCGATCTGTTTCACCTATGGTAATATGCATGTTTCAATGTTATTCCCCCAAATCATTCCACCCTCACCTTCTCCAACAGAGTCCAAAAGTCTGTTCTTTATATCTGTGTCTCTTTTGCTGTCTCGTATATAGGGTCATCATTACCATCTTTCTAAATTCCGTATATATGCATTAATATACTGTATTGGTGTTTTTCTTTCTGGCTTACTTCACTCTGTATAACAGGCTCCAGTTTCATCCACCTCATTAGAACTGACTCAAATGCATTCTTTTTAATAGCTGCGTAATATTCCATTGTGTATATGTGACACAACTTTCGTATCCATTTGTCTGCCAATGGACATCTAGGTTGCTTCCATGTCCTGGCTGTTGTAAACAGTGCTGCGATGAATATTGAGGTACACATGTCTGTTTAAATTCTGGTTTTCTTGGTGTGTATGCCCAGCAGTGGGATTGCTAGGTTGTATGGCAGCTCTGTTTCCAGTTTTTTAAGGAATCTCCACACTGGTCTCCATAGTGGCTATACTAGTTGGCATTCCCACCAACAGTGTAAGAGGGTTCCCTTTTCTCCACATCCTCTCCAGAATTTATTGCTTGTAGACTTTTGGATAGCAGCCATTCTGACCGGCAAGAGATGGTACCTCATTGTGGTTTTGATTTGCATTTCTCTGATAATGAGTGATGTTGAGCACCTTTTCATGTGTTTGTTAGCCACCTATATGTCTTCTTTGGAGAAATGTCTGTTTAGTTCTTTGGCCCATTTTTTGATTGGGTCGTTTATTTTTCTGGTATTGAGCTGCAAGAGCTGCTTGTATAATTTTGAGATTAATTTTTTGTCAGTTGCCTCATTTGCTATTATTTTCTCCCATTCTGAAGGCTGTCTTTTCACCTTGCTTATAGTTTCCTTTGTTTTGCAAAAGCTTTTAAGTTTAATTAGGTCCCATTTGTTTATTTTTGCTTGTATTTCCGTCACTCTGGGAGGTGGATCATAGAGGATCTTGCTGTGATTTATGTCAGAGAGTTCTGCCTATGTTTTCTTCTAGGTGTTTTATAGTTTCTGGTCATACATTTAGATCTTTAATCCATTTTGAGTTTATTTTTGTGTATGGTATTAGAAGTGTTCTAGTTTCATTCTTTTACAGGTGGTTGACCAGTTTTCCCAGAACCACTTGTTAAAGAGATTGTCTTTTCTCCATTGTATATTTTTGCCTCCTTTGTCAAAGCTAAGGTGTCCACAAGTGCATGGATTCATCTCTGGGGTTTCTGTTTTGTTACACTGATCTATATTTCTGTCTTTGTGCCAGTACCATACTGTCTTGATGACTGTAGCTTTGTAGTATAGTCTGACTGACTTTTTAAAAATTGGAGTATAGTTGATTTACAATGATGTGTCAGTTTCTGCTGTACAACAAAGTGAATCAGTTGTACATATACATATATCCACTCTTTTTAAATTCTATTTCCATATAGGTCATTAGAGTACTGAAGAGAAGTCCCTGTAATATACAGTAGATTCTTATTAGTTACCTATTTTATATATAGAATTGTGTATATCAGATCAGATCAGTCGCTCAGTCGTGTCTGACTCTTTGCGACCCCATGAATCACAGCACACCAGGCCTCCCTGTCCATCACCAACTCCCGGAGTTTACTAGACTCACGTCCATCGAGTCAGTGATGCCATCCAGCATCTCATCCTCTGTCGTCCCCTTTTCCTCTTGCCCCTAATCCCTCCCAGCATCAGAGTCTTTTCCAATGAGTCAACTCTTTGCGTGAGGTGGCCAAAGTACTGGAGTTTCAGCTTTAGCATCATTCCTTCCAAAGAAATCCCAGGGCTGATCTCCTTCAGAATGGATTGGTTGGATCTCCTTGCAGTCCAAGGGACTCTCAAGAGTCTTCTCCAACACCACAGTCAAAAGCATTAATTCTTCAGCACTCAGCCTTCTTCACAGCCCAACTCTCACATCCATACATGACCACTGGAAAAACCATAGCCTTGACTAGATGAACCTTTGTTGGCAAAGTAATGTCTCTGCTTTTGAATATGCTATCTAGGTTGGTCATAACTTTCCTTCCAAGGAGTAAGCGTCTTTCAATTTCATGGCTGCAGTCACCATCTGCAGTGATTTTGGAGCTCAGAAAAATAAAGTCTGCCACTGTTTCCAGTTTCCCCATCTATTTCCCATGAAGTGATGGGACCGGATGCCGTGATCTTCGTTTTCGGAATGTTGAGCTTGAAGCCAACTTTTTCACTCTCTACTTTCACCTTCATCAAGAGGCTTTTTAGTTCCTCTTCACTTTCTGCCATAAGGGTGGTGTCATCTGCATGTCTGAGGTTATTGATATTTCTCCTGGCAATCTTGATTCCAGCTTGTGTTTCTTCCAGTCCAGCATTTCTCATGATGTACTCTGCATATAAGTTAAATAAACAGGGTGACAATGTACAGCCTTGACGAACTCCTTGTCCTATTTGGAACCAGTCTGTTGTTCCATGTCCAGTTCTAACTGTTGCTTCCTGACCTGCATACAAATTTCTCAAGAGGCAGATCAGGTGGTCTGGTATTCCCATCTCTTTCAGAATTTTCCACAGTTTATTGTGATCCACACAGTCGAAAGCTTTGGCATAGTGAATAAAGCAGAAATAGATGCTTTTCTGGAACTCTCTTGCTTCTTCCATGATCCAGTGGATGTTGGCAGTTTGATCTCTGGTTCCTCTGCCTTTTCTAAAACCAGCTTGAACATCAGGAAGTTCATGGTTCACCTATTGCTGAAGCCTGGCTTGAAGAATTTTGAGCATTACTTTACTAGCGTGTGAGATGAGTGCAATTGTGCGGTAGTTTGAGCATTCTTTGGCATTGCCTTTCTTTGGGATTGGAATGAAAACTGACCTTTTCCAGTCCTGTGGCCACTGCTGAATTTTCCAAATTTGCAGGCATATTGAGTGCAGCACTTTCACAGCATCATCTTTCAGGATTTGGAATAGCTCAACTGGAATTCCATCACCTCCACTAGCTTTGTTCGTAGTGATGCTTTCTAAGGCCCACTTGACTTCACATTCCAGGATGTCTGGCTCTAGGTCAGTGATCACACCATCGTGATTATCTGGGTCGTGAAGCTCTTTTTTTGTACAGTTCTTCTGTGTATTCTTGCCATCTCTTCTTAATATCTTCTGCTTCTGTTAGGTCCATACCATTTCTGTCCTTTATCGAGCTCATCTTTGCATGAAATGTTCCTTTGGTATCTCTGCAAGAGATCCCTAGTCTTTCCCATTCTATTGTTTTCCTCTATTTCTTTGCACTGATTGCTGAAGAAGGCTTTCTTATCTCTTCTTGCTATTCTTTGGAACTCTGCATTCAGATGTTTATATCCTTCCTTTTCTCCTTTGCTTTTCACTTCTCTTCTTTTCACAGCTATTTGTAAGGCCTCCCCAGACAGCCATTTTGCTTTTTTGCATTTCTTTTCCATAGGAATGGTCTTGATCCCTGTCTCCTGTACAATGTCATGAACCTCATTCCATAGTTCATCAGGCACTCTATCTATCAGATCTAGTCCCTTAAATCTATTTCTCACTTCCACTGTATAATCATAAGGGATTTAATTTAGGTCATACCTGAATGGTCTAGTGGTTTTCCCTACTTTCTTCAATTTAAGTCTGAATTTGGCAATGAGGAGTTCATGATCTGAACCACAGTCAGCTCCTGGCCTTTTTTTTGCTGACTGTATAGAGCTTCTACATCTTTGGCTGCAAAGAATATAATCAATCTGGTTTCAATGTCGACCATCTGGTGATGTCCATGTATAGAGTCTTCTCTTGTGTTGTTGGAAGAGGGTGTTTGCTATGAACAGTGTGTTCTCTTGGCAAAGCTCTATTAGCCTTCACCCTGCTTCATTCCGTATTCCAAGGCCAAATTTGCCTGTTACTCCAGGTGTTTCTTGACTTCCAACTTTTGCATTCCAGTCCCCTATAATGAAAAGGACATCTTTTTTGTGTGTTAGTTCTAAAAGGTCTTGGAGGTCTTCATAGAACCGTTCAACTTCAGCTTCTACAGCGTTACTGGTTGGGGCATTGACTTGGATTACTGTGATATTGAATGGTTTGCCTTGGAAACGAACACAGATCATTCTGTTGTTTTTGAGATTGCATCCAAGTACTGCATTTCGGACTCTTTTGTTGACTATGATGGCCATTCCATTTCTTCTGAGGGATTCCTGCCCACAGTAGTAGAATTGTGTATATAAATCTCCCAATTTATCCATCCTCTCACGTTCCCCCTTGGTACCCATAAGTTTGTTTTCTACTTCTGTGACTCTATTATTTCTGTTTTGTAAATAAGTCCATTTGTACCTTGGAGATCCAACCAGTCAATCTTAAAGGAAATCAGTCCTGAATATTCATTGGAAGGACTGATGCTGAAGCTGAAACTCCAGTACTTTGACCACCTGATGCAAAGAACCGACTCTTAGGAAAAGACCCTGATGCTGAGAAAGATTGAAGGCGGGAGGAGAAGGGAAAGACAGAGGATGAGATGGTTGGATGGCATCATTGACGTGATGGACATGAGTTTGAGTAGGCTCTGGGAGTTGGTGATGGATAGGGAAGCCTGGTGTGCTGCAGTCCATGGGGTCACAAAGAGTTGGACACTACTGAGCGACTGAACTGAACTGAACCATTTGTACCATTAAAAAAAATTCCACATATAAGCAATATCATATAATATTTATCTTTTTCTGTCTTACTTCCCTTGTGGTTCAGCAGGTAAAGAATCTGCCTGTAATGCAGGAGACCTGGGTTCAATCCTTGGGTTGGGAAATCCTTGGAGAAGGGAAAGGCTACCCACTCCATTATTCTGGCCTGGAGAATTCCATGAACTGTATAGTCCATGGAGTTGCAAAGAGTCAAACATGACTGAGTGACTTTAACTCACTCAGTAGGACTATCTCTAGTGACCTGACTCCTTTATTCTGCATTTGCACCTTGTTCCTCTCCTTTGGGCCATCTGTATATGTGGCAGGTTTGTCTTTTCTATACTTGTTCAAATTACAAATAACCTTATTGAGAAGGATAAGAGCAGAGTCATTTTTACAGTAAGTTTTAGGATTTTCTCTGGGTTAGCGTGCTGGAGTTCAGTTGTTCTCCCAGATACAGATTCACCCAATTCTAATGTAATTTCCTCTATCTTTCCGTATTTGAGTTGCAAGTATAGCCATCCTTGACTGCCCTTCCCCCAGCTGAGTGGGAAAGGCATTCCTATATGTCTCTTGGGCTTTATGTATCACCCTTAGTCCTGCCTCTTTACTGTCTATGTTCTCATTCCCTGGCTCGAGGGTAAGATTGAGTGTTGCTCATGGTTATATCCCACTGCCTAGCACAAACACTTCATTAAAATATTTATTATTGGATGAGTGAATTAACAATTTTGTTAAGTGTCTAATTGAAATCAAGATATAGATTTCCATGCGCAAGTTCCTAATCTAGTCAGGAAAGCAGGTGAAGTCCATCCCCAGGACCAGTTCTTGTTGGACACATGCAGGCTCCTGGATAATCTACTGTTCTCAGTGGCCAACAGCCAAGTGTTCAGCAATCCTTTCTAGAATTTTGCATCCATGACAGTTTCTGAAAAGCTATGTGGGTATTGCCGACCTGTTACACAATATGCTTGATCCATTTATTTACTCAAGTTGAATAAAGGTTTTCATTTTATCTTTCATTATCAGGCATATAAATTTCAAGGTGATTCATATCATGGTAAAGTTCAGAGACAGTCTTTTAACTGGGTGGCTGCTTTCAAACTGGGCCATGTTACCTCCGCCTGAAAGAACTGGTTAGCTTCTTTCTTCCTGGATCAATGCAGGACTATTTGTACAAGGAAGACTGGGGAGACTCCCAGGATTCTAGGTCATTAGGTGGAGGTTTTCCTGGGGCAGTGCCCTGCAGGTCACTTCTTGGGGTTGACAGTACATGGCTTGGAGTTGATGAACCCCCTAGCTCCTTCCCAGGCTCCTCACCCACCAACACCACCTCCCAACCAGCCAACAAAACAGAGATGGGAGGATCCAATCAGTAACTAAATTCAGTGGGATTCTTTTCCCAAATACTACTCACATCCAAGGATGTGCTGGTAAATGTTTAACAAACCTTTGGAGAAAATCCTTCAAGTTGTAATATTTGCCAGTTTCCATGGTGTAAATCTTCCCCCTATTGCCAATTTCAAGTTACTAGACTCTAAATATGGAGTTGGGAAGAGATGTGCCCAAGCTTGTACAATCTGGCTCCAGCATACCACTGCACACTCCTCCACTTTTCCAACCCCAACTCCATGGCACCAGATCAGAATTCCATGTCATCCACAGATGTGGAGGACAAACTTATGGATACTAAGGGCATTATGGAGGGTGAGATAAACTGGGAGATTGGGATTGATGTTCCCAGCTGGCTCAGATGATAAAGAATCTGCCTGCAATTCAGGATACCCGGGTTCAATCCCTGGGTGGGGAAGATTCCCTGGAGAAGGGAGTGACAACCCACTCCAGTATTCTTGCCTGGAGAATCCCATGGACAGGGAGCCTGTTGGGCTACAGCCTATGGGGTCACCAAGAGTCAGATACAGCTTAGTGACTAAACAATATACATGTCAACAACAAATGAGAACCTGTTACATAGCACAGGGATCTCTGCTCAATGCTCTGTGGTGACCTAAATGGGAAAGAAATCCAAAAAAAGAGGGATATATGTATACACATAGTTGATTCACTTTGCTGTACTGCAGCAACTAACACAGTATTGTAAAGCAACTCATTTCAGTTCAGTTCAGTTCAGTCGCTCAGTCGTGTCTGACTCTTTGCTACTCCATGAATCGCAGCACACCAGGCCTCCCTGTCCATCACCAACTTCCAGAGTTCACCCAGACTCACGTCCATCAACTCAGTGATGCCATCCAGCCATCTCATCCTCTGTCGTTCCCTTCTTCTCCTGCCCCTAATCCCTCCCAGCATCAGAGTCTTTTCCAATGAGTCAACTCTTCGCATGAGTTGGCCAAAGTACTGGAGTTTCAGCTTTAGCATCATTCCTTCCAAAGAAATCCCAGGGCTGATCTCCTTCAGAATGGACTGGTTGGATCTCCTTGCAGTCCAAGGGACTCTCAAGAGTCTTCTCCAACACCACAGTTCAAAAGCATCAATTCTTCGGCACTCAGCTTTCTTCACAGTCCAACTCTCACACCCATACATGACCACTGGAAAAACCATAGCCTTGACTAGACCGACTTTTGTTGGCAAAGTAATGTCTCTGCTTTTGAATATGCTATCTAGGTTGGTCATAACTTTCCTTCCAAGGAGTAAGCGTCTTTTAACTTCATGGCTGCAGTCACCATCTGCAGTGATTTTGGAGCCCAGAAAAATAAAGTCTGACACTGTTTCCCCATCTATTTCCCTTGAAGTGATGGGACCAGATGCCATGATCTTCGTTTTCTGAATGTTGAGCTTTAAGCCAACTTTTTCAGTCTCCTCTTTCACCTTTATCAAGAGGCTTTTTAGTTCCTCTTCCGTTTCTGCCATAAGGGTGGTGTCATCTGCATTTCTGAGGTTATTGATATTTCTCCCGGCAATCTTGCTTCCAGCTTGTGCTTCTTCCAGCCCAGCGATTCTCATGATGTGCTCTGCATATAAGTTAAATAAACAGGGTGACAATATACAGCCTTGACATACTCCTTTTCCTATTTGGAACCAGTCTGTTGTTCCATGTCCAGTTCTAACTGTTGCTTCCTGACCTGCATATAGGTTTCTCAAGAGGCAGGTCAGGTGGTCTGGTATTCCCATCTTTTTCAGAATTTTCCACAGTTTATTGTGATCCACACAGTCAAAGGCTTTGGCATAGTCAATAAAGCAGAAATAGATGTTTTTCTGGAACTCTCTTGCCTTTTCCATGATCCAGTGGATGTTGGCAGTTTGATCTCTGGTTCCTCTGCCTTTTCTAAAACTGCTTGAACATCTGGAAGTTCACGGTTCACGTATTGCTGACGCCTGGCTTGGAGAATTTTGAGCATTACTTTACTAGCATGTGAGATGAGTGCCAAAAAAAATTAATTTAAAAAATAATTTCAGTAAGAACATTAAGGAAAGAATATCATGTCATTCAAAGCCCCAGGATTTGCCCCTGCTGACAGTTCCAGCTTCATGGACCCTATTCCTGGAAGATTTCCCTGGCACCTTTTTGCTCCTGTTGTCATTTAGGTGACCTGTAATGCCCTATGACACTCAGCTGTCGCATCAAGCTGCTATGGTGTGTTTCATGTCAGTCTTTCTCACTGGGTTATGAACTTCTTGAGCGCAGCAATGGATGCTTATGACAAAGGACAGTATTTATTGAGCTGAGGACTATGCTGCATACCTTTATATGCATTATCTCATTTAATCCTCAGATTCCCTGAGGTAAATTCTCTTATTATCTGTATTCTATTCTATTTTTTTTTTTTTTTTTTGAGAGTCCTTTGGACTGCAAGGAAATCAAACCAGTCAATCCTAAAGGAAATCAACCTTGAATATTCATTGGAAGGACTGGTGCTGGAGCTGAAGCTCTAATACTTTGGCCACCTGGTACCAAGAGCCAATTCACTGGTAAAGACCCTGATGCTTGGAAAGACTGAAGGCGAAAGGGGTGGCTCAAGCGACTGAGCACACATCCTTAAGCAAATGAATGTCTCGTTTCTCTTCCTATCCTCCATCTTTTCCTCCCTCCTCCTCCTCCTCCTTCTTTGGCATATCCACGAACATTTATGATATGATTCCTCATGAGCACTGGTACATCAAAGGGAAGCTCTACGCTTAAGTTCAAAGGGCAATCAATGTGGGGGTTGCGGGAGGTGGGAACACTGGTTGCTATTTAGAGTCTTTAAAAAACCTAAAGGGACTTCCCAGGTGGTCCAGTGGTTAAGACTCTGTGCTCCCAGTGCAGGGGGCCCAGGTTTGATCCCTGGTTCTATCCCTGGTCAGGGAACTGGATCCCAAATGATGAAACTAAGACCTGGGGCTGCCCCCCAAAATAAAAAAATTTTAAAAATCATAGAATTGTCCTAACAGACAAATTTTTTCATCTTACCTGTTGTCTGAATAGTCTGGGCAGCACTGTTTTGGGACAAAGGGTGAAAAAGTAGTTAAAAAGGAACAGGGGGGCATCTGGGTTTGAGGGAGTTATATTGGAAGGGGGTCATTTGGGTAGAAACAAGAAGGGTCCTTACGCAGGACTGGTCCCTTACACAGGGAAACATAAAGGGAGGTCCTTGCTGTATGCACCCTGTTCATAACTTCAGGGAAGCCCTGTGTTCCCGAAGGCACATGCATGCCTATGACTGAGTCTTGTGGATGCAACTTAGATCTATCTGTGGTATCCCTGGTGGATTGAGGTTTTTTCCCTTGTCTGCCCAAGGCCAGGGGCAACAGGACAGGTGAGCTTCCTGCAGCTGTCACTGTGCCTGGAAGTGGGGCAGAGAGTTAGGGTGAAGAAGGACCTTGCTTCCTTAGAGCAATGAAGGCAGTGGGTCTCTGGGACTCCTGGAGGCCTGGGCAGTTTCTGCTTTTGTGAGCAGAATGGTGACAGCCTTTCCGGGCCACAGAGAGAAACCTAGAAAAGGGTGGCATCAAGGTTTGAACCTGAGCCTTCCTGACAGTGGGTGGAATGCTCAAGAACACACACTTTGCAGGTTTGGGTGTTATAGACCAGCCTTGAAGACATTTAGAGCAAAGTGATTATTTTTAAAAGCACATGATTTCTTTTAAGAGCCATTTGAGTGTCACCCTGTGTGTGTAAACAATTTTATCTGACACTACGGATTTATATTGTGGAATAATTTCCTTTGGGTCTGGAAAGCACAGCTGTGGTTTTGGAGTCCTAGAGAAAGCCAGCTAGCCTGGGGTTCATCTCTCCTGGCTCAGTAAGGAATTTGGACAAGTCACATAGGCAGGTCCTAGATGCCATGGACCATCTCTTAGTTCTACCTGGGGATGGAGGTTGGGGAGGGTGGGTGATGTAATGCAAGCAACACAAAGGTCAGGTCTGAGAATCTATGGGCCACCTCCTACTTCTACGTGGGGAGTTGTGTGTATGTGTTTGGGGGGTGTGGGGTGTGCTGTATAAAGCAGATGGGACTCCAGCAGGGGCTTCAGTGGGAAACTAAACAGATCTTTTCCTCCGTCTGCTTCTCTTAGCAATTGTCTTGACCAAAGCCCAGTTGAAAGCAAGTTGCTTTCCCTCAGTTGGCTGGCATTGTTGGGGAGGAGCAGGAACACAGGCTGGGGTGGTAGTGATGGGGGCGGGAGTGGGAACACTTCCAGGAATCAGGGCAGGCCTGTCGGCTTCCCTGCAGGTCATTTACAGCTGTGTGACCCCGGGCGAGCTCGTTAACCTGTGTGATCACGTTGCCTTCTCTGTACACTGGAAATAATGCTAATTGCCCACCCCCTAGGGCTGTTAAGAGGACTGGTGAGGTCGGGCAAAGTGCTTCTCCTTTCCAGAGTAAGAACTCCAAAGTCCCTCTGAAAGTCACTGGACAGCTCCGACAGGCTTCAAGCTGATTTCCCTTCTTCTGTTCTTGTCCTGGATAGTTCTTTCCTGCAAAGCAACTATAGTGACCTTTTATAAATGTAGAGCGAGACTTCCCTGGTGGTCCAGTGGTTAAGACTCTACTGTGCAATGCAGGGAATGCGGGTTCGATCCCTGGTCCGGGAAGATCCCACAAGCCACAGAGCAACCAAGCCCACGGGGCAACTACTGAGCCCTTGAGGGGCAACTAGAGAGTCCATGGGCTGCAAGGAAAGATCCCACAATGACACAATGAAGATCTCGTGTGCTGCAACTAAGACCAAATGCAGCCAAACAAATAAATAAACAAAAAACTGTAAAGCATATCATTTCAGTTTCCAAAGGCTTCTCATTGCTTTGAGCACCTTCCCTTCCTCCTCCCCTGTGCTCCTGTGCTCTGGCCACACTAGAATGGTTTGTTTCTCTGACAAGCCATCTCAGTCCAGCCCCTGGGCTCTTGCAGGGCTGTTCCCTCTCCCTAGCATGCTCTGCCCTCAATCTGTGCACGGCTGGCGCCTTCCTGAGAAAAGCCTCCAGGTTGAATGGAGCTCCTTCCCCAACCACCTATCACACCACTCTATTTTATTTTCATCACCACCCAAAAAATCCTGTTTATTTATTGTTTCTCATATGTCATGTACCTCCTCCCCCACTGTTGCTCTCTTCCCCTCCATTTGAATCCAAGCCTCCTGCGTGGATCTTGTTAATTTTTCTCAAGGCTGTGTTCTCAGAACCTTATACAATGCTAGGCGCATAGTAGATGCTTAGCAAGTACTGGTTGAATCAACGAGAGAAGGAATGAGTCTCTTCTCATCGCCATCTTATCCTTTCTCCAAGTCTAGCTCAAGACAAAGCCCCACTACGAGGTCATTTCTGACCATCTCGACCTTTAGGGGTGTCTTCCGTCCATCTCCCTCTGAGTTCATGTCATTGAATGGAGCTGGTGATCTCTTTTGTCTCTTCCCTTTCCAGCTGCCTCTCATCTGCCTGTCTCAGCACCCATCAATTTTTCCCATTTGTGAGGTGCTTAAGATTTTTAAAATTTTGTTTTAATGCCATTGGGTGAATTAGCAAGCCCAAAGCTGAAGATTAAATGGCCCTCCTACAACTCATATAACCAGTCCAGTGATCTAGTACTGAGGTACCTTACCCCTAGGAGGAATTCAAGGCACTGGATTACATGAGGGATACGGGTGTGTGGGATAGACAGCTGAAATAGTGCATATTGAATTATACCCGGGAAATGTCCACAACCTAGGTTATGACCAACCTAGACAGTATATTAAAAAGCAGAGACATTACTTTGTCAACAAAGGTCCATCTAGTCAAGGCTATGGTTTTTCCAGTGGTCCTGTATGGATGTGAGAGTTGGACTGTGAAGAGGGCTGAGCGCCAAAGAATTGATGCTTTTGAACTGTGGTGTTGGAGAAGACTCTTGAGAGTCCCTTGGACTGCAAGGAGATCCAACCAGTCCATCCTAAAAGACACCAGTCCTGGGTGTTCATTGGAAGGACTGATGTTGAAGCTGAAACTCCAATACTTTGGCTACTTGATGTGAAGAGCTGACTCGTTGGAAAAGACCCTGATGCTGGGAAAGATTGAGGGCAGGAGGAGAAGGGCATGACAGAGGATGAGATGGTTGGATGGCATCACCGACTCAATGGACATGAGTTTGAGTAAACTCTGGGAGTTGGTGATGGACAGGGAGGCCTGATGTGCTGCGGTTCATGGGGTCACAAAGAGCTGGACACGACTGAGAGACTGAACTGAACTTCTTTCTTTATGTTCCAGAATTGTGAAAATGGCAGGCAGAGGAATGATCATGTTTTAGAACATAACTCATGATGCCACTGGGACTTTTATCTTTTATGCAAGTATAGAGTGGTAGTCATGAGTGGAAAATTTCTCTATTTACTCCAGGGCTTTTGGTCAGTTTAGGTTTTATGTTTTTATCTATTTTAGTAATTTATTTCTCACTTGTTTTAGAAAATCATTTTATTCAAAATTGTGCAAAGTGAAAAATAATTTTCCAAAGTGTGTAATAGGAATTAAAAAAATGATAAATCACTCTAAATCCTACCATGTACCTACTGTCAATGGTGGTAGAATATTATTTCATCTTCTCTATGAATATCTATAGATGGATGGATAACTAGATAGATGGTAGAAATAATTTTGTAAGAAATGGACCTTAGCTCACATGTACTATTTAAATAAAATATTGATATTAAATATAAATATTAACTTTTGTTGAATTTAATAAGATAAAAAGAACTTGAAGGGAAACTGAAGGAATTATAGAATTTAAATGATTGTTTATATACTATTAGAGATAGTTCTAAATGATTCTCCCAAGATTAAGAAAGGGGATTTAAAAGTCACTACAAAGCTGAAACAGTTAGTTCTTTACTCAGTGGTTGAGATTTAGTGTGATGAAGATGAACTCTGAGATATGAATAATAGAGGGATTGATATCACATCTCTTCCCATTTTCCCTCTCCCTATCTTGTAAATTTTGTTGCTGATGTTTTTTCCTTTTTAAGGGTTTATTACTTTTACATTTTGATTTGTAACCACATTTCCCTCAGCTATTCAGTTTAAGTCCTGTATTCACTGTTCATCATTGTTTTCCCCCTTCAATTTCTATATTTCTGAGTTCTTTCTTCTGAATTATTTTTGCTTGGTGGAATTTCACTGTCAAGGAGTTATTTTCAAGAGGAAGTCATGGGGGCTTTATACTCTAAACTTTTAAATTTTGGAATTGTCTGTCTATTGCATTTATGTTTGAAAACAAATTGGGTAGGTAAAGATTTTGCAACCTACTTTCTCTTGAAATGTTATAGAATTTATTAAATGACTGCATAGTATTTCATTAAATGAATGTCAATTAATGGTCATCTATTCTCAATTTTCTATTATTATAGCAAGTATATTATCATAAGTATATTAAGTGAAATTTCGGGATCAGAGTATATATGAACAGTCAGTTTTTTTGAAACATCTGCTAGCTCTTTTTAGATAGATTATTTAATATGTATTCCTGTCAGCAGTGCATAAGAGGGTCATCTTATTTCTATCATCATTAACAGTGGATTTTATTAATTCCTTGAATATATGCCAATTTTGTAAGAAAAATTTCTTATATTTTAAATTGTTTCTTAGTAAAGTTTACTATATTTTATGCAGTTATTAACCAATTTGATTTTTCATTTTATGAACTGCCTCTTTAAGTCTTTTACTATTTTTTATTGAAGTGTAGCTGTTACTTTACTGATTTGAAAGAATGTTTTGGGTATTATGGATAATTACTTTTTCATGTATATTGAAAATATTCCTTCACTTTGTTTATAACTTTCTTCGTGGATTAAAATGCTTATTATCTTCAATGGATACTAAAACTATTAGATAAAAATTTAATGAGGAACAGAATATTTGCATAATTTCAAAGTATTTTGCCACAAATTACAAAAAGAATAGTAGTAAATTTATAGTGGAGAAAGTTGTCAGGTAGTACCTTAACCAAGGGGTGAAAATTAGTATCAATAATAATGAGATATTATGGTCCTCCTAATATAAGGCACTAAGAGATACATAATATCATTTATGTAATACTCTTGCCAAACACACAAAATTTGAACTTAACCTTGAGAAAACATGAGGCAAACTAAAATTGGAGCACCTTCTATAAAATAATTAGCCTATACCCTTCAAAAATATCTATAGAGGCATGGAAACTAAATGTATTGTGTTCCACTGGATTTAATTATGTACCAGAAAAAAATGCTATTAATGACATTTATTAAGACAATTGGCAAAATTTGAATGTGGAATATAGATTGTATAATAAAACGGTATAAATAGTAAGTTTTCTGATTTTGATAATTGAATTGTGGTTGTGAAGATAATGGTTATACTGAGGAAGATATACTGAAGTAGTCAGGGATGAAGGCACCTGTACTCAAGTGATTCAAAATGATATGTATAGGTGGGTGTGTATCTGTGTGTGTGTGTGTGTGTGTGAGAGAGAGAGAGAGAGAGAGAGAGAGAGAGAGAATAATGAAAATGCAGCACAGTGTTAATAATTGATGAATGTGAGTGAAGGTTATGTGTGACTTTCTTTGTATTCCTGTAGTTTCTCTTTAGGTTAGAAATTATTTCAAAATAAACCATTAAAAATTCTTCCCTGCACAAAAAATGTATATATAATGAAATTTTATCAAGGCTTTTTAAAAAAAATAATTTTTGACTTTTGTGCCATGCTTGAAAAAAACCTTCTTTATCTCAAGATTGTTAGCATAGTCACTGATGTTTTCTTTCTATGGTTTTATTTATTTATGTTGAAATTTTTGATCTATCTGGAATTTTGTTGTGGGAACAAGCAAATAATCCAGGTTTTTTTCTCCCAAATGTATAACCAATTTTCCCCACAACATATATTGAATAATTAATCTTTCCTCACTGGTCTCAAAAGATATGCTTATCATGTACCTATATGTGTGTGTATATATATATATGTAAATATATATTATGAGGCTTCCCAGGTTGTTCTAGTGGTAAGGAACCCTCCTGCCAATGCAGGAGACTTAAGAGACACAGGTTTGATCCCTGGGTCGGGAAGATCCCCTGGAGGAGGGCATGACAACCCACTCCAGTATTTTTGCCTGAAGAATCCCAAGGACAGAGAAACCTAGCAGGCTACAGTCCCTAGGGTCACAAAGAGTCAGACATAACTGAAGCAACTTAGCATACACACAATATATATATTTAGTCCATCAGTCCAGTTCAGACGCTCATTCATGTCCGACTCTTTGCAACCCCATGAATCACAGCACTCCAGGCCTCCCTGTCTATCACCAACTCCCAAAGTTCACTCAAACTCATGTGCATCGAGTTGGTGATACCATCCAGCCATCTCATCCTCTGTCATCCCCTTCTCCTCCTGCCCCCAATCCCTCCCAGCATCAGGGTCTTTTCCAATGAGTCAACTCTTTGCAGAGGTGGCCAAAGCATTGGAGTTTCAGCCTCAGCATCAGTCCTTCCACTGAACACCAAGGACTGGTCTCTTTTAGGATGGACTGATTCGATATCCTTGCAGTCCAAGGGACTCTCAAGAGTCTTCTCCAACACCACAGTTCAAAAGCATCAATTCTTTGGTGTTCAGCTTTCTTCACAGTCCAACTCTCACATCCATACGTGACTACTGGAAAAACCATAGCCTTGACTAGATGGACCTTTGTTGGCAAAGTAATGTCTCTGCTTTTTAATGTGCTGTCTCAGATCAGATCAGTTGCTCAGTCATGTCCGACTCTTTGCAACCCCATCAATAGCAGCACGCCAGGCCTCCCTGTCCATCACCAACTTCCGGAGTTCACTCAGACTCATGTCCATTGAGTCAATGATGCCATTCAGCCACCTCATACTCTGTCGTCCCCTTCTCCTCCTGCCCCCAATCCCTCCCAGCATCAGAGTCTTTTCCAATGAGTCAACTCTTCGCATGAGGTGGCCAAAGTACTGGAGTTTCAGCTTTAGCATCATTCTTTCCAAAGAAATCCCAGGGCTGATCTCCTTTAGAATGGACTGGTTGGATCTCCTTGCAGTCCAAGGGACTCTCAAGAGTCTTCTCCAACACCACAGTTCAGAAGCATCAATTCTCTGGCGCTCAGCCTTCTTCACAGTCCAACTCTCACATCCATACATGACCACAGGAGAAACCATAGCCTTGACTAGACGGACCTTTGTTGGCAAAGTAATGTCTCTGCTTTTGATTATGCTATCTAGGTTGGTCATAACTTTCCTTCCAAGGAGTAAGCGTCTTTTAATTTCATGGCTGCAGTCACCATCTGCAGTGATTTTGGAGCCCAGAAAAATAAAATCTGACACTGTTTCCACTGTTTCCCCATCTATTTGCCATGAAGTGATGGGACCAGATGCCATGATCTTTGTTTTCTGTATGTTGAGCTTTAAGCCAACTTTTTCACTCTCCTCTTTCACCTTTTTCAAGAGGCTTTTTAGTTTCTCTTCACTTTCTGCCATAAGGGTGGTGTCATCTGCATATCTGAGGTTATTGATATTTCTCCCGGCAATCTTGATTCCAGCCTGTGCTTCTTCCAACCCAGCGTTTCTCATGATGTACTCTGCATATAAGTTAAATAAGCAGAGTGACAATATACAGCCTTGACATACTCCTTTTCCTGTTTGGAACCAGTCTGCTGTTTCATGTCCAGTTCTAGCTATTGCTTCCTCGCATGCATATAGGTTTCTCAAGAGGCAGGTCAGGTGGTCTGGTATTCCCATCTCTTTCAGAGCTTTCCACAGTTGATTGTGATCCACAGTCAAAGGCTTTGGCGTAGTCAATAAAGCAGAAATAGATGTTTCTCTGGAACTCTCTTGCTTTTTTGATGATCCAGTAGATGTTGGCAATTTGATCTCTGGGTCCTCTGCCTTTTCTAAAACCACCTTGAACATCTGGAAGTTCACAGTTCATGTATTGCTGAAGCCTGGCTTGGAGAATTTTGAGCATTACTTTACTAGCGTGTGAGATGAGTGCAATTGTGCGGTAGTTTGAGCATTCTTTGTCATTGCCTTTCTTTGGGATTGGGCTTCCCTGGTGGCTCAGACAGTAAAGCATCTGGGTGCAGTGCAGGAGACCCAGGTTCAATCCCTGGGATAGGAAGATCCCCTGGAGAAGGAAATGGCAACCTACTCTGGTACTCTTGCCTGGAAAATTCCATGGACTGAGGAGTCTGGTGGGCTATAGTCCATGAGGTCACAAAGAGTCAGACATGACTGAGTGGCTTCATTTTCACTTTCTTTGGGATTGGAATGAAAACTGACCTTTTCCAGTCCTGTGGCCACTGCTGAGTTTTCCAAAGTTGCTGGCATATTGAGTGCAGCACTTTCACAGCATTGTCTTTCAGGATTTGAAATAGCTCAACTGGAATTCCATCACCTCCACTAGCTTTGTTCGTAGTGATGCTTTCTAAGGCCCACTTGACTTCACATTCCAGGATGTCTGGCTCTAGGTGAGTGATCACACAATCATGATTATCTGGGTCATGAAGCTCTTTTTTGTACAGTTCTGTGTATTCTTGCCACCTCTTCTTGATATCTTCTGCTTCTTATAGGTCCATACCATTTCTGTCCTTTATGGAGCCCATCTTTGCATGAAATGTTCCCTTGGTATCTCTAATTTTCTTGAAGAGATCTCTAGTCTTTCCCATTCTGTTGTTTTCCTCTAATTCTTTGCACTGATTGCTGAGGAAGGCTTTCTTATCTCTCCTTGCTATTCTTTGGGACTCTGCATTCAAATGGGAATGTCTTTCCTTTTCTGCTTTGCTTTTCACTTCTTTTCTTTTCACAGCTATTTGTAAGCCCACCTCAGACAGCCATTTTGCTTTTTTGCATTTCTTTTCCATGGGGATGGTCTTTTTCCCTGGGTGGTCTTTATCCCTGTTTCCTGTACAATGTCACGAACCTCCATCCATAGTTCATCAGGCACTCTGTCTATCAAATTTAGTCCATACATATGTAATATTTCTTGATATATCCTGGACTCATGTGTGTTCCTTTGATGTGTTCATCTGTGTATTTCTCAGTAATTATTTCCACCCCCCTCCATAATTTTTCTGGTCAGTTTTATGTATTTACTTTTCCAGATGATTTTCAGAACAATTTCCTTGGGGATTATTTGACTTCAGATAACATACAAATCAATTCAAAAGGGTTTACTGCATGCATATAAGACTTTGTAATGTGATTAGAATAAAAGAGGAACAACCAGCCTCACTCAAATCATGAAGGACCTGGGTGAAGGATCTGGTAAAGAACCTGACAGAAATATTGAGACTATCACTCTAGTCCTCTGCCAAAGCTATTATGTGACTTAATCTTACCCACCAGCTTTAAAGTTTAGTAGTTCAAATTTTAGGCGAAATAATTGAATTGGTCACTGTCCTACCAATGATTCTTTTTCTCTGATTCAGTTACTTGTAAGGGTAGCTCAAGACTTTTAATAAGGGGAAATGTCTTAGAAAATGACTGTGGGTTTGGCAGACATCCTAAATAATGTCTAGTAAAAGCTCTTTGATAATGATTATTTTAGTCTAAGAATAATGACAGCCTTTCCATTTATCAAATTTCTTTTTATGATGCTTCATAGAGTTTCTTAGCTTTTTAAAAAAAAATATATTGTCCCCAAATACATGTTTAGATATTTTAGGCTTTTCATTATTTTGAATGAGATCTTCTTTTCCCCCCATTATATTTATTTGAATGATTGACTGATCATTTTTTGTATATACAAAAGTAATTAGTCTTTGTAGTTAATTTTTAACTGTCTACTTTATTGACTTTTCTGATCATTTCCTTGTGTTGTTAGTTGTTTCTCTTGAATTATCTAGGTATATAGTCATGTTATCTGCAAAGAAAGATTGTTTTGTCTTCTTTATAACGTATTTTATATTCTTAAATATTCTGGTATCTTTATAATGATCAGAAAGAAATCAATTAGCTCATTTTCATTTTGTAAATCCAGAAAAAGGACAGGGCTGTTGTGTTATATTTGGGAAGTCTAACAAAAACACAAGGCCAGATATTGAACTTCTTGATGACTTAACTGGAAGTAATCTGACCAGCCAACAAACCAATCATCAGTCCATCCATCCATCCATCCGTCCATCCATCCAGCTAGCCAGCCAGCCAATAAATCTTTTCTTTTTTTAATACCATAGATACTTGTAGATACAATAAGAAAGACACAGTCCCTGAAGTCAGAGAATTTAGATATAGCAACAAACACAAAAGCAAGTGATTAAAATAGTACATAAGGCAAAATACATGGTGTTAATGAAAGCGCATAGAAACGGGCACCTAAGCAACCTTGGGTGGTCAAGGAAGGCTACTGGAAGAGGGTAACATCTAGAAAGATTTCTGAAGGAGATATTTGCATGGAAGGAAGACTGCATTCTCAATAAATTCATTATGCCATTTAGTTGCTTTGAAATTTTAGTGATCAACCATTCTGAAATCTTCATGAATCTCTAGATTTTTCAATTTGCCTTTGCAGCTCAAGGTGCCAATGGTACTCTGGGGAACCCCACCCTGGATACAAGTCTACTGGAGGAGTTCCTGGGCAATGATTTCGATTTGGGAGCCTTGTAAGTAATAAGAGCACTGCTCTCCATTTGGTGTTTAAAAAATTATGAAATAATTAAATGAACTGGGAAGTGCTTCTTCCTTTTCTGTTTTCCAGAAGAGCTTGATACTAAGTAGAGTTGGTCTTATTTCTTCTATTAATATAAACCTTCTGCAAATTTCATCAGTGAAGCTAACTAAGTCTGGAGGTTTTTGGTTTGTTTTGCCTTTTTTTTTTTTCTTTTAATAGGAAGGTCCTCCCTTCCAATTCTGTATCTTTAATAGACATGGGGCTATTCAAGTTATCAATTATTAATTATCAGCTTAAGCAGTTTATGTCTTTCAATGGCTTTGTAAATTTCACTTATCACCTATTGAATTTACTGGCATAAAATTGTTCATCACATTTCCTTATTATACTTTTAATGTCTGTAGAATCTATAGTGAACAACAAGTGTTGTCATTGATATCATGTCATTGATATTCATGTCTTTTTTTCTTGATAATTTATTAAGAGGTTTATCAGTTTTCTTAAGCTTTTAAAGAACCGGCTTTTGGTTAAAATTATATTCTTAATTGTTTTTCTGTTTTCTATGTCATTGATTTCTGCTCTTATTTTCTAATATTTATATAGCCATACCCATTTTCTTTTAAAACAACTTATAAGCAATAAAATTCAATTGTTGTCTCGTGTATGGTTTTGTGAGTTTTGAGAAATTCACAGAGTTGTGTAACTATTGCCATGGTTACCACACACAACCATTCTATCACCCAATACATTTCCCCTACATTTCCACTTTGTGCGCATACCCATCATACTCCCTTAACCACTGGTGAACACTGATCTTTCTTTTTCTATCCCAGTAGTTTTGCTTTTTCCAGGATGTCATATAAGTGAGGCCCTATGGTATATAATACTATGAGTCTGACTTCTTTCACTAGGCATAATGTCTTTTTTTTTCATTCTTCTTTTTGCTATTGTTGTTCATTCTTTTTTATTGCTGAGATAAGCTCTGTTGTAACAGTTTATTTGTCCAGTTACTCATTCAAGGATATTTTGATTATTTCCAGTTTTGACAGTTATGAATAGCTCTTATAAATATTCATGCATAGGTATTTGTGTGATCAAGAGTTTTAATTTCTCTAGGGTAACACTTTGGATAAAGTCTGCTGGACCATGTTATAAGTGCAAGCTTAACTTTATAAAGTTGCATTACCACTAGCAATATATGAGATAGCCAAATTTTTCTCTTCATCACCAGTTCTTGGAATTATTGGTTTTTAAAAAACGTTATTATAGCCATTCTAATAGGTTTAGCATGGTATCCCGGTTTGTTTTAATTGGCATTTTCCTATCAACAACTGATGTTGAGCCTTATTTCATGTGATTGTTTACCTTTCATATATTTTCTTTGTTCAAGTGTTTGTTCAAATATTTTGCCCATTTAAAAAACTAAATTTTTCATATTTTGTAGTTTAGAGAATTCTTTAAATATTCTGGATATTAGAGCTGTGTTGGATATGAGATTATGAATACTTTCTCCATGCCTGTAACCTGTGTTTTCATCCTCTTCACAATGAATTTCCCAGAGCAGAATTTTTAAATTTTGATGATGTCCAATAGACCAAATTTTTCTTTTGTGTTTTGTGTTTTATATCTAAGAAATATAGATATTGCCTAACAAGTTGTCAAAGATTTTCTTCTGTTTTTTTCTAAAAGTTTTAGTTTTATATTTAGGTCTGTGATCCATGTTGAATTAATTTTCGTATGAGTTTTGAGATACAAGTTGAGATTAATTTCTTTGTGTATAGATGTCTAGTTGCTTTATGAATTCCTTGTTGAGTAATTTTTTCTACTGAATTTTCTTTATGCTGTTGTAAAAAAATTAGTTGACCATGTTTGTGTGGATCTATATCTAGACTCTTTGTTCTGATCCATTGATCTGTGTATCTATTATTTTGCAAGTACCACATTATCTTGATTACTGTAATCATAAGTCTTAAAACCATATAGTGTAAGTTCTCCAAATTTGTCTTCTTTTTCAAAAATGCTTTGATAATTCTAGTTCCTTTGAGCTCACATAAATATTAAAATCAGCTTGTTTATATCTATACAATCTTATTGAGATATAGACTGCTGCTGCTGCTGCTAAGTTGCTTCAGTCGTGTCCGACTCTGTGCGACCCTATAGACAGGCTCTTACCAGGCTCCCCCATCCCTGGGATTCTCCAGGCAAGAACACTGGGGTGGGTTGCCATTTCCTTCTCTAATGCATGAAAGTAAAAAGTGAAAGTGAAGTCGCTCAGTCGTGTCCGACTCTTAGCGACCTCATGGACAGCAGCCTACCAGGCTCCTCCATCCATGGGATTTTCTAGGCAAGAGTACTGGAGTGGGGTGCCATTGCCTTCTCTGAGGTGTAGACTAGGATTGTATTAAGTCTAGAGATCCATCTGGGGAAAATCAACATTTTAAGGGCTTCCCAGGTGGTACAGTGGTAAAGAACCTGCCTGCCAATGCAGGAGAGGCAGGTTCGATCCCTGGGTCAGAAATATCCCCTGGAGAGGGGAATGAGAACCCACTCCAGTATTCTTGTCTGGCAAATCCCATGGACAGAAGAACCCAGGTGGGCTACAGTCCATGGGGTCTCAAAAGAGACATGACTTAGCAACTGAGCATGCATGTACGACATCTTAAGAAAATTGAGTCTTCCAAGCCATGAACATAATTGTTGGTTAGTCACTAAGTCGAGTCTGACTCTTTTGAGACCCCATGGATTGTAGCCCACCTGGGTTTTTCTGTCCATGGGATTTGCCAGACAAGAATACTGGAGTGGGTTGCCATTTCCTTCTCCAAAAGATCTTCCCAACCCAGGGACTGAACCTGCATCTCCTGCCTTGGCAGGCAAATTCTTTACTGCCGAGCCTCCAGGGAAGCCCTATGAACATATTATACCTCTCCATTTATTTAGGCTTTTGTTGCTTTCTTTCATCAGTGTTTATAGTTTTAGCATACAAATCTTGTATGTTTTGTTTAGATCTACACCCAAGTGTTTCATGTTTTTCTTTCAGTTATTGTAAATAATAATGATTCTAAATTTTTTTTTCAAATTTTAGGTTCCAGTTATTCATTGCCATCATATAGAACTATTTTTGTTTTTTATAGAGTGGGCTTGGGTCCTACAATCTTAATGAAGCCATTAATTAGTTTAAGAATTCCTCCATTGTGTTTGTTTTCAGTTTCACTAATTTCTATCCTTATTATTTTCTTCTGCTTGTTTTGGGCTTAGTCTGCTCCTCGCTGTTTAGTTTCTCAAGTTGGAAGCTTAGTTCTTGACTGGAGGCCATTCTTTGTTTTCTAATTTAATCATTCAATGCTTTAGCTGCCTTCCTCAGTTTTTGATATGCTATTCTTTGATTTTCTTTCAGCTCAAAATATTTCCTATTTTTTCTTGAGACATCCTCTTTAACTCATGAGTTGCTGGAATTGGTTTATTTAATTTCTAAATATTTTGGAATTTTCCTGTCACTGATTCATTGTTTAATTCCCTTATGGACAGAGAACACACCCTATAATTCTAATTATTTTAAATTTGTTAAGATTTGCCTTATGATCCAGGACGTGATCTGTCTTGTGAATGTTCCCCGTGCACTTTGTCCATTCACTGTTGTTGGGTCAAGTATTCAAGCTGGTTAACATTGTTGTCCAAGTCTTCCATAGCCTTCCTGATTTTTCTCTACTTTTATCTGTTACTGTAAGAGAAATGCCAAAGTCCTCAAGAATGATTGTGGATTTAGAGTTCTCAGTTCTTTTTTCCCTAGTACTGTCTTCTGATCTCTATGGTTTCTGATGAGGAATAAGCAGTTATTTGAATCATTGCTTCCTTTGTATATATGTCATTTTTCTTTACCTGCAAGATAACATTTTCAGCAACTTTATTATAATGTGTCTGGATATGGGAAGGTTTTCTTTGAGATTATACTGTTTGGCTCTGCTTTTTAAACTGTAAATTTCTATTTTTAACTACATCTAGGAAGGTTTTAGTCATTATTTCTTCACATTTATGTTTCTGTATCAATGTCTTTCTTTCCTCTGTCTAGGACTCCAATGATGCATATGTTAGACTTTCGATGTTATACACAGGTCCCTGAGGCTCAGTTCATTTTTTTCCTCTCTGTTGTTTATATTGGATAATTTCTATTAATCTGTCTTTAAGTTCACTGACCCTCCTCTGTCATTCCCTCCTGTTGTTGAGCCCACATCGACGTTCCTATAAATGCCCTTCCATCTCTCCCCTGTGAAGGACAGAGAGTGAAACAAGACATGAATCTCAATAGTAACAGGGAAAGCTTTTTGCAGGTATTTTGGTACCTGGCTCTTGTTGCTCTTTGCCAACAAAAAAACATCCATGACTGTGGGGAAGAATGGAAGCTCAACATTTTGCAGGCTAATTAAGCACACACGCGTGCACACACACACACACACACACACACACACACACACACAACTGATGGGTTGCCACATATCTGAACCCACACTCTGAGCTGGCTGTTTGCTCCAGGTGGCTGCATGGGCTGGCACCAGACACAAATTCCCCTGTGCCTGCTTTCATATTCCTCTCAGTCCATCCAGGTAGCTGCCATTATTCCTGTGACAAGGATGGGCAAGCGGGTTTACCCTAACTACCTCTGCCTATAAACAGTCTGTCAGAAGTTATCTAGTTTCTTACCCCCACGTGATTTCTTCCTAAGATAAGGTAAAGCTTATCCCATCAGAATCTGTTTAATCATCTGGATCACTTTTATAACTAGCAGAAAGAACTTTAGCTGTTTGTGTAACTTAAGCTGTAGCTTAAGTCTTATTCAAAGAGCTGTCTTTCTACCTGGGTGTTCAGAAATCTGTCGTTTGATCTTAGTCTCCCTGATAATAATGGTCCTTCAAGCAAGAGCAGATATCTCGCTATGGATGATTGCTATTGAGATTCAGAGATAGTTTGCTCAATCAGATTTACTTTCTACCTTTGAGAGTTTGTAAGTGAAGTAGAGGAGGGAGTTTATATTGTTGAACATACACCAATTATTAGGTGTTATTCTTTGTAATATATTCACTTATTTAATTACATATTTGATTTTACACATTTCATTCTTATATTAACTCTTCAAAATAGGCACAGTATTGTCCATATTTTACACATGAAGAGGCTGAGAGGTGCAAAGTAAGTCTTCATCGGTTAATCAGAGACAAAGCTGGAATTAAAATGTTCCTGGCTCTAGAATACCTGCCTTTTCTTCTACATGTATCTTTTGGATTAATTGATATTTTCGGAGATGTTTTTAGACTCCGTGACTCTCAGGGAAACACATGAAGTATGTCTAAAATTGTGTGCTAAAAGCTGTGACTCGGATCCTGAACCATTGTTTGCAAAGATTGTCAGAGTTCTTGCACATTAAAGAGAAGTCCTATGATCAGATAACCTACCTTTGCTCAGGTACATGCAGTTAAGTGGAGCTGCAATAAAAATCCAAGAAAGAACAAGTGGAAACAGCCCCAGTCTGTACTCATGGAGTTGCTGAGCTGGTCCAATGATCATTATACATCTGCATAATATATTCAAATACCCCAAGTGTTGAGTGTTTCTAAATTCCAGGCTCTCTTTTTGCAGGTTAGTTGTATTCCTTACAGAAGCCCTGGGATGTAGGTTTTCTTTCCTGGGTTCACAGCTAATAAGTAGTAGAGCTGGGATTCAAGCATGAATTTACTACAAACACTGTGTTACTTCCCCTCTACTATGTGAAAGTGTTAGCTACTCAGCCGTGTCCAACTCTTTGCAACCCCCTGGACTGTGGCCTGCCAGGGTCCTCTGTCCATGGAATTCTCCAAGCAAGAATACTGGAGTGGGTAGCCATTCCCTTCTCAAGGGGATATTCCCAACCCAAGAATTGAACCCAGGTCTCCTGCATTATAGGCAGATGCTTTATTGTCTGTGCCACCATATTGCCCTTGAATTGTGACTTTAAAAATTATGAATGACAACTTTTAAGCAACTTAAGAGACTATTAAGCTACACAATTTCTGAAAGCAAATTTGAATCTCATAGGTATATTTTCAAATCTCAAATACATTAAAAAATGAAATTTTGGCTATGTGAAACAGCTGTCCCTAAAAGCTCTATGGAAAAGTAGTCCCATAAGATGCTGTGGGGAAAAAATTAAAATTCCGTGATCAATAATAAATAAGCTTGTGACTCACTGACTTAAAATTAGATAAATTTCTTTACTGCAGGACTTCTCAGAGCCTTTGTTGTGCTAATATGCAGCTGCAAAAGGGAAATGGTATGCAGAGTTCTCAAACTTACATGGCCGGGAGTCCCTTTTGGGAGGCATGGGCCCATGTATAAGCATTGGGATGTGCTGCTCAGGACAATCTCATCTTTCTGTGTGACTCTAATTGGTATGTTGAGCTGGGGATTGTTAGGATGAGACCGTCTAACAATTGCCCTCACCCCTGTGTTTCCTTGTGTGGAGAATCCAGGGCAGCTCTCTGCCCAGGAGGAGCAGGAGCAGGCTGAAGTCCTCTGATTCGCTATGTTAGCCTGCCAGTTACCCACTAAAAACAAAGGTGAGCTGCGGTGGTTGAACACCCTGGGAAATGTCCAGGTATGGAGTACTGCTTACAGAGCAGGAGGCTAGAGACTTAGGGGGCAGCATAAACTCCTGGAGGTTACAATGAAATAGGACAAGAAGCGTGTTTGTGTGTATGTGTGTGGTGTGTGTGTGGTGTGTGTGTGTGTGTGTAGAGGAAGGAAGTGACCAGTGGCTCTTCAAGACAGGCATTGTTTTCTTCAAAAATGCCCAGAGGTTTACCTGCTTCCTTCCTTTACACAAAGTGTGGGTGAGGTTGCCATAGCATCAGCATCGCCTGAGAGCTAAGAATGTCATACCTCAAGCCCTGACCCCAAATGCTGAGTCTAAATCTGCTTTTTTACCAGGATCCCTGTGGGATTCACATACACATTACAGTTTGAGAGGACCTACTTAAGGTCACATGCATATATGTCCTTCCCCACCACATCGCAAGACCCAAACCAAGTAATGGTCTTGAGTGTGTTCTGGTTTGAGTGTGTTCAAGGAGGTAGATGGCACACCAAGCTTTAGGCTGGCCTCGAGATGCTGCTGAAGGGTAAGAGGGAACTAAATGGGGGCACTGAGGTGACACCCAATCACAGATTTCCACGGGTGACTCCATAGGAGAGGAACTTACAGACATATTGGGCCCACAAAGAAGCAACGCCAGGTTTCATGTCATTTCATTCTAATGGTTGAGTTTAAGCATCTGGTATTGGGTTTCGCTTTGTTGTTTTTGTTTACCACTAAGTTGTGTCCAACTCTGCGATCCCATAGACTATAGCCCACCAGCCTCCTCTGTTCATAGGATTCTCCAGGCAAGAATACAGGAGTGGGTTGCCATTTCCTCCTCCAGGGGATCTTCCCAACCCAGGGATTGAACCCCTGTCTCCTGCATTGCAGGCAGATTCTTTACTGCTGAGCCACCAGGGAAGCCCAGGTTTCACTTTGGACTTGGCTTATTGGAGTTGGATGGCAAAACGAGTTAGGAGTCAATGACCAGCTGCATGTTTTAGTTCTGCCACTGGTATAGTGGGGCTGATAAACTCTTCACTGTGATGTTGCGAAAGAGAGTGAGATAGTCTGTGTAATTCTGTGAGATGAGCGTTTTAAAGGCTGGGTTCATCGACCAGTTTGATTTCTGGGTTCAAACGGATGCAGTAGGAGAAAAGCTAAACAGAATCTTGAGCTAAAGTATTACCAGTGACTTATCAATTCTAAAGATATTTGTAAAAAATGAAATAACCTATGGTAAAGAGTTTAAGATATTTAAATATCTGTATCGAAAAACACCATATTCTTTTTTTAAAAAATTAGGTATTTATTTTTGGCCATGCTGGGTCTTTGTTGCTGCGCTCTAGTTGTGTGCATGGGCTTCTCTTGTTGCAGAGCACAGGCTCCAGGCACACAGGCTTCAGAAGTTGCAGCTCCAGGGCTCTAGAACTCAGGATCAGTGGTTGTGTGCATGGACTTAGTTGCTTTGCGTTATGTGTGATGTTCCCAGATTAGGGGTCAAACCCATGTCTCTTTCATTGGCAGGCAGATTCTTTACCACTGAGCCATCAGAGAAGCCCAACACCTTGCTCTTAGAGCATAAACTCTGATACTAGATCTTTTGACTCCAATTTGACTGGTTGCCAGATGAATAATCTCGGGTGAATTACTTAATCTCATCAAGTCTTAGTTTCATTGTCTGGGGGTTAGGGGCAAAAATAGTCATAGCAGACATTAGATGAGGCAACACATGCAAAGGGTTAGCTCAGTGACTGGACCAGGGTAGGTTCTCTCTGCTGCTGCTGCTGCTGCTAAGTTGCTTCAGTCATGTCCAACTTTGTGCGACCCCATAGACGGCAGCCCACCAGGCTCCACCGTCACTGGGATTCTCCAGGCAAGAACATTGGAGTGGGTTGCCATTTCCTTCTCCAATGCATGAAAGTGAAAAGTGAAAGTGAAGTCGCTCAGTTGTGTCCGACTTCTTGCGACCCCACGGACTGTAGCCTACCAGGCTCCTCCATCCATGGGATTTTCCCAGCAAGAGTACTGGAGTGGGGTGCCATTGCCTTCTCCAAGGTCCTCTCTAAAGGTTGTCTGTTTCTCAAGCAGCAGGAGAGAGTGGTGAGAGGGTCAGGGTGTTTGCAGTTTGCCAAGATAGGGCTGAATAAGAGGGGTGGCAGCTTGCTCGTCTTCTTCTTTTTTTTTTTTTTAATTGTAGGATAGTTGCTTTGCACCTTGCTTTTCTTGCTTCCACTGCCCTGTCATAAAATGATTTTCTTGGGCAACTTTATCTTATGATGACATTTCTGCCAAGGCCCTTTCCCATCCCAGCTTCCAGGTGGTGGGTACCAAGCCTGATCAAATATTTATTTATTAAGTGCCTACTACATGCTTGCCAGTGGGCACTATGCAGGAGACACACATGTACACGCACACACACATAGTATTAAGACATGGACTTCCCTGGTGGCTCAGACGTTAAGGAATCTGCCTGTAACACAGGAGACCCCGGTTCAATCCCTGGGTCAGAAAGATCCTCTGGAGAAGGAAATGGCAACCCATTCCAGTATTCTTGCCTGGAAAATCCAATGGATGGAGGAGCCTGGCAGGCTACAGTCCATGGGGTCGCAAAGAGTCGGACACGACTGAGCGACTTCACTTCTACGTGCTTGCCAGTGGGCACAATGCAGGAGACACACACACACACACACACACACAGAGTATTAAGACATGCTCGTAAGTGAATGTCTGTGTGGGAGGACATGAATCATATACATGAAAATCTGGAGAAAATACTTTCAGTAACAGCGATCTTTGTAATTGCATGATGGGGTACAACAGCAAACAAAACAATGAAGTTCCTGCTGGCAGTTTACTGAGGGCAATGTGGTAAAGCAGTCTGCCCTGCAGGGCACCCAGGCGTTTCTCTTTGATTTAGTGGTGTGTGGTTGTAATGACAAATAGCAGATTGACTTTCTGTGGGTTTAAGTATTGCTTTTTTAAATTCTCAGAAGACAATGCATTTCCTTATTGTCTGCTCCTGGGGAGAGCTCTTCCTTTGCCATCAGCATTCACTCTTAGTGCTCCAAGGTCATTACGGACACCAGTGGGAAGAGAAAGACAGTGACGTATTGTATAAAGTGGTTCAGTAAGATGAAGAAAAGGAAGTGTAGGGTAGGAGAGTGGAATGCAAGGGGTGGGGGAAGACTACCGGGTTAGACTGGTGGTCAGGAAAACTCTCTTGATATATGAATTTATAAATACACACATGTTTATGGCCATATGTCAGGTAAAAAGCAGTAATTCATATTTATGAAGTAATAACTCTGTACAGGGCACTCTGCTGAGGTGATGTCACTGTGCAATAGAGCTTTAGAGAAGGTGAAATTGGTATGTGAAGGTATTGGGCGGAGTCACTGGAGAAAACCGAGGACTGGATTGTAGAATTGTGAATAGTCCCAGCTGGGTGTTCATGGGAAGCCCATGTTTTTTCTTTTTTGGGGCTTTACCACAGGGCATGAGGAATCTTATTTCCCTCACCAGGGATCAAACCCATGCCCACTGATGTGGAAGCTCAAGTCTTAACCACTGGACCGCCAGGAAGTCCCAGGAAGCCCACATCTTAGCACTGTAAGTCCTGCCTAGTGTCTAGTAGAGTCATGAGCACATACTAGGCACTCAGTAAATGCTTAATCCAGCCTGGCTGCAACCTGAAAGGAATCCTGGCTGCTTTGGAGGCAGCAGGCAGATGTCCTGGATGTGCTAACTTCAACCAGCTCAAGAGAACATCTATTTTGCACTCCTTTTAATTTGCATGGCTATCAATCCTCAGGAGACCACTCTTTGCCATTTATCCTATTATTATTGAATGAGTCTCTTTATTTTTAAGTCTATTTTAGCTGTTATTCTTGAAATCACTTCTGCCTTCCCATACACATATTCTTTCTCCATTAACTTTCAACTTATCAGAGTCTTTAAAGTGTTTCTTGTAGGCAACATATAGTTGGGCCTTGTGTTTTAAAAATCCATTCTTCCAATATCTTCCCTTTAATGGGAGTATATAATCCATTAACCTTTAATGCAATTATTGATATTGCATTTAATTCTTTGTTATTGAACAGGAGCCACTTTATTATTTGTCTTTTAAAAAATCTCTTCTACTTGTATTCCTCTGTAAGACATATTGATGGCTCATGATTTAGCCACACATTTGGCCAGGGATTTTACAAAGAATTTAGGGTTTCCCCTCTCTGTATCCCTCTTTCCCAAGATTTCCCTTTCACTTTTAGCAGCTATGTTTGCCCCCAACTCTGTTCTCTGATTCTTCAGTCCTGAAAGACTGTGGGTTTCTATTGGAGTTTTGGAGGCTCTGACAGTAAAGAATCTGCCTGCATTGTGGCAGACTAGGGTTTGATCCCTGGGTCAGGTAGATCCCCTGGAGAAGGAAATGGCAACCCACTCCAGGATTCTTCCCAGGAAAATGCCATGGACAGAGAAACCTGGCAACTAACACACGGAGTTTTAGCTGTTCAACTGGCCCTAAGGCTAAAAGCTGTAAGTAGACAGCTCACCCTATGCCATTACTTTCTTCTAAGTTTCAGAACTCCTCCAGAATCTTCTTCCTTTTGTCTACTTTTCAGTATTTTCAGGTATATCACGAGTGTGTGCTTAGTTGCTCAGCTGTGTCTGACTCTTTGTGACCCTCTGGACTGTAGCCCACCAGGCTCCAGAGTCAAAGCTATGGTTTTTCTAGTAGTCATGTACAGATGTGTGAGTTGGACCATAAAAAAGATGATAAAGAAGGCTGAGTGCTGAATAATTGATGCTTTCAAATTGTGATGCTGGAGAGGACTCTTGAGAGTCCTTTGGACTGCAAGTAGATCAAACCAGTCAATCCTAAAGGAAATCAACCCTTAATACTCACGGGAAGGAGTGATTCTGAAGCTGAAGCTCCAATACTTTGGCCACCTGATGCGAAGAGATGACTCCTTGGAAAAGACCCTGATGCTGGGAAAGATTAAGGGCAGGAGGAAAAGGGGACAACAGAGGATAAGATGGTTGGATGGCATCATCTACTCAATAGACATGAGTTTGAGCAAGCTCCAGGAGATGATGAAGAACAGGAAAGCCTGGCGTGTTGCAGCCATGGGGTCGCAAAGAGTCAGACACAACTAAGCAACTGAAAAACAACAACTATATATATATATAATTTTCCAGAGTTGATATTTTTATCTTTGGGAGGGTCAAGTCTGGTCGGAGCTTACCAGTCTTATCAGATGTAGAAGAACTCTTTGTGATCTTTTGCATTCCTTTTGAATCTAGTTGTCTGTTCTGTCTTTAATGGTTAAGGTTCTCTGAAAAATGTCTGGTCTTTTATTGCTTTCTCCTGTTTAAGAAGTTATTTGCAAACCACTATTCTTAAAGAATGAGTTTCACTATAGGGTGATCAGGCAAGGATTGGCCACTTTATTTCTTTTCAATTCCAAATCTCATTCCCCCCTCTCCTGTCCTGAAGACATTGCATTTTTTAGGGAGCAATCTTCTAATTTCTTACTGTGGGAAATCAGCTTGGTTGCTTGCAAAGCCAAGCTGAAGAAGGGTCTCATCTTTCAGCATTTAGACTTTTAATGAGTCCTTCCATTTTTGGTCCCAAAGCTCTACAATTTCCTGGGATCTGTTTCTCTGGAGAATAAAAATCTTTCCAATTTCTGTTGGGAAGATGGAGGTAGTTGCCAGACTATACAGATTGGGGAAACTGATCTAAGGGTCCAGCTATTCCTTATTTAAACTTTCAATCAATTATTTCACTTTTATTTTTCATATTTTTATATACTTATTTGACTGCATAGGGTCTTGGTTGTGGCACACAGTATGGCACGAGGGCTCTTGAATTGTGGCACATGGGCTTAATTGCCCTGTGACATGTGGGATCTTAGCTCCCCAACCAGGGGTGGGGAACCTTCAGATTTGTAACCACTGGACCACCAGGGAAGTCCTAGTTTTTTCACTTTTAGCTCCACCTTATCCCTGGATTCAGAGGCTGCTGATGACATCAATGTTTTGGGCTTTGCTGGAGTTATATTCAACTTGGAAAAAGTCTTGTTGGCTCCAACATGCCCTCTGCCATCCCCAGGCAGTCTTGTTTTTGCCTTTCCCTTCTGCTAATTCAGTTACCACCTATCCTACTTCTGTCTGCCTCACTGTTACTGAAATATGGTCTGTCGTGGTCGCTACTCACAGACGCTATGTCCTTTCATGTTCGTGCTTCTTTATTCCTTTTTACTTCCATTTGGGTGGAGCTTTGGGAGGAAGGATAATGTATGTTCTCTCTTTCCTTATTAATAAAAACAAATAAACTATAAAGCACCGACTTGAGGAAAAAATATAGCTTTTCTGTATTTTTTCTAAATTATCTTTATAAAGACAGACTTCTCTCTTTATTCCCCTGGAGAAGGGAACAGCTACCCACTCCAGTATTCTGGCTTGGAGAATTCCATGGACTGTAATAGTCCATGGGGTAGCAAATTGTCAGACACGACTGAACAACTTTCACCTCTCTCTTTATTGCATGAGGTTGAAATCTTAACCAAGAAAAACAGGATCGTTTACTCTCCAGCAGGGGAGTCAGGTGGAAGATGGTGGTGCTTATACATCACTTAGAATCAGAGCAGCAAGAAACTTTTTGAACATAAAAGATAGGTTTGTGGTTTTTTACTTTTTAATGGACATTATCTTATAATAACTTTAAAAAAAATTGGAGCATAATTGTTTTACAATGTTGTGTTGGTTTCTGCCACACAACAATGTGTATACATAAGTATACATATGTACAGTTGTTTTTTTTAACAGAAATTTTCACATTTTTTTTTAGTGGTGGTAGTCATTTTTTTAAAAAATAAAATTTTACTTGCACCTTAATATATAAAACAGAAAAAAGTTGTAATTTTTTCCCCTCCAGGTATTTACAATTTTTCTTTTATAAAACACTTGAACTCCTTCCAAGACCTTTAGGATTCCCCAGAGCACAGATGGAAAGCCAGGGCTTTAGTAGTGATATTTTATACTGCTTTGGCCCAATCATCTCTCTGGTGTAAGTGCTTTGAGAATGTCAAGAAGCAACGCTAATGTTAATTAAACTTTATTGAGTACTCATTGTGTTTGGGGTGTATTTTATGGGCTTTATACACAGTATCTCATTTAATTTTCACTATGATGCTCTGAAGAGGCATCATGATTATTCTCACTTTGTAGGTGAGGAAATGCAGGCCTGGAGAGCGTAAGTACTTGTTCATGGATACACAGTTGGGAAGTGGAAGAGCTGGGATTCAAACCCAGGTCTGCTCGACTTGGAGCCCAGTCAACGCAACGCTGGGCGTGGTCTGGTGGGCTTTGGCCCCCAGGAGCACCTAGAACCCTCCCTGGGGGCTGCTGCACACACTACCAGTTTGTGACAAAAATATAATGATGAAATAGGTTACAACAAAAAAGCAACGCCTGTCTCTCATCCTCAGGCAAGGCCAACTCCCAGACACCCCACCCTATTCTGCATCAGATTCCTGCTCTCCTCCACAGGTCAAAGGTGAGTGTGACACACCTCCCTTTCACATGTCTTGCACTTCTCTTCTCTTGGACCCTGTATGGTGAGAAAGAGGCCTCCCTCACTTGCATGTTCCCCCAGGTGCGTGCTGTCCGACTCTGACACCTGCAGCCCGGGGGACACCAGCTGCCCTCCTCCATTCGGCAAATGCGCCTGGGATTCTGCCTGCACACCAGTCGCACAGCTCGTCTGAAATGAGCAACTCTGGCCTTCCCCACAGAACCTTTCACAACTGCTACCCAGACGCCAGTCACCTCATGAGCCCCCTGGACCAGTCTGTGTCTGGGGGAATTGGTTGTTCTTACCATCAGCAGCCTCTGTGCCACAGTCCTGGGTAAAGGGCTAGATACTTAGTTTACTTGTTTGTCTTATTTTTTTTTATTATTTTAAAGTTAATTTTTGAAAATTTATTTATTTTTTAATTGAAGGATAATTGCTTTACAGAATTGTGTTGATTTCTTACATTACCATATGTAAAGCAGATAGAATTTGCTGTATGACTCAGGGAGCTCAAACCGGGACTCTATAACAACCTAGAGGGGTGGGATGGGGAGGAAGGTAGAGGGAGGTTCAAGAAGGAGGGGACATATGTATACCTATGGCTGATTCATGCTGATGTTTGTAGATACTTGGTTTTGAAAGTCCAGCCAGCCCCTCTCCCCAGTGCTGGTAGAATGAACTGCATAGTCCTTTCCAGAAGATGGCAGTGTTGAGACACATATCAGATACCCAGTACCCTTGGCTTTAGACGAGTTTTTAAATAACAATCCACCGAACCCAAGTGTGATGGAAAGTCAAAATGTCAGAAATGTAGAGGGATAATTCTGGGTGAATGAGAAAGCACTCTGCATTTGCAGCCTCAGCTAGACCACTCAAGTAGTTTGTGACAGCTCTCTGAAACTCATGTGTCAATTGCCTTTCAATCGGTATTCACGTATCAATCAATATTCTTTCTTCCTCGTTCCCTTCTGTTCCTCCTTCCCTCTCTTTCATTCCTTCCTCTGGATCTAGAGGATGATCAAAAGAGTAAAGGCCATCAAATATTGTGACAAAATTCCATGTGAAAAACAATTTCAAGTGAAAAACAATTTCAGGTGTAAAATGTACACTCAAATTTTAAGTATCTTTTGTCTTCTGACTTGGTTTCTGCCTTTGGAAATGATGTCTGTTAATTTTTTCAAATACAGGAATCCCAGATCCATTGGATAATGGAAAACCAAGTTCAGACTAATAGAGCTCATGGAATAGGAGCTTGCTCCATCCACTCCATGTATCAACCTGGTATTACAGACTAGTAGGACGCAAGAAACTTTAACTAGAATTAGTCTTAGGAAGGTCAAGAGCACGGTCCTGGGAAATTTAATCTGATTTAATGTGACATGGAGAGCAAAGAAAAATGCTAACCTTATTTTGGGTTCTTGATTCTAGAGTCTCATTGCCACCAACCAAGAAGAGAAAGTGCACACAGGTGCTGGAGGACTCGGGGGACTGTCACGTGTGGACCCACCACTCCAGACCCAGTGAGCCAGCCCGGGGCCCCTTGCTGCCATTAAATAAGGGATTTTTACCAGCCTTGGAGTAGCCCCAAAAATCATTTTCTCTCTCATAGAAGGGCGATGATATGCTCTGGGAGTTTATTTCTTCCATTTTCATAATTCTAGTTATTTATTTATATTTTGACTATGCTGGGTCTTTGTTGCTATGTGGGCTTTTCTCTAGCTGTGGTGAGCAGGGGCCTCCCCTGTTACAGAGCACAGGCTCCAGAGTGCTTGGGCTTCAGTAGCTGTGGCTCCTGGGCTCTAGAGCACGGGTTTAGTAGTTGTGGCACATGGGCTTAACTGCTCCACGGCATGTGGGATCTTCCTGGACCAGGGATGGAACCTGTGTCTCCCGAATTGGCAGGCGGATTCTTCAACACTGAGCCACCGGGGAAATCCTATTTTTTCCTTCTTGATGTAATGTTTCATGCAGTCTTAGGTGGGGTCATACAGGTGCTCCTGGGAGAAGATGCCACTGTCTCTCTCTGGCAGAGATGAGATGCTGGTCCTTTCAGTTCTGGGGGCAGTTGTGTCTTGGAGGACCTGGGCTCTAGGCCTGGTGAGGCTGTGCAGTGTGGCTGCACCTGCAGAGCCTGCTGGTATGCTCAGTGCTTCGTTCACTGGGATCCTTCTCAACACAGACGTGCACTCAAATAACACAGGGATCTTAGTAATAAGCAGATGCTCAGGTTCAGTGCGTGTGAGATGTGGGCTGAAATTCTGCGTTCCTAACAAGCTCCTGGGCAATGCTGCTGCTGGCTCATGGAAAGGAAATTACTGGGAGAAGCAGGACTTGAGAGGATTTCTCCAGGGGAGCAAAAGGGAGAGAGTTGAGCTTCCTTAGCACTTGCTTCCAATTAGCAGATTCCCAGTAGATCTTTGACATTTTGTAAAATCCCCTGGAGAAGGGCATGGCAACCCACTCCAGTATACTTGCTTGGGAAATCCCATGGACAGAGGAGCCTGGAGGGCTACAGTCCATGGGGGTTGCAGAAGAGTAGGACATGACTGAGCGACTAAAACAACGAAAACCATTTTAGAAGTCTTTTAACCGGGTTATATGATGCCCAAGTGGTCAGCCCAACTCATTCTTTGTCTTATATATCACATGCCACATCATGTTTTGAGCTTGGGGACCTGACCAAATTGAGAACAAGCTGAAGTTTTTGAGCCTGAAGCCTTGAACTTCTGAATTTCTGGAGCAAGTGCTATGACACTTATTAGGGGAAAGGACACTATTCCATGCCAATCTTACCACCCACTGTAAATAATTAACGTAGGCAGTGTGAACAGTGTCCCCAGTTCAGGATACCAAGTCACATCTCTTTTACTCCTAATCATCAGTTTGGCCAGAAGTCCAAGATTTTCCTCTTAAGGCTCCCCTGCAGCTATTGTCTCCACACTCCAGAGGTTTTTGTTGCCCAGACAGGAGGTGCCCGTGGCCTTCTTGCCTGCTCAGGTGAGAAAACTGCTGCCTTTGCCTTTCACAGCCACATGATGAGAATTGGTCCTCTGAGTCCCATGGAGCCTTCTGGTTTGTTCAGGGACATCTGGCCTCAGCTCCATCACGGGCTGTGGGAGTCCTTCACTGAATGATGACTTCACTTGGCCAAGTCCCACACATCAGCACTCCCTGGACGTGCTGTGGTAGTACTGCCCCGGGCATCCAGCCATCATATAAAGCAAACCTCTACTGCCTTCATGTCTTTTGCATGGTCCCATCATGGCCTGCAGCTGCCTTGATTTTTCTTATTCAACCTTAGAAACACAGAACGCTAATTAAAGCCTTGTTTCTGAATAATATAGAGCTCTCCATCTATCTTCCTATGCATGGTTACTCTAATTTCTTCAAGGATCCTTGCATACTGCCTGCTGCTTATTTATGCTTCTTAAACACAAAAGCTGAGTAAATTTCTAGCCAGATGAGAGGACCATCTGTTCACTCTCCCACAGATACACCAGCTCACTGAGAGTACTTTGGGTAAGTCACCCAAACCTTCCAAGAGCTTTGTCATAAGCTAGATTGCTACTCAAATTCTCCTGGCCATTTCAGAAGTAAGCTCCATCCTGTGATGATGGTCTGCAGCCTGTCCCTAGGGAGGGCATTGATGTGTCACTCTCTCTAGAGAATGGTCATAGAGAAGTAACTGGAATGTCCCAGCACATCAGAAATCTTGCATTCCTTATTTAAATCCTATTCAAAGGTCCCTGAAAAGCCTTCTAAAGATAATTGGCCCCAGATAGCAATTCCAGGATGAAAATGAGCAGGTTCCCAGGGGAATTAAAAAAAAAACCACTTAATTCAAATGCTATGCTTTCAGCAGAAGTTTTCCACTGGGGAACTCATATTTGTTGTTGCAGAGACCAAGAGTTTTACAAAGGTCCTGGAGAAATGGCATATGGGGAATGGAAGGAGGAGCTAGTTTTACAGGCAGGATTTTTGATGGGGGAAGATGTCCTAAATCAATCAGTAAGGTTTTTCTGGTGAATTTCTTCTCAGAAGTGCATGTTGGTCAAGGGTTCCAAGATGCCCATTTATTGGGTTCACAATGTAGAATTACTGGGTTGCTGGAGGCAGATGTAAAAACTTGCTTTGAGAGAGAATAGGTGTTGGGCAGGCTTCTGCCAGCTGGTTCCTGGCCCCACATGGTCTGGACCCCGAATATGAGAGGACTCCTGGTCCTATCTGATGAAAATTCTAAATATAAGAGAGCTCATGGCCCTATATGGCTTAAACTTCAAATGCATGAGTGTTTTTTAACCCCCAGAGTCATGGTCATTAGTCCACAGAGAAAGAATTTCCAGTGTAGAATCAGGAAAAGTACCTGTCTCATGTCTCCAGGAATCATGGACTTTTCAAGCCTGACTTTCTTGATTATCACATAAGAATAACAATTTCTATTTCAGCAAGAGTTTAAAAAAACAAAAGTCATATAGGGACTTCCCTGGTGGCCCAGTGGTTGAGACTGCACTTCTGCTGCAGGGGGCACAGGCTTGATTGAGAAACTAAGATCCCACATGCAGCACAGCAAAAAAAAAAAAGTCAAAGAAAATATTTTGAAAGACATTCAGATGCAAGCTGTGAGTTTTCTCCCAAAAGTTGAAACTTTGCTGCCTTCACACTTCTGCTTCTCTCTTCTGTTACATTTCTCAAGAGTTCCTCAGGGCAGCATGAAGAGAAATTTTGAATCCATCTGTTCCAGGTAACAGTTGTGACACTGAAAGAGTGTTTCAGGTCTTTGAACCCAATTTCTACATTTGTTAAATGGGATTAAGATTCCTTACCTTGTAATCACTTTATAAATCTCTTTGGCTACATCTACTGAAACATATCCAATGGTTCAGTGATTCCCCATTCTAGGAATACACTGAAAAGAAGTATATACATATGCCCACTGACAGTCCCCACAGACATTCATACTAGCTTTAGTTATAATAATCACAAATGGAACACTATACAGCAAGAAAAACGAATGAACTACTATCATTTGCAACAATGATGAATGATCTCATAAGCACTGTTGGTTAAAAGAAGCCAATACCTAAGAGTACATATACTACATAATTTCTATAAACTTCTCTATGGCATTGGATCAGAACAGTGATTATTCTTGACCAAGAGAAAGTAGTAACCAGGAGAGAGCATGAACCTATCTTTTAGAGTGCTGAAAGTATCCTATTTCTTGATCTAGAGGTAGTTACCCAGTATAACTCATTTTATTAAAAAGTATCAAATTGGGTACTAATGATCTGTGCACTCTTTTTCACAAATATTATACTTCAATAAGGGCTTCCTGGGTGGCACTAGTAGTAAAGAACCCCCTGCCCCCTGCCCACCCTCCCTGTCAGCACCTAGAGGGGTAGAGCTGACCTTTGGCTGCTTCCCCTGTCGCCTTGCTGCCATACTTGAGTAGGGAAGGGTCTGAGTTAGGTATGCACTCAGGCCCACCACCACATGATTTCACATCAGACAGAGTTACCATGGAGGCTGAGAAAGAAGTATTTGCTAAAGCTTCTTAGATCTAACTGAGTCACCTGAGAAAAACAAGTACATGTGATAATGACGGTACTGCCAGGACTAACCAAAGCCACCATTGTTTAAACTCTCTGGAGGCAGACACTGTGCTTAGCACTTACAGATATGACTCACTGAATTCCTTCAGCAGTTCTGGGAGGCAGCATATTGTTACATTTTGCAGGTGAAGCAACTGAAGCCTAGAGATGTTAGACCACTTCCTAATTGGCCAGTGAATGTAGAGTTGTGATTCAAACCCAGTTCCATATGGTTCCAAACTCCAAGCTCTTGAACTTCCTTTATCCTCTCTCCACTGCAGGAGGGAGAAAGGAAAGATGGAAGAACTAGCTTCTCCCTTTCTTTGAACTTGGTATGAACAGGAGAACCACGGAAGGTTTTTTGTTTGTTTTGAAAAGTTTAAGACAGGTAACTCTTGGAGAAGTGAGGACGTGAAGAACTTCGAGGATTGCTGACCTTATGTCTTCTTAGCTGGGAAAAAGTTTTGCAGAATTTTGAGAAAATCTTTTTCTGAAATGGTTGTATACAAAACTCAAAAAATAGATGTTCTGCTTAGGTGACATATAATAGTGATATCTCATGAAAAACACAGTTTCTGGGACATTTGGGATACAAAGCAAACTGAAGTAGCTCTGCTAGTTATTTAAGAAGTCATCAATAAAAAGTATAAAGAAAGACAGAACAGTGAGTGGGCTAAGTGCACATTGTATAGAAGGTGGTGTTATATCTTGACTTGTTGCTTATAGCCATCACCAGGTTTTATGTACACACACTATTTCCCTTTCACTCCTGGTATGAGGCATGAGTGATGGTAGGGAGCTCACAGAAAAGGGAAACAGCAAGCATCTTAATAGGATTTACATAAAATTTTTCTGTGGTTGAATCAGAAGTTGGAGGCATATTCAAATTAGACAAACAACTTGCAAGGATTATGCAAAACTAGAAGCTTACACATGCGAAATTGCTGTCATGGGACCATTTTTGATACAGAAAAGAAGCAGTTTCATATAGTTAATACTAACTTCTAACAAAGTATTCTCTGCTAATTTATCTTGGTTGTAATATTAGCTTCTAAAAGTGCTTTCACTTGTGTTATGATATTCTGCTTGTGTGTTGTTGTAAGACAGGCAGGACACCTGTTTTAATTTCTGTTTTGCAGTTGAAGGAAGTAAGACACTAAGCAAATAAATAACTTAAAAAAGCTAGACCACAGAATCTTGGTGTCACAAGGGACCTGTAACAAATTAGAATGTATTCGTTGTAAAGAGCAAAAGAAAGAAGCAAAGGACAAAACCAATTTAAAAACAAACCCTTAAACTACCTGATGCAGCAACCAAACAAAAAATCAAAATGAGGGGCTTTATTGGCTCCTGTAACGCAAGATTTAGTACTGGACGCCAGAACTCAAACTATGCCATTGGAACTGGGTGTGTTCATTCTCAACTCTACCTTCTGCTGTGCTGGTTCATTTCCAGACAGGCTTTTCTCTCTTGTCCCAAAATGGTGCCAGCAGTTTTGGGGGATGTGTCTTAGATTCATACCTCATGGAAAAGAGTTAGCATCGTTGAACCCATCTCCCCTAAAGCACAGAGACCCACGTTTCTTGGATTGAATTAGGCCATTCACTATTTGCATCGTATTTACTGATGCAAATAGTGAATGCTGTAGTTCTATTGATTAAGCCTGGGTTCCCTACCCTCTTCAGGCTGGGAATGGACTTCACCAAACTCCACCTCTTCGGGCTGGGAATGGGATTCACTAGAACCAGACAGACTGGGAATGAAGAGATGCCATATCGGAAGTAGAGTAGATAGACACTGAGGGCAATGATTCCAACAAGCGCTCACCTTGGCACCTTAGAATCACTGACCCAAGCTGCTCAATTTACAGATGAGGAAAGAAACCTAGCCACATGCCCCCTGCTTCCCAACACTTGTCGTTCCCCACAGGGTCACTCTGCCTCATACATGGACTATGCATTCGCTCCATGCAGCTGTCTAAGAAAAACAGCCTCCGAGGGAAGATCTAACATACCAATTTCTTTGCAGTGACAGGTAGGAGTCACAGCATCGAAGTGCAAGACCTTGACAGTGAGAGACAGAACATGATGCTTGCGGACCAGCCCTCTCCTGCTTTGAAGTGGCAGCCATACCGGAGTGTTCCTTGGCACAGCTTATTAAACAGTCAATATGAAAAACTGTAAGTGGCCTTAGGAACCCCTATGGTTGACTGGAGAGCAAGCCAGGGCTAACTCTCAAGACTAAATCCAAGTATTTGGGCTTTGATGCTACCTCTGATCAAATGGAATGTGTCAGTGAGAAAGTGTGTCTTACTCCTTATGTTTTGCATTTTAACAATAAACAGTTGGGACATGAGTTTTGGTCTTCAAGAATCCAGATTTGTAATTCTAACTCATAATTTACCCACTAAATGATGGAGGGAGAGAGAATCTTTTTGAGATCAAATGCCCAGTTTAAACTAAAAGCTGGAAAATGGAGATTTCCCAAATCACTAATATTTAATCCTGCAGTCAATTAAAAATTTCATAGAATTATTTTGGGGGGCATATTAAATTGTTAGCTCCCCCAGCATCAATGTTGCAATTCAGTACTGTCAGTTTATTGCCAATATAGCCTGTAGTGATCATAGTTGAGGGTGGCTTTATATTAAGAGACTGAAATCAAACCATACAAAACATTCTTAAACTAGAAAATTTTCATCCTATTCTTATGACATTATAGTTTCAAGAAACAAATGTAGACTTATGCACTATTGCTCTTAAAGATCTTTTAAGCCTTCTCTTTATTCCTTAGGATATAATTTACTTACCCAGCTCTTCTAGAATTTTCACTGATTGTAAATGCCTTCTTGAAACACTAAAGTGTGTTAATGGGTAAAGAATATGATTTTCAATTAATAAATATAATATGAAATGAGAAATGCTGGGCTACAAACTTGAGGGTCTTCAAGGTATTTTTCAAACTCCAAATAACTTTTTATTTTTTATATTTTTATTGGAGTACAGTTGCTTATAGTTTCAATTGTACAGCAAAGTAAATCAGCTCTTCTTATCCATATATCCCTCTTCTTTGGGTTTCCTTCCCATTTAGGTCACCACAGGGCATTGATTGGAGTTCCCTGTGCTATGCAGGACCTTCTCATAGTTTTCTATTTTATATGTAGTGTCAGTAGTGTATATATGTTAATCCCAACAGTTTTTTAAGAGCAAAACTTATCACTTGGAATTTTATGTTGGATGAACTAGAAGGAAGAAATCTGTTCCTTAAAATCTGCGAAGTTAGACTTTGGGACTCAATGTGTTTAACAGGAGATAAGAAGAAGCAAGTTGCTAGTTGTATCACTGAAATGTCGCAACTTGTATCTTTACTGCTGTGTGCAACAGAAAAAGAAAAGAAGGATCCAAAGGTCCTGGTTTTGAGTCAGACTTCATTTAATGGTTTTGGGGGGGTTGTTCCATATAGTGTCTTACGTATGAATACCCAGGTATGAAACTGTCACACATAAGCAGAGTATTTTAATCAAAACCTGTAATGCTTCCTAGTCTGTAATGGATCTGAGTTGATCAAGTTTTCAAGGTAACTGTTATCTCTTTTCTTACTTGAGTAGTTTTTTTTAAGTTTATCTGAGCAGTCAATCTATGCTTCACTGATCTGGGGAAAAGAACAAAAAGATACATGAATAGTATCAACTCAAAGATGTAGAAGCAGATTTATTTTGAATGCTTAGGTGGGCTGCAGTCCATGGGGTCACTAAGAGTCGGACATGTGAGCAACTTCACTTTCACTTTTCACTTCTATGCATTGGAGAAGCAATGACAACCCACTCCAGTGTTCTTGCCTGGAAAATCCCAGCGACGGGGGAGCCTGGTGGGCTGCCGTCTATGGGGTCGCACAGAGTCGGACACGACTGAAGTGACTTAGCAGCAGCAGTAGCAGCCATAATTCACTTTTCTTAAGCAAAAAAGATAGGTAATATTCATCTGGATTAGAACTCAGAAGTCTTAAATTCACTACTCACATCACTAAGATGGAAAATCACTTGCCTCTGCTTTGATTAGTAGATCTAACTCGTTACAAAAGCATAATTTTTCTAAATAACCTGAAAGTTATAAAGTTAGGGGATTAAAATTTTATTACATTTTTTTGAATTATATTTACAGCTTGTGTTAAAGACCTTTAAAAAGGCCAGTTTAGTTGATTTTATAATTAACTTTTGATATCAAAAGCAGAATCGCTACTCTTAGGTAAATAGAATAATTTTTATAATTAGACATTTTTTTAAGATTCAGAATACTCTTCAACTGTATAATTTTTATGGGTTGATATAGTGTCTGCTTACAGCTGTCTTTAAATTTCAGGCTAATGCTCATATCTGAGCTGCAAATCTTTTTTCTTCAGAGTTTTTGACAGTGAAACATAGAAGATCACACACAAAAATATTTCCTTTGTTTTTTTTCCTTAATGAAAACTGTTCTTACTACCCTCTGTAGTCCAATCTATACAATTCAATCCATCTAGCCTTTTGACAAGCAAGTCAGTATAAAGTTCCAGATGTCTTAAAATACCTGCTTTTATCTCCCTCTTCATTCAGTGGATTTTCCCATTGCTGCTGGAGGGCGCTGTGACTGTGGGGCCTTTGATCAGTTCCTGCTCCTGTTCAGTCACTCAGTCCTGTCTGACTCTTCACGATGCCATGAGCCCCCCAGGCTCCTCTTTCGATGGAGTTTTCTGGGCAAGAATACTGGAGTGAGTTGCCACCTCCTCCTTCAGGGGATCTTCCCAACCCAGGGATAGAACACATGTCTCCTGCATCTCCTGCATTGGCAGGCAGATTCTTTACCACTGAGCCACCTGAGAAGACTTTGAGGGTAATCAGTGACCTAGTGACTTGATCCATTCGGTGAGGTGCTTAGCTTGCCAAGAACATGAATACTCATTTCCCAAGAGACCCATTCATATTTCTGTCACTGAAATTAGAAAAAAATTTAGAAAGTCTGTGTTGTTCATTAAATGGCAGCCATCCAAACTGAGATCCCAGGAAGCAAAGATCCACATAGTAGCAGAGAGCCAGCAAAGCAGGAAGTACTGCCATCTCTGTGTGTTGTTCTAGGAAGGAGCTCTTTTCCTGAGGAACATTTAGGAAACCTGATGCATTAAAAATTATGTTTCATATCTACAACACACAGAAAAAATTACCAAAATTTTCAACTTTTATGTTCTCTTTTCTACTTGATAATGTTGCATGTTTAATAGGTTTTATTTTTATTAATATTAAAAAGTATTTAATCAAGCATATAATACACAGGGACTTCCTAGGTAGTGCTAGTGGTAAAGAACCCACCTGCAGGACCTAAGAGATGTGGATTTAATCCCTGGGTTGGAAAGATCCCCTGGTGGAGGGCATGGCAACCCACTCCAGTATTCTTGCCTGGGGAATTCCATGGACAGAGGAGCCTGGCGAGCTACAGTCCATAGAGTTGCAGAGAGTCGGACACTACTGCAGCAAGTTAGCATTACGTATATGTAAAGTACAGCTCTTGAACATGGTTTGATAAAACAAATAACGCAAGAGTCTGATTAGCTAACCCACCGTCAACCTATTATTTTTTTTCTGCAGAAGTAAACGACATAGTAGGTATTCAGTGCTATGATCAGATCAAAAGGATAAAAAGGAAATGGCCATACTTTAGTGAAAACATGTTTTCAATCAGTAGTCTGGCTCTGGTTAATCTGGTTGAAAGCTATTCCTGGTAGTTCTGACCAGTCTGCTTTTTTTTTCATCTGACTACCAGGAAGCTGAGTAGTCATTCATCTGAGGGACTATTTGAGTGTGGTGATGCTGATGAAATGAGAGATTTTTCTTAAGAAGGAAAAAAAGGAAATATATCCCAGATATTTGATATGTCTGAGTAATATAGTAACTTCTCAACTTCTAACCAACGTCTTTCTATTGTATAGTGGAGTCAAGTTAGAAATCTAGGAAACACAAAGCGAAAAGGCAGGCTGAGGAGACAATGATTCCATTTGGCAAGAATTGTACTTCTTTCTCATGAAGGAAAAAAGCTGTTAGATAGCCAGCTGTGTTCTGAAATACCATTTTCATTTCCTTGGTGAAAATTAACAAAATTGATTAAATATAGCAAGAGGGCTTCCCTGGCTCAGTTGGTAAAGAGTCTGCCTGCAATGCAGGAGACCCGAGTTTGATCCCCTGGAGAAGGGAGTGGCAACCCACTCTAGTATTCTTCCCTGGAGAATTCCATGGACAGAAGAGCCTGGCAGGCTACAGTCCCTGGGATTGCAAACAGTCGGACACAACTGAGTGACTAACACTTTCACATTTTTCAGATATAGCAAAAGATACTTTCCAAAATGTATTTTCCCAAAATGTTTATATAATTAATATTGTTCATGAAAGAAAATGTGTAGAAAATATTTGTAAGACTGGTTTCTTGCTTCCACTTTTCATAGACCTGATGTAGGCTATCGAGTCGTCACAGACAAAGGATTTAATTTTTCGCCAGCAGATGAAGCTTTTGTTTGCCAAAAGAAGAACCATTTTCAGATCACCATCCATATTCAAGTTTGGGGAAGTCCAAAATTTGTCAAAACTCAAATGGGTCTAAAGCCAATAGAAATGTTTTACTTGAAACCTTTTGGGGTTAAGGTAAGTCTTTTATTTAGTTTCATCTCATTCAGTCAACATATAGTAAGCGTTCCTGTTGTCTGTTGCTATATAACCATCTATTCTGAAACTTAGCAACTGAAAATAATAACACTCATTGGTTTGGATCAAAAATCTGCCACTTGGTCAGGGCTTGGCTCTACTCAGGAGTCATTAGCTGGATCCAGTTTCCAAGATGGCTCACTTGAGTGTCTGTCAAATCTGTACTGGCCATCAGCCAGGAGCTCAAAGAGGGCTGTAGCTGGGAGGCCTTGGGCTCTCCTCCACGTAGACCTCTCTGTGGGACAGCTTGTGCTTCCTCACAGCATGGTGGATGGGGTCTAAGAATAAATATTTCAAGACATAGGAAATAGAAGCTGCCAATTCAGAATCTTGCAGAACATCACTTCAAACTACAGCTTTAATGTTTTTAGTGTCTAAATCTTGGACTTCATTTGTTGAGTGTAATTAGTTTATTCTTTTTGAGGCTGGTGTGTTCCCATATGCAGTTGGTTCATAGTTCTCACCAAATTCTCAAAGAAGTCTGTAACTTAAAAAAGCCAAGGAACCACTAATCTAGTTGATGCTCCCTCTTTCCCAGTTAGCAGAGGGGAAACTGAGGCCCAGGAGAGTCACACCATTCATCCAAAATAGTCAATAATAGAGCTGGGATTAGAATGCATGTAGGATGACTTCTGAGTGGTCAACAAGTATTTATTGCATTATTACCTCAGATCCAGCTCCTTAGGGTGAGGAATATCCATTATCTGCATATGTTTTTTTCTGATCACCAACCTGGGCTCAGGCACCAAGTCTCCCAAAGTGGCGCTTCACAGCTAACCACATCAGCTGCTCTTGCTGCAAACCAAACCAAAATAAAATAAACAGCAAGCACACAATAATAAAACATATATTTCTGATTATGGAAGTAATATGAGTCCATTGTGGACATTATGGCATATAATAGAAAAGTATGAAAGAAGAGATAAAATTCATTCATACTTGGGATCCACAATTTAATAACTTAATTTTTCCTTATTTTTTCTGTTATTAAAATTAATTTCATATAGATAATATTATGTTGTGGAAATAGCATTATATAATATCATTAAAGACTATAAAATATTATTTACAAAGATGATATGGTTTTCCATTATATCAAGATACCATATTAATTTCTGTATTATTGTAAATTTTTTGTTAATTTGTATTTACAAATTTATTGTAAATTTTTTTTGCAGTGAACATCCAGGCATATTCATTTTTGTATGAGAATAAATTCCAGAATAGGCATTGCACATTGAACATATAATCAGTATTAAAACTCTTGATGTTGGTTGCCTAATTGCTTTCTGGAAAGACAGTGACTATGCAAATACCTACAGTCATAGAGCAGATACCAGCAGACACTTGCTACTCTTCACTAATAACAAGAATATTATTGAATAACAAGAATTATTGAATAAATGTCATTTCCTATGTTTTATTCATTTTTACTGTTTATTTTTATTTCTTATTAATAAGCTCTGAAAGGGCTGAGATTTCTGTTTTGTCTTCTCACCTTTATTGCCTAATGCAATGCCTGATTCAAAGTAGGTGCTCAACAAGTATGTATGAAATGAATGAATAAAAGAATGAATGAACGAGTGAGTGCATGGATCTGTTGAGCTGCCTTGCTCATGTGTTTTGAGGACTTCCTGATAGCTCAGTGGGTAAAGAATCCACCTGCAATGCAGGAGACCCTGGTTCAATGCCTGGGTCGGGAAGATCTATAGTCCACTCTATACTCACTGTTTACCTGAAGTTCTCTCTTGTCTTGTGTTTTCTTTGTTTAGCTCTTCAGGTATTTGTTTCTCTTCTCTCCAATAGCACACTGCTTTAAGGTCAGGGTCCTTGTCTTATACATTCTTTCAGTGACTGGTGCCTCTTGCCAAGTGCTTAACATAATGCCTTGGGAAACTTTTTAAGTAATTGAAAATTATTTACTAATGAATGTTTTAATTAATAAAGAAATTAATTATGAAGTAATTACTTTTTGTTATTCTACATAGGTAGAAGCCACCAATCAAATAATTGCTATTGAACAGTCCCAAGCAGACAGAAGCAAAAAGATTTTCAATCCTATTAAGTAAGAACTTCTTCTCTGAATTCTCTTGTGAACATATTTTGGGAAGAAAATTTATTGCCAAATTTATTTTATTTTAAAAGAATTCCATGATACAAACTAAATTAGTAATAATGTGTTAGTATTATGAACACATGCTTATCAACAAAAGTAGGTACGATATATTGAAATAATTTCAAAAAAATCTATAAAAAGCCCCATCTTTTAGGTCATCATTATTTACAGAATATTTATTACTGACAACCTTGCTAACAACCTTGGTTCCCTGAGACAGATTATAATTAGATCTTTCTTTTAATTTTTCATTTAAATCAGCATGCTACTGATTGAATTGATTTTAAGGTTCTGGATCCATGCTGTGCTTATAATTCATTTATCTTGTTTCTTAAAGCACTGCTGTTAGATTGCTTAATGAGCCCTAAAATAGAAAGAATGCGGGGAACTTCCCCAGTGATCCAGTGGCTAAGACCCTGTGCTCCCAATGCAGGGGGCCTGGGTTCAATTTCTGGTCAGGAAACTAGGTCCACATGTCACTACTAAGATCCTGTGCAGCCCAAGAAATAAATGAAAATAATATTTCAAAAAAAGAAAGCCACAGGACTGGGATCATCCAAAACCATGGATGCCATATAAAATGAAAGAGACTTCCTTTTTGACTGGGTGGGGATTATTTGAGCCTGAGGGAGAAGGCAATGGCACCCCACTCCAGTACTCTTGGCTGGAAAAATCCCATGGATGGAGGAGCCTGGTGGGCTACAGTCCATGGGGTCGCATAGAGTCGGACACGACTGAGTGACTTCACTTTCACTTTTCACTTTCATGCACTGGAGAAGGAAATGGCAACCCACTCCAGTACTCTGGCCTGGAAAACCCCATGCACGGAGGAGCCTGGTAGGCTGCAGTCCATGGGGTTGAACAGAGTCAGACACAACTGAAGCGACTTAGCAGCAGCAGCAGCAGCAGTCCTATTTGGGGAAGAAGATGGTGCTAGAGCCTGGAGAGACCAGGTGTGAGCTCAGCCTGCAGCTCAAGCATGTACAGACAGCTCTGAACTTGCCTGGTACCTCTGGTTTTTTCTTGCTGGGAGACTGTGTGTGGTCTACCTTAGAAGCAGGCAGCTTCCCACAGCCAGGTCAGGAGAGGGCATATACGTGAAGGAGATGCAAAGGAGTTCACCAGCAACCTAGAGGAACTGCTTCTATCGGGAGGAGAGCACTATAGCAATGGTGATGCAGGTGACGGGGCTTCTCTCCTGTTGTCGAGATCAAAGAGCCCCAGTGTAGGAGCATAAGCCCTTCGGAGTCAGGTACTCTGGACTTGAACTGCTGCTGAATGAGCATTTCTAACTTTCACTGAAATTAAAAGACACTTTCTCCTTGGAGGAAAAGCTATGACAAACCTAGACAGTGTATTAAAAAGCAGAGACATCACTTTGCTGACCAAGGTCCATGTAGTTAAAGCTATGGTTTTTCCAGTAGCTATGTCTGGATGTGAGAGCTGGACCATAAAGAAGGCTGAACACTGAGGAAATAATGCTTTCAAACTGTGGTGCTGGAGAAGACTCTTGAGAATCCCTTGAACTGCAAGGAAATCAAACCAGTCAATCCTAAAGGAAATCAACTCTGAATATTCATTGGAAGGACTGATGCTGAAGCTGAAACTCCAATACTTTGGCCACATGATGTGAAGAGCCGACTCACTGGAAAAGATGCTGATGCTGGGAAAGATTGAGGGCAGGAGGAGAAGGGGATAACAGAGGATGAGATGGTTGGAGGGCATCTCTGACTCAATGGATGTGAATCTGAGCAAACTCCAGGAGATTGTGAAGGACAGAGAAGCCTGGTGTGCTGCAATCCATGGGGTTTCAAAGACTTGAACATGACTTAGTGACTAAACAAAGAGTACCTCCCTGGCAGCCATTCCTGACCAGGCTGTGGGCACTATCTTAAAAATCAGTGTCCTCCACAGTGTGATAAGAATGGGGGACTAAACATAGCTCAGAATCTAAGAATGAATCAGATATGATCAAGAACTATGTTCTCTTACAGTCTCTTTGTATTTTTGCTGTTTGCTTTAGAATTAACCTGCTGGCCGACCAGGTCACCAAAGTAACTCTGGGCCGGTTACACTTCAGCGAAACCACAGCAAATAACATGAGAAAGAAGGGGAAGCCAAACCCTGACCAGAGGTACTGGTGTGGTGTGTATGCCTTTGCTGGGGCGTGGGGGGGCGCGGTGGGGGCGGGTAGCTGGTTATGCTACCTGACAGCCCAGGGCCCCCAGAGGCCCCTCTGATCCTCTTGGCCTTCCTCAGCTGCCCTCCTCCCTTCTCTGACTCTGCTGTTGCCGCATTTCATTTACCCTTAGACATCGTCCTTCTTCCATCCCCACACCCTGCTATGCCTCCTCTCCTGCCCAGCCTCTGGGCGGCTTGTTTTCATTGTCCCCGTGATCCTTCTGCAGGGGTCCCCAACCACCCGGATCTAATGCCTGATGATTTGGGATGGAGCTGATGTAACAATAATAGAAATAAAGTGCACGATAAATGTAATGCACTTGAATCTTCCTGAAACCATGTCCCTTCCACCCCAGTCCGTGGAAAAATTGTCTTCCATGAAATGGCCCTTTGTGCCAAGAAGGTTGGAGACAGCTGCATTTAGAGGGACCATGTGTTCATGTCTTGTGACGGGCTGAGGGCTGAGGATTGATGGCATTTCTCGAATTCTGTGTGCTGGTCACTACTTTAATGCCCTGAGCTCCAAAGCTCTGCTGTAGCCTTTTTTGATTGAAAATACATTTACATTAATGATTTACACCTGTGATTCTCAGAATGTGCTCCCAGGACCGGCAGAGATGGTATCACCTGGACACTTATTAGAGATGCAAGTTGTTGGGACTCACTAAAAACCTACCTGATCAAAAACTTGGGGTGAGGTCCAGCAGTCTATATTTTAACAAGCCCCCCTCCAAGTGATTTGATGCATGCTCAAGTTTAGGAACCACTGATTTTAGAACAAAGGTTTTGGAGTTGGAGGGAATTGAGTTTGACTATTTGATACTGCCATTTACTAGCTGGGTGACCTTACGCATGGAACTTAACCTCCCTGAGATTCATTTTCCTATTCTGTAAAAACGGTTCAATACCCATATCCTTCTCCAATAAGGTTGTTTTGGGGTTCTAAATGAAATAATGTAGACAAACTGCTTAGCCCAGCACATGGCTCATTTTGAGCACTCAGTGGATGATAGCTAATTATTATCATAATTGTAACAGTTATTACTATTATTGACGTACTTTAGTTACAGGGGAAAAGTTGTACTCCCTAAGGATTGGAGACTGTTTAGAGTGCTACAGAAGAAGTTGGCCAAGTTTTTTTTTTAATGCAATTCTTAAAGTAAATGCTTTTCTGGTAGGGATAGTTTATATTTCGACTTTCAAGAAATGGTCTAATAAGGACCTACTGTATAGCACAGGGAACTGTATTCAATACTCTGTAGTGATCTCTGAGAAAAGAATCTAAAAAAGAGTGGACATATATATAAGAGATTCACTTTCCTGTATAGCAGAAGCTAACTTCAATAAAAAGTTTTAAAAACTCATTATGCTTCTTTAAAAAAGAAGAAGAAATGGTCTAATCTTTAAAATGTCTCATCAGTGGTACACATGAAGAAGCAGTTAAAATAGTGAGGAAGATCGCCTTGATAACAATCGGAAGAGAGGGTTCTGGTTTTTGACTGAAGTCATGACTGGAGGCTATGAAAGGTGCAGGTTACATGACCAAGAGCAGATCAGGATGGGAAGGAACCTGTGCGTCTGAGCGAGCCCTGCCAAGTCATCTCCCACTCCGCCCCCCCCCCCACCCCCGCCTTATGGAGTAGGATGTGTGGCTTGGCTGGCTCTGAACAAAGGCACCTCTAAGGTGACTTTTTGTAAGGAAATGGCAACCCACTCCAGTGTTCTTGCCTGGAGAATCCCAGGGACGGAGGAGCCTGGTGGGCTGCCATCTCTGGGGTCGCACAGAGTCAGACATGACTGAAGCAACTTAGCACTTAGCAGTGTGTGTAAGCAGTGCTGTGCTGAGGGCCCCGGGATGCAGCAGGGTAAGGTCTGCACTAGGCCAGCACTGATGGGCCAAGCCCAGTATGCCCAGTGATGGCTGTTGTGGGTGTGCAAAACAGCACACTCATCCCTCAAGCTGAGTTAAAGGCAGACCCAGAACAACAGTGAGTGAACCAACTCCTCTGTGATTTCACAAGAGGGGCAACTTAGAGTGGAAGAGAAAAATTTTGAATATGTAAACCCGGTAAATTCTCTGTTAATTCATCAATTTCATGGCAGAAACTGTGTCTCTTGTTTCCTGATGTGTTGGCATTCGTCTGCTGTTTCTGAACTAGATACTTCATGTTGGTGGTTGGACTGTATGCTGCTAACCAAGACCAGTTCTACCTGTTGTCTGCCCACATCTCTGAACGGATCATTGTAAGGGTAAGTGCGGTTCTTTGACTTTTCAGGATCCCATGTTTTTTTTTTTTTTCCCTGTAAGTAGACTTTACATGTTCAGTGGAATGAATGAAGTATGCAGCTTCTCAATTGCCAGTGATGACAAAGATAATGATAGTAATAGCAGATACTGTGATTTTAGTTTTTACATTGTGGTTCTCAACCAGAACTTTTGTTTCCCATGGGTCATTTGGCAATGTCTGCAAACATTTTTGGTTGTTACAACTGGGGGTGCTACTGGCATTTAGTGGGTTAAGGCCAGGGATGCTGCTCAACACGTTACGATGCCCAGGACAGCCCCCACAACAGAGTTACTCCTCCTCAAATGTCAGTAGTGCCGTAGTTGAGAAGCCCTGGTTTTTACTGTATGTTATAGGCACTGGGCTACATAATTTCTGTGTGACATCATTCTACATTGTTTCACGTTTACATTACATTCTTTACACCCAGAGGAACTTAAGAGTTCTTAAGAGGGGCTTAAGAGGGAGAGAAAGTCATCCATGAGCACAAAGCTAGTAAGTAAATGAAGGAGCCTGGGTTACAACCCAGTTCCCTCTGACCCCAAAGCCCACAGGGTGGGGGAATAGGCAGGAAGGCATCCCATGCCCCAGACTGATCGGTGACCCCAGGACTTCTAGGCTGCTGCCCAGAGCAGAGTAATGGCTCAGCACATTTTGCTGAATGAATGATTGGTCACAGCTCTGGACGGGAGTCTTGGCAGCCACCAAAACATGAAGCTATTGGCAGCTGCAGCTGCAGCTGTGTGAGGCCAGGCTGGCCAGCACAGAGAATGCCAGGGCCATGAGGGAACAGGTAACCACAGGCCTGGCAGCCCTGGGAGGGGCTGTTTGGTGATGGGTCTTTGAAGTGGCACAGGGAGACGTGCACACTCCAGTGGGGAAACTAGTTTACACTGGGGCACGCCCACTGACCTGGCTGTTAAACTTAGGCCTGGGGACAAGAGCTGCCCATTTGGGGAAGTGAGTCTTCCACAGCTTGCCTTGAGCTGTTCTCAAACAAAGGGCCCTCTGTGTAATTCTTTTAGTCAATAAAAAATAACAAGCCATCTATTAGTGGAACTCTTGAAACGACATCTCAGAGTTTTATTGGAAGCAAAGTAATGATGGAAATGAAGTAAAACACTGGTGTGTCCAGATGTCCCTGGGTGAGGCCGGCTGTGTGCCCGCCAGCACACATACCCAGACTGTGTTTCTGTGGGGCCTGATCTAAGCTTCGGCAAAACAGCTTCCTCTGGGGCAAAGGAAGGTGGGGCCCCTTCTTAGGTCATGAGCCAAGAGCAGAGGTTCCGGCCCATACCTCAGCCAGGGTTGGGGTGGTCTTTGACACCTCACCTGCTGTCATCTGGGATTGCTTCGGTGTGCTAATAAATGTGATTTAAAATCAAGTCTGGAAACCTAGGTTGCTTATTTTTTCTGATTCCTCACAGGAAGGAACAAATACAGGCAATGCCTTTCTTTTTAACATTAGGGTAGATCGGATACCATGAAACTGCTGCTTTGAGTGGTGAAATTCATGCTTAAGTCAGGCAGTCTCTAGTCACCTGCGTACTTTAAATAATTTACCTGGTGTTGAGATTTCTCCATTTCCTGCTGACAGCCCCTGCAAAGCTCTGCTTAGGCTGCTGTGCAAGTCTCCACAGCAGCAATGTGAGAGGGGAACATGGCCGGACATGCTGTTCTCAGAACTCTCTGTTAATGGGCTCTTTCTCGTACCCAAAGTTCAATGAGAATTTAACTTGTAATGATGACCCTAAGAAGTCCAAAGTTTCTGCAATTCGTGTTAAGTGTGACTATTGAAAAAATTATGCTTAGTATAGATTGGATGTCATATTATTCATTAAGTTTTTATTTTTTAAAAATGGATGTGTTCCACATTCGATGGCTTTCTTCTAGCCATAATTTTTGGTTAAAGTGAATACCCTATTCTATATGTATGCTGGGTAACACAAGGGTTACCCTAACAACAATGAGAAAAAAAACGATAGCAATAATATCTCTCCCTCACACTGGAAATATCTTACTGAGATTATTTTGTTCTAACCCCAAATGCAGAGTGAAAATGAATGCAGACTTTTGCATTTATTTAAGCATATAATATTTAAACCAACTAAGAGAAAAACTGAATTTAAGAAATGGCATTATTGTTTGAATCAGTGAGTTTTAGAGAGCACGTTTCCTGCCCCTGAGATTCTAGAAGGTACTAAACAGTTATATGTACCATGGGTTGAGCAGAGGGCAGACCAGCCTACATTTTACAAAAAAGCCAGATATGCCCTCTTGGGCCAAAGCCTGGATCTGTTAGTTCGAGTTCTAGGATGAAGAAAGAGAAATGTGACAAAGATAAGACCTGACCACATTATATGGAGACCTGCAAATTGCACTTAGCAAATCCAGATTCATTTTGAGAACTGAGTCATTTTTCTCCATAGCAGAAATTAACATAAGGGTGAATGTATGGAGGAAGGTTGGGCTTCCCAGGTGGCTCAGATGGTAAAGAATCCACCCGCAATGCAGGAGACCTGAGTTTGATCCCTGGGTTGGGAAGATCCTCTGGAGGAGGGCATGACAACCCACTCCAGTATTCTTGCCTGCTGAATCCCCATGGACAGAGGAGCCTGGTGGGCTACAGTCACTGGTGTCACAGAGCTGGACACGACTGAGTGACTAAGCACAACACACACAGCTTGAAGACTGCAGTAGATGAATTTCAGGCCTCAAGGGGGAGTTCAGGAGACCAAGCTTGTCAGAATTCTCCGAGGAGAGAGAAACAGGGGCAGGATCCAGCAATTGTTCATCCAGATTGTCAATCAAAACAGCTTTGGAAAGATATTTTGGTCCCATACTGTAAACTGACCAATTTAATGGAAATTAAAGCTCACTCCAAAGAACAGATTTGTTTCCCAGCTCTTTGTTTTGGGGAACATCCCCCGGCAGAGCTCCTTCGGATTCTCCTTGTTAATGGCTAGACTTTCCTTCAGCTCCATTCTTCTCCTAAAACACATAATTAAACCTGGTTGGTAGGGCTATGTTGCGAGCAGGAGGGATGATCAGTTTTGTCTTCCTTTCAAAGACATGCCAGGGTTTCCTAGTTTTGAAAACCATTAATTTATTCCAGCTTATTTTTCCAGAAGAATAGAAATGGGCAGGTCCCCCCAAATTCTCTTTTATTGCTCTGCAACCAAAGTACCATGGGGTGGGAAACCCACAACCGGAATGGGGAAAGACAAGGGAAAGAACGCAGATGCAAAGATGGGGAGGGATGAGGGGAGAGCAGAGCCACTCCAGGTGCCATCTCTGTTTTCCCTGGCCCTTGCCCATTTCTGACCACAAACCTCCCTCCCCTTCCCCTACACACTTGAGCTGCACACACACACACACACACACACACGCGCGCGCGCACACACACACACACACACACCTCTTCTGAAGTTCAGCTGAATTTTTATTTACCCAAAGGAATCAGTGGGTAGAGCAATGTCTGTCTCACTGTGCAGTTGGAGTTCAACAGAACAGCCTACTAACTATAGAAGGGGTAACTCATGAGCCCTTTCATAGTTGTATGGAACTAGTGTATGACATAAAGAAGTTGTTCTTAAACTATGTTAAGAATAAGAATCCCCCGGAGAGCTGGTGGAAACACAGATGCCTGGGTCCCACCTCCACAATTTTTGGTTCAGTAGGTTGGAGATGTCTGAGAATATGCACTTCTTTTTTTCTAATTTATCTTTTAAAATTTATTTTTAATTTTACAATTGCTTTACAATATTGTGTCGGTTTCTTCTGGACAACTATGTGAATCAGCCATAAGTATACATATTTATACTTATGTATGTACTTCTTCTTCAGCCTCCCTCTCACCTCCCACCCCATCCCACCCTTCTAGGTTGTCACAGAGCACCGGGTTGAGCTCCCTGTGTTGTAAAGTAACTTCCTGCTCACTTCAGTTCAGTTCAGTCACTCAGTCATGTCTGATTCTTTGTGAGCCCATGGACTGCAGCATGCCAGGCCTCCCTGTCCATCATCAACTCCTGGAATTTACTCAAACTCATGTCCATTGAGTCGGTGATGCCATCCAACCATCTCATCCTCTGTCATCCCCTTCTCCTCCTGCCTTCCATCTTTCCCAGCATTAGGGTCTTTTCTAAAGAGTCAGTTCTTTGCATCAGGTGGCCAAAGTATTGGAGTTTCAGCTTCAGCATCAGTCCTTCCAATGAATATTCAGGACTGATTTCCTTTAGAAGATTGACTGGTTAGGTCTCCTTGCTGTCCAAGGGACTCTCACTAGCTTCCCACTAGCAATCTATTTTACATACGGTAATGTATATGTTTCAGTGCTACTCTCTCAAGATTATGCATTTCTAACAAGCTTCCAGGAGATGCTGCTACTGCTGGCCTGTGGACCACACATTGAGTAGCCCTGGTAGATCGCATCTCTAGGCCCATTTTCAATTAGTCTTTTCAAAAGGTACAAGAACGAGTTTCTTGCCTTCCTCAGCTTAAGCTTTCCTATTATGCTCTTTGGCTGCTCTTTAGAAGCCCAAACTGATAAAGCAAAGAAATCCAGCTTTCCTTTCCAAACTTTGCTACTAGTGATGGTTCCTGTTCCAAGCATCTGCAGGGGGCGCCATTTCCACTGTATTCTCTGTGAACGGAGCTCCCTCGGAATTGTGTAGCTCTGCAGATGCTACTGAGGGGACAGATTGATTGATTACAGGTTAAATGGTGCTTACTATGCACAGCAGATTGTATTGAGCATAAATTTGAGACCATTCATCCTCATTTTTACAAAGTGTTCATGCACACATGATTTCAATTAACTCCCGCAACCCCATAAGATAGGTAAAGACATTATTATCTGTATGTGCCAGAGGAGAAAACTGGTAGAGAAAGGTTAAGTAAGTCTCCCAAAGTCACACAGCCAGTTTGTGTCACAATATAGAGTAAAATGTTCAGGTCACCCCTAAATATGTAAGGCTGTGGCAAATAAAAGTATTCTATAAACTTTATTTTGGCATTTGAGAGCAATCAACCACTATTGGGTCACATCTGAGCACAAATTCGTGATCCCAGAATGTTTTTCTGTGGTTCCATTTCAGTTTGCTTTGATACATTAACACTCCTGTTACTAGAGAAGGGAAATAAGTTCACAGATTTTATAATAACATTTTCCATTAGTAAAGAGTCTGCCTGCAATGCAGAAGACCCAGGTTTGATCCCTGGGTCAGGAACAATCCCCAGGGAAGGAAATGGCTACCCATCTCCAGTATTTGTACCTGGAGAATTCCATGGACAGAGGAGCCTGGCAGGCTACAGTCCATGGGGTCGCCAAGAGTCGGACACAACTGAACACAAACACATTACTGAGGAGGAATCCTCTTCAAGGCTCTGTATTTTAAACCTTGTAGATCTATGGACCATCCAAAATGATCTGAATATGTTTTAGGAATTTGAGTTTTCATTTGATGAAAGCCAAGTGAGATTCTTGTAATTGTCCCCCCAAAATTGAACCTACTTATATCTGCTGTTCCAGTACTATCAAGTTACCAACAGGATCATAATTATCCCAGAGCTCATTAAGAAAAAGAAAATCCATCACTGTCCTGTTTTGTTTCCTTGAAGTGGCTCATTATGTTCATAGCAGAGGAAAATACATCAGCATTTTATATGGCATACCTTTGGATTTAGTTGACTGCTCACTATAAAAGGATTTGAGTCAAAGCCAAATTGCCATTCACAACCAAGGAGGCTCTGGGGACCTTACAGAAAAGCTCTTTGTTCAAGTGAATTCACACAAAATACTGTTCAAAGTGGTTGCTGTATATTCTTTCCCTGCTTTTGCCTACGTGGTGTCAATGGTTGAGTCTTCCAAGCAGATCAGGGTTCAGACAGGTGGGAATGAAACTGGAAGTAGAAGACACCTAAATTTCCTAACTGAACCCAAATTTAGCAATAAACTTTGAGATTTCTTTTCATTATTATTTGTAAACTAGTAACACACGACTATGGTAAAAACATTCAAATAACACCAAGAGAGTAGGTAGAGAAGGATGGGTCATAATTTTAAAAACGTTAATTTTGTTGTGAGGATTTTGATGGATTCATTGATTCCCTACTCAGAGATATGTGGAAATATGGGACTTTCCTTGTGGTCCAGTGGCTAGGACTCCACGCTCCCACTGCAGAGGGCCCAGGGTTCAATCCCCAGTCAGAGAACTAGAGTCCACATGCCACAGCGGAAGATCCCGAATGCCACAACTAAGACCCAGTGCAGCCAGATATATAAACAAATAGTTTTTGAAAAGATATGTGGAAATATGGTCACTGGCTACAGGGAAATGGGGCAGAGGGAAAGCAGTACAGTAGAAAATTATTTGGCAAAAAATTTTTATATAACAATAAAACCTCCAAAACTTTCTCTAGTCTGATAGATCCACTTGGATTTTCCTGGAAGACTGCATTCAGCCAGGGCTGCTTCTATGCAATACCACACAAAAGTCAAAGTTAGAATCATTATTTCATCATCAAAGGAAGTATAATGGCAACTCTAGAACTTACTAGATTTGTGACCTTGGGAAATAGGCTTATTCTTTTAGAGTCTCAATATAGTAAAAGGAAGATAATGGTCTTATCTCATGGAATTGGGATGTGGATTAGCACTCAGCAAACGTAGCTGTTACAATGCTTCCTTCAGTATCATCTGTGCTTAGGGAATAGCTGAGGAGAAGGAAATGGCAACCCACTCCAGTATTCTTGCCTGGAGGATGCCAGGAACGGGGGAGCCTGGTGGGCTGCTGTCTATGGGGTCGCACAGAGTCAGACATGACTGAAGCGACTTAGCAGCAGCAGCAGCAGAAGTATATTAATTATGCTTGTATTGTCATTTGCTTGTCAACTGTATATGAAATCATAAACATGAAGGTGATTTGAAACTATAAAAGGGCTAGCTAAATGCTAAAATTATCTGAGCTTTAATAAACTTGTAATATTTTCTGACATAATATTCTGGTTTTAAATCATTATTATTATTCTCCCTAAAAAGATACTCATTTTGAGGTTTTTTCCTTCTTCTTTATCATCCACCTACTATAACTGACACGTTTTTAGTTCCATGTAGAGACCGGATGTTGCAAACCATGACATGCTGAGCTCCTGCTGGTAGAGGCAGGGGCGGGGGTCTGTGGAGGATACAGAGCATTTAAAGGAGACTTCCTTGTTCTCCTGGGCCGCAATTATTAGAATATGTCAGAATGTCCCATCTGACAAATGATTCTCAAGTGAAAGACTTAGCTAACATTCCGCTTTCCTTTGAGGAATAAAGCAATCATTTGTTCCTATGTCCATAACTTTAATTGTAATGTATTTATGTATTTTTTTTTCTAGGCCTCCAACCCTGGGCAATTTGAAAATGACATTGATGCATTATGGCAGCGAGGACAAGTTCCAGAGTCTGTCGTTTGTCACGGTCGAGTGGGCATAAACACAGATGCACCGGACGAAGCCCTGGTTGTCTGTGGCAACATGAAAGTGATGGGGACGATTATGCATCCCTCTGACAGCCGGGCAAAGCAGAACGTCCAGGAGGTGAGCAGGGGGCAGGCCTCAGACACCTCCTCTGACACCCGAGTCAGGAGTTCTGGGCTCTCCTGGCCTCTGACATGCTGGACACGGGGCATCTCTCCACGTCACCTGCTGGCATGAGATAAACATGGCACTTAACAGTTATGAGCATTGGAGTCATTAGGTGTCTCTGCTGAAACTATAATGCAGTTCCTACCCGAGAGAATGCATTTACCTCCCAGGAGTCGTGGGCCATGACAGCATGACACTGGCTTCACAAGCAAGAAGTCTCCGAGTTATTTTCCACAGGCTGCTGCTTTTCTGTTGTCAACCACTGGAGCTTGCCTTTCCTTTCCATCTCCACACTTCCATCTCCCTGTTCGTCTTTGGAGCACTGTCTTAAGTCCGTTCTTGCTCATATTTCTCCTGGGCCTCTCCACCTTCTTCCTCCTAGAGTCCCTCGTACCAGGCCTGCCAGCCACTGTCTTCCCTGCTCAGCATCCTTCTGAGAACACTTAGAGAAACTTCACCTCCTCATTCAGGCAACCCCATCATCCCCGGTTTCCAGGTCAAGACATTTTCCCTCTGTAATGAGGCATGCATGCCTTATAAAAATCAGAAATCAGGCCTTGAAAGCAGGAGACTACTTGTTCACTTTGGGCTTGCCTGGATAAAAATGCCTAACCTCACTGAAATGCCAGTGTCTTTATCCATAAGGTAGAGATGATGCTTCTCTGCCTAACCCCACTGAATCTTTTATAATTTTTAACCTGTGGAGAAAATAAGTACTGAATCATCTTGGAAAGTCTCAAATGCTATGAAGACCTAAGGGGTCGGATGAAAATGCCAGGTCATTCCAACCTTAATTCTGCTGCCCTTTCACTGCTTCTGCCCTCTCCCCACCTTCTCACACATACTGTGTCTCCTGTAAACAATTTTGAGGCAGTGGCAGAATGGTGTTTTTAAATCTCCTTTCTGTATTCTTTCTCAGTTAATAGGAGACTTAATTTGTAAATCACTGGCCATGCTACCAGACTGCATTCCTTTCCCAGTGCAGATCTGCACTGGTTTTTCTAAACTAGCCAAGGAATGTCCTTGTTGGCTGAGAGAATCCCAGAGAAAGGCTGTAATTGTAGACTTTTATACTGATTGCAAAGTTGCGGTTCATGTTAGAAGAGCTGTGACCTACTAGCCAGATGGGAACTCTCCGGGTTGGGAGGTTCTCATATACATTTCCAGATACCAGCCTTAGATACCATGCTTCTGCCTTTTAAAAAGAGATGAACTGTCTGTGCTTCAGATCACACCAACTCAAACTCATCCTTGCAACTGGTTCTACAATCCCCCACCAGGTCTTATCTAAATGTAAGCAGAAGATGACAAGTGGGGAGAGTCCTCCATAATCCCTCCTGCTACCATTTACCAAATGTCGTCATCGAATGATGTTCCTTGGTTTGAAGAAAATGTATTGTCTTAAAATAACAAGGTTCCCTGGAACTTCTCAAATCCGTCTAGGAAGCTTCTCCATACACTGCAGTGTCATCCAATCAAGGCTCTAGATGAGAAATTCCTGTGTCCCCTTCCTGCCCAGAGCAGTAGGAGGGAAGAAAAAAAAGCAAATCCCTGATTAGAAGGCTAGTTTGAGCCCTGATTCTGGTACCTACTTGCTCAGGAACTTTGGCCCAGACATGCTTTATGCCTCTGTTTATTATTCTGTGAGTGGGGAATACCTATATTCATTTCACTCACATTAAAGGATTTTTTCTAAGCTCATATATGGGAAACATTTTTTAGATGTATACAGCTAAGCAGATATAAATGGATATTACTATTATTGATATAAAAATGCAAGTTACATACATAATTCATCCATTATTTCACATTAATATTTTTGTCTTTCGTAAGTCTATCCACACTTATAAAATGCACGTCTCTAGAAATCTTGTCTATCTCATTCGCCATTTATTACAGACAAGAGAGATGATGGTAATGTTAATGATGGTGCTGACAGATACGTGAACTTCATCTTCACCTCTCCCTGACTCAGTTTTCCCAACTTTTAAAAAGAAGGCCATTCTTCCAAACATGCCAGGAAGTGAAGCTTGGTTGATCTGATTGCAAGCATAGGACAGCAGGCTTTTTCCCATTCTTTAAGGAGGCATGATAACCAGAGCTGGCTTCTGGATTAACTGCTGTGGAACAACTGCTGTGGCTACACCTGTGCCTGGCATTGTGATGGGAGGACAAATGTTAGCTGCTGAGTGCCCGGCTGTGTCTCCTCGCTCCAGGCAGCGGGGAGAGGGCTTTGCAGATAATAAGCACACAAGCACCCTGTGTGGAGAGGCCTGGAGGAGATTTCTTGGACTTAGGTGGACTCACGTCCAAGACACAGAGACGATAAAGCAGATGTGACTAAAACCTACAAAACAGAAGCTCTGGAAAATGAGATCGGCCTCTGTGAAAAGCAGTTTCACTTACCTAGACATGGTATTTACCGAGGTGATAGTAACCTGGAAAAGAAACGCAGCTTTTACAATGGAAACTGAGCACAATTAGAGTGGAAAGGGTATGATGAGAACCAAAGGGGCATGAAGAACAGCAATGTCAATGCAAAAAAAAATTAAAAAAAAAAAATAAAGAAGTTGAACGTTGAATGCGTCAGTCAAATTCTGTGGTAAAGGCTGAAAATAAGGCAGCAAAGGACTAAACAAGAAAAGCCAGGAAAAAAAAAGTCAGTTAAGGTGAAATGGTCTAGACCATTTCAGTTGGTCTAGAACAATGGTCTAGACCATTTCTCCCAATTGCACCAGCAGTGTGCTAGTTAAAGACAAAAGTGTGATGAGCTCAAGAAAGCCAAACATGTGAAGTCTCCCTTTAGGGCCATGAGCCAAATCAGAAGTTCAGGGTGAGCTGGTGCCATTCAAGCTGCTCCTGATGGGAGACTGATAGTCTGGGCTGTGGGCCATGTGTAATGAGATCCCCCTCCCTAAACAGACTGGAGTCCACAGTCTGTGATGTCTTCTCTGCGGTACAATGCTTGAGTTAATGGTATGGAAACCTTGACTGTGAGATAGCATGACAGAGACAACCATTTGCATTCACAGTCAAAACTTTCCAAAACTACTGTGGGCAAGATCAGATGCCCAGATTCACTCACTAGGCTCTCACTCAACACACACCGGTGAGCAAGGCATGGGGTTGAATGGTGGCCTTGGTACAGTTTCTAGCAGAGGATTCCAAAGAGGCACAGCCCTTGTCTCTAGGGGTTTCCCGGGGCCAACTGTACATACCACAGGGAACATGCAACTCAAGATGTTTATATTTAGCTTTGGAAGGTCTACAATCCAGCATTAGAAGTCACGAGAGCATTTTCTTAGATAAAGATTGTTCTAGAAGGTGTTTAGCTCCCCAAGTCAACCCTTAAAATTTTCTTTGGCCAAAAATCTGTCTGAAATACAATGGTAGTAGTCCTAGTGAATCTAATTGCTATGTCTGGGAATATGTCTTAAAGGAAAACGAAGTCAAGAATCCCACTTAGACAGCAGGAGTTATTTTCCCTCTGTGTAGCCTGGACTGTTGGCATGAGGGCACGTTCTCTTCTGGGTTCCCTCTGCAACAAAGAGACTGGCACTGCCTCCGCTTTGCTCTCTGATGGGCCATCATGCAGGAAGCAAGGGGATAATGAGAAGTAGGCAAAGTGGGCACAGGTCTCCCAAGAGTGCAGGGAGTGGGGGCCAGGGCAGGGCCTGGCTAAGTGGCTCCTGATTGACCCTGCTTTCAATTCTGTTAGCGTCAGTGATGGTTCTGCCATTTCACTACCTCCATTCTTTCATTCCTTCCCTCAAAGTCTGGGTGCCTGTTACCTATCAGACACTGTGCCAGGTGCTCTGTTGGTTCTTAGATGGTCAAGATACAGGTCTCAGCCTCAGGGAAGGAACTTTTATGAAAGTTTAAGCTCCAAATAAGAACTACTCCTTGAATCTCCAGGGCTTGGCATAGTATCTGGCACATAGTAGCTACTCATTTTATATTGTTGAATGAATGAAGTGGCTCACAGTGACATGCACACACAGGGCAATATGAGACTCTGACTGCTCCATCTGGGTATGGCTGGCAAGGCTCTCCTTGCTCTGGCCTTCAGCTTTACAGTCTAAACACACCGAACTCTGCATTCGGTCGTGCAGATATAATTCAGGGGATTTGCTGCCTCAGGACTTGGCTTATGGTGTTCTTTCTGCCCAGCATCCCTGTCTTGTTCTTACCCTTTCCACTCCCTTCCCTAGCTGACATCTGTCTTTGACTAATTTCTGTCTTTTATTTATTTACTTATTTGGCTACACCGGGTCTTAGCTGTGGCATGAGAAATCTTAGTTTCAGCATGCAGGATCCAATTCCCTGACCAGGTATCAAACCTGGGCTCCCTACATTGGGAGTGTAGAGTCCCAGGCCCTGGACCACCAGTGAAGTCCCACTCCTATCTTAAAGTTATTAATTTATTCAATAAATATTAGTTAAGCACCTACTACATGCAAGGAATTGTTCTAGAAACTGGTGATATGGTAACAAACAGAATACCATGAGCTCAAATACATCCTCACCCTCACAAGGGTATCTATTCAATAGAATAAGACCGTAAAGGTGACTCACTAGTTGTTTGGTGATGAGTTGATTAATGCCTGCATGTAAGGCAGAGGGAGCCTTCCTAGTCTTGGAGGTCAAGCAATGCTTCTCTGGTGAAGCGGTGTTTTAAATTGGGGACGTGGAGGTAGAGGAAAAGGAAGGAAGAGCTTCTGAGGCAGGAAATGCCCTGAGCAAAGGTCTTGACCTTGTGGAGGGGCAGAGTGTGTTTGAGAACTGAAATAAGCCAAGATCTCTGTTGGGCTTCACCATCTCTGGTAAGCCCTTTTCCACGGTCCCCTGAGAATACTTTAGGTACCTCCTTGGAGTTGATGGGATTTTCTTTTCGTAATTCCATCCTCACCTGCATTTTTCACATTGTAATATAATCTTATGGGATGAGTCTATCTAGACCATGAACTTTAAAAGAGAAATTATTTTGAAGTTTCAACACTTAGTGTAGTACCTGCTATATCAAAGGTGATTGGTGAATATGAGTCAAATGAAGCAGTGAATGAATGAATTGAACTAAGCTTTTGATGACAGCAATGATCAAAACAGCTGTGAGTTCCCTGACAAGTACCTGAAATAAAGTTAGTCTATTTATGCAGTTAAGCACCAAGTCACAACTTCTGATACCAAATGGATGAATAGAGAGACTTTCTGATATTGGAAGAATTTTCCTGCTCACTCGACAGAGTGAGTGCAGGGAGGAGTTAAGGGGCAAAGCAGGGATTTCTTAAAATAACAGAAAAGCATTTCTAGTTGTTTCAACATATAAATGATGTCCAGGTGGTATATTTTTAATTGCCAAGAGATGCTGGTGTCATAATCCAGTTATGTTCCCTAAAAGAAAATTTAGGGACCCACATAGTACTGCCAACTTTTTAACTTGTCAAATTAGGTCATTAAAAAAATTGATCATGCTATTACTATGAATTCATTTTTTAAAAACTCTAATTGAAAAAGAAGCCTTTGAATCAGCACATTTAGCCCTAGGAAAATTCCACTATATTGTCTTTATTGTTATCATTTTGCTGGCACCCATGAAATTTATTTTGAGCAATTTGCAGTGACAGTTGGGAGTGTTTGAACTACTTCTGTAAGAGTGGTCAGCTCAGAGGAGGACCCCTGGTTAGGGTGGTCTAGGGGAGAAGTCATCTGTAGGAAGGAACCCTGAATTTTGAGGGACCTGCTGGTGGATCATATGGGCTTGCAAACTGCTCCTTGAAGAAATTTTCTCCAGCAAGATGTCCACCAGCAATTCAATGATGTATTATATACCCGTTCTTCAAATGTTGTTACTTGAACTAAGCCCTGCCCTTTTAATTTATAAATACAAGGTAGGCTGTATTTGTTGGGTGCTTATACTGCGTGCTCCTTTGGAAATATCTTGCCGTCTTGAACAGCACTTGTTTCTCTCCAAGGTCAGCCAGCTCCATTCTCAAAAAGATGGTTTAACTCTTAGCAGAGAGAAGTGAGGCCAGAGTAGTGAATGAGGGAGCTTTTGCCCTGTGATTTACTTACATTTCATTTATTTTTGGCTTTGCTGGGTCTTCATTGCTGCATGGGATTTTCCTCTAGTTTCGGCAAGCGGGGGCTACTCTCTGGTTGCAGTGTGTGGGCTTCTTATTGTGCTGGCTTCTCTTGTTGCGGAAGCACAGACTCTAGGGCCCTCGGGTTTCAGTAGCCGCAGCACGTGGGCTCAGTGGTTGCGGTCCCAGGATCTAGAGCGCGGGCTCAGTAGTTGTAGTGCAGGAGCTCAGTTGCTCCATAGCATGTGGGATCCTCCCCTATGAGGAATCGAACCCATGTCTCCTGCATTGGCAGGTGGAATCTTTACCAATGAGCCACCAGGGAAGTCCTTTATTTTTTAAAAAATGTTTTTCCCTATAATTTAGCCATTTAATTCTGGCTCATTTTATAAACTAGTGGATGGAAGTCACTGACATGAATTTTGAAATTTTTGCTTCTTGGAGGAGAAAAACATAAATTTCTCTTAAAATAGTTTGGGCAAAAGGAAAGGACAGTCCCACTGCCAACATTCTTTGTCTCTGTGGGTCACTCAGAGTGTTAATTTAAATAACAAACATCTATGTGCATGAAATCTGCTCTTTAATTCCATTAGGTTGACACAAATGAACAGCTGAGAAGAATAGCCCAAATGAGGATTGTTGAATATGACTACAAGCCTGAATTTGCGTCTGCAATGGGAATAAACACTGCCCATCAGACAGGTACACACACAAACGCCCTTCTTGATTTTATGTGGTCGACTATTCACGTTTTAATTCCCACTTCATCTGGAGGCTGTATGCCCATAGCTCTTGACAGCAACCTGTCGTTCTAACATGTCCCCGTGAGAGCTATAACCACCAGAACAGGGAAGGTTAAAGAAATTGCTGTGTCATCTTTACTCAACAACACCCTCACCCCAGCTCCTGCACCCCAAGGTACTGGTGGACGATTCTGAACGCGCTGTTTCTCTTCCCCAGAGTCCTCTTGCTCATGGGATGAGGGCTAAGGGGCAGATGGCAGAGCAAACTATAAGCAGCCCTGGACAGCCTCCTGGTAGACGGGGAAGGTGGCCGGGCAGGTGGGTCCAGTCAGAGGAAAGGCAGAGTGGTGTCTATACTCCAGACCAGGAATTCTAAAGAAACAAGAACCATTTAGGGATCAGAGTCCGCCTGCAGGAAAAGAGAGAAAATTAAGCTCCAGCCTTACGTCTATGTACAGGGAATTTAAGGCACTTACCCTTTCCAACTTTTGGCTCAGAGTCTCAAGAAAGAGTGGAGAAAACAACACTCCCACTTTCTAAAAAATTAATTTATTTTTTAATTGAAGGAGAAATGCTTTACAAAATTGCGTTGGTTTCTGCCGAACATCAACATGAATCAGTCATAGGTATACATATTTTAATCTTAGAGTGGTTCTGGGATCCAAATTCCTCCTTTGCTTCAAATGCCTTGTAGATCAAAGCCAACACTGACGAGGGATAAGTATCTATTTGCAAAGTCATCCTGTTCGCCATTCCCATCCTGGGAAAGGTCTTTTCCTGACGAAACCTGATGGAGTGTTTGTGTCTAGGAATGATTGCCCAGGAGGTGCGAGAGATCCTGCCCAGAGCTGTGAGGGAGGTCGGCGATGTCACCTGTGAAAACGGAGAGACGTTGGAGAACTTCCTCATGGTGGATAAGGTAATCCCTGAACAGATAGCTCCCCTAGGGCTCTAACCCCACAGGTGAACCCCATTCTGTGGCCAGATTATCCCATGTTGGATATTCACTGTGCCCTGAATATCCAACCAGGAAATGGGACAGTAAAAAGAATTCTTCACTGAGCTGTAGAGTAAGCAGGTATTAATTGTCCCACACTGGTCGTAGGGACCCAAAAAGAAGTCACGTTAGGGAAAAAGGGGAAAGACCACAAACAACACTGGAAACCGTGGATCTTGTCTGAGGAGTAGTGGCCCTGGGAAAGTCCACTTACCCAGACTGCCCTGCAAACAAGGACCAAACATCATGAGAAATAGTGGCAGCCAGTTTTGATTAGACTTTGTCTTGAAAAATGAGCCTAAACCTTGCGAATGTGTCATTTCTCTCACATGATATCCTTTAAGTTATAATTAACACAATGTGCTCCTCAGAATGATTGAAGACTGAATGAAGTGTTGAATTTTTTTTTTTTTTAAGCATAGGTTTTCAACAAAACTGTATGTTTGACTTTCACAGCACAATCAAAAAGTGGGTCATTTTTACAAAGATATTCATGAGCTTCATCTTTTTTTCCCAAGGGCCTGTTGAAATTCTTTGATATTTAAATCATTCTCTCTCTCTCTCTTTCAAATCATTCTCTTGTGAAGGAATGTCACCACCCTTGTAGATTAGTTCCTCTTCGCTTGTTAAGGAGTCTGCCATTTCCTTACTAGCTGATGCTTCGGTTATGATTTGAGGGGCTCTCCCAGATCACATCTGTTAATTCCGTGAAATCCTGCATCTTTCGCAAGGGTTGCAGATTCACTCTGTGGCTGATTTGCTTTCCATCGCATTATAATATTTGATGCTGGAGGGAAGGCTGATTGACATGGGGATTTCATGGTAGTCGGAAGAGATGTTTGAGTGAAGAGTAATTTGTAATTTGTCAGCTCATTGGGGCAGTGCTTCAAAAACTTCAAAGTGAACATGAATCAGTGGGGGTGTTATTAAAATGCAGGTTTTGGTTCAGCCAGAACAGGGTGAGACCCAAGATCCTGCATTTCTAACCAGCCTCCAGGTAAAACCTATTTTGCCAGTCCTGCCGGTCAGCAAGACACACTTGGAGTAGCCAGGTAGGCCCTTTCAGTCTTCTACCTACAAGCTCTTAAACAACAATCACTTAGATTACAGCATCAGATGGCCTGTTCACTGGGCTGCAAGGGCCGAGTAGTAGAAGTTGAGTTATTAATACTTCTTCCTGCCTCTGATTCCCTGGAGAAGGGAATGGAAACCCACTCCAGTATTCTTGCCTGGAGGATCCCATGGACAGAGGAGCCTGGTGGGCTAGAGTCCATGGGGTGGTAAAGAATTAGACATGACTAAGCAACTTAAATTTCACTTTCCTGCCTCTTAGGACCACATCCTCCATAGGAGAAATTCTTCAGTCTCTCAGACCTAGGCTACGTTCACTTGAGAGGTGTTATCATCAGAAATGTATTTGAAGAAATTAAAAAAAATTTTTTGGCCATACCACATGGCTTGTGGCTTCTTAGTTCCCTGACCTGGGATCGAACCTGGGGCCCCTGAAAGCACCGAATCCTAACCACTGGACCAGCAGGGAGTTACCCAGAAATGTATTTTTAATAATAAAAACAACACCAAAGTTTGTATATAATTTACTTAAAATACAAACTATTTTATTTATAAAATAAAATGTTATAAAATATATTTTAAAATATAATAAAATATAAAATATATTCAGAGGTATCGTATGGAATTTTCCAGGCAAGAATGCTGGAGCAGATTGCCCTGTCTTCCTCCAGGTGGTCTTCCTGACCCAGGGATCGAACCCACGCCTCTTGCATCTCCTGCACTGGCAGGCAGTTTCTTTACCGCTATGCCACTTGGGAAGCCATTAAACATATATTAAAATATAAAATATATTTAGAGGTATATGTAAAATAAAGTCACCCTCACACTCTTGCATTTTCAAGCTTCCTGGGGTGAGAGAAAGAGCAGAAGCCCAGCTGTCAGCCTCAGGGTCCTGGAGTACGTCACCAGGCTGCCAAGGTGGGGGCTCTTGGGGTCTCGTCTGATAGCAGCTGTCTTACTTCTGTCTCCAGTTGTTTCCTGGAACATTCAGGAAAGAGATTTCTATGTTACCTGTGTGGGTAGCGCCTGCTGAGGACCTTAGGACTGTCACTGTTCAGCAAAAATTTCTTCGGGTTTTTCTCGTAAGATGGTATGGAAAAACCCGAAAGAATATTTTGGCCAACCTAATAGTTCTCCCTCTAGCCTAGTATTTTCCCATTCCCAGATGAGTTGAATGGAGACAGTCAAGAAGATTAGCAGTTCTGAGGGCCAATGCCCCACTTTCCATGGGGAAGCTATATCCCAAGTTCATTGCTAAGAAACAAGCCCAGAATCCTAGGAAGCTGGGGGGTGGCATTCCTATTCCAAGCAGCCAGGTTCACTTATCACCTGAAAAGCCATCCATGCCAAGGGGACACTGAGTTTATAAATAACTAGAGCTGACAAGAATCCAGAAAGGAAAAGGGACGATTCTCTTAGGAAGAGATATGTAGTGATATGGTCTATGGCAACGTCACCAAGGCCACAGTCATTTACAGCATCTGTGACACCAAGAGCAGATGAATATCCCCACACTCTAAAGCCCGGCTTTCTTCTTTGACTCACTTCTGAGGACAGACTTGAATTGCTGGTTTAAACCTCCACACTCTGGAATATCCCTCTTCTACATTATAAGTTCATCCCAGAATATCCTTTATGGTGAAGTAGCACAGGCTGATATGAGAGGTCCCCTCCCTGTACCGGGAGGAAGGAAGCCCTTTGGAATTGGGGGCAAAGAATTTTGCATAAATAAACCTTGTTTAACTAAACCTTAACTAGTTACTTCTTCACTTTTTTCTATCCCTAACCCAAATCTCTCTGTCTTGTCGCTTCTTCACAAGTTTATTGTTTCTTTGTCTAATGAGTTTAGAAGTTTGCTGCTCTGTTCATGTTTTCAGGTCTTCATTCTCTTGTGAAATTGTCCCTGCATATGGAAAAATCCCTGGAGAAGGAAATGGCAACCTACTCCAGTATTCTTGCCTGGAGAATCCCACGGACAGAGGAGCCTGGCGGGCTACAGTCCATGCTGCTGCTGCTGCTGCTAAGTCGCTTCAGTCATGTCTGACTCTGTGCGACCCCATAGACGGCAGCCCACCAGGCTCCCCCACCCCTCAGATTCTCCAGGCAAGAACACTGGAGAGGGTTGCCATTTCCTTCTCCAATACTCTACTTCAAATACAACTAACGAGACAGCAAAAAAATTCAGTCCATGAGATCACGTTAAATAAAATGTGCATGCATGTTAAAAAAAAGTCATAGGGTATGTGATTCCTATTGTCCACACTCTTTTTCTTTTTTTCTAAAGTTTTTTCTTTTTTTTTATATGGACTATTTTCAAAGTCTTTATTGAATTTGTTACAATATTTCTTCTGTTTTATGTTTTGGCTCTTTGGTTGCAAGGCATGTGGGATCTTAGTTCCCTGACCAGCGATCAAACCCACACCCCCTGCCCTGAAAGGCAAAGTCTTAACTACTAGACTGCCAGGAAAGTACCTCCAGGCTCTTTCTTAACTGTGCAATGAGAAAGATGTACAGACAGACTCTTGCTTTCCTGGGCTCCTCCCTATTCATGTTGCACCATGGCAATCTATCTTGCTTTGTCCAGACCTGTTTGTTTTCAAGACCTTCGTTAGCACTTCCTGGGCTTTGTGTGTTATAATAATAGGTGGAGATCCAATTAAGATACAAGTCTCTCCCTCTGCACTCCATTTCTCTTCTCTTTTATAAAGAAATTCTCACTGGAGCTAAAATGCAAACTAGAATCTGGAAATGCTGAAATGTTGTGCTCCATGGTTGCTATATCATTTTCACCTGGACTTGAAGCTGAAATAGGAAAGAGAATTCTGGATCTTTACAGATTGTCCATACAACAACCAAAGTTGGAGATTAGGGATGTCAGCCAAAGTTGATGTAAGCCACTCTTCTTTCTCTTCTTCCTTTCTTTTTTTTTTTTTTTGTTGTTGTTTTACATATGAGTTTCACATTTTTTTTAATGTAGACCATTTTTTAAAGTCTTTATTGAATTTGTTGCCACATTGATTTTGTTTTATTTATGTTTTGTTTTTTTGGCCATGTGAGATGTTAGCTTCCCAAACAGGGATTGAACTCAAATCCCTTGCATTGGAAGGTGAACCTTAACCACTAGATGGCCAGGGAAGTACCCGTTCTCTCCTTAACAGGAGAGATGACCTTGTGAGATAAACCTCTCCTGGGGTGGTGTGCTGCTTCTCTAAATTTCTCATGTTTTGGGTGGCTCAGTGAAAGCTCAGCCATGGGAGATGGTGTGAGAGGACTCGAGGTTCATACTGAGAGCAAGGGAGCCTTAGAGTGGACACCATAGTCTCCTGAGCTAGACTACTGGGGCTCTGCCTTTTGGCTTGTTCATCTGTCTCTTTACTTGTCAACTTTTAAAATTTGTTTCTGTGATTATTTGGGAACAACTGGTTGCATTTCTTGAGCATTATTATTAGGTATACGTGGTATAATAAAAATGTCCACAATAAACATAACAACTGCCTTAAAGGAATTCACAGTGGAGCCTATATAAAGATGAGCTTCATCTTATGAGCACCAGTTCTTGAATAATCTGTTTGTGTGTGTTTTTAAGACTGCATGTTAGAAGCCACCCTGCCATAACTTAGTGGCCACTTTTTCTCTTGGATTCTATTTTTCCTGCAGCTGTAATGTGGCAAGAATTGTCTATTTGAGTCATACAAAGATAAATAACACTTGGTTCCTGTCTTCAAGTAACTGTCAGTCTAAGCAGGGTGATGTGACAGGTACCCAAGAAATAAAGCTCTAAGTTAAAACATGAGATGTAATGAATCTGTGGAATGCATAGATGAAGTGTTACCTAGTTCATAGGAAGGAGAGGGGCTCCCTGGAGACTAGGCAGGGGTTCTCAGATGGAAGGGAAGTGACGAGACTGAGAGACAAAGGAAGGGAGGCATTGGTGGGTTGTGGGGACTGAGTGTGGCCAAGGGGGGCAGGGGATCATAAAGGCCCCCAAACCTTCCTTCTTCTCATCCATAGTATCCATGTGACACCCAGTCCTGCTGTTCTTACTTTGGCACTGTCTCTTGTATATCAGCTCCCTTCTTTATTCTCTCCATTTTTCTCCTTGGCCATCATAGCAACCCTGTAACTGACCTACTAGATGCCAAGAGAATCATTTTCCTTAAAAACAAAACAAAACAAATATCTCATCCTATAATCCCCCTTTCCCATTGTTGAATCTTCACTGGTTTATGATTACAACCCTCCACAATCTGGATGGAATCTTCCCTTTCTAACTCATTTCCTAACACTCACACCCCTCAGCCACCAAACACCATCTGAATGAGCTGAGACCTTCAGAATCTGATGTATCTGCACACACACGCATGACTTGTTCCCAGCTCCTCCCTACCAGCCTTTTTTCTGTTCCCCACACTCCAAGTTTTGTTTCTGCCTTGGAAGTGTTCTGTGGACTGTTCTCTGCCCTAAAGACCCTCCCTTCAGATGATCTCATCATTTGGATCGCAAAGCAAGACCTTCTCTGACCACCTTGGCTAAAAGAGTCTCTGCGGTGCTTGACTTCACTTTGTTTCTAAGATCCAGGGCCGCTGTGAGGGTGCAGAGCACCTTGGCAATGATTTGAAAAGGGCTGTCCCTCCAGCTGGCACAGGCCTCATACTCCCCCTCAGTGGGGCCTCTAACACGGGACACACGGCAAACTTGCTCCCAGCATTCTGGAGACTTCTGTCCCTATCTGACATGAGCTCCTTTATTTGCCTACTTGTTCTTTGCCAAGCTCCCTGGGTGGTTGTGTGAGAGCAAATCTTTCTATATTTTTCCAAACTCTATCTCCAGTACTTTCTATGTGGCATTAACCCCAGGGTTTAGGGGACTGTAGGATTTTGAGAGATCTTGGGTGATTGAGTTAATGGATTCCATGATGCCTGGATTGCTCCTGTCTACACGCTGCCTTAGGCCTTTGGATAGACATCTTCTAGAGTGTCTGTCTCACTCTGTTATCCTTCTTTTTCTATTCAGTGTCTCCTCCACTGGACTAAGAGTTTCTCAAGGTTAGGAATGTGCCTCGTCGATCTCGCGTGTGTGTTTGCGTATGTGTGTATGTTCAGTTTGTTTCTTTATTTTTGGCTGTGCTAGGTCTTCATCGTGCTGTGTGAGTGTCTTTTGCTGTGGAGCACAGGTTCTAGAGGGCCCCGGCTCAGTAGCTGTGAGATCAGTAGTTGTGATGCATAGGCTTAGTTGCCCCATGGTATGTGGGATCTTGGTATCCCCACCAGTCATCAAACCTGCATCCCCTGCATTGGAAGGTGGATCCTTAGTCATTGGACTACAAGGGAAGTCCCCATCCTGTGTTATTTAAAACAGTATGTGATACCTTGTGGGTTCTCAATAAGACTTTGCTTATATTAATGCATGAGTTTTTGAATCGCAGTGAATAGAAGAGACGTGGTTCTCTTCACATAAGGAAGTCAGAAGGAGAGGTGTTTTTCTGGGGGAAAAGATGAGTTCAATTTCGAGTTTGGAATGCCAGCTGAACTTTCAGATGAAGACATATGGAGGTGACTGGAAGTATAGAATGTGAGCGAACAATTAGGGGATTGAGGGGGAGCTGCAGACAGGGGTGAAGGTATTAATTCATAAGGAAAAGGTTATGGTCACAGGTCATAGATGGGAAGGCTGTGGTGAAGTCTGGCCTGCAGATACTTTTTTACCTCACGATGTTTAAGAAATTTTCAAATTCATTGCCTGCTTTTAAAAATTAGGATGGAAATTCCCTGGTGGTCCAGTGGTTAGGACTCAGAACTCCCACTGCAGGGGACATGGGTTCAATACCTGGTCAGGGAACTAAGATCCTGCATACCAAAAAATACAAACAAACAAATAAAATTAGGAGATCTTCACACACATTTCAGATTTCTGGTTCCCTTGATATCAGATCTGGGAATGTGGTACTAAGGAGTGCCACCCTCCACCCTGCCCCATCCATAGTTAGTTTAGAAGTCCCTTCTTTTCTCATCAAGAGAGGAATAGAATTCATTCGTTATTTGCAGTGATATTTCCCATAGGAATTAGTATACCCTGTTGCACTCACTGAGTGACTTGACCCCAAGCCAAATGATTAAAGCTCATATGCTTTTGCAACCAACTCTGGATATATTAACAACTGACCACTTGTCTGTTGATTATCTTTTTTAAAAAAGTTACTTATTTGGCTATGCCAGGTCTTGGTTGTGGTGCGTGGGATCTTTAGTTGTGGCATGTGAACTCTTAGTTGCAGCATGTGGGATCTAGTTCCCTGACCAGGGATCGAACCCAGGCCCCCTGCATTGGGAGCATGGAGTCTTAGCCACTGGACCTCTAGGGAAATCCATGTAGATCATCTTCTTTCCCAGGAGCTCTTTACACTGGGAGCAGGGAGAAAATTCTCTTGTTTCTTAATTTTAGAGAGATATATGCCATGTACTAAGCTTCCCTGACGCTCAGAAAGTAAAGAATCTGCCTGTAATGCAGGAGACTCAGGTTCAACCCCTGGGTTGGGAAGATCCCCTGGGTAATGGAATGGCTACCCATTCAAGTATTCTTGCCTGGAGAATTCCATAGACAGAGGAGCCTGGTGGGCTATAGTCCATGGAGCTGCAAAGAGTCGGGCATAACTGAGCGACTAACACACACAGACACATACACACAAGACATTTATTGTTTTTTTTGGAAGTTTCTTTTTGTAGCTATATCTTTAAAAAGTAATTGCTCATTTATTTTTTTCCATGCATTTCAACAAGATGGGTTGATGGATGGATGGATGGACAGATGTGTGATAAAGGAATTAGAGCAATATGCTAATTGTGAAATTACAGTGGGAGGCAGTATGTGGGCATTTACTCTGCAATTAAAATTTTTTTAATGCATGCTTGAATTTTTTTCTGTATGCTTGAAAACTTTTGTAATAAAATGTTGGGAAAAGAAGCACTGTTCCAGACACCTAAAACTGCAATTTAAATATTGTATCAGCAGGTGGTGGCAAAGCTTTGAAGATCAGGTAGCCCATTTATTCATGCCTTTACTAATTCAATACCTGGAATTTCACATTTCATTTACCTAAGTGGTGGTTGTTGTTCAATCACTCAGTTGTGTCCGACTCTTTGTGACCCCATGGACTGCAGCACATCAGGCTTCCCTGTCCTTCACTATCTCCCGGAGTTTGCTCAAACTCTTGTCCATTGAGTTGGTGATGCCATCCAGCCATCTCGTCCTTTGTCTTCCCCTTCTCCTCCGGCCTTCAGTCTTTCCCAGTATCCGGGTCTTTTCCAGTGGCATCAGGTGGCTAAAGTATTGGAGCTTCAGCTTCAGCATCAGTCCTTCCAGTGAATATTTGGGGTTGATTTCCCTTAAGATCTACTGGTTTGATCTCCTTGCTGTCCAAGAGACTCTCAAGAATGTTTTCCAGCCCCACAGTTTGAAGACATCAAGTCTTTGATGTTCAGCCTTTTTTATTGTCCAGCTTTCACATCCCTACATGACTTCTGGAAAAACCATGGCTTTGACTACACGGACCTTTGCCAAAAGTTTCAAAGAGAATATTTTTGAATAGTTTCTTAAAAAGTAAGTCTTTAAGGATACTCCAGTCCCTTTCTGATAAGTACTAACTTTTCTTTACCTGTAAAGTCTGGCCACTAGGTCAGAACAGCTTCGTCCCTGTAGGTATAGTTCAGTTTGCTTAGCCTTCTTCCATGAGGCTCTTAGATTGCTGAGCTCAGTCTCAACCACGCAGAGTCCATCACTCTGCCTTCGAACGACAAACTGAGTAAGAGCAGTGGAGAGTAGGTAAAGACACTTTGGATTTGGAGTGGTATCTCTCAAGCTGTAAAATCTGTTTCTTTCCTTTTTTTTTCTCTCTAGTAGATTTTCCTCTGTCTTTACCTCTGGAACTTTAGAGTGGAGGTACTACCTTCCTCCTTGTGCTGCTCTTTTTCTTTCTTACATTGTTTCCTTCTTTTTTTTTTTTTAATTTTATTTTATTTTTAAGCTTTACAATATTGTGTTAGTTTTGCCAAATATCGAAATGAATCTGCCACAGGTATACCTGTGTTCCCCATCCTGAACCCTCCTCCCTCCTCCCTCCCCATACCCTCCCTCTGGGTCATCCCAGTGCACCAGCCCCAAGCATCCAGTATCGTGCATCGAACCTGGACTGGTGACTCATTTCATACATGATATTATACATGTTTCAATTGTTTCTTCTCTGCATCCTCCTCTTCCATGCACCCCCCACAACAATGGCAGCCATGCTAATGTCTTTCATATATATCCTTGGATAGTCAGGCTGTCTGGAATATTATTAGTGTTTCATGAATGTGTTTTACATTTCTTTGAATTATATACATCTGCTCCTACTTTGATGCGTGAAATTCCTTGGCTTGTGTCCTTACGTTCTCTTCCAGTGATGGACTCTTCCAACTCTGTTGACCACAACTATGCAGCGATGAATGTTCTCACACAAGCCTCCTTGTGAATATGTGGGCGGTTTTCTCTGGCATGCATTCCGGAAGTGGTATAGGATCTACACAGCTTTATTTCTACAAAATGCTGCCAGAATGTTAGTCAGCTCCGACTCATAACAGCAGTACATGAGGCTGACTGCTTCTCTGTGTCCTCATCAATACTTGACATTTTCAGACTTTCTATTTTTTTTCACTTCTAATATGGGTAAAGTGGTTTCTTACTGTTTTAATTTATGTTTTTCTGATGAGTGATAAAGTTGTACATCTCTTTCTTATATTAGCTATTTAGATTTCTCCTTATGTGAATTGCTTGGCCCAGTTTTCTATTGGATTACCTTTCTTTTGCAGGACAAGAATATACTTTTCCGCTTGATTCTGTTATTTAAGTTTTTTTCCATCATTGCTATCTTAAATAAAATAGACCAAATCTATACCAATGGCTTAAAAGAGGAACAATTATTTTTTGTTTCAATGGCTTCCTTCCTAATGCTAATTACAACTTGAAACTATATTATTTACTTCTGGTTTACTTGTTCTTGGCTAATCTCCCCACTAGAAAACATGGTCTATGAAGACAGAGATCCTATCTGCCTTATCTAATTGTTTTCTCCCTGTACTTAAGACAGTCTTCCCAGGTGGCGCAGTGATAAAGAATCCACCTGCCAGTGCAGGAGACTCAAGAGACACACAGGTTCGATCTCTGGATCAGGAAGATCCCTTGGAGAAGGAAATGGCAACCCACTCCAGTATTCTTGCCTGAAAAAGTCCATGGACAAAGGAGCCTGGCAGGTTACAGTCCTTGGGGGTCACAAAGAATGAGACACGACTGAGTGAGCACACACACTTAAGACAATGGTTAGCACATCCCAGGTCCTTGAAAAAGAACTATTGATTCTCTCATTAATTGAATATTGAACTATATTGGCCCTGAGGAGTCATAAGACACTGCCCACAAAGAGAGCTCCTTGGCCACCCAGGGAAGACAAGAAATCAAAGAATTGCAACGAACTGTGCCATGTGATTGTTCAACTGGAAACTCATCTCAGTCAAAGGACTCAAGCCCTTCCACAGAAAATTACATTGAAACAGAGATAATGAAAATTAAGCAAGAATTCTAAAGCAAACAAAGGGCAACAATAAAACACATAATTGTAAACAGTTTCGTGAACTTGTGCTCCTCCCACATAAAGCAGAGGTGAAAACACAACCTCCAGAGGAGTGAGCCCAAGAGTTGCCCTGTTTGCAAGAGAAAACTGCCCGGAAGAGGGAAACCTTGCCTCCAGGGACCTGCTAGAAATTGAGCTGAAGTCTGAGCTCCCACATCATCTCAGAGCCTGCTTTTCTGGTTTGGGGATTCTAGTTTTTTTTTTTTTTTTTTTTTTTTTTAATCCACATCAAGGCTTGGTGAGCTGTCCACAAATAAACTCTTGGACAAAGATCTAAAGCTGAGTTTATCCAAAGCCTAAACAATTGCCAGGCACACCCATTGGCTAGAAGACAGTTCTTCTCCCTTGGACAATCATTTTCATAATACTCAATTATAGGCAGCTTTATTCCCATGATTTTATTACAAAAACATCAGTCTATGCAACATCAGATGCCACAAGGAGAGATTTTTCAAGTCTGTGACTCTCCCTGGAAAGCAATAAGAGTTTGTTTCAACTTCTCAAAGCATTCTCTGCTATCAGGCTTAGTTATCCTTCCTTAGTGTTTTTAGGCAGGGGACAAGCTGGGATTCCCAAATAGAGGAGAAATCAAGTCCGCTGCCTGGCTGCTCCCCCGTGTGGGGGCTCATTTATGGCCAGTCCTGCAAGGGATGGGGGAGCATTCTGCGGTCTGTCTCCTAGTGGGTGAGGAGGCTGTGAGAGGGTGTGTACCGCCAGAGTGGAAGTCACATGGCAGGTGACCAGCAAGTCACTAGCCCATCACACTGAGGGCATCAGACACTAGTGTTGGTTTGCTGAGGTCACTCGAATTTCCTAACATGGAAAGGGAATTTGGAACATAGACTTCGTTTTTCTGAGAGAAACCTCGGGTAAAGAAACAGACTGGAAGTCTGGCCACTCCCTTCAGTTTCACCAGAGAGCAAGGTTATGTTGTCTCAGTGCTTCAGGGCTTCTTGACTCACGGCTGTAAAAACGTTCATTCATTTACGCCCGGTGCTGAAGAATCTGCGGTGGACGAGAGGCAGGCCCTGTCTCCAGGGGTTTATAATACTGGTCAGCATGACACCAAGTGAAAGGCAGGTGGGTGAAGAGGGATGACAGCTGGTCAAGGCAGAGGGAGCAGTCAGAGGCCAGGGCATACCTGATGTATGTTCCATGAGGGGCACAAAGTTAGGTATGATTAGAGCGCAGCCTGTGACGGGGACTGTGTGAAAGGCGAGGCTGAGACAGAGGCATGTCTAAGCTAAACAAGGTCTCTGGTTTCACAAACTCTTCCTGTTGTTTTTCTGTGCACACACACTTGCCAAACTGCCCTACGTATCCTTCCAAAAAATATGCTCACACTGTCCATGTGTACCCCTGCTGCTGCTGCTGCTGCTAAGTCGCTTCAGTCATGTCCGACTCTGTGCGATCCCATAGATGGCAGTCCACGAGGCTCCCCCGTCCCTGGGATTCTCCAGGCAAGAACACTAGAGTGGGTTGCCATTTCCTTCTCCAGTGCATGAAAGTGAAAAATCAAAGTGAAGTCGCTCAGTTGTGTCCGACTCTAGCGACCCCATGGGCCGCAGCCTACCAGGCTCCTCCGTCCATGGGATTTTCCAGGCAAGAGTACTGGAGTGGGGTGCCATTGCCTTCTTCAATGTGTACCCCTACCCCAAAGCAAGTCTTTTAAACACTGGGTGAAGACTACCCCTACCCCCAGACTTATGAGCAATTTTTGGTGGCAAGCTGGTTTAATCATTAAAAAAATTTTTTTTAATTATGGTAAAAGTCACATAACATAAAACATCTATTTTAACCATATTTACCTTCCTGGTGGTTCAGATGATAAAGCATCTGCCTGCAACGGGGTTGAATTCCTGGGTTGGGAAGATCCCCTGGAGAAGGAAATGGCAACCCACTCCAGTACTCTCGCCTGGAAAATCTCACGGACAGAGGAGCCTGATAGGCTACAGTCCACGGGGTTGCAAAGAGTAGGACATGACTGAACGACTTCACAATTGCATAGTTCAATGACACGAAGTATATGCACCTCTCACCATTATCCATCTCCTGAATCTTTCACTGTCCTCATTTGAAACTATCTCCATTAAACACTAACTCCCCATCCTCCCTCTCCCATGCAACCCAGCCCCTGGCATCTATTAGTGTACTTTCTGATCCTATGAATTCGACTATTCTAGGTGTCTCCTATAAGTGGGATCAAATTAGGGATTAGGGATTCAGCACCTAATGTATATTGGTATGCATTTTAGAGATTGACTTAATAAATGTCCTATAAACACATTGTACCTTTTTCTTTCTTTCTCCTGTACTATACAATGGGCTTCCCAGGTGGTGCTAGTGGTAAAGAACTCAACTGCCAAGGCAGGAGACATAAGAGACATGGGTTTGATCCCTGGGTCAGGAAGATCCCCTGGAGGAGGGCATGGCAACCCACCCTAGTATTCTTGCCTGGAGAATCCCATGGACAGGGGAGCCTGGTGGGCTACAGTCCATCGGGTCACAAAGAGTCAGACATGACTGAGCGACTAAGCACTCACGCACGCTATTCAGTAGGTTCTCACCAACCATCTACCTCATACGTAATAGTGTACATATTAATTTTCATCATTTTTACATCACGATTGTAAAGCTACATTTCAGCTGAGGTAGTGGGTCATTTGAAATGGTCAATAATAACTGGACAGAGTTGAGTAATTAAATTAGATTCAGTTACAAAATAGTTAACCAACAGTGGGCATCAGATGGGGAAGCTTTTCAAAATTCCCCAACCCTATGCACTTCTCAGTGCTAATGAATATGCACCTCTACATCCAAGTTGGATACTTAGAAAAAGTTCCTCAGTCATCTAGGTGCACATTCATAGTTAAATTGAACTCATGGAGACCTTACCACTTGCATAGAAAAGGTCATTTTCAGAAAATTCTAGATTATGTTTTTGATTAAAAATGTAGTAATGTTTTTGAATAATATATTTGTGCTGACTTCACTATGATGATAGAGGATAAGTCAGAAGTCGTCTAATAAGAGTCAATCCCCATGACATGTTCTAGAAACTTTTTTTTTTTTTTGGTAATCTTCCTTTGGATCCATAAAGTCAAAGCCATCATTACTATTGAAAGGTAGGAGTAAATCCCCTCTCCAGCTCTGTTTCCTCTTAAATAGGAAAACACATGAATTATTTTCTTGCCCATTGGATCTACATGGAAGATGCATGGTGCTGGCAAATTTGAGTTGGAAAAATCAGAGCTGGCTTTTCGTCATTATTGACATGTAACCAAACAAATGCAGCCATCGCTCATGTGTCATGAGGCAGCATGAAAAGTCCTATGGAGAAACATGGCAGAAAAAACTGACTGTGGTTTAGAGAGGATATCAGTATCATTTTCCACAGTCTGTTTTAGTGTGAACTAAATCACAAATTAATATATCAAGCAAACTTTTTTTTTAAAGGAGAAAAAAATGAAGCCAGTTGCCAAGAAATTTTTTTAAAAATACTCTGAGAAATAGTAATTCCAGTGAGGATGGAGAGAAGTAGGTAGATTCAGGAGATTTTGGATGATGAACTGTGTGATGGATTTCCTGCAGGAGGAGGGAGTCAGAGATGATGCTTGGGAACCTGTGTTGGACTGCTAAGTGGACATCATATGACCTTGTGACCCACTCTAAATAATACAGTTATAATTCTACTCTAAGGCTTTCTACTCATTACAGTAAATTGTAATATGACATTTATTATGGTTTAGAACCATAGAATGTCATTCCTATCTTCGTGATTTCTGACTTGTTTTTATAAAACAAATTTAGAAGTAAAGGAAAATCTGTACCAGAATTAGAAAATTTAGAAGAGCCTTTGTCAGGAGACTTTTTTTTTTTTGCTTTGTTTTTATTTTGTGATTTATTTATTTTTAAACATTTTTTTAGTGAAAAATTTCAAACATACAAAATTAGAGAGAAGAGTAATAAAATTTATATACTTCATATACAGTAATAAAATTTATATACTTCACTCAGATTCCACAGTTATCAATTCATCTCCGATCTTGTTTTAGTTAAATAAACTATCCTCCCTCACAGCTGAATTTTTGTAGCTTTGTTGAGATATAATTGACACATAGCACTATGTCAGTTTAAGGTGTACAATATGATGATTTGGTATAAACTTATATTGCAAAATAATTGCCCTAATAAGGTTTATCAACAAACCCATCACCTCATATAATTACATTCTGTGTGTGTGTATGGTGAGAACATTTAAGATTTACTCTCTTATCAACTTTCAATTATATAATATAGTATTGTTCGTTATGGAGAAGGCACTGGCCACCCACTCCAGTACTCCTGCCTGGAAAATCCCATGGACGGAGGAGCCTGGTGGGCTGCAGTCCATGGGGTCGCTAAGAGTCGGACACGACTGAGCGACTTTTTCCCTTTCATGCATTGGAGAAGGAAATGGCAACCCACTCTAGTGTTCTTGCCTGGAGAATCCCAGGGACGAGGGAGCCTCCTGGGCTGCCGTCTATGGGGTCGCACAGAGTCAGACACGACTGAAGTGACTTAGCAGCAGCAGCAGCATTGTTAATTATGGGACTTCCCAGGTGTCTCAGTGGTAAAGAATCTGCCTGCCAATACAAGAGATACAAGAGATATGGGTTTAATCTCTGTGTTGGGAAGATCCCTGGGGGAAGGAAATGGCACCTCACCCCAGTATTCTTGCCTGGGAAATCCCATGGACAGAGGAGCCTGGCAGGCTATAGTCCATGGGGTCACAAAGAGTCAAACACGACTTAGTCACTGAGCGTGCACACACAAGATAGACACACATGTTCCTATGATGGCTGAAGTGTGTGGGTAGGGGAAGGGATGTCTGGCACCCTATGGTTTTGGTTGGTCTCTCCTTTCTTGCTCTTTCTGACATGTGGATAACTTTCTCTGAATAGGAAGAATTAAGTGTTATTTTTAAAATTTTGTTTAAGCTAAAATATAAATTGCATGTAATAGCAAGACAGAATTAACACCTCAAGAATTGTTCTCTCATTTATAAATGAAGAAACTGAAGCTCAGAGCAGTTGTTCTATTTAATTGGGGCCTCACATCTAGCAGGTGGCAGAGCTCAGAGAAAAGCCCAGATCTTCATTCTTCCTTCCTTCACCTGAGCAGTTTGATGTACATTTTACCAGGGAAAACTGGAGTCATTCCTTATGATGATTTAGTGATGCACACACAAATCAACATTTAGAAGCCTGTTCTGACTTTCTTTTTATGAGTTTTAAATAGAGCATAATGGCCATTGAAAATAAATCTTTGGATTCAAAACTTGACAATGTCCTTCAGCTCTGTTCTCTCTCTTAGATTACAAGGACATATTTCCATTTTATTGCAAATTGAACATAAGCAGTTTTACTGCACAACCAGAAGTTTAGCAAGATCACTTTAAGTTTCTAGCCTCCAGATTTGTCTTGAATGAACTTGAGGTTGTGTGTGTGTCGTGGTATGTGTGTGTCGTGGTATGTGTGTGTGTGTGTGTGTGTGTATAACCATTTTCAATGGAGGGTTGAACTATTTTTAGATTGGCTGCGGACACTTATCTAGTGGTCTCAAACTGTAAACTTATGTGCTTTGAATTATTTTCGTTTTTAGGACCAGATCTTCATGGAAAATGTGGGTGCAGTGAAGCAGCTTTGCAAATTAACCAACAACCTTGAAGAAAGAATAGAAGAGTTAGAAATATGGAACAGAAAGCTGGCCAGGCTAAAGCGGCTCAGTAGTTCGAAGTCCTCTGCCAGTGAGGCGAGCTCAATCAGGTACCTCCACGACTGCCATAGAAATTTGGAGAAAGGGAGAATGAGGGTCTTTCTATAACTAGAAAGACCTTTCTGTAACAATCTGAATGGTTTGTCTACCAAGCAGCAATCATTACTTTGTTTTAATTAAGTCTCTATTCATCTTTTAGAATGAATGTTTTGAAACACAATTATTTTATATGATAATTTTCTTATTTTTTCTGTTGCTGCTTTTAAGATGAAACAAAATATAATGGATCTGTTTAAGAGTGGTGATTATAGGATGCACTACATTTTAACAAAACAGACCGTCTCTCTTTTTAACAAGGAAAGGGGACCATTTCTAAATTTAGAAAACCATGTTTGATCCTCAGGGACAAAAATTATTCTATTTTTTATTACTTAAGGATGTAAGTGCATATTTTCTGGGCTATAGTTTTGAGAAAAAGGGAAATGTAAATTTTAATGCATTTATTTATATTTACTAAAGTTCTTTTACACAAAAAGAACTCTCAGTTGCCTCGACTTTCCTTTTTAAAATTACCACTGTATTACAAAAAAAGAGCCATACTGCTGTGTTAGTGACAGCCTGGGCCTTTGTCATATAACTCCCAGAGAGGCATTTGATTTGTAATTAATTTTCTCTTTCTCTTTTTAAAGCAAATTTAGCAGAGCTCTTAGTGCATCTTCTCCAAAAAGGACCATTTCCAAAAAAAACAGCAAGGTAAATAGACTTAAATTTATAATGAACAGAGATGATATTTTCTATTAAAATAGAGTTTATGAAAATTAATCAAGAATTGTTTTCATCGTTTATTTGTTGATGGGTTCTCTAGTATGTATCCTTATGCACAAAGCCATTTAAATATTATTCCTTTAATAGATATTAATTGGTTTTTCAAAGAGGAGGTTAGGGACATTCATTTCAGAAATATTACTCTGCCAGTTTTTGTGTGTATATTCCCCAACAAGAGAAATTCATCAGCAGATGACCCTGGGTTATAAGACCTGTGTGTATTCCTTGACTTGATTTAGTCCCTTATCTTTGGTTCCAAAAGATCCCAAAGGGATGTCAGTTAATCTCTAAATCTCTCTTTTCCCTTTGACATTCGGTACTCTATATGCAAATAGAGACTAGGTATTCATTTGCTTGCAAAGCTTAAAATGTGGCAACTTTATTAATGAACGGAGCATTTCATCAAATAGGATAACATTTACAGTAAAAAGTGAAGGTTAATCATTTATTAGCTTAAAGGACAGCCTATCCATGGCAGAGAAGTGTCAGTGAGGGGGAAGCTTCAGTCCTCTCTTCCTAGGTGCATTCATAGAAAGCTGTGAACCTCAGCTTATGCCTCAGATCCACTGATATTCCCAGAGGAAGATATTTATGACCTTCATCTATATTTTGTTAAGGGCTGACCTGATATTTGGGCCATTGTCCTGTTTTACTCTCTACTTCTTCTGTACATCGCTGAACTATTCTAAGAGGATTTAAGAAGAGTTCAGTATTCTACTAAAAAGTACTAAAATGCTATGGTGCAGACAAGTTTCTTGATATATGCCAACAGATATAAATACATGGATAAATAAACATGTAGAAGTGTTCTTGGGAAAGTTTACTTAATTGCATTGGGAAACAGATAATACCATGAACTTCAAGATGTTCAAGCTGGATTTAGAAAAGACAGAGGACCCAGAGATCAAATTGCTAACATCCCTTGTGTTATTGAAAAAGTACGAGACTTCCAGAAAAGTATCTACTTCTGCCTTATTGACTATGCCAAAGCCTTTGACTGTGTGGATCACAACAAACAGTGGAAAATTCTTAAAGAGATGGGAATACTAGACCACCTGACCTGCCTCCTGAGAAATCTGTATGCAGGTCAAGAAGCAACAGTTAGAACTGGACATGGAACAATAGACTGGTTCCAAATTGGGAAAGGATTACATCAAGGCTATATATTGTCATCCTGCTTATTTAACTTCTATGCAGAGTACATCATGCAAAATGTCCAGCTGGATGAATCACAAGCTGGAATCAAGATTGCTGGGAGAAATATCAATAACCTCATATATGCAGATGACACCACCCTTATGGCAGAAAATGAAGAACTAAAGAGCCTCTTGATGAAAGTGAAAGAGGAGAGTGAAAAAGTTGGCTTAAAACTCAACATTCAGCAAACTAAGATCATGGCATCCAGTCCCATTACTTCATGACAAATAGATGGGGAAATAATGGAAACAATGAGAGGCTTTATTTTGGGGGGCTCCAAAATCACTGCAGATGGTGACTGCAGCCATAAATTAAAAGACGCTTGCTCCTTGGAAGAAAAGTTATAACCAACCTAGACAGCACATTAAAAAGCAGAGACATTACTTTGCCAACAAAGGTCTGTCTAGTCAAAGCTATGGCTTTTCCAGTAGTCATGTATGGATGTGAGAGTTGGCCTATAAAGAAAGCTGAGTGCCAAAGAATTGATGTTTTTGAACTGTGGTGTTGGAGAAGACTCTTGAGAGTCCTTTGGACTGCAAGGAGATCCAACCAGTCCATCCTCAAGGAAATCAGTCCTGAATATTCATTGGCAGGACTGATGCTGGAGCTGAAACTCCAGTACTTTGGCCACCTGATGTGAAGAACTGACTCATCTGAAAAGACCCTGATCTTGGGAAAGATTGAAGGAAAGAGGAGAAGGGGACGACAGAGGATGAGATGGTTGGATGGCATCACCGACTCAATGGACATGAGTTTGAGTAAACTCTGGGAGTTGGTGATGGACAGGGAAGCCTGGCGTGCTGCAGTCCATGGGGTTGCAAAGAGTCAGACACGACTGAGCAACTGAACTGAGCTGAACTGAACTGAACAGATAATAATAGTGTCTACCTTACAAAAATAATTGATAGGATTAAATGATCTAAAGTCCTCAGCACAATGCCCAGCACATAGCAGGTTGCTCAATAAACACAAAATACTAACAATATTGTGTAGGGAAGGTACTCTTTGTACTAACCAGTTTGCAAGGGAATAGAAGGAACTGTATCTGCATCAATGGAGGCCCTGATTGGAAGGTACTATTTGGTTCCTGTGGGCTTCTCTGGTGGCTCAACAGTAAAGAATCCACCTGTAATGCAGGAGCTTCAGGAGACTCAGGTTTGATCCCTGGGTCAGGAAGATCCCCTGGAGGAGGGTATGGCAACCCAGTGCAGTATTCTTGCCTGGACAATCCCATGGCCAGAGGAGCCTGGTGGGGGCTCCATGGGGTCGCAGAAGCGTTAGACACAACTGAGGCGACTTAGCAAGCACACATGCATTTGGTTCCTGTGTAACCTTTGTGGCAACCATCTTGCACCTAAGGGATCTGTTTCTTTCACAGTTTTCTCAGGATATTAACTACAATATATGGTCCATGAGAAGAGACTGTGTCTGCCTTCCTCACTCTCTGTCCCCAGGGACTGGCACACAGTGTGTACTCAGGAACTGTTCGTTAAATCAATGCATGAATGGAGACCCCATCTGAAAATATTCCCTGTAGGCTAACAATCTAAATTTAAAACATTAAGAGCTTTAATGTCTTGGGTGCATGGGTGGCGGGGGTGTTGGGGTGTGAACACAGAGTCCAGGACGTGTATAGACATTGAAGGGCATCCACTCAATTCGAAGACCTCTTATAGTCACTGTCTTATGCCTGTGGAGGCAAAGGTGAGTAAGATGTGGCCTCGTCTAAGGAATTTTAAGCTAGGGACTTCCTAGGTAGTCCAGTGGTTAAGACTTTGCCTTCCACTGCAGGGAGTGCAGGTCCCCCCTACCCAGGGGGTTGGGGAGGTAAGATCCCACATGCCTTGGGGCCAAAAAACCCAAGACAGAAAACAGAAGCAATATTATAACAAATTCAATGAAGATTTTTAAAGGGTCTATATTAAAAAAAAAATCTTAAAAGAAAAAAGAAGTTTAAAGTAATCAGGGAAAATCAGAAGAGAATAAAAAGACCAGCTGTACCTGGAAGTGATAAATAATGTAGACGCTCAGAGCACTGTGGGAGTAGCATGGGAGCTGGGCCTTCAAGGGGGCAAAGGTTTGTCTGGAAAGTGACAGGAGCTGCCGGAGCAGTTCTGGATGGAATGACACAAGCCAAGGTCTGGGAGCTGGTGCTGGCTTCATTGACTAGGTGGGAGTTTGTTAGGGAGGAGAAAAGTTAAGGCTGAAAATAAGTTAGTCTCAGTTTCTGGATCACCAGTTAAGGAGTTCATTTGGTAGCCATGAAGACTTTGTGAATAATAACAATAAGTCGTACAGTGTCTCCTTTCTTTACAGACAGAAAAAGGGAGGCGGCATGGCATTGAGAATAACAGCGCATATTCTGAAAGTGTTAGTTGCTTGGTTGTGTCTGACTCTCTGAGACCCCATTGACTATAGCCTGTCAGGATCCTCAGTCTATGGAATTTCCAGGCCAGAAAACTGGAGTGAGTTGCCATTCACTCCTCCAGAGGATCTTCTCAACCCAGAGATCGAACCCGGGTCTCCTGCATTGCAGAAACATTCTTTCTGTCTGAGCCACCAGGGAAGCCCCACAGATTCTGAACCCAAGTGTTTTTTGGATCAAAGCCTGGCTCTGTAATTTATTAGCTGTGTGATCTTGAGTGAGAACTTAGCTCCCTGAGCCTCATTTTTCCCCATCTCTAAAATAGGGATGAGAACAGTACTTACCTTATAGGGACGTTGAGAATTATTGTGAGGTTCAATACATTAGTATACATAAAGCACTCAGAAGAGGGTGTGACACGTAAGTGCCATAAAAGTGTTCACCATTAGTATTTTCAAACCCACTCTTTCAGTGGTTCTCATACTTTGGCATATATCAGAGTCTTCCAGGGAGCTTGGTAAAATACCAATGTGTGCTGTTGCCGTGGGTGAAGTTGGAAAAACCTCAGAGTTTAAGTAAAAATCCACTGAGGACATGGAGAAGAAGGGCGAAAGGAAAGGAACTGATGCAGACACTTTTCATTATCCTGCTTCCTATAGATCCCCAGCCCCCACCACAGTCTGAATGGAAACCTATTGAATCAGAATGTTTCAGGGTATTTAGATTTTTAACAAGCTCCATAGTAATCTTCACACAAACCTGAATTTGAGAACCATTAGACTGTTAATTAGATCTACCCAATAACTCTGTAAAGTAGGCAGGTATGATTTCATCCTTCCTATTTTATTGATGAAGAAATGAGGATCAATGACATTTCGATGACTTGTTCAGGGCTTGACTCCAAGTCTGACTCCAGGTCTTGGGTGATTTTCCTATATTAGGTCAAAGGATTTGGAACAAAACCATACAGATTTAAAACAATCTGGCATCTTTAGGGAGTAGGTTGGGAGGGAAGCTGCTATCCTGAAATTAATACTATTTAATTCTAATCAATTCAGTAAATTCCATTGAGTTCCTTCTGTGCACAGAGCACTAGCAGAGCATCCTCAGAACTATTCCAGTGAGGTGTGGGAATGGTATAAACCATCTACTTCTCGGTATTCAGTGGTGGTGGTTTAGTCGCTAAGTTGTGTCTGACTCTTTGTGACCCCATGGACTGTAGCCCAACAGGCTAATCTGCCCATGGGATTTTTCAGGCAAGAATACTGGAGTGGGTTGCCATTTCCTTCTCCAGGGGAACCTTCCCCACCCAGGGATTGAACCTGGGTCTCCTGCATTGCAAGTGGATTCTTTAGCAACTGAGCTATTGGTATTCAGTGAAAGTGAAAGTCACTTAGTCTTGTCAGACTCTTTGTGACCCCATGGACTATACAGTCCTTGGAATTTTCCAGGCCAGACTACTGAAGTGGATAGCCTTTCCCTTCTCCAGGGGATCTTCCCAACCCAGGAATTGAAGCCAGGTCTCCCACATTGTAGGCGGATTCTTTACCAGCTGAGCCAAAAGGGAAGCCTATTCGTATTCAAAGTGGCTTCTTATTGCACCTCTGGATGAGTCAGATATAATACATATATAAAATAGCCCTAAAGATTTGGGTAATTGTTAAAAAGGGTGCAGTTAATCCCACCCACAATGTTACACTGAAGAACATTTTCTCTATACAGATAATCTGCCCAAGAAATTCAAAGACCAATTTAAGCTTTTTCTTGTCTACTGCCATCCTTCAATTCCCTTCTTACCCTGGACCCCCAGGAGAAAGCAAACATAACACTTTCTATTGCATTAGCAGGAAAACTCATATTTAAAGAGTTTATATTTAACTGGGCAGAAAACCTCTCCTATCTCTAGTCAGATTCCTCACCAACTGCACAGCTGTCTATCCTAGTTCTGGCTCATTCCTCATGTGCAAGTTTTTAATGCCAATATGTACCCGTCCTAAAGGTTTATCTCATTCACTTCCTAGGGAGTGTAATTTACTTATTTTCATTTCCCCCTATAGTGTTACTCATCATAGTACTTAATGTATATTTGCTGAAGGGATAAGAATAAATAAGACATAGGCCCAGAACTGTTCTCAAAAATAGGTGGCAGAATCGGATACTAATATATATGATTTAAGGAGTAATTAATAGTATTTCATGCCACAAAAACCTTTCCTGCAATTTGTCATGCTGCCTGAAATTCTTCCATTGGGATTTATTCTATCATGTCTTGAAGGCATTTTGTTTTTCGCAAGTATCTTATTAAAAGAAATGGACCTCTGTCTTCTGACAGTATCTTGTCTGGCAGCTCCTCTTTTCTCATAGAACTTCAAGAATAAGCGCTAAATGAATGGCACAGACAATTGTCCTGCAGGGAAAAGAGAGCATGGCCTGGAGTGCCAAGGAAAGGGAGGGACTTGGCTTTGAAAGAATTTCCTTTTCAGAGAGGAGGAGGGAGAGATAGGCTGAAGGCAGCAGCAAAGACCCCCTGGGGAGTGAGCCTTCAGACATCCTTCTCAAAGTTGGTGTCACTGATTTGTCATTTCTCATTGCTGAATTTTTTATAGGTTTCTTTTTCAGGAAAAAAACAGTCATGTCCTAACTGGGTTTTCCAGAGCTTGGTTATAACCCTCATTGCTGTGATGGCATTTTGGTAAGAAAAACATCAGTGTTATTCTACGTCAAGCTCTTTTTCTCTTTCCATCTTCCTTTTTCACACGTGAACTGGGGACTGACTTTCTATTTACTTTGAAGACTGAGAAGCCCTTTAAACCAGGTGTTGGTCTTTGATTTCGCTTAGAGATGACGGAGCCCTTTGTAAACTCATTCTTTGAAGGAAAAAAAAAAAGCACAGGCTTTCTGCTCCTAAATATGAAATGCTCTTTTTTTATAATCAACTGATTACTTTTTACTAGCTCGCTGTGGCTTTCGTGTTTGTGTGTATGCAGGTATGTGTGTGCGTGTGTGTATATTGTTTAGTCCTGCCCTGCAAATAACTGTTGCAACATCTTTGCTCTCCTTTCCCATCTACTTGGAGGAAAAGAGTGAGTAAACAATCAGGTACAATCCACTCTCCCTTGGATACTTACATTTATTAGGATTCTTCTGGATTTTATGCCAAAAGAGACCATGAGATTATCCCAAGATATGCAATATGATGAAATTCTAGCCAAATGTGCTAAGCAGTTAAAGCAAACAAATTCAGAAAGGACAAGATGGTTGCTAGGCAAGTACTGGATACCCTTGGTCTGCTATCCCTCCTCCACAGGAGGAAGAGTCGTGCTTTTGTGGGATGAGAGGTTTTTCTCAGGCCTTTGGTCTTCAGACCTGTGCTGCCGCTATGATGGCTTCTCAGCCTTTGAGCCCTGGTCATCTTGCCTGCATCTTCCCTGCCTTCTGGTTCCCTGTATGACTATTCACAGAGTAAAATGGGTATTTATCTATCCCTCCAAAATGCTGTGTTAGTGTGGGAAAGGACTAGCTGCTGGGCCATGTACCAGATGAGACAATTATCCTCAGAGGCTAAGTAAGCGATGGGCCCGAAGATGCTTCCGGTTCCTTGAAGTAAGGCAACTTCTTAGTTATAGGAGACATTGTTGGTCTCTCTGTACCCTTCTCTCCCCTCAGCATTTTAACTTTTCCCCTGCTACTGCCCACTGTGGGAAGCATCCCCAAGTATTTGACACCACTACATAGAATTTCCATAGAAGCTGGTATACTTTTTCTCTCTCCTAAATGAACTTGTCTTCTGCTAGGATTCTCAGTTCAGGACAGAGTGAGCACTTTGACCTTTCACAGACATGCTTAACATTCTCTAGAGACACAGGTTCCCATGAAAGCCAAATGCAAAGCTTATAGGAAGTCTAATTTTGACATGAAGAGACTGCTTTTTAAATGTGCTCATCAGATCTTATGAATTCCAATGTTGTCGACCTCCAAGACCAGAAATAGGTGGTAATAGGCTTATTGTCTTGTTTCCAGCCTGTGGTGTACCCGAGAGGGGTCAAAACCCTAAAGAAAGAAGCAGATGTCTATTTTTGGTGTATGATTCTAGAAGCTGCCCAGGCCATGCATTGACGCAGATAGCAGACGAATCAGAAAACATATTTAAGGATTAATAGTAGGGAGATAGAGAATGGGGAATGTGGGAGAACAAAGTCAGGGAGACTGGACCACAGCAAATAGTTGCCACGGCAACACAACAGATTCTGTCTGAAGGCATCTTTGGGGCTCAGCATGGCTTTTACCAAGCAGCCCTGTGCCCGCTGGGTAGTAACCAGCTGCTTCTGAGAAAACTCTGGGAATTCTTTCTTTATGAGCTGAATTCAAATGGGGGGTACATTTCTTTGTAGGTATTTAATGATGGTAAACCAACTACCTTTGATAGGGAACAAAATAATGAGGAGTTGAGTCCAGGGAACCAGATGTGACATCGAGCCGGCACGAGGTCAAGTGAGGTCCCCCTGTGTCAGGCCCCCACACAGTGGGATAGTAGAGTTCTACAGACACCACCCCCACCCAGAGAGGAGGATGCTGAGTGTTGGGATGTGTGAGTGGTATTAGGAATAGCTTCCCAAAGCTCAGGACCTTTGAGGAAAGCCTCCACTTGGATGTATAAGTTCCGATCATTGTGGGGAGCGATACACTCATTATTCTGAAGTCACGTAAAGTGGAAATGGATATTTTATGGCACTGCTTTTCCTTCCTCTGTCCAATTTGATGCACTGAGCTCTCAAAAGACAGGCTGCAGGAAGACGTCAGGAGCGGCCAAAAGGATTGGTACCTACTGCTGACTAAATCTGTGTGGCCTTTCATCTCCCTGCACCACCACACGGCTGCCTCCACTAGGGGATGTGAACTTTACTGTGACTTTTTCCTGCAAGGAGCAGAGGGCTTCCTCCAGTGCTTTACACACTTCCTCTTGTAATCTTCCGCTAGTGACAGACACTTCTGAGACAGCTTGCCAGGGTCAGGGGGCTGCTTGTGGAAAAATGCATCAGCTCCACCTACCCCAGGAGCCTCTGAGCTCCAGGAAGACTGGGAGATCGTTCTTATCGGGGCAAAGAAGCAGAACTGTGCTGGTTTCCATGGCCGCCCGCCCCCTGCTCGCTCATCTGTATGGTCTGGGAGGGGACATCTCTGGCAGCTGGTTACGTGAGATTTATCTGGAATCAAATCAGCCACATAACTCTTTCTTTTGTTATTTTTTTAAACAGTGGCTTGACGATAGTCTCCCTTTACATACTTAGCTTAAAAGATCAAGACCAATGTACCCCAAGTGCCCCTTCCAGGTAAGAGTTCCCATCTTGTTTTCTTTTGGGGAGGACTCTTGAAGGCCTCTTTTGTTAATTATTTTGTTCTCTTCCTCCAGCAACCTCACAAGCTCTCAGGAGCCAGCTCTGCCCTCCACAGCTTCCCCCTCAGGTAAGATCTCTCCATCAGCCACCTTCAAACCCAGTCTGGGTTTCATGTGAATTGTCAACAGAAGAACCAGCCTTTCAGGTTAACCTTGTCACTTCCCTCCCCTCTGCCTGATGCTTTGCAGCACCTAATACAACCCTGGCAACCACATTGCCCTCCTTCCAAGTACCTGAGATCACTTTCTGTGAGATCCTGCCATGTCAGCAGACTTATTGCTGCCCCATCTGGGGAACAAGAAGAGGCCTCTCAAGCCCCATGCAAAGACAGTTGGAGGAGCAGGAGCCGCATCAGGGGCCATGGGCAGGTAAAGAATGACCAAAGGGTAACAACTAGTGCTTTGAACCTGATGGGTTTGTTCCCCTTCCCAGTGTTTACTTGGTTAGTCTGTTAATGAGTCTAGATAATGGTTCCACTCCTCTGTTAGGTGTGGCAAAATCTTTAAAAACACAAATGCACAAACTTGCAAGCATTTCAGTTCAGTTCAGTTGCTCCATTGTGTCCGACTCTTTGCGACCCCATTGACTGCAGCACGTCAGGCCTCCCTGTCCATCACCAACTCCTGGAGTTCATTCAGATTCATGTCCATTGAGTCTGTGATGTCATCCAACCATCTCACCCTCTGTCTTCCCCTTCTCCTCCTGCCTTCAATCTTTCCCAGCATCAGGGTCTTTTCCAAGGAGTCAGTTCTTTGAATCAGGTGGCCAAAGTATTGGAGTTTCAGCTTCAGCATCAGTTCTTCCAATGAATATTCAGGACTGATTTCCTTTAGGATGGACTGGTTGGATCTCCTTGCAGTCCAAGGGACTCTCAAGAGTCTTCTCCAACACCACAGTTCAGAAGCATCAATTCTTCAGCACTCAGCTTTCTTTCATGTCAAATGATTACATTTACAGTGTTGAATTCCCAAAATATTGAATTGTTGGTGAATTCACGTGAAAGGCTCTCATTTGTTCTTTGCCAAACAAGAGAGTAACAGTAGCACAAGTGGAGTCATCATGTACAGATGGGTAGACTTTTTGGCCCACTTAGAACTTAAAAAGTGATACAGCATCTGGGCTGTCTATCCAAACCAAGTGTGGCAGGAAGTAAATGGCTTTGAAGATTCTAATGAGTTCAGGGTAAGCTTTAAGTTCATGAAAAAAAGCTTTCACTTTCAGATTATCTTCTTGGGACATAGACAAACACACATGCACATACATATGCACGCACGTGTGCGTGCACACACACACACACACATACATACTGGTGCTCTTTTAGTATCAGAATGTTCATGTTAAAAAAGCTGAGAATTCCCTGGTGGTCCAGTAGTTATGACTCCACGCTTCCACTGCAGGGGGCACAGGTTCAGTCCCTGATCTGGGAATTAAGATTCCACATGCCACAAGAGCAAAAAAAAAAAAAATATGGAAACTTGATTAAGGACAAAATTATCTCTGAAAGATCAAGTACTGCACTTCTAAATGTATACTAAGTTATTTTTTTTTCAGAAATTTCCTTCTGTTTACACACATATTAGCAAGTGTCTAAAATAATAATGTGTGCATCGTTCAGTCATGTCTGACCCTTTGTAACCGCATGGACTGTAGCCCACCAGACTCCTCTGTCCATGGGATTCTCCAGGCTAGAATACCAGAGTGGGTAGCCATTCCCTCCTCCAGGGGATCTTCCTGACCCAGTGATTGACCCAAGTCTCCTGCATTGTGGGGATTCTTTACTCACTGGACCACCAGGGAAGCCCAATATAATAATGATGATTATGCTAATAGTAACAATACATACATATCAGTGTGTCATCAATTAGAATGCTGTGGTAACAACTCCCAAATCACAACGCTTAATGTGACAACAATTTATTTGACTCTATATATCAAATGTGGATCAAAAGAAGGATCATGTACATCATGCTGTTCAGGACTCAGCTGATGAAGCTCCTTCTCAGTACATATTTCCAGAATCTCTACAGAGGTGGTAAAAGAACAGGGCAAATTGTGCATTGGCTGTTAGGGCTTCCACTACGTCACTCCTGCTTACATGTTATTTGCCAAAGCAAGTGACATTGGTTATGTCTAATTTAAAAACAGCTGGTGAAGTGCAGACCTACACGTGCCTGGAAGAAGATGAACCAGAATATTTTTGAATAGCCCAAATTATGAATGACGTTATTATGGTCAATGGTTGAAGTTCGGGGGCAAACTCTATTATTTTATATTTGAAGCTTGAATAAATAGCTTCTACAAACCATTGTTATCACCATCATCAGTAACACCATATTATGAAGTATTACTACTGTAGGCCAGGCACCATCATAAGTAGTCCACATGACTAAGTTGTTTAGTTCTTGAAAGCTGGAAAGATAGGCAGCTTTATGATCTTTTTTCTTTTTCTTTGTTGGCAAAGTAATGTCTCTGCTTTTTATTTATTTATATTTTTTCCTTTTTTAAAAATGTATTTTATTTTTTTATTTTTATTTATTTATTTTACATTACAATATTGTATTGGTTTTGCCATACATCAACATGAATCCACCACGGGTGTACACGTGTTCCCAATCCTGAACCCTCCTCCCACCTCCCTCCCCATACCATGCCTCTGGGTCATCCTAGTGCACCAGCCCCAAGCTTCCTGTATCCTGCATTGAACCTGGACTGGTGATTCGTTTCATATATGATATTATACATGTTTCAATGCCATTCTCCCAAATCATCCCCCACTCCCTCTCCCACAGAGTCCAAAAGACTGTTCTATACATCTGTGTCTCTTTTGCTGTCTCGCATACAGGGTTATCGTTACCATCTTTCTAAATTCCATATATATGTGTTAGTATACTGTATTGGTGTTTTTCTTTCTGGCTTACTTCACTCTGTATAATCGGCTCCATTTATGATCTTTTTTTCCCCAGTGAGGAAGCTAAGACACAGAGAGTTTTCCCCAAAGCTACAGGAAGCAATGTTTACACTGTTTCTCTCATGAAAGCAATTTTTGATTGAACTTGGAAATAGATGCATCACTATAGAATGAAGATAAAAGTTCATTTTAAAGAAAGAAATTAATTTCAGTCATCACATCCTCAATGGTTTTAAATATGGAAAAATCCATTACTGTCATAAAAATCCCCCAGAACCTTCATCTCTTGTTTAGAGCACGTGGAAGCTTGTGGCTGGTCAGTTTTCCCTTACCGTGGGAATCCACCTTGGGGACACTTGGTGTCCTTTTCTGAGAGCAGTGCTCAGATGAGACCATCTCACTCCTGTGAGGTGGATAATCATGGATCCTGAACAGGAAGAGGTTGGACACTGGCCCCATCTTCACTTCCAAAAAGTTTTTTGACTTTTGTGCAAATTCACTCCTATAGCCACCATCTCTTCCCATCAAGGGGAGATTGGGAAGAGCAGACCTTATCAAACCAAATGAAGATTTGCTGCTGTCTTCTCTGGGACTATGAATGTTCTTATGTTTCCATAATGAACTGAAACACTGGGGAGACTCCTGGAGAGAGAAGATCTGCCCCAAGCATCTGGCTGTGTCCTCTTAGACACAGCAGTCAACTTCTCTGGCTAAGAATGGAGTTGAAGGTCTGCTTTATCAGGCTCTCTGACACACTGGGCAGTTGTTTCCTCTTCTCTCTTTCCACTTGAAAAAAATGGAAAGGATTGAAATGTTCTGTTTACTATCACTTTCAGGAAACTTGAAAACTCTGGGGGATTTAGAGTTATAGAAGGTCACAGAGCAGCTACTCCAGTGGTGCCCTGGTTTTTTGACCCTGAGATTATGAATCCATTATGCTTTTACAATTATTTGACTGAAAAAGTATTAATACATAGAGGGAGAATGTAACTATAAGTTTAGTTAAGCTTTCAAATGAATTGCTTTTGTTAATCTAACAACAACATTTGAAAAATGGTGTATATCTATGGGAGAGATGTTACTTTTTAAGTTCACAACCAACACCACAGACCCCTTTGTGCAGTCATCTGGGTTCCAAAGTCCCCAGGCCAGGAGGATCTCTGATTTGTACCAGCTTATCTGTTTTACTGCTGATGGAACAGAAGCTTAGCACTTTGCTTAAGATTCTGCAGTGAATCACAGGTAAAGTTGAAATTGAAATCTAGGTGCCCATCCCCACCATTCAACCTTTATTTATTTGGGCTTGTGTGTGCATCTACCTGAGATCAACTCCAGAAGATGCAGAAAGTGTCTATTCTGTGGTCCTAGAAAGCAGTTTCAGTACCCTAAGTCTCCTCCCCTTTGCCTATAGCCATTTTTTTAAAAAATTAGGGAAATACAGCTAATTAGGTCTTCCCTAGTGGTTCAGATGGTAAAGAATCTACCTGCAATGCCAGAGACACAGGAGACATGGGTTTGATCCCTGGGTCGGGAATAGCCCCTGGAGAAGGGAATGGCCCCCCACTCCAGTATTCTTGCCTGGAGAATCCCTTGGACAGAGAAATCTGGTGGGCTATAGTCCATGGGATCGCAAAGAGTTGGACACGACTGAGCGACTAACACTACTACTACTGCAGTGGATTTACAAGATTGTGTTAGTTTCAGGTGAACAGCAAAATGATTTAGATATATATATATATGTAATTTCCAGATTCTTTTCCATTATGTTATTATAAGATATTGAGTATAGCTTTCTGTGCTATATAGCAGGTCCTTGTTGGTTATCTGTTTTATAGATAGTAATGTGTGTATTTTAATCCCAGTCTCCTAATTTATCTCTTCTCCCCTTTCCTGCTTTTTGCCCTTTGGTAACTCTAAGTTTGTTTTCTTTGTCTGTGAGTCTCTTTCATGAGTAAGTTCATTGGTGCCATATTTTAGATTCCACATTTAAGTGGTATGAAAGACAACGGTATTTGTCTTTCTGGCTTATTTCACTTAGTATGATCCTCTCTAGGTCATCCATGTTGCTGCAAATGTCATTATTTTATTCTTATTATGGCTGAGTAGTATCCCATTGTGTGCCTATAGCCATTGAGATGTCGTTCCCACTTCAGGATATTTCTGAGGGTCTGAAGAAAGGCATTTTCCCCCCTGCTGATGTTCCATCTCCTCACTCTGTCCAGAGCACCATGTAACACCAGAGTTTCTAAATCCAACAGAGGAGAAAGTCAGGCAAATATTCGTTTCAACAGGTGTTTCTGGGGCATTTAGACCAACTACAAATTTACAAATACATTTTTCAATTAAAAAAATGTAGAATAACCCTCAGTAGGATGTGGAGTAATATCTCATAGTTCACCAAGCCTCATAACACACTTATGAGCCTCCTTTCTGAAGAGTAAGAATACTAGTAAAATAAACCAAGGGAAATTGACATTTTTGTAATATGTTGAGCTCAAGCCATTATTCTTCCTTTGGGCCTGAGTTGATTGCTTAAAGTGTCTTTCAGAAAGGTTATATCCCCTCTTCCCATACCTAATAAAAGGTTTGAGTAAAACTAACAAGTGGAAAGCAGGTACTTCAAAATATTCAACTTATATTCTGAGGAACTGAGTATGATGGAGTAGATTTTAATCTGTGGAACTAATAAATATTTAAATAGGCAACAGAATAAGATATTGAAAAGTTAAACACCTATGGGAAAATGCACCAACAGAATTATGCAGGTTTTAGGAGATTTGGTAAAGTTTTTTAAAATCTCACACAGCAAGAAACATCTGTAAGTCATGCTTACTTTGATTTGGAGACCTGATCTGAGAAGAGCCAGTGGCTGAAAGAAAATGTTTCCCTGTGTTAAAGGGCTCAGTCATGAGTTGGTTGGGCTTATTGACTTTTTCTTGGCTTGAGTCTATTTCAACCAGGGAAGAGAAAGGCATCCAAGTTGCTGTACTGGGACTAAGCCATCAGTACAGTTTTACAAGTATGCAGTATACACATTCTACCACGACAGGGTATGCTTTGGTTGGACACCAGCTTAAATCTCTCTTCTCCAGAAGTTTCTAATTTAGCTTATGGGGAGATCTCATCTGCTGATTGTGAAATATATCTCCAACTTTACAATGAAAACCATTGGGAATGTATGTTAAGTTTATAGGGAATGTTGCTAGAAGGCTCTTATAAAATGAGAGCTACTCCTGTATGACTACAGGAGAATTTACCATTTTCCAATAGCCAGCCCTTCAGAATTGAACAGTCTTGCCTCCGAAAAGTGACAAAGTAGAGGTGTTTTATAGGAGACTTAAAACTTCTTATTTCCAATCCTGCTTTGGAAAAGCCATTTTCATAATTCTAAGCTGCAAGCTCAACTTCACCTTTTTATTACCGTTAAAAAATACCTTATCCCTTCAGAAACTAAATCCTATCCTAGGGTTCTATGTCTCCAGGAATGTGGAAACACGCTTCTGTGAAAATAAGGCAACTCTGTAGTTCAGCTACCAGACTTTATAAATGAGCTGTTTTCCTGCAAATTCAGCAGGAAAATAGAACAAAAGGTAAGGAAAAAAACAGGATAGATAAGTCTGGTTTTCCCTTCTCTTTATGCCTCATTTGCCTTGTAAATTAGCCTTCTATGGAAGTAATCATAAACAAAACTCATAGCAGGAAAAGTGCTTGAAAATTATTATTTGAAGAGCTGGAATCCAGGTAATCTTGAGGCTTTTTAGACAGCACATATATTTAAAAGGGAAATAAATATTCAATTTTCTAGAAAATCAGTATATATTAAGGTCCATTTCTTCTTAAAGAGAAGTATCACACTGGGGAAGAGTCTCAGCAAACTGGCCTTGCCTTCCAGTCGTCTCACTCCCACTTGCTAATGAGATGAAAAAGTCCAGCTTCCTCATCTACCCCCAGCATCCCTCTGCACTCAGCCCCTAGAGGTTCCTCCTTTGAGTGTGGAAGAGAAAACATTTCTCTAGAAGATACATGGTTGGCTTTCTCTTCTCTCTTCCTCCCTCTTTCTTGACATCCCTCCTTCTATCCTTCCACAAATATGTATTGAGCACCACAGATGAGACTGGCATTGTCGAATGTGGGAATACAATAGTGAATGAGAGGCAGTGTTCCAAAAGCTCACAGTTGGGTGACTGGATAAGTAAACCAGCCCTTCCACTTCATGTAAGAAGTACTAACCAGGACAGACAGAGACACTCAGGAATACACACTAGCTTTGCTTTCTCGCCTGAAATTCCACATAGAAATTAGTTTCACATCTTGTTTCTTTTTCATTGCCATGAAAGCAGAACATATTGTGTTAACTTATATTTCTTATTAAATAAGGTTAATGTCTTTGTGTTTTGCCCAAAATTATACTGAAAAACATAGATATTATTTAATGCAAATGAAAGGCTGCAATAAAGAGGACATTTACTTGAAAAAAATCTGCAAATTTAAAGAAATTATTGAAAACACTTTAAAATTCTTTTGTGAGGTTAGCTTAGCAACTCACTAAATGATGGCTTTTACTATCCACTTTAAAAAGATATACTTTTTTTCCCCACAGCCTTAACAACTATTATCTGAATGGTTACCTTTTCAAAATTGCTTTTAAAATGCCTTTTTGGCTCTGACAGATCATAACCACTCCCCTGGCTTCCTTCCCCATCAGTAAACTCTGGCCCCACACCAGTGATTTGATTCTTCTTCTCAGATGACTTCAGCTCAGTTTTTACTTTGCATGTGTGCTGAGTCCATTCAATCATGTCTGACTCTGTGAGACCCTATGGAATGCAGCCCAACAGGCTCCTCTGTCTGTGGGATTCTCCAGGCAAGGATACTGGAGTGAGTTGCCATGCTCTCCTTCAGGGGTTCTTCCCAAACCAGGGATCAAACCCGGGTCTCTTATGTCTCCTGCATTGACAGGCAGGTTCTTTACTATTAACACCACCTGGGAAACTCGAGCTCGCTTTTTTTTCTGTATGGATCACATTATGCTTGGAGTTATCGACAATTCAAAAATGCTAACAGAGGTTCCCTATTCTAGAGTTTTGTTTTGTTTTTTCTTTTCTTTTCTTTTGACTGCCCCACTCAGTACATGGGATCTTAGTTCCCCTGACCAGGGATCAAACCCATGCTCACTGCAGTTGGAAGCGAGAGTCTTAACTGCTGGACCACCAGGGAAGCCCTGGAGGTGTTGAGAAAGGGCAAAAATACATGAAAGTTAAGTAACAAAACAGAGATAATAGCCCATTGGTACAGTGATCGAGAAGATATCACTAACTGGTCACCACTTTGAGGATTCAGTAATAATACACACTACAGCATAATAATAATACACCCTCCACTGGAAAGGCTGGAGCTCTGAGCTACAGTGATCTAATTCAGGATGGTGTCTTAGTCGGCTGGAGCTGCCAAAATAAAATGCCATAGACTAGGTGGCTTAAACAACAGAAATTTATTTTCTCACAGTTCTGGAGTCTAGAAGTCCAAGATTCGGGGGTTACCAGATCTGATTCCTTGAAGTCTCACTCCTGGGCTCAAAGAAGATACACAGTTGGCTTTCTCTTCTCTCTTCCTCCCTCTTTCTTGACGTCCCTGCTTCTATTCTTCCACAAATATGTATTGAGCATCACAGCTGAGTGTGGCCTTGTCGAATGTGGGAACATAACAGTGAACAAGAGGCAGTGTTCCAGAAGCTCACAGTTGGGTGTAGAGCGATGCCTTCTCTCTGCCTCCTTGCAAATTCTCTCCTCCATACACACAAGGCTTTTCATGTCCTAATCCCCTCTTGTTATAAGAATGCCACACACATTGAATGAAGGTCCATCCTAACAGCTTCACTTTAATGTAATTATTACTTTAAAGGCCCATCTCCAAACACAGTCACGTTCTGAGGTACCAGGGGTTAGGGCTATATATGTGAAAATTTGGAGGGCTTTAATTCATTCCAAAACAGGTGGCTTTTTGGAGAAGGGAGACAATAAACTAGACCTGTGAGAAATGGCATAGGGAGGACTTCCCTGGTTGTCCAGTGGTTAAGATTCCATGCTCCCAATGCACAGGGCCCAGGTTTGATCCCTGGTCAGGGAACTACATCCCACATGCTACAACTAAGACTTGGCACAGTCAAATCAATGAAAACAAACAAACAAACAAACCAATAGTGGCATAGGGACGTGATGGGCTGAAAAGTGGGAGAGAGAAAGAGTGGGGAGACATTTGGCCGACTGACAAGCTAGGCTACACACTGGGTTTCTTCTCATCCTGAGCAAGCTTTAAGACTGACAGACGGTTTCCTCTTCAACAGGCAGAAGCACATCATTCTTGGCAGCAGAGGCACAAACCAACGTTGACTGGAGGAGTGATTGTAAGTTTACATTTACTCTCTTCTTTGGCTTTGTGGAGCGAGGCAGAGCAACAACAAGCTATGAAAGCGATACTGGAGAGAGGTACAGGGACAGAGGCTGCACTCTGCCCCAAACCCCTGTGGGGGTTACAGTTTTTTGTAACCAATGCCAACCTAACTATTAAGGAAGCATTGGAAATGGTTGCATACTGCTAGGCATTGTGGTTGATCTTCATGGATTCTAATAATTTATTTGAACTTCCTGCTCTCTTCTTCTATTTTTCTGCTGTTTTCAGTTGGTTTTCTGTTTTCTAAATATATATATATATATATATATATATATATATATATATATATATATCCTTCCTTATTGGCCAGATTGCATGTCCCATTACACTGTCCATTTTCAATAAATTTCAACTTAGTAGGACTTCAGTGATTCAGGTTTTCTTTTGGACGTTATGGGGCTATCTACTGGAGCTTGGGTTTTCTTTTATTTTTTTAGTTTTCTTAAAATATACCGTAATGGCCACAAAAGCCTTCTCCCCTTCTCTCTTTATCTCATTTGAAAGCAAATGGAATCCATTTATCTAGAAAACTCTTATTTCGCATTCTGTAATTTGGAGCCTGCAATTGGAACACAATGCTCTTTTCCTCTGCAGAAGCGTTTACTTTCTCTATTTCTTCTCAATTCAGGGATTGATACAACCATCAGTTCTATTCAGATTATGGAAATCCAGCAAATAATAGATCGGCGCTATTGCAGTAGAAGCCTCCAGTGCGGGTGTGTAAGCCCCCCACTATCTCCCATTGTTTCTGGAATTTACTCAGGGCTCAGGGCTTTGGAGATTGGAATGAAAGCTGATGTTACATGGCAAAATCGATGTGTGCTTACATGGCTCCTCAAGTGGAAAACACATTTGTTACATGGTGGCCGAGGGAATCGTAAAATGGTTGGTATTAGCAAATGTCAATAAGCCATGGCTCCAAAGATTACAGTCTCCTGGTTTAAAGGGTAAGTCCAGAGCAAAAAGCTTAGGGGGCAGCTCTCAGAGGCCACATACCATAGGCACAGAGCTGTTAGTTAATTTTATAGAAAAGGAAGGCATTATTACTGATGGCTCTGAGTTACGAGTGAGCTGACATTTATATATTTTAATAACAAGGGATATCATTATTTTAATTGCTGAAAAAATAGAGCGTATCCTAACCTTTTCAGTTAAGAGGAAAAAAATCTAGGCATTGCAAAAGTTTACGGCAACATTCATCTCTTGTGAATCCCATGCGTCGAGGTAATGATGAATCTAGAAGCATAGAGGGCAAGCACAGAAGCTTCAGTAAACACACTATGCAGGTTGAAGGTATTAAGAATGGAGAGGCTTTATTTGATAGGTATTTACTGGTTTAGTTAAGCCTGCTCATATTTCAGCCTGCTAGGTTAAAGGCAAGGCTGCACATTTTGCAGACCTCAGGCTCTCGGTGCTCAGTCTTCAGTGGTTACAGCATGTTGGCTCAGTAGTTGTGGCACACAGGCTCAGTTGCTCTGTCACATATGGAATCTTCACAGACCAGGAGTTGAACGCATGTCCCCTGCATTGGCAGGTAGATCTTACCCACTGGATCACCAGGGAAGTCCTCTCAGCCTTATTTCTTTTTAAGCTTGATATAGCTTAGGCTTCAGGCTGATGGTCCTGACTTTTATAAAACAATTTTATATATATATATTTTTCATTTTTGGCTGTGCCACACAGCTTGTAGGATCTTAGCTCCCCGACCAGGGATTGAACCCATGTAGTGAGAGTTCGGGCGTCCTAACCACTGGACCACTGGGGAATTTCCTGGACCTGATTTTTGAAAATAACCTGTATGACACTTTATTATATGTTTATGACCTTTACATTCATTATCTCATTGAATTCTCACAAAATCACACAAAGTTGGTATTATTTATCCCCATTTTGAAGTTAAAGAACTTGAGGCTCAGTGAGCCTGAAAAAGTCAGAGACAGACATTAATTGGTTTGGTAGAATGATGTGATGATGAATAGTAAGATGATTTGGGTTCAAATTCCAGCTGACAAGAAGTTCATTATCCTTGCGTACCTGCTTCCCATCTGTAAGATCAGGATATTTACTACCTAAGTAGTTGGGTTTCAGGGAACCACGCAGATACTGGGAGGCACACAGCAGGAAACGACTTCTATTTATCTAAGCTTACTGTGGTAGGACAAAGTCCTCCTGATTCCAATTCACATCTGTTGCTTTTATTTTTGCTTTCTCATTTTTAACAACTCAGTTTAGCATTTATTAAAGAGAATTTAAAATGACTGGCCCTTTGCCCCATTTATCTGGTTTTATTTCTGTATATAATTCAAGGGATAGGAAGGTCATAAGAACTTGTATTAGATACAATGTGCCTTTTTGCTTGAGTTTTCATTACAATATGAGTCAAAGGAACTCCCCCCTTTTCCCAACCATCCCTCCCCAAGGGTGGGAGGAATCCCTGTATAAGCATTTCTATCCTGCGGTTTTCTCCATTACTCAATGATAATTAGGACTGTAATAATTTTACTTGATTCCATTTTTGAAAGTACGTGGTATTTCCTGCTGATGTTGTCTAAAAGGGAGTGATTTACTGTATCAAAGCAGGTAGTTATTATTTCCAGTTCTTTCCAGAGGGACTGTTTAGTTTGAGGCCTTTGCCTCATTTGTTTTCTGAAATCTGTCTCCTTAAGGGAAGTTGAAGTCATTTCCTATTGGTTTAGTTTTGTACATTTGGTGGAGGTTTTGACTTTCCATCATTTCTTGTGTATTCTAAGAAACTATGAATCTGTTTGTGGTATATTTGATAGAGTTTGACCTGAAAGAGATCACTTTGAAATTTGACAGGTATATCTCTGAAAAACATGAAACTGTGCCATGTTAAACTTGATTTTCTATATCTATCACATATAATAGAATGTTTCACAGTTTATGTAGTATTCAAAAATAGAAAAAAGACTGAATCCTTTCCTGCATATTTTGATTTGTGATTTTATTTTTTTCCCTTAATTAGGTCTGGAAATTACTATTACCATATTCCTGTTAATAAGTACACACCCACCAATGTCAAATTCTCTCTGGAAATCAAGTAAGTTCATAGCTGTAAAAGATAATTCTGGTTTTATTATATTATAATTCTGTTTTTATTATCTGACTACCAAGCCTGAGTTTCCCTCACAATTTGATTAATAATTTAGGAAGTAGAATGTTTTCAGTTAAAGAATGACGATTGGGTTGAGAGGTGGGCCAGAAGCCTGGGACCTTCCAAGCTTCTTCCAAAGGATAGAAAGGCTGTGGGTTGTATGCTCACACCTGCAAAGTGAGCCTGACCTTGGATTTGATGTTCTCAGGCTGCCGACTGCCCTTGGCTGTGTCCCTTTGAATTGGGGTGGGAGCTAGAGTAATAGCATGTTCCCTGGATGGGGGGCTGCACATTTCTCTGAGCTCCTGGGAACATTGCAAATGCAGATACCATCTACTTCCCCACAGGGGAGTTTAAAAATGGAGTCAGAGTTTGGAGCTGGGCAGACCAGGGCTCAGATTTTGTCTCCATCACTTATTAATTCTATAATCTTGGAAAAACCACTTATCCTCACTGACTACTGCTTATTCATCTATAAGATGAATTTGACATTATATCATAACATGGAGAGCCTCTGTGAGAATCAGTGATAATAATAGCAAAATTAATTACTACCATTTGCTGAGCACAGACTATATGCCAGACACTCTACACTTTACTACTGGGTCATATAGTCCTCACAACAACCCTCTGAGGTTGGTGTTTTTTTCTAGTTTATGCTTTTCAGATGGAGAAGGCAATGGCACCCCACTCCAGTACTCTTGCCTGGAAAATCCCATGGACGGAGGAGCCTGGTAGGCTGTAGTCCATGGGGTCGCTAAGAGTCGGACACAACTGAGCGACTTCACTTTCACTTTTCACTTGCATGCATTGGAGAAGGAAATGGCAACCCACTCCAGTGTTCTTGCCTGGAGAATCCCAGGGACGAAGGAGCCTGGTGGGCTGCTGTCCATGGGGTCACACAGAGTCGGACACGACTGAAGTGACTTAGCAGCATACTTTTCAGATGGGAGCACTTAGTTTAGAGAGGTCAAAAAGCTTGCCCTGAAAGTCAGAGCAAATAAGTGGTGGAGATGGACTTCCAATCAGCCCTTCCATTCGACCATCACTTTCTTGCCTCCCCAGTGAGGTGAGACCCGTAAGAACATTGCCCCGTCCTGGCACACAGCAGGCACTTCACATTATGACTACCTTTCCTCCAAAATCACAAAACTCTAATCTATTTTATCAGCTATTTTGAATAATCATGGTACTTTAGAAGACTTTCACAGAAATTATGAAGTGAGGTACTCACCGTGAAGATGGTGTTTGTGTCTCTTGATGTTAGTTTCTCCTTTGTCCCTTCCACATTTCCTCTCTCTCTTTCCTTTTTCCCTTTCTTTCGCTTTCCTCTGCCCTCCCCTCTCTCCCTCTGCTTCCCCAGCTCTGCTTCCTCCATCATTTCCTCCCATTCCACTCTGGTGTCTTCCTCTGTTTCACTCAGACTTCATACTCCTTCTTTCATCAACTTTGCTTCTGCTGCTGCTGCTGTTAAGTCGCTTCAGTCGTGTCAACTCTGTGCGACCCCATAGATGGCAGCTAATAACACAACCAACTGCTTGCCTTGAAATGGTCTTTTTCAAGCAGCTAAAATTTCATGACTCAGAATCCACCATATTACAAGGGAGAGCAAAAGCTAAGTGTACTATTCTTTAGCACTCTCTGAGCTGCCTGGGACAGCGTTTCCTCATTTGTCCCTAGCTTCGATGGAAGGAAGTAAGCTGAAGTCGTATATCCCTTGAAGTGGCAGAAGGTTGTCTTGAGTCACTGAAAAGTGGGTATTAGTCACTCAGTCGTGATCAACTCTTTGCAACCTTATGGACTGTAACTTCTGTCCATGGAATTCTTCAGGAAAGAATATTGGAGTGGGTAGCCATTCCCTTCTCCAGGGATCTTCTCAACCCAGGGTTTGAAACTGAGTCTCCCATGATAAATCAGGCTTTAGGAATCATTTTTTTTCTAACAGTAGTGATCTTAAAGTAACACATATACTCAACCAAGATTGTAGTTGTCCCAGAAATAGGTCGACCTCATCCTCCTGATGATGATTCCCGGGCCAGCCTTTAGAGAAGAACCATTCTTTCTGACATGTCTTCCACTCTGATAGCTTTGAAAGTGAAGTGAAGTCGCTCAGTCGTGTCTGACTTTTTGCGACCCTGTGGACTGTAGCCCACCAGGCTCCTCTGTCCATGGGATTCTCCAGGCAAAATACTGGAGTGGGTTGCCATTTCCTTCTCCAGGGGAATCTTCCCAACCCAGGGATGGAACCCAGGTCTCCCACATTGCAGGCAGATGCTTTAACCTCTGAGGGACCAGGGATAAGGACTGATAATTCCTAATGGGGCTCACCCCACACCCATACCTGTGTTGTCTTCTTCTCTGATTCAAATGAGACCTATCCAGACCAGAAGTTTGCAGAATTTCAAATCCTGGAAATGTCAGATGAAAGCAAATTCAGCTGCCAGTGAAAAGAGAAGGGATATACCCCAAAATTATTTTTTAAATCTATGGAGCTAAGAAGTTCTAATATTGAAATGACTTAAGTCATGAGACTAGATTTTCAAGACTGTTGTATGTTACCTCAGTTTTAGTTTTAGTCAGTTCCAGTCTACTATATAATACTGGGTGGCTTAAACCACGGACATTCATTTCTCACAGTTCTGGAGCCTGGGAAGTCCAAGATCAAGGCACTGGCAGATTTGATGTAGGATGAGAGCCCACTTCCTGGTTGATAAGTAGCCGTCTTCTCTCTATGTCCTCACATGGCAGAAGGGGTGAGAGGGCTCTCTGGGGTCCTTTTCATGAGGGCACTAACCCTACTCATCAGGGTTCCACCGTCAGGATCTGTCACTTCCTTAAGGCTCTGCCTCCTGACACCATCATATTGGAAGTTGGGATTTAGACATACGAATTTGGGGGGTGGGGGACACAAGCATTTAGTTGACAATAGTAGTCATCTGAGATTGAGTTTCTTTCTTTTATAATGAGATGTGAATTGGTATATTGGCATTCGTGAGTTTTGTGTAATAGCAGGTCTATTTGGAACTTTGAATGGGTTCCAAAGTTATGTTCCCATAAGCCCTCTTCTTCTCACGGTGTAGCCTATGGGAGCTGATAACTGCTTTTCCACTTGCCTTTTCTTTCATTTGTCTCTTGAAGCACAACAGAGCCACTGATAGTCTTCCAGTGCAAGTTCACCCTTGGAAATATGTGTTTCCGTAGTAAAATAGAGGCCAAAGGGATGGAAAGTCAACAGGAAGTCTCCCAGGAGATGACACAGGTAACAATTTGCAGCTCCTCGGCATTCTGCATTCCAGAAGTGCATCTATAGTGGTGGCACAGCCTCTGATCCTCACAAAGACAGAGATGCCATGGGTCACATGTCAGTGTTTCCCTTTGCTGACCCTGGTCACAGGAGTTGGCTCAGCATCTTCTGTGCATCCTTTGGAAGCTACAGACTTCTCCAGCAACACCATCAAGAACTGTTGCCACAAACACCTCTCCTACTGCAATCAAGGGAATGCTTTTCAGCCTGGGCTTTTTCCAGCAAAGAGTAAAATGTAGTTATGTGATGGACCTCTCTTTCATTCATTATTTAGGGGTATCAGCACATTTGGAGCCTCCCTGTAGCACCACTCTTCGACAGTGGGTACCATTTCCGGGTAGCTGCACCGGTAAGCTCTCTTTTTTTTTCTTTTCAGTAAGAAAGAAATGGACCATTAGATAAATAGAGAGGTAAATGGTGGTGGTGGTGGTTTAACCACTAAGTTGTGTTTGACTCTTGAGACCCCATGGACTGTAGCCCACCTGGCTCCTCTGTCCATGGGATTTCCCAGACAAGAATAGTGGAGTGGGTTACCATTTCCTTTTCCAAACAGATAAGTAGATAATTTTAATTACAACTAATTCTTACATTAATCATTCTCTCCCCCAACTCCCCTTCTGACAGGATTTAGCTGACTGTTCAACGGACCCTTATTTTGCTGGGAAATTCTTTACAGATTACTTCTTTTACTTCTATCGACATTGTGTGTAATTTATTCAAGTTTGTTTGGGAACTCTGCCCAAGAAAAATACTCCAATACAGTTAACAGAAACTTTTATCCTCTTGCAACTTCTCTCTACCCGTTGTAAAACATTCATGTTTATTGCCAAAGGGCTTTTTCCAGGCTTTGGCTACCAAAGGTTTTGAGACATTAGTGAGGAGAATAAAGTGTTTGCTGGAATTTGAGATACTGTAGTGTTTGATTTTGCCGTGACTATGAGGAAAACATTTCCTGGAGTAAACAGCACTGTTGGATTTGAAAATACTGTTTCTGTTCCTAAGGAAGCTGTGAGGTCAAAATGGGCAGGTTTGACTTTACTTTGTCTTTGTGTATCTCAGTGCTTTTGAGGAAAACAAAAGACCCACTTCAGCCGTGTCAACTTGGACCCACTAAACAGACTCTTGAGAATTTGTGATTTGGTGTGTGTTGGGGGAGGGGTGGGTGGTATCTGATGCTGAGCTCACATTTAGGCAAGCTATTACTATGTGTATATGTGTGTGCGTGCACTTGAACTACATACACTATAACTTGCTAATAAACTGGATTAAAAAAAATAATATCTTTGTAATGTTACTTTGTAATGTTTGATGGGTGCTAAACTTTTATGCTTACTTCTTGGAAGGAAAGTTATGACCAACCTAGATAGCATATTCAAAAGCAGAGACATTATTTTGCCAACAAAGGTCCGTCTAATCAAGGCTATGGTTTTTCCTGTGGTCATGTATGGATGTGAGAGTTGGACTGTGAAGAAGGCTGAGCACCAAAGAATTGATGCTTTTGAACTGTGGCGTTGGAGAAGACTCTTGAGAGTCCCTTGGACTGCAAGGAGATCCAACCAGTCCATTCTGAAGGAGATCAGCCCTGGGATTTCTTTGGAAGGAATGATGCTGAAGCTGAAACTCCAGTACTTTGGCCACCTCATGAGAAGAGTTGACTCATTGGAAAAGACTCTGATGCTGGGAGGGATTAGGAGCCGGAGGAGAAGGGGACGACAGAGGATGAGATGGCTGGATGGCATCACTGACTCGATGGACGTGAGTCTGAGTGAACTCCGGGAGTTGGTGATGGACATGGAGGCCTAGCGTGCTGCGATTCATGGGGTTGCAAAGAGTCGGACACGACTGAGCGACTGAACTGAACTGAAACTTTTATGTCCTCTTGGGAAGCACTGGCTTGTGACAAGTCCTTTAAATTAACCCAGACAGTCTAGGCTCAGATAAGTTGCATTTGATCTTTCAGTTGTCATTACCAGTATCTTAGGTTTTTGTTATTTTAAAAATTCTTTTATTTTTATTTTTTGGAGTATAATTGCTTCACAATGTTGTTTTAGTTTCTGCTGTACAACAATGTGAATCAGCTATATATATACATAAATCTCTTTCCTCTTGAGCTCCCCCCCGCCCCGCAAACCCTCCCATCCCACCCTCTAGGTCATCACAGATGAATGGATAAAGAAGATGTGGTACATATATACAATGGAATATAACTCAGCCATAAAAAGGCACAAAATTGGGTCATTTGTAGGGATGAGGATGGACTAAAATCTGTTATACAGAGTGAAGTTAGTCAGACAGAGAAAAACAAATATTGTATACTGCCACATATATATGGAATCTAGAGAAATGGTACAGATGAACCTATCTGCAGGGCAGGAAGAGAGACACATTGCCTTGTTTTTGTTGTTCTTCCTCTACATGCAAGAGGTTCTCTTACAGGGCATTAAGACCCATCTCCATTGTTTACAGCTGAATTAGCTTTGGATATTTCTACTTAGCTTATGGGTAGATTTGAATGCCCTTCCCAACTTAGAAGAGCTGGAAATCCTGTAGCTAGAGTGTACTAACTATATCTTTTATTTTCTGTTTTCTGATGTTTTGATATCTTAGGGTCTTGCTGACCATCATAGGATTCTAGCTCCTGAGTTTAGGCTATTCCTAGAGATAGTAAACTTGCCCACCAATGATTTTCAAATACCAACCAGCCAACCCAGAGCCCCCACCCCCAGCCACCTACTTTATCAAGTTCTCATATTTGGGACTACTATCCCCCTGCCCTGATTGCTCCAGGGCCATGTACAACTAGGGACAGCCTCTTTTGCCCAGAGCCTGCTGAAAGTACTCACACTAGCAGGTTCTAAGCCTGTCTCCCCTGCCTCACCTGTTCCTTCCATGGAAATGACCACAAAGGCTTTTGCCTACAGTTTCTCCCTCTCTTTCCTCTTCCTGACTGACCCTGGTGCTTCCTAGTGTCATATCCTGTCCCCTTGGGAATTGTAACAAATTATCTTTCAATTGGGATCATCTTCTGGTCTGTTGACCTCCATATACCTCAGAGTTTTCATTAATACGCTATATTTTAGGATATGGAGGTTCAAGTCACTCTAGCTTCAGGTAACAGGGTGTTGAATGACTGGCTTTCCCTTATCTTACTGTTGGCATCTGTGACACTGTAATTTATAATAAGAAATGTATATTTGATTTTTATCTCTTGTACCTGGCACAGAGCTCCTAAAACCTTTGGAGTTCCCTAAGTGCTGAGAGAGATAAAGATGTCTTTGGTTTTTTCACTGGGGTGACATTTACATGGCACCAAAGGATGAAGGCTGGTTACCAGGACAACCAATCACGTGATTAGAGGATTTGAACTTCCAGTCTCACCCATGATCTCTGGGGAGGAATGAGGGCCTGGAGGTTGATTTCAGTCATGAGTGGCATAATTAAATTAATCATGCCTATGGAATGAATCCTCCATAAAAATATAAAAGTATGGAGTTCAGAGAGCTTATCGGTCAGTGAACTCAGGGGGGTTTGGGAAGAAGACACCATTTCCCTGCACCTTACCCTGGATATCTCTTCCATCTGGCTGTTCCTGAGTTACATTCTTTTATAATAAACACATAATCTAGCAAGTAAAATGTTTCTCTGAGTTCTGTGAGCCACCCTAGCAAATTAATCAAACCCAAAGAGGGGGTACAGGGAAAATACTAATCTACAGCTGGTAGGTCAGAAGCACACATGATAATCTGGGTTTGCATCTGGCATCTGAAGTTGGGGGTTGTGGGGAGTCCTATAGTACCCAGCCCTCAACCTGTGGAATCTGAAGCTGTCTCCTGACAGATGGTACCAGAATTGGGTTGAGTTGTTGAGCACCTAGCTGGTGTCTGAGAATTGTTTGATAATGTGGGGGTAAGACTCCTCCATAGAGTGGACTTGGGTCCCAGAATCCTTTTTAGCCTATGAGTCAATTATGATGTGACAATTGGATTTTTTTTTATTACCCTGACAGTGGTAATTAGTAGGAATAATAAATCCCTCTTTCCTTATTTTCAAGTATGATTAAGCACATGCCATGTGGATGGAAATTCAAGAGCTTCTAAGAAAAGACATGTGGCTTACTTACACAGAAGGCATTTTGAAATAACTTATGGACACAAACATAGTTTAACCCAGTAGGAGCTGAGATTTTGAAGTCAAATAGTCCTTGCCTTGGTCCTGAATCCTGACTTTATTTATGTATCTTGAGCAAGTTACTTAACTTCTCTAAGCTTCAATTTCCTCATTTTATAGAAGATGACAGTGAGTATCTGCAACAGATAGGATTAAATGAGATAAAATAATGCACAGATAGAATCTAAATAAATAAATAAATCTGCTTTGTTATACAGAACTGAATAAAGATTACAGTGGGATTATAAAGAGACTGAGTAACTGAACACTCACATACACGGAGACATTCTGTCAACTGCAAAAATCAAACTGCAGATAGAACATAAGCATGTGTACTATATAACATTTATATTTTTTTCTATATTTGCAAAATTGTTTTCCCTTTACTAACGCACATCCTTTATAGGAAATTAAGTAAGGTAGCTAAGTCTTGGGAGTTCAGGATTTCTACATTTTATTAGATTCAAATTTAGACTTGCTTCTCTGAATGGTAGTATCAGCCTGTCACAGCATGACGTTGGTCTGGATACTGGAGTTGCCACTCCATTTTTAAAATGTCCCAGGTGCTTGGTGTGGTAGAGACACCATTAATTTGACTCTTCTGCTGGTACCTGAGGCTTCCCGCATGGCTCACTGGTAAAGAATCCACCTACAATCCTGGAGCCTCAGGAGGCACGGGTTCGATCCCTGGGTCAGGAAGATCCCCTGGAGGAGGGCATGACAGCCCACTCCAGTATTCTTGCCTGGAGAATCCCATAGACAGAGGAGCCTGGCCAGTTACAGTCCATGGGGTCGCAGAGAGTCAGACAGAACTGAAGTGACTTAGCACACATAGGTACATACTTGTCAGCAGCAAACTTATGAGTTCTTCTCAGTACATAATTCTAATATTCTTATTCACTCATTTGTGTTCAGGATACTATAGAGGTTTCAGATATCTAGTTGAGTAATGATTCTTAGAAAATGAATGAATATTTCTTTCCCATTAAATTCCATAATAAACTGAAAATCTTTTTCCCACAGAAACCTTACTACAGGAGATGTGTTGAAAGACTTCAGAACAAGAGGATTTAAGGTCGTGAACAGACCTGTGGCAAGCTATGGCTTCTTGGGATTAGTTAGGTCTAGAATAGATCTTGCTGTAGGTTTCTTTTTGTAAGGATAACACTTCTCACTTCTCTAGGTGTTAGATGTCCATTGCGGACCATGGTGCTTCAGGACAAAGATTTTTCCTTATGCCAGAGAATCATCTGACTCTCTACTAGAGTATCCCCAAATTCATGTGATTAGAATGTCTATAACAGTATTCCTCTCAGAAGCCCATAACAGCAGTCTAATCATGAGCAGTGTGTGTGTGCATGCTAAGTTGCTCCAATCATGTCCAACTCTTTATGACCCTGTAAACTGCCAGCTCCTCTGTGGACGGGGATTCTCCAGACAAGAATACTGGAGCGGGTTGCCATGTCCTTCTCCAGGGGATCATTCCCACCCAGGGATCGAACTCATGCCTCTCACATCTCCTGCATTGGCAGGTGGATTCTTTACCACTAGCACCACCTTGGAAGCCCCACTCATGGGCAGAACATCAGACAAATCCCATCTGAGGGACATTCTACAAAATACCTGACCCAGTACTATTCTTTTTTAACTTTGTGCCACAAGATCTTCGTTCCCCAACCAGAGATCGACCTGAGCCCACAGTAGTGAAAGTGCCAAGTACTAACCACTGCCCGGAATTCTCAAGACATAAAAAAAGGGATAACTAAATGTAATGTGATATTCTACAGCGGAGCCTGGAACCGGAAAAGGAGATTAGATACAAACTAAGGAAATTTGAATAAAGTATAGCCTTAGTTATTAATAATGTGTCAATACTGGTCCATTTTCTGTGACAGATGTATCATACTAATGTTAAGATATTGATAATAGGGGAAACTAGGTGTGGGGTTTATTGGAACTCTGTGTACTAGCTTCCTTATTTTTTAATAAATCTAAATTTGTTCTAAAATTTTAAAAAATACTTTAAAAAAGTAAGAAATACGGTCCATAATAGCTAGGCTAAAATATCGAATATACCACAAGGTACAATTTGTGATCACATGAGTTCAGTTCAGAGGGCTTCCCTGGTGGCTCAGATGGTAAAGAATCTGCTTGCAATGAGGGAGACCTGGGTTTGATCCCTGGGTCGGGAAAATCCACTGGAGAAAGGAATGGCTACCCACTCCAGTGTCTTTGCCTGGAGAATTCCATGGACAGAAGAGCTTGGTGGGTCAGCTTTCAAATACCTTAAAGAATACTATAAAATATAAATATTATAAAATGTAAAATAACGCATAACATAGCAAATAGAATTACAATGATTTTTCTTGAGTTCTAATACAGGAATTCAAACTAGCTCAGATCTTTTTTAAACAACTAAACCATAAAAATTCATTCACTTAAAACAATTAGCATGCATGGGTTCAGACCTCTAGCATTTTAAAAATAAAAATATTTTGTAGAGCTCTTAATCTCTTTTTTCATTTTTATTTTTCCTACACAATTTTGCCATTTCAACTTTAATGGCAGATTCTCAACAACACATTATTTGAGTCATGAAACTAAAGATCCTCAAGAGAAGATCAAAAAAGCAATTTTGTTGGCAGTTTACAAATCTTTCCTCACTGGATTCTCACAAGAACCTTCTGATGTTGGCAGACATAGAGAACAAACTTATAGTTGCCAGGGGAGATGGATGAGGGGAAGGGATAGTTAGGGAGTTTGGGATGGACATGTGCATACTGCTATATTTAAAATAGATAACCAACAAGGTACTACTCTGTAGCACAGGGAAAGCTGCTCATTGTTATGTGGCAGCCTGGATGGGAGGGGTATTTGGTGGTTTAGTTCCTAAGTCATGTCCTACTCTTATGATCCCATGGACTATAGCCTACCAGGCTCCTCTGTCCATGGGATTTTCCAGGCAAGAGTACTGGAGTGAGTTGCCATTTCCTTCCCCAGGGAATCATCCCGACCCAGGGATCAAACCCAGGTCTCCTGCATTGCAGGCAGATTCTTTACCAACTGAGCCACCAGGGAAGCCCAAGGAGGTGGGGAGAATGGATACATGTATATGTATGGCTGAGTCTCTTTGCTGTCCACCTGAAACTATCACAGCATTGTTAATCAGCTAAACTCCAATACAAAATTAAAAGATTTTTAAAAAGAACCTTGTGATGCAGGGAGTGAGAGTTATTCATAGTTCCCCATTCTACAGATAAGGAGACCAAGGCACAAAGAGGTTAAGTGAGGATAAGAGATGAGCCAGGTTTTCTGGTGTTAAATTTAATCCACTTCCACTATACACATATCTTATTCAGTGTGGGCTATCATACAAAATTTAAAACTGAGTGGCTTAAACAACAGGAATTTATTTCTCAGTGCTGTAGGCTGGATAGTCTAAGATTAGCAGGCTCAGTGTCTGGTCAGAGCTGTATCCTTCAGCTGAGACAGCCTCCTTCTTGCTGTGTCCTCACATAATCTTTCCTCAGTACATGAACATAGAGGGAGGGAGAGAGAGAGAAATCAAGTTCTTTGGTGTCTTTTTTTAAATAAGGGCGCTAATCCCATCATGAGGGCCGTATCTTCATGACCTTGTCTATGCCTAACTACCACCCCAAATCAGATCTCCAAACATCATCATATTAGGGACTGGACTTCAGCATAAAACTGACAGGACCCCGAGGGAAACTTTCAAGGGAAGGGCCACTCCCCATGTCCCCCTTGTTTGTAGAAGAGTTTTAGTCTCCTAGGCCTTCTCGGTGGAGAAGGCAATGGCATCCCACTCCACTACTCTTGCCTGGAAAATCCCACGGGCGGAGGACCCTGGTAGGCTGCAGTCCCTGGGGTCGTTGAGAGTCGGACACGACTGAGCAACTTCACTTTGACTTTTCTCTTTCATGCATTGGAGAAGGAAATGGCAACCCACTCCAGTGTTCTTGCCTAGAGAATCCCAGGGACGGGGGAGCCTGGTGGGCTGCCTTCTATGGGGTCACACAGAGTCGGGCATGACTGAAGCGACTTAGCAGCAGCAGCAGCAGCAGCAGGCCTTCTTGGAGTTCCAAAAAGCAAATTTAGAGAACTGAGAAAACACAGAAACAAAGGAAAACTGTCAATCAAGACAAAAATAATAGTTTGCCATAAAACAAGTCAAGGATCTTCAGTTTCTCCTCAAGGGCTATTGATAATATCCTGAGTCATATTCTTGAGCTGTTTTGCACATAATAAAATCCCTATCATGTGGAAGAAGTTAACGACATGCTGACCATCAGCATATAGACCCCAAACTGGTTGGAACCAGAAGCTTGATGGTTGAGATTATTGAAACATCACCTTATTACCTCATCGTCAATCATGAGATTCCTGAAATGTCACTCTGTTACCTCATCATCAACCAACCAGAGAATTGTGCACAAGCTGATCAGGCACCTGCAACCCTACCCCTCGAACTGTCTTTAAAACACTTCCATAAAAGCCACTGGGGAGTTTAGATCTATGAGCATGAACCATCCATGCTCCTTGCTTGGCTTTGCAATAAACGCTGTACTTTCTTTCACCACAACTGGTGTCAGGTTGGCTTTGCTTATGTCAGGTGAATGGACGGACCCCCGTTTGGTTCAGTAATATGAATTCAACAGTGAGACAATTCAGTTCAGAAAATTGCATCGCTTACTCTTCGGAGATTTTTTCCTTTCCTCACAACTCTTCAAAGTTTGCAAAAGACCACCAACACAGATAATGACCTACCTCAAAGGTACTAACACATTAATGGCTCTGGTAAGATACTTACACTCACCAGGCCCTGTGAGCGGATAGGATTTATTACAGGCCGTTTGGCCATAATACAGACTAGACAGAGGGCAGAGGGACAGATGTGAGTAAAATCCCCTGTCACCAGCCACTAACTTGTATCTATTTATATTGCATCAGGACTTAACAGCTCACTTGAGAATGCTAAATATCAACCTCACTCCAAGGAACACTTCAGGAAAAACTTCACTTGGCAAAGCTAAAAGTGTTTTGGTTTTCATTTCTTCAAGGACATATGTCATTGATTTTTGTGTCTGCCGGTTGAGCTCTTAAGAAGCATCCAAGGATTTAAACTCTAGTGCATTTTTGATGTGGTTGTTTAAAGCTTGCAGAAGCACAACTTCAGGGGCCTCCAGTTTATCAACAGTGTTCCACATACGGTTTCATCTTTTCATGGCTGGATTCTGTGAATGGAGAAAGAATTGTCTTTGACAATTATTAAGAGATATTATTGGAGGAAGGGATGGATGCCAATGACCACAATCTCTCCTTCCATTTTTTCACATGTGCTGTGCTTAGTCACTCAGTCATGTCCGATACTTTGCAACCCCATGGACTGTAGCCTTCCAGGTTCCTCTGTCCATGGGGATTCTCCAGGCAAGAATACTGGAGTGGGTTGCCATGCCCTCCTCCAGGGGATCTTCCCAACCAAGGGATCGAACCCAGGTCTCCCGCATTGCAGGCAGATTCTTTACTGTCTGAGCCACCAGAGAAGCCCAAGAATATTGGAGTGGGTAGCCTATCCCTTCTCCAGGGGATCTTCCAGGAATCAAACTGGAGTCTTCTGCATCGCAGGTGGACTCTTTACCAGCTGAGTTACCAGAGAAGGCCCAGAAAATAGATAGTGGGTGGCAGGTATTTTTTCATACTGCTACTGCTAAGTCACTTCAGTTGTGTCCGACTCTGTGCAACCCCATAGATGGCAACCCACCAGGCTCCCCCTGTCCCTGGGGTTCTCCAGGCAAGAACACTGGAGTAGGTTGCCATTTCCTTTTCCAATGCATGAAAGTGAAAAGTGAAAGTGAAGTCGCTCAGTCATGTCCGACTCTTCATGACCCCATGGACTGTAGCCTACCAGGCTCCACCACCCATGGGATTTGCCAGGCAAGAGTACTGGAGTGGGGTGCCACTGCATGGCCCCATACAAATACAGATGAGATCACATTTAAGAAAGACTCTTGATGGCATGTCTTTGCCAGAGTTGAATTCTAAAACCATTTTTAGCTACACTAGTCTGACCTCCTGTTTAAACGCAGAATAACTGGGAAAAGGGCTAGACTCAGGAACCTTGGTCTTGGTCCTGGCTCAATAACTGACCAGTGGTGTCATCTTGGATAGTTTATTTCACTTCCCCAGTTGCAACACTGAATCTATAATAGTCCTATCTACACTAGGGGTTACTGTGGACACTACATGAGATATTTATGGAAAACCTCGTTGCAAAGTGGAAAGTGTACAAAGACAAGAGGCTTTAGCAATGGTCCCTGGGAAGATGTTATTTTGAATGAGTAAGTAAGAAGTTAGAAATTCTCATTTAAAAATATATATGTTTATTTGGTTGCACTGGGTCTTAGTTGCAGCAAGCAGGATCTTTAGTTACAGCATGTGAACTCTTAATTGCAGCATGTGGGATCTAGTTCCCTGACCAGGGATGAAACCTGGGTCCCCAGCATTGGGAGTGTGGAGTCTTAGCCCTTATACCACCAGGGAAGTCCTTCTCACTTTCTTTAATGAGCTTCAGTCCATTATGCTTAGAGCAAGCTACTTATATTTCCATCCACCATCTTCTTCACCTGGAAAACATGTAGCACACAATAGATGCCCAATCAACACTTGTTAAACGGAAAGTGAGTAAATGGGAACTTTGCCTCTCATTCACCAACGAGAATGGCAAGATGACATACTGAAAGAGGTTGGAATTCCTCTCCCTTTTTAACTGTGATTTTTTGCTATTATTTGGAATAATAGAGTGTTTTTAATTCTCCAAACACATCTAAAACACCCCCAAATGACTTCCAGTAGAAACTAGAAAGTCAAACGGCCTGTTGTCCTTTAGAGGATTCCAGATCCTGATCGTTCATTATGGCTTATTATTCATCATTTATATTTATACTTGTGCATTTTATTCTGTACAGCACAACTGCATATCTAAATTAATTGCAAATTAATTGTAAAGTGTATAATAAGGGTTTCATATTGTCTCCAAACACTGAATGCATTACGACAGTAATTAAGCTGCTGTAGTTTTCCCCTAAAGTGAGTTGTAAGATCTCAGGCTTCGCATCCTATACAATTACTGAAAAACATTTCCTTTTAGTGTGTATATTCTTGGCCCTGAATTATCTACCACAGAGAGCTACTCAAGATTATGTTAAGAAGAAAACGTTTCTTAGTTACTTCGCAGAGGTCCATTTACCTCTAAGAAAACACTCTGATAGAGGCTCTTCCACCTATTCAACCTCCGAGCTCTGTAAGTTTGTTCATTTTCACTCGCTGACATCTGTGGAGGACTATCTATGTCCCAGACTCTGAGTACAGTGCTGGGGCCCAAGGAAAGCCTGGCATCCTTCCTGACATTTCTGCGGCATCCACCGTCTGGGGGACTAGCCATCACACAGTATGAGAAGTGCTGTAGCTGTGACATTGACAGTGTGCTGTAAGAGTACAGGGAAGAGGTGATGCATTCTGCCTCTCAGGTAAACAAGAAAGAGGACTGGAGGGAGGAAAGGGAGAGGCTTCAAGCAGGGAGAGATAGCTGAGCTGTATGGATCTAAAAGGATGATAAGTGTTCTGTGTGTGTGTTTTTAAACAGAAATGGAAAAAGGCAGAAGTTACCTATGAATCAGTCTAAGAGAGAAAATTTGATTTTAAATACATCAGAAATTGCTAAGTTAATAATTACCACCCCCGCCCATCTGAGCCAGCTCTTCTGCTAGCTTTGCTTATGGGAGAGGCACTCCTCTTTCTGAAAGACACCCCTTTTCCTTTTCAGCTCCAAGAGCTGGCCATCTGTCCCAGGAGGTTCAAGAAAACTGTGGGAAAAGCAAAACTCACTGGGTGGGACATGGGATGACTCAGGGAGCTGGTGATGAGACTGGGTGGGGAGGCTGAGCCTCAGGACAGTGACTGACTCATCCACAGGTACCTCTTTCTCTCTGTCTGTGGTAGGAGTTTCATAAATGTTTGTGCAGTGGGTAAGGGCCAGCTGTATGTAACCAATGCCCACCAGTCTTTTGGTCCCTCTGCCCATTTTAAAATAAAGAGGATTTCCTTTCTAAAGGAAGCTCCCTTCTCATTTTTAAGTCTCAGAAGCTCAAGCTCAGGGTATCTCCTGGGATGACTTCCTCTTTATTTTTGGGTACACCACCCACTGATTTTCTTTTGGCAACTACCTGACCCAGCTCTCAGTCCATGTGAATCAGATGAGGTTGGCACCACTCCCTCACCCTGGGCCCAGGAAAAGAAAATACTGCATTCCCTCGGCAACTGCGATTGACTCAGGGTAAGCATATGACCCAAATCAGGCCCATCAGAACCATCCCTGGGAGTCTGCCTGGAACCATAAGCTACGAGGTATTCTTGGTGGGAGTTACTAAGCTGGCAGGACTAAACCCGGAGCTGCCGGGAGCCGGCTGTCTTATCGTCATGGTAGGTTGCTTGCCTGAGAATGAAGCTAATACAAAGGAAAGTGGGGCTGAGATAGGACAGATTTCCAAGCCTGATATTGGCTCCCTTTCCCTTTGCCTCCTCCCATGGACTTAGCATTTGGGGGTCTAACACAGTTCCCTTTGCTTTAGTAGATTACATTTGGATTCTGCCACATAGCCAACAAGAATCGTGGTGAATACCAGCCCTTAGCAAGAATCTGAACATTTTTCCACGCAGGGTGTTCCTCTGGCTGTCTCCAGATCCTGATACCCTATTTATGAGAGTATCAGGCACTTTTGGGGTCTGGAAGGTGTACTTGGACTGCTCTTGCCTTTCCCTAATGGCTGCTATGTCCTAGGTGACACTCAAAGACAAAATTAATCTTACATGGTGCTTTCCATGTTATGATCTTACAATTATCTCTCCTCATATATATATATATTGCAGGCAACAAAAACTTACTTAAAGTAACTAAACTGAAACAAGAACAGTAGGTTTATTATATTAGAATATTCAGGAAGATCCTCTGGAGAAGGGATAGTCTACCCACCAGTTTTCTTGGGCTTCCTGGTAGCTCAGATGGTAAAGAATCTGCCTGTAATGCGGGAGACCTGGGTTTGATCCCTGGGCAGGAAGATCCCCTGGAGAATGGAATGGCTACTCACTCCAGTATTCCTGCCTGGAGAATTTCATGGACTGAAGCGCCTGGCAGCCTCAGTCCATGGGGTCACAAAGAGACTTTCACTCACTCATAGAAGAATTATACACCAAATACAGGAAGTACCTTTGAGCTGAGATCATATGGGAACTAGACAGTTACTAGAAGTTTCTCCCACTATCTCTCCTCTTCGGGGGAAAGCAGATTCTTGCCGGTTTCTATCTGAAAGGTCACTTCATTCTTCTTTCTGTGGGCTGGCTTCTCCGTCCACTCACTTGCTTACACCCATCAGGGCTACTCCTGAGTATAATCTTGGACCCCAAGTCTCCATCATCTTCCAGCTTGGTTCCCCAGGGCTACGTGACTCAGTCTCTCAAATTCCTGTGAAAGAGAATCTGGCTGGTCCAGCCTAGCTCGGCTGTCCATCTGGCATTTCATCAGCTAAGGCCAGGGAAGAGGGTCAGGTGGCCTATAGGGCTACTACTTTTAGGCTGGGGGTAGTGGTGAATAGATACTCTAAAGAAGGGAATGTGGGCTTCACTAGTGGCTCAGTGGTAAAGAATCTGCCTGCTAATGCAGGAGACACGGGTTCAATCCCTAGTCCAGGAAGATCCCACATGCCATTGAACAACTAAACCTGTGAGCCACAACTACCTAGCCTGTGCTCTAGAGCCTGGGAACTGCAACTGATGAGCCCACGCACCCCAACTACTGAAGCCCACGAGCCCACGAGCCCGTGCGACACAATGAGAGAAGCCACTGCAGTGAGAAGCCCATGCACCACAACTAGAGTAGCCTCCATCGCAGCAGCTGGAGAAAGCCCACACAGCAACAAAGACCCAGCTGAGCCAAAATAAATAAATAAAACTATATTTTTAAAAGCAGGAAATGTGTGAGGGAAGGAACTTACATATATCATCAGCATAATCTCTTGGTCTCATTTGATGCCTGTATTCCTGAGAGATAGAACTGATTCTTATCCCCATTTAACCTAACTATGGGTCTTGAGAATGCACTGCTACCCATCAATGAAGAAGTGAGCAGGAGTGAGAATTCTATCAGATAAAGTTCAACAGGAAACACGGTTGGAAATTAGTGGATGCTGTGCTCTTGGCATCTGTGGGGCTTATCAGCAGCTGCAGAGATTTTGGCAGTAGCCGAGGTGGTGGAAAATCCAAATTTTTTCCTTCAAATGATAATACTATAGTACTACTATTTTTTGTACTACCCACTTTATCTGATTTATTATTTTATCATTTTTAGTTGCACCAAATTAGCATATAATATTTATCGACGTAAGCAGTGCCATTCTAGGGGAGAAGAAAGAATTAAGAATAAAATTGAGTCCAACAAAAAAATTTATAATTTATAAGCTTGAGTAGAGAATGTTGCCAACTGTATACTGGCATGTTGTTAAAAAATTTCCCCATTTGGGCTTTCTCTAAGCACGGATGACTGAATCTCAGATTTATAGCTCGCACTTCCACAAACTTGGACTTTTGTATTCTGTCCTTTGTTTCCCATATCCCACCAGTCTTGAACTGGGGAAAGGGAAGCAGAAGTTCGTTGTATTTCTTTGTCTCTGATGTGACCTGCTGTGCAGGACTTGGCCCTCGCCTCCAAATTCTCCAGGCCAGAATACTGGAGTGGGTAGCCATTACCTTCTCCAGGGGATCTTCCCAACCCAGGGATGGAACCCAGGTCTCCTGCACTGCAGGAGGATTCTTTACTAGCTGAGCCATTAGGGAAGCCCAAGAATATTGGAGTGGGTAGCCTATCCCTTTTCCAGAGGATCTTCCTAATCCAAAAATCAAACTGGAATCTCCTGCATTGCAGGTGGATTCTTTATCAACTCGGAGAAGGCAATGGCACCCCACTCCAGTACTCTTGCCTGGAAAATCCCATGGGCAGAGGAGCCTGGTAGGCTGCAGTCCATGGGGTCGCGAAGAGTCAGACACGACTGAGCGACTTCCCTTTAACTTTCACTTTCTTTATCAACTGAGCTATTAGGGAAGCCCGCCATTCCCAACTTAAACTCCACCTTAAATAGTTCTCAGAGCCCCTGAGAGTTTGACACTGTGCACAGCATCATCCTTGGTTGTGATGTGACAGCTGCCATTCTTCTTTTCTCTTTTGTGGCTCCTTGGTTTGTTATCATGGTCATCAGCACCGCCAAATTTAGTGGCTGATGCCCCAGATAGCCGCTGAAGGTTCTGCTGATTCTGGCCATGGGTGTCTGTGCCTTCACAGCCTCCCAAGCCTGTGTTGAGAGCTCTGTCTGTCACCACTGCCTTGTCTTCCATGGAAGCTGTGCTGAGGCAGCTTTTTTTTTTTTTTTGGCAGCCTCCTCTTCTGAGAAGTCAGACATGATTTGAAGATAGATCAGGGGATGATCTGAAAGTTGGATTTTATTAAAAACACTTCCTAGGAGGCTGCTTTTGTCCTAGAAAAAGCTTGTGGGGCTCTACTTGCTTCCCCTGGGATGAGCCTCTTTGTCTCTCTTTTAAAAGACCTTGAGGACCCACCCCATCTGATTATAGAGCTGCTTGAATCTTAAGTGAATGGAGCTTTTAGAACAAAATGTAAATGAATACTTGCGTATGTATAGGCATCTTCTGACAGACTTTCCATTGTTACTGAATAGTGCTTTATATAATCCTACCACTGTGATAAAGTCAACTCATGCTGAAACATTGGGGAGTGCAAATGTGTCCCAGGACACACACAGCTTTCTTATGTTAAAGGCCTGGGAGGATCTTGATGGTCAAGTCCTCCCAGGCAACTTCCATGCCTCACACCAGACAATCACTGCTCAAGGAGAGGGTGCCAATGTGCTTGCTTCCATGCTCTTTTATGGGAGCTAAAAGAAGCTATTTGGAATTGCATTAGTCCTGAGGAACACATAAGCTCAACTGGGACATTCTCCAGTTGAGACTTTCTCCACCTGGGAGGTTTTTCCCTCCCCTGACCCACTTCTACACAGCAAAGGACTCCGACCTTTGACATTTTAGAACAATGAACAATGATTTGTCTGAGCACTAATACTTCATTAATTCACTTTAGTTCATCATTCATATCTTAGTCATAGTCTTTCTGGAACAGACTGTTTCTTAAACCAAATTTAGGATATCTATTTAAAACACTTTTGAAATGCAGAAATATTTTTTGTCAATAGTGATTTACAAATGGAATCATTCCACTTCTATTATGATATTTTGACAGGTTATTAAAATTTATGTGTCCACTTGGTTAATTTTGACCAGGAGAATGGAAGGTGAAGAAGATCACAGTGGTGAAAAGGAGTAATGGTGATGTAAGCATGCATCTATACACATAAAATGGAGTTAATCTAGTGAAAGGGAGGAAAAATCATTTTCCTTTTAGGGTCCCTGGCTGGGTCTGAAAGTTCAACGGACAAAGACAAATAAAAGACAAGCATAGAAATGTACTTACTATACATTTTATGTGATATGGGAGTCTTAATAAAATTAAGACCCGAAGAAATGGTTAAACCTGACTATCTTTATGCTGGGTTTGATGAAGAGCAGGTGGTCATGTAGAAATATTTTAGGTCAAAAAATATGAGGGGAATGTAGTAAACTGGGGAAAACTTAGTGAGACCTGTTTGTTTGAATTCTCCTGGCAGTGTCCCTTGTTTTTGATACAAGGACGCTCCTTTCCCTAGCGTTTAGAGAGGTTGCTTCTCATGTGGGGTTCCTGTGCCATGTTTCAGAGAAGAAGGACAGTGTGGGGCAGTGGGGAGAGATCCTGTTCAGCTGTTCTCTCAAATTCCTTCAGTTTAAAATATTCAATATCCATGTTTTAGGACAGCATGTGTTCACAATTGTATTAACAGGTAAGAAGCTGATAGATACTGTATTCCACCCATGTTAACAGGCATGAAGCACCTGTTCTGTGTCTCCCATACACAACAGGGATCTAGTAAAAGACACATTTATGACAAGAAGCCCTCCCACTCTGAGTGGCTTCCTTTAGCTGCTGCTCTCAGGGATGCTGAACAAGAAAGATTAAAATTTACATCATCTTGACTTTGGTTGCTACTCCCCTTCAACCATGGGCTTCCCAGGTGACTTAATGGTAAAGAATCTGCCTGCCAATGCAGGAGGTGTGGGTTCGGTCCCTGGGTCAGGAAGATCCCGTGGAGGAGGATCTTGGCAACCCACTCCAGTATTCTTGCCTGGGAAATCCCATGGACAGAGGAGCCGGGTAGGCTATGGAGTCACAAAGAATCGGACGTAACTGAGCACACACGCCCCTTCAATCTCATGTTTAACAACCTTTCCCAGGGCTGAGACAGTTTTGAACATGTGGATATGCATTTTATTGGTTCTCCTAATTCAAAAATGACCAAGGGTTTTACAAAGCAATGCCTCTCTTGGGTGGTCCTTTCCTGAACAAATGGAACTGCTCTCTAAGAATAACCTGCTTGGTCACGTGCATACTAGGCCCATTCATCAGGACCCAGGCAGGGAGGATGCAGAAGCCTTTGAGAAGGCCCATTCCTTGAAATGTGGCCGTGTTACCTGCTTGGTCACGTGCATACTAGGCCCATTCATCAGGACCCAGGCAGGGAGGATGCAGAAGCCTTTGAGAAGGCCCATTCCTTGAAATGTGGCCGTGTTATATTTCATTGGCAGTATATGCAAGGAAAACAGAGCCCCAAATTACAACAGGCTGCATTTATTTGGTATCCAGCAGAACTTCTCAAATCTAATGTGCTTATGACGAACCTGGGCATCCTTTCAAAATGCAGATTCTGACTCAGTAGGTCTGGGATGGGGCCTGAGATTTGCCTTTTGAACAAACTCCTAAGTGGCGCTTAGGAAGCCACTGCTCTGTGGTGGGCACCACACTGTACAGCCAGTTTTAAGAATTTGCCAAGCATTTCCCTTGAAACCCCATTCAGTCCTTACAAGAAGCCTGTGAGGTACCTGACACAACCCCAGTTTACAGAAGTGGAGGCAGGTTCAATGAAGCAAACAGACTTGCCCAGGGCTGTGTAGCCATTCAGTTATCAAAATCCAAGCCCTGTGCTTTTCTTCCCCCACGACTAGGGTTCCTCTGCATACTGCAGCTCCTGGCCCGTAACATTGCCTAGGGAAATTATATACCAAGTCTTTCCACTTCAGAAAGTACACAGCTGTGTGTAATCCCAGTCCACGTATCCTGTTATATCTGCTCCTTTATATTGTCTGTTAGCATGTTTTGGTTGGAGATTCTGTCTGAACACTTGCTGTCCCTCTCCACTTTACATCATATCCACAGATGGGTACAAAATTCCTTATTTCTCATATTTGGATTATAAATACATGCTTTTCAGTGACATTTGGAGGCTCAAGTGTTGATGAATACATGGAGGATCAATCTATGAGAAGTAATATGAGAAATATACATAGAATTGGAAGAAGAGATTAAACATTTTCCCATTGATGATAACAATTGACAAAAATGAGAATAATATTAATGATAATACAGCTAGAAGTTGACAAAAGCAAACTGCGTAAACATATGGGCTTTGAAGTTTTGAATGTTGATTGTGTCTCTCACCAAATGAATAATTTGGGGCCAGTTACTTAACCTATCTGTATTTTTATTTCCTTGTATGTTAAAAGGTTTTTAACTTTGCCTTTTAATTAACTTAGCTTGTTGGATTAATTAATTACCTAGATTAATTAATTGGACTTAATTAATTCACAACAGTGCCCAACACATAGTAATTGATCAATAAATAACAGGTATCATTATTGCCAACATAGAAACCTTCTTATTTTTTAATATAGAGCGACAGAGGCCCAAGAAATTCAAGTGACTTCAACATTTATTAACAAAAAATTAAGGAGTTTTTGTTTCGTAGCAGACATGTACTAGTTGGTAACTTAGACTAATGTTGTAAGATGGGAATTAGTGGAGCTGATACCTGGACACAGATCCTCTGATTTCTAGTCCATTATGATGATTGAGTGTATGCTCACCACACTCGTTGACACTCTGGGTCTGTCATGATTCCTCGATATCAGTTTCAAACAGCTCCACCAGCAGCAGTGACTGCAGTGGTCACCAAACTGTCTCTCTGTCCCCGTTTGTCTTCTTGACACAAAGGAGCTGAGACTGGGTGCATGGACTGGAAGGCAGGAGCCCTGGAGGTAAGGGGCAGGCACTGCAGCGCTGGCTATCGCGGTGCCTGGCATGCACGTCAGGAATGCTGCTGCAGGTCACTGTTTGGTATTGTTCACTCCAGGAAGAACTTTCACCCCCACCCAGAGATGGTTGGGTTTAGAATCAAATCAGCATCGTTTACCTGGCCGAAGGTGGTGCTGTCTCCCCAAGGACAGTAGGGAGTCTGGTTACCCTGAGTTGGGTGGCAGGGCACTGCTCACAGCTGACCATCTGCTGCTTTATGCAGTTCTCCATTTCTCTTGGATTTAAAAGCCTTTGTCTGACTCTGGCTCTGAGCTCTGGTAGTTTTGTTTGGAACAGCCTCTCCCCAGTGTTCAAGTTTCAGGTAAGGCCTCTGGTGTGTAACTGAAAGATAAGCACAGAGAGAAATAAATATCTTTTATGACTTCTGTGAAACTAGGTATGTGCAAATAAACACTGAAAAAGCGCAAGGGAATTCTAGAGAGGAATGGTGTAAACTCCCAAGGGACTATTAACTGTCCCTTCAAACCAAGAGTTGCTTAAACATTTCACTACTTTGTTTTCCCCTTCATTTAGAATGTAAACGTATGGTCACCAGTGGCAATGGGAAGGGTGCATTCCCTTAAAAGCAGCCTCTAACTACCAGTATTTGTCTCTTTTTGCAAATTATTTCTATGTTATCTAACAAGCCCTCCTTCAACTAAACTATCGATAATATGGCTTGATAGGAAGCCTGTGTGTGCAGAAAGCCAGAAATGTTGAAAACAGACCTTCAGAATCACTCTAGCCCAGGGAAATTCACTGTCCCAGTTACAGTGGTTTTGGACTCCAAGGCAGAGCAGGCTCCAAACTGAGGAGTGTGCAAACTGTGGACCTCTGCCTTTACACGGGGAATAAAAAGTTAGTAATGCTGATTTCCCTGTGCATTGATATATGGAGTTAGACAAAGTTCAATTTTTTAAAATGTTGTTTTATCACAGTGATGCATGAATGTGATTTCAGAAGTTGAATGGGACCAGTAAGCTTATTGCTAAAGCTACATTTCTCTCACACATACCCATGTCACTCTCTAGAGGCAAACATTTTTTGTTATTTAAGCTCTTGATTCTTGGATGGGGCTCATTTTTCTAAATAATACACACATGCTACTATCGTTCATCCATGTAGACATTAAAGTGTGTGAGGATCTAGCTCCCCTACCCTCAACACCATCCTGCAATATATTTACATCAAAGTTTTATAATAATTCAGAAGTGCGTTTTCATTATTCTGAGTGGAAATATCATTCATTGCCAAGCCTTCAAGTATGATTATATTTTCTGTAAATATTTTTGCTGTTTCTACTGTTTTCTGAGTCCAGTTTTCTGTAGCTGTTGAGGTATTTTTCGTCAAACAGACTGTCCCCTTACTTCGTGAGGCTGATAATCAGAGCTTTCTGGGTTTTGTGGTCGACAGAGGAGAAGGCGATGGCCAGTACTCCAGTACTCTTGCCTGGAAAATCCCATGGATGGAGGAGCCTGGTAGGCTGCAGTCCATGGGGTCACTAGGAGTTGGACAGGACTGAGCAACTTCACTTTCACTTTTCACTTTCATGCATTGGAGAAGGAAATGACAACCCACTCCAGTGTTCTTGCCTGGAGAATCCCAGGGACGAGGGAGCCTGGTGGGCTGCCATCTATGGGGTCACACAGAGTCGGACACAACTGAAGCGACTTAGCAATAGCAGCAGCAGCAGTGGTTGACAGACCTCTCCAGGACCAGCACCCCTTTTAACAGCACATTCATCTAGATTGATTCCTTCTGGCTTCCTCATTGAGCAGCAAAATACGAGGTCCCACAATGGCCTAAGATTCATAAGGAGGCAAGAAGAGAGAAGAATGTAAATAGAGGCAAGAAGAGAGAAGAATATAAATAAAGGCAAGAGGCATTCTTGAGCACACAATTGTCTAGAAAGGGTTTTCTGAGATCTTTAGATGCTGTGTGCTGTAAAATCTTTTTGCTGTTGTTCAGTTGCTCAGTCATGTCCAACTCTTTGTGACCCCATGGATGCAGCACTCCAGACTTCCCTGTCCTTACCACCATCCCCCAGAGCTTGCTCAAACTCATGTCCATTGAATCAGTGATGCCATCGAACCATTTCATCCTCTGTCATCCCCTTCTCCTCCTACCTTCAATCTTGCCCAGCATCAGGGTCTTTTCCAATGAGTCAGTTCTTCACATCAGGTGGCCAAAAATCTTACCAGGGTGTAAATGTGGACACTGAATCAGGGGATAGCTTTAGAATCAAGTGGGCTGGTTATCTACTCTCTTCATAAATATGCTGTGTACATTTGGACAGCCTGAAAAACGATTCCATTCAGAAACACATTCTTTGCCTGTCAAAACTTGGAATCATTCATCCCATGTTTAACCAGCAAGTTCTTTTGACAATGTTTTCCTACTCCTCCTTTTCTCATCACTAGTTGAGGAAAGCCAAGCATCTGCTGGCAGTTACACTCCAGCTTCTATCACAGATCCCTGGAAGTACCAAGCACAAAGGGAATCAATGCCCATGCACACACATGCACATACATATACAGGCTTCCCTAGTGGCTCAGTAGTGCAAGAACCCACCTGTCAATGCAGGCAACCTGGGTTTGATTCCTGGGTCGGGAAGATACCCTGGAGAAGGTAATGGCAACCCACTCCAGTATCCTTGCCTGGGAAATCTCATGGACAGAGGAGCCTGGTTGGCCACAGTCCATGGGGTTACAAAAGAGTCAGACATGACTTAGAGATTAAACAACAAAACACATGTACATACACACATGCACATTTTTTATGTGCTCTGCTCTGAAATTTTAATCCTCTGTGATTCTTATAAGACCTTGAGTACAGACATCCAAACACCTTTTAAACTTTGAGATGGAGGTATCACATGACATACTTGTCAGACGTCATGTTTATTCCTGTCTATGAGGATGAGAAAGTGAAAGAAAGTGAAAGTGAAGTCGCTCAGTCATGTCCGACTCTTTGCAACCCCATGAACTTCAGCCCACCAGGCTCCTCCCTCCATGGGATTCTCCAGGCAAGAGTACTGGAGTGGGTTGCCATTTTCCTTCTTCAGGGGATCTTCCTGACCCAGGGATCGAACCCAGGTCTCCCGCGTTCCAGGCAGACACTTTAACCTCTGAGCCACCGGGGACTCTCTCTGTAATGTCTATTTTGTTTCTTGGTGACTAGCGAAATAGAAAAGATAATAATGGATGGAGGAATTGGCAGGGAAGGGCTGATGGAAAGCTTGAAGACCATCCCTGCTGTGTTTTTGCTTTCAAATCCAGGATATAGGAAAACATCGTTTAGAATAACCAATGCAAGCTACTCCAGATTATGAGCAAAGGACATGAAAAGTAAAATTCTGGTCAGCAATTTTAATAAAAAACTGAGAATTTCCCATGTCTTTGCTCAGGATGGGAATAACTCTAAAATGATGTATATAGTTGTCAGTCTTCTCATGACCGATGAAGATTCCTACACTTTCTTTCAAGTTTATCACTGGTATTTAGTCCAATAAGCATCAACTGAGATTTTATTTCTGAAAATTTCACTTTAAGGGGTATAAATTCTGGACTTCCCTAGTGGTATAGTGGATGAGAATCTGTCTGCCAATTCAGGGAACACAGGTTCAATCCCTGGTTTGGGAAGACTCCACATGCTGAGGAGCAACTAACCCATGTGCCTGAAGCCTGTGCTCCACAAAGAGAGAAGCCACCACCACGAGAAGCCCAGTCCCTGCAATGAAGAAGAGCCCTTTCTTGCTGCAACTAGACAAATCCTGTGCGAAGCAACAAAGACCCAGTGCAACCAAAAATTACAGTAAATACATAAGAGGTATAAATTCCAAGCAGGGAAAGCAAACCCCGAAGTGCATTCATGTGTGCTATGTGCTAAGTCGCTTCAGTCATATCTGACTCTGTGACCCCATGGACTGTAGCCCACCAGGCTCCTCTGTCCATGGGGATTCTCTAGGCAAGGAAACTGAAGTGGACTGTCATGCCCTCCTCCAGGAGAAGTGCATTCAGAGCTTGTCTAAAAGGAAAAGAAATGTTTGATTAAGAAGCTGGCATTGTAAGCACTGGGGCCATGTAGGAGGCATATCCCCAAACCTGGAGATGGATCTCAAAAAACATCAACCTGAAGCACAGGCCTTGCTCTTGACTCCCATTCCTCTGACTCCACATTTGATAAGAATACATGTGACTATAATCTGGTTTTCCATACAGAGTTTCCTCTAGCGAGCAAATATTTGATCAACTGGCATGAACACCCCAGTTGGCCTGGCATTTTTGGTTCTCATTGCAGAAAAACTGGCCACTGATTTGTGTACCACCTTCTTGAGAGGTATGTTTGCTAGCAAGCTAGCATATTATGGTATACAAACCAGATTCATTAACCAGCAAATTTGAGGTGATCCAACTAATTCACTCCCCTCTCCTCCTATGGTCCTTTTCCTGCCATTTGCAGAGCCCAGGGCAAAAGTACAAACAGAGGACTCAAGCCCCCTTTCTTCTCACCGGTGGCTCTGGCCATCACAATGGGAGGTGGTGGGGTAAAGTTGTTGACGTGAGCAACTATAAGAACACCCTAGTTATCAAGTCTAAAATCTGCCCAGCTGCTGCCTACCCAACGGTCACACCTTGGCCTTATCTCAGGCTCAGGAGTGTGCACTTGCCAATGGCTATCTTTAGGAGATGGACTCAAGGAAGAGGCTGGCGTTTGCTACAGGCCGTTTGGCAAGGGTGATCTGGGGCTGGGGGTTGGCTTCAGAGCGGACACATCTCCTTGGCTTCATGGCTCCTCATTACTTGAAGGGGAGTTTGCCCAGAGGAACACCAGGGTGGGGCGCAGGCCAGGGGATGTACTTGGCTAGCTCTAAGGATGACACTGCCCACATGACCAACCTTTCCCCACTTGTAGGACATTCAGGAGTGACCACATTACTTCTTGGATTGACCACTCTGTTTCAGCTCTCTAAAACTGCAAGACTCCTGAATAGAATGTAACTTGCCAAATTGTGATCCAAGGGGGATCTGACTCAAGCCTGAGGATGACAAGCAAAGACATATGCTGTTGGAAATTGCTCTTCAGAGAACTGGAAGTAACTTTGGGGTTCTTTATTAACATTTATAGAGGTTCCTCAGACAATCAGACTGAATTCTGACCTAGGATGAAATGGAGGTCATGATCACAGCTTAATCACTCTCAATTACAGGGTCAAGGACAGGAGACTTGGCTTACCTATTAATGGAAATCCTTAATCTGAATGAACTCAAAACACTTGGCCTAGGGAAATTAGCACATAGCGTCAGCAAATGACATTCAAATAGTTTTAAAATAATCTAATCTTCCAGAGCTCTGTGCTTGGCTGATTGAAATGAGAATTTGAAATGAACAACAGGGAACTTACTGGCTTATAAATGTGCTTTGGGGCAGAATGATTGCAAAAATGATCACATTTTGTTCCAAGAGATTTCACTGCTTTTTCACAAACACTCCATCCTATCTGGCTTATAGGACAGAACCATAGAACTGCATTAAGAGTGGATCTGAAAAGGATTTTAATCTACTCACCCAGCTGGTCTATCATGTAGATTATAGTGGTGAGAAGAAAGAGAAAGCTGTAAACATAATATGACACACAGAGAAATTTCATGTGATTACCTCATAGAAGATGTTTTAAAGGTAAATGGATGGGAAATCAATATTTACAGAGTTCAGGGTGGAATGAACAGCTGACCTTTCTCATAATATTCATATAGCTAAAGAGCTGTGGCCAGGAGAAGGACTGACCTCATTGGCTGTTCATATAATTTTAATTTTTTATTTCCTGTATGTCATTAATCTAGCAAATATTTAGGAGGTATGTGTAAAGTGTGTGTGTGCTTAGTCATGTCCAACTCGTTGTGACACTGTAGACTCTAGCCCAACTGACTCCTCTGTCCATGGAATTTTCCAGGCAAGAATACTGGAGCAGGTTGCCATTTCCTACTGCAGGGGATCTTCCCAACCAGGGAACAAACCCACATCTCTTGCATCTCTGGCAGTGGAAGGCAGATTCTTTACCACTGCACAATCTGGGAAGCCCAGCAAATATTTAAGTACTGGCCACATGCAAGGCGTTGTTCATCAAGAGAACATTTCTATAGACCCTTTCCCTTTGCTTCCTTTCTTATCTTTTCTTCCACTTTCCATCTTTACTTCATCACCAGGGATGACAGTTCAGTTGAGTTGCTCAGTCGTATCGGACTATTTGTGATCCCATGGACTGCAGCACCCCAGGCTTCCCTGTCCATCACCAACTCCTGGAGCCTGCTCAAACTCATGTCCGAGTTGGTGATGCCATCCAACCATCTCATCCTCGGTCGTCCCCTTCTCCTCCTGCCCCCAATCCCTCCCAGCATCAGAGTCTTTTCCAATGAGTCAACTCTTCGCATGAGGTGGCCAAAGGACTGGAGTTTCAGCTTCAGCATCATTCCTTCCAAAGAAATCCCAGGGCTGATCTCCTTCAGAATGGACTGGTTGGATCTCCTTGCAGTCCAAGGGACTCTCAAGAGTCTTCTCCAATACTTCAGTTCAAAAGCATCAATTCTGCGGTGCTCAGCTTTCTTTATGGTTCTACTCTCACATATATGACTACTGGAAAAACCATAACTTTAACTAGACAGACCTTTGTTGGCAAAGTAATATCTCTGCTTTTTAATATGCTGTCTAGGTTGGTCATAGCTTTTCTTCCAAGGAGCAAGTGTCTTTTAATTTCATGGCTGCAGTCACCATCTGCAGTGATTTTGTAGCCCAAGAAAATAAAGTCTGTCATTGTTTCCATTGTTTCCCCATCTGTTTGTCATGAAGCCATGGGACCAGATGCCATGATCTTCGTTTTTTGAATGTTGAGTTTTAAGTCAGCTTTTTCACTCTCCTCTTTCACTTTCACCAAGAGGCTCTTTAGTTCTTCACTTTCTGCCATAAAGGTGGTGTCATCAGCATATCTGAGGTTATTTCTCCCAGCAATCTTGATTCCAGCTTGTGCTTCATCCAGCGTGGCATTTTGCATGATGTACTCTGCATAGAAGTTAAATAAGTGGGGTGACAGTATACAGCCTTGATGTATTCCTTTCTCAATTTGAAACTAGTCTGTTGTTCCATGTCCGGTTCTAACTGTTGCTTCTTGACCTGCATACAGATTTCTCAGGAGGCAGGTAAGGTGGTCTGGTATTTAAGAATTTTCCATAGTTTGTTGTGATCCACACAGTCAAAGGCTTTGGCATAGTCAATAAAGCGGAAGTAGATGTTTTTCTGGAACTCTCTTGCTTTTTCTATTATCCAGTGGATGATGGCAATTTGATCTCGGCTTCCTCTACTTTTTCTAAAACCAGCTTGAACATCTGGAAGTTCACAGTTCATGTAACATTGAAGCCTGGCTTGGATAATTTTGAGCATTACTTTGCGGGCATGTGAGATAAGTGCAATTGTGCAGTAATTTGAACATTCTTTGACATTGCCTTTCTTTGAGATTGGATTGAATACTGACCTTTTCCAGTCCTGTGGCCACTGCCGAGTTTTCCAAATTTGCTGGCATATTAAGTGCAGCACTTTCACAGCATCATCTTTTAGGATTTGAAAGAGTTCAACTGGAATTCCATCACCTCCCCTAGCTTTGTTTGCGGTGATGCTTCCTAAGGCCCGCTTGACTTCGCATTTCAGGATGTCTGGCTCCAGGTGAGTGATAACACCATCATGGTTATCTGGGTCATTAAGATCTTTTTTGTATAGTTCTGTGTATTCTTGCCATCTCTTCTTAATATCTTCTGCTTGGTTAAGTCCATACCGTTTTTGTCCTTTGTTGTGCCCATCTTTGCATGAAAAGTTCCCTTGGTATCTCTAATTCTCTTGAAGAGATCTCTAGTCTTTCCCTTTCTATTGTTTTCCTCTATTTCTTTGCACTGATCGCTGAGAAAGGCTTTCTTATGTCTCCTTGCTGTTCTTTGGAATTCTGCATTCAGATGGGTATAGCTTTTCTTTTCTCCTTCACCTTTATCTTCTCTTCTTTTCTTAGCTATTTGTAAGGCCTCCTCAGACAACCATTTTACCTTTTTGCATTTCTTTTTCTTGGGGATGGTCTTGATCACTGCTTCCTGTACAATGTCATGAACCTCTGTTCATAGTTTTTCAGGTACTCTGTCTATCAAGTCTAATCCTTTGAATCTATTTGTCAGTTCCACTGAATAATTGTAAGGGATTTGATTTAGGTCATACCTGAATGGTCTAGTGGTCTTTCCTACTATCTTCAATTTTATCTGAATTTTGCACTAAGGAGTTCATGATCTGAGCCACAGTCAGCTCCCGGTCTTGTTTTTGCTGACTGTATAGAGCTTCTCCATCTTTGGCTGCAAAGAATATAATCAATCTGATTTCGGTGTTTACCATCTGGTGATGTCCACATGCAGAGTCTTCTCTTCCATGTTGTTGGAAGATGATGTTTGCTATGACCAGTGTGTTCTCTTGGCAAAACTCTGTTAGATTTGCCCTGCTTCATTTTGTACTCCAAGGCCAAACTTGCCTGTTACTCCAGGTATCTCTTGACTTCCTACTTTTGCATTCCAGTCCCCTATGATGAAAAGGACATCTTTTTCTGGTGTTGGTTCTATAAGATCTTGTAGGTTATCATAGAACCATTCAACTTCAGCTTCTTTGGCATTAGTGGTTGGGGCATAAACTTGGACTACTGTGATATTGAATGATTTGCCTTGGAAACAAACAGAGATCATTTTGTTGTTTTTGATTGCACCCAAGTACTGCATTTTGGATTTTTTTGTTGACTATAAGGGCTACTCCATTTCTTCGAAGGGATTCTTGCCCACAGTAGTAGATTGAATGGTCATCTGAATTAAATTCACCCATTTCAGTCCATTTTAGTTCACTGATTCCTAAAATGTCAATGTTCACTCTTGCCATCTTCTGTTTGACCACTTCCAATTTACCTTGATTGATGGACCTAACATTCCAGGTTCCTATGCAATATTGTTCTTTACAGCATCAGACTTTACTTCCATCACCAGTCACATCCACAGCTGGGCTTTGTTTTTGTTTTGGCTCTGTCTCTTCATTCTTTCTGGAGCTGTTTCTCCACTCTTTTCCAGTAGTATATTGGGCACCTACTGACTTGGGGATTTCATCTTTCAGTGTCCTATCTTTTTGCCTTTTCATACTGTTCATGGGGTTCTCAAGGCAAGAATACTGAAGTGGTTTGCCATTCCCTTCTCTAGTGGACCACGTTTTGTCAGAATAATTAGTCATGCAGGCTACGCAATCTAGAGGAAGTTACTTCACACCTCTGAGTCTTGGTTTCCTCATCTGTAAGATAGGGATAGTGGAAGTGCTTCACTTACACTGATGGCTCAGCAGATAGTAAGCTACTAATAAATGTTAAATATAAAAAAAGGTTATAAGAGATAATGATAATTTGCTTCATAGGCCTGCTGAAGCCAATTTAGAGGCAACTTTAGGAAAAAGTAGCATTAGCCAGAAGTTAGGTTAATTTTTAAAATTTCCAATGCTTTGTATTTCTTGAGCATGAAGAAACCAGCAAATTTGAGCATATACCTTTACAGGATAAAAACAAAACTTTTTGAATATGAGGTATTGGTTGGGGAGAAAAAAACATTTTCCTCTACCCTGTTAGGTTTGGTGACTGAGACCCTAAAAAAGAAACTGATAAAAGACAGATTAGCAGGAGAAAATGTTTTATGAACCTTTGAAATGAGTAGGGGAGGTCTCACAACTTAGATAGTAAAGAATCTGCCTGCTGTGCAAGGGACCTGGATTCGATCCCTGGGTCTGGAAGATCCCCTGGAGAAGGGAATGGCAACCCAGTCCAGTATTCTTGCCTAGAGGATTTCATGGACAGAGGAGCCTGGTGGGCTACATTCCTTGGGGTTGCAAACAGTCAGACATGACTGAGTGACCAACACTTTCACTTTTCACAGAAACTAAGTGTAAGCTCCAAAGAGGCACATACACCTGGACGCTTATGTACCATCTTAACATAGAGTGATAAATGTGGAGACATGACCAAAAAAGGATTTGAGCTTCCAGGAGTAGTGAGTTGTGGGGGTGTAAATAGTTGAGAAAGCTAATAGAAGATAAGGGTTGCTCATCTTAGTAAGGTTTGTAAGGCAGATTCTTCTCAGTGCTATCTGTGAGCTAAGAGTCCAGAGTTGTCTCTAGCGATTAAGAACCACTCTGCCCCTTCTGGTATGAGAGTGTTGGGCAGGAAGGACACCGTCATGAGGGAAATTTATGTCCTGCTTTCACGCAAATTAGACAAAGCTAAAGAGATTTATTTGTTCTGTGTCAGTTTTCTCAACTGACTTCAGCTCAAAATAATCCTTTTGTCAAAGTGACATATTTGGGGCAGCACAGTCTTATCACCTTATTATTTTTCAATGACCGCTACATCTGGTGCCACTTCAGTCTCCATTTTATATTCCAGTAATCCGAGATTTAAAGAAGTGAGATACTTGCCATGTTTATACAGCTGGTAAGTGGTGGAAGTCGGGATCAAACCTAGTTCCTGTAAGTCTAGGAGCAGGCTTCACCCTCCCTGAAGTTCTCTGTGGACACAGCCAGGATTATAAGCAAATTCCAGTTCTAAGTGTTAGGTGAGGGACAAACTCATCATTGTTTAAAGGAATTCACCACATAGTGCCAGATGACAGATTTTCAGTACAGTAAGAGGGGAAGAATGTTCTGAAATTCCGAAGTAAGCCTTTGAACTTACTCTCAACTGTGATTCCATAGTGACCAGTCATTCCTGTCTCTTTGGTTTGCCCACTGGAGATCAGAAGCTGTGTCATTAACACTTGGCATAACTGGTTCCCTGTTTGTGGAAACACAAAAAAATTTTCTTTTCTTTTTTGTGAGAAAATGTTGGCAGGTGCTCTTCTTTGTAGATGAAACAAAACTACTACAAAATGGGGTAAAAAATGATTAGGCCCATTAAAAAGTCTTTAAGGTGTGGATGGAGGTTCATGACACTGCACAGGAGACAGGGATCAAGACCATCCCCATGGAAAAGAAATGCAAAAAAGCAAAATGGCTGTCTGGGGAGGCCTTACAAATAGCTGTGAAAAGTAGAGAAGTGAAAAGCAAAGGAGAAAAGGAAAGATATAAGCATCTGAATGCAGAGTTCCAAAAAAGAGCAAGGAGAGATAAGAAAGCCTTCCTCAGTGATCAATGCAAAGAAATAGAGGAAAACAACAGAATGGGAAAGACTAGAGATCTCTTCAAGAAAATTAGAGATACCAAGGAAACATTTCATGCAAAGATGGGCTCCATAAAGGACAGAAATGGTATGGACATAACAGAGGCAGAAGATATTAAGAAGAGATGGCAAGAATACAAAGAAGAACTGTACAAAAAAGATCTTCACGACCCAGATAATCATGATGGTGTGATCACTCACCTAGAGCCAGACATCCTGGAATGTGAAGTCAAGTGGGCCTTAGAAAGCATAACTATGAACAAAGCTAGTGGAGGTGATGGGATTCCAGTTGAGCTATTTCATAATCCTGAAAGACGATGCTGTGAAAGTGCTGCACTCAGTATGCCAGCAAATTTGGAAAACCCAGCAGTGGCCACAGGACTGGAAAAGGTCAGTTTTCATTCCAATCCCAAAGACAGGCAATGGCAAAGAATGCTCAAACTACTGCACAATTGCACTCATCTTACACGCTAGTAAAGTAAAGCTCAAAATTCTCCAAGCCAGGCGTCAGCAATACATGAACCGTGAACTTCCTGATATTCAAGCTGGTTTTAGAAAAGGCAGAGGAACCAGAGATCAAATTGCCAACATCCTCTGGATCATGAAAAAAGCAAGAGAGTTCCAGAAGAACATCTATTTCTGCTTTGTTGACTATGCCAAAGCCTTTGGCTGTGTGGATCACAATAAACTGTGGAAAATTCTGAAAGAGATAGGAATACCCGACCACCTGACCTGCCTCTTGAGAAATCTGTATGCAGGTCAGGAAGCAACAGTTAGAACTGGACACGGAACAACAGACTGGTTCCTAATAGGAAAAGGAGTACGTCAGGGCTGTATATTGTCATCCTGCTTATTTAACTTCTACGCAGAGTACATCATGCAAAATGTCAGGCTGGATGAAGCACAAGCTAAAATCAAGATTGCCGGGGGAAATATCAATAACCTCAGATATGCAGATGACACCACCCTTATGCAGAAAGTGAAGAGGAACTAAAGAGCCTCTTGATAAAAGTGAAAGAGAAGAGTGAAAAAGCTGACTTAAAAATTCAACATTCAAAAAACTAAGATCATGGCATCTGGTCCCATCACTTCTAGGCAAATAGATGGGGAAACAATGGAAGCAGTGACAAACTTTATTTTCTTGGGCTCCAAAATCACTGCAGATGGTGACTGCAGCCGTGAAATTAAAATACACTTGCTCCTTGGAAGAAAAGCTATGACCAACCTAGACAGCCTGTCTAGTGAAAGCTATGGTTATTCCAGTAGTCATGTATGGATGTGAGAGTTGGACTATAAAGAAAGCTGAGTGCCAAAGAATTGATGCTTTTGAACTGAGGTGTTGGAGAAGATTCTTGAGAGTCTGTTGGACTGCAAGGAGATCCAACCAGTCCATCCTAAAGGAAATCGGTCCTAAATATTCATAGGAAGGACTGATGCTGAAGCTGAAGCTCCAATACTTTGGCCACTTAATGTGAAGAACTGACTCACTAGAAAAGACCCTGATGCTGGGAAAGATTGAAGGCAGGAGGAGAAGGGGACAACAGAGGATGAGATGGTTGGATGGCATCACTGACTCAACGGACTTAAGTTTGAGCAAACTTCGAGCACTGGTGAGGGATAGTGAAACCTGGCATGCTGCAGTCCATGGGGTGGCAGAGTCGGACACAACTGAGCGAGTGAACTGAACTGAATGTTAGGGTACAGAAACATATAGGCAATTGATTTATTATTTCCACACCAAACCTTCTCTTCTCAGGATAGTTTAGGCTCCTTTACATAAGAGGAAGTCTGGTGCAGTGATTAAGAATGCAGTCCTGGAGACAGTCTGCCCAGCCATTGGTCTGCAGCAGCCATCTTACTACTAGGAGAAGAGGGTTCCCTGAGGGTGGGGTCAAGATGGCCAAAGCAAAATTGAGACAGAGTGAGAAACCAGGTCCCGAAGATACAGTGGGGTATCAAAATATGCCATCTTCAGATATGCCATTTTGGTATCAGGGTTATTTTGAGTTGGAGGAAAATGAGAGTCAACACATGCTGAAAGAAACCTTCTCTGACTAAAGGCAGAAACTGCTAAGAAACAAAGCTGCCATAAATCTCTTTGGGGGAAGTTTGATGGCCATGAAGGAGATGGAAACTTGGCATCGAGATGGACGTGCACAAACAAACCTTCCTCCATTAGTTTCCCTATATTTACCTTCCAAGAGTTTGCTGCCCTTGGAAGTCTAAAACCTTTTCCATTTTCTTGTCACGTCTCTACAGATGCATTGTTCTTTGTTAAGATGCTCTATAAGCCTCAAGTTCTAATCACCCCTTTGAGTTACCCATCACTGAGTTTCACCAACTATAAACACACTGCACATATTAATAAACTCTGTTTTTCTCTTGTTAATCTTTGTGTGTGTGTGTGTGTGTGTGTGTGTGTGTGTGCATGCGCGCATGTGTGCTTCAGTCCAATTTATTGGCTTCAGCTGGAGAACCTAAGGAAGTAGAGGAAAAAGCTTTCTTTTCCTCCTCTACAATACTATTAGATCAAGCTAAGCTCAAAGCCAAAACTATCTCTAGATTTTTCAGACATGCAAGCCAAAACACTTTTGTTTTGCCTAAACTATTTTAGGTGGGCTGTTTTCATTATTCACATTTTATTCTCTATCGATCAAAATTTTCTTCAGTATCCAAGCTCAGATCAATCTCACTCTCTGTGAAGCCTTCCTTATTCCTTCCAGGCAGAATGGCCTAAGCCTGCCTCTCTCCCTCTTTCTGTTCCTGAGTAGTACTCAATTAGCACTTCTCTTAATGCCCTTGCCAATGCCATGGGCCATTAAGTGCCAGGGACCTCTGAAGCTAGATTGCTTATGTTGCAGTCCTGGCTGTAACACCTGCTTCCTGTGCCGTATGTTCCTTAATAGACTGTAAGGGGCTAAAGACAGAGATCTTGGCTTAAGCCATTTTCTTATGATGCACCCCATCTTGCTGTCCTATTCCTTGAACAAGGCCTGTTTGTAGACTTACCTATGACCCTTGCATTGCCCTCCACCCACATTCTCCATCAAAAGACATATTCCCTTGGTCTTCCCACTATGCTCAGACTCCAGGTCTTTGTTAGGCCCTAAAAACTGGTTAGAATCCTGGACTTCCTGAGCTTTGTCTATCTTGTTGATGTGTGATCAAGGTTATGGCATAAACATAGCATCTCAGTAACTGACTTCTTCTCCTTTCTGTTTTCTGAAAATGGCCGGTGCTTAAAGATAGATGAAGTTTGCACCAGTGGTCTATCTTGACTGCAATTGATTCATTCTGCAGAAATCCCAAGTAATTTCTGTTCCCTAGCTACTAAAAAATGTCAGTTCCAAGTCTGTACCAACTTGCCTTTGCTTTCCTGAGAGGCAGACCAAGGGGCTGAAAAAAAGCCAAAAAAGAAAGGGGTTTCCCTGGTGGCTCAGATGGTAAAGAATCTGCTTGCAGTGTGGGAGACCTGGGTTTGATCCCTGGGTTGGGAAGATCCCTGGAGAAGAAAATGGCAACCCATTCCAGTAGTCTTACCTGGGAAATCCCACAGAGAGAGCAATTCCACTGGCTTGCCTTTGCTTTCCTGAGAGGCAGTCCAAAGGGTTAACTGTTGACAAAAAAAACCTGTATTCTAATGAATAGACTCTGAAGAGTTTGTGGAAAGAATATTAAACGCAGATGTTCTACTAAGATGTTGTCCTTGAGCTAATGGGAAAATAAAAACAATATCATTTAGTACATTCAAAATGCATATGAACAGAGAACAATAAGGACTGAAAGCTGGGTTTTGGTCCCCAAAACAGGAGACAGATTCTTTACCATCTGAGCCACCAGGGAAGCCCAATAAATATGTGACATTGGACAAATTACATAATTTCTCAGGGTCCCCTCCAACAAAACGGGATTAATAATAAGCTATTTTATATTTTCATTTGATAATTTTTTTAAAAATTAATTAGTGTTTTGGTTGAGCTGGGTTTTTGTTGCTGTGTGCGGATTTTCTTTGGTTGCAGCAAGTGGGAGCTACTCTTCGCTGCAATGCACAGGCTCCAGGCGCACAGGCTTCAGTTGTTCAACACGCGAGCCCAGTAGCTGCAGGGTGTAGACTCCACAGCACGTGATCAGTAGTTGTGGCCCATGAGCTTAGTTGCTGTGTGGCTGGTGGAATCTTCCTGGACCAGGGATCAAACCGATGTCCCCTGAACTGGCAGGCAGATTCCCATCCACTGTGCCACAGGGAAGCCCTATTTTATCCTTATTCCTCTGAGCTGTGATGATTACCACATTGGCTTGTGTATAGTTGCTTTGCTATATATATTGTACTGTTGTTCTTATTGTTACTACTAAGTGATCCAGGGTGTGAAATCCAATTTTAGTGAGCTTTTTACACAACAACATTTGGTAATGGTTGAAAGCCAACATCCTTGTGAAAAGTAGTTTTGACTCTTTATGAATTGGCCACATTTATTTTGTGGGTAAAGAAAGTAATGTCTGAGATTCTGAAGTCTGTTCCTACTACTTTTGTGTTTAGAGCTGACAACCATAATTAGATTAGGTAACAGTAACGTCATATAACTGGATAATTGTAATTCTTGTGACAAATGAGTGAAATGAAGCAGAAAGGCAAGTGGGAGTATTGAACTCATGGAATCCAAGTTTAGGTGTTGGGTAAAAGGTTCTTTTTTATTTTTTTATTTAATCATTTGGTTGCATCAGGTCTGAGTTGCAGTACCTGACCCCTGCGTTGCAAGTGGATTCTTAACTACTGGTGCATCAGGGAAGTTCCAGGTTAAAGGTTCTTTAGGCTCCTTGCTCATGCTGGGCTTGTGCTGACCCCATCCCAGTGGGCATTGGTTTTCCCTGCTTTGACACTGTATAGTTTATACTGAGACTTCTTCTCACCACGGTGTGAACTTAGATTCTTAGGAGCTATAGAGTTTGTCTAAAGAACTCCTTGGCAAGATTAATTTAGCTGATGTCTGCCTGTACAGTTACTATGTTGAGATTGCAAAAACAATCTGGATAAAACTGATGGTACCTTAGAACTAATCAAGGCAGTGACACCAAATCTTACTAGCAGTCATTTATTGTACTCCTTACCACCAGCAACTCACAACCTCAACTCCCTGAACACCTCTACATAGACAAAGCTCCATATGGGTTGACCACACGGGGTCTCTGGAAGGCTGGACCACTGAGGCATTGAGCACAGGCAAAGATGCCCTATGCACAGACATGACAGCGAAGCCGACAGCGTCTGGACTTTGGTTTGAGCAATGAGGAACTCAGGAGGAAACTGGGATAAACTAGACATTAGAGGACCCTCTCCCAGTTCTGAGTCCTAAGAATTCTCCTGCTTTCTGGTTTTATCTCAGAAGCAGTCTGAGGCTTCAATAAAGTCTAAAATGAAACTTCACACCAGACAGTAGAATGAACACTTAGAGGAAAAAATAAAAATGATTTAAAGGAAATGAGAAAATGCAAAGGGAATAATTCTGGCACACTCGAGTATATATAGATTAAGGTAAATGTCTGCCACTAGGATAAAGGGCACTGCATTTGTATTCTTCCTGTTTAGGGGACTGCTTATTTTATGAAAGATGTGTCACTGAAGTTTATATCCGTTTGACATTTGTTTTGTCCTAAATCCAAGCTGAAGTTTATTATGCTCTGCTGAGCCATTAATATCTTGCAGAGTAGAAGTGTTTTTAAGACAACTGATGACACCACAAAAAGGGCAGGATCAAAATTTGGAAAACCTTTGGCATATTCTTTGGAGAATGGACAAACACAAACAGAAAGGAATCTAATACAGAGAAAAGCAATTCACTAAAAGAGGAAAAGTAAATGAGGTAGAGAAGATTGACTTTGTACACACATCTTCCACTTAGTCGCTGGGTCAGAGAACAAACACAAATCAACAGTTCCAGTCAACTCCCTGAATTCTCATTTTCTGTAAACACCACCACCTCTCATTTTATTTTTTCTTATTGCAGTATAGTTTATGCACAGTACTATATGTTACGAGTGTACAATATAGTGGTTCACTATTTTTAAAGGTTATACTCTGCTTATAGTTATAAAACATCAGTTACGTTCCCCACTTGTACAATATACCCTTGTAGCTTATTTTATTTTTAGCATGTCCTCTCAATTTAAATATATTTAGATCAGAACTTTTGTTTTGCTACAGGAATGTAATTAACACCACTTCATTTATTTTCCTAATTTGGAAAATATTTACAGAATACTTCCTAGGTGCCAGTCATCATATATACAAAGAAAAAGTTACACAATCTTTACTGTAATAGCAAAGACTATCCCAATGCAGCAGCAAGATCCCCGCTTTTTTTTTTTTTTTTTTTCTTGGCATATGGGTAGATGGAAATGAGCTGATGGAAGGTTAAATAAGTTGCCTAAAGTTATACAGCTCGTAAAGTTGCATTGCAGGATTTAAACTTAGGGTAGAACAAATTTCAAACATAGGCAATAGACTCAAAAACAGACCATTCACTGACTGTTGCCTGTATTTAAATCTCATGCCCATCTGAATTTCAGAAAGGATCTTGCTAGAAGGAAAAGTTCATGTGAGCTGCCAAATTCCTCTGCAGTTAAGTAGCACCTTGTGACTGAGTCCAGACCAGTAGAATGTGGTTAGAATTAAGAAAATACTCTATACCCCAGAATTTCTTGACAATCAGAGCTAGAATAGGCCACTTTAAGGACATCTAGGTGATGTCTCCCACATGAGAACTGTGGCTTCAATGGACAAGTTTACTTGTAGATAGTTATTATTTAGCCAACAGAGTTTTTAAGGGTCAGTTTGATTGCTTTTAGAAATCCACATGCCATTTTCTAGTTTTGACCTGTTTCCAGTGATTCCCACTGGTTCACATGTGACTGCTTTCACATATCTACTCACACTCAGGCATGTGAAGCCTGGCCCTCTCTGGCCTGGCCTCTGAATACTTTTCACACAGTCTTTCAAGGCTGCCATGCCACATGAGCTGAGCTGAGACTCCAAGTGCCCTGCCCAAGTTTCATTGTCCCATCAGATGTCATCATCCATAAAACAAAAATTCAAAGGTTAAATTATTAAGGATTTCAAGATGGTGACTACAGAGCATTAACCCCAAGTGTGGAGCTCTTCCGAGAGGGTTTCACTAACTGCAGAGCATCTACTACTGCTAACCTGTAATTATGAACAAAATAAACCAAGTCCTTACCCTGATGGAGTGTACATTCTAAAAAAAGTCCTTACTGAAGTACAGATAAGCCTGGAAGGGGTCAGACTTTGATGAACAGTTTAATTGTAAGAAAGAGGTAGCAGATGGTCAGTTTGTGAGCCTATGAAAGAGACCTGAACTTTGCACAGCCTTGGGTGTGGACACTGTTCTTCCATATTTACTGGCCTGTGACATTGCACAATTTACTCAACACTCTCAAGGCAATTTCCTCATCTGTAAAATGGGGATAGTAGTAACACCCATTTCTATAGCAAATAACATAGATGGGCAAGAAGGGAAAGAAGAAGAGTATTCAGGTGGAAGAAGCACTTTTTGTCTCATAACTGACCCAAATTTAGGTTATTTTTACTTATTTAATGCCAACTGAATGAGATTTTGTCTTTTTTCTTCATTGAATTGACTGAATAATTTGGTGCTGTGTGCAAAAAGGAATCTAACAGTATCAGTTCAGTTTAGTCACTCAGCCCTGTTCGACTTTTTGTGACCCCGTGGACTGCAGCCCGCCAGGCTTCCCTGTCCATCACCAACCCCTGGAACTTGCTCAAACTCACATCCATCACGTCTGTGATGCCATCCAACCGTCTCATCCTCTGTCATCCCCTTATCCTCCCGCCTTCAATCTTTCCCAGCATCAGGGTCTTTTCCAGTGAGTCAGTTCTTTGCATCAGGTGGCAAAAGTATTGGAGTTTCAGCTTCAGCATCAGTCCTTCCAATGAATATTTAGGACTGATTTCCTTTAGGATGGACTGGTTGGATCTCCTTGCAGTCCAAGGGACTTTCAAGAGTCTTTTCCAACACCACAGTTCAAAAGTATCAACTCTTTGGCGCTCAGCTTTCTTTATAGTCTAACTCTCACATCCATACATGAGACTACTGGAAAAACCATAGCTTTGACTAGACCTTTGTCTCTGCTTTTTAATTTGCTGTCTAGGTTGGTCATAACTTTTCTTTCAAGGACCAAGCGTCTTTTAAAATTTCATGGCTGCAGTCACCATCTGTAGTGATTTTGGAGCCCCCCAAAATAAAGTCTCTCACTGTTTCCATTGTTTCCCCAATTATTTGCCATGAAGTGATGGGAACAGATGCCATGATCTTAGTTTTCTGAATGTTGAGCTTTAAGCCAACTTTTTTACTCTCTTCTTTCACTTTCATCAAGAGGCTCTTTAGTTCTTCTTCACTTTCTGCCATAAGGATGGTATCATCTGCATATCTGAGGTTATTGATATTTTTCCTGGCAATTTTGATTCCAGCTTGTGCTTCCTCCAGCCCAGCATTTCTCATGATATACTTTGCATATATGTTAAATAAGCAGGGTGACAATATACAGCCTTGACATACTCCTGTCCTGATTTGGAAGCAGTCTGCTGTTCCATGTCCAGTTCTAACTGTTACTTCTTGACCTGCATACATCTTTCTCAGGAGGCAGGTCAGGTGGTCTGGTATTCCCATCTCTTGAAGAATTTTCCACAGTTTTTTGTGATCCACACTGTCAAAGGCTTTGGCATAGTCAATAAAGCAGAAGTAGATGTTTTTCTGGAACTCTATTGCTTTTTCTATGATCCAACAGATGTTGGCAATTTGACCTCTGATTCCTCTAACAGTATAGTTTCTTTTTATTTTTGCTAAAGAAAACTTAGTTTTAAAGTTTAAATGAAGCACAGTTTATTTCTGAATTCTGGAGGCAAGAAAATGATCTTGTATCACGGATTTCTCACTAAACTGTGAGTAACGAAATCCGGTGTTTATGTTCACTTCCACCACTGGCCTGGTAAGTGCATTCTCTTTAATCTCTGGAGAATTGTAGTGGTAACACTTGTCACATTTCCTCCTGAGGTATTTTGAGGATTAGGTCAAATTTTTAAAATACTAGCAGTTTAATGAATGGTGCTTACCAGAAGAGGAGAAAAGTAATACAGGGTTGCTGTTTCCTGATTTTAAAAAGAATCCAAGAATTGTTTGAAATATAGTTGGATTTCTAAATACTTGATTGTGACCTTCCAGAAAAGCATAAGTCTGGAATTTTCCAGGATGCTTTGCCAGGAACTACCAGAAAATCAATATGACACATAGTACACATTTATGTAGATAGCAGCTCACACACACACACACACACACACACACACTCACAAACACCTTTCACTGTGTGTGGTGTTCCGGTTCAGGAGAAAAGGGAGTGTCCTAATCAGAGAAGGATTTCTTGATAATTTGTTCTATAGAATCATTCCCAGCTGGAAATCCATCTCTATTCATGAGGAAACACAATCTCCTTAGTTTGTAAACCTTCCCTGAAAAAATACATTCTGTATCTTCTTTCAGATTTATTTTTAGATTTTATTTTGCAGCTTGTCATACAATTCCTTTAAGTCCTTCCTAGCATGTAATTAATATAAACTGCACCTAATCCAAGTCGTCTGGGGCTTCCCAGGTGGTACTAGTGGTAAAGAACTTGCTTGCCAAGGCAGGAGACACAAGAGAGGCAGGTTCAATTGTTTGGTCAGGAAGATCCCCTGGAGAAGGCAATGGCAACCCACTCCAGTATTCTTGCCTGGAGAATCCCATGGACGGAGGGGCTCGGTGGGCCACAGTCCATAGGGTCCCAGAGTCTGAAGGCAACTTGGCATGCACGCACCTAGTCTAAGTCATCTACATTTTCCCCTCCATTTCCTTTCCTCCCATTTTGTTTGTGTGTGTGTGTTTTCAGCAGTTTTCCTTTAGCATGGTTATGCTATGAATCTTTGTTGGAGACTCAGTCGTATCCCTTTTCCTGAGAACATGGTTGAGGTCTCCACAAATCTGTCAGGAATCACTCCTCATTGGTCTGAGGATTTCTTCCCCTTCCCTGGGTCTGCACATTTCCACACTGTCAGAAGTCATTTCTGTGCCTGGTGGAAACCCCAAGATATTTAGATTATCTTGTAAAATAAATCCTTTTTGTCTCTGGTGAGTATGCTTCTTGAAAATTCATGTGCTCGGAGAGATCGTAGGGTTAAAAACGTGAAGAACTGTGGGAGGGGAGAGCAAGAGAAAGGAGCCTGGGAAAGGTAGATAGAAAACTTTTGGCTCTTCATCTGGACTGAGTTACTTAATCACTGTACCTTCTACCAGATCCTCAAGAGATCCCAAGAGAATTCTTTGACTTTCTCAGAAAACAGATTACTCCATCTGAGCTAAATCTTCCTTGGAAAATAAAATACACAAAGAGAGAGAATAAAGAATGTTTCAGGCTTCCATTTGTCTATTTCAAATCATTTATTCTCTCTCCAGAATACTTGAACTTCTTCATGCCTTGGGTTTATTTTGTTTAAAACAAAATACCAGTGACTACCTGGAATTCAGCAACCTAGATTCTGAATTTAGGATTCAGCACAATTGTGGATTCCCGAAAAAATTAAATAGTAATTGTCAGGCACCATCATGAAAATTTCCTGTTTCTTCAAGCAAAAGTGAGGAAATGACTTAATACCTTCTAATTTAAATTACCTCCAATTTTAAACGAGGTTTATAAAATCTACCGCTATTTGTCATATAGGTTTAGACTGCTGCCAAATAAGTTGGACACATTTTATTGTGTCTGTCTAAGACCATTTACAATACTTATGGCCTGTCTTCCACCTGTCAGAAATATCTGTAAGTTCTGTGTTTGTGTGTGTGTGTATACAGAGGAATGCTTAGATGCCTCATGCTATCACCAATAGTTCTGTCCACTCTTGAGGACCTTTCTGGAGCTCCTCATTGCTAACTACTACTCAAGAGAGGAAAGTGGGAGGGTGGGAGGAAGGTGGGAAGATCCATGGAGGGGTGGGTGGTGAGAGAGGCTGGTAGGTATTTTGAGACCCATTGCGTGTCAGCACCACCCTTGGTGAAATTATGAAGCTGAGATTGGGTGTGATCCTATCTACTTGTTAGTGTGTTCTGCTATTTATTAGATACGGGAATTTGGGTAAGTTACTTAACCCCTCCAAATGCCAGTTTCCTCATCTATAAAGTGAGGATACTTGTGTGATAATATCTAACATTTTTTGAGTGTTTTCGTGTCAAGCACTGTTCTAAGTGCTTTTGTGTGCACAAAATCCTACGACATAAATACATGAAATAAAAAAAAGAATTTATGTAAAGAGCTCTGCAAATATGTTCAGCAGTAGTTAGCTATTATCATTACAAGAATACATCTTATTATTACATATCTTATAAATATAACATATCTCAAGCACCACCGTCTTGCCCTTACTAACCCATGCTCACCTTCCAAGGCTTGGTTCAAACATCACGTTCTTGGGGAAGTCTTACCTCGACCATGACTTTCTATTCTTTTAGTCTTTTATTGAGGGCAACCAGAGTCAGGCACTCTTCTAGCAGCTAATATACAGTATTAAAAACTCCCTCCATTGTGGTACTTTCACTCTTGTTTAGGTAAATTTCCCCACGGCATTCTCATTCATAACACTGCAAGCTTGTGGTTATTTACTTGTAGGAATGTGAATTAATGTCATTCTTCCCCACTAATTCCTCAATCCAGAAAAAGCCACAGACCCCATGAGATTTTCTACATTATCTTGGAGCTTTGCTTTTAGTAGGCACTCAAAAAATGACTGAACAGCAGTGAGGCTCATTAATACACGTTTCATCCAGGGAGCCTGAGCAATGAGTATTCTCAGTACCAACTCCCAGGAGTTCCTCAAGTGCTGTGCTCAGGCCTTTAGTCTGGGAGCAAGACACACAGGGTCCATTATCTAAAAGGGAAAGGCTCCATAGCGTGACCTACCTCTTGTAAATGATTCCTGCCCTGGGGATGTGGAGAGAGGAATTTTTACACAATGTTAATGCAAGTAGAGATTGGTGCAGCCATTCTGGTAAGCAGTCTTACAGAATTTAAATCAAACTAAGTATACACACATCCAGTGTTCCAACACTACAGCTCCTGGGTACATATGCCAGGGATATTCTCACATAGGTTCACAAGAGAACATGTACGATAGTGTTAATTGCAATATAGTTTGTGAGTGTCTGTCTATCACTGGGAAAGCAGATGGGTAAAATGCTGTGAATGTACATGACTGGGCATGAGGTGGAAGTTAAAAATGGATTAGATGTATGTACACGTCAATAGATATACATACAACAATATGGAATACACCAACAAATAGCCATGCTAATATTTAGTGATTTAGCAGACAAGGTAGAAAACAGAATGAGATGTTTAACATAACCACTTTTGTAATTTAAAAATTGATGGGGGATTCTCTGGTTGTCCAGTGGTTAAGACCCACAACTTTCACTGCTGAGGGCATGGGTTTGATACCTGGTCAGGGAACTAAAATCAGAAAGCCACATACACAGCAAAAAAAAAAAAATGCATGAACGCAAAGCATTATGTTTTGCAAAAAGACCTACAAATAAAAACATCTACCCTAAACACATTAAAATGACTGCCTATGGTGAAAGCATGATGGTGGTGGTGGGAATAAATGGAAATTAGTTTATGTAATAATTATTTAATAATATAATCTATTATATAAATTAATTTGTCAGTAAAATAAGGGAGAGGCCTTGTGTGGGCTTTTGATATAACTGAACAGAATGTTCAAAAGTAAACAACCAAAAAAAAAAGTGTTTTCCAGAGCATTTGTTCTGTCTGTGGCACCACTTGCCAGATTTGTCTGTCTGTTGTGTCCATTCCTGATGCTCACGTAGCTTACAGAGGTGCTTTGGAGTATCTTATGTTTGTTTCTTCTTCCAAGATGGTCACCCTTTCTCAGCTGCCCATGGTAACTGCATGAATACACTGAGATCCCAGTGTCTGTCTACTTCTCTCCATCTCGCAAGGGGATGTGGCAAACAAGGAATGTCATCGAGTTGACTTATTTGATTCCTCTCCAGAAAATCAATGTGAGTGATCCATTTCTGTCTTCTTGAGAATGCGGAAGCCTTGTCTATTCAATCATTCAAATGCGGCATCTGGGCAGGGCCTCCTCTCTTAGTTATGCAGAAGAATTGAAAAAACTGCTTTTAGTTTGGAGCTTGCTGCAACGTTAAGGCAGCTGTGGTCTTGGTCTATATCTGTATCTATACGTTTCTCTGAACACAGTTCAATTCAGTTCAGTTCAGTCCCTCAGTCATGTCCGACTCTTTGCGAACCCACGGACTGCAGCACGCCAGGCTTCCCCATCCATCACCAACTCCTGGAGCTTACTCAAACTCATGTCCATTGAGTCACTGATATCATCTGATCCTCTGTCGACCCCTTCTCCACCCTCCTTCAATCTTTCCCAGCATCAGGATCTCTTCAAATGAGTCAGTTTTTTGCATCAGGTGGCTAAAATATTAGAGTTTCAGCTTCAACATGAGTCCATCCAATGAATATTCAGGACTGATTTCTTTTAGGATGGACTGGTTGGATCTCCTTGCAGTCCATGGGACTCACAAGAGTCTTCTCCAACACCACAGTTCAAAAGCATCAATTCTTCGGCATTCAGCTTTCTTTATAGTCCAACTTTCACACCCATACATGGCTACTGGAAAAACCATAGTCTTGACTAGACAAACCTTTGTTGGCAAAGTAATGTTTCTGCTTTTTAATATACTGTCTAGGTTGGTCATAACTTTTCTTCCATGGACCAAGCACCTTTTAATTTCATGGCTGCAGTCACCATCTGCAGTGATTTTGGAGCTCCCCCAAAATGGTGTTTCACTGTTTCTATTATTTCCCCATCTATTTGCCATGAAGTGATGGGAGGGGATGCCATGATCTGAGTTTTCTGAATGTTGAGCTTTAAGCCAACTTTTTCACTCTCCTCTTTCACTTTCATCAAGAGGCTCTTTAGTTCTTCTTCACTTTCTGCCATAAGGGTGGTGTCATTTGCATATCTAAGGTTATTGATATTTCTCCTGGCAATCTTGATTTCACCTTGTGCCTCATCCAGCCCAACGTTTCTCATGATGTACTCTGCATATAAGTTAAATAAGCAGGATGACAATATACAGCCTTGACGTACTCCTTTCCCGATTTGAAACCAGTCTGTGGTTCCATGTCCAGTTTTAACTGTTGCTTCCTGACCTGAATACAGATTTCTCAAGAGGCAGGTCAGGTGGTCTGGTATTCCCATCTCTTTCAGAATTTTCCACCGTTTGTTGTGATCCACACAGTCAAAGGCTTTGGCATAGTCAATAAAGCAGAAATAGATGTTTTCTGGAACTCTCTTGCTTTTTCGATGATCCAGCAGATGTTGGCAGTTTGGTCTCTGGTTCCTCTGCCTTTTCTAAAACCAGCTTGAATATCTGCAAGTTTATGGTTCATAAATTCTTGAAACCTGGCTTGCAGAATTTTGAGCATTACTTAACTAGCGTGTGAGATGAGTGCAATTGTGCAGTAGTTTGAGTATTCTTTGGCATTGCCTTTCTTTGGGATTGGAATGAAAACTGACCTTTTCCAGTCCTGTGACCACTGCTGAGTTTTCCAAATTTGCTGGCATATTGAGTGTAGCACTTTCACAGCATCATCTTTCAAGATTTGAAATAAATCAACTAGAATTCCATCACCTCCTCTAGCTTTGCTTGTAGTGATGCTTCCTAAGGCCCTCTTGACTTCGCATTCCAGGATGTCTGGCTCTAGGTGAGTGATCACACCATCGTGATTATCTGGGTCGTGAAGATCTTTTCTATATAGTTCTACTCTGTGTTCTTGCCATCTCTTCTTAATATCTTCTGCTTTGTTAGGTCCATACCATTTCTGTCCTTTATTGAGCCCATCTTTGCATGAAATGTTTCCTTGGTATCTCTAATTTTCTTGAAGAGATCTCTAGTCTTTCCCATTCTTTTGTTTTCCTCTATTTCTTTACATTGATTACTGAGGAAGGCTTTCTTATCTCTCCTTGCTCTTCTTTGGAAATCTGCATTCAAATGGGTATATCTTTCCCTTTCGCTTCTCTTTTTGCACAGCTATTTGTAAGGTCTCCTCAGTCATTTTTCTTTTTTGAATTTCTTTTTCTTGGGGATGGTCTTGCTCCCTGTCTCCTGTACAATGTCATGAATCTCCATCCATAGCTCATCAGGCACTCTATCAGATCTAATCCCTTGAATCTATTTCTCACTTCTACTGTATAATTGTAAGGGATTTGATTTAGGTCATACCTGAATGGTCAAGTGGTTTTCCCTGCTTTCTTCAATTTAAGTCTGAATTTGGCAATAAGGAATTCACGATCTGAGCCACAGTCAGCTCCCAGTCTTGTTTTTGCTGACTGTATAGAGCTTCTCCATCTTTGGCTGCAAAGAATATAATCAATCTGATTTCGGTGTTGACCATCTGGTGATGTCCATGTGCAGAGTCTTCTCTTCTATGTCTTGTTGGAAGAGGGTGCTTTCTTGGCAAAACTCTATTAGCCTTTGCCCTGCTTCATTCTGTACTCCAAGGCCAAATTTGGCTGTTACTCAAGGTATTGCTTGACTTCCTACTTTTGCATTCAGTCCCTTATAATGAAAAGGATATCTTTTTTGGGTGTTAGTTCTAGAAGGTCTTGTAGGTCTTCATAGATCTGTTCAACTTCAGCTCCTTCAGCATTGCTGGTCAGGGCATAGACTTGGATTACCATGCTATTGAACGGTTGCCTTGGAAACAAACAGATCATTCTGTCATTTTTGAGATTGTATCCAAGTATTGCATTTTGGACTCTTGTTGACTATGATGGCTGCTCGATTTCTTTTAAGGGATTCTTGACCACAGTAATAGATATAATGGTCATCTGAGGTAAATTCACCCATTCCAGTCCATTTTAGTTCGCTGATTCCTAAAATGTCGATGTTCACTCTTGCCATCTCCCAAGTTTGAGCACTTCCAATTTGCCTTGATTCATGGATCTAACATTCCAGGTTCCTATGCAACATTGCTCTTTATAGCATCTGACCTTGCTTCCATCACCAGTCACATCCACTGCTGGGTATTGTTTTTGCTTTGACTCTGTCTTTTCATTCTTTTTGGAGTTATTTCTCCACTGATCTCCAGTAGCATATTGGATACCTACCAGCCTCGGGAGTTCATCTTTCAGTGTCCTGTCTTTTTGCCTTTTCATACTGTTTGGAACAGTTTTGTCAGAATTCTCCACCATGACCCATCCATCTTGGGTGGCCCTACACAGCTCATAGTTACCTTGAGTTAGACACGGCTGTGGTCCACGTGATTAGATTGGTTAGTTTTCTGTGATTGTGGTTTTCAGTCTGTCTGCCCTCTGAAGAAGGATAAGAGGCTTATGGAAGCTTCCTGATGGGAGAGACTGACTGAAGGGGAAACCATTCTTGTTCTGATGGGTGGGGCTATGCTCAGTAAATCTTTAATCCAAATTTCTGTTGATAGGTGGAGCTGTGTTCCTTCCCTGTTATTTACTTGGGGCCAAACTATGGTGGAGGTAATGAAGATAATGGCGATCTCCTTCAAAAGATCCCATGCATGTACTGCTACACTCAGTACCCCTAACCCTGCAGCAGGCCACCACCGACCCACGCCTCCACCAGAGACTCCTGGACACTCACAGGAAAGTCTGGGTCAGTCTCTTGTGGGGCCACTGCTCCTTTCTCCTGGGTCCTGGTGCACGCAAAATTCTGTTTGTGCCCTCCAAGAGTCTATTTCCCAGTCCTGTATAAGTTCTGGCAGCTCTATGGAGGGGTTAATGGTGACCTCCTCTAAGAGGGCTTATGCCATACTCAAGTCTGCTGTACCCAGAGCCCCTGTCCCTTGCCGGGAGCTGGCGTATTGCATATTGAGTGCATATTGCATATTGAGTGCAGCACTTTCCACAGCATCATCTTTCAGGATCTGGAATAGCTCAACTGGAATTCTATCACTGCTGCGAGCCAGCTGAGGAACTCCGCCCGTGGCAAAGGTCACGAGGAAGGAGGCTCGGCATATGCAAAGGCGGGATCAAGCCTCAGGAGTCCCCCTGGAAATTCTTGAGCATCTACCCCCCAAACCAGAGTCTGCCTACTTTCTGCTTTGTGCTGTCACCTACACCTCTGACTTTACGGGGGGGCTGTCCCCCACTACCTCTCTCTGAAAAAAGAGTTAGCTTACAGCTCCCATTAATAATTCCTGGGTGTGACAGTGTTTCAACCTACAAACTCCTTTGGAAATCCTCTAGCCTGCCTGAATAGGTTTTTCCGGCCACATGTGATTGTTCAGAGCCTCACAACTGTGAGAGGCGGGAGATGTTCTAAACTGTCTAAACACAGAGTCCTTTGAGTAGTTAAAAGATTGATTAGAGGAACTGGAGGAATCAACCTACCTGACTTCAGGCTCTACTACAAAGCCACAGTTATCAAGACAGTATGGTACTGGCACAAAGACAGAAATATAGATCAATGGAACAAAATAGAAAGCCCAGAGATAAACCCACGCACATATGGACACCTTATCTTTGACAAAGGAGGCAAGAATATACAATGGATTAAAGACAATCTCTTTAACAAGTGGTGCTGGGAAAACTGGTCAACCACTTGTAAAAGAATGAAACTAGAACACTTTCTAACACCATACACAAAAATAAACTCAAAATGGATTAAAGATCTAAACATAAGACCAGAAACTATAAAACTCCTAGAGGAGAACATAGGCAAAACACTCTCCGACATACATCACAGCAGGATCCTCTATGACCCACCTCCCAGAATATCGGAAATAAAAGCAAAAATAAACAAATGGGATCTAATTAACCTTAAAAGCTTCTGCACATCAAAGGAAACTATCAGCAAGGTGAAAAGACAGCCTTCAGAATGGGAGAAAATAATAGCAAATGAAGCAACTGACAAACAACTAATCTCAAAAATATACAAGCAACTCCTACAGCTCAACTCCAGAAAAATAAATGACCCAATCAAAAAATGGGCCAAAGAACTAAATAGACATTTCTCCAAAGAAGACATACAGATGGCTAACAAACACATGAAAAGATGCTCAACATCACTCATTATCAGAGAAATGCAAATCAAGACCACTATGAGGTACCATTTCACACCAGTCAGAATGGCTGCGATCCAAAAGTCTACAAATAATAAATGTTGGAGAGGGTGTGGAGGAAAGGGAACCCTCTTACACTGTTGGTGGGAATGCAAACTAGTACAGCCACTATGGAGAACAGTGTGGAGATTCCTTAAAAAACTGCAAATAGAACTGCCTTATGATCCAGCAATCCCACTGCTAGGCATACACACTGAGGAAACCAGAAGGGAAAGAGACACGTGAACCCCAATGTTCATCGCAGCACTGTTTATAATAGCCAGGACATGGAAACAACCTAGATGTCCATCAGCAGATGAATGGGTAAAAAAGCTGTGGTACATATACACAATGGAGTATTACTCAGCCATTAAAAAGAATACATTTGAATCAGTTCTAATGAGGTGGATGAAACTGGAGCCTATTATACAGAGTGAAGTAAGCCAGAAGGAAAAACACCAATACAGTATACTAACGCATATATATGGAATTTAGAAAGATGATACCAATAACCCTGTGTACGAGACAGCAAAAGTGACGCTGATGTATGGAACAGTCTTATGGACTCTGTGGGAGAGGGAGAGGGTGGGAAGATTTGGGAGAATGGCATTGAAACATGTAAAATATCATGTATGAAACGAGTCACCAGTCCAGGTTCAATGCACGATACTGGATGCTTGGGGCTGGTGCACTGGGACGACCCAGAGGGATGGTATGGGGAGGGAGGAGGGAGGAGGGTTCAGGATGGGGAGCACATGTATACCTGTGATGGATTCATTTTGATATTTGGCAAAACTAATACAATTATGTAAAGTTTAAAAATAAAATAAAATAAATTAAAAAAAAGATTGATTAGAAATTGTATTGGTGAAGGGTTTTTCACTTATTGGGCCAATGTTTGCTGCTAAGTCTCCATACCCCTTACCTACTGTGTCCTTGGCAGTGTATTGATTGATATAATGGGTTTATAGAAATGTAAGTAGTAGCCTCAATGTTTGTAACCTTGGTCCCTTGAGTTAATTCTTTTCTTGATTGAGCCCACCAAACCTTTGCCCTATAGGAATGCAACTCTATCCAATGCTTTTTGAAGGCTGGCACCTGACTTTAGAATAATCACCTTTAGAGAAAAATAAGTTTTTAAAAATGTTAACAGGCCTCCGGGCCAGAAGATGATGTAAACCACCTAAACTTTTGCATATGATAAGTTTGCAGGAAGAAAGCCTGGCTTACTGCATGACTCTACCCCTTCCCCCATTATCCTCTATGCATAACTTAAGGTATAAAAACTACTTTGGAAAATAAAGTGCGGGCCTTGTTCACAGAAACTTGGTCTCCCCATGTCGTTCTTTCTCTTACCTTCTGGCTGAATTATTCAGCCTCTTTTCTTCACTGAATTTTCCTACTGAGCTATCCTTATTTCAGCCTCTTTTCTCCACTGAATTTCCTCACTGAGCTATCCTTATTTCAGCCGCTTTTCTCCACTGAATTTCTTCACTGAGCTATCCTCATTCTATTACTCTTTATATCTTTGATGAATATTTAAATAAATAGGTCGCCGATGCCGTCTCTCCTTCAAATACCCTGGATCAGCTGGGGCTGGACCCCGGCAGTCCCTGTGGCAGTCCACTGCTGACCCATACCTCCACAAGAGACGCCCAAACACAGCTCTGTCTCAGTCTCTGTGGTGTCCCTGGGTTCTGGTGCACACAAGATTTGTTTGAGCCCTCTGAGTGTCTCTGGCAGGAATGGGGTTTGATTCTACATGTAAATCTGCCCCTCCTACCATCTTGCTGGGGCTTCTTCTTTGCCTTTGGGCAGGGCATGGGGTATCTCCTCACAGCTGCTCCAGTGCCTGCCATCTTACTGGGGTTTCTCTGACCTTGAACATGGGGTATCTCTTCATGGCCGCTCCAGCACTGCACAGCCGTCACTGGCTCCAGCGCTGCACAGCTGACCTCTCTGAACACAGGCAGGTGTCTAATGCTCCTTGGTCTACTCCTAGCGCTGTGGTTCCCCCATCAGTGACTTCATCGTCTTGCCAAGCTCCCAACTCACTCTTTCTAGAACTTTGCGTTCTTCAGGCAACAGAGAAACCACAGAGAAACCATGCTGTGGTGTTGGGCCCTTTCTATGCTGCTGCTGGCAGTCACGCTTCTCACACGGGGGTTGAAAGAGGCCAGATTCTCCAATGTAAAAGCCACTGGGTGGAGGTACTCTGAGGAGAATATATTTTGGGAGCTGTAGGCCAAGAGACTCAGGTTACAGCCTAGAAAAACCAGAATGAGGAAAAAGTAGGGGCTGGATAGAATGGAGTATGCTGTTGTACTGAAGTAGTCCAGCTTGGGACAGAGGGAGAGCCTCTTATAAGAGTGTTAGGAGGCCCATATGACTCAAGGCATATGTGCCAAAAGGTCTCAAATTTTGACTTTGGATATTTTGATTTCTGATATCTCCAAAGGAGCATACAGTCAGGCCTAGAGATAGCCTGAAAGGGTTGGGACAAAGAACTTCATCATACCACTTTAAACCTGTGGCCTATTATAGGCCTACACAGTCTGTGGTACTCTACAAATTAAATTTTTGTGAATATATATACACATATATGCTAAGAGGTTCCCTGATAGCTCCTTTGGTAAAGAATCTGCCTGCTATGAAGGAGACCCTAGTTCAATTCCTGGGTCAGGAAGATCTGCTGAAGAAGGGATAGGCTACCCACTCCAGTGTTCTTGGATTTCCCTTGTGGCCCAGCTGGTAAAGAATCCACCTGCAAGGCAGGAGACCTAGGTTCAGTCCCTGGATTGGGAAGAGCCCCTGGAAAAGGGAACAACTTACCCACTCCAGTATTCTGTCCTGGAGAATTCCATGGACCATGGGGTCACAAAGAGTCGGACATGACTGAGCAACTTTCAATTCACTTCATGCTAAGACCCTAGAAAAATGGAAATTGCTTGAATATCTCAACCTCTGAGAAGCCTGTGTTAGAGGACCAAATAGAGGATGTCATGAAAAGCACAGGCTCAGAATTAACTTTTATCTTTAATTTTCATGGATGTATAGTTGATTTACAGTGCTGTGTTAGTCTTAGGTGGATAGCAAAGTGAATAGAATCAGAGGACACTTTTTCCCACTTAGCAATATATAAACACCTATATTTTCATGTCTATAAACATATAGCCAAATCATTCTAGTTAATGGCTTCATGGTTTCATTTAACTAAATTTATTTTGATTACATTTGGGTCATTTTGAATTTATCAGTACCATAAATATAAATTAACATCCTGCTTGTTCATCCTAACACATTTATTCAACTATTGGCTTAGGGTAAATTTCTAGGGGTGGAACTTCTAAGTCAAAGACTTTTGAAAAAAGGCTCTTCTACATGCTGTCAAGTTTTCCCCTAGGAAGGCTGCACCAGTTTACACTGCCATCAAAAGTACATGCGTGTGCCTGTTTCCCCAAATCCTCAGCAGCACTAGATACCATCTGTCACCTTGATCATTTCCATTCTGAGATCTGGTTCTTTTTTTTGAAGCCTGAATTTCATCACCAGTAGCTTGACCTTTTTCAAGGTTAAGCAGGCATGGCATTTTATTATCTAAAGAGTTGGCTTCCTAAGGAGACAAATCAACTTTCTCCATAAACCAGTGAATGTTTATCCTGGTCTTCAGGGTTGAACCAAAGGTTCACTTTAACTGTGTGCCTGCATTTCTGAGTTTTATTGGCAAAGATAGATTGGGCTTATTTCAAAGCTGACTAAAATTAATGTCCAAGTGAAAGATCATCTGTGGTTAGAACTGACCTAAACTGGAAAATCATTGTCAGGACACCACTCAAGTGGACTCAGGTCACCATCCCTCTGATTTACCTTAGAACTCCAGCTAAACAGTTGTTTATGTTCTACATAAAAATCTATCTTTTATTCAGTCATACTATTCATTTTATGCATTTTAAAAATTGTGTTATAGTGAAACATTTCATTTAGATCTAAAAATATTAACATTTTAAATTAACTTCATCCGATTTTTTTTTAACTAAAGTAGTGGTAAGATAATTACAGAAATTATGATATTTAATCTCCTAGGAATAATTTAACCTTGTAATTTACATTTTTTTCTTATTTGTGAATATTATTTCCATAAATACACACACACAAATACATATACAGCTCCCAAATAATTTTTTTTCCCTCCAGGAGTCACTGTCCTCTCAAGAATTCATTTTCTTTGTCTTATTCTTTGAAATGGTGTGAAGCATTGTCCTCCCAGCCCCTGAGACATGAGCTGGTCCTTTTGTCAGTCAAGGATGAGGTCCAGCCAGTGACTCTGCTTCATCCTCGTGTGACCCAGAGGCCTCTTTTTAGCCTAAAGTTTTAGAAACACATTGCAAATGCTATTCAATCTACTTTCATATCTTATGTAGTTCTTGAAAAAAGTCACTTGCAAGTGATTTTGCCCATCTTCTTATTCTTCTGAAGTAAGTTTGCCAGATGGCTTCTAGGTCCTGTGAATGGAGACGAAAGAAGGAAAGCGGAAGTAGCTACAAATGACCGTATGAAGGAGGGAAGATCTATGAGCTAGTGGTGAGACCCCGGATTCCAAACAGGGGTGGTATAGGTAAAATTACAAGTTTCAAATGAGGGAAAAAATTGAGTCTAAACCTCAGCCAGCTCTGCCATGTTCCCACTGTGGGACTTATGTCATGGTATTTTTCTTCGCTGAGCCTCAATAATAGTATTTATTTTTTGATCATATCAAGGATTGAGTGAAAGTATATAGATTTCCTAGGACAGCACTTGGTACATACACTAGTCGATAATGAGAGTTGTTGGGACTTCCTTGGTGTTCCAGTGGTTAAGAATTTGTCTGCCAGTGCAGAGGACACGGGTTCAACCCACAATCAGGCAACTAGATCCCACATGACGAGGGGCAGCTAAGCCCGGGCACCTCAATTAGTCAGCCCACACTCCAGACCCCATGAGCTACAACTACTGAAGCCCGAACACCTAGAGCCCAGGCTCCACAACAAGAGAAGCCGCCACAATAAACCCACACACCTCAACTAGAGAGTAGCCCCTGCTCGAGAAAGAGAACTAGAGAAAGACTGTGTGCAGCAATGAAGAGCCCTGAGCTGCAATGAAGACCTGGCACAGCCAAAAAAATAAAAAAAAATTAAAAGTTGTTATTTCTATTCATTGAGACACGCTGATGTCTTTTCCTACTTCAATACGATTCAGTATCATACAAGATGATACTTCAAGGCAGAGTATAGCCCCAGGTGCTATACTTTGTATAACTGGGCCCACGGGCCAGATCCAGCCTGTTTTTGGGTAGATGGTGACCTGAGAGTAGATTTTACACTTATAAGTGACTGAAAAGAGATCAAAAGAAGAATGTTTTGGGACACATGAAAATGATATGAAATTCAAATTTCAGTGCCCATAAACAAATTCTGCTGGAAGACTGCCACCCCCAACATTTACGTACCGTCCTTGGTTGTTTTTGCGCTACAAAGGCAGAACTGAACAGTAGCGACAGTGACAGGATGGCCTGCAAAGCTGAAAAGATTAACTGTATGGCTCTTTACAAAGTTTGCCGGTCCTGCTTCAAGGAGTTGTTGAGCACGGAGCCTGTGAGGACTTTCATCCTTGCTCAGGATCAAGGAGGATACAGTTCTCTGTTGCCTTTCACAAGCTGTGTCTTGTTTTTGTTAAAGGAACTATTTGGTCAAATCTGTTCCCTGCAATCCAGAAGGATCATCCTTAGCAATGTGTGCTAGTAAATAGATAACAACCAGCCTCACAGAAGGAAAAGACTGGTGTATACTGCTGGCTAATCTCTATGGTTTTAATACTCACATATGGCTGATTTCAAGCTATAAACATGTGATTAACCAGTTTGCAAAATTCTTAAGACTCTAGTCTTTTGTTCTTGTGAGCCATGCCAGCCAGCATCAGCATGCCTTTGACTTCCAATTAGAACCTCACTACTGCCGTGCAACCTGGAGGTCCAGGGCCCATGACTGCTATTGAGTCACCAAGGAGAGGGCTCGACTTACCTTTCTGTTAGGGACTTATCCCAGAATATATTATCAGAAATACTATCTCTGAGAAATTTAGCACAGAGGAAAGTTGACACGCGTGTGGGGAAAGAAAGTGCTATGAGCAAAATGTTGTTGAATAATATGGAAAGAGATTTGATCTTTGATAGGAGGGTCTCAGGGGTGTCACAGACCCTACAGATTCACCCATCATATCCTTGTCTCCTTGATGCCAGCTCTTTTCTGAGCATGGCTGACTGGGTGAGCCACAAAGGTATTTCAGGAGAGAACTTCCAGCCAGAGAGAATAGCAACTACAAAGGTCCTGGGGGTGATTGCCTCTTAATTCACTTCCTCCTCTGTCATTTTTGTGGGCCCTGAATCAACTCTGCTTTTAACTTTTGGAAAGTACTGGGTTGATTGATTACACTGTGAGTTCCTAGGCGCTAGAATTCTCTTATTTGTCTTTGCATCCCCGGGGCCCAGCACAATGCTAGTTATGTAGTAAATGTCCAATAAAGAGCACACATCATATATCAGCTGATTAATCTACCTCCCTCTCCGCGTCTTCTCTTGCTGTTCTTCCAGCAATTTGTTTATTCTTTCTGAGGATCTTACAACACTAGCCCAGTAGGTTCATTTCCTCCCCCTTTTGCAGCCCACACTTCCTCCTTTCCAATATTCTTACCTGGTGGTGCTGAATTTTCTTCCTTACACATCCCAGGGAAAAAAATTGCAAGCTGAGACAGAGAGGCATGGAAAGGATTTTTAAACAAGTGTGCCAGCAGAGTGGACAGAGCTTTAGAAGAGGCTGAGTCTCTACTGTGATTTTCTGCCATCATATCAAGTCAGAGGATGAAGGCAGCGAAAGAGATGGATTACCGTTCCCCCTGTTTGACGAGTGTGTGAAAATTAAAGAAAATAAGCCTCCGTCAACGGACACTGTCCGAAGAGCTTGCATTTAGTTTGTTTCCTTCTTCAAATCAACTGCCAATTAGTTTCACACTCATCCATCTCTCTTACTTCCTCTCTCCTTCCTTAAGTTCCATCAGTTCAGCACTTTTCTATAGTTCATGGTCTTATATGGTGATAGGTGGTCTTGATGTGGAGTCAGTTCCCCAGTGTGATCGGGGCTGTGGAGGCCAGCTATAGTAACAACTCTTTGGGGCCAGGAAATCCATTGACTCATAAGGTGCTATTTTCGCATTCCTTGTTTTTCTGACTGTAACCATACTCCAGAAACATACTTGGACTGAAGCTTAAGTATGACGCATAAAAGCCCACAGAATGATCTGAACACAGGATAATTTTAGTTCGTACCACTAGTCATGCTAGTAAGCAAGGACATTTTCCACTTTAGATTCTCATTACTTCTCAGTTTGAACGGAAAACAAACTTCTGATGAGTCTGTGGTTTGTGTACTAGGTTATTTTGCTCAGAAAACTGGAAGGCTTTGTTGGGCGAGAGAGGTAAGACCTTAGTTAGAATAGGCAGACTAAACCAAACAAAAGATCTGGTTTGTTGGGGCCAATAGCCAACTGTTGGCATCCTCAGGGACCCTCAAATAATGATTCATGAAAGGCCAGGAAATTCTTTTCTTCTTCTTCACCTCTCCTAATTGTGTGTGTGCATGTATGTGTTGTTAATGCTGGTATAGATTAAGGGTTGAAGAATGACTTAGATCTATTCAACAGTTACCTAAAATTCACCAGAGTTTAATGTGAATACAGTTGTCCCTTGTTACCCACAGAGGATTGGCTCTGGGACCCTCCATGGATACCAGAATCCATGGATTCTCAAGTACTTTATATAGAATGGTGTAGTATTTGCATATAACCTATGCACATCCTGGAAATCATCTCTAAATTACTTATAATACTTAATACAATGTAAATGCTATGTAAATAGTTACCTGCACACAGAAAATTAAGGTTTTGCTTTTTGGATCTTTCTCAAATTAAAAAAATTTTTTGGATTCACAGATAATTGAATCCATGGATGTGGTACCCACAGATACAGAGGGCTGACTACTGTTTCATCAACTCTAAGGCACACATTTTTTCACATTTTAATATTTCTATATCAGAATGAGCTTCACAATCTATAATATACCACAGCTTAATGGTTTTGTCTACTCAGTCACTAAGTTGTGTTCCGACTCTTTGCTGCCCCATGGACTGTAGCCTGCCAGACTCCTCTGCCCATGAAATTTCCTTGGCAAGAATACTGGAGTGGGTGCCATTCCCTTCTCCCGGGAATCTTCCCAACCCAGGGATGGAATCCACATCTCTTACATGTCCTACCTTGGCAGGCTGATTCTTTACCGCTGGCACCACCTGAAAAATCCTAGTTTAATTGGTAGTGATTTTCAAATTTTCTTAGTCATACATATAATTAATGAATGGTGTATTTAACAATCAGGCTTCCTTGATGGCTCAGATGATGAAGAATCTACCTGCAATGCAGGAGACTGGGTTCGACTCAGACACAAATGAGCGACTAACACTTTCACTTTTCACTTGACAATCAGTGGTGTGTTAGATTCAATGATTTGACTTGGATACTTTGTCTCTGCCATAGCTGTAAGGGCAGAGCACACCTGTCAATGTCTCCAAAGATCATAAGGTCGATGTCTTGCTCCATGAAAACCCACCTGTGTCACCTCCAGTATTACGGTCTAAATGTGCTATCTATGTCTCCATGTACTACACTGCTCATAGTTACTGGGTTCTTACTATAGCCAGGCCATATTCTAAGCACTGTACATAGCTAGCCTCACAATTCAATGATGTCAGTGTTACCGTGTTTCAGTCAGGATTCAGGCAGAGGCAGAAACAGTACAAGTCATTTAAACAGAAAAAATGGATTAGAAATAATTGCTAACAAGGTATAAAATTGATAACTAGTACCTAAAAGGGTGGGGACTCCTGGGTTAGCTCAGCTAGTAAAGAATCCACCTGCAATGCAGGAGACCCTGGTTTGATTCCTGGGTTGGGAAGTTCCCCTGGAAAAGGGAATGGCAACCCACTCTGGTATTCTTGGGTTTTCCTGGTGGCTCAGACAGTAAAGAATCCACTTACGATGCAGGAGACCTGAGTTAGATCCCTGGGTTGGGAAGATTCCCTGGGGGAGGGCATGGCAACCCACTCCAGTACTCTTGCCTGGAGAATTCCCATGGACAGTGGAGCCTGGTGGGCTATAGTCCATGGGGTCAAAAAGAGTTGGACACAACTGAGCGACTAAGCAGAGCATAGCAACTAAAAGGGCAGAAAGAGCACTCTAAATACTAAAGAGGCAGCAGGAAGCAGCTACCACCCTGGGGGTGGGGGAACCAAAAGAAGAGGCTGACGTTATTAAACTTTAGAAATATAGAGGCGGAGAGCTTCAGACCTGAACCTCAGGCCTCTGCTGGGCCTGGGGTCTCTGAGGGGCACCAGGGGGGCTGACTCTGCAGGTGTTAGGAAAATGGCAAAGTGAGTTTAGTTGCTGCTACGGGAAAGAACTGCCACTGCTGTGATGAAGAAGTTCTGGGGGAAGGTATGGTCAGGAACAGGAAGCAGATGGGAGGAGCAAATCTCTTCTTCCTTCTCAGCCAGTTGGCAAAGCCAGAGTGCGATTTGCAACATTGTAGCCCCAGAGACACAAAGCAGAACATGGAAGGGTAGTCTGGGGATAGGAAAAAAATAGTGAAATACCTGGAACAGAATTGTGTTTGACATATTAAGACACTGAGACACAAAAAATATTTAAAAAGTAATGAGTGCATTACCCCAAATTACACAAATCTGAAGATACGAAGCCAAGATCAGAACCTACGTCCACCTTTGCTTAGTGACTACACAAACTTCTTCCCTATCTGTTGCCTTCCACGCGCTTGTCTTATTTGTTCGTTTATACAGTCAACAACTATTTCTTGAGTGCCTGCTCTACGTCAGGCACTGTGTTTGGTTCTGGGGGAAACAGAAACAGAGAGAGACACAGTGCTTGTCCTCAGGGAGCCGCTCTATTTCTGGGAATAGTATTTTGGTTTTCTGTGGCTTTCTTTCCCTCTGACTTTCTCTTTCTGCAGGCGCATCTGGTCTGCAGGTGGACAGTCCTTTCTTTTTCAATGAGTTAATGTCTGCTCTTCTCTTCCTTGCTGTCTAAATCTCTTTATATCTTTTTAACCTGTCCTGGCCCCTTTCTCTTCTTCTGTTATCTTCTTTTTTCTTCCTATTTCCCTTCGTATCAATAGCCAAAATGTAGACCCAAAGGTAGGTTCTGTTTTTGTCTTCTTTTTCCACAAGTCTCAGAAGCTTTGTTTGTAAAATTTTTTAAGTGAATGAGTGAAACAGTTTATGGTTCTCTATCTGAAAACACAGACAAATAAATCTAATTCAGTAGGCGTCTGCCGTGCTCTGCAGAGCACAGATCCCTGGCAAAAGAGGGACGGTGGGTGTGCTGAGAAGAATAAGGCCAGATTCCTTAGAGCCGGGCCAAGCACTGAGAAACTGGGCAGAACCCAAAGAGTTTGTCAGCCCCCAGCTACCCCTCCCCGGTGGGGCTCTGAGAGCTGAGGGGGAGGCGGTGAGCCAGCTAGCAAGAGGGGCTGGGCTGGAGGCAGCACCGCCCTGTCCTTGAGAGCTGGAAGCTTGATCTCCAGAGGCAGCGAATTCTGTATAAGGCCTCTGGCCAAAGGAATTAGGAACTGGGTGGCCAGGACAGCTGTTTCTGAGCTCTGAAAACAAGGACCTCACGGTGTGCAGCGCTGAAAGGCAGGCAGGGGCTCCCGAGGAGCCCCCATGAAACTGTTTGGATGAACCGCTCCCTGGTCATGTGTAGATGCTTCTGGGTCTGTCACCCCAGCGGCTCCCAGGAGTTTGCTCCCTGTGCTAATGGAGACTGACAAAGGCTGCTTGTACTCAGAATGTCACCCTGCAGAAAGGTGGGAGGCTGGGAACCCTGGTGGAGGAAGAGGGCCGAGGGCTGGGAAAGCCCTGTTTTCTGACCTGCCTCTGCCACGCAGGCAGCTGCAGTGTTGACAGGACTGGAAGTGTGTGGGAGGAAGGGAAGGGGCTGGCCCATCTCTTGTCCCTCCTCCGGGAGGTTGCAAAGGTGCCTGAGGGAAGTCATGTTTCATTTCTGACAAAATTTGGTCAAGGGCCACAAAAGTAATTCATTTTTGGTGGGGTCTTTCTGGAAGGGAGAAATACAAAATGTTCTAACTCATCTTCTTTAAAATTAAAAGCAGGAGCCCTGTGAACATTCAGTAAAAACAACAATTAAAGATGCATGTATAGCTGTTCCCCATCTATTAAACTCTGGACAGGAATAACGTGTTCCCCCCACAAAAAAAATCCATACTTTAAATGTTTCATAAAATTTTTATTTTAACTTTTAAAACCATTATATATTTTGCTGTCTGCTGAACCAGAGTATACGTAGTGCAATCTAATCATCATTTGGTGAATCAGCATTGTCTTTATAGACATCAATTATAGTAAATATCTCCAGACTTATACTTTCCCTAATTTTCTGTTTCTCATCTCTGTTGGGGTATTACTTGTTGCTGCTATGAATGTTCTCTTCTAGAAGCAGACTACAAAACCTCTTTTTTCTGTTCCATTTTTTGGTTCTTACTGCAGGCATGAAACTAGATTCACTTATTAGAACTCTATATAAAACAAAAGGGTGAGCAAGGTGACCACTGGAGTCATCAGACCCTGACTTAGATATAGACGCAGAGACACACATAAATGCACTTGGACATGCTTTAAAAAAAAAAACAAAAACATAAATTTAGATTAATTCACTAACTTTTTACAGACCTTCCTCTGAATGCCAGGAACTGGGTTAGATAACTGAGGTCAAAGGAAATAAGTCTATCTTTCCTTGAGACACACATAGTTCACAGGGGAGACAGACCCCCATGACGGGCCCTGACAATAATCAAACGCTCTAAGTAAGTGCCAGAGAAATGCTGCTGGACTACCAACGAGCAGCCTTAGCCCTGTCTGACCTCCTGGAGAAGTCTTCCTAGGGGTGAGTCTCAAAAGATTATATTTATAGGACCTGACTGAAACTTCTCTCCCTTACCACAGCCATTTAATTGGCAGTTTTGTAATGGAATTTTCTCTGTTTTACCCCTAAACTTGTCAAAGGCTGTAGGTTTTAAATTAAAAGCATACTAATGCATTTTTAGTATAATGACAGTTTGAATTCAGGCACAAGTGTCATGTTTGAAGTCTGAGAGTGTAATTGGCACTTAATGAGGTAGAATGTAGTCAGAGCCCCGCTAGAGAACAGTTCATGATTGAAGAGCCAGGGGCCTAATACCAAAGAAACCCACCAACTCCTTAAAAATGGCATTATCAAATGCTAGTTCTTTTCTCCTCCAGCCTTGTTATTCCAATTCATTCCTTGATTCTGTGATCCACTCAATATGCAGGCAGTAAATTTCATTAAAAAACTAGATAAAAACAAAACTGAAATTAATCTAGTCATATCATATCCTCATTTTTAATTTGCCCAAAGATAACAATAGGATATTCATAAAAGAATTACAAGTAATCTATAGGTATGTTAGAAGTAAGTGATCAGTCTTACGAATAATGAAAGAAATGTTTCTCCTAAGAACGGAGATGTTTTCCTTCAAAGTCGTCATGACTAAGATCAAATTCAGAAAATTTAATGTTCATTTAATAGTTTAGTTCAGTCGCTCAGTCATTTCTGACTGTTTGCGACCCCATGAACCACAGCATGCCAGGCCTCCCTATCTATCACCAACTCCCAGAGTCTATCCAAAGTCATGTCCATTGAGTCAGTGATGCCATCCAATCATCTCATCCTCGGTCTTCCCCTTCTCCTCCTGCCCTCAATCTTTCCTAGCATCAGGGTCTTTTCAAATGAGTCAGCTCTTCTCATGAGGTGGCCAAAGTATTGGAGTTTTAGCTTCAACATCAGTCCTTCCAATGAACACCCAAGACTGATCTCCTTTAGAATGGACTGGTTGGATCTCCTTGCAGTCCAAGGGACTCTCAAGAGTCTTCTCCAACACCACAGTTCAAAAGCATCAATTCTTCTGCGCTCATCTTTCTTTATAGTCTAATTCTCACATCCATACATGACCACTGGAAAAACCATAGCCTTGGCTAGACAGACCTTTGTTGACAAAGTAATGTCTCTGCTTTTTAATATGCTGTCAAGGTTGGTCATAACTTTCCTTCCAAGGAGTAAGAATCTTTTAATTTCATGGCTGCAGTCACCATCTGCAGTGATTTTGGAGCCCAGAAAAATAAAGTCAGCCACTGTTTCCACTGTTTCCCCATCTGTTTAATAGTCAAAGCTATGGTTTTTCCAGTAGTCATGTACAGATGTGGGAGTTGGACCATAAAGAAGGCTTAGCACTGAAGAATTGATACTTTCAAATTGTGGTGATGGAGAAGACTCTTGAGAGTTGCTTGGACAGCAAAGATATCAAACCAATTAATCTTAGAGTAAATCAGCCCTGAATATTCACTGTAAGGACTGATGCTCGAGCTGAAGCTCTAATTCTTTGGCCACCTGACATGAAGAGTCGACTCACTGGAAAAGACCCTGATATTGGGAAAGATTGAGGGCAGGAAGCAAAAGCGTTGACAGAAAATGAGATGGTTCGATGCCATCACCATCTCAGTGGACGTGAGTTTGAGCAAACTCCAGAAGACTGTGAAGGAAAGGGAAGCCTGGAGTGCTACAGTTCATGGGGTTGCAAAGAGTTGGACACAACTTAGTGATTGAACAACAACAATACTATCATCTAAAATGCAATCTGCTTAACTTTGCCAGTAGCCCCAGCAATATTTTGTAAAACATTCTCCCCTGCTAGTGTAGCACATTGCATTAAGCTGTCATGTCTCTTTAGTGTTCTTTCATCTGGAATGTTTCCTTAGTTTTTGTCTTTCATGACATCGATATTTTTGAAGAGTGTATTTCAATTGTTTTGAAGGATGTCCCTCAATTTGGTTTGTTTTTTTCTAGATGAGATTCAAGTTACAATTTTTGGTAGAAATTAGTTTTGTGTGTTTTCTTGAGGGTGTCATCTCTCTTCGTGTAACACCGTGGGCTCTGGAGGCCCTGAGATTTGGTCTGAAGTCCTGCCTCTGCCATGTCTTGGCTCTGTCATCTTGGCTAGGGTACTTACTTCATCCTAGAATCCATAGCCTCAAAATACAAACCTGAGTTGGCCAAAAAGTTGGGTTGGCCAAATAGTTTGCTTGGGGTAAGATGGTACAGAAAAGCCAGAACAACCTTTTGGCCAACTCAATACTGTGTCTCTTGAAAGGCTGTAGTAAAGATTAAGAGATTTAATGAATTAAAAGAACCTAAAACAACTCCTGGGCTTCGCAGGTGGCTCAGTTGTAAAGATATTTTCTATATTGGTATCTTTATTATTCAAAATGCTTCATAATAAAATAGAAAACTAAGGGAAAAAACCCACCATTCTATTGGAATGTTAATACTGTTCTTCTAATACCAGAGACCTGTCCATATATTTCACTCGGCTTAACTGCTGCTGTGATGTGAGAAACACTGTTACTTGTATGTGTTTGGCTTTGCAGTGGGTTTATTTATGCCTGGACCGTCTCTTCTCTCCCATTGGATATAAACCCTCATGAATCAGGAAGAAGAACTGTTCTACATACAGTGGACTCCTTCAGAGCATTTCTCTTTTTTTTGTCCCCAGAACTAGCAGCTTCTTACCCACAGTTGGAGTTCAAAACTTCTTTGGATGAGTGAGCTCAAGCTGACTTTCATTGAGCTCTACAACAGGAGGTTCATGTTGAGGGCTGCCCTCAGGGAGCTCACAGACTAGAGTGGGGATAGTCACAGGCACCTAACTGGGCTGGACAAGAGGATGATCTAGACCAGTAGGGGCACAGCCCAGGTGATTAATTCTGACCAGAATGGTGGGGTGGTGGGGGCGGGGCGATACCATGGTTAAATTCCCCATGTATTGGTTTTCCTCTTTGGGCTTAAGAGATTGCTTGCCCTAGAGACTTGATTAAAATATGCATCTCTTACCTGGAAGGAGTTACTCATCAAGCCATCATCTTTCATCATCACACTGGAAAGCTGACTTTACCAGACTGGCTCCAAGACTCAGCTAGACCAAGACAAGTCATACTGGGAGTGTCAAAAATTGGCTGCTGAGAAAGGAAAAGTCTGGATGTTCAAACAGAAGCTGAAAGGTAGGGTTACTGAGAAGAGTTTGGGAGGTCCTGACTACTGAAAGGCACGGGGGTGGCCACTAGTAGGCACCATGAGGGAAAGGAATGAGGAATGAGGTAGATAACAAGAAAGTGGGACAAGGTCACAGGTTTAGGGTGTGGGGTGATGAAGATAAGCATTAACTATTTATCCATCAGGGCTTATGCAACTTGATGCTGTGATCTTTGTATAAAGGACTCAATAGTTTATAACACAGTAAACACTCAGTAAATGCCCCCACACTGCCTGGAAAACACGCCGGTGATAGTTATGACAACGTTGCCCCAAGGAAGCCTCTTGGTTTCTGCATTATTCCTGGTGATGGAGACAGTTGTCTCCAAGTTGGCCTTGGAACCTGCCTGTGCTGCCTGTGGCTATTTGGGCTCAGATTGAATGCTCTGATGTGCTGCTACTTGTTAACAGTTCTCTCTGATGTGGTCTGCTTTGGCTGTCTTGTTCACGTGGTGGGGAAAAACAGCTTTGCTGAGGATGAGATAGAGGAGAATTATAATGCTGCTTGTACTTCATAGAATGTCAAACCTACTCTGAACCCTTCCTTCTCTTCTTTTCTCTTGCTCTTCAAGACTTGGAGAGTTTGTGTCACCTTCTCAAGGAAGTTTTTGCCCTACCTCTTTCGTTCTTCCTGGGGTGGGTGAGCAGGGGCTCCCCACAAACCTTCTTCATATTGTTACCTTCCCATTTACAACACTGTATAGTATTTATCTGTTTGTCTGGTTCACTGACAGTCTTCCTGGTGGCTCAGTGGTAAAGAATCTGCTTGCCAATGCAGGAGCTGCAGGTTCGGTCACTGGGTCAGGAAGATAGCCTGGGGAAGGAAATGGCAACCCATTCCAGTATTCTAAACACACACATCAGTGTGTTCTCTTGCTGGAGAATTCCATGGACAGAGGAGCCTGACGGGCTATAGTCCATGGTGTGGCAAAACAGTCGGACATGACTCAGAGACTAAACAGCAACAGTACATGGCACAGTGCTCATAGTATTTGTTCAGTGGCATCAAGCTGATAATGAGCTGGAGGCTCCTGTTCTCTATTTGCTATACTCAGGCCCACTGATTTTATCTTTTCTGTTTGTTTTGCTTTGCTGTGTTGAATATATAAGCAGTACTTGAAAGCACTCTTTCTGTAAAAAATTCAAGAGAAAGTATACAGAGTGAAAGACACAAGTCTACACTTATTGCCCCCACTGCCTTCCCCAGAGGTGGCCACTATTATCGTTTGCTTTTGCTATCCCTCAGAAGTTCTTTACACAGTTACAAATATGCACATACATGAAGAAATATGTCACCTTGTTCGGTGATACTGCATTTTGCTTTTATCACATAATAATGTTTTGGGAATGCCTTGTCAATGTGTGTTAGTCACTCAGTCATGTCTGACTCTTTGCAACCCTATGGCTTTTCTCACATCACATGTATGGATGTGAGAGTTTGACCATAAAGAAGGCTGAGCGCTGAAGAATTGATGCATTTGAACCATGGTGTTGGAGAAGACTCTTGAGATTCCCTTGGACTGAAAGGAGATCCAACCAGTCAATCCTAAAGGAAATCAGTCCTGAGTATTCATTGGAAGGACTGATGCTGAAACTGAATCTCCAGTACTTTGGCCACCTGATGTGAAGAACTGACTCATTGGAAAAGACCCTGATGCTGGGAAAGATTGAAGGAAAGAAAAGAAGGGGATGACAGAGGATGAGATGATTGGATGGCATCACTGACTCAATGGACATGAGTTTGAGCAAGTTCCAGGTGATGGTGAAGGACAGAACAGCCTGGTGTGCTGCAGTCCATGGGGTCACAAAGAGTTGGGCATGACTGAGCAACTGGACAACAACATGGACTTAGCCCACCAGGCTCCTCTGTCCATGGGATTCTCCAAGCAGGGATTCTGGAGTGGGTTGCCGTTTCCTCCTCTAGCAGATCTTCCCAATCCAGGGATCGAACCCATGTCTCTTATGTCTCCTGCATGGGTAGGCGAGTTCTTTACCACTAACACCACCAGGAAGCCATTCAGTGTGTATAACCTATCAAATTGCTTTTTACAAAGCAATCCACAAATTGTGGGTAAGGGACTAGGCTTGGCTTAAATAAGAAAGGAACATGTGAAAGGATATTGGCCAGTTCACAAAATTTGTGGGAGGACAGCAAGGTGGAGCCTGAAGCCAAGCAACCAGGAATGCCCACTCACACTATATGTGAGACTTTGGAGGGGGAGATCCTATAGTGGAGACCCTACTGCCACCATTTCCCAGGCAAATGGTGCTCAGGGCTGCACACTTAGAGCTCCTCCAATGCCGTGCTGAAGGACCCAGATACCTCCACCCCACACTTGATGCAAAATTGCCTTCCCCACAACATTCTCCTCCTCTATCACCCTCACAGTCAACTTTCCATCTTCAAGGGGACAGAGCAATAGAGTGATCTTTAAGAGACAATCAAATTTTGGGTTGCCAAAATGAGCCATGAAAATGTAATGGTATATGTTAACATGCATCATTAAATAGAAAAATAGATCTCATTCACAGTAGCAACCAAAGCTGTGAAATTCATAGGAACAAACCACGAGATTTAATTAGATCTTGGCTCTGGTATCCAGGTCCCCTATGGAGGCCGGGGGGATAGAGTCATTGACTGCAGATTTCGTCCTCCTTCGTTATTGTGCCAGGAAAGAGGAAATGTAATTTCACTTTAGCACCTCTCATAGGCACTAAAATTTATTGACAGAATCATAATTAAAGTGACAGGTGTGCTCCTGAATTAAGTGCTCACTTTTATGAAGGGTATACTGCAACACGGGGCTTATTTGACTGTCTACTCATGCTAAGCTACCCTCCACTAACCTCTACCCCATTTAAAAATACGTACAGAAGGTAAGGAGGAGAGAGAACTGGCCTGTGGCTCTTCCAGTGTCATCCAGTGTGACAGCATGAATAAAATCTGTTTTAAGAAGCATTTTTGATGATTTCCTATCATAATGTTACATTTACATTGGTCATATTTTCTGAGCCATAACTCAGATGCACGCTTTGAATAGAAAAATTTGCAGAATTTTCTCTTGGGTTTCATGGGTCCTCCCCTCCCATGGTCCTGAGCTCAGTAATGTGGTAAGGATTATTTGTAATAAATGTATTTTGCTGTGATATACATAGCTTTGAGTCATGTTCGCTTAAAAAAAAAAAGTCTGCTCCACATTGGGTGTGGAACTTGGGCAAGTCATTTGGAATCTTCTAGTCTCTTGGAAACCAAGAAAATTACACATACCTGGCAAAAAATGAGTTGAGTGAGGTAACATGTATGAGAACATTTTAGGGAAGAATGAACTAGCCTGTCAAAATGCTAATGATCTCTCCTTGGGTTGAGCTCCTAGGGGTCTGGAGAATGATCTTATTATTATTGTATTTGGTGGTCTCCCCACTGCCTGGACCCGTGCCTGGTACAGAGACATAGCTGAATAGTTGCCGCCACAGAAGCAGCAGCAGTCATTTATCAAACACTTATTTTTGTATGTGACACGGAAGTTGATATAGGCACTCTAACTTTAAACCTCAAAAATTCTGTTATATATTATTATAATCTGCATTTTATAGACAGAAAAATGGTGATTTAGTTATTAAGTCAAAATTCTAAACACCCATAGGATCTCTCCCTTCAATCTTCTCCAAAGAGCATTTTTCTTTCTACTGATGCCTAAAGCAATATAATTAGAGATTGCTTTGTTTGACATGAAGTTTGTTGCCTCTTAGGGGCTTCCCTGGTGGCTCAGATGGTAAACAATCTGCCTGTAATGCAGGAGACCCTGGTTCGATTCTCAGGCTGGGAAAATTTCCTGGAAAAGGGAATGGCTACCCACTCCAGTATTCTTGCCTGAAGAATCCCATGGACAGAGGACCCTGGTGGGACACAGTCCACGGGGTCATCGCAAAGAGTCTGACAGGACTGAGCAACTAACACTCTCACTTGGTTGCCTCTAAAAATGCAAACATTTTGGGGCTGCGCCTCCTCAAGGGGAGTCAGCTTCTCAGGTCTTCTGGGACCAGGTTTGATAAGCAGGATGGAGATAATGAGAGGAATTGGTGGGGGTTGATGGGTAAAGAAATGGATTGTCCTCAGAACCCCTTAATCAAATATCCAGGCCCACTAACAGAAACAAGATGGGGGAGTGGGAAGATGGCTAGAAAGCAGACTGAGGGACTTTCCTGGTGGGCCAGCGGGTAAGACTCCACACTCTCAATGAAGGGACCTGGGTTCTATCCTGGGTGAGGGAATTGGATCACCATGCAGCAACACACAGTTCACATGCCGAGACTAAAGATCCCACCTGTAGTAACTAAGACCCAGTGCAGCCAAATAAATACATCAAAATATCTTTTAAAATCGCAAATGGCTTCTTTTTCAAAAAAGAAAAGAAAAAAAAAAAAAAAAAACAGACTGAGCTGCGCAGAGGCCAGACGTTGAGATGCCATGTGGAACACAGATAAGAAGCTGAAGGCATGAGGCTAGAGAAACACAGAGCTGCAGTGCTAGCATATAAACATAATGCATGCACACAACTGCACAACTGTCTGGGAGGCACAGGCCCAGTAGAGCAGCCCATCCATCAGTCTGCGGTCCAGGGGCCTCATTCTTTCCATTTGTTAGGGACCTATACCCTTTTTTCCTCCTCCCAGCAAAGTACTTTCCTCTCCTCCCATTCCTACTGCCCCTCTATCACCGGTCATGTAATCAGTCTGAAAATAGCTTTGAGGTGGTAGGCCAAGTCCTCCGTATTATTATAGTTTTATTTACTCATACACTCAGCCACCTACAGGCCGCTGATCTGCCTAATGAGGGAAGCACAGTTAAAACAAGTTCCTGCATGAATAACAGTGAAAAGCAGGCTCATCTTGCTCAACACATTACTCACCAGCCCAGTTAGATAGGAGGAGGCCCTCTCTGGCACAGTGTTCCCATGAAAAGGCCTCAATTTCCTATCAAGTTTACACCTTCAAATCCAAAGACACCACTATTTGGTCTGTAAGAAGGGAATGTTTACCACATACTTTAAAATGAGAAGACTACATCCTGGATATGAATAAAATAAGAAAAATTGAAATTAGGAAAGCAAGGAGATTGTCCATTTGCTTGCTCTTTCTTTATATGACTGTGCCGGGTCTCCATTGCTGCACGCAGGCTTTCTCTAGTCGTGGTGACTTGTGTAGTGTGAGTTTCTCATTGCGGTGGCTGCTTTGTCGTGTAGCCCAGGCTCTAGAGGACTCGGGCTTCAGTAGTAGTGGCACTCAGGCTTAGTTGCTCTATAGCATGTGGGATCTTCCCAGACTGGGTATCGAACCCGTGTCCCCTGCATTGCCAGGCAGGTTCTTAAGCACTGGACGACCAGGGAAGACCTGCTTACTATTTCTGTCACTGAATTTTTAGCATCTCTTCTCTGTTTTGCAAGTTCTGCAATTGTTTTACTATTTTTGTTTTCCTACCTATGCTGTCAGGTCATTTTCACATCGCACCTGGTCCAGCTAGGTCCAATTGTTGATTAGAATATACATATTTTACTAACTTTTTAGTACTCCCTTTCTGAAATGTGGAGCTTTCCAGGGGCCTTTGGGCTCTCACTCCAGGGACAATCTGGAGTCTCTCTGAGTCTCTCTTCCCACCGTCTCTTCCTGTAGCCCTACTGGCCTTCCTCCTCCAGAGTCTAGAGCCTAAGTGTAGGTGAGAAAGTGATTTAACTTTGATTTTAGTGCTTACTTTGCCAGTTGAATAATTTCACGGTGCTCAAAAGCAGTTCTGTCCAATATTTAGAAGCCATTACATCACTCTTCTAGGGCTTCCCTTGTGGCTCAGCTGGTAAAGAATCCGCCTGCAATGCACGAGACCTGGGTTCAGTCCCTGGGTTGAGAAGATCCCCTGGAGAAGGGAACTGCTATCCACTCCAGTATTCTGGCCTGGAGAATTCCATGGACAGTATAGTCCATGGGGTCGCAAAGAATTGGACATGACTGAGCAACTTTCACTTTCACATCACTCTTCTAGAAGAAATAATCTGAATAAGTTAATTAGCAACAGTTGTTGCTAAACTGAGTGTGGGTACAAATATGCTCTCTGGAAGGCAGTTCAGGTGCCCTAGAGAAGGAAGGATGGTGGGGCTATGGGAAAGAAATGACTGGGAAACGAAGTCAGAATCCCAGGCTGTCTATGAGAGTCGAAGGTAAGAGAGCCTGACGATCCTGCAAAATTTCATATCTCAGAAAGATCTGAGGAGTATTAAATACTCAGCACCAAAGAATTGATCCTTTCGAACCGTGGTGCTGGAGAAGACTCTTGAGAGTCCCTTGGACAGCAAGGAGATCAAACTCAATCCTAAAGGAAATCAACCCTGAATATTCATTGGAAGGATTGAGGCTGAAGCTCCAATACTTTGGTCACCTGATGCAAAGTGCCAACACGTTGGAAAAGACCCTGATACTAGGAAAGATTAAGGGCAAGAGGAAAAGGGGGCGGCAGAAGACAAAGTGGTTAGATAGCATCACCAACTCAATAGACAGGAATTTGAGCAAACTCCAGGAGATAAAAAAGCACAGGGACGCCTGGCATGCTGCAGTCCATGGGGTCGCAGAGAGTCAAACACAATTTAATGACTGAATAACAAAAACAGCAAGCTAAATACCTGTATTCTAATTAGCTGCTGAGAACATGGCTGGAAAAGGTGGGACAGATGGAAACGGCCTGGGGCAACCCTCTGTGGGAGAAGATAAATAATAAAATATTCTTTTAAAAAATAAATATTTATGGACTTTAAAGTAAAAGACTTTAAAAGTAAAGATGTTAAAAGTCAAATGACAGCAGTAAGAAAAAAATTGTAAGTATAAATTGGATAGTGAATTTAGCCAAAGTATGTGGGGTTTCTCAGAGAGGCTCTTTGTATGAAAAAGTGAAGTGCCAAGACAGCATTTCAACAAGTGTAGTGTATTGTAGGGAGAAGGCAATGGCACCCCACTCCAGTACTCTTGCCTGGAAAATCCCACGGATGGAGGAGCCTGGTAGGCTGCAGTCCATGGGGTCGCTAAGAGTCGGACACGACTGAGCAACTTCACTTTCACTTTTCACTTTCATGCATTGGAGAAGGAAATGGCAACCCACTCCAGCGTTCTTGCCTGGAGAATCCCAGGGACGGCGGGGCCTGGTGGGCTGCTGTCTATGGGGTCTCACAGAGTCGGACACGACTGAAGCGACTAGCAGCAGCAGCAGCAGCAGTGTATTGTAATTGTCCATATTTAACAAATGCAAACCTACATGAATACCTGCACAAACTTCTTGGTATGTTTATAAATACTAACCAGTAAAAAAGTAAAAAGTAAAGAAAAAAAATGGCAGTAAACACATAATATTTAGAAATGTAAAGTATCAAGTTAAGCAGCTGAAAGAGTTCATTGTGATTTCTTTGAAAATAAAGCAGCTGGGAAAAAAATACAGTTTATAAGAACACTATAGAGGTCAAACAAAACACATTAACAGAAGCATTTCTCTTAAGGTCTATTATTTGTGACTTTGCCATCTTGAGACCTTCACATGAGGACTTCTACCGAGAACTGTAGGTGCTGTTCTACATGAGCGAGCAGGAGAAGCGGAACTCTGAGCTCACAGGACTCCAGGCCCTATCCCTTCATCAACCAGAGCAACAACCTTTTCATCTAGTTTACCTTGTGGACTACCATGTAAGATGATATTTGAAGAGTCTTATATTATCATAACAAATTAATGTTTGAAAATTACTAGCCCAGAAATGTGGCACTGGAGAACACTTGCAAAGCAAATATACAAGCCCATAAACCACCCAGCTTTTATTGCTGCTTTCTGGAGGGTAGCTTTAGGTTGACTGGGGATATCAGTGAGGAGAAAACACCGTCAGCTTCAGCACATGGGCAGTAATAGTCACAGAATGTGGGGCTCTGGTGAAACAATATACTGGCCCTCAGAATGATCACCCAACATGTTTGGAACTCCGGCTTCCGCAATACAAGAGCACAATCATCTCAGGTCCTGGAATGAACATTTGAAAAATGAAGGACCTATACACAAAAAAAGATCAAGTATCCACTGAATCCAGGTAGAAAAACTCATAAACGTGAGGGAAATTGTGGGGGAAAAGGATGATCTTTGAAATTCCATATCCAAGGGCACTGAGATATATTTCTATTCAAGGTTTAAAATTTTTTTAATATAGTCAAAAGTATAAAAGGCCAATATATACATGGAAATTAAACCAGGAATGAATTGAAAGAGCACATTTCAAACTTTAGGGAGGGGATTTGAAGTTTCCTGAAATAGTCCCAATTTCATGTAGTTTACTCTTTTTTAATATGATTTGACTTTTATGAAACTTTTTAATATAAAATACACTCACAAGTTTAGGGCAAAATACTTTTATCAGGCTAAAGGTTTGGGATTTGGGGAAAATGTGGTTCTTTGATTTGCTTCTTCTAAGGACCATAGTAGCCAGAACCCAAATCAACAGGAAGGCATTTTAATGGCCTCTGTATGTTATAAATGTTGATCCTTTTACTACTAATGAGATGGGTAGGCTGACACTAACAGTTTGAGTTGGAAAGTAAAGTGAAACAGCAAGGAAAACTGCTAAGAAAGAACGGTCTATACAAAAGAAGGGTTTATGTGAAGGTGGTCAAAATGTACAAACTTCCAGTTTTATAGGATACATATGTATATGCATATATATAATATAAGTTCTGGGGGTGTAATATACAGCATGGTGACTATAGTTAACAACACTCTGTAGTATATTTGAAAGTTGCTAAGAGAGTAGAGGAACTAGAGAGCCTCTTGATGAAAGTGAAAGAGGAGAGTGAAAAAGTTGGCCTAAAACTCAACATTCAGAAAACTAAGATCATGGCATCCGGTCCCATCACTTCATGGGAAATAGATGGGGAAACAGTGGAAACAGTGTCAGACTTTATTTTTGGGGGCTCCAAAATCACTGCAGATGGTGACTGCAGCTATGAAATTAAAAGACCCTTACTCCTTGGAAGGAAAGTTATGACCAACCTAGACAGAATATTAAAAAGCAGAGACATTACTTTGCCAACAAAGGTCCGTCTAGTCAAGGCTATGGTTTTTCCTGTGGTCATGTATGGATGTGAGAGTTGGACTGTGAAGAAAGCGGAATGCTGAAGAATTGATGCTTTTCAATTGTGGTGTTGGAGAAGACTCTTGAGAGTCCCTTGGATTGCAAGGAGGTCCAACCAGTCCATTCTAAAGGAGATCAGTCCCGGGTGTTCATTGGAAGGATTGATGCTAAAGCTGAAACTCCAATACTTTGGCCACCTCATGCGAAGAGTTGACTCATTGGAAAAGACCCTGATGCCGGGAGGGATTGGGGGCAGGAGGAGATGGGGACGACAGAGGATGAGATGGCTGGATGGCATCACTGACTCGATGGACATGAGTTTAAGTAAACTCCGGTAGCTGGTGATGGACAGGGAGACCTGACGTGCTACGATTCATGGGGTCACAAAGAGTTGGACGTGACCAAGTGCCAGAACTGAACTGAACTGAACTAAAGAGAGTAGATCTTAAAAGTTCTCATCACAAGAAAACATTATTATTATCTGAGGTGAATTATGTTAACCAAACTCATTGTGGTAATCATTTTGTAAAAAATATAAATATCAAATCATTATGTTATACACTTGAAACATACAATGTTATACATTAATTATATCTCAGTAGAACTGAATTTTTTCAAAAGATAAAATACATACTCATCATTCATCAAATATATGTTGCTGCTATACAATTTTTGACAGAATTTTAAAAAATTATTTTAGTTTGAATTATTTTCAGAACAAAATATTGGGAGAAAGATATATGAAATATCTGGGACAAAGAATAACAAAACACAGTTCTGTTTTGTTTCACAACAGTTCTGTTGTGGAAATGCAGAAAGTCCAAGCTCTTGCCTCTAAAAATCTCCTCTTTGAGATAAATGTTGTGGTAACCTCAGATTCTTTACATGAACTGTGAATCTGCACCAGAACCCTGAAATCTTAAGAAGCATCACAAATTAGGCCAGTTAAAGGTCTTGTTATTGTGAGAACTGATTATTACTTTTTAAGGAAGTACATAGAATCATGTTTCTGTGATAAGTGTAGTTTTTTAAAACCTTAGTCCTGAAAGTCTATTTGGATTCCTAATGCCTAAAGAACATAATTTTTCAATAGTAAAAACTACAGTGCTATAAACTCTATTAAAATTTTAAAATGCTATTAAATGGTTAAAGAAGAAATAACATGATTATTTCAATAAATAATTTAACCAAATCTTACAAATATTCTAAATCAAAACCTTAAGAATAGGATTTTGTATATCTAATCTTCCTTATCATATTTAAGAAATCTCTGTGTCAAACCAACAACTGACATTATGATTAATGGTGAAACTCTGTAAGCGTTCCTAATTGTGCAAAAGTGATTTACTATAATTACTATTACTTTATTGTATTCTATAACTAAGAACAGTTAGACATGAGAAATAATGGGAAAGATAAAAATATATCAAGAACCTACTATGTGTCAAGTATTCCATTAAGATGTTTTTATGATTATTCATTTAATCTTCACAATTTTATAAGATAGGTGCTATTGCAACACCAAATTGCTGTTGAAAAAAGGAAACTGAGGCTAAGAAAATTTAACTCAGAGATGTAGTAACATATCCAAGGATGGCAAATTGAAATTATAATGGAGTAATCACAGTTCAGGCACACAAAAATGGAGTAGGGTGGCTACTGAGGATCTGGTCTGAGGCGAGTCCCTGCACACTGAGAACTTGAACTTTCTTTGAACTGTACCAGACCCAAGGACACCACCAGGCATATTCAGAACAACACCTGCCAGCTGCAACTTTATGGTCTCAAGGTCTCCCCTTGTAACTATGCAACCATTGCAAACCCCGACCAGTCCTTGCTTAGCAGGCACCGTCACTGCTTGCCAGCTCCAATTATAATTCTTGACAAACAACTTACGTAACTGACTGGCCTTGCAGCTTTTTGCCTTTATAAGTTTCCTCCATTATGGAGGCTGGCGGAACACAATTCAAGTGCTCATCGAATCTGTGTCTCCCAAGCTGCAGTCCTAACAAACCCTGAATAAACACTTTTCTACTTTAATCAGGTCTCCTTTTATGAAATTTCGATTAACACCAATAATAGTAGATCTGGGATTCAAACCCAGGCACTCTGACTTCAGCTCGAAATTATGCACTCTTAATTTTAAGTGACAAACGTGTATTGGATGTCTACCATGTATCAGACTTACAGGCACTAGAGATATAGCAGCACATAAGAGACAAAAACCTCTGCCCTCGTGGAGCTTACAATATAGAAATAAAACCAGTAAAGATTGATTTTGGAAAGGCAAAATTATGATTTGATGTGAATAACTATATACATAGAAAACCACAAATTTCAAATGCAAATTATGAGAAACAAGAACTCTCAGCCATTGAATAATTTCTAATTAATATACAAATCATTTTTTTCTATCTTCAAGCAATAATAAACTGGAAAATTATAGAATACTTATTTTTATTTAGGATAGCAAAAATGATCAAATATTCATGTAAAAATTTCCAAGAAGATGCAGAGGGCTTACATACTTAAAAAACTTAAAACTAATGAGGTTCATAAAAGAAAGTAAATAAATGAAAATTTTCTCTAAATTTCATGTTAATTTTTTCTAAATGTAGATTGAAGCATAATTTAGTACCAATAAAAATACTAATAGTGAACTTTTTGTTACATGTCAAGAGTATATAAAACCTCACCTGAAAATGCACAAATTGCAGAGGCATTCTGAAAAACAAGAGAGATGAGAGAGTGTTAGCTCTACCACATTGCACATATATCATAAAGCTATATAGTAAACCACTGCAGAACTGGTAAAGGAATAATAAAGAGAAGATCACTGAAGCACAATCAAAAGTTGAGAAAAAACCTACAAAAGAAAATTTAATGTTTGATAAAGGTGACAATTCACATGAATAGAAAAAAATAGATTAATCAAAAATCTTATTGGGACAACTAAAAATTTGTTACATAATGGATTACCCTAAAATTCATGGCTAAAACAAGACCACTGATTATATCTTGTGATTTTGGGGGCAGGAATTTGGGTAGGATCTGGCTAGGTGATTATTTTGCTCTACATGGCGGTGACTGTCACTTAGTGATATTCAGCTATAGCTGAGTTAGTCTAGAATGTCCAACAGAGCGTCACTCATATGCCTGGAACTTTGGCAGAAACAGCTAGATGCCTGGGTTCTTCTTGGTTCCTCTCTCTCTCTCCAGCTAGCCCCAGAGCCCCTCCATACAACTTCTCCCACAGGCATGGCAATATTCTCTGACATGGCAACTTAGAGCTCCAAGAAACTAAGGTGGAAGTTATCACTGCTGTCAAATATTAAGCCGAGAACTGGCAAGCATTACCTCTGCTGTTCTCAGCTGGCCATGGCAATCACTAAGACAGATCAGATTCATGGAGAGGGGAAGTAGAATCCACCTCTCATTGGGAATGCAGTCCACAAATTTATGAATTTATCAATGTCTTTAATTTTCTACTCTAGGTAGCTGAAAGCAACAACAACAACAAAAATCTGTATAGGGAATGACAGAAGATGAGATGGTTGGATGGCATCACCGACTCGATGGACATGAGTTTGAGCAAGCTCTGGGAGTTGGTGATGGACAGGGAAGCCTGGTATGCTGCAGTCCATCAGGTCACAAAGAGTCAGACACAACTGAGTGACTGAGCTGAACTGACTGAACCTTCACTCCTTACATCAAAATAAATTCAGAGAAATCAAAGATTTAACTGTAAAAAAGTAAACCAATTATTAAAAGAAAATGGATGAAAATTTAATAGTAATTTATTGGAAAGGGTCTTTTATAGCACTAAATGATACCAAAACGTTTGCTAAATTTGACTTTTTATACAATTCTTAAATTTCTGGACAAGAAAGAAAGAAAACCACCAGAAAATTCAAAAGACAAAAGATGGATTTTTGCTTCTGTCTGTGAAGGAGCAGATGGTACTTCACTATTACTACTAAAATAAACAATTGTCTTCAGACACTGGACAATAGGCAGTTTAGAACTGGAATTCCTGGGAGAAGGAAAGCAAATTAAATGAGCTCTACAATTCTCCCAGCTTCATACTTTGGCACCCTTTCAGGACTGTGGAAAAGAGTGAGGTCGCCCAGATAGCTAGGTCTTTATTGTTGAAGAGACAGAGACTGGAATTTAAGGAATTTGTAGGACAGAGTACATAGATGAAAAATTACCTATAGAACTAGATCTCCATAAATCTTCAGAGATGTCCCTTGAGTCTTTGACTGAACCCTAAGTTATGCATATGCAGGGTAAGATTCCACAGGAAGGGCAAAACCCAAATGCTGCTAGAGCTGCCAGATTTAACAAATATAAACATAGGATGCACAGTTATATTTTAATTTTAGGTGAACAGCAAATAAGTGTTGAGTATCAACGTGTACTTACTATATTTTATCTGGCAACTCTAATTACTGGAGAATAAACTGCTTCCCAGATGGTGTAGCGGTAAAGAACCCACCTGCCAATGCAGGAGATGCAAGAGACTCAGGCTCGATCTCTGGATCAGGAAGATCCCCTGGAGCAGGAAGTGGCCACCTGCTCCAGTATTCTTGCCTGAAAACTCCATGGACAGAGAAGGCTGGGGGGCTCTAGTCCATGGGGTTGCAAAGAGTCAGACACAACTGAGCAACTCTACACGCACACACATGCAAACTGAACAATTACCAGAGCTTGCACTTGGCTGGGAAATGTTCAAGTTCCAATTAACTAGGATGGAGAGGCAGAGTGGACACTGGGAGAATTCAGTCAAGACTTCAAAATATCTACTTTTTAAGGACTAAACTAGACTTAGAGTATAGGTCAACCCAGATCCATGCTGACAAAGCTTACAGAGACTAGATGAGATTATCAGGGTAGTAAATGTAAATAGAAAAGAGAAGCACTCCAAAGACTGAACCCTGTCAATAGCAAATGTTGAGAAGTCTGGGAGACTTCCCTAGTGGTTCAGTGGCTAAGACTCCATGCTCCCAGTGCAGGAGGTCTGGGATCCATCACTGGTCAGGGAACTAGTTCCCACATACCAGAACTAAGACCTGATGAGCCAAATAAGCAAGTAAATACATATTTTTTTTAAAGTCTGGGGAGAGAAAAAGATGCAATCGGGGAGGGGGGGTGGGGGTGGAGGTGAAATAAAGAAGTCACCAGTGAGGTGTGAAGAAAGCAAGAGTATGTAGTGTCCTGGAGGTTAAGGGAAGAATATATGTTAGGGAGAAAAATGAGAGGATGGCAAATGCTCCTGGGATCAACCACTGCATTTAACCAAGTAAAAGTCGCTGGAGAAGTTGATAAGAGCAGTTAGAATGGAATTACGGGGGTAAAAGCCTGAGCGCAGTGGGTTATTCAGGACAGAAGGTGAGGAGAAGAATTAGAGAGAGCAGGAAGAGACAATTCTTCTGAAGAATTTTGCTGTTAAAAGTAACAAGGAGAAATGGAACAGTACCTGTAGGAGGGACTGGAATCAACAGACTTTTTGTTTTCAGTGAGAGAAACAATATAATGTTTAGCAGCTATGGCAATAACCCTGAGAGGAAGAAAAATACAATGCTGCAGAAGGAGAAGCAATTTACTGGAAAAAAATTTATCAAAGTAAAATCTTTGCATGCATATGAAAGGGATTGGAGGTGCTGGCCTTAGCTAGGTGCGTGAATAGCTCATCTCTGGGAAGAGGCAGAAAGGCAGTGTACATGGTACAGATGCTACTACAGGGCGAAGTGTAGCAAAGGCCTAAAGACAGACTCTTCTGAGTACCTCAGTTTTCTTAAGGCAGTAGGCTGGAAGGTTATATCTGAGGGCAAAGATGGAGGAGGGAGTTTGCGAAGAGTTTGTGGGGACTTCTCTGGCGGTCCAGTGGCTAAGGCTCCACACTCAAACTGCAGGGGGCCCAGTTTCGACCCCCTGGTCGAACTGCATGCCGCATGCCGCAACTTAAGATTCTGCATACCACATGAAGATCAGAGATCCCACGTGCCACATCTGTGACCCAGCACAGCCAAATAAATAGATAAATACTAAACAGAACAATGAGAATGTCCTTGTGCTCAAGTAGCACACCATCTACCTGAAGACAGAGGACAGACAACAAACGCGTAAACTAAAAAATGTCTCTCATATGGTTTTTAGTGCTCGGGGAGCAGGCAGCAGTGCAAAGAGACAAAGAGTGAAAGCAATTATTGTTTATGACAGCAGGCTTCTCTGATGAGGTGACATTTGAGCAGAAACCTGAAACAAAGGAAGCAGAAAGCCGCGCATTAAAAAAAAAGAAAAAAAGAGTTCGAGGAGAAGGTGGAAAAGAGTTGTTTCGGAAAGCTGAATGGTAAATGGACCAGGTAATACAGTGATATTGCCAGGCAGCATTAGACCCATTTGATGTTGGCAGTTATGAATTTAAAATGGGGCTAATCAAAAGGTAGTATGGCTTCCTTCAGCTGCATATTATAGAGAGTAGGCGGAGAGTTAGATTTAGTCAGGGTTGTGTTTCTCCATGTTAATATGAGAGACAGGCATTTCTCTACGTGCACAGAAATGATGATGGGGTCATCATAGACTTTAAGATAGAAATGAAGGATGTGAAAGAAGGGTGAGGGAAAATGACACGGGATCAACGCACCAGAAGCCCTGATCAGGTCTAAAGATGGTTACAGTTGAACTTTAAAAGGCAGGAATTGGAAAGATAAAAGGTGGGGATGTGAAACTGAGATAACAAAGGAGTGGCAGTTGCTGGTAATGACGAGGTTTACAATAGGACTGTGGGAGGTAGGATGGAGGAAAAAAATCACTAGAGAATAAGAATTCAAAGAAACAGATGTATCAAGCTATTGGAAAACTCATATTTGAAATGACCAAGAATTTGGACAGGAGAAGTGTTGGAGGGAATGACTCTGACCCATAAAATGAAGGCTTTTGGTTTGATCGATTTTTTTTGATCAATTAGGATGATAATAGAAGTACTACAGGCTGAGACACTTGATGCATTGGTAAAGAACTCAACAAAGCATGCTAACAAAATGGTCTCAAGTCTACCTGGTCCTCAGAGAGCTTCAGGTTTATGCTTCAGTGAGAAGTAAGGGTTAATTTATCTGGCCTCCCCCTGGCAGGCCTCCCAGAGCAAGAGTTGTCTTCCTGCAGGGCGGGACCATTTGGCAAATACCCTGAGAGAATACTGAGGTGGTGGAATAGGACAGGAGGCCAAGGTTCCACACACAGATATCTGAAACTGCAAGGCTTGTACCTGAGCTGCTGTTCATGCCAAAGGCTGCCCCAGCCACAAATTCTGAGACTGGAGAACACAAGGCTTGGACATAAGGCCCTCATCATATCGAAGGTGATGCAGGCACTTCCTTAAGCAGGCAGCTTATCAGCCCAAAGTGTAGATGGCTGTCCTGTTGATGGCTTTGCTTTGTCCCAGAGAGCAACTGGCAAGTGAGGAACTGTACATCTGCTCGCTTCCTGGTTCTGCTAATTTCTCTGAATAAATGCTGGCACAGGTCTAGTGTGTGTGATATCAGGTCATTCAACCCATGTGTGCTCTATCAGCAAACATTACCTAACTCCCCTCTTTTCTTCTTCTTTGCCTCATATTTTAAAAACAAAAAGGAAAAAAAAGATGTCTTTTCCCCTAACCATACATCCAGTATCACGTCTTATAATGACTTGTTTTGAAAGGGTTTGAGGAACTGGCCTGGGAAGTCCAGTAGTAGAAGGAAACCCAAAGCATTAAAGCATTTTTCGACATCAGCAATAGGTTGCTAAGGCAGAAATTGCAAGTATAAATTTCCCTATGCATTCATCGTACCCCAGAGTACTCCAGAGGTGTCAAGGCCCTCTTTTCTGCTGATTCACTCCTTGAGGTTTTTGCACAGCACTCCAGAAAACCCCTGCAGTTAGTTAGAGTTAGCACCAAACATCCTCATACATGCCTGCTGTGATAAAGAAGGCATTGATCATCATACTCAAAGGGGAAGAGTCCTGGGCATCTAAGACTGGCTGGGAGCCAGTGCAACACATCTCAAAATTTTATTTAAAACAATAGCTGCAGCAAAACAGTTTTTGAAGATCTATTCACTTCCTCAATAAAAGCATAGCCCAATAGGATCTATGGAGAAGGAAATGGCAACCCACTCCAGTGTTCTTGCCTGGAGAATCCCAGGGACGGGGGAGCCTGGTGGCCTGCCGTCTGTGGGGTCGCACAGAGTCGGACATGACTGAAGCGACTTAGCTAGCTAGCTAATAGGGTCTAATGGCCTTATTGCTTTTACCTCATTGCCACCATTTACATATTTGCAGTCCTGGCTCAGTTACTTGTGATATTTAAAGCTGAATACAATTGAAGCCACATTTTTTAAATACTTAATTCTACCATGAATCTGAGCTATTGTGAGATGCTGAAAAAAAGGAGATACTATTGTAGTACAGCAATGTGGATTTTAAAGTCAAACAGACCGAATTTGTTCAGATTACCATCTCTTTGACCTTAAATAAATTTCCTAATATTCTCAACATTCAGTTTCTCTTCTACAGAATGGAGGTAATAATACCAACAATCTTAAGGGTAATTTTGATCTACCATGAAAACGTATCATTATATGTAAAGAATCTAGATGCCAGAGCAGAATTAATGTCCAATTACTGGTAACTACTACGATAAATGTATAAGTAACACAGTCAACTCACTCCGGGTCACATGCAATTTTCCTGTGCAAGGGTAGACGTTTCTACTTACTACTGTTAGCCAAAAAAGAAAAAAAAAAAAAAATTCAGACAGCTGCTTCCATGTGGATTACTGATCATGTGAGTCACGGTTCTAAACCTTGGCTGCCCTGACCAAAATTCTGATAACTTTGCAAGATGTTCCAGAAATGGGTCACAGTATTTTTTTTCTCTCTTTTAGTGGGAAAATAGAAAGACGGGGTTTTAACGTGCGAGTGCTGCAATGTTTTAGCCTTTTCGTTTCTTATAAACTTGTTACCTTCTAAACAGAAGCAACTGGGTGATTGTAACCACAACTGCACGCTTGCGCACAAGGAGGCACCATTAAACTATAAGAATTGTGTCCCCAGCCAACTATTCCAGTCCTAAAACAAAGGAAAGGGCTCATCATCATGTTTTCCCCAAAGCCAAAACCCTCTAAAGCCACAGAGAAGATATCATCATTGCTGGAGAGGGTTTCCTGAGACAGGGAAAAGAGAGAAGTATCCTGGTTTCTCCCTTTTGCTCACCTCAATCTCCTACCAGCCCCTTCTGTTGGCTCTGTTCAGCAGAGTCATCTGGCAAGACAGCCTAAAACAACCTGCAGACTCAGGTCTTTGTGATGCCAGCATTCCTGGAGCAGGGGAAGGAATTGATCTGGGCACTAATAGGAAAACAACAGCCTTCTTTCAGTTCCTTGGAAAGGCCAAGCTCTTCCCAGTGTCAAGATATTTACATATTCTTTGACCTCTGCCTACAATTGCTGCTGCTGCTGCTGCTAAGTCGCTTCAGTCGTGTCTGACTCTGTGCGACCCCATAGACGGCAGCCCACCAAGCTCCGCCATCCCTGGGATTCTCCAGGCAAGAACACTGGAGAGGGTTGCCATTTCCTTCTCCAATGCATGAAAGTGAAAAGTGAAAGTGAAGGCGCTCAGTCGTGTCCGACTCTTAGCGACCCCATGGACTGCCTGCCTACAATTACTTCCCCACAATTCTACCTGGCCGACTGATTCTTCATGTCTCAGCTTAAACATTGTCTCCTTGAAGTGGTCTCCCTTGATTATCAATATAGAGTAGGTCCTCCTCTATTATTCTTTTTTAAAAAAATTTCTTTTTACAAACCTTCAGAATTATATATGTATATGTGTAATGATCTGTTTACTATCTACTTATCCAGGGACAAGACATATCTGTTTTGCTTCCTACTGCATTGCCATAATTTGGCACCATGCCTAGCATATAGTTGGGGCTTCTCAGGTGGCACTAGTGGTAAAGAACCTGCCTGCCAATGCAGAAGCTGCAGGTTCAATCCCTGGCTATGGAAGAGCCTCCCTGGAGGAGGAAATGACATCCACTTAAGTATTCTTACCTGGAAAATCCCACGGACAGAGGATCCTGATTACAGTCCATGGGGTCGAAAAGAGTTGGACATGATTGAGTGACTGAACAACTGAGCAACTGAGCACACAACTACACACACATAAACACACACTGGCATATAGTCAGTACTCAGTATGAAGCAGCCATTATTCGGTTTGGTTCAGTTCAGTTCAGTCGCTCAGTCGTGTCCGACTCTTTGCGACCCCATGAATCACAGCACTCCAGGCCTCCCTGTCCATCACCAACTCCCAGAGTTCACTCAGACTCATGTCCTTCAAGTCAGTGATGCCATCCAGCCATCTCATCCTCTGTCGTCCCCTTTTCCTCCTGCCCCCAATCCTGCCCAGCATCAGAGTCTTTTCCAATGAGTCAACTCTTCGCATGAGGTGGCCAAAGTACTGGAGTTTCGGCTCTAGCATCAGTCCTTCCAAAGAAATCCCAGGGCTGATCTCCTTCAGAATGGACTGGTTGGATCTCCTTGCAGTCCAAGGGACTCTCAAGAGTCTTCTCCAACACCACAGTTCAAAAGCATCAATTCTTCGGCGCTCAGCCTTCTTCACAGTCCAACTCTCACATCCATACATGACCACAGGAAAAACCATAGCCTTGACTAGACGAACCTTTGTTGGCAAAGTAATGTCTCTGCTTTTGAATATGCTATCTAGGTTGGTCATAACTTTTCTTCCAAGGAGTAAACGTCTTTTAATTTCATGGCTGCAGTCACCATCTGCAGTGATTTTGGAGCCCAGAAAAGTAAAGTCTGACACTGTTTCCACTGTTTCCCCATCTATTTCCCATGAAGTGATGGGACAAGATGCCATGATCTTTGTTTTCTTTACTACCTATTACTTTTAAGGATAGTTGAATAATCAAACGAAGATGTCAACCCTTTCTGAAGTGTAGGTCAGTTTCTTTCTGGTGCCACATTCTATTTTTTCTTCCTAATATTTAGTTAACCCAAGTTGTAAGTTCCAGTTCCATGAATACTTTTTAAACATTGTCTAGAACACAAAGATGTAGAAATTTTGTGTTCTCAGTTCAGTTCAGTTCAGTTCAGTTGCTCAGTCACAAAGAGTCGGACACAACTGAGCGACTGAACTGAACTGAGAACACAGCATTTCTACATCATGAGGGCTTAAAGGCAGTTAGAGAAAGTGGATACATTCCTTGAACTGTCAAAACAAAAACTCTGTCGGCAAACTTGGACTAAACAAATTCTTTTCATCAAATGATCTGTAACTGAAAAGAGAAAAATGTGCGCAAGAGACCAATTTATCATCTGCAAAATCTGTTTATGTTTCACATATTCTGGTTTGGATTTTTTGATGCTTGTTCTTTAAACTATTGAACGATATATTTTCCATGACATTTCCCAGGGCATCTTCATTATTTTTCTTCTACAATTTATTTTTTCTTCAGTAGAATTCAGCTCTCTTTTCTTTCTTCATGTAGAGGACTGCAACATCTTTTGTAGATAAATCTGGACTCCACATAAGGAAGGGCTGCTTTGTCTTTACAGACTCTATCTCTCAGATTCCCAAGCTTTCTTAAACCCAGGCCTCTGACCCCAAGTATTCCCTTGTTATCATATGCCGAAAAAAATTCCTGAAAGTTCAGGAAGGTCAACAGTCTGGCACTGGGGAGACTAAGGTGACTGCCTTGGTCTCTTGGAAACTCCACTTCCAGGTTCACTTTCGTCATCACTATGAGATTTAGTTTTCAAACATTTATTGAATGCCTATCGTGTATTATGTGACTCAGTGGTAAAGAGCCTACCTCCCAATGCAGGAGACATAAGAGATGCTGGTTAGATCCCTGGGAAGATACCCTGGAGAAGGAAATGGCAATGCCCTCCAATATTATTGCCTGGGAAAGCCCATGAACATAGGAGCCCGGCGGGCTACAATCCAGGGGGTGGCAGGAGTTGGACATAACTTAGTGACTTAAACAACTGTGTAATATGCACTGTGCTAGAGTTAGAGACTTAATTATGAATAAGCTGTGGTATCAGTTCTCAAGGCTCCCCAGGTAGCATTAGTGGTAAAGAATCAGCCTGCCAGTGCACAGGAGTTCACTGTGTAATATAGGGAGACAGTTCAGTTCAGTCAGTTCAGTTCAGTCGCTCAGTCGTGTCTGACTCTTTGCGACCCCATGAATTGCAGCATGCCAGGCCTCCCTGTCCATCACCAGCTCCCGGAGTTCACTCAGACTCACGTCCATTGAGTCAGTGATGCCATCCAGCCATCTCATCCTCTGTCGTCCCCTTCTCCTCTTGACCCCAATCCCTCCCAGCATCAGAGTCTTTTCCAATGAGTCAATTCTTTGCATGAGGTGGCCAAAGTACTGGAGTTTCAGCTTCAGCATCATTCCCTCCAAAGAAATCCCAGGGCTGATCTCCTTCAGAATGGACTGGTTGGATCTCCTTGCAGTCCAAGGGACTCTCAAGAGTCTTCTCCAACACCACAGTTCAAAAGCATCAATTCTTGGGTGCCCAGCTTTCTTCACAGTCCAACTCTCACATCCATACATGACCACTGGAAAAATCATAGCCTTGACTAGACGGACCTTTGTTGGCAAAGTAATGTCTCTGCTTTTGAATATGCTATCTAGGTTGGTCATAACTTTTCTTCCAAGGAGCAAGCGTCTTTTAATTTCATGGCTGCAATGATTTTGGAGCCCCCCAAAATAAAGTCTGACACTGTTTCCACTGTTTCCCCATCTATTTTCCATGAAGTGATGGGACCAGATGCCATGATCTTTGTTTTCTGAATGTTGAGCTTTAAGCCAACTTTTTCACTCTCCACTTTCACTTTCATCAAGAGGCTTTTTAGTTCCTCTTCACTTTCTGCCATAAGGGTGGTGTCATCTGCATATCTGAGGTTATTGAGATTTCTCCCGGCAGTCTTGTTTCTAGCTTGTGCTTCTTCCAGCCCAGCGTTTCTCATGATGTACTCTGCATAGAAGTTAAATAAGCAGGGTGACAATATACAGCCTTGACGTACTCCTTTTCCTATTTGGAACCAGTCTGTTGTTCCATGTTCAGTTCTAACTGTTGCTTTCTGACCTGCATAGGGAGATAGGCAGGTAACAAATATGTAAAATTTATGAATATTTATAAATATTTATAAACTTGTAATATTTATAATTATGTCAAATACTCTATGAAAAGCAAACACAAAGCACAGGTCCTAGAAACCTAGGAACCTAAAGAAAAGGTCCTAACCTAATCTTGGGGATGCTACAAGGAAAGTTTCCTGGAGGAAGTGATGTTTGAGCTGAAAGATAAGTAGGAGTTGCCTGGACAAAGATTAGAAGTGTTCCAGGAAAAGAAAAATAATATGTGTAAAAGTTCACAGTAATGTGTTCAGGGAGACTCTAAGTAATTTAGGGCCAGGGCAGGGAAGAGAGTGAGAGATAAGCTGAGAAGGTAAGCACAGGACCGGGTGTTGACAGCTGTTACACCAGGTGAGAACATATTCTTTTCCTTTTTTGAGAACCCATCCTTTAGGGGCAGGTCTTTCCGAACTGACTCTAGAGAGAAGAAATTGATGATAGTGGAAAGAAGCAGACTTCTGGAGCCAGGGAATTTAGGTTGGCAACTTTGTCCTGTCACCTGTTGGTGACTTCGGGCAAAATTACTCAGCCTGTCTAAACCCCTCAGGGGTTTCATCAATAAAACAAAGACAATTATATCTTCTCTAAAGGATTATTATCAAGGTTTAAAAAGATAATGTCTGTACTATCCAGTATATTGCATGGTATCTTGTTAAGCCTCAAGTATTTTGGAATAAACTGCTATAATCAAGATTATCCATACAAAGCCTTGAGTTACAAGGTTAAATGAACAGAGTAGACTCTGGTTTGTCTCTAGTTACCAAAGAGACAGTATCCTTGCCTGGACCTGTTTAGATTCTTTTGTTTGGTCTCTTTAGCTCTTTTATTTTAATGGCAACATATATCTCACAATTTGGTGTTAATGCACTGCTTAAATAAATGAGTTGTTTGGAAGTGAATTATGATGTCCTTAGACATTTTCATTTCCTTCATGGCACAGAATTTTTGAGTTAGAAGAGTCTGTGAGTGAAAGTAAGAATTGCTTAGTTGTGTCTGACTCCTTGTGACCCCATGGACTGTAGCCCATCATGATCCTCTGTCCATAGGCTTCTCCAGGCAAGACTACTGAAGTGGGTAGCCATTCCCTTCTCCAGGGGAATCCTGACCCAGCAATCAAACCCTAGTCTCCTGCATTGCAGGCAGATTCTTTACCATTTGAGCCACGAGGGAAATCATCTATAGAAGATAGGAATAGAAACATGGGCTAATAGCAAACAAACGAAATATCCACCAGCAGGGAAATGGATAAATAAACCACTTATCTCCATACTATGAAATACTATGCAGGAATGAGATAGCTCTCTAGGTACTCATATACCTAGGTCTTCAAGTGTGTGTATGTCTCAGTCGTGTCCAACTCTTTGTGACCCTTTGGACTATGGTCCACCAGGCTTCCCTGTCCATGGGATTTTCCAGGCAAGAATACTGGTGCAGGTTGCCATTTCCCCCTCCAAGTCATCTTCCTGACCCAGGGATCCAACCTGCATCTCCTGCATTGCAGGCAGATTCTTTACTGCTGAGCCATTGGGAAAACCAAAGCTCTCCAAGACCTATTGTTAAAGGAAAAAACAAGCTGCACAAAGATGGCATCATTTTTTATAGAAAAGTATACACATGAAAAAAAATATATATATAAGCACTATTATATGATTTCTAAGGTTAATGCGTAGTGTTTAAATGCATAGAAAAACTCTGGCAGGAGGTACACTGAAATGGTAAGAGTGGTTATATATGATGACATGAGCAGGGAAGAAGGCTGCTAGTCCAAGGAAACTTACTGTAAAGACTGAAAATAAAACTCCTTGTACATTATAAGTACTCCCATTTATTAGTTTTCTTTTCCCTATCCCAAGTCCAATGGCTTTTTCTGTCTTTCTTTAAAAAAAACTTTATAAAAAACAGATTAGGGTCGGAGAAGAAAGTGGCAACCCAGTCTAGTATTCTTGCCTAGAAAATCCCATGGACAGAGGAGCTTTGAGGGCTACAGTCCATGGGGTGGCAAAGAGTTGGACATGGTTGAATGACTGAACAACAGCAAAAAGTACCAAGTGTACAGTCCTAACTAGCTAGCTGATCATGTAGAAGTTGTGTCAAAGCCACAGAGAATCTGTGCGTTAGCTCTCCTTCAGTGAGTAACCTTTACTGTATCCCATGTATGTTTGTTAAAAAAAAAAAAAAAAATTGAAAACCTTTGAATAAAACAAACAAACAAAAAAACAGATGAGGGGGAGTCCCCTGGTGGTCCACTGGTTAGGACCGGATGCTTTCACTGCCTTGGGCCCCAGGTTCAGTCCCTGGTTGGGAAACTAAATTCCCACAGGCCAAGGGGTGAGGCAGCAGAACAACAAACAATAGCAAAACAAAAAGCTGTAACTGATTACAAAACCGAGGTATTTGAGTCACTTCTTTAAGGTCACATAGTCGGTTAATGTGAGAGCAAGGGCTGCATCCAGGTCTCTTGTATCACGATGTATCAGCCTTAACTCTACCCGGGAGTTGGATTCCATTGTGTAACATGGTTGTTTCCACTAGTGGTTCCAATGTTCAGATTCCATGTGGCAGGGTTTTCTGATAGTTTTGTAATGAGAGCATTATGTTCTGGGCTTGGCCAGCTGTTGGACCAGGAAAACCGAGGAAGGCCAGTCAGGGAGTGTTGAGCAGACCTGCAGAGTTATGTCTGGCATGATTTTGTTCTTTTGACTTTACTAGCTGTCAAGGAAGTCTAGCAGAAAATATCAGGGACCTAGCTACAAGGAGAACATTGATATCAGGCAAAGAATCAGTTAACAGAAAAGGGAATGGGAACAAAAACAGACATCTGACATTCTTTTTGGTTACCTAGAATCTGAATCTCCTTCCTGTGTGCTCACTTGCTCAGATGTGTCCAACTCTTTGCAGTCCCCTGGACTGTAGCCTGCCAGGCTCCTCTGTCCATGGAATTTTCCAGGCAAGAACACTATAGTGGGTTGCCATTTCCTACTCCAGGGGATCTTCCTGACTCAGGGATGAATGCACGTCTCTTGTGTCTCCTGCATTGGCAAGCAGGTTCTTTACCACTAGCACCACCTGGGGAGCCCTGAACCTCTTTCTGTGTTTGGGTAATTTTTATAATTTGTCAGGCAAAGTTTGCCACCCACTATATTAGTTGAAAATGACATGCCTTCCCTGTTGTCCCTGTAGCTTAGTACAGTCAGGTGGCCTAGGCTCCAGCAATCAGAAGTACCTTCCTCGTCACGGTCCACTTTGCTTAGAACTATGAGGATTCCCTTCTGGCACATAGAGAGTTATCCATGAAGGGCTTTTACCATTAATTTTAGCTAAAGACCTAAATTTTAATTTTAACTAAAACAAATTTTAACTATCACAGACTCCAGGTGGGCTTATGGCTATTATCTTGTTGAGTCCAAAACAAAGGGGATTTTGGTTCCAAATAGGAAAAGGAGTTCATCAAGGCTGTATATTGTCACCCTGTTTATTTAACTTATATGCAGAGTACATCATGAGAAATGCTGGACTGAAACACAAGCTGGAATCAAGATTGCTGGGAGAAATATCAATAACCTCAGATATGCAGATGACACCACCTTTATGGCAGAAAGTGAAGAGGAACTAAAAAGCCTCTTGATGAAAGTGAAAGTGGAGAGTGAAAAAGTTGGCTTAAAGCTCAACATTCAGAAAATGAAGATCATGGCATCTGGTCCCATCACTTCATGGCAAATAGATGGGGAAACAGTGGAAACAGTGTCAGACTTTATTTTTCTGGGCTCCAAAATCACTGCAGATGGTGACTGCAGCCATGAAATTAAAAGACGTTTACTCCTTGGAAGGAAAGTTATGACCAACCTAGACAGCATATTCAAAAGCAGAGACATTACTTTGCCAACAAAGGTTCGTCTAGTCAAGGCTATGGTTTTTCCTGTGGTCATGTATGAATGTGAGAGTTGGACTGTGAAGAAGGCTGAGCGCCGAAGAATTGATGCTTTTGAACTGTGGTGTTGGAGAAGACTCTTGAGAGTCCCTTGGACTGCAAGGAGATCCAACCAGTCCATTCTGAAGGAGATCAGCCCTGGGATTTCTTTGGAAGGTCTGATGCTGAAGCTGAAACTCCAGTACTTTGGCCACCTCATGTGAAGAGTTGACTCATTGGAAAAGACTCTGATGCTGGGAGGGATTGGGGGCAGGAGGAGAAGGGGACGACAGAGGATGAGATGGCTGGATGGCATCACTGACTCGGTGGACGTGAGTCTGAGTGAACTCCAGGAGTTGGTGATGGACAGGGAGGACTGGCGTGCTGCGATTCATGGGGTCGCAAAGAGTCGGACACGACTGAGCGACTGATCTGATCTGATGAGGATTCCCTTCTGGCACATAGAGAGTTATCCACGAAGGGCTTTTACCATTAATTTTAGCTAAAGACCTAAATTTTAATTTTAACTAAAACAAATTTTAACTATCACAGGCTCCAGGTGGGCTTATGGCTATTATCTTGTTGAGTGCAAAACAAAGGGGATTTTGTTTTCTGAAGTCATTGCTTAAGAGCAAAATGCTGTATCAGACTCTAGGTCAGGGAACTGTGCAATGGTATTCTAAGCACTCCAATGGTCTCAACACAGGTGGTCCAGCCCAGATGGAATCACACCAGCGTTGGTTGTTTCCTCCAGGAAAGAGGGTGCACTTCTTGAGATCCTCCATGTATGTATTTAGACCCCACTGGTTAGTTTTCTGGGAAGAATTCATGACTAGGTGGCTTTTCTTATATTCCTCTTCTCTACCCTTGACCGTTTTTGTGCTTTATAACTGCTCTTTGTCCAGATGCCTTGAGACTCTGCTTTCTGGACTCTGCTTTTTTATTCTCTGCATAAGAATTCGCTTCAGTGTCTACCTGAGATTACAAACTAACTTCCTATATTTCAGTCATTATTAAGCATCCCAACCACTTGGAACATTCTAGAACAGAGTTCTATCCTGCAAAAAAGAAGGACACACATGTCTCAGACACCCCAGAGGTGTCAGAGCCTCTCAGACTTACCTGTCTCTTGTTTTAATACCAGCAGTTCTATATGGGCTCCTGCTGACAGTGCCTCACACTGGGCTGCACCATGTGCCTCTCATCTCCAGCCCCAGGGAGGTGTTAATGCCAAGATTAAGAGCACTACAGGATTCTGCTTGTAAAGCCCTTAAGTGCAGGGATTGGGTGCCCCACGAGGCAAACTTTTGCAGAAGGAGACAGCTAAAAAGTAGTCTCATCTCTCTTTCTCCATCTGGATGGTCCCTTTTGAGATGCTGTTTATGGACTTCCTGAAGGATGATCCTGTGGCTCTGAACAGTCAGTCTCACTTGACAGCTGCCAGTTTGGTAATGTGGTCCTATATTGGCTCCTCCTTTTCTGCTTCATGCCTCTTGTCCCCCAAGCTGGAAATGCAGTCCCTAATCAAGTAGAAGTATTCTAAGCTCCCTGCCTCCAGCTCTGCTGTCTGGGTAACACAGGCTGAGACAACACCACAGGATCCATGGACAAAACTATGCCGATTTCACCACCAATTTTGGTTTTTCTCACCTAGGGACACTTTTTTGGCTTTTCACTCAGTTGTATCCTAAATGTGTGACTTTGAAAAAATTACTTAATTTCTCTGAGCCTCTTATTCTTTAACGTAATATGGAGATAATAATAATGATTATCTTGTGAAGAGTCAGAGGAATTAAAATTTTAAAATGATTGTAATTAAAATTTTAAAATGTATCACTGAGTACAGTGCCTGGACTATAGTGAATGCTCAATAAATGTCAGTTGTTGTTATTGTTATAAAAACCTGGGAGAATTGCATTAAAACATGTATAATATCATATAAAAAATGAATTGCCAGTCCAGGTTCGATGCAGGATACAGGAAGCTTGGGGCTGGTGCACTGGGATGACCCGGAGGGATGATATGGGCAGGGAGGTGGGAGGGGGGTTCAAGATGGGAACACATGTACACCCATGGCGGATGCTTGTTGATGTATGGCAAAACCTATACAATATTGTAAAGTAAAAAAAATAATAAATAAATTAAAAAAAAATAAAAATCAGTCCTATTTACAACATGATGGAGCTCTAGGGGAGATGGAAAAAGAAAAAGAGGTTCATTTACAGATCTTTTAGCAGGGTTGGAAAGATATGTTAGCATACCTCTGAGTACACATAATGATATTACTCAATAAAGCTTCAAGGTTCTAGTCCATTGTCCAAAAAGAAAAGGTTTAGAAATGGGGCTAAAACTCCTTTCAGAGTTAGACTTTTGTGGCCATAATAAAAGTGATTATTTTGAGCGTTTGAGCATTTTCAAGGGATTAGTAAATTTAGACTGAATTAAGACCCCAGTTGTTCCAGGCTTTGTTTGACATTTTCATCTGTGGCTTCTGGGGCTGGCACAGCTGAGGGATGGCCAGGCTTCTCTCATCTGAAGCTCTCTTCATTAATTTTGTGCTGTGCCTTGGGTTTCTGATAGTATACCACTTGCTTCTCACATCTTGCCATCCTTTGATTCCAGAGTTCTAGCTGTGTTGTTTTGGGGTTTTACTTGCTGATGAAGAGATTTGTGTGAATTTAATTTTCTTTAGTCTCTGGCTGCTGACTTTGGTATTTATAATGTTCATAGGCAACTAGATCAATGACAACCTTTTTTTTTGGCTGGGTGTAGATTTCCACAGTAGCGGGAAGTCAGAAGTGATTTGTAGGTTACTAAATCTTGGGCTTTGTTTAACATATAACTTTTATGGCCAGTGAGAATGAGTAAGGTCCTAATATTTCAGAACTTCATATAGGAAGTAAGCCAGAATGAAAGATTACACTGTCCACCCACCAAACCTAGCAATAGCGTAATGTACTTTCTCAGAAAACATAATCCTGACCCCTCTTCCAGTGTCATTTTTGCCCTCCAAGTCTGAAATGAACTTTTGGTGCTTGTTTTCCCTGGTGGCTCAGATGGTAAGGCATCTGCCTACGATGCAAGAGACCCAGGTTCAATCCCTGGGTTGGGAAGATCTCCTGGAGAAGGAAATGGCAACCCACTCTGGTACTCTTGCCTGGAAAATCCCATGGACGGAGGAGCGTTGTAGGCTACAGTCCATAGGGTTGCAAAGAGTCGGACACGACTGAGCAACTCTACTCTACTTTCCTTTGGTAAAACAGCAAATATAAAGTGTCCTTCACACTACACCCAAATGTGCAGGGCAGATGTGGTTTCCTTGTGTGCGTGCATGCTCAGTCACTGTTGTGTCCAACTCTTTGCAACTCAACAGACTGTAGCCCACCAGGCTGCACCATCCATGGGATTTTCCAGGCAAGAATAGCAGAGTGGGTTGCCATTTCCTATTCCAGGGGATCTTCCTGACCCAGGGATTGAACCCGCATCTCCTGCATTGCAGGCAGATTCTTTACCACTGAGCCACCAGGGAAGCCCTGAGCACTTCTTAACTGATGTTCTTTCTCTGATGATCTCTCAGCCTTGTAGATAATGGAAAATTAAAAACCAAATTTTGGTCTAAAAATGGAACCTTAGTCTGGTCCACTCATTTGAAATCTCTTTAGGGAATTCGATTTCTGGTCAGTTAGCCCCAGTAAATACTAAATGCTTTGTTGCTCCTTTTGTTCCACTCCAAGGTGGTGTCTGCCTGTACAGAATAATATAGGTGTAGTTCAGCCGGTAAGATGGGGGTCCTCAGCTCTACTGTGGTCTCAGAATCCTCCCGGTGTTAGATGTACAGGGGCTGGAAAGGGATGCCCCTTCATGTGGCACTCCTCAAGGGGCCGCTGGCCTTATTTTTCTGCAAGTCTTCCCAGCAGCCTCTCCATCATAACCTCAGGACTTTATTAGCTTGTCCCCTCTGCTAGTACTCAGAGCATGCCCCTTTGGGACTAACAGATACTTCAGAGTCCTTCAGGAAAGGGATATTGGGAACTCTGTCTCCAACCCCAGATGGTAGACCTAAGGCTCACTGCTCAGATCCCCCTTCAAGAAAAGATCTGCTGCCTTGGCAGCTGAGAGAGTGGTCAGCAGATAGCGTCTGGGCTTACAACTCCTTCAGGATCTCCTTCAGTCATAAAAAGGCATCTCAGCCAAGGTCATGCCCTTCCCAGGGCAACCCTACATGAGGTGGGGTGTAAAGACCTGACCAATTCAGCAGATTGCAAAACAATGCTAAGGGGGCAATTCTCACTCTAGAGTTTCCCTTTGGGTTAGCTGAGGCTTTGTTGAGTCTCATGACAACCTCATCAATTTCTTTTTCTGTCCAATACTGCTTCCCCCTTTCTCACAAGTATTGATCCCTAAAAACATCTTGTCCCCCAAACTCTGTCTCAGCATTTATTTCCAGAAAACACTCATCCTTTCATTTGTCATCTGTCACTAATGCCGTTTTTTCCAACATAGAAACTAGCTTGTGTAAGCTGTTTCCAAAGACTTTCTTTAAAAGACTGACTTTCAAATTCAGTATCATGGTACATATCCAAAAAGCCTATTTTGAACACCAGAAACTATATACTAGGTCCTTCTTTCTCTCTGCATATCTATGTGACAGTCTGAATTCCTCCCGTGTTTTTCTCATAGGTTCATGGCCTGGTCCTTAAGAAAACTTTTCATTCTAATCTTGTTGTTCAGGTACTAAGTTGTGTCTGACTCTTTGTGACCCCATGGACTGCAGTATTCCAGGTTTCCCTGTCCTTCACCATCTCCTGGAGTTTGCTCAGACTCATGTCCATTGAGTTGATGATGCCATCCAACCATCTCATCATCTGTCGCCCCCTTGTTCTCCTGCCCTCAGCTATCTTTCCCAGCATTAGGGTCTTTTCCAATGAGTTTGCTCTTTGCATCAGGTGTCTGAAGTATTGAAGCTTCATCTTGAGCATCAGTACCTCCAATAAATATTCAGGGTTGATTTCCTTTAGGATTGACCAATTTGATCTCCTTGCAATTCAAGGGACTCTCAAGAGTCTTCTCCAGCACCACAATTCAAAAGCATCAGTTCTTTGGCACTCAACCTTCTTTATGGTCTAACTCTCAGATCTGTATATGACTACAGGAAAAACCATAGCATTCTAATTTTAGTAGAGGTTATAATCAACTCTTGGTGTGAAAAAAGCTATACACTGATTTTTAAGTATACTCACAGGCTCTTACATGAGGCAAGATGTGCAAAGGAACTGGACTTCCTGTCTCCTATGCCTTATCCGTTCTAACCCAGGAGACCCAACCCACCAGGCAGCAGAAGAAAATATACTACATTTTAAAACAATCCAGTGATATCTGTGTGACCTATGGTTTAATTTCTATAATCTCTGCTTGGATGCCTCAGGAAATTTTCCAGTCATTCAGAGTTTTGCTTTTTTATTCTGCTCTTTCCAAGCTGGTACTAAGAGAAAAGGATCTACAGGCTAACATTTAGCTATGAGGAAAGGTAGTTGGAAAGCCCTGGCCAGTCGCCACTGTGCAGTTTCTGATTCAGATTGCTCCTTGGCCTGGTGGTCACTGAGGTGTAGCTCGAACTCCCACAGTTTGTAAGAAGGCATAGCAGCACCCACCCAGGTGCTCAGTGGTAAACAATCTGCCTGCCAATGCAGGAGACACAAGTTCGATTCCTGGGTTAGGAAGATCCCCTGGAGAAGAGAATTGCTACCCACTCTAGTATTCTTGTCTGGAGAATGCAATGGACAGAGGAGTCTGGAGGGCTACAGTCCATGGGGTCTCAAAGAGTGGGACATGACTAAAGCGACTAAGTAAGCATGTACATGCCAGCACCCATTACTGGAATCTGTATTTTCTGTTACCAGTTCCTAGAAGGGGACTTACTGCTCTTCACTCTAACCTAGGCTTCTGCTGATCTGTGGCCTCTTTAGTGCTCCCGCTTACTTTCCTGCACGCATTTGCCACCTGTGAGCTCCAGGGAACCAGGAGTGCAGCTAAGCCCATGGACCTGGTGTTCTCTTACCACCACCTCCACGATCTTGCTCCCACACCATGTGGATGTAACACTTAGTCCTAAGCTAGGCTTCTCCCAGATGCCTGCAGCCTTCCCACATTATACCCGGACCAGAAAAGCTGGCCATAAACCTTGATGTTTCTGGATGCTTCCTAAATTCTCTGGGTGTTTCTGAAAATGCTTCCTTCTACTAACTTTCTTGAGGTGCCTTCTGGTGCTCCCACTCCTAAGCAGAAAGGGCTACTAGAGGACTCTGCCAGTTGACTTCCTTAATCTACTTGTGCAATGCTCTGACTGTAATTCCTATTTCCTCTATGCTCTGTTCTCATTACAGTCTAGACAGACAGCCAGCCAAGAGAGACTTCAGAAGTCTTTGCCCTACTCAAGGAAATACATTTACATTGTAGAAATTCAGGCTCAATTTTCAGTATGCTAATAAAGGTAAAAGAAAATTTTAAATCATTTCTTCCTTGGCAAAATGAGGCTTTTAAAACTATTGCTTTGCTTTGATCTCAAGCAAATATATTAGCCATAATCTCTTTGATTTAACAGATATCTATCTTTCTCCTAAAGCACTTGAACTCCCTTTTTTAAATGGTGATAAGTTGCCAGTTGACAAGATTTATAAGGCATGAAAATGTATCTGAATATAATTCAAAAGCATATGTATAATAATAATAAATTTGATAGTTATTACTTAAGATCCAGTGATTGTGCTCTGCATATATTGCCTCATTTAATTTTTATAATAACCTGTGGCAAAAGTGTTATCCTAATTTTGAAAATGATAAATGAGGCCCTGGAGGGCTAAGCTACTTGCCTAAAGTCAGGTACCTAATAAAAGGTGAACCAGAATTCGAATTCAGGTCTGACTGATTCCAAACCTCTTGCTCTAACCACTGTAAATTCTCCATTAGGAAAGATCTGGCTACAAAGCAGAATTTTGATCACACAGAGCTCTCATTTAGGGTTTAACATTTCTATAGTGAGAAAGATCTGGGCATAGTGTTTGAGAACCAGGCTTTGAATTTGGGCTGCATTCCTCTGTTCCATCATCTGTAAAATGGAGATGATCTGATCCCTAATTCACAAGATCGTTGTGAGGTTTAAATGAGTTAATACGTGACAAGCAAACGTACTTGACACCTGCTGCTGCTGCTGCTAAGTCGCTTCAGTCGTGTCCGACTCTTCGCGACCCCAAGGAAACTGTAATAACTGCTAGCGACTTCACTTTCACTTTTCACTTTCCTGCATTGGAGAAGGAAATGGCAACCCACTCCAGTGTTCTTGCCTGGAGAATCCCAGGGATGGGGGAGCCTGGTGGGCTGCCATCTATGGGGTCGCACAGAGTCGGACACGACTGAAGCGACTTAGCAGCAGCAGCAGCAGCAGCAGCAGCTATTGCATTGTGAAATTCTCAGGATAATATTGGCTTTATGATTAGCCTGAAGATTTAAAAATCAGATGTGAAAACGGTGTTTTTAATTTCTGGCATTCATAAATATTTCAATTGTGTTCTGTTGTTGTTTGTCCCTCTTTTTTCTTAGAAATTAGCTTCTATAAATAGCTGTAGGAAGGAAAATTCTGCTGTGAATGTTTAGGGAGAGTTGAAGCTTTGAGTGCTGATCACCCTGTCAGATGTAACACTGATTGTTTTAATCATTTTAATTTTAGAAATGATTGCTTTAGTGAAACTTTCCCATGTGTTGAGGTTGTTATTATTATTACTACATCATTAGTATTGATAGTTTGGTTTTGCAGAGAGCCAAGGAAAAAGTAGAGGCCTGGGCTTTGCAGACAGACATATCCTAGTGTGAATCCAGTTTCTAATTTATCCTAGGAAAGTAATTTAATTACTGAAACTTGGTTTTTGTCATTTATACTTATCTCCCTAATACAACTTATATCAGTTTAAATGATATATGCTTCAAATGCCTAAATATTTACTGACACACTATAAGAGTTCAGGGAAAGCTATTTCACTTTCTTACCCCTGCTTTTTATTTGTCCCTTACAATTATGTTGTCCTTACGAAGGTGGCCAAATGAATTTTGGGGAGACATTTTTATTTTTGTAGATCTTTATTATATAGTAAATGTTATGGGTTAAATTATGTTTTCATATTCCTATATATTATGAGTTAACCAAATTTCCATGTTGAAGTTCCATACCTCAGAATGTGAAAAAAAAAGATGGTGCCAAGTTGTGTCCAACTCTTGTGATCCCGTGAACTGTAGCCTGCCAGGCTCCTCTGTCTATATGATTCTCTAGGCAAGAATACTAGAGTGGGTTGCCATTTCCTTCTCCAGGGGAACTTCCCGAACTAGGGACTAAACCCAGGTCTCCCACGTTGTAGGCGGATACTTTACCAACTGAGCTATGCGGGAAGCCCCTCAGAATGTGAACCTATTTGAAAAGAGTTGTTGCAAATGTACTTACAACAGTCCCCCTCCCCCATTATCTATAGTTTCACTTGGCACCGTTTCAGTTTTCCATGGTAAGCCATGGTCCAAAATTATGAAATAGAAAATTTCAGAAATAATTCACAAGTTTCAAACTGCATATTGTTCTGAATAGAATGACGAACTCACACACCGTCTTACTCAGTCCTGCCCTGCACATAAATCACACCCACGTCGTGTGGCATGTCCACCGCATCGTGCCCAGGAGTCACTTAGCAGCTGTCCGGGTTACAAGACTGACTGTCATGGTATCGCGGTGCTTACGTCCAGCCCTTATTTTACTTAATGCTAGCTCCAAAGCACAGGTGACGTGCTACTGGCAATTTGGATATTTTGGATATTCTCCAAAGAGAAGCCATAACGTGCTTCCTTTAAGTGAAAAGGAGAAAGTTCTTGACTTTATAAGAAAAATTTCATATGCTGAGGTTGCTGAGGTCTATTATAAGAACAAATCATGAAGAAGGAAAAAGAAAATCATAAAGTTTTGTTGTCATCCCTCAGATTGCAAAAGTTATGGCCAGCATGCCATGAGTGATTAGTTAACATGGAAAAGACACTAAATTTGTGTAAGATATTTTGAGAGAGAGAACAAGGAAGGTAGCAAGAGACAGAGCACATTCACATAACTTCTATTACAGTATATTGTTATAATTAAGTCTATTATTTGCAATTGTTGTTCATCTTTTACTGTGCCTAATTTGTAAACTTTATCTTAGGTATGTATGCATAAGAAAAAACATGGTATATATAGCGTTCAATGCTCTGTGCATTTTCAGGCATTCACTGGCAGTCTTGGATTGCATCTCCCGATTAGATAAGGGTACACTATTGTAGTTAATAAAATTCATACTGGGGTGGCTGCTGCTGCTGCTAAGTCACTTCAGTCATGTCTGACTCTGTGCGACCCCATAGCCAGCAGCCCACCAGGCTCCACCGTCCCTGAGATTCTCCAGGCAAGAACACTGGAGTGGGTTGCCATTTCCTTCTCCAATGCAGGAAAGTGAAAAGTGAAAGGGAAGTCGCTCAGTCGTGTCCGACTCTTCGCGACCCCACGGACTGCAGCCCACCAGGCTTCTCCATCCATGGGATTTTCCAGGCAAGAGAGCTGGGGTGGGGTGCCATTGCCTTCTCCATACAGGGGTGGGGTGGGCCTCTAATCCAGTATGACAGATGTCCTTATAAAAAGGAAAAATCTGAACACAGACATGCTCACAGGGAGAACACCATGTGAAAATTAATCCAGAGATTGGGGTGATGCTTCTACAAACCAAGGAATGCCAAAGATTGCCAGCAAACCACCAGAGGCTAGGCAGAAGCTTAGAACATACACTCTCTAACAGCCCCCAGAAAGAACAAACCCTACTAACACCTTGATTTGGGATTTCTAGCTTCCAGGACTATGAGACGTAAGTTTCTGTTCTTTAAACCATCTAGTTTTTTGGCATTTTGATACTGTAATCCCAGCAAACTAATATAGAAAAGAATGAGGACTAAAGCTTTCTCTGAAATGTTTAGTTGGGAGATTTGTTTTACTTATTTATTAACTTTTTATTTTGTATTGGGGTATAGCCAGTTAGCACTGTTGTAATAGTTTCAAGTGAACAGCAAAGGAGCTCAGCTATACATATACTTGTATCCATTCTCCCCCAAACTCCCCTCCTATCCAGGCTGCCACGTAACATTAAGGAGAATTCCCTATGCTATACAGTAGGACCTTATTGGTTATTCATTTTAAATGTAGTAGTGTGTACATGTCCATTTCGAACTTCCTAACTATCCCTTCCCCCCATTCTTCCCCCTACCCCAGCAACCATATTCATTCTCTAAGTCTTCCAGCTTGGAGGCTTTAGATTTTATACTTATTAAACTTTCATTTATTTAAAAATTAAATTCTTCAATCAAAATCAAGGGAAATCAACAGCTTATCCACTGGCATTACTTAAAATCAACAATATAAATGAAAATAAATCCTTTATGAGACTTCATAGAACAATACTATAAAAATTCAATAGTTAACATTTTTATATGGCTTCCAATGCAACTTTTACCAATTCCCAATTAAAACAATTAGAAGCAATACAGAAAAAAATGTGACAATAACAATAATACTAAAATCTAAGACTGACAGTCAGCGTTTGCCAAAATCAAGTATAGACACAAACCACGAGTTGATGGAACAAGACTGAGAATCTATTTTCAATGGTCTATAAATACATTCCTTTCTGACACAGAGGAAACTGTTGGCCTGAACAGAAGTGAGAAGACACTTCATTTCCCCCTCCCAACCCCCGCCCATGACTGTCTCTGGGCTATTCTCCTCAGGGTCTTTACCCATAAGTAAAATGTATGGCCACAGGCTATGGCTTTTAACACATCCAGATCATTATGCACCATTCACTGATGCAAACTGTTGTCTAATTTTCCACATTCATTTAGAAACTCAATTTCTTGAATGTATTAAGTGAGAGGAATCAATGCTGCTGCTGCTGCTAAGTTGCTTCAGTCGTGTCCGACTCTGTGCGACCCCATAGATGGCAGCCCACCAGGCTCCCCCATCCCTGGGATTCTCCAGGCAAGAACACTGGAGTGGGTTGCCATTTCCTTCTCCAGTGCATGAGATGAAATGGGAAATGAAAAGGGAAAGTGAAGTCACTCAGTCATGTTTGACCCTCAGCGACCCCATGGACTGCAGCCTTCTAGGCTCCTCCGTCCATGGGATTTTCCAGGCAAGTGTACTGGAGTGAGGTGCCATTGCCTTCTCCGGAGAGGAATCAATAGTGGTGTATTAATACACACTTGGAGGTGGGATTTTTATAAAGTGTTTGTGGAAGACCTGTTAACAACTATTTTAGTTCTCTTCTCTTAGGCACATAGTAGGATCGCATTATCTCACCCTCTTTGGAGTGCAGCTTTCTTGGTTGATGAGGTGTAAGCTGGTGTGATGTGTATTACTTTGGGCAGGAGCTAAAAAGCCTGATTATAGTTCACCATGTTCTCCTCCCTCTGCCATGATGCTGAAAGAAGCTCAGGTCAAGAAGGAGCACTCATCAGCTTGGGTTCCTGAGTAAGTTTTATGATAAGCAGTGCTCACTGACCTGCACTAGATGTATAGGATGAGTTAGGGGAAAAAAAGCTTTCTGTTATTAAACCACTGAGGTTTTATGGCTGATCTTTACTGCAGTATAACCTAGCCTAGATTGTGGTGCAGGTAAAGGAAGAGACAGGAGGAGCCCTGTAACAGTCATTCTGGGCATTGTTATTTTTCATGAACCTCATAGAAAAAGAAAATTCTCATTCTACTTCCTATTCCAAATTATATCCAGCCACATTGCTCATCACATCCCAGCAGAGGCTTTGCAATGAGATTAGCCAACTGAAGTACTCTAAGAATAAAATACCAGTATAGAGACGCCCAACATTGCTATATAAACTAACATTCCATTGCAAATTCCTGGGGAGAAATTTAAGTCTAAAGGTTAAAATTCTTTGCATATTAGAATCCAAAGATATAAATATCTAAAGGACTTTTAAGTCTGAAATCAGATTCTCTTGTTCTTATGAGTTAAAGTTCAAAAAAAATTAAATTATGCTCTAATTTTGTATTCTGCTCAGTCTACCATTTGCAATGCCAAGAAAGAATCGATGTTCACTGGTTTGCTGCAGCCTCAGCTGTCTTTCCTGGAATGGGAATGTTTCTTTCAGGGCCTCAGAAGCTAAAGAAGCCTCTTGTGGGACCCACTTTATCATGAGCCTCCTGAAGAGTTAACAGAATATACTAGATTGACACAGAATCTCCCCAACCCCCCACTGAAGAAATAAAATGTAATCACCTAGTACACAAAGTCATTTTTCCAGAAAAAAGAAAAATCCCAAGATCTCAAAGTTTGATATTGACAAAGAGCATAGCAGACTTGCAGCAATATCATCTAAGATGGAATAAGCCTTAGAAGAAAACTTGATCTCAGTCTCACAAGAATGCCAGTCAGATTTGGTTATCTATTACCTGTGCAAATAAATAGCACATCTGCTGGAATTAGAGATGGAGGTGAATGGTGAAATTTAACTATGCAAACTGTCTCCTATCTCAGAGAATGGCATTTGAGATAATTCTGTGTTCTTACCTTCATAACTGATAAAATTTACCATTTTCCCTATTCAAAGCCTCTCAATGCTCACACATCTGGTACCCAGATACCACAAGGAGAGTAGGTCCCACCTAGACAGGCCTCGCACTGTCTTTTGGGAGGGAGTACTTTCAGCCCAGTATGCCAGGGGCTGTTCCCACTGCCTTTTGCCATGAAGTTAACTAGGTCTGTGAACTATAGCTCCCTGGGAAGGTTTTCCCTATCCTCATGCTTGTTTAAATGTTCTTTTTTTTTCCCTCTATAATCTAATTCTTCACTCAGCTAGCCCCACTTACCAGGGCTTTTGCAGCCTAGTAGCACCTTCAGTGTATCCTGCTAAGCCTTCCTCTGCACATTAGGGCCAGGGCTGTGTAGTTAAAAGTCAAGCAGCTAAGCCATTCATCCTCCTTTGCAATAAATGCAGCCAAGTGTTATCTTCTGCATAAAGAAATTATGCTTATCAATTAATAACCCACAACATCCTTAAAAATAAGCAGAAAATATAGAAAATTCTTAGAAGAACAAATAAATGGCTAGAAAGCATATGAAAATGTTTTTTCTAATACAATGTATATAGTAACAAAAATGTAATAAAATTCCTATACATATAGAAATATTAAGAAAATTTATTTTCAGTGTTGAGGAGGGATGTGAGCATGCAGAATACTGTAAATTGGTATGAAAACATAGGTGAAATAAGTGAATAACTGAATAAATGTATAGAAGCTTACCCAAAGCTTTTTGACAATATATGTCATCAAATGTTTTAAAAGTGTTATCCCACACTAAAAGTGTTCTAAAAGTGCTGCATGTGTTATCTCAGTAATTCAGCTTCTAGGAGTCTATTTGTTACTGTTGTTCAGTTACTAAGAGTCGTGTCTGACTCTCTGTGACTCCATGGACTGCAGCACACCAGGCTTCCGTGTCTGTCACTGTTTCCCGGAGCTTGCTCAAATTCACGTCCACTGAGTCAGTGACGCTGTCTGTCTCATCTTCTGCTGCCCTCTTCTTTTGCTTTCCATTTTTCCCAGCATCAAGGTCTTTTCCAATGAGTCACCTCTTCTCATCAGGTGGCCAAAGACTTGGAGCTTCAGCTTCAGCATCAGTCGTTCCAATGAATATTCAGGCTTGATTTCCTTTAGGGTAAAAAAGGGAAGATAAAAATTATATGTTTAATATGACCCTCACAAATATACATAGAAAACATACTAGACAGGAAATACACCAAAATGTAATAAATGTTTACATCTGGTTAATAGCATTATGGGAAATTTAAAGTATTATTTTCAATATCCTTTTTATATTTTCTATTGACTGATAATGAATATTTATGCATGTGTGCTAAGTCTCTTCAGTCGTGTTTGACTCCTTGTGACCGTATGGACTGTAGCCTGCCAGTCTCCTCTCTCCATGGGATTCTCCAGGCAAGAATGCTGGAGTGAGTTGCCATTCCGTTCTCCAGACCATATTCGATCCAGGGATCGAAACTGGGTCTCATGTCTCCTGCATTGGCAGGCGGGTTCTTCACTACTAGAACTACCTGGGAAGCCCAATGAATATAACCAGAAAGAAAAGCAGAACACGGTTTTTAATTAAAAAAAAAATAAAACTTGGCTCTGCTTTTTACTTTGTAGTCTGAAAAAGAGACTTAGAAAATATATATTTGATTACATTCCCACCAACTGTGTAAGCTTTTATTGCTGTTGTTTAGTCGCTCGTTAGTGTCCGAATCTTTTGAGACCCCATGGGCTGTAGCCCACCAGGCTCCTCTGTCCATGGGATTTCCTAGGCAAAAATACTGGAGTGGATTGCCACTTCCTATTCCAGGGAATCTTCTCGACCCAGGGATAGAACCCACATCTCCTGCAGTTTCCTACATTGCAGGGGATTCTTCACCGCTGAGCCACCAGGAAGCCAACAGTATAAGAGGGTTCCCTTTTCTCCACACCCTATCCAGTATTTATTGTTTGTAGATTTTTCTGATGGCCATTCTGACCAGTATGAAGTGATACCCCATTGTAGTTCTGATTTGCATTTCCCTAATAATTAGTGATGTTTTTATTAGCACCTTTTCATGTGTTTGTTTGTCTCCTTTGGGGAAATATCTATTTAGGTCTTCTGCCCATTTTTTTATTAGGCTGTTTGTGTTTTTTTGACATTGAGTTGCATGCGCTATTTGTATATTTTGGAGATTAATCTCTTGTCAGTTGTTTCATTAACAAATATTTTCTCCCATTCTGAGGGTTGTCTTTTCATCTTGTTTATGGTTTCCTTCATTATGAAAAGTCTTTTAAGTTTAATTAGGTCCCATTTGTTTATTTTTGATTTTAGTATGGATGTACAATGGAATATTACTCAACCATAAAGTGAAAGTGAAGTCGTTCAGTCCTGTTTGACTCTTTGCGACCCCATGGTCTGTAGCCCACCAGATTCCTCCGTCCATGGGATTTTCCAGGCAAGAATACTGGAGTGGGTTGCCATTTCCTTCTCCAGGGGATCTTCCCAATCCAGGGATTGAAGCCGGATTGCCCGCACTGTAGGCAGACACTTTACAGTCTGAGCCACCAGGGAAGTTACTCAACCATAAGAAGGAGTGAAATAATGTCATTTGCAGATGCGTGGATGGACCTAGAGAATGTCAAAGAGAGTGAAGTCAGTCAGAAAGAAAAACAAATATCATACACTGACACGTACATGTGGAATCTAGTGGGGAAATGGTATAGATGATATTATTTGCAAAGCAGGAATAGAGACACAGACATAGAGAACAAATGTATGAAACCAAGGCAGGAGGGGAGGAGGGCATGGCATATATACACTATACACATTTGCATTTCCCTAATAATTAGTGATGTTTTTATTAGCATCTTTTCATGTGTTTGTTGTCTTCTTTGGGGAAATATCTATTTAGGTCTTCTTACCATTTTTTGATTAGGCTGTTTGTGTTTTTTTTTTTGACATTGATTTGCATGAGCTGTTTGTGTATTTTGGAGATTAATCCCTTGTCTGACATATATACATATATTGACATATATACATATATTGACATATATACACTTCTATGTATAAAATAGATAAATAATGAGAACTTACTGTATAGCACCAGGAACTCTACTTGGAGTTCTGTAGTGATCCAAATGGGAAGGAAATCCAAAAAAAAAAGAGGAAATATATGTATATGTATGGCTGATTCACTTTGCTGTACGGCAGAAACTGATATAGCAGTGTAAAGCAACTGTACTCCAATTTAAAAAAGAAAATACAGATTTAGTCAAAGTGAAAAAGAATAGGATCAATACATATTTCTTCCTTTTCTCTTTGCTCATCTCTCTGCCTCTCCCCATGCATTTTCTCTGCCATTTTCTCACTCCCTATGTTTTACATAGCAGCAAAATACAGACAGAAGATGAATAAGCCTTCTACAGAATATAATTTTATTGGTTTCAAAGATACTTGGGGTTAATTCTTTCATAAAATACCTCTGCAGGTTATGACAAGAACTCAAAGAGACCACAATGCTAATGGATAATGGAAGCCCTTCTAGCATACAAAATATCCCTTCCCACTTAGCTAACATTCTTGAAACCAGCAACAGGGTAACCTATTACAAGGCTTTCTCTGTGTTAAACTAGAGGGTGTAAAATTCCAGGTCCCTTCATTTTAGCAGTTGAGTGGTCAGAGGAAAATTATTGCTTCCTTTATTTTATGGCCCTAGTGAGATGCAGCTTGTCCCCATAATGTGCAGCTGAAAAATCGATGCCAGATGGCTCAGTAGGAGTCAGGTCTAATGGTTCTATGCTGTTCTCGGTCACCCCCAGAGGAGAGCTATGCAGTGGGGGGTACTCAGGATTGTCACAACCAATGATTAACAATAGCACTGGTGAGTGTTCAGTGTGCTGAAGCCTGTTTTACGCGCATTGTCTCCTGAAATCACAACAACCTGTAAGGTAGACACTAATGTTACATATCATACATGTACTGCTGCTGCTGCTAAGTTGCTTCAGTCATGTCTGACTCTGTGTGACTCCATAGACGGCAGCCCACCAGGCTCCCCTGTCCCTGGGATTCTCCAGACAAGAACAGTGGGCCATTTCCTTCTCCAGTGCATGAAAGTGAAAAGTAAAAGTGAAGTCGCTCAGTCGTGTCCGACTCTTAGCAACCCTATGGACTATAGCCCACCAGGCTCCTCCGTCCATGGGGTTTTCCAGGCAAGAGTACCGGAGTGGGGTGCCATTGCCTTCTCCGATACATGTCACAGGTGTAGATAAATAAATTTCCTGAAATCAGACAGCCTAGAGATGCAAGACCTAGAATTTGAATCCATGCCTGCTAGACCCTAAGGTCAGTACTTAAAGGCTATTTTAATGCCATTGGGTGAGGTGTCAGTAACAAGAAATAATAGTTCAACATCTCTCAACACATCAGTGAAACCTCTGACACATCCAGATGGGCCAAGGCCTCCACTGAAAACATTTTCTAGCACCCTCTTTCAGTGCAGCTTCCACAAGAAAATTAGACTCTATCAAAAAGTGATTTGAATATTATATTCTCATTTCTTCCAAGGATGGTGGCATAGAATAACTGGTAACATTCTAGATACAAAGGAAGTTACTCATTACATACAATGGATGTCTTAGGGCATTAGGGCTAATTTCTCATCTCTCTCTTTCTCACTCTGTTTTTCTCTGTTTTTTCCTTTCTCCCCTGAGAAAATTGCATGGGTAACAAGCTTACACCGCTATTATCAGCTGAATCCTCCATAGTTCCATAAACAATGCCTGAGATGGAGGTATTTTATTCAGGACTTTATGTTGATGTTTGTATATTGCTACTCCACTTTCAATCTAAGCAACCATTCATAGCACCACAGACTACAAATAACATAGAGGATGCTTCTGGTATTTGCTCTAATCCTTTCTTGTAAAGTGATAGGTAATACTGTAGCCCATGGAACTCTGCTGGATGTTGCGTGGAAGCCTGGATGGGAGGGGAGTTTGAGGGAGAATGGATATATGTGTATGTATGGCTGGGTCCCTTGCTGTTCATCTGAAACTATCACAACATTGTTTGTTATTCAGCAATATTCCAATACAAAATAAAAGTTAAAAAAAAATAAGTTCAGTCAGTTCAGTTCAGTCGCTCAACGTGTCTGACTCTTTGCGACCCCATGAATTGCAGCACACCAAGCCTCCCTGTCCATCACCAACTCCTGGAGTTCACTGAGACTCATGTCCATTGAGTCAGTGATGCCATCAGCCATCTCATCCTCTGTCGTCCCCTTCTCCTCCTGCCCCCAATCCCGCCCAGCATCAGAGTCTTTTCCAATGAGTCAACTCTTCGCATGAGGTGGCCAAAGTAATAGAGTTTCAGCTTTAGCATCAGTCTGTCCAATGAACACCCAGGACTGATCTCCTTTAGAATGGACTGGTTGGATCTCCTTGCAGTCCAAGGGACTCTCAAGAGTCTTCTCCAACACCACGGTTCAAAAGCATCAATGCTTCGGCACTCGGCTTTCTTCACAGTCCAACTCTCACATCCATACATGCCCACTGGAAAAACCATAGCCTTGACTAAACGGACCTTTGTTGGCAAAGAAATGTCTCTGCTTTTCAATATGCTATCTAGGTTGGTCATAACTTTCCTTCTAAGGAGTAAGTGTCTTTTAATTTCATGGCTGCAATCACCATTTGCAGTGATTTTGGAGCCCCCCAAAATAAAGTCTGACACTGTTTCTACTGTTTCCCCATCTATTTCTCGTGAAGTGATGGGCCAGATGCCATGATCTTCATTTTCTGAATGTTGAGCTTTAAGCCAACTTTTTCACTCTCCTCTTTCACTTTCATCAAGAGGCTTTTGAGTTCCTCTTCACTTTCTGCCATAAGGGTGGTGTCATCTGCATATCTGAGGTTATTGATACTTCTCCCAGCAATCTTGATTCCAGCTATGCTTCTTCTAGCCCAGCGTTTCTCATGACATACTCTGCATATCAGTTAAATAAGCAGGGTGACAATACACAGCCTTGACGTACTCCTTTTCCTGTTTGGAACCAGTCTGTTGTTCTATGTCCACTTCTAACTGTTGCTTCCTGACCTGCATATAGGTTTCTCAAGAGGCAGGTCAGGTGGTCTGGTATTCCCATCCCTTTCAGAATTTTCCACAGTTTATTGTGATCCACTCAGTCAAAGGCTTTGGCATAGTCAATAAAGAAGAAGTAGACGTTTTTCTGGAACTCTCTTGCTTTTTAAATGATCCAGCAGATGCTGGCAATTTGATCTCTGGTTCCTCTGCCTTTTCTAAAACCAGCTTGAACATCTGCAATTTCGTGGTTCACGTATTGCTGAAGCCTGGCTTGGAGAATTTTGAGCATTACTTTACTAGCATGTGAGATGAGTGCAATTGTATGGTAGTTTGAAAATTCTTTGGCATTGCCTTTCTTTGGGATTGGAATGAAAACTGACTTTTCCAGTCCTGTGGCCACTGCTGAGTTCTCCAAATGTGCTGGCATATTGAGTGCAGCACTTTCACAGCATCATCTTTCAGGATTTGAAAGAGCTCAACTGGAATTCCATCACCTCCACTAGCTTTGTTTGTAGTGATGCTTTCTAAGGCCCACTTGACTTCACATTCCAGGATGTCTGGCTCTAGGTGTGTGATCACACCATCATGATTATCTTGGTTGTGAAGATCTTTTTTGTACAGTTCTTCTGTGTATTCTTGCCACCTCTTCTTAATATCTTCTGCTTCTGTTAGGTCCATACCATTTCTGTCCTTTATCGAGCCCATCTTTGCATGAAATGTTTCCTTGGTATCTCTGATTTTCTTGAAGAGATCTCTAGTCTTTCCCATTCTGTTGTTTTCCTCTATTTCTTTGCATTGATCAATGAGGAAGGCTTACTTATCTCTCCTTGCTCTTCTTTGGTGGAAATCTGCATTCAGATGCTTTTATCTTTCCTTTTCTCCTTTGCTTTACACTTCTCTTCTTTTCACAGCTATTTGTAAGGCCTTCCCAGACAGCGATTTTGCTTTTTTGCATTTCTTTTCCATGGGGATGGTCTTGATCCCTGTCTCCTGTACAATGTCACGAACCTCCATCCATAGTTCATCAGGCACTCTATCTATCAGATATAGGCCCTTAAATCTATTTCTTACTTCCACTGTATAATCATAAAGAATTTGATTTAGGTCATACCTGAATGGTCTAGTGGTTTTCCCCACTTTCTTTAAGTCTGAATTTAGCAATAAGGAGTTCATGATCTGAGCCACTGTCAGCTCCCAGTCTTGTTTTTGCTGACTGTATACAGCTTCTCCATCTTTGGCTGCAAAGAATATAATCAATCTGATTTCGGTGTTGACCATCTGGTGATGTCCATGTGTAGAGTCTTCTCTTGTGTTGTTGGAAGAGGGTGTTTGCTATGACCAGCATGTTCTCTTGGCAAAACTCTGTTAGCCTTTGCCCTGCTTCATTCTGTATTCCAAGGCCAAATTTGCCTGTTACCCCAGTAAATCCTGAAAGAGAGGATCACAGTGGGAGTCCTTGAGCTCTCCTGTTTAGATGTTCTTCTTTATTTATTTTATTCTTCTTTGCTTGGTGGCCCTCTTTGAAGGTTCCCATTCTCAACTGGAGAATGGTTTACAGAGTATTACTTATGTTAATGTAATTACTCAGAATTCAAACTTTAATTACAGAATCCTTATCAATGCTATTTTATACCTTTAAACAGTGCTACTTCTAACTTGTTATTCATGAAATGAAGGCACTTGGAGTACTTTGTTTTGCTAGTTCCCAATAACTAGAACTTCCTTTTCTCTTTCTTCTTTCTCATTGTCCCTCTACCTTGCTTTTTTTCCAGAAAGAGATGAACATTCTGGTTAAGTAGTAGCTGGGAAATCTTTCCCTTTGATACAGATGCCCCCATGGCTTAATGAGTCTTGCGGCTCTTGGCTAGGTGGAACAATTTGGTTGCTTCATGTTGGCTTTCATTTAAGCAAAACTAGCATCGTTAGCTATCATCGAATGTTTGATGTTCCATAAAATATCTTCATGCTAAATGGTTCAATGCCAAAAACATCCTTTTTCCAAACAAAACTGTTTAAGTTATGTTGGCCTTTTCATGGTAAAGAAAATAGGCGTGACATTCTTGAAGTGTTTTCTGTAAAGTTTGTGGGATGTCTTGTAGACTGCAATTAGGATTGAGTGGTCTAAATAGCAGCAACATTGGTGACAACACGAGAATTGTCACAAGGCATCCTAAGTCCTCTTGCTTTTCACTCTCAGATACCTGATATTGTAGCATGGCGCCAGAATTTGTGAACTCTTTCTTGGATTTATCCTCTCATAAACCTCCAGTCACAGGAAGGTGGTGACTAAGAATATGGGCGTTACAGTCAGAGGATTCAAGCATAGCTCCACCATTCCTAAGTAATGATACTACCACCTGGGAAGCTGGGAAACTTGATAGAACCAGGAGCACTTAGCACAGTACCTGCACAAAGACATGGTAATAATCATTCTAATTGTAATCAAAATTGACAATTATGGGCAGTAATAAACCACTTTACAATGATTCCATGAAGTAGATACAATTATAATTATTGTCATTTTATAGGTGAGAAAATTATGGTGAAGAGAGATTAAGTAACTTCCCCAAGGTCACACAGCCTGTGCGGGAAGATAACTTCTCCTACCTAATCAAGAGAATCTATCAAACACTAACAATAGTCTAAATGTCCAGTAACAGGAGGAGATGAGAATATCTGCAAAATCAAACTGAAATTCCTAATCAAAGGAATAAAAGAAAAGAGATATCAGAGCTAGAAAAGAAGATGCAAAATTTTAACTGTTAAACCATATAATTACCATCCTAAAATATTCAAAAGAACCTTCAGATAACTTGTAAAATTAAGAGAATTCAGATTATTTGATTTGAGATTGACAGGCAAAAAGCAATAGCAACTTAAACACTAGCAATAACAAATAGGAAATACATTTCAAATTTTTAAAATTAAGACATTTATGGAGAATATCACAAAAACTATGTTAAAGAATGTAACATTAATATGGTACAAAAATACAATTGGGATACATACACAAATGACACTGACCTTTGGAAAGAAAAGAGAATGAGCCAAGACAAAGGAAACAGAGAGATTTTAATGCTTTATTTAAAAAAGAAAAAAGCAATTGAAGGGAATGAAAGTTAATACTTGTTTATTTTGAAGGTGAATATCATAGATGTTCATTTAGTTCAGTTGCTCAGTCATGCCTGAATATTTGTGACACCATGGACTGCAGCACGCCAGACTTCTCTGTCCATCACCAACTCCTGGAGCTTCCTCAAACTCATGTCCATCGAGTGAGTGATGCCATCCAACCATCTCAGCCTCAGTCATCCCCTTCTCCTCCTGCTTTCAATCTTTCCCAGTATCAGGGTCCTTCCCAAGGAGTCAGTCCTTCACATCAGGTGGCCACAGTATTGGAGTTTCAGCTTCGGCATCAGTCCTTCTAATTAATATTCAGGACTGATTTTCTTTAAGATAGACTGGTTGGATCTCCTTGCAGTCCAAGGGACTCTCAAGAGTCTTCTCAAACACCACAGTTCAAAAGCATCAATTCTTTGGCGTTTCAGCCTTCTTTATGGTCCAACTCTCACATCCATACATGACTACTGGAAAAACCATAGCTTTGACTAGACGGACCTTGTCAGTATAAAGTAATATCTCGGCTTTTTAATATGCTGTCTAGGTTGGTCATAGCTTTTCTTCTAAGGAGCAAGCATCTTTTAATTTCATGGCTGTGGTCACCATCCACAGTGATTTTGAAGCTCAAGAAAAGAAAGTCTGTCACTGTTTCCATTGTTTCCCCATTTATTTGCAATGAAGTGATGCGACCAGGTGCCATGACCTTAGTTTTTTGAATGTTGAGTTTTAAGCCAACTTTTTCACTCTCCTCTTTCACTTTCATCAAAAGGCTCTTTAGTTCTTCTTCGCTTTCTGCCGTAAGGGTTGTATCATCTGCCTATCTGAGGTTATTGATATTTCTCCCAGCAATCTTGATTCCAGCTTGTGCTTCATCCAGCCTGGCATTCCACATGATGTACTTTGCATATCAGTTAAATAAGCAGGGTGAAAATACACAGCCTTGATGTACTCCTTTTCCTATTAGGAACCAGTCTGTTGTTCCATGTCTGGTTCTAACTGTTGCTTCTTGATCTGCATACAGATTTCTCACGAGGCAGGTAAAATGTGAAAGTGAAAGTCACTCAGTCATATCCGACTCTTTGCGACCCCATGGACTATACAGTCCATGCAATTCTCCAGATCAGAATACTGGAGTGGGCAGTATTTTTCCTTTCCCTTCTCCAGGGAATCTTCCCATCCCAGGGATCCAACCCAGGTCTCCCACATTGCATGTGGATTCTTTACCAGCTGAGCCACAAAGGAAGCCCCATGGCAGATAAAGTGCTCTGGTATTCCCATCTCTTTAAAAATTTTCCACAGTTGATTGTGATCCAACAGTCAAAGGCTTTGGCATAGTCAATAAAGCAAAAGTAGATGCCTTTCTGGAGCTCTATTGCTTTTTCAATGATCCAGTGGATGTTGGCAATTTGATCTCTGATTCCTCTGCCTTTTCTAAAACCAGCTTGAACATCTGGAAGTTCATGGTTCACGTATTGCTGAAGCCTGGCTTGGAGAATTTTGAGCATTACTTTGCTAGCCTGTGAGATGAGTGCAATTGTGCAGTAGTTTGAGCATTCTTTGGCATTGCCTTTCTTTGGGATTGGAATGAGAACTGACTTTTCCAGTCTGTGGCCACTGCTGAGTTTTCCAAATTTGCTGGCATATTGAGTGCAGCACTTTCACAGCATCATCTTTTAGGATTTGAAATAGGTCAACTAGAATTCCATCACCTCTACTTGCTTTGTTTGTAGTGATGCTTCCTAAGTCTCACTTGACTTCACATTCCAGGGTGTCTGGCTCTAGGTGGGTAATCACACCATCGTGGTTATCTGGGTCATGAAGATCTTTTGTTGAGAACCCCATGAGCAGTATGAAAAGGCAAAAAGGTGTTCATTCCATTTTCTATATGTTGAGATTTCCTCCCAAATATAAATGTATTCAGAACAGGATCTCATAGATCAGAAAGAAGGATCTTAGGGGACAATAATTATAAAGATATCTTCAATGATTACTGAATCAATTACCATCTAGTGCACATGGCCACTTATAATATTTTTAGAAATACTACAATATCCTTAAATACCCTATCCTGGGCCTTTTAAGCATGATCCACTTCCTGGGCTTCAAAAGTACTTAAGACTATATGGAATAAACTGCTGCAATGATTTTTGGGCTTTACTAGAGTAGATTTTAAAAGTCTACCTGGGGCTCTGTATCAACCTAGCGGGGTAGGATGGGGAGGGAGATGGGAGGGAATTTCAAAAGGGAGGGGATATATGTATAGTTATGGCTGATTCATGCCGAGTTTTGACAGAAAACAACAAAATTCTGTAAAGCAATTATCTTTCAAAAATTAATTAATTTTTAAAAAAAGTCTATTCACAAGTGGACTTTTGGCAGAATCTGCACCCTGAACCCTTGTACCTGTTTTGAACATACAAGTTGGGTACGAATATTCAATAACTGAATGGGGCATATAGGAAGAGCTTCCAATGCTTGCATTTTCTACCTTTTGCTGCCCTGTTTGGCAAGAGATCTATGCCCAAATATTAAAGAAAGCCTTTTGTTGGAAGCAATTCAAAATTCTACACACAGTGAGGCGGTTTCACATGTTTTCAGAATTTTGAGTTATTTTTCCATTGTGAACTATGAGAAATTCTAGAGTGTAGAGGGAAACTTTATGAGCCTGGTTTTATTTTATCTAATTGTTCCAGAATTTATGCACTGTTCAGAATATGCTTTATAAGTTAATTTATATGTTAATAAGAACCACCCAAAGGGCAAAATTGATATATAAATTATTAAATCAGTCTGTCTGCATATTCTCCTTTTTTAAACAATTACTTTTTCCAAATATTACCAAACAACCAGACAATATAATTACTTTGTGCTCTGTTAATAGAGGTTTTGTAGAGAGCTAGTGGTCAAAGAAATCCTTTATCTGTAGCTACACGGAAGATTGTTTCTTGGAATGTCTTATAGACATAAATTCCATTTAAATAATGAGAAAATTACTGGGTGTCTTTATCAGAGCAGTATAAATGTTTTGACCTTAGATGTGAATGTTTGGCTTATTTTTTATTCACTGATCTGCTTTGTCACAATTCTCGGCATGAAATTGTTTCTGTGAGTGTAGAAGTCAGGAAAACTCAGATGTGACCACAAAGGAAAAAAATTTAAAACAAGCATCAAAGTGGGGAGGAGAATAAACTCAAAGTTTTTGTTCCCCCTAACCCTTGGAGTTGAGCTCTGAAACAGAGCCACCATTTGGCAAAACTGAGACAGACAAACTTATCTGAATTCTGAGCCTTTCTCCTCTCTCCTGATCCCTTGTAACTCAGATTTCCACAGCATCTAGTACTGCCCTTCATAGTTCTCTATGTAGACTTGGGCAATGCTCAGGGCTTCAAAATGATACTTCTTACCTCCCACACATCAGAATCCTATTTCTCTAGTGCTGAGCTCTGAGATGATAGCTCAGGAATAAAGCAATTCCCCACCAAAGAGCTAATGATTAGGTATGACTCTATGGGCCGACACTCACACCCCCATCTCTCCTGAGAAGTAGACAATTCAGGAACCTGAGACACTGCAGGGTTATGAAGCAATTTCAGAACAAAACTCAGAGCTAAGAATCCTTTATCAAACCTAGTGTGAAGCTTATTTTGCTTATACACCTGGATACCCCACATATCCCCCCAGTACTGGGAAATGGGTACATGTTACTGTGAGAGTGACAAAGGATCCAGTTAAGCTATGTGTATCCAAAGCCATTAAACCCACTGGTGAAAAGTCAATGATACTTTTCACTTCCAAAGAGGAAACTATGACTGTACCATTATCTACCTCTCACATTTAAAAATTGTCTTCCTATAACAAAATGAAAAGTACTAGAGAATAAGCTATGTTGACTTTGTCTCCCTGAGTATTTTAGAGGACACAGCAGTAAAAAGATCACAGATAAATTACAATGTTGGAAAAATACTTTGTGTGGCTCAGAGCCTTGAGAGCACTCTGAATGTCATATTAATTCTATAAAGTCTATCAGACCTTCAGAGAGGATTATCCTGGTATTTGGGGGAGGGCAACACAAAAGTCACTCCTTTGCAAATAACATTAGACAAACCAGTCCAATATTTTGTAAGCAGATAACAGAAAGAGCATGGAAAATATTTTTTAAAGTGGATATCGGAAGATGAGATGGTTCTTGTTAAAATCTGATACGCACTGAGGAGGCTTCTCCCTAGAATTCAGATTAGAACCTGGGTACCTAAAATCTATTTTTTAAAGCTTCAGTTAAAGACATTAGAGTCTATCTTTGAGAACCAAATCCAAAGTAAATCCAGCAGAGGGATTATGTGTTAAATATACAGATGTTTGGGATGAAATATTTTTTGTCCTTGTAAGTAATTATGTACACGAAAGAGGATTGATCATTAAAAGGACATAGATTTAACCTTACTATTAAAACATTCAATGGAGTATTTTAGTTTCTTTCTGGGGTGTGTGTATGTGTTTATCTGTCTGTCTATATGTGCAAGAGATGAAAACTAACGTGAGTGTACATGCTAAGTCACTTTAGTTGTGTCCAACTCTTTGTGACTCTATGGACTGTAATCCACCAGACTCCTCTGTCCATGGCGTTCTTCAGGCAAGAATACTGGAGTGGGGTGCCCTGGCCTCTTCCACTGGTCTTCCCAACCCAGGGATCTTTTATGTCTCCTGCCTTGACAGGCGGGTTCTCTACAACTAGCACCACCTGGGAATCCCAAAAGCTAACGTGCATGCTAAGTTGCATCCAACTCTTTGTGAACCTATGGACTGTAGCCCTCCAGGCTCCTGTGCCTCTGGAATTATCCAGGCAAGAATACTGGAGTGGGTTGCCATGCCCTGCTCCAGGGGATCTTCCTGCCCCAGGGATCAAACCCCTATCTCCTGGGGCTCCTGCATTGCAGGCAGATTCTTTACCACTGAGCCACTGGGGAAGCCCAGGAATCGGGAATTTCAGAGAGTTTAAATGACTCTGTTTTCCTCTATTAGAAAGTCATAGCCACTCAATTCCAACTACAAAGTTTTATTCTGAGAAGTGAGTAAATAAACATGTAACAGAAATTACCATTATGGAACAATATTCTGTGTTTTCTACTGCTCCTTTTGAGAAAAGAGAATATAGACTGCAAATACAAAAGCTTTAGATCAGAGTTTCACATCATCTCAGGGAAATTTTCAAATGAGTAAATTATTGATCCATATTTCTGTCCTCACAAATTTCTTACCTAAATAGCTATTTTTAAGTTGTGAAGAAAATGATGACTATTAGAAAGGGCCAAGATGGAGGAGTATTAATAGAAACACTCTGAACTCACCTTTTTCCACAGATGAAAATTCTAACTACTTACAGGGCAATTATCTGTGAGAATGACCTGAAGATTAGTAGAAAAGATTTCCCACAACTAAAGACATAAAGAAGGAATCACAAATAATTGATAGGAAAGTTAGAGAAGCAGTACAGTCAGGATCCACATCCCTGGGTTAGTGACCCACAAATGAACGGAATATCACAACTGGAGAGGTCCTCCCCAGAGAGTGAGGTGTCTGAAACCCACATTGGGCTTCTCAACCAGAGATCCTAACATGGAAAGTAAACCCCCAGAACATCTGGCTTTAAAAACCAGCAGGGCTTAAGTTCAGGAGAGGTAGAAAGGTGGAGAGCTACAGGAAATAGCAACTCTGCTCCTAAAGGGCACTCACAGAATCTCACAAGTGTGAAAAACAAAATGAATTGACAAAAAGCAAAATGAAAATAAGTTCATAGACACAGAGAGTAAACAGGTGGTTGCCAGAAGTGAGGAACCTGGGGGGCACAATAGGAGGAGGGGATTGAGAGCTACAAACCTCCAGTTATAAAATAAATAAGCTATGCAGATGTAATATACAGCATAAAAATATGGTCAATAACCTTGTAATAACTTATATGGGGACATATGGTTAGAAGACTTTTCATGGTTATCATTTTATAATGTATGCACATGTCAAATCACTATGTAGTACACCTGAAACTAACATAATATTTTACGTCAACTGTATTTCAATTTTTAAAAAAGAATATAAAAAACTAAGACCTATTAGCTTAACATAAGAGAATTCATTATCTCAGACAATGGAGATGTACAGTTGGATTTAGCCGTAACTAGATCAAAGGGCTTAGCAACTGTCACTGGGACTCATCATCTATCTGTCTTTCCAATTCACAGCTCTACTTATTCTTTTTGTTGGTTTTTCTTTCACGTAGATACTCCTTTTATGATACCAAGAAGGCTACCAGCAGCTCCAAAGGACATCTCTACCAGTACAAAAACCTTAAAAAAAATTTCTATTTTCAGTTGTCCATATAAAACCCCAAGATTGAGTTTCATTAAACCATCATGGAACCATGATATTCATCATTACATCCACCAGTAGAATTAGCACAGTGACTAGGTGTGATATACACTGAGTGGCTTTTGCTTGTAACTAAAAACTCAAGTGTTACTTTATTATGTTGTAGCACACAGCTAGTTAATTGTCTGTTGAATCTTGTGATGCAGACAGTGTGCTTAATAAAAATGCAACATTCAGAGCCTTGGAAGGACAAACCTGGATGTTATAATGCGTTGACTTTTCTTTGAGGCCTCAGGCAGTTTTCTCCAAAAAGGGGACAACTTTCAGTTAAATTAGAAATGGAGAAAGAAGCACATGTATCTTCGTTCAAAAGGTTTTTTTCTGTCTAATAACCAAGATGGATGACAGCCTAGTAATCTGGTTGAAAAATACAAATTCCTACTCTATACAAGGTTAGTGCCAGGAAAAGCATGGAGGAAAGAACTAACTGGAAATTAATTCTGGAGAAAACTTGATTCCCAGGGCACTCTTACATGTTTATTTTTTGCTAGAGTAAAATATGATTGATAAGTTGTAAAATACTATATATATGAATACGGCTCCCCAAGGGCAGCCACATCCTAGTCCCTAGAACCTGTGAATGTGTTATTTTATTTGGCAATAGAGGCTCTGCAGATGTGATTAAATTAAGGATCTTGAAATGAGAATATTATACTGGATTAACCAGGTAGATCCATTGTAATTACAAAAGTTCTTAGAAGAGGGAGACAGGGGAATCAGAGTGAGAGAAGGGGGTGTTACAATAGAAAGAGAAGCTGGAGTAGTGCAGGGTCAGGGGGATAGGAACATGTAGTGTCTAGAAACTGGAGAAGGCAAGCAGACAAATTCTCTCCTAGAACACCCAGAAGAAATGCAGCCCTACTAGTCCATTTTAAACTTCTTACCTAGTGAACGGTAGGATAATAAATGTGTATTATTATAGGGCACCAAGTTTATGGTAATGTGTCATAGCAGCCGTAGAAAACCAATACATGATAATGCAAGCAGAAAAAGAACAGAAACCCAGGAAAAACAAAATAAAACACATGGAATACATGGTCTAACTAAGAAAAAAATTAAAATGAAGCTACTGGTTAATAAAAGCTTAACAAAGAGTATACCCTCGATTTTAAAATGTAATATTTTGGGACTTCCCCGGTGGTCCAGTGGTTAAGAATCTGCCTGCCAATGCAGGGCACATGGGTTTGATCCCTGGTCTGGGACGATCCCACATGCTTTGGAGCAACTGAGCTGGTGTGCCACAACTACTGAACCCACGTGCCTAGAGCCCAAGCTCTGCGACAAGAGAAGCCACCTCATTGAGAAGCCTGCGCACTGCAACTACAGAGTATCCCCTGCTCACAGTGACTATAGAAAAGCCCAGGCTCAGCAAGGAAGAGCCAGTGTAGACATAAGTAAATAATTAATTTTAAAAAACAAGCAATATTTTTCTTCAAAAAGGCCAGTTTTACTTTGAATCTATAAAGAAAGAAATACAATCTTGGCACAGTAAATTGAACTGACATTGAATAAATTTTACCATGATAATAAAGACCATCTACTGTTTTTTAACTTTAAGAGTTAACTTATGGCAAAATATAGACGACCTAGTTGTGTTTCTAAGACCAAATGCAAATCTCAAGGTCCCTGACAGCAAAAATTTAAAGCTTAGTTGACAGGAGGTAGGATATGGAAACAGGATGAAAAGTAAAAAATAAAATAGATGCATTCATGCTATAAACTTAAAAGAAATAGGAGATAAAAGAGATTGTTGAAACTTTATGGAACAAGAAATAGATGGTTCTGAATATACATTAGAGCTATAAAGATGTACAGTAGAAGAACTAAAAATAATACAATTATCAAACATACAGAGGAAAGGAAAAAAGACAAGAATAATGTAAGTGAGCTAAATTCTCATTTTTCTAATCTAGTTATAACTAGCTTTTAACTTATTGGTCCCAGGCAGCATCTGTTTATCAGCACTCTTTGGTTAAGTAGTTAACACTCAAAATAATTCAAGTTAGAAGTGTAACTGTGACAATAATACAAAAGGTGAGATCAGAGGTGAGAATCTTCTGATGAATAATATGCATTTAAGAAAGCAAAAGAGATAATCCCACACAATACAGGAAATAAAAAACAGGAGAACACTTTGCAAATCTTTTTATAAGGCCACACTATTCTGACACCAAAATCAGCTAGGTAATACAGGAAGACAAAAGTTAAAAATTTTAAATAAAATACTATGAACTCACATCTAGCAACATATAAAAAATTTAATAAATATTGACAATGAGATTTGTTCTACAAATGCAAAGATGGTTTAATATTCAAAAATGAATCAATGTAGTTCACCAAACTAAAGTAGCAAAGCACATAACCATTATAATAGATGCTGAATAAGCTGTTAACAAAATTCAAGATCATGAATTTTTTTTTCATGAAATTTTTTTTCATGAAAAAAAAATATCATCCATGATATATATGGACAACCTAAAGATAACATCATACTTAATGGTGAAAGATTGAACATTTCCCTTTGCAATTGAGAACAAAGAAGGATGTTCATTCACACAACCTATATTCAATATAGCCAGTGCAAAATAAGTCAAGAAAAAGAAATAAACAACATACAGACTGGAAATATAAAACTCTTTTTCTCTTCATTAATATGGTTGCTAACACAGAAAATCCAAACTAATCTCCAAAAATCTATTAAAATAAATGTGAGTCTACCAAGGCCACAGAATATTAGGTAAATATAAAAAAAAATCAAATCAGTTCAATTCAGTTCAATTGCTCAGTCATGTTCGACTCTATGAGACCCTGTATATTGCAGCACGCCAGGCCTCCCTGTCCATTGCCAACTCTTGGAGCTTACTCAAATTCATGTCCATGGAGTCAGTGACATCATCCGACCGTCTCATCCTCTGTCATCCCCTTCTCCTCCTGCTTTCAGTCTTTCCCAGCATCAGGGTCTTTCCCAAGGAGTCAGTTCTTCACATCAGGTGGCCACAGTATTGGAGTTTCAGCTTCAGCATCAGTCCTTCTAATTAATATTCAGGACTGATTTCCTTTAAGATAGACTGGTTGGATCTCCTTGCAGTCCAAGGGACTCTCAAGAGTCTTCTCCAACACCACAGTTCAAAAGCATCAATTCTTTGGTGTTCAGCCTTCTTTATGGTCCAACTCTCACATCCATACATGACTACTGGAAAAACCATAGCTTTGACTAGATGGACCTTGTCAGCAAAGTAATGTCTCGGCTTTTAATATGCTGTCTAGTTTAGTCATAGCTTTTCTTCTAAGGAGCAAGCATCTTTTAATTTCATGGCTGTGGTCACCATCCACAGTGATTTTGAAGCTCGAGAAAAGAAAAGTGTCACTGTTTCCATTGTTTCCTCATCTATTTGCAATGAAGTGATGGGACCAGATGCCGTGATCTTAGTTTTATGAATGTTGAGTTTTAAGCCAACTTTTTCACTCTCCTCTTTCACTTTCATCAAAGTGATGATGAAATCGTCACTTTTTCACTTCTTCGCTTTCTGCCCTAGGGTGGTATCATCTACACATCTGAGGTTATTGATATTTCTCCTGGCAATCTTGATTCCAGCTTGTGCCTCTTCCAGCCTGGCATTTCAGATGATGTACTCTGCATATAAGTTAAAGATGCAGGGTGACAATATATAGCCTTGACATACTCCTTTCCCTATTTGGAACCAGTCTATTGTTTCATGTCCAGTTCTAACTGTTGCTTCTTGACTTGCACACAGATTTCTCTGGAGGCAGGTAAGGTGGTCTGGTATTCTCATTGCTTTAAGAATTTTCCACAGTTTGTTGTGATCCACACAATCAAAGGCTTTGGCGTAGTCAATAAGGCAAAAGTAGATACCTTTCTGGAGCTCTATTGCTTTTTCGATGATCCAATGGATGTTGGCAATTTGATCTCTGGTTCCTCTGCCTTTTCTAAATCCAGCTTGAACATCTGGAAGTTTACAGTTCATATACTTTTGAAGCCTGGCTTGGAGAATTTTGAGCATTGCTTTGCTAGCATGTGAGATGAGTGCAATTGTGTGGTAGTTTGAACATTCTTTGGCATTGCCTTTCTTTGGGATTGGAATGAAAACTGACCTTTTCCATGCTGTGGCCACTGCTGAATTTTCCAAATTTGCTGACATATTGAGTATAGCACTTTCACAGCATCATCATTTAGGATTTGAAATAGCTCAACTGGAATTCTATAACTTCCATTAGCTTTGTTTGCAGTGACTTCACATTCCAGGATATCTGTCTCTAGGTGAGTGATCACACTATCACGGTTATCTGGGTCATTAGGATCTTTTTTGTATAGTTCCTCTGTGTATTCTTGCCACCTCTTCTTAATATCTTCTGCTTTGTTAGGTCCATACCATTTCTGTCCTTTATTGTGCCCATCTTTGCATGAAATGTTTCCTTGGTATCTCTTATTTTCTTGAAGAGATCTCTAGTCTTTCCCATTCTATTGTTTTCCTCTATTTCTTTTCGTTGATCGCTGAGGAAGGCTTTCTTATCTTTCCTTGCTATTCTTTGGAATTCTGCATTCAAATGGGTATATCTTTCCTTTTCTTCTTTGCTTTTCGCTTCTCTTCTTTTCACAGCTATTTGTAAGGCCTCCTCAGACAACCTCTTGCATTTTTGCATTTCTTGTTCTTGGGGTTGATCTTGATCACTGCCTCCTGTACAATGTCACGAACCTCCATCCATAGTTCTTCAGGCACTCTATCAGGTTTAATCCCTTGAATCTATTTGTCACTTCCACTGTATAAACATAAGGGATATGATTTGGGTCATACTTGAATGGTCTAGTGGTTTTCCCTACTTTCTTCAATTTGAGTCTGAATTTTGCATTAAGGAATTCATGTCAAGCCACAGTTAGCTCCTGATCTTGCTTTTGCTGACTGTTTAGAAGTTCTCCATCATTGGTTGCAAAGAATTTAATCAATCTGATTTTGGTATTGACCATCTGATGATGTCCATGTGTAGTTGTCTCTGGTGTTGTTGGAAGAGGCTATTTGCTATGACCAGTGCATTCTCTTGGCAAAACTCTGTTAGCCTTTGCCCTGCTTCATTTGTACTCCAAGGCCAAACTTGCCTGTTACTCCAGGTATTTCTTGACTTCCTACTTTTGTATTCCAGTCCTCTATGATGAAAAGGACATCTTTTTTGGGTATTAGTACTAGAAGGTCTTGTAGGTCTTCATAGAACCATTCAACTTCAGTTTCTTCAACATTAGTGGTTAGGGCCTAGACTTGGATTACTGTGATATTCAATGGTTTGCCTTGAAAACGAACAGAGATCATTCTGTTTTTGAGATTGCACCCAAGTAATGCATTTCAGACTCTTTTGCTGACTATGATGGCTACTTCATTTCTTCTAAGGGATTCTTGCCCACAGTAGTAGATATAATGGTCATCTGAATTAAATTCACCCATTCCAGTCCATTTTAGTTCACTGATTCCTAAAATTCTAATTATATACAAATATTTCTAGAAGAAAACAGAAGAAAGTATTTATGGACTTGGGTTATATAAATGTTTCATAGAAGTAGAAAAAAATAAAACTAATCATCAAAGAAAAAAATGGATAAATTGGACTTAATAAATATTAAAATCTTACTCTTCAAAAAGATTCTTTTAAAAAATCAAAAAAGCAAAAAATTAAAAAATAAAACAAGCAGGCCAAATATGGGGTAAAAAATATTCACTATGCATACATTGGACAAAAGACTTGTATCCAAAATATACAAAGCACTTTTACAACAAAAAATAAGAAGAAAAGGTTTAATGGGCAAAAGATTTAAATATTAGTATTATAAATAACTCACAAAATAAAATGTATTAATATCCAATAGGTATATGAAAAAAGTTGAACATCATTACTCATTGTACATATATACAATAAAACAGAACCGGACAACCTAGAGGGAGGGTATGGGGAGGGAGGAGGAAGGAGGGTTCAGGATGGGGAACACAGGTATACCTGTGGCGGGTTCATTTCGAAATTTGGCAAAACTAATACAATATTGTAAAGTTTAAAAATAAAATAAAATTAAGAAAAAAAAAAATAAAACAGAACCACAGTGAGATGCCACTTCAAACCTACTGCTGCTGCTGCTAACTCGCTTCAGTCGTGTCCGACTCTGTGTGAACCCATAGACGGCAGCCCACCAGTCTCCCCCGTCCCTGGGATTCTCCAGGCAAGAACACTGGAGTGGGTTGCCATTTCCTTCTCCAATGCATGAAAGTGAAAAGTGAAAGTGAAGTTGCTCAGTCGTGTCTGACTCTTCACAACCCCATGGACTGCAGCCTACCAGGCTCCTCCGTCCATGGGATTTTCTAGGCAAAAGTACTGGAATGGGGTGCATTGCCTTCTCTGTCAAACCTACTAGAATGGCTAAAATTAGAAAGACTGATAATACAAAGTGTTAGTGAAAATACAGAGCAACTGGAGCACTCATATATTACCTGTGGAAATTTTAAATAGCACAACTACTTTGGAAAACAATTTGGCAGTTTCCTATAAAGTTAAATACATACAACCTAGTAATACTACTTTTAGATACTTACTCAAGAGAAATGAAAACATGTCCACACAAAGTCTGTACATGAGTATTTATACCAGCTTTATTAATAAAAACCCACAACTAGAAGCATCCTAAATGTCCATCAACAGGTGACTAGATAAACAAATTGGTCTAAATCCATGGCAAGGAATACTACTCAGCAATAAAACAAAAAAAAAATTTCAGATGCATGCAACAATACATGCGAGTCTTGAAAACATGTTTAATAAAAACAAAAAAGACTCAAAAGATTTCATACTGCATGCTTTAATTTGCATAAAATTTAGAACAGGCAAATTAATCAATAGTGACAGAAAGCAGATCAATAGTTTCCTGGGATCAAGGGTGGAGCTGATTAAACTGAAAAGGACACAAAGAGTGATACAAATGCTCTAAATCTTGTTTGTGGTACTGGTTACATAATTGCATTCATTTCTCAAAATGCACTGAACTGTAAGTATACAATATAGGGAAAAAGTGTTAGTCGTGTCTGACTCTTTGCAATTCCATGGACCATAACCCACCAGGCTCCTCTGTAATTCCACCAGTCAGGGGAATTCTCCAGGCAAGAATACTGGAGTGGGTTGCCATTCTGTTCTCCAGGGGAACTTCCCAACTCAGGGATTGAACCTGGGTCTTCTGCGTTGTAGGCAGGCTCTTTACCATCTGAGCCACCAGGGAAGCCCATAATGCTGAAGTGGGTAGCAGTTCCCTTCTCCCGGGGATCGTCCCAACCAGCTGAGCCACCAGGGAAGAATACTGGAGTGGGTAACCTATCCCTTCTCCAGCAGATCTTCCCGACCCAGGAATCAAACCAGGATCTCCTGCATTGCAGGTGGATTCTTTACCAGTTGAGCTACCAGGGAAGCCTTATGTATGCAATAAGTGCATTTTATCATATGCAAAGTATATTTCAAGAAAAGTTATTTTTAAATTTGGGGAAAAAATGTTACTTTCAAAAAATAAATTGTTTACAGAATTGTGATTTTAAAGACTGGATTATAAAAAAGGATGAACAAGTACCACAGATACTCTATACTAAATTATTAAATAGGTTAAACTTCTTTATTTATTTTTTGGTTACACTGGGACTTCACTGCTGGGTGTGGGCTTTCTCTAGGTACGGCAAGTGGGGGCTCCTCTTAGTTGCAGAGCATGGGCTCTAGGTGTGCAGGCTTCAGTAGCTGTGTCTCATGGGCTTAGTTGCCCTGTGGCACATGGAATCTTCCTGGACCAGGGATTAAATTCACTTCCCCTGCATAGGCAGGTGGATTCTTATCCACCATATCACCAAGAAAATCCTTAAACTTCTTTTTATGCTCTTTCATATTTTCTATAATCTGCTCCTTTCTCCTCTCAACATCTGTAAATGCCTAGAACATTATTTTCAATGAGAAACACAACAGTAACAGTAAAAGTAAGAATACCTCACTCTGGATTAGTGATTATGGTTTATTAATCCCATATACTGTCTCAGTCTATTTTTAACAGCCCCATAAGGCAGATCTTTATTATTTTTCATTTTATAGATGAGAAAGCCAAAGCTCAGAGGAGATAATATATTTGCTTCATTTAAGCCTCACCTCAAATGACACCCTCTTAGAGAGGTCTTTGCTGATCACCCTTTCTAAAATAGTACTTTATTCCTTTATGGGCTTTATTTTGTCAAATGTGTGTGTTAGTCGCTCAGTCATGTCCGACTCTGTGACCCCATGGACTGTAGCCCACCAGGCTTCTCTGTCCATGGAATTCTCCAGGCAAGAATACTGGAGTGGATTGCCATTCCCTTCTCCAGAGGAACTTCCCAACCCAGGGATCAAACCCTGGTCTCCTGCCTTACAGGCAGATTCTTTATCATTTGAGCTGCAGGGAAGTCCTATTTTGTCAAATACATACCACTAAACTGACACAAACACAGGAACTTTGTCTAATGTTCACTACAATATACACCTAGTTCAGTGTTTGACCCATAGTCAGTTTTCAATATGGAGAAGGAAGTGGCAACCCACTCCAGTATATTTGCCTGGGAAATCCCATGGACAGAGGAGACTGGTGGGCTATAGTCTATGGGGTCGCAAAAGTGTTGAACATGACTTAGCGATTCAACAACAACAAGTTTCCAAGAAATAAGTGTTGAATATTGAAGTAATTTGCCTGAAGTTATAGAGCAAGGGCAAGGTTCTAACCCAAATTTTCTGACTCAGGAAATCTGTTTCAGATTCTATTTCATTCTAGGTTGTGAAGCAAAACCCTGTCTCCTCCCCGCAAGCACTTTGAGGTCCATTTGTCCCTTTCTCCTGGTCCTATGACTCTTTTTATTCTATCTTCTGAATCATGCATGCAGAAATTGTAGTTTTGATTAGTGATATTAACGAGGGATGAACTGGTTCTAGGTCAGAACCTCATTATATCTTGAAATCCTGTCTTTTAAAAGCAAATTTTATTTTCTATAGAGTACAATACAGAAAACCCAAGGAATAAACTTATAATAACTCAAATGAATTAAAAAGCAAAAGCAATATCCCATGTACATGAAACCCATATCTTATTTATCTTTGTATCCCTGTTGCAGAGTATATAGGCCTAGTTCAGGAATACTGTAGATTTGGTTCCAGGCCACCTCAACAAAGTGAATATTGCAATAAAGAAAGACTAATTTTTTGGTTTTCCAGTACATATAAAAGTTATGCTTACACTAAATTGTAATCTATTAAGCACATAATAGCACTATGTCTAAAAAAATGGACACATATAAAAATACTTTATTGTCAAAAAATGCTAACCATCATTGAAGGCTTCAGCAAGTCTTAATCTTTTTGCTGGTGGAGGGTCTTTCCTCAATGTTGATGGCTGCTTGTGGATCAAGGTGGTGGTTGCTGAAGACTGGGGAGGTTGTGGCAATTTCTTAAACAATGACATCTGCTGTGTTGGTTGATTCTTGCTTTCTGTGTCTGTAGCATGCAATGCTGTTTGATAACATTTTACCCACAATACAACTTCTTTTAAAGCTGAAGTCAGTATTCTCAAGTCCTGCTGCTGCTTTATCAACTAAATTGATGAAACATTCTCAATCCTTTATGATCACTTCAACAGTCTTCACAGCATCTTCACCAGGATTAGATTCCATCTCAGGAAATCACTTTCTTTGCTCATCCATAAGAAGCGACTCCTCATGTGTTCAATTTTAGAATGAGAGTGCAGCAATTCCATCACATCTTCAGTGACACTTCCACTTCCAGTTCACTTTCTATGTCTACCACATGCAGAGCTATTTCTTCCCCAAAGTCTTGAAGCCTTCAGAGCCATCCATGAGGGCTAAAATCAACTTCTCCCAAACCCCTGTTCATGCTGATATCTTGACCTCTTCCTGTGAATTATGACTATTCTTAATTGTATCTAAAATGATGAATGCTTTGCAGAGGTTTTCAGGTTACTTTGCCTGGATCCATCAGAGGAATCACCATCTGTGGCAGCTATGACCTTACAAAATGTATTTCTTAAATCATAAGTCTTGAAAGTCAGAATGACTCCTTGATCCATGGGTGGCTGGATGGATGTTATGTTAGCAGGCATGAAAACAACGTGAATCTCAATGCGCATCTCCATCAAAGCTCTTGGCTGACCAGGTGTACTGTCAATGAGCATTTGTATTTGCATCTTGGCTAACTGTTTGACCCAAGAGACTAAGCTTTTGGACCGTCTCAGCTTTCAACATGTCTTCCTCATTAAGCTTAATCATTCCTAGCTTTTGATTTAAAGTGAGAGACATACAACACTTCCTTTCATTTGAACACTTACAGGATATTATGGGATCATTAGTTGGCTTAATTTCAATACTGATGTGTCTCAGGGAATAGGGAGGCCCAAGGAGAGAGATAAACAGACATACAGGCACACACACACACACACACACACACACAGTGAAGTGTGTGAAGGATAGTGAGATAGTGAAGCTTGAGAGAACAGTCAATGGAGCAGTCAGAACACATATATTTATGGATTAAGTTCACTGTCTCACATAGGCATTGTTCATAGTGCCCCAAAACAATTACAATAGTAACATCAAATATCACTGATCATAGATCACCATAACAAATACAATAGTGATGAAAAAGTCTGGAATGATGTAAGAATTACCAAAATGGAACACAGGGACACAAAGTGAGCAAATGCTGTTGGAAAAAATGGCACCGATAGGTTTGCTTGACACAGGGTTTCCACAAATCTTTGACTTGTAAAAAAACACAGTATCTGTGGAGTGCAATAAAGTGAAGTGCAATCAAATGAGGTATGCCTGTAGTGCCTGACAATTAGTGAACTCAAATATTTGTTATTTATATGACTTAGACCACATCCTTTCTCCCATGCCACACACTCACAACTGTTTCCTGAAGATATCAGTGTGCTTTTAATCTCAGCATTTCCTGGTTTTAAATCCTAAAGTAAAACGTTGCTAGGGTTCAGGTCTACCTAACTCATTCCCTTCCTGCAACTGAGGCTTCCCCAGATTAAATTTTAAAAAAAGCAATATACCCACCACTATGTTGCACATGGAGGTAGAGACTATATTTTATCTACTGATGACATTCTCCTATAATTAAAAAATATACACAAGCAGTAAGACTCTTATATAGTTGAAAGGTTAATTCTTCTAATAGTCTCAGAGCTTCTCTTCAATTATATATCAGGAAAGGAAACTTATTACAGAAAATTACTCCTGGGGTACATAGAGTCATAACCTCATTAATAATGTTACAAGAAGAAAATAAAGATAGAAGCAAAGGGGTAAACAAGATAACTGGAAATGGCCCATCCCACTTGTTTTTATTACCTTTAATAATAATGTGTATTAAACTCTCTGAGTTTTTGTGTGGATGAAGTGGAATATGGAGAGGAGAATGTTTTACTATCTGCAGCAACATTTCTACAATGTCACATTAGAAGAGGAAATAAAATTCCTAGAAGGCTCAGTAGCATTATGGGAGATACACGGACTATGTAGTCAAACAGCCCTGAATTTGAATCCTATGCCATTTAGTAGCTAAGAAATGTTGAGTAAGTAGCTTAACTCCTCTGAACCTCAATTTAGCAACCTATAAAATAGGGATGTTTCTACTGTCTTGACAGCATGATTGGCAGAACTGAATGAGATAATACATACAAATGCTTACAGCACAGTGTCTGGCACAAAGGAGTCCTCAATAAATGGGTGAATTAGAGTATGTGCTAAGTCGCTTCAGTTGTGTCAGACTCTTGTGACCCCATGGACCTCACCCTGCCAGGCTCCTCTGTCCATGGGATTCTCCAGGTAAGAATACTGGAGTGGTTGCCATGCCATTCTCCAGGGGGTCTTCCTGGCCCAGGGATCGAACCCAAGTCCCCTGCAGCTCTTGCATCAAAGGCAAATTCTTTACCGCTGAGCCACGGGGAAGCACAAATTAGAGTATAGGCTACAATAACTGCAGTAAAGAGACTCCCAAAACAGTGGGTTAAAAAGTTGTTTTTCTATCACTTAACAGTCCCAAATTGGTGGGGGTGCTTAATTTGGTGGAGTCATCCTGGGGCCCAGATTACTATTTCTGCCGCACTTCAGGTCAAGGACACTGCTGCAGTTGTAGCCTGGAAATCCAGCCAGCATAAAAAGGGAAAGTAGTAGCTCCAAGTGAGCAGTTTTATTCTTAAGGAAATGATGCTGAAGTTGCACTCATCATCTCCAGTCATATCACACAGGCAAAGCTTAGTCTTCTATTAGCCACATCTTGCTCCTAGGGTGCTGAAAAATAAAGTTGTACAGTCATGTGATCAGCCAAATTCAGGTGTTCTCTTACTAACAGGAAGAAGGGTTAGCAATTTTTGCCATAGCAAAATGGCTTTATTGCAGGACATCATCAAGCATGCTCTAGTGAAGTTGTCAGAATAAGAGAAGTATACAGCAAAGTAGATGAATACCTCAAAATGTGGTTTACTTTCGTGTGCTCAGTCACTCAGTCATGTCTGACTGTTTGCGATCCCAAAGACTGCAGCCTGCCATGGGATTATGGCAGCTGTCCATGGGATTATCCCAGCAAGAATACTAGAGTGGGTTGCCATTTTCCTCTCCAGGGGATCCTTTCAACCTGGGATCCAACCCACGTCTCCTGTACTGGCAGGCGGATTCTTTACCTCTGAGCTATCTTCAGCATAGAATAATTGCAGAGTTAACAATATTCACAAATTTATGCATTTAAGCAAATCTGATCAGTTGTAGATCCGATATCTTCAACCCACAGAGTCAGCCACACTTGGATCCTGAGTCACTTCTCCACAGTACAAGGAAGAGTCAGCAGTTGGTTGATCTGAAAATGGTTGTGCTGGTGTGTTGACCAGGATTTGCAAGGAGTCCAGGGATCTCAGCCTCCTCTTAAGACTTTCTATGGTGTATTCTGCATTGGCTTCCTTAGTTGATCTTTATTAATATCTGAGCATCTATATATTTGACATGCCATACCTCCTCCCTATTTCTTCCAGCACTTTCCACTAGAAAGGCTGTGTTTCCTTATGTTCCAGCTGCTAGCTAACTATCTTGCTAAAACTAATACAATTATGTAAAGTTTAAAAAAAAATAAAAATAAAAAAATAAAATTTATAAAAAATTTAAAAAAAAATAAATAAAAGTGGAATACTTATATAATCATGCATGGCACACTAATTATATTAGGATATTTCTTCATATTCTAAAGTCTATGCCATGGAAATATATTTGTCATTTGGAGGATGTTTGAGATACTTATTACTGTAGACACATTTTTAATTGGAAAGCATAAAACTACTTGTTAAAACTGAATTCTTACAAAATTCAAGTTAATATTTAACACATGAAACAAAGTAAGAAATAAAAAAACCCTTAATGCTGAAGTTTCACCATTAAAAAGTGCTTTAAAGTTTTCTGAAAAAAAAAAAAAAAAATAAAATAAAATAAATCCAGGACTTAAAACCACAATGTTGCTACCCATCGGAGTTTTACAACTCCCTGATGCCTTGCACTCCCATTTCCTATCAGATAAGACTAACCTTTATATTAATGGCAGCTGGGGGCAAACTTAGTCTGCCCTTTGGACTTGCCATATCAGGCTGCTGACTATCAGTCTCTTGGGACTCAGTGTGCTTGAAGTGGGGCAATAAAGGAAACTTCAGTCTGGCAAATCTACAAATCTTACTACTGGCTTCTTTTCCCTACCAGGCTCTGCCACTAAGGTCCCTACATACCTTTCAATTATACTTATCCAAGTTATGACAAGAGCAGACAGGAAGCTTCAGGATGCAAAGTTCAGAGGTTACTTACCACCAGAATCCCAGTTCCTTGAGAAAGAACTGAACAAGGCTGTAACTCTAGGACTGGGGTCAACTTGGCTTGACACTAAGTTCCATGACAAAGAACCAAATCTATCTTTTTCACTGAGTGTTTTCAGTACGTAGCACAGAATAGTACATTAGGAGCCAATATATATGGGCTTCCCCAGTGGCTCAGGGATAAAAAAACCCAGTGCAATGCAGGAGGTGAGGAAGGAGCCATGGGTTCAATTCCTAGGTCGAAAAGATTCCATGGGGAAGGAAATGGCAACCCACTCCAGTATTCTTGCCTGGAAAAAATCCCATGGACAGCCCATGGGATTGCAAAAACGTCAGATATGACTTAAGGACACAACAACAATTTTCTGATGAGATGAATGAGACACTAAGCAGGGATGTGACTACAAAGAAGGAAGAAGCCTCGTTTTGAAAATCAAGACTCTAAATACACCAAATATTTCCTATCTGCCAGTATCTGCTTATAAGAGAATCTATCCACACCACCACATCTTGTCCCATGGCTGAGTCCAGCAACAGAAATGGCAAAATCATTTACGGTGCCCTCATTTGAAAATAAAGAATTTCATGATAGGGCTTCCCTGGTGGCTTAGTGGTTAAGAATCTGCCTGCCTAAGCAGGAGACATGGATTCGATCCCTGGTCCAGGAAGATCCCACATGCCTGGGAGCAATTAAGCCTGTGCACCACAACTGCTGAGCCTGTGCTCTGGAGCCTGGGAACCACAGCTACTAAGCCCATGTGCTGCACCTACTAAAGCCCATGCCCATTCCAGGCCATGCCCCACAACAAGAGAAGCCACTGTAATGAAAAGCCTGTGTACTGCAGCTAGAGAAAAGCTCAAGCACAACGAAGATACAGCACAGTCATAAATAAATAAAATTATATATATATATGTATATATAAAGAATTTTACGATAGTGACAGTGGAACCTTAAAGTGAGGTTGGAGAGTCCTTCGGAGCCCAGGACCCCATGTGATTGCACAGGTTGCACACCAATGTTTATACAAGTAACCCGGCTCCCCAGACACAGGTGACCCAAGCTGGCCCAATGATATCCTCTCTGAAGAACTAAATCTAAGAGACAGAGATTAACTTAGTTCAATGGTGCTAAGCACTGAGCTTAGTTAATGTAGACTTTAAGCTGGTGGCAAGTTGCAACCATGTGCATGGAGTTTCATAGGTGGAAAAGGCCAGTTATAAGAAGAAATGGAGACTGTAGAAGCTTTAGGTGAGATAACCAAGACACCTTGTGACCAGAGAGAGCATCAGAGAGAGAGAAGCTGTCTGACGAGCCCTTGGGAGGCTGCATTATGGAGACCTCTTTCCTGTTCTCATAAGGCCCAGCTATACTTGAAATCCCTATGCCCTCTTAGATAGAATTAGGTTCTTGCATGTACCAGCTACATTGTTGTTGTGGTTTAGTTGCTGAGCCGTGTTCAACTCCTTGTGACCCAAAGACTGTAGCCCGCCAGGCTCCTCTGTCCATGGGATTTCCCAGGCAAGAATACTGGAGTGGGTACCACGTCCTCCTCCAGGGATCTTCCCGACCCAGGGATCAAACCCACGTTTCCTGCTTGGCAGGTGGATTTTTTACCACTGAGCCACCTGGGAAGATTACTTAGTGAATTCAAAAGATGTCTCAGGCTCTAATCCAGTATCACAGGGTTCAAACCTGGCTCTTCTCATCCACCACCCATTACTTATGTGTTAAACTCTTTGGATCATTTTTAAATTGGGTTATATATATATATATATATATACACACACCCACACACACATATGTGTAATCTAATTGAATTGTAAGAGTTCTTTCAGTTCAGTTCAGTCGCTCAGTTGTGTCTGACTCTGCGACCCCATGAATCACAGCACGCCAGAGTTCTTTACTTATCCCTTATTATTGTGAATATGTCTTTTATCAAGTATATGTGTTGCAAATGTTTTCTCCCAGTTCAAGCTTTTCTTCTCATTTTCTTTCAAAGATCAAAATGTTTTCATTTCAATGAAGTCTGATTTATTGATTTTTTTCTTTCAGTCTGTGTTTTTTGTGTTCCATCTAAGAAATTTTGGCTTGGCTTTAGCCAAGGTTTCAAAGATTGTCTCCTACATTTTCTTCTTTGACTTAATTTTTGTCAATCTAGTTCTCACAAGGTAGCACTTTTATTTTTTTAAAAAAGCTTTTTATTTTGTATTGAGGTATAGCTGATTAATAAACAATGTTGTAATAGTTTCAGGTGAACAGCAAAAGGACTCAGCCATACATACACATGTATCCATTCTCCCCGCAACTCCCCTCCCATCCAGACTGCCACAAAGCATTGAGAAGAGTTCCATGTGCAATACAGTAGGTCCTTGTCGGTCATCCATTTTAAATATAGCGGTGTGTACATGCCCGTCCCAAACTCCCTAGCTATCCCCTCCCTGTATCCTTCCCTCTGGCAACCATAGGCCTTTTTCTCTAAGTCTATGAATCTCTTTCTGTTTTGTGAGTAAGTCCATTTGTATCATTTCTTTTTAGATCCCACATGTAAATGTCATATGATATTTCTTCTTTTCTGTCTGACTTAAGTCACTCAGTATGACAATCTCTAGGCCCACCCATGTTGCTGCAAATGGCATTATTTTGTTCTTTTTTGTGGCTGAGTAATATTCCATTGTATATATCTACTGCATCTTCTTTATCCATTCTTCTGTTGATGGACATTTAGGTTGCTTCCATCTCTTGGCTATTGTAAACAGAAGATAGCACTTTTATTTTTGCATTCATACTTCTTTGATTATATAATATTCAAATTACATTATTGCAGTAACAAGTACAACTGTATGAACAACTTAGAAAAGCTCAACTGAGTCTTGGTAAGTGTGCCACTCAACTGGGAGAGAGGACACACATAGTATATGAGAGAATAGCTTCCTTAGCCTTGAGTCTTCAGCACGTAGGCTTCAGTAGGTAAGTTTTACTGACAGAACAGAAACATTAGGTTAATCTGACATATAGGTAAACAGAAAATGGGTTAAAAAAACATCTACCAGATACAAGCAAGTGAGTTGACAGATCAATTTCATGCAAGCCAAACTTCGTGCATGCCCTGAATTATGTCTTCATTTTTGGATGTCACAATATTTAAAAAATTGACAAACTCGTACAGTGGTTTACAAACTGTCCTTCAGAGTTCTGTGGTTCCGTGGCAGTTACCTCAGCAATGCTTATGTAGAAAAAGTCATTAGTTTTGTTTTTCTATTTTGCTTGGATTTCTTTTTTTTTCCTTTTCTAGAAGCTCCATAGCTTAGAAGAAAGGGAGTGAAAGTTGGAAATCCTGATTGAATAGGTACTCATTTAGAGGAAGTCAATCAGATATTAGTATACTGGATAATATGCATGGAAGACAGCTGTTTCCTCCCCTTCATGCACAAAACCCTGATTTTGTAACAGCAACAATGTCCCCAAAGTAGTATGCCCTAACAAAGAGGTAAAGACTTGCCAGCTACAGAGACCCAGGGCTTAGACCCCATCCTGCTTGATCCTACCTCAAGAAAATCTTACAGTCCTCAGTCATTTCTCTGAGTTTTCACTTCCTACTTAATCGGCCTTTATAACAGCCAAATAAGGTTGACAGGCAAATGAACAAATGTTGACAAGGTATATGGTATCATAAAGAGACTTTGTTTCATTTAGTTATTTAAGTTGATTCATAAATTGCCTCACCAGGTTGATTCACATTTACATGTCTCGAGCGAGACTACTTTCTCTAGTTTCCGTGGAAAACAGGTTACCAACCTTTGTTGTTCAGTTGCTAAGTCATGTACAATTCTCTGTCTGCAGCACAGCATGGACTGCAGCACACCAGACCTCCCTGTCCCTTACTATCTTCTGGAGTTTGCCAAAGTTCATGTCCACTGAGTCAGTGATGCCATCCAACCATCTCATCCTTTGTTGCCCTCTTTTCCTTTTGCTGCCCTCAATCTTTCCCAGCAGATCTTTCCCAGGGTCTTTTCTACTGAGTCATCTTTTCCCATCAGATGGTTAAAGTACTGGAGCATCAGCTTCAGCAGCAGTCCTTCCAATGAATATTCAGGGTTGATTTTCCTTTAGGATTGACTGATTACCAGCCTTATCAGTCTCAATGCCATGATGCAATGTACTTGTTTAGTTCTCTTGAGAAAAATTTCTCTTTGTAAATATGAGCTTAGAATATTGCTTTACTTACCTTCAAAATATTTTTAAGCTTGAGTGATAATGTGCTATTGAAGAAAAATCTTATTTGATCTGATTTTTAAAAAATCAGAAGCTCTATTTTATGATTTAGGTATACATAATCTTAGACTGCAATCATTTTATTAATTTGGACTGTGTTGAGAAAATAATTTTTGATATTAAAAGAGCCAGCCTAATTTATTCTCTGAATTGTGAAGAGATAAATTTAATTATCAGCCTCTTTAAATTTCCTTTGGAAATATCCTTTCTAAACTTCAAATAGTAAAAGCCAAGACAGATGTTTTGACTAATCTAAGTGCAATGATCAGTAGGCACAAAATAAAGAATAGTTTAACATGCCATTCCATATAAATTTGAGAAGATATAGAAATGTAGCAAAAAGAAAATACCTACCTCAACTCTATCACTGGAAGGCATGGCTGGAGCAGGAATCAGCAATGATGTCAAATAGGAAACATGAGTCATTTACTGCCAAGCACAGTATCACAGAAGTGGAAACTAGGGCTCAGAAAGGTTGAGTGATTAACTTTAGATCATATTCTTTATTATTGGTGGGAGTCTAAATCCAGGTTTCCTTACCTCCAATCTTGTGTTATTAATGATTGTTGTTTTCCATTAAATTACAGTGTGGATGATCACATCTGTTATGGCCATTTTTATGCTGTATATAATGACTAATTTAATTGGTCAGTCATCATTATCCTGGTGATCAAATGATTAGGAAGCTTTTCCTTCTGTTTCATTCACTTCTGATGGATAAACCGCAAACTTGTCATAGCTGCCCTGGCTTTTCAACTTGGTTTTCTGAGCATAAATTCATCAACCTTTCCAGTTTTCCATTTCAACCTTGGGAGAAAAAAATCAAGAGGTCTTAATCTAGTATATGGAGCTTCCCAGATGGGGGAGTGGTAAAGAATCCACCTGCAAATGCAGGAGATTCAAGAGACACAGGGTCGATCTCTAAGTGGGAAAGATCCCCTGGAGTAGGAAATGGCAACCCACTCTGATATTCTTGCCTGGAAAACTCCATGGACAGAGAAGCCTGGCAAGCTACAGTCCATGGAGTCTCAAAGAGTCAGACAGAACTGAGCAAATACGCATGCAAGCAATCTACTATGTAGAGTTGTATCAGTTCAGTTCAGTTCAGTCGCTCAGTCGTGTCCGACTCTTTGAGACCCCATGAATCGCAGCACACCAGGCCTCCCTGTCCATCACCAGCTCCCGGAGTTCACTCAGACTCACGTCCATCGAGTCAGTGATGCCATCCAGCCATCTCCTCCTCTGTCATCCCCTTCTCCTCCTGCCCCCAATCCCTCACAGCATCAGAGTCTTTTCCAATGAATCAACTCTTTACATGAGGTGGCCAAAGTACTGGAGTTTCAGCTTTAGCATCATTCCTTCCAATGAACACCCAGGACTGATCTCCTTTAGAATGGACTGGTTGGATCTCTTTGCAGTCCAAGGGACTCTCAAGAGTCTTCTCCAACACCACAGTTCAAAAGCATCAATTTTTTGGTGCTCAGCCTTCTTCACAGTCCAACTCTCACATCCATACATGACCACAGGAAAAACCATATCCTTGACTAGATGGACCTTTGTTGGCAAAGTAATGTCTCTGCTTTTGAATATGCTATCTAGGTTGGTCATAACTTTCCTTCTAAGGAGTAAGCGTCTTTTAATTTCATGGCTGCAGACACCATCTGCAGTGATTTTGGAGCCCCCAAAAATAAAGTCTGACACTGTTTCCACTGTTTCGCCATCTATTTCCCGTGAAGTGATGGGACCAGATGTCATGATCTTTGTTTTCTGAATGTTGAGCTTTAAGCCAACTTTGTCACTCTCCTCTTTCGCTTTCATCAAGAGGTTTTTTATTTCCTCTTCACTTTCTGCCATAAGGGTGGTGTCATCTGCATATCTGAGGTTATTGATATTTCTCCTGGCAATCTTGATTCCAGCTTGTGCTTCTTCCAGTCCAGTGTTTCTCATGATGTACTCTTCATGTAAGTTAAACAAGCAGGGTGACAATATACAGCCTTGACGTACTCCTTTCCCAATTTGGAACCAGTCTGTTGTTCCATGTCCACTTCTAACTGTTGCTTCCTGACCTGCATACAGGTTTATCAAGAGGCAGGTGAGGTGGTCCAGTATTCCCATCTCTTGAAGAATTTTCCACCGTTTCTTGTGATCCACACAGTCAAAGGCTTTGGCATAGTCAATAAAGCAGAAATAGATGTTTTTCTGGAACTCTCTTGCTTTTTCCATGATCCAGAGGATGTTGGCAATTTGATCTCTGGTTCCTCTGCCTTTTCTAAAACCAGCTTAAACATCAGGAAGTTCATGGTTCACGTATTGTTGAAGCCTGGCTTGGAGAATTTTGAGCATTACTTTACTAGCATGTGAGATGAGTGTAATTGTATGGTAGTTTGAGCATTCTTTGGCATTGCCTTTCTTTGGGATTGGAATGAAAACTGACCTTTTCCAGTCCTGTGGCCACTGCTGAGTTTTCCAAATGTGCTGGCATATTGAGTGCAGCACTTTCACAGCATCATCTTTCAGGATTTGGAATAGCTTAACTGGAATTCCATCACCTCCACTAGCTTTGTTCATAGTGATGCTTTCTAAGGCCCACTTGACTTCACATTCCAGGATGTCTGGCTCTAGATGAGTGATTACACCATTGTGATTATCTGGGTAATGAAGATCTTTTTTGTACAGTTCTTCTGTGTATTCTTGCCACCTCTTCTTAATATCTTCTGCTTCTGTTAGGTCCATACCATTTCTGTCCTTTATCAAGCCCATCTTTGCATGAAATGTTTCCTTGGTATCTCTAATTTTCTTGAAGAGATCTCTAGTCTTTCCCATTCTGTTGTTTTCCTCTATTTCTTATAAGTTAATCCAAAAATGAGTCTATCTCAGATTTGCAAAGCACTTCACAGATGAAGTACTATATATCTCAACACTGTGAGATATTATTCCCACTTTACAGATAAGAGATATGAATTGTCCAACTGAGTTGCAGAACCAGACTAGAAACAAGTTCTTCTGTCTACAAATCCAGTGCTCTTTCCACATTTTGACTATTGCAAATCACTTAAGAAAATATTTACCTCCTATTATAATCAGTCAGTTTAGTCACTCAGTCATATCTGACTCTGTGACTCCATGGACTGGAGCCTGCCAGGCTTCTCTCTCCATGGAATTTTCTAGGCAAGAATATTGGAGTGGGTTGCCATCTCCTACTCCAGGGGATTTCCTACTCAAGGGGACTGTAGTCCGCCAGGGAAGTCCATGGGATTTCCCAGGCAAGAATACTGGAGTGCACAGTCATTTCCTTCACCAGGTGATCTTCCCAACCTAGGGATTGAACCCAGGTCTTCTGCATTGCAAGCAGATTCTTTACTGTGTGATCCACCAGGGAAGCCTATTATTATCGTAATACTTGAAAAAAAAAAAACCACAATCTTTCACTAGGAAGGTTTAAACATTTGTAGTAGAATGTATTAATTCACAAAAAATATATATACTAAGCACTTACTACTCACAACAAGCTGTTAGTTTTGAGGGGACAAACCTGTTTCTGGGAGTCGTATGTAAACTGTAAACACTAACGTAGAGTGTCATTTTAAAAGAAAATTCACCAATTAGTAATAGCCTATAAATGCCTGAGTTTCATTAAATTAAGGCCCACATTAAAGACTCAAAAACGCTTAGAAAAGAAATCTTTCCAGTCACTTGCTTCAATAACCACCTTTTCACGATAAGGAAACTCCTAGAAGAGAGAGGTTAACTGCCTTGCTAAGCATCACTTCACCACTTAGTGTCAAAGCAAGATGATTGTCCTAGAAAAGTTTAAAGTTTCAGGACACGATGAGACTTATTTGGAACTTTAACATCCAGGACCTAACAACAGTTTAACTTGTCTACAGCAAGTGAACATAAAACACAAAGGAAGCCTCTAGTTTCTTTTCCAATAATGTGGCAATTCCCTGGTCTACAATTGTGCAGAGATGACTAATCAGTTTATATATAACAGTTATCAGTAATGGAAATCACCTGACATAATAATCAGGCAGAGCTGGATCATTTACATTTCAACTACTTTGTCGTCGTTGTTTTCTACAAAACTGAAAAGTACCGGTGATGTGATACGGCATCCCTCTCCCTCAAAGCTCAAGTTACCACATTCAACTGTTATGTAGGATACTTTGATCTGGAAATTTTAAAAGGTGTTATTTCCACAGTGTATCAGCATAACAGAAACAAAACACCTTAAGTCAATGAGCATGGAGTTATATAGGATTAATGGAATGCAGACAAAAGAGATGTGGTCAGTAAAGTGAGTGCTTCGTTATCAGTCTATTTTATTCATATCAGAGAGCTTCCTCCTAATTCAAAGCAATCTTAACTGTCTGTCAGTAACTTCCAGTGAAAGAAATGGAGAAATCCATTAATGAGCACTGCTTGTCAAATTGGAATCTATATTCTTTTAAATTGGTGGAACACTGTAAGCATAGAACCCAAGCATAAACAATGCTCTTAGCAACTGGGTATCCATTCACCTTGCTGTTGCTGCTGCTGCCAAGTCGCTTCAGTCGTGTCTGATTCTGTGCGACCCCGTAGACGGCAGCCCACCAGGCTCCTCCGTCGCTGGGATTCTCCAGGCAAGAATACTGGAGTGGGTTGCTATTTCCTTCTCCAATGCATGCATGCATGCTAAGTCGCTTCAGTCATGTCTGATTCTGTGCTACCCCATGGACAGCAGCCCACCAGGCTCCTCTGTCCACGGAATTCTCTAGGCAAGAATACTGGAGTGGGTTGCCATTTCCTTCTCCGTCCATTCACCTTACTGAATGGCAAATAACAAAGGCAGGCAAACAGATATGAAATACTGGCCCACTTAATCGCTCTTTAAAATACCTGTCTCAACATATCCTGCAACGTGTGTACAAGAGGATTACTGGAAAAGGAGGCAAAGGAGGAAATCAGGTACAGAAGGATCTATGATGATCTCATCTCCATTTTAGCTGTAGCATCAGACTGGCCTCAGCTTACTTCATCTCTTGTGGGCATTAGGCTCCTACTGCAAATGTCAACTGGTCCACTAAGTTTAGGTATTTCATCTGATTGAAAATTTTTGAGGAGTTGCTTGCAAAAGCACTAATTTACAAGAATAAAATCTCCTCTATGGAGGTTTCAGGCATAAATATACACACGAACATTCAGTTACTCAATCGTGTCCAAATCTTTGCAACCCCACGGATTATAGTTTCTGTCCGTGGAATTCTGCAGGCGAGAATACTGGAGTGGGTTGCCATTCCTTCTCCAGGGGATTTTCCTGACCCAGGGATCAAACCCGGGTCTCCCACAGTGCAGGCAGATTCTTTACCATCTGAGCCACCAGGGAAGCCCAGTGAATTATAAATCAAGTAATAGGAATAAATATTCATAGCAAATTAAAAATAACCCCATTTCACAAGCATCAATAAAACCAAGTTATAAAGAAAGATTCTTTACCCTTCATGTTAAAGTATAATTTTCAAAAAGTAAAATCATGACTCTCAAGCAAATATAAAATTAACACATGTAAAAGATTTTCTTTAACTCTTTAACTAACAAGAAAGCCAGTAAGATAAGTTCAAAAAGAATTTAAGAAGCTGAGGTATTTAGGGGAAATTTAACAAAGAAATATTAGAATGAGATTCCTGGGTTAAGATGTAAACTGGTAATGACCAATAGGCCATAAATCTCTGGGGTTATCTTTTCTAGCAGACTCCACCACTATCTCCACTTGACAAAGTCTCTGAGTTAGTGAGCCATGTCACTAAAGTCTGGGCCTTTAATCAGTACTAAGTATTGTTATGAACTGAGTACCTTCCCGACACAATCCTTGGGTGGCCTTGGCTCCTGCTTTACAAAAGGTGTAGGAGTGTCCACCTTTTTTTTTCCCCCCTGGCCTTATTTCCAAGTTTTGGGTAAATTTTCTGGCATGTCATGGTGTTACTTACTTCTATAGAACCGTAATCTAGGTGAGTCCAAACCAGTTCATGGATCAGGATGAAAATTCTAATTGACCAAGAGAGTTGTTGATTCTTGCTCTATGTTTGCTTTATTTAGTACTCAGTCATCAAAAGTGCAATAACTTTCAAACCCAACTATATAAATTCCCTAAATATATTTTCTATTGCCCTAGGTTTTCTATTTAATTTTGTACAAATCTATGGAATTAAGGGAGTAATGGAGATGTGCATGGGTTATATGTGAATATTCTCTGTTAAAACTTCCTGAAAAGTGTCTGAGAGTGACTTCTATAATTATATTTAGGGTAACCCTAGAGCTCTCATTAGCTTCAGATAGTGGGGCAAAAACAGTGTCTTTCGAGCTAACCTCTAAACCAAAGATTTACTGAAAACCCAACTCCTCTTGTGGTTATTCCTTGCCTTTTCACTTTATATTTGCCCTTCCCTCTCTATTTCTTTGCCTTTTTCCAAGTACAGCTTGATAACATCTGACCACTTTTCTAGAATTTTGATGGTTACCTGTTTGATAGCCTATAATATATAAATCATTTAAAAATGAAGATAAAGAGTGTGATTAAATGATATTATAACTTCATCTGAAATCCCTTTTCATCCTCCAAATCAAAGACTAGTGGGAATTTGAAAAACAATGAGTTGAGAGAATCATCCTTTTCCATAAATTTGTATTTGAATCTCTGGTTATTCCTTTGTCATACTTTTTCTGGAAATGGAATCAGAGTTTCAAAGATTACAAACTCTGGAGTCAGACCTAGGATTTTGTTCCCTCTACCCCTCCACTTTTTCTCCAGAGTTTGTTGTGGTCCACACAGTCAAAGGCTTTGGCATAGACAATAAAGCAGAAGTAGATGTTTTTCTGGAACTCTCTTGCTTTTGGATGATCCAGCGGATGTTGGCAATTTGATCTCTGGTTCCTCTGCTTTTTCTAAATCCAGCTTGAACATCTGGAAGTTCACGGTTCATGTACTGTTGAAGCCTGGCTTGGAGAATTTTGAGCATTACTTTGCTAGCATATGAGATGAGTGCAATTGTGTGGTAGTTTGAACATTCTTTAACATTGCCTTTCTTTGGAATTAGAATGAAAATTGACCTTTTCCAGTCCTGTGGCCACTGCTGGGTTTTCCAAATTTGCAGGCATATTGAGTGCAGCACTTTCACAGCATCATCTTTTAGGATTTGAAATAGCTCCACTGGAATTCCATCACCTCCACTAGCTTTGTCCATAGAGATGCTTCCTAAGGTCCACTTGACTTCACATTCCAGGATGCCTGGTTCTAGGTTGGTGATCACACCATCATGATTATCTGGGTCATGAAGATCTTTTTTGTATAGTTCTTCTGTGTATTCTTGCCACCTCTTCTTAATATCTTCTGCTTCTGTAGATCCATACCATTTCTGTGCTTTATTGTGCCCATCTTTGTATGAAATGTTCCATTGGTACCTCTAATTTTCTTGACAAGATTTCTAGACTTTCCCATTCTATTGTTTTCCTCTATTTTTTTGCATTGATAGCTAAGGAAGGCTTTCTTATCTCTCCTTGCTCTTCTTTGGAACTCTGCATTTGAATGGGTATATGTTTGCTTTTCTCCTTCGCTTTTCATGTCTCTTCTTTTCTCAGCTATTTGTAAGGCCTCCTCAGGCAACCCTCTTGCCTTTTTGCATTTCTTTTTCTTAGGGATGGTCTTGATCACTGACTCCTGTACAATGTCACAAACCTCCGACCATAGTTCTTCAGGCAATCTGTCTATCAGATCTAATCCCTTGAATCTATTTGTCACTTCCACTGTATAATCGTAAGGGATTTGATTTAGGTCATACCTGACTGGTCTAGTGGTTTTCCCTACTTTCTTCAATTTAAGCCTGAATTGGACAATAAGGAGTTCATGGTCTATGCCACAGTCAGCTCCCAGTCTTGTTTTTGCTGACTGTATAGAACTTCTCCATCTTTGACTGCAGAGAATATAATCAACATGATTTCAGTATTGACCATCTGGTGATGTCCATGTGCAGAGTCTTCTCTTGCGTTGTTGGAAGAGGCTGTTTGCTATGACCAGTGCATTCTCTTGGCAAAACTTTATCGGCCTTTGCCCTGCTTCATTCTGTACTGCAAGGCCAATTTACCTGTTACTCCAGGTGTTTCTTGACTTCCTACTTTTGCATTCCAGTCCCCTATACTGAAAAGGACATCTTTTTTGGGTGTTAGTTCTAGAAGGTCTTGTAGGTCTTCCTAGAACCATTCAACTTCAGCTTCTTCAGCATTACTGGTCAGGGCATAGACTTGGATTACTGTGATAATGAATGGTTTGCCTTGGAAATGAACAGAGATCATTCTGTCATTTTTGAGATTGCATCCAAGTACTACATTTCAGACCTTCTGTTGACTATGGTGGTTACTCTATTTCTTCTAAGGGATTCTTGCCCACAGTAGTAGATATAATCATCATCTGAATTAAATTCACCCATTCCAGTCCGTTTTAGTTCGCTGATTACTAAAATGTTTATGTTCACTCTTGCCATCTCCTGTTTGACTACTTCCAATTTGCCTTGATTCATAGAATTAACATTCCAGGTTCCTATGTAATATTGTTCTTTACAGCATTGGACTTCACTTCCATCACCAGTTGCATCCATGACTGTTACTCCAGTATGTTTTTGCTTTGGCACCATCTCTTCATTCTTTCTGGAGTTATTTCTCCACTGATCTCCAGTAGCATATTGGGCACCTACTGAGGTGGGGAGTTCATCTTTCAGTGTCCTATATTTTTGCCTTTTCATACTGTTCATGGGGTTCTCAAGGCAAGAGTACTGAAGTGGTTTGCCATTCCCTTCTCCAGAGGACCACGTTTAGTCAGTGCAGGTCAGGAAGCAACAGTCAGAATTGGACAAGGAACAAGAGACTTGTTCCAAATAGGGAAAGGGCTATGTCAAGGCTGTATGTTGTCACCCTGCTTATTAACTTATATGCAGAGTACATCATGAGAAATGCTGGGCTGGATTAAACACAATCTGGAATCAAGATTGCCAGGAAAAATATCAATAACCTTAGATATGCAGATGACACCACCCTTATTGCAGAAAGCGAAGAAGAACTAAAGAGCCTCTTGATGAAAGGGAAAGAGGAGAGTGAAAAAGTTGGATTAAAACTCAACATTTAGAAAATCATGGCATCTGGTCCCATCACTTCATGGCAAATAGATGGGGAAACAGCAAAAACAGTGACAGACTTTATTTTGGGGGGTTCCAAAATCACTGCAGATGGTGACAGCAGCCATGAAATTAAAAGATGCTTGCTCCTTAGAAGAAAAGTTATGACCAACCTAGACAGCATATTCAAAAGCAGAGACATTATTTTGCCAACAAAGGTCCGTCTAGTCAAGGCTATGGTTTTTCCAGTAGTCATGTATGGATGTAAGAGTTGACTCACATAAAGAAAGCTGAGCACCAAAGAATTGATGCTTTTGAACTGTGATGTTGGAGAAGACTCTTGGGAGTCACTTGGATTGCAAAGAGATCCAACCAGTTCATCCTAAAGGAAATCAGTCCTGAATATTCATTGGAAGGACTAATGCTGAAGCTGAAACTCCAATCCTTTGGCCACCTGATGTGAAGAACTGACTCACTGGAAAAGACCCTGATGCTGGGAAAGATTGAAGGCAGGAGGAGAAGGGGATGACAGAGGATGAGATGGCTGGATGGCATCACCAACTCAATGGACATGAGTTTGAGTAAACTCTGGGAATTGATGATGGACAGGAAGGCCTGGCGTGCTGCAGTCCATGGGGCTGCAAAGAGTCAGACATGACTGAGATACTGAACTGACTGACCTTTCCACTTACTACTGTCCTTGTGACCTTAGTAACTAAGGTCTAAGTTTGCTCATCTTTAATGTGGGCATCATATTATAGAGGTGAGAGATAATGCATTTAAAAAATTAGCTCAGATTTACAAAAATTTACAAATTCACAAAAATTTTGAGCTTTTGTAGCTCAAAAAATTGGTAGTGATGGAAAGAACACCTCACTGCTACCCTACTTCACCATGCATTCTATTTAAAGGTCATCTCTTCGCAGAGTTCCTTGTTTGTTTCTTTTATAGTCTTTTTACAGTTTGTAGTTGTTTATTTGAAAGTTATTTATTCCTGAAAGTTTCAGGAAGCAGGGGTAATGTGTATCTCATTCACCACTATGTATCCAGAATGTAGCCCAGTGCCTGCATAGAGTAGACATTTAGAAAATAGCTGATAATATATTAATCTAAGCCCCATTTAGGGCAGCATTACCCAACATTGGGCTTATCATAAAAAATGTGGAAATCTGCATTTTTCCTTCAGTCTTTGCCACTGTCAAAGGAATTGAGATTTCATCCAGAATCCAGTGATTTCTGGATGCATAAATTTTCTTTTAGTCATGTGCCAAAGGTACAGTATATAAGGATATGCTGCTGCTGCTGCTAAGTCATGTCAGTCATGTCCGACTCTGTGCAACCCCATAGACAGCAGCAAAGAGTCAGACCAGGCTCCTCCGTCCCTGGGATTCTCCAGGCAAGAACACTGGAGTGGGTTGCCATTTCCTTCTCCAGTGCATGAAAGTGAAAAGTGAAAGTGAAGTCGCTCAGTTGTGTCCAACTCTCCACGACCCCTTGGACTGTAGCCCACCAGGCTCCTCTGTCAGTGGGATTCTCCAGGCAAGAATACTGGAGTGGATTGCCATTGCCTTCTCTATATAAGGATATGGGGTATTTTAAAATACTGTATAATTGTGAACATTAAAAGGTACAGATTCATATAATAACAACAACAAAAAGAAACAAATTAATTAAAAATAAGTAGAAGAAATAAATAGACATTTTCCAAAAGACATCCAAATGACCAACAGGTACATGAAAAGATGCTCAATATCACTAATCACCAGGAAATGCAAATTAAACCACAGTGAAAGTATAGGTGTTTGATGTTTTAATAAGATCTAAAAATAAACAAAAAGCTATAACAGTCAAAAAATTAAAATTAGAAAAACCACCATGAGATACCACCTTATACATATTAAATAGTTATCGTCAAGAAGACAGTTGATAACAACTGCCAGCAAGGATCTGGAGACAGGGAAAAGCATATACACTGTTAGTGGAAATGTAACTTGGTCCAGTCACTATGGAAAACAATATGGAAATTCCTTTAAACATTAAAAACAGATCTACCATTTGACCCATCAATGCTACTTCTGGGTATATATCTAAAGGAAATGAAAACAGGATATTGAAGCGATATATGCATTCCCATGTTTATTGCAGCATTAATCACAATAGCCAGGATATGGAAACAACCTAAGTGCCCATCAGCAGATGAATGATTAAGAAGTTGTGGTGTATATACACAATCAAATATTGTCCAGTCATGACAAAGAAGGATATGCTGTCATTTGTGAAAACCTGGGTGAACCTTGAGGACATTATCTAATGAGGTAAATCAGACAGAAAGATAAGTACTATATGATTCACTCATTATGTAGAATCTAAAAACCCAAACTCGTAGAAACAGAGTAAAATGTTGGTTAGCAGGGATGTGAGGGAAGGAATGGAATTAGACATATTTTGTTTAAAGGTACAAACTTGCAGTGAGTAGTTTAGAGATCTAATAATGCTCATTACGCTGAATATAGACAACAATATTATATTATAATCATCAAACTTGCTAAACGACTAGAATTTAATTAGTCTAGCCATCCATAAGAAATGATAGAGTGATAGAGGTGCTAATTATTGAAAAAATAACAATCATACTACAATACATAAGTGTATTAAGATTAACATGTTGTATCCTTTAAATTTACACAATGTTATATACCTCATGGCATCCGGTCCCATCACTTCATGGGAAATAGATGGTGAAACAGTGGAAACAGTGTCAGACTTTATTTTTCTGGGCTCCAAAATCACTACAGATGGTGACTGCAGCCATGAAATTAAAAGACACTTACTCCTTGGAAGGAAAGTTATGACCAACCTAGATAGCATATTCAAAAGCAGAGACATTACTTTGCCAACAAAGGTCCGTCTAATCAAGGATATGGTTTTTCCTGTGGTCATGTATGGATGTGAGAATTGGACTGTGAAGAAGGCTGAGCGCTGAAGAATTGATGCTTTTGAACTGTGGTGTTGGAGAAGACTCTTGAGAGTCCCTTGGACTGCAAGGAGATCCAACCAGTCCATTCTAAAGGAGATCAGCCCTGTGATTTCTTTGGAAGGAATGATGCTAAAGCTGAAACTCCAGTACTTTGGCCACCTCACGCGAAGAGTTGACTCATTGGAAAAGACCCTGATGCTGGGAGGGATTGAGGGCAAGAGGAGAAGGGGACGACAGAGGATGAGATGACTGGATGGCATCACTGACTCATTGGACGTGACTCTGAGTAAACTCCGGGAGTTGGTGATGGACAGGGAGGCCTGGCGTGCTGCGATTCATGGGGTCGCAAAGAGTCAGACACGACTGAGCAACTGATCTGATCTGATCTGATATACCAAATATTTTTCTATTTAAAAATGTACAAATATTCATTTTGTATAACATATCTAAATATAAATGGAACTTTAACTTATGGGAATTCTGAAATGAAAGAGATTTGTAAAGGTAGCCAATCCTTAACCATATAAAATGCTTTTCTTCCCAAAGTAATGATAGATTAGATTTCTAGATGTATAAATTATAGGCATCCATCAACCCCACTTGTCACCCAGCATTTAGATATCCTCCTCTGCTTCTCTGTTTCATTTAACATAACTCAAGCCTTTAGCAAACAAAGAAAAAGCATCAGTATAGAAAATCCACATGTGCTTATTTGAAACGCATACTGTAGTAAACGCCCTGGGTGTGGTGCTGATGGAGCTTAGTTTTGAAAAACATTTACTTATTCAAATGACATTTCACAGAATTGCTTCATAAGCCTACAAATCTAAACATCTGCCCTCACTATTTACTCTTATTCAGGCTTCTGGGAATTTCAGCTCAGGCTTTATCAGAATAAAACTAAGTAGACCTGTTTTCATCATTTCTATCTAATAAGAAATATTCTTGTTATTTCTGCAATCTAATTATTTTAAATAGTCAAACTCAGAGGCTCAAGATCAAGCTTAAGTTCAAAACCAATGGGAAAGAAACTGTCTTCCAAACTGAAAGTAAAAGGGCTTCAATAATGGCCTTGAATTCTGGATTGAAGAGAAGCACTGAATTTCATGATGCAAAAATTCAGTATGGACTCTTCCAAGCCTAGTAGACTTGAGACCAATCATAAGAATTCAAATAGAAATGATTCTATGTGCATTAATTTATCCTTTTATTTTCTAAACTATTTTTGTTAAACTACCGAAGGAACTGTGTTTGATACTTTTGTTTCATTTGGTGACTTTTTGTGTTTGACATGTTTTTCCATTTAAAAAATTACAACAAAGAACCAAAAAGAGAAAAAGAACCCACATTGTGTCATGAAACCATTTCAGACATAACTACTGCCTTATGTGGTTCCATATAAATTAAAACAACACATTGGACAGATGGTACAGAAAAAGTTTCACATGGGCCTTTTAAAACTTAGGAATATGGTTGAATCTCATGTGATTCTGTTGATAAAATCAGAAAGACACAGAGTCTTGAAAGTAAATATTAGCCACTATGTGGCCTTGGCCTTAGAAATGTGAACCTAGAGAAAATCATCTAGCAGGTGGAAAAACAATACTCTTCAAAGTCCATTCAAAATCATTTTGTTTCATCAGATTCATCTACATTGTGAAAGAAAGAAGCCTTGGTGTGTCCAGAAAGCTTTAGATTGAGAGAACTAAGAGACATGGATTCTAAGCCATACCCTATTATTTCCAAGAAATTATAGTCCCACCTCCCCAGACCTCTGTTTTTTATCTGTAAATTGAAGGAATTAAATTAATTCATGGGCTTCCCCGGGTGACACTAGTGGTAAAGAACCCACCTGGTAGTGCAGGAGACGGAAGAGGCGTGGGTTCGATCCCTGGGTTGGGAAGATCCCATGAAGAAAGGCATGGCAACCCATTCCTATTCTTGCCTGGAGAATCCCATGGACAGAGGAGTCTGGTGGGCTACAGTCCATGGGGTCATGAAGAGTTGGACACTGAAGCAACTTAGCATGTGTGCACACATACTTAATATAGCTAGATATACTTAGGAGAGCTCTAGATGCCAGCTCTAATGGTCTAGAGGTCAGTGTTCCCTGTGAACATCATACTGTTCAAAGTATCTCATCTGCCTTAATACAGAAAACCCTTAATGAGTACCCATCTTCCCATCAAAGACTACTTTTTCAAAAGGGCTCCTACTGGATGGGAATTAAGGGCACTAATCATAGACTTCTGTCTTCACAGTTTTGTCTAGGTGTGCGTTTTCTTTGCCCTTACATGCTACAGTAGCATAACGGCTTTGAGATCAGGTTGACCTGAACAGAAATGTTAACTTTGCCACTAACTAGTTTATGACCATCTTGAGCAAGTCATTTACTTTCCCTGAGATTTAGTTTCCTCATCAATAAAATAAACTTATTAATACTGTCTTTGTCATAAGGCTTTGTGAGGATTAAATGAAATGACCCACAAAAAGTCATTGGTAAGGCATCTGCCATGTGTTCAATGATTTTTGTTGACTCTCTCTTCCCATTTTGACATGTCCTATGGATTTGTGTGAATGTGAGGCAGGGGTTTTGGCTTACACTTGAAGGTGAGCAAGGATTAGTACAATAGACTGAAAGGGAGTGGGATTGGGGGAGGGGCAAATGTAAAATGTCAAATTTAAGCTTCAAAATAAAATCTGCAGAATAATCATTTTTAAAGAAATTTTTAAAGCTAAATTTAGAGCTGCTAAGGGAACTCTTGTCTCTATTTAGCAAACTGCTAACTAAATGAAAGTTCAGAATTATAGACTCAGTAAGGCTGAAATTTGGATTATTTCATTAAAAAACATTTTCTGCAAGTGAAAGGAAATACACCACTATATTATTAGTGGATATATCTGGATGATAAAAATATAGGTAATATTTGTTTGCTCCTTTATATATACTTCATTTATTTTTCAAGTTATTGTGTTCTATAATAAATGTTTTATTTCACAATCAGAAAATTAATCACTATAATACATGCAATAATTGGAGGAAAAAGGATATGGATCTTTCATGGATATGTTTTTCACATTGCTTGAATTCTCCTAAAGCGGTTTAATATTTGCACTTTTTTTCTTATTAATGACATAATTATTTAATCTTCCTCTGAGTCTGTAGCATCAAAGTCACTGCCTCAAAGACTGTGAAATTCTGAGATGATTTCATACATCAAACACTCTCACAGGAGCACAGTAGAAAGAAAAGTCAAGTTAGGAATGAGGGGGCAAAGCAGGCAGAAGAAATAAAATTTTTTAAAAACGCTTACACATTTACTTTCTTATGCAGACATACATATATACAAACATATACATAAATACATACATAAATATTCATACACATACATATGCACTTTGTCCCCATCTTACTTCCTGTTGCCTTTTATCTTGGATAAGGTTTGATTATTGCTAATGATACCCAGCTGTGCCAATTCCTTGTACTCTTTACCCATGTTTTTCTTTCTCTCAGATGTAATTTCTCTTGCCATTTAAATAGCCCTTCAAAATGAGGCCATTCTGACAGGCCCTGATCTAGCATATGGTTGGCAAATATCCAACAAGTTCAGGATGCTTAGCCAGATAATTCAGATACCACAGATGTGGCCTCTGCTTAAATGACCTTAAATGGACTCCAGGGCCTAGAGGCTGAAGGCATGCTAAGAGACCAAATGAGAAGTCACAGTTAATGGGAAAGTGCATTATCCCTCAATCTATTCATCTAGGAATAGGCATATGCTCAGAATTATTAAAGACTTCTAAGGAGGGCTGGCCTTATATATTTATTTCTTTTCAGAGTTAGAGAAGAAATTAGAAATCATGTAGTTCAACCACTTCCTTTTCACACAGGAGAAAAATAAAGCCAGAAATGCTTAGTATTTCACACAGAGCCATCATGTCTCCTAATACCTTAAGTTGGATGTCAGCCTTTGGTTGTAAGAAACAGAAGCCTCCCTGGCTATCCTAAGAATGAAGGACTAGCTGGGAGATAGTGGAGATCTCACAGATAAGGCAAAGTCTCAAGTGCCAAGATTAGAAAGTACAAAACCAGGTAGCTACAGTGGTAGCTTGAAATACAGAAAGTATTCAATGTTTTGACAGAGAGCAATCCAGTGGTCGTGTATGGATGTGAGAGTTGGACTGTGAAGAAAGCTGAGCACCGAAGAATTGATGCTTTTGAACTGTGGTGTTGGAGAAGACTCTTGAGAGTCCCTTGGACTGCAAGGAGATCCAACCAGTCCATCCTAAAGGAGATCAGCCCTGGGATTTCTTTGGAAGAAACGATGCTAAAGCTGAAACTCCAATACTTTGGCCACCTCATGTGAAGAGTTGATTCATTGGAAAAGACTCTGATGCTGGGAGGGATTGGGGGCAGGAGGAGATAGGGATGACAGAGGATGAGATGGCTGGATGGCATCACTGACTCAATGGATGTGAGTCTGAGTGGACTCCAGGAGTTGGCGATGGACAGGGAGGCCTGGAGTGCTGTGATTCATGGGGTCATAAAGAGTCGGACACGACCAAGCGACTGAACTGAACTGAATTAAATCATAGAACATGAGGAACCAATAAGTTGTCCTTATTCTGGATCAATCCATTAATGAGCCCAAGGACTAGTAAGAAAAAGTCAGATTGGCTCTTGGATCACCTATCCATTTCTCAGTCAGTGAGACATGCACCTTGATTTATGGTATCAAAAAGGTTTTATTTAATAAGGGAGAGGTAATTCCACAAAAGGAAATTGTAATACTTTTATGCTATTGCCCAAAAAGGGAGGATGGATGAAAAAAAACCTCCTATGCCTAGTATGCTTGTCCAGTGCTCATTTTACCACATCCAACTGTCTCATTGTAGAAATCCTTGAGTTCATTAAAGATATTCCTTATACTGCTTACAGATTCATATATTTCTCTTTATTCCTCTGACTTTGTCCTACCTCCTTGTTGACTGGAAAATACCCCTGAGGGAGATAATACATTTACAAATGAGAGTTAATTCAACAGAACCTCCAATAAAAGGAGAAAGGGGAAAGCACTGGAGAGCCCTGTGTACTCAAGATGGAGGAGTGAAAAGAGATCAGGAACACCAAAGACAAACTCTGTCCTCTTCATATTTTTGTCTAGTCTTGACCCAACTATAGGGCTTATAAAACTTTTCATTTTTGTCCTATTGCCTTTCACCTAAATCTTCTAATTTGTAAGAATTTACTAAGCAGTTGAAGATTAGTTCTTTTCTACAGGGCCCTTAGGTGAGCCAATGTTTCTCTCTTCATGATGATTACAGAAAGATCATAAAAAGTTACAGAAAAAGAAAATCTGTATCAGTGACTTTCTTTTCCCTCAGATGTGCTCAGTTGCTCAGTTGTGTCTGACTCTTTGTGACCCCTGGACTGTAGCTCACCAGGGTTCTCCATCCATGGGATTTCCCAAGCAAGAATACTGGAGTGGATTGCGATTCCCTCCTCTGGGGGATCTTCCTGACCCAGGAATTGAACTTGTGTCTCTGGCTTGGCAGGTGGATTCTTTACCACTGAGCCACCTAGGAAGCCCTTTTCCTTCAGATAGCTCTTGAATAGGAAAAGTAAAAGTTGATTGATATTTTTCAATTTACCAAAAATAAGGCTTGTTTTCCGAAACTTTTACACATGCCAGAAACTGTAGCAGTCCTAAGATTCAGGACAGAAACTGTACAGATTCAGAGTTTTCCATTGTTAGGTAATCCTATAGTAATTGGGAGCAGTCTGTCTATTTCATTTTCCTCTATTTTGAAATTTATATTCAACATACAGTTTCTGGAAGGAGGAAAGAACTGACACTGTTTAAAGACCACACATTAACCCTGCACAATGAGTATTTTATTGCCATTTTCTTGAGAGAGAAAGAGACAAAAATTCAAAGTTATTTTGTAACTTGCAAAAGTTTAAATTAAAAGTCCTTTAAAAGTTTAAAGTCCTACTCTGGAATTTAAATACATATCTGTTTAATCACAACATGTGCGTTTTTTCCATTATGTCATCCATTATACCAAAACACACAAAAAAACTTCAGTGCAGGAGCTTAAAATTGGAAGAGAATTTTCTTATCATAGAATACTGCAAGCATATAGCAAGGGAGTCTATTTAATCTGACAAAATATCCAACTACCATGCAAGATCTGTGTGTTTTAGATGTGCAACATTTTATCAGCTCACTATATTTTACGTTTCTTGTTGGAAGGAGGGTGGCACAGTTGTTTGATTCAATCTTATATCACCAGTGCCAAGTGTGGGAACTGACACAGAGTAAGATTTCAATAAATACTGGCTGAATGGAAGTTGTTGGGTGCTAAAATTAGTTCATTATTTCACAGATTATTAAGCCTTTATAGTAATTCCTAATCTACAGGTTTCTTTAATCAGTTTGTTAATTCAGTTCAGCTTCTGATACACAGAAATGAATAAAATCCAGTAACTCATGATGCTACTGTAGAAGTTATGTTGTTGTTTTGCTACCATGTTATTGTTTTGCTGATCCTGTTAGACAGAACATACTTTAGCAATCACTTTTATAGTGGATACAGTTGGTGCCTCAACCAGATCCACCTAATAAGGTGCCAACACAGCTGTCCTATTCTCCAGAGAATTGTCCTAAGCCAGCAGAAACTGCCCGGCCTGCAAGGATTTGCTCCATACCCCTCACAAACTGCCTTCCACCATCCCTTCCAGGGTTTCCCACAGGTAATGACTGCTTGATATGTAGGTGTCAGAACCAGTCTGCTCAGCTCAGTGGAAGAAATTATTCCATGCTATAATTTGTATGTCAGAATGCCCTGTGGAATCAGACTGAATACAAACTAACAGTAGTAAGAGCAGAGATAGGGGAGAGGAAGAGTCAATGGAAGCTTGCTAAGCGTAGAGGGAGGAAAGTTTGAAGGCAAAGGTCCTGAGGCAAGAAGCTCATGGGATCTTCAGAAAATGGGAAGAAAAACATAATGGTTGAGCAGAGATTTCATGGGGGAGAATAGTGGAGAGGAAGCTGTAAGTTAATACAAAGATATCATACTACAAAGGTTTAGATGTTTATGGGAAAGCTTTGAAAATTTCTGTCTGCAAAGTAATTCTCTAATGATGGTGTGGAAAATTTATTTTATTTTCTCAGGGATATGTTCACAATGACATTTTCCTTTAAAATGGTTTCTTTAAAGGATTTACTGTTTTCCTAAAAGTGATTTTATTATTCCTTGGGGCCAACATATTTGTCCAACTGTGGACACATCTGTTAATGGAAGCAATGGAAACTTTGGATTTAAAATCTTTACGTGAAACCCTTAAAAACCACATTTACTGCTTCTATAGAGTAGGATAGGGTAGTATCCATTCTCAGGTGCAGCTGGAGTCATGTGGTATGAATTCAGTGGTGATTCTGAGCACTTCAACTTACAGCTCAAGCGATAGTGAAACAAGGATAAAAGTGAGAAGTGATAGTTAAATGAATCAACTATAAAATCATATTTTAGACAAAGCTTTATCTTGGTGACATTTTTCCCATATAGATTAAATCCAAATATACAAAATAATTATTGTATAACATATTGGAGTGAGTGGTTACATAGTCAATCTAACTACATGGTTTGTAATAAGTTATAAAATATCTAGTATGAATACATAGGCATGCTTCTGCTCACATTCCACTAATATAGTCATGGCATATGGGCAATTGTGGTACTCAAGCTTATATAACTTCATTTTCTTGATTATGTACAATAGTAGACAGAAAATAATGTAGTGATAAATAATAATCAGTCCTGATTATTCATTGGAAGGACTGATGTTGAAGCTGAAATTCCAATCCTTTGGCCACCTGATGTGAAGAACTGACTCATTGGAAAAGACCCTGATGCTGGGAAAGATTGAAAGCAGGAGGAAAAGGGGACAACAGAGGATGAGACGGTTGGATGGCATCACTGACTCGATGAGCATGAGTTTGAGCAAGCTCAGGGAGTTGATGATAGACAGGGAAGCCTGGTATGCTGCAGTCCATGGGGTCACAAAGTCTTGGACACAGCTGAGCAACTGAACTAACTGAACTGAGCCAGATTGAGGCACATTACTGAAAATCACGTTAATGCTGTACTCAGTGTTCCCATTGGAAAATTATAAGATCCCCAAAATTATAGTATTCACTACTATCAAACTGCTATTTTAATGTTGTAACATTAAAAAAAAAACAGAGATAAAATCAAAGAATAAGAAATAAAGCTATCTTAGCCAGTATAAAGCCTGTCTCAGTTCTTACTAATCTTCCATCTCTCTTATATATCATATTAAAGTAACTACAGTGATAAACATTTCAGGAATCCATATATGGATTTAACCTGGGTTAAACCTAAGGTTGCTTGTGGACTTAGGTACAAGCTGGATTTAGAAGAGGGAGGAACCAGAGATCAAATTGCCAATATTCGTTGGATCATAGACAAAGCAAGGCAATTCCAGAAAAACATCTACTTCTGCTTCATTGACTACACTAAAGCCTTTGACTGTGTGGATGACAGCAAACTGTGGAAAATTCTTAAGGAGATGGATATACCAGACCACCTTATCTGTCTCCTGAGAAACCTGTATGTAGGTCAAGAAGCAACAGTTAGAATCAGACATGGAACAACTGACTGGGCCAAAATTGGGAGAGAAGTACAAAAAGGCTGTATGTCGTCACCCTGCTTATTTAAAATATGCAGAATACATCATGTGAAATACGAGGCTGGATGAATCACAAGCTGGAATCAAGATTGCCAGGAGAAATATCAACAACCTCAGATATGCAGATAATACCCCTTTAATGGCAGGAAGTAAAGAAGAACTAAAGAGCTTCTTGATGAGTGTGAAAGAGGAGGGTGAAAAGCTGGCTTGAAACTCACCATTCAGAAAACCAAGATCTTGGCATCTGGTCCCATCACTTCATGTCAAATAGAAGGGGAAAAGTGGAAACAATTACAGATTTTATTTTCTTGGGCTCCAAAAATCACTGCATATGGTGACTGCAGCCATAAAATTAAAAGGCGCTTGCTCCTTGGAAGAAAAGCTATGGCCAAACTAGACAGCATATTAAAAAGCAGAGACATCATTTTGCCAACAAAGATCCATATAATTAAAGCTATGGTTTTCCAGTAGTCACATACAGATGTAAGAGTTGGACAATAAAGAAAGCTGAGCACCAAAGAATTGAAGCTTTCAGATTATGGTGTTGGAGAAGACTGAGAGCCCTTGGACTGCAAGGAGATCCAACCAGTCCATCCTAAAGGAAATCAGTCCTGAATATTCACTGGAAGGACTGATGTTGAAGCTGAAACTCCAATACTTTGGCCACTTGATGGAAGAACTGACTTATTTGAAAAGACCCTGATGCTGGGCAAGATTGAAGGTGGGAGGAGAGATGACAGAGGATGAGATGGTTGGATGGCATAACCAACTCAATGGACATGAGTCTGAGTAAACTCTGGTCATTGGTGATGGACAGGGAGGCCTGGCATGCTGCAGTGCATGGAGTTGCAAAGAGTCAGACAGGACTGAGCAACTGAACTGAACTGAACTGATGCTGAATCTCCAATACTTTGACCACCTGATACAGAAAGTCAACTCACTGGAAGAGACCCTGACGTTGGGAAAGATTGAAGGCAAAAGGAAAAGAGGGAAGCAGAGGATTGCCTTATTAGCTGTATTATCAACTCAAAGGACATGAATTTTAGCAACCTCTGGGGAATAGTGAAGGATAGAGGAGCCTGGCATGCTGTAATCTGTGGGATTGCAAAGAGTAGAACACTACCCAGTGACTGAACAACCACAACCACAATCCCCAAAGAAGTAAAATCTAGTTAAAACATAAAAATGAAGTCTTGTCTTTAATCTCCAGGAATAAGAGATGAGGGAAAGAGCAGCCAACTTCTGTCTCCAATTGCTAACAAAAAACTTTGAAAACAGGAGACTGTCAATAACCAGAAAAATGGCTATATATATATCAACATGCAAAAATGGTTATCTTTCTTATACATTGCCGATAACATGTTTTTGAAGATTCCATTCACAGCAGCAACAAGAACTATAAAGTTTTGAGGAATAAATGAAATAAGAAATGCACAAAATCTATGTAAAAAAAAATGAAACTTTACAAACATACAAAACAACCAGTTAAATGGAGACACACCATGTTCCTGAATAGGAAGACTCAATATTCGAAAGCAAAGTAATTATGGTCCAAATCCCCTCAGGATTTTTTTAAAAGTGGACTGTGATTAGCTTATTCTAAAAATTACATAGAATAAAAAATTTGTAAACATTATTAGCCTTCAAAAAGAATTACAATAGGGCTTTTATACAGCAAAGGAAACCATAAACAAAATGAAAAGACAACCTACTGAATGGGATAAAATATTTGCAAAGGATGCAACCAACAAGGGACTGATTTCCAAAATACAGAAACAGGTCATACAGCTCAATATACAAAAAGAAAACCACAATCAAAACAAACTGGCCAGAAGATCTAAGTAGACATTTCTCCAAAGAAGACATATAGGTGGCCAATAGGCACTTGAAAAAAAAATGCTCAACATCACTAATTATTAGAGAAATATAAATCAGAGCTACAATTACCTGATACCAGTCAGAATGACCATCATCAGAAAGTCTATAAATAAATGCTGGAGAGAGTGTGGGGAAATGGATCCTTCCTACACTGTTGGTGGAAATGTAAACTGGTACAACCACTATGGAGAACAGTATGGAGGTTCCTTAAGAAACTAAAAATAGAGTTACCATATGGTCCAGCAATTTCACTCCTGGACATATATTCAGAGAAGTCTATAATTCAAAATGAAACATGCACCCCAACAGAGCCAAGATATGGAAGCAACCTAAATGTCCATTGATAGATGAATAGATAAAGATGATGTGGTGTGTGTATATATATATACATGCATATATATATATATAGGTGTGTAAATATATATAATGGTTGAATAATGAACTACTCATTAAAGAAAGCAGAAATAACCTGGGGAAGGTAGAGGGGCAGAAGTTGAAAACTCAAAAGGACAGGATGCAGAGAGCTTCCGTGTTGTTGAACACACGGAGGTGCTGAGAGAGTGGCATGCCTTGAAAGGGCCTGAAAGCTCCACACTCCTTCCTGCATATCTTACCCAATGCTTCTCTTCTATCTGGCTCTTCATGAATTGTATCCTTTGTAATAACTAGTAATCTAGTACATAAACTCCTTTTTGTCCTGAGTTCTGTGAGCCATTCTAGCAAATTATCAAACCTGAGGAGTGGGTTGTGGGAACCTCTGCTTTACAGCCGGTCAGAAGCCTAGGTAGCAACCTGGACTTGGCAACTGGCATGTGCAGTGGGATAGCAGTCTTGTGAGATTGAGTCCTTAATTTGTGGGATTTGATGCTACTTACCTCCAGGCAGATAATATCAGGATTGCGTTGAATTGTAAAACATTAGGTATCTGCAGAGAATTGGAGAATTGCTTAGTCGGGAAAACCCACACACATTGGAGTACAGAAGTATTCACTGAGTGGTGAAGCAGACGAAAACAAGGAGCCTCCCATAGTACCTATCAGTTCAGTTTTGTCTCTCAGTCCTGTCTGACTCTTTGCGACCCCGTGGACTGCAGCATGCCAGGCTTCCCTATCCATCACCAACTCCCGGAGCTTACTCAAACTCATGCCCATTGAGTTGGTGATACCATACAACCATCTCATCCTCTGTCATCCCCTTCTCTTCCCACCTTCAATCTTGCCCAGCATCAGGGTCTTTTCAAATGAGTCAGTTCTTTGCATCAGATGGCCAAAGAATTGGCGTTTCAACTTCAACATCAGTCCTTCCAATGAATATTCAGGACTGATTTCCTTTAGGATGGACTGCTTGGATCTCCTTGCAGTCCAAGGGACTCTCAAGAGCTTCTCCAACACCACAGTTCAAAAGCATCAATTTTTTGGTGTTCAGCTTTCTTTATAGTTCAACTCTCACATCCATACATGACTACTGGAAAAACCATGGCTTTCACTAGATGCACCTTTGTTGGAAAAGTAATGTCTCGGCTTTTGAATATGCTGTCTAGGTTGGTCATAGCTTGTCTTCCAAGGAGCAAGTGCCTTTTAACTTCATGGCTGCAGTCACCATCTGCAGTGATTTTGGAGCCCAAAATATAAAGTCTCTCAGTGTTTCCATTGTTTCCCCATCTATTTGCCAAGAAGTGATGGGACCAGATGCCATGATCTTAGTTTTCTGAATGTTGAGTTTTAAGCCAACTTTTTCACTCTCCTCTTTCACTTTCAAGAGGCTGTTTAGTTCTTCTTCACTTTCTGCCATAAGGGTGGTGTCATCTGCATATCTGAGTTATTGATATTTCTCCTGGCAATCTTGATTCCAGCTTGTGCTTCATCCAGCCTGGCATTTCACAGGATGTACTCTGCATATAAGTTAAATAAGCAGGGTGATAATATGCAGCCTTGATGTACCTATACTCAAGTCATTTTCTCAGAACCTGCTTTTGGAACATCAAACTAAAATAAGAGATACTTCAGTTTTTATTCCATAAGCTTCTGTATAATATTAACTTTTCATAATAATGATATATTCATGTAGGACTTTTAATTATATTAAAAATATAATTTAAAAATTTCATCCTGACAAAATGATACCTGTGAATCTGAAATATTGTTTTAAGATTTTAGGTTTCGTTTTTATAAGAGTTTGTGAATGCATGCTCAGTCACTCAGTCGTGTTCAACCCTTTGCAACCCCATGGAATGGAACCCACCAGGCTCATCTGTCCATGGGATTTCCCAGGAAAGAATACTGGAGTGGGTTGCCATTTCCTTCTCCAGGGGATCTTCCCAACCTTGGGATCAAACCCACATCTCCTACATCAGCAGGTGGGTTCTTTACCACTAAGACACCTGGAAAGCTTTTTCTAAAAGAACCTTGTATTTAATAAATACTTCATGCTTCATACTGTTTTAAATCTCTCAAAGCTTAGATCCAGAGTTCAACAAATATTTCTAACTCATTCTGCTCTTCAGTTCAGTTCAGTTCAATTGCTCAGTTGTGTCCGACTCTTTGCGACCCCATGAATCGAAGCACGCCAGGCCTCCCTGTCCATCACCAACTCCCAGAGTTCACTCAGACTCACGTGCATCGAGTCAGTGATGCCATCCAGCCATCTCATCCTCTGTCGTCCCCTTCTCCTCCTGCCCCCAATCCCTCCCAGCATCATAGTTTTTTCCAGTGAGTCAACTATTCGCATGAGGTGGCCAAAGTACTGGAGTTTCAGCTTTAGCATCATTCCTTCCAAAGAAATCCCAGGGCTGATCTCCTTCAGAATGGACTGGTTGGATCTCCTTGCAGTCCAAGGGACTCTCAAGAGTCTTCTCCAACACCACAGTTCAAAAGCATCAATTCTTTGGCATTCAGCCTTCTTCACAACCCAAGTCTCACATCTATACATGACCACAGGAAAAACCATAGCCTTGACTAGACGGACCTTTGTTGGCAAAGTAATGTCTCTGCTTTTGAATATGCTATCTAGGTTGGTCATAACTTTCCTTCTAAGGAGTAAGTGTCTTTTAATTTCATGGCTGCAGTCACCATCTGTAGTGATTTTGGAGCCCCAAAAAATAAAGTCTGACACTGTTTCCCCATCTATTTGCCATGAAGTGATGGGACCAGATGCCATGATCTTTGTTTTCTGAATGTTGAACTTTAAGCCAACTTTTTCACTCTCCACTTTCACTTTCATCAAAAGCCTTTTTAGTTCCTCTTCACTTTCTGCCATAAGGGTGGTGTCATCTGCATATCTGAGGTTATTGAGATTTCTCCCGGCAATCTTGATTCCAGCTTGTGCTTCTTCCAGTCCAGCGTTTCTCATGATGTACTCTGCATATAAGTTAAATAAGCAGGGTGACAATATACAGCCTTGACGAACTCCTTTTCCTATTTGGAACCAGTCTGTTGTTCCATGTCCACTTCTAACTGTTGCTTCCTGACCTGCATATAAATTTCTCAAGAGGCAGGTCAGGTGGTCTGGTATTCCCATCTCTTTCAGAATTTCCCACAGTTGATTGTGATCCACACAGTCAAAGTCTTTGGCATAGTCAATACAGCAGAAATAGATGTTTTTCTGGAACTCTCTTTCTTTTTCCATGATCCAGCGGATGTTGGCAATTTGATCTCTGGTTCCTCTGCCTTTTCTAAAACCAGCTTGAATATCAGGAAGTTCACGGTTCATGTATTGCTGAAGCCTTGGCTTGGAGAATTTTGAGCATTACTTTACGAGCATGTGAGATGAGTGCAAATGTATGGTAGTTTGAAAATTCTTTGGCATTGCCTTTCTTTGGGATTGGAATGAAAACTGACCTTTTCCAGTCCTGTGGCCACTGCTGAGTTTTCCAAATTTGCTGACATATTGAGTGCAGCACTATCACAGCATCATCTTTTAGGATTTGAAATAGCTCCACTGGAATCCCATCACCTCCACTAGCTTTGTTCGTAGTGATGCTTTCTAAGGCCCACTTGACTTCACATTCCAGGAATATCTGGCTCTAGGTCAGTGATCACACCATTGTGATTATCTGGGTAGTGAAGATCTTTTTTGTACAGTTCTTCTGTGTATTCTTGCCACCTCTTCTTAATATCTTCTGCTTTGTTAGGTCCATACCATTTCCGTCCTTTATCAAGCCCATCTTTGCATGAAATATTCCCTTGGTATCTCTAATTTTCTTGAAGAGATCTCTAGTCTTTCCCATTCTGTTGTTTTCCTCTATTTCTTTGCATTGATCGCTGAGGAAGGCTTTCTTATCTCTTCTTGCTATTCTTTGGAACTCTCCATTCAGATGCTTATATCTTTCATTTTCTCCTTTGCTTTTTGCTTCTCTTCTTTTCACAGCTATTTGTAAGGCCTCCCCAGACAGCCATTTTGCTTTTTTGCATTTCTTTTCCTTGGGGATGGTCTTGATCCCTGTCTCCTGTACAACCTCATTCTGCTCTTGGCCTTTCATATTTAGAAACTGACAAAGTAGAATCATAGGAAAAGATTCCTGATGTGGAATTTTGTTGGTCTATAAGTCTACAAAAAGCTGCAATTTATAAACCTGCTATTCCCTTAAAAAAAAGAGCATTAATGGGATTTATCTATCTCTTATCTTAGAGTGTTTGAAGTCTTAAGCACTATAATGCTATAACTAACGGACATTTAGAAACATTATCTCTTAAAAACATGTGTTAAACTCCGGAAAGAACCATGGGCGTGTGCAGTGTGCAGAGCTGGATACGTAATCCAGGAACTGATATGAGTGTAGTCCCAATAACTGATTGAGCGCAGGAAATCCCATTTATTTCTACTGTAAACAGAAAACTATTCTTCCAACAGGAAGTAGGAAGGGAACATAAACCTGGAAACAGAAAAAGCATGGACTAAGAGGAATATGACACCATGAAGAAAAGTTAAGAGTTAAAAATGAAACTGGTCAAGGTATTTCACAGGCAATAGAGAAAGTCATTTGAGAGACAAGTACAATCTACATGTAAGTGCCACTGCATAGATAAACCACATAAACCCCAGTGGTCAATAAATGGATAGCTTTCACCACAGCTCATGCTAATGGAAAAATAGAAAAGAGGTATTGATTAAATTATATACAAAATAACCATAAAGCAGTGGGATTATAAGTAACAGGAAGAGTTTTTAGCGAACACTCATGTCAGAACCTGACTATTCATCAAACACCATGGATCCTTAAAAACTACCATAATAGAATAAATAAATAAATAAATAGAAGTTAGTTGAAGCTGTAGCAGGCATCCTAATGTGATTAAAGAATTATTCAGCCTGGATCTTTTCAGCAGCAAATAGAATAAACACAGCCAGAACAATGGAAAAACCATAAAGACATGGTAACCAATCTTCGTCCCCATCTTAGTGGGGATGAAGCAGTAATTAAGGCCAGAGCTACATGTTGCACTAGAAACACATATGTTCCTTTATTAATATGGGCTCCATTATTCTCAGTTGTATCTTTATAGCACCCCAAATCAAAATTGCCCTTTTGATCACTAATGGTAGGAGCTTGAAACACCTGGAATCAAAAAGCCGACAGTAGTCAAGATCTAGTGCTTACGACACTTGACACTTATTCTTGGTGAGTAGCATGATATATAACATGTTCTTAAACTAGGAATTTAGAGCATGTGCTAAAAGAAAGCAGAAGTTTGGAACAATGAGAAAGGGACTCAATCCATCTGTTCAGGTTTAGGAGTATCCTATGTCTGTCATATGTTCAGAATAATAAGCAAAGAACCCTTGCTCTAACTGAAAGTAAAAATAATCTTTCAAATCTGCTGATATATACTTATAAATGAGGTAATTTGAAAAATAGAGAAAGCTTAACATTCTGGTACCTTTCAAGAGACCTCTTTAAGAAGCTTTCAGTCAGCTACTTCAAGGTCAAAGCAAGATGATATAAACCTGTAAAGAGAACTCTGGAGTCTAACTAGGTGGGTTTTTTTTTCCTCCCCTTTGGCCCAATTTTAGTTTTTTTCCTAGTTACCTCCTCATTAAGGAAGGGCCCCAACATATGTAAAGAAATCCACATTTTCCCAAGTTTCCAATGAGAAACCAAAGGTGGGAAGTGAATAAAGGCGAATCCTCAAGACTAATAATTCACTGCTTTTCATCTTCCAAAATGCGGATGGGATACAGAATCTTGGTGATTTATTCTCAGTAGCAAAGACCCACACCTACAAGGCTCATCTGTAAACTAGACCTATAAAACCTAAGGGTAATTTTTTTTAAATGGAAGCATAGCTGATGTACAATATTATACAAGTTTCAGGTATACAGCATAGTGATTCAAAATCTTTATAGATTATGCTCCATTTAAAGTTATTATAAAATATTGGCTGTGTTTCCTGTGTAGTACAGTATATCCTTATAAGTTTACTTATTTTATGCATAGTAGGTTGAATCTCTTAATTGCCTATTGTGCTCCTCGCCCCTTGTCTCTCCCACAGGTAATTACTAGATACACATATGTGTGTGTCTGTTTCTATTTCATTATATTCATTTGTTTACTTTTTAGATTCCATATATAGATGATAACATACAGTATTTGTCTTTCTCTGTCTAACTAATTTCACTAAGTATAAAACCTTCTAGGTCCATACATGTTGTTGCAAATTGCAAAATTTTCATCCTTTTCATGGCTTAATAGTGTTCCATTGCTCTGTGTGTGTATGTGTGTGTGCATATACATACATGCACATACATATATATATGCTGCTGTGCAGTGCTTAGTCGTTCAGTCATGTCTAACTCTTTGCAACCCCATAAACTATAGCCCACCAGGCTCCTCTGTCCATAGGGATTCTCTAGGCACAAATACTGAAGTGGGTTGCCATGCCCTCCTCCAGGGGATTTTCCCAACCCAGGGACTGAACCCAGGCCTCCCGCATTGCAGGCAGATTCTTTACTGACTGAGCTACCAGGGAAGCCCAAGAATACTGAAGTAGGTAGCCTATCCCATCTCCAGGGGAAATTCCCAACCCAGGAATTGAACTGGGGTCTCCTGCATTGCAGACATATTCTTTACCAGTTGAGCTATCCAGCTCTGTTGTCCCCTTCTCCTCCTGCCTTCAATTTTTCCCAGCATCAGGGTCTTTTCCAATGAGTTGGCTCTTCACATCAGGTGGCCAAAGTATTGGAACTTCAGCAACAGTCCTCCCAATGAATATTCATGGTTGGCTTCCTTTAGGATTGACTGGTTTGATCTTCTTGCAGTGAAAGGGACTTTCAAGAGTCTTTTCCAACACCACAATATGAAATCATCAATTCTTTGGTGCTCAGCTTTCTTTATGGTCCAACTCTCACATCTGGGCTCCAAAATCACTGCAGATGGTGACTGCAGCCATGAAATTAAAAGACGCTTACTCCTTGGAAGGAAAGTTATGACCAAACTAGACAGCATATTCAAAAGCAGAGACATTACTTTGCCAACAAAGGTCCGTCTAGTCAAGGCTATGGTTTTTCCAGTGGTCATGTATGAATGTGAGAGTTGGACTGTGAAGAAAGCTGAGTGCCAAAGAATTGATGCTTTTGAACTGTGGTGTTGGAGAAGACTCTTGAGAGTCCCTTGGACTGCAAGGAGATCCAACCAGTCCATTCTAAAGGAGATCAGCCCTGGGTATTCTTTGGAAGGACTGATGCTGAGGCTGAAACTCCAGTACTCTGGCCACCTCATGAGAAGAGTTAACTCATTGGAAAAGACTCAGATGCTGGGAGGGATTGGGGGCAGGAGGAGAAGGGGACGACAGAGGATGAGATGGCTGGATGGCATCGCTGACTTGATGGACGTGAGTTTGAGTGAACTCCGGGAGTTGGTGATGGACAGGGAGGCCTGGCGTGCTACAACTCATGGGGTCACAAAGAGTCAGACACCACTGAGCAACTGAACTGAACTGAACTCACATCTGTATGTGACTACTGGAAAAACTGTATAGCTTTGACTATACAGACCTTTGTTGGCAAAGTGATTGTCTCTGCTTTTTAAAATGCTGTCTAGGTTTGTCATAGCTTTTCTTCTGTTGGATCAGTGGTAAAGAAGCCACCTGCCAATGCAGGAGACATGGGTTATATCCCTGGATTGGGAAGATCCCTGGAGTAGGAAATGGCAATCCACTCCAGGAGTCTTGCCTGGGAAATCCCATGAACAGAGGAGCCTGGCAGGCTACAACCCATGGGGTTGCAAAAGAGTCAGACATGACTTAGCAACTAAACAACAACAACAACAATATGAATATATCACTTCTTCTTTATTCACTCATCTCTTGATGGACACTTTGGTTGCTTCCTTATCTTGGCTATTGTTAAGTAATACTGCTATAAACATGGGGGTACATATATCTACTGAAATTAATGTTTTCATTTTTTTTTTTCAGATATATTCCCAGGAGTAGAATTGCTGGATCATATGGTAGTTCTATTTTTAGTTTTTTGAGGAATCTCCATGCTGCTCTTCATAGTGGCTGCACCAATTTGCATCCCCACCAACAGTACATGAAGGTTTTTTGCCACATCCTCACTAACACTTGTTATTTTTTGTCTTTTTAATAATAACCATTCTGACAGGTGTGAGGTGATATCTTATTGTGGTTTTAATTTGAATTTCTCTGATGATTAGTGATGTTGAGCATCTTTTCATGTGTCTGTTGGCTATCTTCATATCTTCTTTTTTTCATGTTCTTTTTTAAAAACTAATTTATTTATTTTAATTGGAGGCTAATTACTTTATGATATTGTAGTGGTTTTTGCCATACATTGACATGAATCAGCCATGGGTGTACATGTGTTTTTTTTTTAAAGTATCTATGCAAGTCTTCTGTCCATTTTCAAATCAGGTTGTTTGTTTTCTTGATATTGAGTTGTATGAGCTGTTTTTATGTTTGGGACATTAGCCCTTTATTGGTCATATCATTTGCAAATATTTTCTCCCATTCATTTTGTCAATAGTTTACTGTGAAAAAGCTTTTCTGTTTAATTAGGTCCTATTTGTTTATTTTTGCTTTTATTTCTTTTGCTTTAGGAGACAGATCCAAAAAAAAAAAAAACTGCTTTGATTTATGTCAAAGAGTGTTCTGCTTTTTTTCCTCTAGGAGTTTTATGGTTTACAGTCTTACATTTAGGTCTTCAATTCATTTTGAGTTTATTTTTGTATATGGTGTTATAGAATTTCATTATTTCATTATTTTACATGTAGCTTTTACATTTCTCAGAATCATCTATTGAAGAGGATGCCTTTCCCCCATTTAATATTATTGCTTCCTTTGACATAGATTAATTGACCATAAGTACATGGGTTTATTTCTGGGATCTCTATTCTGTTCACAGACCTATGCATCTGTTTTTGTACCCATACCATACTGTTTCGATGACTGTAGCTTTGTAGTATAATCTTCAGTCAGGTAGCGTGACATCTCCAACTCTGTACTTCACTCTTGAGATTGTTTTGGCTGGGGTTGGGGCCCAGCATGTCCCAGGGCTGGTGCTGGTCTGCTAGTGCTTGGGTTGGGTCCTGCCATGGCAGGCTATGGGGCTATGGTTGTCCTGTAGCTGGTATCCATCTGCTGTTGGGCAGGGCCATGTCCAGGAGTGGCTGTGAGCTCAGGGGGGTCTTAAGGCAACCTGCCTTCTTGTGGTGAGAACTGTGTAACCACCTGGCTAGTTGCTTAACCTGAAGTATCCCAGTACTGGTACCTACAGGCTGGTGGGCAGGGGCAGGGTTAAGTCTCAAAGCTAATAAGCTAGAGGGAGAATTCAAAATGGTGCTTGCTAGCACCAGAATCCATGCAGTAGAATGAGCTTCCAAAAATGGCTGCCACCATTGTCTACATCCCTAGTGTGAGATCCAGTTTCCTTCTGCCTCTCTGGGAGACTCTCAATAGGTAGGTATGACCCAGGCTCCTTTCAAATTACTGCTTCTACTCTGGGTTCCGGAGAGTTTGTGTGCACCCTTAAGAGGGGAGTCTGTATTTCCCACAGCCCTCTGGGTCTCCTAAAAGTAAGCCCCTGCTGCTGCTAAGTCACTTCAGTCGTGTCTGACTCTGCGTGACCCCATAGACGGCAGCCCACCAGGCTCCTCCATCCCTGGGATTCTCCAGGCAAGAACACTGGAGTGGGTTGCCATTTCCTTCTCCAATACATGAAAGTGAAAAGTGAAAGTGAAGTCGCTCAGTCGTGTCTGACTCTTCGCGACCCCATGGACTGAAGCCTACCAGGCTTCTCCGTCCATGGGATATTCCAGGCATGAGTACTGGAGTGGGTTGCCATTGCCTTCTCTGAAAGTAAGCCCCACTGGCTTTCAAAGTCAAATATTCTGGGGGTCCATCTTCCTGATGCAGGACACCTGAGCTGGAGAACCTGATGTGAACTTCAGCTGCCTTATTCTTTGGGGAGAACATCTGTGATTGTAATTATTCTCCTGTTTGTGAGCTGCCTACCTGGGGGGTGTAGATCTTAACTATACTATGACTCTACTCTTTCTACCCATGTCATTGTGGTTCCTTCTTTATATCTTTAGTTGTAGAAGATCTTTTCTGGTAGATCCCTGTCTTTCTCATCCAAAGTAGCTCCGTAAACAGTTGTAATTTTGGTGTGCCCATGAGAGGAGATGAGCTCAGGGTCTTAGTCTTTCCACTCTGCTCTTGCAGCAAAGCCTGAATCTAGCTAGTTTCTTAATGCTTTATTGCTGCATAACAAACAATGATAATCATTTCAATTTGCTTATAATTCTATGGGTCAGAAATTTGAGCAGGGTGGTTCCTCTGCTAATCTCATTCATTTTGCTGATGGTCACTTGTAGAAATTATCGTCTGGAGGCCATTAAGTATGCATGGTCCAAACTATTTTTAATTGAGAAATCTGGTGGTCAGTGATGGCTTTAATTAGGTCTCTCTGTCTCCATGTGATCTTTCATTTTCAAGCAGACTGAGACTTTTTTGTACAATAGTGTCAGTGTTCCAAGAAGACAAGAATAGAAGCTTCAAGGCCCTCTTGAAGCCTAAACTCAGAAGTACCACAGTGCTAAGTTCCACTGTAAGCAAAGAAGGCAAGGTCAACCCAGATTCAAGGATCTGGAGAAATATTTTCACCTCTTGATAAGAGAAGTATCAAGGTCATAGTTGCAAAGAAACACTTGTACACAGATGGAAGGAATCATTGCATTTGTCTTTATAAACAATTACCTCAGCTATGTATTATTTAAAAGCCTTTCTTCTCTAGAAGCTGAGACATAAGCTGAGAAGGTCACAAGAGGCCTCCATTAAGAGGCCACCAAATGTATTTATAGTGGGATCTTAGACACAAATTAGACCACCGAGTGCTTGAATACTAAAAGATTTAGAGGAAACACCAAGACCAACTGAAGTGCTTTTTATTCACCAAAATATTGAAACAGCTTAGGATTTCCCAAATATTTACTTCATCTGAAATGTTTTCCTGCCAGATCTTCAGATAGCCAACTTCTTCAATTATTTGCAGATCAGATCAGATCAGTCGCTCAGTCGTGTCCAACTCTTTGCGACCCCATGAATTGCAGCCTCAAACTTTGCCTCCTCGGGTACTACCCTAATTAAACTTAACCATCCCCATTTCACCATCACATTTTCTTTATACAATACCATAATCTGAAATTACTTTAATATTTGTTTACTGTTTATGATCTGCTTCCTTCACTAGAATGTAATTCCATTTGAGATTTGAGATTCTATTAATTTGTTTAGCATAGTAGTATCAGTGAGTGATGAGTGCTTGAAAAGGTAGCAAGGCAAGTCATTTTACTAATGACTTCTCCACTAATATCCCAAATTTGGTTCAAGTCAATCTCTGCTACAAAGCACAAAGTAGATAACGCCAACTAATCTGTCCCTGGGCTTAGGATTTATTAAGCTTTTCCTGTACAACCATGTCTTCTTGGAACTTTCCATTTATGTTACAGATTCTAGTCTTTGAAACACATCTATTTAACCTCAATTTTTTTCATTTGTAAACATGAGAAAATACCTCATTTATTATGTAAATTAAATGAGTTTCCATTTGTAAAATGTATAGTGCAGTACCTGGTATAAGGTAGATAATAAATTGTAGTTACTATCATTATTATCCAGAATTCAGTTGTGACTAACTGGTCTTCCACACATCTCAAGCTCAATCAATATTCCATTTGTTTTTTGTTTTCAATTATCAATTCCAGTCTTCTGTTTCTGAAGTGTTCTCTTACTCCTCAGAAGGTTCTAGAAAAAGTCTGATCATTGATGTTTACAATTTACAGTGTCCACAACAGAAATACAATGCTACTGGCATTCACAGAGTCAAAATAACACGCGGAGTATTAGTTAAAATGTTCTTGCATGTGTGGCCACTGGTATTATTGCCTGCTGAGCAGTCTCCCCAGGTTTCTTAATCTTCTGATGTTCTAGCTGGCCCTTTCCCCATCTTCACAAAACCCAAGGACTCTTTCACTTAAGCTTAAGCTGCTCATACAGGTGGTGATTTCTCCACTTTCTCTAGTCCTTACAACTCCATATGACAGCAGTGGACAACTGCTGTTAGTAATGGCTTTTTAAAGACTATTCATGCCTCAGACATTTTATTGTCTTACTTTCATTAATGTTATTGTAACAATTTCTAGTCTCATTCTGTAGTCATAGAGTGAAATATTTTTTATTAAGCTAGAACTGCATTAATGTAACAGCTGAACCACCCTAAATCTGAAAAGCCCCTGAATCTGAAAAGTCTTAAGAGGGTGTTTTCCTCTGAAATAAAAACATTGGCTTGCTCAAATTATGGGTTTCTTCTTATGCCCTGTTAACTACTTCCTGTTTACTCTTGTTGGTATGTTAGATTCCAATCCACTGGGGAAGACAGCATGTAATTATGTACTTGTCACCTTCCTTCCTTCTGGATCCCGAGAGTACCACCTTGGACTCACTGGGCCACTTCATTGCTTTCATATAGTATATGAAAGATTTTACTTTACATTTCTCAATTTTCTCAAATAGTACCCTTTTCTTCTTTATTCATCCCTGTGAGGGGGCAATAAACAAACAATTAGATTCAGTTATGTCACTTAACTGATATGAACAGGTAGTGGTTGGTTTAATGACAAAAGTCCAGCATTCTTGATTCCCCACACAGCTCAAAACTACCCTCCCTCAGGAAAAGAGAGAGGACCTTGTTAGCTATATCAGAGGAAAGCTGAATTAATCCAAGAAAACTGGTGTATAGCTGTTACCAAAGCAAATTCTGTTTTTTTCTCTCTCTTGGTAAGGAGGATTAGTAAATCTGGCATAAGGATTTTAAAGAATATGTAATGATGGTGTGCCATGATAGTCAATTAGACACTCCTATTTCCTTGGTAGCTCAGGCTATAAAGAACCCGCTTGCAATGCAGGAGACGCAGGTTTGATCCCTGGGTAGGGAAGGTACTCTGGAATAGGAAATGGCAGCCCACTCCAGTATTCTTGCCTGGAAAATCCCACAGACACAGGAGCCTGGTGGGCTACAGTCCATAGGGGTCACAAAATAGTCAGACACGACTGAGCAACTAAACAAAACTCAATGATATCGCAGCTTAGATTAAAACACTGAAGAAGCTATGTGTGACTTTGGTGCCTTCGTGAAAAATATAGTCTGCTTTGAAAGCCTGAGATGTTTTATAGACAATGACAGTTATACAAAAAGGAATCCAATGAAACTGGTTAAATACTAATGTGAGGGATGCAAAAAAAGACTTCTAAAGAAGGCCCATTTATTCTGTGAGCATTTTACGGCCTTGGATAGGCCAAGATGTATAAAACTGAGTTTGGGAGTAGGGGACATGGAGACCTAAGTTACTCTATCACTATAGAGTTGGACAAATTGAAGTTGTGTTCCTTAAAGGAGAGGACAAGAAAAGTCACAAGAGTAAGAAAAATACAGGAGGCTGACATCAAGTTGGGCTGTTTTCTGTTACTGTGAAATGATGAGCATCCCTGCACATTACCACCTTCATTAAAGTCATCTCTACATATAAAATCTTTGAATGTTTTAAATGGCTACTGGGGAAAAGACCAAAGTCTACAGCTGGATTAACATGTCATAAAACAGGTAACATGAACAGGAAGATGCATAATTTGTAAACTAGACTAAGTAGATGGAAGCAGGAACTCAGAGCCAGAAATAATTATGAGGTCTCAAGACCTCAAGGGACACATATAAAACTCTAGGAAAATGAACATCTACAATCCATAGAATAGTGATGGATTGAATCAACCTCATCCATGTCTTTGGTGGCCCCAGAGAACCAAGATGACCTCTGAGTTATACATGTTATGTTTGACCATTTTATAAAGAAAAAAATATTAAGTATTGTTTACGATCTGAAATACTGAAATCTTAAATTGAGTTCTGAAAATAATAATATCCATAAGGATAGCACTAACTTGCCTTCTTTATCTTATTATCTCTGAAGTTAAATAACTGCTGAAAAACATTTAAAGAAAATAAGCCCCCCAAAACTTCAAACTGTCAAGCATTTGGGCACATTAATGAATTATTGATATTAATTGATATTCATTGATATTCATTAATGAATTAATGAATAATTTTATTAGTTACATGTGAAACATCAACGTGCCTTGGCAATCTTTTCTTCTGTCCTGGACAAATTTATATTCCACTTTTTGTAGTTCTCTCCACATCTTTACTGCTATCTTCAAGGCCCCGTCTTTGTCCTCTACTACCTAACCTCACTTTTTGAAGATGACTTAGCGTTCTGCTTAATAAAGAAACTTGAAGTCATCAAATAATATTTCTTAAACTTCTTTCCCATCTCTGAAAATATTCTTGCATCTATAGGAATAATTTAATCTCAGAGGGATCCTCACACCTCTTCCAGACTTTGCTACTTTCTCTCTTTCCATTACATTCAAATTTTTCTTCCCTACTAGCAACACATTCTCAGACTACAATCAATTTCTCTCATACTAAAAAATTAACTCCTTAACTCTTATTCTCCCAAACACCACCCACTACCTATTTTCCCTTCTCATACAAACTTGTCATAAGCATTGTCTTTATTTTTTTTACTTAACTCACAGCATACTTATTCTCAATCCAACAAATATTTCTTTAGCAACTACTCTATATCCAGCACTGGGCTATGTACAACCATTACAAAATTGCTCTGCCTCTACCATTCCGCTGAAACTGTACTAAGAGATTATCATGTGAAATCCTAATTGTCAAATCCAAAGCCTATTTTTAGATCCTTATATTTCTTGACCTTTCTGCAGCATTAGATTTCTTTCACTCTCACCTTCTTGAAATTCTTGTAATCTGTGATAGTTTATTCTTCTTTTCTACTTCTTTGACAATTTCTTCTTTATATATTCTTAGTGGAAAAAGCTTCAGAAAAGGGTAGAGTGAAGATTACTATTGAGGTCAACTACCCTGACAAATTTTTCCCTTGGCAAAAAGTGATAGGACCCTCATCTACGTACAGCCTATCAGGGACATAAGTTTGGACTCAGCAGATCCATCTCTTTATTCAAAGCTTTTTGAGAGCAGGGTCTTTGATGTCTTCACTACATTATTTCCAGAACTTAGAAGATTTTTCCAGCACAGAATGAGCAGTCAATAAATATTTTTTGTAACAGTTTTATTGAGAAAGAATTGATGTACCATAAAATTCACTGTTTTAAAGTGCACAATTCACTTTTAGTATAGTCACGCCAGTTCATAATTTTTATAACATTTTTATCACCTCAAAAAGAAATCCTTCACTCATTAACACTTTTCATCCTCTTTCCTCCCCGCAACCCTTGGAAGCCACTAATTTATTTTTCTCTGGATTTGCCTATTCTGGACATCTTATAAAAATGGAATCATATAATGTGTGGTCTTTTCTTGTCTCGTTCTTTTACTGTGGCTGAAAAACATTCCATTGTATGAATATATCACATTCTGTTTATCCATTCATCAGGTGCTGCACATTTGGGTTCTTTCCACTTTTTGAGCTATTATGAAGATGCTGCTATGAACAGTCACATATAGGATTTAGTGTGGACACATATGATACATTCTTTTGGGGATATGTCAAGGAGTGGAACTGCTGGGTCACATGAAAATTCTGTGTTGAACATTCCGAGGGACTGCCATACTGTTTTTGTGAAATGGCTGAACCATTTTACAGTTTCACCAACAATTAATGAGATTTCCGATTTCTTCACATCCTCACTGACGCTTGCTATTATCTGTCTTTTTTTAACCATCCTAGTAGGTGTGAAATGGTATCTAATTGTTGTTTTCATTTGCATTTATCTAACAGTTAATGATGTTGAGCACCTTCTCAGGTTCTGATTGGCCATTTATAGTCCATAAATATTTTATAAATGAATGTGTTCAGTCAGAGACTCTGAGGCAGGCTCTCAGGAACACCATCCATAGTTATTCAGATAGTCATTGTCTAATAGCAATGAATGATCAGCAGAAGTTGGGAGTACCTTATGAACAAATGATTGCGTATCCAACTGCCTTAATTAGCCAACATAGCTGATGTCTAAACCTGGTTTGTTTTGTTCAGTATTGACTTCTGATTTTGATATTATCAAAGACAATTAGTACTACTTATTCTGAGTTCAAATTCTTTCAAGCAAATATAACAAAAGAAAAAGTAGCTTTTCCCATGGCAGCCACTGAAGAGCATCAGCCATGGCTCTGTGCCATCCCATGGCCATAGGCCTCAACAAGGGCCACAGGTGACCAAGAACAAGAAGTGAGCAAACTGAGACATAGCTGCCACCGCTTCACCAAACACACCAAGTTTGTGCAGGACATGTGCGGCTTCGCCCCTGATGAGTGGCAGCTCATGGAACTGTTCAAAGTCTCCAAGGACAAGTTGGCCCTCAATTTCATCAAGAACAGGGTGGGGACACACGTTCCTGCCAAGAGAAAGAATGAGGAGCTGAGCAATGTCCTGGCCACCATGAGGAAAGTGGTAGCGAAGAAGGACTGAGCCTTTTCCTTCTGTGCGTAATAAAACCTTCCCGTGGAAAGAAAAAAAAAGAGAGAGAGAGAGAAAGAGAAGAAAAAGTCAAGGGCCTATAAGAAAATCAATTGTCAGAGGGGATGACTGGCTTACACCACTTGGGGGACCAGGAGCCAGGAGTTATCCTGACTCTAATCTATCTTGATTTCCCTGTTCAAATGCTAATATGCAATATGGAATTATTTCTGAGGTGACTGTACTGTAATAAAAGGTAGTGGGCTTAGGCTGCCTAGCTGCTTTTGCCCAATCCTTATAGCAACTCCAGTATCTTTTAGGAAATAGCTTTTAATCCTATAAATACAATATGGTGGGACTGTAATTTCCCTAACCAACAGATATCCTTGTTCACCATACTAGGCCAATTAGAAACTTCTTTTCTAGAATGTTTTTTTTTTAACCTTTTTATTATTAAATAAAGCACAGATACAGAAAGTGACACAAAATAAATGTATAAAAGTGAATTATTAAAAGCCAACACCCCTGTAACCACCACCCCATTATGAAAAAGAAACCTTGCAACTACTCCAGAAGTCCCTTCATGTTGCGCATCCCAAAGGCTATTCCTTTTCTACAAAATAATCACCATCATGACTCTTACAATGTTTGCTTTTTACATTTCTTTGTGATTTAATCATGTAAGTGTCTCTAGGCATTGCAGTTTAGTCTTGCCCCATTTTTAAAAAGTCTATGGGGACTACCCTGGTAGTCTAGTGGTTAAGACTTCACCTTCCAATGCAGAGGGTGTGGTTTGATCCCTGGTTGGGGACCTAAGATCCCACATGCCTCATGGCCAAAAACCAAAATAGAATACAGAAGCAATATTGCAGAAAATTCAATTAAAAAAAAAACCTAATATGTCTTTTAAGAATCTTTTAATCTGCAGACTCTCCGTTATTCCTCTTTCTTAAAATACATTTTTTGAAGAATCTAAAACCATTTGACCTATAGAGTATTCCAAAGTCTGGATTTTGCTGATTACACACTCATGGTGCAGGTAAAATTCTCCTCTTTCCTATTTCTTATGAAGTAGCAGTTGAAATCCAGCCAACTAATCAAATGTGTTAGAAAGCACACTACATCCAGTTTTCTCACTTTTTTGATACTAGAAGCCATTGATGCTTAATGCTTAGCTCCATTAATTCACTGAAGATTGCAAAAATGCTTACATTTTAATTTTATCATTTTATTTTCATTTATTTGCTGATATAATTTTATGTTACTTGGCTACCCCATGGTACAGTCTATATAGGAAAGGCAGATTAAATATATGATTCTTTTCTTTCTCTACTTTTCAAGAAAATGAATTGGTTCCCTGTTACCCTCAAAAATCACTCCAAAATCACTGCAGATGGTGACTGCAGCCATGAAACTAAAAGACGCTTGCTCCTTGGAAGAAAAGCTCTGACCAACCTAGATAGCATATTAAAAAGCAGAGACATTACTTTGCCAACAAAGGTCCATCTAGTCAAAGTTACGGTCTTTCCAGTAGTCATGTATGGATGTGAGAGTTGGACTATAAAGAAAGCTGAGTGCCAAAGAATTGATGCTTTTGAACTGTGGTGTTGGAGAAGACTCTTGAGAGTCCCTTGGACTGCAAGGAGATCCAACCAGTCCATCCTAAAGGAAATCAGTTCTGAATATTCATTGGCAGGGACTGATGCTAAAGCTGAAGCTCCAATACTTTAGCCACCTAATGCAAAGAACTGAGTCATTGGAAAAGACCTTGATGCTAGTAAAGATTGAAGGCAGGAGGAGAAGGGGACGACAGAGGATGAGATGATTGGATGTCATCACCAACTCGATGGACATGAGTTTGAGTAAACTCCAGGAATTGGTGATGGATAGGGAAGCCTGGCATGCTGCAGTCCATGGGGTCACAAAGAGTCAGACACACTGAGCAACTGAACTGACTACCCTCAAAAGGTGGCCAATTGTTTTTTTCCCCAATGTCATTATGATTATTCATTATCACACATTTAAACTTATCTAACGGACTTTGATCCATTGTAATCATTATCCTTGTGCTAAGTCGTTTCAGTAGTGTCCAACTGTTTGCGACCTTATGGACTGTAGCCTGCCAGGCTCCTCTGCCTGTGGGATTCTCCAGGTAAGAATATTGGAGTGAGTTGCTGTGCCCTCCTATAGAGGATCTTCCTGACCCAGAGATCGAACTTGAGTCTCTTAGGTCTCCTGCATTGGCAGACAAATTTTTTTACCACTAGCACCTTCTGGGAAACCCTCTTATCCTCATTGAAGCTCAAATACTGTCATGTTTGAGCAATAGAAGCTTACTCCAGTTGATTCCTGTATTCTATTGGCACAATTTTTTTTCTAGAAAGAAGATATTTTATTTTCAGCACTTAAGTTGTATATTTTATGATCTAGCATATGTTTTTGTTTTGAGCTACTCCTCGAGGGGGAAACCTCATATTTTCGGTGATTAGATGTTAATGGTCATAATTCAGTGAGAACCACAGCATAACAAAGAGACAGAGTTAGGAAATCTGCAGCATTCACACAGTTCATACTATTTCACTCAACTGCACTCCTGGAATTATGTCGATTGATTAATCCAGGTCAATTCAGAGACTTTCACCAATCTATGTGTCTGATCTTTTCTTATGATCAGATTCAGGTTATATATTTTTGGCAGAAATACCACAGAAGTGGTAAAAATGTAAAGAATGGTATTTACAATTAAACCTAGGCTCGGACATGCTCACTGCTACTACCATTCATTGCTTTTAGACCCACTCAGGAGAAATCAAAGATTACTAGAATGAGTTCTACTTAGCAGGTATCAGGCTAACTCTCCTGCACATGATACATTTAAATTCTGGACAACATTTGTTTCAAAAAATTTTTGTTTGAGCCAATCAGTTGAAGGCTCTGGAGAATGAAAAAGACAGGCAAAAACTAAAGGAATGTTGACTCTTGAAATAAGGGATGTACTGTGTGATATTTGTGTTCCGAAGTCTTTTTGCTTGAGGGAAATCCCTTGTCTGTGAGACATATGGTAGCTAGAACTCAAGTAGAAAACTGAGATCTTAGTGGCATGAGGAATCATAAGACTGAGTGTAGAGCTGCTGGAACACCCGGAATGGGGAGCCTTGAGAATAAAGAAGTCTGAAAATCTGCATAAAAATTCCATCCGAGTCTTTGGCTGATCACAGAACTATACCCTTGTAGGGAAACTCTATGGAACCCCATAGAAAACAACAGTGGAAAGAGGGAAGGAGTTTAGCACATTTCAATTACTGTCTATCACAAGGGAGACTGAACTGAGTTTGTATCCAGTCAAGTTAACTACTGCTGGAAAAACAACTAATGTTCTTCTGAGGAAAACAGCAAAATCCAGTGTCCCTATAATGTCCAGTATACAACAAAAATGCTTGAAAAATCCCATGGACAAAGAAGCCTGGCAGGCTATAGTCCATGGGGTCGCAAGGAGTCAGACAAGACTGAGCACACATGCATACAATAAAAATGATTAATTTGCAAAGAAACAGAAAAATAAGACCCATGGACAAGAGAAAAAACAATTAAGAGAAAGCAATCCTGGATGGCCTAAATGTTGGAATTAGCAGACAAGGATTTCAAAACAGCTATAGAAATTTTGTCATAATGGATTAAAGGATAGATAGCAGTAGAGAAATATCAGTAGAAAAATGAAAACTATTATTTTAATCCCAGTGGAAATTTCTGGGTATCATTTTGTTCTTAGGTCTGTCAGATGCCTCAGTGCTTCTTCCAGGTTTCTTCCACCAAGACAGTGATAACATACAAGCCTGAGGATACCAGTGTTTTGGGGCTGGGAGGGACAGCTTATTCATTTAATTCTATTATAAATGCTCTCCAGATGGTTTTGTTATCTAGTTTCTCGCTTTACTTTCATGTAAAGATTCAAGAAAATTCTGCTGCCACTCTGCCACCTTCTTCCCGGAACTCCTGAAATTTGAATCTTGAGCAGACTTAGTAAAGATACTGAAAATAGTTGAAATACATTCATCTCAGTGGGGGTGTCCTAACTAAAATAGTGCTAATATAACTTCTCCTATCATTCTTGTTAATTGATGCCCAGAGCTGCTTTGATTCTCAATATCCTTCTGAAAAACACCTTTTTACTTAAGTAAACCAGAAATCATACTTTATGAAAGTGAAATGCTTTAAGACCTATAGTCTCAGAAAAAGAGCAAAATATAAAAAAAGAAACTTGACTGTGTTAATAGTAAAGTAGATGCAGTCTCAGAATTGGCTCTGGGCGGAAGTTAAAAAAGAAGTCTCTCCACAAAATGTTGGCCATTATACTATCTTCACAAGGGTCTGGAGTCTAAATCTTCTGTAGTTGAGGGTTGAGATTTAAGTGGCATTGGTGTGTTGTGTTTCCTAGAAGGCCCCTGGAAGAAGAAAACAAACCCTCCCTGGAAGAGTATACTCTTATGTTAGCCTTAATGTCTACAAATAGAGTTCCAACTATTTAATAATAATTTTAAAATTACAAACACAAAAGGAAAAAATCAGAAATAGAATAAATAATATACTAGAGAAACAGACTACAGATACTTAAATTATCAGATAAACATACAAAATTACTCTGATGTATTTCCAGGAATATAACAGAGATTGAAATATCTGAGAATGAGAAAAAGGTAATAGGAACTGATCAGGAAGATTTGAAAGCTAGTACACTGAACTCATAAAAATGAAAATGTAATAAATGTAAAACTCAACCAAAGAATTAGAAAGCAGGTTAGATACAGCTGACTAGAATGAATGAGTTTTAGAACTGAAAAAATTTTCAGATTGCAAATTGAGGGAACAAATTGATGTAAAACACCAAAGTGGGTTTTGGAGACATAAAGTACAGAGTGAGAAGGGCTAATTAGAATTCCTCAAAAGGCAGTTGAGTTAAGGAAAGACAATATGAGAAGAAATAATGACTAAGGGAATTCCCTGGTGGTCCATTGGTTAGGACTCTGTGCTTCCACTGCCAGGGTCCTGGGTTAAATCCCCGGTTGTAGAACTAAGATCCCACAAGCTGTGTAGCACAGCCAAAAAGAAAGGAAAAAAAAAAAATAATGGCTAAGAATTTTCTAAAATCAATTCAAGACATAACCACATTCAGGAAGTCCAACAAATGCCAAACTGTATAAATAAAAAGAAATCCATACCTACATACAAAATAAAGCTGCAGAGCAACAAAGACAGGAAGAAGGTCTTAAAAGCAACTAGAAAGAAAAGATAGATTACCCACAAGGGAGACATAGTTAAACTGGCAGCTAATGCCTTAATAATAATGGGAGCCAGAACATAGTGGAATAATATATAATCAGAATGACCTTCTGAAAATGAAATACACTATTCAAAATAAATAAATAAATAAAACCAAGAGGATTTACCACTAAATGATTCTCACTGAGGGAACAACTCAAGAATGTACTTCAATAAGAAAGTAAGTGATTCCAGTAAGATGTCCTGAGATGCACCTATCAAGCAGGAAAGTGGAAACTTTACTCAAACAGGACACCAGTGATCTTCAGAGCCATGTATGAAGAAAACACTGTTTATTTCTTCCAACCATGGTTTTAGATTCACCTGTATCTGATTTTGCCAACAGATTCTAAAGCCTCTGTCATTAGGACCTTGAATGCTTTCTAAGCAATATATTTTTTAAAAAGAAAAAAGAAAAACTCAATGCCTTTCTTAAACATTACTAGCTGGGGTGAATTTTATATTTCTATAGTCAAAGGGACTTGCTTTTGGCTAACAAACACATTTTTGGAACAGCTTGCTCTATCTGAATCAGGAAGCAGAGAAAAGAAGCAGTCAGATCAGCAGGAAGAACAAATGTTGCAAATGGAACAAAACATGGACAGATGGTTGAATCTGTGTTAGATCACTCTGAACCATTGTGAAGGCAAGTAGGGACATTAATTGTTCAGAGCCTGCACATAGTGAAATGGGGGGAAACTATTCAATATATTGCATGTGAATTTCCCAATACTCTACAGAGAAGAATCACTGATACACATGTATGATGTTTGCCTGGAAGAAATTAAAAGTTTTGGCATTTCCACCCAAAGCACATCTTAGTTTTACATTTCCAGAGTAAAGGTCTTCACTAGATTATTTATCATTATGGTCATCTTGTTTGATGTCTTTTGCATTGGTCGAAAGCTGGGAGATAATAGAACACTTTGGAAACACTTGCTTACTAAAAAAGTCAGGTTATAAGTCCTCATTACTTCAGTTATTGCCAGGTGTCCTTAAATTATTGTCATCAAAAAATGTGAGAATCTTGCCTATAAAAGGCAAAATTGTGAAGAGGGCAACAGTTTATTTCACCATAACCTAAATTAAAATTAAATTTTTTTCTTTCATCATCTTTCTTCTTCATGAAGATTTGACCTCCAGAGCCAAAATTACTGTTCTTTGCTACATTTATCTCAGCTATGTATTAAGAACTCAATATTATCTAACTTGCACTGTAGTATTTCTAATTATTAACCCTTCCAAGGTTGAATTTTTACGAGAATTTTTTTTAACCAGAATGAAACACTAATTGATAGAATGTCCAGTAATTTAGCAAATTTCTGAACATCTACTGTATCAAGGTGGGATATCAACTCATTAGAGAAAAGATATATTTTGGAGATAAATGGATAGCCATCTGGAGGAAAGTGAAATTAGACTCCTACCTCAGATGATAGACACACATAGTAAGAGATTCAAGATTAATTATCATGAAGTTGAAAGTAAAAATCATAAAACTTCAGACTAAAATACAGTAAAATTTTTAATTATTCTTCACATTAAGCCTTGCTACTGCTAAGTTGCTTTAGTCCTGTCCGACTCTGTGTGACCCCATGGACGGCAGCCCACCAGGCTCCCCCGTCCCTGGGATTCTCCAGGCAAGAACACTGGAGTGGGTTGCCATTTCCTTCTCTGATACGTGGAAAGTGAAAAGTGAAAGTGAAGTCGCTCAGTCGTTTCCGACTCTTAGCGACCCTATGGACTGCAGCCTACCAGGATCCTCCGTCCATGGGATTTTCCAGGCAAGAGTACTGGAGTTGGGTGCCATTGCCTTCTCCGACATCGTCTTAGTATAAAACAAAACTGAGTATATTTTTTAAAATATTAAAAATTTGACTATATGAAAATTTAAATGTCTAAACAGTGAAAGACATCATATAAAAAGTTAAGATGATAAATGAAAATGGAGAAAATATCTGCAACACATATGATAGATACATAAAACCAGTATAGGTGATGTTTAAGAGCACAAGCTCAGGAATGAGATTGCCATATACAGATACTGCTGCTGCTGCTGCTAAGTTGCTTCAGTCGTGTTCACCTCTGTGCGACCCCAGAGATGGCAGCCCACCAGGCTCCCCCATCCCTGGGATTCTCCAGGCAAGAACACTGGAGTGGGTTGCCATTTCCTTCTCCAATGCAAGGAAGTGAAAAGTGAAAGTGAAGCCACTTAGTCGTGTCCGACTCTTTGCGACCCCATGGACTGCAGCCCACCAGGCTCCTCCATCCATGGGATTTTCCAGGCAAGAGTACTGGAGTGGGGTGCCATTGCCTTCTCTGATACAGATACTAGTTACACCATATTCTAGTCTTTTGGTCTTAGGCAAGTTACTTAACTCCTTTGAGCCTCAAATTTATTCATCTATAAAATGGAGATAATAATAGGGTTAGCTGAGAACTATTATTATTGCTCATAGTATACAAAGAGTCAATTGAATCAATAAGAAAAACCAACAGATCCAATAGAAATTCAACATCAGTTAAAACCCAGCTACCTTTTCATATAACTTTCTGCTACTCTGTGACACAATTTTGGCGTATCAAATTGTCTTAGTCTGTATTCTCTTTAAATTGACATTATACTTCTTTGCTTCCATACTTTGCTGTTCTCTTAGCTCAATCTAAAAATTCTCCATCTAGTCTTCACACAAGAAAACATCACCCATATTCTAAATCCTAACTCCAATCCTGACTTCCCTATAGAGTGTTTCTGATTAGAGAATGGTGCATTCTCTCCCTTTCTTTCTGAATTTCTAAGGTGCTTATAATACTAGTTTCTACATATAATCAAACTTGGTTTTTCCTTTCAAAGTAATGAGTGTACATGTTTTATCTCCTATAGAAATTTGTGAATTTTCACAGGACAGGAAATTCACGTATTCTATTTCTATATCCTCACAGTGCATAGTAAGTATTCACTGTATAAATGTTTAATTTTTTATTTTCCATAACTTGATCTATTACAAAGCATTGAGAATATATATGAAATTCTCACACCCATAATTTGTCCACCCCACCCATTCCACCCACACACATAGAAAAAACAACAATAACAACAACAAACATTTCCCAAACAGCACATAGCTTCTTTATTTACACTTAACTGTAAATACATAGGATAGGCACAACTGAGTGACTGAGCACACACACACATCAATACATGTTGGAAATGATCTGGGATGTAGTCTGGCATGGATAGTTTAAACGTCAGTCCAGGTGATTTTATCGTGTCTAAGATGAGAACCACTTTTTAAAATAAAATTATTAACTATAGGCATAAATTTAATTTTAACATAGAAGTAAATATCTGTGTGCAAAGAAGTGGGAAGAAGGCAAAACTAAAAGTCAGAAGATGTGGGATCATGTCTGGTACAATCTTCTGCCATGAGCCACCTTTGTGTCTTTGGGAAATTCACCTAATCTATATGGGCTTTAGTTTTCTATGTAAAATTAGGATGCTGGACTAGTCATTCTCAAATGTTCCAACTTCATGGTTTTTTGGAGGGTAATAGCTATAACATCCTATGCTATAAAATCTGAAATTTTAAAAAGTATGCAACAACAGAAAATTCTCTGTGATGTTGAGAGTGATTATCATTGTTTATTTAGTGACTATAAATATTTTTATTGTGTTTTTTTTTGATACCACAATGATGGATATATGTCATTGTGTATTTGTCCAAACATAGACAAAGAATGTATAACACTGAGAGTGAACCATAATGTAAACTATGGACTTTGGGTAATAATGATATCAATGTAGGTTCATCAGTTGTAACAAATGTACCACTCTGAAGGGGGACGGTGATAATAAGAAGGTTATGCATGTGTCATTGTTGGGGATATATAGGAATTCTCTGTACTTTCTCCTCAAATTTGCTGTGAATATTTAACTGTTCTTAAAGATTATTTAAATTTAATTGTGTCTTTTAAATGAATATTATTTTTCGTACACACATATGACTTTTTCCCATAACCTATTTATTGTATCTGGGCTTCCTTGGTGGCTCAGATGGTAAAGAATCTGCCTGCAGTGCAGAAGACCTGGGTTCAATCCCTCGGTTGGGAAGATCCCCTGGAGAAGCACATAGCAACCCACTGCAGTATTTTTGCCTGAAGAATCCCCATGGACAGAGGAGCCTGGTGGGCTACTGTCCATGGGGTCATGAAGAGTCGGACATGACTAAGCAACTAAGCACACAGCACATTTATCATACCCAGTACAATAATCAGCTCACCCTGAAAATAAAGATCAAAACAGCTGAGATGAATTTATACTTGATGGCAGAGCAGGACATCATTTCATTTCTCCAAAGCAACATTTGAGAATGATAAACTAGCCCACTCTTGAGTTATTGTGAATTATTTTCCCAGTAGTGATGATGAGCAGATCCTAATCCTTCTACTGGCTCCATACCTCTTTCTACCAGCAGTACCTATTTTTCTGCTCTCAGCTAAATTTAAGAAAGCAATATGTGGTCATAAATTCAGGCAAAACAAAGTAATTGATTAGAGTAGTAGCTAAGCTCTAGTGACACCTCATTACTAGAAAGTCTTACCCTCATTATCCCAGAGGCTTAGTATACTGCTACTGCTGCTAAGTCACTTCAGTCGTGTATGACTCTGTGCGACCCCATAGACGGCAGCCCACCAGGCTCTCCCATCCCTGGGATTCTCTAGGCAAGAACACTGGAGTGGGTTGCCATTTCCTTCTCCAGTGCATGAAAGTGAAAAGTGAAAGTGAAGTCACTCAGTCGTGCCCGACCCTCAGCGACCCCATGGACTGCAGCCTTCCAGGCTCCTCCGTCCATGGGATTTTCCAGGCAAGAGTACTGGAGTGGGGTGCCATTGCCTTCTCCGAGGCTTAGTATAACTGCTGTCAATTCTCAATCATAAGTACTAACAAAAGGAGATTTGGGGAATGAGGATTAATACAGATAATTCAAGGAATTTTATATTGAGTTTAGAATGCACTATATATGGAAAACTTTCAATATCCTTTGTAATTACATTTTCTCTAGGATAATTTAAAATCAGCTTTCATTTCTCGAGTCAACAGAGGTAACTGCTATTATGTAGGTAGAGAAGATAACATGGTCTGAAACAAGAAATCAGTTGTCCATAATTACAGATGGAGAATGAAGATTCTTTTTGTAAAACTAAATATGTTTGTGTGCATGTGTGTTTGCCTGTGACTTTGACCTCCTGCCTTTTAAGGAATTTTTTTGCCCAGATGGAAATCAGAAGCTATAGTAATCTAGTACTGAAAGGTGAATTGTAAAATGGAAAGAAGTCAGAGCCATGTGTTATGATTTTACAGGTAGTTAAAAAAATGAACTGAGAAGTCACCATCTGGTGGGAGGCATCTTAGGGAAGCAGCCACCTTCTGTTGGGTATAAATAGAATGAAAGCTTGTTGAGCTATTTATTCTTAGATGTTTGTGATCATGTGTTGCTCCTCCACTGAAATGTGCCCATTTTACTATCTGGATATTTTTAGCTAACTCTGGGTTAATCTGATCAATTGATTTGTGCTAACTGAAGTTCAGAAGATACTCTCCTCTCTCAACCCTTAAGTTAGCCTTACCTGTCCAGGTAAACTATGAACATGTTTTCAGAATTTAGAACCCTCTTGTCTATCCTACTAGAAACCCATATTGAGAAACTTCAGTTAAAGTAGGAGAGCAGCTCAGCACAGAGGAGAAGAAAGATCAGTGGGCTAGTGGGACCTTACACCATACCTGCAATCACAGAATCTACGAATAATGTCTAGAAAATGCACACCTGAAAGTAGTGCATATGTGAGTGGAAGTTTCATCTCTGTTTTCTTGCAGAAAAACATTGAGTGTTATTCTAAGTCATTTGAGACAGAATTATAAATAACACAAGTAACTTGCAAAATAAACAATAATGCTAACTAATATTTGTAGTGTTTTACAAGTGCTTCAACAAAAATGATCTTAACATAAAAATCTTGTGAGGCAGGTGAAATAAGTAAAATCTCAATTTAACACATGAAGAAATTGAGACTCAAAGAGATTAAATGGAATGCCAGCAATGGTATATAATTAGCTCATGGTGGGAAGAGAGGGAGGTGAAAGGGTTTGCATTCAAGTGACTATAATAACAACTCCATTTTTTAATGGCACTAAGTGAAAAGGAACTAAACAGCCCCTTGATGAAGGTGAAAGAGGAGTAAAAAAGCTGCCTTGACACACAACATTCAAAAAACTAAGATCAAGGCATCCTGTCACATCATTTCATGGCAAGTAGATGGGGAAAAAGTGGAAGCAGTGGCAGATTTTATTTTCTTGATTTCCAAAATCACTTTGGATGGTGACTGCAGCCACGAAATTAAAAAAAACACTTGCTCCTTAGAAGAAAAGCTGTGACAAACCTAGACAGCATATTAAAAAGCAGAGATGTCACTTTGCTGACTAAAGAACATACAGTCAAAGCTATGGTTTTCCCAGTAGTCCTGTATGGATGTGAGAGTTGGACCATAAAGAAGGCTGAGTCCCAAAGAATTGATGCTTTTGAATTGTGCTGGAGAAGACTCTCCAGAGTCCCTTGGACTGCAAGGAGATCAAATGAGTCAACCCTAAAGGAAATCAACCCTGAACAGTCATTGGAAGGACTGATGCTGAAGCTGAAGCTCCAATACTTTGGCCACCTGATGCAAAGAGCCAACTCATTGGAAAAGACCCTGATGTTGGAACTCTGAGGGCAGGAACAGAAGGGGGTGACAGGATGAGATGGTTGGACGTCATCACTGAGTCAATGGACATGAGTTTGAGCAAACTCTGGGAGATGGTGAAGGAAAGGGAAGTCTGGCAGGCTGCAGCCCATGGGGTCATAAAGAGTCAGACATGACTTAGCAACTGAACAACAACACTCAGCTATACCAGAGCTGTAAAATGTGTGCTAAGTATGAATTCAAATGTGAGATCCCTCCCTAACTCCATGATATCCATATACATAATCTCCTTACAAAATACATATATATATTTATAAAAGAGGTATTATTTTCCTCATCTCATAAATAAAGAGATGTGACTCAAAGAAAAAGAGACTGGCTTTACCAACCAGGGACCAGGAAGGAAACTCAGTTCAATAGAAGATTATAACAGACTACTTACAGAGATATACGCAAAGTTAGGGAAACCAAAAAGAATGCTGAGGCATCCAGATTTTAGCAACAAAGGGAAGTTGTTGCTACTTCCAAACCTGAAAGATCCATGGGAGGGAAAAAGTGTGACCAGTGTTGCAGGAGAGCTAAAGGCATGTAGGCGGAACTGTCATGCAAGAGTTGTTGCTGTACAGGAATATTGACACCACCGGAGAAGCTTCACTGAGGCATGGAAGAGGCAGGGAAGAAGACCTGACCTCTCCTTGTTCCTGCTGTCTACTCTGCTCCCAGCCCCTCCCACTGGCTGAATTCAACAAGAAGCCAACTGGCAAGGAAACACAGGAAACAGAGATCTCAGGAGTCGGTCTCAAGGAGGCATACAGAGTAGGGCAGAAGAGGGTGGATGAGTCTGGCAGACTATAAATAACCAACATGCTTGCCTAAAATAGGGTTGCCAAACTTAGGGGGTAATAACACAGGATGCCCTGATAAATTTGAAGTTCATAGTTTTTTTAAAAAGTAAAATTTTAGTGTAAGTATGTTCCATGTAATGGGGTATATTTAAAATGAATAATTATTCCTTATTTACTTAAAATTCAACTTTAGCTGGGTGTCAGTTTAGTCTAAATCAGTAAGAGAAAATACAATTCTTCATACCTAAGATACAATTCTACTAGTCTTCTTTCTACCATCTCACAGCTTTTTTCATATTTTACATGCTTATTTGTATATCGCTCTTACCAGACTGGAATTTCCCTGGGGAGAAGGATCATATCTTTTTCATCTATATATCCTACTATTTTTCATCTCCTTCTACTTCACTCCCAGAATTTTGTAAAGTCTTGTACATAGAAGGTACTTAATATATTTTTGTTAAGCATGTTAGGCCCTTTATGAATATTTAATTGAATCTGATTTTCATTATCTATTTCTCTAAAATGCATTTATGCTAAAGTCACATATTGACTGAAATAAAAGTCTGATGTCATATCAGTTGTCACAAGTGTTCAGAGTCCATTTTCATCCCTTTTCATCCCTTCCTCTTAGAACTTTATCATTTCAGTTTAGTTCAGTTGCTCAGTCATGTTCAACTCTTTGCAACCCCATGAATGTCAGCACGCCAGGCCTCCCTGTCCATCACCAAGTCCTGGAGTTCACTCAAACTCACGTCCATCGAGTCAGTGATGCCTTCCAGCCATCTCATCCTCTGTCATCCCCTTCTCTTCCTGCCCCCAATCCCTCTCAGCATCAGAGTCTTTTCCAATAAGTCAACACTTCACACGAGGTGGCCAAAGTACTGGAGTTTCAGCTTTAGCATCATTCCTTCCAAAGAACATCCAGGACTGATCTCCTTTAGAATGGACTGGTTGGATCTCCTTGCAGTCCAAGGGACTCTCAAGAGTCTTCTCCAACACCACAGTTCAAAAGCATCAATGCTTCACCACTCAGCTTTCTTCACAGTCCAACTCTCACATCCATACATGACCACTGGAAAAACCATAGCCTTGACTAGACGGACCTTTGTTGGCAAAGTAACGTCTCTGCTTTTGAATATGCTATCTAAGTTGGTCATAACTTTCCCTCCAAGGAGTAAGCATCTTTTTTTCATGGCTACAATCACCATCTGCAGTGATTTTGGAGCCCCAGAAAATAAAGTCTGACACTGTTTCCACTGTTTGCCCATCTATTTGCCATGAAGTGATGGGACCAGATGCCATAATCTTAGTTTTCTGAATGTCGAGCTTTAAGACAACTTTTTCACTCTCCACTTTCACTTTGATCAGGCTTTTTAGTTCCTCTTCACTTTCTGCCATAAGGGTGGTGTCATCTGCATATCTGAGGTTATTGATATTTCTCCCGGCAATCTTGATTCCAGTTTGTGTTTCTTCCAGCCCAGCGATTCTCATGATGTACTCTGCATAGAAGTTAAATAAGCAGGGTGACAATATACAGCCTTGACGAACTCCTTTTCCTATTTGGAACCAGTCTGTTGTTCCATGTCCAGTTCTAACTGTTGCTTCCTGACCTGCATATAGGTTTCTCAAGAGGCAGGTCAGGTGGTCTGGTATTCCCATCTCTTGAAGAATTTCCACAGTTGATTGTGATCCACACAGCCAGTGGCTTTGGCATAGTCAATAAAGCAGAAATAGATGTTTTTCTGGAACTCTCTTGCTTTTTCGAAGATCCAGCAGATGTTGGCAATTTGATCTCTGGTTCTTCTGCCTTTTCTAAAACCAGCTTGAACATCTGGAAGTTCATGGTTCACGTATTGCTGAAGGCTGGCTTGGAGAATTTTGAGCATTACTTTACTAGCATGTGAGATGAGTGCAATTGTGCAGTAGTTTGAGCATTCTTTGGCATTGTCTTTCTTTGGGATTGGAATTAAAACTGACCTTTTTTTTTATAGTGACCATATAAAAAGACTGTCATCCAGGCATCTTTCTACTTAGGTTCTACGAAGGTTCTCTGAATCAAGTGACTGAACCTTGGGTCAGCACAGACCAATGAAAAAAAAGAAAAAAAAAAAACATTAAAATGTAATTTCAATCATCATCAAAGCTTTGGAGGGGAGCGGGGGGCGGGATTCTGCTCTATACACATGTTCTACTAGCCTAAGATATGAATATATATACATTGTAAAACATGTGAAGACTGACATTTTAAGAGGATCAGTTCAGTTCAGTTCAGTTCAGTCGTTCAGTCATGTCCGACTCTTTGCGACCCTATGAATCGCAGCACGCCAGGCCTCCCTGTCCATCACCATCTCCCGGAGTTCACTCAAACTCACATCCATCAAGTCAGTGATGCCATCCAGCCATCTCATCCTTTGTCGTCCCCTTTTCCTCCTGCCCCCAATCCCTCCCAGCATCAGAGTCTTTTCCAATGAGTCAACTCTTCGCATAAGGTGGCCAAAGTACTGGAGTTTCAGCTTTAGCAGACATAAATTGAGGGACTTCCCTGGTGGTCCAGTGGTTTGAGAATCTACGCTTTCCCTGCAGATGGCATAGGTTCCATCCTGGTTGGGAACAAAGATCTCGCATGCTGTGCAGTGCAGTAAAAAAAAAAAAAAAAAACCAAACCAAACAAAAAAACATAAATAGAAACAGAAGCATCCAAAGTTTTATCACACACTCTATGGATCATCTTGCACAAACCCTATGTGCTAAATGTCCGTTCTAGAGAATGCTACCCTAAATTAGATTCTCTAGAGAGTGTTTGATTTCTTAAACGAAAATATTATTGACAGCTTTTGTCAAGTCTAGATATATATGTGTTTGAACTCATGCTTTCGGAGGCAAAGTCATTCCGACAGGATTCAGTAGGACCAGGGAAATATAGAATGAGAATAGCAGTTGGAAGAGATGGCTACAGAGAGAGTTGGAGCAGTTAAGATAGAGAAGTAAGAATATTTGCTGGCAGTAAGAAATATCAGCCTAATTAAGATTTAAAATTTAACAGCTTAGAGTCCTTTCTATAATAAGAACAAATAGTAATTATGAATATAAACATTGCTTTATTGTTGTTTTGTTTAAACAAAAACAAAGCTTTATTATTGCTTTGTTGCTCAGTCATTAAGTTGCGTCCGAATCTTTGCAACCCCATGGACCACAACATGCCACACTTCTCTGTCTTTCACTGTCTTCTGTAGTTTGCTGAAACTCATGTCCATTGAGTCGATGAGGCTATCTAACCATCTCATTCTCTGACGCCCCCTTCTCTTTTTGCCTTCAATCTTTCCCAGTGTCAGGGTCTTTTCCAGCATCAGGGTCTCTTCCAATGAGTCAGCTCATCACATCAGGTGGCCAAGGTATTGGAGCTTCAACTTCAGCATCAGTTCTTCCAAAGAATACTCAGGGTTGATTTCTGACTGGTTCAATCTCCTTGCAGTCCAAGGGACTCTCAACATTGCTTACATAATATTATAGGTTCAGTTGCACAGTCATGTCCAACTCTTTGAGACCTTATGGACTATATCCCTCCAGGCTCCTCTGTCCATGAGATTTCTCCAGGCAAGGATAGGATACTGGAATGAGTTGCCATTTCCTCCTTCAATGGATCTTCCTTATCCAAGGATCAAACCCATATCTCTTGTGTCTCCTTCATTGGTAGGCAGATTCTTTACCACTAAGCCACCTGCTGCTGCTGCTGCTAAGTGGCTTCAATCGTGTCCAACTCTGTGCGACCCCAAAGACGGCAGCCCACCAGGCTCCCCCATCACTGGGATTCTCCAGGCAAGAACACTGGAGTTGCCATTGCCATTGCCTTCCCCAATTCATGAAAATGAAAAGTGAAAGTGAAGTCGCTCAGTCGTGTCCAACTCTTAGCGACCCCATGGACTGCAGCCTACCAGGCTCCTCCACCCATGGGATTTTCCAGGCAAGAGTACTGGAGTGGGGTGCCATTGCCTTTTCCACTAAGCCACTTGGGAAGCCTTAAATTGAAGAAAGTAGGGAAAACTACTAGACCATTCAGGTATGACTTAAGTCAAATCCCTTATGATTATACAGTGAAAGCGACAGATTCAAGGGATTAGATCGGATAGACAGAGTGTCTGAAGAACTATAGATGGAGGTTCATGACACTGTACAGGAGACAGGGAGCAAGACCACCCCCAAGAAAAAGAAATGCATAAGGCAAAATGGTTGTCTGAGGAGGCCATACAAACAGCTGAGAAGAGAAGCAAAGACAAAGGAGAAAAAGAAAGATATACCCATTTAATGGCAGAGTTCCAAAGAACAGCAAGGATAGATAAAAAAGCCTTCCTCAGCAATCAATGCAAAGAAATAGAGGAGAACAACAGAATGGGAAAGACTAGAGATTTCTTCAAGAAAATTAGAGATACCAAGGGAACATTTCATGCAAAGATGGGCACAATAAAGGACAAATGGTATGGACCTAACAGAAGCAGACGATATTAAGAAGAGGTGGCAAGAATACACAGAAGAACTATACAAAAAAACTTCATGACCCAGGTAACCATGATGGTGTGGTCACCCACCTAGAGCGAGACATACTGGAATGTGAAGTCAAGTGGGCCTTAGGAAGAATCACTATGAACAGAGCTAGTGGAGGTGACGGAATTTCAATTGAGCTATTTCAGATCCTAAATGATGATGAACCTGTGAAAGTGCTGCACTTAATATGCCAGCAAATTTGGAAAACTCAGCAGTGGCCACAGTACTGGAAAAGGTCAGTTTTCATTCCAATCCCATGAAAGGCAATGCCAAAGAATGTTCAAACTACTGCACAACTGCACTCATCTAACACGCCAGCAAAGTAATGCTCAAAATTCCAAGCCAAGCTTCAACAGTACACGAACCATGAACTTCCAGATGTTCAAGTTGGTTTTAGAAAAGGCAGAGGAACCAGAGATCAAATTGCCAACATCTGCTGGATCACCAAAAAAGCAAAAGAGTTCCAGAAAAACATCTACTTCTGTTTTATTGACTACACAAAAGCCTTTGACTGTGTGGATCACAACAAGCTGGAAAATTCTGAAAGAGATGGGAATACCAGATCATCTGACCTGCTTCCTGAGAAATCTATATGCAGGTCAAAAAGCAATGGTTAGAACTGGACATGGGAGGAGCTAAGATGGCGGAGGAGTAGGACGGGGAGAACACTTTCTCCCCCACAAATTCATCAAAAGAACATTTAAACGCCGAGTAAATTCCACAAAACAACTTCTGAATGCCAGCAGAGGACATCAGGTGCCCAGAAAAGCAACCCAAGTTTTCGAAAGGAGAGAGAAGAAATACAGCTCCACCCACCAGAACACCGACACAAGCCTCCCTAACCAAGAAACCTTCACAAGCCACCTGTACAAACCCACACAGAGTGAGGAAATGCCACAATAAAGAGAACTCCACAAACTGCCAGAATACAGAAAGGACACCCCAAACTCAGCAATTTAAACAAGATGAAGAGACAGAGGAATATCCAGCAGATAAAGGAAGAGGATAAATGCCCACCAAACCAAACAAAAGAGGAAGAGATAGGGAATCTACCTGATAAAGAATTCCAAATAATGATAGTGAAATTGATCCAAAATCTTGAAATCAAAATGGAATCACAGATAAATAGCCTGGAGACAAAGATTGAGAAGATGCAAGAAAGGTTTAACAAGGACCTAGAAGACATAAAAGAGAGTCAATGTATAATGAATAATGCAATAAATGAAATTAAAAACACTCTGGAGGCAACAAATAGTAGAATAACAGAGGCAGAAGATAGGATTAGTGAATTAGAAGATAGAATGGCAGAAATAAATGAATCAGAGAGGATAAAAGAAAAACGAATTAATAGAAATGAGGACAATCTCAGAGACCTCCAGGACAATATTAAACACTACAACATTCGAATCATAGAGGTCCCAGAAGAAGAAGACAAAAAGAAAGACCATGAGAAAATACTTGAAGAGATAATAGTTGAAAACTTCCCTAAAATGGGGAAGGAAATAATCACCCAAGTCCAAGAAACCCAGAGAGTCCCAAACAGGATAAACCCAAGGCGAAACACCCCAAGACACATATTAATCAAATTAACAAAGATCAAACACAAAGAACAAATATTAAAAGCAGCAAGGGAAAAACAACAAATAACACACAAGGGAATTCCCATAAGGATAACAGCTGATCTTTCAATAGAAACTCTTCAAGCCAGGAGGGAATGGCAAGACATACTTAAAGTGATGAAAGAAAATAACCTACAGCCCAGATTATTGTACCCAGCAAGGATCTCATTCAAATATGAAGGAGAAATCAAAAGCTTCTCAGACAAGCAAAAGCTGAGAGAATTCAGCACCACCAAACCAGCTCTCCAACAAATACTAAAGGATATTCTCTAGACAGGAAACACAAAAATGGTGTATAAACTCGAACCCAAAACAATAAAGTAAATGGCAACGGGATCATACTTATCAGTAATTACCTTAAACGTAAATGGGTTGAATGCCCCAACCAAAAGACAAAGACTGGCTGAATGGATACAAAAACAAGACCCCTACATATGTTGTTTACAAGAGACCCACCTCAAAACAGGGGACACATACAGACTGAAAGTGAAGGGCTGGAAAAAGATTTTCCATGCAAATAGGGACCAAAAGAAAGCAGGAGTAGCAATACTTATATCAGATAAAATAGACTTTAAAACAAAGGCTGTGAAAAGAGACAAAGATGGTCACTACATAATGATCAAAGGATCAATCCAAGAAGAAGATATAACAATTATAAATATATATGCACCCAACACAGGAGCGCCACAATATGTAAGACAAATGCTAACAAGTATGAAAGGAGAAATTAACAATAACACAATAATAGTGGGAGACTTTAATACCCCACTCACACCTATGGATAGATCAACTAAATAGAAAATTAACAAGGAAACACAAACGTTAAACGATACAATAGACCAGTTAGACCTAATTGATATCTATAGGACATTTCATCCCAAAACAATGAATTTCACCTTTTTCTCAAGTGCACATGGAACCTTCTCCAGGATAGATCACAGCCTGGGCCATAAATCTAGCCTTGGTAAATTAAAAAAAATAGAAATCATTCCAAGCATCTTTTCTGACCACAATGCAGTAAGATTAGATCTCAGTTACAGGAGAAAAACTATTAAAAATTCTAACATGTGGAGGCTGAACAACATGCTGCTGAATAACCAACAAATCACAGAAGAAATCAAAAAATAAATCAAAATTTGCATAGAAACGAATAAAAATGAAAACACAACAACCCCAAACCTGTGGGACACTTTAAAAGCAGTCCTAAGGGGAAAGTTCATAGCAATACAGGCATACCTCAAGAAACAAGAAAAAAGTCAAATAAATAACCTAACCCTACACCTAAAGCAACTAGAAAAGGAAGAAATGAAGAACCCCAGGGTTAGTAGAAGGAAAGAAATCTTAAAACTTAGGGCAGAAATAAATGCAAAAGAAACAAAAGAGACCATAGCAAAAATCAACAAAGCCAAAAGCTGGTTCTTTGAAAGGATAAATAAAATTGACAAACCATTAGCTAGACTCATCAAGAAACAAAGGGAGAAAAATCAAATCAATAAAATTAGAAATGAAAATGGCGAGATCACAACAGACAACACAGAAATACAAAGGATCATAAGAGACTACTATCAACAATTATATGCCAATAAAATGGACAACATGGAAGAAATGGGCAAATTCTTAGAAAAGTACAACTTTCCAAAACTGGAACAGGAAGAAATAGAAAATCTTAACAGACCCATCACAAGCACGGAAATTGAAACTGTAATCAAAAATCTTCTAGCAAACAAAAGCCCAGGTCCAGACGGCTTCACAGCTGAATTCTACCAAAAATTTAGAGAAGAGCTAACACCTATCCTGCTCAAACTCTTCCAGAAAATTGCAGAGGAAGGTAAACTTCCAAACTCATTCTATGAGGCCACCGCCACCCTAATCCCAAAACCTGACAAAGATCCCACAAAAAAAGAAAACTACAGGCCAGTATCACTGATGAACATAGATGCAAAAATCCTTAACAAAATTCTAGCAATCAGAATCCAACAACACATTAAAAAGATCATACACCATGACCAAGTGGGCTTTATCCCAGGGATGCAAGGATTCTTCAATATCCGCAAATCAATCAATGTGATACACCACATTAACAAATTGAAAAATAAAAACCATATGATTATCTCAACAGATGCAGAGAAAGCCTTTGACAAAATTCAACATTCATTTATGATAAGAACTCTCCAGAAAGCAGGAATAGAAGGAACATACCTCAACATAATAAAAGCTATATATGACAAACCCACAGCAAACATTATCCTCAATGGTGAAAAATTGAAAGCATTTCCTCTAAAGTCAGGAACAAGACAAGGGTGCCCACTTTCACCATTACTATTCAACATAGTTTTGGAAGTTTTGGCCACAGAAATCAGAGCTGAAAAAGAAATAAAAGGAATCCAAATTGGAAAAGAAGAAGTAAAAATCTCACTATTTGCAGATGACATGATCCTCTACATAGAAAACCCTAAAGGCTCCACCAGAAAATTACTAGAACTAATCAATGATTATAGTAAAGTTGCAGGATATAAAATCAACACACAGAAATCCCTTGCATTCCTATACACTAATAATGAGAAAACAGAAAGAGAAATTAAGGAAACAATTCCATTCACCATTGCAACAGAAAGAATAAAATACTTAGGAATATATCTACCTAAAGAAACTAAAGACCTATATATAGAAAACTATAAAACACTGGTGAAAGAGGACACCAATAGATGGAGAAATATACCATGTTCATGGATTGGAAGAATCAATATGGTGAAAATGAGTATACTACCCAAAGCAATTTATAGATTCAATGCAATCCCTATCAAGCTACCAAAGGTATTCTTCACAGAGCTAGAACAAATAATTTCACAATTTGTATGGAAATACAAAAAACCTTGAATAGCCAAAGCTATCTTGAGAAAGAAGAATGGAACTGGAGGAATCAACCTACCTGACTCCAGGCTCTATTACAAAGCCACAGTTATCAAGACAGTATGGTACTGGCACAAAGACAGAAATATAGATCAATGGAACAAAATAGAAAGCCCAGAGATAAATCCATGCACATATGGATACCTTATCTTTGACAAAGGAGGCAATAATATACAATGGATTAAAGACAATCTCTTTAACAAGCGGTGCTGGGAAAACCGGTCAACCATTTGTAAAAGAATGAAACTAGAACACTTTCTAACACCATACACAAAAATAAACTCAAAATGGATTAAAGATCTCAACGTAAGACCAGAAACTATAAAACTCCTAGAGGAGAACAAAGGCAAAACACTCTCCAACATACATCACAGCAGGATCCTCTATGACCCACCTCCCAGAATATTGGAAATAAAAGCAAAAATAAACAAATGGGACCTAATTAAACTTAAAAGCTTCTGCACAACAAAGGAAACTATTAGCAAGGTGAAAAGGCAGCCTTCAGAATGGGAGAAAATAATAGCAAATGAAGCAACTGACAAACAACTAATCTCAAAAATATACAAGCAACTCCTACAGCTCAACTCCAGAAAAATAAATGACCCAATCAAAAAATGGGCCAAAGAACTAAATAGACATTTCTCCAAAGAAGACATACAGATGGCTAACAAACACATGAAAAGATGCTCAACATCACTCATTATCAGAGAAATGCAAATCAAAACCACTATGAGGTACCATTTCACGCCAGTCAGAATGGCTGCGATCCAAAAGTCTACAAGCAATAAATGCTGGAGAGGGTGTGGAGAAAAGGGAACCCTCTTACACTGTTGGTGTGAATGCAACCTAGTACAGCCACTATGGAGAACAGTGTGGAGATTCCTTAAAAAACTGGAAATAGAACTGCCTTATGATCCAGCAATCCCACTGCTGGGCATACACACTGAGGAAACCAGAAGGGAAAGAGACACGTGTACCCCAATGTTTATCACAGCACTGTTTATAATAGCCAGGACATGGAAGCAACCTAGATGCCCATCAGCAGATGAATGGATAAGAAAGCTGTGGTACATATACACAATGGAGTATTACTCAGCCATTAAAAAGAATACATTTGAATCAGTTCTAATGAGATGGATGAAACTGGAATCTATTATACAGAGTGAAGTAAGCCAGAAAGAAAAACACCAATACAGTATACTAACACATATATATGGAATTTAAAAAGATGGTAACAATAACCCTGTGTACGAGACAGCAAAAGAGACACTGATGTATAGATCAGTCTTATGGACTCTGTGGGAGAGGGAGAGGGTGGGGAGATTTGGGAGAATGGCATTGAAACATGTATAATATCATGTATGAAACGAGTCGCCAGTCCAGGTTTGATGCACGATACTGGATGCTTGGGGCTGGTGCACTGGGACGACCCAGAGGGAGGGTATGGGGAGGGAGGAGGGAGGAGGGTTCAGGATGGGGAACACAGGTATACCTGTGGCGGATTCATTTCAATATTTGGCAAAACTAATACAATATTGTAAAGTTTAAAATATAATAAAATTAAAAATAAATAAATTAATTAATTAATTAAAAAAAAAAAAAGAACTGGACATGGAACAACAGACTGGTTCCAAATCAGGAAAGCAGTATGTCAAGGCTGTATATTGTCACCCTGCTTATTTAACTTATATGCAGAGTACATCATGCAAAATACCAGGCTGGATGAAGCACAAACTGGAATCAAGATTGCCGGGAGAAATATCAATAACCTCAGATATGCAGATAACACTACCTTATGTAAGAAAGCGAAGAAGAACTAAAGAGCCTCTTCATGAAAATGAAAGTAGAGAGTGAAAATCTGGCTTAAAACTCAGCATTTAGAAAATTAAGATCATGGCATCTGGTCCCTTCACTTCATGGGAAATAGATGGGGAAACAATGGAAATAGTGACAGACTTTATTTGGGGGGGTTCCAAAGTCACTGCAGATGGTGACTGCAGCCATGAAATTAAAAGGCGCTTGCTCCTTGGAAGAAAAGCTATGGCCAACCTGCTGCTGCTAAGTCACGTCAGTCGTGCCCAACTCTGGGCGACCCCATAGACGGCAGCCCACCAAGTTCCCCCGTCCCTGGGATTCTCCAGGCAAGAACACTGGAGTGGGTTGCCATTACCTTCTCCAGTGAATGAAAGTGAAAAGTGAAAGTGAAGTCTCTCAGTCATGTCCGACTCTTCTCGACCCCATGGACTATAGCCTACCAGGCTCCTCTGTCCATGGGATTTCCCAGGCAAGAGTACTGGCCAACCTAGACAGCATATTAAAAAGCAGAGACATTATTTTGCCAACAAAGGTCCATCTAATCATAGTTATGGTTTTTCCAGTAGTCATGTATGGATGTGAGAGTTGGACTATAAACAAAGCTGAGCACTGAAGAATTGATGCTTTTGAACTGTGGTGCTGGAGAAGATGCTTTGGAGTCCCTTGGACTGCAGGGAGATCCAATCAGTCCATCCTAAAGGAAATCAGTCCTAAATATTCATTGGAAGGACTGATGTTGAAGCTGAAACTCCAATACTTTGGCCACCTGATGTGAAGAACTAACTCATTGGAAAAGACCCTGATGCTGGGAAAGACTGAAGGCGGGAGGAGAAGGGGATGACAGAGGATGAGATGGTTGGATGGCATCACCAACTCAATGGGCATGAGTTTGCATAAGCTCTGGAAGTTGGTGATAGACAGGGAAGCCTGGCGTGCTGCAGTTCTTAGGGTTGCAAAGAGTCAGACATGACTGAGCGACTCAACTGAACTGAACTGAACTGATGCTGGGAAAGATTGACAGTAAAAGGAGAAGGAAGTGGCAGAGAATGAGATGGTTCAATATCATCACTGACTCAATGGACATGAATTTAAGCAAACTCCAGGAGAGTGGAGGACAGAGGAGCCTGGTGTGTTCCAGTCCATTGGATCACAAAGAATCGAACATGACTTAGCAACTGAACTGAACTGAACACTTTGGAAGCCAAATATTACATGAGTATATATAATTATGGAACTTCTCTAGTGGCTCAGATGATTAAGAATCTGCCTAGAATGTTATGACCAACTTAGACAGCATATTAAAAAGCAGAGAAATTACTTTGTCAACAGAGGTCCGTCTAGTCAAGGCTATGGTTTTTCGAGTAGTCATGTATGGATGTGAGAGTTGGACTACAAAGGAAGCTGAGCCCCAAAGAATTGATGCTTTTGAATTGTGATGTTGAAGAAGACTTTTGAGAGTCCCTTGGACTGAAAGGAAATCCAACCAGTACATCCTAAAGGAGATCTGTCCTGGGTGTTCATTGGAATTACTGATGTTGAAGCTGAAACTCAATACTTTGGCCATCTGATGCGAAGGGCTGACTCATTTGAAAAGACCCTGATGCTGGGAAAGATTGAGGGCAGGAGGAGAAAGGGATGAAAGAGGATGAGATGGTTGGATGGCACACCGCCTCAATGGACATGAGTTTGGGTAGACTTCGGAAGTTGGTGATGGACAGGGAGGCCTGGCGTGCTGCAGTTCATGGGGTCACAGAGAGAAGACACGACTGAGCGACTGAACTGAACTGAGGATGTGGGAAACAGAAAGTAAAGCACATTATGACCCCAAACTGCCATTGCTTGAAATTGAAAATACGGCTAGAAATACCAATACCAAATCTATAATTTACTATAAATTTCCTCTATATTACTAAAATGTGGATTAAGTGAAAACACATATTTAAACTCAGAAACTCTATTAAGGTTGTTTCACAAACATCTGCCTGGGGAAATTTCCTGGTGGTCCAGTGGGTAGGACTTGGAGCTTTCTCTATTGTGGCCCAGGTTCAATCCCTGGTGGGACAACTAAGATCTCACAAGCACAGTTGTGGGGTCAAAAAAAAACACACACCAAAAAATCTGCCTGAATTTCTTCATCATTTATGTGGTCTGGTTTTTATAAGGTGACAAAAATAAAACCTGAATATATGATACAGAAAGGCTCAAGGAAATCATTACATATATCTGACTGAAAAATATTTAGTTATTTCCTCTACTGACACTATTTTGCTATTCTTTGACTCTCAACTATATTTTCCTTGGTCTTTTGGGGATTGTTTATATTCTGGAAATGAGGCAGGGAAATATCTCAAGATCATGAAATTCTTTTTAGCCTTTCTACTCAGAATTTTCCCTTTTAATCATTCTTAAACTCCAGATTCACACCTTGTGAGGTTCCTTTGCAATTTGAAGCCAGAAAACTCAGACCAAAGAGGGGCTTGACATCTCTCTGGAAGGGAGATAGGTTCTCATAAACATTTTATTATTTATCAGTAACAGCAGGTTTTATAAGAATTTCCCAAGAAATATTAGCCAAGTTTCCTAAGAAATATCAGTTAATATAATCATCTATCTTATTAACTAAAATTTCAGCTTTAATGCCTAAACTCTAATCTTTTTTAAAAATTTTATTTAGTCTTGACTGCAGGGTCCATGTTGCTGCACAGGCTTTTCTCTAGTTGCTGAGAGCAGGGGCTATTCTCTAGTTGCAGTGCACAGGCTTCCCATTATGGTGGTTTCTCTTGTAGAGTACAGGCTCTAAGGCACATAAGCTTCAGCACATGGTCTTAGTTGCTCCATGACATGTGGGACTCTTCCCAGACTAGGGATCAAACCATGCCTCCTGCATTGGCAGGCAGATTCTTTACCACTGAGCCAACAGGAAAACTCCTAAACTCTAATCTCTTATGACAAAGAATAAAATATGAAATATCTTTTCTCCAAAACTGAGTCTTATTACATGTCTTTCTTCTTCCTAAATAACTTTTTTTTTTAAGAACCGGCTTTGACCTTTTATGAGATTCAGTTTATTATCTCTGCTTAAATTTGCAAGGTTGTATATTGTCATCCTGCTTACTTAACTTATATGCAGAATACATCATGCGAAATGCTGGGCTGGATAAAGCATAAGCTGGAATCAAGATTTCGAGCGTGCTGTCACTTCAGTCATGTTCGACTCTTTATGACCCGTGGACCGTATCCCACCAGGCTCCTCTGTCCATGGAATTCTCCAGACAAGAATACTGGAGTGGGTTGACATGACCACCGCCAGGGTATCTTCCTGACCCAGGGATCAAACCCACATCTCTTGTGGCTCCTGCATTACAGGCAGATTCTTTACCATGGAACCAACCAGGGAAGCCCGGAATCAAGACTACCAGGAGAAATATCAATAACCTCAGATATGCAGATGTCACCACCCTTATGGCCGAAAGAGAAGAACTAAAGAGCCTCTTGATGAAAGTGAAAGAGGAGAGTGAAAAAGTTAGCTTAAAACTCAATATTCAGAAAACTAAGATCATGGCATCCAGTCTCATCACTTCATGGCAAATATATGGGAAAACCATGGAAACAGTGACAGACTTTATTTTTTGGGGCTCCAAAATCACTGCAGATGGTGACTGCAGCCATAGAATTAAAAGGCACTGGCGTCTTGGAAGAAAAGCTCTGACCAACCTAGACAGAATATTAAAAAGCAGAGACATTACTTTGCCAACTAAGGTCCATCTAGTCAAAGCTATGGTTTTTCCAGGAGTCATGTATGGATGTGAGAGTTGGACTATAAAGAAAGCTGAGTACCGAAGAATTGATGCTTTTGAACTATGGTGCTGGAGGATACTCTTGAGAATCCCTTGGACTGCAAGGAGATTCAACCAGTCCATTCTAAAGGAGATCAGTCCTGGGTGTCCATTGGAAGGACTGATGTTGAAGCTGAAATTCCAATCCTTTGGCTGCCTGATGTGAAGAGCTGACTCATTGGAAACCACCCTGATGCTGGGCAAGATTGAAGGCAGGAGGAGAAGGGGATGACAGAGGATGAGATGGTTGGACGGCATCACTGACTAAACATGAGTTTGGGTAGACTTTGGGAGTTGGTGATGGACAGGGAAGCCTGGCATGCTGCAGTCCATGGCATCATAAAGAGTCAGACATATCTGAGTAACTGAACAACAACAAAGTCATCATTGAAATAGACCTAATATGTGGTGTTGGTGTTTTATATAGCAATGTGAGTTTATGATTTGAGTTGACTTAAAGTTTTGAAATTGTTAGGTATGCGAACACTATTAGAATTCTCCCTGGCTCCCAACCTTAGTGCATATTTCCCCTAATTCTATTTGATTTTTAATATTGTCATAATTTTAACTATACCTATATACTGTTGACTACCAAATCTGTGTACTTAACAGAAGCTTCATATTCATATCCGTTTATCTCCTAAAAATGCCATCAGATACAGGATAGACTTCCTCGATATCAATTTGACCAAAAAATACTTAATTCTTGGCATCCCATTCACTCAATCACCCATATTAGAAATTTTGAGTATTTCCTATCCCTCGTTCTCTTTCATTCAATCCGTGATCAAGTTTGTCACTCCAACCTCCTAAACATTTAAAAAATCCTTATCTTCCTTCAACTACCTAACTGCAGACCCTTGTTTTTGCTCCCCTGGAACGATGATCTCCTAAATTCTCTCTCTGCCATCAATTTTGTCCCCTTACAATTGTTGACTACACAACTGCTGGAGAGGTCTGAAGTGCTGCCAGTGAGTTCCACAATGCAAACCTATCCATAACATCAATCTATTTAAAATTCTTAATCATCCCCCCCCAAAATGTGTACATTTCTTCCCAAAGTGTGCTTATCAGAACTCTAACCCCCAATAATGATCTTTTATAAGTGTTTCATTTTAAAAAGCTGTATAGCATACCCTTGGTTCGGAGAGTCATAATACACAGTAACATATTTGAGACTCTAAAGAAGTCTTTGTGATCCCATGTTTCCCAAAGTTTCTTTTTTTCCTCCTATAGAATCCTCCTTCTAGGAATAAAATATTCCATCCTGTGTCTGCTAGGAAAGCTCCTTAACATATCACATGAGGCCCTGAATGATCTGGACTCTGCCTGACTTTTTGGCCATCATTTGGCCCTCAATTCCTCACATCCTACTCTATTCTCTAGTACCCCTCAAGCACTGGTTCTCAGCCCTTGGCCCTAGTTCAAGCTGCTTCTTCTTTCTAGTCTTCTTCAAGACTTTTCACAAGTCACTTCTGCAGAAAACCTTGCATAAGGCCTCCTACTTGCTTCTGCAGCCCTCTGTGCTTGCTTCTTTCTTATGCTTACTGTATCATTACTGAATGTGACTATTTAATTTAATATTTATTTGGAATCTCTCTCCCTACCAGACTGTGAATCTCTTGAAAACAATTATATTTCATTAATCTCTGTGTTCCTAGCATAAACACAATAGTTGGCATTCAGTGAGATTTTCTTTTTCTTTTTCATTTAGTAAGATTGAAATGAAGTGCCTGACCCATGTAGCAGGTATTCATAAATACATCTTGTAAATATTAGTTGTGTCAGAAACAGGTTTCCCTCAGCCATGAAACACTTATTTTGAGGCCCTTGAATGTAAATCAGTTCTGTCAATGATGACTTTTATCTGATGCATTCAATAAATTCTTTATAATCATCACTGTGCCATCACAGACAGAGGTGATGAGCACAAAAAGAGGTAGAGCAGCCTCTTTTACTGCCCTGACAGCGCATGTGGTATTGTTCCAGAAATCTGAAGAGTTGCGGCCTTTCTTTTAGTTTGTTTTTTTTAAAGCGAAACCTTTCAGATACACAGAATTGAGTTGGCAAAAGAAAGAGGCTGTCGTTTAGGAGTCCCTGGATTGATTCATGAAAGGATATAGTGAGGTAAAGTAATGCTGACACAGGGCTCTTTGTCAAAATAGTGTGCCGGGCTAAGAAAACGACCCCAAGCAGCTTATGTGCTGGCTGAGGAAGAGTAGAGCATCTCTGATGGCTGTGCTACTTTTGAAATTTTTAAACAGGCAGAATTTCAGAATAGAGAAAGGGAAAATCTGGTATCCAGATCATTCCTAAAGCTCTTCTGGGAGATGATCTGAGGTTGTTTTTAGGCTCCCAGCAGTCCTGACTGGTAAATAATGACTACTTTGTTGTCGGGCAGATTGTCCTCTTAGAACTGAAGGCTAGATGGATGTTTACTAAAATTCATGCTAAAGTATCTTTTCTTTCTTATAAATCTGTCTGCTTTTTACTTATCATATGTCATCTATCATTTCTCTTATACTTTTGCAGAACAATTAAACCCCTGCATACCTGTAGATTGGTGAGAATTTGTGTATTTGGATCATTTAATATTTCTGGGTAAGTCAGCCTTCAGTTTAAACCTCTTACAGTCTTTCATGGATACCTTCTATCATGAAATAGAGGCATCTGCCAAAAGGACACCCCAGTACTTCATCCAGCTGAGTAGGAGTATCCATTTCTGGTCCAATGGCATACGATTTTTGAAAGAATCTCACTACATAGTAATCACATGTGCTGAATCACATTACTTATACACTGTGTTGGGAAGATCCCCTGAAGAAAGAATGGCTACCCACTCCAGTATTCTTGCTTGGGAAATCCCATGGACAGAGGAGCCTGGAGGGCTACAGTCCAAGGGATTGCAAAGAGTTGGACACTTTCATATAGTGGGGAACAGACTGTTGTATGCTCTGATAAAGACCTTTGAAAGGATTCTTACCCTGTAAATTCCAAAAATGTGGGAGAATGATGAATATTGAGCAATACTGGCTTGAATCGGCTGAGATATCAAGAGTGCACCTAGGATTATAGCAGGAGCCTCAGCTTCACCACCTTGCCATGTGTTATAGTCGCCTGGCTACTCTTTTCTAGACCTAGAAATTGACAAGGACAAGAAAAAAATTTTGTTTAATTTTTTCTCCATGAAGCAACAGAGAAAAAAAAAGCATAATACACAAGATAAGGTACACACAGCAACTTCCTTTTTGCTCTCTACTCTTGTCTTTAGTTTAAATGGGATCGTGAGGATGTTCGGAGAAGGTGATGGCACCCCACTCCAGTACTCTTGCCTGGAAAATCCCATGGACAGAGGAGCCTGGTAGGCTGCCGTCCATGGGGTCACGAAGAGTCGGACACGGCTGAGCGACTTCACTTTCACTTTTCACTTTCATGCATTGGAGAAGGAAATGGCAACCCACTCCAGTGTTCTTGCCTGGAGAATCCCAGGGACGGGGGAGCCTGGTGGGCTGCCGTCTATGGGGTTGCACAGAGTTGGACACGACTGAAGCGACTTAGCAGCAGCAGCAGCAGCAGTGAGGATGGTACCAACACCTTCACATTGTATTCGCAGTCCCGTTTCTGAGCAACTCATCCCTTTACTTGGTTATTTTGATACCATGTCCATTTCCACACCAAGAATGTTTTTATCCCCAATATAAAAGAAATATTTTTAATCATAGGTTTTGAGATGAAAATTTATGTAAATGTGCATAAATTCATAGTTGTACTTCTTTGTTTAGGGTATATTCTTTTCTCCTCTGTATTATAATGTTCTATCATCTTGCAAACTGTTAAAATTCCATTTCTTTTTTAGTCATTATCATCTTCTATGTCTTTCCTATCCTTAGAGTTTCTGGAACACAATTCCATTCCAAGCTGTTGTCAGGTTTCCTTTGAAATGAAGTCCTGCTTGTATCTTCCCTGGCATATATGTCTAAACTTGTATATATGTATTTTACTTTTCTTTCTTCATTCACATTGACAATGCCTCCCAAATTAGGTTACCAATATGCCTTATTATCATGCTTTTTGCCTTCCTAGTGTCTAGATAAGGAGTAAAATGTCCAGTAGAATAAATATGACCTTATTCTGACTCCTTTTGCACTCAGTCAGGCATCTTCACACAATAGCCTCATTCTTACTCTTTGTCTATGGCTAATAACTATTGCACAAATTATTGAAGCCAAATTTCAAATGATACACATCATATTATATATTAAAAAAATGTTTCAAGTCCCAAATAAGTAGCAAGCCATATTCTATTCTTTTGTTTAGCAGTTTTAGTAGGAAAAAAAAATCATTTAGTACAGTTGATGCAACCTACTTTCTTCAAAAAGCAATGGCTTAAGATTCTATTCCACCTAATACTTATACCTTTTCTCCCAGTGTTTGATGTTAGACGTGCAGGATCTGGTTTTTGGCATTTTGCCTTGCTTTGTTTGGTGTTTTTGTGGGTTCTGAAAGTGTGTATCTAACACCTAGACATGAGGCAACTAGTTATTGTGGGAAGTCCACTAGTTTTATAGCTAAGAGACCTGGGTTCTAATCCTGGCTCTAATCCTGGTTCTAATCTTGGCTCTGCTATTAATTGTCTTACAGGGTAAGACAATCAAGTTGTCAAGACTTGAGTTTTTTAATCTGTACAATGAGAGAGTTAAATTTATCACATCTCTGCATATGTTGAATCTCTGACTTTGTGTGTGTATGTGTGTGTGTGTTTAAGACTTCCTTTCTTTGGACTGGTCCTATGGAAGACTGAACAGAGGCTTCCAATACAACTTGACTTAAAGGTCCCTGAAAGGTCCATCTAGCACAAACATCCACAACAATCTGGCTTTAGATCCCATCATAAATAGTTGTCAGCATGCGTGACAGTCAAGGAAGAAGAGGTACAATTTCCAAAAGGCCGTGGTTAACTAGTATATATATTTTTTGTGGGTTTGGTACATTCACTGTGTCCTTTTATTGGGTGGGTATTAATTTCTTTAATTACTGAGGCAACGCTTGGGAATTTGAAGGCAAAATAACACACATATGTTGCCTAAGTTAAGGATTGTACATTTTACAAAGGTCTTTGATGTCTCTCTCAAAGAAGGAGCAAGCAGGACAGAACCGTGGGAGTAAATGGTCACTGATAAATGCCACTTAAAAGAAAGTTCAAGCTTAATAACCAAACACAAGCCCATTTAATAAATACATTTTGAACGATTCTTTTACCAACATTTTATATTCTCTCTCCTTTATCTCTCCCTTATTATCCAGTCGCTAAGCTGTGTACGACTCTTTGTGACACAATGGACTGCAGCGAGCCAGGCTCCTCTATCCTCCACTAACTCCCGGAGTTTGCTCAAATTCACGTCCATTGAGTCAGTGATGCTATCAAACATCTCATACTCTGCCACTCCCTTCTCTTTTTACCTTCAATCTTTCCCAGGATCAGTTCAGTTCAGTTCAATTCAATTCAGTCTCTCAGTCATGTCTGACTCTTTGCGACCCCACAGACTGCAGCATGCCAGGCTTCCCTGTCCATTACCAACTTCCAGAGTTTACTCAAATTCATGTCCATCGGGCCGGTGATGCCATCCAACCATCTCATCCTCTGTCATCCCCTTCTTCTCCCACTTTCAATCTTTTCCAGCATCAGGGTCTTTTCCAATGAGTCAGTTCTTCGCTTCAGGTGGCCAAAGTATTGGAGTTTCAGCTTCAGCATCAGTCCTTCCAATGAATATTCAGGACTGATTTCCTTTAGGATGGACTGGATGGATCTCCTTGGAGTCCAAGGGACTCTAGAAAGTCTTGTCCAACACCACAGTTCAAAAGCATCAATTCTTTGGTGCTCAGCTTTCTTTATAGTCCAACTCACATCTATATATGACTACTGGAAAAACCATAGCTTTGACTAGTTGGACCTTAGTTGGCAAAGTAATGTCTCTGCTTTTTAATATGCTGTCTAGATTGGTCAGAGCTTTTCTTCCAAGGAGCAAGTGCCTTTTAATTTCATGACTACAGTCACCATCTGTGATGATTTTGGAGCCCCCAAAAATAAAGTCTGTCACTGTTTCCATTGTTTTCCCATCTATTTGCCATGAAGTGATGGGACCGGATGCCAAGATCTTAGTTTTCTGAATGCTGAGTTTTAAGCCAACTTTCCTCTTTCACTTTCATCAAGAGGCTCTTTAGTTCTTCTTCGCTTTCTGTCATAAGGATGGTGTCATCTGCGTATCTGAGATTATTGATATTTCTCATGGCAATCTTTTTTTTTCCTTAGGTAAAAATTCCAGTTTTATTAGGAAATGTTCCCATAAGGGAGACTTGTAGAGAAGTAGGGGATTGGGACATAAAGAGGAGGGTGTGCCAGGGTGTGATGTTAGGCAGTCACAGAGAGAGTAACTTGGGCTCAGTTCCACAGAAGAGTTCAGGAAGAGTGTAGGTCATGCCTTTGAGTTGTCCTGGCCAAGGGAAGAGGGAGCAGAGGTATTTATCCTCCCACATCTGTCCATTATTGTTGTTGTTGTTCAGTCACTCAGTTGTGTCTGACTCTTTGTGACCCCATGAACAGCAGCATGTCAGGCTTCCCTGTCCTTCAGTATCTCCTGGAGTTTGCTCAGACTCATGTCCATTAAGTCAGTGATGCCATCCAACCATCTCATCCTCTGTTGCCCCCTTTTCCTCCTGCTTTCAATCTTTCCCAGCATCAGGGTCTTTTCCAATGAGTCAGCTCTGTGCATCAGATGGCCAAAGTATTGGAGCTTCAGCATCAGTCCTTCCAATGAATATTCAGGGTTGACTTCCTTTAGGATGGACTGGTTTGATCCTCTTGCAGTCCAAGGGACTCTTAAGAGTCTTCTCCAGAACCACAGTTCAAAAGCATCCATTATTAGTTATGAGCTGACATGCTGTAGGATGGTGGAGGTGGGGGTGTGTGGGATATTCTTTTTTGTAATTTTTTAAAAATTTTAATTGGAGGCTAATTACTTTACAATATTGTGGTGGGTTTTGCCATACATTCACATGAATCAGCCATGGGTGTACATGTGTTCCCCATCCTGACCTTCCCTCCTACCTCCTTCCCCATCCTGTCCCTCAGGGTCATCCCCATGCACCAGCCCTGAGCACCCTGCCTCATGCATCGAACCTGGACTGGCAATCTATTTCACATATGATAATATACATGTTTCAATGCTATTCTCTCAGATCATCCCACCCTCGCCTTCTCCTACAGAGTGCAACAGTCTGTTCTTTACATCTGTGTCTCTTTTGCTGTCTTGCATATAGGGTTAATCGTTACCATCTTTCTAAATTTCATATATATGCATTAATATACTGTATTGGTAATGGGAATTGTTCCTTAATTTCTCTTTCTGTTTTCTCATTGTTAGTGTATAGGAATGCAAGGGATTTCTGTGTGTTAATTTTATATCCTGGAACTTTACTGTATTCATTGATTAGCTCTAGTAACTTTCTGGTGGAGTCTTTAGGGTTTTCTATGTAGATGATCATGTCATCTGCAAACAGTGAGAGTTTTACTTCTTCTTTTCCAATCTGGATTCCTTTTATTTCTTTTTCTTCTCTGATTGCTGTGACCAAAACTTCCAAAACTATGTTGAATAGTAGTGGTGAGAATGGGCATCCTTGTCTTGTTCCTGACTTTAGGGAAAATGCTTTCAATTTTTCACCATTGAGGATAATGTTTGCTGTGGGTTTAACATACATGGCTTTTATTATGTTGAGGTATGTTCCTTCTATGCCTGCTTTCTGGAGAGTTTTTATCATAAATGGATGTTGAATTTTGTCAAAGGCTTTCTCTGCATCTATTGAGATAATCATGTGGTTTTTGTCTTTTAATTTGTTAATGTGGTGTATCACATTGATTGATTTGCGGATATTGTAGAATCCTTGCATCCCTGGGATAAAGCCCACTTGGTCATGATGTATGATCTTTTTAATATGTTGTTGGACTGTTTGCTAGAATTTTGTTAAGGATTTTTGCATCTATGTTCATCAGTGATATTGGCCTATAGTTTTCTCTTTTTTTTTGGCATCTCTGTCTGTCTCCTGGCAATCTTGATTCCAGCTTGTGCTTCATCCAACCCAGAATTTTGCATGATCCAGCATCAGGATCTTTTCCAAATAGTTAGCTCTTTGCATCAGGTGGCCAAGGTATTTGAGCTTCAGCATAAGTCCTTCCAATGAATATTCAGGACTGATTCCCTTTAGGATTGACTGGTTTGATCTCCTTGCAGTCCAAGGGACTCTCAGTCTTCTCCAGCACCACAATTCGACAGCATCAATTCTTTGGCACTCAGCTTTCTTTATGGTCCATCTCTCACATCCGTACATGACTGTTGGAAAAATCATAGCTTTGACTATGTGGACCTTTGTCAGCAAAGTGATATCTCTGCTTTTTAACAGCTGTCTAGGTTTGTCATTAGAAGAACTAAAGAGCCTCTTGGTGAAAGTCAAAGAGGAAAGTGAAAAAGTTGGCTTAAAGCTCAACATTCAGAAAACTAATATCATGGCATCTGGTCCCATCACTTCATGGCAAATAGATGGGGAAACAGTGGAAACAGTGACAGACTTTACTTTTAGGGGGCTCCAAAATCACTGCAGATGGTGAATGCAGCCATGAAATTAAAAGATGCTTTACTCCTTGGAAGAAAAGTTATGACCAACTTAGACAGCATATTAAAAAGCAGAGACATTATTACTTTGCCAACAAAGGTCCATCTAGTCAAGGCTATGGGTTTTCCAGTAGTCATGTGTGGGTGTGAGAGTTGGAATATAAAGAAAGCTGAGTACTAAAGAATTGATGCTTTTGAACTGTGGTGTTGGAGAAGACTCTTGAGAGTCCCTTGGACTGCAAGGAGATCCAACCAGTCCATCCTAAAGGAAATCAGTCCTGAATATTCATTGGAAGGACTGATGCTGAAGCTGAAACTCCAATACTTTGGCCACCTGATGTGAAGAACTGACTCATTAGAAAAGACCCTGATGCTGGGAAAGATTGAAGGCAGGAGGAGAAGAGGATGACAGAGGATGAGACGGTTGGATGGCATCACCGACTCTATGGACATGAGTTTGAGTAAACTCTGGGAGTTGATGATAGACAGGGAGACCTGACATGCTGCAGTTCATGGGGTTGCAAAGAGTAGGACATGACTGAGTGACTGAACTGAAGTGAACTGAGGTTTGTCACAGCTTTCCTTCCAAGCAGCAAGTGCTTTTTAATTTCATGGCTGCAGTCACCATGTGCAGTGATTTTGGAGCCCAAGAAACTAAATAAACGCCCTTTCCAGCATTTATTGTTTGTGGATTTTTTGATTATAGCCATTCTGACTGATATGAAGTGACATCTCATTGTAGTTTTGATTTGCATTTCTCTAATAATCAGTTATGTTGAACATCTTTTCACATGCCCCTTGGCCATCTGTATGTTTTCTTTGAGAAATGTCTATTTAGGTCTTCTGCCCATTTTTTGATTGGACTGTTTTGATTATGTTGTACTTCATGATCTGTTTGTAGATTTTGGAGACTAATCTTTTTTTGGTCAAATTATTTGCAAATATTTTCTCCTAGTCTGTGGTTGTCTTTTCATTTTGCTTGTTGTTTCCTTTGCTGTGCAAAAGCACTTGAGTTTAAGTAGATCCCATTTGTTTATTTTTGTTTTTATTTCCATTTTTCTGGAAAATGGGTCAAAAAAGATACTGCTACGATTTATGTCAGAGAGTGTTCAACATATGTTTTCCTCTAGGAGTTTTATAGAGTCCGGTCTCACATTCAGGCCTTTAAAACACTTTGAGCTTATTTTTGAGTATAGTGTTAAAGAATGATCTAGTTTCATTTTTTACATGTAGCTGTCCAGTTTTCCAAGCATCATTTGTTGAAGAGGCTGTCTTTCCTACATTGTGTAATCTTGACTCCTCTGTTATAGATTAATTGACCATAGGTGCATGGGTTTATTTCTGTAGCCCTTGAACTCTTGACCCTTTATCAATTTTGGAGCACCAGTCACCACAACTGTATTCCAAGCAGCAAGATGGAAGAAGGGAAAAAATATACACACACTCCTTTTTTAAAGAATTTCCAAAAATATCACATAATACTTCTTGTATCCCTAGCACTGCTTGTTTGGTAGTTCAGCAGTAAACTAAAGTGAAAGTAGCCTTGAACTGAGTCATCATTCTCATCAGTCTTTGAACCTGGATTGGATTTTATCAACCGGCCCAGCTCAAAGGGGAAACGAGTATGCTACATACATTTTCAGCAGTTTTCCTCCACTCTCTTTCTACCACATTTTTATATTATTAGACCAACCTGAACCATGAATATATGACCAGAACAAAAAGAAAAGCTAATGATGTTTCAAATCTGTTCAAGGTTGTTATCATCTAGAGTCATCTACCCTTTCATTCAACAAATGTTCACGGAACATTGACTATGTACCCACCGGGCATTGTGTTCAGTGCTGGGAATATAGCAAAGAACAAGTCCTTAAAGGTCTTATCAGAAACACCTTTCCTCAACGTCCCATCCTAAGTTGTTTCCCGCAGCCACTCACTATTCTCTCTCTCTCTCACTCCGCTCCTTATTTGTTTTATTCATATCCTGTTTTAGCAACCTGTCATTTTACTTCTCTTTACTCTGAACTCTAAGTCCCATGAAGGCAGGGAGATTCTATCTGCTCCTTTCTCCACCACAGCTCATGTCTAGAAAAATATGACACTTAAACACTTAAATATTTGATGAATTAGCTAATATAATGGACCTTCAAAATAAATTTTCAGTTTTCTGATTAGAGTTCAGAATTTAAAATAAAGAAATTACCCCACAAAAAGCTTTGAGAAAAATCTCTTTAATAATTGCATTATTCAGTTACAAAATCAAATCAGCCATTTTCCACAGTGATTCAAATAATTAGATATACTTTATTTAAAACAATTTGATTGTTCTAATCTTCCAATATAGTTCTTATTTTTGTTTGTCAGACCCTACTGGACTTCATTTACCAGCAGGTGGCACTCCAAAATAAAGCTGAACAGGCTATTACTACCCACCCTCTCCTATTCAACTCCCTCCCCACAACTTGCTTTCATTGGTTATAGAATTCTTAGTAAGTGGTTTTCAGTGAGAAAAGTCTTCCACATTTTTCTAATAAATTCTTCACACTTTAACATGCTGTTGCTGCTGCTAAGTCACTTCAGTTGTGTCCAACTCTGTGCGACCCCATAGACGTCAGCCCACCAGGCTCCCCCATCCCTGGGATTCTCCAGGCAAGAACACTGGAGTGGGTTGTCATTTCCTTCTCCAATGCATGAAAGTGAAAAAGTGAAAGTGAAGTCGCTTTAACAAGGCATTTAGATAATTCTTGCTAAAGGAGAATCCCTAGACAAATCTTTATAACCTGCAAGAAATTCTAAGGAAAGAGTTAAAAGTAACAGTGTTGCTATTCAACAAAATTTAGAATCAAGGAGAGGTAAAATATAAAAACAAGATCTAAGAAGATAAAAAAGCAAATAGTTGTTGTTGTTCAGTTACCAAGTCAATTCCGATTCTGTGCAACTGTGTGAACTACAGCATGTCAAGCTTCCCTGTCTTTCATTATCTCCCAGAAATTCATGTCCACTGAGTTAGTGTTGCTATCCAACCATCTCATTCTCTGCTGCCTCCTTCTCCTTTTGCCTTCAATCTTTCCCAGCATCAGGGTCTTTTCCTAAGAGTTGGCTCTTCGCATCAGGTAGTCAAAGTACTGAAGCTTCAGTTTCAGCATCAGTCCTTTCAATGAATATTCAGAACTGATTTCCTTTAGGATTGACTGGTTGAATCTCCTTGCAGTCCAAGGGACTCTCAACAGTCTTCTCTAGCACTACAATCTGAAAACATCAAGTCTTTGGTACTCAGCCTTTTTTATGGTGCAACTCTCACATCCATGCGTGATTGCACAATAAGCCACTTTAGCCATGTCTGACTCTTTGTGACCTTATGGAATGTAGCCTTCCAGGTACCCCTCTCCATGGGATTCTCCAGGCAAAAATACTGAAGTGGATTGTCAAGCCTTCCTCCAGGGGATCTTCCTAACCCAAGGATCGAACCTGCATCTCTTATGTCTCCTGCATTGGCAGGTGGGTTCTTTACCACCAGTGCCACCTGGGAAGCCCCCATACATCACTGTGTTTTCCAAAATCAATTCATTTAGAGATCTGACAAACTTGAACCAAGCAATTGGCAGTTTGGGTTATTAAATTAAAAGTTCTTCAAAAACAATTTCCCTATCACCTCTTACATACCAGATGGTCCAAATATTCAATTTTATGTATACCCATTATGCTTTATGGAAATGTGATTGTAAAGTTTTCTTATATATATGGCAAGTATCATATATGAGATTTTATAAAGTACTTTAATAAGCATTGGCTTATTTCATATTTGATCTTCACACCAATCTTGTCAGGCATGGCAAATGTTTTTATGATGAGTCAGAAAAATTCAGTGATTTAAGTGAGCTAGTAAATTGCAGAGCAGGGAACAGAATCTTAAATTTTTGACAACTTCAATGCTTATTTTTCTATATCATATTAACTTTTCTTTTTATGCATCTAAGATTTCTTCTGTAGTATTTCAACTTCAATCATAGACATAGCATTTACATTTTAGAAGAAAGACTGACAGGTACACAATTAGTGTACTCATTAAACAATTATGTGTTCTGATTTAAGAAAGAAACAAAATCTTCTCTCTATTCTCCTTCCAAAAAGTCTCTCTGACTCTGCTTAGAATGTCTGTAATAGTTATTCTTCTAGGCTTAAGGCCAGTTATAATCCTAACACGTTATCTGGAAAAAACTAACAAACCACATTCACTCACTAATATTTCAGAAAGAATAGTTTATTAAATCATCAGTATTGATTACTTAATAAAAGCCTAGGGAAGTCAGACAGAGAACCTGGCAATTTTGTTGGACCTGGTGGCTAAAATTGAGGACTCCAGAAAGAAACAAGACACCAGAAAATTCATGGAACTCTCTATTTAAGCACTGTGCATTTTACTATATATGTTATACCTTGGTTTACAAATATTAAAAAAATTTGGGACAATAGTATCTACCTCATGGGGTTGTTGCTTGGATTAAGTGAGCTGGCATATTTAGTGCTCAATGAAGTTAGCAATCATGATTGTCATCACTGTTACTGTTACTTTAAAGAGGAAGATGAAAAGTATGAGACAAAAGAGAGAAGCTACATTCCACATAAAAGACTTGATTAAAGTGAAGTATCACAAAAGGGCAACTCTGAAGCCTGTGGACAGAGTGAAAGCATGGTGCTTGAAACTTGAAAGTTAGTGCCAGTATGATCTGGTAAGTTTAGGCTCTTGAAGTTGGATCACCTGAGTTTTGATGGTACCTACCACTCACTAGGTGTGTGACCCTGCCTTGGGCTGTATATGAAAAGTAGGGATAATACTATCTATTTCATACATCTTTTTTTTTGTGCAAAGAAAATGCATTTGGAGTGAAGGAGAAAATAATGAATGTTTTACAACTACTAACAGAAGCCTTCCTACCTGCTCTATCTAAAACAGTATTTTAGTTTCCTAGGGCTGCCATAACAAACTGACATATACTGGGCTCCTTAAAACAACAGAAATTTACTTTCTCATAGTTCTGGAATCTAGAAATCCAAAATCAAGGCATTGGCAGGGCCTTGCTCTCTCCCAAGACTCTAAGGAAGAATCTTTCCTTGCTTTTTCTAGCTTCTGGTGATTGCTGGCAAATATTGGTTTGGGCTTGTAAATAAAACACTTCAATTTTGCCTCCTTCATATGAATTTCCTGTGTATCTGTGTCTCCTCCACATTCTCTTTTCATAGAAAGACACTAATTAGGCTTACTTTAAATCAATATGATTTCATCTTAACTAATTATATCTTCAAAGACTCTATTTCCACAAAAGTCACAATCTGAGGTTCTGGGTGCACATGAACTTTTGGGGAACACATTCAAGCCAATACAAATAATTCTTACCAATAAGACAAAAATAAAGTAGTTTAATAGACCATAACAATTCTTTATTAAAAATACATATTTCCTTTACAGCACAAATTAATTTAACTTCTTTGTTATCTGTGTCTCTCAACTAGAATCTAAGTTTCCTGAAGGTAAAAACCAGCTTTAGTGTCAAGCACTCAGTTGATGTTCAAAACACATTTGAAAGATTAATTAGTTGATTCTGACTGAAAGAAAGAAAATTGTTTAAAATAAAATGTTTTTAGCCACTGCTGCAGGAAATTTCCCATCACTTCTGAGTTACACTTTTATTGTAATCAGTGGATAACCAAAATGAATCAGTTAAATATTGGGAAAGTAAGCCAATTAACCAAGTGTTCCAGCCAAACATTGGCTTTAAAGGACATCCTCAGATTTATAAGTAACCATCAGAGGTTATAAGAGGAAATGGCAGGAGGAAACTGAGGAGGGAGCTAACAGCTACCACCTCCCACTTGCACTCTTGTTTCAACCCTTTTCATTTGTTTTATACAGTTTTGTTTGGGGAAAAGAAATAGTTAAAAAAAATTTTTTTTGTAAGTTTGAAAATCACTGACCTACAGTTGAGCAAACAGATCATTAGATTTTTTTTCTTAAATATTGTATCTAAGTAAGTATTCTCTTACAGTAAGAAATAATTGCTCTTTGGTTTTGCCCTCCTGATAATGAGAGCTAATTTATATTACTTACTTTAGAATATTTAGTTGAGCTTTAAGAGTAAAGCAATAATTCGTTTGGTTGGTTTTTTTTAACGTCTAAAAACCATCTTCAATCAACATCACAGATTTGTAAATTTGCCCTACTATTTGGATTCCAACCATTTACATAGTGTGGTAGAGCTGAGAAAACATGAGTTTAGGAGTGAGATAGAAGTGGCTTGAAATGATCTTGGTATTTCCTATGTGTGATCTTAGGTGAGTCATTTCTTTCAGTTTCTTATCTGCAAAACAGGGATAATGATCCTTATTTCACAGGTTACAAGTTATATAAACAAATTATGCAAGAGCACCTTGCACACAGCATGACCAAATAAATGTAAATTTTCTTTGCCTCAAATATTAATATATTCAAAAAACTCTTTTCACAGATTTGTTATAACAACTTTTCTGATTTCAACTTTTTCATGCTAAAGAAGTCTAGTATTCTATTTATTACTTAGTAAAGTTAAATTTTTACTTATATTTTGCTTTCTATACATGCCTAATTGAAAGTTATCTCAAATCAGTAAGTAGCTAAAGTTCTTTCTAAAACCATAATTCAAAGAGATTAAATAATAGATGATTTATATCTTAAAAATACACATTGCCTATCTTGATTCATACCTGACTTTTGGAAACTGGCATAAACCTCATGAATGGGCAGAGTGCCCTAAAAACAGATGGATGTGAATGCTCAGGTGCCAGAAATCCTTGTGACCACAATTCATGTAGAATGTTAAAATGGTGACAGTTCTTTTAATTGGTCCTTTCTTCCTAGTTATAATTAAGGTTATCAGAAATAGAAAATAAATTCTAAAATACAAGACTGTTTATTCAATCTTGAGTAAGAATTTATAAATATTTCATATTCAAATATTTTTGGTGTCCTTTAAACTCTATCAATGTTAAGATCAATTGCATCTGATAGAGACAATCTTTCTATGATTATATCTGAAAAAATACCAATCTAGGCTGCTGGTTTATAGTAATATGTCTGTTTTTCCAGTTTCTGTCTTTCTAGCACAATTTAAGCAGCCATTCCTAAAATCAGTAGAGATTCCTAAATTATGTAGTAATTATATTAGCAAAGATATAATGATGTAGATGTTCATTTTAGTGGTTTTTATAATACAGAAATATTGCAAAGTGCTTAGGCAGAGGAGAGTTAAATACATTATTCTACCTATCAGATCAGATCAGATCAGTTGCTCAGTCGTGTCTGACTCTTTGAGACCCCATGAATTGAAGCATGCCAGGCCACCCTGTCCATCACCAACTTCGGGAGTTCACTGAGACTCATGTCCATCGAGTCAGTGATGCCATCCAGCCATCTCATCCTCTGTCGTCCCCTTCTCCTCTTGCCCCCAATACCCCCCAGCATCAGAGTCTTTTCCAATGAGTCAATTCTTCACATGAGGTGGCCAAAGTATTGGAGTTTCAGCTTTAGCATCATTCCTTCCAAAGAAATCCCAGGGCTGATCTCCTTCAGAATGGGCTGGTTGGATCTCCTTGCAGTCCAAGGGACTCTCAAGAGTCTTCTCCAACACCACAGTTCAAAAGCATCAATTCTTCGGCGCTCAGCCTTCTTCACAGTCCAACTCTCACATCCATACATGACCACAGGAAAAACCATAGCCTTGACTAGACGAACCTTTGTTGGCAAAGTAATGTCCCTGCTTTTGAATATGCTATCTAGGTTGGTCATAACTTTCCTTCCAAGGAGTAAGCGTCTTTTAATTTTATGGCTGCAGTCACCATCTGTAGTGATTTTGGAGCCCCCAAAAATAAAGTCTGACACTGTTCCCACTGTTTCCCCATCTATTTCCCATGAAGTAATGCAACCAGATGCCATGATCTTCGTTTTCTGAATGTTGAGCTTTAAGCCAACTTTTTCACTCTCCACTTTCACTTTCATCAAGAGGCTTTTGAGTTCCTCTTCACTTTCTGCCATAAGGGTGGTGTCATCTCCATATCTTAGGTTATTGATATTTCTCCCGGCAATCTTGATTCCAGCTTGTGTTTCTTCCAATCCAGCGTTTCTCATGATGTACTCTGCATATAAGTTAAATAAACAGGGTGACAATATACAGCCTTGACGAACTCCTTTTCCTATTTGGAACCAGTCTGTTGTTCCATGTCCAGTTCTAACTGTTGCTTCCTGACCTGCATACAAATTTCTCAAGAGGCAGAATGGCTAAATTATGCTATCTCCAAATAATACTATGCAGCCACTAGTATTATGTGGTAGGAGAATATTTAAAGAAATGGGAAATGATCACAGTATTTTACCACAGAAATGTATAACAAAAACGATTATAAAAAATACTTCAATCAATGACAAACTAAGTATATTTGGGACCTCTTTATTCTGTATTCAGAATCTTGTCCAACCCATCATTTTCTTTCATCTGGACTATTGCTATTGCATCTAACTGGTCTTCTTTCTTCTGCTTCCTGTCCCACTTCTGTCAGATCTTAATAAAAGGGATCGTGTCACACCTCTGCTCTAGTGGACTGTTAGCTCACCTAGAGTAAAAGTTGCCAAAAGAGCTTACAGTGACCTAAGTGATTGAAATCTGTACCCTTCTCCAAGGACTCTGTCCTCCCTCACCTCATTCTCTTACCTTGTCTCCTATTGTACTCCCACCTGCTCACTCCTTTCTAGTCTTCTAGGTTTTCTTGCTGAACCTTGAGCACATCAGGACTTTGCATTTGCAGTTCCCTTCTGGGGCTTCCCAGGTGGTGCAGTGGTAACGAATTTGCCTACCAATGCAGGAGCTACAGGAGACACAAGAGATGGGGGTTCGATCCTTGGGTCAGGAAGATCCTCTGGAGTAGGAAATGCCAACTCCAGTATTCTTGCCTGGAAAATTCCATGAACAGAAGGGCCTGGCAGGCTACAGTCCATGGGGTCACAAAGAGCCGGATGAGACTGAGTACCCATGAACTTGCCTGCAATGCTCTTGCCACAATATTCAAAATTCAAAGGCTCATACTCATTCTTTCTCTAGGTTTCTCTGTAGTCACCTTTTCAGAGAGGACTTCCTTTCAACCTGTTTAGCATTACAATCTTTTCCTTCCCGTAACTCTAGTGTTTACTTCCTATATTCCTTCTTGGCTTTTTCTTTCTCCCTATTACTTAACCACATCTAACATACCAAATATTACTGACGTTATTTTCATCTATTGCCTGCCTCACCCTCTCTACTGTTTCAGTTCCTCTACTGTTCCAAAATCCCTGAGGCAGGGATTTTGGTCTGCTTTATCTCCATTTGGCACAAAGATTGCTAGAGAGGGTAGTGTAAGAAGAGGTCTCATTCAGGGATCCAATCTCTAAAAGCCAAGAATAAGCTGTAAAATTCAACACAGCAAAGTTAGAAGGGTTGAAATGTAAGTTCTGTATTTATATAGCCACTACTTTCTTTAAAAAGAACTGTCATAGTGAGAATTAATAATGCCTATTTATCAATTTAACCCACTCCAGTGTTCTTGCCTGGAGAATCCCAGGGACGGGGGAGCCTGGTGGGCTGCCATCTATGGGGTTGCACAGAATCGGACACGACTGAAGCGACTTAGCAGCAGCAGCAGCATTTATCAAATTTATTCACTAATCAGGTAGTCATCCTAAAACTTCAAGCCAAAATTAAAAAAAAAAAATCAAGTCAGTTTGACTTTCTTGACTGTTGTAGTTTTTAAAGAAAGAAAGGGTATTACATCTGTTGTAATAGAATGACAGGTTCTTGGTCAAATTCCACTTTCCACATTATAGGAATATGTAAACTAAGCAAGTTTGATTAAGTACATTGCAATTTAATTGCTGAACTTTTTAAGTTCTCAAGTCATAAGCTTGTCTGACAAATGTGTTTTTCCACCCTCTAGCTATTTTTCTAGTGATTATTGATGATCAAGCTAATGAAGCAGTTATTTGGCATAATACTAGGGTTCCTTCACTTAAGTATAACTTTTGATTAATGAGTCCAAAAAGTATTCTACTGAAACTATGGTAATTTAAGCTGATGTTATCAACTTACAGAAAATAAGACCTAAGACTGCTTATTAAAATTTTTTCACACTTTTATCAGAACTGAAAAATAACTTTTTTTTCTCCTTAGAAAATCTGAATTTATAACCAGAGAAAAATAACAAAAACTATGGTTTAACCAATACTGATTTTTGAATTTTTAACATAACTAAACATTTTAATTTGGACTATGAGAAAATATGCTAATGACAACTCTTTACAATTATGATATCAAATAATTTTCCAAATAAAATCTTAAAAAGCACAAGTATTTTTTTTTTTTTTGCCACGCCACCAGGCACATGTGACCTGTTTCCTGACCAGGGATTGAAACTCCTGCAATGTAAGTGTGGAGATCTAACCACTGGACTGCCAGGGAAGTCCCAAGCACAGGTACTCTTAAGGACTCTTACAGAAGACAGGATCAGCAGTTGTGCTAGTCACAGCAGACTTCAAGGATTTTCACTATATGACTCACACTGATGTAGAGGGCCAGCTTCACGGGCATGCATTCTGTGCAGGGCCACAGGGTTCTGTGCTTGGCTCTTTTATCAGACAGCCCTTAAAAGTAGAGATCCCTTGGATCTACTTTTTGCGTATGAGGAGATCATATACAGAACAATTAAATTTCCATGCAGAATGTGTACAAGCAGAGAGAAGGTAGGGTGAGGAGAAATAGGGAATCAAAAAATTCTAGGAAACTAGAAGTCACTGTGGATTGTTCAGTCTCTTCACTAAACCTACGGATTGAACTTAGAAGTTCATGTGAAGCTTCAGCTTTTCCCAGAGCTAATAGGTCAATGTTGTCCTTTGTCAAGAAAAACTTAGGAAGCACAATGTCCATACCTCACTTTTCTCTTCATTAGGTTAACTGGCTAATCTTTCTCCAACTTTCTAGTAAAAGTGGTTGGGTTCCTAGGCCTTGATAACTTGTGCAGTACCCGATTTTTCTAAGATTGGAGTCTATCTTTCCCTTTCCCCAATCTACTCTGGAATTGGAGCACTCCTTTAGGGAAAAAGGTACTCATGAGGGATAAGGATCTAAAGTGAGTAAGGGGTAGGCATCAAAGATTAACTTGTTTTCCTAAGGACATCTTGCTGCTGCTGTGTGTGTGCTCAGTCATGTCTGACTCTGTAACTGCATAGACAGAAGCCTGCCAGACTCCTCTGTCCATGGGACAGAAAAAATCCCATAATTTCCCAGGCAAGAATACCGGGGCAGGTTGGCATTTCCTTCTCCTCTCTTAGGGGATCTTCCTAACTCAGGGATCGAACCAGGGTCTCCTGCATTGTAGGCAGTCTTCTGCATTCCAGGCAGATTCTTTACCAACTGAACCACCACCACAAGGACATCTTAGACAAAACTGATTCTTATACATGATCCAGTTTAGCATCAGTAGTTCAGGACATGTATATCTGGGTAGAACCAGGGACCATGTCACCTTAGTTATTCAAAGATTAAGTTTATCAGATGGTAGGACTCTCATGGCTGGTTTTAAAATATACTGCTCATATTTTAATGGCAAGAATGTTTCCACTGCTATATTTAACATCTGTGAAGGTTAGAGGTGGAAAACATGGAACTCTGCCCTCCCATTTCCTTAACTTCTATATCTTCAGGCTGTGTTGCTATAAAAGAAAAACATTTTGGTGTCGATATAAAACAAAAACATTTGGGGGCTAAACTATTTCTCCCTAACACTGCTCATGACCAACTTTTTACATCTAAAAGCTTGCAATTACAAATTTGGGTACACGATTATTTTTGACAATAGAATTCCACCTGCCACAGAGAAATGAGGAATAGTGGAAAACTCGACTCCTTCCTTAGCTTAGGGTGGCATACTACAAAAACACTTTGAAACTCACAGAGACTCCAATTTGAGTATAACTTTGTATACTACAGTATGTCATGTATTTTTCACTCACATACCATTTCTGCCAATTCTACTCACCAAATGTGTGGAATTCTTTCCCACACCAAGCAATTCTCCAATTCTCTGCAAACACAAGCTGGGTATCCTGCAATTCAATTCAATTCTGCCACTATCTACCTGGACACAACATCAGATCCCACAGGGTAAGGGCTCAGACCCAGAAGACTGTCCTTACTTCAGAGGCCAATCAGAAGTCCAGTTTTTTACCTACTGGTTATAAATTAGGGGTTCCCACAAGGCTTCCTCATGATTAATTTGCTAAAATTATTCACAGTACTCAGAAAAACAGTTTATTTAATAGATTACTGGTTTGTCATAAAATAATATATATGACTGAGGGAAGGTACAGGGGGAAGAAGCACGGGGTTTCCATGCCCCTCCTGGTGTACCACCCTCCCAGCACTCCTATATGTTTACCAACCAGAAAGCTCTTCAAATCCTGTCTTTTAAGTTTTATGGAAGTTTCATTATAGCAGGCGCTATTGACTGATTGAATCATTGGTCACTGGTGATTGGTTCAACATCGAGCCCCTCTCCTCTCCCTAGAGGTTGGGTGGTGAGCTGAAAACTTCAGTCCTTTAGTAATGTGGGTGATACCCTTGGCAACAAGCCTCCATTCTTTGAGGCTGTCTAAAAGTCATAGTGTTAACATCAACTCAGGTGTGGTTGACTAGAGCTTGTTATGAATTGTACCTTTTTATCTCTCATCACTTAAGAAAGTCCATGGGTTTCACAAAATCTATGCCAAAATGAGGATGAAAACCAAATTATGTTTCTGGTTAAAAATCACAGTATCATAATAGTAACTCTGAGTTACGTAAGCTATACTTGTATTGAACAAAAACTTTTAGTGGAACAGTTACTTTTTGAAAAATCATTATGCTAACTGATAAGAACTGAATCTTTGTCCTTGGAAAATGTATAGTCTATTTCTAGAAGCTAAAACAGACACAAGACAGCTTGTATAAAGTATGAAATAAGTGGTATAGAAAAATCTGTTCTCAGTCTTTTGGACTCTGTGGGAGAGGGAGAGGGTGGGATGATTTGGGAGAATGGCATTGAAACATGTATAATATCATATATGAAACGAGTCGCCAGTCCAGGTTCGATGCACAATACTGGATGCTTGGGGCTGGTGCACTGGGACGACCCAGAGGGAGGGTATGGGGAGGGAGGAGGGAGGAGGGTTCAGGATGGGGAACACATGTATACCTGTGGTGGATTCATTTTGATATATGGCAAAACCAATACAATATTGTAAAGTTAAAAAATAAAAAATACTTAAATGCTGGCAAGAAAAAAAAAAGAAAAATCTGTTCTGAAGAATGAGAGGAACACTGTGGACTGGACTGGAAAGGAAGGATTTTATGAAAAATAGTTTAAAACATTTTAGCAAATCAAACATATTATTTCATATTAGTAAAAGAAGTATACAAAATGTTTAAGCTCATAAAACATTTGTGCCCTTTTTCAGTAAGACACTGTACCAAAAGTTATAAAAAATTGACTGCTGGGAATTCCTTGACGGTCCAGTGGTTAGGGCTCTGCACTTTCACTGACAAGGGTGTGCATTCCATTCTTGATCAGGGAACTAAGATCCCACAACCTGAAAAGTTTGGCTAATAAATAAATAAATAAATAAATGATATAAATAAAAAATCATCTATTATTCAATACTGATTCAAAAGTACAAACCAAGGAGGTAAAATGTAATTTTGTTCTTACAGAATTAAAACAGAAAGCAACTTAAAATAGAAAAGAAATTTAGTTACTATTTCTTTATGGCTAGTTGTAATTGTCTAGTTACTTTTTTAAAAAGTTATGCATTAAAAACACAAAGATTAGAAGATTTTATTTAATTCTGCAGAACAACAGATATTACAGGCAATTGATGAAGGTTGACTTTAAACAGATTTATAATAAAGGGATAACTGGAAAACAGATGGAATGAAGTAAAGTAAAAGACTATAAATTGTTCTAATTTTATTGAAAGAACTCATAAAGGTACATTTTTCTACTCATATTGACAAATCATTTTGCTTGCTAGTTTACAAGCACTCAATTTATAGCATGAAGTAATTAATCTACCATGTTTTCCAATTTATTAAATTTATTTATTAAATTTATTAAATTATTTTGGATTTCTAATACATCTTTGAGAATATCATTACCCTTGAACAAAAGAGAAAGGATACAGTAGTGTAGCCACTAGTAAAAACAGCATGGAAGTTCTTCAAAAAATTAAAAACAAAACTACCATACCATCCAGAAATTCTACTTCTGGGTATTTACCCAAAGAAAACAAAAACAGTAATTTGAAAAGATATTTGCACCCCTATGTTCATTACAACATTACTTATTATAGCTAAGATACAGAAGCAATCTTAGTGTCCATTGATAGATAAATGGCTAAAGATGATGTGGCATGCATATTCACGTGTGTGTGTGTGCTCAGTTACTTCAGTCGTGTCTGACTCTTTGTGACTCCATGGACTGTAGCCCACCAGGCTCCTCTGTCCATAGGATTCTCTAGGCAAGAATACCAGAGTGGGTTGCCATGCCTGCCTTCAGGGGATCTTTCTGACCCAGGGATTGAACTCGTGTCTCTTGCGTTTCAAGTGGATTCTCTACCACTGAGCCACTGGGGAAGCCATATATATGTATGTATATGTATATACATACACATGTATGTACATACATATACATATATAGGTGAATATATTTGGTATGTATATACAATGGAATATTAGCCGCAAAAAAGAGTGACATCTTGCCATTAGTGACAACATGGATGGATCTAGAGAGTATCAAGTTAAGTCTAACAGACAGATACTGTATATCTCAGTTATATGTGAAATCTAGAAAAGAAACGGAGAAGGAAATGGCAACCCACTCCAGTGTTCTTGCCTGGAGAATCCCAGGGATGGGGGAGCCTGGTGGGCTGCTGTCTGTGGGGTTGCACAGAGTCGGACACGACTGAAGCAACTTAGCAGAAGCAGCAGCAGAAAAGAAAACAGATGAATAGACAAACTAAAAAATGAAAACAGACTGATAGATATAGAGAACAGAGGTAGTTGCCAGAGCAGAGGAAGATGGGAGGTTGGACAAAATATGCAAAGGGCATTAAGAAGTACAAATTTCTAGTCATAACATAAGTAAGGCACAGGGATACATTATATAACATAGGAAATATGGTCAAGAGTATTGTAATAATTTTATATGAAGACAGATGATTACTAACCTTATTGACCATTTTGTAATGTATTTAAAAATTGAATTATTATGTTGTATACCCAAAACAAACATAATATTGTACATCAACTAGACTTCCCTGGTGGCTCAGATGGTAAAGAATATGCCTGCAATGCAGGAGACCTGGGTTTGATCCCTGGGTCAGGAAGATCCCCTGGAGAAGGGAATGGCAACCCACTCCACTATTCTTGCCTGGAGAATTCCATGGAAAGGGGAGCCTGGCAGTCTATACTCCATGGGGTTGCAAAGAGTCAGACATGACTGAGCAACTAACACTTACACTTGATACTTCAAAAAAAAAAAAAAAGATACAGTATAATTGCTGTGTGACCTACACATACCAGTACATAAAAATATGTACCTTTTTTTTTTTTGCCATGCCACTCAGCATGTGGGATCTTAGTTCTCTGACCAGGGATTGAACCCGCATCACCTGCGTTGGAAACAAGGAGTCTTAACTACTGGACTGCCAGAGAAGTCCAAAATCACGTACATTTTTAATCATGTTATTTTTCAGTGCTTTTAAAAGTGATTCATAATCTGATCACAAAAAAATCAACATATCTATCTATAAAAGTGGCTATCTTTTTAAGTAAATAAAAGATAACATGTACACTTTTAAGCGGTTGTATATAGCTACTACTCTATTTTTATAAGCTAAAAATTACATGTTGAAGACAGTAACGTCCTTGAAGGCAAAAGCATATGTATGTGTCATGTGTGTTATGTATGTATGTGTCAATGAGAGCTGTTCCCCCTGATAGGCACTTAGCTAACTCCCTCAACTCTTCAGGTGTTTCCTCTGGTCTAATCTCAAGACCCACCCTGACTAGCCTATTTACTAATGAAACCTCTCTCTCTCTCAGTATTTATGCATCTCTCTGTCTCTGGTCTACTTTTTTCCTATATTACAAATCACCTTCAATCACAGTATGTAATTTATTATATTTATATAATACATATTTATTGCCTGCCTTTCCCTGCTAGAATGTAATATCCATATAGTCAGGAATCTTTTTGTGTTTTATTCACTGGCATACTGCAAGAGCCTAGAATAAAGCCTGGAATATAGCAATCAGGCAAAAAAGATCTGCTGAATTAAAGTGAAATGAAATGGACTTTCCTGGTGGTCCAGTGGTTAAGAATCAGCCTGCCAATGCAGGGCACACTGGTTTGATTCCTGACCCAGGAAGATTCTACATGCTGCAGGGCAATTTAGCCCGTGTGCCGCAACTACTGAAGCCCACGAGCTTTAGAGCCCATGCTCTGCAACAAGAGAAGCCATTGCAATGAGAAACCTGCTTGCCACAACTAGAGAAAGCCTATGTGCAGCAAGGAAGATCCAGTACAGCCAAAAATAAATTTAAAAAAATTAATTAATAATGAAATGAGACCAGAAGCAACAGCATCAAAAATAAAAATTAGTTTCTATGAAGATATAACTGTACAAAGCAATATACTACCTTTTGCATTTTTTTGTTTTGGCCCCACTGTGTGGCATGTAGATGGGGAGACAGTGGAAACAGTGTCAAACTTTATTTTTCTGGGCTCCAAAATCACTGCAGATGGTGATTGCAGCCATGAAATTAAAAGACACTTACTCCTTGGAAGGAAAGTTATGACCAACCTAGATAGCATATTCAAAAGCAGAGACATTACTTTGCTGACAAAGGTTCGTCTAGTCAAGGCTATGGTTTTTCCAGTAGTCATGTATGGATATGAGAGTTGGACTATAAAGAAAGCTGAGTACTAAAGAATTGATGCTTTTGAACTGTGGTGTTGGAGAAGACTCTTGAGAGTCCCTTGGACTGCAAGGAGATCCAACCAGTCCATCCTAAAGGAGATCAGTCCCAGGTGTTCATTGGAAGGTCTGATGTTGAAGCTGAAACTCCAATACTTTGACCACCTGATGCGAGGAGCTGACTTATTTGAAAAGACCCTGATGCTGGGTAAGATTGAAGGCAGGAGGAGAAGGGGACGACAGAGGATGATGCAAGGATCTGACTTATTTGAAAAGACCCTGATGCTGGGTAAGATTGAGGGCAGGAGAAGGGGACGACAGAGGATGAGATGGTTGTATGGCATCACCAACTCAATGGACATGAGTTTGGGTGGGCTCCGGGAGTTGGTGTTGGACAGGGAGGCCTGGTGTGCTGCAGCTCATGGGGTTGCAAAGAGTCGGACACGACTGAGCGACTGAATTGAACTCAACTGTGTGGCATGTGGGATCTTATTTCCCTGAGGAAGGATCAAACCCATGCCCCCTGAAGTGGAAGCTGGGAGTCTTAACCACTGGACTGCCAGGGAAATCCCTAATGCTATTCATTGTAAAAAGTTGTGTTTCTTGGATAGGGTTGTTGGTTTATATATATATATATATGTGTGTGTGTGTGTGTCTCTAAGGAATACTGCATGCTTCCCACGTGACACAGTGGTAAAGAATCCATCTGACAACGCAGATGTGAGACTTGGGTTTGATCCCTTTGTTGGAAAGATCCCCTGGACTAGGAAATGGCAACCCACTCCAATATTCCTGCCTGGGAAATCCCATGGACAGAGGAGCCTGGTGGGCTACAGTCCATGGGGTCACAAAGAGTCGGATGTGACTGAACATGCAAGGGATACTAAACTCAATAGCCTGACATCTAAATCATGTCTATCGAGTAAACTTGATGCAACTTCATTTCCTGCAGATATCTTGCTCTGTTACCTCCTTAGTCAACTGACCACCTTATCTAAAAGAGCATGCCATCCCCTCGTCATTCTCTAGCCCTTATCTTGCCTCATTTCCTTCATAATTCTTATAATTGCATAATATTATTTTGAATATTCATTTATTATCTATATTCTCCAGGAAAACAGGGAATTACACACTTTCCTTACTGCTCAATTTCCCTGTGTTTGGATCAGTGCCTGGCACACAGTAAATACTTGTCAGCATTGAATACACTGGGAATTTGCATGCGTTCATATTGTTCTTCATATGAGAATGATCCAATTGTTCGTCTCCAGATTCAAAGTTGCGCAGCAATCATTTGTTTTGTATCATTTGTTAATCATTTGCTCACTAATAAACAAACAACCAAACAGCAATTGTTCTTCATGCTTTAAAGCACAACAAGTAAGATGGTTAAAAGGTTTGAGTAGATATATTCTAGATACTTTTCCACCAAATATCAATGAAATTTAATATTGATCTGGAAGATTAAATCTTAAATCATATTAAAGTTTCAGGTTTACTTTGCCCTTTTCTGGGTGGAACTATAATTTGATAAAATTAGAAGTAAAGACATATCTAAAATTCTGTGGAATTCATTTAAGAACATGAGCAAGGTCAACATGAAAGTGGAAGTAGAAAAAAAAAAAAAAAGAAAGTGGAAGTAGTTCATACTGCTTTGCTTTTAAATTCTGCTTTTCTCTTTTAAATCTGGACTGAGGGGCTATCAGGATTGAATGGCATAGCTGCTCATCGTGATGGGTTGTCGTTGTTGTTTAGTCACTAGTGTGTTAGTGTTAGTCACTCAGTCGTGTCCAACTCTTTGTGACCCCATGGACTATATCAGTTTAGTTCAGTTCAGTTGCTCAGTGGTGTCCGACTCTTTGTGACCCCATGAATCGCAGCATGCCAGGCTTCCCTGTCAATCACCAACTCCCGGTGTCCATTCAAACTCACGTCTATTGAGTCGGTGATACCATCCAACCATCTCATTCTCTGTCGTCCCCTTCTCCTCCTGCCCCCAATCCCTCTCAGCATCAGAGTCTTTTCCAATGAGTCAGCTCTTTGCATGAGGTGGCCAAAGTAATGGAGTTTCAGCTTTAGCATCATTCCTTCCAAAGAAATCCCAGGGCTGATCTCCTTCAGAATGGGCTGGTTGGATCTCCTTGCAATCCAAGGGACTCTCAAGAGTCTTCTCCAACACCACAGTTCAAAAGCATCAATTCTTCAGTGCTCAGCTTTCTTCATAGTCCAACTTTCACATCCATACATGACCACTGGAAAAACCATAGCCTTGACTAGACGGACCTTTGTTGGCAAAGTAATGTCTCTACTTTTCAATATGCTATCTAGGTTGGTCGTAACTTTTCTTCCAAGGAGTAAGCATCTTTTAATTTCATGGCTGCAGTCACCATCTGCAGTGATTTTGGAGCCCCCCAAAATAACTAAATGGACTATATAGCCTGCCAGGTTCCTCTGTCTATAGGACTTTCCAGGCGAGAACACTGGAGTGGGTTGCTATTTCCTTCTCCAGGGGATCTTCCTGACCCAGGGACTGAACTCAGGTCTCCTGCATTGCAGGCAGACTCTTTACCATATTAAGTCGTGTCTAAGTCTTCTGATTTAGCAAATGCAAAAAGGAGTTATAAAAATACTATCCTGTAAAGGTGTTGGGCCCCAGAATCTTCAGCAAAACTTAGATACTTGCAAAGATGTTTTACATTTCAAAACTTTGTAAAGTTCACAAAAGAAATGGATGAATTATGGAAACCATACTTTGAAAAGAACTAGATAGGGAGTTCCCTGGTGGTCTAGTGGTTAGGATTCAGCACTTTCACTGCCATGGCTGCGGTCAATCCCTGGTCAAGGAACTAAGATCCCTCAAGTCATGCTGCTCAATCAAAAAAAAAAAAAGAACTAGATAATTTAAGCATAAAAATGTTTTAAAGTATTTATTTACTAAAATGTTTCAGACTGTTGAGAGACAAGAAACATCCTTATTTTCTTTCAATAACTATCCTCAATAATATAAGGTAGAACTTTCCATTTCCCAGAATGGTGGCTCCTTTAATGGCTGATTTCTAGTCATTTTATTAGAACAGTTACAATCTAAAATTAAAGAATCAGTCTTAAAAAAAAAAAGGAACCACCAACTTGAAAGCTTTGATGTCTACTCAGTTCAAAACTCTTTCAGTCTGCTCCTCCCATCTAGCCATCCCCAGTACAGGTAAAGCTCTAGTGCTTGGAAAGTGAACTCGCTCAGTCGTGTCCGACTCTGCAACCCCATGGACTGTAGCCTACCAAGCTCCTCCCTCCATGGGATTCTCCAGGCAAGAGTACTGGAGTGGGTTGCCATTTCCTACTTGGAGGTGGGAGAAAATCTGGCTCTCAGACAACTCCTTTTCCTCCTGCTTCACTTCCAGGCTTAGTGCTCGTGGCCTGTGGCAGAGGGAATGGAGTGAAAAAAGGGTAAATGCTTCCTTACTTGACTGGTGGGAAACACAGTCTTCATTGACTGATTTCTGAGACCTATGACAGTATCCAAAAAGCTAGATCTTCAGTAAGTCTTCAGGGGTTTACCACTATTTACTTTCCTGATGGTTATCGGGGTTCCAGCTTACCAGATGTTTCATTCCTCTACCTTCAGTGCTTCCTTCTTTTTGTTGTCAGCTCTCATACTGACAAAATGGCTCAAGCCCACTTACCCTCTCCAGTATTCACACCATCCCTGGGGACCCTATTATTCTTGCCACACTAAATGGTGGCCATGCAGGCTATTCCCCTGGTCCTGGCCTGTCTATCATCCTTCAAATTCTCTTTCCTCAGCTTCAGGAGACAAGCAAGTTCTATGGTCAAGCAAACATCCAACAAAGAAAATGTCTCTACTTCTTTTATAAACCCCATCTTCAGAAACGAATCTCTTTGAGCATCCTCCGCCCCAATTACACATTTGAAATAGCTTATCTAAAAACACTGCTTTCTCTTAACAGGTCTCCTCTATATCTCTTACTTTTCTTTTGACCAAGAGTGGACAGGAGTGGCTGTGACAATGGTGACAGGACTGCTTGTGACTCTACTCATTTAATATCATGAGGTTAAAGTTATTTTAACTTACAATGTGATGAATTCATGCATTTCATCTTCAGTTTTGAGGCATAATTAATAGGACAATTATAGGGAAACTCCCATTCAATATGCTATGTGTCTACAAAAATATTCAGCTCTAACTACAGCATTGGTTTTAAATGTTGCCAGTCCTTGCTTAAAGTACTGGTAAAACTTAGTCTAAAGTGGATACAAAAATATCTCGTTTGGTTTGGTTCAAACATCTGTAACAGCCCATTCAAATCCCAAGAAAGTTGATAGGAGAGAATCCTCTGTTTACAGGAACTCAAAATTCAACCTTCCAAGCACAGTATTTCCTTAAATGTACATAGTTCATGGTTTTGTGAGGTATTAACTGATGTCATCAATAAGTAAGGACTAAGGCATTTAGGAACATATATTTGCATATTAAAAATCTCAACAAACACTGCAGTCATAAAACTTCTTTTACTTGGTTTAACTAACTCCTACATCTACTTTACAATGCAATCTTTTCCCACAAAATATTTACCAATATCTCACAGAACTGGTCTGAGGAACCTGGTTTGGATCCCTTCTCCCTCCTCTTTCCCCTTTTTGTAATTTTTGTTTCCATAAGGAACAACAAAGATACACCAAGTTCTTCAGCTTAAAGTATAATAATATATTTGGTATCATTTCATTCAAAAGAGGTTTTCTCTTCCTTCTGCTGCTGTAGTTAAGAGGTTTTTGTTTTTTAAAATAAAGTCTCTTGGCTTTTAGCAGGAAAAACTAGCTTTAGGGATGAGGCTAACAGAAAAGGTCTTTCTTATTATTAGAAGTGTTATATCTTATGATTTATTTTTGCACTACATTATAAAATATCTGCTTGGGGTAGCTTCTGAATTTGTAAGTGATCAATTGACTGTTTTTCTGGGTTCTGCCACTTAACTGTCCTGTGCCCACTTACATATGTTGTTTATGAAAAACATAGTTCGTTCCTAATTATATAGGCTGCGTCATTAAAAGGATAAGAGATGGTTTTAGGATAATATACCTTCAGGACCACCTTCACCAGTCAAAGCTGGAGCAGATGTAGCAACTTTTAAAATCCAGAAGCCAAAAGGAACTAATTTCACTCATATCAAAATACAAGTGTTTTATGAAATACTGTGCTTACCTATATTTTAGGTAGTGTTTTTTAAATACCTGAATTATGACTAAAAGTTCTACTTCATTTAGAATTGAAAACCACATTAAAAAGGTAAAATTATTTGAGAACTGTAATCTTGTAAACAATGTCTTTTTAAAAAATTTATTTATTTATGGCTGTGTTGGGTCTTTGTTCCTGTGCTGACTTTTCTCGAGTTACAAGAGCAGGGACTAGTCTTCATTGCAGTGGAAGGGTTTTTCATTGCTGTGGCTTCTCTTGTGAAGCATGGGCTCCAAAGCACAGGTTCAGTGGTTATGGCCCATGGGCATACTTCATGGCATGTAGGATTTTTCTGGACCAGGAATTGAACCCATGTCTCCTGAACTGGTAGAATTCTTTACCATTGAGCCACCAGGGAGATCGTAAACAATGTTTTTTAAAAGTGATGGTTCTTTTAAAATTCTGTTAATAACCGTGGAAGGAATATAAATCCAATATCACAAGAAATGAAAAAGATTAGCTACTGGTTTATTTTTAAAAACCCGCTATTAAAAAATATTATGAAAACAAAACATTAACTAAGTTGCTACTATGAAATACAATCATTTAAGAATATGTTTCACTTTCTCATTTTACCTGAGTTTTATTTCTTAACAGAAAGTATTTATCAGCCAGCTAGCACATTTATGTTTGTTGTTTTTTGAAGTGGCCTTAAAAAAATTTTTTTTAATTGAAGTATAGTATTTGATTGACAATGTTGTGGCAACCTCTGCTGTACAGCAAAGTGACGCAGTTATGCAAATACCTGGTGGGCCAAAAAGTTCCTCAATTTTTTAAGCAAACATAAAAGACAAACTTTTCATTTTCACTAACTTTATTGAACAATGTATTAACTGTTTTGTTCCACTACCTTCCGCCATTTTTCAGGCAACTTCATAATTTCATCATCCCATAACTTTGCTTTTTAAGCAAAGAATGGTGCTTCTTATCCAGGGAATTGAAAATTTTTTTCCATTAAGAGAATTTGGTAAAGATTGAAATAAATGGAAATCCAAAGGTGCAATGTCTGGTGAACACAGCAGATGAATCAAAACTTTCCAATCAAGCTGTAATAGTTTTTGCCTGGTCATCAAAGAAACATGTGGTCTTGTGTTATCCTGATGGAAGATTATGTTTTTTCTCTTGACTAATTCTGGAATTTTCAGGTGCTACTTTCAGTTGGTTGAATTGGGAACTGTTTGGTTTTCCAGAAGGAGCTCATAATAGAGGACTTCCTTCCAATCCCACCATATACACATCACCCTCTTTGTGTGAAGACCAGCCCTTGGTGTGGTTGGCAGTGGTTCATTACACTTGCCCCATTACTGTGCAATATCCACTTTTCATCATTCACTTCAATTTGTTTTAAAAACAGAATGTCATCATTATGTTTCAGTAGAGAATCACATGCAGAAATAGTCGTTTTTGTTTTTTTTTCCACTTAATTTATGTGGAACCTAAACATCAAAGCAATTAACATAAGCAGGCTAGTGTAAATGATTTTCAGCACCCTATTTGGATATTTTGAGGATGTCAGCTCAAAATATCTACCTTGTGGTATGTTTACTGTTTTCAATTAATGTCTTGATTTGATTGTGCTATCAACTTCAACTGGTCTACCTGACTATACAGCAGCATCCTCCAACAAGAAATCTCCAGCACAAAACTTTGCAAACCACTTCTAAGACATTTGATCAGTCACAGCATCTTCTCCAAACACTGTACAAATCTTTTTCCACTTCAGCTGTGTTTTTATCTTTCTTGAAATAATAAAGCATAATATGAAGAAAGTTTTTCTTCCATCTTTCGTATTAGAATGGCTACACAACATCAAAATTTTGATTAAGTTTTTTACAAAAATGCATGCTGCTATGACAGCTATCACAATAAGAATTGTTTCAAATGAAGGACAACTAAGCACTACTACAGCTCTCTTATGGAAAAAACTGAATGAACCTTTTGGCCAACCTAATAGATACATTCTAAAAAATATTTTTTTTTATGGCTTATCTCAGGAGATTGGATACCGTTTCCTGTGCCATACAGTAGGACCCTGCTATTTATCCATTCTGAATGACATAGTTTGCATTTACCAAATCCAAACTCCCAGTCCATTCCTCTCTTCCCCTACTTCCCCTCAGCAACCATGAGTCTACTCACAGATGTTTTGTAGGTAGGTTCATTTCTGACATATTTTATTTGGCTGCACTGTGAGGCATGTGGTATTTTACTTCCCTGGCCAGTGACTGACTGCAGCAGAAGTGTGGATTCTTAATCACTGCTAGTGAAGTCTTGTGACATATTTTAATTCCACAGAGAAGTGATATCATAAGGTATTTGTCTTTCTCTTTCTGACTTACTTTACTTAGTATGAGCATCTATAGTTACATCCATGTTGCTGCAAATGTGAGTGTCTGTTTTCACAGTCTTTTCTTTCATTTTTCCTTTCAGATGTTATATTAATAATTATGCTTCTCTCTTTGACATCCTTAGGTTACTTTTGAATGTTTGGTTAATTCCATATATTATGCTAAGCATTTAGACAGATCATCTCTTAAAATTAAATTCTAATTCTGAAAAGGCATATTTCTACACACAATTTTTAGGTAACAAAACTGAGGCTTAGTGAGGTTAGCACCTTGCCCAAGGCCACTTGGCTTGTCTATGTCTTAGCTGGGTATAATTCCAGTTCTGAGCTATTCTAAAACCCTAAGCTCTTAACGTTTGCTTTTCAAATCCTTGGCAATTCACTAACATGTTCTTAAATATCTTTGATTTCTCATCAAAAATGCTTGGTTTTGAAATTTCATTTGAAAAATGATTTAAAAATTAATAACTATACTTTGGATCACAGGGAAGATTAATTTATAAAATACTTTTGCCTGATTTGAATGCCATATTTTCATTTGTGTTTATAAGTTGGAGCCAATTTATAAAACTTAAAATGCCCTGAGCTATACAGTAAGAAGCAGAAACGAACAAATGAATGGTGCATACATGCCAGGAAAAGGTCAAAGCTGTGACTGCTTGCTTCTGGAACAAAGCCTTAAAAACTGGCTGGGAAAACTGAGTTACCATGTAGCAATATAAGTATACCCCCAAACCAAATATGTGCTGTATAAATTTCCAATGATTTTAGGCTCAACAAAACAATACTGTTACATTAAAATCAATGTAATTAAAATATTTTAGCTTAATTTCCATTTTTTCCAAATTAATAGTTAAAAACAGCTATCAGCACAGTTTAGCTATTTCAAATCCTGATGCTGTGAAAGTGCTGCACTCAGTATGCTAGCAAATTTGGAAAGCTCAGCAGTGGCCACAGGACTGGAAAAGGTCAGTTTTCATTCCAATCCCAAAGAAAGGCAATGCCAAAGAATGCTCAAACTACCACACAATTGCACTCATCTCACATGCTAGTAAAGTAATGCTCAAAGTTCTCCAAGCCAGGCTTCAGCAGTACGTAAACCGTGAACTTCCAGATGTTCAAGCTGGTTTTAGAAAGGCAGAGGAACCAGAGATCAAATTGCCAGAGGAACCAGAGATCATCGAAAAAGCAAGAGAGTTCCAGAAAAACATCTATTTCTGCTTTATTGACCATGCCAAAGCCTTTGACTGTGCAAATCGCAAGAAACTGTGGAAAATTCTTCAAGAGATGGGAGTACCAGACCACCTGACCTGCCTCTTGAGAAACCTGTATGTAGGTCAGGAAGCAATAGTTAGAACAAGACATGGAACAACAGACTGGTTCCAAATAGGAAAAGGAACACGTCAAGGCTGTATATTGTCACACTGCTTATTTAACTATATGCAGAATACATCATGAGAAATGCTGGGCTGGAAGAAGCATAAGCTGGAATCAAGACTGCCGGGAGAAATATCCAAAAACTCAGATATGAAGATGACACTACCCTTATGGCAGAAAGTGAAGAGGAACTAAAAAGCCTCTTGATGAAAGTGAAAGAGGAGAGTGAAAAAGTTGGCTTAAAGCTCAACATTCAGAAAACGAAGATCATGGCATCTGGTCCCATTACTTCATAGGAAATAGACGGGGCAACAGTGGAAAGTGTCAGATTTTATTTTTGGGGGCTCCAAAATCACTGCAGATGGTGACTGCAGCCATGAAATTAAAAGATGCTTACTCCTTGGAAGGAAAGTTATGACCAACCTAGATAGCATATTCAAAAGCAGAGTCTGTCAACAAAGGTCGGTCTAGTCAAGGCTATGGTTTTTCCAGTGGTCATGTATGGATTTGAGAGTTGGACTATAAAGAAAGCTGAGCGCTGAAGAATTGATGCTTTTGAACTGTGGTGTTGGAGAAGATTCTTGAGAGTCCCTCGGACTACAAGGAGATCCAACCAGTCCATCCTAAAGGAGATCAGCCCTGGGTGTTCATTGGTGGGACTGATGTTGAAGCTGAAACTCCAATACTTTGGCCACCTGGTGTGAAGAGCTGACTCATTTGAAAAGACCCTGATGCTGGGAAAGATTGAGGGCAGGAGGAGAAGGGGACGACAGAGGATAAGATGGTTTGATGGCATCACTGACTCAATGGACATGGGTTTGAGTGGACACTGAGAGTTGGTGATGGACAGGGAGGCCTGTTGTGAATGGTTCATCGGGTCGCAAAGAGTCGGACATGATTGAGCAACTGATCAGCACAGGCCTAAATCAAGCTTTCTACTGTATAATAAAAATATTTCTCACATTGTGCTTAATCACTCAGTCATGTCTGACTTTTGCAACCCCATAGACTGTAGCCTGCCAGGCTCCTCTGTCCACTGGATTCTCCAGGCAAGAATACTGGGGTGGGTTGCCATTTCCTTCTCCAAATTTAACTCGTTGGGTATACACAACTCTTACAAGGTGTTTCTATATATTTAAGTTGAGAAAGTATAATACAATCTGTGTAGCTGATGCAAATGGAAATTCAATAAATGTTAGTTGAATCAGAATTTTCACAATCTACTTAGCTTCTCCACCTTTATTTGTTTGAATGACTCAGCCAAAACTATCTCAGCATTACTCTCTTCCTCACAGTAATGGCACTGAACTCACAGTGAGTTTTAGTGGTTCTTAGACTTCTTTCATTAGGACCCCTTAGAGAATTTTATGATACCCATAAGCCCCCACTCTAGAAAAAGATATATAAAAATATTATATACAATATTAAAATTACCTTAACATCAAAAAAGAGACAGGCTCTAAAGTTAGAAACAATCTGTGTAATCTAAGGCCTCTCTTTTAAAGCTTCTTAAAGCCCCCATTTCCCATCTGTAAAGCACTAGCTATCTCAGTTTATGCAGATTGAGTCAAATTATGTAATTATGGTGCTTGCAATTTATGCCAAGTTGTAGCTGTAATAATTCTCAGGCCAATACTGACCTTCTATTTTATCTCTAATTAGTTTTTTCTTTGAGGTTTCTTGTGCTGATTGGTTTGTCACAGCCACTATATGGTTTCCAAGGATCTCATATTCTTCTCATTGGTTGCTTGGCTTTTATTTTCAGGCCACCTATTTTTTACATGATAATGACCCATGAGGGCTTCCCCAGTGGCTCAGTGGTAAAGAATCTCCTGAAATGCAGCAGATGCAAGAGATGTGGGTTCACTCACTGGGTTGGGAAGATCCCCTAAAGGAAGGCACAACAACCCACTCCAGTACTCTTGCCTGGAGAATCCCATAGACAGAGGAGCCTGGCAGGCTACAGTCCAGTGGGTCACAAAGAGTCAGAAATAACTGAAGCGGTGAGCATGCATGCACGACCCATAAAAACACGTGAGAGTAATAACATCTTTAATGTTCAGCTGAGAATATTAAGTGGCTTTAATATTGCTGCTATCAATTCCAAAGGTGATGAATAATAAAAAAGAAAGAAATTCAATATAAGAGCAGGATACCTGAAAGATAACACTGGCTTTGCAGTTTACACTGGGTGTCTCCCACATACATGTGGCATACAAGAATATGGGAGAAATTACACTATTATACCTACATCATGTACTTTCTTGAGAACTAAATGACAATAAAACACAATGTGGGGTACAAAATTGAGATTCAGTCACATTTGAATAATGAATGATAAGTGAATACCAAGTCAGAACAGATATCCTATTAAGATGAAGCATTTGTTCTATTATTTTCAAAACTGGTTATATTAAAAACATACTTTTATGCTCGTATCTGGAAAACAACTCATAAAGGATATAGAAAATTTACAGAAGTCAGAAAAAATGCCATGAAAATAATGCAAAGCTTTAGAAAATCACAATTATAGAAATCCTTTATATGACAAACTCTAAGCATCTGTCCAAATTTTATTTTATTTGCATTGTCATTATAGTATTCTCCAGCATTGAAAATTTCATGAAATGTACAGGTGACAGGATGAAGATGAAAATATTTTGGTTATGTGGTTGATAAGAGTTACTGTTTTCATCATTATGAGATTAAACAAAAGAAGTTTAATAAACATTCTCAAGCATTAAAAAATGCTTATATAAGTAAACAGTAACCCTAATCTGTGTGGAAGTTCATAGAAAGTGATCTTAATAATATGTACAATAAAACATGTCCCCCTCCCCAGAAAGATAGCAGTCTTATGATAAATTTATCATAATGACTCTCATTTTAGAATGGTGAATGCTTCATTTAATGTACAGTATGCTGGGTTTTTTTCAAATTTTGTTTTAGATTTTATGCATTTATGATTCTATGTAGCTTCTGCCGCTGCTGCTAAGTAGCCCCAGTCGTGTCCGACTCTGTGCGACCCCATAGATGTAAAGCTGAACCTGTGATCCAGAATTTGTCAGACTGGGAAGGCAAGCTAATGGCTTTATTCCTTTCATATTTTAAAGATTTCAGAGTTCAACACTAGTAATGTAATGGGCATATTGAGTGCAACACTTTCACAGCATCATCTTTCAGGATTTGAAATAGCTCAACCCAAATTCCATCACCTCCACTAGCTTTATTCGTAGTGATGCTTTCTAAGGCCCACTTGACTTTACATTCCAGGATGTCTGGCTCTAGGTGAGTGATCACACCATCATGATTATCTTGGTTGTGAAGATCTTTTCTGTACAGTTCTTCTGTGTATTCTTGCCACCTCTTCTTAATATCTTCTGCTTCTGTTAGGTTCATATCATTTCTGTCCTTTATTGAGTCCATCTTTGCATGAAGTGTTCCCTTGGTATCTCTAATTTTCTTGAAGAGATCTCTAGTCTTTCCCATTCTGTTGTTTTCATTTCTTTGCATCGATCACTGAAGAAGGCTTTCTTATCTCTCCCTGCTATTCTTTGGAACTCTGCATTCAGATGCTTATTTTTCCTTTTCTCCTTTGCTTTTCACTTTTCTTCTTTTCACAGCTATTTGTAAGGCCTCCTCGGACAGCCATTTTGCTTCTTTGCATTTCTTTTTCTTGGAGATGATCCCTGTCTCCTGTACAATGTCATGCACCTCCACCCATAGTTCATCAGGCACTCTATGTACCAAATCTAGTCCCTTAAATATATTTCTCACTTCCACTGTATAATCATAAGGGATTTGATTTAGGTCATAACTGAATGGTCTAGTGGCTTTCCCCACTTTCTTCAGTTTAAGTCTGAATTTGGCAATAAGAAGTTCATGATGTGAGCCACAGTCAGCTCCCGGTCTTGTTTTTGCTGACTATATAGAGCTTCTCCATCTCTGGCTGCAAAGAATAAAGAAATGCAATGCCAAAGAATGCTCAAACTACCACACAATTGCATTCATCTCACACGCTAGTAATGCTCAAAATTCTCCAAGCCAGGCTTCAGCAGTATGTGAACCATGAACTTCCAGACGTTCGAGCTGGTTTTAGAAAAGGCAGAAGAACCAGAGATCAAATTGCCAACATCCGTTGGATCATCAAAAAAGCAAGAAAGCTCCAGAAAAACATCTATTTCTGCTTTATTGACTATGCCAAAGCCTTTGACTGTGTGGATCACAAGGAACGGTGGAAAATTCTTCAAGAGATGGGAATACCAGATCACCTGACCTGCTTCTTGAGAAACCCCTATGCAGATCAGGAAGCAACAGTTAGAACTGGACATGGAACAACAGACTGGTTCCAAATAGGAAAAGGAACACGTCAAGGCTGTATATTGTCACCCTGCTTATTTAACTTCTATGCAGAGTACATCAGGAGAAACGCTGGGCTGGAAGAAGCACAAGCTGGAATCAAGATTGCCAGGAGAAATATCAATAACCTCAGATATGCAGATGACACTACCCTTATGGCAGAAAGTGAAGAGGAACTCAAAAGCCTCTTGATGAAAGTGAAAGAGGAGAGTGAAAAAGTTGGCTTAAAGCTCAACATTCAGAAAACGATGATCATGGCATCTGGTTGCATTACTTCATGGGAAATAGATGGGGAAACAGTGTCAGACTTTAGTTTTGGGGGCTCTAAAATCACTGCAGATGGTGATTGCAGCCACGAAATTAAAGACGCTTACTCCTTGGAAGCAAAGTTATGATCAACCTAGATAGCATATTGAAAAGCAGAGACACTACTTTGCCAACAAAGGTCCATCTAGTCAAGGCTATGGTTTTTCCAGTGGGCATGTATGGATGTGAGAGTTGGACTGTGAAGAAAGCTGAGCGCTGAAGAATTGATGCTTTTGAACTGTGGTGTTGGAGAAGACTCTTGAGAGTCCCTTGAACTGCAAGGAGATCCAACCAGTCCATTCTAAAGGAGATCAGTCCTTTGGGTGTTGTTTGGAAGGACTGATGCTGAAGCTGAAACTCCAATACTTTGGCCACCACATGCAAAGACTTGACTCATTGGAAAAGACCCTGATGCTGGGAGGGATTGGGGGCAGGAGAAGGGGATGACAGAGGACGAGACGGCTGGATGGCATCACCGACTGGATGGACGTTGAGTTTGAGTGAACTCCGGGAGTTCGCAATGGAGAAGGAGGCCTGGCATGCTACGATTCATGGGGTCGCAGAATTGGACACAACTGAGCGACTGAACTGAACTGAATGTAATGGGTTTCTTTTATTAAATCTTGGTAACCTAATGCCATTTTGGTATATGTATTACTGAAATATTTGTCACTCTTACTGCACAGACTTGGGGTAACTCTTCTGTTTAAATGAAACTGGTATTGTTTTCAGACATTATTACCAACGCAGTCTTTGTGAACTAAATTAACTATTCATGTTTAACCAGATAATTGACAGAGGGTTCCTTTTTGAAACCAATGCTCCCTCTTCAAAAGCTACTGTTTCTAATATTCATTGAACAAATGTGTAATAGTTTATGCCAGACTTACATGTTATCAAGCAGTGTAAAGTAATGAGAGGTAATGTTAGAAACATTAAAATTTATATTTAACCTTTTCAGGGTTGAACTATATTTCAAGGGTCAACTGTATTTTGTTGACTCTCTTGCAAGTGTGGGGAAACATCCTGCAAAAGAATCAGCTTTTACTTTAGGACTGATTTGAGTAGGTAAAAACTTACATCTCATTAGTTTTGGGAAGATTCACAGATAAGATCTTAGCTTGGTAAGATAACAGCAGTGATAAAAGTAGATAAAATGAAAACAAATACTATAAAGGGTTCTATTTAATTTTTTTTAGTGCTAAAACATGGGAATGGATTGATTATTGGTGACTTGTTGAAAACCATCCATATCAACTCTTCTGCCTGGCATTTAAAATACTCCCCAATTTACATAAATTCCACTACCCCTCTGTTTATCTTAGGTCAGTTCTTGCCTCTGGTCCATGCTCATTTCAACATCTGAGTTGGCCTGAATTGTGTCCCCACCCCCAAATTTATGAGGTACTTATTCCTGCTTTGAGCGCCACCTCCCTTTTTGGAGTTGGGGAGGCAAGAATACTGGGAGTAAGCGTCTTTTAATTTCATGGCTGCAGTCACCATCTGCAGTGATTTTGGAGTCCAAAAAGATAAAGTCTGACACTGTTTCCACTGTTTCCCCATCTACTTCCCATGAAGTGATGGGACCAAATGCCATGATCTTAAGTTTTCTGAATGTTGAGCTTTAAGCCAACTTTTTCACTCTCCTCTTTCATCAAGAGGCCTTTTAGTTCCTCTTCACTTTCTGCCATAAGGGTGGTGTCATCTGCATATCTGAGGTTACTGATATTTCTCCTGGCACTCTTGATTCCAGCTTGTACTTCTTCCAGCCCACTGTTTCTCCTGATGTACTCTGCATATAAGTTAAATAAGCAGGGTGACAATATACAGCCTTGATGTACTCCTTTCCTGATTTGCAACCAGTCTGTTGTTACATGTCCAGTTCTAACTGTTGCTTCCTGACATGCATACAGGTTTCTCAAGAGGCAGGTCAGGTGATCTGGTATTCCCATCTCTTGAAGAATTTTCCACAATTGATTGTACAGTCAAAGGCTTTGGCACAGTCAATAAAGCAGAAATAGATGTTTTTCTGGAACTCTCTTCCTTTTTCCATAATCCAGTGGATGTTGGCAATTTGATCTCTGGTTCCTCTGCCTTTTCTAAAACCAATTTAAACATCTGGAAGTTCACGGTTCACGTACTGCTGAAGCCTGGCTTGGAGAATTTTGAGCATTACTTTACTAGTGTGTGAGATGAGTGCAACTGTGTGGTAGTTTGAGCATTCTTTGGCATTGCCTTTCTTTGGGATTGGAATGAAAACTGACCTTTTCCAGTCCTGTGGCCACTGCTGAGTTTTCCAAATGTGCTGGCCTATTGAGTGCAGCACTTTCACAGCATCATCTTTCAGGATTTGAAATAGCTCAACTGGAATTCCATCACCTCTGCTACCTTTGTTCGTAGTGATGCTTTTTCTAAGGCCCACTTGACTTCACATTCCAGTATGTCTGGCTCTAGGTGAGTGATCACACCATTGTGATTATTTTGGTTGTGAAGATCTTTTTTGTACAGTTCTTCTGTGTATTCTTGCCACCTCTTCTTAATATCTTCTGCTTCTGTTAGGTCCATACCATTTCTGTCCTTTATCAAGCCCATCTTTGCATGAAATGTTCCCTTGGTATCTCTCTAATTTTCTTGAAGAGATCTCTAGTCTTTCCCATTCTGTTGTTTTACTTTATTTCTGAGCTTAATTCAACTAATATCCTAATAAACTGCAATAATGAATATTCTTGCAATCCAATTATTACACATATCCTTATTTTCTATGATACATTTCTAGAAGAGGAACTGCAGGATCAAATGAATACTTTCAAGGCTTTTGATACATACTGCCAAACTGCATACTAGACCTTCAAGGCTTTTGATACATATTACCAAACTGCACACTAGAGATATGCCAATTTACACTCTCAGCAGTGTAACAAGTCCTGTTTCTCTGATCCCTTGCCAGTATTATCAAGACACAATCACCTGTTAAAATAATACCTGAAGACCAAATTAATGTTTAACATGTCAGGTCACTCTTAAGTTGGACTTACAGTTAAACTTTTATAATATTACGATTCAAAGCTTAAGATTCTTTCATATATTTTAGATGAAGAATCTAAGGTCCAGTAAGTTACAGAGTAAATCAGACCACTATGTAGTGGGAGCTTCTGCCCCAGATTATTATTTTGCAGTGCTTTTTGATTTGCCAGTTTGGTTCACCACCTAAGCTTTTTCTGTAATAACCTTATTAGTGTTAGTCACTCAGTTGTGTCCGACTCTTTGCAACCCCATGGACTATAGAGCCTGCCAGGTTCCTCTGTCCATAGGATTTTCCAGGCAAGAATGCTGGAGTGGGTTGCCATTTCCTTATCCAGGGGATCTTCCCGACCCAGGGATTGAACTCAGGTCTCCCGCATTGCAGGCACACTATTTACCATCTGAGCCACCAGGGATGCCCAACCTTATTATGTATACCAGAAAAAAGGCATATATCTTTATTATTAAGGGCCTATACCATTAATTTAGACTATTTCTCCTAGCTGCTTCCTATCTTGGATTTTATACATTACCTGTGAAGGAAAATTTATGACATCTATTTTTTAAAAATCTACCTAATCTTGGATAGGGACCTATTTCATTCATTCAATGACTTTTATTCACTGTTTCATTCATTCAACAGTACTTATGTAATGCATACTGTTTAGAGAATAAAGCAGTGAACAATACAGAAATAGCCTCTGCTCCCACAGAACTTACATTTTTAACAGGGTGAAAGGAAACAGATAAGCAGTAATAAAGAAGATAATGATACAATTACAAATGCTGTTATGAAAACAGAGGGCAATGTGTGAGAAAAATGGGAAAAGGAGCTACTTTAGATACGAGGCCAGGGAATGCTGGTCAGAAATGAAACCTGAATTAAAAGCTGATGAGTTAGCCATACAGACATAGAGAAAACACACCTCAGGCAGAAAAAAATTGGAAGTGCACAGGTTTTGAGATAGAGTATCAGTTCAACTGAGAATAAGATGCCCTAAACAGTGGCTTCTGAACTGCGGTGTTGGAGAAGACTCTTGAGAGTCCCTTGGACTGCAAGGAGATCCAACCAGTGCATCCTAAAGGAAATGAGTCCTGAATATTCATTGGAAGGACTGATGCTGAAGCTGAAATTCCAATACTTTGGCCACCTGATGTGAAGAACTAACTCTTTAGAAAAGACCCTGATGCTGGGAAATATTGGAGACAGAAAGGGACCACAGAAAATGAGATTGTTGGACGGCCTCACTGACTCGATGGATATGAGTTTGAGCAAGCTTGGAGAATTGGTGATGGACAGGGAAGCCTGGAGTGCTACAGTCCATGGGGTCGCAAAGAGTTGGACACGACTGAGTGACTGAACTGAAATAGTGGCTCTAGCAAGATAAAAGTTTACATTTTCCTCACATCAGTACCTGTACATAAGGAGGACTGATACACTACTCTACAAAGATCTCAAGGACCCACATTTTCACCCAGCTGAGGTCCTGCCACCCCTCCAGGAAAAGGGAGCTTGCGTATGTCAAATGGCTGTCACATCTATATTCCAGGATGCAAGATGTAAAAAGAAAGGAAAGCACTGAAGGTGTGCAGCAGCTATCTTTTAAGAACGGTTTTGGAAGGGAGTCACATACACCTGCTTATACTCTATCGGCCAGAACTACCACACAGCTACACGAGGCTAGAAAATAGTCTTTATTCTGGACGCCCATACGTCCATGTCTATTACTATAGAAAAAAAAAAAAAAGAAATTTTAGGGGCCAACAGTCTTTGTCTGCTACAGACTGGAAAAAGCTTGGTAGGGGACAGAAACAGAAAGGAGGCAATGAGAAGGGTGAGGATAAGATGAGTTTGGAGAATTAGTCAGATTATGTAATTTTAAAGGCCATGGTAAGGAAATTGGACTTTATTCTATTTCAGGGAAATCACTGGAGGCTTTTAAACAAGTGAGTAACATAATCAAATCAAGTTTTTTAAAATGGTCACTCTGGCTGGTTTCTAGAGAATGGTTTAAAAGTACAAGGAAAAATGGAATCAGAAATAGTTGGATTTTGCTGTCTAAGTGATGATGGTGGCTTGGACAGGGTGGTAGCATCAGATGTGATGTGGTTGAAGGCCCAATAAATACAAGGAAGAGCTGATGATACTGACTGATAAATAGAGTGAGAGGAATCAAAGATTCCTACTATTTCGCCTGAGCAAGTGACTGAACTGTTGGGAGTATTGTTTGTGGAAATCGGTTAAGACTACAGGAAAAGTTTGGATTCAAATGTTTTGTTTCAGCACATGTTAATTTTGAGATACACGTCTTTTTTCTTTATTTTTTTGCCATGGTAAGACTTTCAGTAATGTCTATACCTTTTAAACAATGGGAGGTCTCCCTTTTCTAAAACTATTAATGTGAAAGTGAAAAAGTTGCTCAGTTGTGTCCGACTCTTTGCGACCCCATGGACTATACAATCCATGGAATTCTCCAGGCCAGAAGACTGAAGTGGGTAGCCTTTCCCTTCTCCAGGGGATCTCCCAAACCCAGGGATTGAACCCAGGTCTCCCACATTGCAGGCATATTCTTTATCAGCTGAGCCACAAGGTAAGCCCAAGAATACTGGAGTGGGTAGCCTATTCCTTCTCCAGCGGATCTTCCCAATCCAGGAATCAAACCAGGGTCTCCTACATTGCAGGCAGATTCTTTACCAACTGAGCTATGAGGGACAACTATTAATGGTCATGTATAAAGTCATTCTTCCCTTGGGTTTCCCAGATGGCACGAGGGGTTAAAAAACCTACTTGCCAATGCAGGAGGCAAGACAGGATACATGGATTCAGTTCTTGGGTGACATAGATTTAGTTCCTGGGTATCATAGATTCAGTTCCTGGGTCGGAAGATCTCCTAGAGGAGGGCATGGCAGCCCCTCCAGTATTCTTGCCTGGAGAATCCAATGGACAAAGACGACTCACAGGCTACAGTCTATGGGATCAAAGAGTTGGACACGACTGAAGCAACTTAGCATGCATACATGCATTCTTCCCTAAGGAATTTTCTTCTCAATCCAAATTGGCAATTTTTCTATAAGATGCACCTTACATTTCAAAAACACACAAAACACACACTCAGTATGGGCTAGTTTTCAAGTAAGACAGTCTATCAGAGTGAATAGCTTAAAAAAAAACACCACCTCACAACCTATCAAATGGGCAGAATTTATCAACGTTAGCAATAAAGACAAACTTTTGGAAGCAAGAGGACAATGTTAAAAATGTACCACTTAGAGTGCTTATTAGAAAGCCATAAATACAAGCCCTTGGCAAATGTTGGCTTGTTTAATATCTAGAACTGACCCCTAAGGTAGGTATTACATAAATTTTACATCTTTACCAATATAAACGATTGGACGGCACTAATAGAACAATTTTAAACTTGTTCTTCAGCAAGGATTAAAGCAGATTTATCATCAACAAATATGTTCTCAAGCAAACAATAGTATCAAGGTATTCTCCCCTAACACTGCTACCATACACATTTAAGATGGAAATGTCTGCTGTTCTATCTTTCCCAGTAAAATATCCAAGGTAATAAAACCCTCAAATTAGACCTGTCTCCTTTTGTAAGTGATTTCTTCAATTTCACCCAAAGTTTATACAATTTAAAACTTGTGCTTTGAGTAAACATGAGATGATACAAATAAGCGTCATTTTTTGGCTTTAACAAAGTCCTATGCATGTGTGTATGTGCACACGCATGCTCTTTACTGGGCTTCCCTGGTGGCTCAGTGGTAAAGAATCAGCCTGCCCATTTAGGAGATGTGGATTTGATCCCTGAGTCAGGAAGATCCCCTGGAGAAGGAAATGGGAACCCACTCCAGTATTCCTGCCTGGGAAATCCCATGGACAGAGAAGCCTGACAGGCTACAGTCCCTGGGATCACAAAAGAATCAGATACGACTTAGCAACTAAACAACATTTGGTATATAAATCAAACTGATACTTGATGTTACCATACACATATCCTACAACTTTTCTCATTTTATCTTACAATTCCAAATATCAGTTAGACTTTCAATTTATTAATAGCTAAATTAAAAAGCTCAGTAATACACAGATATACGTATTAATGTGTATCACATATACTTAAAGGTATTTAATCTTTTAACACACCATCTTACACAGTTGAAGAGAAAGATGAAGAGGCAGGAAGGAACTGTTGGGGGAAAGGGAGGAAAAAGGGAGGGAAGGACATAAGAAGATTTGCTCCTTCTTGAATTTTCCTAAAGTAAAAAAGAACACAATGAAGCAGAATGTTTAATAAAACTAACAACCAGGCAAAACATTTTCTACTGGCTACATCAGCATCATCTAAGAGTTTAAATAAATTCACACAGCATCTACTAATTCATCGAAATACTTGGTATCTTATGAACACAGAAGTCATCTATAATTTCACAGTACTCTTAATTTTCCTTCTATTTTTGACTGACAGATGTCCCTTTCCCTTCAGTTATAAATTTTAAATTGGATTACAGCCAGTTTTTGGAAGGATGATTTTATAAAAGAAACAAGGGAAGTAGAAACTTTATTTACCCCAAATGAAGTGTACTTTACATTAGTAAATTCTATTACTCAACTAGAAAGGAAGTAACAATTTTCACTTTATGCAACCATACGATTACTAATACACATGCAAATGCTCTTTTTCAGGTTCAAAAATATCAGGCAAAAGGGAAAAGTTGAGCAATATACAAACGAATAGAGAGAGAGTTATTATTTCAAAGAAAATAAAACTAATTTTACTTTGAGTAACAATTATTTTTCTGGGAGGCAGAGACTCTGCTCAAGTTTCCAAAAAAGCCACCGTAATTTCAGATGGTCTTGCTGATAGCCCAGGCAGTCACTCCAGCTTACGTGGGCATTGGGGAGTGAGAGTGAGAAAATGCTATAAATCTGATTCAGGAAAGCTCACCCAACAGAGTTTCAAAAACCTGCCCCCTCCCCCAATATGCTCCCTCCCAACAAGCTAAAAAAAACAAAAACAGGAAGCGTGATGAGTTAAAATACCAACGGTTTCGGCTGACGATCACTCACTTCTCAAAAAGCGATGGTGACGTGCTGCTGGTCCCTGGAAGTGCGTGCACAAGCACCGGAGGTTTTGGGGTCTGAAGGAAGAAAACTGGACAGCGATCAGATGCGTTTCAGGGAGCAGAGGGAGGGAAGGCCGGTACGAGGCAGACGACGGGGGTGGGGGAGGGGCGAACGAAGGGCTGAACACAAACACAAACACGTTCCGAGTCCCCGGGAAGGGCGGACCGACGCCACCTCACCATTCCCCGCCCCTGGACCCCGCGATCCTCCCCGGACCTAGGGCCCGTGGCCCGCGCGAAGCAACCCAGGGGAGCCTGTGGCAGCAGAGCTCCTACTCGCTGTAACGGCTGCAGAGTAGCTACGAGCCTCCCGGTGAGTCGGTGAGAGAGAAGGTGGGGGCCGCGAGGAGGAAAGCGAGGGGGTGAAGGGCCCCTCCGAGTCCCCTCTCCAACGCGTGAGAAGCAGACTACCCACCCGCCAACTCTGTCCGGTCCGCAATCGCCGCTCCCCTCTTCCGCCGCCGCCGCCTGGAGGGAAGTCGGAACGGCGGGGGTCACGGCGGAGGTCAGAGGGTAAAGGTCTTGCTCCCAGCAGCCTCCGCGGTGGATACGTCGCCATCTTGGATCCGCGGGACAAGAAAATTCATGCGGTGAGTTTTTGGCAAAATTTCGGAAGTCTGGCAGCGGGGCGCGCGGCGGGAGCGGCGGATTCGGGGCCCTCGCAAGGCTGGGGAATGCCTCGGGGCCGGGCCGGTCGCGCCCGGGGTCCGCGGGCAGCGTCCCGGCCCGCCGCTTCCCGTTGCTTTTGTCTCGGCTCCAATCGAGAGAGGGAGAGCGGAGCGGGCGGGGAAGGGGGGGTGGTGGCGGTGGAGGGAGGGAGGGGGTGTGTATGGGGAGGGTGGTGGACGGGACGTAAAGCGTCGCTGTAGTCGGGTAGCTGCAGCGGCAGTTCTGGATCCTAGGCCCGGTCCCTTCGGCTGGCGCTGGGGCTTCCCCCAGACTCCTCTCCCCCGGGCTCCCGCCAGCACGGAGAAGCCTCCGTCGCGCTGCTTCTTGGGGAAGAAGAGAAGGCGACAGCGGCGGTGGCCAAGGACCCCGGGCCCGCTTTAGACGGCGCTGCCGCCTTCCCAGCAGTTGCCCCGGTCTTTGGCATTTCACATTCTCTCAATACACGTACATCATCTGCAACTTGTCTGTGTTTCTGTGTATGTATATGTGAAAGATGGGGGACCCTGGACTGGCTAACGGGTCTCAGGAGCTGCCAGGCCCTGGGGTACCGAAGGCTGTGTATGGTGGAAGGAGGAGTGCAACTGTGATGCTTCCTCTGCTTCCGCACCCAGAGGGTGAAGCTTCCGTAGTGTGGTAGTGACTGAGTCCGGAGAGTCCTGGGGCGGCGGAGGAACCCGAAACGCCTCGGTCTGTGAAGTTGCTAGCCCTGGGTTTCTACTTCCGCCGGGGCCTCTCCACCTTTTGCTGTCTTGAGTCTGAAAAGTTTCACGGAAGAAGTGAGTAGGGTTAAAACTTAGTTCTTAGTTGAGGCTCTGGTCCGTTTAGGAGAGAAAGCCTCTAACTCCTGCTAACTGTGGTCCTTAGCGAATATGAGTTTTTTTGTTTTTGTTTTTAATGAGAACATTTCCAAGGTCTTAAAATTTGCATTTATTCCAGGCCCTGTGGGTACGATATTACAACCATAAAAGTCTTGCATACGGGTGCCACCCTCTCGAAAGGAAGCTAAGCATCAACTCCCTTAGAATCCGAGCAGATGCCTTCAGTTTTTAACATCCAGAAGACCGAATGCAATACATTTTGTTTCATAAAACTCTTGGTCAGAGAATTCTACTCCTTTCTTAATCTTCTAGTCGTTTTCTAATAATTAAATACATTGATAGCAACCCTTAGATTCTTGGTGAAATGGTAGGAAGTACCTAGTTAGAATCTGTCACGAGGGAGGCCTTGCTTGAATTTAGAGTTCAAAGCTGAACAAATTTTCTGTCATGCTTGATATTAGGAATTTCTAGACTTCTGGAATCGTAAGTGCAGCTTTATTTGCCCCTTAAAACAACTTAAGTGGAAGTAATAAATATGGAGGCAGGGCATAGAAATTTGAAAATATTTGTTTACATACCGGGTTTATGTTGTTTGGAAATACTTAGTATATTTGACAGGTTCTCAAACGTGTTACTAGTGAACACGTCTTTCTTGCAACTTTGGAAGATAACTTTATCCTAGGTGTAAGGAGTTGGTTAAGATCGCAGTGGCCTGAAATGACTAAATGGCTGCATTCAGACAGTTTGATGTGTACATTCAGATCTCTTTTTCTGAAATACTCCTTAGTGGATCAAGATCTTTAGTTAACTTTGTCATGTTGAACATCTTTTCAGTTTGTAGTTCTTGTGTAATATTAAACCTAAAGGAAAAATACAAGATACATGTAAAAAGAAAAGAACTTGTGCTCCACTTGTTTCTTGACTTTGTAAGATCCTTATTTAATTTTACAAAGGTTCTTTTCTCTCATTTTTTCCCCCGCTTGAGGGCTTGAAGTGCAGTGACTTCTGTGATTACTTTGTATTTTAGATAGAAATTGAGAAACTCACATTTTGGCATCTTGATTAATGCTGCATCAATAAAAATAATGTGAGCATCGTTTTTTGGCAGAACTCTTTTTATTATAAGTATACGGTATAAAGATATCTGTAACCTAATCTGATACTCTTGGGGAATTAGAATTGCTTATATATTTAACCAACCAACAGATACAACCTTTTAAAGATTTTTAGTTTCTGGAATCCTTTAGTTTTAAAGTAAATTTTTGTGGCAGAAAAATGAGGGCGTAATGCATGAGTGATTTATGTTCCCTTCCATTTCGAATTACTTGATCTTGAAGATAAAGTTCAGAATGATATTCCTCCCCAAGAGAGCTAGTTACTTATGTTTTTAGTTAATAACTTTAGATATTTAATTAACTCTTTGACTTCTCAGAGATACTTCACAGTTAGTTATAATCTGAAAATTCTTTGTTCAGAAGTAATTAAATACTTAGATTTATGAGTAGATTTTATTAGAAGTGCTTCTAACCCAGTTGTTTTGGTTTTTAATCTCTTCAGTAGATACTGGTATTAAAAGTATTTGTATTTTGAAAGACCTTTGCAGAATCTTTTGCAACCTCTGGGAAATTATATGTTTACCTTTTCATTCACAAATATGCTTCATAAGATTTTCTAATTGGGAAAAGAAAAAGTATGCTTCATATTTACATATGAAATAATACTAGACATTAATAGATTGATAAAAATAAGTCAACTTTTTTTTTTTTTGCTTTTAAAAGCTGTGTTAAACTATTTTTTGTCTTAACATTTTTAACTGTAGAAAGTTCATTCTATTAAAATTACATATTTAAAAGCAAACTTTCCATATACTTGCTTATTAGGCATTTGAGAACAACTTACGCAAATAGTGATACAATCTTAGGAAAAGATACTACTAAGATTTTATTTGTTACTTAGACTTCTACTAGATGTTGTGACACAAAGAAGCAAAAGAAACCAAGGTACCAGGTAGGGCTGCTTTAGAGGCAGAGTTAAACTGAGTCGCACTGTAATGTTGGAATAGAATCACACACACTACTGATACCATAGTATTGATAACAAAGGAATCATTCTGGTTGATGATAGGTGTGATTGTTCTTCCTTAACTATGGATGATTTCTACCCCAGATACTTAAAGGAGTAGAATTTCCTTGTGAATTTTACTGGATTTTTTTTGAAATATCTATACTAAAATTGGTGTCTGTTTAGGAAGTCTACTTTTGAAAACAAATAGAACTGACTAATGAGTTGTAAAAATTAATTTTTACCTTGGTTTTTTTATTTCTTGGTTTTACCTTGCTTTCTTTAACTTTTATATATATATATATATATTTTTTTTTTTTTTTTCCTCTTTGCCTTAGCTTTTCTGTTTGACATCCTTTTTTAAAACTCTTAAAACTCCTCTTGTGACAAGTCTGATAACGGCTAGTGCTGATATAGCTTGTTTATTTATTTACTTTGTCTGTATTATTAGAAATGACCTGGAAAAAAGAATTCTTAGTGGTTTATTTTTTCTGATAGTTCTCTGAAATACAGATGATAATCTCTTGATATTATTGCTTGGGGGTATGCTGTACTGTGAATTAATAAAATGTTTTATAGTGTTTTGTTTTTGGTAAGACCTCATAGCTTATATAATCATGAGATGCAAAATAAATTATCTAAGAAAAAAAATTTTTTTCCTGGATACACTTTAATGGTTTGTATATATTTAGACTGGGGAATCTAAGTCTGTTTAGATAAAGCTTGATATTTTGGACATATTTGCCAGTTACCCTGAAGGTATCCCCCCTACCCTCACACACCGCCCCCACCCCCCCAAGTCCCCCGTGCTTTTTTTTTTTCCTTTCATGCTTATGTTTTTATGTGGGGCTTGAATGGGTAGTGGTGGTGATATTTTTACCATCACTTCTCAGTTGTTTGACAAACTTTATTTTTCAGAACTACATAGTGCCACTGTCTTAATGAACCTATAGTGTCACTTTCTTAATGAAATCTTTTCCTGATTTCCCAAATCCTTCTGCTGTACTGCCTTTATTCCTCAGATTTCTATCATTGAGTGTATCACACTGTATTGTAATTTACTGTCCATCCCCACCATCCATAATAACCTCCGCTGGGTTGGAAGCACCTGAGAGGTAGGGCTTTGTCTTACTTACATTTACATTTCTAGTACCTTCTGGTAGGGCTTTGTCTTACTTACATTTACATTTCTAGTACCTTCTAAGTGATTGATACTTGGTTATCAATAAATATGCAATAAACTGAACTGGTGCCAGATTGTCACTTGACACTTAGTGGTGTCATTGTGCCGTTTCCCAGTCCACACCTTGGAAGAAGATTAGAAAAGGGGATGGAGAAGAAGGGCATCCTGTATTCCTTTACTTCCTTGAATTGTTTCTTACAGTTTTGCTTCGTAATAACCTATGGGAAACTATAACAAGCTTCGTAGAGAAATGCGTGTGGAGTAAGAACAGGACTTAAAAAAGTAGCAGAATGTTTCTGGCAGTATCTAGGTCTACATTTCTTGCTGTATTGTATGGTTAAGGTCAGTGCATGAAGGAGATATTTTGTATTTACCCCATAATATATATTTACAGTTGCTTAACCATGAGATACTGTTGGATTTGGGCTTTTTGAAGTTAGATTCTTTGTCCTTGCCTTTCTCCACCTTTTTATTCCTAATGCCTGGCCCAGTGCCTAGTAAAAAGGAAGAGTTCTGTAGTTTTTGAATACCGTTCTCCTTATGAAAATTGGGTGAGATGATTTAATGTGTTTTTATTGGCTGTCTAAATTTCAAAAAGCTCTAAAGGACTTTTTTTTAAAAGCAAACATGATGGCAAATTCCAACTGAAATTAGTAGCCTAATCATAGTGTTATCTGACTTAACCTGATTTTTCATTTTTATGTAGAAATATTAATGTATTTGATTGCAAGTGCTGCCTAGACCACCCTGTGAGGTTTTAGGTCATGATATGCTATCTTAACTTTCTAAAATCTGACAAATTCCAGTTCTGAGAAATATCTGGCCTTTAAGGGTTTGAATAAGAGATTGTGCACCAATTTTGTGTTCATTTTTTGAGCTATAGAAATAAAAACAGTAAATGACTTCCAGAATTGCATTTACTGGAGATGTTAACATTTGACTTACGATCTTAGAAATGCCTCATTTGCCTATATATTTTTCATTGACTTTTTAATGACAAAAAGCTATGAAAGATACAGAGAGAATTTGTTCTAGTACTTGGAACACCAAATTTTTCTGTGTTTTTACTGAATTGAAATGTCTTTCCTTATGTGAAAGTAGATGAGAATGCATACACAGTACATATTTACTTTGCCAAGAAATGATAAAATAAGAGAAAAATTTGTGTTCTGGCAGTTTAGGTAACAGTGAATAGATTTGCCTGTTTTCAAACATATTGATATATCATTTTCCATTTATATTTTTGGGTGTTGAAACATAACCATTTTGTATCAACATCTGGACAAAATGTAATGACTGATCAAGTATTAATAATACAGTGTGTTTGGGAGAGGATCATTTGGTTTTGTGTCATATCTGGCAAGAATGTGTTTTTATATTAACTTTTTACATTATAGATTATGATGCTATTCATACAAATTTTGTACTTAATCTTCTGTTTGTAAGAGTCCTTCATAGGTTGGTAAAATAATGATAATCACTAAGTTTACCATGCTGTTCAAAGGACCTCATTCCTTTTGACTTTGTTTTACTACTTAATAATGTACGTAAAAAAAACAATACTTGGTAGTCTGCAAAGCACTTTCATAATACACCACTATAATTTTATAGTGTCATTTTAATGTTAAGTTAAAATAAGTTTAAACTTTTTAATAAAAGGTTAAATTTTAACATTAACTTAAAGATAGAACAGTCAATGTGTTTTGATTAGCATGAAAATTAGTAATTGGGAATTTTGAAGGCCATTTTATCCTTAGATTGAACCTAGCATCTAATGTCTCTCTGAATTTAATGCTGCTCTATAGGGAAAATCCTGATTTATCAAATCAAGTAGGTGTAAGTAGAAGGTTTGTTTTTAACTGATCATCCTTAAGATTCAGGATCATTTAATATGGAAATTTGAAAGAGAAGTATTAGGAAATTTGTGTTTCAAGTGACTTTTTGGCAGAACACCGTAGCTGCTCACATTTTAAAAAATGATAAACAAATTCAAGAGGCATCAAAACTTTTAATGATAATCCTGTGTTATAATGAGAGTAAGTAATAATACTGTATCACAGACACCATATTTTACAAGTTTACTTACTATTGCACAGTTATTTTTTGAGGAGATCATGTGTTGAACTTTGTCTTGATTTAGTAGTACACAAAATAGTGCTTTAAGGGTATTGTTTTTATAATTTTATGACTGAGCATGTCTGGCCTTACATTAGAAGAATTTCAGAGCCATAGAACTTTTCTAATCTATGCACACTTAAGAGAAATTGTACATATATTTACTGACATGCCAGGCCAATCTTTGAGGTCTGTTGCAAAACTATTTAACCTGACAGAGCAGATTACAGTCACCAAATTTTAAATTTGATACTTGATGCACTTTTGTGTTCTGTTTTGTATGTTTATGAGTCACACATCCTAAAATAGACACATATGTGTAGAATAGTTATACATAGTCCAGCGCTTCAGGAAATTTGACCTCTGATTGTATTAAGATGTTTCAAACATAGCTTGAAAAGCTCTGAACTTGATGTAGAGTCACTTCCAACCTACGATTATGTATTTTTAAAAAATCAAGACTTTGTCTTCTTTCATAGTATTTGCTTGTTTTTGAGTAGACATTTTCAACTAAACCCTTTAATAATTTGAGTGTTTATTCTCTTCTACATATTACAGTAAGTGCTGGGTATATATGATGGTGAACAGGACAAGTCTCTGCCTTCGTGGAACTAACATCTTAGGTGGGGAGACACAGTAAACAAACACAACTTCAGAGGATGGCAATTATGAAGAAGAAGATAAAGGGGGGTACAGTTACAGCAATTGGTTATGGATGGAAGGAGGAGACTATTTTAAGTAAGTAGGGTAATGAGGGGAAGACCTCTCTGGTGGTAGCTTTTGAACAGAAAGTGAGAAAGGAGACAGCCATGCAAAAATCTGGGTAATATTTTTCCATGCAGAAAGAAGACCCTGAAATGGAGTCAAGTTTTTCATGTTTGATGAAAACAAGGAATTTCATCAGTAGTTACTTAGTGTTTTCTGCATAAATAGGGGCAAACTCGAAAGGGAAAAAGAAATGATTCAGACGTAAATCTTTGTCTTCCAACTGCTGAAAACGTTTTGATAGACCCAGTAGTTTATGTTTTATGAAGAATTATAGAGAGGAGGAATTACTGTTCATGTAAGAGGTCATGATAATGTTTTCTGGATCTGGTGGAATGAGGGGTATCTCTGTGTATTAGTGGAAAATTATAAAGGAGAACAAACTTAAAACTTTGTGTTTGCATAGGGTAATCAAAACATTTAAGAGATTCTGACTTTGCAGTATTTTGATAGACTTTTCTTAGAAACTAATCAGTAATGATTTTAACATTTACTTAGATTTCCTTGTTCAGTGCAATAAATAATACCATGTGCCATGAACTGTTACAGGTGCAATAAATTAATTCTTGAAGTTCAGTTTTGTGATGAATGCTGTGGATACATGCTAGAGTAGAACAACCTTGTCTGAGGAAAGGAAAGAGTTGGTTTCAGGTCAGTGATGTTTGAACTGGGTTCTGAAGGGTGATTTGGTGGTTCCGTTAGGTGGGGGAGGGGGATACGGAATCAGCACTGCAAATACGAAAAGTCTGGAAGGATAGACTGGATTTAGAGAATGACAAAGTAATCTGTAGTACTTGATTGGATCTTTGGACCTCATGAGAAGTTGACTGAAGGAATGAATTTTCCATAGTGTGAGATTTTTTTTATTACATGATGAGGAATAATTAACCAGTTTTTTTGAACAATGTGAGTGAAAATCAGATTTGTACTTCAGGGAGAAATTTTAGATTCCACAGGTGATTTGTAATTAAATTACAGACTTGATGTTTCAGTGTATTTCTGAAGCTTTTGAAGGATTTTTTTTCCTCTGTTAAATACAACGTATTCTGTATTTATATTGGCAGGATTTTTTTAATTATTAACAACTTTGAAATTCTGTAGTTTGTTATTTTCCAGACAACTTGTTATAAATATATAAACCAGTGTCCATAATGAAAAATTTTATGTTAATGAATGGAATAGGATTTGTTATGTAAGTTCTAGGGCAGGCAGAATTTGAATGTTATTATTTGATTCTGTTTACAGGCATGACATTTAACATTATTTCAGTAAATTAAAATACTAAAAAAGTCTAAATTAGTGATATAATCATTCTTAGGAACTTATACCTATATTGTATTTCTAGCAGTACCTATTTTGCAATGCTAATGTGTGTGTTTTTCAAAATACTGTACATAAATTATGAATTTATTTTAGGTAGCTAACATTATTAATTCTTACATTTTAAAAAAGAGCCCAAATGAACTGTTTTTAAATAAAAAAGATTCCCTAAGAATGCAATTTGAGCAAATTACTACTTTGATGGATACACCGTGTACCTTTTTATTTTTTTTCCATAGCAGAAGTATGTTATTCTGCATGATGACCTGCAGCTGCCCAAGTTGCCTAATTGTTGTTGAGTTTTTGACTGAATAAAATGGAACTGATTTTAACTATTTCCTATTAAAGAGAGTTATATTGTGCTGGAATTTTACATGATTTTGTTGAAGTCTCTGGTACTCACCAGCCTGAATTGGAATCAGCAGTTATGTTTTAAATTAGCTGTGTGACTTATCCTGTCTAAACTTCAGGTTTCTCATTGGGAAAATGTGGATAGGTAGACTGTATTTACCTCAAAGGTTGATATAATGCATAAAGGCTCTTGTGGGGTTTTTTGTTTGTTTTTTTGGAGTGAGGTTGCAAGTTAAAGATATGCTTCTGAAGCAAATGAGAATTAGCCACAATTTATTTCATAGAGTGCTCTATGCTCTTTTTGTATTGAATTCATAAATGTAAACTAGAAGAGTGCAGTTTTGTTCTTACATGTTTTTCCTACCAAGAAATTTGTTTAGATGACATTGTGTTAAGGGTCATATGTAATACTTTGAGTAACATAGATCCATCTTAGCATTTCTCTGTCTGACACATTTGGCACGGTGCATGGCACATAATATGCTATGCTGTGCTATGCTATGCTAAGTCATTTCAGTCGTGTCCGACTCTCTGCGACCCCATAGACGGCAGCCCACCAGGCTCCCCCGTCCCTGGGATTCTCCAGGCAAGAACACTGGAGTGGGTTGCCATTTCCTTCTCCAGTGCAGGAAAGTGAAAAGTGAAAGTGAAGTCGCTCAGTCATGTCCGACTCTTTGTGACCCCATGGATGGCAGCCTACCAGGCTCCTCTGCCCATGGGATTTTCCAGGCAAGAGTACTGGAGTGGGGTGCCACTGCCTTCTCCAATCCCATTTAGCAAAAGAAATTATTAAATACCTATTACGTGCCTGGAGAAGGCAGTGGCACCCCACTCCAGTACTCTTGCCTGGAAAATCCCATGGGCAGAGGAGCCTGGTAGGCTGCCGTCCATGGGGTCGCACAGAGTCGGACACGACTGAAGCGACTTAGCAGCAGCAGCAGCAAATGGGATAAGTCTTAACAGGGAGAGCACTGAGTTAGGACTCATACTGTGTCTACCACTTAGGACTTGAATTATGTCAGGGTATCTATAACACAGAGAAGGTGATGGCACCCCACTCCAGTACTCTTGCCTGGAAAATCCCATGGACGGAGGAGCCTGGTAGGCTGCAGTTAATGGGTCGCTAAGAGTTGGACACGACTGAGCGACTTCACTTTCACTTTTCACTTTCATGCATTGGAGAAGGAAATGGCAACCCACTCCAGTGTTCTTGCCTGGAGAATCCCAGGGACGGGTGGGGAGCCTGGTGGGCTGCCGTCTATGGGGACGCACAGAGTCGGACACGACTGAAGTGACTTAGCAGCAGCACAACAAGTTTCTTCGCTGTGCTTCAGTTTTCATCTCCTTAAAATGAATAAAATATCTTCTTTTAGACTTATTTAGAAGGTTAAATGGAGGAGGAAATGGCACAGTTCAGTTCAGTCGCTCAGTCATGTCCGACTCTTTGTGATCCCATGAATCGCAGTATGCCAGGCCTCCCTGTCCATCACCAACTCCTGGAGTTCACTCAAACTCATGTCCATCGAGTCGGTGATGCCATCCAGCCATCTCATCCTCTGTCGTCCCCTTCTCCTCCTGCCCCCAATCCCTTCCAGCATCAGGGTCTTTTCCAGTGAGTCAACTCTTTGCATGAGGTGGCCAAAGTATTGGAGTTTCAGCTTTAGCATCAGTCCTTCCAATGAACACCCAGGACTGATCTCCTTTAGGATGGACTGGTTGGATCTCCTTGCAGTCCAAGGGACTCTCAAGAGTCTTCTCCAACACTACAGTTCAAAAGCATCAATTCTTTGGCGCTGAGCTTTCTTCACAGTCCATCTCTCACATCCATACATGCCCACTGGAAAAACTATAGCCTTGACTAGATGGACCTTTGTTGGCAAAGTAATGTCTCTGCTTTTGAATATGCTATCTAGGTTGGTCATAACTTTCCTTCCAAAGAGTAAGCACTCTTTTAATTTCATGGCTGCGATCACCATCTGTAGTGATTTTGGAGCCCCCCAAAATAAAGTCTGATACTGTTTCCACTGTTTCCCCATCTATTTGCCGTGAAGTGATGGGACCAGATGCCATGATCTTTGTTTTCTGAATGTTGAGCTTTAAGCCAACTTTTTCACTCTCCACTTTCACTTTCATCAAGAGGCTTTTTAGTTCCTCTTCACTTTCTGCCATAAGGGTGGTGTCATCTGCATATCTGAGGTGATTGATATTTCTCCCGGCACTCTTGATTCCAGCTTGTGCTTCTTCCAGCCCAGTGTTTCTCATGATGTACTCTGCATAGAAGTTAAATAAGCAGGGTTACAATATACAGCCTTGACGTACTCCTTTTCCTATTTGGAACCAGTCTGTTGTTCCATGTCCAGTTCTAACTGTTGCTTCCTGACCTGCATAGAGGTTTCTCAAAGAGGCAGGTCAGGTGGTCTGGCATTCCCATCTCTTTCAGAATTTTCCACAGTTTATTGTGATCCACAGAGTCAAAGACTTTGGCATAGTCAATAAAGCAGAAATACGCCACTCCAGTATTCTTGCCTAGAGAATCCCAGGGACAGAGGAACCTGGTGGGCTTCTGTCCGTAGGGTCGCACCGAGTCGGATACAACTACAGTGACTTAGCATGCGTGCATGCATCGGAGAAGGTAACGGCAACCCACTCCTGTGTTCTTGCCTGGAGAATCCCAGGGACAGAGGAGCCTGGTGGGCTGCTGTCTATGGAGTCGCACAGAGTCAGACACGACTGATGTGACTTAGCAGCAGAAGGTTAAATATAGTGCAAAACACCTGACAATAGGTTCTTAGCAGTGTTGGTTCCTATCTCAGAAATCTGAGGAGGAAGTTCAGAAGAAATACTTAACATGGCACCTATCATTTACTTTCTAGAAGTTGAGCAGGGTTTGAGTATGTGCTCATCTTTAATGGAGGGATAATATGTTATTTTCAAGAGACTACAACACTTGGATTCAGAAGATGGGTTCTAGCTGGATTCCATGAATTTGTTAGCTCTTTGCCTGTGCAGGTTGGTATTGGATAACTTCAACCTTTTAGTCACTTACCTCCTAATGTTGCTGATGAGAACTGAGATGTTAAAAGCAAAAATGTTTGACTAATTATAAAGCATATGAAAGTATAAAGTCCTGATTAATAGTGGTTGTAATGAAACTAGTTTCTTAAGTTGTGTGGTTCAGTTACTCATTCATTCACTTCTTGTACCTTGTGGTACTTCAGTATTCATGTGATTTGTCCTTTATTTTTATTTAATTAAATATTTGGCTATTGTACTGGGGAGTTGGAAGAGTGGGGAAAAAATGATTCTGCTGTGTTTCAGAGTAGGCCAGTTAATATTTGGATATTTTTTGCATGCTGAATTCCTGATACTTTCTGTGTGTACGTATATATGACAGGAAGTCTACTTTTCTCATCATTCGCTCTTCATTAAGGATGAAAGATTTCGAATTAGAATATTTTCCCCCTAGGTTCTGTAACCTGTATGTTTTCTCCTTATCATTGTTAGCCAAACATATTTTTGTGAACATCATGCTGTTTTTTTCCCTATAAATGAAATTCATTTGTAAGTTATGATTAAGAGCATTGAGAAGTCAGTACAGTAGTTTGAAATTGTTGTATATTCTCTGCGTTATGTAATGTGTATGAGTAACTTTAAAGATCTGTTGGATACTTAGCGTTTGGGAGCATTAAAATAAATACCATATAAGGAAAGTGAATAGTACTAAGTAGCTGCAGTAGCAGGAAAGTGAATCACAGAGTAATGAATTTGGAAAATGATTGTGTATTGAAGAGGAACGTTGTTTGTTGTTTCCACTCACCGTGTTTGTATGTGTGTTAAAAAGCACTCCATTTTGTGTGTGTGTTTACTCCCTATTATTTAAGTAACACAAGTTAGTGTGAAAATTTTAGACAATCTGGAGAAGTATATAAAAAGAGAAAAACCATCCAGAGACAATCACTCTTCCCATTTTGTTACAGGGAAATTGGGCTATTCCTACTGATTTTTTTAAAACATTTATGTAATAAACATTTTCCACTGTCTAATATTTATTCAAAATGTGATTAAGAGATAGTTTCAGTAAATAATTATTACACAAATATGAGACAAAGTTGTGTGTTCAGTCACTGTGTTTTGTCTGACTCTTTGCAGCCCCATAGACCACAGCATGCTGGGCTCCCCTGTTTACTATCTCCTGGAGTTGGCCCAAATTCATGTCCATTGAGTTGATGATGCCATCCAACCATCTCATCCTCTGTCACCCTTTTCTCCTCCTGCCTTCAGTCTTTCTCAGCATCAGTGTCTTTTCCAGTGAGTCAGCTCTTCCCATCAGATGGCCAGAATATTTGAGCTTCATCAGTCCTTTTGATGAATACTTGGGGTTTAGTTCCTTTAGGGTTGACTGGTTTGATCTCTTTGCTGTCCAAGGGACTCTCAAGAATCTTCTGCAGCACCACAGTTCAAAAGCATCAGTTCTTGGGCTCTCAGCCTTCTTTGTGGTCCAACTCTCATATCTGTACATGACTACTGGAAAAACTGTATCTTTGACTAGACAGACTTGTTGGCAAAGTGATGCCTTTGCTTTTCAATATGTTGTCTGGGTTTGTCATAGCTTTCCTTCCAAGGAACAAGTGTCTTTTAATTTTGTGGCTGCAGTCACCATCCACAGTGATTTTGAAACCTAAGAAAGTAAATTCTGCCACTGTTTCCACTTTTTCCTCATCTATTTGCTGTGAAGTGATGGGATCGGATGCCATGATCTTAATTTTCTGAATGTTGAGTATTAAGCCAGCTTTTTCACTTTCTTCTTCCACCTTCATCAAGAGGCTCTTTAGTTGCTCTTCATTTTCTGTCATTAAAGTGGTGTCATCTACATATTTGAGGTTGTTGATATTTCTTCTGGCAAATAAAAGTTGTTGGTATTTCTCACAGAAATAAAGTTAGCAAACATATGATGGTACTTTGCATACCCTCCACTAGCAAACCACCTATTATTTTCCAATTCATCCATGGATATCAAATCAAAGCCTATAACATATGTTGTTCAGTCGCTCAGTCATGTCTGACTCTTTATGACCCCATGGACTGCAGCAGGCTTCCCCGTCCTTCACCATCTCCCAGAGTTTGCTCAGAATCATGTCCGTTGAGTTGGTGATACCATCCAACTATCTTATCTTCTGTTGCTCCCTTCTCCTCCTGCCCTCAATCTTTCCCAGTGTCAGAGTCTTTTCTGATGAGTCAGCTCTTCTCATCAGGTGGCCAAAGTATTGGAGCTTTGGACTATATCTATGGGATGCATATTTAAATTGCCTGTTCACGGAAGTCCTCCCCTAGAAGGTGATGCGAGTCGGGGAGCAATCTTCTGCATGTTCAAGAGAAAGGGATTCCAGGAAGGGACAAAAACAGGAGCAAATGCCCTGGGAAAGGTTGTTTTATGATTTGATGTCTTACGATTGAAAAATTGCAAGAGGTGTATGTGACTGGGGTGTGGTGAGAAAGGAGAAAGGTAGACAGATGGAGAAAAGGTAGATGGATGACTTATTTAAAGGTAAGCCAGGGAAGATTTTATAAAACCATCAAAAGTTCTTTGGCTTTTACTTTCCGTACAGTGATCTTATCTGTACTCTTCACAATTATTATATATACAAAATTAGTTGAATACCTCTCATTTTATAGTTGATTAAGTAAAGGTTCTATAGGACAACCTATAATTCACTTCTCCAAGTTCATACAGCTAATGGGTAGCAGAACTAAGATTAAAAACTTTGGGTTTTTTTTTTTTTTTTTACTTCAGAGCTTACTACTTTTTCATCACACTATTATTCTTGCTCTGCCATGTTTCTAGAGACGTTCACTTTTTTGCTGCCTCAAACCAGTATCCGTAGTGTGGATTTAAGTTGAGTGTTTATGCATCTGTATATGACTGAGAGAAAAAAAGAACAACAAATCTCAGAAAATATTTTCCTTACTGCAAGGTGCATTCAGGTGTTTTCTGTTACATATCATGTCTTTAAACATGCTAGTTTTGACTCACTGAATTGATTTCATGGCCCACTGTTAGAGTACATAGTTTAAAATCATAGCACCATGTCTTTTTGGAATGCCAGAAGTTCATATTTCTCTGGCTTGGAATTATGCTAAGAGTAGCTGCTTTGTTTGTTTAAGAAGCATTTGTTATACCTATAGAAAGTGAATAAGTAAAAGTATTAGTTGCTCAGTTGTGTCCAACTCTTTGAGACCCCATGGACTGTAGCCCATCAGGCTTATTGGTCCTTGGGATTCTCCAGGCAGGAATACTGGAGATTGTCCAAGAGATCTTCCCGACTCAGGAATCAAACCTAGGTCCCCTGCATTGCAGGTAGATTCTTTAAAGTCTGAGCCACCAGGGAAACAAGCCCTTGTATCTATAGAACTAGCTGTTAAATTGGGAAGCAAGATGTAATGCAGTTAGTAGAGTATAAAAATATATATGTAACATTTGAAGGTTCATGTGTGATTTAAATTCCTTGTAGAAAAACTATAACTTAGTAAGGAAACTTTAGTTGGATGAAAATAAATCTTGTAGTAAGAGGACAGGACAGTTACAACCAGGCAGCTAATGATGCAAGTTCTACCACAACTAATTTCTGTCAAATGTTTATTGTACTAAGATTTTTTTTTAAAGCATGTTAATTCGCTGCCTGAACATTTTAGAAAGATTTAAAATGTGTATACATGTATCTCCTATTAAGATTTTGCTCCTTCTCAGGGCAAGATATTCATTTTGATATCTGTAGGAACTACTGCCATTTTTTAATTTCAGGTTTTTTCTTGGCATTTGTATTTTTAAATCAACTTTGTCAAGGAAGTTTACATGTAATACAAGGCACATCCATTTAAGTTTTTTTTTTTTTTTCCACAAAGAGTTTTAAGAAACTTATATATACCTGTGTAAGCGTCACCACAGTCCAGATACAAACATGCCCATCATACCCAGAGTTCATTATTCCAGGCAGTCCTTATTTGTAGCCATAGACAAACCACTAATCTGCTTTTTGTCCCTATAGATTAGAATTGTTTTTAGAGATTTGAACAAATGGAATTGTACAATATGCATTCTTTCTGTGTCTGACATCTTTTGCTCAGCATAACATTTTGATTTTTTTGGTGTTGTTTCATGTATCAATCACTCATTTCTTTTGGATAGTTTTCTGTTGTGCTAACTGGGCCTAAAAACATTGATTGAATTTATTGATTGAATGAATGGATATTTAGTATAGTGAGTATCCCTTCCTCCACAATTTTGCTGCATTTCTTCTGTCATGCTGCTGCTGCTGCTAAGTTGCTTCAGTCGTGTCCAACTCTATGCGACCCCATAGATGGCAGCCCACCAGGCTCCTCCGTCCCTGGGATTCTCCAGGCAAGACTGGAGTGGGTTGCCATTTCATTCTCCATCTTGTATCTTGAGAATGCTAAAATCTCTTCCAGATTGTGTGTATTGCTAGACTTAAATTTATGTATAGATTATGTGAAGGTGTGATTTAATAGTGAAAAATGCACAGAGTTTAGAGCTAAATGACTCTGACATGGAACCTTGTCCGTGTTCTCCCACCCTATAAGTATAGGCAAGTTACTTTACCTTTCTGGAGTTCAGTTGCCTTTTTTTTCTAAAGTGGATGTAATTATACTTGAATATTGCTGTAGTATTTAGGGTGTTATATGTAAACACTGTATGTAGACTTCTTGTAACAATGGTAATGTGACTCAAGTGATGATTCTTGGGTGGTGATGTCTAACATCTGCTTTTTATCTACTAACAATTGTGCCAACCCACAGAGTTGCAATTTTGTATTTTTTATTAGTCTTCATTAGTGGCTTGAAGAAGCACATGTTTATGCTTGCAAAAAGTTTCATATAGTGAAAGTGATTAAAGTCTTGATTAGTTTACTTTAGGTTACAAAACTGTAGGTTTCTGCTAATTAAAGTTGTAATAAAAATGACAATTCGTAAAACTTTTTTTAACAGCTTGGAAAGCTTAGTAAAATATAAGGAAGGGGGAAAAACCAATAAGATCAACTCTTCCTTATTGTGGATAATTTTTTCAAAGAGTAATATGCTCTTGGGGAGTAAGCAGTCAGGAAACTAGTATTTTTTTAGTATGTTCTGTAGTAAGTGCTTTTCACACACAGTTTATTCATTCAGCAAATTTTAATTAATGCCTACTAGGTACCAGATGGAAAATCCCATGGACGGAGGAGCCTGGTAGGCTGCAGTCCGTGGGGTCGCTAAGAGTCGGACACGACTGAGCAACTTCACTTTCACTTTTCACTCTCATGCATTGGAGAAGGAAATGGCAACCCACTCCAGTGTTCTTGCCTGGAGAATCCCAGGGACGGGGGAGCCTGTTGGGCTGCCATCTGTGGGGTCGCACAGAGTCGGACACGACTGAAGCGACTTAGCAGCAGCAGCAGGAGCAGGTACCAGATACTTTTCTAAGACATAATTCACTTTGTGGATTATTAATTTTTAATTCCCCTGTATGTTTGTTGAATGCAATAATATTTTTATTTGGTCTTGAAATTGAGGAGTTAATGTGGCTTTTAGCAAATTAAATCAGTGTGTATTTGTGGCCAAAGATAATTTTAAATTTACCTAAATAATTAAAAGGCTAATAAAACTTATATTTTGACCATAAACAATGATTATGCTTGTATCAAATTAGGCTTGATCTTTGGAAAGAAAAAATTAAAATGGTAGAGGAATAATAGTAAATTTTGCTAATTGTATATAGTATATAGAAACTTCGGAATTAAGATGCCAAATTTTGGAGGATATCTTTTGGTGGGTTTTTTTTTTTTTTTCACTACAAAATTTTAGTTTGCCAATATGTTACATTTTTTAAAAACAATTTTTACAAAGTAAGTCTAGTTGATTTATTGTCTTGTTGGTAATTGTTTAAACCAGATATTGATAACTTTTTAACTGTACAATCAATAGGAGAAAAGATATTACATGAAAACAAAGCAGGATGTTCATTCTGGAAACATGTCATGTAGAAGAAAGAAGTTAATAGAACAGGTACAAAGTGGAAATAAGTGGGGATACACATGATGATGAAAGTGGGACAGATACTAAGTTGTGCCTTTGAAGACAGAAAAAAAATGAGTCAAGATCCTTAAAAACTAGTATTAGTTTTTAGGCATTAAGGTAGACTAGAAACATTTTCATTTAGGCTTGTGGTTCTTAATGCTGAGTGCTTTATACCCTATGGGGTCAATGAAGATAGGAGTGTGTTTTTTACTTCACTGTTTAAAAAATCAAGCCCAATTAAAATCAGTCTTCTTGGGTTCTCATAAACAGCATATCAGTTTATGATAATAGTGATCATTTTCTGTAGATTAAAATACCTTGGTTAGTTACATGTATTTATTAAAGAGAGAAAAGCTATTTTATTTAATCGGATGATAAATAGAAAATAATTTTGAGTCCTTATTGAATCGGTGAGCTTTTTTATACGTACACACATACACATACACCCTCATCCTTTGAATGACTTCTCAGTTGTAATCTCAAAAGGTAATTCCTGATTACTTTTATCCAGTTTACCTTTTGCAATATTATAATACTCTCTGTTTGGCTTAACATTTATCAGTATCAAAAATCATTTCTGGGGACTTCTCTGATGGTCCAGTGGCTAAGACTCTGCGCTACCAATACCAGGGGCCTGGGTTCCATCCCTGATCTGGTAACTAGATCCCATATGCTGCAACTAAGAGTTCACCTGTCGCAACTGAAGAACCTGAATGCTGCAACAAAGACTGAAGATCGTGCAGTGCCTCAGCTATAAGTCCAGGTGCAGCCAAATAATTTAATAAATATTTTTTTAAAAAGTCATTTCTGTTCATTATTTGTTAGCTAGAAGAAAATTCCATGAGAGCAGGTATCTCCCTGCCTCATTTCTACTTAGTATCTTGACTATTTCTAGCACCTAGAGCAGTGTTACATTTTGCCAGCAATGTGTAAGGGATCCAGTTTTTCCATTTCCTTGCCAATACTTGTCTATTTGTGTGAATATAGCCATTCTTGTGTGTTTGAGCTCATTGTGGTTCTTACTTGGATTTTCCTAATGACTGATGGAAATCTGTTTCTCTTTATTAAAAAAATCCTTTGGGAATTTTGCTTGGCATTGTATTTAATTGATCTGTTGATCAATTAGGAGAGAGTTGACATCTTAATTATACTGCTTTCCAACCCTTAGACATAGTATGTCTTTAAAAGTTTTGTTGCTTTAAGCATATAGAATTTTCACCTTTTGATAAATTTATAACTATGCATTTTATATTTATACCTGAATGTCTAATTTGGGGGACACTATTTGGAGCTATAATATATTACCTACTGGGACGACCCCCTGGAGAAGGAAATGGCTACCCATTCCAGTATTCTTGCCTGGAGAATCCCATGGACAAAGGAGCCTGGTGGGCTACAGTCCCGAAGAGTTGGACACAACTGGGCAACTAACACTTTCACTTCACTTTCACTTCCATATAGAAATAGGATTTTGTTCATACTTTGATCATGCTTTTGACCTTGCAAAACTTACATAGTAATTCTAGGAGCTTTTTTATAGGTGGTTTAGCATATTTTGCTCAGGCAGTCCATGTCATCTGCAGACAGGGAAGATTTGTTTTTTCTGTTTTTCCCATCTTTGTTGTTTGTCTGTTCTTTTCTTTTCTTTCTTTTTTTTTTGGAATTATCGCACTGCCTGGAACATCCTTGCCTGATTTGCAGTCTTAAAGTGTAAACAGTTTCATAGAGTTACAATTCATCTACCATGTTTTAACTCACCCATGTAAGATTGTACAGTTCAGTGGTTTTTAGTATTTTCTTACAGCTTTGTAACCACCGCCACAGTTAATTTTAGAACATTTTTCTCACCTCAGAAGAACTCATACCCTTTAGCTGGCTCTCCCCGTTTCTTTCCAACCCCCACCTCCACCAACTTAAGCAGCCACAGATCTCCTTCCTGTCTCTGTACATTTTCCTGTCCTGTACATTGCACATAAATGGAATATATGATCGTTTGTAACTGGCTTCTTTCACTTGGCATAATGTTTTCAAAGCTCATACATGAGGAAATATTTATTAGCATCTTAATCCTTTTATTTCTGTAGAATATGTCACAGAATGGGTGTATCCCGTTTTATTTATGTGTTTATCAGTTGATGGACATTTTGATTGTTTCTCCTTTTTGACTATTATGAATAATGGTGCTGTGAACAACATGTGCAAGTTTTTGTGTACGTATATGTATTTCTCTTGGCTACATACATAGTAGAATTGTTTGGTCAAATGATGATTCTTTGTTTAATTTCTTGAATTGTCAGGCTGTTATCCAAAGCTGCTGTACCATTATATATTTCCACCAGCAATATGTGAGGGTTTTAGTTTCTACAGATTCTGGCAAATGCTTGTTATTGTTTGTGTTTTTATTGTTCTCATCCTCCTATGTATGATGTAGATAGTTCACTTAAAAATTATCCTGGTGGTTAATGACATCAAATTTTGTGTGTGTGTGTACATATTTGGCCACAAATATGTGTGTGTTCTTTGGGAAAAAATGTCTATTCAGATCCAGATCCTTTGTCTATTTTTAAATTAGTTTTAAGCCAGTTTGTCTTTTTATTAACCAGTTGTAGCAGTTCTTTATTTTAGGTACAAATTCCTTACTAGGTATGTAATTTTTCTAATATTTCTCCCATTCTCTGGGTTTTATTTTTGCTTGTTAAATGGTATAATTTTCATCAGAAAAGTTTTATATTTTGATGAAATACAGCATATTATTTTGTTGTTCATTCATGTTGAGAACTTAAGGTCTTGAAGATTTATTCCTATGTTTTCTCAGAGTTTCACCTTATGTATTTATATTTATGGGCCATATGAGTACATTTTGTATGTGATTTAAGAAAATGGGTCCAACTTTTTCTTCTCCGTGTGGGTATTAAGTTGTCCCAGCACTATTTGTTGAAAAGACTATACTTTTCCCCATTGAATTATCTTGGCATCCCATCTAAAACAAAATGACTATAAAATGTGAGGGTTTTTCTAGACTAAATTCTTCTTTATTGCCATATCTATCATCATGCCAATATGTCTGTTGCATTGTGAAATCTTCAAGTTTGGAAGAATGAATCCTTCAACTTTGTTCTTTTTTCAAGATAGTTTTTATTAGTCTGAGTCCATTGAATTTCCATGTGAATTTTTGAAGTAGTTTGTCATTTTCTTCAGAGAAGCCAGATTGTTTTGAGTTAGCAGATCAGTTGGGGAGTATTGCATCTTACTTGCTCTGATCTGTGTGCTGTCATTTCCATTTACACAGTTGATCTTTAGGTTTTTCAACAATGTTTTGTAGTTTTCAGAAGATAAGTCTTGTAATTCTTTTGTTAAACTCATTACTAAGTAATTCATTCTCTTTGATGCTTCATAAATGGCATTGTTTTCTTAATTTCATTTTCAGATTAGAAATGCAGTTGATTTTTGCATATTTATTTTGTACTCTGCAAACTTGCTGAACTCATTTACTAACTGTTATAAAATCTATTACAGAAAGTTTCCAACTTATGATTGTTCAATTTGAGTTTTCAACTTTGCAGTGGTACAAAAGCAATCAAGTAGAAACTGTATTTACAGTTTTGAATTTTGATCTTTTCCCAGGCTAGCGATATTTAGTAGGAAACTAGTGATGCTGGGCAGCAGCAACAGCAAACCAGCAACTCCCTGTCAGCCACTTGGTCTTGAGGGGAAGCAACCAATACCTTTTTATTGTGCTTTGAAGATATTTTGTGTTTTACAAATTGAAAGTTTGTTGCAACTCTGTGTTAAGTAAATCTGTTGGTGCCAATTTTTCCAACATTTGTTCACTTTGTGTCTCTGTGTCAGACTTCAATAAATCTTAATATTTTAAACTTTTTTATTGTTATTGTATTTCTTATGTGATCTGTTATCCGTGATCTTTTATGATACTATTGCCAAAAGATTATGACTTACTGAAGCCTCTGATGGTTAGCATTTTTTAGCAATAAAGTATTAATTGAAATAAAATTGATTTACAGTGTTGAATTAATTTCAGGTGTACAGTAAAGTGACTCAGATATGTGTGTGTGTGTGGATATGAATTTGAGCAAATTTGAGCACTCAATGGACATGAATTTGAGCAAACTCCAGGAGATAGCGAAGGACAGGAAAGCCTGGTGTGCTGCAGTCCCTGGGGTTGCAAAGAGTCAGATATGACTGAGTGACTGAACAACAACTACATTTCCATTGAGTCAGTGATGCCATCCAACCGTCTCATCCTTTATCACCCCCTTGTCTCACCCTCAGCCTTTTGCAGCATCACGGTCTTTTGGTCGTTTCCAGTGAGTTGGCTCTTCGCATCAGGTGGTGAGAGTACTGGAGCTTCAGCTTCAGTGTTAGTCCTTCCAGTAACTATTCAGGGTTGATTTCCTTTAGGATTGACTAGTTTGATCTTGCAGTGCAAGGGACTTTCAACAGTTCTCCAGTACCACAATTCAAAGGCATTAATTCTTGGGTGCTCAGCCTTCTTTATGGTCCATCTCTCACATCCGTACATGACTACTGGAAAAACCAGTAGTCTAGCTTTGACTAGATGGACCTTTGTTGGCAAAGTGACATCTCTGCCTTTTAATACGCTGTCTATGTTTGTCATGGCTTTTTTTGCAAGGAGCAAGCATCTTTTAATTTTGTGGCCGCAGTCACCATCCACAGTAATTTTGGAGCCCAAGAAAATAAAATCTGCCACCATTTCCACTATTTTCCCATCTGTTTGCCATGAAGTGATGGAATAGGATGCCATAATCTTAGTTTTTGAGCGTTGAGTTTTAAGCCAGCTTTTTCACTCTCCTCCTTCACCTTCATCAGGAGGCTCCTTAGTTCCTCTTTGCTTTCTTACATAAGGTGGTGTCATCTGCATATCTGAGGCTGTTGCTGTTTCTCCCAGCAATCTTGATTCCAGCTTGTGCTTCATTCAGCCTGGCATTTCACATGATATACTCTGCATATAAGTTAAATAAGAGAGTGATGGTGTACAGCCTTGACGTACTCCTTTCCCAATTTTGAACCAGTCCATTGTTTCATGTCCAGCTGTTCTAACTGTTACTTCTTGACCTGCATACAGGTTTCTCAGAAGGCAGAAAAGGTGGTCTGCTATTCCCATCTCTTTAAGAATTTCCCACAGTTTGTTGTGATCCACATAGTCTAAAGTTTTAGCATAATCAATAAAGCAGAAGTAGATGTTTTTCTGGAATTCCTTGCTTTCTCTCTGATCCAGTGAATGTTGGCAATTTGATCTCTGGTTCTTCTGCCTTTTCTAAATCCAGCTTGTACATCTTGAAGGGTTTTTGTGTGTGTATGTGTGTATATATATATGTATGTATATGTATATATACACACACACACAAACATATATATGTATGTACACCACATCTTTATCCATTCTTCTGTTGATGAACATTTAGATTGTGTTATTTATATTTTTGCAGTCTGACACTGCCTTTTGACTGGATTCTTTAATTGTTTACATTTAATGTAGTTAAATGTTACTAATGTAGTAAGATATACATGTTACTAATGTAGTAATAGTAATGTAGTAGTAATGTAGTAGTAATATCTTACTACTAATGTAGTAATAGTAATGTAGTAGTAATGTAGTAGTAATATCTTACTACTAATGTAGTAAGATATAAAATCTGCCATTTTGCTGTTTTCTGTATGTTTTCATATCTTGTCTGATGTTTTGTTCCGCCTCTACTGCTTTCTAATTTTACATCAAATGGTGTTTTTCTACTATAACATTTTAGATCCTCTAATGTTATTTTCACCATATTCTTTTGTATTATTTTCTTAGGAGTTGCGCTCAGGCTTACTGTATTCTTACTAGAATTTACTCTAGACACACTAGTTTTAATTCTAGTGAGATACAGAAATTTTATTCCTATACAGCTCTCTCTTCTCCCTTTTTGTGCTGTTATACATATGACAGCTAAATATTTTACAAACTCAACAGTATGTTGTTATTATTTCATATGTTTTTATCTTATTCAAGAAACTGAGAGAAGGGTGAGCAAATATAGTCCCAAAATAAGGCTTGTCTTTTATTTTCTTGAATTTGATTTGCTAATATTTTGTTGAGGATTTTTACTCTATTTTTTTTTGAGGGATATTGGTCTTACAGGTTTTTTTTTTTTTTTTTCTCCTTACATTGTCTTTGGTTTTGGTATCCATGTGAAGGTAGTGTCATAAAAATGATAGGGATTATTATTTCCTGTCAATTTTGTTCTATTTTTCTGGAAGACATTGTGTCAGGTTGGCATTCTTTCTTTAGAAATCTTTGGAAGATTTACTGGTGAAACTGTCTGAACCTGGAGGAATTTAAGTGTGAATTCAATTTTTTCAATAGATTTAAGACTTTTCATGTTGTGTCTTAGTTTTAGAGATTAGAAGTCTGAAGTCAAGGTAGCAGCGGGTCCATGCTTCTTCTCAAGGCTCTAGGAGAGAACCTTTATTGCCTTTTCTGCCTTCTGGTTGTCAGAAATCCTTGATGTTCTTTGACTTACAGCTATGTCACTCATATTTTTGCCTCCATTTTCATTTGGTTATCTTTCTTTTCTGTATATCTCTATGTTTCTCTCTCCTTTTTCTTAAAAAGATACTAGTCATCGGATTTGGGGCCCCCACAAATCGAGAATTATCTTCTTTTAATTTGACTGCCTTGGTGAAGACTTTATTTCCAAATATAATTACATTCAGAGATACCAGGGGTTAGAACCTGAATATATCTTTATTGGTACACAACTCAACATGCTACACTTACTACAGTTTATAATCTTGTCCCCACATACCGCCCTTTCCTTACACTCATCTATGCTGTAGTTGTCTATCTGCATGGCTCACATACCCCTTCAGACAGTGATGCAAATTTTGCTTTAAGTTATCACACGTGTTTTAAAGAGGTTGAAAAGAAAAGACTAGGGATTGTTAGACTGTGCGTGCTAAGTTGCTTCAGCTGTGTCTGACTCTGTGCCCCTGTGGATTGTAGCCCTCAAGGCTCCTCTGTCCATGGGATTCTCCAGCCAAGAATACTGGAGTGGGTAGCCATTTTCCCCTCCAGGGTATTGAACCCTGTCTTTTAAGTCTCCTGCACTGCAGGCAGGTTCCTTACCACTTATGCCAGCTGGGAAGCCTGTTAAACTATGACTACAGGCCAAATACACCTGCCACCTGCTTTTGTAAAGGAAATTTTGCTGAGATACAGCCACACCTGTTAGTTTATTGTCTGTTGGTTCTCTTGTGTTGCAAGTGCAGAATTGGTTATTTACAACAGATTTTTTTGGCCTGCAAAGCCTAAAAAACATTTATCATCACAGTGGTCCTTTATAGAAGAGTTTGCCGTCTCCTGGTGTGTTGTTCAGTCGCTCAGTTTTGTCCAGCTCTTTGCAACCCCAAGGACTGCAGCATGCCAGGCTTCCCTGTCCTTCACCATCTCTCAGAATTTGCTCAAACTCATGTCCATTGAGTTGGTGATGCCATCCAACCATCTCGTCCTCTGTCATCCCCTTCTCCTCCCACCTTCAATATTTCCCAGCATCACGGTCTTTTCTAATGAGTCAGTTCTTCGCATCAGGTGGCCAGAATATTGGAGCTTCAGCATCAGCATCAATCCTTCCAGTGAATATTCAGGACTAATTTTTTTTTTAGGATTGACTGGTTTGATCTCCTTGCAGTCCAGGGAGCTCTCAAGAGTCTTCTCCAACCCCACAGTTCAAAAGCATCAATTCTTCAGCCCTCAGCCATGTTTATGGTCCAACTCTCACATCTGTACATGATTACTGGCAAAACCATAGCTTTGACTAGACAGACCTTTGTTGGCAAAGTAGTGTCTCTGCTTTTAAAAATGCTGTCTAGGTTTGTCATAGCTTTTCTTCCAAGGAGCAAGCACCTTTTAATTTCATGGCTGCAGTCACCATCTGCAGTGATTTTGGAGCCCCCTAAAAATAAAGTCTGTCACTGTTTCCATTGTTTCCCATCTATTTGCTATGAAGTGATGGGACTGGATGCTGTGATCTTTGTTTTCTGAATATTGAGTTTTAAGCCACCTTTTTCACTCCTCTTTCACCTTCATCCAGAGGCCCTTTAGTTCCTCTTTCCTTTCTGCCGTTTTAAGTGAAAGAAAGTGAAGTTGCTCAGTCCTGTCTGACTGACCCCCTGGACTGTAGCCTACCATGCTCCTACGTCCATGAGATTTTCCTGGCAAGAGTACTGGAGTGAGTTGCCATTTCCTTCTCCAGGGGATCTTCCCAACCCAGGGATCGAACCTAGGTCTCCTGCATTGTAGGCAGATGCTTTACCATCTGTGCCACCAGGGAAATCTTTCTGCCATAAGGGTGGTATAATCTGCATATCTGACCTTATTGATATCTCTCCCGGCAATCTTGATTCCAGCTTGTGCTTCATCCAGCTTGGCATTTTGCATGATGTACTCTGCATATAAGTTAGATAAGCAGAGTGACTATACGCAGCCTTGATGTGCTCTTTTCCTAATTTTGAACCAGCATGTTGTTCTGTGTCAGGTTCTAACTGTTGCTTCTTAACCTGCTGTTATCATCAGGCTGGCCCTTTACAGAAAAGTTTGCCATCTCCTGGTCGATTATACATTGCCACGTATTTGCTATTTTTGTTGTTTTTCATTCAAGAAATTATAAGCTTAATTATTTACGTTTGCACAAAGAAACTTCCTGTTTTTAGAACAAGTTGTCTCATGATCTTGTCTTTTTTTTTCCTTTGAAGATGAATTTCACCGTCATTTTTTGAGGGATACTTTTGTTCCATCTAGAATTCTTAAGGTGACTGTTCTTTGCTTGGTAGCATTTAGCTAGAGTTGAGTAGTAGCAACTACCCTCTTTCTGTTGTTTCCTTGGTATGGATACTAACTGTTGTTTGATTTTTGCTGTTGTGCTTATGCTGTTTTACTTACTATCATAGATAAGGAGGAAAGTAAAAATTTCACTTTGCCCGTGTCCCTGTATAAAGTGGGAAAAACGACCAAGAAGTATATGTTTCAGGAAAAGTGGGAGAGACAATATATTTTAATAACGTTTGGAATATTTAGGTATTTAAACTATGCCTATGCATTCTGTGCAAAGAAGGTGTCACCTTTTTGTTTTCTTTCTTGTCTTTTTCAAGGTTTGTGTTGGCATGCCCTGTAGTAGAATTTATCTTCAATATGCTTTCACACCTCAGCCTATCCTTTTCTTTTGCAAACTAGCTCATCTTTCTATATAATTTCTCTCTTTAATAATATTTTGGCATGTATTTGCAGAGTCGTCTTTGCCCTGTCTTGCTTTGTTACAGCCAAGTCGCCTCAAGGTTAATTTAGCCTTGAATCCTGAGCCAGAAAACAGCAGATTCTGTATTCTCTGGTTCTGTCAGTAATTAGTTGTGTGTGTGACCTTGCACAGGGATGCTGTCACCAGACCACAATTTCTTTATCTCTGAAACAAGGAGTTTCAACTAAATGTGCTCTGAGGCTTTTTCTTGTTCTTAAATTGCTATGCTTCATTATCCTCTGGAAAGTCTTATTCTTGCTCTGCAAGTCTCTCCCAGGCGTTCTTATCCTTTTTTGGGCCATGAATGCCTTTGATTCTCTGTTGACACATGTGGACCCTTTCTTAAAGTAATATTTTAATTGTGCAAAATTAAATATACATGCTGGTGAGGACACAGTTAGAATATGATTTTTAAGTAAAACTTTAAAACAAAATTTTAATTTACTTTTAAAAAGTAAATTCAGTGATGTGCATCTCAACAGTGTCCAATGGTGTAGAGTAATTTTTAGGCTAGTAATGCACATAAAGGAGAATTTGAGACTTGAAGCAGCTGAAGTGTTTTGAAAATATCTGTATTTTCTAATGGTAAAAAAATCACAGCTGTAGATAATCCCACTATGGCTTGCTGCTTACTGGTTTGTTTGTGTTTTTTTTGACACTTTTTAAAAATTGGGGTGTAATTGATTTATTAGTTTCAGTTATATAGCATGGTGATTCTAAATGTTTATAGATTATACTTCATTTGAATTTGAAATAATGGTTATATTTCCTGTGCTATAGAGTATATCCTTGTAGTTTTTTATATGTAGTAGTTTGTACCTTCTAATTCCCTGTCCTTTTCTTGTTCCTCCCTTCTCTCTTGTCATAGAGTTGCATGGTAACCACTAGTTTCTTCTCTGTGTCTTTTTCTGTATTGCTGTATTCATTGCTTTATTTTTAGGTTCCACAATAAGTGATAAGATACAGCATTTGTCTTCCTTTGACTTACTTTAGTAAGCATAATACCCTCCAGGTTCATCATTCATGTTATTTCCAGTGGCAAAATTTCATCCTTTTTTATGGCTGAATAGTACTCTGTTGTATATACACACACCACTTCATCTTTATCCAGTCATCTGTTGATGGATGCTTTTGTTGCTTGCTTATTTTGGCTCTTGTAAGTAATGCTGCTATAAATATGGAAGTGCAGGTATCAGTGCAAATTAGTGTTTCCATTTTCTTCAGATAAATACCGAAGAATGGAATTGGTAGATCATTGGTAGTTCTCTTTTTAGTTTTTTTTGAGGAAATTCCATACTGTTTTTTCACAGTGGCTGTCAAATTTACATTCCCATCAACAGAGTACAAGGATTCTCTTTTCTCCACATTCTTGCCAGCACTTGTTATTTGTGGTCTTTTTCATGATTATTGCTTATGTTTTTAATTAAAGATATGCTAAATATCAATTACAGATTAGTAGAATAAAGATGTAACTTTTTCCCATCCAGTTTCATACCCACTTGTGTTTGATCAACAAATTCTGCATTAATTTTTTTTAATTATTATTATTACTTTTGCTGTAGTGCACAGCTTGTAGGCTCTTAGTTACAGGAGTTGAACCTGGGCCACAGCAGTGAAAGCACTGAGTCCTAACCACTGGACTGCCAGGGAATTTCGAACAAACTAAATATTTTTAAAATCCAGATTAAAAACTCCTGCTCTTATTAGTCTGCCAGGACATTTAATTTAGTGTGTTAGGTGAACATAAACTGAGTTTAATAAACATTAAGTGCTTTTCTTAATGAATGAATATTACTGTTAAAGATGTGGATGTTATTGCCATTTGTAACTTTGTGGTGTTCATTGCTTTATAATTCTATGGAGAATAATTTGGAAACATAGTTTCTGACCCCAAGATCTGTACAAATTGGAGTTTTAATTCCAGAAATAAAATCTCTAGTTCTGTGCTTCTTATGGGTCCTTCTTTTCTTTCTTTTTTTGTTTTTAAAGATTTATTTATTTAGAGGTGCAGACTCTAGAGCATGTGCACCTAGTTGCCCTGCAGTGTGTGGGATCTTCCCGAACCAAGAACTGGACTTGTGCCCCCTGCTTTGGCAGGCAGATTCTTAACTACTAGACCACCGTGAAGTCCTTCATATGGGGATTTCTAATTGAAACCTCCATTTACTACCTGGGGTATAGTGAGTGAAAGTCACTTAGTCATGTCTGACTCTTTGAGACCCCATGAAACTGCACCCTGCCAGGCTCCTCTGTCCATGGAATTCTCTAGGCCAGAATACCGGAGTGGGTACCCATTCCCTTCTCCAGGAGATCTTCCCAACCCAGGGGTTGAACCCAGGTCTCCTGCATTGCAGGTGGATTCTTTACCAGCTGAGCTCCCAGGGAAGTCTTGGGATATAGTAAGGCTTGTTAAATATTTTGCTAGGAAGTAGAAAATAACATGATTATTAATATCAAGAGTATTTGGCTATTTTAATACTGAATAGTTGTTCCAGAATCTCTGATAAATTTCTACTTGAAATAATTTGTCCAGCTAATATTTCTTAAAAGGGAAAACAATATTTTCTGTCAATGGAACTACTATAGTTAGCCTTGATATAACGTGATAAAATGAATTTGGCTGTTATGCAGATTAAGCAAATAATACATTTTGTGTGTATTGCCTGAACTTTTTGAATTGTGGGATTTTGTCATTTTTAATTCATTAACAGTAGAACAACTAAAGGTTGTAAAGGTTCTTTATAGTTTCTGTTCTCTTACTGCAGTGCTACTTGGCTGGAGTTGAGACTAAATAGATTCATACTCATACTTCCTTGACTCTAGGTTTACTTCCATTTTCTCTCCTGGAAACATTTGTCTAAGGTTTTTTTTTTTTGGTAGGATTTCTTAGTTGCCTCCCCACCCCATCCCCCACTTCACATAAAAAAAGAATATATTTTTTGTTAAATACATAATCAGTCATATACAGAAATGTGTTTGTGACACGTGTCCTTAACAAAATTCCACTTAACTGACATGCTCTTAAACCATTGCTTTCAATTCCTGTAGTCTAGAGTGTTCTGAACACTTACAGCTAAAGAACCATTCTAGCTTACTTATGTACCGTTTGCCCTACTGGGCTAGGTATATGCTAAGAATCAGCTGTTTTTATGCCAGTGTTAATGCAACTTCTAACTTAAGTTATAAGCTACTGAAATAATGAGGTAGAAAGAACTGCTGTTTAAGCTGTTTGTGTATATGCTCTGGAAAAATAGGGTGGATGCATTGGAAAGACTTGACATAAAATGATTTAAAGATTACTGAAGGATTAAGTGTGGATAAGCCTCAAGGTTTAGGAAGATTTGGGTTCAACTGCATAAAGTGTATTTTCTCCCATATTTGAAATAATGGCCGTTTGCAAGTTGGGGTTAATTCCTGAGCAAGTTCTGCCATTATTAAAATGTGAGATTCTGTTTAAGCTAGCTCTCTATAGGGTTGGTTGGTTGGTTCTGACCACACTACCCACAACTTGTGGGACCTTAGTTCCCTGATAAGGGATTGAACCCAGTCCCTTGGCAGTGATGGCAGAGTCCTAACTGGACTGCCAGAAAATTCCCCAAGCTAGCTCTCATTATGGTTGAAAGATGGTACGGTAAGTAGTTCTAAATGTGATAGCCTGATAATAACTTTTAGGGGAACAAAGGGGGCTGTCCCCCTCTCCTTTCCTAAAACCCTACAATCAGATTTCTCCTTGTATTTCACTGGCCAGAGTTGGTTCTAATGCCCTTACATAAATCATTTACTGAATGGGACTGGGAGGGAGCATTGTATTATCATATTAACTTAGACCAATCAGAATTTCCTCTTAAGTCATGTGGATAAGGTTGAACCACTGAACAACCTTGGCAATCACAGGGAGGACTGTTAAGGAGTCACCCAGGAGTGTCTGCTATAGAGAGACAATTTAAAAGGTAGAAAGCATTTGCAGAAATTCAGAAAGGCATAGAAAATGGACTTCTTAAGGAATTTGGATGCTTCCTTAGAGAATTGTATGAAGATAAGGTACATTGGAGAAGGAAATGGCACTCCACTCCAGTACTCTGGCCTGGAAAATCCCATGGACGGAGGAGCCTGGTAGGCTGCAGTCCATGCTAAGGGTCGGACACGACTGAGTGAGTTCACTTTCACGCAAAAATGTCAACCCACTCCAGTGTTCTTGCCTGGAGAATCTCAGGAACGGGGGAGCCTGGTGGGCTGCTGTCTATGGGGTTGCACAGAGTTGGACACGACTGAAGCGACTTAGCAGCAGCAAGGTACATTGAATTTACTAATTTCTGTGTAAACAGGTTGACACAAAAGCATAGATTGACAACAGTAATCTAGCTTTAAAACTTAACAAAACAGTTTAGCAGTTTGCCTTGTGACGTAGTGCCTGTTTTTTCTCTTAGTTGTCTGAACCTGTGTCTGAAAGGATATTGTGGGTACTTTATTTCCTGATTCTAGAACTTTGAAACTCCAGCTGATAAATGTCTGTCACTTGTCACCCTGTTGCTGATTTCCTTCTTTTAGAATCATAGTGAGACTTGAGTAAAACTTTTGCCAGCTGGAATTTCCCAAAATGATTTCATTTTTCTTGACCATAATTGGTATGCTAGATATATGTTATATCTATGATATTTATATGATATCCATCATACCAGTTACATTTCTTGAAGAAACAGCACCTTTTCTTCATGAAACTGTAATTGATATGAGGTATATACGTGTACGTTTATGTCTTTGGGGCTTCCTTGTGGCTTCCACGTTTATGTCTTTGGGTCTTCCTTGTGGCTTCCCTAGTGGCTCAGCTGGTAAAGAATCCCTCTGAAATGGTTCGAACCCTGGGTTGGGAAGATCCCCTGGAGAAGGGAAAGGCTACACATTCCAGTGTTCTGGTCTGGAGAATTCCATGCACTGTATACCCCATGGGATTGCAAACAGTTGGACACAGCTGAGCAGCTTTCACTTTCACTTACATCTTTGTGTGTGTATATACTTATCAGTTCAGTTCAGTTCAGTCGCTCAGTCATGTCCGACTCCTTGCAACCCCATGAATCGCAGCACGCCAGGCCCCCCTGTCCATCACCAACTCCTGGAGTTCACTCAGACTCACGTCCATCGAGTCAGTGATGCCATCCAACCATCTCATCCTCTGTCGTCCCCTTCTCCTCCTGCCCCCAATCCCTCCCAGCATCAGAGTCTTTTCCAATGAGTCAACTCTTCGCATGAGGTGGCTAAAGTACTGGAGTTTCAGCTTCAGCATCATTCCCTCCCAAGAAATCCCAGGGCTGATCTCCTTCAGGATGGACTGGTTGGATCTCCTTGCAGTCCAAGGGACTCTCAAGAGTCTTCTCCAACACCACAGTTCAAAAGCATCAATTCTTCAGCACAGAGCCTTCTTCACAGTCCAACTCTCACATCCATACATGACCACAGGAAAAACCATAGCCTTGACTAGATGGACCTTTGTTGGCAAAGTAATGTCTCTGCTATTGAATATGCTATCTAGGTTGGTCATAACTTTGCTTCCAAGGAGTAAGCATCTTTTAATTTCATGGGTGCAGTCACCATCTGCAGTGATTTTGGAGCCCCCAAAAATAAAGTCTGACACTGTTTCCACTGTTTCCCCATCTATTTCCCATGAAGTGATGGGACCGGATGCCATGATCCTCGTTTTCTGAATGTTGATTTAAGCCAACTTTTTCACTCTCCACTTTTACCTTCATCAAGAGGCTTTTTAGTTCCTCTTCACTTTCTGCCATAAGGGTGGTGTCATCTGCATATCGGAGGTTATTGATATTTCTCCCATCAGTCTTGATTCCAGCTTCTGTTTCTTCCAGTCCAGTGTTTCTCATGATGTACTCTGCATGTAAGTTAAATAAGCAAGGTGACAATATACAACCTTGACGTACTCCTTTTCCTATTTGGAACCAGTCTGTTGTTCCATGTCCAGTTCTAACTGTTGCTTCCTGACCTGCATACAGATTTCTCAAGAGGCAGGTCAGGTGGTCTGGTACTCCCATCTCTTGAAGAATTTTCCACAGTTTATTGTGATACACACAGTCAAAGGCTTTGGTGTAGTCAATAAAGCAGAAATAGATGTTTTTCTGGAACTCTCTTGCTTTTTCCATGATTCAGCGGATGTTGGCAATTTGATCTCTGGTTCTTCTGCCTTTTCTAAAACCAGCTTGAACATCAGGAAGTTCACTGTTCACGTATTGCTGAAGCCTGGCAGGAGAATTTTGAGCATTACTTTACTAGCATGTGAGATGAGTGCAATTGTGCGGTAGTTTGAGCATTCTTTGGCATTGCCTTTCTTTGGGATTGGAATGAAAACTGACCTTTTCCAGTCCTGTGGCCACTGCTGGGTTTTCCAAATTTGCTGGCATATTGAGTGCAGCACTTTCAAGATTCACGTCAAGTGAATATGAGCTCAAATTATGGCACTTATCCAGCTTACTTACCTACCTCTTGACCTTGTGTAATTTTCTTATTGTCAGAGGTTTTTTTTCTCATCTGTAAAAAAAGGTAGACAGTAATATCTGCCTTATAGATTTATTTTTAGAGTTGAAGTGCACAGTACCTCATGCCTCACAAATGATACTTAATATTGCATTTCTAGGAAGAAATGTTAAGATAGTAGACATATTTTTAAACCTAAAGTATTGAAACTCCAATACTTTGGCCACTCTATATGAAGAGCTGACTCACTTGAAAAGACCCTGATGCTGGGAAAGATTGAGGGCTGGAGGAGAAGGGGACGACAGAGGATGAGATGGCTGGATGGCATCACTGACTCGATGGACGTGAGTCTGAGTGAAATCCGGGAGTTGGTGATGGACAGGGAGGCCTGGCGTGCTCTGGTTCATGGGGTCGCAAAGAGTTGGACATGACTGAGTGGCTGAAGTGAACTGAACTGATTGAATATATTGGAAGAATTTTTTATTAGAAATTTCTCGTAATGAAGTTTTACTGGAATTTTTCATCTACTTCTGATTATTTTCTTCTTTACTTGCATTGTATGTATTTTAACAAAAGAAATCTGTGCTTTTAAGAAGCAGTTTAAAAATTAATCTTTTAGGCCCACCATTATTTTTCAGAGGAGGTAGAGTAAGAGGCAAGGAAATGGTGCATTGGCATGCATAGGAAATGTAAAGTGCTCTTATACATTACTCTCGATATATATAGTGTTTCTTTTTTGCCTAGTACTTACACTGAGGTGAAAACATTTTTTAATTTCACTCTGCTATAAAGTCTTAACCCTGGCTATACATGACAATCATCTGGAGCACTTGAAAAAAACAAAAAACTGATGACCAGGTTCCAAAGATAGGGGCAAGGGTATATCAATATTTCTTAAAAACAACAGCAGCGCAAAAACCCCCCAAAACCCTCAGTGATTCTGATATGCATTCTGTGATTAAAAACAGTGTAAATCCTTCAGCCTGTTTCTGTCCTGTATAAATAGGCCTGTTGTCTCTTCCTGTCTGTGTTAGTGCCCTGGACAATCATGTACCCGTGCTTTGAAGAGCATCTGTGGCTATTCCCTTGTATTTCATGCAAAAAGTAGAGGACCAGTAGCTGCAGCTTTGTGTTCTACAAAAAATTAACTTTGAGGAGTTGGCAGAATATCTTAGTTAATGTTCACTGACTATGTTATCTTTAAATGGAGAGCTGTGATTATTCTTCTCTGCCTTCTACTTAAGCTTTGTTTTAATATTCTTATGAAACCTGGAAAAAATTAGTTTTGAGGTTTCAAATACATGCTTTAAAATACAACTGGCTTTCTATATTTATGTTAAGAGCAGCATCTTAATGAGGTAATTTGGTGAGCTTAATTGTTACAAATTTGGTAATTAAGTCTAAATAGTTGATATGAACTAATTAGTTTTTAATATCACCCTATCAGAATGAACAGCTTATATAAATTATGAGAAAAATATGTATGTATTACTTATAAGAATTGTTAGTATTAAAGTTGTAGTTTTCAGATTTCTGTCCCATATGCTATATTCAGTTGCTGGTATAAAATAAAATTATTTGTTAACTGTACAGCCATTTTGCCAGGGAGAATATTAAGAAAGGAGCTCTTATATATTCTAAAGAATTTGACTTACAGATGATAACTTACACAAATTTCCTTGTTGAATCAATAGAACCAGTAAGTCCCTTCTAGTAAATTGTGAGAGTAAGTTTTTTTTTTTTTTTTTCCTAATTTTTTGGCTGTACCATGTGGCATGTGGGATTTTAGTTCCCCCACCAGGAATTGAGCCTGTGCCCCCTGCATTAGAAGTGTGGAATCTTAACTACTGGACCACCAGAGAGGTCCTGAGACTAATACTACTTGGTCTTATTTTAGAGGAACTGCTTTGGTGGTAGCTGCTTCTTCCTTGGAAACCTTTGTGGATTTGTAACTAACTGCAGTGAATGGTACAAAAACATTTCATTAATTCTGATAACTTTATTTAGCTATAAACTTGCAGAAAATTGTTGCTGTTCAGTTGCTGAGTTGTGTCCAACTCTGTGACCCCATGGACTGCAGCAGGCCTGGCTTCCCTGTCCTTCACTATTTCTCGGAGTTTGCTCAAACTCATGTCTAGTGAGTCAGTGATACCATCCAACTACCTATCCTCTGTCATCCCCTTCTTCTGCCTTCAGTCTTTCCTGGCATCAGTGTCTTTTCCAATGCTTCAGTTCTTCACAGAAAATTAGTAAGTACTAATAGTTTGGCCATTTACACATTCAGATTGTTAAATGCATCTGGTAGTCTGATCTAATTAAACAGCTATTTACTGAAATGAGGTTTTTGTATTGTAAATTTATTTCAAACTTTTGATCTTACTCGTGAGCTAGACTTTGTAGATATTACTTCCTTTATATGAAGTAATTGAATCATACAGAGGTTAAGCACCTTACCTAAACATATAAGTAAGTTTCAGGCAGAGGAAGACCCCCTGATTGTTTTAATTTTGGGCCCCAATTTCATTTAAGACTAAAACAAATGAGGAGCGTTTAATTTGAAAGCCTGTGGTTCAGAAATTATTGCACTTTTGTCATTTACGTTCAGTAGTATTTCATTTTATTTGGAACTTTTAAGACTTGGTAGTAGATATTTTCTGGCTTGAGATGCTGGGCCTTTAGACTGTTGATTTTTTAACTTATCCATCCCTGGCTTGCAAAGATCCCCTGGAGGAGGGTATGGCAACCCACTTCAGTATTCTTGCCTGGAGAATCACCATGGACAGAGGAGCGTGGCGGGCTACAGTCCATGGGTTGCAAGAGTCGGACATGACTGAGTGACTAAGCAGACACAGCACGTGTCAGGTACCTATAGCCTCCTTGAAATATATGTGACATAACTACACAGATACGTTAGAAGTAGTGTGTCAGGAATGGTACCAGTGGAGAAAATGGAAGACACGCAAAATTAAGTTATAAAGCATTAAATTACAACAACCAGTAATAAGTGGATTTTCGTGTCCGACTCTTTGCGACCCCGTGGACTGTAGCCCACCAGGCACCTCTGTCCCTGGGATTCTCCAGGCAAGAATACTGGAGTGGGTTGCCATTTCCTTCTCCAGGGGATCTTCTCGACCCAGGGATTGAAACCAGGTCTCCTGCATTGGAGGCAGACGCTTTAACCTCTGAGCCACCAGGGAATCTCTAAAAGAATGGTTATTATTTATAAATAATGATTTATTTTGTTTTTCTTTGTTGGTGACTTTTCACTTTGCATGTTAAGCATAGACCCATGAAACCTGTATTATTGAAACATTCAGGAAAAACTATTTTTAGTTAATGTGACATTTTCCCAGACTAAGTTTGGTATGAAACAGAAATTCCTGAGTTTTATTTATTTTTATTTTGTCTGCCCACATTTCTTGTGTATAACATAAGTCATCAATTCAGAATTTTGAAAACATTTATCTATGTGATCAAACCAAAAATTAGGTCAGAAATAGTTTATAAAATCTTTGTAACTACAGCCTACCTACTAACAAGAAAACGTTTCTTTGAAACAGTTCTGGAATTTGAGAAGCCTAAGATTTAAAATATAACAGCTGTGTGCGTTTGCTTCAGCTTTTGTTGAGCTTCAGTGAAATTGGTTACATCTGGTAATGTGTTCTAATTAATACCTTATCTGGAATATAAATATCCTCTATATCAGAAAATAAAACCTGCCTAACAAGTTCAACTCTTTTAACCTGACCAAATTCACATTGTAGCTTAGTTGAGTGTGGTAATAACTACCAAATTAAAATCTTTTAGATATCATTCCCAACCTCCAAAATGTTTGGGCAGTGTTATGATGTACTACTGAGAAATAAAGTGAGAGGAAAAAAATACGGGAAAAAATCAACTGTAATTACCCACTTTCCTAAATGGATTGCTTTGACACAGAACATTGGAGCTGCACACATTAAAAAAAATTAATGTAAATTGATGACTTTATTTTACAGACTAGGAAACTGAAGACATAGAAGAGATTGGTCAGGCTAATACTCACTAGAATTCAGATTGTCTGGTTCTTGTTCTGTTCAAGGTATAATATTTTTGTATGGTAATGATATATAGAACTTAATAGAATATGGAGACTAAAGTTAATGATTATTTCTCCTCACTAATAAAGTAAATTTTCTAGAAATTTTACCACTGATTAACCAATTTCTTGTTTTGAGAAATCTTTTTTTGAAATAAAAATCAGGGTTCAGTTTGCGTTTATTTAGAGAATATTAGGTGCTTAATTTTTGTTAGCCTCATATTAGGGAAAGGCGTAGGATGAATAAGCCTGCTTTTTTTTTTCTTATGTAAGATTTGGTTTATAGTTTCCCTTTTACTGGTTTCTTGTCAAATTTAAGCAGATAACATGACTAAATCTATTTTAAGGGTTTTTAACGGAGTTAAGGCATAAAATGTTTATCATTTCTACTGGTATATTCAGTAACTTTATTCTAAAAGTATCTTGAATATGATAAAAGTTATTGCATGAGTAGACCCTAGTGATATATGTATTACATGCTTTGCATTTTTGAAATTTAATTCTGATATCAGTCTGTTAAAATGATTGGAGATCCTTATTCAACTAGTTATTTGGAAATATTTAGTACAATATGGAGGCTTTAGAAAATCAGCTTTGTTTACATTGCTTACAGATCTTTTAAATATTACTTTATCAAGCTTGATATATGTAGCATTTTACAGACTTATTTTCAAGCAACATACAACATACCAGTAAAATGATCCATCTCTAATAATCTGAATGATTACCTTATTTAAAGTGTTTCATGGTTGAGAACAAACTGGTACCAGTAGAGGTATCTCTGACTCTATTCCAGTACTGCATAGTTTGTTCCAGCTCTTCCTCCTTGCTTACCTGTAACTTCCCTGAAGTGGAAAATCTGGCTCCCACCAGCCAGCATCTGTTTTACTGATTGCTTGTCTTCAGTAGACATGTATAGTTGTTTCAGCATTACATTAATCTGTAGCCTTGTAAGGAATCACTTTACCAACCAGAACACAGTGTTCATATACAGTTCTTTTTTTTCTGCTACAGTTACCAGTCAGAATACTGTCTACCAAAGTTATTAAGGTCAGCACCATTTTCCATACCCTCTTCAGTGTGGATATGCCAAACATTTGTAATACAGTTACTCTTTGCCAGTAACTGTATTTGTATTTCTAGACTCCTGGTTGATTTAATTTGCATACATTGAGCTTTTACTCTTCATGTGGTTAAGTTCTATGGATTTCAGGACAGGCAAGTTCCCTCTTTGTCTCCTCTGTACTCAGTCACTCCTCCACCCTTCTCCAGTTCCCTGGCAACCTTTGATCTATTGTCTGTCTCTATAGCTTTGCCTTTCCAGAATGTCATATGAATGGAAACACTATATGCCCTTTTTGGTCTGAATTCTTTCCCTTAGGAAGTACTTTTAATATTCATCCATGTTGCATGAATTAATAGCTTTTTAAAAATTGTTAAATAGAATTCTGTTGTATAGATATACCATTTTATTTATCCCTTCCCTTGTGGTTCAGATGGTAAAAAATCTGCCTGCAGTGCAGGAGACCTGGGTTCTATCCCTGGATTGGGAAGATCCCCTGGAGGAGGGCATGACAACCCACTCCAGTATTCTTGCCTGGAGAATCCCCACGGACAGAGGAGCCTGGCGGCCTACAGTCCATGGGGTTGCAGAGTCGGACAAGACTGAGCAACTAAGCACACACACACTGGAGGACACCTTTCTTGGTACAGACATTCACATGTAGGTTGGTATGAGCATTAATTTTCAGTACACTTTGATAAATACCCAGGGGCACAATTGCTGGGCTATTATATATATGTTAAGTGTATGTTTAACTTCATAAAAAAAAAACAAAACAGAAACTGCCAAACGCTTCCACAGTGACTGTATTTGTTTTCATTTTTGAAAGATATTTTAGATAGATTTAGAGTTCTTGGTTGAATGTTTTATTTTCCTCTTTCTTTCTATAGTTTAAAAATGTTGAGAGGAATTCCCTGATGACCTAGAGGTTAGGATTCTGGGCTTTTACTACCGTGGCTTGGGTTCAGTCCCTCCTGATCTGGGAACTGAGATCTCACAAGCCTCACCCCACCCCATCCAAAAAAAAAGTTAATTTTTCTCTTGTTTCTGATGACATGTTGGCCATCATTTATGTCTCTGTTTCTCTGTGTATATTCTTTTTTTCTCCTGCTGACTGCTTTATGATTTCCTTATTACTATTTTTCAGTAGTTTGACTCTCAAATAATAATCTTGTTTTTTGGTTCTCCTTAGAGGGTGTTGAAGTTACTGGATCTTTGAGTTTATAGTTCTCATGAAATTAGGAAGAATTCGGCGTGTTTTTTTTTTTTCTTTTTTTTAATGTCCTTCTTGCTCTTGTACTCTTTCTGGGATACTGTTAGATTAATTTTAGACTCTGTGATGTTGCTCAGCAGTTCACTGCCGCACTTGATATTAACTCACAGTTCATTGTCCTGTGGTTCCTTTCCCCCCACCCCGCCACCTTCTTTTCTCACTGTGTTTAATTTTGGATTTTTTTCCCCTGCTGTATCTTCAAGTTCATTAAGCCTTTCTTTTCAAATTCATTAAGATGTTTTTTACTCCAGAAGAATTCCAATGCATGTTTAGTTATAGATATTAAATTTTTATCTCTAAAATGATCAGTTTGGGCCTTTAAAGAATCTTTGGACTTTCAAATAATTATAAATTCATAAGATGCAAAAATAGTACAGATGCCCATTACTTGTCTTCTTCCAGTGATATCATCTTATATAACTATAGTGCTGCTGCTGCTAAGTCGCTTCAGTCATGTCTGACTCTGTGCGACCCCATAGACGGCAGCCCACCAGGCTGCCCCGTCCCTGGGATTCTCCAGGCAAGGACACTGGAGTGGGTTGCCATTTCCTTCTCCAGTGCATGAAGTGAAAAGTGAAAGTGAAGTCGCTCAGTCGTGTCCGACTCTTAGTGACCCCATGGACTGCAGCCCACCAGGCTCCTCCCTCCACGGGATTTTCCAGGCAAGAGTACTGGAGTGGGGTGTCTCAAAACCAGAAGTCAATATAACTGACTAGATACGCAAATTAACTCACTTCATCATTTTCTTCATGCGTTCACCTTTTCATGTTTTTATCATTCTGTGGTATTTTTCACATGTATAGAGTCATATAACCGCCACCACCAAGAGCATGATACAGTTTGATACTTAGCATTTCTGTTATTATGTTCATAGTTTTCTTTATTTGCTTGAATGTATAGAATACATCTCGGAGAAAGAAATGGCACCCCACTCTAGTACTCTTGCCTGGAGAATCCCATGGACGGAGGAGCCTGGTGGGCTATAGTCCATGGAGTTGCTAAGAGTCAGACACAACTGAGTTACTTCACTTTCACTTTTCACTTTCATGCACTGGAGAAGGAAATGGCCACCCACTCCAGTGTTCTTGCCTGGAGAATCCCTGGGACGGGGAAGCCTGGTGGGCTGCTGTCTATGGGGTCCCACAGAGTCAGACACGACTGAAGTGACTTAGCAGCAGCAGCATAGAATACATCTATACTACCTTTTAACCTCCTTGTCCACTGATTCTATCATCTGTATCACTGTTGGTTTTTTTTTTCCATTTTTATATTTCACCTTGTTGTGGATTGTATTTCCTGGTTCTTTGCATGGCTAGTGTTTCTGATGGGAAGCCAGACATTTAATTTTACATTATTTAATGCTGATGTTGTATTATTTTAAATATTTTTCAGCTTTATTTTGGGGTATAATGTTATTTACAATTGTTTGATCTTTTTGAGGCTTGATTTTAAGCTGTGTTAGTGCTGGTCAAGAACATTCTTTGGTTTAAAGCTCTTTTGGTTTCATTATTTTTTGAACTGTATTCAGTAGCCCCTGTGTTAAAATATCTACTCTGGTTGATGGGAGGGGCTTCCCTGGTAGCACAGAAGGTAAAGAATCCGCCTGCAATGCGGGAGACGCGGGTTTGATTCCTGGGTGTAAAGATCTCCTGGAGAAGGGATAAGCTACCCACTCCAGTTTTCCTGCCTGGAGAATTCCATGGACAGAGGAGGCTGGCAGGCTTCAGGCCATGGGGCTGCAAAAAGTCGGACATGACTGAGCGCCTTTAACTGGTTGATGGGAACATGCCTTTGAGGGGATTATTCTAACTACTCCTTTTCAGAGACTTTTTCTTCGGACTTAACAACTTTTTTCACATGCATGCACAGATTTAGCGAAGACATTGAGGAGAATCTCTCTCTAGACCTTTGGAGCCCTTTGTCTGCAGCTTCCTTCTCTCCATTTGCCCTGGAAATTTAACTGTTTTGGTGGTTCCCCTAACTCAATTCTTTTTTCCCTTAACTCGTAGAGACTCTTGGGGCTCAGATTGGGTTCCAGCCCCTAACCCCCTCCCTGTGTTTCAGCCTCATAACTCTATAGGCAATAAAGCCTTACTTCACTTGGTTTTTTCTCTTGATCTCTGGCCTGAGATGATATTAAGTTTCTGAAAATCATTGTTTGATATATTTTTTCCTAATTTTTTAGTTTTTTAAGGTAGAAAGGTAACTACAGTTTATTTTTTTCTGTCTTGGCATCACTGCCTTATAGAAAACTTCATTTTAGTTTTATAAATGTTTGTCTTTTATAACTTTCTAAAATTTACTGGGGAAACAGTGCATCAGTTCAGTTCAGTCGCTCAGTTGTGTCCGACTCTTCCCGACCCCATGAATCGCAGCACGCCAGGCCTCCCTGTCCATCACCAACTCCCAGAGTTCACCCACACTCACGTCCATCGAGTCAGTGATGCCATCCAACCATCTCATCCTCTGTCGTCCCCTTCTCCTCCTGCCCCCAATCCCTCCCAGCATCAGAGTCTTTTCCAATGAGTCAACTCTTCGCATGAGGTGGCCGAAGTACTGGAGTTTCAGCTTCAGCATCATTCCTTCCAAAGATATCCCAGGGCTGATCTCCTTCAGAATGGACTGATTGGATCTCCTTGCAGTCCAAGGGACTCTCAAGAGTCTTCTCCAACACCACAGTTCAAAAGCATCGATTCTTCAGCACTCAGCCTTCTTCACAGCCCAACTCTCACATCCGTACATGACCACAGGAAAACCCATAGCCTTGACTAGACGAACCTTTGTTGGCAGGGTAATGTGTCTGCTTTTGAATATGCTATCTAGGTTGGTCATATCTTTCCTTCCCAGGAGTAAGCGTCTTTTAATTTCATGGCTGCAGTCACCATCTACAGTGATTTTGGAGCCCCCCAAAATAAAGTCTGACACTGTTTTCACTGTTTCCCCATCTATTTCCCATGAAGTGATGGGACTGGATGCCATGATCTTCGTTTTCTGAATGTTGAGCTTTAAGCCAACTTTTTCACTCTCCTCTTTCACCTTGATCAAGAGGCTTTTGAGTTCCTCTTCACTTTCTGCCGTAAGAGTGGTGTCATCTGCATATCGGAGGTTATTGATATTTCTCCCGGCAATCTTGATTCCAGCTTGTGCTTCTTCCAGTCCAGCGTTTCTCATGATGTACTCTGCATATAAGTTAAATAAGCAGGGTGACAATATACAACCTTGACATACTCCTTTTCCTATTTGGAACCAGTCTGTTGTTCCATGTCCAGTTCTAACTGTTGCTTCTTGACCTGCATACAGATTTCTCAAGAGGCAGGTCAGGTGGTCTGGTACTCCCATCTCTTGAAGAATTTTCCACAGTTGATTATGATCCACACAGTCAAAGGCTTTGGCATAGTCAATAGAGCAGAAATAGATGTTTTTCTGGAACTCTCTTGCCTTTTCCATGATTCAGCGGATGTTGGCAATTTGATCTCTGGTTCCTCTGCCTTTTCTAAAACCAGCTTGAACATCAGGAAGTTCATGGTTCACATATTGCTGAAGCCTGGCAGGAGAATTTTGAGCATTACTTCACTAGCATGTGAGATGAGTGCAATTGTGCAGCCTTTCTTTGGGATTGGAATGAAAACTGACCTTTTCCAGTCCTGTGGCCACTGCTGAGTTTTCCAAATTTGCTGGCATATTGAGTGCAGCACTTTCACAGCATCATCTTTCAGGATTTGAAATAGCTCCACTGGAATTCCATCACCTCCACTAGGTTTGTGCGTAGTGATGTTTTCTAAGGCCCACTTGACTTCACATTCCAGAATGTCTGGCTCTAGGTCAGTGATCACACCATCGTGATTATCTGGGTCGTGAAGATCTTTTTTGTATAGTTCTTCTGTGTATTCTTGCCATCTCTTCTTAATATCTTCTGCTTCTGTTAGGTCCATATCATTTCTGTCCTTTATCGAGCCCATCTTTGCATGAAATGTTCCCTTGGTATCTCTCATTTTCTTGAAGAGATCTCTAGTCTTTCCCATTCTGTTGTTTTCCTCTATTTCTTTGCATTGATCGCTGAAGAAGGCTTTCTTATCTCTTCTTGCTATTCTTTGGAACTCTGCATTCAGATGCTTATATCTTTCCTTATAAACTTTAGTAAATTTAGGCACCTACGGTACATGTTCTTTCTCACGTTTACTTCCTTTCACATTCTCTGTCTTACATATCTATTCACACTTTCTTTTATCTATTCACTGTCCTTCCATTCCTAATATGAGCATCAACACAGTCTATTATTGAGCATTTTCATTTACTATAAGATATTGGTGACAAATGTTAGTTTAATATAAGATAATTTTGACAGATGTTATCTGTTTACCTAGAAGAAAATGGAGTATCTTCATTTCTTTTTTCCTTTGTTTACTAAAAGAAGATAATGCTTCTTAGTTATTGTTCCGTATAGAATATTGATTGCTATACTGGTTAGGACATATTCAGGCACACTTATTGTCTCATTGTGTTGCAGGAGGGGCCCTTCTAGGGCCCAAGATGGGCTCTTGTCTAACACTCAGAAGTGAATTGTCCAAGGAAACATATGTGCTGACAAAGCAAGAGACTTTACTGGGAAGGGGCGTCCAGGTAAGAGCAGCGTAGTTAGGGAACCCAGGAGGACTGCTCTGCCACGTGGCTTGCAGTCTTGGCTTTTATGGACATGGGATTAGTTTCAGGGTTGTCTCTGGCCTATCATTCTGACTCAGGGTCTTTCCTGGTGGCACGTGTGTCACTCAGCCAGGGAGAAGGATTCTGAAAGCTTGATGGGACATGTGGACTGGTGTCTTCTCTCCCAAATTGTTCCAGTTGGTGGTAGCTTGTTAGTTCTGTGCTCCTTACCAAAACCTCCTGTTGTTAAGCGGTTACTCGCATGTCTGGCCAGGGTGAGTAGTTTCAGTCATTGGTTCCCCTAACAACTGCACTTCGTTTTATTGTGCTTAATTCTGTGATGTTTTTACAAATTGAAGGTTTGTGGTAATCCTGCATCAAACAAGTGTTGGTGGTGGTTTTCCAATAGTTGCTCACTTTATATCTTTATCCCATTTTGGAATTCTCAGATTATTTCAGACTTTGTCATGGTTTTATTTGTTTTGGTGATCTGTGATCAGTGATCTTTGATGTTAGTATTTCAAAAAGATGGTGATTCACTGGAGGTTCCAGAGATGGCTAATATTTTTTAGCAGTAATTTTTTTTTAAGTTAAGGGATGTACATTGTTTTTTTTTTAAGACATAATGCTGTTGTACACTTAATAGGCTACAGTATAGTGTAAACAAATAGTTATGTGCATTGGGGAACTGAAAAATTTGCATGACTTGCTTCACTGTGATATTTGCTTTATTGCTGTGATCTGGAACCGGACCTGCAGTTCTTGGAGGTGTGCCTATAGTGGCTGTTGTTTGAAACCCTAAGCTGTGAAATACTTAATGTTACCCACACTGGGGAGACAAAAGAAACAAGTTTTACTTTTGTACTAATCCATAGTACTCTAAAATTAGTATTTTTCTGTTATCTGGTGAATGTACAGGTTAAATATTAACTTTTATTTTTAATTATAGTATTATTTAGTAGAAAAAGTCCTAATCATCTCTTATATGTATAATGTTAGGCTGTTGAAAATGGGATGGCCTTGCCTGACTTTAGATTTCTGACATATCTTTTATTAAACTAGTACAAATGGAGGATAGTGCATCAACTTATTTTTAAACTTAAGAAGGAAAACATGCTTAATTTCCTAAGAAAAAACTGAAATTTCACACTTACTGTTCACTGAATTCAACGTTGTCATTAATATGTTAATGAGACAAGTGCTGTTTTAATCTATTTTATTATAAAATACATTGAAACAAGGTTAATGTTGTTTCGGGGATGTGGGATGCATAATATATACTTTTCTTCTCATTTTGTGGTTGTCATGAACATTTAAATTGAAGTTGAATATGTCACTTAAACTGTTCTTGACCCCCCCAATTCACTAGATCATTTTTTCTTTATGAATAATCCAGTTGCTAGGATTATATTTATAGTGATAAATACACTTATTCTTTAAAAAACTTTTCTCCTTTGTTACTTTTAAAAGAGATGTTTAATTCCAGTAGTACATATAAATTTGGTAGTGCAGTTACATTTTTGCCATAGAGCCAGGCATCTTTGAAGTATTTTAGCGAAACATTTACAATGTAAGATGGTCACAATTAAGTACCCAGTAACTTGTTACCAAACATAAAATGGGAGGTGGCGAATAGGTTTTTACTACTTGAATTCTTTTTAAAACGTAAACCTAACAATACTAATTTTAATGTTTTCCTTGAAAAATATTCTGCTCTTCTTACTAGATTGCTTTTTAGGGGTAATCCATCTGTACGTGTATATGCATGTTTATTGGTTTTAATAAAATTGATTCATACTTCTTGTGAATTTAAATTAGATGTCATCCTCTTCCAAAGTGAATTTTGTCTGATGTTAAATGATTGCTCTAAATTTGATTATAATTTTTAGTGGTTAGCAACTGTTGTGACTTTTGTATGTATGCTACTTACTGCTTTCCTAGGGGAAAAGTGAAAGTGAAAGAAGTCGCTCAGTTGTGTCCTACTCTTTGCAATCCCATGGACAGTAGCCTACGAGGCTCCTCCATCCATGGAATTTCCCAGGCAAGAGTACTGGAGTGGGTTGCTATTTCCTTTTCCAGGGGATCTTCCCAATCCAGGGCTCGAAGCCAGGTGCCCCACATTGCAAGCAGTAAACATTTTACTAAAAGTTAGGTAAAAGTAAAACTTGTGTTTTGAAAACATCTGTTTACAAATTCTTTGTAGATACCGCTTTTGAATTTTTGGTCTTTCATATTCAATTTACAGTTTTGAGTTAACATCTCTGGCAATTAGTAGCTCTGCCTCAGTGATTTGTTTGTTTTTTTTCCTTTTAATGTGTCTGAGGTTTACAGTGCTTAGTCATTTATGGACTTGTTTATCTCTAGCCAGGTTAAGAAATAAGCTATGTTAATTTTTTTGCCCTGATGTAAAAAAGCAAATTGTTAGAGCATGCATGAAATTGGAGGACTGAACGACCAAGGCATCTAGAAAGTTGACATTTGTTGCTACCCTTCATTGGGATAAATTTTAATGGACTATTGCATCTGTTTACAATTCTAAGATTATATGATGTATTCACATCCTATGGCATAGGAATAAACCTCATAAACTGAATAAATAGCAGCTATATAAGTAAGCATTTGGAGGAGAGGAATTTGAAATTAAATAACAGGATCTGAATTAACTGAACATTTCTGAAATTAACAGGACAATGTTTACTTAAAAGAAAAAATATGTCAATTCAGGGCTGCATTTATTTGTTCACTCCATTTTTATTCATTATAACTTTCTTCCTATGTGTGCAGTCTGGCGGACAGTTTTAATTGCAAAGGAAAAGGTTTTCATATTTAATAACTTCTATCTCAAATAACGTATGTCTGCCAGTCCAGCCCTTCCTAGATGGTTAAGAGGAAGATCAATTAGAATATTAAAAGTACTTTTGGTTTTGTTTTCTATGTATCATATTGGATATTTTTGCTGCTGTTCATATGTTTACATGTTAGTAATTATGACGGCTTTTGGATAATTCCACTCTAGAGGGAGAACTGGTGGGCGGTCCTTCCTGTGACACGACCCTTGAGTGACAGTTCTATTTGATTGCCTCCAGTACTGTGAGGAAAGGACACGACTCTATGGTGAGGACTGATGGACATACATTATCTGAGAAAAGAAACTACCAGGTAAGATCCATTTTTTTTTTCTTATTTTCTATTGGTTATATAGTTACATGAACTGCTTAATATGTTGTATTTAATTGGAATCAGCAGGTTGGATACACCTGAGTTTGAAAAATTGGGGTTATAATTTTAAAAACATGCATGTTGGTTTATACAGTTGAAATAGTTGGGAACGTTTTTCAGACTAAACCATGCTTATAATAAATGTATATTATTACAAATGATGTACATGTATTTATATAATAAATATGCATATGTTCTTTTAGTGTCAGAGCATAAATTTCCTGGTGTGTATATATATGTCAAAAGTTAGATTATCTAATACACAATTTATGACTTCATGGCTGGATTCAGAGTTAGTATTCCATAAAATGTTGATTGCCTTTACACATATTCTTCCTGAAGACTAAGCCTGAAGTCTTGGACTATATTCAGGGTACTATAGCATCACAGAGATGTAGACACAATTGGTTAGAGTATAAAAGAAGTAGAGATCAGGGTACTCAGACACTCATATTGTATTAAATTAGCTTATCTATTATCATTAGTTTGCTTTCCTTACAATACTGGATTCTTGCTCTCTATTTAGGTAGTTAATAATATCCATCCTCTACTAAATATGTAAGGATGCTGAAAGGATAGTTGAAATGTAATATTCCTGTTTCTTTCTGAGCTTTTAAAAGAAGGTGAATTTTAAAGATAGTACTATTAAATAGTGATTTTTTTAAAAAACCCATATAACATTTGAATTTAATTTTCTCAAAGAAAATGTTTTATTAATTTGCTAATAATTTAATGTCAAATTATGTAGTGATTTAGAATAAGCAATAGTTCATAACTCAAGTAGGAATAAGCTTTAGGCTTCTTTCACAAATAGATATCCAACCTCCCTCTGCCCCTTACCACCAGGTGTTACTCTCTGCAGTCTGTGAAGGCAACTAGTGTGATAGTAGCAGCTTTGTTAACTAACCATTTATCTTTCTAATCATTAGTTTTAGTCTGGTTAGTCTTTTCTTCCCTCAGATTGAAAAAGTGAACAGTGGAGGAAATTCATGGTGAAGTAACAAAGAGCCTTTGAACACAAGACTTAGGTCCTATACATAATGAAAAATAGAGTCATATTTAACCTTTCTAGAATTTGACTCAATTTTATGTCTGAAGTTTCTTGCCAGATTTTTATAATTTAATAAGCCAGAGTAAGTGGTGGCTATGCAGAAGCAGTTCTCCCTGTAACCTTTCCTGCTCTGAATTGCTCTTATAGACTTGATCAGCATGGCTTTTGTTCATTAATTACACTAGCTGTGACTCCTCCTACCTCACAACCACTTCCAACTACCTTGACTCATGTAAGATTTCATTGGTTACACTACTTGGTTCTGTATTTTGATAGATTATGCTGGTTGTTTTTTTTAAAGAATATCGTAATTCTAGATTGTGTGGCTTTTCATAATCCAGTTTGTAAAATGTAAGTATAGAAGTTTTGTATCATCACACAGTGTGATTAATTTACTTTATGAGATCATATTAATAGAGAATTCCAAATTTTACACTTAGGAATAAAATCAGATTATATTTTATACATGAAGAGATTTCCTAGTTTCTGTTTATTCTGCTCTAAAAAAAATTGTTTTGAGTCACACTGTTTCAGTCACATTATTATAACTAATCCAGGCTTTTTAGCTTACCAGAAAATTCATTTTTAGTTAGGGTTTTTCTGCCTAAAAATATTTTCACTTTTCTTTTTACTTAGTAACAGTCAATGCATGTTGGAATATTCTTGGAAACAGTTGTTTAAATTTCTATTGTAAAATTATTTTATTTTTAAAAGACTTTTCTGAAAAGTACATGTATAGAAATATAATTTCTGGTATGATAATTATGATGATATACTAATTGCATATGGGAAATTCAAAGGAACAGTAGATAAATTACTACTGTATTGGTAGCACTTAGAGTCTGTATATGTATGCTGAGATGAAATGATTTGGATTTTTTTAAATTCCATGTTTTTGGAATTTTATTTGTTGTTTTTCATGGATAAAGTAGGATTTCTTTGTATTCATGTTTATATCTATTTTAATTTATCTTGTTTTAATTTATCTTTGAGGCCTTTTATTTTTGGAATGCAGTTGATGTCTTATAGTGATATTTAAGCATTCTGATAATAATAAGCTAATGTTCCAGAATTTAATAAAAAGGATAATACTTTGCCAATTCTTATTTCATTGTGGACTTGATTAAAGACTTAGGAACTCATTTGGGAAGGTGCATTTCCTCAGCTTTGTGCTAAAACTTAGTGACTTTCAAATGGGCGTTGGTTGAAGTATTGATTTTTCCACTGCTATCTACTTCTTGTGTTTTGTTTCTTACTAAAGTTTGAATAGAGTCTTTGAAGTTTATTTAGATGAACAGACTGCTATACAGACAGGACAATTTAATTATATAAATGGTTTACAGTTTCTTCTTAGAAGAATTGTCAAGCTTCTTCTGCTCTTGCTACCGCTGCTAAGTCGCTTCAGTCTTGTCCGACTCTGTGCGACCCCATAGACGGCAGCCCACCAGGCTCCCCCGTCCCTGGGATTCTCCAGGCAAGAATACTGGAATGGGTTGCCATTCCCTTCTCCAATGCATGAAAGTGAAAAGTGAAAGTGAAGTCGCTCAGTTGTGTCCGACTCTTAGCAACCCCATGGACTGCAGCTTACCAGGCTCCTCTGTCCATGGGATTTGCCAGGCAAGAGTACTGGAGTGGGGTGCCATTGCCTTCTCCAAGCTTCTTCTAAGGAAATGTAACTCCAGTTTTTGGCTAGAATTTCTTATCTTCCTCTAATTTACACTAATTTATTCCAACTGTGAGCACAGATCTAATCATACTAATTACCAGGTTTACTTACCAGTGCCTATTCCGCTTTCTAATACAATAAAGATGAGCTCCTAAACCTTACATATAATATTAGTACATTGTGGCCCCACATGCCTTTATTTCCATTGTCTTCTCTGTTTATAGTGAGTTTTTCCATGAGTAATATAAAACTACTTTTAAATCTCTCTGCAGTGCACTTTTACATGTATGCCTTTAGTTGTTTGGGTTCCTCTTTGTGTGATGCCTTTTCTTCCATCAGTACTTTCAGAAGCCATTCAAAGTGATGGCCTTTAGCATTCCTTTCCCTTGCTTTCATAACCTTTGTATCTATTTCTAGTTTAGTGTGTACCATGACAAACTGAAGTTATGTTTATTTTTTCCTTGTCTTGCTGTAGCCTCATGCTGTCCAATACCATAGGTACTAGCCCCATAAGTGGTATTTAAATTCATGTAAATAAAATAAAATAATTTAAATTCTTAGTCATGTCAGCCATGTTGCAAATGCTCAATAGTTGCATGCTATTAATGGCCACCATATTGAACAGTGCAGATATAGAACTTTTTCCATTATTGTAGAAAGTTGTATTGGACAGTGTTTCTATATATTAAGCTTCTTGAAAACTGGAGCCGTATTTATTGATATTTTGGTACTACTGGCAGTACCAAATGGTTTAAGTTACATAATAGGTGTTCAAAGGCATATTGTTGTAATAAAATTAAACAAAGAAGTTAACAGAAATTGCACAGTGTGCCAAGGGAAATGCTACCTATATATATCCAGTATTTTTAGGATATTACTTTTTTTTAATTTGAGCTTGCTGATCATACCATATGTTGGCTAGTTCAATGTATATTATCTATAAACTAGATCTAATGCATCCCAGTCTGTATGTCCCTTAAGAATAGCTCATAATCTAAAGTACCACATTAACTTTGTGAAATATGTCATGTCAGAGAACAAACGATGGCAGTGGTTGTATTACTGGTTCCTCCTCTCTCCCCCTTCCATTAAATATTTTATTTCCATTTTATTATTTTATAATTACAGAGCTATAGAACGTAAAAGTTTGTAATTTTACTGTTAACAATTTAGTGTGTCTGTTTTTTCTAGTAATTCTATAGGTACAAATATGATTTGTTATCGTTTTTAACAAATATACATATTTCAGCAGTTTGCATATTGTACCTAATATAGATATTTCCATGCCCCACCCTTCAACTTGCCTCCTTCCCAGTAAGTACTTACTAGTTTTTATATTTTTGTTACATACCTATTCAGTATACAGGTGCATCTTTAGTGTGTGTCCGTTTTTTAAGAAGTGGTACCCTATATTCTGTTATTTTTAATAGAAAAAAAAAAATTTCCAGCCCACATCAAACCATAAACAAGTTCCCAGATATTATAATAGAAAACACTCAACACGTATCTGACAGTTCAGATCAGCATTTCAGATATCTGACAATTCTGCTTAAGGAAAGCATTTAAAACACAAGTTACCTAATCATTTAACAGTTGATGGTGCACATACAAATGCATCTAGTAGGTGAGCTTCCATTCAGTATACAAGAGTACTGTACGATACTGAATACAAATTAATTTTTTTTTTTTATTTACTGCAGTGAAAATGTAAGTAAGCAGTGGTGTACTCCATTTCTTTATTGTAAGTTATAACACAGTATTGGAAATTTTTGTCTTTCTGCTATCAGGATGCATCTTACAATGGATGGTGTCTTAGAGCCATCTAGTAGCTTATAACCTTTTCTTGATAACTTCTTATATGATTGAAAACAGCACTAGCATCAAAGCATTTTAGAATCTGATATATTAATGCTACAGATACATAATATAAAGAACACTTAAAAAAGAATTTTTGAAAAATGAATATACTTAGCGAAGAATTGTCAGATATAGTGCATAGAGCAGAAGGATGAAGGTTTCAGTCATTGTTGCTCTTTGGCATTGGATTGAGGTGAGCAAGAGTGAGCTGAGGAAGGAATTCATTCAAAAATAAATAAAATACCTGAAGCCAGTGAACTGGTTCACAGTTCATTGCTCTTGAAAATCTTGGAGACGAAGGGCTGTAGCTACAGATGAAGGACGGGGAGTAAAAAACCTCAAATTGCATGACTATTAAGTTCTCTTAATTTGCAGTTATATAATTCCTGCTAAAATGAGATTGCTTTCGAAGTTGCATTTAAAATGCAGTGCTTCTGTTCATTTCATGATCATATTAATAGCTACAAAAGTTATTTTGACTCCACAACCTAAATATTGGTTTAAAATACATTTTTGACATTCATTTATCATTTATGGGTCTTTTTCTTCCTCTGGCCAACCAAAGACATCCAATGAATTCCCAGGTTCCTCATTGGTTGGCTTATTACATGATAATAACAGTGTTGCTCTTTCTTTGAATGTGTGTATTCTGATACTCTTTTACTCATCTTATGAAATCATCAAATGAGGTGAAATTTGCTTTCCAAAAGGCAAGTTTCATTAAGATATGTGGTTTTATGGCACCCATGGTATCTTAGTAATTTTTTCACAGTGCCCCTCGGCCAACAGAAATGTTAAAAGTTTCGTTCAATTAAATAACTAGATCTAAACACTTACATAGTTCATATGGTATCTGACAGATACTGCCTTGTTTCCCAAGAAGATTTAAAATACCTGGCAGCATCCCCATGTGTTCAATGTGGTGCTTCTTTGGGAACTTAGTTCTCGGTTTTTGCATATGAAATAATTGTGTTCTCTTTCAGAAATACATTTTATGTTGAAGTGATTTGCCCCAATCATGAATTTGGAATGTATTCATGATTAAATAGCAAAGTAAAACATTAATGTAGATATTTCTGTCAATCAGAGAAAATATAGAAGCAGTTACCTTTTTAAAACTGAAGTATAAATACAGTTGATTTACAATGTTGTGTTAATTATTGCTGAACAACAAAGTGATTCAGCTATACATATATACATTCTTTTTTAAAATATTCTTTTTAATTATGGTTTATCATAGGATATTGAATATAGTTCTCTGTGCTATACAGTAGGATCTTAATCTTTATCCATTCTGTATATAAAAGCTTACATCTACCAATTCCAACCTCCCTTTCCATCCCTCGCCTAACCCCCTCCCCTTGGCAACCACCAGCTGTTCTCTGTACTGTGATTCTGTTTCATGGATAGGTTCATTTGTGTCATACTTTAGATTCCACGTATAGGTAATACCTTGTAGTGTTTGTCTTGCTCTTTCTGATTTATTTAGTATGATAATCTCTAGTTGTATCTGTGTTGCTGCAAATGGTGTTATTTCATCCTTTTTTTTTTATGGCTGATTAGTTTTCCTTTATGTATATGTACCCCATCTTTATCCATTTATCTGTTGATGGACAGATGTTTCCATGTCTTGGCCATTGTAAATAGTGCTACTGTGAACATGGGGGTGCGTGTATCTTTTTGAATTGCAGTTTTGTCTGGGTATATGCCCAGGAGTAGGATTCCTGGATCATATGGCAACTCTAGTTTTGGTTTTTTGAGGAACCTCTATAGTGTTTTCCATATGAGTATACCAATTTATATTTTCACCAACAGTGTGAGAGGGTTGGTTCCCTTTTCTCTGCATTCTATTCAGTATTTATTATTTTTGTTTTTAGAGTTTGCAGACTCTTACATGTATATAAATACATATATACACACATGCATATATATATAATTTTATTCATTTATGGGTGTGCTAGGTCTTTGCTGCTGCACGGTTTTTCTTAGGTCTTATGCTAGGCTGCGGTGAACGGGGGCTACTCTCTAGTTGCAGTTGTGGGCTTCTCACTGTGGTGGCTTCTCTTGTTGTGGAGCACAGGTTCTAGGGCCCATAGGCTTCAGTAGTTGCAACATGTCGGCTCAATAGTTGTGGCTCATGGGCTTAGTTGTTCCGCCACATGTGGGATCTTTCCAAATCAAGGATTGAACCTATGTCTCCTGCATTGTCAGGCAGATTCTTTACCACTGAACCACCAGGGAATCCCTATCATTTATTTGTAGGCTTTCTAATGATTGCCATTCTGACTGGAGTGAGACAGTACCTTATTGTAATAATTAGTGATGTTGAGCATCCTTTCCTGTGCTTGTTGCCCATCTGTATGTCTTCTTTGGAGAAATGTCTGTCTAGTTCTTTTGCTCATTTTTTGATTGGATTGTTTTGTTGTTGAATTGTATGAGCTGTTTGAATATTTTGGAAATTAAGCCCTTGTCAGTTGCATCATTTGCAAATATTTTCTCCCAGCCTCTAGGTTGTCTTTTTGTTTTGTTTATTTTAGGGTTTCCTTTGGTGTGTAAAAGCTTACAAGCTTGATTAGGTCTCATTTTGCTTTGGGAGACTAACCTAAGAAAACATTGGTGCAAAGTTACTTTTTAAAATACAGTCTCAGCAAGGATTGAGAAGATGCAAGAAACTTTTAACAAGGACCTAGAAGAAATAAAAAAGAGTCAATCAATAATGAATAATGCAGTAACTGAGATCAAAGGCACTCTGGAGGGAACCAACAGTAGAATAACTGATGCAGAAGATAGGATAACTGGGGTGCAAGATAGAATGGTGGAAATAAATGAAGCAGAGAGGAAAAAGAAAAAAATTAAAAGAAATGAGGACAACCTCAGAGACCTCTGGGACAATGTTAAACACCCCAACATTCGAATCGTAGGTGTCCCAGAAGAAGAGGACAAAAAGGAAGGCCATGAGAAAATACTTTAGGAGATAATAGTTGAAAACTTCCCTAAAGTAGGGAAGGAAATAGCCACCCAAGTCCAAGAATCCCAGAGAGTCCCAAACAGGATAAACCCAAGGCAAAACACCCCAAGATGCATATTAATCAAATTAATGAAGATCAAACACAAAGAACAAATATTAAAAGCAGGAAGGGAAAAACAACAAATAACCCACAAGGGGATCCCCATAAGGATAACAGTTGATCTTTCAGTAGAAATTCTTCAGGCCAGAAAGAAATGGCAGGGCATACTTAGAATGATGAGAGAAAAACCTACAACCCAGATTACTGTACCCAACAAGGATCTCATTCAAATATGAAGGAGAAATCAAAAGCTTTACAGACAAGCAAAAGCTGAGAGAATTCAGCACCACCAAACCAGCTCTCCAACAAATGCTAAAGGATCTTCTCTAGACAGGAAACACAGAAAGGGTGTATAAACTCAAACCCAAAACAACAAAGTAAATGGTAATGGGATCATACTTATCAGTAATTACCTTAAATGTAAATGGGTTGAATGCCCCAACCAAAAGACAAAGACTGGCTGAATGGATACAAAAACAAGACCCCTATATATGCTGTCTACAAGAGACCCACCTCAAACCTAGGGACACATACAGATTGAAAGTGAAGGGCTGGAAAAAGATATTTCATACAAACGGAGACCAAAAGAAAGCAAAAGTAGCAATACTCATATCAGATAAAATAGACTTTGAAATAAAAGCCCTGAAAAGAGACAAAGAAGGACACTACATAATGATCAAAGGATCAATCCAAGAAGAAGATATAACAATTATATATGTACCCAACATAGGAGCACCACAATGTGTAAGGCAAATGCTAACAAATATGAAAGGGGAAATTAACAGCAACACAATAATAGTGGGAGACTTTAATACCCCACTTACCCCTATGGATAGATCAACTAAACAGAAAATTAGCAAGGAAACACAAACTTTAAATGATACAATGGACCAGTTAGACCTAATTGATATCTTTGGGACATTTCACCCTAAAACAGTGAATTTCACCTTTTTCTCAAGCGCACACGGAACCTTCTACCAGGATAGATCACATCTTGGGCCATAAATCAAACCTTGGTAAATTCAAAAAAATTGAAATAATCTCAAGCATCTTTTCTGATCACAATGCAGTATATCAGCTGCAGGAAAAAAAAGTATTAAAAATACAAACATATGGAGGCTAAACAACACACTTCTGAATAACCAACAAGTCACAGAAGAAATCAAAAAAGAAATAAAAATATGCATCGAAATGAATGAAAATGAAAACACAACAACCCCAAACCTATGGGATTCAGAAAAAACAGTGCTAAGGGGAAGGTTCATAGCAATACAAGCCTATATCAAGAAACAGGAGAGAAATCAAATAAATAACCTAACTCTACACCTAAAGCACCTAGAAAAGGAAGAAATGAAGAACCCCAGGGTGAGTGGAAGGAAAGAAATCACAAAAATTAGGGCAGAAATAAATGCAAAAGAAACAAGAGACCATAGCAAAAATCAACAAAGCTAAAAGCTGGTTCTTCAAGAAGATAAATAAAATAGACATACCATTAGCCAGACTCGTTAAGAAACAAAGGGAGAAAAATCAAATCAACAAAATTAGAAATGAAAATGGAGAAATCACAACAGACAACACAGAAATACAAAGGGTCATAAGAGACTACTGTCAGCAATTATATGCCAATAAAATGGATAACTTGGAATAAATGGACAAATTCTTAGAAAAGTATAACTTTCCAAAACTGAACCATGAAGAAATAGAAAATCTTAATAGACCCATCACAAGCACAGAAATTGAAACCATAATCAAAAATCTTCCAACAAACAAAAGCCCAGGACCAGACGGCTTCACAGCTGAATTCTACCAACAATTTAGAGAAGAGCTAACACCTATCCTACTCAAACTCTTCCAGAAAATTGCAGAGGAAGGTAAACTTCCAATCTCATTCTATGATGCCACCATCATCCTAACACCAAAACCAGACAAAGATGCCACAAAAAAACTACAGGCCAATATCACTGATGAACATAGATGCAAAAATCCTTAACAAAATTCTAGCAGACAGAATCCAACATGTTAAAAAGATCATATATCATGACCAAGTGGGCTTTATCCCAGGGATGCAAAGATTCTTCAATATTCGCAAATCAGTCAATGTGATACACCACATTAACAAATTAAAAGATAAAAACCACATGATTGTCTCAATAGATGCAGAGAAAGCCTTTGACAAAATTCAACATCCATTTATGACAAAAACCCTCCAGAAAGCAGGCATAGAAGAAACACACCTCAACATAATAAAAGCCATATATGATAAACCCACAGCAAACATTATCCTCAATGTTGAAAAACTTAAAGCATTTCCCCTAAAGTCAGGAACAAGACAAGGATGCCCACTCTCACTACTGCTGTTCAACATAGTTTTGGAAGTTTTGGCCACAGCAATCAGAGCAAAAACATAAATAAAAGGAATCCAGATTGGAAAAGAAGAAGTAAAACTCCCACTGTTTGCAGATGACATGATCCTGTACATAGAAAGCCCTGAAGACTCCATCAGAAAATTACTGGAGCTAATCAGTGAATACAGTAAAGTTCCAGGATATAAAATTAACACACAGAAATCCTTTGCATTCCTATACACTAACAATGAGAAAACAGAGAAATTAAGGAAACAATTCCATTCACCATTGCAACGAAAAGAATAAAGTACTTAGGAGTAGACCTACCTAAAGAAACAAAAGACCTATATATAGAAAACTATAAAACACTGGTGAAAGAAATCAAAGATGACACAAATAGATGGAGAAATATACCATGTTCATGGATCGGAAGAATCAATGTAGTGAAAATGAGTATACTGCCCAAAGCAATCTATAGATTCAATGCAATCCCTATCAAGCTACCAACGGTTTTTTTCAGAGAATTAGAACAAACAATTCCACAGTTTGTATGGAATTACAAAAAACCTCGAATAGCCAAAGCAATCTTGAGAAAGAAGAGTGGAACTGGAGGAATCAACCTGCCTGACTTCACGCTATACTACAAAACAACAGTCATCAAGACAGTATGGTACTGGCACAAAGACAGAAACATAGATCAGTGGAACACAATAGAAAGCCCAGAGATAAATCCACACACCCATGGACACCTTATCTTTGACAAAGGAGGCAAGAATATACAATAGAGAAAAGACAATCTATTTAACAGGTGGTGCTGGGAAAACTTGTCAACCATTTGTAAAAGACTGAAACTAGAACACTTTCTAACACCATACACAAAAATAAACTCAAAATGGATTAAAGATCTAAATGTAAGACCAGAAACCATAGAACTCCTAGAGGAAAACATAAGCAAACCACTCTCTGACATAAATTATAGCAGGATTCTCTATGACCCATCTCTCAGAGTAATGGAAATAAAAGCAAAAATAAACAAATGGGACCTAATTAAACTTAAAAGCTTTTGCACAATGAAGGAAACTATAAGCAAGGTGAAAGACAGCCTTCAGAATGGGAGAAAATAATAGCAAATGAAGCAATTGACAAAGAATTAATCTCAAAAATATACAAGTAACTCCTGCAGCTCAATTCCTGAAAAATAAATGACCCAATCAAAAAATGGGCCAAAGAACTAAACAGACATTTCTCCAAAGAAGACATACAGATGGCTAACAGACACATGAAAAGATGCTCAACATCACTCATTATCAGAGAAATGCAAATCAAAACCACAATGAGGTACCATCTCACGCTGGTCAATGGCTGCTATCCAAAAGTCTACAAGCAATAAATGCTGGAGAGGGTGTGGAGAAAGAGAACCCTCTTACACTGTTGGTGGGAATGCAAAGTAGTATAGCTGCTATGGAGAACAGTGTGGAGATTCCTTAAAAAAGTGGAAATAGAACTGCCATATGACCCAGCAATCCCACTGCTGAGCATACACACCGAGGAAACCAGAATTGAAAGAGACACATGTACCCCAGTGTTTATCACAGCACTGTTTATAATAGCCAGGACATGTAAGCAACCTAGATGTCCACTGACAGATGAATGGATAAGAAGGCTGTGGTACATATACACAATGGAATATTACTCAGCTATTAAAAAGAATGCATTTGAATCAGTTCTAATGAAGTGGATGAAACTGGAGCCTATTATACAGAGTGAAGTAAGTCAGAAAGAAAAACACCAATACAATATATTAACGCATATATATGGAATTTAGAAAGGTGGTAACGATGACCCTATATGTGAGATAGTAAAAGAGACACAGATGTGAAGAACAGATTGTTGGACTCTGTGGGAGAATGTGAGGGTGAGATGATCTGATAGAATATCATTGAAACATGTATATTATCATACGTGAAATAGATTGCCAGTCCAAGTTCGATGCATGAAACAGGGTGCTCAGGGCTGGTGCACTGGGATGACCCTGAGGGATGGAATGGGGAGGGAGAGTCAGGATGGGGAACACATGTACACCCATGGCTGATTCATGTGAATGTATGGCAAAACCCACCACAATACTGTAAAGTAATTAGCCTCCAATTAAAATAAAAGATAAATAAATAAAATATAGTCTCAGACCTTACTTAGGTCTGGAGTGATTGCACTGAGGGTGAAACTTAGTTTTTTGCTTTTTATCTTTCTGAATTTCCACGTAAAAATAGAACAACTAGATAGAAAATAAAAACCCATGAAAACATTTGTAACAAAAGCTAGAGATGAAGTATTTCCATGAACCTCAAGATACAAGCAGATGAAAGATTAACAAAAGACTTAAATTTAAGTAGAGAGAAGCATTGGGGTGTCTGGACCTGAGCATAGAAGCACCTCAAAGTGGTGAACAACCCGTTTGAAAGTGTAATGAGGCCTTTTGAAATTGGGGAGTTTTTGCCTGCCTGGCTGGATCAGTGGAAAGGACCTATGCTGAGGCCTGCAGTGATTGAGTCGCCCAGCTCTGAGCTCTCAAGACTTACCCGCTAATGCTCACTTGTAGGACCCATTGAGAAGTTTCTGGGAGTGGAACCAAAATTGAGGAGCATAGGGGCAACAGAGACAGAGGAAAGAAAAGGAGATAAAAGTGGGAGAGGGGAACAGAGTGGGAGAGGGAGATAAAAGAAAACCTTACAAGACATGCCATTGTACTTTTACAGACTGCATAAAAATAGAAGGAGCTTTATGAAGTTAGAGAAGTTTTCTGAACCATGTCATAGTCTTAAATTTTATGAAAATTAGATTCACAATCAATCTTCTGGGAATATGTTTAGATGTCCTTATACCAACTTTGAGTCCCATCAACAGTGTTTATATTGATCTGACGTTTAATAATGTCAAATTTAAAAATTTTCAAATTTATTGAGATTGTGCTGGAGACATATTTCCTTATTGAAATTAAGTAAATGAAGATATTGTCATATCTTTTAAAAAATTTTTAGTTTTGTCTTCCATATTCTTCTGAGATTGATTTATTTTTTTTATATGGTGTGAGGAGACAAATTCCTTTTGTTAGCATAAAGATAATCAGTTGTATTAACATCATGTATTGATCTTGTTCTCCCTTCCTCCTAATCAGCATTACTTTGCTATAAATCAGTTTGATTATATTCATGGATCTGTTTCTTATGTCTTTGTTTGGTTCCTTTGATGTGTTTGTCTCTGCCTGCACCAGTAGCCCATTTTCTTTTACTATAGCTTTGCATCAGATGTTCATGTCTGTCTCTCCACTTTGGTTTTGATTATTGTCTTAACTTTCTTGGCCTTTGTTCAATGACAGATTTAGAATTGAAAAGAAAAGTATTGTGTTTACAAGTGGAATTTTATTACCTTCATTTTTATTTGGGGAAAAATTGACACATTTATGATATTCTTCCTCTCTGAATTCATACACTGAGGTCTTCTATATTTTCTCTCAGTAAATTTTTACTTCAAAAGATTTTTTTAAGCAATGGACTTATAAATCTTTAGTCAGGGTTATACATAAGTACTTTTTGTTGTACTTTTTGTTGTTTTTTTTTGGTAAATTATATTTTTTAAATTATGTTTTATAGATGTCACTGTTATATTGACATACATTTGACTTTTAAACTTGATTATTGTATCCATTAGTTAATGTTACTGAAATTTTATTCTTATAATTTATCTGTAGGTTCTTTGAGTGGCTTTTGTGTAAATAAATATATCATCTGTAGGTTACAATTTTGGTACTTTATATTTTTTATGACTTAGATATCTTTTCAGAACTCACTTGTATTTCTGATACAATATTGAATAGAAGTGTAAATAGTAGAACTCTTTTCTCTTGTTTTACTTGTCCTACAAGCTTTAAGTTGTCAGTAAATAAGATATTTGGTGCAGGATTTTTTTTTTGTAGATACGCTTTATTAGGATTAAGAAATTACTCATAATGCTACTTTCTTATTTATATTTTTTCTCTTTAACACCTTTTTTATCCTTAAGATTTTTTTATTGTGTGCCTTTTCCTCTTAATTTGTCACCCTTGCTAGGGATTTGTCACTTTGTAATCAACTTCTAGCTTCATTTACCTGTTTTTTAAATTTATTTTTGTTTTATATTCATCAGTTTATGCTCTTTACTAAGTTATTTCTTTTTATTCTTTTAGGGCTTGTTTTACTGTTCTTTAATTTTAAGTGTTTTTAATTTTCCAAACGTACGAGATTTTTCTTATTATCTTCCTATTGCTGATTTCTCATGTATTCCACTGTAGCTAGAGAATGTGGTCAGTATGATATCAATTATTTATATACTTGAACAAAATGCATATTGACCAGGTGGCAGGTATATTGCTTTGTTTCCATGAGACCAGCTTTGTTAATCTTGTCCATATCTTTTGTGCCTGCATATTTATCATTATTCACATTTTTAACATTATTTATTTTTTTGTTTAGATTTTGACTCCAGCAGTTGAAAGTTGATGCAGATCACTCTAATGTTTCTTGTTTCTGCTGGTTCTCACTTATGGTACCTTGATTCTTTGTATTTGTGTGTAAGTTAGTTACCATTTTATGTTTCTTAAAAATCTGTGGTATTTCTTTGAGGAATGGGTGAAAAGACATTTTTCCCAAGGGGATTTGCCTATGCTTCTGCCAGTGCCTAAGGTACTACCAAATCCAGGCCCAATTCAAAATAAAATGTTGATTTGAAGTTGTAGTCCATACAGGTAATGTGAATTTGGGCTGCTTTGGCTATAGATTCTCAGAAGAGATTGCTTTACCTGCTTCTGCCAGCATCAAATTTAGTTAGGGCCATCAAGAATTTTTGATGCATTCTTCACTAAGGGGTTTTAAGTTACCTGCTTTATGAGATGTCTTTAATAGCTTTCTACCTTGAGCAAATTTCTGTTTGGAAATGTAAACATTTCGTTTTGGGGTGCTGAATTTCCCTCTTCCCCATCTTCCACGTTCAAAGTTCATTTAAAAATCAGAATGTAATCTCTGTTTTAGATTTTACTAATATTTTCTTCACACTGTATCCCTACCTGAGAATAATGCTTCAGTTCAGTTCAGTTCAGTTGAGTCGCTCAGTCGTGTCCGACTCTTTGCGACCCTGTGAATTGCAGCACACCAGGCCTCCATGTCCATCACCAACTCCCAGAGTTCACTCAAACTCACATCCATTGAGTCAGTGATGCCATCCAGCCATCTCATCCTCTGTCGTCCCCTTTTCCTCCTGCCTCCAATTCCTCCCAGCATCAGAGTCTTTTCCAGTGAGTCAACTCTTCACATGAGGTAGCCAAAGTACTGGAGTTTCAGTTTTAGCATCATTCCTTCCAAAGAACACCCAGGACTTATTTCCTTTAGAATGGACTGGTTAGATCTCCTTGCAGTCCAAGGGACTCTCAAGAGTCTTCTCCAACACCACAGTTCAGAAGCATCAATTCTTCGGTGCTCAGCCTTCTTCACAGTCCAACTCTCACATCCATACATGACCACAGGAAAAACCATAGCCTTGACTAGACGGACCTTTGTTGGCAAAGTAATGTCTCTGCTTTTGAATATGCTATCTAGGTTGGTCATAACTTTGCTTCCAAGGAGTAAGCATCTTTTAATTTCATGGGTGCAGTCACCATCTGCAGTAACTTTGGAGCCCCAAAAAATAAAGTCTGACACTGTTTCCACTGTTTCCCCATCTATTTCCCATGAAGTGATGGGACCAGATGCCATGATCTTAGTTTTCTGAATGTTGAGCTTTAAGCCAACTTTTTCACTCTCCACTTTCACTTTCATCAAGAGGCTTTGTGGTGTCATCTGCGTATCTGAGGTTATTAATATTTCTCCTGGCAATATTGGGAATAATGCTTAGTATCTGCTTAATTAATGTTTGTTGTTGGCTGAGTATTTTGTGGAGCATTTTTAGTTGGTTATGAGTGGTGCATTTTTTTTTTTTTTTATAGTCTGCTAGACTGCTAGAACCATATTTCTTTACCATTCTCTAGGTCTCAGTGGGAATTTCACTCCTTAAGAGAAACAGTTGTTTCAATTTCTGTGACATATTCTCATTGTTTACTGTAATTTGGTGGGGAGGGGTTAGCGTTACTTCTGCTTTTTATTATTACAATAATTGAAAATGTTTGGTGATCCATTTTCATCGTATTCTTTCTCTTTCCGTTGCTTCTCTTCTTTTTTTAACTTCCCTCTGCTTTTCCTTCCAGTTTCTTCCCTTGCTTGCCTCCTTCCTCACTCCCTTTCTTTTCTTTTTCCTTCCTTCACTTCTTTATAATATTACCATTTTCCTTCTAATTGAAGGACTTTAAAAAATTTTAAAGCTTTTTAAGTTACGTGTAACACAGGCAAAATTAAAGTCATTAAATTTTTGCTTTTAAGAATTTTGCACGTTGTGATTCCTTCTACTGCCTTTCACCTTACCTTAGTTCCTTGAAAGTTTTAAAAGAACGCTCACCTAACCCACAGTTGTCATGTCAGTTCACAGTTCTTTCAGTTGACCTTCTTTGATCTCCACTTGAATATTAACATACTGATGACTTCAAAAATTCCCTACCTATAATCTTTAGGATCCAGTTTCTTCAAACAGTTTGTTATTGTTCGGTGGCTAAGTTGTGTCCTGCTTGTGTCCTGTTTGTGACCCCATGAACATGCCAGGCTTTCCTGTCCTTCACTGTCTCCTACAGTTTGCTCACACTTATGTCCATTGAGTCAGTGATGACCATCCAACCATCTCATCCTCTGTTGCCCCCATCTCCTCCTGCCCTCAGTCTTTCTCAGAATCAGGGTCTTTTCCAGTGAGCCAGCTCTTTGCATCAAGTGGCCAAAGTATTGGAGCTTCAGCTTCAGTCCTTCCAGCGAATATTCAGGATTGATTTCCTTTAGGATTGACTGATTTGATCTCCTTGCTGTTCAGGGGACTCTGAAGCAGTTTACGTTAGGGCAACTTTTAGGGTCAGAATTAATGGATCTACCTGGTTCTTAATTTCACATGCCCTCTAAGTATTAATGCAAGTCATATTCACCCTAATCACATCCTATCATAGGGTAGACCTTTGGGATATTCCAGTATCTTAAGATAAGAAAATTTGACTATTAGATCTTTCATACTTTTAGTAGCATCTCGTCATATAATTCTTTCCTACAAACAGTAAAACAAAACACATATTTATACCATGAGGATTTTCCAGCAATGTTAATCTATAGAAAAAGCTCCATTGGGATAGACTTTGACCTAAAAAAGTCAGTCTATCCCGATGGATAGACTGTGATACATTTCTGATGGTGATGAATTCATTTAGGTTTCGTTTATCTGAAAAAGTTTTTATTTCACTTGTATTTTTGATAAAGTTATTGCTGGATCTGGAATTCAAAGTTGACAGATTTTTGTTTAAATGCTTTGAAGATTTTGCTCCACTGTTTTCTAATTTAGACCATTTATGCAAAAGACCTGCTGTTTTATCTTTGGCCCTCTTTGAATACTGTAACTTTTTCTCTGGCTACTATTAACATTTTTTTGGTTATTCAGTTCAGTTCAGTTGCTCATCAGTCTCTCAGTCGTGTGTTACTATTCTGCAACCCCATGAATCGCAGCATGCCAGGCCTCCCTGTCCATCACCAACTCCTGGAGTTTACCCAGACTAATGTCCATCAAATCGGTGATGCCATCCAGCCATGTCATCCTATGTCCAACTCTCACACCCATACATGACCACTGAAAACCCATAGCCTTGACTAGACGGACCTTTGTTGGCAAAGTAATGTCTCTGCTTTTGAATATGCTGTCTAGGTTGGTTATAACTTTCCTTCCAAGGAGTAAGCGTCTTTTCGTTTCATAGCTGCAGTCACCATCTGCAGTGATATGGAGCCAAAAAAAATAAAGTCTGACACGGTTTCATTTGCCATGAAGTGATGGGACCAGATGCCATGATCTTAGTTTTCTGAATGTTGAGCTTTAAGCCAACTTTTTCACTCTCCTCTTTCACTTTCATCAAGAGGCTTTTGAGTTCCTCTTCACTTTCTGCCATAAGGGTGGTGTCATCTCCATATCTTAGGTTATTGATATTTCTCCCGGCAATCTTGATTCCAGCTTGTGCTTCTTCCAGCCCAGCGTTTCTTATGATGTACTCTGCATAGAAGTTAAATAAGCAGGGTGACAATATACAGCCTTGACGTACTCCTTTTCCTATTTGGAACCAGTCTGTTGTTCCATGTCCAGTTCTATCTGTTGCTTCCTGACCTGCATACAAGCTTCTCAAGAGACAGGTCAGGTGGTCTGGTATTCACATCTCTTTCAGAATTTTCCACAGTTGATTATGATCCACACAGTCAAAGGCTTTGGCATAGTCAATAGAGCAGAAATAGATGTTTTTCTGGAACTCTCTCACTTTTTTGATGATCCAGCGGATGTTGGCAATTTAATCTCTGGTTCCTTTGCCTTGGTTTTGCACATTTATCTATGATATATCTTGGTATAGTTTTCATGTCTCATGCTTGAGATTCATTGAGCCTTTTAAATTTGTGAATTTATTAGTCTTTGAATCAAATTTGGGATTTTTATTAAGAATTTTTAATGGAGTATAATTAACTTTCAGTGTTGTGTTAGTTTCAAGTGTACAGCAAAGTGAATCAGTTGAGATTTTTATTCTACTATTTTTGTGAATATTTACTCTTGAATCAAATTTGGGATTTTTATTAAGAATTTTTAATGGAGCATAATTGACTTTCAGTGTTGTGTTAGTTTCAATGTATAGCAAAGTGAATCAGTTGAGATTTTTATTCTACTATTTTTGTGAATATTTACTCTGTACCTATTCAACCTTGGGGACTCCAATTATACATATATTAAATCACATGAAGCCCCACAGCTTACTGTTGCTCTGTTCAGTTTTTAAAATATTTTTTTTTCCATGTATTTAGGATGGTTTTTTTATATCTGTGTTTTTAAAAGTTCACCAGTCTTTTCTTCATCATGCCAGTTATTCTTCCCTTTACATACAAACCATAACAGCTCTATAATGTCATTGTTAATTCTGTCACCTGTACCATTTCTGGGTCTGTTCTCTTGTTGGTTCCCCATTATGTATTTTATTATTGTTTTGCCTGGCCAGGAAACTTCTGTTCTGCTTGGATGCCAGTTCTTAGAATTTTTAATCTGTTCAGTGCTATACATTTTTATTTTTTTGTATTTGTTAGTGTTCTTGAGCTTTTTTAGTTACGTAGAAGCTTTTTGAGCCCTTTGAGACATTCTTCCTTTCTTCCCTCCCCCCCACTCCCCCTTTTAATGGTAAGTTTTGTTACAAAGGACCACAGTAGCTTTTAGTCTAGGCTAATTGTTCCCACATACTGAGACTGTATTCTTCGGAGTACTCTATCTGATGCCCTGCGAACTGTGTTTTTCTATTTTGGCTTAGGGAACAGTTGTGTGAGCCTAGAGATTATTTGTGCTGTCTCTGTTCCCATCCTCTGCATACATGCATATGCACAGATGACCAAAGAGGAACCCTTTCCAGATTTCTCTAATGCTTTCTCTTTGCAGCTCTCTCTTACTTGGTGCTCTAGCTGCCTTCTCAGCTACACTTTCTCAATTCACAGAAATTTCTGGCCTTCACCACGACTCCCTCTCCTTGTATTGCAACTTGGTATTATAACTTGGAAACTCCCCCATTCAATAAGCAGGGGCAGTTGTAAGGCTCATATCAGTTCTTTCTCTTCTCTTAGGGGTTCTTGTTTTATACTGCTTTATGTCCTATGTCTGAAAACCATTGATAAATGTATTTTACCCATTTTTTAAAATCCATTTTAAAAGTTGTTTCAGATGACATGGGAAAAAGGGGAGCCCTACTCCTCCATCTTGGTTGGAAGTAGAAGTCTTACTAAATCTTAAAAGGTTTCATCTTTAAACAAATTTTTATTTTGGTTGAGAAGATGGATGAAAAATCATTCTTGAGACTGAGAAAATAAGCTTTTAAGTTAGTGTTCAGTCAAGGCTTGAATAGTTTTTATTGTGTAAGACACTATGTGAAATGCAATCCAATGAAATATCAGACTTGTTCTCAGCACTTAGCATCATTTGTGAAGAAACATCAAACAGTACAAGTCAGTAAATTCCAATTCATATATGGAGTCATCAGAGCTGCGATTCTATTTTACCTAAATCTAAAAATTGAAATTTCCCTGTCAGTTCCCTCCCTTAAGATTCCCTGGAATCTAGTAGACTTGTAAATATTGTTGTTGTGCTTAGTCTCAAAGTCTTGTTCAACTGTTTGCAATCCCATGGACCATAGCCCGTCAGGCTCTTCTGTCCATGGAATTTTCCAGGCAAGAATACTGGAGTGGTTGCCATTTTCTATTCCAGGAGATCTTCCTGACCCAGGAGTCAAACTCAAGTCTCTTGCATTTCCTGCATTGGCAGGCGAATTCTTTACCACTGAACCACCAGGGAATCACAGTAGACTTGTAAATATAATGACCATTTATCTTCTTAACTGAGGTCATAATTTTACTAATTAGAATTCCTTATTCTGTCACGTAGAATATTATATCTTCATTGTTTAACCTGCCTCAGTAGACTAAAGGTATTATAGTAAATGTGTATAATGATGTATAGTAATGAAAATAGGAAGATTTTTTTTTCTTAGGAAAAAGAAAAGATCTTTCTTATTTAGGGCTGGAAGTACTGATAGAGACTGCTTCAGATCAGATCAGTCGCTCAGTCGTGTCCGACTCTTTGCGACCCCATGAATCGCAGCACGCCAAGCCTCCCTGTCCATTACCAACTCCTGGAGTTCACTGAGACTCACGTCCATTGAGTCAGTGATGCCATCCAGCCATCTCATCCTCTGTCGTCCCCTTCTCCTCCTGCCCCCAATCCCTCCCAGCATCAGGGTCTTTTCCGATGAATCAACTCTTCGCATGAGGTGGCCAGAGTACTGGAGTTTCAGCTTTAGCATCATTCCTTCCAAAGAAATCCCAGGGCTGATCTCCTTCAGAATGGACTGGTTGGATCTCCCTGCAGTCCAAGGGACTCTCAAGAGTCTTCTCCAACACCACAGTTCAAAAGTGTCAGTTCTTTGGCGCTCAGCCTTCTTCACAGTCCAACTTTCACATCCATACATGACCACAGGAAAACCCATAGCCTTGACTAGACGGACCTTTGTTGGCAAAGTAATGTCTATGCTTTTGAATATGCTATCTAGGTTGGTCATAACTTTGCTTCCAAGGAGTAAGCATCTTTGAATTTCATGGGTGCAATCACCATCTGCAGTGATTTTGGAGCTCAGAAAAATAAAGTCTGACACTGTTTCCACTGTTTGCCCATCTATTACCCATGAAGTGGTGGGACTGGATGCCATGATCTTTGTTTTCTGAATGTTGAGCTTTAAGCCAACTTTTTCACTCTCCACTTTCACTTTTATCAAGAGGCTAACAGAAGCAGAAGATATTAAAAGATGGCAAGAATACACAGAAGAACTGTACAAAAAAGAGCTTCACGACCCATATAATCACGATGGTGTGATCACTGACCTAGAGCCAGACATCCTGGAATGTGAAGTCAAGTGGGCCTTAGAAGGCATCACTACGAACAAAGCTAGTGGAGGTGATGGAATTCCGGTTGAGCTATTCCAAATCCTGAAAGATGATGCTGTGAAAGTGCTGTACTCAATATGCCAGCAAATTTGGAAAACTCAGCTGTGGCCACAGTACTGGAAAAGGTCAGTTTTCATTCCAGTCCCAAAGAAAGGCAATGCCAATGAATGCTCAAACTACCGCACAATTGCACTCATCTCACACGCTAGTAATGTTCAAAATTCTCCAAGCCAGGCTTCAGCAATACGTGAACCGTGAACTTCCTGATGTTCAAGCTGGTTTTAGAAAAGGCAGAGGAACCAGAGATCAAATTGCCAACATCTGCTGGATCATGGAAAAAGCAAGAGAGTTCCAGAAAAACATCTATTTCTGCTTTATTGACTATGCCAAAGCCTTTGCCTGTGTGGATCACAAGAAACGGTGGACAGTTCTTCAAGAGATGGGAATACCAGACCACCTGATCTGCCTCTTGAGAAATCTGTATGCAGGTCAGGAAGCAACAGTTAGAACTGGACATGGAACAACAGACTGGTTCCAAATAGGAAAAGGAGTTCGTCAAGGCCGTATATTGTCACCCTGCTTATTTAACTTATATGCAGAGTACATCAGGAGAAATGCTGGACTGGAAGAAACACAAGCTGAAATCAAGATTGCTGGGAGAAATATCAATAACCTCAGATAGGCAGATGACACCACCCTTATGGCAGAAAGTGAAGAGGAACTCAAAAGCCTCTTGATGAAAGTGAAAAAGACCGCTTGGGGCATATGAATTTATAAGTGCTCTTTTCTACTGGGATAAGAGTAGTGTAATGAAACTGAAAGAATGTATTGTTATAGATTAAAAGACTCTTGGTTTTAAGACACTATTTTTCACTTTCTGTCTATATCACTTTGGGTCAGTTAGGTTACATCTTTGACACTTGTATTCATGTTTGAGAATAAGATCTTTAAAAGATGATTTGTCTAGTTACAGAAACATTTTGATGAACAAATACAATGTAAAAGAAATGAAGAAAATAGAAAATCATCCTTAAACCATCACAGTAAAAGGTGCTGTAGGCAGTATCCATGGATGAATGCTCTAAATTAGTGAGCCAAAAATTAAGGACAGATATTTGCATGCTCTAAAAGTATTTTTTTCAGAATGTTTACTGTTTTCAAAAGGGAAATAGTGAGTTACAATGGAGAAAACTGGCAGATACACATTTTAACCAAGATCAAGGTTAGTATCACTTGTAATAAGACATTTTATCATCACATGCATGCATATATTGGAATATATCCATCACATATGGTGCACTTGAGGACATGTCACATTTGTGGTAATGTGTCTTTAAAAATGTTTGACGTCAATCTAGTCATGACAAAACATCAGACCTACCCAAGTTGCAGGACATTCTGTAGTGTTAGCCACACTGGTATGACTGAAGACATCAGTGTTGTGAAAGACTGACGTAAAGTCCATGGTTGCAGAAGACTAAGGAAGCATAAAACTAAATATAATGTCTACCCTGGTACAGAAAAAGGAAGTTAGTGGGAAACTGGTGAAGTTGTTAGTTAATAGCTAATTTCTTAGTTTTGATACTTGTCTAAGAAGATATTACCACTGGAGGAAAATGGGGTATATGGGAATGCTGTCCTATTTTTAAACAGCTCTTTTGTGACTCAAATTATTTTTAAAAAAGTAAAGTGATTACTGGGTTTGTGGACAGTGTGTTAACATGTAGTTGAGTTAGCCTTTTCATTGGGACGGACCTCACTTTGTTAGTGTGTGACATTTATTTCTCTGCAGCAATTCAGTTTTTCCACAGGTAGTATCAAGGTGCAATGGACGGGGTGATGCTTACATCTGACGGTGTTTGTAAGCAAGTTAAGGAAAGAAAGCTGAGGATCCCACAGTTCAGAATGTGGATCTTTACTTCATCTCTCAATTTTCAAGCCAGTGCCTCACCCTTACCTATACTTTGGCCAGCTTCTAAAATTTGAAGTCTATCCACTTGGGTTTTTCTGGAAAATAAGCCTTTCATATCTTATTGGAATTGTAAGAACTGGGTATTCATAATAACTGTGAAAGAGAAATATTTTCAGTCTGATGAGAGTATGTAGACCCTACCCTTCTGTGCCTCAATTTGAAGTAAAAGTACATCTTACAGAGATTTTGTTATGATTAAGTGAGGTAATATGTATAAAGTGCTTTGAGCCGTGCTTACCATTTAGTAAACACTCAGTACATGTTAGTGCGTATTTGTACCAGGCCCACACTGTGTTACCCTGTTCTAGCAGTAAATGGTTCAGCTAACTTTAAGGAGTATATATTCCCATGGACTACAGTGCAACCCAGTGGCTCTGAGTAGTATAATTCTTCTAGGGGGATTTTTTTTTTTTTTTGCTAGGAAAGAAACATGTATTGTCTCATCGTATTAAACTGATAAATCTGAAATACTTGTGAAGCAACTTTTTTTAAGAAGACAATCTAACTTGAGAAAAAGTTTAAGAAATAGAAAAGTAATTTTAAATCCTGAAGTTTTTATTTACTTCTCATGGTATGGCATTCTAACCACTGAAGGTGTCTATTAGGTATTTTGGAAGTGGTTGTCAATTTCAGTGGGAAAAGGCCTAAAACAGTTTTATTCATATGTTTCAGAAATCTAAAAATTAATTTTTGAATAATTCCATTACTTTTTAAAATAATTGTTGTCCTCATAAAACTTTCACATGTGCTGTAAGCACTGCATTGATGGGTTCCTGTCACATACCACAGGTAATAGCATGTGTGGAGTAAGAGGAGGACACATGCATGTTATGGGCCTATTCATTGCCAGGCACCGTTCCAGATTCTGCAGAGACATAAGTGAACAAAGAGACAAAAATAAATTCTGTTCTCAGGGAGCTGATGTTTTAGAGCATAGGAAGACATTAAACAAAATAGATAAAATGCATTGTGTGTTATATGTTGACACATATAGGAAAAGGGGTAAAGGGTGCCAAGGGATTAGGACAAAGGATAGTATAATCTAAAATAGAATAGACAATGAAGTCCTCACTAGGATGGCTCAGTATCCGAAGTAAAGTGAGCCGAAGCCATGTAGCTACCTAAGAAGAAAGCTTTCCTGAAGTATACAAATACAAAAGCCTGAAGTCAGAAGTATGACCTTTGAGTTTAGGAAATATCAAGGGGAGCAGGGCAGTGTTGCAGGAATGGTGGGAGATTAGAGGTAATGAAGGGTAAATTCACTAAGGCCTGGAGGCCAGAGTAGTACAGGAGCACTATAAATGTGTTTTTCTTCTTTACTCGCTTTGATTTATGATGTTCTCTGTTCTGAGCATCTAATGGATAAAGTATTTAAGGGTATAAATGTAAATATTTAGCACATAGTAGGTGTTTACTGAATTAATTTATATGGCAAGCTGTTTAAAAGTATTTTAAAGGTCTTGTGTTCCCTTGCTAGAGGGATACTTTTCCTTTTTAATTGCTTCGTATAAAATAATTTGGTATTCTTTATCTTCAGTGAATTTAGTTTACAATTTTGGTGTTTTTTTGTTTTGTTTTGTTTTGTTTTTACCCCCCAGGTTCTTTTGTCCATGGGGTTTTGTAGGCAAAAATACTGGAGTGTGTTGCCATTTCCTTCTCCTAGTTTACGGTTTTATAGTATTTGCCACCTTCAGTAATATTTATGTTACTAAATAGATGTTATCTTTAAATAACCGAAATGAACATTTTCTTTTATTAGCTTTATTAGTCATAATAATCAGAATCTAGTTTCCTTTGAATTGATAGTTTACTTTCTATATTATAAAATGAGGATTCTTATTCTCATAAAAGTCACATTTAAGTCCTATATTTAGATTTATTTCTCTAAAAGTCTAATTTTTTATCATCTAATTTGATTAGAGTTATATTAGTTAAGGGGGGTCCTTATTTGCTTTTATCAGAATGGAACACTTTTAAGAACTTAGTTTCCTCCCAGAAATTTTTTTTTGCCATTCTGTACAACTTGTAAAATCTTAGTTCAACAACTAGAGATAGAACTGGGGCCCCAGCAGTGGAGGTCAAACTCCTTAAACACTGGCCTGCCAGGAAATTCCTCCAAGGAATATCCTTATACCAAAAGTTATCCCTGGATTTTAAAAAGGTCACTAGTCTACTTTTAGGAATTTAAATACATCTAAGTAGCCCCGCTGTCATTTAAAAATTTTTCCTGGTTGATGGTGTTAATATTAATGTGTTTGAGAGCCTTAAATATTAAACGCTTAGGAGAGCAAGAATATATTCAAGGGGCAGGTAGGCAGAGTATTTTAACATATTGTTCTGGACGTTTTTATGCTGGCCAGGTAAGCCCTATCCTCATTTTCTGTGTACAAGTTTGTAGGACTTCGCCTCCCACCCTCTGTTTTGAAGAGCACTTTGAATCGGTGTGAGAGGTGAATCTGGGGTTGGGGATAATGAAGATGTGAACAGGGAGTCATAATGTTGAAACTGGACATTCAGATCTTTATAGCATGATTTCCTTATTTTTCAAAGAGCAGAAGAATCCCATCGTTTATCATGTTCTGGTTGGACTCCTTTCTTATCGTTTGCTGGAGTTTGAACTTCAGAGCTATGGTGTCAACCCTGCTGTAGTATCTCAGGGAAGCTCCTAGTGTGGGGCTGGTGTCATGGCTCACCCTCCAACCTTTCCTTCTTCACTTCAGCCTCCTGCTCTGAGCTTTCCAATCCCCAGAGTAGCAAATGTTGAAAGAAGTTGCACAGGTAAGTATGTGGTGGGAAAGGCTGGGGGAAAAGATGGTACTGTCATCAGTATTTTAAGGGTGGATGTTGGGCCATTTTACCAGTGAGTCATTTTGTTAGTTTAAAAATACAATGCTTCTTAGAATTATTTTTCATAAAATTACCTCATAAATTATTAAATAAAATCCTAATGTGTTCTAAGAAATAATTTTTTCTTATTGGATGTGAAAGAGGGACAACCTTAAACTGAATAAATCATAAATATTATAATGCAAAGGAAGGGTGTTAGATTGTTTTAAACTTCATATTCTCCACAAAGTATTGAAGGACCGAAAAAACTGATTTTCAGAACAGAAGCTAAGAGAAGTCAGGGAAAGCATACATCCATAGAGTTAAAATTTTGCCATGTTTAGCTTGGTATCAGAAGGAGGCAAATTTTAGTTTCCTTCTGGTAGCTGTAGACATGCTGTCCTTCCCTTTTTCAAAGTTTTAGTCAGGTAGCTATATATTTTTAAAATTTGCAGGAATAGAAACTTGAAACATCTTTTTCCTCGAAATCTAGACAGGAAGACTGAAACTTTTCTACCCCTCTCTAGGTTTGAGGTTAGTAAAAATAAGTATAGAAGCAGCACAATACTTAGTACAAAGTTTAGCCAACACTTGAGTGAGCAAGTTCACCAAATTGTGTGTGTGTGTGTGTGTGTGTGTGTAAAATGCCAACACTTGACATTTTCTACTTGTCTTTCTTGTATCTTAAATCATGATCTAACAATGCAGCTTTTTTTCTTAATGCATACTTTTTAGAAATAGTTCTGTGGCAGTATAGACCTGGGTCTACACTTTATTATTATTTTAGGCTTTTGCTTCTCAGAAAGCCTTCAAAAATTTTTCTTTAGTTCCCTCATATCTATACCACGTGATTTTTATTCACTTGATTTCTAAATTCTTTTGCACATACTAAGATGTGCAAAATTATACCCAGGAAAAATTAATTTGGCCTGTGATTGCTAACATTTCTTCAAAGAAAGTATGTCAGGTTTAAAAAGGTTGGGGCACCAGGTATTTGGCATTTCGCATCTCAGAGCAGGGTCTTGAAATACAGAATCCTCAACAGTTTATCTCAGGTTCCAGGGTTTCTTAAATCTACTAGGAGGCTTAGAGACATCCATATCTCCCAGCAAAGCAGACCATATGTCCAATATCTTGAATTCCCTTCCTCTCCCCTTTTTTAGAGCTCCCTACCTCTGACCCCATGTTTAACATTGGTTTAAGATATCCACCTTAATTTGAAAATTTTCTTTCATATTTGTTTTATATTCTGAACTTAACAGGCTTACTGTTATATGTTCTTCCAGTTGTATTCAAGGATAAAATAATGCTTATTTTAATTTTAGTCCATATTGTGTAAGTTCTCAAATCTTATTGCTGGTAAGGCATACCAGTTATAGTTGGTTCTTTAGTTAATATGTGATTGTTAGCACTTTTTGAGTAATTGAAGAATTTTGATTTTAGGATGATACAGTTATCTTTTAAAGCTTATATATTGATGGTTAAAGTTTGAATCTGTATGAGGCATATTGATACAAGCGACTGAGATTTTGGGAAAACCACAAAATCTATTTTACTTCAAATTGAAGCATGCACAACATATCCTCCCTAGATCAAAGTCAGACTGATAGGAGCATTTGTAGACTTTTTGGTAATACTCTACAGAATTTGTAGGTTTTGGGGAGGGGCACATCTTAAGGTATGGTGTACATACCAGACATGGGAACATCATCTAGTAAGGCAGCTTCAGATACCAGATTGCAGTAACAGGTGTTGGATTAGAAAGAGTGATGTGTTTTCATCTCCCCTTGATGCCCTCTCTGTCTTTCTGTGAAATGTGAGCTACCCTGTTTTGTGGGGGTGGCACCTCTTACAAAGTATTCCTGTAACTCCTGTAAAAAATCTTGTTCCAGAATATTTAACTACTCTCCAAGATAATTGTGGGTATGTTCATATAAGTCTCTGGTTTTCTGCTGAATCACGTTTCCATCCAGAGTTTCCTGTGCTGCCTTTTCAGAATTCATTAAGGCTTTTATTGCTCATTTATCAGGCCTTTTGCATTTACTAAAACTGTGAAGTGAATTGCTTTTATTTATTTCCTTATCAATTTAAGTTGACGATTTTAGAAATGATCAATTTAAAATGTATCTAAATCTTCACTTTTCTTGGATCCATCCTAAGCAGATTATTAAACTATTCATTATACATTTATTTATTAGTATCAAGCCACAGTATTCTAGAGCTAGTCGGACTTTGAGAGTAGTTTATTTTTTTAATAGAAGGAAAGATCATTTGTTTTTCCCTGCTGCTGCTGCTGCTAAGTCACTTCAGTCGTGTCCAACTCTGTGCGACCCCGTAGATGGAAGCCCATCAGGCTCCCCCGTCCCTGGGATTCTCCAGGCAAGAACACTGGAGTGGGTTGCCATTTCCTTCTCCAATGCATGAAAGTGAAAAGTGAAAGTGAAGTCGCTCAGTCGTGTCCAACTGTTAGCGACCCCATGGACTGCAGCCTACCAGGCTCCTCCGTCCATGGGATTTTCCAGGCAAGAGTACTGGAGTGGGGTGCCATTGCCTTCTCCTGTTTTTCCCTAAAGACTTCCAGATATTAAATTCTTTGTTCTTTGAGAAGCTAATTTTTTTTCCCAATGTTAGTACCTCTCTCTCCTTTTATTTAATCCCATTTCAATTTTTTTTTTTAAGTTTTTTCTAGGAATGAAAATTAGTATTATTTATTACAGTTGTGAAGTAGGATTGGTAGTTCAGAATCCTGTTACCAAAAAATACCACTAGAACAGAAGTTCCTTGGGTTGTAAATATTTCTAGGTGGTAGTATATATTTGATATAGGTGCACAGTATTCTTGTTTCATAGAATCTGGGCAGTGTCTTAATGGATTTGACCTATCAACTTTTCCTAAAGGCCAGTATTGAAGATAAGTAGATTTCAGATATCTTAGCTTCTTGTGATTGGTTTCAGTTTGGTTTACTACATCTTGGTAAAGGCAGATAAATGTTAATTGCAATTGACTTTGTTTTTTTAAATTAATTTTCTGCCTACTTTATAGATAACAGAAAACTTCCGTGTATATGCATGTGTATGAAATGTTTTCTGATAGTGAATATGAAATTGGGAGGGCAAAATAGGCTAGAAGTCAATTTCTGTGTTCAGCAATCAGAATGAATTAGTAAAGTCTCCATTAGGGAAGCAGGAGTAAAAAACAGTCTTGTTACTCACACCCACTACCTATACTTGGCTCTCTTTATCCTTTATAATATAAGGTGATTACAGACTCTGTTGCTAAAGGTGAAAATTTGTTGGCTATAGAAAAGTCTTCATACTTTAATATTGTTAAATAGTTAATTTTGTGATGTGTCACAGGTATCAGCATGTTAACAGTAAAAACTCCTAGCTACTTTAGAAATGGAATCCCCAAGAAAATGTTGCCATTAGGTATTTGTTCTTATTTTAACCTAGTTGATAAATGTATTCTACTTGTTTAATGCTACAGTGTCTATTTCAGTAGCTTATAATAAAAATATAGTTTTATAATAACCATTTTAATTCCTTGAATGATTCAATTAGGTTCATTATATTTTGAAAGTTAGTAAAAATATTAATTTGGAATATGAAACAGTAATTACTTTTTAATTGGTGTAGTAATGTTCTCTTAAGCATAATTTTATTCTAAAATTGTCTCTTTCTCTAAAAGAGATAAGATCAGTCTGATAGAGACTAGCTTTAGTTTCGCATACCTCTAGTCAGTTCATTCTCATTCTTCTGCTAACAGGATCTTTTTGACTTGCACACATATTTGATGTGGCACCCTCTACTTAGCTCTTTTGCCCATTACTGCTTCTCCCATAATGAAGCTTATTGTTTTGGGAGAATACACACATTAAATTATTAGCTGAATGTCTGAGAGTCAGTGTACTATCATGGTTAAAATCGGGAACTCTAGCAAATTGTATGGGTTCATGGCCCTTCTTTGGCACTTATCAGATATAAAACCTTGGGCGCATCAGATATATGACCTTGGGTCATATATGACCATATATCTGATGCAGTTCTCAGTTTTCTCATCTAAAAATAAAGACTAAATAAGTGAACACATGAGGATTACATACATGTTACATAGCTCAGCTCAGTTCAGTTGCTCAGTCGTGTCCGACTCTTGAATCACAGCACGCCAGGCCTCCTTGTCCATCACCAACTCCTGGAGTTCACTCATACTCACGTCCATCGAGTCAGTGATGCCATCCAACCATCTCATCCTCTGTCGTCCCCTTCTCCTCCTGCCCCTAATCCCTCCCAGCATCAAGGTTTTTTCCAGTGAGTCAACTCTTCGCATGAGGTGGCCAAAGTATTAGAGTTTCAACTTCTGCATCAGTCCTTCCAATGAACACCCAGGACTGATCTCCTTTAGGATGAACTGGTTGGATCTCCTTGCAGTCCAAGGGACTCTAAAGAGTCTTCTCCAACACCACAGTTCAAAAGCATCAATTCTTTGGCGCTCAGCTTTCTTCACAGTCCAACTCTCACGTCCATACATGACCACTGGAAAAACCATAGCCTTGACTAGATGGACCTTTGTTGGCAAAGTAATATCTCTGCTTTTTAATATGCTGTCTAGGTTGGTCATAACTTTCCTTCCAAGGAGTAAGCATCTTTTAATTTCATGGTTACAATCACCATCTGCAGTGATTTTGGAACCCCCAAAAATAAAGTCTGACACTGTTTCCACTGTTTCCCCATCTATTTGCCATGAAGTGATGGGACCAGATGCCATGATCTTAGTTTTAACTATGAAGATTATATAAATACATTTAAAAGCATTTAGAATATATTTCCTGGCATATAGTAGGTGGTCAATAAAAGTTATGTAATTATAGTTATGATACAGTATTTTCAGTGACTGTCTAATCCAAGAGTTCTGATTTGGTGTGAGAGTTTCAAAGAATGGGAGAAAGAGCATTCTAAGCAGAGGTATCATCTTATGCAGAGGTACAGAGGTGGAACCATCCCCAAGAAAAAGAAAAGCAAGAAGGCAAAGTGGTTATCTGAGGAGGCTTTACAAATAGCAGAACAAAGAGAAGCAAAAAGCAAGTGAGAGTGGAAAAGGTACATCCAATTAAACGCAGAGTTCCAAAAAATAGCCAGAAGAGACAAGAAGGCCTTCGTCGATGAACAGTGCTTAATAATAGAAGAAAGCAACAAAAGAGGAAAGACTGGAGAGCTCTTAAGGAAAATTAGAAACATAAGGGATCATTCTGCCCAAAGATGGGCACAGTAAAGGATAAAAATGGTAGAGAACTAATAGACCCTGAAGTGATCAAGAAGAGATGGAAAGAATACACAGAAGACCTGTATATAAAAGATCTTAGTGATTAGTCACCCAGAATCAGACCTTCTGGAGGGCCTTAAGAAGCATTGCTACTAGTAAAACTAGTGGGTATGACGAAATTCCAGCAGAACTGTTCAGATCCCTAAAGGATGATGCCATCAAGGTTTTTTCTTTCATTATGTCAGCAAATCTGGAAGACCCAGCAGTGACCACAGGATTGGAAAAGGTCAGTCCTCATCCCAATCCCCTAGAAAAGTAGTACCAAAGAATGTGCTAACCATTGGACAGTTGCACTCGTCTCCCATGCTAGTAAAACCATGCTTAAAATCTTTCATGGTAAGCTTCAGCATTATGCGAACCAAGAACTTCAGATGTCCAAGCTGGGTTTAGAAAAGGAAGAGGAACCAGAGATTGATTTGCCAACACTCACTGGATTATGGAGAAAGCAAGGGAATTTCAGAAAAACATCTATCTCTGTTTCATTGATTATGCTAGAGCCCTTGTGTGGATCCTGACAAACTGTGGGAAGCTCTTAGAGAGATGGGAATACCAGACCATCTTACCTATCTCCTGAGAAACCTGTGTGCAGGTCAAGAAGCAACAGTTAGAACCCTGTATGGAACAACTGATTGGTTTAAGATTGAGAAAGGAATACAACGGGGCTGTCTGCTGTCACCCTGTTTGTTTAACCTATATGCTGAGCGCATCATGAGAAATGCTGGGCTGGATGAATTACAAGCTGAAATCAAGATAGGTGGGAGAAACATCAACAACCTCAGATACGCGGATGATACCACTCTAATGGCAGAAAGCAAATAGGAACCAAATTAAGCTGAGGCATAAGGTTTGTGTTGAATTTTGAGATAATTACTACAGCAAAATTATGTGTTACTGTCATGATCTATGGAATCTTGGTTTGTATCCTTTAGGTAAAATTAAAAAGAGATATGAGTGAACTCCGGGAGTTGGTGATGGACAGGGAGGCCTGGCGTGCTGCGATTCATGGGGTCGCAAAGAGTCAGACACGACTGAGCGACTGAACTGAACTGAAAAAGAGATATGAGAGTAAGAAAGTAACAAATTCAGTGTAGTGGTTATGAATGTGACATCATATTGGTTGAGGGAAGTCTTCACCTAGATTTTTATACCTGATTTTCCTGTCTGTATACATGCCCTCTTAACCTGGCAATGAAATTTAACCTACTTTTCTTTACCACCTATCATTGTCCTTCCAGGCATCTTCCTTGTTGACTGTATTTAAAGTTTTTTGTTTCTTGGGCTTTCTCTCATTTCTGAGCACTTATCCATGCTGTCTCTGATGCCAGTTTCCTGCATCACTCACCCCACACACTTTGTGTTTTTTGTAATAAAAATTAACAAATTTAAATATATGTTCACATATTACTTTATAATAAGATCTTAAGTCTCTTTCCCTCAGTTAAAGTTAGATATTTCCTTATTTGTGTTCCCAGAGCACCTATACAGGTTTTCATAGAACAATTTTTTGTTTACAGGTGTTTTTCCTAGCTAGACTGTAAGCTTGTTCAAGACTTGGAGCTGTTACTCAGTTTTTGTGTTCATTAGCACAATTTTTGGCATAATTCATATGTTAGCATGTTCATTGAAATGTAAAGAGAGATCAGTCAGGGGTCTTAAAAAAACTAGTCCAGATCTTAAACTAAGAAGGTGATAGGAAGAATGGCAAAAAACATGAAAACCATGTGAAGAATGGATAGAACGTGATGATATGCAGAACAAAGGAGGAGAGAACAACTTGGAAAGTCAGTTTTAAATATTACTGATTAAGTTGATTAAAATGTGCTTCTCCTCAGATAGAAATGTCCTAGCACAACTTTAAAATATGCTGCTGGAACCTTGGGAAATAGATTTCCAAGATTTCAAAATCAAGCTACATTTGTTTGCTATCAGGAAAAGGACTACTCTGCCATGGATTATGTTTCTATTCCCTGGGAATAGGATTACATGCCTGAGCCAACATTTCCAGCATCATAGACAGTAAATGATTTTAGAGTAAGTTCCTTCCAGAGGTCTTGGTGAAAGAAAACTGTGCAAGATTAAATATCATCTGTCCTGCCTTGGATATGGTCTGTTTTTACTGTTTCGTATCTATCTAAGTTTTATTTTTAAAGTTTCATTTGTATTTGTCCTAGTGTTGTTTCTGTGACCGTTTAAAAAGCTCCAGGCCTTTTCTCTTATTCCTTCCCTTTTGTAATTACCATTCATCGCACCTGGATCAGGGGCCACTTTACCAGTCTTTGAAGTTGTTTGTTGGTTAAGATTATCTCACGTTTGAGGTTTTGTGAATTCTTCTGTGATTATTTTGACTTACTGAGTTTGGCTTTGAAATATTATATTTAGATGTTAGGAATGTTAGACCTTAGGAATTCATGGCTAGCCCTAATTAAGTAATGAAGATGTTTACTGGGAAGATCCAGCCAACTTAGTGCTTCTATTCTGCTTCTCAGTTTAATTCCTCTCTACTACATTTTGAGGGCAACTCTCTCTCTCTCTCTTTTTTTTTTTTTTTGCAGTGGGAGTGTCAGGCTGATAGAACTAGTGTATGCTAACCTACGTAATATATATATGTATGTATGTGTCCGACTGAACTGAACTGATGTGTGTGTGTGTATATATGTGCTGCTGCTGCTAAGTCACTTCAGTCGTGTCCGACTCTGTGTGACCCCATGGACGGCAGCCCACCAGGCTCCCCCGTTCCTGGGATTCTTCAGGCAAGAGCACTGGAGTGGGTTGCCATTTCCTTCTCCAATGCATGAAAGTGAAAAGTGAAAGTGCAGACTGTCAGTCGTATCCAACTCTTAGCAACCCCATGGACTGCAGCCTACCAGGCTCCTCCGTGCATAGGATTTTCCAGGCAAGAGTACTGGAGTGGGGTGCCATTGCCTTCTCCGGTATATATATATATATATATTCTGATTAGTGCTTATGGATTCAAAGCAAATAAAAAATGTCTTAGTTACCTGTTTTAGATCTGTGTTCAAAAAGGCTTAAGAAACATTGTTTTTGGTAGATACGTATTTTGTGTATTTTTCTCGGTGAAATCTCACCTTTAGCTTCTCCTTTGTTAAAATATCTGGTATGAGAGTAGAGAAAGAAGGTGGTCAGTTAAAATGGATGTAAACCCTCTGTATGTTTCCTTGAAAAAAGCTGAAAATTACATGTACCAAATATTTGAACAAATTTTATATGTAATGTAGAGTGAAGCATGATTTTGTTTTTAAATTAGTTTTTAAAATTTCTGTTTACTGAGTTGACTTCAATATATATGATATAACCAGTAATTTTAACATATTTTGGCCTAGTGTTGACATATCCCCTTTGATAAAAAGTAGATTTCTAGGTTCCTTTGATTCTTACCTATTCTCTTCCAGGGGTAATGTGAATATCTTACCCTTTCATATCCATCCATTCTTATACTCATTAATGTCAGAACTCTCTCAAAATATACCATTTATACACTTCTTCATCACTTCTACCGTACCACTGTATTCTGAGCCACCATCGTCTCTCACTGACCTATTTCCCTGCTTCCACTCTTATCCCCTTTTGTCCATTCCTTACAACTTAGCTGCAGTCATATTAAATGTATACTTAAAGAAAATATCCCAAATTATGTCACTCTTAAACTGCCACCCAAATCCTCTTCTTTTTTTTTTTTTTTTTTTTTTAAAGCCATACTGTGCAGCTTGTAGGATTTTAGTTCCCCGACCAGGGACTGAACCTGGGTTTCAAATCCAATTCACATAAGTAGTCAACAGGAGCTAATTATAACAATGATAGTTCCTAGTATTATAGTTGATAAAATAATGATAAAGATGATTGGGTTTATTATTACGGGAAGGACATGAACCGACATTTTCGAGGTACAGGCCTGATAGCTTAGTTAGCTGACCTTACTACTTCCTGCTAAAGTCTGAGCAAAAGCTACTCAGCTGAATATGAACTACAGTCTGAAGATAACTTCTGCTTTGTTGTATATTTTTAGGCTATAAATCTCTTCAGGTATAAATATAGAAAGATATTTTTAAAGAAAGTATTGATTTGTTCAGTTCAGTCGCTCAGTCGGGTCCGACTCTTTGCGACCCCATGAATCGCAGCACACCAGGCCTCCCTGTCCATCACCAACTCCCAGAGTTTACTCAAACTCATGTCCATTGAGTTGGTGATGCCATCCAGCCATCTCATCCTCTGTCGTCCCCTTCTCCTCCTGCCCCTAGTCCCTCCCAGCATCAGAGTCTTTTCCAGTGAGTCAACTATTCTCATGAGGTGGCCAAAGTATTGGAGTTTCAGCTTCTGCATCAGTCCTTGCAATGAACACCCAGGACTGATCTCCTTTAGGATGGACTGGTTGGATCTCCTTGCAGTGCAAGGGACTCTCAAGAGTCTTCTCCAACACCATAGTTCAAAAGCATCAATTCTTCGGCGTTCAGCTTTCTTCACAGTCCAACTCTCACATCCATACATGACCATTGGAAAAACCATGTAGCCTTGACTAGAAGGACCTTTGTTGGCAAAGTAATGTCTCTGCTTTTGAATATGCTATCTAGGTTGGTCATAACTTTGCTTCCAAGGAGTAAGCATCTTTTAAATTCAGTCACCGTCTGCAGTGATTTTGGAGCCCAAAAAAATAAAATCAGCCACTGTTTCAACTGTTTCCCCATCTATTTGCCATGAAGTGATGGGACCAGATGCCATGATCTTAGTTTTCTGAATGTTGAGCTTTAAGCCAACTTTTTCACTCTCCTCTTTCACTTTTATCAAGAGGCTCTAGTTCCTCTTCACTTTCCGCCATAAGGGTGGTGTCATCTACATACCTGAGGTTATTGATATTTCTCCCGGCAATCTTGATTCCAGCTTGTGCTTCTTGCAGCCCAGCGTTTCTCATGATGTACTCTGCTTAGAAGTTAAATAAGCAGGGTGACAATATACAGCCTTGACGTACTCCTTTTCCTATTTGGAACCAGTGTGTTGTCCCATGTCCAGTTCGAACTGTTGCTTCCTGACCTGCATACAGGTTTCTCAAGAGGCAGGTCAGGTGGTCTGGTATTCCCATCTCTTGAAGAATTTTCCACATTTTATTGTGATCCACACAGTCAAAGGCTTTGGCATAGTCAAGAAAGCAGAAATAGATGGTTTTCTGGAACTCTCTTGCTTTTTTGATAATCCAGTGGATATTGGCAATTTGATCTCTGGTTCCTCTGCCTTTTCTAAAACCAGCTTGAACATCTGGAAGTTCACAGTTCACGTATTGCTGAAGCCTAGTTTGGAGAATTTTGAGCATTACGTTACTAGCATGTGAGATGAGTGCAATTGTGTGGTAGTTTGAGCATTCTTTGGCATTGCCTTTCTTTGGGATTGGAATGAAAACTGACCTTTTCCAGTCCTGCGGCCACTTCTGAGTTTTCCAAATTTGCTGGCATATAGAGTGCAGCACTTTCACAGCATCATCTTTCAGGATTTGAAGTAGCTCAACTGGAATTCCATCACCTCCACTAGCTTTGTTCGTAGTGATGCTTTCTAAGGCCCACTTGACTTCACATTCCAGAATGTCTGGCTCTAGGTCAGTGATCACACCATCGTGATTATCTGGGTCGTGAAGAACTTTTTTGTATAGTTCTTCTGTATATTCTTGCCACCTCTTCTTGATATCTTCTGCTTCTGTTAGGTCCATACCATTTCTGTCCTTTATCAAGCCCATCTTTGCATGAAATGTTCCCTTGGTATGTCTAATTTTCTTGAAGAGATCTCTAGTCTTTCCCATTCTGTTGTTTTCCTCTATTTCTTTGCATTGATCGCTGAAGAAGGCTTTCTTATCTCTTCTTGCTATTCTTTGGAACTCTGCATTCAGATGTTTATATCTTTCCTTTTCTCCTTTGCTTTTCGCTTGTCTTCTTTTCACAGCTATTTGTAAGGCCTCCTCAGACAGCCATTTTGCTTTTTTGCATTTCTTTTTCTTGGGGATGGTCTTGATCCCTGTCTCCTGTACAATGTCATGAACCTCCATCCATAGTTCATCAGGCACTCTGTCTATGAGATCTAGACCCTTAAATCTATTTCTCACTTCCACTGTATAATCATAAGGGATTTGATTTAGGTCATACCTGAATGGTCTAGTGGTTTTCCCCACTTTCTTCAATTTAAGTCTAAATTTGCCAATAAGGAGTTCATGATCTGATCATGAGGGCGTCAGAAGGCAGACACACTGAAACCATAATCACAGAAAACTAGATAATCTGACCACATGGACCACAGCCTTGTCTAACTCAATGAAACTAAGCTAGGCCATGTGGGGCCACCCAAGACGGATGGGTCAGGGTGGAGAGGTCTGACAGAATGTGGTCCATTGGAGAAGGGAATGGCAAACCACTTCAGTACTCTTGCCTTGAGAACCCCATGAACAGTATAAAAAGCCAAAATGATAGGACACTGGAAGAGGAACTCCCCAGGTTGGTAAGTGCCCAATATGCTATTGGAGGTCAGTGGAGAAATAACTCCAGAAAGAATGAAGGGATGGAGCCAAAGCAAAAACAATACCCGGTTGTGGATGTCACTGGTAATAGAAGCAAGGTCTGATGCTGTAAAGAGCAGTATTGCATAGGAACCGGAAATGTTTGGTTCATGAATCAAGGCAAATTGGAAGTGGTCAAACAGGAGATGGCAAGAGTGAATGTCGACATTCTAGGAATCAGTGAACTAAAATGGACTGGAATGGGTGAATTTAACTCACATGACCATTATATCTACTACTGTGGGCAGGAATCCCTTAGAAGAAATAGAGTAGCCATCATGGTCAACAAAAGAGTCGAAATGCAGTACTTGGATGCGATCTCAAAAACAATAGAATGATCTCTGTTTGTTTCCAAGGCAAACTATTCAATATCACGGTTATCCAGTACTATGCCCCAACCAGTAACGCTGAAGAAGCTGAAGTTGAACGGTTCTATGAAGACCTACAAGACCTTTTAGAACTAACACCCAAAAAAGATGTCCTTTTCATTATAGGGCACTGGAATGCAAAAGTAGGAAGTCAAGAAACACCTGGAGTAACAGGCAAATTTGGCCTTGGAGTACGGAATGAAGTAGGGCAAAGGTTAATAGAGTTTTGCCAAGAGAATGCACTGGTCATAGCAAACACCCTCTTCCAACAACACAAGGGAAGACTCTACACATGGACATCACCAGATGTCCAACACCGAAATCATATTGATTATTTTCTTCTATTCCAGCCAAAGATGGAGAAGCTCTATACAGTCAGCAAAAACAAGACCGGGAGCTGACTGTGGCTTAGCTCATGAACTCCTTATTGCCAAATTTAGACTTAAATTCAAGAAAGTAGGGAAAACCACTAGACCATTCAGGTATGACCTAAATCAAATCCCTTATGATTATACAGTGGACGTGAGAAATGGATTTAAGGGACTAGACGTGATAGACAGAGTGCCTGACTAATTTGTTAGAACATACTTAATCTTCTTTGGGCAGCAGACTCCCTGAAGCTGTTCTGTAACTCTGACTGTAATTTTAGGGTCTAGAATCCCATACACCTATCCACCAACCGCCTAAGTAGTCCCTAAAAGGAAAAAAGATTTTTTTTTTTTAATGAGTTTTGTTTCAGCAAAGTGACAGTGGAAAAAAACACTTTATAGTCTGCAAATTAAGACTCTTTACACATGAAATTTAAAAGGTTTGTTTTAAAAAACTTAAGGATACATTTATTTCCCTTTAAATCATAATTACTGCTGAGTTCTAATTCTAAAAAAGGAAAAACACAGGAAAATGGCATGGAACTTACAGAATTCAAAAAAATTTCAGGAGAGTACCAGGATATCTTTCATCAATTTTACATACATAAGTTAATTCAAATGGAGCAAAGTGAACTCTTCTTTTGATGATTCTGATATAACATTTAACTAACTAATAGACTCTTAGAATTCTGAAATTAATTGTACAGAATAAAAAACTTCATTCTACAATAGACTGGTTCCAAATTGTAAAAGGAGTGTGTCAAGGCTGTATATTGTCACCCTGCTTATTTAACTTATATGTAGAGTACATCATGTGAAATGCCAGGCTGGATGAAGCACAAGCTGCAATCAAGATTGCTGGGAGAAATATCAATAACCTCAGATATGCAGATGACACCACCCTTATGGCAGAAAGTGAAGAGGAACTAAAAAGCCTCTTGATGAAAGTGAAAGAGGAGAATGAAAAAGCTGGTTTAAAACTCAGCATTCAGAAAACAAAGATCATGGCATCAAGTCCCACCACTTCATGGCAACTAGATGGGGAAACAATGGAAATAGCGAACAACTTAATTTTCTTGGGTTCCAAAATCACTGCAGATGGTGACTGCAGCCAAGAAATTAAAAGTTGCTTGCTTCTTGAAAGAAAAGCTCTGACCAACATAGGTAGCATATTAAAAAGCAGAGATGTTACTTTACCAACGGAGATCCGTCCAGTCAAGGCTATGGTTTTTCCAGTAGTCATGTATGGATGTGAGAGTTGGACCATAAACATGGCTGAGCGCTAAAGAATTGATGCTTTTGAACTGTGGTGTTGGAGAAGACTCTTGAGAGTCCCTTGGAGTGCAAAGAGATCAGACCAGTCAATCCTAAAGGAAATCAGTCCTGAATATTTATTGGAAGGACTGATGCTGAAGGTGAAGCTCTGCTACTTTGGCCACCTATACGAAGATCTGACTCAGTGGAAAAGACCCTGATGCTGGGAAAGATTGAAGGCGGGAGGAGAAGGGTATGACAGAGGATGAGATGGTTGATGGTTGGATGGCATCACCGAGTTGATGAACATAATTTTGAGCAAGATCCGGGAGTTGGTGATGGCTTGCTGCAGTCCATGGGGTTACAGAGTCGGACATGACTGAGCGACTGAACTGAACCTAACCTGAATATTGTGCAAAGAGGTTTTACTTTTTTGAAAGCAAAACTAAACATGTAAAATGCCTAGACAGAGGAAGACTAAAATGTTTCTCTTCCATCAATACCAAATTTACCCAAACTCCCTGGGTGTTTGCCAGAGGGAGAGAAAACACAAATATGTAGCATTTCAGTTTCCTACAAGTTTAACAAGGAACTTGAGATATTAAGTGATTATTAAATAGTTTGGGTGATTTCAACAGACTTGCACATCACATTTGGCTTTTGAAGCCTGCAGTCTTATCAGTTTATCATATCTACTGGTAAATGGTAGTAACTACAGTCTTTATTTTGCAATGAGAAGAAATTGTTTATTCTTACTTAGAGTGGCAAAAGAATATACTTATTCATAGTGTACCAGATGGATGTCAAATTTGATGAATTTTTCCCCAAATTTTTTTGTGAAAGCATGTAGTTACTGTATGTTCTCAAGTCTTTACAGATCTCTCCTGTCATGCCATTTCAGTTGACTTTGAATTACAAAGTGTTCTATTAGGGATAGACACATTGACCTTAAGTAAATAACCTGTGAGTTTTGGAAGTTTCATAGAGGTCATGTTGGGGGAAAAAATTAGCAGAGATTTAGCAGTTACCATGATGAGTGCTCAAAATGACTAGTGTTGGATGTGATAAAGACTTAAAACACAAGAGTAAGCAGATTATTTAGTGAAGATCATAAATTTACACCAGGATGATGCATGAAAAGTTTATCCTACTGTTAACATGAATGAGAGCTTGTGACTTGAGATAAAATTCCCAGTATGCTATTCATGGGCTCAAAAGTGCTTTACCTCAATAAACTTAGCTTATCAGTGAAGATGATATACTTTGGAAAACAGCTAGTTTAGAAAGTAGATATAGTGATGTCAGAGACACTCCTGGATATGAGTCCTCAGATACTTGAGGATTATTCATACTGAATAATAATTATTCATACTGAATAATAGTGAGGATGCATGTGAAGATTTTGAATAGTTAAACCCAAACATGTTTTTTAAAATCTTTGTATGGAAAATATTTTGGTTTGCCATTTTTCAAGAATAGTGATGTTTTTTCTTTTAAAGGAATTGGAATCTTTGCATACAACAGAGCTTTAAGTTTCTCCTCTTACTTTCAGGACCTGCAAATAAACATTTAATACTATATTGTTGCAAGTTTCTCACCTGTCCCCTTAATCCTTAGTTGACCTGTTTCTTTATCTTAGCAACATTCCCTTCATTTTATGTTTTTTACATAGGAGTAAGGTAAAGCTTGACGTTTTCCAAAACATCATTCTTGATAAAAGTAATATTTTTGTTTAGGTGACAAACAGCATGTTTGGTGCTTCAAGAAAGAAGTTTGTAGAGGGGGTCGACAGTGACTACCATGACGAAAACATGTACTACAGCCAGTCTTCTATGTTTCCACATCGGTCAGAAAAAGATGTAAGTTAACCGGTTAAGCTGTATTTACATAGTGTATGTCTGTTTCTTTCTGATTCCTGGAAAGCAGTATATGAACTGCAGAATATCATCTTTGGTTGAGTGACTCTGTTTTAGGCACAGTGATAGGCCCTTGGGATACCAAAATGATGAACTTTCTAACATTCTAATTGGAGACAAAATGTCATATGATTCTCATACCATTGGGATATGGTAATACTGTGCTAGGAAGTATTCAAGACATGAGGTAAACATGATATTTACTTCTGGATCATTGATTTTAAAAATTTGCGAAATAAGTTTTCCTATTAAAATAATACTTTTATAAAGAGCAGAAAGCTGATTTGTACAGATTTAAAGCTTTAATGGCAGGCTTCAGTGAAACTTCCTTTGCTTTGTAATATTCTGGTTATAATCCTAGACCTCAGATAGGAAGACATCTCTTCTCTGTTAGCTGTAGGGATGCTGCAGTAGGAAAATATTGAAGAACTGTATTCACAACATGGAAGATAGTATATTAAAGAAATATGAATTAAATGCTTTGGAAGGTTATCAGTTCAGTAATCTCATTTGAAATGAAAGGATTTAGAACACAGCCAAGCCATAATTAGCAAGTTGATAAAGTATTTTAAAATAAATTCCATTGTTATTTTCAAATTCTGGTAAGCTACTTTAAATTATACACTGTATACTGTAGTCAAACCAGTTGCATTCTTGTTTTGTACTTGCCAGACTGTTTCCTCCCCTTTCAAACTTTTATAAACTTGTTATTCCTAATTTCTCTATCTGTATAGCAATTTACTCTAGGTATCAACCTAATGAGATTCTTACTGATGTTTTAAAACACTTATAAAATTTTAAGATGGGAGAAGGCAGTGGCACCCCACTCCAGTACTGTTGTCCGGAAAATCCCATGGATGGAGGAGCCTGGTAGGCTGCAGTCCATGGGGTCACTAAGAGTCAGACACGACTGAGCGACTTCACTTTCACTTTCCACTTTCATGCACTGGAGGAGGAAATGGCAACCCACTCCAGTGTTCTTGCCTGGAGAATCCCATGGACGGAGAAGCCTGGTAGGCTGCAGTCCATGGGGTCGCACAGAGTCGGACACGACTGAAGCGACTTAGCAGCAGCAGTAGCAGCAGCAAGATATGTAACAAATGCCCTCATTTTTCATTAAAGTTAATCATTAGTAAATTACTTCCTTTATCTTTTAGAATTTTACAAATAGGTTATTCAAGGTTTAAGCTAGAATTTTGATGGGGTTTGGTTTTGTTTTTCTATTTTAATGTTATTCCTTTTTAGTTGACAGTTGTGTCATTTTGGCAACTAACTATTAAACGCATTATTAGGACTCTTCAAAGTCCTAATAATGGTGGTTTTCTTTGTGCAATTGAGTAGCTCACAGAATAGTGTCATCTGATTAATTTTCTGTTATTTTACTGCCTTTCTAGCTATTTGCTATTTGATGTAAATTATAATTGAATTTTTTTTACATAAATTTCTAAGGTTAAGTTTTGATATTACAGTTAATACTTTAGGCTGTCTTTCTGGTAGCATCATTGCAGAAACTGATTTGTGTGGTGTGTTACTGTGATTGTACAGTACAAGTTAAGATTGATGCAAAAATGGTGGTGCACTATTGCTTATTGATGAAAAGCATTCATTTTGATCAGGAAGATAAGAAGGTGTCTAACTGAAATTCTTAAAGCATTTGCAGAGAATGAATGACAGAGATGTCTGTCTTCTAAGGAACAGAAATACTGTATGTTAAAATTTTATAGTCAGAATTATTATATACATGCATATACATATGCTTGTTACTACTCCAGGTTACTTGTTTGTCGCAGAAATAACAGAATGATTTGCTTCAAAAAAAACTTCTTTTAAAAATTAATTAAGAAGAAAGTAAGACATAGAGATTAAGAATTGGGGCTCTAACACAGTACAGATATGGGTTTGGATCTTGGCTTTGCCTATTAGCAAAAACTTTTTCAAGGCCTCAGTTTTCTCATCTGAAAATGGAAATAGTAATACTGTAGGCTACTTATGAATTTCTGCTATTGCTGAATCTTTTTTCATTAGAAAACAGTGCAGAGATACTGCACAAATTTTAGAAAATATGCATGGAGCAGGGAAAAGAAAAATTACCTGTAATGGTGCAAGTTGGGAGTAATTTACTGCTAAACTTTTTGATTTTATAATTCAAATATTTTTATTTAAAAATATATTTAGTTGAATCTCTGAGCCATATTGACATATTTTTCACTAGAAAATTTGTGCCAATTTTTACCGTCATCAGCGCCCTAAGAATACCACCTATTACCTTTAAATTTTTGCCAGTAGACAAAAGAAACATTGTTTTAATATAATGTGCATTAAAATATTGCTGAATTTACACACACACACACACACACTTACACACCAGTGATATTCTTTTTCTGTGTAATTGGCCATTTTCATTTCTTCCTTTGTGGATTACTGCTTTTATGCCATTTTCTATTCCTCTATTGAAATGATAGGTCTTATTTATTTGTTAGTGTTTCCCATATATTAAGATTATAACCTTCTGTTATTTGTTACAAATTTTGTTTTTTCAGTTTTTTGCTTTCAGGCTGTTTTTTTTTTTAATATAAGAATATTTATCATTTTTATTGCATTTGACTCATACATTTTGTGTGACTTTATGGTTTTAATGATTTCTGTATTTGAGGTCATACCTCTGGAAGACTTTTCCCAACTACTTTCTTTTAGCACTTTTATGCTTAATTCTTCATATATAACTTCATTAGAAATGTATTTTGGATAGAGGTATGAATTTGTGGTGCCGGATTACCCTTCTTGCTGCCCATACCCACTAAGGCTATCTGGTATTCATTTGTCCCAAAACATTTTTTTATAGTTTAGGTCACAGATTAGAAGACTTTTCCATAAAGAGCCAGATAGTAAATATTTTAGGCTTTGTGGGCCTGCTGCTGCTGCTGCTGCTAAGTTGCTTCAGTCGTGTCCGACTTTGTGCAACCCCATAGACGGCAGCCCACCAGACTCCTCCTATGTCCCTGGAATTCTCCAAGCAAGAATACTGGAGTGGGTTACCGTTTCCTTCTCCAATGCATGCATGCATGCATGCTAAGTCACTTCACTTGTCCCGACTCTGCGATCCCATGGACAGCACCCCACCAGGCTCCTCTGTCCATGGGATTCTCCAGGCAAGAATACTGGGGTGGATTGCCAGTTCCTTCTCCAAGAGGCTAAATAAAGGATAATATGTAGGTATTTATATAACCACTTAAAACATGGAAAACCGTTCTTAATTTATGCATCCTACAAATATAAGCACTGTACTGGATTTGGCCTGCATTCAGTAAATTGCCACCCCTGAGTTAGACTATTCATTTAGGCTAATTGGAATTCTCCCTTAATATATACTAAGATCTGATGTGTTTGGCCTGTTCCTAAACTCTTGTTCTGTTTATCATACTGATTCTGTGGAAGAACTGCAATATAGTTGAATTGCTGTAGCTTTATAGGCAATTTTCACATCTTTAGGTAAGATCTTTCACATCCTTCACAAAAATGTTTTTGACTGTTACACATTTATACTGGTATTTACCTTGTTTCAGAAATGTGTGTTTCTTTTATTTCTGTTCTTTATGCCCTTTAGTAAGTAGGGTTTTATGGTAGCCATTTTCATTTTCTAATTGCTTTTTACTGATGTATGGAATAGTTGTTATGTATATATATTTTATAACCAGCTACCTGACAAAACTCTTTTATTATTTTTTGATTGAGACTATGGACTCTTGAAATTCTACTTTATTATGAATTTATATCTCAGTCACATGGTTTATTAGCTGTGTCCTTAGGCAGTTTACTCAGTCTGTGTATCTGAGTTTTCTCATCTATAATACATGACTCATGGGTGGTTTTAAGGACTGAATGAATAGCTATATGCAAAACTTAAAGACCAAATAGTAAATATTAAATGTGGATGCTGATATGAATAATTATGACATTCCATTTAATTCTTTTTGTTTTTTTTCAGTAGTTGCATATATCATCTGCAGATAATGATTATTTTGTGCTTTTAAGGCTTTTGAAAAGAAAAAATTTTAACATAATGAATAACTGGGACATTTTTGTAATTTTTTTTTCCTCCCTGGTGAGGAAATAATTTTTAAATGTAATTTATGATAAAGGAAAACTGGCCAGTAGTTGAATGATTCTTTAATCCAACTATCCAAAAAAATCTCAGAAGCAAAAAGATCCCCAAAACCTAACTAATTCCTATCTGCCCTAACTGTAGAGCATGAAACTTGTTTCTTCATCATATGCATGATTGTAGAAGTATTTGGGAAAGTGTTCTTTGTAAGATTGTGTGCTGATTAAATTGCTAAATATTTCTTTAGAACTACTTCATATTTTCCAAGATCTTTTATTTCAAGAGATGCCTGTACGTGTATGTGTCCTTTTATAGAATGCTGAGTTTCCTGGTTTTAAGGTATAAAAGTAATTTTATAAATATTGGAGACACATTACTTAAATGTTTTCACAAGATTAAGTAAATCATAGGCAGATATGAGCTTGATTTTTCCCTTTCCCTTTTTTGAATCTTAGTGCTGCCATTTATTAGCTCTGAGACTTTGGGCAGTTCTGGCGGGGGGAACTTACAGAAAATGAAAAAATATTCATATAACATAATAGACAACTCTTTGGGGACAATATAATCTAAGCAATTTAGGGTTTTCTTTAAAAATACATCTAATGTAATAAAATTGCTCACATTTTCTAATCTAAGTCTTTGTTGCACTCATTTGATAACTTATTTAAGCATAAGCATTTTGGAAGCACAAACTTGTGGGAACCCCTTTTTCCTTGTTTTAATATGTGCTGTAAAGACATACAAAATGTAGCGCCTATTTGTCCTTACTTTTAAAAAGGTAACTCTTAAAACCTATTAGAGTAAGTTACTTCCCATTTTGACAAATAGCAACCATTTTGAACTTCTACCTTTCATACTTGTGTTAGCCTATAGCAATTATGGCAACTAGGATTTCTCTCAGGCCAATTAATAATCGATAGTTTATAAAAATCTAGTCTAAAATAAGGATACTGTCTATCACCATTACTGTTGTCATATTCATAATTAGTATTTCATTACATATGGAGTCATGCTGGCTGACTCTCCAGCTCTTTGAGTTTGTTTCTGTCACAGGAGCTTGCAGTTTTCACATAGTTTTTTTTCTCACTCCATCCATGTACCTGCTGAAATATTTCACGTGAGAAGCCTCACGTGAAATATTTCAGAGAGAAGCCTCTCTGATCACTCTTTTCCTAAGTAGTCTTGTATATATCAGTACTACTCTTGCTATACCTTCTAACTTCTTTCTTGCATTTTAACAGTTATAACACCAATCTTTACCTGATGTATATATTTATTAATTGTTATCCTGTCTACTGCGGTAGAATTCGTTTAACAAAGGCAAGGACCTTGCCTCTAGTTCACTGCTGTGTTCTTAGAACTTACAATAAGGTGTAGGAGATAGTAGGCTCTTACTGAGTCTTTGTTAGAGACAGGGAAGGAAATGAGTTGATACTGAAAATAACAAAGCTAACATTATTTGCAGATGGATATGATTGTTTACCTAAAAATCTTTCAAAATAACCTTTAAAACTTTTAATAGAAAATTTGAATGTGTATAAATATGTCAAAATTTTATATGACAGCAGTAATCTAATAGAGTTAAATGTAAATAAATCAGACTCTAAAGAAATTAGAATTAAATATCAAATCATTTGAAGGGAATGTTCTAAAATCTCAATTTCATTGGCATTTAAATAATCTTCAGACTGTATTTTAAAGATAAAGTTCTATTTATAAAAGGGAGTTAAAATGATACACTTAAAAGGTGTAACAAATTTTGATATATCTACAAAAGTAATTGTAATATGTTTATTCATTAATAACAATCATAAAAATCCATAGTCAGAAAATACAGTTTTATTCTATCATAGTGGTAAAGAGGGTCTTTTGTTGTTTTTTGATTTTTTTCTTTGTTTGCTTTTAAGTGGAAGAGTAGTCATTGTCTGAAAGGGAACATTGAAGTAACTTGCTGTGGGAGCGTAATTAATACAAACTTTGTAGAAAACAGTTTAGCAGTGCATATTAAGAGCCTTTATCATGCCTCTCTATAAATTTGTGCTTTGACTCTGACCTAAAATTTAGACAATATAAAGATGTTCATTGCCATACTCTTTTTAGTAAAGATTTTGAGTGTTAAATGTTCAATTGGAATGTATTACATTGACTATTTTAGCATATATTATACTTCTAAAAAATGTTATTCTTGAAAACTTGATGTTTTAATCAAAATTGCTTGAAATGCCTGGTAAACTCATAATTTGTTATTGGTTTGTGATTTATAAACTACTGAGGCCCTATGACTTAATGACTGTTTTGTTTTTCTGCCTGCACCCTCCTTTGTCCCGTTCTTCTGTTTGTCTTTTTAATGTATTATTTTCTCATAGTCTTTCTTTTTGAAAGAAAGACTTGTTTTCTTTCTTCTTTCTTATTTGCTAGATTTCATTCTGACTTCAGTGGTTTCTTATTTTTTAACCATACTGTTTTTAATTTTAAAATATTTTTCAGATTCTATGTAGATTTAAAACTTTCTTTACCTTTGTTTCTTTTTCTGTTTGTATATATTATATAGTCAGAGTCATATATCTTTGCTGTTTTTGTCCTAGAAAAAAATGACAGTGCTCAGAATTATATTGTTACCATACCTTTAAGTTTATTGTACAATGGATTTTTAAGGAACACTTAAAAATTTAATGGTCATGGAGTTTTTATTTAATAAAACTTTGTTGTATTTTGAAGTCATTTGTTATGGAGAAAATTATTTCTTGACCAAATTGATTTTAATGTTTCTTAAAATAGGTTTTGTGACTGAAGGTACATTTATTGGAGGGCATATTTGTGAGAGGTGGTCACTGTTGGGAAGCATGAGGGGGACAGAATAATTAACACTTCTTTGCTGTTATGGATTGCTGGAGCAGTTTTGCCTATTATTAGGCAAAGGAGCCAGATTTGCCTATTATAAGTACACATTTTGTAAAACAAAATAATTTTAGACTTGTTCATGATTTTCAGAATTATAGCTAGTAACAGTGGAAATGACTTAAAAAACACAGTTTCTTACTTGTTGATTTCCTTGGCTTTCTGTATATTAAGCAAAAGGATAAAGGAGCTCTTTGTTGAGTGAGGGAAATTACTTGAATTACATTACTATTTCCTCTGGTTGTTCCTGGCTTTTAGTGTTGTTTTTTGACTGAAATGTGTGTTGTAGACTGAGAAATGAAGAAAAATATAATTGTTATGATGGTTTTAGACTGGGAACACAGTAACCTACTTACTGGTTGATTGTGTGACATTTTACCTAGAATTAGTTTGATAAACTTTTCTTCTTAGGCAAAAATGAATATAAAACTAGGGTACTAGTGATTGCTCAGTGGGAAAAAATCTGCCTGCTAATGCAGGAGGCACAGGTTCAATTCCTGGGTCAGAAGGATCCCCTGGAGAAGGAAATGGCAACCCACTCCAGTATTCTTGCCTGGGAAATCGGACAGAGGGCCTGGCAGGCTTCAGTCTATGAGGTCACAAGAGTCGGACTCAACTTAGCAACTAAACAACAACAAAGTATGTCTCTTGATCTAAAGTTCTATATTTTTCTAAGACATTTATCTATGTATAGTTAACTTTCACCATTTAAAAAAATTATGTAAATTTTCTGTTGTCTGCTAGTTATAGTTAGTTCTGTGCCAGTGTACATTTCTTGAACATTTTTTTGTTCTTACAAATACCATTTCTCCCCCATATTCCTTCATTGTGTGTTAAATCTATTTTTTTTAATTTATTTTTAAATTTATTTTTACCACTAATATATTTCATGAAGCATGCTTTCAGAGTTTAAAAATACATACCACTTGGGCTTCCCTGGTGTCTCAGACAGTAAGGAACCTGCCTGCAATGAAGGAGATCTGGGTTTGATCCCTGGATTGGGAAGATCCCCTGGAGAAGGGAATGGCTGCCCTCTCCAGTATTCTTGCCTAGAGAATTCCATGGACAGAGGAGCCTGGTGGGCCACAGCCCATGTGATCACAAAGAGTCAGACACAACCAAGCAACTAACACAGATCAATAGGATTGATTTCATAAGAAATTACATATTTGCATTTTGGACACATTTTGAAGTCATTTGAATATATGTTTAGCTGATCAATGCTTATTTTACTTGGATGGTTGTAAGGTTATAAACTATTAAACTTTCATATTTCTGTAAAACAGCATTTACTAACCTTCCTCATATACTCATACATAGAGAAAATCATAATATTTTATGTGTCACACTGGTATTTGGGTCACCGTACTGCTCTTTGACTCAAGTATTTTTGGCCCAGGGACCCATTCTTCCTTTACCTTAATGGTGTGTCTCCTCCTCTGTGTTATCTCTCAGTGCTGAGAGGAGTGATACTCACTTGTGAATGTATAACCTTTGTGAGAAAGTAGATAAAATGTCTGTTCTTTGGAGTTATGTACACAGTAAGCATGTACATTTCTGGGAAAAGTAAAATTTCAGTGGTCCATTTTAGGATATTTACATTATTTATCATTCTAAGTCATGGGTTCATGTTGGCCAGCATCTTATATGTGAAACCTGAAGAAACTATTCTCTTTTACTTTTGTTCATAGATTATAAAGATACAGAAAATCGTGATTATTAAGGCCTTCTGTCACCAACTAAAGCTTCATTATACATTTTCTTTGATCTGTTTCTTGCAAGTTGGAAACGAAGTTTTAATGTGCTTAAAATATTTGCCGTTATGTGGGTAATAGTAACAATAATTGTACCTAACAAAAGAACTTGGTCAGGCATAAAATGCATATTCTTTTAGTTTAATTGTTTATATTGTTTATCCTTCAGATTTCAGAAGGAATATTTATAAGGTTTGATCTTCTTTAGAAAATGTGTTGCTGTATTTAAATACGGTGTTTAGTGTGAACTTAGCTATATCCCAAAAGAGTCTGCTGTGTGTCATTAGTAAAACTACTGTGTATAAAAACTTTCCTGAATTTCAGAATAATTAAAACAATTTAGAATTTCAGCATGAAGATAGCAGGAAATGTATATTGGATTAGACTCTACTGTTAAAGTATTTCTCCTCCTGGCTTTCTTAATGTGGTCCATGTGGACCCAGTTCTTCACTGGAAACCAGAGTGGCCTGATAGTTCCCTGTCTGATGAGTCTCCATCCACCTCCTTTCCCCTTTACCTCAACCATTTCAGTAGGACCCCTTTTTAGTCCCACTTCTGTTCTAACTTAGTATCTTACCATTTCCACCCAGTTATGCTCTTGGAATTATCTTTCCAAAGCACACAGTTTGATTATGTCACTTCCTGGCTTAAAATTATTTTTTCTGGGATATCTCTGGTAGGCCAGTAGTTAAGACTCTGGGCTTCCAGAGCAAGGAGCCTGCGTTTGATCCTTGCTCGAGGAAGTAGGATCCTACATGCCACGCAATGTGGCTCCCAAAGAAAGTGTTAAAAATTATTTTTTCTCTTTATTGCCATAGTAGGTAGCCATCTTTGCATAGCATTTAAGAAGACCATTTACATCTGGCCCCATCATACTCTTTATTTCCCATTCTTCCGTGCCCCAGTGTGCATAGGGTGGGCCTTATCTCCTTTCCCTAATTACTCTATTGTTCAGTCACTGTTGTTTCTTGTATTTTGTTTTCTAATCATGTCACTAGCTTTTATCACACTTGCTTCATATTCTTTCCCTGGAAGACCCCTCATCTGTACCCGCATCAGATGTTAACACTCTACAAAGTATTCGACCCTTTTTTAGAAATAACTTGCCTCCAGTGATGCTTTATACTTCCTTTAGAGCATTTACCGCACTGTGCCTTGGAACATAATTAGTTGTATTAATATAATTCATTCTGTTCTTCCACTAGATTATAACCCTTTTGATGACATGACTCATATGTTATTTAATTAAGGTGTTTTGATGGTTGCTTAATATAAGACATGGAATACACAAACATACACTTATGCATACACATTTTCATTTACTCAGTTTAAGCATCTAGCTTTTTTATAGCACTGCTACATGCAGTGCTAGTCTCTATGAGGAAATAAAAATGACATGTTCCATGAATATAACATGCCTTCAAAGAATTTTATTCAGGGGAGGGGGAGATAATGCAGTAGATTGAAGGGCATTGTGTACAAATGCCATGCATGTACATACAGTGTACATTATATACCACATATAAATATTTTTGTAAGTATTTTGGGTTTGTCCTTTGGTGTTGTACCATGTCTCCATGTATATGGTTGTGTGTGTATGTCTGTTAGATTTTTCTGCCCACTTAATACACATCAATTATTTCTATATAAAAATCAGTAGCTATTGTAAAATACAAAACTTTCTATTTAGATAATTTCATTTTCAATAAATAAAATAATAAACTGAATTTAGAACTTAGCTTAATATATTATTTAAGAATCAAGTAATTTTAGTTAAATTTATAGAGACTGACTTGAGGTACTGCCTTCATGTATTTATTAACCTAGTTTGCTTTTGTTTTTTTAAGTAAAGTAGTGATGCTGTCATAGTTTTATTTAGAGTAATTTGGAGAAAAAACACTTTATAGTGATCAAAAATTGATTTTATTTGCATAGTTGGATGTCATCCAGTGTGATAGGCTCTTAATTAATGTGGAATTCACTATGCAATGTTTATGTTTTTCTGAAGATTGAGAAGAAATGTGGATTTGACTCACATACTATGATATGTTGTATGTAAAGTGTCAATGCAATGTTCTGTGTACTTTCTTTATGCTCTAATATAATTAATTTGTTTCTAGATGCTGGCATCACCATCTACATCAGGTCAGCTGTCTCAGTTTGGGGCAAGTTTATACGGGCAACAAAGTAAGAATTTTGTATTTATTATGGGATACTTTATTTAAAGAAAAAAGTAACTATCAAAAAATAATGCTGCCCTTGTGGGTTTATCCTAGGATTTAAAAGGAAGGATATTTAATTTTCAGTTTTCCTTATTTTACTCAGCAAAACCTCATTATTTCAGACCTTGCTAATTCAAAATTATTTGGATATAGGATAGATCAAAATTTACTTCTGCCTCTTTCATATCTGTATGTTCCTTTGCAGTAGTTTTGGAGAAGATTTGCTAAACAAATTAAAAGTAGACATCCTCTGTGTTTTCAATTAGAGGAAGTTAAAGGATTTTTGATTGGTCAGTTAAGTGAGTTGTTTTGCTTACGTTTTTTGGCCTAATTATTAATGTAAGCCCATACCTAGCAGTTTGTGAAATGCTCTCTTTGTTTAGCAAATACTTCTTTACTGTAGCTCAGTCTGGGTATATATAATCTATGTTTTGACTCATAGTTCAATGCTTTTTCCATATACAAGATTTTATTTCTTATTTTGTGTTGTAATAACTTTTATAGCGCTTAGCACAGTGCCTAGCGCATAGTAAGCGCTCAATAAATGTTAACTATTATTATGACATAAAATTTTTATAAAACTAAATTAAAAATTTTCACCAATTTTTCAAATTAATTTTCCAAACTTATCTATTAATAAGGTATATCATCTCTCTTAATGTCAGAGACTACTGATTTCTCATGTCTTTAGTGGGAGGGGAGTGTTAAAAGGGATATAAATTCCCATGAAAAATTATAGAATAATAGAGTAACTGAAGCAGATAATATGATGACCAAGTAATTTAACCAACTTCAAATAAAACTCAGATATTTCATTTTGAACTCTTTCCCAATAAAAGGCAAATTTTTGATAGATATCAGAGTAGTTTGTCATACCACTTTACCCTTCAATTTTATATTGAAATTCACTAGGGGGAAATAGCATATTTTGTTAGAAAAATACATCATAATTTCCATCTTATTTTTTTCTCTCCATCTTTTTGTTTCATAGCCCTATTTTTGTTAATGCAGAATTAGTAAGGAAAATTATTAATCACTTACTGGTATTAACAGTTTTCCTCTAGTTAAGTAGAAAACATTTTTTTTAAGCCTTTTATTACACAAAAAAGATGTTGCTTATTTATCAGCAAATATTCATTCTCATTATTATGGGAATATTATTAGCTAGCTGTTTTGTTTTGTTTAGACTGTTTTTGTTTGAAATCAACTACTTTCACTTTTCTGGTAACCCTTACATTGGAAATACGTAGTTATTTTAAAGCTGCCCTTTATTTCTATCTGGAGAAGGAAATGGCAGCCCACTCCAGTATTCTTGCCTGGAGAATCCCATGGACGGAGGAGCCTGGTGGGCTACAGTCCACCGGGTCACAAAGAGTCGGAAATGACTGAGTGACTTCACTTTCACTTTTATTTCTATAGAATCACTACAAAGTTCTTAAGTTGCTTTCCTTTTCAAGCCCACAGTTTATCACAGCAGAAAGTAAATAAGGGAAAGGAACAAGTTAAATTTGAGAAGCCAAGATTATTTAATGAAGGAGAGCATCAGTTATTTTACAGCATTATCAGCTGTATGGACTTTGAAAATCTGACCTACCAGCAAATGTGAAATTGTAATTGAGCTAAGTTAGAGCCTGGACTAGGTTTGGAATATAGTTATTTCATTGGTATGATAAACATTTATTGACTTCTTAATTTGTGTACATGATTGTGCTGATAGTTTTACAAAGATTAATAAATGTGGAAAGTTATTTTCATTAGGAAAGTATTTTAAGGTACTTATTAATTTAAAAAGAAGTCGTATAGGACAAATATTTCCTGTTGGAGTTTAAAATAATAAATGGCTATATTACTGTAGCAATGAAGAACCAGCGTTTTCAATTTGACATTGTAGGTATTAGCTTATAAAAAAGTGAACCATAGGTTACCTGGAACTGAAATGTCTTGAGTCAGGAAACAGTTCTTTCTATTGCACAGGCCGGGAAGCTACATCTAGTAAAGTAAAATAAAGCAGAGCCTGAATTCCTGGGCTCTGTTAAGATAGACCTAGCAGGGCCAAAGTAGTTTGAACATACACCTTGTCAGAGAGAACACCAGCTACCATTTAGGACTTGAGGATCACAGCTTCAGTAGTACAAGTCAGAAAGAGAAAACTTAAGGGGCTGACCTTAATAAAGGATGGGGAGATAGAATAAGTAGGTAGGAATTGATTGATGATGCTATTCTTATGGCAGCTAATTTTAATTGTGCATTGGACTTGATACAACAAAGTTCTTTTGCCTCCCAAGTGGACTGTGTACCACTATTAACTCTTTATTCAGATGGGCAAAGTTCAGTAGGAATTTGAGCCATTAAAATGAAGGTCTGTTGTCTGTTTTTGTTCTTGGTGATTAGAGAGATTAGAGGTAGAAAAGGTGCAGAAGGTAGAGTGCCCTCTCCAAACCTTAGACTCACTGAGTTTAAACAAGGGAAGGAGTGTTTCCTGGAATGGATACAGAGCTGCTTAAAGGTGGATTTTTCTAGATTTGGGTGGAAGTGATTGTGTAGTACATAACGGTACCCAGCAAACGCTGGACTTGGGGCTAGTGAGATCATGGGTTCTAGTATAGTATAATTGTATAAAATATGTAATTAACTTTTCATCCAAGGGTTTGTGTGACTGTTGTGCATCAAGTGGTAACTGCACAAGCTGGTGAATGGAATCTTGTATTAAAGTTACATGATGTTCTCTACTGGTGTGTAATATTTTAGGTACATTGTCTAGGTTTAAAGACCCCTGGGCTCCCTGAAGCTGTGTACTGGATTGGAATGAACAGGGAACCAGAAATTAATTTCCTTATTTTAAGATATTCAGTAACCCTATTAAAGGTTAAGGGACTTGCCTAAGATAGTAAGTAGTAGAGCCAAGATTGCCGTACTTTACAAGTTTAACTTTTCGAACATGAGTTTCTTTGAAACCTGGGTGCCATATATTACTACTGAATGTCATGACCCTGGAGGGCAATTTACACATAGTAGAAACTATAAATGTTAAATCCACAGACTCCAAGAGTCCACTGACTAAGGAATTATGATAGCAGTTATTTATTTATTGTGTTATACCATGAGTGAAGAATTATTCCAGCATTGAAGAGTGTGGCAAATAACAAAGTTCCTGCTTTCATGGAGCTTTTATTTTAATGAAGGAAGACATAGAATAAGTATACAGACATTTAGTAAACAAATAATATTCTGGTAATAAGTACTATAAAAATTACCATATTAATGGATGAGTGGATGGGATTAACAGTTTTCAAGTAGGCAAAGAGTATCTCTGACAAGGTAATAGTTGAATGCAAACCAGACTGTTGAGAAGTGGAAGTCCTTGGAAAGATCTGGGTAAGAGATTTTTCAGGTACAGATAACAGTGAATGCAAACATTCTTAATTCATGACAATGTAAGAATGAACCTCATGTGTTAAAAGATGAATGAGAGGGCCAGTATAATGAACAAAGAAAGTGGAAGGTTAATGGGTAGCACATCATAGAGTCTTGTGAAGGTTTGATAAAGGATTTGGATTTTATTCTAAGTTTAGTGGGAGGGAATTTAAGATACAGTTTCCTTTTTAAAAGATCACCTTTTTATGTAGAAAATGAACTGAGTGGAAGTGGGCCAAGTGATAAGGAAAAAAGAAAGGGCAATTACTGCAGCAGTCCAGGCAAGAAAATAGGGTGGCTTGGATTAGCGATGGAGATGTTGAGAGGTGGTTAGATTTGGGATATTTTGGACATACAGCTAATATGATTTGGGGATGTGGAATATGAACAGAAGAGAAGGATCAAGGGTGATCTCTAAGGTTTAAGACCTGCATTACTTTGTGAAAATGTGCCACTAATCTGTTTTGCAAATTTGGGTTGAGGAGGAGTGTAAGGTATCTGTAGGAGATTGACACAGTTTATTCCACAGATAGAGTGCCACCTGCTGTGGAGATCCAGACAAATATTGTTTGGGAACTGTGGCTGGGTTCTAACATAGCAGCTTCTCATAGTTGAGGATGTTGAAGCCAGGTTAACTTCATCCATGCTTCTCTCATATATCTTTAGTGCTCAGAAGCAATCCCACTCTTCCACCAGGCATATATCTCTTGTCCACACTTTGACACATCTTGCAGTTTTCTCTGATTGAACTGCTGTGACATTTTTACATCACCCCTCAATTCAGTACAGTTCAGTTCAGTCGCTCAGTCATGTCCGACTCTTTGCGACCCCATGAATCGCAGCACGCCAGGCCTCCCTGTCCATCACCAACTCCTGGAGTTCACTGAGACTCACGTCCATCGAGTCAGTGATGCCATCCAGCCATCTCATCCTCTGCCGTCCCCTTCTCCTGCCCCCAATCCCTCCCAGCATCAGAGTCTTTTCCAATGAGTCAACTCTTTGCATGAGGTGGCCAAAGTGCTGGAATTTCCCCTCACCCAACCCCAACTCCTAGCACCACTACCAAATGCCTGACTAGGGCTCTTTCTTTATTCAGCTAATGTACAATATTCTCTACCAAACATTTTCTGATACCAAATTCATTCTGCTTTCATGTCTTGAGTTAGAGGCACCTTCCATATACACCCAAGTACACTGTACGTATATTGCATGTAAACACCTTGATCATAGCAGTTTGGGTTTTGGTTTTTTGATTTAAGTAGTCTTTTATCTCTGTAGAACAATAGGAAGGAAAGAATTCTAGGTGGGGAGAAGAATATGAGTAAAAATATGAGGGTATATTTTGGGAAGAAGACTAGGGAAATTATGAAGAAGAGTGTAAGTTGAGTATGTGGTGTCTAGAAACTAGAGTTTGTATTGGATGAGTAAAATATTAAGTTGATTGGAAAAGTATTATGTCAGTTATATCTCAGTAAAGCTGGGAAAAATAAAGACTAGAAGAATGTTTTTTGGTCTTGACAGAGCACTTTAAAGAGTAAGCAAACTGAGATTGGATTTAACTATACAACAGTGTTTCTCAACCCTTACCCCCCTCCCCCCGCCAAAAAAAAAAAAAAAACACCCACAGAGTTAAAAAAATCCCCCCGCCTATGAATTGCTGGACCCAGACTAAGTTACAGTTTCTGGGCAGGGACCCAGATGTTAAAGTTTTCCATATGATGCAAAGGTTAGCGCCTACTATAGGAAGCAGAAAGTGTGATTGGTTGAAATTAGAGACAAGAAATTGAATCAGTGTATTTATTCTTCATTGTGATCTTGGGCAAGTCACTTAATACCTAATGTTAGTTCATCTATAAATTAAGTTGAATGACCTTCATCTGTAACTTAATTGGATAATCTCTGGAGACTTTTCTATCTCTAAAATTCTTTTATTTTAATGAAGGAAATGGCATAGTGAAATAGTATACAGAGAAGATTAACTAGGTAAGTGCAGGACAAATTGGAGGTAAGAGGATATGGGGACAGGTAGGAGGAAAGAAGATGGTTGCCCTTTTTGTGCGGGCAGGACAGTAAGTTAAGGAAGCCAGTTGCTTTGGGAATCGAAAGGGGATACTTGAAGAACTCTTGAATCGATTAAGTTTTCTCCCTTCTCTTTAAAGATTCAGGAGACTCTATTTAAGTATGAGTATTCAAGAATTTGGTTGCTGTTACCTCTTTTCTTATTACTTATGTCATTAATGTTGTTAATTTTTAGCAAAATATTGAATAAAGTGTGACATATCATGCCATAACTGTTTAAGGAATATGCTGTTAACCAGTTTGTGCAATGGAAGTAGTTCATGGAAACATTTCTTAGGTGATATCTTGGATTTCTGAAAAATGATCAATAAAGAATTCAATCCATTTTTTGTTTAGCACCCTGCCAAATAACAGGAATCTACTTAGTAGAATATGTTCATGTATTTCTTCTAATACAGTATTATACTTTATTATCTCTGTCAGATTAAAGAAAAATTTGCTTCAAATCTATAACCTTTTAAACTGCTTTTTAACTGGTATTTTTTTGGAGGGGGTGAGAGTTCATTCTTTTATTTCTTGTCTGTAAAAAAGGGATAAATACCTTCTCTATAATACTTTATAAGGAGATGAAGTAGCATAGTGCTTCACATAGTTCTTAGGTGCTTGATATATTTTATTTAATTCTGCTGTCCTTCCAGTACACAAGTTTCAGTGTACATATTTAAGCTTTTCTACTTGTAGTTATTTCATGTCAGATAAAGTTTTTTTTTAATGAGCTGGATATTTTATTCCCCTTTCAGCTTATATGTCTTCCGGTATAATATTTTGGGCTTCCCTGGTGGCTCAGTTCATAAAGAATCTGCCTGCAATGTTGGAGACCCAGGTTCTATCCCTGGTTGGGAAGATCCCCTGGAGAAGGGAATGGCTACCCACTCCAGTATTCTTGCCTGGAGATTCATGGGCAGAGATGATGTTTCGTGATGTTTCTAATTTTACTAGTAAAAGTAAAATTTTCCCTCCCTTGACCCTACCCCATTGTAATATTAATAGTTTGATTCAAGCAACTCAAATTTAATGCCTATGTGTTTTGTTCCTAAAAATAAATCTCTGTTTCTAGTCAGTGGTATTAATTCTATGTGTTTTAAAGGAATTCAGTTGAATTTAAAGTAACTCGGTTATTAAGTATTCAGGGGTTATTGATCCAGTTTGAAATTGATGCATTCCTCTCTCTTTTCTTTTGATTTTCTTCCCCTACCCACCTGGCTCAATAAAATGCAGCTCAGACCATTTGAATTTATTAGCTGTTTTCATGAAATCAAAATGTTAAAGGAAAAAATAAAATGCTAATCTTTGATTTCATACTGTCTTCCTCTGCTCTCCTCACTGTAGGTTAATTCAAGTGTGCCTATCTAAAATTAATTAAATAAATTATCTTTCCCATTCTTGTTTCCTTCTCCAGAAGTTATTTTGATAATGGTCAGATAATCTGCAGTCTCGACAATATTTCTCAAGTTATATATTTTCATAGTACAGCATAGTATATGAAGGGTTGAAGTAAACAAATCTCTTGAGTCTTTAGAAGAGCCTACTGAAGAGCCAAAAGGGTGCAGTTCTTTTGAACATGTATGTATATTTATAATGATGAAGGTATAGAGAGAATGAAATGGGAAGGGAAAGTGAATCTAGAGGAAAAAGAAACTTGACAGATATAGAGAAGATGAGAAAGTAAATGGAGGGGAGAGATAAGATACATTGGTTTAGAAAACGTTTGAAGAGAAGTAAACATGTTCAGGAAAAGAAAGCAAGAGAAAAAGACTAGATAAAGGGTGTTACAAGTCAGTAAGTACTCACAAGGGTGCTCATTTACTGTTTAATTGGTTTCCCATAGGGTTCCAATTAAGAACACCAGGAGCTAAGAAATCTAAATTCTAATCTTGGTTCTTTGAGTCACCTTGGAGAAGTCAGTTAACTTACCAGAGGCTCAGGTTCCTCATCTGTAAAATGTGAACATTGGATTAGGTGATCTCTAAGGTCCCTTCAAGTTCTAAAATTGCATGTTTCTTGGTGGTCAGTAACTGTGAGAAACACATTCCTGTGGGAAATTTACAGCTATAGCTGACTTTAGGACAGCATATTTAGGGAGAAGGATGTGAACTTTTTCTGTCTTGTTCACTGCAGTATCCCCAACAGCTCACGTAGTGCTTGACACGTTAGGCCCTCAATAGATGGTTGCTTAGTAAGTGATGTGAAAAGTGTCACGTTGGTGGTTCATTATGGGAGAAGCATCTAGAGGGCTTAGAGGAAAGCTAATGTGCTTGAGAAAAGGCAAAGACTTATGACTTCTGAAGAAATCTTGTGTAGGCTGGTTTTTAACCTCTTGTTCCTCCTTATTTTATCCTAAATTCAGAGGAAGTGGCTGTAGCTAGTGGTATACTCAAGGTCACAAAACTTGTAGTGACCAGACATACATATAATGACTAAACCAACAAATAATCTAGTTCAGTTCCCTTTATGTATGTGACTTAAAGAATAACAGAATCAAGCTCAGGTCTTCATGGAATATAAGTATATATAGAATGTAGTAGTTATATTAAATTGGATTTGTTGGCTTCATTCAGCTGAGAAGCAGTTAGGCTACAAGCTGAGTACTGAAGCTGACAGATTCCAGCTAAATCTTCGGGATTCACTGGTACCCCAAATTACAAAGTGGTACACTGTTATGCCAGAAGATAAATTTGCAAAGATATTTGAAGGAAAATATTCAGAACATATACAATATATTCCAATTTTTGGAAGTCATAGTTTCAAAATATTCAGGTTCGACCAGAAAGAGGGGGAGGGAGTCCGATGCTTTGTGCTAAAATCCTCTTATTCATTAACTTTCATTCTATCTTGCCATTTTTATTTAATCTCCAGTTCAGAATAAGTGTGGTTGACTGATAGGCCATTCCACAGCAGACTAGAAACAGAAGGCATCAAAAAGTATGAGGATAGAAGAAAGGAGGCATATTGGCATTCACAGGCAGGTGTGATGACAACATAAGTGATAGCTGAACATCCTTACTTTTGAGGGATAAAAGGGGAGGAAAGCATCTAGGACATTAAATATCTATGATAATTACTCTGAATTATTCAGAAAATAATAATTGATATCATTTTATATTAACACAAGGCAGGAAACGATTTATCCCAGTTGGTTGATTTTTATTTTAATGTTTTGTTTCTGAGTGGTAAACTCAATAGTTTTTTAAAAGTACACATATTTGAACACATCTAACCTCACATCTGGCCCCATCAATGGTAGATAAATAGAAGGTCACTGTACTTTGAAATCTTTTGAAATATTATGCATTCCTTTCTCATAGCTATATCAGGTTGAGTTTTTAACAGTTGCTGACATATTGTGTTTATAAAAATTGTAATGTTGAAAAATATGTATGTGTAAATAGTAGTAAATAAACTATTTCTTAAATGCATTTAGAAAGGATCAAATAAAAATTTAAACTACTTCAGCAAAGTGGGGATTAATGTCTGTGTAACTCAGTTATGATTTAAAACATAAAAACACAAGATTGCAAATTTCTTAAAGGCATATTTGTACAAAATGTTTTTATTGAAACAAGTCATCTAATTTGTTATTGGCAGACATAGTGTATTGTAAAATAGAAATATGAAAAGAAGATAGATGAAAGCAAAGAAGGAAAAATAGAAAAATGAAAGCAATATGAAAATTCATAATATTAAATTTCAGACAAACATTTTTGTTAAAATCAGATTAGAGTCCATTTGGAGTGAATTGAATATTTCCATTTAAAATTTGCATATTATTTTACGTTAGGTCATTTTTAAATGTTTTATATTACCAACTCCAGAAGATGGATAGCAATTTCATTCCTGATGGCAATGAATTTCCTTCTTCTGAATTTTTTTAATAGGTGCACTAGGCCTTCCAATGAGGGGGATGAGCAACAATACCCCTCAGTTAAATCGCAGCTTATCACAAGGCACTCAGTTACCGAGCCACGTCACGCCAACAACAGGGGTACCAACAATGTCACTTCACACGCCTCCATCTCCAAGCAGGTATTTATATTGATGGACCAGAATATTTCTCAAAATGTATCTTTGTAGAGTAAGCGAGCTTTTTAATTTTTTAATAAAGTAACTCTTTATTTGATTTTCTGGTTCAGTGCCTTTCACTGAGGAAAAGAAAGTTGATACCCTATGCTCATTTAATTTCATTGCAAATTGATAAGTATAGTGTAGGATGCTTTTATCTTGCAGCTAGCATACTGGTTATCAGCTGGGATGGGTATCAAGGATTAATCACCACCTGGGGAGGTTTTTTTCAAAAAAGCCAACTCTCTTTCTCAAAGGAGAATGTGCAATTTCAAATCACTCCTCAGATGATTCTATTTATTGCTCCCTCACCACACATCCATTGTTCTAGTGAGAATAAAATAAAGCAGATCACAAAAATGATGCATATTAGTATTAAGATAGAATGACATACATTTGAAATGAAATTATTCAAAATATATATGTGAAATATGTTTGTATTTTATGTGATAGTCACACCAATAGTTCTCTCATCTTTGCTATCACCATATATTCTTCTATAATTTGCCCTTTCTTATTGGTTTGTTTACTTTGACTTTTCAAAAAGCTTTTTTTCTTTTCAAATGACCAGATAAAAGAATTAAATGAATAAAAATTTACAATGCAATTTGAACGTATATCTGAAATTCTAGGGTTAGGTCAACTGATTATTTACAGAGAATTTTAATGAGTGATTATAGAGAGCTTATTTAGTATACTGGACTTCTTTTTCAGGGGTATTTTGCCTATGAATCCTAGGAATATGATGAACCACTCCCAGGTTGGTCAGGGCATTGGAATTCCTAGCAGGACAAATAGCATGAGCAGTTCAGGGTTAGGTAGCCCCAACAGAAGCTCGCCGAGCATAATATGTATGCCAAAGCAGCAGCCTTCTCGACAACCTTTTACTGTGAACAGGTAAGATATTTATTGATACTGTGTATAATTGTTATTTCTGGGTATTTTCAAATTTGCCTTTTCATATTCAGCGTTCTGTTCTTGAGTCTTGGCTTCTGTTTCATAAGTATGTTTCATCATATATTTTGACCAAAGCTTCTCTTTTTGTTACACATAGCAACTTAAACTCCCAAACTTAAAGACATACTCTTCTGAGAATCAGTTTGCTTTTTGTTGCTGTTGTTAGAAAAGGATTGTTGTTAGGTTGCCTACCAGCAAAATTTTTGTTGAAATGTCCTTCCTCTATTAAATGAGGCTGGTCACCTGTGTGGTAAGAGCTCCATATTTATGAATAGCACTGGAAATATCATTATTGCCTTGCTTCATTTATCCTTTGGTTAAGTTCCTTTTCGACCGAATTTCTGTTTTGTTCTTTGGAGACTTACTGACCAAAGACTTTTTGAAGACTACATCTGTAGTATTTGAAATAGTGTCATGTCCTGGGATTTAAAACAAAAAGAAGAATTTGTGCTTTTCACTCCTTTTTTTGCACTGTTATACTGCTATGCATAAAAGTTAACAATATGAAAAAGTTACATATTTTGTTAGGATTTTAAAGCTGTTCAGATAAGTTCTATGAGCATTATGTCTTGTAATACAGGGCTTTCTTTACTGTGAAAGTGATATTTTAGTTTGATCTTTTTTTAATGGGCAGCATAGTGGGTAAAGGATGTAGGTGCTATCATGATACTCATTTAATTCACTTTCTCTTATTTAGTACTTGTAAATTCTGAATAAAAATAGGTTATTAGCACATTTCCAATTTAATGTTCATCCCATAACCTCCAGTTCTTACTTTAAGACTTATATGAGCATTTCTTTTATAATTTTGGCTGCTCTTTTAATTTTTACCAAAGTTATTTCTGTAAAGGGTTCTCAAGACTCATCTTCTTGACAGTTTCCTAATCATGTAATACTTCTTGGGCTTTAACACATCTTTCTGCATTCTTGTAGTATGTCATTGAATGTATATTTAAATTTTTGCTTTCCCATGTTTTTTCACATTCTAGTTGTAAATACTTTGCTTGTAAATTTTCTTATAAATTGTCAATGAAGTGTGGGTCTCTGAAGCCCTGCTTAGTACTATTGATAAGATGTATTATTATGGAATGTTTTCATCTCTTACTGCTTATTCAATGTTTGAGGGTAGCTCTATCGTCAGCAGTTCTAATATGCTATTAAACAAAACTTTCTGTTGACTTTTCTGCTCTTCTCCTAGAGTATTGTTTCACCAGCTGCATTATTTTATGAAAATATTGTTTAGCTTTGGCTATAGTTAGTTTTCCAAATCTAGGCAAAAAAAAAAAACAAACCCTGTCATCTTTGATTTAACCTTACTCATAACACTAATACAACTGTCTTTTTATCAGACTGTTTGATGTTAAAAATGCATTCTTTCATTGTAGAACTTGCATTAACAGTTCTTTTTGATGTGTTTAATTACTCTGACCTCACTTTAAATTCAACCTTATTTTTTGTTTGTTTTCCCATCTTTAGGCTTGTGTAGAAAAGGGAGGCTTTGATTAACTATTTATTACCAAGTACCTTAATTTAGAATTAAGGGTACTATGGAGAGATTTTTTTTAAAAATAACTAAAAGATACACTTGATAAGAATGATGTGTTTTAGAACACTGAATTCAGTTAAAGAAAAGCACCATTTAATTCAGGTCAACTAAACATTTATTGAGTGCCTTTTGTATCCTCCTGAATACTAAGGGCAAAGAGATGCAAACGTGTGTCTGACATGAACTCTATCCATTCTAGTTGGGAAAAGACAGACTATATGAATGAAAACCTTTTATGAAAAGTAATAATAGCACATTTTACCAGTAGTGAAAGAAAAACAAATATTCAAGAATAGTCTTAAACTAAATCACCTGTTTTTGAGTTTAGTTACTTCTTTCAGTATATTCAGTAAGTTGACTCGCCAAGTACACAGAATGATACCCTTAATCTATTTTCCTCAAGCCTTATATAAATTCTTTGCTTTTTGTTTTTTAACTGATCGTTTTGGTTCTCAGTTGTTCATGGAAGGATTTTAGGGAACCTTTAAATAAAAATATTCAACTCAAAAATAAAATTAGTGTTTGTTTTTAGACATGTTGTTTTATATGAGGAGATCAAAAGTAAACACTTGTTTTTCTTCATCTGAAAGTTAGTGTTCTTACTGTATATCTAAAATTATTTTCTATGTACCCAGTATGTCTGGATTTGGAATGAACAGGAATCAGGCATTTGGAATGAATAACTCCTTATCAAGTAACATTTTTAATGGAACAGGTAAGCTTATTCTGGAGCTAGTACCCTATAAAAATATGATAGATCTTGAAATATAAAGCAGTTCAACATACTAGTCTTAAAATAATTAAAGGAATTTTTGTGTTTAAATGATAGAACTTAATTTAGGGGAGAATTTGACAGGAAATAGGATTTAATTCAGTCAGTAGTTAAAAGATAGTTAAATATATTTTTTCACTTGGCATGGTATAGCAGTGTTAAAACCTCAGATTTGTTTCCTTAACACCTGGAGAAAGCATGAATGTTAACTTAGTCTATATTTGTGCCTCAGAATCTTTGCTTCAAGAGCTTTTCTTATCCTCATTCCTTTTACTGTAGTCTAAACTAGGTTGAGCGTTGTGGCATTCTGGCTATAGAGACTCAGGTTGAAGAAACCTTTAAAACTATATGGAGCACTTACAGTTTTTTCTAATAGTTTTAATAATACTAATTTTTACATTTAACTCATAAATTTTTAATCCGGTTTTATGTGTAAAATTCAAAATTTAAGTACATAGAAAGCCAATTCTGATTTTGACAGTAACGAATTTTTGCAGTCTATTGGTTTCTTTTATCAGCTGGCTTCAGACAGAAGAGAACAGGAGGCTTTGTTACTATTCTGCTTCAGGTTTTATCTTCTTCCACACTTGCCTCCAGACCCTTTCCTGAGAAAGCAAATAAAGGATGTTGTCATAGGAGCAAAAATGAGTATGATTGTTGAGAGAGGAATACAGTAAAGGAAGTGGAAGGTGAAAGAACGATCAGTGAAACGGGGTGTGTGTGGAAGCATGAGAAGATTAGCATCTGAAATGATAGTTCTGGCTATCGGCTTTTAATTTTTCAACATTATTGTATGTTTAGTAGCAACCTGGATTGACCAAGTGACACTTCAGAATTTCAGTTTTTTGCATTTAAAGTTTTGTGTTTTGATATGAAGTACCATATTCCATTGTTTCTCAGAAGCACTTTTTTTCATGTTTAAAGTGAAAGTGAAGTCGCTCAGTCGTTTCCGACTCTTTGCGACCCCATGGACTGTAGCCTACCAGGCTCCTCCATCCATGGGATTCTCCAGGCAAGAATACTGGAGTGGGTTATTTAAGTATCTCTGAAATTAGGATGCATATCATAATTTAATTAGCTAGGTTTTTTCCCTCATAAATGAACCGTAAAGTGACAGTGTGTCTCACAGTGCCATCTTATATTCTGAAATATGGTTTATACACTTACGTAAATTTTACGTAATTTTTTTTTTACGTTTATTTTTTTAAGTCATTTTTAACTAAGTATATTTTACACTAGGAAAGTTGTTTCCAAGTCTTACCCTAAAAATAAAAATTTGTGAGTTAATAGTTTTTAGTTATTTTTAAATAATATATGCCAAATTTAAACTCCATCTTAAAAGTTAATGCTTACTGTAAGTTTATAGTTAGAATTCATAATCAAGTAATTCAAGAGAGATTACTTTTTAAAGTACTAGATAAGCTATTGATATGTATTGTTGCCTTTTTATATAATGCCTGTTTAGAATTCAGAATTCATAAGCTGCAGTTTCTTTAAAAGCAGTGGGTTTGAATTATTTTATCTTTTACCCTTCATAATTTTAAATTGTCACCTGACTTGGAACTGTTTTCTATGAACTGTTTTCTATGTAACTGTTTTCTATGAACAGAGTAATCTTAGTTGTTTCTTTCTGAGATCCTTCTAGTTATGAAAATTAGAGAAAAATTAAAATAAACTTAAAGAGGGGGCAAATAAATTGAAAATGGTTATAATACACTAGATGAGACAAATCAAAGAAAAACTATAGTGCATACTAACAGTAAGATAGAAAATAAATTCTTCAAAAATTAAGAATATAATATTGTTAGAATATTAGAATAATTAACACATTGAGAAGAGATCAAAGTAATGATTAAAATAGGCAAAATAGAAATGTTGGATTAAATTTTAGTTTTTAAAGGAAAGAAACTGATATTTTAAAATTCAGAATGAAAAGATATTTTATTTATTCAATTTATTGAGCGCCTACTGTGTAATAGGTAATATAAACTTCTGGGCTTTGTGTCATATTCTCATACAATTCACTCACCAGACATGGGAGCTCTCCATGTATCCTATGTTCTCCACCCTACTTACACTCTCAACTGCAAAACACACACACTCACATACTCACATGTATACACATTTGTATATGGAATAGGCCAAAGAGACCAAAAATATCCTTAGGGATTCTGTTCCCATTGCTTGTGCCTCAAATATGATTCAGACCATTTGCAGGAGGCACTGTCATTACAAATGTCATAACATTTCACCAGTGTTAGAAATGAAGCTCCAAGCATTCCAGATACAACCTCTGTTTTTGAATATAGTGAAAAGAGCAATTTTATCACAACAGTCTCCCCTCTTACTAATCAAGTTATAGGTTGAGTACTTATATAACTTGAGTACCATCTTTCACAGGGGAAATAATGTACCACCTTACTCCTTATTATCTATCTTAAGTCTCTAGGATTTGGGATTGTTATTATGTAGTAGATACATACTGCTTTGCTGAGTTGTTCATAAATTCTTTCACGTGAAGTCAATCCACAAATATTTATTGTACATTTACATATACCAAGTACAGTGCTGTACATTGTTTAGGAAGAAGACACTGTCATTTCAAATTTTATTATAGTTAGTAATAATCTCTTTAAAATGTTTGTAGAGCAGTAACTAGTTTGTTTCTTCTTATTTAGATGGAAGTGAAAATGTGACAGGATTGGACCTTTCAGATTTTCCAGCATTAGCAGACCGAAACAGAAGGGAAGGAAGTGGTAACCCAACTCCATTAATAAACCCCTTGGCTGGAAGAGCTCCTTATGGTAATTAATTAAGCTTTTTATGGATGGCTAGTGAAAATTTTCTGTTACACACACACACACACACACATATGTGTATATTTGCATGCATGTGTGTGTACACGCATGGATTTATGTGTTTTCTAATCAGAGCAATGTAGTTTTGTCAGAGTCGATAAATGCAAAGTGCTTTTTCTTCCCAGAATACCATGATAGCAGAATTAAATGGGAAAACTTAATTTGTATAGAAACCCCAAAAGGAAGTCTTCATTGGTATTCAGAAGTTATTTTCTTCTGGCATTTCTGCCTTAGTACACCTTAATAATCTATGGTTTGCCTTTGTTCAGTTCATCACACTTTTTTTTTTTAAGAATACATTCTCACATTCCTAGTAATTAATAATGACTAACCATACACTGATGATTTTTTCTAAGGCAGTTTCTCAACCTCCACACTACTGACATATGAATAGTTCCTTGTAAATGAGAGGCTGTCCTGTGCAATACAGAATGTTTATCAGCATTCCTGCCCTCGCCTACTCAATGCCCAGTAGCACCCCAACCCCTACTCCCACCCTTTGTGTACGCCCCCCTCCCCGCCCCCCTCCTCCCCAGCCATTGTGACAACCACAGATGTTGACACATGTCTCATGCAAACAAAAAATCGCCTCCTGTTGAGAACTGCTTATGGGTCATGTATATATAGTTTGTGTAGACTCTTGGTCACCACTAATACCCTTTTTCACTATCTTTAATAAAAGAGATTTGGCTAGACATGGAAATTATGTAACAGCAATGTAACCATATTTTTTTGTATCCTTTGCACATAATTGTTTCCTTTTGGTAGAATGTGATAAAGACTAATAGCAAAAACAATGAACTTAAAGGGATCATTTCATCAGTTCTAAGATACTTGCTTTTCCCATTTTCAACCAACATGGTTTTATGTTACTTTCGGAATATGAATACAAATAATAATATGTGAAGAAGGGAAAACTTTATTATTCACTTTCAAATGTTTCCTAATTAGCCTTCCTCCCCACCAAAAAAGCAAAAATGATCTGCCCTGGAAGTTGAGTACCTAGCTACTTGATTCTCAGTTCAGACTCTAATGTTTTTAACCTTTCCTCATAGGTCCATTTTTTCATCCCTTTAATCATTCCCGTTGCTCTCCTTGGACCATCTCTAGTTTCTCCATATCGTTCTTGAATTGTGGAGCCCCAAACTGGATATTGTTCTCCAATAAGGGCCTGACTAATGCCAAGTATAGTGGGAGGATTACTTCCCAGTTCTTGCATGTTTTACATCTATTACATGGAGTCCAAGAAAATCTGAAATAATATGGAGTTGTTTTATAATTGATTGCAATTTGCTCACTCTGTAAGTCACTTTCAAGTAGAATACTGACATTTTCTTTAAAATTTATTCTGTTCATTTGCTATTTGACAATTAACTGGTATTTATAGTAACTAGTCAAATATTTAAAGCAAGCTTTTAAACAAAAAGTTTTAATAATTGTTACCAATATCAGATTATGTTTTTTCAGCATCTATGTGTGACATTAGATTAGAATTATGGGATTAGCACTTATTTCCCTTGTATTATTTTGTATATTTTAGTTATTAATCAATTATATAAAATTTAGTTATTCATTGTTATCCAGAATACTAATTTTTTGAAGTGTGTTTTCATAGCATAATAAAAAAAATTCCTTTTGGTATATTATCATGAGGGAAGTTAACTTTTTATAATTTGTAGCAAAATTTCATAAATATCAATTGCAATTCTCTGGATTATTTTCATTATATAGTTGGAATGGTAACAAAACCAGCAAATGAGCAATCCCAAGACTTCTCAATACACAATGAAGATTTTCCAGCATTACCTGGTTCCAGTTATAAAGATCCAACATCAAGTAACGATGACAGTAAATCTGTAAGTAACTGAGAATTATCTATGTGAGTTACATAGTTTTTTCCCTTCAGATTTCTCTTATATTAATAGTTTTATAGTCTGTATTAAGGACACATTAAATACTATTAGAAAATTATTTATTTTGAATATCTGTAGTAATATAACTTCTGAAAACTGTGGAAAACCTTTGTAACTTAGAAGATAGCCTATTTTTCTCCTATTTCATATAGGTTTGCAAATTTCTGTTGAACTTCTCAGAGTTAATGTAGACTTTTATTATAGTCCCTGTCAGCTGGATCCCATGAAGTTTGATATTATAGCCTTCTAAGGAGCTGTGTTTTTCTTGAGTAAGTTTTCTCCTTGAAGAATCTTTATACACATTTTTATTCCTGTGTTGATTCAACCAACTCAGCTTCCTGTTTCTGACTTAACGATTGTGTTTATTTCTTCCACATTTCAATAAAAATAGTGCTTTTGTGTGTGTGTGTGTGATGGAAGGTGTATATTGTTAAAATAATTGATAAAGAAGATTATTGGGTAAGAATTAAAATAGATATGAATTTTAAAGATTCATATATTCTGATTTACCTTGGAGGTTTTTTTGGTGCTATTTTAGGTAATATACTATGTTTAGTTTGTCTTCTAAATAAAGGTATTGAGAAATATAACTTCAAGTATATCCTATAGCAAATAGTTCTAAGATAGAGAGATGGATTTTTTGGTCTGTGACTGAAGATCCGAGATAAATAATATTTTCCATATATTTCTTGTCCTTTAAATGCTCAAAGGTGTATAATACAGGGTTTATTTGTATACCATGGAACAATTGTGGAGACAAAAAATTTCATGTAGAACTTGAAGAATAGACAATAATTTACGGCCAACTTAAATATAATAAAAATGAGTAAAAAAGTATTACTATATGAACTTGAAATTTTTACACTTAACAGATTTTAACGTCACATTTAATTTTTTTTATCCTGTTAGAATTTGAATACATCTGGCAAGACAACTTCAAGTACAGATGGACCCAAATTCCCTGGAGATAAAAGTTCAACGACACAAAATAATAACCAGCAGAAAAAAGGGATCCAGGTGTTACCTGATGGTGAGACTCTATAGAATATATCAAAGATACTATAGAATTTATTTATTTATTTCCTTTTTCCTAAAAGATAGAAACGACTATGTTTTTCTTATCCAGGTCGGGTTACTAACATTCCCCAAGGGATGGTGACGGACCAATTTGGAATGATTGGCCTGTTAACATTTATCAGGGCAGCAGAGACAGACCCAGGAATGGTACATCTTGCATTAGGAAGTGACTTAACAACATTAGGCCTCAATCTGAACTCTCCCGAGTAAGTTTTTTTCTTTTCTTCTATATTTGTGTATAATACCTCCCTACAGTTTTTAATGTACGTGTTCGAATTGTATCATCTTCTACCACTCATAGTTGCTGATATCTGCTGACTCTGGGTCATCCCCTCTTATGTTAGTTGCTGTATCACTCTCACTTTATAGTAATATTCCTCTTATAATTTGGCAGTTTCTATATACACATATATAGTAGAAGGCAATGGCACCCCACTGCAGTACTCTTGCCTGGAAAATCCCATGGACGGAGGAGCCTGGTAGGCTGCAGTCCATGGGGTCGCTGAGAGTCGGGCAGGACAGAGCGACTTCCCTTTCACTTTTCACTTTCATGCATTACAGAAGGAAATGGCAACCCACTCCAGTGTTCTTGCCTGGAGAATCCCAGGGACGGGGGAGCCTGGTGGGCTGCCGTCTATGGGGTCGCACAGAGTCGGACATGACTGAAGCGACTTAGCAGCAGCAGCAGCAGCAGCAGTCTTTCCTAAACCCTGAAATCGCAGCTTTTTGAATTTCTCTCCTCCAGAAATTTTACTCTTCACGATACCTCAGCTGCTCACCTCTAGTCATCCCTTTGACTTTGTCGTTTTTGGTAACCTCAGTTTGTCTGTAAGATTGTCTGTGCTGCCATGCTGCTTCATGTTTTTCATTTCTCAGTTGTTTTTGTCTGTCTCCCTCCCAAACCACCATCCTCAATCAGAAAGTAAGTTTCATGTTGTTGATGATCTTTGTTAGGCTTGCTAATGTATAAGCACCTAGTGCCAGGTATATAATAATAGATACTTTGTAAATGTTTACTGAATTTGAACTTTTGTTTGTAATAATTACTTTTTTTCTGGCTATAAAAATGGGAAAGTAATTTTACTTGAAGACATAGTATTAATGAATTTAAAGCATTCTGAGTTGAAGTAGTTTTTATATATACAAATGTGCACATATGGAAGTATATTTTTTAACCTTGTTTCAGTTTCCTGCTGTGTAAGTCATAGTAAAATCAAGAAAAGAAATTGAAAGTTTGAGGATGCTCATCTTAATGTATTAAGTCATTGTTTTTCCTGATTTCCTAAAATAAAATTAGAAATCTCTTTTTCTGCTTTGGACTTCAGAATGGTTTTTTTTCCCCTTATTCAGAAATCTCTACCCCAAATTTGCATCACCCTGGGCATCTTCACCTTGTCGACCTCAAGACATAGGTAGGATAATCTATTTTTGTTTAGACTTTTAAAAAATGTGTTTGTAACTGAGAATCAGTTAATAAGGCTTTTTTCATTTTATTATCCAGACTTCCATGTTCCATCTGAGTACTTAACGAACATTCACATTAGGGATAAGGTGAGTGTAGTTTATTATTCTACTCAGTCAGCATGAATTTATCTGTTTTTAGGTACTGTTTTTCAATTCTGACAGCATAGTTTTTTGAAATAATTAGCAGTGGTCTCAGGGGTATGTTTTTGTATGTCCATTTTGTTATATGTAACAATTTAATTTCTGTTTTTGTTTATAATCTTGTGTTTTGATGAGGTCTGGGTTATATTTTTTAAATATTTTAAAAAGAATGTTAGGACCAGTAAAATCTTTTTTATCGTTGTTAATAACAGGGTGTAACCATAACCACAGTTGATGGGAACAAAGTAACATGGAAAATTTGAAAATTTCCTCCTGACATTTTCATTTTATGTATCTATCAATAAGAAAGATTTTTCTTTATGAATACTACAATGTTTTTAATGAAAAAAATACATTACATTTTAAAGCTATTATCTTTGACTTTTTTGGCTCATTTTCTATTTTTAATTACCTAAATTTCTAGTAATAGATAACTATTAAGAGTTTACAGCTTTAATCTTTTTATTATTATTCTAAGAAAGAAAACACTTCTGCTTTAGGGGACTAGATTTTGGTCATGTGAAAGGATACGTATAATTTGTTAAAAATTATATATTTGTGTTACGTGTATAAATATGTATAATATAAATATATATAAATAGTGTCCTGCATCTGTACCACGCAGTTTGTGCAGTCAAATGGATATTGACGTTGCACATAGGCAAGTAAAGAGAAACATGTATTTGTCAGTATGTCTTGAGTAGATGGAAGACAAGAAGTATGAGGTAGAGCTAGTTTTTTCTGTTTATGGATTATGTGATTTGCTGCCACTTCCATGATAGCACTCATTTATTGCTCCAATTACCTGAGCGTTCCAGAACCTTTTCTTGTAATAATTTAAGAAATAATGCCTTAGGATAATTTGTCACATTGAAGACTGTTGCTTGAATGGGGATAATATGAGAGGAGAGAAAAATGACATTCCAAGAATGTGTAACAATAACTAAATAAACATTTAAATACAAGTGTAAATAAAGAGATAAAAAAATATTTATTTTTAATGTCAGAATTTGAGACTATTGAACTTGTGTTTGATAGTTTGTTAGGCGGTTGTTTCTCCTCTGTGGAATGACATATAGAGTAGCCATCTTTTAGTCATCCATTTAAACAAAATAAAGAATGTATCCCTTTATGATTTTTATACTTATCTGTGTTTTGCTAAAAGTACATAACCATTTTGTGAATCACTTTCAGTTGTAAATTCAGTTAATATTTAAGGCTTGTATGTATCAAGCACTCTACAAAGTGCATTCACATTATCACTTAATTTCAGTTACATTTTTAGTAATTCTTGTTGGTATTGTTGACTACGTTTTATAATTGAAAGGTCAGACACATTACAGAACTTGGATATGGTCATATTAGTAAGTAATGAAACTAGGACTTGAATGTAAGTCCTTTTTTGCTGAACACAGTGTTCCACTATTATTGCCACGTTGATTATTAATAGACCCTCAAGTAAGACAGCATTAGAGCTTGCTCAGAAGTTTTATTTAGCTTTTTCCTCCTGTTAATACATAAAATAGATATATCAGAAATAATTGTTCAGTGACTTTAGTCATTCAAATGATGAAACTCCCCTTTAAAATTATATAACTTACCTCTGTAATCATGTAATGGCAGTTATCTGCTGCAGAGAGGAGTTTCTGTTTTATCTTTACATTTTTACTTTACTGGAATCAGTTATATGTTAGGATTTTCAAACTCATTTTACATTTCAGAATAATGTATCTTTTCCAGCTGGCTGCAATAAAACTTGGCCGATACGGAGAAGACCTTCTTTTCTATCTCTATTACATGAACGGAGGAGACGTATTACAACTTTTAGCTGCAGTAGAGCTGTATGTTCAAAGTATTTTTAAAAACTTTTGTTATTATGGTAGAGCTTGTTCTAAAATATTTTCTTTTTAATGACAATGGCTGTAGTTTTTGTCTTTGTCTTTGTTTTTAGAATGGAAATATTCATCAAGAAATTAAAGTTGTTTTGCTTTTAGCTGTATACATAAAAAGCATTTTCAAACTTAAATAACCCTAAATTTGTAAGAGGTCAGGATCAGCTTGATTTGTGCATTTGGTAAATCTGATTTTTATAAATAAATGAAGTATAAGATACGGTCCATAACTGTGGGTCATCTTTCTCCTTGTGGAACCACTTAATGCTAATGACAGTGAATTTCATCATTTATTATATATATTGAGCATTACAAGGGCAAGGCACTATGCATATTTCTTGTATATTTTGAAGTATTGATAAAATGAACTCCATAGTTATTATCAGAAGCCTGTTGGCCAACTTAAATAAACTAGTATTAAGAAATGGGTCCATTAAATATATTGTTTTTCTGAGCATTTCTGTTTTTACCTGATGCTCTAAGAATAAAAATTCTGTGTCATTTTTTATATGTCCAGTTGGTAGCATTTTGTTAGCAATAGACATTCTATTAATCGTGTTTACTATAAAGTGAATTGTTAGCAAAAACTTAAGACGTAATGATTGGGAGACCTTTTTATAGAGTTAAGTATTTTATATTATTAACATATTATTTAACATTATTAACATTCCTATAAATGGCATTGGATCAGATACTTTTAAAATGTAAAATTCACTGTGTTGGTAATAAATTGTTTTTAATTTCTCAGTTGAGAATTTGTTTTTTTCCATGTTTTCCCTCATTTTTTGTAAGAGCATTTGTTACTTGTTCCTTTTGATTTACTCCATACATAAATAAATTCATCAGTCATTCATTCATCCATCACTGGCAGTTCTGTCTCATATCTTATTTATGTCTAAAAATATATAAACATATATAAAATATATGTCTAAAATAACTCCTCATTGTATTGATAGGAGGGAATTTGTTTGCATGGAGGTTTGTTCTACCAGAGACATTTTTTTGTGGTACATTTACCTCCTTTGGATGTTACTTCCCTGGTTTACAGGTGGTGTAAACTGTCATTAATTCTTATGTGAATATTAATGGATATCCTTTGGGCTATTGAGAATTTAGGATCAATGAGATCTGAATAAAAAATAAAAGTAATACACTCATTAAGAATTTTCTAAATATTTTAAAATTTGAAATTAGTTACAAATTTTATGTGAATTTAGTTAATTCAAATAGGCTTTGCATTTAGTTTCTTACAAAATAACACAAATAGTTGAGATTTTTGTTTGTTTTAATAGATATCTCAATTTCTGTTGAATATTAAGAATGAAAAAGGAGTGAAGTTTCTGGAACACTGGATCTTTATTTGGTCTGCCAAATTTTTTATCACATTGCTCGTAGAGCTTTTAAGATCTCATTTTGTTTGCATAAAAATAAAGATGTGTGTATTAATTAAAGAGTGTGGTTTTGGGAGAAATTTAAAAAGTCTTTTCCTATATTTATTTTACTAGGTTTGTATTTAATAACAATAAAAATCAGGGTAAAGAAGCATCAATATTCATATAGTTATTGTGTTGATTATTTTCTGAAAAGTGTTTTACAAGATGTAGAAAATGTTTGATATGAGCCACAGGAAAAAATTAATTGTCTTTTTCTCTTAAAAATTGAAGTTTTAACCGTGATTGGAGATACCACAAAGAAGAACGAGTATGGATTACCAGGGCACCAGGCATGGAGCCAACAATGAAAACCAATACATATGAGAGGGGAACATATTACTTCTTTGACTGTCTTAACTGGAGGAAAGTAGCTAAGGTATATTTTTTTCCGTGTGCAACTGTGTAAATGTATAAATCTAGATTTTAATAAGAAGTGTCTTCTTTTATCTGTTTATATGTACCAGTACATCCATTCTAATAATGTGCCAGATATTTGCTGAGTCCTTTGTCTCCACCTCCTTGGCTTGTTTTAAATTCTGGGAGAGTATCTGGAAGTAGTTCATTTTACCTGTAGTTTAGGAAAATGATTGAACTTGGTAAGAAATTTTGTAATTTTTCACAAGCCTTGGTGACATTTGAAATATTTTTGTGTCTGCTCAGTTGTAAAATAAAGATACCCTCTTTCAATCCCGGTCATGTATTCTTATATTATTATTACTTTAAAGTAAGCAAATATGAGATTTTTTCTTAAAACCAGTATATAAATAGACATAGACTTTTTAAACACTTGCACTCATTGTAGGAAATTTGGTTGAGTTTTTATTTGCAAGTAAATATAAAGAAAGAAAATTGTAAGCATTAATCATGATTGTTCCTTTGACTAGTATGTGAAATAACTGGGGGGAAGAGGCCAATGGAAAATTGTTTTGGTTTGCAACTTTTCCTCACAAAAACACCTTTCTAACTGTCCCACATGCAGTTTTCATCAGTGCTGTGGCATATTACACATTTGTGTTTAGTTCCTTTTGTAGGTACTTAACTCTGCCTAGTAGAAAATATAGTTCACAGTGTCTGATTTCATAACTTCAGGATTTCTCTGAATGTTCTTTCCACTGACAGATCTTAAGAATTAAAAACTAAAGAGTTAGTTTTGTTGGTTTTATTAAATTTAAACAGAAAAAACTACTTCTTTTCATTGAATAATTTTTTAGTGTTTTTTTTTAATCAGCTTTACTAAACTGAAGAGTAAAATATTTTTAAAAGATAAGATGCTTACCAGATAATTATTACAAAATTTTACATCCCTAAAAGACTTCATATAAAACATGAAAAAAAAAACTGAAAAGGTGAGCTAAAAAAAAAAAGATGACGACACATACAAAAGGTTAAACCTTTTCTCATTATTATTATTTTGGGGTATTTCTCTAATGGTAAGTGTCATTGTTTCTCAGTCCAAGTCTAGATACCACTCTACACTGTACTTGAGTTATTTTAACAATTCTAATATGCACCTCTTGACTTTAAAAGGTAGATTCATGACCTAACCTTTAGTTAAATACAAATAATTACTTACCAATAGTATACAGGACATTGTGTATATTACCTGTTCTTTAATAAATATAATGAAGTAAAACCATAACTGTCGTATCAGGATTTGAATTTAACTCCTGTTTCCGCTGTTTATACTTTGACCTTGTACTAGTTTCCTTTCCATACCTGCTTCCTCTCCCTGGTGGCTCAGACGGTAAAGCGTCTGCCTGCAGTGTGGGAGACCTGGATTCGATGCCTGGGTCAGGAAGATCCCCTGGAGAAGGAAATGGCAACCCACTTCAGTACTCTTGCCTGAAAAACCCCATGGACGGAGGAGCCTGGTAGGCTACAGTCCATGGGGGTCACAAAGAGTCAGACATGACTGAGCAACTTCTCTCTCTCTCTCTCTTCCTTATCTTTTAAATCAGAATGATTTTTGCCTCTGATTATCATATAGATTAATTGAGATTACACAGACACACATAGACACTGAGTGCACTGCTTGGCATACGTTAGGTATTTGATATGGGAGAGTAGTTGTGGTAGTTTGTTGTTGTTTTTATCAGTGTTATTATTATAGATTACTATAATTCCAAGATGGAGAAATTCTGATTGTTGTTAGGTCAGCGGTTCTAGCTTGCTTCAGAATTATCTGGAGGCCTTGTTTTATCATCTGGCAGGTTGCTGGGCCAACCTGCTTTGTTTCTGGTTCAAGTAGGTCTGTGGGTGGGACATGAGAAGTTGCTTTGCTAACCAATTCCCAAGTGATGCCAGTGATTGTGCTGGTCCTTGACACCATAGTTAGGGAACCTCATTCTATAGGAGGAGTATCTTTGGAAGGGAAAAATTCTAATAGTAAATAACTGAAGTTTGTTCTACTCATTTGAAGCTTTTTGCTCAAGATCATAAATTATTCCAAATACATGCAAAAAGAAATAGATATTTGCATCAGTAGATGTGTAATTTTAGTTGAATTTTAGTTTGAAATCTGTGAGGAAATCAACTTACATGAAAAAAAAAAACCAGTTTTCCAGAAAGAGAAATATTCAGAAACAACTTGAACATTAATAAGTTCCCTAATTTCCCATGAAAGCAATTTCTCAGGTAAATGTCATGTTAAAGAAAATTATATATGTTTGTGTGTGTATGTAAAGTAATAATTTTACCCAGTTTTGTCTGATCTCTCCTAAGTTGAGCATTTGCCTAACTTTTACCTTTAAAATGTTTAGCTGTGAAGTGAAAAATAAAATTTGAGAAATATCATTATTAAACTATTTTTGAGAAATCTTTATTAAAGTAATTTGTTGGCCACTTGCACTGATATTCTTCAACAAAATTATCTTCATAGTAATGAAAATAAGCAGAAATACTGGTTTCTATCAAGTATTAATATGCAGCTTTCTTCTTTTGATTCTATTTTAAAAATTCATGGACTTAAAACTTTTATGTTTTATTCACAGAATAAACTTTTCACAAAGGCTTCTGGGGTTTGTTTTTTTAAAGGATGTTTTCACTGTTTTTCTAGAAATTGGATTAGGAATTAAGAATCCCATAGTATATTTATTAACAGACTTCAGCAAACTGTCTTCCATTGATGTGCCATGTCCCAAGTCAAAGTCCCCATCTGTAAAGTGATTGTGGTTTATTATTCACAGGTAAAGAACATGAATTTAACAGCATCAACTGATAAGAAGCCTTCTGTATGAATTAGTATTATAAGTTAATAGCTTGATGTTATCATGGTATTATTGAAAAATATTGACCTGATCGAGACCGTAATCATGTTTTCAGTCATACTTGTATTTCACTTCTGCAAATTACTTAATACTTTAAGTAAGGGATTAGATTATTTAAATCAGAAGTATACTTTCTCCCCTAAAATTTTCTGTTGATTTCTAGGATACAGCCCCATTATTTATATAAAGAATTTCCTATATCTCAATAATGTATTTTCATAAAAATTTTGATACTGTAACCAAAAAAACACATGCAAAAAAAATTTTACATCATATTTGCTTATTCTTTTTTAGATAATCTATTTTGTTGTCACACTGTGTGATCTGTCCTATGTAATTAAGTTGGAATTATTAAATATCCTATTAATTTAAAAATTTGTTATACATAGTCTCAGTGAGTAAGATTTTTAAAATAATTTTATCCACAGAGAATTTTTAGGTGAAAATAGCTTTCTCAAACTATAAAGACTTAAAGTGTCAGAATTCTTTCAGGCTGAGTTTACCTTATGGGTCCAACACTGAGTAGGATTTTTAATGTTTAGGATCCTTTATCATATCATAACCTACTATAAATGTGATTTTTAGTGCCTAGAACTCTTTCTAGTCTTTAAACCATTTAACTGTCATCTACAAATCTTTTTTTCCATTAAAGCAATTATATGCATAGACCTTCGAATACCTAATCTTAGAATATTTAAAAATTTTAAGTGTTCTGTTCCTAAAACAAATGAAAATTTATGTTTATTTATTCATTAGCCATTAATTATACCCCTGCTGGGAGTCTGGCAACTCAGTAGTATTCTCAGTATTCTGGGCAGTAGATAGTGATACACAAAACAGACACACTTCTTGCCCCTACAGATTATACAAAAGTGTGTATGTGATGTGTGGTACGTGTGTACATGTAAGATAAATATGTAAAAAAGATATCAGTAAAGTTAGGGAACAAAGAAAAAGTCTTTTAAGTCTTTATGTCTTTTGAGAAAAATAAAAAGACATAGAAGACAAAAAGATTTTTAAAATGAGACCAAATTTGATCTCTTTAATTTCTGAATCTCTGATATATAAAGTCTTTGAGATTTTAATTATCATATTTACTCCCTAGGTTTAGATTGATCTTCTAATATGATGAAGTTACTCTAGTTTAAATTCTGATAATATACAGTGTAATTCACCAGTGTACAATGATGAGGACAGGACAATGGAACAAAATTTTAATTTCTATATCTCAGATAGTGGAATATATGATTTGTCAGCTACAAACACACTTTATACCCAATAACTACACATATTTTGAATCTAAAGTTAGCCAATTTTAATTTCTAAAGAATGATACAACAGGAAGATACTTTCTCCACTAATTTAGATACTTATCTTTAGCCAGGCAATAAATTCTTTTAAAACCTAGACAGGGTATCTAGAGAGGGAGAGGTGCCTACACAAAGCTTTAGGAAGGCTATTTTGAGTACGATGATGATGCTGGTGTTTGCTAAAGTTTTACTGATAAGCAAATAAGCTCTGTGCCTTAGTTAACGCTAAAGTGAACTTCTTAAAAGTCATCACAGTGTGCCTGCCTTACAATCACTGGACTGAATTTTTTCAACATTATTTCTGGATAGAAGTGTAATTAAGTAGTTTTGGATCTCGGGCTAAAAATAGTGTGTTATACTGGAAAAATCATGGGCTTTGGTGTCCTACAGGTCTAGATCCTACTCCTTGATCTGCCAGTTATTGTATGACTTGGGCAGGTTACTTGTGAGCTTCATTTTCCTCCAATGCAAATATGAAGATAATGATGTCTACTTTTCAGTTATGAAGATGAGAACAAAACTAGTTCTGTCTCTAGTTTTGACACATACTAGGCTTCTGATACCTGCTATTTCTATAATTCTTATTGTAATATCCTAAAATTTTAAATATTTGGTTTTATAACTCATAACCTAGGTTTTCATTGTAATAATGAAATTTTCACTTAATTTAATAATGAAAATATCTATCATGAATTAATTTGAAATAAAACAGGTAAAATATATTAAGCCATGGTACTGACATTACTTGGCTTTCTTTAGTATGCAGTGCATATAATGGTTCATAATGTTTTAAATGGGATTAACTGAGATGGTTTGTGCTACCTGAATACAGGTTGTAGAATTAATAATTTTAGAACCTCTGGCCTTTTGGTTTAAAAAGGTGGTTTTTTTTTTTAAATATACAAAGTTATATTCTTCATCTCTCTTCTTGATCTTGGTGAAGTATGAAGAATTTGCTTTATCATTCTTAAATTTTAAAGCTCATGTAGTGTTTTGAAAGTTTAATTAAAATGAGCTATATATAGTTCATCTTCAGATGTGCCTGTAGCAAAAGCACTGTCAGTTTTGGGGTGGCAGTTACATCTTTTCAGGATTTGAGGATTGTGAAATGAAAAGTCTGGAGAGGTGTGAGTTTTCCCCAGATAATGACCTTAAAATAACTTTAATGTTTGTTTTTTAAAAAACATGTGATAAGACAAATAGAGAAATCCTTTATTTCCAAACTTTTTTCATGGAAAAAAGATTTTTAAGTTTTATACTTCATTGAAGGTAGCTTTACTTTAAATTATAATTTTTAATACTTTTTATTAGCAATACAGTAATTGCTCCCTTCAAACTTTTATTTTTGAGCAAAAAAAAAATGCATAAAATTTCTGTGTCATAAAATAGATGCTCATGACTAGTCTCTGACTTTTATGCAGAAAGTCTACATTTTTGTATTTATCAGATAGAAACTACAGCACATTATTTTTCTTCAAGCTATATTTTACTTACTGGGGAAAAAAAGAGTTGGTATATCTCTTCATTCGTATTTCTTGTAGGTATTTTATTTGTTCATATAGTAAATATATTTTGACAAAAATCTGAGATCAGAGAGAGAGGAAATCATCTAAATTTTTAAATTTGGTTTTATAGGAGTTCCATCTGGAATATGACAAATTAGAAGAACGGCCTCACCTGCCATCCACCTTCAACTACAACCCTGCTCAGCAAGCCTTCTAAAAAAAGACTTCCCTTTTCTTGGGGTATGGCTGTCTCAGCACAATACTCAACATAACTGCAGAACTGATGTGGCTCAGGCACCCTGGTTTTAATTCCTTGAGGATCTGGCAATTGGCTTACGCAAAGGGTCACCATTTGAGGTCCTGCCTTACTAATTATGTGCTGCCCAACAACTAAATTTGTAATTTGTTTTTCTCTAGTTCGAGCAGGGTCTGAATTTTTTTTCATTTATTTTTTTTTTTTTGCCAGCAGACAGACTTGGGTCTGTAAAGACAAGCAAGTACACTGACAGAAGTTTACCATTTAGTTTCTAAAATGTAAAAAAAGAAAACCCACAAGAGACTCAACAGAATTAGACCACAAAATTTGCATTGTTCATTGTAGCACTATTGGTAATAAAATAACAAATGTTTGTGCATTTTTATGTGAAGATCCTTCTCGTATTTCATTTGGAAAGATGAGCAAGGTCTGCTTCCTTCATTTTACTTCCCCTTCTGTTTCTGAAAGGCAGTTTCGCCAAGCTTAACGCAAGAATATCTGACTGTTTAGAAGAAAGATATTGCCACAATCTCTGGATGGTTTCCAGGGTTGTGTTATTACTGAGCTTCATCTTTCCAGAATGAGCAAAACACTGTCCAGTCTTTGTTACGATTTTGTAATAAATGTGTACATTTTTTTTAAATTTTTGGACATCACATGAATAAAGGTATGTATGTACGAATGTGTATATATTATATATATGACATCTATTTTGGAAAATGTTTGCCCTGCTGTACCTCATTTTTAGGAGGTGTGCATGGATGCAATATATGAAAATGGGACATTCTGGAACTGCTGGTCAGGGGACTTTGTCGCCCTGTGCACTAAAGGGCCAGATATTCAGCAGCCAAGGACATCCATACCCAAGTGAATGTGATGGGACTTAAAGACGTGAACTGAGACAATTCACTCTGGCTGTTTGAACAGCAGCGTTTCATAGGAAGAGAAAAAAAGATCAATCTTGTATTTTCTGACCACATAAAGGCTTCTTCTCTTTGTAATAAAGTAGAAAAGCTCTCCTCACTGCAGTGTTGACTTTGATTTGAAATTGTGAACTTATTTCTTCAACATGAAAAAACAGAGAAGAAAAACTTTTACAACTGAATGGTATGACTGAACAATTTAAAATGCAGTCTTTTTTTTTTTGCTTTTGACAGCTCATTTAATGGAACCATATACCATTTCATTTGCAGGTTAAAAATGTAGACATTCTTAGTGTTAACCAAGTCTAAACAAAGAAAACTATTTTTTAAGTGAATAATAACAGCATTAGAAATAAAACTTCTGAACACTCCAGACACCCAATCAAAACACTTTGCTTTTGTGAGAAGTGTATAAGAAATTTAATAGACCTTTGAGATATATCTTAAAGAAATAATGTACAAATTAAGCCAAAGAGGAGTGGAATCATCTTTCCCTTCAGTTTGCTTGCCTGGTTATTTCACATACACGCTGATGGATTCTTTTCCATTTAAAGATAAATATTGAAGTTATGAAAGTAGAACTAGAGATGGGAATTTTTTTTAAAGCAATGAGTTTTTATTCTTTAAAATTTTCATTTTAAGCTATTTTTTTCTATGAAGAATGAAAGTTAATTGACATTTACTAAATCATGTTTGAAAATGAAACATAAACTTATTTGTATATCGAATATAAAATGACTCAAGACTTACCTTTTTCTATGTATTTTGAGATATGAGAAACTGACATCAAAATATCAAGATTTTATAATCTTTACATTTAAACCAAAGCATCTCTTCTGTAGGAAGATGGTACTTACGTAATTTAACTTTTGTGCAGATAAAAACTTCACAGAACACATACCTAACTTGGCATAAATAAGAATTTAATCCAGAAATAAATTTCTTAAAAGCAGATCACATTTTTTCATAATAATATACTATGTAAAATGTAACTTTTCCTACATAATCAAAAGAAACAGAAAGAAAAAAATGGAAGGGGCTCTTTATTCTTACAAGTATAAACATACCACTATCACGATTGGGACTGTGTGAATAACTCACAAAAACAAGATAGCTCATCAAGTGGTTTGGCTTTCTACTTGTTTGTTTTAACTGCTATATGCAAAGTTTTAAGTGCATATTTTTCCAGTTTTCTGAGTTCCTTTTTACTCTGAATCATCAAAATGAGAAAATTCTTACATGTAAACAAACTTTTTATAATTTGTTGATAGCAGAAATTGCCATGTTCTTGACTTCAAATCCAAGTTTAAAAATTCTATCTGAAATCTTTAAAATACTAAACTGTTTAGCACACTGTTATATTCCTTGGTTTTATAATTTGTGGTTACATATGGACAGAAGTTGACCTAAACTAATATTTCCAGTTGCCTTAGATTTAATTCTGTTAACTTTTCCCTCTATAACTAGTGACACATACATTTGCTAAATAAGTTTTGTGATTATACTGTAATTGGCTTTCTGAAACAAAAGCTACTTAGTTGCGAAAGAAAGTCCTTTCAGCTGTTTAGTTTCAGATATATTCTGTGCTGCTTGTGATACTGTAATATGATAAATTTCACCTTTAGGAATTTTTCACTGCACAGATAGTTTCACTGGATACAACATTTTAATTAAGAAATGAAATTTTAAATTCTCACAGTATATAAATTTTTCCAGTTTCATTGGTCTTTTCCTTTTTGCCACTGAACCTGGGACACAGTAGGTGCTTGATAAATACATGTTGATTGGTATAAATGGATAATTCCAATTTGAAAATAAAGCAGTGGGCTTTGAAATAACTTTTCTGCCGTAGTTCCATTTTTAAAAGAATCTTTTTAGGTATTTTCAGTTCTCAAAACTTTAAAATTTTTCCCACTCTGGCTAATCCTTTTGAATCTTCCTTCATTCCAAAACCATAGATCTTCCATTCTTTTGCATCTGAGCATGGCTGCAAAGGAGGACTCACTTATTTTAACTTAAATTTGCTTAATAGCATCAATCTTGCAAAAAAATTGCTGAGAAATTAAATGTGTATATGTGTAAAGAAAGGGGATGTCCATGTTTAATGTTCTCTTAACCACGGTTTGTCTGTGAGTTAACAAAGAAGATACAGGAATACCTGGTAACTGGTTCTAAAACAGTCTCTGGAAAATGACATAAGCCAGATATATCTCAGTGTCTTTAAAACATAGATCATAATGGCATGTCAAGTTTCTCTCTTTGCTGCTAGTTTTACAGCATCACTAATGAATTAGATCATACCATGAATAAATGACAAATCTAGGAGATGAGCAAATAAACACATTAAAAGTCAAAATTGGAAATCTCAATCTAACCCAGTAATCTTTTAAAATTACATCAAATAGGATACATTGCACCAGAAAAATTACTTAGTTTTGCACTTTGGTTGCTATTAAAAGAATAAAGGCTGGTGGGATATACCATGGCTTAAAAGTTGTTCATATGTAGGTCAAATTGTTATTTTATTGCCAAAAACAATTAATGTAATCTTCAACTACGTTAACACAAGTACAGTGCTCAGAACAAGATAGGAAAGTTTGATGTATTTTTAGAGCTACCATGACTAGGGAAGGCAGGAGAAAGTGTGACGTGCATTCTAGCTACCAAGCAACACACTAAGTGTTTCACATGGATTAATATGTTGTCTTAAGCATAGCATCAGAGGTAAGGTTTTTGAATATCCTCATTATATGTTAAAGTATTAAAAAAAAAACCCACCAGGAAGAAGGAATGTGTAGCATTAGAGAATAAATTTAGGAACCAATAATCTGTCTTCAGGTATCAAACTTGAGCTGTCAGTGAAAGGCAAATTTCATTTGTGTAACTGAAGGGCAGAACTACAACCCATAAGATTTCGGCACTATTAAAATGTAACTGAGATAAGATTTTGAAAAGAGTTGATTTGTAAGGCATTAAATTCAACTTCACATGATGTAACCAAGGAGAGACTGGCTGGACAGTGTTCTGTGTACAAGGTAAGGAATTGAACTGGATGACTGAGTTTCTGTCATTGATTGAAAACATGTTTAAGTGGGATAATTACTGTATTTAAGCAAACCTAATTGCCAACAATTTTAAGGTACCATTATTTTGTATTCACAAAGGGACAAAAGTAGTTCAGTTAGAGAAATCACAAATTTCAAAATGCCTAGCAGTTTCAAAGGTGTCACATATGGGAAGAATTGAGTTGATCAGATGCAGCCCTCGGAAGAGAGACAGCAGACAACTATGGGGAGACATAGTAGCTGTCTTCAAATACAAGAAGGATTTAAATGAAGAGGGCAAGTCTCAAACCAGCGGGTGGAAGTTGAGACAAATTTTTGTTCTCTATATTAAGGTGCCTATCCCACAGTATTAAATGCTTCATGAAGTGAGATTTCCATCAACAGAAACGTTGAAACTAGATGACTTGTCAGAATTGATGTTGAGGCAACTATCTTTTTGAGTAAAACGTTGGATTTGGTAACTTCAGCTCTTTTCATATGTTGATACTCTTCCTGATCTGAAGTCAAAGAACATGATGTCATCAGGGCTAAAAATTACATACTGAAAACACTGATTAGTCTAAAATGTGCTCTTCTCTTAGTCATAAGTAAGGTTTACTTTAAATTACTGCAATATCTTTGGAAAGGTTTAATCAAAAAAGGCAACTTGCATTTTTAATTTTGGAGTAGGAACATCAAACGGTAAAGCACTAGTAAATCATGTGTATGTGTATATTCCCCAGACTTATTTATGTTTGTATTTAGTTCTACATTCAAAGGAGAAAAGAGTTTTAAAATTTTGAGGTGAATTTCAGCCTGTAATCATACACTGTATTAGTGTACAATCTGTTTTCTGTCACATTGGTGATCATAAAAATTTGATGAAGCAATAATCCTATTTTTTATTCATAAAGAAAACTGATCATTAAATTTGATTATAGAAAGCTTAATTTGGATTGAGACAGCTGCAGGAACTCACCAGTTATCCTCTAGTTAGGTAATTCTCAAACTGGCTGTGCACAAGAATCAACTGGGGAACATACTAAAAATATATTTTAGGTCTCATGTTTACATACTCTGAGGATCTATGGAGAGGCCAAGAATACAAAATTTAGTTAAGTACCACAAGTCATTTCTGAAGTTAGTGAACTACCACTTATACTATTCTATGCCTACTGTATAAGTATTAACTAGAATAAAATCCTCAGATCCTGATGAAACTCAAACCAAGTTGATCTTGGGATAATGCATTACTGTGTATCGAGGGCATCAACCAGTGTTCTAGTACAGACACTGCATTGTTAACAATAGTATTTACTAGAGCAGAATACGAAGGGAGTTAAATCCATTTCCAAGTACAACACAGCAAAGATGCTTTTTCTCTTTTTTTTTAACCTTAGCAATTTCCTTGGGATATTTTTGCTAGACATTAGATTGCCACTTCAACTTACATGTGTAAAAACTGCTAAGGGCAGTTGGGTGCACTATCAACTCTATGTCCATCAGCTGAAAAGTTTTTTTTAATCCAGTCATTTAAATAACTTGAAAATGCCAAGAAGTCAATGGTAGTTTTCACTGTCGTAATTTCCTATCTGTCGAAAACCCAAATTATTGCATAGTCTTAACAGCTTATGGCCACCACTTGGCATTTGCCAAAATATTTAATACTTTAGCTAATAAACTACTTATCTTCTCTATAGCAAAACTAAGTTTTCATTTCTAAGGCCTGAGAAGGCATCTGCTGCTGCTAAGTCACTTCAGTCGTGTCCGACTCTGTGTGACCCCATAGACAGCAGCCCACCAGGCTTCCCCATCCCTGGGATTCTCCAGGCAAGAACACTGGAGTGGGTTGCCATTTCCTTCTCCAATGCATGAAAGTGAAAAGTCAAAGTGAAATCGCTCAGTTGTGTCCAACTCTCAGCGACCCCATGGACTGCAGCCTACCAGGCTCCTCCGTCCATGGGAAATTCCAGGCAAGAGTACTGGAGTGGGGTGCCATTGTCTTCTCCAAGAAGGCATCCACCACACCACAAATATATTTTGACATTTTTGTTACAGAAGGTGAGATAAAATAGCCTGTGCCCCACATGGTAGTTCCTTTAAGCAACAACTGAGGATACTAGCTGAGGAAAACAAATTTTTATTATGAATCAGAGCTAGTCTCGATTTTCATAAGCATACCCTGAAACATAATGTTCTGCTAACATGCATTTGTATTTAGCCTAAGTAACATTTTGATCACATAATTTAATTTTTAAAACTTTTAACAGGTGATGTTTTTCTTCCAGATCAATCTATTCTCTAGTATATACTGAAGAAAATTTTAGAAATAACACTTGAGGGTTCTTTAAACATTTTGGGAGAAATGCATCAAATTTCAAAGAGTGTTATGATGTCAACAAATGGCCGGGTGTACGGAATTATTTTTAGGACCAGCTCTATGGTTACTCATTTATAATGAAAAGACTTCTAAGTTGAACTTCGAAATTGATGATTATTCAAAAATATACAGCTCAATGAGAAAAAATTACATGCAGGAATGATATAAATAGTTTTATCCTTTGTATAAAAATAAAGATTTAGGGCAGCCAGAATGTTTTGAAGCTACCTTTAAATCTGTTACATACTGAACATTTATTTTAAGATATAATTACCATATGTAACAGTTGCATGAAGAAATGGTCTGTTTTAAAAGAAAATTTGAGCTGTTAAATATTTTTCCTCTTAGGAGTCAGACATTTTTATTTTTAATGTTTTAGGTTATAATCTTCAAATGGTTAATAGTCTTCAAATATAAAACAAGTTATGTCCCTTTATTGAGTGGAAAATCATACCTGTTTTTTAAAATAATTTTTTTCAGCTCACTCTAAACAATTTAATATTTGAATGTTAAATGAGTTGACTTGCATATCACTTTTTGGAATCCTAATTCTGTCTAATGAATAGAGCCAAAATCTTTTTGCAGTGATAGTGTTCATTAATGAACAGCAATGTCCTCTGTCCCAGAAGTGTTTGTCAGCAGGAAAACAGGGAAAAGAAAGGTTTAGACTTTTGTTTCCAACCTCCAGTTATCTATTTTTCTTAGCATTATGGTTTAGTTTTCTAAACCATATCAAAAGAGAATACTGAAGAAATTTAAGAATAGCCTAAGAAAAAAGGGCCTAAGGACATGACAGTTGTCTTCCCATATCTTAAATTTGTAAGGCAGATTATCATTGGTGAGACAGACTGTCTAACCTGTGTAACACCAGAGGGCAGAATAAGGATATTTACATGGATGTTATGGCAAGGCAGATTTCAACTTAGAAGAAAATACTACACCATAAATGTTTTAAATGTCCAAAAATCAAATGAATAGCACTAGGAGTTAATGACTTTTTCATCACTGGAAGTGTCCAAGCAAAAGCAAGGAAGCTGCTATTAGAAGTATTGGGTGATTCCCTGCATTAAGAGGAAGATAGACTTTTCTTCTGGGGCTTCTCTGATAGCTCAGTTGGTAAAGAATCTGCCTGCTATGCAGGTGACCAAAATTTGATTCCTGGGTCAGGAAGATCCTCTGCAGGAGGGATAGGCTACCCACTCCAGTATTCTTGGGCTTCCCTGATGGCTCAGCTGGTAAAGAATCCGCCTACAATACAGGAAACCTGGGTTCGAACCCTGGGCTGGGAAGATCCACTGGAGAAGGGAACAGCTACCCACTCCAGTATTCTGGCCTGGAGAATTCCACAGACTGTATAGTCCGTGGGATGGCAAAGAGTCGGACACGACTGAGGACCTTTCATTCACTCGGGCTTTTCTTCTACCCTAAAATGATTTAATGATTTGTGTTAACATCTCGTTCCCTGTGTTTACTTCTACAGTAATAGAAGCTTTGAATAGCTTGAATTTAGTTCTGACAAGTCTCTCTGAAACCTGAATACTACACTTAATCTCCCTCTCCTGCATAACACAGTACTACTGATATTTGCTATGCATCTAAAAATGAGCTGTTTCCAACACAAGTGTTTCAGAGTAAAATTAAACAGGAGGACCAGATTAAGTCATCAACTCCTGCATTCTCTACCCACTGCCTTCCCGCCACCACCGCTTCATAGTCAGGTTTCACAATATGGGTTTTGATCAAGGCTAACCATACTTGAATATAAGTATATAAGCACATTTTAAATCCACTTGTATCACCTACACTTCTTTTGTATTGAATACAATAATTCCTTAGCAATGGTGTAGTACAGTAGAAGGGATTTCCCTTGTAGCTCAGCTGGTAAAGAATCTGCCTGCTACACAGGAGACCCACGTTCGATCCCTGGGTGGGAAAGATCCCCTGGAGAAAGAAATGGCAACCCACTCCAGTATTCTTGCCTGGATAATCCCACAGACAGAGGAGCCTGGCGGGCTACAGTCCATAGGGTCACAAGAGTTGCATGTGACTTACTGACTAAACCACCACCAGTAGAGGAAAAAAAGAATGGGCCATGTAATATGCCATAATAAACACATGCACAATTTTGGAAAAGGTATTTAATTTTGTTCCTCTTCATCTCATGGTAAGATTAAATTAGAGCATTTGCTTATAGTTGGTGTTCAGTAGATGTTGGTCCATTTCTCCAAAGACAGACACTCCCCCTGTTAGTCATGGTACTAGGAGGCACTTTCCATATTTTGGAATTATTAAATGACTTTTTAACAGAACTGGGAACTGTTAAGAGAGTAATACCTAAGTTTTCGAAGAACATGGGAATAACAAAATCAACTTGGAATAAAAGTCATGAAATGCTCCAGTCTGAAACATCAGTTACGTCAAACTATTTATTCTTAATGTTAAGACCAAAACTTCTTAGCTTCTTGCTTTCTAATTTCAAAGCTGATTTCCCTTTTACTACATTTGTATTTATATACATAGATGTTCACTTCCATTAACATGAAAGACTGACAGGTGGCAAGAATTTAGGAAATCCAACCAGCACTTCCAGTACAGTATTATGAATTTACTAATATGAAGTGATTATCTGTGCTTTTTGCTTTTCTTTTTCAGTTGCAAAGATAGAGGCTGTATACAAATAAATTTGAACTTTGAAAAAATATTTTTAATAATTATTTACTATTTAAAACAAAATGCAAAGTCTTTGGGAGCTTTTTTTCCTACTTAATATTTAACTAGGTAATATTTAAGATCCCTTCCTGTTCTAGCATGATTATAACTATCTAAAAATAGTAAGTCATGTTCTCAATAATAATTATGTGCAATATCATAGGTAAAGTTTATAGACAGGAAAAAATAAAAGCAATTAGAAAAGACAGTGGCCACAGGAAATTTATTTAGAATGTAAAATTCTGACGCTAATAGCAAATATTTTACTTTCACAATGAAGCACAGCAAGAAAGTTAATATTAGCAAGCTGGAAACGATTTATTACAGCTTTAAGCATTTTTAAAGTTAGGACCAAACAGAAAGAAAACTTAATTTTCTGTGACAATAACAAAATCTAAATTTACATAACTAAAGGAAAAAGTTTGATAAATTTTTTCTATATATTTTTTGTTTTTGGATCACTTGTGCTTTCATTCATATTTACTCTTCTCGAATTGCAAATGTCTAAAACCTATGCAGCATGTGAATTTTAATGAGAAAAGGTGATGACACAATATTAATTTTCTCCCCTATATTTTAGCTATCCAAGTGTGTAGTTTCAGTGTGAAAAACTTCACAATGTGCAAATTTTGAAAATCACATATAAACATTTTCCCAACATATTCCAAATTCACTATTCCTAGCCCTACTTATGATCATTCTTTTTACATTTTAATAAAGGTATATATACATATGAAATTGTATATTGCAACTTTAACATCAGTCACAGGACTTCTTGAGGAATATTGATCTTGAGAACAAACTATAAATAACAATGGTTTTAATGTCCTTGTTTAGATATGTTTTATTTTTTCTTTTAAAAAGAACTTCATCAAGGCTTGACCATGATTCTCCTGAAAACATTGCTGTAAACAAAGAAGTACATCAAGTAAGTTAGTCTGGTCTTGAGTACTACAGTCTTAATCTCAATTTTAATTGGTGGACAACTATGCAAAGAAAAGACTAGTTTTTCCTTTTCCTGTGTTGCCTCTGCCCTCCACAGGAAACAAGATGCTCAGTGGCCTCAGAGCTCAGAATCTCTGACGTCCTAAGTGTTCTTACTACTATCCTAACTTAAGAGAGTTGATGGTGACCTGTTTTCAGAAACTGAGGGGCTGACATATCCAACCTTTCTTGGAAATGTGAAAAGGCAGCCCCAGTTCAAATAAATGAAACTGGTAACACACAGCATTCCATTAAGGATAAAATAGAAGTATGGAAAGTCTTTTTGATATGTTTGACTTTTAGTAAGAAACACATGAAATAATGAAAGGTTCAGAAGAGAAGCAAGCTAATTTAAATAAGAATTAAGAGGAGTAAGTTCAGCTCAGTCGCTCAGTCGTGTCCAACTCTTTGCGACCCCATGGACTGCAGCACCCCAGGCTTCCCTGTCCATTACCAACTCCTGGAGCTTACTCAAACTCATGTCCATTGCATCCGTGATGCCATCCGACCATCTCATCTTCTGTCATCCCCTTCTCCTCCTGCCTTTAATCTTTCCCAGCATCAGGGTCTTTTCCAGTGAGTCAGTTCTTCACATCAGGTGGCCAAAGTTTTGAAGTTTCAGCTTCAGCATCAGTCCTTCTAATGAATATTCAGGACTGATTTCCTTTAGGATGGACTGGTTGGATCTCCTTGCAGTCCAAGGGACTCTCAAGAGTCTTCTCAAACACCACAGTTAAAAAGCATCAATTCTTCAGCGCTCAGCTTTCATTAGAGTCCAACTCTCACATCCATAATGACTACTGGAAAAACCATAGCTTTGACTAGATGGACCTTTGTTGGTAAAGTAATGTCTCTGCTTTTTAATATGCTGTCTAGTTTGGTCACTCCAGTACTCTTGCCTGGAAAATCCCATGTACGGAGGAGCCTGGTAGGCTGCAGTCCATGGGTTTGCTAAGAGTCGGACACGACTGAGCGACTTCCCTTTCACTTTTCACTTTCATGCATTGGAGAAGGAAATGGCAACCCACTTCAGTATTCTTGCCTAGAGAATCCCAGGAATGGGGGAGCCTGGTGGGCTGCCATCTATGGGGTCGTACAGAGTCGGACACGACTGAAGCAACTTAGTAGCCGCAGCTAGTTTGGTCATAGCTTTTCTTCCAAGGAGCAAGAGTCTTTTTCATGGCTGCAGTCACCATCTCCAGTGATTTTGGAGCCCTAGAAAATAAAATCTCTCACTGTTTCCATTATTTCCCCATTTATTTGCCATGAAGTGATGGGACCAGATACCATGATTTTAGTTTTTTCAATGTTGAGTTTTAAGCCAGCTTTTTCACTCTCCTCTTTCACTGTCATCAAGAGGCTCTTCAGTTCTTCGCTTTCTGCCATAAGGGTCGTGTCATCTGAATATCTGAGGTTATTGATATTTCTCTGGAAAATCTTGATTCCAGCTTGTGCTTCATCTAGCCTGGCATTTCACATGATGTACTCTGCATGTAAGTTAAATAAGCAGTGTGACAATATACAGCCTTGACGTACTCCTTTCCCAATTTGGAATCAGTCTGTTGTTCCATGTCCAGTTCTAACTGTTGCTTCCTGACCTGCATATAGGTTTCTCATGAGGCAGGTCAGGTGGTCTGGTATTTCTATCTCTTGAAAAATTTTCCACCATTTGTTGTGATCCACACAGTCAAAGGCTTTGGCATGGTCAATAAAGCAAAAGTAGATGTTTTTCTGGAACTCTCTTGCTTTTTCGATGATCCAGCAGATGTTGGCAATTTGATCTCTGGTTCCTCTGCCTTTTTGAAACTTAGCTTGAACATCTGGAAGGTCACAGTTCATTCACTGTTGAAGCCTGGCTTGGAGAATTTTGAGCATTACTTTACTAGCGTATGAGATGACTGCAATTGTGTGGTATTTTGAGCATTCTTTGGCATTGCCTTTCTTTGGGATTGGAACTTTTGGGATTGAAAACTGACCTTTTCCAGTCCTGTGGCCACTGCTGAGTTTTCCAGATTTGCTGGCATATTGAGTGCAGCACTTTCACAGCATCATCTTTTTGGATTTGAAATAGCTCAGCTGGCATTCCATCACTTCTACTAGCTTTGTTCATAGTGATGCTTCCTAAGGCCCACTTGACTTTGCATTCCAGGATGTCTGGCTCTAGGTGCTTGATCACACCATTGTGGTTATTTGGGTCATGAAGATCTTTTCTGTATAGTTCTGTGTATTCTTGCCACCTCTTCTTAATATCTTCTGCTTCTGTTAGGTCCATACCGTTTCTGTCCTTTATTGTGCTCATCTCTGCATGAAATGTAGATGCCGTGTGGGGCCACCCAAGATGGACGGGTCATGGCCAAAAGTTCTGACAAGTGGTTCACTGGAGAAAGGAATGCCAACCCCCTTCAGTATTCTTGCCTTGAGAATCCCATGAACAGTATGAAAAGGCAAAAAAGCATGAAAAAAGAGTAAAGAGCAGAAGGCTAGATGGCAACAGCTTCTTCAAATACTTTTAGAATAATCATAAAGAAGGAAAGTGACTAAATGCAAAACTTGAAAAAAATGAATTTAAAAGCCTTTACGAATTTAGGTTAAAATAAGAATATTTTCTGTTGTTTGTTCTCTAGATTTACTTGGAAGACCATCTTGCCTCAGTTTTGAGGCAAAGGTTACATTCACACAACTCTCTGAGCTCTAGAATCATTGAAAAGTGAATCATATTCATTAAATTATTTTTAAACAACCCCATCCCTGTTTTACGAACAGCTATAGGAATTAATTCTGCCTCAAGGTTTAGTTGCTCACCACCACATCAGAATGATATCCAAAAAATCTAATCTGTTCACTACTGCCTCAGATCCTAGATTGGCTTTAGCCTTCTTGAAAAGGAAAATATTTATAACCTACTGTAGGAAAGAGATTCACACTGAAAATCTGTAATCTTAGGTTAATATGCTTCCACTACTAAACTCACTTTTCCTTTCAGGTAGTGTGTGTAATCACTAACAATTGTCTTCATGCCAACAGAAAGGGAAGAAAATAATATAAAATAGTCTCTCAAAACTTGAAAGGTATTAAAGTACAAAGAGTCTTCCTGACTTGGAAAATTTCCAAACCCTGCATCTTCTTAATTTATTCAGAAAAACACTTGGGGTCTTCCTATAATTGAACTTGCTTTTACCCCTTGCTTGGAAATACAACATAAAAGAGTGCTTCAAAGTAACAGATCAGGACCTCAGTTGAAAAGTACTATACCAGTAAACCAACATTTGGAATCCAAGAAAGAGAAGTCAAGAATTCTATGATTCGGTGTTTCCATATTCATCAGGAACGGAATATGAATATATGACTGAATTTAATTAAGAGTATATTCATTTGGGATTTGCAAGTCAAGAAAAAGACATGTTTATATGTTTTGCCAAGTGAATACTCTGATGCTTCAAAATGTAGGTCGAAATAGTTCTCCAAGTTTGATATTTTGATAGCAGTGTGATTTTAAAAAGATAACCTTTTTAAAGGTCAAGAAAAGAACAAAGACTGAGGTATGCACAGGCGAGGTGGAGAAGGGGCATGGAAGGAACAGCAGAAAGAATTAGGAGAGCAGGACGCAGCTCTAGAAACGGTACCTGTCCCAGAGTGGGTCGGCACGCCGCTGTCGCCTCGCACAGCGCTCCTGGAAAGCTCATCTACAAATTCCGAGATGGGCCAACGGTGACAAGACTCCTGAGGGAGCCAGAACAGAGAGGATTCTGCTTTCGGTTTGGAGCGAGAAGACGGCCCTGATGGGGAACATGGTGTCTCCTTCCAGGGCTGTAAGCCTCTGCACTCGCTCCCTTGGGTCCCTACTCAGTCAGCCCCAGCCTTGGGCACATAGAGTTGGGGTCGGCCCGGCCGCCCGAAGACCTGCGTTGCAGCGTGGTCCACCCAGGACCCAGGAAGCGAGTTTCCTGGGTCGGGGCGGGGGTGGGGGTGGGGGTCTCAGGCTCCTGCCCCCCGACGCGCGTTGCCTCCACCGCAAACTGCGTCTGACCCAGCCTGTTTCACTTCTGACCTGCTGCCCTCCATCCTCGGCTGGGGCCGGCGAGGTGGGCGGTGTGGGGGGTGGGGGTGATCGTGGGTGCTCCAGGGCAGTTGGGAGCGCCGGGACCGTGAAGCCGGACCGTTACCGCGCTCGCCCGAGGGGAGGAGGCGATGGCAGGTAACGCCTCCTGCCCTGCGGCGCACGCGCCTGCCCCAAGCGTGGGAACCGGCGGCCCGGGTCTCTCTGGGGCACACGCCCGGGCGCACGCCGCTCGCCCCGGGGGCTTCCATCCCTGTCCGCCTGGTGCCGGCGGCCAGTCTCCCCGAGAGCGCACGCCTCCCGGCCGCTGGCTTGCCGCTGGCTGACCAGTCCCCCTTTGGAGTTCAAAATTCCCGCCGCTCCACTTGCACGACACCATCTCCCTCGTTTGTTTTTTGTTTTGTTTTTTAAACTTTCACTTCGTTAAGTTATATTGATCCTAACCTCTTATCGCTGATGTCCCTCCCAGGGGAATGTAACGAGAATCCCCGGCGCCAGCGCCGCGATCCCCAGCGCCTGCCCGCCCCTCGCCCACGGGAAACGCCCCGGGGCGGGGCGGGAGGACCCGCGTCGGCGGCGGGTGGGGCACGGCGGAGCTGCCTCCCGCGCGGGGGAGCCCCGGGGCTCGCCTCAGCCCTGCAGCTTCTGCCCTCGGGGCAGCTGCCAGGCGAGTCCGCGGAGCGGCGGCCGGCGGGCGATGGAGACTGGGAGCCACCGGGCGAGAGGAGGCGGGGTGGGGGAGGCGGGGAAAGCGCGGGGGCGGAGGCTGGCAGGGGGCGCTGGAGGCAGGAGCCGCCCGTGCACTCCTCGCGCCCGAGGGTGCAGGAGGCTCTGAAACCTCGGCCGCGCTGCGAGCCTCTGGGGCTCGGGCGGCGGCGGGGAGGTGGAGGGGGGCCGCTGCCGCCTCCGGGGGGCGTCGCCGGCCTCGGCCCCTTTGTTCTCGCGCGCTCCCCCTGGCCGCCCACTCCCCTGCTGTCGTGCGGCGGCGGCTCCTCCCGCCCAGGCAGTCGGGCTCAGCGCCGGGGGCGGGAGGGGGCGGGGGGAGCGCGCCCGCCGCCGGGAGTGGGGGGCGATGGCGAAGCTCCGGGTGGCTTACGAGTACACGGAAGCCGAGGACAAGAGCATCCGGCTCGGCTTGTTTCTCATCATCTCCGGCGTCGTGTCGCTCTTTATCTTCGGCTTCTGCTGGCTCAGTCCCGCGCTGCAGGATCTGCAAGCCACGGCGGCCAACTGCACGGTGCTGTCGGTGCAGCAGATCGGCGAGGTGTTCGAGTGCACCTTCACCTGTGGCGCCGACTGCAGGGGCACCTCGCAGTACCCCTGCGTCCAGGTCTACGTGAACAACTCCGAGTCCAACTCCAGGGCGCTGCTGCACAGCGACGAGCACCAGCTCCTGACCAACCCCAAGGTAAGGACGCCCCGGGAGGATTGCCTCGCTTCTACGGAGATGCTGAGGTTTGGGGGAGCATCAGTGTTAAACCCTGCGCGGGGTGGCTCGGAGTATGCAAACGTTACCAGGAGGCGACAAGGTGTCGCGGACTATGCTTAAACCGGGAGTAAGTACACCGGGGAGCCCGGGGGCCCCCGGTCCTTCAGGAGGGTTTGTGTGCGGCGACCCGTTGGTACCCGGAGGCTTTCCTTACACACCTGTCTTGCCTGGTCTCAGATTTTGAGGCCTTGGCCCAGCTTCATTTCGGGCCCTACCGGACGGGCTTTGCAGAAATGCGAGGAGCCGAAAGTTAACTTCTTCTCAGATTAAATCCAGTGCGTAGCGGGGATACCACCAACTCCGGCGCATGGTCAAGGTCCGAGCTCCCATTGGCCGCATCCAGAACTCACCTTGGGAGATTGCAGGGGGTCCTTTAGCCTTTTGAGAGGTGTTAGAGGTTTCCCTACCTTTTCACTCTAGACAGATGTTTTTAACTTGGGGTACAAAAATGAGCTTTCGTGGGTCGACAAACGACGTGGAATCAAATGCGAAATTCTGTGGAGATCCATCTTGGGCGGGTTCTGTGGACTCCTAGTTGTCACGAAATAGATTTTCAGAAGGGTCTAGAGGAAGCCTAGGTTCTCCGTGTGTCTAAGAACAATTGGGAGCCATCTGGGGAACGGTAAAACTTTCTGAAAATAGAAAAACCTCCGTGAAATGTACCGAATATGCCTGCCTTGGCAACTTTTTCCATTCTCGCAAGCAAAAAAGAAAAAAAAAAAAAAAAAACAAACCTGGTTAGGACTCGAGGGATGGAAAACAGAGAAAGGGAGGCTCAGAAGACCGTTCCCAGTGGAGGAAAAACTTATAAAAAGCAGTGTCCTCAGTCTGTGAACTAGTTGAGCTTTGTAGTACACCTGCTTTTGCAAGAAGTCTTTTCTTTCTTTTGTTTTTTCTTCTCTTGGCCTTTTTTTACTCTTCTGATTACTTCGCTATCAAAGAAAATGTATGTATCTTCTTTAAAGTTACTGACATCCTCCCAGTTTGTTAGAGCAGTGCTTGAAGATCAAGAAAACTGTCCAAAAGGGAATGAGTCTTGTGTACACAGGAAAACTTTTGTTACATGTGACAGGATATAATTATAACAATCCAAAAGAAGAATCCTAGATCAATATTTTTAAAGTATTTAAAGTAAGCTTATCATTTCTCTGCAGCAAAACTCCTGTTCTTGTCTCCTAAATAGTTAATTCTTGAATTTGGAAAAAATTTTTAAGAGAATTCCTTTTTTTTTAAAAAAAAAAAAAAAAAGAATGAATTCTCTTAAAAAAAAAAAAAGATGCTCTTGCTGACAAAGGAAGAGTATCTTAAAAATGAAGATAATAGATGAGTAGTAAGTATAGAAATACAGAATTTAGAGTATAAACTTCAAAGTCTGGAAGAAGCAATCAGATCTCAAAGACAGATGTTTTAAGTTAGGCAGCTCAACGCTCAGGAATTTCGAAACAAATTGCAAGGCATTAGGAACGTCACTTTTTTTTTTTTTTTTTAAGATTAAGCCATTAATATAAAAGAAAGGTGTGGAGCAGTAGTGATTTAGAAATGATATGGTAGTTTAGCATTTAGAAGGTGTTATAATTGGTGAAACATTGCGATTAGTTTAAGCTTATGGTTCAGGCAGTAATAAATTACATATACATATTCCACTAAGTGGCTAATACCTAATCAAGACATTGAGAAGACAGAATTTACTACACAAAGAATGCTTCACAGTTTCCAGGTAATTTTGTAGAATTTGGCTGAAAAAGTAAATTGGGATCATTAGGACATAGATTTCTAAATCACTTGGAAAGAGTGGTAGTGGCTTATATGTAATCCTAAGATTTTATCTCTTTTTGTTGCAAATAAACAGTTTCCTTCCCATGCCAGTTTGGATCCTGGCAACGATTACTTTGAAGAAATATCTGAACAAAATAAGATTTTTTTAAAGTAAAGCATTAAAGAAATGACAGAACTGGAGAAAGATACATTAATGTTACAGAAAATGATGAACAGCATCCCATTCGATTTAGTCAAGGTTTCCTCAGCCAAAGCAGTATGTATCTCTTTATCCAAATTATGATTGCACTGGACCATTTATAGAACATTAGACATGTTCTTTTGCAGTCACCTTTCCACTTTTGAGCAATGAAATGCTCAATTTGGAAATTCTGGTAAGCAATTAGTGATGGAAAAATTCAGTGTAACCAAAATATTGTGCCAGAGCCCATCACACAAGCAGAATGTTTCCACAGTGCCCTTGCAGTTAAGCAGTACCCACCACCAAGTGCTGTTGCATCTTGGCTACCCAGAACTTACCTCTTTATTGAAGGCCTGGGTTCCCCAGCCATTCTCTTTGCAGAATGTCTAGATTCCCTACAGTGTATTGGATCCTGATCACCTCCAACCTTCTCTGCTTTATGACGCACTGCCGCAAGAAGCCATTTGGGAGATCTCTTCTTAGAAAAAGAGAACAAGGGCTTTCTCCTTTCCCATGAGTTTACTACGTTAGTTATAGTAAAAAGCAGGGAAGGGGAAAGAATAATGCAAATATATAACTTCTTATGCTGCAGACTACTAAAGAGGTAGTGTGAATAAATTTGACCTTTGACTAATAATTTCTTTAAAATATCTTTAAGTCCTATTCAACTTATGTTTTGAAATGTATCCTTGTTTCCAAAACAGAAACTATATCCAGTCATGTAATGTAGTTCAGTTCAGTTGCTCAGTCGTGTCCAACTCTTCGCGACCCCATGGACTGCAGCATGCCAGGCTTTCCTGTCCACCACCAATTCCCGGAGCTTACTCAAACTCATGTCCATTATGTCCATGATCCATCCAACCGTCTCATCCTCTGTTGTACCCTTCTCCTCCCTCCTTCAGTGTTTCCCAGCATCAGGGTCTTTTCCAGTGAGTCAGTTCTTCACATCAGGTGGCCAAAGTTTTGGAGTTTCAGTTTCAGCATTAGTCCTTCTAATGAATATTCAGAACTGATTTCCTTTAGGATGGACTGGTTGGATCTCCTTGCAGTCCAAGGGACTCTCATGGGTCTTCTCCAACGCCACAGTTAAAAAGCATCAATTCTTCGGCGCTTAGCTTTCTTTATAGTCCAACTCTCACATCAAAACATAACTACTAGAAAAACCATAGCTTAGACTAGATGGACATTTGTTGGCAAAGTAATGTCTCTGCTTTTTAATATGCTGTTGAGGTTGGTCATAGCTTTTCTTCCAAGGAGCAAGTGTCTTTTACTTTTTAACCATTTATCATTTCTTTATTATTATTATTATTATTATTTTTACTTTACAATATTGTATTGGTTTTGCCATACATCAACATGAATCCGCCACAGGTATACACGTGTTCCCCTTCCTTACCCTCCTCCCACCTCCCTCCAGCAAGTGTGTTTTAATTTCATGGCTACAGTCACCATCTGCAGTGATTTCAGAGCCCAATAAAATAAAGTCTTTCACTGTTTCCATTGTTTCCCCATCTATTTGCCATGAAGTGATGGGACTGGATGCCATGATCTTAATTTTCTAAATGTTCAATTTTAAGCCAACTTTTTCACGCTCCTCTTTCACTTTCATCAAGAGGTTCTTTAGTTCTTCTTTGCTTTCTGCCATAAGGGTGGTGTCATCTGCATATCTGATGTTATAGATATTTCTCCTGGCAATCTTGATTCCAGCTTGTGCTTCATCCAGCCCAGCAATTCGCATGATGTACTCTGCATATAAGTTAAATAAGCAGGGTGACAATATACAGCCTTGACATACTCCTTTCCCAATTTGGGACCAGTCTGTTGTTCCATGTCCAGTTCTAACTGTTGCTTCTTGACCTGAATACAGATTTCTCAGGAGGCAGGTCAGGTGGTCTGGTGTTCCCATCTCTTGAAGAATTTTCCACAGTTTGTTGTGATGCCCACAGTCAAAGGGCTTTGGCATAGTCAATAAAGTAGAAGTAGATGTTTTTCTGGAACTCTCTTGCTTTTTCAATGATCCAATGGATGTAGGCAGTTTGATCTCTGGTTCCTTCAAGTAATGTAGTACTTCATGTACTATAGTACTCAAGTCAGTTATCCTAATTATCAAGTCAAGTCCTAATTATCCACAGGGCAGTGATCTGCTCTTTGAGTTGAACATTGCAAAAAAAAAATCTAAATTTGGGGTCAGCTTCCTCTGACTACGGTTCTTATCACTGAATTATCTCTTTGTGACTAGCTGTTGTGTACACAAAGGGCTTTGGTTCTCAACCATGGCAATTCATTAGAATCACTGGGGGAATTTTATTTTATTTTTTCAGCAGAAGGGAACACTTTATTGACTTTATTGTTTGCTAACTACACCTCAATTTTTAAAATGTGCAAAAAGTCATATGTACTTTTTCAAAATTGTTTTTTGAGGTATGTTAGCAAAAATGTTGGATATCACTGTTCTAGGCTCTTTACAATAATAATCGTTTCTCTGAACCACACAACATAATCTACTTTATACATTAATTACTTATGCTTTTTCATTGATAGCTCTAATATCTTTCTAATAGCCATCTTGGATTTTGATGCCCAAGAACATTCCCTACCAGAAAAGAACAGTAAGAAATTAAATTAAATAAAAATGAGTGTATTTCTATTTGTACTGCTCCCTCCCAAATCCTCATCTTTGAAGACAGAATGATTAACTTCTCTTTTAATGTTAATAGTCTCCAAATTGATAATCTAGTTCTAAAGAACTTATTCTCAAATTCTATAAGTTTATAGGTAAAAATGTCCTAGAACATAAAAGGACATGAATAAATTAAAGTATGAAATGGGTCACCCTGCGTAGAGATGCTGAATACTGATATTTGGACACATGACCAGCTCTGTTAATATCTGTCTGTAATTCACTGATTCAGCTATGCTACAAAAACCTTAATAACCAACTGAATCTCTTTCTTGCAAATAGGACAAGAAGCCCCAGCCTTCTTTAGTCTTCTGGCACAATGAAAACAAGTGACAAGATGGCCTGTCCTCCTGTGAATAATGTTCCCGTTTTGTGGTATTTTCTCACACAGATTACATGGCTTCAGAAGATTCTGGCAATCCTCCATGTTTTCTGTATCTTTTCTCTGTTCAAAAAGGTTATCTGATTGTTCTCCCATGCTTGACATGGTCTCTTGGCTTTCAGAACTATGAGCTAAATCCAAGAATTCCACCGAGTTGCAAGGATCAAAATGTTTCAAGCTTTTTTCCTTTTGTATGTATCTTTAGGTCTAACAACTGGAGCTGATACAGTTCTTCTGCAGTCAGGGACATCAATTCCTTCCCTTTCTTGCTTTTCAGGTATGGCAGTGATATTAGATGTGGAGAGAGAATGGGTTAACTTAGAATAATCTGAATACCAATCCTTCCTCAAGGCCCAGCAACGAAAACAGTACCTCTTGCTTGGAGAGTTAAATTTCTTGCACTCAGTACACTGCCACTCATCCTCAGAGGTAACTTCTATATCAGTATCGTCACTTATGGATTTAGGGTCCTCAAGGTCATCATTTTTTCCCACTTAAATCACCTTTTTGTCTCTCACTTTCCCTACTTCTTCACTTGTCTGTTCAGGATCAGCAGCTTTAAGTTTTATTCCAACACCAAATTGCTCTGACACTGACTCATTCAAAAATCACAAGTCATCTGTGGTGTCTGAAACAATGGCAGTACCTGTATCCTGATTTGTCTGTAAATCAGTTGAGCCATTACTTCTAGGTGTATAGTTATTTCTCAAGTTTCCTAAAAACCGCCAAGGCAAGCCAGCTACATCCCACTCCTCAAACCTGAGGTCCAGTCTTGACGTCTCTTCTTGAGTTAAATTTGCTACCAAGTCTTCATCTTCTCTAGAATTTCTGCATTTATACTGTGAGGTAGGCAGCGTGGGAATATTGCCTTCTTCAGTTCTTTTCCTGGAATTGGAAATTTCTCTACACTTTGCTTCAGTTGGTCTTGACTTGGAATATCCATACTGTGCTCCTGTGCGATAGCGAGAGTCTGAGCAGCATCTGTAGTAGCAGTAGCTAATGTGACAAGATTCTTTCTTAGCATATCATAGAGAGAGCTCTTTAACAGTGAACATTGCACCTTGTGCACCTGCTGCTTGCAAAATCTTCAAAAGAGGCAGTTTTGGTCGTACCTGATTGGTTTGCTCTGGAGAGATCCTGCAAGCACTGTCAGATGCTGAACACTGGGCAGAGGTGGAAAATGATGTCATTTTGGCAGTGAAGTGATGTGCAGTCTGCTCACTGCCGTTCCATGAGTCGCTTTCCGCCAAGCCCGGCGGGTGTGGGGGCATCAATGAACTGTCCCTAAGGTCTTAGCAGCATTTTGAAATGGCAAGTAGTCTGGGGGAACTTTAAAAAGAAGTTCGGATGCCTGCGTCCAGCCTTTAGAGATTCACACTTGGTCTTGGATGTGTCCTGGGCATTGGTAATTTTTAAAAAGTTCTACAAGTAATTCTAGTCTATAGACGGAGTGAAAATAAACACTGGCTTAGAAAATGTCTTCATCTGTTGTTCAAGAAAAGTAAAAAAAGAACCCAAAGGATTCATCATGATTAATATTTGTGTGTTTAGATTAAAAGATGGTACTGATGCTACTGAATATAGAGAGTTGTTATGAAAGGAAGGACTCAAATTCTGAAGGAAAAGAAGAGAATCCTTTAAAATTAGTTTAATGTAAATGAAATGAACTTACAGAGTTCCAAACATTTGCCTTTGCCTCATTGTAGACATTGGATGGCCAAGAAAAGATGAATTATTAAAACTGGCCTCTTGAGAGATCAGAGAAAGTAGGTGATTAGAGGCTGTATGTTTTATTTTTGAGTTTTCTTTCTCTGATAAGAAAAACCTAAAAAGAGAGGACAAATGTCTATTTCTAAGAAATCAGTACTACTAAAAACCTAAGAGAAATGCATTGAAGAGAAGAAAAACTTAGAACAGAACTGGAAGAGGCTTCAGGCTTTAAGAATATCCCCTGAAATTGGATGTAATTAACTATAGGCCTGTGGCTTAGTCACCTTCTTGGTACCCTTCTCATCCATTCTAGTGTGCCCCTTCCCCCAACACACACACTCCCTGTATAGAGGGTAAGGCCTGCTGGGGTTAATTTCCGAGCTCCATTCTTGAGTCAAATGTTCAACGTGATATACTTTGTGGTCTAGGGAGTCCATCATATCAAAGTTAATAAAAGGCTAATCTGAATTGTGACAACTTATCTGTAGCCTTTATTTCTCCATGAAAAAGTGGCTTACTGTGGTTGTTTTTTCTCTGGTGATAATATGAAGTAATATTGGGGATGTACATCAAATTTAAGTTCACAAATACTTCTTTAGCATCTATTATGATCAAAGAACTGGGCAAGAAATGGGAGGGTGTACAAAGATGAGTTCATTTAACAAATATTTATTAAATGCCTGCTTAGGTTCTAGGTGTGTTTCTAGGTTTTAGGACTGGAATAGAGATCAAAAGAAGATTTCTGAAGCTTACATTTCAGTGGAGTGACTGACAAGAAATCAATTCATAATGTACTGTCATGTAATGATGGATGGGCAAAGAAATTTAAGCAGCATAAAGGTACAGAAAGTTATGGAAGGAATGAGAGCTGTTCTTTTACATAGGATGGCCAGGGAAGGTGGCTCTGATGAAGTGATATTTCCACAGAGACCCAAAGGACATGAGAGGATTATCAGTGGCCTAAGGGATATAGAGGAATGAATCATGTGGCTCTCCAGAGAAAGACTGTTCCACAAGTTCCAGGAACAGCAAGTACAATGGCACTGAGGCGAGTGTGCGGAATAGTGAGGATGACGGTGAGTGAATAGAGAACAGTGGGAGAAGAGACGAGGGTCTCAGAAAACTTTATAAGGACTTTGGATTCTAGTCTAAGTGTGATGGTAAGTTATTTGACACTAGGCCGGACCAAGATATAATCAGACTTAGACTTTTAAACAATTTGAATGATCCATCTGGATGCTGAGATGAGGATAGAATTTGTATGGGGGGAGGAGTGTTTGTGTACACGCGCATGCTCACTTGTGCAAGGTGAGAGCATCAGAGGCAAGACTGGAAACAAGGAGTCCAGTAGGACAAACAAAAGGTGGTGGCGATTTAGATCAGGGAGTAGCATTGATAAGGTCTGCTGATGGACTGGATGTGAGTAATGAGGGAGAAAAGAATGAAGATGACTCAAAGGTTTGTGGCAATCACAACTGAGAAAGGGAGGTGGTTTTATTATTATAAACAGGAAAACTGAAGGAGGAGTAATTTTGGAGGTTGGACACAACTGAGCACACACACACAAACACACTGCATGAAAAGCAGGTGTTCAGTTTTAGATACGCCTAGATGACTCATGGGCTTCTCCGGTGGTGCAGTCTCCTGCCAGACTTGGGAGATACAGGTTCGATTCCTGAGTCAGGAAGATCCCCTGGAGTAGGAAATTACAACCCACTGCAATATTCTTGCCTGGAAAATTCCATGGACAGAGGAGCCTGGTAGACTATGCTCCATGGTGTTACAAAGAGTCGGAAATGACTGAGCATCCTTGGCGGCAACTGATGTACACATGAGGATGAATTCTTGAGTTTCTGCCCTCAAGGAGATCATTACCTAGCAGTCAAGATAAGAACACAATAACTATCAAACAAAGCAAAACATCAAGTTCTACTGGGAGGTATATGACAAACATCTAAAGGGGAATGACTAGGGGGAATGCTTCCTGGAGAAGGAAGCATTTGCCATGAAATTTGAGAATGAATAGAATTTTTTTATCTTGGGAGGGAAGATGAAGAGAAATGAAGAGAACATCAAGGAAGAGAAGAATGCCAGGAGCAAGGCTCTGGAGCTGTGGAGTATGGGGTATGTTGGGGAACCAGCAGATAGACTGGTGTGGCTGGAACCTAGGGGCCAAAGAGCAGAGGTCTGGGGAAAAGGTGTGCATGCATGCCAAGTCGCTTCAGTCATGTCTTTGCAACCCTATGGACCATATCCTGCCAGGCTCCTCTGTCCATGGGATTCTCCAGGCAAGAGTACTGGAGCGGGTTGCCATGCCCTCCTCCAGGGGATCTTCCCAACCCAGGGATCGAACCCATGTCTCTTAGTCTCCTGCATTGGCAGGCAGGTTCTTAACCACTAGTGCCACCTGGGATAAGGCAGGAGAGTAAATTGGGGCCAGTAATATAGAGGTCCTTGACAGACAGTGTGGGTTTAGTGAACATTGGGAACCCATAGTAAGAAGAATCTATGCCCATCTACCAAAGGTGGTCACATACTAATCCCTAGAATCTGTGAATATCTTATGTTATGCAGCAAAGGGAAGTCAAGGTTGCAGACGCAGTTAAATTTGCTAATCAGCTGACCTTAAAATAGGGAGATGTGCTGGTGGGCTCTAGAATCACAAGCACCTTTAAATGTGGAAGAGGAGGTCAGAGTGATGCGATTTGAAGACAACTCAACTGACTGTTGGCAGCTTTGAATACAGAAGAGGGACATGAGCCAAAGAATGCAGGCGGGAAAAGGCAAGAAAATGGATTCTTTCTTAGAGGCTTCAGAAAGGAGTATAGCCCAGCTGGTGTCTTGATTTTAGCTCAGTGAGACCCGTTTTGGAATTCTGTCCTCCAGAATTGCAAGTTAATACATTTATTTTGAGCCACTAAGTTTCTGCTATAGCAGCAATAGGAAACTAACACAGAAGCCAAGTGAGGCTTTTGAGTAGGTGACTAATATGATTAGATATTTGAAAGTTTGGTCAGATTATGTCCACCTATTACAGCTCTTTGCAAACAATCTACTCTGCAGACTGCTAGGATCTTCCTGTCTGAGAGTACTTAACCATGAGCCACCTCTGGCATCCATTTGTGGATGCTGTTTATGAAGGTCTTAATTATTTGTAAAAACTCTCAAAATTATGTATCTCAAACTCTAATCAGAAACTTTTTACTTTTACATGAGAGGTTTGTAATATTACAATATATTTCGGTTTAAGTTTTGGGGAAAATGCATATATTTTCCATTATTACAAACTTACCTCAATTATAAAGCTTTTTATAAGTTGTCAGTTTTGTTTATCTGAAATGTTTTTAATACTCATTTATGAGTGACGATGTCACTCATTTTATTTACCTTGGGTTTAAATTTTTTTTCTCTGTCTTTACCAGAATTTTAACAATTGAGTTCCTAGACAAACTATACATTTATATTACAATTACCATAAATACTCACAGTATAATACTGAACAGAATGGTTTTCAATATTACATATGTTTCTAACTGTTCCTCATGCTGTGCCTTTGGTATTCTCTAAGACACATAAACTAATGTGTAAAAATTTGTAATTTGAGTTGTGGTAATATCCTCTTTTCTTTTAAAATAATCAGTTATAAAATTGAAAACCATATGTTTATTAAATTATTTAAATCTGTGACCATTTTGGTAAATAAACTAATCAAACAAATTTATTTCATGTATTTGCTTGGTTTGTTAGCAGAATCCAGCAGATTGGGTCACTGAAAGTTCTCTGTACCTTGAAGCACATGTGAAGAAATACCCATTCATCTAACTGATGCAATAGACCAAATGGACTTTGAAACCTTATCTGATGTCCAATTTACTAGTTATAATTTAACAACATTGTAGAAGCACTTATTGATGTTGTATCTCATTAGTGGAAATTATCAATCAGTTCAGTTCAGTTCAGTCACTCAGTCATGTCTGACTCTTTGTGACCCCATGGACTGCAGCACGCCAGGCTTCCCTGTCCATCACCAACTCCCAGAGTTTCCTCAAACTCATGTCCATTGAGTCGGTAATGCCATCCAACCATCTCATCAATATATCCTGTAAAATTAAATTATAATATCAGAAGTTTAATACTTTTTTCCTGTGTATAAATAAATTTATGTAATTGTCCTTATCAACACAACTTAATTTTAAAATAATTCTCAAGAATAAAAAGTCAGAAAATAATAATGCTTACTGAGACTAAAATCTTCTATTCTCATTATAATTATCTTCTATTTCCTTTGTTACAAGAATAAAAATGGCAAAAGAATATCATGTTTATCTCTCTAAAACCAGCTTCTCTTCTAGAATCTTTTGTTTCTATTAATGGTATCATTATTCTCTGGTATTAATACTTTGTCTGATTTTTACTGCCACTGTCATGGTCAGTTTTCATTCCAATCCCAAACAAAGGCAATGCCAAAGAATGTTCAAACTACCGCACAATTGCACTCATCTCACACACTAGCAAAGTAATGCTCAAAATTCTCCAAGACAGGCTTCAACAGTACATGAACCATGAACTTCCAGATGTTCAAGCTGGATTTAGAAAAGGCAGAGGAACTTGAGATCGAACTGCCAACATCTGCTGGATCATTGAAAAAGCAAGAGAATACTAGAAAACATCTGCTTTATTGATTATGTCAAAGTCTTTGACTGTGTGGATCAAAACAAACTGTGGAAAATTCTTCAAGAGATGGGAACACCAGACCACCTAACCTGCCTCCTGAGAAATCTCTGTGCAGGTCAAGAAGCAACAGTTAGAACTGGACATGGAACAACAGACTGGTTACAAATTGGGAAAGGAGTACATCAAGGCTGTATATTGTCACCCTGCTTATTTAACTTATATGCAGAGTACATTATGCGAAATGCCAGGCTGGATGAAGCACAAGCTGGAATCAAGATTGCCAGGAGCAATATCAATAACCTCAGATATGCAGATGATACCACCCTTATGCCAGAAAGTGAAGAAGAACTAAAGAACCCCTTGATGAAAGTGAAAGAGGAGAGTGAAAAACTGGCTTAAAACTCAACTTTCAAAAAACGAAGATCATGGCATCTGGTCCCATCACTTCATGGGAAATAGATGGGGAAACAGTGGAAACAGTGAGAGACTTTATTTTGGGGGGTCCAAAATCACTGCAGATGGTGAGTGCAGCCATGAAATTAAAAGACGCTTGCTCCTTGGAAGAAAAGCTATGACCAACCCAGACAGCGTATTAAAAAGCAAAGACATTACTTTGCCAACAAAGGTCTGTCTAGTCAAAGCTATGGTTTTTCCAGTAGTCTTGTATTGATGTGAGAGTTGGACTATAAAGAAAGCTGAACGCCAAAGAATTGATGCTTTTGAACTGTGGTGTTGGAGACGACTCTTGAGAGTCCCTTGGACTGCAAGGAGATCCAATCCGTCCATCCTAAATGAAATCAATTATGAATATTCATTAGAAGGACTGATGCTGAAACTCAAACTCCAATATTTTGGCCACCTGATACTTTGCCACCTTTTCATTTGAAAAGACCCTGATGCTGGGAAAGATTGAAGGCAGGAGGAGAAGTGGATGACAGAGGATGAGATGGTTGGATGGTATCACAAACATGATGGACATGAATTTGAGTAAGCTCTGGGATTTTTTGATGGACAGGAAGGCCTGGCGTGCTGTGGTCCATGGGGTCACAAAGAGTCAGACACAACTGAGCTACTGAAGTGAACTGAGCTGTTCTGGTCAAAGATACTACAATTTGCTTTGGTTATTACAGTGTCTCTTCACTAATCCCTTTTTTCTAGTCAATTTCTTCCTTCAAATCAGTGATTCTCAAAGTGTAATCAGTGGACAAGAAACATCAGCATCATTTGTGAGCTTGTTAGTAATGCATGTTCTCAAACCCATCCTAAACCCACTGAATCAGAGATTCCACCCTAGTTTCTGATTTAGTAGTTCTGTGTTGGAATCTAAGAATTTGTACAGCAGAAAATAATTACCAAGCTAATAGGTGGGGAAAATGAAGTAATGTAAAACAATAAGTTTAGAAGAATGCAATAAAAGAGAGTAAAAAGACTGTAGACAGGTAGAATAAATTTTAAAAAGTAATAATCTACTCAATGTTATTTGGCAGCCTGCATAAGAGGGGAGTTGAAAGAGAATGGATACATATATACGTATTGCTGAGTTCCTTTGCTGTCCTCTTGAAACTATTATAATATCATTAATTGTCTGTACTCCAATAAAAAATAAAAAAGTTAAAAAAATAAGATAGAGTTAAACCCAAATTTATAATTACATTGAATATAAATGAACTAACTCTTCCAATTTAAAGGTAAAGACCATAGACTGGAAAACACACTATACAAACATCAATACCCCCATCAAAAAAATGAAGAAAGAAAAACTGGAGTACTTGTATAATATGAAACACAGAAGACTTTGAAACAAAAATGTGTCACTAGAGCTAAAAAGAGACATTTCATAGTTATAAAAGTTAATTCAATAAAATATAACAATTCTGTACTGGGATGTACCTAAAATATTAACTCAAAATACATAAAAACAAAAAAGTAAAGCAGAAATATATAGAAACATCTTGAGGGAGAAATATATATGTCTATCATGATGAGAGATTTTAGGACATTTCTGTTTCTAACTGATAAATACTCAGATAACAGTAATGTTAATACACATCCAACAGATTTGAGTAACATGTTTAACAATGGACCCAAGTGATATTTATAAATTAATATATCCAGTAGCAGCACAGTGCACGTGGTTTCAAGTGCCCACATAATATTTCCAAAAACTGATCACATTTGGGCCATAAAGCAAGCCTTAACAAATTTCAAAGGAGTGAAATAATGAATATTATATCCTCAGTGAAATTAAGGTAGAAATGATTAAATTTTACTGAGAGACATAGATAGTATAGGAAGTTCATCAGTGAAAGTGTGAGCTTATGAATACATGATTCCTGAGCAATTAGCTCTACATAAAAAAGAAATAAAATTTGATACATGCTTCATACCCATAACAACAAATTTTAAATGGAATAAAACCTAAAAATGAAAAGAAAACAATAAAGATTTCAAAAGTTAGAATAGGAAAATATCTTTATGACATAGGTCTAAGAAATATTTTCTTAAATAAGGTTTAAAGAACAAATCATAAAAAGAAAATATTGATACATTTGAGCATGTTAAAACAATGATTTACATATGATTAAAATTATTGCAAACAATGTGAGAATGTAAGCCATATACAAGTAGAAGATAATGGCAAAAACAAGTAATCAACAACATTTATGAAAATGTCTACAAATCATTAAGAAAATGATGTTTGACATAATGGGAAAATCAGTGAAGGTTATGGACAGTCAATTCATGAAAGAACCCAAATGGTCAATAAATGTGAAATAATTCTCTGTTCCAGTAATCCTAGGGAAATTCGAATGACAACAATAATGGAATGCTATTTCACACCTATCAGGCTGACAAAACATAATATGCTTCAAAAGACCAAATAATGGTGAGGATTTGAGAAAACGTGAAATCCTAACTTATTGCTGGAAAGTTAGTTCAACCACTTAGGAAAATAAACATACTATGTGAAACTGAAGTTGTGCATACCTGACAATCATTGTGACAACTGAGCAAATGACAGCAATTTCCCTTCAAAGGTGTTTACCCTAAAAAAACTAACACACGTTCAAGAAGTGTGTGTGAGGATTATCATTGCAGAACTGTTTGTAGTAGTGAAAAAGTAGGACCAATCTAACTGATTTAGGATATTGGATGGGATGCTTTAATAAGAGCCTAATAAAAGTAACCTAAACAAACAAGAAAAACCCTAAGGAAGAATCACATCCTAAGTTGTTTCAGTCGTGTCAGACTCTGACACTCCCTGGACTGTAGCCCACCAGGCTCCTCGATCCGTGGGATTTCCCAGGCAAGAAACTGGAGTGGGTTGCCATTTCCTCCTCCAGGGGATCTTCCGAACCCAGGGATCGAACCCGTGTCTCCTCCATTTAAGGAACCACAAAGAGTCGGGCACGACTGAGCAACCCCCTTTCACTTTTCACTTTCATGCGTTGGAGAAGGAAATGGCAACCCACTCCAGTGTTCTTGCCTGGAGAATCCCAGGGATGGGGGAGCCTGGTGGGCTGCCGTCTATGGGGTTGCACAGAGTCGGACATGACTGAAGCGACTTAGCAGCAGCAGCAGGTTTTTTCTTTTGTAAATGTCTGAACTTATAAGCAGTCTATGGGGCTAAACCATTCTAATCTGGAAGGTCATTCAAACACCCAGTTTCTTACTGTCTTATTGCTCTTAACATGTCCCTTAACATGTTTTTCCTAATTTGCATCGCATCTGCCTTGTGGGCAGAAAGAAGAATGAAAGAGGAAAAATAAAGGAAAGACAGCTTCCTGTAAAAAAGATATATTTCAAATATTGTAATGTTTGCCCTTTTAATGTGTACAGTTTTTTGGTATATTCACAAAGTTGTGCGAGCATCTTTGCTAATTTCAGAATATTTCCATTGCTCCCAAAGGAAATCTCATGCATATTATTTCTCACTCCCAATTCCCCCAAATTGGTTTTGATATATAATTCTTTTTATATATTCCAAAACTTGGTTTGCTAGCATTTTGTTGAAGATTTTTGCATCTATATTCATAAAGTATATTCGTCTGTAGTTTTCTTATGATATCTTTGTCTGCTTTTTGGTATCATAGTAACAGAATGAATTGGGATGTATTCTCTTTTTTTTTTAGAAGAGTTTATGATATTGCACCATGGTCAAGTGGGATTTATTTTAGGAATGCAAGCTTGGTTAAACATAATAAAATCAATACAGCATGTTAATAGAATAAATGACAGAAATCACATGCATATATATATGCAGAAAAAAATTGACAAAATCCTTTCATGACTTAAAATATCAATAGACTAGGAACTGAAGGGAACTTTGTCAGCCTGATAAAGGGGAACTGTGAAAAACCCACAACTAGTATCATACTTAATGATGAAAGACTGAAAACTTTTCCCCTGAGATCACAAACAAGGTGAAGATGTCCATTCTTCCTTCTCCTGTTCAACATAGTACTGGAGGTTTATGGTCAGGACAATTAGGTAAGAAAATGAAACCGAAGACATCCATATTGGAAAGGAAGAAATAAAACTCTCTCTATCCACAAATCACATGATCTTGTATATAGAAACTCCTGAAAACTCCAGCAAAAAAAAAAAAGCTACTGGGCCAAATAAATTTAGCAAGACTGCAGGACATAAGGTCAATGTGCAAAAATCAATTGTATTTTTATTTTTTTAAAGCTTTGATTTATGATAGCTTTATTGAGATCTTCATAAGGATACGTCCATTTTAAGTGTACAATGCCAGTATTTTTAGTAAATGTATACCTGTATTTTATACAGTAACAATTAACAATCCAAAAGTGAAATTAAGAACACAGTTCTACTTACAGTAGCATCAAAATAATAAAACAATTAGGAATATATTTGACAAATTTAACAAAACAGTGTAAGACTTGTACCCTGAAAACTACAAAACTCTTGAAAGAAAGAACTAAATAAAGATACCTTTTGTTCATAAATTGGGAAACAATATTGTAATGATGGCAACACTTTCCGAATTGATCTATAGATTCATTACAATTCCTATAAAAAAAACTCAATTGGATTTTCTTTTTCAGAAATTGACAAGCTGATCCTGAAATTCAGGTAAAAGTGCAAAGGACCCAGGATAGTCAAAACAATGTTGAAAAACAAGAACAAAGTTGAAACGCTCACATTTTCCAATTTTAAAATTTACTTGAAGGCTACAGTAATCAAGACTGTATGGTACTGGCATATGGAATAGATTCCAAATCTATGGAATAGCATTGAGAGTCCAGAAATAAATGCATACATTTATAAGTAATTGATTTTGACAAGGGTGTCAAGAGCATTCAATAGGAAAAAAAAAAGTCTTTTCAACCAGTATGCTGGAACAATTGTATGTGCACATGCAAAGGCGTGAAGTTGGACTTCTACTCCACATCATAATACAAAAATTAATTCAAATCGATGAGAGACCTGAATGTAAGAGCAAAACTATAAAGCTATTGGAAGAAAACACAGTTGTCAATCTTTATGACTTTGAATTCGGCAGTTTCTTAATATGATGCAAAAGGCACAAGCAACCAAAGGAAAAATAGATAATTGGACATAATAAATTTTTTAAAAATATTTGTGGTTTTGTGCTTTGAAGGATACTATCAAGAAAGTGAAAAGATAACCACAAAATGAGAGGAAATATCTTCAAATTATCTATCTAGTAAGGATTGAATATCCAGGATATATAAAGAACCTTTACAACTCGATAACAACAGTAACATAAAGACAACCCAATTTATAAATAGACAAAAGTTAGAAACGGGTATTTTTCCAAAGAAGTATACAAATGAGCAACAAGCACATGGAAAGATGCTCAGTATCATTAGTCATTGCATGCATTGTGCTAAGTCACTATGTCATGTCCAAAGTGTGCACAGTCATGTGCACTCTTTGCAACTTTATGGACTGTAGCAACTAGCCTCCTCTGTGCATAGGATTCTCCAGGCAAGAATACTAGAGTGGGTTGGCATGCTGTCCTGTAGGAAATTTTCCTGACCCAGGGATTGAACCCTAGTCTCATGTCTCCTGCATTGGCAAGAGGATACTTTCCCGCTAGTGCCACCTGGGAAGCCCTCCTTAGTCATTGATAGTGGTTTAGTTGCTATGTCCGACTTTTTCAACCCCATGGACTGTAGCCTGCCAGGCTCCTCTGTCCATGGAATTCTCCAGGCAAGAATAGTGGAGTGGGTTGCCATTTCCTTCTCCAGGGGATCTTCCCGACCCAGGGATTGAACCCAGGTCTCCTGCATTGCAGGCAGATTCTTTACCAACTGAGCTACAAGGGAAGCCCCCTTAGTCATTCAGTTCAGTTCAGTCGCTCAGTCGTGTCTGACTCTTTGCCACCCCATGAATCGCAGCACGCCAGGCCTCTCTGTCCATCACCAACTCCCGGAGTTCACTCAGACTCAGGTCCATCGAGTCAGTGATGCCATCCCGCCATCTCATCCTCCATCGTCCCCTTCTCCTCCTGCCTCCAATCCCTCCCAGCATCTTCACATGAGGTGGCCAAAGTACTGGAGTTTCAGCTTTAGCATCATTCCTTCCAAAGAAATCCCAGGGCTGATCTTCAGAATGGACTGTTTGGATCTCCTTACAGTCCAGGGGACTCTCAAGAGTCTTCTCCAACACCACAGTTCAAAAGCATCAATTCTTTGGCACTCAGCTTTCTTCACAGTCCAACTCTCACATCCATACATGACCACAGGAAAAACCATAGCCTTGACTGGACGAACCTTTGTTGGCAAAGTAATGTCTCTGCTTTTCGATATGCTAACCTTAGTCATTAGGGGAACACAAATCAAAACTGCAATAAGATACTTTCAGCCCACTGCTGCTGCTGCTAAGTCACTTCAGTCGTGTCTGACTCTGTGCGACCCCATAGACGGCAGCCCACCAGGCTCCACCGTCCCTGGGATTCTCCAGGCAAGAACACTGGAGTGGGTTGCCATTTCCTTCTCCAGTGCGTGAAAGTGAAAAGTGAAAGTGAAGTAGCTCAGTCATGTCAGACTCTTCGCGACCCCATGGACCACAGCCTACCAGGCTCCTCCATCCATGGGATTCTCCAGGCAAGAGTACTGGAGTGGGGTGCCATTGCCTTCTCCTTTTCAGCCCACTAAGTGACCATTAAAAATTAAAAGACAGTAACAAGTTTTGATGACCATGTGGAGAAATTAGAATCCTCATACACTGTTGATAAGAATGTAAAAGATTTGTAGCTGCTTTGGAAAACAGTTGACAATTCCTCGAAAAGTTGAACAGAATTGCTATTAGACCCAGCAACTCCATTCCTAGGTATATACCCAAGAGAAATGAAAACACATGTCCACACAAAACTTGTACATGACTATTCATAGTAGCATTATTCTTAATAGCCAAAAAGTGTAAATAAATCATATGTCCATCAACTGATGAATGGACAAATAAAATGTGCTGTATTCATGCAAGGAATTTTATTTGGCTATAAGAAGGGCAGTAAAGAATATGCCTGCAATGTGGGAGACCCAGGTTCAATCCCTGGGTGGGGAAGATCCCCTGGAGAGGGGAATGGCTACCCATGCCAGTATTCTTGCCTGGAGAATCCTCCGGACAGAGGAGATGGCAGGCTACAGTCCATAGGGTCACATAGGGTCGGACATGACTGAAACGACTAAGCAAGCATGTGCATGTTTACCTGTTAATCCCAAATTCCTAATTTATCCTTCCCCCCTCCCGCTGAGGTAGGATTTCTACTCCTAAGAGTCCGTGCCATACTTGTCAGCAAAATTGATTGTGCACAATATTTAATGAGCATTGTATATAGTGATTAAAAAAATGGAAGATGATGTCTGTTGATTAAAGAAGGTGAAATAGATGAAGATGCAGCCAAGAAGCACCGCCATCAAAAGGATAATGCAGAGTATACTCACGAATAGTGAATGAGAGAAGCAAATGCAAAGTACAGTGTTTACTTTGATATAATTTGTGGGAAACTGTTGGGGAGGGTGGCAAAGGAGAAAGTTCGGTGGTAGGAGTTCTGGGTGGTAGGAGTCCAGGGGATTTTTTGTTGTTGTTGTTGTTAACTAATTTTTATTGAAGTATAGTTGCTTTACAGGACTTCAGCAGTAAAGAATCTGCCTGCAATGCAGGAGATGCAGGTTTGATCCCTGGGTCGGAAAGATCCCCTGGAGGAAGGCATGGCAACTCACTTCAGTATTCTTGCCTGGAGAATCCCATGGATAGAGAAGCCTGGAGGGCTACATACAGTCCATAAGGTTGAAAAGGGTTGGGCAACACTGAAGCGACTGAGCACACACACATGCAGAGTTACTTTACAATGTTGTGTTAGTTTCTGCTATACAGAATCAGCTATACACATACAAATGCCGCCTCTTTTTTTAGATTTCCTTCCTGCTCAGTTCACCAGAGCATTGAGTTGAGTTCCCCATGCTGTGTGGTAGGTTCTCATTAGTTATCCATTTTATGCATCAGTTCAGTTCTGTCGCTTAGTCATGTCCGACTCTTTGCGACCCCATGAATCGCAGCACACCAGGCCTCCCTGTCCATCACCAACTCCCGGAGTTCACTCAGACTCACGTCCATCGAGTCAGTGATGCCATCCAGCCATTTCATCCTCTGTTGTCCCCTTCTCTTCCTGCCCCCAATCCCTCCCAGCATCAGAGTCTTTTCCAATGAGTCAACTCTTCACATGAGGTGGCCAAAGTACTGGAATTTCAGCCTTAGCATCATTCCTTCTGAAGAAATCCCAGGGCTGATCTTCAGAATGGACTAGTTGAATCTCCTTGCAGTTCAAGGGACTCTCAAGAGTCTTCTCCACCACCACATTTCAAAAGCATCAATTCTTTGGCTCTCAGCTTTCTTCACAGTCCAACTCTCACATCCATACATGACCACTGGAAAAACCATAGCCTTGACTAGACAGACCTTTGTTGGCAAGGTAATGTCTCTGCTTTTCAATATGCTATCTAGGTTGGCCATAATGTTTTTTCCAAGGAGTAAGTGTCTTTTAATTTCATGGCTGCAGTCACCATCTGTAGTGATTTTAGAGCCCAGAAAAATAAAGTCTGACACTGTTTCCACTGTTTACCCATCTATTCCCATGAAGTGATGCATAGTGGTGTATATATGTCAATCCCAATCTCCCAATTCATCCCACCTCTCCTTTACCCTTTGATATCCGTATGTTTGTTCTCTATGTCTGTATCTTTATTTCTGCTTTGCAAATTAAGTTCATCTGTGTTGTTTTTCTAGATTCTACACATACAGGTGATATTATACAATATTTGTTTTTCTCTTTCTGACTTACTTCACTCAGTGTGACAGTCTCTCAATCTGCCCACATCTCTGCAAATGGAACAGTTTCATTGTTTCTAATGTGTATATGTACTGCATCGTCTTTATCCATTCCTCTGTTGATGAACATTTAGGCTGCTTTCACATCCTGGCTATCATAAATAGTGCTGCAGTGAACTTTGAAATACATGTATCTTTTTGACTTACAGATTTTTCTCTAGGTTTATGTCCATAAGTGGGTTTTCTAGGTCATATGGTAGTTCTGTTTTCCCTGGAGCTCGTGTAGGCAGTGCCCTGCCACCCGTAGGCACACAGAGAAAGAAGCTCCTGTGGCAGACTCCTCTGTCTCTGTGCACACCCTCTAACAATGGTCCCTTGCCTCTCTAGTGAGAGGCTTCTTCCCAGACTCCCTCATTTGTGGTGCTCTACAACCTAGCCCCCTCTAGCGGTCTTCACACAGTGAACCCCAGTCCTCCCCCTGGCATTTGACCTTCGAAGTTGAGCCTCAGTACTCAGCCCCAACCCATTCCATTGGCTGAGTAGACAAGCCTCTCAGGCTGGGAAGTGTGGGTCAGCACCCACGCTCTGTGCAGGTCTCTCTGCTTTGCCCTCAGCACACTTGTTGCTGTGCTCTCCTCCAAGGCTCCAAAGCGCTCTCTGTCCCCACCGGTGAGGGGACTTCCCAGTGTGTGGAAACCTTTTCCTCCTTCACATCTCCCTCCCAAAGGTGCAGATCCCATCCCAATTTCTTTCTCTGTCTTTTTTTTTTTTTTTGTCTTTTGTCTTACCCAGTTACTTGGAGATTTTCTTGCTCTTTTGGAGTCTGAGGACTTCTGCCGGTGTTCAGCAGATGTTCTGTGAGAGTCGTTACACACGTAGATATTTTTCGATGTATCTGTAAGGGAGAAGGTGAGCTCCGTATCATACACCTCTGCTATTTTGATCTGATCTCTGAATGTTATGTATTTTAAAATAGTAATTTTCCAAATAAAATTTATTTGCAAAATACTCAAAATTATTCTGAAAATATTTAATTAAAATAAAATTGTAATTTTGATGGGATGAACTTTTAATTTACAAAAACTGTGAAAGTCCTAAAAATATAGGTAAATATTTACATAATTTTGTCACTGGACAAAGCCTTTTAAAGCAAGAGCAAATATTATGAACTAATACACTTTTTTAATGACACAGTAAGAAAGAAGTTAACATATTTTTCAAAAATATTAAATTTGAAAGAAAAAATGACCAATTTGAGAGGATATTTGCACTATGGTAGAGCAGTGATTCAAAACTCATTACTTAAAGAGCTTGTGGCAATAAATGGCTTTCTCTTCAGTGGAAGACTTATAGATGTGATGGTTAATTTCCTGTGTCAACTTAACTGGGCTAAAGGATGTCCAGATATTTGTAAACCATTATTTCTGTAATAAGAGAAATTCCAGAAATATTGCTCTAAAATAAATTCTCTGAGGACTTCACTGGCAGTCCATTGGTTAGAATTCTGGGCTTCCACTGCTAGAGGCACGGGTTTGATCCCTGGTGGGTGAACTGAGATCCTGTATGCTGCATGGTATGGTTAAGGGAAAAAAAAAAAAATTGCCTGTTATTCTATACTGATTCCTGAATACTTGGATGAAATACTATGCTAGTAGATTTGAAACCATAGGATGATATGGTTATTCTCTAGGTTAATACAAACGTCCAAACTAAAACAATCTAGTAATGATTTTTTTCTTTTTCAAAGTAGACCAGTTACTAGGGAGGAAATAGAGAAATATCTCAATAGAACTACAATGAGGACTCCTCTGTCCCAATCCCTTTTGGCGTCCAGATCAGATTAGATCAGTCGCTCAGTTGTGTCCGACTCTTTGCGACCCCATGAATCGCAGCATGCCAGGCCTCCCTGTCCATCACCAACTCCCGGAGTTCACTCAGACTCAGGTCCATTGAGTCAGCGATGCCATCCAGCCATCTCATCCTCTGTCGTCCACTTCTCCTCCTGCCCCCAATCCCTCCCAGCATCAGAGTCTTTTCCAATGAGTCAACTCTTCGCATGAGGTGGCCAAAGTACTGGAGTTTCAGCTTTAGCATCATTCCTTCCAAAGAAATCCCAGGGCTGATCTCCTTCAGAATGGACTCGTTGGATCTCCTTGCAGTCCAAGGGACTCTCAAGAGTCTTCTCCAACACCACAATTCAAAAGCATCAACTCTTCGGCACTCAGCCTTCTTCACAGTCCAACTCTCACATCCATACATGACCACAGGAAAAACCATAGCCTTGACTGGATGAACCTTTGTTGGCAAAGTAATGTCTCTGCTTTTGAATATGCTATCTAGGTTGGTCATAACTTTCCTTCCAAGGAGTAAGCGTCTTTTAATTTCATGGCTGCAGTCACCATGTGTAGTGATTTTGGAGCCCAGAAAAATAAAGTTTGACACTGTTTCCACTGTTTCCCCATCTATTTCCCATGAAGTGGTGGGACTGGATGCCATGATCTTCGTTTTCTGAATGTTGAGCTTCAAGCCAACTTTTTCACTCTCCACTTTCACTTTCATCAAGAGGCTTTTGAGTTCCTCTTCACTTTCTGCCATAAGGGTGGTGTCATCTGCATATCTGAGGTGATTGATATTTCTCCCAGCAATCTTGATTCCAGTTTGTGTTTCTTCTAGTCCAGCGTTTTTCATGATGTACTCTGCATAGAAGTTAAATAAACAGGGTGACAATATACAGCCTTGACAAACTCCTTTTCCTATTTGGAACCAGTCTGTTGTTCCATGTCCAGTTCTAACTGTTGCTTCCTGACCTGAATACAAATTTCTCAAGAGGCAGATCAGGTGGTCTGGTATTCCCATCTCTTGAAGAATTTTCCACAGTTTATTGTGATCCACACAGTCAAAGGCTTTGGCATAGTCAATAAAGCAGAAATAGATGTTTTTCTGGAACTCTTTTGCTTTTTCCATGATCCAGTGGATGTTGGCAATTTGATCTCTGGTTCTTCTGCCTTTTCTAAAACCAGCTTGAACATCAGGAAGTTCATGGTTCACATATTGCTGAAGCCTGGCTTGGAGAATTTTGAGCATTGGCGTCCAGAGACAACTATATTTCACTGTTTTTGTTTTCTCTTTTTCCATTGTTTAAATTCATGTTCAAACAGTAGGCTCTCCAATGTATGTATTTTAGACAATCACCTGCCAATGGTTGAATCTGAGCATTTAACTTTCTTACACCATCCCATTCCGTCTCATTTTTCAGCCATTCACCCCTCAGATATCTTAGTTTTGGGCCAAATTAACATGGAGTGCTTAACTTTAACTACATAATGTTCATTTTTATTGCTGCTTTTTCTTTGCACTGGTAATCATGCTCTTTTAATATTTTCTTACTTCCTTATGTACCTTTACCTTACTTTTACAAAATTCTCCCACAGAATTGTAAGACTCCTTTGTATACTGTTTTTCATATACGTGCTATGCTAAGTCACTTCAGTCATGTCTAACTCTTTGCGACCCCGTGGACTGTAGCCTGCCAGGCTCCTCTGTCCATGGGGATTGTCCAGGCAAGAGTACTGGAGTGGGTTGCCATTCAGTTCTCCAAGGAATCTGCCCGACCCAGGGATAGAACCCTCGTCTCATGTTTCCTGCACTGGGAGGTGGGTTCTTTACCACTAGTGCCAATACCTGGGGAGCCCATATACTTATTCATAATGTGTAACTGTTTCATTCTACTTTTTTCTCCTTTAAAAAACTTTCCTTTCTGAACTGCTTCAGCCTACTGCCCCAAACTGCGCTGGTTGCACCTTGGACCTGCTGTGTCTCTCCTCTGTTAGGTATTCTGTTTCCATGACCCTATGCCGTTGTCTATATACCCTTTCTTTGGTGAGATACATCTTCAAGTAGCTTCCTGAGAAAGGGTGCATGGGAAATACAATTTTTGAATCTTATGTATTGATCAGAGTTCTTTTTCTGAGGCTGTAACATACTCTAATCAGTTTACTCAAAATGCAATTTATTATTTGTTATCTATTGCCCATAAATCAATATAGGCCTGTACATCCAACATCATTCCTTTTAAGAGAAATAAACAATTAGAAGTTCTGCTCAAAGTTATGCTAAACTGAGCTCAAATGTTTTCTTCGACCAGAACTGGTCATAGGCGTTAGGCACTCTCAAGCACACTGCAGAGTACTCCTAGAGCGATGAATATGTTGTTGTTGTTCAGTCACCTAGTCTTGTCTGACTCTTCACAACCCCATACTCTGCAGCATGCCAGGCCTCCCTGAATATCTTAGTCTGAGAAAAATATGTCTAGATTAACAACTGCAACATTAGGATAAGTTGAGAAGGCCATAGTACAAAAGTGAAGATGTGTCAGGAATATGAAGCATTTATTTATTAATCCTTTTTGCCTGCAGGAGCTGCGTTAGCCCTGAAAGCCCCACCTCTGTGTCTAGGTGGGTCGAATAGCCCAATGTACAATGAATGACATGGTGACTGGATGTCCCATGCTTAGGCATCAGTAACAAACCAAGAGTTTCTTGAAAGGAGAATAGCAATTTGTCAAAGAAAGCATGGGTTTGATTTACACTATCAGAACTCCACAGACTCCATCTATCCCTCCCCTCTGGCACTGCTTGGATACCATTTGAGGTCCTGGGCCACAGAAGTCAGTGAAAAGAGTAGGTTCTCCTGCTCTGGCTGCTGCTGAAAGGAGTCAGGTTTGTGGATTGCTCAGTAAGGGATCAGAGGTGGGGTCCCAAATATGGGTAAGTGTTTCCTCCAAAATGTCAAGGGTCCATCATGCACTGTGCCTCTTAGTTTTAACGAGTGAAAAGGACAGCAATCTCTTTCACTCTGGAGGACATATCCAGAAATCCCCTGTGCCATGACACCCCCAGAAGCATCACTGAAATAACACACCACTGCATTTCCCACTCTCTGGCACACCTGTACTTTACCAGGGAATTTAGAACACTTTGTACTCCCCCATTTCTGATATCAGCAGTGTGTATCATCAGCATGATATCATCTTCCTGCAGTGCAGGAGACATAGGATACCTGGGTTTGATTCCTGGGTGGAGACGATCCCCGGGAGGAGGAAAATGGCAAACCACTCCAGTATTTCTCTTGAAAAAGCCCATGGACAGAGGAGCCTGGTGGGCTACAGTCCAGTCACAAAGAGTCGGACACAGCTGAGCGACTACACATGAGCGTGTATCATTTTTATTATGATCACAAATTTTGTGGATCATAAATACAGACAGGGCATAATGGGGACAGTTTATCTCTGCCCTGTGATGTTTGAGGTTCTAGTGAAATACTTGAAGCCTGGAGGCAAGAACCATCTGAAGGCTCATTCACTCCCATATCAGAGAGTTGAGTTGAGTTGGCTGTTGAGTGGGGGGCCTTGGTTCCTCTCCACACAGGCCTCTCCGTGTGGTCTCTCTGCATGGACTACTCTGGGTTTTCTCACAGCATAGTGTCCGAACTCCAAGGGCAAGCATTCCCAAGAGAGAGATGCAGGCAGAAACTATGTCCTCTTTTTCTGATTTAGCTTTGGAAATCACACAGCATCACTTCCTCTGTAATCACAGACTCATCCATATTCTAGGGAAGGGAAACCCACAACACTGAGTAAAGGAGAGTCAATGTCACATTGTAAAAGCATGTAAAATAGGATAGATATTGGTGGAGCCATCTATGGAAAAATACATTCTGCCACAAATAGGAAGCATCAATTTTTCATCACCACTATCTATCAATTCTGGTTCTAGGGGACTTACCACAGACAGGGCTTGTTGTTTTCATTCATGCAGAAATGATGGTTGTTAATATTTTATTTTATACACACACACACACACACACATATATATAATGAATCCCAGGTGGCTCAGTAGTAAAGTATCCACCTGCCAGTGTAGGAGATGCAGGAGATGTGTGGGTTTGATCCCTGGGTTGGTAAGTTCCCCTGGAGGAGGAAATGGCAACTCATTCCAGGATTCTTGCCTGGAGATTCCCATGGACAGAGGAGCCTGGTGGGTGGTAGTCTGTGGGATCACAAAGAGTTGGACATGACTGAGTGACCAAGCACACACACATACACACACATTATGAGGCATTTTTGAAGGCGTGCAAGAGCATTTAAGACATTTTATTTCATTTAAGTGTTCTATATGGTCATAAGAGGATTGGCCATCTCAAGAATTTTAAATTAATCATCATAAGCCATTGAACACATCTTCACATATACTGCCATGCTTATTATAAATAATTATTGTTGAGCATCTTCCAGATTAAAACTTCTTGTTTTGGTCTGACTTCTATTGAGATTCAACCTATATTTTTTGGCAAAGACACTGCATTTTTATTTCCTGACTTTCCAGCTGAATGAACTATTTTCTCTTGAAAGTGGAATGTTGTTCCAAACTTTTTTCAGTTTTTGTAATGTCACCAACTTTAGCAGTCTATTTGAATCCAGAAGTTAAATAAATAATGTTAAATTACAAAAATGCAGATGTGGTCTCAACACGTAATAATACAGTCCAACTAAAGGAGAGTTGGGGGCGGGTGGGAATACTCTGTGGTGGGTGGTGAGCTGTTTTTCTTCGTGGGTAGTGAGTGGTTCAGATAATTGGGGCATTTTCCAATGTCTTCTCCCATGTCCCTCACCTTCAAGCACATTAGATGATTCAGTCTTTCTGGAACATCCATCACATTCCATCTTCTTGGAATGTCCCCTTCCCAACCCATTCTCTGAAAAACAAACTTCCATTCAACCTTAAAGACACAATCATGGTTTCTCTTTTGTGAAGCCTTCTATTTCCCCTCAAAGCCAAAATTTTAACTTCTTCTTTCGTAACTACAAAGCACTCTAACATATGCTACTGTTACTGCACTGCATGTTCCTGGGAAGGGAGGAAGAAGAGGGCTAGGGGGTAACATCTAAGCTTTGTATCCTGTACCGCGCAATCAAGAATGGTTTAGTGCATAAATGATCAATTCCCCAAACCTGTCATTCCAAGGAAGAAAGAAAGCTGTTAAAAATGCAGGTTCCTAGTGCCTCTGAGTGAGACTTTCAGAAGGGTGGATCTTTTGACAGTCTAGGGGTCTGTGGGACCATCCTTTGACGAACCCTATTCTAGGCTGGGCACCTCTCTGTACCTGTCCAGCTTGCTCTCTCTGAAGAGCTCATTTTAGCGCCCCTTTGTTCTTAGCCCTACTTTTCACATTTTCTAAGCCATTTATTTGGCCTTCGGATTCTTCTATAAGATTATTTCCATTTAGCTTTGAGATGTGGGTGTGCATACTGGAACCACTTGCCCTAGAATTTAGCTTAGCTGACATATAATTCTGTATGTGTTTGCTCAGTTAACCTACATTCCACAGGAATATGTGTTTGCATTCAGTGCACACGTTTGCAAACAATTAATGAAGTCATGAGGCATGTGAAATATTGTAGGGTTTATAAATGACTCAGTTAAACTTTTTATTCTACAGAGTTTTTTTTTTTTTTTTTTTTCCTTTCTTTTTGGCTGTACAGGATCTCAGTTCCCTGACCAGGAACTGAACCAGGGCCATGGCAGTGAAAGCACCGAATTCTAACCACTAGACCACCAAGGAATTCCCCCACTTTGTTTTAAGTGCTTTTCTGATTGTATGTTTATATTTTCAGAAATGTCATTAAAATTATACACCAGAGCTGACACAGAGAGGTCTTACGGGATTTCAGAAAATAGGAAAGTATGGTATAAAATATAATTAAATCTATGTTCCAGTAGATAATGTTTTAAGAATTCATTTTACAACCAAATTTACTTTGGAAATTATTTAATCTACTAAACCTATTCCAATATTACGTCTTTCAATAATTACCTCCCTAACCAAGTCAAGTCAAGAAAGAAACTGGAACCAAAAAAATGTCTTCATTTCTCTTTCTTAAGGAATGCCTAACATAGAACCCAGCCCCCAGTGTTTAGTTAACTAGATGGTGTGTTTTGTGCAGTGGTTTTTTAAAGTTACTCAGTAAAGGAAGAAAGTGAATTTTGCCTACTCTGCCCACATGATTGAAACGCAATCCTCAAGACACATCACAAAGAACCCACTCAAGAAGTGTTCTATTAAAATACAAATTCATTGTGGTAGGCTGAAAAAGAATGCTGTTATGAATCTTGATAAGCCCTAAAATAAGATAATGTAAAGTAAGTGATAATGCATACATAATCAGATATTTCACTTCAAGTGATGATAGTTTCTTCCCTTTATAAACTCTCTGAAAGTTTTTACATTAATACACTCAGAATAGCCCATTCAGTTCCATCAATTTCCTTCATGAATGCAAAACTCAAATTTCTTTTCTAAAAGATAGGCATTAAACAAATATATTTTATCATGTACCTCTTTTTCTCCTGACTTTTTAAAGAGAGTGATTTCATGCAATTTTAGGCAGCAAATGACACAGCCTCTAGTGAAGGTTATTTGGGCGATAATGGTATTAGAAGTTGGGAAAGGCAGCCTTTGCAAATGAAAAACAAGAAAAGGTCAGAACAGCACAAAGAAGTTTCTCCAAGGGAAGGCTCATTGTCCTCCATGACCGAAGATGTTGTGTCTATAAATTCATCTAAGTGAAATTACATCTGTGGCACCAAAAACCAACCCTGAAGCCAAATTGAGAAGGAGGGAACGAGCAAAGACTTAAATACATTTCTCTGAGAATGTACCGGGAAACCAAAGCGCTGCAACCGACAGCTTCAGCCCGCCAATCCACAGGAGGACTTCACAAATTCCATTCCCAAGAAAACATTACACTAGTTCTCCAAGAGAGCGGTGTGGAAGTCAGGCCACTTCCCTGACCACCAAATCAGGGGGCTCCAAAAAGGGAAAACTGGGAAGCCCTAAAGCGAGGCACTGTGGTTGAGAATTCTCTGCAGGGAATTCCTCAGCTGCTGCTGCTGCTAAGTCGCTTCAGTCGTGTCCAACTCTGTGCGACCCCATGGACTACAGCCTACCAGGCTCTTCCATCCATGGAATTCTCCAGGCAAGAGTACTGGAGTGGGTTGCCATTGCCTTCTCCGGAATTCCTCAGCAGTCCAGTGGTTAAGACTCTGCGCTCTCACTGCTGAGGGTCCCAGTTCAGTCCTTGGTCAGAGAACTAAGACCCCACAAGCAGCAAAAAAAAAAAAAAAAAAAAATTAAACTAAAAATAATAAAATGACTCAAGAAGCTCAGGAAAAAAAGAATTCTCTGCGGTTTGAATCCCAGCTGTTCCATTTGCCTTTGTAATCTAAGAAAAGATTTAAAAAAAAATTTTTTTTTTTTGGCTGTGCTGGGTCTTTGTTGCTGCTCAGGCTTTTCCCTAGTTGTGACAAATGGGTGTTACTCTTTAGTTGCAGTGAGCAGATTTCTCATTTCAGTGGCTTGTCTTGCTGTGGAGCACAGGCTCTAGGTGCATGGGCTCAGTAGTTGCTGCTCCTGGGCTCTGAGCACAGCCTCAGTAGTTGCGGCACATGGGTTTAGCTGCTCCATGGCACGTAGGACCAGGGATCGAACGCGTGTCTCCTGCATTGGCAGGCGGATCCTTCACTGCTGAGCTACCAGGGAAGCCCTAAGGAAGGTTTTCTGAAACCCCTCTGTCCCTTAGTTTCCTCATCTGTAAAATGAGGGTGATTATAATAATTGCTCATTTGAATTGAATGAGATTTGGATTAATGAAATGTTTGACATATAGTCAATAAGTGTTAACCATGCTGATGATAGTGATAATGGTGATAAGACACACATTGTTTGTGCCCCTCCTCCAAAGGAGAGAGATTTATGAGGGAGCTATTTGGTGCCAGGAAAACCTTGAACAACTTGAACAACCCAGAAAAGAAAATCTCTATGACTGATTTTTGAATTTTTTTTTCTGGAACACTGCTTTGAATTTTCACTTATACCTTATTTTAAAATTCTTATAATCTACACCGATCCACTAAATTGAGAAAGAATCTAGAGCAAATCTGAGTTAGGCTTCATAGAAATTTTAAAGACCAATTAAATGGACAATCAAGGTATAAAAAAATAGATAATAATGATTTTTAAGGGCCTTAAAGTTTAGCCTTTTAACAATTTTCCCAATTTTCCTTTCAAGGACATGTGCACTTTAGAAGCTGCTGGAGTATTGTAAACTCATTATTTAATCTGTGATACTCTTTGGAAAGAATGCAGTCCTTGGAAAAAAATACTTAAATTTTGATCACAGGTTATTTTCCCCAATGTGAGAGAGTACTTTGCTTCCAAAAATCCATCTATACTAGCTCAAAGTCTCCTAGAGGCAATAAACATTTCTTTTATCCCACATAAAATCACAACATACCTAATATAAAACTTTACACCCTCCGTGAAACTTTTAGTCTGACTTTTTCAGAAATGTGTAGCTGTAATTCTCCTGGTCAGACTATAGAGCTGTCATTCAGTAGAGACACTTCTTTCCCCCTCCTCCCAAAACTGAATAGTAAAGTTTTCAAACTGAGATAATAACAGAATTTAAAAATCTGCTTTAATTACATTTGGTTGTTGGTTGTTATTCCCGAAAATGTTTAGCATACCTCTTGTTTTGAGTATCAGCTGTTTTGTTGCTAAATCATGTCCGACTCTTGCAACTCCATGGACTGTAGCCTACCAGGTTCCTCTGTCCATGGGATTTCCCAGGGAGGATTACTGGGGTGGGTTGCCATTTCCTTCTCCAGGGGCTTTTTCCAACCCAGGGATCGAAACTGCATCTCCTGCATTGGCAGGTGGATACTTTATTGCCGAGCCACTAGGGAAGTCCTGTGTTGAGGGGCTTGCAAAAAGACCTCTGATGAGTTTTTCGTTTCACACCTCATGGCTTCTACCTCCAGATCTAGAAATTTCTGCCCTCTACAAAGAGCACAGTCATTTGACACTATTCTCACTTTATAAACTAGTTGACCATGATACAGAAAATGAATTTTTAATAGAAGGAAAGGAAACATCTGTCACATTATAGGAAATAAGCAACAGGAAAATCAGAAGCCCTTTATAAACATTTTCCTAATGCAAAATACATGTCTCCAAGTAAAGACTAACCACACTTGTCCTCCTTGCTGGCTGGAATGGTGGTTTCATCAGGCTTCCTGGCCATCTCCCCAGTGGGCAGGATCTCTTCTGGAGAAAATACTCAACAGTGTTTGCAGTACTGCCTTCTGCTGGGTCCTTTCTTGCTGTATCTCCAAGAAGAGAATCATAGAGATATAGAGCTAGAATTTATTTTGGAGACTTAGCAGATTAGGGAAAATGAAATTTAGAAAAAAAGTAATTTACTTCAAGCCCAAACATGTAACAACTAATAAGACTGGAACCCTATCTAATGGTCTCCATTGCTTCTAAGCCCAACTGCTGCTTTGAAGAGCTCAGGATTCATAATTTCACAGAATTTTTTTAGCTATATATTATTGTTATTAGTAGAAGTGAAACTATATATGCAGAGGGTAAATATGCATTGAGACAATATTTGTATAACATGAGAATTTGTTACATATAATAGAAAAATATTTTACATTTAAATAAAACTTTAAATTTTAATCTAAGAAATTTAAAAATATTTTTAAAATTAATTAAAAATTTTTTAAATTTAAAAATTTAGTTTTAAAAATTTTAAATAAAAATATTTAAAATTTAAATGAAATAAAATTTCACAATAAACTGTGGAAAATTCTGAAAGAGATGGGAGTACCAGACCACCTGACCTGCCTCTTGAGAAACCTATATGCAGGTCAGGAAGCAACAGTTAGACCTGGACATGGAACAACAGACTGGTTCCAAATAGGAAAAGGAGTACGTCAGGGCTGTATATTGTCACCCTGCTTATTTAACTTCTACGCAGAGTACATCATGAGAAACACTGGGCTAGAAGAAGCACAAGCTGGAATCAAGATTGCCAGGAGAAATATCAATCACCTCAGATATGCAGATGACACCACCCTTATGGCAGAAAGTGAAGAGGAACTCAAAAGCCTTTTGATGAAAGTGAAAGTGGAGAGTGAAAAAGTTGGCTTACCCATCACTTCATGGCAAATAGATGGGGAAACAGTGGAAACAATGTCAGACTTTATTTTTTGGGGCTCCAAAATCACTACAGATGGTGACTGCAGCCATGAAATTAAAAGACACTTACTCCTTGGAAGGAAAGTTATGACCAACCTAGATAGCATATTGAAAAGCAGAGACATTACTTTGCCAACAAAGGTTCGTCTAGTCAAGGCTATGGTTTTCCCAGTGGTCATGTATGGATGTGAGAATTAGACTATAAAGAAAGATGAGCGCAGAAGAATTGATGCTTTTGAACTGTGGTGTTGGAGAAGACTCTTGAGAGTCCCTTGGACTGCAAGGAGATCCAACCGGTCCATCCTAAAGGAGATCAGCCCTGGGATTTCTTTGGAAGGAATGATGCTAAAGCTGAAACTCCAGTACTTTGGCCACCTGATGCGAAGAGTTGACTCATTGGAAAAGACTCTGATGCTGGGAGGGATTGGGGGCAGGAGGAAAGGGGGACGACAGAGGATGAGATGGCTGGATGGCATCACTGACTCGATGGACGTGAGTCTGAGTGAACTCCAAGAGTTAGTGATGGACAGGGAAGCCTGGCGTGCTGCTATTCATGGGGTCGCAAAGAGTCGGACGTGACTGAGCGACTGAACTGAACTGAACTGAATACTTTAAAATATTTAACTGCTGTAAAAAAATATCTTCCTCTTCTTGAATAAAGATGTATCCACATGTGTTACTATTAATTTTACCAACATTTTTGAAATTTCCATGTTAACTAGCTGCAGTCCTAGGTTTAAAGATACAGAAGAGAAAATAATAACCCTTGTCCCAGCTTGCCAACAAATTGGAGAGGCTGACATGAAACAGACAAGTATGATACTGTGGATTCCACATGGCAGATTTGGGAACAAGAGCTTCTGTATGACTGCATCCCAGGCTTGAGTGAGAATGAGGACCGGGCAGGGACCAGATCATGGAGAGCTTTGTACATCATGCTAAAATGTTTGCTAAAATGTTTGTATTTTACCCAAAAATGGCCAGAAGACATTGAGAAAGTAGATGCTCTAAAATCATGTGACTCAAATTATACTATAAAGCTAGTGGATTTTTTCTCTGCTCCTTAATACTGAACACCTTGATACAACATCTGAGAGTGGAATGTGATGAGTCACCAGACTCTATTTCCAGTTGTAGAACTGACGGAAATCTCAGTTTCCTCATCTGTAAGGTGGGGGTCATTATAGGATTGTTGTAAAAAGGATCGGAGGTAAGGCCATTAAACATTTATTACCATGTCTGGCATAGTAAGGGCTTCCCTTGTGGCTGATAAAGAATCCGCCTGCAATGCGGGAGACCTGGGTTTGATTCCTGGGTTGGGAAGATGCCCTGGAGAAGGGAAAGGCCACCCACTCCAGTATTCTGGCCTGGAGAATTCCATGGACTATATACAGTTGGACATGACTGAGGGACTTCCACTTCACTGGCATAGTAAACATTCAATAGCTGTAAACTGGCATCGTCTTCACCATGATCATCATCATAAAAGACTGAAATGGAAAAAATGGATTAGAATGCTAAGGGTTAATTGTAACATCTAGGGTTAAGAGCAGTCTTCTAACTCTGCTGAATATATTGCTTCAAGTAATAAAGTCCCTTCACGGAGAACTACTTTGTCAGAGGCATGGCTAGAAAGGGACAACGGTTAGCAAAATGTGTTGATTATGTAATTGAGATGAACTTTCCCTTTGATTTTGCTGTTCAAGAACATGTAAGAAAAGAAAACGAGTTTCATCGGCTGAGATCAGTATCAGAGGAGAGCTGTGTGCTTGCTTTGTTAGTTAAAAGTAGAAAAGGAAAATGTCAAAGTCCGCTGGAGACTGGGGATAAAAATCAACTTTTGTGTTACCTCCCTTTGTTCATCAGCAGGCCCATATTATGCTTTCAACCCACTAGTAGATTGTAATTAATTGTTTATAAAGTATCTTTGCAGTATAATGGCTGAAAGTTATTTTTGGCTGTATCTTTATTATTGGAATACTTCCTGTAATTGCGCCAAATTCAAAATTTTAAATATAGTTTAGCAATTCCAATTTGGTTAAATTGAAAATTGAGTAGGTCAAATTAGATTTACCATAAGCATAATGCCATCTATCTATTAAAAACGGCCTATATTTCAATATTCTATAGAATAATAGGTTTACTTTCTGTGTTCTGTTTTGTTAGTGCTCCTATATTCCTCCCTGTAAGAGAGAAAATCAGAAGAACTTGGAAAGTGTCATGAATTGGCAACAGTACTGGAAAGATGAGATTGGTTCCCAGCCATTTACTTGCTATTTTAATCAATTTCAAAGGTAAGCAAATATTTACATGTGCATATTAAAGTTGTTTGTAGCCTCGGTAGCTAATTATATTAATAAATCATAGATTGTGCTCACTTGACAAAATATACAACGTGGAGAGAGATAGTCTCGACTCTTCCTAGCATGTAGTTAGGGTAGCCCTTTCTTACTCTATAGGATGGGGGGCATGTGAAGAACCTGCTAGCCAAAAAAGGTGAGAACCTGTATCATGCATCATAGAGTTTACCCTCTGGATACACTAAGAAAATGCCTTTAGGTAGGAGGACTGTTTACTAGGAGTGTTCTCCCAAATCATTTGTAATTAATGATCACAAACTGAACAACGTTCAGATTTATCATCATTTTGGGCTGCATCAAATCTTATCTTTCTTTTTCCTTTCTATTCTGACCAGATATCTTCAAATGTTTCCATCATTAAAACTTTACTTGACCTAGAGAGAACTCAAGTTATAGCATACAGCAACAGTGCCTTGAACTAGACTATTCCAGTATCCACCCAGATTAATCATAGTAATCTGTTCATCAAATGTTGAGTATTCTCAGCTCTTTGCTGTCCCTCTCCATTTGGGTGTTCCACACTTAGGTCAGACTTTCTCTTCCTCCCATAATCCCTCTCTTAGTGAATGGCACTATAGCCTACTCATTTACTGAGTCTAGAAACTTTGAGTAATTCTTAACTCACTTTTCTCCTTTATGCTCTATAACCTATATTTATCATCCTGTTGATTTTATCCTGTATTAACTCTTCTGTGTCTTCCCTCTGCCACTGTTTTAGTTTAGATTCATGTTATTTCTCATGAATCTGAGAGCACAATAGTCTTCTAACTATTAACACAACAATAGTCTTCTAACTATTAACGCAACAATAGTCTTCTAACTAGCCCTTCTACTTCCACCCTTTGCCCCACTCCAGGACATTCTCCACACTGCTGCCAAGACTGTCTTTCTTAAACTTGGAAGCAAGAACAGGCAGGTAGGATCTACGTCTGAGGCAGGGATATGGCAGAGTCTCCTAATTCATGTAGAGGAAGGAGGTACAGAAAAGGGGCAATTTGTAGAACATCCAAAAGTGCCAGCTACAAGATATACCTCTGTGTGCTGTCTAGAGCTCTTTCTCAATCCTCACTGTCGTAACTATACCAGAAGAACTTTAAAAAAAAAATGCATCACAGATGAATTAACTTAGAATCTTTGATGGTTGAACCTAGGTATTAGCATTTAAAAAATCAATTCTAAGAATTCTAGTATATGGTCAGGATTGAGAGCCACTGCTCTATCCTCTCACCCATAACCCTCTACTGGAATTGTTTGTATGCCCATCTTCCCAACTAGATTGCCTACTGGTTAATGGTATGGACCATATCTTCTTTGGGTTTGTATCCCTAGTCCTTAGCACAGTACTTAGCTCAGAGGTTTACTTAGTACTTAGTACTTAGCTCAGTACTTACTTAGAGATTGGGGTTGGGGGGGGAGTAAGGAGAGTACTGAGTGAAAAACATAGCGTTTCTGAGTGGCTACCTGTGCCAATCACTGTGAATAACATTTTGGTTAGATCACTAAATTTCTTATAATAGTTCTAAATACTGGCCCCGCTTGACAGGTGGGAAAACTGAGTCTTAAAGATTCCAGCGGAAGTCTTGAAGTGAAAAAAACAGAATGCAGCTTGAAACCAGCTCATCTGATTCCCTGAGCTCCTTCTGTTAGCCCTCTTCTTATCCCAGTTTGAGAGTAGTGGCAGTGGCAGTAGCCCATGGAGGGGTACATCAGAAGAGACATTTAGAATCACAGTCAGCAGAACTTAGCAGCCATGTGAGTGATGCGGAAAAGGGAGGTATCACATTTGACTGAGTGTGAGAAAAGGATAGTCTAGCTCTGACTGTGCTGAATCTGAGAGTCTCAAAATATCCAAAAGAAAGAGGTAGAATTACAGACTTTCAGTTCAAGAGTAAGAAGTCCGGGTCAATGTTATACGGATCTGGGAATCGTTGGCACCCAAGCCATGGTTGAAGCAAAGAGAAAGAATGCACACTGGGAAAGAATGCGTACTGGAGTGAGGAGAGAAATGTTGACAGAATCTTGGGATCCTCTGTGTTATTGGTATGAGGGGGAGGAGATGGAGAGAGAGTGGCCAGATGTTGAGAGGAAAGTGAAAAGATTTGGAAGGGCGAGTGTTTTAAGGGGAAAAGAATAATCAAGATGCACTGCTTAGAAGTCAACTGTGGCAGCTCCGAGTGTGTAAGTGATCTTTGTGAACACAGTTTAGGTACTGCCTCAAAGCAAAGGGGTTGAAATCACTTTGTCTTGGGCTGAGATGAGCCTGTGAAGGTTTTACCAAGTGCAGGCTACTTTTTCAAGAAGTTTGCCGTGACTGGAAAAAGAATTGGAGGGAGGAGATGAGTAATTGAGAGGGAAATAGGAATGGATACAGAGAAATGAGACGGAGTATGGACTAAAACTGCCAAGGGAGAAGGAAATATTGACTACACATAGTAAATAAGGAAAAAAGGGAACACTCACTGAGGAAAACAGGGGAGAAATGAAATACAAAGGTGACGTGGGGATATGGTTTTCAGTGAGACGGGGAGCCCAGCCACAGGAAACAGGCACTAGCAGTCAAGACAGTTTGATACTGAACCCACCACGGTCTGCACCAGGTGACCCTTTAGGCTCCCACCCCCTGGACCCGGAGCTGGTTTCCGAATGTGCATGACCTTGAGCTTGCAGGAGGAAGCAGGCAGGCCCCTCCCACGGGCTGTGCTACCCAGCTGCTGGTCATCTTGGTAACTTGCCCTCATTCCCCACTCAGGTACCAAGTTTTCTAAAGGCTGCCTCCTCCAAATAGGGCTGCCTTCTGCTAGGGCACGAACTCCGAATATCCTCGGTACCAGATCAAACAGGACCATTCCCTGGCATGCTGAGAATTATCTGTAAAGAACTCACCCTGCATTATGCTGGGTTGGCCAAAAAGTTTTTGGGGTTTTTCTGTAACATCTAATGGAAAAACCTGAATGAACTTTTTGGCCAACACAGTATATTGATTATAGTATATCAACTTTAGTAGTGGTACATTTAAGTTCATCATTCCTTCTTTAGAACAGGTACCCATTCCCCATCCATCATCTCACTGTCCCATTTTCAAACTTTTGGGGTATAGACAGAAGTAGGGATGGTCTCTCACAACTCAGAAGCACGCCATACATGATTTTAAGTGACTTCGAGAAAACAGAAGTTTGAAGTTTGGCTCTTTTATCATGACATTTGCAAGAGGAAACAAGAGTGCTGGTTGGAGGTGTGAAAAATGGCAGCTCCTTGGTGCCATCTACTCTTAGTACACTTTTTACTACTGCAAAATATGCAATAAAAATAGACTCACTGTAAAGACTCCCAGATGCTCTTGATAAGGTGAACTTTATATTTAAAGTAACCTTTAGATTTCACTCAAATGCAGGATTGGAGAGAAAAGTTACCAAGAAGTTTCCGTTTTCAAGAAAAGCATGTTATTTTAAAAATCTAAGACAAAGATGATTGGAGTCTTAGGTTTCCATTGTTGAAGGCTTATTTAGGTGAGTTACAGTCGGGAATGGAATCTGCAGTGGCCAGAGCAGCCATCAGTAGCCATGCCTGCCCTGGAAGGATGGTCCCCATGCAATCACCCCTTCCTTCTCTGCCACCCAAGAACCACAACATGGTGTGGTGACTTCCTGCCCAGGGCTTGTGGAACCAGGCCCTGGCTGCCTCTCTTCAGGATCTTCCCATACAGCCTTCTGGCTCTATGACTCCTTCAACCTTGAAGCATCGAATCTCCATAATCTCCATAAAATTTTACGCTCTTTGGTATAGGCAAGGTCACACTTACTTTCCCTATATATTTTTGTCTCTTTCTATGGGGTCGCACAGAGTCGGACACGACTGAAGTGACTTAGCAGTAGCAGCAGCAACCTTTCCTTGGCTTATCTTTTCTCAGCAAAACCCCAGAAATGCCCACTTCTCTCTCTCTCTCTCTCTCTCTCTCAAAGTGTCTCAGTAATGTCCAGCTCTTTGCCACCCCATGGACTGTAGCCCACACGGCTCCATGCCCCCTTACCACAGTTTTTTTCTTTTTTTGGCTGTGCTGGGTCTTTGTTGCTGCGTGGACTTTTCTCTAGTTGCGGCAAGTGAGGGCTACTCTTTAGTTGCAGTGCGCAGGCTTCTCATTGCAGCGGCTTCTCCTGTTGCAGAGCATGGGCTCTAAGAGCTCGGGCTTCAGTAGGTGTGGCGCCTGGGCTCTGGAGCACAGGCTCAGCAGTGTGGCACACAGGCTTAGTTGCTCCAAGGTGTTTGGGATCTTCCCGGACCAGGAATGGAATCCGTGTCTCCTGCATTGGCAGGTGGATTCTTTACCACTGAGCCACCAGGGAAGCCCACCAAGTTTGTTTTGAAATCTCCATTCAGTTGCTCGAAAACATCTCTGAGTCTTAGTCTTTCCATACAGTTTTCCTCCCTCATCTTTGCCTTCCGCAGCTTCCCCTTGACGAGGACGTGTCCCTGGAAAATGGCTACTCATTCCTTAATTCCCTTTGGATCTAAAGACAAGGAAGAGTGATCTGTCCTTAGTTTTTGAACTTTTCCTCTTAAGGAAAGCATTGTATTTTTCTATACAGGTTTACTTTTTAATACTTAATTTCTTTGTCCTAAGTGGATATTAGTTCACAGAGGGCACAGAGCAGGCTTACACATGCATGTGTGTGTACCCCCACACCCACATGCACACACACACACACACAGTTGTCAAATGAACAGATCCAGCCACTTCACCTGTGAAGCCTTGAATTCATTCCCTCAGTTGAGGCCCTCACTGTTTCTCATCTAGATTGTTGAAGTGCCTCGCAACTGGTCTTTCAGGCCTGGCCTTTCTTTCATCAATCATCTACACTAGGCTAAGTTTTGTTGTACTTCACTTAAGTCTTCTTTGATTTTATCACAGTCCTTGATTAAATTTTTCTGCCTTCTTATTGTTCATTGGATGAAGGCTATGCCCTTCTGATTCCAGGTTCAACTTCTGCTGTTTACTCCCCTGTCTATAAGCTGGAAAAAGAAAAACAGACATGATCCATGCCTTCATGGAGCTTATACCCTATCATCACATTAGATAGATAATTACAAAGTGGAGTAAACACCATGAAGGAAAAGCTGGGGGTGCTGCTATGAGACATTATAACAAGGTGGGGAATTTCAAAGGCCTGTATGCATAAATCGTAATTAGGTGGAGACCAGAAGATGGTCAAGAGTTAGGTAGGCAAAAAACAAGGGGAACGGTATTTCAGAATGAGACACCACTATATGCAGAGGTTCTGAGGCAAGAAAGTTTGGTGAGTTTTAGGACCCAAAAGGCCCCCACGACAGAGAAGCTGTTAGGGAGAAGGAAAGTGGTGAGTGTTGATTCTGGAGAGAATAGGCAGGGTTTACAATTCTCTTAAACTCGGTGAGTAGCCAGTGATGGGGAGTGGTGACTTGACCTGATTTAAAGGTTTACACATTCATTCCACCTAGGCCAGTCCTCAGAGTATGCCCTGTTTCACACACACATTCATGCCTTTGCTGTCTCTCTCCCCTTCCTTCATCTTTTCCCTTTTGTAGGAATTAGCATGCTACAGTGGTAGGAAGGCTGAAACTAGCCACTTTCTAACATGTGGTGTGTTACTCTGACCTATGTGTGCCCCATTCCCTTTGTAGAAGGGAGAAATGATAAGGTTATTGTGAGGTTATCAGTGAGATGGTACATGCCTAACCCTGAGTAATTCCTATGAAAGTGTTTGCCATTATTATTTTTGTTACTATTAAGACTTGCCTCAAAGGCCACTGTGTAAACTTCTCTCACCTTTTCAGGTATAATCAGGCCCTCCCTCTTCTGAGTTCCTACAGGGGTGTGATTGCTTTTATCACACTGTTAGAGAGTTGGCTGAATATGTATCTTTCTCCTTGGATAGGTTATGACTTCCTTAATGCAGCAACCATGTGGCCTTAGGTGTCTGGTTTACATTTCTTCTCTACCGCTTAATAACTATGTGACCTAGGGTAAATTGTGGAACTTCTTGCTCTTGATTTTCTTATCTGTAAGATGAGACAAAGATAGACATGTTCTATCTTCAGGATTTTACTTTTTATTTGTTTATTTTGGTAATGATCATATCTGCACAAGAATGAGTACTTAGTATACGTATATGCTTTTCTTTCCTTGCCCAGTAAATTTCTAACATTAATGGTGGAAACAACTAATCAGAGCATAGCCTAATTATTCACTGATTAGATGCTGAGTGAGATCTTGAATGAATACATAACAGAAATTTGATTAATGAGCAAAGTGATGGAACATACAAAAATAACTCAAAGGAGAGAATTCTATTGTGAAATAAGATAAATATGTTGTACTTCTCATCCTGAACAGATGTATCCTAATTTTTAAGTTCACCCAGAGTATGTTTGTCCTATGATATATATTTTCCAAATTAAATTTGTCCTTAACATTTTAGACAAAGATGAACATAATGGTCTGAGCTAAAGTTGAATAGAAAGCTCTTTAGAGTACAGTATGAAAGTCATAGAAAAGGAATGCTCACTTACTTAGGGCTTAGTTTTCTTACCTACAAAATTTCATAGATTAAATGATCTCTAAGAGTCCTCTAAGTTCTCAAGTTTTATGATTTTGTAATTCCCTGATTCTGAAGGTGTGTACAATTGCAATAGCTTAAAATGATGGATCAAATCCTAATGGTGAAAGAGAAAGAAAATTATCAAAGAACCAAATGGTTAACAGTCTGGAGCCATTAAGTGGAGGAGCAAAGAGTCCTACCTCAATAGTAATTGAGTTTCATAATTATGACACTGAGTCATCAAAAAAGTTAAATTTGGTTCAATATACTCTATTTAATAGGTAAGGAAATGTGTAATGCATTTTTAGAAAGATGTTACCAATTATATTTTAATATTTGTATTGGTTTTTATTCAACTTAAAAGGTTAAACCTCAATTATTTGGAAGAATCACTTATGTGAATACCTACCTCCTTCCCTTGAAATAAACAATATTGTTTTAGGGAGTCCAAAATCTTCCTGCCACAAAATAGCTAATCACTCTTCTATCATGGTATTACCCTTGCCAGCATCCTGGATTTCATCCATTGAATTACCACCATTTTAGTCTTTTACTGTTTAAAAAAATTTTTTTCTTTATTGGCGGATAATTGGTTTACAATATTGTATTGGTTTCTATCATAGATGACAAACACGTGAAAAGATGCTCAACATTGCTCATTACTAGAGAAATGCAAATCAAAATTACAATGAGGTATTGTAATGCGTGAGTGACCTCACTCCGGTCAGAATGGCCATCATTTAAAAATCTATAAGCAATAAATATTGGAGAGTTTGTGGAGAAACAGAAACCCTCTTGCACTGTTGATGGGAATGTAAATTGATACAGCCACTATGGAGAACAGTATGGAGATTCCTTAAAAAACTAGGAATTAGAACTACCCCTGTGGCTCAGTGGTAAAGAATCTGCATGCCAATGTAGGAGACTTGCAGGAGATAAGGGTTGTATCCCTGGGTCAGGAAGATCCCCTGGAGGAGGAAATGCCAACCCACTCCAATATTCTTGCCTGGAAAATTCCATGGACTGAGGAATTCAGTGGGCTACAGTCCATGGGATCGAAAAGAGTTGGACACGACTGAGCACCTGAGCACACATACCCTATTACTCTTTTATTCAAGTATTTATTAATGACTAGCTTTACACCAGGTGATGGTAATCAAAGATAATAAGACAGTTTATGTCTTCAGGGAACTCACTGAGTACTATGAAAGACCAACATGTAAACAAACAATTGAAATGTAATATATTCAGTGCTAAGTGCCATCATTACACACACACACTAGTATAGTGCTTGGACCCACTCGAATGGAGAAAAGGAGTAGAGAGAGAAAAGCCTTCATAGAGGAAAGTCTGAAGTGTATTTTCTTAAAAAATGAGTATTTTCTGAATTGTATTTTCTTAAAAAATGAGTATTTTCTGAATTGTATTTTCTTAAAAAATGAGTAGGAATTTTCCAGATAAATGAAGGCTAAGGAAATCGGTCCTGAATATTCCTAAAGGAAATCAGTCCTGAATATTCACTGGAAGGACTGATGCTGAAGCTGAAACTCTAATACTTTGGCCACCTGATGTGAAGAACTGACTCATTTGAAAAGACCCTGATGCTGGGAAAGATTGAAGGTGGGAGAAGGGGATGACAGAGGATAAGATGATTGGATGGCATCATCAACTCGATGGATATGAGTTTGAGTAAGCTCTGGAAGTTGGTGCTGGACAGAGAGGCCTGGCATGCTGCAGTGCCTGGGGTCACAAAGAGTTGGACAAGACTGAGTGACTGAACTGAACTGAAGGAAAGAGATTTCGGGTAAAATAATGAATGTTCAGAGGCATGAAGATTTGAAATGTCATAGACAACTGAATGAAATGTAAGGCTCTACATATTCTTGGAAAGTACATTTAGGGGGAAAGTGATAGATGAACTTGAAGAGGGTAAATCAGATAATGCTTTGCTTTTATGGTATGCTGAGGTCTTAGACTTTACTCTGTATGCAGTGGAGGAGCAACATTCACGTTTGTGATTTAGGGAGACCAGTCTTGTGACTGCGTGGAAGATAGATAGGATATAAGGTTAAACAATTTGGAAATTATTGAGTCAGTCTAAACAAGGGATGAAAAGAGCTTGAGCAAAGGCAGAATTAGTGGAGAAGCGAAGGAGATATTGGGTATAAGACTGTATGGAAGTTGAGCTCACAGACTTAGAGATACACCTGTGCATGACTGGGAGTCAGATTCAGAGCAGGATGCATGGCACGACTCTGGTTTGCTGTCCTGGGTATTGGAGGCAACATCAATTAGGGGTCTCTGGGAAGACTTTTGCTTTCCTAATATAAGCACCATCCCCTCCTGTTTCTACTACTTTTGTCCTGGCAGAGAAGTGGATAGAAGTGGCTTGATGGCAGAAGTGCAGAAGCCATATTGCAACTTTGAGGTGATATGCATCAAGGTGGGCATGCATACGTTATGAAGGGTAGAGCAAAAAGATAGAAAAAGCCAGCTTTCCCACACCATCGTTGAGTAGCTGCCCCTGCCCTGGCCCACCTACCTCTGGATTTCTTATTATGTGAGATTAATAATACATGCTTATACATATGTCTCTGAATGCATTTATAACCAATATGGTGAAACATGATTGGTCAGTTATAGTTGATTTGGGCTATGTCTTTGCATCTGTTTTTGACTTATGAAGCTCTAAAACCAGATTTCTTTTTTTGGCAATGCCACTTGTCTTGCAGGATCTTAGTTCCCCAATCAAAGATTGAATTTTGGCCCCCACAGTGAAAGAACCAAGTCCTAACCATTGAACTGGCAGAGAATCTACCAGATTTCGTTTTAATATATTTATGGTTGAATTTAATTGTTCCAATGGCTTCTAAGCTTTCCTTTCATTTTTTTATAAGACAAATTAGTAAAGAAATAGACTTATTTTTACTGGTAGACCCATTAGGTTACGTTAGGGTACAAATGGGGAGAAATGTGCATATAAATGTGGAAAAGGATATTTTGAATAAATTCTATAGGGAAATTTTATTGACTTTTGGATGAATTACTAAATACTAGACTTATTTGGCAATGGCACCCCACTCCAATACTCTTGCCTGGAAAATCCCGTGGATGGAGGAGCCTGGTAGGCTGCAGTCCATGGGGTCGCTGAGAGTCGGACATGACTGAGTGACGTCACTTTCACTTTTCACTTTCACGCATTGGAGAAGGAAATGGCAACCCACTCCAGTGTTCTTGCCTGGAGAATCCCAGGGATGGGGGAGCCTAGTGGGCTGCTGTCTATGGGGTCGCACAGAGTCACAGACGACTGAAGCGACTTAGCAGCAGTAGCAGCAGCAGACTTATTTAACAAAAATTTAATTTTTAATAGAGCTTTTTACTTTTGTTTTCTGTTTACTCTGAAAAATATTTCTTATAATCTTTCATTAAATAAGAGACTGATTTGAAAGTTTTCTTTTTAAGGAATATGGCTTTCTTTTTAGACATTAAGTCCAATGATACATCTTGAGTCTTAAAAACTAAAGCAATGAATCTGTATTCTTTTCTGTGTACATTTGTGTCTGGTTCCATATTAAGAGAGATTACATCAGAATTGAAAGCTCTGTTTGGTCTCAAAACCTGTACTTTTTAAAAGAGAAGCAATGATTTCTGTGGCTTCTCCAGCATGCTATAGAATATGTATGGAATTCATTTCAGTGTTCTTCCAAAATCTGACACCCAAATGGCCGTACATTACTTAGGATATAAATTTGAGAGTCTGTTTTCTGATGGTTATTCAAAGTGTTCTTAATGCTTGCAAATTCATCTCCTAACAGTTTTTATCATCATGGCAGTAAAGTCAAGAATTTGATGTTATTAAATCACTTTTCATTTAAGACAGTTTATGCAGCTATTAAACAAAGCCCTGAGGGTATTTGGGAGGAAAACTACAGGAACCAAAGGACAAGTAGGTCACAGAGTGCAGTGCCGTCAGAGGGTGGAATGCAGGGCAGGGCTGTGCGTCAGGAGACTTGAGTTCTATCCATAGCTCTCTTCGTGACTCGGCGGATGACCTTGGGCTACTTACTGAAGAGCTCTTGCCTCAGTTTCATCCTGGACAAAATGGGGGCAGAATAAGCCTCTTACTAACAGAAGCAGAAGATCTTAAGAAGAGGTGGCAAGAATACACAGAAGAACTTAACAAAAAAGATCTTTATGAGCCAGATAACTATGATGGTATGATCACTCACCTAGAGCAAGACATCCTGGAATGTGAAGTCAAGTGGGCCTTAGGAAGTATCACTTAGAACAAAGCTAGTGGAGGTGATGGAATTCCAGTTGAGCTATTTCAAATCCTAAATGATGATGCTGTGAAAGTGCTGCACTCTATATGCCAGCAAATCTGGAAGACTCAGCAGTGGGCACAAGACTGGAAAAGGTCAGTTTTCATTCCAATCCCAAAGAAAGGCAATGGCAAAGAATGCTCAAACTTCTGCACAATTGCACTCATCTCACACGCTAGTAAAGTAATGCTCAAAATTCTCCAAGCCAGGCTTCAACAGTATGTGAACCATGAACTTCCAGATGTTCAAGGTGTATTTAGAAAAGGCAGAGGAACCAGAGATCAAACTGCCAACATCCACTGGATCTTCAAAAAAGCAAGAGAGTTCCAGAAAAACATCTACTTCTGCTTTATTGACTATGCCAAAGCCTTTGAATGTGTGGATCACAACAAATGGTGGAAAATTCTTCAAGAGATGGGAATACCAGATCACCTGACCTGCCTCCTGAGAAATCTGTATGCAGGTCAAGAAGCAACAGTTAGAACTGGACATGGAGAAACAGATTGGTTCCAATTGGGAAAGGAGTATGTGAAGGCTGTATATTGTCACCCTGCTTATTTAATTTATATGCCAAAATGCTGGGCTGGATGAAGCACAAGCTGGAATCAAGATTATCAGGAGAAATATCAATAACCTCAGATATGCAGATGACACCACCCTTATAGCAGAAAGCGAAGAGGAACTGAAGAGCCTCTTGATGAAAGTGAAAGAGGAGAGTGAAAAAGTTGGCTTAAAACTCAACATTCAGAAAACAAAGATCATGGCATCCAGTCCCATTACTTCATGACAAATAGATGGGGAAACAGCGGAAACAGTGAGAGACCTTATTTGGGGGCTCCAAAATCAGTTCAGATGGTGCCTGCACCCATGAAATTAAAAGGCGCTTTCTCCTTGGAAGAACAGCTATGACCAACCTAGACAGCATATTAAAAGCAGAGACATTACTTTGCCAACAAAGGTCCATCTAGTCAAGGCTATGGTTTTTCCAGTGGTCATGTATGGACGTGAGAGTTGGACTGTGAAGAAAGCTGAGCGCCAAAGAATTGATGCTTTTGAACTGTGGTGTTGGAGAAGACTCTTGAGTCTCTTGGACTGCAAGGAGATCCAACCAGTCCATTCTAAAGGAAATCAGTCCTGAATTAGAAGGACTGATGCTGAAGCTGAAACTCCAATACTTTGGCCACCTGATGCAAAGAGCTGACTCATTTGAAAAGACCCTGATGCTGGGAAAGATTGAAGGCGGGGAGAAGGGGACGACAGAGGATGAGATGGTTGGATGGCCTCACCGACTCAATGGACATGAGTTTGAGTAAGCTCTGGGAATTGGTGATGGACAAGAAAGCCTGGCATGCTGCAGTCCATGGGCTCACAAAGAGTTGAACATGACTGAGCAACTGAACTGATGTTCAGTTCAGTTCAGTTCATTTCAGTCACTCAGTCATGTCCGACTCTTTGCGAGCCCATGAATCGCAGCACGCCAGGCCTCCCTGTCCATCACCAACTCCCAGAGTTCACTCAGACTCAAGTCCATCGAGTCACTGATGCCATCCAGGTATCTCATCCTCTGTCGTCCCCTTCTCCTCCTGCCCCCAATCCCTCCCAGCATCAGAGTCTTTTCCAATGAGTCAATTCTTCAGTTCCTCTTCACTTTCTGCCATAAGGGTGGTGTCATCTGCATATCTGAGGTTATTCATATTTCTCCCGGCAATCTTGATTCCAGCTTGTGTTTCTTCCAGTCCAGCATTCCTCTGGAATATAATTCCAGCATTATATTCTGCATATAAGTTAAATAAGCAGGGTGACAATATACAGCCTTGACGTACTCCTTTTCCTATTTGGAACCAGTCTGTTGTTCCATGTCCAGTTCTAACTGTTGCTTCCTGACCTGCATACAAATTTCTCAAGAGGCAGATCAGGTGGTCTGGTATTCCCATCTCTTTCAGAATTTTCCACAGTTTATTGTGATCCACACAGTCAAAGGCTTTGGCATAGTCAATAAAGCAGAAGTAGATGTTTTCCTGGAACTCTCTTGCTTTTTCCATGATCCAGCAGATGTTGGCAATTTGATTTCTGGTTCCTTTGCCTTTTCTAAAACCAGCTTGAACATCAGGAAGTTCACAGTTCACATATTGCTGAAGCCTGGCTTGGAGAATTTTGAGCATTACTTTACTAGCGTGTGAGATGAGTGCAATTGTGCGGTAGTTTGAGCATTGTTTAGCATTGCCTTTCTTTGGGATTGGAATGAAAACTGACCTTTTCCAGTCCTGTGGCCACTGCTGAGTTCTCCAAATTTGCTGGCCTATTGAGTGCAGCACTTTCACAGCGTCATCTTTCAGGATTTGAAATAGCTCAATTGGAATTCCATCACCTCCACTAGCTTTGTTCGTAGTGATGCTTTCTAAGGCCCACTTGACTTCACATTCCAGGATGTCTGGCTCTAGGTCAGTAATCACACCATCGTGATTATCTGGGTCGTGAAGATCTTTTTTGTACAGTTCTTCTGTGTATTCTTGCCATCTCTTCTTAATATCTTCTGCTTCTGTTAAGTCCATACCATTTCTGTCCTTTATCGAGCCCATCTTTGCATGAAATGTTCCCTTGGTATCTCTCATTTTCTTGAAGAGATCTCTAGTCTTTCTAGATCATTCTGTTGTTTTCCTCTATTTCTTTGCATTGATAGCTGAAGAAGGCTTTCTTATCTCTTCTTGCTATTCTTTGGAACTCTGCATTCAGATGCCTATATCTTTCCTTTTCTTCTTTGCTTTTCGCTTCTCTTCTTTTCACAGCTATTTGTAAGGCCTCCTCAGACAGCCATTTTGCTTTTTTGCATGTCTTTCCCATGGGGATGATCTTGATCCCTGTCTCCTGTACAATGTCATGAACCTCATTCCGTAGTTCATCAGGCACTCTATCTACCAGATTTAGGCCCTTAAATCTATTTCTCACTTCCACTGTATAATCATAAGGGATTTGATTTAGGTCATACCTGAATGGTCTAGTGGTTTTCCCTACTTTCTTCAATTTAAGTCTGAATTTGGCAATAAGGAGTTCATGGTCTGAGCCACAGTCAGCTCCTGGTCTTGTTTTTGCTGACTGTATAGAGCTTCTCCATCTTTGGCTGCAAAGAATATAATCAATCTGATTTTGGTGTTGACCATCAGGTGATGTCCATGTATAGAGGCTTCTCTTGTGTTGTTGGAAGAGGGTGTTTTTTATGACCAGTGCATTTTCTTGGCAAAACACTATTAGTCTTTGCCCTGCTTCCTTCTGTATTCCAAGGCCAAATTTGCCTGTCACTCCAGGTGTTTCTTGACTTCCTACTTTTGCATTCCAGTCCCCTAGAATGAAAAGGACATCTTTTTTGGGTGTTAGTTCTAAAAGGTCTTGTAGGTCTTCATAGAACCGTTCCACTTCAGCTTCTTCAGCGTTACTGGTTGGGGCATAGACTTGGATTACTGTGATATTGAATGGTTTGCCTTGGGAATGAACAGAGATCATTCTGTCGTTTTTGTGATTGCATCCAGGTACTGCATTTCGGATTCTTTTGTTGACCATGATGGCTACTCCATTTCTTCTGAGGGATTCTTGCCCGCAGTAGTAGATATAATGGTCATCTGAGTTAAATTCACCCATTCCAGTCCATTTGAGTTCGCTGATTCCTAGAATGTCAACATTCACTCTTGCCATCACTTGTTTGACCACTTCCAATTTGCCTTCATTCATGGACCTGACATTCTAGGTTCCTATGCAATATTGCTCTTTACAGCATCGGACCTTGCTTCTCTCACCAGTCACATCCACAGCTGGGTATTGTTTTTGCCTTGGCTCCATCCCTTCATTCTTTCTGGAGTTATTTCTCCACTGATCTCCAGTAGCATATTGGGCACCTACTGACCTCGGGAGTTCCTCTTTCAGTATCCTATTATTTTGCCTTTTCATACTGTTTTTGGGGTTCTCAAGGCAAGAATACTGAAGTGGTTTGCCATTCCCTTCTCCAGTGGACCACATTCTCTCAGATCTCTCCACCATGACCCACCCATCTTGGGTTGCCCCACGGGCACGGCTTAGTTTCATTGAGTTAGACAAGTGGTCCTAGTGTGATTAGACTGACTAGTTTTCTGTGAGTATGGTTTAGTGTGTCTGCCCTCTGATGCCCTCTTGCAACACCTACATGTAGAGGGTGTCAAATCTAGGTGACATCTTCTAGCCATTTATTACAACCCAGAGTGACTCCCTGGCCATTTTTTGAAGGTATTAATATTTACCATTCTCTAACAACTTGGTGATAGTATATGTCACCTCCCCTGAAGCAAGCCACTCCATTTCCCAATGTCCTTGCTACTGCTAAGTCACTTCAGTTGTGTCCGACTCTGTGAGACCTCATAGACGGCAGCCCACCAGGCTCCCCCATCCCTGGGATTCTCCAGGCAAGAACACTGGAGTGGGTTGCCATTTCCTTCTCCAATGCATGAAAGTGAAAAGTGAAAGTGAAGTCGCTCAGTCGTGTCCGACTCTTTGCGACCCCATGGACTGCAGCCCACCAGGCTCCTCCGTCCATGGGATTTTCCATGCAAGAGTACTGGAGTGGGGTGCCATTGCCTTCTCCGTCCAATGTCTTTAGTTGTCCATAATTCATTTAAGGAAATACCTAGAATAGGCACATAAGTAGAGATGGATAGGTTAGAGTTTATCAAGGACTGGGGGGAAGAGGAAAAGGGGACTCATTGCTTAATGGTTACAGAGCTTCTGTTTGGAAATAGATAATGGTGATGATTGTACAGCATTGTCCATTGAGTTAATGCCACTAAATTGTATACTTAAAATGGCAAATTTTATCATGTATGTATATATGTGCTTAGTCACTCAGTTGTGTCAGACTCTTTGCGACCCCATGGACTGTAACGCACCAGGCTCCTCCTTCCATGGGGATTCTCCAGGCAAGAATAGTGGAGTGGGTTGCCATGCCCTCCTCCAGGGGATCTTCCTAATCCAGGGATTGAACCCAGGTTTCCCGTGTTGCAGGCAGATTGTGTGTGTGTATATATTTATAACACACATATATATGTGTGTTTATAAAGTAAAGTGTTAGTCGCTCAGTCATGTCCAACTGTTTGCAACGCTATGGACTGTAGCCCACCAGGCTCCTCTGTCCACGGGATTCTCCAGGCAAGAATACTGAAGTGGGTTGCCATGTCCTCCTCCAGGGAATCTTCCTGACCCAGGTATTGAACCCGTGTCTCTTTATGTCTCCTGCATTGGCAGGCAGGTTCATTACCACTAATGCCACCTGGGAAGCCCCCATATATATATGTATGTATATACATGTATGTTTTAACCACACACACACAAAAACTTCATCTTGGTTAACACTATGGTCTTGGAAGGAAGGTAGACCATATTATTTGAATTTTACAGAAGAAGAAACAGCCTTTAAGGTCATACTACCTGGGAGGAGCAGCGTAAGGATCTGAACCCGAGTCCTTGACCCTCAGACCGAAGGCGTCCTCCATTCCACATGCCATTGCTGTGGAGAATAGACTTGTTCTCACTGCTTGTGATGCTGTTCCTACTATTGCTTTGAGCTGGCCTGTACAGAGGAAGGCAAAGCATTTCTGCCCCCATTGTTCAATCTAGAGACTAAAACTCAGTTAATGAGGCCTGATGTGGCATTATTATTATTTTGGCAGCAACAACACACTGTCGATTCATACAGAGCTTATGATTAATCAAACTTACTTGACCCACATCTATTTTATACATGCTACTCTTGAAGTCTCTCCCTATCCTCATTTCTAACATTTCTCTGTAAGAAAGATGTTCTGAATTTCAGTGCAAGAATTTTATATCTATATAAATACATACCATTGCTGTTTTCCTGTTTGTTCCATTCTTTTACGATTATTTTAAATCTTGATTCTGGAATACAGTTGTTATTTCTTCTATTGAAAAATGTTATTCTAATTGTAAATCTAAATGACTTCAATTTCCTTATGCAAGTTATTGATAAAAATGTTGGAAAATACTGAGTCACAGGCAGAGATGTGACTATTTCCCTGATAATCTGGCCCTCTGTCCTTACCCAATAGTAGCCAATGCCTTAATATAGTGCTTACTCTGTTCCAGAAACAGTTTAGGTGCTTTACACATTGAATCTCATTAAATCTGCACAGCATCCATATAAAGCATTGTTTTCATAGTTTTCGTATTCTGCATAAAGGAATGAAACACAGAGAAGTAAGGCAATTTGCACATATCACACGGCTGCAAGTAGCAGAACCAGGATTCAAACCTATGCAGTCTCCCTCTGTGGCCCAGGCTCTTATGCACTCTGCTATTCACCTGCTGACATCAGCCAGGATTCTAGCCCATACTGAGGTCGGATAACATCAGGTACTCCATGGAATCTTATCAGTGACATTGCAATTATAACATCCTTTAATTGTACCGTTGGTGGCAAAATAATCTGACGTGGCACACAAAGGAACTTGTGCCTTTGTATGTGCTGGGTCCTCTGCCAAGAAACTTGTACTCCATACTCCTTTTGTGTTTGCTCAAAAGATACTTCTGTTTTATTTCCCCAGACACATGGAAGTCCTCCTTCCCTTTTATCGCCTCTGCATTTGTACAAATGCATTTTGAAATATATCTCAACAGTAAACAAACAACAAACATTTACAGAGCACCTGGAGTGTGTGCCTGGCATCGGTCAATGAGAATACAGGAGCAAACAGTGTTCAGCCCACAGGCCTACCGCTAACTCATGAGAACCGACACACAGGCACCGCCCTGGGGCTGGCCACACTGTGGCTACTGCCAGTGTTGTTGAATGGCTGAATGGAAGGGGACAGAGTACCGGGAAATTCATTTAAGATTCTCAGATGTGCACCTGCAAACTGTGTTTGAAATTAAGAGAGTGCTAGTTTACTTAGTGAAATTTTAGGATCCCCAACCTGTACCTGTGCGGTTCAGTCAGCTGAGGCTAAATTGTGCTGGGATAGCAACCTGAAAATCTCAGTAGCTTTTAACAATGAGAGTTTATCTTCTGCTTACAGTACCTGTCTGTCTGGGGTCCCATGCAGCTTCAACCCCTGCCTTTATCACTGCAGGACCCCAGCTGAAGGGGTGCCCTCCTCTCTGGGACGTTAATATTAGTCTTGTGGCAGAAGAAAAGAAAACAGATTTCCTTAGGAATACTCATGCTGAAAATTTTTAGTGATTTTCAAACTCTTTATCATGTTCAGTCCAATAGTCTGATGGCTATGTATGTGTACTTTCTTGAATCTTGAATATCACCTGCTACCAAGGTAAAGTTAAGTTACTGGCACATCCAAGAGAGACTTTATGGTTGCCTGATAGGGTCTTTTTAATTTCTCAAGTTTAAAAAATTCTATGATAGTACTGTAAGTCATCACTTTCATTGTTATACACACTTCTTTATAAACCTTTTGTCCTCCAAACATATATATATATATATATATATATATATATATATAGTAAACAATTTACTAGTTAGGAAAAGAGCTTGACAATTAATTTAGCTAATTTTACTGGGCTGAAGTATTACAATATCTCTTCAGTGCACTTTTACCAAGAAAAATAACTGCATTACAGACTGCAACAAAACAGAATGTAAAGCTATTATTCATGTACTCTTTACTGTATAATTTAGGGGTTAGGTTGAAGGAATCATTGCTAGCCTTGATAGAAATGCTAGCCTGTTTCTCTTTTCCTACGTGCAGCAGCGAAGTATAGATCCTCTTTGAATTATTCAATTAAAAAAATAACTGTTTAGTGCATAATACATTTTAATTAAATGGGTTTTTAAATTGGGAATTTAAATTGGGAAACTTCTAGAATGCCAATATTATAATAGGCGGTAACCCTGTTTCCTTCGAGCTTTCGTAATAATCAGAAAGACATGCAGTTCACTCTTCCCCCACCCAGGATGTATTTTTCAGATCCTCTCTTCAAATCTGCCAAAATAATGAAGCCAGGCTGATGGGAGAGGGGTGGAAAGGAAAAGAAATTGTGGTGACTGGCTGATTTTTCTTCACTGAGGATCTAATTACAGGGAATTGGACTTCACCTAATCAGACATTAATAGTGATTTCCTGAGAGTAAGTTGTGAAATGAGTTACAGGATCTTCTTCCGAGTTTTGGAAAAAGAAGAGTGTCTGTTCATCTGCTTGGGCTCATCCGGTATTGGCTTTATTAGGTCCTGGCAGCATTTCCAAGCATGCTAGTCCTGAAGCAGCGTCATAGGAACAGCAGCACTGGTAGGCTTCTCAGGAAGGCTAATGCGACCAAGCAGGGTGGAGCAGATGAGTCGAGGGAACAGGAACCACCAGTGACAGCAGTTACGTGCACATGTGTTTGTTGGACAGTCTAGAGATAGATTTTTAAATAACCAAGCACGAAGAGAAGAAAAGAAATTTTGTGATGACAAAAAGCATAGCGTACACGATCACTCTTGGAAATTATCTGAAAATAGTTGGCACAGTTGGTAAAAATACAAGCAAATACACTTGACTGTTTATGCAACTACATCGATGGTATTTATAATTCCAAACAAATATACATGGCCTTTGAAAGAATTCCCATGAAGTCTAGGATCCCGCCCCCCATCTCCCCATTCCCCCCATTTCCCCCATCCCCCCAGATTTGCTTAATTGAAACTCTGTGTTGCTGGATCTTCACTCCCTTCTTATTCCATTGACATTTACCGAGCTTTCATTTTGAACTTAGCTCAGTGTCACGCTCTTCTAGGTGTGGGAACCACTGGAAGAAAATCCAGGCTTTGTTGAGTGGGGCAGACATACCGAGATCACGCTTTGTGGGGGCGTTTGCATTCGAACTGAAGGTGGGTGAGTGAGCCCTCGTTGCTCTGCCTCTACTTCAGTTTTGCTAGTTAAGGAACCCCTGCCATCTTGATTGTATATCAGAAATCATGGGGGCAATGTTTCTCTACCTCCCTTTAAATGCCACAGTTCAAACTGTATACAGTATGCCCAAAAGTGTTCAGATGGGAAGAAGACACATTGACATTTGGGGAGATTCCTTACCTGCCTCATTTCCTTGAGAACCAAATTCTGAGGCTCTTGCCAGCCTTACAAATACCCGATGGGATCCCTGCTTATATGCATATCTCGGGTGCATCAGAATGTTTGTCATCTTCTCCCTGGAAACGGTTTCTCACACCCACGTTGCAAGTGTGTGATCTGAGATTCTGTCTCCTGCTACTTTTCATGTCCTCTTTGCCTGGAGGGAGGGCTGTGAATATGATTCAGCTTAGGGAAATGATACAAAGTATGGCTGTTAAAGTCATCTTTCAAAAGAGTCCTTTTTTAGGTGTGCAGTTACTATGCTGAGTGCAACCAAGTCTTCCTTTACCTGAAACAATGGAGTAAGTTTGAATATGAAGATCTCAGAATCACGAGATCAGATGGCCTGGGAGACACTAGCTCAATTGTAGGCCTTTGGAAATCATTTTATTTCATTTCAAAGGGGAGCCTCTACCCTGTTTTTGAAGACTTTGAGAAAAAGGCACTTAATAAAATCTGTGATTTTTTTTTTAATATAATGTTTACAGCCTTTTCTATAAAGAAAGCTTATCTTTCTACTTTGGTATTGGCTTCACAAAATGACTAAAGAGTCCTGTTATCTGTCAGCAGGAGGAATATTGAGATATCCTGGTTAATCAGTACTATTGTTTTTAGTCCCTCCCAGTCCCTGGCTTGCTAGGAAGTCTTGTTTGTATCACTGAATGCTCAGGCATGCTAGATCACAACAAGCATCTTTTGATGTTTGAGAATTAGTTACTCTAGGCATTTCCCTGGCAGTCCAGTGATTAAGACTTCACCTTCCAATGCAAGGGGTGTGGGTTTGATCCCTCATCAAGGAACTAAGATCTCACATGCCACACACCAAAAACCCGAAACATCAGTTCAGTTCAGTTCAGTTCAGTCGCTCAGTCGTGTCTGACTCTTTGCGACCCCGTGAATCGCCACACGCCAGGCCTCCCTGTCCATCACCAACTCCCGGAGTTCACCCAGACTCATGTCCATCGAGTCAGTGATGCCATCCAGCCATCTCATCCTCTGTCGTCCCCTTCTCCTCCTGTCCCCAATCCCTCTCAGCATCAGAGTCTTTTCCAATGAGTCAACTCTTCGCAAGAGGTGGCCAAAGTACTGGAGTTTCAGCTTTAGCATCATTCCTTCCAAAGATATCCCAGGGCTGATCTCTTTCAGAATGGACCAGTTGGATCTCCTTGCAGTCCAAGGGACTCTCAAGAGTCTTCTCCAACACCACAGTTCAAAAGCATCGATTCTTCGGCACTCAGCCTTCTTCACAGTCCAACTCTCACATCCATACATGACCACAGGAAAAACCCTAGCCTTGACTAGACGAACCTTTGTTGGCAAAGTAATGTCTCTGCATTACAATCTATATTGTAACAAACTTAATAAAGGTTTTTAAAATAGCCCACATCAAAAAATTATTTTAAAAAGTATTAGTTACTCTAAATAAGGAATTGAAAAGCCAAAGAGCATTTTGAGCTTTGGTATTGTAAATCAACATTTCTAATTTCTAAGGATTTCTTTCCAGGAGTAGGCATTGCTGAAATAGAAAATAGGTTCTGAGAGACTTCCTTTGGGAACATAAAGGTCCACTCTTCAACTTCCCCATTTCTGATTAAAATCTGTTTAATATGAGATTAAATCATTAAATATGAGAAAAATAATTGTATGGAAGAATGCATGCTTTTAAGAATTGGTTGGATAGAAATTATGAAACTGTTTTTATAAAATAGAGGCAAAAGGACCAGAAATCAACAATATTAACATGACATGATTAAACTTATGCACTTATTATCTCTGAATTTCTCTGGAAATTCCACCTCAGTTTTAAAATTCAGAGCTTTGAAAAGATTTGAAGGAAAGATAATGGAGAAAATGTTCAAGAGGGTCAAATTTATAATGTGGTATGGCATTATAGGTAAAATTAATACAAAGAATTACTCATGACATTGTTTCATGAAAGACTGAGTAAAGAAGAATCAAGAATCTTTGGACACTTTTGATAAAGTGTAAAGTTGAAAGGAAAATAGAAAAGATGTATTATTTTATTATTATTAATGTATTAGTTAATGTAGTATTATATTAATGTATTATTAAGAGAAAATAAAGTTTATAAAAAATAAGGAGGCAGTTTCTTAGGGAGGATTAAAGTGGAGGATTGAAATTTTTGGAGCTCTGTTAATGATATGACTAGGAACAGCGGGTATTGAGGGATGTGGTGGAACTCTAGGAGAAAACAGTGCAGGAAAATGGTGTGCATGAAGGAAAGAGAAGTGTTTTGTAATATCTTTGGTCATGTGTGTTTTGTATGTTAAATGCCTTTGTCATGAAAGAGCAAATGTTGAAAAAAATGAAAAAAGTAGATTTTTCTAATAATTCAAGTTGGGATATTAGAAAAGAATTTATTCTTTAGTTTTTTTGTCTTGTTTTTAACTTGTGTTTTTTGACTGTGTCACATGACACATGGGATCCTAGTTCCCCGACCAGGAATCGAACCCACGCTCCCTGCATTGAAGTCTTAACCATTGAATCTCCAGGGAAGTACTCCCTTGCCTTTTTAAAAAGTTCCTTCTGTTGATGATTGAATTCTGAATGACTAACTGGCGTAAGGAATAGAAAATTTATGCAATTGTCTAAATAATGGCCCCCAAAGATATCCACAGCACTTCCCAGGTGGCACTAGTGGTAAAGAACCCGCCTGCCCGTGCAGGAGACATAAGCGATGTGGGTTCCATCCCTGGATCAGGAAGATCCCCTGGATGAGGACATAGGAACCCATTCCAGTATCTTGCCTGGAGAATGCCATGGACAGAGGGGTCTAAAGGGTTACAGTCCATGGGGTCACAAAGAGCTGGACACGATTGAAGTGACTTAGCACACATGCATGTGAAGATGTCCACATCCTAGTCTCCATGGATTTATGGTACCTTACCTTGTTACCTTATGTTACCTTGTATAGTAAAAGGGACTTCACAGATGCAGTTAAGTAAAGGATCTTGAGATGAAAGGTTTATTTGCATTATCTGGGTAGATCTGAATGGACAGGGTCTTTATAAGAGAGAGATGGAAGATCTGAGGAGTAGCATAAGATGTGACAATGGAAGCAAGAGATTGGAATGATGCTGAGAAGGGGCCAGGAGCCAAGGAATGCGGTGAACCTCTAGAAACTGGAAAAGGCAAAGAAACAGATTCTCCCCAGAGCCTTCAGAAGGAACAGCTCTGCTAACACCTCCATTTCAGCACAGTGAATCAGAGTTCAAACTTCTAACCTGCAGAACTAGAAGAGAATGAATTTGCATTGTTTGAAGTGAGTGAAGTCACTCAGTCATGTCTGACTCTTTGCGACCCCATGGACTCTAGCCTACCAGGCTCCTTCGTCCATGGGACTTTCCAGGCAAAAGTAATGGAGTGGGTTGCCATGTCCTTTTCCAGGGAATCTTCCCAACCCAGGGATCGAACCTGGGTCTCCTGCATCGCAGGCAGACTGTACCGTCTGAGCCACCAGGGAAGCCAAAGTGAAAGTGAAGTCGTTCAGTCGAGTCTGACTCTTTGCGACCCTGTGGACTGTAGCCCACCAGGCTCCTTAAAGCTGCTAAATTTGTTAGAGCAGCAATAGGAAACATACTATTGTAATCTGTAGATAGTATTAAGTGTAATTATCTTTTACAATGAATGGCTGTGAGCCTCTCTTCAATTCTAAAGCTTTTAAATTGCCCCAAGTTTCTAAAGATTTTGAATCTGTGTTGTTGTTTTCTGTGGATTGACGAATTCATTTCTCCAAGCTAGGAAACTTGGGTATAGCCTTGGTTTGAAGCTTTAATAGAAAATCTCAGTTCAGTCTCCTTCCTGTGTGTCTCCTTTATTCTTCATACAAAAATTTCACTTCTGACAACCAAATGTATGTGGGTTTTTCCCCACATCAAGCAATTTTCTGCCATACCAGCTGGTGTCCTACAATTTATTAATAACTCAGTTCTGACACTATATACTTGGAGACAGAGTCAGAGCCCAAAGGTTAAGGGCTCAATTGCACCAGATGGCTTCTACACCGCTTCAGATACCAATTATTAGTAGGTCTTACTTTTTCAGTCTCCTCTTTCACTTTCATCAAGAGGCTCTTTAGTTCTTCACTTTCTGCCATAAGGGTGGTGTCATCTGCATATCTGAGGTTATTGATATTTCTCCCAGCAATCTTGTTACCAGCTTGTGCTTCTTTCAGCCCAGCATTTCTCATGATGTACTCTGCATATAAGTTAAATAAGCAGGGTGACAATATACAGCCTTGATGTGTTCCTTTTCCTATTTGGAACCAGTCTGTTGTTCCATGTCCAGTTCTAACTGTTGCTTCTTGACCTGCATACAGGTTCTCAGGAGGCAGATCAGGTGGTCTGGTATGCCCATCTCTTTCAGAATTTTCCACAATTTATTGTGATCCACACAGTCAAAGGCTTTGGCATAGTCAATAAAGCAGAAATAGACGCTTTTCTGGAACTCTTGTTTTTTCGATGATCCATTGGATGTTGGCAATTTGATCTCTGGTTCCTCTGCCTTTTCTAAAACCACCTTGAACATCTGGAAGTTCACAACTCACATATTGCTGAAGCCTGGCTTGGAGAATTTTGAGTATTACTTTACTAGCGTGTGAGATGAGTGCAATTGTGTGGTAGTTTGAGCATTCTTTGACATTGCCTTTCTTTGGGATTGGAATGAAAACTGACCTTTTCCAGTCCGGATGAGATGGTTAGATGGCATCACCAACTCAATGGACATGAGTTTGGGTAAACTCCGGGAGTTGGTGATGGACAGGGAGGCCTGGCGTGTTGCGGTTCTTAGGGTTGCAAAGAGTCAGACACAACTGAGTGACTGAACTGAACTGAACTAAACTGAACTAGGTTACCCACAGTTTCTGTGTGTGCATGCTAAGTCGCTTTAGTCGTGTCCAACTCTTTGCAACCCTATGGACCGTAGCCCACCAGCTCCTCTGTTCATGGGATTCTCCAAGCAAAAATACTGGAGTAGGTTGCTATGCCTTCTTCCAGGGGACCTTCTGAACCCAAGGATCGAACCCACGTTTCTTAAGCCTCCAGTGTTGACAGGCAGGTTCTTTGCCACTAGCACTAGCTGGGCTCTGTTGTTGTTGTTCAGTCTCTAAGTCAGCCCCATGAACTGCAGCACTCCAGGCTTCCCTGTCCTTCACTATCTCCTGGAGTTTGCTCAAACTCATGTCCATTGAGTCAGTGATGCCATCCAACCATCCCATCGTCTGTCACCCCCTTCTCCTCTTGCCCTCAATCTTTCCCAGCACCAGGGTCTTTTCCAGTGAGTTGGCTCTTTGCATCAGGTGGCCAAAGTATTGGAGCTTCAGCTTCAGTTCTTCCAATGAATATTCAGGGTTGATTTCCTTTGGGATTGACTGGTTTGATCTCCTTGCTGTCCAAGGCACTTTCCAGCTCCACAATTTCAGCCTTCTTTATGCTCCAACTCTCATATCCATACATACTGCTGCTGCTGCTAAGTTGCTTCAGTCATGTCCGACTCTGTGCGACCCCATAGACGGCAGCCCACCAGGCTCCTCTGCCCCTGGGATTCTCCAGGCAAGAACACTAGAGTGGGTTGCCATTTCCTTCTCCAATACATGAAAGTGAAAAGTGAAAGTGAAGTTGCTCAGTCGTGCCTGACTCTTAGTGACCCCATGGACTGCAGCCTACCAGGCTCCTCCGTCCATGGGATTTTCCAGGCAAGAGTACTGGAGTAGGGTGCCATTGCCTTCTCTCATCCATACATAACTACTGGAAAAAATCATAGCTTTAACTATACTTGGGATCTGACTTGGCTACAAATCAGGTTTCTATGACCTCCACGTCAGGCTTGATTTGCTAGAGTGGCTCACAGAACACAGGGAAACACTTACTTAGATTTACCAAGGTGACATCTCATTGTGGTTTTGGTTTGCATTTCCCTGATGATTAACGATGTCAAGCATCTTTTCATGTGCCTATTGGCCATGTTTTCTTTGGAAAAGTGTCTGTTCAAGTCCTCTGCCCATTTTTTAATCAGGGTTTTAGTTTGTTTTTGATGTTGAGTTGTAGGAGTTCTTTGTGTATTTTGGATATTAACCCCTTGTCAGATATATCACTAGCAAATATCGTCTCCCATTCAGTAGGCTTTTTGTTGTTGTTGTGCAAAAGCTCTTTAGTTTGGTGTAGTCCTATTTGTTAGTTTTTCTTTTGTTTCCCTTGCCTGAGAAGCCTTATCCAAAAGAAGTGTTGTTAAGATCCATGTCAGAGAGCATACTGCCTGTGATTTCTTCTAGGAGTTCTAAGGTTTCAGGTCTTACATTTTGAGTTTATGGTGTGAGAAAGTTGTCTTTTAGCCATTTTAATCACAGAGTCTCTTAGCGTGAACTTCTTTGGATTCCTCTTGTTGGGACTTTGTGATTCTTGTACTTAGATGTCTGTTTCCTTTTATAGTTAAGGCTGTTTTTAGCTAATATTTCTTCAAATAAGTTTGCCCCATTTCTCTCTTTCTTCTCCTTCTAAGACTCCTAAAATGCAAATGTTAGTTTACTTGATGTTGTCCCAGAAGTCCCTTAAACTATCCTCATTTTCAAAAAATATTATTATTTTTTTCTGTTCAGTTTGGGTGATTTTCACTACTCTGTCTTCCAGGTCACTCACTGATCTGTTCCTCTGTATCATTTTGTTGTTGTTTAGTCACTAAGTCATTTCCAACTCTTTGCAACTGCATGGATTATAGCCCCCGTGCCCCAGGCTCCTCTGTCCATGGGATTTCCCCAGCAAGATTACTGGAGTGGGTTGCCATTTCCTTCTCCAGGGGATCTTTCCAAATCAGGGATCAAAACTCTGTCTCCTGCACTGCAGGTGTATTCTTCACTGCCAAACCACCAGGGAAGCCTTCTGTACCATCTACTCTACTGTGGATTCCTTCTAGTGTATTTTTTCTTTCAGCTCTTGTATTCTTCAGCTTTGTTTGGTTCTTAAGGTTTTCTAATCCTTTGTTAAAATTCTCACTTTGTTCATCCATCCTTCTCTTGAGTTTGTTGATCTCATGGTCATATTACCTTTAAATATTTACCTTTAAATATTTGTAGCTTGCTTTTGCCACTTTTAAAAGTTCTTTTTCTGAGGTTATATCTTATTCCTGCATTTGGAATGTATTCCTCTGTTGCCTCATTTTACCTCATTCTCTGTGTTTATTTGTATGTGTTAGGTAGGTGGGTTGTTTCCCGATTGTGGCTCAGCTGGTAAAGAACCCACCTGCAATGTGGGAGATCTGGGTTGGGAAGATCCCTTGAAGAAGGGAAAGGCTACCCACCCCAGTATTCTGGCCTGGAGAATTCCATGGACTGTATAGTCCATGGGGTTGCAAAGAGTTGGAATGACTGAGCAACTTTCACTTTCAGGTAGGTGGGTTGTTTCCTGATTTGGAAAAATGGCAGTATGTAAGAGACATCCCATGAGGTTTGATCCTCTGATCCTATGAAATTCTATCCTATGGAAGAGAGGTCTTAGGAGATCTTGTGAGGTCCATGAGGTTTGATGAGGCACACCCTTATCTAGCCACCAGAGCTATACTCTGGGCTACATATATCCATCTGCTCTGATAGGGCTGACTACTGTGGATGCAGTGGTAAGTGGGGCTAGCCCCACCCCAACTGACTGTCAGACCCTGCCTTATAAGATAGCCATCCTGCTTTGGAGGACTTGGCGCTTGCCCTGGCCTGCTGGTGGGGACATACTCCCCTAGCAGTAATAGGCTAGGGAAGACTCCAGAATGGCCCTCACCAACACCAGTGTCCTCATGGTAGAATGAGCTCCCCAAAATGTGTCCTACCAGTGTCGGGGTCCCCAGGGGTAGTTCCAGTTGCTTTCTTCTTCTCCAGAAGGCTCTCCAGGACCAGCAAGTGGGTTTTTCTAGGCTCCTTTCAAAGCACTGCCTCTGTGCTGGCACTCAGAGCATGATATTTCTTGTGCATCTTTAAGCACAGAGTCTATGTTTCCTATAGTGCTGCAGCTCTCCTGTGGTCAAGTCCCACTGTCTTCACTGCCAGATGTTCTGGAAGCTTGTCTTCTCAGTGCAGGACCCCCAAGCTGGGGAGCTCAGTGTGGTGCTCAGACCTCTCACTCTTTGGGAAGAGTCTTTGCGACTGTGATTATCTTTCTGTTTGTGAGTTGTCTACCCGAGCTTGTCGGAGAAGGAAATGGAAACCCATTCAAGTACTCTTGCCTGGAAAATCCCATGGACAGAGGAGCCTGGTAGGCTGCAGTCCATGGGGTCGCTAAGAGTCGGACACGACTGAGCGACTTCACTGTCACTTTTCACTTTCATGCACTGGAGAAGGAAATGGCAACCCACTCCAGTGTTCTTGCCTGGAGAGTCCCAGGGACGGGGGAGCCTGGTGGGCTGCCGTCTGTGGGGTCGCACAGAGTCAGACACGACTGAAGCGACTTAGCAGCAGCAGCCGAGCCTGTGGATTTTGACCATGTGTCAGCTCCATTCCTCCCACCCATCTTGTGTGGTTCCTTCTTTATATCTTTAGCCATGGAAAATCATTTCTGCTCGTCTTCACATTGTTCTCATGGATTGTTGCTCTGTAAATAGTTGTTATTTTGGATGCTTTTGGGAGAAGGTGAGCTCAGGGTCTTCCTACTCTGCCATCTTAGCCAATGACACTACCCTGTTCTTTTATTAAAGAATTGAGTATATTTTTCATATGAAAAGTGATTTATTTTTATTAGCTAGTTGTTTTTATTTTACCTATGGGTCTTCGTGGAGTTTTTTGGCTATACAAAATGTATACATTTCTATAATTGGATCATCCATATTTTCTCAATAGTTTCTATATTTCATGTCTTAGAAATTAGGGTTGCTAAATGTAGTGAACTGAAATACAAGAAACCCAGTTAAATTTTAATTTCTGATAAACAATTAGTAACTTTTTAGTATAAGTAAGTCCAGTAGAATACTTGGGACATATTTGTATCAAAAACTCCATTACAAAGACTTTTTGTTTTTCTCATTCCAATGTTATTTTTAAACATTCAGGTGTTCTTCTACAGCATTCATGGTTTTCAGTCCATCTGGAATTTTTCTTTTCTTTTTTGGTAAAGAATAAGATGGAGAACCAATGCCTTTTCCCCAAATGATCAGTATTGTCCCAACACAATTTATTGAATAACCCATCTTGCCCACGCTGATTTTTTTAAAATGGTATAGATTTTCACTTTAAAATTGGAACTACAAAGTAGGGTACACAGGTAAGAAAGAACTATTATGGGAATAGTTTGTCTTAAATAGAATGTAGATGTCTTCCTTTCTCTAGTTTATTTCTGTTTAAATCTTAAATTTAAGCACTCTGGCCAGAAAACACAGCTCTGTGTGAAATAAATAGCTTACCTGGTAATTCAGAGGCCCGCAAGCCAAGTTACCCCAAAGAACAGCTTTTCGTAGGAAAAGCTCAGAGGAAGTACTGGGCCAAAACCGTCATCCACTTCACAGGCTCGTCCCTCCTTTGTCAGGGAGCTGAACGTCATGCTCTCCAGCAGTCACAGTCACGGATACAGGTGACTCTTCCTGAACAATTCACAGAGGTGGGTGGAAAAGGGAAGGATTTCACGCAAATGGAATGCAGTCTTAGGTTTCTGCCTTAGAAACTATCTCGTTTAAATTATTTTTCCATTTTTTAAATGGAACAACACAAAGGATCTAAACAAAGACCTACTGCATAGCGCATGGAACTCTGCTCAAGGTTATATGGCATTCTGGATGGGAGGGGAATTTGGGGGGAGAATGGATACATGTATATATATGGCTGAGTCATACTTCACTGTTCACATGAAACTGTCACAATATTGTTAATTGGCTACACCCCAAAACAAAAACAAAAAGTTTTTTTAAAAAACAAAACAAACAACAAAAACAGAGGATTTATAATTATGCCAAGCTGAATGTAGGATAAAATCAATTCCTTGATTTGCCCTTTTTAAAGACAAAAAGTAATAAGATCCTCTTGGTTTGCAAGTCTTGACAGTATTCCCTCTTTTTTTCTTGAAAACGCAGGGGAGATTTTCTCAGGCAAGGATTACCCCTAATGACTTCAGGGTTTTTAAACTCAGGCTGGGAAAACAGACAGATGTACAAAAAATAATTACTACCTAGTGTGAATAAAAACTTAAAAGAAGCTTTTTACTCTGGGAGCACAAGATTGCCATGGTTTTCCTAGGCTTCTGCTTTAGAAGAACTGTATTGAGACAGTTACTTGTCTGGGCTGCATCTGTAGGGACAATCATCGTTAATGAGTAGGAAAATGTTTGCTAAATAAGCCCAACCACTATAATAATTTAATGTTGCTAAATGATGGCTTGGGATAAATTTAGGGGATAACTTCTGTTTGTGTTCCTAATCAAGCAACTAGTGTTACTGACCTTTTCCCCTTGCATATCTCTATTCAAGATACGTATACCAGAATGGAAAGTATAGTTGACCCTGAACAACACAGGTCTGAACTGCACAGGTCCACTTATACGTGGATTTTATTTCAATAAATACTGTGGTACCATATTATCTGCAGTTGGCTGAATCCGTGGATGAGCAACTTGGGATAGAATGGCTAACTGTAAAATTATATAGGGATTTTTGACTATGTGGATATTAGTACCCCTAAGCTCTGAGCTTTTCGGGGGCAATTGAAATCATTAGCTTGTTAAACGAATTCTCTTTCTTTTCTTTCTTTTTTTAAAATTTATTTTGACCTCACTGTATGGCATGCAGGATTTTAGTTCCCCCGCCAGAGATTGAAACCTTGCCCGCTGCAGTGGAATCACGGAGTCTTAAGCTCTGGACCTCCAAGGAAGTCTTCCTCTATCCTCTTTCTTCACACTGCTACCTTTAAGCCTGTCTGTATAGGACTGGAGTGATGACTACAAGGGGCAAAGAAGCCTGAGGGAAATGAGGTTATCTATACCAAAAGGAGTTCTAATTTGATTAAAAGAGTTTGCTATGACTTCAGCCTGGGAGTCTTAGACTGAAGAAGATATTTGTGGAAGATATGTTACTGCCAACATTTTAAAATCATTTTCTGAGTTGTCTGCCCCAAATTTGTAATGACAGTCGTTAATGATACCACCTCTTATGGAATGTTGAATGTTCACTATTAGGCAGCTATCTGCCTATATACCTCGAGTGCATTATCTCACTTACTCTTCAGGAGGACACTTTACAATAGATATTATTATACCCATTTTACAGGTGAAAAAATTAAGACTCAAAAGTATTAAGTATTTTTCTTCAGAACATGTAGTTAGCAAGTTGTAAAGCCTATATTTAAGCCCAGGTTTTTCTAACTCAAGTTCATATGCTGAAAGATGGTGCTGTATTTGCAGCATTGCTTAGAACTCTCCATCAAGGTGGACTTAAAGTGTAATCTTTCCTATTTATAATTAATGTAACCCTTTATTGCTCCAAAATATTGCACCTGCCAGTTTGCTGTATATCCTGCCAAGGCTCAGTGCAGATTTTTCTTTCTGAAAAATGCAGGTTTGGGTCTTGATGTAATTTCCTCCATGAAGAATAGGCAAGCTGAGGAACAACTCTTATACAATTAAACATTACTATTGGACTTCCCTGGTGGTCCAGTGACTAAGACTCTGAGCTCCCAATGAAGGGAGCCCAGGTTCGATTCCTGGTCAGGGAACTAGATCCCACATGCTGCAACTAAAAATCCCATATGCTGCAGTGAAGACCGATGATCCCTCATGCCACATCTAAGACCCCATGCAGTCAAATAAATAAATATTAAAAAAATAAAACATTACTACTCCAGACAACCTAGAAGGGTGGGATGGGGTGGGAGGGAGGATCAAGAGGGAGGGGACATATGTATACCTGTGGCTGATTCATGTTGCTGTGTGGCAGAAACTAACACAACATTGTAAAGCAATTATCCTCCAATTAAAAATAAGTAAAACATTTACTCCTCTAAGTTCATCTAATTGGAGAAAACAGCTAAGAAAATATAAGGATGTTTATAACATTTATAGACCTATAATCGACCTTTCACCCTAATAGATGCCACCTCTGGAATAAAGCCGTGATGTCAATAGAATACCTCTTAAGCTTTTAAAAGCCCCTATCACAGGACTTCCCTGGTAGTACAGTGGATGAGAATCCACCTGCCAGTACATGGGTTTGATCCCTGGGTTGGAAAGTTTCCACGTGCCATGAAGCAACGAAGTCTGTGCACCTCAACTATTGAGCCCGTGCTCTAGAGCCCGGGCACTGTAAGTACTGAAGCCCGTGCTCCGCAGCAGGAGAAGCCATCACAATGAGAAACCTGGGCACCAGAACTAGAGAGTGTTCCCTACTCCCTGCGGCTAGAGAAAGCCCACATTCTGGAAGGAAGATACAGAGCAACCAAAAAAAAAAAAAAAAAGCCCATATCACAATATCATAGCTGAACACAAGTGGACAATAATGGGCTCACCATACAGCAAATCACCCTAAAGAATTCTAGAAAGGGTCTGTATTCTGGTCCCCGTTTCCTACTGTAATTTATAGCAATAAGTTGATAGAGCTTCTGGATCAGCTGTTCAGGTGCCTTCCTGTGATTGTATAAGAAGATATACAATCCTGTATAAGAGAGGACAATTAACATGCTTCTGTCCTCTCTTGCCAAGTTCTTATGATTGCTTCAGACAGTAACTAAATAAACACATTGGTTAATTACTCTTAGTAAGGACAGCTCAATTATGCCAAAACCAAATTCAGTGTTTTTATTGGCTAATCTTCAACATCTATAGGTAGCAAACAATTTTTTAAAAAATCACTAATCAGTGGATCAAGTCAGTGTCTTCATGGGGTGCATTTTAATTTGGTCTTCTAGAAAGCAGGGGTATAGAGCCATGTGCTCTGAAACTTGAAACATTTGAGTTTCAATGTTGCTGAAAACAGAAACATTCAAGAATACTGGCATCAAACTGAAACATTTAAGAATACCCACATCAAAGTTTTCCAGATTAGGTATCAATGATTAAGTAAGAGTTCCTACCTGAAAATCTTGTGTGCCATAGCCACCTCGCACCTGTGGCAATTCAACTGAATATTTGGATTGTTTTTATTTTATTCATTTATTTATTTTTGGTCCTGCTGCACAGCTTGTGGGATCTTATTCCCCAACCAGGAATCAAACCCAGGGCCCGGCCAAGTCTTAACCACTGAACTGCCAGGGAGTTATATCAACTGAATAATTGTCTATACATTAGAGACTTTTATAGAAAACTTTCAAACACTGAAGCCCAACTCCATGCAGACAAACTTCTCTGGGAATGAATACATGTCAGGTTCTTCAGTATTTGATATAAAATATGTTGTCACTTCAAAGTCAGGAATCTAACCTGACAGAAGACTCTCCTTTCAACCCATAACCAAGACTGCTTTTCAGTGATTTCAGTCTTGAACGACTTGCTCTTGTTGAACTACTTGGAAAACCAGACTGATACATTTGATATTTAAAAAGCATTGTTGGTAGGAGGTGTGGGTATGAGTGACAGGGAGGGCTTATCAGACGGTACAAAGAAACTTTGGCAGCAAGGGATACATCTACCAGCTTGATTTTGGCGATGGTTTCACAGGTGTGTACTGTGAAACTTGTCAGATTGTGTACTTTAAGTGTGTGTGGTTTGTTGTATGTATATTATACTACAGTAAAACTGGGAGTAAAATAATGTTTAGGTCAGGTATTACCAAATGTGAGTAATCATCAACCTCGCCTGGAAACTTATTTAAAACCTCAGGAGAACGGAGACCTTGAAATCAGTATTTGAAAACCCCTAACATGGTTTCATTAACCAGCTTTGTAAACCTGCTGTTAAGGGTCTTTAAATGTGTTGTACAGATTGCTTTGTGTAAAAATGCACACAACCTAATTCATGGAGGTTAGCCCTAGCAAAAAGTTCAGTCTGGCGAACTGACACACTTCCTTTTTTTTTATAATGACAATGTGTAACTCATCTCTGTTCTTTTTTCCTTGGGCACTGGGATGCTTGAGAGGTAAGTTCCACTTATGCTTTAAGGCAGGAGCTTTTCTTAGCCTGGAATTTCTGTTTTATCTCCATCCTAATTACATTGTACTTGTCCTTTACTGTCAGTTTAAAGATTTTATTGTATTTAAGTTTTTTTGTTTTTATTTTTATCTGTTTCAGTTTTTTTTTTTTAAAGTAGGTCACGTTACCAATAATAAACAAGATTTAGAGCAGGAATAGATAGAATCTCTTCAAAAGGTTCAAAAGATGAAATCATGACCTTTTTTATGTCATTTGGCTATGCCACTCTACCAGAGGCCTGGCATATATGAACTGACATTATGCCTGCAGAATTATTCTGTGATAGTGATAATGATGAGGCATTTGTAGACTTTGAAATGAGATTTCATCAAAATACTTAAGTGCAATTTCCAGTAGTAAGGTAGCATATTCTTTTTCATAAAAATATGGGTAAAGCTTGGCAACTAAAATAATTTCCACTGTTTATTGTATACCTGATGTGTAACTGTACATAATTGATACATGCCTGTTCTAAGAAAGGTTTAATGAGTGCTCTAAAGACTCACAGAATTTTGCAAGATAAATTAGAAAGGTGTGAAGAAAATAAGACAAAGCATGAAAGGTCTGATTGGCACCAAAAAAGTCAACATAGTCTTGGTGGAGATGGGAAAATTTTAACGTTCTAGCGGCCCATATGAAAAGGAAATTTCTGTGCTCAGATAAGAAGTATGTGTGATCATAAATCAAGAAAGATCTCTGTTTCCTATAAGATCTTCATGGAGAAAGCACTTTGAAGGAGATCGTCTTGTCTTTCAGTGGGGACTGTTACCATCATATGATGTTAGTAAATTATAATGCAGTTTGGATTTTTATGTGAACTGGTTAAGATGAGTTTAAGAAATTTTCCAGTCCATTAACAAAAGAGATTGTCAACATTTTTTCTCCCTGTTAGCCAACAGAACAAGCATTGTGGGGTGGAAATCTCCTTTGGTGAGGAAAAGTCAAAGGGAATCAGTTTTTTATATTGAGGATGATACACACCAAATCTTTGTCTTCCTGTCTGGTATCACTAGGTCAGTTGCTAGGCTATAGGGTGCTTTTTTACCAATTAGAACAAAGGACTGCCCCCCCAACCCTAGGCAAATCTAGCATTCAGATCTAGATTTCCACCCCATCTCTCCTCCCATTGCCAGCCCTCTTGCTCCCCTCCTGTCTTATCTCAGGACAACTTTATTTTATTAAAAAAACATTTTTTTTTGATGTGACCACTTTTAAAGTCTTTATTGAATTTGTTACAGTATTGCTTCTGTTTTGTGTTTTGGTTTTTCAGTGGCAAGGCATCTAGGATCTTAGCTCCCTGACCAGGAATTGAACCTGCAACCCCTGTGTTGGAAGGCAAAGTCTTAACCTCTGGACAACCAGGGAAGTCCCCCAGGGCACATTTTGTGCAGTGCACATGTGCAAAAGTATGTGGCAGTCATGAAAATGGATTGAAGGATCAGTTTCAGAAATAGCCAGCTAAACAACCTCATGTTTCACCCTCATTTTTTTTAACTAATAGAATTTTTCACTGTGGTTATTAAACTTTATTAGGTATTAGAATCACATAGAGCTTCTTAAAAATGCATATTTCTGGGTAACACAACCTCCAATTCTGATCTAGTAAACCAGGGATTGAAACCCAGGAAGCTATATTTCAACAAAAAGCAAGGTGATTGCAATTTGAGAAAAGCTGGCCAAGGAGTAAATAGTACAGGTTTAAAAGAGTTTCAAATAGATAGAGTTTCAATCGTTGTGTCATTTTAAGTTGTGTAAACTTGGGAAAACTAACCTTTCTTTCTTTATTTTTATTTTAACATTTATTTATTTGGCTGTACGAGGTCTTAGTTGCGGCATGTAGGGTCTAGTTTCCTGAACAGGGACCGAATCCAAGCCCCCTGTATTGGGAGTGTGGAGTCTTAGCCATTGGGCCACCAGGGAAGTCTGGGAAAACCAATTTTTCCTTGCCTCAGTTTCTTTGATTCTGAAGTTCCAATTAAAAATTCTTCCAGCACAGGGTTATTTTAAGGATGAAGTCAGATTAAATATTCTACCAGATACCTGGAGGGTAGTAAGCACATAATAAATGCTAGCTACTGTTTTCACAGTATACTTTCAAAGCTCTATTCAGGGTAAGTCCAACCCTTAGGAAAGTATTTTTAAGGGAATGCACAGACAGCACTCACTCTCATTTTATGATATTTGTCTGCACCCTCCTAGGGGCATAGAAGTGCTTTCCATTAGCATTTCTATACAACCCCAAAGAAATCTCTTGCTTCCTTCTTTGAAGTCTTCAGATACAAAGTAGTCATCCTTTTTTGTTTATTTTTGTTTTTTGCTTATTGCCTATATCCTCATCACCATGCTGATTTTAATACATAATATTCAGATCTCATCAAGCCATTTATCTAGTTTGCAAATGCTGAAAAGAATGATTCTTTTTTTTTTTCCCCAATGTTTCCCTTTAGTCTCACTATTATGGAATTACGGAAAGCTGAATTCTAAGTCCAAATCCCCTGGGGAAAAATTTTTGATAACTCATCTGAAGTCTGCCTCATAAAATTGCAGGTAGCTGGGGCAGAGTTGGGGATTCCCTTCCATTAAAGCAGTAACTGCCCAGTTTGAAAGAGCCAGACTTTATATCATGAAGACAATTTAGAGATAATCTCAGTAAAACCTAAAACTGAATGTGGATTTAAGCATTACTCTGCAGAGAAATAAGTTTTTCCTATAGTGGAGGAAAAACTGTTTTTCCTTATATCCATCTTAGGTTCATTTCTTGTGTATATGTGCATGCTCAGACTGACTCTTTGAGACACCATAAACTATAGCTCACCAGGCTCCTCTGCCCATGGAATTTTCTAGGCAAGAATACTGCAGTGGGTTGCCATTTCCTACTCCAGAGGTTCATTGTCTGGGGCCCTATAAATTAGACTGAAAAAGTACTGATTAAACAGAGAAGTCTATTAACATGCGCACCATGTGTATACAAGGGAGCACTGAGAGATGAGATTCAAAGAGGTGGTTAGAACTTGGGCTTTTGGCATCTTTAAAAAAAAAAGAAAAGAAAGTGATAAATGATTAGAGAAGTTGGGCTTCCCTGGTGGCTCAGAGGTTAAAGTGTCTGCCTGCAATGCAGGAGACCCAGGTTCGATCCCTGGGTTGGGAAGATCCCCTGGAGAAGGAAACGGCAACCCACTCCAGTATTCTTTCCTGGAGAATCCCATGGAGGGAGGAGCCTGGTAGGCTACAATCCACGGGGCCACAAAGAGTCGGACACGACTGAGCTACTTCACTTTAAGATGAAGGAGAAGGACCTTGAGTTTCTAGGGCAGCATATTGTAGGGAGGTAAATATTTGAGGAGCTAATAGAAGATAAAATGCTGAGTTAATGAAGTTCATTTTATAGATTCTGTTGGTGCCATCCCTGGGCTATTAGGGTCTAGAGTTGTCTCCAGTGATTAACTTCTGTCCTTCCAGGAAGAGAAAGGCGGGGGATACCTTTACAAATTTATATCCTGCTTTCAGGCAAACAGGGAAAGTGTGGAGAGCTTTCCTTGAATATGATTCCTCTCAGTTGCCTTCATTTCAAAATAATCCTTATGCTAAAGTAGGATATTCTGTACCCTTCACTCCCATTGAAGGAGACCGTGGAGCATTTTAGGACCGTGTGAAATGGAAACAGACACTAGTTATTTTTAAAGAAACCAGGTACATTTTTATATAATATTTCTACCTCAAAGAAGGCATTTGAAGCATTTATAAATTCAACATGGCTAACTCAAGTGAATGATGTTGTTTTGTCATTTGAAATATTAAAATCAAATTTTCCCCCAAGGGCTTTAGTAGGTGTGGAATGCTAAACAGTTTTTAAATAAAGCAAATATCTGGGCCCAGCAATTTCCAATTATTTTTTCTTTCCTCCTTTTATTCATTCTTTTTAGTAAATGTTTCTCAAACCGTGTTTCAGAAATAGGTTTAATGGTTCCAACCACCTTCATCTGTGCCTGTTTTCCTGGCCCAGTTGTACAGAACAGTGGTGCCTCTTACCTGCAGGTGGGGGATATGTTCCAAACCCCTAGTGAGGGAGTACTTCAAACTGAACCCTATACAGATATGTTCCAAACTCCTGGGGGGGAGTACTTCAAACTGAACCCTACGTAATACCTATGACAATTATAAATTAGACACAGTAAGAGAATATCTGAATTGCCAGTGTCACTACTCTTATGCTTTGGGGTTAATATTGAGTAAAATAGAGTGACTCAAACACAAGCCCTGCAATATCCTGACAGTGGATCTGATAACCGTGACAGCCACTGAATGACTATCAGATAGGATATTCTGGACAAAGGAATGATTTACATCATGGGTCGGACAGAGCAGGATGACTACTCATGGTAGAGATTCTACCATGACACTCAGCACAGCACACAATTTAAAGCTTGTGGATTGTTTATTTCTGGGACTTTCCATTTAATGTTTTCAGATCTCAGTTGATTCAAGGTAACTGAAACTATGGAAAGCAAAGCTACAGGTAGGGGGAGGGGACACCTGTATTGTGGTAAAGGATTCACAAGAATATTCTCAAGAATAATGTCTAGAAAAAGGAGAGAAAAGATACTCACTGAATTATTTTACTAGAAAATTAGCTGCAAAACACATTAATTATGGAAATCATATGCAAATTGATTAAATAGCATTAAAAATCCAAGTCCCCTTCCACCAACCTCCCCCTTTTTTAACTATTTCAGCCATGTATAATTACATAGTCCATGGTGTTAAGTACATTCACATTACTATATACTCACCTTTTGATGAAAAATCTAGATCATCTTTGTACAAATCTGCAGGAGTGGAACAACCCAAGAAAGAAGGGGAGGGAAGTAGAGGGGAACGGAAAGTAAGAAGGCAGGTAGGTAGGAATAAAGGTACGAAGGAAGGGAAGGGACTTCTCTGGTGGTCCAGTGGTTAAGAATCTGCCTGCCAGTGCAGGGGACGTGGATGGGTTCAATCCCTTGTCTGGGAAGATTCCACATGCTGCAGAGCAATTAAGCCCATGCACCACAACTGTTGAAGCCTGTGTGCTCTGGAGCCCATGTGCCACAACTGCTGAGTCCATGTGCTGCAGTTACTGAAGCCTGTGTGCCTAGAGCTTGTGCTCGACAACAGGAGAAGCCGCCACAATGAGAAGCCCGCACACTGCAGCTAGAGAGTAGCCCCAGTTCGCCACAACTAGAGAAAGCCCACAAGCAGCAATCAAGACCCAGTGCAGCCATAAATAAATCAAAAAGAAGGAAAGGAAGGAGGGTCACCCCAAGATAGCTTTAGCTTTCACTTGCCTTACACACTTAGATGGAGAGTTTGACAGCTGTGAGCTCTCGTAGCTGAAAAAAGAACCATGGCAGTGCTATAGGTGGGATTTCAAAGACTGTAAAATATGACTCAAACTGTGTTGCACCCTATTTTTGGACCCAGGTCTCTAATTTTTTACATTGAAGGCTTGAAGTTTATTGAAATTTTGCATGGATAGCAAGACTGCAGTTGGGATGGTTTTCCCTTGATCAGTGGGAAGCTGTTACTAAGCACCTTCTATATGCAGAATAACAGACAATGACACAATCAAGGGTCTTACAGGAGCAAAGGATATATACATTAATATAAATCACAATTCAGTGGTAGCAGAAGTCTTTTTCTAAAAAAAAAAACTTTTTATATTATATTGGAGTATAGCAGATTAACACTGTTTTGATAGTTTCAGGTGGAGAGCAAAGGGAATTCAGCCATACATATATATGTATTCATTCTCTCCCAAACTCCTCTCCTATCCATGCTGCTATGTAATACTGAGCAGACTTCTCTGAATGGTAGCACAAGTCTTGAAGACAATGTTTTGGTATAGGAATTCAGAAAAAGGAGTAACTTCTGCAAGCTGGAATGATTTTTGCCTAATTGTTACAATGACTCTGCATTCACTTAGTTCAAATTCTAATTGAAATCAAATATCAATAAAAATCTCACTTTGTTTACAGAATTTGAAACACTATGCACAAAAAAGGGCAAGAATTATGTAATTTCAAAGCCAATCTGCCAAACCATTTTTATTAATGCTACATGATGACTGCATTGTAGATAGAAGAGACATACCCAGCATTCTTTGTCAGTCTTCTGGGAAAATAGGTCTTGAATTATGAGAGCAGTGATTAGTGACAGCACCTCAGGAATGCCTTCTTCTGTATAATGCACTGCTTTTGTACTCTAAAGCTCCTGATGTTCTTGAGGGCAGTTGGACTGATTTTACTGCATTATTTTATTTTCTAGTGGAAGCATTGCTATTCCAGTATAACGGAACAAACTTTTCTGTGGATGAAATGAATGGAAATATTGGGTTGGCCAAAAAGTTCCCTCAGGCATTTCTGTACCATTTTATGGAAAAATATGAACGAACTTTTTGGTCAATCCAAAACCTTGAAAATGTAAACCTTTTGTATGAAAGCAAAATTCCCAATATCTCTTTCTAAGTGGCCAAAGATGATATATCATGGTTTGTGGAAGATATTGTTACTTCATGGGAATGAGACTGATGTTGGAATTGCAAAAAGAACTCCCACATTTTAAGCTATGTTGCTAAGACTTTGCAAAATTTATCAAGAAAGTGGTCAGTGGTTTCAAATGAGAAAATGCATTAAATCCAACTATTCACTGTCTGTTCATGGTGAAGCTGACCCAAAGACTACACCATAGGTCTTCATGACTAAATTCAAATAGTGACTTTAGTTGACTTTTTATTAATCTATGTGAAATTTTTGTTAGAGAGTATGAGTGTTGATGCATAATTATTGCTTCTAATCTTTGATTCTAGTACACTTACACAAGTGTTTCTTTTTTAAAATTAACTTATTTATTTTAATTGAAGGATAATTACTTTACAATATTGTAATGGTTTTTGCCATTCATCAGTATGAATCAGCCATGGGCACACCTGTGTTCCCCCCATCCTGAACCCCACTCCCACCTCCCTCCCTACCCTATCCCTCTGGGTTGTCCCAGAGCACTGGCTTTGGGTGTTCTGCTTCATGCATCGAACTTGCACTGGTCATCTGTTTTACATATGGTAATATACATGTTTCAGTGCTATTCTCTCCAATCATCCCACCCCCGCCTTCTCCCACAGAGTCCAAAAGTCTGTCCTTTACATCTGTGTCTCTTTTGCTGCCCTGCATATAAGATCGTCGTAACTGTCTTTCTAAATTCCATATATATATACTTTGCTGCTAAGTCACTTCAGGCGTGTCCTACTCTGTGCGACCCCATAGACGGCAGCCCACCAGGCTCCCCCGCCCCTGGGATTCTCCAGACAAGAACACTGGAGTGGGTTGCCATTTCCTTCTCCAATATATACGTTAATATACAGTATTCCCCTGGAGGAGGGCACAGCAGCCCACTCCAGTATTCTTGTCTGGAAAACCCCATGGACAAAGGGTTTGGTCCATCAATTGCAAAGAGTCAGACACGACTGAAGTAACTGAGCACATACAGTATTTGTCTTTCTCTTTCTGACTTACTTCACTCTATATAATAGGATCCAGTTTCATCCACTTCATTATAACTGACTCAAATGTGTTCCTTTTTATTAGCTGACTTTTTGTGTAAATTAAGATCATTTGGGAGGTACATGAAAAGATGCTCAACATCACTCATCATCAGGGAAATGCAAATCAAAAGCACAGTGAATATCACCTCATACCTGTCAGAATAAATCAAAGAGACAAAAATAATAAGTATTGGTGAAGATGTGGAGAAGGGAAAGGTTCACATACTGTTGAAGCCTTGCTTGGAGAATTTTGAACTTTACTTTGCTAGCGTGTGAGACGAGTGCAGTTGTGCAGTAGTTTGAACACTCTTTGGCATTGCCCTTTTTTGGGATTGGAACCAAAACTGTTTGTATACTGTTGAGGGGAGTGTAAATTAGTGCAACCACTATGGAAACAGTATGAAGTCACTATGGAAATAGTATGGAAATATTTCCTCAAAAAATTAAGGTTAGAACTATCATATGATCCAACAGTTTCACTCCTGGGTATTTATCTGATGAAAATGAAGACACTAAGTTGAAAAGATGTATGCATCTGGCATGTTTATTACAGCATTATTTACAATAGCCAAGACATGGCAGCAGCCTGTGTCCAAAAACTGGAGTAGCTAGAGAAACTGTGATTTTATATATATATATAAGTTACATAGACTATATAGTGGAACACTATTCATCCATAAAAAACACAAAATCTTGCCTTTTTAGACAACATGAATGGACCTTGAGGGTATTATGCTAAGTGAAATAAGTCAGAGAAAAACAAATGTCTTTATATGTGTCATATGATTTTACTTACATGTGGAATTATATCTAAATATATCAACACGTATAAACAACAAAAACAACAAAGAACCAAGTTTATAGATTCAGAGGTTAGATTGGTGGTTGCCAGAGGTGGAGTGTTGGGGAGGTGGGCAAAATGTGTGAAAGGGTAAAAAGCAAAACATCATTTGGGTCTGGTTTTGTTTGACAGCGCCAGCTCATAAGTAATTTTTAGACTGAGTCAGCAGACATTAAAGGATGAGTGAGAAAATGGAATATGTTAAGCAACTTAGAATGGGGGAAAATAATAGAAAAAGAGATCGCTGAACTTTTGACATTTCACATGTAAATCACATTATAAATAATATGCACCAGTTACTTGATTCAGGACCTCAGACCTTTCTGTAATGGATTTGAAGCACAAAATACAGTATTTATAGCCAGCGTGGAGTCTTCACTTTCGAGGATGGTTATACCCTTGGGGCTAGAAAGCAAGCTGAGCTCCACTTGTGAAGAGTTCTGCCATGCCCCGGCAGTTGACTGCTCTTTCTTTCCTCTTCTCCACTGTCTTGCAGACCAGATGACGTGCTCCTGCATCGCACGCATGACGAGATAGTCCTCCTGCATTGCTTCCTTTGGCCCCTGGTGACGTTCGTGGTGGGTGTTCTCATTGTGGTCCTGACCATCTGTGCCAAGAGCCTAGCAGTCAAGGCAGAAGCCATGAAGAAGCGCAAGTTCTCTTAAGGGGAGTCGGCTCGTGGGAAGTGAAGCCCAGCAGCTGCTCTCGTCTGCACACATCTACCTGCAGAGCCTGCTTCCCGGCCCAGGAGATGGAAGGGGCTGTGAGAGGTCTCCGAGAGGCTCCCCCTCAATGACAGCAGAAGCAGGCACAACTGGAAGACCTGGACCTCGTCGATTGTTTTCCACATGTCGTAGCAATAGCTGCAGGGTCAAGCTCTGAGCTGTATGGAGTATCTGTTTCAGAAATCCTATAGAAGTTAATTTTCTTCGGGGAAGTAACAGTATATAATTGTACAGTGTAGAATACAAACTATTATGATTTATGCTACCTAAAAATATTAAAATAGAGTGGTCTGTGTTCTTTTCTATTTCCTTTTTTATGCTTTGAACACCAGGGTTTTAAAAAAGGGTCTTATGGGTTTCATTTGATTTTGCTAGGTGAAACTTTTACTTGGACACAGGGATTCCTGCACAAATCTTGACCTCACAATGTAACCCCCAGTCTCTAGTATGAAAGAGTACCTTTAGACTCCTATTTGAAAAGGAAAAACTGCATTATTAGTCTCCAGTCACTTCTGTGACTCTCCAACAAGGAACCCTCAAAGAGGAAAACATTCTCCCTACACTCCATTGTTTCTCACCAGATTAGTTCTTAAGTTAGGGAGGTGATTCTGAACAAGGCCTGTCCTAGCTCTAAGAGCACTGTGCCTCGTTATTCATCTGTTCAGGTTATTTTTGATGGATTTTTGTCTCTCTGCAGTAGAATGTACGTGATGTGAAGGACACATTTCAGCTTAGTTAAATGCTGTTTTCATTTTTCTTTTAGGTCAGGAAAAAAATGATCAAAATCAGTTAATTTTATTTTCTTTGTCCTTGCCTTGATGTTTTCAGTTTTCAAATGAGAATATTGCTGCAGTTGTTAATGTTTGCCTAGACAAGCCTGGAGATGCAAGCCAGCTCACATCACTCTGCTGCTGAGCTCTCTGTGCCTTTATCAAAAGTTCATGGAGGAGACGATACTTCTTTGCATCTGTTCATAAACTCAGATTCCAAATATCAATCACATCTAAGTGACTATCTAAGCTCCTCTAGTTATTTACTGTGTAGAATCAAACCTTTGCTTACAAGAGATGTACAAATTTGGGGTTGAGGAAAAACTGACAACATACACTCTCTTTGCTTTCTTCTTATATTCTTCAGATGCGTTTCTGTTAGAATAAAGCCAAATTGGAATGTAAGGACAAGCTTCCCTCAATTATTTTGCTCAGCATTCTAAGAAAGATAATACTAGTGGCTTGATGATTTCCTAACTTTGGGTCCACATAGCAATGTTTTCTTAAATTTAAAACTCAACTAACTGAAAGAGCCGTTGTCATCTGTGGAAGACTAGGGTGTTGGATGAATAAGATATTTTTCTTCCAATTCAAGTGTTGCAGAGTTCACTGTGAAAAAGGCCTTGAACACACTATTTATGACATCCTTTGAGGCAGCTACAGTGCCTTGACTTCAATCCCAGTTTTCTGTTGCAGCATCCCTGTTGTCTCAGCAACAAAGTGAACCATTCTGAAGCACAGACTAACCTGAAACTGGGGCTCAGAGAAAGTCAACGTCCTTGCATTACGTTGTGGGAGATGTATTGTGTAGGTGAAGTCTCTTTATCCATTTTATTTAAATCCAATAATCTGTAATTCATTGATTACAGGGAATTGATAAAAACAGTGCGTGAACATACGTGTTGGTAAGGGAAGTTGATATATATTGATGTGAGTTTTTATTTACCAGTTTTTTACTCATCCATTTATATTAAATAAATGCTTCTATTTAGGCTCAAAGAGTATACCTGGTTATATTCTGTAGGTTGATTTTTGGAAAAAAGGAGAAGCATGCTGAATTACTGAGTTCACATATAGTTTTAAAGTCTTCCTTGCTTGTAGCCAGTTAAATTTGAGGTACTTTATTTATACTTATCATTAAAGATGAAATTCAGTGGAACAGCATTTTTAAGATCACAGAAGACAAAGAAGCTTAACTTCTAAATACTTCAACTCTCTTTTTTGTAAATATAAATTAGTAAATGGTATAAGCTGCTGGAACAGAAATCCCCAAATATGATGACTCATGTAAGACAGAAGTTTCTTTCTTTCTCATATGGCAATCCAGAGGCAATTAAGAAGTCATCCAGGTCAGGGAGGGCAGGTCTGTTTCTTAAGGTAATCAAGGAACCCAAGTTTGTCTACTTTGTCCTCTCATTACTAAAGGTGTTATTCATCTAATGGTCAAAGCTGGCTCAAAGATACACACCCATTCTGCAGACCATGAAAAGAGAGCAATTTGGGAGCTAGCTATTGGGTTGACCAAAAGTTCATTCTGGTTTTTTCATAAGGTGTTAACCTTTTGGAGAAATCTGTACAAGCTTTTTCGGCTAACCCAAAGCTTCCTTTTAAGGAAGTTCCAGCCATCACTCTGCTCATAGTCCATCAGTGAATACCGATTACATAAATATACCTAGCTTCAAGGAAGACTGGGACACGTTGTCTCCAGATAGATGGACATATGTCCTATTAAAGCTCCAGGTAAAAAGGAAAAGGGGAGAATGATACTAGAATTAAAGACAGGAATGATGCGCGGCTGTCAGTGGCCCATGCTACAGTGGAAATCTGGGCAGGGATGACAAAGATCTGTTGCCCTGGCAGGATGTACAGTCCTTGGTTAGACCTTGAATCTTCTCTCTGGGAGAAACTCCCTTGTCCACTGTCCTCTCTGGCCTCCACTTTGACTTCTAGGAGATTCTTGCTCATCAGACTCCATAGCCACATCTGAAGCTTTTGGGAGTCATCACAGCTATTGCAGGCCCCCACCTGCTGGTGCAGATTTGTAGAGTAGACCTAGATTTCTTTAGAGACTGAACAGATGTAGATTTTTCAAGTTTATAGGGTTGATGTTTAATTGACTGCAGTAAGGAGTCTGACTCTATTTTTGATGTTGGGATGCTAACAGCTTTCCCTTTCTGCTCCCCTTTTCCTTTCCCCTTCTGCTCCATATCTGGGCAAGCTGATTAGTGAGCCTGGGTACCCCCTCCTTTGGACTGGGTGGGAAGTTCAAGTCATACAATCCCTGGCCTGCTCTCAGGAACCCTCTCCCTGCCCCACACCCTAAGAATAATAAAGCCAACCCAGTCAAGTCATTTTTGGATCTGCTTGGGAACTGCTCCACTCTCCTAGAAAGTCTCATTCATTATGTGAATAATAAACCTTTTCATACCCTCTTGATGTGTCTATGGTTATTAGTCTCAACATCCAAACCAAATTTTGGGTAATGGGTTTTCATGTGGCCTCTGAAGGGGTGCTTACAACATTGGTGATGAAATTTCATCAAAGCATGGTTTTGGTTTTTTTGCTTTTAGCTGTGTTAGTTCACACAAAAATATTCATAGCCAAAGAGCTACCTCTTGTTATACTTCTTAAGGCAGCGGCATCTTATTTACCAGTCTCTGTGCTTGGCCCATGTCTCCATCCCTCAACTGAGTCGCAGCCACTTTGAAGCCTTCTGGAAAACCGGGTTTAAGTGAGAATACAGCACCCTTTAGCTGGTCTTTTCTGCTCAGCTGACTTCCCTTGTCTGGCCAGTAATATTGGGATGCTCAGTGGAGACTTTTAGAGAGACTGCATAATAATTTGCTTTTTGGTGCATAGAAATGGTTGGGCTGCAGGATATAGTCTTAGTTCCTAAAACAAGGCTGAATTACCTACTTGTAAATCATTTTTCTTGTTTCACTATTTTTCATAGTTCCTTGCCAAAAAACAGCAATAAAGCAGCCAATGCACATCATCACTCTGCTTTTTTTTTTTTTTTTTAATTAACTGTTGTTGTTTTAAATATTTATCGATTGATTTATTTTTGGCTGTACTGGATCTTTGTTGCTGCATGCAGGGTTTCTCTAGTTGCGGAGAGCAGGGGCTACCCCAGTGGTAATGCGAGGGCTTTAGTAGTTGTGGCTTGAGGGCTCCAGAGCATAGGCTCAGTAGTTATGGTGCCCAGGCTTACTTGCCCTGCGGCATGTGGGATCTTCCCTGACCAGGGATCAAACCCTTGGCCCCTGCATTGCAAGGTGGATTCTCAACCTCTGGACCCCAGGGAAGTTCCACTCTGCTTTTTTCTAACTACTTGCCACAAAGCTATAGGTTTGCCTTTTAAGTCATCACAAGCACCAGTTTTATCTAATGGTTAGCCAAAGCACAACAAGGGTCTCTAATTTTCCATCCTGTAATATCTATTTCCTTGCTGCCTGGCAACAGTACATAGCCACAAATTTTGTTATGACAGGGATATAATTTACGTTGCCTTTCTCTCTTTTTTTATGGAGTATAGTTGCTTTACATTGTTGTGTTAGTTTCTGCTGTACAACAAAGTGAATCAGCTATAGTATACATATACCCCTTCCCTCTTGAGCCTCCTTTCCATCCCACCCCTCTAGGTCATCACAGAGCATTGAGCTGAGCTCCCTGTGCTACATAGCAGCTTCCCACTACCTATTTTTCACATGATAGTCTATATATGTCAAGCCTAATCTCCCAATTCATTTCACCCTCTCCTTCCCTCACTGTGTCTACACATCTGTTCTCTCCTAGAGTCTGTCATACAGAGCGAAGTAAGTCAGAAAGAGAAAAAACAAGTATCGTATATTAACGCGTGTATGTGGAATCTAGGAAAATTGTACAGTTAAACCTAGTTCCAAGACAGGAATAGAGACGCAGACATACATTGCCTTTTTCTGAGTGGTCTCATCTGATGATCTTAGCTGGTGATTCCCACATCTGTTCTCTCCTGCCCTTTCCTGTTTTGAGCTCTGAATGTATTTGCAATAGTTTCAATGCATTCTTTATTAAGCATAGTGATGGGTAGACAATGCAATGATGACAAATAATGCTGGTGGCTCAGATGGTAAAGAATCTGCCTGCAATGCAGGAGACCTGGGTTCGATCCCTGGGTCGGGAAGATCCCCTGGAGAAGGAAATGGCAACACACTCCAGTATTCTTACCTGGAGAATCCCATGGACAGAGGAGCCTGCTGGGCTACAGTAAATGGGGTCGCAAAGAATCCAACACAACTGAGCAACTAACACTTTCAATGCGACAAAATATTACCAAACCATATGGATAAGGAACCATTTCCTGGCCCAGATAATTTGTCCAGAGAATTTACTGAAATAAACCAATCCATTGTAACAACATTTTCCTAACATCTCAGTGTTCCTAGCACATGCTCTACAGTTCAGATGTACCGGTCCTGTCCCACAGCTTAGACCTCGCTTTTCACCATGTTTGTAAATCTGTTTCTTACTCATCAGATCTGTGCTTAAATATTGATTTTTCCTAGAAGCGTTCCCTAAATCCTATTTAAGTAGATTTCTCCTGTCATCATCTTCCTCTCCATCCTTCTTTCTTCCTTTGTGGTACCTATTACTGCTTATACTTACCTGTTTACTTATCTATTCTTTCTCTCTTCCGTTAGATGATAAGATCCATAAGAACAGTGTTGGTGGAATAATTTTCCCCACGACTGGCATAGTGCCTGACACATTAAGATGCTAAATAAATGAATAAGTGCTCCCCAGATCCATTACGTCCTTTGTACACATTGTTTCCATGTCCTTTCCAACAAGAAACGTATTGATCTTTCTATCCATAACAACAATGATAATAATGCCCAATTAACTCTTATTAAGTGGTTTCCATGTGCGTCTAAATGCCTTGTCTAACATTTTTCTAAGTTCTTCATCAAAGCTGCACAGACGTTTAGCATAGTACCCAGGGCATAATTAACCCTGGAAAAATTAAAATTAATGAATAAACAAATAAATGTTGCAATTTTAGCCTTTAAATGAAAAGTTATAAAACAGATACACTAATGTTTTTGTATATAAATATTATATGCAACCCATTAAACAAATGAAAAGAAGAATAATCACTCCATTCATTATCAAATTATCCTAAAACTGAAGAAGCTTATTACAACAAGTATTTATTATCTCATATCATTCCTGAAAGTTAGGAATCAGGAAGTAGCTTAACTGTAATTCTAAATTATTCCTGGTGAAATCTCACCACTTAGAAAGATAAGTGCATGGGTTAGGGTTATAGTGGAATAAATTCAGAAGCAGGGGTCCAGAAGAATGATAGTGGGGAGCTTCTGATAACACAATTGTTCATTAGACGGGCACCTTAGAACAAAAAATGAGCAAAGTTCAATCATCTGTGTTTTTTGATTAACATGAAGAAGCTTCCAAAGAAGTCACTGGAATAGATTTTTAAATTTTATTATTATTAAAAAAATTTTGGCCTCACTCTGCAGCATGTAGGACCTTATTTCCCAGACCAGGGATCAAACAAGCACCCTCTGCATTGGAAGGTGGAGTTTTAACCACTGGACCACCAGAGAGGGGCTTCCCTGGTGGCTCAGTGGTAAAGAATCCACCTGCAATGCAGGAGAAGCAGGTTCAATCCCTCCGTTTGGAAGATTCCCTGGAGGGGGAGATGGCAACCCACTCCAGTATTCTTGCCTGGAGAATCCCTTGGACAGAGGAGCCTAGTGGGCTACAGTCCATGGGATCAGAAAGAGTTGGACATGACTGAAGTGACTTGGCACCACACCGCCACCAAGTCCCAGGAATAAACTTTTTGATAGTGCTCAGTTCAGTTCAGTTCAGTCAATCAGTAGTGTCTGACTCTTTGCGACCCCATGAACTGCAGCACGCCAGGCCTCCCTTTTCATCACCAACTCCCAGAGTTCACTCAAACTCCATTGTCCTGACTCCATTGTCCATTAAATCGGGGATGCCATCTAACCATCTAATCCTCTGTCGTCCCCTTCTCCTCCTGCCTTCAATCTTTCCCAACATCAGGGTCTTTTCAAATGAGTCAGCTCTTCATATCAGGTGGCCAAAATATTGGAGTTTCAGCTTCAACATCACTCCTTCCAATGAACACCCAGGACTGATTTCCTTTAGGATGAACTGGTTGGATTTCCTTGCAGTCCAAGGGACTCTCAAGAGTCTCCTCCAACACCACAGTTCAAAAGCATCAATTCTTCGGCACTCAGCTTTCTTTATAGTCCAACTCTCACATCCATACATGACCACTGGAAAAATCATAGCTTTGACTAGACAGATCTTTGTTGGCCAAGTAATGTCTCTGCTTTTGAATATGCTATCTAGGTTGGTCATAACTTTCCTTCCAAGGAGTATGCGTCTTTTAATTTCATGGCTGCAATCACCATCTGCAGTGATTTTGGAACCCCCCCCGCCAAAATAAAGTCAGCCACTGTTTCCCCATCTATTAGCCGTGAAGTGATGGGGCCAGATGCCATGATCTTCATTTTCTGAATGTTGAGCTTTAAGCCAACTTTTTCACTCTCCTCTTTCACTTTCATCAAGAGGCTCTTTAGTTCTTCTTCACTTTCTGCCACAAGGGTGGTGTCATCTGCATATCTGAGGTTACTGATATTTCTCCCGGCAATCTTGATTCCAGCTTGTGCTTCATCCAGCCCAGCGTTTCTCATGATGTACTCTGCATATAAGCTAAATAAGCAGGGTAACAATATATAGCCTTGATGGACTCCTTTTCCTATTTGGAACCAGTCTGTTGTTCCATATCCAGTTCTAACTGTTGCTTCTTGACCTACATACAGGTTTCTCAAGAGGTAATAAAAATGCTCTGAGTGTGTTAGTCACTCAGTCATGTTTCTTCGTGACCCTATGGACTGTAGCCCGCCAGGCTCCTCTGTCATGGAATTCTCTAGGCAAGAATACTGGAGTGGGTAGCCATTCCCTTCTCCAGGGGATCTTCCCAACCCAGGGATCGAACCCAGGTCTCCTGCACTGCAGGCAGATTCTTTACCATCTGAGCTACTAGGGAAGCCCAAAAATGCTCTGAAGGGGGAACTAGTACCAATTTAGCCCTCTACTCTTAAATTCACAGGTTGAAATTTCTTTAACTATTGAATGACAGTTTTGCCAAGAAATTTTTGATAATGGACTCTGGGAGAAGAAAGTTTTTCTCAACACTATTAGGGTCCTTGGTTGGGTCTGAAAATTAAACTGACAAGACAGATTAACACATTTTATCAAATTTTTACATGTACCTGAGAGCCTTCACAAAGGAATGAAGGCCTGAGAGATGACTAGTGTAGGAAGCTTTTATAGCTTTTAGACAAAGAAACAATTCATTTGTGAAGAATTGACAAGACAAGGGGATTTGGCTTAAATGTAGTAAACGATGAATGATAACTAGGAACATAAGGGTTAGCTTAACAAAGTTTGTTGGTGCAGATTTCTTTTCCCCAAATGTTTTCCTTCTTCCTGGTACAGGGAGGGTACCTTTTATAAGGGAAATTTATATCTTGCTTTTAGGGGAGAAGGACAAGTGAAGGGGAGGTCAGAGTGACCTTCTTGCTTCTGCTGTTTTCTCAGACTCTTTCATCTCAAGACACTTAATATGCCAAGGTGCCATAGCACATCCTGAACACCAGCTGGATGCTACAATACCAGGCTGAAATTCAGTGGGTGAGAATATAGACCTGCTTAGGACCTCGGAGTCATAAATAAAATAGCCTTTCCTTACTTCCCTGTGATACTCAACCCAAGTGCTATTTTATCATGGGTTTACATATTTTAGACTTATAAATCTGTGTTATGAGTATAAATCTGCTTTCTTTAGTAGTTCCTTAGTTTAGATTGAAATAGTTAATCGTACTCACCCTTTCCTGGAAAACTCAGCAATATGTCTTGACACTTATGCTTCAGTGATTTAATGAAGTGCCCTCCTGCTTTTTTTTTTTTTCATAAGACCCTACATTTTGGATCTTAACTTTCCTTGCAATTCTATTACTCAATACGTGGATGACCTCTTAACCTCTTATTAGATTCTGAAGATGAGTTGAGCTCTCTCAATTAATTTCATTAATCTTCTTAAGAGTTTTAACTCAAAAAGGGCTTTAAGTTAGAAGGAACGTTATAATTTTGTCAGAACAAAATATATCACCTATGACAAGATCTATCCTAATGTGGATTTACTGAGTTAGCTTCATTTTGGACAGACTAAAAACCATTCAAAAATTTTCCAGGAAAATTATTCAGACTTAATTCAGAGTAAATTAAGAGGCTTTCTGAGGTCTGATAGCCATTGCAGGCAGTTAGTTAGCAGCTGTTCTAAAATCACCAGATCTCTTTGTGATTTGATCAAGTTATTGGGAATCAAGTCTCTGCCTTGGAACCTAAATGTGAGCTGGCATTTTGTGATTTTAAAATTAGCTTTTCAGATGCAAACTATTATATATAGGATGGGTAAACAAGGTCCTAGTGTATCATACAGGGAACTGTATTCAATATCCTGTGGTAAACCATGATGGAAAAGAATATGAAAAAGAATATGTGGGTAGACACACACACACACACACACATATGTATACAACTCAATTGCTTTGCAGAAATTAACACAGCATTGTAAATCAAGTATACTTCAATAAAATAAATTTTAGAAAAATAAAGTGATTAGCTTTTTGGCATCTTCTTACACTGGGTCAGCTTAATATCTTAAGCCTTTCTACATAACCATGCATAAACAATCTGGACAAACCTTTATGATTTTCACTCAGTTTCATGTTATTTATCAGAGAAAAGTTTTCTATAGTTTTTCTCTTGACCCTATGTTAAAAGTTCTACTTCCTGGTTGTAGGTTAATAGTTACTGCAGCTAAATTGGTAAGAAAGTGAAGTCACTCAGTTGTGTCTGACTCTTTGCGACCCCATGGACTGTAGCCTACCAGGCTTCTGCCTCCATGGGATTTTCTAGGCAAGAGTACTGGAGTGGGTTGCCATTTCCTTCTCCAGGGGATCTTCCTGACCCAGAGATTGAACCCAGGTCTCCTGTACTCTAGGCAGATGCTTTTACTGTCAGCCACCAGGAAAGAAATTGGTAAAGGCTACTGCTAACTAAGTCCTCCTTCCTTCTCATGATATACAATCATTGTCGCCTACTAAAAAGACTGGAGAAGGCAATGGCACCCCACTCCAGTACTTGTGCCTGGAAAATCCCATGGATGGAGGAGCCTGGTGGGCTGCAGTCCATGGGGTCGCTGGAGTCGGACATGACTGAGCGACTTCACTTTCACTTTTCACTTTCATGCATTGGAGAAGGAAATGGCAACCCACTCCAGTGTTCTTGCCTGAAGAATCCCGGGGACTGGGGAGCCTGGTGGGCTGCTGTCTATGGGGTTGCACAGAGTCGGACATGACTGAAGCAACTTAGCAGCAGCAGCAGCAGCAAAAAGACACTCTATTTCTTAGCAGGTAGACTTACCTCATGAAATTCTATTATTTTCTCCCTCACTCATTTTCTTCCTTGATAGTAATGCTTGAAATCCTGCTCATTTCCTTCTTTTGTCAGAAGGAATAATTTATGACTACCTAACCGCTGTCCGTCTATGGGGTCGCACAGAGTCGGACACGACTGAGGTGACTTAGCAGCAGCAGCAGCAACATTTGTCCAAGACCAGTCCATGCCCTGAACAAATAGATTAGAAACTCATCTAGAAAACTAAGAGTTAACCTTGTTTGTTGACAAGTCATACCTTCCAAAAGAAAAGAAAAGAAAAGTATTAAGCTGGATATATAAAAACAGATCTAAACTCACTCCTAAAAATAATGACCCTTTGTGATCAGTCTCAATCGACTCTTTTTGGCCCCATGGACTGCAGCCAGCCAGGCTCCTCTGTCCATGAAATTTTCCAGGCAAGAATCCTGGAGTGGGGTGCCGTTTCCTTTTCCAGGGGATTTTCCCAACCCAGGGATCAAAGCCTCGTCTCCTAGGTCTCCTGCACTGGCGGGTGGATTCTTTACCGCTAGCGCCACCTGGGAAGCCCAATGATCCTTTTTCCCAATGACCTTTTATTGGAACCAAAGTCAACGAGAAGGTGGAACTCATTGTACTCACCAGGACTTGTCAACTGAGCAGAAAAAGGAGTGTTAAGTTAATAGCAATGGCAGGAGGTGTAGAATGTTTTGGAAATAACAAAACAAAATGGTGGGAAAAGCAAACAAAAATGGTTAAAAGACTAAGAAATTCTAAAGTGGTCTAATGTTTCTTAAGGAGGTAGAATGGCATATAAAAAGGGTTAATTTGAAGGTTAATAGAAATGCACTACCAGGTTATTATGAGAGACAGACATCTAAGAATCCTGTTTCCATAGTGCAGTAGAAGGCCAAATCTTTGGAGAAGTTTTATTAGCAAAACAAACAAACAAACAAACAACATCCCCCCAAACAAATCTATTACAAAATACCAGGGATTGGCTCCAAAATGGGGAAAAAAGCTCCCTTATTAAGAGCAATAATCAAGATTTATCTCATGACCTTCACCTTCAGTTCAGTTGAGTTACTCAGTCGTGTCCGACTATTTTCGACCCCATGGACTGCAGCACGTCAGGCCTCCCTGTCCATCACCAATTCTCAGAGCTTACTCAAACTCATGTTCATTGAATCAGCGAAGCCATCCAAGCATCTCATCCTCTGTCGTCCCCTTCTCCCACCTTCAATTTTTCCCAGCATCAAGGTCTTTTCAAATGAGTCAGTTCTTTGTATCAGGTGGCCAAAGGATTGGAGTTTCAGCTCTTGCATCAGTCCTTCCAGTGAATATTCAGGAATGATTTCCTTTACGATGGATTGGTTGGAGAGTCCAAGGGACTCTCAAGAGTCGTCTCCAACACCACAGTTCAAAAGCATCAATTCTTCTGTGCTTAGCTTTCCTTGTAGTCCAACTCTCACATCCATACATGACTGCTGGAAAAACCAGAGCTTTGACTACATGGACCTTTATTGGCAAAGTAATGTCTCTGCTTTTCAATATGCTGCCTAGGTTGGTCATAACTTTTCTTTCAAGGAGCAAGCATCTTTTAATTTCATGGCTGCAGTCACCATCTGCAATAATTTTGGAGCCCCCAAAAATAAAGTCTGTCACTGTTTCCATTGCTTTCCCATCTATTTGCCATGAAGTGATGGGACCAGATGCCATGATCTTAGTTTTCTGAACGTTGAGTTTTAAGCCAACTTTTTCATTCTCCTTGTTCACTTTCATCAAGAGGCCCTTTAGTTCTTCACTTTCTGCCATAAGTATGGTGTCATCTGCATATCTGAGGTTACTGATATTTCTCCTGACAATCTTGATTCCAGCTTGTGCTTTGTCCAGCCCAGCATTTCTCATGATGTACTCTGCATATAAGTTAAGTAAGCAGGGTGACAATATACAGCCTTGAAGTACTCCTTTCCCGATTTGGAACCAGTCTGTTGTTCCATGTCCAGTTCTAACTGTTGCTTCTTGATCTGCATATAGATTTCTCAGGTGGCAGGTCAGGTGGTCTGGTATTCCCATCTTTTGAAGAAGTCAAGTGGGCCTTAGGAAGCATCACTATGAACAAAGCTAGTGGAGGTGATGGAATTCCAGTTGAGCTATTTCAAATCCTGAAAGATGATGCTGTGAAAGTGCTGCACTCAATATGCCAGCAAATCTGGAAAACTCGGCAATGGCCACAGGACTGGAAAAGGTCAGTTTTCATTCCAATCCCAATGAAAGGCAATGCCAAAGAATGCTCAAACTACCACACAATTGCACTCATCTCACACGCTAGCAAAGTAATGCTCAAAATTCTCCAAGCCAGGCTTCAACAGTATGTGAACTGTAAACTTCCAGATGTTCAAGCTGGATTTAGAAAAGGCAGAGGAATCAGAGATCAAATTGCCAACATCTGTTGGATCATCAAAAAGGTAAGAGAGCTCCAGAAAAACATCTACTTCTGCTTTATTGACTATGCCAAAGCCTTTGAGTATGTGGATCACAACAAATGGTGGGAAATTCTTCAAGAGATGGGAATACCAGATCACCTGACCTGCCACCTGAGAAATCTGTATGAAGGTCAAGAAGCAACAGTTAGAACTGGATATGGAGCAACAGACTGGTTGCAAATAGGAAAAGGAGTACTTCAAGGCTGTATATTGTCACCCTGCTTACTTAACTTATATGCAGAGTACATCATGAGAAATGCTGGGCTGGACAAAGCACAAGCTGGAATCAAGATTGTCAGGAGAAATATCAGTAACCTCAGATATGCAGATGACACCATACTTATGGCAGAAAGTGAAGAACTAAAGGGCCTCTTGATGAAAGTGAACAAGGAGAATGAAAAAGTTGGCTTAAAACTCAACGTTCAGAAAACTAAGATCATGGCATCTGGTCCCATCACTTCATGGCAAATAGATGGGAAAGCAATGGAAACAGTGACAGACTTTATTTTTGGGGGCTCCAAAATTATTGCAGATGGTGACTGCAGCCATGAAATTAAAAGATGCTTGCTCCTTGAAAGAAAAGTTATGACCAACCTAGGCAGCATATTGAAAAGCAGAGACATTACTTTGCCAATAAAGGTCCATGTAGTCAAAGCTCTGGTTTTTCCAGTAGCCATGTATGGATGTGAGAGTTGGACTATAAGGGAAGCTATTGGAGAAGGAAATGGTAACCCACTCCAGTGTTCTTGCCTGGAGAATCCCAGGGACGGGGGAGCCTGGTGGGCTGCTGTCTATGGGGTTGCACAGAGTCGGACACGACTGAAGTGACTTAGCAGACTTAGCAGAAGCGCTGAAGAATTGATGCTTTTGAACTGTGGTGTTGGAGAAGACTCTTGAGAGTCCCTTGGACTCTCCAACCAATCCATCATAAAGGAAATCATTCCTGAATATTCACTGGAAGGACTGATGCAAGAGCTGAAACTCCAATCCTTTGGCCACTTGATGCGAAGAACTGACTCATTTGAAAAGACCTTGATGCTGGAAAAAATTGAAGGTGGGAGAAGGGGACGACAGAGGATGAGATGGTTGGATGGCTTCACTGATTCAATGAACATGAGTTTGAGTAAGCTCTGAGAATTGGTGATGGACAGGGAGGCCTGGGCTGCTGCAGTCCATGGGGTCAGAAATAGTCAGACATGACTGAGCGATTGAACTGAACTGCACTGAACTGAACTGTGGAAATAAAAGGTGGTATAGAAAGGAGGATACTCAAGGAGGTTTCCATACTGTCCCATACATCACAGACCAAGAAACACCAACAACACTGTAGAATTCTCCTTAGTTCCTATAATTCTCCGTTCTGAGATAGCATACCTTAAATGCTAACTCCATGTTATAAAATCCAAAGTTACTCTGAAATTTAAAGAGGAAACAGATGATGTATAAATGTGTGAATAAACCTTCCAAGCCAAAAAAAAAAAAATGTTTAAAGAAAAATATCCTAGAGAGGTTTACTTTGCCCTTTATAATTATTGGATGAAATGATGTAGCTGATGTCTTCATGTCTTCACGAGGTGAGCAGGTTGCAATGTTTTGTGTGGTGCAGGGTGGAAAGATGTACTGATGGGAGGTGATATGCTGGTAAATGTTTGACACTCAGCCAGGGGTGAGATAGATGCCTTCATTCACAGGATTTACTGACATCTGTGGAATAAATACACCCACCATGGCTGATTGTAAAGCCATCAGTGTGCCACTGCTGAACTCAGAATTTGAGAGAGCTATTCAGTGGCACACTCTTACAGTTGTCCAATCATATAGATCTGGCAGCAGAAATAACCTGAAGAGAAGGGATAATAGTAAAAGGTGGTAAAATAATGAGGAAGCAATGAGCTTTGAGTGTTTCTTGCCTTTGTTTTTAATATGATTTATAAAGTTGCAAACTTATATAATTTTTAATAATGGCTGTGTTTAACAGCTGGTTCAGAACTTTACATTTGGCTCCCGTGGACTCAAGCTAAGCATCTCTATGGGAGGTGAGTGTGTCCCTTTATGCTTCCCCAGCCGTGACGTATTTGCAGTTCTTATTGGCCCTGTTGGTTATTTCAGAGCTGAAGGCTTGATCTTCCTCCCACTTTTTCTTATAGGATGGATCTTACAGAGACAGGACAGACTTTGTCTCTAATACAACATGCGGTACTATTAAATCTCAGTTGCAGGCAAAACTTAATGTCTCCAAGTGGGGCAAAGGTGGCAAGGTGGACTCTCAAATGCACTCTTCTAAAAAGGTGTTATTACCTCCAGCATCTGAGATTCCAGGTGGGAGGGCAAGAAGGAAGCCTGAACTATTACTACTATAGGCAGGTGCTGGGACCATTATGGGATGATCTGTGTAGGGACAGAGCAATGGCATTTTCTCAGAGTGATGTGGACCCAGCTGCTCAAATAAATTAATGTTCCAATTCAAATGACTCATTTTTTAGGAACATTAAGTTCACAGCCAATTTGTCAATAAAAGAAAACTACCACCTCATTTTTCTAACTCAAAGAGTAATGCTTAAATTTTATGAGTTATAAATGCCACTTTTCAAAGGACGAATTGAAACATACAAAGTTGGTGCTTCAGCCTCACTGGCACCCTGTTCAGCTTGGCCGCCATATTTTCCAGGAGGGTCAGGGTACCTCCAACGGTCATCTGAGGCTTACAGAAACTTTTGCTTTTCCTAGGGAAGACTAAGAGAAGACATGGTGTCTACTTCCAAATATTTGAAAAGCCATCATGTAAAAGAGATTAGAATTTGTTTTACAAATTATCATAGTAGTAGAAATAGGGGCTCTGAATATAGAGGCTTGAGCTTCAGTTTTAGTTTCTTCATTTACTGGTTGTATGACCTTGGACAAATTTTATAAACTCTCTAAATCTCAGATCCATTATCTGTAATATAGAGTACATTAGTTTCCCATCACTATTGTAACAAATTTTCATGAATTTCGTGGCTTTGTTGTTGTTTAGTCGCTCTGCTGCTGCTGCTGCTGCTAAGTTGATTCAGTCGTGTCCGACTCTGTGCGACCCCATGGACGGCAGCCCACCAGGCTCCCCTGTCCCTGGGATTCTCCAGGCAAGAACACTGGAGTGGGTTGCCATTTCCTTCTCCAATGCATGAAAGTGAAAGGTGAAAGTGAAGTCACTCAGCCGTGTCCAACTCTTAGCGACCGCATGGACTGCAGCCTACCAGGCTCCTCTGCCCATGGGATTTTCCAGGCAACAGTACTGAAGTGGGGTGCCATTGCCTTCTCTCTCTCTGTCGCTCAGTCATGTCCAACTCTTTGCAACCCCATGGATGGCAGCATGCTAGGCTTCCCTATCCTTCACTCTCTCCCAGAATTTTCTCAAACTCATGCCCATTGAGTTGGTGATGCCAACCAACCATTTTATCCTCTATTGCTCCATTCTCCTGCTCTCAATTTTTCCCAGCATTGGGGTCTTTTCCAATGAGTTGGCTCTTTGCATCAGGTGGCCAAAATACTGGAGCTTCAAATTCAGCATCAATGCTTCCAATGAATATTTAGGGTTGATTTCCTTTAGGATTGACAGGTTTGATCTCCTTGCAGTCCAAGGGACTCTCAAGAGTCTCCTCCAACACCACAGTTTGAAAACATCAATTCTTTGGCACTCAGCCTTCATGGTCTATCTTTCACATCCATACATGACTACTGGAAAACTGACTTAAAACAACCTAAATTTATTATCTTACAGTTCTTGAGGTCAGACTCCACAGAATGGGCTTCATTGTGCTAAAACCAAAATGTCAGCATGGTTGCATTCTTTCTGGAAGCTCTAGGAAATAATCCATTTCTTTTCTCAGCTTCTGGAGCTCACCTGCATTCCTTGGCTCATGGCCCTTTTCTTTCATCTTCAAAATCAGAAATATTAGGCCAACTTCTCACACTGCTGTCTCTGGTTCTCTTTCTCTTGCCTCCGTCTTCAATTTATAAGAACTCTTGTAGTTGGGCCAACCCAAAGAATCCAAGACAGTCTCTCCATCTCAAGGTTAGCTGATTAACAGCTTAATTCCATTGGCAACTTTGATTCCCCTTTGCCATGAAAATTAAATTAAGATAATGTGCTCAGTCACATCTGACTCTTTGCAGCCTCAAGGATGGTAGCCCACCAGGCTTCTCTGTCCATGGAATTTTCCAGGCAAGAATACTGGAATGCATTGCCATTTCTTCCTCCCTGGATCTTCCCAACCCAGGGATTGAACTCCCGTCTCTTGCATCTCCTGCACTGCAGGCGGGTTCTTTACCACTAGTGCCACCTGGGAAGCCCTGCCTTTGCCATGTAACCTAACATACTCATATTCACAGGTTTCAGGGATTAGAAAGTGGATATTTCAGTATCCATTATTCTTTCTACTAAATGAGGATAAAAATATGACTGTGGATCTAAGATTGCATGCAGGTGAGAAATCATACACATTTTGAAGCAAATCCAGACTGGAATCAAGTTCAAAACAAATCCAGACTTAGGTGAGGAGGCACTCTATTTGAAAAAAAAAAAATATTGCCAATGGTGAGTGGGGTAAGGGAGAGATGGTTATAATGGGAGAAGTGGACCTTTGCAAGAGGAGTTCCATCCATCAGATTTGCAAGCATCACAAATGCCAGGCAGAAAAGGACTTTTATTTTTACAGAGGAATAAACCTGGCTAGAAAGAACTGGGTATGGGGAAGTGGGCTGAGCTGGTGATGGTGTGACTAGACAGTTGATCTGGAGAAGGCAATGGCACCCCACTCCAGTACTCTTGCCTGGAAAATCCCATGGACGGAGGAGCCTGGTAGGCTGCAGTCCATGGGGTCGCTGGGAGTTGGACACTGAGCGACTTCACTTTCAATTTTTACTTTCATGCATTGGAGAAGGAAATGGCAACCCACTCCAGTGTTCTTGCCTGGAGAATCCCAGGGACAGGGGAGCCTGGTGGGCTGCCGTCTATGGGGTCACATAGAGTCAGACACGACTGAAGTGACTTAGCAGCGGCAGCAGCAGCAGACAGTTGATCGGAGAATGTTCTGTCCTGAGCTCAGCCTGTTCTCAGGGCAGCCATTCTGGAGGGGTTGTTTGCTGGCTCAGCAACTTGAGTCAGTTATTTATTTCTCTAAACTCATTTCCTCATTGTGAAGTTGTGCAAATGCAGAGCTTGTCAGTAGGTGTTCTTGAACCCAATTGGTCTCAAAATTCTGTGCTCTTCCAGAGAAAAGACCAATTACTACAAATGAAAACTCAATCTTTGCAAAGTCCTTTTTAAAGTTGAATTCTGTTAAAAAGCTACAAACTTATTTCTGAAATATCATTATCTACTTAATGAGATGAAAGTACCCTCAGAGAATTATATGAAATAGCTTTCAAATTTTTGCTTCACTATTTTTCATAACACCAGAGCATAGTATGAATGCATAGATTTAGAATCTCTGTTAATAGGACCCAGTTAAACTGTGCTTTAGTAATATTTCTCCAGGTGATTCTGGTGGTGGTTTAGTTGCTAAATCATTTCCGATTCTTTTGCAACCCCATGAACTGTATCTCATCAGGTTCCAAGGTCCATGGGATTTCCCAGGCAAGAATACTGGAGTAGGCTGCCATTTCCTTCTCCAGGGGATCTTCCTGACTCAGGGATAATACCCATGTCTCTTGCTTGACAGGTGGATTCTTTACCACTGAGCCACCACTCCAAAGTTTGAGAACTGCCAGTAGAGTGGTTGACACTAGCTTTGAAGCCAAATTGTCAAGGTTTGAATCCTGGTTCTGCTGTTAATTGGCTGTATTATTAAGGTTTGATTTCTCATCTCACAGGGTTTTTGGGGAGGACTGACTCAATTAAAATGTGTGAGAAAGCAATGAATGATGCCCAGCACTTTGTTGAAATGCGTGTCTTTCTATTATATAATTATTCCATGCTCATGCTCAGTCATGTTCAACTATTTGTGACACCAGGTACTGTGGCCTGCCAGACTCTTCTGTCCATGGGATTTTCCAGGCAAGAATATTGGAGTGGGTTTCCATTTCCTCTTCAAGGGACCTTCCTGACCCAGGGAATGAAGTTGCATCTCCTGCATTGTAGGTAGATTCTTTACCTGTTGAGCCATATTGCATTATTATTATTACTATTATAATAACATCTGAAGTCAAACTCATATTCATTCACTTGGTGCCTCAGAGAACCTGTTCTGGAAACTATGAAGTCTCAGAGGGAAGACAGAACAAATTATTTTGACATAATATGCCATTGTGCATGAAAAATGGAAAATGTTTCTGTGGGTACAGAAGTAACCCTGAGTTGGAGCTGAGTTTCAGGAGACAAGTTTGGGAACTGGTCAACAGCCATCTCTGGGTCAAGAGAAGGTCACTGTCAGTTTTTGAGACTTCTGGTATAATAAAAAAATTTTTTTTAAGTTTTAAAAAAAATGTCTAAAGAGAGTTATAGAAATTGTTTAAATCACAAAATAATGAAAGGGTTTATTTAAAAATATTTCTTTATAAAACACTCCAGGCAGATTGATCTAATAACAGGCCTGAGTTGAAAGTTATCTGAAGCCTGTTTTCATCTCTCATTCCTGTCTGCATCTCTGTGACTACATGTAACTTTATGTGTAGACAAGTCAGACTTCCCCAGTGGCTCAGAGATAAAGAATCCACCTGCAACACAGGAGACATAAGAGATGCAAGTTTGATCCCTGGGTTAGGAAGATTCTGTGGAGGAGGGCATGGCAACCCACTCTAATATTCTTGCCTGGAGAATCCCATGGACAGAGGAGCTTGGTGAGCTACAGTCCATAGGGTAGCAAAGAGTCAGATATGACTGAAGCAACTTACACACACACATACACACACACAAATACAGACACATAGATAAATCAAAGGGCTATGTTTGCTACCCTTTGTGAGGGTGAAGCCTGAGCTAATGACCTTCTTGCCCCCTGTGCTGGGTCCTGGGTTTCAAAGAAGACGTAAGAACTACTTCAGGGAGGAGAAAAAGGAATATATCAGAGCAAAAATGTATAGAACAGCAGCATGCACCCTAGAAACCACAAGGGTTTGAATGGATGAAATGTAAATTGCAGGGAGAAGAGGGGCTACGGCTGCAGCTGGGGAAGAAGACATGGGCCAAGTCATCAAAGACTTTCTATGGCCACCAAGGAGTCTGGACTGCATCTTGTGGATAATTGAGAGTCACTGGTCAATTTCAGGAGGACCATGGTCAGTTTGGGGCTTCCCTAATGGCTCAGCTGGTAAAGAATCTGCCTGCAATATGGGATATCGGGGTTTGATCCCTGGGTTGGGAAGATCCCCTGGAGAAGGGAATGGCTACCTACTCCAGTATTCTGGTCTGGAGAATTCCATGAACTAGACCATGGGGTCACAAAGAGTTGGACATGACTAAGCGACTTTCACATCACACCAGATGGTCACTTTCATATTTTAGATCAGTCACTCAGATGGCAGTGTAAAGGGGGACTGGGGTGCCAGACAGAGGCACAGGGACAACACAGAGGCCTTCTGCATTTGCTGGGGTGATGAGATATGAAGCCAGACAGACAGTGATCAAGAGAAGGGCTAGCTAGCTATCTTCTATCTAGAAGGTTAATAGAAACAGTAACACACAGAGAAACTGCTGATGACTTCCTGTTCTGGAGGTATGGATGGAGAAGACAAATGGTCCTTGAAGCTTAATAAAGTCACACAGCTTTTAAGTGGGTCTCAGTGTACTGCTCTACCCCCAAACCCTTGGCGTGTTGTCCCACCAAATGTGTGCACGGCCTTGAGTGCTGAGGCCCCGGGAAATTCCAGTGGAGCCAGGAACACTGTGCACTTCTTAGGCATCGGTTCCTTTGTTGAGCTCTGCTTTGTTGAGTATGCCTTCCATTTCCTGCCAGACCTCTGTCTGTTGGACTGATGCTATCTTTACCCAAGTGAAGGTGATGAGTGAGCATTCAGTCCCACCTTCCTTGCTCATGGCTAGGGCTTGGGGGACGGAGTAGAAGTGGCACCTTTGAGGTCTTCACTTCCCTTTCATTCCTTCTCACTCTTCACATGTTTGCTTTTTCAGTCTTGCTTATTCTAAATAGTATCATAGGTGGTTCAGTGGTTAAGAATCTGCCTTCCAATGCAGGGGATGTGGGTTCAGTCCTGTATTGGGGAAGTAAGATCCTACATGCCGTGGGGGAACTAAGCCTCCATGAAGCAACTAGAGAAGCCCAGCACAGACAAAAACTAAATAAATAATAAAATAAATAAATAAACAGTGTCATAGAGGCCTGTTCCTGTTCTGCTTCTTCCTGTTCCTGTTCTTCGCTGGTTCGGCAGTCATCTAGGGCTGAACTTTGTAGCCTCTGGTTGTTAGAATCTTTGCGAGTTTGCAGCTGCCTTTTAAGGCATCTTCCCATTTCTCCCACCTTGTTTGGGGATTCCTCCCTGTGGTGACTTCCTGTTCTTGGTGTCTCCCATTCTGTGTTGACCTGCCATTTCTACATGGGACAGCCAGTATCTCTTTGCCCTAAGAATTTACTTCCACCCTGAGAATTGTTTACTAGCTTTTCCTGAGCCCCAGAGGGAACAGATAGGGTGGCATTTAGAGTCCATGATGGTGTTATCACGTTCAGTCTACAAAGCTGGGAGGGGCATAAACGTCAAGGCTAATGGACTCATGATCCTTGGAGCAAGAGTCAGCAGGGTCAGGCTAGAGGAAAGTGACGTGCAGCACATAAATGAGTCTTTGAAGCTGAAGTGAGAGCTGGAGGCTCAACATTGAATTTGAGCTGTGGAGCTTAATCAGCATTTTCTCCAACCTGTGGTGTAGGAGGAAGTGGTTATGAACACAGGCTTCAGAATTACTCTGTCCCTGCTCAGTGTCAGGCTCTGACATTCGCCAGCTCTGTGACCTAGGTCCAGATGTTTACTCTGAGTCTCTCAGTCTCTGTGTGCCTCAGTTTCTATATCTGTAGAATGGGAATAATTGTAGTCCCTGCCTTATCTACTTTTTCAAGAATTAAATGAGATATCACAGGTAAGGCTGTACAGAGTGCTACCTGGGACACAATAGTTGCTAACATTTATTAAGTGCTTTTTATGTGCTGGGGTAAAAAACATTACACATTATTCTTCTTTGTCACACAGGGTTTGACAAAATTTCTTCTTAGAATTAGATTTGACTAATAAGAAGCTGCAAAGCAAAGAGGCTCCACACAGAACAGCATGTGTCCAATCACCTGGGGGGCTTGTTATACACACATTGCTGGGCTTCACCCCCGGAGTTTCAGATTCAATAGGATTACAGGGGTGTGAGTCTGAGAATTTGCATTTGTAACCAGCTGATATCAGTGCTGCTGGTTTGGGAACCAAACTTTGGAATACTCTGGTAGAGAGGTTTGTTGTTTAGTCACCAAGTCATGTCCTACTCTTTTTGACCCCATGGACTGTAGCCACCAGGCTCCTCTGTCCATGGGATTTCCCAGGCAAGAATATTGGAGTGGTTTCCTTCTTCAGGGGGTATTCCTGACCCAGGTATTGAACCCCAGCCTCCTGCTTGGCAGACAGATTTTTTACCACTGACCTATCAGGGCACAGAGGTTAAGTGGCCACATTTTGAAGTCAAAAAGATTCAGATTGGAAACTAAGTAGCTGGTAGTGTGGGGCCTTGGGCAAATTACTCTCTCTTTAAACTTCAGTTTCCTTATCTCCAATGTAAGTCTGATAACTAGGCTGTGTGAAGAGTCAAATTAGATGATACTATAGTTAGTGCATCATATGCATTAGCTATTGTTCCTATTCTTCTGCTAAATTTTGAGCAATATCTTGGTCTTCTCTGTGCCTCTGCTTTCTAATCTATAAAGTGGAAACAATCATTGACTGATAGCATATGATGGGCGAAGGCACTCACTAAGATAATAGACTGGAGTCAAACTTTAAGTAACACCCTAAAGATTAAACATGCAGTCTCTGGGACTTCCCTGATGGTCCAGTGATTAAGAATTCACCTTCTAACTCAGGGAATGTGGGTTTCATCCCTGGTCCGACTCATTAGAAAAGACCCTGATGCTAGAAAAGACTTAGGGCAGGAGGAGAAGGGGACGACAGAGGATGAGATGGTTGGATGGCATCACCGACTCAATGGACATGAGTTTGAGCAAACTCTGGGAGATGGTGAAGGATAGGGAAAGCTGGGGTGCTGCAGTCAATGGGACTGCAAGGAATCAGACACGACTGAGCCACTGAACAACAACAGGGAACTAAGATCCCCCATGCCCTGGAGCAACTAAGCCCAGCACACCACAACGAAGACCTAGCACAGCAAAGAAAAGAACAAAAACAAAAGCGAAAAAAATGAAGTCCCCGTCTATAGCACTTTAAACAGAACTTAGAATGTCTTCCTCTTAAATGAGAAAATCGTCTGTTACTGCAAGGGGTCTAAGACTCCCAATGGCACCTTCATAGCTCTCACCTTTCACTTTACTTTTGCTGTCTTCCTCCCAGTTTTCAACCAGTGTGGGCTCATTCATGTTACTTCTCTTCTATCCTGGTTCATCTTTGTTTATTGCTGATGTAGTATTCTTCGCAGGTAGACAGTTGTTGACCCCACCCTTCTGCCCCCCCTACCCCTCCCACTCCCTGACCTGTCATCTGTCATGAATGGGGAAGGAGTACCTACTTGGGTGAAGACTGGATCCGGGGTCATTGGAAAGTTCTTTAGGAATGAAATATGGCTTGAATCTTTAATTTCTGACTCCTACAAGTGGTATTTTCTGATGGGGGTTAGATTTAGGAATGCTCCCAAGCTTCTGAACTTCTCCTCTTTAAACGCCCTTTGTTTCTATAGTTGTCTTGTCAGCTTTTTGTTTTTACTTTTTTTTTTTTTTTTAATTTACCTTAGCTCCTTGGCAAACCCTAAGACACAGAAACTTCTTGGCCACCAACAGCTAGCAGCAGGGTCACAGAGACAGGAAACATATTTCATTGCTAGTTCTTTTTTAAAGACTGAAATAGATGCCAAGTTTCTTCCTGGGGTCAAGAGCTCCAAGAGCAAAATAACTTAATATTAAGATACTCTACACAAAGGTTCTTATATCATTACAATAAACCCCAGGATAAAAAGGGCAAGCCTTATTTAGATCAACAGTTCTCTAAAATAATGATACAATATTCTTTCAGAGATGTTGGGTTGGGGAGATATTTTAGTTAAGCCTGGCCTTTGGCAAGTGTTAACTCCTACACAGAACCATCCCTGCATGGTTTTCTCTATTACTCAAGCTTGAATTTTACCAGTTAATTTTTATCCTTGTATTATGAATGCTCCTTTTACTGGCAACATCAAAAGCTTTGCCAATTCTTTCCAAATCTAGTGGTAGAAATTTTTTGGGTTTTAGGTGGTTTGATTTAATCAGCTTTAATAAAAAATGTTTTATAATAGTATTATGTTTTTTAAAAAGCATGTTTTTCTCCTTTTCTGTTCAATGGTACTTCAGCTTTAAGATGGTGATGACTTTTGCTAAGGTATGACTCTAAAACATAGTCTGAGATTTGTTTGGCAAATGAGTGTCTCCAAACACAAAATTAAAGGAATAATCACATAAAATGTTGAAAGTTCCACTGAGGGTTCTGTCTCAGTGTGCAAGATGGCAGTTACATGCCCCGGATCTGAGAATCATTCTTCTTCATTTTTTTCTATATTTACATTTAGGCAGGTCCACCCCCACAAGTGATAGGAAGATAGGATTTGGTTCTAGCGTTGTCCTATTTTGCTCTATCATCTTAAACCTAGTCTTGGTTTCCATCATTGTCCATCCTAAAGTGGCCCTTTCAGTTCTAACACTTCATGATTGTGGAGGATACTCCAGCAGAATTAATAAGTGATAATTTCATATGGTCATATTCCCTTTTCCTTTAGGAGTAAATTCCATCAAACAAACAGCTACTTTGGGAAAAACAAGGTCAAGCCTCAGAGGTCCAATTATTTTTGCTAACTCAATTTGAATCCAGAAATTGTTTCAAAACGAAGGATGGATTTGATTTAATGGTTTTACATGTAAATCTGTTATGGTACTTTTTTTAAAAAAATGAAGATTTCTGTAAGTAAGTTGTAGAAAAATGAAACACTGGAGTTGTGAAGGACAGTGAGTTTTTTCAACTGAAATATGAAAAAGTAAAAAAAAGGCAAAATAATGATTCTGGAAATAGACACAGCAGCTCTTAACCAAATGTCACACCACCCGCTTATGTGTGAAGTACCTCTGAAGGGCTCAGGGGATCCAGCTGGGGCAGCGCCTCTGAGAATACACAGACACTGTTGGTGATAGATGACATTTTGGTTAGCAACGAATTAGAGAACTGAAACCAAGAATTTAGCTGGAGACAGTCAACCAATATGTTCGCGATACCCTAGGTAACCAACCAGGCTTTCACAGGAGCAAAGGTTACAACAACCAAGTTCTTCATGATAACGGCTTGCAAGATTTTTCTCATTTAGAAGCAGTCACTTCTGACCTTTCTCCTGAGCAGTCAGATGATAGAAACTGATAAATGAGATACAGGCAAATAGAAGACAGAACACTTGCCTTCAACAAATAGCAGTTTTATTCACTAGTGGGAAGGTGTTTATGACACTATATAGATTGTTTTTGACCACAGTTACAGTATGAAAATATATTAAGCAAATACATAAATTAAATACAAGGACTATGGAAGTGCTTTCTTTAAACAGAGTTGGTTAGAAAACACAACAGTGTGGAGAGGTATTATCATAAGAAGAAACCAGAACCATCGACTGCCATTTTAAATGACTAGATTTGCAGAGAAAGAATACATAATATAAAAAACATAAAAAGTGCTCCATTAAAGAATATAACACATTCAGTTGCTAGATGTATTTGCCTTATTTATTTAAGCTTCACACAAATCAAGGAACAGCCAGATGAGGCTCCATGAACACTAGCATTATTAGACTACCTAAATACCCAAAGTATTGGGCCAGGAGCAATTTCCACTCAAAAGGTATATGTTGAATGTCTATGAGTTGTGTACTAATTTCTATTAGGTGGGAGTATAAAAGAGATCAAAGACTTGGTTCTTATCCTTGCAGAATTGATAAGCCGGATGGGTCCTACCTGGGAAACTAGAGATTGAGGACCCTTCAGGCCAGAACTTTGGTGCACCTGGTTGTCAGGGTGTTTGAAATTGGGAGATTTCACGAAGGCCACTGGAGACTCTCACTTCAGCTTGCAGGGGAAAGCCACCCAACTCTATGACACTCCGAAAGCCACAGCTGTGTATTCTCCTTTCTGTGCGAAGGCTTACTTGCTCACTCACAAGCTGTTATGAAAACACAACATCTCCAACATAACAGAAAGCTTACTCTTAGGATGAAGATAGTTTTTCTTAAAAGAAATTACTTACTGCAGAAAACAGCCATAACTAACCTTTCTTGTGAATATTCTAGAAGAAACATACTACTTTTGTCTGACATTATTCACCATTTCAACAGCTTCTTTTGATATCTTACATAAGATCATGTACATTGGCATATAGGTTACAAAAATCATTTTTGGTAGGTCTGTTAATAGAGCTTTTATTTCCATTACATAAGCCTTTATTTTAGGAGCATTCACCAACCATTCTCTTATGTCATGAATGCATCTATATAGACAATCTTTAAACAAAAATAAAATGCCTTATTTTTGTGTCATATATTTATTCCTAGGGAGCCTCCCTACAAGTCAAGAGTAGTCTTTTAGTCAAAAACATTTCCATTGCTAGAAACATTTTTAGAACAGAACAGATTTTTGCTATTATCATGGCTGCATTAAATGTTACCCTGCATTTTAAGTAAAATGGCCAAACATTTCAAAGGTACCGTCCACTAAAAGAATCTAAGGTAGTGTGTTCAGAATTCCAAACTCAGTTTCGTCAAACACCTGGTAAATTCACAAAATGATGTAGCTTAATCAGCTACATCATCTGGCCAACATAGTCAAAGTGATATCCTTCAAAGGATAATGAATCTTAAGCATATGACATCCCCAAGAAACAGTCTGGACACAAAAGGAATGCTGTTTCTTCTTTCTAATGATGTCTACTTAGATACCCTCTTTTCAAATATTTTTCCTTCTTTGTATTATTTCACTCATTTTCTGCAGTCATGGTTTATAGATTTTCCCTTGAGTGAAATAATCTTTGAATACTTGATATGATTTGGAATCTCAGATTAAAAACACTCTGAACCTTAACAGAACATTTGGGCTGATAATAGCCTTTTCCACTCTGGCTCTTCTAGAATGAGGTACCTTTGAAGCCTTGCTCATAGCCACTTCCAGGAGGATCAGCCATTCCTTTTTGCCACTCTGTTGTGAGTCATCAATTACTTCCATTTCCCCAATGAAATGGAACGTGGAAAGTCCTTGAACTGTTACATCAAACAAGCAGCTTATTACCTAATTTTTTCCCCATCAGGTCAGATTTTGTCTGGCTCATGTGTGTGAACTAATACTCTAGAGCACCCCAGAGTTGGTGCTTAGATTCTGCTACTTGCTGTTATTCAGATCTGGCAGATCTGACTTTAGGATTCCAACCATAGAGACCCAGAAGCCTAAGTGAATGAGAATTTACTGCATAGTCGACAATTTTCTTCCAAGAGAAAGGAGAGTGTTTAAATACAAGAACCTGGATCCTGAGACACTAGAAGAATCAGAGTGTGAAGTAAAAGATGTGAAGCCTATTTTTGTATTGCTGGGCATCTGCTTAGTGGTTTCATATTATTTTCAAATATCATTTTGGGCTTTCTTCCAAGAGATAATAAAATTAATTAAAGACCCTACCAAATAAAACTGTCCCCAATATATTGTGTGTTGTGGCCATTTTAGTGTTCAAAAGTGAAATCATTATCATCTCTTCTAAAATGTGGAGCCAGAAAAGACTATGACATACCAATGGGTATGAGGAGATAAGATGAACGGAAAATAAAATCACCTTCTACTGGGAAAGCAAACATATTCAAAAGGGAGAAGGGGAAGTGTAGTGAAAAGAGGGGTTTGGGAGTGTTAAATGCTGCTGAATTTCTTAGGACAAGTGCAGACCCAGACAGGGAGAGGAGCCTTAGAAAAATCTGACTCAAGAGCTGAAAAACTGGCTGCTATCCAGAAAAGACAGAATAGTATGAAATTGATTTAATGAGTAGAGATTAAAGGAGTTAATTATAAAGGACTTGGATAAATAATTATTAATATGCAAGACAGGAACCTTCCAAGATTTGATAGCTCAAAAGCACTTTGAAGGCTTGATGATTAAAGAGTACTGCACAGGTGCACAGCCAGGATGCCCAGCGCGACAGGAAGTGGAGGGTTTACCAAGTCATAACACATGACGGGATTAAATTAATTGAGCTGAATGTCAAGGAAACCTGTTTTTCCTCCTCCTAAATTTAATAAATAGATCAACTAGATTATGTATTTAGTCTTTGATGGTGGTGGGAGGGAAGACAGTGAAATATTTGTTGCTAAGGAGATTTAAAATTAGACAGGTGGAGGGTAGAAATAAATTTGTCCTGCATTAGACTAAAAGAACATACAGTTTTCCCTTGTCATGTCCATTTCCATAACTCTGATTCCACCCCAGATATGCCAGGGTATGTACTGTGACAGCCGTGTAGGTTTGTTATGGTTTTAATTCTTGATCTGTGCAATGAATTGCTTTCTTTCTCTTTTTGGTCCAGAGATTTGCTAGAGAAGCAGAATCAGCGCTTGCCAGTTTGTGGCCCAAGGAAGGCTGCCACTGCACTGCTTCTGGGTAATGTCACTGCCTTGCTGAGGCCCTCTTTCAGGTTTAATTGAAAATAGTAACAACAATCCCACCGTTATCACTGTGATGTATTCTCTTTATTGAATAGAAATGTGTAGTTTCTAGGACAGTGCCTAGCAAGTTGCAGGCACTTACATTTTTCTAAATGAGTGAGAAGCCAAAAATGAATTTCTTTCTATGTAGTTGAATGTGCTTCGTACCCAGTGATGTTGGCTTAAAATTCTGGTTTTTTAAAATTTATTGCTTTTTCTTATTAATACAGGGAAAGTTATGCCTAATAGACATATCGTCTCATATATCTCTGATCTTTATTTTCTCCCCAGTGGTACCTCTGCCACACTTACATGTATGTTGTTCCTTTTCATTTCTAGAAGAGCCGTCTGGTTTCCTGAAACAGGATCAGACTCTAACACTGTCATTTCACAAGGCATTGAGTACGATAACACTTGTGAAGATTTGGAATCCTCTTCCCATTCATTCTTATAAAGGTTTTTCCTGTTTCCACAAACTTCAAGAAGCCCTGGAAATTTTTCCAGTTTGGGTGTAGCCTTAATTTACTACAACTATATTAGGTATATTTAATGCTTTTTCCACTTACTATGGCAATTATACCCATTATAGTACTTATGGGGCTCTACAGTTTGTAGCAAAAAATGTCTATTTTGAAAAGATACATACTCTTTCTGCAAATGAAGCTATGAGACCAACAACCTGGATCTCTAAATCTTAAATTTATTACAGAGAAATTTGCAGTGAGAAAAAGGCAAACATTCCCGACTCATCTCTCAGGTAGCCATGATGATACCATACAGGTGTGTTTCAAATTTTCTCCAGGAAGACCCTTGGAACTGGACCTTGGAGAGAGCAATGCTCACTTTTTGACTCACTGAAATTTGTGATAGTCAAAATGGGTCAACTTGACAGAGCATGAGTGCCTTTTATATCAAATGCAACTGAAGGTGACTACTTGATATTTTGACCTCAATGATTTACTAAAAAAAAGTGTCTGAGAAATGTTATACTAGGCACCGCTGAATTTTTGTTTCAGTATTTTTTTAAATTAGTGATATATGATGTTTGTAGATATTTCTCTAGAGGTATTAACATTAGGCCCTTTGATCAGTAGCATAATACGTCACCACAATCTTCTTTTAATGGGAAATCCAAGTATGACCAGTGTGATTTTGACTTTTCCAGGAGTGCAGCCTCCTAGCAATGAGACAAAGATGAGTGTGTGTCCATTGGCCAAAACACACATCCCACTGTGGGATGCATGCTCACAGAGCACACTGTGGATGCAGTGGAACAGTCTCCCATGGCTGCAGATGGCGCTTTGCATGTTGACTATGTTTCCAGTCAGGGGAGCAGGTGGCACACTTCTGGATAAGAGGCATTCATCACTTCTGTTCTGGTCGTTCTCTCTCAGAACCCTCAGCCCAGCAGCCTGGACTAGCCTTGCAAGTTACGTGGCCCCTAAGCTGACCATGCTGGCTTAGAGCTCTGGCAGGACAAAGGGGAGACACTAACCAGGAGGCACAAACACCTACTTCAGCTTTGGTGCTACTTAATCTCATCTCTTCAACCCTTTCTTTTGATTGTTATATTATTACATTGTTACACACATGAATTGCTTTTGGATCATCTTTGGGTCCCAGCAATGCCCTCAAACCAGCTGTACTCTCTGCTCTCTCCAGCCGTGCCCTGTATCCTGCCCAGTAGGTATCAAAACTGGTAAAAAACCATGGCCTAGGGGATCACCCCTGCAACCACCTCCATCCACTTTTTACCACTTGTCCTGTTATACAGGTTGAATTAGTTTAGGTAGAACAAGCCATGAACACTTTGGTGTGGAAAAATAGTATTATATAAAGCTTAATATTAAACATTATGAAAAATACATATTTACAGAAGAAACTACAAATTACAACTATGTACAATAATATCTGTTACCTTTAAATTACATAAAATCTTTAAAATTCTCCAGATTAATAAATTATACATAATATCAACAGAAATAGCTGGCACCTCCATAGGGCATGAAGCAAGTTTTGTTTTTTTTTTAAATAAAATCACACAGTGAATAGTTTTGATCCAGGAGATCTTCGGGTGCATTCTCAATGCCTTGAATAGCCCGAATCTGAAAGGAAAGACACTGGAATTAGAGGCTGTAGCGGGGTATGTCATAGTTGTTTGTTCTATTTATGAAAATGACGAATGGCAAAGACTAGCAGAAATGATGGAAACTCAATATGGTTTACGATGAGACCATCCCTGTGGGGACCAGGTCACTGCATTCAGGATTGTAGATTACTAGAACTAGAAAAGACTAGTGATTCCAGTCAAACCCTCTGGTTTTCCAGATGAGCTCACAGGCCCAGAGTGGTTCAGAAATTCACTCAGGGTTACACGGCTTGTGAATGCTAGCTAGTTCCAGAGCTAGGACCTGAATCCTAACTTTCAGATGCCTGAAGCTAACCATACCATAATTAGCTTCCTTTAAGCGCACCCAAGATCACACTAAAAAAAGACCCTTAAACAAGCCAAAACAAGACAAGGAAACTCCAAGATCCCCCAGAGCTTCCTCCATCCTGGGCTTCTTAAAGAATCTCACATGCAAAACCTATTAATTTACTCTCCTGATAAATTAGGGGGTAATTATTTACAAAACAAAAGGATTATCTGATTTACAAAGAATTCCTTTAAATAGCAGCCCTCTCATGTATGTGTGTTTTACAGATTATTAACTATTTAATATATTTAAATAACTATTTAATATATATTTAATATATTGGCTAGGTGGGTGGGTACAGAGGGTACAGAGAACTAAATAAAACTGAAGAGCATTTTGAAATGGAGATAAAAGAGCTCTGAAATAATGTTTATCCAAAAGAAAAAAAAAAGATCTATGGGTAGACATTGGTCCATGTGGCAAGAAATTGAAACTTACGCTAACAACCACATGAATGAACAAATCCAGCACCAGTCAAGCCTTCAGATGAGTATAGCCCTGGCCATTCAGATGAGTATAGCCCTGGCCAATGTCTTGACTTATGACAGACCCAGGACCAGACCACTCAGCTAAGCCCCTTCCAAATTCCTGATCTACAGAAACTATGACATAATAAATGTAGAGGTCAGCTGATAAGTTTTGAGGTAATTTGTTAGCTGGAAATAAATTATAATGTAACTTCAAATTTGCAATTAGCCAGTGTGATAAAATAGATTTTAATGATGGTCCTGAGTAGGAAAAAGCAGACCCTTCACATGTCAATTAATTATTGTCTGATCAAAGCAGTGCCTTACAAAGTTTATACATTTTCTTCTACTGAATTTTTCTTTTAAAAATTACACGTTACATGCTTGTTCTATAAAATTCAGAAATAGCATAAAATGGAAGAAAAATGATATGTTATTTTACTGCTCAGAGAAATTTTCTTTAATACTGTGATATATTTCTTTTTCTCTGGCTTCCCGGGTGGCTCAGTGGTAAACAATCTGTCTACCAATGCAGGAGACACGGGTTCGATCCCTGCATCGGGAAATCTCCTCAAGGAGAAAAGGGCAACTCACTCCAGTATTCCTGCCTGAAAAATCCCATGGACAGAGGAGCCTGGTGGGCTGCAGTCCACAAGGTCACAAAGAGTCGGACGCGACCAAGTGACTGAGCATGCATATTTCTCTCCAGTCTTTTTTTTTTTCTCCTCTATGTGCTGTTTTTGTTTGTTTAACATTCTGCATTTCTTACTTATTTATGAGAAAATCTATACTATTATAATATCCTTAAAAATATTCTTAATGACTGCATTGTGTTCTACTCAGTGAATGCACCACGGTATGCTTAGTCCTCCACTGTTGAACATTTATGTTTTTTTCACTCAGACCTTTAACTATGAAAAGCTTCACACATAAAGCTTTTTCAGTACTTAGGGTGATAATAGAAATACTGGATGACAAGAACATAATAAGGACCTTAATACATATGGCCAAGTTCTTCTCCAATGGGATTTTACAATTTGAACTCCCAGTTGCTATTTCAAAGCATCCTCTTTAGTAGTAAGCCTTATTCCTTAGAAATATTAAGCCGAGTCCTGAACAGAGGGCACTCCAAGCCTAGGAGGAGAGACCACGTGAAACCTGTGCTCCACCAGGGGGGTTCCCTCCCCACTCAGCCTCTCTTCCTTGTTGCCACTTTTTGAGGGCATTTCCCTCAAACCTTTGGGGAGAAGAAATGATCAATGCGTGTTGGGAAAGCTTGAGGTTTTTAATGGCTTCCAGATAGACTGTATTTTGCTAAATAAACTTATAAAGTAGTGCAGTAAGCTCCTACCTCTGTGATACTCTGGATTCACATTTTCGTAGATTGGAAACAAAGGGTTTTCTTGTTCACTCCGTAACTTCCTTGCTCTGAGAACATCTCTTACACACTGATGTAGGTACACATACTGACACTACGAAAAAGCAGAAGACATGTCAGAGGAAGGCAAATTCTCAAGCATAAGAAAGTTAAGGAAAACTACTATATATAAAATAGATAACTAATAAGGACCTACTGTATTAAGCATAGGGAACTCTTCCCAATACTCTGTAATGTCCTATATGAGAAGAAATCTAAAAAACAGTGGATATGTCTATACGTATAATTGATTTGCTTTGCTATACACCTGAATTTAATACAACAGTTGTAAATCAACTGTACTCCAATAAAATTGTTTTTAAAAAAAATTTTCAAAAGACAAGATACTTATAAAAAAGAAAGAAAGACAAGGGACTCTCTCCAAACCTCAACAGTAATGGGATTCTATAATGGTTAGCAAATTTCATGATAACCCTTCACTAACCTCAGATATGCAGATGACACCACCCTTATGGCAGAAAGTGAAGAGGAACTCAAAAGCCTCTTGATGAAAGTGAAAGAGGAGAGTGAAAAAGTTGGCTTAAAGCTCAACATTCAGAAAATGAAGATCATGGCATCTGGTCCCATCACTTCATGGCAAATAGATGGGGAAACAGTAGAAACATTGTCAGACTTTATTTTTTTGGGCTCCAAAATCACTTCAGATGGTGACTGCAGCCATGAAATTAAAAGACGCTTACTCCTTGGAAGGAAAGTTATGACCAACCTAGATAGCATATTCAAAAGCAGAGACATTACTTTGCCAACAAAGGTCCGTCTAGTCAAGGCTATGGTTTTTCCAGTGGTCATGTATGGATGTGAGAGTTGGACTGTGAAGAAAGCTGAGTGCCGAAGAATTGATGCTGTTGAACTGTGGTGTTGGAGAAGACTCTTGAGAGTCCCTTGGACTGCAAGGAGATCCAACCAGTCCATTCTGAAGGAGATCAGCCCTGGTCGTTCATTGGAAAGACTGATGCTAAAGCTGAAACTCCAATACTTTGGCCACCTGATGCAAAGAGTTGACTCATTGGAAAAGACTGATGCTGGGACGGATTGGGGGCAGGAGGAGAAAGGGATGACAGAGGATGAGATGGCTGGATGGCATCACCAACTTGATGGACATGAGTTTGGGTGAACTCCGGGAGTTGGTGATGGACATGGAGGCCTGGCGTGCTGCAATTCATGGGGTTGCAAAGAGTTGGACACAACTGAGTGACTGAACTGAACTGAATGGCTTCTAGTATGTAGAAGAGTGACTACTTTCCCTTACCACAGAGAAGAGGATGAAAAAGGGCAGAAAGGCAGTGTTTATTCATCTTTTTTAGGTACATGCATATTTAGAATATGTCCTATGAGGGCCAACAACTATGTCTGACCATAGTAGGTCCTCCACAAATAGTTATTGAATATACAAAATTAATGCCAAACACTGTGCTATGCATTTTATATGAATTATCTCATTTAATTACTTTGACAACCTCATATAGTAGATATAATGATCCATATGAATAGAAACTAAGAGAAGATAAGTAACTTCTCCAAGGTCACACAGCTAAGAAATGAGATCCTAGGATTTAACCCAGGTATGTGAGCCCAAACTTCGTACTTTTTTCATTACATCAATTTTCTTAGATGAAACCTAAAATCATTGCATTATTGAATGTGAAAATAATGTCACTGCATACCGTGTTGTTTCATTCTTTGTGGTGGGGGTGGTGTGGTGAGAAAAAAGAGGTTGTACAATAGATGTGCATATCTTGGTTCTCAGTATCTGAGTCTGAGTCATTAAAGAATCTCAAAGATGTTGGCTTACTGCAGAAAACCATAGAGGCTTTGTGGTTGTTCAGTCAATAAGTCATGTCCAACTCTTTGTGACCTTCTGAATTGTAGCATGCCATGCTTCCCTGTCCTTCACCATCTCCTGGAGTTTGCTCAAACTCATGTCCATTGAGTCAGTGATGCTATCCAACCATCTCATCTTCTGCTGCCCCCTTCTCTTCCTGCCCTAAGTCTTTCCCAGCTTCAGGATCTTTTCTAGTGAGTCAGGTCTTAGCATCAGGTGACCAAAGTTTTGGAGCTTCAGGTTCAGCACAAGTCATTCCAATGAATATTCAGGGTTGATTTCCTTTAGGATTGACTGGTTTGATCTCCTTGCTGTGGGACTCTCAAAAGTCTTCTCCAGCACCACAATTTGAAAACATCATTTCTTCAGTCCTCAGCCTTCTTTATGGTCCAACTCTCACATCCATACATGACTACTGGAAAAACCATAGCTTTGACTATATGGACTTCTGTCAGCAAAGTAATGTCTCTGTTTATTAATACACTGTCTAGGTTTGTCATAGCTTTTCTTTCAAGGAGTAAGTGTCTTAATTTTGTGGTTGCAGTACCATTCACAGTGATTTTGGAGCCCAAGAAAATGAAATCTGTCACTGCTTCCACTGTTTCCCTATCTATTTGCCATGAAGTGAGGGGACCGGATGCCATGATCTTTTGTTTTTTGAATGTTGAATTTTAAGCCAGCTTTTCACTTCCCTCTTTCAACTTCATTAAGAAGGCTTACACAGTGAGAGTAGCCCCACCTGTTACCTATCTGGGAACTACTTTTTTTTTTTTTTTTTTGCTGTCTCTTTGGAGAAGTTGTGTTCTCCTTTGTGCAGTTTTTTAAAAAAAATTTTAGATGTTGGAAATGCTTAAATTCTTTACAAATACAGTGACATTTTGAAATATTTTTATTCACAGTCTGCTGATAATGGTTCTGTTTAAAGAGATAAGAATTCTTATAGTTCAAATTTCTAATCTGCTTTGACATGTTTCCTTGGGTCAGAATTTGAGCAAGAAGTTAGCCAAATGTAATGCTTAAAGTGAGTTATAAAGAACAAGACAAAATTAGATTTCAGCCAAATTTTAAGCCAGGAAATTTGGTCATATATCAGATTATTTTCATAAAAAGAGTCATGGAGCAATTCAGCACATTGTCATTTCAACCTGTATGGAAGCAAGTAAAACGTATTGGGTTGGCCTAAATGTTTGTTTGGGTTTTCCATTAAATGTTATGAAAAAACCCAAACAAACTTTTTTGCCAACCCAATGATTATGTTTGTGTGAGAAAGTGACAGACTGTGTTGCTCTGAAGCCTAATCAGACTCTTCTGGGTTGGAAAAGCAAATGGTCTCCTCTGGATGTCTGTCTGTGCCATTTACCAGGGCACAATGATATGGGTTGGTTGTTAGTGCCCTGAATCACCATTTGGGTGCAGGAGCATGGTGCAGCTTGTCTGCAGTTTAGAAACTACCTTTGAAACAGAAACAAATATGGAAGAGTCAGTGTTTTGGTGACCAAAAGGACACCATAGAGACCTTCACTGACCATAGAAGCTCAGCCATAAGCAGCTAAACACGTGCACTGGCTCCTTTCCTTACTACCAACCAAGCTGTGTAATCAGGGAATGAATGTGCAATGTTAGCGCTCGGCCTTGGGCTCTCCTCCTGACACAGTACTCCTCAGACGAGGACTCTGGGCTTTCGGTCTGCCACCAGTTGGGATAGGGATCTATCACCACCACTAGACAGGGATCTCAGTTTCTGCATCTGTAAAACAAGGAGGCAAGGGTCTCTTCTACAGCTAACTTCTTTTGACCATTAAAGATTTGTATTAGATTTTGTATTGCTGTCAATTAGATGGATATCTAAAAACATCCCTGGACTCTATGTTTAAGGTGATCCATGTGGTCAGTTTTAGAGTATTTTCAAGGTTTGAGACACAAAGGGAGACTATAAATCTGTCTTCATCAATGATCTTTAAAAGTGGACAGGTATTTATTTTTATGTGTTGGCACTAGGCATTATCCCTGGGTGCATGGTCATCTACTCAAGGGAACTCATCATGTAGGTCTGGTATAATCATTAGATTAGAACGTTTCAGAGAAACAAACCAATCAGAAGTGACGTCTGTGTTAATATTAATAACTATTCTCTGCAATTCTGCTCACAAACTCAGCTTACTTGTTATGAGTATCTTATGATCTTGAAAACTTGAGAAGGGTACTCTCCTGAAAATGATTGTTTGTACAGGCAGTCATTTTCTTCATCTTGAAAACTACCAGATTAGAGACTGACACTTCCCTCATTCCTCCCATCCAAAGCATAAATCACATTTTCAATTCTAATGGGATATTAAATGAGTTTGGGACCTTGGAGTTTGGCTGTGAATGAGTTCTCGTATGCTATGCCTTATTAATAAGTTTTTCAACAATGATCTACTCTGGGCTTTGAAACCAGTTAATATTCATTAATTTGCTTTGTCTTAAATATAAATTCTTCTTTTCCCAACAGAATACCCCTTTGAAAATGATTACTCCTAAAACCTTTCAGATTTTTAATGTGCTCCGCACTTTATTCTTAATGAAAAGTAGACGAAGTCTAATGTATGAATTTCACATCATAAAAGCTCATTTCCCCCCCTCTGTCCAGCAAGCTGGTGAAGCCTTAGTTCCATTCAATTTCACCAATATCTGTAGTATGAGATAATATTTATAGGATTGTACTTAGAGCCTTTCATGATCTCTAAGTGTACAGTTTAGCAGAAGGGCAGGTATGTGAACAAGTAAGGTGATGAACATAAGACAGAATTGTTTATAAAGCTTCATACATGAGAAGAAGCCATCAGGTTCACTTTTGGAGGAGGAAAATATAGATCTAGAAAGAAAAGGTGACATTTGTTAAGAATTTGAGCAAAGAAATAGGACATTCCAAATGATATAAATAACACAAAAGTGTACATATATTCTGGAAACTGTGAGCGGTCTAGTGTAGTTAAAAGGTAGGGTGCATAAGTCATGGGAAACTCCCAGGAGAATCCCCCAAATGTGCACTGAGTCCCACAACATTCCACTGTTTCCTCCTCAGGGGAAGCAGATGACATTGACAGATGGTGACTATCAGCTCTTTTTCCTTAACAAGAGCATTTTAATGTCTCTCTCAGAATCAGGCAGGAAACATGCCCCAAGTTAGGCTAAAAGGAGGAGGGTCACACTCACAAATCCCTTGTCTAATGTCTCCTGTTTAGAGGCCTTTGCTCTTTAATATATTGATCAAAACCTGTGAAGCCCACACCCCTTCGTCTCCCATATAAAGCAGAATAAAGTTGATGCTGACTCTCTCTGTGGACCCAGAAAAGAAATACAAGGGATGTCAGAATGTCCTTTTTCTTTGGCTGGAATCATCACCCTCGGGCTCAGCAGCTCAGCTGTGGCTTGCACCCCTCTGCCCTCACTCTCAGGTCCAAGTAAGCAGTACTGGGACTGAGTGTCTGAGACTGTAGAAGGAGCCCACCTTCAGCAGAGCCTTAAAGCAAGACAGATAATGTCTGGATATTGTTTGGGATTTTGTTTGATAAAGAAAAAAGGAAAGAGAAAATTTCTATCTTATTGAAATCTTTATTCAACATGATCAAAAGAATCACTGATTCTGGACCAGAGAGGGAAACCTTCCTTAATTTTGGCAGACCCTAAGAGAGTGGGGGTGGGTGGCATTATGACATGAAACTGGGGAAGTAAGTTGGAGCCAGGTTCTGAAGAACTTGAAAATCATTTTAAAGCAATGAAGAGTTTTCCATAATTTTTATGCAGGGAGCTGACACAGTGACAGAGCACTTTGTTGGTGGCAGTGGTGATAAAGAGCTGTTTGAGCAGAAGCTGGGGGCAGGAGAGCCATGAGCAGGCTACTGTGAAGGCTCACTGCGAGGTGATAAAGGGCCAGGCAAGGGCAGAGAGTCTAGAACAAGGAGAAAGATGCTGGGTAGAATGGACAGGGCTTAATAATTGCTCGAATGTGTCTCTGGGAACAGTCAGATCCCCAGCCTGGGCAAACAAGTGAAGGTCAAGATGAATGGCAATCACCTGAAACTAAAAGAAGAAACAGCAGAAGTGCTTCTGTTGTTTGTTTTTTTAAAAAAATGAATAATGAATTTGGTTTTGTGTTGGAGATGCGATGACTATAAGACTTTCTGGTGGAACTGTCCATGAAGCAGGTACTTGGGTGAATGCTGGGGAAGGAGAATGAGATCTGGGAGATCTGAGCAGGTATGTGGTTCCTGAAGCCATGGGAATGGAAGAAATATGAAGAATGAAGATGGGGAGAAATAAGAGTAGGGCCTTGAGTAGAGACTCTTGGGAACTTGAACACTGAAAAGTCAGGCTGAAGAATAAGAATCACAGAATCCCCAGAGAGCTTAGGAGGAGGAAGGGGAAATAATAGGTAAAAGAGGAGTTATGTCCAAGGAAGAAGAGGGAAAGCTTTGGTACATTATGTTGCCCCTGCCCTGGATGTCAGCCAGTGATATTTATAGTGGGGTGGGGTTGCCTGTTCTTTGCCAAAATGCATCTCCATAGTTCTGGGCAGGTGTACAGAAGTGATACATGGCCCAAGAAGCCTCTAAAAATAGCTATGGAGCCTGAGCCCTCTATCCCCAACACCTCTTAAGATGATTTATAATGTGATGATCTCCTCCTCCCCAAATCACAATTAAGTATGGCTTAACTGGACATGGAACAACAGACTGGTTTCAAATAGGAAAAGGAGTACGTCAGGGCTGTATACTGTCACCCTGCTTATTTAACATATATGCAGAGTACATCATGAGAAATGCTGGGCTGGAAGAAGCATAAGCTGGAATCAAGAGAAATATCAACAACCTCAGATATTCAGATGACATCACCCTTATGGCAGAAAGTGAAGAGGAACTAAAAAGTCTCTTGATGAAAGTGAAAGAGGAGAGTGAAAAAGTTGGCTTAAAGCTCAACATTCAGAAAACGAAGATCATGGCATCTGGTCCCATCACTTCATGGCAAATAGATGGGGAAACAGTGGAAACAGTGTCAGACTTTATTTTTTTGGGCTCCAAAATCACTGCAGATGGTGACTACAGCCATGAAATTAAAAGACGCTTACTCCTTGGAAGGAAAGTTATGACCAACCTAGATAGCATATTCAAAAGCAGAGACATTACTTTGCCAACAAAGGTCCGTCTAGTCAAGACTATGGTTTTTCCTGTGGTCATGTATGGATGTGAGAGTTGGACTGTGAAGAAGGCTGAGCACTGAAGAATTGATACTTTTGAACTGTGGTGTTGGAGAAGACTCTTGAGAGTCCCTTGGACTGCAAGGAGATCCAACCAGTCCATTCTGAAGATCAGCCCTGGGTGTTCATTGGAAGGACTGTTGCTAAAGCTGAAACTCCAATACTTTGGCCACCTCACGCGAAGAGTTGACTCATTGGAAAAGACTCTGATGCTGGAAGGGATTGGGGGCAGGAGGAGAAGGGAACGACAGAGGATGAGATGGCTGGATGGCATCACCGACTCGATGGACATGAGTTTGGGTGAACTCCAGGAGCTGGTGATGGACAGGGAGGCCTGAAGTGCTGCAGTTCATGGGGTCGCAAAGAGTTGGACATGATTGAGTGACTGAACTGAACTGAACTGAGTTTTTGAAAATGAAAACAAATTTGTAAATTGATGCCTTGACTTTTTAGCAACATGACTGTAGGATATTTGTTCATTTAATAGATTTTAAAAGAATATTGAGGCTAGAGCAAAGGAAACAAATTCCTACCCTCTAGGAACGTGTAGTCTTGTACAGAAAGTTGAAGGAAAAGAATTATTATATAATGTGATGTAATTCTACAACACTTAATGAAAGAACAGAACTAGACAGTGGTCATCAGTGGCTGCCCAAACCATTAAGTGAAAGGCTGATTGGAAATGTTATAGTGGATGGTCATTGTCAGTTTCATCAGTATAAGGAAGAGACACAAACAGGAAGTGCCTCCTGATGTGATGCAACAGGAAGTACTCGGTACCACCCATGAAGCATGTGATGGTAAAAAGGATCTGAGACTTAATTAAGCCTCTAGATCCAATGAACTGCTGACAAAAATAATGGAAAATAGAGGATTATATCACCTTACATTATGAAAAATAGAATACATTATGAAAAAGCAGTCAGCCACATTTAGAATGTAGGAAAATCTATGGAACAAATGAACTGATTTCTTTAACAAATAAATGGCATAGGAAACAAATCAGAGGGAAGGTTATTATAGATTAAAAGAAATTTAGAAGAGACTTCAACTAAATGCGATGTATGGACTTTGTATTCTAATAGAAACCAAGTGTAAAAAGCAATTTTTGAGATAATTAGGGATATTTAAACACTGACTAGATATTGGATGATATTAAGGGATTATGATTAAAACTGTCAGGCATGATAATGGTATTGTGGTCATGATTTTTGAACAAGTCCTTAACTTAAAATATATATATAACTGTAAAACATATATGGAATAAAATATATATTATTAATAATATATGGAATATGTATTATTAAATATGTATGTTTTAAGATACACAGTATTTAAGGAAGAAATGATGTGATAAGTAGGATTTCCTTTAAAACAGTCCAATAAGTCATGGGGTAGGGGAACAGTGTGTGTGGGCTAAGAATTGAAAAAGATCAAAGAATACTGATGACTGCAGAAACTGGGGTTTGGGTATGGAAACTCATTATACTATTTTCCTTACTTTCATGTATTTTAAAAAAATACATAATAAAATATTTAAAATATAGTACAATAATTATTATAATGAAAGGACAGTGGGGGTAGAAGATCCTGGGTGTGGGCACTGCCCATAGGAGGCAATGATGACAGTGTTCTCCCAAATGTGTTACATAACATGAGGGTCTGCAGGATATGAATATGTTCTGCACAAGAAGAGGATGTGGGGGTCAAGGTGGTTTTAGGAACAGTGGGCTCAACAAAGCTCAAGGGGAACCTTTGCTATGGGACATCTCCATTCTGTGGAGCGTGGCCACCGGCAGTTTTCATGTGTCCCATGACTAGCACACAGAACTTTTCACCTTTTTGAGCACAGGCATTTTTTTTTTAATAGAAGATTTTGCACAGTTACTTGGGAAACAGAAGGGAAACATGGTAAGGCCATGATGCAGGGACGGAGGTTTGGTCTGTGCAGGGACACAGTGTTGACTCTGAGGCTGTGGGCCAGGGCACTTGGGAATTAGGACTTGGGACTTGGGATTCTCTAGAACAGATGTTAAGTCCCCGCTCAGCTACTTTGTAGCTGTGCAAAGTCCTTTAGCCTCTGAATTTATTCTCTATTCTGGAAATGGAAAATAATTCTCTCTTATCTATGTGTGTGTGTGTGTGAAAATCTAATGAGATGGCATGTTTAGAAATACCTTGTAAATGTCAAAGGATTATATTAATGGAAGCATTTATCCTCCACAATTCACGTCAAAGGACTATATAAATGCAAGCATTTATCCTCCACAATTAATGTATACTCTTTAGTGTCTCCAGAGATGGGGTGCAGCTGGGGTAGGCTGGAGGAGAGAAGAGATTAGAATCTGCTTCCTTTTCACTAATTGAAGTTCTTGTGCTCAACCACCAGCCTATCTTAAAACGATCTTCAAGATGAACTAGCTGGTTTTCCCCCATGTTCATATATTGATTTTTTTTAAAAAAATTCATCTTTCTTCCTACCCACCTAAAGAAGATGGACAACTAGTTCAGTAAAGATAAGAATACACATCATCCTCAAGGTCACTGAAATTTCTTTTAAAATAAAAAGTCTTAGAAAACATCAATATTCAATTCTCTTTCTCCTCTTAATGAGTCATAGTTCTTTCCCTTTATCAGATTAAAGCCCTGAACATTTGGGGGCGGAGGGAGACAGACAGGGTGATCTGTGTCCTTCAGCTGAACTCTTACCTCGGTCTGGACCATGTGAACCCTGTGAAGTCTTAGGTCATGCACAGCTCCATAAATGTCCACAGAATCTTTGGAGTCTAATTGCTGGAGGATTCGATCCAATGCAATAAAGGTTCCAGTCCTACCCACACCAGCACTAGAAAAGAGAGTGAAGAAAGACCACCTTTTTCACTAAACTGGACTTTCTGGACTGCATCCCGTGACTCTGGCACAGTCTTTCCTTTCCCTTCCCTTCCAAGTTAGAGAAGAATATAGGACACTTCTTTCTCTCAATGTGTTCTCTCAAAGAAATGAAACCCAGGGTTCTGAACTTCCATCCTTTTCTCCTTCCTTCCTCCACCTCTCCACCCATCAAGGGTAAGGATTTTCTGTGTAGCATTTTCAAGCATGCTTTCATACTCTTCCCACATTCATGTAAATCTATACACAATATACTCATTTAACGTGTTTCCAAATTTTATTAAAATGGTACTAAACAAGTTTTATGTATTCTTATGTAAACTTTTCTACTCAATATTGTTTTTGAGATTTGTCTACATTTGTTACATGTAGACATAATTTGTTTTACAGAGGTCATAAACCACCGTTCCCTACTGATAGACAATGAGATTGTTTTTAGTTTTTCTCTGTTACAAATTGTGTTGCAGTGAGCATCATCGTGCACACGTGTGGGATTTCTCGAGGGTTGATATCTAGAAGCAGAACTGCTGGGTTATATTGTATGAACACCTTCAGCATCACCAGGAATTGTCAAATTGCTCCCTAAAGTGATGGCATAACCTGGGGGTTTTTGATGCAGGTATTTATAAGATAAAGAAAAACAGGTTTTCGGTGTTATTGGGTGAACACGCCTGCCATTTTCAGAAGGCAGGAAACTCTTGAAAGCCTCACATTCCTATAAAAAGCATCATGGTTCCGATGACATATAAAAGCAGGGCTCCTAGGGTGCTGGGCAGGTTGAGAGGAAACAAGTGCACAGGACATTTCTCTTCCTGTAGCAATTCCCTGCTCTTTGTTTATTCGTGCCGTTCAGTGAGGGCTATCCAAGTGTTTCTGCAAACATTAATTAGCTAAACACTAGGCTCCCCAGGGAGAAAGAGAGCGAGAGACTGCTTGTTAGGTTGATTTTATGGTTGTACAGGCTGAAGCCAAGAGAAGTCAAGAGAGAACAGAAATTTAAGAGCGAAAGTGGGTTGCCACAGATGGCAGTGCTACTCCACGGGAAGTTGAGAGCTGTGATGCTAAAGGCTGGTTATGGTTTATACAGGTGGAGGAGAGAGAGGGGGCCATTCCAAGGAGAAAGAATGGCAGGAGGCAGGGATGAGCATGAGCAGTCTCCTCCCCAGCTAGAGGGGGACGGGAGTTTCTGGGAACTTGGATTGAGGGGTGAGATGGGGCCCGATGATGAGGGACCTGGAGGTCACATAAGGGCTTTGCATTGGATACAGTAGGGAAAAAAGCAAGAGGGAGAGAAGGATGGAGAGCCAGCGAGAAAAATGGGAGGTGAAGAGACTGCAAAGGAGTGAGGTTGGGGAGCCGTGGGTGGAAGAGGGCGTAAGAACACCCCCTGGGCCCAAGCAGCCCGGTTGGGCACACAGACCCTCCACCTACCCCATTCCCCACGCCTAGACACCCGGCTGCCATACTGCTGGCTCTGGGCGGGAGTACCTGCAGTGCACCACCGTAGGCCCGGCTCCGGGGGTCCTGTTGATGTAGTCCCTGACAGTTCTCACAAACTGGATCAGGGACTGGGTGCTCTCCGGGACACCGTGGTCTGGCCATACCGTGTAGTGGAAGTGGCGGATGAGTCTGTGTGCATCCAACTGTTCCTCCTGGAAGAGCAGAGGGGTAAGAAGGGGAACGGCTCAGGGCAAACCTGAAAACCTGAAAACCATGCCCAGGCAGGGATTCCTAGCAGCCAAACTACAGGAGAGGACACCAGCAGAAATCGGATTCACAGGTGTTCTTCATCTTCCTACGCGGCGCTAGTGGTAAAGAACCCACCTGCCAACGCAGGAGACAGAAGAGACGTGGGTTCGATCCCTGGGTCAGGAAAAGCTCCTGGAAGAGGGCATGGCAACCCACTCCAGTGTTCTTGCCTGGAGAATACCCATGGACAGAGGAGCCTGGCGGGCTACAGTCAATGGGGTCACAGAGTCGGACATGACTGAAGCGACTTTAGCACACACTTCATCTTCCCAACTTTGTTAGTCAATGAAGTCAAACGAAGAAACATACACTGCATATCCGAAATTCCCGGATGGTCCACTCGGGCAGCACGGATTCCGACAGCATCTGCAGAATGAGGTCCCCATAGTAGAGGGAATCTTGGTCTGCTGGCCAATAATGGTCACACTTTACCTAGAGGAAGACAGGCAGAAAAAAAAAATGAGTCTGGAAACACGCTTCTACCATGAACCTGAACTTTCCCTCCTGGAAATGTCTTCCTGAGTTGGAATCCAGGGTCAGCTGCTAAAGCAATTTGACCATTTGCTTTGCCTTCACCTGCTCATGGGCTCCCAGTGAGGGAGAGACATCATCAAGGGGCAAATCCCCCACCTTTAGATTCGTTTCCCTTTCAGGTTCATGTTCTGGGGCTTCAGTTTTTGTTGATTTTCTCAACCTTTCAATTTCATGGACACATAAACCACGTCTTACAATTTCTTGTGCTCTTTTACTGTTTGTTTTTGCTTTGTTTTGTTTTCTGAAGAAAGATCTAGCTGGGAAGATGAAGGCACTGTCTCCCTGACCTTTTTTTGTCCATGTTTTTATGTTGTTTCAACCTGGATTCAATGCCATGGTCCAGATGATCTTTGAAAAGTCAGAACATTTAGCTAAAATCACATTCACAGGTGAAGACAGGAGAAAGAGTATTGTGAACATGTATAATTGTTGAGCACAGACACTGGGCACTTCACATAATCTTTCTTTTTAACCATCAACATAACCATATAAACCATTTACTCAGATAACTATTTTATTTTGTGTCTGCAGACACAGCCTAAAATTCACTACTCCTTCAGTTCAGTTCAGTTCAGTTCAGTCGCTCAGTCGTGTCCGACTCTCTGCGACCCCATGAATCGCAGCACTCCAGGCCTCCCTGTCTGTCACCAACTCCCGGAGATCACTCAAACTCACGTCCGAGTCAGTGATGCCATCCAGCCATCTCATCCTCTGTTGTCCCCTTCTGCCCCCAATCCCTCCCAGCATCAGAGTCTTTTCCAATGAGTCAACTCTTTACATCAGGTGGCCAAAGTACTGGAGTTTCAGCTTCAGCATCATTTCCTCCAAAGAAATCCCAGGGTTGATCTCCTTCAGAATGGACTGGTTGGATCTCCTTGCAGTCCAACGGACTCTCAAGAGTCTTCTCCAACACCACAGTTCAAAAGCATCAATTCTTTGGCACTCAGCTTTCTTCACAGTCCAACTCTCACATCCATACATGACCACAGGAAAAACCATAGCCTTGACTAGATGGACCTTTGTTGGCAAAGTAATGTCTCTGCTTTTGAATATGCTATCTAGATTGGTCATAACTGTTCTTCCAAGGAGTAAGCGTCTTTTAATTTCATGGCTGTAGTCACCATCTGCAGTGATTTTGGAGCCCCAAAAATAAAGTCTGATACTGTTTCCACTATTTCCCCATCTATTTCCCATGAAGTGATGGGACCAGATGCCACGATCTTCGTTTTCTGAATGTTGAGTTTTAAGCCAACTTTTTCACTCTCCTCTTTCACCTTCATCAAGAGGCTTTTTAGTTTCTCTTCACTTTCTGCCATAAGGGTGGTGTCATCTGCATATCTGAGGTTATTGATGTTTCTCCCAGCAATCTTGATTCCAGCTTGTGCTTCTTCCAGCCCAGCATTTCTCATGATGTACTCTGTATATAAGTTAAATAAGCAGGGTGACAGTATACAGCCTTGACGGACTCCTAGGGGTAGAGCCAGTGACTCTGCCAACATACCTCCTCTCCCCATACAACAGAGGATGGTGCTGACAAGAGGCTAGGTAATCCTTCTGTGTCCTGGACACTTCTGATAATCCCCCTTGTTCAGTGGAAACATCTTTGACTGAAACTTCAGACTCAGCATCTGAACACAGCATCACCTGGGTTTACTATAGAGCTTTTTATAACTGGGTGGCTTTAATTCACTAACAGTGTTCTTGTATGATCCCTACTTTGTTTTCATGGGGTTTCTTTTAAGATTTTTTTTTTTTTTTTTGATGAGGACCATTTTTAAAGTCTTTATTGAATTTGTCACAATATAGCTTCTGTTATATGTTCTGGGTTTTTGGCTGTTTGGTATGTGGGAATTTAGCTTCCTGACCAGAGATTTTCCTACACTGGAAGGTGTGGTCTTAACCACTGGACAGCCAGGAAAGTCCCTACGGGGTTTCATTTCTATGGGGCGGGGAGTCAAACTCCATCCAAGGGGTAGGAAGCAAGGTTAGTATGACAGGAAGACCGTGTACTCACTCGGCCCTTCTCCACACACTGGGTCACCATGACGATGTTGTGAACATTCTGTTCCCACGCCATTTTCCAGAAGTCATCCTTGGTGCCGGGAAGAGGTCCCTGAGTTGCGATGTATTCTCTCCTGAAGTTGTTGCCCTGCAATGAATTTACAATGTGGGGACTCAGAAACAATGGGCCTCTTCAGAACTCTAAACAAAGGGGTTAGCTCTGTAGATTAGGTGAGATGTAAGTCTTTGCCAGGTCCCTGATTTGAAAAAGAGATACTAACGCGTGGCAAGGCTTGGGAGCAGGAAGGACAAAGGCCGGAACACCGACCTATTGTGAAGAGCCAAGGTCTTTTTTATTAGGTTGGGTTTATTCTTAAAGGCAGTGGAGGACCTGGGCCATCATTTAGAAAACACTTCACCCTCAGTTATGTGTGTGTATACACAATGTGGATTGTCTGAGGAACTGACGTTGCTGAGCTCTTGCCCTATTCAACAAACAGTTTTACTTATTTTGGATGCTTGGCTTTGGGATGTTGGTAAGAGATACTATGCAAGGGAAACTGAAGAGAAGAGAAGAGAACCCACTGTTTATTGAGCATCTACTCTATCACAAGCTCTGGTGGTGGTTTAGTCGCTAAGTCATGTCTGACTCTTTGTGATCCCATGGACTATAGCCTGCCAGGCCCCTCTATCCATGGGATTCCCCAGGCGAGAATACTAGAATGGATTGCCATTTCCTTCTCCAGAGGATCTTCCCAACACAGGAATCGAACCCAGGTCTCCTGCCTCGCAGGCAGATTCTTTACCAACTGAGCTACAAGGGAAACCCATAACAAGCTGTGGGTCAGGATTTTCACACATCTTACTGAATCGTAACCATAGCTCTATGAGCTAGGATATTTTCGCCCACATATTCTGCGTTCTAGCAACACTACAGTATTACTTGCAGATCCCAGCTGAAGCTCCTTCTCCTCTTGTCATTCTTCCGGGCCTCTGCTCTGTCACCTCTGCTACCCCCACCCCCACCCCGCCGACCCAAACACAGCCTCTCTTCTGGCGAATCCTTCTTTATCCTCCAAGTCTCAGCATGTTGCCTGCTCTGCTGAACTTTCCTTTATCTTCATCTCTGCTGGAGAATGTTTTCCCAGAAGCTCCTGTGGCAACCTCTAGCCTCTTGCTACTCAGAGAGGGATCCTCAGACCAGCAGCAGGGGGTCATGAGGCAGCTTGTTAGAGATTCAGAATGTCAGGTTCCACCCAGTCCTGCTGAATCAGAAGCTGCATTTTTTTTTCTTCTGGCATGTGGGAACTTAGTTCCCCAACCAGAGATCAAACCCACTCCTCCTGCAGTGGAATGCAGAATCTTAACCACTGGGCTGCCAGAGAAGCCCCAATCAGAAGCTGGATTTTAACAAGACCTGCAGATGATGCAGGTGTGCATTAATGTTGGTGAAGAACCGCTCTATCCTGTCAAGGGCATCACCTTGTCATTTTCTGATGTCCCAACTCTGCTGAGAGTTCCCAGGGGGTCAGGACTCCATCGGACCCTCTCTCTGTACAAAGCACAATGTCCAACTTACAGTTAGCACTTCATTATATAGTGTTTAGGGCTTCCCCGGTGGCTCAGCAGTGAAGAATCTACCTGCAATGCAGGAGTCACAGGAAGCCATGGCAAGCCACTCCAGTATTCTTGCCTGGAGAATCCATGGACAGAGGAGCCTGATGAGCTACAGCCCATAGGGTCGCATAGAGTCTGACACGAGTGAAGTGACTTAGCATCCACACATATAGTGTTTGTGGAGTGAACGGAGGATTATTTAAGGTAAATATTATCCTTATATTTTTTGGAAAAGGAAATGAAGGTCCAAAGGATTGACAGAACTTGCCCAAGATCCCAGAGTCAGCAAAGGGCACAGATGGGATTCAAACGGGTCTACCCACATCATCTGCAGGTCTTGTTAAAATCCAGCTTCTGATTGGGGCTTCTCTGGCAGCCCAGTGGTTAAGATTCTGCATTCCACTGCAGGAGGAGTGGGTTTGATCTCTGGTTGGGGATGCCAGAAGAAAAAAAAATGCAGCTTCTGATTCAGCAGGACTGGGTGGAACCTGACATTCTGAATCTCTAACAAGCTGCCTCATGACCCCCTGCTGCTGGTCTGAGGATCCCTCTCTGAGTAGCAAGAGGCTAGAGGCTGCCACAGGAGCTTTTCCACTGGAGGTGCTGTAGGAAGCTGGTGAATTGCTAGCCAGAATCTGAGCCCAGAGGTGTGACACAACCTTTGAGTTGTGTCTGTGGTTTTCAGAAATCCAAATAACTTTGAATTGGCTTCCCTAGCTAGGCCGCCTCAGCTGTGGAGATTCAGCTTCCTTAGGGAGCTCTAATCTTGACTAAGGGCTGCAGAGAGGAAATGACCTTTGAAAATGCCTCCTGGGCCCATTATCCTACAGGACTATAGCCATTGTGAAAGCTGGGCCTTAGCAGCGATTGACTAGGACAGCCTGCATTTTATGGCAATCAGACATGGCCTTTTTTTTTTGTTTCTTCTAAAATGTCCATGTTTCCAGACCTGAGAACAGTGGGAGTGTTGGAGAAGAGGTGTTTCCAGCATAACCGCCTGTCAAAGCCTCATCCCAATTGCTATGGCCCCGGGTTCACTTACAGGGATGTAGCTGGCATTGATGTAGTCAGAGCACGGGTCATCGTCCACGTTGGACAGCTTCACTCGAGAGGAATCATCTGGAAGGAAGTTTATTGAGAAAGATGTATCAGTGAGCCATGGGGTGATTTTTCTACTGTTTACAGAATGCTTTGCATTTGACGTGTGCTAGCTCTGACCCCCACCACAACCCCACATGGGAGACAGTCTCAGCTCCATTTTGCAGGTGAAGCTCACACAGAGTTGCACAAGTAGCCCAGAAACATCCAAGCAAACGAGCCAAATGCTCTTCTAAGTCCATCTGTGCTTCCCTCTGTAACACTAACAACATTTGTCTGATGGAGTGGCCAGCTCCTTTTCATTGTTGTAACGAATGCAGTTCAGAAAAGCTACCTTCAATTGCTTCACCCAATTGGGTAAGGATAATAAGAATAATATATGTAATATATATCTTTATATATGAAATAATTGCTAACTAGAGACTTTAAGTAAACCCAGGTTGACCCTTACTGTTAACCCTGTTACAGCTCTTAACCCTCCAAGAAGAAGCATCAGGACCACGTGATGAAATGTCAACAGCATGAGAGGTCTCTCTCTCCCAGCCAGAATTTCAGCTGGTTACCCTCTGGAAAGAAGTACAGTAACGTCCAAGTCATTTGTTTTTAAAGACATTTAGAACCTCAGGTCTTCCATATCTAGCTATACCAAGTTGCTTTAGCCCCATTTTTAATCACAGAAAAGGAAAGAAATGGCGAGAGGAAGGCGGTATTACAGATTTCAACACACAACTTACAGGGCAATATATTGTTGTAGCGATTTTTCCCTCTGTTCTCTGGCAAGAGTGCAATGTCACATGATTGGTTTCGACCCACGTCTTTTAAATCCTGTTAGGTCAAAAATAAGTTTGCATGTGAATAATGTGAAACAGAATATGGCAAACTGGACAGTCCTTGAGATACATAATAACATAACAATATGTTACACTAGCTGCATTTGTGGAATGTCTCCTATTCGACCAGGGGCATCGGCTGTCATCCCCACAACAGCCCTGGAGGAGGTAGTCTCATCTCCATTTTACAGAGGAGGCTCAGACAGGATAATTCATTTGCCTCGGGTCACACAGGTTGCAAAGCTGGGAACTGAATCCAAAGCCTGGGCACTTTTTACCCAACCACATTATCTCCCAAGCAAGCAAAAGGCCAGGTTAACTAACTGACAGCATCAGTTTGCATTTGAAGTCTGTTAATTCTTTCTTACCACCCGATCTGGGTAGCACTTTGTTGGTTATTCTGGAGATCAAACTGGCTTCTGAGACTAGGTGGTATATTGTGCAGGGAATGGATTCGGGCATGAAAGAACACTCAGTGAGACCCTAAGTGCCATTCTAACTCCTGAGCCCAACTGGGATGTGATTCCATAGTGAGGGCTGAAGGGAAATTCTGCTAAGAACCAGGGACGCTAAAACATCATTGCATCTGAGTTGTACCTCATATTCCTTGGATAGAAGATAGTTGGAGTCAGCCTGCAGCTTCATGAAGTGCCCTTCAAACTGATTTACTTTTATTGGGCTATGGTTAAAAACACAACAGAAAGAGAAGAAAATTACTGAAGAACAGGGAAAATGCCTTACCCAGCCCCAGTTATATTTCAAAATCAGACAATATAGTAATTAATGAGCTCTTTCTTACCAAGAAGTTTTCCGGTTACTGTGAAGAGAAGCCAAAAGTAGAAAGATCTTGTTAGCAAATTTCATGTAAGACAATCAACTCTTCTTTCAATAAATAAAGTGAAGGAAAATGTGCTCACCCTTTTTGGCCCAAGTTCAAGTGGACTGACAGTGGTCGATCCCGACGAATGCTCAGACGGGCAGAGGGCCTTTCTCGACCATGGCTGAAACACAAGGGAGAAGACTGATAATTTAATTATGAAATAATTTAAACAGATTTCTCCGTCTATGGTAAGGCTGGGCTTGCTTAGTCGCTTAGTTGTGTCCAACTCTTTGCAACCCTGCGGACTGTAGCCTGCCAGGCTCCTCTGTCCATGGAATTTTTCAGGTGAGAATACTGGAGTGGATTGCCATCCCCTTATCCAGGGGATCTTCCCAACCCAGGGATTGAACCCAAGTCTCCTGCATCTCCTGCCTTCCAAGTGGATTCTTTACCCACTGAGCCATCAGGGAAGCCCAGATTTTTCCACTTATGGTAAGGGTGTGCATGTTTGTACAAATATGGATTTTTCAGTACATGTATATTTTACACTCAGCCAACATCCCTTTGAGGGAGGGAACAGAAAGGAAGAACATAAAGAAACAGATTTTCCCCACTCAGAAACAGATCTTTGCAATAGCTGAAGATGTGTCTTCTGTTTTTGGCTACAGGTCATAATCACTTCCCACACTCTCAATAAAGCTTTCCTTAAAAAAAAAAAAAAAAGACACACACACACACACACACACACACACAGTAAACCTTAGATGCAAGACATGACTGCAAAAGAGAGGACAATGTGCCAAAGAGAAGAAATTCCCTAAGGAAAGAGGGCTTGGCACTGGGGCCACATATGTTTAGTTCTTTTTGCTCCCTTCTTAGCTTAGCATGGCGGATAGGAACCACAAAACTGAGATGGCACCCATCCTTTTCAGAATAGTTCAGAAAAGCATTTGGAAACATAATTCATAGACATCTCTGTCTTCACAAGGTGACTGAACACATACACATTCCCCCCCACCCCCCACCCCCACCCCGTGCCAAAGGAGCCATTTCACATTCAAATGAGGATACAGATGGCCCCTCATTCCTTTGGTAAGGATAAGATTCAGCAATGGTATGCAAAAAAGTGAGTCATGGTTTTAGGGTTTGACTCTTGTTTTTCTTGGACTTCCCTGGTGGCTCAGATGGTAAGGCATCTGTCTATAATGCGGGAGACCCAGGTTTGATCCCTGGGTTGGGAAGATCCTCTGGAGAAGGAAATGGCAACCCACTCCAGTACTCTTGCCTGGATAATCCCATGGACGGAGGAGCGTTGTAGGCTACAGCCCATGGGGTCGCAAAGAGTCGGACACGACTGAGCAACTTCACTTCACTTCACTTCTTGTTTTTCTTAAGAAACAAAGTGACTTAACCTGGAGAAATTAAATGATTTCTCCCTTCTTACTTTTTAGGAGAAAGAGCATTTTCAGTTGCATCTTTAAAATTCTGAATCCAATTACCAAAGGGAACTTGGTACTCACCTGACTTTCCGTCTGCAGATGAATAAGGCAACAACAGCAACGAGCATGCCAATTAAGAACAGACCAGCACTCACACCTTCAATAACTCCAAACAGAGGCTCTACAATGATCCAGAGGGCAACAAGAAACCCAGGTGGGAAAATTAGTGTTAAAAAACCAATAAGACAGCTGGGGGAACCCGTCTCCCTAGTGATGTTATTATAGAAGAATTCAAATGATGCCCACAGTAAGGCATTTACTGTCATTTAGTCACTAAGTTGTATCCAACTTCCCGTGGACTGTAACCCATCAGGCTCCTCTGTCCATGCAATTTCCCAGGCAAGAATACTGGAGTGGGTTGTCTCCATGGTATCTTTCTGACCCAGGGATCAAACCCGCGTCTCCTGCATTGTCAGATAGATTCTTTACCACTGAGCCACCAGGGAAGCCCAAGGCTTTTACTATCTAAAGCTTAGGAGTATACAGCTGAAAAGATGAAACATGAGCTACTACTACGTAATGGTGGGTTGGTCATTATACTTTTGAAATTAATGATGTTCAGCTTATACATTAATTGGGACTTCATTTGCGCTTGTATGCACAGCTTGGGGCATTTGAGGTAAAGGCCAGGAGTTTGCCATCAAGGTTAATATGCTATTTCATTTGTTACACAGCATCTGGGACATTAGCAAATCCAGTGAATTGCTCAATTATTTTAATGAAATTCCAGGTTTATTAAATGATCTGATATTGTCACTAGGAGTTTATAAGAAGGTAGCCCATTTTAAAAACAGTTTTTTGAAATGTAATTCACATTCCATACTATTCACCAATTTAAACTGTACAATTCAATTATTTTACATTCAATTTTGTAACATTTTTATCACCCCCAAGAGAAGCCCCATGCCCGTTAGCAATCATTCTCCATTCCCTCTCTCTAGACCCTGGCAACCACTAACCTACTTTGTCTTCATAGATTTGCCTTTTCTGGACATTTCGTATAAATTGAGCAATAAACATATGCTTTTTTGTAATTGGCTTCTTTCACTTAGCATGTTTTCAAGGTTCATCCATGTTGTGGCATGTGTCAGTATTTCATTCCTTTTTATGCTGAATAACATTCTATATTTTTTTAGCTATTCAGCCATTGATGGACATTTGGAGTATTTCTATTTTTTTGGTTATTTTAAATAATGCTGCTATGAATCTCCATATACAAGTTTTTGTTTTCATTTTTCATGGGTATATACTAAAGAGTGGAATTGCTGAGCAAGGTGTAACATTTTGAGAAACTGCAAAATGTTTTCCATAAAAACTACATCATTTTACATTCTACAAACGATGTATAAGGGTTCAGATTTCTTCATATCCTTGCTAACACTTGTTATTATCTTTTTGACGATAGTCATTCTAGTGGGTGTGAAGTGGTATATTATTGTAGTTATGATAATGTCTAATGATGAGCATCTTTCCATGAGCTTATTGGACTTATGTGTATCTTTTTTGGCAAAATGTCTATTTGGACCCTTTGTCCATTTTTAAATTGTGTTGTTTGTCTTTTTATTATTGAGTGGTGAGTGTTCTATATATTCTGGATACTTAACCTTTATCAGATACAAGATTTGCTAATAGTTTCTCCCATTCTGTGGGTTATCTTGTTTCACTTTATGGTGTCCTTTGAAGCTCAGGAGTTTTTAATTTTAATTAGGTCTCATTTATCTGTTTTGTTGTGGTTGCTTGTGCTTTTGGTGTCATAGCTAAGAAACCATTTCCTAACTCAAGGTCACAAAAACTTCCTCCTATGTTTTCTTTTAAAAGCTGGATCATTTTAGCTCTTACATTTAGTTCTATGCAGTAATTCATTTTTGAAGTGCACTTTAAGCACTTGAATTTGTTTATTCAATGTTGATTTTCAAGATTTAACAAACCAACATAATCATCTTTCTTTTAAAGTGGTTAATATTCCTTTTTTTGGATATATGTTTACTATGTTTCTTTACTGGACTATGTTCAATTTTTGTTGTATAACAATAATTTAAATAGGGAAGAATAATGTTTACAAATCCCATACTTAACATTAACTTGTAAGCAAACACATCTAAATCTTCTTAACTGTGTTCTGATTCCTTTTTGGTCTGAAAAGTGGGAGATTATCCTATATTTGGCATAAATAGATGGGAGTGTTTGTGAAGCTGAGTCATCTTTTGTCATGCAGCATGAGAGACTGTTTTAGCTCTAAAGAAGAACTTCCTGAGACCAAGCACTGTGAAAGGCTGGGTACAGGGAAAGGCTGGACAGATAATGGTACCAAAGAACAATGTGCTAAAAAATAAATCTATTCTCAGCATGTTGGAACTATTCCAAATCAGTGCAGTGCAGAAGTTAAGAGGTCAGGCAGAAAGTGCTAGAACCCAGCTCTGCTATCTTGGGCAAGTTACATAAACTCTTGGTATCTCAAATCCTCACCTTTAAAATGGGGGATGGTAATAGTATCTACCACAAAAGGCCGTAGTGAGGATTAGATAAATTATTCTAAGCACAATGCTTAAAACTGCAGCTCCGCAGAGAGGACAAAGAGTCAATATTAGCTACTATTATTATTCAGGGGCTTCCCTGGTGGCTACCTAGTAAAGAATCCACCTGCTAATGCAGGAGATACAGGTTCGATTCCTGGTTCGGGAAGATCCCCTGGAGAAGGAAATGACAACCCAGTCCAGTATTCTTGTCTGGGAAATTCCATGGACAGATGAGCCTGGTGGGCTACTGTCCATGAGATCACAAAAGAGTTGGATACAACTTAGCAACTAAAAAACAACGTTATTCAGACTTTCCTTCCAACACAGTTTAGAAAAGTTTCTTTCAGAAATTTATGTAAAGCCAAGTTAACATTTTTTTTTATCATGTAAAAGCAACATATAATAAACAAAAGGAAAAAAGTTCCTTCTAGTCTTTTTTTTTTCCTATGCATTTCTATGTATATATTTCATATACACATTCCCATTTACAACTTGAAAGCTTTTTATACCCACTTCTGTTTTGGCCTGTGTCAACTCTTGATCTGAATGTTCTTCATCCACTATTTTTTTAAAAAATCCATTTTTAATAGATAAAAAAATCTGGTACCTCTTTCTACCTTCTTGACAAGATAACTCCTTTCAGTCCACTCTGCTACAGAAGTTGTACAATTTCTCTAATCTACATCAAATCATGATCCTATAAAGATTACATTCCAAGGAAAAATAAATGATCCTCCCACCATCAGCCAAGTCCCCTGATCTCTTCTGGGTTGGGAAGCAGGGAGTCTGAGGTCTAGCCTCTTACTAGAGGCCCTTGTAGGTGATGTGGTGGTTGGCAGACTATGTCAGATGGATGAAAAGGTTAGCCTTACCTGACTCAGTGGTGATAGGCAAAGAGAAAAATGTGTCTGAATAGAGCGGTTTTGTGAATTCCTTCAGGTCCTCATCAAATAGCTGGGTGAAAGCCCGAATGCTGATTCTGAAAAGAAAACCAATTTGTTTAAGTACAAATTAGTGACTGACCACAGTAGGGCTGACTGGAGAATGTTTTCAAGGAGAAACAGGGTGGTCATCTGGTTGATATGCATGTAGGAGAGTGTATGAATTATGAAATCAGAAGGCCCTGGCTTTGTGCCTTCATGCATCATTCATCAGATATTTATTGAGCCTCCTCTGTCCAGAAGCCAGATATACTGCAAAGAATAATCCCTATCATCTCAAGGTTTACATTCTTGAATACAGAACTGAGCTTAGTAGGCTGAAGTCATAGGGCAGCATGGGAACAAAAAATCACTTTCTAACATCTAGAGTATGAGCTGCCACATAGGTAGTGAGCTCCCAGTCACTGAGGGGGTTTAAGCAGAGACTGGAGAACCAGCTCTCAGGGGATCTGCAGGATAGCAGCCTGGCACTAAGTTAAAGATTGGCTTGAGCAACCTCTTGAGCCCATTCTAACCTGAAGTTTTCCAGACTGTAGGTTTACTGAGAGTAACAGGATTGGTTTATAGGGGGAAACTTTTTCTAGGGTTAATTTAAATCATATGAGAATGAATGAATGTCTCTTTTTTTTCCTTAAAAAAGAAATCTAGATTTGCTTAACCCAGAAGTATCTGGGCACATCCTGTAATAATGCTGAAGCATTATTATTACCAGCATTAGCCAGCCAGGACAAACTGTTCTGACCTTTTCCCCTCTCCTTCTAACTCATGTCTAGGTCTAAGTATAATCTCCTCAATATCATCAAGATTATATTGATCAACCTCGTCTATAATTTCCACGTCTAAAAGACACCTTCCAAGCCAAAAGTGGTACTTCCAGGAATAACAGACTATTGGTGGAGGTATTATGCAATGTCCCCAGAGAGTAACAAGCAGTCAACATGTACTACTTGGAAGGGAAGGAGCTGGTGGGCGTTGCTAGTGTATCGTAGCTTTGGACGTTGAAAAGAGTCTCTCCAATGAAAAGAGTTTCTTTTATTTGTATGGTGATTTGTAAGTGTGAAGAACTTTTACAGACATGATTCTATTTGACCATCTCTAACCTCTCCAGTATCAGAAACTTATGATACTACTTCAGGGATTTGGAACCTGAAGCTTGGGAAGATTGCATTTCTCACTCAAGACCGTAAAGAAAGCTGGTGAAAGATAACCAAACTCAGGATTTTCTGACTCCTAGCCCAGGGATGGCGGAGCCTGGTGGGCTGCCATCTATGGGGTTGCACAGAGTCGGACACGACTGAAGCGACTTAGCAGCAGCAGCAGCAGCAGTCCAGATCTCTTTCTCTTGGCTTAATTGTGGTTTAACAGCAGTGACTTCTGTTGGAGGGCTGTAAAAGGGCCTGGGCTGGGAAACAGGGAGTCTGAGGTCTAGTTCTCACTATCGCTGATTAGATGAATGGTTCCTAAAGTTCTTTATGATTCAGTTTTCTCATCTGTGAAAATAAAAGCACTGGGGCTGTAACAACCTTGACAGGTTCTGCTCTGGAATTCTAAGATTCAAAGGTGCAAATGCAAAACACAGAATGGGTCCAGATGAATTAGGGCCTTTAGGAACCCAGGAAGGAGATAATGCAAAAGCTCATTGCATTTACTATAGCTCTTGCAGTTACTGTAGGCTTGGCTTAAAATTAGGCTATCAACAGGAACTCTGCCCTTAGAACCCTTCCAGTAATGGATGTCACAACCACATTCCCCAGCCCAGTACTTAGCACGCATCTGGAATCCTGTCCCATCCTATCTTCTCATTTTTGTCTTCCTTACTACCCCTTGATATGACCCTCACTTTGAAACTGGATTATTTGGGTTTGTTCTTCTCTAAGCAATTTGTGTATTTCTGCCTCTGCACTATGACTGTTTCCTGAACTGTGAATCTCCTTTTGCCCCTATATCCACGTTTGCAAACCCTTCCCTACTTTTCAGTAGCCAGCCAAAATGATACCTCCTTCAAGAAGACTTTTGGACCTTCAGAGCATTTATTTACCTACAGCCCTCTTAGGTCCTTCAACATTTTTGCTATATTTTATAGACAGGTCTTCTCTATATGCATATAAGATTATTTTAATGAACTGATATGTAATGGTAAGTTTTTCAACTTTAAATATGTCCAGAATCAGAATTCTACAAAGCTATAGATCATGTGGTTCAATTTCCTTCGTTTGAGGAAAATGAGGTCAACAGAAGCAGATTATCTGATCGTGGTCACATTGCTATTCTATTTAGAATAGAAAACAAAGCCAGATCAGCACTTCCCCAACCTCTGCGCTGTTTCTCGCCCATCATGATCTACCCATTCTCTTCCCATATGGAACAACACTATTATATACCCGGATAACAGGAACCCAACAATGAACAGGAAGACGTTAAATATTTGTTGGTATAATAAACTTGCATATCAGCTAAACCTAGCATTTTCCATTTCTTGGCAATCCTAATTTTTCTTTTTCCGTGTTCCTTCCTGTCTACCTAGTCTCCCTGGGAAAAAGATGCCTGATAGCACTGAGGGTCACTATGGTGATTATCATTGTGAGACAGGCATAATTCTGCCTGCACGGAGCCTGGGTTCAGCAGCTACCACACAGGTGGCTGCTTGGCATATGGTTCTCCATGCTCATATCAGGTATTATCTGCCTGGTATGCTTTTCACAGGAGTGAACTAAATATATAGAGAGAAAAGCCGTATCCTAGAAAACACATTAATGCAGCAGGAGTTGATTAAGCTATAATCAGAATGTTTAACTTTTCATAGAACATCTTGGCTCATTCCCTTATTTGCTCATAAACATTTAATGGCATCTCTTTTGTGCCAGGTACTTCCCATATCATTTTGTAACCAATGTCATGTCTGTCTCCATGATTTAGTCTGTGAGCTTTTGCAGTCTAGTGAAGAAGGTAAAAGTGTTACTCACACAGTAGTGTCCAACTCATTGCGACCCCATGGACTGTAACCTGTTAGGTTCCTCTGTCCATGGGATTCTCCAGACAAGAATACTGGAGTTGGTTGCCATTCTCTTCTCCAGCGGATCTTTCTAAGCCAGGAATCGAATCTAGGAATTTCCTGCATTGCAGGTGATTTCTTTACCGTCTGAGCCACCTGCCATTGCAGGAGACGCAAGAGATGTGCGTTCCATCCCTGGGTTGGGAATATCCCCTGGAGGATGGCATGGCAACCCACTCCAGTATTCTTGCCTGGAAAATCCCATGGACAGAAGAGCCTGGCGGGCTATAATCCATGGGATTGCACAGAGTCAGACATGACTGAAGCGACTTAGCATGCAGACACAGAGACTGGGTGCACTGGAAGTGGAGCTGAGGGCCCCACTGTCCAGGTGTGGGTTAACAGGGGTAGCTCAGGGCTAGTTGTGGGTTGAGCTGGCTTTTCAAGTGTATGAAGGAATTCATCAGTCAGACAAGAGAGTGGAAAGCTTCCCAAATAGAGTGAAAAGAATGTGTAAAGGCTCAGAGGTATAAGAGAGACACGTCAGATTTCAGGGAACTCTGAGGAGGGAGGAGTAGTAAATGGGTGGAGTGTATCAATACTTGGAGCGAATGGTGGGGGACAAAGCTGGTGGGCAGATGGGAGCAAGAAGCCTGGGGCTTTGTGTACCCTACTCTGCGATCTTCACTTGCTCCTAGAAGTGAATGGGAGCCACTGAAGGAACTTAATCTAGAAGGGACATGACTAGGTTTGATCTGTCATCTATATGACTCCTCAGGATAGTCCTGTGATGTTTTGCAGATGAGAAAAGTGAGGACCAGAGAACTGAAATGCTGTTTACAAGGTGACACAGCTAAGCAGTGGCCACACTGGAACCTGAGTGCAGGGGCTCTTCCTAGGACCTTGGCTGCTGTGATGGACAGGAAAGAGTGTGCTGGGTAACTGGGGCCCTGGTCCATGCGTGAACTCTCTCTAGCTTCTTCTTCTCTTTCTTAAATGTGGGAATCACTCATCTTCTCTCCTCTCTCAAAAAGCAAACAAACAAAAACAGCTCAGCTTTCCAACTCACAAAGAGAAAAGAGCCCTTCGAGAGATTTCCTCAAATTTCCCGGAGCCCAGTTGACCAAGGGGCTGAGGCATTTCTTGAATCTAATAAGAACTAAAGTATCTTGGCTTTCTGATCTCTTTTATATTTCTCTTTGCTCTGAGATCTCGTCTTCTTCAGGTAGGCTCATATAGCTTCTTCTTGAAGCAAACATCGCTAGTGAGCTTGTGTGTGTTCACTCTGGAGGTGCCAACCTTGGGGCGCGGTAGCACTTTTGCGGTGAGTCCTGGGTGGAGGCATCTGTGCGGAATTCCTGTCCAAAGGGAGCCATCGGTTTTAGGGAAGATGTCGGCTTGACTGTGTTGATGCAAGGGAGGGGTGAAGAATGCTCTCGGGTATGATGTCACATGTCACTGTCTCCTTTTGGAGCTGGCAGAAAGGTGTCTGCTGAGTTCAGGGGTAATACTCAAAACCTGTAAGGGTTAATAAGAACCGGGCACTGACCAACCAGAATGGAGACTGGCCCATAGAGAACCTGATTGGCTGCCATCTGGCTGGACACCAGGTCTGCTGACACCTAATGGAAGGCATATCATCTGCAAAAGCACTAATCCTGGATTCCTGCAGCCTTGTTTCCAAGATGGCAGCCTAGGTTCTCTATCTCTTGGGGACCCAGGTTTGGGATGCTGTGTATACTTATTCTGCTTTCTGGGAACACGGTGTACATGAAGGGCACGGCTAGTTCCTACAGCTGGAAGGGCCTGTTGGCTGCAGGAGTACTCCCTGAGGCCAAACCAATTAGCTGCTCCTTTTCATCTGCCATCTTACTGGGAGGAGAGGGTGGTTCCATTCATTAAGGGGCCTTTCCCTTCAACAGTTCTATCTGGACCAAAAAGAATATCCATCTTGTTATGCCTATTAGCAGGCAAATAAATAAGTGTAATTCCAGTCCTCACTAAAAGTGGGAAAAAAAAATCTCATATTTCTTGAGTCTCCCTAAACTTAATCTTTCTACTTGGACATTTTCATAGGTGTTAACATGGTAAATAAATCACCTGATTCATCCTAGAGAAGTTTTAGGAGAAAGAACAACCTATTAAGAATCTTCAGTTCTTCACATAATGAATGGAGCTTTTGCACAAGGCCAAAGGCCCTCTTTATCCATTCCCTGTGAATGGAGGCAGGAATACAACCTTTATAAATTAGCCAGTAAAATGCAGAGCACTCTTGTAACATAGGTTATTAATATACAGGAACTCATGTGCATCAGACGCCCCGACAGCTGAGCGCCCGGTGATGGAGCACGTCCCTACTGGTGAAATGATGGTAATACATCTAACCTGTAGGCCGTGCGCGGCTTCAGCGGCCCGTCACAAAATTTTTGCTGATTAGGATCACATTTTCCACCCAGGCTCTCCATCTCTGCTCCAAGCTTAATGTTGAAACTCTTAGAGTTGCTGTCAGGACTTTCGGCACATTTGCTGGCAAAATAATCGGTCTGATACACCCGAATGGAGGCGTTGTGCCTGTATTCCAGGTAGGAGGGCAGGGGGTGCTGTGGCTCTGGCTTCAGCTCATCATTGCCTGGAGGAAGAACACCCACAGTGAGGGACTGACTTGTGACTTCAGGGATTTCTAACTAGTTTCTGAGGTTACCTTCCCCACCCACTATCCCTAGTCATTCCTGGAGTGCAGACTCTGTGATCCCCAAGGGTGTTGTGAAATTCTCCCAGGGAAATTAATCTAATTCACTTTTTCTAAAATAAATAAAAAATTAAACATAAATAGTGTATATACAACATTTTATATATGCATATGCCAAACACAGGGGCTTCCTGGGTGGCTCAGTGGTAGAGAATATGACTGCAATGCAGAAGACACAGGTTCAATTCTTGGGTCAGAAAGACCCCCTGAAGGAGGAAATGGCAACCTACTCCAATATTCTTGCCTGAAAAATCCAATGGACAGAGGAGCCTGGTGGGCTACAGTCCATGGGGTCACAAAACAGTCAGATACAACTGAACTACTAAAGAGCAGCAGCACATTATCATTTTTCTAGGAAATAAAATATGCATATATGAAAGGGGGGCTCATGCATCAGATGGTCACGTGCCACAACTCCAGAAAGTTGGGTACTCCCCATCGTGAAAGTCAACCCACTCAACAAGCTCTCTACTTGCCAATAACCATTGTAGCTGAGCGAATAAGGAAATCCCTGTGACCTGGGAAACGGGGAAAAGATAAGAGAAATCAGGCCTGAGGCCAGAGCAGTCGCCTTACATGCATGCTTCCTGCGCCACGCCCAGTCTGAACTACTCCTTGTCCTGCTCTGTTATCTTGAGTACAATTTAATCCTGGCTCAATTCTGGGCCCTTGTGCAGAACACTTCCCAGAACTCATCTCCTGTCCACCCAGCTGCTGTGTGTTTTGGCAGGGCAAACTCACTTTGATGTTGGCCAGAGGAAAGCATAATTAGGAAGAAAACTATTATAGAGATTGGATACCATGTACAGTGAACTCTAAGGAGTGATATGGTGGGGGTTCTTTGCGTCCTGGATTCTTGTTTGATAAAATTTGCTCAAAATGAGTGGCTCTTGGAAATATCATCTTGTTGGATGTAGTTAAAAGGAAGGTTGCCTTGAAGGAGAGTATATATGCTATAAATGACATTAATGTGAGCCGGTTTGTTATCTTAGATCACCAGGGGAGCACAGCCCATCTCCATGGACATCAGTCATTGAAACCCACCTGGCTGGAGAACACAAGGCTAAATTTTGGGGTGTTTTTTTTTTTTTTTGGCTGCTGAAATATTTAGGTAGCAAAACACTATCTTCATTGCAGCCTACTTAAATTTAAAATCTCTTCACAGTTCACCTACTTATCTCCAACTACTATGTGTGAGGAAATCTGGGATGCAACACTGACCCTTGAAATTATTGAATTAATTATGCATAACCGGCTTTAGTACAATTAAATAAAATACAAAAGTACACATGTGCTGAATCACTTTAGTCGTGTCTGACTCTCTGCAACCCTATGGACTGTAGCCTGCCCAGATCCTCTGTTCATGGGATTCTCTAGACTGGAGTGGGTTGCCATGCCCTCCTCCAGGGGATCTTCCCAACCCAGGGATTGAACCCATGTCTCTTACATTTCCTGTATTGGCAGGTAAGTTCTTTACCACTAGTGCCAACTGAGAAGCCCTAAAAGTACCTAGCGAGACTAAAAATACCATTTAGCTCCAACATTTGTCATGGCAGGTTTAAACCTTCCCATTGCCCACCAATGAGTTAAAATAGTCAGGGAAGCTTGAGAAACTCCAGTGCAGCATCTTAAACAATTATGAAAAATATATGACATGCAGGATATATTAATATCATTCCAGACACAAACATCTGTTGTGGAGAAATAACACACAGGACCTCAGTGGCAAAAACACATATGGAAATGTGTGTCCCCAGATACAAACTCCTGAGGATGATCTGATAGATGCTGATGTCATAAGCACTAGAGCTCTTACTTGGTTGAATGGAATGTTATTATAAGAATCCCCTAGAATTTGCCTGTTACATAAGAGTTAGGTAACACTGAATACTTTAGTAGACTCGATAATGAAACATATTGAAAATTCAGTACAGAAAGGAGGGATGCTTTTCATGCTCAGTTTTTCCCTCTTTCAAGCATTTGAGCATTTTTGTGAATTGGTGAGTGGCTTGGGAGTATATGATTGGTAGAGGGATTTGAGACAGGGAGTGGGGAAGACAGACAAAGCACGTTGCTGCTTAATGGCAGAATAATGGAGCTGAATGGGACTGAATGAGTAGTAAAGACTGAATGAGTCAGCAAACGCAATGCATTTCCAACAGTGCCTGCAACAGCAACAAGTAAATGATGGTTATTGTGATTGTTGATATAGTTGCTATTATTACCCATTTAATAATTAAATCCTGCAAATAATAGGCTTCCAGTAGGTTTTCTTTTTCTTGTTACATCTCGCTGCATCCAGCAGAGATACAGTGAAATGATATAAAAATTAAGTTTTCTTCTTTTAAAAACTTGTCACAGAAGGAGCTCCCACAGCTGACTTTGGAGAAAGTAATCCTGTGTTTTGGAGTTAATTCATGATCACTTACCATCAGCCTCTCTCACCACCACTGTGAAGTATTTCACAGCTCCATTGGTGTCGCTGAACCAGCTGCAGTTGAAAGTAAAGTTGATGGAAGATTTGCTAATTAGTACATCCTTTTTATTCACACGAATATGTGGAGGTGGAGGAGGGGGGCCTGGAAGAAGGATGGGAAAGGAACCAAGAAGGGTCACAATTATGCTTTTGAATATAAAATATTAGTGAGATGAAGGTCTTCACTCACCTACATCAGGCTGCACGTGTGTTGTGTGTGTGTGTGTGTGTGTGTGTGTGTGTGTGTCTCTAATGCTTGGAATCAAGAAAACCTCCTCCTCTCCTGAAGGGAAGCAGGCAGAGGAAGTGACTTGCCGGTAGCACATTAAACATAATGAAAGAGGCAGCTAGCTCCTCAGCAGGATTTCCTGAAGTTTTAGCATCAAATTCCTTAAAAGCTCTATTATGGCTCTTTCTACATCAGGCAAAGAGATGTATTTAAACACTAATTCATTCAGGTTCTTTAAGACCATTTAACTTGTTTACTGCCAGGATGCTTTACACAGAGAAATGTTTATACTTCTCAGAGCCTTTTAGTCCTCTTCAAGTGACAGCAGGACTCGCTAATGTGGAAATGAGCCATACACATGTGAACAAGGGTGATGGGAGCGCAGAGGAAGGCACACACCTCCAGGGACACTTACGGTCTATCATGGTGATGGTGCTGTCTTCAACCACCTCGCTGGTCATGCCGGCCGACTGCACCTTGATAGACACCAGGTACCTCTTATGAGGCACTAACATCATGATGTTAAGCAGAGATTTTTCTTTCTCCAGCTTTCTGGAGAACTCAACTTCTTGAGTGTCCATTTTCCGGCACTCAATGCTGTACCCATCAAAGTCAGAATCGGGAGGGATCCAAGAACAGGCAATGGCTGTAGAGTTCTGAGGCCGGCAATGCAGGTTCTGTATCTTGTCTGGCTCTAAATAAAAGAGAGGGAGAGACACTTCACAACTCTGGGAGACACGTTTTTAGTTCCTTTGACTCCAGCTAGCTCAGAGATCTAAATAAATAACTCTCGATCTTCATGTGAACTGCTTTTCATAGGTCTCCAAGGCAATTTCTGCCTACTAGGCCTCCTCACTTTGAGAAACACTGAAAGTTAAAATGCTGTCCCTTTAGAAAAAACCACCAGGTGCCAGTGTGATTGCAAACAGAAATGTAAACAGGGACACTGAAACCAAGCATCAGATAGAAGGCAGGAGTCAGACAGAAGGTGGGGCAGAGTAGCCTAGAGGTTAATAGTGCAGCTCGATCTGCCTGAATTCAAATTCTGTTTATCAGCGATGCAATCCTGGGCAAGTGATTTAACATTTCTGTGGCTCATCTGTAAAGTGGGGAAGTTAAGACTATCTACTTCATGTGGTTGAGCTTCCACCATGGCTCAGTGGTAAAGAATCTGCTTGCCAATGCAGGACATGCGAGTTCAATGCCTGAGTCAGGAAGATTCTCTGGAGAAGGAAATGGCAACCACTCTAATATTCTTACTTGGGAAATCCCATGGATGGAGGAACCTGGTGGGCTACAGGCCGTAGGGTTGCAAAAGAGTCAGACGTGGCTTAGCAACTAAAGAACAAACACTTCATGTGCTTGCTGGAATGACTCAATGAGTTCAAATGTGCACAGACACCTAGCACAGGGGCTTGCATGGTAATTGCTCAATAAATTCTAGTTCTTTTTTAAGAATATCTTTTATTTTGGGCTGCACTGGGTTTTCTTTGCTGCACACGGGCTTTCTCTCCTTGAAGCAAGTGAGGGCTACTTTTTAGTTGTGCTGCACAGGCTTCTCATTGCGGTGGCTTCTCTCACACTGGGTCAGCAGTTACAGTGCACAGGCTTAGCTGCTCCACCTTGTGTGGGGTCTTCCCAGATCAGGGATCAAACCCATGTGCCCTGTGTTGGCAGGTGGACTCCCAACCACTGGACCACCAGGGAAGTCCAGATGTTAGTTCTTACAATAAGGACAGTAAGAAATGGCATTGCTGCCTTGCTACCTTCTATGTCTGGCTTCTGTCCCTCTCTTCCACTTTTGCCTGCCCTTCTCCACTCACATGCCATACTCCAGGCACTGAAACCCCTGTGCTTCCCCGCATACACCAGACTCTTCCACGCCCCTGTTTCACGGCCCTGTGCTTATGGTCATCCACTTTCTTCTGCCTGACACAGTGCCTGACTCAGTGGGGACTTGAATGGCAGGTGATTTTATCTGTTCTTGTGAGTGACACACCCATAAAGAAAGATTCAGTCTGAAAGAAAACCAGTCATGTAACTGTGCAGGTTAATAACCAAACTGTTATTAACAAAGACTACCCTGTTATATAAGATCTTCTGGGAACTATGTGTAGACCTAACTTGGCACTCCCATGGACACACCCATTGCTCTGATTTGGAGGACAGCCCACCTTCCCCTGACTCCTAATTTGTTACAGAAGTTCTTGTCCTCAATAAACACACAGCATTGGTGTACCACTGAGTGAAGTCCTGTTTCATATCAGGGCCTATTTATTGATGCTTTTGAACTGTGGTGCTGGAGAAGACTCTTGAGAGTCCCTTGGACAGCAAGGAGATCAAACCAGTCAATCCTAAAGGAAATCAACCCTGAATATTCACTGATGCTGAAGCTCCAATACTTTGGCCACCTGATGCAAAGAGCTGACTCACTGGAAAAGACCCTGATGTTGGGAAATGTTGAAGGCAAGAGAAGGAAGCAGCAGAGGATGAGATGGTTAGACAGCATCACTGACTCAAAGGATGTGAGTCTGAGCAAACTCTGAGAGATAATGAAGGACAGAGGTCTTAGCGTGCTGCAGGCCGTGGGATCACAAAGAGTTGGACACAACTTAGTGACTGAGCAACAACAATCAAAGTCTACAAATGTGAGCTGAGTCACAGCAGGTCAGATGAGGATGATTTAAGGAAAAAACAATCAAACCGAGAATTTTTCAGAATAGAGGAAGAATTGGCCTTTGAGGCAAACAACTTTGAACTCCCTTCAAACCAAGTCACAGTTGAGATCTAAAGACATCTCTCTTTCAGCTTTGGAGAAAGTCTTTTAAAACATCCAGCCTAATCCATCATTCTGATAATTTACACCAAGTATGGAAGTATATGGAAATTTGTTTCAATTCGATCTCTTCCTCTAAATCCTGCTTGTCTACCAAGACTCAGGTCAGGTCTCCAATTCACTAAGAAATGAGTATCTACTGCATACAAAGTGCCCTTCTGTGTCTGTGAACAGTATAGAAATGAAAAAGATATTAGCTGTAACCTCTCGGAAAGTGAGATGAGTCCTAAACATAATACAAGGTAGAAATGAGATGAGGAAGAGGATGCTCTGTGGGGTAAGAGACAACTTCCTGTTGCTGGCATTAGTGCTGGGCAGGACTCAGCAAAGCCTTTCTGGTAGAGATGACACTTCACCAAGATACTGGGAAAGAGGCATTTTAGGCAGAGACAAGCATGAACCCGGGCATCAAGGGTGGGGTTAGGAGGCATGGCTGGTGGAGCCATGCACAGTGTTTTTATCATGGCTGGAATGTTTTTGTAAGAAATGGGGCACTGGAAAGATTTTACATGAGAATTCTCAATGTCTGTTTTGTTTAATCCTCTGTTATCTTGGGTTTTCTGTTACCCACAGCCAAACCTGATTCTAACTAATGCAATCCTCAAAGTTCACTCTGCCATTCTCCCTAAAACTCATTATCAAGTCCCTCTTGGTGTTGGCTGCTCTCCTCTTGAGGAAGCCCCATTTGGTAAATCCCTCTCTTACATTCTAGCATCTAGGACCGGATATAACTCTCCAGACCAGCCTCAACTGGAGTTCTTAGTCTGAACACCTGGGATTCAATTCCACAGCCGACAGTAAGCCACTGAAAACTCCTCCTGATCTTGCTATAAATGTAAAGTTTTAGTTCTTTTTCACATGTTTCTCTCAACATGCAGTTATCTGATCCCAAACTACTCTTTGGATAAAATATAAAACACAAGTTAAAACTACTGTAGCATTAATGTTTGTTGAATTAACAAAATAGCTACTGGCTTAAATTTCTAATTTTCAGCTTTGTATTTTATCAATAACCAATAACTCTCTGGCCTGATCTCTGAATCTACATTTACTGGGTATCATTGAGCAATAAATATTTGGATTGAGATTCCTATACCAAAAACTTCTGTTTCTTTATTTGTGGTACTTATCTCAAAATGCCTTGGGGAAGAAACTGATATATATTTTATCACTGAGGTATTTTCATCCTTAGAATTTACAGCATTATGCTGTAACTAGTCCCTCTGCTTCTAGTTTGCCCCTTTCAATCCATTCTTTGTACCACCCCCACAGTGACTTTTATAAAATGCAAATCTATTATATCTCAGCCAAAAAGCCTTCAGTGGCTCCAATGGATTGAGGTTCAAAGTCATTACCATGACTCACAAGACATTTCATGACCTGATTTTCCTAATCCTCACCTTTTATCTTCTGGTCAACTGAACTCCTTTCTATTTCTGTCTCCTGCCTGGTTTTTGAATCTCTGTTCTCTCTACCTGTAATATTCTTTACTTCTTTCGTCATCTCCACCTGCAAGTCTTATTCTTTCCTTAAGTTTTGATTTGGATGCTTCTCCTTCTAGGAAGTTCCCTTGTATTGGGTTAGATGTCTTTGCTATGTGCTTTTCCAGGGCCAAATGCTTCATCACACCCAAAATGTCTTTTTAATGATAGTACCTCCCACTGAGTTGTAAGCTCCATGAAGGTAGAGATGATTTATTCTTGTTAAAGCTGAATAAATGAATAAATCTATGTAGAACTTCTGTCTGAATTCAAATCTAACCAATTCTAGGTAAAAATGTGGATTTAAACCAAGCCCCAATGCAATAAGATGCTGGAACACATACTTCCTCCCCATTTCATCTGAGAACCAAGAGTAGCAAAACATGTCATACTTGTCCTCACAGATCCAAAAATTGGTTTGCTGTAGGTTTTCCAGGAATCACCACTGACAGTCTTGACACTAAATTGATAAGATCTCCCTGGACGAAGACCATGCACGATGCGTCCTTCTGATTTTCTGTTGCTGTAGGGGTTGAAGACTGTGATGGCATCTCTGGGGAACCACTGCAGCTCAAAGTCATCATAGTCTGTCCAGTCTGGTGGCCCTTTCCATGTGATGGCCAATGATGTGTTTGTAACATCAGCAAATGACATAAGACTGGGAGGACTTGGAGCTATATGTACGAGAAAGTGAAAAAATCATGCAATTATTTCTGCACCATACACAAATAAGATAGCTGAGTGACATCAGACATACTTTTAGTGTACTTCGTAGGAAGAGGTAATATGATACCATAATAATAAAAGCTTCCATTTATAGTCTTTACTATGTGTAAGATACTGTCCTCAAATGTTTTATGTACATTTTGTTTAATTTTTATAATCAGTTTTTTTTTTTTTTTTTTTTTTAACCAGGGTGCTATGGAGCATGGGTGTGCCCTGAATGGTTTATAAGTGTGAAAGTGAAAGTGAAGGCTGGAGTTAACAATTACATCCAATTGAGAGAGCCTTGTTCATTGACTCCAGGGTGGCACACAGATATAATGTTATCTGTGTGTGCCCAAGAAATATTTAGAAAGCTCTGCTGGACTTCCCCAGTTATTAAGAATCCACCTGCCAATGCAGGCGGACACAGGTTCGGTCGCTGGTCAGCAAAGATTCCACATGCTGAGAAGCAACTAAGCCCTGAGGCCAGTGGGCCCTAGAGTCAGTGCTCTACAACAAGAGAAGCCCCCGCAATGAGAAGCTGAGAAGCCTTCATACCACAACTAGAGAAAGCCTGAGTGCAGCAACAAAGACCTAGCACAGCCAAAAAACAAAACAAAACAAAAAAAACCATTGCTCATAGTAATTTAATGATGATATATATGACCATCCCCATTTTACAGATAAGAAAGCTGAGGCTTAGAGGTGCTCAGTGACCTGCCCAGTTTCACATAGGTAAGTGGAGGAGCTATGTCAACTACCCAGCTGTTTTTTACCCAAAGTCTATCTCCTTTATTCACTCTCCCATAGACCCTTCTCAAGTTCAGGGGTGAGCACAAAGCACATCACTGATTTTATTTCTTGTTAATAAAATCACAATTAAAACATGCCTGTGGAAGCTATTTCCTGCCAGTGCTTGGCCAATGGTAACTGAGCTTCTTACCTGTTCTGCTCTCCCCCGTGGCCTTGTTGCTGAGATCTCCACTGTGAGTTATCACACATAGAGTGTACTTCCTTCCAGGAACGAGGCCATGAAAACGCCACTGTGTCAGGTCCTTGTCTTTCCAGTTTTCCTTCTTTGTGCCATTGGGGTTATAGAGAATCAGTTCATAAAAGTCAAAGTCCCCAGGGGCTGGACTCCAGCTGAACCAGAGGCTGTCTGTCATGTTCTGATTGGATCCTTTGAGGTTACTCACAGTGGCTGGGACTGAAACAGAGGGAAAACCTTTACTGAAAACAAACAGATGAACACAGGAGCTATGCTGGGTGTAATGATGAGCAGCACCTATTGTAGAGTCAGATCTTGCTTCTATTTCAGGTCACCTGAGTTTAAGAGCATGTGGTCTAGAGACCTGGCACAAATTAAAATCAAATTAAGAAAAGCACAATAGGAGATGACTTCTATTAATATATGCTTGCTACATGTCCTCTGATAAACATATAAATTTTCAGAAATGATTAATTAAGACAGGTCAAATAGTTTATAACTTAGCTTACCAAAGACCCTGAAAGTATTCATGAAAGGTTCCTGCCTCTTCCCGTCTGGCTCATCTTACTCATGGCCACCATCCCATAATACCCTTCTTTGGGCCACTTTACTTCCTCTCCATCCTCTTTTAGGCTCTCAGTTCTTTCTTCCCAAAAACCTATCCTGACGGAACCTCAATTAGGAAAAGAAGTGTTGACAGTCATTTCTACCACAGCGTAAGTTAGTCAGACTGGTACCTGTCCCATGGGTATGTAAGTTTCATGATTCCTTGGAGAGTGAAGACTGTTGTTCCTTTTTGGAGGAACTTTAAATATTAATGGGCAGATCAGGGAACATGTGCATAGGCAGATGGCCCTGAAAAGAGTAACACCTAGGCAATTCTACTTATGGCTCATCTGCTGCTATTTTTTTAAAATTATTTATTTATTTATTTATTTTGGGCTATGCTGGGTCTTTGTCGCTACACATGCACTTTCTCTGCAGTGCTTGAGCTTCTCATGGCGGCAACTTCTCTTGTTGCAGGGCACTGTCTCTAGGGTGTGTGGGCCTCAGCAGTTGTGGTGCATGGGTTTAGTTGCCCCATGGCATGTGGAATCTTCCCAGACCAGGGATCGAACCTATGTCTTCTGCACGGGCAGGCAGATTGCTAACCACCGGACCACCAGGAAGTTCCTGCTGCTCTTTTTCATTCCCTCAGAAGACAGACTGAGAAATCCTATTGAGTGCCTAGAATGAGCTCTTCCCATGGTTCCTCCCACCTTGAGGTCTCAGCTGGAAGCCTTCTCTGTATAAAATGGTCTCTAAGTCTAGTCTTGCCTAGTCACTCTCCATCACAATGTACTGCATATTTCCTTCAGAGGATTGAAGGCATTCCAGAATCATCTTCCTTTAAAATCTGCCATCCTGCCCCTTCTCCCTCTTTGGTAAGGAAGACCCCTATGAAGTCAGGGACCCATGTAAGTCTTGTCTGCTGTCCTAGTCCAGAAGTGAGCTCAGTGCCTGGCACACAAGAGTGCTCAAAAATGATTATCAATTGAGAATGAGAGTTGAATAGAAAAATGAGACAATAGACTCAAAAGAGGTAGCAAGAATACACAGAACTATACAAAAAAGATCTTAATGACTCAGATAACCATGATGGTGTGATCACTCACCTAGAGCCAAACATCTTGTAGTGCAAAGTCAAGTGGGCCTTAGGAATCATCACTATGAACAAAGCTAGTGGAGGTGATGGAATTCCAGCTGAGATATTTCAAATCCTAAAAGATGATGCTGTGGAAGTGCTGCACTCAATGTCAGTAAATTTGGAAAACTCATAAGTGGCCACAGGACTGGAAAAGGTCAGTTTTCATTCCAATCCCCAAAAAGAGCAATGCCAAAGAATGTTCAAACTATCACACAATTGCACTCATTTCACATGCCAACAAAGTAATGCTCAAAATTCTCCAAGCTAGGCTTCAACAATATGTGAACCACGAACATCTAGATGTTCAAGCTGGATTTAGAAAAGGCAGAGGAACCAGAGATCAAATTGCCAACATCTACTGGATCATAGAAAAAGCAAGAGAATTCCAGAAAAACATCTATTTCTGCTTCATTGATTACGCTAAAGCCTTTGACTATGTGGATCACAACAAACTGTGTAAAATTCTTAAGGAGATGGGAATACCAGACAACCTTACCTGCCTCCTGTGAAACCTGTATGCAGGTCAAGAAGCAACAGTTAGAACTGGACACGGGACAATGAACTGGTTGCATATTGGGAAAGGAGTATGTCAAGGCTGTATATTGTCACCCTGCTTATTTAACTTATATGCAGAGTACTTCATGTGAAATGCCAGGCTGGATGAAGCACAAGCTGGAATCAAGACTGCTGGGAGAAATATCAATAACCTCAGATATGCAGATGACACCGTCCTTATGACAGAAAGTGAAGAGGAACTGAAGAGCCTCTTAATGAAGGTAAAACAGGAGAGTGAAAAAGCTGGTTTAAAACTCAGCATTCAAAAAACTAAGATCATGGCATCTAGTCCCATCACTTCATGGCAAATAGATGGGGAAACAATGGAAACAGTGAGAGACTTTATTTTCTTGGGCTCCAAAATCACTACAGATGGTGACTGCAGCCATGAAATTAAAAGATGCTTGCTTCTTGGAATAAAAGCTGTGACAAACCTAGACAGCATATTAAAAAGTAGATACATTACTTTGCTGACAAAGATCAGTATAGTCAAAACTATGGTTTTTCCAGCGATCATGTATGAATGTGAGTTGGACTATAAAGAAGGCTGAGCGTGGAAGAATTGATGCTTTTGAACTGTGGTGTTGGAGAAGACACTTGAGAGTCACTTGGACTGCAAGGGTATCAAACCAGTCAATCGTAAAGGAAATCAATCCTGAATATTCTTTGGAAGGACTGATGCTGAAGCTGAAGCTCCAGTACTTTGGCTACCTGATGCAAACAGCCAATCTTTTCCCAGATTGAAGGAAGGAGGAGAAGGGGGACAACAGAGAATGAGATGGCTGGATGGCATCATCAACTCAATGGACATGAGTTTGAGCAAGCTCTGGGAGACGGTGAAGGACAGGGAAGCCAGGTATGCTGCGGTCCATGGAGTCACAAAGAGTTGGACATGACTGAGCCACTGAACAACAACAATGGAGAAAGAGTAGATTCAGTTTCTTATGTGAAAGCCAGAGATGCTTCTTTTGCATTTTCCCGGAACTCTTGTGTTCACTGCATCTAGTGCTGTGTTTCTGATTCACAGTGGTCACTGCTTTTTGTCCCGTTTGTAGCTGCCCTCCTTTGCACCTGCTCCCCACTCCATCTATTTCTTGTAGAAAGCTGAAAGGCACAGTTTGAGTTGAACCCGATGTATTATAACCCTCTTGTAGTGGTTTGCTGGCAAGTGGAGGAGCCAGATTCATTTTTCCACCAAACTCTTATGAGGTAAACACATGGTGGAAACAAAGCAGAAACCAATGCAGAAACTATTTTGACATATAAATCAAATGTCTGATTTAGGGTTAGAAATTTCATATAAAGGTCACAAATTTCATATAAAGCTACACCCTGGGTAGAGTAGGAAACTAAAATCAAATCAAGGAAAAGCCAGTGAGTACTGTGACAATTTCCCTGCAGTTCATTACAGATTGAGTCCAGGTCTTACCTGTTCTCCCAAATATGAAAGACTCATTCGACAGCTCCCCACTGTGAGTTACAATCACCATTCTGTACATTCGACCTTGTAGCAAGTTCTGGAAGGAGAAGCTCTGGACTTGCGGGTCAACTAGAGCTCGATCCTTAAGAGTTCGATCTGGGTTGTACAGAAAGATGTTGTAGGAGTTGAGCTCCCCCTCTGAGGCGGTCCAGCTAAAGGACAGGTGTCGGGTGGAGTTCTCTGTGATCCTCAGATTGGTGACAGCTGCTGGGACTAGAAAAATCAGGAAGCAACAGAGTGAGACTGAGTTTTGGCACATTTCTGACACAGCCCCAGACTGACGTCTGGATGGCCACAGTCCAACAAGAAGCTCAAAACACGTGGTCCCTGCTTTTGAAAACACTTGACTTCATGGAGACCCCAAAGCAAATAAATCTGAATATTGTGAATTATTGATGCTAGAACTGTTAATGTTAAAAAACAAAACCTCAAGAGGACAGGAAAAAAAACACTAATGGAATACTATATTTGAAGACATTTTTAATATTCATATTTATATAAATATATATTTATAATATATAATATAATTTAAATATATTTATATATTTTATTACATTTATAAAATAAATGTTAGTCTGACCTGTGTAACTAAATGTTTTTCCCATACTAAGAGCTAGATCAGAGACAAAAAAAAAACTATCTCTGAGTGCCATCTGAGAGCTAAAAAGCGACCATTGGAGGGAAGGGCAGAGTGGAGGAGAGAGTGAGCGGACAAGGAAAGGAAAATCAAGCAGGAAGAAAATTCTATTAGAGATATAGGAAAGAGATAGTAGAGGACAGAGGAGCCTGGTGCGCTACAGTCCATGAGGTCACAAAGAGTTGCACATGACTGAACAACAACAATGGGAAAGAGAAGGAAGACGAAAAGCCAAAACTATATAAATATATAAAAAGATTTACATTAGGATTTTGCAACCCCTTTGCCCTTCCATGCTACCTGCTGGCAAGGTGATCGAGTGCCACCAGAAACAACCTGCTTCCAGACTGTTGGCACAGATGCTGCCTGACACCCAAGAAGTCTTAAGATGCCAGTGGAAATAAGACAGGACACCTGTCTCAGTTTCTCTTGGGTTCTCCACTCCATACACTTTCTTGGGCTCTTTCGCTTTTCCCCTCTCCTTATGCCAGATCATTGGAGAAGGAAATGGCAACCCACTCCAGTGTTCTTGCCTGGAGAATCCCAGGGACGGGGGAGCCTGGTGGCTACCATCTATAGGGTCGCACAGAGTCGGACACGACTGAAGCGACTTAGCAGTAGCAGTAGCAGTATGCCAGATCCTTAAAAGTTGGTATTTCCCATGGTATCATCCTCTGTCCCCTTCATAATCCATAATATTAGCTCAGCAATCAATCCCAGTCACTTTATAGATTGCTATGGTCTGCAAGTTTGTGCTCCTCCCTCCCCCCACCAAATTCATACGTTGAAACCTAGCGGGTGTAGCCAGTGGGAGATAATTAGGTCTTAAGGGTAGAGACCTTGTGAGTGGGATCAGTGCCTTATGAAAAAGACCTCAGAGGGTGCTCTTGTCCTCCCCGCCACATGAGGACACAGTGAGGAGGTGTAAGCCAGAAAATGGGCCCTCACCAGACACCGAATCTGTTGGAGTCTTGACCTTGACCTTCCAGCCTCCAGAACTGTGAGCATGAATGTCTGTTGTTCAAACCATTTAGTTTATGATATGCTCAGTACAGAATCCTGAACAGACTAAAACATGGAGAATTTAACTAGAATTTTTATCCCAGTCTTTATCCTCAGCTCACTTTTCTGAGGTGGATCTCTATTTTCAATGACCTACTGCTCACCTCTGTCTACACATCATCCAGACATCTCAAACTCAGTCCGGAACTGAGCCCTGTGTCTTCTTCCCTGATACTCTCTCTTCCAGCTTCTCTTATCTCAGTTAACAGAATCATCTTCCACCCGATACCCCATGGAGAAACTCTAGAATCTTCTTCTGTTCCTCCTCTTACACTCCACTCAGCCACTCGGTGCCATCTTATCTAACACAGGACTATTTCTTCATTGTATCTACTACTCTTCCTCAGGCCCCTGAGTTAGTTTAGCTTTGGACCCTTATTGTTTCTATGACTGCCATCAGCTTAGGATCCCAGTCACCGCTCTAACCACCTCCTCCCACTCTGCTGTCACTCACTGTCTGCCAACAGTGGCCTCATCACTGTTCCTCCAACTGGCCTCCACCCTCCTGCCTCAGGATCTTTGCCTTGCTGTTTGCTCTACTTGGGGATGGGCTAAGTAGCTCGGTCATGTCCAACTCTGTGTGACTCTATGAACTATAGCCTGCCAGGCTCCTTTGTCCATGGGATTCTCTAGGCAAGAATACTGGAGTGGATTGCCATTCCCTTCTCCAGGGGATCTTCCCAACTCAGGGATTGAACCGGCAGCTCTTACATCTAACTTGCATTGGCAGGTGGGTTCTTTACCTCTAGCACCACCTGCCAGAGGTAAAGAACCCACCTGCCAATGCAAGTGAAGGCAGTGGCACCCCACTCCAGTACCTTGCCTGGAAAATCCCATTGATGGAGGAGCCTGGTGGGCTGCAGTTTACGGGGTTGCAAAGAGTTGGACATGACTGAGTGACTTCCCTTTCACTTTTCACTTTCATGCATTGGAGAAGGAAATGGCAACCCACTCCAGTGTTCTTGCCTGGAGAATCTCAGGGACGGGGGAGCCTGGTGGGCTGCTGTCTATGGGATCCCACAGAGTCGGACACGACTGAAGTGACTTAGCAGCAGCAGCAGCACCACTGCCTGGGCTTCCCAGGTGGTGGTGCTACTTGGGGATACTCTTCCCCAAATGTCTATACCATCCTCTTTCTCAATTTTTTTTTTTTAAATTTTTACTCAACTGTCACCCTCTCAACAAAACCTTTCAGGACTGTACTATCTAAAATGTTAAGCTTCTAACACTTGCTAACCCACTTTCCTGCTTTAATTTTCTTCTCAGTGAAAAGTGAAAGTTGCTTAGTCATGTCCGACTCTTTGTGACCCCATGGACTGTAGCACACCAGGGTCCTCTGTCCATGGGATTCTCCAGGCAAGAATACTAGAGTGGGTAGCCATTCCCTTCTCCAGGGGATCTTCCCATCCCAGGGATCGAATTCAGCTCTCCTGCATTGCAGGCAGATTCTTTACCCTCTGAGCTACCAGGAAAGTCCTTTCAGAACTAGGTACTTAATAAATAATCATTAGACCAGTGGTGCTGTCTGAATAATGGCCCCCAAAGACATCCATGTCCTGATCTCCGGGACCTGTGAATATGTTACTTTCTGTGACAAAACGGACTTTGCAAGTGTGATTGAGTCAAGGATCTTGAGGTGACAAGATTATTCAGGATTGTCCAGGTGGTGACCAATGGAATCACAAGAGTCTGTAAAAGATGGAAGAAGGAGGTGGAAGAGCAGAGAAGTTGGAGTGAAGTCACTCCTGGAAGAAATGTGAGTGACCTCTAGAATTGAAAAGGCAAGGAATAGATTCTTCCCATAAAGTCTCTAGAATAGAAACACAACCCTTCTGTGACCTGACACCTTGATTTTGACGCCATGAGGCTTATTTTCCGATTTTGATCTACAGAACTGTAAGATGATGTATTTGTGTTATTTGAGCTACAAAGTTAGTGACAATATATTACAGCAACAGTAAGAAATGAACAGAGCCAGTTTTGATGAAGAATCTTGAATTGGAGTGTGGTGAGCTGAAGGCTGTGTGAACAGGCCAGCTGGTGTGGAAGTGGAAGATCACCGTGCATGTTCCTTCTGTACCAAGAAATAGACTTCATCTCCCAAGGTTACTTCATCCCTTTGAGTCTGTGGTTCTTAAGGAATGGCAGACAAGGCTGTATCTTGCACAAAACAGTAAGCTGTGCGAATTACCTGTTCGGCCTTCTGTTTGGGCTTCCTTGCTAAAGAGGCCTCCGCTGACAGTCAGGATCTGTATCTTGTACTTCTTTCCTGGTGTTAGGTCTTCAAACTTGTGCTGCTTCGTGGTGGCTGCCTCTGATGTGTTACTTAGGAGGATTCCATTTTCACTCAGAAGTAGGATATCATATCTTTCTGCCATGCCAACAGCTTTTTGCCAACTTACTATTAAGGAATGACTACTGTATACATTGTCTGCAGTTATTCCCTGAACAGACGCTGGGACTGCAAAAAAAAAAAAAAAAAAATTAGAGAGAAGCAGTTTCCATCACTTAGGGCAAAGTAATCAATTGAGAAAAACTTCCCTAAATCAACTGCAGATGGAAGATGATACCTCATGGTTGCATTGACACTCTTCATGTGCCCTTCAGACAAAGTGTTGGTCTGGCCAAAAAGCTTGTTCAGCTTTTTCTGTAACACCCTATGGAATGGACTTTTGGGGCCAACCCAGTATTTCTTGACCTGAATTATCCATATAACTGCTTAGATTCTCTATTTTTACCCCCTCTGATTTAGAAAGGATCTTGAAGTCAAACAAGTAGAAAAATTAGTGAGAGTGACACTAAGAGATATGCAGAGTGATACGTATCTAAGTATTTATGAAGTGGAGGAATGCTGCACAAACTTACATTCAATGAATATAGTTTGGATGACTGAATATAGTTTAGACTTTCCTTCCCAAGATTAACTCAGGTCAAAGCTTCAAGCCTTGACCTAAGCACTAGCATATAACAGTCTTTGTCCTATGGCTTCTGATGTGAAAGGCCAGATAGTATTGTTTATCAATAATATTTAGTGTTCTATGATTATATATTTTTCTCATTCTACCCCATCTCCTCAAGAGATCTCATCCACTCCCATGATTTGAATTGTCACCCATATGGTGATAACTCCCAGATTTAAACTCAGTTCAGATCTCTCTTCTAGTATTGCAAATGACATTCCTCTCTGGATGTTCCACAGACTCCCAACTCTCAAGATGCCCAAATCGAACTCCTCATCACCCTTCCACCACCTCCTTAGTGCTCTTTGTTTCTATCTCTTGGTCCAAGTCAGAAACTTGACGTGTCACCCTCAGCCTTCTACATAATCAAGCATGAGTCCTGTCATTCCTGAACCTTAAATCTTACATCTCTTGGGTCTCTCCATTTCTCTCCTCCTCTACTGCACTAGCCTAGGACACTGTCCTTTCTCACTCACAGCACTGCAAGTGTCTCTTGACCAGAGTTTCCTCATGTCCCACTGCTCCAAACTGCAGTGTTTGGCAGATTCTCATAGCACACAATGCTGAAGGCCCTTCATTGCTCTCTGTAATTCTATAACTTTAACAATGAGGCCCTTGGCAATTAGGTCCATCTACCTACTTGGCCACATGGCTCACATCTTTATTCTAGAAATAATGGTGTGTAGCTCCTCAAATGTGCCATGCATCCTCTTCCCTCCAGGCCTTCACTTTTCTGCTTGAACCAGATCAACATACTTCACCAGGATAATCTCCTAGTATCTTTTTAAATGTTACTTTCTCCTGGAAGCCTTCCCTGACTCTCTTTTCCCCAAAATGTTTATTTATTTATTTGGCTGTGCCAGGTCTGAGTTGCAGTATGCAGGATCTTTAGCTGTGGCATGTAGTGGCATGTAGGATCTAGTTCCCTGACCAGGAATTGAACCCAGGCCCCCTGTATTGGGAGCATGGAGTCTTAGCCATTGGACCACCAGGCAAGTCCCCCTGACTCTTTTTGTTTGCTTCTATAATATCCCATTTTTACTTTTATTTGAACAAGTATTGTGTTGTACTGTAATTGCCTTTTCATTTCTCTGCTTCCTTCTCTAGACTGTAGACTTCTTTGGTCAAGGGCTCTATCATGCTGTTAAGTTTCCATTTTCTAACATAGTGCTTGACATATAGTTGGAGATACATATGAAATAGAGACAGGCAGGGCACAGTACAGAGGCCCAGGCCCCACAACTAAATAAATGGTCATGAGGGTAGAAGATACCTAGCACATATTGTGTCGTGGTAGAGAGACCATGAACTTTGGAGTCAGAGACACTTAGATGTGAATTATAGTTCTAGGTCTTATTACATGTATCCTTGATAATGTTTCATAAACTTTCTGAGCCTTACTGTCCTCATCTATAAAATGAAGATAATGATCTCTACTTTGTAGTGTGGCTAAAGATCATTATTATTTTTTTTTTTAAGATTTTTTTTTTTTTGATGTGGACTGGACCATTTTAAAGTCTTTACTGAATTTGTTACAATATTGCTTCTGTTTTATGTTTTGGTTTTTTGGCTCTAAAGTATGTGGGATCTTAGCTCCCTGACCAGGGATCAAATCTGCACCCCTGCATTGGCAGGTGAAGTCTTAAACACTGGACCACCGGGAAAGTCCCTAAGGATCGTTTTAGATGCCTGGTATTTACAGGGTGCTTCTAGCTTATTTTTGTTTTGAAAGCACTATATGAATAGTGTTATTAATATAAATGCAGATGGTGACTGCAACCATGAAATTAAAAGATGCTTACTCCTTGGAAGAAAAGCTATGACAAACCTAGACAGCATATTAAAAAGCAGAGACATTATTTTGCCGACAAAGTTCCGCCTGGTCAAAGCTATGGTTTTGCTAGTAGTCATGTATAGATGTGAGAGTTGGACAATAAAGAAAGCTGAGTGCCAAAGAATTGATGCTTTTGAACTGTGGTGTTGGAGAAGACTCTTGAGAGTCCCTTGGACTGCAAGGAGATCAAACCAATCATTCCTAAAGGAAATCAGTCCTGAATATCATCAGAAGGACTGATGTTGAAGCTGAAACTCCAATACTTTGCCCACCTGATGCGAAGAACTGACTCATTGGAAAAGACCCTGATGCTGGGAAAGACTGAAGGAAGGAGGAGAAGAAGGGGATGACAGAGAATGGGATGGTTGGATTATATCACCAACTTGATGGACACAAATCTGAGCAGGCTCCAGGAGTTAGTGATGACAGGGAGGCCTGGTGTGCTGCAGTCCATGGAGTTGCAAAGAGGTGGACACGACTGAGTGACTGAATTGAACTGATTAATATATCTGCCTGCCAAGGCAGGAGATGTAAGAGATGTTCAATCCCTGGGTCAGGAAGATCCCCTGGAGGAGGATATGGCAACCCACCCCAGTGTTCTTGCCTGAGAATGCCATGGACAGAGGAGCCTGGCAGGCTATGGCTCATGGGGTCGCAAAGAGTTGGACACGACTGAAGTGACTTAGCATGCATTAATAATAAATAAACAGAATATTATTAATTTATCACAAATGAAATAGATGACATAAGTGTATTTTTCTTTAAAGAATTTATAGAAAGGAGTAAACTTTTGAAAAATGCATAGGTTAGAAAATCAGCTATTTATATTCCTTGAGTGAGAAAAAAAATCTATTCATATGATTTGGTTTCTAATTACCTTTCATTTGCTTTGAACATCTCTATTGAAAAAGGAAAATGCAAAGAAAAAATATGAGAAAAGCTCTTGAAACCAGAGAAAAGCTCTTGAAACCACATTGAACCGTATAAATTTTGTGGTTTTGAATTTGGATATTGTCCATCTGTGAACGGCCCTGGAGAACTACCTGGCCCTTTTCCAGGTGGACACTTACTTGTCCGCCCAAGCACATCGATCTGGTTCTTCTGGGACCCGCTGACAGAAGCGATCACAATCCGGTACTGCTCGCCAGCCTCCAGCCTCTGGAACGTGTGCTCAGAGATGTGCTTGAGGACAGTCTGAGACTCGACCATTTGATTCTGCCTGAATGCTGACACCACATAGGAATCCACATCACCCCCACCAGGAGTCCAGTTCACTGTCAGGCTATCTGTCGCCCCACTGGGAGAAACGTGAATATTTTTGACCACACTAGGAACTAAGAAAAGACAGTAAATGTAAAAAAAAAATCACTTACAGAATGAGTTGTGGAAATTTTCAACTAAAATTTTCATGCTTCCTACCTTTTGGCATCTACTGAAAGAATACATATGAAAAAATTGCTATCAGTCTACCATTTTTCTCTGACTTTTCTGCTTGAACCAAAGTTGATAGGGGAAATTTAGAGGGACGTTAGGGCCAGTGAGTGGAAATGAAAAATGCCAGTTATACAGAGGGTGAGACTGTCTTGGCCCAAGTCTTGGTTTCCTTATTTACTAGCTGTAGGACTATAGGCAAATTACTCAACCCCTGTAAGTTTCAATTTCCTTATCAGAAAAACAGCAGTGATAATTATAGTAACCAGTCCATGAAATTGTTAGGACTGAACAAAATTTACACATAAAGTTCTTTGCTGTGGGTCCAGTTCACAGTAAACTCACAATAAATGTTAGCTGTTATTGCAACACCCCCAATAGCATTCCAAAGAAGGAATACACAACCAACCAACCGACTGACCAACCAACCAACCCAGTTATTTCTACTTAATTTGTATGACTCACAGCAACAGCTATTCACATCAGTTCAATGCTTTTTTTTCCAGAAACTTTTTCTTCTTCCCTACGTTATACTTCAGTTTTGTTAAACCAGCTTGGACAACATCATTGTCACTATCGAGATAAACTCCTTTCTTGCCACTCCTTCCTCACCCCTTAGCCCTTCAAATCCTCAACCAAAATACTTGGCTACCCAACATGCTAAATACACTGCTCTATCTAGTCAGGTTCGAGAGCTGAATTTCCAATTACCTGTGAAGCCCTCGATGAAGGCCGACTGCTGGACATCTCCACTAATCGTCAAGACAAGAATTTTATACTTGCGCCCTGGTGTGAGGGAGGTGAATTGATACTCAGTTGCAGTGCTGACAAGGTGAAAAGGAGGAAATACTTTCATATCGTTGAAGAGCAGCTGGATCTCGTACTGGTCGACATCCCCATCAGCTCTTGTCCATGTCACCCAAAGGTCCTCAGTGCTCCTGTTCTTCAGTGTGAGATCCTTAACAGCCTCTGGGACTACAAGAAGACATTTCGAGAAAGTGACTGATTAGAGTTTACTCCACAATAATTTATGAATCACATTCACAGAACTGGCAAACATCTCTCTTCCCCAAATAAACCACGTCAGCAACTTCACGCATAATTAAACAAGAAAAATTGGAAGCCACTATTAAAATTGTAATTTTTTTCCTTACATAAATCTTATATGCTAAGTGTTGGTAGGATATAATTATAAAATGAGTTATGATTTCAATCATAAGATAAAATAAGATGTCTAGAACTTTAAATGCATGATGCAGGAGGACAGGGAAGAAAAATGTGAAATTTGGCCTTCCTGCTTGTCCACTATGCTTGCTTTTATCTGTCAATAAATATTCTGTGATTACAAGGTCCTGGCTTGGCTGAATGATGTTAGTTCCAAGTGAGACTAACTGGGAATATAATTTACTGATCAGTAAGTAGATAAAATGCAAGGTTCAGATAAATTATATACTCAATGACCTTTAAAGTCCCAACCAACCATCACATTTTGCAATCTTTCCACTTACTTGTTCTTCCATTCCCTTGTTCACTGGCTTCATACTGTCCACTTTTTGTACTAACAGTAACACTGTACAACCGTCCAGGGACTAGCTTAACAAATACACACTCATTTTCAGACTTGGGAACGCTTTTTGTTTGAATGAAGTTGTTTTTGTTTTTAATGGTGACTTCATAGTGATCAAAGTCTCCAGAGGCATGTACCCAGGATACCTTTAAATAGTCACTCCTGGCCGAGTTGCTGATACTGACTCCCTGGACCTTGTTAGGCACTGAAAAAAGAGAACATAAAACAGCTAGATATAGGATGATTCTGAGGGAGCCACTGATCACAGATGACAATCTTAGATGATAAAGGAAAGTGAGTAGATTTTTACTGTGTGCATTTAAAAGAAAAAATCTTAGACCTTCAGATCACAAATTTCTGGAGAGGAAAGATGGTTACACTATTTGGAGTGATTAAATGGATCTTTTTATACAGAACCTGATGAATGAATTCTAATCCTATTGTTAGCCTATACAAAGTGTCATGTACAAGATGGAACATTAAATGTAATAACTGATGATTAATGTGAATGACGGTGATAACATTAATAATTCCAGCATACCTTGGCAACTCAATATATGACAATAAGTTACCAACATGAGTATAAACAATCCAAAACAAAGTGGAAGAAGAGGAAGGACATGTGGTAATTGATACATGAAAGTATGTTCAGTATCATTGGTGATCAAGGAAATGCTAGTTAGGGCCGTGGTAAAGTACCATTTTACATACATGTGGTTGACAAAATTTAAAAACCTGATAAAACCCAGTGTGAGAGAGGGTGCTCATTCACAGAAGACTGAATGAATGAACTGGTAAATAAACACAGTGAAACAGTATATGGAAGTCATAATTAGTTATTCTTAACTCAAAACACAAAAATCTGGATTTCTTGCCCTTAATAGCAAAACACAACATATGGATGAATTTAATATTAAGTGAAAAAAATCTAAGTCCCAGAAGATTACAGATTGCATGAAAATACCTATTTTATATCAAAACAACTGAAAATTTAAAAAATATATAATTTTAGGATTATATAAATAATAAAATTGCAACAAGGAAGGCAAGAGAGAAAAATAGGAGTCAAGATGATGGCTATTGTGGGATGGATTAGTGAGGAGGGAATCTCATGATCTGATGTAGATTATTAAGTCCCTAGCTTTTGTTCTGGATAGTGCTTTCTGATGTACATATTGAATTATTAAAAATTATTAATTAAATGCCTAAAACACAAAACTGACAAAATGGCAACTGACACATAGGACCCTGAGCCAAGAATTACGATTAATTCAATTTTGTGCACCTGACATTCCCCATAACTATATAAATAAACAATTCTATGAACCTATAGTTTTCCTCTCAATTGATCAATCAATCCATGAATGCTTGTTAACAGGAGCACTGTAAAATAAGCCAATTCTTACTTAGAGCATGATATCACGGATATTCTATTTTTAAATTTGGGGCTGTATTTTAATTCAAAAGTAGGTCCAAGATGAATTACTATTTGGCATAACTGGGTTTTATAAATATTAATGAGAAGGAGAACTGAGACGAGATATGAACTCAGTCGGATCCAGGGTGCTAAGCTCTATCTCAATGCCACCGTGTTCTCTGGATCTCGGCAATCTCTGTGTTTGGTGTATGTCAAGGGATTTCTGCTCTGATCACATGCTAAGCCTATGTCCAGGTTTTCTCTCCCACATTTCCCCAAGTGTGAAATGATCCAGAAACTTTAATATTTTGGTATCTAAGCTACATTTTTCATGATCCTTCTCACATCGACAAGGTGCACTACTATCCTTTGTTGGCTTATGTGTGCTGGGCTTTATACTGGAATATATCACAATCCAGATGTGGAGCAAGAGCAGGTATGCTTTTTTCCCCAAGATGTTTACCTGGAACCAATCAGCATGTTGCTAGAATTTAGTCATCACAGACTTACAGAGAATACATTCCAGAGTGACGCTGTTTGTATGGGCTGCTGCTGCTGCTAAGTCGCTTCAGTCGTGTCTGACTGTGTGTGACCCCATAGACGGCAGCCTACCAGGCTCCCCCGTCCCTGGGATTCTCCAGGCAAGAACACTGGAGTGGGTTGCCATTTCCTTCTCCAATGCGTGAAAGTGAAAAGTGAAAGTGAAGTCGCTCAGTCGTGTCTGACTCTTCACAACCCCATGGACTGTAGCCCACTAGGCTCCTCCATCCATGGGATTTTCCAGGCAAGAATACTGGAGTGGGGTGCCACTGCCTTCTCCATTGTATGAGCTAAGAAAGGTTGATGATCAGGGCAATTTACTAAAGACAAAGCAACTCTTCCAGGGAGAAAAACTTGGCTGAATACCACGCTAAGTCAAAAAGGGGCTCTCCAGGTGGAACTGAGGGTAATTTGTGAGAGTTGCCTTGATGCGTGGTGAGATGATGTGGTACAGAATTAGAAATACTGACATTATGACCAGAAATGTAGAACAAGAGCATTAGAAAAGGAAAAGGGCATTGAGACAATCAGCCAAAATCAACAAGGCAACAACTCAGACACGACACTCCAGTTAAACTGATTTGTCAGGGGCAATGGTCTGCCTTGATTAGTCATGCGCCAAATCCAAGTTCATGCTGGTAAAGAATCAAAAGGGTGCTTTGAATAAAGACTCACTTCTCTTGCATTTAAAAACAATCTGAGCACAAGACCTTGCAATATGAAAGTCATGTGGACAGGGAACAGTCATGAATTAACGCCAAGGGAAAGAAAAGGGTGAGTGACTGGATGACATATCCTTTAATTTCTGGCAATTTTTAGGCTCCAAGTTAAATCAACATAAAATGCTGACATGAGGCTGCTTTGTAAATAGAAATCTGCTTTTCAGATCTAAGACAGTATTGTGCTATCAGCATAATTAAACTTTAAATCATTTGAGGGTAAGGACTATCTCTTTATATCTCTGACTAGTGCTTTCAGAAAGAACATGATGTAATGGAAACAGCCCTTGAGTATGGTTGAGCTTGGGTACTGGTCAGCCATGTGACCTTTAGGAAGCCACAGTTTCTTTCTGGGGCTTTATCTCAAATGAGATGGAATTAGACTACTCTCTGGACACCTTCAATGCTAGCAGCTAGCATGCTGCAACAATGTGAATTGGTGGTTCTTAACTTTTTGAGGTTATAGAAATTGTAAGACTCTGATAAAAAGCCATCCACTCTCTTTCCAAAGAAATGCACATACTTCCCCTGTCCCCAACAACTTCACAGAAAATTTTGGGGGTACTACTTTCCAAAAGTCTACCTAATGAAACACTAGGTAAAAACCTCCAGTCTAAGTGATTTCTGATTATTCATTCTTCAAACATTCACTGAGTGCCTACTACTAGGCTTCAGATCTTGTGCTGGGGCATTAAATGATATTAGTTGTCCCAGATCCTCATGGAAAACTGACATTTTAAAATGTAAATATCAACCCATAGCTCAGCAGGAAAGATTTGACAGAACATTAACAGCACCTTAAGCAGTACTCACAGATGTAAGTCCCAGGAGGTATAAGTAAATTGGGAAAATGGTAGCTGTCTAAATTTAGTTCTTTATAGCACATTGAAGACCAGGGCTTCAATGCCTTTCCTAAGATTTTGCTTCTAGCCGCAGAACTATAAAGTTTCAAATTTTCACCTCCACTAAAAAAGGATGAACAGTGGTCTTGACCAACAGACATTTCAGGAAGAATTTCAGGACAGAGAACATTATAGGCTCTTGGGTCATTCAGAACTGAGTTTAAAATCCAGGATGTGAAATGCCCCGGCTGTTTAACAAGTTAAATAACTGGGCAAGTTACCTTGGACTTTGGTTCAACACTTATCACAACCTGTAAGATGGGAATAATAACAACCACCTCAATAAGGACTTTATAAGGATTAAATTAGTGAACATATATAAAGCCAGGGTCTAGCAACCGAAAAGTACTCCCTAAACAGAAGTACTTGCTGCTGCTGCTGCTGCTAAGTTGCTTTAGTTGTGTCCAACTCTGTGCGATCCCATAGATGGCAGCCCACCAGACTCCGCCATCCCTGGGATTCTCCAGGCAAAAACACTGGAATGGGTTGCCATTTCCTTCTCCAATGCATGAAAGTAAAAAGTGAAAGTGAAGTCAGTCAGTAAGTGTCCGACTCTTTGTGACCCCATGGACTGCAGCCCACCAGGCTCCTCCACCCATGGGATTCTCCAGGCAAGAATACTGGAGTGGGGTGCCATTGCCTTCTATACTATGAACTCTAGCCACAAAAATTGTGTTCATCTTATTCTGAAGGTATCATCTGCTCACATAAGGAACTTGTTGGGTCAAAATATGAGGACTCTGCAACAGTGTTGTGATCTCAGCAGTCTTTAATCCCGTCCTTACAGAATTGCTGCAGATCTATGACGTCCTGAGGAGCTTCCCAGGTGGTGCTAGTGGTAAAGAACCCATCTGCCAGTGCAGGAGACGTAAGAGATGTGGGTTCAATCCCTGGGTTGGGAAGATTCCCTGGAAGAGGGCATGGCAACCCACTCCAGTATTCTTGTCTGGAGAATCCCATGGACAGAGGAGCCTGGTGGGCTACAGTCAATGGACTCACAAAGAGTTGGACATGACTGAAACGACGTAGCACACACACATGCATGCCTGATGCCCTGAACCACGTAGGCAGCTGGTTCTAACAGAGTCTGTATCTCATGAAAGCCTCACCTGTCCGCTCTTGGCTGAAGGAATGACTTTCATATTTGCCACTCCTCGTAGTTATGGTCACGTTGTAGAGGCGGCCTGGGGTGAGGGAGCTGAAGGAACATTCACCGACAGACTTGGCGATCACAAGGGACTGAACCACCCTGCCGTCATGGGAGAGTGTCACCACGTAGCTATCCACGTCTCCAGGAGCTGGCAGCCAGGATATGCTGAGGTAGTCACTGCGGCCAGAGTTGTTTACCGTTACTCCACTCACACTGGAAGGGACTGGGATTTTAAAGAGGGGAAGAATATTTAAAAAGAAAAGTACAGTCAAATTGTGAATCATTTACTGCAGTCAGCACAAACGGCATGGACTCAGAAGATCTGATTACCTAGGAAGTGTCAGGGAAGTGTAAGGATTTCACGTTAGCTTTGGGAAGCTCAGAGTTCTTACCTCAGAAGGCTAACCAAAATGAAAACGCAAGAACTATTTTGGATGCCTCATTAATATAAGGATACTGCTATTGAATTTTCATGGTGTGACTGTTTGCAGAGTATTTTAAGTGGAGGCATTTATATGTGAGTGTGTCAGGAGGTTTCCTTTGTAGGACAGGGAACAAACATTAACATCTTAAATGTATGAGCTTGAATCCAAACCCATTGATAAAGAAAAGAAGTTTGAGGGGAAAGGTACTCAAGATACAATGGCTTTTCTAAAAGTCTCAGACATTGGATAGCTTTGATCTTCTTGTGATTAAGTTATTTATTTCTGGGGTGTCTAATCATGAACGCAAGTGAAAGGGGTGTATTTCTCTTTGCAAAGCATTTTCTGCCCTCTAGTGGTGAGAAATAAACTTAAACATCTATTCCGTAAGCAACTAGTCTGGAGACCAGACTTGCGGGCCCAAAGACCTGTCATGGAGATAATGACTTCTCTGGTGTCCACCATAATCGTACAAAAATAGGAAAGATGCGGATGCCTTCCAGGAGTTCCCCAGCTACTAGTACAGTCTGGAAATTAATCATTGTGATGCTGAATAATAGTTATTCCCTGTATTAGAAATAAGTGCACAACAAATAGTACTGTCAGTAGTGAATATCAGAATAAAATATTATAGTATATATGAACTCCACTGCAGTTTTCATCATTGGTTGACTGACTTCAGGTAAATATTTTCATATAATTTCATAAAATCTGTACATCACATATAATTGTTGGGATTTGGCTAGATGACCTAGGAGAATCCTTCTTATCTAATATGCTCTGACTTTGTGATTTAAGCCCCAGTATTTTTTACATCTATATAAGCACTTATCTATCACTGAAGATATAAACAGCATTCTATTGAATAATTCTGCTGATGCTGTTCCATGTATATGGACATTTCCTAGATATAAATTGAACTTTTAGCCATATTATTTGTGTATTGATGACTTCCCTCCTTCTTCCCTTCCTTCTTTTTCACATCCCTTGGTAGCTCTCAAAATAACTATGCTTGTTTTTCAAAACTGCTGGAAAAATTTGCAACTACTAACATTTTATTAGAAAAGATATAATTATCAAAAATATTACCAAAATATAAATTCATGTTTAAGAAGACATATAAAAAATTAAAAGACAGATATAAAATTTATTTTTCTTTAGAATTAGCATTTTTTCAGGTTATAACTAGATTTGTTAAATACATTTAATATTTTAAATTTTAAATATTTTGCCACATTATCTAAGCTGGGAGCTTTTATATATATATATGTTTAAAATTTGTAGAAGTATAAATGAATTATTTCAACCTTGACTAATACTTCAGCAATTTGAGTAGATGGTAATGATTATCAAGGCTTTAGCCACTGAATTATTTTTACAATCTACCATGTTCAAAATATACTAACCAAAGCACCTTTCAAAATTCTCATTATTGTGTTTCCATAGTAATATTCCATTTTTCTTCTTTTTCATTATAATGTCTGCACTCAATGTGTTTGAATAAAATAACTGATGCTTATATTTATTCATATCTTGTCCTCTGCTCAAAACTTTACAATCATTTTTCAAAGAATTTCTTGTCTATTTTTTGCATACTTCTATTATATAATGTTGGCCAAATACTGATACCTCTGTTGCCATTAAAATACAGTATAAAATAATTACAAGTCCTGTTTATCAAGTGATCTCAGACACCAAACTATTTTAGTATAGCACAATAAGCTGGGTAGCTCTTGGGGTATTTTAAGATGGAATTAACCTATGTAGCAGAGTCTGACTACTTGCTCACCAAACCATTTCCTTTTCCTCTTGGACACACAGCTAGACTAGATTGCCCAGCCACTCCCTGCAGTGCAGTGTAGTCATACAAATGTTCCCGTTAAAGGAATGTGGGTGGAAGTGATGTGTTTACTTCCAGCTTTGGTAGTCTTTCTCCTCCCTATAACCTCCATCCTCTGGAGAAATGAAGAGACCTCCGAGGATCTAGAGGAAGGAAGAATCACAGATGGTAGGACCCTGGGTCCCTAAATTACTGCTTGGAGAAGAACCAACCAAAAGAGTTGTCCAATCAGGAACACCTACATTGTATAGTTGTATAAGCAGGAAATAAGTCAGCGTAATCTGACTAATGCGACTGCAACTCAATGGGAAATGGATGCAAATTCCTTCTCAACTCTTCTCCTCAACTTATTTCTCCTTCCCCACTCTGATACCTGGTGTTGGCATGAATTACTGGGGATGGAAGAGAAAATGAAGCTTAGAGAGATAAGTTAATGGAGACTTAGGGCCAGAATCTAGGCCTCTTGATCCCAAACTAATCTTTTGGGTCCCCCAATCCAATTATGCTACACTGATGGATAGTGCCAAGAATCACTAAACGAGAAGAACGAAGATATCAGGAAGAACAGCATCAGTTGCCACAGAATGACAGAAATGAGCAGACATCAGTGAGTTTCTACCTAGACAAGAAATATCTTTTCAGCAACTTAGTTGATCTTTTGGGAGAGTTAATGAAGTTAATGGTCCTTGGATTCAATAAGCAGATGAGATTCATGATTTTAGAAAAGGACATAACTGTGGATATAGGCTGCTGATACTCAGAATCTGAGCATTGGGAATATAGAGGGATGAGCCTGACATCCAACTTCTTATAATCATATGAAATTAAATAGGCAAAGTCACTGACCTGATCTGAGGTCACTAATAATTATTAAAGCTTCTATTGGATTTATTTAACTGTTTTCCTTTCTAAGAAACTAGAACATACATTTTATATTGTATTTACATTCTTTCTTTGTGTTGTGTAGAAAATTATATTCCTTTCTTTGGTGCTACACCTCTGTCTGACACATATTGCCATAAGATACTTATTTGCTTACTTAGCTCTCTGCCCTATTTGACTATGAGCTCTTTAAGGTCAAGGAACACTGTTTACTGTAGGTGGCATACAGTATTACTGCTGCTGCTGCTGCTGCTAAGTCACTTCAGTCCTGTCCAACTCTGTGTGACCCCATAGACGGCAGCCCACCAGGCTCCCCCGTCCCTGGGACTCTCCAGGCAAGAACACTGGAGTGGATTGCCATTTCCTTCTCCAATGCATGCAAGTGAAAAGTGAAAGTGAAGTCGCTCAGTCGTGTCCGACTCTTCACGACCCCGTGGACTGCAGCCCACCAGGCTCCTCCATCCATGGGATTTTCCAGGCAAGAGTACTGGAGTGGGGTGCCATTGCCTTCTCTGGGCATACAGTATTAAACACAGTTTAATGTTGCCCATGAAAATATATGGGATTAGGGAATTTTATTAACTTTCAACCATAGAAGTTGGAGATCATTGTTTTTTCTGTCTTAAAACTAAGAATAAGAAAGAGAATGGAAGATATGGTTTTTTTTTTTTTTAAAGTTTATGACTTGCTTACCTTAATCTGACATAAAAATTTCAAAGAAAATCAGCTGGATGAAGGAATAAACTTAGGCAGCAAATGACTGTTGTGTCATCATTAAGGTTTTCTAGGAGTTCTGACACAAGTATTGGAGATTTTAGAAAATTTAGTATTCATTCTCTCCTCTCTCACTCATCCTCCAATTTCCATTCCTGGGAGATCACCATGTACCATCTAAATAGCATTGAAACTTGGCTTTTAGGAAGGTCTGAGTTGGGTCTGTCTTTAGGATGTTTTAAGGCTTCTAGGATATACTCTGGAGGTACCATGTGCTCAGGTATCTGTAGGTCACACTCTTCTTACCTGTCCTTCCCTCCACCACCACTTGTCGGGAAGAGATCCCTCCGCTTACTGTTGTTACCACCACGGAGTAGAGGCTGCCTGATTTGAGGGAGTGGAAGCTGTATCCGCTAGTCTCACTGGAGACACTTTCATTTTTGATGACCACATTTTCATGGATCAGTAAGACTTGGTAGAATTCTACGTCTCCCAAGGCCTGGGTCCAGTTAGTAAACAGACTGTTTGTTGTCCCTTGGTTGGCCACACGCAAACCAGTCACTTGGGCAGGCACTAAAACAGAGCAGAGAGGGAAGAAAAAACAGATGACACTTCATTACCCTAAGGAAGTGTGACAAAAAGGAGTAAAAAACGGAGGCAGTTTTGAAAATGCTAAAATATATACATATACTTTGATATAGACAGTCAGCTTTATTTCCTGTGACATATGGAGAACTAGTCCCCTAGAGAGACTCCACCATTCTGAAAAAGCTGCTTATGTGGAAAATCAAAATTATTTCATATCCAAGGATAAGATGTATGCCTATTAAGTATTTTTTATTTTAAATTTTAAATAATAAAGGGTGCTATTTTTGAAAATTGCTTACCTAATGGGATTTCACCTGTCCCTACTCAATGAGAACTGAAAGTCACATTATTTACTGGATGGTTGTTATGGGGTGGTACTGGGAAATCCCTTCAATCTGATGATTAGATTATAGTGTAGGAAACTGGTAATTCTTTACTGGCACATTCTCAAGAGGCCCATTCTTATTATACATGTTTGAGTGAGTGAAAGTCGCTCAGTCATATCTGACTCTGCAACCCCATGGACCGTACAGTCCAGAATTCTCCAGGCCAGAATACTGGAGTGGGTAGCCTTTCCCTTCTCCAGGGGATCTTTGCAACTGAGGGATTGAATGCAGGTCTCTCGCATTACAGGTAGATTCTTTCCCAGCTGAGCCACAAGGGAAGCCCTATTATACATGAAAATGCTACAACAATATAAGATATAGTATCAAATAATAATAATAATAATGATAACAACTGAATCAATTATCAAAAAATGTAATTGGCCTATACAACAGTGATAGGAAAGAGTCATTCTGGGGTCCAAGGCCTGATCTGTCTCACCTGTGAGCCTGTGCCCCTTACCTAATTAACAACCATTGTGATTTTTAACCTGTCCATTAACAAATCTTTTTACACAGACCTTGAAGTTGGCACTTGATCAACATTTCCTTTGTGCCTCTTCCCAGAATTATGATAGATAAGCAAAGGGATTTGAATCTTGGCACAACCTTTCTCAGAAATCACTGACTTTTTGATTAAAATATAAACATATTAAGTAAAATAGTTTACTGTACATGGGTTGAAAGATTCAATTCTAATTCTAAATTACATGTGAAAGCAAAGAAATTATATGCCAAAATAATTTTGAAAAACAAAAATAAAGTTGAAAGACTAACATCATCTGATTTCAAGACTTCTAGAAAGCTACAGTAATGAAGACAGTGTGATGTTGGAAAAAAAGTAAACAGACTAATGGAAAAAAATTGAGGATCCAGAAATAGACCATGTAGACTGATGTTTTTTTAAAGATGCAAGGGCAATTCAGTAAAGAAAGGAGAGTCTTTTTCAACGAAGAGGATTAGAACTACTGGCTATTCATGTGCAAAGAAAGAAACCTTGCCTCATATCTCACATATATACAAAAATTCAAAATTGATAATACACCTAAATTTATAACCTGAAACTATGAAACTTCTAGGAGAAAATTTTGATGACCTTGTGTCAGACAAAGACTTCTTAGATATGACACCAAAAGCATATTCATAAAATAAAAAATTGACAAATTGGACACCAAAGTTAAAAACTCATGTTTTGCAAGACACACTAATAAATTAAGGAAAAGACAAGCCAGAGGGGGAGATCAAGATGGTAGAACAAGAGGACAGAGAGCACAGTGAAAAAGCAGAGGACTACTCTCAACTGAAAAGAAAAAGTACATCCCCCCCAAAATGAATGAAACAGAAATCAACAATTTACCAGGCAAAGAATTAAAAACATTGGTAATAAAAATGTTAACTGAATTAGGGAAAAAGTTCATCTAAACAGTGAACATTTTAACAAGGAACCAGAAAATAGATCCAACCAGAAATGAATAACTCAATAGCTGAAATAAAAGAAAAAAAAAAAAACAAAAACACACTAAGCAGGAATGAGGAGCAGACTTAGTGGAACACATAAGTGATCTAGAAGACAGAATAATGTAAACTAACTCAATCAGAACAAAGAAAGAAAAACACATTTTAAAAAATGAAAGCAATTTAAAAGATGTCTGGGATAACATTAAGTGTTCCAATACTTGCATTATAGGGGTCCCAGAGGTGAAGAGAGAGAAAAGAGGATTGAAAATGTATTTGATGAAATTACATCTGAAGACTTCTCAAGCATGAAGAAAGAAACAGATATGCAGGTTCAGGAAGCACAGAAGGTCCCAAATAAGATGAACCCAAATAAAGCCACAAGATATAGCATAATTAAAATGGCAAAAGCTAAAGAGAAAATTCTAAAGGCAACAAGAGAAAAACAAAGACGCATACACAATGGAATCCCTATAAGGCTGTCAGCTGATTTCTGAGCAGAAATATTCCAGGCCGGAAGGCAGTGGCATGATACATTCAAAGTGCTGAAAGGGAAAAACATCCAACCTAAGATTGGATGATTATCAGTTAAAATACAAGTAGAGATTAGCAAAAACTAAAGACAAGCAAAAACTAAAAGTTCATCAATACTACATATACCCTAAAAGAAAAGTTGAGGGGTCTTCTCTAAATAGAAAAGAAGTAAGAATCTATAGGAAATGAAAAACTCCCACTAGAAAAGGCAAATATATAATAAGAATGAAGGATCAACCACTTAAATAAACCAGTACATACATTAAAAGACAAAAAATTGTAAATGCGACTATAATAACAATATACAATTAAGGGATAAGCAAAAGATGTAAAATATGGTATCAAACCCACAAAATGTGGGGTAGGAAAGTAAAAAATGTAGGTCTTTCAGAATGCATGAGAACTTAAATAACTACCAGTCTAAACCAAGTAGATATAATTATAGGTCAGTATATGTGAATCCCATGACAACCACAAATCAAAAAGGATAAAATATCAAAGAATAAACTTAATCAAGGAGGTGAAATATAAAGTCTGAAAACTATAAAAACATTGATGAAGGAAACTGAAGATGATACAAAGAAATGGAAAGACATCCCATGCTCTTGGACTAGAAGAATTAATAATGTTTAAAATGGCCATACTACCCAAAGTAATCTATAGATTTAAAGCAATTACTACCAAAATATCCAAGACATTTTTTACAAAGCTAGAAAAAAAAATCCTAAAATTCACATGGAATCACAAAAACCATGAATTATCAAAGCAATCTTGAGAAAAAAAGAACAAAGCTGGAGATATCAAGCCACAGTTCAGATTATACTAACACATAGATCAATAGAAGAGAACAGACAGCCCAGAACTAAATCCACACACTTATGGCTATTTAATCTATGGCAAAGGAGGCAAGAATATACAATGAAGAAAAGATATTCTTTTCAACAAGTGGTGCTGGGATAACTAGACAGCTACATGTACAAAAATGAGATTAGAACATTTCATCACACTACACACAAAAATAAACTCAAAATTGATTAAAGACCTAAATGTAAGATTGGAAATCATAAAACTTCTAGAAGAGAACATAGGCAGAACACTCTTGACATAAATTGTAATAATATTTTTCTTGATTTGTCCCCTAAATGTAAGAGAAATAATAGTAAAAACAAATGAGACGTGATTAAACTTAAAAGCTCTTGCACAGCAAGGGAAATCACTACAAAAACACTTTCATTTCTGGCACAAACCATGAAAATGCCCTCAATAAGCACAAATGCACATGCTGGACAAAACATAAAAATGTAAATATATGAATGAGCTGTCAAGGATGTAATGAATTCTCAGAAACCCATAATAAGGTGAGAGAGGTAACTGGATAGCTGAAGCAGACTTTCATCATGAGGGCACCTTTCAAATATAAATCTAAGCTTTGATTTTATAGCTTTGCTGGAACTATGAATAGGACTTTTCCAGGGTGAGGAACCTCATAGGTGACTCTGCATAATACTGAATCCTGAAAGCTTGCATTCTAAATGTAAGTGAAATAAATATTTCCTTCCTGTTCCCCATATACTTCAGCCTCCTTATTATTGGGAGAAAAAAACTTCCACTGAGAATTCATCACATTTTCAGTGAGTTTGCAACCCAACTTCATAAAACCTGGGTGATCAAAAACCTCAGGCTGATAATTACGATTAAATGTCTGAGTTGCTAAAAATCCTGTGCACCTGAAAGAATCTCAAGAAAAGAAAATTCCTTCTGAAACCTATCTCAAAAAAATTCCCACAAAATAAAAATCCAAGATATATGAGTTTAAAGTAAATTATCCCAAACATTTGAAGAAGTAAACACCATGGGCAAAGGCAGGCAACTCAATAAACAACAGGACTGAACTGATGATTTCAGATATTGCACTAATCAGACATAGATTGAAAATAAAAGCCATTAATTTACTTAAAGAAATAGAGGGGGGATAATGGAAAGAGCAACAGAATACAAAACAGATTTGAAAGACAACCAAAGAAAATATTTAAAAGTGAAGAACATAACAATTGAAATTTAAAACTCAGTGGGTGGACTTTCAAACAGATCAGATAAAACGAAAAAAAGAATTAATAAACTAAAAGTAAGATCTGAGGAAATTATCCAGACTATAGCCCAGAGAGCAAATATATGGAAAACATGAAACATGAATGTATGTGTATATATATGTATATATATATACACACACACACAATGCCCAGTATGCCCAGTACTGAATAGGCTCTTAATGAACATTTATAAGATGAATGCTACATAATTCAGCAGACAGGATACTTTTAAAGTCTAAAATTTATTTTAAAATATTACCTGTTCTTCCTTTTGTTAAAGATGAATTTTTGAGGTCTCCACTAATACTGGTAACTGTAGCTATGTATTTTCGTCCAGGCACCAGGTTAGTAAAAGTGAATTCTCTGGCATCTCTGGGAAGCAACTTATGGATGAATAAGAGGTCTCTGTCGATGAGTGAGACGATGTATCTCTCCCATTCTGCTGCAGGAGTCTGCCACATGACGCTCAGCGAGGTTTCATTGGCATGTTTGACACGAAGGTGAAGGACAGCCAGGGGGACTGAGGAAAAAGCAGTAGACATTTGGGTCATTTGGATGCTGGAGGAGACTCTTGAGAGTCCCTTAAACTGCAAGGAGATCAAACCAGTCAATCCTAAAGGAAATCAATCCTGAATATTCATTGGAGGGACTGGTGCTGAAGCTCCAATAGTTTGGCCATCTGATATGAAGAACCGACTCATTAGAAAAGACCCTGATGCTGGGAAAGATTGAGGGCAGGAGGAGAAGGGGACGACAGAGGATGAGACGATTGGATGGCATCACTGACTCAATGGACATGAGTCTGAGCAAGCTCTGGGAGATGGTGAAGGACAGTGCGTGGTGTGCTGCAGTCCGTGGGGTAGAAAAGAGTCAGACACGCCTCAGCAACTGAACAACAGCAATGTCTGAGTCATTGATTTACTCGGATACATTTGAGTATTCTTTAGAGACCTGCTCCCTTCCATCCACAGAAGTGTTCTAGTCGAACATTTCTTTTCTGAATACTTATAAGCATTTAGCAAAAAAAAGAAAAAAAAAAAAGAAAGCTAATCACAAAAAACATTGTTTGTGTAACATAACCAGAAATAAGGATTCAAAAGAGTACTCTTGGAAATTACTGGGTCATTTATTTTTGATCATCATCCAGGAGATATTAACAGTTGGAAAATGAAGAGATGACTGGAAGACACAGTTGGCAAGCTAAAGACATGTCTTGGTCCTTTTCTTTGACATTCTTCTAAGAACACTGCATCAGTGTAGTTATTTCCTTATTATCAGGCAAGACTAGGAGAGAATATATTTGAATTTCACTCTATGTGTGGCATATTCCATGTCACAGGGATTTGCATAGAAATGTTGAGCTTAGAGGTCAACTTTCTTATTTGAGAATTGAGGAAATGGACTCAGAGAGGTTGTGACTTGCCCATGGAATTACAGTGTAATGGTGACAGCAAGAACACCGAAATCCATGTCTCAGAAACTCTCCTCTGCCCTAAAATCTGAATATATCCCTCATTGCTTTAACAACTCTTCTGGGGTACCTGAAACTCCCCCATTAGTCAGCAGTGGGTCAAGCCAGTGGTTCTCTTAACACTAACTACCAAGAAATAGTTATCAAATATCTACTTTGTGGGGAGGATTCACCCAGATTGTTTCCTTATTCTTTTGATGTTAAAAAAGGTCTTTCTTTTATACAACAATGGACTTACTAGCGGAAGTGATTTCTATTGTTCTAATTTGACAAAATTAAACATTACCAACCTATTTCAGTCTACCAGCCTAAAATGTCTCAAATCTAGGGAATGCTGGGGTAAGATATTGATGGTTACCTGAGTTACTTGGACGAAGGTCCAAATTAAGGTTCTGTCAGTCATTAACACCATAATATTTGCTTACCTGTCCTGCCTTGGCAACGCGTAGAATTCTTCAGATTTCCACTCTCCACAGTGACTTCTATCTCATACCGTCTTCCCGGTATAAGCCCCACGTCATCTATGACATAGTGTGTTTCCTCCTTTCCCACGGTGATGTTGAGTAGCACCGAAGAATCATTCCAGAGCAGGATACGATACTGCTCCCAGTCTCCAGCAGGGGGCGACCAGCTTACTACCAGGGACTTCGTAGAACCATTGCTATTTGCCTCCAGGTCCCCAACTTTCTGTGGAACTAAATAGTGAAATGATGTCACAAGGAGATACTAAGGTAAGGATACTTGTTCACTTTTCATGGGCAACAGTAGATAAGAAATCTAATACTAGCAATTCAAAACATTTCTATCTCCTCCTGATGTTTGTGAATTGCAAATGAGTAATTTGGAGCCATCTGACATGTGAGAAATGTTTGCTAAAATCATTTTAGCAATATATCAGTAATGCGATCTTTTGTAACACTATTAATAACCTGGTGATACAAATGCTCTGTTTTTTTTTTTTTTTTAATTATACAACAGCCCTAGAGACAATATTGATGTTGCTTCTAATGACAGTGACATTGATGGATGTGGTATCTTTTGGAAGACAGTGGTCACAAAACTTTTCTTTCTTTTCCAATTGAAAAGATTAATCTTCTAGCAATATAACTCTGATCTTATTATTCCTTTGCTCAAAACATTCAAGTTTCTCCATTAACCTTGGATAAATATAGATAACCAGAATAAAACATCAAGTCTTTGATGCAGAGTTTGTAGCTCTCCTAAATCAGAGCCCAGATCTTGACAGTCTTCATTCTGAAGTCTCCATGCAGGGCTCCTCCCTCATTCCCCACTCTTGAACGCTGGCCTCCAGTTTCTCATCCTTAGACCTTAGATCGCCTGGGCTCCTCTGCCACTGTGTCTTTGTTTTTATTATTCCCTATACCTCAAAAGGAGAAGGCAATGGCACCCCACTCCAGCACTCTTGCCTGGAAAATCCCATGAACGGAGGAGCCTGGTAGGCTGCAGTCCAAGGGGTCGATAAGAGTCGGACACGACTGAACAACTTCACTTTCACTTTTCACTTTCACGCATTGGAGAAGGAAATGGCAACCCACTCCAGTGTTCTTGCCTGGAGAATCCCAGGGACGGGGAAGCCTGGTGGGCTGCCGTCTATGGGGTCACACAGAGTTGGACACGACTGAAGCGACTTAGCAGCAGCAGCAGCAGCAGCATACCTCAAATGCCCTTCCCTCTTTTCCCTCTTAACTTGGCAAGAGCTTCATATTTTAAAAGTCCCAGTTAAAGGTTATTGCCTCCCCAAAATCTTTACTGATCTTCTGAAAGAGAGCTTCTCATTTCTTTCTGACCATATTTATGGTTTTTACCTGGCATCTCCAACAACACAGACAATGGACCCTGGAATCAGACAGTCTGGTTTAAACCCCACCACTTACTGGTTGGATGACTATGGACAAGTTATTTGACCTCTCTGAATTATCTATAAACTGGTGATAACAATAAGACCTCTAGTGATTTTGGTGAAAACTGAATGAAATAATGCTGTAAAGTGTTCAGTCAGTGCCTGATCCATGGAAACATCAATATAATTACATCATTAAAATGTAATATTTTTAAAAAATTGTGTGCATATTCTACATTCATGTGATTAAAATGTAACTTCTTTAAAAATAAGAGTTAGCAAAGTAAATATTGATATTTCAGATTTGTCAGGCCATATATTTCTATTTTTCTTTTGTTTTCTTTCTTTCTTTTTAAAGCCTCTTTAAAATGTAAGGACCACTCAGTTTGGGGTTGCACAAAAAAAGGTCACAGACCATATTTGGTTGAAGGATGTAGTTTGCTGAACTCTACCATCTTAATAACTCTGAAAGTGCATGATACTATAATTTATACAAGAAAGGCACTGAATAAATGTTTGGTGGCATAATAAAATAATTTATGGGAAACATGGTTAAGACCCTGATGCGGGGAAAGATTGAAGGCAGGAGGAGAAGGGGACGACAGAGGACAAGATGGCTGAATGGTATCACCAGCTTAATGGACGTGAATTTGAGCAAGCTCCAGGATATAGCGAAGGACAGGGAAACCTGGTAAGCATGGGGTCACAAAGAGTTGGACATAACTGAGTGACTGAACAATAAACAACAACAAAGCCCTCATTATAAGAGTTGATCAGAAATATTTTATTGATTAGTATCAGTTCTAATTCATTTATGCTACTTAAGTAGTGTGACATGAAAGAGCACAGGGCAGAGCCAGTAATACAGATTGTTCAGAAATGAACCCAAATCCATTTGCTTAAAAAACTCATATGAATGCAATCAACCCTCTGCTTGACTCTGCACAGGGGGTCCTCACTCATAGACACTCTCAGTCTATGTAGGAATTATGTAGACTATACTTCCCAAGGTGGGAAAAAATTTTCCTTCTAACTTATTTTGAGAAATCTGTATGCAGGTCAGGAAGCAACAGTTAGAACTGGACATGGAACAACAGACTGGTTCCAAATAAGAAAAGGAGTACATCAAGGCTGTATGTTGTCACCATGCTTGTTTAACTTATATGCAGAGTACATCATGAGAAACGCTGGGCTGGAGGAAGCACAAGCTGAATCAAGATTGCCGGGAGAAATATCAATAACCTCAGATATGCAGATGACACCACCCTCATGGCAGAAACTGAAGAAGAACTAAAGAGCCTCTTGATGAAAGTGAAAGAGGAGAGTGAAAAAGTTGGCTTAAAGCTCAACATTCAGAAAACTAAGATCATGGTATCTGGTCCCATCACTTCATGGCAAATAGATGGGGAAACAGTGTCAGACTTTATTTTGGGGGGCTCCAAAATCACTGCAGATGGTGACTACAGCCATGAAATTAAAAAAACGCTTGCTCCTTGGAAGGAAAGTTATGACCAACCTAGACAGCATACTGAAAAGCAGAGATATTACTTTGCCAACAAAGGTCTGTCTAGTCAAGGCTATGGTTTTTCCAGTAGTCATGTATGGATGTGAGAGTTGGACTATAAAGAAAGCTGAGTGCTAAAGAATTGATGCTTTTGAACTGTGGTGTTGGAGAAGACTCTTGAGAGTCCCTTGGGCTACAAGGAGATCCAACCAGTCTATCCCAAAGGAAATCAGTCCTGAATGTCCATTGGAAGGACTGATGTTGAAATTGAAATTCCAATATTTTGGCCACCTGACGCGAAGAGCTGACTCATTTGAAAAGACTCTGATGCTGGGAAACATTGAAGGTGAGAGGAGAAGGGGACAACAGAGGATGAGATGGTTGTATGGCATCACCGACTCAATGGACATGAGTTTGAGTAGACTGCGGGAATTGGTGATGGACAGGGAGGCCTGGAGTGCTCATGACTGAGCGACTGAACTGAATTATTTTATCCCATTCTAAGATGGATCAGAGAGTGATTTGAGCAACTAAGGAATTTGTGGAGCCTTAGACTCACCCGTTCTGCCCACTGCTGTCCTGTGAGCAGATAATTCACCAGACACACAGCTGACGGTGACTTGATAAAGTCGTCCAGGGGCCAAGTCTTTAAATTGACTTTCAGTAATCTGGGATGCTAATGTTCTGGATTGTTTGATGGTCCCTTGGTAAGACAGGGTAATGTTGTAGAAATCCACATTTCCGGAAGGCCTTTGCCACTTGACTTTTAGAGAAGTCATAGTGCCTTCATTCGTCACCTTCAGATTTGAGACTTCCATGGGGGCTAATTAGGAAGAACAGGAAAGAGATTTTAATTCAGGATGTCATATCAGTCTTATGGCCACATTCTGACCTGTATTTTAATCTCTATAAGCCACAGTCTCTGCTCTGAAGAAAATGACTTCACGACGTTAAAAAAAAAAATACTACAAAACCCAAGAAAGGTTGTCTGGCTAGTGGAGAGAGCACAAACATGGCAGTCAGGAGCCTAGATTCTGGCTCAAATTTGTCCATAGTTTGGCTGGGCAACCCTGGACAGCTCTATATCACTAAGCCTAGGGGCCCTTAGCTTAATGATGGCTTGGGTCAAAAAAACTTAAAATGGTCTTTTCCAGTTCTGAAATTCTTTAAGTGGACTCCTGAAAGAAGTCAGTCATCTGCCTAATTTCTACCCATCTTTTTTCATGTATTTAATAACAACAAGTACATAATAAATAGACTGGTTGATTGATTGGGTATCGTAAATTTTTGTGCAAGTACTTTCTTTTTCATATTAAAGCATGATAAAGCTAAAGCTTAAGAGTTGTGCTATTATTTCATCAAAGGAAATGATTACAAAGAAGAGACACTTTGGTGAATATTTTTTCTAACTTTTGCCTATGCTATAATTTTGAGCCTCACTAATGGTACAATATAAATTAATCATGTTTCACTAAAATAATGGATATAGCACACTGTTTTTGCACAGGCCAATTAGAAATGTAATTGCTCTTGATATACATAAATAATAAGATATATGGTACTTTTTTGCTACTATATATATATATACATATTTTTTAAGTGTTATATAAAAATATGTAAATATATAGATGTCTTCAAATATCTTTCCTACCAACCTCCTATAGTTTCAGGAACTCTCTCCCTAGAATAATGTCTAAGGCACTACATATTTTAGAGTTTCTCTTAAACTTACATAGCTTCCCAAAGGAGGGGATTTATTAATACAGTAGACTGACTAGAAGCATTAGAATTCACTTGGATGGAAGCTCCATGAAGGCAAAGACATTGTCTTTCTTGGACACTGTTGTATCTACAATGTTGAGTATATTGTTTGCACCTTACAAATACTGATTAAAAGAACGAATGAGTATGTGTGTATATACACGATTCATTAAGATTTAGCATAGCACAGATTAGCTTTCTTGCTATGTCAGCCTATGAGAACAGCTATAGAATTGGGTCTCAGTAGATGCTTCATAGAAGAGAAGGTTTGGAAAATGGCTGGTTCACAGGAGTAGGTGTTTGTATAGCACTGAGAACAGTAATCCTGGTTCATTGTGAGTGATGTCACAAAGGCAGTAATGCTGGTTTAAGAGAAGTAAAAATCCTTAAACAAAAAGAGAAGCTGAGACTATATCCATGATTAATTCTGCTATTTCATAACGCTGCCAAGGGCTAGCCTAAAGTTTAGAATAAAAGGGAATCCCTCTTTCTCTAAGTAGAAATATGGATACATATTAAGGTCCTTTATAATTTATGGATTTTAATTTGTCCTATACTACCACTATTCAAATAATAAACCTTGTTTATTAAACATTTCCTTGAATTGAGCTTATTACTGTACAGAAAAGCTAGGGAAACTTACTTGTCCTGGCTGATTTCCATCTGTAGTTTTGCAGCCCTGCAGCCTCGCTAACAATGGTGACATTATAGAGGTGACCAGGTGTCAGTCCATGAAAAGTGTAGAAAGTAGTGTCCACGGCAATACTATGAACTAGAATCCCTTTATCCATTAGCATCAGCTGGTATCGTTCCACGTTCCCAGAGCCACGTGACCAGGAAATCAGAAGCGAATTAGTTTTCGCCAAAACACCAATATCTTTCACTGGGGATGGCACTAGTGGGATAAAATGCATTTCCGAAGTGTTATTCATAATTTCCTTATAAAATATATAGACACATTTAATTTGAAACCACACATTCATTTTTGCTTCTCTGTAATTTGTGTAATAACTAATGAAAATAGCACCCTCGACATTTTACTGGGATCTGGATTAACGCTCTTTTCAAATCCCACAGCCTAAAGCTACATCATAGTTTACCTGTCTATCTCCCCCATTTAACAGGTATCAAGGTAGATTTTGCCAATGAAGTATGATGTGGCATAGCAGTAAAAGGAAAAGAGAAAAGAAAGAACTATAGAAGATGAAAAATTGAAAGAGCAATAAAGCAGGAGAGAAAATCAGTGGAGAGTGAATGGTAAGACAGTGCGTTATGGAAGGAAATGGTAATGTGCCACTGATACTGGGAAGCATGGGCACAAGCAAAGACTGGAGAAAGTTCCGGTCCCAGAGAAGTTCCACAACTTGCTCAAAATCACCTGGCAAGGGGGCAGCCCAATCCCACCTCCTTGTTGCCAGTCCAGTCTTTCCTCTATTATCAAACAGTTTCGTTGTCTGTCTGTCTGTCTGTCTATTGTTGATCTCACAGCATTCTTACTCCTTTTTCCTGAATCTAATATAACTTCAAAAGGAGTATAGACTATTAAATACCCAACTACATGTAAACGAATCTTACCTGTTGATCCATTGGCATACATTGTAGAGGAACGTTTATCCCCAGAAACAGCTGTGATGGCAATATTATATTTATTACCAGCAGTGAGGTTGAAAAATGTGTATTCATTCCGTGAAGCTCTTTCTTGAATTTGGGCCGTCTGTATCTTTTGGTTATCATCAAGTAACTGTACCTCATACCAGGTGACTTTTCCCGAGGAAGGAGTCCACCAAACATGCAGACTGGTGGTAGTAGTTTTCTCTTTACTGACTTCAAACCTAGCAGGAGGTAAAGGATCTGTGGGGCAAAAACCAAAAAAGAGAAGGTGGCTTGAGGACTTTTGCAGATGCACTCTTACCTTGCTACAATCCAGACTCAGTTTCCTTCAACGCTTTCAGAACTCTGCTGCCCATGATATGAATGGGCATTTTACACTACTTCCAAACCACTGTACTTAAAAAAGGAATCTACCTTAGCTATTAGTCATATAAACTCCTTTTTCTCTAATAAAACTTTTTTGTTACGACATCTCTGAGCTTGGAGATCCAAGCAAGGTTACATTTTCTTTGGCTTGCAGGTTTTGCATTTTTCAAACACTGACAAACATCCAGGCTCTTCCTGGATAAATACTGAAAATCTCAGCAGAAAATAAAGATATTAAGAAATAATTTTAAAATGTCTGCTAAATGTTCTCTTTTTTAGGTTGTGGGGCTTAGGGGGTTACATTTACAAAACTTTGGGTTGTTCTTAGGTATCAGAAAGCCACAAAAGATACAAACCTGATAATGAAGCCAAGGTTAGGTATGTTCACCAAAATGAATACTCCCAACAACAGGGATTCCCTGGGACTTCCCTGGTAGTCCAGTGGTTAAGAATCTGCTTGTAATGCAGGGGATGTGGGTTTAATCCCTGGTCGGGGAACTAAGATCCCACATGTCCTGGACCAACTAAGCCCATGCCCCACAACTAGGGAGTCTGTGCACCGCAAGGAAAGATACCGCATTATGCAGTGAAGATCCTGTGTGCTATAATTAAGACCCAACTCAGCCAAATAAATATTTTTAGAAATTGGGATTCCTTATGTCCCTAGATTTTTTTAAACTTGAGTTCTGGGACATTTTGGAGCTGCCAAAACTCTTAGAGCAGACGGGAATGGGTTAGCCCTGCACCTGGCTATGCACTTAGTTTCAATTCTCAAAGCCATGGGTCAGTTTGAGGAGTCCTGTTTCCTGTGTCCTGAATCTTCACTGTAGAACTTGAACTAGGATGACTGTTACATCTCCAGGTTAGGAACTAAGTCAATAAGATTAGAGAGCAGATGATGCTGTGGGACCATCTGAGCAACGAGGCTCTCCTCACCCTGAATATGGGGAGAAGAAATGTTGACAGTAACATATACATAGTTTTCAGAAATCCAACCTGGCTTTTGTTTTAAGAAATGAGCCCCAGATACTGGAGACTAAATTTCAAGAGTCAGGTTAACTGTTTTAGTGGCATGGCATAGTGATCTCAATTCTTATCTACAATCTGGTAAATTATATTTTACTCACGAAATAAGAAATTCTAGCATCTTCCTAGAACAGTATATGTTTTAAGAAAGTCTTCACTTGTTATTAGCATAAATATAAATAGGAACAAGGTAATCTTACTCTATATTCCCCATAGATGCCACACATAGGCTAAATACAGCTAAGTCAAGGCAGCAAACTTTGGGACTCCACAGCACAGGTGAGCTAGGAGGACACGGTTCTGTGGTTTATACCCTAGCAGCACAGGTTCACCTAAACAGTGTAGACTCTAGAGTCCTGAATCGGGTCTCCCGCTTTGTAGCTGTATAGCAATTCTGTAACGTCCCTGTGCCTCAGCCGTGTCCTCTATGCAATGCTGATAACAATACTATCTTTTCAGTAGATCTGTTATGAAGATGAAATTGAGTATTTTATCTAGAGAACTTACAAAAGTGTCTGGCATGTGGTGTTCAATGTTTGCTATTATTACTATTACTATTATTCCTCTTCTAGTTGGGACAATCTCGTTATATAAGTAGTGGCAGAGAGAGTGGGCTTTGGAGTCAGAACTCAATTCAAATTTTGGCTCCCTCATGTATCAGTCATGAGACCCTCTGGAAGTTACTTAACCTTCTAAGCCTCCATTTCTCCCCCTGTCTGGTGAACATAACAACAGTACCTATATTCTTAAATGTTTGGAGGAGTAACAAGATATATCAGAGACTTCACCTGATATACAACGTATTCTGTCTGTGAGATCATAAAAAAGAAATTTCCTCCGAATCACTGACAGAATGGAGGCAAAACTGGAATACCATATTTTTTAGAGACTAAACTGATAATGGCATTAATCGCTTTTCTTAAGAAAAAAAAAACTTGGAAAAATCTTATCAATTTATTCTCATGAACTAACTTTCTAACCCTTAAGATAAAATAAATAAAAAAATTCCCAAGATGATTCTCATTTATGGGTTCTTGAGGAAAAACAGTATGGGTTTGTGTCTGTGTGTATGTGTGGCAATATTATTTAAATTTTCTATCCTACATAACAGTCTACAATTATAGACGCCATAATAAAAGGAAAGAACACAATTTCCCCTCACAGAAAGTTTCCTTGTTATCATGAGGTTCTCATAACCCGAGAAACTCAAGAGCAACCTTGTCATAGCCAACTGAGGTGATGCGTTTTTGCTGAAGAGGCATTTTAAGGACAAGAACAAGAGAAAGAGATGCTTTCCAGTGATTGTTCAAATGGAATCAATACTGTCACCTACATGCACAGCGCAGCCAGGTAAAGGTTAAAGAAAGTGACGTTATGATCCTTATGATCTAAACATACATAATTTGCAAAATAAAAGCTATAAAAAATGAATTTTAAGGTTGCGTGCCTAGAGGGTGAAGTTCAGAAATGCAGGCTTTATCTAATCTCTCTGAGCCAGAAAACAAAACAGTCAACCCTTTGTACATCCGCTAGAACAAAGGAACAATGAGATTGGGAAGTGCCTGGGCTGCAAGAACCTGCACTGGAAACAAACACTTAAAACCCCATTTATGCTGTGATAAAGGCCTTTGCTGGCAGACATCCACTATTGCTACGCATGCAGCAGGAGTGCAATAGTTTTCAGACATTTCAGTCTAAGACCAAGGAAAATTCTGCTGTATTAAATTTTTTAAAGTTTTCAATATTTGATTAGAAACAAATTAGGTACTTCCATCAGGATGCTAATTTCAACGATTTCTCTGTCTGTCCATCTATCTACCTATCCATCTATATATCATCTACCTATGTAGATAGGTATCTATCTAGATACCTAGATAGACATATGAAAGAGAGTTTTAATGCTATTTGAAAATTTAGTCATATGTCTGTAATATTATCATATGAAGATCATATGTAATTAGAAAACCCTACTTGACTTATATAATTTATGCTGATGGCTAAAAGTTACCAATGTACACATGTGTGCATTTATAGCCTTTCTTGTTTTTCCATCCACAGCTCTCATACATACAGTAACCAGTGAAGTATTATTAAGCTATGAGAACTATTGGAAACCATAAATCAATAATTTAATCTCAACCAATATATCAAAATTTATCATTAGCCATAAAATTAAGATGTCTTTGTTTGTATTTCTTGCTTCCGGACAGACCTGAAATGTGGAGTGCCAAATGCAAATTCTGCAGTATTCAGCTGCTCAGTTTCAGTAAATTTCATTATCAGGAAGCCCTAGAATTTCATAAGTAGGTTTGCTGTCGATTTGCTTTTTCTGATAAAGTTTAGTCAAATTCCTGAACCAAAACAGATTCTTCCTTTTTTTTTTTAATTGACTTAAGGATAGAGAAAAACCCACATGTATAAAATGGAAGTAATATTTTAAAAATTCTTTTGTATAGCCATTAAAGCATTATTATCTATTGCTATAAGAATTTGAGGAGTGTTTAGAATTCAAAATGTTAGTATGTATTTTGGAAATAAACTTAGCCTTATAACAAGAGAGCAGACAATTCATAAGTTAGTTTCAAAAGCTTTTTTTGAAATCATATAGCACAGAGTATACATGCGTAGGATCTGGTCATTTACAATGTGCTTTGGAGAAGACGATAAGAGGCATTAAGTGACTCGTTTACATTACACAGGTAATTCAGCTGAGCTTCTAACATCTGGCTCCCAGTGAGTTCTTTTGTATCACACCTTACTTGTTCCAGGGTGGAAAATGATGACCATGAGTCTCATGGTCAGTATAACAAAAAATCAAACCAGATGTCTAAGAAAAATAATAGACAAATTTATAGAAGCTTCATTTGATGAAGCTTTGATGATGGTTTGGACACTGTAATACAGATAAATGAATAACAACATTAATAAAAGCTAAATCTAATTCCACATCCAGGAACATTCTATCGATTTTTTAAAATTATTTTTCTTGTCTATTCCTTTTTATCTCCTACTCTCTTAACCTGGTGTTCCTTGTGTTGTGTCGGATTACTCCAAGTGTCTTTCTTATTTTCTGTCTTTCTCCCACTATTGCCAAATAATTGCTTTGTATATCTCTCCCATCTGCCATCCTGATTTCCTAGGAAGCACCAAGAATTCTTCATGAGATGAAGTCTGAATTTCTCCACAGAAACTCAAGGTCTCCTCAAGCAGGATACTATCCTCCACCCACCTCTCCAACACACACCTTACGTTTCAGCACTAACTTCAGTCCAAGAGATCTATGTGATTTTATGTGATTACAGAGTCAACTTCTGTACCTTTACAGGAATTATGATACTATTCTAGTTAAAAGCAGGGTGGCTAGGAGACCAGAAGCTGCATTTAGTAGCCCTCTACATAAAACGGTGTGAACATCAACTATTCATATAAACTAATTGGGAATTTTATCATGGAAACACAGTCAGGGTGAGGCAAAAGCCACAAACCATTCCTTGGTATGGGTTTTTGAAAATGGGCAGAAGAAGAAAATGAGAAAGCCACTGCTCTCACAATCTGTAGTTAAATACATTTATAAAGAGGAAGAGCTTCCCAGGTTGCAGTAGTGGTAAAGAACCCACCTTCCAATGCAGGAGACATAAGAGACTCAGATTTGATCCCTGGGTCAGGAAGATCCCCTGGAGGAGAGCATGGCAACCCACTCCAATATTCTTGCTTGGAGAATCTCGTGGACAAAGGAGCCTGGCGGGCTACGGTCCATAGGGTCGCAAACAGTCTGACACGACCGAAGTGACTTAGCACACATGCATAGAGAGGCAAATCTCTTTCAAAGGGCTTCCCTGGTAGCTTTGTGGTAAAGAATCCGCCTGCCTGTGCAGGCAACATGGGTTCAATCCCTGGATCAGGAAGATCCACTGGAGAAGGAAATGGAAACCCACTCCAGTGTTCTTGCCTGGGAAATCCAATGGAGTCTGCTGGGCTACAGCACAAGGGGTTGCAAAAGAGTCGGACAAGACTTAGTGACTAAACAACAATGATTTTATTTTACTTTGTTGCAGTTTGACTATAGTCAGCTTTCTGATTTATAAGATGATGTATACCATATTATGCTAATAATACATTTCATTTATCAACTTTATACATTAGACATAAAGTTCAGGTAGCAAAGAACTTTCAAAGTTTTAACAGCCTTGAAATTAAATCAGGTTAGACAATCACTGCATCATGATTAACAACAGTGAGGGATACCATATTATTTTACAGGTCACCATATTTGGCCTCTGAGAGTCTACAGTTTACTCAGGCACATAGGACTTGTGAAAAAAGTAAACACAGAGGTGACTTATCAGGGAGGCTGACTTTGATGTCACACTATACCTGTGTTCAAATCCCAACGATGTCACTTTAAACAGTGACTTTAGGCAAGTCACTTAACTGCATCGAGGCTAAGTCTCCTCATCTGTAAAATGGGACACCTGCTTTACAGAGTTGCAGTGTTAAGAGGTAATGGAGGCAAAGTGTTAAGTATAGCCCAGGCATGTGGTGAGGCCTCAGAAAATGCCACTTGGTGTGAGCACTGCTACTGTTCTTGCTGTTCAGGGTAATACAGGTCAGTGTCAATGCTGAAAATGCACAAGGGGAATGACATTCAAGGATGAAGATCTCAGAGGTGGGCTTCATGAAGGAAATGAACTTGAGCAAGTTGGAAGGTCAAGCAGGATTTAGAAATCAAAGAGAGGCCATTGCAGAGTGAGAGGGCAGTTTAAGCTTCAGCTGCTGCTGCTGCTAAGTCAAGTCAGTCGTGTCCGACTCTGTGCGACCCAATAGACAGCAGCCCACCAGGCTCCGCCGTCCCTGGGATTCTCCAGGCAAGAACTACAGCACTGAAAAGCTCATTTCCGTCGAGTATTAGAGAACTGTGTCAACACTGAGGGGACCCTGACAGCTGATAGAGACTTTAATACCCTCAGGCCCAGGATATCCTTCAGCAGTCCCACTCTTCTCTTTGATGTTAACAGTGGAGGTTTTCTTGGGAATTCCCTGCTGGTCCAACGGTTAAGAGTCAGTATTTTCATTGCTGGGGCCCTGGGTTTGATCCCTGGTCGGGGAACTAAGATCCTGCACACCACGCAGTGTGCCAGAAAAGCAAAACCAATTGAGATTTTCTCAATATTATATAAATGCAGTATAAAGGGAAGTCCTTTGGCCTCCTCTTCCAAACAGACTGCTGCCCAGAAGTCTCTCTTATGTAGAAATTCATGTGCTGTTGCTTGATGTGTGCTTCTGAACCTGGACATCTCAGTACCAAGGAATTACAGTTAATGTTAGGTCTGATATTGATACTGTGGTTATGTTAAAAATAATGCTTATCATTCAGAAATGCATACTGAAATATTTATAAATGAAATTAAATAATGACTTGGGCTGTGTTGATATGATACATGGTTAGGGAGTGAGCGGGGATATAGATGAAACAAGATTGTCTGTCAGTTAGTAACTGTTAACAGTAGGTAATGTGTAAGTACATGGTCATTCATAATACTATTCTGCTTATTTTTTATGTATTTGGGTTCTTCCGTCTAGAAGGAATAAGAACAAAAGCAAAACCCCCAATCCCTGGAAATCTGTATGTGTATCTACCATGTTAATTTCAGTTGCATAGATTCATCTTTGTTTATATACATTCCTACATATAGAATGGCCTTGACTTCTCCTACAATGTTAGAAAGTAGTCAGCATTATCCTCTATCCCCCAGGGGGATTCCAGGGAACTGGTGTCTGGGAATGGAAGACATAATAAATTTTCTTCCATTTCGTCTGGACAAATTAGATTTTACTTTTTGGTAATGTGCAGAATGCCATGCCCACCTACAGAAGTCAGACTAATGGCAGAAGCTTCCAAACACACACAAAGTCACATTCAGAGAACTAGGTTGGTCCATTTCATATATGGAACTCAACTTGACCTTAAAATTCCTGAAATAAATACCTTGCAAATCGCTGATTCCTAAATACTGAAGCCCATCACCAGAAGTACAACACAATCAAAATCAATATTATTTCATCACACTAACACACTTTTAATCATTATTCTACCCTTGAGTAGGCTAAGTATCTATAGATTTAAAGTATTTTGTAATATATTTTCTTCTCTTTAAAGGTTGAGTTGAAAAGTAACAACAAACTATCACAGGTAATTTGAAAGAACAAAAGCCAACTTAAAAATTATATCCATTCTACAGAGTAATAGAAAGAATAGGAGTAGGAGTTGGGGCCAGTAAGTCAGGGTTCGAGGTCTATGTTTGTTAACAGTATGGATTTGTGATTAGTTAATTCTTATGAATATCAATCTCGTCTCCAACCTGAAAGTAACAACAGGAAACATTTCACACTTAGTATGTAACAAAACCGGTTGTAGAATTCATGTCTGAATCAAAACCTCAAAACCTCACACCCTATGAAGTGAGCATTACTTTTATTATTGTCACGATTTTAGAGATTAGAAAAGGTTAATAACTAGGCCAAGGCAACTTGGTTAGTAAGGAATGGAGGCAGCTGCTTTCAGAACTCATCTCTAAATCACTATGTAACCTGTGCCTCATGACACTCCCTCCACAGGATTGCCATGTGGATATAATTAAACAATATATGTTTAAATGTATTAAATATATATATAAACAATATATGTAACATATATATAAACAATCAGTTAAATATATATATTTTATACTTTTACTTATGAAACAAGGTAGATGAAAGTATTTTAAATACTACAGGAGTACAAGACAAATATTAGAGTATTATTTTCTTCTTGGGAAAGACAATAAATACTTCTAAGCATTATAGAATTAACCAGGCATAAGAGGAAATGGTTACCAAAATCTTAATGCCAATGAATAATAGAAAAACTATATCATTATCTCTTGAACTTCAGTATGCAATGATTCACTTTGATATTTGTTTAAAATCAGATGCCCTAGGCTCTACTTTTATTTATTTATTTTTTTAATTTTATTTTTAAACTTTACATAATTGTATTAGTTTTGCCAAATATCAAAATGAATCCGCCACAGGTATACATGTGTTCCCCATCCTGATCCCTCCTCCCTCCTCCCTCCCCATACCATCCCTCTGGGTCGTCCCAGTGCACTAGCCCCAAGCATCCAATATCGTGCATCGAACCTGGACTGGCAACTTGTTTCTTACATGATATTTTACATGTTTCAATGTCATTCTCCCAAATCTTCCCACCCTCTACTTTTAAATTCATCACATATGAGGTAGAAGCCAACAATATGCTTTTATAACAAACCCTGCAACAGATGTTGATGCCATAGGTTACAGACAGTGCTGAAAAATAATGACCTGTGTTTAGAGCTACGTGAGTGTTATGAACTGAATTGCATCTCTCTAAAATTCATATGTTAAAGCCCTAACTACCAATACTTCATAATGTGACTGTATTTGAAGATAAGATCTCTAAAGGGGTAATTGATTAAAATGGGGTCTTTAAGGTGCTTCCTACTCTAATATGACCGGTGTCCTTATAAGAAGAGGAGATTAGATCATAGACGACACAGATGAAGGACCAAGTAAGGACATAGTGAGGTGGTCATCTGCAAGACAGTCAGAGGAGCCTTAGAAGAAACTTGCTGACAACTTGATCTGGGACTTCTAGGCTCTAGAGCCATGAGAAAATACATTTATTGTTAAAGCCACCCAGTCTGTGGTATTTTGTTATGGAAGCCCTGGTAAACTAATAAAACATGTTGAGGTGGAAATAATAACTGACATAGTAATTAGGTAATTAAAGTTTTTTAAAAGTTAAAAACACAGGAGCTAACGTTAAAGAGCTAATTCTTTTGCCTTTTTGTTCTAGGCTGATTAGCAGGGCTTCCCAGGTGGCGTTAGTGGTAAAGAATCCACTTGCCAATGCAAGAGATGTTAAGAGACTCAGGTTCGATCCCTGGGTTGGGAAGATCCCCTGTAGGAGGGCATGGAAACCCACTCCAGTATTCTTGCCAGGAGAATCCCATGGACAGAGGAGCCTGGTAGGCTACAGTCCACAGGGTCACAAAGAGTTGGACAGGACTAAAGCACACTAGGCTGATTGATAAGAACCTGACAGTGACTAACAAGAAAGTATATGACACAAAGATATTCTTCCTATCGGTAAAGTTCCCTACCATCAGATTACTTCCCTGGGCTCCATAACTTACCTATAACCCAAGGAAAATAGACCATATTTTTACATACATTCAGCTTTCCTGGTGGCTCAGACGGTAAAGCCTCTGCCTGTGATGTGGGAGACCTGGCTTCAATCCCTGAGTTGGGAAGATCCCCTGGAGAAGGAAATGGCAACCCACTCCAGTACGCTTGCCTGGAAAATCCCATGGACAGAGGAGCCTGGTAGGCTACAGTCCATGGGGTCACAAAGGGTCAGATGCAACTGAGCAACTTCACTTTCACTTTCTTTACATACATTTTCCCCCTAAAGTATTAATTTCATTTATTAATATTTGTCTATCATCTATTTATTCATTCATAGGTCCACCCATTCATCTCTCCATTCATCAATCCATCTTTCCATCCAATTAATCAATATTTACTGAACACCTACCATGGGCTAGATGCCATTTTAGGTCCTGAAGAACTACTTCTTATTCGTGGAAAGATAAAAATTCCCCCAAATTTCTAAATGAAAACTCTACAGGTTCATGTAAGCAAACACTAATGTCCTTAGGATACTTTAAGGTAAGGAAATAAATAATCCCCAGTCCAGGGGATTCGGGGCAACTGGTACCTGAAAGGAGAAAAGCCACAATTCAGCTTTAGAGAGGTCCAGGCAGAATGATCAAGTTTTGCCAAATCTTCCAATATTTTAAGGTAATCAATATATCTGGTATTTATGTGAATTTTCAGCTTAATGCTGGTGAAATAATCTGAATTTTTCACAAACATTACATGAACCAAACAAGATCTATCGAAATAAATTATGCAGATAACAAATATTGAAAACCTCCACACTTTTGTGAACACTGGGTCCTCAGAGTCTATATCAGAGGCTGTGCACTGGTGGCCCCTGGGGGTGTCAAGGAGCCTAAATAGTAGATTTTGTTTGGCTCACGTACTGTTTCAACACCCCAGGGGCTACCAGTTTGCAGTCTCTGATCTGTATTCCGAGGACAGAGTATTAACAGAAGTGTTGAGGTTTTCAAATTTATAATCTGTTTCTAATAATTTACAACTAGATAATTTGGCTTTCAAATTATTACAGTTCTTGCATTGATCGTTTATGACCAAATACATCCAAGAGAAGCAGAGCAGGGTATTCAACGGGAAGAAGTGGTAAGGCTCTGTCACCACCCTTATCCTGAACTTCTCTCACCTCTATGGAAGACTACAAGGACAGAGACCATGCTTTGTCATCTTTATTAATCACTACCTGGCCTAATTCCCTACAGTATCTGTGCCTGATAAATGTTTGTTGAACTGAATTTGAATCCACATAGGTTTTCCAATTCTGATTTTAAATCTGGAGTGAAAACTGACTGTTGCTGAAATAGTTCCTATTTAGTTAAATTTTATTTTAAGGTCATGTCTACATTACTAAAATAACTATTTTTAGATAATTTACCAGGAAAAATAACCAGACAAATCCCACTTGGAATGACACAGAGATAATCTAAGCAACTGCTATATCTCCAGCCATATCATGCCTTGCTCTCACTCTATTTTACTCTGTAATGATAACACAGGCATAACGGAATAAGAAAAGGACAACATATCTGAATGACTTTTTTGGTCTGAAGTTATATCTCAGACTCAATATTATGTGACTAGTTGATCCTGCTTTTATAACAATAAAATATGATTTGTGGCATTCATCTCTGTAGCTTACCAATTGATACTAGAGGGATACCAGTACTTTCTCTAAACTTAGAATAAAAACTCACATATGTCCTTAAAATATAGGAAGCACAAAAAGTGCTGACAAAAAATAAATAATCAACCAAAAATATTCTGAAACATTTGTAAAAATATCTTAATTAAAAAATATTTAGTTAAGTAAATTATTTTTAAATATAGAGAATCCTAAGTAAGGTTATACCATCATACAAATAACTATGAAAAACTTATCATTATACAAACATCACTGTTGATCAAATTTCATTCTTCACATTTGGCACGGAGCTCATAAAATTTGTGGTGAAAAGTCTATTTGTAGTACTGTAAAAGATGAATCCTTAAGGAAAATGATGAGACACTGAATGCTAACAACTGTGAATGCTGATTGTCTTTTTTTTAATTCAACATAGTCAATAAAATGCAAATATTTCTTACATTTCACAAATGTCTCTGGACTTGAAACACACGCACTAATTAACTCTAAACTTATTCTAACTAGTGACACCACAGTGAGTTCATTTTTATCAATTTTGTTTTTCAAAAAAGTAAAACCTCTGGGTTAAATCAATGTATTCTTGCTTAATGTCTTCATTTTTTCTCCCTTAAGCTTCTGAAGGCTCATCTGTTTCTAAAAATCATTCTGCTCCATTCAATACAGACACCTTATCAAATGTAAACAACACATCTAGAAGTTCTGTCATAAATATTAGCAATCTGAGTGTTTATGGAACTACCTTCATATACCAAGAAATTAAGAACTTTATAACTAAAAAACCCGGCCACTAAAACTTCTGTAAAATGTTATTATTATGTCAATGATTTTGGACTCTCTTTGATTCTATATAAGAACACAACTGTGTTCTTAACAAGTGGTGCCTCTTTTCAATTCAGGTTCTTGCAAATCTCAGAAATTATCTTTCATCTGAAGTAACTGGGCATTCTTAATAAGAGAATAATTAATTGGCTTATCATATGAATCTGTTTACATTTCCTGACTCTGTTGTGACAGCCCTGATAACTCACCATTCTCACACCTCTCAAAGAACTATAGCTGAAGAAGTGATCTTGGTTCAGGCTGAAAGTGAAAGACTAGCAAGCACAACACATTTCTAAATTTAACTTCCGGAATTTTTCAGTTAAATTTGACTTTCTGGATGAAAGTCAGGCTTCTCTATGGCAACAAATAAAGATAATGTTAAAAGGAAGACTAATAAGGTCATAAAACATGGAAGTCATTAGCGGATTTACAGCATATATGGGGATGACTCTGGGGATTAATGAGGTAACACGCACAACAGCCCCCGCCTAAGTAAGCTGTTGGTTGGAACCTGGACCTCAATGACCAAGTCTAACACTCTCATTTTACAGATAAGAAAACCGAGGCAGGAAAGACACTCTTACCATGCATGGAAGGTTTAACCAAAAGTGAACAGAAAATGATTGATTTAGGTTGCAGAGTAACCAAAAGATGTTCTTTGATATTGTATGGTTTTAGTTACTCAAGTGATAAAAAAATTAAAAATTTCATATCTTCATTTCGAGGGACTTTTTCTAATTTCCCCCTAAGAATGATTCTATCCCTGATGATTTTCATGTCCTGGTTCCAAAAATAAAACTACGTTGAGGAAAGTCATATCCCTAATCATTGCACTTCCGTTATTTATTCTAAAAACACTGACTTAAAATTATTCCAGGACTTGACTCTTGTGTTGGAAGTTCAAACCCCACCACTTTAACAAATTCCCTCCACAGCCCACTTATTCTCTCTGCTGCTCTCCCTGTTTAAGTGGCTAGTCCGCTGTTTTCAGCACTAGGGACATCTCTGAAAGTCAGCCAAGCTGTTTCTTGCCAGATCTGAGGAGAGTAGAAATCTTTGTCAATAATCTTACAGATGTTTTTACCTTTATTATCATTATTTTGTATGCCTGGAACTCAAAGGAAGCATTGGCTTGAAAAGGTAGGTCTCAGCCAGGAGTGGCCTGGACTTCCAGCTGCACCTGTCACTTTTTACCTGTTTGCAAGACCATAGTTTTCTTTTCTCCATCCAGAGACATAATAGTGAAATTATAGATGGTTCCCGCTTGTAAATCCTCGGAGTTACATCCATAGGTGGTGTTGTCTATCCGTACAGGGTGGCACCACGCGACCCCCGACGTGTCACTGCTGTAGGTGAGGTTAAAGTTACAGGGGAACGCCAAAGTTCTCCACTGGAGAGACACGGACCGGCTGGAGACCCTGGACTCTGTCAAGGTGAAGTTGCATCTCACTGGCTCCCCCAGTCCAGTCTGCAAAGGAACCAGAACAATAGCTGAAGCCCACCATCTATCCCTGCTCAGGGATGAGTCCGTAGCAAGCTCCCCAAGCTGCCTGCACTCACCCCTGGCCCCAGCCTCAGCCCATGCATCCTTTCGCCCTCCAGTCAAGAGAAAAGAAGTGCGTGGCCACTTTTCCCCTAACTGCTTTTTCTCCCGAGCAGCTGGAGAGAGAAGGTGGCTTTTTGCCTTCTGTGGCACGAGTTGTCAGTCTGGCTGGGGACTCAGAAGAGGATCACCGTTCCCCAAGCAGAGGAAGAAATTCTGCCACCTCCCTCTCCAAAATGCAGCCCAGGAGACCAGAGAGCGGAGTGAGAATCTGGTCCTCGGAGGGGAGGGGCGCGGCCGCCCGCGGGGACCTCTTCGCGGCCCCTCACCTGCAGCAGGCTCAGCGCAGTCCACAGGGCCAGCCCGGCTCCATGGCTCCGCATGGCGCTCGGCGGTTCCCCCAAACTCTACTGCGGGGATGGGACGCGCCGCGCGGCCCGACGGCCGGCGGAGCCCGGACCACTTGTTGTGCGCGCTTAGCGCGCCCCGCGGGCGCAGAGCGCCGGCCTCCGGGCTGGGGACGCGCGGGGGCCGCCGCAGCCGCTGCTGCTGCTGCCGCCCCGGGCGGGCTGCCGACGCGAGAGGCGGCTGGGGCCGGCAGCGCGCCGCCCTTCCCACGCTGCCATTCTGACCCGCGCTGCCTCGCCCCGGGCCCCGGCCGCGGACTTCCGCAATCAAAAGGCAATTTCCTCGTCTCCCGGCAAAGGAACAATGCTCCGGCGAGGGAGGGAGCCCCGCGGAGCAAAGGCTTGAGGCTGCCAAGGGGGCACGAGGTGGGCCAAGCTACCCGCGCCGCCCCTCGCCGCCGCCTCCCCCTCCAGGGGTCCCGGCCGCGTCCGCGGAGGTCTGCCTCCTTCTGCGCGAATTTCACTTTTTTCCCACCCTGTGGTCCTCAACCCCACCGTCTTCACACAATCTGGACTGCCCCCTCTCACTTTCCAGCTCCCCACCCCGCCCTCTTCCTCCCCCCACACCCTGCGCCTCCCCTCCCTGTCTTCCTTCCTATCTTCCTCATCTGCTTTCTCCAGGGTCTCTTTTCCCAGGATTAAACTTGACCACAGCAGATTTTCCTAGGTCGCCTCACGCTTTCCTAAAGCTTTTTATTAGAGTGCTACTGCCTTTCTCACCTCAAAGCATTCATTTGTCTCAAGGCGCATCCCCCTGACACCACCAAGAGAAAGACCCTAAAATGGTGGTGTCCATTGTCAACTTGGCCTTCATTTTTTCCTGCCATTCACTTTCCCCTTTCTCTTGTGTAGAGGTCTGTGCCCTCCCCAGATGTTATGCAAATAGTCCTAACCAAGAACATACATAATCACCACCATTTGTTCAGCCCACAAGCAAAGCAGTTTCATTACTGACGGTTCAGTAGTTAAAGTCGTTTTCATCTATAATTGAATATAAGAAAGCAATATGAACTCTGATTTGAGGGAAATACCTTTAATGGCCCAGCTCCCCATATATTACAAAAAAGCAAAATTCACTTAGTTTCAAGCACTAACTTTGTGCTAACTTTTAGCAGTTGCCTCAGTACCTGAGTAATCATGTATCTGAAAATTTTAAAAGTTCCCAATAAATGAAGAGCAAATGGCAGTCCACTTCAGTATTCTTGCCTGGGAAATCCCATGGACAGAGGAGCCTGGGGATTTATAGTTCATGGGGTCCCAAAGAGTCGGACAGGACTGAGGTGATAGTAGCAAAGTATTGCAACAAGCTTCTAATGTTTGGTTACTTTTCTTTGGGTGCCATCTCTGACAATTGCTGCTGCTGCTGCTAAGTCGCTTCAGTCGTGTCCGACTCTGTGCGACCCCATAGACGGCAGCCCACCAGGCTTCCGCGTCCCTGGGATTCTCCAGGCAAGAACACTGGAGTGGGTTGCCATTTCCTTCTCCAATGCATGAAAATGAAAAGGGAAAGTGAAGTCACTCAGTAGTGTCCGACTCTAGCGACCCCATGGACTGCAGCCTACCAGGCTCCTCGGTCCATGGGATTTTCCAGGCAAAAGTACTGGAGTGGGTTGCCATTGCCTTCTCAATTGCTAAGAGAGGAGATTTTCAAAACAGAATGGTAGAGCTACATTAATTGGAAAGATGACATTCTTTTCTCTTTCAAATAGATTATACATAAAGGTATATTATTGAATACTATATCAAATGTATCTACTTTGAGGAAAAAAAGTAAAGAAGTGAAAATTATTTCAGTTCTTTCAGAAATCATGTTTTGTTTTGTTTAATTAATGAAAAAATGAAGTTTCTACTCCTTGGAAGATTCTATGGGTTGTTACTCTGCAGCTACACTGCTGCTGCTGCTGCTAAGTCGCTTCAGTCGTGTCCGACTCTGTGAGACCCCATAGACGGCAGCCCACCAGGCTCCTCCGTCCCTGGGATTCTCCAGGCAAGAACACTGGAGTGGGTTGCCATTTCCTTCTCCAACGCATGAAAGTGAAAAGTGAAAGTGAAGTTATTCAGTCCTGTCCAACTCTTCGACACCCGATAGACTGTAGCCTACCAGGCTCCTCCATCCATGGGATTTTCCAGGCAAGAGTACTAGAGTGGAATGCCATTTCCTTCTCCAGCAGCTAGACTAGAGATCTCAAATCTCCTTTTCAAGTCACAAATACTCAAAGAAGGTCAAACCTAAAATATGTATGTATTTTAAGGAAAATGGAATCTTTCTTATTTATTTGCCCAGGTCACTGGTCTTAATAAAGAACGCTTTACCCTCCATATTTTACCCCTCAAATTCAATGGCTATTCACAGCCTAGCATGCCTTTCAGCATCATCAGAGACACTCCTCTTCTCTCCGCTTTAGATACTGTAAACCTACAAGCTGCCTTTGACCTTTACAGGAGTCTTTTTCAGCTTTATTCTTTTTTAACATCACCATTTCCCTTTCTGGTGTTTTCAGAAAGCAATGTGATTTCCTTGTCTGTAAAACTGGAATAATGCCTACTCTAAATACTTCCCAGAGAGATTATGAAGAATAAGATTACATATTTTAAAGCACCTTTGCAAACTTTAATGTGCTGTCCAAGTGCCAGTTAACCTAGTAACAGACTGCATCTAAATCACACACTTCACTCTTTTTTAAGTTCATCCTTTGCGTAGGATCCACTTACCTAACTTCTGCTGGCCATCCTTCTCTGTCTTTTTCAGTGAGGTTTTTGCATTTTTTTTCTCATAGATTGGCCCCCCAGTTTGGAATCTTTCCACTCTAATTTACTAAATACTCCTCTTTCCTTTGCACAAAACTTCATTAAATCTTATTTTTTCTGTTCTCCAAGCTTTCTCATTCTTTTTTTTTTTTAATATTACATTACCAACTTACTGTACCCTATCAGTTAACTTCAAAATTGTATTTTTTATATATAATATACTGTCTGAATATAATGCAATATACTGCCTTATAATAGAGGCAACTACACACACAAAAAGAAGTGAAGAGGACTAGTCAAACAAGGCAATAACAAAATATCCCCACCACACTCTTCAAATGCTTCTAAAGTCTATAATTAATAGTGACCTGCTAATAATAACCCTGGGGATAGGAATTAGGAAAAGGAGGAGCAATTTTTTTAAGTACAATGATTTTATTATTGATCTATCAGAGAGACATTGTACATTTAAGATTGTGTGTCTTTTATCTATTTTGATACCAATGTGTATGAAGAATTACAGCAATCTATGAAGGACTAGGAGTCAGAGATTTTTTTTTTCCAAAGATATATAATTACTATTTTGTTTTGTTGAGAATCTTAAGGCTCATGGCAAAGCCCCCAATTAATTAGTGGGTCCTAAATAACCCATAAGAATGAATATATTATGAAATGAGAGAAAGTTTAAACTCAGGTTTTTACTGATTACATTTTAAAGGCTGATTTTCCTTTTAGAAACACTTGTATGAATATGAAAAATTAGAGAGATGTGTAGTAGATTCAAGGCAGTAAGGGACTGGGAAAATCTGCCAGATAACATCTTTTACAAAAGGAGTTTATTTGAAACTACTGTACAAAGTATAAATAAAATAATTCATTTTGTTCTTTGTTCTCATCGTTGTTTGGAATTCCTCAACTTCTTTTGAACCTATTTATCCTGTTTAATTCCCTGGAGAAGGAAATGGCAACCCACTCCAGTATTCTTGCCTGGAGAATCCCATGGAGGAGGAGCCTGGTGGGCTACAGTCCACGGGGTTGCAAAGAGTCGGACACGACTGAGCGACTTCACTTTCACTAGTGAAGGACAGAGCCTGGCATGCTGAAGTCCATAGGGTCACAAAGAATCAGACAGGACTTAGCGACTAAACAACAACAAATCCTGTTTAATGCCACTGCATTTGCTTTATAAGTTACTGCGTTCCAGAAATTTAGAGTCAGCCTCTGTAACTTTTCAAGGATAACTTCTCTTTGCCACTATGAAATCTTTTCCAGACTGCATGGGAAGGGTGGGGCTGTTTTTTTTTATTAGATATGTATCTAAAATCAAACTGATGGTTAAACAACTGCCTTTTAAACAAATAGTCATAACAATTAATGAATAATTTCTCTAAGTGACATTCATTAATTATGAATTCATAGATGATAGCATGATTCTTTTCATGTTATGAACATACATGTTGAATGATACAACTGATCATCAGGGGTCCCGGGGCCAGGTTTTGAGAATTGTTACTTTACATCCAAGTTTGAGCAGGGTGCAGAGAAGTTTGAGGGGATGCAGGGAGAGTGGATTGGTAAATCTGATTGGTTAATTCAAACTTCTCACTCATGACCTAAAAGGTCTTTCATGACCTGGCCTCTGCTCACCGCATGCCTCTCTCTTGCTTGGCTCTTATGCTCTAGCACCCTGGATCTAATAATCCATTTACTCATTCATTTAGCAAATACTGACTGAGCACCTACTGTGTGCCAAGACTTGTATAAGTTATGGAGACACCCTAAGGAGCTGACTCTTTTCTGCTCCAGGGCCTTTGTGCTTGCAGTTTTCTCTTGGACCACTCCTGCCCACAGCCTCTGCTTAGCTATCTTCTCAGTCTTTAGATCTCAGCCTAAACACATCCCTGTGGGGCCAGACCCTTTCTGACCTCCTGGGGTTAAGTGTGCTGTTATCAATCGTCATCTCAGCAATCCATTTATTTAATTCTGCACATTAATGACACTTGGTAATAATCTAATTATTTATACATTTGTATACTATCTGTCTTCTCTGGCTATGCAGAGAATTCCTTGTGGGCAGAGTCTTTGTCTGTCTTGCTTCTCTGCACAGAACTTGGCAGTATGGTGGAGTTTCAACAAGTATTTTTTGAATGCATAGATGAATGAATGAATGAGTGAGTCTTTGTAGCTGCTCAATAAATAATGTCATCTGAATAAATACTTTAAACAAGCCCTTCTAGACATGTTCCTGCTGTATACCTCAGAGATCATCTTGAAAGGGAGAGAGGGTGAGAGGAGAGAAGAAGAGAAGATTGATTTTGAAGAGAAAGAGGTGGGAAAAGATGAGTGGGAGGGAAAATGGAGAAAAAGAAGAAAGGGGAAGGAAGGAGTAATCTTTAGGACTGCTGCTGCTGCTGCTAAGTCGCGTCAGTCGTGTCCGACTCTGTGCGACCCCATAGACGGCAGCCCACCAGGCTCCCCCGTCCCTGGGATTAGGACAGTGGTTCTCAAAGGCTAGAATCAGCATCATCTGAGAACTTGCTAGAAACATAAAATCTTACGGCTCTACCACAATCTGAAGAATTTGAAATGTTCTGGTGGAGCTCAATAATGTGTGTGTGGTGTTTAACAAGCTTTCCTGCTTTAGTTGGTGAGAAAAAGCTATCCAAATTCCAGTAAGAAGTCTTAGATTGTCAGTCCCAAACCCTGAATCCTGAACCAGATCATTTTATATTAAAGAAAGTTAATGATACTTCATTCTTTTAAATTTCACTGAGCTCTCCAGTTACAAGAAATACATTGATGATTTAAAAGGTTTTGAACAGTTTTAGAAGTTGTCAAGTAAAGTGGTGACATAATATATAACATAGTATATATTTTATATAGTATATTTACAATATGTATTATATGTACATTTTGATATTTAACACTTCTCCATAAAGTACAGATGCTAAAGGGAAAATGATCAACATGCAGCAAACAATAGATGACATGCCAATTCTGATGCCTTTTTTATGCAGCTCTTATGTCTGTTTCCTCAGAGATTTTTAAAAAGAAAAAAGCCTAGCAATTAGGGAATGTGTCAATTAAAAACAATTACAGGATGGCAAATCCTTTTCTCTGTTTAAATTTGGACTGGCTCTATAAGTAAATGACAGCAGAAGTGAATACAATTTTAACCTGCCACAGGTGTCATGCATTTTAAAAGGGATTTATAAAAATTTAAGGTAAGATAATTTTGATAAGCAGTTTTCTAAAAAGGACCGTGACTTTTGTATTTAGAGATACTATTTTGGGATACATTTCAAGGAAGCTTTCTAGCTTCCTAGATCGTAACCTTACTAGGTCATAGGTCTCCAGGAAAATGGAAACAAATACAAACATTTGGAGGTGGTTTAATGAGGGGGTGGACTAAATGAGAAGGTACATGTTATATGAATAGCACTTCCCTGGCTAAAGGGCACAAGTGTTAGACAGTGTGAGTAGTAATAATAGTATATGAAAGCAATAAATCATGGATGCTGAGCACCCAGCAATGCTAGAGAATGACAAAGTCCATGAATGAGAATGTCTTTCTGAGCACATCCAAATAATAATAAACTACCCTCTCTGTCAATCCCATACCCAAGAGGAACTCTCCAGTAGATCGACACAAAAGACATTCACTGGCTGCTCTGACTGTTGGCCGTGCCAAGATTTTTTTTAAATCCTGGAAGGGAGGGGTGGGAGTGCCGGATGTGTCACTAGCAGCAGCCCCACCATCTCTCCCAGACACATCTCTAAGGTTTCCTGGTATTTTTTTTCTCTACATAAATTTCTCACCCTCTTCCCTTCCCCCACTTTTTAATTTTAATCTGGAGGAAATGGGCTTTGCATAGCTTTTGTCAGAGCTTTATAACTGTACACAGAATGACTTAAAACCAGATGTGACTGTAAACGAATCACTTTTCCAGTCTCAAGCGATTCTGTTGCATCTTCATTCCCACGTTTCACGTGCTGTCACCCCCACCCGAGCAAATGAATTGGCTCACATATGCACCAAAGCAAGAGGTTAATGTGGCCAGTGGGGATGTCTATATGGGTGTGACTGCTATACATTCCACTGTCAGGAGCTAGGTCATGATTCTCACGACTATCCAAGCCCTAGGATAGTAAATAAACAAAAGATGGCTAACACTGGCTTTAAGGAAAAGGAGAACAAAAGCAAAAATCACACATCTCGTTGCCCTTAGAAAGGGATGATTGGAGGGTAAAGATTCTTTTTTTCTGTGTATCATATTAGACTGTTGACTAAGATCAAGTGTAGTATGGGGGCTTCCCAGGTGGCACAGTGGTAAAAAAATCTGTCTGCCAATACAGGAGATGCAAGAGATACAGTTTTGACCCCTGGGTCGGGAAGATCCCCTGGAGTAGGAAATGGCAACTTGCTCGGATATTCTTGCCTGAAAAACTACATGGACAGAGAAGCCTGGTGGGCAGCAGTCCTTGGGGTTGCAAAGAGTTGGACACAACTGAGCAACTGAACACACATCATGTTAGAACATTATTTCCCAAGAATTCTCTGGAGGTTGTAAACAGAGGACTCTAGTCAGCACATATTCCTTTTTTGCTTTTATAGTGTGATCTTAATTTTTTTTTTAATGGCATAAGCAGATAATTTTGAGAAAAATAGATTTTTCATGGTAAAAAGTCTGAATTTTGACTTTTCATTTAAAAAAATTAAAAAATGGAGGCTTGCTGGGCCCCGATCCTGCCCACCTCTTCCATATAGCTTTCCCATTCCACCCTTCTCTATTGGATGAGGCAGACACAGGGCATCTTAGAGTCCTCTGAATGTTGGAGCTGACAGTGACCATAGTGAAAAATCAAAGGGTCTTACCATGTTTTTCAAAAATACAATGATAAAACCATCAGCTACATTAGAAAACTCTTGAAGGACGAAGTCTTGGCTCTTTGTTATCTTCCCATGCCCATGTTCTAGGACTCAATGACTGTTCATTTAGCTAACAGTAAATATTCATACCTCACCACTCAACAAGGACACAGCTAAGTATTGGGGAATCTTTAAATAATTGTATTCTTCAGTTGTTCCAATGCAGATGTGGAACCCTCAGTTCAGTTCAGTTGCTCAGTTGTGTCCAACTCTTTGTGATCCCACGGACTGTAGCACACCAGGCCTCTCTGTATATCACCAACTTCCAGAATTTACTCAAACTCATGTCCATTGAGTTGGTGATGCCATCCAACCATCTCCACCTCTGTCGTCCCCTTCTCTTCCTGCCTTCACTCTTTCCCAGCATCAGGGTCTTTTAAAATGAGTCAGTTCTTCACATCAGGTGGCCAAAATACTGGAGTTTCAGCTTTAGCATCAGTCCTTCCCATGAATATTCAGGGATGATTTCCTTAGGATGGACTGGTTGGATCTCCTTGCAGTCCAAAGGACTCTCAAGAGTCTTTTCCAACACCACAGTTCAAAAGCATTAATTCTTTGGTGCTCAGCTTTCTTTATAGTCCAACTCTCATATCCATACATGACTACTGGAAAAACCATAGCCTTGACTAACTGGACCTTTGTTGGCAAAGTAATGTCTCTGCTTTTTAATATGCTGTCTAGGTTGGTCATAACTTTTCTTCCAAGGAGCAAGCGTCTTTTGATTTCCTGGTTGCAGTCACCATCTTCAGTGATTTTGGAGCCCCCCAAAACAAAGTCTGTCACTATTTCCATTGTTTCTCCATCTATTTGCTATGAAGTGATGGGATCAGATGCCATGATCTTCATTTTTTGAAGGCTGAGTTTTAAGCCAGGCTTTTCACTCTGCTCTTTCACCTTCATCAAGAGGCTTTTTAGTTCCTCTTCACTTTCTGCCTTAAGGGTGGTGTCATCTGCATATCTGAGGTTATTGATATTTCTCCTGGCAATCTTGGTTCCAGCTTACGCTTCTTCCAGCCCAGTGTTTCTCATGGTGTACTCTGCATATAAGTTAAATAAGCAGGGTGACAATATACAGCCTTGACATACTCCTTTCCCAATTTGGAACCAGTCTGTTGTTCCATGTCCAGTTCTAACTGTTGCTTCCTGACCTGCGTACAGATTTCTCAGGAGGCAGGTAAGGTTGTCTGGTATTCCCATCTCTTGAAGAATTTTCCACAGTTTATTGTGATCCACACAGTCAAAGGCTTTGGCATAGTCAATACAGCAGAAGTAGATGTTTTTCTGGAACTCTCTTTCTTTTTCGATGATCCAACAAATGCTGGCAATTTGATCTCTGGTTCCTCTGCCTTTTCTAAATCCAGCTTGAACATCTGGAAGTTCACAGTTCACATACTGTTGAAGCCTGGCTTGGAGAATTTTGAGTATCACTTTGCTAGCATGTGAGATGAGGGCAATTGTGCGGTAGTTTGAGCATTCTTTGGCATTGCCTTTCATTGGGATTGGAATGAAAACTGATCTTTTCCAGTCCTGTGGCCACTGCTGAGTTTTCCAAATTTGCTGGCATATTGAATGCAGCACTTTTACAGCATCATCTTTTCAGTTCAGTTCAGTTCAGTTGCTCAGTCGTGTCCAACTCTTTGAGACCCCATGAACCGCAGCACGCCAGGCCTCCCTGTCCATCACCAACTCCCGGAGTTCACCCAAACCCATGTCCATTGAGTCAATGATGCCATCCAGCTATCTCATCCTGTCGTCCCCTTCTCCTCCTGCCTTCAATCTTTTCCAGCATCAGGGTCTTTTCAAATGAGTCAGCTCTTCACATCAGGTGGCCAAAGTATTGGAGTTTCAGATTCAGCATCAGTCCTTCCAATGAACACCCAGGACTGATCTCTTTTAAGATGGACTGGTTGGATCTCCTTGTAGTCCAAGGGACTCTCAAGAGTCTTCTCTAACACCACAGTTCAAAACCATTGATTCTTTGGCACTCAGATTTCTTTATAGTCCAACTCTCACATCCATACATGACCATTGGAAAAACCATAGCCTTGACTAGATGGACCTTTGTTGATAAAGTAATATCTCTGCTTTTCAATATGCTGTCTAGGTTGGTCATAATGTTCCTTCCAAGGATCTTTTAATTTCATAGCTGCAATCACCATCTGCAGTAATTCTTGGAGCCCAGAAAAATAAAGTCAGCCACTGTTTCCAATGTTTCCCCATCTATTTGCCATGAAGTGATGGGACCGGATGCCATGATCTTCGTTTTCTGAATGTTGAGCTTTAAGCCAACTTTTTCACTCTCTCTTTCACCTTCATCAAGAGGCTCTTTAGTTCTTCTTCACTTTCTGCCATAAGAGTGGTGTCATCTGCATATCTGAGGTTATTGATATTTCTCCTGGCAATCTTGATTCCAGCCTGTGCTTCCTCCAGCCCAGCATTTCTCATGATATAATCTGCATATAAGTTAAATAAGCAGTGTGACAACATACAGCCTTGACGTACTCCTTTTCCTATTTGGAACCAGTCTGTTGTTCCATGTCCAGTTCTAACTGTCCTGCATACAAGTTTCTCAAGAGGCAGGTCAGGTGGTCTGGTATTCCCATCTCTTTCAGAATTTTCCAGTTTATTGTGCCACACAGTCAAAGGCTTTGGCATAGTCAATAAAGCAGAAATAAATGTTTTTCTGGAACTCTCTTGCTTTTTTGATGATCCATTGGATGTTGGTAATTTTATTTCTGGTTCTTCTGCCTTTTCTAAAACAAGCTTGAGCATCTGGAAGTTCATGGTTCACGTATTGCTGGAGCCTGGCTTGGAGAATTCTGAACATTACTTTACTAGCGTGTGAGATGAGTGCAATTGTGTGGTAGTTTGAAATAGCTCAACTGGAATTTCATTACCTCCACTAGTTTTGTTCATAGTGATGCTTCCTAAGGCCCACTTGACTTTGCATTCCATGACGTTTGGCTCTAGGTGAGTGATTACACCATTGTGATTATCTGGGTCATGAAGATCTTTTTTGTATGGCTCTTTTGTGTATTCTTGCTACCTCCTCTTAATATCTTCTGCTTCTGTTAGGTCCATACCATTTCTGTCCTTTATTGTGCCCATCTTTGCATGAAATGTTCCCTTGGTGTCTCTGATTTTCTTGAAGAGATCTCTAGTCTTTCCCATTCTATTGTTTTCCTCTATTTCTTTGTACTGATCCCTGAGGAAGGCTTTCTTATCTCTCCTTGCTGTTCTTTGGAACTCTGCATTCAAATGGGTATATCTTTCTTTTCTCCTTTGCCTTTTGCTTCTCTTCTTTCCACAGCTATTTGTAAAGCCTCCTCAGATAACCATTTTGCCCTTTAGCATTTCTTTTTCTTGGGAATGATCTTGATCCTTGCCTCCTGTACAATGTCACGAAGCTCTGTCCATAGTTATTCAGGCACCTTGTCTCTCAGATCTAGTCCCTTGAATCTATTTCTCACTTCCACTGTATAATTGTAAGGGATTTGATTTAGGTCATACCTGAATGGTCTAGTTGTTTTCCATACTTCCTTCAATTTAAATCTGAATTTGGCAATAAGGAGTTCATGATCTGAGCCACAGTCATCTCCTGGACTTGTTTTTGCTGAGTGTATAGAGCTTCTCCATCTTTGCCTGCAAAGAATATAATCAATCTGATTTTGGTGATGTTCCTGTGTAGAGTTTTCTCTTGTGTTGTTGGAAGAGTTGCTATGATCAGTGCATTCTCTTGGCAAAACTGTATTAGCCTTTGCCCCACTTTATTCTGTACTCCAAGGCCAAATTTGCCTGTTACTCCAGGTATTTCTTGACTCCCTACTTTTGCATTCCAGTCTCCTGTATGAAAAGGACATCTTTTTTGGGGTGTTAATTCTAGAAGGTCTTGTAGGTCTTCCTAGAACTGTTCGACTTCACCTTCAACTTCACCTTCAAGGGGCATAGACTAGGATTACTGTGATATTCAATGGTTTACCTTGGAAATGAACAGAGATCTTTCTGTTGTTTTTGAGATTGCATCCAAGTAATTCATTTCGGACTCTTTTGTTGAGGTTTGTGGAACCCTCAGCATGATAGAATTCAAGAATACCTAGTACCTAAACCTTCAGATAAATTAGTGCCTAAGCAACCTTTGACTCCACGAAAGATCTAATTCTTCTGGAATTATCCAGAGGTCATTGGTTTCAGACCACCAAGATCAAAACTCTTAGCAAATCATCTATCGTGGCATTCTCTCTTCAACTCTGCCGTCCTGGGCTGGAATTACAGCCTCGTGCAAAGAGGCGCAAGTGTAAATGTTCACAGATACAGATGAAGGGCAAGCACCTGATAAAGATGCATTGGCAGTGTGTGCTCATCGACCCAGGTCTACTTGAGATCCAGATAAAAAGAGCTCTGATGAGAAAACAGGTACCTCCTGTGTACTTCCCAAACAGACAGTACCCCAGTGGTGACCTCGTCTGGATTTAGCAGTGGTAGGATTCTGTTGCCAGCTCACCCAAAGAGTGGGAAGAATCAAGAAAATTTTCCCTTCAGAGACATTCCCTAGAATTCATAGAGTTTCCCCTTTCAGTGACTTTTTGCCATATTTCATAATAATTGGTTTTCAAAGCTGTTATCCTGTGAGTGAACCATGTGAGTAAAACCAGTATGTAACTGGGGTAAATTGTAGAGATTTAAAGAACTTAGCAGTCTTTTCCAGAGCATCTTTATCTTCATACTTATCAGCTGGCTCACCCACAAGTTCTGACCCCTGGATTTACTGTTCTTTCTTGCAAATTCATCATCATTTCTCATGATGTTTGCTATCCTCTCCCCCCACCCAACCCTCTCTCCTCCTGGTCCTTGAAGAAGATGGACAGATCTTCTTAGGTCTGAGCCACTGGTTTACCCCTAACTCAAGAGCATCCCTTGGATTCTGCCCTATACAAGCCCTGAAGCAAATCACTCCTTTTATTTTTTAAACTTTTTTTGTTTTGAAATAATTTCAAACTTATGGGTAAGCTGTAAGAATTATAAGAGTGAGTGCTATGACATATCCTTACCAAGACCCATTTATCTTTTTCTAACATTCTGCCACAATTTCAGAGTAGACTGCATATCTCCTGAATGAATTGTTTAATATCAATAAAGACATTAAATTTAAGAAATGCAAAATTGATATAATGCTTTAATCTATAATCCATATTTCAATTTCACCAATTGACTCAAGCATTCTTTTTGGCATTTGTTGTTGCTATTTTTTTCTCTAACAAGGATCCCAACCCAGGATTCTGTGTTATATTTAGTTGTCAAGTCTCTTAATCTTCCATAATCTGGTACATTTCCTGTCTTTAAAACCATCCTTATGACATTGACCTCATTGAATGATATAAGTCAGTTATCTCTATAGTATGTATTTCCCTCCATTTGCAATTGTTTGATGCTTCCTTATGATTAGATTCAAGTTATAGGTATCTTGTCAACAGAACTGTTCCTCTTCTCTTGGGTTCAGTGTTTTTTCTCTAACAGATTAATTATTCAATTATTTCCCAATGGATCACAAATATAACTGCACATTAGAATCCATGAGAAGATTTTTACACTCTGATGCTGAGGTCCTATATTGGTAAATTCTAATTCAATAGGTCTGAGGGAGAATTTGGGAATCTGTATCTTTAAAAAAGCTTCCTAGGTGATTCTGATGTGTGTAAGACCAGGACTGAGAGCCACAGACTTCCTATCTCAATTTGCACATCCTGGCTTCTCCTTCAATCTCATTTTCCTTCCTTTGCTACATTCTCTCCCCTCTGCATCAACCCTCACCTGGGCTCCACCTCATCTGCCAAAGGGAACCCATGTTAGACAAATACTGGGAGGTGAAAGAGCCCATGTCAATGCACACGCTCTGTTTTATGGGTTGCATTTTATGTGCATGTGACTCATATTGTGACAATATATGAACACAGCCTTTTGGTGCACCAAATGGAGAGTCAGGCAAATCCCCTATAATTAAAAGAAAATGAAAGGAGAGAAAAATCCTAGAGATTTTAAAGCCAGAGAGGGTCGAGTGAATCATGAACTATATTATGCTATTGGCACATAATAGTCCACGTTAGTGGGCAATCTGAGAGAACTACAGCCCTTTGTCAGAATTAGACTTAAATGATGCCAATTATAAATTAGGGTTGTCAAGGACACATCCCTCCCGCAATATTGCACCCCCTTGCATGAACTCTTTGTGCTATGACCAGTCTTATCATCTGTTTATCTTTTATCCTATTCACTCTAGACAATCTAAAATCTTCTCTTGATCCCAAGGAATCATTAGGGGATGGTTTGGAATGTTTCTTTTTACTGCTGTGTTTGCACTTCTGCTTCTAGGTGTTTGTCTCAGAAAGGGGGAATGCTGTCCCATTTTTAGTTCTGGCCACAGAGCAGTGGGCACTGGGGAGACATCCCTGTGTTTATGTAACATGATAAAGGAGTTGACCCCAGACTTGCTAGGGGTGGGTTTTTTTGTTTTTTTTTTTGCATTTGTCTCCTCAATTACTTGGAGACTCATGTTGGGCGGTGATGTCTCTGAGGGCCAAATGAAAGGAAGCACAGAGCCATTAAACCTGCACCAGCACCACAATGGCTATTCATGAACTGAGGAAACGTGGGCCCTCTTGCAGGCCTGGCCAGGGCAGGATGGCGGTGAGGGGAAGAAGGGGGTGTGTCTCCAAACAAAACTGATGGGTGTTTAGTAGAACCAGCCAGTAACATTTTTAATGCATGTTCAATACTTCATTCCTTTGAAAGCATTGTCACGTGATAATGCTTGCTCATCTGGTTCTTACCACAACCCTGTGACATAGGCAGGGTAGCAAAAATGAGACAAAAACAAGAAGCTAGTGTTAATTTCTAAATTAGTCAACATTACTGAATACATACTGTGTATAGACAATGCACTAAGCACTTTTCTTAATTAGATTGCAATCTTCACAGCTGTTTTATGTGGCAGATAGAGTACCTTAATTATCCTTATTTTAAAGAGGAAGCAAGTATGACTTGAGCAACTACTAGTTGATACCACTTGGATTTAAACCAGGTTTCTCTGACACAAAAGCCCTGGCTCTTTACCACTTTTTCAAACCATCTCCCCCAAGGTCACATGGCTGAGAGATGATCCAGATCAGTCCTTTCTTGAGAGCCCATGACTCAAATGATAAATGAACTCTGCTCAGAGTTTGAAGAGACACACAATTCCGTGGCCTGTCTTCTCTTCCTTTGGAGGCCATTTCTGCACATGTAATTTCCGCCTGCACCCCATGCTCAGGGCCCCAGAAGATCGACTTCCTGCTACCTCCACTCCTGCCTGTCTCTCCTTGCCCATAGGAAATGGCTAATACACGAAGGGTGAACCTCTGACACCCACCTCTGGCCTGATCTACAACTGGGCTTGTGTACAAGGACAGAGTATATCTCTGTGGATGTGGCACACAGGGGTGCCTGGATGAAGGTATGTGCAGGGGCTGAAATCCAGCCAATGTTCCAATATGGAGCCTCATGCATGCCCGATAGAACCATGTGCCTGGAAATGCCTTTTTTTTTTTAATGAACACAAAGAACCTGGAGTCCAGCAGCAGTTCAGTATCTTCTCAGGTTCTACTTATCCATCCTGGGCCCCCTTCCTTCAAGACTGTACACTTTGCTAAGTTACAGCAGAAGACTGAAATTAGATGCATTAATTCTGCTACTTGATTATTTAACTTTTATGGCACCATCCCCTCCCACCCACTGACTTCCCAGGTGGCTCAGATGGTTAAGAATCTGCCTGCAATTCAGGAGACCCAGGTTCAATCCCTGGGTCGGTTTCAATCCCTGGGTTGGGTTTGATCCCTGGGTCAGGAAGATCCCCTGGAGAAGGGAATGGCTACCCACTCCAGTATTGTTGCCTGGAGAATCCTATAGAGGAGCCTGGTGGGCTACAGTCCATAGGATCGCAAAGGGTCGGACACAACTGATCGACTAACACTTTACTTTCACTTTCCTTTCACCCCGTCATAACACATGCACAAAAGTGCCGTCAATGGTGGGAAAATAAGGCATTTAGTGAGTCCACTAGAGAGATATTGTGGATGAAGGATGAGATTTATCTAGATCAGTTGTTCTGGAATTTAAAAGTACCTCCATGTAGTCACATGGAGGGTTTGTTAAAACAAAGATCGCTGGGCCCTACACTCAGAGATTCTGATTCAGTTGGTCTATGGTAGGGCCATAGTCACTGCATGCCTATCGAGTTCTGGATCTGGGCTCCATACTTTGAGTACCACTGAGCTAGATATTTCTTGACTCATACCATAGGCAAGCTTCTTATTCCACCAACTTTTTCCTTGTAAAGACACACACAAAAACACATATGCACAATCACATAATACTGTAATGGTAACAATAATAGCAATAGCTAATATTAATTGAACACTATTTTCCAGGAAATACTGTAGGCACGTAATACAGGTTGATTCCCTTAATTCATGTCCAGGATGAGAGAAAGGGAGTCTTGAAGCCAAGTACTGGCTCAGGTTCATAGTCCTCCAAACTGACATAAGAGGATGTGAGGAAAGAGAAGGAAAAGGACAAAGGTAGGGAAAAATCTGCTCTGAAAAGAGCCAATTTAGGACAGCTTGAAGGCAATGGCATCCCACTCCAGTATTCTTGCCTGGAAAATCCCATGGATGGAGGAGCCTGGTAGGCTGCAGTCCATGGGGTCGCTAGGAGTTGGACACGACTAAGCGACTTCTCTTTCACTTTCCACTTTCATGCACTGGAGAAGGAAATGGCAACCCACTCCAGTGTTCTTGCCTGGAGAATCCCAGGGACGGAGGAGCCTGGTGGGCTGCCATCTATGGGGTCGCACAGAGTCGGACATGACTGACGTGACTTAGCAGTAGCAGTTGCAGGAGCATCAGTGAGTGATGTAGGGCTTCAAATCATTTCTTTCTTGGCCTTTATCTTCATAAATAGGAGCTCTATGCAAGAGAATAAGGTGACTAGATGGGCAGGAGTGTATGTGTGTGTGTCTTCTCTCCTCTTTGCTCTGCTACTATTTAACCATGTGACCTTGGGTGAGTCCTTGCCTCTTTAAGCTGCTGCTGCTGCTGCTAAGTCACTTCAGTCATGTCCAACTCTGTGGGACCCCATAGATGGCAGCCCACCAGGCTCCCCCGTCCCTGGGATTCTCCAGGCAAGAACACTGGAATGGGTTGCCATTTCCTTCTCCAATGCATGAGAGTGAAAAGTGAAAGTGAAGTCACTCAGTCATGTCCGACTCTCTGCAATCCCATAGACCATAGCCCAGCAGGCCCTTCTGTCCATAGAATTCTCCAGGAAAGAATATCAAATGGCTTGCCATTGCCTTCTCCAAGGGATCTTCCCAACCTGGGGATTGAACCCGGGTCTCCCGCATTACAGGCAGATGCTTTACCATCTGAACCACCAGGGAAGCCCAATAAATACTATGGTAGATTGTTTAATGACCACAGATTCATCTCACCCAATACGTATGCCCCTTTTCAAGGAGACTTTGCAGCTCTTTCCCATTAAGAAGTGATTTCTACCTATCTGCCTCGTCAGTCTGGCCTGGCTCAGGATTCCATTGACTGATTGAATGTGGCAGAAGTAATGTGTGGTCACAGAGCTTAGGCCTCAGTAGGCTTGTAGCTTCCACCTTTCCTCTCTTGCAAAGCTTTCCAAAACCATCCGGTAAAGAAGCTGGTATCATCTAATGGAGGTTGAGTGGCCAGGTAGAGAAGCAAGCACGCTGCTGCTGCTGCTGCTAAGTCACTTCAGTCGTGTCCGACTCTGTGCGACCCCATAGACGACAGCCTACCAGGCTCCCCCGTCCCTGGGATTCTCCAGGCAAGAACACTGGAATGGGTTGCCATTTCCTTCTCCAATGCGTGAAAGTAAAAAGTGAAAGTGAAGTCGCTCAGTTGTGTCCGACTCTTAGCGACCCCATGGACTGCAGCCCACCTGGCTCCTCCATCCATGGGATTTTCCAGACAAGAGTACTGGAGTGGGGTGCCATTGCCTTCTCTGAAGCATGCAGCTAGTTCAAAATGCTAGCCATGGAAGAGGCTACTGTGAAGCTTCCAAGTCATCTGAGTCCCCATGCTGAAGGCAACTGCAAGAGTGAGCCTGGGTGAAACCAGCAAAGGACGCCTCCACCCCACCCTCCAACTAACAAAACCATGATAAATAGTAAGCTCTCATTGTTTTAATCTACTAAATTTTGGGGTTGTTTGTTACACAGTGATGGAAAATAAATACAAGTACCCACCTCCCAGAATATATGGAAGTGCTTAGCATAGTTGCTGGCACACAAATTTTAGCTATTACTTGTTATCCCCTGGACTCTCTTCATTGCAGATAGTATAGCATCTCTTCATATTTCCTTCCTCATTACTCAAAGGAACTCTTGATGGAAGAAAAAACACAAAAACATCCCACTTTCTCATTTTAAGTTTTCTGTGACACCCTACCCTCCATTCCCAGTCCTGTGTTCTAATCCCAACTCGTCCTTTGCTTGTAGATCTAGAACATATGGTCACTTCATAAATGGGAGTTATAGTGATGTCATTGCCTTTCCAAGCAAAAAATCTCATATTTCAGTTCTTGTTCTTTCTTTGCTAGATCTCCTTCAGGTCAAGTGTGCTAACTGCTACCTGGTGGCTACATATGTATGGAAACAAAAGGAATGACAGATAATCTAAGCATGTCACTAATTAAAATAACAAGTAGGAACTAGTGTCTGTTTCTGGATGAAGACTGCTTTAAAAATGTGAGATGTTCATCAATATACATCCAACTTCCACACATGTGAAAATTATTACAGAGCTCTTATACTGTCTCCAGTACTCTTGCCTGGAAAATCCCATGGACGGAGGAGCCTGGTGGGCTGCAGTCCATGGGGTCGCTAAGAGTCGGACACAAGCTACTTCACTTTCACTTTCTTATACTGTCTAAGTCATTTATTCATTAGGGGGCAGCAGAGGATGAGATGGTTAGTTAACATTACCAACTCAGGATGGACATGAGTTTGAGCAAGCTCCAGCAGATAGTGAAGGGCAGGAAAGTCTGGTGTGCTACAGTCCATGGGGTCACAAAGAGTCACTTAGCGACTGAATAACAACAGAGTACTGATCCTGTGCTCAATGATTTTGACTACATCATGCTCTCTATGTGCCTCTGTAACACCATCTTTGGTTTCATACTCCCCCCAAAGTCTGGCAGATAGTAGATGCTCAATGAATTAGTATGGAATCCATGATTGGACTGAAGCAATAATAATCCCCAAGTTTCTTTAAAATACTAATCTTGGGTGAAAGTTGAAATTATGTCCAACTTTCCATCCTGTCCCATCTCAGCTCTTCCATGTCCATCCCTCCCTCCCTCCTCCCCACCTGTTATTGGGTTAATTCCTGTACTCTGTGAAGCTCAAATCAGATATTCTGTCCACCAGAAGATATTACTTAAAACCTCCACAAGGTCAAGAACCTCTCTTTTGTATTCCACCCAAACCCAAGTAATCTCCATCCCCCTCAGCACCTCAGCAGATGGTGAGTTTCTTCAGGGCAACAACCTGTCATTCACCTTTGATTCCCAGTAAATACAGCAACCACAGCTATTACTTCTTAAGCGCTTACTAAGGATCAGGTACTGTGTTAAGCATTTTATAGGCCTTGTCTCTCCCAGTCCTCACAACAGCCCTAAGAGGTAGAGGTTCATTTTAATAGATGAGGAAACTGAAGCTGGTCACTAGCTAGCAAGAGGAATTCAGGCCTTTGACTTCAAAGCCTGAGTTCTTAACCACTGTGCTTTGATACTAGTTAAGTTCTCAAGAAATATTATTATTTGTTGAATACATGAACATTTTCCAAAGTCACTGGACTGTCATTTTTTTTTTTTTTTTGGTGGATGAGGGTGGGGAGTTGAAGAGTGATTAAGAGATAAAACAGGAGAAATTACAAAGGAAAAAAATATGTATGTGTATATAATTAGTCCCTGAATAAAATTGTCTCTCTCTCTCTCTGTGTGTATGTATATATATATATATATATATATATATATATATATCATAATAGAAACATATTGAACAAGATTCACACAAACTTCCAACACTTGATGCTTCATCTGGGAGCTCATATAAACCTTAGCATGAATCTCCTCTTAGAAAAAATTAAAACTCAAAAGACAAAAAAACCCAACAGAGTATTTATCACAATCCAAGGCTGCAAACCCAGCTCTGGGCTGGACCACATGAGGTCTGTAACACAGGACTGGGCTGCTCCTCGAACTCTAGAGCTGGCTGTCCTTGATCCATCCCGGTAGAGCCCAGCCACATCTAGGAGCTTCCTATATGTTTGTTCACAATGGTAAAACTTGGGCAAAAATGAGGCAATATTCTTTTTTGCTAAAATACAGCATTATAGTGTTCAGGCAGATATGTTTCTATTGATTATAGTTTTTATTTGGCATGCTTTTTATTTGATGCAGTTTTGTGGTTTTTTTTTGGTACTGATCTTTCTGTCTCTCTCTCTGTCTCTCTCTCTATATATACATATATGCTTGCTGTTGTTGTTGTCTAGCCACTAAGTTGTGTCTAACTCGTTTGTAACCCCATGAATTTAGCTCTCTAAGCTCCTCTGTCCATGAAATTCTCCAGGCAGGAATACCGGATTAGGTTGCCCTTCCCTTCATCAGGGGTTCTTCCTGACCCAGGGATCTAACCTGCGTCTCCTGTACTGCAGGCAGATTCTTTACCATTTGAGCCACCTGGGAAGCCTATAAGTTCTGAGTAAGTTCAGTCGCACAGTCACGTCTGACTCTTTGTGACCCCATGGGCTGCAGCACGCCAGGCTTCCCTGTCCATCACCAACTCCCGGAGCTTACTCAAACTCATGTCCATAGCGTCGGCGATGCCATTCAACCATATCATCCTCTGTTGTCCCCTTCTCGTCCTGCCTTCAATCTTTCCCAGAATCAGGGTCTTTTCCAATGAGCCAGTTCTTCACATCAGGAGGCCAAAGTATTGGAGTTTCAGTTTCAGCATCAGTCCTTCCAATGAATATTCAGGACTGATTTTCTTTAGGATTGACTGGTTTGATCTCCTTGCAGTCCAAGGGACTCTCAAGAGTCTTCTCCAACACCATAGTTCAAAAGCATCAGTTCTTTGACACTCGGCTTTCTTTATAGTCCAACTCTCACATCCATACATGGCTACTGGAAAAAGCCTATATATATACTGATAAAAATTAGTACATATATACTGATATCAATACACACACACACACACACACACACACACACACACGCAGAGCCTCTTGATGAGGGTGAAAGGGGAGAGTGAAAAGCTGGCTTAAAACTCAACATTAAAAAAACTAAGATCATGGCATCTGGTCCCATCATTTCATGACATATAGAAAGGGAAAAAAGTGGAAGCAGTGACAGATTTTATTTTCTTGGGCTCCAAAATCACTGTGGACAGTGACTGCAGCCATGAAATTGAAAGACACTGTACCTTGGAATGAAAGCTATGACAAAACTAGACGGTGTATTAAAAAGCAAAGACATCACTTTACTGACAAAGATTCGTATGGTCAAAGCTATGGTTTTTCCAGTAGTCATGTATGGATGTGAGAGTTAGACCATAAAGAAAGGTAACCACTGAAGAATCGATGTTTTCGAACTGTCGTGCTGAAGAAGATTCTAGAGGGTCCCTTGAACTGCAAAGAGATCAAACCAGTCAATCCTAAAGGAGATCAACCCTGATTCTTCATTGGAATGACTGATGCTGAAGCTGAAGCTCCAATACTTTGGCCACCTGATGTGAAGAGCTGACTCATTGGATGCTAGGAAAGATTGAAGGCAAAAGAAGAAGTGGGTGTCAGATGAAGAGATGGTTAGATAGCATCACGGACTCAGTGGACATGAGTTTGAATAAACTCTGGGAGATGGAGAAGGACAGGGAAGCCTGGAGTGCCACAGTCCATGGGGTCTCAGAAGAGTCAGACATGACTTAGGGACTGAACAACAGCAACCTATACACAAAATACACACATCAGTACAAAAAAAAGTAAATATAAATATTTAAGCTCAGCTATAAGAATCCTCTTATAAACTGGTGTTAGAATGCAGTTTTAGTCAAGGTACATTCAGCCAGAATGAGAAGGTGCTCCACCAAGAAGTGTTCAATTTCACAAGCAAGTGGTGAAACTCTCCCTGACATCAGTGGTTGAAAGGGCTCAGGGCTTGGAGATTTAGGGAGACCACAGGGCCAGTTCATGATGACATCATTAAGTAACAGCTCTCCTGCTCCTTTTTCCTGTCTTTCCTTCCCACTTTCCAAGCCCAGATATATCTGAAACCATGAAGATCAAGCGTGGAGAGGTGGGTATATAGCTGGTGAGATGTGAGAGAATTTGAACACATTCCATTTTCCCCTATTTCAAGACCAAGCTTGGTGGGGTGATGGAAGGGAGAAGCTAACATTTCAATTGAATTTAGAGTTTGGGTTATTTCTTGAAATGGTATTTTTGCTAATAGGCTGATAGTGAATATTGAGCTTTAAATTGATTAAAGAGTGTCCAGGAAAGTCGTGAGGCCTTCTGAACTCTTCAGAGACAAGGCAAGAAATAGGTTGGAGGGCAGATTTATAGCACTGGCTCTATTTGTTTTGCAATCAATAATGAGGTATGGGTTCACTAGCCAGGAGTCATGTGCAATTTTAATTTCTGCACAATGCAAAAGAAAACAGAGCACTAAAATGGTTAAGTCACATGCATAGAGTTGAGCTTTTACTTCCTTTAAATTACTTGGGTTGCTTTTGTGTGTGTGGATGTACTCAGTCATGTCTGACTCTTTGCAATGCCACAGACTATTGGCAGCCAGCCTCCTCTGTCTATGGAATTTTCCAGCCAAGAATACTGGAATGGGTTGCCATTTCCTCCTGCAGAGAATCCTCCCAACCCAGGGATTGAACCAGCGGTCTCTACATCTCTTGCATTGGCAGGTGGATTCTTTACTGTTGCACTCCCTGGGAAGCCCTCAGGTTGCTTATTATGAAACAGCTAAATACTGCCAAATGAAACCTTAGCTTTTAAAATGTGCTTTAATTACAGCTATTGTCTAAAATGATGGCCTAAAACCCTGAATGGAAAGCAAAACCAAAGGGGTGAACACCTGAAACAGAAACGCTATGTGAACAGATTCTACAGCCGTGTCCTGGCTGCTTCTCAGCCTTTTCCCTGTCTTGTGGATGCTGATGTAGAATTTTGTATGACTCAGCTTATCCTTGTCCATCTTCACAAATCTGTTATAATGATTCCTAAACCTTGCATTGCTTTGTGACTCTCTCCCCTCCCTTATAAGCATAAATGATTGTGACCTATATGCAGGGGGACCTGCAAGTTACTGACTGTAATTTTTACTTCCTGATTTTAATTCTTGTAAGACTATGAACCCTGACTTCAGTTCAGAAATGTGGCCAGTCTACAGGAGTTATAATTATCTTCAGCTTATAAAGGTGTAGCCATTTAAATTCTACCTCCAAGATTTTCTCATTATGCAAAATGCCTTCATGTACAATTAACAACAAAGACACAGAGTGCCTCATCACCCACTTAAGTAGCATTATTTCCAGCAAAGCCAGTCTTTTCAAGCAATGGGCTTTCTAAGGCCTTCCCAAGACACACTCCATGCACTCCTTTCTCCTCACTTACCTCTTCCGTGGTGCTGGAGAAGGGTGGAGTAGTCCAGGGAACCCAAGATGTCATTCCAGCCATCCATAGACTGAGGTGCTGACTCGGGCTGCTGTTCTGGCTGTAGTTTTCCGGAGTACTTCTGGTGAAGGCCTCGGTGGTATTTCTAATAAGGTGTCCCAGGCTATATGGAAGTGCATTAAAAGTAGTGGGGGTCTGGGGAGGAGCTGTGTTTCTAATGCTCCTTACTGAGACTTCAGTTCCCGGGCCAGCTGAGGTAAAGAAAGGACAGGTGCTAAAATTACCCTCATGTTCTATACAGTCTTCATATAAAAACAGTTTTTCTTAGAAAAAGACCACTTTAACAATAGGCATGTAGATAAATTTCAGTTACAGGAAAAATAGAAGATAGTTTGAGTGTGACCATACTCATTTGCCCTGTCTGTGTCACCTATCTTTGATCCATCTATCCAATTTACAAGGTGCAGGGAGAATTATGGAAACTGTGCTATCAGGGATAAGCACAAAAAGAGGCTCAAGATGGAAAAGGTCTTTTTATAATTTAGCAAGATGTAAATATCAGCTGTTCTCTTAAATGTTAATAAAATAACCATGACCATTAAGCATCTTTTCCTTGAGATGTGGAGGATTGTTCAGGGTACCCTGTATATGCGGTTGCCAGATATAGCAAACAAAAATATGTCATGCCCAGTTAAATTACTATTTCACATAAATGACCAAAGACTCAGTGTATTTAATATATCCCCAATATACAACATTACAAAGATTATATTATATTGTATGTTAGGAATATGCTTTTACTAAAAATTGTCATTTATCTGAAATTCAAATGTAACTGGGTATGGTATATTTTATCCAGCAACCCTACCTGTACATCTACTAAAGCTTTGATAAATGTTTGGACATTCTCCCTGATTTCTGTCTGCTTTTATCTTCCTGAATTCGGTGCCACTAACTATCACTGCCATTGTGCTTGGCATATCTAGAGATGTACTCATTCCTGGGATGTCTTCTATAGGACAGATCCAACTGTACTATTAGTAATATGCCTTTACAACAGACTACAAGAAGCAGTCTTAATTCTGCATTCTTAATTGATTTAGGTGCTAGAATGTCCTTTTACACAGATACTAATCTATTGTTGGGATGCAAAAAATTCTATACGTGGAGATTAGTATTTTGGCTATTTCGAGCTTTGGCCAATGTCAATCCCCTGAGTTGATTACTACCTAAGACAATTTTAGCTCTCATATCTTCAGAAAAAAAAAGATTTAATGGTGAGGTGAGGGCAGAGACAAGCTTCCATATACCTAGCATGTAATTATGTGTCTTCACATGTCAACCTATGTTTACTCTTCTTCACTAAGCTGTTGGTAAGTTCTCTTCTTGAGAACTATTTTTTTTAGTCAGTTTATAGAATTAATTCAATGGATGAAACAAGACTTTCCCCAAGTTAGGTAAATGATCAAAGCACTCTTGAAATTTCTTTTGCAAATAACATAGCTTATCACCATTGCAAGTAGCTTTGGGATATCTTATGGAAAAAATTCTACTCTTCTGTAACTGTCTGTAATTAACCTTCTAAATGTATTTTTAAAACACTCTAAACCAAACAAGTTCATTTTCCAGTTTAGGACACCACCTTTTTCCAAAGAAAGAACCTACAGAATATTCAAGTCTGGTACCCCTTCATTTTGTGTCTATGTTTTAACTTGTGCTATTTAAAAAACAGGAAGGAAACTTTAGTCTTAACATTTAATTTCCAAATTTTGTGAATTTCAAAACAAACTTTGTTAGGCATCACAATCTCCTTTGGAGCTTGTTGGAATATTGAAGCCTTACTGCCCCACTCCCTACCCCCAAATTATGATCTAGTATATCTGGTGTGGGATCTAGCACCTGCATTTCTACTACATTTCTCAGGTGTAATATACATCTAAATATATAATTTTATCCACATGTACAATATGAGCCAAAGCTGAATTCTAATCATGTCTTATGTGGGAATTGAAGAATTATGAAGTAGATGAAAAGAAAGAAAAATCCATCATAGAAATATATAAGGTGATTAAAATAATTTCACCTTTCCATTGCCTGAACTCTTTGTTGAAATGGGTGTTATGAAATTATACGAAAATTAGTAGATCTCTGTGTGTTTTGGGTTCTACAATTCTTCTGATGTTCTTTTAAAGGTATATATATTTTACAGTTTATGAAAGAACAAGATGTGTTTTGACAAATGCAAGGAAAAGTTCCTACACAATGGAACAATATGTTGAAGCTATTTTTAAAAAGCTTTATTGTACCATTGCTATTACATTGTTTCCACATTATACACAATTCCTCTTAGAACACAATTCAAAATAAGGCGGACCATCCTAGGTCCAATCTAAGAAGTTTAGTACTTAATGTAGAAAAAACAAAGCTTAGCACTTAGAGCTCACCTATAAAATGATTTGCAATGACTGTGTCATATCAAGACCATATTTCAAATACATTTCTTTAAAAAGCAATATGCATTTTAGTTTATTAATTCATCTATGATTGCCTTAGAGATAATCAATAATAGAAATGGAATTTTTGTATAATGATAGTGGAGACAATACACAATTTGTTAGTTTCCCTCTTTTAAATGATTAAAAAACTGTTCAAGCATATTGAAAGCAAAAACTTGAATAAAACTCATTTTGGAGATATAAAATTTAAACTATATTGATACTTTCTATTCTGTAGGAAGATGCCAAATGTAATATGCCCTTTAAAAGTGGGAAAGCAATCTGGAAAAGAGATAAATGAAACAGAAGATACCTTAGAAAAATGATGATTTGTATATATATATTTATACATAAATATTTAAATTAATATAAAAGATCTATTAAATCAGATTTGACTAGAATAAAGTGAAAGATCTGGGCATTATAATATTCTGAATAATTATTAGAAATGTTAAAATGAATAATTAAAATTTCAGAGAATGTAGTCAATGAAATAAAGAATACATTTAAAAATACACATGCCTAAAATTTGAAAAAGTGAGTTAGAAAGTGAAAAATTTTTGAAAAGAGTACCAAAGATGGAGAATTTACAAACAATAGGAGGCATAACAACCAAGAAGGCATAATCAGGGGTTAATTTTTTTTAAGAAACTTAAAAAAGATGCAAGATTAGGAAAAAGTAAAATTAATAAATGGAAATTGATACCAAGACATAGGATAGTAAAACATCAAAGCATAGCATAGTAAAAAAATTTAGATTAAAAAATGAAAGTTTAGCCAATCAAAGAAATGCTTTTCAATAGCCAATTACTACTCAACTACTGTACTATGGTTTGTTATATGACGATGAGCCTGGTTTATCCTAATGTCCCACGTTTTCTTTTGGAAAAATGCACACACAAACATTGGAAAAGGATGAAATTGTGGTGTAGAAGGATGGAGGGAGAAGAATGGTTTATTAGTTCATGGCTACGAGGCTTTGGGGGAGACATGCTCAGCCAGAGCCTCAACAAGGTTAGGGCAAAAGCAGGTGGAAAGTGGGTGAATAACTTGGTGTGCCCAGGGCTGGCTCATCTGTTAGGCACAACACAAACATTGCCTAGGGCTCATGATTTTTAGGGTTCATGAAATGATTTAATTTCTTTGAAAATAATTTTTAACAAAGAACGTTCAGATCAGATCAGATCAGTCGCTCAGTTGTGTCTGACTCTTTGCGACCCCATGAATCGCAGCACACCAGGCCTCCCTGTCCATCACCAACTCCCTGAGTTCACTCAGACTCACGTCCATCAAGTCAGTGCTTTGACTCCATCCCTTCGTTCTTTCTGGAGTTATTTCTCCACTGATCTCCAGTAGCATATTGGGCACCTACTGACCTCGGGAGTTTCTCTTTCAGTATCCTATCATTTTGCCTTTTCATACTGTTCATGGGGTTCTCAAGGCAAGAGAAGTGGTTTGCCATTCCCTTCTCCAGTGGACCACATTCTGTCAGATCTCTCCACCATGACCCGCCCGTCTTGGGTTGCCCCACGGGCATGGCTTAGTTTCATTTAGTTAGACAAGGCTGTGGTCCTAGTGTGATTAGATTGACTAGTTTTCTGTGAGTATGGTTTCAGTGTGTTTGCCCTCTAATGCCCTCTTGCAACACCTACCGTCTTACTTGGGTTTCTCTTACCTTGGGCGTGGGTTATCTCTTCACGTTCAGGGTCAAATAAAATGTTAAATTTTTTTCACACATTGTGAATAAATGAGAATGCTAGGACCAAGATAATCTATTAATTTATTTTATTTTTTTTCCAAGTGGAGGAAGGAACCCACAAAGATATGTGCACAGGGCCCATGAAAGTCATATGCAGCCTTGGGTGTGCCCTGATAAGTTTAATGATGTGTCACAGGCTGAAAATCGTTGAGCAACTCCGGATGCTATGTTAGATGTTTTTCAGTGATCATAGAAAGCATATATTAATACTCAATGACCAGACAATTTTCAATGATCATGTAAATAAATGGTTAATTGCAAAGTCCATGTTGTTATAATGATGCAAGGAGGAAACTCTAAAATGTCTGTGACAGCCAATTTGGTCAGAGTCTGTGTATACAAAGACACTTTCTGTTTTGGTTTGTTCATTTCCCATCAAGCTGTCTGTATTTACAAGCACTACTACCAATCACCAGAGGAAATAGCTGCTAAAACTCAGTGCCCCAAGAGCATATATGATTGCTTACCTATTACAATGCTTATGGATTTTATTCCCTCACCCATATGACTACAATTAAACAATTACTTTAACTAGCAGGTATATCAAGCCAGCCAACAGTATGATTTACTTCAGCAGTGAGATCTCGTAGTAATTTTACTAACTCAGCCATATCAGGGACACTTGAAAATATGTCTGGAAAAATTTGCTTATCCTCAGACAAAAAAATGAAATCTGAATGAATGAATCTGTAGCAGATCCGCAATAAATGTTGATTGGTTGGCTGACATATACAATGTTACTCTTCATACAATATGAAACATCTTAGTGAAAGTAACAATTTTAGACAGTTATCCTGGGTGTTTATACTTGTAAGGAGACTTGGAGTTCCTTGGAATAGGTATCCAAACCATAGACAGAATTTTGTACTCTTCATTTGGAAGTCCTAGAACTATTTGAGTATGGTCTACAGTCAATAGATTGGTGCTGGTGTTGTGGAACCCCTTTTCAAGTTTAGAATGTTTTTATTTTCCTGTCTTAAGGATTATTTGCTTAGATATGCTTGCAAATATGTAATATCCTTTGAGAAGATTTCTCTGTTTCTCATGTAAAAGAGGGGGCCCAATGAATGGGTTATTTTCCATATTGTGTAGGTCCATAAAATGTCAATAATTCGGTCCCCATAACCTGTGTTGTCTGTTTGTGGGGATAAGACTTTTCCTGTTGGAATAGATAGTACTGTAACTGTTAATGGCTTGGTGGGTTTAAAAATTCTGCTTGATTTGGGAAGAAGAGAAAACCAATAATCAGGACTTCAATAGTGGTATAAAAATAGTCCTTAGCTTTCCTTAATTGTTCCCTATTATTCTGATGTGCATACTCAGTCACTCAGTTGTGTCCAACTCTTTGCGACCCCATCCCTGGGACTTTCCAGGCAAGAGTACTGGAGTGGGTTACCATTTCCTCCTCCAGGAGATCTTCCCAACCCAGGGATCAAATGCTTGTCTCCTGGATTCTCTACCACAGAAGAGCCACCTGGGAATCACTGTAATTCTGATATTTAACACCTTTTAGAAGTTGAAACACATTTAGCCAGCACTTGTTGACCATGGGAACCAAGATTACCTTTAAAGGAGATAAAGATTTCTAAGTTATGATTCCTGCTCTGAAGAGGTTTATAGCATAATAGTTGAGTCTTTCTAACTTTTTTTCTTTTGCATCTCCTGTATATACAAACAACTTAGTCATGGAGAAAAAAAATGTTTAACTGAATTTTAAGTGAACTTTCCTAGAAATGTACAAGTACCCCTCCCCCAAAGTGTAGGCTGATATAATTTTCCCTTTAGCTTAAAAGATTTTTCCTAGCAGGAAGCCCTTAGGAGTGCCATGTTTCAAGAGTTTGTAAATTAGAAATTTGGACCTCAGAATGCATTTTTACTCTTAAAGCAATAATAATCTTAAAAAAATCAAATGTGTCATTATATAAAATTGCTATATGCTTGGGAATAGAATAAAATTTGGTTTTTCCTTATTGCCTTATTGATGACTGCCTTGTGTGAATTTATGGAGACTGAGAAACAATACACAAAATATTTCTAAAAGCTATACTCAATACAGTGACTCCAAAGATGTGGCTATCTGGAGGAAATATTTGAATCTGTCAATCACTTGTTTTATTGACACATTGCTAAAGGTAAGATGGTTTCCAGGTAGCTGGATATCTGGCAACTGACTGACAAAAGAATATATAGGGAAAAGGAAATTTTGTCATTTCAGCCAGATATATTGGCATTTTGGAAGCAATGCTTTTTATTACTCCCTACTCAGAATAATAGCTATAAGGCTCTAATTTTAAAAATTGATCTTAAAAGTTTTTTTAAAAATAAGAGTCTGTCTACCATATACATTATGTTTTTTGTTGGGGGAGGGGATCCAAAATGAATTTGTGTAGTATATTCTTTAAGGGTAAACTTAAAATTCAGAGGGAATGGTAAAAAATCTAAACCCATCTTTTATTTAACTTGGTAATCTACTATGATCCTGGTGATCCTGGTTCTACATAACCTATATATTCTTTTTAATTGAATTCCCACGAATTATGTCCCATTAAACGCTATTCTGGGCTTCCCCTGTGGCTCAGCTGGTAAAGAAGCTGCCTGCAATGTGGGAGACCTGGCTTCAATCCCTGGGTTGGGAAGATCCCCTGGAGAAGGGAAAGGCTACCCACTCCAGTATTCTGGCCTGGAGAATTCCATGGACTCTATAGTCCATGGGGTCGCAAAGAGTGACAGGACTGTGCAACTTTCAATCACAAACTCTATTCTATTTGTTTCATTAAATGGTTGTTTTAAGGGGTTTTACAGAAATATAAATTATATGAAAATTTGAAAAGATAGGTTAATTTTACATTCCTCTCCTAATAAAAATCATTGCAGTAGCACTGATTATTTGAGGAAATCTGACCCTAGTACAGGTTCTTCTATTAAAAACCTTCTTATTAACTTTTGAATCAAATTTCGACCCACTTTGGGAACCTATTTGATTCATCCTATTATAGAGGGGCTTGAGTAAAAGAGAGGAAGAAGAAAAAAGACATCTTAGTGAAAATGAAGCACAGTTAAATTATGACAAAATTCAGTGGACATTCAAAGAAATGTTTAAAAAATTTAAGAAGTATCGAGTTAAAAAAAACTATCATTTAATGTGACACACTGGCAAGAATATATATTGGAGGAAGGGATATTTTTTTTCTACTCACACTCATTATAACTATTTCCTTATTTGCCTTCCCATTATCCTAAGGAGCAAGACATATTTACTGATTCTCAGGTTTGGCTGCATATTGGAAGTATTTAAAAATATAATTCCTGAGTTAGTTGACCTAGAGGATGAAGCCAGAATATTAATACTATTTCACGTTTATTGTATTCTGATGTAAAGCCTGGGTGTAAATCACTGGTGTAGGGTACTTCAGTTACTAGCGCAAGTTATGGCACCTAGTAGTAGTAGAGAACTATTACTTAAATATTTGAATGGTATTACGAATGTTTCTTCTATGAAACAAATATGAAATATATAGCCCAGGTTTTGACCTTCACAAGTATGCTTTTACTGATGAGCCTAATAAAAACAATATATCCTCTACATGAACAACATGCATTGTGTCCGACTCTTTGTGACCCCATGGACGGTAGCCTACCAGGCTCCACGATCCATGGGATTTTCCAGGCAAGAATATTGGAGTGGGCTGCCATTTCCTTCTCCAGGGGATCTTCCCAACCCAGGGATCAAACCCGGGTCTCCTGCGTTGCAGACAGACGCTTTACCATCTGAGCCACTAGGGAAGCCCACTTAAAAGTATAGTATTTATTAACTCTTAAGAAAAGGCATTTGGAGTTCATTCATTACAAACATCTACATGAAATTTAACATTTCACAATGAACTCTCTAGAAAATCAGTGAGTGTTCATGCTATGGGTCAACCAATATCATTCTCTGCAGTTAGAGAAGGAAAAAGTCTGTTGGCAAAAGTATATGTTGCACCTATGTATATTCAAATATAAGATACTTTTTTGTATTGGAATTGTTCAAATTTTAACTCTGCTTTTTCTAGAGGTCCATTTTCTCCCCCCAACACACATTATCAGGCATTTTGGATATGGCATGTTCAGTGGTTACCTGCAAGTAGTCTATTATATCTACTTTACTTTTGAAATGTATATCATTAGACATGTTTTGTGTGAAGGTTGAAAGAAATAGTTTTTCCATGAATTATCTTTTATCTTGAATAATCCATATCTTTTGAATTCATATGTGCTTTTTAAAAGTTCTAATGAAAGAACATTTTTCTAAGGTTTGATTGGGAGTTGGGGAGGAATCTCCCTGCTTGGGTATAACCATACACCATACAACTGAAATATTTACAATGTTTCTGTGTTGTTTAGGATAGGCCTAGGTAGATGAACTACAGGAAAGGAACAGTTTGGATGGTGCTATGTGATGTATTCTCCCTGATAAAGTTGAATTTCATAATTAAATTTTATATTTTTTTATCTTATTCTCGTATCAGAAGTCTTTATAAGAACAGAGATTCTTCTTGTACTATAGAAGAGCCCATTTAATTGGCACCTACTTAAAGTAAATGCTGCTGCTAAGTCACTTCAGTCATGTCCAACTCTGTGCAACCCCATAGACAGCAGCCCACTAGGCTCCCCCATCTCTGGGATTCTCAAGGCAAGAACACTGGAGTGGGTTGCCATTTCCTTCTCCAACGCATGAAAGTGAAAAATGAAAGTGAAGTCACTCAGTTGTGTCCGACTCTTAGAGTGACGTAAAATTGTTCAAAGATCAGTGTGTGAAAAAACTCATATAAGTCTCAAAAATAAAGACCTAATAAAAAGAGTTAAATGTACAGTGGATGCTGATCCTGAAATGAGGCTATGAATTAAAATTATTTGGGGAAATTTTTAAAAAGCATCCAGTATCATGCCCAAATATAGATTTCTTGGAATCAAATCTTGGAAACAACAGTAAAGGAAGAAATGATGGCAATAATTCATTTTACTCCTCTCTACCAGGTGATTCTGAATGTAGCCAATTGGGCAAGAATCCTATGGATGAGCATGTGGAAACTACTATAAAATGGAACATATATTGGACAAGGAATCAAGAAACAGGTTCTCAACAAAGTCATACTGTATAGCACATGGAACTCTGCTCAGTGTTATATGGCAGTCTGGATAGAGGGGAGTTTGGGGGAGAATGGATACATGTGTATCTATGGCTGAGTCCCTTCAATGTTCAGCTGAAACTATCACAATGCTGTTTGCTAATCTGCTATACTCTAATACAAAAGAAAGGTAAAACAAACAAACAAACAAAAACCCTGGGTTCTAATCTATACCTCTGCTATTTAATTATTTGGGACAATTCACTTTACCTTGACAAATTTTAATCTTAAGGAAGGGCTTCATTTCTAGAAAATTCTCCAGTTATTTATAGCTAGTATGTAGCAATTCTTTTATCCTCCATGACTTCCTAAAGCAAACCTCTAATAAAGGAGTAAATAAGCAATAAGATGATTAAGTAAAATAGAAAATTAAGCTGTATCGACAAATAAATATTCCTAGTCTAGGACTGAACTGTATGTCGTACCAGAAATTTATGCATGTGTATACAAGTTTTTATATGTTCATCATCTAGGTTATATTCATCAATGATCAACAAATTAGAAGATTCTATAGCTGCACATTGGTTCTTAACATTTCAAAGATACTACCTCCAAAAAAATCTACCTCTAACATTAGTACAAGAGATTTACAAAAGCATAACTTATTATCTTCCCAGTCTTATAAAGCACCATTTTGATGTTCTAATAGCTCCTCATAATCCGAGAACAGAAGTGTCTACATCAGCAAAATTATTAATTTCCTTATCATTGCCTTTAGTCATTACCTGTGTATGGTATAGACATTTACATTCCCACGTCTACTAGTATTTAGCCAAAGTGCTTAATGTTTGACACAAAAGAGAAGCTCAAGAAATATTTGTTGAATTAATAAAAGAAGCAAGGAAAAAAAAGGAAGGAAGCATGAGAGATAGACAGAAAAAGGAAAGTTGGGCTTATTTTAACGAAGATAATGAAGTTTTCCAAGTTGGTGTGTACCACACAATCCATTTCCATTAGCTTATGAATCTTTCACTGGAATTTTGTTGGAGCATGTGGACTTCCCTTAAATGCAAAACAGCAAGATATTTAACAGAACTTTCAGAATCAATTCTGAAAGGAAGAACTCACCTTTTTTAGAGCAGAGGCTTTCATTGACTGGTTTTCCCTCCTCGTTGACATCTATTTTCATCCAGCTATGGAGGTACTTTCTGCCCTTCTTGACCACTACCCTGACGCCTTGTTTCTTGAGAAAGAGAGAGGCATTTTCCACCTCAAGGAACCCTTCCTTCTCATAGCAAGTCCATCGAGGAGCCTGGGAGCAGGGGGCAAAGATGGCGGCTCGGCCAGGGCCACCAGAGGAATTGGAGATGCCCAGGCATAGAGCAGATTTAACATGAAGGAGCTTTCCATCCTCAGTCCACATCCACTGCTGGTTCTGGTTTGTCCTATTGCACAAGTCCATGACCACTCTCCCATTTTTGAAAAGACATTGCTGTTTCTGGACATGGACAATCTGAAACCCCTCTGGAAGATGAGAAGCTCATCAAGTGCTATGCAACAAACCATAAAACCCACCAGAAAACAAAGCAACCCACCCACAAATCAGCCTGGTCAAAACACAAGGTTTACTTATCTTTTGCAATTGCTATCATTTAAAGTGAATAGTTCCAGATTCAACACATGTGATTTAAAAATCCCAAAACAAACAATGCAAAAATGTCACACTTAGCTTCTTTTCTTTTCCTTTCACATGGTTTAGGGAAGAAAATATGCCCCCATTGAAATAATGAAAGGAAGCTTGGAAAAGAAACTAAACCATCCAAAGAATACGGTGAGATATTTTAGCCCAAATATTTAAATGCTAAAGTTATATAAAATCCAATTCCCATTTTAACCATTTCATTCCTTCCACCTCACCTCCATTCTCCACTCTAAAGAAACACTCCATTTTCCAATTCTTAAGTTACCACTGCAATAAGTGTTTGTATACAAATGGATGAGTTTGAATACAGTTTTTGAAAATTAGGTACATTTATCCCAAAATAAAACAAAATTTTCCATTCTTCTAAGCACATTCTCCTAGCTAATAGTAAGTAATTAAAGTATTGATTATCACAAATTAAATTTTTATAATACTATAAAGAAGTATTTTTCTATTTTGTGACAGTATCTGCAGTCTTCCTTCAAATGCTAATAAGAGAAAACTGAATACCCAGTTGTTAAACATCAGATTAAAAAGTGAAATATTCAGGCTCAAAAACCATCTTCAAGGTGCTTTTACTTAATTTTCTCAGCCATTCTATTAAAATATTCAGACGTTCCAAATAACAACTTCCAAATAAAACCCACCACAGTTCCTCAACTCCCTTTAATTATATTTCTTATGTTTTCTTTATTTAACACAAAGGAAACCAAACTATAACTTGACAGAGAAAAAGCAGAAAGATGCCACAGACAGTTGCGTAATAATACGTTTTCCCCACCTTGGGGTTGCTTTAGTCTCTACTATTCAGATGCCATTTCAGGAGCTGCCTGAGGCATTTGGAGGACACCAGAAGAGGCCATTTATTTTCTTTTGGGGAGAAATCTCAACAGTGTGGGCATCACAGGCTCCTTTTATTCCCCCTCCTCATCGTCTCTGGCTAAACTGCCATGGAGACCTGGCTCCATTTCCGCTTTGTTTCACACACTTTTCTAAGGACAGAGACTCCTTTGCTGGCTATTTGAAGAAATGCCTCAGGAAACTTGAGGCAGACCCACTCACCTGAGTTCACGAAGATGAAGCAGGTAAGAATCGCCATGTAAAATTCAGCCTCCATTTTCCACTTAACGACTGTTCATGCTTTGCTTGGGGGAAAAAAAAATTCTCCCAGATAAGAGAAGCAAAGACTAGGAAGGAAATGTGCCTTCATGGTGGGGGGAAAAGTCAGTGACGAGCACTTCCTCCTATTGAATTGTTTGGGGGAAGTTTTACACCAGTTGTCCTTTTGTCTGTTTCCTTAGAAAGAAGGGATTATGATTACTTCTCTTTTTTTTTAATGTCGAAAAAAATTCCAGCCCCCAGGAGCAGAATAAAATGTGTAAGTTTTCGTCTACCATCCCTTTGCCACACGACTAAGCTCAAGAAGGAAGAAAAGAATTGTAATCTTAGGTAATTCAATGTTCCTACAGCATTACATCTCTTCAGGTGATGTGATTCTGCCGAACAAACACCAACCATGTAATTTATGAGGGTCTGTGACAAGGGATATGAAGACATAAACATGTACTGTGTGTATAATGATAGCTGGAAGTCTATCGAGGAAAACCACATAATGATGGCAGTTCTAGATCATTATCACTCAAGTGATGACAATACTACGTTTTGAAATCGCCATCTCTACTGGGGAGAGGCAGACTAAAATTACACCCATCACACTGTTGACTGCAGGCTTTCCCTAAAAGATAATGGTCTCTTTCCAAATAAGAAAAAAAAGCATATGCCTTACTCAACATGTAGTATTAAGAGTAGTTTATTGGCAGTAGGAAACAAAGTCAACATAGCTGCATTAAAAATTCATATGTGAGCAGAACATCTAGTGTTTGCTGAGTGTAGATTGTTTTTTAAAACTTTGTCTCTTGAGGATTAAATCGTTTCAGAGATTTAAGGATATCCATGGCAGCATCCTTTTAAAGAACCACTGGAAATGGGACAGGTTACATCAATCTCAAAGGCATCTGCCTTTTACTGGGAGAGAGATTTTAGGTAGACATTGTATTCAAAAATTCTTTCTTAGTAAAAGAGAGACAAGTATTTAAAATTCTTAATACATCATAGTTGCTACAAATTTGTTTTTCCCTTTGAAAGTAAAATGACTCACAATGTAGAAATACAGTGGATAGAATTCTGGAGCAGAAACCACCTCTATGTTCAATAGTAGAGAGTAAATACATATATACCCAATGACAATCATTGTGCTCTGTAATTGTTTGATAGGAGGTACTGATAAATACACATTTAATAGGTAATATTTCAAGACACATTTCCATATAAAATAGTTACTGCTTTTGATTTTTTTTCAAAAACACAGACTTATTTGTTAAAAATCCATCATCAATCACTTGCAACTTTAGCGGCAAGATTCTGGTAACTGAGAAGGAATTAGCACTTAAAACAGGAATAGTTTAACAACTGACAGTCCATTCACAAGACAGATTTTGCAAACATTAAAGCATCTAAACACACAATAATAATTTCTTCAGCAGCTCTTCAAGGTATCATCTGATGACATATATTTCATACATATATTCTGTGTGGCAGATAGTCAATACAGACAAAACAAATTCCTCCTTAGCAGTGTGAGAAATCGACCATACCTCCATCAGCAGAGGACCTTCAAAATAATTTAAGGGATGCTTACAAGTGCATTCATATACACAAGAGGCTGGAGGACTTGAATATGTTGCCATCTTCCACAATCCATGCCCCGACTTGGCTTCATGGCTTCTCTTCCCTTCCACTGCGGGAAGCTCCTTCCAGAAGCCTTGAGTGGGTAATCAGCTAATCACCCCTAGAGATCAAAGGTCTGGTAAGTCTTCAGAGAATCACTGGACAGTTTCTGCTGAAAGTCTGCTCTCGTACAGGCACAGAGCGTGATGCACAAATTCATACTGCTCGCTGGTTTGGACCATTCCACCCCTGCAAGGAAGAGATAATACAACTTATTGCTAACATCCCAGCATCTCAAGTAACGCAGAGACCACACTCAAGTGAAAGTGCTGTGCCAAAGACACACAGAACAGTTGGCATGGTAATTCTTTTGTTGTCCCTCTTTCCTATGTCCAGATGACCTGATAGATGATTTTAATATGCTAATATATATGAAGGGATTAACACAGTGTCTGCTACACAGTAGGCATTTGATTAATTTAACCAACATCATTACTGGGGAGGCAGTACAGCCTTGTGGTTAAGTACTTGGACTTTGGAACCAGACTGTCTGAGTTCAAATCCCTCTGATGCCTAGTCTTAGCGAGGGCAAATTGATCTTGGGCAAGTTCCTTAAAATGCTTTTGTCTCAGTTTCATCGGCTATTAAAGTAGGAGAATAACGGGATTATTCTCACAGGATTATTGCTAGGGTTAAATAAATTCACTTCTATTTGGAGTGTTAGTATTACTTCTAGGGTGCCTTATCATTCTTCATATGTTATACGGATTTATGCACTTGGATTTGATTGATGTAGGTTTACTGAACAAAACTGAACTGTAAAATGTTGCTCTTTCTACAAGTTAAAAGAACTACCTTGCAATGGTTTATTTGAGTATGTTATGTCCGTCTAGTCAAGGCTATGGTTTTTCCAGTGGTCATGTATGGATGTGAGAGTTGGACTGTGATGAAAGCTGAGCACCAAAGAATTGATGCTTTTGAACTGTGGTGTTGGAGAAGACTCTTGAGAGCCCCTTGGACTGCAAGGAGATCGAACCAGTCCATTCTGAAGGAGATCAGTCCTGGGTGTTCTTTGGAAGGAATGATGCTAACGCTGAAACTCCAGTACTTTGGCCACCTTGTGCAAAGAGTTGACTCACTGGAAAAGACTCTGATGCTGGGAGGGATTGGGGGCAGGAGGAGAAGGGGACGACAGAGGCTGAGATGGCTGGATGACATCACTGACTCGATGGACATGAGTTTGGGTAAACTTCGGGAGTTGGTGATGGACAGGGAGGCCTGGTGTGCTGCAATTCAAGGGGTTGCAAAGAGTTGGACACGACTGAGCAACTGAACTGAACTGAACTGAACTAATGGGGAAACAGCTTTTGGGTGTGGTGTGCTGGGTATTTAAATACAATAGCAGGAGATCCTTAAATGAGTTGGAAAAAGAGAATTGGTTCTTGCTTTTTCCCCCTTCACTATCATCACTAGTTATCCCGTGTACCATATGTTTAAGATTAGTGAAGGTCTAATCACTAATTAGAAGGTCCCTAACTTCATGAGAAGTAATAACACTGCTCCTTATACATTTATACATAAAGGAGGTATATTGAATTTTTTTTATAATGGTTCCTTTACCTAGCAAAGCTACTATAGTTGTATAAATGTTATTTTTCCTGCTCACTGAGTAACTGCATCCCTATTAGTAACTATGTGAAGTCTTATAAAGTCTACATAACTCTGTAACCAATACTACAACCAATTTTAAACTTATTAATTCTTCCTAGTGGCTGTTGTTACCATTCAAAATAATTGTGTTGAGGACTTTCAGCACTTCAACTTTAAAAATGAGGTATATTGCCTCACTATAATGTGACTTCTAGTTAATGGTAATAACTAAAATTGGGCTTATATCTAGGTTTACTTGCCCACTTCTATAAATATAAGCTTACAAGGTATTAAAAGCAGTAAGATTTCACTCTCTTAAACAATAGTGTTAAGTTAGAAACACTTCATCCTTCAGAACTAACACTAAACAGGTCAATCAGTTCAGTTCAGTTCAGTCGCTCAGTCATGTTTGACTCTTTATAACCCCGTGAACTGTAGCACCTCAGGCCTCCCTGTCCATCACCAACTCCTGGAGTCCACCCAAAGCTATGTCCATTGAGTTGGTGATGCCATGCAACCATCTTATCCTCTGTCGTCCCCTTCTCCTCCTGCCCTCAATCTTTCACAGCATCAGGGTCTTTTCCAGTGAATCAGCTCTTTGCATCAGGTGGCCAAAGTATTGGAGTTTCAGCTTCAACATCAGTCCTTCCAATGAATATTCAGGACTGAGCTCCTTTAGGATAGACTGGTTGGATCTCCTTGCAGTCCAAGGGACTCTTAAGAGTCTTCTCCAACACCATAGTTCAAAAGCATCAATTCTTCGGCACTCAGCTTTCTTTATAGTCCAACTCTCACATCCATACACAACCACTGGAAAAACCATAGCCTTGACTAGACGGACTTTTGTTGGCAAAGTAATGTCTTTGCTTTTCAATATGCTGTCTAGGTTGGTCATAACTTTTCTTCCAAGAAGTAAGTGTCTTTTTATTTCATGGCTGCAATCACCATCTGCAGTGATTTTGGAACCCAGAAAAATAAAGTCAGCCACTGTTTCCAATGTTTCCCCATCTATTTGCCATGAAGTGATGGGACCAGATGCCATGATCTTAGTTTTCTGAATGTTGAGTTTTAAGCCAACTTTTTCACTCTCTTCTTTCACTTTCATCAAGAGGCTCTTTAGTTCTTCTTCACTTTCTGCCATAGGGTGGTGTCATCTGCATATCTGAGGTTATTGATATTTCTCCCAGCAATCTTGATTCCTGCTTGTGCTTCCTCCAGCCCAGCGTTTCTCATGATGTACTCTGCATATAAGTTAAATAAGCAGGGTGACAATATATAGCCTTGACGTACTCCTTTTCCTATTTGGAACCAGTCTGTTGTTCCATGTCCAGTTCTAACTGTTGCTTCCTGTTCTGCACACAGGTTTCTCAAGAGGCAGGTCAGGTGGTCTGGTATTCCCATCTCCTTCAGAATTTTCCACAGTTTATTACAATCCACACAGTTAAAGGCTTTGGCATAGTCAATAAAGCAGAAATAGATTTTTCTGGAACTCTCTCGCTTTATCAATGGGATGCCCAAATGATGTACTTGGTAATAGAGAGGTAAATACATGATTTTTTTGGCAACTGCAACTCATTGGCAGAAATATATCATCATTGCTTTTCTATAGAACTGCACATTTTGTTGTACTAAAGGCAGCTCTCTGGTCAAAGTGTTCCTTGATCCTAAGTCGACAACAGGAGTGGCCAGCTGAGGTGATGACTTTTCTCAGCTGGACGATGACATCTGGGCACACCCCAAAACAGCAGGTGTCCGGAAGATGCTGGTTTTGACTGTGAGGCTTGGGAGAGCCAGCCACAGGAAATATTGAGGCCGCTCTAGGGAGTTGAGAGGTACCTCCCTTCCTTTGGCATCTGCACAGCTCATTAGGCTCCCTCCTTAAGCTGCAGACAGTCTATAGAGCCTTACAAGTGCTCAGTCTCCTGGACTCTGGTCTGTGAGTTTCCTCTCACCATTTACCTCACTTTGAGACAAGATTTTCCCCTTCTTATATGTTCCGGTGAACATTGGTATCTACATGTCCAACTGTTGAATGAATGAAGGTGAAGACTAGGTTTAATCACCATCTTACCCCAGAAAAGTCAGCAGCGTAATTTTAATGCTTGGAGTATACTTACTATCACATTCTGTTAACTAAGTCAAATGTTGTTTCTGCCAGTGAATGTGGACAAGATGTGGAAGCAAATTCATTACCTGCAAACTAACAAAACTCTTGTGGATATCAAGGCTTAAGGGAGGTGTATGAAAAGTGAGGTTACTTCTCACTTGTTTTGAAAAATAAAAGGGAAAGATTCTCCATCTGAGGGATCCTCAGAGGGCATGCATTCCAACTGCCAACAAAATGTCGCCTTTCCAGGAGGGAGAGGTCTACATGGTAGATGGTCAGCTAGTTTCTGCCAGGGAGTAGTTAGCCTTTGCCAAAGTTGGCAGGAAAACTTTTGAAGACATCAGAATGAATCTGCTCCTCTTTAACTTTCACCCGCCCCACTGGTCAAACTGAAATAACCCTAAAAGCCTTAAGGTTCCTCTTAAGAGTCACACAATAGCTCTCTAAGTGTTGGAAAACAACCATCAAAGTCCTGTAATCTTTTCTTCTCTAGACTAAACATCCTGTGGTCACTCAATATTTCTATGCAGCCTGGTTTCCCTGTCACTCCCCAGTCTAGCCTCCTCTTTCCATAGGTTGTTTTATCAAGTATGACCTTCTTAGAGTGTTGTGTCTACTCTAGATGAGATCAAGTCAGTGGGAATATTTCCTTCTCTAGCTGCATGTTATAAGCCAAAGAGTCTGCTTCTGCAGGTGCACTGGGTAGAAAGATCCTGCAGTGCCTACCGAGTGCCTGGTGCTCGGCAAGTATTTTAGGATATTGAGTTAAGGTTTGGGTTAAAGAAAAAGCCCACAGGATGATTTTTGAATGTGGAAATCACAGCTCTCTTTCATTCTGTACTTATTTTTTTCAAACTTAGTGCAGAACTTTGTTTATTCCTATTCAACTTGTTGGTTTCAGCACAAAGTTCTTATTTACTGACATCACCATTTCTATCATTCAGTATATTAGCCTTTATTTCTCATCCCCTAACTATCTGGTGTCTCCCAGATAGTTAACAAGCATGCCTTGTGTCTTTTTATCTGTCATTTATAAAGGGGTAGAAAAAGACAGGGCTAAGACAGGGTCTTGACTACAAGTAATTTTATATCATGTGATATACTAATTCCATTTCAAAATTATTTCTAACTAGGTTTTAGGTCCTTTGAGAGCAGGCATGATGTTACAGTTTATGCATATTTGCAAAAGTGGAAAACATTTACTAGTCTGAAGTAAATACTTGTCAAGTCGGTTACTGAGGCCAGGCTGTCTCATGTAGTATGAAAACATATAAGCTCTAGGCTAAAAGAAGGGAACAGGCATCACAGAATGCATTAACTGGAAGTTGACTCAAAATCAGGAACTCATTACAATCATCTTTTAAAATATTATTTCCAATTACATATATTGGTATGTAGAACACTGCTGATCTTTGTAAGAACTTAAATTCTAATAATTTAACCTGCAGGTTTTATTTATCCTGATATGGGACAAATACAGTCTTTTATAGGCTGACCATAGTGCCTAAAACAAAATATATTTATGGAATAAATGAACATAGCAAGATTAATCATGAACCCTTAAGACAGCCCTGTACTAATTCAGCCTCCAGGAGAACTCTGACTCAGATTGCAGGGACCTTTTGGGTCAGACAGGGCTCCAAGGACTTGCTGAGGTCTGGATCTATATTACTGATGTAAAGTTTCTGAGAAAGCTGGTTCTTAAAGGTAAGAAGCAGGAATTCTCTTTTTATTACTTTAAAAGGCATCATCCAACATTTTCTTTTTATTACATTAAAAGGCATCAGTCAGTTCAGTTGCTCAGTCATGTCTGACTCTGTGACCCCATGGATGGCAGCACGCCAGGCTTCCCTGTCCATCATCAACTCCTGGAGCCTACTCAAACTCATGTCTATCCTGTCGGTGATGCCAACCAACCACCCCATCCTCTGTCATCCCCTTCTCCTTCCACCTGAAACCTTTCCCAGTATCAAGGTCTTTTCCAGTGAGTCGGTTCTTTGCATCAGGTGGCCAACGTATTGAGTTTCAGCTTCAGCATCAGTCCTTCCAATGAGTATCCACGACCGAGTTCCTTTAGGATGGACTGGTTGAATCTCCTTGCAGTCCAAAGGACTCTCAAGCATCTTCTCCAACACCACATAAAAGGCATAAGCAAACTCAATTATCAAGGCACTAAATAATCCTTGATCTCCAACAGATCATAGTTAAAAACTCAACCAAGGTTAAGATTTTTAAAGTTCCATGGTGATCAAGATGATGCTTCAGTGGAGAAAGGCTGTCATCAGTCAGGCAGCATGCCAAAATCACCACCATTACCCAACATACTGTATTTAAAGCACTATCTCTCCTTGGAGTATCCTGTTTATATACAAATCTTTTCCTGGGGGTATAACACATTAAGGTACAATACCTATTGCCAAATGGGAATTAGATTATCAAAAATGAGTAAGTGCATATAAAAGCAGGGCAAGGCAACCCAGTTAACCATGAGAGTCATTGTGAGTTTGAAAAAACTTGAGATGCCAGAGCATCAGGTTCATTACCAGTAGGGGCCAAAGAGCGTTAAGAGGTAAAAAGACATCATACACTGTTGTCAAGACAAATTGTCTCCACCACTTATTAGCTGCTTTACCCTTATTACATAATCTTTGCTGCACTGTTTTCTCAACTGCAAAATGATGAGATAATCATCTAACCATACCTGCTTTATAGTACTGTTGTGAGATATAAATGAACAGTCCATTTAAAAATATTTATTACTCTATAGCTAAGCACTTGAAGATATCATAGTGTTAGCTATTCTTTGGTGCTATCTGGTCAAACAGGGCTGGATGATAGGCTATGGAATGAGTCCTCTGAGGACCTTACAGAACTAAGAGCACATCGGGCAGAAGACTGCTCTGACAAACTGCTCAGCCTGGGCAAGCCTAGATGTGCTTAGTTGCTCAGTCATGTCCAATTTTTTGTGATCCTTTGGACTGCAGCCCACCAGGTCCGTCCATGGGATTTTTTCTGCAAGAATACTGGAGTGGGTAAGCCTAGATGGAAAAATTCAAATATGTTTTTAAATATGAACCAGCCTAGAAGTCACCTTCTAGTGAAGTCACCTACAGTGGAGGTAGATGACCTAGTAGAAAGAAGGAAGCCTGGAGTCAGACAGATTCAAGTTTGAATCCTTGCTTTTGAACCTACCAGCTACACACTTTTGAACAAATCACTTATTCTATCACAGCTGAATTTCCCTGACCTGTAAAATGAAGTTAACGACAAACCTCATTAAGATCGTGAGGATTAAATGAGTCAGAGCCTGTCAACGTCTAGCCAAAGGCTATTCACAGAATTCCCAGGAGCCCAGGTTCTACCACAGTGTCTGTGTGGGGAAGGAGGGTGTCCTTAGACTGGTTCCTAATTCCAGTTTTGACCAAAGCATTTCTCTTTACTCTTTCTTCTTAAAATTATTGTTATTGGTTTTCCTTATCAGTGTTTTGTGGAAGATTTTGTCTTCCTAATGTTTTGTTTCCCCCCCAAAAGTTTAAAAACCCCTGGCATGGCAAAGAGTGTTTACCTAATAGGCTTCAAAATTTGCAAGGTTTAAATGAGATAATCCATAGAATGCTTAGCACAGTTGTGAAATGAAAACATCTCCTGCCATATAAATAAACAAGAAATATCATAGCCAACAGCAATTTCTGGCCTCCAAATGTGAATGAAAGTGAAAGTGTTAGTCGACCTCATGGACTGTAGTCCACCAGGCTCCTCTGTCCATGGAATTTTCCAGGCCAGAATACTGGAGTAGGTTGCATTCCCTTCTCCAGGGGATCTTCCCAAACCAGGGATTGAACCAGATTCTTTACCTTTTGAGCCACCAAGGAAGCTAAATGTGAATGAGGGCTCCTAAAACTGTGACCTAGCCAATCCCCCCACCTCACTCCCTGCCCCACTGAGGAGCTGGGGGGAATGCAAGAAGCAGCTATCTACCACTCCTTAAGATGAACAAGGAAACAGGATTTGGCCCCAGATAGCTGAGGTGCATAATAAAGGAATGAATTCAGTGAGCCCAGAGGCTTGCAGGTAGATATAAGAGATGTGGGTTCAATCCCTGGGCCAGGAAGATCCACTGGAGGGCATGGCAACCCACTTCACAATTCTTGCCTGGAGAATCCCATGGACAGAGGAGCCTAGTGGGTTACGGTCCCCAGGGTCACAAAGAGTCAGACATGACTGAAGTAACTTAGCAGCAGAGGCTTGCATCTTCTTATACATAAATTGCTAAATTCCTTAACTTGATATCTGATCTTTGATGTTCGGACTACCTGCTCCCTTTGTTGTAAACTTGTATATAGCCTGACTCCCCCTTCTACCTTCTTGGAACAGTTTTCTCAGAGCTACTGAGATTCTGTCTCTGTGGGGCTGGGAGTCCTAAACATTCCCACATAATAAAATAACTATCTACTTTCAGGTTGTGACTGTATTTTTTAGTGGACACAGTGGCCATCACTCAGCGAGTATTAAATAAATGTCACATATTCTATTTCATATTCTTTTGGTAAATGCTTGGTTAACACAAACCCTTAGGGTGATCATGCACCTGGTTTGCTTGGGACAGACCCAGTTTACTCCTGCTGTCCTGGTCTAATTATTAATAAAGCCTCCTTTTCACCCTCAGAAGTATGTTGGTTTAGACAAACTATCTTTTCACTCTAATTATGCCCCATTTCATGCTTTGGAAGAAAGTCACTTCTATTGCAAAAATGGTGTTGGGTGCAAGGCTCTGATTTCTTTGTGGCCACAGAATATGAACAGTGTGCTTGGCCAGGCCAGAAAGAACTCAGACCAACTGCTCTTCCAGAAATGTCAGATAACTCAAGTCACATCAGCCCCGCCAAACACAAAAATCCATGTCATCTTGGTCTCCGTGCACAAAAGCACGTAGCCATGTCAGCAGAGAGTAATCTCAGGTTAGAAGGGAAAAAACTATATATTTTTTTCCCCTTTGCTCCTGGGAGGTTGTGTTGGAAAAAAAAAAAAAAACCCTGCCAGATGCCCAGGAGAGAGATTTGGTTTTTAACATGTTAAAATTGTGACCTTTTGTGACTATTAACTCACACATACAAAGAGCAACAAGCCTTTCCTGCTGCACCGCCCAGCGCGTATCCGGTCTAATCAGTAGACAGAAGAAATTCTGCAGCAGTGACTCATTTCTGGGCTAACAATGGAACTGACGCTCCTTGGCTTTTTATTATTTTCGAATCTGGAATTCTTTTGGTAAAGTTTGGTACAGTAAATTTAGAACGAAAGGTGTGGATGATAATGTGCCTCCTGGGTAAAGCTCCGATAGCTTGGGCATGAGTCAAATACAGCTAACGTTTGGAGCTGAACTCGGGGTATCTTGGACAGACGTTTTCTCCATGTCTAAACACCATGTCATTTCAAGGACTGAGAATGTAAACTAAATGTTTTGATTGATTCTGACCAGGTATTTTGAATGTGGACATTTTCTCTACAGAGTATGTCCACATTCCCAAAATACCTGGTCAGAATCAATCAAAACATTTAGTTTACATTCTCAGTCCTTGAAATGACACAAGTCAAATGATAATTTAATGCCCTAGCAGATCTTGAGTTCCCCATATTTTTTTTTTTCCTTAAAGCTGGTCAATTTTCTTCTGAACATCCAGGTTAACACTCAGTTGAATCCTAGCTGAGAAGAAGGAAAAGGTTGTCCTGACAACCACTTGGAAGATTCAGTTAGCGTAATCTGTTTTACAAGAGGACATCTTGTTACGGCCTAGGAACTGTGATGTCAAGGAAATCCAAACCAATTTTTAAGCTTTATCTTCAAGTGTTCTTAAAATAAGTAAACTAAAGTGTCCAATTCCTGATCTTCCAATGAGATTGTTGAAATTCACTAATTAAGGGGATCTCTGTGATGAGTCGGGATTGTAAAAGGATATGGCTCAATGCAAGACAAAAGTTAGTTAAAAAAAAAATATACCAAGAGGTGGAAATTTTAGCTTTGGAATTATTTTAACCAAGTTTTGGAAACAAAGAATTTTCTGGGGACACATATTAGCAAAGGAAACTGATGGCATATGTATTCCTCCTTTTAGGTTGTTATAGTTTAAAAAAAACCATCAAACTAAAGTGATTAATCAAAACATTTAAACAATGATATGACGCACACTGGAAGCATTTTTCTATCCTGTCTGGGAAGCCGCAAGTAAGGACTTTGGATGTCATTACAATTTAAGGTCCCCAAGGTAAGGATGTACAAAGACAACTGCAGATTTCACTACTGACTCTCAAAAGGGAGGATTAGACAGATTGTTTCCTGTTTCTGGGGAAGGAAAAAAGGGGGGAGAAGGGGAAGAAGAAAAAAAAAAGGCTTTGAGATCACAAATTATTTTATGTGTTTCACTTCCCAAACTCTGTTTTCAAGTTCTTCCAGAGTTCAGAGGTGCCAAGTGGGATGAAAAGAAATACAATGAGGAAAAAATTGCCTGACGTCAGCCTGCAATGGAGCACATTCCTTCCCTCCCTGCCTAGATGTCTTCTGATGGTCACATATGGCTCCTTAGTCATTCTCCATATGCATATGAGGCGGTCTCTGAGTATCCTAGGCCATTTTATTACTATGTATTATTATTTCTTTTAAAGGACAAATATCTCTCATACTCAATGTGTAAATGACCTTCCTCACTATCTCATACCACAAAAACATTGTATGAAGTGAAAGCTGCTCAGTTATATCTGACTCTTTGTGATCCCATGGACTATATAGTCCATGGAATTCTCCAGGCCAGAATACTGGAGTGGGCAGCTCCTCCCTTCTTCACAGGATCTTCCTGACCCAGGAACAGAACCCAGGTCTCCTGCATTATAGGCAGATTCTTTACCAGCTGAGCCACAAGGGAAGTCCAAGAATACTGGAGTGAGTAGCCTATCCCTTCTCCAGGGAATCTTCCCAACCCGGGAACTCAACTGGCGTCTCCTGCATTGCAGGCAGATTCTTTACCAGCTAAGCTACCAGGGAAGCCCAAAACATGGTATAAACAAGTCTAAATGAATCTCTTATAGCAGGCTCTAAATATGGTGAAATCTGGTTGGTTTAGCTTTAACAGCAACTGGAATTTTTAATTAGGTGGTATTGTCACAACAATTTAGTGATATCTAAATAAGATAATAAGGGCTTTCTAACCCACTCCAGTGTTCTTGCCTGGAGAATCCCAGGGACGGGGGAGCCTGGTGGGCTTCCATCTATGGGGTCACACAGAGTCGGACGCGACTGAAGCGACTTAGCAGCAGCAGCAGCAAATAATAAAATAGGATAATTTAAAGCACTATGGGATTCAAAGTATAACCATCAGGTTGAGGTCCATGAAATATTCTACTCTTAAAAAGAGATCTTTGGACCAGAAACAGGTTGGATACCTCTGACACACCACTTCTCCTTCTACATATGGAGACTCAGAGGCCTAGAGTGACAAGTGGTCACACAGGAAATTAGGGGCAGAGCTAGGACAAGCTTCAGGCTCCTTGACATCTGCTCCAGCAATCCCTTTCTCTTTCTCTAGTTGTTGCCTGCTTCCCAGTCTCACCAGTGTGTGTGTGTGTGTGTGTGTGTGCATGCGCGCGCACAAATGCGCAGTCCCTCAGTCGTGCCTGACTCTTTGCAACCCCAAGGACTGTAGCCCATCAGCCTCACCTGTCCATGGATTTCCCAGGCAAGAATACTAAGCGGGTTGCCATTTCCTACTGTAGGGGATCTTCCCAAATCAGGGATAGAACCCCTGTCTCTTGTGTCTTCCTGCCTTGGCAGATTCTTTGCCACTGTGCTACCCGGGAAACCCTGAGATGCACCAGCCAGTGCTCTGTCCCAGTTGCCTGTTACCGACTTCATCTTTTAATCAAAATGAACACAGTGGCAATGAAGGAATGATCCATGAATGCACTTCTAAATAAAACACCTGTGGGTGCCCAGCACTGAATTTGAACTCCCATTTGGAAAAAAAGAAATCCTATTTTAGTTCAAAATATGCTCAAAAGTATTATTAATAGGAGAATCACAGACTCATGAATCTTCAGGGAGAACTATAGCATCTATTAATAGATGTTGCCCAAAAGCCAATAAAAATAATGTCTTGCCAGAGAATGAGGAATCCACCAAATGGCTTTGTCACTGTTGTTACACTGGAAGCATCCATTCAGCATAACACACTCATTTCTAAATCAGACCATTTGAATTTATTGCTAAAATGCAGACTTGTGATCTGAGTACAAATTGCCGGTTTATGTTATCTTGGACAACAATGATCAAGCATTGTCATTTGTTTTTTGTTTTCTTTGGATTAGGTTTTTGATCCTACTCAATGCTCAGACTCTTGATTTATCAGTCATGTAACCCATCTCCAGTATCCAAATCACTGTTTTTCTTTGCTGTTAGCCAGGCCTTGGGCTTCTCAGAGGAGGCAGGTAAAAGTGGTGGGGGATAAACTATAAAGAAGATGTAGTGTCCAGCTTTGGATCACTAGTGGATAGAGGCTGCTGTTAAAAAGGGTATGAGAGGATAGGAAAAATCTGGTGGAGCTTGAACTCTGAAGAGTTCAAAATATTAACTTTATGATACATTAACTCCGTCTTTCGTAGCCCTTATTATACTAAGCTAGATGCTCCAATTAGTGAGTCCTGCCCTTTCCTTCGGAGAAGGCAATGGCACCCCACTCCAGTACTCTTGCCTGGAAAATCCCATGGACGGAGGAGCCTGGTAGGCTGCAGTCCATGGGGTCCCTAAGAGTCGGACACGACTGAGTGACTTCACTTTTACTTTCATGCATTGGAGAAGGAAATGGCAACCCACTCCAGTGTTCTTGCCTGGAGAATCCCAGGAACGGGGGAGCCTGGGGGGCTGCCGTCCGTGGGGTTGCACAGAGTCGGACACGACTGAAGCGACTTAGCAGCAGCAGCAGCCCTTCCCTTTCACCTTTTTAATGGTCTCCTCCCAGGCTCACATTCCTCTGCCATCTCTAGTTTTCTCTTTGGCACCAAACTTTGGAAAGAACAGCTTATATTTATTACTTTATAACTTCTTTCCCTTTCATTTAGATAGTCTCGGAAAGTGTCATGTGGTCAAATAAATGTGAAAGAGTGCTTCAAGTAAGTGAAATGGATTACCATGCTGGGGGATGCTTTGTATCCTTTAACACTAATACTTTTTGTGACTATCCAGGTGGAGACGGGTTCTAAGAAACATAGTATACAGATTTTTTTCCTCAAAATTGAGAAACTTTTATTTATTTATTTATTTTTTGCCTGAATATAGGCTAATCTGTACTGTAGCTAATCTGACATGCAGCAGGTTCTCAGAGTTTAACTAATCATTAAAATGTGCCCTGAGGGACTTCCCTGGTGGTCCAGTGGTTAAGAATCTGCCTGCCAATACAGGGGACATGGTTCGATCCCTGGTCCAGAAAGATTTCACATGCCTCAGGGCAATGAAGCCTGTGCACCACAACTACTGAGCTTGTGTGCTGCAGCTACTGAAGTCCGCACACCTAACGCCTGTGCTCTGCAGGAAGAGAAGTCACCACAATGAGAAGCCCAGCCACCACAACTAGAGAGAGTCCTGGAGCAGCAACGAAGGCCAAGTGCAGCCAAAAATAAAATAAATAATTTTAAAAAACCTTTACCAAAAAAAAGAGGCCCTGAGAACCACAGTCTGGAAAAGTCTGTTAAGAAATCCATCTTTCTCTACCCAAAGCAGGGGCTTCCCAGGTGGTGCTAGTGGTAAAGAATCCACCTGCCAATGCAGGAGATGTAAGAGATACAGATTTGATCCCTGGGTGGGGAAGATCCCCTGGAGAAGGACATGGCAACCCACTCCAGTATTTTTGCTGGGAGAATCCCATGGACAGGCAAGTGGAGCCTGGCGGGCTACAGTCCACAGGGTCACAAAGAGTTGGACACGACTGAGGTGACTCGGCATGCATGCATGCTCCCCAGGCACCTGATGCATGTTCAGCAGTAACGTTCAGTAAATCTTTGTCAAACACATGAACGCGTGTGTGATTCAGGGGGACTGCTCGGAGCAGAGACCTGGGGTGAATGTTCCACAGCACATAGAATTCACACCCACTTACAAACACCCACCCTGAAATATCCCTTGACAGGGACGACTCCATCGGTTTGACACGTTCAGTCACATCAGCCTCTCTCCCTGTGCTGGGGAAGACCCTGTATTGATTTCATGCTCTGCTGTCACCATCTTGAAAGACTTAATCATTTTTTAAGATAGGGCTCCACATTTTCATTTGTACTGGTCCCCGCAAATCAGGTAGCTGCTCTTGCCAGAGGTGTCTTCTGCCTCTCACCTTCGCAGTGCACAGAGCTGTCTGGCAGTCTCTTCAATGGCAGAGCCTCTTCTGGGGCCCTCTCTTCAATTCCCCTTCATCAAAACCTCAGTTCTGAATGCCTTCCTGATGTGTGGACTTACACTGTCTAGCTAACATACCCTAAGCTGGAAAAGGCTAGGTCACCCTGTTTAATGTGCTAATAGCCAGGAAGATATAGGGGTTTCCCTGGTGGCTCAGAAGCTAAAGAATCTGCCTGCGATGCAAGAGACACGGGTTCAATCCTTGAATTGGGACTATCCCTTGGAGAAGGGAATGGCTACTCACTTCAGTATTCTTGTCTGGAGAACCCCATGGACAGAGGAGGCTGGTGGGCTATAGTCCATGGGGTCTCAGAGAGTTGAACATGACTGAGTGACTAATACATACACACTTCTCACCTCTCAACTCTAGGCTCCAGAAACTTGAAAAGAATAGCTCTTTAGACAAAAAGATTGTCTCTCTAATAGTAGTGTTTTAGACATTTGCCACACAGAGATATTTTAGGCACCGTCTATAGATAGATATTTTGGAATGAGGCAACATCTCTATGTTCCTCATATTATATTAAGACAACTGCTGAAAATATCACTCTATTCATGAAACAGCTGTCCTTCATGTTAACCACTGTTTTAAAAATTGTGGTGTCACTGCATTTTTCATTGACGAAGAATTTTCAAAGAGCTATGTTTTTGTCTAGAATTTTGCAATAAACATATTCCAAAAATGTATTTACTTTTAATCAAGAGTCATACCTTGAGTTAGAAATCAGAAGTCTCAGATGCCAAAGAGGTCTACTTTGTCAGTTTTCTTAGCTAAATGTTATCAGACAAGATATTTTATATCTTGAATTTTTTGTTTACTTATTTTTAAAAAATGAGGCTAAAGAGTATCTCTTTTCTGACTCTTGGGTTCATTTTTGAAGTTAAATGAGATGTGCTTTGAAGACCATGGTGGAATGGCCATGCTTAAATAAATCTCTGTAATTAATAGCACATTTGGGAATGTCTGAAGACACACTCCAAACTGAAGGTAAGGATGACCACAGAGACCAGGATTGCAGACAGGTTTGAAGAACTGATGAAGAACAATAAGCTGGAAGAGCAGGAGGGCAGACATTCAGATTTTCTAAAGCCAGTTTTCCATTTACTGGCATAAGGTTAAAACGTGGTCAACAGCAGCAGTCACCTATAAATTGGGAATTTTGAAAAGAAATATGACAATAAATGGATGAAATAATGAAGCAAGACACAAGAAGTATTGGAAGAAGTTGGATGGGGGTCAAAGAAAGGAGTGAGGTTTTCTATTTTGCTTTTTATAACAACTAAGGAAGTGCAAACTGTACTCATTTCACATGCTAGCAAAGTAATGCTAATTTTTTTCACATGCTAGCAAAGTAATGCTCAAAATTCTCCAAGCTAGGCTTCAACAGTATGTGAATCTGAGAACTTCCAGATGTTCAAGCTGGATTTAGAAAAGGCAGAGAACCAGAGATCAAATTGCCAACACCCATTTGAACATAGAAAAAGCAAAAGAATTCCAGAAAAACATCTACTTCTGCTTCATTGACTTCACTAAAGCCTTTGATTGTGTGGATCACAATAAACTGTAAAAAAAGTCTTCAAGAGATAGGAATACCAGACCACCTTACTTGCCTGCTTAAAAATCTGTATGTAAGTCAAGAAGCAACAGTTAGAACCAGACATGGAAAAACAGACTGGTTCCAAATTGGGAAAGGAGGTATATTGTCAAGGCTGTACATTGTCACCCTGCTTATTTAACTTATATGTAGAGTACATCATGCGAAATGCTGGGCTGGAGGAAGCACAAGCTGGAATCAAGATTGCCGGGAGAAATATCAATAACCTCAGATATGCAGATGACACCACCCTATGGCAGAAAGTGAAGAAGAACTAAAGAACCTCTTGATGAAAGTGAAAGAGGAGAGTGAAAAAGTTGGCTTAAAACTCAACATCAAAAAGAGTAAGATCATAACATCTGGTCCCATCACTTCATGGCAAATAGATAGGAAAACAATGGAAACAGTGACAGACTTCATTTTCTTGGGCTCCAAAATCACTGCAGATGATGATTGCAGCCATGAAATTAAAAGACATTTACTCCTTGGAAGAAAAGCTTTAAAAAACCTAGATAGCATATTAAAAAGCAGAGACATTACTTTTCCAACAAAGGTCCATCTAGTCAAAGCTATGGTTTTTTCAGTAGTCATGTATGTATGTAAGAGTTGGACTATAAAAAAAGCTGAGTGACAAAGAATTGATGCTTTTGTACTGTGGTGTTGGAGAAGACCCTTGAGAGTCCCTTGGACTGAAAGGAGATCAAACCAGTCAATCTTGAAGGAAATCAGTCCTAAATATTCATTGGAAGGACTGATGCTGAAGCTCCAATACTTTGGCCACCTGATGTGAAGAACTGACTCACTGGAAAAGGCCCTGATGCTGGGAAAGATGGAAGGCAGGAAGTGAAGGGAGCAACAAAGGATGAGATGGTTGGATGGCATCACTGACTCAATGGAAAGGAGTTTGAGCAAGCTCTGGGAGCTGGGTGATGGACAGGAAGCCTGGTGTTCATGGGATCACAAAGAGTTGGACATGACTGAGCGACTGAACCAACTAATGTTAATCCTGTGAAGGAAGGAAGGCAAAGAAAAGACTTTCCAAGGAAAATTTCAAGGAGATGATCTGCTTCATAAACAACAGAAGCAGCTGTTTAGGATTTATGTAGAAGGGATCTTGATGAATAAATCAGTTAGTATGATTTTGAGACATGTATTGGCAGTAATTCAAATCCAAGGGGTAGGGAACCTATAGAGTATAGATCAGCAGAGAAGTGGAATGTTTTGAAACTCCTACCTGGAGCAAAATACAAGCCTTGTGGGAAGACCTTGGTATTGATGGCAGGCCAAGGCTAAATTTTCTGCCTATTTGCTTTAGGAAGGAAGGAGTCGATGAGAGGAGGCCTTGTGATATGGTTTAAAAAATGTATTTGTGATTTTCTTCAAAGTTAGAGGACAATTTGGTAGACTTGACAGAGTAAAGTGACTGGGAAGTAGAAACCAAGGTGGATGTCAGGCTACAGAAGCAGGTAGGGGAGGAGCGATATAGGGGTGGGTGACTAGACAAGATCTAAGAGGCATAAGAGCCTAAACAATGAACAAACCAAGCCCCCTTTTTTCAAGGTGTTGTTTCAAATAAAGTCAGATCCAGTGCGTGGATATGAACTGGAGTCCCTAGGGATCTGTGGGTCCCATGAAGGAGCCTTATTTACAGAAGCACAAAGCAGAAGAGATTAAGGTCACTGCAGGAGCAGCTCCAGGCTGAGTGGGTGCTGTCCCTCACTCTCTAATGTAGGGTCCCTCTTCTTGGTGAAGGTAGGTCCCAGAGTCTGATGAATCCTATTCCAGTTAGGGTGGGTAGTAGTGGATAGAAACAAGGCGGCTTCAGGAAACTGAGACAGTAAATATAAGAGGAGGGGACAGAGAATTGGAGCTGATCTAACGCACAAACATTTTTGGAAGCAATTACATGTGAGGCTTCCCAGGTGGCGCTAGTGGTAAAGACAGGAGAGACTCGGGTTCTACCTCTGTGTTGGAAAGATCTCCTGGATGAGGGCATGGCAACTCAATCCAGTATTCTTGCCTGAATCCTATGGACAGAGGAGCCTGGTGGGCTACAGTCCATGGGGTCACAAAGAGTCACGACTCTTTGACTGAAAGTCGCGACTGAAGCAACTTAGCACACATGGAAAGGCAGAAGTGGGGAAGAGGGTAGAGAGAGGGGAAGAAACCTGACTAGGGGACTTCCCTGGTGGTCTGCTGGTTAAGACTTCCAATGCAGAGTGTGTGGGTTCAATCCCTGGTCAGGGAGTTAAGATTCCACATGCCTCACAGCCAAAAAACCAGAACGTAAATAACAGAAACAATATTATAACAAATTCAGTAAGAATTCAAAAAAAAAAAAAAAAGAAACCTAGACTAAGTGTTCTACTCAGTACATCACAGGTGTAATCTCATCTTACTCTTACCACAACCCTGTGGGGTATATATTATTATTTCCATTTTACAGATGCATGCCCAGGTTCTCGCTGTATCTATTGATAATAACTGTGGCTAACCTTGGTTACATGCTTATGTGCCAGCCACTTTACAGATTACCTTTTAATCCTTATAAAAACATAAGAATTAGATATTATTATTACTTCCATTTTCCAGATGAGAAAATCAAGGCAAGGAGAAGTCCTGTAACTTGCCCAAGGGCACACAACCAGGCAATGGTGGGAGCCAGGATGCAAAACCAGGCAGTTTGTTTACAGAGTCTATAATTGTAATCACCATGGGTAACTGGCTTATTAAAGCCAGTCAGAGTTAAGAGGAAAAATAGAGGGAAGATACACTTACAAAGATGGAGAAATGATTATTTAAAAGGAAAGAAAGAAGGATAGCAATGAGGAAGGAAAACCTCATCCTGAAAGGGAATTTGAATGTTTAATTTTTAGAGATCAGAGAGGCTTTATTGATGATTTTAGTAATAATGAAGATGACAGTAACAAAGTGAACATCTATTGGAAGGCTTCCTATGTGACTTTATATCTATTTTCTCATTGAATTTTCAGAGTAATTCTTTTGTCTGTATTGAAATTGCAGGACCTAGTACAGAGTAGCAGCTCAATAAATATTTATTGCGTGACTCTTAAAATGTGACTTTTGTGGTCTCACTTTTAGGAAACTCTAGGTCATAGGGCTAAATTCCAGGAGGCTCAGCTTCTGTGACTCTCGTGTTTTATTACTTCACAGCATTTATCTATCTGAAGTTATCCTGTTTATTTCTTTGCTGTTTATTATCTCTTCTCTCTCACTGTTAGCATGTAAACTCTAGGAGAGCAGCGCCTCACTCATGTTGTTTCAGTACTTGCAGCATCCAGAACAATGCCTTGCAGTTAGAAGGCATTGTTGAAGTTGATACACACTTGCCGTATGAATGAAGAGAACCCACAGCTGAGCTCTGGGGACAACTCTTCTCCCACAACAGCACAGTGAACTCCAGAGCAGGCAGGTCCTCTGCTCATGTGATTGCAAGCATCTTCCTCTCTGTGCCTGTTTTCAGTGATCATCTGTTCACTTTCTCTGTCACTCACCTGTCATTCCCTCAACTATTCATTTCCCCAGGTTTAGTTTTGCAGCGAGCAAGAAAAGAAATTGCTTGTTTGCTCTGTTTTCAGTGCATAAACAGAGACCATCACAAAAGTTATCAAATCACCTATACCTGAAAATGACTCTTTCACCACACACCCATTAGGATGACTACTACTACAAAACAACGCACACACAAGTTGGAATCCCTGTATGCTGTTGATGGGAATGTAAATGGTGCAGCTTCTATGGAAACCAGTGTGGCATTCCTTGAAAAATTAAAAATATGACCGTATGCTCTAGCCATCTCATTTCTGAGTATATACCCTAAAGAATCTCAAGTAGCTATTTATATACCCATGTTCAAGCAGCATTATTCACAGCAGCCAAAAGGTGGCAGCAACTTAAGAGTCCATGAACAGGTAGCTGGATAAAGAAAATACCGTATATACATACAGTGGAATATTATTCAGCCTTAAAAAGGAAGGAAATTATGACACATGCTACAATATGGATGAATCTTGGAGATACCATGCTAAATGAAATAAGCCAGTAACAAACACCGTATGATTCCACTTATATGAGGCCCCTAGAGTAGTCAAATTCAAAGAGTCAGAAGGTGAATGGTGGTTACCAAGAAAATGGGTACAGAGCTTGGCAAGATGAAAAGAGTTTGGAGAAAATACTTAACACTCTGAATTGTGCTATTAAAAATGGTTAAGATGGTAAATTTTGTCATGTGCATTTTTCACAATTAAAAAAGGATGAGTGGAGAAAAAAGATGACTCTTGGTAGTATGGCATATGCCTCATTCTAAAGGAGCAAGATCCTAAAGTGAAGGACTCAGTGAATTCAAATGAAAATGCAAAGTCCCTGTGAAGGAACAGAGGTGGAAGTCTAAGAGCTACCACTATAAACAACCTGCATCAGAGACAAGGAGGGTTAAGCACAAGCTCTTGGTTTTGAGTTCCTGAGGGTCAGTGTTGCAAATAACACTTTCTTTGATGACTTTTTAATATAATGTACATTCTTAAGCATTTTACACAAATCTTTATAGAGTAGGCATGTGATTAAATCAGGTTGTGATGCTGCTGCTGCTCTGAAGTGTTTCTTGTTACATCCCGCCAACACTCACCTGTCCACACGCAGCTGGCAGACGATGCTCAGCGCATCCACAACTCCTTCTTCTCTCAACTGTCGACAGCCAATGGATGTAGCAATAAAACACCCCGTCCTGCCTATCCCTGCACTGAAAAGAACAGACAGTGAATTAAAAGGTGCAGGAAAAATAGCAGAGATAAAATATATTCCCTTAACATTGAAAACAACCATTAGGATCAATAATAATAATTATGATAACAGCAGCAGCTCTCGTGTACTGAGTGTACAAACCTGGCCCTCTGCTAAGTGCTGTAACAGCATTCTTCCTTTTAGATCTGAGAAGTAGGATGAATGGGATGGAGGGAGGTGGTGGGTGGAAAGAATAGTGAAAAAGGTACCAGCTGTTCTACAAAGAAGAATTAGGGCCTGAAATTCAGTAAGGTATGGGCAGTAGCAAGGAGGGGAAAGACCTACATACATCACAAAAGTGAGCATGGAGGAGTGGAGCTGAACAGTGAGAAAATCAAAAAGTCAAAGGTGACTCGCCTGGAGGACTGGAAGAATAGCAGTGTCATGGAGATGCAGTGGGAGTTCTGGAATGAGGTCTGATTTGAGGAAGAGAGTGGGGGCTTTGGTCCTGGATATAATAATGTGGCTGGGGCTTCCCTGGTGCCTCAGAGGGTAAAGAATCTGTCTGCAATGCGGGAGACCTGGGTTCAATCCCTAGGTCAGGAAGATCCCCTGGAGAAGAGAATGGCAACCCACACCAGTATTCTTGCCTGGCCAATTCCACAGAAGAGGCTGGTGAGCTATAGTCCATGGGGTCGCAAAGAGTTGGAAAAGACTGAGCGACAAGCACATACACATACTGATGTGAAAGATGTTAGTGAATAGCTGAAGATTCAGTTTAGTTTAGGAGAGAGGCTGTGGCTAAATGCACATATTTCCAAGTCTTTTTTTTTTTTTTTTAAATCAAGGTAACAGCTGAACAGAAATATTACCTGTCATGGAAGGTTTACTCGTGAATCTCTTTAGATGGCAAGTTATCAACTTTACAAACTTTCTCTGTCTGTCTCTTTCTCTCTTTCAGCAATTTCAACCATCTTTATGTAAATTTCTCCCAAATCTACACATAAGTTCCCCAAGTTCCTCCTAAACTCTAGATTAGCATTCCACCTCCTAGCTGGCACTTCTGCTGTTGCTATTTTACACTTGCTGCAGTTCAGTGTCTCTAAATTCAATGTATCTAAAACAGAATTAATTATCTTTTTCCTCAATGGCATTACCAAGCAGCCACAAGTTTTCCAGCCTAGAAATCTTGGATCCATCTTCAACATCTCCCCCTCTCTCACTTCCCACATCCAGTCTGTTACCAATTCTTATGTTTTCCACCTCCACTGAGCTTTTGGGATCCATGCTTTTCTTTCTATAAACTGTGCTCACGTTTTTGAAATCTTACTTCATGATTAACGATGATCTCATCATGGTTTCCCAGTCTCAAGGCTCAAGGCTAATTCATGATATACACAGTTGCTAGGTTCATCTTTCTGAAACAGGAACCTGATCATATTACTCAATACTCAAAAACTGTAGGAGTTTCCCAGGTGGCTCGGTGGTAAAGAATCCACCTGCCAATGCAGGTGATGCCGGAGACACAGTTTCGATCCCTGGGTCAGGAAGATCCTCTGGAGCAGGAAATGGCAATCCACCCCAGTATTCTTGCCTGGAAAATTCCACGGACAGTGGAGTCTGGTGGGCTATAGCCCAAAGGGTCACAGTGAGTTGGACATGACTGAACATACACGAGCACCAGCAAAAACTGCAGATGGTCACAGTACAATGTCTAAGCACGCTTCCATGGTATTCACGCCTTACGTAGTATGACTGCACGAACTTTCAAGCTTTTTGTCTTTCTGCTGTTGACCTTGTACCCTTTGTGCCACTGTTTTCATTTGAATCTTTGCAAAAAAAAAAAAAAAATAAAACCCTTTTCTTTTTGAAATTTCCTTTTTGAGTTAATGATATTTCTCCAGTCAGAAATGCCCACCCTACCACCTTTTAAAACCACAAACATTGGTCCTTTTTTCAAGATCCTGCTCAGCATTATTCCAACTTTTAGAGACTTTCTTCAAATCTCACAGTTTGAGTGAATAGCTCCCCTTTCAGCACTCAAATATGGGCTTCCCTGATGACTCAGTGATAAAGAACCCTCCTGGCAATGCAGGAGATGTGGGTTTGTTTCCTGGGTTGGGGACATGGCCTGGAGAAGGAAATGGCAACCCATGCCAGTGTTCTTTCCGGGGAAATCTCATTACAGAGGAGCCTGGCAGGCTACAGTCCATGGGGGTCACAAAGAGTTGGACACAACTTAGCGAGTGAACAACAACAGCAGCACTCAAATAGCACTTATTTCTCAGACTTGGCACTTGTTTCCTGTTGAGTATGAGTGCAGAGGAATTCAGAAGGGGAATGCACCCCTTTTAGTGTAAGTGTCTATAGAGACTTTGTGTCAGTAAAGAGATAGTACTTGAACTGTACCTTGTGAATGGCATGCATTTTGGTTATCATCAATGTGAGAGAATGTTCCATAGGTGATACTGGTATAGGGAAAATTTTGCAGCAGAACAGAAAATAAGATGTGTGACAATGAGTAGACTAGTTTGGCTAGAAAGAGAAAGTTACATTAGAGAAATAGTGGGAAAGAAGGCTGGGAAGGTACAGTTCAGTTCAGTTCAGTCGCTCAGTTATGTCCGACTCTTTGTGACCCCCTGAATCACAGCACACCAGGCCTCCCTGTCCATCACCATCTCCCGGGTTCACTCAAACTCACCTCCATTGAGTCAGTGATGCCATCCAGCCATCTCATCCTCTGTCGTCCCCTTTTCCTCCTGCCCCAATCCCTCCCAGCATCAGGGTCTTTTCCAATGAGTCAACTCTTCGCATGAGGTGGCCAAAGTACTGGAGTTTCAGCTTTAGCATCATTCCTTCCAAAGAATACCCAGGGCTGATCTCCTTTAGAATGGACTGTTGGATCTCCTTGCAATCCAAGGGACTCTCAGGAGTCTTCTCCAACACCACAGTTCAAAAGCATCAATTCTTCAGCACTCAGCTTTCTTCACAGTCCAACTCTCACATCCATACATGACCACAGGAAAAACCATAGCCTTGACTAGATGGACCTTTGTTGGCAAAGTAATGTCTCTGCTTTTCAGTATGCTATCTAGGTTGGTACAGTGGGGTCTATAAAGGATTATGGAAAGCTAAGAACTTTGGACTTCATCCTCTAAAAGAATGGTACTCTTTTTTTTTTGAGAATATGTTAAAAACAATGAGTTTTCACTCCCCAGAAAATTCACTTAACTTAATGTACTCAAATCTGTTCAAGTCATTTCAAGTTCACTGGCCCCTGTAGCTAATCCACAAATCCAAGATTAAGAAATTTTGCTCTGGGCAATGGGAAGCCTGTGTGAAGCTTTGAGCAGAGACTCTGTGTGATGAAAGAGGGTTTTAGGCACATCATCCACGAGGAGTGCACAGAATAGACTGTAGTGGGGGTGGAGCATGGGGAAGTGGGGTGTGTATGTGCAATTAGCTGAATTCTAAAATACATGGATGAGGTCATAAGGGCCTGAACTTGGGTGGTTGGGCAGGAAGTGATGATTATGGGAGAAGCTTTGAAGGGAAAGCCAATCTGGTGACTGATTAGATACTGAGGCTGGAATTGAGAAAAGGGCCAAAGATAACTGTCAACATTTGATGTTGAGTGGCTGGAAAAAAGACGGTCTCATTCTTAGAAATAGCAATCAGAAGGGGAGCTGGTTTTAGAGGGGAAATGGTTAGTTCATTTTAGATATCCTGACTGTTTTATGATTTTGGGTGGGGGACAGTTCCAGCTCTAAAGTAAGTAACGTTTAGGATAAGGCCTAAAGTTAGAAACTAGATAATGACATGTTGGGCAAATAGACATACAGTAAATTTTACTCTTAATTAAACCACAAAGGTTCAAAAGAAGGCTAAAATCATAATTTAAAGTAATATACTTTGTTTACTAAAAATATCACCAAAGTCTATCTTATAAGACATAAGGGGATCAATAAAGTAATGCAAATTTTTTTGAGAAAGTATGGAGAATAAATGACCAGTTATATAAATAAGTTTAAAATGTGTACTTTGCTTTGGGCACACTAGCAGGAAAACAGAGGGAAGAGGTACAAGTTAAAGGATAAGATCTTTAAACTGGACACGAGTCAAGGGAACCACTGATCATTGGTGCCTCTTGTCAGCCCAGCCTCCAGGACCCCATGTTCTGGTAACAGCACTTTGTTTTCCTCTTGGTGAATTACCACTTGCCATTTAACGTTTCATAAATTTATTTCCATCTGTTTTTCATGAGGGAACTTTTAGAACAGTTGACTGGTTTTCACCAAATTCGACATAATAATAATAAATGTTATCAAGATACAATCCTAGAAAAGTTCAGGGGCATCTCAAAACAAGAAAAAAGCTGTTGATAATTAAAAAAATCATATGTCCTTCCTAGCACACATGAGCCTAATGAGACTAAATGAATCCACCTACATTTCAAGGTCGAGGACTGAATGAATAAGTCTCCTGTTCCCTGAGTGATTCATAAGTGAAATTTTCTCCACTGTACCACGGCTAAAAACATGCTAATCATGGCACTTCATTTCTGACAAGTATCACTGTGGTCAAGAATCAAGGGGGAGGCTAATTAGTTTCAGTATCTATTCAATTTGCCAGCAAAGTCAGAACCAGGAAGTCAAACCCAACTGCCACCTGCTGTATGACTTTACAAAGAATAGACCGTTGCTGAGGCAGCAAGGACGGCTCATCCCTTACCTGCAGTGAACCACCACAGGCCCTCGGCCCGCGGAGGCAAGTCTGTCTTCTTCCACATCCAGCATGAGCTGCAGAAGGGGCTGGGCACTGTCTGGAGTCTTGTGATCGGGCCATGAGGTGTACCAGTAATGTTTCACACGTTGGGTGTGACTTCCTTGCTGAAAATAGAAATAGCCACCAAGCGCTTCATTTACTTGTGGAACTAAAAGGCATCCAAACCACAATACTAAACGCTTTCTATCACTGCCATCTTGCTTGCTCCTCACTTCTAGGTGGCCATAAAATCTAGGAGACTTTTGAAGAATATTCTTTCAACCTGAGAAAAATTTACTGTAAATATGCTGATGTCAAAATCTGACAGTCTTGCTTCAATTAAATGAGAAATATATACATGATATATATTTAATATAGAAAACATATATATGCTAGATATGTTTGTAATTTATGATCACGAACATAATGGTAGATGAATAAATGGCCAAGAATTGGGATATAGTGTGTTTCCTGTTCTTTGAATGCTCCAGACAGATTATTATAAACATATTGACCAGTATAAGAATGCTTAATTTTATACCCACTCTAATGATTCTACACTCACCCTAAATACCAGTTTTTAACAGTAGTGAGGAATCCCTGTAGTAAAGGAGTGACAAGGGAGGGTCCATGCACATCATCTCAAAACCAGGTTGGGGCCTGGCGTAGACTAGGCACTAGAGAATACATGTTGAAGAACAGATTTCTCTAAGTGCCTTCCTATCATGAATTTCCCATTAAAACCCATCAATGCAGCTCTGTCTCAACTTTCTTCTTCTTTGTGATGATTCTGTCCCAGCAGTGGGGTTCTAGATAGGACTGGAATCTTTGGGATGCTTGCTCTCTAGAAGTAAAAACAATAGCAACAATACCATGGCAACATCCCTCAGCATTTGCTGTCCAAAATTTAAATAAGATAAATTTTCTATGACATAATCTGGTCTGGGAAAGTCCCTATAAATGACTGTAACTCCAAGTTTTGGAAGATCTCAACAACACTTCAGGCTTTTCTTGCCTCCCACAACCACCCACAAGTGCAGATTTTCCCTTTCACAGTTTCCAGGCCTTACTTAAATCTGCTGAGACAAAGTGACATTAAAAAAAGAAATCATGGTAACATCTCCAGCACAAGCCTTTAGTCCTTTAGTTAAAGGTGTTCAAAAGGTTAAATCAGAGGTGTTATATATATGCAAATTAGAAGACCATAGCACCCTACTTAGTGGATTTCTTTAATGTCTACTTAAATTAATTATTCCACAGAGTGATAGTAGCTGACAACAAAATACATAAGGGAGTAATTAGAATTTCTTCTTGATCTTGACGTTATTTAACTTGTTTAAATTGAATCTGCAGTTCTTAGGACAAAAAAGTTCAAAATAAAAATGCAATCCTCTAACACCTTCCACTTTGTAGACAGCTACAGCTCCATATTCTTACCTTTAAGACAAGGTTTCGAACAGTATAGTTATCGCATTCATTTACACTGATAACCAGAACCTCAACTTTTCCATATATTCCTCTCTTTTCTGGCCAATAAAGCACACATTTCTGGAGGAGGGGAAAGAAGAACACGGCAAATATTAACGGTTTTCATTGGCCTGGAAGCATTTGTCATTCAAGCATCTCAAAAGTTTCTATTTAGTTAAATAAAATAAATCAAGTATCAATTTTAAACATTCTGTAAATGAGCTAAAACCACCGAACTATACATTTTAAATGGATAAACTTTATAGTATATATATATATGCATGTGGCACTCAGTTGTGTTCAACTCTATGCAGCCCAACTCTTTGTAACCCACCAGGCTCCTCTGCCCATGGGATTTTCCAGGCAAGAATACTGAAGTGGGTTGCCATTTCCTCCTCTAGGGGATATTCCCGACCCAGGGATAGAACCCACGTTTCTTCTGTCTCCTTCATTGGCAGGAAGGTTTGTTTGTTTGTTTACCACTAGTGCCACCTGGGAAGCCCATAGTATGTATAGTATAAATTATACCTCAATCAAGTTTTTTTTTTTTTTTTAACCAGCACTATTGCTGTTAATCCCATACAAAAAAATAATTAAGGCAAAATTTCTCAAATCCCCACAGAGAAATTAAGGGCTAATTCAGAACTGAATTAAGAATTAGGAGATCCAAATATTAGAGTTTATCATGAGATGAACAAGGTGAAAATAAAATGTTCTCCCCCATGATTGAGGCAAGTCACATTTCCTTGGGGCTTCCCTGGTGGCTCAGATGATCAAGAATCTGCCTGCAGTGCAGAAGACAAGGGTTCAATCCCTGGATCGAGAAGATCCCCTGGAGAAGGGAATGGCTACCCACTCCAGTATTCTTACCTGGAGAATTCCATGGACAGAGGAGCCTGGTTGGCTACAGTCCATGGGGTCGCAACGAGTGGGACACAGCTGAGTGACTAACACTTTCACTTTTTCACACATTTCCTGCTCCATCAAACTAAAGTCTCTAGTAAGAGTATCTGTAATGTGTTAGATGCCACAGAATGCAGTCTCCCCTGTATGTAAAGTAGACATAATGGCCATTAATATATCTGTGGTATTGTATTTGCCAGGACCAGTTGCCTTTTCACCTACAGGATCCATTGAAATAAATGTGTAGCAAAATTATTTTTAAAATTTTTATGAAGGATCCTCTTTGAAGGGTTTAATAGAAGTAATAACAATTATATTGCAAGCAAGAAAACATAATATGATGGATAAGGTGCAAGCTTTGGAGTCAAAGAGCCTGGGACCAAATTTTGGTGCTACCATTTATCTGTGAGTCCATAAACAGGGAACAAAAACTCTCTCTGGCCTCAGCTTCCTCAAGATTTAATACATGGAAAGCACTTAGGACAAAGCCAGGCCTACAGTAAGCATTCAAAACTTGATATTATTATTGTTATTATATTTTACAATACTGGATTATGGGATGGGTTTTTGATCTAAAGTGATTAGATCATTACTTAAATATGCATTAGATCATGCATCAAATATATTATTTTTATGATATCATCACATTATTTAAAAAACTACAAAATGAGTTTCAAACATACATATAAATGCATATTATTTATTCTTTTGCCTTTTAAACAAACACAAAAGAACTACTACTTTTTTACCACATATTTTAATGTCTAAGAATAAAAGTGTGAAAGTTAATGCTTTATCTTCAGTGCCCAGGGAAGTAATTTAATTTTAGAAATATTGTTTAACTAGAATTCATCATTTTCTTTCAAACACACATGCATATTGATAAAGAAATTCTTTCACTTATTGCCTTCGGTTAGGGACCTTTCAGTCCTCAGGACGCTTGTTTTTTTATGTCTATGTCAAAGTTAAGTTATATTTTCTTAACTATATTTAATAAAATAGTTAAGTTCTTGTAGATTTAAAAGAGCAACAGCAAAAAAATTACAGAATTACAGAACTAAAGGAAAAGACATGTAACATATCAGAAACACACCTCTGGGGCTCTATCATGCTAAGCACCAAATGCTCTATGTGACAGAGCCACAAGGAAGTCACTTCATCTAGTGGAATCACTGTTTTTCATCCACTACAATAAAAACACATTTGCCTACTCTACATTCTGGTCCTTTTCCAAACAAAGTAAATCATTTTCACCTCTATTTCCATGCTATCCCACCCCCAAGACTATCAAGCAATCAGGCTATCAGGCTTAGTCTGGCTAATATAACATTAACATTTAAAAAAAGAGAAACCTTCAGCACAGGGAATTATACTCAAAATCTTGTAATACCTTCTAATGGAAAAGAATCTAAAAAAGAATCATACATATATCTGTATAACTGAATCACCTTATTGTATACCTGAAACCAACACAGCACTGTAAATCAACTATATTTTAATAAATTAAAAAAAAAATAGCAATCTTTAAAAAATAAACCAATTTCTTTCCCTCCTCATTTACGAATTGCCAAATGTCTGAAATTTCCCCAATTTGTTAAAGATAATCATACTAACCAAATTGCCTGGTTGCTTTCAATGGAGCATCAATTATTTCGCTGCAAGACCCGAACTATTGTGTGACTTAAAACCCATGCCTCCTGGATGAATCCAAGAAGAGCGACAAAGAATCTTGCAAAAGGTATTGAACAAAGAAAGAGGCATTCAGTGGCCCAGCAGTCAGGCGTATGTGCCCCATTGTCCAGGATCTGGCCTGAGTAGCAGGCCCCTCAATAAGAAGGTGGCTCTTGAAACTGGTAAGAAAAACTGCCAGGCAGGAGCTCTCAGCTTGTACCCTGACTCTTAACAATACAATCCAGGCTTGTGCACCTACTTGATAAATGGAAGCACTGCTTGCTTCTCTCCTGAGCTTGCCGGGGCCCTCTCGAATGTTTTTCTTGACTCTTTACCAAAAATGCAATTGGCAGCCGGCTCCCAGTAGACAATGTAATGTGACTTGTTCGTTCAAACAACCCTTAATTAGCATCCCATCTCCTTTCTGAGATACAATAGCTTATTTTTACACACTGAATACATTTTTCCCCTCTTTAAGGAGGATGTAGAAAAAGAGACCAGATAAGTGTGGGTGCTTTTGAATATGAGGTGAGCGAGAGCTGCAAATGTGGTTGTTTCTAAGGGCATCAGTTCACATTTGAATTATTTTTGTGAGTAGCTTTTTACGGTTTCTTCATTGTGGTGTTAACAATGATATGAAAAAGAAAAATGCAAGGAAGGAAAGTGCTCTCTTAAAGATAATATTGTGAAATCACACTAATTGTGTGTAATTCGAAATAGCACGCTATGTAGCAGAATATAACCCCAAATCATCACTATTCTGTTAGCTGGGCCAGTTCTTTCAGTAAAATTGTCTATTAATTCCAAGAATTCATAATTTGGAGGACAAAGAGGTTTCCAGAAGGTTATGTGTCTCTTGTACAAACAAGTAATTAGTGAACCTTGACTGTAAAGATCCTGGACATCAACCAATTTTTCATCATCAGCGGTTTACAGCAAAAGTAGAATGCAGTGCAAAGCAACGCAAACCCATATTTTTGTAATCTATTTTTTTTTCCTTTGATCATCCCTCTCACTCTCACCACACTAGGGTTATTTGTGTATAAAGAAGAAGCAAGTCTAGCTAGTATATTAGCTGCCTGAAAAGAAAATCTATTTTTAAGTTACTTTTTTAAAAAATTCTATGCATTTAAAATCAAAGAAATTTTTGCTTTATGAGCTAAAGATGTATCATCACAAAAGAAATGGCTCTAAATAAACAAAGAGATACTTAGTTGCAGTTGGGTTATATTTGCGTAAAAGAGAATGGATCAGATTGTCTAAAATTATTATGGTTTTAGTTACTCTAATTCTTAGTATTCCACCTAATATTACTAACATAGATGCAGGAATTTAATATTAAAAGCATCTTTACCAAAATATATCATTGAATCCCTTCCATGATCATTTGTGTTAAGTAGAAAAGAGAGTAGATATTGTTATTGTTATAATTTTTTAAATAATTTTACAGCTGAGAATACTGAAGCTCAGGTGTTTTGGTAGGGGTCTCTGAGAACATTCTCTTGGAGCCAAGACCCTTTGAGCAAATATCACTTTATAAATCCAAGCTTTGGTGTTTGGATTTCTGCTCCAATAACCAACTCTTTTCATTACCATTAACCAATACTCTCCCTTCCCTCTGTGAAATACACTGATACTCAATGGAACACTGAATGCCCTCCATCCACTCTCTTACTAAGTCCAGTACTTCTGTCACTGTCTGCTGAGCTGTATGTTTCTAAGTGGTATTTGTATCCAAACCTCTTAAGGACAGCTGCATTCATTTAATGAAACTTTACATAAATTCATGAAACATGAGGGTAAGAAGAAAAAAAGAACTTTTCCATGAAATAATTGTGTGAGTTAATTAGGTTTTCATGGGGGGTGGGGGAAGTGGATCAGTAAAGAAAACTGCATGCAAATCAGGTACAGGTGAGACTTAGAAAAGGGCAAAGTTTGGAAATACAGACAGAATTCTGCATTCATATGGTTTTATAAACTTTTCTATGTTCTCTCATTTTAAAGAAACTGAAATGGGACATTTTAATGATATATAAAGGGCAGGAATTACACAAACTACATGACCTGGAACCAATATTAAAAATAATAAAAGACTGTCCCATAATAAAATAATGAACAAATCTGAATAGGAACAACTGTACCTGTTTTAAGACAAAATAAAAGAGCTTTTTGCTGTGTTTGAGTCTCCACTCTGACGTTTTTGGATTATATGTGTCAAATAAGAGGGCTTCTAACTATAGTTAGAAATAAACCAAGTTACAGCAATTGAATGGAGAACAGCTGAATTACAAATTAGGGTGCCGAATTATACCTCGAATGTAAGCATGTTTGAAAGAACAGGTGAGTAATATTTCTTAGGGACTGTCAGCCTCAGAATTCCTGGCCACTCTTAATTGCTTGTGCAGCATAACTGTCCAGCCCCCGGTCATTCAGGAAATAAGCTGAGGCTGCTGGGCAGTGCTGGGCAGTGCTGGGTCAGGCTGCTTCTCTAGAAACCAAATATCTAATTCTGATCGTCCAGAACAGCTGAATACCGGTCAATGGGTCTCCACTGTCCTTCAACATGACCCTCCCTGACCTTGTTGACAGACACTCTGACTATGGGACTTTGCTCATTTATTTTCATGCTTGGTACAGAGTGAATCCTCTTGTCCACCCCACACTTCACAGACTGACCTCTAACTTGAGCATGACTCCCCCATCACAGTTTCAATCCACACTTTCAAATTGTCCACTACTTTGAATGAACAGACCTTACACTTTTTAAGTCAAAATGCTTTATCCGTCCCCTCTTTCCTTCTTAGAAAGGTTAGAGATTTTAAACCAGGACTGTAAGCAATCCCAGGTACTGCTCTCTGGCCGCAATCACTGCTTGGATTAGAACTTTCTCCCTTCCCACCTTAACTAGGAAGAAGACTTGAGGAGGGTATGTAGAGAGGTGAGAAGGAGGAGTTGGGAGTCAGATCGCTGGCTGTTTAGCCTGGGCAGGTTGCTTAACTGCCCTGGACCTCAGTGTGTTCTTTCACTGAGTTTTACAAATAAGCTTATTGTAAAGATTAATTTCTAAGCACACTGTTAGTGTTCAATAAACATTAGTTACTTGGAAGATCAAACAGCCCAGTTTCTACACTTTCTAGGTATATTTGATGAACTTTCTAGATTATCTAACTCTAATTTTTTTAGCTAATTTTAAATAGTTGAGAAGATGTATTTTTATTTTATGGATTTAGAATATAACATAGTATAATTAAATTTAATTACTAGTGTTTTATCAGGAAAATTTATTTTCTCTTTAAATGTACAGCTTAAAAAGATCTACTTTATTTTTAACTATAATTTACTTACAAATCAATCATTTCCACCTGAATACCCATCAGATTTCATAATGAAACTGAAGGTAAACATGGGATATACTTGATTAATATTTATATTGTAAAGAAGCACTTGTTTTGGATGTATTTAATTAAATAAAGTCATCTATAGTAGCTGTGATTTGACTTAAGTCATTACTTGCATAAATTCATAAGATTCTTATAGGCTGCCATATATAAATTTTAAAATGCTCTCCTGATCTTGGTGTAAACTGTCTTCCATCTCTCTTACTCTACCATATGTTTTCTCCACTCCTCATAAGACCTAACACTGTACCTATATCTAATATTTAAAATTTTTGTTTCTTGTTTACCGTGTCTACTCTTTTAGATTGTAGCTCCATGAAAGGAGGGATCTTTGACTATTTTGTCAATAAAGATATAATCCAAGTGCCTACACTGGTGCTTGATGGTTGATAGTGGATAAATATCTGTTGAATGAATACACACACACCACTGGATGTTTTATAAAGAAGAACTAAGTACTGAAAGTCATCAAGGTTAGCTGGAGAATTCTAGATGCTAAAGGTAATGGTAATAGTGTAGTGTCTGTCCATGGAATTCTCCAAGCAAAAATATTGGAGTGCTTAGTCACTTTAGTCCTGTCCGACTCCTTGCGACCCTATGGAACTTAGCCCGCCAGGCTCCTCTGTCCATGGGATTCTCCAGGCAAGAACACTGCAGTGGGTTTGCCATTCCCTTCTCCAAGGGATCTTCCCAATCCAGGGATCAAACCTGGGTCTCCTCATTGCAGGCCTATTCTTTACCACCTGAGCTACAGGGAAGCTCAAAGATGATGACACTGTTAGATGTATTTCTAACATTGGGAATATATTTTTTCAAAAGTTCTTATCACTTAGGTCATTTCACATCTAAAATTATAAATTAATAATGAAAGATGTGGATAAAAAGATTGGAAATGACTTTATCTATTAATAAGGAAATGATTACATACATTTTAGCAACCATACAGTGAAATTCTAGCAGTCATTTAAAAATCATGTTTTTGATGAGTTATTAATGATACGGAGAACACTCATAATGTTAAAAGCAGAATATACAAAGACTACAGAACCCTCTTTCATTCTCTATAGTCTTCAGCAAAATGTACCATTCCAGGCCCATCTCCCTTCGCTCCCTACTATGCTCAGGCCACATCAAAGTGCTCAGCATGCTCTGTGGTGTCGTGTCTGCCTCTGTGTTGTTGCTTTGCCAGGTTTATGTTCCTCGTGCACCTACTTCCTCTGCAGGTCCCTGCTGAAAAACTGTAAGGCACATAAGAGCTATTTGGACAAAGAAATGTAATTAAAATAAATCTTATCCATAATTTTATCAGCTAGAGAAAGGAAGAAAATGAAATTGGGGAATACTTAAAATACAATTTCTTTATTTTGCTTTTTGAGGTTAAACCGCTTGCAAAGTGCTGAATAGGTCAATGGGCAAAATGCGTTTTTTAAGTATTTAAGTCACATAGGTGAACTCAGATGAAAGATGTAAATTTTAAGACAGAATATGGTAGTATTAAGTACTCGAGAGAAGTATTTCATTAGGCCAGATCACCAAGTAATGCTCTCACTTCGTGAACGATAGTTCGGTGTCTTATTCCTTCTTGAAGCCAACAACGGGTACTTTGTCTTTTAATGTCTTGCATCTTTATTTATGAGCTTCCCACTTAGCTCAGATGGTAAAGTATCTGCCCGCAATGTAGGAGACCTGGATTTGATCCCTGGCTTGGGAAGATCCTCTGGAGAAGGGCATGGCAACCCACTCCAGTATTCCTGCCTGGAGAATCCCATGGACAGAAGAGCCTGGTGAGCTACAGTCATGGGATCACAATGAGTCAGACACGACTGAGCAACTACCACTTTACTTTACTTTACATCCTTCTTTAGCCCATTTATTATGTTGGGGCATAATGAGTATGTGAGCTTTGGAATCAAATAAACCTGGACTAAAATTGGGACTCCATCACTTACTAACTTTGAGACTATAGGCAAATGATTTAAACTCTGACCTTCATTTCTCATCCATAACATAGGTATAGTAAATCTTGCTTTGTATAGATAGAGTGAAAATGAACTGAATTAACATATGAACTGTGTGTACTATATACATTCAACAAATGGCAGTCTGTGGAAAATAGTTTCCACTGTACACATAATATGACCGACATTCATAGCCACTTCTTTCTTAGCAGAAAGTCTGAGCTAGTCTGAGGACTTTGGAAATATAGAAATGCTTCTTGTCCTGTTTAGACTCATCCTACTCTAGCTTTTCAGGTTTTAGCTGCTGTGTCTTCTCTAGTTAAGCAATAGTTCATGTTAAAAGTTTGAACACTGTGTTTTCAATGTTTTATTTCTTTCAAGAGGAATTCCTTCATGAGATTTACGTAAATGAAGAAATCAAACTTACCAACAATAAAAGTGGCTTCTCCTTTCACACCATAGATGAGAACTAATTTGTCAGCTTTATTTTAAAATTTTTTGCCTATTCTTATTTAATAAAGTAACTATGAGAATATTGTGATGATTTAATAAGAGCTGGCAATTATTCTTTTATTTATTTATTAGAAAGTAGAAAGGTTCATGAAAATACAAAGCCTGGGAATTTCTAAAGATAACTCCACCCTCACATATTTTTGGAGGAAATGATTTTTGTCTATTTCAAACAATGACGCTTAACACAATTGAAAGTTGGCACATTTTTGGTAAACAGCATCTTCCTGGCAGTGTGAAGTCTACTGCCTATTTCTTTTGAGCCAGACTTTTCAGTATCATTTTGATTTGTAAAACATTAAAGTTTCTTCCATAGTATTCTTTGTACATCTTTAGAGAATCTGGATGGAAAGGAATTTTCATTTTAATTTAATGAGTAATCAATAATAACAGAAGTCAAAATCTTTATTGCAATATTTGGAATTATGACTGGCCATGGGAAAATACATGTAGCAAATTGCACACAGAAGTGTAACATAATGTATCAATATTTACTTTGATATTTCCAGAATATATATCTCAGACACTTAAAAAGGCAAGAGGCTAAAAATGGTAAGAAAAAATAATACCTTTTCCATTTCTGAATTATGCAGCCAAAGTGAAAAATAAAAACCTCAGTCATCCTTTATGTGGACATTATTTTTTCAAAAATTCTGGCTTTCAACAGATCTACTTGACTCTCCTATAGAGAACAAGAATTTTGAGAATGGTACCAACAGGTTTGCATGCTAAGTTGCTTCAGTTGTGTCTGACTCTTTGTGACCCTATGGACTGTAGCCCACCAGGCTGCTCTGTCCATGGGATTCTCCAGGCAAGAATACTGGAGTGGGTTGCCATTTCCTTCTCCAGGGGATCTTCTCGACCCAGGGACTCCTCCTGACCCAGGAAATCCAACCCTGTCTATCTTCTGCATTGGCAGGTGGGTTCTTCAGCAACGGTGCCACCTGGGAAGCCCACAGATTAGCTTCAGGTTTAATGCACTTGAAAAGGAAAGAACAAGACGGGCTCTATTTGCACATTCACATTCAGAACAGAGATGTCTGAGCATAGTCAGTTAACCAACTCATTGTCACTTTGAAATACATATTTATCTCATACAGCAGTTCTCTTATAATGACAAACTCTGGTCTTGGGGACAGAAGGGAAGAATACTGTCTGTTAGGGCTTTGGCATATTCACCAATTATTCATATTATCTCTGTTGGCCTTTAAAATATGTCACATCCTACTTAACTTCTAGGGAATCCTTACTCACTAACCAACAATCTTGGCTTCTTCTGTCCTGTCCTGATGAAACCTGACTCAAGAACAAGTTACAGCACCATTGGCGTATCTCTGTCTTTTTGTCTAAGGAAACAAATATATCATAACATTTGAGGAATGAAATGCTCAGGACAACAAAAATTATAATTTATCTTACACAGTTACTAAACCTATGATCCTTGTGGGATATATGTTTTGCCAAGTATTTATCCTTAATAAATATGCAACAAATAATGTTTTCAGTGGAAAAAAAACTTGTTTCAAAACATTTACATCCTTATGTTTATGTAATCGCATAAATCACAGTGCTTTTTCTATGCCAATTTTGTATGATTTTACTTTTAATAAAAGAAATAGAATTAATAAAGGTATGAATGTTCTTAGAGAAAATACATCGTGACAATCTATTCAGAAAATGGTAATTCCAACCAAAGTGGGCAGGTGTAGTTCAGTCTATTCAGATCCAGGAAGCATTGCTAAATCTTGTGTGAGTTCTAAGGTGTCTGTGATTTCCTCTCATTCCTTTGTGGGTATTATTCTACCGAGTTTTGGCTTCTGCTGTTACTACTGAGAAGCCAATTGTTAGTCATTCTGGTTGTTAAAACAATCTCTGCAGTGTTTTTCAGTTCCACAGATGTGTCTAGCTGTGGATTTATTTTATTTATCCAGTCTAGGATTTACTGTGAGAGATCAAGTCTTTCACCAATTTTGGAAAATACCTAGCCAGTATTTCCTCAAATATTACTTCTTTTTTTATATTCTCCCTTTTCTTCTAAAATATCCATTAGACATATATTAGACATCTAAATATTGTCCTCTGAAATTCTATTTCACATTTTTGGTCATTTTGATCTTCTAGGTAATTTCCTTAGCTCTGCTTTTTAATCCAGTAATTATTTATTCAACTGTGTCCAGCTTGCCAATCAACTTATGAAGTTTTTTCATTTTAATGTGTATAATATTTATTTCTAGGCCCCTTTGGTTTGTTTTTAAATCTTCCTAGTCTTTTTTGATAGTAAATTGTTCTTTTGTCAAGTTTTTAATTTTATATTTTGTATGTTTAATTATAAAAAAGCCTATATTTACAGTTTCTATTGTTTCAATTTCTTATAGGTCTATTTCTACTATTCGTTGTTTCTGCTTTTTACTTATGTTGGTTATTTACATGTGTTTCTCAGAAGTTTGACTTCTGGGTTTATATTTGCTGGGCTTTTTCCTTTGAAATTCTGTGTAGTGTTTGCTGTGCAGATAGCAGAAGACTTTGTTTTTGTAAAGTGCCTTACCAATGCAGTATTACTTTTAATTTTTTAATTAAATGAATATAAACTAGTTTATAAATGATTTATATACATTAAAAAATACTATTTTGTATTAATTACTTACCACTTGGTGCTTCCTGGTTTTTGAATTCTGAATACTCAAGAGTACCTTACTGTTGATCCCATGAGAAGGCCAGACTTTGATAGATTAATTCCTGTTATAATCCTATTTTGGTAGGCAGGTTTATTTCTGTGGTTCACCCTTTCACTGAAGGTATAGCCCTTGCAGGTGCTCACTTCGTGGAAGGTCTCAGTTCTAAGTCCTAGCTCCTGCAAGCCCAAGGCTTTGTCTCCAGTTCTTATATTGTCATGAAAACACAAATAACCTATAATTCTCTGGTTTTATGAATTTTATTCAGTTTTTTACTACTAGAATTTACTTTCTCCCCCAAGCTCTGCTATGCATGCCATATCGTATTTCACTCAGTATGACTGGTTTTTCAGATTATTTAGCTTGCCATATTAACATAAGTTCTATGTATACATGCATGTGTATAAATACACAGAGAATATACCTTTAAAACTTGAAGAATTTTTTTTCCTGCCATGAAGGTAAATTGTCACAGATATTAAACAACTGTGCAGGACTTGTCAGTGGCTTATTATGCTGACAAGTTGATATTGGGTGAAATAGCTAAGAATATTAAGGATTATTTTATTATGCTACTTTAGGCTTTCATATAAGATTCATAGAAATGCATTTATTTAGTAAGCATATAGCTAATGTAGTATACAACTTCATCTACTGGCCAAAAATATACTTTTTTTCCCAGGATAAATTTCAGAAAAAAATTCTTTGTCTATTGTAGCAAAAATGGAAGAAAACAACAAAACTTTAAAAGAACTTTAAGTTGCTGTTTGTGTACCTGAGTTTTCTGCATTAGCAGCATGGTTATACTATGGTTGGTGGTTGCAACTCACCAAAGGAGTAAAAGGGAAATTTCCATTTTCTTAAATTCTTATTGTCAGGGTGAGATGCAGGCATAGTCATTTTGATCAGAAAACAAAGACAAATGCTGGCTAAAATCAGACTGTAAATTATCTCAATAAGATGTCATGAAATGTAGGCAGTGCCTAGGATAGCACTCTTTGGGAATTACACAGTTTTATTTTTATGATGCAAAATACAGAAAGCATATTCTATAAGCTAGATCCTTAGAAAAGTTTACTAGTATGCATGTGGGGTCTAATTTTGTCTCTTTCTTGGATTTTGTTTTATGAAAATATTGAGAAAGTTGTTTGGTTTGGTTAACTTCAAATCTTTCTCCAAATTTCACTTTCTCAGTGAGGTGTATCCCCCTGTATAATACTGCAGCTTGCTCTTCTCCTACTGCTCCCTGCATCTCAGACACCCAGTCCCCTTATCCCACTCTATTGTTTTTTCCTACAGCATCTATCCCTTCTAATATGCTATACTCTTATGAAATTCTGCTTCTTGCTTTTTGTCTGTCTCCCCCTCACTAGAAAGTTAAAATCTACCAAGGGCAGGAATCTTTGTGTTTGTTTACTAATAAAGTGCCAGCAACTAAAATAGTATCTGGGGCTTTCCTGGTGGCTAAGTGGTAAAGAACTCACCTGCCGATGTAGGAGATGTGGATTCAGTCCCTGGTCCAGGGAGATCCCACACGCTGTGAAGCAACCAAGCCTGTCTACCACAACTGTTGAGTCTGCGCTCTTGAGCCCTCAAGTTGCAACTACTGAAGCCCGAGCACCCTAGAGCCCCTGCTCCACCACATGAGACACCCCCACAGTGTGTGCATGTGTGTGTGTGTGTGCGTTAGTCGCTCAGTCCTGTCCGACTCTGCGATCCCACAGATTGTAGCCCACCAGGCTCCTCTGTCCATGCTGAGAAGCCCGCAAACCGCAACTATAGAGTAGCCCCTGCTCTCCACAACCAGAGAAAAGCCTGCACAGCAATGAAGACCCAGCACAGCCATAAATAAATAAGTAAATAGAATAGTATCTGTCACTTAGTAGGTGCTCAAAAATTGCTCATGATGTAAATGAACAATTTTTTATTTCCCTGTTATAAATCAGAGTGATGATTCAGGGCCCCTCATTTCCTTACATAGATACATGGATACAAATGTGAATGGTGTATGCCAAGCACATTGATTTCACTGAAAGAAAGCTATCATTCATAGGACACCAATTACCATTTTGGGGGAGCATAAACTGACCTAGCTTTTAAGTGTCTTAACATCTTAAATTTGTTAGGAAGTATATGGTAATTGTCCTTAAACAATCTCTGTTCTAGAGTAACAGAAAAAAATACAATGTTCTGCACTTGGAAAAAGGTCATACCTCATTTTTCTCCTTGAGTTTTGTGATCATAACAATCACGGGACTGTCCTCCTGCCAAACCATCTGCCAGAAATCATTCACGGTGTTGATCATGGGGCCCTGTGTGGCGATGAATGCTTTCTCTTTGCCACTGTAGCCCTAGTTTGAGAAAAAAAGAAAAAATGTTGGCTCTGAAGTCCATGCCTTGCACTGAAAGTTTAGGTGAAATATCTTCAAAACAAAACAATTCTGCAGGTCCAAAAGCTACATACTTTCACGGCTTCATTGATTCAAGCACCACCATTCTAGTGGTTATTCTCTCAACAAGTCGAGCATAGCACATGGTACTGAGGGTTGTCAAGTGCAGTCCTCCCCAGAGCACCTCAGAGGGAGCACTGTGGCCACAGACACACAGGAAAGGAAGACCTACCGACATGGATTATGACCAAGTGAGCAAAACAAAACTTGCTGGTAACCAAGTTAAAACAAAATTAATCTATTCTGAGGGGTGAAAAAAAAACCCCAACAATTCCAGACAGTAAATCAACATGCTTATCAGAAAGAAATTTAGGTTTATTTACTTACCCTAATATAATTAGCATTGATGTAAGTGCTCAAAGAATCAGTTACATTTTTTGGTCTTAAACATACTCTACTGAGGGGATCTAATGAAGAAAACAAGAAAGAATAGGTTAGCCAGATTTACTCTTTTAAGTTTCTTAGAATGTCAGTGGGGCTTCCCTGGTGGCTCAGATGGTAAAGAATCTGCCTGCAATGCAGGAGACCTAGGTTCCACCCCTGGGTCAGGAAGATCCCCTGGAGAAGGGAAGGGCAACCCACTCCAGTATTCTTGCCTGGAGAATCCCATGGACAGAGGAGCCTGGCAGGGTACAGTCCATAGGGTTACAAAGAGACATGACTGAGCACGCATGTATCTATCATCAGTTTTCTGTGTGTACGTACTCTAGTCACAAGGGTCGAGGGCAATCTCCCAACTACTCCACATTCTTGCAGATTCTGTGCTTTTGCACATATTGTTTCCTTGCCGTCTCTGCATGGGTAAGTTGTCCTCATTCTTCAGGGCTCAGTTCAAGAGATACTTTCTTCCTGAAGCCCTCCCTTGTCTTCCTGGCAGAATTAGGCATTCTCTTCTTTGCTCAGGCTGCTTGAACTTTATTTTAGTATTTAACATCTTGTATTTTAAGTGCTTCAATTCTTTCTTGCCCTCAATGGATTGTAATGAGCCCCTTGAGAACAAAGACTGTCTTTAATTAACTTTTATATCTTTTGTGATTTTTACTTGATATGTGGCTCAGAGTGGGTTTAATATTGAATTAACTTCAATTATAAAGAGTTAAAATAATGCTTTTCTTCTAGATTTTTCTCTTTTCATAGCAAAGGGGACGAGAAACTTCAATTTCTTTTCAGTATCCACTGATTATTAAAAGTTTCCACGAATGGCCTAAACCACTCACACTTGAAAAGAGGCCCACTTCCTTCAGTTTTTATAATGCCTATGATGTATATTATTTACTGGGAACTCAACCCCAAAATTGCTTAGAAGCAGGTTTCTTGTCAAGCTAAACTAAATTTATGTTGAAAACTGATAATTTACAGTATTTCCAAATATTTAGAGATCTTGAAATACTTAAAAAAAACCAAGAATATAATATATGATGAATAGGAGAAAATGAAAATGAACTGAAGCCTTTTTAAAGCTAGTGTAGTCTAATAAAAAGCTAAGTATTAAAAAGCAAAATTTTGTCATTACTGTCATCATGTATTATTGCTTTCATCTTTACTGTTATAATTTTATTCATGCAGTGCATGAATTCAATGTTACATTGGACACTGATCACATTTGCTCCTCTCTCCTGCTCTTCTCTTTTTATTTCCTTTGCTTTCTTCCTTTCATTCTTTTCTCCCTTCCCTTCTTCCTTACACCCTTTTCCTTCCTCCCTCCTTCCCTCTCTTCTTCTTTCTTCTTTCCTTCTTGTTTCTTTTTTCCTCTCTACAAAGTATTACACACACATAGGTCTGGTGTACAGAGCACATGAAAGTCTGCCCTCTTCTCCATCTCTTTACCTCTGGCGATCTTAGGTCTTCTATTTAATAGACAAAATGATACATGGATCCTGATATTTTGATTAGAATCACATCAGATTTTGTCAAAGGTTATACTGGGCTGACTCAGTGCACGTGAATTTGAGCGAACTCGAGGAGACAGATGACAGAGGAGCCTGGCGTGCTGCAGTTCTTGAGGCTGCAAAGAGTTGGACATGACAGCAACTGAACAACATACTGGTCTGAAGATTTCCTCTTCAGGAAGAAATGTGTTTAAGGTTTGAAGTCAGAGAGGAAGCTATTAGATAAGGGAAAAGTGTATCACTGCTAGTCATGGACAAAGGCAGAGATGAGAGGAATAGGACAGTTCTCAGAGATGAATTCAGGAGATGTGGGAAACGGACGGAAGGGCAGGGACTGGTCACACCTTCAAGGTGATTGGGAATCATCTTCAAGGTTGTTGTGGAAGAGAGAGAAGAATCTAGGCCTGCTTTGTCCAATATGGTAGCCACTAGCCAAGTGTAGGTAAATTCAAGTTAATTAAAACAAAGCAAAATTTAAAAGTCAGTTCCTTGGGACTTCCCTGGTGCTCCAGTGGCTAAGACTCCGCGCTCCCAATGCAGGCCACCCAGGTTCTATCCTTGATCAGGGGACTAGATCCCACATACTGCAACTAAAGCGCTCACAGGTTGCAACCCAAGATGCAGCATAGTCAAATTAAATAAATATTAAAAAATAAAAATAAGCTGCTTTCTTTTTTAACAAAAGTCAGTTCCTTGGGTGCACTCACTTTACTTCAAATGCTTATTGCCACATGCAGCTAATGACTATCTCATGGGAGACACAGGCTTGCCAGGTGGCGCTAGAGTTAAGGAACCCACCTGCCAATGCAGGAGACCTAAGAGACACAGATTCCATCCCTGGGTCAGGAAGATCCCCTGGAGAAGGAAATGGCAACCCACTCCAGTATTCTTGCCTGGAGAATCCCATGGACAGAGGAGCCTGGCAGGCTACAGTCCACGGGGCCACAAAAGAGTCAGAAGACTGAAGTGACTGAGCACTCAGCACCCATGGGAGATAGGGAACATTTCCCTCATTGTAGAGAGCTTTTGTGGACAGTGGTGATTTTGCCAATGCAGTGATGGTTATTATGTGAAAACAGGGCTCTTTAGTACTCTGTTTCTGAAACTGTAAATGTTCCCATAGTCAGTGTTCTTATTGTCTGGAATTGTTTCTGGGATTAATGATGAATTCACTAGGAAGATAAAGAAAGGAGAAACGAACATTTGCTGAGGGTTTACTATTTGTTGGAACTTTCCAAGCCATTTTCCACATATGATTATGTAATTCTTTCAACAGCCTTATAGGGTAGTATGACTATTACTATTTTTAAGGGCAAAGAAAGGCTGGCACAGAAAAATGAAGTAGCCTGCCATAAATTGTAAATATTTTCGCCAGGATAGGAAATCAAGTCTAACTCCAACATTCTGCTTGAGTCATACAACTTGTTGCCTTAATGAGTGGTTCACTGATTTGCATATCTACTCTGTTTTAGGCACATAATAAAATAAAAGAGAAAACATAATGTAAGTAGGAAACATTACTAGACTTTACATTTTTAAATAAAAAGTGAAGACCAGAGTAACTAGGACTTTAAAATTTGATTTATATTGTTCTATAGTTGTATAAATAAACTGCATGGACAAAGTATACATAAAAATTCTTTGTTGTACAAAAAATTTCACACTGATATCAGTTTTTTTCCCATTGCTCTTGCAATTAAGACATAAAGATATTCTCATCACTAATATTTGTTTATATTATAAAATAATTTGATATAAATTTGACATAAGCACTTTAATCTGCCACTTAAGAATATTCAGAGCCAGGCTGACATTGTACATAGAACAAAAAAAAGCTACATTTTAATTAGTTCTTGGCCATCCATATTTCTGCTGCAAAGCATCCTCCAAATTATGCAGTCTCACTAATATGCACAAGCTGGAAGCTTTTAAACTTAAGAGTTTATTGTAGGTTAAAAAATAAAAACAATTATAATATTTAAAAGCTTATTCATTTAAAAATTATTTTATGCAATGTTTCAAACTTATCCCATCATACAGTCTAAAATAAACCATAAATAGCAGATTTTCATATTCATTCCCATCTTTTCTGATGATTTTCCAACCAATGATGTGACTTGTCCATGCTATATTTACTAGATTATATCTTGCATGACAGGGGGTTGGGTGGGGTATTCAGGCTACAGACATTTTCAACAGAAAATCCGTCATTTGCAACATCATTTGTCAGCACAGGTGCCCTGGTTCAAGTGACCCACCCAGTTCTGGGAATGGAAAAGCTGACACAGGACTATGAAGCAGTTGTCTGATAGCATCTGGGCAGGAAACAGAGAAGCCTGAACTGTAAAACAGTCCTAATAATTTCCAAGTCCTTCTGAGATTAGGTGGTTAAGTATAATAATTGCAATGCATGTTTATGCCCTACTTACTTATGTTTGGTAAATTTGAGATGAAAAAGCCTGAGAAAGAGATACTAGATGTAACACACAGCACTTTCATTCCCTTTAGCCAATTATAGTTAACAAAATATCTTTCAACAATAACTGTATCTTAGGTAAACAGGTTTAACTATAAAGACCAGTTAAAAATATGTTACTGTGAAGTAACTATTACAATGTGTTTCCAACTCTAACAGAAGGGGAATTCCATGAACACTATTAATGGTAATTCTTGCTCTATTAGCATAAATATGGAGAATTTGGAGGTTTATGAAGGAAATAATTAACTGAATTATGAAGACTCTACTATTTCCATGTTAATACTTTGAAACAAACCTTTGGGGCTCCATCTTTCCAGAGTTATTGCCCTGAGATGTCTATGGGTTTTGTCAAGATCCCAACTCCATCTGTTTGTTTAGGTATTGACAATATTGCTTCCTCTCCAAAGTATTTTTGTCTTTCTAGGCAAAATTAATTACTCCATCCTCCTACAGCACTTGGGCAACATTTCTATTCTGGCTGTTGTTGTTGTTTAGTTGCTAAGTCATGTCCTTTGCAACTCCATGGACTCTTACATTGGACATAATTACTCATTTACATGTATCTTCTCTGGTCCATGACCTCTTTGATATTATATGATTTTCCTTATTCTTTCCTGGTTCCTGGCATTTAGCTCACTGCTTGACATCGAAAAATTTCACGGTTGTTGTTGCTAGGTCACTTCAGTCGTGTCCGACTCTGTGCAACCCCATAGATGGCAGCCCACCAGGCTCCCCCATCCCTGGGATTCTCCAGGCAAGAACACTGGAGTGGGTTGCCATTTCCTTCTCCAATGCAGGAAAGTGAAAAGTGCAAGTGAAGTCGCTCAGCAGTGTCTGACTTAGCAACCCAATTGGCTGCAGCCTACCGCTCCTCCGTCCATGGGATTTTCCAGGCAAGAGTACTGGAGTGGGTTGCCATTGCCTTCTCCGAAATTTCACAGAGTTAAATTTAATTTTAAAATAGTCTAAGCAGTGTTTCTCAAAGTGTGGTCCTGGTATCACCTACATCAGAATCACCTGTTTGGTAGAAGTATAGATTTCTGGGCCCAACAGAACCCATTTAAACAGAATCCCCAGGGTGGAGCACAGGATGCCACATTTTTAACAAGGACTCAGGTGATTGCTATGCATAATGAAGTCTTTCTGTAAAAGCATTTTTTTGAGACATAATTCATATACCATACAATTCACTTGTGTGAGGTGTACCATCACAGAGTTTATTTTTGTTTAATTCACAAAGTTGTACAGCCATCAGTGATGAAAGGCATGTGGGCAGATGTGTTTGGGTTTGAATCTTGCTTCTTTAATATCTACAAATCCTCTGTAAGAAAGGAACAATAATACCTTTCTGAGTTATGAGAGTAACGCTGAGCACTTAATCATGTGCAAAGCACTGGGCTTTACAACAGCCCTGTGAGGTGGATATTACTACTTTTATCTCACAGATGAAGTTAAGGAATTTACCCAAGGCCATAGAGTAAGTGCTGCAGCTGGATATGAGCCCCAACAGTTTGGCTCTGTAGGCAGCCCTATAGACTTTTCTGTAAGGATGCGAGATAAATATTTCTAGCAAAGGCAACATTTTCATTACCTCCCAAACAAACTCAATACCCTTTTCTTTCCTTTTCTCATGCCTCCCAACACTTGACAGCAACTATAGTTTCTATCTCTACAGATTTGCCTAACTGGACACTGCATATGAATGGCCTCATGCAATATGAGGCTGTGATGGCTTCTCTCACTTAGTATATGTGTTCAGGGCTCATCCAAGTCATAGCATGCATTAGTACCGCATTGCTTTTTATTGCTGAATAATACTATATTATGTGAATATACAACATTTTATTTATCTATTCATTAGGTGATGAATATTTTGGTTGTTTCTACCCTTCGAGCTATTATGACTAATACTGTTACAAACATTTGTGTACAGCTTTTGTGTGGACACATGTTTTTATTTTTCTTACATATATACCTAGGAGTAAAATATCTGAATCATACAGTAACTTTAGGTTTTACCTTTTGAGGAATTAGCAGACTGTTCTTCAGTAGCTGTACCTACCATCAAAGTATGACGTTTCCAATTTCTCTACATCCTGGCCAACTCTTTCTACTGTCTTTTTTAAAATTATAATCATGTGGATATGAAGTGGTATCTCACTGCGGTTTTGATTTCCCTGATGCCTAATGGTGTCGAGCATCTTTTCATATGTTTGTTGGCTATTTGTATATCTTTTATGGAAAAATGTCTATTCAAGTCCTTTGCTCATTTTAAAATTGAGTTATTAGTCTTTTTATAATTGAGTTCTAATAGTTCTTTATTTATTATAGATACAAATCCTTTATTAAGTGTATAATTTATAAATTTTCCTGCCATTTTGTGTCAGTGTCATCTTTTTAGTTTTTTGATGGTACCCTTAGAAGCACAAAACTTTTTAATTTTGATCAAGTTCAATTTATTTTTTCCTTTTGTTGCTTATACTTTTGGTGTCGTATCTAAGAAACCATTGACAAATTCAAGGTCATGAGGATTTACATCTGTTTTATGTGAAAAGTTTTATAGTTTTGGTTCTTACATTTCGAATATCCATTTTGATCTTATTTTGAATTAATTTTTGTATGTTGTGTGAGGCATTTTATTTTTTGCAGGTGGCTATCCAGTTGTCTCAGCATCATTTATTGAAAAGACTATTCTTTTCCCCTGAATTATTTGACACCCTTTGTGAAAATTAATTGACCATAATGTAAAGTTTAGAACCATGTGTCTACTGGAATTGTGAGAAATGTAATAAGAGTAATACAAGATAAAATTATTAACCTTAGCCCATTCTAATGATTATTAGTTTTTTTCTTTTTTTGGCTGCACCACTCGCAGGATCTTAGTTCCCCGACCAGGGATTAAACCTGGCCTTAGCAGTGAAAGCACTGACTCCTAACCACTCCACCTCCAGGGAATTCCACTTTAATGATTATTAGTCTTGAGCTGTGTTTGCAATTCCAAATTTGGTGTGTATATGGAAGTTGTGAGGATGGGAAATGTTGAGGGAGGGGTACAACATAAACTATTTAATTCAAGAAACTTACTTGGCAAAATGGTCTTATAGCGATTTTTGGTTCCATGACGTGGAATGTCAATTTCTTTGGGATCCACAAAGTTCATTGGTATTTCCTGAAAAAATAAGTGATATCAAATACTGTATCTAATGCTGCCACAAAGAAAATCTTCACGGGGGGCCATCTGATCCAGAGCTCTATTGGACTTCAAAGTCATTTATAAAAAAACAGACTAACACCTCTGATTTGCCAACACCCTTCCTTTCCTAAACACATCAGCTGCACCCTGACAAGCTGGCTTTGTGTGTTAGATAGTATTATTCGATATGTAGTTTTTAAAGAGACATAGAAAAGTTTGGTTAGGTTTTAAGAATCCTGTTCTGACATAATTGCTGGGAATTTATAAACAGGTGGCTGAAATTTTTTTCAACAGTGTATTTAGATTTCTTCCAATCTGTAGATTTAATACTAAATTTTTTTATTATGATAGATTCTGTCTTAACATTAATTGTGACTCTTTTAGGATTATGAAAAACTTCCCCTCAAATGGTAAATATAAAGGGAATTTTTGTTGATCTAAGTAATAATGATATGATGCATTTTTGTATTAAGAAATGGTTTTTAATTTTACTGTCCCATTTCTGTTTGTAAGTGCAATATTTGTAGTGAAGGGCATTTAGACACTGTCTTCTAGCAATTAACAAGAATACAAATATATTTATTAAGTCAGAATATATGCCAAATGATAGAGGAGGGAACAATTAGAGCAGGAGTCACTCTATATATTAGACCTAAAAGGTGAGCATCTGATGCTGACTGGAACAAAGGAAACAGTAAGCCAAAGTTTTCAAAAGGTTCTAAACAAATATTTAAGGAGCTGATTATACAAAATGGTATGTTCTCTAACTTAAAATTCTGCAAAGGATTGCTTAGATAAATGTGAATTAAAATACCTTTTATCCCTGGATCACATAAAACAATATTTTTGTTACCTACACTTTCTCAAAAGAAAATAAAACTTGACAGCCTAGGATTCATTGAAATGAAAGAACTTATCTACAAATGTATTTAAACTGTCCTTGTTTTCAGGCGATCTGAAAATTCAAGAAAAGCCTGACTATACTATGAATTTAAGACTCGGTCCATAGAGAGGAGTAGCTTCCTTTAAAAACATCATTTCTGAAACTTGCATTATTTTAGATATTTATAATTTATTCTTGTTCTTTGCGCCAACTAAATAAGTTCACAGTTTCAAGTTACCAAAGTAAGCAAAATTGTTGACTGTTCAATAGAAACCACTTGTTCATGCTTAGTAATTTCAAACAGGTTAGTCTGTTTTGGCAAAGCTGTGATTAGCTCTATTCTTCCCATTCTTTCTTGTTTTCTGACACACACAATTTATCATCTTCCAGCATTCTCTCTCTATTCCTTGCTGACCTCATCTTCCCTTTCAGGGAAGTAGTCCATGTTAAAGGCTTGTCTTATTGAACAAAGAGCTATCTGCAGTTCGAGAAACAAACCTTTGGCCACTTACATGACCATTGATTGGCTTGTTTAATCCCCCAGGTTTCATTTTCTTCATACATAGAGAGAATACATGCTACAAAGTCTAATTTTACAACTGCATGCTTAGTACTTTACTTTGGATACTTAACAGGTGATGAAAGTAATAGATCAAACCTATGGCTGGCTCAGGAAAGGGTGGTTGCAAACACCTGACTAACACCTCAGTGTTCAATTTATTATACCCAACGGATATGGCTTAAAATGTACATCTGCTTTAAGATGCAAGTGGTTCTATAAAATGGATATTCCCCTTGGGAAACAGTTGGACAACTTAAGAAGGTCTAATGTGTCTCCATGCTCTCTGGATAAAATGTGTTTTATGTATTATCACCAGCAACAATGATGGGTCATCATCATCTTTAGCTATATGAAACTCACCATTATTTTTAGCCTACATTTAGTCTTCCTTTTGTGTTTCTTATTTCATTAAAAGAAACTATATGTACCCTGTTGCTAAGTCTAAAAATGGGAGTGTCGTTCCTACCTTCCCTTTTTCTTGGCAGACTTACCTCATTAAGGCCACTTCTTGTAAACTCCTATAGTGAAGTCGCTCTGTCATGTCCAACTCTTTGCAACCCGTGGACTGTAGCCCACAAAGCTCCTCCATCTATGGGATTCTCCAGGCAAGAATACTGGAGTGGGTTGCCATTTCCTTCTCCAATAGACTCCAATATAGACTCCTATAGACCCTTCCAATTTTCACTGCTACTTCTTTAGTTTTGACTAATCACAGCTTCACAGGATAATCTCTAGAGTCTCCAAAATACCTCTTTCTAATGCAGACTCTACTGCCAATAGTAATTTTTTAAAACTTTTTATTTTATATTGGAGTATAGCCTATTAACAATGTCGGGATAGTTTCAGGTGGACAGCAAAGGGACTCAGCCATACATATACATGTACCCATTTTCCCCTAAGCTCCCTCTCATCCAGGCTGTCACATAACATGGAGCAGAGTTCCCTGTGCTATACAGCAGGTCCTTGTTGGCTCTCCATTTAAAATACAGCAGTGTGTATCTCTCGATCCCAAACTCCCTAACTGGATAGTAATCTTTTTTAAACACAAGATAAATCCAAACCTTTAGTAACATATTAAGTCTTAGATTTGTTTTATGTCTGAGGCTCAATTTTTGTTACTTCCCACCTTAATTTTAATGCTCCTGTCAAACTGAACAATTTAATTCCCCAAATAGTGACAAGCAAGCCTGCTCTGTCATCCTGGAATGGTCAGCTCCTTCATGCCACTTCTTTGCCTGGCCAGCTTCTATACCCTCTGCCTTAATTTAGGTATCACGTCCTAGTTTGAACACGCACCAGTAGTTGATGAGATGCAGGGTGGACCTGAAATCTTTGCACTGGTAACCTTTAGAACTGTAACCATTTTACTATGAGCTGACAGTGTCATTTAGAATGTGCCTCTAGTGGCTAGAATATCAAAATGCCTCCTGAAGAGTGAATAACCAACAGCAGGCTTACCATGAATTCACTTTGGAGTAAGTGTGAACTTGCCACGACGTCCCTCAGCTGCGACCTTGTGAGAATTCGGCTGGCTGATTGCAGGTACTCCATGGCTACCTTCTCCCGTGGGGTTGGTATGGCCACAAAGGGTTCAACATTGCCCAAGCTACTCATGTCCAATGTAAGAGATACGTTGGACCCTCGCCTACATTGGAGGAAAATGTTATTAGGTTTAAACACTGTATGGATTGTTTTCAGCAGATCAGTTTGTCTTCCTGTATATACACATAATTCAACGAGAACTATGATAGAAATAAGGACCTTCTTTTAGGGTACCATAATTGATGATAGCAATTACTGTAGTTTCTCTACAGCAAATGGACAGTTTTGTTGTTGGAGAAACCACTCTGAACTGAGAAAATGAACTATAGTTTATTAAGGGATATAGCTGCTATGGAAGTAATAAGATGGCTAATAAATGAATAAGATGGCTAACAAATTAAGTGAAAAATTTAGGAAAAGTAAACATAGCATTTGAATTGAGGACTAAGATGTGACACAAACCTACTTTATCTGTGTATCTGAGAGTCCAGTATAAAAATTCTGTACCCACCCTAGCTAATATTTTTGACATCAATATACTATACTTTATGATTTTATTAAACACAGGAAGCTCAGAGGAGAAAAACAATCTCTTTATTTTAGTTCAAATGATTGCCATTAAAATAGAATTTAAAAGTTCAAAATGTATTTTTTTATAGTTTCTGGTAAATTCTTAAAAGATAACTTTTTCATTCTGTATACATATGTATATGTTTTGTCCTATATGTATCTATGCATATATGTATGTACTTACATATGTATGTATTTAATCCTGTGATAAACTTACAACAAGAAGACCACAGACCCTTATGCTAAATTACAATTGAACCTCTCTCCGTGATTTCCCTCTTGTTGGGAGGCAAGGTGTGGTTCTTCCAACCTATAAAGGCTCCCTGTGTCCTGAACAGAAGGTGTGAGTGCCTCTTACTAATAACAGCAGCTGTATGGAATCAAGGAGTAACTATCAAATAGCATGTGTTGAGGGTCAAATAGCACATTGAAGTGCTGCACTCAATATGCCAGCAAATTTGGAAAACTCAACAGTGGCCACAGGACTGGAAAATGTCAGTTTTCTTTCCAATCCTAAAGAAAGGCAATGCCAAAGAATGTTCAAACTACTACACAGTTGCACTCATCTCAGACACTGGCAAAGTAATGCTCAAAATTCTCCAAGCCAGGCTTTAGCAATACGTGATGTATTTCGAAAAGGCAGAGGGACCAGAGATCAAATTGCCAATATCTGTTGGAACATAGAAAAAGCAAGAAAATTCCAGAAAAACATCTATTTCTGCTTTATTGACTATGCCAAAGCCTTTGACTGTGTGTATCACAACAACTGTGGAAAATTCTTAAGGAGATGCAAATACTAGACCACCTTACCTGCCTCCTGAGAAATCTGTATGCAGGTCAACAAGCAACAGTTAGAACCAGCAACAGTTAGAACACGGAACAATGGTCTGGTTCCAAATTGGGAAAGGAGGTATATTATCAAGGCTGTATATTGTCACCCTGCTTATTTAACTTATATGTAGACTACATCATGTGAAATGCTGGGCTGGAGGAAGCGAAGGCTGGAATTAAGATTGCTGGGAGAAATGTCAATAACCTCAGATATGCAGATGACACCACCCTTATGGCAGGAAGTGAAGAGAAACTAAAGAGCCTCTTGATGAAGGTGAAAGAGACTGAAAAAGCTGACTTAAAGCTCAACATTCAAAAAATGAAGATCATAGCATCTGGTCCCATCACTTCATGGCAAATAGATGGGGAAACAACGGAAACAATGACAGACTTTATTTTCTTGGGCTCCAAAATCACTGCAGATGGTGACTGCAGCCATGAAATTAAAGGACGTCTGCTCTTTGGAATAAAAGCTATGACCAACCTAGACAGCATATTAAAAAGCAAAGACATTACTTTCCCGACAAAGGTCCATTTAGTCCAAGCTATGGTTTTTCCAGTAGTCATGTATGGATGTGAGAGGTGGACAATAAAGAAAGCTGAACACCGAAGAAGTGATGCTTCTGAACTGTATTGTTGGAGGTGACTCTTGAGAGTCCCTTGCACTGCAAGGAGATCAAACCAGTCAATCCTAAAGGAAATTAATCCTGAATATTCATTGCAAGGACTGATGCTGAAGCTGAAGGTCCAATACTTTGGCCTCCTGATGTGAAGAACTGAATCTTTGGAAAAGACCCTGAGACTGGGAAAGATTGAGGGCAGGAGGAGAAGGGGACGACAGAGAATGAGATGGTTGGATGGCATCACCAACTTGATGGACTTGAGTTTGAGCAAGTTCTGGGGACTGGTGATGGACAGGGAAGGCTTGCATGCTGCAGTCCACAGGATCACAAAGAGTCAGACACGAATGAGCAACTGAACTGACTGAGGGTCAATTTAAAGAATTTTTAAATTTAAAGGGGACTGAGGTGTGTGTCAGGTGATCAAATTTGGTGCCAAGTGGTTACTGTCCCAGGAAAATGGAAAGCTGGCATATACGAGCCCAAATAAACCCAAGCAAAGAGAATACAAGCAGATAGTTCGGTTCACGTTCAGTTCAGTCTTCAGTCATACCACTGTATTCAGTGCCCCTGACCCCGCAGTAGGCCACTGCTGACCCACGTCTCTGCCAGCGACTCCTGGACACTCACAGGCAAGTCTGGCTCAGTCTAGCATATTAATTCCTTTAAATTGTGTTTAACATGTATGAAGTACTACATCAACAAACACTGAAGTGGTTAGGGCTTAATTTTAAGAAATAGAAAATTATTAGAACACACAACAAAAAATTCATTAAACAAAAAATATATCAGTTCTTTCCTCTTACGAATCTGCTTCCAGTTGCAGCTTTGGTGTCATTCTACATTTTGATATATAATGCTGTCATTTTCATTAATTTCTAAATGGTTTGTAGTTGTAGCTTTAATTCTTGCTTTAACTCGAGGGTAATTTAGCTGTTTGCCCACTCATTTTCCTTATTAATATCTAGTACATGAAATGTACATAGAAATCAGAATGGACTAGATTTCTAATTATTGGAATTTCTTGATGTTTTCTTTGAGACAAAAACTATAATAAAATTTTCTAAATATTTCATACATGCTTTTGCCGGCAGCTGGTTTGGCTACTATCCATGGATCTATTGATAAATATGTCTACATATCATATCTATGTACATATATACATATCTATCACATTATATATTATATTCTGATATATTATTAAAAATACTATTTCAATCTATTTTTTTTCTTACTTTTTTCCTACTGGATTTCTCATAGCCTGAAATAGATAGTGAGTCTTTCACAGAATTGTGTTTGTTATTTCTTGTTATATTTCTAATAATTTTTACTTTATATGTTTCAGCTATTATGTTGTTTGAAGTGAAGTTGTTCAGTCGTTTGCAACTCTTTGTGACCTCATGGACTGTAGCCTACCAGGCTTCTCTGTCCATGGGATTCTCCGGGCAAGAATACTGGAGTGGGTTACCATTTCCTTCTCCAGGAGATCTTCCCAACCCAGGGATTAAACCCAGGTCTCCCGCATTGGAGGCAGACGCTTTAATCTCTGAGCCACCAGGGAAGCCCATGTTGTTTGAAGAGATTCATAAATATAGTTTCACTCTAAGTTTATCAACATTAAATAAATAATTTCTCATTAATTTTATGTCTAGCCTCACATCTGACTTTTCCCCCCAGTTTTATTGAGACACAATTGATACATCAGTTCAGCTCAGTTCAGTCACTCAGTCGTGTCCAACTCTTTGCGACCCCATGAACCGCAGCATGCCAGGCCTCCCTGTCCATCACCAACTCCTGGAGTCCACCCAAACCTGTGTCCGTTGAATCGGTGATGCCATCCAATCATCTCATCCCCTGCCGTCCCCTTCTCATAGCATTGTATTAATATAAGTTTAAGGCATATTGCATAATGATTTGACTTACATATATTAGAAAATGATTAATAATAAGCTTAGTTAACATCCATTATCTCGAATAGACACCAAAAAAAGTTTTTTCCTGGTGATGGGAACTCTTGGATCTACTCTCTTAAAAGCTTTCAAATATACCATAGTGAAAAGTGAAGTGAAGTCTCTCAGTCGTGTCTGACTCCTTGCGACTCCGTGGACTGTAGCCTACCAGGCTTCTCTGTCCATGGGATTCTCCGGGCAAGAATACTGGAATGGGTTACCCTTTCCTTCTCCAGGGGATCTTCCCCACCCAGGGATTGAACCCAGGTCTCCCACATTGGAGGCAGACACTTTAACCTCTGAGCCACCAGGGAAGCCCTCAAATATACCATAGACCAGTGTTAACAGTCATCATATTTTACATCACATCCCTAGTATATGTTTATGTTATAACTGAAAGGAGAAGGAGACAACAGAGGATGAGGTGGTTGGATGGCATCACTGACTCAATAGACATGAGTTTGAACAAGCTCTGGGAGTTGGTGGTTGACAGGGAAGCCTAGTGTGCTGTAGTCCATGGGGTCACAAAGAGTTGGACATGACTGAGAGACTGAACTGAACTGATCCAATTCACACTGCCCCAACCCCCACATCCGACTTCAAAATTTAATATTGACTACCTGCCTTTTTTGAGCATGTTCCTAAAAAAACTTTTGTAGTTCCTGTTATTATTTTTAACTCTTCTGAATCATTGTATTAGGCATTAGGGGATAGCATAATGGCCACCCCATAAAATAATCACCTACCTGAGAAGAGGGATGGTGCTCCCACCAGGTTTTCCTTTTTGGTGCCTGGCAGTGGTGACTGACAGACCTCCTGTGTTTCTGAGTAGGAGATAAGTAGTTGAGGAGGAACAAAGGGTGGTTCTACATTCAGGCCAAGAATTTTAATCTATTTCTAGTGGGAAAGTGGTTTTTAAAGTTTCTCAGTCCAGTTCTTTTGGCCTTTAAATTGCAGAAGTTCCTAATTCTGATAATAGTTTGCCTATTGGCCTTAGATTTTACTGTATTGGTAAGAATTTGGCTTTGCTGGTTACACAGATAGTTGAGTAAGAAGCTGGGAGAGGTGGCTTAAGGGACTTCTAATCAGACGCCATTTAAAACCACTATTCTGTTCAGTCCATTTTCAGCACTAAAACACAGAAGTATCTGCAACCTGCCAACTGAGGAACACTCAGTGCTATTAGATGATGGCTTAGTAGAAAGCAAGGTCTCTTCCATCAAGAGTGATCAGAGCAGATGTATGAACGAGAATGAATTGAGTTTGGTCTTAAAGATAAAAGATAAATTTTGAGTAGACAGTTATTTCAGAGACAGAGTCTGGCAGGAAAACAAAAGTGTGGGAGCAGGAAATGATAAGGCATCTTTGAGAAATCATATATCAGCAGTCTGAGCTAGAGTTCTGTTGTGTAAGATGTATTTTGGAACTGGGGGGCAGGGTCATGTAGGAGAGCTGAAACAGAAGCAAGAGTCATAGAAACAAGAGTATAAAAAGACTGCCCGAATCCAGAAAAGAGAGAATTCAGAGCATCGAGTTATATCAGCTTCTGTTTTGGCTTCTCGCGGCATACTCTGCCTAAACCTGGAGGATTAAAAGTCTTTGGGATCCTTGTTTTAGGTGCTTTTGATCTAATGTGTAAAATTTGTATACTACGGCTGATTCATGTTGATGTATGGCAGAAACCAACACAATATTGTAAACAAGTCATCCTTCTATTAAAAATAAATAAATTAAAAAAATTTTTGTAAGGATTCTGTGATAAACTGAGAGCCAAGAAAGCATTTTCATACAAACTGACTTGGTCAGGAAGAATGACTTTTGTTTGGCAAGGGAAGGAAGAAAGGAAACAAATACTATTTATTAAACATCTACTACTTGCCAAGCACTGTTCTAAGCACTTTCACATATGATATCTCAACTTTCAGAGCAGCTCTCTGAGGTCTTATTTTCCCTCGTTTCATAGGTGAAGAAATAACTAATAGGAACACGATAGCAGACTAAAGATTCAACCCATGTTAGAACATAGAATCCAAGCTCTTTCTGCTTTGCCACACAAAAGCAAGGTAAGGTGGGCACTTTATGCTAGTCTGTGCAGTGCCCGATGTAGAGTTGGGGTCGGTTGTTGGTAGTAAAGTTAGGATTGCTGCTGCTAAGTCGCTTTAGTGGTGTTCGACTCTTTGTGACATTATGGACTGTAGCCAGCCAGACTCCTCTGTCCATGGGATTCTCCAGGCAAAAATACTGGAGTGGGTTGCCTTGCCCTCCTCCAGGGGATTTTCTTGACCCGGGGATCAAACCCACATCTCCTATGGCTCTTGCATTGCTGGTGGATTCTTTACTACTGAACCACTGGGGGAAGCCCAAAGATAGGATTATTGATGTATATTGTGGAAACAGTATAATTTTCAAGTCACAAATTCAATCTTTACAGTCATGCTTGTCTGGGCTCAAATCCTGCTTCTCCCATGAGCTTCTGGTGGACTTTGGTCTGGCTAGACTTTATACATCTCAATTTCCTTCTCTTTTGTGAAATAAACAATTCAGTGTACCAACTTCAGAGGATTATTATAAGGGTTAATCAGATAGCTTAAGTAAACTGCTTATAAAAAGAGATGCTTGGCCAGTGTTTAATTTGGGTCGTAATGAATAAAGTTCTATATAACTCTCACCTTCTAATACTTCTCTAAGGGATTCATTTTAAGAGGTCACCACAAAAACTCAAAAATTGTTTTACTGGGGTTAACTTTAACATTTTGAAACCAATAGATAGAATCTATACTTAGTCATTATAGCAAAATACATCTTTCTTGATAACCTGTTTCTTTTTTTCATTTTATTATGGTAAATCTGTTTCCCCTGAACCCTAAGCAGTTCCAGAACATTTTACCTCAATATCTCAGACATGTCTCAAAGTTTAATTATGGAGTCAAACTGGCACAGGCTGTTGACCTTATAGACAACACTTTTCATAAAACACAGGCCTTATCATGAGGGGTCTTGTACCCTGGCCATAAAATACTGCCAGAGGATGTCACGAGCTTGGAAAAATCTCTACTTTGGTTAATTCTTATTTTTGAGGAATAAACAATATTTAGGTCAACTGAAATATAGAGGAATTAAGAAATAAAATCAATAGAATCAACTTAAAAATGTGTACACTTCTTAGTCATGTCTTGGGTTGGAGAGAAGAGATTAAATATGCATACATATCTATTTTAATTTTTCTATTGTAAAATTAACACATGTTCATTGTAGAAAATTTAAAATTTAGGGGTTTTAAAAAAAGAAACTAAAATGACTCAGTCACATAAATGTCACTAATATTTAAACTGATGTTTCAATTTTGCAATTTTATAGGCAGTATGGGCAGTGACATTGTTTTAATTTTTATTTCTTTGGTTAGAGATGAGGATAAACACATTTTCATATGACTATTGTTCATTTATTGGTCCTTACCTTGGACAACTGTCTGTTCATGCTCTTCTTAAATCTATAATCTGGCATTAATGTACTTACAGATTTCGATGATATAAGATATTAATTATTTCTCAGACATATCTGTTGCATATACACAGCTTATTGTTACCATAAACTACAAAGGATTTTTTAAAAGTACGTTTACATCTAGTCCAACATTAAATTTTATAAATTAAATATTAAAACAAGTTAAAGAGGAAAAGATGCTACCCTTTTCTTTTGTATTTTCTTGCACTGATTTAAAATCCATAGAAATTCTTCTCCTGGGAGTTTGGATTGTTTTTTAAAAAGTTAACCATTTAATCTATTTGTAATTGATTTTGAAGTGTGGTAAAGGTGAGAATAACCTATGATTTTCCCCCCTCAAATAGGTTACCAATGTTTTTAACAAAATTTACTAAACAATCTGGAGAAAGGATGTGTTTTATAAATATGCAAATATTAGGTTTTTACCCAGCTGTGTGCTGAGTCCCTAAGTCATGTCCAACTGTTTTGCAACTCCATGGTCAGTAGCCTGCCAGGCTCCTCTGTCCATGGGATTTCCCAGGCGAGAGAACTAGAGTGGGTTGTCATCTTCTCCTCCACAGGATCTTTCTGACCCAAGGACTGAACCCGCATCTCTTGTATCTCCTACATTGACAAGTGGATTCCTTACCACTGAGCCGCCTGGGAAGCCTTTTAACTAGCTATCCCTGACTAATGATCTGGAGGAGAGAGAAAATACCACTTTACTGAATTAGAGAATGTACATCTGTTCCACAGGATCCATAAGCCAAATGGTAAGACATGAGGCCAGAATCAGAAAGACATTTCAAAAAGAAGACAAAACAGATATAAGAAATTAAAAGAAAATTTAAATTAAGGGACAGGAAAAAAAGTCTAAAGGATTTAGAGAAAAAAAAATCAACAGAATCAACAGAAATAACTGAAGGAAATCTGGTCCTTTAATAAAAACTGATGCGGAAAACTAAGAACACAAAGTCTTATTAAAAACTTTGTCTCTTTTTTTGTAACATAACTCTGGACAAACTGTTTAGACCTTTTCTATGTCTCATGATTGCTCTTGGACAAAAGGGAACATAATAAAAAGCTTTATCAAGCTCCCACTGTAGCACCAATTTTTATTTATGCCAAAAAATAAATAAGAGGGAGGAAATTCAAAAGATACCAATGCAAACAATTGAAGGAAAAAGCAAATTCTTAAGGAAAGGTAAAAGGAATGCAATAAACAGCATGTTAATTACAATTAAGTAAAAAGGAAAACTTGTATAAATATTATGGACCAGAGCTACACATTCATTTCAACAAGAGAATATAAACAACTCTGTTGAGATTTTTCAATTTTTGCCTTGCTGCTCCTAATGACCAAGAGGTGAAAAGAAAATACAAGCTAAAAATATAAGAAGTTGATTGTTGGACTAACTCAGAAACTAGGCATTTATTTTCCTGGTAGTTGGGGCAATATGATGGATTTTAGAAGCTGGATTTAGGCAGAAAAGCTAGTTTCCAGTGTTGTGACCATGACTCTACCCCTCACATATGGCTGCTCTAAAAAGAGTATTGCGACCACCAAGAACACTAAACTTCAAGCACGGCCCCTCATTTCATACCCAGTAAAGAATGGAAACGGGAGGAAGAGAACAAAAAGAGACAGTGATCCTTTTGCCTGGAGCCCAGGAAGATGTACTTCTGAAACTACTAGATTACGAAATTATGTTTCAGTGGGAAATGGTGGAGCCCAGGAAGATGTACTTCTGAAACTACTAGATTACGAAATTATGTTTCAGTGGGAAATGGTGGCAGCTGCTTATCTCAAAGTACTTGAAATGGGAACGGAAAAATATGCATCAAAAGATTATAAGAACTTAGTACAGAATGAAGGTAAATACCTCTTTGAGAGCTTTCTCAATCTTATTTTTTTTCTTGGTCCTGTCAAAAATAAGCAAGATTTTTTTCAGAGCTGTCTTTATCAGTATATACACCTAATTCAACTTGGTGAGAAGCAAGAAGTTGAACACTGAAGTCTTCTCCAAACCTGAAATGTTTCGAGTCTGAGACCTTCAGGCCAATCTGTTCGTCATGTGTTATAATCACAGTGATCACAAATCTAATAAACTGTGCTTGATTGTAAAGGTGATCTTAAGATCCATGACCACCAACTTGATTTTTCTTAGTTCATTTTGCTCATCAAATTTGTCCACATATTTAGTTTTCAAGAAGATTTCTAATAAAGATGAAAAAAAAAGTTTTAACTCATTTGAATAACAAAGGAAAAACATGGAAATAAAGAAATAGAATTCCTTTAGATTGACTGGCCTCCACAGTTCTCTGAAACTCCAGATTCTATGATTTTTAAGTTCCACGGGTTATGATATTAAATGAATAGTTTGCTGTTTCCCTCCATCTCTTTACCTTCAAAACCCCCATCCTGGATTGTGAAGGCAATTAAAAACAAAAGAGGATATGGAATGCTAATTTAAAGTGAAAGTGAAGTCACTTAGTCGTGTCTGACTCTTTGCGGCCCCATAGACTGTAACCCACCACGCTTCTCTGTCCATGGGATTCTCCAGGCAAGAATACTGGAGTGGGTTGCCATTTCCTTCTCCAGGGGATCTTCCTGACCCAATTTAAACTGTGAATTAAATTCAAAGCTCTTGGAAAATTAAATGGTGACTTAAATACAGTATTACTAATATCTACAAGCTGAAATGAATGACTAGGTATTGTGACCATTTATAATAAAATTCCCCACAGGAAAGACATATGTTAAGTATGAAAGACACCAGACCGAAGAAGATGACAAATCACTTTTGCTCTGAAGTAAAAAGAAAAATCTTATAATGTAGAGAGTATTTTTTGGTGTGAGAAATGATTGATTTCCCTGCTTGAAAGCACCTATTTCACTAGGTAGAACATTCTTGTTCTTTTTGAGGGATTAAATAAATATTTTTAATTCATACAATGATATCTGACCTTTTACATATGTACAGCATGAGGCAAAGTTTGCTACACCCTTTTTTATTATTATAAAAAGTAAAAATCAAAACAATCAGTAAAAAAAAATAAATTGAACTCGTTACATTGTTCTTTGAGCACTGACCTTGGAATCTGAGTTTCAATCTGTGCTCTGCACTTCACTTAAGCTTTTTCAGCCTCAGACTCCTTCATTTGCAAATGGGGATAATAATAAAACACATGGGATTGGTTCACAAGATAAACGGTAAAGAAGCAAAAATATACAAACCTTTCTAGCCTACTAACTGGCACATAATATATGAATGACTATAATACTTAAAAATGGTAACATGGGAATTCTTATTGCACTCCATGCCATGACTGCCTGGGAGCTAAACGGCATACACTGATTAACGTTTGAAGAAGGTAAGCTCAGGAAGCTGGTTAGTGATGGAAAGTCAGTAGCAGCATTACATATGCAAAGTCAGTGGTCACCTAAGTTGGGACCATTTTTCATTCTGCAAGCCCTTAAAATTCTTACCTCCTATCCTTAAAACTAAAATTAATAACTTTTTTCAGATTCAAAAATAATGCATAATCACTATAAAAATTAAAAATATAAATAACAAAAAGGAAACTATCCTATAATACCAACACTAAGAGTAATTGTTAATAACATTTTAAGTATCCGTCCTTTAAGTTTTATACATGTAAAATGCATGAAAAAGTCTAGATTTTTTTGTCTACATATTCATTATGACTTGCTTTTTATTTAACTAAACATATTTTGAATGTCTTGTGTTTTCAAATTTACTTGAGCACTAATTGCAAAGACTCCATAGTACTCCACTGGATGGATGTATAATAATTTACTTAACCAATTCCAGAGGCTTCCCTGGTGGCTCAGACGGTAAAGCGTCTGCCTGCAATGTGGGAGTCCAGGGTTCAATCCCTGGGTCGGGAAGATTCCCCTGAAGAAGGAAATGGCAACCCACTTCAGTACTCTTGCCTGAAAAATCCCATGGAAGGAGGAGCCTGGTAGGCTACAGTCCATGGGGTTGCAAAGAGTCAGGCACGACTGAGTGACTTCTCTCTCTCTAACCAATACCTTGTTTTTGGACAAGAAGTTGTTTTCAGTTTTTCACCATTATAGACTGGACTGCAAATGAACATCTTTAAATCTAATGTTTGTGTATTTCCATGGGCTTCCTTGGTGGCTCAGCTGGTAAAGAATCCACTTGCAAGGTTGGAGATCTGGGTTCGATCCCTGGGTTGGGAAGACCCCCTGGAGAAGGGAATGGCTACCCACTCCAGTATTTTGGCCTAGAGAATCCCATAGACTATACAGTCCATGGGGTCACAAACAGTTGGACATGACTGAGCAACTTTCACTTCACTTCACTTCATGATTATATTTTAGGTCAAGAAGCCTTAAAAATTAACTCAAAATCTCTGAGGTTGCATAAATAGGAACACTGGATAGAAGGAACATGGAAGAAGCGTGAAGACTGACTCACACTCACTCAATTAGCTCACACTCACTGAGCTAATTGAATTAGCTCAGACCCTCTTCATAGCTTGCTCTGATCTATGTAGTAGATTCCTAGCAAACTTTCTTAACTAAAATCTCCTAATCCAACATATTTTCTTCCAGATTTCATCAAAATGATATTTGATACCCTGAAAATATGATAATAAAACCCACACATAGCTGCCCTTGGACATAAAATGCTTTCTCATTTATTCCCTGTGCGTTTCCCCAGTCTCGTCTCCTCTCGCATCCTTATCTAGATCCGCGGTCCAGGCAGGTCAATCAACCTACAACTCTGCTTTCTGTGCCTGAAATGGGTTTGCTCCACCTCTTTCAGAACCAATTGCCCAAATGCTATGGTCTGTTTCCTTGGAATCCTCTTAACAAATTTTTTCCCCAAAATGTCTCTAGTCATATTATATTCCCTGGAAAGGATTTCCCCTGAAGTGTGAATTCCTTGAGGGCAAAGAATTTGACTTTACTCTTCCCTCTGTATCTAGTCTTAAACATATGGAACACAACATGTTTGTCATATGCCTGTGTAAATATTGCAAGTGAATTGGTGAGGATAATGCTATGTGTGGTTACTGTGCGCCCCTGGCTTTTCCAACTCCCTGAAAACAAAGGAGGTGGGGAATCATGTTAGACAGGAGTTTGAAAATTTAGAATGGAGAAGCCAAGCTTATCTAGGTACAGTAAATATTACAGTAGATATTTAGTTTGAGTCTTAATGAATATCAATGAAGTCTGAGCATTAATATCCTAATGTGCTATGGTGATTTTGTTGGTAGAAAAGAAAAAAAAAAGTAGTGCTTTGTCTTGTATCCAAGTATGATTAATTTTTTTTACTCTTTTTTTTTGGCATTTGTTATTGTTTTGACTGTCACTCATGGTGAGGAGGCTGTTTCCCTTTTAACAAAAGAACAAAATGATGGTAGCTCTAATTTTAGTTCCCAAGTTTAGTTTTTCCAAGCTCATATATTAAGAAAAAGATGATGCTGAGGAAACATTAATAAGCCTCAATGAATAAACCATCCTTTTTGAAATGAAATATCTTTCTTTGAATTTTAGCAGATTTATGTACAAAAACATACACACACAACACACTCACACAATGATGGTTTCTAAGTAACATAGTACAATTGATAACCCTGTGTCGCTTTAAAGCAACCAATTACCAAAGAACTCTTTCAGTAAAGAACATTACAACTGAATTAAATAGATTCACTTACTTTCAAGATCTCAAATGACCCACATGATTCCAGTGATCTATACAGCCCAGCTGAAATGCCAATCATCAAAAAATATACAACTTCTTAGTATCTTCAGCTTTTTTTTTAAAAAACATCTGGTGGTTCAACCTAAGTTTTAAAAACCAAACTCTACAATCCTGATGGAAATTAGCTGCTTTCTAGTTGAAGACTACTTTTTAAGTTCTAAGTAGTGATGAAGGCATAATTGTATACCTCAGTGGTACACTATGAAATAAAACTATAAACCAACATATCTGACACTGCTAAGTCTGTGTGTAAGAGAATCTAACTGCAAAAATGTAGTAAGACTGTATTTTCACTTCTGACTGCAGCTAGAGTGAATACTTTTTTTCTAATTAAAAAATTAATTAATTTATTTTACTTTTGGCTGTTCTGGGTCTTTGTTGCTGCATGGGCTTTCCTCGAGTTGCGAGAGTGAGGGCTACCCTCTAGTTGCAGCATACTGGCTTCTCGTTGCGCTGGCTTCTCTTGTTGTGGAGCATGGGCTCTAGGGCACTTGTGCTTCAGTAGTTGTGGCACACGGGCTCAGTAGTTGTGGCACACAGGCTCAGTAGTTGTGGCACACGGGCTCAGTAGTTGTGGCACACGGGCTTAGTTGCACAGTGGCATGTGGACTCTTCCTGGACCAGGGATCACACCCACATCTCCTGCATTGCCAGGTGAATTCCTTACCACTGAGCCACCATGGAAGTCCCCTAGAGTGAATGTTGATAGTACATCTCAGGAAAGAAACTTACATAGAATATTCAAATATTTTGCTGTCTGTTATGGAATAGTATCATGTATAGGAAGTTTTAGGGGCAGAAAATATTTATTTAAGAACACATTACTTTATGCCAAACCCTTGAAATTCTTTTTAATCACTGGAGGAGAACATTTGTAAAATTGAAATTTCACAAAGAAAAGCTTCACATTTAATGGAAGGAATTAGATATATTGAAAAAGTAATTAAATTTAAAGCCTATCTGAAAGCTTCCAGAAGTCCTTCTCAGTTATTTGATGTAAGAAGCAGATGTTTTAAACCATTCACTGGAACCCGTCATGGTCTTTTTTTACCTAAAGTGAACTCAGTCAAAATTATGAAAATCTACTGCCTCCAGAGCTTCCCCAAATGTTTATCCAGGAACAGTAATTTATTTAAATATATATTCCTGTGTTTGTTCAGTGTTCATTTAAAAGTGCACCACCCAGCAATGCAGTCATGGGCTTTGGTCAGTTCAAATGTTCTAGGAATAAACCAGGATGACGGTGGCCATCTAAAATCACTGGCCTTTCACCTTGGAATTTCGGAGTAGGGAGTTGTTTCCTCTTGGCCAGAAAAGAGTAAATGACTTTGCAGGGTTACTCTGGGGCCATGGACTGTATCTAAAGTGTCACCATTTCTCAGGTGGAAGGAACACCTCGATTACCTGGAAGCATTGTGTTAGTGAGAAATGAAGAGGAGTCGCACTTGATCACGATGATCTCATCCTTGCCAATGTAAATACACAGTTATGGTATCAGTCATGCCTAGTATAAGGATAGATGTTTAAATATAAATTACTGAACTGGGATTTCCCTGGTAATCCAGTGGTTAAGACTTTGCCTTCCAATGCGGGGGATAGAGGTTCTATCCCTGGTCGGAGAGCTAAGATCTTGCAGGCCTCATGGCCAAAAACCAGAACATAAACAAGCATTGTAACAAATTCAATAAAGACTTGAAAAATGGTCCACATCAAAAAAAAAGATCTTAAAAAAACCTCCAAAAATAAAATTAATTATTGAACAATGTTGCTAACAATAAAAAACTATACAAAAAAGACTTTAATGACCAGATAACCATGATGGTGTGATCACCCACCTAAAGCCAGACATCTTGAGTGTGAAGTCAAGTGGGCCTTTGTTCACCAATATGAACAAAGCCAGTGGAGGTGATGGAATTCCAGCTGAGCTATTTAAAATCCTAAAAGAGGATGCTGAAAAAGTGCTGCACTCAATATGCCAGCAAATTTGGAAAACTCAGCAGTGGCCACAGGACTGGGAAAGGTCAGTTTTCATTTCAATCCCAAAGAAGGGCAATGCCAAAGAATGTGTAAACTACCACACAATTTGCACTCATTTCACACGCTAGCAAAGTAATGCTCAAAATTCTCCAAGCTAAGCTTCAACAGTATGTGAACTGAGATGTTCAAACTGGATTTAGAGAAGGAAGAGGACCCAGAGATCAAATTGCCAACATCTGTTGGATCATAGAAAAAGCAAGAGAATTCCCAAAACATCTGCTTTACTGACTACACCAAAGCCTTTGACTGGGTGGATCACAACAAACTGTGGAAAATTCTTAAAGAGATGGAAATACCAGACCACCCTACCTGCCTCCTGAGAAATCTGTATGCAGGTCAAGAATAAACAGTTAGAACCGGACATGGAACAATGGACTGGTTCCAAATTGGGAAAGGAGTTTGTCAAGGCTGTATATTGTGACCTTGCTTATTGAACTTATATGTAGACTACATCATGTAAAATGCTGGACTGGATGACGCACAAGCTGGAATTAAGATTGCTGGGAGAAATACCAATAACCTCAGAGATGCAGATGACACCACCCTTATGGCAGAAGGCAAAGAGGAACTGAAAAGCCTCTTAATGAAAGTGAAAGAAGACAGTGGAAAAGCTGACTTAAAACTCAACATTCAAAACATGAAGATCATGGCATCTGGTCCCATCACTTCATGGCAAATAGATGGGGAAACAATGGAAACAGGGACAGACTTTATTTGGGGGGGGGAGCTCCAAAATCACTGCAGATTGTGACTGCAGCCATGAAATTAAAAGATGCTGGCTCCTTGGAAGAAAAGCTATGACAAACCTGGAGCATATTTAAAAGCAGAGACATTACTTCGCTGACAAAGGCCTGTCTAGTCAAAGCTGTGGTTTTACCAGTGGTCATGTACGGATGTGAGAGTTGGACTGTGAAGAAAGCTGAGTGCTGAAGAATTGATGCTTTTGAACTGTGGTGTTGGAGAAGACTCTTGAGAGTCCCTTGGACAGCAAGGAGATCAACCAGTCAATCTTAAAGGAAATCAGTCCTGAATATTCATTGAAAGGACTGATGCTGAAGCTGAAGCTCCAATACTTTGGCCACCTGATGTGAAGAACTGACTCACTAGAAAAGTCCCCGATGCTGGGAAAGATTGAAGGCAGGAAGAGAAGGGGATAACAGAGGATGAGATGGTTGGATGGCATCACCAACTCAATGGACATGAGTATGAGCAGGCTCCAGGACTTGGTGAAGGCCAGGGAAGCCTGGTGTGCTACAGACCACGGGATTGCAAAGAGTCAAACACGACTGAGCGACTGAAAAACAGTGATTGAACCATGTTGCTAAAACTTCAAATAAGCCTTTCCCCTTCAGGTAACTGGGATTTGTTGATCTGATGCCACTCATAATAATTCATTTTTATTTCTGGGCCTTCTCTTATCTACTGTCAGATGGAGTAAGTGCAAAAGCCTAAAAACAGAATAGCCATTCACCCAAGAAGAGATATCATGCATATCAGACGAAGTAAAGAGTTCTTTGGATACTGTGCTTTATTATCTTCATGATGTTCAAGGAGCAGATGGACTGGTAAAAAATAAATATTTCTGGAATGCAAAATGCCATACACATTTTTAAGAGTGAACTGAAATTTGTCATGTAAAGGATACTTTTATACTTGTGGTAGGAAATACATCCCTTTCCTTTTCCATAAATAAAAATGTTCTAAATTAGCACATTTCAACCAATTCAAATAAAGTGAAAAAATGTCAGAAGCACCATCCAACTAATTTTCTAGAAATAACCAACACTTTGATATAAAATTAAAGTTATATATTTTCTCCTTTTTTATTGAGGTATACTTTTCAAACTTCAAGTATGAAAGTTAACTTGTTTAGAGTACAGTTCAGTAGTTTTTAGTATAGTTTGTGTGTTGTGTAAATAGCACAAAAATCAATTTTTCAGCTGTCCCTTGAACAACACAGGAGAATCCGTGTATTTATTGAAAATAAAATCCATGTGTAAGTGGACCTGTGCAATTGAAATCTGTGTTGTTCAGTGGTCAAGTGTATAATGTTTTCCTCAGCCACAAAAGGACCTCTATGCACTTAGCATTTACTCCCCATTCTTCCTTTTCCGAAGTCCCTGGAAACCACTAATCTACTTTCTGTGTCTATGAAATTTGCCTATTTTGGATATTTCTTATAAATGGAATCATACAACATATGGACTTTTGTATCTGACTGTTTTCACTTAGCAAAATGTTTCAAGGTTCATCCATACTGTATTGATAGTAACTATCAGTACTTCATGACTTTTTATGGCACAGTATATTCTATTATATGGCTACATGGTATTTATTTATTTATCAGTTTATGGACATTTGGATAGTTTCCACTTCTGGCTATTTTGGATAATTCTGCTAGGCACATTCAAAATTTTTTTGGTGTGTGGCCATATGCTTTCATTTCTCCTGGGTATACACGTAGGAGTGGCATTTCTTGGTCATATGGTAAGTCTAGGTTTAACTTTCTGAGAAACTGTCAACTGTTTTTCCAAAGTGGCTGCATCATTTTACATTTGCACCAGCAATATATGAGAGTTCTAATTTGCCCACTTTCCAATACTTGTTACTGTCTATGGTTTTGATTAAAGCCATCCTAGCGGGTATGTTAGCAACAGTTAGAACTGGACATGGAACAACAGACTGGTTCCAAATATGAAAAGGAGTATGTCAAGGCTATATATTGTCACCCTGCTTATTTAACTTATATGCAGAGTACATCATAAGAAATGCTAGGCTAGATGAAGCACAAGCTGGAGTCAAGATTGCTGGGAGAAATATCAATAACCTCAGATATGCAGATGACACCACTCTTATGGCACAAAGTGCAGAACTAAAGAGCGACTTGATGAAAGTGAAAGAGGAGAGTGAAAAAGTTGGCTTAAAACTCAACATTCAGAAAACAAAGATCATGGCATCTGGTCCCATCACTTCATGGGAAATAGATGGGGAAACAGTGGAAACAGTGTCAGACTTTATTTTGGGGGGCTCCAAAATCACTGCAGATGGTGATTGCAGCCATGAAATTAAAAGACGCTTACTCCTTGGAAGGAAAGTTATGACTAACCTAGACAGCATATTAAAAAGCAGAGACATTACTTTGCCAACAAAGGTCTGTCTAGTCAAGGCTATGGTTTTTCCAGTGGTCATGTATGAATGTGAGAGTTGGACTATAAAGAAAGCTGAGCGCCAAAAGAATTGATGCTTTTGAACTGTGGTGTTGGAGAAGACTCTTGAGAGTCCCTTGGACTACAAGGAGATCCAACCGGTCCATCCTAAAGGAGATCAGTCCTGGGTGTTCATTGGAAGGACTGATGTTGAAGTTGAAACTCCAATACTTTGGACACTTGATGCGAAGAGCTGACTCATTTGAAAAGACCCTGATGCTGGGAAAGATTGAGGGCGGGAGGGGAAGGGGACAACAGAGGATCAGATGACTGTATGGCATCACCAACTCAATGGACATGAGTTTGGGTAGACTCTGCAAGTTGGTGATGGACAGGGAGGCCTGGCATGCTGTGGTTCATGGGGTCACAAAGAGTCAGACGTGACTAAGAAATTGAACTGAACTGAAGTAGGTATGTAGTGGTCTCTCATTTGGTTTTAACTGCATTTCCTTAAAGATTAATGATACTGAGTATCTACTTATGTGCTTATTGGTGATTTACATATCTTCTAGGGAGAAATGTCTATTCAAGTCCTTTGCCCATTTTTAAATTGGATTTTTTTTTAGTTTTGGGTTGAAAAGTTGTTTATGTATTTTAGATATGAGCCCCTTATCAGATATATGATTTGCAAATATTTTCTTCTATTTTTTGAATTGTTTTTTCACTTGTATGACAGTATCTGTGCTGATTAATTTCATGTGTCAGCTCGACTGTGCCAGGGAATGTCTAGATACTTGGTCAATCACCATTCTAAGTGTTCTAGGGTAAGACTAACATTTAAATCAGTTGTCTGAGTAAAGCAAATAGCCATCCATAATGTAAAGTGAAAGTGAAAGTGAAAGTGAAAGTGAAAGTGAAGTCGCTCAGTCACGTCCGACTCTTTGCGACCCCACAGACTGTAGCCTACCAGGCTCCTCTATCCATGGGATTTTCCAGGCAATAGTACTGGAATGGATTGCCATTTCCTTCTCCAGGGGATCTTCCCAAACCAGGGCTCGAACCTGGGTATCCCACATTGTAGACAGATGCTTTACTGTCTGAGCAACCAGGGAAGTCCATAATGTAAGTGGGCCTTATCTAATCAACTGAAGGCATGAATAAAACAAACAGGTTATCTTCCCCGGTTAATAGAGGATTCTTCTTGTCTGACAGCCCTTGCACTAGAACATCAATGTTTTCCTGCCTGCGAACTTGAACTGAAACCCTGACACTTCCTGGGTTGCAAATCTGCCAGCCTACATACTGGAACTACATCAGCTCTCTGGGTCTGCAGTGTGCCAGCTCACCCCACAGGTCTAGGGACTTGCCAGCTCTATAATCACATGAGCCAATTCTTTACAGTAAATCTCTTTATATAAATACATGTGTATGTATGCATGCCTGGGTGCTAAGTCGCTTCAGTCATGTCTGACTCTTTGAGACCCCAGGCACCTCTGTCCATGGGATTCTCCAGGCAAGAGTACTAGAGTGGGTTGCCCTCCTCCAGGGGATCTGGTTACCTTGGGATCTGCCCAACCCACGGATCAAACTGTCATCTCTTATGTCTTCTGCATTGTCAAGTGAGTTCTTTACCACTAGCGCCACTTGGGAAGCCCACCTGTATATGTACTCACACACACACACACACACACACACACACACACACACACATCCTATTGGTTCTGTTTCTCTGGAGAACCCTGACTTATAACGTCTCCTTTGAAACACAAACACTTTTATTTTGATGAAGTTCAAGCTACATATTTTTTTCCTTTGGTGGGTGTGTTTTTGGAGTCATAACTGAGAAATCACTGCTTAATCCAAGGTAACAAAGACTTACACCTATATTTTCTTCTAGGAGCTTTACAGTTTTAGTTCTTACATTCAGATATTTGAGATGCAGTAAAGCAAAAGAATATATACTTTGGCACCATTTTATAGATAGAGTTTATGCAAAATTATATTACACATTGTTTACATATTTACATATTATCTATAATATACACCATACATTATGCTTTATATGAGGTATATATATATTAAGTAAAAGCATTAGAATCACTACAGGAATGATTAAACACCAAGTCTAGAATACTGATTGTCTTTGAGGGATACAGAGAGGAATTAGATAAGTTAAAAGCAACCAGCATTCCTAGATATTTATAATACAATGATTTATTAACTAAGTTTGATGTTCATAGGTGTTCATATTGTAGTATTGTATACATCTGTAAATGAAATATATCCTAATAAAGAAGCCAGTGTAATATCAAGAATCACATGAGGGATGTTAACTTATAACTGTGTCTACTTGGCATGGGGCTTCCCAAGTGGCAGTAGTGATAAAGAATCCACTTGCCAATGCTGGAGACATAAGAGACATGGGTTTGATCCCTGAGTCGGGAAGATCCCCTGGAGGAGGAAATGGCAACCCATTCCAGTATTTTTGCAGAAGAAGCCCAGGGACAAAGGAGCCTGGCTGGCTACAGTTCATAGGTCTCAAATAGTTGGACACGACTGAGCGTCTGAGCCACAAGCACTACGCGGTATAGACTGAAATTTATTTTGTCATTGCTCGCTTTTTCTTAGGTAGACACTCAAAGCTATTTTCTGGGTCTTAAAGGCTGTGTCTACTTACATTATTTTTAATGTGGTTACTGTTTACTCACACTCATTTTATGTTGAATTAGATTCCTGCCGGGAGAATCCCCATGGACAGGAGTCTGTCAGGCTGCAGTCCATGGGGTTCCACAGAATCAAACACGACTGAAACAGCTTAGCATGCACAGACTATCTGTGCTTTACATATCTATTAATTCAAAGAAAGCAATAACTTATTTGTTTTAATTTTTAAAATATTGATAAAATTAATGTGTACTTACAGTAAAGTTTTCAAATAAGAGAAAAAAAGTCCCTTCCTCCTTGGTTCTTCCCATCTCCTAATTTTTGGATTTACTTTTCAGAGCTCTCCCTTATTTAGGTTCTTATACACGATTTCTGAAATTATCAATGCATTTACAAAGATAAACACATGTATGGTTTTTAATATAAATTGAATCATAAAATTCCATATAGCTTTTCAATTTTTCTTCCATTTTCCATTATATATTAGAAAGCTTATCCAACTAGAGTAACAATGTGGATTTCACAAATAATAAATTTATAATGGTATAGATTTATTGATGAACATCTAATGATAGATATCTCAAATTCTTTTTGCTATTAATAACAATATTAAAATGGACAATCTTGAACTATATGTTTATTTGTGCAAATGTGTTTGTAGGAACAATTATGAGAGGTATAGCTAATATGTGTCTACTATAGATCAAGTATGGCAAAAGACTCGAATGACTTTAAATACCAACTAACTCTGTCATCTGAGCATGCTAAATGGTCCTACATCAGTGACACTTTATTCTGAAAATGGTCATTTCTAATGGTTAGAGAGGACTTAAGAAACATATGAATGAGTCTGCTCATTAAAAGATGTTTAACAAGGGATAACAAGGTATAAAGTCACCAGATTTAGCAAATAAGAAAACACAGGATGCCCATTAGATTTGAAAAATAGCTCTAACTGTCAAATTTTTGTAGTTTAATGAAAAAAAAAATGGATACTGACATTTAGGGTGTCCTGACAAAGTTACTACAAGATCCCAGAACAAAAACTTTACAATATAGGACATATCTTACATATATAGAAGGCCTGCCTACACCACCAGGGCAGAACATAATTGACCCAATTTCTGTTCCTTGTCTGCATCCATTGATCCCTTCCGTGCACGTCAGATCTATAGATGTGGGAAGGGAAATAAGAATTAAGTACTGGGAGATTTTTAAGACTGGCTAGAAACAAAATGTTTTTTGTACTTATCATAATGTTTTTCATTGATTTTAAAGGGAAAAAAAGTAGAATTTGCTTTTGCTGGTATTCTAAACAATTATAAAATGTAATAATGGTAATATAAAGTTTGTAACCTAATAATATAAAACTTGATTTACCTGTAATAATGCTTCTTGATTTCTGATATCAATAGGGATCCATGCTAAGAAATGAATAATAAAATCTTCTTTTTAAAAATCCCACACAGCTATAAGTACTTGAAATGTCCCACAAATTATTTGACTCAGAATAGAATGAGTTCTAGAAAATCTGTTATTTTGACTCGAATTTATATTATTTGTAGTATTTGGAATTCTTGTCTGTTGGACATTTAGAACTATAAAGTACTATAAGCCTTAACACTGCTAAGAAAGAGTTATATAAAAAAGACAAATGGTCCACTGCTTTATATACAAACATACACCCTTTTTGTATCTTACCATTTTGGGTTGAATATTTGGTAGAATATTTTGAAAAGATGGATGGCACATTAATTCTTTGTTTTTCATGAAAAGAAAATTTATTCACTCTAAAAATAGTCTTCAGCAATTTAAATATTTGAGTTCGAATTTCAGTATGATAGATGAAGTGAAATATTTATGAAATATAAGAAATGCAATTATAATGGGGAAGTAAAAGAATATATAATTTTGTAGATTAAAACATTTATAACAGTTTGCATTTGTTTGATATATTGTTTAAAAATGTGAAGTCCTTTGAACTTTTTTTTTAACTGTAATTTGTCTGAATTATCAATGTATGCATTTTCCATCAATAATTCTCCATGTCAAATGAGGACAGAAAACCAGTCATGAGATAAAAATGAGGGACTTAAGACAATCTGTTCCTGGAGTTCAGGTCCACACCTAACAAATTCCAAAAGTTCTTCAGACCTCAGCAAGTCAAAATACACTACGGAAATCATTTGTGACAAGAACTCTTGGGCTAAGCTTTAAGTAATCAGTATCTGCTTAGGACAGGAATCACCCAGTATCCTGTGGAGGAAAACAGCTGACATGAAGGCCATTTCAGCTTTCCCTCTTATAATCATGCTTTCTAATGTACTGCCAATTCACTCCTGGGCTGCCCTCGATAAGGCCTGTTGCATTACGGGAATCCAGGGTTCACAAATGCAAACTTCTCAAGGCTTCCCACCCCCATCTTTTCCTGCAGATCATTTCTACAGTGAAATTGTGCTTTTATCGCAGAAATCCCTTTTAAATGCAAATCCTAATGAATCATGAAAATCTTCCAGATTTAATCGCATTACTGTTTTGTTGGATGGGTCGTGTGAGAGAGCAACACATCCTCTCTTTTTCAAAATAGAAAATTCAAAGGCACAGGCATCCACGTTCTATTGCTTCCATACAACACACATCTTTATCACTGCTAATGAAGAAGAAATAAAATCCCTTCCAGTTAATTCCAAACCAGAATCTTTTAAAGGTCATGGACAGTGTAGCTGGGCAACCCTATTGAGTGCATCTGCTGTCTGAACAAATTCAGGGACTGCCTTCTACAGTAGGTGATAAGGTACCTCTGGGAAGGAAGACTGCTGAGACTCCATAAGCTTTAGGGTCGGATGATCCTAAAGAGAGGATCTGGTCCTCTCCTTGTTTATTTGATTTAGCTTTAAATCTTAAAATGGCAACATATATTGTAAATAAACTATACTTTAATAAAATAAAATAAAATCATAAAAAATGCTACATATTCCTCAAGCAGGATTTTTGAAGACAGAGAAATGATCTGCTTAAATGTCCTTTGAACAAAAGCAAGAGCAGGTCAACCTGCTATTGACCCAGAATGTTCTTCTGTCTGTTGGTGGCACACAGGTGCCACCTAGGGGTGGAAAGAGGCACTACCAGCTCTTCTCCAAGTGGGATGCATTTATGAAGGCTGGGAGGAACAAATGATTCAGAATGTTTATATTTCTCCACTGACAAAACTGAATACAGTCCAACCATGAATACAGAAAAGGCAAAAACAGAATTATGGGATACCTGGAGCATCAGGGGAGGTAGGTGATAAAAAAGAGCATGAGCTTTGGTGGTGGTGCACAGACCTGGGCTCAGTCCCATTTCTGCAGCTTGTGGGCTCTATGACATTTATTATGTGTCTGCATCTCAGGACTTTCCAAGTGTCACGTGTGGTAAAGAAACCGCATGCCAATGCAGGAGATGCAAGAGACACAGGTTTGATCCCTGGGTCAGGAAGATCCTCTGGAGGAGGGCAAGGCAACGCACTCCAGTATTCTTGTCTGGAGAATCCCGTGGACAGAGGAGCCTGGAAGGCTACAGCCCATAGGGTCACAAAGAGCGGGACATGACTGAAGTGACTTAGCATGCACATGCAGATGTTTCAGTTAAAACTGAGACCATAAAACCCACCTCTCTAAGACAGTCATGAGAAGGAAATGATATTACATGGTCGAGAGGCATCCTGTACGTACATAGTACGTAGCAGCTGCTCAACAAATCTGAGGTATTGACGGAGCCATATCCAGGCTTTTCTAGTTTCTGGGATATTTTTTAAATTGATATTAACATTAGACCATGAAATGTTATCCTATACATAAATGTACCCAGTAAGTGATCTTACTTCTCCCACCCCCTTATCTTTGCCACAACAACTTTTTCTGTCTTGGTTCAGGTGAAAGCTCAGGTAGCGTTCTTCACTAGCTAGGGTTTGCCTATACAGAGAGCCACTCCACAACAGGACTTCTATTCTAAGCAAGCCAAGAGAGGTTTCGTTACTTAAAATGCATGTGTTACGTAAACAGGATCATCCAGAAAAACACACTTGCCATAAATTCCCAAAAGAAATGCATTTGCAGATATTTACCCATCGCTATCTCTGTTGTTTGGATGCCTTACAAAAGCTCTTACTTATGCACACTACGCCAAACATCCTAAAGCTCCCAGTTTAGTAGGTTAGAAATGATGCTAAAGAGCCAAGGGAACAGTTTCGATTATGGTCAAAGTCAGCTGGCATTGTACATGGTGATACTGCTGCCCAGGAATAGACACTCCTCTATCCTGATCTAGCATCTGAGGAGGGGCACCCGACACTATTGTGGGCAGCCACCCTCCGCCCTTGGGCACACTCCTTTCCACTGCTGTTGGAAATGCAGATGGAAAGAAGACCAGGTATACAGCAGTTTGCTCCTGTTCAACTAGACCGTCATGCAAATCAAAAGGGGAGAGAATTGCAAATGCTTTTCAAATGCATTTTAGGTTTGCCACAGGATTCTATTAGGGGTCTCTACCAGCTGGGGCTTTCCCGGTGGCTCAGTGGTTAAAAAAAAAAAAAAATCTACCTGCCAATGCAGGAGACCTGGGTTTGATCCCCTGGAGAAGGAAATGGCAACCCACTCCAGTATTTTTGCCTGGAAAATCCCAAGGACAGAAGAGCCTGGCAGGCTACAGTCTATGGGGTCACAAAGAGTTGACATGACTTACCAACTAAACAACAAAAACCAGCTTTCTTACAGGGCCTTGGCAAGTGCTTTAAAATACTTAATTTCTTGAGTTTTCCTTCTATTTGGTTATTGGTAAAAAACCAGGATTATGACTCTGCAAAATGGTTAGAATTCAAAACACTGCAAAATATTTCTAGCCCTTCAACTTTATTTCATAGACCTACCCTCTCTAAGGAAGATATTTTAGTGAAAAAGTAAAACAAGTGGATCGAAACTCCTCCTGCTAATGCATCAGGAAAGTAATCTTTGGGAGGGGAGTTGGAAGACATTGAAGTGGGAGGGTTAGGAAGGGGAGTGAACTCGCAACGGGCAGGCTTACCAATTCTGTGGTGACTCAATTGCCTGAACCAACCCCAATTTTAAAGGTATCCAATTTTCGGTATGGAAGTATTAGGAAAGCACAAACTAGCAGAATTTGTTCTCAAAGGAGACATGGATGTATTTCTACCTTTTGGGAAACTTGTCCTGGTTATGGACCTACCACGGACACTTCCTCTCCCACCCACTTCTTTCCTGCTTTCTTACCACCACAAGCCAGGGTACTTTTAGGTCTTGTGGCTAGGACTTGCAAATGCCTCGGGTGGATAAGAATGCTTTTCCTGTGTAAGAACACAAGACATTTTAGGAACAGGAAATGCCTATCCGGTCCAGCATACCTGCCCTTTTTAGGTTTATCTTAATCTCACCTTCCTGCATTTTACCTTCCTTCATTTTCCTGCACAGGAAAAAAAAAAAAAAGAATTTCTTGTACATTTCTCATGAGAAATGTTTACTATCACTAGACATGATAATATCTGACATCCATTTTAGTATCGCCATCTTTAATGATTTCGAAAAAGCAGTTTGCAAAGCAAGTAGACAGTTGACAATTTTTCTTTTCATAGAATCATAAACTGTGAGTTTGAAAGAAGAAGTTGCAAAGAAGACAGGCTTTGAGTGATGGGAAGGTCACTGGGCTTGATTTTACACCTAGCTTCTAATTGTGAGTTCTGTTATTTGTCATGTTCTGGGTACCAACGTTTGCTTTCAGTGTACTTAGTGATAAGGGGTATGTTTATATGGAACAGGACTTACTATGGAGGAAAGATGCAGGTGGTTGATCACCAACAGCGGAGACCTGCTAAAAAGCTTACCATTCTCCGAGTCCTTCCTTGTTCCCTGTTCCACATTTCATCTCTGGAATTTACAATAGGGTGAGGTAAGCAGCTGACCATCACAAAAAAGGTGAAATATTTATTCAGCAGATGTTTCATTACTTGAGAAAATTCACATTGTCAATGAAAAAGCCAAAAGATGGGCCTTCTATGCATGCCCTTACAAGGGATTCTTGCCAGCATTTCTCTTTAGAGTCTGCAGGTTTTATGCACTGGATTTTTACTTTTTAACCATGCAGGTCAACAAACAAATCACCGAGAAGACACCAAAACTGTCTGCCAGATGTTGATCACTGATTAATTTGTCTTAAGTTCAGCCAAAAGGGAAGAAAATATGATGGGTGGAGCATGAACAGCAAGCACAATCAACATCTGACCAACCAGGGCTTCCTGTCACCTTGGGAACAAAATTGATTGGCACTGGTTTCCTGTGTACAAAGTTAAAAACCAGTAGCAACTGCAGTAACAAGAATAAACTACAGATAAGAGTCTTGGAAATTAAATCAAGTCATATCACTGAAACTTCAGCTTGAAACTCTGAGCAGAAAAGTCCTAAGATGACTTTTGAGGGGATTGTTTTTTCTTTTAAGTTACTTTATATTTGAAGTACATTGACTTCCAGTTTTGCCATTGCTGGCAGCTTGAAACCATTAAAAAGCACACAAAAATGAAAACTTATGTTAGGGGCCATATATTTTGCCCAAGATTAAATATTTCTCATCATACAAAAGATAAAATTTTACTAATGCACCAAAGTCAATTTTTGCTTCAGTTTTGACTCTATCTTGACTTATATTTATAGCTTTCAGGGAGCAAAGGAAATCTTTTCTATAAGGACAGTCCAAGTGTACAGGCAGATTAAATATTAATATTATTTGTAACTTAAATGTCCAAAATCTGGAATTATGGAAGGTGAAACAGAGTCAATTCAGAACCAAAGCATCAACGTCATTTACCTTTTCTGCTTGTGTGTAAGTTTTTCTTATTCCCTTGGCTGCTGTTGCCATCAGCATTAAATATTATTCTTATTGCATTTGTATGTGTTTGGTCCAATAAAGTTCTGTTTGCCTCTAGTGTGTATTCTAAAATTTTATTTCTTATTGCTTTATTCATTTACTCACAAATACTTATTAAACATAAATACTCCATATATCTCCATATATCTAAATATATGGAGACTCATCTATAAACTGAGGATATAACAAATTAGGCAGTATGGTTCATTTGCTTTCTATTTTTAAGAAATTGCCATCAGAGACTCTAAAATGTTAGACAGGCACCCAAAAGGATAGGGACAGATTGTTGAGGGCTAATGGAAAAGGGGGCAGAAATGTTTGCAAAATATATTATCTTTGAAAGACACTTTACTTTGAAAATTGTAAGAAATGATCATTTTAGTTGAAAGAGATGTTTTTTGGGAAGCTAGTTCATATCTTCCTCTTCTATTTTTCCAATTTCAGGATCATTCTCAAAATTCATCCATTCATAATATAAATAAATAGGTAAATTGTAAAATACTACTCATACTATATCTTAGAATTCATGTTATTACTACCAGCATCCTGGTTAAAGTGGGTTACAGGGTCAGACTGGCTGGGGATCAAATTCAGGTTCTGTCCCTTAAGACTGGGTGATCTTGATCTCTTCTTGGCCTTCTGGCTAAGATTAAATGAAGACTGTGTGATCTTGGCCAAGTTACTAACTGGAATGTACATTAGTTTTCTCATCTGTAAAAATGGGGATACAGTAATACATTTACTTCATCAGGTTATTGTGGAAGTTAATTGAGACAGTCTATGTGAAACACTTCTGAGAAGGCAATGGCACCCCACTCCAGTACTTTTGCCTGGACAGTCCCATGGATGGAGGAGCCTGGTGGGCTGCAGTCCATGGGGTCGCTAGGAGTCGGACACGACTGAGCGACTTCACTTTCACTTTTCACTTTCATGCATTGGAGAAGGAAATGGCAACCCACTCCAGTGTTCTTGCCTGGAGAGTCCCAGGGACGGGGGAGCCTGGTGGCTGCCGTCTATGGGGTCACACAGAGTCGGACACGACTGAAGTGACTTAGCATAGCATAGCATGTGAAACACTTAGAACAGTGCTCAGTACATGGTAAGTGCTACGTAACTCTTAGCTGATATTATTAATATTATGCTACTGTGCTGCTACTGATGCCATTTCCATTGCCAAGACAGCTGCTACAATCATCACAGCTTTCTCTGCATTTACAACTACTGTGGTTATGGATTCTCCTGTTACTGATATTGCTAGCTCACCTTTGGTAGTTAACACTGCTACTGCTACTGTTAAAACTATGGCTGATGCTTGTTCTTACAGTTACCAGCGATTAGTAGAGGTCTGGTGTGTGTGAGGATGTGTATGTGTGCATGTAAGTCTAGAGGGATATATAAAAAGTGTTCATGGTGGTTCCCTCTGGTGGTGGAACTGACCATGAAATAACTGCTATGCTTTTGTTTTGGCTTAAATATGCTTTCAACACTTCTGCAGTAAGAACATATTATTTGTATAGTACATTAAAAATTGAAAAAAATTAATGAGTTGGATAAACATTGATTTCTCATATCTACCAACATTTTGCACAGCCTCATGGTCAACCCTATCTTTCTGAGAAAGGAAGGTTGTCAACTGTGTACAAAAGACATCTTATATATTATCCCGTTATAAAGCCAGCATGAAGAGACTGGGAGACGTAATGTATTTGCCATCTAACTATGTCCTCAGATCACATAAGACATTTAGTCACTGATTTATTTTGCTTTTATCTTTATCTCATGTCAAACCTTTCCTCATTTATCTTTAAGAAGAGATAATTTTGATAGGAGGAGAGTTCTTTTGTATGTTTTAGCTTAACTGCTCCCAGGAGAATGCCCTTGGGTTGGCCCATAGCTCAGTTTTGAACAATTATCCTGACAACAATCCCCTCAAGCTATGCTAAGAATAAATAAAGGACAATGGAGTAAAATTATCCACTAAATCTAGGAAAAGCTCTAAATTTTAGTCAGGAAATCTAAATCTTTTCAATGTATTACATTTTTATGCTTCTGTCACTAAATATTTTCAGATTCCCCAGTTCTTGATTTGGGAATTGAATACTGGTTAAAAAAAAAAATGTACCAACAGCTAAGTTGGGTGAGTTTATATAAACTGACAACTGTCCTTGTGGTACAAACCATTTTAATAGAATAGAGAAAATGGTGGGAAAGAATGGAAAACAATCAGAACAAAGTGATTATTTTTATAATAATGACATAGCAATACTTTATTTATTGTTTCCCTTACCAACTGTCCTGAAACTTTAAGTATTAAAGGGTTAAACATCTGACTCTGAGACAGATGAGCCAAATGATGACTTTATTTCTGGACTATCTCTTAAGTTCTAGGATGAATGGATTCACCATTCAGGACTCCAACAAAACTGTGGTTGAAGGCAAACTCAATGAGTTTATCTCTCTTTGCTAAGGGAGGGTCTTCTAGGACCTAAGCCTAAATAAGAAAATCATAATTAAATAGTATTGCTTCTTGTGTAGACTCATATCAGAGACTGATCATGAAGACAGGTGATGTTTTCAACATAACTTTTAGACACTGTCCAGGGGACCCACGCTGAAGCCCAGTAAGGAACGATGCCCTCACCCTTCCTCCTCCTCTTGCTTCTTCTCTTTCCCCAACCCACTACCCCTCCCTGCTTTCCTCTCCCCCTCCTCATCCTTCCACTTCTTTTTCAAAAGGTCTACTCTATCTTTTTGCTTGTATTTTGGTCAGTTGAATTCAGGAACATTTCATCAGAAATCCAATTCGATGCAACAAATATCTATGTGTTGTGTCTGTTGTGAGCAAGACACTATAACACAAAAATCAGGCTTCAAATCTAGGTAGAAATTTAATGCCCTAGAAATGTATGTACAACAGTTGACAGCTTGGAGTCTGAGGCCAGATCACCTATATTCTTTTTATGGTTCCCACGACCAGCTTGAGCAAGTGATAAAACTTCTTGGGTCCATGTTCCTCCTGTTAAACAGGGGTAATAACTGCAGGACTGTTTTGTATTTAAGCTACACACGTAAAGCATTTGGAACAGTGCCAGGAATGTAGTAAACACTCAATATAATGTTAACTGTTATTACTATTGTCATTGTGGGATAGCTTGCATTTAAAAAATAAGGTTCTTTCCTACTATTTCCATTTCCTCTTTTCAAATTTTTTTTTTCAAAATTTTGGTACATATAGGGAAGATCATGGGGAAGAGTTGGCAGGGTGGGATTGGTTTTTGGTAGAAATAATATATATATTAAAATTCCTACCTGGTGTTAAAGATGCCACATGTTTATTGCTGTATATTTGATCATACAAAAGGCTTCAGGTGGCAATATAGTAAAGAAGAAATCTTGAAACTGTCTCATAAACTTGTAAGGGCCCCATGCTGGGTGATATTGAGTTCTGGGTCCCAGTCTTAATTTTTCCTTTCTCAGAAGATTAAAACACTCAGACATTTATTGATATAAAAGTCCTCCTGGAGAGGAGTATTTGCTGAACATTAAAAAACTGAATTACTTTTGAGAAAAGGTGATTAAAGACTTTAATTATAATGATAAGATAAAATGTCAATTTTAGAATGGGTTATAATGATAAAAATCAGAATATTTAACTTCTCAGCATAAATGATACATAATGTATTAAAATTAATCATAAAGAAGTACAAAAGAAAACTTCACAAAAGAACTTCTAAGAGAAATTATCACTTTTTTTTTTTTTAACTGCAATCAGGTTTCCAAGTGGCCAATGAAAAATGTATCTGAGAGTAAGCAACAGTTTTTCTAGGAGTTATTTTTGGATTTATATTCATTATAAACATCTCTGTGTGCACACTGCATGCCGAGTCACTTCAGTCGTGTCTGACTCTTTGTGACCCCATGGACTGTAGCCTGCCAGCTTCTCTGTCCATGGGATTCTCCAGGTAAGAATACTGGAGTGGGTTGCCATTGCCTTTTCCAGGGGATCTTAGGGACTGTAGCCTGCAAGGCTCCTCTGTCCATGGGATTCTCCAGGCAAGAATACTGGAGTGCCTTGCCATACCCTCCTCCAGGGGATCCTGACCCATGTCTCTATGTCCTCTGCATTGAGAGGCAGGTTTTTACCACTAGTGCTACCTGGCAAGCCCTTAGGGGAATACGATGTAAAATTATGTTTGGGAACCACTGTTCTAAGGTTTACCACTCTAAAATGTGGTATTTTTGATTTTTCAAGAATGCCCTAGTTCTACTATTATCACCACCTACTTCCAGACTACCACCATGCCTACCACATGACTACCGCCACCAACAGCGAGTGGAGATGAGAGAGGGGTGCATTACAGCACAGCTCAGCGCATGTGTGCTTATTCGCGTCTGATTCTGTAACCACATGGACTGTAGCCCGCCAGGCTCCTCTGTCCATGGGTTTTCCCAGGCAAGAATACTGGAGATGGTTGCCGTCTCCTTCTCCAGAGGATCTTCCCCAACCAGGGATGGAACCCACATCTCTTATATCTCCCACATTGGCAGGGAGATTTTTACCAACTGCATCACCTGAGAGGGAGGAGTCAGCCCTTGTTAAGGTCTAATGTGCCCCAGGTACCTTGATAAGCAATACAAGTATTAATGATGTAAGACATCATCCTTATCCCAAGGAGCCTACAGCTTCATTCACTAAACGACACAGTGTAGTATTTTGAAGGATGATAATGTGTGGGGTCATATAATCATGTGTAAGCCATGTTTTATTACTTTACTTATTATTAATATTTTTAGGGTTTTGACGTTCTAATGCCAATTGACTTTGGGCATATGCTCCCACCTCAGGGCAGGATAACCCATAACAAACATATTTCGGAATGACTCTTATTGACACCATAGTCAAGATTTCATGAGACACCCTCCCCACCTTGATCTGTATAGCTGCAGAATACTGCTTGGGAATTTCTATTATACACCGAGGAGTACATTTTCACTCTGTAAGTATATTGTTGTTTCAGTGCTCCCCCTACAGGTCATATATGGAAGGGTTTTTAAAACAGAAATTAGACTATTTGGGGGCATTACTCACACATTTGCTGAGAGCATGGCTGTCAAGGATTTCACATTTGATGGAGGAACCAATCGCTCTAATAATATCTCTGTGTGCATTCTTCCAGAATACGTACCAACCAAGCTCTTGGACTCAATCTGCCCAAATCACAAAATACATAAAATCTGCCCCCATACCTTACATATGCATAAGGCTTTATCACTTGCATTCTTGAATTCTCACCCATTCAACTGGAAGGAAATTTACTCTATTCTAAACTGCTCCAGTTACCTAAGTCCTTCTCTTGTACAAATTTTGGCTAAAATAAGAGCTTTTTCCTATTAGTTTCTGCCCATGATATATTTAACCCTCCATGAATTATGAGGATGGAGTGGGCAATAAAACATTTTAAAAGATAATACACTTTAAAGGCTGGTTCAAGAAATAAACTGTCTTCTACAAAACAGTGATGGCAAATCAAGCCATTATCACCATGGTTGAGATCATAAGGGTCACCTCCTTCTGCAAAATGCCTATGATTACTTTTAAAAAAGAAGGTTGGCATTTTAAAATGTGCAATAAGAAAGTAAAGACGAGGATAAGGATAGTCACCCATCCAAGCTGTACAGAATATTCAAAGATGAAGAAATCTTGCCTCTCCTGGAAAAACTTTCAATCTTGTGATCTGAGCCCTCAGATTTGTAACCCGTTACTTCACAAATGTAGACTCATTCAACTGCATAATGTTTCTTGTTCAAGTGTTTTGATGCATATTTATGCTACAATAACAAGTTTGGGATAGAATCTTTTTAATTTTATAAGACTCTTCATTAAACAGGAGCAGATAGGCCTAAAAAAAAAAAAATTGAAAAAGCTCATTGGTCACCATAAGTGGTTGGAGAAAGTAAGCACCAAGAATGAAATGGCGACTGCTGGGGCTTTCTAGAACTAAAGGGACATTTCACAGCTGAAACATGAATAATGCTAACATTGGATCATGTAACCAATATTTAAAGAACCCCTACTACCTGTGAAACTAGGAAGTAAGGAAACAGATGAATGAGCTCTTAGGAGATTTGATATGGGTCTCTGTGTGTGTGTGTGTGGTATGTTTAAAGATATTTTGTTCCCAGAGGTCTTTATTTTTTTCTACGGATAGAGTGAGGGAAGAAGGAAGGGAATTTAAGGAGGACAGTTGCTGCTGCTGCTGCTGCTAAGTCGCTTCAGTCATGTCCGACTCTGTGCGACCCCATAGACAGCAGCCCACCAAACTCCCCCGTCCCTGGGATTCTCCAGGCAAGAACACTGGAGTGGGTTGCCATTTCCTTCTCCAATGCATGAAAGTGAAAATGAAGTCACTCAGTTGTGTCCGACTCTTTGCAACCCCATGGACTGCAGCCTACCAGGCTCCTCTGCCCATGGGATTTTCCAGGCAAGAGTACTGGAGTGGGGAAGGAGGACAGTACAGATCTATAAAAGGTGCCCTGAGGAATGAGAAAGAGAATGATTGAAAAAAAGACAGACTGGAAAAAGGATGCAGTGTTGAGTGTCTGTCAGAGACTAATGTGGCCAAGGATACAGGTTTGAGGTCTATTCCTTCAGGCTATATAGCAGGTCTTTGCTGTACTTTTAATGTATTCACTCTCATAGGTCCTTTAGCACTTAATCATTTCTACTCACGTTATTGCTTCAAGTGGGTTTAAAATTCCAATTTGTCTTTTAGAATCTGTGGGTAGACTAAAGATTCTATCAGGAGAAGAATATTATTTTGAATATTTAGTAACAAGATGCTAACTCAGGGACCAAAATTCAACAGCAAATAAAATGTAACAAGAGTGAAACTAATGAGTCAGGAAACCATACTCAGAGCAGGAGAATGAGGGTTTTTATAAGTGTCTGTTCGTGCCCTGTGATGCAGTGTGAGATCCAGGACAGACAAGGGGAGTCTCTCAGCCCCTCGTGGTGGTTCATGAGGCCAGAAATCAGAGAGGACTTCTGTCTGGAAGCAATGGAGCAATGATGGGGATCATCTGTTATTATTTTTTTTTGAAGTATTTCTTTCCATAGAATAAACCTAATTTTAAGAACTTATTTCTTTTTCCACATTGTGCATGCATGCTCTGTTGTGTCTGACTCTTTTCGACCCTGTGGACTGTAGTCCGCCAGACTCCTCTGTCCATGGAATTTTCCAGGCAAGTATACTGGAGTAGGTAGTCAGTCCCTTCTCCAGGAGATCTTCCCAACCCAAGGACTGAACCTGAGTCTCTTGCGTCTCCTGTATTGGGCAGGTGGGTTCTTTACCATCTGAGCCACCAGGAAAGCCCTTTCCATATTGAGACTTAACAAATATTTAAGGAACGTGTAGTATGTATCAGGCATTGTGCTATCGACACCACCAAGTAGGGAAATCAGAATCCAGAGGAAAAAGGGGGTGGGGGGGAATGAGGAGTGAGGCAGGCAGGGTGAAAAAGCTGGAAAAGGGAAGAAATACTGAGGCTTATATTCAAACCTCTGATTTAGGGGAGGGAAATGGCTCCTAAATATAAGAATTCATGTATTATAAGACATAGTAGGCAATAATAATTCCATCTGACACATTGTCTTTAAAATTACTTGTGGATTTAATGAGAAATGAAAATGATTAGAAGCTAAGCATTTTTAGAAAGCATATCATATTTGAGAACGTTCACACCAATTTGCTCTCAAGTTACAGAGACCTTTTTCTAAAGTATCTGCCAAAAAAGATTAGGCTTCATCTGACAGAGAGGACATTGAAGTCATTATGGATTTTTTTTTTTTTTAACAAAAACAAGAGCCAGCTTCCTTTCCCTGCCGCTGCTGCTGCTAAGTCGCTTCAGTCGTGTCCAACTCTGTGCGACCCCATAGACGGCAGCCCACTGGGCTCCTCTGTCCGTGGGATTCTCCAGGCAAGAACATTGTAGTGGGTTGCCATTTCCTTCTCCAATGCATGAAAGTGAAAAGTGAAAGTGAAGTCGCTCAGTCCTGCCCAACTCTTAGAGACTAGATGAGACTAATAATTGCTTCAACATGCAGTTATCCACTGGAGGGCACTATTTCCCCATAGTACTATCAATACAATCAGATGGACTGGGAGGACTTCAGAACCTATCAGAAAACAGAGCCTTGCTACCCTGTTTAAATTATACCCAGATAATCCAGTAATCATGTATGGATGTGAGAGCTAAGAACTGATGCTTTTGAACTACGACGTTGGAGAAGACTCTTGAGAGTCCCTTGGATTACAAGGAGATCAAACCAATCAATCCTAAATAAATCAACCCTGAATGTTCATTGAAAGGACTGATGCTGAAGCTGAAGCCTCAATACCTTGGCCACCTGACGCAAAGAGCCAACTCATTGGAAAAGACCCTGATCCTGGGAAAGATTGAAGGCAGGAGGAGAAGGGGATGACAGAGGATGACGTGGTTGGATGGCATCAGTAACTCAATGGACATTAGTTTGACCAAATTTTGGGAGATGGTACAGGACAGGGAAGCCTGGTGTGCTACAGTCCATGGGGTGGCAAAGAGCTGGATATGACTGAGCGATTGAACAACAAATCATGATGAATTGCTAAATGGAAATGACACTTTTATGTCTGTAATATACTTACAGGTGAAAAACCAAACCAATCCATCGGTTGAAAAATAATTTTGCTAAAGTCATCTCCTGTGAGTGATCTGTGATTTTTCAGTGTGTTTCTAAAAGAGGTCATGTATCAAGAGCTGGAAAATCTGATAAGAACAGAGTAGAACATCACCTTACAGGAAAACAAATATTCATACAGTCCTTTAAATGCAGAGAGTAGGACCCCGAGCTGTAGCTTTATGACACATTTCAAATAACTCCAAAAGCTAACGACTTTGCCTATAAGCTAAAATCTCCTGACACAGTAACCGAGATTCAGAGCTGGACTCTCTCAAAATAGGAAGCCAAATACTCTGGGAATTGTCTGTGCCTGCCTTGATTAAAACACTTCTCCAAAAAGGGCTATTTTACCTAATTCTGTCAACCTGTACACCAAGATCTGTAACATGGTCTGCTAGCAAAGACTAGAAATCTGACTTTAAAGAAAGACAAATATCATGTTATCTCTTGTATGGGGAATCTAAAAAAAATAAGACAAATGAGCTTATTTGTCTTATCAGGCAAATCAGAAGCAGACTCACAGGCTTAGAGAACAAACTTACAGTTACCAAGGGAGAAAGGTAGGGGAAAGGGATAGATTGAGAGTTCTCTATACATAAATAGAGAAGCAGCAAAGACCTACTGTATAGGACATGGATCTCTGCTCAATATTCTGTAATCACCTAAATGGAAAGCAATTTGAAAGGTAGTGCTGGTGGTTTAGTCACTCAGTCATGTCTGACTCTTGTGACCCCATGGACTGCAGCCTGCCAGGCTACTCTGTCCATGGAATACTCCAGGAAAGAATAATGGAATGGGTTGCCATTTCCTTCTCCAGGGGATCTTCCTGACTCAAAGATGGGACCCATGTCTCCTGCATTGCAGGCAGATTCTTTGCCAAATGAATCATAAAGGAAGCCCTAAAGAGGGTTAAAAAGAATAGATACATGTATATGTATAACTGAATCACTTTGCTGTACACCTGAAACTAGCCAACACTGTTAATCAACTATACTCCAATATAAAATAAATTTTTTTTAAAAAGCAGTGCATTTAGAACTCTCCACAGTGAAATTCTAGTTTAATCATGGAAAGAGGAATTGGTCAATATGAACCTCAAACAATTATACCACACAACCTCTCCTTGAAGGTCAGGACAAGAACTCTGTTGAAATGCTATCATCATGCTGTTTGGGGGAAGCACATAATTCTCTTTAAAAAATAGGTCAGACGCTACAGAATGGCCTTAAGACTTCCCAGAAGCCTGCTGAAATTTGTACCCCATAGTGTGAGTGGACACAGAGATCACCTCGTAAAGCTGGAAGCCAGTGTCAGGATCAGGTTTCAAGTTCATAGATGTTGAAGAATGGGGTGGGATGATGTTCTGAGAAGCCCTTTTTACTTGAATCTCAGGATGAGGCAACCTGTGGGAAGGGTGGTCTGGTGGAAGAAAGGGCAGTAAGAGGACCCAGTGGGACTTACTCTGTTACTCTGCCAAGGGCCATGAGTGGGGAAGAAAGGAAGGTGGAGAGGGGAAAGGAGCTATTATAGTGATTGTCAGTAGAGCTACTTCCACGTCTGCACTCTCGGGACTTATTCACACAGGCTCAAACATTTCAGTCTGCTTGGAGAGAAGCTAGGTCTGTGCTCGCAATAAGTGATGGCCAATTTTAACCTTTTTAGGCAGAACATTGCTACATTTAATTACTTAAAAATATATCTTGATTTCTGTTCTACTCTTCCTGGGTTGTAGCCACTGTCATTTCTTTCATTTACCACTATTAACTTGCCTCATTTACCATAAAAAATTTAAGGCAGATTTAAAAACTTTCGCCTCCATCCTTTCAATTCCAGTGTTTTTTTAAAAAAATAATAAAGAACCATATAAAGCTTTGTTCTAACCCTTCAGAATCTCATTCCCCTTTAGAAAAATGTGATTGTGCCTATCCTACAAATAAAGAAAAAACCTGCTTGATGTTCCTCATTAATGAAGGGCTGCAGCATGTTTCCAAAGCCTCCCCAAACATGGACATCCTCATAAAAACATTTTGTAAGGATATGATTATAAAATAAGAGAAGTTTAAAGTGTTATCATCTGCATTATCTAGGAGGATGTAGAACAGAGTGGATATGTGCAGATTTTGGAGCCAGACTGTTCAGATTTAACCCTTCCACTCCATCTTTATTTCTTTGTGACATTGTGCATGATATTCAATCTCTCTCTGTTAGCTTGCCTGCAAGAAGGAATAAAAATAGTACCTGCCTCATGGGATGCTGTGAAGAGTGGAGGAGATGAAATCAATACATTAGCCTGGTGGTAGGCAGCATGTGGTAGGTGAGTGGTCAGTATGCTACCTTTCGTTATTCAACTTCTCTTCCCATGCAGGCACAGTGGCTGGTGACATGGACTTAGTTATTATTCAGGCTGTTTGAACAATAGAGACCTCCCTGCCACAACCCTTGAGAGCAGTTTTGACTTGAATTTTCTGAGCTGCTGCCTCATGTCTCCCTTTCAGACTGCCTTCTTTACTATATTTGTGTTTGCCACCATCTTGGTCCTTCATGTTGGATTACCACCAGGCTTCTGGAGTGGGAGCAACCAGATGCGAGAAAAACCTGCGGCTGACAGTGAGTTTCTAGATGGGCCATGAGATCGTTATCTGCCTTGAACATTTTGAAACTTAATTTCATAAAACCGATATCTAGAGGAATTCCCTGGTGGTCCAGTGATTAGGTCCCATGTTTAAACTGCCAAGGCACAGCCAATAAATATATATATACATGCATACACAATAAAGCTGAATTCTACTTGATTTAGAAACCAAAAAGCATTCCAAAAGCCAAGCATGAAATTTGTTAAGAGGAATAACAGCATGACACTCTATAAACATACTGATTTATAATATATTTTTCACATATTTTCCATAAAAGACAGGAATGTGCCACACCTCCCAAATTTCTTCCCCCCGCCCCCACAATATAGTACCAGTTGGAAGAACGTTCTCTGGAGCCAGACTGCATGGGTTCGAATTCTGTTTGTCATTTTCTCATCCCTAGAAATTTACTATTTTGCTATTTTGGCAATAATGTAAATTCTGTTTCCTGATTGTAAGGAGGGGATAATAAGTCCCTTGTGAGGATTAAATGAGAAAGTGCATATAAAGGGTCACTACATCTCACTGAGTTAATTTCATTGACGTTACTTGGAGTTCAGTAGGATTGATCTCTAAAGGGTTGTTTGTTATATTATTATCCTCATATTGTCAGGCTGAGCCAATGAATCGTGGTTGATAAACAGTGTTCCATGGTGCCGGGTTCTAAATTCCACTAGAACAAATAGTGTTTATTTGAAGGAGGCTTTATGGTATGTGCACAACAGCCTGGAAAGATCAAGGAAATCTGGAATATAAACTTGGCTCTGTTATAACTGGTGTCATCACCTTTGGTGAGTGGAGTAACGCTTTTGGTTCCCCACTCAGATCACCTTTACTAGACCGGTGCCTGCACCTTCTCCTCCCCCGCTGCTGGGAGTATTGACCGAGGATGGCACGCAGCTGCCACTTCTCTGGAGAATCGCCCCCGGCTGTGGGAGTGGCCTAGTCCCGCAGTACCTGGGGAGTAATGCCTCCACCATCCTCAGGTGGCCTGAAGTCAATGGCTGACTGACATGGGGGTACAGATGCCCTCAAGGTGGAACGTCTCACGTTCCAGCTTTCCCTGTGTGATCAGGCTGAGGCCAGACGTCAATGGAAATCATCTCTTTGCTTCCCCTACTTATCTTTAGGCTTCTCCCAGAAGCTTTCTCTAAATCACTTGGGACAAGAATCCTTGTCTCAGGCTGCTTTTAGGGCATAGCTAAGTCACTTCAATCATGTCTGACTCTTTACGACCCTATGGACCATAAAGCCTTCTAGGATCCTCCATCCATGGAGATTCTCCAGGCCAGAATACTGGAGTGAGTTTGCCGTGCCCTCCTCCAGGGGATCTTCCCAACCAAGGGATTGAACTCGCGTCCTTTATGTCTCCTGCACTGGGTAAGCGGGTTCTTTACCACTAGCGCTACCTGGGAAGGAACCTCATCTAACACCTAAGAAACAACTAAGAAAGGAGATTCTGGGTCTCAGTTTCACTAAACAGAAAATGAGGGAGTTCAATCCCTCTTTCACCCATGGGTCCATTTGGTGAATACAGATATTAATTTCTAGAGTATTTTTTATGCTTTGTACCCTGATGCTCAGTTGTACACATTCTACACTTTTTCCTTTACTTTATATCTCCAAAGGGAGATCAGTTGAGAAACAATTAAGTATGTATCTCCTAAGTTAAGGGCTTCCCTGGTAGCTCAGCTGGTAAAAAAAAATCCTCTGGCAATGCAGAAGACCCAGGTTTGACTCCTGGGTCGGGAAGATCTGCTGGAGAAAGGGATAGGCTACCCACTCTAGTATTCTTGGGCTTCCCTTGTGGCAAAGAATCTGCCTGCAATGCTGGAGACCTGGGTTCAATCCCTGGGTTGGGAAGACGCCCTGAAGGAGGGCATGTCAATCCACTCCAGTATTCTTGGCCTGGAGAATCCCCATGGACAGAGGAAACTGGCAGGTTACAGTCCTTATGGACTGGTCACAAAGAGTCGGCTGAGCAACTAAACACTGCACAGCTCTCCTAAGTTAAAATTTTTGAGCACTGAAATGTCTCTCTGTAAGGGAGGGCAGGGGAATGGAAGTCAAGACATTTCCCTTGCCCCAAGGAAATGACAGTAAACAAAGGCTTTGAGTTTAGGTGTAGAATACTCAGCATTCTCTTGTTGATGCCTGCATTTCCATTGCTTCCTCCACTGCAGATATCTTTCCAGCTCTGAAAGAAATCTCCCAGGCTCAGCCAGGTTGCAACCCCTAACAAAACCTTTAAACTCACATACCCGGGTGCTTTTTCATCATTTGCACAGTATTTATGGACACCAGAACAAACTATGCTGTGGTACAGTGTAAGAAAAGTTAGAGAATGAATGTCATTGGGTATCAGTGACCCTGGGAGGTCTGGGGAGACTTTGATTATGATAGGAAGAAAACCTTCATTAATGCCATACGCCTATTCACTCATTTCTGAGGCAAATTTAAGTCAGGAGTGAGAGTGCCTTGTTATAATGAGTCCATCCTTCCTTTCTGGACAGTTTTCTAATTGCCTTTGCTCGCTTTTTATTTCTAATAGAAAATCAGATGAGAAAAATGAGGAAATAATGTGAATCTACCTGTTGATTTCCTTCCTATAAAATTGGCTCCATTAGTCACACAATAGCCTAAAGGGGAAATCTTCAGAAACTTCTATTTACAAGTTCTCTGTCTTCATACAGAAGAAAGTGTACCATTCTAAGGTCTGAGTGTGATCTCTTGTTTACTGGGCATTTGGAAGCTGGCAAAAACCAGCTATAAAATACAGTTTCCTTGAGAGGGACAAGAGAAGAATTTGAGGAGGACAGGAGTGGGACAAAGGAAGAAGGAATAGGAGCTAACCGTGGCCTCCTGCTGAGCCAGCCTGTGACATTGGTTGTCTGGCTTAACTGTCACAAGACCTTTGCACAGCATGTGCTATTCTCATCACTGGTGAACAAGCAAGTTATACATGTAGAAGGTGTGGAGCAAGCACCTGAATGTAGCTCTCAGATTCATGGACTCAAGTGGGAAATGAATTTCTTTGTTAGATGAAAATTGATTTAATTTGATATTAATAATTATTAAATAGTATTAAATATCCAAATTTATAAACAGGATGAGAAAACCTGTAGGTCAAGCAACAGTTAAAAATATTTATGATGTCGGATAGCAGGTTCAACTGTATCAAATCAATTTAAAAGAAGTTTCAACATTCTTAAGTTCAAAAATAAAACTCACTTAATACAGGCTTATGGAATGAGATCGGAGAATGAAAAATGAAAACAGTACTAGATTTAATTTTCCTTCTTAAAAGAAGAATATCATTTTGTATTGATTGGGTTTTTTAAATTTTATTCAAAAAATTTTTTAAAATTAAAAAAATAAATTGTCTGCAGTACATTGCACATGGGATCTTGGTTCCCCAATCAGGTATTGAACCCACGCCCCCTGCAGTGGAAACGGTGTGACTGCTGGACCACCAGGGAAGGTCCCTATATTGATCGTTAATTTTATGGTATCCTTTGAAAAAAGGTCGAACAGATACTATCATACCTATTTTGTAGATTGGGAAAACTGTACCAAAAGGATTTAATTAACCTTTTGAGTCACTTTTTTAGTAAATGTCAAGTAGTATTAGCACAGAGACCCAGCTCATAGTTTATCATTAGACTATCTGTTTTTATGGAATTTTTAAAATAAATATTTGAGATCCTCATATGTAAAGGAGCATTACTTAATTAACTCCATAATAGTTTTCAAGTGTTTACAATATATTGTGCTTACAGGAACCACGGAACACACGGGAATATGAAACACACAGAAATATCTTGAGCCTGTACCTGTCGTTAAGACTCTCACAAGCTGGTGAGGGGACAGGACAATCTATCAAAAACCCATTTCAGTCCTTTTCTGAATGATTCTTTAATTAAAATCGCTGCTAGAAGTGTGGTACATGTGAGAATGCAGAGGTGTTAAAAAACACTGTGGGCTTCAGTAGGGGTCATGGCCAAAGGTAGAAGGTAAGTTTCGTGTTGGGACCTGGAGACTAGAGATAGCAGTAAGGAGGATGAGGAGGAACCAGCTGAACAAAGCCGCACACATAGACAGGGACACGGCCCACTGAGAACAGACTGCAGGGTTTACTTGGGGGCATTGTGGTGAATAGAACATTCAGAGCCAGATAGTACAGGACCTCTAAGGCTCATCAAGGTGGTCTGTGCCTTATCCTGCAGGCAAAGGGGAGCTATTGAGGATTCATTCACAGCAATGTAACATAATGTAAGTATTGTTATAGCAAGATAAATCTGAAGAGTGTATAGTATGAACTGAGGGAGGGAAGAGTATTAGATCAGACAGAAATGATGAAATAAAGTCATATACGTGAAATATATAATCCCATTAGTCCTAATGCCATTTTTATAATCATAGGACATAATAATGTAAATATAAAGTAATGAGAGCTAGTTCCAGGGTGATGGCTACAAAGAGAGGAATTGAAAATGAGGAAATCCAAGTAGTAAGGATCCATATGACCTGGTGACTAGTTGGAAATAGAGGAAAACAAGGGGACTGCTCTGTCCCCTTAAAATTCTTTAATCTGCATAATTTTCAGGGTATACCCTTTGTACTCAGTCAAGCATATTCAGTTAGTCTCTATATTTTCCTTTATTTATTTTTAATTTAAAATTATATTCTATTATCAATTATGTCAGAGGGATAGATTCTCCCCCTAAGGGATGAGAGATTTATATGGTATGACCCAAAAGATTTTTGGGGACAAATGACTCATAATGCAGCTTTTATGATCTCACGGTGATTTTAATGAAGCCAGACTTTCATGCAATAAACAGAGGATTATTATTTCACTCTGGGATCAGGAGATGGAAGGCTATAAAACACAAGGCTGTTTTAAAGGCACCATTAGAACATATAAACATAAATTATCTTTTAAGGCTTAAAATTCTCAGAAAAGTTTCTTCTATATGGAACACTGTATATCTCTCATCTTTTACCACTCTTAAAACCCTCATTACTATGACATCTTGGCAAGGGAATTATGGTAGAAACACAGGATGAGAATAGGGATGATGGAATAAATAAGGTGTTTCCCTACAAGAACTGGCTGTTAACCTGAGGCTTATTCAATATAACATTCACACATTCATTACAGCATTTATTTACAGGAGCTCTTGCTTTTTAGGAATTATGTTTTATATGGAAGAGACAAATAAAGCATATATGTGCTCTAAAGAAGCTTAGAGTTTATGGGGTAAGACAGATTATTAAAAATTTTACCTAAGAAGTTTATAAATACTGTATGCATACAAGATTATGGGACTAGGATAGAGGGGCATGGGGGAGAAGGAACTGAATCTGGGTTGGAAGGTGGGTGAGAGGAAGAAGCAGAAGGAGGTAATGACTTTCAAGAGAAAGCGATGCTTGAATTGCCTTCTCCATATTCCTTGCCTATTCCTTACCTCCACTCCTCACCCCAGGACCACTTGTCTCTTTTCTGGGTAGTTCAACCACACACAGGTAATCCAAGACCATCTTCCTCTTTTTCTCTTACTACCTTTTACATGGTTGATTCCTAAAGAAGTATCTTCAGCTCAATCTACCTCTCTGATGAAACTCTGAAGTTATGGGGAGAAAGTTTATCAGTGCCTAAAAGAAGCCACTCAAGAACTGGAAAACTAATGTCTTGGAAGCCAAAGGAAGAGAGAGTTTCAAACAGGAAGTGGGTGTTAATGTTGGATGTAAAAAGAAACAAAACATGTGCTCTGACTTCGGTGGTTAGACCACTGACATACTTGGCAAGAAGATGTGAGAGAAACAGTGAGGATGGAGACTTAAAGAAGATCATAGAGGCACCAAATAAACTGCTTATTTAAGACACATCTGAGAAAGGAAGAAAAGACAAAAATCAGAGGAGGGACTGGATGAAGGGAGTTTCTTTGATACAAAAGAGAACCATTTTCATGCTGAGGGCATTGCATCAGCAAAAAGGTTGCCATTGAACATAGACGAAGAAATTTGATAGAGTAAGTTATCAGGGTGGGGAGGGAGGAGCTGGAGCCCTTGTGGAGAGAAGAGTTTTTTCCTGCTCAAGGCAGGAAGTGGAAGGCAATGAGTGGGGATGCAGGAAAGTCTGTAGACCAGGAGGCAGGGAATCCACTTAATACGGATCACACACTTACTCTCCAGAGTCCCCCAAGTAGACCACAAAGAGGAGCAAGACACCATCACTGTGCAATCCTTTCTTAAACATTCACTTCATTTCAATGAATTAATGGATACTTAACCTTCTGCCCCTTGAAATTCAAACATGCCCAGAAGTAGCCAACAAAGGGCAGGATACTGGAAATAGATTCTCCCCAGAGGACTAAACTGCTGACCTTGCTCAGAACTGGTGGTGCATGATGCTAATAAAAATTAGTCTGATTTTCAGTCAGTTTTATTATCAACTTTAAATCATCTTTGTGACCCCCTTATCACTTTCATCTGACCAGATCTTTTCTGCCACCCTGTCCTTTCTACACCACTGCTGCTCAGACACCTTCTTCAAGGTTTCTCTTTGAAGCAAACATAAAGGCCTGAAACTAATTTAGGTAACAAGCATAAAAGAGCCTGAAGGAAATGAAAAAGTCAAGTTTAGCTCCTTCATATTGCAGAAGAAGAAAGCAAGACCCAGATAGACAGAAATCACTCAATCCAGAAATGGCTGAGCTGGGTCTGGAGTCATTCTTCCGGTTGGCCTTAGGGAGAAAGTTCATCTTGTCTGCCCTTTAAGATTGCAGCCCAGACAGCAATTTGGTGGCATCTAAGTAAGAGAATGGTCCATGTAGACCCAAGTAGATTCATAAGGAAACCAAGGCTTCTGGGGGAGGAGGTAGGAAGAATGACTTGATTGTTCTCCATTTCCCTTCCATCATGGAGTCAAAGTACTCTTATAGGACGTTGGAGATAACTGCAACAAACTCCTTTCTTTTCACTTCATTTATTGTTCTTTGATAATATTTTCAAAGAAATTTGAATTACCCACTTGGTCTTTTGCAATTCTTAAAGCCCCAAAATATATTTTCTGAAATGTGGGGTGTATGTGTGCACATGTGATAAAAAAATACAATCAAAATTTACATACATGATCTAAAAACCTAAGGCAACAACAAGGACAGTGATAGAAAATGGAGACCCAGGGAAATAAGCAGAGGACGAACCTGGGAGAAAGAACCTTAAGACGCTCTCAGTTCCCCACTACCCTGATGTGCAGTGTTGGATATAATATCAATCATATTTCAAATGTAAGCACAAAGCTTCTTATTTTAAGACATACCACGGGAAAGCTTTACTTAAAATTTTGAGGAAGCAAAGAATTAGCCCCTTATTTAAATATTTTGCATATTTTAGTTTTCCTATTTAAATTTGCTTTAAATGGGAACGTACCAGTACAAGTATATCACAAAGGCAGGTAAACATCAAAAATAATGTCATGAAGCTTGGGATATTTACTGTTTGTTTGGCTCAAGGGAAGCAGAGGCAAAACTTTATAAAAATTAACTTGTGGTATAGACTCTTTCTACCTTCTTACAAGAATGTGGTCTTTGGTGGGAAATACTCTACTATGTCTAATAAATATTCTTATTCCCATACCTTCTATCTACTAGAGTTTTGATGACAATTAAACATGATACTGTTATTTGGCAAAACTAATACAATTTGTAAAGTTTAAAAATAAAATAAAATTTAAAAAAAAAAACAAGGAAAAAAAAAAAAAAAGCACTCAATAAATGATTATAGAAGCTCTCCTGTAGTTGAAGAAGACTCGACTTGGGTCTACACCAGACCCAAGTCTTATCAAAATCAGATGGGACTGAAAGATTATTGATAACACAGCTAGACTCTTTTAGGGGACAACAAAAACCACTTCCTCCTAGTGTTCATTTGGTGATGAACGATTCTACCCAGTATGCCAATCGTGTCTAGTTCTATCCTTCTCAGTTAGGAATACTCTTTAAAAAAAAAAAGCAACCTGTCAGGGGAATCTAGAAAAAGTTCTTACCTCTCCTGAAGTCCTATGGGCTTCATTTTGAAAGGAGAAGGGCAGACAGAGGTGGTAGCTTTGATCTCAGGAGTGTATCGGCCTTGAGGGTCCACAACCACACTCAGTACCTTTGGAGCCTGTTCAGGCTGGACCATGCTGTTGGCTGTCTTGTCCTCAGAATGTGCAGGCTGTAATACAATGGGTGATAGGTGGATCTCCTGATTTTTCTCTTTATCTTGTCTCAGGGAAAGCTGAAATTTTTCTTTTAATCTGTAAAGAATCTATGGAAGGAGATACAAAAAATTTCCATCAGTTTTTCGTGTTCAACAACAGAATATGATCTCCATCCCAACTTAGAAGACAAACCAAAGTAAGTGAGCAAAGCTTCCTAGGAAAATTTCTCAGTTTTATACTATTGAGGATTTTCTTCAAAAAGATACAGTTTGTTTCCAGTTATGGAGTGCAAAGGGCTTCTCTGGTGGCTCAAGTGTTTAAAAATCCACCTGTAATGCAGAAGACTTGAGTTCAATCCCTGGGTCAGAAAGATCCCCTGGAGGAAGAAATGGCAGCCCGTGCCAGTATTCTTCCCTGGAGAATCCTATGGACAGTGGAACCTGGTGGACTACAGTCCACAAGGTTGCAAAGTGTTAGACACGACTGAAGTAACTGAGCAAACATGCCCTCACAAGGAGTACAAACATATTAAACATATATGTACATGAGTCTGCTTTTCAAATAGAACTCAAAAACAAATATGGCTAATTTTATAAAAGTATCAGATGTCAGTTTGATCACATGTAAACTCTAATTTAAAACAACTGACATGGAAAACTTATAGAAAGAATAGCCATGATATAGAGACTTATGACTTCTATAGAAATAGAGATCTGCAACCACTACAATGTGTAAGAAGAAAGTCTCATAAAGTATTAATTAAAGCATAGCAATGCAATAAGCCACAAGTTCTTAATGTAAGAAATGCATTAGTCACATTAATTTGAGTATCTAGTAAATACTTGAAAAAATTAAAATTTAGGGCCCATGTTAAAGAATAATTTGGACAATGAGAATTTTCTTGTTTACTTCTTGCTCCTTAAAATTTTTAATGTGTGTTGAAAAAAAGCCAAAGTGTCATGTTTCTTCATTCTCAGAGTCCTTTCTGGAATGGCTAACTCAATTCAGAAAGTTTTAAAACTTTTAAAAGAATAGGACTGACTTTGCTGGGACACGCCAGTGGACCAACTTGTGAAGAGATCAAGGTTTGTCCTTCCTGTCCTCAGGCTTTCCTTTTTATAAGCCCCTTTCCCCTTTTTTTTCTTTTCTTTTAAAAATATTAATTTTATATTTTATGTGTTTTCATATAGTCTTTTTTCAGTTTTACTGAGATATAATTGACATATAACATTGTATACGTTTAAAGTTTAAGATGTACAGTATAATGGCTTCATAGTTTTTTCTCCTTTCTTGATGATAACTCCTCTACTTCAGTTATAAAAAAAAGAATCAGGATGAAACAAAAACACAACAATCTAAGATGAGAAGGTATTAGACTGAAATTAAGAAGAAAAGAATTCAAAGAACTGAAAACTCAGGAGCAGGGTGTAAATCTTCTTTTAAGCAATAAAGAACAGAACTGAGAATGCAGAAAATACAATCAGTTAGATATGACAAAGCTGAGAGTCTGCATGGAATCTATAGCAAAGGAGAAACAGATGAAGATGAAAACAAGAGAAAAGATGGGATATGGACTTCAGAGAAGAGTTATGGTAAATAATAAACCAGAATAAGAGAGAGAAGCAAGTCATCCAAAACTATTTTTCAGTGCCTTGTGTGAAGTACAAAATAGACAAAATAGTCTGTATCCTGTTTCTATGGAATTTAGGGATATGGAATGAAAAAAGTTCTTAGTTTTTTTTTAAAGTATGTCGATTGAAAGAAGAGTGAATGTGAGAAGAAAACGGAGCAATTTTTATGACTTTGAGAAAAAATGCATATTACAGAGGACATATGAATCCCATACCTAGATAAACTGATATTCATGTGAATAAAGCCAGCAGGAGCAATTTCTCAAAGACACAAGGTTTCATAAGATGTATTACCTGTCTACCCTTCCTGAAAAAACTTTACTCAGAGTCATGAGAGAGATGACTCCAAATGAAGAACTGAAGAAATAGAAACTGTAATATGAAAGGGAGCCCTGGAATTATTTAAATGTAGAGTGAAAAATAAATTTATTTAGTTCCAACATCTCAGATTGTAATAACAAGAAATAAGTTGAAAGAGGGCAAAGAAAAAAGTATGGATGAATATAGTTTTAGTTAGGGATACAGAGGGAACGGAAGTTAGGACGTTAGGAGTTTAGGAAAGAAAGACCTCCTTCTTTCTCTGGCTACAGGCTCCTCCAAGGAGTCCGGAACCTCAGCTGTCCCACCCACCTGTGTGCTTGGGGCAAAAGGAAGAAAAGGTCACCACCGTCCCAGCCTCACTGCACAAAATTATGGTAGAGATTCACATCTAGAGCAGACCTCTATGATATTAGAACCTGAGAATTGGGACTCAAACATTTTACTCCCAAGTCACAACATTAATTTGGAAGATTTACTTAAAGTCTTTATTCCTGATGTTTCTCTCTCTGTTGTATCTTGCAGCTGTGTGTAGTGGGCACATTCATTTCTTGATCCCTCCCAACCTGAGGGTCATCACTCACTAATAAAATGAGGATTACAATAGTATCCCATAAAGCTTTGGTGAATATTAAATGAGATAATTTACATGTTCACAATATTCAACTCTTAAATGCAACATTATCAGTGTGTCAATAACATATATACAGGTTTTATATATTTATATATATAAAATAGAGGTCCTTCTGACCTAATTATACATGAAAGAAAATGAAGTTTAGCTAACTAATGTGGCTGCTCCAAAGCCAGCAGTTAGTTGTGGGAGAGCCAAACTCAAGGCCCCTCTGCTTCAAAGGACTGATCACTTCCCACCCCTTATGTGCATGCTCTTTGCCACACCATCGTTCTTAAAGATCAACTCTGAAATCACATCTGCTTCCCATGTGATTCTAGCAATGGGTTTGAACATCACCAAATCTAGGAGTACATCTTTGTTCACTGAAAGTTCTCTCTGGGACTTCCCTGTTGGTCCAGTCACTAAGACTCCACACCCACAATGCCAGGGACCTAGATTCGATCCTTAGTCAGGGAACTAGATCCCATATGCTGCACCTAAGTGTTCACAGGTCAGATCAGATCAGTCGCTCAGTCGTGTCCGACTCTTTGCGACCCCATGAATCGCAGCATGCCAGGCCTCCCTGTCCATCACCAACTCCCAGAGTTCACTGAGACTCACGTCCATTGAGTCAGTGATGCCATCCAGCTGCAACTAAAGATCCCACATCCTGCAATGAAGACCCTGTACAGCCAAATAAATAAATAAATAGAAATATTAAAAAATAAAGTTCTTTTAAGGAAAAGGACTATGCACAGATGAGGTATAACTAGAAATGCATATTATAAATCAAACTGCCAGGAAATTAAGGAGAGTCCTTCTTGCCTTTTATGTCAGTTCACTTTTGTATAACGTGGTAACTTTTATACTGGTGGTATAAAAGTTGACTATGGAACGGTAAAGCTAAATCTTGAATTTTTGAAACAATGGGTTCTAAATATTCCTGTGACAAATATTATTGCATAAGGAAAAATGATGTTCAATATTAAGTGGCATGTAACTACTTTCTGTAGGATAGAAAATACTGAAGATAATGCCTAAGGATGGGGAGATGTTTTTCGACTTGCTGCTTCTTTTCAGTTTCTATAACCTTCAAAAAGCACTTTGTCAACATTCTGCACAAACAAAACCCACAATAGAACAATATCAATTAGATGACATGTATGTATTAAGATAAATACGTAATTACTGAAGATGAAGAAATTAGAATTTGAGACAGTTTTTCATTTTTTAATAGTAAATTATTTTCCTGAATGAGAAAAGAAACAGACATATATTTACAAAAATCTATTTAATCAAGGATAATGCATATATTGTATATTCTAAGCTTTTTCACAGTCAACTATAATACATATTGGAGAAGGAAATGGCAACCTACTCCAGTACTCTTGCCTGGAAAATCCCATGGCTCCTCCATCCATCCGCAAAGAGTCGGATATGACTGAGTGACTTCACTTCACTTATAATACATAAATCAAAACATTCACTTGTCTGTTTACATTAGAGTTTTGGAGAAGCATATTTCAAAAATGGAAATGAGAGAGACTTCCCTGGTGGGCCAGTGGCTAAGACTCTGAGCTCCCAATGCTGGGGGCCCAGGTTCAATCCCTGGTCAGGGAACTAAATCTCATATACCACAACTAAAGATCCCATGTGCTGCAACAAAGACTTAGCACAGGCAAATAAATAAATAAATATTTTAAAAATGGAAATGAGAAAGCCAAGAAAATGTCAGCCTTCTCCCTAGTTCCACTGACAGGTGTTAGTGGAAAATTAGCTCTGATTCAAAGTCCTTCTATACCACTCATGAGCTTATGTTCTTGGTGGTGAACCTCGCCACATATTTTACAATCATCTCTTTACTTCATCTCCGGTTAGAGGTCACTTTTTAAATCTATATCTATGCAGTATGTGTAAAAGCTGATTTCTACATCTTTAATTAGGGGAAGCAGAACCTGGAGAATATACAATACTCCTAAGAACTGTTTAAATATTCAACAGAGAGAGCTGGTCTGTCTGACAAAATGTGAAAAGAACTGGAGAGGTTGGTACTTGGCCTATAGAGCAGTTGTCATGGAATTAAGCTCTACAGAAGTGTTTCCCAACACTTCCCAGCAGGAATTTTGCCCTCCTGGGAGATTTGGCCACATCTGGAAATGTCTTTTGGTCATGGTACTGGCCTTCCCAGATGATGCTAGTGGTAAAGAACCTGTCTGCCAATGCAGGAGACATGAGACACGGGTTCAATCCTTGGTTAGAAAGATCCCCTGGAGGAGGGCATGGCAACCCACTCCATATTCTTGCCTGGAGAATCCCATGGGCAGAGGAGCCAGGTGGGCTGCAGTCAAGGGGGTTGCAAAAAGTCAGACACAACTGAAGCAACTTAGCATGCACACACATACAGTGTGCACTAGGGTGTGTGCAGGGGGACACTGGCCTCCAGCGGGCAGAGGCTGGAGAGAATGCTAAGTACCCTGCAATGGACAGGACAACCCCCATTCCTGATAGAATTATCCAGGCCAACATGTCAGCAGTGCTGCTGTCGAGAAACTGGTATAAGGGACCTTAAAAATCACCTGGTATAGTCAGTCACTTCACATTTAAATCCGTGGTTGAGTGACTTATGGCAAGTTAGAAATGAAGTTTAGAATCCAGGCTTCCTGATGTATTCCTATAATCATTCTCCACTACAGTGTCTTTTAAATCCCCACAGATCTTCTTCCCCATCTTTTTCCCAAAGCCTCTGAAAAAGTGTTGTCAGAAATTTTTCTCTGTGCAGATCGAGATCTGGAATATACCATATGTATGTTTCTCTATATGAATGGACTTTGTTTCCAAACTCTACCTAAAAGCTTGCTGTTGGAGTGGCAAGTCAATATAACTTTCCCTTTAAGAACTTTCTGTTTAAATCTTGGGATTATCAACACACTCATTTGATCATTTGAAAAAAGAAAGAGAATGGAATATTGAATGAAAGAATCTGTAAAAATCAAAACTATTGCAGGAGCAAAAAAATAACAGGAGGAAGAGAACCAGAGAAACCAGAGAAACAAATGAGAGGAAGCTTAAAATAATCCTATAAAGTTATTTTGCAGCTTATAATTTTCATTTTAAAAATCTTATTCAGTTGTACAGCTTAAACTTATGCAATGTCAGACATCAAATACATTTCAATAAAACTCATAGGTGACTAACACAAAAAACATCTGTTTGGATTAAAATATGTTCAGATCTCAAGAGGATGCCACCAACTAACAGTCATAGCACTTCTCCTTTGCAGTAGTTTACAGTTAGTTCTGAAACAGTTCATTCATTTCTTTTAGTTGAATAAAATGTGAATCGCTTGTTACTACATTGCAGGAACAACACTGTGGGGGCAAAGATAGCACACAGTCCTCGCTTCTGGGGATTCACAGGCTTCCAGAAGAGACAGATGTGTAAAAATGATGTCCAGTACAAGGCACTAGGTGTAAAATAGAGCTGTGTCGACAGCAGGTATGGTAGTGCACATTTATTACGTCTGCCTGAGTTGAATGTCTCTAATTAACACAGACATTGTCATTGATTTCTAGACTCCTTCGTGGCCAGAAATAGATGTTCACAAGACAGAGTGACAGGATTTGAAGAAACTACAGTGTGATCCCTTTACATATAAAATCACGGGAAAGAACCCAGACTTTTAATCCAAATAGACTTGGATTTGAATTCCCACCTCTGCTCTCAGACACCCACATACTGCTTGTTCTTGGTCAAGTCACTTATCTTCTCTGATCTTGGTTTCCTTGTCAGTAAAATTAGGAAACTAAAATACATTGTGTATATATATAAAGTCTATAATTAATAAATTATTGTACTGTATACTTAAAATTTGCTAAGAGGACAGATACTGTGTTAAGTGTGCTTATCACAGCACAAATCATAATAAAGAGGAAAAGAGAAACTACTGGAGCTGATAGATATATTTATGACATAGATTATGGTGATGGTTTCATGGGTGTATGCTTGTCTCCAAACTCGTCAAATTGTTTACATTAAACATGTACAGATTTTTGTATGTCAATGAAGTGTGTTAAAAATATATTGTTTAGTACCAGGCAGTACATTTAGTACTGCCTGGAAGAAACTAGTTATTATAGTTGTTATATTATTTTTGTTATTATTGAGAGGGTTGTATTTTGAGCTGAATGGTTTCTATTAATACAGAAAAAAACAGAAAATTACTTTGAGAGATATGTCTACTTTGGAAAGTGGTTCTGTAACCAAAGCATTCCAGCTCGGAATCTAGTCCCATTTCCTGAACCACTAGGAATTACCTATAACATATTAGAAAAGTGTGGCTGTATATGTTCACCTTTGACATGAATTTTCCTTGTGATGTTCAGGCTACATTAGGTAGTCCAATAGAGAGTTTGCTTTGTCCACTACCAAGACCATGACTAGACAAACATTTTGAATGACATATTGATGGCTCTTCTACGGGCAGAGATTTTATTGACCCAAACATCTACTTTTTATGTGTTTTCTAAAACTGCTTTCCAGGACTTCCCTGGTGGTGCAGTGGACAGGAATCCACCTGCCAACACGGGGGACGTGGGTTCAGTCTCTGGTCCAGGAAGATCCCACATGCTGCAGAGCAGCTAAGTCTGTGCACCACCACTACTGAGCATATGTGCTGCAACTACTGAAGCCGGAGCACCTGGAACCTGTGTTCTGCAACAAGAGGAGCCATGGAATGAGAAGCCGGTGCACCAGCATGCAGAGCAGCCCTAGCTCGCCACAACTAGAGAAAGCCTTCATGTGGCAAGGAAGATCCAGCACAGCCAAAAACAAATAAAATCAAATTGCTTTCCAGTAGCAATCTGGTCTGTAGACAGCTCTACCTAATTCCATAAATACTTCTGCACTTGTTAATAAACTTCTAAGTGCACTGGAGATGTAATGCAGGTGATAAACCACATTCTTTCTATTATTTATTCCAGTTTTAATTCTTCTCAGTAATATATTCCTCCACCTAAAACAGACTGAATGGATTGGAAGTTGCCCACACGTTTTTCCCTGGAAAATTGTATTTGTCTATTTGCTGCGCCACCCACTCTGCGTTCACATTTGAGAGGTGCTAAATAAGTCACACATTTGAAAATGTCATGCGTGTCTAATTTTATGCCTGGCAACATACTTTTTTTTTTTTTAATTTTAAGGAAAGTAAACAATATGCCATATTTCAAAAATTTTGCCAAGCCTTATGTTATTGTTACAGAGCATGTAATCCTCCGTGACAGTAATTTACCTATATAATTTCATAACAAAACCACATGCTTTTCATTTCTATGATATGAGGAAGGCTTGGACACAAATAATGGCATTTGATCTTTCATAAATATAATTAATGCCAGAGGGAAATTTCTGAGTTATATCTTTTCCTTTGCCATGGAATCAACAAAATTATGGGAAACAGAAACCAGAATATATTTGTTTGAAAGTCACAAGAGTGAGAGTGTAACTATTACAGAGAGATCCGAGGAAAAAACTGACTTTAAATCAAGATCATTATCAAAAACACTTGAACATGTACAAAGATAAGCTTATTTTAGAGAATCACATTTGACCAGTCCTCCATGTGAACTTGTCAGTGGTTAAGTTGTATCAGATAAACTTAACTTCATCATATTCCTGTGTAACAGGTACTAGTTATTTTTCTATCAATATTAATTCCTTTCTATACTGCTGATTCCCCTTCTATTTTTTAAATTGACCCTTTCACAGTAAAATGGAAGATCCTGTTTGAAACATATCATTCTACTACTTTCTTTCATTTATTCAAAATCTATTGGGATACAAATCAAAAGTGTTTCTTCTGTCTCACTACTCCCCATCTTGAATGGATTCCTCTCCCAGGAAATGGAAACACAACCATCCGGATTATCAGTCAAATAACCTGAGAGTCATCCTTCGTTTTTCTCTTTCTTCCTCCCAGAGAATCAGTACATAGCAAGTCTTTTCAATTCCACCTACAAATAAATCCCAATCCTTCACTCCTCTCCATCTCTACCCCCACCCCCTAACTCAGGGCCACCATCATATTTCTCATCAGGCTAATCCAATAGCTGCTCCAACACTTCACCCCAAGTTCTATCCCCAACCGCTCTCCACCAGCAGAGACTCTGATCTTTTAAATTCACAAATCAGATCACATCAAAGCTCTGCCTGAAACAGCTTCTGCCCTTCTCCTGGAAGCCAGAGAGGACTCCTGCCTCAGCGTCAGCTGCTCCATTCCATCCTCCACCTGTCACATCCTTTGCCAGGGAGGCCCTGTCCCTACTTTTTCAGATACCTCAGTTGTCTTTGATTGCTCTGCTCCACTCATTCACTATTATCTCACCATAAACTCTTCATGGCACTTAATGCTTTTGATTCTTTACAAAATAAGCAAACTTTGTTTTTAAGAAGTGGTGTTAGGTTTATTAGAAATTGAGCAGAGAGCAGAGCTCTCATATTGCCCCCTCCCCCACCTCCCTCAACAACTTCCCTTATTACTAACATCTTGCATTCGTGTGGCATACTTGTTACTAATTAACTCAACATTGCTATGTTATCATTAACTGAAGTCTAGAACGTAGATTAGGGCTCACTCACTCTTGATGCTGTACGTTCCATGGGTTTTGACAAATCCATAATGTCATGTATGCATTACTGTAAAAGTATCGCACAGAAAAGTTTCATTACCCTAAAAGTCTGAACTACTCATCTCTCCCCCACAACTTCTGACAACCACTGATCTTTTTACTGTCTCTATAGTTTTGCCTCTGCCAGAATGTCATATACTAGGAATCATAGAATATGAACACTATTTAATTTTTTAAAACAGTAAATTATTGTCTCTGTCTTCTTCTGGAGAATAGGCACCATGAGCACAGGGACCTTATCTGTTTTGTTCCTTCCTTTGCCCAAAGGTCCAACAGGCTCACAGTGAACCCACTGCAGGAATTTCTGGATTAAATGAATTGATGAATCTACCTGCCAGCCCTGAAGGGAGCAATCGCCTACACACTTTTGAAACATTTCATTCTCGGTTTCTTCCAGCAACATTGGAGCAGACTTAGATTTTTGGATTTTACATGGATGCTTTGCAGCTTTTGGGAAAAGAAGGGTCAGTTGTTCCCTGGCTCCAGGTAGTTTAATGTGTGGTGACTACAGGTTCTATTGCTACTGGAGACCAATATGTAGGGTGGGGATTTATCCAATCATGTTGGATACATGGGGATCCACTCTGAGCTATAGATACAGAATTTGGAGCATATCTAACAAGTTAATAGCAACCTCTGCTCTGACTCCCTCAGCCTTCTAGTGCTCACGAGCTGCTAAGGAATCTGCTTTCCCACTTTCTTCCTTTCATCCTTGCCTTTGCTCTTCTGGATCTTAAGTATTTACTTGCTGTACAAGGCGGCTTCCCAGACGGCACAGTGGTAAAGAATCTGCCTGCCAGTGCAGGAGATGCAGGTTCGATCCCAGGATAGGGAAGATCCTGGAGAAGGAAATGGCAACCCACTCCAGTATTCTTGCCTTAAAAATCCCATGGACAGAGGAACCTGATGGGCGACAGTCCGAAGTGAAGTGAAATGAAGTGAGTCACTCAGTTGTGTCCAACTCTTTGTGACCCCAAGGACTATACAGTCCACAGAATTCTCCAGGCCAGAATACTGGAGTGGGTAGCCTTTCCCTTCTCCAGAGGATCTTCCCAACCCAGGAATCGAACCCAGGTCTCCTGCATTGCAGGTAGATTCTTTACCAGCTGAGACACAAGGGAAGCCCAGAATACTGGAGTGGGTAGCCTATCCCTTCTCCAGGGGTTCTTCCTGACCCAGGAATTTAACTGAGGTCTCCTACATTGCAGGTGGATTCTTTACCAACTGATCTATCAGGGCTACAGTCCATGGGGTCACAAAGAGTCAGACATGATACAATCTCCACTTGAATCTCTCTGTATCCCTTTCTATTTTCCTCTTCCTTCCAATGTTCCAAGCAGAAAAACACTGTAATTGTGACTTATAAGACAGAGGACAACACTTGAGATTTCCTCTATTACAAAAAGAAAAAAAGAACCACATATTTTAAAACTCAAGTAACCATAACAAGAACCATATCATATACTACCTAAAAAATGTCCAGAGGTGTCTGTCAAAATTTCCATAAAACCTCCAAATTTCATTAAATTTTTTTACCCATAACCTCCACTATTTAGCTATAAAAATCTGCATTCTTACTCTTAAATTATTCTTTTGTTGATCATGTCACAATTTTTAGAAATTTTCTTTCTGACTGCCTGACCCATAGAAGATGCCGCTGAATTCATGATGATGGGAACTCTAGGGTGACTGGAAACTTGCTACTTTCTAAAGCTTAGATTCTAGGAAATATGCCAATCTTTAGCCTATTTAAGGCCTTAATGTTTTATATCCTTGAAGTTGAGACCCACTCAGCCTCTATCTTTCCAAACTGAGCCTTAATCTTTCTAATATAAACCCCTTCCCAGGACAAGGAGCACAAATAAACAAAACCCATTAAGACACTCAGCAACACTGTTGACTGCCGCAAGCATAATTGGAGTGATGTCTTTTGCAGGGGGCATTTAAAAACTAAGGAGGGAATGCTTTTAGAAATGTGCAAAATTAAGAATAATGTAGCACATAGGAAAAAAGATATTAAAACCCATTTATAAACTTCAAATATTTTAAGTTATATCACAGAATTTTCAAAAGAACAGAATATTTTATCATTATGTCAGAAAGGTAACTGTTAATTCATTCAACACCAAGAAGCACTGCCTGTTTTAGTGTGTTTAAGTTTATTTGGAGTTCTATTTTAAAAATTTTGAAATATACTCTTAAAGGCTTCATATCTATAACTTGTCATTTACAGAGCTATTTGCAGTGTATGCTTTTATACTTTACATTATTCTTTCACCTAAGAATTAGTTGATTATGGATTGTTTAGCCTTGTAGCCTATAATCATCTCCTTTTCATGACTGGAATTTCATCAAGTGCTTTCAAGGTGCATTAAAAATAAGAAAACCTTAATTTTTCTCATTAAGAAGTAAATTTACCCCTAAGACATATTTCTTTAAAAATTTTTCCCAAGTTGCATAAAGATGATATAAAAGAAGAAATAAAGCAAGCCCAAAGTGCACCCATGAGATTTAAATGACTTTGAGGGTTTCAGTGACCTCGGCAAATCAGTTTCTGAAACTTCATTCTCAGGGTTGATCAAGTTACTAAAAGCCTCAGTGCAATTATAGCCTTATTCTGCAGGTCAGAATCCATAATTCCATAGGTTTTCCTTTAGCTCTCACTCTGCTGTTAGATGTGAAATATTTGCAACCTAGCAGGATCAGAGCCTTGCTTCTATTCCCAGTCTTTCCAACATTCTTTTTAATGGCAGTGTATCCAGTAATATCAAATGGTGGGCTCAGTAAAAGATGAAATATATAAAGAAACAAACTTACCATCAAACACGTTACTATAATAACAAAGATGCTGAGAAAAATGACAACAGCATAAAATCCTTCTTTGCTCCAGATTTTGTCCGCTTCATGCTGCCCTTGTAAAACGTTTTTCTTTGAAAGCAAAACAGAAAGTCCGACGTTAAATGAGAGCTTGAGGAGACTGGCGTTCTTATCAGACACTAAACATATTTTTAGCTTGATTCCATCCAGTGTAGTAGAACACACCTACATCCCCCGCTGCCAGAGCTGCTTCTCAAACTGATCTGAGACATCAGATTGCTGTTCTCATACATTAAGACTATTTTATCTCCTGTATAGGAGCAAGCATGCCCAGCATGGCATACTGGGCCCCAGCCTTTGTTAATGTCCCTCGCGCTCTCTCTCAGAAACTACCTGGTTCGTAGGTGAGAGAGTTCTGCTCTTTTCTGTGTTGAGGAAATTGTTTCTGAAGCTTTCCTTACTCTGTTTTCAGACTCCTCCCACAACACCAACACCCTGATTTATGTGCTGTAATACTGCTCTCAACTTTTAAACAAAAGTGAAACAGGTGCAGTCTCATGATGCATTAATAAACAGCAACAATGTCGAGATCATTTCCTTCCTTTTTTTATGAAATCTTTTTTTAAAAATCCAGTCTATTTTGTCAAAATCTGATGAATGTACCACTTTAGCCATATAAATTGTTAGGACTTTATATTTTACTGAAATCAACAGGGAGCATCAAAATATCTAAAATTATTTGGTAGGTAATAAAAGGAAAATAGTTTTATTTGTTTGTTTGTTTATTAACTTAGCTTACTATTTGAGGGGTGAAAGGGTAGAGAAATAGCATGAATAAAATGTCAATGAGTGATTTAGTTTAATTTTACCTATTCTTTTAAAAAATGCATCTACTAATATCACATCTTATAATGCAATGGAGTTTTATAATTTATATAAATTATAATTTTATATAAGTTTTATAATTCAGTGAAATTTACAGATTTAGGTTAAAGAAAATTTAGCTGGAAACCAAATGGTCCACAAATAGGAAAAACATATAAAGCTAAATCAAGTTGAATGCTCCCACTCATCTAAAATTACATTTTGTTGAAGTCTGATTTTTTTTTCCCTTTAGTTGAACTGTCTCCAGTGATTAAGAAAGCCCTAAACAATAGGATAGTGAATGATTAAAAACCACAAAGAGAGTGGCTCTGGAGAATGAGAGGTCATCTTGAGCATTCCAGAGGCAGATGAATTCCCAACTTAATGCAACCACTGTGATGACTTCAGCCTATACTATGTGGAAAAGAAGAGCCACCCAGCTGATCCTAGTCAACCTATAGAATCCTGAGAAAGAAATAGTAATTGTCTCAAAAAAAAAGTCTTCAGCAAAACCTGTTCTTGTAGGTGTCTGAATTTTGAAATCATTGTTAATTATTTTTCAAGACTTAAAAAATGCATTCCACATTTGTAAATTAGACAAAAAGAAATATTTGCCTTTTGAAAAATATTTTATGAAAAACTTCTGTCCTGAAACTCAAGTGAGTCTTGGTGGCAAGTTGAACAAAACAGAACAGAAAGGATCTTTGAGTTCAGTTGTGGTGATAACTATGTGAGGAAGACTTCTATTGCTTGAAGTAGCTTAATTTCCCTTTCTTTTGCTTGTAAAATATACTTAAATTCAATGTAATACCTTGCCTTCTTTAAGACAGAGACAAATTTATAGATGCAAGAAATGATTAATGCATGTTTTTAAAATACATGAGTGGTAAATTGATGGAGAATCTGAAAATGCTTATTTGTCAGATAAGTAGAAACTCATATGTCCTCCTAAAAAGGAAATCTTGGGTTCAAGTGACAACTTGTCTTAGCCAGACCATATTTTATTCCAATGTCTTTGTAAACATAGCTAGAAACTAATAGAAAAGAAAACTCTTGTAGAAATCAAGTATAAATATGGAAATAAGCTTTTTTTTGGCAACTAAATAGCATCTATTGCTTGCTATAAAAGCAAAGCACTTAAGCCTTCAAGTAGGCAGCATAAACTTGTCAAATTTAAGTGTGAGGATTTGAGCTTTAGTTCATATAAAATTTGGATTAAAAAGGAGTGGTTAGGTGGGTGGAGAGAGATTTTGTGTTCCTAACCTGATTTGGTTCATTTTTTTCCTGCTATAGTTCAACACCTCCTGGAACATCAACATGTTCTTTTCTGCTTAAGACAAATCAATTATGATTTCTCTTTTAACCAAAGCAGTAATGATGGAGGAATGAACTTCCCACCTCCCATCCCCCTACCCCTAGTTAGAAAGACACATGTTTTGAACTCCTAGAACTTAGTCACTGCACTTTCTTGGTAAACAGATTTCCTTTGAGTCATGCTGGTCCTACTGAGCACTACTATATTTGTACAGAGATCTAAAAACCTTGATAAGGGCAGGGTAGTAAATGCAAAAGTTTGTAGTTAAGATCCCACAAATCATAAGATTGTAATTCACAAAATCTCCAGTCTAACCTTTGTATAAGGTTACTGTGATGCCTTTTACATTTTGACAGGGGACTGAGGGTTCAATGATTCAAAGGCTCCATGGCCAGGTCACACCAACATACTGTATTATCTTCACGTCTTATTTCACAACCATATCACTTTCCCTTTAACTCTGTGGCAGTGGAAGAAGCTGCTGGGTTTTGTTTGGTTTGATTATTTAAAAAGTGGGCGGTTTCCTATACTGACAGCAATGACTTCTCTACATCCTGTTTAATAATTTGATGCATTATAATTTCCTTTTTTTTAAAAAAAAACAAACAATTCTGACCCCAAATACTGGGAAATATCTCCATTGCTAGGAGAGATAATACAGAGACTTTAAAAGCTATATCTTTTTAAAAAGGTGAAGCATACAGAGTAAGAATAAAATGGAAATGTTACAAATTAGCTGGTTAATTAATTGACTTAGGCAGATTAATGAGATGTATCATATAATACTTCATCACTTCCTGGCAAACAGATGGGGAAACAATGGAAACAGTGGCAGACTTTATTTTCTTGGGCTCCAAAATCACTGCAGATGGTGACTGCAGCCATGAAATTAAAAGATGCTTGCTCCTTGGAAGAAAAGTTATGACCAATCTAGACAGCGTATTAAAAAGCAGAGACATTACTTTGCCAACAAAGGTCCATCTAGTCAAAGCTATGGTTTTTCCAGTAGTAATGTATGGATGTGAGAGTTGGACCATAAAGAAAGCTGAGCGCTGAAGAATTGATGCTTTTGAATTGTGGTGTTGGAGAAGACTCTTGAGATTACCTTGGACTGCAAGGAGATCCAACCAGTCAATCCTAAAGGAAATCAGTCCTGAATATTCATTGGAAGGACTGATGCTAAAGCTGAAGCTGAATATTTTGGCCATCTGATGTGAAGAACTGACTCATTAGAAAAGACCCCAATTGGGAAAGATTGAAGACAGGAGGAGAAGGGTATGACAGAGGATGAGATGGTTGGATGACATCACCAACTCGATGGACATGAGTTTGAACAAGCTCTGGGAGTTGGTGATGGACAGGGAAGCCTAGCATGCTGCAGTCCATGGGGTCACAAAGAGTCAGACATGACTGAGCGACTGAACTGAACTGATCATATAACAATATGGTTTTGTTAGATAAATGCCAAACTTCCACCATATCATGCACAAGGTAAACAATTTGGTATGCATGATCTGACCCATGTTAACACTGATTGTATTCCTTCTTGTCACTGTATGGCTAGGACTATATAACTGTTTAGACAACTGGCTAATGTTTAAAGGAACAATCACCAAACTCATGAATTAGGTTTTGTATTTATTTGGTATGATTTTTTCTCTTTATAAACATTCCAAGAAGGTATCAGTCATTACCTTGACTTTTTATTTAAAGAAGATAACATTCTCCTTTGAAATATAAGACATGTGAAACTAGGGTAATTTGCAATTGAATAACAACAAAATCTTAAATCATTTTTTTCACTATCAATGCAGAATGTACTGCTTCAATAGACAGTTAATTAATTTATAAACACATTTAAAAATAGAAACTAAAATAATGAATTTAATTTTATTTCCCTGAATTTAATTTTATTTAACTTATTAGGAAAGAGTAAGTCTGGTTTTCAATCTTTATGAACATCTTTAAACAATACTTGAGGTCCTACAATGTTATAAGTATCATATGAAAATATATAAAAGAAAAATGTCTTTGTCACTCAAGAAACTTAAATTCGAAATAAACACAGATGAATAAGTGAGAGGAATTCTATTTGATATTTGTCTATGTTTCCCAAGGGTCATTTCTGATTTAAATAAAATCAAACAAATAAATAAATGGCAACAACAAAAAAACACATCCTTCCCTGGAAGTAATTAATAAAAGTGTAAAAATGGATGCTTCAAGACAGCATTCATCATGTTCTGTAATCAATGCAAAGGATGAAAACCCCAAATACCAGTATTCCTTTTTTTTGTTCTGGTAGTAACCACGTTACCATAACAGGGCTATAATTTGGGGATTAGAAACGTGAAAGAATGGGTTGAGGCTTAAGCTGTTTATTACACTTGAACCACAACGATGAATAAAGAAGTGGGGAAATTCGCAGAATACCTATCAGCTTAAAGAACTATCAACAAATGCTCTTGCAGAGCCTCTTGGACTGTTTGTGTCTGAAGCTCCCAGCAAGGGCCTGTGAACACTGAAGATGGCTCTCTCCTGGCTGCAGTTAGAGCTTCTGGTCAGAGGGTATCATTGGGCCCATTCTAGAAGTGCCAGAAGAAAAGGCTGCAACAATCCCCCAGTCCTTGATGAAATGTTCCTTATATCCAATTAAAACACATCCTAGTCTCCTGTAATATAAAAATTCCCATATTCTAGATTTCCTAGATTGTTAGACTCCCACAATTCTTTCAGACAATATCATATTTTGATCATCAAATACACTTTCATTATTCAAATGCAGTACAGGCTTGAGGTCTACTAACAGTTGACAGTTCTGTGACAGGCATTCAGGCTAGACTGCTTGCCTTCACCAGCCTGAGGTGTGTTGCACCTCAAATATTTGACTTTAACTAATTTTTGGTATGGTGAGCTTCCCTTGGTTCAGAAATCTAGATGACTCACTAAGCTGCCATATTCCTAAAGCCTTCAGAATGTCATTTAAATGCAGAATAAAGCACCAAAAAGAAACACACTTATTCACTGAAAGCTTATGGGTGTGTGTGTGTGTGTGTGTGTGTGTGTGGGTGCGCGCGCGTGCTCAGTCGTGTCTGACTCTTTGCAACCCCATGGACTGTAGCCCACCAGACTCCTCTGTCCACAGGATTCTCCAGGCAAGAACACTGGAGCAGGATGCCATGTCCTACTCTAGGGGATCTTTCCAACCCAGGATGGGTAGTGGTATAAATTAATCTAATGGTCTTTTTTAAATTTTAGAGATGAGTTGTTCAGAGCAAAATGTGTACAAGTCAGTCTGTGAGCGGCCTGGACTACGGGCATGGAGTTTGGTTTGATGTATAAAAGGGAGCCTCTTCAGGGTCACGTGCGAGGGCTGGGGAGGGGTCTGGGTGTTTGAGCTCATGTTGATTCCTTCTCCTGGTCTCTCTGAAGTATGAAGTGTCTTCTTCTTTCTAAAAACCCCCACAGCACAGTACGGTTATGTTTTTGTAGCCCTGTATTCTCCTTATCTGCTTGTCAACCCGTTATGAATAGAACTCACCAAAAGCAAAAATCATATTTTATTTGTGTGTTTGTTTGCTTATGCATTTATTTTTCTGACTTTGGACACCACCTAGCCCAGTTCTTGGCTATTTTTACACCCACTGTACGCCAGGCCCTGAATGAAGGCACTGGATACACACAGAAGATGAAATGGCACATGCTCTCAAGGAACAACAGTGTAGAGATGGCCCTGCAGGCCAACAGGGGATATGTCTTGGTACTAAACGCAATGAGAACACAAAGCCAGCAGCTGTGCCTGTGGAGGCACAAGGGAAGGCTGCACCATACAGTAGACTGATCTTGAAACATGAAATATGTGTAGACGTATCAACATGCACACAAGCCCATGGAGAGAAGAAATGGTGTGCGGTGTCCTGGTGCCTATTAAGTTTGGATTTGCTGAAGCGTAAACCAAAAAGAGTGTTGTTCAACAATAATAAAGCTCTGTACACAAAGAACCATATATCACAGTAAGAAATTCAGACTTGATCCCGCAGGATTTAGGAAGCCGACAGAGAATCAGGACATTAGGAGGGCATGGCCGGATTTGCTTTTAGGATGATTAGTCTGGTGGCAAGAAAGAAAACACTGTGTGTGTGTGTGTGTGTGTGTGTGTGTGTGTATGTGTTGGGGTTGGTGGTGGAGAGAGCAGGGAAGAAAACAACACTAAATGCAGGGAGACCAGCTGGAGGTTGTTGTTACAGTCATGGTTCAGTGATGAAATACATTTTCATTCTGCATTCAAATTATATTTGTTCAGTATCTACTGTGTGATGACTTCCATGTACTTTCTTATATTTTAAAATTTTATTCTTATTTCAAGTTTATAAGATGAGGACTATACCCAATTTTTTCTTTTCTGTTTTCTTTTGTTTCCTTTTCCTTTCTTCCTCCTCCCTCCTTTCTTTCTTTCTTTTTTCTTTCTCTATACTCATGTAGGATATGAAGAATCTGAGTCTCAGAGAGGCTGATGCTAGGTAAAGACAGACTGAATTTCACAGAGACTAAATTACCCAAGGTCACACACACACATTTTAAATGCTGGCTTTGGGATTCAAACTCAATCTTGTAACAAAGCTTTTTATACCACACCTGACATTTGGTATAATGAGAGGGGGTATGCTTCACTGCCAAGGGAGATAGACTAGGAATAAGATGTCTAGATGCTAAATACTGCTTAATACTTCACTTGCTTTGTCATCTTGATGAAATCACTTAATTTCTATGGGCCTTACTCTCTGTATCTTTGAAATGTCCACATGTGTTCTCTCAAGGTCTAATTCTATGATTCTGTGAATTTAATTATGTTTATTTGGGATGATGTTTATTCTAGCAAGTTTGTTAAGAGTGGGACACAGCAAGGTGAAGTAAAAATGAGACTGGGTTTATTTAGGAATGAAAATGGTGGAGGTGGTAGGGGAAATCTGAAAAGTGCCAAATTTAGAAAACACTGTAAAGGAAATATTCATAGTTCTAAAGACTGGGTTTCTCACCAATTGAAAAACCACATTTCATATTAATTTCAAGGTAGGCTTCCCTGATAGTTGGTAAAAAATCCGCCTGCAATGCAGGAGACCCCGGTTCGATTCCTGGGTTGGGAAGATCCACTGGAGAAGGGATAGGCCACCCACTCCAGTATTCCTGGGCTTCCCTTGTGACTCAGCTGGTAAAGAATCTGCCTGCAATGCGGGAGACCTGAAGGGAAAGGCTGCCCACTCCAGTATTCCAGCCTAGAGAATTCCATGGACTATACAGTCCATGGGGTTGCAAAGAGTTGGACACGACTGAATGACTTTCACTTCACTTTCACATACATGTGGGCTTCCCTGGTAGTTCAGTAGTTAAGAATCTGACTGCCAGTGTAAGGCACAAAGGTTTGACCCCTGGTCTGAGAAGATCCGTATACTTTGGGGCAACTAAGCCTGTGCACGGCAACTACCGAGCCTGCGCTCTAGAGCCCATAAGCCACAGCTGCTGAAGCCCATGTACGTAGAGCCTGTGTTCCCCAAAAAGAGAAGCCACCGCAATGACAGGTCCAGGCATTGCAACTAGAGAAAGCCCATGTCCAGTAACAAAGACCCAGCACAGCCTAAAATAAATAAATTTATTTTATTTAGAATTCCAAGGGGTCGCAAAGAGTCAGACACAACTGAGTGACTTTCACTTAATAGTGGGGAAAAATTGACCATTTGATGGCAAAAACAATGAGAAGCAAAACTGTCGAGGAGGAAAGATATCAGGGTGTTTTTTGGAACAGCTCAGTAATAAGCAATCAATTGACAAATATATCTAAATGACTTTTCTTCTGGACATTTTGTTGAATAAGTCAAAATAAATTATAAGGCCATAAAGACTGGAGAAGAAAGTGTCAAAAAGTGAAACTTTGATATGAAAATGAACTTCCTTAAGGAATAAAAATACACAGAGCGAAGAGAATTTTGACCCTCAGGGAGATTTTTATATTATCAGTTAACACACAATCAACAGCTTTCATCTCAAAGTCTCCTAGAATTGGGTTGTGTCACACTAACTGTGCAAATTTTAAATGAAATATTCCACGCAACAACCTACCTCAGGGGAGACATCTGTAATTCCAAACTGGGATAAACTCTGATGCAAAACATTGATATTGAGTGAACGCAGCACTTCTTCAGATGGCAGAGCATCAGAAAATCCTGCTTTCCGATTTATGGGAGACACAAATAGTTCAACACTGTTCTTCTTTTCCTAGTAAAAGCAGATTATTTGTATATGTTAGTAGACATGTGAAGCAAATTTGGAAAATATTTTTTGCTTTTCCTCTAGAAATATTAAAGAAAACCAGAACCTTAGAGTCCTAAATGGTATCTTGGAGATCACTTTTATTAAGTATTCTCTTGTACACTTAAAATTACCAGCCCAAAGTCCCAAATCTTCAAATGGCCTTCTTTCAATGAGTTAACATGTCTAGTTTTCTAATTTTATATTTCACTAGATGCTGGTTTATTTTCTATTCGATACTATAATTTTTGAGATACATTGTTCAGATGTTTCCTGAGAAATTGTGTTTAAAGAAGTATTTTAAAATTGAATGAACTAAGCAAAATCTGATTTAACAGTCCAATTATTTGACATCATCACCCCATCTTATAACTTGCATTAATGTGAAGACTGAACTAACTAAGGAAGGTGATGCTGTCTTTGAACTTACTTCCCTGATCCTGTTTTTCACCTTAAATATGTCACACTCTAAAGATCTATTGTTCGGTAGAAATGCATGTGTTATGCAATGATATCATGTTACTTTCCTATTAGTCTGACCTCATTTGCTGAGGCAGGGTGAGAGGACTTCTTACCATAAATGGCTGATGTGCCACACACCCATAAAAAACAAACGCTACACAAAATGATGCTGTCACTGATAGATTCTCTTTCACAACTTACACAAAACACTTACAAAGAAAATTGTGGTTAGCTTTTCTTTTCAGTACACAGGGTTTTATCTTGCTAGAAAACTTTCTTTTTTTTAAAGAATATTTTCTTTGAATGCAATTTATCAGACGTTCAGTCAGGTATAAAATGGAGGACAGCTAGCAATCCAGGAAAAAATGTTTCTGTGTTTGCAGAAACAACAGAAAACAACTGGATATCACATAATGCTGATGTGAAAGATGTGGATAATAATTCAAATAGTTTATGATCTAATAGCAACGACAGTAGGGAGAGACCCTTGTTTTGTACTTGTCATGTTCCCCTGTGCCTTAAAGCTGTTACCTCCAGGACAGAGGTATTATGGTCATTTCATGTTGTAAATGAAAGAACCTAAGGAACCTGCCTTAGGTCATAGAGCTGGGACATGGCCAAACTGGAAATGAAATAGAATTCTGGGTCTATCTCCACAGCACTTGCTCTTAATCACTATACTGTGCTTCCTCAGGTGCCATCATAACTCAGTTCAGTTCAGTCGACCCCATGAATCGCAGCACTCCAGACCTCCCTGTCCATCACCAACTCCCAGAGATCACTCAGACTCACGTCCATCGAGTCAGTGATGCCATCCAGCCATCTCATCCTCTGTCGTCCCCTTCTCCTCCTGCCCCCAATCCCTCCCAGCATCAGAGTATTTTCCAATGAGTCAACTCTTCATATGAGGTGGCCAAAGTACTGGAGTTTCAGCTTTAGCATCATTCCTTCCAAAGAACACCCAGGGCTGATCTACTTCAGAATGGACTGGTTGGATCTCCTTGCAGTCCAAGGGACTCTCAAGAGTCTTCTCCAACACCACAGTTCAGAAGCATCAGGGGCGGCGGCTGGGAGGAGCTACCCAGTGCACGAGGCCAGGGGCGGTGGCTGGGAGGAGCAACCCCATGTCCAAGGAGCGGTGACTGCACAGGTGCAGGAGGGCCTAGAGGAGCTATTCCATGTTCAAGGTCAGGAGGGGCGGCGGTGAGCAGATACCCCTCGTCCAAGGTAAGGAGCAGTGGCTGCGCTTTGCTGGAACAGCCATGAAGAGATACCCCACGCCCAAGGTAAGAGAAACCCAAGTAAGATGGTAGATATTGCAAGAGGGCATCAGAGGGCAGACACACTGAAACCATACTCACAGAAAACTAGTCAATCTAATCACACTAGGACCACAGCCTTGTCTAACTCAATGAAACTAAGCCATGCCCATGGGGCCACCCAAGATGGGCAGGTCATGGTGGAGAGGGCTGACAGAATGTGGTCCACTGGAGAAGGGAATGGCAAACCACTTCAGTATTCTTGCCTTGAGAACCCCATGAACAGTATGAAAAGGCAAAATGATAGGATACTGAAAGAACTCCCCAGGTCAGTAGGTGCCCAATATGCTACTGGAGATCAGTGGAGAAATAACTCCAGAAAGAATGAAGGGATGGAGCCAAAGCAAAAACAATACCCAGCTGTGGATGTGACTGGTGATAGAAGCAAGTTCTGATGCTGTAAAGAGCAATATTGCATAGGAACCTGGAATGTCAGGTCCGTGAATCAAGGCAAATTGGAATTGGTCAAAAAGGAGATGGCAAGAGTGAATGTCGACATTCTAGGAATCAACGCACTAAAATGGATTGGAATGGGTGAATTTAACTCAGATGACCATTATATCTACTACTGTGGGCAGGAATCCCTTAGAAGAAATGGAGTAGCCATCATGGTCAACAAAACAGTCCGAAATGCAGTACTTGGATGCAATCTCAAAAATGACAGAATGATCTCTGTTCATTTCCAAGGCAAACCGTTCAATATCACAGTAATCCAAGTCTATGCCCCAATCAGTAACACTGAAGAAGCTGAAGTTGAACGGTTCTATGAAGACCTACAAGACCTTTTAGAACTAACACCCAAAAAAGATGTCCTTTTCATTCTAGGGGACTGGAATGCAAAAGTAGGAAGTCAAGAAACACCTGGAGTAACAGGCAAATTTGGCCTTGGAATACGGAATGAAGCAGGGCAAAGACTAATAGAGTTTTGCCAAGAGAATGCACTGGTCATAGCAAACACCCTCTTCCATCATAACTCAAACTATTACAAAAACTACTCTTAGACACAGACATGCATAAATGCTGCTAACATTCTCTGAAGATATGCATATCCCTCTCTAGGTGTGGCAAACCCCTCTTTTATCCTTTCAAAGAGCCATTATACTCTTTAAATCTACACATATAAAAGTATATCTAAGATATCTAAGTACATATATATATATAAAATCTAGATCTAAGACATCTATAATACCTCACTTCTCACTTGAGTAAGGTACACTCTGGATACAAATAACTTCTTTCAAGATAATGGGAAATGCTGTATTTCTTCTTCTATGGCATTGTTAAAAACTTTGTTTTTTAAAAAGTCTTAGTCCCAGAGATTAGCTGACTCACAGAATAAAAGTTATTATGGGGATGAAAGTAATTCACCTGGCACACAGGAAAAAGGAAAAGAAATAACAATTCTAAACCAAAATTAAAAGCAAATTCTTCTCCATACGTGGAAATGCAGATATTGATGCAGTATAAAACTGAGCCCGAGCAGGAGCCTAAGAATTTAGGGCAAGGAGAATGAGAAGTCCTTGCTTGAGTTTCTAAGGCAGCAGAAATGAAGAACAACTTTAAAACTGTAAAAGATTATTCCAAAGTCCCTTTTCACAGGAAGCTTTGATAATATGCTTTTTACAAAGAGAAAATCATAATATTTTAATCTGCCTTTCTTTGCGTTTGCTCACACCCACCTTCAAGTACAGATGGGAACATGTAGTTGGATGATATCAAGGTCCCTAAATACTGAGGAGAGGAGGAAAGGAAAGGATATGGGTGATTGATAGGTCTAAAGTGGGCCTAATGGAAAAGATCCTTTGGGCTTACTTCGTCCCACTTCAATTACCCATCCAAGTTTTCCCTTGACTTTTCAAGACTATGCTTGCATTTTCCTTGGACTGCTGTCCTTAAGGATGGTTCTTACTCACTCTTTATTCAAAATCCTCTGCCTATGTGTTCACTATCCTTCATCCTCTTATACCTAAAGGGATTTTAATAGATGCTGTCTGGAGACAGAGTCTTACCTGATAGAAAACATTTCTGTCTTAGGGAGAATATTTTGGGAGGAGTGTCAGGTTGGTGAGACAGGTATTCAGGGCCTTTCTATTTATACCTACCAGGGTAGCTAGTGCTGAACTATGAGAAAGTTGACAAACATTTTTTTTAATGGACCAGATAACAAATATTTTAACTTTCAATTTAGACAGACGATCTGTTACAAATACTCAGCTCTGCCATTGTAGCATGAAAGAAACCTTAGACAATATGTAAACAAATGGGTATGGTTTGTTACAATAAAACTTCTTTGACAAAAACAAGTGTTATGCCAGATTTGGTTCATGGGCCATAAAACTACAGCATGGGTGTTCTTTATTATTGTTCATTATTCTTGAGCCCTGCAATAAAGATCAAAGCTTATACTCTGGAAATGCAAAATGTAGGTATCTTACAATGAGGCGATTGATATGCACTTGCTGGGGTAAGAGTCCTAAAGCTGCAGCTACTCCTTGGCGAAATATCCGAAGCAAGGTTATGTTCAGCCTGTTTACATCCATTTGCAGTGTCTGGAAAATAAAAAATTCAAATTATAGTAAATCTTTGATTTTCAACATTCAGTTCCTGATGGATGACTGACCACAAAAATTCCTGTGACTCTAAGAAATTCACAGTCGTGGTGCTTTATTTCATTTTTAATGGAGATAAAATTATAGGGACATTTTACGTGAAATTTTAAATGGTGTTAGTTAAGAAGATGGTACATTGTATAACAATGCGATTTGTCTAGTTATAATCAAGAGTTCATATGAATGATCAATTCACAAAGAATTTCACTGAAACGTGTACTGATTTATTTTGCTTTAAGTCCAGATGATAGAATGGAACATGCAGCCAAGTACATTTCAGTAATCCAAGCCAGAGGACATCTTTAATTTGTGTTCACACACAGTCACAGAGAGGAAGATTCTGTGTAAGTTCCATAACACCAGACTTGGCAGTTTCTCTATAGAGCAATTTGCCGCCAGTGCAAGGCAAAAGAATGAGCTGCAATGATGCGTTTTCAAACTCTGGTAAAGAAATCAATGGAACTGATAATTCAGTCTAAGGTAAATAATTCTTATTCAATTGCTTGGGCAAGCACTCTTAATTTTCAAATAGCTTTGGAAAAAGACAACTAACTATTTAAAAATTCCTAAAATGTAAACCAAGGTATGCAATTAATACTACATCCTTAATTTAAGCCATGGGTGCTGTTAATACATTCAAAATTAGTTAACTATGTATTTTCAAAAATGCATCATAATCACTTGAAATAGATGCTTTGCAAAGTGGGGAAACTAAACCTTTAGGCATTTCTTATTTTATAACGCTTAATTCCCTGATTTGACCATAGAAGATTAATGGTAACTGTTAGATGACTGCAATACCATCTGTTCTATAAAGTGAGGTGCAGGTCTATGTACACACTTTTGTGACTAAGCGATTGGCTTTAAGTGTGATCTACTGGAGTGTAAGAACTCTTAGAGGACCTTCTCCCAGTTTGCTGTGGAAGAAGAATTAATACTGCTTCAATAATTTATAGCTTTGTTAGGAAATAGTAACTTCTCTATACATAAAGTTGGTACAAAATAAGTGATTGGAAACTGGACCAAATACTCATTGCTACAGGTGGTGCAGTGGTAAAGACCGTGCCTGCCCAATGCGGGAGATGCAGGAGACGTAGATTCAATCTCTGGGTCAGTAAGATCCTTGGAGGTGGAAATGGCAACCCATTCTAGTATTTTTGCCTGGAGAATTCCATGGACAGAGGAGCCTGGTAGGTTATAGTCTCAGTTCAGTTCAGTTCAGTTGCTCAGTCGTGTCTAACTCTTTGCGACCCCATGAACTGCAGCACGCCAGGCCTCCCTGTCCATCACCAACCCCCGGAGTCCACCCAAACCCATGTCCATTACTCAATGGATGATGCCATCCAGCCATCTCATCCTCTGTCGTCCCCATCTCCTCCTGCCCTCAATCTTTCCCAGCATCAGGGTCTTTTCAAATGAGTTAGCTCTTCACATCAGGTTATAGTCTATGGGGTTGCAAATAGTCAGACACAGCTGAGCATACACGCACACACATACACAGAAATCAAAGGGAGTGGGTGAGGTCAGAAGAAGTATAATGGTTTCCAATCAAAATGTACACCCAGCTGAAGTCTGTACTGCTTTTGCACCTTAGAGTCTTTTAACACATGCATAGGGGCAGGGGCCATAGAGCTTGGTCATGTTAGGTAGCTGGAAGACTCCTGGAAAAAAACCAGAAATCCAGAAAAGGGAAGAACTATTGAAAAACTCTATCCAAAACCCCAACTATAAGGTACAACTTGCTTCTGGGGAGGGGAAAAGGAGAATTTTGCTGGGAGTATGCAGGAAAGCTACATTAATGCCATCAGTAACACTTAAAAAAAAATCAAACGAAAGCCATTCAATGATTCACAGTTGTTTGTTATGTTATTCTCTGTGCTTTTCTATGGTTTAAAAATGTTTCCTATATACAAAAATATACTTTGATGCAGTGGCTTCCCAGGTGGCACAGTAGTAAAGAATCCACCTGCCAATGCAGGAGACACAAGAGATGCGGGTCTGATCCCTGGGTGGGAAAGATCCCATGGAGGAGGAAATGGCAACCCACTACAGTATTCTTGCCTGGAGAATCCTATGGACAGAGAAGCCTGGCAGGCTACAGTCCATGGGGTCACAAAGAGTCGGACATGACTGAGTGACTGAATGCACACACTTTGATGCAGAAAGTAAAACTGAAGGATGAGTAGGATATAGAAATGCAGTAATGAGAAAAAACTAATACTTTTAAGCACACTTTATATTTTATGAAAACATGCTTTATGGAAAATCCAAAAGATTAGAAAAACTAAATCCATCTGGTGGCTCTGAGAAACAGAGACTTCCTTTTATCTAACAGCTTACTTTCAGCTCTGCAAAGCTGTGGAAGCTGCCAATAGATATTGGACCTTGTATTGGAGACTGTTTACTCCCCTTCCTTTGGAAAGCCCAGAGATGGGTTCCTCTGTTACTGCAAACACTGATGAGGAACCACCGACTTCTGGCTCACCAACAGTGTTTGTCAGGCAGGGTGAGCAAGCAGGCACAGCCCTTGATTCCCATGGGCATGATTTGGAGCCAACAGTCTATGCTGAGAACTGCAAGCCAAGGGGGTTGGGTACACACTTGAGAGCTCAATTCCCAGGGCCATGATTAACTTGAGGCTTGTAACTGTGGAAACAGTATTAAAGTTTCTCAGATTGAAATGGCAAATGGATGTGAAATGGGAACTCAAGATTTAAAATCACTCAAGATGGCAACGTTCCAAGAAGGTAAAACTGTGCCTTTGAAACAGAAATTTTAGACTCCCTAACTAAAATGAAGAAGTGAGTTGAAGTAACTGGTTAAAACTCCAATCATCTGGTTCATTGGATCAAATATTTGAATAATTTACCTCAGTTCTCTGCTTGCCTGTGAAAAGCTGAACTGATCTCAGAGCACATGCATGTATTTCTGACTATTCACCATGAAACAGTAATGCTAAAATACAGTATAAACAACAACAATAAAGATGTATCGGAAAGCCTAATACATGCCTGACATTATATACAATTACAATTTGAGGAAAAGAAAGGGTTCTAGGCAAAATGAAAATTTTATTTCAGGGAAAAGAAATATGACTTCTTATAATAAGAGAATATATGTTACTTCTTCCTTCTGGAGAGATGCTAGAAACACACAGCTTTTTCTCATCCTATTCTGTTAGATCATAACAGCTATGACAGAATATAAATTTCCATGACAATAACAGTGTCACAACTTCAAAGTTACCATATAACAGTGCAAGATATATTTCAGTCTTATTCTAAACCCATTTGGTCATTTCTATTATTTAACATACAAATGACTGAAAATTTTAAGTTTAAAAGAAATTACCATGCTCTTTTCAAGTGCAAATGTTAAGCCATTTCACAGTAATGAATGATGCAAATAGAGTTACTATCCCAAACAACTGAGTATTATTATTGATATTATTAATATCTAAACATATAAAAAATTGAACATGGTAAAAATTCAAAGATTTCAAGCTCTATTTGTATTAAATTTATTGGGCTTCCGCCTTGCAAAGAGATTCCTGAGTCAGTTCCTTTGATCTGGGACCCATGTCCCCTCCCCCAGGTCTACTTCTTCCCACAAAGGAAATACCCCTGTGTAATATGACTTTCTTTCTTTGGTCACTAGACAGTCTACTAAAGCATATGAAGCCTATGAGTCTTAGATATAAATCAATTTGAGGAAACTGATTAAAATGCAGCACCTGAATTTATGTACCAGCATTATGTTTAAGTTGTAAGTATGTGGCTGGCTTTTAGTTATTTATATTTAAAGGGCAGTTGAATTATTTTTGCCTGGGGGGGTCGGTTTTCTAAATGTTCGTCACCTCTTGAAGCTATTAGGCAGCTTGGTCTGTCATCTGATCACCCCCAGTAAGAGTCAGGAGCACACCTGCTGCTGCTGCTGCTGCTAAGTCGCTTCAGTCGTGTCCGAATCTGTGCGACCCCACAGACGGCAGCCCACCAGGCTCTGCGTCCCTGGGATTCTCCAGGCAAGAACGCTGGAGTGGGTTGCCATTTCCTTCTCCGATGACCCTAATAGGGAGAGGAGGGCCAAAGAGATGTCCTCAAAGCCCTCAAAGAAGTCCAGTTTCAATTCCCAACAGCCACAAATGATCCCAGCTTCCTTTAGGACCAAGCCTGTCAGGAAGACTCCACTCTCCCCTTTCTAACTTTAATGTGTGCTCACTGCTCCGCAGGATCTCTAAGCTCATTCTTGGCAAGGAGTTTTCCCTTTTTGACCAGCAGTTGGAATGTCAAGTGATTCCCAAGAACAAAAGCAAAAGTTTCTCTGTCTCTGAACAGAGAAGAAAACCCTGACCTATTGGAGGAATTTATACCATCACTCAACCCCTTCTTCTAACTCCCTGAGCTGTCCTCTACTGTCACTTACACACTAACCATTTTTATTTCCATATTTCATGCTCCCACCTTTCTTAGAGTCCTACACCTGCAGCCTTCCACCTGATTGTTCCATTTATGCGTCAAACACAAGGTTACTCAAACTGAACTTAACTTTTTCCCTCTCCTCATCCACAACCAAATTTACTTCTCTTTCCATATTTAATAAAATATAATGCTGCCGGATTTCCATGACCTCTCTTTCCCTTCCCTTTGCTTGCATCTTTCAGTTCTCTGACAGTATTCTATGTTGAACTTTAGTTATTTTTGTTTACATTTTAATAATAAAAATTCATATTACAAAAATTTTAAGTTACAGAAAGATATAGAGTAAAAAATGGAAGCATGCTTTCTTTCTCCTAACTTTTCATTCCAATCCTCAGACACAACATTGCTATTTCTTGTGTACTCTTGCAAATATTTTCTATGTGTATAGAATGTAAAATAATGTATATTTATTATATACCATGTTTATTATTATTAAATACAAATATGGTTAAAATACACATATTGTCCATAGCTTGCTTTATTCCACTTAACATATATTTAATTTATTAAATATATCCAAATATACTTCTGTATTTACAATATATATTGTCATTAAATATAATATTTTGAGTCTCACCTAATAATTTCTTACTATAGTTTAGCTGATCTTTTTGACTTTATTATTTTAATAGATCTAAATGGCACCCCACTCCAGTACTCTTGCCTGGAAAATCCCATGGATGGAGGAGCCTGGTAGGCTGCAGTCCATGGGGTTGCAAAGACTCAGACATGACTGAGCGACTTCACTTTCACTTTTCACTTTCCTGCATTGGAGAAGGAAATGGCAACCCACTCCAGTGTTCTTGCCTGGAGAATCCCAGGAACAAGGGAGCCTGGTGGGCTGCCGTCTATGGGGTTGCATAGAGTTGGACACGACTGAAGTGGCTTAGTAGATCTAAATGTGTTTTATGTTATGCTATCTTTTAAAATTTGTTTCTATACCTCCTTAGTTTTCTGTCCTTTGTTAAGTGGTTTTTTTTTTTTTCTTTTTTGGTCATTCTAAATTTTTTTTCTTCAGGTGCCTATGTTCATAATATACATATTGCATGATAATATATTTAAATCTTTATTTCTTGATTTGAAAACTTCAACAAATATTTATTAATTGCTGCTATGAAAAGTGAGGAAATGTACATCTCTTCCCATCAATTACCATTTTCCAGTTTTTATAATTACATTATTATTTTTGTATTGTTATATTTGATGATATTTATGTTTTTATGTAATAGAGACTACTCACTAAACCTATTGTTTCCTCCTGGTATCTTAGCCCATTTATATCTCGGTGGAGCCATGCAATAGTGCTCACCAATTAATGTAAATTAAAGTGAAGTGACATTTTCAGTCTGAGGCAGTCTTCTCTACCCTCTCTCTTCCCTGTCTATAAGCTGTATGGGTCCAGCATGACTCTGAAGACTGTAATAAAATTATGGAGCCATACAAAAGAAGATGCATAGGACCTGATCACTGCATGAAGCAGGGGTCCCATCCAACACTTGTTAAACAGCAACATGAGTTAAAAACAAACTTCTATTGCATTAGTGAAGTGAAGTCGCTCAGTCGTGTCCAACTCTTTGCGACCCCATGGACTGTAGCCTACCAGGCTCCTCTGTCCATGGGATTTTCCAGGCAATAGTACTGGAGTGGATTGCCATTTCCTTCTCCAGGGGATCTTCCCGATCCAGGGATCAAACCCCAGTCTTCTGCATTGTAGGCAGACCCTTTACCATCTGAGCCACCAGGGAAGCCCTTGGGATTGTTTTAGCATTATTTACACTAACGAATATATTCTGTAATTAAAAATTTTAAGGCTCTATAGTGTTAGTTACATATTCATAGTCAAGATCATTATCAGCTCTTTTTTAGAAGGGCATACCATTCCTGAATTCTTTATTTTGATGTATCTCTTACTTAGCCGTATTTCATTATCAAGTAGGTTCTTTAAAGCAGGCTTCATAAGCGCTATGTTTCCTCCCATGTTATGTGTTTGAAAATGTAGTTATGGTGCCTTTAACAATAAATTACAACTTGGCTGAATATTAACTTCTTGATTCAATCCCCATTTTTATTTCTTGCCTTTGAACTCTGCTGCTGTTATTCCAATGCCTCTTGGCATTGAAAATTGCTGTGAAAAATGCTCTGGCCTGAGGCCAGCCTGTCTTGTAGATAATTTGCTTTTCTGCCTGCAATCTCATAGTAATCTTTATTTTTTAAAGTTAAAAAGTTTCACCAGGATGTTTCTTTGATTTGATAGTTTTTGCAACATAGTATGCTCTTGATGTCTACACATCCCAGATGTCTTGTTTCAGAAGTATTTCTTCCTATTACACATCCGAATGATCTTTCTTCTAAATATTTTTTGGTTCAACTTTAAGGATACTAATTATACAATTTTATATTCTTTCTTTTTAACCACTTTATGTACTTGTTTTCTCTTACCACTTCTTTATCTTTAGTTCATCGAAAATTTCTCAGGTCTATTCTGTGTTTTTATGTGTTTTCAATAGAATCTAATCTAATTATTTGGTTTCTAGTGTGATTTTGATTCTGTAAAGTATGTTTTATTATTATCTTCATTTATCTTCTGAGTTCTGTCAGTGTATTCTTTGCGATGCTTCAGATAAGATACGTTCTCTCTTAACTGTTTCAGACAGGAAACGGCACAAAATTTCGTTTATAGTTTCCTAATCTTCTCTATCCATTTTTAAATCTATTTTTTCCCAAAGAGCTCAGCTTCCTTTCTTTTTTAACATCCTCCAATGACTTTCTATTACATTTAGAATTAAATTCAATTACATGGCTTACCAGGCTTTACTTTATTTGGCTCCCGTTCCTTCTAAATTTCATCTCATATCTCTCCCTCAAGTCACTCCACCCTTTTTTCCAGCTCCTCAACAAGCTGTGCTCATTCCCGCATCATGGCCATGGCATCTGCCTGCCCACTGGATAGTCATTCAACAGCACTATATGGTGGGTCCTTCTGATCTTTCTGCTCTCAGTTAAGTGTCGTCTCCTCAGAGGGGTTGTCCCACCTGGCCAATCCCTATCACATCACCTTGCTTTATTTTCCGGATAGCATTCCTCACTATCTTGTAGTTTCTTGCTTCTTTTTTTGTTTGTTTGTTTGCTTATTATATACCTCCCTTCACTAAAATGAGCCTGGAGGAGGCATGGCAACCCGCTCCAGTAATCTTGCCTGGAGAATCCCATGAACAGAGGAGCTTGGCGGGCTGCCGTCCATAAAGTCGCAGAGTTGGACATGAGTGAAGCGACCTAGTATGCATGCATTCACTAAAACGTGAGCACTGCCCTCGTGGAAACTTGCCTTTCTGGTTCTCTGTTATATCCTCAGGACCTGGAATAGTGCCTGGCACTTGGTAGGTGTTTAATAACTCTTTGTGAAGTGAAGGAATATGTAACCCATCACACTCAACATTGTGTAGTTACTATGCTTGGCCCATGAGTAGTACTCACTTGAAAGTTATGGGTCCACTTAGACACTCATTTCTTTCACTGGATATGCACCACAGCACTACACAAAGCAAGGGTTGGTTGAATCCAAGGATGCAGAACCTCAGGTATGGAGGGCCGACTGTAAAGTTACATTTGGATTTGCAACTGAACACTGGGGTCGGTTCAGCTAATCTTCACATTGTTCAAAGGTCGAAAACTGTAATTGGGTGGGGCTTCAATGTCGGGGCTTCCCAGGTGGTGCTAGTGGTAAAGAACCCACCTGCCCAAACAGGAGACATTAGAGACAGAATCGATTCCCGGATCGGTAAGATCCCCTGGAGTAGGAAATGGCAACCCACTCCAGTAGTCTTGCCTAGAGAATCCCATGGAGAGCGGAGCCTGGTGGGCTTTGATTTTCACGTGCACACGCGCACAAGCACACACGCACGCACACACACACACACACACGCACACACGCACACACACTTTGACTACTGCACCATTCAGGAGGGGGAAGAATCAGTTTATTTCATCTAACCAATTCTTTGAAACTTGTTTCTAACGCACAAAATCAATATCAGCTTCCTGAGTTGTGTGTTATACTGTTTGTAAACAGCACTTAATCAGTGTGTATATTTCTTGTGACTAATTTGAAGAGTTTTAAATTTTATCTTTCTAATTATAAAAACTAAATATGCTCATGATAGGAGATTAGAAACTTAAAAGAACTAGGAAAAAGAAATAAATATTATTCATAATAGTTTATTCCATCACCCTGAAATAAAGCTTGTGGTGTTTTAGTGTTAGCTTTTTTCTAACATGTAGGTAATATAATGTAATATGCACATATATCACATATATATGTGCATATCTAATATGTAATCTAATATATATTATATATCTAATATATACTCATACAAATATGTATCCATTTTAACGTGATGCTATAACTGCCATGTCTCTATGCCTTTTCTCTTCCCATAATGTTAGGAGGAAACACTATTCCCCAACCCTGATGTTTTATTCTGTATGGTGGCATCTCAAATATATAATATTCCTGGTTCCTCCCCTCCTCAGTCTCCCCAGGGGAGGGTAAGTGATATGTAATTGGTGCACTTGGAATGAGACACTGGGGCATATGTAGCTCTGTACTTCCTTTTGGGGTCTGCTTACCTGTAAATACAACCTGGTATACTCTTTGCAAATAGTAAAGTGAGTTGGGAAGACTCTGTCCCTTCCAGAGGCCCCAGTTGCCCAGTACTCTTGTGGCTGGTGGGTGAATCTGCTACAGAAGGAGAGGCAGGCAGGGAAGTATACTGTCATGCTCCTAACTCACAGTCCAGCAGCTCCATCAGCAATAAAATTACATTTTGTATCTTCACAGGTCTGTTTCCTCTGTCTTCCTCAGGCAGGAGAAGGGAGATGCTATTTCTTGTCCCCCTCAAACACCAATACATGGTGCACCAAAGCTAGACATTACATTGCACCCCGTTGCCCACACCCACAAAAGGCAAAAAGGCTCAACCACTGTTTTTGTTAGTTGGCCTTGATTTCAGCATGGATATTTACAGGGGTGGCAGGGTTCAAGGAAAATCAAGTATATGGTGCTGTGGAGTCAAGAGCAGTTTGTGAAAGAGGTTTGTCAATACTGCTGGATGCTGCTGAAGGTTAAGAAAAATGCAGACCAAGGAAAGGTTCTTGGATTTGTTGATGAGAAATAATTGGTGACCTTCAAGTAATGAATCTCAAAATGTGGTCCACGGTCCATTGGGAGGCCAAGTGAATCCTCACTGGAACTTATTTGAAAGTGTGGGACCACTGGGGTACAATCCCACAGACTTTCTTTTGTCCTAGGTATCTGTGTTCAGTTGCTCGGTTATGTCCAACTCTTTGCAATTCTTTGGACTATAGCCCACTGGGCTCCTCTGTCCATGGGCTCTTCAGGCTAGAATACTGGAGTGGGTTGCCATTTTCTCCTTCAGGGGATCTTCCCGACTCAGGGATAGAACCCGAGTCTCTTGCATCTCCTGAACTGCAGGCAGATTCTTTACTGCTGAACCATCAGGGAAGCCCTCTTTTGTCCTAAAGGGTCCCTTAATGAGTTTTTAAGGGTTAGTACAATTTGATACTCATAAACTAAAGTTAGTGTGTTATGAGTGTATACTGAGACTTTGGTAGGGAAGCTGGGATGTTAAGATATGATTGGATACTGAAAAAAACAGGCAAAACACCAAGGCCAGTTTCTTTTTGAGAACAAAGAAGACAAGATGGTAAATAGAAAAATCTTTTCCCTTCAGGTGGTAAGAATTTTGACCTTTATACTACAGCAATCATGCATCATGTGACTTAATCTTTCTTATTAAGATCTCTACACTGTGATGAGCTACCTCTTTTAACACATGACATGCCAATGCTACTTTTAGGCAGAGTAATGTTTTGTGAGATTTTGAAAACAATTACAGTGCCAGCTTCATGAGTTTCTCACATCCTAGACTCTGTTAGAGCTATGGGCTGCTAAAACATCTGATTAGCTAATTAGTTAAAGCAATTCATGAAGGAGCTAAATGAAAATTGGTAGAGAGTGAGAAAATGTATCTAAATTCTTATTTAGAAAGGAAAGACCTTGTGGACCAGGGAGATATTCAAGAGCTTCTCGAATTACGTTCTCACACATTTAAAAGCTCTGGAGTACTCGGTTTTCTAATAGCTAGAGAGAATGAATATGACTTAAAATAATTGTGAGTTTGGAAGTTGCACACAGGTAAGCAAATACCAAATAAGAAAACTTTGCCACAGTATAATATAATAGTTAAGAGCATGGTTAGTAAGACAGACTTTGATATATCCTGGGCTGAGTGACCTTGGTCAAATTACTAACTCTCTCTGAGCCTCAGTTTCCTCATCTGTCAAATCGATTGTTAATGGCATACTTTTCACAGGGCTTTTGAAGATCACCTGTTATCAAACATAAAACAGCTAAAACTGATAGATAAAATGTGCTCCATAAACTTTGCTTAAAAATATGGATTGACTGTACATCAATGTTAAAAACAACGAAGTGATCTACTCTGGATACTCAGCACATGGATGAGGAGCAAATCTGTTGACTAAATGAAGTTCTTCTACTTATTTCCTGGAACAGTAATAATATTAATATACTAAGAAGTGGCCTGATTGGATTTCCAGTGCTTACATTTACTGATTTAACAATCAAAGGACTTTGGCCAAAACTCAATTAGGAAATCTAGGTCAGAGGAAAAAGCAATGGTCAAATAATTTGGTTTTGCAAAAGTGACATAATTTTGGAAGAATACATGCATGAGGTTTAAGGTTAAAATAGCACATTTTAAGAAGGGTTCTTTGATTTCAGAATCACTACTTTCATTCGCTCCCTACTCCACTCTAACCATGGTTGTGTGAACCATCAACTCAGATCCAAATTGTATAAAAGACTCCTTATAGCTACTGAATCAAATTCATATTCATGATCCTTTTCTTGTTTCTCTCTCTACTACTACAAATTAAATATTAATATTGAAACAGTCAAATCTAGTGATTTAGATTGGAATCTCTATCCTACTCATTTGAAAAGCTTTTTACAACCAATTTTTTCTTCATTTCATTAATCACCCTTTTCTATTTTAATATTATCTCTTACTTAGTGTTCCTTTTCACATCCTCTAATAAAATTCTTGTAAAAAAATCTTTTCTTTTGCCTTTAAAGACTCTTCTATTGGAATTTCCCTGATTGTCCAGTGGTTAAGACTCTGAGCTTTCACTGAAGGGGGCGCAGGTTCAATTACTTATTGGGGAACTAAGATCCTTCATTTCATATTCCTTGTGGCCAAAAGAAAAAAAAAGCCTCCTATAATTTAGCAATAAAGTTAAGAATTTTTTTTTTACATTTTGTTTTATTTTTAAACTTTACATAATTGTATTAGTTTTGCCAAATATCAAAATGAATCTGCCACAGGTATACATGTGTTCCCCATCCTGAACCCTCCAGAATTTTAATACATTGTTCTTAAAACTTTAAATTCTATTTAATTTGGAGGAAGCCCCAATCTTTATAATAAGCTATTTTAAAAAATCATGAAATGGTGAAGGTCTTGACTTTTCTGAGTCAATGGAGGAGATGAGGCTTCCAAAAATCACAAAATAACACTTCATATACTTTTATGATACTATCATTCCTATACTTTGTGACTTGGTGTCTGTTTAGACTTAGAAAAAAAAATTTTTTTTTTGTCATTCAGCAAATTCTTAACAATATTTTTTTGTTGTTGTTGTTGTGGTCAGGTTTATGACCTATTTCTTTTTTTTTTAATTTTATTTTATTTTTAAACTTTACAAATTGTATTAGTTTTGCCAAATATCAAAATGAATCCACCACAGGTATACAATGTGTTCCCCATCCTGAACTCTCCTCCCTCCTCCCTCCCCATACCATCCCTCTGGGTCGTCCCAGTGCACTAGCCCCAAGCATCCAGTATCGTGCATCGAACCTGGACTGGCAACTCGTTTCATACATGATATTATACATGTTTCAATGCCATTCTCCCAAATCTTCCCACCCTCTCCCTCTGCAACAGAGTCCATAAGACTGTTCTATACATCAGTGTCTCTTTTGCTGTCTCGTAAAGTCACAGACACATCTATGGGTAAGATAGAAGAAAATACAGTTTTAACACAAAGTTCTTTGGAGACAGGAGAAAAATCACGATTTATCCACAAATAGATATTACTCTGAGTACAGTAAACAAATATAATAGCAAGTTACTTGCTTTTAACAGAATTTTCAAGTCTCATTATTATATGCTCCAGTCAACAGAAATTTCCATATTCAACTCCCCTGATAATGTTTTCTACCTTGTACTGATTATTATTTCTTCTCCATTATTCTTATTCCTGTGTTGTCTTTCAATCTCCCCTCTGTTGTTACTTCTTCTCCCTGTCCTTCAGCATCTCTTATGCTACAGGCAGGCACAGTAACCAAAAGCTTGAATGGAAAATGGCTAGAATCAAGGCCAGGCAGAAACTCTACAGACAAAAGCCCAATGCTCAGACGAATGTTGCCTGAAAAATGAGGTCAGACTAATTCAGGTTTCTACATTCAACCCCGTCAGGATGAACTCTAATCATCACAGCCATGACCGCTCCATTCACGCAGCTTTTCTGAAAAGACGGAGGAGACATCTGACCACTGAATGCAGTAAGAATTGTGATCAGGCTGATTTCTAAGTGGCATTTAGGGATGCTTGGAAATAGACATTCCAGGCAAAGTAATAATCCTTTAACTCTTCAAGCACTTTGCTTCCCAGTCAGAAAGTGATGCTTCCCAAGCCATCAAGCATATAAATATTATCTTAAAAAATGAAGAAACTATCAATCGTTATAGACCCCGGGTGCTTTATCCATCTGTGGGTTAAATAGGGAGACTGTCCCCTTTTACTTTTATGGGCTTATGTGCAATCAACAGGAATATATTCTTTGGGGACTTTTGACTTTTTTCACACGTGAAATCTTGAGCTGTGAGTGGCAGGGAGGACCACACAGGCTCTGAAATATCAGTCTGATCAACAGGGTGGTTTGTGGTCTAACATCCCTGGAAGGATGTTATAAATTTACTTTTATTTCCATTCCCTCCATGAAGTAGTTTATGTTTCACTTCAATGACTGTAACAGGATTCTGTTTTTCACTATTCTGGTGAACCACCCAATTTCCCAAGAAGTATGGTAAAATAAAGCGAGGTTTATTGGCATGTGTTCTGGGATGCAAATAAAAAATCTATGATTTAGTGTTCTTTCAAAACTTTTATTCTCGGGAATCTTGATTTTTCTGACACAGTGGGAAGTAATAATTTTCTGCATAACTAAAAATGAATAAAGAGAGAAGGTGGAATAAGTTTTACTCAGTGTTCTTGTGGTTTTTTTATCATCTGTGGAAGGAGATGGCAAAATAATAAGCATATAATTTCCCACAATGTGTTATTTTGGTGATTAGAATGCTGAGAATCATCTCATTTCTGGAAAATAAAGGTTCTGAGTGATGTTGTCTGCAGCATAACTTTAATGCACAGCATGACTGTGCCAATTTCATCCTGTTATTACTTCTCAATCTTCTTAGTGATACTCCTTTTTTTTTCCTTTAAGCATAATTGGGGTCATGATATTTATTAGGATTGCTATATCTCTGAACTAATTATTAAATTGCTAGATAGAAGTACATGGATTGTTCAGAAAAACAAAGGAAACTATATATATCTAATTCCTCCTTGTTACAGCTAAATATAGAAACGGCTGATTTCTATATTTCATACAACACAATCTAGCATCAATTATCAACTGGATAATTCACGCTAGCAATTTAAAATATAAATTTAAGACTGTGGAAGCTGTAGGGAACAATATTTTGGTGTGCAGAATTAAGAAGCCATGTCTCCTTTAAAGCTTTAATTTCTATTAAATGGCAGATTTAAACATGTTATCCTCCTCGTATTAAAAGACATTAAAAGAAAATCACTAAAAACTTTTATTTCTCTTTAATCTAAAATCTTGCTGCTAAACCCTAAATCCTTCTTTGAAATGATTGCCAAACCATCGTTCGGCATTATAATCTCCTCATGTTTCACGCTAGAAACATACTTTAAAAAAATCTGACAGCCCTATATTTTGTGGCAAATAAAGGTTGATTTCTTGAATCAAACGATATATTTGGGGCGTCTTGATGATTGTTTTCTGCAACATTGAATCAGACAGGAAGTTAATCCAATTTTATGATTAAGATGGATGGAAACACCAGATGTACTGTTTTCTGACATTGTTATTCATCATCACAGACCACAGATAAAATCAGAATAATCCATAATTTTGTACCAACACCAAAATCACTCTATTATCTTTAAACATTCAACATAAATTCTTATTTTTAATCCTTGTACACCCAGAACTTTGTACAATGCTTAGAATACAATGGGAACGTGATACATATTTTTTTGAAATAAACTTAAGTGAACTAAATATTTTGTGAGTCTTTTCACCTGAGGATAGCACTTTCTGTACAGATTAGCTAATGAATTCATACATAATTTTTAATGAGAGCCCTAATTCTTATGAGGACAGCCCGGCTTTCATAATAAGGTTCTTGGTTTACTGGTAGAAAACAACAAAGCTGAGGTCCCGGTTGGGAATTAGACAGAGGATATCTCCTGTCACCAACTGTCGTTTATTGGTCCCCCACATCCGATTACAATGGAAGATACTGACTAGTCTTTTCATGAAGTCTGCACACAAAGGCAGGGTCCCCAGAATGCAGTATGATAACGTGTCTAGATTTAGTGACTAAACCCACTGTAAGCTCGCCTTTCCTTTTCTAGTTACCATAAATGCAAGGGGTCATCTTTTTCCCCAGTGTGGGAACTACACCAAGCAAAACCAAGGAAATAGCTGCCCCACTCAATACCTTTTATGAAAATTTTCCAAGTGGATGTATTTGTAATTCCATTCTTTTTATTATAGACACAATATTTTGGGGGAAACACACATCTTTATTTTCTATATCACTTCATATAAAGAAAATATGTATTTCCCATAGAATATTTTCTAAAACTGGGGAAAAGGCTTTTAGCTTAATAATTTTTTTAACTTTTTATTTGATATTTAACAACATTGTGAGTTTCAGGTGGACACCAAAGGGACTTAGCCATACATATACATGTATCCATTCTCCCCCAAATTCTCCTCCCATCCAGGCTGCCACACAACACTGAGCAGAGTTCCCTGTGCTATACAGTAGGTCCTTGTTGGTCTGGATACAAATTTTTTATAAGAAACTTCTTGTAATGGTGGTAAGGTATTTACTGTTGAGAGATATTGAATAATTGCATAGGATTTTCTTTTAATTTCAAACTTTGAGGCTAAAGCTATTTCCCTAGGTATCACAAAGATTCTCTGCTGACTCACTCATATGCACGCACAAGAACAGCTACAGACAGAAATCTCAATATTCAACCTCTTAACCTAGCACTGTTAGTGTCACAAAAGATTCTCTTACCTGTTTGGAAATCGGCCTGATGCTGTGTTAAGTTCGGTTTCCATTTGTACTCCTCTTTGTGTTATTTCCTCACCTCGGAGAGCCGGACTAATCACAAAGCTTTCTAACCTGGTGTACTGAGAGGAAGCCCCATTTAGTCACCTGGAGGTAACTGCCTGGCGCTATTTCGAGACATTGCAGATCCCAGGCCTACTGTAGCAGCCTGTACATTCCCAAGAGATACCTCAGGTGCTTTCTGTTTCAACAGTTTATAAGAATGAAATGCATAGGGATTTTTTTTTCATGACCCTTAGCAAAACTATAATATGAGAACTCTACGGACTACAGACAAGCTATATGAAGGTTTTTATTTTTTTCTGCCCTTAAAAAATATATATATGTTCACAAGGTATTTTCATGAGAAAGTTCTTCTAAAAGTTCCACTGTTTTCTGTAAAATTTCCTACTTGTGTGAGGGACTTCATAGATATCTCATTTCAGCTCTCACCAGGACTTAGAGACCAGGCATTGTTATTAATCTTTTAATTGATAGGGAAATTAAAGTGATTTAAAAAAAAAAACCAAGTAATGAATGTGGTGTTCAAATATAGGTTGGTCTGATTCCATAACTGATTATTTTTTCCCATTATACCACATGCAGACCTTTATGCAGAGGGATATCAGATAAATGATTGTTTTTATTCTTATAAGTGAAATATTTGGTTTAAAAAATAGGAGGGAATGAAGATAATTTTAAGGTATGATCTCTGTCTTTAAGAAGCTAACAGTTTGTTAGAAAAAATGCTGTTGCAACAGTATGGGGATTCCATGAGCTATGGCCACAAGATAATGCAAGCAAGATTGAAATAAATCTTAACCATTTATACATTATGAGTAGAACAGGAAATTGATTTTTTAAAGCAATGGGGCACCATCAGGGTTCTTAAAAATGCTCATGATCTTTGATCCAGTAATTCCCTCCCTGCATATTTATCTTAAGGAAATGATTTCCATGAATAAAAAAGAAACAGACACAAAGATTTTCTTTGCAGTATGTGTGTGTGTGCCCTCAGTTGTGTTTAACTCTTTGCAACCCCATGGAGTAGGGCCCTCAGGCTCCTCTGTCCGTGGGATTTTCCAGGCAAGAATAATGGAATGGGTTGCCATTTTCTGCTTCAGGGGATCTTTGCAACCCAGAGAGTGAACCTGTGTCTCTTGGAACTCCTGCATTGCAGGCAGATACTTTATTGCTGAGCCACCGGCGAAGCCCTCTTTGCAGTATTATAGTAAAAAATCAGAAGCAACTTAAATGAACACTTCAAAAGGATAAATATATTATGGTACCTCGATGGGAGGTAATTATTGCATAATTCTCTTTCTAGTTTCTGCATCATTAGCTCACCCTCTTTTGTGTCTTTCTAATTTGTCTTCATTGGGTTCTTGAGGCAAGAATACTGAAGTGGTTTGCCATTCCCTTCTCCAGTGGACCACATTCTGTCAGACCTCTCCACCACGACCCGCCCGTCTTGGGTGGCCCCACATGGCATGGCTTAGTTTCATTTAGTTAGACAAGGCTGTGGTCCGTGTGATTAGATTGACTAGTTTTCCGTGATTATGGTTTGTGTGTCTGCCCTCTGATGCCTCTAGCAATTCATGGGGTCGCAAAAGTTGGACACAATTGAGCGATTTTCACTATACTGTGTACCACAAACTGTCATAGTGTTGTTGGTCAACTACACTTAAAAAACAAATAAACTCATGAAAAAAGAGATTGAGTTTGCGGTTATCAGAGGTGAGGGCAGGGGGAGGGGGAATTCAATAAAGGTAGTAAAAAGGTACCAACTTCCAGTTATAAGATAATATAGGGGTGTAATATACAACATAGTGAACATAATTAACAGTGTTGTATGTTATATGCAAAAGTTAAGAGAGTAAATCTTAGTTCTCATTGCAAGGAAGACATTTTTTCCCTATTTCTTTCACTTTGTACCTATATGAAATGATGGGTGTTCACTAAACTTATGGCAAGCATTTAATGATGTATGTAAGTCAAATTATCATGTTGCACACCTTAAACTTATGCAGTGCAGTTTTTCAATTATACATCCAAAAATTTGTGAGGAAAAATAAAAACCGTCTAGAGTTCCTTCTTGATCTCCCTAATAGCAACCTTCCTCCCCTCCTCCATCCCCATCTGTTCCACCCCAGCTACCGTCTTCTACTACTCTTCCTTTTATCTTACCCTAGACATTCTTATCTCCTTGCTGATCTCCCAACACAGAGAACTCCTCCTCCGCTCACAGCTTTTGCATTGTTGTCTCACTGTTAGAAACTCTTTTCCTGAGATATATGTAGGACTCACACCCTCATTTTACTTAGGTCTCTACTCAAACACTACCTTTTCAGAGATGCTTTCCCTAAATCAGACTATTTTAAAATATCATCTTGCCTGTTACTTGTGCCTCCTTATCCTGTCTTACTTTTTATTTTGCAACACTTTTCATCATTGATATATAATACTCTCTCCCAACTAGGAAATATTAATCAAGATAGCTATTTTGCTTCCTGATTAACCATACAGTCTAGACAATGCCTAGCTTATGGCAGAAGCTCAATAAATATCTTTTGAATGAATAAAGCGGATTCATAATTTAAGATTAGATAAGCATAAATGCAAAATGTTCTTGTTGTTTAGTCATTAAGTCATGTTCAACTCCTTTGCAACCCCATGGACCCAAGGACCAGGCTCCTGTCCAAGGGATTTCACAGACAACAATACCGGAATGGGTTGCCATTTCCTTCTTCAGGAGATCTTCCTGACCCAGGGATCGAACCCGCATCTCTAGCATTGGAGGTGGATTCTTTACCATTGAGCCACCAGGGAAGCCCTAAATGCAAAGTATGTATGTTTTAGAACTACGTAAGTACGTTAAGATTTGTAAAGTGATACAAAGACATTAAAATAATTGTGAATAATGGTTTTTGAACAAAAAAGTTATAATGTTGCACTAATTCCCAAGATTTTTTAATAGGCCTTCCCTCCCCTGAACCCACTGAAATCCTTAATCCCCAAGATTTTTAAAATATAAAATCACCATGTGTAGTTGGGAAATGACATCAGTGACGGTTACAGAAAATGCAGTTGCTCTTTTTGAGAAATGACTAGCTTCAGCCACATATCTCAGAGGAAAAAAACCACAGGGATTTCAGAGTTAATATCATTCATGTACATTTGAACATTATCTCGTATTCAGCACAGCACACCAGATAAGTACAGCAATTCAGAGTTAGAGGGTCTGAATCTGAAGCATAGCTCTTCCACTTAATAACCAGAAGACTTTGCTGTAGTGACTTAACTACTATCAAGGTCAGTACTTTTAAGACTATTTTTCAGAGCAGCTTTAGGTTCATAGCAAAATTGGGGTGAAGATTTTCCATATATCTCCTACTCCCACACACATCCCTAGCTTCCCCAATTAAAAACATTTCTCCCCCGAACATGAACCCCAGAATAGTACACTGATTGTCAACTGATAAACCTACATTGACCACATCAGTTCAGTTCAGTTCAGTCGCTCAGCTGTGTCTGACTCTTTGAGACCCCATGGACTGCAGCACGCCAGGCTTCCCTGTCCATTACCAACTCCTGGAGCTTGCTCAAACTCATTTCCATAGAGTTGGTGATACCATCCAACCATCTCATCCTCTGTCTTCCCCTTCTTCCCCTTCTCCTCCAGCCTTCAATCTTTCCCAGGATCAGGGTCTTTTCCAATGAGTCGGTTCTTCCCATCAAGTGGCCAAAGTATTGGAGTTTCAGCTTCAGCATCAGTCTTTCCAGTGAATATTCAGGACTGATTTCCTTTAGGACTGACTGGTTGGATCTCCTAGCAGTCCAAGGGACTCTCAAGAATCTTCTCCAACACAACAGTTCAAAAGTATCAATTTTTTGTGGCTCAGCTTTCTTTATAGTCCAACTCTCGCATCCATACATGACTACTGGAAAAACCACAGCTTTGACTAGATGGACCTTTGTTGGCAAAGTAATATCTCTGCTTTTAAATATGCTGTCTAGTTTGATCATACCTTTTCTTCCAAGGAACAAGCGTCTTTTAATTTCATGGCTGCAGTCACCATCTGAAATGATTTTGGAGTCCCCCTAAAATAAAGTCTGTTACTGTTTCCATTGTTTCCGCATCTATTTGCCATGAAGTGATGGAACCAGATGCCATGATCTTAGTTTTCTGAATGTTGAGTTTTATGCCAACTTTTTCACTCTCCTCTTTCACTTTCATCAAGAGCCTCTTTAGTTCTTCTTCACTTTCTGCCATAAGGGTGGTGTCACCTGTGTATTTGAGATTATTGATATTTCTCCTGGTAATCTTGATTCCAGCTTGTGCTTCATCCAGACTGGCATTTTGCATGATGTACTCTGCATGTAAGTTAAATAAGCAGGGTGATAAATACAGCCTTGATGTACTTTGGAACCAGTCTGTTGTTCCACGTCCAGTTTTAACTGTTGCTTCGTGACCTGTATACAGATTTCTCAGGAGGCAGGTCAGTCAGGTCACTGACACATCACTATCATCTAAAGTCCATAGTTTACATTAGGGTTCATTCTTGGTGTTGTACATTCTATGAGTTTTGACAAATGAATAATGACATGAAATCACTATTATAGTATCACAGAGTATTTTTCCTGCTATAAAAATCCTCTGTTCTTCATCCATTCATCCTTATCATATTCCTAACCACTGATCTTTTTACTGTCTCCATATTTTTCGTTTTCCAGAATCTCATATAGTTAGAATCATAGTCTGTAGCCTTTTCAGATTGGCTTATTTCATTTAGTAATATGAATTTAAATTTCCTCCATGTCTCTTCGTGACTTGCTGGTTTATTTCCTTTTAGCACTGTGCTGTGTGTGTGTGCTTAGTCGCTCAGTTGTGTCTGACTCTTTGTGACCCCATGGAGGCTGCTCTGTCCATGAGGATTCTCCAGGCAAGAACACTGGAATGGGTTCCATGCCCTCCTTCAGGGGATCTTCCCAACCCAGGGATTGATACCAGATCTCCCAAATTGCAGGCTCATTCTTTACCATCTGAGCTACCAGGGAGGCCCAAGAATACTAGAGTGGGTAGCCTATCGCTTCTCTAGGGGATCTTCCCGATCCAGGAATCGAACCAGGGTCTCCTGCATTGCCGGCAATTATATTTAGGGGAGGCTTAAATGGTATTTAATTGTCTGGATGTACCAAATTTCATTTATCCATTCACCCACTGAAGGATATCTTCCAAGTTAGCTTCCAAGTTTTGGCAAATATGAATAAAGTTGCTATAAACATTCATATGCAGCGTTTTATGTTCCATGTACCCATCCTAGAGGGATGTTAAGGGGACCAATTGAGATAAAGCTTCTATGATTATCATGTTGTCTGGAACCCAGTAGGCATTCAATAAATATTACTATTAATTACTTTGCTATTTTTAAGCTGAGCAGATATTTTTGTCTTTATTTCACAGGTAAGGATACTAAAATTCAAAAAACTTAAATGATGAACAAAAAGTAGCAGAATCAGAGCTCATAGCCAGGACTTCCTCCTACTCTAACCTCAGTTGTTCTATTATTATGTCATGGGGCTGTTCTACAGGACTCAAGCAAAGGTAGATCAATTCTGCTTATGGAAAATGATGATTTGTCTCTTTGTTAACTTTCTTGCTATATCTCTTATTAAGATTATAGTTTATACTGGGTTTTATACACATACTAACTCCTCTAATATCTCACAAGATAATCACATTTCCTTACTAATGAAAGATTTAAAAGTGGAGAGATGAGGGAGGAGAGGGTGACTAATTTAACCAGATATATTGTCTTTAGATCACTTCATAGGCACCAAATGAGGATTCTGGGAGCACACATGTAATTTTAAAAATCCACATGTAATCATATTATTGAAAAATCTTTTCTAGAAGATGTTGGTCAAGGAACTTAGTTGCCAAAAATATAGAACTAACATGAGAGGAACCACAGCTTCAAATAATGATGTGTGCATCTGAGGATTCAGGAAAATCTGGCTTAATGAGAAAACTGAAGAGTTAGAAATAACTGTGTGTCTTCTTTATTTACATGAGAGCTTAAGAAGCTTCTTGGGAAAAAAAAAAACATTTAGTTGGGGAAGGGGGGTTGGGTCTCAAGAGAGGGATTTAAGGGCAATGGACTTGGGTGAAATGAAAGAGGAGGAGAGAAGAATTTAGGCAGACTTGTTCCAGAACTCTGGGGAAATTAAGCTTGAAAAAATGAAATGGTTGGATGGAATCACTGACTCAATGGACATGAGTCTGAGGAAGCTCTGGGAGATGGTGAAGGACAGGGAAGCCTGGTGTGCTGCAGTCCATGGAGTCACAAAGAGTCAGACACGACTTAGTGACTGAACAACAACAAAACAGAACATCATTTTGGGCACATACATTACCAAGGAACACACAAGCATGGTAGAAGAGAGGCAGTATAGAAATCCCCTTCCTTTGGTGTCACACAGAACAGAGCTTCAGCCCACGGAGGGCTCATGTAGCGAATCAGGTCACACGCATCCTCAGTCAAGAGACACGGGGCCTTAAGTATCAGTAGCAATCCGACAACAGCGTCCTCAGTGCAGCTATCAATGGCATCAGCATCAGTAGAGGAAGTCCCGATATAGACACAGGCAGATATCACCACTGCCAACAGCTATGGCTACTTGGAGGCCCAGGAAACCCCAGAGCAGATGACCCCAGGAGTGAGGGCAGCAGACATCTGTCCTGCATGTGTTATGCAAAACCAAAAGAACTGTACTTATGAGAAAACGTTGATGTCTTCTGGGGAGTCTCAGTAAATATGAAAGTGGGAGAACTGAAGAAATTGGAGTTAAGGTGGTAGTCAGAGTTTAGGTGTAAGGTGGGGCAAGCAGCAAGTACAATATCCGTAATCTCTGTTATCACTGTTATAATGCAGGTCTTATCACTGTGCTGGTAAGGCGAGGGCAATACAGGTTTCTTCAGACATTTTTGCTTTGCCACAAACTCCAACATGCAATTCTCTGTCACTTTTCAATTACTTCACTCTTTTTCATCATTTGGATCTCAGTTTAAGTGATATTTCCTCAGGGGTTCTTTTGTTACACTCCCCAAATATATAAATTAAATTAAACTTATTTTCCAGGCTGAAATTGTTTCTAAATATGACAACTATTATAATGAACTACTCAAAGTCTCTAGAAAGTTCAAGCAAATAATCAGTATGTTGGAATAGCTTCCAACAGAATAATAAGAGATGAGATAAATCTTTGATGATTTTCTAACAGACCACAAATGAAAATTTCACAGTAACTCCAGAATAAATTCAACTAAATTCTCATCCACTGAATGTATGAGACTAAATTCTCATTTGTGATTGGTGGTAAGTTTAGTTGCCAAGTTGTATCCAACTCTTGCAATTCCATGGACTGTAGCCTGCCAGGTTCCTCTGTCCATAGGATTCTTCAGGCAAGAATACTGGAGTGGGTAGCTGTTTCCTTCTCCAGGGGATCTTCCCAACCCAGGGATCGAACCCAGGTTTCCTGCATTGCAAGCAGATTTCTTTACCAACTGTGCTATGAGGGAAGCCTGATATTTGTGATTAACTCATCAGAATTCTTCTGACTATATTATTTTTCAATTTTGTTTTTATCATATGGTAAAAATATAGCCACATCATTTATTATCCATACACTTCATTAGAGTGTATATATAATTTGTTTGCATTATGTTAAATTAGAGAACTAAAATGAGAACCTCAAAATTTACTATTTCCTTTACTCCGAATGCACTGACAAAGTATCATGATTTATTAACATCAAAAGAATCATTCCTAATATAAAAAGAAAACAAAAATCTGAAGTACTAAATGTATCTTATTTGATGTGCTTTCTTTATAGTGTTGTTTTTGACTACTGCTGGTTGCCATGTATTTTGAGGATGGCAACTGCTAAACAACAAATATCCAAAAATATTTTATTGAGTCCTGTATTTCAAAATGTGTTTAGAAAAATTGTAATTACAAATGATCTGTCTTCTAGTTCATCTGAACATCCCGACATAGGCACAATAAAAATATGTTTATTTGAACCTCATCAGAGTATACAGATTTTTTTATGACAGTTTTCTTAGGCTTGTGAAAAACATTGACTCTGTGACTATGAATTAGATCTTATGAAGTGCCAATTTGTACCTCCAAAGTAAAAATGGTTATGTGATTTATGAATATGTTTTTGTTCAATATGATCTGTAATTTTATCAGTGCTGAAGACAATCATGAAAACTAAGGGAAACTGCATGCAGAACAACAAATTTGTTAGGCTCTTGCCACGCATCTGGAAATGAATTACTGAGGTAGAACACACCTCTTGCATTTGAGAATTCACATTGTTAGGGGATCATACTAGGCACTAAGTACACTAAGAACTAAAGTAGCTAAACACTACATAGGCTGAGTCTCCACTTTTAAAAATTTTAGTTTAATTCTTAAAATTTTTGGCTAAGTTGTCTAACCTGAATCATAAAGAACATACTATAAAATAAGCAATAACTGATGAAGGACTATGAACGTGTCATGTCCTCTTTGCTTTCTTTCTCTCCACTTTGTCTTTGCGTCTGCTGCCCATTTGGTTTCCCAGTCTTAGGGCGGATGTTTACTTGGTTCACTCAGTAAGTATTTACTGACCCTCTAACATATGCCAAGCACTGGATACGCTGGACATCCGATGGTCACTAAGGCTCCATCTCCGTCCCCCGCAGTCCTTTCCTGCTCCAAAGGCAAATCCCTCCACTTATGCTCTCATCCCCTGCTGTGTTCTTGAGAATTTTTTTCCTCTTCCATCTTCTGCGTTATCAGTTCCTTTCTCAGTACTGGACTTTTCCTATAAACATATAAATGTGTATAAGATACATATATATAAATATGTATCCTGAAAATTAAATCTTCATAGAGTCCATATCTTTCTCTACTGCTTGTCCCATTTCTCTGTTCCCCATCACATGAAACATTGGTTAGCCAAAAGGTTTGTTTGGGTTTTTCTATAAGATCTTATGGAAAAACCTGAACGAATCTTTCAGCCAACCCAATACTTTCAAGCAAATCTTCTGTAGTCTTTGCCCCATTATTATCTCTATTTCATTCTTCAAACACTCTCATCTAACCCTGACCCCAACAACTGAAAAAACCCAGTCTTGTTAAGATCATCAACGACCTCCACATTGTCAGGTCTAATAGACACTTATATATCCTAAGCTAATTTTCAGAAGCTTTTTGGCACAGTTGACTATTCTTTCCTTCTTGAAACTTTCTTCTCTTAGCTTCTGTGGCATCGTATTCTCTCAACTTTTCTTCAACATCAATGATTTTCCTTCTCATTTTCTTTGCTGACTTTTCTTCTGCCCAGCTTCTAAATGATGATGAACCTTAGGGTTCCTTCCTGGACACCTTCTATTTTCTATCTTACTCTTCCTTTAGGAACTATTATCTAGCCCTAGGCTTTGCACGCTCTTGATGTGCTGCTGCTGCTGCTAAGTCGCTTCAGTCATGTCCGACTCTGTGTGACCCCATAGACGGCAGCCCAACAGACTCTGCTGTCCCTGGAATTCTCCAGGCAAGAACACTGGAGTGGGTTGCCATTTCCTTCTCCAGTGCATGAAAGTGAAAAGTAAAAGTGAAGTCGCTCAATCGTGTCTGACTTTTCGTGACCCCAGGGATTGCAGTCTACTAGGCTCCTCCATCCATGGGATTTTCCAGGCAGGAGTACTGGAGTAGGGTGCCACTGCCTTCTCCACTTGATGTGTTGACATTTACCAAATGCCTATCTCTGGCCCAGCTCGTTACCCTGAGTTCTACAGACTCCGATATCTAACTGCTACCCAGTGTCTCCATCTGCATATCCAAAAGGAATCTGAAACGTAATATCCCGAATTTCAGATTCTGACTGTTCTTAAGCCTGTTATTCTTCAAACTTTCCCATCTTAGTAACTGGAACTACTAACCATCCAATTGCACAAGGTAACAACTTGAAGAACCTGTGAATACTTTCTTACCCACCACACACACTGTCCTCAAGATCTCTCCATTCTGCCTCCAGATACACAAGAAAGCTTCCCATTTTGATCTATCTCTATTGTCAGCACCAAGTTTAAACTTCCATTATCTGTATGTTAGTACACTGACATAATATCCCTGTTCCCATTTTTGCTTCTTTCCAATTCATTCTTCACAGAGCATCAGGAAAGATCTTTAAAACTCTAAATAAGATCACATCTATTCCATACAAAAATTCTTTAGGGCTTCTTTCCCATTCTTTTTAGAAGAAAGTTCCAACTTCATACCTTGGCCTACCAAGCCCTACACTGTCTTCAACTCACTTCACTAATCTCATCTTCCTCTTTTTTCAATGCGCCCACCACACTGGCATTCTCTCTGCTTTGCAAATGTTTTTTTACTGGCTCTTCCTTCTGTTTATAATGTTGTTCTGCCAAATCTTGAAATTCTGAGTTACTCTCTTTCAGGTCTGGTTCAAGTGCCCATCTTCATGGTGGCTATTTTCATCATCTTATCTAGAGAGGCCCTTCATTCTCATCCTCAACACAGTCTCTGTGTTTCTTTCATAGGTCTTACTCTAATCTCTAATGACTACACTTATGTATTCACTTTATATATTTGTCTGAATGTTAGAAATTTGAGGAGTAAGTCAGATTGGCTGTGTTCAACCCAGTGTCCATCATAGTTCCTTGCACATAAGTAGGTACTCAACAATTTTTTTTGTTAAGCAGACAAATGGAAGCAAACAGTAGATACCAAAGAGTGAAAGGAAATAAAAAATAACAAACAGTTATCTAAAGACCTTGGTATAGAAACCATAAAAGGCTCCAAGAGCATCTTTTAAGGGCACCTAACCTTTCAAGGCAATGCCAAAGAATGCTCAAACTACCGCACAATTGCAGTCATCTCACACGCTGTCTATGGGGTCGCACAGAGTTGGACATGACTGAAGCGACTTAGCAGCAGCAGCAGCACACGCTAGTAAAGTAATGCTCAAAATTCTCCAAGCCAGGCTTCAGCAATACATGAACTGTGAACTTCCAGATGTTCAAGCTGGTTATAGAAAAGGCAGAGGAACCAGAGATCAAATTGCCAACATCTGCTGGATCATCGAAAAGGCAAGAGAGTTCCAGAAAAACATCTACTTCTGCTTTACTGACTATGCCAAAGCCTTTGACTGTGTGGATCACAACAAACTGTGGAAAATTCTGAAAGAGATGGGAATACCAGACCACCTGACCTGCTTCTTGAGAAACCTATATGCAGGTCAGGAAGCAACAGTTAGAACTGGACATGGGACAACAGACTGGTTCCAAATAGGAAAAGGAGTATATCAAGGCTGTATATTTTCACCCTGTTTATTTAACTTATATGCAGAGTACATCATGAGAAATGCTGGGCTGGAAGAAGCACAAGCTGGAATCGAGATTGCAGGGAGAAATATCAATAACCTCAGATATGCAGATGACACCACACTTCTGGCAGAAAGTGAAGAAGAACTAAAGAGCCTCTTGATGAAAGTGAAAGAGGAGACTGAAAAAGTTGGCTTAAAGCTCAACATTCAGAAAACAAAGATCATGGCATCTGGTCCCATCACTTCATGGGAAATAGATGGGGAAACAGTGGAAACAGTGGAAACAGTGTCAGACTTTATTTTTTGGAGCTCCAAAATCACTGCAGATGGTGATTGCAGCCATGAAATTAAAAGATGCTTACTCCTTGGAAGGAAAATCATGACCAACCTAGACAGCATATTGAAAAGCAGAGATATTACTTTGCCAACAAAGGTCCGTCTAGTCAAGGCTATGGTTTTTCCAGTAGTCCTGTATGGATGTGAAAGTTGGACTGTGAAGCAAACTGAGCACCAAAGAATTGATGCTTTTGAACTGTGGTGTTGGAGAAGACTCTTGAGAGTCCCTTGGACTGCAAGGAGATCCAACCCGTCCATCCTAAAGGAGATCTGTCCTGGATGTTCATTGGAAGGACTGATGTTAAGGCTTAAACTCCAATACTTTGGCCATGTTATGTGAAGAGTTGACTCATTGCAAAAGACCCTGATGCTGGGAGGGATCGGGGGCAGGAAGAGAAGGGGACAACAAAGGATGAGATGGCTGGATGGCATCACTGACTCAATGGACGTGAGTTTGAGTGAACTCTGCGAGTTGGTGATGGACAGGGAGGCCTGGCATGCTGCGATTCATGGGGTCACAAAGAGTCAGAGACGACTGAGCAACTGAACTGAACTGAAACTTTCAATCAGGAGAATAAAAGTGTAGGGTCCATTTATCATTCTAACCACACCTGAACACTAATTTTATCTTCAAAGAGCACTCCAGTGTACTTATAGACCCTATTACACAACTTAGCCATGTAGTCTGTGTCTATATGTAGTGAATATTATGCACATCATATATGTTATATGTGTATGCATGCATGCTCAGTCACTCAATTGTGTCTGACGCTTTGTGACGCTATGGACTGTAGCCCACCAGGCTCCTCTGTTCATGGAATTTTCCAGGCAAGAATACGGGTTGCCATTTCCTCCTCCAGGGGATATTCCTAACCTAGATTCATGTCTCCTGTGTCTCCTGCATTTGCAGGTGGATTCTCCATCACTGAGCCAGCTGGGAAGTCCATGTTATATGCACCTGCATTAAATAAAACACACACAAATCTAGACACAGCACACCAGGTATTATTTATAATTGTTGTTCTTAATTCCTTACCAGAAGTTAAAGATTGTGACTGAGGTCAAGCATCACAAATTTAGTCCCTCTAAAATAAAAGTTTATCTTCGTATATTGAATCTCAGTAAGATCATGTATGAAAGAAGTTGAGAGCCATTGAAGAAATTAAATATGCACTTCTTTTAATAAACAATGTCCAGGTGTGATATTTATATTTCTTTGTCATTAGGGATGCTGCTGCTGCTAAGTCGCTTCAGTCGTGTCCGACTCTGTGCGACCCCACAGATGGCAGCCCACCAGGCTCCCCCGTCCCTGGGATTCTCCAGGCAAGAACACTGGAGTGGGTTGCCATTTCCTTCTCCAGTGCATGAAAGTGAAAAGTCAAAGTGAAGTCGCTCAGTTGTGTCTGACTCTTAGCGACCCCATGGACTGGAGCCTACCAGGCTCCTCCATCCATGGGATTTTCCAGGCAAGAGTACTGGAGTGGGGTGCCATTGCCTTCTCCACACTAGGGATGATATAGCACTAATTTTTTCATACCATGGATATATTAACACATGTTCTCCTGGATATGTATAGGTTTCATAAATATCTTAACATTTTGCTAAGTAACCAGAAGTCAACTCTTTGTCAGAAATAAACATTGGAAAATATCCTTGTTGACAAGAAAAAAAAATTCAAATATTTTACATGTAAGTCATTTTAAAAAAGAGGTAGGTTTTCATAAAATAAACCCAGTTCAAGCCCTCGTATGTAAATTTACAGCACCCCAAATAACTGACGTCACGAGCACTTTGTCATGAGGCAAAATCTCAGAGAGCAGCTCATCAGATCACTCAGCCAGTCCTTTTAACAAGCAGCTCATTGTAAATAACATTGTAACATGTGATTAAGAAGAAGCTGAGGGTCACATCAATACAAACAAAATAAAGGAAAGCCTAATAAGTTCTTATTTCTCTAAATGCCCAGGTTACCCACCCACTTGGAGGTATAGCAAGTATTTGGAAAATGATCCCCAGATTAGAATATGCTGCTAAACTGCACATTTGGAAACTTCAGCAAATATGGTTACACACATTGGTTTGGCTGTTTTTGCTAAAGCAAAAATCCAAAACCTAATAAAGAATTGCTGTTGTTGTTCAGTCAGTAAGTTGTGTCCAATTCTTTGCAACCCCAATGGACTGCAGCATGCCAGGCTCCTCTGTCCTTCACTATCTCCTGGAGTTTGCTCAAATTCATGTCCACCGAGTCGGTGATGCTATCTCACAAACTCATCCTCTGCTGCCCCCTTCTCCTTTTGCTTTCAATCTTTTCCAGCATCAGGGTCTTTTCCAATGAGTTGGCTCTTCACATCAGGTGGCCAAAGTATTGGAGCTTCGGCTTCAGCAACAGAAGAACAGGAATAATAAAATACCTGAACACTGCCTCCCTCTTCAAAGTTGTCTAAACCAGTTTCCCCTTGCCCAGTACTTTTCAGACATGCTATTCTTTCCGTGCTGTGGCTGTCCAGTTTGCTTGTGAAATCCTTGAGTGCTTACGAATGAGATACAGTATCATAGAGAAACAGGAACTAGCTGACATACTAGGCCTAGTGATTAGGGCAGAGAAGGATGGTGCTAAGGGGAGGAATAAGGCAAAATTCGACAATACAAGGTTTTATATCAACATTACCAATAATAGCTAATGGTTAGGTGGCACTTGCTATGTTCCAGTAACTAGAAGTGCTTACCCTTAATACAGTGACCTAGTTAATCTTTGCAATAAACTCATGAGGTAGGTACAATTATTGTCCTCATTTACTAATGAGGAAACTGAGGCTCAAGAGTATTAATGATTTCCCAAAGATCACATAGTTATTAAGTCATGCATATTCTCCCTCTCCACACACACACACACACACACACACACACACAGATGGGATTCATTAACATAGACTATATTTAAATTAGTTTGAAAGGCAATTTTTAAAAAGAACTACTGTGGTATAGTTGAATGAGAGTTGAATGAATACATATATATATATAGTTTATATATACTATATATTATAAAATATAAAGACTTAGGTTATAATCCTGGATCTCCCACTAATTATATGAGTTGGATAGTCACTTTGTCACTTTATATCTCTGGAGTTCAGTTTTCTTAGGTTTAAATGGATAGAGTTGACTCTATACTTTTAGATCACCCATTGTGATGGTTAATTTTACATGTTATTTTGATTTGGTCACAAGGTACCCAGATATTTGGTTGACTGTTACCCTGGGTATGTCTGTAAGGATGTTTCTGGATGAGATTAACATGGCATGTGTGGACTGAGTAAAGCAGATTGCTCTTTCCCACATGGATGGGCCTCATCCAATCCAGTGCAGTCCTGAATACAACAGAAAGGCTGAGTAAGAGAGCATTTGCTCTTTCTGCTTATAAGCTTCAAGCTAGGACATTGGTCATCTTCTGCTTTAGGACCTGGACTTGGACGTTTAGAACTTACACCATTGGTTTTCCTTGTTCTTAGGACGTCGCATTCATTCTGGAACTACCATCAACTCCTCTAGGTCTCGGATTGCTGACTTCAGATTTTTGAACTTCCTGGCCTTCATAACCATGTGAGATAATTCTTTATAATAAATCTAGATATGCTTCCTATTGGTTTGGTTTTTTTCCAGAGAACCCACCACTAACACACCCATATAATAACAATGACACTCAATGATATAAAACAGTTTTTTTCAGATTTCTTATGATTGAACTTTTTCTTGCACATCCTCCTGGAGTTTGTAGAAAATTTTGGCTGTCATCCTATAGACTATGAGGATAAAAACAGATGGTGTGGGGGTGTAGCAAAGTAGATTGTGGTTACCAAACCGAGAGAATATTTATCAAAAACCTGTAAGAGTCAGTTTGTCTTTAACCCATAATGCTGAACAGAATACTTATACAACCAAAATAACTGTCGCCCTTTACTTTAGTTTTGTTTTCTGACAGGAAAGAAAAAATATTAGGTTACATGAGCTTCTCTCTGAAATGAACTAAATAATACTAAACAACTATTGAATTACTCACAAAATACAAGCAACATCAACTTTTGCAAGCATTATTTGTTAAATTGATACAGTTTTACCAAGAATAATATTCTCACAGATGTCTCTTCATGATGGACAAAATATTGTTTCATTTACTCCATTAAGCAATGATAAGCAAATTATACTGAAGAGTTGTGTAGAAGAAGCCATATTTTGTGAACTGATGTATATTTATAGGAATTAGGTATATGACACAACACTTAAAGTGGATTTGCATGTCAACAGCAATGACTGGGCAGTGAATTTGCAATTAGTTTCACATGTACTGTTATTCATTTTGTAAATACCTGTTAGATAATAGTTAAGAAATAAGGCATGGAAATGTATTATTTTACAAAAAAAAAAAAAGCCTGAAATAGAAAATATAAATGTAACTACATATGGCAAAATGACCTACTTCAACTCATACGAATGAATTAATGTTTGGGTGAATTAGCATCATGCAGATTTGGTTTATATTACTTAGCTACACAGAGTAAAATCTAATTTCATAAGGCTAAACTGTTAATTTTGTCTCCAAACTAAACATTTAGAAAGGATATCTATCATATCTTATAAAAGTAAGTTTTTGATTTGGGGTCATGTTGAAGTTTTGTCACAGAAGCACTTGCTGTCTGCCTGTGTGCCAAGGAGTATGGTCATGTTAAACTGCTGCTTTGTCCTTACAGTCACTCAGTACTGTGCAAATGTACCTTCTGACAAACAGAATTCAAATAATTACTCTGGGCATGGGGAGTTAGCAGTTTCAGATCACAGAGATAAGAATAATGAAGCAATATCCAAAAGAAGCATTCTTTGAAGTTTCCAGGTCAATCAGTTCAGTTCAGTTCAGTCTCTCAGTCATGTTTGACTCTTTGAGACCCCATGAATTGCAGCACGCCAGACCTCCTTGTCCGTCACCAACTCCCAGAGTTTACCAAAACTCATGTCCATCGAGTCGGTGATGCCATCCAGCCATCTCATCCTCTGTTGTTCCCTTCTCCTCCTACCCCAATCCCTCCCAGCATCAGGGTCTTTTCCAATGAATCAACTCTTTGCATGAGGTGGCCAAAGTACTGGAGTTTCAGCTTCAGCATCAGTCCTTCCAATGAACACCCAGGACTGATCTCCTTTAGGATGGACTGGTTGGATCTCCTTGCAGTCCAAGGGACTCTCAAGAGTCTTCTCCAACACCACAGTTCAAAAGCATCAACTCTTTGGTGCTCAGCTTTCTTCACAGTCCAACTCTCACATCCATACATGACCACTGGAAAAACCATAGCCTTGACTAGACGGACCTTTCTTGGCAAAGTAATATCTCTGCTTTTCAATATGCTATCTAGGTTGGTCATAACTTTTCTTCCAAGGAATAAGCGTCTTTTAATTTCATGGCTGCAATAACCATCTGCAGTGATTTGGGAGCTCCAAAAAATAAAGTCTGACACTGTTTCCCCATCTATTTGTAATGAAGTAATGGAACCGGATGCCATGATCTTAGTTTTTTGAATGTTTAGCTTTAAGCCAAATTTTTCACTCTCTTCATTCACTTTCATCAAGAGGTTTTTTTAGTTCTTCTTCACTTTCTGCCATAAGGGTGGTGTCATCTCTATATCTCAGGTTATTGACATTCCTTCCGGCAATCTTGATTCCAGCTTGTGCTTCTTCCAGCTCAGCGTTTCTCATGATGTACTCTGCATATAAGTTAAATAAGCAGGGTGACAATATACAGCCTTGACGTACTCCTTTTCCTATTTGGAACCAGTCTGTTGTTCCATGTTCAGTTCTAACTGTTGCTTCCTGATCTGCATATAGGTTTCTCAATAGGCAGGTCAGGTGGTCTGGTGTTCCCATCTCTTGAAGAATTTTCCACAGTTTATTGTGATCCAGACAGTCAAAGGCTTCAGCATAGTCAGTAAAGCAGGTTCAAATGTCCAGAGCTGGAGACTAAATCTAAATGGAAGCCCAAGAAAAGGCAGTATATAAATTAAAGTAGACAGAGGCCAACATGTATTTCTTTCCACACATGCGAAACTTGAACCTCATGGTAAGATCTCTGGAAGATTCACTGGATGACTGGATAGATACTTTTAACCCAATTCCTATCGGGACTTCCCTCATGGTCCAGTGGTTAAGACTCCATACTTCTACTGTAGGGACCATGGATTTGATCCCTTGTCAGGGATCTAAGAGCCTGCATGCTGTGGGGTGTGGCCAGAAAGAAAACAAAACAAAACAAAACAAATACTATTCCTATGGATTCTAATGTGGGAATTCTGGAGTCATGCCAAGCAGACAATAATGGCTGTGAAGAAACAGAATGAGAATCACGTGGAAGGAAAAAAAGGACAGGATACTGTCTGAGTAAAGAGGTTTTTCTACCATTCCTTATCATCTATCAGAAAACAGGGTAGTTTCTTTTCTCTAAGTGCAATTAAGTTGTTTCTACATATTTGATAAGCTTCATAGAACTGCAAGCATTCTAGAGAAAAATTTTTCATCCTTCTTTCTGACTACTATTAAAGTGTGTGTGTGTGTGTGTGTGTGTGTGTGTATGTGTGTGTGTACACTTACATGCATGGCCAAAACTAGGGTAAGAGGCACTTAAGGTACAAAATATAAGGAGGCATTCACAGTCAGGGCTGAGTTGAGGTCAAGCATTGGGCATTTTGGGGATTAGAAATGGGTTTAGAATCAGACGGTCAGCTTGCATGACCCCAAGAATGAGTGTCTCCTTACATTTTGTGCCTAGAGTGCCTCACATGCCTGCCCCTGGACCTGGCACTGTATGTGTGTGTGTGTGTGTGTGTGTGTGTGTGTGCTAACTCAAAATCTGGGTCTGTAATTAGCAGTAGGCTCTTTATAGTTAGGTGGGTTAGAGCTATTTTATTTTAGCATCTGAAGACCCTTGATGTTAGCTACTTAGAAAAAAAGTAAATTTACCTACACTTAATAGCAATATGATATGATTATCAGTATGTCTTGACAGTTGAAAGTTTGCTCAAGGCCACATGGAAAATTAACAACAGGAATGGGATTAGAATCAGTCTGCTTTTTGGGTCTTTGCTTTCACCATACCACCCACCACCTCCACATCCGAAGACAGACTGTTGACAGCCCTGATGGATGTGTGAACAGGTGGGGAACCACGGGCCATCGCGCTGTGTTTGCCAAAACTGACATTTCAAGATGATTGCATTCACAAGAAGAAAGCTTTTTTGTCATTGTAAAATAATTAAAAATTAGTATAAAGAAAAAAATTAAGATCATATTTTCCCTAAAATAAAGCCACTAAGAGATGAGATTTAAATTCTGGTAATTTGACTCTAGCGCTTGTGCTCTTAACCTTCACGTTGCAGTGTGTAACTGCTGTTCAGTGGTTAAGTCATGTCTGACTCTTTTGCAACCCCATGGACTGTAGCCTGCCAGGCTCCTCTGTCCATGGGATTTCCCAGGCAAGAATACTGGCGTGGGTTGCCGTTTCCTTCTCCATGTGTAGTAGATATTTGTTGCTCATTCACTAAGTCGTGTCCAGCTCTTTGTGACCCCCATGGACTGCAGCACACCAGGCACCCCCTGTAATGGATATACATATGTGTAATAAATGGTGACCAGACGGGCCAAAAATGGAAACAGTGAGACTTTATTTTCTTGGGCTCCAAAATCATTGTGGATGTTGACTGCAGGCATGAAATTAAAAGACACTTGCTCCTTGGAAGAAAAGCTATGACAAACCTAGACCGTGTATTAAAAAGCAGAGACATTACTTTGCTGACAAAGGTCAGTATAGTCAAAGCTATGGTTTTTCCAGTAGTCATGTAAAGGTGTGAGAGTCAGACCAGAAAGAAGACTGAGGGCCAAATAAATGATACTTTTAAACAGTGGTGTTGGAGAAGACTCTTGAGAGTCCTTTGGACTGCAAGGAGATCAAAGCAGTCAATTCTAAAGGAAATCAGCCTCGAATATTCCTTGGAAGGACTGATGCTGAATCTGAAGCTCAGCTTTGGCCACCTTTCGAGAAGAGCTGACTCATTGGAAAAGACCCTGATGATGGGAAAGACTGAAGGCAGAAGAAGTGGGGGACAGAATACGAGATGGTTGGATGGCATCATCAATTCAATGGACATGAATTTGAGCAAACTCCAGGAGATAATGAAGGACAGGGAAGTCTGGCTTGCTCCAGTCCATGGATCACAAAGAGCCGGGCACAAATGAGTGACTGAACAATAACAAGTAAACATGTGTAATAGATACACACATACAAGGTGTAACAGATATACACAGTTAACTCCAATGTTAGAAAAATATGTGGTAAGATAGTGTGTGTAGGTTCTGGCCAGAAATAGAATGTGGACTGTAATTGGTCTGAAGCCAAAATTTATTTACATAATAAATAAATCCTGATGCTGTTGTGGTCCCTCCCCTGGCTAAGCATATAAAAGGCATTGAACCTGTAGTTCTGGCCTCCTCAGATCTGGTAAGTTTCTTACCCCAAAAGGCTTGAGTTGACCAACAACTACACACATGATTTCATGAAGGTTTAGGGAGAAACTGGGGAGCTATGGCCACTCACTTGCTTCCTAATCCTGTGTCTATCCCTGATCTGCTTGACTGCCTGCTTGGGAGTTCTCTGAAATGAAAGCAAATCTGAATTGAGTTGAAGTCATCATTCTTGCCAGTCTTTGCGTGTAGTCTAGGAGATTGGGTCTCTCTTACTTTATCCTTTCCAATACAGGTCAACAACATTTAAAATAGTGGGCTTCCCTGGTGGTTCAGATGGTAAAGAATCTGCTTGCAATGCAGGAGACCCAGGTTTGTTCCTGGGGTAGGGAAGATTCCTGGCAGAGGCAATGACAACCAACTCCAGTATTTTTGCCTGGAGAATTCTATGGACAAATGACAGGCTATAGCACATGAGGTTGCAAAGAGTTGGACACAACTGAGTGACTAACACAAACACACAAGAGTGCAAAAGAGGGACTTAATATAGTTAAGGTGACTGGAGATGATCCCACTACACCTCTTGATGGGAGGGGACTTGAGGAGTAGAACTTCAGTCTGGAAAGGGGTGAACAGAAGATTTCAGTAGAATCTGTAGCAGGAGACTAATGGGTATAGAAAGAGCATGTTGTTTGGGGGCAGCAGGTGGATGTGATAAGAAATCCAGTTTGACCAAAGATATCTTCATATATGCAGCTATAGTGGAAGGAAAGAATGTACTACCTAAGCAGGTTAGGTCCAAATAACTGAGAGCCTTACTGGCAGGCTATGCAGTTTGAGTGATTTTGATTTTGTAGTTCTGGGAAACCATTGAAAGTTAAACTATTTGGTAGTTTATAAATGAATCTTAAAATCCCTTTGTAAATTCTTAGCATACAACTTCCCAATCAGCACATTTACACATCCCTAGATCCATACTTTTTGCTCAAAGCCCATACATGTCATGTCATTTTGTACTTCTTCCCTTTCCTTTGTTTACTCTATTTTGAATTGTTCTGTAGCCTGCAACTCCTTTACCAAATCTTATTTATCCTAAAAGTCCCGGTCTAGGTACTACTTTCACATTATCCTTACTCCAAATCAGAAATTGCTCTTTTCTTCTCCTTATAGCTGATTTCTGTCTGCTGTGTCTAGTTGGTCTATGTGGGGACATTATAGGGAAACTGACCCAGCAGCAATTCTCAAGTCTCTTCTTTCTCCCCTACCACTTCCCACAGAGGGACTGGAAAAACTAAGTGCTCGTATCTGAGTCTTCTGTACAGCTAAGTGAGCATATTTCTGATACACAATCAGGTTGCATAACAAGTAACCTTATGCTTCCTTATAAAAGACTGAGGCACCAGAGGGGAGCTCTCTGTGTCCTCCTCATGCTTTGAACATTGATGTGATACTCAGAGATGGGGCAGTTACCTTATAATCATGAGGTGGGAAGCACAAGGCCAGAACATATGCCATGGAAGGCAAAGTGAAGGGATGGGACATTGTTAAACCTTTGTGTCTGACCAAGACTGCTTATCCATAAACTTCTTACATGTGAGAAACTAAAATGATTTATTGTGTGAGCCTCTGTTAAGCTGAATGTTTTGTTTTTTGCTGCTGAGGCATTCTTAATGGAATTCCTTCTTGTTTGCAGTATTCCCCTATACATACATCCAGGTAAGCATCTGCTACATTCATTAAACCCCAAGGATCCATGCTGAAGTTATTTTCAGATTCTGTTCCAATAAAAATATCATCTAAAATTAATGAACAATTTCTGTGGTTGAATGGGATGATTCAAAGCACACGCTGTCCCTAGAATTTATTTTGTAACAGTTTTTAAATTTCAAAGAGAGAACTGCCCAGTATATTTTCTAATTTTGAGTAGTAATACTAAAAAATTTAGTCATTAGGGATATAATATCATTACTTCCATGGAGGTCTTTTCCCTTCATTTCCAAGTATGCACAAAAATTAGTGGTAAAATACATAAACATCTTTTAGAATAATCATCTAACTTTTCAACAATTACTTGAGTATACATTTTAAGGGATTGTTTTCTTGAATGTTGACTTAATGCAACAATGCTGTTCTTATGTAGAATTAATATGAACTCTATACTCTATACAAAATGCATGTTGCCTGGAAATGGTTGCTGAGAAAACATTTCTCTGATCAATGTATTTGGGATTTAAGTACTTTCTCAAGTCTAATGAGAATGTCTTGTGGTTACAAAGTACTTATCATTTAAATGACAATGGAAATCTCAGTGCCAGGCATATTTCTTTTCCCTTAACGAATAACATAATTATGTGTCTGTCTTTCACAGAAAGACAAAAGCTCTTTGAGCCAATTAGATTTAAGACCTTATGGGTAAGAAAATCAAACTTAATTGAAATGCACTCTGGCAATTCTATGACTGCATATCTTGTCAGTTTTAACTAGTATTATTCTTCTAAAGGGTAATGATGTTAGTGAATGTGCAATGAGGCATCTTTAAAAAAGTCAATGTGCCCGGTATTATTAAGATATGTCAGAGACAGTAGGATGGGGAGATGAAGATTCACTATATTTAAACCTCACATCAATAAAAGCACAAGATGAAAAGGGTATCTTCAGCATAGATGGGAGATATTTGCATTTGATGGACACAACTACCATTTTGGAACCAATGCAAAACTGATAATGAGAGGCTCTACTCTGAAATAATAATTTCATGGGACATTAGTATGAACTGGCAAGTGCCTACAAAATATGATATCTTCAATTTAATTTTGGTTGGTTTTTATGTCAGAAGTTCAGTGACTCTGCCCCCAAATGTGAAATTCTTCAGGCAGCTTTAAAGGAAAAATGAAAACAGAAATTATATATATATATAGTTTGACTGACTGAATAACTGAAAGTATGCATTTTCTAATATACTTCTATGGTTTTTTTTTTTTTTGGTGGGGGTGGAATCTACCTAGAAAACATTCAAAAGCATATGCTATGCTGTTATAAAGTATTCCCATTTGAACAACATTGTTAGGCAGAGGTTCAGTTCAATTGAGTCGTTCAGTCATGCCCAACTCTTTGCGACTCCATAGACTGCAGCATGCCAGGCTTCCCTGTCCATCACCAATTCCCAGAGCTTGCTCAAACTCATGTCCATCGAGTCGGTGATACCATCCAACCATCTTATCTTCTGCCGTCCCCTTCTCTTCCTGCCCCCAATCTTTCCCAGCATCAGGGTCTTTTCTAATGAGTCAGTTCTTCGTATCAGGTGGCCAAAGTACCAGAGTTTCAGCTTCCGCATCAGTCCTTCCAATGAATATTAAGGACTGATTTCCTTTAGGATGGCCTGGTTTGATCTCCTTGCAGTTCAAGGGACTCTCAAGAGTCTTCTCCAACATCACAGTTGAAAAGCATCAAGTCTTCTTCAGCACTCAGCTTTCTTTATAGTCCAGCTTTCACATCCATACATGACTACTGGAAAAACCATAGCCTTGACTAGACAGACCTTGGTTGGCAAAGTAATGTCTCTGCTTTTTAATATGCTGTCTAGGTTTGTCATAGCTTTTCTTCCAAGGAGCAAGCGTCTTTTAATTTCATGATTGCAGTCACCATCTGCAGTGATTTTGGAACCCAAGAAAATGAAGTCTGTCACTGTTTCCATTGTTTCCCATTTATTTGCCATGAAGTGATGGGACCAGATGCCATGATCTTCATTTTCTGAATGTTGAGCTTTAAGCCAACTTTTTCACTCTCCTCTTTCACTTTCATCAAGAGGCTCTTTAATTCCTCTTAGCTTTCTGCAAATTATTGCAAAATTCAGGTAGAGGTTGGCCTCCATGCAAAACATGACAGAAATATTAGCTTGTCAGCCTAGGTAATTCTTGTCTTCAAGCCATTTTCATTGTATATTTCCAGATAATTGAAGCAAGTGTAGATTGTGCTCAATATTTTTGATTATTAATAACAATATTAGCATTCATGGAACGCTTTGCAGGCATTGCTTCCCTGATGGCTCAGATGGTAAAGAATTCGCCTGCAATGAGGGAGATCTGGGTTCGATCCCTGGGTTGGGAAGATTCCCTTGAGAAGGGAATGGCTACCCACTGCAGAGTTCTTGCCTGGAGAATTCCATGGACAGAGGAGCCTGGTGGGCTACAGTCCACGGGGTTCAAAGAACTGGACATGACAGCAACTTTCACTTTCACTTTTGCAGGCACTAGTTCACTGAAGTTTCTCAACACTCCTATTGAACAGGTTTCATTACCATGTCCCCCTGCCAATGAGGAAACTACAGATGAAGTAGAGGTGAATGACTTGCCCAAGGTCAGATAGCGATAAGTAGTGGACATAGGGCCCGACTCTGCTCCTAGAACATTATCCATTACATTGCCCTACAGAGATTTTAGCTGATTTTTTAAAAAACCTGTATTTGCCTCATTGCAAAGCAGCAAATATAGCAAAATTTCAACAGGTTCATCTAGCATTGACTAATATTTACATCAAGATTTTCCTATTTTAGGCATTATTTCATTTTAGCTTTTCAGCTCAATTTATTTTAATCAAGATCCTCTAATAAGATACATTGTCCAGTGAGGGATCATCAAAGTGATCTCTCTACTGTGTTTTAAGGATAGTTTAAAATTCTCCGTCTCTTAATTGGTTAACCTTTTTTGGTCACTTTTTCTTTTATTCTTTTCCCCAATTACGGAAGCCACAGAATCCCAGAGGTGATATATTAGAAAAGTTGGCTCACAGTATTGTAAAATGATGTTCCAAATGTCAGTATAATTGTATAAGAGACCCTGGCAGCAGAGAGGGTAAATAAGATGCTTCAGTGATGCATGAAGCATTACTATGGGTACGCATGTTACCCCTCAAAAGGCAAGCTCTAGATATATACCAATGCAAATCATTCTGGAACAGGAGAGCTTTCATGGAACATTAACATTGATTTAGTATCCCAGGCAGACTACTTGTGAAAATGAGTGACTCTCTAAAGTGCTTCAGAGGAGAGGAGAAAGAAAAATCTGCAAGCCCACTCCATTTAATCCTCCAAGGAACAGGTTTATTTTCTGCTACATGATCACCTCTAATAATATCGCAGCACTTTTAGAAAGGATGGATATGATTTCTGTAACCCACATCTCCCGTCTGAGAAACCGCACTAACAATTAACTATTAATGACAAGAAGAAAATAGGCTTTCTCTTGGCAGTCTATCACAATGAGTTGGCAGCTTGAGAAGCAGTTTGGTATGTGTATATGTCCAAAGGATATTATGTTAGGGGTAAGAAAAGCATACTTTTCAGAAAGTGCCCTTCTCATGGATGAAACTAGAGCTAAATGGTTTCTCCATTATTATTGCAGATGCATTTTCAGATCATGGACAGATTAAAAAATTCCCTGAATAGAGTCAGCAATGAGAAAGTTACACCACCTACTTTCTGGATCTATAAAATCAGCCCTTCAGATCAGATCAGTCCCTCAGTCGTGTCCGACTCTTTGCGACCTCATGAATCGCAGCACGCCAGGCCTCCCTGTCCATCACCAACTCCCGGAGTTCACTCAGACTCACGTCCATCGAGTCAGTGATGCCATCCAGCCATCTCATCCTCTGTCGTCCCCTTCTCCTCTTGCCCCCAATCCCTCCCAGCATCAGAGTCTTTTCCAATGAGTCAACTCTTCGCATGAGGTGGCCAAAGTACTGGAGTTTCAGCTTCAGCATCATTCCTTCCAAAGAAATCCCAGGGCTGATCTCCTTTAGAATGGACTGGTTGGATCTCCTTGCAGTCCAAGGGACTCTCAAGAGTCTTCTCCAACACCACAGTTCAAAAGCATCAATTCTTCGGCGCTCAGCCTTCTTCACAGTCCAACTCTCACATCCATACATGACCACAGGAAAAACCATAGCCTTGACTAGACAGACCTTTGTTGGCAAAGTAATGTCTCTGCTTTTGAATATGCTATCTAGGTTGGTCATAACTTTCCTTCCAAGGAGTAAGGGTCTTTTAATTTCTTGGCTGCAGTCTTAGTTTTTTTAAAATATTTTATTGAATATTGTTGATTTACAATATTTTGTTAATTTCTGCTGTATAGCAAAGCAAAACATCCAGAAAAACATCTATTTCTGCTTTATTGACTATGCCAAAGCCTTTGACTGTGTGGATCACAATAAACTGGAAAATTCTGAAAGAGATGGGAATACCACCTGACCTGTCTCTTGAGAAACCTATATGTAGGTCAGGAAGCAACAGTTAGAACTGAACATGGAACAACAGACTGGTTCCAAATAGGAAAAAGAGTATATCAAGGCTGTGTATTGTCACCCGGCTTATTTAACTTCTATGCAGAGTACATCATGAGAAACGCTGGGCTGCAAGAAGCACAAGCTGGAATCAAGATTGCTGGGAGAAATATCGATAACCTCAGATATGCAGATGACACCACACTTATGGCAGAAAGTGAAGAGGAACTAAAAAGCCTCTTGATGAAAGTGAAAGAGCAGAGTGAAAAAGTTGGCTTAAAGCTCAACGTTCAGAAAATGAAGATCATGGCATCTAGTCCCATCACTTCATGCGAAATAGATGGGGAAACAGTGGAAACAGTGTCAGACTTTATTTTTCTGGGCTTCAAAATCACTGCAGATGGTGATTGCAGCCATGAAATTAAAAGACGTTTCCTCCTTGGAAGGAAAGTTATGACCAACCTAAATAGCATATTCAAAAGCAGAGATACTACTTTGCCAACAAAGGTGCATCTAGTCAAGGTTATGGTTTTTCCAGTGGTCCTGTATGGATGTGAGAGTTGGACTGTGAAGAAGGCTGAGCGCCGAAGAATTGATGCTTTTGAACTGTGGTGTTGGAGAAGACTCTTGAGAGTCCCTTGGACTGCAAGGAGATCCAACCAGTCCATCCTAAAGGAGATCAGTCCTGGGTGTTCTTTGGAAGAAGTGATGCTGAAGCTGAAACTCCAGTACTTTGGCCACCTCATGCAAAGAGTTGACTCATTGGAAAAGACTCTGATGCTGGGAGGGATTGGAGGCAGGAGGAGAAGGGGACGACGGAGGATGAGATGGCTGGATGTCATCACCTACTCGATGGACATGAGTTTGAGTGAACTCCGGTAGTTGGTGATGGACAAGGAGTCCTGTCATGCTGCAGTTCATGGGGTTGCAAAGAGTTGGACACGACTGAGTGACTGAACTGAACTGAGCAAAGCAATCCAGTTATACATATATAAATCAACCCCTAGTTTAATTGCTTCATTATTTAGATGTTTTTCTTTCTAAAAATCATTATTTGGGTACAAATTAATTTTAAATTTTAGAATCTGGGAGAAAGAATTTCAGCCTATTCTTTGATATAATTTGGAGCACTTAAATTTTTACTCAATTTATTTAAACTAAAACACATACACACTCAATTCACCCATTTATTCCACCCCATCGTCTCCTCTCTGGCAACCATCAGTCTGTTCTTTGTATCTATAACCTTAGTGTTTTATTATTTTCTTTTTTTTAAGTTTCTTATATGAGAGATTATAGAGTATTTTCTTTCTTTGACTTATTTCATTTAGCATGAAGCCCTTGAGATCCATCCATGTTGTTGCAAATGACAGATTTCATTCTTGTTTATGGTGAATAATATATACATATACCACAATGTCTTTACTCATATAACTACTAATACCCACATAAGTTGTTTCCATGGTTCAGGTATCACAAATACTGATTCAGTAAACATGGGATGCATATATCTTTGCAAATTAGTGTTTTCGTTTTTTTCAGATTCAGAAGTGGAATTGGTGGATCATATGATAGCTCTATTTTTAATTTTTTGTGGAACCTCAGAAAGGATGAAACTTCCTGAGGCAGAAGGAAAAACCACCATAAAAACATAGGAGGAATAGTTTTCAGAGCTCACACAGGATGGGAATAGTTCCTGTTTCCACCAGCTAGAGCAGCAAAACCTTAAAATACACTGAGAACTGGACAGAGTATTTAGAATGGTATTACCTCAGCGGTGGGGCAAGATTAGTCTTGGATCAAGGTCCACAAACTTTCCCTATTAAAGTTCACATAGTAAATATTTTAGACTTTATAGACAGAGGCAAAACCAAATATATTTTGTACATCCTTACATAACAAGAGACAAAACTCCTCACTGCACTCCCTATTTGACCAAGATGGGCCATCCCATGTGGTAGGCATGGTTTATGTCTAATTGCCATTTGCCGGAGACATTCTTAGGATGAAAACACTAGCCTGAGAGGAAAGGTCTGTTTAGTGTGCAGTGTTATGGACTGAATATTTTGGTCCCTTCCTCCCCAAATGCATAGCCCTCATGGGATGATTTTAGGAGGTGCTCTCCAATATCCTTGACTGGAAAACTCCATGGACAGAAGAGCTTGGCTAGTTACAGTTCACAGAGTTGCAAAGAGTCAGACTTGACTTAGTGACTCAACAACAGTCAGGTAGAGGACAGCATGAACATTCTGAGGACAGAAACTGAAGGTATAAAAAAGAGGCAAATCTCACTTCTAGAGAAAAAAATTACAGTGTCTGGTATGAAATATATGTATTCCTTGAATATTTTTCTGACTCTCCCTAGGGACTCCAATAAATAAATATCAAACCAATAATTAAATATCAAACCACCTGAAGGTGTCCCACACCTAATTGAGGCTCTATTCATTTTTTTTTCAATTTTTTTTTCTCTGTGTGTTGCATTTTGGATAGTTTCTATTGCTATGGCCTTAAGTCTGCTAATCTATTCTTCTGCCTGGTCTAATTTGCTTTTAACCCCATTCTCTATATATTTTATACAGATTTAGCATCATGAAAATTAAGACTTCAAGGGGAACATAGAAATTCTGGTAATTTGTATGAGCTAAGCAGTTCAGGTTGCTAATTCTGACCAAAATTATTGGTACTGAAGCTGCGGAAATGTTGTCGCTTATTAATCCACTAACATTCATTCAACAAACATTTGAGATCTGTTTTTGCAAAAGTACATTAAGGATACATAAAAATGAACACTAGCCCTGTCCTCAGAGATCTAGTAATCTAATTTCTTTCCAAGTGTTATGGTTAAAACAATTTTAAAATTGTTTGACAGACACACATGTCGGTTTTAGCTGTTTCTTCTTCATTTCCTTATCACATATTGCACTGAACATGGAATTATTGCTAATTTAGAAGAAGTGCTCTTTTCCTGAGTTATCTATAACTTCTTAATGTGTGAAATCATTCTCTAGGCGCATGAGGTGGGTGGTATTGCTTGTGGTAAAAATAGTTTTCTGCTCAGTCACTTCTTTAATTTATCATTCTTTATCTCTAGCACAAATGTTTCCTGAAGCTTCTTATCTAAAATTTTATTACAAGTAAAAATGTAATAGTCATGTGGGAGAGAACAAATATTTACGAACAAGTATGACATGAATGAGCATACCCTAAAAAAATGACCTTTATAGAGGTGATATACAAATGTGAAAATGAATTAGCATTCCTCAAGAAAAATGACCTTTAAACAGACTTCTACAGTGCAGTACTAGTCATCACCATAAAAATGATAGTCAAGAATAGATAATAAAGCAGGAAAGAGTCCAGCCTCAAAGTACGGAAAAGTACAGTACAAGGACGAGTGAGGGGCCCAGTGGAGTCAACTGGATCAACAAGATGAGCCAACAGAGTCAAGGAAGAGGTTACTAGGAATTTCATTTATATCCATTTTACTTGGTTTTTTTCTTAGAATTTTGTTTTTTGGGTAAGTTGTATAATATATATACAACACTACTACACTAGTATACACTTATTATGTAAATGTGCATGTGTGAAAGTTGCTTCAGTTGTGTCTGACTTTGTGACCCCATGGACTACAGCCCGCCAGGCTCCTCTGTCCATGGGATTCTCCACACAAGAATACTGGAGTGGACTGCCATGCCTTCCTCCAGGTGGTCTTCCCGATCCAGACTGAACCCAAATCTCCTGCATTGCAGGTGGATTCTTTACTGCTGAGCCACCAGGAAAGCTCTATTATATAAATAAACATATCTCAGGGAATATATTAATTCTTAAACTTATGGATGTGTGACAAAAAATATTTGGAAACTCAGGCCTAGACAAGTTATGTTTAAACAGTATTAGAACCATTACCCTTTTTTTCATACAAATGCATATTTAAACCCCCCAAATAAAAAGGTAAGGATAATATAAATATTTTTAAACATATTAAAATAAAAACTGTTTATTTTCCAATTTAAAAATTCTAACATTTGATTTTGACAAAATCAATCATGAAACCGATGGAACTATTTGATTTGAAGTGAAGGATTATGGATAGTTGTAGCATTTTATCAGTCTCAGCTTCTGGATTTATTTCTATGGATTTTGCAGTACTCGTAGACAAGTAGCTATGAATGATCACAGACTAACAGCTTATCTCATCCAGCACAGGTCTTTGGTAGATCCTCAATACTACTGGCACTGCTAAGTGGGTGGATGAACCATGGATGAATGAATGTCGGGATGTCTTTAATTCAACAGATTTAGCAGGAGAAACTTTAACATCTACACAAAAAGAGCCCAGCAGGCCGCGCATGTTAATGCGATTGTGGGCTGCAAAGTGTCAAATTTAGCATATGTACTGGTCTTTAAAAATAGTTTAAAATGTATTTTAAAAGCTTAAAGTATATGAAAAAAGCAAAAATGAAAGATGTGTTGACCCTCTGCCCTAGTTTTCCAAGGAAAGCAATAAAAAGCCCACTAGTCTGAAGATTCCTTCCTTTCTTTTTCTTTCTTTCCTCTTTTCTTTCTTTTCCTTCCTTCCTTTCTTCCTTCCCACCTCCCTTCCTTCCTTCCCTCCTCCCTTTCTTCCCTCCTTTCATCTTTCTTTCTTTGCTATAAAGAACATTACAGACCTATTTAGCAATGAATAAGATGATATATTAGGTAATAGTATTAATGTTATTTCCCCTGCTTTTAAGAATTAGGCTATGATTAAGAAAGATAATGTTCTTATTCTTAGAGACCATATACTGAACTATTTAGGGTTAAAGAGCTCAACATGACTGCAACATATTCTAAAATGGCTCCAAAAAGTTTAATATCTTTTTAACTTGGTATCTACAACTGAAACTAGCATGAATTGTTTGCTCAAAGAAATAACCATCAGACATCATTCTTCTATTATTTTGGTACACAGTGATGCCTGCTAGACTGAGGAAAGACTGAGGAGGATTTCAAAGGAAATGCCAGTTCAAATGCCAGATTGATTTAAAGGCGGCCAGGCTGTTCATAGAATACCATGTTCTCTAACAAAGGAGATAGATTCAAAGAATATATTTGAATCACACACATATCTTTGTTTATCTACCTAGAAAGAGAAAGGAGAGGGTAAGGCAGAGAGAGAGGGAGGAAAGAGAAGCGAGAGAGAGCATGATAAAGTCAATGTAAATATTAACAACGGGGGAAACTAAGTGAAGAGAGAAACTATACGAGAGCACTGTTATACTTTTCAAGAAATCTGAAATGATTCATAAATGAATAGTTACAGAAGACTGAAACTGATCATCTAGAAGGGACTGGTACATAATGGGGTTGCTATGATTTAAGATTTTGAAGTTTCTCTACTTATATCTTACAGTGATTGGAGTTATAGTGGCTTCATAGCCCTCATGCTGCCTGTTTCATCTTGCCTTTGGAAGACTTTACCAAGAATCTATGTCGTCACCCCAAAAGTGCGGGTGTGCTGGCATGCTAAGTTGCTTTGGCTGTGTTTGACCCTTTGCGACCCTATGGGTTGTAGCTCACTAGGCTCCTCCGTCCATGGGATTCTCCAGGCAAGAATACTGGAGTGGGCTGCCATGCCCTCCTCCAGGGGATCTTCCTGACTCAGAGATCGAATCTGAGTCTCTTTCGTTTCCTGCATTGGCCGGTGGGTTCTCTACCACTATTGCCACCTGGGAAGCCCCACCCCAAAAGTAACATATTAAATGAATTTAATATATGTGTATTAAAGACATTTTCATTAAAATATAATAATAATAATATAATACCTCATTGATCTGATTGGTAAAACAAAGACCAATTTTAGATTAGTTGCCTATCCTCCACTTTTGAACATGAGATGTGATAGGGCTTTATCCAAGCTTGTAATTTGATTTAATTATACAAACACGTATTGAACAAGATCTCCTTTATGTAGTGAATACACAAATGAAGAGGCATGAACCCTGACTTCAAGGAGAGCACAGTATTCCACAGAAAAGGAAGAATGAAATAGGATAAAGAATATGCAGGAAAAAAACTTGGCATTGGCCAATACTTTCTGAAAAGTATTTTCAATAATTTTAGCGAAGTATTTATGGTCAAGGTCACAAGTAGTGTCACCATCCAAGCAGATACACCAATGAGCTGCGATAAGAGGGGTTCCTGGAAAACTTGAATTGTTCAAAAATGTCACTTCAATTTATTTCACATTGCTCGAGGTTTCTACTACATAATGCCAATGTTTTATAGGATGTAGACCTTTAAGTAATCATTCCCTGGTAAGAACATTCAAATCTTTTCCTCTTTATGATCTTAGAAGAGAATTTTAAGCCCAAGGCAGTTTAATAGGGGAGGTGCAGGTCACTTAAGGGAATAGGATGGAAGAACTGGGTGGAGTCCTGGAGTAAACAGAGTTCAGAGACCCAGAAAGGAAAGGATGGTTGAGAGTTCCTGCGGCCTCTTCATAGTCTGCTTTCTGTCAGATTGTACAGTGGCATTAGAATTAAACAGTCCAAGAACATAAATGTGCACACTTTCTACATCATAGCTCCTCTGGGCTCTTTTACAGCTAGGCCTCATTCTTGGGCTCTGTCCTTAGCCTGCCACATCCAGTTTTAGCGAGAATCCTGTTGTGTCGGTTTAGAGAGAATTCCCACCCTTGATACATCATCACCCTCAGCATCTGATCCATTTTTTCACCCCCACAACATCTTCAGCAAGAATCCTGTTAAATAGGTTTAGCAAGAGTCCCTCTATCTTTGATGTCTCCTAGTAGTAACATTCTATCCACTGACTCCTCTCTGTGCTTGGTGGCCATAAATCCTCAGTTGTCTTGGCTGTATGTGGAGTTGAGCCTGGTTTCTCTCCCCTATGGCAATAGTCTTGCCATGTATCACAGTAGTCCCAAATAGAGTCTTCCTTAACTGCTCTACCAAGTGTCAGAAGAATTTTTTCTTTAACAGTCCAAAAAAAAAAAAAGTCAGTTCAAAAAGATTAAGCAAGATACCAGGCATTATCCATACTAGACTATTTCCATCAAAGGAGGAGATTTTTATCTTTTAAGAGACATTTCAATACTTGTCAACATTGCTCATATACATGAAAAATATGTTGAAAGAGATCACTGCTTCTTTCAATGCTTTAATCCTGACTCAAGAATAAATTTGGTATACTTAAGAATGATCATGAAGACTAGTGAGGCTGGAGCTTACTTGATGAGGGGAGAATACTAAGGGAAAATCTGTAGATTTATTGAGTAAAGTATTTATTGACATATCTGATTTCTGTGGTTAATGTATCAAAAATTAATAGAAAAATCAATATTTACATTCCAGAAAGCTCTCACTTATTTAATAAGCATTCATTGAGCATCACTGTATACAAGGCATGGTGCTGAGCACTGCAGAAAATACATTGGTAAGGCTGCTTTTGACAAGGTGACAGTATAACCCTGGAGCCCAGGAAGTGGCATAAAACTTGAACAGACTTGAATTATCCATTGGTATCCATACAAGTGAGTGGTAAAGACAGCAAATGTTTCCCTAGAAAATGCATGGAGTTTGCAAAACAAACAAACAAGAGTTATGCTTTTTTACATCACAGAAATAAACAATTCCTGCTGCCAGGAGAAAGACAAGTAGAGATTAGTGCCAGAACCTAGGTTTAATTTTCTCTCAGTTAAAAAAAAATGAATTTTAATGCTCATGAAAAACATGTGTCATGCACTGTAAAGGCTGAGCCAATTCATAATTTCATGTCTCTGGTATCAGACACATGGTGGGGATGTAACTGAGGATGAAGCAAGAGATGCCAGGATTCTGCATGCAATTAGAAGCCAAGTGTGGTGCCTCTTTTCTTCCAGTTCACGATTATATAACTAGCTCCTCCCTCCTTTCAGAGCCCATCTGAATGACACAGAGGAAGGAAATTTAATGACTTCCTCCATCAATACCGAGGCAGGATTGCCAATAAATAGTCTCTGGAAAAAAAAGCATTTTAAAAATGCTCTTTTGGCCTTTAGAAAACTGCCACCATGAAAAAGGCACCGATTTCATGTGACTGTAATTGACTGAAATGTTCTCTCATTTCTTAATTCATTGGCTGATTAGAGCATAATATCAATAAAATTAAGGTCATGGGGCTTGATCCTTCTTTAGGCCAATTTTGTGGGTGTGTGTTTTTTTTTTATCCTTGGGTTTAAAGGATTTCCCCTAAAGCCCAATTCAAAAAAATAATAAAGTAAAAACGTTTTGAGCTCACTTCCTTTTTACCCTAATTTTCCCTCCCCTGCGTATACCACTGGCAAAACCACACACACACACACATAAGGAGTTGGTGTTGTTTTGTTTTTGAAATAACATGGCTGATGCTATAGAATTACCCAGCGTTTAAGACTATTTGTTAAGCTAGAAAAAGAATGGGACAGCAGAGGTGATGCTGTAATTGCATATGACAAAAGAAAAGGATGGTGAGGTACTGAAACACATTCTAAAACCGACCCACCAACAGGGCAGATGAGGGATGCAAACCACTGTCTGGAAACCTGGACCTTGCTGTCACTTGTCACTCAAGCTAAAGCCTGCAGCCTCATAAGGTTTCCCAGGTGGCGCTGCTGCTGCTAAGTCGCTTCTGTCACGTCCAACTCTGTGCGGCCCTATGGACAGCAGACCACCAGGCACCCCTGTTCACAGGATTCTCTAGGCAAGAATACTGGAGTAGGCAGGTGGCACCAGTGGTAAAGAATCCGCCTTAGATGCAGGAGATGAGGGCTCGATCCCGGGTCAGGAAGATCCCCTGGAGGAGGAAATGGCAACTCAATCCCGTATTCTTATCTGGATAATTCCACGAGCCTGTTGGGCTCAAAGAGGTCCATTGGGACATGGCTTAGCAACTGAGTAGAGTGCAGCTCACGGACCACAGTATCTCAAAGAAAATAGAAAAAGGGATTTGCAGGAAAACTGTCCTGACCTAGTTCTGACCCAGTGCAGAGTAATCAGCTCCTCCCTTCATACTCCCACAGCATCCCGTATTTATTTTCTGTTGGTAGTTTTGTTTTTTTTTCCACAACTTACACTTACCATACTTCCCTCCGAGCTCTGTTTGGCTTGAAGCTTCATCTCCCTCCCTCTAGTTCCCACTGGCAACGGTGAAGGCCAGGATCTCCAGGAGAGGATCAGAGAGGCCTGACCCCACCTAAGGGAGGTGGCGGCTGCCTATCCGGCGCCAGGGCCTTGCCCAGCTCAGATAACACCACTCAGAGGTCTCAGAGGCCAGCAGGCCAGGCCAGCAGCCCCTGAGAGAGGGCCAGTGAAGGCAGGGCTAGCCAGAAAAGGGCTGGCCCTGCTGTCCTGTCAGGAGTTGGATGTAGTATTCAGCCTGTGGGCCCCAGTTCCACTGTCTAGGTGGCCATGTGGATGAGGGGCAGGGCTCTGTGGAGAGACAAGCAGTGGAGGCAACACAGCAGTGCACTCCTCTACAGGCGAGAAGCTAACGCCACCTCCCTCCACAAGTGTCCTCGGTAACCCTTAGCACCCCTGGAGCTTCCAATACCAGACAGAACTGCCCTTTGCAAGCAACTCCTCGGTTCCATGTCCTTCCCCTGCATCCTCATAGCGTCCCTGGTGGTGGTTTAGTCACTAAGTCGTGTCCGACTCTTGTGATCCCATGGACTGTAGCCCGCCAGGCTCCTCTGTCCATGGGATTCTCGAGGCAAGAATACTGGAGTGGGTTGCCATTTCCTTCTCCAGGGGATCTTCTCGACCCAGAAATCAAACCTGGGTCTCCTGCATTGCAGCCAGATTCTTTACCATCTGAGCCACAATGTATTTTCCAGCTTAGTCCTAACTCACTACTCAGCATTCTCTGCGGTACTGTCTGATGAGTCTCTTGAGCCAGGGGCTGTATTTTATTTTCTCTGGTGCCCCAAGGTCTCATCTGTGCCAGGCATATAGTAGTTACTCAGCAAAGATTTTTTTTTCATTTGATGGAATACATACCTTTGAGTAATTTAAATCTTTAAAAAAGGTAAGGGATGATCATACAATAAACTTTAATGTTTCCATTGGGAAACCTTCATGGCTAAAAGCAACCATGAAGGGTATTATGTAAAACTGTATTTGATTATCTCAAAAATAATCCCTAGGTCAGGAAGATCCCCTGGAGAAAGGAATGGCTATCATCACCAGTATTCGTTCCTGGAAAATTTCATGGACAGCAGGGCCTGGTGGGCTACGGTCCATGGGGTTGCAGAGTCAGACATGACTGAGCTACTAACACTTTCACTTTCTTTCATCTCAAAAAATGAACATACTGTTTTAAGTACTCTCCCATGTATATGACTGAGCCTGGTTTCCACACAATGATTGGTTCCCAAATGGATGGCTTTCCCCTAGGGTAGGCTCTCCCCTGATCTCAGTGGTGGCCTGGCCTGGGAGAAGCCACGGGTGGCAGTGTGGCTGGTGATGTCAGCTGCTGAGTCTTACTATTTTCATGTCCTCCTAGAACTGGAGAGAGGAACTGGCCGCAAATATTTGGCTCTGCCTCCACGAGGGGGCGTCTGTGCACAAGTAAAGATGAAAAAGCACCACTCCCTCAGGACCAAAGATGGCTCTCACTCAAAGCCCTAACAGTAGGCCACTAGAATTAACACTCACTAGCATCATTCAGTGTTTATTAAGTTTTCTTCAACTATTCTAAGTGCATTGTATGCATTTAGTTCTCATATATACAAGACCCATCAAGGACTAATGGTGTATCAAATATTGTAATAAGTCCTTTCATGGAATTTATATGAACAATGAGCTTCAAAGGTGGTACTGACGGTAAAGAACCCACCTGCCAATGCAGGAAATATAAGAGATGCAGGTGTGATCCCTGGGTCAGGAAGATCCCCTGGAGGAGGGCATGGCAACCTACTCCAGTATTCTTGCCAGGAGCATCCAATGGACAGAGGAGTCTGGCAGGCCACAACCCATAGGGTTGCAAAGAGGCAGACACAACTGAAGTGACTTAGCACACAATATGAACAATATTATTACTCTACTTTACAGCCAAGGAAATGGAACAGAAAGGCTAAGTTACTTGGTTAAATGCACCTAGACAGTAAATGATGGAGGCAGCACTCACTCTAGACAGCCAGTCCACTCCAGACAGCCTGGTTTAAGAGTGCTCACTCACAAATCACTGTATCATCCTGTTGCTAACAAAATTGTATCCAGTACCAAATATATGCCTCACAATTCTACAGAGTCAGAATCAGCCACTGACCATCTAAAATGTGGATGCATGGGCCTTGGTTCAGTGCTAATGGAGAGAAGAAGCCTGGCACCGCCTTAAAGCAGTGGTTGGTTTAGTCACTAAGCCGTGTCCGACTCTTGCCATCCCATGAACTGTAACCTGCCAGGCTCCTCTGCTCATGAGATTCTCCAGGCAAGAATACTGGAGTGGGTTGTCATTTTTCTCCATAAAGCAGTGGAAGGTAGTGTTATTTGGTCTTTCATCAAATCCCTTCCCTATCAGACCTCCATTGGAATAAACCTCCCATTTATTCTCGGTCCTACCGTGGAAAACCACACCCCTGTAAAAGACCTTGTTACAGCCTCTCCTGCCTTGTGGGCCCTCGTGGGGTCCCATTGCCCTGTTGGATATTTGTTCTGGAGGGCAGGCAGTGTGTGTATATCTCCCTCATCGTCTCACACTGTGCTTGGCACACAAAAGGTCCCCCCAAAATAACCTTTATAGTTGATACTTTAGCAATCCCAGCTCTTTTTCAATATAGAAAAGATATCATTCATTTCTTTTTCTTAAATAATAAGCTTTTATAAGTATATATCCCTTGATTTAAAAATATTAATGATCAATCTTGTTCTTCAGAAACTATTTTCCTACCAGAAAGGATTTTAAATATTTTTCATCTGAGACTTTCTGAAGTCCTGGATGAATCCCTACTAGAAAAGAAGGAGTGGGAGAGATGAGGTGAAAAGAAGAGGAAGGAGGTGATGAAGGAGAGAAGGAATTGGCAGGAGAGAGAAACTGTCAGTGGTATCAAAATACTAGGTTACTATTGAGAAAGAGGCTGAAATTTTGGTAACACCTTTCTATCAATTCATCTGGAAATGGAATAGTAGTGCTAATAGGGTGTGGAAGAGAAGGAGTGAGGTGCAAATGGAGCAGGGATAAAGGAGAAGGTGAGAAGAGGGTGGGAAGGGCTGGGCACTCATCCCCCTTCTCTCACACCAGCATAGGGGTGGTGCTAACACCAAGAACAGCTCGCACTAATGAGCCCTTCTGTGTCATCTGCTCCCTGACTCCTGCCTGGGAACTCCTTGAAATTTCTGTTTAATAACACTTGAGAAACACCTTCCACAAATCACAAAGAGCTAAGAATCCAGTCTTTTTATTTCGCATAACAAGATGTATATGGCTAGGCACAATAAGTTTTCCACAAACGATTCCGATTTAACATATTCTGTCCTCTTGATCTCAAAAGCACGTTTTATTTTATTTTTTTATTTTTATTTTTTTGCGGGAGAAGGAAGGCTTTATTTTTACTTGTAGCCAGTAGGGAGAACACTGGGGATCGTTCCAAAATGTAGTGTCTCCAAAACTTACATCATTTTTTTAATTGGAGGATAATTACTTTACAATATTGTGTTGATTGCTGCCATACAGCAACATGAATCAGCAATAGGTATAGATATATAGACATATGTCCCCTCCGTCTTGAACCTCCCTTCCACCTCCCACTCCATCTACCTCCTCTAGGCTGTCCAAGAGTACTGGATTTGAGTTCCCTGCATCGTAAAGCCAGTTCTCAATGGCTATCTGTTTTACATATGGTAATATATATGTCTCAAAGTTCTGCTCTCAAGTGGTCCCACCCTCTCCTTCCCCCACTGTGTCCACAAGTCTGTTCTTTATGTCTCTGTCTCCTATGCTGCCTTGCAGGTACGTTCATCAGTATCATCTTTCTAGATTCCATATAAACGCATTCATGTATGATAGTTGTTTTGCTCTTTCTGACTTACTTCACTGTGTATAATAATTGAAAAAGACATATGCACCCCAATGTTCATGGCAGCACCTATTTACAATAGCTAGCACTTGGAAATAACCTAGATATCCTTCAACAGATGAATGGATAAAGAAGATATGGTACATATATACAATGGAATATTACTCAGCTATTGAAAAAAAAGCATACTTTAAACTTGTCAATTCATGTGCCGAAAATTTTGATTTGAGAAAAAATACAGTCAACATAGACTGATCACATGAATGCTTAAAGAAATGAGCATTATCTTGTTACTAACAAAATTGCACCCAATTTCAAATATATGCCTCATAATTCTACAGGGTCAGAATCAGTCACCAACCATCTAAAACGTGGGTGCATGGGCCTTGGTTTAGTGCTAATGGAGAGAAGAGGCCTGGGCTGCCTTAAAGCAGTGAAGGCAGTGTTATTTGGTTTGTGTAACACTTTGAGTTCACTAGTTCTTTGCTCCAGATCATGTTCAATTCTCGGCCAAACACTCTCCAATGACTCTCATTAGGTCCAAAAGAAAATCTTAAAATCCTTGCCACACCTCTCAAGGCCGGGTAGGATCTGATCTCTACCTCCTCTACCCTTTCATCACCACCTTCTAGTCATACTGGTCTGCTTTTTATTTTGTGAACTTGCCAAGTCTATTCCTGCCTCAGGGCTTTGGCACTTGTTCTCTCCCCTGGCTAGAATGTTTTGCTATTTGAAGCTTTTCATGGTGAGCTTCTTCTCATACTTCAGACCTTGATTCATCGTCAGCTCTTTAGGATGTCTTCCTCTGTAGCCATTTCTAAACTAGCACTAACGCACCCCACTCCAGACACCTTCTTGGGTATGGCCCTCTAATATCACCTCCATGGCCCTTATCATGGCCTATGATCATCTTATTTACATAGTTACTTGTTGATTATCTGTTTTCCCTATCACAATGTTAGTTTCAGTAGGGACAGGGTCCTTTTCTGTCCAGCATCTAAGATAGTATCCGATTCAAAATAGGTACCTAAGAAACAAAGATAAAAGAGCAGATACTGATAAATATTTGCATAATAAATGACTAAATAAAGGTGTATCTCTTTTCCTTTGGTAATTAAACACATTGTAAGGTACATAATATGCCACAGAAGTAAATGAAGAGGGTAAGAGTAGCCTAGCATGTGACTATCACTAACAAGGTCATTTCTGTCTCCACATCCTTTGTCCATTCTTTTCTCCCTTTCTTACTCTTTAAAAAAAAAAAAAATTTATTTATTTGTTTATCTGTCTGTGCTGGGTCCTAGTTGTGACATGTAGGATCTTTAGTTGCAGCATGAGAACTCTTAGTTATGGCATGTGGGATCTAGGTCCCTGACCAGGGATCGAACCCCAGTCCCTGCATTGGGACTGGGAAGCCTTAGCCACTGGACCATCAGGGAAGTCCCTCCCATTTTTCCTCTTGTCTTTACAGTTCTCAACTCTGAACTAATAGTGCCTTTTGGGGAAAACATTTCTTAAGCCCACAGAGTTTGCTGTATAACTGTTGCAGTACTCACAGCTTATCTCTAAGTGACTCTCTCTCAGGAGAAGAAAGTGCTTTCAAATATGCACTTTGGTTTTCTTTTTCTCTCTGCATAACACCCATACACCACTGGCTGTACACAGGACAGATTGCTCACATGGTTGCATTCCCATGCTTAGCTTTGACCACCTTGGTGTTATTTCTTAGTCTGTAGTACTTTTTGTCACCCTGCTTATTTAACTTATATGCACAATAAATCATGAGAAACGTTGGGCTGGAGGAAGCACAAGCTGGAATCAAGATTGCTGGGAGAAATATCAATAACCTCAGATATGCAGATGACACCACCCTTATGGCACAAAGAAGAGGAACTAAAAAGCCTCTTGATGAAAGTGAAAGAGGAGAGTGAAAAAGTTGGCTTAAAGCTCAACATTCAGAAAACTAAGATCATGGCATCCGGTCTCATCACTTCATGGGAAACAGATGGGGAAACAGTGGAAACAGTGTCAGACTTTATTTTTCTGGGCTCCAAAATCACTACAGATAGTGATTGCAGCCATGAAATTAAAAGACGCTTACTCCTTGGAAGGAAAGTTATGACCAACCTAGACAGCATATTAAAAAGCAGAGACATTACTTTGTCAACAAAGGTCTGTCTAGTCAAGGTTATGGTTTTTCCAGTGGTCATGCATGGATGTGAGAGTTGGACTATAAAGAAAGCTGAGCACCGAAGAATTGATGCTTTTGAACTGTGGTGTTGGAGACGACTCCTGAGAGTCCCTTGGACTGCAAGGAGATCCAACCAGTCCCTCCTAAAGGAGACCAGTCCTGGGTGTTCATTGGAAGGACTGATGTTGAAGCTGGAACTCCAATCCTTTGGCCACCTGATGCGAAGAGCTGACTCACTGGAAAAGACCCTGATGCTGGGAAAGATTGAGGGCAGGAGGAGAAGGGGATGACAGAGGATGGGATGGTTGGATGGTATCACCGACTCAATAGACATGGGTTTGGGTAAGCTCCAGGAGTTGGTGATGGACAGGGAGGCCTGGCATGCTGCAGTTCATGGGGTCGCAAAGAGTCAGACATGACTGAGCAACTGAACTGAAGTACTTTCTGACACTTACTGTTTGCAAAGTACTTCATAACAATTTTTATAACCTAGAAGAATGTAGCTAGCTTTCTGCATTTATTCACTTTGATCTCCTCTAAGTCTGTCAACAAATGCACAGTGGCACCAAAAGCAACATTAATCTTGTTATAAATTTTCACAAAACAAACCAGTTAAGGATAACTATTGATTGTGCACTGTGACTAAATCCTTCATTTTTCATATTTTTTGGGAACTTGAAAGCTAGCTCTTCTAACTCCTGATATTTACTCATGTGAAAGAAACATTTTTGGATTCCTTCTGTATTCCAGGCACCAGGGCTGGGGACCCTGAAGACACAAAGTCTAATGAGATTTGTGTTCCCCATATCTTCAAGGATCTTGTAGTCCAAACCAACAACTGTCGCACATGGAGACAGATGGAGACAAGTGTCAGGAGCTATAGAAACACAGAACGTCAGCTCCCCTCAGGCATGTAAGTTCCATGCAGGCGGGGACTTGTCTATTCTGTATATAGTGTCTAGAACTGGTACATTATAGTCACATTACATTATAGTCACAGTACATTATAGAATGAATTAATCTAAATCAGATTGTGCAGTCAAGTAAGATTACTTAGAAGGAAGATTGAGAAGGAGTCATCTTGAGAAAGAATGATAGGTAAGAACATTCTAACTTCCCCTGCTCTTACTTTGCTCTGAGTCATGCAGGGCTGGGGGAAACCCTCAGGCTATTACAAACCACTGTGTGTGGTGACGTAAGCATCTAAGAGAACAACTTGGGTATATATACATTTATTTCCATTCTCTTTAAATCTGAATTCGGTGTATATCGATGGTTGAGTCTAAGCTTTTCTCCCTCACATATTGCATTTCAAAGACAATTGCAGTATTACATGGCATAAGAAAATGTGTCTCAAAAAACTATGAAAAGTTGTCATCAAGTCTCCCTTTTCTGAATGGCACTTTTGGACAGAGAAGTGTGTTTTGAGTAAGGACACAGATGAGGACCTTGACCTCTCACTCATAAACCAATCTTCTAAGGTGCCCTGCTTTCTGTGGTCACCCTTATCAGTCAATTGGTATTGACTGAGAGGTTCATGGGTTGATGGTGATCAGGCCTATCCATGATTTCTTTTCTTTAATTAAAAAAAATTGTATAAAATTGGTGTGAATTTTATTTTTTCCAGCTGTATTGTATGCATGTGGGAATTTTGCTTCCCAGTCAGGGATCAAACCTATGTCACCTGCCGTGGAAGTGGCAAGTCCTAGCCACTGGACCCCAGAGAAGTCTCACCCATGACTTCTTAAGAACTAAAAATGATTTTGTATATTATCATAAAACTTATAATGTGCTTCTGGAGAACAAAGTTGTGTTACAATTAGCAGATATTTTACTCCTCCTATTTAAGCAAATAAAATTAAGGCTCAGATTGATGAATTGATTTGCTGAAGACCACAAAGTTAGACAGTGGAGGGGCTGGACCTTGGTCTCAGAATTTGGGTTCGGGTCTAGTGCTCATTGTCCCACTCTGTGTTCCCTCCAAGGGAACAGCAAGACTGGAGGTACCAATGGAGCCACCAAAGACATAAAATGAAAAACAGAGGAGCATGAGGTCCTGAGGTTAAAAGATCTATGCAGTAGGGTATTCTGGCCATCATAGCAACTGGATATAACTGTGGATGATGTATTAGTTAAAGTAGGATAGGTGATGATTCAGTAACAAAGGGCTCCACATGTTCAGGAGCTTTATTGATAAAGAACTATTATCACTCATGCACCTCATGTACAAAAGATGCACCCCATGTACAAAGGATGCTCATTATAACATTTCAGAGACCCAGGCTGAAGGAGGCTTCATGTGACATGCTTCCATAATCTCAGAAGCAAGAAAAAGAGCACAGTTTACAGTACAAAGGCTCTAAAGCTTTAGAGCAGAAGTGGATTATATCACCTAAAGCAAGTTGCATGGCCAAGTCTGCCACCAATACTCTCCCAGGGAAGAGCAAGGAATCTCCTGAAGGGTAGTTCAGTCTACTACAGCTGCTCGAGCAGCTTCTGTTATCTTTTAAAACTGTAACATCTATGGATAGCAACTTTGCCAAACTGGCACCTCTGAATCTGAAAGGCAATCACTGATCTCTCACCTGACCAGGCTGTCAACATTCTGTGCTTCTGCCAGAGGTCATCTTTGTGCAAGGATATGATCACTTTGCCAGAGAGAAAAAGCTGTCATCAGGGGTTCTAAGGTCTCTTTTGTATCCAAATGCACTGTCTGGAATGGCGAATCAAAGTAACTATGAAACATTTTACACATAGCCAGCCACTAGGCTAAGCTCTGTGAAAGATATTCAGTACCTAGCACAGTGTCTAATATATACAGTGTTGATAATAGCTAATCCACACCTAGCCTCTTTTTAGACTTCACCTGTTTTAGCTTTTTTAAGTTCTCATAACTCTAAGAAAAAGTTACTGTTATTATCCCCACTTTACAGATGAGGAAAAGGTGACTGGCACAGACAGGTTAAATCACTTTAACCTCGAGTTCCCCTAATGAATAGTGATTCGAATTAAGAAAGCCCACACTTTTAACCCCACTGTGTAAAGCTGAAAATGATAAATGTTGAATATATTAATTAATTCTTCATTTTAAATTTGTGAATTGGGGGATAGGAGTAGGTTTATATGTGTTCTGTTGGCAATTCACCAGAAGGCACTATCTCATTTTTTTGGACCCAGCAGACTTAATGGGCTAATAATCACCAATCAATAGCCTAGGTAAAGTCTCAGTTGAGCTCTTTCAGATATTATTTTGGCATTCTCTGTTACAAGGAGCCAAACTGCAGAGAAAAGTGAAAGGAGGTTCTCTGAGCCCACCCATGGAGAAGATGGAATCAGAGGAAATGAGGGTTTCCCAACCCTCCCTTCAGCTGCGGAATGCTCTGGCTTCACTCTGGGTGAAGAATTCTGTTGTTACAAATGCTACAAAATAGAGCAACCCACACAAGTGGTACCATTTTCGTTTTGGCTGGTGTTCTGCAAAGCTGGCTCTCGGAGGACAGATGGCAAGCTGTCACTTCAGGCCTGCTTTTTGGCTCACCTGCATGTAGCCACATGAAGCTTTCTGTTTCTTAAGAAAGCATTTCTTTTCTCAGGTCATATTTATAGTTCCTGACACCTCATTGCTCCTCCTAGATCTCTTAAAGTCTTAACGATCAGGAAGTCTTCCAACATGGATCTTCCCACTTAAATCCCAACGTTTCTTCTAGTAGCACCCTAATGCCATTCAAACCTGACTCTGCCTGCTCTTGCTCACCAACATTTTAGTTTTAATGCTCACATTCTGAAACAAAATCTTTCTTGCCCAAATTTAGCGTCTCCTCCAAGACCTAAATAGATACAGGCAGATCTCAGAGATATTCTGGGTTTGGTTTGAGGCTACCATGATAAAATAAGCATTGAAATGCAGTGAGTCCCATGGATTTTTTGGTTTCCCAGTGCATATAAAAGTTGTATTTATGTTATACTGTAGCCTATTAAGTGTGCAATAGCATTATGTTTTAAAAAACAATATGCCTACCTCAATGAATAAAATACTTTATTGCTAAAAAATGCTAACCATCATCGGAGAAGGCAATGGCACCCCACTCCAGTACTTTTGCCTGGAAAATCCCATGGACGGAAGAGCCTGGTAGGCTATAGTCCATGGGGTCGCTAAGAGTCAGACACGACTGAGCGACTTCACTTTCACTTTTCACTTTCATGCACTGGAGAAGGAAATGGCAACCCACTCCAGTGTTCTTGCCTGGAGAATCCCAGGGACGGGGGAGCCTGTTGGGCTGTCGTCTATGGGGTCGCACAGAGTTGGACATGACTGTCACGACTTAGCAGCAGCAGCAGCTAACCATCATCTGAACCTTCCACAAGTCACAATCATTTTGCTGGTGGAGGGTTTGAAGTATTGTGAAAATTACCAAAATGTGACACAGAGACACAAAATGAGCCAATGCTGTTGGAAAACTGGCACTGATGGGCTTGCTTAATGCTGGGTTGCGACAAACTTTCAATTTGTAAAGAAAAAAAACTTGAGTATCTGCAAAGTGTAATAAAACAAAATGTAATAGGCATGCCAGGATAACCTTATCTTACCAAATTTTCTATTCTCAATGCCTGGAATAGAATAAGAGGGCAGAATGTCTTGCTCACTACAGCAACACTGTTTATTTAAGTCATGGCAAGGCAACTGTCCCATATGCTGGAAGCTTTATGATTCATTGGTAAATGAATTCATAAGCTTTTGCATTTCTGTAGATCAGGGGTTGGAAATTCAAATGCCAACAGTGAGCAGACAAGTAAAAACAATGAATAAAGTGAGCAGGGCTGGAGAGTAGTAGTCAGAAACAGAGTTGAGGTTCTAGCTACAGGGCCAGCAGCTTGGAGCTCTGGCCAATTGTTGCTGTGTGCAAAAGCAGACTCCATGCTGCCAGAGATGATTTTTCTAGAGAAGTTTAAAACTCAGATTTTTAAAACTGTGAAAATCTCTGATTTTTATTTTTAAATTTTTTCTATTTTTTTCTTGTTGTTAAAGTTTTAATTTTATATTATAGCCAATTAACAGTGTAGTGATAGTTTCAGGTGAAGAGCAGAGTGACCTAGCCATACAAATACATGTATCCATTCTCCCCCAAACTTCCCACCCATCCAGTCTGCCACATAACATTGAGCCAAGTTCCCTGTGCTATACAGTAGGACCTTGTTGGTTATCCATTTTAATATAGCAGTGTGTACATGTCCATCCCAAACCCTTTAACTATCCCCACTCTGATGGTAACCATAAGTTCATTCTCTAAGTCTGTGAGTCTGGAAAGCCTCTGATTTTTCAGTGTTACCTGAAGCTGAAAAATATTATGGGGAAAGGACTTTATAGGCAGAGAGAATTTGAGAGAATGTGGTATGTCTGAAATTAAAGCAATTTCATGTACTAGGGAGTAGTGCATGCTAGGCAATAATGGAAAGTGGGCTGGAAAGTCACGTGGATTTTATCCTGCAGGTGATGAGAATATATGGAAGGATGTTAGTGGTTATATGGTGCAGATTCACCTTTATATTTGAGTGGTTAAGAGGATGAGTTGAGGAGAAAACTGGGGTTGGAGCAGAAGTCAGGAGGATGCCACACCATTTCTGGGAAACATGTCGAGGATCTAACATACACAGGGATGCAGAGGACATATGGACTTAAGAATTCGTAGGAAGAGAAGCAGCAGGAAGTGGTGATGAGGTCAGAGTGGTAACGAGGGAGAAGCAAGGACACAGGCTGCCAGTCAAGTTTCTAGGTTGGAAAAATGAGTGGGGAGTGACTCCTGTCATTCCCTGAGGCTGGAAATATGGGGACAAGAGTAAGCATGGTGGATTCATGGTGTGGGGAAGTGGAGGTAACAAGTTCAGGTTTTGACAAGTTCTGTATGATATGCTGTGAGGTATTCAGGTGGGCTGGAGACAATTTCTGGGGAGACATCACTGTAAAGACTGCCTGAAGTCCTGGGAGTGGAGGGTGAGACAGGAAATACCTTGGGATCAGAAGCTGGAGCACAACAGCCTTTAAGGTGGGGAGTTGAGGATGATGTCTTAGGGGTTTAAGGAAGACAATCAATGAAGACAATACTCTTACTCACATCACATGTACCCTTGAAGATTTGGATCCTACAACCAAAAAGCCTCAGTAGGCAGGAGAAAGCAATGCTTCCCTGCCCCTACACATTGCAGTGGTTTGGATATCTAAGCTGCCAAGTGGCGAGCTCACTTTGCATGTAGCAATCCAATGGAAAACCCCTGATGGAACAAATGTGACATCTAGAATGGTCCCTGAAAAGGCCCCAGACAGGACAGACTCAATACATGGAAGAAGCTTTCCTGGGACTGCTCAATCCCTCCCATGCATTTCTTCTTCAAACAGTCACTGCAGCTACAAATGTTATCACACCAGGAAAAGGATGTACAATGATTTTGGCTTTGACTCCATCAGCAGGCTTTCTAGAAACTCAGGCAGTTATTGACTTTTGAGTCTGCATTCAGAAATTGTGGGCACATTGTGGGGAACAGAAACCTTGTCTTCTGCCACAGATGCCAGCGTCATGGAGCGTGGGCTAAAGTTAACTGCAAATTATCACCTGACACTGGGGCGCCAGATGTCCCCGTGCTATTACTGTGGGACTCCAGTACTTCCATAGCACCTTGGCGGCCTTTAGAATATGGTAACTATTTTTGAAATGTATTTCTAAAAAAATATATTTACATTTACTGATATTATCTTTTATAATTTTTTAAAATCTATTTTATTTAAAAAATGTTTTAAAGTTTTGTAGGGCTGCAAGCTTTTGCCCCATTTTTATCGTGACAAGCTTATAGATGTATGTAGCAAAGCCCCACTGAATGACGATGTTCTGAACCATCTCTCTCTGCATATCCTCAAATCTCTAGGGCCATCTAACTGAAAGTTTTGATACATGAAGATCTTTGTTCAGTCTTTTCAACTGACAAAATCACATGGGTAGTGTAAAGTGCAGAATTAGCTCATTTTCTCAAATTAGTTTGATGTTGGCACCTAGTAGAGACCTAACTATTTGAGTGATTCAAACCACAAGAACTCAAGTGATGGGAATGTAAGACTGATCAGGGTAGGGTTTTCCTTTCTTTCATTCATTGCTGCTCCTTCAGTGGTTGGAATCATGCCTAGGACCCAGCAGGTCTTTGATGTACAGTTGTTAACTAATAGAATGAATTTACTCCCAGGTAATCCTTAAAAGTAAACCATAGGAAAAGAACATTTTTAAAGGAGGAAAATTACATTTGTCATTCTGCATACAAGGTATCTATCCTGATTACTTGCTTCCTAGCTAGAAAATATTTCTTTAGCATCTCTTACTGGAAGTAATTGATGCTAAAAGTTAATTTATAGTCAAACATATGTCAATAGTTAGTTGCAGGGATGACTTGGAGAAAACAGCATTGGCTTGTAGTCAAAGACAAGGCTGCCCCTGAACTGTGCACCATCCTGGAGAAGCTGGCCACAGACCCTTGGCTGAAGTAGCCTATGAATCTGGCTAACTACTCCTGGGTAAACAAGCCAGAAACTGGGAGCTCTGCCCACTGTGAATCTGGAGACAGAGAGGAGGAGCCTGAGTGAAGACATGTGGGGCCTCTTTCCCCTACTTTTCTCCACTCACTTAGGAAATCCTATTGCTTTCAGGCCTCTTTCATTCAGAAAAGTAAATTTTCCAAGAATTAGATCCAATTCACCTTCTAAAAGCTCATATGTAAGTTTGATCAATGCTAGAACAAAAGCTAGTGATACTGTTACCACACCAAACTGGAGTCTGCTTGCCTGTGTGCAGTAAAGCCAACCTACCGACACTGGGTTATGGTGAAGAAAAGTACAGCATTTATTGCAGCACACCAAGCAAGGAGTCCAGGTAACTAGTGCTTAACAGGCCCAAATTCCTCGCATGGTGCCCTGTAATAAACACTGCACTTCCCTTCACCACAACCTGATGTCAGTAGATTGACCTGGAACTATTTTTTTCACTACCTTTAAAAAACATATTGGTGTTCATTTAATTTTGTACTACTAAAAGACTTTCAATCTGTGAACTTCTGAAAGTCTTTAACGTTTAAAAATTCTCTTTCTACTCTTGTATGTGTGTTAGTCACTCAGTTGTGTCTGACTCTTTGCAACCCAATGGACTATAGCCCATCAGGCTCCTCTGTCTATGGAATTCTCCAGGCAAGAATACTGGAGTGGGTTGCTATTCCCTTCTTCAGGAGATCTTCATAAGCCAGGGATTGAACCCAGGTCTCCTACATTGCTGGCAGATTATGAGTGACCAGAGAAGCCCACTCTTGTATATGAATATGCATGTATTTTTGTTTCCTCTGACTTGGTACAAACTCATCTCGTATGTGGAATTTGTGGAACTGGTTAGCCAAATGACCAGAGTATTTAATTTATTTCCTTCAGCATTTTCCAAAGTAAAGCAACTTTGTTAGTAAAAAAAAAAAAAAAGAAAAGAAAAGAAAAAGGTAAGAAGAGATAAAAAGAGATGTAGCGCTAAATGTAGGTCAGTCAGAAATCCAAGACACTGTATTTTGCCCAAGCATTTATACCTGGTTCCAGTTCTGGCTTTCTCAAGTGAAAATCCCCCCACTTGGATATGTCTTTCAATCAGTAAGACAAAAGATGCTGGGCTATGTAATCTCTGAGTGTTCTATTTTTTATCTTTTACATTGCTGAAGTCATTGACTGCCTTCATGATCAGTTACTTTCGATGTCTTTAAGCACTGATCAGTTACTTTATTTGCCTTAATTTGATGGAATATTATGACTTCTCCATTATAAGTTCAATTTATATATTTCTTTTGCTGACTATTACAAAGAAAGCTATTGACTTGGAAATGCCCCTTCTTCACTATGTTCCTAGAGTCTGGGCCTCATTTTCTCAAAATTCCTTTAAAAAAGAAACAAAAAATTTCAAGATACCAACAAAACATCTTAAAAATATCGAGAATAAGTAATCCATGGAAGGTGGTAGCTTCAGAGGTTCATCCACATGACTGCTAATCCTACATTATGATTGATGTGTTATTGTAAATGAGGTTGCATATTGACTACCTAATGTAGATTTGGTCTCAAATCAATCTAATTTGTTTAAGTAGAGCTACTAACTATTTAGCACAAGTTTTATCTACTCTAAAGGTCAATAAAACATAAAACCTGTTGACGTCATTCTTTCTTAATGCATTCTGGCAAAGGATAAAGCTTGTGGATGCTGTCTGCGTAAAAGTGATTTATGTCACACATTATTGGTTGAGATTATCTGGGAGTGAAAGAGAAGAATTCTGGGCTATTTGAGATCCTAGATTATTTGGTTGGCCAGAAAGGCAACCACTTAAAGACAGAATGTAGGCAACCATAAACCAAAAATGATATCCCAAGAATATAGTGGAAAATGACTGTAAACTGGTAGCAAAGGCAAGTAAAGTGACAACACGCAAACAGAAATACATAAAGGAATACAAAGGGAGAAACAGGCAGCCAAAAACAGATCAAAACCAGGCACATTAGCACAGGAATAAGGTGAAGATACACATACAAAGGTCTGGGCCAAATCTAGTTTGACTGGTAGGGATTGTTCTAGCTCTCTGCACTGGGACTGCTGATTAGTCACCCAATATCCAGACTCTCCATTTGCCTTAACTAATAGGATCCTTCACATTTTAGCTGAACATGTAGCCACCTGTCTACAGATTACATTTCCCAGCCTCTTTTGCAGCTTTGCTATGTGACTCAACTCTAGCTAATGAGAAGTCAGTAGTAGAGTCTGCACCTTTCTGCATACCTTTGAACAGAAGCTGTCTGTCCTCTGCTTCATTCCCTGCTTATGGACCAGAATGTGGATACTGTGATGCTGAAGATGCTATGACACTGTGATGTGAATGTATAGAATTATCTCTTAAAGTAGGGTGGGATGGCAAGAAAGACACAACGTGGGTCTCAGATAAGCTCATTTGTTGTTGTTGTTCAGTCACTAAGTCGTGTCCAACTCTTTGGGACCCCATGGACTGCAGGACGCCAGGCTTCCCTGTCCTTCACCATCTCCCAGAGTTTGCTCAAACTCACATCCCTTGAGTTGAAGATGCTATCCAACCATCTCATCCTCTGTCTTCCCCTTCTCCTCTTGTCCTCAATCTTTCCCAGCATCAGGGTCTATTCTAATGCACTGGATCTTCACATTAGGGGGCCAAGTATTGGAGCTTCAACTTCAGCATCAGTCCTTCCAATGAATATTCGGGGTTGATTTCCTTTAGGATTGACTGGTTTGATCTCTTTGCAGTCCAAAGGACTCTCAAGAGTCTTCTCCAGCCCCACAGTTCAAAAGCATCAATTTTTCAGATGAGCTCATAGATCAGAACTTTTCTGCCCACTTGATATACCTATCAGGCTAGATTTCTATAGGAAAGAAAAGTAAAACCACTGAACTGATATCCTAATTCACTCAAACTTTTTTTACTCCTCTTTATTCTGTGTGTGTGAACATATATGTCTAAAAGACATTTGATACATCATTGATCACTGAACATGATTACCACAAGTCAAATGGCTTAAATTGCTAAAGATTACGGGGAAAAACCTTAGGAATATGTAATTGCAACACATGCTTCATCTCTGAAGCTATACAGGCTATTTTTAAACTATTATACTCTAGCATAATTGTGTCGATATTGATTTGGGGTATCTAAGTCAGGGGGATAAAACATTCCATGAGATATCATTTTATGGTCTGCAAACTCCTTTCTTTTAATGATATTAGAGTACCATGGACAGTTAGCGAGTAAAAGAAGTGATTACTGAATTATCAACCTTGTGATAGGTAGAAAGAACCTGGTTATGATATGGTTCTGAGCTTACCCACTTGATGACTGATTGATTGTGCTCATATGTGAGCAAGGCATAGAGTTTGGCTTCCCTCCACTGGGACACTGGTTGGTACTCTTATTGGTACTTAAAATATCTTTCCTAGAAGCAGATATAAACTACTACCAGTTCAAAACCAACATGCCTATGCCATCCTGCAATATTAATGCCCTCTTATTGGCTTGTCTGTTGTCCCATAAAAAGTGATCAAGTCTTTGGATTCTGAAATGTGAATTAAGTAACTACAGTCACTGGATTCTGATTTTCTGTTTGTTCCTGAATGCCACTGAATTCATGTAATACTATTGCCATAACAAATTACTGAAATTTCATGCCTGAAATAATATAAATTTATTGTATAGCTTTGTAGGTCAGAGATCTGACATGGGTTTCACTGGGCTAAAATGTGTCTACCAGACCACATTCTTTTCTGCAGGTGCTAGGGCTGGGGTGAACTCATTTCTTTTGCCTTTTCCCATTTCTAGAGGATGTCATGTTCCTTGTCTTGTGGTTTCCTCCTTTCATTTTCAAGGGTGCCAATAGCACACTGAGTCCTCCTCACACTGTAACACTCTCACATTGCTTCTTCTCCACTTTAAGGACCCTTGTGATTTCATTGGCCAGGATAGTCTCCTCATCTTGAGGTCAGTTTATTAGCAAACTTGATTCCATCTGCAACTTTATTTCCCCTTTGCCATGTACAGTAACACATACACAGGTTCCAGGAATTAGGACATGGACTTTTTGAGGTATTATTCTGTTTACCATAAGCATTTCTGAGTTAAATGGACTAATTTCTGAATCTTTGATTGTAGCCAGCTGCTTCATCCACTAGAGTCTTTCCAACACAGGATAGAGATTTACATGATTCTGAACAATTGGTGTGACAGCACACAGGACAGTGAAACATGGGTCATCGTCGAAAACTGTGGGGAGAACCCACTGCAAATTCCTCCCCCCTTAAGAATGTTTGAGGCCTTGTGGGGGAGGCAGGCATTGTCCTCGTGTCTGCATTTGAATATCCTTCACCACATATCTTCCCTGGTGGCTCAGATGGTAAAGAATCTGCCTGCAATGTAGAGAACGGGTTTGATCCCTGGTTGGGAAGATCCCCTAGAGAAAGGAATGGCTACCCCAGTATCCTTGCCTGAAGAATTCCATGGACAGAGGAGCCTGATGGACTACGGTCCATGGGGGTCCCAAAGAGTTGGATATGACCAAGCGACTAACCGACTAACACCTTCACTTTTCACTTCTGCTACATAGCAGGAGATTAAGGTTAATCTAATTCCAGCATAATTCCTCCACCAGAATTATCAGAACAGGGGTTAGATTTAACAGAGATACCACGAAGTCACTATGCATACAAATATACTATGATCAATATGGTCAGATTATCTTCTTATCTCTAATTTTTACAATTGGCTTTACCTCAGAGATAAGAGACCCTTACAATCAATTTCTTTTGTACTCTCAGTAACTAAGCCTTCTTTGGTTGGTTTTAGAGAAATCCCTGTACTGAGCCTTTTCTCTGCCACAGAAGAGCCATTCAGTGGAAATTCTATCTCAGCTCAATTGGACTCAGACTGCAATGTACCAACAAAATATCATAATGCATAAACAGCTACAGCCACCCTTCACCTGAACTACCTGTGAATCAGCAGTAGAGTTAAGATGCAGTGCCTCAATATGCTGGATGACAAGAAGATCTAATGTTAAACTTATTAATATGATACGGGTAATTCAATTTCCTGTAGAGGTATCACATAATTTTCCATATTTCTTAGAAGAAAGAAAGTGAAGTCGCTCAGTCATGTCCGACTCTTTGCTACCCCGTGGACTGTAGCCCACCAGGCTCCTCTGTCCATGGGATTTTCCAGGAGTGGGTTGCCACTTCCTTCTCCAGGGGATCATCCCAACCCAGGGATCCAACCCAGGTCTCCCTCATTGCAGGCAGATGCTTTAACCTCTGAGCCACCAGGGAAGCCCAAAATGAAGTTGCTCAATTGTGTCCGTCTCTTTGAGACCCCATGGACTGTAGCCTACCAGACTTCTCCGTCCATGGGATTTTCCAGGCAAGAGTACCAGAGTAGATTGCCATTTCCTTCTCCAGGGGATCTTCCCGACCCGGGGATCGAACCCAGGTCTCCCACATTGCAGGCAGATGTTTTACCCTCTGAGCCACCTCAAAAATGGCAGAAGATAGTGGAACACTATCCATGGACTGTAGCCTACCAGGATCCTCTGTCCATGGGATTTTCCAGGCAAGAATACTGGAGTGGGTTGCCATTTTCTTCTCCATAAGCCTACAGCATCTGGTATTCCCAGGTGGTCTCCCATCCAAGTACTAACCAGACCGACCCTGCTTAGCTTCCAAGATCAGAGGAGACAAGGCGCGTTCAGGGTGGTATGCTGCTGTTGCTAAGTTGCTTCAGTCGTGTCTGACTCTGTGCGACCCTACAGATGGTAGCCCACCAGGCTCCTCCGTCCCTGGAATTCTCCAGGCAAGAATACTGAAGTGGGTTGCCATTTCCTTCTTCAATGTATGCATGTATGCTAAGTCACTTCAGTCATGTCTGACTCTGTGTGACCCCACGGACAGCAGCCCACCAGGCTTCTCTGACCACAGTATTCTCCAGGCAAGAATACTGCAGTGGGTTGCCATTTGGGCCATAGACTTATCTCCATTTGCATCACAAACTGAATATCCCTCATCCCTTGGCTGATTCTCTCAACCATGACTTGGGTGATCTCCCCCAAATTATTAGTATCTCTACAAGGTAACTCTTGCAACATGACTCTGATTCTGAGTACCAGAGTCCATAGGAAAAGCTGAAAACTAGGACATAATTGCATGATGTGATGCTTAAGATTGGGTAAAGTAAGAAAACCTTAGTCATGGAGTTGAAAGCCTATTGAAAATAAGGTAAGGATTGAAAGTGTAAAATAATTCTGATTTTTACACAACACAATAATATCTTAAAATATTCAAATGTAAAATATTCACATTCCAAATGTTTCATGTAAGCTGAATAAAAGACAACTTTCCTCCCAATTTAATAAAAAGTTCTGATACCAGATTACTACTTACTCATTTAATTGCTCACAGCATTAGTTTTCACCATAAATTTAAAATCCAATTAACATTTTATTAATGAGAGTATATGCATGGGCACATAGTATTTATAAAACAATTTACTAATACTCTGCGGATAAGCCTTTCTGTTAACATTCCCCTGGTGCTCTATTAGTATTAGCATTGCAATTTTCTTTATCAATACTCAAGTCTCCTAGCTTCAAATTTAATTTTACAAGTTTTCAAAAACAAAATACAATGTTAATATTTCCCCTGAAGGAACTTAGAGCCAAATTTCCTCTTTAAAAGCACAGCAAAGAAATTCCTACGGAAATGAAAATACGTTGTATTTGTAAACAACTGCTACCACTTTTTATGTAAGACTTCTGAATTTTGCTTTTTTATATGAATATATTTTACCTTTTCCCTATAATTTTCTATAAGGAGCACAACAGATTATAATGAACATAACCAGATCTGTAAAATCATTGAATTGCTCAAATACCATTCTTTGGGAAATCTTCATCTAATGAAGACCTTAGTATCTATTTAATCTTGAGTTGTTCCCAGTGTTGGATTAGATGACATGCTTACTGGATTTATTTTATGAATATTAATTTCCTGTAGCTATTGTAACAAGGAACCACAAACTTGGTAGCTTAAAACAACAGAAATGTATTCTCACATAGTTTTGGAGTTCAGCATTCTGAAATTAAGGGGTTGGTCTGACTGCAGTCCCTCCAAAAGTTCTATGCAATGATCTATTCTTTGCCTCCTCCAGCTACTGGCAGTTGTATGCATTCCTTGACTTGTAGCCTGATTACTCTTATCTTTGCCTCTGTGGTCACACTGCCTTCTCTTCTCTGTGTCTTCTCTTCTGTCTGGCTCAAACCTACCTCTGTCTTTCTCTTACAAGGACACTTATCATTGGATTTAGGCCTATCAGGGTAGTCCAGGATTATCTCAAGTTGAGATTCTTAATCACATCTGAAAAGACCACTTTTCTAAATTAGCTAGCATTCACAGATTTCAGAGATTTGGTGCAGATATCTTTTGGAGGGCTATTATTTAGCCTTTGATGGCAGATTTTTAAATCTATTTTGCTTGAAATATTCTGTCTTCTGCCTTATAATTTTACTGTTCTTTCAGTTTGTTTAAAGAACTAGAACTAATTCTAGAAAAAGTTTTGTATATATACTCTACTTAAATATTTAAAGAAATTTGTTCGATTAAGTTTGGAAAACATATTTTACTTCAGGAGGTAAAAGAAATCACTCACAAAATTAATGAAAAAAGATGAAATACTTGTATTAAAATATGACAATTTTCTGTCTTTGAATAATTGACTGTTATACTGAGGTCAGAGGCTGGCAAAAAAATTAATGTGTTTGAGTTATTAAAAAAATACTGTCTTTATTGTTGAATTAAGGAATATAAGGAATAAACTAGGCCTTTACATGTCCTGCAGTCTCACTACTGTTATAGTCTTAACGCTTTTCAGTTATGGTTATCTTACCCCAGAAATGTATATTGCAAGCTAAACGGTCTATTTTTGGGGCTCCAAAATCATTGTCAATGGTGACTGCAGCCATGACACTTGCTCCTTGGAAGAAAAGCTATAACAAACCTAGACAGCATATTAAAAAGCAGAGACATTTTTCTGGAAGAGTTTGAGCAGGATAGGTGTTAGCTCTTCTCTAAATTTTTGGTAGAATTCAGCTGTGAAGCCATCTGGACCTGGGCTTTTGTTTGCTGGAAGATTTTTGATTACAGTTTCAATTTCCGTGCTTGTGACGGGTCTGTTAAGATTTTCTATTTCTTCCTGGTTGAGTTTTGGAAAGTTGTACTTTTCTAAGAATTTGTCCATTTCTTCCACGTTGTCCATTTTATTGGCATATAATTGTTGATAGTAGTCTCTTATGATCCTTAGTATTTCTGTGTTGTCTGTTGTGATCTCTCCATTTTCATTTCTAATTTTATTGATTTGATTTTTCTCCCTTTGTTTCTTGATGAGTCTGGCTAATGGTTTGTCAATTTTATAGAGGAAGGTAAACTTCCAAACTCATTCTATGAGGCCACCATCACCCTAATACCAAAACCTGACAAAGATCCCACAAAAAAAGAAAACTACAGGCCAATATCACTGATGAACATAGATGCAAAAATCCTTAACAAAATTCTAGCAATAAGAATCCAACAACACGTTAAAAAGATCATAAACCATGACCAAGTGGGCTTTATCCCAGGAACGCAAGGATTCTTCAATATCCGCAAATCAATCAATGTAATACACCACATTAACAAATTGAAAAATAAAAACCATATGATTATCTCAATAGATGCAGAGAAAGCCTTTGACAAAATTCGACACCCATTTATGATAAAAACTCTCCAAAAAGCAGAATAGAAGGAACATACCTCAACATAATAAAAGCTATATATGACAAACCCACAGCAAACATTATCCTCAATGGTGAAAAATTGAAAGCATTTCCTCTAAAGTCAGGAACAAGACAAAGGTGCCCACTTTCACCATTACTATTCAACATAGTTTTGGAAGTTTTGGCCACAGCAATCAGAGCAGAAAAAGAAATAAAAGGAATCCAAATTGGAAAAGAAGAAGTAAAACTCTCACTATTTGCAGATGACATGATCCTCTACATAGAAAACCCTAAAGACTCCACCAGAAAATTACTAGAACTAATCAATGAATATAGTAAAGTTGCAGGATATAAAATCAACACACAGAAATCCCTTGCATTCCTATACACTAATAATGAGAAAACAGAAAGAGAAATTAAGGAAACAATTCCATTCACCATTGCAATGGAAAGAATAAAATACTTAGGAATATATCTACCTAAAGAAACTAAAGACCTATATATAGAAAACTATAAAACACTGGTGAAAGAAATCAAAGAGGACACTAATAGATGGAGAAATATACCATGTTCATGGATTGGAAGAATCAATATAGTGAAAATGAGTATACTACCCAAAGCAATTTATAGATTTAATGCAATCCCTATCAAGCTACCAACAGTATTCTTCACAGAGCTAGAACAACTAATTTCACAATTTGTATGGAAATACAAAAAACCTCGAATAGCCAAAGCGATCTTGAGAAAGAAGAATGGAACTGGAGGAATCAACCTACCGACTTCAGGCTCTACTACAAAGCCACAGTTATCAAGACAGTATGGTACTGGCACAAAGACAGAAATATAGATCAATGGAACAAAATAGAAAGCCCAGAGATAAATCCACGCACATATGGACACCTTATCTTTGACAAAGGAGGCAAGAATATACAATGGATTAAAGACAATCTCTTTAACAAGTGGTGCTGGGAAAACTGGTCAACCACTTGTAAAAGAATGAAACTAGAACAAAGGGCTTTCTAACACCATACACAAAAATAAACTCAAAATGGATTAAAGATCTCAACGTAAGACCAGAAACTATAAAACTCCTAGAGGAGAACATAGGCAAAACACTCTCTGACATACATCACAGCAGGATCCTCTAGGACCCACCTCCCAGAATATCGGAAATAAAAGCAAAAACAAACAAATGGGACCTAATTAACCTTAAAAGCTTCTGCACATCAAAGGAAACTATCAGCAAGGTGAAAAGACAGCCTTCAGAATGGGAGAAAATAATAGCGAATGAAGCAACTGACAAACAACTAATCTCAAAAATATACAAGCAACTCCTACAGCTCAACTCCAGAAAAATAAATGACCCAATCAAAAAATGGGCCAAAGAACTAAATAGACATTTCTCCAAAGAAGACATACAGATGGCTAACAAACACATGAAAAGATGCTCAACATCACTCATTATCAGAGAAATGCAAATCAAGACCACTATGAGGTACCATTTCACACCAGTCAGAATGGCTGCGATCCAAAAGTCTACAAATATAAATGTTGGAGAGGGTGTGGAGAAAAGGGAACCCTCTTACACTGCTGGTGGGAATGCAAACTAGTACAGCCACTATGGAGAACAGTGTGGAGATTCCTTAAAAAACTGGAAATAGAACTGCCTTATGACCCAGCAATCCCACTGCTGGGCATACACACTGAGGAAACCAGAAGGGAAAGAGACACGTGTACCCCACTGTTCATCGCAGCACTGTTTATAATAGCCAGGACATGGAAGCAACCTAGATGTCCATTAGCAGATGAATGGATAAGAAAGCTGTGGTACATATACACAATGGAGTATTACTCAGCCATTAAAAAGAATACATTTGAATCAGTTCTAATGAGGTGGATGAAACTGGAGCCTATTATACAGAGTGAAGTAAGCCAGAAGGAAAAACACCAATACAGTATACTAACGCATATATATGGAATTTAGAAAGATGGTAACAATAACCCTGTGTACGAGACAGCAAAAGAGACACTGATGTATGGAACAGTCTTATGGACTCTGTGGGAGAGGGAGAGGGTGGGAAGATTTGGGAGAATGGCATTGAAACATGTAAAATATCATGTATGAAACGAGATGCCAGTCCAGGTTCAATGCACGATACTGGATGCTTGGGGCTAGTGCACTGGGACGACCCAGAGGGATGGTATGGGGAGGGAGGAGGAAGGAGGGTTCAGGATGGGGAGCACATGTATACCTGTGATGGATTCATTTTGATATTTGGCAAAACTAATACAATTATGTAAAGTTTAAAAATAAAATAAAATTTAAAAAAATAAATAAAAAGCAGAGACATTACTTTACTGACAAAGATCCATATAGTCAAAGCTATGGTTTTTCCAGTAGTCATGTATGGATATGAGAATTGGACCATAAAGAAAGCTGAACACTGAAGAATTGATGCTTTTGTACTGTGGTGTTGGAGAAGACTCTTGAGAGTCCCTTAGACTGCAAGGAGATCCAACCAGTCCATCCTAAAGGAAATCAGTCCTGAATATTCATTGGAAGCACTGATGCTGAAGCTGAAACTCCAATACTTTGGCCACCTGATGCAAAGAACTGACTCATTGGAAAAGACCCTGATGCTGGGAAAGCCTGAAGGCTGGAGGAAAAGGGGACGACAGAGGATGAGATGGTTGAATGGCATCACTGACTTGATGGACATGAGTTTGAGCGAGCTCTGGGAGTTGGTGATGGACAGCAAAGCTTGGAGTGCTGCAGTCAGGGGTCGCAAGGAGTCGGACATGACTGAGAAACTGAACAGAATTGAAACAGTCTATAAAAGTTTTTATTGACTTAACACATTTAAAAATATTTAACTTTCTAATGAAACATGGAATGGCTAATGTTTATTGAACGTTAATTGAGTGCTAGGCCTCTCTGGAGGTGAACATGAATGTCTAAAAAGGCAATGTGAATATTATGTGTTCACAAAAGCTCTCAAACATTATCTCCATAATTAAGTGCTCTTCAAGAAACTCCCCAATTGCTCTGTAAAATATATGGAGCAAATCTCAAGGTCTGCTAGATGCTGGTGATAAGTGGATTCGGTTCCAGCAGATCTGTGTGATTCTACACCAACTCATTGTCTGCTCACTAAAAGTCAGTTGGGTGTGTTTCCAAACCTGTATATGCCAAATGCATTTATTCTTGTTACTGCTGTAATTTAGGAACTCTTATGTAGGATGGTTAAAATGAGCACTGAAACCCAGATAGCTGTTATTTCTATGAAAACTACGCTGAAATCTTTGAAAGATTCAAGACACATATGTTGCTAAAAAGAATCCCTGTCGAATTAGGTTTAGGTTAGACAATTGTACTACAATAGGAAAAATTATAGAATTCTAGAAGGATTCTGTACTCACATTACATCTTTAAGGTTCTCACTCCTTTTTATTTGAAGCATAATTGATTTATTATGTTTCAGTTATACAGCAAAGTGATTCAGTCACAGATAGTTACTAGGTAGATAGAGAGATACGATCTTTTTTAGATTGTTTTCCATTACAGGCTATTACAAGATATTAAATATAATCCCCTGTACTATACAGTAGGTCCTTGTTTATGTATTTTATGTATAATAGTAAATAGAGTAGTGTGTATCCTTAACCTCAAATTTTCAATTTATCCCTTCACTTTCTTTTCCCTTTAGTAACCACAACTTTGTTGTCTGTATCTGTGAGTCTATTTCTGTTTTGTAAATAATTTATATAATATATTAAAAAATATATAATATATATGTAAATATATATATTATATAAATATATAATATATTTATATAATATATATTATATATAAATAATAATAAATATATTATTTATATAAAATTTATATAATTTTTAAATATTACATATATAAGTGATATCATACAGTATTTGTCTTTCCCTGGCTTACTTTATTTAGTATGATAATCTCTAGGTCCATCCATGTTGCTTCAAATGGCATTATTTCTTTTTTCTCAATGGCTGAGTAATATCCCACTGAATATATGTACCACATCTTCTTTATCCATTCACCTGTTGATGGACATTTAGGTTGCTCCATGTCTTGGCTATTGTAAATAGTGCTGCTATGAGCATAGAAGTACATGTATCCTTCTGAATTAAAGTTTTCTTCTTTTCTGGATATATGCCCAGAAGTGGGGTTGCTGGATCATATGGTAACTTTTTAAAAAAAATTTAAGGAATCTCAATACTCTTTCACATAGTAGTTGCACTAATTTACATTGCCACCAACAGTAAGAGAGTTTCCTCTTCTCCACACCCACTCCAGCATTTCTTATTTGTAGACTTTGTGACGATGGCCATTCTGACCAACGTGAAGGGTACCTCACTGTCGTTTTGATTTGCATCTTTCTAATTAGTGTTGTTGAGCATCTTTTCATGTGCCTATTGGCTATCCGTGTGTCTTTTTTGGAGAAATGTCTATTTAGGTCTTCTGCCCATTTTGGGGGTTATTTGTTTTTCTGATATTAAGGTGTATAAGCTATTTGTATTTTGGAAATTAAGCCCTTGTTGGTCACATTATTTGCAAATATTTTCTCTCATTCTGTAGGTTGTCTTCTCGTTTTGTTTATAGTTTCCTTCGCTGTGCAAAAGCTTTTAACTTTAATTCAGTCCCATTTGTTTATTTTTGTTTTTAGTTACTCTACTCTAGGAGATGGAGCCAAAAAAGTATTGTTGTGATTTATGTCAAAGAGTATTCTGCCTATGTTTTTCTCTAGGAGTTTTATTGTAGTATCCAGTCTTACATTTAGGTAGGTGTTTAATCCATTTTGAGTTTATTTTTGCAAATGGGGTTTTCATTCCATTTTTAAAAACACTAAAATTGGAAATTAGATATAAAATTTGAGCATGGTTTTTATAAGATGACATTGTACCCTAATTAGTATATTCATAATAAAAAATGGTCTAAGGTTATAAAGTTGAAACTAAATAAAATAAAATAAGACTAAAAGGTACATCGTTTTTATCATTATCTACTGCAGTTGAACTAAATTAGTTAACCAATTATCAGTTTTGATTACATTACATAAGAAGGTTCATACTAGATTTGGACTTGAATTACATGATAATTTTAGTTGATTTAAAAAATTTTCATTCAAATCCTGTGGAAAGAGTAACTAGTAGACAAATATTTATGCAAAATAAAAAGTAAATACAGTTTATATGTACAATATATACCTATGTTTCCTACTAGCTATGGTAGGAAAATACCAGATAAGTATAAATCATGTTCGGAGAATGCGATGGCATACTAGAGTAGGGTATACTCTAGTACTCTTGCCTAGAAAATCCCATGGACAGAGGAGCCTGGTAGGCTGCAGTCCATGGGGTTGCGATGAGTCGGACATGACTGAGTGACTTCACTTTCACTTTTCACTTTCATGCATTGGAGAAGGGAATGGCAACCCACTCCAGTGTTCTTGCCTGGAGAATCCCAGGGACGGGGGAGGCTGGTGGGCTGCCATCTATGGGGTCGCACAGAGTCGGACACGACTGAAGCGACTTAGCAGCAGCAGCAGCAGCATAAATCATGTTGTACACTTTTAGGGAAGTAGAATTTAGTTGAGGGTAAGACCACAACAATAACATAAAAAAGAACAACAATCAATACACAGAGGACAAAACTCTGAGTTACATTTTTTCAAGCATAATAAAAAGAAGAAAAAAATAGAAGACTTTGTGGGCTACTGGAATCAGACAAAGTTTCAAAAAGGAGGTTGGATCTGAATTGGACAGTGAAGAAGGAAGACTGGGGAAGTTAGGGAAGACAGCTGGAGGGAATTGGAAAAGCAAAGGTCAAGAGGTAAAAGTGAGGATATTAGAGACTTTCCTGGTGTTCCAGTGGCTAAGACTCCACACTTTCAATGCAGGGAGTACGGGTTCAATCCTTGGTCGGGGAACTGAGACCCCATGTGCTGCATGGCGTGGCCCCCCATAAAAGTGAGGATAGTATATGAAAGAGCAGTAAGGGCCCAGCTGGAATGAGTGCATTTGGTTCAGGCTCTCATTTAAAGTTCTGAAAATCATGAAAGCAGATCATGAAAGCTCAGGAAGCTCATTTCCTTCTTCTAGGAAAATTTCACTGGGAGGTGAAAGTTGAAGGAATAGAAAGGTGCAGAGAGAAAGCAACTTGTAGGTGTGCACAGGAAATTTCCCCCCAAACACAGAGCTCACAATAAAAATGAGTGGAAACATTGGAAGCACTTATCTTGGTTAGAAAAACAAGTCAAAGGGGAAAAAAAAGGAAAGAAACAAAACTGAATCATAGGGATTGCACTGGACAGAATCTGAATATATATTTATAACACATCATCTAAAAGAGGAGACTGAAAAGTCAGAATCACAGCAGGACAATTTAGAAAGGATTCATCTATGGGCTTAGAGCAATGACATTTAGCATGCTTTTCTGTATCCCTTGAGGATGATCTGTATTCTACTTTAATTATCTTTAACACACACACCCACACACATAATGCTAATATTTTCCCATTAACCTTAAAAGTGCACTATTTCCTTTAAGGACTACCCCAACCACACCATGAATCTTAGGTCTTCACTGGCTAAAATGCCCAAGAAAAGTATGAAATCCAGTGCTGCGCTTTGTGCCTAGTGAAAGTGAAGTCTCTCAGTCATGTCCGACTCTTTGCGACCCGTGGACTATAGCCCACCAAGCTCCTTCATCCATGGGATTCTCCAGGCAAGAATACTGGAGTGGGTTGCCATTTCCTTCTCCTAGGCTTTGTGCCTAGTAGTTCTATAAATGACCACATGAATAGAGCCTAGGGAGCTAAGAGAAAAATGGAAAGTAGAGAAAGAAAAGAAAGCAATTCACTTAATCTTGGCATCTTGCCCTGTGGAGTCAACATCACTGATGAACTGTCTGGTGGCCTATCTTTTCTATGATTTTCTAGAATAAGCTTATGAATCTGCCTCCCTGTTCCTGCCTCACCAAGAGATGAAACACCAATTAACAGGATTTGTCAGTAATGGGCTTTAGATCTAAACCTCCCACAACCATAATGCTTGGAAGCTGAGAATTTCTGAATTTCAAACTCTGTGGCTTCAAGTACCGGATGGACGTCTCGAGAGCCTAGAAAGACTCAGCAGAACTGGGAAATTTGGCTGGATTTTCATTTTAAGAAGTATTTGTTCTATTTTTTTTTTCCCCAAGAACAGTTTAGAAATAGTCGGAACATGTAATTTGTGTTACTTGATTTGCATAAACATAATGATTTTCAGTGAAGATAATTTGCAGTCAGTTGATTTTTGGAGTACTCCATCCTTTCACTGAGATTCTGAAGAGAAAATTATTTCAAATGAGTGTGATCATAAACTATTATTACCTAGAACTAAAAATGTATATGTGTCATGGGGTCATTAAATGAGTTACAAGAAATGCCCACTCATATTACATATAATGGGGGAAAATGTCTTTAAAATTAACAGAGTTCAGATGTTGACTACAGCAACCATCAAACAACTCTTAAAAATAAAATATAATGATTTAGTGTGTAGACAGCTGTACTGGCGCTGAGTAATCTCCATTTGCAATAATTACCCGGTTCTGTGATCAAATTTCCTTCTCTCAGTACTATTCCCTCTGGATATTTATATGCTCATCTGTGTTCATGCAGATTAATGGATATTAAATTGTAATGATCAGATTAGAGACTTGTCTGATAATTTAAGAATGGAAATGTACTTTGAATGCTATTTAGTTACTCTTAGTTTGAATAATGTAAAATAATCATTTACAATTCAGATTATTTACAGCTACATCAAAACACTGGGGCAGAATATGTTGTAGATGCTTAGAATTATTATTTGAATCTGAGAAAATAATTTTCAAATAAATTTCTGTGTAGTGTCCATTCAATAAATATAATTAACATTAAATAACCCTCATTGGGAATTCTTAATCAGGTATTTCACAAATATTTACTGAATAAAGATAACTTCTGACTATTTCATCTTGGTATAAGTTAAATAAAATTTTGTGACCTAGTCCACAACCATGATCACCATCCATAATTTTGTGCTTATATGAAAATATGCCTCTAATTCTAAACAACTAACTCATCAATGAATTTTGGGGACATAACATACTTAGCCTGAAGAAAAGAATACACAGATATTATTTAATAGCTACTTAATTATTTAGATACATGTTATTGGAATACATGTATTAGTTATGACATAAAATTTCCAAAGGTAGAAATTCAAACAGTAGTTGATAAGTATAAGAAGGAAATTTTTGATCAAAGTAAGAAAGAATTTCCTAACAGGCAGAGCTGACCAGAGTTAAACCCACTGCTTTGGATAGGAGTGGCTCCCCACTGAAGTAGATTCTTAAGAACAGGCCAGATAGCCTCTTAGCAATGACAGTATAGAGAGAAACTCTGTCTGGAAAGAGCATTTAGACTTAGTTGCTAAGGCTTTGCCATTTTGCAGTTGCCAGAATAAGCCTTTGGGATTGTCTGTGGATTTTATTCAACTCAACTACCAGTTATTTTCATTAACATAGCATTGACACTTATTTGTGTAGTAACACATCACCACATTTAAGAAGAGGGACATCTGGTGGATGAAATAAGCAAAAGAAGAGAGGTTTTAATTTCATATTCATATTTTAACTGTTTTTGACATTTCCATTGATTTTTTCCATGGAAAAAAATGATCAATCTATCTATATAAATATACTGTTTACAAGTTCAGTTCAGTCGCTCAGTCATGTCTTTGTGACCCCATGGGCTGCAGCATGCCAGGCCTCCCTGTCCATCACCAACCCCTGGAGTTTATTCAAACTCATGTCCATTGAGTTGGTGATGCCATCCAACCATCGCATCCTCTGTTGTCCCCTTCTCTTTCCACCTTCAATCTTTCCCAGCATCAGGGTCTTTTCAAATGAGTCAGTTCTTCACATCAGGTGGCCAAAGTATTGGAGTTTCAGCTTCAACATCAGTCCTTCCAATGAATATTCAGGACTGATTTCCTTTGTAGCAACAACTATTTATAATCAGGTGATTTGGGTAAGATAATTGTTTCATCTAGTCCTTTAATATTTATCGAATTAATGCCTTTTTAGTAATTTTTCTTTCATCAATTCAAATTAGGCTTTTTCAGGACGAGTTGCTTGTTCTTGTAAAACATAAGCATGTAATCTTCTTGGCTACCAATTAAGATTTGTGTTTTTAAGCTTAGTCATTCCGCAGAAGAAATGGCATACACACAAACAGAAAATACCCAATTGTCTAAACTATAAATACAATTGTTTAATTTGTCTTTACCGAGCTATTCATGTGATTTTTTTGCTCTCATAAATTTGAAATTAATTTAAATATTCAAATAGAGTAATACATTTCTCTATGGGAATAAGGTAATTTTGTAACCATTCAAGAAAGAACAAGATAGCAGCAATTTAGAGGCAGCTTGCCTGAATTAATAAAATGAATCCAATTCTACTAACTAAAATGACTACCCAATTCTTTAGTGATATTTTTCATCAGTAATATCTACACATAAATAAGGCAGTGCTAGGAGCATCACTCTTGAGAGTGGTGTGCTATGTGCTAAGTTGTCTGGATCTTTGTGACCCCATAGATTATAGCCTACCAGACTCCTCTGTCCATGGGATTCTCCAGGCAAGAATATTGGAGTGGCTTGCCCTACCTTCCTCCAGGGGATCTTCCTGACCTAGGGATCGAACCCCTGTCTCTTATGTCTCCTGCATTGGCAGGCAGGTTCTTTACCACTAGCACCACCGGGGAAGCCCCTGACATTCTATTCTCTGTATCCACAAGAGAGAATACTGAAGGCACTTAAATATATGGTGAGTGAATCTCTTCACATCCATCTTACCTGGGAGTGATTTCACCCTTCCTTGAGCACTCAGAACTCTATGACTCTATACTTTTTTGGGGAATAAGAATTGATGTACCTCTCCTTCCTATCCATTCATTCCCTCACTCACTCATTCACTCATTTACTTTCAGTGCCAGGCTCTGTGCAGAACACAAATGTATTTGGCAAGGTATCTTCCTTCTATAGATCTTCAGATATAGGAAGGAAGATACTGTCCCTTTGTTGCTTTGGACAAAATACAACCTCAAATGTATTTTGTAGAATACATGAATAAGTTAGTAAACTACTAATTTTTCTGAGTATTTCTTCCTAACATATTTTAACCTCATTCCCTCCCTTTTTACTCCAGTCTCATATATTGATTTCATAAAAGTTATAAAAATCATTTAACATTTGTTGGGCATTCATTATGCCCAACATTATATGTATTATGTCCTAAATACATATAAGTCATTTGATTTAATACTCAAAATAACCTTATAAAGTGGAATTTCTAAAAACATTAAATACTTATTTTTTAAAATGAGGAAACAGAGGTTAGGTAATTTGTCTAAGGTAAGCAAGCTGGTAGGTGGCCAAGCCAGTGTTTGAACTCAGGTAGTTTCCAGTCCCAGAGATGGCTCTTTTAACTAGTGTATCTATCATAACTCTATTAATGGCCCTTTGGAAAAACACGCAGACACAAAAGTACAAATTAATTAATTAATTTTAAATACCAGTGAGAATGAAAATGGATAGTATAGTTATTTTACAAAAATATGTAAGTATTCTAAAAGACAATCAAGGAGATGGAAACAAGAAGAGCATTCAAAGTCCTATAAGAAAAGCCAGAAAAATGTAGCAGGTAGAGAGGTTAAGAATGCAGTCTTGGGAAGGAGTCTGGGTTCACATTCCAGATCCATTACTGACTAGATGTGGAACTTTATAGGCAACTACTTAACTCTAATCTGCTCTTGTTTCTCTAATCTAAAAAGAGGAATAATAAGACAGCCCACTCTGGAGGTATTTGTGAGGATTAAAGAAGTTAATATGTATCAAATACTCAGAAGATGACCAGCACAAAATAGCAATGATACTGTTATTGCTGTATTTCATCATGTTAAAAATGCCCTCCATCATACAATGACATATTTTTTGTGTAACCTGATAGAAAAAGTGTTTATTATAAAATGCACGATGCCATCACGTTGGAAACACATCATAATGTTAGAGATGTTGAAATGTTTTGTAAAAAAGTATGTCTTAAAATTGATGAAACACCATTTTATTATTATAGACAGAATAGAGAAGAAAAAAGAAGCCATTTGAGAGAATTAAATGTTTGAGTACGTTAACATTTTCTTTTTTTTCAATTCTAATTTTTACTTTCTCTTCATTATTTTTTCAAATATTTTGTGCCTGACCATCAGCTTTTAGTCTCATTGTTGTGGGAATACTATTTTTGTTTAGATCTAAAAGTTGGTTGCTGGTCCAGTGGTTAAGACTGCGCATTTACACTGCAGGGGGCACAGGTTCAATCCCTGGTCTGGGAAGTAAGATCCTCCATGCTTTGTGGTGCGCCCCACTACCTCCCTGCCCCCTGCCAAAATTACTTGTTGTACTCAATCCTCTGAAGAAAGACAGAAGGCTCTAGAAGGACCATAGGCAATGTCTGAGTGTGTGAATGTGAAGGGGTAAAGAGTTGAAGAGTGTGCGGATACTTAGGTTTTTCAAATCGGTATCCAAAACTACCTGGCAAACCTGAGAATCAGAAAAATGTAAGGGGTTGAAAAATTCAATCAAAAATGAGAATCAGAAAAATGTAAGGGGTTGAAAAAAAAATCAAAATGAGTTGTCAGACTTAAGACAAACCCTCTAATCAAATTATTCATTCAACAGATATTAAGTTAACCAATGTGAACTCAAGATGTTTTATGTGGTACGTGAAAGATATAAAAAGAACAAACAAACAAATAAGGCATTACCTATTACAGGAAGAAAAAATACCAAAGAGAAATTTGAAATTAACAGTGTGTTTAAAAATAACATAGTTAACATAACATAGCTTTCCTGTTGCTAGCATAATGCTTTCCTGATTAATAGTATATTATTTCCTTTAATGGAGAAGGCAATGGCACCCCACTCCAGTACTCTTGCCTGGAAAATCCCATGGACGGAGGAGCCTGGTAAGGTGCAGTCCGTGGGGTTGCTAAGAGTTGGACACGACTGAGCAACTTCACTTTCACTTTTCACTTTCATGCATTGGAGAAGGAAATGGCAACCCACTCCAGTGTTCTTGCCTGGAGAATCCCAGGGACGGGGGAGCCTGGTGGGCTGCCGTCTGTGGGGTTGCACAGAGTCGGACACGTGATTACCATCAGAAATACTTAGCATTTGTTAAGCAGAAATTGGGGACCTACTCAGGAGAGGCTCACTCCATATTGAAGATAAGTTAAGGTCCTTCATGGAACTCAAGTCAGCCCCAGAGGAAGTGCCAGTTAGGTTGTGAGAATTGAGAAGAGGCAGAGTCAGTGTGGCGGAGTGGAATAGATATTAGACTAGGAGTCTAAGTATTATAAGTAAATTCAAGGAGCAGTTTTATAACAAGCTAGTTGTGTCACTGCAAATTACCTTATCTTTCTGGGCTTCTGTCCCTTTGTTCATACAAAGCACAGACTGAATTTAGGACTTTAAATTCCCTTCCATTTAGCACTCTTCAATTTTCTGATATTGTTTTACAGGATGAGAGAGGCAGGAAAGTGGCTGCTGTCAGATGCTAGGCTTGGAGTACATGCTTTATGATTTATCTGATTTACTGGTAGGATCTTCTGTCCTCATGGGATATTACCTTGGCAAACACATCCTCTATGGACCTGATAACAATTCCTGACCACTGTTCTGGAGCCTGCTGCCTCCACGCCTTATCTCATTTATTCCTTGCTACAGCGCTCTGCGGTGTGTTATGACTTTCATTTTATAAAGGAGATGCAGAAACAAAAAAAGATTATTAATAATGATAGTAACAATTATTTGTGCTTACTATCTGCAATGACTGCACTAAAGATTATTCATATATTAACACATCCACCTTATGAGGAAGAAAACTGAAGTCACCCAGTCATGTCTGACTCTTTGTGACCCCATGGACTGTAGCCTGCTAGGCTCACACCCACCATATGAGGAAGAAAACTGAAGTCACCCAGTCATGTCTGACTCTTTGTGACCCCATGGACTGTAGCCTGCTAGGCTCCTCCATCCATGGGGTTTTCCAGGCAAGGATACTGGAGTGGGTTGCCATTTCCTTCTCCAGGGGATCTACCTGACTCAGGGATCGAACCCAGGTCTCCTGCACTGCAGGTAGACTCTTTACCGTCTGAGCCACCAGAGAAGCCTCTGAAGAAGAAGGGTCTTCTCTAATTCCCAGATTCACAGCTGAAACATCCAGTGATTAAATAACCTACTCATCTGAGACAGGCTGGGTCCTGGGACCTGGCACCCTTTACTGAATCACTGGGGCCTGGACAAACATCTCTTGGAGCAACAAAATACAAAGAAATTATAAGGGACTAAAAGCAACTGCTTGCATGTACAGTGGGGGCAAAGTACGAACAATAAGACACAAAAGGGCCAAAATCCACCTGCTTCTTCTCAGGTTCCAGAAGTAAAAGTCTGGTACCATGCATGATTGCTGCACACAGTACCAGGAAGGTGATGGGCAGACCACTTAAGCCAACCCTCCTATCTGACTGCCTATCACCCTTACCCTCACCCCCTCTAAGGGTCTTGTTTGCCCCCTGTGAGGAAGTGAGCGAGGGCACCTGTTACTTGATTCCCTCCCTCGTGCTATAGCACGAGTCCCAGTAAAGCCTTGCCTGAATTTCTCATCTGGCCTCTTATCAATTTCTGCTGCATAAAGAGTCCAAGAACCTGGGTTGGTAACAATGTCACACGGTTGGTAGTAAAGAAACAGGATTCAAACTTCAGCAATCCAACCACAGAATCTAGTACCCACCCACTGCACATTCTGCTTACAAATAGGCAGACAACTAATAAGAAAAGTAGGGAAACCTGGGCTCAGATGGTAGAGAATCTGCCTGCAGTGCGGGAGACCTGGGTTTGATCCCTGGGTTGGAAAGATCCCTGGAGAAGGAAATGACAACCTACTCCACTGTTCTTGCCTGGAGAGTCTCATTGACAGAGGAGCCTGGAGGGCTACAGTCTATGGGGTCACAAAGAGTTGGACACAACTGAGCAACTAAAACACATGATAAGAAAAGTAGGAATTCAGAATTGACTCCAAAATATAGACTTTTAACTTCTATTAAGCAATACTGCCTTGCCTCCTTGCCAGACCACATTCTTCTCCTTCTAATTTGTCTGTGTCTTTGGCCTTCCCATATAAATTCCCCAGTAGCTCAGACAGTAAAGAATTCACCTGCAATTCAGGAGACCTAGGTTCACTCCCTGGGTTAGGAAGATCTTCCAGAGAAGGGAATGGCTACCCACTCCAGTAGTCTTGCCTGGAGAGCCCCATGGACAGAGGAGCCTGGAGGGTTACAGTCCATAGGGTCACAAAGAGCTGGACATCACTGGGTGACTAAGCGCACACACTGGGCTTCTCACCCACCTTTACTAAGTTTTGGTGTCTGACCTGACTTACGACATTGCACCAAACCCAGTTATGCTTTTGCTTCTTGTACAGGACTCTGTCGTCCATTGTGCTCACCCCAGAACAAGATGGCATTCTATCCAATCCCTGGCTTCTGTTTCTAACATTGCATGACAGTTCTTGGCTATCAGGCTTGTTACAGGACCAAAGTCAAGTCAGCCAGCAATGCCCTTACCAAATATGAAACATATTGATCACATAGGTTTATGAACAAAATTTACTATAGACCAACAAGGGGGGATGATAACAAGCATAACATTCCAAGTTTACAAGTGTTTCTATCCTTCACTTTTGTATATCAGAAAGTAAAATACAGTGCTCACTCTCTCTCTCTCCATCTCTGTCTTTTCAGAGTGATTCAACAATAAACCTCTAAAATTCCAGTAGCTAAAATGTCATTATTATCACTACTGGAATTAAGAGTTCTATCAAATCTTAAAACTTGGAAACATCTGAATCATTTCTGTTCTTTTCCATTCTATTAACAAAATTGCATACTGGTGATTAGTGATAATTATTTTGTAGCCATATATTGGGAAGGAATTACTTACCCTCCCCTTCCCTTGCCTTGATTACATACAATTCCCCAGCTTGACTGGTAAGGATTTCTTAGGAATCTCATTCAACCTCTGTGTGATACTGAGTGATATTACAAGCTTGCAAAGAGAAGTGGAATTACTAACAAGGAAAATGCAGAGCAAAACCAGCTGCTCCTACCAATGTAATCTGGCAATCTACATTTATACAAAATCAGAGTAGCACAAGGACACACACTGCGTTTCAATTTCATGGGTCCACTCTGTGCCAAGTGCCCTTTACATCTTTTTGACTGTAGTAGATGTATCTTCACGAGACCCTCAGAGTCTTCAATGTCCACAGAAGCAAGCATATGCTCACTGCTGCATATGCAGACAAAGCACTCTCAGCTCATTTATTCAAGCTCCTTAGCTCACATTTCTTTGGTAAGGACTACCAACCAATGATTTGTTTTCTGTTTTTCCTTTTATGAATCATACAAAAGCTGACATTGTATCTGGACCCTTGAGTGTAGGGCTCGCCTCTGGATCCAGAGTGCCTGGTCTGAGTTTCAGCCCTGCCCCTTGATGACTATATGACTGGGCAAGTTACTTAACTCTTGGTGCCTCTATGCTCTTATTTATAAAATGCAGATGGTGAGATAGCACCTACAGCTAAGAGTTATCTACATGTCAAGAGTCTCTTGTGAAAATTAAACAAACTAATATTTGTAAAATATTGAAAAAAACAGTACATAGATATACAGTACATAAATATTAGCTGTTATTTTTAAACCATGATGTATATTAATACAGATGGGGTGCAAACTCAGACTACTTCTGGGGCCAGAAACTTAAAATAAAGGATTTAGGATGGGGGCCCAGGGAAAAACTGAAAGGTACATACTCTGCCTAAAATCTTCCAAATTCTAACTGTGTTTTAAAGCACTGTAAAATCCAAACAAAACACATCTGCTGTTAAACTTAGCCTTGTGTAGAGAAATGTGGGCTAATAAATTCTTCCATGAGGGCTATAAAAAATATTCTAGCCCTCTGCAGAATTAAAGAATTTCAGTTTAAACTTTAAAAAAAATTGTTGTGATGATTGTTTTTACATTCAGGAAGATGAAACTATAAAACCATCAAATGTAGGGTTGCAGTTTAGACACCAACCCAAGAGCAATAATCATTATGTAATATCAGTAAAGGGGTTTGCTAGTGTAACTGGAGCTGGCAGTGCCAACCTTAACTAGGGCAGCTGGGAAAGCTGTTGAGGAAAAGCACTTTTGAAATGAAGTAACTTCTATAACATCCACAGTCGACAGTGACCAGTAACATTGGGGCCATGAGAAACACTGTAGGAATGCAAACTGATCTGGGGAGTGACTAACAGCCCACAGCTCTATCTGCTCTGCAGACAGAAACCACCAAGAAGGCTGCAAGGCTGGAGAGGAGGAACATGGGTTTAGCAACCAGAAGTCGTGCATTCCAGCTCCAGTAACGGTCAGTCTTGAGTAAGCCTCATTGCCTCTCCGAGCATCTGTTATCTATAAAGAGATGATCAGTTTTTTCCTGACTACTTCATTGAGATACTTTAAATATCAAGTAAAATCAGGGTGTGAAAATGGTTTGGCAACTGTTAAGTACTGTATGAATATAGTTTTTTTTTTTTTTTTTTTTTTAAGGATTTCAGGCCAAATTCCACTTAAACAACAACAAAGCACTGCCTGTGGAAACCTTCATAGAACAATGTGTTTTAAGACACTTCCATGTCCTACTTGCACTGGAAATACTTGATACAACCGAAGCTATGACAGGCAGTTGGAGATAATCCTCTGAAGTTGCTTGTAGTAGAATGAAATCTGTGTACTTCAGTAAAAAGAGGAAAAATTTCATCCATAACCCACAGTATTTTTCACTCTCAATATTTTTTATCTGCTATCTCTTCAGGTAACTATTTTAAAACAATTTAAGAAAGGACATACTTTTAAAACATTATTTTCAAGACTCAATTCTTTGAATTCATTCATATTCATGTGCTCATTGAAACTGAAGTATCATGAGTCACTTAAAGGCCCAGGCTCTGGGAATATATTGATTAAAAGATATAACCTTTGCATGTAATTAGTGTCATTTATGGTGAGGAGACGGAGAAGGCAATGGCACCCCACTCCAGTACTCTTGCCTGGAAAACCCCATGGACAGAGGAGCCTGGTGGGCTGCCGTCTATGGGGTCGCACAGAGTCGGACACGACTGAAGTGACTTAGCAGCGGCAGCAGCAGCATGGTGAGGAGACAGACATTGTTGGCTTTGCCAGCAACGGCAGGCCAATTGCAACGGCTACAGTGAAGGTGCATGAAAGAAAGAACAGGAGCACAGAGAAAGGACATCAACCTGCCTGGGGTATGAAGAGTGAGAAGGCATTTTCCAGGCTGGTAGATGCAGCCATGTATACAAAAGGGCAGGTAAAAAGGAGCGTGATGGCTTCTCCCCATGAGTAGTTCAGTTCAAGTAGAGCACAGGAACGTGAGACTTAGAGGGGATGGAACTGGATACGTTTTCAGAGCCGAAATGGTAGAAAGCTACATGAGGTATATAAGCAGTATTTGATGGTGAACTACTGAAGACTTTTGAATAATATGAACAGATTGCCCATGAGAATAATCTCTTCAGCAATAACAGAGATCATATCTGAAGTCAGGAATGCCAGTTTGAAGGTTATAGCTCTAAATGAGCAGAAAATTATAAGTCCTTAACCATTAAAATTGCAGTTAGGATGGCAAAGCATATATGGATTGGAATTACTTAGGGTTGGTGTTCAATGTGAGATGGAGTTAGCAAGCAAGGTGGGGAGGAGAGAAAGAATCTACTGTCATTCTATACTATGTTTTGGGCAACTGAGTGGATTTTTTTAAAAAATCAAAACAGGGAATAATAGGAAAATGGGAGAAATACAAGGGATATGATTTTAGAAATACATGGGACTGACGACCTTTGAGGTGCTTGTGTAACATCTGAAGGGAGATTTCAATGAAGGAGTCGAATGATCAAATAATTGTAAGCAGTGGTTCATTCTGGGGCTGTAGAGAAGAATCTGCTGTGGAGACATACATTTGGAGAGCCATTAGCAAATAGGAATTTGTTATCTTGGCTTTCCCTAGGTGGCACAGTGGTAAAAAATCTGCCTGCCAACACAGGAGACACAGGTTTGATCTGTGGGTCACGAAGATCCCCTGGAGAAGGAAATGGCAACCTACTCCAGTATTCTTGCACTGGAAGTCCCATGGACAGAGAAGCCTTGTGGGCTACAGTCCACAGGGTCACAAAAGAATCAGACATAACTCAGCGACTAAACAAACTGTACATTTTCAGGGGCTCTATGTACAGATATTTGTCGAGCAACTCTCACCATCATCCATCTCCCAGATTTTTCACCTTCCTACTGAAACTCTATCCTGACTGAGTGACTGAACACACACATATACACCCATACATCTTGAGTGAAAATGATATTGAATAGGGAGATGTGCATGTGTATTAGGTTGCCTTAGTCGTGTCTGACTCTTTGCAATCCTATGGATGACAGCCCACCAGGATTTTCTGTCCACTGGATTCTCCAGGCAAGAATACTGGAGTGGGTTGCTATGTCCTCCTCCAGGGGATCTTCCCAACCCAGGGATCGAGCCCATGTCTCCTGCATTGCAGGCAGATTCTTTTCTGTCTGAGTCACCGAAAGTTTGGGAACACATCAAAGTCTAGTTAAATTGATAAGACTTAAATTAGGGAGACAGGGAAAAAATCTACTCAAAACCTATAAAGCAAGAACACTGTTTTTTGACAATAGGCTGCTAGACAAAAGCCAGTGGTATTTCTGTGTGTTGATTTTATATCCTGCAACTTTACTATAATCATTGATTAGTTCTAGTAATTTTCTGGTGGAGTCTTTAGGGTTTTCTATGTAGAGGATCATGTCATCTGCAAAGAGTGAGAGTTTTACTTCTTCTTTTCCAATTTGGATTCATTTCTTTTTCAGCTCTGATTGCTGTGGCCAAAACTTCCAAAACTATGTTGAATAGTAATGGTGAAAGTGGGCACCCTTGTCTTGTTCCTGACTTTAGAGGAAATGCTTTCAATTTTTCACCATTGAGGATAATGTTTGCTGTGGGCTTGTCATATATAGCTTTTATTATGTTGAGGTATGTTCCTTCTATTCCTGCTTTCTGGAGAGTTTTTATCATAAATGGATGTTGAATTTTGTCAAAGGCTTTCTCTACATCTATTGAGATAATCATATGGTTTTTATTTTTCAATTTGTTAACGTGGTGTATTACATTGATTGATTTGCAGATACTGAAGAATCCTTGCGTTCCTGGGATAACGCCCACTTGGTCATGGTGTATGATCTTTTTAATGTGTTGTTGGATTCTCATTGCTAGAATTTTGTTAAGGATTTTTGCATCTATGTTCATCAGTGATATTGGCCTGTAGTTTTCTTTTTTTGTGGGATCTTTGTCAGGTTTTGGTATTAGGGTGATGGTGGCCTCATAGAATGAGTTTGCATTCCTATACACTAATGATGAGAAAACAGAAAGAGAAATTAAGGAAACAATTCCATTCACCATTGCAACAGAAAGAATAAAATACTTAGGAATATATCTACCTAAAGAAACTAAAGACCTATATATAGAAAACTATAAAACACTGGTGAAAGAAATCAAAGAGGACACTAATAGATGGAGAAATATACCATGTTCATGGATTGGAAGAATCAATATAGTGAAAATGAGTATACTACCCAAAGCAATTTATAGATTCAATGCAATCCCTATCAAGCTACCAACAGTATTCTTCACAGAGCTAGAACAAATAATTCCACAATTTGTATGGAAATACAAAAAACCTCGAATAGCCAAAGCGATCTTGAGAAAGAAGAATGGAACTGGAGGAATCAACCTACCTGACTTCAGGCTCTACTACAAAGCCACAGTTATCAAGACAGTATGGTACTGGCACAAAGACAGAAATATAGATCAATGGAACAAAATAGAAAGCCCAGAGATAAATCCACGCACATATGCACACCTTATCTTTGACAAAGGAGGCAAGAATATACAATGGATTAAAGACAATCTCTTTAACAAGTGGTGCTGGGAAATCTGGTCAACCACTTGTAAAAGAATGAAACTAGAACACTTTCTAACACCATACACAAAAATAAACTCAAAATGGATTAAAGATCTCAATGTAAGACCAGAAACTATAAAAATCCTAGAGGAGAACATAGGCAAAACACTCTCTGAAATACATCACAGCAGGATCCTCTATGACCCACCTCCCAGAATATTGGAAATAAAAGCAAAAATAAACAAATGGGACCTAATTAACCTTAAAAGCTTCTGCACATCAAAGGAAACTATTAGCAAGGTGAAAAGACAGCCTTCAGAATGGGAGAAAATAATAGCAAATGAAGCAACTGACAAACAACTAATCTCAAAAATATACAAGCAACTCCTACAGCTCAACTCCAGAAAAATAAATGACCCAATCAAAAAATGGGCCAAAGAACTAAATAGACATTTCTCCAAAGAAAACATACAGATGACTAACAAACACATGAAAAGATGCTCAACATCACTCATTATCAGAGAAATGCAAATCAAAAGCACTATGAGGTACCATTTCACACCAGTCAGAATGGCTGTGATCCAAAAGTCTACAAGCAATAAATGCTGGAGAGGGTGTGGAGAAAAGGGAACCCTCTTACACTGCTGGTGGGAATGCAAACTAGTACAGCCACTATGGAGAACAGTGTGGAGATTCCTTAAAAAACTGGAAATAGAACTGCCTTATGACCCAGCAATCCCACTGCTGGGCATACACACTGAGGAAACCAGAAGGGAAAGAGACACGTGTACCCCAATGTTCATCGCAGCACTGTTTATAATAGCCAGGACATGGAAGCAACCTAGATGTCCATCAGCAGATGAATGGATAAGAAAGCTGTGGTACATATACACAATGGAGTATTACTCAGCCATTAAAGAGAATACATTTGAATCAGTTCTAATGAGGTGGATGAAACTGGAGCCTATTATACAGAGTGAAGTAAGCCAGAAAGAAAAACACCAATACAGTATACTAATGCATATATATGGAATTTAGAAAGATGGTAACAATAACCCTGTGTACGAGACAGCAAAAGAGACACTGATGTATGGAACAGTCTTATGGACTCTGTGGGAGAGGCAGAGGGTGGGAAGATTTGGGAGAATGGCATTGAAACATGTAAAATATCATGTATGAAACGAGATGCCAGTCCAGGTTCAATGCACGATACTGGATGCTTGGGGCTAGTGCACTGGGACGACCCAGAGGGATGGTATGGGGAGGGAGGAGGGAGGAGGGTTCAGGATGGGGAGCACATGTATACCTGTGGCGGATTCATTTCAATGTTTGGCAAAACTAATACAATATTGTAAAGTTTAAAAATAAAATTAAATTAAACTAAAAAAAAAAAAAAAGCCAATGGGGCACAGAAGAGGGACCAGAAGGAGCCAGAGGTTGGTGGCATTTACTTACCTCACGGCAGCTGTGGGGTGTGCTGCTCAGATCTCCCTTCAAGAGAAAACCTGTTGCTGACCGTCTCCAGCTGCTGTGCTTTCACCAGAGGTTCATGCTGAGGATATTTTCTTGCCTTACCACTCCCAATCAACCACTGAGCTCAGCAGGAGCAAAAAAGCCAGGCCCTACCTGTCCAACACGGCACTCTCTAGACAATCTTTTCTACAGGTGCTCATTCCCCATCAGCCTGGCTGAGCCTTTCTCAGAGCTGCACTTCAGTCTGAGGCTCTTCTTAGCCAATCTTGCCTTATTACCCTCTCTCATTTCACAGGAGTGGTCCTACAAACTGCTCTGTTCTTTTACTCTAGTTTCCTAGTTAATTCTTACTCCAATTTTCCAGAAAGACTATTTCTAAATTCTTTTGTTGTTCTCAAAAGTTCTCTTCTCATCAGTGATATTAAATCAGAAGAACTCGCCCAGAATCCCACTATCCTACCACACTGGTGCCCTATCGTCCATTGTGGGCTCTCCTTGGTCTTTTATAGTGGTTCTAATCAAAATCATGTTCTTTCTTCTGCTGATGCTGTTAAGTTGCTTCAGTTGCGTCCAACTCTGTGTGACCCCACAGACGGCAGCCCACCAGGTTCTCCAGGCAAGAACACTGGAGTGGGTTGCCATTTCCTTCTCCAATGCTTGAAAGTGAAAAGTGAAAGTGAAGTCGCTCAGTCATGTCCAACCTTCGAGACCCCATCGACTGCAGCCTACCAGGCTTCTCCGTCCATGGGATTTTCCAGGCAATAGTACTGGAGTGGGTTGCCATTGCCTTTTCCGGTTCTTTCTTCTACAGAGGAACAAACCCTCTGCCGAGAGCGCTGGCTTCTCAGAAATGCTGCACTAGCCCCTTTCTCTTGATTCAGTCTTAATCTCTTCACCTCTCATGATTGCTTTCCTTTCTGTATTAGAATCTTGTTGGGAAAAATGATTCCTCTACCCCTCTAGGTTCTTCTGGCTAGTCTAGAGATTAAATTGCCATAAGGCAGATTAATAGGAGAAAAATCACACTTTAATTTCATATGTAAAAATATGAGACACAGAGAAATGGCCAAAGCAGGCAGCTTTTATACATTTAAGACAAAGGAATAATACATTTGTCAAGAACTGACAAGATAAAGAAACTTAGGCTTGGGTACTCATTAATGAAGAATCTAGGTGAAGTTCATTAACACAGCCTTCTGGACCTTGAACTGTCTATCTGTCTGGTGATAAGAATGTATTTCTATCTCCTGGTGAAGACGGGTACCTTTCACAGGAGAGATTTATTTCCTACTTTCAGGGGGACAAGACAGGGGGGTCAGTGTATTCATCTTGGCACATAAAAATGCTTTATAAATATTCATCAAATAAATGAAGCTCTGATGTGGTAGGATTTAGGACAAGACTACAGCAAACTAAGAAAGTTCCATACAAGAAGCTCCTCTTGGCCTAGTAGGAAATGAAAGGTGAGATATCCACATGAGGAGAAAATGCCAGCTAGAAAGAAAGACTGAAAGAGATCTCACAGCAGAGTCTCTGAGGGCATTTGTTAACATTACCGTTAAACCATTTCCTTGCCATGGGTTTCTGTAAAATTATTTTCACATGTGGTCAGTCTTTCCCATTCCTGGAATTGATAAGTATTTAATTTTGAAATTCTCAAATATTTTCATATAGTGTCTTTAAAGTTGAGCTTGAGAAACTGCCTGGCAAATGGAAAATAGGATAAGCTTTTATAGAGGTCATCAGTCAGGCTGTGAAATCTATAAAACCATAAGGCTGGGCTGCTCTGCTCCAAATATCCTTGCGGAGATTGAATTCCAATGGCATCCATGCAGATCTCCCAAGGCCTTGTGGAATGACTGGGATTGATCTCAGTCTGGGCTATGTTCTGGGTTACACTGAACCCCTTTAGGTCACACAGAGACCTTTGTTTAGTCTGGGGTTGGGTAAGCAAATTATGGTCCTCTGCCTACAGGAGTTATGATCCTGTTGAAGGGCCATCAATCTCTCATTGTACAAGAACTCCTCCAAACACATCACTATGCCCATAAACAGGTGGCTTTAATTGGCTACTGCCTTCCAAATCTAGTTCTTAAGGAATAAAATTTGGATTTCAAAACCAGGCTGTAAACTTAAATTCAGAATAGGGTGATCCTCAGACTGTCATGCTCTTTTAGGGAAGAATTTTAAACAGAATGACATCTGGCCAGAGAGTGGGGGCACAAGGCAAATAAATCAGGATTGCTCATGATCAGACCTTTCTTTCCCACACCAATCCAGTCAGCATGACAAAGTTCATGATTAGTGATGGAGAAAGTAGGGCGATTGTCCATAGTCCCCATGGGAGAGGTGAAGCAGCGTGCAAAAATTTATAAGTGCTTGAAAACTCTCCAGGGCTTACTAAAAAAGCAGTCTTTTTCAGAACTTCACAGCCCTGGGAAAGTTACGTTTTGGTGACATACATGAGCCTCAGTTTCTTCATCTGTAAAATGAAGAGAGTGATGCCTTTTTCACAGATTACATTATTACAGTATTACAACTAGTGTTACAACAGTATTACAACTAGCATTGTTCAGTGTGCAATAACTAGTAGAATAATCATTTGTATTAAAGAAGGGAACTAAGATGGTTAGGGAATTCAAAGGGTAAAAACTAAAGAAATTACATAATTAACTTCAGAACAATAAAGTATACCAGCCAGTCTATCTGTTGCTTTATTTATCAAAGGATTGTATTATTTCTTAATAAAATTATTTTAATTAATCAATTAATTAAAAGAGAAATTAATTGATCTTTTCTTTCTAAAAAATCAATTAATTGATCTTTTATAATAGTATCTCATTTGGGATCTAAAAAATGTTCAACTTTATCACAGCAATTGATGAGTAAGTAAACATAAAAGGAAGATAGAAATATGATGGCATGAGGACTGGTCTAGTGTTAAGATTGCTACAGAAGATGTCTTTTTGTCTACCAATTGACCTGTGCCCTACTTAGGGCCTGGGCTTCCCAGGTGGCACTAGTGGTAAAGAATCTGCCTGCCAGTGTAGGAGATGCAAGAGACATGGGTTCAATCCCTGGGTTGGGAAGATTCCCTGGGGCATGACATGGAACCCACTCCAGTAGTCTTGCCTAGAAAACTCTATGAAAGGGGGAGCTGGTGGGCTACAGTCCATGGGGTCACAAAGAGTTGGACACAACTGAGCACATGTGCACATCTAAGATTACTTGGGGCCTAACACTATTTTTTTGTTTTTCTATACAATTATAGCTCACAATAGCTTATGCTGTATCTTACTAGCATTGATCAGAATGAAAATAAAAGATAAAAAATGTGCACTGACCAGAAGATGACTATAATTAAATAAAGTCCCACGACTCAACACGACTGTGTATGTTTAAAAAACCAGGCTCTCAGCCTCCTAAAATTAATTAACTCCCTAATGAAAGTTGTCTGCTATCAGAATTACCAATTTACTTTTTTTCAACAATAAATCCATGCCAGTTTTCAATTAAGATTCAAAAAGTCAAGTCCTGATGAGCAAGGAAGTCATAAATGATTTATGAGTGTCCTACTCTCATGTAATGTTACATCTATTATTCTACTTTAATCCCCTAGCATGGTTTTTAATTCATAAAAATTTAATGCCAAGGCTATTGCATAAAGATTATACCCACTTTGAAGGTAGTTATTCCAGGAAGCATATTTAAAAAACCAAGAAGGCAATCTTTACAAATTTAGCAAGCTAATTCCTAAAATGCCCAATTAAATATTAACAGTTTCTTTTTATTTGACATCCTTTTCAGTCCAATGAATCTAATGAACCGATTGCTATCATTTCTTTTTGCTTTATAATAGCGTGAAGTATCTCCAGGTGTTTTTATTACTTTTTTTCCCATTTAGAATGGAAGGATTCAGGCACATTCACATATTGAAAAACATTCAACACTAAAAACTGTTGAGTCCCAGTTCTGCTCGCTGGGAGTTTGTAGCACCTGAAGCTGTCAGAATTCTTGGTTTCCTTTGATCTTCACTTTGGCCACACTGCTATTCGACAATCCCTCCTTCATTAAATTCTGCTGTCATGCTAGGATCCCAGATTAAGGCAACATTCTGGGCAAGTATTTTAATGATAGTCTCTCTGGGTTAAAGACAGATGAAGCAAAGTTGTAAGGGTACAACAGGTAATTTCAGAGCCCTCCCAAAATAGCTAAGCCTCAGTAAAATGTTAACTGGGAGCTAGAAAAGCAGGCACTGAGATTCTCCTCCATCTCTCAGTGGCTGCATTATTTCTGCCTAATCATCTTGCATGTAGCCTGACTGGGAGTCTGTCCCTAATCCCAGCATGATCCATTTGCTCCAGCATCTGCTGCCAACTGTAGAGAGACTGTTTCTCTTGATTTGAGTTCTTAAAAACACCCTAGAGGGCTAGGTTGATTTCTTGGGAATGCTCTTTGCAATTGGCCATGTCATAGGTTCCTGGTCAGGTTAAGGATAGGGAATCCTTGGCTTAGAAATCTTTCTGTGGTCCCATCATCTGTAGCCAGGAACAGAGCATCATATGATAAATAAGGTAGCTTTTCCAGGGCCTGTGGGAGGGCATGCACTCACAGTGAACTTGTCTCTATCAGGACTGCAATTGCTAACTCATTTAAAGATGCTCATTAAAGATATTAAAGATTTAAACTCATTAAAGATATAAACATTCATTCATAACTAAGTTCACATAAATGTTAGCTATCATTATCAATGTCACTCATTATCATCATTTATTAATTCATTCAGTAAATATTTCTAAATAACTCATTATACACCAGCCACTCTCTGAGACTGTGGACATAAAGAGAATGACAGTCTTTTTGTGGAATAAAGTAGATTCTAAATTTTAAGAAACTGATATACTTATGAAACAGTATTAGGAAGAAGAAAGCAAGGGTCACTTTTCCCAGTAACAGGTAGAAAATTTTGCCTCCAATGAAATGGAAATATTAAACTGATGATTAGGAATGCTTGGCCCAGGTGTTGGTGGATCAAAGGCTGCATGTTAGGCTGAAAAAATAAACATCCAAAGGGAGGATCCAACCAATCTGCAAATGTCAGGATGGTGTTGTAGGACAAGGATCATTCTCTACCTTGCATGGATACCCAGGAATTAACACAAAGTGTTCTAGTACAAATAAAGTTACTTCCCTGCCTTAAATTACTGAACAGAAGTTCTCTGATATGTATGTTAATGCTGTGGTTTGAGAATCGTTATTGTACATTCAGATACTCAAACTGCACAGTCCAAGTGGTTAAAATAAATGAGTGAAAAGGCCAGTGTAATTCATCATCAGACAGTGACAGGGACTAAGATAAATGGGAGAGACATACTCTGTCTAAAGTGGAAAAGTGTAAGCCATTACACAGCCATTTGAAAACATGGCACTGTGATGCCAGATCTCCCAATTTTTAAACACTCAAAATGCCAGTTTTTGTAAAGAACACCCAACTTAAGAAAAAAATGCATATTCAAAATTTATCTATGAGCTTCATCCAGATTGAGGTTGCCAAATTGCAAGTCCTGTTTGACAGCAAGAAGCCCAAATTGGCTTCGCCACTCACATTCTTGCCTTGAGTAGGTATGCACAAGGGCAACTCTGAATTCTGTGTCTTGCGAGATGCTGGGGCAGTCCTGAGCTGTCCAAAGTGGGATATCATTACCAGTGGAGCAATCACCAGGAATAGCGGCTGTGGTATGCTGAATAATGGACCTCTGGTGATGCCAACATCTTCATCCTATGAATGTGACTTTACAGAGCAAAAGGTTATTTGCAGATATGATTAAGTTGAATATTTTGAGATGGGAAATTATTCTGGATTTTCCAGATGAGATCAGTGTAATTACAAGAGCTCTATAAGAGACAGGCAGGAAAGTGCAGGAGATGAGATGATGGATGGCTGGGTCAGAAAGATACCATTGCTAGAAGAAGGTCATCAGTCAAGCTGGAAAAGGCAAGGAACTATTTCTCCCCTAGAGCTTCCTCTAGAAGGAACCAGCCCTGTAGACTCCTTGACTTTACCCCAGTAAGACTGATTTTAGACTTCTGACCTCCAGAATTATATGATAATACAAGAGTGTTGTTCTAAGCCACTGTTTTTGGCGATTTATTGCAGCACCCGTAGGCAGCTAATACAGCAACATGGAACTTCCCAAGGAGTCAGGCATTCTCTTCTGGACCGAAGAGAATGCTGTGGGAGAATTAGAGATGGAATTTTTCACAGATCCAGGTCATGAATTTCAGAGCTTCCTAGCACTAAGGGAACCTACTATCTATTAGAAAGCCCTTGATTTTCCTTGCACAAATAATTCTCTTGCTAAAGCCTAAGGAAGATAGTTACCAGTCATCTCCAATCCTGATAAGACCTTTCCCAAAGCCCCAGATGAGAGGAAACCCAGAGCCACATGGTGGAAAGAACACTATCTTTAAAAGTCAAACGAGATACGTTCTGTGTGACAACTTCTGTGAGCCTTGATGCCATTATCTGTAAAATAAGATTAATAATATGACACAGAATTAGGAAGAACTAGAGGGATGAAACAGTGTCAGACTTTATTTTTTGGGCTCAAAAATCACTGCAGATGGTGACTGCAGCCATGAGATTAAAAGATGCTTACTCCTTGGAAGGAAAGTTATGACCAACCTAGATAGCATATTCAAAAGCAGAGACATTACTTTGCCAATGAAGGTCCATCTAGTCAAGGCTATGGTTTTTCCTGTGGTCCTGTATGGATGTGAGAGTTGGACTGTGAAGAAGGCTGAGCACCGAAGAATTGATGCTTTTGAACTGTGGTGTTGGAGAAGACTCTTGAGAGTCCCTTGGACTGCAAGGAGATCCAACCAGTCCATTCTGAAGATCAGCCCTGGGTGTTTTTTGAAAGGAATGATGCTAAAGCTGAAACTCCAGTACTTTGGCCACCTCATGCAAAGAGTTGACTCATTGGAAAAGACTCTGATGCTGGGAGGGATTGGGGGCAGGAGGAGAAGGGGACGACAGAGGATGAGATGGCTGGATGGCATCACTGACTCGATGGACGTGAGTCTCAGTGAACTCCGGGAGTTGGTAATGGACAGGGAGGCCTGGTGTGCTGTGATTCATGGGGTCACAAACAGTCAGACACAACTGAGTGACTGAACTGAACTGAGAGGGATGAAAAGCCTCTACCATGGCCTTACAAATAGTGGGAGCCCAATACATGGTTGTTCCTTTATTGTTACCCTATATTCTCTAGATTCATCATGATCACAACGTTGAGTTTTCTACATATCCTTAGTCAACTAGCAGCTCAATAGAAACAACAAAAAACTTTAATTCTGGTCTTCATACTCTATTCTCTCAAAGACAGGGATAACAGATACTGCCATCACTGTGAACATAGTACACTTATAGTACAACCTCCTGTCACTAGAATATTAGAAGCATGAGAGGCTTCTAGAAAAGTCCACTGTCCTTAAGCCATCCTGACAACCATCATGTCCAATACACACAGTGTGTTACTAGCACCTGTTAAAGAAGGATTTAATTATTGCAGCTTCAGACTACATGCTTATGGCATTCAGCAGCCTTTAGGCTTTGCAAAGATTCACAGTGACATTTCCAGCAAGGTTTTCACAGTTTTATTGCATTAACTGAGCAGAGGATATGTAAAGCAGGATGCACTCACAGATTTGATGCTGGAAAAAAACAGGTAAAGGACGTGAACAAATTTTGGAACAGATTAAAAATACAACAAACACTTGGGATACAGAGGTTCAGTGGATCTGGAAATCTAAAATCAATGTTACAAACCCAAAAGATTTTAGAAGGCAAGCAGCAAACCCAAGGTGTTAAGGATGAGGGACCTGCCATCTGCAGGACTCGGTGCAGACTGAGCAGCAGATCCTGCTTGAAAGCTCTGCCCTGGGGTTTCCATCAAAACCCTGGAACCAACAGACTCCTCTGTAGGCTGACTTCAGTTCACAGACTTGGAGCACATGACCCCGGTGGCTAAGGGATGTTTGCTTAAAAAGTCAACAGTAACAAACTCAGTCTAAAGGAAAAGAAGGCTACTTGTTTTCAGAGCCACCCCTACAAGAAATCACCATCACTCCTCTTAGGTGTCCACACCTGTACTTCCTATTCTGATTCCTCAGACCTCCCCAACCGAAGGCCCATTTTAGCCTAACCATGCTGCAGTCCATGGGGTCACAAAGAGTCAGACATGAGTGAGTGACTGAAGAACAACAAAAGAATATTCCAAGCCTAGGTCACTCTCTTGTGGACGAGATTATGTATTTGAAGCCTCATTTGTTCCTCGAGGTCAAGGCTAGGATTCCACAGCCCCACATGTACAGCAGTATACATCATCAAGTCAGGATCAATAAAGTGTGCTGCATAAATAAATTATTTGGTGGTGCTATCTAGAAAATGTATATGGGGAATATCTCAGTTACCTACATAATGCTAAAATATCAAGACTTTATTTACCCCAGATATCCTGGGAATTCAGTGCATTAAAGAATTTTTTTTTCTACTGGTGGAAGTGTAGATTGTGATAGATGCTACTGTATATATTTTGGAGGAGGGATTATTTTATCACCTTCTATCACCACCTTGGCTTCATTTTCATAAAGACAATAATAGTGGTCAGTAGAGAAGCCTGAAAGAGTTCAGAGAGGTAACAACAGAGCTTTCAGAGTGGCACTTTTGCACTTATTTTTGAAAACACAGACTTCATCTTTCTGAACGAAAAACAATGGATATAAGTTGAATAATCTGATTTTTAAAAATTTGAATTTATATAGCTGTTTCATAAGGACCATAAACAGAATTGACTGGAGTGATATTTAATTTTTTTAAGTTAGATTTATTTCTTTAAGATTATTTAAAATGTGGGTATAAGTAAAACTATGTTCAGACATAAATATTTTTATTTTGTGTTTGTAAAATATTTACTCTTATTTCTGTAGGTCATATAGTGGCACATAAAATAGGCTTCATGGAGACAGGTGGGTTCAGTGCATAGACACTGGAAAAGATCTGCCTGAATTTGACTCTTTTCTCCATGATATATTGCCCATCTTAAATATCTTTCAGAAAAAATGATGGCAGAAACAGCCTGATGTTAACAAATCAACTATCCCATTCCTTTTGGGCAAGGGAAGCGGTATGACAATGTGTGTGTGTCGGGGGGAAGAGGGTTTCATTCGTGTCCAATTCTTTGTAGCCCAATGAACTGTAGCCTGCCAGGCTCCTCTGCCCTTGGAATTTTCCAGGCAAGTATACTGCTATTCCAGGGGATCTTCCCAACCTAGGGACTGAACCCGTGTCTCTTGCTTGTCCTACGTTGGTAGGCAGATTCTTTACTGCTAGCACAACCTGGGGAACCCTAGAGGTGTGACAATAAAAATCTCAAGTTTGGTAGAGGGCCCATTCATAGATAGCATCTCAATAAATGGTGGCTATTATAATCCATCCAGAAATTCCTACTACAAGGAATTCAGCACTCAACTTTAAAACAATTTTGTGGGAATCTTCCTGGCAATCCAGTGGTTAAGACTCTGCTTTCACTGCAGGAGATGCGAGTTTGATCCCTGGTCAAGAAATGAAGATCCCACATGCCACATGATGTGGCCAAAAAATAAATCAATAAAGAATAAAAATAAGACAATTTTTGATATCTGACATTTGTGCATAACACAATTATTTCAAAGTGTTTTCATACGTATTGATTCATTTGCTCATCACCAAAATCCTTGTGAAGGAAACAGAACAGACATTAATGTCATAATTTTTCATGAGAGAAATTGAGATTCAGATGATCTGGTTCAAGATGCTTTAGTCCTTGATGAGCTTTAAGTCTCCAGCAAGACATCTCATATTTCTGGCCTATCTGTGAAATAAGTGTGTTAGACAGGTAGGTAGTGTGTAAGACTACTTCCTCTACTAGTACTTGTGTAAATTTAAAGATCAAGTGGTTGAAACAACTCAGACTTCACTGGGTTAGGCTGCCAACTTGTGGAGTTTTGAGATTTTACTCCCTCTTGCTAAGTGTGATGGAACCATGAGCGAATGCATGCCAATCAAGAAGCCTGGGACAGCTGGGTGTCTAGTGATTTCATTTACAAAGGGAAGTGATTGCTGATTGCATAGGAGCCAGAATCCTTTTTGTTGTGTTTTTTTTTTTTAAATAAATTTCTTGGGAACTAGAATTCTTAAAACCATTTTCTTTGGAGTAATCGCATCCTGTAGTTAAGCTGGATGAGAGGTCTAGTCTTGAACAGAAGTCAGTTTTATTGACTCCAAAATCAAAGCAAAAAGAATTGAAATGATCGATGAAAAAAAGAAAAGTCTTTAGGACAGCTTAAGGATTTTCTAACTATGCATGAACCTATGGAACCAAAATGTTTGGAATCTTTTGACAAAGACTCCATTCCATGGGAGACTGCTGGGTGTATAGGACCGTGACTCCCAGCATGCCTTCTCTCTCCTTTTGTGAGCCATCTTTGCTATCTTCCATGGTGGGGGGCGGGCGGGGGAGGTCATTTATCTAGGCTACAATTTTACCATGAGACTATCCCAGGGACATGATAGGAAAGAAAATAAATGTTCCCAGACAGGAACATTCAGAACATATAAAGACCAGAGTCTATAAATTTCAGTGATGCAGTGGCAGGATGCAGGAAGAGTGAGTGACAAACAGAATTTGTCATTAAAGAAGCTGTCAGTATGTCATGATGGAGGTGATCATCCTTCTCTAAGCTGGTGACCTGAGGTTACACATTTTTCTTGCTAGGTGATAAGCAGGTTCTGAGTTTATTAATACTCTAAGCAGACTGACAATGGTGTCCAGCAATTTAAAATCATGGAATCCAAGCTTTTTAACTGACCCTCATTAACTAACTTTTTGGAAAATAAATTTTTCTTAAGAATTGAATGATTATGAAGTATCAAACTAAATTCATAAATGGTATTCTTTGGGTCTTCACTGAGAGTTTATTGACTGATGTTTAAATATTACAGGCAAATACCGTCTTTTGGTTTTAAATCAAACTTTTCAAACATATCAGAGACAACCCAGTAGGTGGGGTGGAGGCGTGACCCCTAGAAGCAGGCACAGGCAGTGACTCCAAGACATTCAAAGAGGAATCAGGAAACTCACAAAGCTACCATACCACACCATGTAATAAAGGAAGTCAAAGGATCTGGAGTCATCCAGAAAGGGCAAGTTATACTTGATAGCTTCTTTAAGAAACCAGAAGTAATAATGAGATATAAATTTATACCTGTCAGTCACAAGAATTAAGACTGGTAACACTGTTGTTGATAAGGATGAAAGATGGTACTTGTGTACTTATGGGTAGAAATGCAAATTACTATTGTCTTTTGGGAAACAAATCTTGCTGTACATTACTTCAGCCTGGCAATATCACTTTTGGGAATCTAGTCTGTAGAAATAAAAGGGCTAGGGTGTAGAAGCATATGTACAAAGATCTTTTTATAACATTATTCATAGGGCCAAAAACAAAGGTGGAAACAATGTGAATTACTATGACTAGAGGAAGGACTGAATAAATTATGGTATAACCACATCATGAAGTAGTATGACCATGGAGTAGAAAAGTTTTTCATGAATTATCAGTGGGAAAGAAGGGAAAAAAGAGCAAAGAAATATTTATAACATTATACCATTTTTGTGGAACATAAAATGACAAAAATTTCAACATAGGTATATGTCTACATGTACATATATGTGTTGACCGTGTATGTGCATGCATATGTATGTGTGTGTGAATTCTATGAGTATAAAAAATTAATAAGAGGATACCCACTAAGTTCTTAGAATGAATGACCAGGAGAAAAAGAAGGTTCAACAGGAGACGAAGTGGGTGAAAAGAAGGAGGAGAGGAGAAGGAAGACACAAAAATCCTAAATAAGAATGATTACAATAAAAAATGAAATGATTTCTCATTTAGACAGAACTATGCATGCATAAGGTTATTCCATACAAAGAAACTAGGGAAAGGTAAATTAACAAATTAAACCTGCCTTGTAAAAATGACCATGATATATTCTTAAGTGGAAAAGAAAAAGCCACAAGAAAGTTATTTTTTAAAGAAGGCCAACATAAATGTTTGAATGCAAAACAATTAAAAATTTGTACAGCAAAAAACATCATAAAAAAGAGAAATGAGAGTCTAGAAGGAAATCTGTGCAACCCATATGGCAGACAAAGGGATTATATTCCAATAAACAGAGCTTCTACAAATTGTTAAGAAAAAGATAATTAACTTGATACACAAGTTACAAATAAGCAATTGCATGAGAGGCAATCCAAATAATCAATACACATGAGAGATGCTCAATATTTTACACTGTCATGGAAATGCTAATGTAAGCAAAGCAACCATGAGGTGCAATTCTTTCCCCTACTGGTCAGCAAAAATTAAAAAAATTCAGCAACCAACTGCTACCAGAGAGATTTTGAATCAGTCAAGATACATTACTAGTCAGAGGGTAAATTGCTACAATTATTCAGAAAATAATAATTTGATAATATATTAACTAAAATACTCTTGTAACAATCTCTCTTTTGAAAATCTCACACATATATATAAATGAACAAAATATATTTAAATATATACTATATATATAAGAACACATGTATTATATACATATTATAATAAATATATTATATACACACATACATATTATATATTCTTTTTTCTCTAAGAGTGTATATTAAAGACATTTATTGCAGCAATTTTGCTGCAGCAAATACAAAACATATAAAGAACAACTGGTTGTACACTGAATCTGAGGCATAGTTTAAGAAAATATGGTAGATGCAACTTTCAAACTTTAGAATTATTTAGAATTTTTCTTCTAGCTAGAATATTTATTCTAATTAGTCAAATTTATATCTAAAGGCTTTGAGGTATATCTGTGACCTGCTACTGTTAAGAAAAACAAATTGTAGAGTATGACCTAGTTTTTTAAAAAGTAATTAAAAGCACCATATACCCATTAAAAATAGAGAAATGCATAATATAAATTTTAAAAATTCACATCCTTAATAATTATAAAGGTAACTTTCAGTTACCTAGAGTATGTGTTTATATGTATGGAGTCCTTATTACCTGTTCTTCCCTAATAAATTGGGAATAAATTATGAGGTTATTAATAAATTATTAATTTGTCAATAAATCATTCTGCATTTGGATTAATAACACCTTTAAAAAAATCTTTTCTATAACAGAAACTACTGATAATACAGCAAATGTTAAGATCCTGAAGGCAATTAATACATTATTTTCTTCAGAAAATTCTAGGCAAAAAGAAGTCACTGCATCTGGGAGCAGGTGATGAGAGGTGAATGTGGAGCAGGTGTTAGCACATTCTGGCTGACAGAAAAGATGGTTAGGCTTTCTGCAGATAAGAATAGAAGGTGGGAGTTTCATAAGACATGGCCCACGGCAACATGAAAAGCTACCAGCAGGAGAGAGGTGTGGGCTGGCTGAGAGACTGGAGTTGAAAGACAAACCTAGTAAAATGACAGGTTTCCAGGCTCAGAGGAACTGAAGTACCAGTTGACTGAACAAAGCAGACACTCGGGGAAGGAAGATAATGTCAAGAACTTAGGTAATTAGCAATGGAAGTTAAGGTAGGGTAACCACATGTGGCTGGGTGGGCTGTGTGATGCACAGCTTTGGGTGATGCTGTTGGCTTCAACTACTGTGTGAGGGATACCTTCTAGGTTTGTATAGCAAGGCAAGAAGCCCATTACAGTACTGGGATTTTACCCCAAGATCAGAGTAGATCAGCAACAAAACTGACAACCTACTGATTATCATCATCCCATCACTATCATTACCATGATTGCAACAGCAGACACGATGACAATGTGTTATGCTTTACACAATACATTCACTGGTCCTGGAAAAAAGCAGAAGAAGGTAGCCAGGTCACATATTAAAATTGCCATTAAAATGAAAAATCAGAGACTCAGAAATGTTCATTGACTTGCCCAAGATCTCAATGGCGGTCAGTGGCAGAACAGTCATGTAAACATAGGACATCTCCTTCTAAGGGAGGAAGGGAGAATCAGGGAGTTTGCGATTGACATGTACACATGTCATGCTATATTAAAAATGGATAACCAACAAGGATAGCCCAGGGAACTCTGCTCAGTATTATGTAACAACCTAAATGGGGAAAGAATGTGAAAAAGAATAGATACATGTATATATATAACTGAATCACTTTGTTGGACATCTTTAAAATAAACACAACATTGTTAACCAACTACATTCTAGTATAAAATGAAAAGTTAAAAAAATAAAAAGTAAAAGCATTGTGTTCCTACTGGCTCAAGCCACTCATGATAAGAATGAATATTGGCCCATGATATTGGATTGGGCTGAGGCTAAGGGCCTGCTGAGCAGTGAGCCAAACAGACCATTATGCATATTATAATTTTTAACATAAATTATATTTCCTTATATTTTCAAGCCGAAGGGTTAAACAAATTCTGCCTGTAAGGGAGAACATGTAACATTCAGACTCAACTGGTCCATACTGATTGGCTATTTCCTTGTAGTGACTATTTGTTTAGAGAGAATATATTACACAAAAGATTTATGGCAGCTTACAAAAACACAAATAACACAAAATAAAATTGAATAAAAACTAAGGAAATGAGGAAATTGGATTAGAAAACGAGTGAGAAAAAGTAAACATCCAGCCAAGAATGAGGTTAGTTCACAAAATAAATAAGGCACTCAATAAAGTTCTATTTGCTAGAGGTGGACCACAAATTTGGCCCTCAGCTTTCCAGCTGTCAAGAGAAAGAGGGAAATATGATTCACAGTATTTAAATGATATAAGCCAACCAAGGGCTCAGGAGCAATACAAGTGTTCTTGGTACTGACTAGAAAACTGTATTTCTCCACTGTTTTATATAATGCTAATAATGTATATATGTTAAGTCACTTCAGTCATGTCTAACTGTGACCCTATGGACTGTAGCCTGAGAGGCTCCTCTGTCCTTGGGATTCTCCAGGCAAGAATACTGGAGTGGTTTGCCATGCCCTCCTCCAGGGTATCTTCCCAATCAAGGGACTGAACTTGCGATCACTTATGTCTCATGTCTCCTTCACTGGCAGGTGGGTCTTTACCACTAGCACCACCTGAGAAGCCCAGTGCTAACAATTTGCTGTGTTGTTGCTGCTCAGTCACTCAGTCATGTCTGACTCTTGGCAACCCCATGGACTGCAGAATGCCAGACTTCCCTGTCCTTCACCATCTCCGACTTGCTCAAACTCATGTCCATTGAGTCGGTGATGCCATCCAACCATCTCATCCTCTGTCATTCCCTCCTCCTCCTGCCTTCAATGTTTCCCAGCATCAGGGTCGTTTCTAAGGAGTCAGATTTTCACATCAGGTGGCCAAAGTATTGGGGTTTCAGCCTCAGCATCAGTCTCTCCAATGACTATGCAGGGTTGATTTCCTTTAGGATTGACTGGTTTGATCTCCTTCCGGTCCAAGGCACTCTCAAGAATCTTCTCTAACACCACAGTTAAAAGCATCGATTCTTCAGTGCTCAGCCTTCTTTATGGCCCAACTCTCACATCCATACATGACTACTGAAAAAACCATAGCATTGACTAGACGGACTGTTATTGGCAAAGTAACGTCTCTGCTTTTTAATATGCTGTCTAGATTTGTCAATGCTTTTCTTCCAAGGAGCAAGCGTCTTTTAATTTCATGGCTGCAGTCACCATCTGCAGTGATTTTGGAGACCAAGAAAATAAAGTGTTTCACTGTTTCTATTGTTTCCCCATCCACTTGCCATGAAGTAATGGGACCAGATGCCATGATCTTTGAATGTTGAGTTTTAAGCCAGCTTTTTCACTCTTCTCTTTCACCTTCATCAAGAGGCTCTAGTTCCTCTTCGCTTTCTGCCATAAGGGTTGTGTCATCTGTATATCTGAGAGTACTGGTATTTCTCCTGGCAATCTTGATTCCAATTTATGCTTCATCCACCCTGGCATCTCGCATGATGTATTCTACATAACAGTTAAATAAGCAGGGTGACAATATACAGTCTTGACATACTTCTTTCCCCAATTTGGAACCAGTCTGTTGTTCCATGTCCAGTATTAACTGTTGCTTCTTGACCTGCATACAGGTTTTGCAGGAGATTGGTAAAGTGGTCTGTTCTTCCCATCTCTCCAAGAATTTTCCACAGTTTCTTGTAATCCACACAGTCAAGGCTTTGGTGTAGTCAATGAAACAGAAGTAGGTGTTTTTTCTGGAATTCTCTTGCTTTTTCTATGATCCAACAGATGTTGGCAATTGATCTCTGGTTCCTCTGCCCTTTCTAAATCCAGCTTGAACATCTGGAAGTTCTTGGTTCACACGTACTGTTCAAGCCTCACTTGGAGAATTTTGAGCATTACTCTGCTAGCATGTGAAATGAGTAGAATTGTGTGGTAGTTTGAACATTCTTTGGCATTGCCCTTCTTTGGGATTGGAATGAAATCCCAAATACCTTTTCCGATCTTGTGTCCACTGCTGAGTTTTCCATATTTGCTGGCATATTGAGTGCAGCACCTTAACAGCATCATCTTTTAGGATTTGAAATAGCTTAGCTGGAATTCCATCACTTATACTAGCTTTGTTTGTACTGATGCTTCCTAAGGCCCGCTTGACTTCACACTCCATGATGTCTGGCTCTAGGTGAATGAAGCATCTTACTATGTGTCAGACATGATGCAAAGTGCTTTGAATGTTTTATCTCATTCAATTCCCACATGAATTCCATAAGATGGGTATTGTTAGTATCGATTTTTTACAGATGAGGAAAGTGAAATACAGAGATGTTTAGTCACCAAAGGAAATACAATTAGTAAGTACCTAATTTGGGATTCCAACCCCATTCTGCTGACTCCAAAGTTATGCTTCTAACATGCAGCTTCCATTTGGGAGCTATACTTTGATCCAATCCCTAAGTATTTCTGGATATACACTAGAACCCCTAAACGTCCAGTCCAGTCTAGTCCCACCACTCTGTCCCTGCCACATAACTTCATTTTGTTTTATTCACTGCATTTATCACCATCTGAAATATGTTCAATTGCTCACTGGTTTTTATTGTTTTTCTCATATCAGAATGCGAGCTACACAGCTGTAATGATACTGTTTACCTTGTCAACTCTTGCATTTCCAGAGCCTACTTTCCTGCCTAGGACATAGGAGGCACTCAGTGATTTTTTTGAATGAATGAATATTTCAAGGAGCAAGCATTAGGTGTTCATTCAAACCTTTTGCATGTCTGAGGATCCAGTTACCCCTGCTTATTCTCATTTCCTTCCAGATACTGCCTACTCTTCTCTTGTCTCCATGACTTAACTATACTATAATAGTTATGAGAAATATATCGCTTTCTGTAACTGGCTGTTTTTCATAATCCAGCTTATTATAGATTTGATTTAATTAATTTGATCTTATAATTTTAAAAATTACAGTTAAGTACAAAGATGATACCATCACCTGTCATACATGAAGAAATTTTGAAACATTTATTTGCCCATAAAACAAAGACCACTGATTTCTAAAAGTCTAAATTCAAAGAATTTGCACAGAGGCCCATTTCATACAAATTTTGCCATTTGTTGCTCAATACTTTCTATTTAAAATACAGACCAGCTCTAAGCAACTTGATGGGTTAAAGCACAATAAACCAACATGTTATAATAACTTGTTCTGGTTAAAGACTTAATTCTAGTTGCCATGCTTTCAGGCAGGAAAAATAGACAAATTCTTAAACCGTGCAGCTTCCCTAGGTCAATAATGAAAGCATGAGAAAATCAGAGGCCTTTTTGAACTACAGACACACAAACATACAGAACCCCAAGATATTCAAAATAATTGAATGACATTCATAAATGCAATCCAGGAAATCTGGGATTAAGACTCTTAGCCATGATTATCTTGATGTATATCTCAGTGTTCTCTCCAGCTCTCTTGGAATTTGTATCGTATGACTGCCATTTCCAGAAAAAAAAGGGCAGACAAATCTCACAAACACGTCTTTCCTGCAGTCTTAGGAACTGTGAACATCTGTCCTAGCCCTCAAAAGTGGGTCTTTTTCTTCTTATTTCATTGAAGTTTCTGTTGCTAACTTACTGTTTCAGTTAAATGACTAAATTATATGAAAACACAGGCTAAATTGAAAGATGTAAAGCTGATGATTTCCTCTTGGTTTATTTTTCTGGATTCATATGGTCCAAATACAGCAGATAGGTAAGGAAAGAACAACTTGGGATATGAATACTGGCTGGGTTGTACTTTCACTCTTCAAAAAGAAAATCTGGAAAAATGTATAAAGCACAAGATGAAAGTGCAATGATAAATGGCTAAGGTGATGTGACATTGTGATTTATAATAAGAAAAAGTAATTTGGTCTTCATCCACAGTTCCTGGCACCCTTACAGTTCCCTATATAAGAGCAGCAGAAACGTCTTTTGTTACACTATTTAGTTTTGTCTCTAGTTCCTGAACTAACTCAAGTTATAAATGTGAAATGTGTATATTTTGTTATTCATATAAACCACACCTGGGTTTACATTAGTGAGGTTACTTTTAGACCACCCATCCCTCCAAAGATAAAGGCAGGTTCCAGAAGAAATAACCTCAGGGAGAGAAGGATAGAACTTTCAGTCCAATTCCCAAACCTCTGGGGTAGGGAGAGAGGCTAGGAGGTTCAATCAATTACCCATGACCAATGAATTAGTCAGTCATGCTTACGTAAGTCTCTATAGAAACCCCAAAGAAAAGTGTTCAGAGAGATTGGTGCTTGGAGAACAGTGCACCCAGAGAGGGCAGGGAAGCTCTGCATTTCTTCCCACATACCTTGCCCTTTGTATCTTTCCAGTTGCCTTTTCGCAAGTTATATCTTTTTATAATAAACTGGTAATCTGCTAAGTAAAATGTCATACGGAGCTCTATGAGCCACTCCAGCAAACTGATCAGACCCAATAAAGGGTTCAAAGGAAAATTCACAGACAGTTGATCAAAACACAGGTAACAACCTGGATTTGTGATTGGCACCTGAACTTTTATAGGACTAAGCCCTTAGCCTGTGGGATCTGATGCTCTCTCCAAGTACAGAGTGTCTGAATTGAATTAAACTGGAGGACACCCAGCTGGTGTTGCAGAATTGCTTGGTGTGGAAAACCTGCCCTCTTCTCGGTTTTGGTGGCCAGAAATATCATAATCAGAGTACTGAGAATGTGAAGAGTAGAGGAGTAACAGAGAAAGATTTTTTTCCTTTGCATTTTGATGTTAAAAGTGGGATTTACGACACTTTCCTAGCGGTCTAGTGGTCTAGTGCCTTCCAGTGTGAGGTATGTGTGTTGGGGGGGTTCAATCCTTGGTTGGGGAGCTAGGATTACACATGCCTCTTGGCCAAAAAACCAGAACATAAGCAACAGAAGCAATATTGTAACAAATTCAATAAAAACTTTGGAAATGGTCCACATTAAAAAAAAAATCTAAAAAAAAAGTGGGATTTTTCATTTCAGTCCTGGTTCATGAAAACATGTGGTTTGTGGGGAGGGGGGAATGGATCAAAGGGCAGGGGACAATGACCACTGATTCCCTGGTGGCCATGTGGTCACCCACAGAATGAAGCAGCAGCTGTGCTGTGCTCAGTTGTTAAAGATAAGAGTTACCAATGAGTAAGCTTCATAATGTTGCTCAAGGAGACAACCTTCCAGAGACTTTTAACTCTTATGTTTTCTTAAAACAAGAGAAAGGAACAAATTGCTTCTACCGTCTGAGTTACAGGGATCATGGTCAAAGAACTAACTCATTTGCTAAATGGGGCCAATCTCATTATTCACTGGCAAGGCCAGATGCCCAGAAAGCCCAGTTGAATTATCTATCAGCAGTTAGATTTTAAATAAAGCATTGTACAGTAAAACAAACAAAACAAACACACAAATAAGCATGATATATAGGCATTTATAATTAGAGAGAAACAAAGAAAGAAAGAAAAAAGGACTAAGTCACTCCCAGAGAGTGCAAGAGCACAGTTCTTAACAACTGGAAAACCAAAGGGCAATTCTTAGAGAGAGACCTGACAAGTAAATATTTGCTCAAAAGAAAATATAAATCTCTTTGTTCATCTGCAGATTCTATTTGTTTTTACATTACTGAAAATTTTGGACTGACGAAAAGAGTTTTTAGGTTTCAACACAATGAGACTCAGCACTTTCCATCTTCCTCAATGAAAACTCCTGAAACAGAATATTTTTTAATATGCTCTTAACAGGAGATCCTTTTTTTTTTGTCCTGCTAACTTCATTGACTGCTTTAAATATTTCCCTTGCTTAAGATTTAAGGTCTATGTAACACATAATTTGGCCAAGTGGAAAAAAATCGATCCTATATTACAATTACATATAGAGTTCATAAAGAAAGCAGTTTCCCTTAAGATAAACTCTGAAAATTCTCTCAAGATTATTAAGGAGGCAGTTGCAATGGAAACAAGTACTATATTTGATATACTCAACATTTATCTCTCCTTTTGTCTTAACTTACTGAATGTATTGGGGATATACATCAATACATAAAAACTGTGAAATCTATTACACAATGGAATTTTTAGCAGGCCCGGATGCTGGGAAAGATTGAGGGCAGGAAGAGAAGGGGACAACAGAGGATGAGATGATTGGATGGCATAATCAACCCAATGGACAAGAGGTTGAGTAAGCTCTGGGAGATAATGAATGACAGGGAAGCCTGGCGTGCTGCAGTCCATGGAGTTGCGAAGAGTCAGACATAACTGAGTGACTGAACAACAACAACAACAAAAATAATGCTGTATAGTTAATAATATGAAGATATACGATGGAATTTCATAGTTTATGCAATATAAACTAAGCAAAAAAATTTGACAAAATCTTCAGTTCAGTTCAGTCGCTCAGTCGTGTCCAACTCTTTGTGACCCCATGAATCACAGCACGCCAGGCTTCCCTGTCCATCACCAACTCCTGGAGTTCACTCAGACTCACATCCATTGAGTCAGTGATGCCATCTATCTATCTCATCCTCTGTCGTCCCCTTCTCTTTCTGCCCTCAATCTTGATTGCATATTTGATAAAAAAGATATATATCCATATATATTGAAAAGATCATATAGATAGATACATATATCAAGACAACACTGTTATCTGCTAAGGATTATTTTTACTTCCTCTTTTTTCCTTCTCTATATTTCTAAATATTTTGAAACACTATGAAAATACATTACTTCTGGAGTTAAAACAAAAACATTACTAAATATCCAATGTCCAATTAGTATGATAATTAAATCAGTTCCTGTAAGACTTCCCATCATTCTAATGTTGGGTCTAAATGATCCAAAACAAACAGATGTACTGAGTGGCCCAGTGTTGAAATTTCACATAGACGTTGCCTAAGCTTGACCTCTATCATTTCCAAAGTGTGTTCCAGCATTCTCCTTGCTGCTTTAGTAGCTAGAAATGGAGAAAAGCAACAGATGGTGACAGCTGTGACTGTCAGGGTGCCAACCTTGAGAATGGAATTTCTACTTCAAGATGATTTTGCAGGGGTACAATAATATCTGGAAAATCTAGGCACAAAGCTTTCCAAAATGCAAATGTTTGGGATTTTAAAAGAAAGGTGATTATGTAAGAAGATCTTATAGTTTAATATGAAGGCTTTTGTTTCAGAAAAGAATAAAAAGTTAACTAAATATCTGAAGTAGACTGCAGAATTTCTTTTACTAAACTTTCTTAAAATCTAATGTCACATTATAATTCATTTTATATTATTATCTGTGGAGTGGATCTTTTACCTTTTAACCTCTGGCTCCAACATGAACATCTAGCTATCAATGAATGTATTTTCGGAGTATAAAAATTAACATTATCATTAGCTTACATAAAATGTAATTCATAAAGTCACAATCTCTGTTAGGAAAATTTACAGTACTTTCCCAAAGCAAACCAAATCAGATCAGATCAGATCATATCAGTCGCTCAGTCGTGTCCGACTCTTTGCGACCCCATGAATCACAGCATGCCAGGCCTCCCTGTCCATCACCAACTCCCGGAGTTCACTCAGACTCACATCCATTGAGTCAGTGATGCCATCCAGCCATCTCATCCTCTGTCGTCCCCTTCTCCTCCTGTCCCCAATCCCTCCCAGCATCAGAGTCTTTTCCAATGAGTCAACTCTTCGCATGAGGTGGCCAAAGTACTGGAGTTTCAGCTTTAGCATCATTCCTTCCAAAGAAATCCCAGGGCTGATCTCCTTCAGAATGGACTGGTTGGATCTCCTTGCGGTCCAAGGGACTCTCAAGAGTCTTCTCCAACACCACAGTTCAAAAGCATCAATTCTTCAGTGCTCAGCCTTCTTCACAGTCCAACTCTCACATCCATACATGACCACAGGAAAAACCATAGCCTTGACTAGACGAAACTTTGTTGGCAGAGTAATGTCTCTGCTTTTGAATATGCTATCTAGGTTGGTCATAACTTTCCTTCCAAGGAGTAAGCAAACCAAATAACTTCTGTTAAAAATGAAAATGTTTGAGTTTTAAAGTCAGACAAATTTGAATTTTGCCTGTAGCACCTTTTAGTTATTGTATAACTTGGAGAAACATTGATTTAGGGTTTTGATTTTTTTGCCTGTAAATTGCCACCAATCATAAGGGTTTTCTTAAGGCTCAAAGATTCTTTATTGACACAGTTTCTTCCCCTTTTACAATATATGATGCAATTTCTGCAGTAATATGGTTTTAGCACACAGCTACCTTTCCTGAAGTTTATATGTCATGTTCCCAGAAGTTTACAGGTAGAAGTACGTAATAAGCAATAGCGTAATAAAAAGATACTCCAGTTTTGCTTTGAAGATTGTGGCACCCAAGCTCCAAAACAGTCTCCAGTGATTTCAAGCCCTCTGTAGTTTTATCCATTAAAAGGTGGATAAGACCTAGCAACCCATTTTTTAAAAAAAATTTATTTCATTAAAAGTCACATAATATAAAACATACTATATTAACTATATGTAACTACATTTTGGCCTTCCCAGTGGCTCATTGGTAAAGAATCTGCTGGCCAATGCAGGAAATGTAGGAGACATGGGTTCGATCCCTTGTCTGGGAAGATCACCTGGAGAAGGAAATGGCAACCCACTCCAGTATTCTTGCCTGAAAAATTCCATGGACAAAGGAGCCTGGTCAGCTACAGTCCATGGGGTGCAAAGAGTTGGACACCACTGAGCACACACAGCACAACACAGCACTACCATATATAAAATAGAAAGTTGGTAAAAATATGCTGTATGACTCAAGGAACTCAAACCAGGGCTCTGTAACAAACTAGAAGAGTGGGATAGGGTGGGAGGTGGGAGGGAGGCTCAAGATGGAGGGGACATATGTATATCTATGGCTGATTAATGTTGATGTATGGCAGAAACCAACATAATATTGTAATGCAATTATCCCTCAATTAAAAATAAAGTAACAAAAGCTCAACATTAAAAAACAATGGTAGAGATTTTTCTTTGAGGTTTTTTATATTCATCTTCTTTAGGAACTTGGGACTAGTTCTCAGGACTGCATTGGAAGACATTACATTGCATTAGGCTTATTTCTTGCATCTATTTAATATTTTGGACTTGGTACTTACTGTCAGATCCTGAATATGCTTGACACACAGTAATTCGTAATTTTCTCAAAGCCTGCATTTGCTTCCCACCTTCCGTGAGCTTGCCCACAATGACCATCACTCCACTGTCTGCAATCACTTAGCCTACGCATGAATGCAGCCATCTTGGTTCCCACCATATAAGCAGTCACTATCAAGAAGTATGGAGAAGGAAATGGTAACCCACTCCAGTGTTCTTGCCTGGAGAATCCCAGGGACGGAGGAGCCTGGTGGGCTGCTGTCTATGGGGTCGCACAGAGTCGGACATGATTGAAGCGACTTAGCAGCAGCAGTAGCAACATCAAGAAGTATGGGCTTCTCAGATGGTGCTAGTGGTAAGGAATCTAACTGCCAACCCCAGAGACCCAAGAGACACGGGTTTGATCCCTGGGTTAGGAAGATTCCCTGGTGGAGGAAATGGCAACCCACTCCAGTACTCTTGCCTGGAGAATTCCATGGAGAGAGGAGCCTGACAGGCTACAGTTCATGGGGTCGCAAAAGACTTGGACACTACTGAGAGACCAAGCATGCATACATGCACCAAGAAGTATACACGCTAGAGTGGTTTTCATAAGTTCAGAACTTTCTTGGGATAAAATATCCTGGGTCCAAAAGATTGCGCTAAATCATAGTCCTCATAGGCAAAAAGTCTGAGTGTTAGGACATAGCCCAAGCACCTTTATTTAATTTTATCCTATATCAGAGTGTATTTGCTGCTTGTTTGGGCTACTGTCAGTATGACTTTAGTCATATATTTTTTGGTACAAGAATCATATTCTTGAGGACAAGTTGTAAGCTGTCATATCCTCATTATTTCTTGAAGGCACTATCACATCTTAATAAAAACTGAAGTCCAGATCTTCTGCTTTTGCATACATTTAGCTGCTCTCTGGCATCTATTCTGCCTTTACTTGTTAATAGTGTCCCAATGTTTTTTCAGGTAACCTCCCCTCTTGTAAACAGATGGTGGGTTTTTAGGGATGTTCTACAGGTGAGGCATATGGTTTTAGTTTGAGATAATGTGCCTTATTTTATTAGCTGGCCACAAACCGTTCACGGATGAAGTAAGTAAGTAACTTAATTTAGTTGATAGTCTGGGTAATGGTCTGGGTGAGTGGTGAGTGAGACAAGAAGCTTTGGGAGTCTAGGAATCCCATAGAGACCATCTTGGGCTCCTGGAGACTCTCCATGGTCTTATGTGCTCACAAAAGTCTTCCCACTGCCCTAAGAACTGCTGCTATATCTTCTACTTTCTTCTCCTTCTCCTTTCCCTCCCTCCCCTCCTTTCTTCCCTCCTTTTCTCCCCTCCTTCCTCTCCTGTCCTCTCTCCTTCCCTTTCCTTCTTCATCCCCTTCTCTTCCTCCTCCTCCTATCCCTTTTCCTTCTCTCAAATCCATTCTGTGGAGTAAGCTATAATCTTACTATATAATCCTCACCCTTTATATTCCAAAACCTTCCTATTCCCTAGTCTTCTCATATTTTGCCCAAGCTAAAGCCTTCTTCACTCAGCAATCTACGCTGAACTTGCTGAACTGGAAAAGCTTGCATCGTCTTCTACGCTTCCATTTTCCCTCACACCCTGACTTCCCTCTTTCTTAACATGGTAGCCTTGTGACCTGATGTATATTGATGGAATTCTCAGCACATGTTTGGCTAGAGACATTTTTTTTTTTTAAACTCCTACCACAGCCTTGACCTTGAGGATATTCATATTTCTTCTTTGTACAAAAATCAGAACAGCTTCTTAATTGAGCTTCTGGAACATAGTTAGCATGCTTTAGGATAAACATTTTAATTGTGCTGTCCTCTCCCTGGAATAAATAAACTACAGATTTTCCTGATTATAAAGGAAAGAAAAAAAGGAAAAAAAATCATTTGGGGATGAATGTTTTCTGAAATGCTTTGTGCCAACAACAGGAATCAGGAAAATAAGAAGGATACATGCAACTTTCAAGTCCTTGTTAAATTTTTTATTTTAAAATTCATGGTCTTAAAGACGTCAGGAATAAGTGAGAGAGAAAGAAACAAGTGATCTCTCCTCTAAGCTAGGAAGTCTTAAAAGTTATTTACATGTATATTTTGGAAGTTGGGAGTAGGTTTTTACCCTGGCTGAAAAAGACTGCAATAATTTTCCCCAATTCAGGAAATGAATACTTATTGATACTACTCATTTTGGTATAAATTAAGCCACAAAATAATTATTTGGTATCACTGCAATATTTTCTATACACATACACACACACACACGTGTGCAAACACATACCAATTACTCCACCAAAGTCATTTAGCAGCTGAAATATCTCCCTTTCACTACGTATGTTCCATTCCTAACTCTCCTTTCTGTATAGAATGAACCATCAAACCAGCTGATAGTTGATTAAATGTTGACACTCTGCTTTTTGAGCAAGCTGAAAATTATTGATTTATGTAAAAATAACCCAACTTCCCTGGTTTTCCTAGTAAATCATCATGTGCATAAGTAATGTAAGCGGATTACAGGAAACATTAGCACTAGTAATTGTTGTTGCCAGCTATCAGAGCCACAGAATGGTTAGAGTCTAGACCAAGAGAGGTTAGTGAAGGCTAATGCAGCAAAATTGCCTATTGCCTCCATGTCATCATCACCCCAAAGAAAAAGCACAGCTTCTTCATGAATCTCTAAACCACAGATGGACTAAAAGTGAAATGACCTGCCAGAATTCCTCATTGATGCCTTTTATCCTCCATAATATTAAATTAACTCGACAGTACATGACATCAGAAGATAGAACAAACCTCTTGATCTGTAATTCATAATGACCTTAAGAGTTGATAACAATGAGTGTATGATGGTCACTAGAGGAAATATCTCTCCTGAGTCCAAGCATTAGCACAATCATGTAGAGATACAGCAACATTAATATCATTTGTCTTCACTCAATAGACACAGTGCATGGCTTTTACCTTCAGAACATCTGTTACTCATGTAAATGCAGAAAATTTGTCTGAGTTTTTCAAGCAGCAAAATGACCCACATATTTTTCCTTAACAAAAGCTCATATTATGTTCTCAATTTATGATTTTTTTTTGGTTACCAACATTCCTCCCACACATTTCCCAACCAAAACAAAAGACTCCATTTCATTTGTAGATACCTCAAATGATGGGTATTTCTAGATACTTGAAATGATGGCTGGATCATAATAAATATTAAGTGCATGCTAGTTGAAAACATCAATGAATGGATCTTTGATTCTCCATACTTAGTTGTCATATATGTGGTAGATAAAAAAGTAAAGAAAAGGAAAAAAAGGTTATTAATTTTCATTACATTAGGCTTATAGAGAGGTTGCCAAAATGCAAACATGGTTTCATTGAATCATCTTAAAAGTCAACATACTTGGTTATATTTGGAGACAGAAATGTGATCAACACTCATTTAGCTACTGCTTTGTAGTTTTAATGTGAATCCTCCTATTGTAATTTTAAATTTGAGAGGGACTGTAGTCCAAATGCTCTGTCAACCTTAGCATAAGTTTATGATACTTCCAGAAATTGGGACCCTCTGGTCTAGGTTACAAATCCTAAGAATGCAAACAATGGACCCACTACATCACCTTGATTAATAAAAGGTGATGCTTGTTCACTGATATTAGGAATATTATCCATCAATTACTTCCCAACCACTTTATCTACTCCAGTTAGAGAATTCCCCTCCTTCATCATCACTTCTTCCCTTTCAGGGTCCCTTCATTTCTTACCATTTGAATCAAGTGACCAGATTATCTTTAATAAATACTATGTATATATATGGGCTTTCCTGGTGGCTCAGTGGTGGAATCCACCTACCAATGCATGAGATGCAGATTTGATCCCTAAGTTGGGAAGACCCCCTGGAGAAGGAAACAGCAACCCACTCCAGTATTGCCTGGAAAATCCTATGGACAGAGGAGCATGGTGGGCTACAGTCCATGGGGTCGCAAAAGAGTCGGACATGACTTAACAACTAAGCAACAACAACAATTTATATATATAAACTGAGACTCAAGCCAATCTACTTAGAGCAAATTACCACAGAAGGCAGGAGGCTAAGCGCAGGATATGATCCAAAACTGCAGGATATGAATCAACATAAGTAAAGACTTCCTGATACAATTTTTTGTTCAAATTATTAAGCACCTACTGTGCACCTTGCATTGGGCTGTGCAGAGAAGATACAGACAGAGTTTCTTATTTTATGGGCCTACATTCAAGAGGAAGCCAACAGATAATAATCAATTAACAAAAAGGAAACACCAGAGAATAAGAAATGCTATGGTAAATAGTCATTGAGATCCAGTGATAACTTGTCACCATTAGGTTTCATTTGTTTGAAAGCATCAACCACAGAGGAAAGCATCAGCATCAGTTAAATGCAGTACTTACCACCACAATCACATTTGCTGCTGGGACTGGGCGGTTTTCCACTTCAAGGTCTTGACCAGCCATGGCCAACAGATTGAGAGATGGGTCATATGCGGGTTTAGGAAATGCTGAATTAACAATTTGGTGGTGTCTGCCTATTTGAGCTTCAGAAGAGGAATGGTAGTTATGTTTGTGTATCTTTTGTGGAGCTATATCCAGGCTCTTCTCAATGTCTTGTGAGTGGTGATAAATGAATGCTGGCTTCCCACTCTTCTTCTGACGAATTGCCAAGAAGTGATCATTATTTTTTGCAAGGCATCCTGAAAGGGGGAAGAAGAAGAAGCAAAAATCAAAGACCTTCTTCACTGAGCTGAATAGATTATCTGATAAAGAGAATTACCTGTTCTTAGAAAGCTTTAAGACTTGTGAAGGATTTAGATCAGTTACTCTCCATTTTCATCCCTACTCCATTATCCCCAATAAAGAGAACACACTTGGTGGCATGGAGGCATGTCAGAGATTTTGGGTACACAGAAGTGGGTATAGTTTGAAAAAGTCCTATATTTCAGATATTCTAATGCATCTTTTAGTCAGGAATTTCCTCCTTTATCTAAATGCATGGCTCTAACACCTTGTTGATCAACTCTTCCTGGATGTCCTACCTATTCCTCAAATGACAACCCTTTATATCATATTCAAGCTTTCCTCCCTTTAATCAATAGCATTTCATACAATTCTTATTTCATACTTCTTTTATCCTGCTGATATTTTATAATCAATTATGTGTAATTTTTAATACTTCTATACTATTTGAAGCTGACTAAGGGCAGAAGGCTGAGTATACTCATTGTGGTAGCAACTCCCAGTTGTATAATATCCATTCTCCCCTTCTTACTTAGCCATCCCGATAAAGTAATACATTCTCTTTTATTTTGTCTGTTAGGTAAATATCCATTGACTTGAATAGCTCTTTTATTCTTTTTATCATTGGCCACAGAAGGAAACAGATAACATATACATGTAAGTCTAAAGAGTATCACTAGGTCACATGCCAATTAGAAAAGCAAATAAGGTCTTCTATATAAGACGACAAGCTGATTGAACAGATCAAAACATAATAATGCCATCCACGTTGTACCTGGCAACCTAGGCACCACAGATTTTCCCTCAGGATGCCTATGGCAACAATAAGCTGTAAAAATGCTCTCCCCAGAAGATGACTTCCCTCTTTTTATAAGAATTTTGGGGTGCCTTGAATTCTTACCAAATATTTATAGTAGAGAAATTTCTAGTTTTTATAGCTTTCCCCCCCATCAAGCCTCTGTGACCAGCATATATTTACAGCACTTTCAGTAATGTTATTTTACCAATATGCTCTCAACTCTCACTTAGGGATAAGAAGACAGGTTATTTTTTTTCAGTAAGCTCAACTGCATTCACCATAATGTAATTGTTTGGAGACCATTGGGTCCCAGTGCCTTTAGGCTTTTAGATCATTCCAATCACAATTAAATTCTATGTGAATTCTGAGACAGTAATAGAAACTAGTCCTCATGTCTTCAATCTTCAGTATGCTGAATAGACTGTAACTTTTTAGAAAAAGAAATCAATTTACTGTAACCATTCACCAACAATGATGATTAGATAGTGTGACCTTGAAATAACTATAAACTTTGTTTCTCTGAATGAAGTAGGAATTCCTCAGATTTGGAAATGACACTGTCATTAGGAACATATATAAATGAATATGGTCCTCCACTGTTAATATTCTTGCTGTGTTTTATTAATGGAGAATGGTGATAAAATGTTTTAGAGATATATTAACTTTCTGACCACAAATGTTTGTTTAAATTTTACTAAAAGTGATTTAATAAATTATATTGTAGTGTCCTACAGTAGGGGCCCCCAGCCTCCAGGGTCTAATATCTGATGATATAAAGTAGAGCTGATGTAACAATAATAGAAATAAAGTACACAATAACTGTAATGCACTTGAATCATCCCCAAACCATCCCCTGTCAGGCCTGTCCATGGAAAAACTCTCTTCCACGAAACTGATCCCTGGCGCCAAAAAGGCTGGGGCCACTGTCCCACAGTATTTCTATACTATAGGTGAACAGTTTCCTCCCTCCCCTCTTAGAGGACTGAGTCTGACATTGTAAAGAGCAACAACGGAGTGGTCACCTTAAGGTTAAGAAACAGAATGGAGATACTATTTTTATCTTAGCTGACTTTGTAAACATGCCTCACTTAAAGATGGTCCCTTGTTTCAGAAATGCATATTGCACACTTGAATGAATTTACGTTTCTCACCTGAGGGATTGGTTCTCCTACCAAAAAGAGGGATTATAACCCTATCTGACAAGATAGTGCTATAGAAATAGGCATGTTAATTAAAAAATTAACATGCAAAAAAGACTGGAAGTCCTTGCAAGATTTGAGAAGAGGAAAAAGGAAAAAAAAAAAAAAAAACATGGTAGGGGATGGCAAAGAGTTTCACTAAGAAAACGAAGTAGCTCAGAAGATCAGAAAACACGGATTTATGAGAAGGGGAAAAATTAATGAAGACCTGAGACATTTATCTTCAATCTTTCTTTTTATATGATATCAGGCTTCCCCGATGACTCAGTGGGTAAAGAATCCACCTGCAATGCACAAGACACAGGAGATGCAGGTTCAATCTTGAGAAGGAAATGGCAACCCACTCCAGCATTCTTGCCTGAAAAATCCCATGGACAGAGGAGCCTGGCAGGCTATGGTGCAAAGGGTCGCAAAGAGTTGGACATGACTGGGTGGCTAAACATACAACATGTGATATCAATCCCCAAAAAATAGAAAAGGTGAGTCCAACTAATAAGGTCTCTTGTATGAAAATAGGCCTACAGAGAAAGATGAAAAAAATCTAATTTTAAGTGCAATTGAAACACAACTAGAATTTCCAGCCCTATCCAGTTGTATATGTGAAAAGACTCAGTCCTGCCTTGTCCCTGAGTAATGAGAACCAAGTTGGCATCACTATTAGGAACCCTACCAAAGACATTAGGAAAGAAAAAGTTTTTCAAAGTGTTGTGCTTAGATCCCTGCATCAAAATTACCTGGGATATTAAGACTCAGATCCCCATATCTTAGCTGAGAAATACCATAGCAGACTCTTTGCAAAGGTAGCTTACAAATCTGGATTTCTAATCAAAATTTTCTCACATTCCAACTCTGAAGTTGAGGACCACTGAGTTAGTGGTCCTAACTTTGGGATAAGTTTTATTTTTTTGTCTTCAAATGTTACCTCTTCACTTCAACATTATGAATATATTCAGGTAAACATTTCAGAAATTTTAAGACTCAGTTGCCTATTAAAGATCAAAGTGGAGATGTTGAATTAGAAATTTAATAAGTATATACTTCATGGTTGGAGAGAGACAGATTTGTGAATCATCCAGTATGGATAAAATTTAAAGCCAAGTGACTGGAGATTCCTTGAAAAGAGAAGAGTATATAGGACAGTGCTCATGGTAGAATTACAATATTTAGAGTCAAGAAGCTGAATGAAATAGAGCCAATAATGACAAATGAGAAGGAATGGTAGTAAAGAAGGAGGAAAACTAAGGAAGAGTAGTTCCTAGAAGATTAAGAAAGAAAATGTTTTAGAACCTGTATGTATTATAAGGTCTTAGGAGCAACTGAAAAATCAATCTTACAGTGATGTCTCTAGAAACTTGAATATAAATGGAATTTCCATGTGTTTCCAAGTAAGGTAAGTCCCACTGAAGACATACTTATAGACATAAAAAAATTACAAAGCACATAGGGATTACTGCCATGACAGATGGTCAGAAGATGGAGAAGTGGGTAGATTCTTAACTAAGAAAAAAAAACGAAAGAGAAAATTGAAGGGGGCTTCAAAATAAGTTAATTAAAACATCCAAATAGAAAAGAAAACAAGAATAAGGGATTTGAGGAAAAGAGAATTGGCATGTTTCAATTCAAGTGAAAATCATAGAAATGAAAAATATCGTAACTGAAGAAATGCAATATGTGGGTTAAACAGTAGACTAGACACCACTGAATAGAGAATTGGTAAGTTGGAAAAGTTTAGGTAATAATTCAGAAAGCAGCACAGAGAAATTAAGAGAGGAAATTAGAAAAAGAAGGTTCCTTTGGGACTCTAAGACCCATACCTACTGGCATTCATGCTCATTAAGAGTGAGTGAGACCTCGCCTGTGATGGGATGTCCTTTCTGTGATTCGGCTAAAAAAAGATGACTTCTGTGCTGCCAGGAGACTCCTTTTGACTTTGATGAAGCAAGTTGTTGGAGAGGTCCACGTGAAGAAGGAGGCTTCTAGCCAAAATCCAAGGAAGAACTGAGGCTCTCAGTTGCAACAACAATTAAGGAACTGAATCCTGTCAGCAATCATGTAAATAAGCTTGGAAGCAAATCTATCCTCAGGTGAGCCTTCACCTAGGAGCCTAGCTCAGGCCAACACTTTAACTGAAGCCTAATGAGAGACCTTGAAGCGGAAGTCTCCAGTAAGCCATGGCCAAATTTCTGCCTCACAGAAACTAAGAAATACTAAATATGTATTGTTTTAATTTGCTAAATTTTATAGCAGTTTGTTATGCAGTGATAGGAAACTAATGCCAAGAGACTGAGTGATTTTTGAGGATAACATGGTACATTGCAAAATACCTTTAATAGCATTTAAGAAATGAAACATTAGGCAATTGAACATTTTATAAAATTGAGAGAGGAAAGTGATAATGTAAAATTTATATTTCTCAGAGATCACTCTGGCTGTACAATAAAATGGACTGGGAGGAAGCAAAAGTAAGTGCAAATGAACTGGGTAAAATATTTTAGAAGACAGTAGAATAGCCCAGACAAGGTGGCAGGCAGTAGGAAGACAAAGCAGAGGTGAATTCCGGAAGCCTTAAGATATGGGGATTGATGCAAAAATAAAAAGGAATAAATTCAGTAATTGAGTTAATGTTGTAGGAAGGAACTAACAGTGGATATTTAAGAATATTTCTATTTCTAGTTGGCAATTCAATGTATAGGGGTGTCCTTTATTGAGACAGGGAAATGTGATTCTGTAGTGCCTACAATATATAGAAACAGAAACATCTAGAAAGAAATTACATTTATATGGAACCCAGGAGAAAGTGCTGGACTAAAGATAAATACTGAAAAACCATAAGCATACTCAAGGAAAAGTGAGTGCCAGAATGATGAGTCTGCCTTGTGGAATGAGAAAAACTATGAGTCTACAGCAAAGATCCAGAAGAAGCCACATTAAAGGAATGTTTGGCGGGAGAAGAAGAAAAATTAGAGATTGTGGAAGTATGGAAGTCGTGGAAAGAGTGTACCAAGGAGTCTGTGATTGGCAGTGTCCAGTGTCACTGACAGTCTGAGAGTTGAAACAACTCTGAACACTTGCATAGGATTTATTGACCTAAAATTCATCAATGGACAGCTGACCCTGGATATTCAGAGCATCAGACTCAACATGGAAAAGCTCTGGGTATAGCATTAGAAATACAAAGCTAACCATCTTCCACTGTTGAGTCTTTAAACAAAAATAAAGTAATTTTTAAGGACTTAAAAGGTTAAGGAAGATTCTGAGTCTCGGTAAGACTCACTCTGCCTTGTTAACTATAATAAACAGAGCTATAAAATCTAAACAAAATGCATAAAACAGCTTTCTGAGGACTCTGGGAAGTAAACAGTAGCAGAGCGATTAGGGATGAAGAACAGAATTCAAAATTGCACAACACCAGCAGTAAGTTTACCATTTCTCCCTGCCTCCAGTATTCTCTAGCCAACCCACAGTGTACACCAGAGTATAGACAAGGATAGCTCCAGGAGAAAATACAACACCATACTTTGTGAGATGCAGTTGAAGCAGTGCCTAGAGGAAAGCTTACAGCATAAATGTTTGTATTAGAAAAGAAGAGAGGTCTCAAATCAATAATCTAAGCCTCTACTTTAGGAAACCAGAAAAAAAAAGAGCAAAATAAATGTAAAGAATGTAGAGGAAAATAAATTAAGAAGTTAAAATGAGAAATAATTATATTGAAAATAGGAAACAATAAAGAAAATCAATGAAACAAAAGTTTATTCTTTGAAAACATCAATAAATTGATAAATTTCTAGCAAGACTGACAAACAGAGAAGACACAGATTGCCAACATCAGATGAAAGAAAGAATATCACTATATACCCAGCAGACATGAAAAGGATAATGAGAAAATAAATGTGTACAACTCTTTGCATCTACATTTAACAACTTAGATGAAATGACCAACTGAAACCCTAGAAAATAATGGAACTCACACAAGATGAAATATGTTACCTAAATTGTCCTAAAATTATAAAAGAAATTGAATTTCTACTTAAGTTTTCTTATAGAAAAGAAATCTTCAAGATCAAATGGTTTCACTGGCAAATTGAAACACTTAAAGACAAAATTAACTTCATTTATACATAACCTCTCCCAGAAAATAGAAGAAAAAGGAACATTCCTCAAAGCACTTTATGAGGCCAAAATTACTCTGATAACAAAACCAGAAAGAGACCCTACTAAAAAAGAAAACTAAAGACCAAATATTGGTTGTGAATATATATGTAAAAATCCTCAAGAGCATATTAGCAAATTGAATGCAGAAATATAAAAGATAATACGTAACCAAGTAAGGCTTATACTGGGAATGTAAGGCTGCTTTAATATTTAAAAAGCAATCAACCTAATCCATCATATTGACAGTCTAATGAAGGAAAATCATATTATCATACCAAGTGATGCAGAAAGAGCATTTGACAAAATTCATATCAACTTACAGTGAAAAAAAAAAGCAAACCAGAAATAGAAGGGAACTTCTTCAAACTTGTAAAAGACACCTACACAAAAACTCACAGCTAACAATAGGTTTATCTTCCTTCTCTTAAGAATAGAGAACAAGACAATGACACTCATCACTCTTATACAACACTCTACTGAATGAAAGTCCTATTTATTGCCAGTAAACAAAGAAAAGAAGTAAAAGGCACACATAGTGGAGAAGAAAAAATAAAATTGTTCTATTTGTGGAAAGGATGATTGTCTATGTATAAAATCCTAAGGAACTCATCAAAATTTTGATACAACAGGTGAGTTTAGCAAGTGAATAGACTGTAATATTAACCTATGAAATCAATGGCATTTCTACAAGCTAGCAATGTACAACTGAAAACTGAATTTTAAAAAATATTTACAACAGTTACAAAAAATAAAATACTCAGGTATAATTCTAACAAAATATGTACAAAATATATATACTGAAAATTACAAAACGCTGAGAAAGTAAAACAAGAAGAACTGAATAGACATACTGTGTTCATGAATTGGAAGTCTTTATATAATGAAGATTTCATTATCCCCAATGACAATAAAAATTCAAGCAAAATTCTACACATATAATAGATTGATTCTAAAGTAGAATAAACAATTTTAAATGAAGAATAACGGTGACAGAATACTACTCTCCTATTCTAGGACTTGCGATAAAGCTACAGTAATCAATATAGTGGAGTATTAGCAAAGAAAGAGGTAGATAATGAGACAAAACAGAGTTCAAAAACAGATTGATGCATGGCAAAAACCACCACAAGAATGTAAAGTAATTAGTCTCCAATTAAAATTAATTAATTAATTAATTAAAACAGATCCAGAGAAAATGTCACCATTTGATTTTTTTATAAAGATGTAAAAACAATAAAGGATAGTTTTTTTCAAAATCATATTGGAACAATCAGACATCCATTTGTAACAAAATGAATCTCTATACAAACTTCATAGAAATGATCTTAATAAAGTTCACAGATCCAAATATATAATATACAACTATAAAACTTCTAGAATAAAATACAGGAGAAAATCTTTATAACTAGGGTTAGGCAGAAAATTCTTAAAGATGTCACCAAAATCACAATCCATAAGAGAAAAAGAATTGATCAATTGGACTGGATTGAAACAGAAAAACTTTTGCTCTGTTTAAGACACTGTTAAGAGAATGAAACAGCAAGCTAAAGAGTGGCAAAAAGTAATTGCAAATCACATATCCAACAAGGGACTTGTAATAAGAAAAAATAAAGAACTCAAGAAATTTAACAGTAGGAAAACAAAACAAACCAATTTAAAACTAGGCTAAAGATTTGAACAGACACAAAATCAAAGATACATGAATGGCAAAGAGGCACATGAATATTACCCCAGTAATGAAATGCATATTAAAACTGTGATATGATAACACTACATACCTCTTAGAATTGCTAAAATCAAAAATACTAATGATACTCAGATAGTAAACAAACTTTTGCAGCAACTCTATGCATAATTGCTCTAAAGTGGAATAAACTCAAATGTCCTTCGATTGATGAATGGAAAGCAAACTGATACATCTATACAATGGAACATCGCTCATCAATTTTAAAAAAATGAAGTATTGATCTGCAAAACAATTTGGATTACTCTCAAAGGCATTAGGCTGAGGAAAGGAAGACACTTGCAGAAAGTCCATTTATAGAACATTCTTGAAAAGCAAAAACTAATACTGAAAAGAAAAAACTAGATCAATGATTATTAGGTTATCAGTTGAGAAGCAGGGGGAGTAGAATGAAGGAGTTCTTTGGAGTGACAGAACTTTTCTGTATACGATATGATTACATGAATCTATAGATAAGTTAAAATTCATTGCACTATATTCCAAATAAAGGCAATAGATTATGCTATATTATGCTTTGTAAGCTACCTTTTCACTCAATACTGTATCAAAACATCTTTTCTCATCACTAAATGTTTATCTATCTCATTCACAAATGATTGATAAATGTACAGAAAGTAATTTCAGAGTTGACGGGGAAGAAAGCTAGATGTAATTGGATTGAGGATCAAGTGGGAGATAAATGAGAAATAATATGTATAACAACTCTTACAACAAACTTCAGTGTGATAAGAGAGTAGCAGTGTATTAACAGGAAGGGAAAGTAGGGTTGAGGGATTTTTTTTTTTTTTTCCACTATAGGAGAGGTCTGAGTACATTTAATCCATAAAGGGAAAGAGCTAGTTGAGAAGGAGTGGTTGGAAATACCACTAAAAGAAAAAACAGATGGAATAATCAATAGACTGAGCCTCCCCAGAAGACTGGAGGAGTTGGGATCCAGAGTAGTCAGAAGGATGAGCCTTGGATTGGAGGGAGGTATTTCTTCCATTATAATATGGGGATACAGGAGAGGCAGGAAGATGAAGGATGTTAATGGATTTGGCAGTGGAAGTTGAGTTAGTTTTCTTCTGACAGTTTCTATTTTCTCCGTGAAGGAGATGAAGCTATCTCATAACAGAGAGAGGATAAGAGAGCAAAGATTGGAGATCCCAGGAGAACTGAGAAGGACTGAAGAAACTTCTTGTAAGGAATGAAAAAGAAAGTAGATATGAGATGAGTAATAGGATTCCTCATCTTCACTGAGAGCTCAGTGACAATTTTTTCAATTTCTAAGGGACAGAGCTCCCTCACAGAATAGTGACTAGCTTGTCGAAGATACTTAACTGCATTTAAAATAAAAGTACGTTTATCATAGAATGACATTTACAGGACAATAACCAATTTTGATGGTCATAAAATTCCACAATTGAAATTTCATTCTGGATATGACCCTGATAATCTCTGAAGAGATGTATAACAAAGGAAAGAGAAAATATGTAAAATCACAATGTGATATTATGATTATGTACATTATGATTCATTATTTCTAATTCAACTTTGGTAACTCTGGATGCATAAGGTAGAATGGCCTCACATACACCCTCTCAGAGTAAGTCCTATGTATTGCAGCTGTTTAAATCAGTGTCAGTGACTTGGGAAAGGAACAAAGGATGAAACAGTGGTCACCAAAGAGACCTGAAAAAGTGAACAATCAAAAAAGGGCAACTTTGTTTTCTGATTATTTTGTAAAAGGACAATTGTTGTTTTTCAAAGATTGCCAGCACTTTCTTCTCTAGAAAGGAGATGCAAATAGATAACATCAAGGAAGTCCCTTGGGAATTTCTACATGAGCTATGACAAGGTTCTCATTTGATTTGTAAATGCCTCTCAGGAAAAGTTAAAAATACATAAGTACCAGTAAAAGTTTACTTAGAAAATGCCAATTAGTAGAACTGAGAAAGGAAAGAAACATGCTTTAAAAAAAAAAAAAAAAAAGCAGTGGTTTAAGAGATTAGAGACCTAGATTGTATCTTTAACACCCACCACACCCCGTCTATCGGAACTTGAGTTACGGTCCTCAACCTCTCTGAGCCTGTTTTCTCATCAGAAAATGAAGGTGGTTCTTGTATTACAGGTCTACAACCAGATTAGAAATGTACTTTACAAGAGAGTACAGTACATTCTTTAAAGCGAGCCTCAATTCAGTTAGATTTCACATGGCACTGATTTTTCTCTAAAGAGGTAAGTTTTTCCATAAGAACAATCTAGGACTCTTTGGGAACTTAAAGGAGGATTTTCAGAAGTGCTATCCTTGGATGGAAGGAGTTTAACATTAAAACAATTCTTCCAGTTGTTCTGTAATACTACTCACTACTGTTAATGCTAACCCGTGAAGTCACCATGGCACTAATCTCCAGTTAGAAGCACCCACAGTACCAACACTGAATCTTCCTGGTGAACAAACACAGCCTTCCCAAGATGCGGCAACTGAGGTGCATTAGGATAACCTTCCAGGTATAACAGGCACTCACTCATGTCTTATTAGCAAGGTATATTAGTGTTTTGAAAATTCCATTGTGGCTCTGTCTATATATATTAACATAAAGCTAATTTTGCAAAATTCAGTTTGTGTCTTAGTTATGTTCTTACAACACGTGTTATATTATGTATGCATATATTTATATGTGCACACACTTGTTTTGTATCCTGATACCAAATAATCAATTTGATTAAAAAAAAAGTTCATCTTCAGACCAGTAAATGAATCATAAAAAGTAAAATAATGTGTGCGTGCTGCATTATTAGTCGTGTCTGACTCTTTGCAGCCCCATGGAGGAGCCCTCCAGATTCCTCTGTCCATGGGATTTCCCAGGTGAAAATATTAGAGTGAATTGCCATTTCCTTTTGCAGGTGATTTTCCTGATTCAGGGGTGGAGACTCGTGTATACCGAGTCTCCTGCATTGCAGGCAGATTCTTTACCCACTGAGCCATTGTTTCCAAAAGATAACAATTATAAATTTTAATTGAATTATATATATATATAAAAATTTTAAACAATCATGGGCCCTCCCATGATTACCATGATTTACCAAAAGGCCCTCCCTTTCAGTAAAAGAGCTTGTTACCAAAAGAACACTCCCTTCCAGAAATGTTTTTTCCTAAAATTTAGTATATGCCCTAGTCTCTAAGATATAAAAACATAGTTCCATGAGGAAGCTCTATGTCTTCTTCTAATATTATTTAAATGTTTCAAGTGTTTGACCAGTGATATACCTAGTATATCAATAATAAAAATTAAAAAAAAACACCACAGTAACTCGTCTTACTTTTATAGAACTGCTTCTATTTTTTTCTATGTAGGAAAGGGCCTGAATCTTACAACAATAAGGAAAGATTTTTATTAAGGCATCTTGCAACTTTTTCTGCATGCTCTTTGGTATAAACACTCCTTCATATTTCCTCAAATATCCTGTTAGAACTAATGTGGTTCCTACTCCCACTTAGAGCCCACTGTAACTACTCTGGGAGTCCCTCCATTCTTCCTATTTATCTCTTCCATCCAAAGTTGAGCTCCATGACAGAAAACTCTATCTGGAAGCCACAGAAATAGACAGTCATTTCAGCAAACATCCACTGTGTGCCATGTGCCCGTGGTAAAATTATAATGAAAGGACTTCATGCTTCCTGGGTTTTGCCCAGCTTTAGTAGCCATATGTTTCATCTGATAAATTAGTATTACAGAGTGAAATTTAATGCAATTAGGACAGCACCCTTTGGGGCAGTGTGACTAGACAGAAGTCATAAAGAAGTGAGGTTAAGACCACGGCCTCGGACTCTGCTGGAGGAAGTGAGATTTATATTGGCTCAAGAGAAGCAGTCAGATGCTCCCCAGTTCCTCAAGAACTGAGTTGAAAGATGCTTGGAGGAGAGGTTGACAAGAGTGAAAGCTACTATCTCTTCAACTCTACACAGCAGTTAAGAGAAGATCTTCATCAAGATATGCCCTCTTGGGAAATGCAGAAGTGGGGAAAATGATCATACAGCTAGAAAGCTAAGTAACACTAGCCTCTGCAGAAATCATAGAAATTGAGTTCCATATGCATTTGTAGAGTGATAAAGCTCTAAATATACTTGTAAAATATAACTTTTATGCCTCATTGTTATGCAAGCATTTAAAATATTGCTATTTATAGAGATTATAAACTATTATCATCTTTTTTATAGTAGAATTCTCCAAATGACTTGAAAGGTGTACTTCAGTTGCAAGAAAAAGAAAAATATCTGTTTTAAGGATAATTCTCATAGTAGATTAAGAATTATATTAAAAATAGCAAAATGAATATTAGAACATATAAAAATTACAATATTTTCATAGTAATGACAGTATGGTATGCTGTGCTCAGTCACTCAGTCGTGTCCAACTCTTTATGACCCCACTGACTATAGCCCACCAGGCTCCTCTGTCCATGGGACTCTCCAGGCAAGAATACTGGAGTGGCTTGCCATGCCCTCCTCCAGGAGATCTTCCTGACTCAGGAATCAAACCTGTGTCTCTTAAGTCTCCTGCATTGGCAGGCAGGTTCTTTACCACTAGCTATACCTGGGAAGCCCCAGTAATGATACTATAGAGAGTAAGGAAGGAGGTCCATGGTGGCCACTTGAAGAAATCTTGTCCTGTGTTCCTCTGCCTGTATTTAGGGATTTGAGGAGCACAGGGCACTTGGTAGGTCCTTCAGGTCAACACCTCTACTCCATCCTGTCCTGGTCCCTTCATCCATCACTTGAAATTAACACCACTGGTCAAAGGTACTGCTTCCTCAGAAGACACTGTTTTTTTTTTTTTTTCACTGTTCTTTGAAAAAAAATGAACATTTGCTAGGGAAAGACCACACAATTAACAGTTATTTTTATCAGGAGTAGATCACTGTGTCACATCTTTCCTAAAATAGTGCTAGTGGAGGAGAGACCTCTCTTGCAATGGGAAGTAAAAAGAACACTCTTTAATTGGGGTGGAGAGGAAGGAGAAGGCAGGAGGTTGAGATTCAGCCTGAGCACAGAGCTCCAGAGAGTGAGCTTCAAGACGTCAAGGGCAGGGTGGGGGGAGCAGGGAAGGGGCTGCCAGCAGCGGGGGCTGATGCCTTAGGCTGAAGTATGGGAGACCCAAAGCACTTTTGCTTCAGGCTCAGGGCAGGACTGGTTTGGAGGCACAGACTCTGTACCCATGGTGAATTTATGGTCGACTCAGCAGAACTTAACGCTAGGGGAGGTGGGTTGCCTGATCCACAGAATGCATATCTGATTTCATGAAGCCTACTCCCTCCCCTCCCACATACACACCTCAAAGGTGTGGGCAAGGCTCTTACAGTGGAGTATGGAAACCATGCAATGCACAGAGCTTGCAAGGTGTCCGTGGACACGCAGAAGGTTCAACATTAGAAGTGGGATATTTTGGCTCCTGTTGGATGTTGTGAATTCAGATAGATTGTAGAGTGAGACAGCAGGAGGGGTGATACTACCAATTCTACCCCAAACCTAAGACTTAAGGTCTTTACCAGAAGGGAGGTTGCCCATAATTGCAGCACCTCTGGTGGCTATGGAGTTATTTTTCTCTTATGTTCTCCAGTTTGGCAAACAGCATTCATTGCTTCCAACACAAGCTTACTAGTTATGAGCAATTTTTAATTCATAAGGCAAAAGTTCTATTAGTATTTTCTTTTTAATGGAGGTACAAAAATTAGATTTTCATGGCAAGAACTCTTCACAAAAGAAGGCTTCAGAGTGAATTTCTTTTTAATGGGCAATAGTCAGTGTGCACACTTTTTCCTTTTCAAGTATGGAACCTGAAATACAGGACCAATGAAAGTTTTCACATGCTAATATGATAATTCTCACAACTATTGCCATTGAATATATGCAGTGTTCCAGCCCCATGCTGTGGGCCTTATGAATTAGCTCCTTAAATCCTTAAACCACCCTATGAGGTAGTTACCATGGTATTAGCCTTTTATTCTGATAAGAAAAGGGAAGCACAGAGAATTTAAACAGTAAATAGCAGAGATGGGATTCCAGCCCAGGAAGTCAGATTCTAGAGCTTAACTTTTTTATTTTTACTCTGCTACATGAGTTAGAGTATATTTTTGCTGTTTCTGTAGTACAAGCATACCGTTTCAAACAAACTTTCTATCCTAAAGGGTGAGATGATTATACTATAGAAAGCATTTGGGATAGATATTGGTACGTCATAGGGATTAAATAGACCTGGTGGCTCAGACAGTAAAGAATCTGCCTGCAATTCAGGAGACCTGGTTTCAATAGAAGAGAATGGCTACCCACTCCAGTATTCTTGCCTGGAGAATTCCACAGACAAAGGAGCCTGCTGGGCTGCAGTCCATGAGGCCACACAGAGTTGGATATGACTGAGCAACTAACACTTTCACACTTAGCACATCACAGGAATTTAGGAAATAGTCATTTGTATTTCCCTTCTTTTCTTATAATGAAATCTATTTGTCTCTTCCCTATAAATCCAATGTTTATCTAGAGAGGAGACCCTTTTGTTATATTTTCATAGCTTCAGATAATGTTCAGATTTAGGAATTACAAACAGCCTGATAAATGTTATAATCCAAGCTCTCTAAGAATCAGCCACTCCCATTTTGAAGAAATAAGTCACTCAGAAAGGACCAGTGGACACCTGATGGGGAATCTTGATGCTCTGTAGATACAGAGGGACCCAGGAATGCCAAGAGCCCTGCCCAACTGGACCAGACCTGTGAGCACCTGTGAGAATTCCCCTAGGGAGCTTCTTAACTGCCATGGAGTGTTCAGAGGTACTGAAACAGCCAACCCACCACGAACCTAACTTTGCATATCGGAGGTTAGCACCATGAAAAAGTTTTCATAGTTGAATTCTGATTTTTCTGATGGGTTGCAGCTCTCCCAGGGAGCCAGACTGGAGCTATACATGGTAGGTCACCTGAGATAAAATCAGCAGGATAGAATCCTGAGATCAAGTGGGTCTGGGTAGCAAGGTCGGGGTATTAGGGAGTGATGAGTCGTCCCTTGAACAGGTGAAGGCTGTGCTTGATAATCCCCAATAAAAGGTCTTCCCACCTCCATGTCCCTGCTTGCTTTCCTTTTACATTCAAACACTCCTATCTTCTCCAGTGCCCAGTGAACCATGGGCAGCCTTCCATGTGGACTAGAGCCCAGTGATCTAGAAGTTCCATAGGCTACAAATAGCAAGCAGGAGAGTGTCAGTCAGTCAGAAGAGGAGAAGTCTTCTGAGCAGCAGTCCTAAAAGACTAGAGCAGCAGTCCTAAAAGAGGTTCTTAGAGCTATGAGTTTCAGCCTTGGTCACACGTCTGAACTTCTCATTCTGCATCTGTGCCTAGTGAGGCTAGTTAGGGAGGCAGCTTCTAGGACAAGTCTGGGCTATCTGCTAAGCAACACAGTGCAATAAGAACTAGATATTTCAGACCTATGGTGTTTAGGAAAAGGTGAAAAGGTTATCTATTTTCAATTACCATGAGGTAAGCCCCCCAAAATTTGCATTTTACTAATATATTCACTTAAATAAGGATTTGCTGAAGACATGATAGATAGATAATACATTTAGATGCTTATAGGTAAGGCATTAGGAGAGAGACTTAGGGGAGAGGTGAATTTGGAGGAGAAGTATGTTAAACTATTTTATTGAGGGGTTTGGTGTGGGGTGTAGAAGAGGGACTAGGAGAATGAGATCTGACATCCTGGGCCTGGCCAGGCTCTCTTCAGCCTCTCAGTGGCCAGAAGAAATAGGTGGATGCTTTGAAGCTTCAAAATCCATCACAAACCTGCCCATTAGTAGGCTCAGACCAAAGAGAGAGGAACTATGCAGATAAGATTCAACTGAAAAAGAGGTTGGAATGCAGAATCTCTCTTGGGCATGTATGCTTCTCTAGCATTGGCTCAAATACAAAAAGAATGAGAAATTGCTCCAAGATACTGGTTGATCATTTAGCATCTGACCTCTCCCACCCCTAGTCAAATAATACCTAACACTTACATGGCACTTACTAAGACAGCACAGTCTATTTTACATTATCCTATTTAACACACAACAACAACTCTATAATACATGGTCTCCATTTTTAAAAGAAGAAATTGAGATGTGGAAAGATCAAGCAATTTACTCCAAGTTATAGAGAGATAGTAGGGATTCCCTCATAGCTCAGTTGGTAAAGAATCTGCCTATAATGCAGGAGACCCAGGTTCAAATCCTGGGTCAGGAAGATCCTATCCTCCCTGGAGAAGGAAATGACAATCCACTTCAATATTTTTGCCTGGGAAATCTCACGGGCAGAGCCTTGGGAAATGTAGTCCATGGAGTCGCAAGAGTCAGACACAAAATAGGGACTAAACCACCATAGAGACAGTAAGTGACCATGACTGCATTTGAAACTGATCACCATATACATGCTCTTAACTGCTACAGTACACTGCTAAGCATTATCTAAAAATATGGCATTTTCTCCTTTATTTCAATTTTCTCTTTACTTTTCTGCTTAAGCTATTTCATTTTCTTCCAGGGAGAATAAAAATACTGTCTTAAATCAACAAGAGACCAAGAAAGTGAATTACTTTAAAATCACAAACTATAAATTTATATTTATAGATTGATGGCCTTGCGGACTAACTCATCATGATATAATGTTTGGCATAGTTTGTATTGAGCCTCTTCCCCAGGTAAGTGAAAGTATCCCAGTACTGGGAGCTGACTTTGTGTAGTTATACACATCGCCTATTTTCCCCTCCAGTCTCAGTCAGGAATTGAATCACTACTGTAGTGATATGGCAGAAGAGTTTTACTCTGTACACGTTGCTGTATAGGCCAGTAAATCACTGTGAGATAATCTTACTCTGTGCTCATTCACTGCTCTTTTTCAAAGAAACACTAGTTTAGGCTGTCTTAAGCCCTTCTGCATAGCCAGTAAATGGACATTGCTTCACGTCCGAACTAAGACAGAAAATAGTTTATGCCCCTACTGAACTTAGTATCTGCTGCTGCTGCTGCTGCTAAGTCGCTTCAGTCGTGTCTGATTCTGTGCGACCCCAAAGATGGCAACCCACCAGGCTCCCCCATCCCTGGGATTCTCCAGGTAAGAACACTGGAGTGGGTTGCCATTTCCTTCTCCAACAAATGAAAGTGAAAGTGAAGTCACTCAGTCGTGTCCGACTCTTCTCGACCCCCATGGACTGCAGCCTACCAGGCTCCTCCGTCCATGGAATTTTCCAGGCAAGAGTACTGGAGTGGGTTGCCATTGCCTTCTCCAGAACTTAGCATCTACTTCAGTGTAATTAGACACATTGATCTAGACTGCTGTTTCAGGTAAACAGTTTTGTTCTGTTGTTGGTCCCTGTGGTTGAAATTTTCATGGATATCAACAACTTAATAAAATGAAATCAATGAGAAAAGTCCAGATTGTCATTATAAGTAGAAAATTGTCTAAATGGAAAGTGCTACTATCCACAACATAAATTTGCTAATTGTCATTCTGTGGCAAATATCTCAATAGTAGACACTTATAGCTACATTATTTGGTGAGCAGGAATTAGGAAACCTGATCTTAAAATAATATTTTACCATTAAAATGTTTCAAGCTATTAAAATCCTTTGTGTTGAGAAATATCAAAGCTACTCTAAGTGTGTCAGCATTTTAAGTGCTTTGAAGATGAAGAATGCATTTATGGCCAAGTAGGATCTTTAAAGGGAAAAATGGCTTTCTCTACCTTTTGAACTAGACTTAACAAATAGCTTTTAAGAGATTTAACAATATACTTACCATGAAACATAACCATGTTATCACTAATAATAATGGCAATAAATGAGTTTTTGATGTGTGACCCCATCATCTCAGAAGAAGTGACTTTTTATTATTCATCAACCACTCTCCATTCTTCAAGTAAAAGCATAGCTCCCATAAAGGTTTAATAAAGATTTTATCTATACATAAAAAAGAGAAAAATTGTATAAAACCATCCAATACTCAGAAATTTTCTGTGATGGTTTGGATTTTGGTAGGGGGAGCAAAGGAAGGTTGGATTATTTTTTATTTCTGCTTATTGAATACACTACCTCAAACTCCCACCTGATTTTAAATGTGTAGTTGGCTCATGTTTGTTATTTCAAGATAGCTGATCAGTAATCAGAGTTAGGGGTTCTGGGTTCATTCTTTAATGCACAGCTATCATGTTATGTATCTTGTCTAATTATTTTATCTCTTTAAAATAAACTCATTCATCTCACTCCCATCCTAAAGTAGTACTAGAAAATCATATAGGAATGTCTATCCATCTAGGAGGAGTTCAACACACACCACTAGAATAAGCATCATGCTCACAGTACACAAACTTACCTTAAACAGAATATGTTTAAATGAAAGCTATTCTGTCCCATTTCCACTGCTTTGTAACCAGTAAATATATATTGGATTGAAAGGGCAGTAGTAAAGTCAATTCTACTCTTTATGATCATGAAAGTGAGATATAATCTCTTTGTAAATATAAATTAATCAAAATTTATTTTGCCAAATACATCCTGAATATATTTATTGAATGCAACATTTATTGATGGTATACTGGATAACAAGCACAGTTCTATTAATATGTTATTAGTATACAGAGATAAAAGCTACAATTCTCTTATTGTCCTCAAAAAAAACTCAGGTTAAGAGCAGTAATAGTGAAATACACAGGGCCTCAAAGGAAAACCTAGGAAAGCTAGTTGGATGAGATGGGGTTCAAGGAAGGGTTCTCAAAGTAGGCAATGCTCAACTATGATTTAAAGTTGGAGAAAAATTATCTAGAAAACGAAGCAGAGTTGGATACTTAAAATAAATAGAACAGTATGTGAAAAGGATGAGAGGCATGGCAAACCAATCAATGAAATTTGCTTTTAGTATAACAGTGGGCAAAGCAGAACATGATGATAGGAAATAAGGATGGAGTTGGGAAATACCTGATAGTAAAAGACTTCCCCATGCTAATGAGTTTGAGTTTACCCTAAGGGAAAAGGAAATGGCTGTATTAGAGAATACAAAGTGAGAATGTGACCGAGTATGCTTTTTTCCAGTTTTACCAGGCTTGGGTGACTGTGGGGGACTCTCATGTTATTCACAATGATAGAATATATAGAAATAAAAGAAGTTGTTATGGGAAGTGCTGAGCATTAACAGCCAGATTCCTGATACTTGTGGGATCTCCAATGACTCCTAGGTAATTGTAGTGATAGGACTGGAGAGCAGGAGAGATATCTGAGATAGAAATATGAATTTCAACTTTGCTATGTAGGCCTGAATATAAACATCCACAGAGAAAGTATACAGGGATAAGAGAGGAAAAAAGACCTAGGACACATAAAGTCTACAGAGCACTAACCTATTAAAGAATGCTCAGAGAAAGACCTAAAAGTGCAACTGAGAAATGACTAGTTAGATAAGAGAGAAGCTATTGAGGAAACCAGTGGCTATCCATGGGAATCAATGAGAAGAATTTTCAAAATTAGATTTAATCTAATCTCAATATTCATTGATAAGGAAAAGATAAATTACTACCTTAACTATGTTGAATCATAATTAGAGTTGGGGAATTTGCTGTATGACTCAGGGAACTCAACTGGGGCTCTGTAACAACCTAGAAGGGTGGGATAGGGAAGATGGGAAGGAGGGAGGGGACATATGTTTATCTATGACTTACTCATGTTGATGTTCAGCTGAAACCAACACAATCCTGTAAAACAATTGTCCTTCAATCAATCAATAAATAAATTTAAAATTAAGAAAAAAAAGATTAAAGTTGGTAGAAAAGTAGATGAGAAACAGAGAAGAAATTTGAATGATAGATAATACATTTATCATTATCTGGGTTGTGGATAATACAACCCAGAATTTTTACAAGGTGCTAGTCAGGGTGTGATTTCTAATAGAATAAGCAGTCTCCATGGTTCTAGGAATGTGTGGTCTCAAATATACATACATCTATCTTCTTATATGCTAAAGATGCAGACATTACCATAGTCATTCCCATAGGTATAAAGCACTTTACAAAGAATTAAAAATATAGCCAACCAACAAGGCATTTGGGCTCTTTCAGCATCTGGCAATCAGTTGGAAGGACTTTGCCACTGAGTTCATCAATAGTTAAAGCCCATCCCCAGTTGCTCTTCATTTCCCAAAGTAGCAATGTCTGCTTGAGATTGTATGTCCCTTGGGTATGTGAGACTTCTGGGGAGCAACTTAATTTTTGGGTAAATGAGCTCTGCTGAAATCCATTCTGGAAGTGGCTAAGTTGACTAGGTGCCTTGCATGAGTGCCAAGAAGAAATTAAATGCATAAAGAGGAGACTAGAAATATTACTGTGTTGTTTTTATTTATTCAATGTATTTATCTAATCTTCAGCAGCTTTTATGCCAGGCACTGCTCCTCTCCCAGTGCTAGGATGGGCAGGATCTGCTATAGAAATAGCAGTAAACAAAATAGAAAAAAACCTGATAGCACTTATGAAAAGTGAAAGTGAAAGTCGCTCAGTTGTGTCCACTCTTTGTGACTCCATGAACTATACAGTCCATGGAATTCTCCAGGCCAGAATACTGGAGTGGGTAGCCTTTCCCTTCTCCAGGGTATCTTCCCAACCCAGGGATCAAACCCAGGTCTCCCGCATTGCAGGCAGATTCTTCACCAGCTGAGTCACAAGGTAAGCCCAGGAATACTAGAGTGGGTAGCCTATCCATTCTCCAGCGGACCTTCCTGACCCAGGAATTGAACCTGAGTCTCCTGCATTGCAGGCAGATTCTTTACCAACTGAGCTATCAGGGGTTATATGTGGAATCTAAAATAGGACACAAATGAACATATGTAGGAAACAGAAAGAGACATAGAGAACGGATCTGTTGTTGCCAAGGGGGAAGGAATGTGGGGGAGAGGATTGAGAGCTTGGAATTAGCAGATGCAAACTAGTATGTATAAAATGGGGAAACACCAAGGTCCTACTATATAGCACAGGGAACTTTAACTGTATATATTAAATATCCTGTGATAAACCAGAATGGAAAAGAATATGAAAAAGAGTATCTGTATGAGTTACTGAGTAACTTTGCTATAAAGCAGAAATTAACACACCATTGTAAATCAACTATACTTCAATAAAATTAATAATAAAATGTAACCAAGGAAGGGTATTGGAAGATTTCAGGGGTGATGAAATATTAATTAGGATAGTCAATGAGGGCTTCACTGAGAAAGTGATCTTTGAACAAAGACTGAAAATTGAGGGATTAAGCCATGGAAATATGGAGAAAGGATAGTTCAGGCAAAGAAATAAAACTTTTCGGGAGGATGGGCAAGCACTTGTTGTCTTCTTGGAATAGGGAGGAGACCATTGTAGCTGGAGAGAGACAAAAAAGAGGAAAGCAGAGAGATATCAGAGAGGTAATATGGGAAAGGATAGAGCAGACCCCTTGCCAGTATAAGAACTATATTGAGTGAAAAACTGATTCTGGAACTCTAAGGGACTCTTCATTGAGAAAAGATATCTTAAAATATCATTTTCCTATCTGTCTACCCTTTCTTTTTAAAAAATATTTTATTCGTTTATTTTGGCTGCATTGGGTCTTAGCTGCAGTACAGGGGCTCTAGAGCACACGGGCTTCAGTAGTTGCAGTGCATGGCTTAGTCGCTTCATGGCATGTGGAATCTCAGTTCACCAACCAGGGACTGAACCCATGTTCATTGTATTGCAAGGCAGATTCTTAACCACCGGGCCACCAGGGAAGTTCCTATCCTTTCTTTTGAGGATGGTGTTTCTGCCAATGACTTCCCTGATCCTCTTAGTTTCATCACAGGAACTCTTGCTTCTCAAAGACTAGAGAAACTGACTAGGCACTTCTCTGAGAATGAAGAAGCATCGTCAGAATATACATTGAAGGTAGTCCCTGTGCCCAGAAAATCAGGTAGTAAGAACCATACAGAAATTTGAAAGAACCATTTCCAGAGCTTGAAGAGAGAATAATGCATTGAAATCAACTTGTGTTTTTTTAGCAAGACATGCACTAGGTAAAAGAAAGCTTTCCCATGAGAATCTTCAAGATATCCCAAGACTTTTACTCCTTTGTAACTAAAATATTATCAATAAATATCATCTCCCATAGTTCTTTGGGCAAAGAAAGAGAAGAAACACTGAAGGAAATAAGCTATCTGTGGCTCTTCCACATAATTATGTTACCATCCAAATCATTGGGTAGCTTGTAGTTGTCTTTTCTAGTCAAGTTGATACGTTATGTTGCTTCACAGAGGTGTAAGGAATGAGGACAATTAGGGAAAAAGAATCTGGCACCACTATCTCAATGGTGGCCTCCCAAAGAGTGTAGGATTTTATATAGAATGCAATCACAGGCCTGGAAACATGGGGTTTTTACCCTGACTATACTGTTAACTGGCACTTTAAAGTAATAATATCTACTATTTACTGAATCATAGTTTTCTCCCCTGTATAGTAAGCAGCTGGATGAACAATAACTATCACTTTTTCTGTTAAGAAGGTCTATGAAAATCAGCTGCCATGGATAGAGTTAAGTCCGGGTTCTCTGATAAACTCCATGCTCAGTAATTCATTACAGTTATCTTACCTAGAGATGTTAATTACACAGCATTGTACCCCTCTTCCTCTTTTTGCTCCCATAGATGTTGCAAACAGATTGCAATACTTGTCCCTGTTAAGTCATCAGAACTCAGGGTTGGTCAGAATTTTTTTTTTTTTTTCTTGCATAGTGACTCAGGCGATCATGACCCAACAGTTGGAGAGGGCACTCAAGGTGAAAACAGTTTGCTACTTTACCATTAGGAGAATGACTATGGAAGTTAACGGTTTCTAGTATAGCTACGAAGAGCACTCACATCCTGGCAGCCAATTTCTCCCATCCTGAAAGAGGTCTAACCTATCATCAGTTCTGCCAGCATAAAGTAGTGGCTGGTACCCGGGGCACAACCAAACAGATCAATTAGCTTTTCAGCCAAAGAGGCTTGACTACATAGAATTCATTCTCCTTCTTTATAAAGCCCACTTTCCTCCTGAGAAGAGAGCCTTCTGTAAGAGAAGCCAAATGAGACATTCAACAAGTAGAGACTATCACTGACTTCTTGATCTTTGTCCTTCTACTCACTCACTTTTTTATTACCCAAATCTACAGGAGCTGAGATCGAGAAAGCTGATTCGTCTAAGTTCTAATGAAAAGTCCTAACAATGTTATTTAGATAACTGTGATGAATTTTAATCTGATGACAGCTTGTGACCCACAAATTGCTGTTTAAATTAAGATGCATTCAAAATGAAACTGGCAAGACAACCACAATATTAAACTTGCAATCTGCTGTGAAAAAAACACCTATTAAAAGCACTACATTAAAAATATGAATGTAATTAATTTCTATATGGCATCTTGCAACTTAAATCTGGAGACAGCCTTCAATGCCTTGTGACTAAATTCAATTGATTAATCATCTTCCTTTTTTTTTTTTTTTCTTCAAATTAAGAAGTCAAAGTAGAGTTGGATTGGTTTGTCTTGGTAATACACCCTTTGGCAGAGCTCCAGGTATAATCTAGGGCTACAGACTTTTAGGTTTCTCTTTTGATGAACAGAAGTCCTCTATTTCCTCATCCCAAATGTTCACCTACAACAAATTTATAAATGTTTTCCACCTGCTTAGTTTTAAGGTTATTTATAGCTTTTAAGTTATAATTACTCAAGATACATTAAATGTTATCTTTAGAAATGTTATATATTAGTTTTAAAAATAACAACACTAATATTTTTCATAGATCAGTTCAAATCATTCCTAAATTTGATAGGAACTGAGGATATTTTTGGTAATAGCTATTTGTGTCAGGGGTATAATAAAACAATAATGTAAATAAAATTCAACCCAATGTGTATGTTTTCATTTCATATTTTGACATTAAAGAATTGTATGCAGTAATAAAAGGATTTACTATAACTGTTTGCAAATAATTTAATGACCATGTCATAGCTACATCCTAGTTTTCAAAGTGCTAAAGAACTACTGAAAATTCCACAATATAACATCATAATTATAACAATTAACATGGGTACTTAATTATAGCCTGAATGTTCTTATACATTACTTGTTCAAGAGATTCACAATACATTAAAATAGCATTAGCTAGAAATACGGAGGTACCATCTTTCACTCTCACTATTGCCTACACAGAAAAGGACTCACCCACACTCTTTTTAAAAGATACCCTAAAATTTCAATTTTGTATCCATTCTCTTTACACACTATCTCCGGACTGTAGTATATACTCAATAAAATATTGCTTGGAAAAATGAATGAATGCGTGTGATCGGATGACAGGCAACCTCGGGGAAAATACCTGGTCTTTGATTGCTACAGGGATACTGCACGGACAACTGCTGTCGCAGTAGGGCTCCCAAAATCTCTCTACCATATTTTATTTTGGTTCATGTGTGTGTAAAAATGATAAAGGATTCAGTCCAGCAAGTCCCTGCATCAGATCGAGGCTGCTTGTATCCAAAAAGCAGGGTGTATAGCGACATTTTATGTAAAATTCCCCAGGTACTTCCCAAGGTTTGCTTCCAAACGAAACCTGATACTGGTTCTGATATCAACTATATTTATATTTGGGAACCAGTCTCACTGTCATTCCTTTCTATACCTCATCAAACCCGTCCCAGGGACAGTGCCTACCCTGCGGTTGTTAGCTTTGAAACTGTGATTGGTTTTCTGTCTGGTGCCCTCGGAACCTGACCATGATGCTGAAAGAGACGAGAGGGTCCTATTTTAAAGCTTTCGTCCGTCTTACTGGTTTAGAATATTCGACTGACAAGAGCTGGGGCCAAAGGATCCTGGAGTGGCATCGCTAATGGGAACCGTGTATTTCGATCTTTGGGGCAGAGATGTGGTCCATCAGGTTACAGCCAATGGATCCCTGTAAGCTCTCGCTAAACCGAGAGACCTTACGGAAGTAGCCGCTGCAGTAGAAAATATTACATCCAGTAGGGAGTCTTGTCTGCCCTCCTGAAAAACGGGCAGTCAAGTGCGGAGCTTAGAAACAAAATCTGGGAGTCTAGATGGAGGGGAGGGGTGGAAGAAGCAAACCTGTATTCGCATTGAAAATGTTCATACGAGGTCAGGAAAAATCAAGGGCTGATTTTAGCTTAAGTTTTCGGCCTCAGTCTTCCAACAGGTGCAGGACTCCCTCGCCCCTACCGTTTCAGCACTGTCCTGCTTTGCCTTTCTAAGGGTTTCCTCGCGAAGCCAGCTTTCCCTAGAGTCCTGGAGCATGTGCAGTCTCCTAGCGCATCCACAGCTCTGCCGGGCAACCCCTTACCTGCAGCGTGAAGACTAAGAAGCAGGCACAGCGCAGGGAAGCCGACCGCTCTCCGCATAGTGTTTGCATTGAGCGGCGGAGGAGCAACTCCGCCACGATCCCACTTCAGGCAAAGAGGTGTTGGAAAGAGCCCCCGCCGAGAGTCCTCTGGTCTCCGGGAGGCATTCGCAGGTCCTGGGCTGGGGCTGGCAGAGCGGTGTGTGGCGCGAACAGAAGCAAGCACCAGATTCTCCACCTTAAGAGAGGAGGGGAGAAAGAGGAGTGGGAGGCGGCGGCAAGCCGGGCGGCGCTGGGCGGGGGCCGAGATCGCGGGGAGCCGCTACAGCTCGGCCTTCTGGAAGCTCCGCAGCCGCGGGGCGGGGGGAGCGGGGGAGGAGGTGGAGGGAGCCAGCCCTGGAGCCCGGGGCCAGAGCTGTGCGAGCAGCAGCCCCACCGCGTCGCGGCGACTGAGCATGCCCGGTGCTGGCCCTCGCGCCGCACGCACAGAGTTTCAAAGTGGAATTCCACTCCTCCGGGTCTTAGCGGTTGCTGCGAGGGGAGCAGGCTCTACCGCGCGGGGGTGTGGGGGAAGCATGTTGAGGCTGTCATCAGGGATCCAATATCTGTCCAAAACCTGGGAGTGGGACCAGATGAGGGCCCGACCTGAGGAACCAGAGGAGACGGCCTAAGAAAGTGTCAGCCTCCCAACTCACCCTGTCCCTTCCCCAAATCTTGGTTTACACGTGGACATAGCTCATAGATGGGAGCTGACGTTCTCTGGGCCTCCAAGTGCCAACCTCTCCAGGCTGCCCATGGGAACAGAGTACAGGTGTCTTCCGCTGAGCAGGGTTGCCAGGGGGAGAGGTCATGAGGCAGCCTGCTGAGTATAAGTAGTGAACACGCATCCTGGGGGTGCCTTCTTTCTAACACGATCCCCCTCTCCCGTGTCTTCAGCGGGGTCCCTGTTTTTAAACTTTCTCCAGACTCAAGCTCAAAGCCTATGACCACCGTAGTGACCTAAGTTAGGCCATACTTAGAGACTAGTAGGATATATCCATGTAACAGAAGAGAAGAAATCTTTTTGTTTTTTGGAGATAATTATCCTTTGTCTCCACTTTACTAAGGTAAAATGTAATGGAATCACCACTGTAACTGGGCTCCTCCTGTCCAAGTCTGAGTCCCTAGGAAGGCTGTAGCAGTCTGTCTAATATAGGTGTTGATCCCCCTCATTGAGGACATTGAGTGTGGAAATCCTTCTATTAGTCCAGGGGCTCATTACTCCTGGTCATGAAGTCCCTTGGCCAGATTTCTCTCCCTTAATTAATCCAGGAGCTCTGACTTTTCTACCTCTGTGTCTTGGGATACTGTGGCCCTTCCTGGATTACTCCCACTTGCTTCATTACCACACTCAAGCTTGCTAAGGTCTAACCTTGATCTCATTTTTCCAGAAAGCCCTGGGCTAACTCCAGATTACAGTATTTCTCTTCCACATGTGAATGTATACACAACCTTTGCTTAGCAACATCACATATTTTTCTTTTATATTCATTCATCTGTGGTTCATCTTACAACCCAGCTGAGGGGCCTTAAGAACGTCTGCATCTTTGTATCACTGAAATTGAATAAAGTCATTCTGGGTAAATAAGATGTATGAATAAGTGCTTGTTGAATTGAACTGCGTATCTCTTCAATGCCTTCTTCCTCCATCCCCTGTGAACTGGGACAACTAATGGGAAACATGCTACCCACAAGAGTTTCAATTAGACAGGATGTCATAGGATCTGAGCCTGGGCAGTATCATTTCCTTTATAATTTATTTCATCTCTAGCACTGACAGATGAGGCCAGGAATTCACTCCATTAGTTGTAAAAAGGCAGAGAATGAAATGTATTTTTGATACCTTGTCAGGACTTCTGTGCTGAAAATCGAGCTCTATGCAGCTTTACTCTCCCCACTCCACCACTTCCCCACATGGGTGTGTTACGTACCATTTCTGTGGTATAACTGTTTCACCCCAAACCTCCCTAGGCTGCAACCTCTTTCCTTACTCCGGATTCACTTTTCCCCTGTCTCCTTTCCCATAGCATATATCGGTTTCTAACATACCAAAAGAATTACTAATGGCATCTATCATTCATTATCTCTTTCCTTAACCCCACCCCCTTCCCACAATGGAATCCAACCTCTACAATGGCAGTTATCTTTGACAATTGTATTCACTAATGTATGCCAACTGACTCTAATAGTGCCTCACACAAAATAAATGCTCAAAAATGAATTAATTAAAAACAACTAGTTGATAAAATTCAATAGTGACAGTTATCCCAACTCTTTGGAATTCTTACTAGATATTTGAGATAACTTATTTATCTATGTTTAAAAATCAGAGGAGTAACTCTTCCCATCCAACATCAGGTCCTAGAATTGCTGCAGGGCTGAGAGTCAGGGGGAGTAATTGCAGCCCGAGTACAATGGGTGTACTTCTATTATTCCAATAAAAAAAATTACCAAACTCCATAGATCTCCAAGAAGAAAATGCACGTACAGTAAGGAAGCAATATTACTGTAATGCCCTGAACCCTTTGCTTTCCCACAGATAATTCCAACATTTATTTGGGGGGATATTTAGAGTTTCAAATAATATAATTCGCTGTGACTTTGCCAACAAGCATTCAGCTAGCTATTTATTTTGCCCAGGGGTGGAGGTAGCTGAATTATTAAACTGTGCATGAAAATTCCCTTCACAGCAAAATTTCCAGTTTCTAATTCAAGATATACCACTAGAATAGTTCAGTACAGTAAAAGTAACCTCAAGTGAGATGTAATTTTGGTGACTGGACAGTAATTATTAATTTACTTGAAAAAGATAAAGGAGAAAAAATTTCATATTCCTTGGTGAGTTGACCTAATATACTTTCAAGAGATCTGATCCCGTGACATGTGAAGTCAGAGTATAATAAGTAAATCAGCCGATCAATGAAAAGTCAACCCCTTAATTCTTTGAGACATATTCTCTGTGAGTTCACAGACGCTGCTTTCCCTTGACTTGGTGATCTAACACCAGTAAAGGCAATTTGGTGTTTTAGAGAAGAGCCTGTGCTAGTAAAGTACACCCAGTTTCAGAAAATTAGCTCCAACTTAAAGAAGTACAGAAATTACTATGAGAGAGCCAGGCAAATTATTAATAATACTGGATTACAGAACTGTGTCCTAAAGGAAATCATTTACATTTTGAAAGAGAAACAGAAAATTACTATCATGTGAAATCTTTTCACCAGAAAATGCACCATCTCTGTTTCCTATGAGGTGAGAATCAGGAAGAATTTATACAGGAAAGAAGCCTTTCAGAACATGCCCTCAAACTGAATATAACCACTATGAGCCTCCACATTAACATGTCTATAAATGGATGAAAACCATTCATGCTGGCCATCTTTCCCTAGGACACTTTAAAGAAATTGGATCTACTGACTGTAAAAGTTTCTTCTTTAAATTATTTAGATTATGATTATTATTTAAATATGAGCGTTAACCTTGATTAGTGCGTCTATGTACCAGGCTGCATTCTAAGCATATGGATTTCCCACTTAAACTTTACAATATCCCTACAAGGAGGTATTATCATCATCTCAGTTTAGAGATGGTAGGGCTTCGTTTGTGGCTCTGTGGTTAAGAACCCACCTGTCAATGCAGGAGACATGGGTTTGACCCCTGGGTTGGGAAGATCCCCTGGAGTAGGAAATGGCAACCCACTCCAGTATTCTTGCCCGAGAAATTCCGTAGACAGAGGAGCCTGGCGGGCTACAGTCCATGGGGTTGCAAAGAATCAGACACGACTGAGCACACATAGACAAACATCAGAGAAGCACCTTGCCCAAACTCAAGTAGGAGGTAATCAACCAAAAGACAAATGGTAGACTTAGGATGTACAATCAGATTATTTGTTACCAAACCACTACAATATACTACTTCACATATAATCAATGTAAATAGTGGCAGTTGTAGTCGACTCATTAGAATTAGATCAGGGCCACAGCAGAAGACACTGATCCTACACCTGGCAGTAAAGCTCTGTAGAGAGAAACCCCCGTAGGAGATTGTTTACAAACGGATGAGGCAATGCTGTGGCGGTGGACTCTAAGGTCTAGCATCTAGTGAACAAAGATAGACAACACATACAATCACGCTTAGAAGAACTCGTAAGAAGTATGCTTACAGTAAAGTAGAGTAGGAGAGAGATTATCTCTCCTTGAAGGGGGGAAGTGGAGGCAAGGATGTGTAGCAGGCAAGAAACTATTAGTGGAAAACAATAAATAAGCCGAGTCTCGCTGGATAAATAAGTTCTAACTGTTCTATATGAAGAGAGAGGTTGTGGGATTGTGTGAGCTGGGAAAAGAGACATGAAGTAGTGAAATGAATTCAAGGAACTTCTGAATGTGTACAGGAGTGACATGTGACAGTGACCAACATGTTATTGAAATCTGTAATGTGTTTACCCTGCCCCATGCTTTATGGTCATTTTTTCAGCCACAAAGTTTGTTTCCTTTGCCTGAGAGATATCTATAGATGAGAGGGGAAAAGAAGAGTAATAATTTATTTCTACAAATTAAAGGACTGGAGGTGAATTAAGCTGTATTCAGAGTAGAACGGCTCAGAATCCAAGAGAAGGAAGTAGAAATTTTGGGGCAAAGGTACATTCAGATGAGTGGCTTCACCATTCATTTTTAAAAATAGTTTTCCAACTATGAAAAAGCAGAACAATCTACCCTTTTGTGTAAGCACACAGTGAAGAAAATAGCGAGATAGAAAGGGCACCAGGAATGAAGACTAAATGACTAAAATTTACAAAATACATATTTTCACACTCTCACAAGAGCTCTGGGAGATGTTATTCTCCTCTTTGAGGAAAGAAGAAACCAAAACTCAGTAAGGCTAGTAATTTACCCATGGTCATCCAGCTAGTAAGTGATATGGCTGGGATTAAAATTCAGGACTGGTGACCCTAGTACCAGGCTTTAACAACTCTGTTGTACTGATTCCCTGATTAATGGAAAGAATTAACTTCAAAACTTAAATGGAAAATGTAGTATTTTCAAGGGGTTTCCGTGGTGGCTCAGATGGTAAAGAATCTGCTTGTAATACAGGAGACTTGGGTTTGATCCCTGAGTTGGGAACATCTCAAGAAACAGATTTCATCAAGAGGATTAATGACAATTAAATGTTACATCTTAACAGAGCTCTAGTTTTTTTGAGTTTTAGCTATTTCAAATGTTTGATACACACACATATACAAATACATAAAGACAGCAATATGTATTGTAAGAAAAAATTAGATACCCAAAATAAGATATATAGTCATCTATAGCTGTCTTAGTATAATATGGGCTTCCCTTGTGGCTCAGCTGGTAAAGAATCTGCTTGCAATGCATGAGACCTGAGTTTGATCCCTGAGTTGGGAAGATTCCTTTGGAGGAAGGAATGGCTACCCACTCCAGTATAATACAAAAAGTCACAGTAGAAAGGCTATAAGTACTGATAGATTCTGCTATTGGTTCATCATTAAAATTTTATTCAAGATGAAGTATAAGCTTTCCTGGGAGCTAGCCCTTGGTACCAGAGTATTGTACTGTCATCTACTCTGGCACTGCAAACAAAGGTCAGATTCAGCCAAGATGTCGGTAATAGATTTATAAACTGCTGACTCTCTGCATTAGCTCTCTGTCCATCCCAAGACACTAATCAGGATGCACTTACCCATCCATCATCGTGAGCAGCACACAGATGTGAGAACCCCCAGTGTCAGCTTAGACCCGCTACTTGGGGCCAGTCAAATACATTTTCTACATTGTTTGATCATTCTTTAAGATTTCCTTGAATGAGGCCATTTTGGAACAATTCATTCACCCAAAAGCCCAAGACACTAAGAAGATTCAAGGAATGTAGCTATGGCTTGGTTAAATCATTTAATCCGACTCCATCCCTGTTAATCATTTTCTCCCATAACTGTAAGATGATGTGAAAGAATATCTCCCAAGCATGGGCCTCCATGCCTTTCTCATTGATTGCTCACTCTTAGAAATGAAAAGCCATGGTTCTCTCTGTCTTATAGTTCCTTATTCCCCTCATTCTTGCAGCTGTATGCCTACAGAAGAGAAGATGGTAATTTATCAGTCTAAGATTTAGTGTTGAGAAACATTTTTAGATTAAAATATTCCTTTGTAAAAAACCTACACCTCCACACATGGAGGGGAGAATTAGAGGAAAGCTTGGTAAAACTGACTGTAATATGATCATTAGTGTCCTCAAATAAGCAGTCAGACATCTGTCCATGGCCATGATTTTGACTTATTCAACAGAATCCAAGTGTGCCAGGATCATTGCTCAGTGAATATACTAGGAAACAGTATTTAAAGTCAAGTTACAATGGGATAGGCTGCATCACATTCATTCCCCAATGAAATAATCTGCTGATATTTCACTGATACCTCATTTGACTTCAAATAATTTAAAGAAAACACACATTGAGTACCTGTGATGATCCTGGTGTTTTTAGTTCTTAGGATATATTATTAAGCCCCAAAGACAAAGATTCCCGCCCTCAAAATGCTTGCATTCTAGGTGGAAGAATTACACATTTAACAGTAAATATAAGAAAGAAGTAAATTATATAATATGGTGAAAGTTGATAAGTGCTTGAGGGGAAGGAAAATGTAGATTGAAGTATGGGAAATTAGGAGAGTGAGGGTGAGGTCAAAATGAGTACAAGGAGTTTACCAAATTAATAGGATATTCAAGATAAGCCACATGGTGAAGCTGAGAAAAGATTGAAGCTGAGACTTGAAGTTGGTGAAAGAGTCATCAAAACAGATAACTGGTTAAAGAACTTTCCAGGAGGAGGGACTAGTGAAAGGCTCTGTAATTCCATAGATATCTTAACCAACCTGGAAAACCACACTGGGTCAAAAAAATTTTCCAGCATGCCTTAAAATATACTATGTATGTAAAGAGAAATACAGTAAGAAAAATGCAAAATTAAATGAAATGAAAATTTCTCCATAAGAATTTTTAAATTAATTCTAGTTGCATTGATTTCAAATTACAGTAATATAACTCTGCAAATAACAAAAACTCAAGAGACTGCAACTACCCAATGGACATGATCATATGAAATTCCACTCTTTATTTCATGCTATTAGTGTAAAATAAACATCTTATTAGTTAGAAATGTGGGTGCATTTCTAATTAGAAATGTATTAATTAGAAATGCATATGTTGATACTTTATCCTAAGAGACTTAGTGAAAAAAATTTGTGAACTACCCTTATATTAGACTACCAACAAAAGAATCAATCCAATGTATTATGGATGAGAAATCTAAGCAGAAAAAAAAAGAGAAAAATACCCTAGCAAGCATTTTTGTGTTCTCAGCTTCTTCCTTGGCAAATGGTATCAAAATACTTGAGCTAAATACTATCCAAATGCTGGAGAATAAAGATTTTGCAAATGTCCTGTTTCTTAGAGTAGCTTAATTTTGATTTTTTGTTGTTTGGGATAGATAGAATACAAGGTAACCTCACTTTACATTTTAATAAAATATCTTTTTCATTCAAGTCCATATGACAAGGGTTCATCCAAATACTACTTCGTGGTCAATACAAAAGGAGAAAAATATAAATAACCTCTCTTGAAAGAAATCATCTGTATCCTCTGATCTTAGAAGTACTGTGCTTTAGAAAAGAAAGTAAATAATCTAGCCTAGATTTTGACTGCAGAACTTAAATCAAATTTTATATTTGATCTGTTCTAAATTGATAATCACAAAGATTGAAAAGTATACTCCTTTCAAAACCAAATTCAATAACAGACGTGCTGTGATCAGGCGCTCAGTTGTGTCTGACTCTTTGCGACCCCATGACTGTACCCTGCCAGTCTCCTCTGTCCATGGGATTCTCCAAACAAGAATACTGGGATGCGTTGCCATTTCCTTCTCCAGAAGATCTTCCTGACTCAGGGTTTGAACTTGGATCTCTTGTGTCTCTTGTATTGGCAGGTGGATTCTTTTCTTCTGGCACCACGTGGGAAGCCCTCAGTAACAAATGTGGAAATAAAACTAAATTTATCTTTGAATTAGCCACAATTAGATAGCACTCCGGAGAAGGCAATGGCAAGCCACTCTAGTACTCTTGCCTAGAAAATCCCATGGATGGAAGAACCTGGTGGGCTGCATTCCATGGGGTCGCTACGAGTCAGTCGAGACTTAGCGACTTCACTTTCACTTTTCACTTTCACGCAATGGAGAAGGAAATGGCAACCCACTCCAGTGTTCTTGCCTGGAGAATCCCAGGGACGGCAGAGCCTGGTGGGCTGCCATCTATGGGGTCGCACAGAGTCGGACACGACTGAAGAGACTTAGCAGCAGCAGCAGCAGCAGCAGCAGATAGCACTCTAACTTTAAACACACTATTTGTAGGAAGTGGGTAAAAACAGATGCCATACTTCTGAAATTTACCAAATTTCTGAAATTTATTTAAATTTAAATAAAGTTTAAATTAATTGTCTTTAGAGTTGAACATTCTAAATTATGAAAGTAAAAGCATCCATTGAACAATAGACAATACAGAAAGAAAGAAAAAGGTGTAGTCATAGATTTCATTGCTGCTGCTGCTAAGTCGCTTCAGTCGTGTCTGACTCTGTGTGACCCCAGAGACCGCAGCCCACCAGGCTCCCCCGTCCCTGGGATTCTCCGGGCAAGAACACTGGAGTGGGTTGCCATTTCCTTCTCCAATGCATGAAAGTGAAAAGTGAAAATGAAGTCGCTCAGTTGTATCCGACTCCCAGCGACCCCAGGGACTGCAGCCTACCAGCCCCTCGGTCCACAGGATTTGCCAGGCAAGAGTACTGGAGTGGGTTGCCATTGCCTTCTCTGATAGATTTCATTAAGTAGTGATAAACAGAGGTAACATTTTGGTACATAGAGTTCCCTTCCACTCCCACCCTGGGGAAATATGAATCTATGCATCCATGTGTTTATAATTATTACTAACTTTAACAAAATTTCTACATCAGTAGCATCAAACTATGGATTTGGACACTGTTTTTTTCCCTAATAGTATCGTGGGAGCATATTACCACGTGATTATTTTTAATTGTTGCATAGCATTGCACTATGACATTCCATTTTTGACTTCTCAGTTTTTAGAGTTCTTCCTCAATTATTGTGAGCTGCTTAGAGAGTAAGAAATGATGCTTGCTTAACCTGTAAAATATTTGGAAACATGTACAGGAGATTGAAAGTTATAATACTTCTAACACAGCCATGGCAGTGCTAGCACTGGTTAAGCCACTGCCCCAGTAAAAAAGGAAATTCTAAAGTGTCAAAACCAGGTGTCAGGAATGGGACATCACAGATTGTGAGTCCTACCTCAACCCCTAGCAAATTAGGAGGAATCAAAATGTGTACATTCCAATCAGACTACTGCCTTTCCTAAGAATGATGAATAAAGCAGGAGATGAATGATCAGTATTTGTTCCTTTTTTCATTATCCCTGGATAACTCAATCAACTGACACTGAAATTATCATAACAAAAAGTACTATGGGGTAAAAAGGCCTGTAAAGTGAATTGTATAAATAGGCGCTATAAGTAATTGTGTATTTCCTTTATTTCAAAAAATTATTTTTGCTTCTGGTTTCTTTTAAAAATCTGAACAGTATAGCTACCTTCTCACGCTTATTACCTTCCTGCTCAAATGTGATGACACTCATGATTTTGTGGTTCCTAATCAGAGCTTTAAACTTACTGTAGTATCCATAAACAATAGGCAGCATTTTTAAAATTTTAATGTTAATTAACTGGCATTACATTCTATACTGTTCATGGAGTTCTTGAGGCAGGAATACTGAAATGGTTTGTATTACCTTCTCCAGTGCATCATGTTTTGTCAGAACTATATTCTGTCAGAATTACATTGAATATTTTGTCAGAATTAAATTCTATAAAACTATATTTTTGCATTTTTCCCTCTATTAAAAAATGAGTTTTTAAAAATGTTTCAGTAAATCTTTGCACATGTTTTTCAAGCATGTTTACCATAGTTTCTCTAAAGCACACACATAAAAGTTAAATTGCTCATGTACAGGTTATCACTATGTCGCGTTGATAGTAATTTGCATTCACAATAGCAATGTATGAGAATCAATTTTGCTATAGCCACAGTTTTGCTACACCCACACATAAGTGTCATACTTGCCAATTATTTTGCCAAATCAATACATATTAAATAGTATCTGATTTTTAAAACATCTTTTCTTGGCAGTTAGCACTACCATTTTATTTTTCATTTTTTGTTTCTCCTCTCTTTTTATGTTTCTCTAGGCCTCTTTCCATCACCTCCACTAGCTTTGTTCATAGTGATGTTTCCTAAGGCCCACTTGACTTCACATTCCAGGATGTCTGGCTCTAGGTGAGTAACCACACCATTGTAATTATCTGGGTCATGAAGATCTTTTTTGTACAGTTCTTCTGTGTATTCTTGCTACCTCTTCTTATCTTGCTTCCTCTTATCTTCTGCTTCTGTTAGGTCCCACTCTCTCTGTCTTTTATTGAGCCCATCTTTGCATGAAATGTTCCCTTGGTATCTCTAATTTTCTTGAAGAGATCTCTAGTCTTTCCCATTCTATTGTTTTCCTCTATTTCTTTGCATTGATTGCTAAAGAAGACTTTCTTATCTCTCCTTGCTATTCTTTGGAACTCTGCATTCAGATGGGCATATCTTTCCTTTTCTCCTTTGCTTTTCCCTTCCCTTCTTTTCACAGCTATTTTTAAGGCCTCCTCAGACAGCCATTTTGCTTTTTTGCATTTCTTTTTCTTGGGGATGGTCTTGATTCCTGTCTCCTGTACAAGGTCACGAACCTCTGGCCATTGTTCATCAGGCACTCTCTCTATCAGATCTAGAACCTTAAATCTATTTCTCACTTCCACTGTATAGCCATAAGGGATTTGATTTAGGTCATACCTGAATGGTCTAGTGGTTTTCTCCACTTTCTTCAATTTCAGTCTGAATTTGGCAATAAGAACTTCATGATCTGAGCCCGTCAGCTCCCGGTCTTGTTTTTGCTGACTGTATAGAGCTTCTCCATCTTTGGCTGCAAAGAATATAATCAATCTGATTTCAGTGTTGACCATCTGGTGATGTCCATGTGTAGAGTCTTCTCCTGTGTTGTTGGAAGAGGGTATTTGCTATGACCAGTGCGTTCTTTTGGTAGAATTCTCTATTAGCCTTTGCCCTGCTTCATTCCGTATTCCAAGGCCAAATCTGCCTGTTAACTCCAGGTGTTTCTTGACTTCCTACTTTTGTATTCCAGTCCTCTATAATGAAAAGGACATCTTTTTTGGGTGTTAGTTCTAGAAGGTCTTGTAGGTCTTCATAGAACTGTTCAACTTCAGCTTCTTCAGCGTTGCTGGTTGGGGCAGAGGCTTGGATTACCGTGATATTGAATGGTTTGCTTTGGAAACGAACAGAGATCATTCTGTCGTTTTTGAGATTGCATCCAAGTACTGCATTTCGGACTCTTTTGTTGACCATGATGGCTACTCCATTTCATCTAAGGGATTCCTGCCCACAGTAGTTAGTAGATATAATGGTCATCTGAGTTAAATTCACCCATTCCGGTCCATTTTAGTTCAGTGATTCCTAGAATGTTGGTGTTCACTCTTGCCATCTCCTGTTTGACCACTTCCAATTCGCCTTGATTCATGGACCTAACATTCCAGGTTCCTACGCAATATTGCTCTTTACAGCATCAAACCTTACTTCTATCAACAGTCCCATCCATAGCTGAGTGTTGTTTTTGCTTTTTGCTTTGGCTCCATCCCTTCATTCTTTCTGGAGTTATTTCTCCACTGATTGCCAGTAGCATATTGGGCACCTATCGATCTGGGGAGTTCATCTTTCAGTGTCCTATCTTTTTTGCCTTTTCATACTGTTAATGGGGTTCTCAAAGCAAGAATACTGAAGTGGTTTGCCATTCCCTTTTCCAGTGGACCACATTCTGTCAGACCTCTCCACCATGACCCATCCGTCTTGGGTGGCCCCACAGAGTATGGCTTAGTTTCATTGAGTTAGACAAGGCTGTGGTCCCTGTGATCAGATTTGCCTGGTGTCTGTGACTGTGGTTTCCGTCTGTCTGCTCTCTGATGCCCTCTCTCAGTGCGTACCATCTTACTTGGATATGGGATATATATCCAAAAGATATATCCATTACTTACCTTGGATATGGGGTATCTCCTCACAGCTGCTCCAGAAAAGCTCAGATGCTGCTCCTTACCTTGGAGGTGGTTTTAGAAAAGGCAGAGGAACCAGAGATCAAATTGCCAACATCTGCTGGATCATTCAAAAAGCAAGAGAGTTCCAGAAAAACATCTATTTCTGCTTTATTGACTATGCCAAAGCCTTTGACTGTGTGGATCACAATAAACTGTGGAAAATTCTGAAAGAGATGGGAATACCAGACCGCCTGACCTACCTCTTGAGAAACCTGTATGCAGGTCAGGAAGCAACAGTTAGAACTGGACATGGAACAACAGACTGGTTCCACATAGGAAAAGGAGTACGTCAAGGCTGTATATTGTCACCCTGCTTATTTACTTATATGCAGAGTACACCATGAGAAATGCTGAGTGGAGGAAGCACAAACTGGAATGAAGATTGCCAGGAGAATTATCAGTAAACTCAGAGACGCAGATGACACCACCCTTATGGCAGAAAGTGAAGAAAAACTAAAGAGCCTCTTCATGAAAGTGAAAGAGGAGAGCGAAAAAGTTGGCTTAAAGCTCAACATTCAGAAAACTAAGATCATGGCATCTTGTCCCATCACTTCACGGCAAATAGATGGGGAAACAGTGGAAACAGTGTCAGATTTTATTTTTCTGGGCTCCAAAATCACTGCAGATGGTGAATGCAGCCATGAAATTAAAACACACTTACTCCTTGGAAGGAAAGTTATGACCAACCTAGATTGCATATTAAAAAGCAGAGATATTACTTTGTCCACAAAGATCTGTCTAGTCAAGGCTATGGTTTTTCCTGTGGTCATGTATGGATGTGAGAGTTGGACTATAAATAAAGCTGAGTGCTGAAGAATTGATGCTCTTGAACTGCAGTGTTGGAGAAGACTCTTGAGAGTCCCTTGGACTGCAAGGAGATCCAACCAGTCCATCCTAAATGAGATCAGTCCTGGGTCTGAAAGGACTGATGCTAAAGCTGAAACTCCAGTACTTTGGCCACCTCATGCGAAGAGTTGACTCATTGGAAAAGACCCTGATGCTGGGAGGGATTGGGGGCAGGAGGAGAAGGGGACAACAGAGGATGAGATGGTTGAATGGCATCACTGACTCAATGCACATGGGTTTGGGTGGACTCCAGGAGTTGGTGATGGACAGGGAGGCCTGCAGTTCATGGGGTCACAAAGAGTCAGACTCGACTGAGCGACTGACCTGAGCCTAAGCCTCTTTCCCTTCTTCCTTCTGGATTACTGAACTATTTTTAATATTCTATTTAAATTTTTAAAATATAAACTCCTTTTAAATTTACCTGTTGGCCTTTTAGAGTTTCCCTGGTGGCTCAGCATTAAAGAATTCACAATGCAGGAGACATGGATTTAATCCCTGGGTTGAGAATATCCCCTGGAGAAGGAAATGGCAACCCACTCCAGTATTCTTGTCTGGGAAATCTCATGGACAAAGGAGTCTGGCGGGCCATAGAGTCACAAAGAGTTGGACATGAATTAGCAACTCAACAACAGCACTGGTCTTTTGGCTAATCTCTTTGTATCATTTCTTCAATACTTACTCTAGGTAGTAAAATGCACATACCTTCCATTCACAACCTACTTAAAGTTATTATTCTGCTGCTATTTTAAGTACAGAAGAAGATTTATACCCATATAGGTTCCTTAAACCTGCCCTTCTAATTCTCATATGTATTACTTTTATATATATTGAAATCCATTATAAACATGATAATTTTTGCTTTTAACAGTAATACATGTTTTAAAGATCTTAAAAAATACATTCCTTTATATTTACCCAGATACATACCATTTATCCTGCTTTCAGTTCAGTTGAGTTCAGTTCAGTTACTCAGTCGTGTCCGATTCTTTGCGACCCCATGAATTACAGCACGCCAGGCTTCCCTGTCCATCACTAACTCTGGAGTTCACGCAAATTCATGTCCATCGAGTCAGTGATGCCATCCAGCCATCTCATCCTCTGTCGTCCCCTTCTCCTCCTCCCCTAATCCCTCCCAGCATCAGAGTCTTTTCCAATGAGTCAACTCTTCGCATGAGGTGGCCAAAGTACTGGAGTTTCAGCTTTAGCATCATTCCTTCCAAAGAAATCCCAGGGCTGATCTCCTTCAGAATGGACTGGTTGGATCTCCTTGCAGTCCAAGGGACTCTCAAGAGTCTTCTCCAACACCACAGTTCAAAAGCATCAATTCTTCAGCTCTCAGCTTTCTTCACAGTCCAACTCTCACATCCATACATGACCACTGGAAAAACCATAGCCTTGACTAGATGGACCTTTGTTGGCAAAGTAATATCTCTGCTTTTCAATGTGCTATCCAGGTTGGTCATAACTTTCCTTCCAAGGAGCGTGTCTTTTAATTTCATGGCTGCAATCACCATCTGCTGTGGTTTTGGAGCCCAAAAAATAAAGTCAGCCACTGTTTCCACTGTTTCCCCATCTGTCTGCCATGAAGGGACGGGACCAGATGCTCTTAGTGTTCTGAATGTTGAGCTTTAAGCCAGCTTTTTCACTCTCCACTTTCATTTTCATCAAGAGGCTCTTTAGTTCCTCTTTATTTTCTGCCATAAGGGTGGTGTCATCTGCATATCTGAGGTTATTGGTATTTCTTCCTGAAATCTTGATTCCAGCTTGTGCTTCTTCCAGTCCAGCGTTTTTCATGACATACTCTGCATTGAAGTTAAATAAGCAGGGTGACAATATACAGCCTTGACGTACTCCTTTTCCTATTTGGAACCAGTCTGTTGTTCCATGTCCAGTTCTAACTGTTGCTTCCTGACCTGCATATAGGTTTCTCAAGAGGTAGGTCAGGTGGTCTGGTATTCCCATCTCTTGAAGAATTTTCCAGTTTATTGTGATCCACACAGTCAAAGGCTTTGGCATAGTCAATAAAGCAGAAATAGATGTTTTTCTGGAACTCTCTTGCTTTTTCAATGATCCAGCAGATGTTGGCAATTTGATCTCTGGTTCCTCTGCCTTTTCTAAATCCAGCTTGAACATCTGGAAGTTCACGGTTCACATATTGCTGAAGCCTGGCTTGGAGAATTTTGAACATTACTTTACTACTGTGTGAGATGAGTGCAATTGTGCAGTAGTTTGAGCATTCTTTGGCATTGCCTTTCTTTGGGATTGGAATGAAAACTGACCTTTTCCAGTCCTGTGGCCACTGCTGAGTTTTCCAAATTTGCTGGCATATTGAGTGCAGCACTTTCATAGCATCATATATCAGGATTTGAAATAGCTCAACTGGAATTCCATCACCTCCACTAGCTTTGTTCATAGTGATGCTTTCTAAGGCCCACTTGACTTCACATTCCAGGACATCAGGCTCTGAGTGAGTGATCACACCATTGTGATTGTATTGGTCATGACACTCTTTTTTGTACAGTTCTTCTGTGTATTCTTGCCACCTCTTCTTAATATCTTCTGTTTCTGTTAGGTCCATACCATTTCTGTCCTTTATCGAGCCCATCTTTGCATGAAATATTCCCTTGATATATCTAATTTTCTGAAGAGATCTCTAGTCTTTCACATTCTGTTGTTTTCCTCTATTTCTTTGCATTGATCACTGAGGAAGGCTTTCTTGTCACTCCTTGTTGTTCTTTGGAACTCTGCATTCAGATGGGTATATCTTTCCTTTTCTCCTTTGCTTTTCACTTCTCTTCTTGTCACAGCTCTTTGTAAGGCCTCCCCAGGCAGCCATTTTGCTTTTTTGAATTTCTTTTCCATGGGGATGGTCTTGATCCCTGTCTCCTAAACAATGTCACGAACCTCATTCCATAGTTCATCAGGCACTCTATCTATCAGATCTAGGCCCTTAAATCTATTTCTCACTTCCACTATATAATCATAAGGGATTTGATTTAAGTCATACCTGAATAGTCTAGTGGTTTTCTCCACTTTCTTCAATTTCGGTCTGAATTTGGCAATAAGAACTTCATGATCTGAGCCACAGTCAGCTCCCAGTCTTGTTTTGCTGATTGTATAGAGATTCTCCATTTTTGGCTGCAAAGAATATAATCAATCTGATTTTGGTGTTGACCATCTGGTGATGCCCCTGTATAGAGTCTTCTCTTGTGCTGTTGGAAGAGGGTGTTTGCTATGACCACTGCATTCTCTTGGCAAAACTCTATTAGCCTTTTCCCTGCTTCATTCTGTATTCCAAGGCCAAATTTGCCTGTTACTCCAGGCGTTTCTTGAGCTTCTACTTTTGCATTCCAGTCTCCTATAATGAAAAGGACATCATATTAGTTCTAAAAGGTCTTGTAGGTCTTCATAGAGCCATTCAACTTTAGCTTCTTCAGCGTTGCTGGTCAGGGCATAGGCTTGGATTACCGTGATATTGAATGGTTTGCCTTGGAAACTAAGAGAGATCATTCTGTCGTTTTTGAGATTGCATCCATGTACTGCATTTCAGACTCTTGTTGGCCATGATGGCTACTCCATTTCTTCTAAGGGATTCCTGCCCACAGTAGTAGATGTAATGGTCATCTGAGTTAAATTCACCCATTCCGGTCCATTTTAGTTCGCTGATTCCTAGAATGTTGGTGTTCACTCTTGCCATCTCCTGTTTGACCACTTCCAGTTTGCCTTGATTCATGGACCTGACATTCCAGGTTCCTATGCAATATTGCTCTTTACAGCATCAGACCTTGCTTCTATCACCAGTCACATCCACAACTGGGTATTGTTTTTGCTTTGGCTCCATCCCTTCATTCTTTCTGGAGTTATTTCTCCTCTAATCTCCAGTAGCATATTGGGCACCTACTGACCTGGGGAGTTCCCCTTTCAGTATCCTATCATTTTGCCTTTTCATACTGTTCATGGGGTTCTCAAGGCAAGAAAACTGAAGTGGTTTGACATTCCCTTCTCCAGTGGACCACATTCTGTCTCCCAGCTTTACTGATGCTTAATTGATGTACAAAAAACTGCTCATGGTTAATCTTCTAAGTAATGTGGGTTGTTTTTTTTTCTTGCTTTCAAGATTATTTTCTTTACTTTTGAATTTTAGCAATGATGGTTCTTGGCAAAGGTTTTTTCATTTGTTTTAGTTTATAATATTTGGAGACAGTGAGCTTCTTGAATCTATAAATTTATAATTTTGTCCACATTTAGGAAAAATTTAGCAATTATTTGTTAATATACACTGTCTGCACCCATTTTCTCTCTGCAATTCCAAATATATGAATATTCGTACTTTTGATTTTGACCCCACATTTCCCTGATAGAGAATCCACCTGATAAAGAATCAGCTGGTAAAGAATCCTCCTGCAATGCCAGAGACTTGGCTTCGATCCTTGGGTTGCGAAGATCCCCTGGAGAAGGGAAAGGCTAACCACTCCATTGTTCTGGGCTGGATAATTCCATGGACTGTTTAATCCGTGGGGTCACAAAGAGTTGGGTACGACTGAACGACTTTCACTTTTCCTGAAGTTCTGCTCATATTTTTTTTCTCTCAGTTCTTTAGATTGTATCTGTTTTTCTACTGTAACTTTATAGCAGCAAACTCCACTCAGTAGTTCTTTGTTCCAGAAGAACTGCATGTTTCTTAATGGAGTTCATGGTGCCTTCTTTGCTAACTGCTACAAAAGTGAGTACTTTATGCTGTCTATGCCATTCCCTTCAAAATGTCACCTCTCTTCCACAATATACCTTGTTTTATCTTTTCTTCGGTGCTGTAAATTCAACTTCTTTTGCATCTTTTTTCACTGTTAATAGTACCGGTGAGAGCAGTGGTCCAGTAACACCTGGATCAAACCAGAAACATAACTCAGAATCTTTACATTGTGTATTTATGACAGTCCTTCAGTGGTTCCAAACACATGTAGCAATCTCTCACTTTTCAACTCATTGTCTCACTCAAGGTTTATTATTTGTCTATATTGGGAATTAAAGCCCAACTGCAGAATATAATAACATTCCTAATCTCCCTCCTACTCCGTACCACCATATCCACCATCATTCTAAACTTCTTTCCCAATGTCAAGTTGTACTTAGTACATTGACTTCCATTTCCCCATTGAGTTTTGTTCTTTGGGGATACTTCTTTCTTTATTTTAAATTTGGTAGTACTTTAAATTTATTTGTCACAATTTTTTCATCACTTCCAGGCATTTTCTATCAGAAGGATTAGGAAGAATTTAGTTTAATCAATCATTCTGTCAGAATGAGAACATGATCTTTGTCTTCTATCTTATAAAGCAGATATCTTAAAAATATCTTATAAAGCAGAAGCACTATACATATATGAATATATATATATAAAGATATATACATAGGTATTTGTCATAATAGGCATTGTAACTTGGTAGAAAATATAATAATGATGATGTTAGTGATTATAACTTCTACTAAAACAAAAGGTCTTTGCCTCTATCCAAATGCTGTTTTACAAAAGTGCAACATATAGGTACAGCTCAGTGCAATCACCATGGTTTACCACTAGTTCATATCATCAGCAGTGCATTGTTACATAAGTACTAGCATGAAATCAGGCACAGTTCACTCAGTATTAGGCAGCTGAATCAGGAACTGTTTCTCTTCTTGAATTGTCCTCAACAACTCTAAATACACTGAACAAGCATATAAAAGTGAACTCAGTTAATCATTACCTTCTGCTTATTTAGTAGGCCCGAAATGGCTTCTAAAATTAGTTATAACTGCAATCATAGTGGGCTTCCTAGGTGGCGCTAGTGTCTTCTGCCAATGCAGAAGACTCGAGAGACATGGATTTGATGTCTGGGAAGGGAAGATTCCCGGGAGGAGGGCGTGGCAACCCATTCCAGTATTCTTGCCTGGAGAATCCCATGGACAGAGGAGCCTGGTGGACTACAGCCCATAGGGTTGCAAAGAGTTAGACATGACTGAAGTGACTTAGCAGGCACGCAATCATAGTTATGTGTGTTTGGCTAAAAGAGGCCAAAGACCTTTTCAAAATCTAGAGCAAATAACTGGGAATGTTTATTTGGGGGATGGAAATGCTCAATATTAAACTGTATTTCTTCCATAATTTTACCATTCCTGTTTTATTAAAAAGAGTGAAATTCCATGTCTATAAAATATACCAAAATGCTGATCTCGCTTTTGGTGAATCAGGACTTGATTTTCTGATGCCCTTCTCACTGTCTGTGCTTGCCAGTTTGTTTCTCTCTGTTCTATCACCACAAACACATCATTTGCCTTTGTCAGCTATTTCATAAATATGTGTGTTTCTTGTCACTGGGAGACCCATAAGCAAGAAGATATGGATCAACAAAATGTCACTTTGTTTCCAGAAGAGAAGAACCATTCAAAGCAGGGTAATCACCTTACATAAAAAGTATATCCAATAAGTGGTTAATATCCAAAATATACAAAGAATTCATACAACTCAAAATAAATTAAAAAATTGGATTTAAAAATGGGCAGAGGACCTGAACAGACATTTTTCCAAAGAAGACATACAGATGGCCAACAGGCACATGAAAAGATGTTCAACATCATTAATTATCAGAGATATGCAAATCAAAACCACAATGAGACATCACCTCACATGTGTAAGAATGGCTATTATCAAGAAGACAACAAATAAAAAGTGTTGGTGAAAGTATGGAGAAAAGAAAGAGAACCTTCATGCACTGTTGGTGGAAATGTAAATTTGGTACCACTGTTATGTAAAACATATGGAGATTCCTCAGAAAGTTAAAAAATAGCAGTACCATATGATTTAGCAATCTTATTCCTGGATATTTATACAAAGAAAACAAAGACACTAATCCAAAAAGATATATGCACCCCAAATGTTCACTGCAGCATCATTCACAATAGCCAAGATATGTAAGCAATCTAAGTGTCTATCAATAGATGAATGGATAAGGATGTGGTGTGTATAATGGAACACTATTCAGCCATGAAAAAGAATGAAATCTTGTCATTTGTGATAAAACATGGATGGACCTGTTAGGCTAATTAAAATAAGTCAGACAGAGAAAAATAAACACTGTATAATTTCACTTATATGTGGAATCTAAAAACAAAAAAATGAAGAAACATAACAAAACAGAAATAGAATTATAGATGCAGAGAACAAACAGGTATTTATCAGAAGGGCAGGGAGTAAGAGAAGAAAAGAAACAGAGGAGGGAGATAAAGAGATACAAACTTCAGGTTGTTAAATAAAAGAGCCACATACATGAAATGTACAGTGTGGGGATTATAGTCAGTAGTTATATTTATTTAATATAATATCTTTATATGTTGACCGGTCATAATTAGACTTATCATGGCGATTACTTTAAAATGCATAGAAATATTGAACCACTATGTTGTGTGACATAAGCTAACATAGGATGTAGTTCAAGTGGGCTTCATAAACAAACTGACAAAAAATGAGATCTGATTTGTGGTTTCCACCTGTGGGAAGTAGGGAGGAGGGGGAATTGAACGAAAGCAGGTAAATGGTACAAACCTCCAGTTAAAAAATAAATAAGTACTAGTGATGTAGTGTACAATATGATTAATACTGTTGTGTGTTAATATAGGAAAGTGGTTAAGAGAGTAAATCCTAAGAGTTTTTAATCATAAGGAAATTTTTTTCTGTTCCTTTAATTTTTGTATCTGTATGAGATGTTGGATGTTTAGCAACTTATTGTGATAATCATTTCATGATGTATGTAAGTCTAGTAATTATGTTGTATATACCTTAAAATTACACAGTGCTGTAGGGCAATTATATGTCAATAAAGCTGGAAGAAAAAAAGAGTAGCATGAGCCCTGCCTTGAGGTTAATGTACCTGACCATTGGCAGCCAATTATATCTCAATAAAGCTGGAAGAAAAAAGAGTAGCATGAGCCTTGCCTTGAGGTTAATGCACCTGACCATTGGCAGCCAATTATATCTCAATAAAGCTGGAAGAAAAAAGAGTAGCATGAGCCTTGCCCTGAGGTTAATGTACCTGACCACTGGCAGCCACTGTGATCTTCAGTGTGTGATGCAATAATCTACTGGTCATTTGGGAACACTTCACAAGTAAGCATTTGTTGGGCGTTACACTACACATTACTTGAGGAAGGTTTCTGAGGAAAGTTTTATCTTGAGTTTTGGTTTAAAAAACTTGTTAAATGAGTAAAAGGACCGTTTAGCATTTTGATATTTGGATTTATGCTTTAGGGACTGATTTTTGAAATTCTTGAAACTGGAGATCCTCAATGCTTTGTAAGTTTCAAGATTAAAATGCTATTTTCACTGATCAGATGGAAAATGAACTCATGTCTTATGATTCTTTGAGATTTGCTGATGTGATGTTTTACAAAGTTCTAAAAAACCACAATCCAGGAAAAGTCTAACCAAGAAATATAAATCCAAGTAGGTGCTGATGTTCCATTGCTGATATGTTGAGTGTTTTCTTTATTTCCCCATCTTATCCCACCTATTGTTAAAGGATCATAAAGATAATCTCTTCCCAAAATTCTCATATATAAGGTGGATTGCTGCACAAAATTTGCCAGAGGCAGGTTACAGTATTTCCCCATAATGAACTTTGAAATATTGTTTCAACTATTCTTTAAATATCATGCATGATTTTTATAGATGAATTTCATTTATGCAACTTGACTATGAGTGAAAGGAAATAACCATATGATAGGCATAGCATAACAAGAAATTACTTGGGTTTTTCCCTTCTCAAAATAAGAGAGGAAAGAAAAATATATATTGCTATTTGATTACAATTATACCCTATCTATGCTGAGTAATTTTAATGGTGTCTGATGAGTCAGATCATAGTCACCACCTAACCAATCCCTTAACATCCAACTCAGTTTCCATATTGTGCATGAAATCTTTACCCACTTCTCAACATATAGTCACCCCTTCCTTCCTTAATTCTTTTTGATCCCCCCTGAACTGCATACACCATTCACTATACTAGTTCTTGAGTGAACCCCTCAAATCAAGGGCAAGTGCACTCTTTTATTCATGCATGTTCCTGGTGCACATAAAACCCTCATCACACTGCCTTATGAATCAGTGATCGCTGCTCAGTTTAATCCCAAACTAGACTGTAAACTCTTTGAGGGTAAGGATCATGTCTTATAGCTGTAAAATTCTCAGTGCCTGTCTTAATGCCTGGTATATAATTAATAATCATACCTATCTTCTGAATGTATACATTATACATGATATTAATGTATACAAATTCACAAAATATATATGTGAATTTTGTGAAACATGCAATATAGGCAATTAAATAAAGACTATGAAATATCTTATACCCCTGGTATACTGGTTGCACTAGTATGTTCCTTCAGATTAAGAACCATGCTTCACCCTCCTTCTGTATCCTTACCCTAAAAAGTATCAGAAATAAATCCACTAAACACTTTGAAAATTGAATAATGACATGTAATTATGAAAAACCTCAGAATTTAAGTCTTGATTCCTGTGTCCATAATGATGTTCAAAATACCTCTCGGTTCACATCAGGAAACACTGAGCTCTTAACAGTTGTCAGGCACTATGCTAGTCACTTGGCTAGAAGAATGAAGTCAAAGAATAAAATAAGCAGGTAGCTCCTAACAAGCTTATATTAGGGTAAGACGACATATAGGATATTGTCATAAGTACTAAGGATAATACAGATGTGTACTTGATATTTTTGTGAGCATGGAGGACCACTTATTCCAACCTTGGGTTAATGTATGACTCCCAGAAGAAAATAATACCTTGAAAGATGAGTAAGTAATAGCCAAGAAAAGAAAGATGGACATCCTTCTTAAATGGATCAAAGCAAATGAACACACAAAACGTTAAAGGAATATAAATCTTGTTAATTAGAGTATGAAATATGAGCTTAAAAGTGAAAAGAAATTGCATGTGGAGGAAGATTGGATCAAGACATATAATTATTTACATGCCACTCTCACCAGATGGTGCAGTGGTAAAGAATCCACCTGCTTATGCAGGAGACACAAAAGGCTTGGGTTTAATCTCTGGGTCAGGAAGATCCTCTGGAGGAGGAAATGGCAACTCACTCCACTGTTCTTGCCTGGAAAATTCCAGGGACAGCGGAGCCTGGTGGGCTACAGTCCATGGATTTGCCTGGCAGGTTACAGTCCATGGGGGTCACAAAGAGTTGAACATGACTAAGCAACTGAGCATGTATGTACTAAGGAACTTAAACTTCATCCCACAGTCAATGGAGAGTTTGTAGATGTCTTGAGGGCTGGAGTGATGTTCTAAGGTGTACACTGTAAGGACATCACTTCGGTTGTGAGAGGGATTGATTACAGACTTGGAGCACGACTGGAGTAAAAGAAAACAGGAAGCCACTGAAATTGTATAGGAAGAGATGATAAAAGCCTCTACTTGGTTAGTAGAAGTAGATATACAGTGGAACAGAAAAGGTGCACATTCTAAAAAACATCTGAAGATATAATTGTTATCACCTGATGAAGGATTGAAGGACAGATATATAGGAGAGAGATGAGTCAAAAATGACTTCTGTGCTCCTGGAGAGGATCAGAGCACCCACCAGGAAAACAAGAGTAGAGAGAGCAGAGATAATGGGTCCTGTCAAGTGCAAATGTACAGCCTATATTTAGACTTCTATGACTGAATCACAGGGAAGAGGCTAAAGCTGAAGGCGAAAGCATACAGGTAAAGGATAAAGACATCATACTGAATCAGGTAACTGATGAGCAGTATGTGAAGACCAAAAAGCAATGGATAAGACAATGAAGTCTGAGTAACATCAATATTAAGGAGAAGAGAGTTAATGAGGGAAACGTTACCTGGCATTAATGTAAGATGAATGTCAAGTCTTAGACAGCATCACTAACAAAAACCAATATCACCAGGCAGTCATATTCCATGGGGTTGGACTAAACAATGACAACAACATCATTAGGCAGTAAGATTTTGTTGCTCAATGTGAGCGTTTGTGACATTTCTCTGTTATACCTGGGATTCCCTCATAGCTCGGTTAGTAAAGAATCTTCCTGCAATGCAGGAGACCCCAGTTCAATTCCTGGGTCAGGAAGATCTGCTGAATAAGGGATAGGCTACCCACTCCAGTATTCTTGGGTTTCCCTTGTGGCTCGGCTGGTAAAGAATCCACCTGCGATGTGGGAGACCTGGGTTCAATCCCTGGGCTGGGAAGATACACTGGAGAAGGGAAAGGCTACCCACTCCAGTATTCTGGCCTGGAGAATTCCATGGACTATATGGTTCATGGGGTCACAAAGAGTTGGACGTGACTGAGCAACTTTCACTTTCACCTCCTGTTATACCTTGCCATCACACAGTTCCTATTTCTCATAAATAGCTTCATAAAAATGAGACTGTCTGTAAGTCACTAAGGGTGCACTAAATCATAAGGCATCACAGAATGAAGAAGAAGTAGGAGCATTTGTTCACAACTGCAACCTTTCCAGTCATGCTGGGAAAGCAGAGAGCAGGCCTGTGGAGGTACACTTACCAAAGAGGTCATGCCATCGCAATTAATGGAAAGTCACAGATGGTGAGTTGTACGTGATGGGTGTACTCTCCCTGAGACATTTTAAGCAAACTGATGCTCTTCTGGATGGCTGTTTTGACTATACCTGTGAGGACCTTAATACTGTGTCTTGATGTATATTTGATGTGAGTTTTTAATGTATCTTAAAGTCTCTGCACAGCTATACTCTTTTCTGTACCCCCAAAGGGATGTTATTTGTGAATCCTATTAAAAATTAACAACAGTCTATTTCCCATGCTCTGTCTGTCATAGATGAAGAATGGCATATGTTGATAAGCACAAAGCAGTCATTGATTTCTGGACCCAGACACACTGAAAAGCATCACAAATCGTAAGACGGGACTGGCAGGACTCAGTGATTTATCTAAATGATGTTCAGAAATTAATGTGTCAATAAAACTCTTTGGTGGCTATAAATCCAGAGAACTGTATTTTTCTTTCAAAGAGGGAAAATATATTATTCCGTGAACTGAGTTCCAATTTATATATTTCTGAATGTATTTGCTTTTTATTCAGGCTTTGTATGTTAGAACAAAGCCACTCAAGTCAGCACCACACCAGTGATGGATTCAGAGTTTAAGAAAAGGTAGGTCAAATGAAAATTCACAGAGAAAACCTTCTAATGCTACAGAATCCTGGTTGCAGCAGACCATTGTTAAAGGTATTCAATTTCTATCTTGCTACCTTATAAAAGTAAGAATGAGCCCCTCCCCATCAAAATAGAAACAAAATGAAAGCTTTATGAAACGCTGCCTAAAGTTCTGGGTTAATTTTTTCCATCACACTAATATCATAAAAAGATTTGATTAGAATATTCTTTTCTGTTCACTTCAATAGAATTCCCAAAGAATATGTGAAATTCAGGGCAAGAGAACAATAAAGAAGCAGCAGAAACTTCAAGAGTCATTAAATGAGTTATTTATTCTCTATAATCTCAGTTTCCTCATTTGCAAAGTGGAATTCTCTGTTGTTAGTAGGAGAACTACATTATATAATGAATATAAATAAAATCCAATATGCAGCTTAATTTATATAGAACAGATGATTAAGAGTGGTTACAGGATTATTATTATTATGGAGTTTGAATTTACACTGATTCACTACTTGTAAATTCATTTTGTCCTTTACTAGCAGGTGACATGCAAAGAATCAAAAACTGAAGGACATGGAGACAACCTAGAGGTCCAACAGGAGAATGAATAATCGAGACATATATATTTATACACACAATGGAATATTACTCAGCCATGAAAAGGAACAAAATTGGGTTATTTATAAAGATGTAGATGGACCTAGAAACTGCCATACAAAGTGAAGTAAGTCAGAAAGAAAAATAATTATATTAATGGATATGTGCAATCTGAAAAAAACTGGTACAGATGATTTTATTTACAAAGCAGAAACGCATACACAAATATAGAGAACAAGTATATGGCACCAAGGAAGGATGGGAGGTGGGATGAATTGGGAGATTGGGATTGACATATGTATGTTGTTGATACTATGTATAAAATAGATAACTAATGAAAACCTACTGTGTAGCATAGGGAACTCAGCACTCTGTGATGGCCTAAATGAGGACATCCGAAGAAGATGGGATATACATCTACATATAGCTGATTCACTTTGCTGTAGAGAAAAAACTAATACAACATTGTAAAGCAACTATACTCCAATAAAAAAGATTTTTTTAAGTAAAGAATAATAATGAGGGAAAAACAAAAAATGGACTAAATAATATTCATTAACTTTATTTTAAATTAGAAAAAATATTATAAAATATATATATTCTATATCTATATATTTATACATCAAGTCTATACTCAATTTAGTGGAGAAATATGTGTTTTATAGAAACATAGTTTTAAAAGGCACTTCATAAGATACAGAGTAATTAACACCCCCTGAAAGACACAAACTACCTTCCATCCAGGGAGAAATTCTGGTCTGCCATAAGTATTAAGTCTTCACATAGAAAAATGTAGAATATTTGCATTTTTTTTCCACAAGAAAGAAAGAAAGAAAAAATAAATTACTGCAATAATTATTTATTATTATAGTTCACTAACCTCATTCTTTTCCAAGGATACGTGCATTCAGTGTTGTGACTTTTACTTCATGTATATAGAATATAGCCACATTTTCTGTAACTTAAAGTGCTTCTCCTTTAAGTAAGAGTTCATTACATCAACATGCATCATTTTTCCAGGCGTTCTGCCACCTGAACAAAATTGAGAAACCCCAAGCTAATGTATGAGGATGGCTGATTTTAAGAGTAAACTATAAATCTCCAACAATAATGGAGTACATTAAGTTTGAAGGGCTCCAGTGGAAGATATGATAAAGTTAGTTGGTAGAAAGAAGGTATTGTCAAAATAATGGGTAAACAATCATGATACAGTCCTTGGATACTTTGAAAAATACTTTCCTCGTATAAAAAGGTATGGACTGGATGCATGCTGGTAATCCACCAGAAGAGACAAATGCCAAAACAAGTGTTTATAACAAAACAACAACAAAAATCCCCGAAGCACCATGAGGGAAAATCCAAATATTCACTATTTATTCTTAATGAAAGCCTGAAAAAAGCAGGCAGCAGCAGGAAAATATAATTCAATTTTAAATGGAAAAGATGAAACATTTCTGAACCTGACACTATTCCACAAGGTGATACTATCCCAAGAAGGTGGCATTTAGCAATCAAGGAGCCATTGTTAAGAATGCGTTCACACACGCAACCCACACTTAATGAAGCATGTATTTTGTTCCAGTCCCTGTCCTGGGCACTGAGGATTCAGAGATGAACATGATGCTGCATAAGGTGACAGCACTCAGGGAAGTCAAACAGTTACTGAACAGGGACTCAGCTGATGCGGAGTCACCATTGAGGATCACCTCACACTTGGTGTGGCAAAGTCAGAATGCTTCCAAGAGGAAATGACACTTGAGCTGACTTTGAAAGACATGTACAAACCCCTAGACTGAGAAGACCGTATTGAAAACATTTTAATACACAAAGACTCAGAAGTACAAGAATAGAGAGGAGATGAGGAGGATAACAATCAGTGTTTCACTGCAGAACATGCTGTGTTGAGTAGGAGAATGGCTGTAGAAAGATAACAGGGACCCACTTTGTATAAAAAAGTGATTCAAATACGTCTGGAGTCTAGCTCCTTCTGGAGGGCTTTCTCCAGGGTTCTCTGTTTCCTGGCACAGCAGCAGATGTCAATAGTGTCTTTTATCCGTGGCTTGCAATACTTAGGTCACAAGAACAAATGCCAGAATCATCCTTGAGAGGAAATGACCAGCAAATTTTGAGCCAGAAATTTGTCTAAAAGCAGCAGGAGATCTTGAGCCAATCATGAGAAGCCAAGATCCAAGGCCAAATGGGAATCAGAACTACACAGATGAGTGCAAATAGCAGGAGGACAGAACAGGCAAATTGGTATCAATCAGGATCAATTCTGGAGGAAGCTGAAAAACCATCCCACGGTGGGATGCTGCAGCACTCTTGGCAGTTTGCTTACACATAGTTAGCCTGATGATCCACAGTGGACAAATTCTCTGGCACACAGGAGGGTCTCAATAGAGTTTGTGATTGTTATCTATGTGCATGCTCAGTCCTGTCCGACTCTTTATGACGCCAGGGGCTGTAGCCCACCAGGCTCCTCTGTCCATAGCATTTTCCAGGAAAGAATACTGGAGTGAGTTGCCATTTCGTACTCCAGGGGATCTTCCCGACCCAGGGATCGAACCCACACAATGCAGCATGTCCTGCATTGGCAGGCAGATTCTTGTCTATTTACCTACGTACCCATAGGCAATGATTCAACTTAGAACCAAGAATCTCTAAGGGCAGGTAGTTTTTTAGAATGACTTACTAGCCATACCAACCAGTCCATCCTAAAGGAGATCAGTCCTGGGTATTCAATGGAAAGACTGATGTTGAAACTGAAGCTTCCAATACTTTGGCCACCTGATGCTAAGAGCTGACTCATTGGAAAAGACCCTGATGCTGAGAAAGATTGAGGGCAGGAGGAGAAGGGAACGACAGAGGATGAGATGGTTGGATGGCATTACTGACTCAATGGACATGGGTTTGGGTGGACTCCGCCAGTTGGTGATGGACAGGGAGGCCTGGCTGCTGTGGTTCATGGGGTCACAAAGAATCGGACACAACTGAGCAACTGAACTGAACTGAACTGAACTAGCCATACAGGTATCTTATCATTTTGAAATAATTATCTTTCAGATTGTCACTATATATCAAGTCCTATTATAGTACCCAGACTAGATATTCTCTGAACTGAACTGAAATGAAAGAGCCCTCCAATGCTGCCTCCCCACCCTGCCCACCCCACCCCACCCTCTGGAAGCTCAACCAAAATTGTGGAAGATCAGTGATATCTACACATTTCTCAGTTTCAATTTTTAAATGGACCAATCGGTTTTAAAAGTGATAACAATATAAGCACCAGGCTCCTCTGTCCATGGAATTCTCCAGATAAGAATACTGGAGTGGGTTGCCATTTCCTTCTCCAGGGGATCTTCCCAACCCGGGAATAGAACCTAGGTCTCCAGCATTACAGTCAGATTCTTTACCAACTGAGTTATGAGGGAAGTCATATCAGCATATATCAAAATTAAAATAAACAGTCTTATGTAAAACAGTAACTATAATTAAGAATACAAACAGACTTTATAACAAGATATTGAGGAATGCTTTACAAAGCATTATCTTTATGACATTGAAAAAAAACAAGGCATATTCTATGATTAACAAATTGGGACAAAGAATTTTTATGATTTAAAATGGGTTTGCAGCCTTACAGATTATTTGTATATGTAAAACAAAATCATGGAATTTTGAGAGCTGAAAGAAAAGAGATTATCTGACTCAATCCCTTGCTATTATGAATGGAGACCCACAAGATGGTTTACCCCAGAGTTCTTTTTGTGTAACTTTTTTCAGCACTTAATGATACACTAAAATCAGGTACATCAGAGTCTTTATTTTCCTCAACTATTAAGTTCTTAAGTATAGGCATTGTGCAAAGGTGAATATCTTGGCATTGCCCTAATGCAGCATAGAGAGAAAGGCATTTGATATAAAGTCAATGAATATTTGTTGAATGAATGAGTAACTGAATGCATGCTACTCTGTGTATGTAATCTATGTATAACACATAGAATTGCTATCTCATTCACTAAAGCATGGGTTTCCCAGGTGGTGTTAGTGGTAAAGAATTTGCCTGCCAATGCAGGTTAGATGTAAGGGATGCAGGTTTGCCCTCTGGGTCAGGAAGATCCCCTGGAGGAGGGCATGGCAATCCACTCCAGTATTCTTGTCTGGAGAATTCCATGGACAGAGGAGCCTGGCAAGCTGCAGTCCATTGGGTCCCACAGAGTTGGACACAACTGAAGCAACTGTGTGGATCACAATCAACTGTGGAAAATTCTGAAAGAGATGGGAATACCAGACCACCTGACCTGCCTCTTGAGAAACCTATATGCAGGTCAGGAAACAACAGTTAGAACTGGACATGGAACAACTGACTGGTTCCAAATAGGGAAAGGAGTACATCAAGGCTGTATATTGTCACCCTGCTTATTTAACTTCTATGCAGAGTACATCATGAGAAACGCTGGGCTGGAAGAAGCACAAGCTGGAATCAAGATTGCCAGGAGAAATATCAATCACCTCAGATATGCAGATGACACTACCCTTATGGCAGAAAGTGAAGAGGAACTAAAAAAGCCTCTTGATGAAAGTGAAAGTGGAGAGTGAAAAAGTTGGCTTAAAGCTCAACATTCAGAAAACAAAGATCATGGCATCTGGTCCCATCACTTCATGGGAAATAGATGGGGAAACAGTGGAAACAGTGTCAGACTGCAGCCATGAAATTAAAAGACACTTACTCCTTGGAAGAAAAGTTATGACCAACCTAGATAGCATATTCAAAAGCAGAGACATTACTTTGCCAATAAAGGTCCGTCTAGTCAAGGCTATGGTTTTTCCTGTGGTTGTGTATGGATGTGAGAGTTGGACTGTGAAGAAAGCTGAGCACCGAAAAATTGATGCTTTTGAACTGTGGTGTTGGAGAAGACTCTTGAGAGTCCCTTGGACTGCAAGGAGTTCCAGCCAGCCCATTCTGAAGGAGATCAGCCCTGGGATTCCTTAGGAAGGAATGATGCTAAAGCTGAAACTTCAGTATTTTGGCCACCTCATGCGAAGAGTTGACTCATTGGAAAAGACTCTGATGCTGGGAGGGATTGGGGGCAGGAGGAGAAGGGGACGACAGAGGATGAGATGGCTGGATGGCATCACTGATTCCATGGACGTGAGTCTGAGTGAACTCCAGGAGTTGGTGATGGACAGGGAGGCCTGACGTGCTGCAATTCATGGGGTTGCAAAGAGTTGGACACAACTGAGCAAATGAACTGAACTGAACTGAAGCAACTTAGCATGCATTCATGTGTCGCTAATGTGTATCTATTCTGTTCCTAATCTAGGCTAGACTTCATCCTAGAATGCTTTACTTACTAATGGATACCAGGTACCAGATTTTTTTCCATGTTTCTAAATCTAGATTTCTTAAGACTGAGAAGCTCCTGTGGTGTCAGAAGTTTCTGCATCTCTTATTCCTAGAAGCTTAACAAAATTATTTACCCATTAGGATCTTACCTTTTTCAGATCAGTTCTGAGGACTGGTTGATTATGGTTTCATCCCAGCTTTAGGATCTTAAGCGAAGCTAACTTGTTTTATAAGTAGCCCTTCATATTTTTATGACAAAGGTTAAGAATTTGTTTTGAATGCATGAAATTGCCCTGCAACGAGACATGCTATCAGCACTAACGTAAAGTCGATTTCTGGAGAATGTAAAAACTTACAAAGATGGTAATCTGAATTCACATTTTCTTTGATTTGAATCCACCTCAACGAGGCCAGATTGAACCATTAAGCCATTCAGAAAAACAGTCTGAAAGACATAATCCACTAGCCAATGTACTTTGTAAACAGATAACCAGAGATACTGCTGCTGCTGCTAAGTCGCTTCAGTCGTGTTTGACTCTGTGCGACCCCATAGACAGCAGCCCACCAGGCTCCCCCGTCCCTGGGATTCTCCAGGCAAGAACACTGGAGTGGGTTGCCATTTCCTTCTCCAGTGCATGAAAGCGAAAAGTGAAAGTGAAGTCGCTCAGTCGTGTCCGACTCTTGGGGACCCCATGGACTGTGGCCCACCAGGCTCCTCCGTCCATGGGATTTTCCAGGAAAGAGTGCTGGAGTGGGGTGCCATTGTCTTCTCCGAACCAGAGATACTGGCATAACACTAAAAGAATAATCAATGGTTTATTTTTCATTAGATTTTCTTGCAGGAAGTCTTGATGTGAGGGGGTCAATAGGGTGTTTATTCCTCAGAGTTTACAAAGAAATAGGGTTGTGTAGGCTAAGCATTACTGGGATCGTGAGTAAAACTCACAATATACTCTCTGCCAGTAAGAAAGGGAAGAGAAACTGTTGTTAACAGTGGGAGTCTTACATAATGGTACAGCAAATTACTGTCATTCCCTTGCTTCCATATTCCAGAGAATTTACTGTGCAAAGTTCTGAGAATGCTGTTGAATAAGTGCTATCAAGACAGAATTTTCAAAGAATTATCTCTGTGGCAGAAGACACAATGGCAATTTTTTGGATGCTTTCACTTTTTTGTTCTTATTTTCAATAGAAAATGGAAATTAACAAAATGTTCATTCTTCTTACCACAATTTAAATTTCTTCCCTTTGAGTGAAACTAATTTCTGTACCTGTTGGTTATTCATACTGTATCAGAATAATTACAGAAAAAAAATGCCCATCTGTCATTATGCAATGCTCTAGATGAAAAAATTAAGCATTTCTTTTTAAAGAACAGAAACATATAAAGTATAATTGGAACATATTCTTTAAAGAACAGCTTAAGTTTTCTCTAAGGCACCTGTTTTATTCTTTGGGGTACTGAATAACTTGATAAGTTGATATTATTTAAAGCATTTATTAATTTAACAGATTTGTAAGAAGTTGACTGAAGAATTTAAGTCCATTGAAGTATTGTGATGAAATAGATTTCTTTGTTCTCGTAGCTGCCCTCCACTATCCTATGCTGAACCTAACCTTCCCACTAGGTAAAAGAACTCTTCATAGAATCTTGGGTCAGATTCTATAAATTTCCTGATAACTACTGATATTATAACAGTCTCATTTCAATATTTAAGCCAATATTTAAAACCATAACACCAAAGTCCATAAAGTTTGACTTTACCCAGTGTTTCATGCTAACAAGACATGATCTAGGCACTCTGCCAATGCTATTCCCTGACGTAACGCTATGGAGCAAATACTTTTATCATCCCCATTTATAGATGAGGAAATTGAGGTTCACTGAGGTTTGGTCACCTCATGCAAAGAGTTGACTCATTGGAAAAGACTCTGATGCTGGGAGGGATTGGGGGCAGGAGGAGAAGGGGATGACAGAGGATGAGATGGCTTGATGGCATCACTGACTCGATGGACGTGAGTCTCAGTGAACTCTGGGAGTTGGTGATGGACAGGGAGGCCTGGCCTGCTGCGATTCTCGGGGTCGCAAAGAGTCAGACACGACTGAGCGACTGATCTGATCTGATCTGATCTGAGGTTAAGTTACTTGCAAAATTTGCATAATAATGAGCAGCAAGTGACCTGAGCTGCCTAATTTCCAGTAGAATACAATACTCAATTAGTAAAGGTTTCATATCATCATTTTATGATAGATCATTTTTTTTAAAGAAAGGCGTTGGTAATTATCTGGAGTGACATTCCTTAAACATGCATCTTATTATTTATTATTTCCCATGAGGTTCCAGACATTAAAAATCCATAAATTTATTTTCTACCTCAAGAAAAAAGGTCATATTTAAATTTTTTCCAGAAACTTTGATATGACCAATTTCTAACGCCCAATAATTATATACATCGATAGATCAGCAATGTTGTCCATTATATTAAGTGCTTTAATATGTGAACAGTATTAACTGTAAGATTCCTTATTTACAAGTTGCATAGCTGAACATACTAAAGGCCCTTGGGCCTTTATTGCTTATTTGCTTCTTTTCCAAGTTATTCAAAGAGGTATAGCAGGATTTCTCATTTGTTTTCTTTTTAGCGGGGAAGCATTTAATAGTCATTCCAAAAGTACGCGTTTCCTTTTTTAAAAATTTTTTAACAGAGTACAGTTGGTTTACAATGTTGTATTAGTTTTAGGTATATAGCAAATTGAATCAGTTGTATGTATACATATACCCACTCTTTTTTAAAAAAAATTTTTCCCATATAGGCCATCACAGAGTATTGAGTAGAGTTCCCTGTGTTATACAACAAGCTCTTATTAGTTACCTGTTTTATATACAGTAGTGTGTATATGCCATCCCAGTCTCCCAATTTATCATTGTCTGCCCCACCCCATTCTCTGGCAACGATAAACTTGTTTTCTGTTTTGCCACATTGATTCTTTTTTTGAACCTGTGTTTTCTACTTCCCCTGGTTTTTGTTTGACTTCTAAAGCATTAGCAATTATTAGACATCCACTTAGTTAAAATCTTGGTATCTTAGAGTTGAAAAGAATCTTATTAATATTTTCTATACCAGTAGTTCTGAAATTAAAATTACCTGGGGCTATATATACAAATGGAGAAGGCAATGGCATCCCACTCCAGTACTCTTGCCTGGAAAATCCCATGGACGGAGGAGCCTGGTAGGCTGCAGTCCATGCAGTCGCGAAGAGTCAGACACGACTCAGTGACTTCCCTTTTCCCTTTAGCTTGTCATTTGACCCATTGTTTTTATTCTCTTGGCTATCAGTTAATCTTCAAAACCATGTCATCTGGAGTTGCTGATATGTACATTTTCCATTTTTGTCCATGTATTCCCTTAGCAGCTTTGTTGTAAACTGATCTATCGTGTTCCGGATGTTCAGGAAAACTTTAAACAGCATGAATGGCTGTTGCATTTTGCTCTGCCCCATTTTCCATAGTTGTTTCCTGGGCTTTTGACTTCCTATTGGGAAATGTGGCTTTTAAAAAAAGCAGACTTGCCTTTTCCGATTGATTAAATGGAGTGGAAAAGGAGAAAGAACTGACTCTTTGAAGGTAGACATCTGTGAAAACCCTTGGCAACTGCCAAAGGTGTTGGTCTTTTTATTTGTTAATAATAACACTTCATTTCTGTTTGTTATGTCGGAACAATTAGGTTTCTATTTTAATGAAGGTACACAATGCTCTTTGTACTTAATCTACACAGAATATATGAAAATGGCCTGTTCAGTGATTCCATTGGAAAAATACTGGCCAGAGGATGCTCGGTGAGGCATGATGGTGGGAGGGGTGAGCTGCCTACTTGGTCTGTGCTGAGGAGGGGCAGGGAGCTGGCTGTGGTTTCTATTTCAGCTTCCACAGAATAAACAGCAGGCCAGTAACCTTGGCTTAAAGGAGTTGGGGTGAGTGGGAGGAGCTTCCCAGGTAGCTCAATGGTAAAGAACCTGCCTGCCAATGTAGGAGATGTGGGTTTAATCCCTGGGTCGGGAAGATACCCTGGAAAAGAGAATGGCAACCCACTCCAGTATTCTTGCCTAGAGAACCCCATGGACAGAGGACCCTGGGGGGCTACTGTCCATGGGGTCACAAAGAGTCGAACATGACTGAATGACTGAAAAACAACAGAGCTCTCAGCTCAGAGCCACTCACACCGCACCTGACAGTTGACATGTGAATTCAATCAGCACCATGAACTAGCTTATCACTTTTATGCATTTCAAGGGTTCATATAGTTAATTTATCAAAGACATTTTACTTTTAATTTAGGTTTTTGTTAAATTATAAAATTTATCTTCAGAAATTGAGATACAAATGTAACTTTTAGAAAACGTTCAGTGAAAGATATTTAGTCAAAAAATATTGCACTTTCTTTTAGTCCCAACTTTTTTCAACCTTGTTTTGTGTAGCTCTTGGCAAGTCTTGTCAGTAGTAAGAGGGTCTAACTTACTTTGAGGACATAAATGAAACAGAGGGAACATAATTTTAAAATTACCCTGAGAGGAAGAAAATTGAAGAGTACCATTCATTTCCCTTTGAAGTCTGCTCTGTTATACATAAGACACTCACATGTAGAACACTCTGGGCTGAACCTGAAAGCAGAAACAGCTCATGACATTAATGGTGTGTGCTCACACAACCAGATTATGGACTGTAGCCCAGTAGGCTCCTCTGTCCATGGGATTCTCAGGGCAAGATTACTGGTGTGAGTTATCATACCCTCCTCCATGGGATCTTCCTAGCCCAGGGATCGAACCTGGGTCTCCTGCATTGCAGCAGATTCTTTACCGTCTGAGCCAACAGGAAAATCACAAGATTATCTACTGTCATCAGTTTGTAGAGGGTCGTTATCTGTAGCTCCTGAGAATTTATGATCAAGAGGAAAGGCGCATACAGCTCACAGAGCTTGCTCAAACTCATGTCCATCGAGTTGGTGATGGCATCCAATCATCTCATCCTCTGTCGTCCCCTTTTCTTCCTGCCTTAATCTTTCCCAGCAACAGGGTCTTTTCAAATGAATCTGCTCTTCGCAACAGGTGCCAAAGTATTGGAGTTTCAGCTTCAGCATCAGTCCTTCCAATGAATATTCAGGACTGATCTCCTTTAGGATTGACTGGTTTGATCTCCTTGCAGTCCAAGGGACTCTTAAGAATCTTCTCCGACACCACAATTCAAAAGCATCAGTTCTTTGGCACTCAGCTTTCTTTATAGCCCAACTCTCACATCCATACATGATTAATGGAAACCACAGCTTTGACTAGATGGACCTTTGTTGGCAAAGTAATGTCTCTGCTTTTTAATATGCTGTCTAGGTTGGTCATAACTTTTCTTCCAAGAAGCAAGCATATTTTAATTTCATGGCTGCAGTCACCATCTGCAGTGATTTGGGAGCCCAAGAAAATAAAGTCTGTCACTATTTCCATTGTTTCCCCATCTATTTGCCATGAAGTGATGGGATCAGATGCCATGATCTTAGTGTTCTGAATGTTGAGCTTTAAGCCAACTTTTTCACTCTCCTCTTTCACTTTCATCAAGAAGCTCTTTAGTTCTTCTTTGGTTTCTGCCATAAGGGTGGTGTCATCTGCATATCTGAAGTTACTGATATTTTTCCCAGAAATCTTGATTCCAGCTTGTGCTTCTTCCAGCCCAGCGTTTTTCATGATGTACTCTGCATATAAGTTAAATACACAGCATGACAATATACAGTGTTGACTTATTCCTTTCCCAATTTGGAACCAGTCTGTTGTTCCATGTCCAGTTCTAACTGTTGCTTCCTGACCTGCATACAGATTTCTCAGGAGGCAGGTCAGGTGGTCTGGTATTCCATCTCTTGAAGAGATGGATTTTTTTGTTTGAAGACATGTCCAGTTTGTTGTGATCCACACAGTCAAAGGCTTTGCATAGTCAATAAAGCAGAAGTAGATGTTTTTCTGAAACTCTCTTGCTTTCTCAGTGATCCAATAGATGTTGGCAATTTGATCTCTGGTTCTTCTGCCTTTTCTAATCCAGCTTGAACATATGGAAGTTCATGGTTCATGTGCTGTTGAAGCCTGGCTTGGAGGATTCTGAGCATTACTTTACTAGTGTGTGACGTGAGTGCAATTGTGCAGTAGTTTGAACATTCTTTGGCATTGCCTTTCCTTGGGATTGGAATGAAAACTGACCTTTTCCAGTCCTGTGGCCACTGCTGAGTTTTCCAAATTTGCTGGCGTATTGAGTGCAACACTTTCACAGCATCATGTTTTAGAATTTGAAATAGTCCAACTGGAATTCCATCATCTCCACTAGCTTTGTTCATAGTGATGTTTCCTAAGGCCCACTTGACTTCACATTCCAGGATGTCTGGCTCTAGGTGAGTGATCACACCAATATCATTATCTGGGTCATGAAGATCTTTTTTGTACAGTTGTTCTGTGTATTCTTGCCTTCTCTTCTTAATATCTTCTGCTTCTGTTAGGTCCATACCATTTCTCTCCTTTATTGAGCCCATCTTTGCATGAAATGTTCCCTTGGTATCTCCAGATTTCTTGAAGAGATCGCTAGTCTTTCCCATTCTATTATTCTCTCCTGTTTCTTTGCATTGATCACTGAAGAAGGCTTTCTTATCTCTCCTTGCTATTCTTTGGAACTCTGCACTCAAATGGGTATACTTTTCCTTTTCTCCTTTGCTTTTTGCTTCTCTTCTTTTCACAGCTATTTATAAGGCCTCCTCAGACAACGGTTTGGCCTTTTTGCATTTCTTTTTCTTGGGGATGGTCTTGATCCCTGCCTACTGTACAATGTCACGAACCTTCGTCTTTAGTTCTTCAGGTACTCTATCAGATCTAATCCTTTGAATCTATGTGTCACTTCCACCATATAATCATAAGGGATTTGACTTAGGTCATACCTGAATAGTTTAGTGGTTTTCCCCACTTTCCTCAATTTAAGTCTGAATTTGGCAATAAGGAGTTCATGATCTGAGCCACAGTCAGCTTCTGGTCTTGTTTTCGCTGACTGTATAGAGCTTCTCCATCTTTGGCTGCAAAATATATGATCAACCTGATTTTAGTATTAATCATCTGGGGACGTCCATGTATAGAGTCTTCTCTTGTGTTGTTGGAAGAGGGTGTTGCTATGAACAGTGTGTTCTCTCGGCAAAACTCTGTTAGCCTTTGACTTGCTTCGTTTTGTACTCCAGGGCCAAATTTGCCTTTTACTCCAGGTATCCCTTGACTTCCTACTTTGCCCTTCAAGTTTCCTATAATGAAAAGGGCATCTTTTTTTGGTTTTAGTTCTATAAGTTCTTGTAGGTCTTCATAGAACTGTTCAAGTTCAGCTTCTTCGGCATTAGTGATTGGGGCACAGACTTAAATTACTGTGATATTGAATGGTGTGCCTTGGAAATGAACAGAAATCATTCTGTCATTTTTGAGATTTTCAACAATTAGGACTTTATTTTACCTCTACTATTTTATTATCCTCTTTAATTTCAGTATGCTCTTATTTCTCTGCATGACTGTCTAATTATAAAAAATTTAATTGCCACTAGTTAATAAAAGGTACCTGGTGCATTTTCAAGAAACTTCCCATGCAACTAGTACTTTTTAGAACTTTTTTTTTAATTGTAAATGAAATTTTACTCATCAGCAGTGAAAATGACAGTGATAATAACTTAAGAACTTGGGATTTAATTTTAAGCATACTACGTTACAACATAAATTGAAAAGATGAAAATGAAGATGAAAATGAAGATTTTTCTTTTATTTTAAGCACATCATTAATCAGATTATTTTCGTAGTACTCTTGTGACTCATGAAGTACTTCTGTAATGAAGAATATCTGCTGTGAAATGGTCAAGTGTTTAGTACTTATGTTTATGTTATGACAGAAGACCTTTTCAAAGGTCAGTTGTTTGAGGTTAGCGTCTGAGGGCTACCTGGCTTTATCCTTCTTTATTTTTGTATTTCCCTATGATTGTGTAACTGGACTACTGCAAGGACATCCCCTGATGCCCATTATCATTATCAAGGCACTTTACATCCATCTTAGTGATGAGTTGCTTAGCAACTGACTGGTTGATGAAAACTATTGGATCTCCTCTTTGCCTTTTCTGAATATGTTGGGAACTAAGTGGAATAGGTTTGATTTTTCACAATATTTTAGCATTCTACCATCTCTGAAGGTTTATAAGCAGTTTTATTTATACCCCAACCACAAATGCCAAAGAAGCTGAAATTCAACTGTTCTACGAAGACCTACAAGACCTTCTAGACCTACAAGACCTTTGTTTTTGAATAGATTTTATTTTTGTTCTTTAAACCCAGACTTCCTTGAATAGGTTTTGTTTTTGTTCTTCAACCCCAGACTTCCTTGTGAATTCCATTACTTGGACGTTAATTATAACTTTTATTATATCTTCAAGAGATATTATTCTTAATATTTGAAGATTTGTTTCATATATTATATATTAGAGAGCTCAATCTTGATCAGTCTTTGTAACTAGTTAATTAAATTATGCTATGTTAGATTATTGGTAAATAGGTGTGATTTCTATCTCCAGCAAAAGGGTTTAAAATTCATGTGGAGCCACACAGCTTTATACTACACTTGGTATCTCAGTTGATAAAGAATCTGCCTGCAGTGTGGGAGATCCAGGTTTGATCCCTGGATTGGGAAGATCTCCTGGAGAAGGGAATGGCAAGCTACTCCAGTATTGTTGCCTGGAAAATCTCATGGGCAGAGAAACCTGGCGGGGTATAGTCCATGGGGTCGCAAAGAGTTGGCCATGACTGAGAGACTAACACTTTAATTTTCTAACAAAGAGAGGCAGTGTTTAATAAGTGACCAATAAGTACAGAGAGTACAGAAGTTCAGGAAGGAAGCAAAAATCATTTCCTTGATGTTATTCAGGAAAGGATAACCTTGATAGATTTCTTGGATACCGTACAGGGATAAGAGAATGCAGACCTTTCTAGATGGGGAAAATACAGCATTCCTGAATTCCTCTTAAGTGTACAGAAACGTATAAAAATGGCAACATTTGTAAAGGCATTAACATTTTTCTCTTAAACCATTCTAATGTGATTAATATGTAATTTAAAGTAGAATGCCTATCTTTTGCATGTGTTACATCAATGGATGGCTTACCTCATTAAATACCACACAGAAAAGATGTCTATAGCAAAAAGACTTATAATGTTATAGTTGGAGTTATAAATATTTTCTACAAAGAAAGAATGTAATCCTTCAATTCATATTTTGAGTTAAACCACTGTTTCATGCAGTTAACAAGTAGTTAGTAAGTACCTCAAAGAGACACGACTGAGCACCCATGCACACTTCATAAACAAAAATGGAGAAGCAATGTAATACAACAATGTTTATGGCATATTTAATATTCCCAGGATGTTAGTCATATGATTCCATGTTTCATTTTTACACCTGGAATACATTGGACATTGATTTTTTTTATGCTGGGTTTCAAGGCATTTTGTTCCCCTATAGTGAGCCAATCAACCCAGAACCATCATTAAAAAGTCATTCCATTACACTGTCTCTGTTATCATAAATCAGGTAATTCTCTGTATGTGTGTATTTCCTTCTAAATTCTCAATTCTGTTCCCTTAGTTGGGCTTTCTCTCCCAATTTCCTACTGTGTTAATCATCTTATAATAAAAATTCTCCATAGATGATGATGTAAATTCTCCAGCTTTGTTCTTGCTTGAACATGCTAAACCCTTTGACTTGCCATATGATTTTACAGCCATCTTGATAATTTCCACAACAACTTCTACTGGGATTTAAAAAAAATTACTGGAGTATTCTACAGGGATTTTAATTAAGATTAAGTCTATGGATGAATCTGGGTACAGCTGATAGCTTTACAATATTGAAAATTTTAATCCACAAATCTGATATATCCTCTATTTATGTCTTTAAATGTTTCCCCTTTAATTTTCTTAGTGCAAAATAGTATTTTGTAGTTTGCAGTCTAACTTGTACTAGATTTATTCCTAAGTGTTTGGTCTTTTACACACTTTTGGTAAATTATATTTTAAATTATTTTCTTTTCAGTTTCTTTTTATTTTTATAAAGGAACACAATGGATCACTGGCCTATAATCAGTGATCATCTTAAATTCAAATTTATTTTAAAAATGGTTTGGATTTTTGACATCATCATATTGTATACAATACATGATGGCTTTGTATTTCTTACTTTTCAATTCCTACGACTTTCATCTCTTCTTTGTAGCCTAATTACTCTGGTTCAAGTGTAATTCTTGATAGAAATTACAGTGGTTCCCCCCTCTGATCTTTAATGTGATAAATCGCACTGGTTGCATTCCTAAAGATAAGCCACTCACTTGAGAAAGTGAAGAGAAACTAAAGAGCCTCTTGATGAAGGTGAAAGAGGAGAGTGAAAAAGCTGGCTTAAAACTCAACATTCAAAAAACCAGGATCATGGCGTCTGGTCCCATCTGTTCAGTTCAGTTCATTCACTCAGTCGTGTCCGACTCTTCACGATCCTGTGAACCGCAGCACGCCAGGCCTCCCTGTCCATCACCAACTGCCAGAGTCTACCCAAATCCATGTCCATTGTGTTGGTGATGCCATCCAACCATCTAATCCTCTGTCTTCCCCTTCTCCTCCTGCCCTCAATCTTTCCCAGCATCAGGGTATTTTCCAATGAGTCAGCTCTTTGCATCAAGTGGCTAAATATTGGAGTTTCAGCTTCAACATCAGTCCTTCCAATGAACACCCAGGACTGATCTCCTTTAGGAGGGACTGGTTGGATCTCTTTGCAGTCCAAGGGACTCTCAAGATCTTCCCCAACACCACAGTTCAAAAGCATCAATTCTTCGGCACTCAGCTTTCTGTATAGTCCAACTCTCACATCCATACATGACCACTGGAAAAACCATAGCCTTGACTAGATGGACCTTTGTTGACCTTTGTAATGTCACTGCTTTTTAACATGCTATCCAGATTGGTCAAAACTTTCCTTCCAAGGAGTAAGTGTCTTTTAATTTCATGGCTGCAATCACCATCTTTAGTGATTTTTGAACCCCCCTAAAAATAAAGTCTGCCACTGTTTTCCACTGTTTCTCCATCTATTTCCCATGAAGTGATGGGACTAGATGCCATGATTTTAGTTTTCTGAATGTTGAACTTTAAGCCAACTTTTTCACTCTCCTCTTTCACTTTCATCAAGAGGCTCTTTAGTTCTTCTTCACTTTCAGCCATAAGGGTGGTGTCATCTGCATATCTGAGGTTATTGATATTTTTCCCAGCAATCTTGATTCCAGCTTGTTCTTCCTCCAGCCCAGCATTTCTCATAATATACTCTGCATATAAGTTAAATAAGCAGGGTAACAATATATAGCTTTGACATACTCCTTTTCCTATTTGGAACCAGTCTGTTGTTCCATGTCCAGTTCTAACTGTTGCTTCCTGACCTGCATACAGGTTTCTCAAGAGTCAGGTCAGGTGCTCTGGTATTCCTATCTCCTTCAGAATTTTCCACAGTTTATTGTGATCCACACAGTCAAAGGCTTTGGCATAGTCAATAAGCAGAAATAAATGTTTTTCTGGAACTCTTGCTTTTTTGATGATCCAGCAGATGTTGGCAATTTGATCTCTGGTTCCTCTGCCTTTTCTAAAACCAACTTGAATATCTGGAAGCTCATCGTTCATGTATTGTTGAAGCCTGGCTTGGAGAATTTTGAGCATTTCTTTACTAGCGTGTGAGATGAGTGCAATTGTGTGGTAGTTTGAGCATTCTTTGGCATTGCCTTTCTTTGGGATTGGAATGAAAACTGACCTTTTCCATTCCTGTGGCCACTGCTGAGTTTTCCAATTTGCTGGCATATTGAGTGCAGCACTTTCACAGCATCATCTTTTAGGATTTGAAATAGCTCAACTGGAATTCCATCACCTCCACTAGCTTTGTTCATAGTGATGTTTCCTAAGGCCCACTTGACTTCACATTCCAGGATGTCTGGCTCTAGGTGAGTGTGAGGACTCTTTCATTCTTCAGAAAGAATGAAGGGATGGAGCCAAAGCAAAAACAACACCCAGCTGTGGATGGGACGGGTGATAGAAGCAAGGTTCGATGCTATAAAGAGCAATATTGCATAGGAAACTGGAATGTTAGGTCTATGAATCAAGGCAAATTGGAAGTCGTCAAACAGGAGATGGCAAGAGTGAACATGGACATTGTAGGAATCAGCGAACTAAGATGGACTGGAATGGGTGAATTTAACTCAGATGACCATTATATCTACTACTGTGGGCAGGAATCCCTTATAAGAAATGGAGTAGACATCATAGTCAACAAAAGAGTCCAAAATGCAGTACTTGGATGCAATCTCAAAAACGACAGAATGATCTCTGTTTCCAAGGCAAACCATTCATTATCATGCTAATCCAAGTCAATGCCCCAACCAGTAATGCTGAAGAAGCTGAAGTTGAATGGCTCTATGAAGACCTACAAAACCTTCTAGAATTAACACTCCCAAAAGATGTCCTTTTCATTATAGGGAACTGGAATGCAAAAGTAGGAAGTCAAGAAACACGTGGAGTAACACACAAATTTGGCCTTGGAGTACAGAACGAAGCAGGGCAAAGGCTAATAGAGTTCTGCCAAGCAGAACTCACTGGTCATAGTAAACACCCTCTTCCAACAACACAAGAGAAGACTCTACACATGGACATCACTAGATGGTCAACACTGAAATCAGATTCATTATATTCTTTGCAGCCAAAGATGGAGAAGCTCTATATAGTTAGCAAAAAAAAAAAAAAAAAAGATCGGGAGCTGACTGTGGCTCAGATCATGAACTTCTACTGCCAAATTCAGACTTAAATTGAAGAAAGTGGGGAAAACCACTAGACCATTCAGTTCAGTTGCTCAGTCGTGTCCGACTCTTTGCAAGTATGACCTAAATCAAATCCCTTATGACTATACAGTGAAAGTGAGAAATAGATTTAAGGGACTAGATCTGATAAACAGAGTGCCTGATGAACTATGGATGGAGGTGTGAGACGTTGTACAGGAGACAGAAATCAAGACCATCCCCCAGAAAAAGAAATTCAAAAAAGCAAAATGGCTCTCTGAGGAGGGCTTACAAATAGCTAAGAAAAGAAGAGAAGCAAAAAGCAAAGGAGAAAAGGAAAGATATACCCATTTGAATGAAGAGTTCTAAAGAATAGCAAGGAGAGATAAGAAAGCCTTCCTCAGCAATCAATGTAAAGAAATAGAGGAAAACAATAGAATGGGGAAGACTAGAGATCTCTTCAAGAAAATCAGAGATACCAAGGGAACATTTCATTCAAAGATGGGCTCTTTAAAGGACAGAAATGGTAGGGACCTAACAGAAGCAGAAGGTATTAAGAAGAAATGGCAAGAATACACAAAAGAAATGTACAAAAAAGATCTTCACGACCCAGATAATCACGATGGTGTGATCACTCTGGTCCCATCTCTTCATGGCAAATAGAAGGGGGAAAAGTGGAAGGAGTGACAGATTTCACTTTCTTGGGTTCCCAAATCACTGCAGATGGTGACTGCAACCATGAATTTAAAAGATGCTTGCTCCTTAGAAGAAAAGCTGTGTCTAACCTAGACAGCATATTAAAAAGCGGAGACATCACTTTGTGGTGAGCAGAACAATCTGGGACTCAATAAAATCTCTTTGGGTTGTAAATTAGTTCTTTTTTCACTTTCTTTTTATTTTGCCTAGAAGGGACATCTTGAGTTATTGTCTTGCTCTGTCTGGCTGAGTTCCCTTAGTGTATGAGTATTCTAGATCTGTCCCTGTGGCTACCGTAAGGCAAGTGCAGAGAGAGGAAAGAGAGTAAGCTTGCAGTCAGGCAAAGAAAAGGGAAATTATGGGAGGGAATCGAGAAGGTAACTGACCCTTAAGGAGAACCATTGTCCTCCCTTTCTGACAGAGTCTTTCTTACACCCCACCAATGAAAAATTCCCTGAAAGGAGGTTGATTTTTAGCCTGTAGTTGAGTCCTGTGGTCACATAGGTGGAAGTCTGGAATCCAGTGGTCTTGTAGCCTTGAGAAGGTAGGTATCAGCAGGAAAACAGAATGCTGTTTGGGCAATTTGGTCAGTCTCAAGGGTCACTGCGATTTTATTCTTTGTTTGCGAGGTCAACATCGTGAGCCATATCTACCATCAGCCCATATGTAGACCCTTATCATTCAGCCTTTTTGATCTGGGATAAGGGCTGAAGGTCAATCTTTTGTAACTGCTTCCCATGGAACAGGGGTGTCATGGAGGTGAGATGAGAAAAGCCTGGAACGTGGGTCAAGGGGATTTGTGTGGGGTCAAAGTTTTTGTTAATTTGAGCGAGTTAGAAGTAGCTCATGGATAGTTCAGTTGGGGAAGGCTCATAAGCGGTCCTGAAGAAATTTTGAAAAAAGATGCATGAAACATGGGCTAAAAATTAAAATAAGGGTAAGTAGAAGAAGAAGGCCTAGAAGAAGTAGGACCCAAGGCATCCAATTCCAATTGCTTAACCAGTTTTCCCATGAATTACTGGGGTGTTGATGTATTCTTGAGGCCCTGTTTGTCAGATTTCTGGCTGCATCCTTTACAGCCTGGCGGCTCAGCTGGTAAAGAATCTGCCTGCAATGTAGGAGACCTGGGTTTGATCCCTGGGTTGGGAAGACCCGCTGGAGATGGGAAAGGCTACCCAGTCCAGTATTGTGGCCTGGAGAATTCCATGCATTGTATAGTCCATGGGGTCGCAAAGAGAAGGACATGACTGAGCAACTTTCACTCTCATCCTTTACAGTGCCTGATTTGTTGGCCTAGAGGCAGCAAGCTTCCTCCAAAAATAGACACAGGCCCCCTTATTCTGCCATGAGAAGGTCTAATCCTCTTCTATGTTGGAGGACCACAACTGCCAGGGAATCTATCTGGCTCTGGATAGTGATAAGGCTGGTAGCTATTTCTTCTAGCTCTCGGTGAGATCTTTAGAAAGCCTTTGGTCATAATTTAAAGAAGTTGTGAGTCCTGCTGTCCCTGTTCCAATCCAGCCGCTATTCCTATAGTTATTAACAGAGGAATGAATTGAATCGCCTATTTAGGTCGATTATGAATTAGTTGGATAGGGAGGGTCTGTAAGGAATATGTAGTTTCCAGGTTATGCCAAGGGATTGGATTACTTGTTAAGTGATTTGGAAGATAAAAGCTAGCCCATTATCCGATTGGAGAGAGAGTGAGAGGCCAAAGCGAGGGATGGTTGCTCCTATGAGAAACTGTGTTGCTTAGTTTCTGGGGCAGTTTCTGATCTCGTAGGAAAAGCCTCAATCCACCCTGAGAAAGTGTCTCTGAAAGTGAGCATGAGTTTTAATTTTCATGAGTGAAGTCAATTGGCCAGTTCTCTTCTGGGATATGCCCTCGAGCCTGATGTGTTGGAAATGAAGCAATAGGCTTTAGGGCTCTCTGAGGGGAGACTGAGGAGCAGATAATGCAAAAGGCAGTGATTTGTTGTAGGAGTGAAAGAAGGTTAGGGTAGGTGATAAGAGGTCTTCAGTTCAGTTCAGTTGCTCAGTCATGTCTGACTCTGCAACCCCATGGACTGCAGCACACCAGGCTTCCCTGTCCATCGCCAACTCTCAGAGCTTGCTCAAACTCATGTCCATCAAGTGGTGATGCCATAAGAGGTCTTAAGAGATGACAAAGGTTTAGTGCGTATGTGTAGGGCCTGATGAATGTCCGTAAGCATCTGTGTGACCTGAGATTGGGGAAGGATATAACACCCTGTTTTTGTAAACAGTCTCCTTCTGGTTGTGCTCCCTTTGGTAATAATCATGTGTTTTCTTCGGGGAGGTGAAGGGGCTTTATGTTGGGGATTACTATAAGTTGTTGTGCTGATAATTGGAATGAGGCTTGTTTTGCTTCTCTGTCTGTGGTATTGTTGCCCCGTGAAATGAGATCTGAGGCCACCTGGTGACCTTGGCAATGTATGATGCCTACTTCAGTTGGCATGTTAGCTGCCTTTAAAAGCTAGAGTATAAGCGGGAGTGTTAGTTATGGGAGAGCCTTTAGTAGATAGGAGGCCTCATTCCTTCCAGATGGCAGGATGGAAATGTATGATGTGGAAAGCATATTGAGAATCAGTGTATGTGTTTGCTCTCTTATTAGCTGTGAGGGTAAGGGCTCTAGTTAGTGCAATAAATTCTGTCTTTTAAAATTTTTATTTACTTTTTATTGAAGGATAATTGCTTTACAGAATTTTGTTGTTTTCTGTCAAACCTCAACATGAATCAGCCATAGGTATATATATATCCCCTCCCTTTTGAACCTCCCTCCCATCTCCCTCCCCATCTCACCCCTCTAGGTTGATACAGAGCCCCAGTTTGAGTTTCCTGAGCCATACAGTAAATCCCCGTTGGCTATCTATTTTACATATGGTAATGTAAGTTTCCAAGATACTCTTCATATACCTCACCTTCTCCTCCCCTTTCCCAATGTCCATGTCTAATCTCTATGTCTGCTTCTCCATTGTTGCCCTGTAAATAAATTCTTCAGTACCATTTTTCTAGATTCCATATATATGCATTAGAATACGGTATTTATCTTTCTCTTTCTGACTCGCTTCACTCTGTATAATAGGTTCTAGTTTCATCCACCTCATTAGAACTGACTCAAATATGTTCCTTTTTATGGCTGAGTAATATTCCATTGTATATATGTACCAAAACTTCTTTATCCATCCATCTGTTGATGGACATCTAGGTTGCTTCCATGTTCTAGCTATTGTAAATAGTGCTGCAATGAACAATGGGATATATGTGTCTTTTTCAGTTTTGGTCTCCTCAGGGTATATGCCTAGGAGTGGGATTGCTGGGTCATATGGTGGTTTTATTCCTAGTTTTTTAAGGAATCTCCATACCGTCTTCCATAGTGGCTATATCAATTTACATTCCCACCAACAGTGCAAGAGCATTTCCTTTTCTCCACAACCTCTCCAGCATTTATCGTTTGTAGACTTTTTGATGATGGCCATTCTGACTGGTGTGAGGAGATATCTCATTATAATTTTGATTTGCATGTCTCTAATATGAGTGATGTTGAGCATCTTTTCATGTGTTTGTTAGCCATCTGTATGTCTTCTTTGGAGAAGAGTCTGTTTAGGTCTTTTCCCCACTTTTTGTTTGGGTTGTTTATTATTCTGGTAAAGTTTCACCTTTTGGGAAGAGGTTCCCAAGGGAAGAGGTTGGGATTCAATAATTTCGGTATCAGAGACAATTGCACATCCAGCTACCATTTTCCTTTTGATGTCATAGAGGCACTGCCATCAATATACTAAGTAAAGTCAGGGTTATTTAAAGGGGGTTAGGAAATGTGGGAGAAATGGGGCATCAGGTCTTCTAATGCGTCTTTGCAAGTATGGGTTGGGGAGGCTCAGAAGAATTAGGGATAAGGGTGGTGGAGTTGAGAGCAGGACAGCATTCAAAGCAGAACTCAGGAGATTCAAGAAGGGTGACATGAATTAGTTGGATGAGTGAAAGAGATAGAAGGGTCATGGATTTGTGAGAAAGTAAGTCCCTAAAGTCATGTAATGAAAGAATGACTGTGGATGCTCCAAAAGTAAGCTTTTTACTTTCCTGAGTGAGGAGTGCAGCTGCTGCCAGAGTGTGTAGGCAGGCTGGCCATCCTTGAATTGTGGTATCTAGTTGCTTTGATAGATAAGTGACAGGGGTGAAGGAGGGCCCTGATTTTGTCCCAAAACTCCTAGGGCGATTTTGTCTCTCTCAGTAGTGTAGAGTATAAAGGGGCAAGAAAGGTCAGGAAGTGTGAGAGCTGGAGCCGAGAGAATAGTTTGCTTAAGGGTCTTAAAGGCTGAATGGATATTTGATTTTAGCTCTAGGGATTCTGAAAGATCTCCTTGGGTGGCTTGATATAGGGGTTGTGCCAAGAGGGTGAAATTAGGAATCCAGAGGCTTAGATATCCAGCTAACCCCAAGAAGGAGAGGATCTCTGTTTTTGATGTTGGGATTGGTAGGGTGGATATAAGGGGCTTTCTATCGGTAGTAGTATATCTTTTGATTGGTAATAAAATGACTCTAAGATGGGTGACTCTAGGAAGAGAGAGCTGGACCTTGGTGGGAGACACTCGATAGCCTCAATCGGCTAGAAAATTGAGGAGTTGTATAATGTGCTGTTGAGAGTGTATAAACGAAGGACTACAAAGGAGGAGCTCATCCACATATTGGAGGACAGTACTCAGAGTAAGGTCAGGAGAGGTTAGGTCTGATGCTAGAGCCTGGCCAAAGAAATGAGGGCTACCACGAAAATCTTGTGGGAGGACTGTCCCTGTCAGATGTTGGGTGCAATGATTGTCTGGATCAGTACAGATAAAGGCAAAGAGGTCTTGAGAGTTTGGGTGTAAAGGAATGGTAAAGAAGGCATCTTTGAGGTATAGAACAGTGAAGTGGGCAGTGGAAGAGGGAATGAGAGAGAGAAGAGTATAGGGATTTGGAGCTACTGGGTGTATGGGGATAAAAGCTGCATTGATAAGTCCCAGGTCCTGAACCAGTTGATAGGAGCCATTTGGCTTTTTGATGGGTAAGATAGGGGTGTTATAGGGAGAGTGGCTTGGGTGCAAGAGGCTCTGATGTAGGAGTTTAGTGACGATAGGCTTTAACCCTTGAGTTTTTGGGAGACTGAGTACTGTGGTTGATTGGGGGATTTAGAGGCCTTTTTGGGGAGGATATGAACTGGAGCATGTTGAGAGGTGACAGATGGGTTGTCTGTATCCCAAACTATGGGGTTTATGGATGAGGAGGCAATGGGATGGGGGAAGAGAAGTTGAGATTGAGGAGCAGTAGCCAGGCTACAGATCAGAAGGTGGGTTTGTGATAGTAATAGAGGCTTTGAATTTTGAGAGAAGGTCTCTCCAAGAATAGGAGTGGGGCATTTGGGGAGTAGGAGAAAAGAATGGGAAAATGGGGTATCTTGAAGTGTGCAAAGTAGAGGCTCGGTTATTTGTAGTGTAGATATTAAACCATCAACCCCCATAACAGAGACCTGAGAGACCTTGGTTTTTCCAGAGTGGGCAGGCATAGCAGTGGCCCCCGTGGTTGATGAGAAAAGAGATTGGCTTAACTGCCATGGTGAGAGTTACCCTGGACTCTGTAGAGGTGATGAGCATCAAGGCCTGGGGCCCTGGGCACCTTCAGTTTTCAGCAGCAAGTCCGAGAAGGCTGGGCAGAGCTGGGTCAGAGGACTCCTGCTCAGGACCCGGAAAGGATGTCCAGAACCCTAGAGGGAGATTTGGGCAGTTGACCTTCCAATGTCGCTTTATGCCAGAGCTGGGACACAGACCTGGTGGGGGCCTCAGCTTTAGGCATGAGCGGGCCCAGTGACCTTCTTTGCTGCATTTGAAGCAGGGCCCAGGTGGCTTCCTGTCTGTTTGTTTTTTTTTAATTAATTAATTTTTTTTTACTTTACAATACTGTATTGGTTTTGCCATACATCAACATGCATCCGCCACAGGTGTACACATGTTCCCATCCTGAACTCCCCTCCCACCTCCCTCCCCATGCCATCCCTCTGGGTCATCCCAGTGCACCAGCCCCAAGCCTCCTGTATCCTGCATCGAACCTGCTTCCTGTCTTTGTTGATGGAAATGTGGAGCCATGTAGGACAGTGGCTCTTAGCCAAAGATGGCATTAGCCTGATCTCCTTGGTCCTTCTCTAGATTTGCCTGCTCTTCCTAGTTATAGAAAATTTTTTTTTTTTTACGTTTGCTGAACTATTTTATTTTTTTAAATTTTATTTTATTTTTAAAGGCTAAATTTAAAAGGTCTCGTTGAGGGGTTTGAGGGCCTTCTTCTACCTTTTTTAGTTTCTTTCGGATATCTGGGGAGTACTGGGAGATAAAATGGGTGTTAAGGACAACGGTGCCCTCTGTTGAAGTGGGGTCTAATCTTGTATATTTTTGTAGGGCTTCTGATAACCTGGTTAAAAATTGTGCGCAGTTTTCATCTAGTCCTTGAATTATTAGCCGGAGCTTATCAAAGTTGATGGCTTCATGTCCTGCCTTTGAAGGCCCACAATGAGGCAAGCAACCATATGATTATGGACTGCCGTTCCAGGTCTCCCTCCCTTATAATCCCAGTTGGCATCATCTAGGGGGACAGCCGTGGCCCCATGGGCTTAGTGTCATCAGTCCTGTGTATCTCATCAGCATGCACCTGCGAGGCTTGCCATACTCGTTCCTTCTCTTCTCAGAGAAGAGTGGAGGAAAATATGATGTAAATATCATGCCAGGTTAAGTTGTAAGACTGGATGAGGTACTTGAGTTCTTTTAGATAATTAGGGTCTGAAGAGAAGGAATCAAGCTGCTTTTCGATTTAAGATAGATCGGTGAGGGAGAATGGGACATGAACCCGGACAATGCCTCCTGCTCCGGCTGCTTCCCTTAGGAAGCGGAGCAGGAAAAGGAGCGCAGTCCTGCTGCGAAGTTTCCTGTTTTAAAGTTGTTCTGAGCTGGTATGGGGAGGGGCTCTAGGGAGCTTGGGGTAAAGCCTTGGGACCCTTGGGGTAAAGGGTGGGGCTGAGGTCTTAGGGCTGGGGTTGGGAGCAGCAGCGGCCTGCTCTAGAGGAGGAGACAGGGAAGAGGGGACATAAGGTGGAGGTTGTCGAACTAGATCTGGAGCGGCGGCAAGGGGATTGGGAGCGATAGGGGGTGGGCTGTGATCCGAAGGGTCGAAAGAAGAAGAAAAGTCTGAACAGAGATCAGGAGATACTGTGTTAGGAATATGTCACCCAGAGTGGGCTAAGAGTATTTGAGACGTAGAACAGGATTCACAGGACATGAGGGATCTCTGACCACTTGCTGTTTGGACGGCAGAAGTTATTGAGGTCCTGTAGAGTATTAGAAATCGAGAGTTCTGTTTTCTGGCCACTGGGACCTATTATCAAATCTGTACTGTGGTCTGACAGTGTTAGATTAGTAAATAAGTCTTTTTGGTCGAAACTCCCCTTGGAAGCCCAAGGCTTTTAGGTTTTGGAGAAGGCATCCTAGAGGACTAGATTTTGAGGACAGGGACTGAGAATTTCCCATTGCGGCCGCATAGGGAGATTAGACAAGAGCAAGGGAAAGCGAGGAGAAAGGTCTGAGAGAAAAGGTGTCCCCATTCTCAGGACTCTTGAGAGTCCCTTGGATTGCAAGGCGATCCAAACAGTCAATCCTAAAAGAAATCAGTCCTGAATATTCATTGGAAGGACTGACGCTGAAGCTGAAACTCCAATACTTTGGCCATCTGATGCAAATAACGGACTCATTGGAAAAGATCCTGATGCTGTGGAAGATTGAAGGCAGGAGGAGAAGGGGACGACAGAGGGTGAGTTGGTTGGATGGCATTACTGACTCAATGGACACGAGTTTGCACAAGCTCTGGGAGATGGTGAAGGACAGGGAAGCCTGGGGTGCTGCAGTCCATGGGGTTCCAAAGAGTCGGACACGACTGAGCGACTGAACAACAAGGACATTTGAAGTAGAAGTTCCAGTAAGCACAGGTGGTGTGCCTTGTCTCCACAAGGCGGTGGCAGCACTTTCTCTTGCCTGCCTCTGGTTCCTCAGACAACCAGAGCTTAGGGAAAGTGGGCTTCCTGGGCTGTGAATTGGAGTGGAATGTGCCAGAGCAAAATACCTGCAGCCTTGTGTCTCACTGCTTCTTCCCCCTAAAGCTTCACACACCTGACCCCCAGACTAATCCCAAATGAGGCCACAGAACCCAGCTGAAGGTACTTAGGTGCTAGGAGGCTGCACTCTCAGGAAGGAGGCTTGAACTGGGAGCTCCAGCCCAGGAGATGTGCAGGCTGGGTGACTATTGCCTCCACAGTCCTCCAGGCTGTGATCCCACTCGGGACTCTGGTCCCAGCCAAGACAAGGAGACAGTGATTTTCAAGGGGCTCAGAAATAATAATAAAACTAAAAAGGGGCTCAATGAAGGGCACCCTGTCAGGCTGTCTGGACCCCACCCCAGTCCAGCTTGGGACTCCAGCCTACTCAGGCTCCCGGGATGCCATAGAAGCCCAAATGTGGGAGGTTGGAAGGAATAAAGTTGGTTTGATTTTCTCTCCTTTGCTTTGACTTCATGCCGATGCTGTGTAGGAGTAGAGGCCATCTGCCACCCTGTGCTCGTCAGTGTACAGTTGGCTGATTCAGGTATGACGTATCCACGGAGTATATCTAATCTTTTTTGGGTTCTTTACCCATAGAATTTATTGCAGAAGGTCAAGAAATGTGCTGAGCATCTGGTCCTTGCAGGTTATCTATCTCACATACAGTGTTCTGTGTATATGAGGAAGGAAGGAAGAAAATAGTCTGTGTGTAGTATTTCTTAGAGATGCACATTTCTGTTGATAGGTGAGAGAGATTTCTGCGTGTATGCAGAAGGGAGGAAGGAAGGAAGGAAGCTGATAATTCTTGTGGATTACTATTACAGATACAGATTTCTGTGTATATATTTGTCCCAACCTCCTAATTCAACCCAGGCCCTTCACTTTTTTCTTGAACTCTTGGTCTGAATTTGAATTCTCAGCCTGTCTTCAGGTTGTGAAGTCTTTCTTTTGTTTCACTTTTTTGATTTTGCCTAGAAGGGGCATTTTGTGTTATTACCTTCCTTTGTCTGGCTGAATTCCTTTAGGGTATGATCCTTCTAGATCTATCCCTGTGGCTACCAGTGACATAATTTCCTTACTTCAGTTTTGGTTTTTATGGCTAATAAGTCCATCGTATATATGTAGCACATCTTGTTTAAGCTTAATCTGTCGATAAAGATTTTGCTGTCTCAGTGCTAGTCTGGGCGCATGTACCTCTTTGAATGATGGATTCCTTGGGATCTAGGCCCAGATGTGGGCATGTCAGATTCTAGACCTAGCCTGTCTTGATAGTATACTTTTAGGCATTTAGAGACTGTCCATTATACTGGGTGTTGTCAGTGTGCCTTCCCACCTGCTGTGTAGGGGCGTTCCCTTTCCTCAGGCTCTCCTGCCCTTAGTGTGTGTAGCCTCCTGAGGTATGGATGTGAGAGTTGGACTGTGAAGAAGGCTGAGCGCCAAAGAATTGATGCTTTTGAACTGTGGTGTTGGAGAAGACTCTAGAGAGCTCCTTGGACTGCAAGAAGATCCAACCAGTCCATTCTGAAGGAGATCAGCCCTGGGATTTCTTTGGAGGGAATGATGCTGAAGCTGAAACTCCAGTACTTTGGCCACCTCATGCAAAGAGTTGACTCATTGGAAAAGACTCTGATTCTGGGAGGGATTGGGGGCAGGAGGAAAAGGGGACGACAGAGGATGAGATGGCTGGATGGCATCACTGACTCCATGGACGTGAGTCTGAGTGAACTCCAGGAGTTGGTGATGGACAGGGAGGCCTGGCGTGCTGCAATTCATGGGCTCGCAAAGAGTCGGACACGACTGAGCAACTGAACTGAACTGAGGATGCTCTGATGGGAGTGATGGGACTTGATTTCTTGTCTTCATTTTGATTGGCGTTCCTGCAGTAATTAGGGATGCTGAGCATCTTGTCCTGTGGTGGAAGTTTGGGTCTTTGTTTTTTTCCGTGAACAGTTTGAGGAAAATTTACCTGTGGAAGTTGGCTTCCTGAAAGCCGGTTGTGTTTGGAATTTATTTCTGCAATTCCTGCCCCAGGTCATGTCCTGAGGACAGCTGTCCTTAACAGACCCCAACGCTTGAGGATAGAGGTGCCAGTAAGCGCTGGCAGCAGCAGCAGCAGCCCCAGCGGCAAGCGCTGGAGGTGCAGTTGTAGTTACAGAAAGTGTCCACAAGATGGCAGCACTTTCCCCGGGCCACCTCTGGTTCCTTGCTGCTGCTAAGTCGCTTCAGTCGTGTCCGACTCTGTGCGACCCCATAGACAGCAGCCCACTAGGCTCCTCTGTCACTGGGATTCTCCAGGCAAGAATACTGGAGTGGGTTGCCATTTCCTTCTCCAATGCATGAAAGTGAAAAGTGAAAGTGAAATCGCTCAGTCGTGCCCGACTCTTAGCGACCCCATGGATTGCAGGCTCCTCCGTCCATGGGATTTTCCAGGCAAGAGTACTGGAGTGGGGTGCCGTTGCCTTCTCCTTAGGCAACCAGAATCGGGGCAACCTGGCTTCCTGGGCTGTGAATTGGAGTGGACTGTGCCTGAGCAACAAATTAAGGGATTGTGTCTCACTTCTTCCCCCTAAAACTTCATCACCCCTTCCCTCCAGATTCATTCCAACCAGGTCCACAGCACCCTGCTGAGGGGCCTAGGAGGCTGCACTCTCAAAAAGGAAGCTTGAGTTGGGAATCCCAGCCCCAGAGGTCCTGGGGGCTAGGTAACATTTCCAAGATCCTGGAAGATAGAGGTTTGGGTCCCCATTATTGGGGAGCACTAGGGACTCTGGTCTCAGTCAGGAAAACCAGACAGAAGAGGTTTAAGAGGGGGTCTCAATTAAGGGCTCATTGCTTGGTGGTCTCGACTCCACCCCAATCCAGTGATGGGACCCAAGCCTACTCAGGCTCCAGGGATGGAATAGCAGTGCAAATCAGGAAGGTTGGAGGGAATAAACAAAGCGATGCTTTTATTTTCTTTAATTCCATGCCTATGCTATGTTGGAGTATATTAATTTTGCGGTTTTCTGTTTGCCGTCCGTGTACAGTTGCCTGATTCATTTTTGACATATACATACAGCATATCTGTTGTTTATATTCTTTCGCCATAGAGGTTTCTGCTGAAGGTCATCATAGTTCCCTGTGCTGATCATCAGGTCCTGGCGGAGTATCTAGTATAGACACAAATTTCTGTGTACGTATTACTCCTAACATTTTAATTAATTCCTTGGCCTTTCCTTTTTTATTTTTAAAAAATTCTTGTGTTTGAATTCTGAGTCAATTTTTGTGTTGTAATTTAGTTCCTTTTTATCTTTTTTAAAATTTTGCCTAGAAGGGCCGTTATGTGCTCTTGTCTTCCTCTGTCTGGCTGCTTTCAGTTAGTATGTGATCCTCCAGCGTCCATTTCTATCGCTACAAGTGGAATGATCTCATAATTTCATTGCCAGTTTTTCATGGCTGAATAACCATCTATTGTCTATAAGTACCAGGCCTTTTTAAAGCTAATTTATCAGTGGACATTTTGCGGGGTCTTTGTCTTGGCTCTTAAGTAGTGCTGAAGTGAATGTTGGGGTGATGTGAATTTTTGAATAAGGGGTTTCTCAGGATATAGGCCTAGATGTGGGAATGTCAGATCCTAGGGTTAGCTCTCTTAAATTTTGTTTTTCCTGCTGCGCAGAGGCTGTCAGTTCTAGTGGCTGTTGCCAGTAGATCCTTCCGCCAACCATGTGGGGGGTTTCCTGTTCCTCTCTGCTCTCTCCCACATATATCATTTGTAGACTTGTGAGAATGGCCATTCTGACTGGTGGAATTTGATTTCTTGTTGTTTTGATTAGCATTCTTACTGCAATAATTAGGGATGCTGAGCATCTTGTCTTATGGTGGTTAGGGTATTTTTTCTTTCTTTTTCTTTTAGTTAGGCATATGTGGAAATTTTACGTTTCTATTGTCATCTTGCAAGTTGGGCGTGTTTGCAATTTATTTCTCTAATATTTACCTCAGGATCTTTCTTGAGGCAAGCTGTCACTGACAGCACCCCCGCCCCCTTGTGAATTGGAGGAGCCTTTGGTTAAGTTGTAGTTACAGAAAAGTTCCACAAGGTGGCAGCACTTTTGATGCTTACTCTGGTTCCTGGGGCAAACAGCGCATTAGGGAAAGTCGGCTTCCAGGGTTGTGAAATAGAGTGGAATGTACCTCAGCGAACATTTAAGGGCTTGTGTCGCACTACTTATTTCCCCTAAAGCATCACACACACACACACACACACCCACAGACGGCTTCCAGACTAATCCCAACCGGAGCCACAGCACCTTGCTGACTATGCTTCAGTGCCTAGGGAGTCTGCACTCTCAGAAAGGAGGCTTGAGCTGGGAACTTCAGCATCAGCAGACGTGGAGGTTAGGTGACTACTGCCCCCAAGGTCTCCAAGGACTTGATCCCACTCGGGTCTCTGGTCCCAGCCAGAGCACAGCGGACTATATAGGCTTAAAAAGGGTTCAACGAACACCCTGCCAGGCTGTCTCAAAAACATAGCAGTCTAGCCTGGAGACCCAAGCCTGCGCAGGCTCCAGGATGGATCACACCCCAAGTCAGGGAGATGGGAGGGAATAAAGCAGGCACTGCTTTTCTTTTTCTTTAACATCATGCCGATGCTATGTTGGAGGATAGTACATTCGCAGTGTTGTGCTTGTCCTCAGCGTGCAGCCGCCGGATTCAGGTATAATATATTCATGGTGTATCTCTATTGCATTTTTGAACTTTTTACCATAGGAGGTCGAGAAGAGTGCCAAGCACCAGGTCCTTGTGAATTATATATCTCAGATACACTTTTCTGTGTACATAAAGAAAGGAATTTAGGAGATAATTTTTGTGAATTATCTCTTAGAGATACAGATTTCTGTCTTTAGAGATACAGATTGCTGCCTATATATGGAAGATAGAAAGGATGGAAGGGGACAGTCACTGTTGATTATATATTACAATACAGATTTCTTGTGTATGTAGGCATGCTGCTGCTGCTAAGTCGCTTCAGTCGTGTCAGACTCTGTGCGACCCCAGAGATGACAGCCCTCCAGGCTCTTCTGTCCCTGGGATTCTCCAGGCAAGAACTGGAGTGGGTTGCCATTTCCTTCTCCAGTGCAGGAAAGTGAAAAGTGAAAGTGAAGTCGCTCAGTCGTGTCTGACTCTTCGTGACCCCATGGACTGCAGCCTACCAGGCTCCTCAGTCCATGGGATTTTCCAGGCAAGAGTACTGGAGTGGGGTGCCATTGCCTTCTCCGGTATGTAGGCATGGACATCCTAGTTCATTCCCGGGCCCTCACTTATGTTTCTCTGGAACCCTCCCTTGAACTTTGAGTTCTCAGAGTCTCATTTTGGGTTGTAAGTTTGTTGCCTTGTATGTCTTCTTCTATTTTGCCTGGAAGGTACCTCATACACCATGGTCTTCCTCTACCTGACAGACTTCCCTTAGTGTGTGATCCTTCAAGGACCATCCCTGTGGCTACTACTGTCATAATTACCTAATTTCAGTGATGGCTTTTTATGAGTGAAAAATAGTCTACTGTATATATGTACCAGACCTTGTTTCAGCTTTAATCCCTCAGTGGAGATTTTGCTGGTAGTGTGTCTCGGTTATAAGAAGCAGTGCTGAAGCTTTGTTGGGGTGTCCGAGCCTTTTGATCAATGGTTTTCTCATTGGATATAGGCCAAGGTGTGGGAATGTCAGACCCTAGTTTTAATCTGAGAGTCTTTTTTCAGGCATTTAGAAACTGTCCATTATACTGACTGTTGCCAATCTGACTGTCCCAGAGACAGCTTAGGGGGATTCTTTTTCCTCCGGCTCTCTCCCACATTTAGTGGCTGTAGATTGCTGATGATGACTTCTGTGACGGGTGGGATTTGATTTCCCATTGTAGTTTTGAATGGCATTCCTCCAGCAATTGGGGATCCTTAGTATCTTGTCCTGTTGTGGAGGTTTGATTTTGTTCTGGCTTTTTTTTTTTTTCTTTTTTCCCTAAAAGCTTGTCAGGAGAACTTGCCTTTGACAGTTGGGTTACTGAAAGCCAGCTGTGTTTGGAATTTTTCCGTTACCTGCCGCAGGACATTTCCTGAGGTGGGTAATGTTAATTTCTGTCATCAACAGAAATCCAGCCCTCGTGATTTGAGTTGCCAGTGAACGCTGGAGAAAATGCAGTTCCAGAAAATGTCTACAAGGCGGCAGTATTATTCAGGCCTACCTTTGGTTCCTGGGGTGACCAAAACCTTAGGGAAAGTTTGCTTCTTGGCAACGAAATAGGGATGAGTGCTCATGAGCTAACCTGAAAGGGCTTGAGTCTCAGTAATCTTTCCCCCTGAAGCATCACACAAACAGCCTGCCCTGGCGAATCTTTCCAGGACCACAGTATGCTGCTGATGGTGCTTAGGTGCTAGTGCTAGGAGGCTGCACTCAGGAACGAGGCTTGAGCGGGGATCCCCAGCATTAGGAGAGATTGAGGCTAGCTGAAATGTGCTTTCAAATCGCTTGAGGCCTTGATGCCATGCGGGACTCTGGTCCCAGCCAGAACGTAGGAGACAGTAGACCTTTAAAAGAGTCAACCAAGAGCACCCTGCCGGGTGGTGTCAATCACTCCAATTTAGCAGTGGGACCCAAGCCTGTCCAGGCTCCAGGGAAGTGATAGCATCCCAAGCCAGGGAGGTCAGAGATGAGAGAGTAGGCACTGCTTTTCTCTCCTTTCCTTACCATCTTTTTGATGCTGCAGTGCAGTACACTGAATGTGAAATCTTGTGGTTATTGTCAGCATACAGCCTCCTGATGCAGGCATAAGTATTTATGGTGTGGCCTCTCTCTCTCTCTCTTTTTTTTTTGCCATAGAAGGATAAGAAGAGTGCTGAACATCAGGTCCTTCTGAATTATCTATCTCAGTTATACTTTTCTGTGTATACATAGAAAAAACTTTTCAAATGAGTCAGTTTTTCTAATCAGGTGGCTAAAGTATTGGAGTTTCAGCTTCAACATCAGTCCTCCAGTGAATATTCAAGACTGATTTCCTTTAGGATGGACTGGTTGGATCTCCTTGCAGTCCAAGGGACTCTCAAGAGTCTTCTTCAACACCACAGTTCAAAAGCATCAATTCTTCAGTGCTCAGCTTTCTTTATAGTCCAGCTCTCACATCCATACATGACTGCTGGAAAAACCATAGCCTTGACTAAATGGACCTTTGTTGGCAAAATAATGTCTCTGTTTTTTAATATGCCGTCTAGGTTGGTCATAACTTTTCTTTCAAAGAGTAAGCATCTTTTAATTTCATGGCTGCAGTCACCATCTGCAGTGATTTTGGAGCTCCCCAAAATAAAGTCAGCCACTGTTTCCACTGTCCCCTTCTATTTGCCATGAAGTAATGGGACCGGATGCCATGATCTTAGTTTTCTGAATGTTGAGTTTTAAGCCAACTTTTTAACTCTCCTCTTTCACTTTCATCAAGAGGCTCTTTAGTTCTTGCTTTCTGCCATAAGGGTGGTGTCATCTGCATATCTGATATTATTGATATTTCTCCCAGCAATCTTGATTCCAGCTTGTGCTTCCTCCAGCCCAGCGTTTCTCATGATGTACTCTGAATATACGTTAAATAAGCAGGGTGACAATATACAGCCTTGATGTATATTCTCTTTTCCTATTTGGAACTAGTCTGTTGTTCCATGTCCAGTTCTAACTGTTGCTTCCTGACCTGCATATAGGTTTCTCAAGAAGCAGGTCAGGTAGTCTGGTATTCCCATCTCTTGAAGAATTTTCCACAGTTTATTGTGATCCACATAGTCAAAGGCTTTGGCATAGTCAATAAAGCAGAAAGAAATGTTTTTCTGGAACTCAATTGTTTTTTCCATGATGCCGCAGATGTTGGCAATTTGATCTCTGGTTCCTCTGCCTTTTCTAAATCCAGCTTGAACATCTGGAATTTCACAGTTCATGTACTGTTGAAGCCTGGCTTGGAGAATTTTGAGCATTACTTTACTAGTGTGTGAGATGAGTGCAATTGTGCAGTAGTTTGAGCACTCATTTGAAAAGACCCTGATGCTGGGAAAGATTGAAGGTGGGAGGAGAAGGGGATGACAGAGAACGAGATGGTTGGATGGCATCACCGACTCCATGGACATGAGTTTGAGTAAACTCCAGGAGTTGGTAATGGACAGGGAGGCCTAGCATGCTGCAGTCCATGGGGTCACAAAGAGTCAGACACAACTGAGAGACTGAACTGAACTGATAGAAAAAACTTAGGAGATAATTATTGTGGGTTATCTCTTAGAGTTACAGATTTCTGTGTATCTGTGCAAGGATGTGTCACGTGAGTGTATGCTCCTCGGTTCCTTATCATGTCACAACAAAGATTTGGAGTGATGGACATTAAAGCCCCCTCGGCCTGTCACAGCTCTCAGGTCTTGGATAGATCATGTTATAGCTCTCGGGTCTCAAATGGACCATGTTATGGCTCTTAGACAAAACAGTGTTACAGCTCAGTGTTACAGCTCTATTTTATTTAGAAGATAGCAGGAAAATCCATCTTCGAGGCATGAGGGCACGTCGACCCAAAGATGAGAAGAGAAGAGCGCCCCAGCGCGTGGGGGAAAGAGAGAGAGACAGCTAGCTTTGGCTCCTCATTTTATATGTTTATCTCTCCCTGGGCTGCCTTATGTAACTGGGCCAGCCAGGAGTGCTGTTTGTTCTACTTGAGGTCCTCACTCTGGTCCTCGGACCTTCCTTTGTTCTATTTTCGTGGGCTTTTCCCTTCCTTATCTTTTAGCCATCACCATTTTGGACTCCTTTTCCCTATTCTACCTACCTAACAGATGGAAGGAGAGAAAAGAATATTCCTTGTGGATTATCCATTACAGATTCATGTTTCTTGTCTATGAGGGTAAGGACGTCCTAATTCATTCAAGGCCATTCACATATTTTATTCCCCTGGAATCCTTTGTTTATCTTTGAATTCTCTGAGTCTCTTTTTGGGTTGTAAAATTTTGGCCTTGTATGTCTAATTTTATTCTGCTGGGAAGGTACACCCTATACCATAGTCTTCCTCTGCCTGACTTCCCTTTGCCTATGATCCTTCAAGGTCCGTCCCTATGGCTAACAGTGTCTTAATTCCGTAATTTCAGTAGCTGTTTTTAACAAGTGAGAAATAGTCTACTGTATATATGTACCACGTCTTGTTCCAGCTTTTAACCTCTCATTGGAGATTTTTCTGGTTGTGCGTGTTTGCTATTGGAATTGTAACCCGGAAGGGTTAATTTTAAATTGACACTGCATCTGCTTCTGTGACTCTAACCCTTTTTGTTACTGTAAGCAAACAAAATGGCCTGCAACCTGAGCCGCCCTCCTGTGAATGACTGGAGGAGTGAAACTAACACATTCCCCTGCTTGAGGCTTGCCATTCTAGGGGACATTTGCAAAGACTGGATAGTCTTTTTTCTTTGTTACCTCACCTCCCTGCCATCTCTGTTCCTATAAAGGACCTGGCAACCAGGCCCTGACAAGATGGTTATTTTGGGGCACTAGCCTGCCTTCTTCTCAGTCAGCTGGCTCCCTAATTAAAGTCTCTTCCTGCCTCAACACCCCATCTCTCAACGAATCCATTGCCCTGTCATGCAGTGATCTGAGTGAGCTTGGACTCAGTAAAAATTTGGCTTAGCCTGCCAGAAGCATTGTTACTTGTGGCTATTTGGCCCCGAACAGGGAATGTTGGGGCAAGACCCAGAAGCTGGTGGGACCACTTGTTGTCCTGATGTTCTTTCCTTCAAGGTTCCCTGAAGAAGCACCAGCTGCCCCCAGCGCTTGGCAGTCGAGACAAGGAACAGACCGACTTCTAGAGTCAGACTTGGATTGTAAGGTAAGTCTACCCAGTTCGATAGACAGTTCAGCCAGTTCATTTGTTTTGTGTGTCCTTCTGTGTTAAGAGCCTATGGGCTCAATTCTGGAGGGTAAGTCGCTCTGGTATGCACACCAAGAACATTTTTTTCCTCCTCAATCTGGGCTTTTCCTTTACAGGACAAGCCAATTTGGTTTGGGTACCCATTTGCAGAGGAGAGGTGTTGTTGGACTCCATCCTGAACTGATTCATTGGGAATGAGTTCTCATGGAGCAAGCCCACCCTCAGTTCAGTTCAGTTCAGTTCAGTTGCTCAGTCACTCAGTCGGGTCTGACTCTCTGTGACCCCATGGACTGCAGTACACCAGGCTTCCCTGTCCATCGCAAACTCCTGGAGCTTGGTCAAATTCTTGTCCATCTAGTCGGTGGTACCATCCAAACATCTCATCCTCTGTCATCCCCTTCTCCTCCTGCCTTCAATCTCTCCCAGCATCAGAGTCTTTTTTGAGTCCATTCTTTGCATCAGGTGGCCTAAGTATTGGAGATTCAGCTTCCGCATCAGTCTTTCCAATGAATATTCAGGATTACTTACCTTTAGGATTGACTGGTTTGATCTCCTTGCTCCAAGGAACTCTCAAGAATCTTCTCTAATACCACACACAGTTCAAAAGCATCAATTCTTTGGCACTCAGCTTTCTTTATAGTCCAACTCTCACATCCATACATGACTGGTGGAAAAACCGTAGCTTTGACTAGACAGACCTTTGTTGGCAAAGTAATGTCTCTGCTTTTTAATATGCTGTCTAGGTTGGTCATAACTTTTCTTCCAAGGAGCAAGCATCTTTTAATTTCATGGCTGCAGTCACCATCTGCAGTGATTTGGGAGCCCAAGAAAACAAAGTCTCTCGCTGTTTCCATTGTTTCCCCATGTATTTGCCATGAGGTGATAGGACCGGATGCCATGATCTTAGTGTTCTGAATACTGAGTTTTAAGCCAACATTTTCACACTCCTCTTTCACTTTCATCAAGAAGTTATTTAGTTCCTCTTTGCTTTCTGCCATAGGGTGGTGTCATCTGCATATCTGAGGTTATAGATATTTCTCCCAGCAATCTGGATTCTGGCTTGTGCTTCATCCAGTCTGGTATTTCACATGATGTACTCTGCATATATGTTAAATAAGCAGGGTGACAATATACAGCTTTGATATACTCTTTTCCCACTTTGGAATCGGTCTGTTTTTCCATGTTCAGTTATAACTGTTACTTCTTGACCTGCATGCAGGTTTCTCAGGAGGCAGGTAATCTGGCATTTCAGACTCTTGTTGACTATGAGGGCAACTCCATTTCTTCTGAGGGATTCTTGTCTACAGTAGTAGACATAATCGTCTTCTGAATTAAATTCACCCATCCTGGTCCATTTTAGTTCACTGATTCCTAAAATGTCAATTTTCACTCTTGCCATCTCCTGTTTGACCACTTCTAGTTTTTGACTAAAAAAGATGTACAACTTGAGAGTTGTGAGTTAAGTTTTATTTGGGGCAAAATGAGGGCTGCAGACTGGGAGGCAGCATCTCAGATAGCTGTGACAGACTGCTCCAAAGCGGCAGCGGGGGAAGGTCAATATATAAGGCTTTGGTGAAGGGGAAATTCAGTATCGTGAAGCATTCATTTTACAAAAGAGTTTTTGTTAGTCATGAGGACATGATGTCACCATGAAGGGATTTAGTGCTTCTCTAGATATGAGAAGATGCAGGGATGGAGATCATAAAATCTGTTCCTAAAATCATCCAACTATCTAAAGACCTGCCCCACCAGATTCCCTGGAGCACAGAGTGCCTCACTCCACCCTGAACACCCTCTTGGGTTGTTGAAGGGCAGCAGCTATAGCAGCATGGGGTTCAATCTCCATAGAAGCAGGTGGCAAACGCCTTTGCTGTTCACTCATTGGCAATGCTCTTGGTAAGTGCCAGTTTGTAGTTGACACAGTTTACCTTGATTCATGGACCTAACATTCCAGGTCCCTATGCAATATTGTCCTTTGCAGCATCATGAGTTCAGTTCAGTTGCTCAGTTGTGTCCAACTCTTTGCGACCCCATGAATTGCAGCACGCCAGGCCTCCCTGTCCATCACCAACTCCCGCAGTTTACACAAACTCATGTCCATCGAGTCGGTGATGCCATCCAGCCATCCCATCCTCTTTCGTCCCCTTCTCCTCCTACCCCCTAATCCATACTTTACTTCTAGCACCAGACACATGCAACGACACCAAATGGCCAATTCCCAAATCAAACTGATTGCATTCTTTGTAGCTGAAGATGGAGAATCAGTACACAGTCAGGAAAAACAAGACCTGGAGTTGACTGTGGCTCAAATCATCAGCTTCTCATATCAAAATTCAGGCTTAAACTAAAGAAAGTGGAGAAACCCACTAGGGCATCCATGTCTGACTTAAATCAGATCCCCTATGAATATGCAGTGGAGGTATCAAATAGATTCAACGGACTAGCTGTAGTTAACAGTGTGCCTGAAGAACTATAGCTGGAGGTCCACAACATTGTACAGGAGGCAGAGAACAAAACCATCCCAAAGAAAAAGAAAAGCAAGAAGGCAAAGTAGTTATCCAAGGAGGACTTACAAATAGCTAAAGATGGAAGAGAAGTGAAAAGCAAGGAAAAAAGGGAGAGGCATATCCAACTAAATGCAGATTTCCAAAGCACAGCACCGAGAGACAAGAAGGCCTTCTTCAATGAACAGTATATAAAACTAGAAGAAAACAGCAGAAGGAAAAAGACCAGAGATCTCTTCAGGAAAATTGGAGATATCAAGGAAACATTTTGCCCAAAGATGGGCACAATAAGGGACATAAATGGTAGAGACCTAGTAAAAATACAGAAGAGATTAAGAATAGCTGGAAAGAATACACAGAAGCACTGCATAAAAAAAGATCCAAATGAACCACATGGTGTGGTCAGCCACACAGAGCCAGATGTTCTGGAGAGTGAAGTCCAGTGGGCCTGAGGAAGCACATGCTGCTAATAAACCTAGTGGATGTGATGGAATTCCAGTAGAACTATTAAAAACCCCAAAGAAGGATGCCATCAACGTGTTGCATTCAATATGCGAGCAAATCTGGAAGACCCAGCAATGGCCACAGGACTGGAAAAGATCAATCCTCATCCCGATTCCCAAGAAGGGTAATACTAATGAATGTGCTAACCATCGGACAGTTGCACTCATCTCTCATGCTAGTATGATCATGCTTAAAATCTTGCATGCTAGGCTCCAGAATTATGTGAACCAAGAACTTCCAGATGGCCAAGCTGGATTTAGAAAAGGAAGAGGAACCAGATATCAAATTGCCAACATTTACTGGATTATAGAGAAAACTAGGGAATTCCAGAAAAACATTTACCTCTGTTTCATCAACTATATCAAAGCCTTTGACTGTGTGGACCATAATAAACTGGAAAGCTCTTAAAGAGATGGGAATACCAGACCATCTTAACTGTCTCCTGAGAAACCTGTATGTGGGTCCAGAAGCAACAGTTAGAACCCTGTATGGAACAACTGATTGGTTCAAGATTGAGAAAGTCTGCTGTCACCCTGATGATTTAATCTATACTCTGAGCACATCATGAAAAATGCCAGGCTGGATGAGTTACAAGCTAGAATCAAGGTAGATGGGACAAACGTCAATAACCTCAGATATGCAGATGACACCACTCTAATGACAGAAAGTGAAGAGAAACTAAAGAGCCTTTTGATGAGGGTGAAGGAGGAAAGTGAAAGAGCTGGCTTAAAACTAATAAGAAAAACTAAGATCATGGCAGAAAAAACACACAGTTGTGGATGTGACTGGTGATGGAAGTAAAGTCCTCTCTGTAAAGACCAATATTGCATAGGAACTTGGAATGTTAGGTCCATGAATCAAGATAAATTGGAAATGGTCAAACAGGAGAAGGCAAGAGTGAACATCGACATTACAGGAATCAGTGAACTAAAATGGACTGGAATGAGCAAATTTAATTCAGATGACCATTATATCTACCTCTGTGGGCAAGAATAGTCAATAAGAGTTCCAAATGCAGTACTTGGGTGCAATCTCAAAAATGACAGAATGATCTCTGTTCATTTCCAAGGCAAACCATTCAATATCACAGTAATCCAAGTCTATGCCCCAATCACTAATGCCGTAGAAGCTGAACTTGAACAGTTCTATGATGACCTACAAGACCTTCTAGAACTAACACCATAAAACAATGCCGTTTTCATCATAGGGGCCTGGAATGCAAAAGTAGGAAGTGAAGATACTTGGAGTAACAGGCAAGTTTGGCCTTAGAGTAGAAAATGAATCAGGGCAAAGGCTGCCAGAGCTTTGCCAAGAGAATACACTGGTCATAGCAAACACCCTCTTCCAACAACACAGATGATTCTACACATGGACATCACCAGATGGTCAACACTGAAATCAGATTGATTATATTCTTTGCAGCCAAAGATGGAGAAGCTCTATACAGAGAGCAAAAACAAGACTGGGAGCTGACTGTGGCTCAGATCATGAACTCCTTATTGCCAAATTCAGACTTAAATTCTTTATTGCCAAATTCAGACATGAATTGAAGAAAATAGGGAAAGCCACTAGACCATTCAGGTATGACCTAAATCAAATCCCTAATGATTATATGGTGGAAGTGACAAACAGATCCAAGGGACTAGATCTGATAGAGTGTCTGAAGACATATGGATGGAAGTTTGTGACATTGTACAGGAGGCAGTGATCAAGACCATCCCCAAGAAAAAGAAATGCAAAAAGGCAAAATGATTGTCTGAGGGGGGGCTTACAAAAAGCTGAGAAAAGAAGAGATGCAAAAGGCAAAGGAGAAAAGGAAAGTAGAGACTTTCTTGCAATGCAAAGAAATAGAAGAAAACAATAGAATGGGAAAGACTAGAGATCTCATCAAGAAAATTAGAGATACCAAGGGAGCATTTCATGCAAAGATGGGCACAATAAAGGATAGAAATGTTATGGACCTAACAGAAGCAGAAGATATTAAGAAGAGGTGGCAAGAATACACAGAATACACAAGAATTATACAAAAAAATCCTAATGACCCAGATAACCACAATGATGTGATCACTCACCTAGAGTCAGACACCCTGGAGTCTGAAGTTAAGTGGGCCTTAGGAAGCATCATCATGAACAAAGCTAGTGGACGTGATGAAATTCCAGCTGAGCTATTTCAAGTCCTAAAGATGATGCTGTGGAAGTGCTGCACTCAATATGCCAGCAAATTTGGAAAATTCAGCAGTGGCCACAGGACTGGAAAAGGTCAGTTTTCATTTCAATCCCAAGGAAAGGCAATGCAAAAGAATGTTCGAACTATCGCACAATTGCACTCCTCTCACATGCTAGCAAAGTAATACTCAAAATTTTCGAAGCAACACTACGTGATTCGAGAACTTCCAGATGTTCAAGCTGGATTGAGAAAACGCAGAGGAACCCGAGATCAAATTGCCAACATCCACTGGATCATAAAAAAAGCAAGAGAGTTCCAGAAAAACATTTGCTTTATTGACTACACCAAAACCTTTGACTGAGGGAATTGCAACAAACTGTGGAACATTCTTAAAGAGATGGGACTACCATACCAACTTACCTGGCTTCAGAGAAACCTGTATGCAGATCAAGAAGCAACAGTTAAAACCAGACATGGAACAATAGACTGGTTCCAAATTGGGAAAGGAGTGCATCAAGACTGTATATGTCATCCTGCTTATTTAACTTCTATGCAGAGTACATAATGCAATATGCCAGGGTGGATGAAGCACAAGCTAGAATCAAGATTGCTGGGAGAAGTATATATAACCTCAGATATGTAGATGAGACCACTCTTATGGCAAAAAGCAAACAGGAACTAAAGAGTCTCTTAATGAAAGTGAAAGAGGACAGCATCAGGGGAGGAATATTCCCTTTTGTCCACACCTTCTCCATTCTTTAGTGTTTATCAAGTTTCTGACAATGGCCATTCTGAGGGCTGTGATATGATTCCTTCCTGTGGTTTCTTTCGATTTGCATTTCTCTTATTTAGCGAAACTGACTTCTTTTCATGTGCTTTCTTTTCAAGGGTGAGTTCATGTTACCTCTTAATGCAGCTTCCTGTAACTTAGCCCTGTTTTAAATTCTTTTCTGATAACCACCCCTGTGAGAACAGTTTCGACTGAGGCAGAAAAGGAGAGACGACCTCAATGGAGGTAGGATACCTTTATTCAGGTAAGGAGGGGCGACAACCAGGCTGAGTGCGAGAGGGATCAGGGAAACTTCATATTCAAAGGTGGGTTTGTGGAAGCGATAAGGGAAACGTTAGCCAGGTGGGAAGTTTGGGGTAATCTTTAGTTGAGATGGCATTTGTAGTTGAACAGCGGGTGGGAGGTTTTGGGCAGAGGGTGATAAGTCCCAGGTAGATGTAACAGGCCCCGAGCATCAGGGAGGGCCTGATTAAAGTTCGGTTTTGTTTTTTCCGAAGTTAGATGATTCAACAAAGGCTTTTGAGACCCTCTGTTTTCTTTTCTAGGCCCAAGGACTCCTTCACGTCGTTTGTTCAGATCAGCAGTTTTTGACTTGCAGACCTTTTGGCCTTGAGAATACTCAATGCTCATCCGCACAGGTTTTCAAGCTGTTGTTACAGAAAATGGCCACAAGGCGGCAACATTACCCAGTCCCACAAGTTTCCCCGCCCCCGGCCGTCATTTCAGTGTGATTTTATATTGGAATAGAAGTGATTTCTGATCTTACGTGTGCTTCAGGTGTACAGGAAGTTGATACATTCATGGATGAACATTTATCTATTCTCTTTCAAGTTCTTGTTCCCTTCTAGGTATTCAATAAACTATTGAATAAACTTCCACCTATTCCACTATTCAATAAACTTCCACCTGCTACTCAGTAGGTCGTTTTGGATCATCTATTGCATACCCATATGTGTGTCTACGTTAACTCAAATCTCTTCATATACTTTGCCTGTAGGTAGAGATTGAAGGCTCCCGCAGAGGGCAAGAGGCACCCCAGGGACATCGTGGGGTCACACTGCCTGCCACATCCTTCCCGGACCCAGAGCCCAAAAACAATCCAGCCTTGGGACCCAAGCCTGCTCAGTCTCCAGAGAAATGAGAGCCATGGGATGAGGGGAATAGAGTCAGCATATGTTTCTATATTTGCTGTGTTTACCTAGTTATTTGAACTTGAGTATATAGGTGAATTACAAGGCAGTGGATTTTTTTTTTTAATCCATAGTCACTTGATTCCCGCACACATTGATGTGTACATGCTGTATTTCAGGAACTGTTCCTGTACAGATTATGACAGAAAGTGGAGTATCATTTCTAGTGTTACCCAGTAGGTCTTTGGGGCTTATTTTCTAAGTAGTAGTGTGCACATGTCACACAAGTACCTTATTTGTATGTGCCCAACACCTTTCTTCTCTGCTAACAGTAAGGGAGACAAGTTTCTTCTAAGTCTGTGAACGGTTTATCTTGGCTCAAAGAACGCCTATGTAACCCTTATTAGATGCCACCTACAAGTGACATCATATTCTCTTTGTCGCTCCCTGTCTCCCTCACTTCACTTGCTATGATCATCTCTACCTTCTTGCCTGTGCCTGAACTTGGCACTGTTTGGTTCTTCCTACGGCTGATTCATTTACCACTGTGTATATAGAACCCATTTTCTTTATTCATTTCCATGTTCTTGTGCACTTAGGTTGCAGCAGTGTCCTTCCTTTGGAAACTGGTCCTGCAGGGATGGCATGGGTGCCCTTTTCTTAAAAAATGTGTCTTTCCCCTACTGTGTGCCCAGGCGTGACTGCTGCTTCCTCCGGCACTTCCATGCTTCTTTTTCTGAAGATCCTCCATGCTGTGCTTTCTAGTGGATGAACCAATGGAGATTTTAGGTAATCCCATCCAAATTAATTTCTTGATGGGAGTTTTTATTCCTAAACTTTTCCCATTTTTATTTTGCGAACCTTCATCCTTGATTATTTCTTGTGTTTGTAGCCATCCATCCACTCTTTCTTTTTCAGTTGAGCTACAGTTGATTCACATTACTCTGTTTGCTTTGGGATACAACAGAGTGATCAGTATTTTCATGGAATATATACCATTTAAGGATATTGAAAAATCATGGCTATATTTCTCTCTGCTGCATACAATATCCTATTATTTTTCTTACATTATACACAGTGATTTTCATTTCTTCGTTTCTGCTTCAACCTGGCAACACCCACAACCAAATCCCCACAGGCATCTGTTAGTTTCTGGATTTGTGAGTCTTTTCCTGTTTCATAGGTAAATCCATTTGTGTCTTATTTTAGATGGAACTTAAATGTGATTTCCTATGGCAGTTTTCTCTGTGTTTCTGACAACTTTGACTTAGATGCGAATATGTACATAAATTTCCCTCAAGAAGTACAGTTTTCAGGAATAGTATAATGTGAAATGACCCAATGTTCACCTTTCAGCCCACAGTTGCCAGCCTGAAATAGGAACTTTTCCCTCTTTCAGCCTGGGAACCTGGAGCACAAAGTTTCTATTTATCTACTGAGTGTTTTTTGTTTTGTTTTGTTTTTTACAGTTTATTTACTGACTGGAGACAATTAAGAGGTTGTTTATTTATATCCATAAAAACAGAGTGTAGCCATGACTCAGAAATGAATGGCTGTTGTTGAAGCATTACTTACACATAGCCTTTTCTCCTTAGTTGAATGGGAGACTTGCTTGTGATTCAAATTATTTTGTGAGGCAGATTGTTTTCCCTGACAGTAAGCTCATTATCACATGAGAAGAAAGACTACTTGTTAAAGCAAGCTGTTATTTTGTTAGATTAAAAAGAAATGGGGCAGTGCAAAGAAAATTCTCAACAGCAGAGTGATGGTTCCAGTCAGGCTGACTGGATCAGTAAACTCCGACATTCACAGAGTACAGTGCAAGGCTGGTTGGGGTGTCCTTAGATGGAATTACTAGAGACTGTGCGTCGGAGAAAGGAGGGCAGATAACCACAGGATTTGGCTCAGAGCAAGAGAAAACTTCACCAACATTAGATCTGGCCTGTTTTCATTATCTCAAAATAATATAACCCCATTGAAAGCACCATCTTGGCCATGGCTGACATTGTAATTTGAAACTCTTCTATGTACAGGTCTTAGTTTGGAAAGGTGGGTTTAGAATATTTTACGATTACTTATCTTTTTCGGTCAAGTTTTTTGTTTTTCAAGTGTGATTGTTATCCAGGGTGGTATATATTTCCTTTGGAATCCCTCAGGATATTGATAAAGTTTTGTGAGATGAGTACATCAGTGACACCCATCACCAAGTAACACACTCATGAGAGGCTGCTCAGCGTTAAACTGTACGTAGCAGTACTCCTGTGTGTACAATTCGTATGTGAGCAGCATTCTGTAAGTAAAGTAGGAAGTAGCCGATACTATTCAAGAAAAACGTGGTGCTCGTCTCATTACAAAACGTGGTGCTCATCATCTCATCTCCATGAGAGATGCCTCTTCTCATCTGTGTTAGTCCCAACATGAGTAAAGACGTCTGTGAGAAGAGCTTTAGCACAAAGCAAACCCTCACATTGACTCTCAATCTTCACAGCAACCAGGAACGCTACTGACATTTCAGATGAATAAATAGGCTCAAGAATGTTTTAATTCCTCCTGGATCACAAAACTAGGAAGTGGATGATGTAAACATCACATCTAGGGTTTTTTTTTTCAGACATTTTTCTTGTCTAGCGCTTGAGAAAGACAGAAAGAAGGCAGGCAGACACATCCGTCTCTTCTATCTAGAACAAACTTCTTTCTCATATATACGTCATGAAGACCTTTCTACATCATTATGCAAACTTTGTTCTCTAATGACATATACTGAATTAACTGTCTTCTATTTAATGTAACACATTGTATAAGATTGATATAAGAAGCAATTCATTTATGATAGATGTAAGATACCCAGGTTGTTTCTAATTTCAACTGTTGAAAATAGTCCTGCTATACATTTACCTGAATATGCAAAAAATAATGATCACACTTGTCTGATGAAACATTTCAGAGGTACAATTGTTGATAAAAGAATGTTGTCAAATTGTACATATCTACTCACACACTCACCAAAAATGAACACTCAGGTGCTTTTTCTAATCCACCCCAAATCATTTTTAAGAAACTTCAATATTCTCATAGCTTAAAATGATCTTTGTTGTCATAATACATATTTTTCAAGTTAAGATCTTTTCATAATTTATTAGCCCATTTTTAATTACTTATAATTAATTATATTCTTAGGGTAATGTAGTTTATTCTTTGAGTTTCCACTTTGCTTTTTCCCATTTTTCATAATATCTCTTTGTAAATTAAGGATATTAATTCTGTGTCTGGCATATTTAGTGCATTTATGCCAGCTGATATTTTCCAATTTGCTTTCCAGTGAAGGGGAATTTTTTCGGCCAGTTGTAAAATACACGAGTCTCTCTCATATTTTTGTTTCTGTTTCTTTTGTGTCACGTCCTTTCCATCACGCTCAGCTCAGTCATCTGCAGACCAACCTGATATTTGCTTTGCAAAATCATATAAGTACAGCATACAATGCCTTTCCAGCTTGAATTTCCCAAAGTAAACCCTCCCCTTTCAAGTCCAGATGATACTTGATACACATGAAAAGGAAGAAAACAATGATTAATCATAACCTCTTCCTTTATCATAATATAAATATAATTTCTCCTAGTTAGACACTAATGCCAACTTGCCTCAGTTGTGTCCGACTCTGCGACCGCGTGGACTGTAGCCTGCTGGGCTCCTCTGTCCATGGGGATTCTCTAGGCAAGAACACTGGAGTGAATCCATGTGTTCATGCATGCCCTCCTCCAGGGGATCTTCCTGATCCAGGATCGAACCCACGTATCTTATGTCTCCTGCAGTGGCAGGTGGGTTCTTTACCACTAGCACCACTTGGGAAGCCCCAGACATTAATGGTTAATTCTTTTAAAAATTGGTTGTTCTTTGGAGTTTTCCATTTACAGTTAAAATTGAAAAATACAGACTTGAACTTCAACTAACAAACTCTGTCTCATTTTGATCTGAAAAACAGTAGTAAATTTAACACTAAATTTATAGGTTGAGTATCCTTTGTAAAGGGGGGACACACGTATGAATTACTTCAGAGCCTACATTATGTAAAACTCACTGTGTCACAGCTACTGTCTCTTGAGTATCACGTGAGGCCCTTTATGCTCAAGTTTGATGATGAATTAGCACAGAAGCAAAGGGTTAACTTGCAAAGAGACTATGAAGGGACATCTGGAATCTCCCTTTCTCAGCGTATGCAGGGTGGTTACCATGGCCTTGCGAAGAGTCTGGCCCCACTCTAACAGTGCGGTGTGGTCTGCACCTAAGCTCTTGTGTGTCCAGAAGGAACAGACTGTCGTTCCTGGATAGTTTCTTCCTCGTCTCAGAGATGGCTTTCTTTCATCAGATGATGAAGGGGTGATGTGGCTGAGAGGCCAGGACGAGGGCCCTGAGTTTTCATGGTGCAGACAGGACCCAGGGTGCCTTAGAAGGAATCTCTCTGTTGGTACCCTCCTCATGTGCAGACATGATGATTAGATAACCCTCCAGGAAGTACTCACATAACCAGCCAGTCCCCAGCTGTTGAACTCAAAGGTGCTGACGAAGATACCCACTGGGCCTTTAATCTGAAAAGCTTTCAGAAGTAAGTGGGCCTCCTCCTCCTCGTAAACACCTAGGAAAGGATCAGGGGTTATTCTTACATCATAGGAAAGGTCATGATCAGGGAAGTAGGCACTTGGCCCATTTTGTGGAATATGATACAGAGAGGACAGTGTTTTCAATAACAGAGATTAATGTTTTTATTTCTAAAGTTTAGTTGCAGTCCTTTTTTCCTAAAATCACCTCTTACTGAAGTCCTCATCTGTCTCGAGTAAGTACCACCTACTTCACTCAATTCAACATTTTTATTCTACAGAAGGAACAAAAGTAATATATGTTCAGTTATATTAATTTTTTAAGTCCAATGTTTTTATTCAGTTTTTACTCACTTCTGAGGACAGGGGTATGTACTGTAGGAAAGAAAAACAGACATAGCCTAGGAGATTAAACTACTGTGTATGAAATAAACAAGCTACAAGGATATATTATATAGCACAGGGGAATATACAAAATATTTATAATAATATTAAATGGAGACTAATCTATACAAATACTGAATAACTAAAAAAAAGATGAATAACTAAAAAGCTGTCATAAAGACAGCTATGTCAAAAACGTGGAGAGTTTGTACAAAATTCTTATAAAATTTAAAACAAGTATTTCTCAATATAAAAAAAGAGAGAGACCATAAAAATAGCCCCAAATATAGCTACGTATACAGATGAGCTGCACTTATTAAAATGAAGTGAATGGCATGGTGGACTAAGGTCCTCAGAATGACTGCTGAATGGTTTTGTCCAGGGGGTCAGGCTGTGTATCAGTAGAGATAAGATACATGTATTCAGAAGATTTTTATGGTGATTAAATTACAGCACCCCACAGGACACCAGGTCCTGGCTGGTCCTCCATGAGCAGGACTTCCGCTTCCTCCTCTAAGATCCTTCCCAATCAGGCTGTACATGGCAGGGGGACTTCTGTCCACTGGGACTCAATCTGAACAACTCTTGATCCAACCTCTTTCCCAAATCCAAACCTAATTGCATCAAAGTCACACTGGAGAGCATTTCCTTTGGGGGAAATAAATCCTAACTCCATGAAGAGACATATTATCCAAAGGACCTAGGTAAGCTTAAGAAATATGAATATTTTATAAAGTCTCAGCTTATTCCGACACAGGATGAGATCTGAGCACCTGGTCTGTCTCATTTACACATTCACAGGGTCAAGGTGCAGGGCAATTTTGGGGACCCTAGAGCATAAATTCATGAATAAGGACCTGTTAAAAAACTGTGAGTATGAATTATTTTTCTTTTCCTAAACCTAGAGTACGTGCACGGCTTTTAGATGTTTCCCCGGACAGAGAAGCAGGAAAGTGAGAAATGAGGGATGGGAGGAGTCCTGGGCAGCTCTCATACTTGCTCGAGCTAAACCATGCATCTGCCTAGTCATAAAGGGCCCTGGGGACCTTTATGTTCAGAACTAGGGCAGGGGCTTGTGGATAACTCAGAGGCTGAACCCTTTAGGAGTTAGTCTATAAAAAAGCATACATTGTTACAAAAAGTGAGATAATTAAAAAACCAAAACAAAACAAAAAAAAAACAGAAGGCAGTAGATTCAGTCTCAAGGTGATTCTGTGTCCTGTGGGTTGAGAGTGTGGGTTCCAGATTCTAACTGCTGAGATTCTGAGCCCAGAACTCAAATCTTACTCCTGTCCTGTCACTTAGGAAAGCTGCTTAGTTTTCCAGGGTGTCTCTCTTTTTTAACCAGTAAAAAAAAATATGTTTAATAATAATACTTAAATCATAAGATTGATGTAAGAAGGAAAAGGACAATACATATAAAGCACTTAAAATAGCGTCTGTTGCTTAAAAATAAACCAGAGCTGGTGCTTTTTTTTTTTAATTGCTTTTCTAAATTGAGACACATCAATAAAAGCTCACCAGGAGCAAACAGCTTTAATGAAAGACAGAGAGAGGATATCAAAACTGAATTTTGGAGATGTGAATATATGGACGAAAATCTTACATTATGTAACATGATTTGTGTGTAATCTGGAACAAATTAATTCACTTTTCTGTACTGGTTTCGTAACTTTCAAAGTGAGGAAACAGGACCGTCCTGCTCCGGTCACTGAGATGACCTAGTGAGAGGGAGCAGGTGTAAAGCCCGGGTGACGTCGGCCAGCACCTGGCCCGGCATTGGCGCCCCCTTGGTCAGAAGACTGAGGGAGGGTCTGGTGAGGGAGACCACTGGGTGCCTACCTGTCAACTTCAGCTCCCACTGGGAGGCTTCAGTGAAGGTCAGGTTCTCCTTGCTCCTCGTTGAGTTGAAACAGTTGAGAGTTAAGATTGCGGGTAGTCTTTTCCCTAAATATTCATAATATCCCTTCCACACTGAAAGGATGAAAAATACATCTGAAGGAACTATGAGGGGGAAAGAGATGAATATTAGCACACAAACAATTACACTTAGATATTTTAATACACAGAGGCATAGTATTGCTCAGTAAGACATCATGACAGTGATGGTGACGACAAAGATGACCTGTCTCCGTGTCGCCTCACAGCAGTTTATAGGAGTCAGGTGAGCCAAGCCAGGAGCAGGTAGGTTGCAGGTTGCTGTGAGATGCAGACACACATCTGTCACTGGGGTGGACCCAGCGCACCTGTGTTACCAGATCCAGCAGGGCCAGGGTGCATGGTGATATGGGACTGCGGATACTAGGTAAGATCTCATCAGTCAGGCTGACCTGGAAAATCACTACCACTCCTTCACTCAATATCCAAGACCACTTACTGTGGGAAGACTTAGGAGGCTCAGAGGAGCTGACATCTGCCAGGGCTTCTGCCCTCAGAAAGCCTGCATTTCATAGCACCACTCTGTCTGCACAGACCCAGCTTATAGAAACAAAGGTGCTTTATTTTTTCTAGGTCTTTATTTTGTAAGTAAAGCCAATCTCTCATCTAGCTCTTCTGCTCTACTCTAATCCCCCTTATAAGAAATAGTCCAGAATTGGTAAGAAAGCTAGACTAAATGTCAAAAACAAAAGGCAAAAAACCTTCTTAAAACATTACAGTTCAAAACTGGAAATAGAACTGCCTTATGATCCAGCAATCCCACTGCTGGGCATACACACTGAGGAAACCAGAAGGGAAAGAGACACGTGTACCCCAATGTTCATCGCAGCACTGTTTATAATAGCCAGGACATGGAAGCAACCTAGATGCCCATCAGCAGATGAATGGATAAGAAAGCTGTGGTACATATACACAATGGAGTATTACTCAGCCATTAAAAAGAATACATTTGAATCAGTTCTAATGAGGTGGATGAAACTGGAGCCTATTATACAGAGTGAAGTAAGCCAGAAGGAAAAACACCAATACAGTATACTAACACATATATATGGAATTTAGAAAGATGGTAATGATAACCCTGTATACGAGACAGCAAAAGAGACACTGATGTATACAACAGTCTTATGGACTCTGTGGGAGAGGGAGAAGGTGGGAAGATTTGGGAGAATGGCATTGAAACATGTGAAACGTCATGTATGAAACGGGATGCCAGTCCAGGTTCAACGCACGATGCTGGATGCTTGGGGCTGGTGCACTGGGACGACCCAGAGGGATGGTGTGGGGAGGGAGGAGGGAGGAGGGTTCAGGATGGGGAACACATGTATACTAATTAAATAATTTTCTATTAAAGAAAAAAAAAAAAAGAAAATATACAGAGGTAACACACACACACACACACACATATGTGGAAGGAGACAAGAAAGATTATATTTAGAGATTTGGATGCTGAGTAAAATTAATTTTCATCTTTGTATTTTTCTATCTTTTCTACAACTTCTAACACAAATATAATTTTCTAATCAGAAGTTGTATACCTCAGAGATATTGTGGGTTTGGTTCCAGACTCCCATAATAAAGGGATTATCAAAACAAACAAAAATAAATAAATAAAAATGTGTTTGCTGTAGATATTTAAAATGTATTTTTCAGTATAAAACCATACAAAGTCCTTGATTATCCCTGCCTCCATTTTTTTTTCTCTACATTTTCAAAAGTTTCTGAAATTTAAGTTTTTTGGTAATCATAATTTGCGCAAATTTTTCAGATGGTGAAAATGTGATGAAGCAAAAAAAAAAAAACGAAAAACATTACAATTCATCTGGGATGGGATTTCTTACAAAGATTATTGAGCTATTCTCTCTTTTCACTGGGTACAAAAAAAATTAAACTTTTTCACGTTTCTGCTAACATATATAAAATCCTGCTTTTTTTTTTTTTTTTTTTTTACAATATTGCTATAACAATTTACAGGGAAACTGATGTAAATCTACATCAGTGAATGCACTCAATTTCTCTCTGCTTTAAATCGTCTCATGATATTTGTAAAGTGTTTAACTGGTTGAGATCCACTGTGAGTGGAACTGGTCAGATTGTATTTTTGGACTTCCTAGATAGAAAGAATGGAGAAGGCGATGGCACCCCACTCCAGCACTCTTGCCTGGAAAATCCCATGGATGGAGGAGCCTGGTGGGCTGCAGTCCATGGGATTGCTAAGAGTCAGACACGACTGAGTGACTTCACTTTCACTTTTCACTTTCATGCATTGGAGAAGGAAATGGCAACCCACTCCAGTATTCTTGCCTGGAGAATCCCAGGGATGGGGGAGCCTGGTGGGCTGCCGTCTATGGGGTTGCACAGAGTCAGACACTACTGAAGTGACTTAGCAGCAGCAGCAGGTAGAAAGAAAGATGCTTGTCTCCTTAAGTGTGTTTTTTAGCAAATGCACTTGTGACCACAAGGTGATGAGGACAAAGCTGGGACCAGATGCCATGATCTTCATTTTCTGAATGTTGAGCTTTAAGCCAGGTTTTTCACTTTCCTGTTTCACTTTCATCAAGGGGCTTTTAGTTCCTTTTCACTTTCTGCCATAAGGGTGGTGTCATCTGCATATCTGAGGTTATTGATATTTCTCCCAACAATCTTGATTCCAGCTTGTGCTTCCTCCAGCCCCACGTTTCTCATGATGTACTCTGCATAGATGTTAAGTAAGCAGGGTGACAATATACAGCCTTGACGAACTCCTTTTCCTATTTGGAACCAGTCTGTTGTTCCATGTCCAGTTCTAACTGTTGCTTCCTGACCTGCATACAGATTTCACAAGAGGCAGGTCAGGTGGTCGGGTATTCCCATCTCTTTCAGAATTTTCCACAGTTTATTGTAGTCCACACAGTCAAAGGCTTTGGCATAGTCAATAAAGCAGAAATAGATGTTTTTCTGGAACTCTCTTGCTTTTTTGATGATCCAGCAGATGTTGGCAATTTGATCTCTGGTTCCTCTGCCTTTTCTAAAACCAGCTTGAACATCTGGAAGTTCACGGTTCACATATTGCTGAAGCCTGGCTTGGAAAATTTTGAGCGTTACTTTACTAGCGTGTGAGATGAGTGCAATTGTGCGGTAGTTTGAGCATTCTTTGGCATTGCCTTTCTTTGGGATTGGAATGAAAACGGACCTTTTCCAGTCCTGTGGCCACTGCTGAGTTTTCCAAATTTGCTGGCATATTGACTGCAGCACTTTCACAGCATCATCTTTCAGGATTTGGAATAGCTCAACTGGAATTCCATCACCTCCACTAGCTTTGTTCATAGTGATTCTTCCAAAGGCCCACTTGACTTCACATTCCAGGATGTCTGTCTCTAGGTGAGTGATCACACCATCGTGATTATCTGGATCATGAAGATCTTTTTTGTACAGTTCTTCTGTGTATTCTTGCCACCTCTTCTTAATATCTTCTGCTTTTGTTAGGTCCCTACCATTTCTGTCCTTTATTGAGCCCATCTTTGCATTCTAACTCACAGAAGGAGAATCCTTTCTTTCATAATTGAGAAGTGAGAACTAAAAGAAGCTCTAAGAAGCTACCACTAAAGGCATGGGTTGTGTCACACTCTGTCATGTCTGTTTCTGCTGCTTAACCATCAGGTATAAGCGTGGTTTGGTGGAGAAGCTGAAGGTGTGATGCTGTCAGCTCTGACTTGGTGTTACTTTTATTTGTAAATACACAACTTCGTTAGTCATTAGTGCATCATTCTGGTGTTCATAGATTTGTAAATTTAAAAAGCAGAACCAATGTCAAGGACACAAACTTATATTCTACCACTAAATAGCTATGGTCTCAAAAATAACAGGCCTATGTTGTATATTCACCAACACTGGTGATATTTGCCTACTTTCATTAAAAAACACATTTTTCCAAAGACATACTGTATTTTATTTTCCTTTTAACTCATAGTGGGATTCTCTTTGATTTAAAATGTAATTTACAAATAATGAGATCTGCACCTCTTGTTAGCCTGTGCCTCCTCTGCATCCAACACAGATTGCACACATATTCACACACAGTTCACACACAGCAAGCACTGATTTGAGCTGGTGGGGGATTGCCGGACAAAAGCACCTTCAAGAGGTTACTACTTGGGGGTCTTCCACCTGGACATGAGCCTGGTGGGCAAATGACACTCATCCTGCTCTGCAGGGATCCAATCTCACTTCTCAACAGTGACTTAGTTTTGCAGACAGGGGACTTCCCTGTCCATTTCATGTCTGCTTTACACGTCCTGTGCTCAAATCCACCTCAGAGGAAGAATCCCAGATGGCAGGTGTATACCACGGTGTAGCCAAAGGAGGGAGGGTCAATGGCTCACAAAGTCTGTGTTGGCTGGTGTTTCAGGCTCATGGCAGACATGTGGTGAAATGGGATTTAGTCCATTAGTAAGTCCATTGTAGCCTAAAAATGTGTGTCTAAGGAAATAGAGCAAAAGAGTTGGAAATGGCTATAAAGTTAGTTTACTACTTCAAATTGAGAATACAGGAGATTTATAGATCACTGACATTCTGCTCTCTGCAGCTTACAGCACAGTGAAGCCTTGGTGTTGTCATTTCTCTCTCCTCCTGACCCTCAGCCCGTGCTGGCTCTCTCCTCCTACTCTGTCTCTGCCTATCATCTATTTATCATCTGTCTATCATCTATTTATTATCTATCTACTCTCCTCTGCAAGCATGTATGTAATTATGTATAGAAATTTAGAAATCATAGCTTTAAAATAAACATACTGACATACTATTAAGATAATATATTAAATTTCCTTAAAAGAGCAGTCCTTTAAACTAAAATACACAGATTAATGTGTATTTTAAAATATACTTTGATTTTTGTCCAATGGCAACTAGAAAATTTACTGCCCACTTAAATGAATAATTAATTTTGGTCAAAATCCAAGGTGTTTAGAAAATTAATTGAAATATAGATTCTTACTTACTCTAAAAATATCATTTAGCAGTAAATAAGGTTGTAATTGTTTCTGTTGTTTAGTTGCTAAGCTGTGTCTGACTCTTTGTGACCCCATGAACTCTGGCCTGCCAGGCTCCTCTGTGCATGGGATTTTCCACAGATTTTGGAAACAAACTAGTGGTTCCCAATGGGCAAGGCAGGCAGGGGAGGGATAAATTAGGAGTTTGAGATTAACATACATATAAACTACTATATATAAAATAGATAATTAACAAGGACCTACCGTGTAGCACAGGGAACTCTACTCAATACTCTGTAATTATCTATACAAGGAACAAATCTGAAAGAGATGGATATATGTGTATGTATACCTGAATGCTTTGCTCTACACCTGAACTAACATAACATTGATAATAAACTATACCCGAATATAAAAAATTAAATGAAAAAGAAAAACTGCCCCCAAATTCCCAAATCATTATATTCTTTTAACTTTGACATTGTGTGTTAAGACTCTTCAGTCATGTCCGACTCTTTGTGACCCTATGGACTGTAGCCCACCAGGGCTTCTGTACATGGGATTCTCTAGCCAAGAACACTGAGTGGGTTGCCTTTCCCTTTTCCAGGGGATCTTCCTGACCCAGGGATTGGACCCACATCTCTTGGGTCTCCTGCACTGGCAGGTAGGTTCCTTACCACTAGCGCCACCTGAGAAGCCCAAACATTGATGCTGTTTTATATTCTTTGGGCTTCCCTGGTGGCTCAGATGGTAAAGAATCTGCCTGCAATGCAAGAGACCTGGGTTAATAATGTTCTTTTACCTTCAGCAGCAATAGTTTATTTCCAGGTAAGCCAATCCTACCTAAAATATGCATCAATGCATGCACAATTGGAATCAACATTATTCAACACATTCTGCTGTTACAACTAGCAAGAGTTGTGGAATTTAGTCATTTTATGTACACTGAGTTAATTACTGTCAGTAAATAGCTATATGCTCTTTAGTGGCTAAAAAATAGCTTTGAAAAGCAAAAAGACATAGAGTGGCTGACTGAACTGAAAAAAACAAGACTCTTCAATAGGCTGCCCATGAGAGACTCATTTCATGGTGAAAGACACAGAGACAGAAAGCAATAGAAAAAGATTTCATCCAGTGGAACCAAGAAAGCAGGAGTAACAATACTCCTATCAGACAAAACAGACTTTAAATCAAAGAACAAAAAAGAAAAAAAGAGCATTATATAATGATTGAAGAATCAGTGCAAGAAGAGAATGTTTGTTACTATAGACACATCTAATATAAGATCATATAACATATAAAAGGGCTTCCCTAGTGGCTAGGTCAGAGAAGGCAATGGCAACCCACTCTAGTACTCTTGCCTGGAAAATCCCATGGACGGAGGAGCCTAGTAGGTGGCAGTCCATGGGGTCACTAAGGGTCGGACACGACTGAACGACTTCACTTTGACTTTTCACTTTCATGCACTGGAGAAGGAAATGGCAACCCACTCCAGAGTTCTTGCCTGGAGAATCCCAGGGACGGAGGAGCCTGGTGGGCTGCCATCTATGGGGTCGCATAGAGTCGGACACGACTGAAGCGACTGAGCAGCAGCAGCAGCAGCAGTGGCTAGGTGGTAAAGAACCTGTCTGCCAATTCGGGAGATGCTGGTTTGATCCCTGGGTTGGGAAGATCCCCTGGAGAAGGAAATAGCAACCCATTCCAGTATTCCTACCTGGGAAATCCCATGGACAGAGAAGACTGGCAGGCTACAGTCCATGGGGTTGCAAAGAGTCAGACACAACTTAGCAACTAAACATCAACAACATACATAAAGCAAATGTGAATAGACATGAAGACAGATATTGATAGTAGGTGGAGACTAACAGCCCAGTGACACAAAAACAAACAGATAAGAGAATAAAAAAATTAATAAGTCAATCACAGTCTTAAATGATACAATAGATCAGTTGGACTTACTTGATATCCACAGGTCATATCATCTAACAAAGCAGAATTTCAATTTTTTTTTGAAGTGCACATGGAATATTTCCCAGGATAAATCATCTACTAGGTCAAGAAATAAGCCTCAACAAATATAAGGGGATAGAACTTATATCAAGCATTTTTTTGACTGTTACATCAACTGAAGAAAAAAACTGAAAAAAGAACAAACACCTGGAGACTAAACATGCTGCTGAAAAGAATAAATGTGTCAACAGTGAGATCAAAAAAGAACTGAAATACCTCAGACACATGAAGGGGAAAGCACAACTCTATGTAATTTACTGGACTCTGCCAAATTAGTTCTAAGAGGGAAGTTCATAGCAATACAGACTTTCATGGAAAAAACAACAACAACAACAAACACTTAAACAAGTTAACTTACCAATTAAAAGAATTAGCAAAAGAAAAAACAACACAACATGAACAGAGGAATGAAATGAAGACCAGAGAGAAAATAAAAGATCAAAGAAAGCATGCAGTATTTTAAGAGTTAAAACTGATAAAAATTTTTAGCCAGACTCACAAAAAAGAGAAGGATCCCCCCAAAAAGAGAAATGAAAGGGTACATAACAGGTACCATGAAAATCCAAAAAAAGAAAAAAATCATATTCTTTGAATAGACCAACAAATTGGACAACTTAGAAAATGTAAAAATGCAAAAACTGAGTCAAGCAGAATTGGACCATCTGACCTGATCACCCGAAGTGACTCAATCTGTAATTAAAAAAACAAAAAGCAAAAAAAAACCTCACAAAAATCTCCCAGCAAAGAAAATCTAACCTAGTCTAGTTCACAAGGGAATTCTACCAGGCACACAAAGGACTTCCATCTATCCTTCTGAAACTCTTCCAAGTAACTAAAGAAGGAATACTCCCAAATTCATTCCATGAAGCCACCATCATCCTGACACAAAGACACTACAAAATAAGAAAATTACAGACCAACACCTTTGACAAACATACATGCAAAAATCCTCAACAAAATATTAGCAAACCAAATCCAATAATACACAAAAAGGATCAAATACCACTCTCAAACTGGATTCATTTGAGGGCTTCAGGGATGGTTCAACATATGCAAAATGAAAACAAAAACAGTGTGATAACTATACTAACAAAAAGAAAGACTGAAACCTCATCTTCATTTCAATAGATGCAGAATAGCTTTTGATAAAATTCACCATCCATCCAGGCTAAAACCTCTCAACAAAGTGGGTATAGAGGGAACATGTCTCAACATAAAAAAGGTTACTAAAGCAAACCCACAGTCAACATACTGGTCAATGGTGAAAAGCTAAAAACCTTTCTGCAAAATTCAGGAACAAGACAAGAATGCCTACTGTCACCAGCTCTATTCAACACAGTACTGGAAGCCCTAGCCAGAGCAAATCAGATGCAGTAAGAAGTAAATGGTATCCAGCTGGAAGCAAAGAGGTGCAAAGGTTCAGATGACACTGTATCAAGAACCCTAAAGTCTCCACCTAAAAACTATGACAATTAATGAATTCAGAAGGCTTGTTAATATGCAGAAATAAGTTGCATTCCTATATACTAATAATGAAATATCCGAATGCAAAAGTTAAAAAAAACCAACAATCACCACCAATCCCGTTTAAAATCGCATTGAGAAAAATACCCTATGAATAAACTTAAACAAGGCAGTGAAAAGACTATATGCTAAAAACAATATGCTGCTGCTGCTGCTAAGTCTCTTCAGTCGTGTCCGACTCTGTGCGACCCCATAGATGTCAGCCCACCAGGCTCCCCCTTTCCTGGGATTCTCCAGGCAAGAACACTGGAATGGGTTGCCATTTCCTTCTCCAATGCATGAAAGTGAAAAGTGAAAGTGAAGTCGCTCAGTCGTGTCCAACTCTTAGCAATCCCATGGACTGCAGCCTACCAGGCTCCTCCGTCCATGGGATTTTTCAGGCAAGAGTACTGGAGTGGGGTGCCATTGCCTTCTCCGAAAAACAATATAAAACATTGTTAAAAGATATGGAATCAAATCAAAAGAAATGGAAAGATACCCCATGCTCTTGGACTGGAAGAATATTAAAATGGCCATAATACCTAAATCAATCTATACATTTAAGTCAATCCTTATCAAACTGTAAGAATATTATCCACAGAACTAGAAAAAAAATCCCAAAACTGACAGAGAACTAAAAAACACTCCAAATTCCCAAAGCAATGTTAAAGAGAGCAAAGCTGGAAGTATGATACTCCCAGACTTCTGCCTATACTATGAAGCTCGGTAATCAAACCAGTGTTGTATTGGTAGGAAAACACACATATAGCAATGTCACAGACTATAGAGCCCAGGAATAAACGGGCATACCTACAGTCAATTAATCTACAAAGGAGGCAAGACTACACAGTGGAGAAAAGACCATCTCTTCAAGTGGTGCTGGGAAAGCTGAAAGGCCACATGTTAAAGAAAGATTATTCTACTATGTGAGGTGACAGAACATTCTAAACTCAAAATTATTTGAAAATCTAAATGTACGATATAAAACCATAGAACTCACATAAGAGAATACAGGAATCTCCGACATAAATGGTGGCACTACTTCTTGATTCATTTGCTTAATGCAAAAGAAATTAAACAAAACAAACTAATAAAAAAATGATACTAAATTACACATAAAAGCTTTTGCACAAAAGCCATCAACAAAGAAAAAATGCTGAATAGCAAGGACTATTTGCAAATGGCACGGCCAGCAAAAGGTTGATATCTAAAATGCACTAACAGTTTTGGTACAACTGCATACCAAAAAAATAAAAATCCAATCCAAAAAATGGGCAGAAGACTCCAATAGACACTTTTTCCAAAGAAGACACACAGATGTCAAAGAGGCACATGCAGAGAGGCTCAAGACTGGTAATTAACAGAGAAATGCAAATCAAAACTACAATGAGGTATTATCCCAAATTAGTTAGAACGGCCACCATTGAAAAATGTCCAAATAATAAATGTTAAGGAAGATGTAGAGAATAGGGAACTCTTGTACTCTTTTTATGAGAATGTAAAATGGTGTAGCCACTATGTAAAACAGCACAGAGATTCCTTAAAAAGCCCAAAATGCAACTGCCACATGATTCAGCATTTCTACTCCTGGGCTCATTTCAAAATAAAAAAAAACAAACAAACACTAATCTGAAAATATACGTGCACACATTGTCCATAGCTGCACTATTTACAATAGCCAAGATATGGAAGGCACCTAAGTGTCCATTATCATAAGAATGGGTAAAGAAGATATGGCACATACACACAATGGAAAAAAAGACTAAAATAAAATGAAATAATGCCATGCAGCAACATGGATGGAGCTAGATAATATTATGCTTAGAGAAACAAGTCAGAGAAAGACAAATACTATATGGTATCACCAACCCAAAGAACAGCAAGGAGATAAGAAAGCCTTCCTAAGTGATCAATGCAAAGAAACAGAGGAAAATAATAAAATGGGAAAGACTAGAGATCTCTTCAAGAAAATTAGAGATACCAAGGAAACATTTCATGAAAAGATGGGCACAATAAAGGACAGAAATGGTATGGACCTAACAGAGCAGAAGATATTAAGAAGCGGTGACAAGAATACACAGAAGAACTATACAAAAAAGATCTTCATGACCCAGATAACTGCAATGGTGTGATTATTCACCTACAACAAGAAATCCTTGAATGTGAAGTCAAGTGGGCCTTTTAGGAAGCATCACTATGAACAAAGCTAGTGGAGGTGATGGAATTCCAGCTGGGCTATTACTAATCCTAAAAGATGCTGCTGCTAAAGTGCTGCACTCAGTATGCCAGCAAATTTGGAAAACTCAGCAATGGCCACTGGACTGGAAAACATCAGTTTTCATTCCAGTCCCAAAGAAAGGCAATGCCAAAGAATGTTCAAACTACCACACAACTGCACTCATCTCAGATGCTAGCAAAGTAATGCTCAAAATTCTCCAAGCTAGGTTTCAACAGTACATGAACCAAGAACTTACAGATGTTCAAGCTGCATTTAGAAAATGCAGAGGAAACAGAGATCAAATTACCAACATGCACTGGATCATAGTAAAAGCAAGAAAATTCCAGAAAAGCATCTACTTCTGCTTCATTGACTATGCTAGAGCCTTTGACCATGTGGATCACAACAAACTGTGGAAAATTCTGAAAGAGATGGGAATACCAGACCACCTTACCTGCCTCCTGAGAAATCTGTATGCAGGTCAAGAAGCAACAGTTAGAACCAAACATGGAACAAGGGACTGGTTCCAAATTGGGAAAGGAGTATGTCAAGGCTGCATATTCTCACCTTGCTTATTTAACTTCTATGCAGAGTACATCATGTGAAATGATAGGCTGGACGAAGCACAAGCTGGAATCAAGATTGCCAGGAGAAATATCACTAACCTCAGATATGCAGATGACACCACCCTTATGGCAGAAAGCTAACAGGAACTAAAGACCGTTTGATGAAAGTGAAAGAGGAGAGTGATAAAGTTGGCTTAAAATTCTACATTCAAAAATGAAGATCATGACATCTGGTCCCATCACTTCATGGCAAATAGATGGGGAAACAAGGAAACGGTGAGAGACTTTATTTTCTTGGGTTCCAAAATCACTGCAGATGGTGACTGTAGCCACGGTACTAACAGACGCTTGCTTCTCGGAAGAAAAGCTATGACAAACATAAATAGTGTATTAAAAAGCAGAGACATTATTTTACCAACAAAGTTCTGTCTAGTCAAAGCTATGGTTTTTCCAGTAGTCATGTATGGATGTGAGAGTTGGACCCTAAAGAAAGCTGAGCATTGAAGAATTAATGCTTTTGAACTGTGGTGTTGTAGAAGACTCTTGAGAGTCCATTGGACAGCAAGGAGATCAAACCAGTCAATCCTAAAGGAAATCAGTCCTGAATATTCATTAGAAGGACTGATGCTGAAGTTGAAATTCCAATTGCTGTGGCCACCTGATGCAAAGGGCTGATTCATTAGAAAAGATCCTGATGCTGGGAAAGATTGAAAGCAGGAGAAGGGCATGACAGAGGATGAGATGGTTGGATGGCAGCACCCATTCAATAGATATGAGTTTAAGCAAACTCTGGGAGACAGTGACTGGTGTGCTGCAGTCTATAGCATTGCAAAGAGCCTGACAGGAGCTGCTGAGCTACTGAACTGAACCCAGAGTGGGTCATCCACATGTGGGAGAATAGTTACAGTTGCAGAAGTTCTCCCCAAGGAGCAGGAGGTCTGGGTCCCCATCAGGCTCCCCAAAATTTGGGTCTTATAATAGGAATACAAGACCCTACACAATTTGGTTTTGAAGTCCAGTGGGGCTTACTTTCAGGAGACTGGTTGCCCTGGATTTACAGCCACTGGCAATAGCCATTTGGGATCTCACTGTACCACAAGGACTCATGCTGGCCAGCACTGCTGTGGGATCCTCCCTCTAGCTGGTCAGCCTCAGGACCCAGCCCTGCCCCTATCCAACAGCCTGTGGGCACCATGACTGGTATCCTCAGGCTCAGCAACCAACTGAGCAGGGACCCCACCCACTAGACAGGCTGCTTTAAATTCCACCCCCTTAACCCCACCCATAGATGGCCTTGGCCATCCCAACCACAGGCCCCAGGACTTGACCCCATACACATGCAGCGCACAGTCCCTAGACCATGGACACCCAGAGCCCAGTATCCAGAGACCCCAGACCAAGTCCTGCCCATCAGCAAGCCTGCTCTAGCCTTGAATCCATCCTCACCCACAGTGGACCAGACACCAGCCCCAGGACAGCCACAGCCAGCTGTGACAGGAGCCAGCCCACTCACCAGCAGGCCAACACAAGCTTCAGGATGCCTGTTCTTAACCCATCAGCAGTCTAACATGAGCCACTGGATCCATGGGCCCTCATCCAGACCCTTTCTTCCAGTGGGTCAGCATTAGCCCCAGGACCTGGTGTCACCACCTGGACCCCGACTCATCTCATCGGTGTGAGCGAGCACTAGCCCTGGGGACCCCCTGTGATTCTGCAGCCACTTTCTCAGGACCTTCCCCTCCAACCAGAATCTAGCAACCTCTGTGCAAGGCAGGGCCTGGCAACCAAATGGATGGGACAGCCAGCCACGTCTACCAGACCACCCATAGTATTCAGCCTGTGAACACTATTCACAGGACCAATGCAGCCCTCGGGGGGAACCCTAGAGCAGACAGCTCTGGCTGCAAGAGGGGAGTGTGCTTCTTGGACATGTAGGGTGTCTCCTACAGGGGCCACTTTCCCAAGTTTGGGAAACTGAACCAAACATCACAGACACAAAGGGGAGTAATTTAGGCAACATGAGGAGATAGAGGAATGTGTTCCAAATGAAGAAATCAGTTCTTCTTTGTAGAAGTGACGTGAAGACAGGGAATCTACCTGAGGATGATGATCATAAAGCTGACTGAAGAACTAAGGAGAAGAATAGATTAACTGAGTAAGAAGACAGAAGTTTTAAACAAAAATGTTAAAAACCCACCAGAGGTGAAGAATATAACTGAAATCAATACAGTAGAAGACATCAACAGATTGAAGCAGAGGAACAGATCAGTGAATGGTTGGTTTTAGAAAGCAGTTCTCATAAGACAGGAAATGTTATGCCAAAATATAATGGGTTTACTATATTTTAATGGTTACTAGTCGCACAGAGTTGGACACAACTAAAGCAACTTAGCATGCATGCATGCATTGGAGAAGGAAATGGCAACCCACTCCAGTATTCTTGCCTGGAGAATCCCAGGGACAGAGGAGCCTGGTGGGCTGCCGTCTACGGGGCCACACAGAGTCGGACACAACTGAAGTAATGCAGCAGCACAAATGAAAACCGAGACAAGCATGGACAGAGCCCAGCAAATCTCAGCCCCACGCTCTCCTCTGTGAAGTCAGGAGGCAACCAGTCTGACAGCACACATGTGAGGATGCTGCCAGATTGGACGCATGGCAGCCGCCCCTCCATCCTTGGATCCCATCCTTGGATCCCATCCTTGGATCCCATCCTTGTCCACCCTCCAGTGCTTGTCAGGACAGTAGAAAATCCAGGCAAGAGGGATTCATTCTTGCTGTGGACTTTGATGTGGAGGTGAAGTCAGACTCACCTCCCACTCTGAGGGTGACAGCCAGGAGCAGGGTGGGGCCACCAACAGGAAGTCGATGAGAGGAAATAGCAGGTGTGGGAGTGTCTGTCCGGCTCCTGTAACAACAGAACCATAAGCTGAGTCCTCAGAGTCTGGAGGACAGATGTCCAGGATCAAGGCGCCACAGACTCGATGTCTGCTGAGACCCCTTCCCAGTTCACACATGGTGCCATCTCCCTCTGTCCACAAGTGGCCGAAGGGCTGGGGGCACTCTGATCCCATTCATGGGGGGTTCCACCCTCATGACCTCATTACCCCACCTAAAGCCAACACCATCACCCTGGACAATTGGATTCAACCTGAGTTTTGGGGAGATACACCGTCAGACTGTAACAGAAAGACCCCACTAAACCGACGTACAGGATTCATGCTGGGGGCAGGCAGGGGATCAGACCTCATGAGTGGGGGAAGGTGGATGAGCAGTGTGGTCAATGTTGAGGCTGGGGAGCTCTGGCTAATTTGACTAAACAGGAATCTTGCTAAAATTGGACAATAAAGAGACAGACCCCGAAGCCTGAGGAGTCAGGACGTTGCTGGGAGCCACTCAGAGGAGCCCGACTAGAGTCTGGTCGGTGGGAGACTGTGACCTTCCCCTGCTCCAGCCCACTTGTCACCATCACACTGGCCCAGACTGTCCATTCTCCACAGTGGAGGGGGCTCCACAGTATGCCTGAACCCCCAGTCCTGCTCACAGAACTCCACAGGCTCCCGCTGAGGCGAATGACAAGCAAACATGGGAGAGAACTTGGGTTCAAGTCTATCACCAGGACTTGATCACAGAATGTGAGTCATGTGACCTGGTTGGTGTCCAGTGCATATACAGCTTGCTGACACTACATTTTGGTCTGTTATGTATATAGACTTAAATCTGAACAGTGCACACACCGTAATACCTCACTGCTAAAAAATGCTAACCAGCACCTGAGCTTTCCAAGTCAGAACAGTGAGATGACTGATCACAAATCAAATAATGAAGTCTGAAATACTCCAAGATGTAACTAAAATATGACAAAGTGAGCAAATGCTGTTGGAAAACTGGCACCATATTTGCTCAATGCAGGCTTGCCACGAACCTTCAATTGGTAAGAAACACAGCATCTGCAGAGCACAGAGCAGATGGTGTCTACATCCATGGCAAACCCCCAGTGTGGGCAGCAGCTGCTCGTGAGAGACATTTGCTCACTGACCCAGGTTCCCCTGAGGAGCATCCACTCTCACTGCAGGACAGCCCCTCACCGCTTGACCCCTCAAACACTGTGGGCATTTCCCACAGTGGTCAGAGGACTCGGCCCTTGTCCTTCAAGTTCAGATCCCACCCTTTCTGTACAGCTGGGTCTGGAAAAGCACTACTGACACTTGTCCACACCCCCTGGATCCTGGACACAGAATTCCGGCTGCCCTGGGCTTCCCTGACCTTCCACCCCCACTCAGGAAGTGCTGTAGCCAGGAGGGAAGACAGACCTGCCTCCAAGTTCTGAACACCTGGAAGACTAGCCACTTCTGATAACGAGTTACATGGTCTTCAGGACTGATTGGCAAGGCCTGGTGTCTGAGGATGCTGAGCCCAGCTGCACCGGGTTGCCCATCAGAGGCTTTCTGGGGATGGAGCGTGCAGACTCCCTCCTAGACAACACATCACAATGAAGTACTGTCACTGCTAATAGAGCAGGTGTGTTCTTCCTTGTGCACAGCCAGCCAAGACGCTGGGATGCCAAGGTCACCAGCAAAGAGGGCTTATCATGAGGCAGCCAAGCGAGGAGACTGGAGAACAAATCTCAGGTCTGCCTCCCAGGAGGCACGGGGCTGGGGTACTGATGGGACAGTGGCCCATGGGCACCGTGATTAAAAAGGTGCCTAACCATCCTTGTGCATGGGCGTGACTAGGCTCCAGGATTCTGCATGTTCACAAGGTCACCAGCACACATGCAGACCCAGGTGAGGGGTTGGTGGTCCTATCCCATGTCAACCAACTCAGCCCAAACTCCACAGAGCCGCCTCCAAGTTCCTACAGGACAACTCAAGTAAAAAGCTTACTGATTAGATTCCAAACTGCTTGGAGGACATGCAAGCCTTCACAACCTTGATTAGGGATGGCAGGTAGAATAGGTTCAGTCTCCTCCCCTCATCTTATGATTGTGCCTCAGTCTGGGGGAGAGGGGTGAGGACAGCTCTGGCTACTTTCTGCTGTAAGGGGAGTAGACCCAACAAGGGCTTGAAGAGTCAAACTGCTCAGCACTCTTCTGAGTGTATTTTCTTACTTCTGGTTTCATGTTAAAACTGACCCCAACAAACAAATACTTCCTGTGCACCAGCTGTCAAGGAAGGCACAGGCCCAAAGCTGGTAACTGAAACTGCATAGATGTACCCTCAAGTGGCACACAGAATGCCAGCCATGGCTAATATTCAGGATGTTTAGGGGTTTTATCCAGGGAAAGGAGGAAACAGGTGATCAGACCAATTGATAGGTTACATCTGAAGTCAGTGAAGTTAGCTGTGGTCAGAAAGTTGACCAGCACAACCAAGGGGTCACCACAATCTGGTCCAGAAACAGGTTTTAGAAGACAGAACCCTTGCCAGAGAGATTACCCTCTTCTACCAAAGCAACAGAAATCCTCATCAATCCCTATTTCTACCAAAGCAGGATGAAGTCTGGGAGGTTAGAAACAAAGGACTCCCAAAATAACACATCCTCCTCATAACCTAGCAAGTCATTACGTTGCCGTCTGAACGGTCTGACGTGAACAAAGCACCACTGCAGCAAACCCACTCACTTTGGTTTCTTTCTCTCAGCTTTTTTTTTTCTCCTCTTGTAGCTTCTGAAAAGCAACCTGAGATCTATTAGAGCTGCCCCGCCCTGGGAGCAGCCAATGCCAGGGGCGGGGCTGGAACCAGCAAGGTTTGGGCAACTTTGGTCGAGGTTCTTCTGCAGCATGGTTTCCATCTGCCATTCCAGTTCTCCTGAGGGCCCAGCAGGGATGGAGCCAGCCTTCTGGATGGTCATCTTCCATGATTCCAGCCTAGAGGTTCCCTGTCTCCTCCTTTAAAAGCATCACTAGAAGGGTTTTCTGTGAATCTGAAGTTGGGGGTCCAGATGTGGTAGAGCCTGTTCACTCCCAGGACCCCAACAGTGTCTTCTGGTGGCAACTGCAATCCTGGTTAGAGCTCCACCTCCCGGGTCAGTGGGCAGCTCTCTGTCCTTGAGTTCAAAACCCCAAATATTTAATAAGGGCTGAGAGTCTGCCTTCTTCCTGGACACCTTACAGCCTCATTCAGCCATGAAATCTGAAGTCAGACCTATATCCTAGTCTCAGGTGTCCTCTGTCTCACTGGTGATCAGAGCATCGTCCATGTCCTGGAGCAGGGCCTCCCTGTTTAGTTCAAGGTCTCCTGAGTCTGGCCAGGACTTCTTCAAGTATTGTGAGTGTGTAAGTCCCCAAGGAAGCACTGTCCAGTAGTAATGTAGTCTAACTCCTTTATCTCCATCTTCCCACTCGAAAGTAGACTTGGGATTCAAAACTCAAGAGTGTGCAGAAAAGGCCTCCTTCAAGTCCAAAACAGTCACCTGACAGGAATCCCTGGACAAAGTCATGAGCAGAGTACTGGTTAGGGACAGCAAAGTATTCCTATAACCTATTGAGTGTTCTTCAGTTAGGTACAAACACTCAGCTGTGGACCAGCCAATCACAAAGTGACCAGCAGGAGCATATGGGTCACAATGAAGGAAGGCTGTTAGGAGTCAACCCCCAGCTTTGCTTCCTCCTTTTCACGGATACCGCATAAAATCTAGATGCCTGCCCCCTGCAGAGCCTGACCTGTACAGCTGTGGTCGTTTCCGTCTTCCCAGTACCCCCATTTGCCCATCCCCCAGACTCATCCTCTGGAGTTTCTCTCCCAGAACCACTGCGGTAGAGCCTGCCACTCACAGAACTGCTCTGGTGGTGCTTTAACGTCCACCCAGCATCCAGGTGCAGAGGCTACCCTGACACTTAGTTCGGTCAGTCTCACCTCAGAGGAGAAGTGCGGCCATCAGGCATAGAGAGAAAGCCATCAAGGGCTCTTCCCCTACTGGAGAAAAGCTTTTCCCTGGGGTCCTCTGACAGCCCTTGCTACTAACAGTCTCAAAAGAAAGTTTAGAAAGCTGGGTATTTAAAATCAGTTCCCCGACTCCCAAGTAGTGATTTCCCTCTGCCAAGTCACCCAGGGCTCCATGTGGGAAGCAGTGATGACTAGGCAGCATCACCCTTGGTCACTGTCATTGTAGTTACCTGGGGCACTGGGTATGCTGCCTGCTTACTTTCTTTAAGAGTCTCAGTGTGGGACACTATTCCAGGGTCCCTCCTGCTTGCAGTATGCACGTTAGTGTGGTCCCACTATTGGGTGCCCCCTTCAAGTTGGGGTTTGAGGCTTCCTACCTTTTGCCAAGCCCCTCACTAGGGCCTTGATTTGGTCTACTCTTCCCTGGGTTCAGGCAGCCACCAGCACAATGGCCTGTTTTATCCTTCGTGGTTTCCTTTTCTCCTGAAACTTGTCCCTGCAATTACAAACTGAGGGCTATTCCAACAAGTTGGGACATTGACATCCTTAAAGCTCCTCCCATCTTTCGCAGCTTCTTCCGCTTGTCAGAGTTGTTCTGACCAATGAGAATCATAGGGACCATTTGAAATTCTCTGGGTCCTCATCGTCTGTATCTGTACTGCCAGTAGGCTTTACAGACCCTGCCCAGAAATTCTGAAGGCTCCTCTTTTGGTTTCTGTTTTACCATCTGTAGTTCATTAAGGCTTCTTTGTTTTGCCCCCCTCTTCACAGCCCTGCAACAATGCAATCTCTATCATGTTCACATTTCAGGCTGTCCCCAGCATTCATATCCCAACTGGGATCTGCTGTTAACACAGCTACACTTGCTGCAGTCTAAGCTGGGTCACCAGGCATTTCTGTAAGAAGCCCATCTGCCTCCTTTTGAGCTTCATCCTGCACTATTCTATGTTCTTCTGAAGTGAGAAAGGTGTTTAATACACTTTGAACAACTGCCCAGGTCAGGTTGCAGGTTGCAAGAGGGAAAAAAAGATTCAAAAAATGTTTTCTATTCCCTTGGGGTCATCTCTGTAAGTTGGCATACTGTTCTTCCAAATAAATCCAAAGTTGCAGAAGTGTGGACTCAGATCCATCCCATCCACCTCACATTCACACCCCCAAGAGGAACCTGCCTTAATGGATGTTGCTCCACGTGAGTTTGGGTAGCTTTCTGGCCCAGTTGGGTGCCCAGGTGGGTTTGACTGAGAGAAAGTCATTCTCTTTTTCATTAGGACCAAGTGAAATAGGTTTCTTTCCTTCCCTGTGAGACTTTACATCTTCTTGGCACAGGTTTATTCTGATATAACATAGGAGACTTTAAAAAAGCATTTCACCTTCCCGTTTACAACATAAATCTGGTTGAAAAGTTGTATTGTAACTTAAGAATCCATTTCCAGGCTGTTGGAGTCTAAAAGATGGTGTGTGTATGTGTGTGTGTGTGTGTGTGTGTGTTGGAGTCTAAAGGATGGGGTGTGTGTGTGTGTCTGTGTGTGTGTAAGGGAATCACAAGGGGGAACCTTGCAAAGCTTTGTTTCCAGTGGTCACAGCAATGAAGTGTAAGGGTCCTTGCCGTGGTCACCAAGAAGCTCAGTCCCCAGTATCAAATTTTGTTTTTCTTACAGAAATTTTATTTATTATAACACAAAACAGGAAACAATGCAGATGTCATTCATCAGGTAAATAAACTGTAATACGTCCATACAATGATACACTACTTAGCAATGAAAATGAAAAGACTAATGAAGCCCTCAATCTGTATGAATCTCCAAAGAATTATTCTGAGTGAAAAAAGCCAAAGGTTACATACCATATGATTGCTTATAAACAGCATCTGTGAAATGGGGAAATTACAGAAATGGAGATAAGGATGAATGAGGTAGCAGGAGGGACAGGAGGAAAGCAAGTGTAGCTGTTAAAAGGCAGCCAAGAAAGAAGATCTTTGCGGGCACTGAAATATTCTGTATGTGACTGCATGGTAGAGCTAGTGGTAAAGAACCTGTCTGCCAATGCAGGAGACATAAATGACACAGATTTATTATACAGAGTGAAGTAAGCCAGAAGGAAAAACACCAATACAGTATACTAACGCATATATATGGAATTTAGAAAGATGATAACAATAACCCTGTGTACGAGACAGCAAAAGTGACGCTGATGTATGGAACAGTCTTATGGACTCTGGGAGAGGGAGAGGGTGGGAAGATTTGGGAGAATGGCATTGAAACATGTAAAATATCATGTATGAAACGAGATGCCAGTCCAGGTTCAATGCACGATACTGGATGCTTGGGGCTAGTGCACTGGGATGACCCAGAGGGATGGTATGGGGAGGGAGGAGGGAGGAGGGTTCAGGATGGGGAGCACATGTATACCTGTGATGGATTCATTTTGATATTTGGCAAAACTAATACAATTATGTAAAGTTTAAAAAAAAATATATATATATATACTATGAACCTAAAAAAAAAAAAAAAGACACAGATTTGATCCCTGTATCAGGAAGATCCACAGAAGTGCATGGCAATCTACTCCAGTATTCTTGCCTGGAGAACCCATGGACAAAGGAGCCTGGCGGACTGCAGTCCATGGGGTTGCAAAGAGTCAGACATGACTGAAGCAACAGCATGTGACTGTATCAGGGTCAATATGCTAGTTACTATGTTTAACTACAGGTTTTCACGGGTGTTATGAGGGAAATTGGGTAAAGGGCATACAGGATCTCCGTATTATTTCAACTGTTCAACAGTTATCCACAAATACAAAGATTAATAAAAGAAGTTCTCCACATCAGCCCTTTCATCCACACACTTCTGTACTCTAGACAACCTCACTCAGATTAAAGTGTATTTTCTTAATTTGTATAGTTTTCTTAGAGTTGATGGCTTAAGGTGTTTGGTGCCACCGGATTCATGGTCTCCAAAGGAGAAGATTTAACTCTGGAACCAAAGTCAGGTCTCAGTCACTTAGAGCTTTGTGCAGATTTTTATTTAAAGTGAAAGCGACAGAAGAAGCTTATGACATAGACATCAGAAGTGGGTAGGAGGATATCCACCCTCACTAGTTAAGCAGGGCATTACATACTTCTCAACTGGCTACTGAGAATAGATGAAAAGAATACCTCAGGGTTGTAGGAGTTCCACCAGACCCTTTCGCAAGATATACATCCTGAGATAACTTTGGCACAACATTAGCCAGGGAGAACGGGTTCCGGGCAATGTCTCTGGGCAAGATATACTGTTGTGTAATCATGGGTACAAGTCTTGAGAAAGAGATTCCCAGGCAAGATTTGTTACAATTATAATTACTAATATAGAGCCTAAGATAAGCATTTCCATGAGTAAGACATTAAGCTGTGTGATCACCAGCTCCTAAAGAAAAGCCACTTCTAGGGCAAGATCCATTGGTGCACAAGGCTTAAGGAAAGTATGAGCCAGAATGTTCACCTCCGCCTTAAAGGGCCTTGGACCGCCTGACTAAACTTTATCTCTTTCAGAGTTGAGGGGCGTATTCAGTTTATTACCATTTTGGATAACTGTTTCTTGCACAGAAACAGTATCTGGGGCCATTTTTTATCACCAATAATCCAGAAGCCAATTCTCAACAGTTAGGACAGTCAGACGTAGACGTGAACACAGGAGACCAAACACCAGTGCCTGGGCCTCCAGCCCCAGCGCCTCAGCGGCGGTGTGCTCACTCAGTCGTGTCCCGCTCTTCGCGACCCCACGGACTGTAGCCCGCCAGGCTCCTCTGTCCATGGGGATTCTCCAGGCAAGGATACTGGAGTGAGTTGCTATTTCCTTCTCCAGGGGATCTTCCCGACCCAGGGATCGAACCTGGGTCTCTTGCCTCTCCTACATTGGCAGACAGGTTCTTTACCCCTGAGCCCCCAGGAAGCCCCTCAGCCGCCAGACCTTCCCCAGTTGTCTCCAAACCCCTCCAGGCGGCCTCCAGCCCTGCCCCTGTCAGGACCATCAGACGACTTGGCACAGGAGCGTCTCTTTAACTAGGCTACACACCCAGAAGACGTCTTCCTACCAGAACCCCAAAACTGCTTTTCTGCCACAAAACGAAAACGAGCACAGGAGGTCAGGGTACAGGGTAGGGATCCGGGGGGCGGCCCTGGAGCAGAGAGACCCAAGGCTCAGACTAGGCCTCTCGGTCCCCGTGAGGGGCCAAGTCCTTGGCCGAAGTCTCCTGTACCCCCTCCTTCTCAGCCCGCTTCCAAATTTATCACCAAATGAATCACCAAGTTAGTTTTGTTCGACATAAACAAACAGGTGAAGCACGGAAAGGGGCTATTCACAACTGGACGACGAGAAAGGATGACAAGCTTCCAAAACACCTCACTCAGTGAAACCCAGAGAAGTGACCGGAAACAGGTGACTGACAGCTGACAAGAGCTGTGTGGACGTGGGAACGCAGAGCGGGGGGATGTGGACCCGGGGATGGCAGGGCGTGGGGGAGCATGGATGTGTGAAGGCAGAGCATGGGGGTGGGGACTCAGGGCGTGGGGAACCTGGGGGGCATGGGGAACCTGGGAGGCACAGGTAGCCGGGGGAGGCCCGGAATCCCGACTATAAAAAGGTGCCTAGTGGTCCTTGTGCGCAGGAGCAACTAGGCTCCAGGCCTCCAAACGTCACAAGGTCTCCAGGTCTGTGCAGACCCAGCTAAAGGATCAGTGATTCTATCCAGGCTCAACCATCTCACCCCAAACCAGGCAGGTGAGCCCCCAAGGAGGTGTTAGACATGGCATTGATCAAGGGACTAGAGCCACCAAGAGACATTGGTTTGTGAGGTTGAGACCTGGCCTCACTACTAACAGACTCTGTGAGGAAACAGACTGTGTCTCCTGCCTGCCTTCTTCTATGGCAACCCGGAGCAAAGCCTCCGATGAGTTCAGTTCTGTCCCTCACTAGTGTCTGACTCTTTGCGACCTTATGGACTTCAGCAAGCCAGGATTCCCTGTCCATCACCAACTCCCAGAGCTTGCTCAAACTCATGTCCATCCAGTTGGTGAAGCAATCCAACCATCTATCTCATCCTCTGTTGTCCCCTTCTTCTCCTGCCCTCAATCTTTCCCAGCATCAGGGTCTTTTCAAATGAATCAGGTCTTTGCATCAGGTGGCCAAAGTATTAGAGTTTCAGCTTCAGCATCAGTCCTTCCAATGAATATTCAGGACTGATTTCCTTTAGGATGAACTGGTTTGATCTCCTTGGAGTCCAAAGGACTCTCAAGAGCCTCCTCCAACACTGCAGTTCAAAAGCATCAATTCTTTGGTGCTCAGCTTTCTTTATAATCCAACCTCGGAGGAGTACTGAATGAGTTGGAACTGAATATACCAACTGAATCCAGTACTGAATATACCTGGACTTAATCTTTTATTTTAAATTGACAGCCAGCATTTTTGAGGATCAGAATCTCAGGAACAAGAGTGGCTTTAAAACTCATACAAGCAAAGTTTAAAATGTTTTTTAGAGTGTCATGTAAGTAAGCAACCTGACTCAAAGGAGTTTAGAGGAAGAAGAAACCGCCAGGCTGTGGGGGCTACAAAGCAGATAAGACTTAAGTCTGGAGTTAGATGGGAGCCCTGAGGGCACAGGTCTGGCCTGTTCGGATGTGCAGATTGATGACTACACAGGGAACTTGTGGCAGCTGAAATCCAAGAGCTCCACTCACCAAGCCCTGTACTTCCACTTTGTGGACTGCAAGAAGGACAGTGATGAACCTTGTATAGGGAAGAGACTCCATAAGTGTGGATTTAGGGAGAAGGGCTGGACCATGCTCTAGAAACTAAGGCTTCATGAAGGGAGAAGGGAGCAGACTGGGGAAGTGGACTGGAGGCCAGTTTCAGCAGAAATGAAATAGGAATCCGCTTCACTTTGCTGCAGTGTCTGGCAAAATGGAATCTCTCAGCAAGTCCTCGGTGAAAATAATAGTGCTACAAGCAATAAATAGTGATACAAGTAATAAATAGTAGTACAAATAAAGGAAAGAAATGTTTCAGAGTTTAGAAAGTGGTATCATTTCCCCACCTCAAATTAGTGTCTTCATTTTATTCATCATCTTCAACACGGTGGTCTTGTCCTAAGTTTCACTTGGGAAGGAAACCGGAAAACAACAATATAGCGAGCACACACTGAATCATAGCTTTTCCACAAATGCTTTCAAATCTTGGCTGTAGTTGACCCACTAGGGGCCAGGAGCTAGAAATGGCGGGGCTCTTTGTTTTTGAGAATAGATTCTTTGTTGCCTGCTTATTGAAGAATTCAGTCAGATTAAATCTGGGGACAATTAAGTGAAATCCAAAAAGGTAAAAAATTATAAAAGCTAATTAAAGGTCTGGTTTTGGATGTAGGAAGAAAACTGAATCTATTGCTACTGAGGGCTTGCCAGAGGACTGGAACCGTATCGGGGAGAATCTGATGGACTGAGTGTCCCTAACCTGAGAGTGGCTCCTGACACAGAACTTCACATCCTGAGCCTTAGATGAAGTTAATATCTGTGACAGTATTGCTCTGATTGTTGCCTTCTATCCAGGCAAGCTCACAAAACCTAACAAAGCTATAATACCATGCATTTAGAACTATAATATGAAACACACTGTTTCTATACACACAAGTAGACCAAAGTGAAAATAATTGAAAAGAGTAGAAATAAACATGAAATTATTTAAAGTGAAAGTGAAAGAAAGTGAAGTCGCTCAGTCATGCCCGACTCTTTACGACCCCGTGGACTGTAGCCTACCAGGCTCCTCTGTCCATGGGATTCTCCAGGCAAGAATACTGGAGTGGGTTGCCATTTCCTTCTCCAGGGGATCTTCCCGACCCAGGGATGGAACCCAGATCTCCCACTTTGCAGGTAGACACTTTAACCTCTGAGCCACCAGGGAAGCTCTGTCAAATTATTAAATTTTATATTAAATGTTGCTGCTCCCCCCCCACCCCCCGCCCAAGTAAGTTCAATTAAAGAAGACAGAGGAGAACCTTGAGAGTCTGAAAGAACCCAAAGGAATGATGGACTTGGACATTCACAGTATTTTTCGATCATGTCAAAACTTACTTCAAATTCTGCTTCTTTACCTGGATATCCAACTCCCTTGGGTGGGGGGGAAGACTCTTTTGAGGGACAATACGCATACTATCAAATGAATGGGTCCCTTTTAATTGCACAGTGAGATGAGTTTAGAAAAACACAAATGCTCCCCAGCTGCCAAGCCAAAATCTCCAACAGCCAAATGACCTCAGGGCTCCTCCCAGATCTTGCGTCTCATCCTAGGCTTCACTGAAGATTATTTTTGCCTGTTCAAGAACTTCACATACATGGGAATAGAAAGTCTAGGTATTTTATTTCTTTCAGATTTATCAACGTTGTTCTTTTTAAAATACCAGGTAGCAGAGGAAGGCATGGTAACCCACTCCAGTATTCTTGCCTGGGAAATCCTATGGACAGAGGAGCCTTGGCAGGCTCCAGTCCATGGGGTTGCAATAGTCAGACACGACTGAGCGACTAAACAGCAGCAACAGCATTGCACTGCATAGATGTAACAGGATTTGTTTATTTAGTTACCTGCTGTTGGGGTGTCTCTCCGTAGGTGCTGTTTTGAATAAAGCTGCCTAGAATACTCCTTGTACAAGTCTTGTAGATGCACGTTTTATGCAGTCGGGATAAATACCTAGTGGAGTTGCTGGATCAGATTACACGCTTAATTTATGAGACTACAGATGATGTTCCTGATAAAATGTTCTATCTGCACCAGCAAAATCAACACGAGAATTCCAGTCACCGCCCCTGCCCTAGTCTTGCTAGCACTTGGTGTTGTCAGAATTCACCACCTTCTCATTCTCCAGAGCAAACATCTCCTTTTAAATAAAGACTAGGGTTATTTTTGGAGAAGGCAATGGCAGCCCACTCCAGTACTCTTGACTGGAAAATCCCATGGACAGAGGAGCCTGGTAGGTTGCAGTCCATGGGGTCGCTAAGAGTCCGACAAGACTGAGCGACTTCCCTTTCACTTTTCACTTTCATGCATTGGAGAAGGAAATGGCAACCCACTCCAGTGTTCTTGCCTGGAGAATGCCAGGGACTGGGGAGCCCAATGGGCTGCCGTCTATGGGGTCGCACAGAGTCGGACACGACTGAAGCGACTTAGCAGCAGCAGCAGGGTTATTTTTGGAGGATTACAATTAGGATGAAGAGAGGGACACTGTGGTTACGAGCTGGGTCCCACAGATGTCCAACTCCTCACACTAGCCCAGACCTCTCTGCCACTTCTGACTGACCCGGGATCCTCCCTTCCCTGGGTTCAGTATTTTGCTCTGGGAACCATGGAACTCAGGGAACAGTACTTACGTTTACCGGTTTGTTACCTAATACAAGAAAAGATGAGGTTAAAGGATACAGACAGTCAGATGACTAGGCGCAGAGGGTGAGGTCTGGGAGTGTCTGGTGGGGAGGGGGGAGCGAACAGGAGCTTCCGCCGCCGGGAGGAGCTGGGCTATGCCCACGCTCCTGGAAGCTCTTTGAACCCCGTAGTTTTTGGGCTTTGATGGAGGCTTCATCACGTAGGCACAGTCACGATCCATCACGAACTCAGCCTCCAGCCTCTTTCCTCTAATCCCGGCTCAGTAATTTTGGAGCGCCTCCCTCCGCCCCCTGCCCACCCCCCCACCCCGACCCCCCGCGCCGCCCCGTGTCCTGAAGCCACTTCATTAGAACAAAGGCGCTCCCAGCACCAAGGAAACCCCACAGGATTGGGGGGTTCTGGGGAAGGCCCTGGAGCAGATACACTTCTGTCCCCTGGGTCACAGCTGCGTGACCACAGCCAGCGGGGAGAGGTCTGGGAAGTGGAAGCGCGCGCATCTCAGCTGGAGTTCTGCAGACACAGACCAGAATTTGTGCAAAATTCGCGTGAAGGGTCCCAGGAGCAGAGGTGGCCGCCTGCAGGCGCCCTGTCGAGGGTCTGGAAGTCGGGGAGGTGGGTCTGCGGGTTGTGGCAGCAGAGACTACAAAGTAGCCGAGGTGTCCCTGGGCAGGAGTGGGGACTCTTCCTGCCCAGAGAGGCGTTCACGTCCTTCTGGTGTGAATGGAAGTGGACACCGGGCGGTCACCCCGTTTCCGCAGTTCTAGATACAGTGGGAATCAGCGTCCTGCTGAGAGGGAAAGGCAGCGGTCAGGGGTGGGGGAACAGCCCAATGGATTGGTCAGGGTTGCCATCTTCCCTGAGAGGGTGGGAATGACCTTGGGCAAAGGAAGCATCCTGACGAGGGGGCGTGGGGTCACAGCTCCAGAAACCTCAGGGAGCTGAAGCAGGGAATGCGGTAGGTCGGGTTGGGCTGAGCCCCTCTGTCCACTGCAGGCTCCTCCCTCTCCTCCCCTCTCCTGCTCCGCGGCTCAGAAGGCTCAGCATAGAATTCCCAGAGCCCAGACCCGACCCTCCCTGCCACCCCGACCCGGATCTTCCTAGTGGGTCCCCGGATGACAAGGTGAAGGTGTTGACTGCCCAATTCTGAGGTGTGCTGGCTTATTACTGGATGCAGGGTAGGGGGTCGGCGCAGGGTTGATGCTTGCTTTTCACCAGCAGAGACCCTCAGGCCACAGCGACAGAAAAAGGGATGTATCTACACACAGCAGTGGGGTGCTGGCCGTTTCTTGGGGCTCCTCGAGCCATGGCACCTTCCAGACTACATATCTGCAAGGTACCGATGAACCCTGCACCCACCCTGCCAAGAATCAGAGCTTGTTTTGGGCAGGACCACGACTTGGAGAGCAAGAAAGAGCCTTCTGGATCACCCGGCCTTCTTTCTTTGTCCCTTCTTTGACATTCCTTCCCAGTTTGAGATCCCCAAATTTTGAACTGTTCTGCTAGAGGACAGGAGGGGAGGGGGAAGGAGGGAGGGAAGAGCACAGACACCCCCCCCCCCCCACCTCAGGGGCCCTCACATCTCGGGGTATCACCTGCTGGCCCCTAGAAGCCTGAGTGTGACCCTGAAACGTTGAGATGGAGGGCCTTCTCCAGCCTCCCCTACCCACCCCCCCACGCCCCGCCCCGAGCCCCCCATGCCTCCAAATCTGCAAGGCTGGTTGGAGCTGCCTTCCCTGCCCAGAGCCCTGCCCTTCACCTCCCCTCACTGAAGATAGAGTAAAGCAAGAAAGCAGCTTAGTCCTTGTCGCAAGCCCTCTGGGAACAAGAGTTTGAAATTCCAGCCTGGAACAATGCTTCCTTCTCCCCTTCCAGATTCCAGTGACTGCCAGCACTGCGTGACTCCGTCCTCACTTATCTCCCTGGGTTCCTCTGCCTCCTCTCTGCTTTCCCGGTTTTGCTTCCCCCATCCACCCCCTGAAGTGTCCCCTTTGCCTGTCAGCCATCACAGGGGGTGTGGGTGGGGGCAGGGTGGGAAGTAGAGATGCTTTAGGCAAGCCCTTGAAGGATGAATGTGACAGTAATGGAGGAGATCCTGTATCAGGACACGGGTGCTGGGACCCTTCCACCACCAGCCTTTCTGGTCCAGGCTCTGGGCTGAGGGCATGCACCTGCAGACACTCCAGTGGTCATTTAGGTAGAGAGTGACACACAGTTTGGGGCAGAGAGTTTGCTCCAGGTCTGTTTTTTTTTTTTTTTTTTTTTGTTTTTTATGCAGTGCAGTGGTTTTGAGGTTCATCTCAGCTACTGAGTGCAGTTATTCCTTCTTGTTACTGTTACTTTTTGTTACACACACAGTGTTTTACTATGCGACTGTATCACACTTTGTAGATACACTCACTGTTTGATGGAATTGGAATTGTTCCCAGTTTTGAACTATTTGCAGTGTTTTGAACAGTTTGAAGTGTTGTGAATCAAAAACTCTTGTAATAGTCTTCTTATGGGCTTATATTTTCACATGCCTTGAGGACATATCTAAGAGTAGGGTTGCTGAGCCTATCTTATGACAAACTGCAGAACAAATATTCCAAGTGATTGTACCATTTTACACTTCCATCAACAATGTGCAGTTGTGATGGTTCATCTTATGGGGCAACTGATGGCCATGCGTTACCCAGATTGAACATTATTTCGATGTGCTTCTAGAGGAGACTGGTGTTTGAGTTGGTGGACTTGGTAAACCTCCCTCACTCCTTGTGGGTGGGGATGGTCCAATCAATTGAGGGGTTGACTATAACAAGATGGAAGAAGGAGGATTCCCTCCTCTGATGAGCTGGCTCATCTCATGTCATCTTCTGTTCTCAGACTGGGATTTACATCATCGGCTCTATAGTTCCCTGGCTGTCCAGAATCAGATGGCACATCATGGTGCTTCTAAGCCTTCATACCTGTGTTGGTCAATTCCTCATAATCAGTCTATCCTGGCTTCTCTCTCCAAATATGCATATACTGTCCCACTGGTCAAAGGCAGAATTGCAATGGAAACTCTCATCTTTCATCCTTTTCCACATAAGGCTTACAGAAAATGGTGATGTGTCTGAAGAATACTAATATAAACTAGATGGGACTGGAGGCCTCAGTCAGAGTTCTTTCTGCCCAAGCAACCCACCTCACCCCCTTTGGCATGCTCTTCCTGGTGGCCCTGAGTGTAGGGGGTCAATATGGCCATTATGGAAATGAGGCGCTCAACTCTGTGCTTCTAGTTATGGTGCTGCTACTGTATTGATCCCATTGGTCTGAAATAACATGATTTCTGAGTGAAAAATAAAAATGATGATAAAGGCAGCCTCTTGAACTTCTTTAAGTTTTTAAAAATGAACTTGTGAGCCATCTATTAGAAATAGTGGTTCAATATGTTTTCTTGCTCCTAAAGGAAAAAAAAAAAAACCGAATTCAAATTATATTATGACTTAGTGGGCATCTGGGCTTCCAGGTGACGTTAGTGGTAAAGAACTTGCCTGCCAATGCCAGAGACTTAAGAAACACAGGTTCAATCCCTGGGTCAGGAAGATTCCCTGGAGAAAGGAATGGCTACTCACTCCAGTGTTCTTGCCTGGACAATTCCATGGCCAGAGGAGCCTGGTGGCCTTCAGCCCGTAGGGTAGCAGGGAGTTGGGCATGACTGAAGCCACTTAGCACTAGCATTAGTGAGTATATACTCTTCCCAGACAGCACAGTGTGCTTTCTGTGTAGTTCTCCCTTTCAAATTTCGTATCTATGATGTAGACACTATTAATCACATTTTCTAGAGGGTGAGATGGAAGCTCAGAGGCTTGTGTAGTTAACACAGGATTTTACTAGTGTGGCAAACCAAACTGCTGTACTGTGTGTTCCCCAGGGATCTTCACAACCCAGGGATCGAAACCATATCTCTTTTCTCCTGTTTGGGCAGGTGGGTTCTTTACCACTTGTGCCACCTGGGAAACCCCAAAATAATACCTTACCTACTGTTATTCCCCCGATTGTTGTGTTCTTTATATGGTAGCTATGATGTACATGAGCTACAATTTGCAGAGATTTACGAGATCTCATGACTTACTAAAAGCTTAGATATGAACCAGGTATTACAATATTGATATAAACTTACTAGTTAACAAACAGTTGAAATACCTTCAAGTTGCTTGTTCAGATGGTTAAGACTTACTATCTGTAAGGTTTGGCTGAGGGAGCATTCTCAGCAGTTTTGATTTAAAGCTGCCATTTTTTTTCTTGGTTTCCCAGGACTTACCTGTTTAATTTGCTTTAGTCTCAGCTCTTAGAGGCTTGTATTCATATTCTGGTTTACATACTTGCAAGACAAAGACAGTTTAGCTTTCCAAAGAACAGTTCTGTCACCTAAAGTTATTAAAATCAGTGGTAAGATTTTTAATAAAACTGAAATTTAATTTATGAAATTCTGTTTCAGAACTTAAGAGTTTTAATTTATCATGTCTTCAAAGGTTTGTATAAGGCATTTAGCAAAGACTTTTCTGAGTTTATAAATTAAACCAAAGCAAAACCACTATTTTTTAAAATTAACCCTTGCATGTTAATTCCCAGTTTACAGGGAACTATTGGTATCCTCAGCACCTTTAGTTAATATTTCCTTAGTGGCAATCTATATGCCTTGTCTTTCCCAAAATATAATTTATTAAGAGCAGTAATCACCTTATATAAAGCCTATTTAAATATACCAATTTATATACTTCTATCTAAATTCCACCAAATTCTTTACCTTTAGCTTTAGTTTTCATAAGGATCCAATCACCAACCTTTGATTGGAGATAGGAGATAGGAGAGAGTTTAAAAGGCTTTGTTGTTCTTGTCGTTGTTCCCTGTCTATTTTACCTACTTTTATGCAGGATATCCTATCCCCAGAGTCAGGTAAAGAACCGGAAGTCAGGCCCTTTGGCCTAACTGTCCCAAAATAATTGGTCAGATATCTCAGTGTAAAGTTTTCTAGTCCCTTAAATAGATGGAACTGGGGTAAATAAAACAGAGTTGTTTAGCTTTTAATGTTAAAGGCCAGTAGGGTGTCCCTCACGGGTCATTAACTTTGTCGTTGCTGTGCAGTCAATCAGTCACGACTAACTCTTTGCAACTCCATGGACTACAGCACACCAGGCTTCCCTTTCCTTCACTATCTCCCAGAGTTTGCTCAGACTCGTATCTATTAAATGGGTGATGCCATCCAACAATCTCACCCTCTGTCGTCCCCTTCTCCTCCTGCCTTCAATCTTTCCCAGCATCAGAATCTTTTCTAATGAGTCAGCCCTTTGCATCAGGTAGCCACAGTATTGGATCTTCAAGTTCAGCATCAGTCCTTCCAGTGAACATTCAGATTTGATTTCCTTTAGGATCGGCTGGCTTGATCTCCTTGCAGTTCAAGGGACTCTCAAGAGTCTTCTCCAACACCACAGTTCAAAAGCCTCAGTTCTTCATCACTCAGCTTTCTTTATGGTCCAACTCTCACAACCATACGTGTCTACTGGAAAAACCATAGCTTTGACTAGACAGACCTTTGTTGGCAAAGTAATGTCTCTGCTTTTTAATATGCTGTCTAGTTTTGTCATAGCTTTTCTTCCAAGGAGCAAGTATCTGTTAGTATCGTGGCTGCAGTCACCATCTGCAGTGATTTTGGAGCCCAAGAAAAAAAAGTCTCTCACTGTTTCCATTGTTTCCCCATCTATTTGCCATGAAGTGATGGAACTGGATGTCATGATCTTTGTTTTTAGAATGTTGAGTTTTAAGCCAACTTTTTCACTCTCCTCTTTCACTTTCATCAAGAGGCTCTTTAGTTTTTCTTTGCTTTCTACCATAAGGGTGGTGTCATCTGCATATCTGAGGTTATTGATATTTCTCCCAGCAATTTTGATTCCAGCTTGTGCTTCATCCAGCCTGACATTTTGCATGATGTACCCTGCTATAAGTTAAATAAGCAGGGTAACATTATACAGCCTTGACATACTCCTTTCCCAATTTTGAACAAGTTCATTGTTCCATTTCCAGTTTTGACTGTCCTTTCTTGACCTGCATACAAGTTTCGCAGGAGCCAAGTAAGGTGGTCTGGTATTTTCATCTCTTGAAGAATTTTCCACAGTTCGTTATGATCCACGCAGCCTCAGGACTAGAAAAGGTCAATATTCACTCCAATCCCAAAGAAAGGCAATGCCAAAGAATGTTCATATCATGGCACAGTTGCACTCATCTCACATGCTAGCAAAGTAATGCTCACAATTCTCCAAGCTAAGCTTCAACAGTATGTGAACTGAGAACTTCCAGAAGTTCAAGCTGGATTTAGAAAAGGCAGAAGAACCAGAGATCAAATTGCCAACATACTCTATATCATAGAAAAAGCAAGAGATTTCCAGAAAAGCATCTACTTCTGCTTCATCGACTACGTAAAGCCTTTGACTGTGTGGATCACAACAAACTGTGGAAAATACTTCAGTGAAAATTGTTCAGTCATGTGTGACTCTTTGCGATCCCATGGACTATACAATCCATGGAATTCTCCAGGTTAGAATACTGAGTGGGGAGCAGTTCCCTTCTTCAGGGGATCTTCCCAACCCAGGGGTTGAACCCAGGTCTCCTGCATTGCAGGCAGATTCTTTACCAGCTGAGCAATCAGGGAAGCTCAAAGTCTTTAAGGAAAATTCTGAAAGAGATGGGAACACCAGGCCACCTTACCTGCCTCCTGAGAAACCTGTATGCAGGTCATGAAGCAACAGTTAGAACCAGGCATGTAACAACATACTGATTCAAAATTGGGAAAGGAGTATGACAAGACTGTATATTGTCACCCTGCTTATTTAACTCATATGCAGAGTACATCATGTGAAATGCCAGCCTGGGTGAAGCACAAGCTGGAATCAAGATAGCCGAGAGATATATCAATAACCTCAGATTTGCAGATGACACCACCCTTACAGCAGAAAGTGAAGAGGAACTAAAGAGCCTCTTGATGAAGGTGATAGCTGCTAAGTCTCTTCAGTCGTGTCCGACCCTGTGCGACTCCATAGATGTCAGCCCACCAGGCTCGCCCTTTCCTGGGATTCTCCAGGCAAGAACACTGGAGTGGGTTGCCATTTCCTTCTCCAATGCGTGAAAGTGAAGTCTCTCAGTCGTGTCCGACTCTTAGCGACCCCATGGACTGCAGCCTACCAGGCTCCTCCATCCATGGGATTTTCCAGGCAAGAGTACTGGAGTGGGGTGCCATTGCCTTCTCTGAATGCATATACTAATAAACACTTAAAAAGAAAAAAAGATTTCAGTTTCATCCATCTCATTAGAACTGATTCAAATGTATTCTTTTTAATGGCTGAGTAATACTCCATTGTGTATATGTACCACAGCTTTCTTATCCATTCATCTGCTGATGGGCATCTAGGTTGCTTCCATGTCCTGACTATTATAAACAGTGCTTCAATGAACATTGGGGTACACGTGTCTCTTTCCCTTCTGGTTTCCTCAGTGTGTATGCCCAGCAGTGGGATTGCTGGATCATAAGGCAGTTCTGTTTCCAGGTTTTTAAGGAATCTCCACACTGTTCTCCATAGTGGCTGTATTAGTTTGCATTCCCACCAACAGTGTAAGAGAGAAAGATGGTAACAGCAACCCTGTGTACGAGACAGCAAAAGAGACACTGATGTATAGATCAGTCTTATGGACTCTGTGGGAGAGGGAGAGGGTGGGGAGTTTTGGGAGAATGGCATTGAAACATGTATAATATCATGTATGAAACGAGTTGCCAGTCCAGGTTCGATGCACGATACTGGATGCTTGGGGCTGGTGCACTGGGACGACCCAGAGGGAGGGTATGGGGAGGGAGGAGGGAGGAGGGTTCAGGATGGGGAACACAGGTATACCTGTGGCAGATTCATTTTGATGTTTGGCAAAACTAATACAATATTGTAAAGTTTAAAAATAAAATAAAATTAAAAAAAAAAGAAAAGAAGACTGGAACACACGAATGTTAACATATGTAACAGTTTTAACTAAAAGTAACTTAAAAAAAGAAACAAAACCTTACATTCAGAAAACGAACATCCCGTTCCATCACTTCATGGAAAATAGATGGGGAAGCAATGGAAACAGTGACCGACTTTATTTTCTTAGGCTCCAAAATCACTGCAGATGGTGACTGCAGCCACGATACCAACAGATGCTTGCTCCTTGGAAGAAAAGCTATGACAAACCTAGACGGTATATTAAAAAGCAGAGACATACTTTGCTGACAAAGGTCTGTCTAGTCAAAGCTATGGTTTTTCCTGTAGTCATGTATGAGTGTGAGAGTTGGACCATAAAGAAAGCTGAGCACTGAAGACTTGATGCTTTTGAACTGTGGTGTTGGAGAAGACTCTTGACAGTCCCTTGGACTGCAAATAGATCAAGCCAGTTGATCCTAAAGGAAATCAGTCCTGAATATTCATTGGAAGGACTGATGCTAAAGCTGAAACTCTAACTTTGGCTACCTGATTCAAAGAACGTACTCATTTAAAAAGACCCCGATGCTAGGGAAGGTTGAAGGCAGGAGGAGAAGGGGATGACAGAGGATGAGATGGTTGGATGGCATCACTGACTCAATGGGCATGAGTTTAAGCAAACTCCAGGAGTTGCTGATGGACAGGGAAGCCTGGTATGGTGCAGTCCATGGGGTCAAAAAGAGTTGGATATGACTGAGCAACTGAACTGAACTGACTGATAAAGCAAAAGTCAAATTAACCTGAGAAGGAGAGACACTGGTTTAGGAAGTATCATTGTGATGTTCTCCTGAATGTCTCTTACAGGTGTGATTAAGAACAATTAAAAATATCAACAGGAAGAATTTGGAAGGAAAATCTAGCAATTATTGCAAACAGGTAAAGTAAAAAACAAAAACAAAAACAAAAACTCCACTAATAAATAAACAAAATTTTGTATGTTTATTTGGTATGGGATAAATAGAATGGGCATTATGTGATTAAAACAAGATTTGACATTACTACACTACCTAAAGTTAATGAGCCAAGAGAGGCTCCTTACTGGTCCCCAATAGTAAAAGCCAAATAAGTGTGTGTGTTCTATTTATCCTAGTTTTAAGTTATATATTTAATGGGCTAGAAAAATTTATACTGAGATATCTGTCCAGCAATAATTTTGGAACAGTTAGGCAAAAAGGACCCGACTTCCTTAGTTCTACCTGACTCGGGATCCCAGAGCCTCTTATATAAAAAATAGGAATTTTGCTTTGGCTCAGTTTATAAATTCAAAAAGACTTGTACTGAATGCCTTATACAAACTTTGAAGGCATGATAATTTAACTCTGAAGTTATAGAACATAGAACTTCCTTAAGTAAATTTCAGTTTGATTAAAAATCTTGTCCCTGATTTTAGTAACTCTAGGCAGCAGAACTGCTCTTTGAAAAAGTAAACAGTGTCTTTGTCTTGTAAATGTCTAAACCAGAATATAAATATAGGCCTCAAGGACCTGCAACCCAGGATAAAAGTGACATTTTTAAATGTAAAAGACTAAAATGTTCCTCACCCAAGCTTACAGATAGCTGGCCTCAGTCATCTGAACATGCAACCTTAATGTATACCAACTGCTTATAAACTAGTGAGTTTATATGGTAATTCCTAATTCATAACTAAGCTTTTAAATGAAGCCATGAGATCTCTCACAGGAAGAAAGAAAGGTGAAATACCAGACTACGGTTACCTGCCTTCTGGGAAACCTCTATGCAGATCAAGAAGCAACAGTTAGAACCAGACATGAAACGGGCTGGTTCAAAACTGGAAAAGGAGTACGCCAAGGTGTTGTAGGGAGGAAGCCAATTCTGACTCCATGATGGAAACTGTTTCTTTGACTTGCTTTTATTATTGTAATCATACTCAATGGCTTGCCTGGAGGACCCTGCCCTCTGCTTGACTGTAACTAAAGTGCCTTTGTTCAGCTCTTGGAGAGATAGTTTGTCCCTGCTCATCTGTGAGTAGAAGAAATTAACACACTCCTTCTGAAGGCTGGACATTACCTTGGAGATGTTTTGCAAGACTGCTGCTGCTGCTGCTAAGTCGCCTCAGTCGTGTCCAACTCTGTGCGACCCCATCGACGGCAGCCCACCAGGCTCCCCCGTCCCTGGGATTCTCCAGGCAAGAACACTGGGGTGGGTTGCCATTTCCTTCTCCAATGCATGAAAGTGAAAAGTGAAAGTGAAGTCGCTCAGTCGTGTCTGACTCTTAACGACCCCATGGACTGCAGCCCACCAGGCTCCTCTGCCCATGGGACTTTTCAGGCAGAGGTACCGGAGTCGGGTGCCATTGCCTTCTCCATTCCAAGACTGAAGACCCTTTTATTTTACTTCCCCACTGCATTTCCCTCTCTATTCAGCATTTTGACTTTAGCTCCTGTCGCTTCTCTCTGACCTATAAAAGAACTTAGCATCGAGGCCCCAGTAAGATGGTTATTTTGCCATCTTCTCTGTCTGCTGGCTCCCTGATTAAAGTCTCTTCCTTGCTTCAACAGTTCATCTCTTGGATTCATTAGCCTATTTTATGGTGAGCAAAGTGTGCTTGGACTCAGTAACAATTTGGCTTAGCCAGCCAGGAGCCTTGCGGCTCTTGTCTAGCCAGCCCTGATGAGGGAATATTGGGGCAAGACTCTAGCAGCTTCTGGGACAATTTGTCGTCCTGAGGTTCTTTGCTTCGAGATTTCCTGAATTGGTACCGGCTGCCTCCAGTTCTTGGCAGTTGAGGCAAGGAACTGACAAACTTCTAGAGTCAACGGACTCAGTTTTGCTTGTAGTCAGTTCAGTTCAGTCGCTCAGTTGTGTTCGACTCTTTATGACCCCATGGACTGCAGCACACCAGGCTTCCCTGTCCATCACCAACTCCCGGAGTTTCTAGGGTAAGTCTATCCAACTCCATAGCTGGTTCAAGCCAGTTTGCTTGTTTTGTGTGTCCTTTTGTGTTAAAAGCCAAGGGGCTTGATTTTGGAGGGTAAGTCACCCAGTATGCACACCGGGAACATTTTTTCCCCTTTTTTCTTTTACAGGATAAGTCAAATTGGTTGGGCTACCCATTCGAAGAGGGGAGGTGTTATTGGACTCAATCCTGAACCTGTTCATTGGGAACTAGTCCTTGTGAGGCAATCCTTCCCTAGTAGGAATTAGCTCATTTGTAGGGTAAATTTATTTCCCTGTTTTGGGAACTGGTCCAGTTGGAACCGGTTCATTTGGGAGCTAGTTCTTGTGGGGGTGGGTAGCCTAGTTGGAATTAGTTTATTTATTTTACGGGGTAGATTTATTTACCATCTCTGGGAATCGGTTCATCTGGATGCATTAGTGCTGGAATCTGTTTGCTGGTGTCTTTGTTGGAATTTGTCTGTGTCTTTTGTGTTACAAAGTTTATAAACATGGGAAATATTTCATCTATCTAGAAGGAAAGATCTTTGGGGTGCATATTAGATATGTTAAGATCAGAAGTGCAATTGCTCACAATTAATCTGGCAGTCAGAAGTGCTACACAAAGATGAGGAACACTCTGATAATGAACAGGCCTGCAGGCTCCCTTGAACATGAGGCATCCAATTCTAATTTCCCCTACAGGAGCCCTGGATAACTTTGACAGTGGGGAACAAGTTGATTGACTCTGTGATAGATACTACTCTCCTTTGTGAATCAAACGCTCAAATAACATTTTCCCCAGAACAACTTGATATCACAGTCCCACTGGGGCCTTTTTTGACTTTGTCCAATCTGGGGAGCTTTGGCTTCCATGTGGGGGCTTTGACTTCAGTTAGGGGTGTTCTCCCTGTGAAGGGAAACTCGGTTTATAAGGCAGTTTGGAGAAAGGTTACTGGTTTAATGGGACTGGAAAGTCATGTTAATGTGACTTTATGGCTGGCTAGGTTTTGGTTTATTCTGGTTACTTTGGTAATGGGCAGACATCTGGAACTAACTGCTTACTCTAAGGCTTCCTCTACAGTTTTCTCATTTCTTTCTCCTCAAACCCTCTGTGACGGTGAGTGACTGTGGAAACTGGTGACCCAGGGACGAAAGAGCAGATAAAACCAAGGAGGGTCTTGAAATACAGGAACAGAAAAACCAGACCCTTATCATCCTTCCCTCCCCCATGTTGTAACTATTAATGGGTTTCTGATCCTCCTGAGCAATATAATCTGTTTCCCCTCCTACCCCATAGGGAGGAGGTATTTGCCTTATTCTTCCCTCCACCCAGTATACATGCCTCATGCAATCAGCAAATGACCCGCAAAACCCCTATCCCACTCCTTGTACCCTGGGTATAAAAGTGGACTAAGGTCAACGTTGGTTCTCCCTTGAGCTGGCCTGCTGTTCTAACAGTGTCTCCCACTCTAATAAACTATTCTTCTTTCATTCTGTCTCATGTTTGGGAATTCTTTTCCAACCTGCACCCGGACCACGACATTTTTGGTGGCCTGTACAGGGAACTTGGGGTCTCTTCCCCCACCTCCTTGCTTCTCCTTTTTCATAGGGACCCTCTGCAAATAGGCAAGTGCTGTGGAAGCAACTGGTCAGAGTTACCCTCTGGTGTATTCCAAAGGCCCCACTGCTCGCTGCGCCCCAGTAGCTGCTGCCTGAACAGGTGAGGGTGTCTCCTTTGTCTTCTTTCCAACTGAGAACTAGGCCAACAAATATTATGTGCGTATGGGTCAGGCACTTAAAAACCATTAGGGAGCCTGCCACATGAAGACTCCCATGTGAGGATAAGGGGATATGAACGGATCAGGCCACAAGGGCATCCACCCCCAGCAAGACAACTTCCATGCACCATGTCAGGCGCATAGTGGTTGAAGCAAAACAGAGACCATCAGGCCCTGGCCACCGCCTCCCCAATAGGATTGTAAGGTGGATTCCTCAGCCTTCTTCCCTGTCACTTTCATTTCTTTCCCTTTCCATCCGGATTGATGTATAGGAGCCTAGATGTTGCCTCTGAGCTATCCCAAGAGTGCCTTCCATGTTTCAGGGAATCGCCAAATGGTGAGTCAGGTTCCCTGGTTGCTCCTGGGAATCTCTGTCTTTCTCTGCCCATGGTGCCTTAGCTGCACGGTTCTCAGGGGTCACCTGTCACTGTTGGATGTGACTGTTGGGATGGTTGGCCATTTTGTGCCGTTAGTTGCACGGAGATGTCACTGAGACAAAAAGGGACACCTTTTTGCCAGTCAGTGACTCTCAGTACCCCCATTCTTTGGCATATAGGCTAAGGATGGGTTCTGGTACATCCCAGAGCCTCTATATTCCCAGAAACTGGAAAATTTCCTGGCCACAATACTAACTTGGGGATTCCCCCCCCTCCCCCTGCCAAATGCTTTTGCCAAAACCAGGGCATTGCCTTACATTGAGTCCTTTATGGTCCTCAGTCAGAATCTGGACTTGAGGGACTCATGCTGCATGTGTCTTTCTGTTGCTTCCCTATTTCCTGTCCCCCTCTGTCTCTCTCCATCAGATTTCCTAGACGACCCTTACTAGACCTTTCATAGCCACATGATCTCTAGGAAAGGATTCTGAGCTTCCCTTTGGTCCTGGTCTTTCTTCTATATTCAAAAGCCTGAAAGATCAAAAACTCTCCTCTGTGCTTCAAAACCAGTTCTTTTTGCATATGCAAGTAAAAACAACTAGGTTATTTAAAAGCCTGCCTAAAGGAAAGCTTGAAGTTAATCCTTTCCATGTCCCAGAAATACACAGTCCACTTTGCCTGAGACCTCAGCCTTGGGCAAATTAGAACTTAAAAAAAAAAGGGTTGGGGGCGGCATGGGGAGTCAAAGAAACATTTTAAATCTCAAGTGGAAAACTATGAGATCTCTATCTGTCTGGATTTATGTATGTCTCAGTGTGTGTCTTTGGCTTTTTTTTTTTTTTTCTTTTTAAAATATTGATGAAGTTGTAAATGAGTTCTAATTTAATTGGCCTGAAGAAAAGTTAGCACTTACAAATCAAACAATTCTAAATACAAGAGAAATTAACTTAAATGAATATCAAATTCACATGAACTGGGAAATATTCGATATTAAATATCTAGTATTAATGTTTGTTCGCTAATCTAATATAGACATGTCTAAGAGTCATTAACATTAAGCATATTTTCATTGTGCCTAGGTTTATTATAAGTTAAATGTTGTTATATTGTTATATCTGTTACAAGTTTGTCAGCAAGGAAAGTACCTTGAGTGAAGAAACTTCAAAAAAAATATGAATAAGATATGAGCTTTTAGATAAACTCTATTAAGAATAATTATATTTTAGAAATGTCAGTCTAAAACAGTCTCTCTAGATTTTGGTAACCTGAATTTCTAGAGTTGTGCTAAACTAAGTGACAGAAGTTTATTGAATAGCTAGGTCATTTCCAAATAAAATAAGATTTTGAAACATTAATTACTAAACACTCACGATGGTGTGATCACTCACCTAGAGCCAGACATCCTGGAATGTGAAGTCAAGTGGGCCTTAGAAAGCATCACTATGAACAAAGGTAGTGGAGGTGATGGAATTCCAGTTGAGCTATTTCAAATCCTGAAAGATGATGCTGTGGAAGTGCTGCACTCAATATGCCAGCAAATTTGGAAAACTCACCAGTGGCCACAGGACTGGAAAAGGTCAGTTTTCATTCCAATCCCAAAGAAAGGCAATGCCAAAGAATGCTCAAACTACCACACAATTGCACTCATCTCACACGCTAGTAAAGTAATGCTCACAATTCTCCAAGCCAGGCTTCAGCAGTATGTGAACCGTGAACTTCCAGATGTTCAAGCTGGTTTTAGAAAAGGCAGAGGAACCAGAGATGAAATTGCCAACATCCGCTGGATCATGGAAAAAGCAAGAGAGTTCCAGAAAAACATCTACTTCTGCTTTATTGACTATGCCAAAGCCTTTGACTGTGTGGATCACAATAAACTGTGGAAAATTCTGAAAGAGATGGGAATACCAGACCACATGACCTGCCTCTTGAGAAACCTGTATGCAGGTCCGGAAGCAAGAGTTAGAACTGACCTGGAACAACAGACTGATTCCAAATAGGAAAAGGAGTATGTCAAGGCTGTATATTGTCACCCTGCTTATTTAACTTCTATGCAGAGTACATCATGAGAAACACTGGGCTGGAAGAAGCACAAGCTGGAATCAAGATTGCCAGGAGAAATAGCAATAACCTCAGATATGCAGATGACACCACCCTTATGGCAGAAAGTGAAGAGGAACTAAAAAGCCTCTTGATGAAAGTGAAAGAGGAGAGTGAAAAAGTTGATTTAAAGCTCAACATTCAGAAAACTAAGATCATGGCATCTAGTTCCATCACTTGATGGCAAATAGGTGGGAAAACAGTGGAAACAGTGGGTGACTTTATTTTTCTGGGCTCCAAAATCACTGCAGATGGTGACTGCAGCCATGAAATTAAAAGACGCTTACTCCTTGAAAGGAAAGTTATGACCAACCTAGATAGCATATTCAAAAGCAGAGCCATTACTTTGCCAACAAAGGTCCATCTAGTCAAGGTTATGGTTTTTCCTGTGGTGATGTATGGATGTGAGAGTTGGACTGTGAAGAAAGCTGAGCGCCAAAGAATTGATGCTTTTGAACTGTGGTGTTGGAGAAGACTCTTGAGAGTCCCTTGGACTGCAAGGAGATCCAACCAGTCCATTCTGAAGGAGATCAGCCCTGGGTGTTCTTTGGAAGGAATGATGCTAAAGCTGAAACTCCAATGCTTTGGCCACCTCATGCGAAGAGTTGACTCACTGGAAAAGACTCTGATGCTGGGAAGGATTAGGGGCAGAAGGAGAAGGGGACGACAGAGGATGAGATGGCTGGATGACATCACTGACTTGATGGATGTGAGTTTGAGTGAACTCCGGGAGTTGGTGATGGACAGGGAGGCCTGGCGTGCTGCGATTCATGGGGTTGCAAAGAGGTGGATACAACTGAGTGACTGGACTGAACTGAACTGAACTTCCTCTTACAAAGAAACTAAAGATTTTGGACTATTAAAGAATAACGTTTGATACCATCCTGAGATGTTCTCTATAAGAAAGCAAATGTGTTTTTAGAAATTATCACGTATTTATGTTCACCAATCTATAGAATGCTAATATAAAGGTCAGTTTTTGGTTGCTTAAGGAAAATACGATGTGTTTTTTTTAGTAAAGAAGGTATGAGGAATGAAATTACATTTTATAAAGGGAAAAAGAAGTAGGTCTGACTTACAGGTGGCTGTTTCGGGATGCGAGAACAAAGTAATGGGTACAGAAAGTGATGAGAAGGTTCTATGGAAAGTGCACCCCAAGGGAAGAGTTTTGTGCATCAGTACAAGCTTTCTTGAGACATTGAACTGCCTTTGATAATGGATTTTAAGTTTCTTTACCTCTGAAGTAATCTGTTCTGTGTTTACCTTTGAAATCTTTGTTGCTTTGGCTAAGTGAATATATAGTCTCACACTGATCTATGAGATTCTATCTGACTGAGTGTTGTAAACCCTTTTGATATTTATCAACGAAACTTTCTAAATAACTTGACTTCTAGCTAACTTTGGGATGCTTCAGAGGGCCCCGGGGACATCCCAAAGAGCTGTTAAACTACCTGGGTTCATTGGACATGTTAAATTACATGGGAAGTACTATTGAAGGGGTGAAACATTTCAGGTTATACTGTATGGTTGATGTTACTAATATAGATATCCTAAAATTATGTGAAATTCATATAGATCTGATATGCCCTGATAAAATGTTGTCAGTTATAATTCTAGTTATCATGTTAAAGTGTTACAAGTCACAGCAATGACCAGATTACCAGTTTAGTAGGATTTTAATCACGCCTTCTATGGTTTCACTCTGATGCCTTTTCAAGAATTTTGCTACTTCAAGATTTATGGAAAAGACTTTTCTAAGATTAAGCGATAAACAAATTTTCATTTGTTTCATTCGTTTGTTGTCTGGTAAACTGGTAATAGACTGGAATTTAGTCTACTCACTCTTAAGAGAACAAAGCTTTCTTAGAATGACGTTTTCAACAACAGATTATGAATTTCTTTGGCTTTAAGTGACTTATATTTGTTTTTAAAATCTTTTGTTACTTTGGTAAAGTAAAGAAGCATTATTTAAGATTATGGTACATGTAGTTCATTCTGCTTCTACAAAAATAAGCTCTCATGCTTAGACTTTTGCTATCCTGATGTCCTTAAAACATGCCAACAGTCTTCTACTACTAAATCAGGGAATTAAAAATAGGTGAACAATAGCTGTAAATCAAAGAATCAAGTCTATGGGAAATCTAAGACTGCTGGGCTTTTCACAGCTCCCTGACAAACCTCATTTTTATTTGATGAGTTAAAGCCTTCCCTGGCTACAGAGTTAATGCCCTCATAATGAAAAATGTCATGTCTCACTGAATACTAAGTTTTGTTAATTGTTAAACTGAGTTTCTAGTATTATTAAGGTCTAGCGTTTACTAAGGCTCACTTCTGAGCTAGTTCCTTGTTGTTATGTTATACTGCTAAAAGACTTAATTAAGTTATTAAAAAGGACACTCTAAGTTTGTTTCTAAAGCTTATCTCAATAACCAATCTTTGAATAAAGGTCAGATGTTCCATGATGTACAACCGGGAGATTAACACCAGGCTATTTCACTTTCATGCATTGGAGAAGGAAATGGCAGCCCACTCCAGTGTTCTTGCCTGGAGAATCCCAGGGATGGGGGAGCCTGGTGGGCTGCCATCTATGGGGTCGCACAGAGTCGGACACGACTGAAGTGATTTAGCATAGCATAGCATAGCTATTTAACAAACAAAGTCAGATGACCTGGGGTATATTGGGCTCTACCCAATGAAAGGTCTTGACTTATAATTCTTGCTTGTGACCTTACTAATAGCTGTTCGCTGTATTATTTTCTATGTCACTTGTTTCAGAAGATTGTTTCTTACATTACCAAATGTGTGACTGAGCCTCTGATAAAATGCTGATATGCATTTTATGAGGTTAATGATTGTTCCATATGACATTAATGATTGTAATAATGTAACTCTAGATATGGGAAGAAGCAACAAGAGGGAATGTTTTCCTGGACCAAGAGGCTATTAAGACAGGTATGGTCCAGAGACTTTTGCTACTCACAAGGCCTGGTCCAATAACCGTACACTGAGTGGCCTGTCAATGGAATCTTCGTTAAACCTGGGAATGAGCCTTCCCAGCACCGCGGGACACAATGGCCATGAAATGCCCCCAAACATGGTCAAGTAAGTGGCTCTGAAAGGACCCTGCTGACTGGAAGTTGGCATTTGCCGGCTGCCTCTACAAGGATTACATCCTGACCACTGCAAGCTGCTGACCTTCAACATCCCCTGAAAGGAGTTCAGGGTGGAGATCAGAAACAAGGCACTCTGTGCTCTGGAGGAAACCCATGAGAACTGGCCTTCAGATAATCAGATGTTTTCAGGTAAAGATTTTTGAGCCCAAATTCTTGCATCTTCTCATACCTAGAGAAACACTAATGTCACAAATCCATGTCTAGTTCTGATTCTCCTGACTAGCTGCTCAGCAGCTTTTCTACTTCTATTAATCTTTGGCCCATCTACCTTTAACTTTCTTGTTAAGTTTGTTTCTTCTAGAATACAACAAATCTCCAAGTGGTAGTATGACAGGAATATTCCCTGGCCAACACCCAGACAATGCTGAAACAAGCCATCTTATCATTCCATGCACTCCCATCTCCCTCTGTAAATTCACCCTGACAGAGAGCAGGCAAAGTGAACCAACCCAGAGCCCCACAAGGCCTCTGTACAATCTGAAGAAGCCAGAGTGGTCATCGCCCCTTTTCCCCTGCGACTGGGTTCCCAAATGCCTGAGAAGGGAAATAAGTAGATAGTTAGACATGAGCAGGGTATCTAAAGGGGCCAAAGAATTGGCCCTAAAAATAAAGAGAGGGATGAAAGAGCCGATAAAACCAAGGAGGGTCTTGGAATGCAGGAACAGAAAAACCAGACCCTATCATCCTTCCCTCCCCCATGTTGTAACAATTAATGGATTTCAGGTCCTCCTGAGCAGTATAACCTGTCTCCCCTCCTACCCCATAGGGAGGAGGTATTTGCCTTACTCTTTCCCCCCACCCAGTATACGTGGCTCATCCAATCAGCAAATGACCCACAAGACCCCTGTCCCACTCCTGTACCCTGGGTATAAAAGTGGACTCAGGACCCCCCATTCACATCAGTTCTCCCTTGAGCTGGCCTGCTGTTCTAATAGCGTCTCCCATTCTAATAAACTTTATCCTTCTTTCATTCTGTCTCCTTTTGGGAAATTCTTTTCCAACCCATGCCCGGCATGACAGAAACAACTGAGGAACTCTGCCCAGGGTTACTCTCTGGTGTGTTCTAAAGGCCCACAGCCCACTGTGCCCCAGTAACTGCCACCCAAACAGGGGATGTCCTGGCATGCTGCAGTCCATGGGGTCCCAAAGAGTGACTGAGTGACTAAACTGAACTGAAGTAAGCTGTCGTGGTTAAATTGTAGTTACAGGAAATGTCCACAAGTCAGCAGCAATTCTTCATGACCAGCTTTGGTTACTGGGGCAACCAGAGCCTTAGGGAAAGTCAGCTTCCTGGCTGCGAAATAGAGTGGAATGTGCCTAGGTTTGTGTCTTCATATTTCTTCCCCATAAAGTTTCACACCTTATTTGCAGGTGCATTCCAACTGGGGCCACAGCACCCAACTTAGGGTGCTCAGGTGCCTAGGAGGATGCACTGGCAGGAAGGAGGCTTGAGCTGGGGACTGAGGATGGGTGACTTTCCCCCAAGGTCCTTAAGGCCAGAGGGTCGGGGCACCGTCCTTTGGGTGCATTAGGTACTCTGGTCCCAGAGAGGTAATCAGACAGTACAGGTTTAAGAGGGAGCTCAACTAAGTGCACCTAGCCTGACATGTTGACACTACCCAAGTGCAGCCATGGGACCCAAGCCTGCCCAGACTCCAGGAATGGGAAGACAGCCCAAGTCAGGGAGGTTGGAATAGAGTAGGGACCGCTTTTTTGTCCTTAACATTATGCTGATGTTATGTTGGAGTATAACTGATCTGCAATATTGTGCTCAGTGTATAGGCACCAAATTCAGGTATCATTTATCCACGGGATAGCCTTTTTTTTGGACTTTTTGCCCATAGAAGGTTTAACAGAGTGCTAAGCATCAGGTCCTTGTGAATTATTTATCTCAGATACACTTTTCTGTGTATACAATGGAGAAAGGAACAAAATAATTGTTGTAGATTATCTCTTAGAGATACAGATTTCTGTGTATAGGTAGCGATACAGATTTTTGTATATATGTGGAAGGAAGAAAGGAAGAGGATAATTCTTATGGGTTATCTATTACAGATACAGGTTTCTATGTTTATGTTAGTCTGGAGATCCTAATTCATTCTGCTGCTGCTGCTGCTAAATTGCTTCAGTTGTGTCCGACTCTGTGCTTCCCCATAGACAGCAGCCCACCAGGCTCCCCGGTCCCTGGGATTCTCCAGGCAAGAACACTGGAGTGGGTTGGCCTTTCACTTTTTTGGGGATGGGGAACCCTTTGTTTGACTTTGAATTTTCAGAATCTCTTTTTGGATTGTAAATTTGTTGCCTTGTATGTCTATTTTTACTTTGCCTGGAAGGTACTTCACATACTATAGTCTTCATCTGCCTGACTGACTATGCTTAGTGTATGATCCTTCAAGGTTCATCCCTGTGGCTACCAGTGTCATAATTCCCTGATTTCAGTGGCAGCTTTTTATGAGTGAGAAATAGCTCACTGTATACTTGTACCACATCTAGTCTGAGCTTTAATCTCTCGGTGGAGATTTTGCTGGTTGTGTGTCTTAGCTATTGGATATAGTTCTGTACTAGTGTTCCTTGGGGTTCATGTGCCTTTTCATTGATGGTTTTATATAGGCCTCAGTGTGGGAATGCAAATTCTAGGCTTTGTTCCCCTTGACCATTCCCCCCCACCCCAGGCATTCAGAGACTGTCCATTACACTGGCTGTTGCCACAGACAATTGTTGTGAGTGTGTCCATTGTGACTGGTGGGTTTTGATATCTCATTGTCATTTTGTTGACATTCCTACAGCAATTAGGAATGCTGAGCATCTTGTCCTGTGGTGAATGTTTGAGTTCTTTTTTCTCCTTAAAGGGTTTGAAAAAAACTTACTTTTGGCAATTAGCTTCCTGAAAGTCAGTTGTATTTGGAATATATTTCTGCAGTTCCCATTCCAGGACATTACCTGAGAATAGCTGTCATTAACAGAGTTCTAGAGGCGGCAGTGAGCCTTGGTGGTCATGTTGTAGTTACAGGGAATGTCCACAAGGAGGCAGCATTTTTATGTCCACCTCTTTTCTCGAGCAACCAGTTCGGTTCAGTTCAGTTTCAACATAACGTTGTAAATTAACTATGCTATGCTATGCTATGCTAAGTCGCTTCAGTCGTGTCTGACTGTGTGCGACCACATAGACGGCAGCCCACCAGGCTCCGTCGTCCCTGGGATTCTCCAGGCAAGAATACTGGGGTGGGTTGCCATTTCCTTCTCCAGTGCATGAAAAGAGAAAAGTGAAAACTTCAATGAAATAAAAAGTAAGGTCAAGATACTAAGCAAAAAATACAACATGCCAGGTTTTAAAGTTATCAGATAACTTTAAAGTAACTGTGGTTAATATGCTCGAACAATAGAGAAGATGCTGGAAGCTTTCACGGAGCAACTGAAATTTATAAAATCTAATTGAATGGAAAGACAAAGTACAATAATCAAAATTGTGAATGTAATGGATACATTTAACAGGAAATTAGACTCATGAGAAGATTAATAAAATTGAAAATAGATTAATAGAAAATATTCAGCAGAAGTACATAGAGAAAAATGGAGTATACTTAAAAATTGCATAATAATGTATGAAATAAAAGTCACTCAGTCATGTCCAACTCTTTGTGACCCCATGGACTATACAGTCCACGGAATTCTCCAGGCCAGAATACTGGAGTGGGTAACCTTTCCCTTCTTCAGGGGATCTTCCTAACCCAGGGATCGAACCCAGGTCTCCCACATTGCAAGCAGATTCTTTACCAGCTGAGGCACAGTATAGGGCATGTAAATAAAAATCCCAGAATGGGAGAAAGGATGATGCAGAAGCAATATTTAAATGGATAATAAATAATAATTTCCCCCAATTTATCAAAAATATTGATCCACAATTTTAAGAAGCTCTATGGACCCATACAAAATAAATACAAAGAAAACCACACCTAAGAACATCACAGTAAAATTGCTGAATACCAAAGGAAAGAATATGTTTCTACGTGGTAAATGAGGCATATCACTTTTAAAAATAAACTATAAGTTCTAGATAATTATTTTCTTAATAATGGAAGTAAGAAGACAATAAAATGACCACTTTAAGGAGAATAGCAACAAAATGTTAACCTAAACATTTTTGCACAGAGAAAACTCCCTCCACAAGTGATTATAAAAAGACCTTTCCAGAAAAACAAAAATTGAGAAAAAACGAACAAAAAAGCTTATCAGCAGACTCAATAAAGAAAAAAATAAAGAGAATTCTTAAGGCAAAAGGAAAATTGCCCCAGATGGAAACACAGAAATGCATAAAATTATAGAGAAAAATGGAAAAGATTTGTGGGTAAATACAATGTTAATTTTACAAAATAAACACAGTTTATTGTGGAGTTTAGCATATATGTAGACTTACAGTACATTTCAAGTAAATCACAAAAGTTCAAAGTTAAAAGAGTCTATGTTCTGACATTAGCAGGGATATCATATATATACTAATTTCTTTAGAGTCTAATAAATCAGGAAACATAGTCTCTAGGAACACTAAGAGAATAGTAAAAAATATATAACTAAGAGACTATTAGATTGGTAATTTTATTATGAAATAATAAAAATATTTGATTAATCTAAAGCAAATCCTGGTGACAGATGGTAAAGAATCTGCCTACAATTCAGGAGACCTGGGTTCAGTCCTTAGGTCTGGAAAATTCCCTGGAGGAGGGCATGACAACTTACTCTAGTATTCTTGCCTGGAGAATTCTGTGGACAGAGAAGCCCAGTGGACTACAGTCCACGGGGTCACTAAGAGTCAGATACATCTGAGCTACTTTCACTTCAAAGCAAGTCAAGTAAGGATAAAAACAGAAAATTATACACATGAGTGGAACAAATGTTAAAAAGTAGTAAGATGGCAGATATTAATCTAAATACATCAGTAATTACAATAATTAGTATGGGCAAAACACAGACATATGTTTGTCAGGCTAAATACCTAAGGTTGCCAGATTTATCAAGTGAAAGTACAGGGCACTCATGTAAATTTGGATTTCAGATAAATATTAAATAATGCTTTAGTATAAGTTTGCCTGGAAAATCCCATGGACGGAAGAGCCTGGTAGGCTGCAGTCCATGGGGTTGCTAAGAGTCGGACACGACTGAGCGACTTCGCTTTCACTTTTCACTTTCATGCATTGGAGAAGGGAATGGCAACCCACTCCAGTGTTCTTGCCTGGAGAATCCCAGGGACGGGGGAGCCTGGTGGGCTGCCGTCTATGGGGTCGCACAGAGTCAGACACGACTGAAGTGACTTAGCATAGCATGTCCCATGAAATATTTGGAACATCTTTATACTAAAACATCATTTGTTTTATATCTGAAATTTAACTTCACTGAGCATAATGTATTTATCTGGAAACCCAAAGTGTACCCTTATAACTGATAACATTATCAGTCCCACCGGAGAAAGTGACTTCCGGCAGGAGGACTCCCTAATCTCAGAATTAGAAAGAATTACCTATCCACAGCACTAACCCAGGCAGGCCTCCCCACTGAAAATTCAAAGCCTGTACTGAGAATAGCACAAATTTAAACCCAAGTAGATACTGATATTAAAAGAGAAAATTTAAATATAAGGAAATGCCAGGAGCCAGTATGAGGAACTCTGCCCGTGGCAAAGGTCATGAGGAAGGAGGCTTGGCATACGCAAAGGCAGGATCGAGCTTCAGGAGTCCCCCTGGAAATTCTCAAGCATCTATCCCCAAAACCAGAGTCTGCCTACTTTACTGCTTTGTGCTCTCACCTACACCTCTGACTTTATGGGGGGCTGTCCCCCACCACCTCTCTCTGAAAAAGAGTTAACTTACAGCTCCAGTTAATAAAGTTCCTGGGCGTGACAAGAGTGTTTCAACCTACAAACTCCTTTGGAAGTCCTCTAGCCTGCCTGAACAGGTTCTTCCGGCCACATGTGATTGTTCACAGCCTCCCAACTGTGAGAGGCGTGAGATGTTCTAAACTGTCTAAAATGCAGATTCCTTTGAGCAGTTAAAAGATTGATTAGAAATTGTATTGGTGAAGGGTTTTTCACTTGTTGGGCCAATGTTTGCTGCTAAATTTCCATATCCCTTACCTACTGTGTCCCTGGGAGTGTATTGATTAATATAATTGGTGTATAAGAATGTAAGTAGTAGCTTTAATGTTTGTAACCTTGGACCCATTAGTTAATTCTTTTCTTGTTATAGCCCACCACACCTTTGCCCTATAGGAATGCAACTTTTTGATATGCTTTCGGAGGGTGGCGCCTGACTTTAGAATAATCACCTTTAGAGAAAAATAAGTTTTCTGAAGAAAGGATCTTAAAATGTTAACGGGCCTCCTGCCCAGAAGATGATGTAAATCACCTAAACTTTTGCATATGATAAGTTTGAAAGCTTGGCTTCGATAGGGATCAAGGACTGCTGACCTTGCATGACTCTACCCCTTCCCCCATTATCCTCTATGCACAACTTAAGGTATAAAAACTACTTTGGAAAATAAAGTGCGGGCCTTGTTCACCGAAGCTTGGTCTCCCCATGTCGTTCTTTCTCTCACCTTCTGGCTGAATTCCCATCTGGAACGTGGAGGCTCGTCAAGCCTACTAATTATGCCTGGGCTTTTAAGATCTGACTGCGGAGGCCTTAGTGTCTCCTCTGCTTCGGGAGAACGGGAGGACGCTTGTGGCCTATGTAGGTGATGCAAATTCCTGGTCTTGGGATTTTACTGGCTTTCCACGTAAACCAAGTTATTCAGCCTCTTTTCTCCACTGAATTTTCCTACTGAGCTATCCTTACTTAACCATTCTTAATATTTCTAGTTAATATTTAATTAAGCTATTGTTTCCTGATTGACGCCTACGCCGTCCCCGCTTTGAATTCCCTGGATCCACCGGGGCTGGACCCTGGCAAGCAAAGATACAAAAGACTGAATAATAAAATGCAAAACAATGTAAACCATGAGAACATTTAGCAAAAGAAGTGTAGCTTAGCTATTTTATTATAATTTTAGGCCAATTATAAAAATTGTTGCTGTCTAGTCACTAAGTCATGTCCAACTCTGTGACTCCATGGACTGTAGCCCACCATGGGATTTCCCAGGAAAGAATACTGGAATGGAATGCCATTTCCTCCTCTAGGGGATCTTCCCAACCCAGGGATTGAACTCGGGTCTCCTGCATTGGCTTGTGAATTTTTTTATCTTTTAGCCAGCAGGGAAGCCCCAAGTAAAGAAATAGATGCATATTTCTATCAAAAGTCATATACAGTATTAGCCTTAAAGTTTTCTTCATTATATTCTAAAGCTTAAAATAACTCCAATAATCATTGGTTTAAAAAATCCAGCAAATTGTGGTATGTTATGAATGCACTTCCTGGGTGGCTCAATGGTAAAGAATCTGCCTACAATTCAGGAGATCTGGGTTCAATCCCTGGGTCTGAAAGATCCCCTGGAGAAGGAAATGACAACCCACTCCAGTATCTTGCCTGGGAAATCCCAAGGACAGAGGAGCCTGATGGGCTATAGTCCATGGGGTCACAAAAGCGTCAGACATGACTTAGCCTCTTTGGCTAGTCTTTCTCCGTAGCTCCGCCTGTTCAGGCACTTAGAGGGCTCCCTCGCCTGGGGTCCTTCTCTGCTGTTCATCACGTCAGGCACATGGAGGGGCCCCTCTGGCTGACTTCCTACTCTGTAGATCAGTGCCTCGGGTACCTAAAGGGGCTGTCTGGGTGGGTCCTACTCTGTAGTTCAGTGTGTCAGGCGTTTGGTGGGCCAGCCTCTCTATTGTTCAGCCACCAGGTGCTGGCATGTGGGAAGAGAGAGGTTATGGTGATGGCTTCACCCCATACACATGACTCAGCAGTATCACCTTGCTTCCATGGCTGCCTGGCTTTCCTCCACAGGCATTTTCCACCACATCTCTTCCCTCATGTCCCCTTGGTCTGGCTCTCTGCAGTCAACAGCATCCCTCACCCTGGGATTGCTCCACAATCCCTAAGCTCCAGCTCCCAGCCACTGCACCTTCTAGGGGACCTGCATCCCTGTCCAGGGTATGTATGATTGTGGCAAGGTCTGTCTAATTCTCATTCCATTTAGGCTGCCACAGATCAGCTGTTTTACTCTTAGCCTTAAATGTTTCTCCTCTGACTCAGACAATTGTCCCAATGTAGGGATCCGACCCCTCCTTCAGTTCCCCAGTCCTCTGAGGGCAGGTCCAGTTCTAGCAACGCTCCTGTTTTTCCCCCTAGTCCCTTCATCCTACCGAGTTTTGCTTGGTTCTATATATTCTTTCCCGATGATCAGGTACTCCTGTTCGCTCTCAACTGGTGTTCTCCATGCATGCACTTCTGTGTCTGAATGCACATTCCTGATGTATCCGTGGAGAGAGATGTATTCCATGTCCACCTACCCCATGTCCACCTACTCCTCTGCCATCTTATTCTCTTGTTGGAAGATTTTTGATTACAGTTTTGATTTCCTTGCTTGTGATTGGTCTGTTCAGATTATGTATTTATTCCTGGTTCATTTTTGGAATGTTATACTTTTCAAAGAATTTGTCCATTTCTTCCAAGTTGTCCATTTTACTGGCATATAGTTGCTCATAGTTGTCTCTTATGATCTTTTGTATTTCTGTGTTGTCTGTTGTGATTCTGCCATTTTCATTTCTAATTTTATTGATCTGATTCTTCTCCCTTTTTTCCTTGATGAGTCAGGCTAACGGTTTGTCTATTTTATTCCTATTCTCAAAGAAGCAGCTTTTAGTTTTGTTTATCTTTGCTATAGCCTCCTTTGTTTCTTTTTCACTTATTTCTGCATTGATTTTTATGATTTCTTTCCTTCTACTAACTTTGAGGTTTTTCTGTTCTTCCTTGTCTAGTTGCTTTAGGTGTAAGGTTAGGTTGGTCATTTAAAGATTCTCTTATTTCTTGAGGTAGGCTTGTGTTGCTATAAAGCTCTCTCTTAGCATCGCTTTTACTGAATCCCATAGGTTTTGGGTTATTGTGTTTTCATTTTCACTTGTTTCTATTCATATTTTGATTTCTTTTTTGATTTCTTCTGTGATCTGTTGGTTATTCAGAAGCATGTTGTTTAGTCTGCAAATGTATGTTTTCTTTACAGTTTTCCCCCTGTAGTTGATATCTAATCTTACTGCATTGTGATCAGAAAAGATGCTTGAAATGATTTCAGTTTTTATTTTTATTTTTTATTTACTAGGGCTAGATTTGTGGCCCAGGATGGGATCTATCCTGGAGAATGTTCTGTGTGCATTTGAGAAAAAGGTGCAATCCATTGTTTTTGGCTGAAATGCCCTATAGATATTAATTAGGTCTAACTGGTCCACTGTACTAATTAAAGCTTGTGTTTCTTTGCTAATTTTCTGCTCTGTTGGTGTGAGTGTGGTATTGAAGTCCCCCACTATTATTGTTACTGTTAATTTCCCCTTTCATACTTGTTCACATTTGCATTACATATGGGGCTTCTCTTGTGGCTCAGCTGGTAAAGAACCTGCCTGCAACGAGCGAGACCTGGGTTCAATCCTTGGGTTGGGAAGACCCCCTGGAGAAGGGAAAGGCTGCCCACTCCACTACTCTGGCCTAGAGAATTACATTGACTGAATAGTCCATGGGGTCACAAAGAGTCAGGCACGACTGAGCCACTTTCATTTCACTACATATTGAGGCGCTCCTAAGTTGGGTGCATATATGTTGCATCCATAATTGTTACATCTTCTTTGATTGTTTCTTTGATTATTATGTGGTGTCCTACTTTGTCTCTTGTCATGGTCATTTCAAAGTCTATTTTATCTGATATGAATATTGCTATTCCTACTTTCTGTCTCTATTTGCATGAAATATCCTTTTTTTGCCCCTATTTTTCAGTCTGTATGTGTCCCTAGGTTTAAGGTGGGTCACTTGTAGAGAGCATATATAGGGGTCTTTTTTTGTATCCATTTGGTCAGAATTTGTCTTTTGGTTGGAGCATTTAACACATTTATACTTAAGGTAATTATTGATAAGTTTGAGAGTCCCTTGGACTGCAAGGAGATCCAACCAGTCCATTCTAAAGGAAATCAGTCCTGGGTGTTCTTTGGAAGGAATGATGCTAAAGCTGAAACTCTAGTACTTTGGCCACCTCATGTGAAGAGTTGACTTATTGGAAAAGACGTTGATGCTGGGAGGGATTCAGGGCAGGAGGAGAAGGGGACGACAGAGGATGAGATGGCTGGATGGCATCACCGACTCGATGGACGTGAGTTTGAGTGAACTCTGGGAGTTGGTGATGGACAGGGAGGCCTGGCGTACTGAGATTCATGGGGTCGCAAAGAGTCGGACACGACTGAGTGACTGAACTGAACTGAACTGAATGAACCCATTACCATTTACTTTGTTGCTTTGGATTCATTTTTATAACCCCTTTCTGTGTTTCCTGTCTAGAGAAGATCCGTTAGCATTTGTTGAGAGTTGGTTTGGTAGCGCTGAATTCTCTCAGATTTTGCTTGTCTGTAAAGCTTTTGATTTCTCCTTCATATCTGAATGAGATCCTTGCTAGTTATAGTAATCTTGGTTTTAGGTTTTTTTCTTTTATCACTTCATGCGTGTCTCGCTATTCCCTCTGGCTTGAAGAATTTCTATTGAAAGATCAGCTGTTATCCTTATGGGGATCCCCTTGTGTATTGTTTGCTGCTCTTCCCTTGTGGCTTTTAATAATTGTTCTTTGTGTTTAATTTTTGTTAGATTGATTAATATGTGTCTTGGGGTGTTTCACCTTGGGTTTATCCTGTTTGGGACTCTCTCGGTTTATTGGACTTGGGTGGCTATTTCCTTCCCCATTTTAGGGAAGTTTTTGATTATTATCTCCTCCAGTATTTTCTTATGGCTTTTCTTTTTGTCTTCTTTTTCTGGGACACCTATGTTTCAAACGTTGAGGTGTTTAAAATTGTCCCAGACGTCTGTGAGATTGTCTTCATTTCTTTTTACTCTTTTTTCTTCTCTGCTTCCTTTATTTCCACCATTCTATCTTCCAGCTCATTATCCTCTCTTTTGCCTCAGTTATTCTACTGTTGGCTCCCTCCAGAGCGTTTTTAATCTCAGTTATTTCATTGTTCATTATTGACTGACTCATCTTTACTTCTTCTAGGTCCATTTATTGCATCTTCTCAATCCTGGTCTCTAGTCTATTTATCTGTAACTCCATTTTATTTTCAGGACTTTGGGTCATCTATACTATCATTATTCTGAATTATTTTTCAGGTGGACTCCTTATCTCCCCCTATTTTGTTTGGTTTGGTGGGTTTGAACCATGAACTTCCAGATGTTCAAGCTGGTTTTAGAAAAGGCAGAGGAACCAGAGATCAAATTATCAACATTTGCTGGATCATTGAAAAAGCAAGAGAGTTCTAGAAAAACATCTATTTCTGCTTTATTGACTATGCCAAAACCTTTGACTGTGTGGATCATAATAAACTGTGGAAAATTCTGAAAGAGATGGGAATACCAGGCCACCTGACCTGCCTCTTAAGAAACCTGTATGCAGGTCAGGAAGCAACAGTTAGAACTGGACATGGAACGACGGACTGGTTCCAAATAGGAAAAGGAGTACGTCAAGGCTGTATATTGTCACACTGCTTATTTAACTTATACGCAGAGTACATCATGGCAACCCACTCCAGTACTCTTGCCTGGAAAATCCCGTGGACAGAGGAGTCTGGTAGACTGCAGTCCATGGGGTCGCTAAGAGTCGGACACGACTGAGCGACTTCACTTTCACTTTTCACTTTCCTGCATTGGAGAAGGAAATGGCAACCCACTCCAGTGTTCTTGCCTGGAGAATCCCAGGGATGGTGGAGCCTGGTGGGCTGCCGTCTACGGGGTCGCACAGAGTTGGACACGACTGAAGCGACTTAGCAGCAGAGTACATCATGAGAAATGCTGGGCTGGATGAAGCACAAGCTGGAATCAAGATTGCTGAGAGAAATATCAATAACCTCAGATATGCAGATGACACCACCCTTATGGCACAAAGTGAAGAACTAAAGAGCCTATTGATGAAAGGGAAAGAGGAGAGTGAAAGAGTAGGCTTAAAGCTCAACGTTCAGAAAACTAAAATCATGGCATCTGGTCCCATCAGTTCATGGCAAATAGATGGGGAAACAGTGGCTGAGTTTATTTTTTTGGGTTCCAAAATCACTGCAGATGGTGATTGCAGTCATGAAATTAAAAGATGCTTACTCCTTGGAAGGAAAGTTATGACCAACCTAGACAGCATATTAAAAAGCAGAAACATTACTTTGTCAACAAAGGTCCATCTAGTCAAGGTTTTTCCAGTAGTCATGTATGGATGTGAGAGTTTGACTTTAAAGAAAGCTGAGTGTTGAAGAATTGATTCTTTCTGAACTGTGGTGTTGGAGAAGACTCTTGAGAGTCCCCTAGACTGCAAGGAGATCCAACCAGTCCATCCTAAAGGAGATCAGTCCTAGGTGTTCTTTGGAAGGAATGATGCTAAAGCTGAAACTCCAATGCTTTGGCCACCTCATGCGAAGAGTTGACTCATTGGAAAAGACTCTGATGCTGGGAAGGATTGGGAGCAGAAGGAGAAGGGGACGACAGAGGATGAGATGGCTGGATGGCATCACCTACTCAAAGGACTTGAGTTTGGGTAAACTCCAGGAGTTAGTGATGGACAGGGAGGCCTGGTGTGCTGTAGTTCATGGGGTTGCAAAGAGTTGGACGTGACTGAGTGACTGAACAGAACTGAACTGACGTATCATATTCCTTGAGCTACTGGATATTTCTCTGCCTTTTCATTTTGATTAGATTGCTGTGTTTGAGGTGTCCTTTCTACAGGCTAGAAGGTTGTGGTTCCTCTTCTTTGTGGAGTCTGCCTCTTATGGTTGGGGTTGGACCAGTGGCTTCTCAAGGTTTCCTAGTTGGGGGAACTTGTGCCTGTGTTCTTGTGGGTGGAGCTGGATCTCTTCTCCCTGGAGTGCAGTGAAGTGTCCAGTAGTGACTTTTGGTTGTATATGGTTTTGATATGGCTTTGGGAAGCCCATCTTTTAATGTTCAGGGTTGTGTTCCTGTTTTACTGGAGAATTAGTATGGTGTGTCTTTCATTGGAACTTGCTGTCTCTTGGGAGGAGCTTGGTTTCAGTGTAGGTATGGAGACTTTTGCTTGGGCTCTTGTCTATTAATGCTCCCTATAGACAGGAGTTGTCTGATGTTCTAAAATTCTGGAGTGAGCCTCTTGCCTCTGGGCTTTGGTCCTCCTTTTACAGTAGCCTTGAGACTTCTCCATCTATACAGCACTGAAGATAAAACCCCTAGGTTAATGGTGAAAGAACTCTTCACAGCCAGGAACACCCAGAGAGATTCATAGAGAAGAGAAGAGAAGAGAAGAGGGAGGGGGGAGACAGAGGTGACCAGGAAGAGAAAATGGAGTGTCAAAAGGGAAGAGAACAATCAAGTTAGTAATCAAATCCTTATGTGAAAATGGTTACTGAAGATTAGATTTTTAAAGGTACAAAATTGATAATAAATATCAAAAAGCAAAGATTAAAAACCTAGAATAGAGGTTAGACTCTCAAAAATACAATATAAAAATACAAAACAAAATTGGTCACAAAGATTAATAAAAATATTTGGATTTTTTTTTTTAAATAAGGTTATTTTTTAAGAAAGGTAATCAGTTCTATTCAGTTGCTCAGTCGTGTCTGACTCTTTGTGACCTCATGGACTGCAGCATGCTAGGCTTTCTTGTCTGTCACCAACTCCTGGAGTTTACTCAAATTCAGGTCCATGAAGTCAGTGATGCCATCCAACCATTTCATCCTCTGTTGTCCTTTTCTGCTCCCGCCTTCAATATTTCCCAGCATCAGGGTCTTTTCAAATAAGTCAGTTCTTGGCATCAGGTGGCCAAAGAATTGGAGTTTCAGCTTCAGCGTCAGTCCTTCTAATGAATATTCAGGACTGATTTCCTATAGGATAGACTGGTTGGATCTCCTTGCAATAGTAGGTTATAAACATGAAAGTTAAAGGCGTAATAAAGCATTAAAATTTTTTAAAAATTAAAAAGTGATAATAGCAAAAATATATCTAGGAATTTCTCTTGGAGCTGTTGTGGGAAGCGTGGGGTCAATTCAGCGGCAGATAGTCCCTTGTTCTGGCTTGTACTTGTTCTAAAGTTCTATAGTTGCCCCTTAAATGCATAATCCCAGCATTATCTGCAGGGTTTTAATCTGTTGCACCTGTCACTTCCAGGGCTGCTACTGCTGCTGCTAAGTCGCTTCAGTCGTATCCGATTCTGTGCGACCCCATAGAGGGCAGGCCACCAGGCTCCGCCATCCCTGGGATTCTCCAGGTAAGAACACTGGGGTGGGTTGCCATTTCCTTCTCCAATGCATAAAAGTGAAAGGTGAAGTCACTCAGTCGTGTCCGACTCTTAGCGACCCCATGGACTGCAGCCTACCAGGCTCCTCCATCCATGGGATTTTCCAGGCAAGAGTACTGGAGTGGGGTGCCATCGCCTTCTCCGCACTTCCAGGGCAGTTCACCCTTATTTGTTTATTTTGGATTCCTCTGTTTGCAAGTATCTTCAGTGTCTAATTTCTGCCCTCACAAGAGGGGACAAATGTGGCCCCTTATTTAGGCTCACTTGTTCAGTTGTGCTGTGGAGATGGACTCTGCAAACAAATACCACGGGCATGTGTGGTACTATAGTGGGTTTGCTACAGTCCAAGGTGGTGTGTGCTTCCCAGGTCCACCCTGCTCAGGCTCCAGGGTGCTCTGCAAGGGTACTGTCCCAAGTGAGCCCTGAGTTTTGTGCATTTCCCAGGTCTGAGTCACTCAGGTTCTCAGGTGCTCCACAAGAGCACAGATCTAGATGGGCTGGGCAATTTTCGCCCTTCCCAGGTCCAAGCTGCTCAGGCAACTGGGTGCTTGATGAGCGCACTGTCCCAGGTGGGCTGTGAAGTCTTATGCATCTCCCTATTCTTGGCTGCTCAGTTTCCTGGGTGTGCCATGAGGGCACAGCCCCAGGTGTGGTGTGTGTCTCCTCTGAGGAGCTGATCTAAGGCTGTGATATTCCTGGCAGATGTGAGCCTTCCAGGATCCCAGGAAGATGTGCTTAGCAACTGGCAGCCTGCTCACAGTTTGGTGGAAAATGCAGTCTCTGGGGCTGAAATTGGAGCAGCCCCTTGCCTTCTGGCTCTGGCTGCTGCACTTCTGCCTCTCTGCCTCTAGGGAGAGAGGGCCCTAAATGGTAGCTGGCTTGCTCTCCTTTGGTATTTGGTAGGGCACAAGTCTTTCTTCTGTGAGCATGCCAGGGGTCACCATGTGGTGTTAGAGCCTTTTGCCAGAAAGGTTCTTTTTCTTTGTGTCTCTGGTGATCCTATGGTTTGGGTTATTATGTCACATTAGCCCCATCAGATTGTCCTCAGGGCATTCAAGCCTGATCCTTACCCTAAAGACCAATGATGCAGCCCACGCCTCTCTGCCCAGCCCTCACTCACTGCTGGTGGATGCGAGTGTCTGAGCTGCTTCTCCACTGGTAGTTGCAGTTAGGCACATACTCTGTGGTTTTTTATTTTTCCAGTTATGTAGCCCCTCTGAGATTCCAAATCTCTCCACTGACATGCCTGTGAGAGGGTTTCCTATTGCATGGAAACTTCTCCTTCATGACTCCCTCCCCAGGATAAGCCCTCTATCCCTAAATCCTTTGTCTCTATTTTCATCTTTTATATTTTGTCCTACCTCCTTTTGAGGCAACTGGGCTGCCTTTCTGGGTGCCTGGTGTCCTCCGACAGTGTTCAGAAGTTGTTTTATGGAAGTCGCTCTGCATTCAAATAATCTTTTTATGAATTTGTAGGGGAGAAAGTATCTCCCTGTCCTATTCCTTCACCATTATGGGATCGCCCTTCATCAGGGTCTTTTCTAATCAATCAGCTCTATGCATCAGGTGACCAAAGTACTGGAGCTTCAGCTTCAGTATCAGTCTTTCCAATGACATTCAGGCTTGATTACCTTTAGGATTGACTGGTTTGATTTCTTGCAGTCCAAGAGACTCTCTAGAGTTTTCTCCAACACCACAGATCAAAAGCATCTATTATTTGGTACTCAGCCTTCTTTATTGTCCAACTCTCACATCCACACATTACTACTGGGAAAACCATAGATTTGATTATATGGACCTTTGTTGGCAAAGTAATGTCTCTGCTTTTTAATACACTGTCTAGGTTGGTCATAATTTTTCTTTCAAGGAGTAAGCGTCTTTTAATTTCATGACTGCAGTCACCATCTACAGTGATTTTGGAGCACAAGAAAATAGTCACTGTTTCCACTGTTTCCCCATCTATTTGCTGTGAAGTGATGGGACTGGATGCCATGATCTTCATTTTTTGACTGTTGAGTTTTAAGCCAGCTTTTTTACTCTCCTCTTTCACCTTCATCAAGAGGCTCTTTAGTTCCTCTTCGTTTTCTGCCATAAGGGTGGTGTCATGTGCATATCTGAGGTTATTGCCATTTCTCCCGGCAATCCTGATTCAAGTGGTTGAATCAGCCCAGCATTTCACATGATGTACTCCGCATATAAGTTGAATAAGCAGGTTGACAATATACAGCCTTGATGTACTCCTTTCCCAATTTGGAACTAGTCTGTTTTTCCATGTCTGGTTCTAAATATTGCTTCTTGATCTGCATACAGGTTTCTCAGGAGTCAGGTAAGGTGGTCTGGTATTCCCATCTCTTTAAGAATTTTCCACAATTTGCTGTGATCCACACAGTCAAAGGTTTTTGTGTAGTCAACGAAGCAGAAGTAGATGTCTTTCTACGGTCCAAATGGATATTGAAAATTTGATCTCTGGTTCCTCTGACTTTTCTATATCCAGCTTGAACATCTGGAACATGTTGAATATTGTTATTTTACATACTGTAGAAGTCTAGCTTGGAGAAATTTGAGCATTACTTTGCTAGCATGTGAAATGAATGCAATTGTGCAATAGTTTGAACATTCTTTGGCACTGCCTTTCTTTGGGATTGGAATGAAAACTGACCTTTCCCAGTCCTGTAGCCATTGCTGAGTTTTCCAAATTTGCTGGCATACTGACTGCAGCACTTTCACAGCATTGTCTTTAGGATTTGAAATAGCTCAGCTTGAATTCCATCACCTCCACTAGCTTTGTTTGTAGTGATGCTAAGGCCCAATTGACTTTGCACTCCAAGATGTCTGGCTCTAGGTGAGTGATCACACCATAGTGGTTATCCAGATCATTAAGATATTTCTGTGTAATTCTTCAGTTATTCTTGCCACATTTTCTTAATATCTTCTGCTTCTGTTAGGTCCATACTGTTTCTATTTTTTATTTTTTCCATCTTTGCATGAAATGTTTCCTTGGTATCTCTAATTTTCTTGAAGAGATGTCTAGTCTTTCCCATTCTATTTTTACAGTTTTAGATAAATCACCTAACCCTTTCAGTCCTGGTGTCTTCATTTATGCAACAAAGAGACAAGTCTAGGTATTTTCTAATCTTATGCTTGTTACTAATATTACACACATTTCTAATTATTATTCTCAACCATGCAAAGGATAAAGCTTGTAACTGAGCCTGTTTCTTAACCTTGTGCCCCCTCAAGATTTGGGCACACTAATATTTAGACAAAGAAGCACACAACTTTCATTTTTTTCTGATCAATTAAAAAAGAAACAACTGATGTTTTACAAGAGGGAAAGAATATTGATTTTATTTATTTTTATTTTTGAACTGAAGAATGACGGCAAATAATAATAAAATTGCAGGGTAATAAACTATGCTGGCATAAACATTTAGGACCAGTAAAGGAAATCATCAGATTCTATGTCATTTATACATAAAATTTAGAGAGCAAACAGTTATCCTTTCAAAGATTTTAATTTATATTCCAAAATGAACAATTAAAGATTGCATAATTATATAACATTGCTATTGTTAGATATGTGAATATATGTATATTTTCCTTTTCTGTAAAATAATTTCATGCTTATAAAAGTCACCTTTAGTCAACTTGGGACAAATAGAACAACACATAGTAGAAATAAACCGAGTAATAAATAGGATATAAGGAAAATATTATAAAGCAGGTACACTGTTGACATAAAAGAAAGAAATAAACATACTTTTCTATTACTTAAAGGAAATTCACAATCATTTCCAGGAATTCTTTAAGAATTTAAGGCCATTTGTTCTAGAGAAATGCTTTAATTTAGACACAACTGTCATTCTTGCCACAAAACTGTAATCCTCATAAAAACTGTACATGCAAAAGCTCTTTACAATTTTTAACTGTGTACTATCAGATCAGAACATAGGAGCAGATTTTTTTCACAAATGTGTCGAGTATTAAGTCACGCAGTTGTATATATTTAATTGGGAATTTCACAAAAAACTTCTTGCCTGTACATTCTGTGTGGCAACTTGGAAAGGAATACAAATCAAAAGAGCCAGTATCCCTTTGAATTAAAATAATATCTAAGCAAGGTATAATGAAAAAAAGTGTTTAAAACATCTGCTGCACAGTTAAATACTCTGAATTTTAGTCTTTCTACATAGTATTGCAATATAAAGACATTACTTTTTACACAAAGTATTTTCTGTGCATTTATAGTACACAATGTTTGACTTTTTATTATTTCTACTTATTATTACAAAACATAAACAAACTGCAGTTTAAATTTAGAACCCAAACTTGATGAAAAAGTGCATGTTCTTTCAGGATACACAGCTGCTAAGTGTAAATTCCCATACTTGACAAATAGCATAGGAAAACTGTTTACTAAACAGATGCAGCTTCATAAGACAACTCACTGAGAAATGTGAACTTATTTTTACTTTCCCTTCTTTGCAATTGCACTTGATCAGACAGTCATTCAAAGATATTGCTCTTGTGATTATAGCTATTGCAATTTAGAAGACAAAGGATTCAATATTCAAAACTTGTATTCTTAAGAATAGTTATAAAAGTACTGTAATTTAAAAAGTAGTAACATGTAAACATTGATACAGAGAGACTGCTTTCCTATACACATAGCAGTCTAAGACAATATCTGAGTTAAAAACATAGGTTGTGCTTTTTCCCGACAATTCACTGGAAATTAGCTGTTTTTCCAAAAACTTTTAAAGATTCATACAAGACATCATATTTTGCGTCAAGCATATAAACAGTTTTTCTGTTGCTCATGCAACAACCATATTTACAGTTTTGGTTTAGGAAGATAATAAATTTTGGATAGAAAACAGCATACTAACCAATTCTGCTGAAACCAAACTGAGATGAATATTTTATTCCCTGGTTCATTATGGAGCACCAGGAGAAAAGAATGGACTCAGCAGTTCTAACCAAAGTGTAGTTACATTAGCATTTTGGAACAGAGTTATATTTGAGTCTGTAACACATGTGTAGATGGGGTGTATGGGGGAGGTGCAGGCGATGGCTTGATTCCTCTGGCCCTCATGTAGGACAGAAACTGCTCAGGGATCTCCGCTAGGACATCTTTAGCTAATCTAGCCATGCTCAGAATGTGGTTTCCACTTCTGTCAATATAATCTCTGAATGGCACGAACTAAAACAGAGTTGAAAGTAAGTTATTTAACAGAGCTTACCATGCTATTTAAATAAATAAAAAAATAGACACAAAACTAACATATATGAACTTTTGGTTGTAGGAGAATCAGAGAAACTAGAGTAATGAATGGCAAGATGCATAATAATTACTATGATTTAAAGAGATTTGATTCATTATAAATAGCTCTAACAGTGACCACAACTTTCTTATAATTTTTCTAAAATGAGATGTGATTGTTATTTATGTTTTTTCCCCACAATAACTGTCTCCTGGTCCTGATACACCCATCATGTTGCTACATGCATTATGCAGTTCTGAGTTCTACACCTAACCTGACTCCCAATTGAATGGAGCACTATCTTCCTCAGGGTTCAGTTTCTTCTCAAATGAAGTTAATGCATGCTTAACTCAGCTTTCAGTGTAGAAATATTACTCAATTCAGGGTTAAAAAATAGTGTACATTGCTAAAGATTCCTGAACACATGTTAAGTAGTTTAAATTATATTACCAGACCATCAAACCACATGGACAATGAATAAAAAATTTATACATTTCATATTAGTATGAACCTGAAATATGCTTGATTTTTGTATGTTATTTGGAAAGGCAAACAATAAACAATTGGAAAACTTCAGCATAGATTTTGGTATACTTCTTATTGACATATACCAAATATCAAAATTATTTTTACAATACATAAAAATGATTGCTCTATCTTTATATAAACAATCATGTGAGAATCTGTATCACTGAATACTCTGACAATAGATTGCTTGATTCTGTTCTCTGTTATAAAGGTTACTTAATAAAACATTGTGCTGTTTGAGAGGAGTGATTCAATTTCCCCTTAGAGACATGATGATTCTTGAAAGCAACTTGAGAACTGGTAATGTTGTGATAGTTTGGGCATGCAGTAATTTTAGGTTTTGGAGAAAAGGCACAGTGAAGACGTTTCAGGAGGTTGAACAACTTTAAAATATAATGTTTTGAAGTTTAAATTAAATCATTTTTTCCCCCCAGAGAATCAGGGAGTGAGCACACTCTCATCTCATACGTAACTACTTTAAGTTTATTTTGAGAAATTTACTTTTGATTTACACAGTTACTCAAGATGTGCTTTCAGAAAACAACTGTTATTAGGAAGCAGACTTTAAACCAGTCAGATACTTGTGATAGATAAAACAAGTTAAAATGTTAAATAGCAAATGTAATACCACTTATACAGTGAAAGCAATATCTTTTAAGGAAGATCAGAAAAGTACTTCTTTCTTTTTAATATAAGGCATACTACAGACAGAAGAATACTTATATGATCATAATTTTACCCTGTTATGGTACCAAGAGGAAAACAACACAACTTTTAGAAATGTGATAGAAGGTGACAAATCTTTCTCTTATCTTAAAGGTAGCTAAGTAAGGATAAGAAAAACACTGACAGAGTAAATATAATCTTCAGTTGAGAAAAGAAATAGGCATATATGAATGTTTGTAAAGTTATTATCTAATTTGGACAATATGATATTTTTAACAAAAAAGCAAAGAGATGCAAACAAAGTTAGGGTTATTTTCTTTCTGACACTATAAGGTGAACACAGTGAAGGACTGATGAGAAAAAATATCTAAATTCTGCTATTGTTTATTTCATTCTTATTTTAAAAGGCATATTATTTTAAAAATAAACATTTAGTGATGGTTTGGTTGCCTGTGTGTGTGCTAAGTCCCTTCATTTGTGTCTGACTCTTTGCAACCCTATGGATTGTAGCCCACCAGGCTTCTCTGCCCATGGGATTCTCCAGGCAAGAATACTGGAGGGGATTTCTATGACCTCCTCTAGGGCATCTTCTTGACTTAGGGATCTAACCCGCGTCTCTTATGTCTCCTGCACTGGCAGGCAGGTTCTTTACCACTAGCAGCACCTGGGAAGTAGAGATCTATATCTGTTTTATAGGAGATCAGTTTTTGAACAATTTATAGCTAACACCTATATTTCAGGGAAATGGCAACACTCTGGCAAATAGTTTATTCTTTTCTAGGGAAGAGGGAGACCTTACCTGCTTGTGTCTTTCCTTTACCTCAACTTTGCTCTTTTATTTACTTTTATTTTGGTTTTGACTTTTTTCCTAGACCATGGAAGCTAAATGCAGTTATCTTTTTATTCCCTCAACTCACAAACTCTGGAATTAGACTCCCCAGGTTCAGAGGCTGGTCCTGCTGCTTATTAGCTGCGTGATCTTGGACAAGTTATTTTCTACTGTCATTCAGTTTCTTTTTCTATAAAATGAAGATAATAATAAAACCTTCTTTATCTGTTTGTTATATTAAAAACATCAACAAATAAGTGCTTAAAACAGTTTTAAGCTCATAATATGTATGATAGTCATTATTACTATTCATTAATGTATACATTTATATATGCAATATAAATATTGGACTATTTTCTTACTAGTCTTTTGTTTACACTCATATCAAACTTTACAAGAAATATTTTTTTATCAAGTTTTTATCTCTTTCAAATTTCGGAAAGTAGGAACAACAACACAGAAATATAGATCAATGGAACAAAATAGAAAGCCCAGAGATAAATCCACGCACATATGGACACCTTATCTTTGACAAAGGAGGCAAGAATATACAATGGATTAAAGACAATCTCTTTAACAAGTGGTGCTGGGAAATCTGGTCAACCACTTGTAAAAGAATGAAACTAGAACACTTTCTAACACCATACACAAAAATAAACTCAAAATGGATTAAAGATCTAAACGTAAGACCAGAAACTATAAAACTCCTAGAGGAGAACATAGGCAAAACACTCTCCAACATACATCACAGCAGGATCCTCTATGACCCACCTCCCAGAATATTGGAAATAAAAGCAAAAATAAACAAATGGGACCTAATTAACCTTAAAAGCTTCTGCACATCAAAGGAAACTATTAGCAAGGTGAAAAGACAGCCTTCAGAATGGGAGAAAATAATAGCAAATGAAGCAACTGACAAACAACTAATCTCAAAAATATACAAGCAACTCCTACAGCTCAACTCCAGAAAAATAAATGACCCAATCAAAAAATGGGCCAAAGAACTAAATAGACATTTCTCCAAAGAAGACATACAGATGGCTAACAAATACATGAAAAGATGCTCAACATCACTCATTATCAGAGAAATGCAAATCAAAACCACTATGAGGTATCATTTCACACCAGTCAGAATGGCTGTGATCCAAAAGTCTACAAATAATAAATGCTGGAGAGGGTGTGGAGAAAAGGGAACCCTCTTACACTGTTGGTGGGAATGCAACCTAGTACAGCCACTATGGAGAACAGTGTGGAGATTCCTTAAAAAACTGGAAATAGAACTGCCTTATGATCCAGCAATCCCATTGCTGGGCATACACACTGAGGAAACCAGAAGGGAAAGAGACACGTGTACCCCAATGTTCATCGCAGCACTGTTTATAATAGCCAGGACATGGAAGCAACCTAGATGTCCATCAGCAGATGAATGGATAAGAAAGCTGTGGTGCATATACACAATGGAGTATTACTCAGCCATTAAAAAGAATACATTTGAATCAGTTCTAATGAGGTGGATGAAACTGGAGCCTATTATACAGAGTGAAGTAAGCCAGAAGGAAAAACATCAATACAGTATACTAACGCATATATATGGAATTTAGAAAGATGGTAACAATAACCCTGTGTACGAGACAGCAAAAGAGACACTGATGTATAGAACAGTCTTATGGACTCTGTGGGAGAGGGAGAGGGTGGGAAGATTTGGGAGAATGACATTGAAACACGTAAAATATCATGTAAGAAACGAGATGCTAGTCCAGGTTCGATGCACGATACTGGATGCTTGGGGCTAGTGCACTGGGACGACCCAGAGGGATGGTATGGGGAGGGAAGAGGGAGGAGGGTCTAGGATGGGGAACACATGTATACCTGTGGCAGATTCATTTTGATATTTAGCAAAACTAATACAATTATATAAAGTTTAAAAATAAAATAAAATTAAAAAAAAGAAAAAAAAAGGAACAACTAAATTGAACAGAACTGCAACTTAAAGCTCATTTGCCCAAACTGATTCACTTTTTTCACAAATAGGCAAAGTTAGTTGTTAGAGCAACTCTGTAGAACATTTTCCTTATACTGGATATAAGTATAAAATAAAGATGCAGAGTGTCAAGGATATGGTATATTTCCACTGAATAAAATGCATTTATTGGTATTCTTTGTATGAATATGACAAATTGTTCAAAGTAAAAATTGATTTGTTCCCCTAACCTGAACAGTTTAAGGGTCCAAGTTAATTTATGGTACCAGTGACCAACATACATTCATAAATGTGTGGGTGTTATTTTGAACAGAAGGTCCCTAGGTACAGTGATCAGAAATAAGTGATTAAAAGGGACAATAAACAGAAGGGTCTGATAAGTTGAGTGGAAAATAGTTACTGTAGAAGTATATGAACAATAGTCCAAGAAGAAAGAGAGTATAATTTTGTCATGAATAGTGTGAGGTTCAACATTGATAAGAGGTAAAGGAAACAGAGTCACTTATCATTTTCATGTCTCATGTAGGGAAGTGCTTCTTGACTTACTGAAGAGTTGAATGTTCCTTTGGAAAGGATGAGATAATTTAGGTTAGTGAGTAGAACATTGTCAGCCATCTTTTTCTCTGCTCCCAACACACATATGGGATCAGGCATACTCCTGTTGATAATATCACAGGTACTCTTAACTCAGGAGCAAAGTCCATACTCAAGGGACATATCAGAATCTGTGCCCACATTTAGTAAACATAAGTTAAGTGAGATATATACCTCCCTGCTTGGTTGAAAACTAAGATTTCTTTCTTACCCATTATTTATGAACGTGTTTTAAGGATAAGTAGAGCTGTATGTATTGTGAGAACAATGATTTTGAGTCTTAGTTTTGACATTCCAGAGTGTCATAACATTGTTAAAAATAAATTTATATTTACTTCAATAAAAATTTAACACATCTTACAGCATTTGCTGGAAAAGTGGAAAAAACAGATGTTTTAATAACAAATAGATCAGGAATTACATTTTTTAGATTATGGTACTGGTACCTAAATTTGTTGTTCCTACTTTGCAGAGCTCCGTTAGTGCTTTTCATGTCTAAGCCTTCAAGGTTATTATTCACCTTCTAATGGAAGATATGATTTAAATATATTTTTTAAGGGAATGATAGGCTGGATAGCAGCTGAATGAAGCCAGGATAAATGATACTGCATTATATTAAATGGCCAATCCATAGCATAAGCAAGTAAATGGAAAACCTTTACATATATTGATTTAGAAAATAACTCACTGAAGTTTTATAATAACAACAATAGAATCTCATCCTGCATGCTGTTTATATTATAGCCATATGAGAGTGAATCTTGAGACAATGAATATAATCACACATAAGACTGACTACAATGTCATATGCCAAGGTACGGCTGCTAGGAAACAATGATATAAAAATGCCTTCACACTGGACTATGCTAATATACTGTCAATAATAACTGATATTGATATTAATTTTTTGAGCAACTGGCAGTTGGAAGGCTTTCTTCTGAGTGATTTAGTACAATATCTATTTAGTTCTTATAAGGATATTATGAACTTACAAAGAAGAAAATAAAAACTTTAAGTTTCATTAACTTATCCCAAGATCAGATAGTTGTATGTATCAGAGATATTAATTAAATTCAAATTGATCTATTATACATTAACTACTACAGTGATATGAAAAGGGGAATACATCTTCTTAATCTTAATTATAATTTGGCCTTTTAGGAGAGTGGATGCATTATAACAGAAAAGATTTTGGAATCAGAACTCTGTTGGCTTTTTTGGATCTACAGACTTGTGACCTAAATAATTTCTCACCAGTTGGTTAATATTCCATCTTGGGCTTCAGTGTCCTTATTTATAAACGTTAAAAGTCAAAGTGGCCAGTATTTTGAGGAAGATATAAAGCAATACGTTAATAAAGTAAAAGAATGGGGGAATTTATTCAAGAGTTCAGGTGGAGAGCTTTGTAAAAGGCTGTGTACACTGGGAAATTTCAAAATGTAGGGTTTTAGTCAGCCCAATGAGGTGGAAGAGTATTCCAGGTAAAATGACAAGAGAAAATAAGAGCAGAACTAGAGAAATGGGTGATGCAAAGACAATTAATTGTCCTATTTGCCTGGGCAAAGTGGGCATGCGTGTTTGCTTGTATTTGTGTATAGCTAAAAAGGAAGATTAAGGCAGACCATGTATTCTCTTAAATGCTATGTTTAGGTTTTAGAATCAAAGATATACAAAATACTTGTTAAATATTTTAGAATAAGAAATTTCAAGATTAAACTGTAACTCTACTTCTTACTGGGCTTTCCGGGTAGCTCAGATGGTACAAACTTGCCTACAATGCAGGAGAACTGTGTTTGATCTCTGGAGAACTGTGTTTGATCTCTGGATTGGCAAGATCTGCTGATGAAGGGAATGGCTACCCATTTCAGTGTCCCTGCATGGAGAATTCCATGGACAGAGGAGCCTGGGGGGGCTGGAGTCAATGGCATCGCACATAGTTGGACACAATTGAGTGACTATCATTTTCATTTCACTACTTCTTACTAGCTATGTGAGTATGGACAAGAAAGATAAAACTTCATTTTTTCTTTTATAAAATATGGTAATCAAGTACTTGTCTCATAAGGTCAAGGTGAAGTAATGTTATAGCTCTTAGCCTGCCTAGCATATGAAGGACTTAATAAATGATTAAGTATTATTATTATATGAATAAGATGGATGCCACTTAAGATTTGACATAAAGGAAAAGGTCAGTTTTCGTTCTGATCGCAAAGAAGGGCAATGCAAAAATATGTTCCAACTACCACACAATTGCATTCATTTCGCATAGTAGGAAGGTAATGCTCAAAATCCTTCAAAGCAGGCTTCAAATAGTATGTGAACTGAAAATTTCCCAATATACAAGCTGGATTTAAAAAAGACAGAAAAACCAGAGATTGAATTGCCAACATCTGTTGGATCACAGAAAAAGTAAGGGAATTCCAGAAAAACATCTACTTCTGCTTCATTGACTATGCTAAAGCCTCTGACTGTGTGGATCACAAAAAACTGTGGAAAATTCTTAAATTTGGGAATACTAGACCACCTTATCTGCCTCCTGGGAAACCTGTATGCAGGTCAAGAAGCAACAGTTAGACCTGGATACAGAACATTGGACTGGTTCCAAATTGGGAAAGGAATATGTCAAGGTTGTATAATGTCACCCTGCTTATTTAACTTACATGCAGAGTACATCATACAGAATGCCCCGTTGGATAAATCAAAAGCTGGAATCAAGGTTGCTGGGAAAAATATTAATAACCTCAGATATGCAGATGACACCACCCTTATGGCAGAAAGTGAAGAGGAATGAAATGAGCCTCTTAATGAAGATGAAAGAGAGTAAAAAAAGCTGGCTTAAAACTCAACATTCAGAAAACTAAGATCATGGCATCTGGTCCCATCACTTCATGGCAAATAGATGGGGAAAAAGTGGAGACAGTGACTGATTTTATTTTCTTGGGCTCCAAAATCACTGTAGATGGTGACTATAACCATGAAATTTAAAGACGCTTGGTCCTTGGAAGAAAAGTTATGACAAACCAAGACTGCATATTAAAAAAGCAGAGACATGCTTTGCCAACAAAGTTCCGTAGAGTCAAAGCTATGGTTTTTCCAGTTGTCATGTATGGATGTGAGAGTTGGACCATAAAGAAGGCTGAGCGCCGAAGAACTGACGCTTTCAAACTGTTGTGCTAGAGTAGACTCTTGAGAGTCCCTTGGATAGCAAAGAGATCAAACCAGTCAATCCTAAAGGAAATCCACCCTGAATATTCATTGGAAGGACTTATGCTGAAGCTCCAATGCATTGGCCACATGAATCAAAGAGCCAATCATTGGAAAAGACCCTGATGCTGGGAAAGATAGGAGGCAGAAGGAGAAGGTGATGACAGAGGATGAGATGTTGGATGGCAGCATCCACTTAACGGACATGAGTTTGAGAAGTCTCTGGGAGATAGTGAAGAACAGGGAAGCCTGGTGTACTGCAGTCCATGGGGTCACAAAAAGTCTGATATGACTGAGTGACTGAACAGCAACAGCAATGGAGAAGTTGGATGCCGCTTAATATTTGACATAATAATAAAAATCCCATCTACCACTCCCAACTTTCTGTGGAACTCAGCTACCTTCTACCATTTACAGTTAGGCTTTTGTTTGTCCACTTAAGAAATTTGGGATATCATTTGGAGTGTGTTAACTTGATTAGCAATGTGTAAGAAATTGAAAGTAGCAAAAAGTTAAGACAGCCTAAATAGATCTTATTTTCTGACATTATTTTAACCACCAGTGTTTACAGCATTGATTATGATGACTTAGGTATTTTCTGATGGTAGGAAGATTGACAATATTATTCTTGGTGTGTCTTTGCAACCTCAATATTATAAATATTCAAGAATATTTCTATTCTTAAAAATAACTCATTTAAAAATGTTTTAGTGAATGGTAGAACCAGGAAACCTGTAATTGTGCAATGTTCTGAGATTTTAATTAAGGTGAGAGGAAAAATGCTAATTCTTCTTGAATACAATGTGATATGTAAATGATTACCCTGCAAACTATTTTTAAAAGATAATCAGCATTTAGGAACTTTTCCGTAAGATTAGAAAAGGATTCATCAAATATCTTTAAATAAATATAGACATGTAAGTCAAGATGCCATTGTCACTCAGGAGGCTACTAATTCTCTGGGAAGATCCTGTTCAGTATCTGTACCATCTCATGACTTTTTCAGTTCAGCTTTATATGGTAGAATAGCTTGAGTCAATTCCTTGAGTCTTTAGCTATATATCATCAGGTGTCTTCAAAATCTTTGGTGACCTCAGTGTCACTTTATGATGATATATTAGTCTCAAGATTCTGACTTTTAATGAGAAAATTAAAGTCCTTAAAAATGTGTTGTGTTGCTGTTGTAATGCATTTATGCATTATATATATATATATATATATATATATAGAGAGAGAGAGAGAGAGAGAGAGAGAAAGATGGAGTCTGGAGATAATGAAAGAAAGGCTCAGGGAAATTTATTGACTTGTTCAAGATCAGAATGACAACATTTTAATTTCGTAGACCTGAATCCTATCTCAATATTCTGTCCAATGTAGCAAATCCAATTAGAGACAAAAGACTTTCATGATCAAGGGAACTTTTGTTTCATAAATGAAATAACTAAAACACTTGGTTGTCACTAACGTAATATATTAGTCATCTTAAAGGAAATCTTAAAGATATGAGCAATCTTAACCACCCTCTACTGTGTGTGTGTGCTCAGTTGTGTCTGACTCTTTGCACCCCATGGACTGTAGCCTGTGGGCTCTTCTGTCCATGGAATTTTCCAGGCAAGAATACTGGAGTGGGTTGCCATTTCCTCCCCCAGGGGATTGCCCCACCCAGGGATCGAACCTACATCTCTTGTGTCTCCTGTGTTGGCATGCAGATATTTTACCACTAGCGCCACCTGGGAGGCAGCTACCTTATAAGGGAGACAGTAATGCCAATTTCCTTTAAGCATCATTTAGATGATACTATGAAAATGAAGTTGCCTCTTTTAACTTTGTAAAAATGCATTAAAACAGCAACGTAACACATTTTAAGGGACTTCAAATTTATACTTCCTTGCAGTAATTTGATTTTAAGGAAATTGTGAATGAAATATTATGGAGAGACTTTTAAAAAAAAGTGCAGTTACCTGGATCTATAATTATGCTAACCAGGTTAAGGTGAATAAAGTGTCTAATTATAAAAACAAAACATTGTGGGATTCTTAAATAGATTACCATATCACCATGTTCCCTTTGTCAAATGCTTTTAAACAAATTATTCACGTGTGTGTGCTTTTTAACCTAATGTGAACATTAGGTTAAAAGTTTAAATCATATTTAATTGTTTCCTTAAAAAATTGTTATACAGATGTTTCTATCGTAAAACAACTTTGCTGACTGATAAAGAACAATGCATTTGTCTTTGTCAAGATTAATCTTTTTTATTATATTCATGGATTATTTTATATTATTTTCCCTAATTTTAAAAATTATTTTTGTTGCATTTTATTGAGTGTTAAGTAATGTATTTTATATACATTAATGATTAAATCTTTACAACAATGCCAGAACACTGAAATTTAGAAAGCTCGTCCAGGTTATCACGGAGGAGAATCCAGGATTTGAACCAAATTCTATTAGATTCCAAATAGATTTTGTTAATGACTATATTATGGGTGAATATATGTTATTATTTAGGAGATAATATTGAATTCCATTATTTGCACTTTCAAAACTTAAATCATGTGCTCAAATTGTAACAGGGACTTCCATTTCCTATTTAAAAGGTGTACTTCACAGTCTTTTTTGTTTCTGACATCCTAAAAGATATAAACACTCTAAAGTATGCAGAAGTTTAATTGATTTAACTCCATTGCTTCAATCATAAACTTACTGTATTGGTTAAAATTTGGTTAAACTGATTCTTTTCTTTCTATTCCCTCCCAGAACAGACTTCAGTTAAGTATTTTTCTTGATTCTAACAGAATTATGAATCATGTGTATATATATATATATATATATTTATAAAGAAACATATAATCTACTATTATGCTATATTTTATTATATTGTTATACAAATTATTGTTATTATATATTGCTATATTAATACATATTCTTTATATAATTTTTGTATTTATATATAATTCTAAGATCTATTTTTCTACTTTTCTAGCAATAATCTATGAGAAAAATAAAAAATTTTACATTTTTGGTTTGTTTCTACTAAGTTTAGCTAGGCTTCATATGTATCAGCTATCTTAAAATATTTTTAATCTTTATTGAGGACTAAATAATAAATAAGCATCATTAAAAGTTTGTTGTGTTTCTGAATTTTAATTTTACTAAAGACTTCAATGATCTTTTCTGATAATAATAAAGTAAGAAAAGATACTTACTAACAATTCTGTTTTATATGTGGTGAACATGAAGTACAGGGGAAAGTAATTGGGTGCTTATTTTAGGCCCTGTTACTTAACATGCATCTCATAATCATCTGCCTAAATTAAACAGAACCTGAGGTTTGATTTCAATTTAAGCTGTTCATTTATAAATCAGAACTGACATGGACTCTTTATAATGAACAAAATAAATAATTTTCATCAAATGTCTTACCTGCACAATGTCTCTTTCAGCATATTTTCCTCTGGAGGAAACTCTTACATCATCTCCATCCAATTCAACCATTGCTTGAAAATAAAATAGGATAATTTATCTAATGCATTTTAGCCATTATACTCTAACAATGCAGGCAATAAGGAAATCAAGATGTATGAAGTAACAATATGTCCTATGTAAAGGCAGAAAGCTTGCTGATCCTTTCATCTCCGCAGCAATTTCTTCCCCAAAACTTAATTGAATGACAATTTTACAAATGCAGAAAGCAAGCGAAGACCTCATGTGATGCTTTGAAAAGTGAGGACAGCCTATACAGTGTAGAAGTCTTTAGGTACATCTCCCATCCTAAAAATTCTCAACTCTGGGTTACATGCTTACATAATGGATTCATCAAATGAGGCTAATTCATTCAGTTTTAATGGTTTTTTCCTGACTTAAGAAACTTGGTACTAATCATTATAGAATTTCCAATAATAATTTGAACTTTATTCTCTTTGAAATTACAACAAACTATGCAATCATATTGTCTGTAATCTTTTTGTGAATAGATTTGAGGGTTCAGGATGGGGAACACATGTATATCTGTGGTGGATTCATTTTGATATTTGGCAAAACTAATACAATTATGTAAAGTTTAAAAATAAAATAAAATTAAAAAAAAACAAAAGGCATCTTTTAGTGACTGGATAAATCATAATTTTTCTGAGGTATGATTTTTTTCATTGGTTAAAAATAATATTGACATTACATAGGTCAACTGTTATTTGGGAATGCTGTGATATAACAGGATTGATGGTATACAGTAGTGTTATGCTGCAATTGAGAACATTTTCCAGAGTTTAATGTTTTTTGGTGAGAGTTCTGTAAATAACTAATTACATGAGGAATGCTAATTTGTACTTAAAGTATAATTCTCTTACTAATAACTCATTTTGTACACACATGATATTCACCAGACTCCAGAGAGCCATTTGCAACTGTTTGCTTTTTGCCCTCTAAAAACAGTCCTCACCTTTTCACTGTTTTCTTCAGTGCTTGGATAATGCATTTCAGTTAAAGATATTTTACTGCTTTTCCTATTTTTTTTTGATTGAGGTATAACTGAAAAATAACATTATATTATTTTTAGCAGTAAAATGTAATGATTCACTATTTGTGTATACTGTGAAATGATCACCATAATGAGTCTAACTGAACACACATGATTATAAATTCTTTTTCTTTTGATAAAAACTTTAAGGTCTATTCTCTTGGCCGCCTTCATATATGCAACATGGTATTAATTATACTCACCACACTGTATATTACTTCCCCATGACTTACTTATTTTATAACTAGAAGTTTGTGCCTTTTGACTTCCTTCACCTGTTTCACCCACCTCCAACCCTGGCAAGCCTCTGGCAACCATCAAACTGGTCTTTATATTGTTATGCTTTTTTTTTTTAACAACATGTTTTTTAAGTTTTACTTTTCTACATATTTTCAGGAATAAATATCTGGGGTGAAACATTGCCAGTACACATAATTGATAGTGAACCATCATCTAGTAATCTGCTTAGATATATAATATATGTCAATATTTAGTAAATTATATAAATTTCCATTAACAAGGCAATTAAATTATTTAAAATACAAAAAAACTTTTTTTCCTTTCCTATTTATAGGGATCTAAATAGGAAAATTCAATATACTCAAATATTTTCAATAATTAATTTCTTTTTTCTTCTAGGTTTGTTTTCAAAATTTTCATATTGCTTTGAGACATAAATGAACATTGATGGTGACATGTCATCAATCAGAGAATTTTCTCCTATATTATCTAATTTGCTAACAACTCATAATGATTACCCTACACTCACTCAAAAATAGAAAACAAAAATTAGATGATGTTCTGGGCCTCACCTTCCACAGTCCTCTACAATCTCCATTGGTCTTTGTGAGTGTTTCATTTCAGTTAAAGAAAATGGCAGTTATTCAGGCAATAATGTATTAGAATGAGATGCTATAAAAATATCACCCACTTTTCAGTATGTCCTTTGGGTTAAAAGGCTGCAGGTAGCAGAATTGGGAACTACACATTTGAGAGCAAGAAGAAAAGAAATGACATGTAAGTGGTGGAAGGGAAATGTTCACCCTTCAATTTTTCAGATCATCTGGTCCTTAAGGAGCCTGAAATCGTTAAGTCCCAGTTCCCCACCTGATCCCCTCTTTGGAAAAAAGATGTGTAAGAAACAGACCTGTATTTCTTTCTAGCCTTGGGAGACAAAATGATGTTAGAACCCCTTATATTTTCCCCCCTCTCCTAAACTTGGATCAAGGCAATTATATGGATACTACATTGACTTGTTGCATTTTAAGGGCAAAGAAATTCTGCTTTGAAAAAGTATACAGAAAGTTTTAAATTATTCTCATTGAAATTTAGAAATAAGATATTTAAATTCAGAAATAAGACATTACTCATTAATCTAACAGTTAATTTATATTTCTTCTACTTTCAAAGAATAGATGGCAATATGTTGTATTTCTTGCCTATGTAAACCTCTTGGTTGAAATACATGTAGATGTTGGATTTATGTAGCTAACTGAGAAAATATTCAAGTTTTACTTCAGTCTTTTCCTACTAATTTATATGCATACTATATAAACTTACTTGTGGTAGATTTGGAAGTGCCTAGAAAAAGGCTCCTCTGATAAGATAATACCAACTTGAATGTAACTCAGAAATTTTCTTCCATCAGGGTGAAAACAAAAATCAGCTGTTTCAGGACCCTAATTCCCTGTTTGTAGGCTTGCCAGAGGAAAATTTCACTTTAATTCCCAGGACAGAATTCTATGGGCAGGCAACTTCCTTATGTCTATAATCTTCACTCACTCTTCCTCTTGAGAAGAGTGATTCATAGGATAACTAAGATTGGGAGATGGAACTGACCTTGAATCTCTTTTTGGAGTATTCTATCCTCAGGTTGAAGGCAATTTCTCCCTGTGGCATGAGAAATAGGCAAGGCTCTGCTGTCCAGAGGAGGCCTTGAGATAAAGGTGAGGTCATTTAATTTTGGAGCAGAAAAGAAACAAGAAATCTGAGTTTGTGCACAGGGTAACTCAGATTCTCTAATTCTGAACTACTATTAATAAAACTTACATTTTGATTTCTATTTGAGTGACTCTTGCATATTTTTTTTAGTTAGTTCAAGAAGTCAGAGGGGGAAATAATGAATTTTCATACCTCAAAACTCTGATAAATAATTCATGGGGAACAAAAGAATTGAGGAAAATAAATACGTGTGGCTATTGTATGAGGGTAGTACCCAAATAGCTGTGCCTGCTGCTTTGAATAGAAATCTATGACCAGAAATATTCACCAGGAAATGTCAGTTGCTCTGTATTCACACATTATGTGTGGGAGGTTGAGGAACAAGTGACTGAGGTCTTACACCTAACAATGGTCTTCCACAGGACTCTGGGAGGCGTGGGATGTACCCAGTGAAAACTGCATAATTGAGAGGCAAAAGCAAATTAGTAACTGAAAAGGAAATTATGAATTACTTTAACCTAGCAATTGGTAAAGTTTGTGAATTGTAGCCTATCACTGCTCAATGCAGATGATCAAGTACACAAAGTATTAACAAGAAAGATGTGTCTTAGTTTTCCTGACTCCAGAGAGGTAGCTCAGATTCATGCCTGATGGACAATGAAAACAGATGTAAATATTCAGAGACAGAGAAAATATTAGCAGGAGCAACAGCAGGCAGGGCTAAACTGATTTTGCTTTAGAAACTGGAAGAGTATAACGATGCAAAGTGTGACCAGCCAAGTATGGGATCAAAGGAAAGAATCTCCAAGATCAGCAATATAACTGCTGTGTTGTTTTACCTGAGACTGACAGATCTATACTGTTCGTATTGGGGAGGCACTGGTAGTTAAGCAAGAATCATCTTAGTGATGATCATATTATGATTAGTCACCTATGTGCCTAAATTAACCTGTAACATACCAAGAGTTGTTTCAAATATTTTTAAATTATTCTAATTTCTAAAGTTCCAAGCTAAATACTCTCATTATCAATGTAAAAACACATGAATCAGGTGAATATTATGTGGTTATACAGTTGCTATCTAGCATAGAGTTCTCTTAAAGGAATCCATCAGGTGACAAGAAACAGACTAACTTTAGAATTTACCCAGATTACTAGTTACATGAACACCCATCACTAATTGGCATTTGAAGATGGCTTGAGCCAACAGAAACAGAAAACTACCCAATACGTGAATTTAGCATAATTATATAGTCTTATTAAGTTTCAGATAGTCATATCCATTTTCATTTTACTTTAGTCTTTCATATGACAGAACATAAATATTTCTAAAGATAATGTCTATCAACTAGCCAAGGTCTGAAAATCCATTATTATGCTTCACAGCATAGTGGTTTATTTATTTAGGGCTCACCCTTAAAAGTTTTTAGGGAACCCAGAGTGTGTTTTGCCTTAGGAACAAAAACTCAATTTATCACTCAATATTAAGGAATATTTTGAGGTACAATTCATCTATAATAAAACAGAAAACTACATGGTTGAATTAACCTATACTAGAGAGATAATGAACTACTCAGAAGACATTCTTTTAATTTGCTCACTTCAATAGACGCTATCATGTGATATCTATGTCTGTATGTACATGGACATAGTATACAAATCCACATGCACACTCATATCCCTATATGCAAACAAAAGAGTGATAGATATGTAAGTACATGATGAGTTACAGTTAATAAATTCCCAATTAATGCTATAGAAATTTTGTTACTCACCATCAAATTCTGCTGGTCCAACACCTACTATAATTATTGACATTGGAAGTTTCGAAGCCTTCAAAGAGAATACAGAATTTGTTCACAATTAAGAAAATGAATTAGGAAAACAACTAAGAATTAGGAAGAAAATAATATCCTAAGTATTGACACTTTTTCACAGAAGTTCATTAAAATACTTTTGGACATATTTAATATTAACACAGAATAATATACTTGACTCCACTCTTATCCTTTCTGAACTCCATACATATGCTAATTCACTTGGATTTTCTTCAGGAATGACCAGTCTTGGATAATATTATTTTTTTAAAAAACTGAGTATTTGCTTACACTTGCTATTTTCAGGCAAAATCTTCCTAAGCTGACTCTGGATATCTTTAGTCTCTTTTTTCATGTTCTCTCTCTATTTGAAGATCTTTTTGTTACTGAAAGGTGAAAAAAGATACCATATTTGTGAAAAAGTAGTGCATGCATGCATGCTAAGTTGCTTCAGTTGTGTTTGACTCTGTGCAACCCTATGGATGGTAGCCTGCCAGCCTTCTCTGTCCGTGGGATTCTCCAGGCAAGAATACTGGAGTGGGTTGCCAGTGCCCTCTTCTAGGGGATCTTCCCAACTTAGGGATTGAACCCATGCCATTCTTGCATCAGCATGCAGGTTCTTTACCAATAGGGTCACCTGGGAAGAAAAAGTAGTACTCTATCTCATTTATAGTTATGGTTAGGAAAAGCAATTTTTATAGTAAATGTGTGACTACAATGGTAATTATAGAAAGTTATTATTAGTATGATTAAATAATTTTATGCTAAGACTATGAGATCCACCAGCAGAAAGATGGAACAATATAGCAACCACATCATTAGGTCGTTGAAATATGAATAATTGTTCTTCAGTACATGTCCTATTAGTTTATTTTTTATTTTAAGTTTTTAAAAAATTTTAATATTGGCCGCCATAACGTGTGAAGTGATATCTAACTGGGGTTTGGGTTTGCATTTTCCAAATATTAGTGATGTTGAGGCTCTTTAGCTTGTTGATCATTTGTGTATCTTCTTTGGAGAAACACCTTTCAAGTTTTTTTTTTTTTAACTTTTTCTTTTGTATAGGAGTGAAAGTGAAAGTTAGTTGCTCAGTCATGTCTGACTCTTTGCGACCCCATGGACTGTAGACCGCCAGGCTCTTCTATCCATGGAATTCTCCAAGCAAGAATCCTGGAGTGGATTGCCATTCTCTTCTCCAGAGGATCTTCTTGACCCAGGGATCAAACCAAGATCTCTTGCATTGTGGGTAGATTCTTTACCATCTGAGCCACCAGGGAAGCCCAATATAGCCAACTAACAATGGTTTCAGGTGAACAGTGAAGGGACTCAGCCATACATATACATATATCCATTCTTTCCCAAACTTCCTTTCCATCCAGGCTCCCACATATTATGCAAGATAGTGTGCCACATAATGTGCAAGCTTTTACCTCTCTTTCATTTTGTGTTTGGTTTTGCTAAGTATATGTCTATAGAAATTTGATTTTTCCCACATGTAACTAGTTTTTTTCACACAAACAGCTAATTATATGCTAGTAATAATTATGTCATTAATAACTATGAAATATGATAAACAATCTTTCATACAACCATTTTTACTAATGTCTACTTCGTGTCAAATACTGCTCAACTTGAATATAGAAAGGTAAGTAAAACCAGATATAATTTTATAGATTGCAATCTAATAAATACAGATTTTATAGATTATAGTCTAATAAAGAAGACAATCAATTAATCATAAATGTAGCACATAATTAGCAACTAGTCCCCATCCAGTTCTATAAACATAGAAATTAGCACAGTTCTCCTGTAACTGAAATGCAAATATTAATAAATATTCTGTACAAATTGTAAGACTATATACATTAAACTAATAAACACACTCATGCACATGAAGTTGATGATATTATTTATTTTTATTTATAAAAGAGTTGTCTAGATAATGCACTGGCTGCAAAGGCATTTTGTTTCACAGTTAAGTCAACTAAGAAGACTTCAGTTAATTAACCTAAGTAGCACCATGCTTTCATTTAGCCAGCCCAAGACAGAATGACTCCTACTTACATTAACTATGGACTCCTTAGTTTGAGCCATATCTGAGATAACACCATCTGTCACAATTAGGAGCACAAAATACTGTGAGCCATCCTTTACGGAAGCAGCATATCTGAAAGGCAAATAAAAGGTAAACAATACCCAAAATAAAACAGTTTCTCTCACATGATAGCTGCTAAATATAATTAGGAATAGTCAACACATCTGTTAATCTCAAGAAAATATTTAAACATTTGTTAGGAGCCTATATTATGCAAATTCTCAAATATACAGTTTTTTTTTCTCTGAAATAGCACACTAGAATAACAGCATGCTGCTAGAATAACAGCATACAAGATATCACACTAGAATAACAGCATACTGGATGCTGGCACACAGAAATGCTGGGAAGCCTTAGAAATTCATTCACTAATAAAAGGTGAGCTGGAAGGTATGTTACCACAGAGAAATGGCTATGGCTTTTGGAAATAGACATCTTGTCTAAGCAACATATAATGTGTATGATCTTCTGCATAAATTGCATAAGCTACCTAAACTTTATTTTCTTATCTTTAAAATCAAGATAATGCAACTTTCTATTGTTAATAAGGAAATTTCATGTATGGTAGTAAATATTTATACCATTTACACTGGTAGATTTTTATGTATGTTAAATTATATAAATGATTATTCTTGTTTTGGAACTAGATAGCAGTGATGATTGCATAACACTGTGAAAATGCTAAATGTCATTGAACTGTAAACTTTAAAATGGTTGGTTTTATGTCATGTGAGTTTCACCTTAATTAAAAAAATGCAATGGAAGAAAAGAAATACTTTTTGACAAAGCTATAGTTCTAGGTCTTTAATACATGTTAAATTGGTGATATAAAAAACAAAGACAAAAATTAGGCATGTAATGAGAACATATTCTAGTACTTATCTTCTGTACTCTACTGCAGAATTCTCACCAAATAATACTAGAAATAAACAGGAGAATTTTACTACTATATTTTCTCTTTTTTTCCATTTTGTTCTCCCATTCTGAGTATCTTGATGACATTCTCAATAGAATATGTTTTATGACTTTTAGTACATAACTAGTATAATGGTCATATCTAGTAATGAAGAAGCATTATGGTATGAGTAATGAAGAAGCTCATAGAGGACAGTTTATAAAAAATCATCAAGTAAATCACAGAAAAATTATTTCAATGAAATATCTGCTGATTATCAATGAAAATCAGTACCTGATGGACTCTATAATAATAAAGTTTGAATACATTGTGGACAAACCAATGGCCTAATAGATCAGGGCAAAATTTAATTTCTTGTAAAGCAGAATTAATAACTATATGAACAAGAAACACTACAACTTTGCCACAGACAAGAGAAACTAATAATTACACATCTGTTAATAAAATGTATGGTAATTTTATAGACTTATGAAGAGAATACAGTCTAAGTGACAGTTTCATACACTATGGAACCAGTTCTACAACATATAGTCAAAAATGCTCCCACAATGTTGAACAACTGATCTTGGCACTAAGACATTTGTATTAATGTGACCGTAACATAAGCAATGGAAAATCCAAAGTATGAACCTACTCTCCTACTTTATATTAAAATTTTTTTTCTTAAGAAATAGGATAATGTCCCTTAGGAGTTAATTAAAAAAAAATTTAAGTACTCATTATTTTTAAAAAGCATTTTTTACTGACTATTCCTCAAAAACATAAGGTTTATATTTCATGTGATTAACAGGAGGAAGCTCTATACAGTAGCAAAAACAAGAATGGGAGCTGACTGTGGCTCAGATCATGAACTCCTTACTGCAAAATTCAGGCTTAGATTGAAGAAAGTAGGGAAAATCACTAGGCCATTCAGGAATGACCTAACTCAAATCCCTTATTATATGGTAGAGGTGACAAATAGATACAAAGGATTAGATCTGGTAGACAGAATCCCTGAAGAACTATGGACGGAGGTTCATAACTATACAGGAAGTGGTGACCAAAAGCACTGAAAAGAAAAAGAAATGCAAGAAGGCAAAGTGATTGTCTGAGGAGGTTTTACAATAGCTGAGAAAAGAAGAGAAACAAAAGGCAAGTGAGAAAGGGAAAGATATACCCAACTAAATGCAGAGTTCCAAAGAATAGCAAGGAGAGATGAGAAAGCCTTCTTACATGAACAATGCAAAGAAATAGAAGAAAACAACAGAATGAAAAGACTAGAGATCTCTTCAAGAAAATTGGTGATATCAGGGGGATATTTCATGCAAGGATGGGCATGATAAAAGACAGAAACAGTAATCACCTAACAGAGCAAAAGAGATTAAGAAGAGGTGGCAAGAATACACAGAACTATATAAGAAAGGTCTCAATGACCTTTAAGGTCATCATGGTTATCTGGTGATAAACCATGATGGTGTGGTCACTCACATAGAGCCAGACATCCTGAAGTGTGAAGTCAAGTGGGCCTTAGGAAGCATTACTGCAAACAAAGCTAGTGGAGATGATGGAATTCCAGCAAGCTATTTCAAATCCTAAAAGGTGATGCTGTTAAAGTGCTGCACTCAGTATGTCAGTAAATTTGGAAAACTCAGCAGTGGCCAAAGAATTGGAAAAGGTCAGTTTTCATTCCAATTCCAAAGAAGGGAAATGAAAAAAAAAAGTTCAAACTACCATACTATTGGGCTCATTTCATATACTAGCAAGGTGATGCTCAAAATCTTTCAAGCAGGCTTCAATAGTATATGAACCAAGAACTTCTAGGTGTACAAGTTTGACTTAGAAAAGGCAGAGGAAACAGAGATCAAATTGCCAACTTTCACTGGATCATAAAGAAACCAAGAGAATTTCAGAAAAACATCTGCTTCTGCTTCATTGACTATGCTAAAGCCTTCAACTGTGTGGAGCACAACAAACTGTGGAAAATTCTTAAAGAGATGAGAATACCAGACCACTTTACCTGTGTCCTGAGAAACCCGTGTGCAGGTCAAGAAGCAACAGTCAGAACCAAACACGAAACAATAGACTGATTTAAAATAGAAAAGAAGTGCAATAAAGCTGTATATTGTCACCCTGCTTATTTAACTTATATGCAGTGTACATCATGAGAAATGCAGGGCTAGATGAAGGACAAGCTGGAATCAAGATTGCAGGGAGAAATATCAACAACCTCAGATGTGCAGATGATACCACTCTAATGCAGAAAGTGAAAAAGAAAGAGACTGTTGAAGAGGGTGAAAGTTGATAGTGAAGAAGTTGGCTTAAAAATCAACATTCAAAAAAGAAAGATCACAACATCTGGTCCCATTACTTCATTGCAAATAGAAGGGGAAAAAGTGGGAACAATGACATATTTTCTTTTCTTGGGCTCCAAAATTACTGTGGGCAGTGACTGCAGTCATCAAATTAAAAGATACTTACTACTTGGAAGAAAAGCTATCACAAACCTAGACAACATATTGAAAAGCAGAGACATCATTGCCAACAAGGTCCATATAGTCAAAGGTGTGGTTTTTCCAGTAATCCTGTACAGATACGAGAGTTGGACCATAAAGAAGGCCAACTGCTGAAGAATTGATACTTTTGAATTGTGGTGCTGGATAAGACTCTTGAGAGTCCCCTGGACTGCAAGGAAATATATTTATTAGAAGGACTGATGCTGAAGCTGAAGTTCCAATTCTTTGGCCACCTGATGCTAAGAGCTGACTCATTGAAAAACACCCTGATACTGGCAGGAGGAGGAGGGTCAAAGGATGAGATGGTTGGATAGCATCACTGACTCAAAGGGCATGAGTCTGAGCAAACTCTGGGAAATAGTGAAGGATAGGGAAGCCTGGCACCCTGAAGTCTATGGGGTCTCAAAGAGTGGGACATGAGTTAGCGACTGAACAACAGTAACAATAAATGGTAGAGAGAGATGCTTCTATGAGTTCAACAACAGTATGGCTTTTATGATTTTCATACCAAATTATGCTTTAAAAATGGTGAGATGGATTATAAAAAATTGAGTATTATGTAATATAAATATTACTCTAGGTGGCTTAATTGATCTCTTTTTGGTGGGGGGGTATTGTTTACCTTTTGAAAATTAATTTTCACTGGAGTGTAGTTGATTTACAAGGTTGTGTTAGTTTCTTTCTGCTGTACAGCAAGATGAATCAGTTATAATATATTCACTATTTTGTGGATTATTTCCGCATGTAGGACATTGAAGAGTATGGAGTAGAGTTCCCTGTGTTATACAGTAGGAAATGGCAACCCACTCCAGTGTTCTTGCCTGGAGAATCCCAGGGACGGCGGAGCCTGGTGGGCTGCTGTCTCTGGGGTTGCACAGAGTCGGACATGACTAAAGTGACTTAGCAACAGCAGCAGCATTACAAGTTATCTACATTATATATAGTAGTATGTAGGTATTAATCCAGATATCCCAATTTATCCTTCCCTCACCTTTCCCCCTTGGCAAACATAAATGTGTTTTCTACATTTGTGACTATTTCTATTTTTTTTTTTAAATAAGTCCACTTGTACTATTTTCTATTTCTAGATTCCACATATAAGCAATATCCTACAATATTTGTATTTCTCTGTCTGATTTACTTCACTCAGTTTGACAATCTCTAGGTCCATCCATGTTGCTGCAAATGGCATTATTTCATTCTTTTTCGTGATTAATATCCCATTATACATATGTACCAAATCTTCTTTATCCATTTCTCCATAAATGGATATTTTGGTTCCTACCACGTCCTGGCTACAGTGAACACTGGGATGCAGTTATTTTTTTGAACTACAGATTTCTTGGATTATATGCTCCTGAGTGTGATTGCTGGATCACATTGGTGATGGACAGGGAAGCCTGGCATGCTGCAGTCCATGGGGTCACAAAGAGTTGGATACGACTGAGTGACAGAACTGATTACTATTTTCAGGTTTTTAAAGGAACCTCTATACTGTTTTCCTTGGAAGGAAAGTTATGACCAACCTAGACAGCATATTAAAAAGCAGAGACATCCCTTTGTCAACAAAGGTACGTCTAGTCAAGGCTATGGTTTTTCCAGTGGTCATGTATGGATGTGAGAGCTAGACTATAAAGAAAGCTGAGTGCCAAAGAATTGATGCTTTTGAACTGTGGTATTGGAGAAGACTCTCGAGAGTCCCTTGGACTGCAAGGAGATCCAACCAGTCCATCCTAAAGGAGATTAGTCCTTGGTGTTCATTGGGAGGACTGATGTTAAAGCTGAAACTCCAATACTTTGGGCATATGATGTGAAGAGCTGACTCATTTGCAAAGATCCTGATGCTGGGAAAGATTGAGGGCAGGAGGAGAAGGGGACAACAGAGGATGAGAGGATTGGATGGCATCACTGACTCAATGGACATGGGTTTGGGTGGACTCCGAGAGTTAGTGATGGCCAGGGAGGCCTGGCGTGCTGCGGTTCATCGGGTTGCAGAGTCAGACACGACTGAGTGACTGAACTGAACTGATACTGTTCTGCATACTGGCTATACCAATTTACATTCCCACCAACAGGGTAGGAGGGTTCCCTTTTCTCCACACTCTATTTAGCATTTATTGTTTGTAGATTTTTTTTTTGATGATGACATTCTGACTTATGTGAGGTGATACCTCATGGTAGTTTGACTCGAATTTATCTAATAATTACAGATGTTAAATATCTTTTCATGTAATTTTTGGTCATCTGTAGGACTTCTTTGGAGAAATGTCTTTAGATCTTTTGCTCAATTAAAAAATTTTTTTTTTGTATTGAGCTGCATGAGTTGTTTATATATTTTTGAGATTAATCCTTGGTCAGTTGTTTCTTTTGAAAATATTTAATCCATTCTGTGGGGTTGTCTTTTCATTTTAAGGTTTGCTTCACTGTGCAAAAACTTTTAAGTTTAATTGGGTCCTATTCATTTATTTTGGTTTTTATTTTCATTCCTCTGGGAGGTGGATCAAAAAATCTGTCTGCAACATGTCAAAGAGTGCTCTGCCTATGTTTTCCCTAAGAGATTTATGATATCCAGTCTTATATTTAGGTCTTTAATCCTTTTTTAATTTCTTTTTTTATATAGTGTTAGAGAATGTTCTAATTTCATTGTTTTGCATGTAGCTGTCCAGTTTTCCATTGGACAGCACCACTTATTGAAGAGACTCTTCTCCAGTGGATTTTCTTGCCTCCTTTGTCATAGATTAGTTGACCATAGGTGCATGGGTGTATCTATGGACTTTCTGTTTCACTGATCTATATTTCTGTTTTTGTGCTAGTACCATATGTCTTGATTATTGTAGCTTTCTAGTTTAATCTGAAGTCAAGAAGCCGTATTCCCTCAGCTCTATCTTTCTCAATATTGTTTTGATTTTTAGAGATATTTTGTGTTCCCAAACAGTTGTAAATGTTTTTGTTCTAATTCTGTGAAAAATGCTATTGCTAATTTGGCAGGAGTTGAATCTATAGATTACTCTGGGGTAATATAGTCATTTTGATGACACTGATCCTTCCAATCCAAGTACATGGTATAGTGCTCCATCTGTTTGTGTCATCTTTTAATTTCTTTCTTCAGTATCTTATAGTTTTCTGAGCATAGGTCCTTCAATAGGTTTATTCTGAGGTATTTTATTCTTTTTGATGTGATGGTAAATAGGATTGTTTCCTTAATCTCTCTTTCTGATCTTTCATTGCTAGTGTATAGAAATACAAGGCATTTCCATGCATAAATTCTGTATCCTGCAACTGCACCAAATTCATTGATGAGCTTTGGTAGCTTTTTGATAACATCTTTAGGATTTTCTATGTATAGTATCATGTCATCTGCAAACAGTGACAGTTTTAATTCTTATTTTCCAATTTGGATTTCTTTCATTTCTTTTTCTTATATGATTGTTTTGGCTAGGACTTCCAAAACTATGTTTAATAAAAGTGGCAAGATGGACACCCTTGTCTTGTTCATGATCTTAGAGGAAATGCTTTCCATTTGTCACTGTTGAGAATGATGTTTACTGTGGGTTTGTCATACATGGCCTTTATTATGTTGAGATATGTTCCCTATGGGTTTTCCCAGTGATCATGTACAGTTGTGACAGAAGGTCCAAAGAATTGATGCCTTTGAATTGTGGTGCCGGATAAGACTCCTGAGAGCCCCTTGGACAGCAAGGAGATCAAACCAGTCAGTCTTAAGGGAAACCCTGAATACTTGTTGGAAGGACTGATGCTGAAGCTGAAACGGACTGATGCTGAAGCTGAAATGCCAGTATTTTGGTCATCTGATGCAAACAGCTGGCTCATTGGAAAAGTTCCTGATGCAGGGAAAGATGAGAGCAGATGGAGAAGAGGGTGTCAAGAGGATGAGATGGCTGGATGGCACTGATGAAATGGACATGAACTTGGCAAACTTTGGGAGATGATGAGAAGCAGAGAGGCCTAGTGTGGTGTAGCATATGGGGTTGCAAAGTGTCAGACATGACTGGGTGACTAAACAGCAGCAAGAACTTGTTCCCTGTATGCTCACTTTCTGGAGAGTTTTTATAAAAAACTACTGTTGAATTTTGTTAGAAGTTTTTTCTGAGTATCTACTGAGATAATCATATTGATTTGATTTTTCATTTTGTTCATGTGGTGTTATCACATTGATTTGTGCATATTGAAGAATTCTTGCATCTCTGGATAAATTCCACTTGATCATGGTGAACGATCCTTTTAATGTGTTGTTGGATTTGGTTTGCTAGTATTTTGTTGAATATTTTTGCATCTATCTTCATCAGTGATACTGTCCTATAATTTTCTTTTTTGTAATATCTTTGTATGATTTTGGTATTAGGGAGATGGTGAGCACACAACTTAGGAGTGTTCCTTCCTCTGCAATTTTTTGGGAAAAGATTGAGAAGGATAGGTGTTAATGCTTCTCCAAATATGTAATATTAGTAGAATTTGACTGTGAAGCCATCTGGTCCTAGACTTGTGTTTGTTGCAAGTTTTCTAGGCACAGTTTCATTTTCAGTATTTGTGACTGGTATGTTTGTATTTTCTGTTTCTTCTTGGTTTAGTGTGGAAGGTTGTAACTTTGTCCATTTCTTATATGTTGCCCATTTTATTGGCATATAGTTGCTTGTAGCGGTTTCTTATGATTTCTTTGTATTTCTGTGGTATTGGTTATGCTCCTTTTTCATTTCTAATTGTATTGATTTGAGTTCTCTTCCTCTTTTCTTGATTAGTCTGGCTGAAGTTTATCAAATTTTACCTTTTCAAAGAACCAGTTTTTAGTTTCACTGATCTTTGCTGTTGTTTCTTCTGTCTCTATTTCTGTTCTTTATTATTTCTTTGCTTCTACTAACTTTAGGTTTTGGCTTTTCTTCTTTTTAGTTGTTTTATGTGTAAGGTTAGGTTCTTAATTTGACATTTTTTCTTGTTTCCTGAGGTAAGTTTGTACGGATTTAAACTCTAACTTTCTTTTACTCACCATTTGCATGGAAAATCTTTTTATCCCTTCGCTTTCAGTCTGTATGTGTCCCTAGGTCTGAAGTGGGTCTCTTGTAGACACCATAATATGGGTCTTGTTATTGCATCTATTCAACCAGTCTTTTGATTGGAGGCTTTAATCTGTTTAAGGTGTCTATCCATATGTATGTTCCTATTGCCATTTTCTTAATTATCTTGGATTTTTTAAAAACTTTTTTGTATTGGAGTATAGCCAGTTAACAATGTTGTGATAGTTTTAGGTGAACAGCAAAGGGACTCAGCCATACATGTATTTCTTCCCTTATTTTTTCGTTTTCTTCTCTTGTGGTTTGATGACTATCTTTAGTGTTGTGGTTGGGATACATTTCTTGGGAGTGTGTGTATCTACTGTAGATTTTGGTTTGCTGTTTCTGTGAGGTTTTGATATAGTAGTCTATATATGTTCAAGGTTGCTTTAAGTTACTGGTGTTCTTCTTGCCTTGAGAAGTTTCTTTAGCATTTGTTGAAAGCTGGTTTGGTGGTTCTGAATTCTCTTAGTTTTGGCTTCTCTGTAAAGCTTTTGATTTCTCCACTGAATCAAAATGAGAGCCTTTCTGCATAAGAGTATTCTTGGTTGTAAGTTCTTCTTTTTCATCACTTGAATTATATCATGCCACTCCATTTTGACCCATAGAGTTTCTGGTGATATATAAGTTGATAACCTCTTGTGAATTCCCTTTTATGTTATTTATTGCTTTTCTCTTTTTACTTTCAACATATTTTCCTTGTCTGTAATTTTTATCAATTTTATTAATATGTATCTTGGCATGTTCCTCCTTGGAATTGTCCTGTATGGGACTCCCTGTGACTTCTTCACTTCAGTGTTTCCTTTCTCATGTTAGGGAATTTTTCACCTACAATATCTTCAAATGTTTTCTGACTCTTTCTCTTCTCCTTCTGGGACCTCTATAATACAAATGAGACCCCAAGGCCACTGTGACTGTCCTCATTTCTTTTCATTCCTTTTTCTTTTTTTTATTGAAGTATAATTGACTTACAGTGTTGTGCCAGTCTCTGCTGCACAGCAAAGTGACTCTGTTATACACATTTAAACATTATTTTCTATATTCTTTTTCAGTATGGTTTACACAGACTACTGAGTATAGTTCCTTGCACTATATATTAGGACCTTGTTTTTTATACATTCTTTTTTTAAAAATTCTGTTCTGAGGTAGTGATTTCCGCTACTCCATCTTCCAGCTCACTTACTTGTTATGCTCCCTCATCTTTTATTTTTTCTAAACATAGAAAATCACTGCAGATGGTGACTGCAGCCATGAAATTAAAAGATGCTTACTCCTTGGAAGAAAAGTTATGACCAACCTAGATAGCATATTCAAAAGCAGAGACATTACTTTGCCAACAAAGTAGTCAAGGCTATGGTTTTTCCAGTGGTCATGTATGGATGTGAGAGTTGGACTGTGAAGAAAGCCAAGCACCGAAGAATTGATGCTTTTGAACTGTGGTGTTGGACAAGACTCTTGAGAGTCCCTTGGACTGCAAGGGGATCCAACCAGTCCATTCTGAAGGAGATCAGCCTTGGGTGTTCTTTGGAAGGAATGATACTGAAGCTGAAACTCCAGTACTTTGGCCACCTCATGCGAAGAGCTGACTCATTGGAAAAGACTCTGATGCTGGGAGGGATTGGGGGCAGGAGGAGAAGGGGACGACAGAGGATGAGATGGCTGGATGGCATCACCGACTCGATGGATGTGAGTTTCAGTGAACTCCGGGAGCTGGTGATGGACAGGGAGGCCTGGCGTGCTGTGATTCATGGGGTCACAAAGAGTCGGACACAACTGAGCGACTGAACTGAACTGAAACATAGATATATTTTATTGAAGCATAGTTGACTTACAATGTTTCAGGTGCACAGCAAGGTGATTCAGTTATACAAATTCACATATATTATTTTGGAAATTATTTTCTATCATAGGTTATTATAAGATATTGACTATAGTTTCCTATACTATACGGTAAACCTTTCTGTTGCTTGTTGCATATCTATTTTTTAATTAGAAATCTAGCATTTTATTAATACTAAGTCAAATAAGTGGAATCAAAATATCATAATTTTCTTAGTTAGGCAAAAATTCATGTTTTCTAAAATTTATATACATTATACATATTTATATGCATGTGTACAAAAGTGATACAAGGTCAATACATAGAAATCACTTGCATTCCTATATACTATCAATGAAAAATCAGAAAGAAAAATTAAGGAATCAATACCATTCACCATTGCAACAAAAAGAATAAATTATCTAAGAATAAATCTACCTAAAGAGACAAAATAATTGTATACACAAAATTATAAGACACTGATGAAAGAAAAAAAAGATGACAAAAACAGATGGAGAGATATTCCATGTTCCTGGGTAGGAAGAATCAATATTGTGAAAATGACTATAATACCAAATGCAATCTACAGATTCAACACGATCCCTATCAAATTACCAATGGCATTTTTCACAGAACTAGAACAAAATTTTCACAGTTCATGTTGAAACACAAAAGAACCTGACTAACCAAAGCAGTCTTGAGAAAGAAGAATGGAGCTGGAGGAATAAATCTTCCTGACCTCAGACTATACTACAAAGCTACAGTCATCAAGACAGTATGGTACTGACACAAAAACAGAAATATAGACCAATGGAACAGGATAGAAAGCCCAGAGATAAACCTGCACACTTATGAGTACCTTATTTTTGACAAAGGAGGCAAGAACATACAATGGGATAAAGAGAGCCTTGACAAAGTAGTGCTGGCAAAACTGGACAGCTACATGTAAAAGAATGAAATTAGCATACTTCTTTCCACTATACACAAAGATAAACTCAAAATGGATTAAAGACCTAAATGTAAGACTGGAAACTATAAAACTTTTAGAGGAAAACACTGGCAGAACAATTGACATAAATCAAAGCAAGATCCTTTATGACCCACCTCCTAGAGTAATGGAAATAAAAACAAAAATAAAAAAGTGGGCCCTAATTAAACTTAAAAGCTTTTGAATATCAAAGGAAACTACAAACAAGGTGAAAAGACAACATTCAGAATGGGAGAAAATAATAGCAAAAGAAACAATTGACAAAGAATTAATTTACAAAATATACAAGTCCTATATATCACTGAAAGGCATTAGTTGTCTTCATAAATTCAATCTCTTATTACTTCTATGTTGCTATGGAATATAATCTTAGATATGAGTGATTTCACAATTGAGATTGTGATCGATATCGCTTTCATGGATGCTTATTCAAATAATAAAATTTTTTTCCGGTTGAACAAATATAGGTCCTAACATAAGCCAGTGTATAGTTTTCATTTGATATTTTGATATAAAGTTCTTATTGAAGTATCATGATAGCTCAATGGAGATTCTTTTAACTGTATATCTTTTCCTTCACTTTCTCGGAGGTAAATTATTAGAAAACAACTTGCATTTGTGGAGCCATGCCAACAATAAAATTATGATTTCATTCTGGTCCAGCACACTAAAATAAACAAATTATTTACTCACCTTGCTACATGATTAATTACAGGAGCAAAATTGGTTGGCCCATACAGTTGCACAGATTTCAGACTCCTATAATAAGCTTCCATGACACCATCAATGCCATTACAGTAGGGGTTTTGGGGGTTCCCATTCTGTAGAAAGTTACAGCAAAAACAGGAAAAGAATGAATAATGTCTATAAAAATAATCTAAAAAAGAGGACAACACATGTTGATATCCATAAAGTCTTTTTCAAAGAAAACTCAGTTATATATATATAATAGCAAATAATAATAATAAATTGAGTAATCAACAATAGATTATAATATATCAATATTAAATAGATTGTGATATGTGGTAATGTGCAGTCATTAAAAAACTTTAAAAAACTTCAGTTCAGTTCAGTTCAGTCGTTCAGTCATGTCCGACTCTTTGTGACCCCACAGACTGCAGCACGCCAGGCTTCCCTGTCCATCACCAACTCCAGGAGCTTACTCAAACTCATGTCCATTGAGTCGGTGATGCCATCCAACCATCTCATCCTCTGTCATCCCTTCTCCTCTAGCCTTCAATCTTTCTCAGCATCAGGGTCTTTTCCAGTGAGTCAGTTCTTCGCATCAGGTGGCCAAAGGATTGGAGTTTCAGCTTCGGCATCAGAACTTCCAATGAATATTCAGGACTGATTTCCTTGAGAATTGACTGCTTGGATCTCCTTGCAGTCCAAGGGACTCTCAGGAGTCTTCTCTAGCACCACAGTCCAAAAGCATCAATTCTTCAGCGCTCAGCTTTCTTTATAGTCCAACTCATACATCCATACATGACTACTGGAAAAACCATAGCTTTGACTAGACAGACCTTTGTCAGCAAAGTATGTCTCTGCTTTTTAATATGCTGTCTAGGTTGGTCATAGCTTTTCTTTCAAGGAGCAAGCATCTTTTAATTTCATGGCTGCAGTCACCATCTGCAGTGATTTTGGAGCCCCCAAAAATAAAGTCTCAATGATCACTGTTTCCATTGTTTCCCCATCTATTTGCCATTAAGTGATGGGATCAGATGCCATGATCTTAGTTTTCTGAATGTTGAGCTGAAAGCCAACTTTTTCACTCTCCTCTTTCACTTTCATTAAGAGGCTCTTTAGTTCTTCACTTTCTGCCTTAAGGGCAGTGTCATCTGCATATCTGAGGTTATTGATATTTCTCCTGGCAATCTTGATTCCAGCTTGTGCTTCATCCAGCTCAGCATTTCTCATGATGTACTCTGCATAGAAGTTAAACAAGCAGGGTGACAATATACAGCATTCACATACTCCTTTCCTGATTTGGAACCAATCTGTTGTTTCATGTCCAGTTCTAACTGTTGCTTCTTGACCTGCATACAGGTTTCTCAGGAGGCAGGTCAGGTGGTCTGGTGTTCCCATCTCTTTAAGAATTTTCCACAGTTTGTTGTGACCCACACAGTCAAAGGCTTTGACATAGTCAATAAAGCAGAAGTAGATGTTTTTTATGGAACTCTCTTGCTTTTTTGATGATCCAACAGATATTGGCAATTTGATATCTGCTTCCTCTGTCTTTTCTAAATGCAGCTTGAACATATGGAAGTTCCTGGTTTACATACTGTTGAAAACTTCAGTATCTTCAGGTACAGGGTAATGAGTAATTATATCTTCAGGTACAGTGTAATGAGTCATCAAATATCATTGTGAGCCATGGCATTCCACAATCAAAAGTGCTAAATTGGTAATACGGGGATATTTACCCTTTCTTTTTCCACAATACCTATTCCTACACATATTTCAAATAAAAAGATGGGGTTTACCTTAGATCCTTTTGATTGTTTAAAGCTCAACTTCAACATTTGTGCCAGCCTCAAACTCACCAATTAGGGATTCAAAATTTTTGTTAAAGAGCTCTTGTAGGGAAAAAGCAATTGGCCATGATGGCAATGGTCAGGTTCTCTTGCCCCAGGACCTCTTGCTTTTGCCTCATTTCATAAACAATGACTTTCCATGGTTATGTAACATCTGAGATCATTTATAGCACTGTGCCTGCATGTCATGATGTACTCATTTGGTCATGGACCACTTTTTTTTTTTCTGTAAAACTGTATAAGCTCTACCTGAAAAGCCCTTGCAGCTGTGTTATGGCTGTGTCTGCTGAGTCAATCATCAGAGAATACAGCATGGCTGCATTATGGCTGCCGCACCAGCCATTAGAGAATAAACGTGTCTGCAGTTCCTGTGGCTCCTTGAATCTTCTTCCAGTTTCCTTGCTTGTACCTTACCTACCCCAGGTTCAGTGAACAGTGTGAATAGTGAGACACTTCCCTTGCTATCTGAAAGATTATTTGAATTCGGTTTGATAAACATTAACGATTGTTAATATATATATCACAAATTCTTACCATGGAAATGTGAAGGTTTGGTAACATTAGGTAGTACACTAATTGCCAGATTGACATGGACTGAAGTTTTTCTATTTGCCATTTTCAGCATCTGCAGTTATATATTGTAGTTATTTAGGATGAGGTTAACACAAAAATTAAATGGAGTACTATCTCTCCAAAGACCTACTTAACCTTTGTCTGTCTTATTCAAGAAAAAAGTGCTTTGAAAAAAGTTAAAGTCATATAGTTATTAGGTAAAATTAAAGATGAAGCATTATCATCATCACTTTCTCAATTTTAGAAACTATTTTTCATAAATTTAGAGTGTGACCTTCTATAAATATTTGAGTTCGGTTCAAAGAATCATTTAAGATGCAAAGAATAAAAAGTCTCTCCTTTGCATAGGTTTGGTTGTAAGGAATGAATATGGAGGCAGGAAAAACAGAAAAGGAGAGAATTAGATAACAAATGGAAAAAAATCATACACAAAGGTGAGGAAAAACTTGTGGAAGGAAAATTAATATCATTTAGTTTAGCATAATTATTATTTTTTATTATTCCTTTCTTAAGCTTTAAAATAGTCAGGACCTTTTTCCTGAGGCACACAAGACATAGGATCACATGAGTGATTTTTGTGGTCTTATAAATTTCTGGGAAATTTTAATTCTCTAGGACACAACAAAATTGCAACAGATATTCATTTTTTATATGACATTGGGGGTGGTCATATATGGGCTATTTCACAGAAGAAAATTAAAACCTCCAGCAACCTTTCCCAAAATGGGGGTGATGGAACAGAAAAATCAAGAATACATATGGGAAAAAAATTATAATACAGCTCTTAAAATATATTAAAGAAGATAAAGTCTCATCATATAGGAGGTTCTGGAAGTGTGTGTGTGTGTGTGTACATAATGGGGCTCATAAAGGACATATCTAAGAGGTGGTATTATTATAGATGCTTTTATAAAATGTGGTTTAGTAGTGGTTAAGAACAAAGATTCTATAATAAGACTGACCTGGGTTCAAGTCCTGTCTTCTGGAAACCTGATTAAATTCTGTGACTCTGGGCTAAATTATGCAACTCCTGGGGGTACTCTTTTCACTGTATTTAATATGAATGGCTCTTGATAGTAGTGTGATGTGTCACTCATCTCATGACATACCTATCAGATAAGAATTTTATGAAGATTGTACAAGAAATGAGCATAAAGTACCTGGCTTGATACTCAGTAATTAGTAAATAATTGAATTGTTTATTTGTCTATTCTTCTTGCAGAACTCAAAAAAAAAAAAAATCCCACACATTATTTTTGTAACAAGAATAAAAACAACAAAAAATACCTACAAAAATTGTTGGGCACGGAAGACTTTAATTTCACAATATATAGAGTAAAGCAGGGAGGCATTTCTATTAGGAAAATTTAAATTTTTTCCAAAATGATATCTAACCATTCCCACATAGTTTTTCCCATTATTTTTATAAAAAAATGCAAGCGAGAATAAGGCTGATTGGGCCTATAAGCACTATCTGTGTGAAGTTTATTTTAAAGGTAGAATATAGTACATTGCTTATTTGTAATCATACAACAGGAGTGGATTTATGTAAATTAAACATTAATTAGATAAATATTTGAGTCACATCTACTCCATTATATTGAAAACATAATTAATTATACCTATAATTATTGCTTTACATTTGAAAAATAATAATTCTACCAATAACTGATCCTTTATATTTGAAAAGAAATGACACTTTGGAAGATGGAAGAATAAAGATAGCTACTCATTCTTTGATACCCTTCCCCTTGAGAGGTGAAGGTTACTTCCACTACCTCGAAAGTGGGCTGAACTTAGTGACTTGCTTGACAAAAATGAATGTAGGAGAAATAACTTTCTGAGACTTCTAAGTCCTTGAAGTTTCTTCCCCAGCCTTTTAGAATATCCACTCTGAGAAAGCTGATTGCTGTGTAAGAAATATGACTACCTTGAGATAGTAGCCCACAAAACCACATTGATAAACTGTATGTAGAAAGAAGGAAAGAGAATCCAGGTATTTTAGCCATCCTAGCTGTAGGCATTAGTCATGAGCAAATGAGACATCTTAGTGGATGTACTAGCTCCAGGAGATATGACATGAAGAAAACCGAGGAACCCAACCAACAGTCAGAACGGAACACATATATGGCTCCAGTAGAACAATTCCAGCCATATCTAGCCAAGCAAGGCATCCCAGATGTGGCCCAGGTATCTTGAACAAACGTACCATTCTCTTGTATTATGCTCAAATTCTTGACCCACAAATCATGAATATAATGGAAGGTCTTACGTAGCAACCAAAAACCAGAATAGGTTTTAAATCATATGCACTTTAGGTAGACTTGTTGCTAATTTATTTGTGTTTTTTCCATTAATATCACACTTCTAAATCAATCATTTACCAAACTGAGCTGATTGTATAGTTATAAGAAGTTGCTACCTGAGTAATTAAGCGTAAGCAATGAACCTATGAAAAGATCCAAAATACTATTTTTTTTCCAAAATATCAATTATTTCCATGTATTCTTACCAATGCAAACTCATGAGATATCCTTCCATCCGGAGGCAGTTTTGCACCAAAACCTAAAGCTGGGAACATTTTATCACTGTCATAATCTTGAACGATTTCTCCCACTGCTTTCAGTGCCATACCATAGGCATTCAGTTGATAAGGATTCATGTAGTGGAGAGAAGTGGGCTGGGCAGGGTTGCCTGATGAAAGAAAAAAAATGAAAACATGAGAGATCATGCTAAAGGTATAGTTTTTAGACATTTTTCTTGATATCTATTTCACATTGAAATATCAATAATATGTTTTTCTGCCTACATTCATAACGTGTTAAATATTGGGTTGGCCAAAAAGTTCATTCAGGTTTTTAAATAACATTTTATGGAAAAATCCAAGCAGACCTTTGGTCAACTCAATAGTTTCTTTCGGATGCACATGACAGAGAGATATTTATTAAATTAGATCAGACATGTATAAAATTTCCCAAAGATATTCAGACTTTTTTCAAAAATTATTTCTCATTGTCAATGCCATAGGCAATTCTTGAGTTTTAGCCCCAGAAGCATAAAAATAATTTTGTTGATCATATTTTATTGTAATATTTATTTAAAACAAACAAACTATGTGCCTTTGGCTTGACTCCTTATGCCTATAAATCAAAGGACCCAATTGATGTTAATAGGTTTCAACAATTATGAGCCTTCTTAAAGTTGTATCACAAACATAAATTGAATATGTGAGACCTATCCCAATTTAATTACTTGAAAAGAGGAGAACATGGTGATTTTCAAATTTATGCTGAAAATCTGAATCTGAAAAATTATTCAGTTTCTAACTAGACACTAAGTTAGGAGTAAAAAGGCCCAAAGTAAAGTCTTTCCATCTGTAGGACAACTAACTATAAAATTCCTGTTAGAAATCCTACTACAGTGTTTACTGAGAAGAAAAACTAAGATTATATATGTGAAAGTGATTAAAAATTATAAAACACCATAGAAATGTAAGAGAAGGAAATGGCAACCCATTCCAGGATTCTTGCCTGGAAAATTCCTTGGACAGAGGAGCCTGGTGTGCTATACCACATGGGATCTCAAAGGGTCAGACAGGACTTCGTGACTAAACAAATGGAAATGTAAAGTTTACTACTGTTATTGTGTGAGTCATCCACAGATATAGGATGTCTCACATGAATAAAGATGAATTTGACAAAGAAAGCAATATATGCGCCACGACTCAAACTCACTGAGATTCAGATTCAGTTGCCCTAATTACCAGCACAAAGGCAGCCTGAAAGTCCCTTTAGTTTTTTAAGTGAAAATGGAAATTGAATGGGACTTGTAGCAGTTCATAAAGCTCACTTCTACATTAAAACATTGCCCAAAGAAGGAAACCCGCAAAGCATAGTTCTTTTTTGTTAAGGAAAAAGTAATAATAAGCACTTGGGTTCTGGAGAGAAACAAAGTAAAGATCTCCCTGTAGTTTATAATGCATATAACAATACCCAGAACATTTTTGGTTTAAAGATAATTCATCGTGTAAATGCTTATATATTTATAAGTGTTATCAGCATTCAACGGTCACATGACAAAAAAAAATTTTTTTAAGTGTCTTATGATCAAGATGGGCCCTAATGTTTCCTTCAGCTTGACTAACTTTAGAAAGGCTTCTCCTGACTATAGGCCCTTGACCTCTTATTTCTTAGAGCAGTTACTTTAGAAACCTTGGAATTGTGAATTCATTCTCTGTTCCTTTGAAGTATAAATCTTTCAGGAATGTCTTTCTCAGAGACCTGGGAGTCATTTCTTTGAAATGTAATAATCAAGAAAAATATCACCTCTGTTGCTTAGTCTCTATGAGAGAGTAGGAGCCTAACTTCAATAGCTGCTAATTAGAAAACACAGAAGGCTTCCCCATGGCTTAGTGGTAAAGAATCTGCCTGCAACGCAAGAAACCAGGAGACTGGGGTTCGATCCCTGGATCCTTGGGTCAGAAAAATCCCTGGAGGAGGAAATGGCAACTAATTCCAGAATTCTTGCCTGAAAAATCCCATGGACAGAGAACCTGGCAGGCTACAGTCCAAATGGTCGCAAAGAGCATGCAGTAAACACAGATGGCCTAATCACACAGACTAATTTCGGCTCCAGTATCTCTCAATACCTTTCCACTAGTTAAGAACAGCACTTATAAACTCTTTCATCTTTTGTTTTGGAGGAGAAGAGTTCAATTTCTTTCTTCCATTGCTGTAGCTTTGGTCTCTATTGCAAAAATCCTGACAGTCTTCCTTGTCTGTTTAACTTACCTGGTGCAATTTTTGACAGCTCTTTCTAAAGTAGATATTTTTGTTTCTTGTTCAAAGACCTACTGGAATCACAGATAAATAATGCCTCTACTTGCCTAAGAGATTATTTAACCCAACTCTCAAATATAAGAGTTGTTACCCAATGGTTGCAATACACGACTAATTCTATTTCTCTAAGAGAACCTCAACTTAAAAGCACTACTAGTACCCCAGCATATCTAAACACTTGGCCTATCATGCCTGCTGCTGCTGCTGCTAAGTCGCTTCAGTCATGTCCGACTCTGTGTGACCCCATAGATGGCAACCCACCAGGCTCCGCCATCCCTGGGATTCTCCAGGCAAGAACACTGGAGTGGGTTGCCATTTCCTTCTCCAATGCATGAAAGTGAAAAGTGAAAGTGAAGTCGCTCAGTTGTGGCTGACTCTTAGTGACCTCATGGACTGCAGCCTACCAGGCTCCTCCATCCGTGGGATTTTCTAGGCAAGAGTACTGGAGTGGGGTGCCATTGCCTTCTCTGCTATCATGCCTAGCAGAGCCCAACTGTACCCATTCAAAGATGTTCCCTATCTCTTTCTAGCATCTTCACCCAGACCAATCTCTTCACTGTATCACTAATGCTATCTTTCTTTCCATCTCTACCACTAAGTTTGCCACCCAATTCTGAAATTCACTTTCTCCTCCTACAGTTTTTGTCTCACACGCATGAGATGACCTTCCTTATTTAGTCTGGCCTTTATTGTCTTTCCTCTTCTACTCTTATGCTTTTGTGTTCTGCACCACAGAATTTGGCAACTTCTTGAAACTGGGACCACAGTTGTACCATCTCCATATCAGCAGCAATGCACATGGAAAAGTAAACTTGTACTAAGTTAATAACATTGAGTTATCAGCTAATAACAATAATAATTATAATAGCATAGAACATAACATACATGCTATTATAACATGTATGAACTTACTTCATGTTTCACTTAGTCCCTTTTCAACAAGCTTATTACACTTGTTTTTCATATCAAATAACTTTCAGACTAAGTAACTTGCCCCAATTACACTGTAATAACTGGTCAAACTAGAATAAGAATCTAGGTATATTTCATAGCTCTTACTGTTAGTTATAACTCTTTGCTTGAAGATTTTGTAATATTTTAAACCTTGCATATTATAAAACATACATGATTTTGTTTTAGAGGTCACTATGCCTTCATAAAAAAATAACACTTGAATAAGCTCTTTTAACAGGAGAAGGAAATAGCAACCCACTCCAGTATTCTTGCCTGGAGAATCCCATGGACAGAGGAGCCTGGCAGGCTACAGTCCATAGTGTGACAAGAGTTGGACATGATTTAGCGACTAAACAATCACCAAGCTCTTTTAAAAAATTTATTGAGATATAATTTATATAACTTACAATTAACCCATTTAGAATGCACAATTCAATGATTTTAAGTATATTTACAGATATGCACAAGCATCAACAGTCAATTTTAGAACATGTTCATCACCTCAAAAAAATGTAGCTATTTACTATCATTCCCTTATTATTCTATCCAGCCCAGAATTAAACAATGACTAATCTACTTTCTGTCTCTTTAATTTACCTATTCTGGACATTTTCTATGAATAGAATCACATAACATGTGGTCTTTTGTAACTAGGTTTCACTCAGCACAGTGATTTCAAGGTTCATCTGTGTTTAGCATGTTTTAGTGTGCCATATTTCATTCCTGTTTATTGCTGAACAGTATTCCATTGTTTGAATGTACTACATTTTCAAACTTGTTTATCAGTTTATGGACATTTGGGTTGTTTCCACATTTTGGCTATTATGCTTCTATAAATGTTCATGTACAAATTTTTGTGTGGACACATGTTTTCATCTCACTTGTATATATTAGCCAAGAGTGGAACTGCTAGTTCATATGGTAACTATGTGCAACAACTTGTAGAACCGCCACAGAGTTTTCCAAAGTGGCTGCACTATTTTACATTCTCATCAGCAGTATGTGAGGGTGGGTTCCGATTGCTTCACATATTTGCCAACACTTGCTGTTTTCTGACTTTTGGATTATAGTCATCCTAGTGGGTATGAATGGAGAAGGCAATGGCACCCCACTGCAGTACTCTTGCCTGGAAAATCCCATGGATGTAGGAGCCTGGTAGGCTGCAGTCCATGGGGTCGCTAAGAGTCGGACATGACTGAGCGACTTCACTTTCACTTTTCACTTTCATGCATTGGAGAAGGAAATGGCAACCCACTCCAGTGTTCTTGCCTGGAGAATCCCAGGGATGGGGGAGCCTGGTGGGCTGCTGTCTATGGGGTCACACAGAGTCGGACACGACTGAGGTGACTTAGCAGCAGTGGGTATGAAATATTAGGTTGGCCAGAAAGTTTCTTCAGTTTTTCTAAGTAAAAATGAAATACAAAGAGTAACATGGAAACTTATATTACCATATGTAAAATGGATAGCCAATGGGAATTTGCTGTATGGCTCAGGAAACTCAAACAGGGGTTCTGTATCAACCTAGAGGGGTGGGAAGGGGAGGGAGATGGGAGAGAGGTTCAAAAGGGAGGGGATATATGTATACCTATGTCTGATTCATGTGAGGTTTGACAGAAAACAACAAAATTTTGTAAAGCAATTATCCTTCAATTAAAAAAAAAAATACACATCTTTCATTTTCACCAGGAACTTTACTGAACAACATATTCATTGTTCTGTTCCACTACCTTATGTCATTTTCCAGACAACTTCATAATTTCATCTTCTCCCAATTTTTTTTATCATTTAAGCAAAGAGCTATTTCAGGTGACTTTTACAGTCTTCCAGGAAATTAACATTTCTTTCATGCAGGTAGTTTTGTAAAGACTGAAATAAATGGATAATGGGAGGTGAAATGTCTGGTGAATATGGTGGATGAATCAGCACTTCACAGCCAAACTGTAACAGTTTTTGCCTGGTCATCAAAGAGACATGTGGTCTTGCAGTATCCTGATGGAAGAGTATGTGTTTTCTGTTGACTAATTCTGGATGCTTTTCATTAAGTGCTGCTATCAGTTGCTTTAATTGGGAGTGATACTTGTGGCAGTTAACCCAACAAGTTAATTAATTTGGCTTTCCAGAAGATGTTCATAATAGCGGGCTCCCTTCCTATCCCACCATATACACATTACTTTCTTTGGATTAAGATCAGCCTTTGATGTGGTTGATGGTGCTTCACTTAACTTTTCCCATTTCTTCAATTTCACATTATCTTAGCATGTCCACTTTTCATCACCTGTCACAATTTGTTCTAAAAGTGAAATGCTTTCATGACATTTAAGTAGAGAATCACATGCAGAAATATGATCAAGAAGGTTTTATTTTTGCATAACTTATGTGGAACTCAAAGATCAAAGTGATGAACATAACCAAACTGGTGCAAATGATTTTCAAAGCTTGATTAGGAAATGTTGAGTATGTTTGCTATCTCTGGTGTGGTATAACATTGATTGTTCTCAGTTAAAGTTTTGATGTCATTGTCATCAATTTCAACTAGTCTACCAGACTGTGGATTATCGTCCAGTAAGAAATCTCCAGCATGAAATTTTGCAAACCACTTTTGACATGTTTGTTCAATCACAGCACATTCTTTATAAACTGTACAATTCTCTCTCTGTCTTATTTTTGTGCTTCAGTTGCTTTTTTACCTTTCTTGAAACATTAATAATAAAACAAAATATGCTGAAAATATTGCTTTTTTCTTCCATCTTCAGTATTCAAATGGCACACAAAAATCCACCAATCTTGATTTTTTTTAAATGCACACTGATATGACAGCTGTTACAATTCAATCTAATAAAATTGTTTCAAATGAAGTTAAAGACAACTAAACTCTATTAGAGACATCTAACAGGAAAAACAAAAGAAAAAATGAGTGAACATTTTGGCCAACCCAATTGTATCTCATTATGATTTTGATTTGCATTCCTTGATACATAAGTTGCCTAGTACCATTTCATGGGCTTACCGGTCATTTATATAGCTCTTTTGAATAACGGGAATGTCATTTTAAATTGCACTATTTGTCTTTTTTTTGAGTTATAAGAGTTCTTTATATATTCTAGATACAAATCCTCTGTGAGATATCTGATTTGCTAACATTTTATTTCATTCTGGGGTTTGTCTTTTGACTTTGCTAATTATGCTTCATGGAATATAAAAAAGTTAATTTTGATGGAGTTCAATTTATTTATTTTTTGCTCTGTTGCTCATGTGTTTGGTGTCATACCTAAGAATCAATTGTCAAATCCAAGATCATGAAAATATATCTCTGTTTTCTTTTAATAGCTTTAAAATTTTAACCCTTACATTTAGATTCTTGGTCTATTTTCTATTAGTTTTGTATATGATGCTAGGGTCCAACCTCATTTTTTTTTTTTGCATATCGCATTCAGTTGTGCCAGTACCATTTGCTGAAGACAATATACTTCCTTCCATTGAATTGTCTTGGTACTCTTCTCAATATCAGTTAACTTAAGATGCATGGGTTTATTTTTGGAATCTCAATTCTATTTCATTGATCTATGTATCTATTAATATTTTTATGCCAGCTCCATACTGCCTTGAAATTACTATTGTAAGTTTTGAAAATGAGGAGTATGAATCTTCCTGCTTTATTCTTTTTTTTTTCTTCCAAATCTGCTTTGGTTCTTCTGAATCTCTTTAAATTCCATATGAATTTCTGGGTCAGTTACCTACTTCTTTAAAAAATTTGAAGAATCTTTCCAATTTTGATAGAAATTACAGTGAATATGATAATTTCTGTGGAAAATATTGCCATCTTAACAATGTTGAATTCCCTAATCAATGAACATGGCATGTTTTTCAGCTTATTTTCATACTTAATTTCTTTCAAAAATTTTCAGCATATAATTTCAAGGTATAAATTTTGCACTCACTATCCTGGTAACTCAGATGGTAAAGAATCTTTTGTTAAATTTATTTCTAAGTACTGTATTCCTTTTGATATTATTAAAAAATGGAATTGTTTTCTTAATTTCATTTTCAGATTGTTCATTAGAAGTGTATAGAAAAAGAACTGATTTTCATATATTGATCATTCATCCTTCAATATTACTAAACTCATTTATTAGTTCTAATTGTTTAGTGGATTCCCTAGGATTTTGTATGTGTTACATACAAGATTATGTCATCTGCAAATAAAAATAATTTTACTTCTTCTTTCCTGATCTGGATATCTTTTATTTTTTTCTTGCCTAATTGCCCTGGCCTCCAGTACAATGTAAAATAGAAGGGAGAGCTCACATCCTTGTTCTTTTCCTCGTCTTCAGGTGAAAGCATCCAGATTTTCACTCTTAAGAATGATGTTTGCTATAGTTTTTCATATTTTCCCTTCATAAGGTTAATAAGTCACTTTATATTCCAGTTTATATGTTTTTATTTGGCACAGCCCTTAAGAATCCACCTGCCAATGCAGGAGATGCAAGAGACATGGGTTCAGTCTCCAGGTCGGGAAGATCCCCTGCAGCAGGAAATGTCAACCAGTTTCAGTATTCTTGCCTGAAAAATTCCATGGACAGAGGAGCCTTGCGGGCTACAGTCCATGGGGTTGCAAAGAGTCAGACATGACTGAGCAACTGAGCACACACACACACATACAGACACATTATAAAAGTATGTCAAACCTTGAGGTGGCCATGTGTGCTTTACATTATCTTCGATTGGTATGGTGTGTTACATTATTTGACTTTTGAATATTAAGCCAACCTCGCAGTACTGAGATAAATTTTAATTGGTCATAATATATAATTCTTTTTATGTACTGCTGGATTCAGTTTCCTAGTATTCTGCTGAGAACTTTTGTATCCATAAAAGGTATTGTTTTCTGATTTTTCTTATGTTTTTATCTGGTTTCGGTATCAAGGTAATGCCTCTTGGATTGAGTTGGGAATATTCCTTCCTTTTCTATTTTTTAGAAGAATTTGTGAAGAATTAGTATTGATTTCTCTTTAAACAGAGTTCATCAGTGAAGCTATCTAAACCTGGGCCCACAAAACTTTGTGGATAGTTTTTAAATTACTAAGTCAATCTCTATTATAGGTTTTTCAGATTGTCTATTTTCTTAAGACAGTTTCAGTAGCTTGTATTGCTCCATTGAATATAGTCTTGTTCTTATAGCTCTTGTGCTAATGTTCATTGGTAAACAAAAGCTAGCATTTTAATCCAGTTTGACTTTAGGTATATATGTTTCATATTTTACTGAATAAAACACATATGTAAAAATCATCAACTTGAAACCACAATGTTGAAGAATAAATTTACCATGTAGTCAAAGGCTATATTACTTTGGTCTCCTCACCTCTGCTAACAAGGCAGAGATTTTATTAGTAAAAGATTTTCTAGATCTGAATATCCTTCTTAGTATATGAGGGTGATGGTGGTAGTAGTCATTAAGTCATGTCCAACTCTTGAGAACCTATGGACTGTAGCCTGCCAAGCTCCTCTGTCCATTGGGTTTCCCAGGCAAGAATACTGAAGTGGGTTGCCATTTCCTTCTCCGGGAGATCCCAGGGATAGAACCTGGGTCTCCTGCATTGCAGGTGGTCTCTTGCATTGGGGGCAGATTGTTTACTGAATGAATCACTAGGGAAGCCCTAAGAGAATGACGGCTTTAGTGAATGACCTCTAAGATGCTTTCTTACTTAAAAATTCAATTATTTTGGGAAACGTGAGTGAATGTGAGAGAAATATGAAGAAAAGGGAATTTAATGTGAGAGTTACAGCACAATAACCAATTTGAAGAAAACTAGATAAATATATAAACTGATGGCAAATTTTGGTAAAAGTTAAATAATGATATTCTTTTTTATGATACATAATAACTGTTGAAATAAAGTCACTTTGAAATAAGATTGAAAGTCCACTCATTGTCTTTTCTTAAAATGTTTGATATACAAATTATCCATGTTGTTGTTCAGTCATCCAGCCGTGTTCAAATCTTTGTGACCCCACGGACTGCAACATGCCAGGCATCCCTGTCCCTCACCATCTCCCAGAGTTTTCCCAAGTTCATGTTCATTTCACCAGTGATGCTGTCCAGCCATCTCATCCTCTGACACTCTCTTCTCTTTCTGCCATCAATCTTCCCAGCATCAGGGACTTTTCCAACAAGTTCTCTGTTCCCATCAGATGACCAAAATACTGGAGCTTCTGCTTCAGCATCAGTCCTTCCAGTGAATATTCAGGGTTGATCTCCCTTAAGATTGACTGGTTTGATCCCCTTGCTGTCCAAGGGACTTTCAGGAGTCTTCTCCAGCACCATATCTTGAAGGCATCAATTCTTTGGCATTCTTCCTTTTTTGTGGTCCAGCTCTCACAACTGTACGTGACCACTGGGAAGACCATAGCCTTGACTCTATGGACATTTGTTGGCAGAGTAATGTCTCTGCTTTTCAACACACTATCTAGGCTTGTCATCGCTTTCCTGCTGAGAAACAATCATCTGATTTCGTGGCTGCAGTCAACAATCTGCAGTGATTCTGGCACCCAAGAAGAGGAAATCTGTTACTACTTCCACCTTTTGCCCTTCTATTTGCCATGGAGTAATGGGGGCGGAAGCTATCATCTTAGTTTTTAAAATATTTAGTCTTAAGTCAGTTCTTTCACTCTCCTCCTTCACCCTCATTAAGCAGCTCTTTAGTTCCTCTTCACTTTCTACCATTACAGTGGTATCATCCACATGTCTGAGGTTGTTGATGTTTCTACTGCCTATCTTGATCCTAGCTTGTAACTCATCCAGCCCACATTTCTCATGATATGCTCAGCATATAGGTTAAATAAACAGGGTGACAGCAGACAGCCCTGTTGTACATCTTTCTTGATCTTGAACCCATCAATTTTTCCATATGGGGTTTTAACTGTTGCTTCTTGACCCACATATAGGTTTCTCAGGAGACAGGTAAGATGGTCTGGTATTCCCATCTCTCTAAGAACTTTCCAATATGTCATGATCTATACAGTCAAAGGCTTTAGCATAGTCAATGAAAGAGAGATAGATGTTTTTCTGAAACTCCCTTGTTTTCTCTATAATCCAGTGAATATTGGCAATTTGATCTCTAGTTCCTCTTTCTTTTCTAAACTCAGTATGGGATTTAGTTGATGGTCCCTCTGAATTAATTCAATATAAATGTGCTAGCATAAGTAATTATTAAAAACAGTTGAATAAAAGAAAAGCAAGCTGTGAAGGTTCAAGTACTTGAATTACATTTATATAAATTAATGTACAAAAAAGTACTATAAAAATGAGGATTATAGTTAGACATGCTTCAGAATTACAGCTATGTATGGAGAAAAAGGGAAGGGTACACAACAAGCTTAACTAAATTTAAAGTTTTCCTTTTAAAAACATGTAAAACAAAAGAGACAGTATTTCAATAGTTAATACATTTGAATGGGACTATTATGAACTCTTGTATTTCTTATAGTGTTATATACCTAAACTATTTCATAACATTAAAAAAAGAAAAATTATCTGAATTTTTATGAAGCACTTCAGAAGTATGTATATGTGGAAAGAAAACATCTAAACCTCATGAAAATATTTATTTTTAATGTAATAGATGATAATTCTTATTATAAGACAGTCATAATACTCACCATTTGATGCAGTAAAATCAATAGCCACTGTGAAATTGATTTGTGTTCTAAAATATAAATAAATAAGAATCATTAATAATTGAATAACCTCATAAAAAGAAGTTTGATTTTTATTTTTGCTACATTTTTAATATCATTAATTTTCTTAGATAGTATTACTACACCTATGTTACAGCACACACTGAATAGTATCAGACAGGCAGTTTTACAAGCTAAGAACTTGTCAAAATACTTTTACAATCATGCAACTATAAAATACAAAATTAAGCATCAGGAATAAATATAGATCCTGTTTGAGAGCACGATAATTAAGTGAGGAGCTCATAATGAAGTCAAACTGTAAATAATAATTTGCCAGTATCCAATGTCAACATTTATTATTAACTTACTTTCAAGACTATTCTTTAGTCAATGTGAAATTATTATATCCTTAAAAGTATGGCATTGCTAAAATCATGTCTAATAATATTTTTCCTTAAACTAATTCTTTCCAATAATCCTGAAAAACAGGATTTTCTTTTGCTTTCTTCGTAACTCAAGTGTTTCAAATACTGATCTATCCCTCAGTGCTCACAGTATTCTTGTGCTCATGTGTGTATTTATAGATTATACAAATACCTACATAGACGAGATTGGTTATATATGCTTTAAAATTTTCAGCACATGGTAATTACACAAAATTACTTTGCTGGATTAGAGCCAAGGAACTGGCATTCACAGTAAAAATTCACTTTTTTGGATATACCTCTGATCATTTCATGGGAAATAGAAGGGGAAACAGTGGAAATAGTGTCAGACTTTATTTTTTGGGGGCTCCAAAATCACTGCAGATGGTGATTGCAGCCATGAAATTAAAAGACACTTATTCCTTGGAAGGAAAGTTATGACTAACCTAGATAGCATATTAAAAAGCAGAGACATTACTTTGCCAACAAAGGTCCATCTAGTCAAGGCTATGGTTTCTTCAGTAGTCATGTATGGATATAAGAGTTGGAGTGTGAAGAAAGCTGAGCACCAAAGAATTGATGCTTTTGAACTGTGGTGTTGGAGAAGACTCTTGAGAGTCCCTTGGACTGTAAGGAGATCCAACCAGTCCATTCTGAAGGAGATCAGTCCTGGGTGTTCATTGGAAGGACTGATGCTGAAGCTGAAACTCCAAAATTTTGGCCACCTCATGTGAAGAACTGACTCATTGGAAAAAACTCTGATGCTGGGAGGGATTGGGGGCAGGAGGAGAAGGGGACGACAGAGGATGAGATGGCTGGATGGCATCACTGACTCTATGGACATGAGTTTGGGTAGGCTCCAGGAGTTGGTGATGCACAGGGAGGCCTGGTGTGCTGCGATTCATGGGGTTGCAAAGAGTCAGACATGACTGAGTGACTGAACTGAACTGAACTGAACTGACTCTTCCTATATGTAATTCCACTTCTTTCTCACCAAAGAAGGCATAAAGCACAAATAAATGACAATGATATGGGAAAACTTGCTATCAAATATAATTTACAAAATAACTTTTAATTTATAAAGTAAGTAATTTGAAAATATGAGTATGTAGTCTATGTTTGTGTGTTTTAAAAACAAGTTACTTTTGATACATTGTAGAATTTATCTAACACATCAAAGTTGGAGCTGTTGTTTAAATAGTGGTGGTGATGATAATGATGATGGTGATGATGACGGGTGTGACAGTATAGAGTTCCTTGTAGTTCTGTTAGTATAAAGTATAGTATACTATTTCTTTCTTTCTATAACCATTCAGCCTGAAAAATCCTTAGTATTATTCAGTTGTTGAAAAAAGTTCACTACTTCTTCCTAGGGAATAAATAAGTTTGTGCTTTACATTAATGAAAACTAATATGGATCCTCTTTATAGTTAGATGGTAATTTTTTTTCAGAGTAGAAATTAGGTTTATAGGCTAAGAATATAGGCTAATTTGCAGCATAACAGTTTAAAACACATACAACATTTAGAAAAAGAATCAGTGGAACATTTGGGAGAATATTTTTAGATAATAAATCCCTTTGAGGAATTGGTAAGAACAGTCATCAGCACATTGCTTTGTCATTCTGCTGCTACAGAGAAAGTAACTATAATACAGGGTATAGTATGGTGTATTAGAAAGGGTTTATTAGATTTTAAGTCTGAATGAACTGGGTTTGAATGTCAGCAACCCAGTTGCTGACATTCAGTTCAGTTCAGTTCAGTCGCTCAGTCGTTTCCAACTCTTTGAGACCCCATGAATCGCAGCATGCCAGGCCTCCCTGTCCGTCACCAACTCCTGGAATTCACTCAGACTCACGTCCATCGAGTCAGTGATGCCATCCAGCCATCTCATCCTCTGTCATCCCCTTCTCCTCCTGCCCCCAATCCCTCCCAGCATCAGAGTCTTTTCTAATGAGTCAACTCTTCGCATGAGGTAGCCAAAGTACTGGAGTTTCAGCTTCAGCATCATTCCCTCCAAAGAAATCCCAGGGCTGATCTCCTTTAGAATGGACTGGTTGGATCTCCTTGCAGTCCAACGGACTCTCAAGAGTCTTCTCCAACACCACAGTTCAAAAGCATCAATTCTTTGGCGCTCAGCCTTCTTCACAGTCCAACTCTCACATCCATACATGACCACAGGAAAAACCATAGCCTTGATTATTAGCCAAGTTTAAAAACTCTCAGAGGGCAGGTGCTTGGCAAGTAACAATAAAGCAAGGACTGACAGAAAAACTACATGAAATATTCTGTCTGTCTGTCTCTTCTTTTTACAGATGAGGAAATTAATCCCTGTATGGGAGAGATTGGGGGCAGGAGGAGAAAGGGATGACAGAGGATGAGATGGCTGGATGGCATCACTGACTGGATGGACGTGAGTCTGAGTGAACTCCGGGAGTTGGTGATGGACAGGGAGACCTGGCGTGCTGCGATTCATGGGGTCGCAAAGAGTCCGACACGACTGAGTGACTGATCTGATCTGATCTGAACACTAAACTTTCCGCCTAAGTTATAAATGCAAGTTCTGGAATTCAAATTCACATGTAACCTCCAAGACCATATTCATAAACTTCAAAGAAAAGACAGGCTACTAACTAAAGAACTATAGTGTACATAGGATAAAAAACGAGAGGAAAGTACTTACTGAAAAGTTCAGCTAGATAAACAAACTAAATGATAAAACCAAGTAGATTAGGTACAACAAAAAACAAAGGAGAGTAAATTCAAAAAGAAATGAAGAGAAAGGAAGGGAAGAAAGAAGGAGGGGAGAGGAGAAGGAAGGAAGGGTGGGAGAGAGGGAGGAAGGAAGGAAAAGAGAAAGGAAGAGGAAAAGCGGGGAGAAGGGGAGCCAGGCGGTACCAAGAGTACTTATGAAACTTTGAAGGGTGGGGCGTTCCAAGACTATATAAAAGATAAGTGCATTTAGCACTAAATGATAACTAAGACCATTTGATAATAATGGTGCCACAGAGAAAGTCAACAAGTAAAAACAATCATTTGGTGTTTAGTTGATTTCAAGATCAGATTACTTCCTTGCCTCATTCTGTGTATCAGGAAGAATCTCACTCCTTTATTGTTTTGAACCAGCAGTATTCTAATCAGAAAGGAAAATATGATGGCTCATAAATCATTTCATGGTTGTGATGATCCTTTAACTTATTATCACGCCATTTGGATTTTTCCATCCAAAACGCTACGATTATGTATTCAGCATCTTCTGATTGTCAAGGACTGTGCTAAGTGAAAAAGAGAAAATGGGAGCAAAGCAACTATCCTCGAACTCAATCGAGTTCCACTTCAACTTCATACAATTAAAAACAACAACAAAACAGCACAGCAGTTCATCATCTTGACAGAGGCAGATGCATACCAACTAGCTGTTGAAATCTAGAACCCATAAATGAAGGTGAGATGCCCACACGCCTCTAATATTTTCATTCTTGCCATGCCAGTACCAAGACTATGCTTCTGCCTTGATATAGTGATATGCACTGTAGTTCACTCTTGGGTTCTGGGACCTGCCCTGAACTCAGGTTCACTTCCTCAGGAACTATTATCCAGCCTAACCCTTCTTGTGCCTAGCTCACCAGGGCCTAAACTTTGAAATTTTCTGTCTTACCTTTTCCCTCTTTCTTAAAGACTACCTGAATGCCAACTACCTGAATAACAAATTTAGAGCTGTCTGGTTGGGAAGATTCCCTGGAGAAGGGAAAGGCTACCCACTCCAGTATTCTGACCTGCAAAATTCCATGGACAGTCCATGGGGTCACAAAGAGTTGGACACGACTGTGATTTTCACTTTCAATTCCTGCTTTCTGGGCCCATTAAAATACTGACAGGATTATTTGCTCTTGACAAGTTAGATCTGCTAGAATAAGATCATGCTTTGAGATACAAAATGCAACTTAAAATGTAAATAATTTCACCTACTTGAAATACGATCTTAGAAAAGCTATATAACCTCCCTACAGATCAGATCAGATCAGTCGCTCAGTCATGTCTGACTCTTTGCGACCCCATGAATCGCAGCTCCCCAGGCCTCTCTGTCCATCACCAACTCCCGGAGTTCACTCAGACTCACATCCACCAAGTCAGTGATGCCATCCAGCCATCTCATCCTCTGTCATCCCCTTCTCCTCCTGCCCCCAATCCCTCCCAGCATCAGAGTCTTTTCCAATGAGTCAACTCTTCGCATGAGGTGGCCAAAGTACTGGAGTTTCAGCTTTAGCATCATTCCTTCCAAAGAAATCCCAGGGCTGATCTCCTTCAGAATGGACTGGCTGGATCTCCTTGCAGTCTAGGGGACTCTCAAGAGTCTTCTCCAACACCACAGTTCAAAAGCATCAATTCTTTGGTGCTCAGCTTTCTTCACAGTCCAACTCTCACATCCATACATGACCACAGGAAAAATCATAGCCTTGACTAGACAAACCTTTGTTGGCAAAGTAATGTCTCTGCTTTTCAATATGCTATCTAGGTTGGTCATAACTTTCCTTCCAAGGAGTAAGCGTCTTTTAATTTCATGGCTGCAGTCACCATCTGCAGTGATTTTGGAGCCCAAAAAAATAAAGTCTGACACTGTTTCCACTGTTTCCCCATCTATTTCCCATGAAGTGATGGGACTGGATGCCATGATCTTCGTTTTCTGAATGTTGAGCTTTAAGCCAACTTTTTCACTTTCTACTTTCACTTTCATCAAGAGGCTTTTTAGTTCCTTTTCATTTTCTGCCATAAGGGTGGTGTCATCTGCATATCTCAGGTTATTGATATTTCTCCCGGCAATCTTGATTCCAGCTTATGTTTCTTCCAGTCCAACGTTTCTCATGATGTACTCTGCATATAAGTTAAATAAGCAGGGTGACAATATACAGCCTTGACGAACTCCTTTTCCTATTTGGAACCAGTCTGTTGTTCCATTTCCAGTTCTAACTGTTGCTTCCTGACCTGCATACAGATTTCTCAAGAGGCAGATCAGGTGGTCTGGTATTCCCATCTCTTTCAGAACCTCCCTAAACCTCCTTTGTAATAAGATTAACAAAATCTTTCTTGGATTGTTGCTGTAAGGACAAGAAAAGTACCTGTCCTTTATAGCAGGCACTTAAGAATTGTTATTATTATTATCACCTTATTGAAATTAGTTTTTTAGAATCCAAGTTTAGCATATTTCTTTGAAAACTGAAGTGTGTAGAGTTTATCAAATTTCTGGATCTACCAGAATTTCAGGTTTTTTCTAGAACCTGATCCTCCCATGTTAGATTTCCTTTTTTTCACACTGGCTTCTAAGGTCCCGATCTATTCAACCCAAAACAGAGCTATAAATGATCTAATTTTGTTAGAAGATGTCATCTGGGTACTTTAAACAAAATTGCCCTCCAGGAGGTAATTATAAGCTTTTATTATGACTTTATTTTCCTTCCTAAAATTTTGGATTTCTGTGGGATCAATGAAATGTCAAAAGTAAGAATAAAAAGAAACTGGAGACAAGTGATATGATTCCTGAACTGTTTATGCTAATATTTTTGTCCTTATTAAATTTACCTTTCATAAATTAACAAACTTGTGTACACTCTCCAGACTTTGAAGCTTGATTTCAGTGTTATTTTTTTAAATTTTATTTTATTTTTAAACTTTACAATATTGTATTAGTTTTGCCAAATATCGAAATGAATCCGCCACAGGTATACCCGCGTTCCCCATCCTGAACCCAGTGTTCCAAAATACAACTTTGCAAGCAGATAAGCTCATAATCCTGTAGTTCAAGAACTACAAAGAAGGTATGCAAGATGGCCAACCTTTTCTCAAATCTAGTTTAGAAAATATCTCATAAGTGACATAATCAAAACAAACAAAATAAGTCATATTACACCTAACCAAAAACAGAAGCACTATCCGATAGAATCCCATTTTTATTTTATTTGTGGTCAGCCTCTGGCTGGCAGACTTTTAGTTTCCTAAAAGGGATTGAATCCGAGCCCAAGCAGTGAAAGCACTGAATCCTAACCACTAGACCACCAAGGAATTCCCTAGTATCTCATTTGAAATGAGGTAGTTGCTGAAGAGATGAATGATGCCTAACAGAAAACCTATGAACTTTTATGTTATAGATTGGAGTTATAACTCATTTGCAAAATTACCACATCTCTGAATCTCAATTTGCTCATATGATAGATAGGTAACAGCTGCTCTGAAGAAGATATCTGGTTATTAGAAATAAAATCCTGAAGTACTGGAATATAATAAATGTTCTGCATGCTGGACGACAAATCTCTTGAGTAATCCATGTTGTCCTTTCCTTATTCATATTAATCTTTTCCTCTGTTGAGACAGAAGAGACAGTTCTTCCATTACATTAACATATAGGTATTTCTTTTTCAATTAATTCTTCCCATAGAGATGGTAAGTGGTGTATCACAACTGGTATAATGAACCCCGAGGGGTGTAGGCAGTAAGAGGTACACAATCTGCAGATAACTTAAAAACAATAATATAATCTACTAATATACAGACTACATCTTAATATTACCATACTCTTAACATGCATGTGCATGAAAAGTTGCTTCAGTTGTGTCGAACTCTTTACAACCCAATGGACTACAACCCACCAGGCTCCTCTGTCCCTGGGATTTTCCAGGCAGGAATAATGGAGTGGGTTGCCATGCCCTCCTCCAGGAGATCTTCCCAACCCAAGGATCGAACCCATGACTTCTATGACTTCTGATCTCCTAGCATTGACAAGCAGGTTCTTTACCAATAGCACCACCTGGGAAGCCCATACTCTTAACAGTTCTAAGCAATGTCAGTGATAACGTCCCACCCTTTCACAGCCTGCCCCTGGTAAGCCACCTTTACTGATTTCCTTTCTGCTGGCTCCCAAGGTTTCAGTTGCTCACCAGAAAGAAACTATTTTAGACATAGTGTGGCTAGTAGTGCACACTCTGATAATGAAACATAACTAAGAAACTTCTTAGTACAAAATAGACTGTCAATATTTTGGCTAAATTAGCATTGGTTCTGATGATGAAACATACATGCAATTTTCTTTGACTTTGAAATCTATAGTTTTGAAAAGAATCACTTGAAAAAAATAGCATAAGTTGGCAATTAAATCGCAGTCTTACAGGCTATAACTGGACATCTTTCAAGCCTGCATTTGTCTATGCAAAAATTAGAATCGAGCATTAGCCAAAATACTGCCTTTGTATCTTAACACTTCCAAAAGTTTCTTTTCCAAATCACATTTTAGACGATTTTAGTTTGGATATGATAATGTTTTATGTGAATGCATTTTTAGAAGGCAGAATAGCTTTATTTTTTATTATATTTATGCCCATTCAGCACTGCAGGGTTTAGCTCTTAATTGATGAATGCAAAACACCTAGGTGCCACAAGAAGCAGTGTAAAGCACTATAAAAACTCTAGATATGTATATTCATTTTTCAAAACAACACTTAAAGTGCTGCATCTTCTGGCAAGATATGGTTCCTGAGATAACATATCCAATACAATGCCACCAATTTTATAAAACTAACATTTTATAGCATCACGCACTTGCTTCAAGTAGTTTTCAAAAAATCCTTATGGGGCTTATTAATAATGGCACTTACTGATATTCAATTCACCTTTAAAATGGCATATTAAGAAACCAGCTTTGAGCCTCTACAATGAGCTTATAATAGGTAGGAAGGTAGCTTTAGCTCTTCTTCTAAGACTTTTTAATTAGAGTGGAATGTAAATCTTTTCTGTATAATTTTGGACAAGTTTTAGATTCAGTGTCAAGAGTTTGGGCGATTGACTGCAATGGAAGGAATAACCTGGCATTATCCTTCAAAGAGAGTTGAACTTTAAAAAAGACTTTTACTAACTTTATGAAGTTGAATATGTCTTTTTCTCTTCCTGTCTCTGATAATTAGGACATTTGCCACCAACAATATTATGATGATCAAGTGAGTAAAGACATATTAGAACTTTAAACAAATTCAGATTATTCAGAAAAATGATAACTATTTGCAATTTAATCCACAAAATCAGCCTATGAGATAGGTATTATTATTTTTATTTATGTTCCTATTTCATAGAAACATAAACAGATTTTGCTAGCAAGGAAAGATCTAAGATTTGAACCAGGCAGTTAGTACCAGAACCCAAATTCTTGGTTATTATAATGCATTGTCATCAGTTAAATTCAGAATTCAACAAATTATAACCCTGGTTCAGCTGAAGGATATGACAGAACTGGATTTTAGGATAAACTATTATGGATTAGAAATTGGACTTTTTAAGAGCATTTGAAAAATGAGAGTATTTTAGAATTTGGTTCAGTTCAGTCAGTCATGTCTGACTCTTTGAGACCCCATGGAATACAGGATGCCAGGCTTCTCTGTCCATCACTATCTCCTGGAGCTTGCTCAAACTAATGTCCATCGAGTCCGTGATGCCCTCCAAACATCTCATCCTCTGTCCTCCTCTTCTCCTGCCTTCAATCTTTCCCACCATCAGGGTCTTTTCCAGTGAGAGAGTTCTTCCCATCAGGTGGCCAAAGTATTGGAACTTCAGCTTCAGAATCAGTCCTTCCAATCAATATTCAGGACTAATTTCCTTTAGGATTGACTGGTTTGGTCTTCTTGCAGTCCAAGGGACTCTCAAGAGTCTTCTCCAACATTACAGTTCAAAGCATCAATTCTTCAGTGCTCAGCTTTCTTTAGGGCTTCCCTGGTAGCTCAGCTGGTAAAGAATCCACCTGCAATGCAGGAGACCCCGATTTGATTCCTGGGTCTGGAAGATCCCCTGGAGAAGGGGACAGCTACTCACTTTAGTACTCTGGCCTGGAGAACTGGTGCAAAGAGTAGGACATGACTGAGCGACTTTTACTTTCAGCTTTCTTTAGGGTTCAACTTTTACATCAATACATGACTACTGAAAAAACCACAGCTTTAACTAGATGGACCTTTGATGTCTCTGCTTTTTAATATGCTATCTACATTGGTCATAGCTTTTCTTCCAAGGGGCAAGCGTCTTCTAATTTCATGGCTGCAGTCAGTCACCATCTGCAGTGATTTTGGAGCCCAAGGAGACAGTCTGTCACTATTGCCTGTTTCCATTGTTTCCCCATCTATTTGCCATGAAGTGATGGGACCGGATGCCATGATCTTTGTTTTTTGAATGCTGAGTTTTAAGTCAGCTTTTTCACTCTCCTCTTTCACTTTCATCAAGAGGCTATTTAGTTCCTCTTTCTGCCATAAGGGTGGTGTCACCTGCACATCTAAGGTTGTTGATATTTCTCCCGGCAATCTTGATTCCAGCTTGTGCTTCATCCAGCCTGGCATTTCTCATGATGTACTCTGCATACAAGTTAAATAAACAGAGTGACATTATACAGCCTTGATGTACTCCTTTCCCAACTTGGAGCCAGTCCATTGTTCCTTGTCTGGTTCTAACTGTTGTTCTTGACCTGCATACAGATTTTTCAGGAGTCAGGTAAGCTTGGTCTGGCACTACCATCAGCAACCATTTATTTGACTTAATGTTTTTCCAAACATTTCTCTCTTATTTTGTCTTTCCTGGAACTTGCCCACTTAGTATCTCTCCTATTACCTTCTCTGATGCTCCCTTTCAGTTAGTATGTAAGGAAAATAAGCAGTTCATGCTCCTAATCTTGATCTTGCCTTCCTCCAAATCACTAAAACCAGATATAGAGTTGAGATAATTTCTGGCAGAGGCAACACAAAAAAGCATTTTTTTCTTTTCCGGGAAAGTCTTGTCTATCAGTTTTGTTTTTTGGTGCTTGTGATATGAGCTATAGAAAGAGGAAGATCACAGATGATAAAATCTGAGCTAGACAGACATGGAGGTTTGTAATCTAGTAAAATAAATTGTCACACTCTTCGCTTAAAGTTCATTCTTGTTTCTAATGTTTCATTATGCTAAGAGATTTGGGCAAAAGAGCTGGAAGTCAGGCTTACAGTGGCTTTCTAATTAATCTGTATTTATTCAGGGTCTACTGTATGTTCTGTTCTATAAAAATGTTTTTATATTGCCCGTCTTTTTACGGAAAAAGACTTCCCTGGTGGCTTAGATGGTAAAGAATCTGACTGCAATGCAGAAAACCTCAGTTGGATCCTGGGTCAGTAAGATCCCCTAGCGAAAGGAATGGCAACTCGCTCTAGTATTTTTGCCACGGACTGAGAAGCCTGGCTGACTACAGTCCATGGGTCGCAGAGAGTTGGACACAACTAAGTGACATTTGAGGAGAAAAGTGATACAAATGAACAACTAAAATGACACCCAGAGAAACTAGCAACCACTGTATATAAGCAATTGTGAGGTTCATTTGGGACCAGGTAGATGACATTTTGGGCTTTAGTCAGAGGAAGTAAATGACAGTCTGTAGGCCTACAAGATTCTAATACACTGAATTTTCTGCTAAAAATGTAGACTAGGGTTTCAGATTGACATGATGGTTGCTTAGGGGTACTCAGTGTGCATGAGAGCTTGAGATCTGTTTTCCCCATTCATCTGCCAGTCAAAGAAATGTGAAAAACTTTATAGGTAATTTTTTCCTTGGTTATGTTAGTGGTAGAGTGGAGTTTCATAAAGACCTGAGAGACACAGATGACAGGAAGGCAGACAAAACAAAGTTGAAATTTATGATGCTGTCTTCAGATACTTATATTGTGAGCTGTTGTCTATAGAGGTCAATAAACCCACTTCGCAAATAATAATTATACAAATTTACAAAATGGTGATGTTACCTTAAAGGAGTATTTGGATTTCAGAACTGTCTCTGATTTTAAATGAATCTAACATTGTCCTTACCAATATAACTGGGATATTCAGTGTTATACATTAAAAATTACTAATTTGGTTGCCAATTATACTGGACTTTTGGAATTAAAATTATTTTTAATAAGAAATAAAATAATCACAGGGAAAAACATACAGAATATGATTAAAAATAATAACCACAAGGTCAACTACCCAGAAGAGGCATTTTTTTTTCTTCCTTTTTTTTTTTTGACTCTACAGTAAGATCTCCTTTGTGGATGTTATTCTATTTAGAAAATAAAACTCTTTATTACCACAAGTCATGAATTCTAATTGTATCTTATGCTCCAGGGAAAGCATGGTGCTGCTTAGAAAAAAACAAAAACAAAAAAGGAAACAAACAAACAGCTAAAGGAAAAAAGGGCTAAAAATTAAGTTTTTATTTCACATAATGTTTCCATAAAAATTGGACTCTGACTAACTGAGAATGCATTTGTCTCATCTGCTCACTATGTACTTCCTTCCACAGATCTGTCTACTGCAGGTAAACAAAGGGTGTTAGGAACTGAGAAAATGAATGAAGAGTAACATGCTAGCAACATGATTTCACAAGCAATCAGGTACATATTTATATCAATAACTACTAAAGTAATGCGAACCTAGAATATCCAATATTAAGAATTAGACCTATAAAGGAGTTCCTTTGAAGGGGAAGATATTAAAGGATTATGAAAATAATTTTGTTTAATATTTAAATGTGTTCCTTCTTAATTATGCATAATTTCTACCTGGATTCATGCAAAAACAGTATTTTCACAATTTTCTGTTCAATTATTTTTTTGTGGGATGAAAAACAGAGATTACATTTTAAAGTGCAATTCAAGAATTTCCTTCTGAGAGCTTAATCACAATCTGTTAGTCCTACATGTTCCACACCAGTCACCTGTTTTGCCCTCTTTGTCTATTCTTATGCTCCTATATGTTGTCCAGGGTAAGGAAAATAGTTTATACTAAATTCATGTAGAGAACAAAATGAAAACAGGAAAACCTAAACTAATGTTATTTGGAATAAGCCACAGCTGGTTAGAGTACCAATTTAATTTTAGTTACTCATATTTTATATGATGATTTTTCACCTTATTTGAAGAACTCTGGTTTTATTTGTCAAGATTTAGCACAAGCAAAACATAACAATAGTTTCTCCTGAACTAGAGTAGGGTGAGTAAGTTTCTGAATTGATGCCAACCAAATTAGCATAATGATGCTTCCCTAAGTTAGCAACAAAAAAATCCACAAATAACAGTAGCAAATGCTGATATCTTGATATTTTAAGTTAAAAGTAAGTACTTACTATAATTTTTATACAAACAAAACAATTCAACACTTGATTCCAATCACTTCCGAAATGTCATACTTATTCAGAAATATGGTGGAACATCTCTTCAAAAGAACTAACCTTGATAACTCCACAAATCTGCAAATAGCTTTGATCTCTAAAATAATCCTTTGGATTGCTTCATCAATTGCAACCCAAAATGCAGTTAATTTTATTGCTCTTCTTCAATGAAATCACAGGGCAAAAGGCAAGGCCAGATTAAGAAGAGTCTCTTTAGATGTGTGTGGAAGAGAAGTGGTGTCAAAGACTAAGATGTGAGTTTTGGGGAAGTTTAGTTGAAGTGTTAGCTGCAGGGAAGTACGTAGCTCCCAGCTAAATTTGGTCTTAAGTCCTTAGCTGAAAACCCTCAATTTCTATCTGTGGGACTAGGGAAGATGGAGCAGAGGAAAAGCAAAAACAAAAGGTTCTGAAACCTGTGTTTCCAAAGATATGACTGGTTAAACATGGAATTTTACAAAGAACATCACAACGGCTAAAAAAGAGGCTCCACAGGTTAAAAACTGACAGTGACATAATATTTATCTATTAAATTAGCAAAGTTTAAAAGTAATAAAGCTATTCAGTAAGGGTAAGTTACAAGCTGGAATCAAGACTGTTGGGAGAAATAACAACAACCTCGGATATGCAAATAATTCCACTCTAATGGCAAAAAGTGAAGAGGAACCAAAGAGCCTCTTGATGACAGTGAAGGAAGAGAGTGAAAAAAGCAGCCTTAAAATTCAATATTAAAAATACTAAGATCATGGCATCTGATCCGATCACTTCATGGTAAACAGAAGGAGGAAAGGTGGAAGCAGGGACAGATTTCCTCTTCTTGGGCTCTAAAATCACTGCATATGGTGACTGCAGTCATGAAATTAAGAAGACGATTGATTGCTTCTTGGCAGGAAGGCTATGACAAACCTAGACAGTGTGTTAAAAAGCAAAGACATCACTTTGTGACAAAGGTCCGTATAGTCAGTGCTATGATCTTTCCTGTAGTCATGGGTGGATGTGAGAGCTGGGCAATAAAGATGGAAGAATGTCAAAGAATTGGTGCTTTCAAACTGTGGTGCTGGATAAGATGCTTGAGAGTCCCTTGGAAAGCAAAGAGATCAAACCAGTGAATCTTAAAGGAAATCAGCCCCGAATACTCTTTGGAAGGGCTGATGCTGAAGCTGAAGCTCCAATACTTTGCCCACCTGATGCAAACAGTTGACTCATTGGAAAAGACCCTGATGCTGGGAAAGATTAAAGGCAGAAGGAGAAGAGGGTGACAGAGAATGAGATGGTTGGATGGCATCACTGATTCAAAGTATATGAACTTGGGCAAACTTGGGGAGATGGTGAGTGACAGGGAAGACTGGTGTGTTGCAGTCCATGGAGTTGCGTAGAGTCAGACACGACTTGGTGACTGAACAACAGCAAAGTATATGGTAAACTTGCATATGCAGATATGAGAAGTATAAATTATTATCTTTATGCTTTTATCTGCACAATAATTTAGAAATATGACAGTACTGTTTCTAGGATGTGACTTTGTAGATATGCTAGATGAAGTATACAAAGTATACAAAAAGTATACAGAGTTTACACTGTAACCTTGTTTATAATAAGAAAATAAAATGGACACAATTCTTCCATGGAGTTGCAAACAGTTGGACACAACTGAGCAACTAACACTCACTTTCTTTTCTTTTCTTTTTTTTATATGATTCCCGTTTTTTTTAATTCTTTTTTTAAAAAGTTTATTTTGTTTAACTTTACAATATTGTATTGGTTTTGCCATATAGCAAAATGAATCTGCCACACTCACTTTCAAAGTGTGTATCAACAGGTTTTTAAACTGAATTATGTACATCTATATGATGGAAAACTGTTAAAATATGGTAAATCTATAAGTACTGACAAAGAAACATATATACACAATATATTTAATGAAGAAAATATACATTAAAATATTGTACACAGTGTGATCCCACTCATTAAAATAATGATGTGTGCATGGGAATAAATAAATATCTAATAGTGATTATCAAGAGAGTATGATTACATGGGATTCTAGTGTCATAATAGATTATTTTCATTTTACATTACTTTCTTTTTACCATTTCACATTTACAATGTGAAACACAAATATAGATATTTATATTTAAAATTTGGGAGACATAATACTTCTTTACCTAAATTTGGAAATAAAATACTAATAAAATCAAAGTTTTTGTGGTTTCAGAAAAAATTATTATGAATAGTACTAAATACTACTGAGCTGTTTACCAGTTTACAGAATGTTTTTAGTTGCAAAAAACTGGAAATCCAGGCCAAGGTTATACACAAAATAGTCAATAGACATTATTGAAAACATAATAACTGTCAATTATTATACTTAATTCTAATTTGAAATGAATGCAGTTCATATTCTGTTTTGCTGTTATTCAGAAAGTTTATGTTATTATGTGTCTGCTCAGTACAATTTTCCAACATTGCAGTGCATTTATCTACTAAGCGGATGAGATTTCTTAATAGTAAATGAAGAAAATAATACCTATCCAGGGATTTAACCCATGCTCGCTGCAGTGGAAGCACAAGTCTTAACCACTGACTGCCAGGGAAGTCTCTTACAATGTCTAAAGAAATCAATAGGAAATATATTAAGAAAAATAAATGTTATCTGTTGAAATATTTGGAATAGATGTTGCTACATTTCTGCATTGGTTTCCATGTTCTCCATTTCAAATGGCTACAATTTATGGTTTCATACCAGTAGAGATTTTGAAAATGACAATATAAAACTCTGTTCCTCATTTCTTATAATTAGAGTCTATCAGGAAATCCATGAAGTAATTGCCCTAATAAATCCCTATAACTCACATTTAAATAAAGCTTAAATCTTCATAAATATCAATATCTTATTTTTAGATATTGAGATATTTTAGATATTATTTTAGATATTATTGAGATATTTTAGATATTATTGAAATATTTTAGAAATTTAGATATTAAAATTTTTAGATATTCTACATGCCAAAGCATCACTCTTCCTTAGGCTATGTTAAATAAACTGTATTTTTTCACTAGCAGCAATGGAGATAAAAAACATTAGTTCCAAAAAGATTGAAAATTACCAGTACATCAACTAAATAAACTTCATTATTTTTGTTTCAAAAAAGAGGAAATTATCAACATGAATATTACTCATGAGAGAAAGAGGGAGAAGGAGAAAGGAGGTGAGCAGAAATGAAAAGGAGCCAATGGAGAGATGGGTAAAGTTAATTACTTTGAGGCACTTACTATCAGGTATTAGCAATTTTACTATATGCAAATTACACTGTGTAATAAGTTGATAGGTGAGAGTAAGTTTTCTGTAGGAATATAAACAAGAACTTCAGAATGAAAGGAAATAAATAAGGTATATTAAGCTCATGAAAGAAATGAAGGCAACTCATGTAAACTACAGGAAACTGAAGTGATAGGAGTGTCATGATAAAACCAGATCTCCTCACTGTATTATTAACACAAATTAGAATTTAAATTTCATACCCAGTTGCTTACAACAAGTCCTCAAGAGCAAAGACACATAAATATACATACTACAACAACTATCTTGCATTCCCTATTTGGATTCTATCATCAAAAGGGACAATATCTGTATAATACTAAGTATTAGAAACAGTGATGAACAATAGGTAAATGTGTAATTGTAGTATATGTAAAAGATACATGCCTTTATTATATAAATTTTTTATATAAAAATGAATCATATGAAGATATTTTTCATGTCCTTTTTAGGTATAAATGTAAGTATAGTTACATTAATTATGTAGTAAATTTCAAATTCTATTTCTCCATGATCCATTTATAAGTAAAAAATGGGTTCCTGTAAAAGTTTTGGGAAGCCAGGATTGGAACAAAGTATACCTCATGGGTTGGGGCTCCATTTATACATGACTTCTATTAGAAACCCCCTCACTGATCACAGCCTTATCATGGTGAAGGGGATTGCATAACTCATTGAAGCCATGTGCGCAGGGCCACCCAAAATGGATGGGTCATTGTGAAGCATTCTGATAAAATGTGGTCCATAAGAGGATGAAATGGCAACCCACTCCAGTATTCTTGCTTGGAGAATCCCATGGACAATGTGAAAAGGCAAAAAGATATGGTGCCAGAAGATCATCAGCAGCTCAAGTCAAAAGCTGTCCAATATGCTACTGAGGAAGAACACAGGGCAATTACTAATAGCTCCAATAAGAATGAAGCAGCTGCACAAAAGCTGAAATGATGCTCAGCTGTGGATGTATCAACTGGTGAAAGTAAAATCTGACCTAGTGCTATAAAGAAAAATACTGCATAGGAACTGGAATGTTAGGTCCATGAATCAAGGTAAATGGGAGAAGATCAAGCAGGAGATGGCAAGATTGAACATTGACATCTACAGAATCAGTGAACTAGAATGGACAGGAGTGGTGAATTTAATTCAGATGACCATTATATCTACTACTGTGGGCAAGAATCCCTTAGAAGAAAAGAAGCAGCCCTCATAATCAACAAAAGAGTCTGAGATGCAGTACTTCGGTGCAGTCTCCAAAATGACATAGGAGATTGGAATGCAAAAGGAGGAAGTCAAGAGATACCCAGAAAAACAGGCAAGTTTGGCCTTTGAGTACAAAGTGAAGCAGCACAAAGGCTAACAGAATTTTGTCAAAATAACATGTTGATCATAGCAAACACCCTTTTCCAACAACCCAAGAGATGACTCTAAACACAGAAATCACAGATTGATCAATATCAAAATAAGATTGATTATGTTCTGTTCAGCCAAAGAAGGAGAAGCCCTATACGTCATTAAAAACAAGATCTGGAGCTGACTGTGGCTCAGATCATGAGATCCTTATTGCAAAATTCAGGTTGAAATAGAAGAAAGTAGGGAAAACCAATAGGCCATTCAGGTATGACCTAAATCAAATCCCTTTTAATTAAACAGGAGAGGTGATGAATGGATTCAAGGGATTAAATCAGTGCCTGAAGAACTATGAACAGAGGTTCATAACATTTCACAGGAGGCAGTGACCAAAACCATCCTAAAGAAAAAGAAATGCAAGAAGGCAAAGTGGTTGTCTGAGGAGGTTTTACAGATATTTGAAGAAAGAAGAGAAGTGGAAGGCAAGGGAGAAAGCGAAAGATATACCCAACTGAATGCAGAGTTCCATTCAAGAATAGCAAGGAGAGATTAGAAGGCCTTTCTACATGATCAGTGGAAAGAAATAGAGGAAAACAATAGAATAGGAAAGACTAGAAATCTTTTCAAGAAAACTGGAGATATCAAGGGAACATTTCATGCAAGGATAGGCATGATAAAGGAGAGAAATAGTAAGGACATAACAGAAACAGAAGAGATTAAGAAGAGGTGGAAAGAATATGAAGAAGAACTAAATAAGAAAGGTCTTAATGACCTGGATAACCAGGATAGCGTGGTTACTCACCTAGAGTCAGACATCCTAGAGTGTGAAGTCAAGTGGGCCTTAGGAAGCATTACTACAAACAAAGCTATTAGAGGTGACAGAATTTCAGCTGAGGTATTTAAAATCTTAAAAGATTATGCTATGAAAGTGCTGCAGTCAATATGCCAGAAAATTTAGAAAACTCAGCAATGGCCACAGGACTGGAAAAGTTCAGTTTTCATTCCAATCCCAAAGAAGGGCAATGCCAAAGAATGTGCAAACCACTGCACAATTGTGCTTATTTCACATGCTAGCAAGGTTATGCTCAAAATCCTTCAAGTTAGATTTCAGCAGTACATGAAATGAGAACTTCCAGAAATTCCAAGCTGAGTTTCGAAGAGGCAGAGGAACCAGAGACCAAATTGCCAACATTCACTGTATCATAGAGAAAGCAAGAGAGTTCCAGAAAAATATCTACATCTGCTTCATTGATTATGCTAAAGCCTTTGACTATATGGAACACAAAAAACTGTGGAAAATACTCAAAGAGATGGGAGTACCAGACCACTTTATCTGTTGCCTGAGAAACCTATGGGTCAAGAAGCAACAAAGCCAGAAATGGAACAATTGACTGGTTCAAAATTGGATAAGGAGTACAAGGCTGTATATCGTCACTTTATTTATTTAACTTTTATGTAGAGTATATCATGCGAAATTCCAGGCTGGATGAATTGCAAGCTGGAATCAAGCCTGCCAGGAGAAATATCAGCAACATCAGATATGCAGATGATATCACTATAATGGCAGAAAGTGAAGAGGAATCAAAGAGCCTCCTGATGAGGAGGAAAGAGGAGAGTGAAAAAAACTGGCTTGAAACTCAACGTTAAAAAAAAAAAAAATGAGAAGCTAAGATCATGGCATCTGGTCCCATCACCTCACGGCAAATAGAAGGGAAAAAGTAGAAACAGTGACAGATTTTCTTTTCTTGGGCTCCAAAATCACTGCAGACGATGACTACAGTAATGAAATTAAAAGATGCTTGTTCCTTGGAAAGAGCTATGACAAATCTAAACATTGTATTTAAAAGCAAGAGACATCACTTTGTCAACAAACGTCTGCATAGTCAAAGCTATGTTTTTTCCAGTAGTCGTATGCTAATGTGAGTGTTGGACCATAAAGAAGGCTAAGTGCCGAACAACTGATGCTCTCAAATTGTGATGCCGAAAGACTCCTGAGAGTCTCTTGGACTGCGAGGAGACCAAACCAGTCAATTTTAAAGGAAATCAACTCTGAATGTTCGCTGGAAGGACTATTGTTGAAGTTGGATCTCCAATACTTTGGCCACCTATGCGAAGAGATGAAAAATACCTGATGTTGGGCAAGACTGAAGACAAAAGTAGCAGGTGGTGGCAGAAGATGAGATGGTTGGATGACAGCATCAACTCAATGAACGTGAATTTGTGCAAACTCCAGGTAATAATGGAAGACAAAAGAGCCCGCCATGCTAAAGTCCATAGGGTTGCAAGGAGCCAAAGACAATGTAGCTATTAAAAAACAACAATCTGGCAGGAAATGTCACATTTCTTCCAGCACAGATAGTGCTGTAAGTTGGACACATGTAAGCCAAAAATAAATAAAATAAAATCTTGGAGGTGGTAAGCAGTATAAAAATGACAGTGGTCAAGAAGTTTATTGCTTAGGTATTACTGAAACCCATTTGTTCTAATTAGCCCTGCTGCTGCTGCTGCTGCTAAGTTGCTTCAGTCATGTCCGACTCTGTGAGACCCCAGAGACTGCAGCCCGCCAGGCTCCCCCGTCCCTGGGATTCTCCAGGCAAGAACACTGGAGTGAGTTGCCATTTCCTTCTCCAATGCATGAAAGTGAAAAGTGAAAGTGAAGTCGCTCAGTCGTGTCTGACTCTTTGAGACCCCATGGACTGCAGCCTACCAGGCTCCTCTGTCCATGGGATTTTCCAGGCAAGAGTACTGGAGTGGCGTGCCATTGCCTTCTCCCTAATTAGCCCTAGGAATCTTCAAAAGAAGAATATGAATACCCAATAAAATTGATTTATTCGTAACAGATTCTGAAAATATCTTTAATGATAGATTCACATGAAAATATTATTAGATTTGTACTGCTGACAATACATATTGGGTATTTCTTTCTCACACACACACACGTACCACTAACTTAAAGACTCACAAAGCAAAGCCAAAAGAACAAACTTGAAAGGAATTTTGAATTTTAAAACTTGAAATGATCATTTCAACATGCAAATTATAGCCAGATCTATCAAGTGCTTTTTTTTTCTTAAAAAAAAAAAAAAAGTTTATAAAGAGCATGCTAAGAGAGTTCATCTTTTTTATCTTTTTACCTACTGTACCAAGGAGTTTATTTACATAGGAATATATTTTTTATGACAAATTCAACTGTCTATTTTCCCATCTTCAAAAGACAATATTCAGAGATATTGGAATACTAAGGAGAGTTGGCAAACATTTTTCCTTCTTAGTATGTTTTTCTTTGACTTTATTGAAACAATCAGCCTGTAGTCTCAGTCTATATCCAAGTGGCAGGTTTCAAGATGCCCATATGTAGCAAAGAATGCCCATTTGGGCTAGTATAGCTTTTGTTTTGTTTTGTTTTTTTTTAACAAACAGCAATAGGGGTTAAGCTCTCTGTTTTGGAGGAAACTGTGTTTGTTCCTTTGCCTCCACTTTGGCTTGACAACACTCTAGCAATAAATCAGTATTGGCAAAAACAAACAAAAAAGAACAACAACAAAACCCTCTTAATCATCATTTGGAAGAGGTTTACAGAAGTGATGTCTCTGACAGCTGTTGTCATGAAGTTTCTAAACACATTCAAACTTGCCTTTCAGCATTGCTTAAGCAATGAAACAATTTCAGATAATGACTTACCCTCCCTTAATATAGTCAAGGAATGAAACTTCTGTTTCTACCAAGAAAGACAGCAAGGTGACCTGAAGAAAGAAAACAAAAGAAAATAAAAACAAGAGAATTATATACTAGTACTAATTGCAATCCCAACTGGACTTTTTTCTAAGTGTTAGAGAGAAAATTATATTTCCTAGCATTTTGTAAATCAATAAAGATAATCTATTTCAAACTCTTCTAGGACTGATTATTCTTATATTTAAAATTATCAGAAGAAAAGGGGCTAAAAATTAAGTAACTCCTTTCTATGACCAATTTACTTCCTTTGAAGAACAACATGCAAATTATCTACAAGGACACAGGGTTACTTCACTTTTTCAGGCCTGCTTGATTTTCTCGTGTGATTTCATTAAATGAAGAATTCATAATGAAACTTCCTCTTCTCTCAGACACAATTCAACCCCTAACCAACTTGCAGGAAGCTGTATTGCTATGTCCTATGAGGTGTTCTCTATACAATCATTCCCATACAAAGTTAATTTTGTATTATATACCTTCATATTAAAACCCTAATGAAAGAGTTCAGTTTTTAGTTGCTTCTATTTGATACCAAATATTTTATATATATATATATATTTTTTAATTCATCTATTTGAATCCTTAATGTATAACATAAAATTTGACTTACTGTTCCTGAATTAGTATATTTCTTCTTTTTTCCTTTCTTTCTGGGATTTATCACCTTAAAGAGCAGATAAAACAATTACAATGTTAGGATTTATACTGAAATATTTTAAAAATGTATAGTCCAACCTGGTGTCTTCACATCTTATGGATTTATTTACTTACTAACGTCTTTAGCTGGAGAAGGCGATTGCACCCCACTCCACTACTCTTGCCTGGAAAATCCCATGGGCAGAGGAGCCTGGTAGGCTGCAGTCCATGGGGTCGCAAAGAGTCGGACACGACTGAGCGACTTCACTTTCACTTTTCACTTTCATGCATTGGAGAAGGAAATGGGAACCCACTCCAGTGTTCTTGCCTGGAGAATCCCAGGGACCGGGGAGCCTGGTGGGCTGCTGTCTATGGGGTCGCACAGAGTCGGACATGACTGAAGCGACTTCGTAGCAGCAGCAGCAGCAGCAATGTCTTTAGTACAACTCCTTGAGTCTATCAGCCAAAACGTCTCCGCAAAATGACTAGTGATTATCTTCTTAAAAAAAATCTTTTTTTCAGTAATATTCTTCTCAATTACCTTATGCATTGATTACCCTACCCAAATACACCTTCTTGCTGTGAGGTCTCAATATTAGTGATTGGTTTGTAGAAAAACTATAGATTTCTCAAATAAAATATACTTAAGACATAACAGTTCTTATTTGATTATATACACTAATGACAAATCTTCAAATATTTGACTCTTTAAGGTCTCTGTGCATGCGTGCTAAGTGGCTTCAATTGTGTCTGACTCTTTTTGACCCTATGGAGCATAGCACTCCAGACTCCTTTGTCCATGGAATTCTCCAGCAAGAATACTGGAGTGGGTTGCCATGTCTTCCTTCAGGGGATCTTCCCTACCCAGGGATCAAACTCATGTCCCTTATGCCTCCTGCATGGGCAGGTGGTCTTTACCACTAACGTCACCTGGTGGTGGTGTTGGTGGTATAGTTGTTAAGTCGTGTCTGACTCTTGTGATCTCATGACACAGGCTCCTGCCAGGCTCCTCTGTCCATGGGATTCTCCAGGCAAGAATACTGGAGTGGGTTACCATTTCCTCCTCCAGGGGATGTTCCTGACCCAGGGATGGAAACCAGGTCTCCTGCATTACAGGCAGATTCTTTACCAACTGAGCTAGGAGGAAGCCCCTCATAGCATCACCTGGGAAGGCATTTAAGGGCTGCACTTATTGCTTAATAATGATAGTAATTTCCATCAGACACATAATAATGTGTAAAAGTTTGGAGTCCTGGTGGGAGTCCTGGTGGGAGTCACACGGATTCACAAACCCAGAAATAGGCTGACCAACTGAGGTCTCAACTGTGCACTCTGAAAAGGAACTGTGGCCCAGGACCACCCTACTGAACAAAGGTACTGGAGCCAGTCTCATCCACCCAGCAGCAAACCTAACCCACACTCACCTGAGCCCCTAGTAACAAGCATACCATCAGTAGATCCTACTGTATACCTAGCAATTACTTCAATGCCAGCTCTAAACCACCACAACTGCAGTTTTGAAGGTAGCCCCATAAGTCCGGAGAACCATGAGGAAAAGGTCTCTACCTGACAAAATAAGTCTATAAATCAGCAGGCAGCATTTATTTATTTACTTATGTATTTTCACTTTAGGAATTTTATTTAGTTCTCAATTGGGTTTTAAATGATATGACCTACGGGCTTTTCATTGTCCCATTTAATTCTGCATGGCTGAGAATCATACCCTACAAGGTAGGCAAGATAAGAAGCCATCCATAGGGATTTACTCCTCTTTGTCTTATCTTCTTATTAGTAGTTATAGACTTTTAACAGGAATATAAAAGTAATCTGTGTGATTTATGCTTTTTTTTCTACACAGCCTTTAAAAGAATACATGTAGAAAAAGATTTTAACTATTATTGGAGTCAAAAACAACAACCCAAACACCTGATTAAATGCCAGCTTGTAGACTTACTAATTGTTTGAATGTGTTCCTTAATGTTCTTGCTGCTTGAGTTGTCTCTGATTCTTTTCTAACATTTTGTTTTGTTTTATATTTAAAATTTTTTCTTTTTATAATATATTTTTTATTGAAGTATAGTTGATTTACAATGTAGTGCCAATCTCTGCTGTACAGCAAAGTGACTCAGTTTTATACATATATAAATACAATCTTTTTAAATATTCTTCTCCATTATGGGTTAATCCTAGGACATTGGATGTAGTTCCCTGTGCTAAACAGTAGGACTTGTGTATCAACTCTAAATGTATAGTTTGCATTTACCAACCCCAAATCCTAGTCACCCTTCCTCTTGGCAGCCACAAGTCTGATCTCTATGTTTCTGAGTCTGTTTCTATTTTGTAGATAGGTTCATTGGTGCCATATTTTAGATTCCACATACAAGTGGTATCACATGGTATTTGTCTTTCTTTCTGACTTACTTCACTTAGTATAATAATCTCTAGTTGCATCCATGATGCTGCAAATGGCATTATTTTTTATGACTGAGTAGTATTCCATTGTATATTTGTAGCACCTACTCTTTATCCATTCATCTGTCAATAGACATTTAGGTTGCTTCCATATTTTGACTACTGTGAACAGTGCTGTTATGAACATAGATGTCTGTATACCTTTTGAATTAGTTTTGTCTGGGTATATGCCCAGGAATAGGATTGCTGGATCACATGGTACTTTTATGTTTAATTTTCTAAGGAATCTCCATAGTGACTGCACCAACTTACATTGCCACCAATGCTGTAGGAGGATTCCCTTTTCTCCATACCCTATCTAGCATGTGTTATTTGTAGACTTTTTAATGATGACCACTCTGGTGTGAAATGCTACTTCATTACAGTTTTGACTTGCATTTGTCTACTAATTAGCGATGTTGAGCATCTTTTCATGTGCCTACTGGCCAGATGTCTTTAAAGAAATGTCTATTAAGGGCTTCTTCCTATTTTCCAAATGGGTTGTTTTTTTTTGTTGTTGTTGTTGAGTTGTATGACCTGTTTGTATATTTTGGAGATTAAGCCCTTGTCAGTGGCATCATTTGCAAACATTTTCTCCCCTTCTGCAGGTTGCCTTTTCATTGTTTTTTTTTTTTTTTTTTTTAATGGTTTCCTTTACTATGCAAAAGCTTGTAAGTTTGATTAGGTGCAACTTATTTTAGATTTTATTTCTATTGCTTTGGGAGACTGACCTAAGAAAACATTTGTTTGATTTATGTCAGAGAATGTTTTGCCTGTACTCTCTTCTAGGAGTTTTATGGTGCCCTGAAAGTGAAAGAGGAGAGTGAAAAAGTTGGCTTAAAGCTCAACATTCAGAAAACTAAGATCATGGCATCTGGTCCCAACACTTCATGGGAAATAGATGGGGAAACAGTGGAAACAGTGTCAGACTTTATTTTTTTGGGCTCCAAAATCACTGCAGATGGTGATTGCAGCCATGAAATTAAAAGACTCTTACTCCTTGGAAGGAAAGTTATGACCAACCTAGATAGCATATTCAAAAGCAGAGACATTACTTTGCCAACAAAGGTCCATCTAGTCAAAGCTATGGTTTTTCCAGTGGTCATGTATGAATGCGAGAGTTGGACTGTGAAGAAAGCTGAGTGCCGAAGAATTGATGCTTTTGAACTGTGGAGCTGAAGACTCTTGTGAGTCCCTTGGACTGCAAGGAGATCCAACCAGTCCATCCTAAAGGAGATCAGTCCTGGGTGTTCATTGGAAGGACTGATGCTGAAGTTGAAACTCCAATACTTTGGCCACCTCATGCGAAGAGTTGACTCATTGGAAAAGACCCTGATGCTGGGAGGGATTGGGGGCAGGAGGAGGAGACAACAGAGGATGAGATGGCTGGATGGCATCACTGACTCGATGGACGTGAGTCTGAGTGAACCCCGGGAGCTGGTAATGGACAGGGAGGCCTGGTGTGCTGCGATTCATGGGGTCACAAAGAGTCGGACACGACTGAGGGACTGAACTGAACTGAACTGATGTTTCTTCTATTTTCACTTTGGTAAGAGTTTTTCTTTTTTATCATAAATGAATATTGAATTTTTTTAAATGCTTTTTTTTTTTTGCATCTATTGAGTTGATCATGTGTTTTTTTTCTTTTTCAATGTGGTGTACTGCATTAATTGATTTGTGCATGTTAAACTATCCTTGTGAACTTCTAATGAATCCCACTTGGTCATGGTGTAGGAACTTTTTCTATGTGTTGTTGGATTCAATTTGTTAATATTTTGTTGAAAATTTTTGAATCTATATTCATAAAAGACATTGACCAGTAATTTGCTTTATTGGTGGCATCTTATCTGGTTTTGGTGCAGGATGATTGTGGCTTCACAGAATGTCTTGGGAGTGTTCACTCTCTTTTGGAAGAGTTTGAAGAGAAACAGTTTTCTTTGTATGTGTGGTCATATGTACCTATGAAACCATCTGGTCCTGGACTTTTGTTTATAGGGTGCTTTTTAAAGGTAGTTTTCTTTTTTTTAAAAAATCACAGATTCTATTTAACTTCAAGTGATGGGTCTGTTCAATTATCTATTTCTGCTTGATTCAATTTTGGTGGGCTGTATGTTTTTAGAAAGTTGTTCATTTCTTCTAGGTTGTCAAATTTGTTGGCATATATGGTTCATAGTATTTTTTTATGTATTTTTTTGGTTTTCTGCAGTATCAGATTTTTGATACTCTCTTTTTTAATTTCTTATTTTATTTGGATTCTTTTACTTTTCTTTTTGGTGAGCCTGGCCAGAGGCATTCAATTTTCTTTATCCTTTCAAAGTACTTGACCTTGGTTTTATTGGAGTTTTGTTTTATTTTTTAGTCTTTTATTTCCTCCCTGATCTTTAATATTCCCTTCCTTCTCCTGACTTTAGGTTTTGCTAGTTCTTTTTTTTTCTAATTGTTTTAGGTGATAGGTTAGGTTGCTTGAGATTTTTCTTGATTTTTGATAAAGACCTGTATTGCTATGAGCTTCTCTCCAAGAACTGCATTTGTAGCACCTCATAGATTTTGTTGGCTGTGTTTTGTCATTTGTTGCAAGGTATTTTAAAATTTCCTTTTGATTTCCTCTTTGATCCATTCATTTTTTAGTAGCTTGTACTTTGGTTTCCATGTAATCATATTTTTTCTTGTCTTTTCCTATGGTTGATTTCTAGTTTTATGTTGTTGTGGTCAGAGAATATTCTTGAAATAATTTCTCTACTCTTAAATTTGTTGAAGTTTGTTGTGCCCAGTATGTGGTCCATCCTAGAGAATGTTTGATGTGCACTTGACAAGAATGTGTGTTGTGATTTTTTTTATGTAATGTCTTGAAAATACCAATTAAGTCTAACTGCTCTATTGCATCATTCAGGATCTATGTTGCTTATTGATTTTCTGTCCAGAAGATCTTTCCATTGATGTCAGCGGGGTGTCAAAGTCTCCTACTGTTACTACTATCCTGTTGATTTCTCCATTTATGTTTGTTAGCATTTATTTTATGTATTTGGGTGCTTCTATATTAGATGCATATATGCTAATGACTGTAATTGATTCTTTTTTCATCAAGTATTTTTTTTACCTTTTTCTATATACATTTTTACCTTCTTTATATAGTCTTTGCTTTACAGTCTATTTTGTCTGATATGAGTATTGCAGCTCCCAGTTTCTTTTCATTTCCATTTGCATAAAACATTTTTCCATTCCCTCACTTTTTATTTTTAATTGGAGGATGACTGCTTTACAATGTTGTGTTGGTTTCTGCTGTATAGAAACACAAATCAGCCGTGAGTATATACATTCTCTCCCTCTTGAGCCTCCCTCTCACTCCCTCCTCTGATCCCTGTAGGTTGTCACAGAGCACCAGACTGAGTTACAGAGCAGCTTCCCATTACTTGTTTTACACATGGTGGTGTGTACATGTTAATGGTACTATCTCAATTCATCTCACCCTCTCCTTCCCCCACTGTGTCCACAAGATTGTCTTCTACATCTTTGTCTCTAGAAATGCCCTGCAAATAGGTTCATCAGCACCATTTTTCTAGATTCCATATATTTGCATTAGCATATGATATCTGTTTTCTCTTTCTGACTTAACTTCACTGTATATCAGACTTGAAGTTCATCAATATCATTTTAACTGACTCAAATTCATTTATTTTTATGGCTGAGTAATATTCCATTGTATATATGTGCCACAACTTCTTTATCAGTTCATCTGTCAATGGATAGCTACATTGCTTCCATATCCTGGTGATTGTAACAGTGCAAAATGAACATTGGAGCACACAGGTCTTTTTGAATTATGGTTTTCTCAAAATATATGCCCAGAATTGGGATTGCTGGGTCATATAGTAGTTTTATTCCTAGTTTTTGAAGGAATCTCCATGCTGTTTTCCATAGTGGTTGTATCAGAGTACATTCTCACCAACAGTGAAAGAGGACTCCATTTTCTCCACACTTTCTTCAGCATTTATAGTTTGTAGATTTTTAAATGATGGCTATTCTGACCAGTGTGAAGTGATAACTCATTGTAGTTTTGACTTGCATTTATCTAATAGTGAGCAATACTGAGCATCTTTTCATATGTTTGGTGGCCATCTGTATGTCTTCTTTGCAGAAATGTCTGTTTAGGTCTTCTGCCCATTTTCTGATTGTTTTTTTTTTTTTTTTTTTCTTTCTGAAATTGAGCTGCATAAGCTTCAACAAAAAAATAAAATAAAATAACTAGGGATAAACCTACTTAAAGAGAGAAAAGATCTGTTGCAGAAAACTGTAAGATGCTGATGAAAGAAATCAAAGACGACACAGACAGATGAAGAGATATAGCCTGTTCTAGGATCACAAGAATCAATACTGTGAAAATAACTATACTACCCAAAGCAATCTACAGATTCAATGCAAGCCTCATCAAATTACCAACAGCATTCTTCACAGAACTAGAACAAAAATTATATAGTTTGTGCAGAAATACAAAAGACCCTGAACAGACAAAGAATTCTTGAGAAAGAAAAATGAAGCTGGATCAATCAAACTTTCTGATTTCATACTATACTACAAAGCTATAGTCAAGAGTGCATGGTACTGGCACAAAAACAGAAATATAGACAAAAGGAAGAACATAGAAAGCCCAGAGATAAACCTGTGCATCTATTGGCATCTTTGACAAAGGAGGCAAGAATATACAATAGAGAAAAGATAGCCTCTTCAATAAGTGGTGCTGGGTATACTGGACAGCTACATGTATAAGAATAAGATTAGAACACTTCCTAACAGCATACATAAAAAGAAACTCAAAATGGAATAAATATCTAAATGTAAGGCCAGAAACTATGAAACTTTTAGAGGAATATATAGATAGAACACTCTATGACATAAATCACAGCAAGATCTTCTTTGACCTACCTCCTAGAGTAATGGAAATGAAAACAAAAGTAAACAAATAGGTCATAATTAAACATAAAAGCTTTTGCACAGCAAAGGAAATTATGAACAAGGTGGAAAGACAACCCTCAGAATGGGAGAAAATAACTGCAAAGGAAGCAACTGATAAATGATTAATCTCCAAAATATACAATCATTCCATCGCCTCACTTCCAATCTATGTGTGTCTTTTCCCCTTAAGTGGGTCTTTTATAGGCAGCATATTGTAATTTCGTTGTGCCCAACTCTTTTGTGACCTCATGCACTGTAGCTTACCAGGTTCCTCTGCCCATGGGATTGCCCAGGCAAGAATTCTCAAGTGGGTTGCCATTTTCTTCTCCAGAGGATCTTCCTGACCCAAGGATTGAAGCTGTCTCTCTTTCCTTGCAGGAAAGGAGCTGTCTCTTCCTTTCCTTCTTTACTGCTGAGCCACCAGGGAAGTCCACAATGGGATATTACTCAATCATAAAAGGGAATGAAAGAGTGTCTTTTGCAAAGACATGGATGCAGCTAGAGGTTGTTATACAGAGTGTGTAGTAAATCAGAAAGAGAAAAACAAATATCGCATAATATGGCTTATATGTGGAATCTCAAAAAATGGTAGAGATGAACTTATTTGCAAAGCAAAAATAGAGTTACAGATGTAGAGATCAAAGATATGGTTACCAAGGGAGGAAAATGGGATGGATGAACTGGGAAACTGGGGCTGAAATATTTACACTACTATGTATAAAACAGACAACTAATGAGAACTTCCTGTTTAGCACAGGGATCTCTACTCATTGCTCTATTGTGATTTAAATTAGAAGGAAATTTAAAAGAGTGGGTAAATGTATTTGTATGATTGATTTACTTTGCTTTATAGCAAGAAACTAACAACATTTAAAAGAAACTATGGTTGGGTGGCATCACCGACTTGATGGACATGAGTTTGAGTAAGCTCTGGGAGTTGGGGACGAACAAGGAAGCCTACTACAGTCCATGTGGTCACAAAGAGTCAGACATGACTGAGCGACTGAACTGATAGGCCAATAAATATTAATAAAAACCAAATATCTTATTGAGACTGTGAATAAGAAGGGTGTCTACTCAGTGGTAAAGAATCTGTCTGCAATGCAGGAGATGTGGTTTCTATCCTTGGGTTGGGGAGCTCTCCTGGAGAAAGACATGGCAATCCATTCAAAAATTTTGTCTGGGAAACCACATGGACAGAGGAGTGTGGCAGGCTACAGTCCATGTGGTGGCGAAGAGTTCATCATGACTTAGTAACTAAACAACAACAATATTCAATTCAGTTCAGTTCAGTTCAGTTGCTCAGTCGTGTCCGACTCTTTGCGACTCCATGAATCACAGCACGCCAGGCCTCCCTGTCCATCACCAACTCCCGGAATTCACTCAGACTCACATCCTTCGAGTCAGTGATGCCATCCAGCCATCTCATCCTCTGTCGTCCCCTTCTCCTCCTTCCCCCAATCCCTCCCACATCAGAGTCTTCTCCAATAAGTCAACTCTTCGCATGAGGTGGCCAAAGTACTGGAGTTTCAGCTTTAGCATCATTCCTTCTAAAGAAATCCCAGGGCTGATCTCCTTTAGGATGGACTGGTTGGATCTCCTTGCAGTCCAAGGGACTGTTAAGAGTCTTCTCCAACACCACAGTTCAAAAGCATCAATTCTTCGGTGCTCAACCTTCTTCACAGTCCAACTCTCACATCCATACATGACCACAGGAAAAACCATAGCCTTGACTAGACGAACCTTTGTTGGCAAAGTAATGTCTCTGCTTTTCAATATGCTATCTAGGTTGGACATAATTTTCCTTCCAAGGAGTAAGCATCTTTTAATTTCATGGCTGCAATCACCATCTGCAGTGATTTTGGAGCCCAAAAAATAAAGTCTGACACTGTTGACACTGTTTCCCCATCTATTTCCCATGAAGTGATGGGACCAGATGCCATGATCTTGGTTTTCTGAATATTGATTACTTTGCCCAATTATTGATAAGCAAATATTTATTGACATATTAAACCTTGTTTTCTGATTGATTCTTTGTTTTTTCCTTGTTTCTTTCTTTTTGTGGTTTGAGGATTTATTTTATGCTTGTGTTCTCTTAATTTTTTGTGAATCTATTGTATGTTTTTGATTTGTGGTTTCCCTATTTTTCAAGTATGTTAACACCTTCCTATATCTGATAGCAATATAGGCTTAAACACACTGTAAAAAAAAAAAAAAGAATCTGCATTTTATTACTCTTTCCTTATATTTTATGATTTTGATGTCATTTTTTACACCTTCATCTTTATCTTTTTGCTGTTCCTTGTGTTTATCATTAATTTCAAAACTACATTTTTTTTTCTTTATCTCTGTTTGATCTGTGTACTGGCTAATTTAAGTGATTTACTTTCAAATTATGATTTTCTTCTTCCTGTATCTTCTTGCTTCTTTTCCACTCAGAGGAGATGTTTCAATATTTACTGTAGGGTAGATTTAGCGTTGCCATATTTTTTTAGGTTTTACTTGTCTGAGAAATTCTTTGCATCTCCTCCTTTTCTAAATGATAAACTTTTGGATAGAGTATTCTAGGTTGTAGATTTTCCCTTTCAAGACTTTAAATATATTCTGCCACTCCCTTCTGGTCTGCAGTGTTTCTGTAGGTAATCAGCTGATAGCCTTCTGGGAATTTCCTTGTAATGAACTCCTTGTTTTTCTCTTGCTGCCCTTAGAATCCTTTCTTTAATGTTTGCCATTTTAACATGTCTTGGTGTAGGTCTGTTTGGGTTCATCTTGTTTAGAACCCTCTGTGCTTCCTGTATCTGAATACATGTTTCCTTGATTACATTTGGGAAGTTTTCAGCCACAATTTTTTCAAATACATTTTCAGTCCTCCTTTCTCTTTCTTCTCCTTCTAGAACCCTGATTATGTGTAGACTGGCACACTTTATATTATCCCACAGGTCTCTTATATTGCTTTCAATATTTTTTTCCCCAATTTGGATTTCTGTCTGCTATTGATTGGTTACTGACCATTATTCTATCTTTCATATCACTTATTCTTTATTCTGCATTATTAATCTTGCTTTTAGCTCAGTTTTCATCTCAGTAAATTAATTTTCTGACTTTTCTTGGCTCCTCCTTATAGTTTCTAGTCCTTTTTACTGTAATCTGCATTTCTGTCCATATCCTTTCTTAATTTCTTCAGTATTTTCATTACCTCCATTTGGATCTAAGTGTCTATTAGATTCAAATGGTGTGTTTCATTGTTCCTTCAGGGGTGCCAGAGTCCAGCTCCCGCAGCCAGGGATTCAACCTGAAGAGATGAATGGTGTCGGCGATGAGACAGCCTCTCAATTTTCTTTTGGACTGCCTCTTTATTTCAAGTTTAAGATTCTCTTTTATACTTTTACAAAAACATTATGTCAGAGATTTGACATTTTCAGTTCCCCCTCACCCAGATTTATTATCTCCATAAATCATTGTTGCTCTTCAAACAGAGTTCCTGCTTCAGTGATTCTCTCAGAATCAGCCTTACCATCTATTGTCTACTTCCTCTAATGTGTCCTATAGTTAACTTGTGATTACATTGTAACTCATGCTACATTCCTCAGTTTACTACTTATCTTCCTAAATCTTGTTTGCCTCTAACATCTTGAGTTCACTCTCTCTTAAAAAGGCTTCTAGCTATAGTGTCTCTAAAAATTCCTAACTTCTATGAGCTATAGTAAAATATGCTAACTTTACATCATTCCTTAAATCTTTTAACTTCTAACTATTTTAATTATTTTTAAGCCTAAATTCAGTAAACTCCTTTGCCATAAACATTTTCCTCACAAACAGGCTTCAGAAAGCAATCTCTCCCATGGCCTCGAGCTGCAGCCTATGTGCTCATCCTGGAACACTCTTTTGTAAAGTCCTTAAACAAATGTCAATGATTAACTTTATGAATTATTCTCTGAGCACAGCTGCAGAAGGCTTTGTGCCTTCTCATGCTCCTCTCAAGAACAATAAGCACCTTAATATTCCTTTTCAGTCAACTCAGCAAGGAGAGGAAAAAACAAGTCAGAATTACAAGGCATAACTCCTTCATTCTGGGTTTGTGCCTGTGGAATGAGGAAAGGGTGCCTGGGGCCATGCCTCCATTTTGTCAGTAATGCCTAACGCGGCTCCCGACACAGGGGAATTCTCTTGGTCTATTAACTGAGAGTGGCTCCTCTACTTTGTCATTTTGCTTATAGTTCTCTTGTCAGTTTAGCAGAAACAATCATCTACTGTAGTCTTAAAGGGCTATTTATATGCAGAAGCTTCTCTGTGTAGCTTAAATGGTTTAACATTTTTTTGGTATGAAGGCTATTTTTGGTTTGGAGGCTTGCTGTCTCTTTCTTTATAGCCTGTGCTGGCCATTATCCCCTTGATAAGGGGTGTGCAGGTACACAGCTCAAGCAGGCTCCCAGAAAGAGAGAAGCAGTGGTTGGCTCCTGGTCACAGACCCTCACCAGCAGTCTGATCCTACCTCTGGAGTCTGAGATGACAGCAGGGGCTCGTACCTACCCCTGGAGCTTGTTTTGCTGGTGCCTTGCCACCTCAGAGTGAGTGCAGAGAAAGAAGCGCCTGTGGTGGGCCCACCCCTCTCCTCTCACACCCTTCCAACATTATTGCCCTCCCTCCTTGGTGGGCCCAGGCTTCCTCTCACAACACACCCTAGCCTCCTCAGGCTATCTCCATGCAGCCAACCCCAGTCCTCTTCCTTAGGTCTTACCTCCAAAGCACAAGCCCCTCATTACCTCAGTGATGAGTACCTCAAGCTTGGGAGTGCTGGGCAGCACTGACTGTGCAAGTCTCTCTCTGCTTTGGCCTCAGTGAACCAGTTACTATGCTCTCCTCTGAGGCTCCAAAGCTCCCTCTCTGTCCCTGCTGATCTGCCTGCCAGTGAATGGACTTCCCTTCATGCAGAAAAATTTTCCCTTTCACAGCTCCCTCCCAAGGACACAGGTCCCAGGTCCCATCCTGATTCCTTTCTCCCCTTCTCCTTTTTTTTTTTAAACTTTTTCTTTTGCCCTGCCCAGCGATTTTCTTGCTTTTTTGGAAGTCAGAGGTCTTCTGCCCATGTTCAATAGATGTTCTATGAGAACTCTTCCATTTGCAGATGTATTTTTTATGTATTTATAGGAGAAAATGAGCTCCATAGCCTACTCTTTCACCGTCTTGATCCAGTGTCAAATAGGAGGGCTTTTAAAAGCCCAGGCATATTACTGGGGATCTAGAAGGCCACGTGCTTGTGTAGAACTGTGTGAATGGCCAAGGAAGACCTTGAAGAAACCATAATTCTTCATCTATGGCTGACTCTGAGTCTTTGTTTAAGCATCAAGTGAAAGCCAAGGCAGAATATTACACTTAGAACATATAAGAAGTGCACCAACATACACAAATCTTGGTCAAATTATGTGCTGACCACTAGTTAACAAGGCACAGACTGCAGTGAACCACACAGAAAAGGAAAAGAGCCTTTACAGAATTACTCCAAGAAAGTCACTAAATCCATAAACAGCAACAACAGCAAATCCTGGAAAAAGCAGAGGATCTGATTTCCAGTGTAACTACATTATATATTTAAAAATTTCCAGCATTCAACAACAACCAAAATTATAAGATATGCAAAGAAACAAGAAAGTATGGTCCATACATAGAAAAAAGCAATCAATAGACTATATCCTTGGTAACTTATAGATATGAAATTTATTTAATATATTCTTCAAATCAGTCACTATTAATACATTTACAAAATAAAGAAGAAATAAACTGTGAAATAAACTATGAAATAACATTTCACCAAATAGAAAAATCAGTAAGATCAAAATTATTAAAAAGAACCAAATAGAAATTCTCAAAAGTACAGTAACAAATGAAATATTTGCTAGAGAGGCTTAATAAAACATTTGAGTTGGCAGAAGAAATAATGAGTAAACTTGAAGATGGGTCAAATGAGATTTTCTAGTGTAAGAAACAAAAATAAAAAATAAGAACAAATCATATGAGACATGTGGGATATGATCACATATATATATAGATAGATACATAGATAGATAGATAGAAAGTATTTGGAGTACCAGAAGGAAAAGTGAGAAAGGGGCAAAGAATATTTGAAGGAATAATGATTGAAAATTTCCCTAGTTGCCTCAACAAAACTGAATTCCCTTACATGTATGCAAAAAATGAAGTTTCCAATGTATATAGGACCAAGATCTATATATATGTTATATATAACATACAAAGTTCTTCCAGATATTCTTCAGACTAATCTCTTCTATTGATAACACAAAGAATCAGAACACATTGTTATCTGAAATTTTGGCACAAATATTCATGCAGGGTATTTAATAAGGAACAATTGTTACTAAGCTTTTTTGTTATTAGATGTGACACCAATCTCATTAAGCAAACTTTGTTGGATAAGAGAGATCCAAAGAGAAGAACATATTTTAAAGATACGGAAATTCAATGTAATTGATCTCTGGAGCATTATTACTGAACACAGGCAAAGTACCTGTGTTCTAAGTACAAAAGGACTAATATGCTTGCGTTGTTCCTCTTCAACCTTAAGGGTATGGAGAAAGAACAGATATCTATATAAGTACAACCTGTCATATTAATTTCACTGTCTATTTCAAGCCTTAACATGGGTTTCTGAAAGACTCAGATAGAAAAATTGCTCCATTACTCCAACTTCGTCTTTGTCTGGGAAGGTTTCTTGGGCTAAATTTGCTGCACTCCCCTCTAGATATCTCATATCTGCTAGCTATATATAGCACCTATCGAGGTAATGTAAACATATTTTATGTGTTTGTTTCTCCCATTAGACAGTGAAGTTTTCATTTATCTCTCCATCCTTTGGGTCTAATATAGAGTGCAGAATATAGAAGTCATGTGATAAATATCTTATTCATAAACTAATAAACAAATGAATGTGTGAAATACAACTGCTTTAGCCTAGGAAAGCAACAGGAGGAGATTTCTCCACTTAACTTAAAGGAGGCCAATTTTAGTTTAGTGTCAGTTTGGAGGAAAATATTTGTCATTATTGACTAAGTACTGGGATATTCTCCTTTGCTATTGATGTATATTAAATTTAAATAATTACAGAAAATGTAACAAATGACAAACCTCAAGGATTAATAGTGCTAGAACATATCTTATGCTCAACAAATATGTGGCAGTTAACTGGCAAGGTAGGTTTAAGTCAGAAATAACTAATCTGTTTGCTTTGATAACTTGGGTTTCTTTAATGACTGAATCATACTTTTTCATTTCCTTCAGTCTTCATCTAAATAACAGTTAAGATGTTCAAACACACGAAGCAAAAAAACAACTAATTATGTAACACCTTGCTGACACAACTAAAATGCATATTTTTCTCTTTGTGTTAAAAAAGGGTTGAGGAGAGTGAGAACAAGATGGAGGAGGAGTAGGTGGACGTGGAGTACATCTCTCTCCACGGATACATCAGGAATACACCTTCAGACACAGAAGTGCATGCAGAACACAAGCTGAGAGTGGACAGGAGTACCTGACCAGTACCTGACCAGAAAAGAATATATAGAACCATACAAAACACGGTAGGATGAAGGAACTAGGGGGAAAACAAGGAGTGTTAGTAAAACTGGACCTGTCCACGGTGGGTGGGAGTACTGAAGCAGGGGTCCGATCCTCACATCAAGGCAATTTTCCGAATCAGAGGAGAAACATTCAAGGCTGAGAGTGAAACAGCTGATTTGTGGCAGCCTAAATGGGATGAGAATCAGACAGTCCTTAACACAGCCATTCATACTCTGGACAGGGACGCTGGTCCCCTGGAAGGCACAGCAGCTGGGAGCTGGAGTTTAGGGATTGTGGAGCAATCCCAGTGGAAGGGCTGCTGTTGACTGTGGAGAGACTGTGAGGGGATGTGAGAGAGGAGATTGTGGTGGGAAATGCCAGTGGAGGAATGCCAGACAGCCATGGAAGCAGGGTGATACTGCTGAGTCACCTGTAGGGGATGCAGCCATCACCATAGCCTCTCTCTCCCCACACGCCAGCATCAGCAGCCGAATGATAGAGAGTGTGGCCCAAACACCTGATGCACTGACCTAGAGCATAGGACCCCACCCAGGGTGCTCTGTTAAGTGATTGATACGCAAACTACAGAGTAGGACCCCACCCAGGGTGCCCCTTTAAGTGCCTCATGTGCCGATCTACAGGGTAGGACCCCAGCCAGGGCAGTCTCTCTATACCTGATGCACCGAACAACAGAGAAGGACCCCAGCAAGGGAGCCCTTTAAGTGCCTGAATGGGCAGAGCTATGGATAAAGACTGGCCAAAGAGGCCTTCTAATCGCCAATTACAAGAGGCTCATAAAAAAAGACTCTGATAGGGCGATAACTTCTGTGGCAGACGCAGTCCATGTCCCTGCACAATTGGCACCACCAGGGTCCCCACAAGCCAAGCAGTGGTGCGATCTTCATGTTCAACTCTTACTGGGGCAGAGCTGCTACAGGCAAAAAAAAGTCTTGTGTCTGTGCATGCAGGGTTGCTTCGACCATGTCCGATGCTTTGCAACCCTGTAGACTGTGTCCTGCCAGCCTTCTCCATCAGGGAGGTGGTTCTCCAGGCAAGAATACTGGAATTGTATTGGCCAATACTGGTTGCCATACCCTTCTAGAGCACTATATTTCCTACTGCCCTAGCCACCAACTCCCCTGAGTAACTGGTGCTGCCAGAACCCCTGAAACCCAAGCAGCTGCACCACCTCCACACCTGGCTCTCACAGGGGCAAACCCAAGCCCTCCAGGGCAGCCTCAGGAGCAAATTCCAGTAAATCACCTACATGTAGAGGTGGAAATAAAACCACAAATGAAACCCAGGGGCAGTGCGGCTAAGGAAGAAGACTCAAAACCTTCCTACCAGCTGTACAAGCTACAGATTAAATCCACACGATCAACTAGGAATCAATAGTAGAATACCTGAAGCAGAAGAATAAATCAGTGAGCTGGAAGATAAAACGGTGGAAATAACTTCTAAAGAGCAGAATAAGGTAAAAAGAATGAAAAGAACTGAGTCTCAGAGACCTCTGGGACAATATCAAATGCACCAACATTCAAATTATAGGGGTCAGCAGCATCAGAAGAAGAAGAGAAAAAGAAAGGGTATGATAAAATTTATATTTGAAAATTTCCCCAACATGGAAAAGGAAATAGTCAATCAAGTCCAAGAGGCACAATAAGTCCCATATAGGATAAACCTAAGGAGAAACATGCTAAGACACACAGTAATCAAAAAAACAAAGACTAAACACAAAGAAAGAATATTAAAAGCAGGAAGGGAGAAGCAACAAGTAACATACAAGGGAAACCCTATATGCTTAACAGCTGATCTTTTAGCAGAAACTCTGCAGCCAAGAAGGGAATGGCAGGATATATTTAAAGCACTGAAAGGGAAAAATCTACAGCCAAGATTACTATACCTGGAAAGGATCTTATTCAAAATTGATGGAGAAATCAAAAGCTTTTCAGACAAGCAAAAGTTAAGAGAATTCAGTACCACCAAACCAGCTTTACAACAAATGTTAAAGGGAATTATATAGTCAAGAAATACAAGAGAAAGAAAAAGATCTCTACAATCAACCCCAAGCAATTAAGAAAATGGCAATACGAACATACATACCAATAATTACTTTAAATGTAAATGGATTAAATGTTCTAACCAAAAGACACAGACTGGCTGAATGGATACAAAAACAAGACCCATATATATGCTGTCTACAAGAAACCTACTTCAGACCTAAGATGCTCAACATTGCTCATTATTAGAGAAAACCAAATCAAAACTACAATGAGATATCACCTCACACTGGTCAGAATGGCCATAATCAAAAAGTCTTCAAACAATAAATACTGGAGAGGGTGTGGAGAAAAGGGAATGCTCTTATGGGCATGTAAATTGATACAACCACTGTGGAATATAGTATGGAAATTCCTTAAAAAACTAGAAATAAAACCACCATCAGTTCAGTTCAGTCTCTCAGTCGTGTCTGACTCTTTGTGATCCCATGAATTGCAGCACGCCAGGCCCCCCTGTCCATCACCAACTCCCGGAGTTCACTCAAACTCATGTCCATAGAGTCGGTGACGCCATCCAGCCATCTCATCCTCTGTCGTCCCCTTCTCCTGCCCTCAATCCCCGTCCAGCATCAGAGTCTTTTCCAGTGATTCAACTCTTTGCATGAGGTGGCCAAAGTATTGGAGTTTCAGCTTCAGCATCAGTCCCTCCAAAGAACACCCAGGACTGATCTCCTTTAGAATGGACTGGTTGGCTCTCCTTGCAGTCCAAGGGACTCTCAAGAGTCTTCTCCAACACCACAGTTCAAAAGCATCAATTCTTCAGCACTCGTTTTCTTCACAGTCCAAATCTCACATCCATACAGGATCACTGGAAAAACCATAGCCTTGACTAGATGAACCTTTGTTGGCAAAGTAATGTCTCTGCTTTTGAATATGCTATCTAAGTTGGTCATAACTTTCCTTCCAAGGAGTAAGAGTCTTTTAATTTCATGGCTGCAGTCACCATCTGCAGTGATTTTGGAGCCTGGAAAAATAAAGTCAGCCACTGTTTCCACTGTTTCGCCATCTATTTCCCAGGAAGTGATGGCACCAGATGCCATGATCTTCGTTTTCTGAATGTTGAGCTTTAAGCCAACTTTTTCACTCTCCTCTTTCATTTTCATCAAGAGGCTTTTTAGTTCCTCTTCACTTTCTGCCATAAGGGTGGTATCGTCTGCATATCTGAGGTTACTGATATTTCTCCCAGCAATCTTGATTCCAGCTTGTGCTTCTTTCAGCCCAGAGTTTCTCATGATGTACTCTGCGTAGAAGTTAAATAAGCAGGGGGACAGTATACAGCCTTGATGTACTCCTTTTTCTATTTGGAACCAGTCTGTTGTTCCATGTCCAGTTCTAATTGTTGCTTCCTGACCTGCATATAGGTTTCTCAAGAGACAGGTCAGATGGTCTGGTATTCCCATCTCCCAGCAATCCCACTCCTAGGCATATACTCTGAGGAAACCAAAATTGAAGAAGACACATGTATCCCATTGTTCATTGCAGCACTATTTACAATAGCTAGAACATGGAAGCAATCTAGATATCCATTGACAGACGAATGGATAAAGAAGTTGTGGTACATATACACAATGGAATATTACCCAGCCATAAAAAGGAACCCATTTGAGTCAGTTCTAATGAGGTGGATGAACCTAGAACCTATTATACAGAGTGAAGTAAGTCAGAAATAGAAAGATAAATATTGTAGTCTAATGCATATATATGGAATCTAGAAAAATCATACTGAAGAATTTATTTACAGGGCAACAATGGAGAAAGAGACATAGAGAATAGACTTATGGACATGGGGAGAGGGGAGGAGAGGGTGAGATGTATGGAAAGAGTAACATGGAAACATATTACCATATGTAAAATAGATAGCCAATGGGAATTTGCTGTATAGCTCAGGAAACTCAAACAGGGGCTCTGTATCAACCTAGAGGGGTGGGATGGGGAGGGAGATGGGAGGGAGGTTCAAAAGGGAGGGGTTATATGTATACCTGTCACTGATTCATGTTGAGGTTTGGCAGAAAACAATAAAGTTCTGTAAAGCAATTATCCTTCAATAAAAAATGAATTAATTAAAAAAAAGGGTTGAGGAGAATGTTAGTAGGAAGGCAAAACATAAAGGCTGAAGCTCAAGGAAAAATAAACATATCCATATTGGATGTTTTTTAAATAAGAAAATGTTTCATAGGCAAGAATTTTAAATCAACAAAGTAGATTCAAATGACCATGTGATTTGAAGAGAAATATTATTTAATCTCAAAAACCAATCTTCTCAATAAGTTTAAAGATTCTTATTTATATTGGTAACTTTTGGCAATTATCTTTTGTAAAAATCCGTATTTTAAAAGCATAATTGTACTTATTCCAGAAAAATATAAAGTAAAATTCCTCTTACCTCATATACATTGAACTGTGATTGCCCTCTAGAAAGTTCCCTGTAGCTTGTTGTAAATTCCCCAATGAAATCATGACTATAATTAAGGAGGAAATACATATAGTATTAGCTTTCAGACATTTGTTAATTTTATATTAAAACTTTAAATATATATTCTTATCATGAAAAAATTCTTGATATTACTATGAAAATAATACTAATATGATAATTTAAAACACATTGATACTTTGTTATGTATATCCCAAATTAAATTTTGTTAGTATTCAAAAATATTTCATTTATCACACCAATGTTAATATTTCAAATAGGTTTATTAGTGTCAATAACTCATATTTCAAAAGCATTTTGTCTATGCTATCCTAATGATTAACCATTAACTAGGATGAAATTTTAAGACACACAAAATTTATTACCACACATATCAATAATCACGAATATACAAAATCTTCAAACCTTCCAATGACCAGTATGTAATAGATCACTATTTTTAAAAGGGAATCCCACGTTGACATGGAATGTCAGGTAGTTAGAATAAGAAAAATGAGTCCAGAATGGCGGTGGCTAAAAGACAAGGAAGGGTAAAGCCCGCGAAAATAGAACAAAGGAAGGTCTGAGGACCGGAGTGAGGAGCTCAGGTAAAACAAACAGGATTCCTGGCTAGCCCAATTTACATAGGGCAGGCCCAGACAGAGGAGAAAAGCCATATAAAAAGAGGAGCCAAAATTGGGCTGGGCCCCTCTTTTCTCTTCGTGTCTTTTGGGTTGGCATGTCCTCACACCTTAAGGATGTATTTTCCTTTACTTTCTAAGTAAAACTGAGCAGTAACACTGGTCCATCTGAGGGCTGTAACACTGGTCCATCACTTCAGGTTTTTGTTGTGACGAGACAGACCTGAGGAAATTACACACTCCCCTGACAGAAAATAGTCACTAAGCTTTATACTAATAATTTTAAAGTACATTGATAATACCAAACATGGTTAATCTGAACTTTACCATAAAGCAATCATCACTGCTTTCTCAGAAAGTAGAACTTTTACAAGTGCCTTCTCAATTTAGACATGGAAGGGTAAAGATTGAGAAAGCATATGTTTGTTTTCACTATAAAATACTTAACAATGTAATTACTGAGCTTGATTTATGCAACTGTAAAAGAAGTGTTATGCATTCGGCAGATTAGAGTGGATGTGTAAGGTTGCAAAGAGTCAAACACAACTGAGCAGCTAACACACACACACACTAATTTTATGGTCAAAACTAGGTTGAACACACACAGAACACACAGTGAGACATAAACACAAAATGCTGGTATTTGGTGCAATGCTGAAGTGTAATAGATTAGAGGAGGAAGATAAAAGATTGTAGGAGCTGAATTAGTATAACAAAAAGGGATATTGCTGTTATTTGTGTGATAGAATTTAAACTCGGCCCATTTGCTTGCAAATATGAGGTGTTACCACAAAAACAGATATTTCCCCCAAAATCCAGGCAGGTTTTTGCTTAACTCTGCATCATTAAAATCCATAGATCTGATAACCAGTAACAAGCAATAAGCAAATTGTTGCTAGCCAACCACAACTGATTTCTAAAGTTGGGATTTCAAAGAAAAAAAAAACTAGTGGTCATTAAGTAGTGTTTTTGCAATAAATTTTTAAAAATTAGGATGTAAGATACAACTCATCTAGATATCCGGTTTCCCAGTTCTCCCATATTTTAAACATCTTGTACATTTATGACAATAATCTATATAGGGCATTTCTCTTTATCCCAGTATCACCGTGACCTCTTCTACAGTTGTTTTAAAAGCAGATGTACACACATGAAATTAGTAAATGAAAAGAGGATTGAAGACCATACTTAAAATACATTTGTATTTGTGAATCCAAAACCCTCAGTATTTGCTCTTTCAATTTATATGGGGAAAATTACAAAACAGTAATTTCATGCTACATATTTCTTATAAATAAAATAAATCTCTTTGACTTTCAGAAGTGCAAGCTTATAACCATGGTATCTTTATAGAAATCTCTGAGACTCTGCTTAGAATCTATTCTCTTCATTGCTGTGTGTGTTTTGATATCTTAGGTAATGGTCACCAAGAAAAGGTTCTATTAAAGCACTTCAAACGCAATATTTTATATTGGTTAAGTGTGGACAAGCTTCGTATACCAGAGCTCACCACACTAGTCATAAACACAAGGCAGTGAGTGGCGACAGCAATATAACAGCCAAGCCTAGACATAAGGTGCTTTGTCTCAAAAATACATCTCAAGAATCTAGGTGCATAAGTGAATAATTCTCGGGTCAGTTTTGTTACAGATCTCTTGAAATGAATGAGAATATTTAGTTTCCTTTGTGAACTTCTGTAATCCAAATACTGTATATTAAATCATAAATAAGTACTTTAAAGAAAGTATTGAAAGTGCTCTTCACTGATTTATTCTTATCTTTTCCCCTATCATTAATTATTATTGGATTTTACTAAGATTAAAAGAAAGAAAAGTAATTTATTTTAATATTTTATCTGTTCATAGTTGTCAATACAAAAATATTGAAATAATTCTCACTACACAGAGGAATATGATGAAAAGTTCTCTGATAATATGTTACAATCAACAGTTTCCCTGAGATTCAATAATACTGCTTTGATATTTCTTGTTAGTTTAGTTCTAACTAAAATAATTATTCTGTGTTATAAGTCTCAAAGTTCTCTGCATTTACAAAATAAAGTTTACTCCACGGTGGTTGATCTGATTTGTGTCCATTTACATTTCTAATTTTTTTCAAAATTTTTTATAATTGAAATATATTATTTAAAATCTGAAGAAATAAACAGATATTGAGAACAAATTGATTAATATTATAGGTAGTACGTCAACTCTCAAAATGTCTAGAGTAAACTGATTGATTTTTGAATAAAGTTTGAATATTATAAGTATTTCTATACTCTATTAATAGTGGAAAAGGAGTATTTTGCATATTTATATTTACATCTGAAATCTGTAAGACAGTCCCTACTTAACAAAGTGTCCATCTTTCCCATTTTTGACATCTTCTTTTACTTACCTTTTACACTACTGCTTAAGTATTATCTCCTCTAAGAAATCTCTCCTCCTTTATGTGCTTTCTGTTTGTTTGTTGTTTTTTTTTAATTTTATTTTTAAACTTTACATAATTGTATTAGTTTTGCCAAATATCAAAATGAATCTGCCACACACTTCCTATATTGTGTAATAGCTGTTGTTTAAAAATCTCCCCTTCTAGTTTTTATAACATACTCAAAGTTATGAAAGCTGAGTGACTTTCCCTGGTGGTCTTGAAGCTAAGACTTTCTGTTCCCAGTGTAGGAGGCCCTGGTTCTATCCCTGGTTGGGGAACTAGAACATACATGCCACAAAGAGTCCAGTGTCACAACTAAAGATCCAACAAGTTGCAACTAAAAAAAAGATCCTAAATGCCACAATGAAGATCAAAGATCACAAAACAGACAAATAAATAAAAAGAAAAGGAAAGATGTTAATTTCATCTCCATATTCTCAGCATCTACTTCAGTGCCTGGTAACCCATAGGCATTATTGAATGTTGCAAATATATTCAAGGCAATGTCACAATCATGCTGTAATCTTACCTTACCAGTAATATTAACAGTTTTGCTTCACGTGAATTATCGTTAGTACAAAAGAATGGGACAAATGTTGAGCATATTAGCCACTCCTACTCTATTCCTTTGAAACAACTCTCTCTGAGGGTAACTGATAACTGTTATTTTCCCATAAAAATGCACCCACATTATCACACAAAAGATATAAAAAAAGAGACAGAATATTGTCTTTTCTAGGCATTTCCAATGGTTTTCCTGAAGGAAATCCTACTTTAGGCACAATGGATGATGCCTATTTTCCTTGCAATCATTAAATTAATATTCCATATATGTAGAAACAGCAAATACATACTGAATCTATCTTACCCTTTTCTATCATCATGTTGTCTTGTGTAAGTCACTTTGGGATCTTTATGTATTCATCTAAAAATTGGAGGCAATGACTATTTACTGTTTTGAAAATAAATCTAGATAATTCATTTGATTTTTTTTCTGTGAAAGGCACATAATTCCTTATACAAGTCATTATTAAAATATTTTTTTTTCTGATTTTTAAGTAATATGACTCTAGATACCTATATGTGTCTTAAAGAAGCTTTAATCAAAATAATATCTGAAGATGTAACAGGCTTATGAATTGATATTTGGAAGTCAGAATTATAAGATCTCTATTCATATCTTTTTATTGAAGTACACATTTTTAAGAGTGTTTTTTTTTTTTTAATTTCCTCAGGAAATATTTATTAAGCATCTACTACGTATCTACCATGTATTAGATGTTGAGATGTATTAGATGATAAGATGAAGCATAAGACAGATCCAGACTGACAACATGTTTGCTATCTAAATGGGGGATAAGTTTCCTTCTTTTTTCTTTTTTACTGTTCCTTGTTAATTAAGCAAAAGTGTACCACAATTTCTCAATAGCTATATTTAAGAATAATTTATATTATTTTTACTGTAGGAGAAGAGCAGCAGTGGTTTTTTTTTTTTTTTCCCAGAGGTGACTGAAGTCAAGACATTAATTCCATAATTGTAAGTAAAATGTATCATGAGAATTTTGATTTCCCATGATCATCACAAAAGTCCAGCTAACAACGTACCAGTTGTCCTTGATTTTGCTTTTATTTCTTTACTTCTCTTTCCAGACAAAACTTTGACTTTAACATAACTTTTCAGCATTTAGGAACATTTTTATCCATGCCATAACACTACCCTTCCTTTATTCTTAAAATTTCAATAAAATCAAGTCTTTTTTATCCTTTTAATTTCCTTAAGTCCTGAAAAAAAGTTAGTTTCCTTTAAAAAGTTCAGAAATATGCTTTTAAATATTATTCAATTATGAGTTGGTCTAAATTTAAATTTAAAGAACTATCTTGGTTCTTCCTCAGTAAACAGAGATTGTAAGCACATTCTGAAAAACTAATTGTTTTTCCTGGTTTGCTTTTACTGGTAGAAATGATCACATATAACATATAAATGAAAGTGTTTAATGTAGAAGTTATTTATCTCTATTTTTACTGAAATTTTCAGTAATTTCAAAAAGTTTACATTTTCTTTACCCCTCTGTAGATTACAGCTACATTTCTGAGCCTCCAAGGAAGAAAGTTGTATAATTACTCTCAAATGTTAACAATTTATAGGAGAAATAGGCTAATTTTATCAGTCTGATTCACACCTGTCCCTTGATCCATTTCTAATACAGACAGAATTTTTAAAAGATATAAATACTATATATATAATAAGCTAAAAAAAGTGTTTAGTCAGTAGAAAACTATGAATTATTGATACAGTTTTTAATAAATATGTATATATAATACAGATAATTCAAATCTGAAAGTAGTCATCCAAATTACCTAGAATATTTATCTCAAATAAAACCAAGCAATTTACAAAATTTACTTTTATTTTGTGCTGTTTAGGTCAGGCATTGTCAGCAAAAAAAAGTACATGTTATAAATTTAGAAAATTATCATCCCACTTTAATGAAATTTCACAAACTGACAGTTTACTGTAATCCTTAACACAGATCTCATATGGCAGCTCAGAACTTGCACATTTGAAAGAGTTTCAGCTTCAGAAAGTCTTGTGCTTATTGTTATATCTATATTACTTTCCTACACTACTTATGGAGAAACAAACTAGGTATTTTAGGAGACTTTAATAATTCTTTCTATGTTCAGAGCAGTGTCATTTTATGATAATGGTTTTAACAGCCTAAATATCTTCAAAATATTCAAATATGGAAATGACATATCTCACAAAAATTCTTTGGCTAGATGCTTGAATAAGTTAATATATTTTTAACAATATAAGACTCCAGAAGACTGTGAAGCAAAATATCAGAATATCTGAGTTTTCAAGAAACACAGATCTAAGATATTAAGCAACATAAAAAGTACCAAGTGTACTTATGCTTACATATATTATCCATTTATAGAAGTCCTTCTTCTTTAGCGATAAGCACAGTAGGAACCTTGTCCTTGGAACCTATCCTAAAAATCTGTGAATTTCTTAGTGGAAAGCAAAGAACTATCCATGGAACTAAAAAAGAATAGTGTTTGCCTATCGATTTTACCTTTGAGTTCTACTGACTCTAGGCAAATCATTAAGCTTCCTAGTAAAATTTTTTCACCACTCAAAATCATAAAATATATTTTCTCATCCACATTAACGGAGAAGGCAATGACAACCCACTCCAGTACTCTCGCCTGGGAAATCCCATGGACGGAGGAGCCTGGTGGGCTACAGTCCATGGGGTCACGAGGAGTCAGACACGACTGAGCGACTGCACTTTCACTTTTCACTTTCATGCACTGCAGAAGGAAACGGCAACCCACTCCTGTATTCTTGCCTGGAGAATCCCAGGGAGGGAGGAGCCTGGTGGGCTGTCACCTATGGGGTCACACAGAGTCCGATATGACTGATGCTACTTAGCAGCAGTAGCAGCAGCATCCACATTAAAAAAAGTTGAATTGATTAACGTGAGTGGTTTTGAACAGAACACCAGAAATATATTTTGGGTTCTTGGAAGAATGGTATTATCTTAAAAAATAGCCATATGTGTACAGTTTCAATATATTAATTTGAGGTTAAATATAAATTTATAATACCTATAATCCATTTGCTTGTTTAAACTGTGCTGAAATATATACAAATATACTAGCATGTAATCTAAAGTGGTAATACATATATGGCCAACTCTTTCTACATATTAAATATTTTATTCTATATAGTTAGTAAAACAATTGAGATGGCTATGTACAATTGCTTGGAATTTCAAAATTTAAAACTCTTATACTTGAATAATAATGAACTGGGATTATCAAACTATTCTGTCAGAGAAATTTATACAACAAAAAGACCACACCACAACATTCTTTCTTTCCCATTCTTAGTCCGTCTCTATTTTCTTTCTCTCTCTTTCTGACTAACCAGTTGCAATGGAATATTAAAATTATTACAAAATAAATGTACTTGGCAAATCTATAGAGTGAACTTCTCACTGGCTGAATTTTAATAAACTGTTTTTACAGGACTTACTTACTGCTGTTTAATTTCATGTGTATTTGGAACACTAATTGATGATTGACAAGCACAGAGCTACACAACACATGTTGTTAACACATAATCTCAAATTATTTTGGTGTTTAGAATCACAGAGAAAATAGTAGGTAACCATTACATACCAATAATCATCATATTGTATAAAGGACCAGCATCATTATTAACAAAAAGTCTTCATCACGTACAACTAGAAGTTTCATTTAACTGAAAGTTCTTTATAGCCAAAAAGGAACTGGCTTTAAATTTTCTCCCAAAGCATTCATGAAGCAATCACATATATTTACATTGCTTCAAACAAATTTTTAAAGTATAAGGTTCTCCAATTTATACCTTTAATTTATATTTCAACATCTCTCCAATTCCCTAGTCTCATATTTCTAATAGCCTGTTGCATGTCTCCACTGTGGACCATAATTTTGAAAAGAGGAAGTGGGGGTTGGAAAGAGAAAAGGAAATACATTGAATGCCAAAATCTGTGTGTTAAGCAATACATTTTTGAGAGAGATAAAGAGAAGCAGGGTAAAATGTAGTTACTGTAGTAGTAGTGAGGGTCACTCAGTTGTGTCTGACTCTTTGCAACCCTATGGACTATACAGTTCATGGAATTCTCCAGGCCAGAATACTAGAGTCCCTTCTGTGGATCTTCCCAACCCAGGGATCGAACCTAAGTCTCCCTCATTGCACGTGGATTCTTTACCAGCTAAGCCACAAGGGAAGCCCAATAATACTGGAGTGGGTATCCTATCCCTTCTTCAGGGGATCTTCCTGACCCAGGAGTTGAACGAGGGTCTCCTGCATTGCAGGCAGATTCTTTACCAACTGAGCTATCAGGGAAGCCTAAGTATTTATTTTTGTAATGTAGAATTCCATCTCTTGGATCTTCCCAAGCTCATCTGAAGCAACCAGATTTTTCTGGACTTAACTGAAAGAGAACAATAGATTGTAACTCAGTAAAAAGACATCACATTTTCTAATAACAGTTAATCATACTACTATTACTTAAATTTGCATCTATTGCCAAAGATCTTCTAGATAGAATTCTTTGTTACATACCCTCCACTGTGTATCTGTCCCAGAAGGAAAATCTCTGCTTACTGACTTAATCATCTGTCTCTTAACTCCACATATAAAGAAGTATGAACTGGTTTAGGAATTGAGCTATCCAGTCACTCTGTGGAAGTGGCGAGTTGGTATGCCAAATTGATTCATTTATAATGTTGATATTTTATTACATATGGCTGACATTTTTTCTTAAGACCAGGACCCAGTCCCCATCACCAGCAGTTAGCACCAATCCTGAGAACTTCCAGGCCAGACAACCACCAGTATTGGAACTCAACTATACCTGCCAGCAGGCCACTAACCAAGACACAAAGCAGGGCCTGCAGGCAGCCAGGACAGGAGTCAGCCCTGCCTACCAACATGCTCCAGCAGTCGGCACTGACACAACAGAAAGGCCTGCTCACTGCTCACAGGGGGGATCTGCAAGAATGATATGGTGACCAGAGGGAGGTAGGCTACTGGGCTCCATAGGATGTCTCCAACATAAAGTCACTTCTCCAAGACTGAGAAACATAACAAACCTACCTAAACATAAAAACAAGCACAGAGAATTAAACAAAATAAAGAGAAGAATCAGTTCCACATGAAGTAGTAAGACAAAACCTCAGGAAAAAAAAAATGAACTGGAATACAGAACAGTACCAAGGAGAATTCAAGACTACCAATGATCATAAAAATGCTCAACAAATTCAGGAGAGGATGTACGAATGCCATGAGAAGTTTATAAAGACAGAGAAATATAAAGAAGAACCAAACAAATCTTAAGAATATAAAAACTGAAATTTAAAACTCACTAGAAGGACTTACTGGTAGATTAGATGATAAAGAGGAACAAATCAACAAATTAGAAGACTGGTAGTGAAAAACATCCATGATGAATAGAACAAAAGGAAAAAACGTTTTTTAAATAGAGGACATTTTAAAGAGACTACTGGAACAACACTGAGTGTACCAACACTTATACAAGAAGAAAAAAGGAGAGATAAACAGGCAGAGAAATTCACTGAAGAAATAAGCTCCAAACTTTCCCAACCTGGAAAAGGAAACATATATCCAGGACTAAAAGCACAGCCTCTGAAACAAGATGAACCCAAAGAGGTCCACAAGAAGATACACTGTAATTGACATGGTAGCTCAAGATGGCAGTGTACAAGGTCATGTGCTTATCCCTTCTCACAAAATATCAAAATCACAACTAATTGCTGAACAACCACTGACAAAATATGCTGGAACATACCAAAAAAAAGAGATACGTACATCTAAGGACAAAGAGGAATTCACAATGAGATGGTAATAGGGGAGCAACTATGATAAAATCAACCATATCTGCCAAGTAGGCGATGGGCAAACTGGAAAATAATTATACCACAGAAGTTATTCCATAAGAGTGAAAGTCTTAAGTCCCGTGTCAGGTTATCCAGCATGGGGGTATGGCATGGGTGGAGGAGCCCCAGGAGAATCTAGCTTTGAAAGGCAGTGGGGTTTAATCAGAGAAATTCCACAGGAATTGGTGCTTTCAAACTGTGTTGCTGGAGAAAACTTTGAGAGTCCCTTGGACAGCCAAGGAGATCAAACCTGTCAATTCTAAAAGAAATCAACCTTGAATATTCATTGGAAGGACTGAGGCTGTAGCTGAAACTCCAATACTTTGGCTACCTGATGCGAAGAGCTGACTCACTGGAAAAGACCCTGATGCTGGGAAAGATTGAGGGCAGGAGTAGAAGGGGGCAACAGAGGATGAAATGGTTGGATGGCATCATTGACTCAATGGATATGAGCTTGAACAAACTCTGGGAGGTAGTGAAGGACAGCAAAGCCTGGCATGCTGCAGTTCACGTGGTTGCAAAGAGCAGGACATGACAGCAACTGAACAGCAACTTCCCAGTACTGGATGGTCTCCTGTTGGTGGAAGGTGACTGTGTCCTCACTCGAGGGACAAAGAACGAATAGACGTACTTTGGGGGAGTATCCATTGGTGGGAGTCCTCTTGAAGGTCACAATCTCTTCCTCAAGACCTAGACCAAGTCATCAGCCTGTAGGCTCCAGCACTGAGATATCTCAGGCCAAACAACCAACAGGGTGGGAATGCAGCCCAACCCATCAGCAGAAAGCCTGCTTATGATTTTTCCTGATCATGTCCCTGACCACCAGAGGCAGAAGAATCAGCTTCCATCAGTGGGAAGGAACCAGTCCCTCCCACTAGGAAGCATTCCCAAGCCTCTTGCTCACCCTCATCCACCAGAAGGCAGACAGCATAAGGAAGAAAATCTACAATCCTGTAGCCTGTGGAAATGAGATAGCAGATGAATATGCCCTAGATGAAGGAACAGAATAAAAATCTGAGGAAAAGCTAGATGAAAGGGAGATAGGCAATCTACTTGAAAAAGAATTCAGAGTAATGATAATAAAGATGATCCAAGATCTCAGAAAAAGAAGGAATGCACAGATTGAGAATATAGAAGAAATGATTAATAAAGATTTAGAAGAACTAAAAAGCAAGCAAATATAGATGAATAATACAATAACTGAAATGAAAAATACACTAGAAGGAGTCAATAGCAGAATGACTAAGTCAGAAGAATTGTTAAGTAAGCTGGAGGACAAAATGATGGAAATCACTGCTGCAGAAGAGAATAAAGAAAAAAAGAATGAAAAGAAATGAAGACAGTATATGAGATCTCTGGGACATTAAATGCACCCAACATTTGCATTATATGGGTCCCAGAAGGAGAAGAGGGAGAGAAAGGACCTGAGAAAATATTTGAAGAGATAATAGCTAAAATTTCTTTAATATGGAAAAAGAAACAGTCACCCAAGTCCAGGAAGAACAGAGAGACTCAGGCAGGTTAAACCCAAGGAGTAACATGCAGAGACAAAGAGTAATCAAATTGACAAAAATTAAAAGGAAAGAAAAAAATATTAAGAAACAAGGGAAAAGCAAGAAATAACATACAAAAGAATTCAGGTAAGGTTATCAACTGATTTCTCAGCACAAAATCTGCAGACCTGAAAAGAGTGGCACGATATATTTAATGTGATGAAAGGCAAGAACCTACAACCAAAAGTACTCTACTCAGCACAGCTCTTATTCAGGTTCAATGGAGAAATCAACAGCTTGGCGAACAAGCAAAAGTGAAGAGAATTCATCACCACCAGACCAGCGTCACAACAAATGCTGAAGGAACTTCTTTAAATGTAAAATAAAAAGCTACTACCTGAAAAAAGTGAATTATGAATGAAAAATGATGTAAAAGTAAACACACAGTAAAGGTAGAAAATCATCTGCACACAAAAAGGATATCAAAACCAGCAATTTTGAGGACAGCACCAATGGAAGATATTGGGAATACATTTGAAATTAAAAGAACAGAAATTTAAAACAATCTTGTTTGTATATTGACCTCTATAACAAAACCTCAGGGTAAGCACACATTGAAAACCTATAAGAGATACATACACAAAAAAGAAAAAGGAATCCAACCACAAAACAAAAATTAGTCATCAAATCATAAGACAAGTGAATAAAAGAAGGGAAGAAGAAAGACTAAAAAAACAACAAAATGGCAATCAGAACATATATACAATAATAATCTTAAATGAAGACAGATTAAGTGCTTCAACCAAAAGACATAGACTGACTCAATGGATTAAAAAAAAAACCAAACACCTCACATATATATTGCCTACAGGAGAACCACTTCAGATACAGGGACACATACAGACTGAAAGTGGGAGGATGGAAAGGGAAATTTCATACAAATGGAAATCAAAAGAAGCCTAGAGTAGCAATACATATATTAGACAAAATAGACAAGGGACAAGGAAGGACATTGCATAATGATCAGTGAATCATCCAAGGAGATGTAACAATTTATAGGAGCACTCACATTAGGAGCACCTCAATATAATAAGGTAAACACTAAAAATCATAAAAGGAGAAATCTAAAGTAACTCAATAATAGTGTGGCAATTTAAACCTTCCTCACATGTATCAATAGACACATTGTCCAGACACAAAATCATAAAGGAAATGCAGGCCCTAAATGATACGTTAGATTAGATGGACTTAATTGATATTGATAGAGCATTTCATCTGAAAGCCGCAGAGTACTCATTCTTCTCAAGAAGAAGGGAACATTCTTCTGGAATGCACATGGAACATTCTCCAGGATTCAATACTGGGCCACAAAGCAAGCCTCAGTAAATTTAAGAAAACTGAAATCAAATTTTTTACCCTACCACAATGCTGAGATTAGAAATCAACTATAAGAAAAAAATCTGTAAGAAACTCAAACATACGGAAGCTAAAGCAATATGCTTGTAAAGAACCAATGGATCACTGAAGAAATCAAAGAGGAAATAAAACTATACACAGAGACAGGTGAAAATGACAGCATGACAACCCAAAACCTATGGAACACAGCAAAAGCAGTTCCAAGAGGAAAGTTTATATCAATATAATCTTATAACAAGAAACAATAAAAATCACATATAACCTAACCTTACACCTAAAGTAACTAAAGAAAGAAGAACAAACAAAATAGAAAGCTATTAGGAGGAAAGAAATCATAAAGATCAGAGAAGAAATAAATAAAATCGACATGAACAAAACAATAGAAAAGATAAATGAAAGTAAAAGCTGGTTCATTCAAAGCATAAACAAAATTGACAAACCTTTGGCCAGGTTTATCAAGAAAAAAAGGGAGAATGTTCAAATCAATAAAATTAGAATCGAAAAAGGAGAAGTTACAGTGAGCACCACAGACAAGCAAAGGATCATAAAGAACTACTACAAGCAACTGTATGCCAATAAAATGGACAAACTTGAAGAAATGGACAAATTCTTAGAAGGGCATTATAAAAATCTCCCAAGACTAAACCAGGAAGACTTGGAAAATATAAAGAGGCCAACTACCAGTACTGAAATTGAAAGTGTGATTTAAAAAAGAGACAGGGACTTTGGGATGGACATATACACACTGCTGTATTTAAAATTGATAATCAAAAAGGACCTACTGTATAGCACATGGAACTCTGCTCAATGTTATGTAGTGGTCTGGGTGGGAAAGGAGACTGGGGGAGAATGGATACACGTGTACATGACTGCATGCATTCTGTGAGATCACTATCACTCTCATACAAAAAACAGATAGTGACACCACAAAAAGAAAATAACAGGCCAATATCCCCTTTGAGTATACATAAAAGTACTCAACAAAATACTAGCAATTTGAGTCTAATAATACTTTAAAAGGAGCATTCACCATAATTAAGTGGGATTTATCCCAGGGATGCAAGGATTTTTCATTTTCCACAAATCAAGCAGTGTGATACACCACATTAAATAACTGAATAAAAACCATATGATTATTTCAATACATGCAGAAAAAGGTTTTGACAAAATTATGATAAAAATGTGTACAGAATGTGAGCATAAGAGGGAATATAGCTCAACGTAATATAGGCCATATATGACAAATTTACAGCTAACATTATACTCTATGGTGAAAAGCTGAAAGCATTTCTTCTAAGATCAGGAACCATTTAGGATGACCACTTTTTTTCACTTTTATTCAACATAATTTTGAAGTGTTAGCTATAAGACAACAACAAAAAATCCAAATTGGAAAAGAAGAAGCAAATCTGTCATTGTTTGCAGAAGACATGATACTATACATACATACATAGAGAACCCTAAAGAAAACCAGAAATCTAACAGAATTCACCAATGAATGTGGTAAAGACGCAGGATACAAAGTTAATACAAAGAAATTTCTTGTGTTTCTACACAGTAATAATGAACCATCAGAAAGAGAAGTTAAAAAAAAAATACCATTGTGAAGTAAGTCAGACAAAATGGCCATTTACCATCACATCAAAAAGAAGGATACCTAGTTATAAACCTACCTAAAGAGACAAAAGACTTGTACAATGAAAACTGTAAGATGCTGATGAAAGAAACTGAAGATGACAGATAGATGTAAATAGAACATATTTGTTCTATTAAAATATATTATGTTAAACAAAAATATATTATGTTTTTGGATTGGAAGAATCACCATTTAAAAAATGCCTTTACTACTCAAAAGACAATCTAAAGATTTGGTGCAATCCCTATCAAATTATCAATGACATTTTTAACAGAACTGGAACAAAAAAATGTTAAAATTTGCATGGATACACAAAAGATTCTGGATAGCAAAAGCAATCTTGAAAAGCGGCATTGAAGGAATCAGGTTCCATGACTTCACTCTATATATTATAAAGCTACAGTCATGAAAACACTATGATAATGGCACAAAAGCAGAAATATAGATTAATGGAACAGGATATAAAGCCCAGAAATAAACTCAGTCACCTATGGTGAATTATTCTATGGGAAAGAAGGCAAAGCTATACAATGGAGGAAAGAGTCTCTTCAACCAGTGATGCTGGGAAAACTATATAGCTACATGTAAAAAAGAAGAAACTAGAACACACCCTAACATCATACACAAAAATACACTCGAAATGGATTAAAGATCTAAACGTATAAAATTGGATATTATGAAACTGATAAGAAAACATACATAGATCACTCTTTGATATAAATCATAGCAATACCTTTTTGGATCCATCCCCTACAGTAATGAGACTAGAAACAAAAATAAGCAAATAATTAAACTCAAAAGTTTTTCCACAGCTAAGGAAACCATAGAGAAAATGAAAAGACAACCCTTAGTATGGGAGAAAATATTTGCAAATGAAGCAAATGACAAAGGATCAGTCTCCAAAATTTACAAACATAGTTCATGCAAGTCGATATAAAACAAAACCAAAAAGAACATTAAAAAAATGGGCAGAATAATTAAATAGACATTTATCTAAAGAAGACTTATCAATAGCTAAGAGGCATATAAGATGATGTTCAATATCACTAATTACTGGAGAAATGAAAATCAAATCTACAATGAGATATTACCTCACACTGGTCAGAATCACCATCATCAAAAAATCTACAAACAATAAATGGCGGAGTGGGTATGAAGAAAAGGAACCATCTTACACTGTCACTGGGGATATGAATTGGTACGGCTACAATGGAGAACAATATACATGTTCCTCAAAAAATAGCCATAGAGCTACCATATGATTTAGCAACTCCACTGCTGGGCATATATCCAGCAAAAAACATGGTTTTAAAGGTACACGCACGCCAATGTTCATTGAAGTGCTGTTTACAAAAGCCAAGACATGGAAACAATCTAAATGTTCATAGACAGATGAATGGATAGAGAAGATATGGTACAAAAATACAATAAAATATGACTCAGCCATTAAAAAGGATGAAATAATGTCATCTGCAGCAACATGTATGAACCTTGAGATTATCATACTAAGCAAACTAGGTCAGACAGAAAGACAAATATCATATGATACCTCTTATATGTGGAATCTGAAAAAAAAATACAAATAAACTTATTTACTATACTTTTTTTTCAGCCAAATCATGTTACATGTGGAATCCTAATTCCCCAGTCAGAGATCTAGTCTGTACTTGTTGCATTGGAAGGCAAATTCTTAATCACTGTACTGTCACAGATGGCCCTACAAATGAACTTATTTAAAAAACAGAAACACAGAGAAAGAACATATGGTTACCAGAAGAGAAGGGTGTCAGGGAGAGAAAGATTGGGAGTTTGGGATTGACGAGTACACACTGCTATATTTAAAATAGGTAATAGGGAACTCTGTGGGATATTCTGTAATAAAATGGGAAAAGAATTTGAAAAAGAATAGATTCATGTATACATATAATGAAATCACTTTGCTATACAACTGAAACTAATACAACATTGTTAATCAACACTACACCAATACAAAATAATTTTTTTTAATGAGAAAAAATTAAAGATAAGGAGAGAATCTTAGAAACAGCAAAAGGAAAGCTACTAGTTGCATACAAGGGAACTCTGTAAAAATATCAATTAACTTTTCAGCAGAAACGTGGCAGACCAGAAGGGAGTGGAATGATATATATAAAGTGATAAAAGGAAGAAAATTACAACCAAGTATATTCTGTCTGGCAAGGCTTAATTCAGATTTCAAGGAGAGAATTTTACAGGCAATTGAAGCTAAAAAGGTTTATCACATCAAAAATGATTTTACAAAAAAAAATGTTAAATGGAAAATAAAAGACCACAACTAGAAATATGAAAATTATGAAAGGAAAATTTTGTTGGTAACAGCATATATACAGTAAAGGTAATTAGATCAAGCACTAATAAAATCATTAGGAAGATTAAAAGACAAAAGTGGTGAAATCAACTATACCCAAAACAAGTACTGATGAGACAGATATGAAACAAAATGATATAAAGTATGATGTCAAGATCTTAAACAAGGCAGGGTGAGGAGTAAAATGAATGTACGTGATTGTTGGAATGCATTTGAACTTAAAACTATCATTCAAAAATAATCATTTACATATGAGTATATATAGTCACGGAGAAGGCAATGGCAACCCACTCCAGTACTCTTGCCTGGAAAATCCCATGGACGGAGGAGCCTGGTAGGCTGAAGTCCATGGAGTCATGAAGAGTCGGACACAACTGAGCGACTTCACTTTCACTTCTCACTTTCATGCATTGGAGAAGGAAATGGCAACCCACTCCAGTGTTCTTGCCTGGAGAATCCCAGGGACGGGGGAGCCTGGTGGGCTGCCGTCTACGGGGTCGCACAGAGTCGGACATGACTGAAGCGACTTAGCAGCATATATAGTTGCATACCAAAAAATTATCATTCAGTTCAGTCGCTCAGTCGTGTCCGACTCTGTGCGACCCCATGAATCGCAGCGTGCCAGGCCTCCCTGTCCAAAAACACACAAAAAAGAAACAGGAATTCAAATATAACACAATATAGCCATCAAATCACAAGATAGCAAAATAAAAGAAACAAAAAAGAACAACAAAACCAAATAGAGAACAGTGAACAAAATGACAGTAAGTATATATCTACAAATGATTTTACTTTTTCTTTCTTTCATTTTTTCTTTCCTTTCTTTCTCTCTCTCTTCCTTCCCTCACTTCCTCTTTCTCTTGCTTGCTTGCTTTGATTTTGTTTAAATTGGTATTTAAATGTTTTATAATATTTTGTTAGTTCCTGCTGTACAATGAAGTGAATCAGCTATATGTATACGTATATCTCTTGCTCTTAGTCCTTCCTCCTCCCTTGCCCCATCCCACCCATCTAGGTCAACAACAGAACACCGGGCTGAGCTTCCTGTGCTTTATAGCAGGTTCCAACTAGCTACCTATTTTATCAATACAAATGGTACTGTATATATGAAAATCCTAATCTCCCAATTTGTTCTACCTTCCCATTCACTTCTGTATCCACATTTCCATTCTGCACATCTGTATCTCTATTCCTGCCCTGAAATAGTTTCATCTGTATCATTTTTCTAGATTCCACATATATGTGTTAATAAACAATATTTGTTCCTCTCTCTATGACTTACTCTGCCTGATAAACTTTAGGTTTATCCCACATCTCTACAAAGGACCCTATTTCATTCCCTTTAGTGGCTAATATTTCACTGTATACATGTACCACATCTTCAGGGCTTCTCAGGTGGCTCAGTGGTAAAGAATCTGTCTGACAATGCAGGGAATGCAGATGTGGCTTGATTCCCTGGTCAGGAAAATCCCCTGGTGGAGGAAATGGCAACCCACTCCAGTATTCTTGCCTGGAAAATCCCATGGACAGATGAGCCTGGTGGGTTACATTCTGTAAGTTTCACAAAGAACTGGACAGGACTGAGTGAGCACACACAAACATTTTATTCCATTCATCTGTCATTGTACATTTAGGTTGTTTCCATGTGCTGGGTAAATTGTGCTTCAGTGAACACTGGGGTGCATGTGACCTTTTGAATTATGGTTTTCTCAGGTGTGTGTCCAGAAGAGGGATTTCTGGGTCATATGGTAGTTTTTAGCTTTTTAAGGGAACTCCATATTGTTCTCCACAGTGGCTGTATCAATTTATAATCCCTCCAACAATACAAGAAGGTACTCTTTACTCCACATTCTCTCCAGCATTTATTGTTTGTAGATTTTATGATGATGGTCTTTCTCACCAGTGTAAGGGGATACTTCATTGTAGACTTTGTTTGCAATTCTCTAATAATTAGTAAGCCTGAGTATCTTTTCATATGCCTCTTTGGCATCTGTATGTCTTCTTTGGAGAGATATTTAGTTCTTCTTTCCAGTTTTAGATTGGGTTGCTTGGTTTTTTGATATTGAGTTCCATGAGCTATTTGTATATTTTGAAGTTTAATCTTTTGTCCATTGCTTCATTTGCAAATATCTTCTCCTATCCTGAGGGCTGTCTTTTCATCTTGTTTATGGTTTCCTTTGTTGTGCAAACCTTTTAATAACGTTACATTTGTTTATTTGTGTTTTTAATTCATTACTCTAAAAGGTAGGTGTAAAAATATCTTGATATGGTTTAGGTCAAAGAGTGATTTTCTTGTTTTCCTCTAAGAGTTTTACAGTGTCTGGTCTTACATTTAGCTAATTAATACATTTTGAATTTATGCTTGTGAATGGTCTTAGGTAATGTTCTAATTTCATTCTTTCACATGTGGCTGTCCAACTTTTCCAACACCACTTGCTGAAGAGACTGTCTTTTCTCCATTATATATTCTTGCCTCCTTTGTCAAAGATAAGGTGTCCATAGGTGCATTCATTTATCTCTGGGCTTTCTATCCTTGTACCATTAATCTATATTTCTGTTTTTGTGCTAATACTATACTGTCTTGATTATTGTGGCTTTGCAGTATAGTTTGAAGTCAAGGAGCCTGATTACTCCAGTTCTGTTTTCCTTTCTCAAGATTGCTTTGGCTATTTGGGGCCTTTTGTGTTTCCATACAAATCAACTTTTTTTGTTGTTGTTGTTCTAGCTCTGAGAAGAATGCAACTGGTAATTTGATAGGGACTGCATTGAATCTGCTTTGAGCAGTATATTCATTTTCACAATATTTATTCTTCCAATTGAAGACTGTGGTATATTTATTCATCTGGTTTCATCATTGTATGATACCTTTATACCCACTTTCTGGAGAGTTTGTTTTGTAAATGGAAGTTGAAGTATGGCAAGTTTTTTCTGCACCTATTGGGAAAGGGATATGGTTTTTATTATTCAATTTTTTAATGGGGTGTATCACACTGATTGCTTGGCAGATACTGAAAAATCCTTGCATCCATGGGATAATTCTATTAATCATGCTTTATGGTCATTTTCATGTATTGCTTGATTTGGCTGCTAATATTTTGTTGAGGATGTGTATACCTATTTTAATCCCTGATATAGGCCATTAATTTTCTTTTTTTCTGTGTTATCTTTTCTGGATTTGGTATCAGGGTGAAACTGACCTCACAAAAGAGTTGAGGAGCATTCTATTCTCTGAAATTTTGTGAAAAGTTTGAGAAGGATAGATGTTAACTTCTCTCAAAATTTTTGCTAGAATTCAGCTGTGAAGTAATCTGGTCCTGGACTTAGTTTGTGGGGAGTGTTTTGATTACTGATCCAATTTCATACTGGTCTGCATCAACGGTCTCTTTATATTTTCCACTTTTTTTCCTGGTTCAATATTGGGAGAAAGCAAATTCTAAGAAGTTGTCTATTTCTTCTAGGTTGTTCATTTTATTGGCAAATAGTTGTTCACAATAAATGCCATATATGGTGAACTCACAGCTAACATCATACTTCACAATGAAAAAGTAAAATCATTCCCTCTTTGATCAGAAACAAAAGGATTCCCACTGTCACCACATTTGTTCAACATAGTTTTGTAAGTCCTGGCCACAGCAATCAGAAAAGAATGTGAATAACATGAATCCTAATTGCAAAGGATAAACTACATGTTTCACTGTTTGAAGATAATATGATACTATGCATAAAAAATTGTAAATATACCACCAGAAAACTTAGGGTGAAGCAACGAATTTGGTAACATTGCAGGATATAAAGTTAATATAAAGAAATTTGTTGCTCTTCTATACAATAACAACAAACTATCAAAAAGAGAAATTAAAGAAACTACCTCATTTCCAATGGCATGAAAAAGAATAAACTACCAAGGAATAAATCTACTTAAGGAGGCAAAAGACTTGTACTTTGAAAACTATAAGACACTGAAGAAACTAACTTAAGATGACACCAACAGATGGAAAGATTTACTGCATTCATGATTTGGAAGAATTAATATTGTTTAAATGACAATAATGCCAAAGGCAATCCAAAGATTTAATGTGAACCCAAAGGTATTTTTCACAAAAGTAGAACAAGTAATTTTAAAATTTGTATGGAGACACAAAAGACTGAAAATCTTGTGAAATCTTATGAAATCAGAATAGAGTTGGAGGAATAACATTCAACTTTAAACTACAGTACAAAGGAACAATAATCAAAGCAGTACGGTACTGTCACAAGATCAGACACTTAGCTCAACAGAACAGAGAGCCCAGAAGGAAATCCATACATTAGCAGTCATTTAATCTATGACAAAGGATATAAAAATATGCAATGGGGGAAATACAGTTTATTCAATAAGTGGTGCTGGTAAAATGGAAAGTTACATATAAAAAATGAAGCCAGACATTTTCCTTACATCATATAAAAAATAAACTCAAAATGGAATGAAGACATAAATGAAAGGCTAAATCTTCTAGAAGAAAACATGGACCCTTTTACATGTTCACCCTTTAACAAAAATCATAGCAATATTTTCTGGATTTGTCCCTGAAAGGAAAGGAAATAAAAGCAAAAATAAACAAATGGGACTTAGACTTAAAAAATTTTGCAAAGAAAACCATTGACAGAATGAAAAGACAAAATATTAGAGAAAATATTTTCTAATATAAGGGCTTAACATCCAAAATATATAAAGAGCTCATATAAATCAACATCAAAAAGACTCAACCAATTAAAAAATGGACCAAAGAACTATACAGACATTTTTTTTTCTGAAGAATATAGACAGATGGCCAACAAGTACATGAAAAGATGCTCAATATCATTATTCATTAGAGAAATACAAACTAAACCAGAGTGAGATACCACTTCACATCTGTCAAAATGGGTATCATGAAAAAGAGCACAAATAACTAATGTTGGTGGTTCGATGTTGAGCAAAAGGAACCCTCTTATACTGTTGGTGAGAATGTAAGTTGGTGCACATCATGTGAAAAATAGTATGGTGTTCTCAAAAAAGGAAAAATAGAACTATTACATGATCCAGCAATTCCACTCATGCATGTATAACGAAAAACAAAATCACTAATGTGAAAAGATGCATGAGCTCCAATGTTCATAGCCGTATTATTTACAACTGCCAAGATACGGAAGCAAGCTGAGTGTCTTTCAATAGATGAATGGATAAAAAATGTAGCATCTATCTGAAATGCAATACTGCACAAAAAACAATGAAATTTTGCCTTTTGTGACAACATAGATGGACTCACAGTGCATTATGCTAAGTGAAATAAATCAGACAAAGAAAGACAAATAATGTATGATACCACTTATGTATGGAATCTTAAAAAATAAGTAGGAAATTCAACAAAAAGGAAAGAGACTCACAGATCCAGAGATCAAACTAGTGGTTATCGGGGAGCGGGGGAGAAGGGCCAGCATAGAGGCAGTGAATTATGAGGTAGAAACAATGACATATAAAATAAATAAGCTAAAAGGATATAGTCTACAACACAGTAAATATAGTCAGTATTTTGTAACTGTAAATAGAGTATAACCTTTAAAAATCATGAATTATTCTGTTGTACATCTGTAACTTATATAATATTATACATCAACTATACTTCAAAAAAGATGCAAACTGATACTAACTTCAATTAAAAAGACATAGAGTGGATCAATGAATTAAATTACAAGACTCATATGTATGTGGCCTACAAGAGACTCATTTCAGATTTAAAGAGACAGTCTGAAAGTTGATAGGATGGAAAATGGTATTTTATGTGAATGAAAACAAAACACACAGAAAAGGCTATGGTATGAATACATATATCAGACCAAAGATACTTTAAAACAAAATTATAAAGTGAGACAAAGAAGCACATCACATAATTTTAGGGGCTGATCCAACAAGAAGATATAACAATTATAAATACATATTCTCCCAGCCGACAAGTTCCTAATAGATAAAGCAAATATTTACAAAAATTAGCCTCCAATTAAAATAAATTAATTAATTTAAAAAATCATCATGTTGTGCACCTTAAACATACACAATGTTGTATGTCAATTATATCTAAATAAAGTTTGGAAAAAAAATAATGGGAGCAGTTGAGAGTAACACAATAATAATAGAATTTACATTCCATTTATATTGACAGAGAGATGCAGAAAAACTATGAAAATACCCTGAACTTTAGAGCACATGGACTAATAGATACAAATTGAACATTACATCTAGATGCAATAGAATATATGCTCTTTCCAAGAGCTCATGGAATGTTCTTCAGCATAGATCACATGCTAGACCACAAAACAAATCTCAATAAATTTAAGACAATAATAATAATATCAAGTATCCTTTCTAGTCACAAAAAAATGAGGTTTGAAATCAACCATGAAAGAAAGAAAGGAAGGAAACAGAAAGAAGGGAGGAAGCTAGGAAGAGGGAGAGAGGGAGCAAGAGAGAGAAGGAGGGAGGAAGGAAGGAAGGGAGGAAGGCAGGAAGGAAAGAAGATGGGAAAAATGCAAACATGTGGCACCTAAAAAATGTGCCAGAAACACTATGAACCAGTACAGCAGTGGTCTCAACTGGAGGCTTCCCTGTCCTTCCCCATCTCTTGGAGCTTGTTCAGACTCGAGCCCATTGAGTTGGTGATGCCATCCAACCATCTCATCTTCTGTTGTCCCCTTCTCCTGCCTTCAATCTTTCACAGCATCAGGGTCTTTTCCAATGAGCTGGCTCTTTGCATCAGATGGCCAAAGTATTGGAGCTTTAGCTTCACATCAGTCCTTCCAATGAATATTCAGGGTTGATTTCCTTTAGGATTGACTGGTTCAATTGCCTTGCTGTCCAACAGACTCTCATGACTCTTTTCCAGCACCACAGTTTGAAAACATCAGTTTTTCAATGCTCAATTCAGTTCAGTTGCTCAGTTGTGTCTGATTTTGAAACCCCATAGACTGCAGCATGCCAGGCCTCCCTGTCCATCACCAACACCCAGAGCTTGCTCAAACTCATGTCCATTGAGTCGGTGTTGCCATCCAACCATCTCATCCTCTGTTGTCCCCTTCTCCTCCCACCTTCAATCTTTCCCAGCATCAGGGACTTTTCCAAGGAGTCAGTTCTTCCCATCAGGTGGTCAAAGCATTGGAGTTTCAGCTTCAGCATTAGTGCTTCCAATGACTATTCAGCACTGATTTCCTTTAGGATTGACAGGTTGGATCTCCTTGCAGTCCAGGGGATTCTCAAGAGTCTTCAACACCACAGTTCAAAAGCATCAATTCTTCAGTGCTCAGCTTTTTTTATAGTCCAACTCTCACATCCATACATGACTACCAGAAAAACCATAGCCTTGACTAGACAGACATTTGTTGGCAAAGTAATGTGTCTTCTTTTTAATATGCTGTCTAGGTTGGTCATAGCTTTTCTTACAAGGAGCAAGTGTTTTTTAATTTCATGGCTGCAGTCACCATCTGCAGTGATTTTGGACCCCAAGAAAATAAAGTTTCTTACTGTTTCCATTGTTTTGCCATGAAGTGATTGGACCAGATGCCATGATCTTTGTTTTTTGAATGATGAGTTTTAAGCCAGCTTTTTCACTCTCCTCTTTCACTTTCATCAAGAGGCTCTTTAGTTCTTCACTTTCTGCCGTAAGGGTGGTGTCATCTGCATCTCTGAGGTTATTGATATTTCTCCTGGCAATCTTGATTCCAGCTTGTTCTTCTTCCAGCCCAGCGTTTCTCATGATGTATTCTGCATATAAGTTAAATAAGCAGGGTGATAACATATAGTCTTGATGTACTCCTTTCCTGATTTGGAACCAGTCTTTATTAGAATTATACTTCCCAAGATCTATCTTGCATATACCTTTTAGTTAAGCACCAATGTGAAATGTTTATATAATTTTCTTTAAAATCTTATTGAAAATAAGAAAAATATTTTTTCCTTGAAATACACATCTGAGAGAATATATAATCAAAGTGAGTGAAAGAATATGAAAATACAAAAAATTAAAATATTGTTGTATAAAGACTGGAGTGTTTTGTTAAATCAATCACATGGTAACCTGTTTGGCACACAATAATAATTTATTCTAAAATTAATAGAATTAATTGGATCATAAATAAATAAAAACAATTAGCATTTTTAAAAGTTTCAAGTAAGTGATAGGTAATGGAATAAGAAAATATACTAATCCCATCATTAAATATGTGTTTAGGGCACTAAAGATTAATTGCAGGCAAATTGAAGTCTATTGCTAGAAAAAGACTAATCAGAATATGTGAGGAAATTAAAATAAATCAGAAAAATATAAAGGTATATATAAAAGGCTCCTTGTAAATGAGTTATAATGACTCAGAAAACTTAATGAGTTATAATGACTCAGAAAACTTAAATTCTTGAATGAAGCACTGAACCAGGAATCACTGTTATTTCATACCATGATGACCTATAATTATGTGTATAAAACATCAAATACATTTAACAAATATTACTTTCAAAAGCGACATACAAGAGACTGATAGCATTTGGATAGCATTTTACAGATTTATTTATTTATAAGTATTATCACTTTATTTATTTTTTTATTTTCTTTTTTTTAAATATAAATTTATTTACTTTAATTGGAGGCTAATTACTTTACAATATTGTATTGGGTTTTCCATACATCAACATGAATATGCCACAGGTGTACACTTGTTCTCCATCCTGAACCCCCCTCCCACCTCCCTCTCTGTACCATCCCTCTGGGTTTGAATCAGTTCTAATGAGGTGGATGAAACTGGAGCCTATTATACAGAGTGAAGTAAGCCAGAAAGAAAAACACCAATACAGTAAACTAATGCATATATATGGAATTTAGAAAGATGGTAACAATAACCCTGTATGTAAGATAGCAAAAGAGACACAGATGTATAGAAAAGTCTTATCACTTTTTAAAATGACTACATTTGATAAAATGCACAGTAATAAAAATGAAATTTTTGCTCTCTGTTCAAAGGACACTACAAGCCAGGATTTTATGACTGGAAGTTCACTAGTTCAACTGTTTCATCAAATCATTTTCTGGGAGATAGCAAATTACTCAGTGAGTCTTTTACAATCAGTCCTACATTGGAACCACATGGTTTTAAGGCAGAGCTGTCCCATTAATGCACCCTGAATTTCAAATTAAGCTACTAACTCAGCTGAAGCAACTGGAAGAATTTCAATCATTTTAAGGATACTACTACTGATTGCTCTGTAATCTAGACAAGTCAGTTTCTCAGCATTTCAGCTTTTCAATTGTTAAAATGAGGTTTAAATATTCTTCCCTCACATGATTTGAAGATATGGTAGGAATTATGGGAATGATTTTAGAAAAGTGGTATAACTGGTTGAAATTAAGTACATCAGATCAGATCAGATCAGATCAGTCACTCAGTCGTGTCCGACTCTTTGCGACCCCCATGAATCGCAGCACGCCAGGCCTCCCTGTCCAACACCAACTCCCGGAGTTCACTGAGACTCACGTCCATCGAGTCAGTGATGCCATCCAGCCATGTCATCCTCTGATGTCCCCTTCTCCTCTTGCCCCAATCCCTCCCAGCATCAGAGTTAAAATAATCATACCAAGGTGATGCAATGTCTCTGTGTTCACAGGTCATTGTTAATGTGTTTTAATGTGTCTAGACTTTAAAAAACAGTACCAATGACTATAATTCTTTTATTTTAAGATCAGGATACCCATTTTAATGTCAGATGGCTGCTTGCTCAACAGCATTATCACATTTTTGTATGTCTCATAGATGCACAAGATATTTGCTACAGAATTAATTTCAAGTATATGTTTTCAGACAAATACAGCATCAGATTTCTAAATTAAAGATCACACAAATTCCTGAAGTTCCTAATCAGTGAATATTATTGTTGCTGTTAATCAGTCACTAAGTTGTGTCTGACTCTTTGCAATCCCATGTACTGCAGCATGTCAGGCTTCCCTGTCCTTTACCATCTCTCAGAGATTGCTCAAATTCATATCCACTGAGTCAGTGATGCTATCCCCATCTCATCCTTTGTCATTCTCTTACCTCCTGCCCTCAGTCTTTTCCAGCCGGTCAGCTCTTCACATCAGGTAGCTAAAGTATTGGATCTTCAGCTTCAGCCTCAGTCCTTCCAATGAATACTCAGGGTTAATTTCCTTCAGGATTGACATGTTTGATTTCCTTGCTGTCAAAGGGATTTTCAGGAGTCTTTTCCAGCATCACAATTGGAAAGCATCACTTCTTCAGTGCTCAGTCTACTTTATGGTCCAACTCTCACATCTGTACATGACTACTGGAAAAAGCAAAGCTTTGACATTAGGATCTTTGTTGGCAAAGTGATGTCTCTGATTTTTAATACACAGTCTAAATATGTCATAGTTCTTCTTCCAAGGAGCAAGCATATTTTAATTTCATGGCTGCCATCACTATCCACAGTGATTTTGGAGCACAAGATAATGAAATCTGCCACTTTCCCCCCATTTATTTGCCATGAAGTGATGGGACTGGATGCCATTAACTTAGTTTTTGAATGTGAGTTTTAAGTCCGGATTTTCACTCTGATCTTTCACCTTCACAAGAGGCTCTTTAGTTCCTCTTCACTTTCTGTCATTAGAGTGGTATCATCTGTATATCTGAGGTTGTTGATATTTCTACCAAGCAATCTTGATTTCAGCTTGTGCCTGATTCAGCCTGACACTTCGCAAGATGTACTCTGCATCAAGTTAAACAAACATGGTGACAATATACAGCCTTGTCTTACTCCTTTACCAATTTTGAACCAGTCCATTGTTCTATGCTTGGTTTTAGCTGTCTTGACCTGCATACAGGTTTTTCAGGAAGCTGGTCTGGTATTTCCATCTCTTTAAAATTTTTCCACACTTTATTTTGATCCATGCAGTCAAAGGCTATAGCATAGTCAATGAAGCAGATGTTGATGGTTTTCTGGGAATCCCTTTCTCTTTCTATGATCCCTTGGATGTTGGCAATTTGACCTCTGTTTCTGCTGTCCTTAGTAAATTCAGTTTGTACATCTGGAAGTTCTCAGTTAACATACTGTTGAAGTCCAGCTTGAAAAATTTTGAGCATTACCTTCCTAGCATTGAAATGAGCACAACTGTACTGTAGTTTGAACATTCTTTGGTATTGCATTTCTTTTCGAATGGAATGAAAACTAACCCTTTCCAGTTCAGTGGCCATTGCTGAGTTTTCCAAATTTGCTGGCATATTGAGTGGAACACTTTAACAGCATCATCTTTTAGGATTTGAAATAGCTCTGCTGGAATTCCATCACTTCCGCTAGCTTTGTTCATAGTAATGCTTCATAATGCCCACTACTTAAAACTCAACATTCACAAAACTAAGATCATGGCATCTGGTCCCATTACCTCATAGCAAATAGATGGTGAAACAATGAAAACAGTGAGAGATGTTATTTTTGGGGCTTCAAAATCACTGCAGATGGCGACTGCAGCCATGAAATTCAAAGACACTTGCTCCTTGGAAGAAAAGCTATGACCAACCTAGACAGCATATTAAAAAGCAGAGACATTACTTTGCCAACAAAGATCTGTCTAGTCAAGGCTATGGTTTTTCCAGTGGTCATGTATGGATGTGAGAGTCGGACTATAAAGAAAGCTGAGTGCTGAAGACTTGAAGTTTTTGAACTGTGGTGTTGGCAAAGACTCTTGAGTGTCCCTTGGACTGCAAGGAGATCCAGCCTGTCAATCCTAAAGGAAATCAGTCCTGAATATTCATTAGAAGGACTGATGCTGAAGCAGAATACTTTGGCCACCTGATGCAAAGAACTCATAGGAAAAGACCCTGATGCTGGGAAAGATTGAAGGTGGGAAGAGAAGGGGACAACAGAGGATGAGATGGCTGGATGGCATCACCAACGTGATGGACATGAGCTTGAATAGGCTCCAGGAGTTGGTGATGGACAGGGAAGCCTGCAGTGTTGCAGTCCATGGGGTCACAAAGAATCAGACATGACTGAGTGACTGAACTGAACTGAATGCCCACTATAGTTCACACTCCAGTATATCTGGCTCTAAGTGAGTGATCATACCAGAGTGGTTATCCAGACCACCAAGGTCTTTTTTTCCTAGTTCTTCTGTGTATTCTTTACACCTCTTCTTAATCTCTTCTGCTTCTGGTGAGTCTTTGCTGTTTCTGCCCTTTATTGTGGCCATCTTTGCATGAAATATTCCCTTGGTATCACCAATTGTCTTGAAGAGATCTCTAGTTTTGCCCATTCTGTTGTTTTTCTCTATTTCTTTGCATCATTCATATAAGAAGGTTTCTTATCTCTCCTTTCTATTCTCCATAAATCTGCTTTCAGTTGGGAATATCTTTCCCTTTCTCTTTGCCTTTTACTTCTCTTCTCTTCTCAGCTATCAGTAAGGCCTCCTCTGATAATCACTTTGCCTTCTTGCATTTCTTTTTCTTTGGGATGCTTTTGGTCACAGGGTCTTGTAGAATATTACAAACCTCTATCCATAGTTCTTCATGAATCCTGTCCATCAGATCTAATACCTTGAATCTATTCATCACCTCTACTGTATAATCATAAGGTATTTTATTTAGGTCATACCTAAATAGCCTAGTGATTTTAGCTACTTTATTCAAGAAAGCCTGAGGTTTGCAATAAGGAGCTCATGATCTGAGCAACAGTCAGCTCCAGGTCTTGATTTTATTGACTGTATGGAGTTTCTCTATCTTCAACTGCATAGGACATAATCAATCTGATTTCAGTACTGCCCATCTCATGATGTCCATGTGTAGAGTCATCTCTTGTGTTTTTGGAAGAGCATGTTTGCTATGCCCAGTGTGTTCTCTTGGCAAAACTTGTTAGCCTTTGTTCTGTTTCATTTTGTACTCCAAAACCAACCTTGCTTGTTACTCCAGGTTCTCTTGACTTCCTACTTTTGCATTTCAATTCCCTATGATGAAAAGGACATCTTTTTTTTTTTTTTTTTTGAGTTCTAGAAGGTCTTGTATATCTTCATAGAACTGTCTAGTGATTGGGGCACAGACTTGGATTCTTCTGATGTTGAATGGTTTGCATTGGAAACAAACCAAGATCATTCTGTCATTTTTGAGACTGTACCCAAGTACCACATTTTGGATTCTTTTGTTGACTATGAGGGATACTCCATTTCTTCTAAAGGATTCTTACAGTAGTTGATAAAATGGTCAAATTAATTAAATTTTCCCATTCCCTTCCATTTTAGTTCACTGATTCCTAAGATGTTGATGTTCACTCTTCCCATCTCCTGCTTGACCATGTCAAATTTACCTTGATTCATGGACCTAACCTTCCAGGTTCCTACACAATATTAGAGTCTATAGGCTTTATGGTAGGTCTAAAGGCAATCTTCAAAGGGACTTATGCCAACCTGCACCTCCCAGAACTGCAGCTGTCAGTCCCCTTGTCCCTGCTGCAGGACACTGCTGATGCATACCTCTGCACGAGACCTTCAAACACTCACAGGAAGGAGAAGAAGAGCCCATGTCCTTCTACTCTGTCATCTCTGGGAGAAGCAAGAACTACAATCCCATAGCCTCCAGAATGAAAACCACAATCACAGGAAAGTAACCAAAATGATCACACAGATCACCGCCCTATGCAACTCAATCAAACTATGAGCCATGCCATGCAGGATTACCCAAGATGGATGGGTCATAGTGTAGAGTTCTGACAAAACGAGTTCACTGGTGAAGGGAACTGGAAATCACTCCAATATTCTTTTCTCAAGAACCCCATGAACATTATGAAAAGGCAAAAGTTATGACAGTGGAAGATGAGCTCCCCTGGTTGGTAGGTGTCCAATATGCTACTGAAAAAGCAGGGTAGAAAGAATGAAGAGGCTGGGCCAAAGAGGAAATGATGCTCAGTTGTGGTTGTGTCTCGTGGTGAAAGCAAAGCCTGATGCTATATAGAACAATCAGGGAATATTATTAACACTTCAATTATATAATGCACCTTAGCAAATAAAACATAATATAAGCATGTAACACTATCACACATTTTTCACTTCAATTTTTGACTGAAATACTTTCTGGATTGAAACATCAAATTACTCTATTTACTTCTTATGATTAAACTTATAGACAAAATAATACATATGTCTGACCAGTTTTTCTCCACTTTATAAGGGAAAAACTCTCAACTTGTATCAAATTCAGAAAATCAAACTGATTTAAGAATAAGACAATTGATATAAAGTTAGTTATATCACTGTATATGAACTTTATTAAAACAGAAACCTCAAATAAATACAGCAAGGAGACCAACAGGGGGAGCTCTCCTGCCCTGTAACAATAGAAGAGCTCCAACAATATAAGAGCTTCCGAGGTGAGGTGGCTCAGTGATAAAGAATCTGCCTGCCAATGCAGGAGTTGTAGGAGATGCGGGTTGGATCTCTTAGTCAGGAAGGTCCCCCGAAGGAGGAACTAGCAACCCACTCCAGTATTCTTGCCAGGAGAATCTCATGGAAAGAGGAACCTGGCAGACGACAGCTCATGGGGTTGCAGAGTTGGACATGAATGAAGCAACTGAGCATGCACATACATGCAAAGCAGAAGAAACTTCCTCTTCCTTCTTGGCAAGGACTCAGAAAATCAAAACCAACAGACTCTTTCATTGTTATGGCCCTCCCAACTCCCTTTTCTCTATAAATCAGCACCTTCACTTGCCTGCAGGGACTTGCACATGAGTTGTCCTGGTCACAGTCTCTGAATTGAGATTCTATACTAATCAAAGATAAAGCCTTCTTTGGTCAAGGAATATTTGGCAGCTTATTTGTTTCAGGTCAATAATTTTATTACACTCTACAGAGTGCTATCCAATATGACAACTGACAACCAGATGTTGCTATAGGGCACTTGAATTGTAGCCAGTCTCAATTGAGATGTACCATAAGCATGAAATACCATATCAGATTTCAAAGACTTAGTATAAAAATTTAAAATTTTCTCTGTAATAAGTTGATATTGATTGCATAGTTAAAAACATTTTGCACATATAAAATTAAATATTACATCAATTTCACTGGTTGAGTTTTACTTGTTAATGCTGACACTAGAAAATTAATATGTACATAAGTTTCATTGGTTTAGTTTTACTTCTGTGCAAGGGAGTTATTTCCTGCTGTATCAATCAACAAGGATGTCATAGCCATCAGGGATTCCCACCCTCCAAATGTGAATTTCTAAGCCCAGGAATAACAATATCTGTTATCTGGAAGCCATCAGCCAACTCCCATGGTGAGCACTGGCCCCAGCTAGCTGAGATGCATATGAAAGGAAAGATTTCAGCAAGCCTAGACTCTTGCATCTTCCCAAACATAGAAAAGCACTAAGTTCCTTGAGATTTCTGGTTTTCCTTAATTAACAATCATCTCCTGATGTTCAAACTATCTACCCCTTGTTATGAGCTTCTATATAAACGTACTCCTCTCCCTCCACCTCCTTGGAGCAGTTATCTCAGGATTACTTGAGATGATGTTTCTCAGGCTTGAAGTCCTAAAAATTCCCACCAAGTAAAACATAACTCCTAACTTCTAAACTGTAACTATTTTTTTTACACTGACACTTGTTAATGCTGCCACTAGAAAATTTGAAATACATATGTGACTAACATTGTATTTCCAGTGATCAAAACTAAGTTGAGCTGTCAAAAAGGGAAAAAAAAAAAAAAAAAATGATGGAATCCACCAAGCAAATACTCTTCCTTAAAAAGAGGAATCAAAAGCACTGATATACACTTAGATATACAATTTAAATAATTATACACCTATAGTATTTGAGGACTGGAAAAGGTCAGTTTTCATTCCAATCCCAAAGAAAGGCAATGCCAAAGAATGCTCAAACTACCACACAATTGCACTCATCTCACACGCTAGTAAAGTAATGCTCAAAATTCTCCACGCCAGGCTTCAGCAATACGTGAACTGTGAACTTCCAGATGTTCAAGCTGGTTTTAGAAAAAGTAGAGGAACCAGAGATCAAATTGCCAACATCCACTGGATCATCGAAAAAGCATGAGAGTTCCAGAAAAACATCTATTTCTGCTTTATTGACTATGCCAAAGCCTTTGACTGTGTGGATCACAAGAAACTATGGAAAATTTTGAAAGAGATGGGAATAGCAGACCACCTGACCTGCTTCTTGAGAAACCTATATGCAGGTCAGGAAGCAACAGTTAGAACTGGACATGGAACAACCGACTGGTTCCAAATAGGAAAAGGAGTACATCAAGGCTGTATATTGTCAACCTGATTATTTAACTTCTATTCAGAGTACATCATGAGAAATGTTGGGCTGGAAGAAGCAGAAGCTGGAATCAAGATTGCCGGGAGCAATATCAATAACCTCAGATATGCAGACGATACCACCCTTATGGCAGAAAGTGAAGAGGAACTAAAAACCTCTTGAAAGAGGAGAGTGAAAGTGAAAGAGTAGAGTGAAAAAGTTGGCTTAAAGCTCAGCATACAGAAAACGAAGATCATGGCATCTGGTCCCATCACTTCATGGGAAATAGATGAGGAAACAGTGGAAACAGTGTCAGACTTTATTTTTTGGGCTCCAAAATCACTGCAGATGGTAACTGCAGCCATGAAATTAAAAGATGTTTACTCCTTGGAAGAAAAGTTATGACCAACCTAGATAGCATATTGAAAAGCAGAGACATTACTTTGCCAACAAAGGCCCGTCTAGTCAAGGCTATGGTTTTTCCAGTGGTCATGTATGGATGCGAGAGTTGGACTGTGAAGAAAGCTGAGCGCTGAAGAATTGATGCTTTTGAACTGTAGTGTTAGAGAAGACTCTTGAGAGTCCCTTGGACTGCAAGGAGATCTAACCAGTCCATTCTGAAGGAGATCAGCCCTGGGATTTCTTTGGAAGGAATGGTGCTAAAGCTGAAACTCCAGTACTCTGGCCACCTCATGCGAAGAGTTGACTCATTGGAAAAGACTCTGATGCTGGGAGGGATTGGGGGCAGGAGCAAAAGAGGATGACAGAGGATGAGATGGCTGGATGGCATCGCTGACTCGATGGAGGTGAGTCTGAGTGAACTCCGGGAGTCGGTGATGGACAGGGAGGCCTGGCATGCTGCGATTCATGGGGTCGCAAAGAGTCGGACACGACTGAGTGACTGATCTGATCTGAAGCATGAAAATAACATCAAACTCATACATCTCCATCGAACTCTTGTGTGGCCAGGTGCACTGTAAATAGGTATTATTTTGAAAGGAACCTTTTTTTTTTCTTCTGAGCAATAGGTCACAACAGTGGGCTTAGGTGTGCTCTGTCACTTCAGTCATGTCCAACTCTGTGTGGCCCTATGAACTGTAGCCTGCCAGGCTCCTCTGTCCACAGGATTCTCTAGGCAAGAATACTGGGGGTTGCCATGGACTTCTCCAGGGGATCTTGCCAACCCAGGGATCGAACCTGGATCTCTTATGTCTCCTGCATTGTCAGGCAGGTTCTTTACCACTAGCACCACCTGGGAAGCCCATGGGCTTAAATACTCAGCATTTGAAAAGGAACGCATTTGAGTCAGTTCTAATGAGGTGGATGAACCTAGAGCCTATCACACAGAGTGAAATAAGTCAGAAAGACAAAACAAATATTGTATATTAATGCATATATGTAGAATCTAGAAAGACTACTGATGAACCTATATGCAGAGCAGTAATGGAGGCCTAAAGATAGAGAACAGACTTAACGGACACAGGGCTGGGGTGTGGAAGGAGAGGATGCGTTGTAAGGAGAGAGTAACATGGAAACATATGTATTACTATATGTAAAATAGATAGCCAATGGGAATTTGCTATATGACTCAGGGAACTGAAACCAGGGCTTTGTAACAGAGAGGTCGGATGGACAGGGAGGCGGGAGGAAGGCTCAAGGGAGAGGGGACATAGGTTTAGCTATGGCTGATTCATATTGATATTTGGCAGAAACCAATACAATATTGTAAAGCAATTATCCTTCAATTAAAAATAAATAAATTTAAAAACACACCTCAATATCAGTCTTACTTAAAACATTAGAAATAGTGAGAATATATCTAAAGAAAAAACAGTGGTGTGTTCCTCTCTTACTTATTAACATGTTGCGCTATGCAGAGGGAAACCATAATTTCAGAACTCTGCTTACCTATTTTTATTGGCAATTAGCAGACATAATTCTAGAGTTTTGTTTTATTGTTTGTTTGTGAGGTATGTGCTCCTTTTTTGTGGAAGGGGAGCTCAGATGTGTTCCCATGGATGATGTGCAGTAGAAAGGTTATATAAATCTTCAGAGAGATTATGAGATGCAGAAATTTGAGAATCACAACTCTACAGCTATAAAACTAGATGTCTATAAATTGTACACAATGAGAAATCAAGTCCAAGTTGAAAATCTTTACTATATTACTAGTAATCTTTAATATGTTACTAGCAATTTTAGTAGTTTCTAAAATTACTATATTTTTATTACTATTAAAAATAGAGGAAGACCTCTATTTTATTTTGCAAATTGAATACACTCATTCTTAAAATATCACGTGAACATTTTAGTAACAGAAAAACAAGACAAAAATACACAATTCAAAATTTAAAATGTGAAAATGTGGTCATTTCAGTATATTTGCTTCTTAAAGCATATTAATTTGTAAAAGCAAAAACAAAACAAAAGACAATGTCTTACCTTCCATCTCGATTCCAGTCATACACCTCTACTTTGACGGTTCTGTCCATGGTGAAAACATACACACAGGGTAAAGTTACTTAGTAAGATCAAATTAACATATGACTGAAAGTTAAAAAATAAGTTATAGACTTTCTAAGATAAAATATTGTATACTTTCAAGTTTTACAAAATAAAGCTGATTTTCTGATTTTAATACTAGTCTTCAATTTTTACTTTAAAATAGGTTTTTAAAATCACATAGATTTTTAAATTCTTTAAACAGAATAGGAAATTAAATAGGAAAACCATTTATAGTTTGACACAGCTCTTCAATGAGGAGCATAGAGCTACTTTTCCAGTCTTCAAAACCATTGACTTTGTGTTTTGACACTGAGTTTGTATTTCTCAAACTCAGCATATATCAGAATCACATGGAAGGCTTGTAAAAATGTGAATTATGTGACCTCATGCCCAAGTGTTTCTGGTTCAGTAGTCCCGGGGGTGGGCCCAAGAACTTGAATTTTTACAAGTTTCATCAGGTGATGCTGATGCTGCTAACTGTATTATACAAATCATGGTCTTAGAAAGAATGAGTCCAATTAAATAAAGTTATGACATTATTAAATGAATAAAGTGACAGGCAAGTAGCATAATACATTTTAAGAACATCTAATGACATATTGGTAATGGATAGTTTTTCCTATGATTTTAGTTAATAGAATAAATTTTCATTTTTCTAATATACAAGTAGTAAGATAAAATATGTTTTGGGGTGAGAAGGGGTTTTTATATAGTAATCTTATAATCCATCTTCATAAGAAAAAGAAAAAACTTTGATATGAATAAATCTTCAGGTATATTGTGGGAAGATCTTTAGGGCCACATGACCTACTTATTTGTAAAACACCAGAATCTCCCTGTTCTAGATCTGTAGAACTTTTATAATTCAGTGACCATGAGAATGATGATGTCAAATAGGATTCTCAGGAGTAAACAGGGTTGATAACATACATAATCATAATTTTACATCTTTTGTATATTTACTTATTCCTTTCTAGAAAGATAATACCAAATGAAAACCTATAAAAGGTTTCTGAGGCTATAAAAATTATGGGATACTTTTGCATATGTTAAAATAAACAAATATTCAATATATTTTTAGCACTTTGCACATTTTTGTTTTTGAAAATTCAGTCAAATCAAAATTTAATTAGTCAAATTATTCCTCTTGCCCATATCATTATGGGTAAAAAATGTTACTTAAAAAATTCTTAATAAGTCAACTATGCTTTGGTAAATACACATTTACATTGGCAAAGAAGCCATCTTAATTTTAAAAATTCAACTTAGACTATTGGATACAAAATCTACAGTGATTAAAACTCTCAGACAAGTTGACACTTATTTTACCTGTCATAATCGCCATTACATAAAGCTCTTACTGAGATCTTGAATGCTTGCCATACAGGATTTAGAGTGTTTTTGACAACTTCTGTTTTATGACAGATTGTAAAACTGTAAAAAAAAAAAAAAAGTTTTCCAGTTATTTTCATGATTTAGTTCTAATATATGCCTTAGCAATCATTTCTTTCTTTATATTTTGTTCAGAATACAGGTTGCCTGTCCCTCTGTTACTGTTATATCAGTCAATAAAAAGATTTGCTGTTTCAAAACTTTAAAGATTAGCTCATCATAACATATGGCAACTCACTCCAGTATTCTTGTCTGGAGAATCCCAGGGACAGAAGAGCCTGGTGGGCTGCCATCTATGGGGTCGCACAGAGTCAGACACGACTGAAGCGACTTAGCAGCAGCAGCAGCATCATAACATAAAGCAATGAGGGAATTTCCTGGTGGCCCAGTGGTTAAGAATCCACCTTGCAATGAAGGGGACACCAGTTCTATCCCTGGTCTGGGACGATCCCACGTTGCCATGGGCCAGCTAAGCCCATGCACCACAGCTTACTGAGCCTGCACTCTGGAGCCTTTGAACTATTAACTACTGGGCCCATGTGCCGCAACTCCTGAAGCCCGCATGCCCTAGAGCCCGGGCTCCACAAGAGAAACCACCACAGTGAGAAGTCTATACACCACAACTGGAGAATAGCCCCTGGTCTCTGGAACTAGAAAATGCCCACGTGTAGCAACAAAGACCCAGCACAGCCAAAAATAAATGAAAAAATATTAAAAAAATTAAAAATTGCAATTGTGCAATGAGTTTACTAAAAATGACCTGAACATTCAATAAATCCTAAAACTGCTGTGTAAATAATCTCTATAAAAATTGTAGTGACATGTTGCAGTGAAAAGTATCTATCAGTCACTAAACATGAAGGTTATCAGTAATTTTGAGAAATTTATTGGAATGCTGGGCACAAAAATCTGGTTAGAATGAGTCTAAGAAAGAGAAGAGAAACAGGCAGAATGTGTAAACATTTTTGAGCAGTTTAGCTGTAATAAGAAAAAAAAGAACTTGAGGATAACTTAAAGGGGAAAGATTAGTCAAGTGAAAGGTGTGTTTTTTGTCACTTTTTAATTTTTTTTTCAAGATGAAATTAAGAACAACAAGAGTGTATGCTAAAGGAAAAATACATTAGAGAAAAGACTATTTGTGATGTATGAGTGAAAGGGGAAGAAGGCTAATGTCCTGAAGTAGATGGAAGTGGATAGGACAGAGGGCATCAAAATGGAGTAGTAGGCCTTGGAAGCACTTGGATTGTCATTTTGCAGAGCATTTGGGAAGACCAAACACAGGGGTAGATATTGTGATGGGATCTTAAGGAATTTCTCCATTTGCTTGCATTGTCTTATTAAATAGGAAACAAGATAAACAGTAAATAAGAAAGAGGGAAAAAGTGCATAACTGTCTGGGAGAGAGGAACATTGATGGATTAAGAAAAAGGAATGATTTCTGAGGAGGGTCAAAGGCTTATTTAAGATTAACATAATGGATTTATAGTAGAGACCATTCAATATGTGGTTCTTTTTTTAAAATCTAAACTGTTGCTTATTCCTAGAGGGAAAAAAGATAGCAATTAAAGAATATATAATAAGCAGTAGAATCCATGAAACCTTAAACTAGTTTTCTGATTCAAATTTCAGTATTGTTTCCACCAAGCCATTTAATCTCTGGACATCAATCAGGTCCTGGTAATATTCTTGCCAGTGGCACCCCACTCCAGTACTCTTGCCTGGAAAATCCCATGGACAGAGGAGCCTGGTGGGCTGCAGTCCATGGGGTCGCTGGGAGTCGGACACGACTGGGCGACTTCACTTTCACTTTCATGCATTGGAGAAGGAAATGGCAACCCACTTCAGTGTTGTTGCCTGGAGAATCCCAGGGATAGGGGAGCCTGGTGGGCTGCCGTCTATGGGGTCGCACAGAGTCGGACATGACTGAAGCTACGTAGCAGCAATGCAAATTTATGCAGCAGTTCAAGAGCTATAAAATGTTTTAAATGATCTTGGTTAGAACAATACCTAAATTCAACTTTCACTAAACCCTTAGGCATGTAGTGTTCTAAATGCAGGGATACCTCGTATAGTCATGATCATGAGAGTATTATATAACTACACCATGATGAACATATTGCAACTAGACCCTATAAGAAAATAATTCCATTTTGAAAGGGCACTGAGTCCATTTTCCTCTTCACGGTCAAGAAAGGGTCTCTCTTCATTACGAGATCAAAGAGAAACATAATATGAATGGATCATGTTTTCAGTTTAAGATTTATGGCGTTAGCACTACACTCTTCCTGGTAGTAGCCTTACCTGTCGAAAGAAACTCATGTTACTAAATTGACAGAGCTCAAGAGAATATGTGTTTGTATAATGTGGTCAAATGCTCTCAAAGTTGAATCACCCAAAGCAATATAGGAATCACCCAGGGCAAAAAAAAACATTAAAAGAAACATAAATGATAGAGAAAACTCTAAAAGATTAATCAAAATTACTTTGAAACTTCTCTTAATAAACTGACTCACCTTCTTAGTGAGCTACTTATAAACTAAGTAGTCATCTGTCATTCTCATTTGTAAAGCACTTATGGCAGAAAGTGAAGAAGAACTAAAGAGCCTCTTGATGAAAGTGAAAGAGGAGAGTGAAAAAATTGGCTTAAAGCTCAACATTCAGAAAACTAAGATCATGCCATCCGGTTCAGTCACTTCATGGCAAATAGACAGGGAAACAGTGGAAACAATGGCTGACTTTATTTTTGTGGGCTCCAAAATGATTGTAGATGGTGATTGCAGACATGAAATTAAAAGACGCTTACTCCCAGGAAGGAAAGTTATGACCAACCTAGACAGCATATTAAAATCAGAGACATTACTTTGTCAACAAAGGTCCGTCTAGTCAAGGCTATGGTTTTTCCAGTGGTCATGTATGGATGTGAGAGTTGGACTATAAAGAAAGCTGAGCACTGAAGAATTGATGCTTTTGAACTGTGGTGTTGGAGAAGACCCTTGAGAGTCCCTTGGACTGCAAGGAGATCCAACTAGTCCATCCTAAAGGAGATCAGTCCTGGGTGTTCATTGGAAGGACTGATGTTGAAGCTGAAACTCCAGTATTTTGGCCACCTGATGTGAAGAGCTGACTCATTGGAAAAGACCCTCATTGCTGGGAGGGTTTCAGGGCAGGAGGAGAAGGGGACGACAGAGGATGAGATGGTTGGATGGCATCACCGACTCGATGGACATGAGTTTGGGTAAACTTGGGAGTTGGTGATGGACAGGGAGGCCTGGCATGCTGTGGTACATGGGGTTGCAAAGAGTCGGACATGACTGAGCGACTGAACTGAACTGAACTTATATGCTATATAGGCAACAAAAAGTCACTAATAATTCCAGCACTAGTGTCACTAGTGAAAACTCTGACAGGAGTCTCTGCAGTGCTAATATTCAGGAGTACTGCTATATACATATAAGCATGTGTATATATTTATTACAAATAGTGTTATAAGAAAAATATTTTTATTGAATAACCTGTATTAAAATACATTGAGTTGTTTTTAAATGATTTTAGATTTTTAGATTAGTTGTACTCAATGTTCATATTTTATTTAATAAATAAGTTAATACCATTTTTACAAGCATAACAAAATTTTGTAATATTCTCTTACCAGTGGCATTATATGTGTGGTGGACTGAAACTCTATAATTGTGCAACTAATTTTGTAAGTAAAGAAGTAAGAATAAAAGAAAATTCAGGAAATAGGTTGTTCAGACAAGAGTAAACATGAACTTTATTCTTTGTTATTCAAGAAATTTTGAATGATTTTTTAGTTTTTTATTTTTAACTCTGCAAAAAACTGAAAAATATGATTATTGTCTTCACTGTCCAATATTTTTCACATGGGTAAAATTAGTGTTCAGATGTAAATGCTACTCTAACATTTTTACCACTGAAATACAAAAGAAGCATGCAAAATCTAACAATATGATACCATAACAAAAATAATCAATAGTTTCCCAGTGATTGCATCAACAAAAATTCTACACTCTGTAAAGCATCATTTTATATTTCGGTATATTCGCTTTAAATAGCAAACTTTCTATTTTTATGTACTATTTTATACTTATTACATAACATTAACATGTATAATTTCATTTATAAGTATAGAAGGTTACCTTTTTTTTAAAACAGCCAATTCCTCTCATTTTAATCTCCCAATGACATTTTCTTTTTAGCTACTACTTTATTATGCATAGTTAAGGAAAACAGGAAACATTATACCATAAGATAATAAAATAATAATAACAGCTAACATAATTCTTACGTTAAGTAAGCTCTTAATGATTTTTGTGTAGTAATGCACTTAATACTCTCAACAGCCCTGGGAGGTAACTATGATTATTAACCCATTTTACACATGAGGAAATGAGCCCCACATGAGTTTTAAAACTTGCCTATGGTACCATAACTATTAAGTAGCAGGGTCACAGTTTACACCTAGGCAGTAGGACCTTTATTAGCTCATAATTTTAACAATTAAACTTTCTCCTTAATATTTAAAATACAGTAAGAATCACAGAAACTAATACAAATGTATTTCATGGTAAAGTCATATGTATTAAATTATACTCTACACAACGGAATACTACTCAGTCATGAAAAAAGAAATAAAACTTTGCCATTTGCAACAACATAGATAGACTTGGAGGGTATTATGCTAAGTGAAGTAAGTCAGACAGAAAAAGACAAATACTGTATGATGTCACTTATATGGGGAATTTAAAAAATACAACAAACTAGTGAACATAACAAAAAGAAGCACAGATACAGATATAAAATATCTCACAGATACAGAGAACAAACTAGCGGTTATCAGTGAGGAGATAGGAGATAGGACATAGGAGGAGAAATACTGGAAGGGATTAACAGGTACAAACTATTTCACATAAAATAAGCTACAAGGATATGTTGTACAATGCAGGGAATACAGCCAATATTTTATAATAATTATAAATGAAGTGCAACCTTTAAAAATTGTGAATCATTATTTTGCACACCTGTAACATATAATATTACATATCAACAATACTGCAATAAAAATTAAAATAAATTATAATATATTTTCAAATCACATAGAAACCAGTCTAATCATAACTGGTAAAATATTCAAATTACTAGAATAAAATGAAAAATTTTCTTGAATGCCATATATTATTGAAAAAACCATGTAGTATAAAAAGCAACCAAGCAGATTTCTCTCCAAGAAATCTGCTTGAGTTCAGTTCTATTAACAAAATACATTAGTTTCAGCATTTCAGATTTCTACAAAAAAAAAAAAACTTCCATACTATTAATGCAATAGAAGAGGAAATATTTCTATGAAGCTGAAAACCATTCATTATAAATATCAAACAAAACATATAAAATGCTTATAAAGTTATACATTGTTATTGAAATGAAAAAAATCCTATCAATCTTGTGAATACCAAAATATTGTACTGTTTATCAATTTAATAAGCTTCTCTAGAAAAAATGATAATTTAAATAGCATACTTATCATAGACTTAAAATGCATAAAAGATAAATCTACCTGCCATCTTCATTACTTCGATAAAATACAAGAAAAGGATCTGATTTTCCAAAGAAGTCCTTCTTGTCCAATTTATTTGCACAAAATTGCATTAGAACAGCATCCTACAAACAAAATTAATATAAAAGCTCAAAACCTGGGTTATAAGTAACTAGAAACTGCAGATCACAAGCAAGACCTGACAAGCAAACAAATTTTCCATTTTCATACAAATGGCCAAATGTGGGAAAATTCCAGAAAACATCAAATTACATTTTAAGGGACTATAAGACTAAAAAATTGACTCTTGGAAGTTCTTGTTCTAGTCACAGAATTATTATTTATTAAAATCCTTTAACCTTTCCTGCCCTGGAAAACTGCTAGTAAGTTAGATAACTCTGTGTAGCCAATATTATAAGATCTCTATTCACATCTTCAGTTATTCAGGTACACATTTTTAGAAGTTTTTTTTTTTTTTTTTAATTTCCTCAGGAAATATTTGTTAAGCATCTACTATTATCTACCATGTATTAGATATTGAGATGTATCAGATGATTAGATGAAGCATAAGACAGATCCAGACTGACAACATAGTTTGCTATCTAAATGGGGGATAAGGTTCCTTCTTAATTAAGCAAAAGTGCACCACAATTTCTCCATAGCTACATTTAAAAATAATTTGTATTATATTGGGCTTTTAGTTAAGCACTTTCATTTCACCCCCAATTTAAATCACTTATTCTATACTAATTATTATATAAAACCAAATATTTTTATCAATTTATATACTCAAGGACTTATAATCCTCATAACTAACTTAAACAAGGTGAGGTATCGTAAATCAAGGAAGTTAAACATTATTCAGTGATGATAAACATATTTAAAAGGTATAAATTATATAGTAATTTAAAAATTAAAATCGGTATTCTGGATTTGTTTTTCTTTAAATGAAAGCAGATGTTAATTTTTGAAGATGGAAGAGTCAAAGTAATTCATATTAAATCAAAAGGTCACATTTTTAAATACTGCTTGGTGAAAATGTTGACAAAGATTAAAAAGGCACTCTCTCATTCACTGCTTCATTTTGCAGAGTTCAACAAAAGTTACTAAGCATCCACCTAATTCTCCTTATTTTCTTTCAGCAATTCCAGAACTCCATTCAAGAGGTGATGCTATCTGTCTTTTTCATTGATTAATCCATTCATATTCTTACTCAGCAAACATTTCTCAAGGAATGCTTAGGCTAGAGTCTGGGAATGAAGAGATGGTTTCCAAGAAGTTTATAACTCCAGATTTCTGGATTTCAAAAGCATTGGGGGGTATTATTTTACTTTGTTATTTAACATATAGAAGTCATATAGAAGTTCAACTTTACCAGTTGAACACCCATAATAGAGAAGGAAATACATGCCTAAGCTGGCATAGTAACAATAAATATTTTCAAGAAAACTGAAAGAACAGAGAAAATAAAAATATGGATATCACCATCAACTCAAACTTTGCAACCATGATCAATTTGAGGTTAAAAAATCAAAAATTTCTTTAAGGAAATAATGATAGAGTCACCCTGAAAATAAAACATAAAATCAAGGCAAATTGAAAAGGAAGGACTGGTTTTACTTTTCTGTTTCTTTTCTTTCCCTCTCATCTTCACATATATTAAAATGCCCTTAGGAGAGAGGTGATTTTCCAAGAACATGGGACAAAGACATTAGTCTTGCCACAGAAATAAATGACTTCTCTAAGACATTCTTCCAAAGCACCTAAAACAAAACATAAATTACCAAAAAAATATTATGATGCACTTAAAATACACAGTAGAATTCTGAACTGTGTATATTTCAAATGGATGGTGAATTACACTTCAAAGAGTAAAATGAATTTTCATATGATCACTGTTAACGTGCGCATGCATGTTAAGACACTTCAGTCATGTCCAACTATTTGCAACCCCATGGACTGTAGCCCACCAGGCTCCTCTGTCCATGGGATTCTCCAGGCAAGAATATTGGAGAGGGTTGACACTTCCTTCTCCAGGTGATCTTCCCAACAAAGGGATCCAACCCACGTCTCTTATATCTCCTGTATTGACAGGGGGTTTCTTTACCACTAGCACCAACTGGGAAGCCCGATCATTGGTAAATGTAATACCAAATTGTAGTTTTTCAAATTATATTTCATAAGGCTTGGAAAATGAATAACTCAAAATAAAATATTGCTTTCAATGCACCAAATGATATAAACTTGTGGAAAATATTTTTGGAATTACTCAGGATAATAACAGGAGAGATTCCATCTATATCAAACACGAAATCTAATTTCTGGGGAAAACACAAGCATTCACTTACTTTTAGAAATATAAGAACATCATTACATTTTTCTAAACTCTTATGCTTAATGCACCCTGAGAGAATTCTAAGACTTTCTTTAACACTCCACGCTAATATAACAAACTTCCTAATGAAGAAATGCACTTAAATGTTTCACATTTCTAACAAGTTCTAACAAGTTCAAACCAAACATGTTCTGTAATTTTTCCAGATTCAATGAGTGACTCATCATCCGCCCAAAGTGCTCAAGGAAGTTGTCCTTGCCTATTCCCTTTCCTGACCTCTTACCTAGTTCATCTCCAAGTTGCAAGATGCTATCTCTAAAACATTTATCAAATCTTCAATCACCTGGATATGCACAGTGGCATTTGTTCACTTCTCCCTCTTCTGCTCTTGGACCTATCCAATCGATTCTCCATTCAGCAGGGAGAATAATAGACTTAAAACATCAAATAAATAATTTTGTTCATAACTTAAAATTATTTAAGCCTTTCCTTGGATAAGCACAGAATCTTTAACATAGTCTACAAAAGCTCAACACCAAAAAAACTCTGACCAACTTTTTCCATACTCATCTGATAAAGTTTTATTTCAGTCATTCCCCAACTCCCATCCCCTTGCTGACACACACCGGATACACTCTTTCCCTCTTTGGGCCCAATATAAGTTGCTTGTCCTGCTGGAAATCTTTATCATTACTTGGGGCTCCTCATGCGAAGAGTTGACTCATTGGAAAAGACTCTGATGCTGGGAGGGACTGGGGGCAGGAGGAGAAGGGGACGACAGAGGATGAGATGGCTGGATGGCATCACTGACTCGATGGACGTGAGTCTCAGTGAACTCCAGGAGTTGGTGATGGACAGGGAGGCCTGGTGTGCTGCGATTCATGGGTTGCAAAGAGTCGGACACAACTGAGCAACTGAACTGAACTGAACTGAAGCTAAAAAGGAATTTTCTCAAAGAGTCTTGGTTACCTCCACCCAATATAAATTAGATTCTCCATGGTAAAATCAATATTTGCCTACAGAATCATCTGATTAATATATATTGTTTTCAAAAAATACATGTGTGTTGAATAAAAGGACAGAGGTTGCTTGTTGTTATTTTTCTTGCCATTCTATTACAAGCTTCCTTACCATGGAATAGCATATTATACATTTTGTGAATATTGTTAAATCAATCAGAATGAAAAACATTATTTATGGACAATTTGAAGCTATTTAAAAATACTGAGTGAGGAAACATTTCCAATATGACTTCAAAATTAATATCTATCCTAGAATTTGATAAGATATATCACAAGAGTTGCATTTGAAATAAACTATGGGATACTAAGTTGAAATAATTAGGATTACCACACTACAAGTAAACATTTGTATAAATTTATAATTTATCCATTTCTCTAATATGCCCCCTTTTTTAATACAGTAGGACATTGTTGGATATCCATTTCTAATATAGTAGTATGTACATGTTGATCTCTCTAAGTATTGCTTCCCTCCATCCTTTTCCCCTAGCAACCATAAGTTGGTTCTCTAAGTCTGTGTCTGTTTCTGTGTTGTAAATAAGTTCATTAGTATCACTTCTTTTTAGATTCCACAACTAAGGCGTGTAATACAATATTTCTCCTTCTCTGTCTGACTGACTTCACTCAGTATGTCACTCTCTAGATCCATCCATGTTGCTGTAAATGGCATTATTTCATTTTTTTTAATAGCAAAGTGATATTTCATTGTTTATATGTACCATATCTTTTCTATCCATTTCTCTGTTGATGGCCATTTAGGTTGTTTCCTTGTCTTGGCTATTGTAGAAATTTTGAGATGAACATTGGAGTATATGTACCTTTTCAGATAATGTTTTTCTGTGGACATATGCCCAGAAATGGAAGTGCAGGGTTATATGGTAGTTCTAAATTTAGTGTTTTAAGGAATCTCCATACTGTTATCCATAATGGCTGTAGCAATTTACATTTCCATCAATTGTGTGGGAGGGTTCCCTTCTTGAAACACCCTCTCTAGCACTTACTGTTGGTGGATTTTTTTAAGATATCCATTTTGATTCTAAGTTTGATTTATATTTCTTCAATAATTAGCAAGGTTGAACATCTGTTCATTTGCCTGTTGGCTATCTAGGTCTTCTGCGTGTTTTTTGTTTGGGTTCTTTGCTTAGATGATGTTAAGCCTCATGTGCTATTTGTAAATCTTAGAGACTAATCTCCTGTGGGTCATTTCATTTGCAAATATTTTCTCCCAATCTGTGGGTTATCTTTTCATTTTGTTTACTGTTTTCTTCGCTGTGTAAAAGCTTTTGAGTGTAAGTAGGTCCCATCTGTTTATCTTTGTTTTCTTTCCCATTACTCTGGGATACAGACAAAGATACTGCTGCAATTCATGTCAGTGAGTGTTCTGTCTATAAAACTCCATAGTGTTTGGTCTCACATTTAGGTCTTTGATCCATTTTGAGCTTATTTTTGTGTATGGAATGATCTAATTTCATTTTTTTGCATGTAAGTGTCCAGTTTTCCCAGCACCATTTGTTGAAGAGATTGTCTTTCCCATAGTGCATAGTCTTTCCTCCTTTCTCATACATTAATTGGGCACAGGTGTGTGGGTTTGTCTCTGTTTTCTCTATCCTGTTCCATTCATCTCTATGTCTATTTCTGTCCCAGTACCATACTGTTTTGATGACTACAGCTTTGTAGCATAGTTTGAACTTGGGGTGTCTGATTCCTCCAGCTCTTTTCCTCTCTCAAGAAAGAAATACAGTCCCTTTTTAATTCTGCAAAGAACCACCTGTGGGAGATACATACACATCTCGAAGATATTGTGGATTCTGTTCCAGACCACCACAATAAAGTGACTATCACAATAAAGCAAGTCACATCAATTTTTTGCTTTCCCAGTGCGCATAAAAGTTATTGCTCACACTACTTTGTCTACTAAGTGTTCAGTAGCACATGTCTAAGGAAACAATACACATACCTTGATTTAAAAATACTTAATTGCTAAAAATGCTATCATCTGAGTCTTCAGCAAGTCACAATATTTTTGCTGGTGGAGGGCCTTGACTTGATGTCAACAGATGCTTGCTGATAAGGGTGATGGTTCTTGAAGTATGGGGTGGCTGTGGTGATTTCTTAGAATAAGACAACAATGAAATTTGCCCCATCAATTGACTCTTCCTTTCAGGATTGATTTCCCTGTAGCATGCAAAGCTATTTGCTGGCATTTTCCCCATAGTTGGAACTTCTTTCAAAACCAAAGTCAATCCACACAAATCATGCTGCTGCTTTGTCAACTAAGTACATATAATATTCTACAACCTTTGTTGTCCTTTCAATAACTTTCACAGCATCTTTACCAGTAGATTCCATCTGAAGAACCCACTTTCATTGTTCATCCATAAGATGCAATTTGTCATCCATTCAAGTCTTATCATGAGATTTCAGCAATTTAGTCATATCTTCAGGCTCCACTTTCTATTCTAATTCTCTTGCCATTTTCACAATATCATCAGTTACTTCCTCCACTGAAGTCTTAAACCCCTCAAAGTCATCCTCTTGTGAGGGTTGGAATCAACTTCTTTCAAACTCCTGTTAATGTTGATATCTATGCCTCTCCCCATGAATTATGAATGTTCTTAATGGCATCTAGAATGGTGAATTCTTCTTAGAAGATTTTCTATTGACTTTGCCCAGATCTATTAGAGGAATCACTATGACTTTATGGAATGTATTATTTCATATAACTTTATGGAATGTGGAAGCTATAACTTTATGAAATGTATTATTTCTTAAGTAACAGGAATTGAAAGTCAAACTTACTCCTTGAGCCATGGTTTGCAGAATTAGTGTGTTAGTAAGCATGAAAATAACATCAAACTCATACATCTCCATCAGAACTCTTATGTGGCCAGGTGCATTGTAAATAAGCAGTATTATTTTGAAAGGAACCTTTTTTTTTCTGAACAATAGGTCACGACAGTGGGCTTAAATGTGCTGTGCTGTGCTAAATCACTTCAGTCATGTCCGACTCTATATGACCCTATGAACGAACTGTAGCCTGCCAGGCTCCTCTGTCCACGGGATTCTCCAGGCAAGAATACTGGAGTGGGTTTCCATGCACTTCTCCAGGGGATCTTCCCAACCCAGGGATTGAACCTGGATCTCTTATGTCTCCTGCATTGTCAGGTGGGGTCTTTATCACTAGCACCACCTGGGAAGCTCATGGGCTTAAACACTCAGCTATAAATAAGAACACATTTGAGGCAGTTCTAATGAGGTGGATGAAATTGGAGCCTATTATACAGAGTGAAGAAAGTCAGAAAGAAAAAGACAAATACTGTATATTAGTACATATATATGGAATTTAGAAATTTGGTAGTGATGATCTGACATGCAGGGTAGCAAAAGAGACACAGATGTAAAGAACAGACTTTTGGACTCTGTGGGAGAAGGCGAGGGTAGGATGATTTGAGAGAATGGCATTGAAGCATTTATATTACCATATGTAAAGCAGATGACCAGTGCAAGTTTGATGCATGAAGCAGGGCACCCAGAGCCAGTGCTCTGGGACAACTCGGAGGGATAGGGGTGGGGAGGGAGGTTGGTGAGGGATTCAGGATGGGGAGACAACTGTATACATGTGGCTGAAACTTTTATGTTTGGCAGAAACTGTCATAATATTGTAAAGTAATTATCCTCCAATTAAAATTAATTAATTAATTTATAAAATTCAGTAAACCATGTTGTAAACAGATACGCTGTCAATCAGGCCTTATTGTTTCATTAATAGAGCATGCTGCTGCTGCTGTTAAGTTGCTTCAGTCGTGTCCGACTCCATGCGACCCCATAGACGGCAGCCCACCAGGCTCTCCCGTCCCCGGGATTCTCCAGGCAAGAACACTGGAGTGGGTTGCCATTTCCTTCTCCAGTGCATGAAAGTGAAAAGCGAAAGTGAAGTCGCTCAGTCGTGTCCGTATAGGGATATTAACTGTCCTAATTACTATATTGTTGTATCTCAGAGAATAAGGATGCCTGGCAAGAGGGAGAGAGATGGGGGAATGGCCAGTTCATGGAGCAGGCAGCACAGACACTTTTATTAATTTCTTGGTGCCCAAAAACAATTACAATAGCAACACTGAAGACCCCTGATCACAGATCACTATAACAAACGTTATAATGAGAAATTTTGATATTTTGAAAAAACTAATAAAATGTGACACAGAGATTAGAGTGAGCAATACTACTGGAAAAATGGTGCCAAAAGACTTGTTCACCCCAGGTCTATGACAGTCCTTCAATTTGCAAAAAATACAATAGATGCACTATGCAATAAAGTGAAGCACAATAAAATGAAGTGCGCCTGTATGAAGTCTTATAGCAGTTTAAAAATGTAGAAATTAAAGCTCCAAAACTTTTCACTCAGCCAAATAGTGAAAGAGACATACTGAAATTTAGGTGTCCTGATTCTACATTGTATGCTCAAGCTAACAACTGGCAATGTGTTTTCAAGAAAGTACTTGTCAATTTGATAATTTCTAATATGAAATAAAATTATTTCATGACAAATTTTAAGTGATAATGCCTGATACTTTTAAAGTACCATAAAATACTTAAAACTTGTATGAATTTAGAAACTGTCATGCTAAGTGAACTAAGTCAGACAGAGACTGAGAAACATTCCATGACATCCCTCATATGTGAAATCTAAAAGGAAATAATACAAATGAACTTATCTACAAAATAGAAACAGACTCACAGACTTAACTTATGGTTGCTAGGGGGATGGGTGGGGGGAAGGGACATTTAGGAATTTTGGGATCAACAGGTATACACTGCTACATTTAAAATAGAAAATCAATAAGGTCCTACTATGTAGCACAGGGAACTCTGCTCAACGTTATGTGGCAGCATGAACGGTAGGGAAGTCTGGAAGAGAATGGCGACATTTATATACATGGCTGAGTTGCTTTGCTGTCCACTAAAACTATCACAACATTGTTAATTGGCTATACTTCAATGTAAAATAAAAAGTTAAAAAAATAAATAAAACACATTCTCACTTCTGAAGTTAACTATGATCACTGCTTTGAACACACTTGTTTCTTCTACTCTACTAGCACAGCTATATTATTTCACTGATGCTGATTATCAGTGTCTTTAGCTAAGAATAAGAATGTAGGATGCATATGTGAAGTTAGGTCAAGATTCCTAAAAATTAAAAAATTCTAGATCTATAATTTTTAAGTATGGGAAATATGTAAAAAATAATTAGTATTATTAATAAATATATTGAAAGGAAATTTCAGATGTTTTAAAGCTTTATTTTCATAAAGAGTGGTGAAAATGCCTCTAGATCACTAAATAACATATTCCACTTCATTTGCATGGAAGCTTTACAGTTTTCTGTTTCTCCAAATTAAACAACAGAATTGAAAGCAAAATATGTTTAAGATGCAGACTGGCAATACTCTCAATCTATGCCCTTGATATGTTACACATAGTACAAAACAGAACTTAAAATAGTTTGTTCATTAGCACAGTTACACAAAATAATATCAAGATTTTGTCAAAATAGCATTTTAATGTCACAATAAAGAATATGTATCCTTCATCATATAAACACGGATTATCTTACACATATACAAATTCAGAGACAAGAAGTATGAAAGCTGTTTAGGTCCACAAATCACAACTAAAACTAGTCATTTTCTAAGATTAATAAATATACACTCTATGTTATTACACTCAGTTGGAGTGGTAGCTGGTTATTTCTATAAATGTGGGCTTCCCAAGCTAAGAAAATATGACCCCACATATAAATACTGAATTAATTCAGTCAGAAATACAGAAAAACAAGTATGTTACACAAAATGGTTACAGACAATTGACTAGAAATATTTCTTCAGGATCACATATAAAATCTTCAAATTTTTACAAAAACTTAACTAATACAATTGACAATTCCTTATATTAATGCCACCCCAAAATGATATTAGATTTTATTTTAACAATTTCTATTCATTAAAAAGACTGTTAAAACTGGACTATAGAATGTAGCCTCTCTAGCTAAAGTACTACTTAAAATAATATTTTTATGAATCATAGAATTATATAATTTAGTTTTAATTATTTTTGCTAAAATTACTCAAGAATAATCATTTAAATATAGTTTGAGAAATACCATTTCAAAGAAGTTTTGGAACTACTGTCTAATCCAAAGAAATATTTACTTACTCTGCAACAGTTTAATTCCTCTGCTGTAAGTATGATTGTACCACATTTCTTCCCTGGAATTCCTCTAAAACAACAAAAAGCATATTTAAACACAATGATATTTCTATTAATATTATATAGAAAATAAATTAATATTAAATATATATGCTATTTTTATATAACCAAAAAAAAGCATACTACTAATAATTGTGCTCTAATAAAATATATCCTGTTTCAAACTTGAGTTTATCCTACTACTAATAAAACCACATTTACTAATAGATCCACACTTACTAATAGATCCACACTTACTAATAGATTCACACTTACTAATAAATCTTTTCAACATTTCAGTACTTTGCCCAAGAATCTCCAATAGCTTCATACTGTTTATAATAGATAATTAATACAATATAACACAGTATCTATGAGAAATATTCTCCCATGATTTCTAAGATATCTATTATGTGATTACAATGTATTCCTAATTTAGTTTTCAATATTTCTTTCTTCTTTCAATATGGTTATTTATTTGGGCTTATTTTTCCTTTGTGCCGGTTCCTACACCTTAGCATACTACAGTGTGTTAAAACTCTTCCCTGCTGTTGTTCAGTCATCTAGTCATGTCTGACTCTTTGCGACCCCATGGACTGCAACAGGCCAGGCCTCCCCGTCCCCCACCATCTCCCGAAGTTTGCCCAAGTTCATGTCTATTGCTTCAGTGATGCCATCCAGCCATCTCATCCTCTGATGCCCTCTTCTCCTCTGCCCTCAATCTTTCCCAGCATCAGGGACTTCTCCAATGAGTCAGCTGTTCCAGTCAGATGACCAAAATACTGGAGCTTCAGCCCCAGCGTCAGTCCTTCCAACGAGTATTCAGGGTTTATTTCCCTTAAAACTGACTGGTTTGATCTTGTTGTCCAAAGGACTCTGAAGTGTCTTCTCCAGCACCACAGTTTGAAGGCATTAATTCTTCTGTGCTTCACTTTCTTTATTGTCCAGCTCTCACAACCGTACATGACCCCTAGGAAGATTATAGTCTTGACTATACAGACGTTTGTTGGCAGAGTAATGCCTCTGCTTTTCAACACACTGTCTAGGTTTGTCATCGCTTTCCTGCCAAGAAGCAAATATCTTCTGATTTCATGGCTGCAGTCACCATCTGCAGTGATTTCAGAGCCCAAGAAGAGGAAATCTGTCACTACTTCCACATTTTCCCCCTTTATTTGCCATGAAGTAATGGGGCTGGATGCCATGAACTTAGTTTTTTTTAATAGTTTTAAGTTGACTCTTTCACTCTCTTCCTTTACCCTCATCAAGAGGCTCTTTAGTTCCTCTTAGCTTTCTGCCATTAGAGTGGTATCATTTGCATATCTGAGGATGTTGATGTTTCTCCTGCCTATCTTGATTTCAGCTTGTAACCATCCAGCCTGGCATTTCTCATGATGTGCTCAGTGTATAGGTTAAACAAACAGGGTGATAGCAGATAGCCCTGTCATACTCCTTTCTCAATATTGAATCAGTTGTTTCATACCAGGGTTCTAACTGTTGCTAAGATATGATACCAAAAGATGAGTCCCCCAGGTCTTAACGTGTCTAATACGCTACTGGAGAAGAGCAGAAGAGAACTACAAATAGCCCCAGAAAGAATGAAGTGTGTGGGCCAAAGCAGAAACAACTCCCAGTTGTGGATACGTCTGGAGATGAAAGTAAAATCTGAAGCTACAAAGAACAGTATAGCATAGGAACCTGGAATGTTAGGTCCATGAATCAAAGTAAATTGAACGTGGTCAAGCAGAAGATGGTAAGAATAAACTCTTCCCTATTCTGCCTCAAACTCCATACATCCCAGATGAAGTTTTACTTGTCCCAGGAAACTTTATCCCAGTCAACCTCACACAAAACTTGGCCTTCTCTGCATTTCTATCGCATTTAAAGCCAGTTCCATAACTTGAGCATTTAATTTTTCCTAAATTATTACAATACCATGTTTTTAACCCTCTTTCCTCAAGTTGATTATAAACTCTATTAGAGCAAAATTCATCCTATAAATCCCTTGTAAACCAACAGATTTAAATATCTGTTAATAACAGGCACTCATTGTTTTAGGAAAGTATATAATACATAAGCAAAATTATGCAAAGCAATACTTCCACTCAATTTTCTTTCTATATGTCTATGGCATATAATATTTATGCTCAAAAACTTGCTGACACCAAAAGCAAAGTGCACTAGGAGAATGCAAGGTATGTTCACAGTTCCCTGCTTTACCTGAGGGAATCTTTCAAAGACTAATCCTAATGATCTAAAGGTATACTTCATGTTTCTTTTTTCCTGTCACAAATCATAGTCCAGACTCTTCTGCTTTTCTAGGGAACTATAGGTTATTGAATTAGAATAAAATGAGTGTTTTTGTCTTCAAAAATATGATTCATCTCTAAAAATCTATGCCAGTTTGCATGTGACATTTTCTCCAGATCTTTATGATTAAAAGGTAAGTTACTTTATCCTTGCACATTTTTTCTTAGAATAATTAAAACATCATTTTTAGTATCCTTCCATCATCAGTCATCAGTTAATTTTTATAATACTGCTGAATTACAAAAAAATTCCTTTCTCTGTTTGTGAATCACAAGATTTATACTTTCAATATTATGGCAAACTAAAGCATCTTGACTGAACATCTACCTGAAAATAATTTAAAATGCTGAATAAAATTTGCAAGTAGTATTTATAAATGCTCTGGAAAAACCATCAAAATAAGTAAGGACTAATCAGAAACTGAAGATGTAAAGCCAGAAAGATGAACAGAAGTAAACCCTAGAGTGTTTACTCTTATGCTTGTTTTTTATGGCTCCTTAGGGCATAAAAATGAGAACCCTCCTCCCTGGCAAAAGGTGAGTAAGGATTCACAAGGTGGGAAATTCAATAAATAAACAATTTCACAGCATAAAGCTTGGATCATGAAGACTATATTGCCTGATTGTAGCATGAATTAGACATAAACATTCTCTTTGACAGGATCTACAAAATAAATCCATGCCTTAAAATGTGGTGATTAATGAAATAGAAAAAATGTCTCCTAATAATTCAGACCTCAATCAGGCTTGCCATCTTAATTTTCACTACTAGAGTAGTGACAAACTTTAAACTGAGAATTTGGCTTAATTCAAGTGATCACAGTTACTTGGTAAATGAAAAATCTCTGTGGAAGGGTTTGCATTCAAACCACATCTCAAAATACTATCACATTAAAGTATAAAAATATATGTGAGCTCATTTAAAAATATCTCAAAACTCTAAAGAAAAAATGTACCATATTTTAGAGTCTCCAGAGAAAGAAGGCTACAAAATCTAACACAGACTTAACACTAAAAATATTATGCATAATATACACGACATTCAGTCCTGTTAGACTCTGTGACCCTATGGACTATAGCCTGCCAGGCTCCTCTGTCCATGGGATTCTCTAGGCAAGAATACTCGAGTGGGTTGCCATGCCCTCCTCCAGGGGACCTTCCCAACCCAGGGATGGAACCTGAGTCTCTTATGTCTCCTGCATTGGCAGACAGGTTCTTTACCACTAGCACCACCTGGGAAGCTTCTAAGTATGTATACTATACCTAAAACGTAAAGAGAAGAATGGAAATATGAGGAACTAGCAAATAACTATAAAAATAATCAGGAATATATGGAGAAAAAATAGGACTACTAGAGCTGACTACTGAGAAGGAGCATTGGAAGATAAAAGACAATTGAAAAAATTTCTTGAATGGTTTCAAAAGAAAATAACTGTTACCCTAGGACTGTATATATCCCTTTTAAGAACAAGTATGCACCTCAGATTTTTAAACAAAATAGAATTGAGTGAATTTATAGTCAAGAATGGGCTTCTGTGGTGGCTCAGTGGTAAAGAATCCGCCTCACTATGCAGGAGATATAAGTTCAATCCCTGGGTTGGGCAGATCCCTTGGAGAAGGAAATGGCAACCCACTCTAGAACTCTTGCCTAGAATATCCCATGGACAGAGGAATTTGGGGGGCTACAGTCCATGGGGTCACAAAAGAGTCAAACATGACTTAGCAACTAAAAATCAACAAAAACATAGCCAAGCACATTTGTTCAGGAATTTCTGAAAGATGAAGGAGAATAACCAAACATGAGACGAATAAAGAAATAATAAGGGAAGTTGTAAATATGAAAAATATAATATTTAAAATCTTAATATTATTGATAAATCAATAATAGTAATATTAAAAAACAAATAAATGAAAATGATGATAGCATTGACCAGGAAACTGAGAATTTAAGTTAAAGTCCCCTGATGTACTTTTATTATTCAGGAAGAAAGTACAAGATGCTTTAAAATAAATAGAACTTGATAAGTTACATAAAAATATTTATAAACTCTTAGGAAACTACAATTCTTAAGGACTTTATATCTAAAAGATAAGGAAGATTGTGGAATGATGTTTTAAAAATATAAGCAATTCCAAAGACACTAAAGAAAAAACAGTGGAGCACATGAGAAGCACTAAATAAGTGATCAAATTAAATCCAGAGAAACAGTTACAAAAATACACATTAATAAACTAAATGCTGTCATTGCTGTTGTTAGCTGCTAAGTCATGTCTGACTCTGTGACTGCCAGGCTCCTCTGTTCATAGGACTGTAGCCCGCCAGCCTCCTCTGTTGATGGGACTTCCCAGGCAGGAATACTTGAGTGATTTGCCATTTCCTTCTTCACGGGATCTTCCTGACAAGATGATCCTGACAAGTATCAAACTCACAACTCCTGCATTGCAGGTGGATTCTTTCCCACTGAGCTACCAGGGAAGCTGTTGAACTACATGCTACAGATTAAAAACAAAAACTGTCATTCTATATAAAGAATAAAATTCATACATAGCTATTTAAAAGACATTAAAATTTAAAAATCTAGAAAATTCAAAAAATGGAAAGTTACACTAAAGGAAACAAAAATAACTAATGCAAACCAGTGTATCTACATTAATGGTAAACATATCTGAAAATCATCACTGTACAATAATAAAAGGTTCAATCGATTAGGAAGATACAACAATCTCAGTATTGCATGCATCTATGAAATATACATTAAGAACTGACCATACAAACAAAAGGGCAGTATACCATTAGGCTGAGCAATTCTACCCTGGTATGTACCACATTGGTCAGTGATCAGTGCTAACAATCACAAGTGATAAGCCACGTTGACATCATGTAACACTGATATGATGTAATAAGAAGGGCATTACACCACTGTAATCTTGCCCTTCAAATTTATAACCACAATCTAGACATATTAAAAATATTAGACAATCCCAATTTGAAAAACATTCTACAAAATATCTGACTAGTACTCCTCAAACTGCCAAAGATATCTGAATCATGGAAAGACTAAGAAATTGTCACATAACAGAGAATAGTAGGAGAGAGGCTGACTACATGGAAAAAGGAATCCTGAAGTGAATTCTGATATAGAAAAATGACATTCATGGAAAAACAAGTGAAACTCTAATAAAGTCTGTAGTTTGGTTTAGTCACTAAGTCACGTCTGACTCTTGCAACCCCATGGACTACAGACTGCCAGGCTCCTTTGTCCATGGGATTTTCCAGGCAAAAATACTGGAGTGGGTTGCTATTTCCTTCTCCAGAGGATGCTCCTGACCCAGGAATGGAACCCCAGTCTCCTGCATTGCAGGCAGATTCTTTACCAACTGAGCTATGAGGGAAGTGTAGCAACATGGGTATATTGTGACACACATATCACAGTAATGTAAAACATGGGGTTCCCTCGTGGTTTAGAGGGTAAAGAAATCCAATGCAGGAGACCTGGGTTTGATTCCTAGGTTGGGAAGATTCCCCTAGAGATGGTAATGGTTACCCACTCCAGTATTCTTACATGGAGAATTCCATGGACACAGGAGCCTGGTTTGCAACAAGTCTATGGGGTTGCAAAGAACCAGACATGACTAAGCAAGGAACATACACACACAATGCAAAATATGAATATCAAAGGAAAGTGGGTGAGGAATATGCAAAATTCTCTGCCGTATTTTCTCAACATTTTTGTAAGGCTAAAGTTCTTATTCAAAACAAGGCAAGGTAAAAAAAGAAAATCAGGCTGAGTATTCTAGGTTAAAAGTGACAAAAATTAGGACAACTAAACTCAATGTACAATTTTTGACTAAAATTCTAGACTAGAGAATGATAGCTATAAAAATTGGGACGAACGGTGTAATTTGAATATAAGATGTGGAGTATATAACTTCATTATTTTCTTGCAAAGTTTCCTGATTTTGATTATTGAACTGTGATTCTATAAGAGAATATGCTTATAAGAAAGATATTCGTTTTGTTTGCTGTTTCCTTTGAGGTTCAAAAGCTTTTACATTTAATTAGGTCCCATTCGTTTATTTTTATTATCATTATTCTAGGAGGTGGATCAAAAAATAAAATAAAATATATGCACACAAAGTGACTGACAAGGCATTAATCTCCAAAATACACAAATAGCTCAAACAACTCAATATCAAATAAGTAAACAACCTAAACAAAATAGGGCAAAGGATCTAAATAGATATTTCTCCAACACATAGAGATAGTAAAAAATAACATGAAAAGATGCTCAACATCACTAATTATTCAAAGTGAAAGTGAAGTCGCTCAGTTGTGTCTGACTCTTTGCAACTCAATGGACTGTAGCCTACCAGGCTCCTCCCTCTGTCCATGGGATTTTCCAGGCAAGAGCACTGGAGGGGGTTGCCATTTCCTTCTCCATTTCTTTATCCACTAATTATAAGATCCATTTCCTTATCCACTAATTATTAGATAAATACAAATTAAAATTACAATGAGGTATTACCTCACATCAATCAGAGCACCATTCTGTCACTAAGTCATGTCTGACTCTTTGTAACCCCATGGACGGCAGCCACCAGGCTTCCCTATCTTTCACTATCTCCAAGAATTTCCTCAGATTCATGCCCATTGAGTTGATGATGCTATCTAAACATCTCAACCTCTGCTAGTCCCTTCTCCTTTTGCCTTCAATCTTTCCCAGCATCAGAGTCTTTTCCAGTGAGTTGGCTCTTGATATCAGGTGGCCAAAGAACTGGAAATTCAGCTTCAGCATCAGTCACTCCAATAAATATTCAGGGTTGATTTCCTTTAGGATTGACTGGTGTGATCTCCTTGCAGTGCAAGGGAATCTCAAGAGTCTTCTCTAGCACAAAAATTTGAAAGCATCAATTCTTCAATGCTTAGCCTTCTTTATGGTCCAACTCTCCAATTTGTACATGACTACTGAACCATAGCTTTGACTATACAGAACTTTGTCAGCAAAGAACTCAAGACTTAACAGAAGCAGAAGAGATTAAGAAAAGGTGAAAAGAATACACAGAAGAACTATACAGAAAAGATCTTAATGACCTGGATAACCAGGCATCCTGAAGTGTGGAAGTCAACTGACACCTTAGGAAGATTACTTTAAACAAAGCTAGTTGAGGTGATGACCCACTCCAGTACTCTTGCCTGGAAAATCCCACGGGCAGAGGAGCCTGGTAGGCTGCCGTCTATGGGGTCGCACAGAGTCGGACATGGCTGAAGCGACTTCACTTTCACTTTTCATTTTCATGCATTGGAGAAGGAAATGGCAACCCACTCCAGTGTTCTTGCCTGGAGAATCCCAGGGATGGGGGAGCCTGGTGGGCTGCCGTCTATGGGGTTGCACAGAGTTGGACATGACTGAAGCGACTTAGCAGCAGCAGCAGCAGAGCAGTTGAGGTGATGGAATTCTAGCTGAGCTATTTAAAATCCTAAGAGGTGATGCTGCTAAAGTGCTGCCCTCAATATGTCAGCCAATTTGGAAAACTCAGCAGTGGCCACAGAACTGGAAAAGCTCAGTATTCATTCTAGTCCCAAAGAAGGGCAATGCCAAAGATGTTGAAAGTATCCTTCAATTACACTCATTTCATATGCTAGTAAGGTCATGCTCAAAGTTTTCCAAGCAAGGCTTTAGCAATACATGAACTGAGAACTTTGAGATATACAGTCTGGCTTTAGAAGAGGTAGAGGAACTAGAGATCAAATTGCCAACATTTGTTGTATCATAGAGAAACAAGGGAGTTCTAGAAAATCATCTACTTCTGCTTCATTGACTATGTTAAAGACTTTGACTGTGTGGATCACAAAAAACTGTGAAAAATCTTAAAGAAATGGGAATATCAGACCACCATACCTGTCTCCTGAGAAACCTGTATGAGTCAGTTAGATCTGGACATGGAACAACTGGCTAGTTTAAAATTGGGAAAGGAGAATGTCAAGGCTAATATATATGGACTTTGTACCATTTAATTTTATCACCTATAGGTTGAGAAAAATTACTTGTAAGTTTTTCTTATTACAAGCCAGTTTCAGGTCAGTCAGGTTTGTAGGTATCCTATTTAAATATGAATTGTTACTAGAGGGCTTTTGATTGATATCTTTGAAAATATCAATGCTATTGATAAGTTGAACATAGTTTATTCACTAAATTTAGAAATTTATTTTGTATTCCTATGGCAAATCCAAGTACAAATCACTTTGTATTCCAAGGCCAAACTTCCCTGTTACTTCCGGTATCACCTGACTACCTACCTTTGCATTCCAATCCCCTATAATGAAAAGTACAACTTTTTCTTTTCTATTTTTGATGATAGTTCTAGAAGGTCTTGTAGGTCTTCCTATAACTGGTCAATCTCAGCTTGTTCAGCATTAGTGGTTGGGGCATAGACTTAGAGTATGGTGATGCTGAATGGATTGCCTTGGATACAAACCAAGATCATTATATCGTTACTGATATCAAAACTAACACCAAGCCCCACCAAAAGGCCAGAAAGCTCCAATACCAGATGCCTTACACCAAACCTTTAGCCAAGGAGTAACACAATGTTACCAATGAGCAGAAAGTCTGCATAAAGCCATGCCAGTCCCATAGACCCCCAAAACACATTACTGTACAACACAATGACCTTCAGAGAGACAAGATCCAGATCCATCCACCAGAACACAGGCATAAGTCCCCCCAGCCAGGAAACCTTCACAAGGCACTGGTCCAACCCCACACATAGGGAGCAGATTCCACAAATAAGAGGAACTATGTCTTTCCAGCCTGCAAAAGAAGACCTCAGACACAGTAAATTAAACAAAATGAAAAGACAGAGAAACTTGCAGCAGATGAAGGAACATGGTAGAAGTGCATAAGCCTAAATAAATGAAGAGGAAATAAGAAACCTACCTTAAAAATAATTCAGAGTAATAATAGTAAAGATCATCCACAATCTCAGAAATAAGTGGAGAGACAGATAAATAGAACGAGTAACTGAGATGGAAGACAGAATGGTGGAAATAACTGAATCAGTGCAGAATAAAGAAAATAGAATGAAAAGAAATGATGACACTTTCAGAGATATCTGTGACAGTATTGTCCGACTCTTTGTGACCCCATGGACTGTAGCCTACCAGGCTCCTCTGTCCATGAGATTTTCCAGGCAAGGGTACTGGAGTGGGCTGCCATTTCCTTCCCCAGGGGATCTTCCCAACCCAGGGATCGAACCCAGGCCTCCTGCACTGTAGGTAGACACTTTACCATCTGAGCCACCAGGGAAGTTAATATTAAGCACAGCAAAATTATAATTACAGTGGTCCTAGAAGAAGGAAAATAGTAAGGTATGAGAAAATACTTGAGGAGATTATAGTAGAAAACTTCTCTAACATGAAAAAGGAAAATAAGCACTCAAATCAGAAAAGCCCAGAGTCCCATAAAGATAAACACAAGAGGAAACATGCTAAGACACATATTTATCAAATTAATGAAAATTAAACACAAACAACAAGCATTAAAAACAGCAAGGGAAAAGCAACAAATAACATACAGGGGATCCTCATAAGACTAATAGCTGATCTTTCAACAGAAACTGCAAGCCAGAAGGGAGTGTCAAGATATACTTAAAGTGAAAGGGAAAAATTTACAATCAAGAATACTCTAGCCAGCAAAGATATCATTAAGATTCGAAGGAGAAATAAAAAATTTTACAGATAAGCAAAACTTAAGACAATTCAGCACCACCAACCACTTTACAACAAATGCAAAGCAACTTCTCTAGACTGAAAAAATGAGAGCAAGTCCTACAAAATGAAACCCAAAACAATAAAGTAAATGGTAATTGGATTATACATATTAATAATTACCTTAAATGAAAATGGACTAAACGCTCCAAGCAAAAGACACAGATTGGCTGAATGTATAAAAAAAATAAGATGTCTATATATGCTGTCTACAAGAGACCTGCATCACATGTAGGAACACATAAAAACTGAAAGCGAGAGTCTAGAAAAAGATATTCTATGCAAATGTGAATCAAACAAAAACAAGAGTAGCAATACTCATAGGATAACATAGACTTTAAAATAAAGACTAATATAAGAAACAAGGTAGGATACTACATAATGATCAAGGGAGCCACCCAAGAAGATATAACAATTATATATAGATCTAACACAGAAGCACCTCAATACATAAGGCAAATGCTAATAACTACTAGAGGGGAAATCAACATTAATACAATAATACTGGAGGACTTTAATATACCACTTACACCAATGGACATATCATCAAGACAAAATTAATAAGGAAACACAAACATTAAATTATATATTGGACCATCTGGAACTAACTGATACCTACAAAGTATTTCATCCAATTCACTTTTTTTCTCAAGTGCACATGGAACATTCTCCAGGACATATGACATCTTGGGTCACAAATCAAGCCTTGGAAAAATTTTAAAAAATTAAATAATTTAAAGTATCTTTTCTGACCACAACGCTATAAGAGTATACATCAACTACCAGGAAAAACTAAAACTAAAACTAAGAAAAACACAAACACATGGAAGCTAAACACTATGCTTCTGAATAATCAAGAGGTTACTGAAGAAATTAAACAGGAAATCAGAAGATATCTAGAAACAATGGGAAGGAGAACATGACAAATCAAAACCAAAGGGATGAAGTAAAAGTAGAGCTAAGAGAGAAGTTTAAAGCAATACAAGGCTACCTCAAGAAACAAGAGAAAAATCAAATAAACACCCTAAAGCAACTAGAAAAAAGTTGAAAAAAAAAAAACAGTAAAAGAACAAAATAAAACCTAAAAATTACTTGGAGGGAAGAAATTACAATGATCAGAGAGAATTAATAATATGTGAAAAAAGAAATGAAGGGGACAATAGCAAAAATGAATTAAAACCTGACACTTTGAGAAGATAAACAAAATTGACAGACTCAACAAGAAAAAAAGGGAGAAGACACAAATCAATAAAATTAAAAATGAAAAAGGAGAAGTTATAACTGACAGCAGAGAAATGCAAAGAATCATGAGAGACTACTATGAGCAAATATATGCCAACAAAATGGACAACCTGGTAGAAATGATAGAATTCTTAGAAATGTATAACCTTCCAAAACTGAATCAGGAAGAAATAGAAAATACAATCAGACCAATCGTGAGCATGGAAAATGGAAATGTAATGAAAATTTTCCAACAAACAAAAACCCAGGGCCAGATGGATTCACAGGCAAATTCTACCAAAAGTTTAGAGAAGAGATAACACCTATCTTTCTCAAAGTCTTCCAGAAAACTGAAGAGGAAAGAAAACTCACACACCCATTCTACGAGGTCACCATCACCCTGATAAAAAACTAGAATGGATGCCACACACACACACAAAAGAGCCAATTAAATGATGAACATAGATGGAAAAGCTTTGAACAAAATTCTAGCAAAGAGAATCCAAAAACACATTAAAGGTACCCTACATGATGATCAAGTGGGGCTTTATCTCAGGGATGCAAAGATTCTTCAATATATGCAAATCAATCGATGTGATACCCCATATTAACAAACTGAAGAATAAAAACCATAGATCCCATCCTGAGAGATGCAGAGAAAGCTTTCAACAAAGTCCAATACCCACTTATGATAGAAACTCTTTAGAAAGTAGGCATAGAAGAAGCATACCTCAAAATAGTAAAGGTCATACACAACAACCCTCCAGAAACATTATTCTAAAATGGTGAAAAACTGAAAGCATTACCTCTAAGATCAGGAGCAAGACAAGGATACCCAATCTTACCACTATTATTCAACACTTTAGTCATAGCAATCAGAGAAGAAAAAGAATAAAAGGAATCCAGATTAGAAAAGAAGTAAAACTCTTGCTATTCTGGATGACATGATACTATACATAGAAAAGCTTAATGATATCACAAGAAAAATACTAGAGCTAATCAAACAGTATAGTAGAGCTGAAGGATATAAAATTAATACACAGAAATCCCTAGCATTCCTAAACACTGCTGCTGCTACTGCTGCTGCTAAGTCACTTCAGTCGTGTCTGACTCTGTGCGACCACATAGATGGCACCCTGCCAGGCTCCGCCATCCCTGGGATTCTCCAGGCAAGAACACCGGAATGGGTTGCCATTTCCTTCTCCAATGCATGAAAGTGAAAAGTGAAAGTGAAGTCACTCAGTCGTGTCCAACTCTTAGCGACCCCATGGACTGCAGCCTACCAAGCTTCTCCGTCCATGGGATTTTCCAGGCAAGAGTACTGGAGTGGGGTGCCATTGCCTTCTCTGTCCTATACACTAACAAAGACAAATCAGAAACAGAAATTAAGGGAACAATCCCATTCACCCATGCAATTAAAATAATAAAATATCTAGCAATAAACCTACCTAAGGGTTCCCTGGTGGCTCAGAGGTTAAAGCGTCTGCCTCCAATGCTGGAGACCGGAGTTAGATTCCTGGGTCAGGAAGATCCCCTGGAGAAGGAAATGGCAACCCACTCCAGTATTCTTGCCTGGAGAATCTCATGGACAGAGGAGCCTGGTAGGCTACAGTCCACGGGGTCGCAAAGAATTGGACACAACTGAGTGACCTCACTTTCACTTTCAAACCTACCTAAAGAAACTAATCCTAAGGGAAATCAACCTTGAATATTTGTTGGAAGGACTGATGCTGAAGATGAAGCTCCTAAACTCTGGTCACCTGATGCAAAGAGCCAACTCGTTGGAGAGGACCCTAATGCTGGCAAAGATTAAGGGCGAGAGAAGAAGGGGGTGACAGAGGATGAGATGATTGGATGGCATTACTGACTCTATGGACATGAGTTTGAGCAAACTCAGGGAGATAGTGAAGGACAGGGAAGCCTGGCGTGCTTCAGTTCATGGGGTCTCGAAGAGTTGGACACAACTTAGCAACTGAATGACAAATAACAACAAAGAGACCAAAGACTTGTATGCGAAAATCTATAAGACACTGATGAAAGAAATGAAAGATGACACAAACAGATGGATATAAATACCATGTCCTTGGATTGGAAGAATCAATATTGTGAAAGTGACTATGCTACCAAAAGCAATCTATGGATTCAGTACAATCCATATCAAACTACCTATGGTATTTTTCACAGAATTAGAACAAAAAATTTCACAATTCGTATGGAAACACAAATGATCCTGAATAGACAAAGCAATCTCCTGAGAAAGAAACACGGAGCTATAGGAATCAACCTTCTTGATATAAGACTATACTAAAAAGCTAGACATGATCAAGACAGTATGGTACTGGGACAGAAATAGATATATAGATCAACAGACCAACATAGAAAGCCCAGAGACAAACCTACGCACCTATGGACAACTTATCTTTGACAAAGATGGTTGGGCAGGGACATGACACATGTATGCCTACAGCCAATTAATGTCGATATGTGGCAAAAACTGTCACAATATTATAAAGCAATTATCCACCAATGAAAACAAAATTTTAAATATGCAACTAAATTATTAAATAAAGCACAGTTCTGCTCTTGTTTCCATCCTTCCTTGAGTTTGGGCAATACATTTAACTTTCCTAAGCCTCACTTTTCTCATCTACAAAATATAATCAATAATTTCTATTTTGATAGGCTGAGGAAAGATTAAATGCAATAATGTGTACAACTCTTGCTGCAGTCTGATAGAGTGTTACATAACAAATATAGTAACGAATGTTTATGGTATTCTATGAGAATAAAAGGTAAATTTGTAAAAGACTGGGAGTGAAGAGAGAAAAGGGTAACTTAAAGAAAGTTACTTGAAGAAGGTTACTTAAAAAATTCTGAAAAGCTGCCAAAGAGAAATGAAAAATGTACCCAAGGGGTCATTTGGTTCTGTACTATGACCTTGTGATTCTCAGACCACACGGGTGTAGATGCAGAGAAGGTAAATAGCTGGGGCTGATGACATAGATATTAAATATTTCTTGTTAAACAAAGAAAAATCAAAGCTACATAAAGTTTTCAATAATTGAAAACTCTAACACAAACATTCAAGTAGAGAGAATGTTACTTTTACTATGTTAGTTTTCTTTTGAGATCTGATTACTGATTCTGAATGAGGAAATCATGTCACTTCCAAAGAAAAAAAAAGACCCATGCAAGTATTTTACATATCTAATGATTCACTTATTTTAAATTTGAAAAATATATCTTCCTATTTTCTCTCTAAAATGTTAACAAAAGTATGTTCTAAGTATTGGTAAAATGTCATTTCTAAGATTTTTATCAAATCAGTTATCACAAAAGGAAACTCATTGTGTTCACTGTTAAAATATGTCATATGCCAAAAAACTGCAACCACAAATTTTGTTTATAATTTGAAACACTGTGTTGAAGAAACTCATCTGTTATCCTGTAATTTTTAATAACATTTACTTAAATTCAATCTTGTTTTGTAGTTAAAATGTAAATTGTTGTTGTTCAGTTGCTAGGTCATGTCCAACTCTTTGTGACCCCATAAACTGCAGCAGGCCAGGCTTCCCCGCCCTTCACTATCTCCCTGAGCTTGCTCAAACTCATGTCCATTGAGACAGTAAACACTGACATTAAAAGAAAATCAAGATGGTTATTATCACAATACAATCAATGATTTAATACACATTTTCTAGTAATAGAAACAAAGTAAACTGCTTAAAATCTCAGGAGATTGAGATTTTCTTCAGAAGTAGTTAACTCTTGGCAGAAATGGTGCAATCCTAACTCTTAATATCAAACACAGGAAAAGAATTGAAAAAACATGGATATATGTATGTGTATAACTGATTCACTTTGCTATACACCTGAAACCTCTAGGACATTGTAAATCAACTGTACTCCGATTAAAAAAAAACTTTCAAATAAAAAATTAAAAAATCACATTTGTCAAAATTAAAAAAAAAAATTTGCTTGTGATAAACTAGATCTATCCATCTACCTACATAACCATTAGGTTGCTAATACTGCTAAAAGTATACTTTGCATTTGTAATGCAGTAAAACACCATATGTAGTAACAATATAATCTAAAATTCCAAGTCCTAGGAAACAAAGTTGTTAAGTGTGCAAGACAGACATTTAGTGAACTTAACAAAAAAGAAGCACAGCAATGTGACTGTTTTTCTGGAAAATTCAGTCCAACATTTATTGAATTCTTCTATTTACAAGGTACAATAGATCTCTACCATACGGAGGGTACAATGGCTTATTTTTAAGTCTTTTCACAACTGTTATATGAAGAAAGGGATGGGAGAGGGAAGTAGTCAGCCTCTTGATTGAATTGTAGAAGGTTGTTTAGGTGGTTTGCGCCAGCATGCTGAGGAACCCACATGTGTCATGGTTCACAGAAGAATTAATAAGAATAGATCAGGAACATCTAATGTGTATTCCTTTGTTTTTTGTTTGTTTTTTCCCCCAATGGACTTGAATAAGAAAGGATGATAAAGAATTTAAAACAAACAAACAAACAAAAATAGTGTGAAAGGAAGAGGGACAAAACAACCTGTGAAGGGAGAAGCTATTTAGTTAGCTAGAATCGGTATATTTTTTTAAAAAACAATAAATTCATGCAAGTGACTGCTAATATATGTTGGGATCTAGATCTAGTAGAAATGTCAGTTTACTAAATCATCTTCTGTGTTTAGTCTTTCATCAGAGTCAACCAAAGAACTTACTCTCAAGGCAGCCATAAGAATTTCTCTCTCTCTCAGAGTTGCTCAGTTGTGTCTGACTCTTTTCAACATCATAGACTGAAGCCCGCCAGGCTCCTCTGTCTATGAAATTCTGGCAAGAATACTGGAGTGGGTAGCCATTTCCTTCTCCAGGGGATCTTCCCAACCCAGTGATGGAACCCTGGTCTCCCACATTGCAGGCAGATTCTTTACCATCTGAGCCACCAGGGAAGCCATGAGAATCTACTTGTACCTAAAATGAAACCATAGCCTAATCAAAGCTAAATATTCACAAAAGTTGCTCTGAAAAAAAAAAAAAAAAAAAAACAGGAAAAAAAGAAGGGAAGAAAGGAGGGAGGATGAGAGGGAAACACTAACAGGATGTTTAATACTCTCTCCTTTTTAAACTTTGAAAAGGAAGAAAGCAATATTTTTAGTAATGGAGGCAAGTCATCTTCCATTACTGAATGGAAGAAGTAACCAGGAAAGAACATCATGTAGTTACTTGTTAGCACATTGTGAATTCAAACTGAATGATTCTCCAGAAGACGCAGAAAAAAACTGATAAACTTACTTACTACTATCTAAAACCAGATATGGATTTCTTATTTCCAACTTATGAACTTCCTATTAAGACTGTGTTGGCTCTGAGAAAATTTAACACTGCCTCTAGAGAAGAGTACATTAATCTTAGTTGACCACAGAAAGAGTTACTGCTGTCCCCCTAGAGTGAAGACTGGGGGCACTGGGAAGCCACATTCTTAATAGCCACAGGAAAGAAAGAGTTTCATTGCACATCCTAAGGAAGACTAATCAATAGCAGATAAGTCTTCATACCCAGGTAGGTGCAAGAAGGAGAAACTGCTAGAGAGATGTGTACTGTTTACCTCAAGGAAAAATTGGACATTAGACTATGATTGTAGAAGAGTTGTGTGCTTGAGAAATAGTGAGAAGGACTTCATCCTTGAAATGATCTGGGTCAGAATGGGTGTCCCTTCAAAGCTCTTTTCACCATCCAGAGACACTTTTTACTTTTGTATTAAAAAAAGTAATAATAAAATTTACTTAAAAGTTACACATAGATATATCCATTTGTTGAAGGTAATACAGGGCTACAGTGAAGTGCATGGATTCGGAAGTCAAACAACCTTTTGTCATTGTTGTTCAATCACTCAGTTCTGTCCAACTCTTTGCAGCTCCATAAACTGCAGCACGCCAGGCTTCCCTACCTTCAACATCACCTGAAGCTTGCTCAAACTCATGTCCATTGAGTCTGTGATGCCATCCAACCTTCTCGTCCTCTATCATCCCCTTGTCCTCCTGCATTCAATCTTTCTCAGGATCAGGGTCTTTTCTAATGAGTCAGCTCCTTGTATCAGGTGGCCAAAGTATTGGAGCTTCAGCTTCAGCATCAGTCCTTCCAATGAATATTCAACACTGATTTCCTTTAGGATGGACTGGTTGGATCTCCTTGTAGTCCAAGGGACTCTCAAGAGTCTTCTCCAAAACCATCATTCAAAAGCATCAATTCTTCAGCACCCAGCCTTCTTTATGTTCCAACTCTCACATCCATACATGACTATTGGAAAAACTATAGCTTTGTCTAGATGGATCTTTGTGGGCAAAGTAATATCTCTGCTTTTTAATATGCTGTCTAGGTTGGTCATAATTTTTCTTCCAAGAAGCAAGTGTCTTTTAATTTCATGACTGCAGTTACCATCTGCAGTGATTGTGGAACCCAAGAAAATAGTTTGTCACTGTTTCCATTGTTTCCCCATCTATTTGCCATGAAGTGGTGGGACAGATGCCGTGATCTTCATTTTTCTAAGTTGAGTTTTAAACCAGCTTTTTCACTCTCCGCTTTCACTTTCATGAAGAAGCTCTTTAGTTCCTCTTTACTTTCTGCCAAAGAGTGGTGTCATCTGCATATCTGAAGTTATTGATATTTCTCCTGGCAATCTTGATTCCAGCTTGTGCTTCCTCCAGCCCAGCATTTCTCAAGATGTACTTTGCATACAAGTTAAATAAGCAGGGTGACAATATACAGCCTTGATGTACTCCTTTCCCAATTTGGAACAAGCCCATTGTTCCATGTCCAGTTCTAATTGTTGCTTCTTGACCTGCATACAGGTTCTTCAGGAAACAGGTAAGGTGGTCTGGTATTCCTAACTCTTTAAGAAATTTCCACAGTTCGTTGTGATCCACACAGTCAAAGGCTTTAGCATAGGCAATGAAGCAGAAGTAGATGATTTCTCGGAATTCTCTTGTTTTTTCCATGATCCAAATTATGTGGGCAATATGATCTCTGATTCCTCTCTTTTTCTAAATCCATCTAGAACATCTGGAAGTTCTTTGTTCACATGCTGTTGAAGCCACACTTGGAGAATTTGAGCATTACTTTGGTAGAGTGTTAAATGAGTGCAATCGTGTGGTAGTTTGAATATTTTTTGGCATTGCTTTTCTTTGGGATTGAAATGAAAACGGATCTTTTCCAGTCCTGTGGCCACTCTGTGTTTTACAAATTTGCTGGTATATTGAGTGCAGCACTTTAACAGCATCATCTTTTAGGACTTGAAATAGCTCAGCTTCAATTCCATCACCTCCACTAGTTTTGTTCATAGACATTGATTTCATCAGAATGTTAGAATTTAGACCAAGATGCTTATGGGCAAGGCACCAGTTACCTTGCTTAATTGTAGAACTAATATTCCAAGCCTGCATTTTTCAACTCCAGAATTAGCAAATTAAGACCATATACAGAAGGGAAGTAGGAAGAAAGGAGCAATGAAGAAGAAGAAACTGATTTCTTTGGAAGATTTACACCAATGTGGTATCTAAACATTGTCATTGCAGTTACCCTTTAGAAACTCACCCAAAATTAAAATTAAGTAAAACTAAGAATGTTTATTCAATAAAGGCAGGTACTATATAATTTAGAAACCATCTTTCAAAATAATGGAGAAGGAAATGGCAACCCACTCCAGTATTCGTGCCTGGAAAATCCCATGGATGGAGGAGCCTGGCTGGTTACAGTCCATGGGGTTGCAAAGAGTGCGACATGACTGAGAAACTAACACACACTTTCAAAATAACACAGATCATGTCTCATCATTTCTTTCGTTACATTAGGATTTTCCACCAGGTTATCAGCCCAACCCAGTAAGACTAGGCAAATACAAACAGAAGCAAAGTTTTGTAGATGATTACACTCTAGGTGAACACAAGCATCTACAACAGAAGACTGAAATGACCCATCACTCCTAAAGCTTACTGATCAGTGATAAACCTGGAAATGAATGATTTTCTTTTTGTCAGAATATGGTACACCCATCCACTCAACCTGGAAATGGATGATCCTTTCTTTGTAAGAATATGGTACATCTATCCACTCAGTTACTTGTATAAGAAATCTGAAAGTCATCCTTGAAATCTTCCTCTTGAACCAAGACTATCAACTTATCAACAATCAAGGCTATGATGATATAAAGAGTAATCAATGGAGAACTCAAATAACGCTTATTTGACCAGGTCAGAATACAGAATATCTGACCTGGTCAGAATACAGTTACAAATTACTTTTGTGGAAAAGTCTTAAGCCGTTCTCATGTTTCACAATTAGAAAAATAGTTTTTTCACCACAATAAAAAAGTTGCAAAAATGTTCTTTGGAATGGATAATTCTTCAATATTTAACTTTTCATACATGATATTATTTCCATCATTTTTTCAGGAACAAAGCCCATTCTTAAAAACAACTTGCATGACCAAAAAAAAAAAAAAAAAATCAGCCTTCAAAGTATGTTTTTAATCTGTTCATTTCTCCTTATCTTCTTAGTCTGGAGTACTTGTCTTCTCCAAACTAGATTATTTCATCAATAATTAAATAGCTGATAATTCTTTTAATCACCCACAATCTTCTTCTACAAAGAAGGGAATGAACATCTTTGAATAAAAATCATGAATTTTTCAACTGCATCTATGATAAAATTCAAAGTATTAAAAACAGCCTAATTTTTAGTCTGTACCCTAATTTTCATAGCTTAAGTGCATGCTATGGCCTTTCAGTTATGTCTCAGTCTTTGTGACCCCATGGACTGAAAGCCCATCAGGTTCCTCTGTTCATGGAATTCTCCAGGCATGAATACTGGAATGGGCTGCCATGCCCTTCTCTGTTTCATAGTTTATATCAATATGTAATTATACTTATTTGTCATTATTTTTCAATGACTAAATGGAAAACTCCATGAGACAGCATAGAAGGAAGATTATTGAGTGAGTCAATTTAAGAGACTTTTCTTAAAAGATATTGACTATATTTAATAATGACAAAAACAATAATAATAACCACTATTAAGTGTTTATTAAATTCCAGTGTTATCCATGACAAATGTATTATATTAAGTATTTCTACTTCTTAACAACAATCCTTTTGAAAGTGTATTATTCATATGTTTCAGATGAGGAAACTGGAGCTCAGGAATTTTAAGTAATTTCCTCGAATTATATATCTATGAAACCCATGTCTGATTGCCCCCAGAGTTTATGTATTATCAACTTCACTATGGTGGCTATTTACTTATCTATAGACTAAATTCTTCATATTAAAAATGTGACATATCCCCTGTCCCTGGGATTCTCCAGGCAAGAACACTTGGAGTGGGTTGCTATTTCCTTCTCATATGCATGAAAGTGAAAAGTGAAAGTGAAGTCGCTCAGTCCTGTTTGACCCTCAGTGACCCCATGGACTGCAGCCTTCCAGGCTCCTCCGTCCATGGGATTTTCCAGGCAAGAGTACTGGAATGGGGTGCCATTGCCTTCTCCGAGACTAAATTCTTCATACTAAAAATGTGACATATATATATGTGTGTGTGTGTATGTATATATATATATATAAAACACAAATGTATCAATTTGTAATATTACATAGCAAGTTAGTAGCAGAGTTGGGATTTTAAACATCATCTGATTCCCAGACCCATATTTTTTCTAACAAAATAAACCAGACAGAGTAACTGTATCAATCTAATTTTTAGAGAACTTAATAAAGTCAAGAAGACTTTGAAAGTCAAAATTTCATCCCAAGTTGACTATATTTTCATATGCAAAAGTTGCACAATAAAGACATGCACTGCTTTATTGTAAATTTGTATGTGGCTCACCTTTAAGACTAACCATTCTTCTATCCTTCTTTGTACTCCTCTTCTTCCTCATGTTGATTCTGGACCTTTATATACACTTACCACCTCAGCATAGCATTCAGGGCAAGGCTACATTTGAGACAGATCTCTAAGCCAACGCTTTAAGGTTCTAAGGTCTCCCTCAAGCCCTATTCTTTTATTTGAATCTTCTGCCTTACTTTCAAGCTCTCTTTCTGGTTTATTCCTCTTCCCAGATTTCTCCTGTTGAACTTAAGCATATAATGGGCTCTACCCATGTGGCTCAGCTGGTAAAAAATCCGCCTGCAATGCGGGAGACCCGGGTTCGATCCCTGAGTTGGGAAGATCTCTGGAGAAGGGAAAGGCTACCCACTCCAGTATTCTGGCCTGGAGAATTCCGTGGACTAGTTCACGGGTCGCAAAGAGTCGGACACGACTGAGCGACTTTCACTTTCACTTCATTTCACCCTTGAACTCTATGTTAGAACTGAGATTCCAATATCAATCAGACAACTAAAAGCTACTCTTCCAATTATCACCTGCCTTCAAGTTCCTATCTCTGTACTCTTCACACCTCTTAGGACACTCATGAATCCCTCTTGGATCCCTCCTTTATTTCTACTCATTGCCAGGTCACAAGCTGCTATAGTCAACCTATAAAGAACATAACCTTTCTCTGTAGCCAAAAGAGCTCTTGATTCCATAACCCCTGGAATTTCCCGTCTTCCCCAGAGTAAGAATCTTCTTTCTAACCACAACTTGTCCCTACCTTTTTACTTGATTCTTTTATTTGGAATCAGTCAAGTCTGGATGTGAGTAACAGGAACAAACAGGTATATTACATTATAAATATAATAAATGCTTTCCTTCCAGAGAGACAATGGCAATCATTATTAAACTGGTGCTGATGCTAGTATTTTGGAAGGTTTTGCAGTACCATGAATGAGATCTCTAAAGATAGAGGTTCTCTGACAGATTTCTCTGAAGAAAACTGGCTATAATCTCACAGCATGAGAAAACACACTGCTGAGTGGGTTTAATGGTACATAATAAAGGGATGACGTAAAGTGGATGAGTCATAGGAAGACACAGTAAATGTTGCAGATAAATTAAGCAGCACAAGACTCACTTCAGGAGTTCACAGAAAAGATTCAAGTGTAGGATGGAATACAAGAAATGTAAAAAATGTGTTTGCTTAAACATGAATCCAACAGGAAACACTGTTGGAAATTATGAAAATTATGAGATACTAGGAATTCTTCAACATCAATTTTTTAAAATTCCACATAAAATTTCCTATAAAATGCTAAAAATTAATTTTATTCTCATAAAAATGAGAAAAATCTACTTTTAAAAGTGACAGCAGTAACTAAAACACAGAAAATGAATTGAATAAGTTGAATAAGTTTATATTCAAATTCTGATTATTTAATAGGTTATCAAGCTATGTCCAAGAAACCATTTTTCCTTTGTAGTCAACATAACAATTTTCCAAGTCTTGATTAATAATAAATAATTTAAAGCTCTAGCATTGTTCAGTGCATAGGAGAAGGAAATGGCAACCCACTCCAGTGTTCTTGCCTGGAGAATACCAGGGACAGGGGAACCTGGTGGGCTGCCGTCTATGGGCTCACACAGCAGCAGCAGCAGCATTGTTCAGTCACTCAGTCATGTCCTACTCTTAGCCACCCCATGGACTGCAGCATGCCAGGCTTCCCCGTCCTTCGCCATCTCCCAGAGCTTGCTCAAAACTCATGTCCATTGAGTCAATGATGCCATCCAACAATCTCATCCTCTGTCAACCTCTTCTTCTGCCTTCAATCTTTCCCAGCATCAGGGTCTTTTCTAATGTGTCAGCTCTTCACATTGGTGGCCAAAGTATTGGAGTTTCAGCTTCAGCATTAGTCCTTCTAATGAATAATAAGGATTGACTGGTTTGAGCTCTTTGCTGTACAAGGGACTCTCAAGAGTCTTCTCCAAAACTGCAGGTCAAAAGCATCAATGTTTCAGTGCTCAGTGTTCTTTATGGTCCAACTCTATATGGACCTTCGTCAACAAACTGATGTCTCTGCTTTTTAATATGCTGCCTAGGTTGGTCAGCTTTTATTCCAAGGAGCAGGCATCTTTTAATTGTGTGGCTGCAGTTAGCAACTGCAGTGATTTTGGAACCCAAGAAAACAAAGTCTGTCACCGTTTTCATTGTTTCCCCATCTATTTGACATGAAGTGATGGGACGAGATAACATGATCTTCATTTTTTGAATGTTGAGTTGTTAGACAACTTTTTCATTCTCTTCATTCACTTTCATCAAGAGGCTCTTTGGCTCCTCTTCACTTTCTGCAATAAGGGTGGTGTCATCTGCATATCTGAGGTTACTGATATTTCTCCCAGCAACCCTGATTTCAGCTTGTGCTTCATAAAGCCTAGCATTTCACATGATGTACTCTGCATATAAGTTAAATAAGCAGGGTGACAATATACAACCTAGACGTACTCCTTTCCCAATTTGGAACCAGTGCATTGTTCCATGTCCAGTTCTAACTGTTGCTTCTTGACTTGCATACAGGTTTCTGAGGAGGCAGGTGAGGTGGTCTGGTGTGACCATCTCTTTAAGAATTTTTCACAGTTTGTTGTCATCCACACAGTCAAAGAATTTTGAGTAGTCGATGAAGCAACATGTGTCTTTCTGGAATTCACTTGCTTTTTCTATTATCCAACAGACATAGGCAATTTGATTCTGTTGTTCCTCTGCCTTTTCTAAATCCACCTTAAACATCTGGAAGTTCTTTGTTCATGTACTTTTGAAGCCTGGCTTGGCGAATTTTGAGCATTACTTTGCTAGCGTGTGAAATGAGTGCAATTGTGTGGTAGTTTGAACATTATTTGGCATTGCTGTTCTTTGGGACTGGAATGAATACTGAGCTTTTCCAGTCCTATGGCCACTGCTGAGTTTTCCAGATTTGCTGGCATATTGAGTGCAGCACTTTAACAGCACCATCTTTTCAGATTTGAAATAAATCAGTTGGAATTCCATCACCTCTACTACCTTTGTTCATGGTAATGCTTCCTAATGTCCACTTGACTTCACACTCCAAGACGTCTGGGTCTAGGTAAGTGATCACACCATTGTGGTTATCTGTGTCATGAAGATCTTTTTTGTATAGTTCTTCTGTGTATTCTTGCCACCTCTTCTTAATATCGTCTGCTTCTGTTAGGTCCATACCATTTCTGTCCAAATCCATCTTTGCATGAAATGTTTCCTTGATATCTCTAATTTTCTTGAAGAGATCTCTAGTCTTTCCCATTCTATTGTTTTCCTCTATTTCTTTGCATTGTTTACTTGGGAAGGCTTTCTTATCTCTCCTTGCTATTCTTTGGAACTCTGCATTTGGTTGGGTATATCTTTCCTTTTCTCCTTTGCCTTTAACTTCTTTTCTCAGCCATTTGTAAGGTCACCTGAAACAGGCATTTTGCCTTTTTGTATTTCTTTTTCTTGTGAATAGTTTTGACCACCACCCTGAACAAGGCCCTGAACCTCCCTGCATAGTTCTTCAGGCACTCTATCAGATCTAATCCGTTGAATCTGTTTGTTACTTCCATTGTATAATCATAAAGGATTTGATTTAGGTCATACTGATTGGCCTAGTGCTTTTCCCTACTGAATTCAATTTAAGTGTGAATTTTGCCATAAGGAGTTCATGATCTGAGCCACAGTCAGCTCCTGGTCTTGTTTTTGTTGACTGTATAGAGCTTCTCCATCTTCAACTGCAAAGAATATAGCCAATCTGGTTTCAGCATTGAGCCTCTGGTGATGTCCATGTGTAGAGTCTTCTCTTGTGTTGTTGAAAGAGGGTGTTTGCTATACCCAGTGTGTTCCCTTGGCAATTTGGCAGTCCCTTGGCACTGGTCATACTAAAATTCCAGGTTTCACATTTAACATCATTTTTAAAAAGGCCATCTCTGAGGGTATATTATCACACAACTGCAACTAAGAAGCGACAGACATTCTTCTCAATACCTTAGCCACAAATAATTTAAACTAGGCCATTTATAGAGAAGAAAACAAGGGAATATTTTTAATAACTTATAATATAAATGAGATACTATTTGGAAAACAAAACTCTAATCTAAAACACTAAATCATTTGAATCATGTTAAGATAAATAATATATGGGACACAAGTTCACAATGAGCCATTTGTATTAATTGCAGGTAGATTATCTGCCTCAGGGGGTGTCCTGTGCTACTATTCTTAAGTCTATACCTAACCACACACAAAAAATTGCCTAACTCTTGAACAAAATTGCCAAAGGTAATAGCTGCAGGAGAGTTTACAAATTCTCTATCTCCAGCTGTGAGAAATAGACCATGAAAACATCTTTAATGACCATCCTGCAATATTATCTTTGCCCTAAACAGCTAAGTCTGGCTAGAGCTGTTCACAAGGGAGATGAAAGATGGGAGAAAGCAAAACGGACTATGAGAAATAGATTTAAGATCTGCATGTTAAATATATATTATACTATTTGTCCAATATGAACTTCATCATTTCTACCAGGCTTTCATTTATTCCACTGTTTTTATATATCATGTGATAAAACAAGAAATCTTTAGAAGTTATCAGGGAAAATACTTCCCTGACTTTGCATCAACTCCAGTACCCAACCTGGCTCTATCTTTTCTTCCAAAGCCATTCCCTTCTGCACTGAAATGCCATATCTTCCAATCTTCCCATCTCTCCCTACCATCTATCCATTAGATTTGTTCAAAATAGTCAAATACATGGAAAAAAGGTGGCACTGATCAGGAGATAGCAGGAAAAAGTGTGGAATCTGAACACATCCATGGAGGGCACCAGCTGCTATGAAGCCTTACTTAGACACTATGAGCAATACAGCTTCACTTTTGTCCTCAACCAGCAAACCATGCTCTTTCAAACAAAAACTATGAATAGTTTAGATTGCTTTTCATTTGAAGTTGAGGTAAAGAGGTGGCATGCCATTTGAATAGAAGTTGTATCTTTTTTCAAAGAACTTGAACTTCCAAGACCCAGGACAGAATGCTTAGCCAGTGTACCTGGTTCTTTAATTCACATGTTCCCCTTTCTCTAGACAAATACCTTTCTCATAGCTAGAGCTTTTATTTTTATTTATTTTTTTTAATTTAAATTTATTTATTTTAACTGGAGGTTAATTACTTTACAATATTGTATTGGTTTTGCCATACATCAACGTGAATCCACCACAGGTATACACGTGCTCCCCATCCTGAACCCCCCTCCCACCTCCCTCCCCGTACCATCCCTCTGGGTTATCTCAGTGCACCATAGCTAGAGTTTTTAAAGCTTCCCACGTGGCACAGTGGAAAAGAATCCAACTGCCAATGCAGGAGTCACAAGAGACATGGGTTTGATTCCTGTCAGGAAGATCCCCTGAAGTAGGAAATGGCAACTCACTCCAGTATTCTTGCCTGGAAAATTCCATGGACAGAAGAGCCTTGTGTGCTATACTCCACAGGGTTACAAAGAGTCATACATGACTTAGCACAGATACACACACAGAGTTTTTAATAAAAGCCAGTATTTTCTCAAGTAAGAGGGTGGGTGACTACAAAATATTTGTTTGTGTGTTTTATCTAATCCAGTATCCACCTGGGTTGGAGTAACTGCTCAGGTGAGAGAACATGTTACATGATGTTTTGATGAGTAAGTCCAAAATATCCTTCTGCTAGCAAGCTAAATGTATCCACTTGTACTGTTGTACTGTCCTATTTCTGATTAATCTCCTCAGAATCCTCTCATCCCTTTCCTCTGTTCTCTTTATCTCAAGTATCTAATTTAATTCCTTCATGTAATAGGCCACCACTCTACAATTCTTATAGTTTTTTCTTTGGTTCTTTTGATAGCCAATTTATTTGCTATACTCAAACTCTACACTTCATTACCCATTTAGTACTAACACTTGCCTAGCTAAACTTATTTAGAAAATCAAAACATTTTCCACAGTTTTAACAATAAGCCCTTATTGTTTCAGCCCCTTCCTTAATGTGAATGTATCTGGTAAGGTTGCCCAATAAAGCCTAAGGGAGACTTTGAATATAAGGTTAGTTACACATACTTAAAAAGTGAATGAATTACATCTTTTTCAATAAGGTATAATATTAACACTTATGATAAACTTGACTAAATTACAAAATATCCTATAGATAAAACATGCAGTTATAATGATCCATGTTGTCTGAAAAGGTTCCCAAGGTTTTGCTTCATTTGTGCTACTCCAGCCTCAGCAGAAGCTTAGAAAAATCTAAAGAGCATTTTATCCTTTCTGATTATGTAAAATCATTATGACTCAATTGTGGGCAAATACTCCCCTACAATTGGCATATTCTGCCAATCATTACTCCAGGAATCTTCACTCCATAGCATGAATTTGCTTCTGTTGGTCTTGTGTAGTAGAACTTACTGAATTAGTTGAATAAGGACCACATCTTATACTACATTCTATTTACGACATACCCCAGTCAATATAATAACAACTTTTTGCACGTTTCAAGACTAACATTTTTTATTATTTATTTATCTTTCAAGGCTAATATTTTGCATGTTTCCATCTGGTCAAAGCTATGGTTGTTCCAGTAGTCATGTATGGATGTGAGAGCTGGATTATAAAGAAAGCTGAGCACCAATGAATTGATGCTTTTGAACTGTGGTGTTGGAGAAGACTCTTGAGAGTCTCTTGGACTGCAAGGAAATCAAACCAGTCAATCCTAATGGAAATCAGGCCTGAATATTCATTGGAAGGATTGATGCTGAAGCTGAAACTGCAGTACTTTGGCTACCTGATACAAAGAACTGACTCACTGGAAAAGACCCCGATGCTGGGAAAGACTGAAGGCAGGAGGAAAAGGGGATGACAGAGGATGAGATGGTTGGATGGCATCACCAGCTTGATGAAGGTGAGTTTGAGCAAGCTCTGGGAGTTGGTGGACAGGGAAGCCTGGCATGCTGCAGTCCATGGGTCACAAAAAGTAGGACACGATTGAGCGACTGAACTAAACTGTACTGAAGACTAACATAAAGCTTTTTTCCACTGGGAAAATTTTATGATATTTAAGAGTTTTCTGAAATGAATTATGATTTCCTTTTATGGAAAAAATAAAATGAAATAAAACTGTTTAATAAAACTAGCAATTTAAAAATATGAGTGAAATCTTAAAAATCTCTGTTCTGTTACTCTGAAATAAAAATTTTACATTTTTACTTCTTTTGTTTTCTCTCAGAGAATATTAAAGGCATAGTTAAGGTGGCATTGAATAGATAATACTGATTATTTCTTTTAGCAAAAGAAAGGGTGTTTTAGTAATTTTCTAAGAATGCTTATGGGCCTATCTCACTAGTCTAGACAATGCAGTAAGAATTATATATGCTTAATAAAAATATTTATGTTTTCTTTATAGATTATTTATCATTGGTTTATTTAAGTGAGCATAAATATATGTGAACCAAATCCTATAATCCTTCCAAATCCTACAGTGATATAAAAAACAAATTATATGTGAAAATAATGTTTAAAAGGCAGTTGGTATGCAAAAGCTTTCCTACTGATATTTCACAATAATTTTCTAAGAAAATCAAGTTATAAATAAAAGAAGTTAGAATTTATAGACTTCTTATTAACTGAAGAAAAACACATTAAGTATAACGTTTCATTATATACAGAGAATGTGAGAATGACGCTTTAATCACTTCAATTTTTGATGTCAAAGGTGAATACATTTGATGGGTTTTGACATCACTATATTATGAGTTTGAGATTCTTAAAAGATTGGTGAAGATAGAGACTTCAAAACTCCCCAAATCTTTAGACACTGTGGTTCATTCTGCAGTTGCCTTAGATCTTCCTAGATCTTTACATGTTTAAAAACAGTTAACTGAATCCAAAACATCAAAATTTAGGGATGGGAGAAGAAGGATGAAGAGAAAAGGAAAAGATTAGGGAGAATGTCTATAGTTTGTTTACTGTCTTATATGGAACTAGAGAAAATAGATCAGCCTATGCAATTAATCTGGAAAATAAACATTATTTCCATAACTGAAGGTGAATATGAAAAGTATAATTCTTAGTGAACATCTTTTCTTAACATTTATACATTGCCTTCTTTTCAGACAAATTTTTCAGTAAAAATTATTATTAAAATCTCAATCACTAAACATGCATTTATTAAACATAAAAGGTGGCACTACATATACTCATTGGCTCAAAGAAGTAAAATCTTGTCTTTAAAAAGTACTGTATCTAAGAAATAATATTAAAACCAAAAGGAAGACAACATGTTTTCTTGCTTAAATTTTCTCATTTCATTTTGTGAACATTTTGTAGCATGGCATATGACAGCTGAAATACAAATTATCCTTTACAAAAATGTCAAAATGATTTGTTGGAAGTAAAAAAACTCAAGATTTTAAAATGCAGTTTTGGTCTACAACCACATATTCATCAATTCCAAACTTCCAAAATAGAAAATGAAAAGTTGACATTTCATTGTCTAAAATTAAAAAAAAAAAAATACTTACACTATGGACTTTTCCAGGCGACTTCCCTGTGAACCAACAATCTCCCCCAATGTACAAAACACTTGTCCCAGAAAGTCCTAAAATAGATAAAAAGATTAAGGCGCTTAAGTTCCCAAACTGTCTTTACGTATTCTGTACATCATATCTGCGTTGTTTTCATTGTTAAGATATTGAATTCTCTAACTTCCAATAATAAACAAAATGAGCTCAAAATGCATGAATTTAAGCATATGATTGTCCCCTAAGTTTGCACAGCCTTCTGTTCTTTTAATCACTAAGTTAGTTTGTTATTATGAGTGCTCAGACATTGTATTTGCTTTCTTTCTCTTTTTTAAATGAAAATGAAAATGGAAAACAAGTTCCAGGATTTGAATTCACAACTGAATTGACTTGAGATGGCCCTGAAATTACTAACCTTTTGTCTGAGAAGGCAAATCATAAACGCACAGGGCAGTGGTGGCTAACACTAACAGTGCTACTTACAGAGAAGCAGTGTGATAGCACGGCTACAACCAGGATCCAGAGTCACACTGCCAGATGTCTATTCTAGCACGACCACTGACCATTTATGAAATGGCAGTTATTATGCTGTCCAGTTTCCTCAAGCACGTAGTTGCCCCCTTATAGAGCTATTGTGAGTTCAATGAGTTATTATTGCATGAGATGATATTTGTAGATACTAAGTGCCCCCAAATGGGTTAAGTATAATATTAAATCTTATTTTCAAGACTCAGAATAACCCTGCAAAATGAGAGGTTTCTTACTAATACTATTAATAAATTTCACATATAAAGAAACTAATCATCTAAGAGGTTTTCCTTCATGTTTTAAGGAGTCAATGAATAGCAGAGATAAAACTAACCCAGATATTCTGATTCAAGGCTGAAATACTGCCTAAAGATTTGAATATCATAAATACAATGCAACTCCCCATGTTAATAAAATAAGGGTTCCAACACCATCCAGATATGTGCGTCAAGAAAACATAGAGGTGGTTCAGGGAGAAGCATATCATTGCCTGTGTATGATTCCAAGCTGCCTTAAAGGAGAAAGTGGGAGATCTGTCTAAGCTGTACTGTGAACTGGCCTAGGAAAATCCCTAAGAAAGAATGATGGCAAACAAAATGCTGTTTTAAGTTTTACTAAATAAAACTTTTAAATACCTAACAAGCCATAAAAGTAAAAACTGTGTTATTCACAGGAAGCTACCCTAAATCTCATGAGAGAAAAAAAGGCCACTGTAGACTAGGACAGTCAAGGGAATATTTTTCCTAAGTACGTAAGCCTTGAGAGCCATGTAGGATTCAGACTACGAATAGGAGAGAGTTGGAGCATTGCAGTCCTAGAGAATAAATCAGAATAACAGACAAGGGTACAATGAAAAAAAAGAGCAGACCTTAAATAAAGGGCAGAAACAGAGATGAAGAACCAATACTGTGGTGAGCCCTCTTGGCCAAGCCAAAAAAAAAAAGCCTTAGAAGCAACTGGCAGCCTTTCAGCAACCTTTCAGCAAAGCAGGGACACCATTAGAACAGTGGATTCACATGATTACTTAGCTACCAATTTGCAGAAAGGACTGAGGAGTGAAGAAAAATCTGAAAGTCAGATCAATCAAAAGGCTAAAGTAGTTAATAAGAAGCAAAGTGTTAAGTCTCAAGCTAAAGTTGTAAAAGACACTTGGGAAATGTGCAGAAAAATGTCAGGATTTGGTGTAAACTGTACTTGCACTTGGACCTCCCAAGTGGCAACAGGGGTAAAGAACCTGCCTGCCAATGCGGTGAGACATAAGAAATGTGGATCTGATCCCTGGGTTGGGAAGATTCCCTGGAGAAGGGAATGAGAACCGACTTCAATATTCTGGCCTGGAGAATCCCATGGACAGAGGAGCCTGGAGGGCTACAGTCCAGCAGGTTGCAGAGTCAGACATGACTGAAGTGACTTAGCACACCGATACTTGTACATAGTGGGGGTGGGGCAATGAAGAGAGGGAGAAAGAAAATAAATCTGGATTTGGATCTTGATTGCTGACAGAATATCAATACTTTCATTAAACTGCAAATCATTTTAAATTTTGCTTTCAAGTAAGTAAAATGTACTTCAGGTAAAGGCTTGACACATTTAAATTAAATATCCTTAAAAATAACATGTCTTTGCCAACTTCATAACAGACTTTACAAAAGTGTCTATGGATTTTTAAAAACAAACATAAATTTTTCTAAGTCACACTGTACATGAGAGCTTGATACTAAAGATTTGAAATGTCATTGGTCTTCTAGGTCAGCAGCAAAATATACATGGGGATTCTACAACTGTTTTCTAAGGATATTAATATTGATGGGCAGCTGTTCATTCTGCATATTAAATGGATTTGGTCAATAAAAGAACAAGTCTCACTAAAAGCTTTTCACTGCTGTAGTAATTCAAGAAAACAGAACAGATATATTGAACATTCCATATAAGAGTCCACATATATAATTTAGCATAGAACACATGCATATCATCATAACTGAACTAAAAGGAAATAAAAATAATAAAATCAATAAAATGAGCATCAAAAAGATGTAGTGTGGACTGAAACATTTTATTGCTACTGCAATAAAGTAGCTACTGCTACTGCAATCTCTGCCCCTAAATATTATGGTACTTATGTAATTGTTTTACATCTGCCTATGTTTGTGTAGTCATGATGTGCATACAATCCATGTGCTATTCATAATGCAAAAATCAGCACATAATATTTAATATTTGTCAACTACTCCTTGCGTTGGAAAAGGTCTACTGAATCCGTTTTTCAGCCAGTGTCAGGGAATGTTTAATTTTAAGGAGTCCTGTATGTTGTTTTCTGTTCCTCAAGGGTCCTCTGTTCCTTATCAGTTCCTGGAAAACAGGAACGAGCAGAGCTGCACGTAGTTCTCAGGACTGAGGTCATGAGACAGAAAGCATATGTGGATTCCTTTCAGTAACTTTTTACTTTTCTGTAAAACTACTTAATCATATTCCTATTTCTCAAGACATGGATTGTCTTCCGGCCCTGTGACAATTGTTATTCCACTAGTTACTGTTGTCATGGCCCTGTGACGATTGTTATTCGCTTAGTCACTGTAGTTATGCATCTGGTTTCCGTGTTTTTGCTCAAATTTATTTTTTGCCTAAAGCTTCCTTGTATAACAATATATACACACATGCTGCCATGAATAAAGCACCCTTGTTTCACTCAAGACTTGGGTCCCCCACGTCCTTCTTTTCATCACTTTCTTTTCCTCGACTTCAGTCCCCAGGTCCCGGTCTGTAAAGACCACAAGTCAGCTCAATGGTCTACATTCCCTATGCGTTTTACACAATACTAGTAATTCATTCAGGCAGTTCAGCTTAGTGTCACAGTCATGTCTGACTCTTTGTGACTCCATCACTAAAACTAGAGCTTGCTCAAACTCATATTCATCGAGTCGGTGATGCCATCCAATCATCTTATCCTCTGTTGATCCCTTTTCCCCCTGCCTTCAATCTTTCCCAGCATCAGGGTCTTTCCCAGTGAGTCAGTTCTTCCCATCAGGTGGCCAAAGTATTGGAGTTTCAACTTGAGCATCAGTCTTTCCAATGAATATTTAGGAATGATTTCCTTTAGGATGGACTGGTTGGATCTCCTTGCAGTCCAAGGAATTCTCAATAAGAGTCTTTGCCAACACTACAGTTCAAAACCATCAATTCTTACACACTCAGCTTTCTTTATACTCCAATTCTCACATCCATACATGACTACTGGAAAAACCATAGCCTTGACTAGATGGACCTTTGTTGGCAAAGTAATGTCTCTGCATTTTAATATGCTCTCTAGGTTGGTCATAGCTTTTCTTTCAAGGAGCAAATGTCTTTTAATTTCATGGCTGCAGTCACCATCTGAGGTGATTTTCGAGCCCCTCGAAAAGAGTCTCTCACTGTTTCCATTGTTTTCCCATCTGTTTGTCATGAAGTGATGGGACTAGATGCCATGATCTTCATTTTTTTAATGTTTCATTTTAAGCCAAATTTTTTACTCTCCTCTTTCACTTTCATGAAGAGGCTCTTTAGTTCTTCTTTGCTTTTTGCCATAAGGGTGGTGTCATCTCCATATCTGAGGTTATTGAAATTTCTCCTGGCCATCTTGACTCCAGCCTGTAATTCACACAGCCCCACATTTCGCATGATGTACTCTGCATATAAGTTAAATAAACAGGGTGAAAATGTACAGCCTTGATGTACTCCTTTCCCAATTTTAAACCGGTCCATTGTTCCATATCCAGTTCTAACTGTTGCTTCTTGAACTGCATACAGATGTCTCAGGAGGCAGGTAAGGTGGCCTGGTATTCCCATCTCTTGAAGAATTTTCCACAGTTTGCTGTGATCCACATAGTCAAAGGCTTTGGCGCAGTCAATAAAGCAGAAGTAGATATTTTTATGACGCTTCCCTTGTAGCTCAGTTGGTAAAGAATCTGCCTGCAGTACAGGAGACCTGGATTTGATCCTTGGGTTGGGAAGATCCTCTGGAGGAGGAAATGGAAACCCACTCCAATATCCTTCCCTGGAAAATCTCATGGACAGAGGAGCCTGGTGGGTTGCAGTCCATGGGGTTGCAAAGAGTCAAGCACGACTGAGTGACTAACACTTAACACTTAGATATTTTTCTGGAACTCTCTTGTTTTGATGATCCAGTGGATGTTGACAATTTGACTTCTGGTTCCTCTGCCTTTTCTAAATCCAGCTTGAACATCTGGAATTTCACAGTTCACGTACTGCTGAAGTGTGGCTTGGAGAATTTTGAGCATTACTTTGCTAGTGTGTGAGATGAGTGCAATTATGTGGTAGTTTGAACATTCTTTGGCATTGCCTTTCTTTGGGACTGGAATGAAAACGGACGTTTCCAGTCCTGTGGCCACTGATGAGTTTTCCAAAATTGCTGGCACATTGAGTGCAGCACTTTTACAGCATCATCATTTAGGATTTGAAATAGCTCAACTGGAATTCCATCATCTTCACTAGCTTTGTTCCTAGTGATGCTTTCTAATTCCCACTTGACTTTGCATTCCAGGATGTCTGGCTCTAGGTGAGCAATCACACCATCGTGGTATCTGGATCATGAGTATCTTTTTTGTATAGTTCTTCTGTGTATTCTTGCCACCTCTTCTTAATATTTTCTGCTTTTGTTAAGTCCATACCATTTCTGTCCTTTATTGTGCTCATCTTTGCATGAAATGTTCCCTTGGTATCTCTAATTTTCTTGAAGAGATCTCTAGTCTTTCCCATTCTATTGTTTTCCTCTATTTCTTTGCATTGATCACTGAGGAAGGCTTTCTTATCTCTCTTTGCTATTCTTTGGAACTCTGCATTCAAATGGGTATATCTTTCCTTTTCTCCCTTGCCTTTTGCTTCTCTTCTTTTCTCAGCTATTTGTAAGACCTCCTCAGACAATTGTTTTGCTTTTTTGCATTTCTTTTTCTTGGGGATCATCTGGATCACTGCCTCCTGTACAATGTCACAAACCTTTGTCTATAGTTCTTCAGGCACTGTCTATCAGATCTAATCTCTTGAATCTGTTTGTCATTTTCACTGTATAATTGTAAGAGACTGGATTTAGGTCATACCTGAATGGTCTAATGGTTTCCCTAGTTTCTTCAATTTAAATCTGAATTTGGCAATAAGGAGTTCATGATCTGAGCCACAGTCAGATCCTAGTCTTGTTTTTGCTGAATGTATAGAGCTTCTCCATCTTTGGCTGCCAAGAATATAATCAATCTAATTTAGGTATTGAGAATCCGGTGATGTCCATGTGTAGACTCTCTTGTGTTATTGGAAGAGGATCTTTGCTATGACCAGTGTGTTCTCTTGGTAAAACTCTGTTAGCCTTTGCCCTGCTTCATTTTGTACTCTAAGGACAAATTTGCCTGTTACTCCAGGTATCTCTTGACTTCCTTCTTTTGCATTCCAGTCCCCTATGATGAAAAAGACAACTTTTGGGGGGTATAAGTTCTAGAAGGTCTTGTAAGTCTTCATAGAGTTCTTCAACTTCAGCTTCTTCAGCATTAATGGTTGGAGCATATACTTGGATTACTGTGATACTGAACGGTTTGCCTTGGAAACAGAGATCATTCTGTCATTCTTGAGATTGCACCCAAGTACTGCATTTCAGACTCTTTTGTCAACTCTGAGGGCTACTCCATTTCTTCTAAGGGATTCTTGCCCACAGTAGTAGATATAATGGGTAGTAGATATAATGAACTCTAAGTAAGTAGTAGTACATTAGTGTCCCTTAATGGATATTTTTAGATATTTGCTCTGTATTTAGATAGAGAAATAAAGACTAGCTAAAATAGAAACCGCTTTATTGTTTCTTATTATAGTGTTGCATTTCAGTTGATGAACCACTATAATTAGATCATAATAGAATTTCCAGTAATAAATCCAAGCACCTTACTAGAACTCTAACAAACACATAGACCAAATACACTTTAGAGTGGCTGCTGCTGCTGCTGCTAAGTTGCTTCAGTCATGTCCAACTCTGTACGACCCCATAGACAGCAGCCCACCATGCTCCCCTGTCCCTGGGATTCTCCAGGCAAGAACACTGAAGTGGGTTGCCATTTCCTTCTCCAGTGCATAAAAGTGAAAAGTGAAAGTGAGGTTGCTCAGTCATGTTCGACTCCTAGAGACCTCATGGACTGCAGCCTACCAGGCTCCTCCATCCATGGGATTTGCCAGGCAAGAGTACTGGAGTGGGTTGCCATTGCCTTGCAATTGAGAATGCTTCAAATAATTTCAACATATTAACTATAAGACTTTTAAAAAACTGACCAGGAGGTCAACAAATATCTGTTAAATGTATTCATCATTATTTTACAGTCTAAATAATATATGGATAGAACTTAGTTTTGAAGTCTGTTGAAATGCCTATAAACCATATTGAACAAACCTAGACCACCTGTGTTTGTATTTTGACTGAAAGATTTATTAAAGCCTTTACCTTCAGTATTCTAATCTATAAAATAAATTTTATAAATAATATTTACAAATTAAATTGTTGGGAGATCCAAGTTAGATAACATATTCAAAACACTTAGAATAAATACCTGGAACATAGTAAGTATTTAATAAAAATATGCCTCCTCTCTCTTTCCCTACTTTCCTGGAATTAAAGAATATTACTATATGCTCTAAATGTTCCACTAGCCACTAGATTATAGTACTGGAAATATTATAAATATCTGAATAAAATTATATATTTTCTTTCCCAAACTGCTTTACATTCTTGGTCAGTACAAATGCTCATTTTGAGCATCATTATAAAATCCAAAAGTATCTTATCTTATATGTTAAAGAAATGAAGACAGCCTCAGAGACCTCTGAGACAGCACTAAGAGCTCCAACATTCAAATCACAGGAGTCCCAGAAAAAGAAGACAAACGGAAAGGGCATGAGAAAATACGTGAGGAGATTATAGTAGAAAACTTCCCTAAAATGGAAGGGAAATAGCTACCCAAGTCCAGGAAGCCCAGAGAGTCCCATCCATGATAAACCCAAGGAGAAATATGCCAAAAAACGTGTTAATCGAACTAACAAAAATTAAACACAAAGAACAAATATTAAAAGTAGCAAGGAAAACCAACAAATGACATACAAGGGGATTTCCATAATGATCTTTCAGCTGATCTTTCAACAAAAACTCTGCAGGCAAGAAGGGAATGGCAGGATATATTTAAGTGATGAAAGAAAAAACACATACAACCAAGATTACTCTACTGAGCAAGGATCTCATTCAGATTTGGAAGAGAAATCAAAACTTTTACAGACAATCAAAATCTAAGAGAATTCAACACTACCACAGCAGCTCTTTAATAAATGCTAAAGGAATGTCTCTAGACAAGACAGAAAAAGCCTATAAAAACAAACTCAAAACAATAAATTAAATGTTCACAGATCATACTTATAAATGATTACCTTAAATGTAAATGGCCTAGATGCTCCAACCCAAAGACACAGATTGGCTGAATGGTACAAAAGGGAGATCCCTATATATGCTATCTTCAAGAGAAACACCTTAAACCTAAGGACACACACAGCCTGAAAGTGAGAAGCTGGAAAGATACTCCATGCAAACAGAGATCAAAAGAAAGCAGGAGCAGCAATATTCATATTAGATAAAATAGACTTTAAAACAAAGATTGTTATAAGAGACAAAGGACACTATATAATGATCAAGGGATCATTCCAAGAAGACCTAAAAATTATAAGTATACATGCACTCAACATAGGAACACCTCAATATGTAAGGCATATGCTAACAACTATTAAAGAGGAAACTGACAGTAACACAATAATAGTGGGAGACTTTAATACAACAGTCACATCAATGGACAAATCATCCAGACAGAAAATTAGTAAGGAAACACAAGCTATAAATGATACATAGGACAAGTTGGACCTAATTGATATCTATTGGCATGTCAACCCCCCAAAATAGATTTCACTTTTTTCTCAGATGCACATGGAATATTCTCTAGGCTAGATCACATCCTAGACCACAAATCAGGCCTTGGTAAATTTCTAAAAACTGAAATAATTTCAAGTATCTTTTCTGATCACAGCTTTGTAAGATTAGATAGCAATTATAGAAAAAAAAAAACACCTATGAAAAACACAAGTACATGGAGGCTAAACAATACACTTACAAAGAACCATCAGATCACTGAAGAATCAAAAAGGAAATGAAAATATGGCTAAAAACAAATGACAACAAAGACATGACAACTTAAAATCTATGGGACACAGGAAAAGTAGTGCTAAGAGGGAAGTTTAAAGCAATACAATTCTACATCAAGAAGCAAGAGACATAAAATATATGTAATACTACACCTAAAGCAACTAGAAAAAGAAGAACACCAACAAAACAAACACAAAAACAACAAACCAAAACAAACAACAACAACAACAACAACCTGAAGTTAGTAGAAGGAAAGAAATCATAAAGATCATAGCAAAAGAAATGCAAAAGAAATGAAGGAGACTCTAGAAAAGCTCAATAAAAGTAAAAGTTGGTTCTTTAAGAAGATAAACAAAATTATAAAACCGTTAGCCACACTTATCAAGAAAAAAGGGAAGAAGACACAAACCAATAAAATTACAAATGAAAAAGAAGTTACAACAAACAACACAGAAATACAAAGGCCCATGGGACTACCATGAACAACTATATGCCAATAAAACTGGACAACCTGGAAGAAATCGACAAGTTCTTAGAAATGTATAATCTTTCAAAATTGAACCAGGAAGAAAAGGAAAATACGAACAGACCAATCACAAGCGTAGAAATCAAAACTATAATAAAAAAATCTTCCAACAAAGCCCAGGGCTAGATGGCTACATGGGCTTCCCAGGCAGCACTAGTGGTAAAGAATCTGCCTGCCAATGTAAGAGATATAAGAGACACGGGTTCAATCCCTGGGTCAGGAAGATCGCCTGGAGAACAGCATGGCAACTCACTCAAGTATTCTAGCCTAGAGAATCCGATGGACAGAGGAGCCTGGCAGGCTGCAGTCCGTGTGGTTGCAGAATTGAACACGACTGAAGCAACTTGGCACACATGTGGATGATTACATAGGCTGCTGCTGCTGCTAAGCCACTTCAGTCGTGTCCGACTCTGTGCGACCCCATAGATGGCAGCCCACCAGGCTCCCCCGTCCCTGGGATTCTCCAGGCAAGAACACTGGAGTGGGTTGCCATTTCCTTTTCCAGATTACATAGGCAAATTCTACCAAAAGCTTAGAGAAGAGTTAACACCTGTCCTAGTCAAACTCTTCCAGGAAATCACAGAGGAAGGAAAATTCATGAACTCATTCTATACCCTGGTATCATAATAATACCAAAACCAGACAAAGATCCACAAAATAAGAAAATTACAGGCTAATATCACTGATGAACATAGGTGCAAAAATTCTCAACAAAATTCTAACAAACAGAATCCAACAACACATTATAAAGACCATATATCATGATTACTACTACTACTACTAAGTCACTTCAGTTGTGTCCGACTCTGTGCGATCCCAGAGACAGCAACCCACCAGGCTTCCCTGTCCCTGGGTTTCTCCAGGCAAGAACACTGGAGTGGGTTGCCATTTCCTTCTCCAATGCATGAAAGTGAAAAGTGAAAGTGAAGTCGCTCAGTCGTGTCCAACTCTTAGCGACCCCATGGACTGCAGGCTACCAGGCTCCTCCATCCATGGGATTTTCCAGGCAAGAGTACTGGAGTGGGGTGCCATTGCTTAAGTGGGCATTATATCAGGGATACAAAGATTCTTCAATATCCACAAATCAGTCAATGTGATACACCATACTAACAGATTCAAAGATAAAACCATATGATCATCTCAACAAATGCAGAGAAAGACTTTGACAAAATTCAGTATAATTTATGATAAAAACAATTCAGAAAGTAGGCAAAGAAGAAACAACTCAACATAGTAAAGGCCATACACAACAAACCCACAGAAAACATTATACTCAATGGTGAAAAACTGAAAGCATTTCCTCTAAAATCAGGAACAAGACAAAGGTGCCCACTCTCACCACTATTATTCAAAATAGTTTTGGAAGTCCAAGCTACAACAATCATAGAAGAAAAAGAAATAAAATTAATCAAGATTGAAAAAGAAGTAAAACTTTGTTTGCAGAAAACATGAATATCTACAAAGAAAACCCTAAAGATGCCACCAGAAAAATACTAGAGTTAATCAATGGATATAGTAAACTTGCAGTATATAATATTAATATACAGAAATCCTTTTGCATTCCTACTTACTAACAATGAAAAATCAGAAAGAGAAATTAAGAAAACTATCCTATTCACCGCAGCAACAAAAAGATAAAATATTTAGTTATAAATTTATTTAAATAGACAAAACACCTGTATGCAAAAAACTGTAAGACGCTGATGGAAGAAATCAGAATGTCACAAACAGATGGAGAGATATACCATGTTCTTGGACTAGAGGAATCAACATAGTGAAAACAACTATAGTACCAACTTAGATACAGTGCAATCCCTATCAAACTACCAAAGGTATTTTTTGCAAAACTAGAACAAATAATTTCACAGTTTGTATGAAAACACAAAAGATACTGAATAGCCAAAGCAATCTTGAGAAAGAAGAATGAAACTGGAGGAATCAACCTTCCTGACTTAAGACTATACTACAAAGCTACAGTCCTCAAGACAGTATAGTACTGGCACAAAAATAGAAATATAGACTATAGAGCAAGATAGAAAGCCCAGAGATAAACCCATGCACTTATGCACACTTTATCTTTAAAAAAGGAGGCAAAAAGTGTACAATGGAGAAAAGATACTCTTGTCCACAAGCAGTGCTGGGAAAACTGGTCAGCTACTTGTAAAGGAATGAAATTAGAACACTTCCTAACACTATACACAAAAATATAGTCAAAATGCATTAAAGACCCAAACAGAAGATGAGAAACTATAAAACTCTTAGAGGAAAACATAGGCAGAACACTCTCTGATATAAATCACAACAAGATCTTTTATAATCCACCTCCTAGAGTAATGGAAATACAAACATAAACAAATGGGACCTAATTAAATCTAAGAGCTTTTGCACAACAAATTAAACTATACATAAAGTGAAAAGACAGCCCTTGAGTGGGAGAAAATACAAAAAGCAGTTCAGCAGCTCAATATCAGAAAAACAAACAATCCAATCAAAAAGTGGACAGAAGACATAAACAGACATTTCTCCAAAGGAGACATACAGATGGCTAATAAACACATGAAAAGATGCTAAATATTGCTTATTATTAGAGAAATACAAATCAAAACTATAATGAGGAAACATCTCACACAGGTCAGAATGGCCATCATCAAAAAGTCTACAAATAATAAATGCTGGAGAGGTTGTAGAGAAAAGGGAACTCTCTTATACTATTGGTGGGAATAAAAACTGATATGGCCACTACGTAGAAGAGAATAGACATTTCATTAAAAAACTAGGAATAAAACTACCATATGACCTAGCAATCTCACTGCTCAGCATATTTCTGGAGGAAACCATAAGTGAAAAAGGCACATGCACCCCAATGTTCATTGCAGCACTATTTACAATAACTAGGACTTGGAAGCAAGCTAGATGTGCAATAGATGAATGGATAAGGAAGTTATGGCATGTACACAATGGAATATTACTCAGCTATAAAAAGGAATGCATTTAAGTCAGTTCTAATGAGGTGAATGAATCTAGAGGCTATTATACAGAGAAAAATAAGTTAGAAAAAGAAAGACAAATATCATATATTAACACATGTATGAGGAATCTAGAAAGACAGTACTGAAAATCTTACTTGCAGAGCACAAAGGAGACACAGACATTTTGGACACAGTGAGGGAAGGAGAGGGTGGCATGGTATATGAGAATAGCATTGAAATATATATGTTACCATATGTAAAACAGATAGCCAATGAGAGTTTGTTGCACGGAACAGGGAACCAAAAGCCTCTGTGACCTTAGGGGCGGAATGGGGAAAGAAGTGGGAGGGGGTGTTGAATTAGGAGGGAATATATATATACTTAATGCTGATTCATGTTGATGTATGGCAAAAACCATCACAATATTGCAAAGTAACTATGGTCTAATTTAAAAAATTAAATGTAAATAAAATGTTATTTATTTTCAATGTAATTATTAGGTAAGTTGTGGACATACAACTTTGCTGCTGCTGCTGCTAAGTTGCTTCAGTCGTGTCCGACTCTGTGTGACCCCATAGACAGCAGCCCGCCAGGCTCCCCCATCCCTGGGATTCTCCAGGCAAGGACACTGGAGTGGGTTGCCATTTCCTTCTCCAATACATGAAAGTGAAAAGTGAAAGTGAAGTCGCTCAGTCATGTCCGACTCCTAGCGACCCTATGGACTGCAGCCTCCCAGGCCCTTCCGTCCATGGGATTTTCCAGACAAGAGTACTGGAGTGGGTTGCCATTGCCTTCTCCGTATACAACTTTAATATGACTCAATTAACATAAATACCAGTGAAATCATGATACACGAATTTAATTTTTAATCATCTTAAAAAACATAAAGATATGAACTTACATGTTTGGACAGGTTGGGACTCTTCGAATCAACATCATACCTAAAAAATTAAAATATACACTTTAAATTATTTCCACAAGTGAAGCTAGAGAAAAACATTAGTGTTTCCCCAAAATATAAATGATATAAAAAAATGAATCAAAAGTATATGATACAGAGAAAAATTTAGCAAATTTAGAAATTTCTCATAAACTCTGGCCTACATACTAAAGGCAGAATTCATAAACCCTGGGTCCTTTTATTTCTACCACTTAAGTAGAAGTCTTAATTTTAATACTTTCACAGTCATCAACTCTTCTTCTTGATAAGAAAATTTTAAAATTTCCCTTTTCTGTGAATCAATAGATTCAAAATCCTCCCTAAAAACTGAAATTTCTCTTTTAAAAAAGTGCTGATAACATGCTGTCATTTGTATATATAATAATTCTTATTTAATATCATAAATACTCTTATTAGTTTTGAAATTGGCAAAAGTAATGAGAAATTAATTTTCTCCAATCATATGATTTAGGGAAAACATGTATTTTATAGAAAGAAAAATGTGTTTATATAAGACTACTATTTTCCTATTTTTGATTAGTTGGTACTGGAAGCACATTATTTTTTGAAGATATCCTGGGAAAATATCACTCACTATCACTTAGTCCCGCGTTTTAATTTTTTTTTTTTTAAAGCAGAAAGGTTGCTAACATTTAAATCAACCTCAATTTGCTGAATTCTTGAATAGGAAAATATTTGTACTGGCTCCAATCTTTCTCCCAAATCATATTCTTTTCACATTACTGTGCATAGCTACCTACAAAAAAATAACTTTTTTTTTTTTAATGGCTCATTAAAATCTTCCATCTCACATAACAAGAATGTTTTCCCAGAGGAAGAAAAGCATCTCAGTCAAAAAAAAGCATAGAAACAGAGTTCACTGTGTATACTGATTCTTGGCACAGGTATGCTTACTCCCTAGTAAAGAATGTTTGCCACAAACTGGCTTTAAATTTGTGCGATGCAAATGACAGTCTCAGAAGAATTACAAATAGAGTTACAAATTACTTTCCTTCATATCAGGGCAGTTTGATCACTCTCAACAGTTGTAAACTAGAGTTCTGAATCAGCAAATTGCCAACATCTACTAAAGGCCTACAATATTAGTAAAAAAAAAATTCTTATTCAAGACAATTTTTGAGGGTAAGATTAAAATTAGCAACTGTAGCAATATCATATGTAAAGTATAACTCTCCTGGACCCTTTTCAAGTATCATCCCTGGAAAATGTTTTCTATAAAGGGTTTAGTGTGGATTGGAGAGAAATAGCATAGTATATTCTCTAAGACAGCTACAAAAATACGTGAACTGTAAACTCTCAGATGTTGAAGCTGGTTTTAGAAAAGGCAGAGGGACCAGAGATCAAATTGCCAAATTCCACTGGATCATTGAAAAAGCAAGAGAGTTCCATAAAAACATCTATTTCTGTTTTATTGACTATGCCCAACCCTTTGACTGTGTGGATCACCACAAACTGTGGAAAATTCTGAAAGAGATGGGAATACCAGACCACCTGACCTGCCTCTTGAGAAATCTGCATGCAGGTCAAGAAGCAACAGTTAAAACTGGATATGGAACAACAGACTGGTTCCTAATAGGAAAAGGAGTACAGCAAGGTTGTATACTGTCACCCTGCTAATTTAACTTACATGCAGAGTACGTCATGAGAAACGCTGGGTTGGAAGAAGCACAAGCTGGAATCAAGATTGCCAGGAGAAATATCAATAACCTCAAACATGCAGATGACAACATCCTTATGGCAGAAAGTGAAGAGGAACTAAAAAGCCTCTTGATGAAAGTGAAAGAGGTGAGTGAAAAAGTTGGCTTAAAGCTCAACATTCAGAAAACTAAGATCACAGCGTCTGGTCCCGTCACTTCATGGCAAACAGATGGGGAAACAGTGGAAACAGTGAGAGACTTCATTTTGGGGGGCTTCAAAATCACTGCACATGGTGACTGCAGCCATGAAATTAAAAGATGCTTACTCCTTGGAAGAAAACTTATGACCAACCTAGATAGCATATTAAAAAGCAGAGACATTACTTTGCCAACAAAAACTGTCTAGTCAAGGCTATGGTTTTTCCAGTGGTCATGTATGGATGTGAGCACCGAAGAATTAATGCTTTTGAACTGTGGTGTTGGAGAAGACTCTTGAGAGTCCCTTGGACTGCAAGGAAATCCAACCAATCCATCCTAAAGGAAATCAGTACTTAATATTCATTGGAAGGACGGATGTTGAAGATGAAACTCCAATACGCTGGCCACCTGATGCGAAGAACTGACTCATTGGAAAAGACCCTGATGCTGGGAAAGATTGAGGGCAGGAGGAGAAGAGATGGTTGGATGGCCTCACCTACTCAATGGACATGAGTTTGAATAAACTCGAGGGTTGGTGATGGCCAGGGAGGCCTGTCGTGCTGCAGTCCATGGGGTCTTAAAGAGTCGGACACACCTGAGTGACTGGACTGAATGAGAACATACTGCATAGCACAGGGAGCTCTATTCAGTGCTCTGTGGTGAACCTAAAGGGAAAAGGAAATCTGAAGGAGGGGAAATCTGAGCGACTGAACTGAACAGAAATGAACATGGTATATTTAGTTCAATTCAATAAGCAAAAATGAAGTGTTTGTGTTTTCATCACAAAGAATTTAAGTATCTTCAAATACAATCCTCCTTAATTGTCTTTAACAAAGCTTTATAATGCTATTATCTCAAAAATAGGTAATTCCCATTGTAATATGTTGTATTACAATGCTTTCAAAATTACCATGATTTTTCTTTTATGGGAATTTTCCTTCTAACTTTCTAAAAATATCACTGGCTTTAATTCTCATAAGTCAGAACATAAACACTACATCCTAAATGGTAAAAATATATCTGTGTGCATGGGGCTGGGGAGTGTGAGTGTGGGTGTGTATCTATGTTTATGAATGCCATAATCCCCCTAAATAAGAAAAGATATATTGCAAAGCAAAAGTTCAGTAGTTTATCCCCAGGATTGTACACTTGTGCCTAAATTTACTAACAGGAATTTTGTAAACCACTTCATTCTGCTGTTGAAATCTTAGTAAAATACTGAACTGGCAGTAACTGATTTGGGTGACTCCTAATGATTATGTTTTCTAATAGAGGGCAACAGATGTTGACTGGAATTTTTCTTGTATTTCTGAAATTCCAACTAAGGCCCAAAGCTGAAAACAAGAGATACTAAGTTCCTTCTCATGCTTAGCTCAGAGCTGCCAGTAAGTCACTCTCATTAGGGTCAAACCCTTCTCTACAAAGCTTACTCATGACGTGACAAGCTATTCACTATCTCTGAAGGGGCAGGAGGAGGTTCTTTCCATTCCCCAAAGCAAGGTGAAGGGGAGCTCCAAAATCTAGGATGATTGTGTGAAGGAGAGGATAGCATCTAGCCCTCTGTCATGGAGTTGCAAAGAGTTGGACACGACTTAGCAATTGAACAACAACAATAGGTCCATCCTTGGCTGCCAGTGGAAGAGAATGTTAGCTGACAATGCTGGGAAGTGCCTTCTGAAAGCTGACGTACAAAGAACGACGTCTTTCTGAAATCAAGCAGGACCTGTCGGGCTCCTGGGTATGGAAGCCTTCCATGTCTCCTATTTCTTGTTGGTAAGGAACAGACTCTCACCTCCATGACCTTTCCTGAGTTCCAAAATTGCAGATTTCACAGTTGCTAATCATGGAAGTGAAGGGATGCAAAGACAGAGGAGGAGCAGCCAAGAAACAATAGTGAAGCCTTGGAGCAGAGTACTGATTCCACTTAACAATATCATTAAGCTCTTTATAGAAGTAAAATTTTCAACAAATGGAAGATGTTTTTCCCAGAGAATACCACCCAAGGCCAGACTAAAGGAACTAGAGAAGCAAATCAAGAGATGACCTGAGACCAGATTAGAAGAGTACAGGTCCTTCACACACCCTAGTCTTATCAACAACACCACCCTTGAACCATTGCTATAAAATTCCTCATCACATCTTCCCAGGATAGGACACAAGTTTTCAAGAGCAGGAGTCTGCTGTGTCCCCCTTTGCCAGGCAAAGCAATAAAGCTATTTTTTTTTTTCTACTTCATCCAAAACTATACCTCTGAGATTTGATTTAGCACTGATGCACAACTTTTTAGTTCCTCCTCCACAATGAGGACAGAGTGTTTGATATGTATCCCCTGAGGCCAGTACACTCTAAGGCCTAGGTTTTTCAGAACACAGGAGAAAGACACACTTATCTGCTTCCCAACTCCCCTACCTTTCTGCTATCCCAACCTCCTTCTCTTTTGTAAGTAGCTATGACAATATCTCCAACTGAAGGGAGAGAAAGCAAAGAGTTTTGGATTAAGTGTGCGATTAAAGTTTTAAAATAAATACTATATAACTATTAACAAATGAGATAGTTCTAATATAAAGTGACTAAAAAGTCATGCAGTTAGACCTTGGCATTGTTAAGACGACACTTAACCAATTGGAGAAACTGAAATTGGCAGTGTTGAGACAATTACTGGAAGAAATAAAGGAACATATTTTCCCTCAAAGTGTTGAGAATCTTCAAAAATAGATTGCAATAACAATATGCATTCCATAATTATCAGTTCAGTTCAGTCGCTCAGTCGTGTCCGACTCTTTGCGACCCCATGAACTGCAGCACTCCAGGCCTCCCTGTCCATCACCAACTCCCGGAGTCCACCCAAACCCATGTCTATCAAGTCGGTAATGCCATCCAACCATCTCATCCTCTGTTGTCCCCTTCTCCTCTTTCCCTCAATCTTTCCCAGCATCAGGGTCTTTTCAAATGAGTCAGCTCTTTGCATCAGGTGGCCAAAGTATTGGAGTTTCAGCTTCAACTGAATTTTGATAATTCCATAATTATCACCATTCATTTACAAAGGAGGGAAATCATCTACTGTGGCTCAGATGGTAAAGAATTTGCCTACAATGTGGGAGACCCGGTTCAATCCCTGGGTTGGGAAGATCTCTTGGAGAAGGAAATGGCACCCACTCCAGTATTCTTGCCTGGAAAATCCCATGGATGGAGGAGCCTGGTGGGCTACAGTCCATGGGGTAGCAAAGAGTTGGACACAACTTCATGACTTCACTTTCACTTTTCACCTAAGTCAAATTTAGACCTGTAACTCCCTTGTTGGTGTACCCAAATGGAAAAATTAGAGCATAAGTAGTTATATATGATTTCTCGTATTCTTCAGAAAATACTACATACTGAAATAGCTACCCACTTCTTTCTCAATGACAACTGTTCTACCAATAATAAAGTTTTCAATTATGACAACAAGGAGAATTATAAAGTATTGATACTATTATACATGTAACAATTATAACAAAATAAATGAATGCTAAAGTTATGACTTTATCTGTGATAAAGCATAGCACTGTGATAAAACAGCATAATAACAGAAACCATGTCTCTTGAATGATACATCAAATCAAACAGGCAGGAGAATTTTACAACTCATAGCTGACAAACTAACCTTAAAATATCTCAACCAAATCACCATAATAATAATTTTGGATTAATCAGAACTTACTGGAATTTGGGCCAGTGCTGCCAGAAATATATATTCATTCATTTTCTCTCTCTCTCTCTCTCTCTCTCTCTCTAATAGCAATTTTCCATCAGCATTAAAAGTTAACTAAAAAAATCTTCTGAAAGCCATTTTCAAACCTTCCATAATGTGCAACTGAAAAGCTTCTTTTCAATAAAAAAATAATAGAAATTTGTAAAATTAACATAAAGGTTAATAAATAAAAAAACAATTCTGAAAACCAATTACATCTATGTTGTCCAATTTAGACTATTGTATTATTCAACACTGTTGCTCCTTCAAAAGGCCATGCTACTGTAAGTATGTCAGGGTATTTCCATTAGTGCTCTGAGTGAGGTAGGTAGAGATTGTTGTTGCTGTTGCTGTTTAGTTGCTAAGTTATGTCCAACTCTTTGTGACACCATGGATTGTAGCCTACCAGGGTCCTCTGTCCATGAATACTGGGAGTAGGTTGCCATTTCCATCTCCAGGGCATCTTCCCAACCCAGGGATCGACCCCCTGTCTCCTGCATTGGCAGGTGGATTCTTTACCACTGAGCCACCAGGGAAGCCCCAGGTTGGGATTACAGGTAACTTCATTAACCACTTTATCCTTTTCTAATTTTCCACATTTTCAGCAATGAATATTTTTTCCTAGAAGCAACACACTGCTAAGACAAAATGTAAAAACTAATCAGTTAGGAACAATGGATAAATAGGTACTCATAACTAGAGAAAGATTACACTACTTTTCACATTTATTTAGATAGATATGGTAGAAAAATCAGTGTTAGAAAAAGAAAGAAAGCCTGCTCTCACAGGCTATATACTTATATAAATGGATAATTAGAAGAAATTGTTAGTTCAGTTCAGTTTGGTCACTCAGTCGTGTCCGACTCTTTGCGACTCCATGAACTGCAGCACGCCAGGCCTCCCTGTCCATCACCAACTCCTGGAGTACATCAGCTGAAGTATTGGAATTTCAGCTTCAACATCAGTCCTTCCAATGAACACCCAGGACTGATCTCCTTTAGGATGGACTGGTTGGATCTCCTTGCAGTCCAAGGGACTGTCAAGAGTCTTCTCCAACACCATAGTTCAAAAGCATCAATTCTTCTGCATTCAGTTTTCTTTATAGTCCAACTCTTACATCCATACACGACTACTGGAAAAACCATAGCCTTGACTAGATGGACTTTTGTTGACAAAGTAATGTCTCTGCTTTTTAATATGCTGTCTAGGTTGGTCATAACTTTCCTTCCAAGTTAAAGTGATATCAAAAATAGTGCATAAACTAAGAAAATATATTTGTTACTTTTCTTGATAATCTTATCTAGGCATCCCTTTATCAGGTCTTAATTTTCTGAATGTTTTAGAGATCATATAAAATTCAAATAATATACAGTTCAGTTCAGTTCAATCGCTCAGTTGTGTCCGATTCTTTGCGACCCCATGAATTGCAGCACGCCAGGCCTTCCTGTCCATCACCAACTCCCGGAGTTCACTCAGACTCACGTCCATCGAGTCAGTGATGCCATCCAGCCATCTCATCCTCTGTCGTCCCCTTCTCCTCCTGCCCCCAATCCCTCCCAGCATCAGGGTCTTTTCCAATGAGTCAACTCTTCGCATGAGGTGGCCAAAGTACTGGAGTTTCAGCCTTAGCATCATTCCTCCAAAGAAATCCCAGGGCTGATCTCCTTCAGAATGGACTGACTGGATCTCCTTGCAGTCCAAGGGACTCTCAAGAGTCTTCTCCAACACCACAGTTCAAAAGCATCAATTCTTCAGCACTCAGCTTTCTTCACAGTCCATACATGACCACTGGAAAAACCATAGCCTTGACTAGACGGACCTTTGTTGGCAAAGTAATGTCTCTGCTTTTCAATATGCTATCTAGGTTGGTCATAACTTTTCTTCCAAGGAGGAAGATAATATTACTTGACTCAAACTTCTGAAATTAACCAATTACCTTCAAAAGTTTATATGACGCTTGAAATGCCCAGTCATTCAGTTGTGTCCAACTCTTTGTAACTCCATGGACTGTAACCCACCAGGCTTCTCTGTACATGGGATTATCCTGGCAAGTATACTGGAGTGGGTTGCTATGTCCTCCTCTAACTGATGCTTATTTACATCCGTTGCTTATTTACAGATGCTTATTTACTGATGCTTATTTACAGATGCTTATTTACTGATGCTTAATTACATTTTACAACATGCTCTCACATTTCAAACATTATACAATTTCTATGAAAAATATTATATTATTTTTGGAAAAAAGAAAAAAGTTGAAGAAGTTAAAATATATCAATCATGTACACTGCTTTGGTACTTTCTTTATTCTTGTTACACTATGATAAAATAATACAATATTGTCCATTCTAATCAAACATACTACTTTCCTACATATTCCTACTTTTGCATAGTTAGAGTAAATATATTCTGTTGTTATATTCAGAGTAAAATAGAACACTTAAACCATAATACTTTCATTTGTTTTAGATAACCAAGAGGAAAATTAAAATTACATAGTTCAGGCATTATTTACTCTCCATAAAGTTTTAGAAATTCAGGTTTTGTACCATTAAATTATAAACTATTTCAGGCATGGGCTTTACTGGTGGTCCAATGGTTAAGAATCCACCTGCCAATGCAGAGAAATTGAATTTGACTCCTGATCCGAGAAGATCCCACATGCCATGGAGCAACTGTGCCTGTGCACAAAAATTACTGAGCCTATGCTCTAGGGCCTGCATGCCCACAACTCCCAAGTTCACATGCCTAGAGCTCTACAGGAAGAGAAGCCACTGCAATAAGAAGACCACACACCACAACAAGGAGTAGTCCCCACTCACCACAGCTAGCGAAAACCCTCACGTAGCAAAAAAGACCCAGGACAACCAAAAGTAAATAAGAAAGATGGTTGATTCTGCCAATTTACAAAGAAGATTTAAAAAAATTAACTATTTTTATGCAAAATTTGACTCTATATTGGAAAGCTCAGACCCTTGAGCATGTCAAGTTAAACCCCTATCCAGGCCTTGGTATTCTCTTTTATAACAATGGGATAACTCTGCCTCATAAATTTATTGGGTTGGTTAAATCTATTTACATATATTAATGATTCTACTACAAACTGTAAACAATAACAGTAGTATTACTATCACACACCACATCTTTTTGTCTGGTACTTACAGAACTTACATACTAACCCTCAAACTACATGAGTTTCTATAATTATTGTAGCTTAAAAATAACTGGAAGATATTAGTAACAAACATATTAATCCATCCAATCATTCTTCTCTTCTATATTTCCATCAGTGAGTGTGTTGAAGTTTTGTTTTCTTTAATTCCCTGAATCTTGTACAGTCAAGTTAAACAATATTACTGATTTATGACAAAATACTAGAGATGTATATTAAGTTCTATCAATGCCCTAACTTCCTTCCTATCTTTAAGACTTCCTTGTCCATGCTAAGGATACCTAGGTAAGCCTGTCAAACATGGTACAAGTATCTGGTGCTTCCTAAACCTAATATATTCTCATTTGAGTCATTAATTTGTGAAAGTAACTCTTGAAATGATATTTAGCAAAACAGGCATAATATTTAAATGACTAACCAACACTGAATTCAGTGAAATTTATTTTCTTACTGGAAACTCTTTAAAATACATTAGCTTCCTTCATCTCAAGTTCAGTAGAGATGAGCCTTTAGCTGATCACCATCTGTGTTCAGGTAAATCATTCTTTACCTACTTCTTTCCAGAATGACCTGCCCAGCTCTTAAATTTTGCTCTCTAGTCTACTGACTTGCATTTGATTGCTATCATCCTTTTGAGACCAACATTTTCCTTCTTTTCATTCTACTCATACAATTCTATAATAGCCACAATTATGAATGTCAAATGACATGAACTTAAGAAACCAATAAAAGGAGGGCAAAATGAGACACTGTGGAAAAAATGAGTGAGTAGAGTCCCCTGGCAGCAGCTGCTCATGATGATGACAGGGTTCTGATGACAGACAGTAACCAAAAGAAAACAGAATGATGGTTCTGAAAATCAGAGCAAATATCTAGACAAAGAGTTTAAAGAACCAACAAAGCACATATGATCTTTAAGATGGTCTCAAAGGTTAGAAGCAGTCTTGGCCATATCATTTCATTTTAAAATATTACTGAGTAGTATATATTCTGAAAAGGCAAGAAAACAGCAAAATGTTTCTGCAAAAAATACTTACTGCAGGATTACATGTAATAGTGAAAATAGAACCAGCCAAAATGTTCATCAGTAAATGTCTGGGTAAGTAAACTGCATTTCTTTGAATAATGAAAATTATGCAATCATTAAAATTAATGAAAGAATATCTATATATTTAGCGGCATAGAAAGATGTCTAAATAATACAAGTAACTAGAAAGTATTTGAGATATTCAAAATATTGAGATTCCATATGCAGGGATATATTTAAAGAAAAGGGATCTGCAAATGCATTTACAGTTTTGGTTGTTTGTGCATATGTGTATGTTTTGGTGCTGGGGTTACAGGGAACTTTCACTTTATAAGTGCCTGTATTTAAAGTTTATAATAAGAATGTATTTCTCTTAAATGCAAGAAAACAATACAGATAATTGAGAAAGAAAATAAGAGAGAAAGGAAAATAAAGAATGAGAATAAAGAATCAGGAAATACTGACTAACATAATAAAGTTAGATCTGAATGTAACTGCTAAAAATTAAGGGAGTACCATTCTGAGAAAGAAGGAAATTTCTTAAAAATGATTCCTATGGAGGCCTTGAACAACGGAAGAATGAAACCACGTTCTGTATGATTTTTAAATAGTAACACTGTATGCAATCACCGTGATAAACATGGTCAGGGAATCATTACATTCCACTTTTAAGTTTTTTCTCAAGAACCTCATTTTTATTATTTGGAAAAGTGTTTCAAGGAAATAAATGAGGCCTAATAAATTTTGTTTGATAAAATAATAAATACTTAGAACTCCTATAGATCATGAGGAAAGGGAGTGGTTTAAGATTCTCCTTTTTTAAACAGAAACACTACAGGTTATTTTATTGTACACATTTTAGAAGAAAATGAGAAAGACTACTAAAAGCAAAGAACTTTTGTTTTTCATTGGGAGGAAAATTATAGCATTTTCAAATAAGACACTGATAGCTTTTGTTATCAAAAATATCTATAAGCTGTTACAGCATGTATACTGTATTGTTTTCAGCTACTTAAGACATTTTTCTTTTTAAATACTTGTGATGTTCATAAAGTCTCTGGTTATTTTTATATATAAAGCACATACTGTAATACACGTTATAGTTTTCCCTTTCAATAGATTTCCTTCAACAATCACTATAGTTCACCTCTGGGGAACAAAAGTGTAATAACTCAGTTATAGACTGACTCCAGATTCTCTGTGGACAGGGAGTTGAATTTAAAGATAATAGTTTAATATGCCTGATTCAGTATCAAAATAATAAGAATATTAAAAATTTTAGCTTTGGCAGCCTAAGCTTAGAAATATGAGTCCATGAACAAATAAAAGGAGCCATAATTAGGTAAAGATCCATGTAATATGGGGCTTCCCAGGTGGCTCAGTTGTAAAGAATTCACTTGTCAATGCAGGAGATGTAGGAGATGTGAGTTCAATCCCTAGGTTGGGAAGATCCCCTGGAGGAGGAAATGTCAACCTGTTCCAGTATTATTGACTGGGAAATCTGATGGAGACAGGAGCCTGGCAGGCTACAGTCCATGGGGTTGTAAATAGTCAAGACATGACTGAGTATGCACACACAAATATACACACACACACACCATGTACCATACAAAGAAACAACTGAGAGAAATCTAAAGATCTGAGAAAGTGAGCCATGGAAATATATGAGGATCCCTCTGGAGTATATGCAGAATTTGTAAGACACCTATTCCACAGGAGAATTTGAAAGAATGCCCATATATTCCACCCAGCATTTCAACAAGGTAAAGTAATTACTTTATATATTTTTAATAAATAGCAAATAATGTATAATATGCAAAGCAGTGCTGGGGACAGTGCTCAGGCCACACTCTAAGCAGATTTAATCTGATTTCCTGCTAATATCTATTTAGTACAACTGTAGCACCCAGCATCATGTTATGAATGTAGTCTTTAAAAATCTTTTTTTCCCCAAATACAAGTTTTCCTGGAACTTACAAATCAAAACGAAGATTCTCTCTTTCTTCAAAAAAGTAGTCCAGAATAAATTTTCTTACAAAATCAGGATTTAAAGTATTATCAATTACTTCAGTCCTTCCAAACTGTTGAGAAAAAAAAGAGAGGTTAAAATCGAGCTTTGCATGGTTAGTTATTGCAGTATAGAACTTAATATATTTCCTTGAAAACACAATGAATATTCAAATGCTGGATAAAGCCCTTCAGAAAAGGTTTTAAAGATCAAATCATCCCTCTTCAACACTCAGGGAATTCAGAAAATGAGCCCTGAGTTCATACAAATTTATTAGAAAAGCAGCTTCTGAAAATTCACATAACAACTGTATACTTCCTCCACTTTTCTCCCCACTTGAAAGCCAAATCCTTTTCCATTCGAAAGAAGTTATTTCTACCTTTAGTTTATCACAAATATTCTTCTTAACCTAGTGCATAACTAAGCCAACCAATGCATATTCTTACAACTGGAGGGCACCGTGTTCATATTCAGTTCATAATCAAGTAGTCCTCTACATAGAATAGTTTCTTAGGATGTTCTTGGAAGAACTTTCTTATAATATATTACACACTTCAGTCATTTTTTTGGTTTGTTTCCTTGTCTTTTAATTCTTAAAGTATCTAGAGAGTCACAATGAGACCTATGATTCTTGCATGTTTTTAAGCTACTGTATTATTTTTGCTTAAAAAATTTTTTTTCCATCTTAGGGGAAATGGAAACCAGTAAACAAAACTCCATATCTAGTACTCTTTCCTTGCAATGTGAAGGAAGGTCATCTGCATTGCTTTCAAAGATGATCAAAAATTCAAATCTCATATCTCTTTTTTTGTATTTGGCTTTCCTTCTTCCCTTTCTACTGACATGGAACTCTAAAGAGGGAATCTTAATCTTTAGTTCTGAACAATATTGTCAGTTCACTTCAGTTCAGTTAAGTGGCTCAGTCATGTCTGTAATTTTGCGACCCCATGGACTGCAGCACACCAGACTTCCCTGTCCATCACCAATTCCTGAAGCTTGCTCAAACTCATATCCATCCAGTGATGCCATCCAACCATCTCATCCTCTGTCATCCCCTTCTTCTGCCTTCAATCTTTTCCAGCATCAGGGTCTTTCCCAATGAGTCATTTATTTGCATCTTGAGAACCCCATGAAAATATTAATCATGCTGTCTTATCAGAGAACTAACTTACTAAAGTTCAAAGAAAAACTTTTTATTAGGAATAATAAAACAACTAGAATCTGCCTGCGAATGCAAAAGATGCAGGTTCAGTGCCTGGGCCGGAAATCCCAGGGAGAAGACTGAATCCCAGGTTCAATCCCCTGGAGAAGAAAATGGCAACCCACTCCAGTAGAATACTGTCTGGGAAATCCCGTGGACAGAAGACCCTGGTAGGCTACAGTCATAGGATCAAAAAAGAGTCCAGCACAACTTAGTGACTAAACAACAAGAAAATTATCAATCCATCATAAAGTAAAGGTCATGAGTTTATCACATAAACTGTGATAATAAAACTATGATAGAAAAATTGATGATGAAGATTCATTATGGCTATTGCTAACTATCCAAAAAAGAACTAGGTTGCAGAAGCTTATGCATTGGGCAATGTTTTATATCTTGGACCAAAATCATAAAGGCAATCATAAACCAGGTAACTAATTCATTTCAAAAATATTAAACATTTATCTGAACAATAATAGTAATTACAGTCACCATTTATTGAGTACTCTACTTTGTTCTTCCCTGGTGGCTCAGACGGTAATCTCCCTGCCAATGTGAAAGATGTAAGAGACATGGGTTCGATCCCTGGCTTGGGAAGATCCCCTGGATACTGGAATGGCAACTGTATTGCTGATGCTACTGACAGTGCCAATTGTCTTGATATTCACACTGTCTGTACTGTTTGCTGAACCCATGGCAGGCAAAGCACGAAGTAAAAGGCTGGGAGAAGACTCGAGGAGAGGTAGGAACTGCAGACACATTTATCCTTTCCTGGTTGACACAGCAGACAAAGCAGCAGCCACAGCATAACCTAACACAACACAAACCTCTCTCCTGGCTGGCACAGAGGCCATAACAGTATTCACTGCTGGCTGATGCAGCAGCTGTAGCAGTAGACGCACTATGCTCTCTCTTCTCCTGGCTGACTCAATTGACACAGCTGTGATGCAGCAGTAATACCCGCTGCTTTTTAGGTGGAACTCATATATCGGTGTGCACATATTACAGCACAAAGTAGCCTGTGACCAAACAAATACCTCATGTTGCACATGAGCAGTGCTACAAATGACCTCAGCTGTTACACAGTATTTACAAAACCTGAGGTGAGTGAGCCTGAACAGCCATCTTGGCTAATTTGCTCTCTCCCCACAGCAACCCCTTGCAGTTTTCTTGCCTGGAATTCCCATTGACAGACTATGGTCCCTGGGGTCACAAAGAGTCAGACACACTTGAGAGACTAACACTTTCACTTTCACTTACTTTGTTTTAAGCACTTGTCACACATTATTTTAAATCTTTATCATAACTCCACAAGGTAGGTATTAGTATTCTTGTTTAAAGATGAGAAAATTGATATATAGTGTCCCAACCTAACCCACTTTGGTTACAAAATTTACTTTCATTCTTTCTAGGGCTCTTCTCTATTTTAACACAGAATATATTAGGTCCTGGGAAGATTAAAAAATAAACCTATCCTTGGTCTTTAATTTTAAAGAAATGGGAATAAGGACATGTACCAAATAATCCAGGAGAACTCACACACCCAACAAAAGCAGTGCAGAGGTCAAGAAGTAAAAATCTGAATCAGAGAGAATCAGGGCCTTCCCAGCCTTTGTCCTGCCAGGAGGCAAGATGGTTCTCAGACCAAAGCAAACTGTATCAAATGAGCAAATGTATAACACTCTCAAAGAGAAACTCAGCCAGTACCCATATTCCTCAGCACTCCAATTCTTCGTGTGGATTTTAACACAAACTCTCACTCAGAAGGAAGAAGATAGTGTGGAATTCTCACGGTAAGGTTGACTGAGTTGCATGTAAGGCAGCAATTTGGGCCTCAGTTCAGTCGCTCAGTTGTGTCTGACTCTTTCCGACCCATGGACCACAGCACACCAGGCTACTCTGTCCATCACCAACTCCCAGAGCTTGCTCAAACTCATGTCCATCGAGATGGTAATGCCATCCAACCATCTCTTCCTCTGTCATCCCCTTCTCTCGCCTTCAATCTTTCCCAGTATCAGGGTCTTTTCCAATGAGACAGTTCTTCACATCAGGTGGCCAAAGTATTGGAGCTTCAATTTCAGCATCAGTCCTTCCAATGAATATCCAGGACTGGTTTCCTTTAGGATTGACTGGATTCATCTGCTTGCAGTCCAAGGGACTCTTGTATCTTCTTCAACACCACAGTTCAAAAGCATTAATTCTTCAGTGCTCAGCTTTCTTTACAGTCCAACTCTCACATCCATACATGACTACTGGAAAAACCATAGCTTGGACTAGATAGACTTTTGTTGCCAAAGTCAAGTCTCTGCTTCTGCTTTTTAATATCCTGTCTAAGTTGGTCGTAGCTTTTCTTCCACAGAGCAATCATCTTTTAATTTCATGGCTGCAGTCACCTTCTGCAGTGACTTTGGAGCCCAAGAAAATAAAGTCTGTCACTGTTTCCATTGTTTCCCCATCTATTTGCCATGAAGTGATGGGACAGATGCCATGATCTTAGGTTTTTGAATGTTGAGTTTTAAGCCAACTTTTTGACTCTCCTCTTTCACTTTCACAAAGAGGCTCTTCAGTTTCTCTTCGCTTTCTGATATAAGGGTAGTATCATCTACATATCTGAGATTATTGATATTTCTCCCAGCAATCTTGATTCCAGCTACTGCTTCATCCAGCCCAGCATTTCACATGGTGAAAGTTATATAAATTAAACTTATATAAGTTTATGCATATAAGTTACATAAATAGGGTGACAATATACAGCCTTGACGTACTCCTTTCTGAATTTGGAACCAGTCTGTTGCTCAATGTCTGGTTCTAACTGTTGCTTCTTGACCTGCATACAGATCTCTCAGGAGGCAGGTAAGGTGGTCTGGTATGACCATCCCTTGAAGAATTTTCCACAGTTTGTTGTGATCCACACAGTCAAAGGCTTTGGCATAGTCCATAAAGCAGAAGTAGATATTTTTCTGGGGCTCTCTCGCTTTTTTCAATGATCCAACAGATGTTGGCAATTTGATCTCTGGTTCCTGTGCCTTTTCTAAATTCAGCTTGAATATCTTCTGGAAGAAGGGCCTCTGAGCCATTAAAACAAGTTTGTCTTAATGGACAATGGCTTTTCAGCAATATGGGTGGCTGAGTATATTCTGCTATCTCAACAGAAAATTAACATGAAGCCATTAAAATTTTAGCTAAGCATCTATTAAATATGAACATCTAATATGCCTCCTGACACATAGCCCTGAAATTGCTTTTAACAACGTCACCTTCATATTGCTAAATTAAGTGGTCACATTTCAGCTTTCATTATATCAGACTACTCTGCAGCATTGAACAGAATTGCCCATTTCCTCCTTTTTGAAGCAGCCTCTTCTGATTCTTTGACACCACATTTTCCCATTTTTCTCTTCTTCTTAGATTCTGAGATATGCAATCTCTCGTCAGTACAATTCCAGGCCTTCTTCATCTGTCTATCTTCACTCTTCTATTAGATTACTTACTCTGTTCTTTGGCTTTAAATCCCATCTACATGATGATAAATTCCAAATGTATATCATCAACTCAGATTTTCCTCCCAGTAAAGATGGACGGGTCATAGCAGGGACCTCTGACAAAATGTGATCCATTGGAGGAGGGAATGGCAAACCACTCCAGTATACTAACCATGAGAAGCCCATGAACTGTATAAAAAGGCTAAAAGATATGACACTAAAAGATGAGTCCCTGAGGTTGGAAGGTGTCCAATATGCTGCTGGGAAAGAGCAGAGAACAACAACTAATAATTCCAGAAAGAATGGAGTGGCAAGGCCAAAGCAGAAATGACCCTCAGCTTTGGATGTGCTTAGTGATGAGAGTAAAATCCAATGCTGAAAAGAAGAGTTTTCCATAGGAACTTGGAATGTTAGGATCATGAATCAAGGTAAATTGGATGTGGTTAAGCAGGAGATGGCAAGAGTAAATAAACATCGACATATTAGGAATCAGTGAACTAAAATAGATGGGAATAGATGAATTTAATTCAGATGACTATTATATCTACTACTGTGGGAAAGAATCCCTTAGAAGAAATGGAGTAGCCCTCATAATCAACAAAAGAGTCTGAAATGCAGTACTTGCGTGCAACCCTAAAAATGACAGAATGATCTCAATTCGTTTCCAGAGCAACCCATTCAACATCACAGTAATACAACTCTATGCTCCAACCATGGATGTAGAACAAGCTGAAGTTGATAACTTCTATGAAGACCTAGAAGATCTCCTAGAACTAATAGCAAAAAAAAAAAAAAAAAAAACAAACAAAAAAAAAACATGTCCTATTCATCATAGGGGATTGGAAGGCAAAAGTAGGAAGTCCAGAGATTCCTGGAGTAACAGGCAAGTTTGGCCTCAAAGTACAAAATGAAGCAGGGGAAAAGCTAACAGGATTCTGCCATGAAAACACACTGGTCATAGCAAATATCCTTTTTCAACAATACAAGAGATGACTTTACACATGGATTTCACCAAATGGTCATACCGAAATCAGATTGATTACATTCTTTGTAGACAAAGATGGAGAAGCTGTATACAGTCAGCAGAAACAAGACCTGGAGCTGACTGTGGGTCAGATCATCATCACAGCAAAAATCAGGCTTAAACTAAAGAAAGCAGGGAAAACCACTAGGCCAGTCAGATATGACAAATAAAATCCCCCATAAATATACAGTGGATATGACGAATATAATCAAGGGATTGGATCTAGTAAACAGAGTGCCTGAAGAACTGACAGAGGTCCATCATATTGTAGAGGAGGCAGTGAACAACACCATCCCAAAGAAAAAGAAATGCAAGAAAACAAAGTGGTTGTCTGACAAAGAAGGCAAACTAGTTGTCTTTACAAAGAGCAGAGGAAAGAAGAGAAGCAAAAAGCAAGGGAGAAAGGGAAAGGTACACTCACTAAATGCAGAGTTCCACAGAATAGCAAAGAGAGACAATGCCTTCTTCAATGAACTATGCAAAGAAACAGAGAAAAACTAAAGAAAGGGTAAGACTAGTAATATCTTCAAGCAAATTGGAAAAATCAAAGGAATATTTCATGCAAAGATGGGCACAATAAAGGACAAAAACAGTAAAGACCTAATAGAAGCAGAAGATATCAAGAAGAGATGGAAAGGATACACAGAAAAACTGTACAAAAAGGATCTTAATGACCCGGATAACCACAATGGTGATCTCTCACTCAGAGCGAGACATTCTGGAGTGTGAAGTCAAGTGGGTGTGAGGAAGTACTGCTGCCAATAAAGTTAGTGGAGGTGATGGAACTCCAGCTGAGTTATTTAAAATCGTAAAAGACGATGCTGTTAAAGCACTGCACTCAATATGTTAGCAAATTTGGAAAACCCAGCAGTGGCCACAGGAATGGAAAGTTCAATCTTCATCCCAATTCCCAAGACGGGCAGTACTAAAGAATGTCCAAACCACTGGACAAAGCTGTTTATTGTCACTCTGTTTAGATAACTTATATGCAGAGCACATCATGCAAAAATGCCAGGTTGGATGAAGCAGAAGCTGGAATCAAGATTGCAGGAGAAATATTAACAACCTCAGACATGCAGATGATACCACTCTCATGGCAAAAAGCAAAGGAACTAAAGAGCCTTGATGCTGGGAAGGATTGAAGGCAGAAAGAGAAGAGGGTGACAGAGGATGAGATGGTTGGATGGAATCACAGATTCAAGGAACATGAACTTGGGCAAACTCCAGGAGGTGGTGAGCGACAGGGAAGCCTGGCATGCTGCAGTCTGTGGGGTCACAACATGACATGGTGGCTGAACAACAACAACAAAGACTCATGCATACAACTATCTTGTTGACTTATACATGTGGTTTTCTTATGGGGTCCTCACAATTAACATTTAAACTGAAATATTTATTTTATACCACAGCTACAATCCCAGTTCTTTCGGACATAGGGTGGTGTCATCAGCACGTCTTAGGTTATTGGTATTTTTCCCAGAATTCTTGATTCCAGCTTGTGCTTCATCCAACCCGGCATTTTGCATGATGTGCTCTGCATATAAGTTAAATAAGCAGGGTGACAATATACAGCCTTGACATACTCCTTTCCCAATTTGGAACCAGTCCATTGTTCTATGTCCTGTTCTAATTTTCGCTTCTTGACCTGCATACAGATTTCTCAGGAGGCAGGTAAGGTAGTCTGGTATTCCCATCTCTTTAAGAATTTTCCAATGCAATCCCAAAGAAAGGCAATGACAAAGAATGTTTGGCATTCCAATCCCAACGAAAGGCAATGTCAAAAGAATGCTCAAACTACTGCACAATTGCACCCACCTCACACACTAGCACAGTAATGCTTAAAATTCTTCAAGCCAGGCTTCAGCAGTTCATGAACCACGAACTTCCAGATGTTCAATCTGGATTTTAAAAAGGCAGAGGAACCAGAGATCAAAATGCCAATATCTGTTGCATTATCAAAAAAGCAAGAGTGTTCCAAGAAAACATCTATTTCTGCTTTATTGGGTACGCCAAAGACTTTGACTGTGTGGATCACAGCAAACTGTGGAAAATTATGACACCACCCTTATGGCAGAAAGTGAAGAAGAACTAAAGAGCATCTTGATGAAAGTGAAAAAATTGGCTTAAAACTCAACATTCAAAAAACTAAGATAATGGCATCTGGTCCCATCACTTCATGGCAATTAGATGGGGAAATAGTGGAAACAGTAACTTTATTTTTGGGGCTCCATAATCACTGCAAATGGTGACTGCAATCATGAAATTAAAAGATGCTCACTCATTGGAAAAAAAGTTATGACCAACCTAGACAGCATATTAAGAAGCAAAGATATTACTTTACCAACAAAGGTCCATCTAGTCAAGGCAATGGTTTTTCCAGTAGTCATGTATGGATGGGATAGTTGAACTATAAAGAAAGCTGAGTGCCAAAGAGTTGATGAATTTGAACTGTTATGTTGGAAAAGACTCTTGAGAGTCCCTTGGACTGCAAGGAGATCCAACCAGTCCATCCTAAAGGAAATCAGTCCTGAATATTCATTGGAAGAACTGATTCTAAGGCTGAAACTCCAATACTTTGGCCACCTGATGCAAAGAACTGACTCATTGGAAAAGACCTTGATACTGGGAGAGATTGCAGATGGGAGGGGAAGGGGATGACAGAGGATGAGATGGTTGGATGGCATTACTGACTCGACGGACATGAGTTTGAGCAAGCTCCAGGAGTTGATGATGGACAGAGAAGCTGGAGTGTTTCAGTCTATAGGGTCACAAAGAGTCGGACATGACTGAGTGACTGAAATGAACTGAAGAATTTTCCAGTTTGCTGTGACTGCACAGTCTAAGGCTTTCATGTAGTCAATAAAACAGAAATAGATGTGTGGGTTTTTTTTTTCCTCCAGAATTCTCTTGCTTTTACTATGATCTAACGTATGTTGGCAATTTATCTCTAGTTTCTCTGCCTTTTCTAAATCCAGCTTGAACATCTCAGTTCACATACTGTTGAAGCCAGCTTAGAGAATTTTGAGCATATTTTGATAGTGTGTGAGATGAGTGCAATTCTGCAGTAGTTTGAACATTCTTTGGCATTGCCTTTCTTTGGGATTGGAATGAAAACTGCCCTTTTACAGTCCTGTGGCCACTGCAGAGTTTTCCACATTTGCTGGCATATTGAATGGAGCACTCTCAGAGGATATTTTGTCAGATTAGAAATAGTTCAGCAGGAATATCATCACCTTCACTAGCTTTGTTCATAGTGATGCCTCCTCAGTCCCACTTGACCTCGCATTCCAGGATGTCTGGCTCTAATTGAGTGATCACCCCATCGTGGTTATCTGGGTCATTATGATCTTTTTTTGTAGAGTTCTGTGTATTCTTGCCACCTCTTCTTAATATCTTCTGCTTCTGTTAGGTCCATAACATTTCTATCCTTTATTGTGCCTGTCTTTCCATGAAATATTCCCTTGGTATCTCTAATTTTCTTGAAGAGATCGCTAGTCTTTCCCATTCTGTTGTTTTCCTCTATTTCTCTGCATTGTTCACTTAGCAAGGCTTTCTTTACTTTCCTTTCTATTCTTCAGAATTCCTCATCAGATGCATATATCTTTCCTTTTCTCCCTTGCCTTTCACTTCTCTTCTTTTCTCAGCTATTTATAAGGCCTCCTCTGACAACCATTTTGCATTTTTTCTTCTTGGGGATGATTTTGATCACCACCTTCTGTACAATGTCATGAACTTCTGTCCATAGTTCTTCAGACAATCTATCAGATCTAATCCCTTGCATCTGTTTGTCACTTTCACTGTATAATTGTAAGGGATTTGATTTAGGTCATACCTGAATGCCTAGCAGTTTTCCCTATTTTCTTCAATTTAGGTCTGAATTTGGCAATAAGGAGTTCATGATCTGAATCACAATCAGATCCTGGTCTTGTTTTTGCTGAATGTATACAGCGTCTCCATTTTTGGCTGCAAAGAATATAAGCAATCTGATTTTATATGACCATCCAGTGATGTCCATGTGTAGAGTCTTCTCTTGTGTTTTTGAAGACAGTGTTTGCTATGACTAGTGTGTTCTCTTGGCTGTTAGCCTTTGCCCTGCTTCATTCTGTACTTTAAGGCCAAATTTGCCTGTTACTCCAGGTATCTTTTGACTTCCTACTTTTGTATTCCAGTCTCTGATGATGAAAAGAACATTTTTTTTTTTTTATGTTAGATCTAGAAGATATTATAGATCATCATGGAACCATTTGACTTCAGCTTCTTTGGCATTAGTGGTTGGGGCATAGACTTGGATTACTGTGGTATTGAACAGTTTGCCTTGGAAACAAACAGAGATCATTCTGTCATTTTTGAGACTGTACCCAAGTACTGGATTTTGAACTCTTTTGTTTACTATGAGTGCTACTCCTTTTCTTCTAAGTGATTCTTACAGCAGTAGTGGATGTAATGGTCATCCTAATTAAATTCACCCAATCCAGTCCATTTTAATTCACTGATTCCTAAAATGTCAATGTTCACTCTTGCCATTTCCTGTCTGACCACTTCCAATTTACCCTGATTCATGAACCTAACATTCCGTTTTCCCATGCAATATTGTTCTTTAACACATCGGACTTTACTTCCATCTCCAATCCATCTTCCAAACATCTCCAAACATCCACAACTGGGCATTGTTTTCACTTTGGTTCTGTCTCTTCATTCTTTCTGGAGTTATTTCTCCACTCTTTCCCAGTGTATATTGGGCACCTACCAACCTGGGGTGTCAGAGTGAAATCTTTCTGCCTTTTCACACTGCTCATGGGGTTCTCAAGGGAAGAACACTGGTTTGCCATTCCCTTCTCGAGTGGACCACAGTTTGTCAGAATTGTCCAGCATGATCCATCTGTGTTGGGTGGCCCTACATGGCATAGCTCACAGTTTCATTTGAATTAGACATGGCTGTGATCCATGCAATCAGTTTGGTTAGTTTCCCGTGATTATGGTTTTCATTTTCTCTGCCCTCTAAGGAATAAGGATAAGAGGTTTGTGGAAGCTTCCTCATAAAAAGTGCAAACTGGCATAATAAGAAATTTACAGATAAATTATGACAATTCATCTCACAGAAAAAAATGCTAATTTTTACCCAGAGGGTGGAATTAACTATCAACCAAGTGATTAATCTTCTTGACTTAAATAAAATTTGTGTTGTTGTTGTTGTTTTGTCTAGTTGCTAAATCGTGTCTGATTCTTTACAACCCCCATGGACTGCAGCATACCAGGCTTCCCTGTCCTTCACTATCTCCTGAAGTTTGCTCAAACTCAAGTTTAGGTCTTAGCTGATAACTTAAATCACAAAATAAAAATTTTTTAATTCTTTGGAAAATGCACAGCTGCATATTATTCTGTGCAGGCTGTTGGGGTCCTTTAATGGACCAGGACCTGGCAGTCCAGAAGCGACCATAAGAAAGTGAAAGAGAGAAAGAGGCTGATACTCCCTTGTTTACGCAGAAAACCAATAAAGTCCTTGACACAGGACTTGCGCCTCTCACAAAGGCACCGGGCGCCCTCTCGAGGTGGGGTGAAGGCACAGGGCACCTTCTGGAGAGAGTCTTAGAAGCCCGGGAAGGAGAGTGAGCAAGACGGGTCTCTGTGCTTCAAGGAATCAGGAATCAGCCAGAGAGAGAGAGAGACAGAAAGAAAGAAAGAAAGACATGGGGACCTAAGCTCTGATGGAGCAAAGGTGCTTTAATGATTTTTCTATGAGTATATATAAGCTGTGGTACAAGAAGTTTCTTATGACTATGATAAAGATCAGAAAACCCAGCGTACAGCAACCATTACCAAGGGAACAAGGGATTAATAATGGTCACAAAGTCAGAAGACCATCCATATCTCAAGAAAGGGGATCGAGACTAAGCAGTTTTGTCATAACGAGAATGTTTACTAAAGGAGACTCAAGCCTGTCTCACACAACGACCTTGGTTCCTGGGAGCAGCGTGCTGCTCCATCTGAAAAGAAACAAAGGACTTGTGAGAAACAGCACATAGGAATCCTCCTGTTAAACACTCCCTGACAGCAGGCCACAAAGAGTTACAATTTGAGGAAAGAGAAATATTAATATTTGGTAATTGTATACAACCAGAAACAGCTACTTAAAAAAAATGCAACCAGTATCCTAAAACATCTTTTTCTGAATATCAACAATACTGAATTTTTAGAAGTACCTACACACCTGATTACAATAATCTCTGGCACAAGGAACATATATAAAGCCTTTAGCCTAGTCAGTGAAGCAGAAACAGATGTTTTTCTGAAATTCTCTTGCTTTTTCTATGATCCAATGGATGTTGGCAATTTGATCACAGGTTCCTCTGCCTTTTCTAAATCCAGCTTGTACATCTAGAAGTTCTTCGTTCACATAATACTGATGCCAAGCTTGATGGATCTTGAGCATTACTTTGCTAACATGTGAAATGAGTGCAGTTGTGCAGTAGTTTGAACATTCTTTGGCATTACCCTTCTTTGGGATTGGAATGAAAACTGACCTTTTCCATTCCTGTGGCCACAGCTGAATTTGCCAAATTTGCTGGCGTATTAAGTGCAGCATTTTAGTCGCATCATCTTTTAGGATTTGAAACAGCTCACCTGGAATTCTATCACCTACACTAGCTTTGTTTGTTAATAGTGCTTTTTAAGCCCCAGTTGACTTCACAATCTATGATGTCTGACTGTAGGTGAATGATCACACCATTGTGGTTATCTGGGTCATTAAGACCTTTTTTGTATAGTTTTTCTGTGTATTCTCGCCACCTCTTCTTAATATCTTCTACTTCTGTTAGGTCCATACCATTTCTGTCCTTTATTGTACCCATCTTTTCATGAAATATTCCCTTGGTATCTCTAATTTTATTCAAGAGATCTCTAGTCATTACCATTCTATTGTTTTCCTCTATTTCTTTGCATTGATCACTTAGGAAACTCTTTTTCATCTCTCCTTGCTATTCTTTGGAACTCTACATTCAGATGGGCATATCTTTCCTTTTCTCTTTTGTCTTTCATTTCTCTTATTTTCTCAGCTATTTGTAAGGCCTTTTCAGATAGCCATTTTGCCTTTTTGCATTTCCTTTTCTTGGGGAAAAAGAAACTAAAACAGCAATGCCTTAAAACTGACTATATCTTCCACAGAAAATGTTGTTTTTATGAAATTCTTTCAACCACATGCCACACAGCTTCTCATCAATTCTCTTCTGTTAAGATCCCCTCAATTACAGTAATGGAGACCTGATACATACATTAAGAAACCTTCAAATATCTACTACAGGAATATAGTATCGATAGACTGAATGTTCTGCAGTATATTGTAATTAAAATCTCTTTTATGAGTCAGAAAGTAAAAGTAAACCAAACAAAAATATTCAGATGCTCTACAGCATGAATCCAATAGTGAAGACGGTGTCAGTAAAAATGCAGGACACGTAACAGTTTAGCAACACGTGATTGCCCAAAGACTGTGGGGAATTTCCTCTTTCCTGTATCAATAACTTCAGATGCTTCCCTCTATAATTTTCATAGAACAAAAAGATAGAATGAAATGAGCTTTCAAGCCTAAGCTTTAAGATGTAAAAAGCATGTTTTTCAATAGATGCTATAATTCAAATTCCTAAATATGTAGTTAAAGTTATGACAAAAAGCATCAGAATAAGCACTGAGCTCTTATAACTTATTTAGCATGCGACACAAATGTTCTCATCTGACAAATGTAACACTGGTACAAAATTATCTACAGATGATTCCTGCAACTCATAATTTCTGAAAGGACAGTTGTTAAGTGTTAGCCCATATTTGAGGGTATCCTCAAATGTATCCTTTCAACAAATCTTAACTGAGCGTCTTCTAAGAACAAAAGCCGTATCCTAAATGCTGTAGCAGAGAAGACTGACCTTTAAACAGCACTGAATTAAGAAGTGAAGTTAAGACATAAGGGAAAATAAGTTCAAAAAAAGTCTTTGATATTTGTTGAATGATATAAAGTAGAAGGTGACAAGGACCATAAGAAAGTTATTTAAGTTATGGTATTTCATAAAGGTGAAAGGAGGAAATTCTAGTTGTGAAGGTTAGAAAAGACTAATGGGTAAAGTAACATTTAAGGTGAGCTATGAATAAGTTTCTAATCCTTTCTGAATATGTGTGCATTTACATATTATACATATATTATTCAGCATGGACATGAATAAATATTAAAACAGCTCAATGTCAATGGAATGGTGCAGAACAGAGACAATGTCAAAATTCAGTAATCAGCATTTGGCAGTAGATTTGCCTCCAAACTACACTCACAAAGTGTGTTATAAACAACTTCAGGTTGCTTCATTACACACAAACCTAGGGAATTGGGAACCAACTCTATAATTTTAAGTGTTTAAAAGAATTCACAAAATACATGACCTATGGATGACTCAAATTTAACTCAAAGAAATTAATCCTAACATTTTCAGAAACTCTCAAAACCAAATATGTGTGCCTCTTTAGAGATATTTTGCTATTTCCATTTGCCACTAAGAGTTTTCATATTTTTAAAATCCATATCACTTCATCATTTCTAGCTCCAAAATTATTCACTGAAATAACATTTTAGTTTTAAAAGATCAATTACTTTGATAACTCATAATCATTAGAATTTATTGAAGATATGCAGGTAATTGTAATAGTGTAAGATATAATTTTTAATTTGCAGATTTCAACTACAGATTAATTTTAAGTAATTTTACAACTTTATTTGGAGCATTTGTCTCCACATATTTTAAGCTCCTTTTTTTTTTCTCCTTATTATAGAAAAGTAATTCATCACAGAAATAAAATCATGTGCCTAGTTAATACATAATTTTCCAGGATACATCTAAATTCAAATAAAAACATGACCAGTATATTACTGACATAGATATTTTAAACTATTTAACAAAGTATCTATAATATTATAATATTATTTTACTTGTCTAATTCCAAATATACTGAGAGTAATTATTAGAGTGGTTTTTTGTGTGATTAATTCTCCATAAGTAACCTTGAATAAATGGATTTCTTCATTTATGGTAGCAGCTATTGGAAATGGTCTTAAAATGTAATGGATTTAGTAACACATGTTGAACTCTTCCTGTGACACATAAAGAGGAAGTCACTGATAGATGCAGAAAGTCCTCTGGCTCAGATGTCAGAAAATTTTTGAAGTAGAACATCTACAGTTATTTCACTCCTTTGTTCAACTTCAACCCCTCTAAATTCTAGCTGTTTATTTTGTTTTTTAAATAACTCCTTCATGAGAGAAATAAATGTTTTAAGATCAAAAGGGGACTTCCCAGGAGGCACTAGTGGTAAAGAACCGGCCTGCCAATATAGGAGACAAGAGATGCAGGTTTGATTCCTAGGTTGGGAAGATTCCGCTGGAGCAGGACATGGCAACCCACTCCAGTATTCTTGCCTGGAGGATCCCATGGACAGAGTAGCCTGACAATTTATAGTCCATAGGGTCGCAAAGAGTCGGACACTAACTGAAGGGACTTAGCACAAACAGAAGATCAGAAAAGGGTGGTTCTTGCTATTATTCTGTAAAATAATGTTCAATACTTAAAAGATAATGAGAAAATTGATAATAAGAATACAAAACTATAACTTCTATAGCATCATAATATTAGACTTGCAAGTAGTTAGAACTAAACAAGTTCAATTATTTTTTCCTGATGAATTAGTCCAGCCCCAGACTGAACACAGGGCACCCACTATAGTTCTAGCTCCAGAATACTGCTCAAAGAAATCCATTCTACCATGAGATACTCTAAATGTTACAAATGTCTTCCCTGTAGTGAACAAAATAATGCAGCTCTGTCTCTTCATCCTTTGAGCCTATATTTTATTTTCTGCTTTCTTGTCTCAACATTAAGTAACTGTACCCCCATGTCTAGAGCAAAATACTTTAAGAATTTGAAGACAATTATTATGACTATTCAGAGACTTTGCATTTTTCAGGTTAAACATTCCTTCATTCATATTACATCTATCACTTTATTCAAGATGGTGGCCCTCCTCAGATATATAGTTGGCATTCAATAATCTCAAATGGAGAAATGAAAACAAACACTCCAGAGTTGCTTCTACAAGAGCAAAATACAAGGGCATTTAATTGAAATCACATGAAATTGCAAACACTCAATTTTTGAGCTACAAGAATGACAGTTTCATACAGTTCAGCATAATAGCATTATGTTCCTTAGTGTAAGTATTGAATATTATTCAATAAATTCTCCAATCCCATTAGCTTTTTGAACAGCTATGTAACACCAAAGCATCATATTAGGTTTGAAGCCAAATAAATCCCACTGGCAATTTTCCCATTGACAGCTAGTCTTCTGCAATAAACTTTACAGAATATTATAATGTAAGAGTTTACTTACCAGCCACTTACCAGTTTTTTTATTCTTAAAAAGGTATTTTGATCTCTTAGAGAACCATTGTAGCCTTAATCATATAATGTCTTACTATAATTCAGTCATATACTAAGTGGAAGATAAGTAAATTCAATTTGATTATACAGTGTGAGTGACAAATAGATTCAAGGGATTCGATCTGATAGAATATCTGAAGAACTATAGAGAGAGGTTTGTAACACCGTACAGGAGGTGATGATCAAAACAATCCCCAAAGAGAAGAAATGCAAAAAGGCAAAATGGTTGTCAGAGGAGGCCTTGCAAATAGCTTAAAAAAGAAGACAAGCAAAAGGCAAAGGACAAAAGGAAAGATATATCCATCTGAATGACAGAATGGGAAAGACTAGAGATCTCTTCAAGAAAATTAGAGATACCAAGGAAAAATTTCATGCAAAGACAGGCACAATAAAGGATAGAAATGGTATGGATTTAATGGACCTAAGAGAAGCAGAAGATATTAAGAAGAGGTGGCAAGAATACACAGAACTATACAAAAAAAGATCATAATGACCCAGATTACCACAATGGTGAGATCACTCATCTAGATCCAGACAACCTGAAGTGTGAAATCAAGTGGGCTTTTGAAAGCATCACTATGAACAAAGCTAGTGCAGGTGATGGAATTCCAGCTGAGCTATTTCAAATCCTAAAAGATGTGAAGTGTGGAAGTGTTGCACTCAATATGCCAGCAAATTTGGAAAATGCAGCAGTGGCCAAAGACTGGAAAAGGGTAGTCTTCATTCCAATCCAAAAGAAAGACAATGCTAAAGAATGTTCAAGATACCACACAATTGCATTCATCTGACATGCTAGCAAAGTAATGCTCAAAATTCTGCAAGCTAGGTTTCAACAGTATGTGAACTGAGAACTTCCAGATATTCAATCTGGCTTTAGAAAAGGCAGAAGAACCAGAGACCAAATTGCCAACATCTGTTGGATCATAATAAAAGGAAGAGAATTCCAGAAAAACACCTATTTATACTTTATTTACTATGCCAAAGCCTTGACTCTATACTGTCACCCTGCTTATCGAAATTATATGCAGAGTACATTATGTGAAATCCTGGGCTGGATGAAGCACAAGCTGGAATAAAGATTGCCGGGAGAAAAATCAATAAACTCAGATATGCAGATGACACCACCCTAATGGCAGAAAGTGAAGAGGAACTAAAAAGCCTCTTGAAAGTGAAAGAGGGGAGTGAAAAAGTTGGCTTAAAACTCAACATTCAAAAAACAAATATGGCATCTGGTTCCATCAGTTCAGTTCAGTCACTTAGACATGTCCAACTCTTTGTGACCCTGTGGACTGGAGCATATTAGGCTTCCCTGTTCATCACAAACTCTTGGAGCTTACTCAAACTCATGTCCATCGAGTGGGTGATGCCATCTAATCATCTCATCTTCTGTCATCCCCTTCTCCTCCCCACTTCAGTCTTTCCAAGCATCAGGGTCTTTCCCAATGAGTCAGTTCTTCACATCAGGTGGCCAGAGTATTGGAGTTTCAGCTTCAACATCAGTCCTACCAATGAACACCCAGGACTGATCTCCTTTAGGATGGACTGGTTGGATCTCCTTGCAGTCCAAGGGACTCTCAAGAGTCTTCTCCAACACCACAGTTCAAAAGCACCAATTCTTTGGAGCTCAACTTTCTTTATAGTCCAACTCTCACATCCAAACATGACTACTGGAAAAATCACTTCATGGCAAATAGATGGGGAAACAATGGAAACAGTGACAGACTTTATTTTCTTGGGCTCCAAAATCACTGCAGATGGTGACTGTAGCCATGAAATTAAAAGACGCTTGCTCCTTGGAAGAAAAGCTATGAGCAACCTAGACAGCTTATTAAAATGCAGGGACAATACTTTGCCAATAAAGGTCTATCTAGTCAAAGTTATGTTTCTTTCCAGGAATTGTGTGTGGATATCAGAGTTGAACCATAAAGAAAGCTGAGTGCTGAAGCATTGATTCTTTTGAACTGCTGTGTTAGAGAAGACTCTTTAGAGTCCCTTGGACTACAAGGAGATCCAACCAGTCAATCCTAAAGGAAATCAGTCCTGAAATATTTATTGGAGTGACTGATGCTGAAGCTGAATCTCCAGTACTCTGACCACCTGATGCAAAGAACTGACTCATTAGAAAAGACCCTGATGCTGGGAAAGATTTAAGGCAGGAAAAGGGGACGACAGAGGGTGAGATGTTTTGACGGCATCACCAACTTGATGAACGTGAGTTTCAACAAGCTCCAGGATTTGCTGATGGACAGGGAAGCCTGGAGTGCTGCAGTCCCTGGGGTCACACATAGTCAGTTAACCAAAAAAGGATGCACATAGCTCTCTTAGAGGAAACCCCTAGAGCAAACATGTTGGGTGACAAAAGAGGAATGTGCTTGTGGGGCAAAGATGACATCTGCTACATAAGGCCTAAAATACGATCCAGTTAAAGTAGTATATTCAATATGTCAGCAAATTTGGAAAACTCAGTGGTGGCCACAGGACTGGAAAAGGTGAGTTTTCATCCTAGTCTAAAGAAGGGCAATGCCAAAGAATGTTCAAAGTACCGTGCAATTGTGCTCATGTCACCTGCTGGCAACGTAATGCTCAAAACCCTTCAAGCTAAGCTTCAGCAGTACATTAACCAAGAATTTCCAGATGTACAAGCTGGGTTTAGAAAAGGCAGAGGAAGCAGAGATCAAACTGCTAACATCTGGTGCATTACTGAGAAAGCTAAGAAGTTCCAGAGAAACACCTACTCCTGTTCATTGACTACGTTAAAACATTTGACTGTGTGGATCACAACAAACTGAAAATCTCTTAAAGAGATAAGACCTTTAAGATGGTAGACCTCCTTACCTGTCTCCTGAGCAAACTGCATGCAGTCAAGATGCAAGAGTTAAGCCAGACATTGAACAATGGACTGGTTCAAAATTGGGACAGGAATACAACAAAAAGGCTGTATGCTGTCACCCTCTTATTTAACTTATGTGCAGAGTACATCATGCAAAATGCTGGGCTGGATGAACCCCAAGGCAGAATCAAGACTGCTGGGAGAAATATCAACAACCTCAGATATGCAGATGATACCACTCTAATGGCAGAAACTGAAGAGGAACTAAAAGCCTCTTGATGAGGTGCAAGAAGAGTGGGGAAAAAAAGCTGGCTTAAATCTCAACATTACAAAACCTAAGATCATAGCCTCCAGTCCCATCACTTCATGGGAAATAGAAGTGGAAAATGTGGAAACAGTGACAGATTTTATTGTCTTGGGCTCCAAAATCAATGCAGATGGTGACTGCAGCCACAAAATTAAAACACATTTGCTCCTTGGAAGAAAAGCTATGACAAACCTAGACAGTGTATTAGAAAGCAGAGACATTACTTTGGTAACAAAGGTCCATATAGTCAAAGCTATGGTTTTTCCAGTAGTCATGTATGGATGTCAGAGCTAGACCATAAAAAAGACAAAATGCCAACGAACTGACACTTTCAAAGTGTGGTACTGGAGAAGACTCTTGAGAGTCCCTTGGACAGCAAGGAGATCAAACCAGTCTGTCTTAAAGGAAATCAACCCTGAATATTCATTGGAAGAACTGATGCTGAAGCTGAAACTCCAACACTCTGGCCACTTGATGCAAACAGCCGACTCATTAGAAAAATCCATGATGCTCAGAAAGACCGAGGGCAGGAGGAGAAGGGGGTCACAGAGGTTGAGATGGTTGGATAGCATCACTGACTCAATGGACATGAGCTTGAGCAAAGTCCAGGAGACAGTGAAGGACAGGGGAGCCTGGAGTGCTGCACTTGTGACCTGGGGTCACAAAGAGCTGGACACGACTTAGCGACTGAACAACAACAGCAGCAACATAAGCCCTCTTCTCTAAGGTCAGGAAACATAACAGAACTTTAAGAACATGAAAATACAAATAGCACCTTAGGAAATCTGAGGCAATAAAGGAATATGTATGAGATGAAGGAACAAAAGTAAAGAGAAACTCCAGAAGAACTAAGTGAGATAGAGATAGGCAATCTACTCAAGAAAGTGTTCAGGTAGTAATGGTAAAGATGGTCACAGAATTCAGAAGAATAATGAGAAATTAGAACCTTTAAAGAAAGATTAATAATTAAGAAAGATGTAATACTTAGTAAAATAGACTATAAAATAATTATTGCTACAAAAGACAAAGAGAGACACTACACAATGATGAAGCAATAGATCCAAGAGGATATAACAACTGTAAGTATATATATTAACAGACCATATATATATATGAACTTATTATTGCTAAATGGCAAATAAGTATATATGCTGAACCTATTAATAAATTACAAAAGGCAAATGTTAACAGACATAGAAGAGGAAGTTGACAGCAGTAACACAATAGTAAGGAACTCTAAACTCCATTTATATCAATGGACAGATCATCCATATGTAAAATCAATAAGGAAACACTTGCCTTAAATGACACATTAAACCAGATGAATCATAAATATATATATATATATATATTTATATATATGATATTCCATCTGAAGGCAACAGAATATACATCCTTTTTAAGTGCACATGGAGCCTTCTCTCAGACACATCACATAGTAGGCCACAAAGCAAACCTTATGAAATTTAAGAAAATTGAAATAATATCAAACATCTTTCAAACCACAGTGATTGAGATTAGAAATCAGCTACAAGAAAAGAACTGCAAAAAAACACAAACACATGGATGCTAAACAATATGCTACTAAACAACCAACAGATCCCTGAAGTAGTCAAAGAGGAAATTAAAAAAAATACCTGGAGACAAATGAACACAAAATATGATGATCCAAAACCTATGGGACACAGTAAAAGCAGTTCTAAGAGAGAAGTCTACAGCAATACAAGCTTACATCAGGATTTAAGAATAAGTTCAAATAAACAATTTAAACTTACACCTAAAGAACTTGGAGAAAGAACAAATAAAATTCAAAATTATTAGGAGAGAAAGTATAGATCAGAGAAGAAATAAATGACAGAGTATAAAAAACCATAGAAAAAATCAATTAAACTAAAAGTTGGTTCTTTGAGAAAATGAACAAAATTGATAAACCTTCAGCCTGACTTAACAAGAAAAGAAAAGGGGGGAGAGGAATAAAATCTCTACAATCAGATACAATAAAGGAGAAGTTACAACCAATACCAGAGAAATGTTACTAAAAAATATCACAAGAAGACTACAACAGCTAAACAGCAATAAAATAGAAACTTGGAAAAAACAGACAAATACTTAAAAACATATAATCTCCCAAGACTGAACCAAGAAGAAATAGAAAATATGAGCAGAATAATAACCAGTACTGAAACTGAATCAATAATTAAAACACTCCCAATGAGCAAAAGTCCAAGGGAAGATGACATCAGAGGTGTATTCTACCAAACATTTACAGAAGAGTTAACACCTATTCTTCCAAAAATATATCCAAAAATTGCAAAGAAATGAATATTTCTAAAATCATTCTATGAACCTAGCATCACCTTTATACTAATATTAGACCAAAAAAAAGGAAAGAAAGAAAAGTACAGACCAATATCATTGATAAACAGATTCAAAAATCTTCAACAGAATACTAGCAAACTGACTCCAATGATAAATTAAAGGACAATACATCATGACCAATGAGATTTATGACAAGAATGCAAGGATTTTTCATTATCCACAAATCAATCAATGTGATACACCACATTAATAAACTAAAGATTAAAAACCATATGATCATCTCAATAAATGCAGAAGAAAGCTTTTGACAAAATTCAATATCCATTAATTATAATAACTCTTTAGAAAGTGAGCATAGATGAAATATACCACAACATAATAAAGGCCATATGTGAAAAACCAATAGCTAATATCATACTCAACAGTATAAATTTGAAAGAATTACCTCTAAGATCAGGGACAAGAAAATGTTGCCCCCTCTCACCAGTTTTGCTCAACACAGTATTGGAAATCTTAACCACAGAAAGTAAACAGGAAAAAACAATAAAAGAAATCTAAATTGGTAAGGAATAAGAAGTAAGATTGTCACTGTTTGTAGTTGAAATGATACTATCCGCAGAAAACTATAAGATGCGGATGAAAGAAACTGAAGATGAAACAGATGGAAAAATACACCATGTTCTTGAACGGGAAGACATGATATAGATATATACAGATATATCTATATCTGTATCTCTCTCTCTCTCTCTCTATATATATATATATACACACACATACATATAATGGCACATTAACCATATAAATAGGATAAAATTTTACATTTGCAACAACATGAATGGACTTGGAGAATATTTTGTTAAGTGAAATAAGCTACTTTATATGTGGAATATAAAAAAATACAACAAACTAGTGAATATAACAAAGAGAAAAAGATTCGCAGATAGAAAGAAGAAACTAGCAGTGACCAATGGGGAGAGAGAGAGTGGGAGGGGCAATTCAGGGGTAGAGAACCAAGACTAAAGTGAAAAGATCCTTAAACTAAGGACTAAGGTAAAAACCATTATGTATGAAATAAGCTATAAAGATATTCTACAAAACGTAGAGAATTTAGTCAATACTTTATAATAACTATAATTGGAGTACAACCTTTAAAATCTGCAAATCAGTATATTGTACATGTGTAACTTATACAATATTACACATCAACTATACTGAAATAAATAATGCGTTTCTCATGATGTACTCTGCATATAAGTTAAATAAGCATGGTGACAATATACAGCCTTGACGTACTCCTTTTCCTATCTGGAACCAGTCTGTTGTTCCATGTCCAGTTCTAACTGTTGCTTCCTAACCTGCATATAGGTTTCTCAAGAGGCAGGTCAGGTGGTCTGATATTCCCATCTCTTTCAGAATTTTCCAGTTTATTGTGACCCACACAGTCAAAGGCTTTGGCATAGTCAATAAAGCAGAAATAGATGTTTTTCTGGAACTCTCTTGCTTTTTTGATGATCCACTGGATGTTGGCAATTTGATCTCTGGTTCCTTTGCCTTTTCTAAAACCAACTTGAACATCTGTAAGTTCATGGTTCACGTATTGCTGAAGCCTGGCTTGGAGAATTTTGAGCATTACTTTACTAGCATGTGAGATGAGTGCAATTGTGTGGTAGTTTGGCCATAAAGTCTTTGGCATTGCCTTTCTTTGGGATTGGAATGAAAACTGACCTTTTCCAGTCCTGTGGACACTGCTGAGTTTTCCAAATTAGCTGGCATATTGAGTGCAGCACTTTCACAGCATCATCTTTCAGGATTTGAAATAGCTCAGCTGGAATTCCATCACCTCACTAGCTTTGTTCATCGTGATGCTTCCTAAGGCCCACTTGACTTTCCATTCCAGGCTTTCTAAGGCCCACTTTGACATTCCATTCCATTCCATTCCACATCACATTCCAGGATGTCTGGCTCTAGGTGAGTGATCACACCATTGTAATTATCTGGGTCGTGAAGATCTTTTTTATACAGTCTGTGTATTCTTGCCACTTCTTCTTAATATCTTCTGCTTCTGTTAGGTCCCTACCATTTCTGTCCTTTAGTGAGCCCATCTTTGCATGAAATGTTCCCTAATTTGTATTTAGATTGGTGCAGATGTAATTATGCATTCATGCTGTGAATTTCAAATCATTATAACCAAGCTCAAATATACCATTATTAATCAAAATAGGAACCATTAGAATCAACACATTTTTGCCAATGAGAAATAAGTTTGCTTATTCCTGTAGCATAAAAATCCATGTTTTAGGATTTGACAAATTCTTGAAAAGAATTTTCTATATCCTGCTGGTTGTGGAAGTGTTTTCCCTGCAAAATATTATAGAGATGCTTGAAGAAGTGGTGGTTGGTGAGAGGTTAGGCAAATATGGTGGATGAGGTAAAACTTCATATCCTAATTTGTTCAACTTTTGAAGCTTTGGTTGTGCAACATGCCGTCAGGTTTGCCATGGAGAATTGGATATTTTCTGTTGACCAGTGCCAGTTGCAGGCGTTATAGTTTTTAACGCATTTCATCAATTTGCTGAGCATACTTCTTAGATGTAATGATTTCACTGGGATTCAGAAAGCTGTAGTGGATGAGACCAGCAGCAGACCATGAGATTTTTTTTGGTACAAGCTTGGTTTTGGAAAGTGCTATAGAGCTTCTTCTCGTCCAAGCACTGAGCTGGTCATTGCCAGTCATCACAAAAATATCCAGTTTTTGTCACAGATCACAATCCAGTTAAGAAATGCCTCATTATTATTGTGTAAAATAAGACATCACTTCAAAAATGCTTGTTTTGATTTCTGGTCAGCTCATGAGGCATGATAAATGTATCAGGCTTTTTCACCTTTCCAATTTGCTTCAAATGCCAAATGACCATAGAATGGTTGATGTTAAGTTCTTGGGCAACTTCTCATTTAGTTGTAAGAGGATCTGCTTCGATGATGGCTGTCAGTTGGTTGTTCTCAACTTCTGATAGCCAGTGATTACACTTCTCAACTTCAAGACTCTTGCCTCCTCTGCAGAACTCCTTGAACCACCACTGCATTGTACATTTGTTAACAATTCCCAGGCCAAATGCATTGTTCATGTTATGAGCTGCTTTACAACCCATTTTGTACTCAAATAAGAAAATTGCCCGAATTTGCAATTTGTCTAACATCACTTACATGGTTTAAAATAAATATAAAATAAACAAGTAATAATATTACACCAAGCAATAAGTCATTAGCAAAAAAATAGAGAAATGCCCATTATAATGATGCATGACATAACCTTTATTTTGAATGTATTCCAATATCAAATGGCCAATTTCAACAATACAAAACTGCAGTTACTTTTGCACCAACCTAATAGGAGAAGGCAATGGCACCCCACTCCAGTACTCTTGCTTGGAAAATCCCATGGACGGAGGAGCCTGGTAGGCTGCAGTCCATGGGGTCGCTAAAAGTCGGACACGACTGAGAAACTTCACTTTCATTTTTCACTTTCATGCATTGGAGAAGGAAATGGCAACCCACTCCAGTGTCCTTGCCTGGAGAATCCCAGGGATGGGGGAGCCTGGTGGGCTGCCGTCTATGGGGTCGCACAGAGTCAGACACGACTAAAGCAACTTAGCAGCAGCAGCAGCAATAGGGAACTGAGTTTCTACTTTATTTTCAAATAACAAGTTACTACCTGTCAAAGGGCAGATAATTGATATCAATCACCAGACTTAAAATCCTTTAAAGCAATATTTTATAAAACCAGCAGTTGACCTCAAAAAGTGAGACTGAACCCACACTTCAACTGTGTAAGAACTGGATCACACTAAATTTAGGTAAGACTGAGGAGAACACAAATCAAGGCTAGATTATTTCACAGAAAGATCATAAATGAGCTAAACATTGAAGACTATTAAAAACAAAACACATGGCATTGAAATATGTATGATATCATATATGAAACGAGTCACCAGTCCAGGTTCGATGCACGATACTGGATGCTTGGGGCTGGTGCACTGGGACGACCCAGAGGGATGGTATGGGGAGGGAGGAGGGAGGAGGGTTCAGGATGGGGAACACATGTATACCTGTGGCAGATTCATTTTGATATATGGCAAAACCAATACAATATTGTAAAGTTAAATAAAATAAAACAAAACAAAATTGCTTTCATCAAATTAAAATGAAATAAAATTAAAAAGAAATTCAATCTTTGGGTTGAAGATGACTTAAAATAACCAAAAACAAGAAAGTATCATCTTGATTACATTGTAACTTATGCCATGTCTTACAGCATAAAAATCATATTTTTAAAATTCCAATTCTTACCTCTCTCCATTCTTTATTTCCAACTCCTTGTACATATAAGACACAAACTATAAAAAGATGAAAAAAATAAATGTATCTAAACATTTTTCATAAATATCAAGTGAACAAACCCAATTTATTTTTCAGCTGTCCAACAGGTATGTTAAAATTAGTTCTTAATACCTCACCTTACTCTGGCAGGAAAATTGCTAATAAATCATCGCATGATTAAAATTTTTGTAAATAAGCAAAAAAACTATAACAGGTCTTTAGATATTAACATGTATAGGTCTTGGCACAAAAATATAATAGTTATTTGCTAACGTCTTCAATTACATTATGCTACAAATGTAGATGATTTTTTTTTAAAACTAAGGTAAAACAGTTTTGTGAATTCTCTGTGGGCTCAGCTGGTAAAGAATCTGCCTGCAATGTAGGAGACCAGGGTTCAGTTCCTAGGTTAGGAAAATCCCCTATTGAAGGGAATGGCAACCCACTCCAGTTCTCTGGCCTGGAAAATTCCATGGATGGAAGAGCCTGGTGGGCTACAGTCCATGGGGTCTCAAAGAGTCGGATACAACTGAGCAACTAACACACACACAAACAGTTTTGAAGTATTTCAGTATGTTACCAGTCATAGGTCACGCTCTTCCTAGGATGCTTAAAATCCTCAGAAGCATCATAGGAAGGAAAATCTGCACCAAATCAAATGCTAAACTTAATATCTGCAACTCCTATCCTCAATGTTTGTAAACAAGAAATCCTATCAACCACAAACAAGTCCAAAAAGAGTAGATTAAGAGTCTAGAGTAAAGATTAAGGGATAAAAATATCCCATTCACTTACTAATGAGTCCTGGGAACTTTAAATACTCACAATTGTAATGCCTTTTCTCCAGTGACAATCTCAAGAGTTCTTTCATCAACTGAAAACACCTCTCTCCCGTCATTAAACCACACAGTTTCATACATTTGTACAGATGGAGAGCAACTAGATATCAACTTCTTTTTTTGACTTATACATTATTTCTATTGTTTTCTAATTAAAATTGGCTTTCATTGTACAATTCATCTCCAGTTCTCAATATATATGTAATTAGTAATAAAAAAATTCAACTCATTCAAGATGTTATATAATTCACTTGGTTATACATGACTTTATATACTTCCTTTATTCACAAAAAAAGGAAAATTGTTACTCTGTGACTTGATCACTTAGAATTATGGCCCATTACAGCTGTCTTTCAAATATAATTTCTACCATATGGCTTTACAACGAGGTTTTAATTTCAAAATGAATTGTCCTGCATTGGAGTCATTTGCGTTTTCTTCTTAGTCTCTAAGTGCTAAGCAATTCCCTCTCTTTAGCCAGAGTACTGCCCACGTAGATAAGAATGCAGGGCCTGAGACCATATTCCTCCTTACTTTCTAGTCTTTAAGACAATATTTAAGTAAAAATTATAATTTTCATACAACTTTTTACAAAATCAAGTAAGTAAAATAAGTTGTTGTTCAGTTGCTAAGTCGTGTCCAACTCTTGACCCCACGAACCACAGCACACCAAGCTTCCTTTTTTTTTCACTATTGCCCAGAGTTTGCTCAAACTCATGTCCATTGTGTCAGTGATGCCATTGAACCATCTCACCCTCTGTTGCCCCCTTCTCCTCCTGAATAGACTATTTCAAAAAGCAAGTTAAATACTTACTTGGATCAGATTTAGAAAACGTGTCTCTGTCCAGAAGATTTCTGTTGAAGAAAAAAGAAAATACTAGATAAATGTAATATCAAAATATTTATATAAATGTATAAACATATAAATGTAATGTAATGACTTACAAGTTCTAAAATTTAAATTTGTGCTGGATATTCATCCTCCACTAACTGGTAATGATTTATAAAAGCTATTTTACATTTTTATATTTAATACTTACAATAAAAATCTCATGTTTACCCTGTCCTATTTTTCTACCAAGAGTACCACCCATGTGCACTTATCAGTACCATGCTTAATATTTGAAAGGCTTTTTTTCATATCAACCTGATACACTTTCATATTCCAGGTTTTTAAAAATTACTCTTTCCATGGAATCATGATACACTGAGAAAATACAATCAACAGAACAGCACACACCAAAAAAAAAAAAAGAAAATCAGACTACATCTTCAAATATTCTCAAAAAGAAAAGAAACTATCAGAAATGTTTGTATTTGGAACTGTAGTTTCAAAGACCACTAGTCAGAAATCAAATTAAAATAATCCACTTGTCCCTTAAGCAGACACTATGACTTCAGCAGTGACTGAAAACACAGTAACATTTTAAAACATTTCCATTTGAGAATATACTTTGTTATATATTTATAAAGGAAGTGCTCCACTTAAGTGGAAATTTTCTAGTTTTCCCTGTGTCTAGTTTTGCTCATTAACTGTCCTTAAAAAATGTAATTCAGCTCTTTCTTTCAGAGATCATAAAAATCAAGGAGAGACAGTACAAATATTGCAGGGAGCTTAGAACTCAAAAACTGTGTTATACACATATAAATGAAAATAATGTGATTCTAGTACCTTACTTATCTTAAAAAAAAACCCATACAATTTTTAACCACGACTGAGGAGCCAAGATGGCGGAGGAGTAGGATGGGGAGAACACTTTCTCCCCCACAAATTCATCAAAAGAGCATTTAAACGTCGAGTAAATTCCACAAAACAACTTCTGAATGCTGGCAGAGGACATCAGGCACCCAGAAACGCAACCCAACTCTTCGAAAGGAGGTAGGAAAAAATATTAAAGACAAAAAAAAGAGACAAAAGAGGGAGGGACGGAGTTCCGTCCCAGGAAGGGAATCTTAAAAAGAGAGAAGTTTCCAAACACCAGGAAACCTTCTCACTGCCGAATCTGTGCTGAGCTTTGGAAGCACAGAGGGCAACATAACAGGGAGAAAAAATAAATAAACAATTAAAACTAGCAGATTGCGAGCCCTACGGTAACTCCCCCAGCAGAGAAGCAGCGCAGACGCCTGCATCCGCCATTAGCAAGCAGGGGCTGGGCAGGGAGGCGCGGCGTGGGCTGCATCGCTGAGAGTAAGAATCTGGCCTGAATACCCTGAGCGCTATCTGAGCGAAAGAATTTGGGCTAGCAAACCAGACTGTGGGATATATACCACGCGAAAAGCCAGCCCTGACCTAAGACCGCCAGGCCCGCGCACGGAACAAAGGACTGAACAGAGATAGCCGGCTGCAGACCTTCCCCCTCCGGTGACAGGCAGCCAGAGCCAGAAGGGGGCAATCGCAGCCCCAGAGAGACATTATCTATAAAACTGTAAGCAGGCTTCTTTGCTAACTAAAACTTCTTGGGGGTCTGGATGGTCAACATCTGCCTGAGAAGGTGTGCCGGTTTTACACCCAGATAACCGAGTGGCGGGGAGGCAATAAGTCGCAGCATTGGCACTCGCCAAACTCCTCATCACCTGAGCTGCTCGGACCTGGGAAGAGCACAAAACGCAGGCCCAACTGAGTCTGCGCCTCTGAGGACTACCCGAGTGCCTGAACCTGAGCGGCTTGGACCTGGGAGGTGCATGCAGCCCAGGGCCGGCCTCGGATTGTTCCCGGCAGAACAACCTAGAGTCTGAGCAGTGTGGACAGGGAGGCTACACGCGCCGTGAGCGGGGGCAGACCCAGGGTGGCTGAGGCACTGCGAGCCCACGCCAGTGTTATTTGTTTGCAGCATCCCTCCCTCCCTCCCCACAGCGCGACTGAACAAGTAATCCTAAAAAAAAAAAAAAAAGTGTCCTCCACCGTGCCCTTTGTGTCAGGGCGGAAACCAGATACTGAAGAGACTAGCAAACAGAAGAAGATATAACAGAGGGAAACGCCTTGGAAGCTACAGGCAATAGATCAAAACCCTGTGGTTACTACGGACTACATAGGAAGGGGCCTATAGATCTTGAGAAATATAAATCTGACCAAGGAACTAGCCAAAAATGAACTGAATCCACAACACCCACACACAAAAAAACAAAAAAGTCCTAGATATATTTTTATTATTTTTATGATCATTCTTTCTTTTTTTTTTAATTAAAAAAATTTTTTAAGTCCTCTATTGTTCCTTTAATTTTCACTTTTATAACCTATTACTTTGCAAAAAAAAAAGACCCTATTTTTTTCTTCTTAAGCAAACTTCATATATATATATTTTATAATTTTTTGACCTTGTTTTTTTTTGTTTGTTTTTTTCTTCTTTTCTTTAACATTGTATTTTTGAAATTCCAAACTCTACTCTAGATATTTAACTTTCGCTTTTTGGTATATGTTATCAATTTTGTACCTATAGTTTTTTTTTATATAATTTCTGTGACTTTTTTTTTTCTTCTTCTTCTTCTCTGTTTCTTTCTCTTCTTCTTTTATATAACATTGTATATCTGAAATTCCAAACTTTACTCTAGATTTTTAATTTATGCTTTTTGGTATTTGATATCAATTTTGTACCTGTAATTTCTTTATAATTTTTGTGACATTGTTTGTATTTGTTTGTTTTCTCTCTTTATTTTTCTTCTTCTTCTTCTTCTTTTTCTTTTTTTAACATTGTATTTTTGAAATTCCAAACTCTACTCTAGATTTTTAATTTTTGCTTTCTGGTATTAGTTATCAATTTCGTACCTGTACTTTCTTTATAATTTTCGCGACCTTGTTTGTTTTTGTTTGTTCGTTTTTTCTCTCGTTCTTTTCCTTCTTCTTTTCTTTAACATCGTATTTTTGAAATTCCAAACTCTACTCTAGATTTTTAATTTTTGCTTTCTGGTATTAGTTATCAATTTTGTACCTGTACTTTCTTTATAATTTTCGCGACCTTGTTTGTTTTTGTTTGTTCGTTTTTTCTCTCTTTCTTTTCCTTCTTCTTTTCTTTAACATCGTATTTTTGAAATTCCAAACTCTACTCTAGATTTTTAATTTTTGCTTTCTGGTATTAGTTATCAATTTTGTACCTGTACTTTCTTTATAATTTTCGCAATCTTGTTTGTTTTTGTTTGTTTGTTTTTTCTCTCTTTCTTTTCCTTCTTCTTTTCTTTAACATCATATTTTTGAAATTCCAAACTCTACTCTAGATTTTTAATTTTTGCTTTTATGTATTTGTTACCAATTTTGTACCTTTAAGGACCCAATTTCAGGACCCATTTTTCACTAGGGAGCGAGATTACTGGCTTGACTGCTCTCTCTCCCTTTGGACTCTCCTTTTTCTCCACCAGGTCGCCTGTGTCTCCTCCCTAACCCCTCTCTACTCTACCCAACTCTGTGAATTTCTGTGTGTTCCAGACGGTGGAGAACACTTAGGGAACTGATTACTGGCTGGATCTGTCTCCCTCCTTTTCATTCCCCCCTTTTATCCTTCTGGCCACCTCTGTCACCTTCCTCCTTCTTCTCTTCTCTGTATAACCCCGTGAACATCTCTGAGTGGTCCAGTTGTGGAGTGCACATAAGGAAGTGACTACTGGCTAGCCCACTCTCTCCACTATTGATTCACCTCATCTCATTTGGGTCACCTCTAACTCCCTCCTCCCTCTTCTCTTCTCCATGTAACCCTGTGAACCTCTCTGAGTGACCCTCACTGTAGAGAAACTTTTCATCTTTAATGTAGATGTTTTATCAATGGTGCTGTATAGAAGGAGAAGTTTTGAAACTACTGTAAAAATAAGACCGATAACCGGAAGCAGGAGACTTAAGTCCAAACCCTGACTCCAGGGAACTCCTGACTCCAAGGAACATTAATTGACAGGAGTTCATCAAATGCCTCCATACCGACACTGAAACCAAGCACCACACAAGGGCCAATAAGTTCCAGGGCAAGACATACCAAGCAAATTCTCCAGCAACAAAGGAACACAGCCCTGAGCTTCAAGATACAGGCTGCCCAAAGTCACCTCAAAACTATAGACATCTCATAACTCATTACTGGACATTTCATTGCACTCCAGAGAGAAGAAATACAGCTCCACCCACCAGAACACCGACACAAGCTTCCCTAACCAGGAAACCTTGACAAGCCACCTGTACAAACCCACACACAGTGAGGAAACGCCACAATAAAGAGAACTCCACAAACTGCCAGAATACAGAAAGGACACCCCAAACTCAGCAATTTAAACAAGATGAAGAGACAGAGGAATACTCAGCAGATAAAGGAACAGGATAAATGCCCACCAAACCAAACAAAAGAGGAAGAGATAGGGAATCTACCTGATAAAGAATTCCGAATAATGAGTGAAATTGATCCAAAATCTTGAAACTAAAATGGAATCACAGATAAATAGCCTGGAGACAAGGATTGAGAAGATGCAAGAAAGGTTTAACAAGGACCTAGAAGAAATAAAAAAGAGTCAATATATAATGAATAATGCAATAAATGAAATTAAAAGCACTCTGGAGGCAACAAATAGTAGAATAACAGAGGCAGAAGATAGGAGTAGTCAATCAGAAGATAGAATGGTAGAAATAAATGAATCAGAGAGGATAAAAGAAAAACGAATTAAAAGAAATGAGGACAATCTCAGAGACCTCCAGGACAATATTAAACGCTACAACATTCGAATCATAGGGGTTCCAGAAGAAGAAGACAAAAAGAAAGACCATGAGAAAATACTTGAGGAGATAATAGTGGAAAACTTCCCTAAAATGGGGAAGGAAATAATCACCCAAGTCCAAGAAACCCAGAGAGTCCTAAACAGGATAAACCCAAGGAGAAACACCCCAAGACACATATTAATCAAATTAACAAAGATCAAACACAAAGAACAAATATTAAAAGCAGCAAGGGAAAAACAACAAATAACACACAAGGAAATCCCCATAAGGATAACAGCTGATCTTTCAATAGAAACTCTTCAAGCCAGGAGGGAATGGCAAGACATACTTAAAATGATGAAAGAAAATAACCTACAGCCCAGATTATTGTACCCAGCAAGGATCTCATTCAAGTATGAAGGAGAAATCAAAAGCTTTTCAGACAAGCAAAAGCTGAGAGAATTCTGCACCACCAAACCAGCTCTCCAACAAATACTAAAGGATATTCTCTAGACAGGAAACACAAAAACAGTGTATAAACTCGAACCCAAAACAATAAAGTAAATGGCAACGGGATCATACTTATCAGTAATTACCTTAAACGTAAATGGGTTGAATGCCCCTACCAAAAGACAAAGACTGGCTGAATGGATACAAAAACAAGACCCCTACATATGTTGTCTACAAGAGACCCACCTCAAAACAGGGGACATATACAGACTGAAAGTGAAGGGCTGGAAAAAGATTTTCCATGCAAATAGGGACCAAAAGAAAGCAGGAGTAGCAATACTCATATCAGATAAAATAGACTTTAAAACAAAGGCTGTGAAAAGAGACAAAGAAGGTCACTACATAATGATCAAAGGATCAATCCAAGAAGAAGATATAACAATTATAAATATATATGCACCCAACACGGGAGCACCACAGTACGTAAGACAAATGCTAACAAGTATGAAAGGAGAAATTAACAATAACACAATAATAGTGGGAGACTTTAATACCCCACTTACACCTATGGATAGATCAACTAAACAGAAAATTAACAAGAAAACACAAACTTTAAATGATACAATAGACCAGTTAGACCTAATTGATATCTATAGGACATTTCATCCCAAAACAATGAATTTCACCTTTTTCTCAAGCGCACATGGAACCTTCTCCAGGATAGATCACATCCTGGGCCATAAAGCTAGCCTTGGTAAATTCAAAAAAATAGAAATCATTCCAAGCATTTTTTCTGACCACAATGCAGTAAGATTAGATCTCAATTACAGGAGAAAAACTATTAAAAATTCCAACATATGGAGGCTGAACAACACGCTGCTGAATAACCAACAAATCACAGAAGAAACCAAAAAAGAAATCAAAATTTGCATAGAAACGAATGAAAATGAAAACACAACAACCCAAAACCTGTGGGACACGGTAAAAGCAGTCCTAACGGGAAAGTTCATAGCAATACAGGCACACCTCAAGAAACAAGAAAAAAGTCAAATAAATAACCTAACTCTACACCTAAAGCAACTAGAAAAGGAAGAAATGAAGAACCCCAGGGTTAGTAGAAGGAAAGAAATCTTAAAAATTAGAGCAGAAATCAATGCAAAAGAAACAAAAGAGACCATAGCAAAAATCAACAAAACCAAAAGCTGGTTCTTTGAAAGGATAAATAAAATTGACAAACCATTAGCCAGACTCATCAAGAAACAAAAGGAGAAAAATCAAATCAACAAAATTAGAAACGAAAATGGAGAGATCACAACAGACAACACGGAAATACAAAGGATCATAAGAGACTACTATCAACAATTATATGCCAATAAAATGGACAACGTGGAAGAAATGGACAAATTCTTAGAAAAGTACAACTTTCCAAAACTCGACCAGGAAGAAATAGAAAATCTTAACAGACCCATCACAAGCACGGAAATTGAAAGTGTAATCAAAAATCTTCCAGCAAACAAAAGCCCCGGTCCAGACGGCTTCACAGCTGAATTCTACCAAAAATTTAGAGAAGAGCTAACACCTATCCTGCTCAAACTCTTCCAGAAAATTGCAGAGGAAGGTAAACTTCCAAACTCATTCTATGAGGCCACCATCACTCTAATACCAAAACCTGACAAAGATCCCACAAAAAAAGAAAACTACAGGCCAATATCACTGATGAACATAGATGCAAAAATCCTTAACAAAATTCTAGCAATCAGAATCCAACAACACATTAAAAAGATCATACACCATGATCAAGTGGGCTTTATCCCAGGGATGCAAGGATTCTTCAATATCCACAAATCAATCAATGTAATACACCACATTAACAAATTGAAAAATAAAAACCATATGATTATCTCAATAGATGCAGAGAAAGCCTTTGACAAAATTCAACATCCATTTATGATAAAAACTCGCCAGGAAGCAGGAATAGAAGGAACATACCTCAACATAATAAAAGCTATATATGACAAATCCACAGCAAACATTATCCTCAATGGTGAAAAATTGACAGCATTTCCTCTAAAGTCAGGAACAAGACAAGGGTGCCCACTTTCACCATTACTATTCAACATAGTTTTGGGAGTTTTGGCCACAGCAATCAGAGCAGAAAAAGAAATAAAAGGAATCCAAATTGGAAAAGAAGAAGTAAAACTCTCACTATTTGCAGATGACATGATCCTCTACATAGAAAACCCTAACGACTCCACCAGAAAATTACTAGAAATAATCAATGACTATAGTAAAGTTGCAGGATATAAAATCAACACACAGAAATCCCTTGCATCCCTATACACTAATAATGAGAAAACAGAAAGAGAAATTAAGGAAACAATTCCATTCACCATTGCAACGGAAAGAATAAAATACTTAGGAATATATCTACCTAAAGAAACTAAAGACCTATATATAGAAAACTATAAAACACTGGTGAAAGAAATCAAAGAGGACAGTAATAGATGGAGAAATATACCATGTTCATGGATTGGAAGAATCAATATAGTGAAAATGAGTATACTACCCAAAGCAATTTATAGATTCAACGCAATCCCTATCAAGCTACCAACAGTATTTTTCACAGAGCTAGAACAAATAATTTCACAATTTGTATGGAAAAACAAAAAACCTCGAATAGCCAAAGCGATCTTGAGAAAGAAGAATGGAACTGGAGGAATCAACCTACCTGACTTCAGGCTCTACTACAAAGCCACAGTTATCAAGACAGTATGGTACTGGCACAAAGACAGAAATATAGATCAATGGAATAAAATAGAAAGCCCAGAGATAAATCCACGCACATATGGACACCTTATCTTTGACAAAGGAGGCAAGAATATACAATGGATTAAAGACAATCTCTTTAACAAGTGGGGCTGGGAAAACTGGTCAACCACTTGCAAAAGAATGAAACTAGACCACTTTCTAACACCATACACAAAAATAAACTCAAAATGGATTAAAGATCTCAACGTAAGACCAGAAACTATAAAACTCCTGGAGGAGAACATAGGCAAAACACTCTCTGACATACATCACAGCAGGATCCTCTATTACCCACCTCCCAGAATATTGGAAATAAAAGCAAAAGTAAACAAATGGGACCTAATTAACCTTAAAAGCTTCTGCACATCAAAGGAAACTATTAGCAAGGTGAAAAGACAGCCTTCAGAATGGGAGAAAATAATAGCAAATGAAGCAACCGACAAACAACTAATCTCAAAAATATACAAGCAACTCCTACAGCTCAACTCCAGAAAAATAAACGACCCAATCAAAAAATGGGCCAAAGAACTAAATAGACATTTCTCCAAAGAAGACATACAGATGGCTAACAAACACACGAAAAGATGCTCAACATCACTCATTATCAGAGAAATGCAAATCAAAACCACTATGAGGTACCATTTCACACCAGTCAGAATGGCTGCGATCCAAAAGTCTACAAATAATAAATGCTGGAGAGGGTGTGGAGAAAAGGGAACCCTCTTACACTGTTGTTGGGAATGCAAACTAGTACAGCCACTATGGAGAACAGTGTGGAGATTCCTTTAAAAACTGGAAATAGAACTGCCTTATGATCCAGCAACCCCACTGCTGGGCATACACACTGAGGAAACCAGAAGGGAAAGAGACACGTGTACCCCAATGTTCATCGCAGCACTGTTTATAATAGCCAGGACATGGAAGCAACCTAGATGTCCATCAGCAGATGAATGGATAAGAAAGCAGTGGTACATATACACAATGGAGTATTACTCAGCCATTAAAAAGAATACATTTGAATCAGTTCTAATGAGGTGGATGAAACTGGAGCCTATTATACAGAGTGAAGTAAGCCAGAAGGAAAAACAGCAATACAGTATACTAACGCATATATATGGAATTTAGAAAGATGGTAACAATAACCCGGTGTACGAGACAGCAAAAGAGACACTGATGTATAGAAGAGTCTTATGGACTCTGTGGGAGAGGGAGAGGGTGGGATGATTTGGGAGAATGGCATTGAAATATGTATAATATCATATATGAAACGAGTCGCCAGTCCAGGTTCGATGCACGATACTGGATGCTTGGGGCTGGTGCACTGGGATGACCCAGAGGGATGGTACGGGGAGGGAGGAAGGAAGAGGGTTCAGGATGGGGAACACATGTATATCTGTGGTGGATTCATGTTGATATATGGCAAAACCAATACAATATTGTAAAGTTAAAAAATAAAATAAAAATAAAGTTAAATTAAAAAAAAAAAAGAGTGAAAAAGGACATTTTAGGAATCAGCAAACTAAAATGGACTGGAATGGATGAATGTAACTCAGATGACCATTATATCTACACTGTGGGCAAGAATACCTCAGAAGAAACGGAGTAGCCATCTTAGTCAACAAAAGAGTCCAAAACTCAGGACTTGGATGCAATCTCAAAAACAACAGAATGATCTCTGTTTGTTTCCAAGGGAAACCATTCAATATCATGGTAATCCAAGTCTATTCCCCAAACAGTAACACTGAAGGAGCTGAAGTTGAATGGTTCTATGAAGACCTACAAGACCTTCTAGAACTAACACCCAAAAAAGATGTCCTTTTCATTATAGGGGACTGGAATGCAAAAGTAGGAAGTCAAGAAACACCTGAAGTAACAGGCAAATTTGGCCTTGGAGTACAGAATGAAGAAGGGTAAAGGCTAATAGAGTTTTGCCAAGAGAATGCACTGGTCATAGCAAACACCCTCTTCCAACAACACAAGAGAAGACTCTACACGTGGACATCACCAGATGGCAAACAATGAAATTAGATTGATTATATTCTTTGCAGCCATACATGGAGAAGCTCTATACAGTCAGCAAAAACCAGACTGGGAACTGACTGTGGCTCAGATCATGAATTCCTTATTGCCAAATTCAGACTTAACTTGAAGAAAGTGGGGAAAACCACTAGACCTTTCAGGTATGACCTAAATCAAATCGCTTATGATTATATACTGGAAGTGAGAAATAGATTTAAGGAACTAGATCTGATACACAGAATGCTTGATGAACTATGGATGGTGGTTCATGACATTGTACAGGAGATAAGGAGCAAGATCATCCCCAAGAAAAAGAAAAGCAAAAAAAGCAAAATGGCTGTCTGAGGAGGCCTTATAAATAGCTGTGAAAAGAAGTGAAAAGCAAAGGAGAAAAGGAAAGATATACCCATTTGGAATGCAGAGTTCCAAAGACTAGCAAGGAGAGAGAGGAGAGCCTTATTCAGTGATCAGTGCAAAGAAATAGAGGAAAATAATAGAATGGGAAAGACTAGTTATCTCTTCAGGAAAACTAGAGATACCAAGGGAACATTTCATGCAAAGATGGGCTCAATAAAGGACAGAAATGGTAGGGACCTAACAGAAGCAGAAGATATTAAGAAGAGGTGGCAAGAATGCACAGAAGAACTGTACAAAAAAGATCTTCACAACCCAGATAATCATGATGGTGTGATCACTCACCTAGAGCCAGACATCCTGGAATGTGAAGTCAAGTGGGCTTTAGAACTATCACTACCAACAAAGCTAGTGGAGGTGATGGAATTCCAGTTGAGCTATTTCAAACCCTGAAAGATGATGCTGTGAAAGTGCTGCACTCAATATACCAGCAAATTTGGAAAACTCAGCAGTGGAAAAGGTCAGTGTTCATCCCACTCCCAAAGAAAGGCAATGCCAAAGAATGCTCAAACTACCACACAATTGCAGTCATCTCACATGCTAGTAAAGTAATGCTCAAAATTCTCCAAGCCAGGCTTCAGCAATTCGTGAACCATGAAATTCCAGATGTTCAAGCTGATTTTAGAAAAGGCAGAGGAACCAGAAATCAAATTGCCAACATCCATTGCATCATCGAAAAAGCAAGAGAGTTCCTGAAAAACATCTGTTTCTGCTTTATTGACTATGTCAAAGTCTTTGACTGTGTGGATCACAATAAACTGGAAAATTCTGAAAGAGATGGGAATACCAGACCACCAGATCTGCCTCTTGAGAAATCTGTACGCAGGTCAGGAAGCAACAATTAGAACTGGACATGGAACAACAGACTGGTTCCAGATAGGAAAAGGAGTATGTCAAGGCTATATATTGTCATCATGCTTATTTAACTTAAATGCAGAGTACATCATGAGAAACGCTGGGCTGGAGGAACCACAAGCTGGAATCAAGATTGCTGGGAAAAATATCCATAACCTCAGATATGCAGATGACACCACCCTTATGGCAGAAAGTGAAGAACTAAAGAGCCTCTTGATGAAAGTTAAAGAGGAGGGTGAAAAAGTTGGCTAAAAGCTCAACATTCAGAAAACTAAGATCATGGGATCCAGTCCCATCAGTTCATGGCAAATAGATGGGGAAACAGTGGAAACAGTGGCTGACTTTATTTTTTGGGCTCCAATATCACTGGAGATGGTGACTGCAGCCATGAAATAAAAAGATGCTTGCTCCTGGAAGAAAAGCTATGACCAACCTAGACAGCATATTAAAAAGCAGAGACTTCACTGCCAACAAAGGTCCATGTAGTCAAAGCTATGGTTTTTCCCATAGTTGTGTATGGATGTAAGAGTTGGATTATAAAAAAAGCTGAGCACCAAAGAATGATGCTTTTGAACTGTGGTGCTGGAGAAGACTCTTGAGAGTCCCTTGGACTACAAGCAGCTCCAATCAGTCCATTGTAAAGATCAGTCCTGGGTGTTCATTGGAAGGACTGATGTTGAAGCTGAAACTCCAATACATTTCCACCAGATGCAAAGAGCTGACTCATTGGAAAAGACCCTGATGCTGGGAAAGATTGAGGGCGGGAGGAGAAAGGGATGACAGAGGATGAGATGGTTGGATGGCATCACCGACTCAATAGACATGAGTTTGGGTAAACTCTGGTATTTGTGATGGACAGAGAGGTTGGCGGGTTGCAGTCCATGGGGTCACAAAGAGTCGTACATGACTGAGTGACTGAACTAATTGAACTGTATGATTTTTAAAGTTTGGAAAAGACAAATATTCTTAAATGCTATACACACTGCAAAAGACCAGTGATTATCAAAATGAATCACAAAGTTTGGATTGATGACAGAAATGCAACAATTTTTTTCTCCCTAATATAGATGCAAAACACCCACATTAAGTTAAACAAGAAGTATTATTCCAATGGCTATTTTATTAAAAAAAAAAAAAGAAGAAGAAATAGAAACTAAGTTGAGGCTCAAAGAAATTGAGTAAATGAATAAGAGCACACAGCCCTGTATGAAATATTCCAAAGAAGTCAACTTTTGGAACCCAATTTCTCTCAACTTTACAAAATGCTACATTGTCTGGAGAAGTCTGAGAGAAACACCTGTTTTCCTACAAGTGTTGGAATTGTGAAAGGAAAGGTTTCATCTTATACCTGTTGGTTGTGTCAAAAGAGTATACATACAATATTGTTTACAGACTAATGAGAAGAGAGATGCCACCTATGCAATGAACAAACAGAACTAGGATAGGAAGCCAAACATAACTGTATTTACTTGCAGAAAAATATTATTTTTTCTACATAAAACAGTTCTTAAGAAAAAATAACACACACACACACACATACCACTCCTCATCAGCTCTTATATAGGAAGGCTAAATACACTTCCCTCCATGGTGTTGTCATTTGCTTGAGTTAGGATGCCTTTAATATTATGCCTACAATTTTATAATGTGAAGTTGAACTGAACATTAAGTTAAAATCTTGAACAGCCCCTTCTATTCTATAAATCTTGATGTAGATAAATCAAGGAAGAGAACAAACTCCTGAAAAGAAATTATGGAAAAATAGAGTGTATGAGTTAGAAAACTTACCTGAAGAAGTAACCTAATCAAAACTTTGATCTGTCAACTGCATGAGTTGTTCCAGTAACCACTCATCTCAAATTGCAATTAAAATGCCTGGACTTAAGAGTATGGTTGAAACAGCACAACTAAAGCTGAAGCCTAATGAATTAAACTCTAACCTGTACGAAGAAATACTAGGTTAATGCTAGAGCATATTTTGCATGAAGCCTGAAATAGTAAAAGATAAGCAAGAGTTTAGTAACATCTTTCCAGCACCATCCAGGAGAAAAGCTTCCCTGACTTTTCCCTTTATTATTCAATCATCACTGATACTAGTCTCTTAAAACAGACCAATGCATATAGCGACCTTCCCTTGATGACAATAGCCAGTTACCTCATTAGACAACCTTGCTTACTCTGATTTTAGGCTCAACAAGCCACCTGCCAGTTTTAAGATAGCTTCTCATATAGATATTAGCACAGAACTGTGTGGAGTGGCCAAGAGGAATATTACAGTTTTCTTGACCGTTAGAGTTTTTATTCTTAAGTGGCATACCAAGACTGAACAGCCAACTAGCCCCTAAAAGCGACATCTGAGGCTTCTTTTTCTCTAATAGGAAAATAGCAATTCCATTTAAACTTCAATGCTATTTTGCAAGTATTTGTCAAGCAAATACTTACTCTATGTTCAAGACCTAAAAAAAACACAAAGCACTAATTTGTCACAGTGGAAGTGACAAATAGATTCAAGGGATTAGATCTGATAGACAGAGTACCTGAAGAACTATGGACGGAGGTTCCTGACATTGAACAAGAGGCAGTGATCAACACCACCCCCAAGAAAAACAAATGCAAAAAGGCAAAATGGTTGTCTGAGGAGGCCTTAGAAATAGCTGAGAAAAGAAGAGAAGCTAAAAGCAAGTGAGAAAAGGAAAGATATATCCATTTGGAATGCAGAGTTCCAAAGAATAGCAAGGAGAGATAAGAAAGCCTTTCTCGGTGATCAGTGCAAAGAAATAGAGGAAAACAACAGAATGGGAAAGACGAGAGATCCCTTCAAGAAAATTAGAGATACCAAGGGAACATTTCATGCAAAGATGGGCACAATAAAGGACAGAAATGGTATGGACCTAACAGAAGCAGAAGAGGTGGCAAGAATACACAGAGGAACTATACAAAAAAGAAATTCACAACCCAGATAACTACAATGGTGTGATCACCCTCCTAGAGCCAGACATCCTGCAATGCGAAGTGGGCCTTAGGAAGCATCACTACGAACAAAGCTAGTGGAGGTGATGGAATTCCAATTGAGCTATTTCAAATCCTAAAAGATGATGTTTTGAAAGTGTTGCACTCAATATGCCAGTAAATTTGGAAAACCATGCAGTGGTCACAGGACTGTAGAATGGCAGTTTTCATTCTAATCCCAAAGAAAGGCAATGCCAAAGAATGTTCAAACTACTGCACATTTGCACTCATCTCACATGCTAGCAAAGTAATGCTCAAAATTCTCAAAGCCAGGCTTAAATAGTATTCAACTGTGAAGTTCCAGATGTTCACTCTGGATTTAGAAAAGGCAGAGGAACCAGAGATCAAATTGCCAACATCCATTAGATCATACAAAAAGCAAAAGATTATGAGAAAAACATCTACTTCTGCTTTATTCAGTACGCCAAAGCCTTTGACTGTGTAGATCACAAGAAACTGTGGAAACTTCTTCAAGTGATAGGAATACCAGACAGCCTTATCTGCCTACTGAGAATTCTGTGTGAAGGTCAAGAAGCAATAATTAGAACAGGACATGGAACAATGGACTGGGTCCAAATTGGGAAAGGAGTACATCAAGGCTGTATATTGTCACCCTGCTTATTTAACTTATATGCAAAATGCATCATGTGAAATGCCTGGCTGGATGAAGCACAAGCTGGAATCAAGACTGCTGGGAGAAATATCAATAACTGCAGATATGCAGATGACACTATGCTGATGGCAGAAAGTGAAGAGGAACTAAAGAGCCTCTTGATGAAAGTGAAAGAGGAGAGTGAAAAAGCTGGCTTAAAATTCAACATTCAAAAAATGAGTATCATGGCATCCAGTCCCATCACTTCATGACAAACAGATGGGGAAACAACGGAAACAGTGAGAGATTTTCTTTTTTTAGGCTCCAAAATCACTGCAAATGGTGACTGCAGCTATGAATTTAAAATTTTTCATGAATTTAAAAAATTTCTCCTCCTGCCTTCATTCTTTCACAGCATCAGGGTCTTTTCCAATGAGACAGTTCTTTGCATCAGGTGACCAAAGTATTGGAGTTTCAGCTTCAGCATCAGTCCTTTTGGACTTTTAAAATCCAAATCTAGTCCAGCAAATGCTCTAGACCAATCCATTCCATGCCATAGACTTGTATTAGATCAAGGATGAAGACCTGCAGATGCCTAGATAAGTAGCACATTAGACCTTGGTGAGTGCATGGGACTTGCCTCAGCAATCCTTTCTGTTGGTACAGGACAGACACTAAAGATTAATAATACCTGATCACCTTCACCCTCAAGGCTTTTAGTCAAACAACTGCAGAGAACACCCCCCTCTGATAGGGCAGTGACAGACAGTGGCCAGCACATCCTAAGGAAAGACATGACAGGCGTCCATATCAAAACCACCCATCATATGAAAGTCACTGAACACACACAGCCTGCTCAGGGATGCTGCTACATAAAAACACATTTTAAGACCGCAAAAGATAACTGTTTCTTCTGAATTCACAGAGAAAGTTAAATAAAATAAAAAGGCAGAGAAACTATTCTCAACTGAGACAGCAAAAGAAAACCCCTGAAAAAATATTTAACAGAGATAATCAGTCTACCAGACAATGAGTTCAAAATGTCAGTAATAAAAATGCTGAATGAATTGAGAAAGTTTATTGATATAAAGAATGGCAATTTTAACAAGGAATTAAAAATTATAAAAGTGACATAAAAATAGATACCTCAATTTCTAAGACAGGAAGCAATGAATAGCAAACTATAAATAAATGACACAAAAGTTTTCAAAAGTGATTTGGAAGACAGAATAATGGAAATCACCCAAACAGAACAGCAAATAGAAAAGTGAAAACAAAACAACATACAAGATCTATGGAATAATACAAAACATACCAAACTACATATAACAGAAATTCCAGAAAGAGAGACAAAGGAATAAAATGTATATGAATTAATTATGGCTGTAAACTTCTCATACTTAAAGAAGGAAACAGATATCCAAGTCCAGGAAGCACAGAGGCTCCCAAACCAGAACAACAACAACAACAACAAAAACCCACACCAAGACATATAATTAAAACTGCAAAAGCTAAAAGTAGAGAATGCTAAAGGAAGCATGAGAAAACCACTCATATAGGGCATTCTCTATATAAAAGGATAAGACTATCAGCTAATTTATCTATAGAAACTTTTCAGGCCAAATGGGAGTCACAGAATATAGTCAAAGTCCTGAAAAATAAAAGCCTTCAACCTAGGATACTCTACCACAAAATTTTATCATTTAGAATACAAGCAAAGGAAAAGAATTCTCAGGCAAGCAATAACTAAAAGAATTCAGCAATTTCAAACCTACCCTAAAAGAAATCTTGAAGCGTCTAGAATCCCAATAGGAATCCACAACAGGAAGGCCAAGTATATGGTAAGAATTGAAGAGCACTTAAATAAGCCAGTTTGAATTGTTGTTCTTTAGTTGCTAAGTCATGTCCAATTCTTTGTGACCCCACGTACTGTAGCAAGCCTACTCTGTCCATGGAATTTCCCGAGCAAGAATACTGGAGTGGGTTGATATTTCCTTCTCAGGGGATCTGCCCAAGACAGTGTTCAATCCCGAGTCCTGCATTAGAGGCAGATTCTTTATCATAGAGCCATGGGGGAAGAGCAAAATAAGCCAGTACACAGATTAAAAAAAAGATTGTAAAAACGATAGCTACAATAAACAGTAAAAGGATAAGCATGAAGATGAAAACATAACATCAAACACAAAATGTGAAGTGGAGTAACAAATGTAGAACTTTAAGAATGTGTTGAACATCAGTGATAATCAATTTAAAGAAGTACATATCATTATAGGTCAAGATACATGAACTCCATGGTAACCACAAATTGAAAACCTCAATATTCAAGAAAACCAAAAAAAAAAAAAGGAACTCAATCATACTACCACAGAAAATTATGAAACTACAATGGGGGGGAGGGGGGGAAACAAAGAAGAAATGACCAAAGAATTAAAAAAATCTGAAAAATAAGGAATAAAAATAGTAATAAATACAAACTATCAATACTTACTTTAAATACCAATGAACTAAATGCACCAATCAAAAAATATAGAATGTCTTATTAGATTAAAATAAAAAACGTCAACAGGCTACCTACAATAAACTCACTTTAGTGTGAAAGACAGATATTTCATGAAATGGTAATAACAAGAAAGCAGGGATACTTGTACTAAACAATACTTGTATCAAACAAAGCAGACTTTGAAATTAATACTGTAAAGAAAAAGAAGAGCATTGTATAATGATAAAAAGATTGCTAGAAGAAGAGAAAATGACACTTACTGACATATGTATGCCCAATAGAGGAGCATCTAAATATATAAAGCCAATACTGACAGACATAAAGGGAGAAATCAACAACAATACAATAAAAGTAGGAGACTTCAACACCGTACTGACATCAGTGGAGAGATCATCAAGATAAAAATCAGTTAGGCATCTTCTCCTGCCAGAGCACCAAAATCGAAACTAGCTGTTGAACAACCATTGACAGGAAGACAGTCAGTTCAGTTCAGTCACTCAGTTGTGTCCGACTCTTTGCAACCCCATGGACTGCAGCACGCAAGGCCTCCCTGGCCATAACCAACTCCTGGAATTCACCCAAACCCATGTCCATTGAATCGGTGATGCCATCCAACCATCTCATCCTGTCGTCCCCTTCTCCTCCTGCCCTCAATCTTTCCCAGAATCAGGGTATTCTCAAATGAGTCAGTTCTTCACATAGAGTGACCAAAGTATTGGAGCTTCAATATCAGTCCTTCCAATGAACACCCAGGACTGATCTCCTTCAGAATGGACTGGTTGAATCTCCTTGCAGTCCAAGGGACTCTCAAGAGTCTTCTCCAATACCACAGTTCAAAAGCATCAATTCTTCCGTGCTCAGCTTTCTTTATAGTCCAACTCTCATATCCATACATGACCACTGGAAAAACCATAGCCTTGACTAGATGGATCTTTGTTGACAAAGTAATGTCTCTGCTTTTTAATATGCTCTCTAGATTGGTCATAACTTTTCTTTCAAAGAGTAACCGTCTTTTAATTTCATGGCTGCAATCACCATCTGCAGTGATTTTAGAGCCCCCAAAAATAAAGTCAGCCACTGTTTCCCCATCTATTTGCCATGAAATGATAGGACTGGATGCCATGATCTTAGTTTTCTGAATGTTGAGCTTTTAGCCAACTTTTTCACTCTCCTCTTTCACTTTCATTAAGAGGCTCTTTAGTTCTTCACTTTCTGCCATAAGGGTGGTGTTATCTGCATATTTGAGGTTACTGATATTTCTCCCCGCACAGTGGAACACTCCCCCAACACACACACAATGGTAGGAAGGACACAAACGATAAAATCAAATCCTATACCTGCCAAATGGGTGACCAACAAACTGGAGAACAATAATACCAAAGAAGTTCTTGCACTGTTATGAAGGTTCTAGGCCCCACATCAGGCTCCCCAGCCTACAGATCCAGCCAATGGACTGGAAATCCCCAAGGAATCTGACTTTGAAGGCCAGTGGGATTTGATTATATTACTTCCTCAGTACTGGGGAAAAAAGAGACTCCAATCTGGAAGGGCACAAACAAAATCTTATGTGTACCAGGACCAAGGGGAAAGGAACAGTGACCCTACAAGAGACTGAACCAGACCTACCTATGAGTGTTTGAAAGTCTCCTGCAAAAGCATGGATCAGCAGTGATCCACCATGGAGACAGGGGCACTAGCAGCAACAGTCCTGGGAGGTACCTATCAGGCCTAAGCCCTCTTGGAGTTAGCAACTCCAGGACTGGGTTGCCTCAGGGCAAACAACTAACAGGGAAGAAACACAGCCCTACCCATCAGCAGACAATTGGATTAAAGTTTTACTGAGCATAGCCCTGCCCACAAGTTTCCCCACAGCAAGTTCCTCCCATCAGGAAGCCCACACAGGCCACTTATCCTCATCCAGAGATGGCAGAAGAAACAAGAATTATAATCCAAGCAGCCTCCAGCAGTAATAACACAATCACAGAAACCTTACAGAAATGAAAAGAAATAAGATTATGTTCCAGATGAAGGAACAAGATAAATACCCAGAAAAACAATTAAATGAAGTGGAGATAGGCAACCTTCCAGAAAAAGCAGTCAGAATAATGATAACGAAGATGATCCAGGATGGAGAAGATATCAGAAATATTTACAGAAATGTTTACCAAAGATCTAGTAAAACTAAAGAACAAACAAACAGAAACGAACAATACACTAGAAGGAATCAATAGCAGAATAACTGAGGCAAAAAAATGGATCAGTGACCTGGAAGACAGAATGGTGGAAGCATATGCTGCAAAATTGAATATAGAAAAAAAAAGTGAAAAGAAATGAAGACAGCCTAAGAGACCTCTGGGATGACATTAAATGCACATTCACAATATAGAGGTTCCAGAGGGAGAAGAGAGAAAGGACCCAAGAAAATATTTGAAGAGATAATAGCTGAACATTTGCCCAATATAGGAAAGGAAATAGTCAACTAAGTCTAGGAAGGCAGAGTTCAAAGCAGGATAAAGTCAAGGAGGGACAAACTCAGACACACAGTAATCAAACTGAAAAAATTAAAAACAAACATAAAATATTAAAACTAACAAGGGACAAAAAGACAACATACAAGGGAAACGCCATAAGGTTATCAGACAATTTCTCAACAGAAACAACATGCCAGAAGCAGATGGCACGATATATTCCAAGTGATGAAAGGGAAGAACCTACAACCAAGAATTCTCTACCTAATAAGACTCTTGTTCAGATTTCATGGAGAAATTAAGCACTTTCAGGACTTGCAAGAGTTAAAAGAATTCAATGCCACTAAACCAGCTTTTCAACAAATGCTAAAGGAATTTCTATAGGCAGGAAACACAAGAGAAGGAAAAAATCTACAAAAACAAATCCAAAACAATGAACAGAGTTGCTATAGGTTCATACATATCGATAATTATCTTAAATGTAAATGGATTAAATGTACCAACCAAAAGTCATAGACTGGAAGGGTGGATACAAAAACAAGACCCATACATATATTGTCTACAATAGACCCACCTTAGGCCTGTGGACACTTACAGACTAAAAGTAAGGGAATGGTAAAAGGTACTTCATTCAAATGGAAATCATAAGAAAGCTGGAGGAACAATACTCATATCAGACAAAATATACTTTAAAACAAAGACTGTTATAAAAGACAAAGAAGGACATTACATAATGATCAAGGGTTCAATCCAAGAAGAAGATATAACAATTATAAATCCAAATTCACCCAATAAAGGAGCACCTCAGTATGTAAGGTAAATACTAATAAACATAAAGGACAAAATCGACAATAATACAATAATAATGGGAGACTTTACCACTTTCATCAATGGACAGATAATTCAGAAAGAAAGTCAATAAGGAAACACAGGCCTTAAATGACACTTTAGATGAGTTGGACTTAACTGATATTTATAGAGCATTCCATCCAAAAGCAGCAGAATACACAGTCTTCTCAAGCGATCATGGAGCATTCTCCAAGACTGACCACAAGCTGGGCCACAGGGCGGGCAAGCTTTGGTAAATTAAAAAAATCAAAATCATATCAAGCATGTTTTCTGATCATAATTCTATGAGATTAGAAATAAATTACAAAAAAACCCTCTAAGAAACACAAACATGTGGCAGCTATACAATATGATACTAAACAACCACTGGATCACTGAAGAAATCGAAAAAGAAATTAAAAAATTACCTAGAGACAAACAAAAATGAAAGCACAACAATCCAACATTTATGGGATGCAGCAAAAGCAGTTCTAATCAGGCTCCCTGACTTCAGACTATACTACAGAACCACAGTCATCACAACAGTATGGTCCTGGCACAAAAACAGAAATATACATCAATGGAACAGGATAGAAAACCCAGAAATAAGCCCATGCATCTATGGTCAATTAATCTATGACAAAGGAGGCAAGACAATGTTGGAAAAATAGTCTCTTAACATATAATGCAAGGGTAAAAATATAGTGCACATAGAGTACACATGTTAAAAAATGAAATCAAATCATTCCTTAACTCGATACACAAAAATAAGCTCAAAATGGACTAAAGACCTAAATGTGCGACTGAACACTACAAAATTCCTAGAGGAAAACAGAGGCAGAACAATCTCTGACATAAATCACAACAGTATCTTTTTTGATCCATCTCCATAAATGGAAATGAAAGCAAAAATTAAAAAAACAAAAAACAAAAAAAAAGGATCTTCTTAAACTCAAAAACTTTTGCACAGCAAAGGAAACAATAAAAGGAAATGAAAACCCACAGATTGGGAGAAAATATTTGCAAAAGATATGACTGATAAGGGATTGGTCTCCAAAATTTACAAACAGCTTATGATGATAGCATCAAAACAAACAACCCACTCAAAAAATGGGCAGAACACCAGAATAGATGTTTCTCCAAAGAGGACACACAGATGGCCAACAGGCACATGAAAAAATGTTTAACATCACTAGTTATTACAGAAATGTAAATCAAAACTACAATGATATATCACCTCACATTGGTGAAAATGCCTATCATCAAAAAATCTACAAACAACAAATGCTATAGAGGATGTGGATGGATGGGAACTCTCTTGCACTGTTGGTGGGAATGTAAACCGGTACAGCCACTATAGAGAAAAGTATGGAAATTCCTTAAAAAACTAAATATATTAGTACCATATGACCCTGCAATCCCACTTGTGGGCATATATCTATAGAAAAACAAGGCCCAAAATATACATGCACCCCAGTGTTCATTTCAGTACTGTTTACAAGAGCCAAAACATGGAAGCAACCTAGATGTACATCGACAGAAGATGTGGTATATAATTACAATGGAACAGTACTCAGCCATTAAAATAAATGAAATAATGTATTTGCAGCAACATGGATGGACCTAGAGAGTGTCAAACTGAGTGAAGTAGATCAGACAGAGGCAAAATATCATATGACATCCTTTATATGAGGAATCCCAAAGAAAATGATACAAATGAACTTACTTACAAAAGGGAAAGTGACTCCCAGACTTAGAAAACAAACTTATGGTTGCCTGGGGGAAAGGGATAGTTAGGGACTTCGGAAAGGTCAATACACACTACTATATACAAAACAGATAAACAACAAAGACCTATAGTATAGGACATGGAACTCTGCTCAAATTTATGTGCCAGCCTGGATGGGAAGGGGACTTGGGGGAGAAAGAATACACATATATGTATGCCTGAGTCCCTTTGTGTGAATCACCACAAACTGTGGGAAATTCTTCAACAGATGGGAATACCAGACCACCAGACCTGCCTCTTGAGAAATCCGTATGCAGGTCAGGAAGCAACAGTTAGAACTGGACATGGAACAACAGACTGGTTCCAAATAGGAAAAGGAGTACGTCAAGGCTGTATATTGTCACCCTGCTTATTTAACTTATATGCAGAGTACATCATGAGAAACGCTGGGCTGGATGAAGTACAAGCTGGAATCAAGATTGCTGGGAGAAATATCAATAACCTCAGAAATGCAGATGACACGACCCTTACAGCAGAAAGTGAAGAACTAAAGAGCCTCTTGATAAAAGTAAAAGAAGAGAGTGAAAAAGTTGATTTAAAACTCAACGTTAAAAACACTAAGATCATGGCATCTGGTCCCATCACTTCATGGCAAACCGATGGGGAAACAATGGAAACAGTGAGAGACTTTATTTTCTTGGGCTCACAAATCACTGCAGATGGTGACTGCAGCCATGAAATAAAAAGGTGCTTGCTTCTTGGAAGAAAAGCTATGACCAACTTAGACAGCTTATTAAAAAGCAGAGACATTACTTTGCCAACAAAGGTCCGTCTAGTCAAAGCTATGGTTTTGCCAGTAGTCATGTATGAATGTGAGAGTTGGACTGTAAAGAAAGCTGAGTGGCAAAAAATTGATGCTTTTGAACTGTGGTGTTGGAGAAGACTCTTGAGAGTCCCTTGAACTGCAAGGAGATCCCACCAGTGAATCCTAAAGGAAATCAGTCCTGAATATTCATTGGAAGGACTGATATTGAAGCTGAAACTCCAATACTTTGGTTACCTGATGTGAAGAGCAGACTCATTGGAAAAGACCCTGATGCTGTGAAAGACTGAAAGGAGGAGGAGAAGATGACGACAGAGGATGAGATGGTTTGATGGCATCACTGACGTGATGGACATGAGTTTGAGTACGCTCTGGGAGTTGGTAATGGACAGGGAACTGCATGCTGCAGTCCATGAGGTCTCAAATATTCAGACAACTGAGTGACTGAACTGAACTTACAGGAAATGTAGTGTGAGAACTCAAAGAAGGAAAATTATTTCCAGTTTCAGAAATCCAGTAAAACATCATGAGTTAACCTTGATAAGCAAGGATAGGTACAGAAATTACCAGGAAGAAGGTGAAGTCTCACCCCAAAGGAAAGTACCAACAATAGTGGGAAGTGAGCGTACACACACGAGATTTGGCATTTAGCAAATACTCCACTTTTGCTAGATCTCATGTCTGAGACATGACTGGAAGGGGATATGTGGTCAGGATGAGGAAAGACTTTGAACAGCATGTTAAGGTGCTTGGGTCCCATTCTGTAAGCAAAGGGGAAACACTGGAAAGTTTCTGTAAAGAAAAATCACACAATTCAATGTTTGCTTGAGAAGCTAACTACACAACATGTGAAAAACAGATCAAAGACAAGAATTCTGTTGTCACAGAGAATAATTCAGAAAACATTCTAGTAGTCTGGGATAAGGTGACAACTTCTTGAACAAGAATGGTGACTGCAGAAATAGAAAGGGAGGGAAGCAACAGATACTCCAAACTGCTGAATAGACAAGTTTCAGTGACCGATCAGTCAGTAAATCAAAGGTTAAGAATAAAAAGCAATAGATTACAAGCCACATTTACTTTACTTCAAAAGTCAACTATTGCATTTTTTCCCACAAAGCCCAGATACTCCCTCAAAAGCCCTTCTAGGTGCAACTTCAGCCTTCTCCACCATAAGCCCTAGATTTGCCACAGAGATATAAATGGTGAGGGGAGAGAGAAAATGGTAACATATTACAAAAGTAAATTGCAAAAAGGTACAGATATCTATTAATATCAAACATTCATTTTCATGATGAAGCAAGCTAGCTGTAGATCCCTATTGAGAGGAAAAACTAGAACAGCAACAACAGAACTTGGCATCCCTGAGGGAGAATATTAAGTAAAATGAGGGCTCTGAAGTAGAAAGTAGTTAACATTATTCTAAATCTACCAAAATATTCCTCTAAAGACTCAGACACTAGAATTAAAGCCTAAGTTTTCAAATGTGCATTGACGATCACATTTTCTTAAAACAGAGCATGTTTACACTCTGTTTCAAGGTTCTCTTCTGGCTGATACCCCCAGGTGGCTCACACTGTAAAGAATACTCTTGCAATGCAGGAGACCTGGGTTCAATTCCTAGATAGGGAAGATCCCCTGGAGGAGTGAAAGGCTACCCACTCCAGTATTCTGGCCTGGAGAATTCCATGGACAGAGTAGCCCAGTGAGCTACAGTCCATGGGATCGCAAAGAATCAGACAGGACTGAGTGACTAAAACACACAATTTCCCATATCTAAAATTATAGATGCTATTATTATTAAGCATGTGATATTATTATTAATAATTATTAAGTTCCAGGTGACATATCAAATCAATTAGAAAAAGATTTCAAGCTTCCATGGGAACAAATGCCCAAGAAGTGGTGAGATTGTCGAAGGTCATAAAACCAGTGTCAGAAACATAATGAAAACTCAGAGATTTCCACTGTACTTGCTGACATATTCTGTGAGGAAACAATGTCATATAAAGGACATTAAAATGGCAAAATGACTTAAGTGAAACAAAGAAACTGAAACCATTTAATTTAAATTATGAGGCAAATTTTGTGGTTGCTGTTCAGTTGTTCAGTTGCTTAGTCATGTCCAACTATTTACAACCCCATGGACTGCAGCATGCCAGGCTTCCTTGTCCTTCACCATCTCCTGGAGCTTGCTCAAACTCATATCCATTCAGTCAGTGATGCCATCAAACTATCCTGTCCTCTGTCGTCCCCTTCTCCTCCTTCCTTCAATCTTTCCCAGCATCAGGGTCTTTATAATGAGTCGGCTCTTCACACGAGGTGGTCAAAGTATTGGAGCTTCAGGATCAGTCCTAATGAATATTCTTGACTGATTTCCTTTGGGATTGACTGGTTTGATTTCCTTGCAGTCCAAGGGATTCTCAAGAATCTTCTGCAACACCACAATTCAAAAGATCAAGTGTTCAGCATTCAGCCTTATTTATGGTCCAACTCTCACATCCATACATGACTACTGGAAAAACCACAGCTTTGACTATGCAGACATTTGTTGGCAAAGTAATGTCTCTGCTTTTTAATAAGCTGTCTAGGTTGGTCATAGCTTTTCTTCCAAGGAGCAAGCATCTTAATTTCATGGCTGCAGTCACCATCCACAGTGATTTTTTGAGCCCAGGAAAATAAAGTCTCTCACTGTTTCTATTGTTTCCCCATCTATTTGCCATGAAGTAAAAGGGACCAGATGCCATGATCTTGTTGTTTTTTTTTTTTTTAATGTTGAGTTTTACACCAGCTTTTTCACTTTCCTCTTTCACCTTCATCAAGAGGCTCTTTAGTTCCTCTTTTCTTTCTGCCATAAGGGTGGTGTCATCTGCTTATCTGAGGTTATTGATGTTTATCCCAACAATCTTGATTACAGCTTGTGCTTCATCCAGCCTGGCATTTTGCATGATGTATTCTGTATACAAGCTAAATAAGCAGGGTGACAATATACAGCCTTGACATACTCCTTTCCCAATTAGAAGGGAATGATAAACCACTTCAGCATTCTTGCTTTGAGAACCCCATGATGCAAATATCAAGTTGAAAATCAATCTTTTAGCTAAAAGTATAGTTCAAACTTCACTACAAATATATTTTTATTTTTAAAAATATGTTGTATGACTTTGTACTTTATTTAGTTAATTTTTGGCCATGCTGTGAGGTCTATTGGATCATAGCTCCTCGACCAGGGGTTAATCCAAATGCCCACTGCATTAGAAGGGCAGAGTCCTAAACACTGGCAAGCCAGAGAAGTCCCCAAATATATTTTTCAATTTACTAACTGAACTTACCATTAAGAAAAGCTTTCACTAATAACTTAATATTGATGATATATCGTCTCCCAATGCCTACCAAACCCCACTAGATGAAACCACCAGCATAAAAATCAATTGCAATCAATTTTCTTAATATTTCTGCTTTCATGATTAATTTGAAAGTTGAGATATCAAGGAAAGTCAGAAAATAAGCTATGTTCAAAATAGCTTTAGATCTTTTAGAAGTGCTTAGCAAATAAATGTATTATTTCTGATACAATTCTGAAGTATTAGTCTCGGTAGCTCTCACTCTACTAGCTCTCTCTCTAGCTTTTATATTCTTTGCTTTATAGCAGAGAAACATTAAAACTGACAGAAGACATTAAAGAGGAACAACTGAGCTTTCAATTACCCAGAAAACCATAAATAATATGATACTCCCTTTATGGGAGTTCATTTAGATTTTTTTTTAAAAGTTTGTAAGAATGCTCACAGAGTAATACACATTGAGGAACAAATTTCTCAAAATGATTCTAAAATCACTATAGAAATGTGTTGTTTTTAACCATTTATGACAATATAAACATATCTGGTTCATTACATTCTCTAATAACATTTAAGATTATTCTTAATAAAACTGGAGAAGAAAATGGCAACCCACTGCAGTATTCTTGCCTGGTAAATCCCATGGACAGAGGAGTCTGGTGGGCTACAGTCCATGGGGTCACAAGAGTTGGATATGACTGAGCAACTCAACCACCACTACCACCTTAACAAAACTAATGCATCACTTGTTATTTATTATATTTGTTGTTGTTGTTCAATCTTTCAGTCGTGTCTGATTCTTTGTGACCCCATGGACTGGAGCACACCAGGCTTCCCTGTCCTTCACTATCTCCCAGAGTTTGCTCAAACTCATGTCCATTGAGTCAATGATGCCATCCAACCATCTCATTCTCTGTTGCCTCCTTCTCTTCCTGCCCTAAATCTTTCCCAGCATCAGGGTCTTTTCCAAGGAGTCGGCTATGCATCAGGTGGACAAAGTATTGGGGCTTTAGCATCAGTCCTTCCAATAAATATTCAGGGTTGATTTCCTTTAGGATTGACTGATTTGATCTTTTTGCAGTCCAAAGGACTCTAAAGAGTCTTCTCCAGAGCCATAGTTCAAATGTATCAATTGTTCAGCACTTCTTTAGGGTCCAACTCTCACATCCATACATGACTACTGGAAAAATCATAGATTTGACTAGATGGACCTCTGTTGGCAAAGTGATGTCTCTGCTTTTCAATACACTGTCTAGGCTTCTTACAGCTTTTCTTCCAAGGAGCAAGCATCTTTTAATTTCATGGCTGCAATCACCATCCAAAGTTATTTCTGAGCTCAAGAAAATAAAGTCTGTACTTACTATATACATATTATAAATATATATATATTGTGTATGTGTATACACATTATACATATATATATACACACACACATATATAGACTCAAAGAAAGAGAGCAGCTAATTAGCAACATAGAAAATACTGACTTTATAAACTCATGTCACAACTCAGTCATAATACTATAGTGACATTTTCAAAATCTAAGTAATTATTTTATTTACATTGAATTCTGAAGAATAATTCAATTAATATTCCTACACTTTTCATTTGCCCACTCCATCACCTTTCTCTTTTAGCTTTCATCTCACCCTGCCTTTTGGTTTCTAGTTAAATAGTCCTCTCCTTACTTAATTTCTCCTTCATTAGGTAACTCAGCAGTGAAAAAAGGTAAGAATCAATACTTGGGAAATAAAACTCAAATTATCAAAGTTTGTCACTCATTTGAATTGTTCTCCCCATAGTCTCACCAGGTGATGATGGAAAAAATACAAAAGAATTCCATACATCCCTTTGTGATAGTATTGATAATCATCTACTATAATGATTTCTCCCAGCTTTGTGGTTTCTCTTCAGTCACCAACACCTAAATTCTGATAGGAAGCACCTCTACCCTTAAATCCTAAAATAAAGATACTATAGACATACTTTTAAAATGAAAAGTCAAACTAAAATCAAAGGGGAGAGTGACCAAGAGAGTGAAGTAGAAAGACCCTGAGCTCATCTCTCCCAAGCACACCAAAATCACAACTATCTGTAAAATGGACATTGATTTAAAAAGGAAGAAAAAAAGACTGGAGCCTAGCAGAAAAGATTTTCTAGAGCTAAAGACATAAAGAAGGAACTACAGTGAGATAGGTATGAGGGGCAGACTTGTGATATAATCAAATGCCATCCCTCATGGGTGCACAATCCACAAACTGGAGAATAATTACATCGCAGGGGGTCTCCCAAAGGAGTGAGAGTTCTGAGCACCTGGTGTGGGGCTTTAGCACTAGGAAAATGAGCCCCCACTGCACTTGTCTGTGAAGGTCAGTAGGGTTTTTAATTTCACTAGTCCCATGGGAATGGGAGAACAGAGATCTCACTTTTAAAGGGCAAACACAAAATCTCACTTGCACTGGGACCCATATAAGAGTATAAGCAGTATCTTGATAAGACACTGGACCAGACCTACCTGCTGGTCTTGAGGAGTCTCCTGGAGAGGCAGTGGGCAGCCGTTGCTAAATGGAAGACAGACATGGGTGACACATATATTAGGGAACATTCAACCAGATGAATACTTCTGGAGGCAGACCTATTAGATCATTAGCAAGATGACCTGGCCTCATCCAAGAGCTTATAGGCTCCAGTGCAGAGACACCTCAGGGGAAACAACTAATTGGGTAGGAACATAGCCCCACCCACCCATCAGCAGACAGGATATCTAAAGGCTTCCTGAGCCCACAGCTGCCTACAGACATGCCCCTAGATACCACCCTGCCTACATGAGGGCCAAGGCCCAGCTCCACCCACTGATGTGCAGGCACTGTCCCTCTTTCAAGAAAACCTGCACAAGCCTCTAGACCAGCCTCACTCACCAAGGGGCAGATGCAAGAATCAAGAAACCTATGATCCCATAACACAAGCCAGACCCTACCCTAGAACCAGCTGGTCCCTGACCCTGCCCAATAGCAGACCAATATGACCTTTAGTACACCCAAGACCACATACCCAGCTATGTTAAGAACTGACCCTCCCCGACCAATGAACTGAAATGAGCTCTGGGATTCCTGGGCCCTGAAATCAGACTCCAGGAAGTGGCCTTGCCTGCTAGCACTAACCCCATAATTTGGCTTCACCTGCCAGTGGTGGGCCCCAGTTTGTGGGACCATGACTCCGCCCATCAGTGAGCCAGCAGTAGCCCTAGGACCTCCTAGGGTTCTGCAACCCAGTCACTCTGTGACCACAGCATCCAGCAGCACCTGCACAAGGCAGGATCTGGCAACCAATCAGACTAGGGACCAACCAAGCCTATCAGACTACCCACATAGCCTGTGTTCTCTCCAAAGTTTTATTAACTTTCATCTCAGGTTCAAAGGATCTGTTAAGAAAATAAACCACTTGTTACACACAAATAAACAATTCTAATATTTAATAGAGAATTATCTAACTTACTTTCAATAAACAATCATTAAAAGGAAAGAGAAATAGAACAGCAGACAACATCATCAAATTGTATTTTGACCAACATGTAGAACTCAAACAGCACTGGGAAATCCCTGTGTCACAGCAATCCAGAATTCTACCTGGGAAAGGTGCTGGGCAGCACATCCACTCCACAGGTGAGACCTCAAAATTGCAGTTTGAGGATTCTCATTTATAATCCCAGGCCTCAAAATGATATCCTCATTAACTTGTGAGCAAATTGCAGCTCTGGTTTCATGTTAATGCTGTTTGCTTTGCTTTGTAAATCTTGGAGTGTTGTTAAGCCTCTAGAATGGTTGGCCAGACCCGCTCCAGGGTCTCAACAATCTCAAGATCCTTCCCTTATCTTCTCTGTGGTGCCATGTTGCTTGTACTCACAGCAGGCACTTAGTCAGGCAGTATCCAGGCAGGTCAGAAGCAAGGTCAGAGGCCTGCTCTACTTTCTTTGTCTCTGAAGTCTGAACAAGACTACCTCCATCTAATTTCCCTCATAGCCTGCCATAACAGAAGAATCTATGCAGCATTCTCCCTAGAAGATATAACTTGGGCAATAAGAGAGTAGATCACTGGGATACATTGGATGTCTCCTAGAGAGGGCCACTTCTTCAAGGTCAAGAAACATAACTAAGACACCACAGATACAAAAATAAAAATAACAACTTAGACAAAATGGGCAGCAGAGGGATAAAGTCCAGACGAAGAAACAAGATAAAATTTCAAAATAATAACTAAATGAAGTGGAAATAAGTCAATCTACCTGAGAAAGAGTTCAGAGTAATGATCATAAAAATGTTTGAAAAACTTGAGAGTAGAGGCATAGAGCAAGAAGTTGGAGATTTTCAACAAAGAATTCAGTTCAGTTCAGTCGCTCAGTTGTGTCCGATTCTTTGCAACCCCATGAATCACTATGCACGGAGGTTCGTGACATTGTACAGGAGACAGGGATCAAGACCATCCCCATGGAAAAGAAATGCAAAAAAGCAAAATGGCTGTCTGAGGAAGCCTTACAAATAGCTGTGAAAAGAAGAGAAGTGAAAAGCAAAGGAGAAAAGGAAAGATATAAGCATCTGAATGCAGAGTTTCAAAGAATAGCAAGGAGAGATAAGAAAGCCTTCCTCAGCGATCAATGCAAAGAAATAGAGGAAAACAACAGAATGGGAAAGACTAGAGATCTCTTCAAGAAAATTAGAGATACCAACGGAGAAGGCAATGACACCCCACTCCAGTACTGTTGCCTGGAAAATCCCATGGACGGAGGAGCCTGGTGGGCTGCCGTCTATGGGGTTGCACAGAGTCAGACATGACTGAGCGACTTCACTTTCACTTTCATGCACTGGAGAAGGAAATGGCAACCCACTCCAGTGTTCTTGCCTGAAGAATCCCAGAGACGGGGGAGCTGGTGGGCTGCCGTCTATGGGGTTGCACAGAGTCGGACACAACTGAAGCGACTTAGCAGCAGCAGCAGCAGCAGAGATACCAAGGGAACATTTCATGCAAAGATGGGCTCGATACAGGACAGAAATGGTATGGACCTAACAGAAGCAGAAGATATTAAGAAGAGGTGGCAAGAATACACAGAACTGTACAAAAAAGAGCTTTATAACCCAGATAATCATGATGGTGTGATCACTCACCTAGAGCCAGACATCCTGGAATGTGAAGTCAAGTGGGCCTTAGAAAGTATCACTACAAACAAAGCTAGTGGAGGTGATAGAATTCCAGTTGAGCTATGTCAAATCCTGAAAGATGATGCTGTGAAAGTGCTTCACTCAATATGCCAGCAAATCTGGAAAACTCAGCAGTGGCCACAGGACTGGAAAAGGTCAGTGTTCATTCCAATCCCAAAGAAAGGCAATGCCAAAGAATGCTCAAACAAAGAATTAGAAAATACAAAAGAGAACCAAACAGAGATAAAGAACACAATAACTGAAATGAAAAATACACAGTGAAAGTCACTCAGTTGTGCCAGGTTCCTCTGTCAATGAAATTCTCCCAGCAAGAATACTGGAGAATACTGGAGTGGGTTGCCATTCCCTTCTCCAGGGGATCTTCCTGACCCAGGGATTAAACCCAGGTCTCCCACATTGCAAGCAGATTCTTTACTGTCTGAGCCACTAGGGAAGCCCTATTGCCTGTATGCCACATGGCAATATATTGATAAGAAACTGAGATAAGACTAACAGTTATTGAGTTCCTTTTAGTGGCTATAAAATGCTAGGCATTTTATAGACTTTACTTCATTTACTTCCCCAATAATCCTACTAATTTGGTTTTTAAGCATTTCAATTTTACTGATTAGGAAATAAGATTCCAGAAGTTGAAATGTTATCCAAAATAACATTACAAAAACTGATAAAAATGAGATTTAAAGACACCTTCTGACCCCTAAATCAATTTTCTTGCTGTTTCGCTCTGCTGCCCCAAATTCTCATTAATCATTAAGTGCAATTTACTCATGGGAATGAAAGCATTTAGAAAGGTACAGCAAGAAGTTTATACTTGGCTCTGTTTATTAAAAGAGGAATAGGGAGAAATAACCAAAAAAAGCTATTAAAATCCCCCTGAGGAGATAGCTTATCAATAACTTCAGCTCTAGAAAATTATTCCCTAGAAAAAAAGAATGTACTCATGTGTTTATAACTAAGAATGCTCATCTGAAGCATATTTTGAACAGTAACTTTTGGAAAATAAGAGATAAGTTAAATAAATACTCAGTTCAGTTCTCAGTTCAGTCGCTCAGTCGTGTCTGACTCTGCAACCCCATGAACTGCAGCACGCCAGGCCTCCATGTCCATCACCAACTCCCGGAGTTCACTTAGACTCACGTCCATCGAGTCAGTGATGCCATCCAGCCATCTCATCCTCTGCCGTCCCCTTCTCCTCTTGCCCCCAATCCCTCCCAGCATCAGAGTCTTTTCCAATGAATCAACTCTTCGCATGAGGTGGCCAAAGTACTGGAGTTTCAGCTTTAGCATCATTCCTTCCAGAGAAATCCCAGGGCTGATCTTCAGAATGGACTGGTTGGATCTCCTTGCAGTCCAAGGGACTCTCAAAAGTCTTCTCCAACAGTTCAGAAGCACCACAGTTCAAAAGCATCAATTCTTCAGTGCTCAGCCTTCTTCACAGTCCAACTCTCACATCCATACATGACCACAGGAAAAACCATAGCCCTGATACAGTACACCCAAATAACAGAATACAACACAGGTATAGAGGGTTGTATTTGCAAAAGAACTAATAACATCTTCATGACATAAAATTAATAGAGAAGTGCAAAAGATATATTATATAGAATTATAGTATAATCCCACTATACAATGTGTGTGAACATACACATAATTACACAGACAGAGGGAGAGAGTATAAATATGATACTATAAATGACAGTATGTGGTTGAACCACACTGGCTCCATTGTCAGCTCCATCTTAAGCCCCCAGGCCTACTCCCTTCCCTTCCATCCACTGAGCTTTATGGAGTTGCCTGCTTTGTTTTTTGGTCTCAAAGTTCCTTCTAATTTGGGGAGATATTATTCAATATCTCAGCCTCCCAACAATTGGCAAGCCAGCCAGAGACCAAAAATGAAACAGGCATAGGTAAAGAAACTGTTTCGAGGGAAAGCCCATTGTCCGTGGTGGAAATCCAAGGATGGCTAACTTCCTCCATGTAGGGATATCTTGCCAAGTTTGGAATGCTCCAGATAGTCACATGAGTTTGAGGACACCCTGAAAACACCAAAAGAGTTACTAGACATTCTAACCAAAACAATAGGGAAAAAGAAACTAAGGTGTGAAAGTAGGTAGGTTATGCCCTCTGCTTTGGGTCCTGCAACTGATAGAGAAAATGAGCTCCAGCTCAGGTAGGAACTAGAAAAATCTAAAGAAGCTCTGGCATGAGAATAAGATCTACAAGTGGCTTGTTCCTCTAGATGGGATCTACTAGCCAAAAAGGTATAACAACAAGAACACCTGGAAGCCATACTAAAAATGCAAGGGTAGCACCTGTATTTGGGCTTTCCTGGTGACTCAGATGACAAAGAATCCTCCTGAAATGCAGAAGACCCAGGTTCAACCCCTGGGTCGGCAAGATCCCCTGGAGAAGGGAATGGTTACCCACTCCAGTATTCTTGCCTGGAGAATCCCACAGACAGAGGAGCCTGGCAGGCTACAGTCCATGGGGTTGCCAAGAGTTAGACACCACTGAGCAACTAAGCACATATACAGCACCTGTATTCACCAAGAAAGTGAACACAGGAAGACCAGAATCCCAAATAGTGGATCCAAGGTATAATGATTCCTCTGAGTACGAAGATAAAATTATTGAAGAAAAAAATGACCTAAGGGTTCACTCCCTCATTTAAACAAAGACTAAGGTAATTTGTGAATCAACAACAGATAATAACTAGCCAAAAGATAACTATGACGAAATACTCCTCTGCAGAAGTAGCTAAGTTGACACTAAGTTCAAAAAGAGACAAGGCAAGAAGTAGTTGCATGGCAACTGCCTATGGGACAAGAATGGAGACAATTTCATACTAAATGACCTAGAGATGTCCAAATAGCCTCAGTGAAAGAATAGCCAGTCCTGAGGTAAAGGTCATATGCTGCTGGAATGAGACAAACTGAGGATGGGTAGCTGAATTGGTTACTTGAATTAGGACTCAGGTAAAACTCTAATAGAAGAATTATGACTTCATTAGAGAATTGGGAATGAGACATACTGCTGCTGCTGCTGCTGCTAAGTCGCTTCAGTTGTGTCCGATTCTGTGCGACCCCATAGACAGCAGCCCACTAGGCTTCTCTGTCCCTGGGATTCTCCAGGCAAGAATACTGGAGTGGGTTGCCATTTCCTTCTCCAATGCATGAAAGTGAAAACTGAAAGTGAAGTTGCTCAGTCATGCCCTACTCTTAGCAACCCCATGTACTGCAGCCTACCAGGCTCCTCTGTCCATGGGATTTTCCAGGCAAGAGTTCTGGAGTGGGGTGCCATTGCCTTCTCCAATGAGACATACTATATACGCAGAAAACTTTAGGGGCCAGATAAATAGCTATCTACAGCAGGTATGAAGGATTTCAGGCTTCTTTGGTAGCTCAGCTGGTAAAGAATCCACCAGCAATGCAGGAAACCCTGGTTCGATTCCTGGGTCAGGGAGATCCTCTGGAGAAGGAATAGGCTACCCATTCCAATATTCTTGGGCTTCCTTGGTGGCTCAGATGATAAAGAATCTGCCTGCAATGCAAGAGACCTGGGTTCGATCCCTAGGTTGGGAAGATTCCCTGGAGAAGGGCATGGAAACTCACTCCAGTATTCTTGCTTAGAAAATCCCTATGGTAAGAGGAGCCTGGTGGGCTATAGTCCATGGGGTTGCAAAGAGTCGGACATGACTGAGCGTCTAAGCACACACACATGAAGGATTGCATCTTACAGTCTTGCTCCTGGTGTTTGGTGTGGCAGCTTATTATCAGTCCTGGCACCAATGGTCAGTAGCTCTGATAGCTTCAATTATAGCAGATTTCAGTGAAACAGAGAGAGTCCACCACCAGGGAAATATAAAATTAAAAAAAAAAGAAAGAAAGGTGAAACAAAGGATGGAGAAAAAACAGACAAAGGACCAACACAGCTGACATGGAAACAAATTTGGTAGGATTATTAGTAGCAAGGACTCCAAAGAAGACAGATAAACCACATAATTCAGTCCTGTTATCTTTGCAGAAAGCCCTAACAAAAGACAGTTCACTCCTATGTCTACTGACCATAAATGTGTGGCAATGTGTCCCAGAGTCCCATCACTGGAAGTAGAACCCAAGAGTAGATTCCCTACATGCAGAGTAACCAGGAGTTGGCACAATGTTGCCCTCTGCTTTGTGTGGTGACTTATTTATTGATTTACTAAGCAGAAACAAAAAATCTTAGCGCTGTAGACACCACAGCTGAGTAAACCTTCAGTTCAGTTCAGTTGCTCAGTTGTGTCCCACTCTTTGTGACCCCATGGACTGCAGCATGCCAAGCCTCCGTGTCCATCACCAACTCCCAGAGCTTGCTCAAACTCATGTCCATCAAGTCAGTGATGCCATACAACCACCTCATCCTCTGTCATCCCCTTCTCCTCCTACCTTCAATCTTTCCCAGCATCAGGGTATTTTCCAGTGAGACAGTTCTTCATATCAGGTGGCCAAAGTATTGGAGCTTCAGTTTCAGGATTAGTCCTTTCAAAGAATATTCAGAGTTGACTTCCTTTAAGATTGACTGATTTGATCTCTTTTCTTTCCAAAGGACTCTCAAGAGTCTTCTTCAGCACCACGGTTCAAAAGCATCAACACTTCAGTGCTCTGCCTTCTTTATTGTCCAGCTCTCACATCTGTACATGATTACTGGAAAGACCACAACCTTGACCATATGGACCTTTGTCGACAAAGTGATGTCTCTGCTTTTTAACACACTGTCTTGGTTTGTCATAGCTTTCTGGCCAAGAAGTAATCATCTTCTGATTTCATGGCTGCTGTCACCATCTGCAGTGATTTTAGAGCCCAAGGAGTGGAAATCTATCACTGCCACCACCTTTTCCCCTTTTATTTGCCATGAAGTGATGGGACCAGATGCCATGATCTTAGTTTAATATTGAGTTTTAAGTCAGCTTTTTCACTCTTCTCCTTCACCCTCATCAAGAGGCTCTTTAGTTCCTCCTCGATTTCTGCCTTAGAGTGGTATCATATGCATAGCTGAGCTTGTTGATATTTCTCCTGACAATCTTGATTCCAGCTTCTAACTCGTCCAGCCTGGCATTTCACATGATGTACTCTGCATATAAGTTAAACAAACAGGGTGAAAACAAACAGCCTTGCTGTACTCCTTTCTCAGTCCTGAACCCTGTTCCATACAGGGTTCTAATTGCTGATTCTTGACCAGTGTTGTTTCATTCATGTGGAGGTCTCCAATATTGCTGCTATCTTACAACAGCTCTTCTCTGCACTGAAAACTTTCCATTGTGTGCTTGACCTGCGTAATCCCTTTTTTCAACATTCCTTTGGGTGCTAGCTTTCAAGATCAATTTGTCTTCATCTGGGATGAGAGGCAGTGAACCTTTCAGGCATTGCCTCAGGGTTATTTACAGTCCTATCATTTGTTATAGTTTGGTCAGTCAGGACCTAGAAATCTGGTGAACGTCCCACCCTGAGTTGGAATTATTTCATTAGATAAATGTCACTGTTAACCTGTGATGACTTGTCCCTTCTCTCCCAAACTGCTGCCTTTTTATAGACACATTTACAGAACCAAAGATAGGAAGTAAACACTGACAAGATCCAGGGACCCAGGTAGTAAGTAAAGTTTTGGGGAGATATTTGGTCAGGTTAGGACAAAAGTTATCCCAGCCTCGGTTATCAATAAAATTCAAGCCTTAGCCACACCAGCCAGTCAAGGAATTACAATCCTTTCTGGGATCACAGGAATGTGATCCTTTCATACTGTATTTGGCACAAATAATTTGGCTCCTACAGTACTCTCTGGGCTTCCCTGACAGCTCAGTTGGTAAAGAATCTGCCTGCAATGCAGGAGACTATGGTTCGATTCCTGGGTCAGGCAGATTCACTGGAGAAGGGATAGGCTACCCACTCCAGTATTCTTGGGCTTCCCTGGTGGCTCAAAAAGAATCCACTTGCATTGCAGGAGACCTGAGTTCAATCCCTGGGTTGGGATGATCCCCTCGAGAAGGGAAAGGCTACCCACTCCAGTATTCTGGTCTGGAGAATTCCATGGTCTGTATAGTCCATGGGGTCACAAAGAGTTGGGCACAACTGAGTGACATTCTTTTCACATAGTACTCTCTGGTTAGAAAGGGGCAAAAATGGGATTAGGGCATCCACCATCAGGAAGCCTTTGAAAAGGCCAAAATTGTAGTAAAACAAGTTCAAGCTCTGGGCATATGTATATGGAATGCTGTCTGCAAATTAGACGTAAGCTTGTATCTAGAAATTTTGGCTAGGGTCTGTGGGAAAGGCAGGAATGGAAACGCATCCCACTAGGATGTTAGTCTCAGTTGTGGAAGGGACCCCAAGTGAAGTAAAGTTCTATTGGAAAACAGCTCCTGATAGTCATCCTGGCCCTGCAGCAAACAGGCCTCACCATTGACTTATTCAGTTCAGTTCAGTCTCTCAGTCGTGTCCAACTCTTTGCAACCCCATGAATCGCAGCACGCCAGGCCTCCTTGTCCATCACCAACTCTCGGAGTTCACTCAAACTCACATCCATTGAGTTGGTGATGCCATCCAGTCATCTCATCCTCTGTCGTCCCCTTCTCCTCCTGCCCTCAATCCCTCCCAGCATCAGAGTCTTTTCCAATGAGTCAACTCTTCGCATGAGGTGGCCAAAGTATTGGAGTTTCAGCTTTAGCATCAGTCCTTCCAATGAACACCCAGGACTGATTTCAACTTTCAAACTTTACTGCCAGTAAGTTCTTAAACCAAAAAGTAACTGTGCCCAAGTAAGCACACTGCAAAAGTGGTACCCGTATCTGCAACAAGGTAATGTGCACAATTCAAATCTGCCGTCTATGGAATTACATTCCGTCTTTGGGCCAGTGTCTTACATGCATCCAGATATGGCCACTCAGACACCACCCATCTCTCCCCTTCTCAGCCAAGTCAAAAGGAGAATTACAACTCCCTCCATCCTGAGACCTGTTTCACAATGGCAGCAGTCAAGGCAATACTTACACTTGGCCCACTGCAGCAGTTCTCCTGGATTTCAGTGTCACTTGGTTTGAAGAAGACATTAAGCACAGCAGGCAATGGGCTAAACTGAGGGTAGTAAGGACTATGGTAACTCAGGAATCTATGCCCTTCTACACAAACACAGACAGGTGGACTGTGTGAAGGGTCTGACCATGTGGATGCCACAACATATCAGAAAAGTTAGACTATCTTGTGACAGCCCCTGTGGGGAGCTGACCTATGGAGGGACATATGGGATGTGTGCACACGACCCAGTGCTGCCATCAAGGTAAGACGCATCTCTGCATATTCTCCAACTACACTACCCAGGAACCACGAAGCAGACACCTTAGCCAAGGCAGGAGCTGTTCTCCTAGAAGACTTAAAGACTTCCTTGGATATGGCACAGTGGCTTCACTGAAAACCGATGAGACACTGAGGCCCCAAAACCATCTGGGAGATAGCCAAGAGGTTCCACCTCTACATCAAATACACTGACAGGCAGGCATTTGACAGGGACTGCCCCACTGTAGCTTGTGGTGACAACCCTTGAGACATATTCCTGGTCACATCAGATTAGCCACTAGCCCAGTGACCAGAGGATAAGTGGACTACATCAACCCCTTGCCTTTATCAGAAGGACACAAGTGTGATTGACCTGTGCAAATACAGAGACCTGACTGATAGAAGCTGTTCCTAGTAGAAGAGCAAATCAAAAAGCCACTATTAGGGGCTTGACCAAGTTAGAAAGTATGTACCCGGTCCCCATTTATATAGATAGCAACCAAGGGACCCATATCACTGGGCATGACATAAAGGAATGGGCTGAAGCCCATGAGGTTTTATAGACCTTCCATCTGCCATATAACCCAACAGATGCAGGGTTGGTAGAAAGAACTGAAAGAGACATTGAAGAAACCTTCTCCAGATGAGTCTTTAAGAGGCTACCTTGACTATTATTAGAGGCCATCTGACTGTTAAACACCAAACCACAGCAGGCCACATGTCTGCTTCTGAGAGGCTGACTGTACCTATTCTACCAACTAGATCCTTAAATTTTCAAGTGTTAGAAGAAGGACTGAGACTTATCCAGTGGGATGCAGGTCTTATCCTAGGAGTGCCACACAACCTTCTACCTGGGAAGATTATTTGAGATTGGAGATGTAATGGTATACCCCTCACAGGGGTTTGGCATTCTTTTACCTTGGGGACAAGGGCAAGGCTAGGCCTTGACATAGTAATTCCTCAATCTTTCTAAGTGAAGGCCCAGAATAACCAAGGTGATCTCCCATATAGAAATCAAATGGGAGACTGAAATAGGGCTTCTTTTATGGGCCCTACTAAAGCCCCCACATATAATATCTCCCTGCCTGGTTCTAATGTAAAGGGACAAAATGTCTGGAATTTGCTCATGGGAAAAGTGCCAAAGTCCAGGGTGATCCTGGCTCATGGAGAACAAACTACAGCGTGGTTTCTGAATGAAGATTTGTCTTTCTTGCTACCCTTCAAAGACCTTCCCCAGTGGCTCAGACAATAAAGAATCTGCATGCAATGCAGAAGACCTAGGTTCTGGGTCAGGAAGATCCCCTGGAGAAGGGAGTGACTATCTACTCCAGTATTTTTGCCTGGAGAATCCCATGAATAAAGGAGCCTAGTGGGGTTGCAAAGAGTCAGACATGGTTGAACAACTAAGGCAAGCACAACCTTTAAAACACTTATTATCCTTAGTGTTTTCCTTCTAGGATTAGTGCCACATACCTCCACTATTGCCTTCCTGCCCTGGACCACCACCTATGCTGACATCCACAATTGCTCTGACTTACAGGTGTATAGATTGCTGCCAATGTCCACTCCTGAAGTAATGTCGGGGTCGTTGTCTTCAACCTTATGACATGGGGACAATGTGTGGGGATGGCAGGTAAACTCCTCCTATCTGGCTCTAGAGTATTCTTGGAAGAATGGTGGATAAAGATAGGCCATATAGATGGTGGGGGTGGAGTGTGTAGCTGAACCATTCTGGCTCCACCTTTTCAGCTCCATCTAGGTCTGCAGTCCTTTCCACCTGACTGAGATTTAGCCTAACTCACAAACTAATGCACTCAAGCCAGACTGAGTTCCCTTTTACCCTTGCCTTCATTTAAAGTGAAAGCTGGAAGAGTGCCTTTTGCTGAGATGGTTAAGTAGGGTGGGTGCCCCCAGTTCTAGACTGTGGATATGCTTCTCACTTGGTAGTCAGATTCTGTTTTTACCTTTGGCTCCTTTAGAACCCCCTGTATCCCTTTTGGCAGCACAGAGTACAGTTGTCAATGCCGCTGGATCTTCTGTCCACCAGATCTTTCCTGCCTATATGTTACCCACAGTAAACTTCATAATAGAAACTTTATTTGCTTGCTCCTTTTTTCAGTCTCAAAATTCCTTCTCAGTTCGGAGGCTATTACTCAACATCTTCACCTCCTAACAGAGAGAAATGAACTAAACGGATATAGTTTGATGAAAGACTGAGTGATTTTTATTTTGTGCTTATGTCTATTTGCAATTATATGACAAACATTATTTTAACTCATGTAGCTGCATTAGCTTATGTAACCCTCAAAACAAATATAAGAGGTAGGGACTATTGTTATCTGCACTCTACAAATGAAGAAATTGGGAAACAAAGAGGTTCATGTGGTCTAGTTCCACACCCATGCTCCTCAAGAGTAAGCAAGCTGGCTATTGTTATAAAACAGGCTAACAAATGAATAAAACTTCTTTGAGAGGAATTGTTTTTCTTCTCTGACTTGACTAAAATCAAGTGAGGAATTCAGGTTTCTGACTGTTATGCCACAAACAGCATACCTAAAAAAGCACAGCTTTAGCATCCTCTCTCATGGGGCCCTGCTTTGTGAATTGCTTCTAGATGCACATTCTTGACATCACAAGGCTGTTTTGAACATTTCAAGTGCTAATATATATATTAGCATTTATATATATATATATATATATATATATGCACATATACACATACATACATACATGCAGGGTAGACCAAAATACTGACAGAACATGAGCAAAGCTTTTCTCTGCTGAGATATACCTAGGCAACTCCCACATTGTACTTATTTTCCTAGCTCAGCTCATTTGAAACACTACTTACATGCTAACATCAAACATCTTGTCTGACAAAAGAATGGTAAAGTGTGTCTAAGAAATAAACCAATATGGACTGGGGTGGAGCTGCCAATTGTGTTTGAGCACTTTGATTCTTTTTCACCAAAGATTTCATAACAGTATCAGTATCTGTTTCAAACTAGACCATTTCTCACTGGCCCAATCAGATTCTGTCTCTTCAAATCTCAATTTGCTTCCCCCAGTGGTCAATGAATCACTAAATGAGTTGGAACTGTAACACCTAAATTTGCAAAGTACATTCCACTAGTAGATGGAGAAACAAAAAACTCTTCAAAGAAAAGAAGAATAAGAATACAGAAAGGACCATATAAAAAGGAGAAGAAAGGAAAAAGTATACAAAATTTCAATCATCTTATTTCACTCACAAGAGTCCCTTGGACTGCAAGGAGATCCAACCAGTCCATTCTAAAGGAGATCAGCCCTGGGTGTTCTTTGGAAGGAATTGTGCTAAAGCTGAAACTCCAGTACTTCGGCCACCTCACGTGAAGAGCTGACTCATTGGAAAAGACTGATGTGGGAGGGATTGGGGGCAGGAGGAGAAGGGGATGACAGAGGATGAGATGGCTGGATGGCATCACCGACTCTTTGGACATGAGTCTGAGTGAACTCCGGGAGATGGTGATGGACAGGGAGGCCTGGAGTGCTGCGGTTCATGGGTCGCAAAGAGTCGGACACGACTGAGCGACTGAACTGAACTGATACTTGCAGGCGGCCAAAATTTTCGTAGATTATAAAAGACCACACAACCCCACTTATAGTAAAGAGTAAAACCAGAGACAGAGCCAAACTTGATATCACCATCTCTAATAGTGACAATCTAACAAAAGCAATAATATCCCCCTGTATATGCTGTATGTTTTATAAAAGGCCTATAAACAGTGATGTGCAAATATCTTTAACCACAGGTTTTCCCCAAAAAAGCTAAATGCATGTACATGCTGTGTGTACATAATTTATTATAAATTTTATTGATATAAAGTATGTGTAGATGAGCACACAATTTACAAATAATAATATATATAATACTTTTCTTATAAATTCTGTGGAGCCAACTGATTCCCACAGAATGTCTTATGTGTAGACAACAACAAAACAATAACTCAAACTCTGATTTGCAGTGTTTGTCACTTATAAATATTCCCACTATGGTCAATTTCAAGCCACCAATCGTGATGTCACTGAACATGGACTGAAGTGAGATGAGCAGTAGCACACGAATGCATAATATTCTCAACCCACAGATTAAAAAAGTAGAGCAAAGATGATAGCAAAGAATCTAGATGTCTAACAAAATGTAGTTACTAAAATAGAAAGTAATAACTTTTGAGTATGCCTTAACTTTGTTTTACTGTAATCTATTTAACTTTAGGCTTATATAACTTACATTTTTACAATCATTTTGTTTAACTGCTGCTGCTGCTGCTGCTGCTAAGTCGCTTCAGTCGTGTCCGACTCTGTGCAACCCCATAGACAGCAGCCCATCAGGCTCTGCCATCCCTGGGATTCTCCAGGCAAGAACACTGGAGTGGGTTGCCATTTCCTTCTCCATTGAGTGAAAGTGAAAAGTGAAAGTGAAGTCGCTCAGTCGCGTCTGACTCGTGGCGACCCCATGGACTGCAGCCTACCAGGCTCCTCCATCCATGGGATTTTCTAGGCAAGAGTACTTGGAGTGGCTTGCCATTGCCTTCTCCGTTTGTTTAACTACCAGCACATAAATTCCTATTTCAATCCCATTAAAGCAGTTGCAGCACGTCATTGAAAAGAATATTTCTAACACCCTATTGAGGAAGGTATTGTTAACTAAAAACATGCGCAACCTAAAAGTTGAGAGTTAAGTTTTATTCAGTGGGAATGTTAGAACTCGAGCCTGGGAGACAGGGAGTTGACTCTTGAATTCATAATTCTCACCTAAAAAGGCCTCCTGCATAAGACTGGTATATAAAGAGAACTGCTGACTTTCAAACTCACCTTAGAGCAGTGCTCTGAAACAGGGAAAGACCAACACCAGGACAAGAAGATGACATCATAAGTAGACAATTGAACCGAGATCCTGGACCTGACCTGTATGATTGTTCATTATGTTTTCTTCTTGTTCTCTTGGACTCTTGCATGTAAATCAATTTTTTTTTTTTTATCATTGGCAAAATCTTATGCAAATTTTAGAAATCAATCAAATTGTTCGGTTGTGGTCAATTACCTGCGTCCATTACCTCTGGTTTACCTTGGTGGGTTTCTCCCCTCCAAAGTTCTGATTGGATGGCTCTTAGAAAGTTTATTTTAGAAGAAAGGAATTACAGTTTTCGGCTTGGGCTACTATCACTAGATGTGACTCACTTACTTGCCCAGTCAAACACACTTATTCTAACCCTGGCCATAAATATGAATTTTCCCTTAAGATTATTCTAGTTCAGTCAGAACAACATACTAAATTCCACTAAAAAAACAAAACAAAACAATGTAAACTCTAGACTTTTAGGAGGGACACTTCCTCAGTTATGGGATGGCTTTATCTGCTAACACCAGGCTATGGTCACCTAAGCCTAAAGGCTCCCCCTATGCTTAGAACAATTAAACCATACCAAAGAAAATCAACTTAATAAAACTAGAAAATTAGGCTGGGTATTTTAGGAAAACTGCCAGTGTACTATGTCCTTCAAGACAGTGATTGATATGGAATAGATTGGCTTAGAAGACTAGAAATAAGCTGGCTGGCAACTAATGGGACTCAATGGCTTTGTGCATCCAATTTATGACCCTGGCTTCTGCCAAGAGGGCCAGGAAGGTATACTTTAGGATGCCCTTAGGCTCAAGGCCATTTATGTACAACTTAGATGTAACTCCAGCAAATTTACCACCAATATGAGCCTGAAGAACCAAGAGATCTGTATTTCACTGGTATGATCATTTAGCAGCTACTTTTGCACCTTCTTTACAATGTGAGAAAACATTATTTCTCACATTGAAGCCTTAAGAGAATTCACTCAAAAGGCCTTAAATGATAGCAGCCAGGCTATTAGCCTACTAAATTCTGAGTCTCTATGTGGAGAAAAGCCGTATTACAAAATCGTATGGCCCTTGATATCCTTAGCACATCTCAAGGAGGCAACAGTGCTATAATTCAACTAAATGTTATGTTTTCATACCAGATGAATCCTCTAATATAACACATTTAATGACTCACAGGAAAAATTATATTGCTGCCTTAGATGATCCACTTTCTAGCCTTGGTGATCTTTTAGGAAGACAGTTTGGTGTCGGAAGCTCATGGTTTGAACCCCTACTTGTAACTTTAACAAGTTATTAGCTATATTGCTTGTAATCTGTTTATTTCATAAGATTGTTGTCTCTTGTATTAGATGATGTATAACCAGGCCCCAGCCAAATTAATGACAGTTAAACAGCTTGAAGAAACAGATCATGTTTATAATGTAGAATAACTGTAATATTCTACATTACAATTATTGTGTGATTACACTACAATTGTGTGATTCTAGGTATAGGAAGAAACAACAAGGGAAATATCTCCTGGATCCTATTAAGTTAGAAGATAGAGGTTCAGAGAATCTTTTTATTATCCATCAATGGGACTAATCCAGAAATTAACACCTGGAATGACTTACCAACAAAAAATTTCCACCTGACCTAAGATCAGTCTCCCAACACCATGGGACAAAAGAAACAATGGTTATGAAATATCTCCCAACATGGTCGAATTTCCAACCATGGGGAGAGACGATGAAATGAAATGTTTTCTCCTCTATGCTCTACCAGTAAAAAAGTTTTTTCCAAATGCAAATTTCTGAGCTCAGGTGAAAGAAAGTCAGTTATTTGAAAGCCATCAGCTACTTCCTCCCCAGTGAGCACAAAGGAGCTAGGGGGAAGTGAGAGGCAGGTGACCATCTGCCACATTCACCATCTTTTACAGTATACAAGGAACTAGTATGTGAATAATAAAGAAAGCAGGATTGGCCCCAGAGAGCTAGATGCATATGAATGAAATGATTTCACAAGCCCGATGCTTGCAGCTTCCCATATATAGAAGATCACTAAATCTCTTTATTTAGAAGATCTCTAAATCTCTTTATTTAGAAGATCTCTAAATCTCTGGCATTAGGTACTTCCCTGGTGGCTCAGGGAAAAGCATCTGCCTACAATGTGGGAGACCTGGGTTTGATCCCTGTGTTGGGAAGATCCCTTGGAGAAGGAAATGGCAGCCCACTCCAGTATTGTTGCCTGGAAAATCCCATGAACAGCGGAGCCTGGCAGGCTGCAGTCCATGGGGTCGCAAAGAGACACGACTGAGCGACTTCACTTTCACTTTCACTACATCTCTTCCTATACATAAAAGATCACTTTATCTCATTAGATCACGAAATCTCTTTAGATTTAACCTCTAAATCTCTTGAAAGATTTAACTTTCTCTTAATTAACAGTAATCTTTTAATATTCAGATTACCTGCCCCTCCTGTATATACCTTGGCTCCTCCCCTGCTTCCTCTGAGTCAGTGTCTCTCAGGGTCACCTGAGATACTGTCTTCCAGGCTTGAGTCCTAGCATTCTCACCAAATAAAACCTAACTCTCAACTTTTAGGTTGCATGTGTGTCTTTTTTAATCGACAGTATTGTTCATCCAAACCAAGTAACTATAGTCATAGAGACATAAACTCATCAAACTAGTAAATTAACACTTTTGGTGTAGAGAGAAATAGTAAAAGAAAAAAACAACAAAAAAAAACAGTCTGACAAAAAACTTCCAAAGACAATCCATAAGCTTTATGTAATATGAGGTGTCTGACAAAGAAGACATACAGATGACCAACAAATAGATGAAAATATGCTCAACATCACATATTAGAGAAAAGCAAATCAAAATTACAACGAGGTATCACCTCTTACCAGTCAGAATGGCCATCATCAAAAAATCTACAAACAATAAATGCTAGAGAGGATGAAGAAAAGGGAATCCTTCTGCACTACTGGTAGGAAGGTAAACTGATACAACACTATGGAGTACAATATGGATTTCTTAAAATACTAGGAATAAAACTACCATATGACCTAGCAATCCCACTCCTGAGCATATACCCGGAGAAAACCATAATTCCAAAAGATACATGTACCCCAATGTTCATAGCAGCACTATTTACAATAGCCAGGACATGGAAGCAACCTATATATCCATCAACAGATGAATGGATAAAAGAGTTGTGGTACACAATAGAATATCATGCAGCCAGCAGAGGAACAAATTTGAGTCAGTGGTAGTGAGGTGGCTGAACCTACAGCCTGTTGTACAGAGTGAAGTAAATCAGAAAGAGAAACACAAATATACATTAACACATATATGTGGAATCTAGAAAAATGGTGCTGATGAACCTATTGCACGGCAGGTGTAAAGAACAGACTTGTGGACACAGTGGGGAAAGGGAAGAGTGGGACGAACTGAGAGAATAGCACTGACAAATATACTACCGTGTGTAGAATAGATGTTAGAGGGAAGCAGCCGTATAATATAGGGGACTAAGTTCCATGCTCTCTGGTGATTCAAGTTGTTGTATAACAGAAACCAACATAACATTGTAAAGCAATTATCCTCCAATTAAAACATATGTATATATGAGGTGTCTGAGAAGAATGCAGTGCCAAGAGAGCCTGACATCTTGTCAGCTTGCTGGGGCGTGTGGTACAAGTTGAGAATGAATCACTAATGACACTATACAAAGCAAACAGAAACTTCTGACTACTAGGTTCAGTGTTGATTTATTCACAGATTTGTTCATTCCACCAATATTTCTTTTTAGTTTAATGTGTGTAGCCAGCACATGGTAAACATGCTAAAGGTACAGATTCCTGGGCCGTAGTTCCAGGCATTTTCATTCAGTAGATCTAGTTTGGAATCTGAGTCTATATTTTAACAAGCAAACCTCTATCCCATGCCAGATGATTCATTCAGAGAATTACAGAATCTAGCATTTATTGACTACTTATTCTGTGCCAAGTTCAGAATGCACAGACAGGAAAGAGACAAAACTTGTCCCCAAGAAGACTACATAGACCAGTAATTATAACCATGATATTGGTACATATTAGTTGCTTTGAATACTTAGTTGCTCAGTCATGTCCGACTCTTTGCAACCCACGGATTGTAGCCTGCCAGGCTCCTCTGCCCATGAGATTTCCCAGGCAAGAATACTGGAGCAGGCTGCCATTTCCAGCTGCACTGAGAATATAGCAAAATACAGCTTGGGAGAGGATCGTGATAGAAAATTATGTTATATCTGAGTCTGGAAGAAGGAGACAATGCTAATCAAGAAAGGAAGAGAGTGGAGGAAGGGACATTCAGGTCAGAGAAAAGCATGTGCACAGCCACACACGCAAAGACAGTTTGGTTCAACAGGATAACAGAACATGCTTTGGGACTGTACCTCTTAGTACTGTTCTGTAGTCAACTTTTATCTGGCACCAACTTTTGCATATACTAAGCACATAGATGTCAGGCTATTGTGAAATGGAATATTTCCTGCTGTATCAACTAATAAGGATATCACAGCAATCTGTGATTCTGGCCCTCCAAATGTGAATTTCTGAGCCCAGAGGGCACCCAAGAAAAACAATCCGGCAGCCATCAGCCAGTTCCCCTGGTGAGCACCTTGTCCCAGATAGCTGGGATGCATATGAAAGGAATAATTTCAGTAAGCGCAGACTCTTGCATCTTCCCATACATAGAAAAGTGCTAAATTCCTTAACTTGGGATATCTGGTTTTCCCTAATTAACAATAATCTTTTGATGTTCAGACTACCTTCCTCTTGTTGCAAACTTCCATATAACCTGACTCCTCCCTGTGCCTCCTAGGAGCAGTTTTCTTAGAGTCACTTAAGCTGTCTCCTGGGCTTGAAGTCCTAAAAATTCCTACCAAATAAAACATAACTCTCAACTTGTAGGTTGTGACTATTTTTTAAGTCGACACTATGTTCAGTCATAGAGCTTATGTGAGGAGTAGTGGGAGATTAGGCAAGACAGCTAAAGCCAGGTCTGCTGTTGCTGCTAAGTCGCTTCAGGCGTGTCCTACTCTGTGTAACCCCGTAGACGGCAGCCCACCAGGCTCTTCCGTCCCTGGGATTCTCCAGACAAGAATACTGGAGTGGGTTGCCATTTCCTTCTCCAATGCATTAAAGTGAGAAGTGAAAGTGAAGTCGCTGAGTGACATCCGACTCTTAGCAACCCCACGGACTGTAGCCTACCAGGCTCCTTCGTCCATGGGATTTTCCAGGCAAGAGTACTGGAGTGGGGTGCCATTGTCTTCTCCTAAAGCCAGGTCAGGAAGTGCTTTTTAGAACTCCTAGTACAAAATAGAATTCCTAGTACAAAATAGAATTCCTAGTGAAAAAGTTGGCCTAAAGCTCAACATTCAGAAAACAAAGATCATGGCATCCTGTCCCATCACTTCATGGCAAATAGATGGGGAAACAGTGGAAACAGTGTCAGACTTTATTTTTGGGGGCTCCAAAATCACTGCAGATGGTGACTGCAGCCATGAAATTAAAAGACACTTACTCCTTGGAAGGAAAGTTATGACCAACCTAGATAACATATTCAAAAGCAGAGACATTACTTTGCCAACAAAGTTCCAGCTAGTCAAGGCTATGGTTTTCCTGTGGTCATATATGGATGTGAGAGTTGGACTGTGAAGAAGGCTGAGCGCCGAAGAATTGATGCTTTTGAACTGTGGTGTTGGAGAAGACTCTTGTGAGTCCCTTGGACTGCAAGGAGATCCAACCAGTCCATTCTGAAGGAGATCAGCCCTGAGATTTCTTTGGAGGGAATGATGCTGAAGCTGAAACTCCAGTACTTTGGCCACCTCATGCGAAGAGTTGACTCATTGGAAAAGACTCTGATGCTGGGAGGGATTGGGGGCAGGAGGAGAAGGGGACGACAGAGGATGAGATGGCTGGATGGCATCACTGACTTGATGGACGTGAGTCTGAGTGAACTTCGGGAGTTAGGGACGGACAGGGAGGCCTGGCGTGCTGCGATTCATGGGGTCGCGAAGAGTCGGACACGACTGAGTGACTGAACTGAACTGAACTGAGTACAAAATAGGCACTCATTACTTTCCACTTTGTATTCTTCCTTCCACACTAGATTTTAAAATTAATTTTATTACCATTATAGGATTATTGCTTCAATAAGATTCATTTGTGATATCTAATCTACAAAGTCTAGAAATATAGACTGCTATCCCTGCTTTTATACTTGATAAGCCAGTTTCTCACTGGCTTATCAAAATGACATGACAATAACAAAATCATCAAAACAATGTGTAAGAAACAGTGCAACAAACCAAGGTCTCAGGGAAAACAGTTAATTACTGTGTATTACTTTTCCCATTGTTTTTACCTTTATTTTATATTAATCTGTTTTCAGAATAAAACAGGAATGTTGTTTTACGTTTCTAAGGTTGTGTCATTTCATCTATAGTTTAATTAGGTAACCCAATAACTTAAAAATCTTTAAATTTACAAATTAACATAAAATTTAAAAATGAATGCAAGAAGAGCTGAATAATGAGTAGAAGTTAAGTTAAAGAGTTGGAGCTTTATCTCTGCATAAATATAGCTAGAAAATATTTGTCACTTTAACACACCAACTTTGTAGCTACTACAGAAACTCCACTGCTCTTTTTCTCATAAAACCATGTCATCTGTCTTGTCTCCACTCATGCCCCATTTCCTCTTTGTAGCACATTCCAAGTACTCTGTTTCACAATGATATGTTCCATTCCTCTTCATGAACCTCATCTTTGGATTTAGTCCTATGTAATTATGTGTTATATAATATTTATCTCCCAAGAAGATTTCACTTTTTTAGAGAACTTCTCATGCATTTCTCATGGAACATGGCATAGTGCTAAGCATTAAAGACACTCAAACACTTCCTTAAGTGAATAGACTAAATGATTTCCACAAATTATATTTTACTTCAAGCTTCAATTGTTGATTTTCTCACCTCACTCAAAATGAAGATGCAAACATCATAAAGCTTTTAAAAAAATCTTAGGCTGGGCACAATGAAAGGAGGTTATCAAAAAGGTCATCAGCAAATCATCAGAAGTCTTCAATATAAAAAAGCAAGGTGATTCCTTGCTCTGCTTGCCCATGGTAAGGCTAAGGGACCTACAACTGTGCCTTGCTGCTAGATAAAATCCCCACAGGCAATCTAGGAAATATGCTCTTTATATATATATCAAAGAAGAAAGAGAAAGAAAGAACAGATATCCTGAGGCTGCCTCTATCTGTGTCTTCTTTAACCAATTTATTGAAGTTCAAAAGAGAAGGACTATTTACAGAATTCCATAGCTGAACCATATGCAATATACTGATTCAATAAATACTATTTCCAATATCATAATAATAGCTAATATTTTTAACCCTTTCTTTCATGTCTACATTGTTAGTGTTTTTCAGGTATCATCTTATTAAACTCTGATAACACCCTATATAAGATAAATGCCCAAATTATCTTCATTTTAGACATCAGAATATATATAAAGCCAGAATGTGTAACCAGATCTCTTATGCCAAAGCCCCAGGGACACCATCATCTATCATCACAAGATTCAATTATCAATAATATAAGTACTACAAGTATTTGGGTTCTCTTCCAAAACTTTTTTATTTGAACATGAAAAATTAAAAACAATACATGAAATCAATGGTATCAAAAAAAGGGGGTGAAACAAGGGGATCTTCAGGTTCTGAGGTAGCAAGCTGAAAGAAACTGGATTAAAGCCAGTTGACCAGGATTGCCAGCACCACAGCAAACAAGCATCAGAGGCGGGAGAGAGAGTGGTTAAATATGGACCTTATTGGCAGGAAGACTAAAGTATCATTTCCCCACAACCCCTAAAAAGTTTATAGGCAACTCAGACTTAACTGACATTTGTATTCATTCCTCATACAGGCCACATGCCATTCAGATTTATAGGATTTCAGCAGAAAATAAGAACTCTAGAAAATGCTGTTATTGTAGGACTTCAGGCTATGCATTCATTACCTGTTAAATACTGATAACCTCCCCCTAGCATCCAAAGCCAGCTTCAGAAAAGAGAAAAAGATCTAGAAATTAATGTCTAAGAAGAATTTTCCATACAGTTTCACTTGTTCAACTGACAGAAATCTCAGGCAGCATTTAGCTATCACTATCAGCATTAGTGTTTAATGGTCTGAAGTCAGCCTTAAGAAATCATTCTTCTGGCTTTCAGGTTTACTCTTGTGACAATGCAAAATTAAATATCACTAGATTGATAGTATTTTAAGCCTAGGTGCTTATTTACATCGATACTTAACCATGTTTATTAGATTTCTTCAAGATATCTTCCTTTTTTTTTTTTTTTCTTAAAAAAAAGGAAGGAAAGGATTTGAGGGCTTTAAAAACAAGTGAAAAGTGTTCAGGTTAAGAGTTTTCCACTGAGAAAGATCAAAGTCTGCAAACATGGGAGTGGGCTCCATTCAGTGTTGTCATCTTAAAATCATCTGCGATATAGCAATTACGCTACTTTATTTACAAGGAAACTGACCCAAAGAACGTCAGCCAAAGGAGTTTGAAATGTACAGCAGAGTGTAGGTTTTTACAGGCACTCAAATGTATCCACTTGCAGGCACAAAGTCGTGACTTCCCACAGTTTAGGTAAGGCTGCGGTGGAAATCTCTACGTAGTAGGTCAAAGGCAAAAAGGCTCCCCCGGGGGAGGTGAGGGCGAGGAGGCGGGGAAGCAAGCTGGATGGCTCCAGGAAGTGGGTGGGAAGGAAGCTGCCCGGTTTGGAGCCAACTGTGCCAACCTCAGGTTTGCATAGCCTAGCAGAGGGAATCCTGGGCCACTGCGCGCATTGGCCACAAGCGCTTTTGGCAATGCTGTGCCCTTCGATTCCTGTCATCACCCAACCCCACGGCTCGAGTTTGGGACGTGAAAAAGGGCTCGTAAAGTGGGCGGCGGCCGGGGGTTCCCGCCGCTGAGTCACAGCCCAGCCAACTTTTACAGCATTTCCCAGAAAGAAAGTCTCAGTCCCATATCCCACTATTCGCTCCTAGTTCTGGCTCTTCGCTCTGCGACTCAACCCGGCGGTGACTCGAGACCCACGACTGAGCTATTTCCCACTCATGGCGCAACTTCTCACCCTCGCGGAGCCTCGGCGTACCCTGCGCGCTTCCAAACGCTACCGACCCAGTAGATGTGGGGGCAAAGGACGGAGGGGAAGGGCTGCGTCCTCACCTGCAAGATACGGACACCTCCACTCGCGTGGCCGGGATGGCCGTGCTCAGCTGGTTTAAATCCCCGAGGCCCGCGGAGCTGGTGTAGCGGCTGTCCATCTTGAGAGGAGCCGTAGAATTGTCTGGCACCCACATCCAGAGCTCTGGCCGACTGAGGGCTCCCAGCCCAGCTCTAGACAAACAGGGTTGGGGATTGAGGGTGGAGGCAGAGGAAGGAGGCGGAGGCAGTTCGCGGAAAGGGGGAGGCAGAGAAGAGGCGGATCTCAGGGTAAAGCCGCGAGGGAACAGGCCCGCAGAAGCTGAAGCTGCTGAGGAAGTGGCGCACGGGGCTTTCGGCTTCCCTGCCCCCTCAGCCCGAGCTGAGGACACTCCGCGATCCTTTACTCGCTCTAGGCTTCAGGCTCGGCGGAGCCACTGGGCAGCCTAGCGGGGTTGGGGGCATCAGACACAGACCCCAACCGTCTAGTAGAACAACCCCTGGCCGGCTTGGCAAGCGGTTTGTGTTTTATCTCCGCCTCTTTACACCCACGCCTGTTCCTAAATCCCGCGTCATAAACCCACCCCTTCCCATTTACCGGTGATCCTCATCTCGCCCTCGGAGTCCACGGAGGTCCTCCCCTACACTGTGCCCTACAGCAGATGAGCCGAATCCTCGCTTCTGGGCTGCCCACTCTCGGCCACTTAAGGGTTGAGGACAATGAGACAGGCTTCGAGACGATCTCCAACCTTCTCTAAGCAGTGGTAAAGTAACAGATCAATATATGGAACAAGCCGAGAGCAGGGGAAACCTAAGGTGGAGCGAGGGGCGGGGAGGGGGGACTATTTGGGATTTAAGGGAGCAATCTGATTTCCCTCTTCCCTCAGTTCTTCGAAATAAGGGCGGGGGGTGCTAATGTCTATAATCCTTTTACCGTCTGGACTCTCCTGCGCCCCCTCGCTTCCAAATGGGTGGAAGTTACGCCCTAAAACCTGACAAGTCACAACAAAATAGGACTCTCAACCGGTAAGACCTGAATGAAGCTGGACAGATAAAAACAGAACTAAGCTGGAGTGAGCGCCACCTTTGGGGAACTGTTTTCTGGGAAGGCCAGACTTGTACCAGTATGCAGAAGCTGCAGAAGGAGGTACCCGCCGCCCAGCTCCCTTGCCGCGATCTTTTTTACAGGCATGTTCCCTCCTGCCTTGCCCGAGCGCCTGCTTGTCCCTGGACGGTTGCCACCAGGGGGAGACAGAGATCAGCACTCGGAGTACTGCAAAAGCAGGAGAGGGGCGGGGACTGGAGGAGGGACAATGAGTGTGGACATATCCATCTTCCTTTATAACACCAATAACTGAGTTACCAGCTGGCAAGACTGACTCAGGGGGCAAACCGTTTTCGTCGTTGAGGACCTGCCCTACGTTGTAATATTTTAATACAACTGGGAGCCACCTGACTAGAGAATCTATAGAGTTGCAGATGAGGATGTGTGGGTGCAGTCTTGAGGCTTTATGCTCCCAAGAATCCTTCCCACCTTCCATTCTTGGTTTCCTTTCCTTTCACCCCCCACCCCCACCCAGCACTTGTCACCCTTTAGTTAGTTAAAAGTTCTCTGTTCTTCTTTCCCTTTCCCTGTTTGGACATGCCCTAAAACTCTAGACATTTCCACTGTGCTACCAAAATTAGTTTTGGGAAAGAGATTTAAGTATATTTTTTTAAGCTAACCATACTTTTATAGAAGCCTATTGAAGAAATAAATGTAAGACCTGTTCTGTGTTTAGTAATCATGAAAACATGTTCTTGTAAAATTCTTAAAGCATCTTTTAAAGACATTTTAAGTATTTCAAGAAACGTAGGGTTTATTCTGTGAAAGTTCTTAAAGTTGGCTAGTTATCACTAGATAATCATATTCAGATGAACATCAATAATTCTAGAAGAAATGTAAACTGCCATTTTCTTGTTAGATAAAAGAATCATAGAATTTCATCTTTGATTCTTCTGTATGCATAAAGTTGTCCTGTCAGATTAGTTATTTAAAAACAATGCAAAGGTATTTATTGGACACATATAGGCCATAAGGGATGCTTGAAATTTGACTAAGTAATGATGGAGCCAAAGATGGAGAAGCTCTATACCATCAGCAAAAACAAAACCAGGAGCTGACTGTGGCTCAGATCATGAACTCCTTATTGCCAAATTCAGACTTAAATTGAAGAAAGTGGGGAAAACCACTAGACCATTCAGGTATGACCTAAATCAAATCCCTTAGGATTATACAGTAGAAGTGAGAAATCGATTCAAGGGATTAGATCTGATAGACAGAGTGCCTGATGAACTATGGATAGAAGTTCATGAAATTGTACAGGAAACAGGGATCACGAACCATCCCCAAGAAAAAGAAATGCAAAAAAGCAAAATGGCTGTCTGAGGAGGCCTTACAAATAACTGTGACAAGAAGAGAAGTGAAAGGCACAGGAAAAAAGGAAAGCTATACCTATTTGAATGCAGAGTTCCAAAGAATAGCAAGGAGAGATAAGAAAGCCTTCCTCAATGATCAGTGCAAAGAAATAGAGGAAAATAATAGAATGGAAAAGACTAGAGATCTCTTCAAGAAAATTAGAGATACCAAGGAAACATTTCATGCAAAGATGGGCTCAATAAAGGACAGGAATGGTATGGACCTAGCAGAAGCAGAAGATATTAAGAAGAGGTGGCAAGAATACATGGAAGGACTGTACAAAAAAGATATTCATGACCCAGATAATCACGATAGTGTGGTCATTCACCTAGAGTCAGACATCCTGGAATGTGAAGTCAAGTGGGCCTTAGAAAGCATCACTACGAACAAAGCTAGTGGAGGTGATGAAATTCCAGTTGAGCTATTTCAAATCCTGAAAGATGATGCTGTGAAAGTGTTGCACTCAATATGTCAGCAAATTTGGAAAACTCAGCAGTGGCCACAGGACTGGAAAAGGTCAGTGTTCATTCCAATCCCAAAGAAAGACAGTGCCAAAGAATGCTCAAACTACCACACAATTGCACTCATCTCACACACTAGTAAAGTAATGCTCAAAATTCTCCAAGCCAGGTTTCAGCAATATGTGAACTGTGAACTTCCAGATGTTCAAGCTGGTTTTAGAAAAGGCAGAGGAACCAGAGATCAAATTCCCAACATCCTCTGAATCATTGAAAAAGCAAGAGAATTCCAGAAAAACAGCCATTTCTGCTTTATTGATTATGCCAAAACCTTTGACTGTGTGTATCACAAGAAAGTGTGGAAAATTCTGAAAGAGATGGGAATACCAGACCACCTGACCTGCCTCTTGATAAATCTGTATGCAGGTCGGGAAGCAACAGTTAGAACTGGACATGGAACAACAGACTGGTTCCTAATTGGGAAAGGAGTATGTCAAGGCTATATATTGTCACCCTGCTTATTTAACTTATATGCAGAGTACATCATGAGAAATGCTGGGGTGGATGAAGCACAAGCTGGAATCAAGATTGTCAGGAGAAATATCAATAACCTCAGATATGCAGATGACACCACCCTTATGGCAGAAAGTGAAGAACAACTAAAGAGCCTCTTGATGAAAGTGAAAGAGGAGAGTGAAAAAGTTGACTTAGAGTTCAACATTCAGAAAACGAAGATCATGGCATCCGGTCCCATCACTTCATGGCAAATAGATGGGGAAACAGTGGAAACTGTGGCTGACTTTATTTTTTGGGGCTCCAAAGTCACTGCAGATGGTGACTGCAGCCATGAAATTAAAAGATGCTTACTCCTTGGAATGAAAGTTATGACCAACCTAGATGGAATATTAAAAAGCAGAGACATTACTTTGCCAACAAAGGTCCGTCTAGTCAAGGCTATGGTTTTTCCATTAGTCATGTATGGACATGAGAGTTGGACTATAAAGAAAGCTGAATGCAGAAGAATTGATGCTTTTGCACTGTGATGTTGGAGAAGACTCTTGAGAGTCTCTTGGACTGCAAGCAGACCCTACCTGTCCATCCTAAAGGAGATCCATCCTGAGTGTCCATTGGAAGGACTGATGTTGAAGCTGAAACTCCAGTACTTTGGCCACCTGATTCGAAGAGCTGACTCATTGGAAAAGACCCTGATGCTGGGAAAGATTGAGGGCAGAAGGAGAAGGGGACGGCAGAGGATGAGATGGTTGGATGGCATCACTGACTCAATGGACATGGGTTTGGGTGAACTCTGGGAGTTGGTGATGGACAGGGAGTCCTGCCATGCTGCAGTCCATGGAGTCACAAAGAATCGGACATGACAGAGACTGAACTACTGAACTGAATTGAACTGAACTAAATGATGGAGTTAAGAAGATGTGATTCAGGTGCTGTGTGGCCAGCAACTGTTGAATGTGTCAAAATTGCTTTGCTACATTGAGTTAAAATGAGAGCTGAACACTCAGGTGAAAAGTACAAGAGGCTTTTGAAGCTATGGTGAAGAAATAGGATTGCTGAGCTTGGAGTCAATGGGTTAGAGTTAGAGTTGAATCCAAGGATATGGGTGAACACTCCAGGGAAAAAAGGAGAAAGAAATATGAAAATAAGAATCAAGTAGGATGAGTATCTGCCCTGGATGAAAGACAAAGAAGGATCCCACCAAATAAATGGGTAGGGAAGAAGCACTTGAACAAATAGGAAAGAAAAAAGAAAACAAGACAAAGATACTAAGGAAAAGGAAGAAGAGGCTCTCAAGAGAAAAAGACCAACAGGATCATTGTAGCAGATCCTGCAGAGGTCACATTACTGCCTTGTGTTTTTCTGATGCTGCACTTGCCTCATTCTCTTACTTGGACAATTACTGATATTACAAAATACTAAAGATTTTCAATTATTATTCCAGGTTTATTTTTCAGATTCTTCTGCTGAAATGCTTCAGGAAGCTCACCTCTAGCCCCATTTTACTGCCTTGAACATGAAGCCCACCCCATTCTGGAAGTCATTAGTGCAAAAGCTACGCATCGAGTAAGTAATTGCATTGCTGAGGACCTCACACAGAAACAAGCTTTCTGGCATTTTATGGGCATAATGTGTAAGGAGCTAATGCCTAATTTTTAAACCTTATTTAGACCTTTCTTAGAGCAGGGCAGATAAGCATTAATTAGTATATGGTCAGAGTATACTCTGGTTTCTTACCTGCTCGGACAATTAGAAGGTGCATTAAAATGAAAGTTTTATTGGAAACTAGAGAAGCATACAAGATAAGTATATAAATTTTACATATTTAATAATTTAGTGATATTAACACTTAGCACCTTTTTTGATATATTTTAAAATAGTTATTTCAATGGAACTTCCCCTAATGCTCAAGAGATTTGGGCAAAATTCTGTAATTCACAAAACTGTCTCATACCTTAACAATTGCTGTTAAATTTACCATGATTTGTCACATTAAATGGGGTATTTTCTATTCAAATTCAAATAATTAAATCACTATGTTTCTCAAGTGAGTCTCTTAGAATGTTGTAAGTTAATAGAAATAAACATGGATTTTAGTTTTTGATGCTCAGAAAAAGTTTACATAGACACTGAGAATGATGATTTTGTTTTAAGAAGAAGAACCTAAGTTATTTATTCTATGAAAATGTGTTGCGGTTTAGTTTCTGCTTTAATGAAAGATAATTTATGGCATTTATTAAGTTCCTCCTTAGTTAAAATTCATCCATCAACAGCTGTCCAAGAAATCTTAATGTTTTAACATCATAATATATTCCTGTTTTGCCTATGGATGTTGAGGGACCAAAGCCCCATAGATATATTTGCCAAATAATATTGATGCTATTAAAGAGATTCATAGTAGGAAATCAGTCAGTTGAGACCCACACATCTTATTGACTGGAGTCAGGCTTTTTTATTTTGAGGTCTTGTTTTGCAAGTATAGACAGTAAAGCAATAGCCCGTTTAAGTCAAAGCAGCTTATTTAGATGGCCTCACAGTGTCTCTGGACTTTTCAAATGCTGTTTTAATCAGTCCATGTTACTGAAAATTATCTTGGTGAATGAAGAGATCTGAATCTTACAAAGTCCTACATTTAACTCGGTAATAGTTTTCTAATGAAACCGTTTGAGATGCCCTTTAAAAACACTATTTTGGAGTGTTAAAAGTTCAAATACTTTTTACAAACTCAGTGTTCATGTATTATACTCTGAAGGTTATTTTATTTTTACAAAAGCAATCAAATAGAATTCAATATTTTAAATTAATTTCCTAAAACAGAAAAAAATGACCAACATCCCAATAGAAAATAATGAGCAGAGGACAGAAATAATTAGTTCACAGAAAGGAAATGAAATAGTTCTAAAATATAAAAAATGATGCTTAACCTCACAATTTTAAAAAGCAATTCAACAATAGATGAAGATACTACTCTTTCCTAGTATACAAGTATTGTCAGACTGAGAGACACCCTCATACATTTTTGTTAGAAGTTTAAATTGTATGACCCTTAAAGAGAACAATGTGATAATAGTTAGCTAAATTAAAAATAGTTTAATTGGATATCTATTTGAAAAAATAATAAAATTTAATCCATACCTTATACCATATACAAAAATTACCCAAAATGTATCATATATCTCAACATAAAACCTAATATTATAAAATTTCTAGAAAAAGACATAACAGAAAAATTTTATGAACGTGAGTTAGGCAAAGATTTCATAGATATAATACAAAAATCATGATCCATAGAAGAATACACTATTACAGTGAACTTCAAATTAAAATTTTCCTTTTCTTTGAAAGATATTATAAGGAAAATAAAAAGACAAAGCACCCACTGGGGGAATATTTTACAAAATATATATAGATCAATAACATACACCCAGAATATATAAAGAACACTCAAAATCTATAAGAACTAACAACTTCACCAAAGATTACAAATAGCAAATAAGAACATGAAAAAATGCTCAACATTATTGATTAGAAAACTATAAATTAAAACCGCAATGAGATACCACTACACATTTGTTAGAATGTTGAAGTTAGAGATTTACCATACATAACATTGACAAGGGTCTAGAACACCTGGAACTTTCAAATACCTCCAGTGGGAACATAAAATGATATAAGAACTTTGGGAAACAGTTTGGTAGTTCCTTAAAAGTTCGACATAGAGAAGTTGACCAAGATGGTAGTGTAGGAGTACATAGAACTCAATTACCTCTGTGAACACATCAAAAATGTATCTATGTGTAGAATAAATGCCACTGAAAACTAACTGGAAACTGGCAGAAAGACTCCTTTATAACCAAAGGTGTAAGAAATACTCACACAGAATTGAATAGTAAGGGAATAAATGTGATCGGGTTGGGACTTTTGTCCTTGGGAGAGGACTCAGAGTAAAGGGGAAAATACACTTGTGGAGGTCTACCCTTGGGAGTGAGCTATAAGCCATATATTGGGTGTGCCAGCCCTGAAGTCAGACACAGGGAAGAGGATCCCCCATGGTTTGTTGGAGGGAAACTTAGACTAACAGGAGGGCTTTGGGAATCCTGAGCTCTGCTCACGAGGAGCATATGAGCACTGGCTTGCCACTGAGGCAGAGGAGAGAGGGCAGACTGAGGACTGTTCCAGTGACTGCCTAGTTTCCCATGACTTTCCTATGTGTGCCTATAGTTAAACTGAGTGAGAGTTCAACTATGGGACTCAGAGGTGAATTGGACTAGGGGTAGTATCTGAACACACTGCAGGTGGCCATTGCAGTTGCTTGCACAGATAGAGTTTATAGATGGTCCCAAACTTTGACAGCATCCAGACAGCCAGGACTCATACCACATACATTCTGAGAGCCCACACAGACCCTGCATGCCCTAGAGATCAATGCCACAAAGGAGTGGGAGCACTGGAAGCTGGGGTCAACAGCTGTGAGATATAAAAGAGACTCAGATACAGTGGGTCTGACATTGCTGGTGGTTGCACAGACTGCACAACAGAGGCAGAGCAAACCTCTGTCTGAGGCCAGCCCATCACAGCCCATGTCCTGTTATAAGCCAAAAGCCCACGTGGACTTCTCTTACTGCAGCGTTGCTACCCTCTGGTGCAAGGATACTTGGAATCCAAGCCCAGTGTTTCTCATGATGTACTCTGCATATAAATTAAATAAGCAGGGTGACAATATACAGCCTTGACATATTCCTTTTCCTATTTGGAATCAGTCTGTTGTTCCATGTCCAGTTCTAACTGTTGCTTCCTGACCTGCATAGAGGTTTCTCAAGAGGCAGGTCAGGTGGTCTGGTATTCCCATTTCTTTCAGAATTTTCCACAGTTTCTTGTGGTCCACACAGTCAAAAGTTTTGGCGTAGTTGATAAAGCAGAAGTAGATATTTTTCTGGAACTCTCTTGCTTTTTCAGTGATTCATAGGATGCTGCCAATTTGACCTCTGGTTCGTCTGCCTTTTCTAAATCCAGCTTGAACATCTGGAAGCTCACGGTTCATGTACTGTTGAAGCCTGGCTTGGAGAATTTTGAGCATTACTTTACTAGTGTGTGAGATGAGTGCAATTGTGTGATAGTTTGAGCATTCTTTGGCACTGCCTTTCTTTGGGATTGGGATGAAAACTTACCTTTTCCAGTTTTGTGGCCACTGCTGCATTTTCCAAATTTGCTGGCATATAGAGTGTAGCACTTTCACAGCATCATCTTTCAGGATTTGAAATATCTCCACTGGAATTCCATCACCTCCACTAGCTTTGTTCATAGTGATGCTTCCTAAGGCCCACTTTACTTCACACTCCAGGATTTCTGACTCTAGGTGAATGATCACACCATCATGATTATCTGGGTTGTGAAGATCTTTTTTGTATAGTTCATTAAGATAGCTTAAGCAAAATGTTTTCATAAGGAAAATGCATTGGTTAGCTCAAGGTTTGAGAAAATTTAAGTTCATACAGAACCAGATGTTCTGAACCAATAGAGAAGGAAAAAAGAAAAAGTTTGCCACTTGCAGTTTATTTCCTCTTGCTGCCTGGCGACCTCTGGCCTTCCTACCTGTTAACCCTCTCATAAACAGGAATGCTAACTGAATTTTGGAAAAGAATAAATAAACACAGTGAGAATTTTAACAAGGAGCTAAAAAAAAACATAAAAAGAATAAGTCAGAATTGAAGAATACAGTAAGTAAAATGGAAAACAGAGTAGAAGGAATAAACAGCAGAGTAGGTGATACAGAATGATCTGGAATTTAGAATAATAGAATTCACCCAATCAGAATAGTACTAACAAAAGTAACTTTACAAAATGATAGCAGTTTCAATGATGTTTGAGATAACAGGAAACAAACCAACATTTTCATTATAGTGGTTCTAGAAGGGAAGAGAAAGAGAAGGGAGTTGAAAATGAATTTAATGAAATTATGGCTGAAAAATTCTCAACCTGAAGAAGGAAAGAGATATCCAGGTTTAAGACGCACAGAGGGTCCCAAATAAGATGAACTGAGACAGACCCTTGCTGATATATATAATTGAAATGCTAAAGGATAAATATAATGAGAGATTTTTACAGGAAGCAAGAGAAAAACAAAAAGTTGTATCCAAGGGAGTCCCCATGAGGCTATCAGCTGACTTTTCCACAGAAAATCTGAAGGCTAGAAGGGAGTGGCATAATATATTCAAAGTGCCAAAAGGGAAAACCCTACAATTTAGGATACTCTGCTGTGATCCCATGGACTGTAGCCTACAAGACTCCTCCATCCATGGGATTTTCCAGGCAAGAGTACTGGAGTGGGGTGCCATTTCCTTCTCCAGAGGGTTTTCCCAACCCAGGGATCAAACCCGGGTCTCCCGCACTGTAAGCAGATGCTTTACCGTCTGAGCCACCATGGAAGACAGATAACTGAAGGAGAGATAAACAGCTTCAAACAAGGAAAAACTAAGAGCTCATAAATACTAAATTAACCCTAAAATGGACTCCCCTTGTGGCTCAGTGGTAAAGAATCCACCTGCAATGCAGGAGACTTAGGAGATGTGGGTTCAACCCCTAGGTCAGGAAGATCCCCTGGAGGAGGGCGTGGGAAAAAACTCCAGTATTCTTGTCTGGAGAATCTCATGGACAGAGGAGCCTGGCAGGCTATGGTCCATGGGGTCATAAAGAGTTGGACATAACTGAAGTGACATCACGCACAGAACCCTAAAAGAAATATTAAATGCCATTCTCAAAGTGGAAAATAAAAAACTATAATAAGAGTTAAATATCTATTGAAAAGGCAAAATTTCTCTATGAAAGGCAAATATATAATAAAGGCTGGAGATTGATCACTTAAATAAGATAGTATTAAGTTTAAAGAGAAATACAAAATAAAGTATATCTACAATAATCGGTGAAGGGATAAACATGATAATGTAAAATCAAAACACAAAATGTAGGAGAAGGGGGTTAAAAATGTAGCTTTTTTGGAATGTGCTTGAATTTAAAGGAATACCTATTTGAAACAAATAAATCTAGTTATAGGTCCACATAATGAACCCCATAGTAGTTCAGTTCAGTTCAGTCACTCAGTTGTGTCTGACTCTTTGCGACCCCATGAACTGCAGCACACCAGGCCTCCCTGTCCATCACCAACTCCAAAGTTCACCCAAACCTATGTCCATTGAGTCAGTAATGCCATCCAACCATCTCATCCTCTGTCTTCCACTTCTTCTCCTGCCCTCAATCTTTCCCAGCATCAGAGTCTTTTCCAACGAGTCAGCTCTTTGCATCAGGTGGCCAAAGTATTGGAGTTTCAACTTCAACATCAGTCCTTCCAAAGAACATCTAGGACTGATCTCCTTTAGGACTTACTAAAGGAACCCCATAGTAATCACAAATCAAAACCCTACAATAGATAATGCAAAATGAAAAAGAAAGGTGCACAAGCATACAACCAAAGAAAATCATCAAACCACAAGGAAGAAACATAATGATGAAGAAATGAACAGAGAAGAACTACAAAACAAACAGAAAACAAGTAACAAAATGGCAGTCATTGAGAACATACCTATCAATAATTACTTTAAAAGACAATGGACTAAATGCTCCAAGCAAAAGATAGAGGATGGCTGATTGAATGAAAAACAAGATCCATCTATATATTGCTCACAGAAGACTCACCTGAGAACTGAGGATTCACAGAGCCTGAAAGTGAGAGAATGGAAAAAGTCATTAGATGGAAATGGAAATAACAAGAAAGTGGGATTAGCAATACTCATAACAGGCAACATAGACTTTAAAACAAAATCTTTAACAAAAGACAAAGAAGAGTATTATACTATGATGAAAGGATCAATACCAAAATAGGATATTACACTGGTTAATATAAATGGACCCAATAAGGAGCACCTAAATATATAAAGCAAATACTGATGGACATTAAGGGAAAATTGAAAACAATACATTAAGAGAAGGGTACTTTAATGACCCACTTACCTCAATCTACATATCACCCAGACAGAAAACCAATAAGGCAACAGTGGTCTTAAATAACATAATAAACCAGTGGACTTAATAGATATCTATAAGACAGTTGATCTAAACCAGCGGAATACATATTCTTTTCAAGTGCACAAGGAACATTCTACAGAATAGATTATATGTTATCCCACAAATCACATCTCAACAAATTTGAGAGGACAGAAATTATATCAAGCATTTTTTCCTGACTACAATGAGTGAAACTAGAAATCAATCACAGGAAAGAAAATGGGAAAAGTACAAATGCCTGTAGACTAAACACCGTAGCACCAGAAAACCAAAGGGCAATAAGGAAGCAAATAGGAAATCATAAAATACCACAAGACAAAAATGGGATGCAGCAAAAGCAGTTCAAAAAGGGAAGTTTTAGAATAGTGACTGCAGGCCTACCTCACACAAGAAAAAACCCACCATACAAACCTAACCTTTCAACTAAACGAATTAGGAAAAGAAAAACAATGAAAGCCCAAAGTCAGCAAGAGAAAGGGAAAAATAAAGATCAGAGAGGGATAAATAAAATAGAGACTAAAATACAACAGAAAATATCAAAGAAACTGGGAGCTCTTCTTAGAAAATATTAGCAAATTTGATAAACTATATCCAGTCTCATCAAGAAGAAAAGAGAGGGGACCTGAACAAATAAAGCAAGAAATAAAAGAGGGGAAATCACAACCAATACCATAGAGAGAGAAAAAAAAAAAAAATGAAAGGAAACTATGATTTAACATAGTTTTGCCAAAATTTTTTTTTGCAATAAGAATTTTTTTAAGTTATATACCAATAAAATGTACAACCAAAAAGAAACTGGCAGTTTCTTGAAACATACAACCTTTCGAGCTGAATCAGGAGGAAATAAACAATCTGAGCAAACTGATCACTAGTAGTGGAATTGAATTTGTAGCAAAAATCTCCCTGCAAACAAAAGTTCAAAACTACAGACCTTCCTGGTGGTACGGTGGTTAAGAGTCTGCCTTCCAGTGCAAGTATTCAAGTTTGATCCCTGGTCAAGGAACTAAGATCCCACATGCCATGGGGCAACAAAGCCCACACATCTCAACTACTGAGCCCACTCACTCAAGAGCCCATGTCCCACAACTAGAGAAAACCCATGTGCATCAACAAAGGGCCTGTGCTTTGCAATAAAAACAGTGCAGACAAAACTTTTTTGTTTAAAGTTCAATGCCAAATGTCTTCACATGGGAATTCAATGGAACATATAAAGAAGATCTAATACCCATTGCCAATCTGTTCAGAAACACTCATTCTGTAAGGTCACCATTACAATATTTTCTTGGATCTATCTCCTAAGGCAAAATAAGTAAAAGCAAAAATAAACAAGTGAAACCAGCTTAAATTTAAAAACTTTTGTGTGGCAAAGGAAACCATTAATAAAATGAAAAGGTAACCAACTGAATGAGAGAAATTATTTGCAAATCATATGACCAAGTAGTTAATATTCAACACATATTAACAGCTCATAAGACACTCATTAAGAAATAAGTAGACATTTATTCAAAGAATATATACAGATGGCTAGCAGGTACATGAAAAAAAAAGTAAAACATCACTAATTATCAGAGATACACAGATTAAAAAATAAAACAACAACAGTGAGTTATCACTTCATACCTGTATATATGGCTATCACCAAGAAGTCTACAAATAACTAATGTTTATGAAAATGTCGACAAAATGGAACCCTAGTACACTGTTGGTGGGATTGTAAATTACTGCAGCCAGTATGGAACACAGGAAGAGAAATTAAAGGAGATCTACCATATGATCTAGCATTTCCACTGCTGGGAACATATCCAAAGAAAATGAAAATGCTATTTCAAAAAGAAGCATGCATCCAAATACTCATAACGGCACTAGCAACTATAGCCAAGATATGTAAGCAATCTAAGTACCCATCAAAAGATAAAGAAAAATGTCACATATATACACACATAATGGAATATTAATTAGCCATTAAAAAGAATGAAATTCTGCCATTTGCAACAGTGTGGATGGACCTAGATATTATTATGCTTAGTGAGATAAGTCAGAGAAAGACAGTATGTTATCACTTGTGTGTTGAATCTAAAAAATAAAATAAATGAATGCATATAACAAAACAGAAACAGACTCACAGATATAGAAAACAAACTAGTAGATGCCAGTGGGGATGGGAAGCAGGAGCAAGACAGGGACATGGGATTCAAAGACACAAACTATTGTTTGTAAAATAGATAAGCAACAAGGATACATTATATAGCATGGGGAAATATAGTCATTATCTTGCAGTAATTTTAAGAGGAGTATAATTATATTATTGAATCAGTATGCTGTACACCTGAAACTAATATAATTATGTGAATCAATTATGTTTCAATTTAAATATATTAATAAGATAGCAAAATATAGACAAAATAATTTGACCATCTATTTTAAAAAAAGGTAAACATTTAAAAAATCACTGCTGATATTGACTGCAAGCATGAAATTCAAAGACGTTTACTCCTTGGAAGGAAAGCTATGACAAACCTAGACAGCACATTAAAAAGCAGAATCATCACTTTGCTGACAAAATTCTGTATAGTCAAAGTTATGGTTTTCCCAGAAGTCATGTATGGATGTGAGAGTTGGACCATAAAGAAGGCTGGGCACTGAAGAATTGATGCTTTCATATTGTGATGCTAGAGAAGACTCTTGGAGTCCCATGGTCTGCAAGGAGATCAAACCAGTCAGTCTGAAAGGAATTCAACCTCGAATATTCATTGGAAGGACTGATATTGAAGCTGAAGCTTCAATACTTTGGCCACTAGATGCGGAGAGCCAACTCAAGGGAAAAGACTGTGATGCTTGGAAAGACTGAACAAAAAAGAAGAAGGGGCAACAGAGGGTGAGATAGTTAGCATCATCCACTCAATGGACTTGAATTTGAACAAACTCCCAGAGATAGTGAAGGAGAGGGAAACCTGGCATGCTTCGGTCCATGGGGTCACAAAGAGTCAGACAAGGCATCAGTTCTTGGCCCTCTGCCTTCTTTATGGTCCATCTTTCACATCCATACACGACCATTGGGAAGACCATAGCCTTGACTATATGGACCTTTGTCAGCAGAGTAATGTCTCTGCTTTTCAACACAACTGTCTAGGTTTGCCATAGCTTTCCTGCAAGAAGCAATCATCTCCTGATTTCATGGCTGAAGTCACGTCACCATCTGCAGTGATTTTAGAGCCAAGGAAGAGGAAATCTGTCACTACTTTCAACTTTTCTCCTATTTGCCATGAAGTGATGGGACCAGATGCCATGATATTAGTTTTTTTAATATTTAGTTTTAAGCCATATCTCTCATTTTCCTCCTTCACCCTCATCAAGAGGCTCTTTTCATTTCTCTTCACTTTCTGCCATTCTGCCATTAGAGGTTGTTGATGTTTCTCTCACCTATCTTGATTCTAGTTTGTAATTCATTCACCTCAGCATTTCTTATGATGTGCTCAGCATGTAGGTTAAACAAACAGGATGACAGCAGACTGCCCTGTTGTACTCCTTGCTCAGTCCTGAACTAGTCAATTGTTCCATACAGGTTTCTAACAGTTCCTTCTTGACCCACATACAGGTTTCTCAGGAGACAGGTAAGATGGTCTGGTATTCCCATTTCTTTAAGAGCTTTCCATAGTTTGTTATGATCCACACAGTCAAAGGCTTTAGCTTAGTAGATGAAACACAGGTAGATGTTTTTCTGGAGTTCCCTTGCGTGCTTATGATCCAGAGAATGTTGGCAACTTGATCTCTGGTTCCTTTGCCTTTCCTAAACTCAGCATGGATGTCTGGAAGTTCTTGGTTTGAACAATGTTGAAGCCTAGCATGTAAGATTTTAAGCATGATCTTACTAGCATGGGAGACGAGTGCAATTGTCTGATGGTTTGAACAGTCTTTACTACTACCCTTCTTGGAAACTGGAAAGAGGATTGATCTTTTCCAGTCCTGTGCCACTGCTGGAACTTCCAGATATGCTGACAGGCACACAATAAAAACAATGGTTTATTGATAGAGGCAACAACTCAAATAAATCTCAAAATAATTATTCCAATGAAAGAACTCCAAACAAAAGAGTACATACTGCATAATTCTGATTACATAAAATTTTATAAAATGTAAACTAGCCCACAGTGAAATATAGCTGATCACTGGTTGCCTAAGAACCAGAAGGTGTTGGGCAAAAGGACAGACTAGGACAGAATACAAAGGGGCATGAATATATTTTGGCAGGAGATGGATATGTTCATAATCTTGATTGTGATCATGGATCATGGTTGTACATATACATCAAAATTTATTAAATTGAACAAACACTTTAATCATGTATAGTCTATTGTATGTTAATAAAACCTCAATAAAGCTGCTTTTAAAATGCATATACCATTTGACCTGGAAATTGCAATTCAGAAATCTATTCTATTCTACAAAAAATCAGTATTTACAAGTGTGTGAAATTATATTTTCCCATGATAAGTTATTATACCACAGTTAATAATACCAAAAGAATGTAAATAAATGAAATGCTCACCCGTAAGGATCTTGATAAATAAATCATGTTTCACAACTGAATATTAGGTAGGCATATTAAAGAGTTAGTTCATTGTCTGCTAGTATAAAATCAGTTCAGTTCAGTCACTCAGTCGTGTCCGACTCTTTGCAACCACATGGATCACAGCATGCCAGGCCTCCCTGTCCGTCAACTCCCAGAGTTTACCCAAACTCATGTCCATCGAGTCAGTGATACCATCCAACCATCTCATCCTCAGTCATCCCCTTCTCCTCCTGCCCTCAGTCTTTCCCAGCATCAGGGTCTTTTCTAATGAGTCAGCTCTTTGCATCCGGTGACCAAAGTATTGGAGTTTCAGCTTCAACATCAGTCCTTCCAATGAACACTCAGGACTGATCTCCTTTAGGATGGACAGGTTGGATCTGCTTGCAGTCCAAGGGACTCTCAGGAGTCTTCTCCAGCACCACAGTTCAAAAGCATCAATTCTTCAGTGCTCAGCTTTCTTCATAGTCCAACTCTCACATCCATACATGACCACTGGAAAAACCGTAGTCTTGACTAGACGCACCTTTGTTGGCAAAGGTCCGTCTCTGCTTTTGAATATGCTATCTAGGTTGGTCATGACTTTCCTTCTAAGGAGTAAGCATCTTTTAATTTCATGGCTGCAGTCACCATCTGCAGTGATTTTGGAGCCCCAAAAAATAAAGTCAGCCACTGTTTCCCCATCTATTTGCCATGAAGTGATGGGATTGGATGCCATGATCTTAGTTTTCTGAATGATGAGCTTTAAGCCAACTTTTTCACTCTCCTCTTTCACTTTCATCATGTAGATAGACTTTAGCTAAATAAAGTACTAGTAGGCCCAAGAGAATAAATGACATGAATAACAGAGAGAAAACAAGAAGATTTAGGCCTCTTAAGTGGAGGAATATTTCATGGCACCAGAAAATTATATCCTCCAACCTTGAAATATAAAGACTATCATTAGACCTCAGTCAATTAAAGGATATCTATTTTATGATATACACAGTTAGCTGAAACTTTTACCTCTTTAAATATTTTATAAATGTTTCTTAGATCTTTGGGAAAATATTCAGCCAGTTCGACTGTACCAACTATTATTCGTTTTTCACTCTTGGCTGGCCTCCTTTCCAATTCCACTGACCACAAAAGCAAGTTGCTTGAAGGTATGTGTTCTCTAACTTCCTGTCTAGCCATTCCTTCCTTTCTGCCTCCTTCTGTTTCCTTTTCATAAATTATTAGTGTCATATTATACCACAGGAATTTAAACAGCCCACAAGACACTGTTATTTGAGTAGCTTTCCATAGGAGTAGTGACTCTATGATTCTTATTTATTCTATCTTGTATATATAGGATTACAAAGTCTTATATATCTCTGTGCTGTGTTTAGTTGCTCAGTCGTGTCTGACTCTGCAACCACATGGACCATTCATAGCCCTCCAGGCTCCTCTTTCCGTGGGGATTCTCCAGACAAGAATACTGGAGTGTGTGTGTGTGTGTGTGTGTGTGTGTGTGGTTGGGGTGGGGGGGTGCGGTCCTAAGATGACAGATGAATAGGAAGGGGACACCACTTTCTCCGCCACAAATTCATCAAAAGAACTTTTGAATGCTGAGCAAATTCCACAAAACAACTTCTGAATGCTGGCAGAGGATATCAGGCACCCAGAAAAGCAGCCCATTGTCTTCGAAAAGAGGTAGGACAAAATATAAAAGATAAAAAGAGAGGCAAAAGAGTTAGGGACAGAGATCCATCCCGGGAAGGGAGTCTTCAAAGAGGAGAAGTTTCCAAACACCAGGAAACCCTCTCACTAGCAGGTCTGTGGGGAGTTTTGGAATCTCAGAGGGCAACATAACCAGGAGGAAAAATAAATAAATAAATAAAATCCACAGATTATGTGCCTAATGGCAACTCCCAGGAGAGAAGTACCCCAGACGCTCACATCTGGCACCAGCAAGAGGGGGCTGAACATGGAGGAGCAGGCTGCATTGCTTGGGGTAAGGACTGGGCCTGAATGCCCTGAGGGCAATCTGAGGGAGCTAACATGAGATAGCAACCTAAACTGTGGGATAGCCAGAGAGAGAGAGCGGATAAAAAAAGAGAGAGAGAGAGCGACAGAACTATCCTGCAAAAGCCCTGACCTAAGGCACTGCCAGGCCTGCTCACAGAACAAAGGACTGAACGAATACCAGAGGAGAGCTAGCAGGCTGTGGACCAGTCCAACCCCCGCTGGAGGCAGGGGGCAGATGGGCACCAGCCATAGCCAGAAAGGAGCAAACTTGGCCCCAGAGATGGCATTCCCTACCAAACTGCGAACAGGCTTCCGGTTTCTAACCAAGACTTCCTGGGATTCCAGACTGTTGACATCTGGGAGGGTCGCAGCCAGAGCTCAGCTTCCCCGAAGAGACACATGGCACGCTGGAGATGGGTGCACCACTGCCACCCAGGAAACCAAGCGGCTGGGACCAGGGAGGTGATAAGACACACTCGCCACCTGAGGAGAGTGCACTCACCAAGCACCTGGTTGCCTGAGCTTCTTGGACCTGGGAAGGGCACAAAACACAGGCCCAACTGAGTCTGTGCCTTCGTGGACTACCCAAGAACCTGAACCTGAGTGGCTTAGAGCGGGGAAGTGCACGCAATCCAGGGCCCACTCCCTGCAGGGCAACCTGGAGCCTGAGCAGTACAGACTGGGAAAGCACACACACCATGAGCCGGGGCAAACCTAGTGCGGCTGAGACACTGCGAACACTCCCCACACATGCCAGTGATATTTTTTTTTCAGTGTTCCTCCCTCCCCACAGCACGACTGAACAAGTGAGCCTAAACAAGAGACCACTTTCACCTTCTTGTGTCAGGGCAGAAATTAGACACTGAAGAGACCTGCAAACAGAAGAAGCCAGATAAACAGAGGCAACCGCTTTGGAAGTGACAGGTGCAACAGATTAAAATCCCTGTAGTTAACACTGACTACACTGGAAAGGGCCTATTGATTTTGAGAAGTATAAGCGGGAACAAGGAACTATCTGAAACTGAACTGACCCCACACTGCCCGCAACAGTTCCAGAGAAATTCTTAGATGTATTTTTACTATTATCATTTTTTTAATTAAATTTTTTTCTTTTTTTAAAGTCCCCTATTACTCCTTTAATTTTCATTTCTATAATCTACTATTATTACCTTGCAAAAAAAAAAAAAGACCCTATTTTTAAAGCAAACTTCATATATATTTCTTATACTTTTTGTGATTTTTTTTAATATTGTATTTTTGAGAGTCTAACCTCTACTGTAGATTTTTAATCTTTGCTTTTTGGTATTTGTTATCAATATTGTACATTTAAGAATCCAATCTTCAGTACCCATTTTTACTTAAGAGTGTGATTACTGGCTTGATTACTCTATCCCCCTTTTGACTCTCCTTTTTCTCCCCCAGGTCAACTCTATCTCCTCCCTCCCCCTTGTCCTCTCTACACAACTCTGTGAATCTCTGTGTGTGTTCCAGGCTGTGGAGAACACTTAGGGAACAGAGTACTGCCTAGATCTATCTCTTTCTTTTTGATTCCCCTTTTTCTCCCCCTCACCTCTATCTCCTTCCTCCCTCTTCTCTTCTCTGTGTAACTCCATGAACCTCTCTGAGGGTTCCAGACAGTGGAGAGCACATAGGGAATTGTTTACTGGCTGGATTTCTCTCTCCCCTTTTGATTCCCCCTCTTCTCATCCTGGTCACCTCCATCTCCCTCCTCCTTCTTCTCTTCTCCATGTAACTCTGTGAACCTCTCTGGGTGTCCCTCACTGTGGAGAATCTTTTCATCATTAACCTAGAAGTTTTATCATTGGTGCTGTATGGATGGAGAAGTCTTGAGGCTACTGTAAGAATAAGATTGAAAACCAGAGGCAGGAGGCTTAAGCCCAAAACCTGAGAACATCAGAGAACTCCTGACTCCAGGGAACATTAATCAATAAGAGATCATTCAAAAGCCTCCATACCTACACTGAAACCAAGCACCGCCCAAGAGCCAACAAGTTCCAGAGAAAGACATACCACACAAATTCTCCAGCAAAGCAGGAACATAGCTGAACTTCAATATACAGGCTGCCCAAAGTCACACCAAACTCACAGACATCTCAAAACTCACTACTGGACACTTCATTGCACTCCAGAGAGAAGAAATCCAGCTCCACCCACCAGAACACAGACGCAAGCTTCCCTAACCAGAAACCTTGACAAACCACTCATCCAACCCCACCCACAGGGAGGAACCTCCACAATAAAGAGGAACCACAAACTGCAAGAATACAGAAAGGCCACCCCAAACACAGCAATCTAAATAAGATGGAAAGGCAGAGAAATACTCAGCAGGTAAAGGAACATCACAAATGCCCACCAAACCAAACAAAAGAGGAAGAGATAGGGAGTCTACCTGAAAAAGAATTCAGAAGAATGATAGTAAAAATGATCCAAAATCTTGAAAACAAAATGGAGTTACAGAAAAATAGCCAGAGACAAGGATTGAGAAGATGCAAGAAATGTTTAACAAGGACTTAGAAGAAATAAAAAAGAGTCAATCAATAAGGAATAGTGCAATAAATGAGATCAAAAACACTCTGGAGGGAACCAACAGTAGAATACCTGAGGCAGAAGATAGGATAAATGAGGTAGAAGATAGAATGGTGGAAATAAATGAAGCAGAGAGGAGAAAAGAAAAAAGAATTAAATGAGGACAACCTCAGGGACCTCTGGAAAATGTGAAATGCCCCAATATTTGAATCATAGGAGTCCCAGAAGAAGACAAAAAGAAAGGCCATGAGAAAATACTCGAGGAGACAATAGTTTAAAACTTCCCTAAAATGGGAAAGGAAATAGTTACACAAGTTCAAGAAACTCAGAGAGTCCCAAACAGAATAAACCCAAGGAAAAACACCCCAAGACACATATTAATCAAATTAACAAAGATCAAACATGAACAAATATTAAAAGCAGCAAGGGAAAAACAACAAATAACACACAAGGGGATTCCTATAAGGATAACAGCTGATCTTTCAATAGAAACTCTTCAGGCCAGGAGGGAATGGCAGGACATACTTGAAGTGATGAAAGAGAAAAACCTACAGCCCAGATTACTGTACCCAGCAAGAATCTCCTTCAAATATGAAGGAGAAATCAAAAGCTTTTCAGACAAGCAAAAGCTGAGAGAATTCAGCACCACCAAACCAGCTCTCCAACAAATGCTAAAGGATCTTCTCTAGGCAGGAAACACAGAAAGGGTATATAAACTCGAACCCAAAACAGCAAAGTAAATGGCAACGGGATCATACTTATCAATAATTACCTTAAATGTAAATGGGTTGAATGCCCCAATCAAAAGACAAAGACTGGCTGAATGGATACAAAAACAAGACCCCTATATATGTTGTCTACAAGAGACCCACCTCAAAACAGGGGACACACACAGGGTGAAAATGAAGGGCTGGAAAAAGATATTTCACGCAAATGGAGACAAAAAAAAAAAAAAAAATCAGGAGTAGCAATACTCATGTCAGATAAAATAGGCTCTAAAATAAAGGCTATGAAAAGAGACAAAGAAGGACACTACATAATGATCAAAGGATCAATCCCAGAAGAAGATATAACAATTATAAATATATATGCACCCAACATAGGAGCACCACAATATGTAAGGCAAATGCTAACAAATATGAAAGGGGAAATTAACAATAACACAATAATAGTGGGAGATATTAATATCCCACCCACACCTATGGATAGATCAACGAAACAGAAAATCAACAAGGAAACACAAACTTGAGCCTATTATACAGAGTGAAGTAAGCCAGAAAGAAAAACACCAATACAGTATACTAATGCATATATATGGAATTTAGAAAGATGGTAACAATAACCGTGTGTACGAGACAGCAAAAGAGACACTGATGTATAGAACAGTCTTATGGACTCTGTGGGAGAGGTAGAGGGTGGGAAGATTTGGGAAACATGTAAAATATCATGTATGAAATGAGTTGCCAGTCCAGGTTCGATGCACAAAACTGGATGCTTGGGGCTAGTGCACTGGGACGACCCAGAGGGATGGTATGGGGAGGGAGGAGGGAGGAGGGTTCAGGATGGGGAACACATGTATACCTGTGGCGGATTCATTTTGATATTTGGCAAAACTAATACAATTATGTAAAGTTTAAAAATAAAATAAAATTTTAAAAAATTAATAAATAAATAAATGACACAATGAACCAGTTAGACCTAATTGATATCTATAGGACATTTCATCCCAAAACAATAAATTTCACCTTTTCTTAAGTGCACATGGAACCATCTCCAGGATAGATCACATCCTGGGCCATAAATCTAGCCTTGGTAAATTCAAAAAATTGAAATCATCCCAATCATCCTTTCTGACCACAGTGCAGTAAGATTAGAGTACATCATGAGAAACACTGGGCTTGAAGAAGCACAAGCTGGAATCAAGATTGCTGGGAGAAATGTCAATAACCTCAGATATGCAGATGACACCACCCTTATGGCAGAAAGTGAGGAGGAACTAAAAAGCCTCTTGATGAAAGTGAAAGTGGAGAGTGAAAAAGTTGGCTTAAAGCTCAACATTCAGAAAACGAAGATCATGGCATCTGGTCCCATCACTTCATGGCAAATAGATGGGAAAACAGTGGAAACAGTGTCAGACTTTACTTTTTGGGGGCTCCAAAATCACAGCAGATGGTGATTGCAGCCATGAAATTAAAAGATGCTTACTCCTTGGAATGAAAGTTATGACCAACCTAGATAGCATATTGAAAAGCAGAGACATTACTTTGCCAACAAAGGTCCGTGTAGTCAAGGCTATTGTTTTTCCAGTAGTCATGTGTGGATGTGAAAGTTGGACTATGAAGAAAGCTGAGTGCTGAAGTGTTGATGCTTTTGAACTGTGGTGTTGGAGAAGACTCTTGGGTGTCCCTTGGACTGCAAGGAGATCCAACCAGTCCATTCTGAAGGAGATCAGCCCTAGGATTTCTTTGGAAGGAATGATGCTAAAGCTGAAACTACAGTACTTTGGCTACCTCATGCGAAGAGCTGACTCATTGGAAAAGACTCTGATGCTGGGAGGGATTGGGGGCAGGAGGAGAAGGGGACAACAGAGGATGAAATGGCTGGATGGTATCACCGACTCAATGGACGTGAGTTTGAGTGAACTCCGGGAGTTGGTGATGGACTGGGAGGCCTGGCGTGCTGCAACTCATGGAGTTGCAAAGAGTCAGACACGACTGAGCGACTGAACTGAACTGATGGGCACTGCCTGGAACCCTGTAGGTAACCAGGCTGATTAACTGTCAGATCTCCCCTGCATGCTAGTAGCATACCATTCATCTCCCCATTACTGGGCATTTTTAGTCTACTACTTTAATTGTCAGTAAGGGTGCTAGTCAGGATTAGCATGACATCTTTCCATGCCATTTCAAAAAATTGTGTTAGATCCTGGAAAACACTTTATAGTTGTCAGGATCTTCAGTAAAGCTTCCTAGGTCTAATTTAATTTGTCTTAAATCTTGGAGGGGGAAAGGGACATGGACTTGCATGGATCCCAAGTCCCCATTAGGAACTTCCTGTACTGGAAGGACAGAAGGATATAGCCTAGAGGTTATCGGAGTTGGGTTAGGATCCACTGGGATAGGAGCTGCTACTGCTCATGATGGAGGCATTACCAGAGATTGTGGAGGCTCCTGTGGGCTAGGTTTGGGCAGCCCTGGATAAGGGGGACAGTTTGAACCTGAAAGTTTTGGGGAAATTATAGGGAGTATAGAAGAAATAAGCCCACAACTCCTGCATTAGAGGTTTTTTTATTTCCAAACAAAGATAACCTGTATATATGGGACTTCTGACCATTTTCCTTCTCATCTACAAAAGAGGTCTAGTTGGAGGATGGTATTATAATTAAGTGAGTCCACAGGGGGGCATTTTTAACCATCAGATAGATCATATTGAGGACATTTATAGATACAAATTTCTTTGTATTTCATTGAATTTCTAAATACAAATTTCACTGAATTTCTAAATACAAATTTTCTAAATATGTATTTGGATGCATATACCCACTTGTATGATTACATATAACACATGGAAACTATGCCTCGCACATCAAATGGACACTCATTACCACCACAAAGACATAATAGTTACTATAACCTGTTTCAAGATTCTCTCTTAGAGGATGCTCATGGCTTTTCTTATTCCAACATAATTTTGTCTCAATAATCTTTAAAGTGGAGCTTCCCAGGTGGCATTAGTGGTACATAATTTACTTGCCAATGCAGGAGTCACAAGTGACATGGGTTCTATCCTTGAGTGGGGAAGAGCCCCTGGAAAAGAAAATGGCAATCAATCCAGTATTCTTGCCTGGGGAATCCCACGGACAGACGAGCCTGGTGAGCCTCAGTCCGTGGGATCACAGAGTTGGACATCACTGAGCTGAGTGACTAACACTTCACAACCTCACAGGAATTTGACTCCCAACTGTTCCTGAGTTTTCTACTCTTTTATAAGACAAACTGCTTCTCAGTGGTAGTGAAAGTAAAACTTGTTCAGTTGTGTCTGGCTCTTTGTGACCCCATGGAGTATACAGTCTATGGAATTCTCCCGGCCAGAATAAGGAGTGGCTAGCCATTCCCTTCTCCAGGAGATCTTCCCCACTCAGGGATCCAACCCAGGTCTCCCGCCTTGCAGGCAGATTCTTTACCAGCTGAGCCACCAGGGAAGCCCAAGAATACTGGAATGGGTAGCCTATTCCTTCTCCAGTGGGTCTTCCCTACCCAGGAATCAAACCCAGGTCTCCTGCATTGCAGGCAGATTCTTTACCAGTTTAACTACCAGGGAAACTCTCTCAATGTTAGGGTATATGGTAAACCCAGGAAAACCCATGCACATCAACTCACTGTATCACAAATATGTATCTCATGAATACTGATTGACTGAATAACTTCAAAAAGCAAGATAACAATCATCTTCCCAGCTGGTAGACACAGCTCTAATTCAAAAGAACCATTACTGTGTGGACTAGTTGAAAGCATTCTGCATCAAGTGCTCATACAGCCAAACATTAATCACTGTCATGGCATGCCATATAACATACTTCTATCCAAGGAATGTATCTTCATTACTATGAAGTAGAGGCCAGAATACAGGGACAGGAATCAAGCATGAGTGAATTCAAACTTTCTTACCTCCACCTTATGCTGTCATGATGCCTCAAGAAAATTAAATGCTTACCAAGGGAGAGAGGACAGGAGAATACCAAACATTGATTGAGCTTACCTAAAGAGTAAACTCAATTAGAATAGGAACTTAAGATTGTGAGTAACCTCAGTTTGAGAGGGATATGAGTCTCATAGAATGAGAAATCTGCTCCTTCTCTGCATTAGTGATTTAGAATATCTTCTTTTTTTTTTTTCCATTTTTTTAATTTTATTTTTTAACTTTACAATATTGTATTGGTTTTGCCATACATCAAAATGAATCCGCCACAGGTATACATGTGTTCCCCATCCTGAACCCTCCTCCCTCCCCATACCATCCCCCCGGGTCGTCCCAGTGCACCAGCCCCAAGCATCCAGTTTCTTACATAGAACCTGGACTGGCAACTCTTAATAAACTTCCTCCAATTATGCTCTTCTATTTTTAGTCAGTTGCAAATGCCAAATTTTAATTTAAATGATCAACAATTTAAAATCCCCCCATACATGCAATGGAGAAGGAAATGGCAACCCACTCCAGTGTTCTTGCCTGGAGAATCCCAGGGACGGGGAAGCCTGGTGGGCTGCCGTCTATGGGGTCGCACAGAGTCGGACACGACTGAAGCAACTTAGCAGCAGCAGCAGCAGCATACATGCACGGGCAATACTAAACTCTCACTAGCCTGTACTGATTTCTGGAAGCCAGGAGCCGTGCCTTATTCATGTTTCTATTTCTTTTCAGCAACTTTGATAGTAATCTTGGCATAGAAATAAATACTCAAAAGTGCTTAATGATTGAATAAATAAAGAAGAAACACATTAGCAGACTGATTCTGTTGTGCAATGTCAACAGTAATGAACTGATCCATCTCCTCCATTATTTTATATGCATATCCTTAGTAAAAATTAAGCTGACTACAATTAAAAACATTTCTAAAATTAAACTAGATGTTAGCAGGCACCCTTTTGCCTCAGTTTCTAAGCTACTCATTCTAAGTCTGGAATTTAGACCAGAAAACACAACACTATGTGCCACTTGGCGGAAAAAGCTAATATCACAAGACCAGCATTCTGAAATGTTACCCAAGTGAACCATAAATGCTGACACCAGGGACGACTTATTTCATGTTCTCCTTACTTCCTACTTTGATTTTTGGTATTAAATAGCACTGTGTTACTATACTTAAAATTTGATCAGAAAGAGCCTTGTTCCAAGACTTGCTTTTCTTGCAAGATGGTGACTTGAAAAGTTTTATTCATTGTATGCTTTTATACAGTTCCTACCAATAATTGTAGGAAATAACACAAGTCACTTTCTCTAGCTGAAAGGTAGGAAACGTTAACACAAAACGGTTTACATGGAGAATTCGTCTTTAGAAAAATATATTTCCTATTGTACTTCACGTTATGACACTTATTCCAAAGGATTCCATGCATTTGACTCAAGGAATGTAACAAGTAAGTAGTAAATTGAGCAAAAATTTAATTTTTAAGTCAAAAGAGATATTTTTACATGAACATGTGTTTCTATAGTAACTCACTAAACAGGAGTTAGAGTAATGTTGCATAAATGCCTTAGCAGTAGTCGTTGATGATGAGGTGTCATAAAAAATAATAGACACCAAATAATGAGTTCTCACCTAGCTTAAAACACAAAGGCCTTCCTCCCAGAGCCTGTAAATAACCTACAATTCTCTAGAATAAGTAGGCATAGAACATTTAAGAATTTAAAAAACTGGTCTTTAAAGTATTGCATTGTTCTAGGTTTCAATGGTATAATTGAACTGAAGTACCACAGGATGTAAATATCAATCACTCCTCCACAATCTCCTTCTTTGTTTCCATGGTAAGTCATTAATTAACACATCTTGGAGATCTTTCATGACTCAGAATCTAAGGAGAGTTCTAAAAACTGTTATTTAATTGAAGGGCTAGGAAAATTTAACAATTGTCATAGCAAGAAGGATTAGTAATCCATCCATTTATGGAAAAAAATATAAACAAGTAATAAGTTTAAGTCTTGCTATTACAGCATTATAAATTTATAATAAAATCAGTCTACAATATTAGCAGAAAATTATTACTTCTTTAATTATAAAATTATCAATTTCAAAAGGTAGTTCTAAAGTATTATAGGTAAAATCAAATATCTATATGAAATCAGAAACTCTAACCTTTGTCTTTGCAACAGGATGTTGATGTTGCCAGTGAATTTAAGGTTCTTCATCATGAAAGAATTCAGAGAAGAAACAGAGAAGTTAAGAAAGCAAAGTAAAAGTTTACTTAAGCAAGGATACGTGTGCTCTCTGAGGGAGAGCAGGCAGACCGGTGAGAAGCTGCTGCTCTAGGTTTCTTTGGCAAGCTGGTTATGAGGGATGTACAAACGAAGGGGCAGAATATTTACTAAGGAAGGAGGAGTTTGGGGGTCATCTTCCCAGGATTCTCATCCCACCTCCAATTTCCCAAGGGGAGGAGGGATTTTTATCCTTATTTAGCTTAGATCAGAAAGTGTCATGATGTCAGTGCATGATGGGCACTTCTTATCTGTAAGGTTATTTCTATTGCAATAAGAACATCATAAAGCAGAGAAAAAGAGAACAAGCTGGGCAGTCAGGCAGAGAAGGATTTATTATAGGAAGAGAGAAAGTGACTGGCTTTAGTGAAAAATCAGGGCTCTCCCTTTACAGTCACACTTCTTATACCCTATTGATGGGAAACTGTGCCCCAAAGGGAGGGGGCCTTAGTTTATCTTTAGCCCACAGCTGGGGTCTTATGATCACGTATTCAGAGGGGTCTCATAGTTGGGTGGTCATGTAGTCTTGAGAAACTGGCACCAACATGGAAAAACAGGATGTCGTCTTAAGGAAAAAATGGAATGCCATTAGGGCCACGTGGCCACTGTCACTTCATCCCTTGTTTTTCAGGTCACCACAATGGGCCGTTTTTAAACAATATACTATGAGCCACTTATGGACCCTAACAAACTGATCAAGTTACATTTGGATGCAGCAGATTCCTGCCCTTTGCCACCTTTCTCTGTCTGCTATCTAAACCCTTATCACCCCAAATATGTGGTTTCCTGTCAGTGTGGAGGTTCCTGCTTTCCTTCGTCTGCCTATGGGCCCCAGCTTTTTGCAAGATGTATAATTTCCCACCACCTGGCCCCTGCCCCCATTTTTCTGCCCATACCTAGCTACCATCCTGCTACAACATAGGGAGAGAAATCAAAGTTGGAGAGCTATCTTTAAGAATCTTCGACATAAAATTTGTAAGCAATTTACAAAGATTATCTTTTAGATTGCCTTTGGTGCAAGTTCAATATCTACCTCTACTCTCCTTTGAAAATGATAGCTAAAGTCAAAGTGTTAGTTGCTCAGTCATGCCCCACTCTTTGTGAACTGATTGACTGTAGCCCATCAGATTCCTCTGTCCATGGAATTCTCCAGGGAAGAAGCTGCAGTGGGTAGCCATGCCCTTCTCAAGGGGATCTTCTTGATCCAGGCATTGAATCCTGGACTCAATTCTTACATTGCAGGTGATCCTTCACCATCTGGGCTGCCTACTGTCCTTTCAGTTCAGTTCAATTCAGTCATTCAGTCTTGTCCGACTCTTTGCGACCCCATGAATCACAGCACACCAGGCCTCCCTGTCCATCACCAACTCCCAGAGTTCACTCAAACTCACGTCCATCGAGTCAGTGATGCCATCCAGCCATCTCATCCTCTGTCGTCCCCTTCTCCTCCTGCCCCCAATCCCTCCCAGCATCAGAGTCTTTTTTGTTTGTTTGTTTGTTTTGTTTTGTTTTAATTTTATTTTATTTTTAAACTTTACATAATTGTATTAGTTTTGCCAAATATCAAAATGAATCCGCCACAGGTATACATGTGTTCCCCATCCTGAACCCTCCTCCCTCCTCCCTCCCATACCATCCCTCTGGGTCGTCCCAGTGCACTAGCCCCAAGCATCCAGTATTGTGCATCAAACCTGGACAGAGTCTTTTCCAATGAGTCAACTCTTCACGTGAGGTGGCCAAAGTACTGGAGTTTCAGCTTTAGTATCATTTCTTCCAAAGAACACCCAGGACTGATCTCCTTTAGGATGAATTGGTTGGATCTCCTTGCAGTCCAAGGGACACTCAAGAGTTTTCTCCAACACCACAGTTCAAAAGCATCAATTCTTTGGCGCTCAGCTTTCTTCACATTCCAACTTTCACATCCATACATGACCACTGGAAAAACCATAGCCTTCACTAGACAGAATTTTGTTGGCAAAGTAATGTCTCTGCTTTTGAATATGCTGTCTAGGTTGGTCAAAACTTTCCTTCCAAGGAGTGTGCATCTTTTAATTTCATGGCTGCAATCACCATCTGCAGTGATTTTGGAGGCCCCCAAAATAAAGTCTGACACTGTTTCCACTGTTTCCCCATCTATTTCCCATAAAGTGATGGGACCAGATGCCATGATCTTCGTTTTCTGAATGTTGAGTTTTAAGACAACTTTTTCACTTTCCTCTTTCACTCTCATCAAGAGGCTTTTGAGTTCCTCTTCACTTTCTGCCATAAGGGTGGTGTCATCTGCATATCTGAGGTTATTGATATTTCTCCCGGCAATCTTGATTCCAGCTTGTGCTTCTTCTAGACCAGTGTTTCTCATGATGTACTCTGCATATAAGTTAAATAAGCAGGATGACAATATACAGCCTTGACGTACTCCTTTCCTGTTTGGAACCAGTGTCCTTTGGCTTATATCATTTCCTTCACCTGAATTGCCTATGTTCATCTGCCAGAATTTTATCATAGTTTTGGTAGGTAGTTAGAATAGAAAACAGGAGTCCAAAATGACGGTGGCTAAAAGACAAGGAATGGAAAAGCCTGAGAAAATAGAACAAAGGAATGCCCGAGGACCAAAGTGAGGACCTCAGGTAGAACAAACAGCACTCCTGGATAGCCCAATTTACATAAGGCAGGCCCAGGGGGAGGAGAAAACATATTACAAGAGGAGCCAAAGGGCCGGGGCTCTCTCTTCTCTTCTCATCTTTGGGTCAGCATTCCCTCATGCCTCGAGGATGTATTTTCCTGATATTTTAAAAATAAAACTGAGCTGTAACACTGATCTATCTAAGAGCTATAACACGGTCTGTCCAAGAGCTGTGATACACTGAGGGCTTTAATGTCCGTCACTTCAAATATTTGTTGTGACAAGACAGAACTGAGGAAATTACATTCGCCTGACACTTTTATCCCCCATCTCAAATACAAACACCTCCACATCTTCTCCAGTGTCTAAAACAGAATTAAACACAAAACATCTTAGAAATATACACTCAGCTCTGAGAAATGAAATATTTCCTTGCATATGAATAAACAAGGATATTACAGTCATCAGCAATTCCAGCTCTCTGGGGCACTCAGGAATGAGAAAAATACCCACTATTTAACAGCCATCAGATTGCAGCCACTCCCTCTGCTGAACCCAAGAAACTCAGAATGTGAAAAACACAGGATACTGGCTCCAGGATAGTTGAGATGCATGCAAAAGGAATGATTTCAGTGAGCCCAGACTCTTGCATATTTATGTACATAGAAAAGCACTAAATTCCTTTACTTGGGATATCTAGTTTTCCTTAATTAACAATAATCTTTTGATGTTCTGACTACCTGCCCTTTGCTGTAAGACTTCTTCTTCTTCTTTTTTTTTTTTTTGATGTTGACCCACATCTTCTATTTTTATTTTTTAAATTTTATTTTATTTTTAAACCTGGCTCCTTCCCTTGTTCCTTGGAACAGTTCTCTCAGGGCTACTTGAGATGCTGCCACCCGGACTTAAGTCCTAAAAATATCCACATAATAAAACATAACTCTCAACTTTTAGGTAGTGACTATTTTTTAAGTCAACAGCTCTTCTACCATTTTACTTTTATATCTCTCATAATTATTATGTGCGAAATGAAGTATTTCCTGCTATATCAATAAACAAGGATGTCACAGCAATCAGCAATTCTGGCCCTGCAATGTGAATTTCTGTGCCCAGGAAGAGCAATACTGAATATCCAGAAGCCATCAAGGATGCAAAAAAGCTCAGGTAGCACCATTAGCCACTCCTCATGGTGAGAACTGGCCCCAGAAAGCTGAGATGCATATGACAGGAATGATTTCAGAAAGCCCAGACTCTTGCCTCTTCTGAATGCTTCTGCATAGAAAAGTACTAAAGTTCTAAACTTGGGTTATATGGTTTTCCTTAATTAACAATAAGCTTTTGATGTTCACACGACCTGCACCTTGCTGCAAAATTCTATAACCTGATTCCTTCCCCCACGTCCTCAGAACACCTCTCTCAGGGTCACTTGAGATGCTGTCTCCGGGCTTGAAGTCCTAAAAATTCTCACCAAATAAAACATATCTCTCAACTTTAGGTTTTGACTATTTTTTACAGTCAACACATGCATTCTTTCTTCTAGTAATTTGAATGTCTTAAAGCCATATTTCAGATCAGGGACTATCAAAGTTTACAGTACAGATTAAATTTCATTTTAGTCACTTGTGAAATATTCGAGTTATCACTTAAACAAATTCTCAATCAGAAAATCTATACTGGGGCCTTGGAGTCTTCCCTTTCAACATGTTTACTATGTTCTAAACTTTACTCCCTTCTGCTGCTGCTAAGTCACTACAGTTGTGTCCGACTCTGTGCGACCCCACAGATGGCCGCCCACCAGGCTTCCCCGTCCCTGGGATTCTCCAGGCAAGACCACTGGAGTGGGTTGCCATTTCCTTCTCCAATGTGTGAAAGTGAAAAGTGAAAGGGAAGTTGCTCAGTCATGTCCGACCCTCAGCGACCCCATGGACTGCAGCCTTCCAGGCTCCTCCATCCATGGGATTTTCCAGGCAAGAGTACTGGAGTGGCATGCCATTGCCTTCTCCAGGGTCCCCCATTCTACCATTTATAATTTGATCATATTTTACTATTAGTACTATCAGATAGGTTTTAGTAACAGGTAAACATTCAAACCTGAGTGACTTAACAAAACAACAAAAATTAACAAAACAAAGTTTTATTTCTCCTTTATATTGAAGAAGGAAACAGAACAGGCTCCATCTTGAAAGCAAGACTCCATCTTGGGCTGGACTGTGGCTTTGAGCTATATGCCCAGTATCTAGGGAAACGACATACCAACTGGAAAACCAGACCCCCCCTCCCCACTGCCCCTGATGGAAGAGCCCCAGGGCTTGTACCTGGACTCTTCCTCACCTAAAAGAATACCCCAATTATCTGTGTAACTGAATAGAGTCATAAATTCTATTGTGCTTATTGGGGTATTACCACAGGCCTATTGAATATTGTCCACTGTTAACTACCTAGGTTTAAGACATATGAATCACAGGTTAACTTTGATTGTATCTTTCTTTTCCTTTATTCAAACTAGTTTCAGGGAATTGGGAAGGTGGGTTTGGGCACGTACACTTAGGGTATATAAGGTTTTCACAAAAACTGGTTGGGGTCCTTGGCTAACAAGAGACTCTGCCTTGGGCCCGCTGGTGTAGTAAATTGCACTCCACCATCTGCATTGTCCTTCTGAGTGAGTTTGTTTCCCGGAAAGCGTGGCTACAACGATATCAAACACCTGTGTAAATCATGTATCTCACTTCTATATTTTAGCTATGACATATGCAACATATGACCTATAAGGTCTTTGTGTGTGTGTGTGTATTTTGAACTCTTTATTTCATATTGGAGTATAGCCAATTAATAATTCTATGATAGTTTCAGGTAGACAGCACAGGGACTCAGCCATACCTATACAGATATCCATTCTTCCCCAAACTCCCCTCCCTTCCAGGCTGGCATAATACATTGAGCCAAGTTCCCTATGCCATACAGTAGGACCTCGTTGAGCAAAGCAGAAGGATGTGTGCTAACCTCCTCCCGCGAGAGCACTGAAATCACAACTAGCTTTTGAACAACCATCATAGGAGGACACTGGAATGTACCAGAAGAAGATACTCCATGTCTAAAGACAAAGGAAGACACAATGAGATGGTGGTGGGGGGCAGGTGCAATCATAATAAAATCAAATTCCATATCCACTGGGTGGGTGGGTGCACTGGAGAACAATACCAAAGAAATTCTCTCACTGTTATAAGTTCTTTATGGTATGGACATATATCACATCTCAGATTTCAGTAGCTATAACTAATTAAATGGCCCCAAATTTACTGAACGAGACACAAGGAAATATAGAACATTTTGCTTGCACTAAGAATCTCTGCCCAAATTAAAATGTCAACTCCTTGATTTTTAATGGGATAAGTGCCCTACATATGACTGAGTTCTGATCTGAGAGCATATTTGTTAAGTCCAATTAATTCATAAACCCAACAAAGTTAGCCTAAGTACCCAACTAACACAATTGGCTATATAGTACTGTACTGTAATAGGTTTCATACTTTCCCACAAATAATGCATAAAAAAATAACAGAAACATTTTTAATCTTACAGTATAGTACCTTGAAAAGTACAGTAGGAAGTACAACACCTGATCCTCAGGGGCTGGCACCAAGTGAACAGGCAAGAAGAGTTACTGACTGGAGAAGGAAGGAGATGTGGCAGACGGTAGAGCTGAAGGATCATCAGCAATGGGAGACACAGGGTTAGCTGCAATTTCACTCATACCTGATGATGATGGCATAGGTGCTTGTTCCTTACTAGATTCAATTCTATCTACACTCATGAAAAAATTATCCAGTGATGTCTGGGTAGTAGCTTTTTATTTCTTATCATAGATGACATGGTAGCACTAGATTGCATTCTGAACAGCTGCTGCAACCTTTGTGTGCCATTCTATATTCTGGTCCTGTGCCTCAAAAAGTAACAGTATCTTCTCAAATGAAGAAAATCCCCTTGTCATTTCTTGTATCATGAATCTCTTCAGTTGTTCAGTTACTTCCTCTTCCTCTGCCTTTCTTCATTCTTTCTCTGGGCCTTCAATTCCATCAGGTCTTCGTTAGTAAGCGCCTCATGCTGCAGAGCAAGGAGCTCAGTGAAGTTGCCCTCTTGTAGATCCAGTTTCATCTTCTTGCTGAAGACCTCTTCAGACTCCTCATCCACCTTCTCAATTCCATGAAAACTGAAAAAACTGCAGGCAAAAGTTTTTCTAAACCCCATTCATGGAGATGGCCATAATCTCAAGACAAGCAAAGTCAATGATTTTTTTTTTTATAACTTTGGAGTTGTATAGTCCTTCCAATTATCACAAAGCCATTCCTGATTCATTACTTGCATTTACTGCCTAACAAAAATTGTGACATAAGTAATATTTCTTGAAACTCACTGTAACTCCCTGGTCCATAGGCTGGATGAACAAGGAACAAGGTAGTATTCAGTGGCAAATTCCCTGCTTTGACGTTGGGATGAAAGTTATCCATGAATGCCTGGGTGGTCTGGAGTACTGATGAGGAGCAAAAGAATGTTGAATGAAATGTCTTTCTCCGAACAATATTTCTTTACCTCTGGGATAAACTAGTCCTGGAAAATGGCCTGTGTGAGAATGCCAAAGAATGCTCAAACTACTGCACAATTGCACTCATCTCACACGCTAGTAAAGTAATGCTCAAAATTCTCCAAGGCAGGCTTCAGCAATATGTGAACCGTGAACTTCCTGATGTTCAAGCTGGTTTTAGAAAAGGCAGGGGAACCACAGATCAAATTGCCAACATCCGCTGGATCATGGAAAAAGCAAGAGAGTTCCAGAAAAACATCTATTTCTGCTTGATTGACTATGCCAAAGCCTTTGACTGTGTGGATCACAAGAAACTGTGGAAAATTCTGAAAGAGATGGGAATACCAAACCATCTGACCTGCCTCTTGAGAAATTTGTATGCAGGTCAGGAAGCAACAGTTAGAACTGGACATGCAACAACAGACTGGTTCCAAATAGGAAAAGGATTACGTCAAGGCTGTATATTGTCACCCTGCTTATTTAACTTATATTCAGAGTACATCATGAGAAATGCTGGACTGGAAGAATCACAAGCTGGAATCAAGATTGCCGGGAGAAATATCAATAACCTCAGATATGCAGATGACACCACCCTTATGGCAGAAAGTGAAGAGGAACTAAAAAGCCTCTTGATGAAAGTGAAAGAGGAGAATGAAAAAGTTGGCTTAAAGCTCAACATTCAGAAAACGAAGACCATGGCATCTGGTCCCATCACTTCATGGGAAATAGATGGGGAAACAGTGGAAACAGTGTCACTTTATTTTTGGGGCTCCAAAATCACTGCAGATGGTGACTGCAGCCATGAAATTAAAAGACGCTTACTCCTTGGAAGGAAGGTTATGACCAACCTAGACAGCATATTCAAAAGCAGAGACATTACTTTGCCGACAAAGGTCCGTCTAGTCAAGGCGATGGTTTTTCCTGTGGTCATGTATGGATGTGAGAGTTGGACTGTGAAGAAGGCTGAGCGCTGAAGAATTGATGCTTTTGAACTGTGGTGTTGGATAAGACTCTTGAGAGTCCCTTAGACTGCAAGGAGATCCAACCAGTCCATTCTGAAGGAGATCAGTTCTGGGATTTCTCTGGAAGGAATGATGCTAAAGCTGAAACTCCAGTACTTTGGCCACCTCATGCGAAGAGTTGACTCATTGGAAAAGACTCTGATGCTGGGAGGGATTGGGGGCAGGAGGAGAAGGGGATGACAGAGGATGAGATGGCTGGATGGCATCACTGATTCGACGGACGTGAGTCTGGGTGAACTCCGGGAGTTGGTGATGGACAGGGAGGCCTGGCGTGCTGCGATTCATGGGGTTGCAAAGAGTCGGACACGACTGAGTGACTGAATTGAACTGAACTGAACTGAACCCAGGCTTTTGGGTTACTCTTCCACACAAAAGGAAGAGAGCCCTTGGCTTTGTTTTTAATGGGTTTGGGTCTTCTGAACGATAAACTAAGAGAGGATTCAGCTTCATATTGCCAGAAGCACTGCCAAAAAACAGAGTTAGCCTATCCTTTGCTGCTTTGTAGCCTGGAATCAACTTTTCCTTCTTACTGAGGTAACTTCAGCCTGGAATTCTCTTCCAGTACAGCCCTGTCTCATCCACATTAAAAACCTCCTCAGGTAAATGAGTGCCTTCATCAATAGTTTCTCAGAACATTTCAGGAAATTGCTGTGCAGTTACCATATCTGCACTCACTGCCTTACCACTTACTTTTAGGTTGTGAAGGTTGGTTCTAGCTTGAACCAATGAAATCAGTCATAGGTAGCAGTAAAAGATATGTCCACTGATTCTTTGCTGTGTTTCTTTTTTAAGTCTTCATAAAAGATTTTAGCTTTCTCTTGAATCAGCACTAAGCTGAGTGGGACTCGAAGCTGATACTGATCCTACATCCATGTACTGAGAAATTTCTCCATCTCCTCCATTACTTTTTCACACTTCTTTATTATTGTCAACATCATATTGACAGCAAACTTCCCGTGTTCCATGATTTTGTCCTTATTTTTTAGAATTGTGCTGATGGTTGAAAGATTCATGTTGTAAGAATGAGTGATGTCTACCATCTTTTGCCTGGCTTCACTCTTTCAATTATTTTTACTTTTGTTTCCATTGTTATTGCTTGGCACTTCTCAGCAGTACCAGTTATATCACTGCTTATTTTGTACCTGTTTCTGGACATCCTGGGCTTGAAATAAAGATACTCTGCTATGTACTCTATATAGTACTGTAAAGTACACAAAAGCACAACCATTTGTAGAGGATGTATGTGCATGCAATGTATGCCAGATGTGTGAACTAATTTATGTGACTGGACATGTGAAGGCACATCCACATCTTTGAAAGTACACAGCTTGAAGGTTTGTAAATAGGGGACTAATGTAATAACCTACAGCAACTCCAACTCAGAGTATCTACAGAAAGATTTACCAGCATGAAAATAATCATAATAGCTATAATTCCTTGCTGTGCCATGCTAAGTTGCTTCAGTTGTGTTCAACTCTTTGCAATCCTATGGACTATACTCCACCGGGCTCCTTTGTCCATTTAATTCTCCAGGCACGAATACTGCAGTGGATTGCCATGCCCTCCTCCAGTGGATATTCCTCTCCCAGGGATTGAACCTAAATCTCTTATGTCTCCTGCATTGGCAGATGGGTTCTTTACCACTAGTACCACCCAGGAAGCCCATAATTCCTTGAGAACTTAGTATATTATTTTTGTAAGTGCCATGTAAGACTAACTTAATTCTTACAGGACACATGAGATGAGTATTATTAGCTGAAATTTTTTAAAGGCATTGAAATTTAGCAAGGCATGGTAATATAGCTTGCCTTACACTGTGAAGTTTGCAAGTTGTGAAGCTAGCTATCAAATCAAGCCTGTCTTCAAATCTCATTCTCTTAAAAAAAAAAAAAAAAAAAGCCTTACATTTCCTTGAAAACAATTTATTCTAAGTAATTTCTGTAAGCCACAATTATTACTCCACATAAATTGTATAATACAGTCCAAAGTGTCTTAGCATTACATATAAAGCCTTTCCTTTTTTTTTTTTTTTTTTTAACTCTCTAGCCTACTCTATCATAATTGCACACATTTACCCCAGCAATTGGCAGCTTATCACCTCCCTTGCTTGGAATGTGCCTTCTGCTTGCCTTCTCCACTTCCATAAGTGTTCTGAGGATACAGCTTTGAGAAAGAAATGTGGTATTTCTATCTGACTGGATACCCCATTAAGACCTCTATAAAAACATTGAGATCCTGTCTGGCGGGTGCAAAAATCTACTTATCCGTAGCTATCCAAGGCAAGCGCTGTATGTAAGTTCCCTTGTTTATTAAAAATTTCCACCTACCCCCCAAAAATAATAATCACAGCCCTTTACAAATTTTATCTCAGCTCTACTAAGCAATGTACATTTTTGTATTCATCCTGAGTTTTCCCTCACTTTATCACTCTCTGCTTTTCTCCTTGTCTTACCTAGCTAATTTTCACCTGTATGTCAGATTTCACCTTAGAAATTACACATATTTAAAATATTAAGACTCTAAAAAACAGTTGTAATAATTTAGGGAAAATCAACCTTGTGAAAGAGAATCACTGAATTCAGTCAAAAAAATGACTAATGTCTGAGGGGGAGGGAAGAATGAGTAGAATACTACATAAAATAAAATTTAAAAAAAATAAATAAAAAACATTAAGCTAAAAATAATGTACTGAAAGAAAATTTAAACTTATTATAGTCACAGCATATTACTGGATTTAAAGAAACCTGAGTGCCAAAGAACTGATGCTTCTGAACTGTGGTGTTGAAGACTCTTGAGAGTCCCTTGGTCTGCAAGGAAATCAAATCAGTCAATCCTAAAGTAAATCAGTCCCGAATATTCATTGGAAGGACTGATGCTGAAGCTGAAACTCCAATACTATGGCCACCTAATGCGAAAATTGACTCATTGGAAAAGACCTTGATGCTGGGAAAGATTGAAGGCACTTGGAGGAGAAGGGGATGACAGAGGATGAGATGGTTGGATGGCATCACCAACTCGGTGGACATGAGTTTGAGCAAGTTCTGGGAGCTGGTGATGGAAAGGGAAGCCTGGCGTGCTGCAGTCCATGGGGTCACAAAGAGTCGGATACAACTAAGCGACTGAACTAAACTCAGAAAAAAGAGTGTGGAAATGTGAAAAGTGATAAAGTATTAAAACTTTAGCAAATGGACATATAGCAATATAAATGTAGCTAGATTACATTATTGACTACAAGGTCAATATTTGTTCAGGATAAAGTTTAAAACATAATTTCAATTTTGCTATACAATTTAAAAAGAAACACATTTCTTTTATTATTTTATATCCAGCTAGTTTACATTGTCTTTTAGTGTTTCAGTTCAGTTCAGTTCAGTTGCTCAGCCGTGTCTGACTCTTTGTGACTCCAATAATCGCAGCACGCCAGGCCTCCCTGTCCATCACCAACTCCCGGAGTTCACTCAGACTCACGTCCATCAAGTCAGTGATGCCATCCAGCCTCTGTGGTCCCCTTCTCCTCCTGCCCCCAATCCCTCCCAGCATTAGAGTCTTTTCCAATGAGTCAACTCTTCGCATGAGGTGGCCAAAATACTGGAGTTTCAGCTTTACCATCATTCCTTCCAAAGAAATCCCAGGGCTGATCTCCTTCAGAATGGATCTCCTTGCAGTCCAAGGGACTCTCAAGAGTCTTCTCCAACACCACAGTTCAAAAGCATCAGTTCTTCAGCACTCAGCTGTCTTCACAGTCCAACTTTCACATCCATACATGTCCACAGGAAAAACCATAGCCTTGTCTAGACGGACCTTTGCAAAAAAGAACATACATACAGTTTAGTTGTTTGATAAATCTTTTACATCGCTTTTATTCTCAATTTTCCCCTGCATATTTTTTCTTGTGACTTTTCTTTTTTTCTGGAGAGGGTTTATTGTGTTTTAAACAACTGTGTTGTTTGTCCTATTAGAGTTTATTACAGTCATTATTTTGCTGAGTACATTTGTGATTTATATATTAACATATTCTTCTACCCTCTGTATTTCTTAGAAATTGATAGATCTAGTGGCTCTTTGTCTCTTTAAATATTAATATTAATACATCCATCGTTAAATATTTGGTTACCTGAGGTACAGTGTGTATAAGAAAAGCATGATGACTTATTTTTTCCTTTTGTCTCTTAGCTTTCCAAATAATGCTTTCATTAGCAATCTCAAAATTAACAAATGACTTTCTACTACTATTATGAACGTATCAATTTTAAAATATTCTTGTCTAAAGCCACTGAAGATACTGCTTTGGTTGGCAACCACTTTTTCTCATCTTTAGCCTAAGAGCCTATTCAACTTGGATCCTAAGCTTTTTTGACATGACTCTTTGATAGCTTCTTGCTTGGTGGTATGAAAAGATAAGATTTATGTTCATCTTCTAAATTTCCTTTTCCAGAGCTAAAATAAACATGAAAATTATCTAAAAGCTCTAGGAATAAAACTATTGAATTTGATTGAATAGTATAAAAGAAGCTTCAATTAAATAGATATATTTTACTTTTGTCAATAAATTAAAGCCAAATTTATGAAATTACTGTATAAATTCAAAGCAATTATGATAATACAGCAGCAGGAATTTAGGATGCTAAAGTTTAAGATGGAATTCCAGTTGAGCTATTTCAAATCCTAAAAGATAATGCTGTGAAAGTGCTGCACTCAATATGTCAGCAAATTTGGAAAACTCAGCAGTGGCCATAGGACTGGAAAAAGTCAGTTTTCATTCCAATCCCAAAGAAAGGTAATGCCAAAGAATGCTCAAACTACTGCACAATTGCACTCATCTCACATGCTAGCAAAGTAATGCTCAAAATTCTCCAAGCCACAATTCAACAAATGAACCATGAACTTCCAGATGTTCAAGCTGGATTTCGAAAAGACAAAGGAACCAAAGATCAAATTGCCAACATCTGTTGGATCATTGAAAAAGCAAGAGAGTTCCAGAAAAACATCTACTTCTGCTTTATTGACTATCCCAAAGCCTTTGACTCTGTGGATCACAACAAATTGTGGAAAATTCTTCAAGAGATGGGAATACCAGACCTCCTGACCTGTCTCCTGAGAAATCTGTATGAAGGTCAAGAAACAACAGTTAGAACTGGATATGGAACAACAGACTGGCTCCAAACTGGGAAAGGAGTACATCCAGGCAATATATTATCATCCTGCTTATTTAACTTACATGCAGAGTACATCATGAGAAATGCCTGGCTGGATGAAGCAGAATTTGGAATCAAGATACACAGATGACACCAGCCTTATAGCAGAAAGCAAAGCAGGGCATCACTGACTCAATGGACGTGAGTTTGAGGAAACTCCGGGAGTTGGTGATGGACAGGGAGGCCTGGCATGCTGCAATTCTTGGGGTCGCTAGGAGTTGGACATGACTGAGTGACTGAACTGAACTGAAGTGAAGATAGAGTAGTGAAAATCACCAACTGAACAACAACAGGAAAAGAATTTTAAAAAGATAAGTTTGGAGACTTCTGGGATGAAGACATAACAAATGTAAATATTTATGCACCCAATATAGGAGCATCTCAATACATAAGGCAAACACTGCTACTGCTAAGTCACTTCAGTTGTGTCTGACTCTGTGCGACCCCATAGACAGCAGCCCACCAGGCTCCCCTGTCCCTGGGATTCTCCAGGCAAGAACACTGGAGTGGGTTGCCATTTCCTTCTCCAATGCATGAAGGTGAAAAGTGAAAGTGAAAGTTTGGAGACTTCTGGGATGAAGACATAACAAATGTAAATATTTATGCACCCAATATAGGAGCATCTCAATACATAAGGCAAACACTGCTACTGCTAAGTCACTTCAGTCGTGTCCGACTCTTCGCGACCCCATGGACTGCAGCCTACCAGGCTCCTCTGTCCATGGGATTTTCCAGGCAAGAGTACTGGAGTACAGACATAAAAGGAGAAATAGACAGTGACACAATAATAGTAGGGGACTTTAACATCCCATTTATACCAATGGACGGATCATCAAAACAGAAGATTAATAAGGAAACACAAGCTTTAAATGACACAATAGGCCAGATGAACCTAATTGATATCATCAGGACATTTGATCCAAATGCAGAAGAATACACTTTCTCTTAAAGTGCACATGGAACATTCTCCAAGAGAGACCACATCTTGGGTCACAAATCAAGCCTCAGTAATTTAAGAAAATTGAAATTATATCAAGCATCTTTTCTGACCACAATTATGAGACTAGATATCAATTACAGGAAAAGAAAAACTAAAAACCAAAAATACATGGTGATTAAACAATATAGTTCTAAATAACAAGCAGGTTACTGAATAAATAAAAAGGGAAATCCAAAAATTCCTAGGAAAAAATGAAAACATGATGACCTGAAACATATGGGATGCAACAAAGCTGTTTTAAGAGGGAAATTTATAGCAATACAATCCTACCTCACGAAACCAAAAAAACTTCAAATAGGCAACTTAACTTTACACCTAAAACAACTGGAAAAAGAACAAAAACCCCTAAAATTAGTAAGAAGGAAAGAAATCATAAAGATCGGAGAATAAATAAATGAAAAAGAAACGAAGAAAACAATATTGACAAATTAAATTGAAAGGTGGTTCTCTGAGAAGATGAACAAAATTGACAAACCATTAGCCAAACTCATCAAGAAAAAAGGGAGAAGAATCAAATCAACAAAATTAGGAATGAAAAAGGAGTGGTTACAACAGACAATGCAGAAATACAAAGGATCATAAGAGGCTATTATGAGCAGTTATATGAACTATATGCCAATAAAATGGACAACCTGGAACAAATGGACAGATTCTCCGTAAAGTTCAACCTTCCAAGACTGAAAGAGGAAGAAATAGAAACTATGAACAAGTCATTCATAAGCACTGAAATCAAAACTGTAATAAAAAATATCTCAAAGAACAAAAGCCCAGGGCCAGATGATCTCAAAGGTGAATTCTATCAAATATCTAGAGAAGAATTAATGTATATCCTTCTGAAGCTCTTCCAAAAAATTGCAAAGGAAGGAAGACTTCCAAACTCATTCTACCAGGCCATTATCACCTTGATACCAAAACCAGATAAAGGTATCACAAAAAAAGAAAAAGAAAGTTACAGGCCAATATCATGATGAACATAAGTGCAAAAATTCTCAACAAAATTCTAGCAAGCAGAAGCCAACAAAACATTGAAAAGATCATACACCATGATCAAATTGGTTTTATCCCAGGCATGTAAGGATTCTTCAGTATTGGAATATAATTATGTGATATGAAAATAATGAGGAGGAATTTATTGTACCATAAAAATGGCATTGGGTCTATGTCAGAGGGGTTACAATATGGGGCCGCACCCTTTTTTTTCTTCATTTCATTTGGGAATATTACCAGAGAATTATGATAAAAGTTCCTACATGGTGAATCCTAGTCATGCTGGCATCTCTTTTCTCCTGTCTCTGTTTAGCTCCAATTGATTTCCTCTCCCTCTAAATGTCTCATGACTTTTCCCAGTACAGATAAGAATCTTTACATAAGTCCTAGGACATACACTGTTCACTGCTGTAGGTGAGCAGATCATCTCCATTTATGTGCATCTTTGCATCCTCCATTTGGTAAGTACTATTTCTTTCCTGATACTAATTGTGCCTAAGATGATGTAAATAAATTATCTTTACTATTTCTGTAGTAAGATGCTGTAACACACTTCACTGAATCCTAAAAGTGGGAACAAAAATTGTCTTTGTTGTTAAGACAAAAATCAAGGTTCTGAAGAGAAAAAGTTTTTGCTATAGGTTATTATGATCCCATGAGGCTCTTTGGCTGGTGCCATTTAAATCAAAGAATTTAAATATGAAGATAGTCATATATTTCTTTTTAATAATATTTTACCTTAAGAGATTTCTGATTAAGTTATCATAAGTTATAAAATTAAGCTTCAAACTTATGCTTCAAAATTTGTGATCAAGGAATTTTACTCAGGATTTGGCAGCTGGAGTACATGAATGTACAATTATCTCATTTGATTGCCCATCTTTTCAATAGAGATTAACACATTTTCATAGGTTTTTATCATATCAATAATTCTGTCTGCTCATTATCACCTTTGAAATTTTCAGATAGAATTGATTATGAGATTTATTTAAAGTTTCACTATTTACTGATAAAATCTATGTGAGGAAAACCTGGCATTTTTGTATATATGTGTGGAATCTGGCTAATACAAATGACCTGCTATTCAAGGAAAAACATAACCTTGTAGTTTTGTTCCAACTTGTAAATTTATTTCTCTCAAATAGATTCAATACTATTAGGCTTTGCAAGAAGTAAAAGTCGCTCAGTAGTGCCTGACTCTCTGTGACCCCATGGACTATACAGTCCATGGAATTCTCCAGGCCAGAATACTGGAGTGGATAGCCTTTCTCTTCTCCAGGGGATTTTCCAAACCCAGGGATCAAACCCAGGTCTCCCACATTGCAGGCAGATTCTTTACCAGCTGAGCCACAAGGGAAGCCTGAAAATTGTCCAAAAATTCCTTCCCACCAGTTTGATCCCAAGAAAGACTATGGAGATGTGTGATTAATTGCTTGACCACAGTATTCAGTCTTAAATATTATTAACTGCTCCCATTGAAGAGGTCATTTATTTAAATGCAAAAAAGAATAAGAAGTATATATAACAGTTTATCTTTGTAGGAGAGGGACAGGATTTGTTCACCTGCAAATGTTTCTTGCCCTCTCTCTGCTCTATCGGTACTGCTCAGATCTGTCTTAGCCCACTTATCTTCCCCTCCATTAAAAGAGAATTTTAAGAGATACTAGCTGTTGGGATTTTGTACTGTAAAATATAGAGAAAGGGTAGGAAAAATCTAGAGGGGTGGGTGACAGGAGAGGAGAGGGAGGGAACAGGAGAGCAAAAGCTAGGATCACTCTTGCCTCTTGCTGAAGTTTGAAGAGTTGAAGAAGAGAGTGAGGAATTCAACAAATTATAACCCCTGTTCAGCGGAAGGTTGTGACAGAATTGGATTTTAGGATAAACTATTACAGATTGGAAATTGTACCATTTAAGAGCATTTGAAAGATGTGGGTATTTTAGAATTTGGTTCAATTCAGTTGCTCAGTCATGTCCCACTGTTTGAGACCCCATGGACTGCAGAATATCAAGCTTCCCTCTGTCATCCCCTTCTAGTCCTGCATTCAATCTTTCTCAACATCATGGTCTTTTCCAATGAATCAGTTCTTCCCATCAAGTGGCCAAGGTATTGGAGCTTCAGCTTCAGCATCAATCCTTCCAATGAATATTCAGGATTGATTGCCTTTAGGATTGAATGTGCTGATCTCCTTGCTGTCCATGGGACTCTCAAGAGTCTTTCCAAACAGCACAGTTCAAAAGCATCAATTTTTCAGTGCTCAGTTTTCTTTATGGTCAAACTTTCACATTCATACATGACTACTGGCAAAACCACAACTTTGACTACACAGAGCTTTGTTGGTAAAGTAATGTCTCTGCTTTTTAATAAGCTGTCTAGGTTTGTCATAGCTTTTCTTCCAAGGAACAAGCATCTTTTAATTTCATGGCTGCAGTCACTATCTGCAGTGAGTTTGGAGCCCAAGAAAATAAAGTCTGTCCCTGTGTCCATTGTTTCCATATCTATTCGCCATGAAATGATGGGACAGGATGCCATAATACTGGTTTTTTGAAAGTTGAGTTTTAAGCCAGCTTTTTCATTCTTTTATTTCACCTTCATAAAGAGCCTCTTTAGTTCCTCTTTGCTTTCTGCCATAAGGGTGGTGTCATCTGCATATTTGAGGCTATTGATATTTCTCCCAGCATCTTGATTCCAGCTTGTGCTTCCTCCAGCCTGGCATTTCACATGATGTTCTCTGCATATAAGTTAAATAAGCAAGGTGACAATTACAGCCTTCATATACTCCTTTCCCAATTTGGAACCAGTCTGTTGCTCCATGTCAAGTTCTAACTATTGCTTTTTGACCTTCATACATATTTCTCAGGAGGCAGGTCAGGTGGTCTGGTATTCTCATCTCTTGAAGAATTTTCCAGTTTCTTGTGATCACACAATCAAAGGCTTTAGCATAGTCAATAAAGCAGAAGTAGCTGTTTTTCTGGACTTCCCTTGCTTTTTCTATGATCTGATGTATGTTGGCAATTTGATCTCTGGTTCCTCTGCCTTTTCTAAATCTAGCTTGTACATTTGGAACTTCATGGACCATGTACTGTTGAAGCCTGGCTTGGAGAATTTTGAGCATTACTTTGCTAGCGTGTGAGATGAGTGCAATTGTGTGGTAGTTTGAGCATTCTTTGGCATTGCCTTTCTTTGGCATTGGCATGAAAGCTGAATTTTCCCAGCCCTGTGGCCACTGCTGTGTTTATCAAATTTGTTGACATATTGAGTGCACCACTTTCACAGCATCATCTTTCAGGATTTGAAATAGCTCAGCTGGTATTCCATCACCTCCACTAGTGTTTATAATGATGTTCCATAAGGCCCACTTGACTTCAGGATATTTGGGTCTAGGTGAGTGATCACACCATCGTGGTTATCTGGGTCATTAAGATCTTTTTTGTATTGTTCTTCTGTGTATTCTTGCCACCTCTTCTTAATACCTTCTGCATCTGTTAGGTACATATAGTTTCTGTCCTTTATTGTGCCCATTTTTGCATGAAATATTCCCTTGGCATCTATAATTTTCTTGAAGAGACCTCTAGTCTTTCCCATTCTATTGTTTCCCTCTATTTCTTTGCCTTGATCACTTAGGAAGGCTTTCTATCTCTCCTTGCTATTTTTTGGAGTTCTTCATTCAGATGTATATATCCTTCATTTTCCCCTTTGCCTTTTGCTTCTTTTCTCAACTTTTTTAAGGCCTCCTCAGGCAACCATTTTGCCTTTTTGCATTTCTTTTTCTTGAGGATGATCTTGATCACTGCCTCTTGTACAATGTCACGAATCTCCATGCATAATTCAGGCACTCTATATATCAGATCTAATCCCTTGACCTCTTTGTCACTTCCACTGTAATGGATTTGATTTAGGTCATACATGAATATCTAGTGGGTTTCCCTACTTTCTTCAATTTAAATCTGAATTTTACAAGAAGGAGTTCATGATCTGAGCCATAGTCAGCTCCCGGTCTTGTTTCGCTGACTCTGTAGAACTTTCCATCTTTGGCTGCAATGAATATAATCAATTTGATTTCAGTATTGACCATCTGGTGATGTCCATGTGTCAAGTAGTCTCTTGTGTTGTATTTTCTATGACCAGTGCATTCTCTTGGCAAAACTCTGTTAGCCTTTGCCCTTCATTTTCTACTCCAAGGCCAAACTTGCCTGTTCTCCAGGTGTTCCTTGATTTCCTACTTTTGCATTCCAGTCCCTATGATGAAAAGGACATCTTTTTTTGGTGTTAGTTCTAGAAGGCCTTGTAGGTATCATAGAACCGTTTGACTTCAGCTTCTTTGGCATTAGAGGTTGGGGCATAGACTTGTATTACAGTAACATTGAATTGTTTGCCTAGAGATCATTCTGTCATTTTTGAGATTGCATCCAAGTACTGCCTTTCAAACTCTGTTTTTGACTGTGAGGGCTACTCCATTTCTTCTAAGGGACTCTTGCTCACAGTAGTACGTGTAATGTTCACTCTTGCCGTCTCCTGTTTTACCACTTCCAATTTACCTTGATTCATGGACCTACATTCCAGGTTCCTATGCAATACTGTTCTTTACAGCACTGGATGTTACTTCCATCACCTCTTACATCACAACTGTGTCTTTTTTTCACTTTGGTATTAATTTCTTTTCAAGTACATTCTGAGGACTAATTACTGTTAATTTCATCTCTTCATTCTTTCTGGAGTTATTTCTCCACCATTCTCCAATAGCATATTGGACACCTAACTGACCTGGAGAGTTTATCATTCAGTGTCACATATTTTTGTCTTTTCATATTTTTCATGGAATTCTCAAGGCAAGAACACTAAAGTGGTTTTCCATTCCCTTCTTGAGTGGACCACATGTTGTCAGAACTCTCCACCATGACCATCCATAATGGGTGTCCCTACACAGCATGGCTCATAGTTTCATTGAGTTAGACAAGGCTGTGATCTATGTGATCAATTTGGTTAGTTTTCTGTGACTGTGTTTTCATTCTGTCTGCCCTCTGAGGGATAAGGATAAGAGGCTTGTGGAAACTTCCTGATGGGAGAGGTTGGGTGTGGGGAAATATGGGTCTTACTCTCATGGGAGAGGCCATGCTCAGTAAATCTTTAATCTAATTTTCTGCTGGTGGGTGGGGCTGTGTTCCCTGCCTGTAAGTTGGCCTGAGATCAAATTATGGTAGGTCCTTCAAAAGGACTTATGCCAGGACTGTTTCAGTTTCACTTTAATTAGTGTATTAGATTTTTAGATTAATAGGTTAGAACTCAATTTAAAAATGATAGAACACATGTATACCTGTAGTGGATTCATTTTGATATTTGGCAAAACTAATACAATTATGTAAAGTGTAAAAATAAAATAAAATTTAAAAAAAAGATATTTGATTTATTTGACAATCTCAGACTCCTTTCATGGAAGTATAAAGCAGCTCTCTCCTCTCTAGTTCTCTGCCCTACAAATTCTAGCTGCCTTGGCATCTGGGTTCCAAACTCTGTCTCCTGAGTTGGGCAGTCAGCTGTGCTGTGTTTGAGTTGCTTCTGTGAGCCATGGCCAGAAACTCTGTCCTGGCAGGAAGCTGATGTTGACTACAAATTGGCATTTGCTACTGGCACTTGCCATATACCTCTACAAGGATTAAAACAAGTACTGCTGCAGCTGTTCATTTTCAACACTCCTTGAAAGGAGTTCAAGGTGAAGAGCAGAATGAGTCACTCTGTGGAGGAGAACCTCAGGACAGGTCTTCAGATAGTTAGATATTTTCAAGAGCTGATTTTATGAGTCCAACTCTTGTATTTCTTTATATCCTTCATGGTGACAACTGCTCCTTGTAAGTAAAAGAAAGTTTCATGACACTAGTAGAAACCTTCTGGAATATGTGCTGTGATTGCATGTACTCTTCCTTCACCAAAATCACATATATACTGTCCTCCCCCCATCTCTTTAGAGCAGTTTCTCAGAACTATCTGAGTTGCTGTCTCCTAGGCTACAGTTCCCATTTTGCTCCAAATACAACTTAACTCGCAACTTTCAAGTTGTGCATTTTTGAAGTCAACTCTGGAGTACTCCTGAAACTTCCCTCCTTTGTTTTCTGTCTCAAGGATTACTGTCCTGAACTGCCTGTTTTCCACTGCCCGCAAAATGTTTCATATATTTTGTTTTTTTCAGTTATTAAAGATGGGAGAGTAAAGCCACTAATCTCTTATGTCCAAAAACACACAGTCTTATTTTTATTTCCCTTTCAACCGAGAGGAATGCCTTCAGTGCAATTGTGATCTGATTTAAAATGAACTTCTCAGAGGTGACATTATAAGCTACTTTCCATCCTTTTAGAAAGCTTTGCAACATTTTCTACCTTGAAAGTGCTTTCTGTCTTATACTTTATGATCCCTCCAATTTCTTTCCTTAGGTCCAATAAGATCACTTTTAAAATTCATTTGAAGCCGAATTCTTTCTCATGTACAAAAATTTTAACAATCAGAGAAGCCAGTTACTTTATGTTAATGCTATCATGCTTACTTAAAAAAAAAACTAGCTTCTATGTAATATGAGTATTTAATCATATATATGTATTTAATTATACATATATATATGCATATTTAATCAGAAATACTTCAGTTGGAGCAGGCTCTGGGAGATGGTGAAGGACAGGGAGACCTGGTGTGCTGCAGTCCATGGGTTGCAAACAGTCGAACACAGCTGAGCAACTGAACAACAGCAACATTTAATTATATACACATATGTTCTCTATTTGGAATCCTTTTTCTTGTATGTCTGTAAGTTGCCTACAAATCCATCTACAAAATATCTGAGAATGCAGGATCTGCTACTGATATTATTTTGTGTCCACCTAGCTCTGAATACTACCACATATAAGAAAAGATTTAAGGCTAAAACTGTAAAACCCTTGATGATGCCAATCTATTCACAGTTGGGTCTTCTCTTATGCATAATTAACAACAAGTGATCTATTTTAACATGTACAGAATTCTCTGAGGAAAAAAAATGACAGAACAGAGAATGCAAATGGAAAAATGTGACAACACAATGAACACTACAGCATGTGTTTTAAATAATTTACACAAATCTGTTCCAATTTGTGAGCCAGAATAAAAATAGTACCATTTGGTAAATAAAAGTTAAAACTTTGTGGGAAATTATAAGCCTGATTTATATATCATATTGTTAGACTTGCCATTATTAAGCATACCATAATGGCAGTAGTCTAAGCATAAACATGCCCTCTTTCACAGCTGCACGATTGTCTTAATTGTTACCAATTTCCTTCCAATTGCAGTATTGTTTGTTTTCCTTGGTGTGGAAAAGCAGAGTGAGTTTGCCTTCTGTGTAAATTCACTGAGGAAAATAAGCAGAGAGCCCTATTTTGCTAGCAAATAAAGAAATTTGATTCATAATCATTATGTGAATTACACTTTGTGACACAGCCTCCATCTTCCTCACCCCATGTGATAACATGTTCTGGGGTTGAAATTGGACTTAGGTAATTCACCAATACGTGAACCGTGAACTTCCAGATGTTCAAGCTGGTTTTAGAAAAGGCAGAGGAACCACAGATCAAATTGCCAACATCTGCTGGATCATCGAAAAAGCAAAAGAGTTCCAGAAAAACATCTATTTCTGCTTTATTGACTATGCGAAAGCCTTTGACTGTGTAGATCACAAGAAACTGGAAAATTCTGAAAGAGATGGGAATACCAGACCACCTGACCTGCCTCTTGAGAAATCTGTATGCAGGTCAGGAAGCAACAGTTAGAACTGGACATGGAACAACAGACTGGTTCCAAATAGGAAAAGGAGTATGTCAAGGCTGCATATTGTCACCCTGCTTATTTAACTTATATGCAGCATACATCATAAGAAACACTGGGCTGGAAGAAACACAAGCTGGAATCAAGATTTCCAGGTGAAATATCAATAACCTCAGATATGCAGATGACACCACCCTTATGGCAGAAAGTGAAGAGGAACTAAAAAGCCTCTTGATGAAAGTGAAAGAGGAGAGTGAAAAAGTTGGCTTAAAGCTCAACATTCAGAAAACGAAGATCATGGTATCTGGTTGCATCACTTCATGGGAAGTAGATGGGGAAACAGTGGAAACAGTGTCAGACTTTATTTTTGGGCGGCTCCAAAATCACTGCAGATAGTGATTGAAGCCATGAAATTAAAAGACGCTTACTCCTCAGAAGGAAAGTTATGACCAACCTAGATAGCATATTCAAAAGCAGAGACATTCCTTTGCCAACAAAGGTCCATCTAGTCAAGGCGATGGTTTTTCCAGTGGTCATGTATGGACGTGAGAGTTGGACTGTGAAGAAAGTTGAGTGCTGAAGTGTTGATGCTTTTGAACTGTGGTGTTGGAGAAGACTCTTGAGAGTCCCTTGGACTGCAAGGAGATCCAATCAGTCCATTCTGAAGGAGATCAGCCCTGGGATTTCTTTGGAGGGAACGATGCTGAAGCTGAAACTCCAATGCTTTGGCCACCTCATGCGAAGAGTTGACTCATTGGAAAAGACTCTGATGCTAGGAGGGATTGGGGGCAGGAGGAGAAGGGGATGACGGAGAATGAGATGGCTGGATGGCATCACCGACTCGATGGACGTGAGTTTGAGTGAATTCCGGGAGTTGGTGATGGACAGGGAGGCCTGGCGTGCTGCAATTCATGGGGTCGCAAAGAGTCAGACACGACTGAGCGACTAAACTGAACTGAACTAAATATTATTTCGATATGTGCTATCAAAACAATACAGACTGTAATTAGTCCTCAGAATATATTTGAAAAGAAATTAATACCATTTTTCCTGGTAGAGTTAGGCTTGACAGTCATAATATTTTCATTTAATTTTATTTTTGTTTAATGCTTGTTTCTAGTAAAATACATTAATATTATATATCATGTAGAAATAAAAACAAAGAAACCATAAAAATCTTTATTAATGGATGTTGCATAAAGGATTTTGTGACAGCTCTATGTGATCTAAGATTTTTAAAAGTGCAAGGAGATTGATTTAACAAAGTGGCAGAGAACAGTTCAAAAGCCATTTTAAAGGTGATAGTCAAGTGATTCATTTCAATACGTTTCTTTTTTTCCTCTTTTTAAAATCACATTTGTTTTGAAAAGAGTAGCATGAGAGAAATTTGATGATGTTGCTAAGAATTCAATGGAGTCACTTCAAAGATTCTTACAGTAGAAAGCTTGTTCAGGGAGATAGTCATGATGTGATGTTTTGATGGAATGTGACATGCTGCCAGTGGTGTGGCTTGTGTCTTCTGAAAAGAAATATTTGTTTTATGTAGTTCTTTAAAAGTTCTTGAAATTTAAAATGTCTCTGGGGTAAATTTATAGGGTAAGATGTTCCTCAACAGTGATAAATATTTGATGTTTTCCCCTTGTTCATCAAAGCCTGAATAGCTTTTTAAAATCTCCCATTGTCTCTCCTGACCTGCAGGAGTCCTTGCTAGGATTTTGGGAAATGGGATTTCTTTGGAGGGAATGATGCTGAAACTGAAACTCCAGTACTTTGGCCACCTCATGTGAAGAGTTGACTCATTGGAAAAGACTCTGACGCTGGGAGGGATTGGGGGCAGGAGAAGGGGATGACAGAGGATGAGATGGCTGGATGGCATCACCCACTCGATGGACATGAGTTTGAGTGTACTCCGGGAGTTGATGATGGACAGGGAGGCCTGACGTGCTGCAGTTCATGGGGTTGCAAAGAGTCGGATATGACTGAGCGACCGAACTGAAATGAACTGAACTGATTCTGCCCGAAGACATTTTTTTTTAATCTGGGGATCTTGAGTCAATATCAGCATCTGAGACTTTTAAAGGATTTGGCAAGATGCTTGATCTTTGCACTCTCCTTTCCAGTTGACCCTGACATGTTTTATTAAAGAGGATGAAAATGTAATAGACCAAAGGTCTGAGATAATGTCTTTCCCCTTTGTATCCCTAGCAGTTAGCAAAATGCTTGTCCCATATGAGGTCCATGACACAGACCTCATAAATAAATGAGTTGATTTAGCCCATGCTGGCAATATCAGTGGGCCTTCCCAGGTGGTACTAATGGTAAAGAATTAACCTGCCAATGCAAGAGATATAAAGTGACACAGGTTTGATCCCTGGGTTGGAAAGATCATATTAGAAGACAGAAACTGTATCATTAAGTGTGAAAGTGAAAGTGTTAGTCACTCAGTCATGTCTGACTGCAACATCATGGGCTGTATGTAGCCTGCCAGGCTCCTCTGTCCATGGAATTCTCAAGGCAAGAATACTGCAGTACCATTCCCTTCTCCAGGAGATCTTCCTGACCCAGGGATCAAACCTGGGTCTCCTGCATTGCAGGCAGATTCTTTGCCATCTGAACCACCAGGGAAGCCCTATCCACATTTATTTATTATATCTTTTTAATTCTAAGTAGAACATAAATTTAATACTGGAACAATTTATATTTCAATAAAGTTTTATTAGAAATAGTATATATAACTGGAAGCTTCTGAACTTAAAAATATAATTATAGTTTTATAATTGTTTTACACTGTACACAAACTTAAGGTAACCAATTATCTCATTACAAATGCCATGTTGAATGGGAAGCTGAAATGGTTATAACATGAAGAGATAACTTAATAGTGACTAGAGTGATATCTGGGGCTTCCCTTGTAACTCAGTTGGTAAAGAATCTGCCTGCAATGCAGGAGACCTGGGTTCAACCCCTGGGGATGCCCTGTAGAAGGAAATGGCAACCCACTCCAGTTTTCTTGCCTGGAGAATCCCATGGACAGAGGAGCCTGGCAGGGTACAGTTCATGGGGTCGCAAGAGTCAGACACAACTTAGTGACTAAACCACCACCAGAGTGATTCCTACCAGGAAGTTGACATCAAATTTCTAGCAACTATATGAACTCTTGTGAAACTTAATATGTTTTCTTTTTTAATAAACATTTTTATTTTAGGATATTTAATAGAAAAGCTTTGCAGAAAAAAATGTCTTACAGAAAAGTCTTAATGATATTATGACCATTTCTATGTATTCTGCACCCAGTTTCTCCTACTGGTATCATATTATATCACTATGGTACACTTGTCATAATTAATTAATTTATATCGATACATTGTATCAATAGTTTATATGATTTCATTGTTTTTCCTCAACGATATTTTTCTCTTCCAGGAGCCTATCTAACATGACATTTGTCATCACACGATGATACACAATCACATGACATTTGTCACCATTCTTTTCTCTAGACTGTGACAATTTCTCAGACTTTCTTTTGTTTTAATGATCTTAGTTTTTGAAGAGTGCTGGTCAGGTATTTTGTAGAATATCCCTTAAGTTTGATTCATCTGATGTTTTTCTCATAGTTAGACTAGGGTTAAAGTTTTGAGGAATAATAGTAACAGAGGGTGGAGTGTCATTTTCAACACGATATATCTAGAGAACATATAGGCCTAAGCCTGGGACAGAAAATATATAAGATAATCTGGAGTATAATATAATGCCAAAAAGTAAAGAAGTTCTGGAAAAAGAAGAAAGATTACTAAAATATATCTCTGTTGCTTCTGGCTTGGTGATTATGAATAAAACTGCTGTAAATATTTTCATGTACCCTTTTATTGAACAGCAATTTTCAAATCTGTTGAGTAAATCAGTTCGGTTCAGTAGCCCAATCGTGTCCAACTCTTTGTGACCCCATGAACCGCAGCACGCCAGGCCTCCCTGTCCATCACCAACTCCCAGAGTCTACCCAAACCCATGTCCATCGAGTCTGGTGATGCCATCCAACCATTTCATTCTCTGTCGTCCCCTTTTCCTCCTGCCCTCAATCTTTCCCAGCATCAGGGTCTTTTCAAATGAGTCAGCTCTTTGCATCAGGTGGCCAAAGTATTGGAGTTTCAGCCTCAACATCAGTCTCACCAATGAACACCCAGGACTGATCTCCTTTAGGATGGACTGGTTAGATCTCCTTGCAGTGCAAGGTACTCTAAAGACTCTTCTCCAACACCACAGTTCAAAAGCATCAATTCTTCGGCACTCAGCTTTCTTTATAGTCCAACTCTCACATCCATACGTGACCACTGGAAAAAACATAACCTTGACTAGATGGACCTTTGTTGGCAAAGTAATGCCTCTGCTTTTTAATATGCTGTTTAGGTTGGTCATAACTTTCCTTCCAAGGAGTAAGCATCTTTTAATTTCATGGCTGCAATCACCATCTGCAGTGATTTTGGAGCCCCCTAAAATGAAGTCTGCCACTGTTTCCACTGTTTCCCCATCTATTTGCCATGAAGTGATGGGACCAGATACCATGATCTTAGTTTTCTGAATGTTGAGCTTTAAGTCAACTTTTTCACTCTCTTCTTTCACTTTCATCAAGAGACTCTTTAGTTCTTCACTTTCTGCCATAAGAGTGGTGTCATCTGCATATCTGAGGTTATTGATATTTCTCCAGGCAATCTTGATCCCAGCGTGTGCTTCCTCCAACCCAAATACCTGGGAGCATAAATGTTGGGTCACTTTTGGTGATTCTATGTTTTGTTTTATAAGAAAATGTTAAACTGTCTTCCAAAGCGACTTTACAACTTTGCAGTCCTAAATAAGGGTTTTTATTGTTCTGTATCCTCATGAGTAGTTGTTACTAGCAGTTTTTAGTAGAATTTAGCCATTCAATTAGGTGTGTAGTGGGTTTTGTTGTTTGAATTTTTTTTTTTTAATCACAGTCTCAAGTTCAAACAGAGGAAACATCTAAACACAGATACAGCACATATGACCAGTATTCATATAATAGACTCTGTTCACATAAAATTAAGTTCAAGAAACCCGTTGTCCCACTGCCAACTTCCCAACCACCCTCCCCAACAATTCCTCCAGCTTACTGGGATTTCTGATCTATTGACCACTCCCCACTCCCTGTTTTTTGTACCTCACATTCTGTATGTCCTCATTTCTTTCCTTACCAAACTGGACTCCAGATCCATCATTATAATCATTCTCTTGTATCCTTCAGCTTCTTTGCCCCCTCTCCTTCCTTTTAGTCCCCTGACAAAGTGCCCACCTCAGTTAAATTCTACTCTCCTGCTAGTTCCCATTTGCATCCAAGCAGCTGAATTTGGCTGGAGAAATTACCAACCAATCTAAGTGAGATCTTAGTGATAAGAAGCAATTCCTTTATAACTCCATCAACTTACTGTTTCTTTCTCTCCCACCTTCTCTCTAATTCTACTTTTCCTGTCCTCATTCTCAGCTGGTGACATTGCTTCTTCTTTAATTGAGAAGACAGAAACTATTAAAAAAAAGAACGTCCACACTTTCCCACCGCCAAATCAAGCTATATGTCCACCAACACACACTCTATTTTCCATGCTTTGGTGATGAAGGAACTCTTTGTGTTTCTAATTCCAAATTCTCTGCTTGACCATTAAATTTCATCTACTTGCACTTATTTAAAGACTTAGCTCCTGAGGTTTTCCTTCTCTTAATCCTTGTTATTAATTTCTATTTCTATCTTTCATATCATTTTTCCTATCAGTTATGTTGAAAAAGTTCCATTTTAAAAAACAAGCATGGAAACAACCCTGTACCCAGATTTCCTCTAACTTTTGCCTGATATTGGCTTCCCCTAACAACTTTCTCTAAATAATTTGTTTACACTCAATCCTCCTTCATATACTCTCCTAGAACTACTCTAGTGCACTTGATTCCCTCATGTCATGTTAACCAACAAAAGCTACCTTGCCCAATCCAATGGTCACTTTTGAACAGCCTATTTACTTAATTTATCCACACATTTTTTCCAGAGGCATATATCCTTTATGATAGTCATGAAAGATTTTTTTCACTTGACTCTTAGGAGAATCTCTCTTGGCTTCCTCCTACCTTAATACCATAATCACCATTGGATAGTTAACTTGATGCAATAAATTATTATGCTAGTGCTTTGAAAAGTTAAACAGTTTCTTGAAACACTTGACTCCCATGAGTAAATTTGTGTACAGATATTTCTTCAAGTCACAAAAACTAAAAATTTTATTTTATTATATTACTTCTAAGGGAAAACTTATGTAATCTAAAATGGAAATCAAATATATGTTTCCAGTTAAAAAAAGAAACACATTTTTCTGCTAAAAATTTGGATTTACAAAACGTTACCTTTTGTTAGAAGCTGAAATTCATTGGACTCACAAACATTCTACTCAGCTAAAGACTTCACAATACATTTTTCAAAGACTTGTTTTGAAGACCAGGAAACAATCTTATCTGTTCATCATTTCAATATATATCAGTCCTTACAAGGTGGAGGAAGTTTTGTGTAGTATTTTGTCAGTTTTTGTAAAAAACACTGTCAGAAAATTTGAGTAATATCACACAAACAACACACAAGTTTGAATATTTAAATTGTATTACTGTTCAAGTTAAACTGCAATTTAACCACTGTTCCAAAAATTTTAACTGTTGTAGACAACTTTTCACTACTGTTGTTTTGGTGGTTGTTTTTAAAATATTTTCAGTACTCAAATAGAATAGTCAGATCCTGGGAAAAGACTGCAGATTACATATAGTGATTTTCTGTAACAGGTGAGAGAGGAAATGAATAAGCAAAAGAAAATCAGTGTAAAGAACTTCAGTTAAAATTGAAGTCACTGCAATTAACTTATGATGCTATAAAGATAATGAGATGTTACCAAGTATTAAGTGGTAACTTTTACATTTACATGTAATAATACATATGCATAAGATATATCATAAAATAATATATGTATATATACACACACGCACAAGTTGGAATAAGGTACAGTTATTAAGTGATTGACGTGCTAACAATATATATTTGTAGAGTCCTCCAACTAAACGCCTTATACAAGAGATCGTTGTATCCTACAGAACTTTATCAAGTCATTCTTTGATTTTTCGTCTCTTGTTCAAGATCAGCCACACACATACATGAAACCAAAATTTATGAAACTAATTTTCCAAAGAAGGTGGTTTCACTTTCTTGACCTAGTTATCACTTTTTGTTTATCTAGTAATTTAGAAAAAAAGAAAGAGCAGAAAACAGGAAAAAGGAATGGCAGATTGGGATTTCTATCACTTCCTTATTAACTGTAAGATTATTCAAAGAGATTGTTTCTTCCTGTTGAAAGGTTGTTGTTGAATCATGTGAATACACTGGGATTCTTGGCCCCCGGAGGAGAAGAGTTCAATCCGGGGCCAGAGACGAGGCTTGATCGCTCAGAGCTTTTGTGTAATAAAGTTTTGTTAAAGTATAAAGGAGATAGAGAAAGCTTCTGACATAGGCATCAGAAGGGGGCAGAAAGAGTACCCGCTTGCTAGTGTTAACAATGAGGTTATATAATCCAAAGAATGTCTGGATGTTGTAAAGACCTCATCAGACCTACTCTCATAATTTATATTTTAAGGTAACACTGTCCTCAGGCAAGATACAGCCTTGTAAAGACCAGGTCTACTCCCATAATTTACACTTTAAGATAACAGAAGGTTCAATCCAAAAACTGTCCTTAAGTAGGATACATTATTGTTATATAATCCTAAGGAATGTGGAGAAAGAAAAAAAGTTTGTACTTTCTTCCTCCTTGAGAATTCCAGACCCCTCTCTCCTTGGGGACCCCTAGACTCCTTATCAACCTGCCTAGGAAATGACTCTCTCATTCCCCCCTTTTCTTTTAGGAGAATTATGTTGCCTAGGGAAAAGGGGCGTCGTTCTCATTCCATAACTACTTCTGAGCTGACAAGGGGCGTTGTCCCTAAATTGGTGAGGCAACTTATTCTCCTAATCCTCATATTGAGGATATATGATCCAGGGGCCCCAAATAGTAGTTGGAGGAAGCTACAGCAGTAGCAGGAGTTTGAGCAACCATTTGTAACTTAAAAGCTTTCATGTGGCTAGAAACAAATCCAGTTATACAATTACAGATGCAGGGAGCAAACAGCAAGAACAAAACAATCAGAATCAAAATTAAAAGTCACATCATGTCTATAGTTAAAGTGCAAAGTGTTGCACCAGTCCATTTTAGGGTTGGTAAATGTCATCAGATGAAGAAGAGGCATCGCATGTGATTGTTGTTGAAGGTATTCACAGACTTGGAGAAAGTCTTTTCCTTGGAGTGGGGATGTCCACCACGGGAAGCCTTCCACTGATGAAGAGGGGAGCTCTCTGCAGACCCAGCAGTTAGACCGATTGTGGAATGCAGCATAGGAGTGAGCCCAGAACAGGAATACATTGTCTTGAGGATCCAACGGCAGACTCAGGATATTTGGAGTCAGCAGAAGTAGACTCACATAGATTATCAGGCCCATCCGCTGCCCTTTGCTTAACTCTAGAGCTCTTTTCAGAGCCACAAGCTCTGCCAACTGAGTACTGGTTCCCTGGGGGAGAGATTTTATTTCCAAAACCTGTTCAGCAGTCACCACGGCGTAACCTGCTTTATGCTTTCCATCCTGAACAAAAGAACTGCCATCTGTAAATATTTCCATGTCAGGATTGGCTAATGGGGTATCCTTTAGATCCTCCTGAGCTGCATAATTTAAAGTTAGGAATTGAGAACAATCGTGATCCGGTGTTTCATTTTCCTTCTCAGGAAGGAAAGTGGCAGGATTTAAATTTCCACAAACTTTAAGCTTAGTTATTGGTCCTTCTAACAACAATGACTGATACTTAAGAAGCCTACTGTCTGTCATCCAAATATTAACCTTAGAAGTTAAGATTCCACTCACATCATGAGAAGTCAGTACAGTAAGGTTTCGTCCATTAATTATTTTTAAAGCTTCAGGTGCTAATAAAACCGCTGCCCCAATTACTCTTAGGCAGTGGGGCCACCCACGTGAAACTACATCTAATCCTCTGCTTAGATAAGCAATAGGTTGCTGGTGAGGCTCTTGGGGTTGTGTCAAAACTCCCAATGCCACACCTTTTCTTTCAGTGACAAACAAATTAAATTCTGACCCTGTGGGCAAGCTCAGAGCTGGAGCTTGCAGGAGAGCAGTCTGAAGAACCTTAAAAGCCTTTTGAGTTTCTGGAGACCAAACCAGTTTGTCGGTTTGGGCCTGCTGAGTTTCAGCTATAAGTTTATATAAAGGCCGGGCAATTTCCCCGTAACCCTATATAAAGGCCAGGCAAGTTCCCCGTAACCCAGAATCCAAATGCGAGAGTAACCTGTAATTCCCAAAAATCCTCTCAATTTTGTCTTAAAGTCATAGGTAGGGGGTGATTTAGTATAGGTTTAATTCTCTCAGGGCCTATGGCCCTAGTCCCTTCTGATATGATTAGGCCCGGATATCTAACTGATTGTTGACAAAGCTGAGCCTTTTCTCTTGATGCCTTGTAACCACAGTCTGCCAGAAAGTTTAAGAAATCTTCTGAGGCTCGCAAACAAGCTTCCTCTGTCTCAGCACAGAGCAAAATATCATCTACATATTGTAACACCACTGCTTCAGAGCTATTAAAGTTTTGTAGATCCCGTGACAAACTTTGTCCGAATAAGTGAGGACTGTCATGAAATCCCTGGGACATAACTGTCCAGGTTAACTGAGAAGCTGGCTGTGCAGGGTCTTCAAAGGCAAATAGGAATTGACTTTCTTCCGCCAAAGGCACTGAATAGAAGGCATCCTTTAAATCAATTACTGAGAAATATTTGGCCCGTTCAGGAATTTCAGACAATAGAGTATAAGGATTAGGCACCACGGGGTGTAAAGGAACTACAGCCTCATTTATTATTCGTAAATCTTGAACTAGTCTCCATTTACCATTCGATTTTTTTATACCAAAAATAGGAGTGTTGCAAGGACTGTTACAGGGAATTAATAGTCCCTGCTCTTTTAAATTTTTGATGATGGGTTTTAACCCTTCCTTAACTTCAGGTTTCAGTGGATACTGCTTCTTATGTGGAAATACGTGTGGGTCTTTGAGCTTAACAACTACAGGAATAGCCTTTTGTGCTCGACCCACAGATTTTCCATCAGCCCATACTCTAGGATTTACATTTTGTTCAACTAAAGGGAGAGAAAGGGAGGGCTCCATATTCATGAAAACAGAGGCATGGACCTTGCTCAGTATATCCCTTCCCAAAAGGGGTGAGGGAGATTCTGGCATGATCAGAAACTCGTGTGAAAACAACACAGAATCCCAGTTGCAAGATAAAGAATAACTGAAATAATACCTTTTGGCTTGTCCAGACAGTCCCATTATGGAAGCGGATCAGGAAGAAAGTGGGCCAGGGGCTTCAGTAAGCACAGAATAAGTTGCCCCAGTATCTAAAAGGAAATCGACGGATTGGCCCCCCACAACTATTAATACCCAGGGTTCCTCAGGTGTAATTAGGACGGGAGCTTGTGTGGGGACCCCCGGGCACCTTCAGTCCTGATTGTCTTGAGAGTCCGACCCGGGAGACCTACGCCTCTGGGGGCAGTCTGTCTTCCAGTGTGGTCCTTTGCAGACTGGACATGGAGCCAGGGGCGGCTTAGATGCCTGAGGGCAATCCCGCTTGAGGTGCCCACAGTAGTAGCAAGCCCATCCCTTTTACCTGGGCCCCTCTGGGCATTTTTCTCAGGCTGTTTAAGAACGTTTTTCATAGCCATGGCGAAGGCTTCCGCCTTTTCCTTTGTCTTTTTTTGCCTTTCTTTCTTTTCCTCATATTCCCTACCATAATAGACTGTCTGAGCCAGTTGTAACAGAGTATCTTAAGACTGATTTGGTCCATACTCCTGTTTTAATAGCTTATGAAGGATATCTGGAGCCGACTGAGTGAGAAATCTATCCTTTAAGATCACTTTTCCCTCTTCACTTTCGGGATCAATCTCAGTGAATCTGAGAAGGCCTTCTCCCAGTCTATCTAGGAATTTACCAGGAGCTTCTTTCTCCTCCTGTTCTATGTCTGCCAATTTGCCATAGTTTAAAGGCTTAGAACGCGCCAGCCTAAGTCCCTCAAGAATACATCTAACAAAATGACTCTGATCCCATCTTCCTTTAGCTGTGTTGTAGTCCCAGTCTGGTTCTATAGTTGGGACCGCCTGATTCCCAGTGGGGAGGGCCACTATCTCATTCTCCCTCTTCTCTACTGATTCATTACCAAGCCATTCATCTCCATAAGCAACCGCTTTTCCCAAAACTCAAGTCTTTGACTCAGGAGTCAGCGTTTGTCCCAAGATATACATCACATCCTTCCAAGTGAGGTCATAAAGCAGAGTAACACCTTTAAAAGCTCTAATATATTTTTCTGGGTCCTCTAAATAGTCTCCCAGATCCTCCTTGATTCTTTGTATTTCTTGATAAGAAAAAGGCTTATTAACTCTCATGGACTGATTATTTCTCCCGGTGGGTGTTTCATAAAGAGGCAACAGCTTGTGTGGCTGTTCCTCAGTCTCTCTGGCTGCTCTGCGCATATGATCCCAGGGATAGATTGGAGAAACCTGTTTTTCCTCTTCTCTTTGTCTCCTGTCCTCCATCTCATCGCTTACTTCGATGGTCTGAGTTTCTACTGAAACCAGAGTAGTCTGAGGTCGTACTGAGACAGGAGTTGTTTGGACCTCCATGTGGGCAGTTTGAATCCCAGTTTGGAGTTCCTGGTACAGGGCAAAGTAAGAGGACAGGAGGGAGCTGAAGATTTCACGCCCAAATCTATACCCTTAGGACATAAGTCTGGCATATTTCGCAGAGAGAAAAAGGGCAACACATATGCTACTTCTACCCATTTCCCTTGTTCCTTACAGAACCGGTCTAATTGTAGAACAGTATTATACTTAAGAGACCCTCCAACTGGCCACCGTTCGCCGTCCTCCAATGGATACTGTGGCCATGCAGTATCACATAGGAAGACCAGGTGTGTCGTCTTTAAGCCCTGGGGATCAAATCTATCCCAGTTTTTCAGGATACAGTTCAAAGGAGTGAGGCTGGAATTGTTAGCTCCCATCTGTAAGAGAGAAAAAAAGCGACCAGCGCCATTTTTTCTACCGGAGGCGTCCCTCCCTGCTCTAGATGGGGGTGTAGACAGACGTTACACCAAAAGCTTTTCCTTCCTGGTCAGACTTAGTCTGTCCCTTACTGACGCAGGCGCCGTACTCGTCCCTCCCGGTTCTACCACCGAGATGGGGTGGGGACGTACCAGGGATAGACTTGATAGCATCCCTACTTGACGTCCAGCTCTTCACCCTTAACCTTGCTTGCCTCTGATGTCACCCGGGGTGAGTCAGAGTAACCTTCCAGAATGCCTCCCAAGCTAAGACTACCGGGGGAAACATTCGTCACCTGAGTGCCTGTGCACGACCCTGAGTATTTCTTGACCACAATAAGACCGACGCGAACATAAAACTGAGATGTTCTTTCCAAGCATCACCACACCAGTATAACAGCCTCCTCTGATCCACTAAGAGCCAGCATTACCAAAGGAAAAAACCCATTGCAGTCCCAATCTGAGTAACCTTTAACCTCAGAGATGTTCTGGGAGCTAGAGCTCCATCTAGCTTCCGAACTTTCGATTCCTAGCGAGGCTAGACACTTTCTTGACTACCAATCCAAGTTTGGGACCTAAGCCACAGTACACAGTAAGAGTATAGATCACAAGTCCCTTGAAAGTCTATGATCTGATAGATTAGGTTAGTACTTCTAATTCCCAAGGAGTTATGAAATGATCAAAGAGACCGAAAACTTTGACCGAGAAAGGAGAGTTTGGTCCACACGCTTTGCCCATTTCTGGTTGGTTCCCGAAGGAGACATTGGGTGCCTCTTGGCATTGGCAGGTCGGTATAACGCCCCGACAGGTTTCTGCCATAAGCTGTATGAGATCACCGTGGAACCGCAGAGCAGGGCCCCTTACTTTCTTCACACAGGGCATGCCATTCATTCATTCAAGCACACCATAGAGTTAGTAAAGCACGGCAGAAAACATGTTCGCTAAGAGAACAAAGAACTAAAGCTCCAAGCATCCTTACCTTGTCCTGAAGGATCCCGGACAAACCCCCAAGATGAAAGGTTGTTGTTGAATCACATGAATACACTGGGATTCTTGGCCCCCGGAGGAGAAGAATTCAATCCGAGGCCAGAGACGAGGCTTGATCGCTCAGAGCTTTTGTGTAATAAAGTTTTATTAAAGTATAAAGGAGATAGAGAAAGCTTCTGACATAGGCATCAGAAGGGGGCAGAAAGAGTACCCGCTTGCTAGTGTTAACAATGAGGTTATATAATCCAAAGAATGTCTGGATGTTGTAAAGACCTCATCAGACCTACTCTCATAATTTACATTTTAAGGTAACACTGTCCTCAGGCAAGATACATCCTTGTAAAGACCAGGTCTACTCCCATAATTTACATTTTAAGATAACAGAAGGTTTAATCCAAAAACTGTCCTTAAGTAGGATACATTATTGTTATATAATCCTAAGGAATGTGGAGAAAGAAAAAAAAGTTTGTACTTTCTTCCTCCTTGAGAATTCCAGACCCCTCTCTCCTTGGGGACCCCTAGACTCCTTATCAACCTGCCTAGGAAATGACTCTCTCACTGTCTAAAATCTGGATGATAATATTGACCATATTGATATATTCCCAGGAGAATTAAATGGAATCAGGTTGTTAAAAGTGCTCTGTAAATGATAAAACTTTAAGTAAAGAATCATTATTATGATTAAGATATCAAAGAATTTACTCAACAAAATTCCCTAGAGAGAAAATTTGTCCAATTATAAGAGTATAAGTTTTGATTGGTTATTATTCAAATGACTTTGTTATCAATTATTTATTAATTTTTTAACAAAGGAAATGAAAATTCAATATATTGAGCTCTGTGTTGCTTATCTGTATTTGTGTTAGAAATCATGCTGTGGGACTCAAATCAAGATGCAGGAATGGAAGGATGTGGAACGCACCTCCTCCCCATGAGCTCATCAAAAATACATATACATGTGGAACAATTCTCACCAAAAACTAACTGGATACTAGGAGAAAGGTTTGTACAAACAAAGGAATAAGGAACATTCACATGGCATCCGGTATGAAGGGAAAAGAAATAATCATGTAAGGACCTGTTCCTCTGGGAGGTGATTCAGCAAAAAAAAAAAAAAAAAAAAAAGGATTACACTGGTGGAGACCCTCTCTCAGGAGTGAATGATTTGAGCAACATGTTGGGTGCCCTAGCCTTTGGGGTCTGAGAAAAAGAAGATGAGACACTTGATTGGAGGGCTGGTAGGACTAATTGGAGGGCTGTGGAAAGCCTGTACTCCACTCATGTGGAGTACACACATGATTCTTTGCTCCAGAAGTATGGCAGATGGATGGATTGAAATTGCATGGGTATCTATCTGGTTTCCTATGACTATCCTGGGTGTGCCCCATTTTGAGCCAAGCAAATGCTCCAGCCCTACTTTTCAGCACCATAGTATCACAGTAGATCAAGGACCACCACAATCAAGAGAAAAACTTGGCCATGAGACTTCAAGGTGGCTCAAACCCTAAGCTGCATCTTAGCCAGGAGTGGGGAGCCATTACTGGCAATTGTATAAGTGGCATACCAGAAGTTGACCAGATCTTTGATGGCTACTAGATTGCCACAGTCAGTGCCTGAAACCTTGCTGAATATCTAAAACAGACATTTGTGCTCCACCACTGCCCCTTCAGAGTGAAGGTGCTGATGCTTGGGCAGTGAAGAACACACCTTAAAGGAAACTGAGCCAACTCAAAATTGAACTTCAGGACTTCTGCTTCAAAACCCTGGGACTTGACTCCACCGACTCCACCCCTGTTGGGGCAGTAATGGCCACCATTTCACACTTGGCTCAAATTTAGCCACTCCATCTCCAACCCTATCTTCTACTGAGGTGATAGCTGCCAGCCTTACCTGAGGGCACATATGACTTCTGTCCATGTCAAATCCAGCTCTCCCGACAGAACCACTGAGCACCTGCAGACAATATAGGGATGTTCCCAACAGGAAATCCCATCAATATTGACATAGGTAACTGTTTCATCTATATTCATAGAGACAGAAAGAGTTTACACAAAATGAAAAGAAAGAGAAAAACTGATTTCAACTGATAATTCCTAATAAAAAAGAACTAATAAAAAAGAAATAGATAATTTACCAGAAAAAGAATTCAAAGCATTAGAAACAAGAATGCTAATTGAATTAGGGAAAAGAAGAGGTAAACACAGTGAGAATTTTAATAAGGAACTAAAAAATACATAAAAAAAGAATGAGTCAAAACATAAGAATATAGTAAATAAAACAAAAGACACAGTAGAAGGAATGAATAGCAGAGTACATGACACAGAAAAATACACACATTATCTGGGATTTAGAATTTTGGAAATCAAACAGAATAGCAAAAAGAAAAGCAATTTAAAAAATGATAACAGTTTAAAGGATATTTGAGATAACAGGAAGTGAGCCAACATTTGCATTATAGGGGTTCTAAAAAGATAGAGAAAGAAAAGTGATTTTAAAATTAATTTAATGAAGTTATGGCTGAAATCTCTTAAAACCTGAAGAGGGAAACAGATACCCAGGTACAGGAAGTACAGAGAATCCCAAACAAAATGACCTGAGACAGGCACAGCCCACACTAATACATATAATTAAAATGGCAAATGACAAAGACAAAGAGGGATTTTGACAGGCAACAAGAGAAAAGTAGAGTCATATTTAAGGGAATACCCATAAGGTTTTCAGTTGATTTTTGTATGAGAAATCTGGAGGCCAGAAGGGAGTGGCATAATATATTAAAAGTGCTGAAGGGGAAAAATCTGCAATTTAGAATTTTCTACCAAACAAGATTATAATTTCGAATGGAAGGAGAGATAAATAACTTCTAAGATAAGGAAAAACTAAGCATTCATAAATACTAAACTAACCCTAAAAGAAGTGTTAAGCAGTCTTCTCTAAGTGGAAAAGAAAAGGTTATAATAAGAAGTAAATATACATAAGAAAGGCAAAATTTTCACTATGAAAAGAAAATATATAGTAAAGGCTGAGGATTAATCACTTAAATAAGATCAGTCAGTTCAGTTGCTCAGTCATTCCTGACTCTTTGTGACCCTATGGATTGCAGCACCCCAGCCTTCCACGCCCATCACCCAGTCCCAGAGTTTACTCAATCTCAAGTCCATAAAGTTGGTAATGCCATCCAACTATCTCATCCTTTGTCATCCCCTTCTCCTGCCTTCAATCTTTTCCAGCATCTGGGTCTTTTCTAAGGAGTCAGTTCTTCACATCAGGTGGTCAAAGTAAATAAGCTAGTATGACTATTAAAGACAAGAAATGTAAAATCAAGTATAACTATAATAATCTGTAAAGGGGTAAACATGACAATGTAAAATCAAAACGCAAAATATGGGGGAAGGGAGTAAAAAATGTAGATCTTTTGGAATATGTTTAAACTTAAACAACTACCTGTTTAGAACAAATAGATGTAGTTATAGGTTAGCACAATGAACCCCCATGGTAATCACAAATCAGAAACCTACAATAGATAATGCTAAAACTAGAAAGCAAGGAACACAAGGATACTACCAAAGAAAATCATCAAACCACAGGAAGAAACGTAATGATGACAAAATGAACAGAGAACTACAAAACAAACAGAAAACAAGTAATAAAATGGCAGGCATTGAGAACATACCTATCGATAATTACTTCAAATGGCAATGGACTAAATGCTTCAAGCGACAGATAGAGGATGGCTGATTGAATGAAAAACAAGATCCATCTATATATTGCTCACAGGAGACTCACCTGAGAACTAAAAATTCACAAAGCCTGAAAGTGAAAGAATGAAAAAAGCCATGGATAGAAATGGAAATGACAAGAAAGTAGGGTTAGCAATAGTCAAAATAAACAATATAGACAAAAATAAGGATAAAAACCACACGATCATCTCAATAGACTCCAAAAAAGCATTTGAACAAATTCAACATTTACTCATAATAAAAACTCTCATCATCAGAGTTTGTATAGAGAGAACAGATATCAACATAATAAATGCTATTAATGGAGGAGATCAAAATGGCAGTGTGGAGGGTCATGGAGCAGCCACCTCCCACAAATATATCATGATGCTTCTACATGTATAATGGTTCTCACAGGTTGCCTACTGAACACTAACACAAGATCTCATAGAACCAAAGTTACAGAGGGATCACCACATGGCTGGGTAAGACAAAAGAAAAAAAAGAAGAGAATTGGGATGGGTCCTGTATACCTTAGAGGGCACTATGGAGAAGGAGGGGTTCTCTCACTCTGGGAGACCCCTTTAAGGACTGGGAGATTGGTCGGGACAGAATGGGAGGTTTAGTGGCCCAGAGAATAGTGCTGTGTTGGTTTGCTGTGAGCAGAAATGAGAGGGACCAGTACAAAAAGTCCTGGCCACTTCACTACACTCTTTAGCCAGGGATGTGTATCTGTAGGTACATGCAATGGCTGGGTCCTGAGGCTTGAAGTTCAGTGGATGGACTCAAGGAGAGGACTGAGTTTGGCTGTATGAAGAGAGCCTGAGGTGGTTGGAATGTGGTCTGGGCCACTGCTAGTGATGTGCTCAGGACAGGGCCTGGGTCTGCCATGAAAACCCTCTTCTTGGCAGATGCACAAAAGGAAAATCATATGCATAGCAGGTGCAAGCTCTGGGAGGATACATACCTTTTTGTGTTACCCACGAGTGGAGGCTGGGATAAAATCTGAGATAATCCCCACATGCCAGTTTGAAAGCAGGGATGAAATCTGAGGCATGACTTAGTGGATGTGCAATCCTTGGATTTACACACCAATAGCAAATGTGTTTTGCTATTGCACCTGCAGGATGTCTGGACAGATTACTGGTGCTCCCATGGTTGGGGTGGGTTCAGGGTTAACAGCTGCAGATTTTGCCTAAATGCATGCAGGGCCAGGCTCTGCACTGATTCTGTAGCTCATATATTGGGTCCAGGTGAATGACTACTGTGGTCCTAGTGCCTACTTCAGCAGATCTGCCTCTGCAGATCTTTTGCTTTTGGCTTCATAAGGTCAGTACTTGAGTGAGACATGGGTCAGTGGCTTTTATTCTGATGAATATGGTGAGGCAGAGGACAGTGCCAACAACTGTACTTTGTGAGCCCACACAACAGGTGACAGGCAACACTATGGAGTGCACTTTTCTGGTGGACATCTACAAAGGAACACTCAAGGGTTCCTCTCTCAGTGGGAGGGATCCAGTCCTGCCTACCAAGCACTGCAGCTCGGAAACAAGTCTGGGAGCTTCTACTCTAACAACTGGGGAGCACACCACATGCCAATAGGGCTGTGACAACCACAGAGAAAAGAGGAGACCCCATCCAATATTCAGTTCAGGTTCTGGTCACTACAATACCAATCACAACCCTTATCAATGATACAACAGCAATTTCACACCAAGGAAAGACATGGAAATCTTCCCTATAAAAAACAGCCTTCATGCCAAAAAATTAAGCTCATTCAAGGTACTTGGCAGTCTTGCATAAAAAACAATCGTTCAAGACCACAATAGATAACTTCTAAACTCATAGAGTCAGAGAAATATAAGTAAAATGAAGAAGAGGAACCATTCTTAAATTAAAAATCAAGAGAATTCCCCTAAAAGAATAAACACTGAAACAGACCACTCCAGTCTACTAGACCCCCAAGTTCAAAAGAAAGTAATAAAACTATTGATGGAATTAAGAAAGGCTATTGATAGAAATGCAGATTACTGTAAAAATGAACTAGAAACTACAAAGAGTAGTCAAATAAAATTATACTACTCATTTGCCGATAAGAAAACTGAGCTAAAAGTAATAAACAGCAAATTGAATAATGCAGAATAACAAATAAGTGATCTGGAGGACAGATTAATGGATATCACCCAATCAGAACAGCAGACAGAAATACAAATTTTTAAAAAATAGAAACAATATATAAGACCTATAAGATAATATCAAGTGCACCAATCTATGCATAATAGGGATCCCAGAAGAATAAGAAGAAAAGGGGATTAAAAAAGTATTTGAAGAAATTATGGCTGAAAACATCCCAAACCTAAAGAAGGAAACAGATAATCTGGCACAAAAAGCACAGAGGTCTCATACATGATAAAGAAAGCTCCATCAAGACATATTAATAATTAAAATGGCAGAATTTAAAGATAAAAACAGGATTCTAAAGGCAACAAAAGAAAACCAGAGTTATTTACAAGGGAACCTCAATAAGACTATCAACTAATTTATTCACAGAAATGTCACTGGCCAGAAAGGAGTGGCAAGATGCATTCAAAATTCTGAAAGGGAAAAACCTGCAACCTAGGATACTCTATCCAGCTATATTATCATTTAGAAAAGAAGGCGAGATTAAGAATTTCTAAGGCAAGTAAATACTAAAAGAATACAGAATACTAAACCTATCCTCTTTAAATATAAAAGAAGTAAGAATCTATAGGAAATAAAAAAATCACAATTGGAAAGTAAATCACTTTAAAGAGCCAGTACACAGATTAACAATTGTGTGTGTGTGTTTGAAAATGATGATAACTACAATGAATAGCTAAAGAATAAACACTAAGATGTAAAAGAGGATATCAAAATCATAAAAGTTGGGGGAGGGAAGTAAGAAAATGCAGATTTTTAAGAAAGTGTCTGAGCCTATATGACTAGCAGTCTAAAGAAAGTGGATATAGCAATGGGTAGACATACATGACAAACAGGATAACCACAAATCAAAAACATGCAGTAGATTTGCGAAAACCAAAAAGAGGCTAACACAAACACACAAAATGCAAAGGAAAACTATTAAACAACAAAAGGGAAAACAATAAAGAAGAACAAAGAAGAAATACAGAATCAACTGGAAAACAAGGTTTAAAAAGGATATAAATACATACCTATTAATAATTGCATAAAATGTAAATGGACTAAATGCTCCAGTGAAAAGCCATGGAGTGACAGAATGGATAACAAAACAAGAGACTCACTTTAGGGTGAAGGACACACATGGACTAAAGGCGATGGGATTAAAAAAGATATTTTGAGTACATGGAAATGACAAGCTAGTCAGGGTGGCAGTACTCATATCAGTTAAAATAGACTTTAAAACAAATGTCATAAGGGAAAATAAAGAAGGGCACTATATAGTGAGGAAAGGATCAGTACAAGAAAAGGATATTACACTCATTAACATGTATGCACTTAATATAGGAGAATTGATGCTTGTGAACTGTGGTGTTGGAGAAGACGCTTGAGAGTCCCTTGGACAGCAAGGAGATCAAACCAGTCAATCCTAAAAGAAATCAGGCATGAATTTTCATTGGAGGGGTTGATGCTGAAGCTGAAGCTCAAATACTTTGGCCACCTGATACAAAGAACCGACTCGGAACTGAATTGATTATAGAAGCACCTAATAACCTAAAACAAATACTGACAAACATAAAGGGAAAAAATAAAGGGGATATAATAATAATAGGACATTTTAATACCCCACTGACATCAATGAACAGATCTTCCAGACAGAAAAAAAAATAAAGCAAAAGAGATTCTAAGTGACATAATGTTGCTGTTCAGTCACCAAGTTGTGTCCAACTCTTTGAGACCCCATAGACTGCAGCATACCAGGCTTCCCTGTCCTTCATTATCTCCCAGAATTTGTTCAAACTCATGTCCACTGAGTTGGTGATGCCATCCAACCATCTCATCCTCTGTTGCCCTCTTATCTTCCTGCCCTCAATCTTTCTCAGCATCATAGTCTTTTCCAAAGTGACATAATTTAACTGATCTTTTCAGGATGTTACATTCAAAGCAACCACTATACACATTCTTTTCAAATGCACACGGAACATTATCTAGAATAGATGACATACCAGGTCAAAAACAAACCTCAGCAAATTTAAGAAGATAGAAATGATTTCAAGCATTTTTTTCTGACCACAAAGTCGTGAAACTAGCAGTTAAAACAGACAGAAGAATTAGGGAAAAAAAAGATTACTTGGAGGAGAAACAACATGCTACTACAAAACCAATGGTCAATGATGTAATCAAAGAGGAAAAAAAAAAAAAGAAAAGTTGAAATGAAAGATAATGAAAACACAATATAAAATCTACAGGGTGCCTACAAAAGCAGTCCTAGGAGGGAAATTCATAGCCATAAAATCCTTCCTCAAAGGAAAAAAAAAAAATCAATCAAATAAACAACCTAACCAACCATCTAAATAAATCAGAAAAAGAACAAATAAAACCTAACTTTAGTGGAAGGAAGGAAATAATAAAGATTAGTGAGTAAATAAAACAGAGATTTAAAAAAATAGAAAAAAATTAACCAAAATTTGGTTCTTTGAAAGGGCAAACAAAATTGATAAACTTCTGACCAGCCTCACCAAGTGTAAAAGAAAGGATACAAATAAACAAAATAAGAAACAAAAGGGGAGAAATAACAAACAGTACCACCGAAGTAAAAGAAACCATAGGAGAATCTGAAAAACAATTATATGGCAACAAGTTGGACAACCTAGAGGAAATGGATATTTTAGAAATATATAGCACACCAAAATGGGATACTGAATAAATGGACAATTTGAACAGACCATTCACTAGAAGTCAAATAGAATCTGTAATAACAATTTTTAAAACTCCCTGCAAACAGAAGTCCAGGATCAGATAATTTCACTGATCAATTCTACCAAACATGAGAACTTATACTGATCCTTTTCCAATTTTTCCAAAATACCAAAAAGAGTGAACACTTCCAAATTCATTCTATGAAGCAACCACCACATGGATACAAGAGCCAGACAAAAACACTATAAAAAAATTATAAGCCAATATCTTTGATGAATTTAGATGCAAATTATGAACAAAACAGTGAATTGAATCCAACAACACATAACGAAGATCATATATTGTGATGAGGTTGGATTTATCCCAGTATCAGAAGGGTGATTCAACATATGCAAATCAATGAATGTGACACATCACATGAGCACTGGTGCTAGCACACCCTGTTTTGCAATCCTCTCCCTAGGTGATCAGCCCCATGACCCTTTCTTGCACTGGCCCAACAGTCTGTAAGTGCCAGTGCTCAGATACCTCAGGCTAGGCAACTAACTGGGGTGGGACACAATTCTTCTTATCAACAGAATCCTTTAGATTCTACTTCTAGAATCCCTGAGCACACAGCTGTATTTGCTTGCCAGAGAGCTAAGACCCAGCCTACACATGAATATGTAGGCATTAGACTTGAGACCCCCAGGGCCATGCAGTTGAAAATGCTGGAACCCAGCTGTACACACCAGTGGGTAGGCACCAGCCTCCAAATCCCCTAGGCCCTGGGTTTCCCATCCAGAGACTGCTCTAGCATTTGGTCCAGTCCCAACAATCAGGAGAAGGGAACCAAATACAAGAAAACTACAGACATATAGTCTGCAGATCTAGTCCATCAAACAGCAGGCCAGATGGTGCACTGAGACTGACTGGGCCCCAGCCTCATTCACCTACGCCTGCTCTAACCTCAGGCCAAGCATCACCCACCAGCAGATAGAATCCAGTTGCAAGAAAACTGTAATCCCACAGTCTGAGAAACTGGCCTGCCTACCAACAGATCAGACCATGGGATTTCTTGGGCCCCAGCCCCATTCACTTAGCAAGGCTTCTCTATACTCTGGATAAGATTTGCCCACCAAAGGGCAGATACCAGACACAAGAAATCTACAATGCCACAGCCTACGATACTAGCCCACCAACAGTAGGCTAGATCTTAGATGAGCCATGGTCCCAGACATTAGCAGGTCAACACAGGCTTCAAGATAACATGGCCCCAATGACAACTATATCAGTAATTAGCTCTATCCATAAACAATCTGTGGAGAAGGCAATGGCGACCCACTCCAGTACTCTTGCCTGGAAAATCCCATGGACGGAGGAGCCTGGTAGGCTGCAGTCCATGGGGTCACTAAGAGTTGGGCACGACTGAGCGATTTCACTTTGACTTCTCACTTTCATGCATTGGAGAAGGAAATGGCAACCCACTCCAGTATTCTTGCCTGGAGAATCCCAGGGACAGAGGAGCCTAGTGGGCTGCTGTCTATGGGGTCGCACAGAATCAGACACGACTGAAGCGACTTAGCAGCAGCAGCAGCAGCATAAACAATCTGACGTGAACTCTAGGATCCCTGAGCCCTGCAAAAAAATCACAGGACCTAGCTCTGCCCAACTATAGGTTGGCACTAGGCACAGGGCCTGGCTTCACTTGTGGGTGGATAATAGCCCCAGGGTTTCCTGGACTTGATACCACCAACCAGTGATCCAGCTCTAGGCTGAGGGACTCCAAGGATTCCACAGTCAGCTGCCTCATGACTCCGTTCCTACAACCAGTAGCTGACAGTCTCCACATAAAGCATGACATGACAACAAACTGAACTGGGGGTCAACAAAGCTCAACAAGTCCAACAAATTTTAAAGAAGTTAAAATGTTTCCACAAAGAGAAAGAAAATATAAAGAAGAACCAAATATAGATGAAGAATACAGTAACAAAATGAGAAATACACTGGACTGAATCAACATTGAACTAAATGAAACAGAGGAACAGATCAGTGAGCTGGAACAGAGGTGTGAAAATTACTGATTTTGAACAGGAAAAAAAAGACCAAAAAAATGAAGGTTTTTTTTTTTTTTTTTTTTTAAGAGACATTAGTGACACCATGAAACAAAAAGACATTAGGGACACCATGAAACCTACCAATTATCCTTGGAAGAAAAGCTATGAGAAACCCAGACAGCATATTAAAAAGCAGACATCACTTTACCAACAAAGGTCCATATTGTTGAAGCTATGGTTTTTCCAGTAGTCATGTACAGATGTGAGAGTTGGACCATAAAGAAGGTTAGGGCTGAAGAATTAATGCTTTTAAACTGTGATACTAGAGAAGACTCTTGAGAATTCCTTGGACAGAAAGGAGATCAAACCAGTCAACCCTAAAGGATATCAACCCTGAATATTCATTGGAAGGACTGATGCTGAAGGCCCAATACTTTGATCACCAGATATGAAGAGCTGATTCACTGGAAAAGACACTGATGCTGGAAAAGACTGAGGGCAAGAGGAGAAGGGGTGATAGAGGATAAAATGGTTGGATGACATTACTGATTCAGTGGACATGAGTTTGAGCAAACTCTGGGAGATAGTGAAGGACAGGGAGGCCTAGCTTGCTGCATCTCATGGGCTTGCAGAGAGTTGGACATTACTTGGTGACTGAACAACAAAAACAGGAACACCACCAAAGACACTAATATTCAATTATATGGGTTGCAGAAGGAGGATAGAAAAGGCTCTGGGAACATACTTGAAGATATAATAGCTGAAAACTTTAACTTGGAAAGGAAATGGACTGTCAAGCTCAGGAAGTGCAGAGAATCTTGTACAGGAAAAGTCCTTAAAGGAACACAATGGACATCTTGCGATTGTAATTGAAATGGCAAAAATTAAAGAATCTTAGAAGAAGCAAGAGAAAATCAAGTTACATACAAGGAATTCCAATAAGTCTATCCTCTGATTTTTCAGCAGAAACACTGCAGGCCAGAAGGGAGTGACACAATATATTTAAAGTAATGAAAGGAAAACCTACAATCAAGCATAATTTACCTGGAAAGACTCTCATTAAGATTGGATGGGAAAATAAAAATTATATAAAAGCAAAAGCTGAAAGAGTTTAGCACCAACAAACCACCTTTACAAGAACCTTTCAGGGAATTCTCTAAGTGAAAAAGAAAGAACACAACTAGAATTCTGAAAATTATGAAAGTAAAGTCTATCAGTAAAGGAAAATCTAGACAGCATATTAAAAAGCACAGACATTACTTTGCCAACAAAAGTTCATATAGTCAATGCTATGATTCTTCCTTTAGTCATGTATGGATGTGAGAGTTGGACTGTAAAGAAGGCTGAATGATGAAGAATTGATGCTTTTGAACTATGGTGTTGGAGAAGACTCTTGAGAGTCCCTCAGACTGCAAAGAGATCAAATTAGTCAATCCGAAAGGAAATCAATCCTGAATATTCACTGGAAAGACTGATACTGAAACTGAAGCTCCAATATTTTAGGCGCCTGATGCAAAGAGCCAATTCATTATAAAAGACACTGATTCTGGGAAAGATTGAAGGCAAGAGGAAAAGGGGATGAAAGAGGATGAGGTGGTTGGATGGCATCACTGACTTAATGCACATGAGTTTGAGCAAGCTCCAGAGATGGTGAAGGACAAGGAAGCCTGGCGTTCTGCAGTCCGTGGAGTCACAAAGGGTTGGACACAACTGAGTGGCTGAACAATAACAAAGGCAAACATATAGTAAAGTTAGGAAATTATCCACATACAAATCTGGTAGAAAAGTTAAAAGAAATAAGTGGTAAAATCATCTATATCCAAAATAAGCAGTTAAAAGATACACAAAAAATTCTGATATAATATATGGTGTCAAAAACAATAGTTATGAAGGGAGGAGAATACAAATGCAAGGTTTTTAAATACACTTAAAAATAAGATATATATACATATTCCATGATAGCTATAAACCAAAAATCTATAACAGATACACAAACACGCAAAGGAATTCTAATATAACCCTACTGAGAGCCTTTAAACCAAAAGAAAGGAACAAAAATGAATGATAAACTGCAAAACAATGAACAAAATGGCAATAGGAACACATATAGTAATAATTACTTTAAATGTAAATGGACAAAACTCCAATCAAAAAATATAGAGTGGCAAAACTAATACAAAAACAAGACCCATATATGTGCAGTCTACAAGAAAATCACCTCATATATAAAGATATATACACAGAGGGAAAGTGAAGAGATGAAAAAAAGGTATTCCATTCAAATGAAAATCAAAGGAAATCCAGGGTATCAACATTTATATAGATAAAATAGCCATTAAAGATTGTTACAAGAGAAATGAAGGATATTTCCTAATGATCAAGTGATCAATCCAAGAAGAAAATATAACAATTGTTAACAAATATGCACTCAACATAGAAGCACACCAACATATAAAGCAAATATCAACAGATATAAAGGGATAAGTCAACAGCAGCAAATAATAGTAGGGGACATTAGCACTCCATTTACATAAAAAAATAGATCATCCAGACATAAAATTAATAAGGAAGCACATAAATGACATTAGATTAGAAGGAATTTGCAATGTGGGGACTCTCCAGGTCCCCATCAACAAAAACCAGGGACAAACTCCATCTTTTCCATCAAACCCTCAACATCCAGCAATGCTGCCATCAATACACCACCCCTAAATGATTTTCTTCTTTTTCCTCAAGCAGCCCCCTCTAGAATACCTACCAGACTTTTTGGACCCCCACCCGGACAAACCTTCGGCCTTTTACTTGGCAGATCGAATTTGACTTATAAAGGAATTACTATTCATCCTAAAATAATTGATTTAGATTATAAGGGAAAAACTCAAATTATGATGTCATCTCAGATACTATGACAATGCAAAAAGGGGGACAAAATTGCCCAACTACTTCCTTTAACTTACATTTCTATTAACTCCTCTAATGACATATGGACAGGTGGATTTGACAGTACAGATCAAAAACAATCCTTATAGAAATCAATAGTATCTGAATATGCACAGTTCAGTTCAATTCAGTCGCTCAGTCGTGTCTGACTCTTTGCGACCCCATGAATAGCAGCATGCCAGGCTTCCCGGTCCATCACCAACTCCCAGAGTCCACACAAACTCATGTCCATCGAGTTGGTGATGCCATCCAGCCATCTCATCCTCTGTCGTCCCCTTTTCCTCCTGCCCTCAATCCCTCCCAGCATCAGATTCTTTTCCAATGAGTCAACTCTTCGCATGAGGTGGCCAAAGTACTGGAGTTTCAGCTTTAGCATCATTCCTTCCAAAGAACACCCAGGACTGATCTCCTTTAGAATGGACTGGTTGGATCTCCTTGCAGTCTAAGGGACTCTCAAGAGTCTTCTCCAACACCACAGCTCAAAAGCATCAATTCTTCAGCGCTCAGTTTTCTTCACAGTCCAACTTTCACATCCATACATGACTACTGGAAAAACCATAGCCTTGACTAGATGGACCTTTGTTGGCAAAGTAATGTCTCTGCTTTTGAATATGCTATCCAGGTTGGTCATAACTTTCCTTCCAAGGAGTAAGCGTCTTTTAATTTCATGGATGCAATCACCATCTGCAGTGATTTTGGAGCCCCAAAAAATAAAGTCTGACACTGTTTCCACTGTTTCCCCATCTATTTCCCATGAAGTGATGGGACTAGACACCATGATCTTCGTTTTCTGAATGTTGAGCTTTAAGCCAACTTTTTCACTCTCTTCTTTCACCTTCATCGAGAGGCTTTTTAGTTCCTCTTCACTTTCTGCCATAAGGGTGGTGTCATCTGCATATCTGAGGTTATTGATATTTCTTCTGGAAATCTTGATTCCAGCTTATTCTTCTTCCAGTCCAGCATTTCTCATGATGTACTCTGCATATAAGTTAAATAAACAGGGTGACAATATACAGCCTTGACATACTCCTTTTCCTATTTGGAACCAGTCTGTTGTTCCATGTCCAGTTCTAACTGTTGCTTCCTGACCTGCATATAGGTTTCTCAAGAGGCAGGTCAGATGATCTGGGATTCCCATCTCTTGAAGAATTTTCCACGGTTTATTGTGATCCACACAGTCAAAGGCTTTGGCATAGTCAATAAAGCAGAAATATATGTTTTTCTGGAATTCTCTTGCTTTTTCCATGATCCGGTGGATGTTGGCAATTTGATCTCTGGTTCCTCTGCCTGTTCTAAAACGAGCTTGAACATCTGTAAGTTCATGTTTCACGTATTGCTGAAGCCTGGCTTGGAGAATTTTATGCATTATTTTACTAGTGTGTGAGATGAGTGGAATTGTGTGGTAGTTTGAGCATTCTTTGGCATTGCCTTTCTTTGGGATTGGAATGAAAACTGACTTTTTCCAGTCCTGTGGCCACTGATGAATTTTCCAAATGTGCTGGCATATTGAGTGCAGCACTTTCACAGCATCATCTTTCAGGATTTGAAATAGCTCAACGGTAATTCCATCACCTCCACTAGCTTTGTTTGTAATGAATATGCACAACCAAATATAAATATCAAAATTAATGGCAAAAGATTTTCTGGTCTTCTTGATACTGGATCCAATATTACTATTATTTCCAAACACTTAGGGCCCAAATCTTGGCCTATACAGAAAATTTCTTGCAAAATTACAGGAGTTTCTCAAACCAAAGTAGAAGAGGTTTATCAAAGTGTCCAAATATATCCATGTGAGGGATCAGTAGGCCAGCCTGCAACATTACGAACTTATGTGATAGATACACCCCTTAATTTAGTAAAAAGAGATTTACTTATGCAATGAAAAACTCAAATATATATTCCACATTTTTCCTAGGGGCCACTGCTCACTTAACAAACAATACAATTATTAAAATAACTTGAAAAAATGACGAGCCTATTTGGACACAGCAGTGGCCCCTTACAAAAGAGAAATTAGAGGCTACTAAAAAACTTATCGATGCACAATTGAAATTAAAACATATTGATAAATCTTATTCCCCTTGGAATTCTCCCATTTTTGTAATAAAAAAATAATCTGGCAACTGACATCTCTTAACAGACCTTAGAAAAGTTAATGCATCTATGAAACCTATGGGTGCATTGCAACCAGGAATTCCACCACCTACCACTATTCCTCAAAACTGGCATATTATTATTATAGATTTCCAGAATTGCTTTTTTACTATAACTTTACACCCTCTATACCATGAGAGATTTACTTTTTCTCTTCCTTATCCTAATCATATCAGGACTCATAAATGATATCAATGGACTGTATTGCCTCAAAGAATGATGAATTCTCCCACCATATGTCAATATTATGTAGCCAAAGCCCTTGAACCTGTGAGAAAACAATTTCCTAACTTTCTTGTTATTCATTATATGGATGATATATTGTTTTCTGCTCCATCTGTTATAGAAACTCAACAAATGTTTGACATAGCTCAACAATACTTAAAGGACTCTGGATTAATCATTGCCCCTGAAAAGATTCAAACCTCTACACCTTATCATTACTTAGGATCTGTTGTTAATAGACAACGTATTACTCCCCAACTAATACAGATTCATGTTGATAAATTATCAAACTTGAATGATTTTCAAAAACTTTTAGGTGATATAAACTGGATTAGGCCCTCTTTAGGCATCGCAAATTATCAACTGACTAATCTATTTAATACTTTGAAAGGAGATCCCGATTTAAATAGCCCTCGTTTACTTTCACAAGAGGCACGAGAAGAACTCTGTTTAATACAAAATAAATTGAAAAATTTCATTTCATTATCCTTCTAACAAACTCTGGAATTTCTTCAAAAATACTGAATTTATTATCTCTCACATTGTCACATCAGAACCTATACCTCAGGCTGATGTTTTCTATATAAATGGGACTAAAAACGCCAAAGCCTCATTCTGATCTCTCAAAGAATATAAAGTCTTTTACACTAAATTTCATTCTGTTCAACAAAATGAATTATATGCTCTTATTCAAGTTATTCACCTATATCCTTACCCTATTAATGTAGTCTCTGACTCCTTATATTCAGTTTTTATATTAGGAAATATAGAAACCTTTATTATAAATTCCAATCAACCTATTATTCAACAACTTTTTCTTGAACTACAGTCTCTTATTAGGGACCACACTTCCCCCATTTATATTACCCATATTCAAGCACATTCCTGCCTTCCTGGCCCTATGACTCATGGTAATGAACAAGCTGATAAACTTGTTTCTTTTGTTACTCCCGAGGAACAACATGCTCTATTGTACAATAATGCTGGCTCTTAACACCAAATTTGGAAAATTCCATACCGCCATGCTAAAGATATCATTAATAATTGCTCTATTTGTAGATCCCTACATTTTTGACACATTGCACAGAGTGTTAATCCTCGAGCATTAAAACCCAATGAATTATGGCAAATGGATGTAACTCATTGCCCTGAACTTTCTCCATCTTCTTTTCTACATGTCTGTATCGACACAAATTCTTCTTTTATATGGACCACACCTCTTCCAGGTGAGGCTACACGGCACTAATGGAAACTCCCAACTCTATAAAAACAGACAATGGCCCTGCCTATACTTCTAGGCAATTCAAACAATTTTTACAATCTTTTTCTACTTAACATATTATAGGCATTCATTACAATCCACAAGCACAGGACATAGTTGAACAAGCATGTAACACACTGAAACTACAAATAAAAAAATTCAAAAAGGGGGAATACACAGGAACATTTCTATCCTGCTTATCCAGAGCAGATTTTACTAGATCTCAACACTATATACTCTCTAATCCTATAACTATTGTTAATACAGCTTTATTTGTTTTAAATTTTTTAAGCTTACCACAAGGAGATATCTTGACATGAGCAGAAAAACATTTCGAGGAATTGAAGGATACCTCTCTTCCTCTGCCCATTTGGTATCAAGATGGGCTAACTAAGCAATGGAAATCTGGGAAATTAATCTTACAGGAAAAGGGGTATGCTTGTATTTCTCTAGAGGGATCCAACGAACTCAATTGGCTTTCTCTTCAGAAGATCCGTCCCAGGGGAGCCTCCGGTGTTCAAAATAAAGATGAAAAGACAAAACTCCCAGGAGGAAGAAATTCCAATACAGGCCATGGCAGCTCTAAAAATCTCCAAGAAGCACCGCCCTTGATGTCATTGACCTCATGATTTCCCTACTTGGGGACAAATAAAAATTCTTACTAATCAAGATGAAAATCTGGTTTCTCAATAGGGAATGCCTCGGAATCCGGAAAATATTTTTGTTGCAATGCTTGCTTTGCTTGATTTTGCTTCCCCTGCTCAAGCTGAATTAATTAATCATACTTACTGGGCCTATATACTCAACCCCCCTTTACTGCAGGTTGTAGAATGGACAGATAAAGGACTGATCATATCCACCAATGACTCAGTACATATGCCTCCTCCTTGGAGCTTGGAGGGGCCCTTTCATCCTGAGGAAAAAGGGAGACTAATTAATATTTCTCTAGGATATGAAGTCCTTCGTCTATGCATGGGTCCAGCAGAATTATGCATTAATGTTAGCTGATAAACATGGGCTTTCTTTCTGCCTCCAAAAAAGAACTTTCAGACATTGCTTGGACTGTTTACTGCTCCTTCTTTCTATAAGAACCATGTCAACACTACTGAAACAGTAGGAAAAGGACAAAAATCATTATGCGAAGGGTTTACATATAAGAACTTTAAATATACTCTTGTTCATTGGGACAGATGTCAAGCTAAATCAGGGAAATTAATACTTAATTACACCATTGTTGATTGGAGACCCCATGGTAGGTGGTTGTCTAACTGCTCAGATGATACTAATAGCACTGTATGTGACTATTCTACTCAAGTAGCATGCAAGGTTACTAATACTATGATGGAACATTACCATGACAAAGGACTTCTTGGCTGGCTTGAATCTAGAGCCAAATATCTTGGAATGTGAAGTCAAGTGGATCTTAGGAAGCATTACTACAAACAAGGGAACATTTTATGCAAAGATGGACTCAATAGGACAGAACAGTAGGGACCTAACAGAAGCAGAAAATATTAAGAAGAGGTGGCAAGAATACACAGAAGAACTGTACAAAAAAGACCTTCATGACCCAGATAATCATGATGGTGTGATCACTCACCTAGAGCCAGACATCCTGGAATGTGAAGTCAAGTGGGCCTTAGGAAGCATCACTATGAACAAAGCTGGTGGAGGTGACGGAATTCCAGTTGAGCTATTTCAAATCTTGAAAGATGATGCTGTGAAAGTGCTGCACTCAATATGCCAGCAAATTTGGAAAACTCAGCAGTGGCCGTAGGACTGGAAAAGGTCAGTTTTCATTCCAATCCAAAGAAAGGCAGTGCCAAAGAATGCTCAAACTACTGCACAATTGCACTCATCTCACATGCTAGCAAAGTAATACTCAAAATTCTCCAAGCCAGGCTTCAACAATACGTGAAACATGAACTTCCAGATGTTCAAGCTGGTTTTAGAAAAGGCAGAGGAACCAGAGATCAAATTGCCAACATCCACCAGATCATTGAAAAAGCAAGAGAGTTCCAGAAAAACAACTATTTCTGCTTTATTGACTATGCCAAAGCCTTTGACTGTATGGATCACAATAACCTGTGGAAAATTCTGAGAGATGGGAATACCAGACCACCTGACCTGCCTCTTGAGAAACCTATATGCAGGTCAGGAAGCAACAGTTAGAACTGGACAGGGAAAAACTGACTGATTTCAAATAGGAAAAAGAGTACGCTAAGGCTGTATATTTCACCCTGCTTATTTAACTTCTATGCAGAGTACATCATGAGAAATGCTGGGCTGGATGAGGCACAAGCTGGAATCAAGATTGCTGGGAGAAATATCAATAACTTCAGATATGCAGATGATACCACCCTTATGGCAGAAAGTGAAGAGGAACTAAAGAGCCTCTTGATGAAAACAAAATAGGAGAATGAAAAAGTTGGCTTAAAGCTCAACATTCAGAAAACTAGCATCATGGCATCTGGTCCCATCACTTCATGGCAAATAGATGGGGAAACAGTGGCTGACTTTATTTTTCTGGGCTCCAAAATCCCTGCAGATGGTGATTGTAGCCATGAAATTAAAAGACGCTTACTCCTTGGAAGGTAAGTTATGACCAACCTAGACAGCATATTAAAAAGCAGGGGTATTACTTTGCCAACAAATGTCTGTCTAGTCAAGGCTATGGTTTTTCCAGTGGTCATGTATGGACGTGAGAGTTGCACTATAAAGAAAGTTGAGCACCGAAGAATCTATGCTTTTGAACTATGGTGTTAGAGAAGATTTTGCAAGTCCCTTTCACTGCAAGGAGAGCCAACCAGTCCATCCTAAAGGAGATCAGTCCTGGGTGCATTGGAAGGACTGATGTTGAAGCTGAAACTCCAATACTTTGGCCACCGGATGCAAACAGCTGACTCATTGGAAAAGACCCTGATGTTGGGAAAGATTGAGGGCAGGAGGAGAAGGGGACGACAGAGGATGAGATGGTTGGATGGCATCACCTACTCAATGGACGTGGGTTTGGGTGGATTATGAGTTGGTGATGGACAGGGAGGCCTGGTGTGCTGCAATTCATGGAGTCACAAGGAGTTGGACACTTCTGAGCAACTGAACTGAACTGAACTACAAACAAAGTTAGTGGAGGTGATGGAATTCCAGCTGAGCTATTTCATATATTAAAAGATGACCCCATTAAAGTGCTGCACTCATTATGTCAACAATTTTGCCAACATAGCAGTGGCCACAGGACTAATAAAAGTGTTTTCATTGCAAACAAAGAAGGGCAATGCCAAAGAATGTTGAGACTACTGTACAACTGTGCTCATTTCACATGGTAATAAGGTAATGATCAATATCCTTAAAGCTAGACTTAAACAGTACATGAACTGAGAACTTCTAGATGTACAAGCTAGATTTGGAAATGTCAGAGGAACCAGAGATCAATTGACAACATCCACTGGATTATAGAAAAAGCAAGGAAATTCCAGAAAAACATCCCCTTCAGCTTCATTGACTAGGTTAAAGCCTTTGTGTGGATTACAAGAAACTGGAAAATTCTTGAAGAGATGGGAATACCAGACCACCTTTCCTGTCTCCTGAGATTCCTGTACGCAGGTCAATAAGCAACAGTTAGAACTGACCATGGAGCAATGGACTGGTTCAAAATTGGAAAAGGACTATGTCAAGACTATATATTGTCATTCTGCTTATTTTACTTATATGCAGAGTACATCACTCAAAATGATGGGCTTGCTGAATCCCAAGCTGGAATCAAGATTTCCAGGAGAAATAAATATCAAGAACCTTAGATATGCACATGATACCTCTTTAATGGCAGAAAGTGAAGTAGAACTAAAAAGCCTCCTGATGAAGGTAAAAGATGAGACTGGAAAAGCTGGCTTAAAAACTCAACATTTAAAAAATGAAGATCATGCTGTCCAGTCCCGTTGTGTATGTGCATGCATGCATGCTAAGTTGCTTCAGTCAAGTCCAACTCTGTAAAACCCTATGTACTGCAGCCTACCATGCTCCAGTATCCATGGAACTCTCCAGGCAAAAATACTGGAGTGAGTTGCTGTGCCCTACTCCAGGGGATTTTCCAGAACCAGGATTCAAACCTGGCATCTGGTTCCATCAATTCATGGAAAATAGGTGGGGGAAAAGTGGAAACAGTATAAGATCTTATTTTCTTGATCTCCAAAATCACTGCAGACTGAGACTATAGCCATGAAATTAAAGGACACTTGTTCCTTGGAAAGAAAACTATGACAATCTAGATAGTATATTAAAAAGCAGAGACATCACTTTACTGCCATAGGTGCACATAGTCAAAGCTATGTATTTTCCAGTAGCCATGTATGGATGTGAGAGTTGGAACATAAGAAGATTAAGTGCCAAAGAATTGATACTTTTGAATTGTGATGCTAGAGAAGACTCTGGAGAGTCCCATGGACAGCAAGGAGATCCAACCAGTCAATCCTAAAGGAAATCAACCCTGAGTATTCAATGGACAGACTGATGCTGATGCTCTAATATTTTTAATTGAAAAATACCCTGATACTGGGAAAGATTGAGAACTGGGGTGAAAGGGGGCAACAGAGGATGAGATGGTTGGATGGCATCATTGACTCAATGTACATGAGTCTGAGCAAAGTCCAGGAGATAGTGAAAAACAGGAAAGTCTAGCATGCTGCAGTCTACTGGGTTGCAAAGAGTTGGACATGACTTAGTAACTGAAAAACAATGTGATTAATATATATTTAGGATAGACGTCCCAGAACAGACTTTTAAGAATCATTTTTACAGATGCATATATTTTAATATAATTTTTTCAGAAGCCAGCCTTCTTAATAGAAAGAACAAATATCCCATGATAATATTTTAGGTAAAATAAGGGAGATTAATGTAAAAAAAAAAAAAAAAAAAGACCAGCCTCATATTCAACACATATCACAAGCTATGATGTGATAGGCTACCGTTTCTCAGCTTTAGGAAAGGTGTTCTGCTCCTAATCATTATTCTGTGGTCTGCTATATCCTCATAGGTTTACCTTCTCACTCAGCACTAAAAAGGACTTCCCTGATGGCTCAAACAGTAAAGCATTTACCTGCATGCTGGAGGCCCGGGTTCAATCTCTGGGTCAGGAAGATCTTCTGGAGAAGGAAATGGCAACCCACTCCAGTACTCTTGCCTGGAAAATCCCATGGACAGAGCAGCCTGGCGGGCTACAGTCCATGGGGTCGCAAAAAGTTCGGACTCGACTGAGCAACTTCACTTTCACTTTCAGCACTAAACATCCTCTTATTCATAATACTGAAGCATCTCTGAAGAGTAATGTTTCCAGTATCCAAGTTCTGGAAAATTACAACTCTGTTTTCCTTTTATTATAACAGCTTTGTTGAACTTAGTGTTTTGACTGTCACTTTCTGAGGTTCCTAAGCAATCTATAATTTGGAAAACCACAGGAAACAGTGTTCTTAGCAAGTTTTATCTCATAGACCCTTTGATTTGTCTGATGAAAGTCCTGGATCCTGCCTGCTGAAAAATGCAAAAGAAATATTAGGGTGAGGATGTTCACAAAGGATCTAATCTTTGGTTACAAATTATCAAAGGTTACAAATCTTTGGTCAAAGTTATTGTATAAGTTGACTGAGCCTTGAATCAGAACTGACTCAGAACCTGATAAATTTTCATCTCCAGAACACTATATTGCCAGACCCAAGAAAAGAAAAAAAAAATTCCAATGTCTTTATATTTCTCTGGCTTATATTTTTTTTCTGGGCAGAGTTGAAAATAAGGTGGATGCAAATACCATTATGTTTGGGTAATCATTGCTGTTACACTAACAAAATATAAAAATTACAGGAACTTTTCAAAGGATCCATTTTAAAAGGAAATTTTTAGTGAAACCTAAATTCAGTTGGAATGAACAAGCTATCTTTCCAGTTTTACTAAAGATGAAACTGAAACTAAGGGAGGAAAAGTAACCTGTCTTCAGTACACATGTAAAGTGTAGGAACAGAGACAGGAAAGGAAAAAAGAAATGGATTTTCAGTTCACGTTCTTCTCTTAAATCATAATGTTAGCAATTTTTTGTTCTGAGCTATGGCAGGTTTTTTCATTTGTCAAAGTTATGAAATTTGGACAATAATAATTTGAGAGTGTTTATAAAATCAAGTGCCTATTGCTCATAAAAAATAAAAATCCCATATTTCTAGATAAATGGACGATAGCACAGCATAGAAAAAATATCACAAAATGAAGGTTTTCTGACTGCAACAGTTAACGAAAAGTGAGATGATGAGTTGTATTATGGGTGGAAATATTTAATAGGGATATGTAAACAGATTCTAATTTTATGCAAAGAAATTGCTTAAACACAAGGATGACTCCACCTGTCTTCCCTGATTGTGAAATTGATGGAAAATCAAAATGCCAAAGCTCCCTAATGCCCTCACATTCAAACCCTCATGAGGACACAACATTTAAAAAAAGAATTAAAATCAATCTAGTATTTAAAATGCAAGAAGAAGGAAAAAAGTGGATTCTCAAGTTATATTTTACATTCCATTTCATCCAACCTATCCTCTGAGGGAATCTCAAAATACAAAGATAAGCATGTCACTTCTACAGGATATATCCTTAGTATAAGCTTAAGCGCAACATTTGATTTTACAAAATGACACTGTGTAAATGACATGTGTCTCTGTATGCAAAATACTAAATCCTTGTAAGAGTTGATTAATTAAAAACCACATTTAGAAACCTCTCTGGAATTTTGAAATAACAAACAGAAATGTTTCCATAACTAGATGCCTGCAGTTTTACGGCACTACTGATTTGTCCTTCAAGTAAAAGATTATGTAAGCAAGGAAGACTATAAAAAGTTCAGTTCAGTTCAGTCACTCAGTCGTGTCTCACTCTTTGCAACCCCACGAATCGCAGCACGCCATGCCTCCCTGTCCATCACCAACTCCCGGAGTTCACTCAAACTCACGTCCATCGAGTCGGTGATGCCATCCAGCCATCTCATCCTCTGTCATCCCCTTCTCCTCCTGCCCCCAATCCCTCCCAGCATCAGGGTCTTTTCAAATGAGTCAACTCTTCGCATGTAGTGGCCAAAGTATTGGAGTTTCAGCTTTAGCATCAGTCCTTCCAAAGAACATCCAGGACTGATCTCCTTTAGAATGGACTGTTTGGATCTCCTTGCAGTCCAAGGGACTCTCAAGAGTCTTCTCCAACTCCACAGTTCAAAAGCATCAATTCTTCAGCACTCAGCTTTCTTCACAGTCCAACTCTCACATCCATACATGCCCACAGGAAAAACCATCGCCTTGACTAGACGAACCTTTGTTGGCAAAGTAATACCTCTGCTTTTGCATATGCTGTCTAAGTTGGGCACAACTTTCCTTCCAGGGAGTAAGCATCTTTTATTTCATGGCTGCAATCACCATCTGCAGTCATTTTGGAGCCCCCCAAAATAAAGTCTGACAGTGTTTCCACTGTTTTCCCATCTATTTCTCATGAAGTGATGGGACCAGATGCCATGTTCTTCGTTTTCTGAATGTTGAGCTTTAAGCCAACTTTTCACTCTCCTCTTCTACTTTCATCAAGAGGCTTTTTAGTTCCTCTTCACTTTCTGCCGTAAGAGTGGTGTCATCTGCATATCTGAAGTTATTGGTATTTCTCCCAGCAATCTTAATTCCAGCTTGTGTTTCTTCCAGTCCAGCTTTTCTCATGATGTACTCTGCATAGAAGTTAAATAAGCAGGGTGACAATATACAGCCCTGATGTACTCCTTTTCCCATTTGGAACCAGTCTGTTGTTCCATGTCCAGTTCTAACTGTTGCTTCCTGACTTGTATACAGGTTTCTCAAGAGGCAGGTCAGGTGGTCTGGTATTCCCATCTCTCAGAATTTTCTACAGTTTCTTGTGATCCACACGGTCAAAGACTGGCATAGTCAATAAAGCAGAAGTAGATGTTTTTCTGGAGCTCTCTTGCTTTTTTGATGATCCAGCAGATGTTGGCAATTTGATCTCTGGTTCCTCTGCTTTTTCTAGAACCAGCTTGAACATCTGGAAGTTCATGGTTCACGTATTGCTGAAGCCTGGCTTGGAGGATTTTGAGCATTACTTTACTAGTGTGTGAGATGAATGCAATTGTGCGGTAGTTTGAGCATTCTTTGGCATTGCCTTTCTTTGGATTGGAATGAAAACTGACCTTTTCCAGTCCTACGGCCACTGCTGAGTTTTCCAAATTTGCTGGCATATTGAGTGCAGCACTTTCACAGCATCATCTTTCAGAATTTGAAATAGCTCAGCTGGAATTCTATCACCTCCACTAGCTTTGTTCATAGTGATGCTTTCTAAGGCCCACTTGACTTCACTTCCAGGATGTCTGGCTGTAGGTGAGTGATCACACCATTATGATTATCTGGATCATGGAATAATAAGTTAGATGGTTGTATTTTATAGACTGAGTGCAAGGTGTGACGTGATCTCATGTAATCCTTCTATAACTTTGTGAGATACTATGACTTCCATCCTACAGGTGGAACAATCAAGGTTCAGAGAATGTTAGAGACATTGTATTTTAAAAAATGGAGAAAACAGGGAGATATACATATAAATTGTTTAGTATAGTGCCTGCTACAAGTGGTGGTGGTTTAGTCATTAAGTTGTGTCTGACTCTTGAGACCCCATGGACAGTAGCCTGCCAGTCTCCTCTGTCCTTGGGATTCCCCAGGCAAGAATACTGGACTGGGTTGCCATTTCCTTCTCCAGAGGATCTTCCCAACCCAGGAATTGAACCTGAATCTCCTGCATTGCAGGCAGATTCTTTACCCACTGAGCTACGAGGGAAGCCCCAAATAACTAGGTATCATATTTCTTTGCACTTGTGAACGGACAGTCCATGGAATGCTCCAGGCCAGAATACTGGAGTGGGTAGCCATTCCCTTCTCCAGGGGATCTTTCCAACCCAGGGTCTCAAACCCAGGATTCTTCACCAGCTGAGCTACAAGGGAAGCTCCTGCTACAAGTAGATGGATGATAAATATCAGATGGCAGATTGAATAGAAAGAACACAGAGAGAAACAAAAAGAAAAGAAGACACAAAGCCTGTGTTAAATCTTTATTTTCTGATGGTATGGTTACCTCCAGTAAGAAGTGAGAAGATTCTCATTTCCAATTTCTGACAGAAAACTTATTTATTATTACTGCAAGTTAACACATTTTTCAAATATTAGAACTTTGGGAAGTAAATAAGAGGTAGAAATGCAATAAGGAATATCCAAATTCTTGAGATACAAGTGTTTATTCAGTTCAATAAAAAATAATTTAGTAAGTATTGATAAAATATATGATATTTATTCTTGCCTTTAATGTGTCTGCTATTAAGTATATATATGTATATGTGTATATACAAATATGAAATTCTTTGGTCAGAAGATAATCATGTAGCAAAATGTCTGGAACAGATAAAATACCATATGGCACCATCAGTGCCATAGTAGGACTGAGCTAAAAAAGAAGATTTGAAAAGCCTGGAGTAAGCTAAAAAATGTCATAGAAGCACTGGAAAATATAGCTTTTCCTAGGTAGATAGGTAACTAACAGAAATGTACAAAGAGAAACAGGCAGAAGTGAGTAACATTCATGCCTAAAGACAGAAGTAGAGAATTTAGGCTGGAAATAATAAAAAGTAAATTTGTATTGGAGGTGTGGCATTTAGGCATACATGTTTAGAATTGATATTAAGAAAAGAGGCCATTACAAATTCTATTGCTGGAACACATGCAACAAGTTACCTGGTTCACTGCATGCCACATGTTTTTGTTGCAAAGGAAAACTCCCCCAAGGCAGTCACACTTGATAATGGCAGATTAGCTTTTGATGTCAGCTGAGTTGTATCAATGTTGCATTATTTTTTTCTGAGCTTAATTTTCTTTTCAATTTTTCTTAATTTTCTGAGTTTAATTTTTATATTTTTTAAAGAAGTGTTGCTGTGAGGAAGCCAATTCTGACTCCATGTTGGAAACTGTTTCCTTGACTTGCTTTTATTGTTGTAGTCATTCTCAATGGCTTGCTGGAGGACCCTGCATCTCTGCTTGACTGCAAAAGGCACAAAACTGTCTTTGCTCAGCTCAGAGAGAGATAGTTTGTCCCTGTCCACCTGTGAATAAAAGAGATGAACACACCTCTTCTAAAGGCTGGACATTCCCTTGGAGATGTTTTACAATACTGATGACCCTTTCACTTTACTTCCCCACTGCATATTCCTCTCTATTCAGCCTTTTGACTTTAGTTCTGCATTGCTTCTTTCTCTCTGATCTATAAAACATCCTGGCATCCAGGGCCCAATAAGATGGTTATTTTGAAGCACTAGCCTGCCATCTTCTTGGCCTGCCAGCTCCCCGATTAAAGTCTCTTTCTTGCCTTGACATCTCATCTCTTGGATTCCTTGGCCTATCATGTGGCGAGCAGAGAGAGCTTGGACTTGCTAACAGTTTGCTAACAGGAGCTTTGCTACCTGTGGCTAGCTGGCCCCAATCAGGGAAGACTGTAGCAGTTGGCAGGACCATTTGTTGTCCTGAGGTTCATTCCTTCAAGATCCCCTGAAATGGCACCTGCTGCCCCCAATGGTTGGCCATTGAGGCAAGGAACCAACAAATTTCTGCAGCTGATGGACTCAATTTTGTTTGTCGGTTAAGTCTAACCAATTCAATAGCTGATTCAGCCAGTTCACTTGTTTTGTGTGTCCCTTTGTGTTAAGAGCCAACGGGTTTAATTTTGCAGGGTAAGTCATTCTGGTGTGCACTCCAGGAACATTTTTTTCCCCTCAGTCTGGGCTTTTCCTGTACAGGATTAGTCAATTTGGTTGGGTATCCATTTTCAGAGGGGAGGTGTTGTTGAACTCTACCCTGTACCGATTCATGGAGAACTAGTCCTCGTGGGGCAAGCCCACTCTAGGAATTAGCTCATTTGTAGGGTATTTATTTACCTATTTGGGAACTGGTCCAGTAGGAACAGGTTAATTGGGAGCTAGTCCTTGTGAGGGTGGGTAGCTTAGTTGGAATTAATTCATTTGTTTTATAGGGTAACCCTATCTGGGAATCACTTTGTCTGGATGCATTGATGCTAGAATCTGTTTGTGCCATTTTTGTTGATATTTGTCTGTGTCTTTTGTGTTTGGTGTTAGACAGTTTATAGAAATAGGAAATATTTTATATATTCTGAGGAAAGATTTTCGGGGTGCACATTAGACATGTTAGATCACAAGAACAATGGCCCCTGAATGGCTCACAATTAAACAATCTGGCACTCAAGGAGCACATTACAAAGTGCTGATAATAAACACGCCCGGGGGCTCCTTTGCACTTGCAGCATCCAATTCTAACTTTCCCTACAGAAGCCCCAGGTAATTTTGACAGTGGGGAAGGAGTTGAGTGTCTCTCTAATAGATACTACTCTCCTTTGTAAATTAAATGTTCAAATAACTTTTTGCCCTGAACAGTTTGACGTCAACATCCCATGGTGGCCTTTTTGACCTTGAACAATCTGATCTTCGGCTCCCATCTGGCGGGCTATAGCTCCAACAGAGGGTATTTGCCCTGTGAAGGGAAACTTCCTTTATAAGGTGCTTTGGAGAAAGGTCAACAGTCTAACGGGACTGGGAAGCCATGTTAATGTGACTTTCCAGCTGGTTAGGTTTTGGTTTATTCTGATCACTTTGGTGATGTGCAGACATGTGGTACTGCTTCTTCTAAGGTGTTCTCTATGGTTTTCTCCTCATTTCTTTCTCTTCACACCCTCTGCAAACAGGCCAGTGGCTATGGAAGCAACTGAGGAACTCTGTCCAGGATTACCCTCTGGCATGTTCCAAAGGCCCCAATGCTCACTGGGACCCAGTGGCTGCCACCCAAATGGGTGAGGGTCTCTCCTTTTGACTCCTTTCTGAGGACCAGGCCAGTGGATCACAGGATGGATTCCTCAGTCTTCCCTATCTTTCCTGTTATTTTTGCCTCTTTCCTGTGGAAGCCTGAGTGTTTCCCCAGGCCTTCTGGAGAGGCCTTCTCCATTAGGCTAGAGGAGGAGATGTAAAGCTTTCTGACATGGATGGATAGATGTATCAGTCCTTCTTGGGAAAGCCACTCAGTTCTTTTGGGAAAAGAGGAAAAAACAATTGCCCTTGGTTTACAATTGTAGCCTTTTCAGGACCAGAAGGGTAGTTCCAAACATCCTTTCACCACTCCCCAAACCTTCTCTCTTCATCTTATGAAGCTCATAAATGCTAAACAAAGGGGGGAAAGAGTCATCCTAGGAAGAACTTGCCTCTGTCTTTGAGATGAAACTACCCTCTGTGGTCTTCCTTGGGACCTTATCTCTGCTGTCTTTCTGAGATGCAAATTTTAGAGGGGGGTAAAGTAGTTTAGAAGTTGCCTTGTCCAAGATAATGAGAAATTGCTTTTTTTGCAAATAGAGTATTTAGCCAAGTGAGCCTGACTTGTTTCACCTGTGAGAATCCCAATTTTAATCCAACCTCTTTTGTAAACAGATGGGTTTTACTTTGCTGCACCTGAGTCAGAAATGAAATCTTGAAGTAAGAACTGAGGCCTCACTGTTTGTGTTGTGTGTGTACATATTTCCGTATCTACATATAGATATATTTGAATAAAATTTCCCCAGTTGACTTGTAAAAAGAGCTCTATTTAACTGGCTTAAATAACAATAAGCACTTACAAACCAAACAATTCTAAATATAAGAAAAATTAAGTTAAATGAGTTTCAGGTTCATGTGAACTGGGAAATATTTAATATTAAATTACTACCTGGTATTAATGTTTAAGTTTTCTGATCTAATTATAATAATATAGACATATCTTGAGTCATTAACATATTTAATATAATATTAAGTATAGTACTTCCATTGTGCCTAAGTTTAACATAAATAAGGTATTACATCTGTTACAAATATGTCAGCAAGATATGTACTTCATTAAGGAAAAAAAACTTTAGGGAAACTAAGACGTCTTTTCAGTAGAAAAAGATGTGAAGAAAAAGAAATACTGAAAAGAGTTATACAAGATCAGGATTTCCTAAGACTTGGATTTGGCTTTTTCTCTTTGTACAGAGAAAAGTTTTCTTTTTTAAAGTGATTTATATTTGCTTTTGAGATCTCTTGTTACTTTGATTAAAGTATTGTCTAAATGTCTTTATCAATTTATCAGATGTTTAACCATGAATTTAAGTTTTTTGTTATTTGTAGATTATTTTGTACTGTCATGATATCAAGAAAGGGCTTCTCTATCAAGGAGATTTACAGGAAGGCTAAGAAAGCAGTTACAGCAGTTCCATATCAAAATGATGGCTACGTGAGCCATGATAGTGGCTAAACTGAACCTTAAGTCTCAGTACATGCCCTTTGTAACACATCAGCAAGCTAAATGATGCACGCACAAGTAGGTGGTGTGCCAATTCAGTGTAAAGAAACTTCTCCAGATATTCTACAGCTTGATAGTTAAAATTGTGCTGAAATAAGTTGTGCTGAAAGATTTGTGAATAATGGACCACAAAAAGGATTTTGTACATGATCAGTCAGGATTGACTAAGACTAAAGTAAGCCTCAACTGGATTACACTTGTTATAGTGATCATTGTTTAAATTTGTTGTTTGTTTTCAAATTGTGCTTTGTGTCTCCCTGCTGCACTCTGGCATTGTCTGCATTACTTCTATCCTGTTTAATTTATAAATAAGATTTTGGTCTCTTGAAATAACTAATGTATAATTAGGACTCCACCAAAATTTCTATGTCTAAATGTTTTGAGAAAATCACATTTGTAACATAAAAAATTGCAGTAGTATGATTCTGTCAGAGGAGTGTGTAATTTCCTCAGTTCTGTCTCATCACAACAAAAATTTGAAGCAGCGGACCAGCATTACAGTCCTCAGACAGACTGTGTCACAGCTCTCGGACAGATCAGTGTTACAGCTCAGTGTTACAGCTCAGATTTATTTAGAAAATAAAGGAAAATGCATCCTTGAGGTGTGAGGGCATGCTGACCAAAAGACTCAAAGATAAGAGAGAGAGAGAGACACCCGGCCCTTTGGCTCCTCTTTTTATACATCTTTTTCTTCCCCCTGGGGTTGCCCTATGTAAATTGCCAGGAGTGCTGTTTGTTCTACTTGAGGTCCTCACTCCCATCCTCAGACTTTCCTTTGTTCTATTTGCATAGGCTTTTCCATTCCTTGTCTTTTAGCCTCCACCATTCTGGACTCCTTTTTCCTATTCTAACTACCTAACAATTCTAAGTATGAAAGAAGCAACAAAGGAAAATGTCTCCTGGGTTGTAGTTAGAATCCAGAGAATTTCAATTATCGATGGCACCTGGTCCAAAATGTAACACTTGGAGTGCCATATCAAGAATGTTTGACTGAACTGGGATGAGCCTCCCAGCGCTGCTGATAAAAGTTGATCATGAAATGTCTCCCAGATAATGGTATTCGTGACCAAAAGGGGAAGACTTCAGTAATGGAATCAGCTATTGCAGCCCTTCAGCCTGAACCAGTGAGCCCTGAGGAAGGGGAATACCTGCCACCTGGCAGTCATTGGACTGCAGCCACTCCAGCCACTCCCTATGGTGAACCCTGAGGAAACTTAGAATGCAGGATTACAGGCCCCAGATGGCTAAGATACATACCAAGGAAATAATTTTAGTGAACCCTGACTCTTGCATTTTCCCATTTGTAGAAAAGCACTGAATTTCTTGAGATCTTGTCTCATGGATTTGAAGTTCAGTGTTTCTAAATCTACAGGTGTAAAATAGACACTTTCCAAAAGAGGATCAAAAAGAAGACAAATCTCAATGCTTGAAACACTGGCAAAGATGGTGGACAGTCCCAGAAAGATCCATCTGACTAAGCAGAAAGGTTGTCACTCCCTTTTCCCACAAGATTTTGGAATGGGCTTTGACAGTGGGAAATTGTTGCAGTGTGGAAGCCAATTCTGACTCCATGTTTGAAACTGTTTCTTTGACTTGTTTTTATTATTATAATCATACTCAATAGCTTGCCTGGAGAACTCTGCCCTCTGCTTGACTGTAAACTAAAGTGCCTTTGCTCAGCTCAGAGATAGTTTGTCCCTGCCCTTCTGTGAATAGAAGAGATGAACAAACCCCTTCTGAAAGCTGGACATTCCCTTGGAGATGTTTTATAAGATTGAAGACCCTTTCACTTTACTTCCCCACTGCATCTCCCTCTCTAGTCTGTCTTTTGACTTTAGTTCCCCATTGCTTCTAAGAGAGTCATTTCCTAGGCAGGTTGATAGGAAATCTAGGGGTCCCCAAGGAGAGAGGGGTCTGGAATTCTCAAGGAGGAAGAAAGGACAAATTTCTCACAGTCTTTGTAGACCAGGACCTGGGGACTGGAGTCGATGAAAATGAGAGGGTAACAGGCAGGAAGGCCAGGGGTCTCCAAATGGAGGAAATAGCCTGCAAGTGTCAGACACTTTTATCTCTCTTAAGCGGCAGGAGGAAACAAACTAGCAATATTTTTTCCTTCTCTATATAAATTTAAAGGGAGGTTTCTCTTAAAATACCGTGTTGCCATAATGACACCTGGTTTCGCCTGAAGTTAGCTATTCTTGAGCCTAGAGATAACCAATGCCTTTTTCTTATGGAAATGTTTGTCTTAAGCTATGCTAATGTACTATGCCTTTACCCCAAACTCTGTCTCCAAGTCGGTTCCGCCTCTTGGCCCAGAACCTACTTGACAAACCAGTATGTTATACTCAGATATTGTTCCCCTAATCTATTGTAAATGAAACTATTTGTATGGTGGTCTGCCCTTCTTCAAGATTCAAGTTAATCATTTTATGGCCCAGGATAAGCCATTTGGTGCCAAGATTATCCCAAAATGCATCTTATGGGTGAGGGGCCTGGTGCCATTCTGAATTTTAAGACATTCCTTTCTTTCATTAACAGACTGCTAGTGACTATATAACATCCAGCTGAAGACTAGCAGGGGGGTACTCTTTCTGCCCCCTTCTGATGCCTATGTCAGAAGCTTTCTCTATCTCCTTTATACTTTAATAAAACTTTATTACACAAAAGCTCTGAGCGATCAAGCCTCGTCTCTGGCCCCGGATTAAATTCTTCTCCTCCCGGGGCCAAGAATCCCGGTGTATTCACGTGATTCAACAACAACCTTTCACTTCTTTCTCTCCAATCTATAAAAGAACCTGGCATCCATACCCCAATAACATGCTTATTTTGAGGTGCTAGTCTGAATCCCAGGGACAGGGGAGCCTGGTGGGCTGCCATTTATGGGGTCACACAGAGTCAGACATGATGAAGCGACTTAGCAGCAGCAGCAGCAGTCTGCCATCTTCTCGGTCTGCTGGCTCCCTGATTAAAGTTTCTTCCTTGCCTCAACACCTTGTCTCTTGGATTCATTGGCCTGCCATGCGGTGAGCAGAGAAAGCTTGGACACTGTCACAGAAGTTTTTTTGACATTTTATTTCTAAATAAGTATTTTAGTTTTGTTTTGAAGAAAGATTTTAGACATTTGATAATTGTTACTAATCATGTATAACTGAACATGACATAGTTTAAATGGCCTCATTTTTTACTCCAGCTCTGAACATTGTCCTTTTGATCTGCTTGAGTCAGCACTCAGCACTCTTACAGGCCAAGACATTAATTAAAGACAAAATTTAATAGACAGTAGTTTGGCTAATGAAAACTAATCCTGTTATAAGTTCTAACATTAATAGAACTTCAGTAAAACAAAATGTCAAAATATTCTGAGAAATAAAAAATAAACTTGAAAGCTTGTCATCACTACCTACTTTATTTTAATGACTTCTCTTTCCTTACTTTATCTTACATTGAATTAAATTTTTTATATTGAATAATTTTTCATTTATGGATTCCCTATGCACTAGGTCCTATTATTTATTTTCAAAAAAAATCTTCTCATGCAATTGTCTGAACAACTCTGAATAAGAATTTTTACCTCAATTTGAACAAATGAGAACCTTAAACAACTTTCCCTTAATCTCTCAATCAATGAGAGGTTGAATCAGCTGCTTTTATTCTAAATACATTACTCTTTCCACTGCACTATGATGGTTTCATCACATGAGATTATTCTGTGATTTCAAATTTATTGAAAATTAACTTCAAGTAATTTCTTAATCTTTAAACAAGAAAAACATCCCCACATTATTAATATATGCTTTCTAGAGAAGTAAAAGAAAAAATAATCTTCCAAATAATCCTTCAGTATGTTTAGAAAAATTCTTATGCCCAAATTTCTGTGGGCCTGATCCATAACTTAATGGTAAATAAAAAGCTGATGACTGTTAAAGATTTCAGTGCTCAGGAATTATTCATCATAGTCTAATACTGACAATTTTGCTCTCATAAATGTGAATATATTAACTAGAAAGGTAAAACATGCTTGTTAACCAAAAATCTCATTAGTACTAAGCAAGAATTTGAGTACTAAGTGAGGACATGGGTAATTCTCCTTATTATTAAATAAATCATCAGATTATTTATTCTACTCAAAGTCAATTAGATGCACTTACAGAGGTTAAAGAAATCAGTTCTGAGAAGCAGGAAGAATTAATTTGCTTTTCATATATCAAGAAATGTATTTTCAAGTTGATGCTTCTCTGAATAGTTGTTCATTGAGGTGGGAAAGTTTCTTTTCTTATAATTTGATTTGATAACAATTAAAAAGTTTTTATTATCTTTTCCCATTTGTGTTTGTACTTCAAGAAAGCCTATATTTACAGCAGGAAGCTGTAAAATTCAGTTGCATCTCCACTGATCAACATTTCCATAGTAGTCAAATAGATTTTGTCAGGAAATAAAGTATTCAAACAGGCAAAATTCCTGCATTTCTGAGCTTTCTTATAGAAAGGCACTGCTGCTGCTGCTGCTAAGTTGCTTCAGTCGTGTCCGACTCTGTGCGATCCCATACACGGCAGCCCACCAGGCTCCCCCGTCCCTGGGATTCTCCAGGCAAGAACACTGGAGTGGGTTGCCATTGCCTTCTCCAATGCATTTAAGTGAAAAGTGAAAGTGAAAAGTGAAAGTGAAGTCACCCAGTCGTGTCCGACTCCTAGAGACCCCAAGGACTGCAGTCTACCAGGCTCCTCCAACCATGGGATTTTCCAGGCAATGGTGCTGGAGTGGGGTTCCATTGCCTTCTCCAATAGAAAGGCACATGAAGCAGTAAAGAATTTAGATAGGCTCCATGAAGTAGTAGAGTAGTGGAAAAAGCATTTCTCTGTACTGAAGACCTGCATCCTGACTCCAGCTCTGTACTCAGGGCCAGCTGTGTAACTTTAAGCAAGCCAGTTTATCTCTCCAGAGCTCTGTCTTCTCAATTAGTCAGTAAAGAGGCTGAATAAAAGTCTCTTCTTTCCTCTATGATTGGCTACAGCGAGCCTCATACCAGCAGTGTATAGACTTTGGAAATGAAATGCAAAGCCCAAAAGCTGAGTAAGTGGTTTTCACTTTTTTAGCATGATAAGCTTCAGGGAGGATTGTACCTATGGATTTACTCTGAAGTTTCCTTTGAAATTCCAAGACTTCAAATGAGTTACATAACTCATGACTTAAGATGTTATGATGTGTGTTAAGTCACTTCTGCTGCTGCTGCTGCTAAGTCACTTCAGTCGTGTCCGACTCTGTGCGACCCCATAGACGGCAGGTCACCAAGCTCCCCCGTCCCTGGGATTCTCCAGGCAAGAACACTGGAGTGGGTTGCCATTTCTTTCTCCGATGCATAAAAGTGAAAAGTGAAAGTGACTTCAGTTGTGTCCAATTCTTTGCAATCCTATAGACTATAGCCCCTCAGGCTCCGTTGTTCATGGGATTCTCCAGGCAAGAATACTGGAGTGGATTTCTATTTCCTCCTTCAGAGGATATTCCTGATCCAAAGATTGAACCAGCCTTTCTTACATCTCCTATATTGGCAGGCAAGTTCTTTACCACTAGTGCCACCTGGGAAGCCGCTGTTATGATATTCGCCTAAATTTTTTCTTAGTAACAAATGTAAGAGGGAGCTATAAAAAGCTAATTAGGAGAAATGTTTTAAAATTAGCTACAGTAATGGTTTTGGTTAGTCACAGGAAATCTAAATTACAGAGAAGCTTGATGCAACACTACACATTTGTTAGAACTGGACAGAGCAGATAACACAAGGCTGATTGCTTTCTCACCATATAATGTAAACTATAGCTTCACAAGTTCAAACTGCTACAGTCAAACCAAAATAGGACCAGAATTTGGGTAGAAAACAGAAAATAAGTTTCTAATTTCCTCTGAGCCAGAAAATTGTCTATAAAAAATCATATGCAAATAATCAAGATTTTTCAAACTAAAATATGATATAACCAAGGAACTCAACCCCTACCAATATCAGAATTTTATTATTAAATATTTCCCAACTCTGTGAAGCTTATGAAATCAACTGATAAATGATGGAAGACATTTGGATTAGAGAATCAATTTCTTACAAACATCTATGTTCAGTTTCAGCTGAACTAACTAAGCAGCTTACGCTGCAAAGGAAAACAGCTTATCTGACACAGAATTAACACACTTTTAGCTGTCAAGTTTTAAGGCAAAAAGTAGAAAATTATTAGTACTACTCTCTCATATTCAGTGGTATCCCAGTGCTTTCCAGAAGTTTTTTAATTTATTTTCTTAGGAGTTGCTCACAGAAAGTTGTGAGGAGGCAGGCCTGGTATCATTATCCCTGTCTGCATATGGGAAGTCTAAACCCAACAAGGATAAAGAGACAGAGCCAAGTTCCTGCTACCAGTAAAAGGCAGAGGTGGGACTCCATCCCATTCCCTCTGAGTAAATTCCCCAGAGTGATTTGGTGAAAATATATCTTTTAATATCCACTCATATGGGAACCTTACTTTATGTCTTTGTATGGACTGAATGATTAATCATATCTAGGTTTAATCATCTTGCTTAATTTTAGAAAATGATTAAATAGTGACCAAAAATACAAAGTCCTTCTGGATGGCTCTCTCCACTTTGGGTAGCATCATTTTCCCATCCATTCACAAAAGGTATTATTATATATAGTATGTGATGCTGCACTGTTAAACCCAGTGGTAACTTGTTGAAAGAAAGAATAGTAAAAATATATCTTTGCAACCCCATGGACTATAGCCTGCCAGACTCCACTGGCCAAAGAATTCTCCAGGCAAGAATGCTGGAGTGGGTAGCCATTCCCTTCTCCAGAGGACTGTCCCAACCCAGGGATGGGACCCAGGTCTCTTGCATTGTGGGTGGATTCTTTACTGTCTGAGTCACCATGGAAGCTCTTTGGTTCAGAGAAAGAATAATAAAAATATATCTTCCAACAGCTGAGCAAGAAGACACTACTAAATCACCTCCCTGGTAACTTACCTGTAAAAATTGAAGCAAGAAGTACTCTTCCTGCTTTAGCCCTGAGTTTTCTCTAAGCCTGATTTTCCCACGGCCATACATTTGGTTGTTCTGCAGTGTCTGTAGCTGATTAATGATATGATCATTTTAAAGGATTTAGTTTAGTTTCAAGGGGTAAACTTCCCAGGCTAGATAACAAAATTAAATTATTGACTAGCTTCATAGGTTTGTGTACTGCCTGTTCATTGAATCAGGAGACAAAAAAATAAAGCCACTGAAGTTGCCCTAACTATGTCACAGGCAGCTTATTTCCTAGGAAACTCCCAGGCAAGAAAGGAAGCAGCTTATTAGAGATGGGCAAAGGCGTGTTGCTAAATTAGAGTTTTCTAATCCTTCCCTCTTCTCCCACTTTGAATTTCAAGAACACTGGCAAGCTCTGATTATAAAATGTCACTGGCACTTTCCTGCTAATCTATTCAATAATGTCTATTTGGGGCTCCCACTTTAGCCTTTCAGGGTAGGGGCACTACTTTAAAAAATATTTTTACTTAAAATCTGCTTTGAAAGGCAAATTCAAAAAAGCAGGCTGATTAATAGATCCAGTTGGTAGCAAACTAAGCTTTGGTTTGCTTGCCCAAATCACTGCAGATAGTGACTGCAGCCATGTAATTAAAAGACACTTGCTCCTTGGAAGAAAAGCTATGACAAACCTAGACAGCATTTTAAAAAGCAGAAACATTACTATGCTGACAAAGGTTCATCTAGTCAAAGCTATGGTTTTTCCAGTAGTCATGTATGGATGTGAGAGTTGGACTGTGAAGAAAGCTGAGTGCGAAGAATTGATGCTTTTGAACTGTGGTGTTGAAGAAGACTCTTGAGACTCTCTTGGACTGCAAGGAGATCCAACCAGTCAATCCTAAAGGAAATCAGTCCTGAATATTCATTGGAAGGACTGATGCTGAAGCTGAAACTCCAGTACTTTGGCCACCTGATTCTAAGAACTGACTCCTTGGAAAAGACTCTGATGCCGGGAAAGATTGAAGGCAGGAGGAAAAGGGGACTACAGAGGATGAGATGGCTGGGTGGCATCAGCAACTCAATGGACATGAGTTTGAGCGAGCTCTGGGAGATGGTGAAGGACAGGAAAGCACAGAGTCAGACACAATTGAGTGACGAACAACAACAAATAATGAATGATGCCGAGCGTCTTTTCATGTTTATTATCCATCTGTTTGTCATCTTTGTAGTAATTTCTGTTTAAGTCTTCTGCTCACTTTTTGAATGTGCTATTTGTTTTTCTGTTATTGAGCTGCATGAGCTGCTTATATACTTAGGAGAATAATCCTTGGTCAGTTGTTTTATTTATTATTATTTTCTTTTCTCCCATTCTGAAGGTTCTTTTTAATCTTGTTCATTGTTTCCTTTACTGTGCAATTAAGTTTAATTAAGTCCCATTGGTTTATTTTTGTTTTCGTTTTCATTACTCTAGGAGAAGGGTCAAAGAGAATCTTGCTGTGATGTATGTCAAAGAGTGTACTGATTATGTTTTCTGCAAAGAGGTTTATAGTTTCTGAACTTACATTTAGGTCTCTAATACATTTTGAGTTTATTTTTGTGTGTGGTGTTAAGAAGTGTTCTAGTTTCGTGGTTTTCAATGGCAACCCACTCCAGTACTGTTGCCTGGAAAATCCCATAGACGGAGGAGCCTGGTAGGCTGCAGTCCATGGAGTCGCTAACAGTGGGACATGACTGAGTGATTTCACTTTCACTTTTCACTTTCATGCATTGGAGAAGGAAATGGCTACCCACTTCAGTGTTCATGCCTGGAGAATCCCAGGGATGGGGGAACCTGGTGGGCTGCCATCTGTGGGATCGCACAGAGTTGAACACAACTGAAGCAACTTAGCAGCAGCAGCAGCAGCAGCCCAATTTTCTCAGCACCCATGTTGAAGACTCTGTCTTTTCTCCATTGTATGTTATTCTTGCCTCCTTTGTCAAAGATAACGTACTCATAAGTATGTGGATTTATCTTTGGGCTTCCTATCTTGCCTCATTGGTCTATATTTCTGTTTTTATACTGGTACCATACTGTTTTGAGGACTGTGGCTTTGTAGTATAGTCTGAAGTCAGGAAAGTGGATTTCTCTAGCTCCTTTTTCCATTCTCAAAATTACTTTGGCTATTCTGGGTTTTTTGTGTTTCCAAAGAAATTGCAAAAAATTTTGGCTTCAGTTCAGTTCAGTCGCTCAGTCGTGTCCAACTCTTTGCGACCCCATGAATTGCAGTACGCCAGGCCTTCCTGTCCATCACCAACTCCCAGAGTTCACTAAGACTCACGTCCATCGAGTCAGTGATGCCATACAGCCGTCTCATCCTCTGTCGTCCCCTTCTCCTGCCCCCAATCCCTCCCAGCATCAGAGTCTTTTCCAATGAGTCAACTCTTCACATGAGGTGGCCAAAGTACTGGAGTTTCAGCTTTAGCGTCATTCCTTCCAAAGAAATCCCAGGGCTGATCTCCTTCAGAATGGACTAGTTGGATCTCCTTGCAGTCCAAGAGACTCTCAAGAGTCTTCTCCAACATCACAGTTCAAAAGCATCAATTTTTTGGCGCTCAGCCTTCTTCACAGTCCAACTCTCACATCCATACATGACCACAGGAAAAACAATAGCCTTGACTAGATGGACCTTTGTTGGCAAAGTAATATCTCTGCTTTTGAATATACTATCTAGGTTGGTCATAACTTTTCTTCTAAGGAGTAAGCATCTTTTAATTTCATAGCTGCAGTCACCATCTGCAGTGATTTTGGAGCCCCCAAAAATAAAGTCTGACACTGTTTCCACTGTTTCCGCATCTACTTCCCATGAAGTGATGGGACCAGATGCCATGATCTTCGTTTTCTGAATGTTGAGCTTTAAGCCAACTTTTTCACTCTCCTCTTTCACTTTCATCAAGAGGCTTTTTAGTTCCTCTTCACTTTCTGCCACAAGGGTGGTGTCATCTGCATCTCTGAGGTTATTGATATTTCTCCCGGCAATCTTGATTCCAGCTTGTGCTTCTTCCAGCCCAGCATTTCTCATGATGTACTCTGCATAGAAGTTAAATAAGCAGGGTGACAATATACAGCCTTGATGTACTCCTTTTCCTATTTGGAACCAGCCTGTTGTTCCATGTCCAGTTCTAGCTGTTGCTTCCTGACCTGCATAGTTTGATAGGGATTGCATTGAATGTGTAGATTACTTTCGGTAATATGCTTATTTTCACAATATTGATTCTCCAAATCCAAGAACACGTATATGTCTCCATCTATTTTTATCATCTTTGATTTCTTTCATCAGTGTCTTATAGTTTTCAGCATGCAGATCTTTTGTCCCTTTATTTAGGTGTATTCCTAGGTATTTTATCATTTTTACTGCAGTGGTAAATGGGATTGTTTCCTTAACTTCCCTTTCTGATTTTTCATTGTTAGTGTATAGGAATGCAAGGGATTTCTGTGTATTAATTTTATATCCTGCATCTTTATTAAATTCATTGATTAGCTCTAGTAGTTTTGGAGGAATCTTCAGGGTTTTCTATGTATAGTAATATATCATCTGCAAACAGTGAGAGTTTTACTTCATTTCTAATCCAGTTCAGTTCAGTTCAGTCACTCAGTTGTGTCTGACTCTTTGAGACACCAGGAACTGCAGCAAGCTAGGCTTCCTTTCCCATCACGAGCTCTCAAGCTTGCTCAAACTCATGTCCATCACTTCTGTGATGCCATCCAACCATCTCATGTCATACCCTTGTCCTCATGAAATCTAGGTGGGGGGGGGCAGGGTGTGAAATATAGATTGGAAAGTGAAAGAACAGGATTAAAACTCAACATTCAAAAAACTAAGATCATGGCATCAGGTCCCATCACTTCATGGCAAATAGATGGGGAAACAATGGAAACAGTGACAGACTTTATTTTCTTAGGCTCCAAAAAGGTGATTTCACCCTTTTTTTTTTTTTCTTCTGTGACTTCCATGGCTAGGACTTCCAAAACTATATTAAATAATACTGGTGAGTGGAGACACTTGTCTTGTTCCTGATCTAGAGGAAATGCTTACAGGTTTTTTTATAATTGAGAATAATGTTTGCTGTAGTTCTGTTGTATGTGGCCTTTATTATGTTGAGGTACGTTCCTTCTATGCTTATTTTCTGGAGTGTTTTTAAAAATCATAAATGGATGCTGAATTTTATCAAAAGTTTTCTCTGCATCTATTGAGATGATCCTAGGTTTTCATTTTTCAGTTTGTTGACATGGAGTATCATATTGATTTGTGTATACTGAGGAATCTTTGCATTCCTGGGATAAATCCCTCTTGATCATGGTGTATGATACTATTAATGTGTTGTTGAATTCCATTTGCTGAAATTTTTTGCTGAGGACTTTTCATCTATGTTCATCAATGATATCGGCCTGTAGTTTTCTTTTTTGTGATACATTTTTCTGGTTTTGGTGTGAGGGTGATGTTGGAATTGTAGAATGAGTTTGGGAACTTTCCTCCCTCTGCAATTTTCTGGAAGAGTTTGAGCAAGATAGATGTTGTTATAATTGTTATTAAGTCGCTAAGTCATATCCATCTCTTTGCAATTCCATGGACTATAACACACAGGGCTTCCCTGTCCTTCACTATCTCCCAAAGTTGGCTCAAACTCATGTCCACTGAGTATATGATGGCACCCAACCATCTTATCCTCTCTCATCCCCTTCTCCTCCTGCTTTCAATCTTACCCAGCATCAGGGTCTTTTCCAATGAGTCAGTTCTTCCCATGAGGTGGCCAAAATATTGGAGCTTCAGCATCAGTCCTTCCAATGAATATTCAGGACTGATTTCCTTTAGGATTGACTGGTTGGATCTCCTTGCAGTTCAAGGGACTCTCAAGAGTTTTCTCCAGAATCTCAACTCAAAAGTATCACTTCTCCAGTACTCAGTCTTCTTTATGGTCCAACTCTTTTAACCATATATGACTATTGGAAAAACCATAGCTTTGACTAGATGGACATTTGTCAGCAAATGATGTCTATGCTTTTTAATATGCTTGTCTAGTTTTGTCATAGCTTTTCTTCCAAGGGGCAAACATCTTTTAATTTCATGGCTGCAGTTTCCATCCACAGTAATTTTGGAACCCAAGAAAATAAAATCTGCCACTGATTCCACTTTTCCCTAATCTATTGCCCTGAAGTGATGGGACTGGATGCTGTAATCTTAGTGTTTTAAATGTTGAATTTTAAGCCAGTTTTTTTCTGTCTCCTTCCTCACCCTTATCAAGAAGCACTTTAGTTTCTCTTCACTTTCCTCCATTGGAGAGGTGTCATCTGCATATCTGAGGTGGTTATTTGTCACAGTAATCTTGTACCCAGCTTGTGATTCTTCCAGACTGGATTTTACAGGATGTACTTTGCATATAAGTTAAATAAGCAGGGTGACAATATGCAGCCTTAACATACTGAAATCCTTGAAAGGATTCCCACTTGGAATCAATCTTTTGTTCCATGTCTGATTCTAACTGTTGCTTCTTGATCCATGTATAGGTTTTTCATTAGGCAGATAAGGTGGTCTGATATTTCCATCTCTTTCAGAATTTCCCACAGTTTGTTGTAATCTTCACTTCCAGAGGCTTTAATGTAGTCAATGAGGCAGAAGTAGATATTTTTCTAGAATTTTTTCACATTTTAATGATCCAATGGATATTGGCAGTTTGATCTCTTGGTCCTCTGCCTTTTCTAAATCCAGTTTGTCCATCTGGAATTTCTTGGTTCACGTACTGCTGAAACCTAGCTTGAAGGATTTTGAGCATTACCTTGCTATCATATGAAATTGTGTGGTAGTTTGAACATTTTTTTGCACTGCCCTTCTTTGGAATTGGAATGGAACCTTTTCCAGTCCTGTGGATATGCTGAACTTTCCAAATTTCCTGACATATTGAGTGTAGCACTTTAACAGCATCATTGTTTAGGATTTTAAATAGCTCACCTGTAATTCTATCACCTCCACTAGCTTTGTTCATAGTAATGCTTCCTAAGGCCCACTTGACTTCACCCTTCAAGTTGTCTGGCTCTAGGTGAGTGACCACACCATCATGGTCATCTGGGTTATTAAGACCTTTTTTTAAATAGTTCTTCAGTGTATTCTTGCCACCTCTTCTCAATCTTTTCTGCTTTTTTCAGACTTTACCATTTCTGTCCTTTATGATGTCTACTTTGCATGAAATATTCTCTTGATATTTCCAATATTCTTGAAAAGTTCTCTAGTCTTTCCCATTCTATGGTTTTCCTCTATTTCTTTGCATTGTTTACTTAATAAATCCTTTTTAATTTCTCTGGAACTCTACATTCAGTTTGGTATATCTTTCTGTTGCTCCTTTGCCTTTCATGGCTCATTCTTTGCTCAGCTATTTGTAAGGCCTCCTCAGACAACCATTGTGCCTTCTTGCATTTCTTTATCTTGGGGATTGTTTTTGTCACCACCTCCTGTACTGTGTTACAAACCTCTGTCCATAGTTTTCAGGCATCTATCTATCAGATCTAATCCTTGAACTATTTGTCACCTCCACTGTGTAATATAAGGGATTTGATTTATATCATATTTGAATGATTGAGTGGCTTTCCCTACTGTCTTCAATTTAAGACTGAATTTTGCAGTAAGGAGCTCATGATCTGAGCCATAGTCAGCTCCAGGTCTTGTTTTGCTGACTGTAAAGAGCTTCTCCATCTTTGGCTGCAAAGAATATAATCAATCTGATTTTGACCATCTTTGACCACACTGACCATCAATGATCACATTGACCATCTGGTGATGTCCATATTGTTATGTGTTATTTGTTCTCTAAACTTTTGTTAGAATTCCCCTATGACTTCATCTGACTGGTGCTTTTGTTTGTCAAAAGATTATTTATTACATTTCTGATTTCAGTCCTTGTAATAGGGTTGTTCATCCTTTCTACTTCTTCCTGTTTCAGTTTTGGAAAGTTGTACTTTTCTAAGAACTTGTCCATTTCTACCAGACTGTCCATTTTTGGGGCATATAGTTGCTCATAGTAGTCCCTTATGATCATTTGTATTTCCCCGTTTTCTGTTGTATCTCCTTTTTTATTTATAAATTTACTGATTTGACTCTTCTCCCTTTTTTCTTAATGAATCTCAGTAGTAGTTTGCCTATTTTGTTTATCTTCTCAACCAGCATTTAGATTTATTAATCTTTGTTATTGTTTCTTTCATTTCTTTTTCATTTATTTTTGGTCTGATTTTATGATTTCTTTTCTTCTACTAACTTTGGAAGTTTTTTGTTCTTCTTTTTCTAGTTGTTTTAGGTGTAATGTTTGGCTGTGTGTTTGATGTTTTTCTCTTTTCTTAAGGTAGGCTTGTATTGCTATTAACTTCCCTCTAGAACAGCTTTTGCTGTGTCCCATATGGCACCCCACTCCAGTGCTCTTGCCTGAAAAATCCCATGGACGGAGGAGCCTGGTAGGCTGCAGTCCATGGGGTTGCTGAGAGTCGGACACGACTGAGTGACTTCACTTTCACTTTTCACTTTCATGTATTGGAGAAGGAAATGGCAACCCACTCCAGTGTTCTTGCCTGGAGAATCCCAGGGACGGGGGAGCCTGGTGGGCTGCTGTCAGACACGACTGAAGTGACTTAGCATAGCATAGGTTTTGGGTCTTTGTGTTTTTGTTGTTATTTGTTTCTAATTATTTTTTATTTTCTTTTTGTTGTCTTCAGTGACCTGTTGGTTATCTAGAAGTGTCTTGTTTAGCCTCCATGTGTTTTTGTGGTTTACATTTCTTTTTCCTGTAGTTGATATGTAATCTTATAGTGTTGTGGTCAGAAAAGGTTCTTGATATTATTTCAATTTTCTTTAATTTACAAAGGCTTGATTTGTGACTCAAGATTTGATCTATCCTGGAGAATGTTCCATGTGTACTTGAGAAAAAAGTGCATTCTGCTGTTTGGGGATGGAATGTGCTGAAAATATCAATTAGGTCCATCTAATCTAATGTGTGATTTAAGGCTTGTGTTTATTAATTTACTGTTCAGATGATCTGTTCATTGGTGTAATTGGGGTGTTAAAGTTCCCTATGATTATTGTGATTTCCCCTTTTATGGTTGTTGGTATAAAACAATTGTATTTGTATTGGGGTGCTTTTTTGTATTGGGGTGCTTCTATGTTGTATGCATAAATATTGACAAATACTATATCTTCTTGGATTGATCCCTTGGTTATTATATAGTATCCTTCCTTATTTCTTGTAACAGTTTTTATTTTAAAGTTTATTTTGCCTGATATGAATATTGCTACTACTGCTTTCTTTTGATTCCCATTTTCATGGAATATCTTTTTCCACCCTCTTTTAGTCTACATGTGTCCTTCAGTCTGAGGTGTGTCTCTTGTAGCATATACATGGGTCTTGTTTCTGAATACATTCATCCAGTCTGTGTCTTTCAGTTGAGGCATTTAATCCATTAGTAGTAGATGTAGCGCAAGCAGTGGTACATGTCATGAGTGATTATACTCTGTGACAACTACACTAGAGAATTTTCTTTCCATCCTGAACACTGTGGACAAAAGTATGATTAGAAGTAAAACAATAACTTTACGTTTTGATTGAGGGACAAACATTTGGTAACAGTTTACTTGAATTAGAAGCATGGTTCTTACAGGTCCAGTCTAGATTCTTGAGTTAATTGTCTACCACTGCTGTCATCTTTTCGTCCTGGTGTTGATGTCATTTGGGGTCAACAGTCCTTGTAAGAGACTAGACCAATGCCAAAACCCTTCGTAAGTGGGAAATATGAATTGGAGAGTAAATTACCTTCAGTTTCACTGTGTATGAGCTACTTAAGAATACCTCATGAGCATACTTTCATCTAGGTTGGAGAATTCTTTAAGTAATTTATTTTCCAATATGCAAAATTTCCTGGTTGACAGCCATTAGGCATCTGATCTTCAAAGCTAAATTATTATGATCAGCTTCAGAAACAAGCTAAGAACATCCTTTTAATAATTCAGTTGAACCTTACAATCATGTATCATAACAACAAGGAGCCGTCTTATACACAATAATAAATGCAAAACCTCAGTGTATGTGAAAACTCAATATCCACAAAAGTATATTATTAAAACATAATTTCTTTCCATAAATTATTATCATTTCTACCAAATATAGTCAGATGAAGACCAATTTGCTTACAATATAACCTGGTTTCAATAAATTTTGCCTGATTATTTCTGTAAGTGTAATTTATCACATAGGTTCTTTTATTTATTTATTTATTTTCACATAGGTTCTTTTAAAATGGGTTTTTGCTAGGACTTTTCATAAGGAATTTCAAGTTGAATTTTTTAAAAGAGGTCTCAAGGCCAAGAACATTACAGATTTTGCCTGCAATATCTATAGATTTGGGTGACTGCCTCTCTTCTTGGGATCCAAAATATATAGGTTCCTGTACCTACAAAGAAGTGGTTTTTCTTACTTACCAGGAAATCCTTCTGGGAACTCTGTAAGTAGGTACTAGGTTGTCTTTCCAAGAAATTTTATACCTCCAAAGAGTCACCTTAGTTCTTTAAAACTATCTGGTTATATTTATGTATATTTCCAAATTTGACATTTTCAGTCAAAACCATGATAATATACCCATATTTCCACTGTGTCCTGTTATAAAGAGAAGAGATTGTTTCTAAACTCATGCAAATAACCATATCCACAAAAATAAGAATACTCACTAGGAGTTTCCATATTCTGGGAGAACTAGGTTAGAATAGATAAATGTTTCAATTCTACTTACAAAGGTATAAGGTCCAAGATGTTCTAAGTCATCATTTACTTAAGGTATGACATTTCCTTATATCCAAAAAACATAGTATATCAGACAAAAACTATAAAAACTATAAGCATATTCATCAGCTCACTAGGCCATATGTAACTAATCCTTGATCTTAGTTTTTAGCAGTTTTATGAAGCCATCAGGGTTCCCCTTAGACCTATTAGATTTCTTTAATTTCAGCCATATGATATGAAAGGTATCAGAAATCTATACTTGTCAAAAAGTCCTTTCTATTGTTATGTCTTGAAGATAAAACATTTTTTAAAAGCATCAGTGACACAATAGCTGTCTATGAATGACAAAAGACTAAAGGATACATCTGATTACAACGTACTAGACAAAAAAATTAGCTATTGCTGTAACATACATTTTAAGATGACTATCACATTATACCAGGACATATCTAATTTTTACAAATTTCATATAATTTTCATAACATTTATGACGTTTACCATACAAGATAACCAAAGAAGATTCATCACGACCCCGTGATAATATTTTTCATGTAATTTAATGTACAAAATACTTCTAATTAGTTCAGGTTTTTTTTTTTTTTTCCTGAAATGCTCCAAGGGGCCCTCTGAAGAATCCCAGAGTTAGCTAGAGGTCACAAGAATTTCAATTTGAATTCAATCCTTGGGATGTATGTTAAAGATATCAAAAAGGCTTTAAAATATTTGGATAAATGTGATCATAGGTCACTGTGAAATAATACCTATTCACTTAACCATAGTGACAATAAAATATTTGAAATGCAAGTACAGAATGTTACAAAAGATCACTTAAAAGGTAGAGAAATTTACAATCTGTAATAAAAAAAACAGCTCAATAGTCCAAGAAAACTCAGTTCTCTTAACAGAGAGAGAAAACCAAACTCCAGTCTTGGATCAGCTTACTTTTAATAACAAAATTCATTTACTTAATTAAATTCAATCTAATCTTAGCCAGTCCTGACCATGCACAAAACATTTTTCCTCAGGGTTCCTTGTCTACCAAATTTTATAATTTTATGTATCCATATTAGTTTCTCCCTTCTTTGTTTCACATTTATAAATAACCAGCTTTTTAAAAAAATCACTTTCTTTTCCTTTAACAAGTGCATTTCCATTCCTTATGCCTTATTTTACTGAAACACATGTCCTACTTTTCTTGCATATTGAAATGTTTCCCTTACTATTTTTAGTGGACTTAATTATATGTTACAATTTTTAACCCTCACAAACCTTAATTTCTAGCAAAAACCAAGAAGTAAATAACTGTTGATGGTTTGTCATACTAGCATTTCCTGTTTGGCAAACTTATGAACATATATGACAACTTCTAGAAATATGCATTTTCTCACAACATAATTTCTTTCCTTAATGTGGTACAAGGTATGTGTATAATAAAACCAAACATCTTTAGTTGCTCTCTCATAAGGAGACAAAGGAGATAGACCTGTTTAGTGATTATTGTTCCAGTGTTTTATCTTATTTGGAATGACCTGAATATTCAATGAATGCTCATCTTTATACTTAATTTAGCAAAACTCTAAAGTTTCACATTATCAAAAATCTGAAAAAACTATTTTTAAGTAGATAGCCCTAAAACATAATCATTTCTAAAGAGTTCACCTAAAAACATTATCTCATTTACATTTTATTTACTTAAAATTTTATCATATCATGTTATTTTTCTTGCTGAGAAAATTTACAGCAAAAATAATAGGAACTTACTGTCTTTCCATAAACCTAGGCAAAATAAAAATATCATACTTAAGACTGGTGACTCTACATACATGTCTGTAGTAATTAAAACAACAAACTTAAGCTAACTTTAATACTAGATATCAATTTAATGCTGAATATTTCTCAGATCATGTGAACTTGAAATTCATTCAGAGTAGTTTTATTTAAATTTCCGAGAATTTCTCTATCACTTATTTTCATTTAAGCCAATTAGAGCTCATTTACAAATTAATTTTGGTAAAATCATCCAGAGTTTAAGATATTTCATACTTGTAATTTAGACACAGACATAAAGGTAGACAATATCAGAGATCTTGTAGCTTCTTTTTAAGACAGTCATGAATCTGGTATTGTAATATAAAACTCATTAGTTTATAAATAACAGTTGGAATCAGTTAAGTTTACTCACTTGATTTTAAAAGGCCTCTTTTCGCCTTTTTTTTTTCTTTCAATTCAGTTCAGTCGCTCAGTCTTGTCCGACTCTTTGTGACCCCATGAATCGCAGCACACCAGGCCTCCCTGTCCATCACCAACTCCCAGAGTTCACTCAGACTCACGTCCATCAATGATGCCATCCAGCCATCTCATCCTCTGTCGTCCCCTTCTTCTCCTGCCCCCAATCCCTCCCAGCATCAGAGTCTTTTCCAATGAGTCAACTCTTCGAATGAGGTGGCCAAAGTACTGGAGTTTCAGCTTTAGCGCCATTCCTTCCAAAGAACACCCAGGGCTGATCTCCTTCAGAATGGACTGGTTGGATCTCCTTGCAGTCCAAGGGACTGTCAAGAGTTTCTCCAACACCACAGTTTAAAAGCATCAGTTCTTAGGCACTCAGCTTTCTTCACAGTCCAACTCTCACATCCATACATGACTACTGGAAAAATCATAGCTTTAACTAGACAGACCTTTGTTGGCAAAGTAATGTCTCTGCTTTTGAATATGCTATCTAGGTTGGTCATTACTTTTCTTCCAAGGAGTAAGCATCTTTTAATTTCGTGGCCGCAGTCACCATCTGCAGTGATTTTGGAGCCCCCAAAAATAAAGTCTGACACTCTTTCCACTGTTTCCCCATCTATTTCCCGTGAAGTGATAGGACTAGACGCCATGATCTTCGTTTTCTGAATGTTGAGCTTTAAGCCACTTTTTCACTCTCCTCTTTCACTTTCATCAAGAGGCTTTTGAGTTCCTCTTCACTTTCTGCCATAAGGGTGGTGTCAGTTAGTCTTTCAAAATGCAATTTCCCATTTTGAAGGGGTTTTCCTCCAGGTTGCTACAGCGATATGATCTTTTAAGGGTTTCAATTAAGTCCTGATTATGTAATGTTTGCAGAAACTATTCAGAGCCAACAAATTCCATGAAAGTTGGCCCTAGATGAGCTGCCACAGCCAACTGCTTTGCTGTGAATGATAAAGGCCTGAAAGATGTGATTTCTTACAAGAAGGTCTCTGTGAGGACATTATATGTCACAGGCAGATGCCTGACATATCCTTAAATCCCCCAGTTGCCTAGAAATATCCCAAAAGACCAGAGAAGAACAGTGCCTATTTCTTTGGAATTAAAAGACCCTCATAAATTTGATTCATAGGGGAGTTTTGCTAGGACCACCAAAAAACTCAGCCCCAGATAGCCAGTTCTTAGCAGACAAGACAGTCAGTTGTAAACAGATGAGACAAACTAAGCCAAAATGTAAAACACAAAGCCAAACACTGAGACACCGAGCTTTGCAGCAGAGAAAGCTGTCACAAGACAGCTAAACAATGAGATGGGATTAGGATCCAAATTAACCTCCCCCAAATAATAGAACCTTTGCGTATTTATGGGTGAAGAGTAGGTGTTGTGAAAGTTTAACAGAGGTAGGAAAAATATGAGGTAATCATTGTTCTGTACAAGCATATCTGAATGACATCCTTCTTTACAGGAAGTATGTTCAAAAAATGAAGGCACTTAGCATGATCTGAGGTAGGAATTTTTAACTCTCTGCCATGAAAAGGCCATTCATCTGACAAATGAACAGGCCCAGTTTTAGGCTTGGTGCTCCAAGCCATCAGTTTCAGCTAGCTTGAACTGGACAAAAGCTGACTCTGAATTCCTGAAAAACAACTTCAGCTCCATTACTGTAGTGATCAATACATCAGAAGTATTATCTGTAGGGGATGGTGAAAATCTCAAAATGCTTTTTAAAGAAATTAAAGATCAAAATATCTTATACTTATGAATAAGAAGACTTAATATTGTAAGATGGAAATAATCTTCATATTGATCTATAGCTCAATGTAATCTCTATCAAAATCTCAGCTGCCTCTCTTGCAAAATGGAAAAGCTACTACTAAACTTTATATGGAAATACAAAGAACCCAGAATAGCTCAAAAATCTTTAAAAAGAAAAACGATGAAGGAGTTACAATGTTGTAGCCACACATCCTGAGAAACAAACTCACTCAGAGAGACAATGCAGATAGTGAAGTGCAGTTTGTTACACCAGGGGTGCCCAAGACAGAGTCTCCTCTTAGCCAAGGACCCCGACTAATTTTTGTGAAAATCTTGTATACCCTAAGTGTACGTGCCCACACCCACCTCCCCAAATTCTCTGAAACTAGTCTGAACAAAGGAAAAGAAAGATACAATCAAAGTTAACCTGTGATTCGTATGACTTAAGTCTAGGTAGTTAACAGTGGACAATTATCAACTGGCCTGTGGTCATACCCCAATAAGCATAATAGAACTTATGATTCTATTTGGTTACACAGGTAATTAGGGTATTATTTTAGGCAAAGAAGAGTCTAGGTACAAGCCCTGGGACTCTTCCATCTGGGGGGTCTGGTTTTCCAGTTGGTATATCGTTTCCACAGATACTGGGCATATAGCTCAAAGTCCACAGTCCGGCCCAAGATGGAGTCCTGATTTCAAGATGGAGCCTATTCTGTCTGTTTGCTCCTTCACAACTGGATTTCAAAACTCATTTCAAAGCTAAGTAACCAAGATAGTGTGGTACTGACATAAGGCTAAACACATTGATCAATGCAGTAGAATGAAGAAAACTCTTCCATTTATCATTAACTTTACAAGAGGGTCCCAAGACAGCTCAATGGGAAAGAAATGGCTTTTCCGACATTCCCAATATAACATTACATATCTTGAAAACATTAGAAAGAAAATAAGAAATTATAAACAACTTTATATCAGAAAAAAATAAAATTTACATGAAATAAATTTCTTGAAAGACATAATTACTGAAATGGACAGAAGAAATAGAATATCAGAATTCTCCTATATATATTACAGAAGGTGAATCTATTATTGTCCCACAAGTATATCTACAGGCTGTAATGGCTTCCCAGAAAAAATACACAAATTTTTTCTGAAATATAAAATGAACATTTCCTAGTTGGATTTATTTTTTCTAAGCCAGCATAAATTGACATCAAATTTTTTTAATTGTAAAAAAATTACAGGTCATTATGTCTCATAAACATACACAGAATACTAAGCCAAAACATTATCAAATGAATCCAGAGATATATAAAATAAAATAATATCTCACAACTAAGTTGTTTTAATTACAAGAATGCAAGATATTAAGGTGTGAAATCAACTATTATAATCCACCATTTTAACAGAATAAAGGAGAAAAAAATCACATGAATACATGTTGCAAATTAAAAACATTTGAAAAGAAATGAACATGTACAGATGAAAAGAATTCTTAATAAATTAAGAATAGAATGGAACTTCATTCTGATATGAGTACTATGAAAAGCCTACAATAGACATAAAATGTAACAGTGAAATATTTACATCTCTCTCATTGACATTGGGAATTAGGCAAATTAATCTCACAACTTGTATCCTACATTTTACTGGCAGTTCCAACTGGTTCAATGGGACAAAAAAGAAACAAGGAGAGAGGTTGATCAATGGGATGTGTCCAATATATTGAGTGGGCAAATGTGTTTTTCTGTGATTAGACTATCTGTGGTAAACGAGTACATTTCAAAGGGATGACACCCAGGTCGTTGGGAAAGATATTCCTGCACCATAAAGTTGGTCATAGTGAGAGGGCAACAGGCAGGAAGGGCAAGGATCTCCAAACTGAGGAAATAGACCGCAAGTGTCAGATTTTTTTCTTTTAAAAATTCTTTAATTGAAGAGAAATATTTAAAAATATGGAAAAAAAATTATTAAGGAGGTAAAAACAAAATATCAGGTTCCATGTATGTCACGAGAAAACATTGAAAAATGAGAAACAATGCAGCAAAATAAAGAAATAATTGAAACAATAAAAAAAAAATTCTGTGTTGCCATGATGACACCTGATTTCATCTGAACTTAAACTTTTCTCAAACTTTGAGCTAACCAACGTGTTTTTCTTATGGAAATGTTTTTCTTAAATTATGTTAATGAAACTATGTATTTGCTTTGGAATTTGCCTTTCTTCAAAATGGTTCCACCTAAGACTAACTTTTTTCCTTTCTAAAACCTTGGGCTGATAATAGCTCAACAAACCAGTATTCATATCAATTGTTTTATGACTGGGGGATGACACCCCTAGGGCCGTTCTGTCTCAAAAATGCATATTGTGGGAAAAGGGCCTGGTGAAACTCCGTCAGCCTTGAGGTGTCTCTCTTATCTGATTAATAGCTTTCTAACAGACATAAAACATCTGGCTAAAGACCAGCAGAGGGGCATTCTATCTGCCCCCTTCTGATGTCTATGTCAGAAGCTTTTTCTATCTCTTTTATACTTTAATAAAACTTTATTACACAAAAGCTCTGAGCGATCAAGCCTCCTCACTGGCTTTGGATTGAATTCCTGTCCTCCGGAGTCCAAGAATCTCGGTGTCTTTCACGGTTCAACAATGTTTCAATTGGTTGGGAGAAGATTTGTATGCATTTTAAGGGGGTAAAGAAAGAATTTACAATCACAAATTTTCCAAAATAAATGCTCTAAAGATGGTGACTGCAGCCATGAAATTAAAAGATGCTTACTCCTTGGAAGGAAAGTTATGACCAACCTAGACAGCATATTAAAAAGCAGAGACATTGCTTTGCCAACAAAGTTCTGTCTAGTCAAGGCTATAAGGTTTTTCCTATAGTCATGTATGGATGTGAGAGTTGAACCATAAAGAAAGTTGAGCACTGAAGAATTGATGCTTTTGAATTGGTGTTGGAGAAGACTCTTGAGAGTCCCTTGGACTGCAAGGAGATCCAACCTGTCCATCCTAGAGGAAATCAGTCCTGAATATTCATTGGAAGGACTGATGCTGAAGCTAAAACTCCAGTACTTTGGCTACCTGATACAAAGAGCTGACTCATTTGAAAAGACCCTTGTCAGTAATGCTTAACGTGGTTCCCGGAGACTGACAGACCCTGATGCTGGGAAACATTGAAAGCGGGAGGAGAAGGGGACGACACAGGATGAGATGGTTGGATGATGGTTGAGTTGAGTCGATGGTTGAGTCCATCGACTCAATGGACATGAGTTTGAGTAGACTCTGGGAGTGGGTGATGGACAGGGAGGCCTGGCGTGGTGCAACCCATGGGGTCACAAAGAGTCGGACACAACTGAGTGACTGAACTAAACTGAACTGAACTGACACAGCAAGTAAGTGGTATAGTCATTGTTTCTATCCAAGGCTTCAGTGCAAGCTCCCATAAGATTGAAGACTGTACTATATAATAAAACCTACAGATTTTCTACCAAGAAGATCCTGAAAAGTCTTGTGATTGTTTTGTTGTTTCTTTTCACCAAAAACCCCATTTAGTTTATAAAAGTGAGAAATTTTCTTTCTCAACTATGACAAGTTTTCTTCTGTTAGTAGGTGAAGACTACATTCTTTATTACATGCAGATATACTCCATTCATGGGGCTTCCCAGATGGCTCAGGGGCAAAGAATCCAGCCACCTGGAGATGCAGCACAGGAGATGTAGGATACTCGGGTTCAGTCCTTGGGTTGGGAAGATCCTGTGGAGGAGGAAATGGCAACCCACTCCAGTATTCTTGCTGGGGAAATCCCATGGACAGAGGAGACTGGTGGGCTACAGTCCTTTGGGTCACTAAGAGTTGGACACAACTGAGTGACTGAATGCACAACACACATACTCCTTTCTCCCTTTTTTCTTGAGTAAATTTTCAGTGTCAAGTAACAGAAAACCTACTAAAAAAGCCTTAAACAATAAGACAGTTATTAACTCATAAAAAGAAAAATTCTGAAATTAGATGATTCCAGAGAAATCTAGTTCAAGAACTCTATAACCTCATCATAGACCCCTGTCCTTTCCGTCTTCTATTTCTGCCATCTTTGGTCTGCTGATTTTTGTCCTTAGACACTTCTTTTTATGATTGAAAGCTAGAAGACAGAGTACCTCTTTTTTGTGTCTTATTTTTAGGATGAGGAAATCTTTCTGATGCCCTCTAGAAGTACTGTTTTTCATATCTCATTGGCCAGAATTGCATCACATGCTCATAGTTAAACCGATTTCTGACAAGAGGGTTTAGAATTTCCATGAGTGCATTAGATTAACCAAGATTCCTCCCTCCATGGTAGTGATGATAGCACAACATCATGACTGTATTTGTTTCCACTTTACACTTAAAAATGGTTAAGATGGTAAATTTTTTGTTATGTGTATTTTATCAGATTTTTAACAATTGAATAAAAAAGTAAGATGCATCCCTTGAAATCAAAGGTGGCCTAGTTTCCTCTGAAATTCATGAGTCCCTGATATTCCGAATACAACAAGATTTCATTAAGAAGAAAATGGTTGAGTATAGAAAGAGTAGCTGCATAGGAAATCAACAATGTCTAATATATTTCTCAACCTCAACAGAGCCACTCATGTAAGTTAGCATTAGGAATGCTTATGAAAGATCAAAATGGAGGGAAATTTAAATAATTTTAATGTTATCAATGTGCCATACACTTTCCATTTTAAATGAAGAAAAGAAAATTCTATAGATTCTTTAAATGTCAATATCAAATATTTTATAAATTTTAATGACAAATTAATAATCCTTTTTTCTTTCAATCTCTGTTGATACAGTCTCAGATACAGAGTCTAACAAATCTTTATCCATGCTTCCAAACCAGTGATTATTGTTTTCTATCTGTAGTCTTCACTGCTGATTTATTAAACAAACTGAGTTTTGTTAGATGTCAATTATAATTTCCTATCTCCAAATGATTAAGGTTTTCATCTTTTAAAACTGCCTCATTATTATCTTGCATATATTTTATTATGTTTCACTGGTTCATGTAAATTTATTTAAATATTTTCATAAATTGTAGAAAGATTTCCTCTAACAAAATATGTGAGATTCTGAACTGACTTTGTTGCCTCAAAACAAAAGATAATGGCATCTTTTATTAAACTTTATTTAATAAAATTCAGATAATAGCCATAATTAATTCATAGCATATATTATATACTATGAATACATAGAAGAACTGCACAAAAAAGATCTTCATGATCCAGATAATCACGATGGTGTGATCACTGACCTAGAGCCAGATATCCTGGAATGTGAAGTCAAGTGGGCCTTAGAAAGCACCACTACAGACAAAGCTAGTGGAGGTGATGGAATTACCATTGAGCTATTCCAAATCCTGAAAGATGATGCTGTGAAAGTGCTGCATTCAATATGCCAGCAAATTTGGAAAACTCAGCAGTGGTCACAGGACTGGAAAAGGTCAGTTTTCATTCAAATCCCAAAGAAAGGCAATGCCAAAGAATGCTCAAACTACCACACAATTGCACTCATCTCACACGCTAGTAAAGTAATGCTCAAAATTCTCCAAGCCAGGCTTCAGCAATATGTGAACCGTGAACTTCCTGATGTTCAAGCTGGTTTTAGAAAAGACAGAGGAACCAGAGATCAAATTGCCAACATCCGCAGGATCATAGAAAAAGCAAGAGAGTTCCAGAAAAACATCTATTTCTGCTTTATTGACTAGGCCAAAGCCTTTGACTGTGTCGATCACAAGAAACTGTGGAAAATTCTGAAAGAGATGGGAATACCAGACCACCTGATCTGCCTCTTGAGAAATCTGTGTGCAGGTCAGGAAGCAACAGTTAGAACTGGACATGTAACAACAGACTGGTTCCAAATAGAAAAAGGAGTTCTTCAAGGCTGTATATTGTCACCCTGTTTATTTAACTTATATGCAGAGTACATCATGAGAAATGCTGGACTGGAAGAAATACAACTGGAATCAAGATTGCCAGGAGAAATATCAATAACCTCAGATATGCAGATGACACCACCCTTATGGCAGAAAGTGAAGAGGAACTCAAAAGCCTCTTGATGAAAGTAAAAGAGGAGAGTGAAAAAGTTGGCTTAAAGCTCAACATTCAGAAAATGAAGATCATGGCATCCGGTCCCACCACTTCATGGGAAATAGATGGGGAAACAGTGGAAACAGTGTCAGACTTTATTTTTCTGGGCTCCAAAATCACTGCAGATGGTGACTGCAGCCATGAAATTAAAAGATGCTTACTCCTTGGAAGGAAAGTTATGACCAACCTAGATAGTATATTCAAAAGCAGAGACATTACTTTGCCAACAAAGGTCCGTCTAGTCAAGACTATGGTTTTTCCTGTGGTCATGTATGGATGTGAGAGTTGGATTGTGAAGAAGGCTGAGTGCCGAAGAATTGATGCTTTTGAACTGTGATGTTGGAGAAGACTCTTGAGAGTCCCTTGGACTGCAAGGAGATCCAACCAGTCCATTCTGAAGGAGATCAGCCCTGGGATTTCTTTGGAAGGAATGATGCTAAAGCTGAAAGTCCAGTACTTTGGCCACCTCATGTGAAGAGTTGTCTCATTGGAAAAGACTCTGATGCTGGGAGGGATTGGGGGCAGGAGAAGAAGGGGACGACAGAGGATGAGGTGGCTGTATGGCATCACTGACTCGATGTACGTGAGTCTGAGTGAACTCCGGGAGTTGGTGATGGACAGGGAGGCCTGGCGTGCTGCAATTCATGGGGTCGCAAAGAGTTGGACATGACTGAGCGACTGATCTGATCTGATGTACTACTCTAAATTTTTACATATATTGATATTGTATATGTATGGAATATCCCCAAGATGATATAAGTTAGTAAGTAGCTTCACTATCCTCATTTTACAAGTAAACTTTAGGAAACAGGTTAAAAAACCAGTCCAAATTTGAAAAGCTAACAAAGGTCAGAGCTAGGATTCAAATTCAAGTAGTTTGTTTCACAGTCCTGTACTTATTCCGTACACTTGATAAGAAAGACTTCCTATCTTACATTAGTACTGGAAGTCTAAATATTTTATTAACTAAATTTTAAATAGTCTATTCAGAAATATTTTACAGAGGTTGGCAGTTATTTGATAGTAACTTAACAGCCACATGAAGTAAAACCCTGTTGAACATGTAAGCTTATTATCACTTTATCTGACAATTTTATGATGAAGTTGGAGAAGCTCTATTGAACATAAGGGAATTGCTCTATTTACCTATCATTGTAATATAATTTCCTAGGTAATATAAACTTAAAAACAGATATCAGCAAGACAGCAGAATAGAAAGTCAGCCTTTATTTCCTTCTGGAACCACTGATTTACCAAAGATAGACCTGCTGAAATACCTTATGAGATCTCTAGAATCCAGTTAAGAAGTTGTAGTATCCCACAGGAGCAAAAATCTAGAACACTCAGATTGAAATGGGTAAGAGGAATTGTACTTCACTGATACCAGCCTGTGTTGCTGATCCTGTTTGTGACACTAACTGTCTCGCAGTTCATCCTGCTCAGAGCTGCAATTGTCTTGCTGTTCACACTGTCCACATTGTTCACTGAACCCACAGTAGGCAAGGCTCCAGCTCAGAGGCTGGAAGAAGGCGCAGGGAGCCATAAAAGCAAGTACGTCATGATGTCCATGCACAGTGCTATAAATGATTTCAGCTGTTACACAGTCATTATTTACAAAATGTGGAGCAAGAGAGCCTGAACACACTATCTCGGCTAATTTCCTCTCTCACCACACTCCATCCCTTCATTGTCTCTCACCTCACATTCTGCATAGTCCATCTTCTGCAATATTCCCTTGGCGAGTAACACTGACCCTTGGATTTATGTTTTGCAACAGCAGAAGCTACAACAACAAACAGTTACAACCCCGGTACACAACAAAACCCAATGCCAGGTATCACCTGGAACTCATGTTGCACTCCTTGCCCTTATGGGGCTAGAAGAGCCACCCACTGCACTTGGAGTACCTTTATCTTCCATGGCCAAGTCCAGTCTACTGTCTGTCCTTGTGAAATTGCAGGAAAGCTTCCAGAGAGGCAACTCCTCCTCTCTGGAGTTTTTTATTAAGAACCTTGCAAAAGCCCCCACAGGTGCCAGGCTCACCCCTTCAAGGAGGGAATTTTTGTGGCATTTGCAGCCCACCCACAGGATTCCAAATGCTTTCACACTGTTCTAAATCTGCCAGAGAGTCAGAGGTTAGTAGCACATAATAGGACACAGACTTTATACACGGTTCTACTAAATCTACATCACAGGACATAGCCTTTACAGTACACTGTTCTAAACCTACATCACAGGACACAGCTTTTACAGTATACTGTGTTCTACTAAATCTACATCATAGGACACAGCCTTACAGTACTATGTTCAATATAGGACACAGTCTTTACAGAATACCTCTGCACAAATCAGCTCACATTTGCATCTGCATACCCGATGGGATCCCTGCCAGCTTAGGCCCCCTTTGGGGTCTTCATACTTTCAAAGTGGTGTCTCACGTGTCATGCCTCTGCTTGTCTCAGTGAGGACCTGCAAAACCCCCACAGGTGCTGGGCCCAACACTGTGTCCCAGAGTCACAAAAGCCAAGCTGCCCGAGTTTCCCCGTGCATTGGCTGAAACTGCTTACTCAAGTCAACCATTTCCTCCTGAGTATATGGTTGATACACCGTGAACTCAGACACATTGGGGGCTCCTTGAGGATGTCCCCACCTCTTGCCATAGGCTGCTCAGTTTTCACTTTTTTCTGCACAATGGGCCTTGCTGCCAAGCAGGTAGACACAGTCTCATAATGTTCACCTTCACCGTCACTTAGCACCTTACTGTCAGAGACGCTGGCTTCTTCAGGGCCATGGGGTTCTTGCTCTAATGTCAATATTCATTGCTCTAGTTCTTCCAAGCATCTCTGCACATTGCACGCTGGTGTGGCATCATGGAGAGCACTATCCATATTTGCCTTCAGGGCAGTCAGGAAAATCCACCCCATGGTGCCAGCAGCAGTCTGTGCCACCTTGTTCAGCAAATGGGAACTCACCACCTATAACACCTTTTCAATGCTATCTGGTGACCTGTCCACTGCCTTCCAGTCTTCCGCTGGAGTCCACCCTGAGAGGACTGTGGCCACACGGTGCCACATGCTGTATGGTGGCCACTGACTTTCTCCATCCAATGGAACCTCAGGCTTTTCTACCTGCTGGGGATCCTGTCGACTATGCCAATTATATTGCTGATCCCGTTTGTGATGCCAGTTGTCTCACTATATCTCACTGTGTGCACTGTTCACTGAACCCAGAGTAGGCAAGGCTTGAGCTGAAAGGCTGGAAGAAGACAGGAGGAGCCATAGGAACTGCAGACACATTTATTCTCTCATGGCTGGCATAGCAGTTATTGCAGCAGACGTAACGTAACACAACATAATCGCATACAGCCCTTCAGGGCTTTTCCAGGTGAAGCTTATACAGGTGTACTGTGCTCAGTTGCCCAGTCTTGTCCAACTCTGAGACCCCATGGACTGTAGCCACCAGCCTCTTGTGTCCATGAGAGTTTCCATGCAAGAATACTGGAGTGTGTTGCCATTTCTTCCTCCAGGGGATCTTCCCCCCGCCACCCAGGAATTGAACCCACATCTCCCATATCTCTTGCATTGCAAGCAGATTCTACTGCTGAGCCACCGTGGAAGCCCATTTATACAAGTGTACCACACACAAACCTGTGATCAGAAGAGTACCTCGTGATGCGCATGTGCAGTGCTGTAAACTATCTTAGCTGTTACGTAGTCATTATTTACAAACCGTGGAGTGAGAGAGCCTGAACACGTCATCTTGGCTAGTTTGCTCTCTCCCCATACAGACCTTTCCCAAACCTGCCATAGCTTAGCACCAGGAGAGAATTCCCCAACTTCTCACTCAGAGAGGAAAATAAAGAGAGGAGCTTACATCCAATATTTTAGCTTTTTGACAGGCTACCTAAGGGACTGGTTTCTTTCTGCCTCACATAACACTAGCAGTATATTCAGAGCACTGGTACACCTAGCATAGTTTGGAAACCTAGGGGCCATTGAGAACTAACATGAGTTGGGAGCAGCTTGCTATAGCCAGAAGAGCTATATAATGAAGAAATAATATTCTCTTCAATAAATGATATTCAGAAAACTAGACATCCATAGGCAAAAGAATAAAATTGGACCCGTCTTATACTACTCAAGATAGTTTAAAGGCTTAAACACAAGACCTGAAACTGTAAGACTAGGAGAAGAAAAATACTGAAAGAGCTATATCTGGGCAACAATTTTTTGGATACCACCAAGAGCACAGGAAACAAAAGCAAAAATAGATAAGTGGGATAATACCAAATTAAATGCTTGTACACAGCAAAGGAAAAATCAACAGAGTAAAAAGCAACCTATGGGATGGGAGAAAATTATTGTAAACCATCTATCTAATAAGGGGTTAATATCTAAAATATATAAGAAGCTCATACAACTCAATAGTAACAAATAATAGCAGTAATAACAATAACCTGATAATAATAATAATAATATATAAAATATAATAATAATAACCTGATTAGAGTTTCAGAAGTATTCTGTTGAAGACTATGATCAGTTAGTTGACTACAGGGAAAGACTGGGCCTGTGGAAAAGCAGCTCTTTGGCAAGATAAAGTCTGCACCTCATTGGAACCCAAGACCATGAAAGGTTCTTTCCACAGAAAGCTTCTCTAGTAGATTGAGACTGGCCAAAATAACAAAGTAGGAAGACCCTGAACTCACCTCCTCTCATGAACACACAAATACCTGCAGAACAATCATCAACAAAAAAGACCAGAAGCTATCAGAAATGATTTACAAATAAATATATAAAGAAGGAAATACAACTATCAATAGAGGTAGGAGGGGCTAGACTAGTAATATAATCAAGTCCCATATCCCCTAGTGGGTGACCCACAAACTAGAGAATAATTATAATGCAGAGGTTCTGCCACAGGAGAGTTCTGAGCCTCATGTCAGTCTCCTCAGCCTGGGGTCCTGAACAGGGAAGATAAACCTCAAAAGCATTTGGCTTTGAAGGCCAGAAAGGCTTAATTTGGAGAATTCCAAAGGACTGGGTAAAACACAAACTTCACTCTTAAAGGACACACACAAAATCTCATGAGCACCAGGACCCAGCAAAAGCAGTAATTCAATAGGAGCCTGGGCCATACCTACCTGCTGGTCTTGGTGCTTCTCCAGGAGAGGCAGAGGCAGGTATAGCTCTCTCTAGGCACATGGACACTGGCAGCAGCTATATTTGGGAGCTTTCTCCTGAATGGGCTCTTCCATAGGCAGATGCCATCATGGGGCCCATCCTCAAGCTCACTGTCACTAAGGCTTGACCTTATCCAACCTATAGGTACCAGAACTGTGACACCTCAAGCCAAACAACTAACTGGGCAGGGATACAGCCTCATCCATCAGCAGACAGGTTACCTAAAGATTTCCTGAGCCCACAGCTTCCTCTAGACATGGCCTTGCCCAACAGAGGGCCAGGACCCAGTTCCACCTGCTGGTAGGCAGGGACTAGCCTTGCCTTCCAGGAAGCCTGCACGGCCTCTAGACCAACCTCCCCAACCACAGTCTAGATACTCAATGCAAGAAAATCACAATTTCAAAGCCTGTGGACCTAGCCCACCTATAGCAGGCCTGACCCTACCCTGGGTCTAGTGGGCCCCAGAACTGCCCCCTTAGCAGCCCAACATAATCTTCAGAGCACTCCAAACTCCATACCCAGCTATGTAAAAAACTGCCTTCCCCCACCAGCAATCTGACATTAGTTTTTGGATCCCTAGGCCAGCAACCCGGAGAAGGCAATGGCACCCCACTCCAGTACTCTTGCCTGGAAAATCCCATGGACAGAGGAGCCTGGTAGGCTGCAGTCCATGGGGTCGCTACAAGTTGGACACGGCTGAGCGACTTCACTTTCACTTTTCACTTTCACGCATTGGAGAAGGAAATGGCAACCCACTCCAGGGTTCTTGCCTGGAGAATCCCAGGGATGGGGGAGCCTGGTGGGGTGCCATCTATGGGGTCGCACAGAGTCAGACTGAAGCAACTTAGCAGCAGCAGCAGCAGGCCCAGCAACCAGACTCTAAGACCCAGCTCTGCCTGCCAGTATTCCAGCACTACCCACAAGGCTTGGCTTCACCTACCAGTGGATGGGCAACACATTCAGCATCTTCTGGATCCTGACTCCACCCACCATTGAGCTAGGGACCCCTGGGGTTCTGCAGTTAGCCATCTCAACACCAGGCCCCACTAACCAGCAGGCACCCAAAGAGGGTTTGGCAATGAACAGGCCAGGGGGCAACTAAGTCTGGAAGACTGCCCACACAATATGCCTGTCACAACAGAAGGATCCACACAACCTTATCAGGGGGTACTATTAGAGCATATAGCTTAGGTCATGAGAGGAGAATGTACTGCTGGGATGCATAAGAGATCTGCTACAGAAAGCCCAAGGTTGAGAAACATAACTCACCTATTACATATATAAAAATATAAATTGAAATTAAGACAAAATGAGGTAACCAAAAAATATGTTCCAGACGAAAAGTAGTAAAAAATATTCTATATCTAAAATAATCAATTAAAGGGTATACAGAACAATTAGATGTAAAGTATGATAGTGAAAGCAGTAATCATGAGGAGAGGAGAGTACAAATGCAGGGTTTTTAAAAGGCATTTGAAATGAAGAGATCAGCAACTTAAAACAATCATGTAGACAAATAGATATAGAGAAATAGATATATATTGCTGTATAGAAACCTCTAGGTAACCATAAACCAAAAATCTATAATAGATACACACACACACAAAGTAAACCAAACATAACACTGAAGATAGTCATCAAATCACAAGAGAAGGGGACAAAAGATATATACAAGGATATATTATACAACACAAGAAATATAGCCCATATTTTATAATAACAATAAATGGAGTACAACCTTTTAAAATTGTGAATTACTATATTGCATACCTGCCTCTTGAGAAACCTATATGCAGGTCAGGAAGCAACAGTTAGAACTAGACATGGAACAACAGACTGGTTCCAAATAGGAAAAGGAGTATGTCAGGCTGTACATTGTCACCCTGCTTATTTAACTTCTATGCAGAGTACATCATGAGAAACGCTGGGCTAGAAGAAGAAAAAGCTGGAATCAAGATTGCCGGGAGAAATATCAATAACCTCAGATATGCAGATGACACCACCCTTATGGCAGAAAGTGAAGAGGAACTCAAAAGCCTCTTGATGAAAGTGAAAGAGAAGAGCAAAAAAGTTGGCTTAAAGCTCAACATTCAGAAAACGAAGATCATGGCGTCTAGTCCCATCACTTCATGGGAAATAGATGGGGAAACAGTGGAAACAGTGTCAGACTTTTATTTTGGGGGGCTCCAAAATCACTGCAGATGGTGATTGGAGCCATGAAATTAAAAAACGCTTACTCCTTGGAAGGAAAGTTATGACCAACCTAGATAGCATATTCAAAAGCAGAGACATTACTTTGCCAACAAAGGTCCGTCTAGTCAAGGCTATGGTTTTTCCAGTGGTCATGTATGGATGCGAGAGTTGCACGGTGAAGAAAGCTGAACGCTGAAGAACTGATGTTTTTGAACTGTGGTGTTGGAGAAGACTCTTGAGAGTCCCTTGGACTGCAAGCAGATCCAACCAGTCCATCCTAAAGGAGATCAGCCCTGGGTGTTCTTTGGAAGGAATGATGCTATAGCTGAAACTCTAGTACTTTGGCCACCTCATGCGAAGAGTTGACTCATTGGAAAAGACTCTGATGCTGGGAGGGCTTGGGGGTAGGAGGAAAAGGGGACGACAGAGGATGAGATGGCTGAATGGCATCACCGACTCGATGGACGTGAGTTTGAGTGAATTCCAGGAGATGGTGATGGGCAGGGAGGCCTGGTGTGCTGTGATTCATAGGGTTGCAAAGAATTGGACACGATTGAGAGACTGAACTGAACTGAACTGAACTTAAATAATATTGTATGTCAACAATATTTCAATAAAATAATTTTAAAAACTAAAAAATAACCTGATTAAAAATAGGCAAGAATGGTGTCATGAGTCCACTTACATAAGGTTTATAAAGTGGTGGAACTCACAGAAAAAAATAGAATTACATTTCAAGTGGTTGCTTGAGGGATGACAAGTTGTTATTCTGTGGACATAGAGTTTCAGTCATTCAAACTGAATAAGTTCTAAAGCTCTGCTGTATGACACTGTGATTATAGTTAATAATACTGTTAATAGGGTATATTTCATTATGTGTTTATTACAATTTTTAAAAATATTGGCAAGTTTACCTGGAAAAGAGTTTCACAAAACCAGCTACAGTTGTTGCAGCTCCATCTTCAACTTCTTGACATTTCCCTTGACAAAAAGCACACTAAGTCATCTCCAAGTTTAAAGTATTCAGCAAATAATGACACAGCAGAGACACCAGAGGTTGTAACTGGTTCTCGTGACAAATATGATAATACTATATTAGCTGGTGATCCCTGGATCAGAAAGATTACCTGGAGGAGGAAATGGCAAACTGCTCCAGTATTCTTGACTGAAAAATCCATGAACAGAAGAGCCTGGTAAGCTACAATCCAAAGGGTCACAGAGTCGGATACAACTGAGTGACTGAGCACACACCCACTCTCCAGGTTGCTGTATGAATATATACAGCAAGACAAATTGAAATCAAATGGAACTTGTCCCCTGTTGGCAGAGTTACCCAAACAAATGGTATCAATAATCATCAAATCTGGTACAATACAGAATTGTTTCAAAACAAACTCATTAAAGATGCCAAATAAAAGCATTTGTTGTTGCTGTTGTTTAGTCACTAAGTCATGTCTAACTCTGTGATACCACGTACTGCAGTACAACAGGCTCAGCTGTCCTCCACTATCTCCCAGAGTTTGCTCAAATTCATGTCCACTACACATCATCTTTGACAAAGGAGGCAAAAATATACAATGGAGAAAAGACAGTCTCTTCCACAAGTGATCCTGAAAAAACTGATCAACCACACACAAAAGAATGAAATTAGAACACTTTCTAACATCATTCACAAAAATAAACTCAAAATTAATTAAAGATCTACATATAAGACCAGAAACTATAAAACTCTTAGAGGAAAACATAGGCAGAACACTCTCTGACATAAATCACGGCAAGATCCTCTATGACCCACCTCCCAGAGTAATGGAACTAAAAACAAAAATAAACAAATGGAACCTAATTAAACTTAAATAATTTGCACAATGACAGAAACTATAAACAAATTGAAAAGACAGCCTTCAAAATAGGAGAAAATAATTGCAAATGAAACCACTGAAAAGGATTAATCTCCAAAATATACAAGCAGCACATACAGCTCAATACCAGAAAAATGAACAACCCAATCAAAAAGTGGGCAAAAGAACGAAACAGACATTTCTCCAAAGAAGGTATACAGATGGCTAATAAACACATGAAAAGATATTCAACACCACTCATTATTAGAGAAACACAAATCAAAACCACAATGAGGTATCATCTCATGCCAGTCAGAAAGGCCATCATCAAAAAGTCTACAAACAATAATGCTGGAGAGAGTGTGAAGAAAAGGGAGCCCTCTTACACTGTTGGTGGGAATGCAAACTGGTGCAGCCACTATGGAGAACAGTGTGGAGATTCCTTAAAAATTTGGGAATAGGACTGCCATATGACCCAGCAATATCACTGCTGTGCGTACACCCTGAGGAAACCAGAATTTAAAGAGACACATGAACCCCAATGTTCATTGCAGCACTAATTACAAAAGCTAGGATATGGAAGCAAACTAGATGTCCATCAGCAGATGAATGGATAAGGAAGTTGTGGTACATATACACAATGGCATATTATTCAGCTATAAAAAGGAGCACATTTGAGTCAGTTCTAATGAGGTGGATGAACTGGAGTCTATTATACAGAGTGAAGTAAGTCAGGAAGAGAAACACAAATACTATATATTAACACATATATACGGGATTTAGAATGACAGTAATGAAGATACTACATGCAGGGCAGTAAAAGAGACACAGATGTAAAGAATAGATTTTGGACCCTATGAGAGAAGGCAAGGGTGGGATGATTTGAGAGAATAGCATTGAAACATGTAGATTACCATATGTAAAACAGATGACCAATGCAAGTTTGATGCATGAAGCATTCCACCCAAAGCCAGTGCTGTGGGACAGCCCAGAGGGATATGGTGAGGAGGGAGGTGGGAGGGAGTTCAGAATGGGGGGGACACAAATTTACCTGTGGCTGATTCATGTCACTGTATGGCAAAAACCATCAAAATATTATAAAGTAATTATCCTCCAATTAAAATAAATAATTTTTAAAAATTCCTGTCTGTTGAGTCAGTGATGTTATCTAACCATCTTATCCTCTGCTGCCTATTCTCCTTTTGCCCTCAATCTTTCCAACGTTAGGGCCTTTTCCAATGAGTCAGTTCTTCACATCAGATGGTCAAAGTATTGGAATTTCAGCTTCAGTACCTGTCCTTCCAATGAGTATTCAGAGTTGATTTCCTTTAGGATTGACTGGTTTGATCTCCTTGCTGTCCAAGCAACTCTCAAGAGTCTTCTGCATTGCCACAATTTGAAAGCATCAATTCTTCAGCACTCAGCCTTCTCTACTGTCTAACACTCATATCGGTGCATGACTAATGGAAAAACCACAGCTTTGACTGTATGGACCTTTGTCTGCAAAGAGATGTCTCTGCTTTTTAATGTGCTGTCTAGATTGTCACACCTTTCCTTCCAAGCAGCAAGCGTCTTTTAATGTCATGGCCGCAGTCACCATCCACAGTGATTTTGGAGCCCCCAAAAATAAAATCTGTCACTGCTTCCAATTTTTCCCCTTCTAATTGCCATAAAATGATGGCATCAGATGCTATGATCTTAGTTTTTTGAATGTTGAGTTTTAAGCCAGCTTTTTCATTCTCCTCTTTCACCCTTATCAAGAGGCTCTTGAACTCCTCTTCACTTTCTGTCATTAGAGTGTTTATCATCTGCATATATGAGGTTGTTGGTATTTCTCCCAGCAATCTTGATTCCAGCTTGGATTCATTTAACATGGAATTTTGCATTCTGTACTCTACATATAAGTTAAATAAGCAGGGTGACAATATACAGCCTTGATGGACTCCTTTTTCGATTTTGAACCAGTCCATTGTTCATGTTCGGTTCTAACTGCTGCTTGTTGACCCACATAGCAATTTCTCAGGAAACATACATGTTTCTCAGGAAGGTACCAGAGACAGGTAACAGGTAATAAAAACACTATATTCCTATTAAAATATGGCACTATAGAATAAAATACATTAAAATACTTTTTAAAACATAAGAAGGAATGCTTTATCAGAAAAAAAACAAACATTAAATTTAAATTAAAAACTGGGTTGTAACAAGTGGCTTCTGTCAGGTAATTTAACCTCTCTAAATTTAGTTCCTCAAATCAGCCAATTTGACCCACCTCCCCACCCCTGCCACCCCCAGCCTTAGTGTTCAGAGCCTCTGGCTCTCCTCAGCATCTTGGCCTGAATGCCCTGAACCCTGCTCTATAGTCAGAAACCTGCTCAGTCATTAAAATTTGTCACTAGGAAAGATTTCCTCCTCCCCAAGGCAGAATTGGCCAACAATCTCAGATTTCCTCCACATCCATATTCTGTTCAGAGGTTTAGTCACATCTGTATGATTTCATTAAAATTAAGGGAAAACTCTACACTAGAATTAAAAGGGCCTCTTCTCACAATCTGCCTTAGGAAAGGTCAGCCTCTTCTTAAAATAGATTAAGTGCCGCTTAGGTTTAATCTATGAAATTAAACATGATTTATATACTCATCATAGCTAAAATTACTCTAATAGAACTCACAGAAATAGCAATTAGGACCAAAAAAAGCCAAAAACCAAAAACCAGAATCAAGAATCAGATACTAAACAGGAATATAATTTGGTTTGACCAAATAGGTGGTTGATGATTTTCACTCTCACTCCTTACTGGGGTTTAGGGTAGAGATCAATAAAGTCAGATAGAATTGCAGGATAAGACGTGGGACTAGGCTTTCTCCATTTCAGAATAATCCAATGACAATCAAGAGGCTCAACTATAAAGGACCAGACACACTGGTTGATGTGTGTCCACACTGGACAGACATCGCAGCTGAGGCCGTATTCATGGCATTCTCAGTTAAGCTCCCCTGGGAAGTGTTTCCAGTCTTTTGTTGTTGTTCCTCTTGTACTCCTAGCTCTTATTGATACTCAGTAAATATTGGCTCAATAAATGAACAGATAATTTGCAGATAAGATTTAAATATTGGTTATTAATAGGTGTATTCCTTTGGCTAATCGCTTAATCTCTGGAATCTTAATTCCCATATTCTTGAAAGGGGAATGATTATATACTTTTCAGATACATGAGAGGTTAAGATAAGAAATCTAAGTATCTGACAGAATGTGTGGCATATAGAAATTGTTAAATAAAATTGATTTATTTACCTTTTCTCCCTTAAATGATTTCTTTAATAATTGCAGCTATTATTGAAGTAATGTTATGAATTTTTTTGGAAAAGCAGAGACCATATTTTTTTGTGATAATTTGCATAGAACAGTGAAAAGTCCTCCAAATTCTGTCCATATGAAATGAATTTCAGGTGTGGGAAATTTGAAATTATTTATTAATTTACTTTTTTTTTTTAAAGAAAAATACATTATTTCCAGATAAACTTTTTTTGTCTTTTGTTTAATTCTTTAGCATTATGTTTTTATCTTTTGTTTTTATCTCCTTATAAAATCTTCATGGGCATTCCTAGGCTAAATCTGTTACCAAGGGTTTCTTCTGACCAATGATGTATGTATAAGATTCTGGAATTATCACCATCATTCTCAAATGAACTTAAATCTACCTATATCTGCATATCTCTAAGTCACCTACAAATTTATCCTTGCCAGTGGCAAACATATTCAAATTCAAGATTACTGACAATTATTTTGTCTGTGAGGCAGCTAACACTGTAAGTGTGCACTTGTAATATATGGAAGTTTCGATAACAATGATGAATTCATAGCTGTGTGTTCTGTTGTAGATAATTAGAGCCTCAAGAAATGATCTATTTTAACATGAACAAGATTCTCTTTGAAAAAAGAGATGGAGCCAAGAGGGCAAGTAAGGATATTGTGATTTGACAATGATCATTTCGACATATATTATAAAAAAGCTTATACCAACTTTCCCAGTTTTGAATGCAAAGCAGAAAAGCTACATGTGCCCCATTAAAAATTAAACCTCCACATTTCCGACAAAAAATTAGTCATCATATTTAAAAATAGTTTTATTCAAGCCCTTAATAAACATAATCTAAGAATAGATATCCTCAATTTAAATAGGACTACTCTGCCAATTGGAGCGTCTCAGGTGGCTCAGTGGGAAAGAATCTGCCTGCTAATGCAGGAGATGCAGATTCAACCCCTGGGTCAGGAAGATCCCCTAGAGAAGGAAATGGCAATCCATATCAGTATTCTTGCCTGGGAAATCCCATGGACAGAGCATCCTGGTAGTCTACAGTCCATGGGTCACAAAAGAGTGGGACACAACTTAGCAACCAAATAACAACAGTCTACCAATTATGGTATTGTCTACCCAGTGCAATTGAATCTCTTGCTCAGATTATAATAGAACCCTCCTGGTGGGCTACAGTGCATGAAGTCACATAGAGTTGGAAACGACTGAGAAACTGACACACACACATTCCATGCACTAGTGAACATGTGTTGTGTTTTTTTTAACAACAGCGATTGGCTCAAGCATGTTGCTAACAATTTGGTCAAGTTGGAGATAATCTACAGCCTTTTTCTATGTGGAAATAATAGAGCCTTCTTCCCTTCTAAGGATACAAATGTGATAACGTAGCTCCTGGCTATAATAATCCCATCCATGAAATGGCACAAATGGAGGACAAAATGTGGAGAATCCTCAGGCCAACTCTGATGTCAAAATCCTGAGGTTTTTGGTATTGTTATGTTCCAGTGATTCTTCCTTCAACTTTATAAGAAATCCCAGTATTCTAACAAATTTTCCACTTTTGTTAAAATTAATTTGATTTGGACTTTAGTGATTTCTAATGAAAAAGTGTATACAGCACTGCTTTAGCTGTGCCCTTGCTCTTGGTATCAGTTATTCTCAAATTAAATCAGGTTAGTTCAGTTCCTCAGTTGTGTCTGACTTTTTGCAACCCCATGGACTACAGCACACCAAGCCTCCTTGTCCAAAACCAACCCCCAGAGCTCGCTCAGACTCATGTCCATCGAGTCAGTGATGCCATCCAATCATCTCATCCTCTATCATCCCCTTCTCCTCCTACCTTCAATCTTTCCAAGCATCAGGGTCTTTTCCAGTGAATCAGTTCTTTGCATCAGGTGGCCACAGTATTGGAGCTTCAGCTTCAGCTTCAGCATCAGTCCTTCCAATGAATATTCAGGACTCATTTCCTTTAAGATTGACATGTTGGATCTCCTTGCAGTCCAAGGGACTCTCAAGAGTCTTCTCCAACACCACAGTTCAAAAGCATCAATTCTTTGGCCCTCAACTTTCTTTATGGTCCAACTCTCACATTCATACATGACTATTGGAAAAAACATAGCTGTGACTAAAGGAACATTTGCCGGCAAAGTAATGTCTCTGCTTTTTAGCATGCTATCTAGGTTTGTCATAGTTTTTCTTCCAAGGAGGAAGTGTCTTTTAATTTCATGGCTGTAATCAGCATATGCAGTCATTCTGGAGCCCAAGAAAATAAAGTGTGTCACTGTTCCATTGTTTCCCCATCTATTTGCCTTGAGGTGATGGGACTGGATGCCATGATCTTTTTTTTTTTTTTTTTGGAATGTTGAGTTTTAAACCAAGTTTTTCACTCTCCTCTTTCACTTTCATCAAGAGGCTCTTTAATTCCTCTTCGCTTTCTGCCATAAGGGTGGTGTCATCTGATTATCTGAGGTTATTGATATTTCTCCTGGCAATTTTGATTCCAACTTGTGCTTCATCCAGCCTGGCATTTCTCATGATGTTCTCTGCATAAAAGTTTTATAAACAGGGTAACAGTATATGGCTTCTTTCCCAATTTGGAACCAGTCCGTTGTTTCATGTTCAGTTCTAACTGTTGTTTCTTGACCTGCATACAGGTTTCTCAGGAGGCAGATAAGGTGCTCTGGTATTCCCATAGCTTTAAGAATATTCCACAATTTGTTGTGATCCACACAGTCAAAGGCTTTGGCATAGTTAATAAATGAGAAGTAGATGTTTTTCTGGAACTCTCTTGCTTTTTCTATGATCCAATGGATGTTGGCAATTTGATCTCAGGTTCCTCTGCCTTTTCTAAATCTAGCCTGAACATCTGGAATTTCTCAGCTCACATATTGTTGAAGCCTGGCTTGGAGCATTAACTTTGCTAGCATGTGAAATGAGTGCAATTGTGCGAGAGTTTTAACATTCTTTAGTATTGCCTTTCTTTGGGATTGGAACTAGCTTGTGCCATTTATAAGCTAGCAAGACCACCACTATGAAGATGTCTTTTTATATCTTCTTTTTCCCTTGGAACTTGGAACACATCCTCACAAGTTCATTTTTCTTAACATTAGTTGTAAATGTTCTCCAGTACAAAGTGATTTTCTAAAGTTTCATGAAGCACTTTTATGGCCGTATCTTTCAGATGAATGATTTACCCTTTCAGGAACTTAAAAATGTCACTTAGAATCAGGCTCTTCATCTGAGAAGTTACAAAAGATTCCTGGTGTTTGACACAAAGCCTTCAGTCTTCTCATTTTTTCTGCTTTATTTCACGTAAATAACTGAACCAAAGCTCTCAAAGGACAAAATCATAACTTGATTACCATTGTATCTTCAAATTTTAGGAACACTTTATATATTCTTGAGTGAAGAGAGGTGTGTTTATTCATCATTGGCTCCAGGAATTATCCTCTGTGCTACTTAAAGTAAGAGATGGACGCATCGAGATGGAAAGAGAAGGATCATAATTTATTTTGTAGAATGAATTAAGGACAGAAAACATTGGATAGGGTTATTTATCTGAAAAACCTGATCACCTTCTTGAGAAGTTTAAAATATTATCATTTGTTTTGCCCTTTTCTCCCTTGTTCACTGCAGTGAAACTATACCATAGCCTGTGCCATAAAAGTACTGGATTCTAAGCACAATAAGGAATTTGAATACTAAACTTTTTCTACAGTGTGATATGTACATCCTTGGTTCAAATAATTCAATCCTAGAATCAATCTGGATTTCAGTAAACTTCATTAAAATTATTAAAACAGCCAGAAGCTCTTGAAATTCAATAGATGATGATATTTTACAATTGCTTCATACCGTCTATTGGAGAAAAAAATGGCAACCCATTCCAATATTCTTGCCTGGAGAATCCCATGGACAAAGGAGCCTTGTGAGCTACAGCCCATGGGGTCACAAAGAGTCTGACACCACTGAGTAACTAGCACTTTCATACTGTCTATAGGCATAGACTTAACCAACCTCTTTGTTATAAGTACCATACTGTTGTCATAGCAACTTTGGAGAAGGTTGTGATGAATGGAAAACAGAATTGGTGATGACGCAAGGAGATAATTTAATAATATGTCTGCTGGGATGACAATGTCAAAAGTCAGAGGACTGCTTTTTCCGGAAACTCCATATGGTAAGCTCATTGGGGACTTAATCTTATCAAGCTAAAACAGAATACATCTGAACAGATTCCTTTCCTTCATTCCATTATTACCCACAATAGGAAGAAGTATTGTCTTAAAGAACAATACTTCTGAGACTGATACATGAATTATATTCATAAATTATATTTTTGCACTTTAAAATGTTCTCATGTATTTTTAGTTAATTAATTTTTATTGGAGTATAATTGACTTGCAATATTGTGTTAATTTCTGCTGTATAGAAAAGTGAATCATATCTGGTCAGAATGGCCATGATCAAAAAATATAAAAGCTATAAATGCTAGAGGACTTCCCTCATAGTTCAGTTGGTAAAGAATCTGCCTGCAATGCAGGAGACCCCAGTTTGATTCCTGGGTCGGGAAGATCTGCTGGAGAAGGGATAGGCTACCCACTCCAGTATACTTGGGCTTCCCTTGTGGCTCAGCTGGTAAAGAATCCACCTGCAACGTGGGAGACCTGGGTTTGATCCTGGGTTGGGAAGATCCCCTGGAGAAGGGAAAAGCTACCCTTTGGCCTGAAGGACTCTCTGGTCTGGAGAATTCCATGGACTGTATAGTCCATGGGGTCACAAAGAGTCGTATGGGGTCATGACTGAGTGAATTTCACTTCACTTCATAAATGCTGGAAAGGGCATGGAGAAAAGCAAATTCTCCTACACCACTGGTGGAAATGTAAATTGGTACAACCACTATGGAAACAGTATGAAAGTTACTTAAATAACTAAAAGTAAAGTCACCATATGATTCAGCACTTCCACTCCTCGGCACATATTTAGGGAAAAACATAATTTTATATATATATACCCTAATGTTCATTAGAACACTATTTACAATTGATAGGACATGAAAGCAATCTAAATGTCCATCAATGGAAGAATAGATGTATATGTATATATACGTAGATGTATATACATATATATTGGACATAGGATATTCCTCAGCCATAAAAAGAACGAAATAATGATCAATCAATCAAGTGCTCAATCCAAGAGGAAGATATAACAATTGTAAATATAGTACACCTGACATAGGAGCACCCCAATATATATGGTAAATACTAACAGCCATAAAAGGGGAAGGTAGTCTATACTTTCAATAATCTTTTTTTTTTTTTCATTTTTCTTCCAAGTGTGGAGCCAGTACATATCTTTACTTTTCATATTTATAGTCATTGGTCTAGAGCAGGGGTCCCCAAACTTAGGCCATAGACATGTACCAGTCCACTGCCTGTTAGGAACTGGGCCACACTGCAGGAGGTGAGTGATGGGTGAGTAAGTCAAGTTTCATTTCTATTTACAACCACCCCCCATCACTTGCATTACCACCTGAGCTTTGCCTTCAGTCAGATCAGTGGCAGCATTAGATTCTTATAGGAGTGCAAACTTTACTGTGAACTGCACATGTGAGGGATCTAGGTTGCATGTTCCTTATGAGAATCTCATGCCTGATGATCTGAGGTGGAGTTGAGGCAGTGATGATACCACTGGGGAGTGACTGAAAATGCAGATTATCATTAGCTAAGAAGTTTGATTGCACAGAGACCATAGTAAATCGATTGCTTGCAGGCTCATATCAAAACCATATCAGTGAGTGGCAAATGAGGACTGGCATCTGATCGCAGGCTTTTTAGTGGCAAGTGAGTTGATGTGCTTCAATTGTATAGCTGCATGTTGTGGCAGGTTTAAAAAAATAGACACTATTTTAGTCTATATATGATCTGCCAGTTATTTTATTTACCAGTTCCATCTGTGCCTCTTTCCCACACTGCACTTGTCTCAGTCAAAGTTTTGGCAAGCCCACAAGTTAATACTAGCCAAAAAGAGTGAAAAACAAACATCACTGGAGAGCTTCTTGGAAAGGGGGAAAAGATGCAATGATGAGATGACAGAAGGCTCTATTATACTGCCAACAAAAAGAAAGCTGCATTTGAAAGAAAATGCTGAGTCCTTTAAATAAACCCAGTAAACATTATGGGTTTATTGCAACAGGTGATTTGGCATTCTCCAAGCCTGTCCTGTATAACATGTAGCAACTGGCTATGCAACAAAGCCACAAAACCTTCAAAACTTCTTTGCCACATAGTAACCAAGTCCTCAACATTAAAAGACAAGTCTTTAGAGTTTTTCAAAAGAAAAAAAAAAAAAAAACATGAAGAACAGAAGCAATTACTGAAAGTCACCACTTTATTAAATATGTCTGCATTAAGAGTATCATTCTTAGTAACTAACTGCATTACTAAAGCTAAGAAGTCCTTTACTATTGGTAAAAAGTTGATTCTGCCTGCTGCTAAGGAGATTTGGTATGACCTTCCACCTTTACCCTTTCTATTTGCCATGCAGTAATGGGGCCAGATGCTATGATCTTAGCTTTTTTAAATATTTAGCCTTAAGCCAGCTCTTTCACTCTCCTCCTTCACCCCCATCAAGAGGCTCTTTTATTCCTCTTCACTTTCTGCCATCAGAGTGGTATCATACATATATCTGAGGTTGTTGATGTTTCTCCCGCCTATCTTGATTCCAGCCTCATGGACTGCAAGGAGATCAAACCAAACAATTCTGAAGGAAATCAACCCTGAATATTCTTTGGAAGAACTGATGTTGAAGCTGAAGCTTCAATACTTTGGCCACTAGACGCGAAGAGCCAACTCACTGGAAAAGACTGTGATGCTTGGAAAGATTGTAGGAAAAAGAAGAAGGGGCAGCAGAGGATGAGATTGTTAGATAGCATCACCCACTCAGTGGACTTGAATTTGAACAAACTCCTGGAGATGGTGAAGGAGTGGGACGCCTGGCATGCTTTGGTCCATGGGGTCACAAAGAGTCAGAAAGGCATCAATTCTTGGCACTCTGCCTTCTTTATGGTTCAGCTCTCACAACCGTGCATGACCACTGGAAAGACCATAGCCTTGACTATATGGACCTTTGTCAGCAGAGTCATGTCTCTGCTTTTCAACACAACTGTCTAGGTTTGTCATAGCTTTCCTGCAAGAAGCAATTGTCTTCTGATTTCATGGCTGAAGTCACCATCTGCAGTGATTTTAGAGCCAAAGAAGAGGAAATCTGTCACTACTTCCACCTTTTCCCCTTCTATTTGCCATGAAATGCCATGATCTTAGTTTTTTTAATATTTAGATTTAAGCCAGATCTCTCATTCTCCTCCTTTACCCTCATCAAGAGGCTCTTTTGTTCCTCTTCACTTTCTGCCATTCTGCCATTAGAGGTTGTTGATGTTTCTCCCACTTACCTTGATTCTAGCTTGTAACTCATTCACCTCGGCATTTCTCATGATGTGCTCAATTAGTTCAGTTCAGTTCAGTGGCTCAGTCATGTCTGACTCTATGCGACCCCATGAACCACAGCATGCCAGGCCTCCCTGTCCATCATCAACTCCCGGAGTCCACCCAAACCCATGTCCACTCAGTCAGTAATGCCATACAACCATCTCATCCTCTGTCATCCCCTTCTCCTCCTGCCCTCAATCTTTCCCAGCATCAGGGTCTTTTCAAATGAGTCAGCTCTTTGCACCAGGTGGCCAAAGTATTGGAGTTTCAGCTTCAAAATCAGTCCTTCCAATGAACACCTAGGACTGATCTCCTTTAGGATGGACTGGTTGGATCTGCTTGCAGTCGGACTCAGTCCAAGACTCAAGAGTCTTCTCCAACACCACAGTTCAAAAGCATCAATTCTTCAGTGCTCAACTTTCCTTATAGTCCAACTCTCACATCCATACATGACCAGTGGAAAAACCATAGCCTTGACTAGACAGACCTTTGTTGACAAAGTAATGTCTCTGCTTTTTAATATGCTGTCTAGGTTGGTCATAACTTTCCTTCCAAGGAGTAAGCGTCTTTTAATTTCATGGCTACAGTCACCATCTGCAGTGATTTTGGAGCCCAGAAAAATAAAATCAGCCACTGTTTCCCCATCTATTTGCCATGAAGTGATGGGACCAGATGCCATGATCTTAGTTTTCTGAATGTTGAACTTTAAGCCAACTTTTTCACTCCCTCCTTTTACAGTTTCATGAAGAGGCCCTTTGGTTCTTCTTGGCTTTCTGCCATAAGGGTCGTGTCATCTGCATATCTGAGATTATTGATATTTCTCCTGGAAAACTTGATTCCAGCTTTTGCTTCATCCAGCCCAGCATTTCTCATGTTGTACTCTGCATATAAGTTAAATAAGCAGGGTGACAATATACAGCTTTGACGTACTCCTTTTCCTATTTGGAACCAATCTGTTGTTCCATGTCCAGTTCTAACTGTTGCTTCCTGACCTGCATATAGGTTTATCAAAAGGCAGGTCAGGTGGTCTGGTATTCCCATCTCTTTCAGAATTGATGTGGTGAGTGTATAGTTTAAACAAACAGGGTGACAGCAAGCAGCCCTGTCATATTCCCTTCTCAATCTTGAACCAATCAGTTGTTCTGTAAAGGGTTCTAACTATTGCTTCTTGACCCACATACAGGTTTCTCAGGAGACATTAAGATAATCTGATATTCCCATCTTTCTAAGAGCTTTCCATAGTTTTTCATGATCTACAAAATGGCAACCCACTCCAGTATTCTTGCCTGGAGAATGCCATGGACAAAGGAGCCTGGTGGGCTACAGTCTATGGGGTCACAAAGAGTCGGACATGACTAAGCGACTAACACATACACACAGTCAAAGGTTTAGTGTAGTCGATGAAACAGAGATATATGTTTTTCTAAAATTCCCTTGCTTTTTCTATAATCCAGCCAATGTTGGCAATTTGATATTTAGTTTCTCTTCCTTTTCTAATACCAGGTTGGAGTTCTGGAAGTTCTTGGTTCACATAATGCTGAGGCCTATCATGCAAGATTTTAGTCATAACCTCACCAACATGTGAGATGAGTGCAATTGTCTGATGGTTAGGATATTCTTTGGTACTATCCTTCTTGGGAATTGGAATGAAGATTGACCCTTTCCAGTCCTGTGGCCACTGCTGGGTCTTCCAGATTTGTTGACATAATGAATGCAAAACCTTGATGGCATCCTCCTATAGGGATTTGAATAGTTCTGCTGCAATTCCAATGCATCCACTAACTTTATTGACAGCAGTGCTTCCTTAGGCCCACTTGACTTCACATTCCAGAATGTCTGGCTCTGCGTAACTAACCACACCATCGTAGTAATCCAGTTCATTAAGATCTTTTTTATACAGTTCTTCCATGTATTCTTTCCATTTCATCTTGATCTCTTCAGCATCTACTAGGCTTCTACCATTTTTATCCTTTATTGTTCCCATCTTTGGGTGGAAAATTCCTTAATATTTTGCATTTTCCTGAAGCAATTTCTAGTCTTTCCCCTTTAAACATTGTTCATTGAATAAGGCCTTCTTGTTTCTTCTAGCTATTCTATGAAACTTTGCATTTAATTGGATGTACCTTTCCCTCTTTCCCTTGCTTTTCTCCTCTCTTCATTCTTCTGCTCTTCGTAAAGCCTCCTCTGATAACCACTTTGCCTTCTTGCTTTTCTTTTTCTTTGTGATGGTTTTGTTTGCCTCAACATAATAAAGGCCATATGTGACAAGCCCTTAGCACACATTTTCTCAATGGTGAAAAATGAAATCATTTCCTCTAAGATCAGGAACAAGACAAGTCTGCCCACTTTTGCCACTATTATTCCATATAGTTTTGGAAGTCCTAGCCTACAGATGACACGATACTATACATAGAGAACCCTAAAGATGCCACCAGAAAATTACTAGAGCTAATCAGTGATTTTAGTAAAGTTGCAGGATACAAAATTTATACACAAAAATCCCTTGCATTCCTATATACACTAACAATGAAAGATCAGAAAGAGAAATTAAGGAAACAATCCCATTCACCACTGAAACAAAAAGAATAAAATATGTAGGAATAAACCTACCTAAAGAGATAAAAACCCATACACATAAAACTATAAGACACTAATGAGAGAAATCAAAGATGACACAAACAAATGGTGAGATATATACCATGTTCTTGGATTGGAAAAATCAACATTGTGAAAATGACTATACTACCCTAAGCATTCTACATATTCAATGAAATCCCTATCAAACTAGAAATAGTATTTTTCACAGAATTAGAACAAAATTTTACAGTGTGTATGAAAACAAAAAAAGACCCAGAATAACTAGCAAAATTGAGAAATAGAAAGGGAACTGGAGAAATCAACCTTTCTGACTTCAGACTACACTATAAAGCTACAGTCATTAAGACAGTATGGTACTGGCACAAAATCAGAAATATAGACCAATGGAACAAGGTAGAAAGCCCAGAGATAAATCCATGCTCCTATGGGTACCTTATCTTTGACAAAGGAGTCAAGAATATACAATGCAGAAGAGACAGCCTCTTCAATAGGTGGTTCTGGGAAAACTGGACAGCTTCATGTGAAAGAATGAAACTAGAACACTTCATAACACCATACACAAAGATAAACTCAAAACGGATTAAAGACCTAAATGTAATACCAGAATGTACAAGCTCTGAGGGGAAAATATAGCAGAAAACTCTTTGACATAAATCACTGCAAGATCGTCTTTGACCCACCTCCTAGAATAATGGAAATATAAACAAAAATAAACAAATGGGACTGAACTGAACTTAAATGATTTTGCACAGCAAAGAAACTATAAACAAGATGAAAGGACAACACCAGGAATAGGAGGAAATAATTGCAAACAAAGCAACTGACAAAGGATTAATCTCCAAAATATATAAGCAGCTCATATACCCTCAATATCAGATAATCAAACAACTCAATCAAAAAAATGGGCAGATGACCTAAACAGACACTTCACCAAAGAAGACATACAAATGGCAAATAAATAGATGAAAAGATGCTCAACATTGCTTATTATTAGAGAAATGCAAATCAAAGCTGCAATGAGGTATCATCTCACACCAGTCAGAATGGCCGTTATCAAAAAAATCTAGAAACAATAAATGCTGGAGAAGAAGTAGAGAAAAGGGTATTCCAAACCTCCTTCACTCTTGCTGAGAATATAAATTGATACAGACTCTATGGGGCACAGTATGGAGATTTCTTAAAAAAAAAAACAAACTAGGAATAAAACTACCCAGCTGGGATATGACCCAGCAATCCCACTACTGGGCATGTACACTGAGAAAAGCACAATCCAAAAAGACACATAGGCAGAATATAGAACCAACCTAGATGTCCACTAACAGATAAATAAATAAAGAATTTGTGGTGCATATATACAAGAAAATATTACTTAGCCATGAAAAGAAATAAATTTGAGTCAGTTGTAGTGAGGTGGATGAGCATAAAGTATGTTACATAGAGTGAAGTAAGTCAGAAAGAGAAAATATATATATAGTATATTAAAGCATATACATGGGATTGAATAAATGATACTGATTAACCTATTTGCATGGAAGAAATGGAGACAGAGATGTAAAGAACAAACTTGTGGAAACAGTGGGGAAGGAGACAGTCAGACTTATTGACAAATCAGCATTGACATATATACACTACAATGTAGAAAATAAATAGCTAGTGGGAAGCTGCTATATAACACAGGGAGCCCAGACTGGTGCTCTTTGATGACTTTGATGGTTGGGATGTGATGGGGATGGGAGTGAGTCTCAAGAGGGAGGGTGTATATATATATTGTTATGACTGTTTATGATGTTGTACAGTAGAGACCACCACAACATTATAAAGCAATTATCCTCCAATGAAAATAAATTAATAAAAATAATTCAATTTTTATAAAAGAAATACAAATATTTTCAGCAGAGATCTTTTTAATTGAAGCTAGGACCCAATTCCGGAAATTCTGGAAATTCATCCTAAATCCTAAGACAGCAAGGTAGCAGGCATAGCTGGGCCACTGATTAAGATTGGTATGAAATGGTAAATTACTTACAAAGGGTGTTTTCAGGCAAATAATTAAGCGTAATACATCATACAATTTACAGAATAAAAATGATTGCAGACATGGAGACCTTATTAATTAGATAATATGCAATTAGAAATTTAACCATCAGGAACATGCTGAACAGTCATGAGAAAACTGGTTCAAGAACAAGGCAAACAAAAGTATCATTTTATGTATGGGAAAAGTATAAGAAGGAAGAGTCTATTTGCCTTGTTAGAAATTGGGCCAATAGTAAAGGAAATATAACACTGATGCACTGCATAGGACAGTGAATGATATTTACATAATCCTTAATAATGAAAAAGCCTTTTGTTACATCTTTTCATTTACAAGATGTCAACCTTTCAAGTCAATCAATTGACAAAGCATCTCAATTGGAGTAGCAAACACAATGTAAATGTTAAATGTTTTAGACAATGTTTGACACCTCCACTAAAAATGAGCTACTCTCCAAATACCGAGGAAGAGTAAAGATATAATAGGAGTAATCTACTACTTTATTTTTTTCCAGTGGAGGAGTCAAACATTCTTTAAAATTAAAAAAAAAAAAAAGAAGAAGTACATATAGTAAAGAAAAGAGTCACTAGAAATGTTAAAAAATGGAGCTCTTTTTGAAATGTTCACTGTAGCATTGGAATGGACATGAGGAGTGATCAAGAAATTGTAACTTATTACCATAAGGTTTCTGAATTATTTGCTTTTTATAATGTGTAGGTATTTATTTTTTAAAATTCAGAGAATATATAATTAAAATCACAGATGTGTCTTCAACTTAAAAGAAAAACAACTATTCTGATGTAAAGATAAGATTTCAAGCTATATATTTATCTGAGATTGACACCTCATTCATTGATTTTAAAAGGTTTCTCATTAGCCAGAACTTAATTTACTCTTAAGGACTACAGCATTCATGGAATAGATTTCCTAGACTGACTTCACAAAGCAAAAAAGATAATAGTGTTCACTATCAGAATCCTTTCACAGACATCAGCCTCAAAGAATGGAGCTTTTGGCCAATCTACTCCCAACAAATCCTTTAAAAAGTGACAATGCCAGAGAATATGAGTAATGAATAAAAGACAGAATTAAGATGAATACTGAAGTATACACAAACATTTTAGCTCACAACTGTGAAGGTGTTTCTGCACTGATTTGTTTTAAACAGCTTTTTTCAAGAGTAGTTGCCTGCTTCTGAGAAACAGATATACAAGTCCAAAATATTTCTGACCACCTTCTAATCTAAAAAAGGAAAGTGAGAAAATAAATTCACCAATAGAATATAGCCTTGACTGAAATTTAATCTCAAAAAATATTTAACTTATATTACTACCATCAGATATTATTCATCAGAAAATTCTTATCCATATGTTTGAATGATACACACAGTCTAACACTTGTATGTGCAGTATAATATTAAAGTTTGGAAAATCAGAACATTCCCATTAAATGTATTTCTTTGAAAACACGTTATTCAAAAATGCAAAGGTATTTTTTTTTCCTGTATGGCTTATCAAATTCCCTCTCTTTTATCTTACTTGTTATCTGATGCACATATATGCAAACACAAACTTTCAGTGCTATTTTTCCAAAGAAGATCTGTCCTTAAAATAACTAAACTCTTTGTTTATAAGAGATCCTTGAGTAGTAAAGAAGGCACAAGCCTGGAAATGAAAAGGATTCTTTACTACTCTCAACCACCAGTCATATGAACCTATTTACATCATTTAAATTTTCTTAGTTGCAGTTCCAACTAGAAAAAAATAAGTAACATCTTTCTACCTCTTGAAATTCTTTTCAAGAGAAAATGAAGCAATGTTAACAAAAGTTCTTTGAAAATAATAAAATTTTGTGTAAATTGTGTTATGTGTTGTTATGATATCTAAGAGCTTACTTAGTATATATATATGTATATGTATATACATATATATATATATGCTTTTTTCCATTAAATGAGGGACAAACCATTTAAAAGACAAAAGTTTAAAGAAATAATTACTCAATATTCTTGCTATAGCATTGATTAAAAGAGGCATTTGAGAAATCCATTACAAAAAAATGAGCACTTGCATATCCTAGATTATTTTCATTAAGATATTAAAAAGAATCAACTTTTCATCACACAGGAGATAACAGAAACAGAAATACTCTTGTATTCCTGGAGGTTATGCTTTTCCTATTCTCTCCTGCCAAGTGTTGCAGGAACTAAGACCTGTGAAAATAAGACTGTGAGAGAAGCAGTGATAAATGTGATATTTATTCAACTTTAACTTTCTCTAATCAATATGTTCAATGAAAATCATCTATATCACAGATAATATTGTTTATTTTTTCATATCTCAGTCAATTCTTCATAAATTCAACTAGTGTCTGCATTCAGTTCAGTTCAGTTCAGTTCAGTCGCTCAGTCGTGCCCAACTCTTTGCGACCTCATGAATTGTAGCACGCCAGGCCTCCCTGTCCAACACCAACTCCTGGAGTTCACTCAAACTCACATCCATCGAGTCGGTGATACCATCCAGCCATCTCATCCTCTGTCGTCCCCTTCTCCTCCTGCCCCCAATCCCTCCCAGCATCAGAGTCTTTTCCAATGAGTCAACTCTTCGCATAAGGTGGCCAAAGTACTGGAGTTTCAGCTATAGCATCGTTCCTTTCAAAGAACACCCAGGACCGATCTCCTTTAGAATGGACTGGTTGGATCTCCTTGCAGTCCAAGAGACTCTCAAGAGTCTTCACCAACACCACAGTTCAAAAGCATCAATTCTTCGGTGCTCAGCTTTCTTCACGGTCCAACTCTCACATCCACACATGACCACAGGAAAAACCATAGCCTTGACTAGAGATGGACCTTTGTTGGCAAAGTAATGTCTCTGCTTTTTAATATGCTATCTAGATTGATTATAACTTTCCCTCCAAGGAGTAAGCGTCTTTTAATTTCATGGCTGCAATCACCATCTGCAGTGATTTTGGAGACCCAAAAAATAAAGTCTGACACTGTTTCCACTGTTTCCCATGAAGTGATGGGACCAGATGTCATGATCTTCGTTTTCTGAATGTTGAGTTTTAAACCAACTTTTTCACTCTCCACTTTCACTTTCATCAAGAGGCTTTTGAGTTCCTCTTCACTTTCTGCCATAAGGGTGGTGTCATCTGCATATCTGAGGTTATTGATATTTCTCCCAGCAATCTTGATTCCAGCTTGTGCTTCTTCCAGTCCAGCGTTTCTCGTGATGTACTCTGCATAAAAGTTAAATGAGCAGGGTGACAATATACAGCCTTGACATACTCCTTTTCCTATTTGGAACCAGTCTGTTGTTCCATGTCCAGTTCTAACTGTTGCTTCCTGACCTTCATATAGGTTTCTCAAGAGGCAGGTCAGGTGGTCTGGTATTCCCATCTCTTTCAGAATTTTCCACAGTTTATTGTGATCCACACAGTCAAAGGCTTTGGCATAGTTAATAAAACAGAAATAGATGTTTTTCTGGAACTCTCTTGCTTTTTCCATGATCCAGCAGATGTTGGCAATTTGATCTCTGGTTCCTCTGCCTTTTCTAAAACCAGCTTGAACATCTGGAATTTCACAATTCGTGTATTGCTGAAGCCTGGCTTGGAGAATTTTGAGCATTACTTTACTCGCGTGTGAGATGAGTGCAATTGTGCAGTAGTTTGAGCATTCTTTGGCATTGCCTTTCTTTGAGATTGGAATGAAAACTGACCTTTTCCAGTCCTGTGGCCACTGCTGAGTTTTCCATATTTGCTGGCATTATGTGTCAGCATTATGTCTCACCAAATGAAGTAATGCAGTTACTAATAATAATCTAATTATTAAAAAACCGTGCTCTGTATAAGAAGTATTAAAGTAAGTGCTATAAATAAGTGGAGAAGGCAATTGCACCCCACTCCAGTACTCTTGTCTGGAAAATCCCATGGATGGAGGAGCCTGGTAGGCTGCGGTCCATGGGGTTGCTAAAAGTCGGACAGGACTGAGCGACTTCAGTTTCACTTTTCACTTTCCTGCATTGGAGAAGGAAATGGCAACCCACTCCAGTGTTCATGCCTGGAGAATCCCAGGGACGGGGGAACCTGATGGGCTGCTATCTGTGGGGTCGCACAGAGTTGGACACGACTAAAGTGACTTAGCAGCAGCAGCTATAAATAAGACTAAGTAATTCTACTTTGGTGACATGTTATTAAATTAGGGTGAACTTGTGACCCAAAGGCAATCTAACCATGGGCAAACTATATGCAACCTGGGAGAAAGAAAAAACTGATTTTGGTAAATAATGTTATCCTTTCCTTTCAGTAATTTAAAATCAGAAATATGAGTGTCTTATAGTTCAGGCTGCTATAATAAAATGCTATAGACTAAGTAGCTTAAAAACAACAGAAATTTATTTCTCACAGTTCATGAGGCTGAGAAGTCCAAGAGCAAGGCTCTGGTAAATTCAGTGTCTGATGATAACCTGTTTCCTGATTCATACACAGCCACTTTTTGCTATAACCTCTCATGCAATTGAAGAGGCAAAAGACCTCTTTGGGGCTACAGTTAAAAGAGCACTAATCCCTCTCCATGTTCATGACCTAAGCAGCTCCCAAAGGCCCAACTCCTAATATCATCACTTTGGGGGGTTATGGTTTCAATATTTGAAATTTGAGGAACACAAATATGTAGTCTGTAAGTGAGGAATGCAGGGAAAAAATATTATTTTTCCCAGTAATTCCACTGGCTAAAGTGGGGGGGGGGGGGTGGCACGCAGGGGAGAGGGGAGAAAAGGTGAAGGAAAGTATGCCAATAGGAAGAATGCAGATCAGAGAGACTATAATAAAATAAAGTCATCAACATCCAGCTCATATGAAAATACTAATAGAAGTAAAGCCATAATGCAAAGGCCAAGGAAAGTTAATAGAAAAAATTAGAATAAATATTCACAAATTATTGCCATTTAATTCTTTGTAGCCAACTTGAATTCAAAACTATCTTCTATCACTAATCTTCATGAGACTGCTTTGATTCCTTCTGTCCATGTGTTTTCTTAAAAACAACAAATCTTTTATTTAAACTAGTTTGAACACGTCTGTCTATATACCCAGTGCAATCAAGCACTCATCACAAGAGTCTATTTTGTAAACTAAAATGCCTTCTAGGCTCTACTAAAAAGAAGCATCATCATCAAATAATTATTTATACATAGTAAGTAATGCTTACATCAGTCATTCAGTTCAGTGGCTCAGTCATGACTGACCTTTGTGACCGCATGGACTGTAGCATGCCAGGCTTCCCTGTCCATCACCAATTCCAGGAGCATACATAGTTGTTAGAAAATTAGAGCATATGAAATTTCTGATATTTGTTTTTTTTCATTTTTTTAACCCACAAATATGAGTGTTCTACATAATAACATGAAAGCCTTGAGAGCCAACCTGTGTCTGTTTTGTTTCCTGTTCTATCTCCAGGATCCAGAAAACCTCTTGTTACATACATAATAGGCTCTCAATATATATTTGATAAGTAAGTGAATCAATTATTAATGGGCCAACTGTACTTTGTGGCCATTGCTAGTCTAGTACCCTTCTTCCTTAATAACTGTGCCCGCATTTAGGGAGTGAGGCTGGGGACAGAAATATGCCCAGCAAAATATAGTGATGATACTTAAGCATACGGAGAATGGTGCAATGGTGCTGCAAGATTTGTGGTCTCTGAAGGAGAAGAGTTAATTCCAGGACCAAAGACAGTTTCAGTCACTCTGAGCTTTGTGTAGATTTTTTTTTTTAAGTTTAATAAAACAATTTCTTATCCTCTAGTTATCTTAAAAGGGAGCCCAAACATCTTAACGAGACTTTCAACTGCTTGTGTGATCCAAGCTCAGTCATCTCTCCATCCTGTCTCTTTACCCGCTCCTTCTTTTGCCCTCATTTAATTGAAAAGCTTTCACATTCCTTGGTAGACATTTCATAGGGGAGAAACTGTGGTATAATTCCCTGCTTTGTTTTATCTCTGTTCTGGGGACCACATTGACCTGTAGTTCATTGGAATGAAATCTTCAAAGCACAAAACCTCATTTCTTAAGACTCCATCATCTTATACATCTAATTTGGATTACTTTCCCAAGGCACATTCAACTGTCATTTACTGACTTCAAAGAACTTCTAATACATCTTTGTTTATTTATGTCTTCACAGCTCACCTTGCCATCTTATTTAAAGTGAAAGTGACAGAAAAAGCTTCTGACCTAGACATCAGAAGGGGGCAGGACAGTACCCACCCTCACTAGTTTAAGTAATATACTTCTCAACTGGTGACTGAGAATAGATAAGAATGCCTCAAGATTTGTAAAAATTCCACCAGATCCTTTCCCAAGGCACACATCCTGAGATAACTTTGGCACAAGATTAGCCAGGGAGAATGGGTTCTGGGCAACAGTCTCTGGGCAAGATATACTGTTGCTGTGAAATCAGCGGTACAAGTCTTGAAAAACAGGTTCCCAGGCAAGATTTGTTACAATTATAATCATTAACATAGAGCCTAAGAAAAGCATTTCCATGAGTAATATATTGTGCTTGTAGTCATTAGTTGGGACCTAAAGAAAGGCCAGTTCTCCATCAAGATACATTGTTATACATGGCTTAAGGAAAGCATGAGCAAGAATGTTCACCTTTTTAAAGCCCTTTGGACTGCCTGCCTAAGCTTTAACTCTTTCATTCCCTTGTTTTTCTTTTAGGAGAATATGGCTGCCAGGGAAAGGGGAAGCACTCTCATTCTGTAACCGCTTCTCAGATAGCTCTGAGAACCCGCTCCAAAGAAGGCATGGGGGAAAGTCAATATATATGATTTTGGTGAAGGGGGAGTTCAGTGAAATCAAGCATTTATTTTACAATAAGTTTTCTACTAGTTATGAGGAGCTAATGTCACCATTAAGGGATTTAGTGCTTTTCTAGATATGAGGAGATGTAAGAATTGGGCTCATGAAATCAGTCCTGAAAATGTCTAACTATCTAAAGATCTGTTTCACCAGTTTCCCTAGAGTACAGAGTCCCTCACTCTTCACCTCAAACTCCTTTCAGAGTACGTTGGGGGTCACCAGCTGCAGCAGCACAGGATTCAATCTCCACAGAGGCAGATGGCAAATGCCTTTGGCAAGTGCCAATTTGTAGTTGACATCACGAAAGGATTCAGAGACAAAGCAGAGAGGTTGAGAAAGTAAAGCAGAAGTTTATTTAGCAACAATACGCCCTCAAAGGGAGAGGGGGCAGGCAGGAGAGGAACTGCCGCACTGGGTTTCTTTGGAAAGTCAGTTATGAGGGTGTCAAAGGAAAAAATATGCACAACATAAAAGCTGAGAGTTAGGATTTATTTGGTGAGAATGTTAGGACTGGAGCCCAGGAGGCAGCGTCTCTGGCAATCATGAGAGCTGACTCCAAGGAGGTAGGGGAGGATCTGGGCTATATACAAGTTTTGTAAAGAGAGGCAGGTAATCTGAATATTAAAAGACTGCTGTTAAAAGCTAAATTTCTCACATGGAAAGATACAGTGATCTTCTATGTATCTGAAGTTGCAAGCACCTGGGCTTGTTGAAATCATTTTTTTTTTTTTTCATATGCATTTAGTTATCTGGGGCCAATCCTGCTTTCCTTACTGTTAACTTCCTAATTCCTTGTTTACTGTAAGGAATGGTGGATTTGGTGGATATCCATCTCTCACATCACCCCAGCTCTTCAGTGGTCAGTTCAGTTCAGTTTAGTCGCTCAGTTATGTCCAACTCTTTGTGACCCTGTGGACTGTAGCACACCAAACTTCTCTATCCATCGCCAACTCCCAGAGCTTGCTCAAACTCATGTCCATCAAGTCAGTGATGCCATCCAACCATCTCATCCTCTTTTGTCGCCTTCCCCCCCTGCCTTCAATCTTTCCCAGCATCAGGGTCTTTTCCAATGAGTCAGTTCTTTGCATCAGGTGGTCAAGCTATTGGAGCTTAAACTTCAGCATCAGTCCTTCCAATGAATATTCAGGACTGATTTCCTTTAGGATTGACTGGTTGGATCTCCTTGCAGTCCAAGGGACTCTCAAGAGTCTTCTCCAACACCATAGTTCAAAAGCACCAGTTCTTTGGTGCTCAGTTTTCTTTATGGTCCAACTCTCATATCCATACATGACTACTAGAAAAACCACAGCTTTGACTAGATGGACCTTTGTTGACAAAGGTCCTGGGTCTTCCCTGATAGCTCAGTTGGTAAAGAATCCACCTGCAATACAGGAGTTCAGTTCAGTCTCTCAGTCATATCCGACTCTTTGTGACCCCATGAATCACAGCACGCCAGGCCTCCCTGTCCATCATCAAATCCCGGAGTTCACTCAGACTCACGTCCATCGAGTCAGTGATGCCATCCAGCATCTCAACCTCTGTCTTCCCCTTCTTCTCCTGCCCCCAGTCCCTCCCAGCATCAGAGTCTTTTCCAATGAGTCAACTCTTCGCATGAGGTGGCCAAAGTACTGGAGTTTCAGCTTTAGCATCATTCCTTCCAAAGAAATCCCAGGGCTGATCTCCTTCAGAATGGACTGGTTGGATCTCCTTGTAGTCCAAGGGACTCTCAAGAGTCTTCTCCAACATCACAGTTCAAAAGCATCAATTCTTCAGCACTCAGCTTTCTTCACAGTCCAACTCTCACATCCATACATGACCACAGTAAAAACCATAGCCTTGACTAGAGGGACCTTTGTTGGCAAAGTAATGTCTCTGCTTTTGAATATGCTTTTGCAATACAAGAGACCCCGTTTCAATTCCTGGGTCAGGAAGATCCACTGGAGAAGGGATAGGCTATACACTCCAGTATTCTTGGGCTTCCCTTGTGGCTCAGCTGGTAAAGAATACTCCTGCAATGCAGGAGACCTGGGTTCAATCCCTGGGTTGGGAAGATCCTCTGGAAAAGGGAAAGGCTACCCACTCCAGTATTCTGGCCTGGAGAATGCCATGGACTGTATAGTCCATTGAGTCACACAGAGTCGGACACAACTGAGCAACTTTCACTTTCCTCAGTGCTACCAGGGAGGAAGTAGTTGATGGCTTCCAAATAGCTGGCTTTGTTTCACCTGGGCTCAGATATTTGCATTTGGAAGAGGCTTGTTTCCTGGTAAAAAGTAGAGCAGAAAATATTTCATCTGACAGTCCCTCCCCTTGGGAAATTCAACCATATTGGGAAACATTTTATGACCACTATTTCCTGTTGTCTCAAATTGCTGGGAGGCTTATCCCAGATCAAGTGAAAGCTTTTTGTTTATATGTCCCCCCAGGTGTTAATTTCCAGACTGGGCCCATTGGTAGATAATAAAAGATTTTCTGAATCCCCTATCTTCTAACCTCATAGGATCGAGGAGATATTTCCCTTGTTGCTTCTTCCCATACCTGGAATCACACTGGCACAATTATTCTGTTATAAATACAATCTATTTCTTTAATATGTTTAGCTATCATTAATTTGGCCAGAGGCCTGGTAATACAAAAGACAACAATCTTATAAGATAAACTGATTACAAATAATACAGCTAATAATGTTGTTAAAGTTACAAGTAGATAATTAAGCGATGAACTTCCAGAACCAAACCAACTTCGTAAAAGATCACCAAGGCTAGGTAGTGGCTCATCTAAGGCAACAGTCTGATTTTTCATGTGAGTCATTAAATGTGTTATATTAGAGGATTCATCTGGTGTGTAAATACAACATTTAGTTTGAATTATGGCACAGGTGCCCACTGAGATGTTGTAAGGATATTAAAGGACCATACAATTTTGTAAGACAGCTTTTCTTGTCACAAAGACTTCAGAATTTAGTAGGCTAATAGCCTTGTTGCTATCATCTAAGGCCTTTTGAGTGACTTTTGTTAAAGTTTCAGTGTGAGAAATAACACTTTCCAATCCTACTGAAGGCACAAAAATAGCTGCTAAATGATCATACCAATGAAATACAGATCTCTTGCCCCATCAGGCTTGTGCTGATGGTAAATTTGTTGGAGTCACATCTAAGCTTGCATGAAAGTGACCTTGAGCCCAAGGGAACCCTAACTTACTCCCCGAGTCATCCTGGCAGAAGCCAGGGCCATAAATTGAATCTACAAAGCCATTGAATTCCTTTAGGTGCTAGCCAGTATATTTTTGGTCATCTAACGCAACTATCCCATACCAATCACTCTCTTTAAGAGAAATGGTATATCAGCAATTTTTATAAGACACTCAGCCTAATTTTCTAGTGTTATTAGATTGATTATCTTTGGTATTGTTTAATTGTTCCCTGCATGCTGCTGCTGCTGCTAAGTCACTTCAGTCCTGTCCGACTATGTGCGACCCCATAGACAGAAGCCCACCAGGCTCCCCTGTCCCTGGGATTCTCCAGGCAAGAACACTGGACTGGGTTGCCATTTCCTTCTCCAATGCATGAAAGTGGAAAGTGAAAGTGAAGTCGGTCAGTCGTGTCCGACTCTTAGTGACCCCATGGACTGCAGCCTACCAGGCTCCTCCGTCCATGGATCTTCCAGGCAAGAGTACTGGAGTGGGGTGCCATTGTTCCCCGTATAGGGGAGCCTTTGGGCTTAGATGACCATAGCCTGATGTTAGCCAGATAAATCCATCCATAACTGAGGAAGCATCACTCCTAATAATCTAGAGTTTACACTTTTTTTTTTTTTTAGTGGAATTTAGCCTGTTGTTCTGACTGAGCAAGAGTAATCTTAAGGAAAATGTCATATTTATGGCCAGCGTCAGAATAAGTATGTTCGATTAGCCAAGTGAGTGTGTCCCATCTAGTGATGTCAGTACTAGCCCAGACAGAATTCTAACTCCTTTCTTCTAAAATAAGGTTTCTAACAGCCTTCCAGTCAGAGCCTTGGAGGGGAGAAACCCACCATCCAGAGGTGCTGGATGCAGGTAATTGACCACAAACTCAACAATTTTATTGATTTCTAAAATTTGCATAAGATCATGCCCATGATAGAAAAAGCATCTGATTCATGTGCAAGAGTCCAGTGATCAAGAAACAAATGCTATGAACAGTCAGACAGGTCTCCAGCATCTTGGGTCAGCTGTCTACCTCTAATGTTGTCTTTTTCTCATCCTGGTGTTGGTGTTTCCTTATTATCAGAGCATTGCTTTAAGACGAGTTTGAGATCAGTTGTTCTCTCTATAGACCAGTCTGGTACAGGTGGGAAATATGAGTCCAAGAGTCAGTTCTCTTCAGTTTTGCTGCTCTTGAGCTAGTTAAAAGAACCTGAAAAGGGCCCCTCCATTTAGGTTGGAAGGAGTCCTTGAAATGGTGTCTTTTTCAATATACATAATCTCCTGGTTGTAAGTCATGAGACATCTGGTCTTCATTTGAAGATAAATTACTGTAATAAGCTTCAGAGACAAGTTAAGAATGACCTGCCAATAATTTTATTAAATCCTTGTAATAATATAATATATATCCCTTTAGTAATATAGGATCATGCAATCCTTCATCTAGTCTCACTGGTCTCCCTATAATAATGTCAAAGGGAGACAAAAGATGTTTGCCTAAAAGAGTAGATCGGAAGTTGAGGAGAATCAGTGAAAGGGCTTTAGGCCAGGGTAAGGAATAAGCATCTGTAATTTTAGCCAATTGTGTTTTAATTGTTCCATTTGTCCTTTCCACTAACCCAGAAGATCAGGGGTGATAGGCACAATGGAAATGTTGCATAATCAGCCAAATTTTACAAATTTCCCTAACAAGTTGTCCAGTAAAATGAGTTCCTCTGTCACGATGTAGTTCAGAGGGTATTCCCCAGAAGGGAATCACTCTTTCTAAAAGTAGCTTCCCTACAGATTGTACCATAGCCCTTCTGTATGAGAATGTCTCTACCCAGTATGAAAACATGCAGGAGAACATCAATACGTTCTCCTAACAAGAACATGTTGATAACCTTGCAAGGGAGGGAGCTGTATAAAATTGATCTGTCATATTTCAAAAGGACCTGCAGGTAATGGAACACTTCCCTGAGAACTATGCAATGGCCTTTCTGGATTATATTTTGGACACATACTGCATCCTTAATAGACCTTCCAAGCTACAGTAAAGGATGGTTTCCAAATATGTTGTTTACCCCACACCATCTTATCTGGGTTGCAATAACTTATGAATGTATTGTGAAACAGTATACTGAGCTCCAAATGGAAGGATGGGCCTCCCATTTGGGCCTACCCACAGCTCTCTCTTAGAGTTGAATCTTCCTCCTTTCTGTATCCTGGTGTCTTTTTCCTTGTCTGGTGCTGTTCTCTGAAATCTTGATAACATGTTAGTAAGGTTACTGGGAGGCTGACAGGGAAAGCAGATGTTAGTTGGTCACTGATGATTTGAGAGGCTGCTGCCTTGACAGTGTGATCAGCTGAAGAATTCCTTTGGCCTCAGCAGTGTCAGTCCTTGGATGGCCCTATACCTTATTAATGGCAAGCGGACTTGTCAGCAGGGTTGCATCCAATAGTTCTGCTACTTGTTTTCCATTTTTGATAGGTTGCCCTGAGGATATTGTAGCCATGCTCTCCAGGAACAAACTCACTCGGAAGGACGCTGAGGATAATGGAGTGCAGTTTATTACACCGGCGGGTCCAAGGCAGAGTTTCCTCTTTAGCCAGAGACCCCAACCAGTTTTTGTGACAACCTTATATACCATAAGTGTATATGCTCAAGTTCACATCCCCACATTCCTTGAAACTAGTCTGGATAATATAAAGGAGAGATACAATCAAGGCTAACTATGATTCACGTGCAATAAGTCTTAGTTGGCTAAACAGGGTAACATATCTCAATAGGCATTGTACAAATAGCAATTTGTTTTGCTTTGGGGTAGATTAGTACATTCCTTGGCGACGGGATGTCAAGGTACGAGTCCTGGAGGCCTGTTATCTAGGGTGTCTATTCCAGTCTGTTGTCTCTCTGGATACCGGACACATAGTTCAGAGTCCATAGGAAGGCACCCAGGCATGTAGTCCAAAGTTCACAGTAGTTTCAAGATGGAGACTAATTTCCAAGATGGAATCTGTCGGCCTGTTTTGCTCCTTCAAGGATATTAGAAACCCTCTTTGTTTCCATAGCATACCAAAACCATGTGCCACTCCAAATGCATAGCTGCTGTCTGTGTAGTAGCCACCATGCTGTTGGGTTTTAGTGGTCCTAGGGCAGTTCCCTTGTTTTCATGGACAAAGAGGACAAAGGATAAACCATAGTTTGCATGCCCTAAGGCTGGGGTCTTTACCAGGAGAGCTTTTAGAGTCTCCATGGCGTTAGAATGTTCTGTTTCCCAGCAAAGAGGTTCAGTTTGATATTGTTTAAGTAAATCATATAATGATTGAGGTATTAATGAAAAATTTGGGATCCAATTCCTACAGTTGCCTGAGAGGCCTAGAAATCCTCTTAGCTATATTTTTGTTCTTGGGGTAGGGAAGGCCAAAACGCCCTTCACTCCATCTGGATAAATTAAAAGCCCATCCTTTGATGTCACATATCCTAAGTACTTTACATTGGATTTGCAAAATTAAAATTTCTTTTTGGAAACCATATGTCCTTTTGAAGCTAATTTCTGGAGTAAGTACAGAGTGTATTGCTGATTATTTATTAAAGAATTTGAACACAATAGCAATTCATCTACATATTGTATCAAGACTGATTTATGAGGAAAAACTAGATCATCTAAATCTGTCTTTAATATCTGAGGGATGTAAGTGGGGCTTTCAATGTAGCCCTGTGGCATCACAGCCCATGTATATAACCATTCATTCCAAGTGAAGGCAAAAAGACATTGGTCATCAGGATGTACAAGGATACTAAAAAATACACTGCAGATATCTGTCACTGAAAAGAAGTCACTATTTTCAGGAATATAGGATAGTAAGGTGTGGGGTTTATGGCATTTATAGATCTCAGATCTTGTACAAATCTCCAACCTTTGCCATTAGATTTTTTAACTGGTAGAATGAGAATGTTACAAGGGCTAGTACATGGTATGATAAGCCCTTTATTAATGTATACTGATATCAAGGGTTTTATTCCCTCTATAACTTTCTGCCCTAATGGAAATTGGTGAATATTGGGCAGGAGTTTATTTTGGTCTATGGTAATTTTAATGGGCGATGTAGAATATATTCTCCTTATGTCAGTAGAATTACATGCCTATAAATTTTGGGGGACTAAGTCTATCAATTTTCCCCTTTTTGCATTATCTTTATCATGAGTCTAGTCAAGGCTATGGTTTTCCAGTAGCCATGTATGGATGTGAGAGTTGGACTATAAAGAAAGCTGAGTGCCAAAGAATTGATGCTTTTGAACTGTGGTGTTGGAGAAGACTCTTGAGAGTCCCTGGGACTGCAAGGAGATCAGTCCTGAGTATTCACAGAAAGGACTGATGTTGAAGCTGAAACTCCAATACTTTGGCCACCTGATGAGAAGAACTGACTCATTTGAAAAGACCCTGATGCTAGGAAAGATTGAAGGTTGGAGGAGAAGGGGATGACCAAGGATGAGATGATTGGATGGCATCACTGACTCAATGGATATGAGTCTGAGTAAACACCGGGAGTTGGTAATGGATAGGAAGGCCTGGCATGCTGTGGTCCTTGGGGTCGCAAAGAGTTGGACACAACTGAGCGACTGAACTGAACTGAACTAAGAACATTATGTGATTTAAAAAAAAAATCTGATCTTTCAAGTCCAAAAACATTTCTCCCTTGGGAGTAAAAGAAATGTGGGCTTCATAGATTTCTAACAAATCTCTACCTATCAAGTGAATGGGGCACTTTCTACTAAGAAAAAGGAGTGTTTTCCTTTAAGTTCTTCTAAGTAAAATTCTGAAAGTAATGATTTAAATACCTTAATGGGCACAGTGGAAATTCCCATCATTTATACTTAAGTTTTACTCAGAGGGATGGAGCCTTTGATTTTGGTAGCATTTAAAACTGAAAAGGTGGCCCCACTTCTCCAAAAGTGTTAGAACAGAGAAGCAGGAAGACTCCTCATGAACCCTCAGAGCAGCCTTATTCTTGTTTAACTTGAAATTCTGGCTTAAAATCCAGTTCTCTCCCCAGGTTTCACTTTTTAAACTTACAGTTCCCTTTCGGATGCCCTGGTTTTTTGTAGTAGAAGAAACCCTTCATTCTCTTTTTTTTTTTTAAGTTGAAAATTAAATGGGAGTTGATTAACTTTTGCCTGATGTTGAGTACTTAATTGGTGCATTTGAAGGTTTATAATTTTTATTTTCTTTTTATTCTTTCTTTCTTTTCAATGATCCTGAAAAGATTGCCTACCAATGTGACTAGGGCATTTGTATGAAATCCAGACCAACCTAAATTATGTCTTTTAATTAGGGTAGGCAAATCCTCACCCAAACCTTCTAAAAAGGCAAAGTTGAGTAAAGAATCATTTTGGTGGTTAGAGGTCATTTTGGTGTCATGCTTGAATATTGTTTAAGGGTTTTATTGAACCTCTCATAGTAATCTGGAATTAATCCATCTGGTCTTTGTTTGCATTGTTGAATCTTTAACCAATCTTCTACTTGTGGGAAAAGCTCTGGAATAAGCTTAAGTAATTTATGGGTTAATTCCTTGCAGTTTTCTTGATCCTGTGGTTTATATAATTCAAAATCTGCTAAAGGATCTTTCCATCCTGTTTTCTCTATCCATTCCTTTGTTTTACTCTCAGAAACTAATAGGTGTATTAATTGATATAGATCTGAGTACCTTAGGTCATAGATTCGAATAGTTAGCTCAAATTCCTTAGTAAATTCCACTGAATCTTGGCTAGGTTTGGGAAATTCCTTAGTTAGAGCTCTAAGTTCTGTAGTAGTCATATATGATGTGAGAGTTGGACCATAAAGAAGGCTAAGCACTGAAGAATTGATGCTTTTGAGCTGTGGTGTTGGAGAAGACTCTTGAAAGTCCCTTGGATTACAAGGAGATCAAACCAGTCAGTCCTAAAGGAAATCAATCTTGATATTCATTTCGAAGGAATGATGCTGAAGCTGAAGCTCCAGTACTTTGGCCACCTGATAAGAAGAGCTGATTCATTAGAAAAGCCCTTGATGCTGGAAAAGGCAGGAGAAGGAGAAGGGGATGATAGAGGATGAGATGGTTGGATGGCATCACTGACTAATAGACATGAGTTTCAGCAAGCTCTGGGAGATGGTGAAGGACAGGGAAGCCTGGTGTCCTGCAGTCCATGGGGTGGCAAAGAGTTGGACACGACTGAGTGACTGAACAACAACAACAACAACAACAACAGATCTCTAAGTTCTATTCAGGTCCAGGGTGTATAAGTAAGAATGGAGGGCAGTTGGCCCCTTCCTGTATTAGGTTTCTCCTTGAAGAGAGCCACAATTACTTTTGATTTTCTGACTTCCTTTTCTGGGGAAGACGAAATGATAGGAGGTGTGGCTGATGGATGAGAGAGAGAGAGCTTCTGGGATAGGAAGCTCAGATAAGGATATAAAGGAGGAACAGGGGGACAGACAGGGTTAACAATTGCGGCTTTTTAAAAATTCTGATACAGTTTCAAGTAACCTTTTGGTTGGTTTACTGCAAAGAAGTTATTCTGTCATTTCCTCTTTTAGAAGCTTCTAAATACGAATAAAAATAAGCATTCCATTCAATCTGTTTGATCTTATGGTTGTTGTTGTTGTTGTTGTTTTCTTCTCCTAATTGTGTATTCAAAAATACCAGCTTTGTAATATCAAATGAATCCCAATTAGGCCACTTTACATTGAGATCTCTTTTACTAAAATTTCCCCATTTAATTAAGTACTTGCAAGTATGAGCTCCATATATATTATATATGAAATTGGCTGGGGTGTTAGTTGGAGGGTGGCTTTCTGATGCCCTTTTCTTTTGTTTTTGGAAGATTCTACATTCTATCTTTATTTTTGCAGGGGAGGGCGCTCCAAAATCACTGCAGATGGTGACTGCAGCCATGAAATTAAAAGATGCTTGCTCCTTGGAAGAAAAGCTATGAGCAACCTAGACAGCATATTAAAAAGCAGAGATATTACTTTGCTGACAAAGGTCTATCTAGTCAAAGCTATGGTTTTTCCAGTAGTCATGTATGGATATGAGTGTTGAACCATAAAGAAAGCTGAGCATGGAAGAATTGATGCTTTTGAACTGTGGTGCTGGAGAAGACTTTTGAGAGCCCTGGACTGCAAGAAGATCCAACCAAACAATCCTAAAGGAAATCTCTGCTGAATATTCATCAGAAGGACTGGTGCTAAAGTCCTGAATATTCATTGGAAGGACTGGTACAATACTTTGACCACCTGATGTGAAGAATTGACTCATTTGAAAAGACCTTGATGCTGGGAAAGATTGAAGGCAGGAGGAGAAAGGGATAACAGAGGGTGAGATGGTAAGATGGCATCACCAATTCGATGGACATGAGTTTGAGTAAACTCCAAGAGTTGGTGATGGACTGGGAAGCCTGGTGTGCTGCGGTCCATGAGGTCACAAAGAGTCAGACACGAATGAGCAGCTGAACTGAACTGAACTATTTCCGATCTTAAGTTGAATTTGTCAGGAATAAAATTTACTACTGAAGTCGTGTAGTGGACCTCTTGTGAACTTAACTCCTCCAGGAGTCATCCCAGAATCATTTCATCTCATCTTAGGTGCATCAGATTCTCCCTCCAGCAGTCTAAGACTGCTGTGGGTGCTCAGGTCACTGAATGGCCAGTTCTTATGTGTAATGTTTTACAGCTGGGAGTAATTTTGTAACTTTTCTTCAGAGCAAGACTCTCATGTAAATATCTGTAGCTTCACTTTTATCCCAACAATTTCTATTAATGCATCTGAATTGAGGAAGAGTCAGATGAGCTTCTTATCTAACTATCCAGCACAGACCACTCAGTGTTCTGCACCAAGTAACCTTGGTTTCTTCCAACCAAACTCTGGGTGTCATTAACTGTCTCCCTCCCACAACAGTGTCTTTCAACTTGGTGACAATTCCCTTCAGTATCTTCCAACTGAGCCCCACCCAGTATCTAGCCCCCAGGTGGGTATTTCCTGGTGTCTTCCCACCGGGTGTCCCTGTACAGTACCAGTATGGTTGATGTCCTTACCTAGCTTAGATTCAAAGATCTAAAGACCAGGAAAGACTTACTCAATTCATCCCAACTAGGAAGGAAACAGGTTTCCCAACTGGGGAAGAGACAGGTGCAAGAGGCCTCTGCTGGTACCAGGGCTCCAGCTCCTCCAGCGTTCAGGTGAAAAAAAGGAAGTCTGCTCTGGGTCCCTTCATAGTCACCAAATTGTTGGCTCAGAAAAATATGCACAACCTAAAAGCTGAGAGTTAGGTTTTATTTGGTAGAAATGTTAGGACTTGAGCCCAGAAGGCAGCATCTCTGGTGACCCTGAGAAAGCTGACTCCAAGGAGACAGGAGAGGAGCTAAGCTATATACAAGTTTTGCAAAGAGGAGCAGGTAATCTGAATATTAAAAGACTACTGTTAAAAGCTAAATTTCTCACATGAAAAAAATATAGTTGTGAAGATACAAGCATCTGGGCTTGCCCCCATTTCTCTGCTCATATCTAGCTATCTGCCTGCTGTAACAATATGATTTTTGCAACAGCCCTCATGATTACAGTTTCCTCTGCCTCCCACTACCTGTATGCCTTGTGCTCACCTTAGATAAGACCTCTGTGGGTTTATCAAAGCCTTGTTATTTTAGTTTGAATAGATCAGTTCAACCCTAGCCCAGGAACACTGAAGCACTCTACCTGTAGACCTAGTAAAGGCAAAGGCTCCAGGTCCTGTATCTCTCCATACTCTCTCTGTACCCTCCTGTGCTTTCTTCCATGCCTCTGAGCTCCTCAGCGCTCACCTGGGGAGTACTTATTGAGGAAGTGGCTGATGGCTGCTTGAATCCCTGGTGACATCCTTGTGACCTCTGTGTTTACCACAGAGGTAAACACAGGCAGGAAAACATTCCATTTCACACTACACTGATAAGCTGATGCCCTCCAGGCATGCTGTGTATTTCCTCCAGGACCCATGAGTAATAAACTTCTCTATTTGAATTTCTATTGTCAGTTGTTGAGCCATGGTTCACCATCTGGCATCCTGTGTTCCACTTAACAAATGTTAATTTAAGAAAGTTATAACAAACCCCAGGACACACTTACAGCAATGAGTTGAATGTATGTTATTCAGTGGTTCTTCCAGAAAAATATTTTAAGAACATCAACTTATCAGTGTGGTGTGAAATGGAATATTTCCTGCCATATTGGTAAACACAGCAATCACAAGGATGTCATTAGGGACTCCAGCCTTTTAAATGTACATTTCTGAGCCAAGAAAATAATAATGGCTATCCAGGAGAAGGAAATGGCAACCCACTCCAGTGTTCCTGCCTGAAGAACCCCATGGACGGAGAAGTCTGGTAGGCTGCAGTCCATGGGGTCGCACAGAGTTGGACACGACTGAAGCAACTTAGCAGCAGCAGCCATCAGCCACTTCCCCAGTAAGTGCTCCCCAGGTGAGGAGCTCACAGGCTTGCAAGAAAGCACAAGAGGCAGTCATCCACCACATCCAACACTCCCTATACTAAATGAGTAATTAAAGATGTAAAGTAGGATCTGGCCCCAAATAGCTGAGATGCACATAAAAGGAATGAATTCAGTGAATCCAGAAGCTTGCATCTTCCTATACATCAGTTCAGTTCAGTTCAGTCGCTCAGTAGTGTCCGACTCTTTGCGACCCCATGAATTGCAGCATGCCAGCCCTCCCTGTCCATCACCAACTCCCGGAGTTCACTCAAACTCATGTCCATTGAGTCGGTGATGCCATCCAGCCATCTCATCCTCTGTCGCCCCCTTTTCCTCCTGCCCCCAATCCCTCCCAGCATCAGGGTCTTTTCCAATGAGTCAACTCTTTGCATGAGGTGGCCAAAGTATTGGAGTTTCAGCTTTAGCATCAGTCCTTCCAGTGAGCACCTGAGACTGATCTTTAACATGGACTGGTTGTATCTCCTTGCAGTCCAAGGGACTCTCAAGAGTCTTCTCCAACACCACAGTTCAGAGAGCTAAAGCCCTTGAGACATCTGATTTTATTAATTTATAATATTCCGATCTCATGTTACCAAGTCCAAGCTCACTCTGCTTGCCACACAATAGGCCAATGAATCTGACAGACAAGGTGTTCAGGCAAGGAAGAGACTTTAATCGGGGAGCTGGCAGACAGAGAAGATGGCAGGCAGGCACCTCAAAGTAGCCATCTTATTAGGGTCTGAATGCCAGGTTCTTTAATAGATCAGAGAGAAAGAAGCAATGAGGAACTAAATTCAAAAGGCTGTATAGAGAGGGAAATGCAGTGGGGAGGTAAAGTGAAAGGGTTTTCAGTCTTGTAAAATGTCTCCAAGGGAATGTCCAGCTTTCAGAAGGGGTGTGTTCATCTCTTCTATCCACAGGTGAGCAGGGACAAACTACCTCTCCATGAGCTGAACAAAGGCACTTTAGTTTACAGTCAAGCAGAGGGTAGGGTCCTCCAGGCAAGCCATTGAGTATGATTACAATAACAAAAACAAGAAACAGTTTCCAATGTGGAGTCAGAACTGGCTTCCACCCTGCAACAATTCCACACTGTCAAAGTCCATTCCACAATCTTGTGGGAAAAGGGAGTGATGCCCTTTATGCTTAGTCAGATGGATCTTTCTGGGAGTGTCCACCATCTTTGCCAGTGTTCCAAGAGTTGAGATTTGTCTTCTTTTTGATCCTCTTTTGAAAAGTGTCTATTTTATACCTGTAGACTTAGGAACACTGAACTTCAAATCCATGAGACAAGATCTCAAGTTAAGAAATTTAGCACTTTTCTACATATAGGAAGATGCAAGAGTCAGAGTTCACTAAAATTTAATTTCCTTGGTATGAACCTCAGCCATCTGGGGCCTGTAATCTTGCATTCTGAGTTTCCTCAGAGTTCACCATAGGGAGTGGCTGGAGTGGGATGACTGCCAGGTGGCAGGTATTCCCCTTCCTCGGGGCTCATTGGTTCACATTGAAGGGCTGCAACCACTGATTCCATTCCTCAGGTCTTCCCTTTTTGGCTATGAATGGCCATTATCTGGGAGACATTTCATGATCAACTTTTGTCAGCAGCGCTGGGAGGCTCATCCCAGTTCAGTCAAACATTCTTGATATGGCACTCCAAGTGTTAAGTTTTGGACCAGGCCCCATCAATAATTAAAATTCTCTATTTTGACTAAAATCCAGAAGACAGATTCCCTTGTTGCTTCTTCCCATATTTAGAATCACACTACTGCAATTATTTTATGTTACAAATGCGATTTTCTCAAAACATTTAGCAATAGAAGTTTTGTTGGAGGCCTGATTACACATTAGCTATTGCAAGAGACCAAAATCTTATTTAAAAATTAAACAGGATATAAATAATGCAGACAATGACATAGTGCAGCAGGGAGACACAAAGCACAATTTGAAAACAAAGAACAAATTTAAACAATGATTAGTATTACTAGCTGTAATCTAGTTGAAACTTATTTTAGTCTTGGTAAATCCTGACCAATCATGTACAAAATCCTTTTGGTGGTCCATTTTCCACAGACCTTTCATCACAACTTATTTCAGCACAATTTTAACTATCAAGCTGTAGAATATCTGGAGAAGTTTCTTTACATTGAATTGAGACACCATCTACTTGTGGGTGCATCAGTTAGCTTGCTGATATGTTGTTGTAGCCATGCTTTCCGGGAGACAAACTCACTCAGAAGGGCAATGCAGATAATGGAGTGCAGTTTATTACACCAGTGGGCACAAGGGAGAGTCTCCTCTTAGCCAAGGACCCCGAGCAGTTTTTGTGAAAACCTTATATACCCTTAAGTGTTTAAGGTTCCCTGAAGCTAGTCTGAACAAGGGAAAAGAAAGATACAATCAATCAAAGTTAACCCGAGATCATATGCCTTAAGCCTAGATAGTTCAGTTCAGTTCAGTTCAGTTCAGTCGCTCAGTCGTGTCCGACTCTTCTCGACCCCATGAATAGCAGCATGCCAGGCCTCCCTGTCCATCACCAACTCCCGGAGTTCACCCAGACTCACGTCCATTGAGTCAGTGATGCCATCCAGCCATCTCATCCTCTGTCGTCCCCTTCTCCTCTTGCCCCCAATCCCTCCCAGCATCAGAGTCTTTTCCAGTGAGTCAACTCTTCACATGAGGTGGCCAAAGTATTGGAGTTTCAGCTTCTGCATCAATCCTTCCAATGAACACCCAGGACCGATCTCCTTTAGGATGGACTGGTTAGATCTCCTTACAGTCCAAGGGACTCTCAAGAGTCTTCTCCAACACCACAGTTTAAAAGCATCAATTCTTTGGCACTCAGCCTTCTTCACAGTCCAACTCTCACATCCATACATGACCACAGGAAAAACCATAGCCTTGACTAGACGGACCTTTGTTGGCAAAGTAATGTCTCTGCTTTTTAATATGCTATCTAGGTTGGTCATAGCTTTCCTTCCAAGGAGCAAGCGTCTTTTAATTTCATGGCTGCAGTCACCATCTGCAGTGATTTTGGAGCCCAAAAAATAAAGTCTGACACTGTTTCCACTGTTTCCCCATCTATTTTCCATGAAGTGATGGTTAACAGTGGACAATTATCAATAGGCCTGTGGTCATACCCCAATAAGCATAATTGAATGTATGATTCTATTCAGTTACACAGATAATTAGGGTATTCTTTTAGGTGATGGAGAGCCCTGGGGCTCTTCCTTTCAGGGGCCTGGTTTTCCAGTTGGTATGTTGTTTCCATAGATACTGGGCATATAGCTCAAAGTCCTTAGTCTGGCCCAAGATGGAGTCCCACCCTCAAGAGAGAGCCCATTCTGTTTCCTCCTTCATTCCCAGCTCTTGATGCTCTTAACTCATAGTATGAGCATCATTCATAAGTATATATTGCACCCTGGCTCTCCAATAGCCAGTTTTGGAGAATGACACCAATCTTTGGGTTACAAAGTTCATAATACATTGTAAAATGTAGGGTCCACAGAGCAGAACTAGCAAGGCAACTATAACAATGGTAAGTATAGTTTTCCATCAATCACCCTTCACCCAAGCTACCAAAGTACCAAAGTCCAGAAAGGAATGTTTTCATTTGACATTGCTTTTACCTGGTTTTTCATGACGTCTAAAGCAGCTGATACATTGGCAGATAAATCAGGAATATATACACAACATTCAACCTTAATTATAGCACAGATCCCTCCTTGAGCAGCTGTGAGCATGTCCAAAACCATTCTATTTTGAATTACCTCTTTTCTTACTTCTATGAAACTGGTATTTACACAATATGTAACCCCACGACCCGAGTCTATTGACTGTAGGTCTGGTTTACACCAAGAGAGCAGGGAGAGATTATGATTGACAAGAGAAAGGAAAGTCTCTTTTTCTTGTCCCAGAAAAGAGCAGAGTGGTTTAAAATCTCCTTGGCAGAGGGATGACACTCACCAGGAAATCCATCCATCACAGGCAGAGGCACTGTCCCACATACCCAACAGTTGGAGGTATTGTGGAAGTTGGCGTAGGAACGTTCATGTCGATGAGGTCAAGAAGCAGGAGTTGATCATGCGGTTTCATCCCGAAGGAGCTCATCCGGGATCTTCTTTTCCTTCTTCTTCTTAAGGATGATCTTAGTCTCTCAAGGGTCAGTGGGGTCCCTCTGTGCAGTCCGCTCAACGTTTTCTGGGTCTGCGTGGTATGATCTCTTCACCCTCATATGATGGATCCAAGGAGCAACACCTGCAACTTTAACTGCAGTAGGGGTAGTTAGAATAACAGTATAAGGGCCCTTCTACCGAGGGGCTAGTGAATTATGTTTCCAATCTTTGACCCATACTTGGTCACCATACGTAAATTCATGAATCTGTTCCCCAAGAGGGAACGGCAGCTTTTCTTGTACAAACTTAGTTACCTGATTTATTACCTTACCCAGTTCCATCTGCTGAGAAATCCTATCTCCCTTTACCTGAGGCAAATTTGTTGACACCTGTTTTATTATGGGAGAGGGCCTCCCATGCACAATTTCGTATGGAGAATAGCCTTGGGACCGTGGGGTCATCCTGAGTCTGAGCAGAGCCGTCAGAAGCAAGTCCACCCAGGAGCAGTCAGTCTCTATGAGACACTTAGAGAGTGTCTCTTTAAGTGTCTGGTTGGTTTGTTCCACCATCCCAGAACTCTGGGGCCTACATGCAATGTGTAGCTTCCATTTGATGTTTAAACGGTAGTGTCAGTGAGGTTTCATTTCAGTGAAGTCCACTTCCAGGTGTTCAAAGGGCTGTGTGTCTTTCAGCTGAATCCCCAGAGGTTTTTGTCTGTGCTGAGAGGCAGCATTAACCTGTGAGCAGGCAGTGCAGTTTTGAGAGTCTATCCTGCACAGAGAAGAGAAGCAGGGGAACCAAGAAATATTTTCGAATTAGCTCTTCCAAGTTTATCATGGCCTAGGTGGGTCGTTTGGTGTGTTTGGCTTACCAGAGTGGGTGCCAGTTCCTCCAGTACCAATAACTGGCCACTTGGCAATTCCCACCATCCCTTTTTAGTCTTGATGGCCCCTTCCACTTTGGCTAGTTGGTTTTGGCCTTCAATGTATTTTGGAGACTCCAGCGTTAGCTCAAGCAGCTCCACCAATACGAGAGCTTTAATAGGGGCTTCATTGGTCACCCCCAAGCCCTTGACTGCTTGTTTAGCGGTCTTATCTGCCAGTTTGTTTCCCCAAGCCTGGGGGGTATCCTTTTTGATGTCCTCAGCAATGTATCACTGCAACTCTTTTTGGTTCCCAGACAGCATCTAATAGGGTCAGAATTTCTTCTTTAGTTTTAATGTCCTTTCTGTTGGCTGTCAGAAGACCCCTCTCTTTATATAAAGCCCCATGTACATGTAAAGTAGCAAAAGCATACATTGAGTCTGTGTAAATGTTTGTCTTCTTACCTTTTGGCAGCTGGAGGACCCGGATTAGAGCATATATTTGGACCTTTTGAGCAGTCCAGTGTGATGGCAGAGAGCTAGCCTCAACAATGGTTTCTTCCATGACTACTGCATATCCCAACAGTCGTTGTCCTTCTTTTACGGGGCTGGTGCCACTGGCGTATTGGGCCCAATCTGGGTCTGGGATTGGCTGGTCTCGCAAGTCAGGTCTGCTGGCATAAACTTTTCTAGGATTTCCTTGCAATGATGTGAGGGCCCACCTTCTCCCACAGGAAGGAGAGTGGCCAGATTCAGGGATTGACAAGGCTCAGTAGTAACATCGGGATTCTCACATAACAGGCCCTGGTATTGAGTAATCCAGGATGTTGACAGCCATTTATGGAGGTCCCCTCGCAGGAGAGTGTTGACCTCATGCGGGACTTTTATGATCAAATCTTGGCCCAAATTCAGCTTGCTTGCCTCCCAGACCAGTAAGGCAACAGCAGCAACTGCCCATAAGCATCCCAGCCAATCAGTGGCAACATTGTCCAGCCATTTCAGGAGATAAGCCACAGGTCTGTCCCATGTCCCCATAGTCTGGGACAACACTCCCATAGCCACCTTGTCCTTTTCAGTCATGTAAAGAGTAAATGGCTTAGCAAGGTCTGGCAGGCCCAAGGCGGGTGCTGACATAATTATACCGGGTTTGAGTTCTGTTCCCACTGGGACTTGTTTTGCAAGCCTGGGAGTGTTGTCTTCTGCCCAGACCTCAGGGAATTGTTGAGTTAACTCTCTCTCTCTCAACTGTTTAGCTTGTCCGGTTTCCCTTTCAGGAGATCGTGCTACCTCCTCATCCTTAAGTAAGTGGTTGAGCCCACTCAAAAAGTAGTCTTTCATGGGGGGTTGGGGGGGAGGTCACTTGTGTCCCCAATTTAGGCAGCAAGTCTCTTCCCAACAAATGTACTGGGAATTCAGGGATGTATAAAAATTCATGAGTCACTTTGTGTCCCCCCATCTGATATTTTCAGGGTAGGCTTGAAACACAAAGTCTTCATTTATCACTATCTGAGACCCAGCAGCTTCTGGATCTATTGGCATATAAAGTATACAGTTCTCACACAGTCTTTTGTAGAACTCAGAGGGTGATTCGCTTTCCCTTTGAATCATTTTGGAGGGTTTTGCCCTACTCATGGGTTTTTTGGCCCCCCCTCTTGAGACCTTGGAAAATAGCTGCCCAATATCTCTCCAGGTGGCCCCTCTCTTTCTCTGTGTTACAGTCCCAGTTGGGCCTCTGATAGGGGGTGGCTGGTTCTGCCCACCACTGCAGGTTTGCAGTACCCTCAGGTACCATTTCTCTTAACCATTTTCTGGCCTCAGGATCCTGTGTCTTTCCGCAGTGCTGAAGAGGGAGACTAGAAGTTGGATTATGTCATCCCATGTAAGGCAGTGGGTTCGAAAAATAGTCTCCATTACCCTAATCTGGTAATAATAGGCTACAGGGGGCTGATGGTGGTGGCCATCTGCCCCCTGAACCAGAAGCTGCTGTAACTCTCTGAGGGGCATTTGTAGTGGGGCCCTTTCCTCTGGCTCCTTAGTGGAGTGCAGCCTCTGTTTGATTCTGGTGTTTCCTTTCCCCTTCTTGTCAGTACTCACTGGGGGCAGGTATAGCTTGGGTGGTTTGGCTGGAGCCAGATCCTGGAAGTGTTGGCCAGAGGCTTCTGCCGCTGGGATTGGCACCTGTCGAGGTGGCAGCTCTACGACCTCTGGGAGAGCTGGCAGAGGAGCAGTGGCTGCTGTAGGAACTTCACCTGGCCCTGGATCAGGCATTAAGGCAGCCTCCGGTCCTGGTGGAGCACTGGGCGGCAGGTGCATCATCATCCAGTATGGGGGAGGGGCGGGTCATCCTTGTCTAAATCCTGTCAGATCCCAGAGGGAGACGGGGGATTGGCGTGTCTTCACCTGTGGGGCAGCACTGCTGAAGCAGAACACCACATGGTCCAAGACTGTTTCTCCCTTAAAGTCTGTTCTTCCTTGGTGGGCTTGATAGGTGTGGATAAAAACACAGATGGGTTAAATATCCCAGGTCTAGGCCTTCTCTGGAAAAGCCAACTCATACTCACTTATGTATCCCCCTCCTTTTAGCCTGACAGTTCCAAGGGGGACAGCAGATGGGACACCTAGGGGAGGGTAGAATACGAGCACACAAAGACCAAGTTTCCTTTAAATCCCCTGGTGATTGCTTGGTAATAATTTTCCCCAAGACGACATGGACACATCTCCTAAATGACCTTCATAAATATCCTTCCTAAGCCCTAACATGTTCGTCGACCTGCGTACCAAGCAATCACTGCCTATTCGAGGCTTCTGTGGGTCCATGCCCCTTCTAGTCCCTCCCAGGGGTTGATCAGGCTGTAAGGTATAGTTCAGGCTGAGGCAGAAAAAGGAAAGACGACCTCAACAGAAATAGGTTACCTTTATTCAGGCAAGGAGGGGCGACAGTCGGCCTAACGACGAGGCTGAGCACGGAGAGGGATCAGGGAGGCTCCATATTTATAGGGAGGTTTGTGGAAGCAATAAGGGAAACGTTAACCAGGTAGGATGTTTCGTGTATTCTTTAGTTGAGATGGCATTTGTAGTTGGGCAAGGGGTGATAAGTCTTCTAGGCAAGTATAGGGGATGGAAGGTTTCTGGACCGGGGGTGATAAGTCTTCTGGGCAGGTGTAGTGGATGGAAGGTTTCCAGACAGAGGGTGATAAATCCCAGATAGATGCAACTGGCCTGGAGGATCAGGGCAGGACCTAAACTTCTGTTTTGTTTTCTCCGAGGTTAAATGATTCAGCAAGGGCCTTTGAAACTGTTGTTTTCTTTTCTAGGCCCCAAAGACTTCTTCATTCCAGACCCTGAAATCATAAAAAATTGGGGGAAAGGGCGCCATATCTCTCTGGCTACTTCCTGCTGGATAGGGGCGACAATTTTAGGTCTGGAATGGAGGATTTTCCTAGGGCCCAGGGTCTCCTTTTTCTGAGCTTGGGGTGAGGCTCTTGAGAAGAAGAATGGTCTTGACCTGATCTTGAGAGATGACCTGAATCCATTTTTGGAGAAACCTTTGAAAGAGATTGAAGAGACAGGGTCCAAAAGAGGAATAGAATGATAAGTACCAGTGGTCCCAGGAAAGGGAGCAACCAAGGGAGGATCTGTTGGAACAGGTTTTGGGGACTGTAAAGGTTTTGAAACTCTTTTCTGTGGCGTTCAAGTCTGTCTCTAAGTTCTTTGACTCTGCCCTGGACAATGCCTGTTTCATTAACAAAATAGCAGCAGTCCTCTCCTAGGAAAAGGCAGGTCCCTCCCTTTTCTGTGGTGAGAAGGTCCAGGGCTCACCTATTTTGTAGGGCCACAGAAGCTAATGAGTTAATTTGTCTTTGGATTGAAATGAAGGACTCCACTACCTGCTCCATGTCTTCATTAAGTTCTTGGGACAGCTTGTAGTAGAAATGGGCAGAGGTCGAGATGCCTCCAATCCTGGTACCTAAGGCTGCTGTTATGCCAGTTCCAATCAGGATAGGGGCTATGACAGCTCGTCTTTTCCTGTGGGAAAGTTCCCCTTGTGGGTAGACTATTTGTTCTACCTCTTCTTCTTTGAGGAATGTTAAGCCCAGGGTCAGGAAGACCAAGATGCAAGGTCCAGGGGGGTCCAAGGGGAAACATGAATATGCATAGGTCCCACAGAGAATGAAGATTCCCGGATTGGTGCAATTATTTGTGCTGTTCCAGAGAACCCAAGTGGAACAGAAGGAGGGAGCGGAGTTTGTAAGACCAGTGTAGTTGGGACTAGAGTAGTTAATACAGGTTAGTTTTGAAGAGGCTGAGAGTAGGACATTGTCAGAGACTGGCCCAATGAGTTGTGTAGTTTTTTGTTGGGAAGGGGAGGTATAGTTGCCCTGTGACAGCCAGGTTGAAGGTAAAGGAATTGCTATGTGTAGTGAGGGAGACAGTGACATGCGTATCCAACACTGGGATGTTGTGTGTACTGGAAGAATTGGAAGGAAGAGTTGAGAAGGCGGGTAAGGTGTTGGTTGCCAGAGGGAGGTTTTAGGAGAGGCCATAATTGGAAAAGAAGATCTAGGTTTTTATAAGGCTCAGGGGTTGCCTGTAACCGGGAAATTATGTTCTTTATGACTTGTTTCTTTTCCCGATTTTGATCTAGTACCCTACCCCCGTCTGAGTACCCCCAGTGGGTAATGGGATAGAAACATATGTTTCTTCCATTTGGCTTATAGCAGGTACTCACGAAACTCCCTCTCTTTTGTACTTTAACAGTGAGTAGGGATTTGGACTTCCCACCCCCAAGGTTCATGGTATATGGTTTTGGAGCTGTATTATAACATGAGGAATGTACATAGGAATAAATGTCAGAGCAGGGGCAGAGAGTAGCCAGAGGCTGGGGAGTGCAGCAAGGATAAGGAACAGAGGAGTCATGGGGCTGTTAGTTAGGCAGTCCAGAGGAAACAGCACACAAGAGTAGAACACAGCTAGCAATGTAGGCGATACCCACGGAAAGACGAAGGATAGGTGGCCAGTCCTGAGGGGAGACAGTTACTAGGCCTATAGCAAGGATTAAGATTAAGAGTGCTGTTATAGTTAGAGAGACAGAGAGAAGCCAGTCAGGGCGAGGGGAAAAGGCCCCAAGTTGGTGGTTGTTTGAATCTGAAGAGGAACAATGTTCATTAGGATGTAGAATGATGTAGAGAACGAGAGTAAAGAAATCATTTTCGTCTGGAGTCAGGTTGTAGAAGGTTCCCTGGAGCCACAGTTGAGACACCAGTGTAGTCAGGTCTTTGAAGGAGGCTCCTGTCAGGGCGCTGCTCCAGAGGTCTTGTAGTAATTGGGTCAGGAACAGTCGTAGGTTAAAGAGAGTCCAGATCATTCAGTGTCTTCTTGGATAGTTGACAGAGGTTGTCACAGCATGAATTTTAAGGAACTGGGTCCTGTGAGGGAGACCTGATAGGTGTCATTTAAGGACGGCAGCGCAGCATTGGAGGTGACCCGTTTTAGGCGAGAGAGGTATACCCAGGAGGTGACCTTCTCGAGTTTATTTGCAGTCGGGTTAAGGAGGATGATTTTGAATGGTCCTGCCACTTTGGGGTTAGGTCACCCTGGGGATTATCAGACAGATAGACCATGTCCCCAGTTTGTAAAGGGGGCAGGGAGGCTTGGGGGTCAGGGACAGGCAAGTTGTGGTTGATGGATTTCCAGACGCATTGCGGAGTTCCGCCAGCAGAGGGGAGTGTAAGAAGCTTGGTATGGGAGGAGGTTCAAGGCGGCAGTTCAGGAGGGAGCATGGGCCTTTCGTCAGTTGAGTTCAGTTCAGTTCAGTTCAGTTGCTCAGTTGTATCCAACTCTTTGCGACTCCATGAATCGCAGCACGCCAGGCCTCCCTGTCCATCACCAACTCCCGGAGTTCACTCAGACTCACGTCCATCGAGTTATTGATGCCATCCAGCCATCTCATCCTCTGTTGTTCCCTTCTCCTCCTGTCCCCAATCCCTCCCAGCATCGGAGTCTTTTCCAATGAGTCAACTCTTCACATGAGGTGGCCAAAGTACTGGAGTTTCAGCTTTAGCATCATTCCTTCCAAAGAAATCCCAGGGTTTATTTCCTTCAGAATGGACTGGTTGATCTCCTTGCAGTCCAAGGGACTCTCAAGAGTCTTATCCAACACCATGGTTCAAAAGCATCAATTCTTCGGTGCTCAGCTTTCTTCGCAGTCCAACTCTCACATCCATACATGACCACAGGAAAAACCATAGCCTTGACTAGACGGACCTTTGTTGGCAAAGTAATGTCTCTGCTTTTGAATATGCTATCTAGGTTGATCATAACTTTTCTTCTAAGGAGTAAGCATCTTTTAATTTCATGGCTGCAGTCACCATCTGCAGTGATTTTGGAGCCCCCCAAAATAAAGTCTGACACTGTTTCCACTGTTTCCCCATCTATTTCCCATGAAGTGATGGGACTAGATGCCATGATCTTCGTTTTCTGAATGTTGAGTTTTAAACCAACTTTTTCACTCTCCTCTTTCACCTTCATCAAGAAGCTTTTAGTTCTTCCTCACTTTCTGCCATAAGGGTGGTGTCATCTGCATATCTGAGGTTATCGATATTTCTCCTGGCAATCTTTATTCCAGCTTGTGCTTCTTCCAGCCCAGTGTTTCTTGTGATGTACTCTGCATATAAGTTAAATAAGCAGGGTGACAATATACAGCCTTGACGTACTCCTTTTCCTATTTGGAACCAGTCTGTTGTTCCATGTCCAGTTCTAACTGTTGCTTCCTGACCTGCATACAAATTTCTCAAGAGGCAGGTCAGGTGGTCTGGTATTCCCATTTCTTTCAGAATTTTCCAGTTTCTTGTGATCCACACAAAGGCTTTGGCATAGTGAATAAAGCAGAAATAGATGTTTTTCTGGAACTCTCTTGCTTTTTTGATGATCCAGTGGATGTTGGCAATTTGGTCTCTGGTTCCTCTGCCTTTTCTAAAACCAGCTTGAACATCAGGAAGTTCACGGTTCACATATTGCTGAAGCCTGGCTTGGAGAATTTTGAGCATTACTTTACTAGCGTGTGAGATGAGTGCAATTGTGTGGTAGTTTGAGCTTTCTTTGGCATTGCCTTTCTTTGGGATTGGAATGAGCACTGACCTTTTCCAGTCCTGTGGCCACTGCTGAGTTTTCCAAATTTGCTGGCATATTGAGTGCAGCACTTTCACAACATCATCTTTCAGGATTTGGAATAGCTCAACTGGAGTGCCATCACCTCCACTAGCTTTGTTCGTAGTGATGCTTTCTAAGGCCCACTTGACTTTGCATTCCAGGATGTCTGGCTCTAGGTGAGTGATCACACCATCATGATTATCTGGGTTGTGAAGATCTTTTTTGTACAGTTCTTCTGTGTATTCTTGCCACCTCTTCTTAATATCTTTTGCTTCTGTTAGGTCCATACCATTTCTGTCCTTTATCGAGCCCATCTTTGCATGAAGTGTTCCCTTGGTATCTCTAATTTTCTTGAAGAGATCTTTAGTCTTTCCCATTCTGTTTTTTTCCTCTATTTCTTTGCATTGATCACTGAGGAAGGCTTTCTTATCTCTTCTTGCTATTCTTTGGAACTCTACATTCAGATGTTTATATCTTTCCTTTTCTCCTTTGCTTTTCACTTCTCTTCTTTTCACAGCTATTTGTAAGCATCACCTCAAAGGGGCTCAGCCCCAGAGGCTTTCTGGGCAAAGTCCATATTCTGAGGAGAACAATTGGCAAAAGTTTAGTCCAATCCAGATGTACTTTGAGGGTTAGTTTGGTAAGAGTTTCTTTGATTATTCTATTTATCCTTTCTACCTGTCCTGAGGACTGGGGACGGTATAGAATGTGAAATTTCCAGGGTATCTGTAAGAATTGCACAAGTTGTTGGGTGATCTTGGACGTAAATTCCGGGCCATTATCAGACTGTAGGGATGAAGGCCGACCAAACCTGGGGATAATTCTGTGAGGAGAATTTGGGCTTTTTTGTTTGTAGTGGGAAATGCTTCCACCCATCCTGAAAAGGTGTCCACAAGGACCAGGAGGTATCTGACTCTCTGGACCGGGGGCATTTGAGTAAAGTCTATCTACCAATCCTGTCCTGGGAGGCTGCCTCACATTTGATGGATTGGAAAGGATGTCCAGTTGAGGTTGGAATTGGGGTTAGTACGTTGACATGTTTAACAGGAGCGGATAAGTTTATCTAAATATTGTTGGCCGGCATTGGACATGGGGAAGTGGTTAGGGAGGAATTGTTGGAGTGTCTTGGAAGAGGGATGAAAAAGTGAGTGTAGATAAGAGGATTTCTCTGGTGGTGGGAGGGTCGGGTGGAGTCAGAGCTAAGATGACAGGGGACTGGAGGGAAGGATGGGACAGTGCTATCTCCTTTCCTTCTGGTCTGCAGCATTGTTGCAGGCTGATATGACACTTCCCTTTTGATGTCCCCTGCAGTGGAGGATGGTGGCTTTGTTTCATAAGAGTGCTGCCTGTAGAAGTTTGTGGATCAGGTCTGAATTAATAATGGGGGATCCCTTTTGGGTTAGGAATCCTCTTTCTCTCCACATTAGGATGTTTGAGTGAAGCATATTATAGGCATATTTGGAGTCTGTGTGGATGTTAACCCTTAGATTTTTAGCCAGAGTTAAAGCTCTGGTGAGAGCTATCAGTTCTGCCTATTGGGAGGTGGTGTGAGGTGGCAGAAATGAAGCTTCAATTGTCTGAGTTCTGTGATTGTGACAAAGGTCCCCCTGGATGATGGCATATCCTGCTGCAAAAGGTGGGGATTTTTGAGAGCTGCCATCAACGAACCAGTGTGGGGTGTCTGGGTCTAGGATGGGCTGATATGTTAAATGTTGGAAGGGGTTTGGGTAAGACCTACTGTTAGACTGCAGCTATGTAAGAAAGAGTCTGTTGTAGAGGACATGGGTAATAAGCTGGTGGGGTTAAGGGGAGAGCAGGGGGAGAATGAGAACTGAGGGTCGAGGAGAAAGGCATGTAGGACCAGTACCCTGGAAGGGGGAAGGGAGAGGAAAGCCCTATGTGATAGTAAGTCTCGGAAGGTGTGTGGAGAACAGACTATTAAAGGGGCATGTCTAGAGAGTTTATTTGCTTTGGGTATGAGGGCTGCGATAGCAGCCATGGCCTGTATACAGGGAGGCCACCCCTTGGTCACCATGTCAAGCTGTTTTGATAGATAAGCTATGGGAGCCCAGTTGTCTCTGGCCCGCTGACACAGAAGTCCCAGGGCCTGTCCTCGGTTGGAATGTGCAAAGAGAAAGAATGGTCTGGTGTGATCTGGCAGGTGGAGAGTTGGCACTCGGAGGAGGCTCTGGGTAAGCTGACGAAAAGAATTGGCCAGCAAGGAGGGATTAAAGAGGGGCTCATCCAGACATCTTTTAGTTGACTCATAGAGCGCCTTTGCAATTAGGGAGAAGTTAGGGATTCAGATACGGAAAAAGTTTAGGAGGCCAAGGATAGATAGGAGTTCCCTTTTCGTTTTTGGAAGTGGACAGTTAATTAAGGCCTGGATTCTATCTGAGAGAATAGTTCTTTGTTGATGGGATATGGAGAGCCCCAGGTAGGTGACGTTTGTCTGGGCTATTTGGGCCTTAGATTGGGATACCCGATAACCCCAGGATCCCAGGACCCCAAGGAGTTTGGGAGTATGTTGGAGGCAGAGTTTTCAGGTTGGGCTACAAAGGAGGAGGTCATCTATGTATTGGAGGAGATGACTCGGGGCTAGGTCGAGTGTCTGTAGGTCCTTTTGTAAAGCCTGTCCAAAAAAGTGGGGACTGTCTCTGAACCCCTGGGGGAGAACTCTCCGTGTTAGTTGTTGGGAAACGTGAGTCTCAGGGTCTTGCCAGGTGAAGGCGAAGAAGGGTTGGGAGAGGGGGTGGAGGGGGATGGTGAAAAAGGCGTCTTTGAGATTTAATAACATGAAGTGGGTTGCAGTCGGGGGTATGGTAGACAGAAGGGTGTAAGGGTTAGGGACTGCTGGGAATGTTGATGTGATGGCCTCATTGACTTTTCGCAGATCTTGGACCAATCTCCAAGAGTTTGGTCCCTTCCTTACTACCAGAATAGAGGTGTTGTGTGGTGAATGGGTAGGAATTAAGATAGAGGCTTGAAGAAGATGGTCTATTATAGGCTTAAGTCCCTTGTGGGCCTCTGGGGTGACAGAGTACTGTTGTTGGGTGATTATAGTCGAGGGGTCTTTTAGGGTAATGTGAACTGGGGGATGATGTTTGGTTATGGATGGGTGATCAGTGTCCCAGACTTCGGGGTCTAAGGTGGGTAGATCCAAGGGAAGGTCAGGGGTGAGGGATAGGGACCTTCCAGGTGCCATCTGCATGCAGAATATAGAGACTGTGTTGAGGGGGGGTATGGTAATAAAGGCCCCCAATTTGGATAACAAATGTCTCCCTAGGAGTGCCATCAGGCACTGAGGCATTATGAGGAATGAGTGTATAAGGGTCGATTTTCCAAATTGAAAGAGTAATGGAGAGCTGATTTTTGGCCTTAGGGAAATTCCGGAGACCCCCTTGATTGTGAGTTCTGAGTCTTGAGGTGGGCCAGAGTAGGAAGTTAAGAGAGAGAAAGTGGCTCCAGTGTCTACTATAAAAGAGGTCTTTTTTCTGCCCAGTACCCCGTCTACCTTAAGTTCCAAGCTCGTGTTCGGGACACGGGCTGAGAGGCTGGAACCCAGGCCCTGTCATTGGAACAACTTTCGTAGGGTTGGGCTGGGGTTCTGGGGAGAAGTGGGGATTTCTCCAGAGGTGCCAAGGCGTCCCTGTGGACATTCCACTCTCCAGGTCTGGGAAGTGGGGACCTCCCCAGGGGTGCCAGGGCATCCCTGGGGACAGTCTATCTTCCAGTGTCCCCATTGGCCACAGGCTGGGCATACTTTTGTGGGGGGCTGCGGGTTTGGGCATGACTTTGCCCAGTGTCCTGACTGGTTGCATCAGAAGCAGGGTCTGGGGGGAGGTCTTAAGCCCCGTTCTGGGGTAACTTGGGCCAGGCTGATCTCTTCCCTTAATTGCTGCCACCAAAAAGGCATATTTCGCTTTTCTCTCACGTTCTTTTTCTTTCTTAGCCTCCTCCTCTCTATTATTGAACATCTTGAAGGCTACTTCTAGAAGGTCTCTTTGGGGGGTCTCAGGGCGCTTTTCTAGTTGTCGAAGCTTGCGTCTGATGTTAGAGGCAGACTGGCTGATGAATTGAACATGAAGGTAGAGTAACTGAGCAGGGGTGGTGATATCTAGGTTGGTATACTTCTGGACTGCCTCTGTGAGACGTGCCAAGAATAAGGCTGGATTTTCGTCTGCCCCTTGGGTGATTTCTCTGACTTTATCATAATTGACATGGATATGAGTATTTTTATGCATTCCATCTAGAATACAGGTAATCATATTATTGGGTCTCCTGATATCTGGGTCACCAGGCTGGTAAGTCCAGTGGGGATCTAACTGAGGCACCGCCTCATCAGCAACTGGGCTATCCCGGTCTTGGTCATGTAAATGATCAGCATGGGCTTTTGCCGCTTGCCAGATATGGTCTGTTTCATCAGGGGTGAGAGTGGCATTTAGGATATAATATACGTCACTCCGTGTGAGGTTATAGGCCTGGGAGAGTCTCAGGAATTCTTTTCTGTATCTGGTAGGATTTTCAGAAAGTGATCCTAACTTTTCTTCTATCTGGCTCATATCTGACAATGAAAATGGCACGTGGACTCTGGTGGGGCCATCTGGTCTTGCCACCTCTCTCAGGGGAAACATGTGTTTGGTACCTGACTGTGTGGAAGCAGGGGAAGGAAGGGGGGAGGGGAGTCAGGGAGATGGGGTAGCGGGGTGGAGGGGGAGTCAGGAGAGGTTTCTGGGCCAGTAGGTGAGTTGGATGAAGGGGAAGGAGAGGGGTGGCAGGGTAGCGGGTAGGGAGGGGGCTCGACCACAGGGTCGAACTCGTCCGCGGGAAGGTCGAGGTCTGCAGAAGGTCGAGGTCTGCGGTTAGTTGAGGAAGAAGAGCCCTTTTGCTTGGGAGGCAAGGTGCATAGAAGGACCTCGTGGGTGGAGCAGGCCTTGCATAGGGAGAGCCTGCTCTGAAGGGCCCAAAAGGCTTGGGCATATGGGACCTCCGACCACTTGCCATTTCGTTTAAGGAAGTCGGAGAGATTTTGAAGAATGTTAAAGTCAAATGTGCCGACTTCAGGCCAGTGGTCTTAATTATCTAGTTGGTATTGAGGCCAAATCTGTGTACAGAGTTGTTTTAAACGGTTAGCTTTGAGTTCAGTGAGTGAGAGTGGTTTGAGATTTTTGAGAACACAGGTCAGAGGGGAATCTTGTGGGACAGATTGGCCAGATCCTATAATTGAAAGGCAAGCAGCAGCTCCTATTGAGAGCTAGAGTCATCACCGGTAGTCGCAATAGGAGTTATGAGAAGAGAGCTCTGTGTCGAGGTGGAGCATCCCCCACCGTAGCCTACAGAGTAGCCCCGGGCTGGGGGTCCCCCAGACCCAGAGAGGACTGAGTTCTAGGGTGCCTCTAGAACACCGTCCGGATCTTACCTTAATCTAGGCCGGCTTGAGTGGAGTGTTGCATGTAAAGCAGTCGAATGGCAAGAGTTCCCTATTCTGGAGGTCATCAGAGAGAGAGAGAGAGGAAAAGGGGGTAAAGCTGAGGCCTGGGGGTACGCAAAGCACCAATAAAGCCTTAGCACAAGGCTTACACCTCACGAAGGCATTAGGAGTCCCCGAGGGGAACTTGAGCCCTGGCAGAAAAGTGAGCTCGGTGGATGTTCATGCTCCCAGGCTGACTTTGAGAAAAGGGAAAACAATGAGAGGAAGGGAGAGTGAGAGAGAGTGAGATGAGTACCTTGCCCCTTCCTGGGTTTCGGCACCAAGAATGTAAGGTATAGTTCAGGCCAAGGCAGAAAAAGGAAAGAAGACCTCAACAGAAGTAGGTTACCTTTAACACTGAGGAAACCAGAATTGAAAGAGACACATGTACCCCAATGTTCATCACAGCACTGTTTATAATAGCCAGGACATGGAAGTAACCTAGATGTCCATCAGCAGATGAATGGATAAGAAAGCTATGGTACATATACACAATGGAGTATTACTCAGCCATTAAAAAGAATACATTTGAATCAGGTCTAATGAGGTGGATGAAACTGGAGCCTATTATACAGAGTGAAGTAAGCCAGAGTGAAGTAAGCCAGAAAGAAAAACACCAATACAGTATACTAACGGATATATTTAGAATTTAGAAAGATGGTAACAATAACCCTGTTTACGAGACAGCAAAAGAGACACTGATGTATAGAACAGTCTTTTGGACTCTGTGGGAGAGGGAGAGGGTGGGATGATTTGGGAAAATGGCATTGAAACATGTATAATATCATATATGAAACGAGTCATCAGTCCAGGTTCGATGCACGATAGTGGATGCTTGGGGCTGGTGCACTGGGATGACCCAGAGGGATGGTATGGGGAAGGAGGAGGGAGGAGGGTTCAGGATGGGGAACACGTGTATACCTGTGGCAGATTCATTTTGATATATGGCAAAACCAATACAATATTGTAAAGTTAAAAAATAAAAAAAAAGAAGTAGGTTACCTTTATTCAGGCAAGGAGGGGCAACAGTCGGCCTAACGACCAGGCTGAGAATAGAGAGGGATCAGGGAGGTTCCATATTTATAGGGAGGTTTGTGGAAGCAATAAGGGAAACGTTCATCAGGTGGGATATTTCAGGTATTCTTTAGTTGTGATGGCATTTGTAGTTGGGCAGGGGGTGATAAGTCTTCTGGGCAGGTGTAGGGGGTGGAAGGTTTCTGGACAGGAGGTGATAAGTCTTCTGGACAGGTGTAGGGGGTGGAAGGTTTATGGACAGGGAGTGATAAGTCCCGGATAGATGCAACTGGCGTGGAGCATCAGGGCAGGACCTAAAGTTCTGTTTTGTTTTCTCCGAAGTTAGATAATTCAACAAGGGCCTTTGAGACTGTTGTTTTCTTTTCTGGGCCCAAAGGACTCCTTCACAGGCCCCCTCTTCCACCCTACTAGGTGGGTTCCTCCTCACCTGAGCACTCAGTTTCCCTGCTGCTGCTCACTACCTGCTAATGTGAAAGGTCCAGGCATTGAGAAGCAGAATCCTTCCAGAAGAGTGAGGGGCCTTTCCCCTTCTAGAAGATTCAAGCTGCAAGGCCTCGGAGTAGTCCCAAATGAGACTTGTCTCCTCAAAGTGAGGAGTTTCCCGGCCAATGCACCAAACGTTGTAGCCACGCGTTCCGGGAAACAAACTCACTCAGAAGGGCAATGCAGATAGTGGAGTGCAGTTTCTTACATCAGCGGGCCCAAGGCAGAGTCTCCTCTTAGCCAAGGACACCAACCAGTTTTTGTGAAAACCTTATATACCCTAAGTGTTTAAGGTTCCCTGAAACTAGTCTGAACAAAGGAAAAAGAAAGATACAATCAAAGTTAACCCGCGATCATATGCCTTAAGCCTAGGTAGTTAACAGTGGACAAGTATCAATAAGGCAATAGAATGTATGATTCTATTCGGTTATACAGATAATTAGGGTATTCTTTTAGGCGATGGAGAGCTCTGGGGCTCTTCTTTTCAGGTGCCTGGTTTTCCAGTTGGCACGTTGTTTCCATAGATACGGGGCATATAGCTCAAAGTCCTTAGTCCGGCCTGCGGTGGAGTCCTGTCCTCAAGAGAGAGCCTGTTCTGTTTCCTCCTTCAGTGTTACAAAGAGCATACACTGAGGCTCAAGGTCTAGTGGAAGTCGACTACTGCACTATCTTGGCTCACATAGCCATCATTTTGATGTGGAACTGCTGTAAGTGCTTTTATAGCCTTCCTGTAAATCTCCTTGATAGTGAAGCCCTTTCTGTAATAGCATGACAGTGCAAAAAGTATCTACAAATGACAAAAAACTTAAAAATCATGGCAAAGCATTTAATAAATTATAAAGACACTTGAACAATACTTATTCTTTAATCAAAGTAACAAGAGATCTCAAAAGCAAATATAAATCACTTAAAAAAAGAAAACTTTCCTCTGAACAGAGAGAAAAAGCCAAATCCAAGTCTTAGGAAATTGTGATCATGCATACCTATTTTCAGTATTTCTTTTTCTTCACATCTTTTTCTACTAAAAGCACATCTTATTTTCCCTAAAGATTTTTCCACAAGGAAGTACATTTCTTGCTGGCAAATTTGTAAAATGTGTAATAACCTATTTATGTTAACAGGCACAATGGAAGCATTATATTTATTATATATTTGATATGTTGATGACTCAAAACAAGTCTTTATTATTATAATTAGGTCAAAAAACTAAAACATTAATACCAGGTACTAATTTAGTATTAAATATTTCCCAGTTCATGTGAACCTGAAACTCACTTAACTTAATTTTTTTGTATTTAGAATTGTTTGGTTTGTAAGTGCTTATTATTATTATATAAGCCAATTAAATAGAGCTGTTTTTACAAGTCAACTGGGGCAATGTTATTCAAATATGTGTGTGTATATATATATATATATATATATATATATATATAGGTACACACACACACAAATGGTGAGGCCTCAGTTCTTACTTCAAGATTTCATTTCTGACTCAGGTACAGCAAACCCATCTGTTTACAAAAGAGGTTGGATTAAAATTGGGGTTCTTACAGATGAAACAAGTCAGGCTCACTTGGCTAGATGGCTGAATATTATCTTTGCAGAAAAAGCAATTTCTGATTACCTTGGACAAGCCAATTTCTAAATTACTTTCAGTTCAGTTCAGTCGCTCAGTGGTGTCAGACTCTTTGCAACCCCATGAATCCCAGTACGCCAGGCCTCCCTGTCCATCACCAACTCCCGGAGTTCACTCAAACTCACGTCCATCGAGTCGGTGATGCCATCCAGCCATCTCATCCTCTGTCGTCCCCTTCTCTTCCTGCCCCCAATCCCTCCCAGCATCAGAGTCTTTTCCAATGAATCAACTCTTCGCATGAGGTGGCCAAAGTACTGGAGTTTGAGTTTTAGCATCACTCCTTCCAAAGAACACCCAGGACTGATCTCCTTCAGAATGGACTGGTTGGATCTTTTTGCAGTCCAAGGGACTCTCAAGAGTTTACCCTCTCTAAAATTTGCATTTCAAAAAGATGGCAGATATAAGGTCCAAGAATGACCAGAGAGGATATTTTCATCTCAAAGATACAGGCAAATTTTTCCTAGGATGGCTTTGTTTCCCCTTTGCTTAGTAGTTATAAGCTTCATAAGATGAACAGAGGTTTTGGGAGTGGTGAAAGGATTTTTGGAACCATGCTTCTGGTCCTTAAAAGGCTACATTTGTAAGCCAAGGACAGTTCTATTTTTCCCTCCTTTCCCAAAAGAATTGGGTGGCTGCCTCAACAAGGATTGACACATCTATTCATCCATGTTGGAAAGCTTCACTTCTCTTCCTCTAGCCTAAGGGAGAAAGCCTCTCTGGAAGGCGTGGGGGCAACACTCAGCCTCCTACAAAAGAGGCAAATGTAACAAGAAAGATAGGGAAGACTGAGGAATCTGCCCTGAGAGCCACTGGCCTAGTCCTCAGAAAGGAGTCAGAAGGATAGACACTCACCCACTTGGGCAGTAGCTACTGGGGCCCAGTGAGAACTGGGGCCTTTGGAATATGTCTGAGGGTGATTCTGGCCAGAATCTCTCAGTTGTTTCCACAGCCACTGACCTATTCCCAGAGGGTGTGAGGAGAAAAAACAAGAAGAAAACCATAGAGAAAGCCTTACAGGAAGCAGTACCACATATGTGCACATCACCAAGGTGATCAGAATAAACCAAAACCCAATCAGCCAAAAAGTCTCATTAACATGGGTTCCCAGTCCCATTTGACTGGTGACCTTTCTCCAAAGTGCCTTATAAAGGGAGTTTCCCTTCACAGGGAGAACACCCCAAATAGGAGCCAAAGCAGCTCAGATGGGAGCCAAAGCTCCCCAGATTGGACAGGGTCAAACAGGCCACCGTGGGGCCCTGATGTCAAGCTATTCTGAGCAAAAGGTTATTTGAGCATTTAATTTACAAAGGAGAGTAGTGTCTATTAGAGAGACAGTCAGCTTGTTCCCACTGTCAAAATTACCTGGGGCTCCTGTAGGGAAATTTAGAATTGGATGTCTCAAGTCCAAGGGAGCCCCCCTGGGCAAGTTTATTATCAGCGCCTTGTAATGTGCTCCTTGACTGCCAGATTGTTTAACTGTGAGCCATTCAGGGGCCATTGTTCTTCTGACCTTAACATGTCTAATGTGAACCCCGAAGATCTTTCCTCAGAATAGATGAAATATTTCCCACTTTTATAAGCTGTATAACACCAAACACAAAAGAAGCAGACAAATTCCTACACAAACTGTACAAATTCCAGCATTGATGCATCCAAACAAACCAATTCCCAGCTAGGGTAAATAAATGTACTGTATAAAAACAAATGAAATAATTCTAACTAGGCTACCCACCCTCACAAGAACTTGCTCCCAAATGAACTGGTTCCAACTGTACCAGTTCCCAAATCAGGTAAATAAATTTACCTTACAAAGGAGCTAATTCCAATTTGGGTGGGCTCACCCCACGAAGACTAGTTCCCAATGAACCAGGGTAGAGTCCAACAACACCTCCCCTCTGCAAATGTGTACCTAACCAAATTGGCTAATCCTGTAAAGGAAAAGCTCAAACTGAGGGGAAAACATATTCTTGGTGTGCACTCCAGAACGACTTACCCTCCAAAATTAAGCTCATCGGCTCTTAACACAAAAGGACACACAAAACAAGTGAACTGGCTGAACCAACTATCGAATTGGGTAGACTTACCCGACAAACAAAATTGAGTCCATCAACTGTAGAAGTCTGTTGGTTTCTTGTCTCAACAGCCAAGCACTGGGGGTAGCAGGTGCCACTTCAGGGAATTTTGAAGGAATGACCCTCAGGACAACAAATGGCCCCAGCAGCTGCTATGGTCTTGCCCCAATATTCCTTGACTGGGGCCAGTTAGCCACGGGTAGCAAGGCTCCTGTTACCAAACTGTTACCAAGTTCAAGCTCTCTCTGCTTGCCACATGACAGGCTAATGAATCCAAGAGATGAGGTGCCAAGGCAAGGAAGAGACTTTAATCAGGGAGCTGGCAGGCCTAAAAGACGGCAAGCTAGTGCCTCAAAATAACCATCTTTTGGGGGCCTGGTTGCCAGGTTCTTTTATAGATCAGAGAGAAAGAAGCGATGAGGAACTAAAGTCAAAAGGTTGTATAGAGAGGGAGATGCAGTGGGGAAGTAAAGTGAAAGGGTCTTCAGGCTTGTAAAACATCTCCAAGGGAATGTCCAGCCTTCCGAAGGGGTGTGCTCATCTCTTCTATCCACAGGTGAGCAGGGACAAACTATCTCTCCGTGAGCTGAACAAAGGCACTTTAGTTTACAGTCAAGCAGAGGGCAGGGTCCTCCAGGCAAGCCACTGAGTATGATTGTAATAGTAAAAGCAAGTCAAAGAAACAGTTTCCAACATGGAGTCCGAATTGTATTCCTCCATGCAACATTCAGACTGCCTGACCCCTTTGTTGCCAACTTCTATATATCTGACTTCTTCCTCTGCCTCCTTGGAGCAGTTTTACCTAAAGTGATGCCTCCTGGGCTTGAAGTCCTAAGAATTCCCACCAAATAAATACTATTTACTCCCAGGTTATGACTATATTTTAGTTGACAGGTTTGGTGACCAGCATGATGGGACCCAGAGCAAATTCCTCTTCTACTCCTGAACTCTCTATTTGGAACCTTAGTACCAGCAGAGGCCTGTTGTGCCCTCCCACCTCCTCAGGAAGTCGAGATGGACTTAAGTGAGTCTCTCCTGGTTCTAGGATCTCCCATTGTTGGTTGATGATCCTAAGTTCTATTCACTGGGGGAAAAATGTGATCCTTGAAACTGGGTTGCTCAGTTTAGACTATATAGGAGATCTTCAGTGTAGAATGTACTGGGAAGATTTTGCTCAAGCAGGGGACTCTTGGAGAAGGCACTGGGAAGATTTAGTTAGGATACCAAGGGGATAGCCTCACTTTAGAGAATGAGAAGACCTTGCTCAGTTAAACACTGAGTAAAGTGGGACTGAGTTATTAGGGGAAGATTGGATTGTCGTTTTTCCATGAATTGGCTACCTTAATGGAGTTTGTCAAAATAAAACTGAAATCTCATGAGAGCTTTTGTGCTCCAAAGAAGGGACTCTCTCCTCACCAGCAAGAGCTTTCTCAGGCTACTGAAAACTTGCAGGAGTGGTGGAGGCAAAACATCATGCACAGCTTGCTTCTGTAGGGAAACCCATTCACTTAATTAACAAACTGCTCAACCAGGGATGCACATAAGAGGTAGCCATTCCACGATCTGAGCACTCATGGAAGTCTTGTACTATGCTGGGAAACCTGAGGAACATAAGAAAGGGCTGAAAAAACTCTGGGACAACACGGGAGGAGTAAGCTCCTAAGCAGCACACACTGTCCAGTAACCAGGAAGGGTTAATTTTAAATTACCCTGGATCTGCTTCTGTGACTTTAACCTTTATCTTGCCACTTTTGTTATTATAAACATACGTAAGGGCCTGCCTCAGGGAGATAACCTGACCCTGCCCACCTGTGAAGGACTGTAACATTCTCTAAGTCTTTGTGTACCCATCTCTCTTCTGCTGCTGTTTATCCACAGAGCCCAGAAACTTACATCTGGGGAGGCCAGAATCACAGATAGATGTGACATCTTTGTTGATATGACAGGAGATATTCCATTTCACACTATCCATGAAATGACTGTAAGGAAGTGAAACTCACACATCCCCCTACCTGAGGCTTGCCAGGGGCACGCAGTGCTGTCCACCACTGCATAAGAGGGAAGACAGAAAAATGCTCTAAACAAACAGAGCCCCCAGTGAGTTTGTATGGAGACTCTGTAGAGATAAACTTACATTTCTCTATGTCTTTGAGATGCAAATGTCCTATCTGGTCTCATCTCTGCTGTCCTTTGGAATGCGATTTTAGAATAGGAAAAATAAAAATCTGCCTATAATCCAATCTTTAAACTTTTTGTAAACTAATGAGTTTTATATTACTGTACCTGACTCAGAATGGAAACAAAATAAAAGCTGAGGCCTCACTGTGTGTCTATATAGGTCCTGATTTTTTTTAAATCACATTGCAATGGTTAATTTGCAGAAGAGCTTTATTTGATTGGCTTAAACTAAAGTAAGTGCTTACAAACAAACAAAAAAATTTTTTAATACAAAATAAATTAAATTAAATGAGTTTCAGGTTCACATGAACTGGGAAATATTTAATATTAAATTAGTACCTGATATTAATATTTAAGTTTATTGATCTAACAGTAATAACATAGACATGTCTTGAATCATCAAGACATTAAATATATACTAAATATAATACTTCAATTGTGCCTGGGTTTAAAATAAATAAGGCAGTATTTTGTCACAGATTTATCAACAAGAAAAATATGGAAGAGTTACACATAATCAAAATCTCCTAAAACTAGGTTGAATTTATTTGAGTGAACGAATCTGGTTTGAGAGTAAGCTAAGACTTGGATTTGGTTTTTCTTTCTGTTCAAGAAAGCTTTTTTACATGTCGTTTTGATAACAGATTATATGAGCTTATTTGCCTTTAAGTGATGTGTGCATATAGACACTTACAGAAGAAAGACAATGTGAAGATACAGGGAGAGGATGGATGTCTGCATAGCTAAGTGACAGTTCTCAGAAGAATGCAATCTTGTAGACACCTTGATCCCAGATTTCTAGCCTCCATAATAATAAAAAAATTAAAGTTGCATTGCTTAGGCCACCCAGTCTCTAGTGTTTTATTATGACAACCCTAGAAAATCAGTACAGTAGGTAAGAAAATTTTGCCTTGTGAAGATACATCTAATTTTTGTGTCTTCCAGTAAGCAATTTTAGTAACTTTAATTTCATTAAGTTCAGATTTTGAAAGTAATGTTATTCTTACTCATAATTTATGAAAGTCTTAGAATTATACCTCTTCAAATTGAAAAATACACATATAAAGAAAGTTCATGCTTATTTATGAACTCTAACTGGCTACAGATACATAATTGCCAGTTCTTGTGTTGTAGCCACGCATTCCGGGAAACAAACTCACTCAGAAGGACAATGCAGATAGTGGAGTGCAGTTTATTACACCAGCGGGCCCAAGGCAGAGTCTCCTCTTAGCCAAGGATCCAACCAGTTTTTGTGAAAACTTTATATACCCTAAGTGTACGTGTTCAAACCCACCTCCCCAAATTCTCTGAAACTAGTTTGAACAAAGGAAGAGAAAGATACAATTAAAGTTAACTTGTGTTTCATATGCCTTAAACCCGTGATTTGTATGCCTTAAGCCTAGGTAGTTAATAGTGGACAATTATCAATAGGCCTGTGGTCATACCCCAATAAGCATAATAGAATTTATGATTCTATTCGGTTACACAGATAATTAAGGTATTCTTTTGGGTGAAGGTATGAGCCCTGGGGCTCTTGCATCCAGGGGGTCTGGTTTTCCACTTGGTACATCATTTCCATAGATACTGGGCACATAGCTCAAAGCCCAGAGTGTGGCCCAAGATGGAGTCCTGCTTTCAAGATGGAGCCTGTTCTGTCTGTCTCCTCCTTCACTTGGAAAGCATGTATGTAAATAGTGGTGTCTAAAGGGAGGATTTTTAATGCTGAGTTGGAAATAGGAATAGGATTCTTGCATTTTTATTGTGAAACTTGAGACAGTATATTAATGGAAAAGTCTTGAAATAATTATGGAAAACATAGCCTTTTTGTCTTTTATGGTGTAGTAAAAAGTATTAAATTATTTCCATGTGGTAAACTTTCAAATACATAAAATCATTTCATCCTAAAAATAAAATTGACAAGTCTATTTCTTTGTGCAGCATTTTTGTTTTTATTAGTATGAATATTTAGTCAAAGTTTGCAATCATTCTTTCCAGATAAATCAAAACCAAATAAATGAAAAATTAAAATGTAATACTGTTCAAAAATTTAATGGTGGATAAGCAGCATCAGTTTCCTTAATCATGTCCCAAACTCTATTTCTCTTTCATTTTGATTACAAAAAATAAATTTATGAAGTTCTCCAAACATATAGCTCTTGATAATGATCATACACAAAACTCATGATTATAGAATAATGAATTCTAATTTGTATGCCCCAAAGTCACTTTCATCTTAATTACTACAACTAACTAATATGGCCCCAGGACCAATATTTGTAGTTCTTCCTTATGAAAATGAAAATATCTGAATCCATCAACCACCTATCAACCATGTTATTGTACCCAGCTTTTTCAAATGCGGAAAACTTCCTTTCCCCCCATTTGATTCCCATATTCCCTACAGGAGATTAGAAATTTATCACCATGCCCAGGGACTCCAGGCAGCATTTACAACTGAAATGAGGTGACAAGATGAAAAAAAGGATATGGAATGAGTATTTCTATCATAAACAGTGAATATTTCAGCCTCCTTCTCACACCTGTTCCCAGAAAACTGTAAACACGTACATGAGCCAGACTCATTCTCTCTTTCAGAAACTGAACTACCTCAGATATGTACCAGTCCCCCAAGGTTGGCAAGTTGCCTGACCATCCTGCAATGAAGCCCACTTGTAGATCATAGATCTTTCATTGTACTTTCTGGTACTTCACTCTTAAGAAGGAGAGAAAGGGAACCTAAAGGATAGAATGCCTGAAGAAATATGGATGGAGGTTTGTTACATTGTACAGGAGGCAGTCATCAAAACCATCATCCCCCAGAAGAAGAAATGTAAAAAAGGAAAAATGATTCTCTGAGGAAGCCTTCCAAAGAGCTGAGAAAAGAAGACAAGCAAAAGGCAAAGGAGAAAAGGAAAGATATACCAATCTGAACGCAGAGTTTCAAAGAATAGCAAGGAGAGATAAGAAAGCCTTCCTAAGTGATCAATGCAAACAAATAGAGAAAAACAATAGAATGGAAAAACTAGAGATCTCTTCAAGAAAATTAGAGAAACCAGGGGAACATTTCATGTAAAGATGGGTGCAGTAAAGGACAGAAATAGTTTGGTCCTAACAGAAGCAGAAGATATTCAGAAGAGGTGACAAGAATACGCAGAAGAACTATACAAAAAAGATCTTAATGACCCAGATAACCATTATGGTGTGATCACTTACCTAGAGCCAGACAGCCTGGAGTGTGAAGTCAAGTGGGCCTAAGGAAGCATCACTATGAAGAAAGCTAACGGAGGTGATGGAATTCCAGCTGAGCTATTTCAAACCCTAAAAGATGATGCTGTGAAAGTGCTGCAATCAATATGCCAGCAAATTTGGAAAACTTAGCAGAGGCCACAGGACTGGAAAAGATCAGTTTTCATTCAATCCCAAAGAAAGGCAATGCCAAAGAATGTTCAAACTACTGCACAATTGCACTCATCTCACACGCTAGCAAAATAATGCTCAAAATTCTCCAAACTAGGCTTCATCAGTATGTGAACCGAGAATTTCCAGATGTTCAGGCTGGATTTTAGAACAGGCAGAAGAACCAGGGATCAAACTGCCAACATCCATTGAATCACAGAAAAAGCAAGAGAATTCCAGAAAAATATCTACTTTTGCTTCATTGACTATGCTAAAGTCTTTGACTGTGTGGATCACAACAAACTGTGGGAAATTCTTAAAGAGATGGGAATACCAGACCATCTTACCTGCCTCCTGAGAAATCTGCATGCAGGTCAAGAAGCAACAGCTAGAACTGGACATGAAACAACAGACTGTTTCCAAATTGGAAAAGGAATATGTCATGACAGTATAATGTCACCTTACTTATTTAACTTTTATGCAGAGTACATCATGCATATAAATGACACACGAGATGCTATATGAATATAAAATACTATATGAAATACTACAATTAAATACTGTTATGGGCTCTCTGCTCCTGCCCGTTCGACAGATAGCCGTAACTTCCGTGCTGTGCCAGCCGCATCCCTGAGACAAGATGGTGAAGGTCGGAGTGAAAGGGTTTGGCCGCATTGGGTGCCTGGTCACCAGGGCTGCTTTTAATTCTGGCAAAGTGGACATCGTCACCATCAATGACCCATTCATTGACCTTCACTACATGATCTACATGTTCCAGTATGATTCCACCCAAGGCAAGTTCCACGGCACAGTCAAGGCAGAGAACGGGAAGCTCATCATCAATGGAAAGGCCATCACCATCTTCCAGGAGCGAGATCCTGCCAGCATCAAGTGGGGTGATGCTGGTGCTGAGTACGTGATGGAGTCCACTGGGGTCTTCACTACCATGGGGAAGGCTGGGGCTCACTTGAAGGGTGGCACCAAGAGAGTCATCATCTCTGTGCCTTCTGCCGATGCCCCCATGTTTGTGATGGGCTTGAACCATGAGAAGTATAACAACACCCTCAAGATTGTCAGTGATGCCTCCTGCACCACAAACTGTTTGGCCCCCCTGGCCAAGGTCATCCATGACCACTTTGGCATCATGGAGGGACTTATGACCACTGTCCACGCCATCACTGTCACCCAGAAGACTGTGGATGGCCCCTCCAGGAAGCTGTGGCATGATGGCTGAGGGGCTGCCCAGAACATTATCCCTGCTTCTACTGGAGCTGCCAAGGCCATGTGAAAGGTCATCCCTGAGCTCAACGGGAAGCTCACTGGCATGGCCTTCCGCATCCCTACCCCCAAAGTGTCCACTGTGGATCTGACCTGCTGCCTGGAGAAACCTGCCAAGTATGATGAGATCAAGAAGGTGGTGAAGCATGCATCAGAGGGCCCTCTCAAGGGCATTCTAGGCTACACTGAGGACCAGGTTGTCTTCCGCGACTTCAACAGCGACACTTACTCTTCTACCTTCCATGCTGGGGCTGGCATTGCCCTCAACGACCACTTTGTCAAGCTCATTTCCTAGTACGACAACGAATTCGGCTACAGCAACAGGGTGGTGGACCTCACGGTCCACATGGCCTCCAAGGAGTAAGGTCCCCAGACCCCCAGCCCCAGCAGGAGCACGAGAGGAAGAGAGAGTTCCTCAGCTGCTGGGGAGTCCTTCCCCACCTCGCTCCTCCACCACACTGAGAATCTTCTGACCTCCACATGTTTCCATCCCCAAAGCCCTAAGGAAGGGGAGGGGCTTAGAGAGACCTGCCTTGTCATGTACCATCAATAAAAGTACCCTATACCCAGAAAAAAGAAAAAGAAAAAGAAATACTGTCATGATCTGAGGAAGTATCAGTATAATCTATATTAGTGAGTTTCTGAGGTTTTTTTGTTTTTTTTTTTTTACTATAGATTTTCTTTTTCTCAAATAAAATCTTACTCTGGGCTTCCCCTAGTGGTTCAAATGGTAAAGAATCTGCCTGTGATGCAGGAGACCCAGGTTCAGTCCCTAGATGGGGAAGATCCCCTGGAGAACGGAATGGCAACCTACAAATACAAATGGTATTCTTGCCTGGAGAATTCCATGGACAGAGAAGCCTGGCAGACCACAGTCCACAGATTTGCAAAAAATTGGGTGTGACTAAGCGACTATCACACATAGTCTAAAAAATATTCACTATGGGGAGTGAGGAGGGAGGAGGGTTCAGGATGGGGAACACAGGTATACCTGTGGCGGATTCATTTCGATATTTGGCAAAACCAATACAATATTGTAAAGTTTAAAAATAAAATAAAATAAAAAAGAATATTCACATAGAACTCAATGCATTCCTCACTAACAAGGACATGATTATGAAGGCTGATATAACCAAAATCATTCTGTTTACATTAGACCTAATAAGTCCCAGAATTTTGTAATTTATCTAGGCTGTGTTTATTGATGATGAAATATACTCTAATCACCACCACGGAAAATGCCAATATATGATTTAGTGTTTGAAACAAAGCTAACATAATAACTGAAATGCTCAAGATTTGAGGAGTAGTAAAATACTGACTGATTACTATAAAGACAATCTTCCTTCATAATCATGTCCTTGTTAGTGAGGAATGCATTGAGTTCCATGTGAATATTCTTTAGACTGTGTATGCTAGTCACTTAGTCATATCCAATTTTTTGCAAACCCATGGACTGTGGTCTGCCAGGCTTCTCTGTCCATGGAATTCTCCAGGCAAGTTGACTCCTTGAGTTACCACAAAAATAATTATTTAGGAAAACATTTTATCATTCTTCATTCAACTTTAGAGATGTGTCATTATTTTTTGAAAATTTCTCTTTTCTGTGCCTGAAGTTATATTATCCCTAGTGCTAAGCCAAGAGCACCATGTTTACCAAGTGTTATATGACTAGGATATATGTGTCTGTCCTTTTTTTTTTTTCTGAAATATTTAAGTGAAAGGATAGTTTTAAAAAGAAGTTTTTCATTTGTCAGGGGAAAATATATTTGTGTTTTAAATAGAAGACAGGCATACACTAATTGTATAGAGTTGTCTGCCCATATCTGTTGGATTTTACAACACCCACACTTTGCTGAGATTGCAACACAAATTCCAGCTATGGATCCTGTCTCCTATCCCCAGATTAGATTTCTAGATATTGAATTGACACATATTTTGACTGTAGGATGTATGAGGTACTCTGGACTCAGACTTGGATTTAAATCTAAGCTTTGCAATGAAGAATTTATGGGACCTTATTCTTTATGATATTTTACTTCTCATGTTTAAGATGGAGTTTAAGAGGGCCTTTTCAATAGGAATCATGAGAGTACTTGATGGTACAATAAGTAAAAAGCACTGAGCATGATGCCTGGTAAGGTTGACAAAGAGATGGATTTTCGTGCCCAATTTATACTATGAATGCCAGGCTCAGCCATCTATTAGGGCTCTGGCTTTGTCCTTCAGTTTGCCTGACACCTAGATCCTGCCCACTCACAACTCAAAGCAAAGGTGGTGATCGCATTTAGTTAGAAAAATGTCATGACCTACTATTGAGAGAAAAGCAATTTAGAAAAACATATAAACCACACAGTGCGCTGGTACTTCCGTGAGGTAGAATCCCAAGTTAGGGAATCTTTCTGTTTTTGAAGGAATGGTTTGAAGAAACACTTTACCAAAATGACAGGATCCTAGATGGCAATAGTCAGAGTTCTTTGTAATTGGATAAAGCAAAATGGGCACACAGCAGAAGAAAGGAAGTTGTACTGTTTCAGGAGATGAAATGTTTTAAGCCCTCTGTCGAGCCCAAAGTTAAAGATAGACATTCCATCTCTGCCCTTCTCTGAACACAGTTGTTACCACAGCACAGGGAAAAATACCCTCTTCATATACATTATAACTCTTCTAACACATTTATTATAACATGTGGCACTTATCTGCTGTTTAATCATTTTGGTAAGCTCCTTGAGAATGCGGGGTCAGATGGCCCTTCTTTCCCTCTCCACTTCCTGAACTTATTACAGTGGTAAACACTAAAATAAAAGATACTTACCAAATTGAACATGGAGTTATTTAAATTCAGACACGAATTATGTTACACTGTGGATTTTGGACGTATGTAATAATACCTATTAATCCTGAAATAAAAACCTACCAAAGCCTTTTGTGCATGGTATAAAATCTGAATTGTGTGGTAGGAGGAAACACACCAGAAGATAATGTATTATAATCAGACACACGTAAGTCCAGAAATCTTTATGTAGTAGAAGAACAGAAATGGTCAAGCATAGAAATGTTATTTCCAGGTCTATTTTGACTCTTTCATTGGTCAAAGTTCACACCCAGGGCCAATTCCACAGCTGTCAAAACGATGCTGATTCTGGGAAGCTGTAAGAATGGTTTATCGTCCTGATGCTTTAGGAAAGTCATCAAAACTCCAAATTACACACATATGCAGATCAAATCATTTTCCTCAGCACTTAGGAACTTGATATGCCAACTCCTCTTTAAAAGAGATTTTTTTTTTAAGAATCTAATTAGTAACTGGAATTTATGCATTCCCACAGGTTCTTTTTTTATGTGTCTCTTTTGTCCTCTCTAGACAAGTGGTTCTCGATTCTGGCTGCATATTAGCAATTACCTGGGAAACTTTTAAAATACCAGTATGGGAGTGCAAACCCAGGAGATGGCCTGAGTTAATTGGTCTAGGATAGAATCTAAGCTTCAGAATTTTTTTAAATTCCCTAAGTTACTCTAATATGCAATAAAGTGTTGAGGAATACTCATCTAGCCAATCTCATTCTTACCTAGAGCTTCAATTACTATTTATATTGAGTCCAAAATTAGATCTTTGGTCCAGCCTTGCCTCTAATCTCCTGATCTAATATCAGTTGACATCTCTTTTGTCCTTCTAGACTATAGATTTCATAAGGATGAGAAGCATGTTGGTTTGCTGCTCTTCATTTTATCCCAATATCATTCATAATTCCTGCCACATAGGAAAAACTTGTTTAATTTTTTTAATTACTTAATTTACCATTTTGGCCATCTTGAAGAATCAAGGCAGTTAATGCCTTTCAGGGGAAAAAAATCTCATTTTTAGCTGAACCAATAGCCTTCATTGGCAGGACAGCAAGATAATTAGAAAGAACTAGGGCACCTAAGTCTAGTCCAGGATAAATTTCTCTCTTTTTTATATGTATTCAAACTTGAGATTATGATGGCATTTCCCTAGTTGTATTCTAAGTAAGTTTTGAAGGTAAATCATCCCATTTATGCAAAATTTCTCTGAACTACTTAGAAAAGCAGGAATAAAGTGAAAAAAACATTAATTCTACCTGATTATTTATGAAGAAAATGAGTTACTCTAAGATTTTTAGTAGTTAATTCTGAAAATTTTAAATTTGACTTATTGTCAGTTAGTTTTCAAAATTGTCCTCTTCAAAATAAAAATAAAAACAAAATATAATGAAATGGTTAAATTTTTATGTATTAAACAGCTCTTTAACACATTACCAAGTATATCTTCTTGACTAAAATTTTCATCTGGTCATGAATCTTCAACTCAAGTCAAAACCACTTGAAGGATGTGCATAGAAATGGAAAACAATGGCAGAGTGATCTGGACATTTTGTATTAATGTTCTGCCCCCTGCAAAAAAAAAATGGAATTGGCCTTGTTATTTTTGTGACAGTGAAAAATAGCCTTGAGAATCTGGAAACTTCTATTGTTTCCCTGAGTTTTTATTCTCAGCATGCCAGTATGAAAAGCCTTTTGAAAAGTCTATTCTACCTTAAACACCTGACAAGTGACGGAGACAAAAACCCAATCCAAGTATGTTTGTCTCCAAAACCTGTGCTTTTCCCCTTATTCCACATTACCACTCATTACCATTAAGTGTTGACATCTCTTTTGTCCTGCTAGACTATAGATTTCATGAGGATGAGAAGCATGTTGGTTTGCTGCTCTTCATTTTATCCCAATATCATTCATAATTCCTGCCACATAAGAAAAACTTGTTTAATTTTTTAAATTACTTAATTTACCATTTGGGCCATCTTGCAGAATCAAGGCAGTTAACATCATCTTGATGGCATCAAAAGCCTACTTTCCACCCTCTTAGAAGAATGACTGGAGATCACTGGTGAGTGAGTGGTGAGTCTTCTTCGGCTCCCAGCTCCCAGTAGGTTTAAGCACATTGCTTTAGATGGCTAAGCTGACTTTCCATCTCTCTTGGTCCTCACTTCCTGTGCTCAGTACTCTATTGAGGAAAGCACAGGGTAGCTTTCATATCAGATTTTCCTGTTTCTTTGTATCACCTGATGAGGAGAGATGAAGATCCTTTTACCTCCAAAAGTCTGAGAGAAATATGGTAACACCATTTTTAGAATTTTAGTGTTGTTCTTTCAGTTTTGTCTTCCTTTTTATCATGATTCAGTGGGAACTGAATCACAGCACTTGTGAATTTCTGTAAATGCTGAGGAAATGTAAGCAAAGAGCTATAATCACTCAAAAGAAATCGTGAAAAACAATTTCACAAGGAGAAACCTTTATTTGCATGAAAATGTTTATTATTCTATTTGATGACCACAGTATATATATTGCAGTAACTATCATTGAATTTGATTAGTTGTGGAAAAAAAGCAAAATTTGGAGAAATAAGAAGCTTAAGAGGCCTAATAGCTAATCAAGAAAGCTTAATAATCTCAGAGTCATCTGTAATATATCCTCTATCCTCTTAGAAGCAGATTTTCAGGACTTGCTGAATCAGAAACTCTGAAGATAAGCCTATCATTCTGTTTTTTTTTAATAACAAGCAATACACATAATGCTGAAGCATCTGAAATTTGAAAATCACTGTGATAGAATAGTCTGTGGCTCATCCAGGTGTAGATTTTTAGAATTCATTGGAAATATTAATAAAGGTTTACAGTTCTGGACTAGGCCTTGGTTGGCCTCGTCTTATTCATCTCTCTAAAAACAGAATAATCCCTTAGCTGAAAGATATATGTTGGGGCATGCCAACCATCAATAAACCAAATGAAGTATAAATAAAGCATTTGGAATTTTTCTTGAAAAATTAGCAGATAATGGCTATAACTTCAATATTGGAGTTGCTGCTGCTGCTGCTAAGTCACTTCAGTCGTGTCCAACTCTGTGTGACCCCATAGATGGAAGCCCACCAGGCTCCCCTGTCCCTGGGATTCTCCAGGCAAGAACACTGGAGTGGGTTGCCATTGCCTTCTCCAATGCATTAAAGTGAAAAGTGAAACTGAAGTCTCTCAGTCGTGTCCAATTCTTTGCGACCCCATGGACTGCAGCCTACCAGGCTCCTCCGCCCATGGGATTTTCCAGGCAAGAGTACTGGAGTGGGTTGCCATTGCCTTCTCCGATTGGAGTTACACCACTCTAAATTACAGCAGTTACTTGTTTGCTTAGGACCTAGAATGCAAGGCTAGGGCCTCTCATGGTAAGCAATTAGGCCAATGATTCAGAAGAAATGGACTTTGGGAAAAAGTTTTAGTAATACCAATTTATTTCATTCATGTTTTCCATTTCTGTTGCACAACATAATGTATGACCAAAAAAGTCTAAATAAGCCTAGAAAATATAATTTCAATAAGTACAAAGTGCTAGTTCTAATAAATAAGAAGGCATTGTGATAGGGTTTAATTGACACATTTGTTTTGTGGTTAATGGTACATAAAAATAAAGATGCATGTTACAATCAATGAAATTTTAATTCTGGTGAAACATGATTATCAGAGAGTCTACCTCCTAGAATTGTGCTAAGGATAAAAATAAATTTTGTGAAACCAATGAACTTATAAATATTTAGATGGGAAAAAAATCACACTGAGTTCTTCATTTTAGCTTTTTCATATAAACAGTACACCTTGCAGATTTCTCCATTTTTAACCTCATTATTTTAAATAGCTCCAAAATAGGATATTTTTTGAATTGATGCATTTCATTTGAATTGATGCATTTCAATTTAGTCTATTGTACCTGAATCTGTGCTACTCAAAGTGCGCCCCATGAACTAGCGACATTAGTAACACCTGGAAATTTGTTAGAAATGCAGAATCTGCATTTTAATAAGATTCTGAGATGATTCCTATGAAAATTACGGTTTGAGAAGAACTGATGTAAATAACAATAGAACAAGCTCAGTGATCTCACTTGAAATAATCTAAAATATTTACATTGTATATAATTATAGAAACATATAAATTTATTTTTTAAAGTAAAATATTTTTCTACATGACTAAAATGTAATAAGCATAGCTCATAATTAGAGATTAAACACAAGAGGAGTAGAAAATGATTAAGAGATAATTAGCAGGTGTTTTCACAGTTGTCTTATTCTTTACTTAGTCTATTTGCTGACTTAGCAGTTTCAAAAAAGTAATAAATAATAGTTTAGCTTCAGAAGGCTTTTGAATACTACCATAAAGACAAAACAGACCAAAAAAACTGGGCTTGAAAAGTAACAGTTCAGTTCAGTTGTTCAGTCTTGTCCAGAGCTTTGTGAGCCCATGGACTGCGTCACGCCAGGCTTCCCTGTCCATCACCAACTCCCAGAGCTTGCTCAAACTCATGTCCATCAAGTTGGTGATGCTATCCAACCACCTCATCATCTGTTATCCCCTTCTCCTCCTGACTTCAGTCTTTCCCAGCATCAGGACTTTTCCAATGAGTCAGTTCTTTGGTAACCAAAGTATTGGAACTTCAGACTCAGCATCAGTCCTTCCAATGAATATTCAGGACTGATTTCCCTTAGGATTGACCGGTTGGATCTCCATGCAGTTCAAGGGACTCTCAAGAGTCTTCTCCAACACCACAGTTCAAAAGCATCAGTTCTTCATTCTCAGCTTTATTTATAGTCCAACTCTCACATCTATAAATGACTACTAGAAAAACCATAGCTTTGATAGACAGCTTTGACTTTACCAACTAGCTCTGTTGGTCAAGTATTGTCTCTGCTTTTTGATATGCTGTCTAGGTTGGTGACAGCTTTTCTTCCAAGGAGCAAATATCTTTTAATTTCATGGTTGCAGTCACCATCTGCAGTGATTTTGGAACCCCCCAAAAATAGTCTGTCACTGTTTCCATTGTTTCCCCATCTATTTGCCATGAAGTGATGGGACTGGATGCCAAGATCTTCGTTTTTTTAATGTTGAATTTTAGGCCAGTTTTTTACTCTCCTCTAGTTCTTCTTTGCTTTCTGCCATAAGCATGGTGTCATCTGTGTATCTGAGGTTATTGATATTTATCCCAGCAATCTTTATTCCAGCTTGTGCTTCATCCAGCCCAGCGTTTCTCATGATGTACTCTGCATATAAGTTAAATAAGAAGGGTAACAATATACAGCCTTGACATACTCTTTTCCCAATTTGGAACCAGTCCATTGTCCCGTGTCCAGCTTTAACTGTTGCTTCTTGATCTGCATACAGGTTTCTTAGGAGGCAGGTAAGGTGGTCCGGTATTCCCATCTCTTTCAGAATTTTCCACAGTTTGTTGTGACCCACACAGTCAAAGGCTTTAACATAGTCAATAAATGAGAAGTAGATGTTTTTCTGGAAATCTCTTGCTTTTTCTATGATCCAATGTATGTTGGCAATTTGATCTCTGGTTCTTCTGTCTTTTCTAAATCCAGCTTGAACATCTGGAAGTTCACGGCTCAGGTACTGTTGAAGCCTGGCTTGGAGAATTTTGAACATTGCTTTGTTAGTGTATGAGATGAGTACAAATGTACAGTGGTTTGAACATTCTTTGGCATTGCCTTTCTTTGGGATTGGAATGAACGCTGACCTTTTCCAGTCCTGGGGCCACTGCTGAGTTTTCCAAACTGCTGGCATATTGAGTGTAGCACTTTCACAGCACCATCTTTTAGGATGTGAAATAACTCAACTGGAATTCCATCACCTCCACTAGCTTTGTTTGTAGTGATGCACTTGACTTCGCATTCCAGGATGCCTGGCTCTAAGTGAATGATCATACCACCATGGTTATCTGGGTCATGAAGATCTTTTTTGTATAGTTCTTCTGTGTGTTCTTGCCACCTCTTCTTAATATCTTCTACTTCTTTTAGGTCCATACCATTTCTGTCCTTTGTCGTGCCCATCTTTGCATGAAATGTTGAAAGGTATACCCAACATAAAATAAGCTGTTTATAATGTGGGCCAAAGCCAATTAAATGAACATCTAGAAGTTTTTCTTCTCCCCAAGTTAAATGAGCAGGGTGACAATATATAGCCTTGACATACTCTTTTTCCTATTTGGAATCAGTCTGTTGTTCCATGTCCAGTTCTAACTGTTGCTTCCTGACCTGCACACATGTTTCTCAAGAGGTAGGTCAGGTGGTCTGGTATTCCCATCTCTCAGAATTTTCCACACTTTCTTGTGATCCACACAGTCAGAGGCTTTGGCATAGTGAATAAAGCAGAAATAGATGTTTTTCTGGAACTCTTTTGCTTTTTCGATGATCCAGTGGATGTTGGCAATTTGATCTCTGGTTCCCCTGCCTTTTCTAAAACCAGCTTGAACATCAGGAATTTCACGGTTCACATATTGCTGAAGCCTGGCTTGGAGAATTTTGAGCATTACTTTGCTAGCGTGTGAGATGAGTGCAATTGTATGGCTGTTTGAGCATTCTTTGGCATTGCCTTTCTTTGGGATTGGAATGAACACTGACCTTTTCCAGTCCTGTGGCCACTGCTGAATTTTCCAAATTTGCTGGCATATTGAGTGCAGCACTTTCACAGCATCATCTTTCAGGATTTGAAATAGCTCAACTGGAATTCCATCACCTTCACTACCTTTCTTCGTAGTGATGCTTTCTAAGACCCACTTGACTTCACATTCCAGGATATCTGGCTCTAGGTGAGTGATCACACCATTGTGATTATCTGGGTTGTGAAGATCTTTTTTGTACAGTTCTTCTGTGTATTTCTGCCACCTCTTCTTAATATCTTCTGCTTCTATTAGGTCCATAACATTTCTGTCCCTTATCGAGCCCATCTTTGCATGAAATGTTCCCTTGGTATCTCTAATTTTCTTAAAGACATCTCTAGTCTTTTCCATTCTGTTGTTTACCTCTATTTCTTTGCACTGATCACTGAGGAGGACTTTCTTATCGCTCCTTGCTATTCTTTGGAACTCTGCATCCAGATGCTTATATCTTTCCTTTTCTCCTTTGCTTTTTGCTTCTCTTCTTTTCACAGCTATTTGTAAGGCCTCCTCAGACAGCCATTTTGCTTTTTTTGCATTTCTTTTCCATGGGGATGGTCTTGATCCCTGTCTCCTGTACAATGTCAAGAACCTCCGTCCATAGTTCATCAAGCACTCTATATCAGATCTAGTCCCTTAAATCTATTTCTTACTTCCACTGTATAATCATAAGGAATTTGATTTAGGTCATACCTGAATGGTCTAGTGGTTTTCCCTACTTTCTTCAATTTAAGTCTGAATTTGGCAATAGCGAGTTCATGATCTGAGCCACAGTCAGCTCCCAGTCTTGTTTTTGCTGACTGTATAGAGCTTCTCCATCTTTGGCTGCAGAGAATATAATCAATTTGATTTCGGTGTTGACCACCTGGTGATGTCCATGTGTAGAGTCTTCTCTTGTGTTGTTGGAAGAGGGTGTTTTCTATGACCAGTGTGTTCTCTTGGCAAAACTCTATTAGCCTTTGCCCTGCTTCATTCCGTATTCCAAGGCCAAATTTGCCTGTTACCCCAGGTGTTTCTTGACTTCCTAGTTTTGCATTCCAGTCCCTTATAATGAAAAAGACATCTTTTTTGGGTGTTAGCTCTAAAAGATCTCATAGGTCTTCATAGAACGATTCAACTTCAGCTTCTTCAGCATTACTGGTTGGGACATAGACTTGGATCACCGTGATATTGAATGGTTTGCCTTGCAAACATACAGAGATCATTCTGTCACATTTGAGATTGCATCCAAGTACTGCATTTTGGACTCTTTTGTTAACCATGATGGCTACTCCATTTCTTCTGAAGGATTCCTGCCCACAGTAGTAGATATAATGGTCATCTGAGTTAAATTCACCCATTCCGGTCCATTTTAGTTCTCTGATTCCTAGAATATCGATATTCACTCTTGCCATCTCCTGTTTGACCACTTCCAATTTGCCTTGATTCATGGACCTGACATTCCAGGTTCCTATGCAATATTTCTCTTTACAGCATCAGACCTTGCTTCTATCACTGGTCACATCCACAACTGGGTATTGTTTTTGCTTTGGCTCCATCCCTTCATTCTTTCTGGAGTTATTTTTCCACTGATCTCCAGTAGCATATTGGGCACCTACTGATCTGGGGAGTTCCTCTTTCAGTATCCTATCATTTTGTGTTTTCATACTGTTTAAGGGGTTCTCAAGGCAAGAATACTGAAGTGGTTTGCCATTCCCTTCTCCAGTGGACCACATTCTGTCAGACCTCTCCACCATGACCCATCTGTCTTGGGTGGCCCCACACGGCATGGCTTAGTTTCATTGAGTTAGACAAGGCTGTGGTCTGTGTGATCAGATTGGCTAGTTTTCTGTGATTATGGTTTCAGTGTGTGTGCCCTCTGATGCCCTCTTGCAACACCTACCGTCTTACTTGGGTTTCTCTTACCTTGGACGAGGGGTATCTCTTCACGGCTGCTCCAGCAAAGTGCAGCCTCTGCTCCTTACCTTGGACAAGGGGTATCTCCTCACAGCCGCCCCTCCTGACTTTGGGCGTGGGGTAGCTCCTTCCGGCCACCGCCCCTGACCTCAGACGTGGGGTAGCTCCTCTCGGCTGCCACCCCTGATTTGGGCGAGGGTTAGCTCCTCTAGGCCATGCTTCTGCACGGTCCATCGAAGCCAGCGTGCTTCTCCCAGCCAAGGCTTATTCCAGAACTCTACACATTTATTTCCAGTGAATTTTCAAAAATCTACAACTAGAGGAGTTTGTGATTCATTAGATCCTGAGAATCTGCTTCTAAAAAATTGAAGTGAATTAAAAATTTTAATGCAAAACTTGGAACTGTAAAACTCCTAGAAGAAAACGCAGAGAAAATGCAAATACCTAGAAGTAGGCATAGAGAATATGCTCATTGACATTTATCTTGGTAAGGATTTTTCTGGAAAGAATACTGGAAGCAAAAAAATAAATAAACTCGTGAGATGACATCAAACTAAAAAGCGTATACATAGCAAAACAATAAAATGAAAAAACAAACCCACGGATGGGAGAAAATAAGAATTAATATTCAAAATATATAGGAAATTCATACATCTCAAGAACACGAGAGAAGTTATCTAACTTTTTAAATGGCAAAAGCCCTGAATAAGTCTAAATAGTTATTTTTAATAGAAAACATCAGAATTGCCAATAGATACATGAAAAAGTTGTTCACATCATTAATCATCTGCTAAGTCACTTCAGTCAATCTGACTCTGTGCGACTCCATAGACGGCAGCCCACCAGGCTCCCCCATCCCTGTGATTCTCCAGGCAAGAACACTGGAGAGGGTTGCCATTTCCTTCTCCAATGCATGAAAGGGAAAAGTGAAAGTGAAGTTGCTCAGTCATGTCGGACTCTCAGGGACCCCATGGACTACAGCCTACCAGGTTCCTCCATCCATGGGATCTTCCAGGAAAGAGTACTGGAGTGGTGTGCCATTGCCTTCTCCACATTAGTCATCAGGGAAATGCAAATCAAAACGGCAATGCAATATCACCTAATACCCATTAGAATGGGTATTATAAAAAAGCAAAAAATAACAAGTGATGAAGCGATTATAAAGAAAAAGGGAATCCTGCAGCACTATTAGTAAGATGGAAATTTCCACAGCCACTATGGAAAATATTAAGAAGGTTCCTCAAAAAATTAAAAATAGAATTACCATATGATACAGCCATGCCAGTTGTGAATATAAAGCCAAAGAAAATTATATCAAGATTATGAAGAGGGAGGTGTGGCCAAGATGGCAGAGTAGAAAGATCCCAAGCTCACTTCCTCCCATAGACACAGCAAATTTACAACTATATAAGTGCAACTATCAGTGATAACAACCTAAAGACTAGCAGAAAAGATTTTTCACAGCTAATGATATAAAGAATGGGCTACAATGAGATATGTAGAAGAGGCAGAGTTGTGGTGGTCTAGACCCACACTCCTGTATAGGTGACTCATCAGTGAGAACAGAATCACAATTGCAGAGGTTCCCCTAAAGAGCAAGGCGTCTGAGGCCCACATTAAGATTCCTAGCCAGGGATCCTATACCGGGAAGATGAGTCCCTTGAAGTCTGGCTTTGAAGGCCAGCACAGTTTGTGAACAGAAAAGCCAGAGGACTGTAGGAAACAAAGACTCCACTTTAAATGGTACTTGCAAAAATCTCACAGGCTCTGAGTCCCATGGTGGAGGCAGAAATGTAAAAGAAACTAGGGTTAGACTTGTCGATCTTAGAGAACATCCCAGAGAGGCAGAAGAGAGCATGGGATCCCCCTAGGAACACTCACAGTCAATTTTAGAAGCATGTTTTACTATGATGATATGAAGGCTGACAAGTGCCACTTAAATATCCTCCCTCTATACTATTAATGCCAAAGACTTACAGGCCATCAGTGAGCTAGCATAGGTTCTGGGACTCCTTAGGCTGAGCACACAGCTGCCACAGGACCTGGCCCCACCTATTAGCAGGTCAACTAGCCACCAGATGAGGCAAGGCCTGACAACCAATGAGGCCAGGGTCAGCCCCACCTACTTGTATGCCCATTATAGTTGGTTCCACTACAAAAGAAGGGTCCACCTAGCCCACAAAGGTGCTACCATAGAGCATATAGCTCTGGTGATGCTAATGGGCCTATTGAATGTCTCCTAATAAGGCCATTTTCCAAGATCAGGGATATAACCAACCTATCTAATACATGAGAATAAACACAGAGAATTTGGCAAGATGAAGAGACAGAGGAAAAGAACAAGATAAATCACAAGAGAGCTAAGTGAAGTAAAGATAAGTGATCAAGGGACTTTCCTTGAGAGCTAGTGGTTAAGAAAACATACTTCCACTGCAAGGGACACTGGTTCAATCCTTAGTCAGGGAACTAATATCCTGCATGGCCAACAGTGTAGCCAAAAAAGAAAAAACAGTCTAAACAATATGCTACAGGAGATCAGTGGAGAAATAACTCCAGAAAGAGTGAAGGGACAGAGCCAAAGCAAAAACAATACCCAGTTGTGGATATAACCCGTGATAGAAGCAATGTCCAATGCTGTAAAGAGCAATATTGCATAGGAACCTGGAATGTTAGGTCCATGAATCAAGGCAAATTGGAAGTGATCAAACAGGAGATGGCAAGAGTGAACGTCGACATTCTAGGAATCAGAGAACTAAAATGGACTGGAATGGGTGAATTTAACTCAGATGACCGTTATATCTACTACTGTGGGCAAGAATGCCTTAGAAGAAATGGAGTAGCCATCATGGTCAACAAAAGAGTCTGAAATGCAGTACTTGGATGCAATCTCAAAAACGACAAAATGATCTCTACTTGTTTCCAAGGCAAACCATTCAATATCACAGTGATCCAAACCTATGCCCCAACCAGTAACGCTGAAGAAGCTGAAGTTGAATTGATTCAACTATGAAGACCTACAAGACTTTTTGGAACTAACACCCAAAAAAGATGTCCTTTTCATTATAAGGGACTGGAATGCAAAACTAGGAAGTCAAGAACACCTGGGGTAACAGGCAAATTTGGCCTTGGGAATATGGAATGAAGCAGGGCAAAGGCTAATAGAGTTTTGCCAAGAGAACACACTGGTCATAGCAAACACCCTCTTCCAACAACACAAGAGAAGACTCTACACATGGACATCACCAGATGGCAAATACCGAAATCAGATTGATTATATTCTTTGCAGCCAAAGATGGAGAAGCACTATACAGTCAGCAAAAACAAGACTGGTAGCTGACTGTGGCTCAGATCATGAACTTGTTATTGCCAAATTCAGACTTAAATTGAAGAAAGTAGGGAAAACCACTAGACCATTCAGGTATGACCTACATCAAATCCCTTATGATTATACAGTGGAAGTGAGAAATAGATTTAAGGGACTAGGTCTGATAGACAGAGTGCCTGATGAACTATGGACGGAGGTCCATGACATTGCACAAGAGTCAGGGATCAAGACCATCCCCATGGAAAAGAAATGCAAAAAAAGCAAAATGAATGTCTGAGAAGTCCTACAAGGAGAGATAAGAAAGCCTTCCTCAGCGATCAGTGCAAAGAAATAGAGGAAAACAACAGAATGGAAAAGACTAGAGATCGCTTCAAGAAAATTAGAGATACCAAGGGAACATTTCATGCAAAGATGGGCTCGATAAAGGACAGAAGTGGTATGGACCTAACAGAAGCAGAAGATATTAAGAAGAGGTGGCAAGAATACACAGAAGAACTATACAAAAAAGATCTTCACAACTCAGATAATCATGATGGTGTGATCACTCACCTAGAGCCAGACATCCTGAAATGTGAAGTCAAGTGGGCCTTAGAAAGCATCACTATGAACAAAGCTAGTGGAGGTGATGGAATTCCAGTTGAGGTATTTCAAATCCTGAAAGATGATGCTGTGAAAATGCTACACTCAATATGCCAGCAAATTTGAAAACTCAGCAGTGGCCACAGGGCTGGAAAAGGTCAGTGCTCATTCCAATCCCAAAGAAAGGCAATGCCAAAGAATGCTCAAACAGCCGCTCAATTACACTCATCTCACACGCTAGCAAAGTAATGCTCAAAATTCTCCAAGCCAGGCTTCAGCAATACACGAATCGTGAAATTCCAGATGTTCAAGCTGGTTTTAGAAAAGGCAGAGGAACCAGAGATCAAATTGTCAACCTTCACTGGGTCATCAAAAAAGCAAGAGAGTTCCAGAAAAACATCTATTTCTGCTTTATTCACTATGCCAAAGCCTTTGACTGTGTGGATCACAATCAACTTTGGGAAATTCTGAAAGAGATGGGAATACCAGACCACCTGACCTGCCTCTTGAGAAACCTGTATGCAGGTCAGGAAGCAATAGCTAGAACTGGACATGGAACAACAGACTGGTTCCAAATAGGAAAAGGAGTACATCAAGTTTGTATATTGTCACCCTGCTCATTTAACTTCTATGCAGAGTACATCATGAGAAATGCTGGGCTGGAAGAAACACGAGCTGGAATCAAGATTGCTGGGAGAAATATCAATAACTTCAGATATGCAGATGACACCACCCTTGTGGCAGAAAGTGAAGAGGAACTAAAAAGCCTCTTGATGAAAGTGAAAGAGGAGAGTGAAAAAGTTGACTTAAAACTCAACATTCAGAAAACGAAGATCATGGCATCTGGGACCATCACTTCATGAGAAATAGATGGGGAAAGAGTTGAAACAGTGTCAGACTTTATTTTTCTGGGCTCCAAAATCACTGCAGATGGTGACTGAGGCCATGAAATTAAAAGATGCTTACTCCTTAGAAGAAAAGTTATGACCAACCTAGATAGCATATTAAAAGCAGAGACATTACTTTGCCAACAAAGGTCCATCTAGTCAAGGCTATGGTTTTTCCAGTGGTCATGTATGGATGTGAGAGTTGGACTGTAACAAAAGCTGAGCACCAAAAAATTGATGCTTTTGAACTGTGGTGTTGGAGAAGACTCGAGAGTCCCTTGGACTGTAAGGAGATCTAACCAGTCCATCCTAAAGGAGATCGTTCCTGGGTGTTCTTTGGAAGGAATGATGCTAAAGCTGAAACTCCAATACTTTGGCCACCTCATGCGAAGAGTTTACTCACTGGAAAAGACTCTGATGCTGGGAAGGATTGGGGGCAGGAGGAAAAGGGGACGACAGAGAATGAGATGGCTGGATGGCATCACTGACTCGATGGACATGAGTTTGAGTGAACTCCGGGAGTTGATGATGGACAGGGAGGCCTGGCGTGCTGCAGTTCATGGGGTTGCAAAGAGTTGGACACGACTGAGTGACTAAACTGAACTGAAACTGAACTGATGCTCAGTGTGAGAATCTTTGGATTTTTGAGGTAATGTATTTTTCATTTGGGTGCTACATTGGCTCTGCTACTTGGGCAATATGAATCACCAGATCTAATGAAATTTAAAGGCTGTGACAATATACAGCCTTGACATACTCCTTGAAGTGTCAGTGGCAGATAGGTTTGTTGTTTGGAAGCTTTAGTAGGCCCCTACCTGTGAATTGCAGCCCAGGCCCTTACAATTTTGAGACAAAATTTTGCCATCCTCTGCAGAGAACTACTTTCCTTTTGAGAAAGAGCTCTTGGTATGATAGTACATCTTAATCTAATTATCCAATTATATCAATCATTATATTAAATACAAGGATTCTTAACATGGCAATTAAGTTATAGATAAATTTTAAAAGATACATGATGAGACGTCTGCAAAAAACTCATTTTACATGAATGGAGATAGGAGAAAAGTAAATGGATGGAGGAAGACATAAACACTACTCAAAAGAAAGCTAGACTACCTATATTAATATCAGAAAAAGCTGAGAGTGTATAAACTATAGCACATCCATCAGTGGAATATTGTGTCTGTGTGTTAGTTGCTCAGTGGTGTCCGACTCCTTGAGACCCCATGGGGTGTAGACCACCAGGCTCCTCTGTCCATGGGATTCTCCAGGCAAGAATATAGGAGTGGGTTGCCATTTCCTTCTCCAGGGGATCTTCCTTACCCAGGGATTGAACCCACTCAGCTTAATAAGAAAAGAACTACTGATATATGCAAAAACATGGATGAATCTCAAAAGCACTATGTTGAATGAAAGGAACAAGATCCAAAAGACTTACTTTCATTTATACGACATTCTAGAATATGTAACTTCATAAGGACAAAAATAGATCAGTGACTGTTGGGTACTGGAAGTGGTATACAGTGTTTATTACAAAGATTTGTAAAGGAATTGGGGGGAGTAACCGTTGCTGTATATCTTGATCATTGTGGAAGTTACCCAACCATACACATTTATCAAACTCACAGAACTGTAAAATACTTGAGTGTTACTGTACCTAAATTATCCTTTAATAAAAACATGAAAAGAATATAGCTTGTAGAAATAGGCAGACACATAAAATTCATACAAACAATATGTGATATCTGCTTTATTTATGACTTTGGCATTCATTAGAGTAATCCTATGGAATAACAAATATTTTTCCTATGTAATGTATAGATATATGGTTAATATTTATTTTTCTCATATAATAATTACAACAGCTCTTATATAAAGGCATACTTCCTGGTTAAGTGTAGAGAAAAGAGATACACTTAAAATTTTCAATTTTCTGTATTATTCTTTAAAAAATTCTTATAGGAATTAAATTTTAATCAATCTTATATATGTAAATCAATCACATTATTAATATTCATGATAGATTATTTTTAAAATCTTAATGTATAGCAAGTATATTTTTTAGTGGAACAGTATTATTAAAGAAAAATCAAGAGACTTTCTTTAACCATCTGAGTTTCAACAATAACTTAGAAAAGATTTTCATCTAATAGGATTTGTATTTCTTTCTGGGTTCCAGTGAAACTCCCCACTGTACAAATAATACGTATATGTGAATATCAAGCAGGGGTGGATGGAGAAATATCTATAGCCTGATAGAGAAAAAATAAAGTTAGTTGTAACTTCCTCTTCAGCTGTTGAGCTTTGATCAAATGATTAAGATACAAACATAATAGGGAGGGGGAAAAAAACTTTTTTTTTTTTTTTTGGTCATTTTGCTTTGAGTCACCAAGATAGTGCAAAGTACCCCAGGTATAAGAAATAAAAATAGAAAGCAAAATAAAATGACATGAATACAACACCACGGCCGAGTCAAAATATTACAAGAAAAATATTGTTTATAAAAGTTCTACAGAAACAGACTCACAGACATGGAAATAAGCTTATAGGAAAAATGGGGAGGGGGTATAAATTAATAGTTTGGGATTAGCAGATATAAACTACCATACATAAACTAGATAAACAACAAGTCTCTTCCTTGCCTCAAGACCTCATCTCTCAGACTCATAAACCTGTTGTGCAGTGAGTAGAGCAAGTTTGGGCTCAGTGACAGTCCTATTCTATAGCACAAATAACTATGTTCAATATCTTGCAATAAATTATAATCTGAAAGAGAATTTTGTTATTGTTGTTCAGTGGCACAGTCCTGTCTGACTTTTTGTGACCCCATGGACTACATCTTGCCAGGCTTCCCTGTTCTTCACCATCTCCTGGAGTTGTTCAAACTCCGGTCCACTGAGCCAGTGATGCCATCCAACCATCTCATCCTCTGTCATCCCCTTCTCCTCTAGCATTCAGTCTTTCCCACCATCAGGATCTTTTCCAATGAGTCAGTTCTTGGCATCAGATGGACAAAGTATTGGCATTTCAGCTTCAGCATCAGTCCTTCTAATGAATATTCAAGGTTGATTTCTTTTAGGATTGACTGGTTTGATCTCCCTGCAGTCCAAGGGACTCTCAAGAGTCTTCTCCAACAACACAGTTCAAAAACATCAATTCTTTGGCTCTCAGCTTTCTTTATGGTCTGACTCTCACATCCATACATGACTACTGGGAAAACCATAGCTTTAACTATACAGACCTTTGTGGTCAAAGCAATGTTTCTTCTTTTTAATATGCTGTCTATGTTGGTCATAGCTTTTCTTCCAAGGAGCAAGTGTCCTTTAATCTCATGGCTGCAGTCATCATCAGCAGTGATTTTGGAGCTGAAGAAAATAAAGTCTGTAACTGTTTCCATTGTTTCCCCATCTGTTTGCCATAAAGTGATGGGACTGGATGCCATGATCTCTGTTTTTTGAATACTGAGTTTTAAGCCAAGTTTCTTACTCTCATATTTCACCTTTATCAAGAGGCTTTTCAGTTTCTCTTCATTTTCTGCCATAAGAATAATATCATCTGCATATCTGAGGTTATTGATATTTCTCTGGCAATCTTGATTTCAATTTGTACTTCATCCAGCCTGGCCCTTCGAATGATACACTCTATGTGTAAGTTAAATAAGCAGGGTAACAATATACAGCCTTGACATACTCCTTTCCCAGTGTGGAACAAGTCCATTGTTCCATTTCTGGTTCTAACTGTTGCTTCTTGGACTGCATACAAGTTTCTCAGGAGGAAGGTACGATGGTCTGGTATTCCCATCATTTTAAGTGTTTTCCACCATTTGTTGTGATCCATACAGTCAAAAGTTTTAGTATAGTCAATGAAGCAGAAGTAGATGTTTTTCTAGAATTCTCTTACTTTTTCTATAATCCAATGGATGTTGGCAATTTGATCTCTGGTTCCTCTGTCTTTTCTAAAACCAGCTTGAACATCTGGAAGTTCACGGTTCATGTATTGCTGAAGCCTGTCTTGGAGAACTTTGAGCATTACTTTGCTAGCATGTGAGATGAATGCAATTGTGCAGTAGTTTGAGCATTCTTTGGCATTGCCTTTCTTTGGGATTGGAATGAAGACTGACCTTTTCCAGCCCTGTGGCCACTGCTGAGTTTTCCAAATTTGCTGGCATACTGAGTGCAGCACTTTCACAGTGAAAATGAGCAGGAAGTAAAGAGGAAATTTGAAAATTTAAAATAACTTCTTGCTCATTCTGCTTCTGTAGCTCAGCTTGCTCTTTCTAAAGTCACATAAATCATATAACCTGGAGAAAATGGAGACTTACAACAATGCTAGGAATTGAAGCTTGTCTCACTCACCCTTGCTCTGCTTTTTCAGTTGCCCAGCCCCTGTAATCCTATTTAACCATGCTTGCCTGTATAAAGGTCAGGCATTCCCCTACCCTGTCTTAACTGCTGTTCCCATGTGTGCAAAACCCCTAGTTTAAACCAGCCTATTAACAGCATTGCCCACTATAGTCTAATGTCATGCACTGTCTATAAAATCTTTGTAATCCCTTTGTTCGGGGCTCAGAGCTTGGAGTGTTAACTCCTCTGGGCCTGCTGGTGTAATAAAACTGAGTTTTCCAACTCTCCAAGTCCGGTGCTTCGTTTTTTGATGGTCCAACTTCTGCAACATTTCTGGAGGCCCCAGCAAGATTCCAACCATGCCAGCCCCTTGAGTTGCTGGACCAGTGCCTTGGCTGGGCCTAGGCAGAGGAACTTTGAGACAATCAAGGAGGTGTGCCACCTAATGGTTTTCCGGTTTCTCTTTCAGACCTGTGTTCTGACTCTCTGGACAGCCAAGCCCCAATCGGACTCATTGGAGGAATAGACCAACTCACCAGGAATGGTCACAGTTTAAGGCAAGGCCGCAGGGCACAGAACCCAGTCAGGTCTCGGCTCCAGATGGAAGAGGAGTTTGATCACTTTCTTTAGTCTTCAGTAAGAAGACCACCAGTCAGGGACCTTCCCAGAGTGGAGAAACACTGTGATAAACTCTGGTCCAAATGTGTGTGAATGAGCACCCTGGTTCATACTCAATTATGTGGCTCCACGGCCTTCGTGGCTACAGAGTCTGCATGGGCCCTAACCTGCGGTTCCATGGAGACCTCATATGGCTCAAAGCAATGTCTGTCTCCGGGGGACCCAGTCCATCCCTGTGAGTCAGATCTGGATCAGGGGATTATCAGACCCATCAGAGCTAAGAGGCACCTAAGTTCCCTATAGGGATGTGGCCAGGTGGGCACTTGAATGGTCTCCTCTTTTCAGGGGGCAACCACCCTTGTTTGCCTTTGCACCACTGACATAGGACAGGATACACAGGAAGAGGGACAGTTGGTTACTGATTTGATTTAATAGTTGTGTATATCCAAACGGCACTTTTGCCCTAGGGCCCTCCGCCAAAATTATTTTCTTGAAATTTTTAAGGCTCACTCTCCCCTCTGTCAGCTGACTCCTTGAGTCACCTTATTGAGAAATTAGGCTTTCTTCAGAAAACTTGCCAGGTATATCTGTATTTTCCTCTCTCTTGGCAGCCTGAGCCAGCCTGTGTGGACTGGCACACTCTGACATGCTCCTGCATACTTTTGGAATCTCATTATGAGGCTGCTTTCCTCTGGCACCTTTTTCCTTCATAATTCCCTGATTCCCCGAGCATTTCAGGCCCTTTACCTAGGTAAAGAGTATGCATACTGCTCTCTCTGCCTGCTCAGTGTCCTCAAGAGGGTCAATCACCTTAGACCCCCTCTGGAGGCCCACTTGAAGCTATTCCTCTGCAAACCCCATTACAAGGGATCACCTCCTTCAGTCCCCTCTCTCTGGGACATTTAGCAATTAGGGCCATCTTCAAGGAGGCATGTAATCATGCTGTGTAGGAATACTGGGCCTTCCAGGAGTGGCAACATCAGTGTTACCTAGGTTATAAGGCCCCCTCCTGTGCATGCCCTTCTTCTGTCTCGTCAAAGAGGTAGATTACATTTGTAAGCGTGGGGGAAGTTTCTCTAGGCCAGCGATTTTAGATTGCATGGTAACTTTGAAAAGGGCTTCATAGGAGATTACAGAGTCAAGATGACTCCCTGGAAGCTCCATAACTTACGTGAGCTCGAATACCCATCCTTTGATGTTGAATGGCCACCAGAGGGCACCCTCGACCTGCCCACCATCCAAGCCGTGTACTGGGTAGTTATCAAGGCACCAGGACATCCAGATGAATTTCTGTACATAGACTCTTAGCTCCAAAGAGCACAGAACCCATAGGCAAGATTTTGCGTGAATGGACGAGACAGAGTAGGATATTTACGGCTCAACTGCTCAAAAAGAAGAAGGAAGAAGAAAAAATATATATTCCAAGGAGACCCAGTGGAAGATCTGCCGCTGCCCCTGCCATATATTCCCATGCTCCACAGGTTCCAGCACAACCAGTGTTAGATCCATTGCTGGACAGTCCACCTCCCTCCATGTCCCCCGTGCCACCTCATGAGCAAGACTCCAGCCTAGAACCATTAGGGAGGACCGGGTTCCCTGATCCTGGGCCCCCGGGAACCTACAGTCATGAAAGTAGGGGGCCCAGTCAATGACTTTTATGGTGGACACCAGAGCTGAACACTCCGTGGCAACCACACCTGTGGCTCCCCTCACAGGCCAAACAGCAACTATCATTGGAGCCACAAGGGACGTGACTACCCTCTCATTTTGCAAGGCCCACTGATACCAATTAGGGGGCCAATAGTGAATTATTAATTTCTGTGTTCATCAGAATGCCCCATTCCCCTGCTGGGCAGAGACTTACTGACAAAACTGGGAGCACAGATCATCTTCCCCCCCAGGAAGCCTGCAAGCTCACCCTGGGGAGCCATCAGCTCTGATGATGGCTGTGACCATGCCCAGGGAAGATGAATGGAACCTCTATTCTTCAGAGAGAGAACAAATAAATCCAACCAGCCTGCTAAAAGAATTCCCTGCTTTCTAGGCAGAAAAGGGGCCCTCAGGTTTGGCCAAAACCATGTGCCCATTGTGGTGGACCTGAGGCCAGGGCCTGTCCTGCAGGCAGAGACAATATCCAGTAGCACAGGAAGCACACCTGGGGATCCAGGACCACATCCAGGGCCTGTGAGAAGCCAAAATCCTAACTGAGTGTCAGTCTCCCTGGAACACTCGGCTCCTACCAGTCAAGAAGCCTGGAGGAAATGACTACTGCCCTGTCCAGGACCTCCACACCATCAACAACACAGTGATCACCATCCATCCAGTTGTCCTGAACCCTTCCACTCCTGAGTCTTTTAGTCACTCAAGCAAGCTGGTTCACCTGCCTCTATCTCAAATGTGCATTCATCTGCCTCCAGCTATCACTGGCCAGCCAGCCCTTGTTCACCTTTGAGTGGGAAGACCCCCACACAGGGAGAAAGACACAGCTGACTTGGACCTGACTGCTGCAAGGCTTCAAGAACTCACCTGCCCTGTTTGGTGAAGTCCTGACTACGGATCTTTCTGCCTTCCCTGGAGAAACCTTGAGCTACACCCTACTCTGGTATGTTTATGACCTATTGCTAGTTAGTCTCACCCAAGAGGACTGCTGGAAAGGCACCAAAATCCTACAGGCTCTACTCTCTACCACGGGGTACAAGGTGTCATGGAAAAAGGCTCAAATCTGCAGATAGGAGGTCAAGTACCTTGGGTCTGTCATCTCAAAATGGCATCAGGCACTTGGATATGAGAGAAAACACGCCATCTGCTCAACACCTCATCCAAGCACCAAGAAAGATGTCCGTGAGTTTCTTGGAGCTGCTGGATTCTGCCAGATCTGGATACTGGGTTTTTCTGAAATTGCCAAGCCATTGTATGAAGCCACAGCAGGCTCTGGTAAAGACACCCTAGAGTGGGGGCCTAAAAAAGAAAAAGCCTTCAGCGATATAAAGAGCCTCTTGACCAGTGCTCCAGCATTAAGGCTGCCAGATGTGACATGGGACTTTAATCTCTTCGTGCATGAGAAAAGTCACACTGCACTGTGGGTCCTCACGCAAACAGTTCGGCCATGGCAGTGCCCAGTCGCATATCTGTCCAAATGACTGGATCCTATGGCTGCAGGATGGTTACCAGTCTCTGGACATTAGCTTCCACTGTGGTCCTGGTCAGGGAAGCTGATAAGCTTATGCTGAGACAAAATATAAGTGTAAAAGTTCCCCATGCACTGCCCTGATGGACATCCAGGGGCATAAGTGGCTGACCAACACCAGGATGACACACTATCAGGGACTGCTTTGTGAAAACCCATGGATCTGCCTTGAGACTGTGCAGACGCTGAACCCCACCACCATCTTATCTATGGAAGTGGGAACCCCCAATCATAACAGCGAGGAAGTCATAGTTGAAATTTACTTCAGCAGACCAGACCTGACGGACATTCCCCTCCAGAACCCAGAACTGGGACTGTTCACTGATGGAAGCAGTTTCATCCAACATGGACAATGCAAGGTAGGCTATGCCATAACAAAGATAGTGAAGGCTGAGGCCTTGCCATAAGGGTGGTCAGCCCAACAGGCTGAGCTGTGGGCACATATCCAGGCACTAAGCCCTGCTGAAGCAAAGTGAGTCAACCTCTACACTGACTTGAGGTATGACTTTGCTACTTTACATGTTCACGGAGCCATTTATAAAGAAAGAGGACTACTGACAGCAGGGAGAAAGGAGATCAAAAACAAAGAAAAAATCCTTCAGCTGTTAGAGGCAGTCTGGAAGCCTTCCCAAGTGGCAGTCATCCATTGCAAAGACCATCAAATAGGAACTGATTCAGTCAGCAAAGGGAATCGGTTGGCTGACCAGGCAGCCAAGGAGGCAGCAACCCAACAGAGCCCCACAGTAGACCTTGAGCCAATCTTTAAGGTCCTCTTGGCACCAGAATTGCCTGCGTCCTTGAGATATAGCAAGGAAAAAGATCAGTGGGCTTTAGATGATGGAGGAACAAAAGGAAAAGAGGGCTGGTGGAAGCTCCCAGACCAAAGACTCTTTGTCCCCAGCAATATAGCAGTCGATCTGGTGAAACAGCATCATGAGACAACTGATTTAGGAAAACTGCACTCGAAAGTTTACTGAGCCACTACTATTTCGTTCCTAAGCTCCCAACCCTGTATACCCAGATCAGTGCTAGATGTGAGACTTGTGCACAGAACGATGCCAGCCAAGGACCAAGACCCAACCCAGGGGTGCAGACAGTTGGGACACTGCCCTTTGAAGATTTAGAAGTGAACTTTACTGAAGTCAAGCCCTATAGGGGCTATATGTATTTACTTGTGGTGCTGTGTGCTTGGACACGCTCAGTCGTGTCCAACTCTTGCAACCCCATAGACTGTAGCCTGCCAGGCTCCTCTGTCCATGGGATTATCCAGGCATGAATACTGGAGTGGGTTGCCATTTCCTTCTCCAGGGGATCTTCCTGACACAGGATTCGAACCCAGGGCTCCTGCATTGCAGGCAGACTCTTTACCAACTGAGCTATGAGGGAAACCCTTTACTTGTGGTAGTCTGCACCTTCTTGGGACAGGCTAAGGCCTATTCCACATGCACTGAAAGGGCATGAGAGGTAGTCAAGACCTTACTAAGAGACATAATCCTGAGATATGGGCTACCTCTCTCCATAGGGTCTGACAATGGGCCAGCCTTTGTGTTGGAGATAATCTGGACTTTGTCCAAGACACTGGGAGTTAAGTGGAAGCTCCACACTGCCTACAGGCCATAAAGCTGAGCACATGAATTGGACCCTCAAGATTACGTTAGCTAAGCTCTGTCAGAAGACCCAGTTACCTTGGGTTGACATGCTACCCCTAACCTTGCTCTGAACCCAGTGCACCCCAAGGTCCTCAGGCTATTCTCCCTTTGAGATCTTATACAGGAGAATGCCCCCAGTGATAGGAAAGCTCAACGGAGACCTCCAACAGCTAGCTGATGTGGAGATGTCGCGACACCTCCAGGCCCTGGGAAAAGTCTTCCACCTTATCACCCAAGAAACCTTAGAAAGGACACTCATTCCTTTAGGCAACTGGGTTCATCAGCCCTGAGATGAGGTATGGGTTAAAGACTGGAAAAAGGGACCACTTCAGCCAGTTTGGACGGCCCTCTATGGAAGTCCTGGCAACCTCTACTGCTGTTAAAGTTACAGGTATCACGCCTGGACCACCACATCAGAGTCAAGACAGCAGCATGACAAAGACATCTGGAAGGCAGTTCAAGACCCCAAGAACCCTTTCAAAGTCTGGATCCAAAAGCTACAGCCCTCACCTACAAAGGACTCCGAGCCCTGCTCTAGTTACTCCAGAAGTTGACTAGTCAACACACAGCAGAAGCTTGAGGATTCTTTGGTCATGCTCCAGCCACATCCCGGCAGCTGGCTGGTTGATGCACAGCAGAAACTTGAGGATCTGTTTATCAAGATATTAATCGGCTACCATTGTCACACTTAGTCTCTTTCCCCGATCAGTATTACTGCCATGCTCTTTGCTATAGGACTGGCCTCAGCTGTACCCCAAAAATGGAGTTTGGTCAGAGGCTGCTGTCAGCTGTCTATTATCTCATCATAGTGGGAAGTATCATCCTTATCAGGTGCCTCTTGTAATCACTCTCCAGTCAGCCCCACCCTTGGATGAGGGACATCAGAGAATCAGGGTTATGCTGAAAGCCTGCCGAATAGAGACTGGTTGCACCATTGGCCTTAATGCTTTCTGTGGGTCAGATACAAGAGGTCACTTTGACTATGATCCACCCAGAAGTAGTGGGATTGTTAAGTGGAATCAAATGTTTTGTGTAATAGCAGTTTATATCCTGCTGAGCTGTCGTGGATCAGGAAGTAAAATAGACCCCACATGCACTCCATGCATCCATGTGACTAGATCAGGTCAAGGGGTTACTTGGATCTTGCTTTACCATACTCCTTTGCCAAGGAGAGGTCAAGGAAACTTGCATACATAACAAAACAACTTATTCTATTTGTCAACAAGAAGGCCAATATATTTGTTTTGACCCCTGGTTGCTCCTAGTGAAAATTAGTTAGAAGTTCACCACCTAGACAGGGGCGTCTGTGGAAAGTTCAGTCTTAGCAACTATTGTCTACAGATAGATGATAAGGGCAAGGTTATAGAAGAAATAACCAGAAAGATGACTAACAGAGCTCATGTCCCAGTCCAGACTTGGAAAGGATGCAATCCTGGAGAGCTATTTGGGGAATGGTTTTCTTATCTAGGAATATTCAAAACTCTAGTGGGATTAGTCCTGCTCCTCCTTGGCACCTGTCTCCTCTTACCTTGCCTCTTGTCATTATTCACGAAGGCCATTTCCAGTCTACCTGAGACCATCACAGACAGGAGGGCCACCACATACCTCCTAGCCCTGAAGGGTTATCAGCCCCTGAGCCAAGAAGATCTAGAGGTTGATGCCTTATAAGATTTAAGGAGCATGGTGGGGGGTGGGGGGGGGTGGTGGTGTGGGATGAAGAGGAAAAGTTAAAATTTACAATAACTTCCTGCTCGTTTTGCTTCTGTAACTCCACTTGTTCCTTCCAACGTTTGGAAAGTCACATAACCTCGAGAAAATGGAGACGTACACAACAATGCTAGGCACTGAAGCTTATCTCACTCACCCTTGCCCTGCTTTTTCAATTGCCCAGACCCTGTAATCCTGCTTAACTATGCTTGTCTGTATAAAGGTCAGGCGTTCCCCGACGTGTCCTAACTGCTATTCCCGCACACGTGAAACCCTCGGTTTAAACCAGCCTATTAACAATTAGCATTGCCCACTATAGTCTGATGTCATGCACTGTCTATAAAATCCTTGTAACCCCTCTGTTCGGGGCTCAGAGCTTGGAGTATTAACTCCTCTGGGTCCGCCAGTGTAATAAACTTGAGTTCTCCAACTCTCTGAGTGCAGTGCTTTGTTTCTCAACTTCTGCAACAGCAGAACATTTGGAGCCCGCACAGAATCAGACACTGACTATATCCTAAAAATGATATAGCTATAGTAATGGGCTAAATTGACCCTAGACTTAAAAGCGTCATTAGACTTATCCTGCTGCTGCTAAGTCACTTCAGTCATGTCTAACTCTGTGTGACCCCATAGACAGCAGCCCACCAGGCTTTGCTGTCCCTGGGATTCTTCAGGCAAGAACACTGGAGTGGGTTGCTATTTCCTTCTCCAATGCATGAAAGTGAAAAGTGAAAGTGAAAGTGAAGTTGTGGCTGAGTCTTAGAGACCCCATGGACTGCAGCCTACAGGCTCCTCCGTCCATGGGATTTTCCAGGCAAGAGTACTAGAGTCGGGTCCCATTGCCTTCTCCAAGACTTATCCTAATAAAGCTTAAAAAGCTTGAGAAGATCTTTGTTATTGTTTAGTTGCTAAGTCATGTCCAGCTCTTTTGTGATCCCGTAGACTATAGCCCAGCAGGCTCCTCTGTCCATGCAATTTTCCAGGAAAGAAGACTGGAGTGAGTTGCCATTTCCTTGTCCAGGGGATCTTCCCAACCCAGGGATCAAATCCATATGTCCTGCATTGGCAGGCTGATTCTTTACAAATGAGCCACCAAAAGAGCCCTGAGAAGATCTAACAGATTCTAATTAACTAAAATTTATGTCAGAAAGACATCCAACATCATATCTAAAATAATATAGCAAAATACAGCAATGAATATTGTAACACAATGTCTAGCATGCAGTAAAAAATAATTAATTGAATATGAAAATATGGCACATAAATGGTGGGGGGAGAAGGAAAGAATCAATAGAAATATATTTAGAATTTATAGCAATTATGAAACTAGTAAAGAAAGACGTTAAAACAGGTATTATATATATAATCCATATTTTCAAAAAAGTAAAGGAAAAATAAGCATAACTAAAACAGAAATGAAAGCTAAAGAACTCTAACATCTCTTATTCTGAGTACAAGAAGAAATGTCTGTAGACAGTGCTTAGCATAAAGCAGATCCTAAATGTTAGCCTAAGGAAAAGGCTAGATGAAGTTCTCATTAATAGCCATAGAGATCCAGTAATTTGAAGTACAGGGAACAGAAAGAGCACTAGCATTAAAATAGGAGTTGAGGAAACAAACTGTCACAAATGTACTCAATTCAATTAATGTAATCATTTGTTATTTTTATTGGCAATATGCTAACATTATGCTTTTTTGAAGTAAATTCTATCAAGACCTAGAGAACAGAGGAATTCAGTCTCCCTGAGTTGGATGCTAGTGATTCAGACACCAATCTCAACAACTGATATCTGTTCGTAAACTGGAGCCAAGGTTTTAGGACTTTTATGCAGCCAGTTTCCCAAGAGTTGGAGGAGACATCATAAATAGGAACTCACCTGAGGAGTATGACATTAAAACACCTGGGTGTTAGAACTAGTAATCATTTTTTCATTGAGTACCTCCTTTAAGGAAAAGAAAGCCCTTTATTTCTCAGGAATAGACTTCAGTTCATGACCATAGTGGTTCACTAATAATTGTTCCCTATCAGAAAGATTTCAAATAATAATGTAATTAATTAAAGGAATATATATTTTAGCCTCATCTCAGTTATTTTGGACAGAAGATTCAATTAAATGACCAGTTTCTACATACTTTCAAATCACATCTCCTAGTGGAGTTATTTCTCCATCAGGCTCCCTAGTATTTTCCAGTTCAAATTACCAACATAGTCTCTAAGCATTTATAAACATTTTTGATTCTAGATAATAATCAAAACTCCACACTTGATTTGAAACTAACATCCCTTTTTCAGCCCCTCCCTCCACAGCTGCCTGGGCATGTTTCTGAAGAGTAGTAAAAAAGTTCTTACTTCATTTAAAATATAAGAAGCCTTTGTTTTCAAAATCTCTGGGCAACCCATTTAATGATAATGCTTATTCTGGGGGAAAATTATCTGACTGAAATTCCTGTAAAGCTGTTGATGGATTCTATTCTTGCTTTTCTCTTATCAGTCCTCAGGTTTCCAGTAGTCAACTCCATGGAACTCTCTCTACTGGAATCTCATTGCCCATCCTTTACCAAAATACTCTGGGAGAGCAGCAACTCTCTTTTGCTTGGGCTTCAAGTGTGTTAGTGTTAGTCGCTCAGTCGTGTCCAACTCTTTGCGATCCCATGGATGTAGTCTACCAGGCTCTTCAGTCCATGGGATTATCCAGGCAAGAATACTGGAGTGGGTTGCCATTTCCTTCTTCAGGGGATCTTCTGGACACAGGGATCAAACTCAGGTCTCCCGCATTGTAGGGAGACACTTTACTATCTGAGCCACCAGGGAAGCAAAGGGAACTTCTTTCTTGGCCATGAGATTCTCCAGGCACAAATCAGACAACAGCCAAGGAGCCCTGAAAAATGGGAGGGAGGAAGGGAAGATCGCACATAAAGCTCTTCAGGATTTCCACTGAAGCCCCCATTCCCTACTAGGCTTGTTTGCAGGATTGGTCATTCTCTACGGCCCAGTGTTCACTCTTGTCCAACTCTTTGCGATCCCATGGACTATATCCCACCAGGCTCCTCTGTCCATGGGATTTTCCAGGCAAGAATGAATACTGGAGTGCGTTGCCATGCCCTCCTCCAGGGAGTCTTCCTGATCCAAAGATCAAACTTGCATCTCTTGCATCCCTGCATTAGCAGGCAGATTCTTTACCACTGAGCCACCAGAAAGCCACTACCTTGGGCAACTCTCCCCGAAGTACTTCTTTTCAAGTCTCTCCTAAACTCCATCATCCTAACTGTCCAACCATTTTATTCACTTTGAATGGTCTATTGTTTCTAGAAATCTACTAGGAAATTTTTACATCATAGTCTATCTTCCAAATCACATTTAGACTCTGATATGTATCATAGCTTGATTTTACATTTAACTCTTCCATTTTAACACATGTTATTTTAAAGTTTTGTTATTATAAAAGTTATATGAATTAACTGTAACAAGAAAACAGACCAAAAACGAAGACATTTTCCATTATCTTTAGTCTCTAGCCCAACACCACCCCCAATTTCAATCTCCATGAAATAACTAATATTATCAGTTTGATGTGTCTTGTTCTTTATTTATTTATTTTTGGCCATGTCACATGGCATGTGGGATCTTAGTTCCCCCACCAGGGATTTAACCCATGCCATCTGCAATGGAAGTGTAAAATCTTAATCACTGTACTGCCAGTGAAGTCCCCACATTTACCTACCTTCTTTATATATAAAGGATTCCATTCTAAGTTTTCTCTTTTGAGCTTGTTTGTGGAATCTTTTGCCAACAAATATCTGTGTTTTATGTAATCTGATATGTCTATATTTTTCCTTAGGGTTTTCCTTTGGCTCTCTTGCTTACAGATTCTGCCAATTATTTTAATAGTCAAGAACTTACTCTAGGAACTTCCCTGGCTGTCAAGTGGTTAAGACTTCAAGCTTCCACTGCATGGGGCATGGGTTCCATTCCTGGCCTGAGAATAAGATTTCATGTGCTGTATGATGCTGCCAAGAAAAAGAAAAGAGAAAATGAAGAAAATAAATTAACTGAAAGAGTACTATGACTTTTCAAAAGATCCACAATATATGAAAATGAGAATTCTTGCTGTGCTAATTTGGCTAGATATATAACATTAGGGATGTGGTTGCTAAATTGTGAAATACTGTAACAGACTACTATGGAAACTGCCTGCTACACACAAAGATATTATCACTTGTATAGAAAAGGGTTATCTTACCTAGAAACAGGAAATGGAGTCACTTCCTGATGGTTCTTCTGTGAGTCTTTGGCAATGGTACATAAATATTAAAAAAGCTATAGGAGTCAGATACCCAAACTGGTATATCAAATATAATAAGAGCTCAGCGTTAAACACTTAAAACTCCTCTTAGCCTGTGGCTTGTTAATTGGGACCACAGAGCAACTTGGTAAGAAAGCTTTCCCATCAACTGCATATTCTGAGATCAACAGCAAGAAAACAAGAATTAAGGTTAAAAGGCATATAACCCTAAAATGTTGATGCATTAAAAAAAATCCAGGGTAGAAAGGGTTACTTAAGCCTGCCAAACAGTATCTATTAAGATGTTTGGTAGGAAGGAGATAGAAAGGTAGAAAATGCTCAGTGGTGTCAGGGGATCACCACCAGGAGCTGACTTCCCTGAAATCACTGCCCTGTAAACACTGGCTGAGCCCTTTGTTTCCTATCTTAGCCCAATTCAATGGTCACTTTTGAGACAATGTTTCTAAATACCACTTATTGCTCCTCCATGCTGCTGTGATTACATTTCTTCAATTTTACTCTCCAAAGCAAAAAATATAAATTGTAGCTTTATAGAAACTACAGGAAAGTTGAACAAACTTTTTCTCTATTTTTGCCCATTACTGATTGCTCTTCAATCCCAATGTACTTTGGGATTGTTCTTCAGACAACTTGTTACAGATGTTTATACGTATATCCTCAAACACTGAACTCACCTAGCCTACCTATAAAATTTAATATAAGAGGGATTTTGGCAAAGCTTTTTCAAATCAAGGTGTATTTTCGAGCTTCCAAAGTTTTAATAAATTTGGAGGTAAAACTATATCTCATTAGCATTACACTACCAACAAAACCACTTCACAAATATCAATCTGTCACGATTCTACTTCACTACTTATCAGACTTGGCTTTAGGTTGAAGTGATCTGGGACCTTTAAAAATTACTGGTGTCTGGGTCTCATCCCCAGAGATTCTGATTTACTCTCAACTTGAGAGTATATAAAAGTACTCTAACCATTCAACATCACGGTAATCCAAGTATACGCCCCAACCAGTAATGCTGAAGAAGCTGAACAGTTCTATGAAAACCTACAAGACCTTTTAGAATTATCACCTAACAAAGATGTCCTTTTCATTATAGGGGACTGGAATGCAAAAGTAGGAAGTAAAGAAACACCTGGAATAATGGGCAAATTTGGCCTTAGAGTACAGAATGAAGCAGGGCAAAGGCTAATACAGTTTTGCCAAGAGAACGCACTGGTCATAGCAAACACCCTCTTCCAACAGCATAAGAGAAGACTACACATGGACTCCTTGGAAGAAAAGTTATGACCAACCTAGATAGCATATTGAAAAGCAGAGACATTACTTTGCCAACAAAGGTCCGTCTAGTCAAGGCTATGGTTTTTCCAGTGGTCATGTAAGGATGTGAGAGTTGGACTGTGAAGAAAGCTGAGCACCGAAGAATTGATGCTTTTGAACTGTGGTGTTGGAGAAGACTCTTGAGAATCCCTTGGACTGCAAGGAGATCCAACCAGTCAATCCTAAGAATCTTTAGTGTTCATGGAAGGACTGATGTCGAAGCTGAAACTCCAATACTTTGGCCACCTTATGTGAAGAGTTGACTTATTTGAAAGACTCTGATGCTGGGAAAGATTGAGGGCAGGAGGAATAGGGGATGACAGAGGATGAGATGGCTGGATGGCATCATGGACTCAATGAGGATGAGTTTGAGTAAACTCCGGGAGTTGGTGATGGACAGGGAGGCCTGGGATGCTGTGGTCCATGGGGTCACGAAGAATCAGACATGACTGACTGAACTGAACTGAATACTCAAAGAAATTATAATATAGGAGTCAAATTTATTCATGAGTCTCACATGTGCAAAATCAAGTAGTTATGTTTGTTTCTAAAGTTGATTTCATTTTGTTCTAGAGCCTAATTTTTACTGAAAATTTAACAAAGTTTTTTCTGTTTCTTCTGGCTTTAATGTCTATGAGTAGGGGAGGATGCTTTCTCTTCTGAAGAAATGCTAAAAACTGTGACAGTTTAAAATTTCTCACAAGATTTTTGTCTTTTCTCTCAAAGTATATCCCTCATACCCCTGCTTCCCAAAATGGCTTCTAGTTTTGGGAGGACCTACATGGCTCATTTTGGGAATTGAGAAGAATGAGAGTGTGGTCTCTAGTCTCAGTATCTTCTTAGACATCCGTATGATTATGAGTTCTGGTACCACAAATTGTATAAAGTAAATTTAAAAATATTTTTTTAAATACTGTAAAAGAGTCCAGTAAATTTTCCAAGATATGCAGCAAAAAAGAAGTGACAGATAATATGAAGGAAAAAGATACAGGATTTGGCAATAAGTTCTGAACACTGATTACAGAAAGTTCCTAAAATAGAGAACAAAGGGGAACAAAAAAGGCACTACAAAAAGTCAAGGTCCAAATATAAAACAAAATTAAATGCAACATTATTTTAGATAATTGGTCCATGTCTTTACACTAGAAGAGAAGAATTGTAATCAATGCATACTCTGGTCACAAATTAAATTTTATGCATTTTGTTATAGCAATATAATTTTCTATACCATTGTCCAACATTTGATTTAATATATGGAAAAAAACTTGGAAGATTTGGGTGTGGTTTCTGAACAAAAAAACAAATTTTAATAACCTTTAATGTGCTCAGTCTCTCAGTCATGGCCTACTTTTTACAACCCCAGGGACTGTAGTCCATCAGGCTCCTCTGTTCATGGAATTTTCCAGGCAAGAACCCTGGAGTGGGCTGCCAGTTCCTTCTCCTAATAACCTATATAACATAAAGCAAAATCTTAATTGATTTTATAGTAGATGATACAGAAGGGAGGAAGATCAGACAAAAGGAGAAAGATGCCAATATATGTATCTTACACAATGGGATGTGAAAACACCCAATGGAAATAAAGAAAGTAAGAAACAATCAAAGTTTCTATTTAAAATTACCAAGTTAAGTAACTGAGTAATATGAGAGTAATATAACCATTAGACATAGACAGGAAGAAGTAGAAAGAAACAGGAGTCAGTGAAACCACAGCCTCATCTTTCACAACAGAACTTCCATCAATGTTATCTATTTTACACTTCCATCTAAATTGGTAATTATTTATTGGTGAAGTAAAAATAGAAAGATAGTCATATTTTCTGGTTCATTGAAGTAATCACCAAAAGGCAAAAACAGAAATTACCAAAGAGTTTATTTCTAAAGTATGTGTTTGAAGAATAGGTAGGGGTAAATAAGACTTTATTGCTTTTCATTGTTTATGGAATTAAATTTAAAATTTTAAATTAGTGAAAAGCAGAAAAGAAAATGGAAATGAATGAAGAAATAAAAAAGCAAACTAAGAGTAAATGCACTTTAAAAAATATCTGTGTTTCCTATAAAATGGATGATGCAACAATTTTGTGTTTTAATGCTAATTTATTTAAGAGTTTCCTGCTGATGCCTAGTGATTTTTAAAAAAACATCAGTGAAATGGAAAATGATGATGAAAATAAATCTTGCTTTCTTCCACTTCATAATAGTTTAAGAATAAAGATGTAGGTTCTTTTGTCACTTGAAAAAAAATCCATCTGTTCCATAGAATTAGTGACAACTTGTCTTCTACCATAAGGGTTTCATTTTATATAGAAGCATGAAATTGTAATTCTGAGGTCAAATTTTCTATCTTTTTATTTTCTTCTTCTTTCTTAAAAAAATACAGGCTGACTCTTAGTCAGAAATTGAATTTCTACTTGGGTTCACCTCTACTCCTTAGAAAGAAGCTTTTTTTTTTTTTCCTTTTTTGAGGAATGTAATGGGTTACTGTTATCTTGAACCACATTAATAAGCAGTACAGCCCAGCACCCATGGATAGGGTCTTAAACATTCAAAAAAATAAAAGAGAAAGCAAAAAAGGTAGTGAAGTGAAGTCGCTCAGTCGTGTCCGACTCTTTGCGACACGGAGGCTATATGGAATATAGCCTACCAGGCTCCTCTGTCCATGGGATTTTCCAGGCAAGAGTACTGGAGTGGGTTGCCATTTCCTTCTCCAGGGGATCTTCCCAACCCAGGGGTCGAACCCGTGTCTCCCACATTGCAGGCAGACACTTTACTGTCTAAGCCACCAGGACAGCCCCCAAAAAAGAGATAAAAGTCAGTTAAATTCTGACATTTCTGACACAAGTATTTTATAATATATTTTATATTTATAATATAATATAAATATTTATAATACTTATAATATTTTATAATATTTTCTGACAAAATAATACAGACTGTAAAAGTAGTCTGATCTTATTTTTGTATGTATCTCAATACATCAAAGTTTAGAAAATGACTTTTAATGATTGATCTAGGGTGAAGAAAGTATACTCTGTCACAAGAGATTAAAAAACAATTGTCAGTAAATAATGGATTTTATTTTTTTTAATGAGGTTTTTAATCAAACCAAGCCAGGTCCTTCAAATCAACAAAGAAGTCTAGCGGCAATTCACATAAGCTTTGACCAGGGAAAACACCAAAATAACATAAGTGGCTAACAACATTATTGAAAAGATATTTGTATGTTGACAAAACTAAGATAATCAAAGATTAAATACTGATTGAACACAAACAAGCCTCAAAATACCTGGGACATTTGAAACTATTTCTGAAGTATTCAAGAACTTAACAATTCCACCCCACTTTATTTTATCACAGGTAAAAATTCGGAGAACGTGGGAAATTACAAAGTCTAGCACAATCAAATCTGAGAGACTACATCTCACTACTATAAAGAAACACTAAGACCTCAAGTCTCTCTGTCCTGTTCTATTTAACAACACTCTAGCTATTGCCCTAATTCCCAGCCTGATTCATGAGCAAGGTCTGCATACTTTGCTGCTGCTTCCTCACCACTCTTTCTGGTTTGGTTCTTTGTAGCACTCTAACAACCTCCACTTCCCTTACTCTTTCTCACTATAGTTACTAGTGGCCTCTCACTGGCCAAATATATAGTCTATCTTTCAGTTCTTATTGTTTCTGTACTTTGAGGATTATTATCCACTCTTTTCTTGAAAATGAATTTTCCTAGAAAGGGTTGCTCTTTTGCTGGTTCCCTAACACTGTGTTCTTTCATTTGAAAAATAATTATTGATATCCTATTATGTGCCAGATGCTTACAAATTCTGTGAATACAATAGTAAATTAAACAGTCAATGCTTAATCTCATGGAATTTGCATTATAAAGAAGGACATAGAGTAATAAGTAAAACACTTCATATACTATAAAATGAGAACGGCTAAGAATAAGAAAAATAAAATGGAAAAATTGGGATAAAGAGTTCAGGCAGTTTGGAGTTGTAATTTTAAAGAAAGTAGCCAGAAAATGTGATATTTGATCATTATAGGGGACTGGAATGCAAAAGTAGGAAGTCAAGAAACACCAGGAGTAACAGGCAAATTTGGCCTTGGAGTACAGAATGAAGCAGGGCAAAGGCTAATAGAGTTTTGCCAAGAGAACGCACTGGTCATAGCAAACACCCTCTTTCAACAACACAGGACAAGACTCCACACATGGACAACACCAGACTGTCAACACCAAAATCAGACTGATTACATTCTTTGTAGCCAAAGATGGAGAAGCTCTATAGAGTCAGCAAAAACAAGACTGGGAGCTGACTGTGGCTCAGATCATGAACTCCTTCTTGCCAAATTCAGACTTAAATTGAAGAAAGTAGAGAAAACCACTAGACCATTCAGGTATGATCTAAATCAAATCCCTTACAATTACACAGTGGAAGTGAGAAATAGATTTATGGGACTAGATCTGATAGATACAGTGCCTGGTGAATTACGGATGGAGGTTTGTAACATTGTATGGGAGACAGGGATCAAGACCATCCCCATGGAAAAGAAATGCAAAAAAGCAAAATGGCTGTTTGAGGAGGCCTTACAAATAGCTGTGAAAAGAAGAGAAGCAAAAAGCAAGGGAGAAAAGGAAAGATATAAGCATCGGAATGCGGAGTTCCAAAAAATGGCAAGGAGAAATAAGAAAGCCTTCCTCAGCGATCAATGCAAAGAAATAGAGGGAAAAAACAGAATGGGAAAGACTAGAGATGTCTTCAAGAAAATTGGAGATACTAAGGGAACATTTCACGCAAAGATGGGCTCGATAAAGGACAGAAATGGTATGGACCTAACAGAAGCAGAAGATATTAAGAAGAGGTGGCAAGAATACATGACCCAGATAATCACGATGATGTGATCACTGACCTAGAGCCAGAAATCCTGGAAGGTGAAGTCAAGTGGGCCTTAGAAAGCATCACTACGAACAAAGCTAGTGGAGGTGATGGCATTCCAGTTGAGCTATTTCAAATCCTGAAAGATGATGCTGTGAAAGTGCTGCACTCAATATGCCAGCAAATTTGGAAAACTCAGCAGTGGCCACAGGACTGGAAAAGGTCAGTATTCATTCCAATCCCAAAGAAAGGCAATGCCAAATAATGCTCAAACAGCCACACAATTGCACTCATCTCACACGCTAGCAAAGTAATGCTCAAAATTCTCCAAGCCAGGCTTGAGCAATACATGAACCATGAATTTACAGATGTTCAAGCTGGTTTTAGAAAAGGCAGAGGAACCAGAGATCAAATTGCCAACATCCGCTGGATCATGGGAAAAACAAGAGAGTTCCAGAAAAACATCTATTTCTGCTTTATTGACTAGTGGACCACAATAAACTGTGGAAAATTATGAAAGGTATGGGAATACCAGACCACCTGACCTGCCTCTTGAGAAACATGTGTGCAGGTCAGGAAGCAACAGTTAGAACTGGACATGGAACAAGAGACTGGTTCTAAATAGGAAAGGAGTACGCCAAGGCTGTATATTGTCACCCTGCTTATTTAACTTATATGCAGAGTGCATCATGAGAAACACTGGGCTGGAAGAAGCACAAGCTGAAATCAGGATTGCCAGGAGAAATATCAATAACCTCAGATATGCAGATGACACCACCCTTATGGCAGAAAGTGAAGAGGAACTCAAAAGCCTCTTGATGAAAGTGAAAGAGGAGAGTGAAAAAGTTGGCTTAAAGCTCAACATTCAGAAAAGTAAGATCATGGCATCTTGTCCCATTACTTCATGGCAAATAAATGGGGCAACAGTGGAAACAGTGTCAGACTTTATTTTTGAGGGCTCCAAAATTACTGTAGATGGTGATTGCAGCCATGAAATTAAAAGACGGTTACTCCTTGGAAGGAAAGTTATGACCAACCTAGATAGTCTATTCAAAAGCAGATACATTACTTTGCCAACAAAGGTCTGTATAGTCAAGGCTATGGTTTTTCCAGTGGTCATATATGGATGTGAGAGTGGGACTGTGAAGAAAGCTGAGCTCCAAAGAATTGATGCTTTTGAACTGTGGTGTTGGAGAAGACTCTTGAGAGTCCCTTGGACTGCAAAGAGATCCAACCAGTCCATCCTAAAGGAGATCAGCCCTGGGTGTTCATTGGAAGGACTGATGCTGAAGCTGAAACTCCAATACTTTGGCAACCTTATGCAAAGAGTTGACTCATTGGAAAAGACCCTGATGCTGGAAGGGATTGGGTGTGGGAGGAGAAGGGGACGACAGAGGATGAGATGGCTGGATTGCATCACCGACTGTATGGACATGAGTTTTGGTAGACTCTGTGAGTTGGTGATGGACAGGGAGGCCTGGCATGCTGCAATTCATGGGATCACAAAGAGTAGTACACGACTGAGCGACTGAACTGAACTGAAAATCCTGAAAGAAGTTAGGGAGTTAACCATGTAGATTTCTGGGACAAGATCAATCCAGGCAGAGAAAACATAATTTCAAAGCCCTGAGGTTCAATGTGTGGGTTATATTAGAAGAACTTCAAGACCAGTGTGATTGGTGCCAAGCAAACACAGGGCAGAGAAACAGAAATTGAGTGAAATGAGGTATTTAGGAACAGATTATATAAGACCTTGTATCAACTTTGGAGGGCTTCCCTGATATCTGAGTTGGTAAAGAATCTGCCTGCAGTGTGGGAGACCTGGGTTCAATTCCTAGGTTGGTAAGATACCCACTCCAATATTCTGGCCTAGAGAATTCGATGGACTCTATAGTCCATTGTGTCACAAAGAGTCATACATAACTAACTCTCTTTTACTCCTATTGAGGCAAGAACTCTTTGGGAGATTTTAACAAAGAAGTGACGTAAGACCTATTTTAACAGGATAACTCTAGCTGCTCTTTTGGAATAGAATGAAGGAGTTCATGGGTTGAAGGAAGAAGATCAGTTTGGATTGCCATATTCCAAATAATAAATATTAGTAGTTTTCAATCAAGGTGGTAGCAGTGAGGTGATAAGAAGTAATTAGATTCTGGATGTACTTTTTAGGTAGAACTGACAGGGCTTACTGCTTTTTAGCCTAAGCAATTGGAAGAATGGATTTGTCATTTGCTGAGGTGGAGAAGACTCTGATGAAGTAGGTTTTAGTGAATGATATTAATAAAATGTCAGATGATGAGAAAATATTTGTATTTGTTGAAAGAATGAATATCAGCCATTCACTGATGACTCCCCAGTATGTTGTCCCAATTTGATTTCTTTCCTAAGCTTCCGGATTCACTATAATGGCTATGAGATGTTCATTTAGATGTACTGTAGATTCCTCAAACTCAACATACACAAAAATAACTATTAATATTGCTTTGTAAAACAACATTGCCCCTCATTTCCTGTGAAATAACTGGAATGATCATTTACTTAGCCATCCAGATCATAAATCTAAATATCATTTTGCATTCAATTTTCTTCACTACCTATATCCCCCTGGTTACTGATCTTGCCAGTTCTAAATATATCTGTGCTTTATCCCTGCTACCTTGCTTTAGTTCAGCTTCTCAATTTTTATTTCAAAAGGATCGTAATTACTCTTCTTGACTCTATTCTAGCCTCCTTCAATTTATTCTGCTCATCATATTCAGAATAATCCTTCCACTAAGCAAATCTGGTAACATTGATATGCCTTCTAATGTTTTGCATGCCCTTTCACTTCCCATTGGATCTATTAGAAACAAAAGATCAATTCAGTCGATGTTTAGTCAGCCCCGTACATTTGTTAAGTAAATTTGAAACAGTTTTCAACATTTAAAATTGGAATATTCGTTGTACAAAAGTTACGACTCCACTTGAAAAATTCAAGTGTCTTGTAACACCCCGGGAGTTGGTGATGGACAGAGAGGCCTGGCGTGCTGTGGTTCATGGGGTCGCAAAGAGTCAGACACGACTGAGCGACTGAACTGAACTGAACGGAACTGTGACACTGGACACACATTTCCACATAGCCATCACAGGGAACTAAACACCACCTACTTCCTATAGACTGGGTGTCCTGAGCTCCAGCCCCAGCCCATGTCAGTCACTTAGGTTATATAACTGGTTATTTTACTTTTTGTAAAAAGCAAAATCTGAATACTTTAACATGACATACAAAGTCATCTAACAGTTATGCATCTTCAGGGCAACCTTTCTGGAATCATTCTCTTCCAGATGTCCCCTCACCTTCTGATGCCCATCTCCAACTGCCCTCATACTGCATACTTTAATCATCCGAACACACCATGACCTCTGGTTTCCCTCCAGCTCCACATGCTGTTCCCTCTATCTGGAATGCCTTTGAGCACCCTGAAACTCCTACTCATCCATCCAAGAAAGACAGGTCCTGATGGGCCTACAGGCTCATGGCTTCTGCCTTGGTTAGATTAGCAAAGAGGAGTCAGTAGGTCTGAATTGCTCCTGGATGATACCAGCTTCTAATCTTCAGAGGTTCTGCCTTTCTAACAATGTTACAACTTGTTACATAGTGGCAGGCTACTCCTCTGACCCTATAAATACATAGTTACAGGGCTGGAACCTCTTTCAGTCTGAATGTTCACCATCACATATGCAGCCCTTTGGTCTGAACTGTGGGTCAGTGAGAAATCAGCAGTTTGTATGTTCTCCACTAATGTTCTGCTTGTTAAGATTCCTCCCAATATCTCCCTTTAAAATATCTGCTCCATGCTGTGATCATGGTGTGTGTTCATGATCCCTTGGCACAACTTCAACTTCCTGCCCAAGTCTTAATTTATAAAGCTTTTCCTGACTTCCCCAGGACAACTCAGATCTTTACTCAGATCAATGGCACTTTGCTCATTCTCTTAGAGTTCATCCTAACACTTGGAAGATTTATCAATTCCAATGTAACTCTTTTTGTGACTTCATACTTTATACAGCTTTATAATAGTACTCTAGGCACAAACCATAAATTCAATAAATGCTCGTGTGAATTTACTATCAATGAAGTCACTCAGATAACAATACAGTAGTTATTCACAAGATAAATGGTAAGTCTTTCCATCTAATTTATATAGATGGGGAAACAGTGAAAACAGTGTCAAACTTTATTTTTTTTCAGGCTCCAAAATCACTGTAGATGGTGATTGAAGCCATGAAATTAAAAGACGCTTACTCCTTGGAAGGAAAGTTATGACCACCCTAGATAGCATATTCAAAAGCAGAGACATTACTTTACCAACAAAGGTCCATCTGGTCAAGGCTATGATTTTTCCTGTGGTCATGTATGGATGTGAGAGTTGGACTGTGAAGAAAGCTGAGCGCCAAAGAATTGATGCTTTTGAACTGTGGTGTTGGAGAAGACTCTTGAGAGTCCCTTGTACTGCAAAGAGATCCAACCAGTCCATTCTAAAGGAGATCAGTCCTGGGTGTTCTTTGGAAGGACTGATGCTAAAGCTGAAACTCCAATACTTTGGCCACCTCATGCGAAGAGCTGACTCATTGGAAAAGACCCTGATGCTGGGAGGGATTGGGGGCAGGAGGAGAAGGGGACGACAGAGGCTGAGATGGCTGGATGGCATCACCAACTTGATGGACATGAGTTTGAGTAAACTCTGGGAGTTGGTAATGGACAAGGAGGCCTGGCATGCTGTGATTCATGGGGTCGAGAAGAGTCGGACACGACTGAGCGACTGAACTGAACTGAACTGAACTGAAATTGATCTGGGAGTGCTTTAAGGTACAGCATCTTGAAGCAGAAATTTGTTCCCCGACTGGCAATCAAATCCTGTTGGGATGGTGAAAGCACTGAATCCTATCTACTGGACTACAAGGGTCAGCAGACTTGAAGCAGAACCTCTGTTCTTGTCTTCCTTGAGAAAGAATTCAGCAAAGAGGCTTCCCTGTTGGCTCAGTGGTAAAGAATCCACCTGCAATGCAGGAGATGCAAGAGACCTGGGGTCAATTCCTGGGTTGGAAAGAATCCCTGGAGAAGAAAACAGCAACTCACTCCAGTGTTCTTGCCTGGGAAATACCATGGACAGAGGAGTCTGGTGGGCTACAGTCAATGGGGTAGTTAAAATCATTTATAAGGGGGACAGTTTTCCAGATTATCTCTGACCAATTTTCCAGCTCGTGTCCATATTTGATTTTACTCAGGGCCTTCCCTGATGTGCATGTGCATCTTGTAGCTAAGATGGATTCTAGCACAAGGGTTTCTGGAAGGTTGGCAGGACCTATTATGGGCTGGCATCCCCTCCATTCTCTGACCCCTCAAGATCCTTTCTGTGTATGTATGATCTGAGAGGTCTCCTTAACCCCAAGGATGATAATTATGTGGCCTCCTTGTACTGAAACAGGGTCCAGCTCCTCTCTGCTCCTGCCTTATCTTTATCTTGAAGTGTCTACAGGAGTAAATTTCAACTGCTCAGTCGGGGGCCCAGCTATCTCGTTTCTCAAAATCAATGGCATTAGGTTTCATTTCCTAGTATGTTTCTTTTTATTCTTTATGAAATAAGCTTATGGAGTTGTTATAAAAGTTATTTTCAATAAGACATCTAAAAAGTACCTACCAAAGTGTGGGTGCTCAGAAAAAGGGTACTCTGCAAGCAAGGCAACATTTGAAGTAGTTGAATACAAATGCTTTAGAATTAAACAAGTTTCCAGACTTGGAGCTGAAACAGTCCATAGTCCAGAATAGGCACTGTTGAAATGAATGGACAAGTGAATATGCAAATCCTGGCTCTACTTATTATTCTTGGGTTGCCACCAATCCTTTGCACTCACTATCCTCTCTACCTGAAACAATCTTCCCCCAGATGTATTCCCTAATAAGTACTTAGGTGTTACTTGCTCAGTCACGTCTGACTCCGTGATCCTATGGACTGTAGCCCACCAGGTTCCTCTCTCCATGAGATTCTTCAGGCAGGAATAATGGAGCCGGTTGCCTTTCCCTTCTCCAGGGATCTTCCTGACCCAGGGATTGAACCCATGTGTCCTGCATTGGTAAGCAGATTCTTTACTGTCTGTGCTACCAGGGAAGCCCATATTCCCAGGGCTCTGTTCAAATATATTGAGAGGCCTTCCTGGACAACATAAATGAATTGGAAACCTGGGATTCCCTTTCCTCCTTACTCTACTTTTAACTTTCCCATTTCCCATCCTCCACAGCACTATACAGGTAGTTCTCCTCCAAATGAGACTTAAACTCAAGAGATCAGGGACTTTATGTCCTTTGTCTATCTTCATTAACAACAGCATCTGCATGAATGAATCTTGAAGAATTTCGTTGTGACTCCTCTTCCTCAACTGTAAAGTAATGGGGAAGAAATAAAAGTACAAAAGCTTTCTAAATGAAACTTTATATGATCCATTTCTCTGAGCTCTTAGCCCAGTGAATTCAAGAAGGAGCCTTCTTTTATGCTGCTGCTGCTGCTGCTGCTAAGTCACTTCAATCGTGTCCGACTCTGTGCAACCCCATAGACAGCAGCCCACCAGGCTCCCCCATTCCTGGGAATCTCCAGGCAAGAACGCTGGAGTGGGTTGCCATTTCCTTCTCCAATGATGAAAGTGAAAAGTGAAAGTGAAGTCACTCAGTCATGTCCCATTCTTCGCGACCCCATGGACTGCAGCCTAACAGGCTCCTCCACCCATGGGATTTTCCAGGCAAGAGTACTTGAGTGGGTTGCCATCGCCTTCTCGATTCTTCTTTTATAATTGAGTTCAAATTCTGTGTTGCAAGATAAAACTAGTTGGACTCACCCTCCATATCATGCTGAAGAACCTCTTCTTCCAGAGTTCCTCTGAGCTGTTAAGCTGGTAGCTAAATCATACAGTGTGAATGATTTGTGTTTTCATATAGTTAAGAATTTTATAATTATGATGAATCCAGAAGCTCACTTGGACCAAGTGACTCACTTTGCAGATAAGAGCTGTAACAGAGCAGAGGGCCCAAATGACTTAGTCAAGATGATACAGTTAGTGGCAGAGCCAGGAAAAAAGCTCGGATTGTGGGATCCTACTCCACACCCATTATAGTTCAGTCATGGTTCTCTGTCATTAAAAGGGCTATACCAGGATTCAAATATCTTTGCTTACAGTCTTGCTAAGGCCCCTGCCAATTAAACCTACCTGAGTAGAAACATAGCTTATTTTTCTAGCAACCAAATATCTCCTTGAAACCAAGCAGGACCTTGTGAGGCCTCTTGAGAACAAATCCTCTCCATAACCTTACTTCGATTGTAGGAAAAAAAGCTTCAAACTCCTCAACCTTCCCTGAATACCAAAGGGCAGGTTTAAACAGTTGCTGATCAGGGAAGTAAGGAAAGGCAGAAACAAAAGAGGAACAATCAAGAAACAATAGTGCCATGATTAAAGCAGTATCTTAGTTCCTCTTCAAGGGATATGCTATGCTATGCTATGCTATGCTAAGTCACTTCAGTCGTGTCTGACTCTATGGGGTCGGTGCGACCCCATAGATGGCAGCCCACCAGGCTCCCCCATCCCTGGGATTCTCCAGGCAAGAACACTGGAGTGGGTTGCCATTTCCTTCTCCAGTGCATGAAAGGGAAAAGTGAAAGTGAAGTCGCTCAGTCATGTCCGACTCTTAGCGACCCCATGGACTGCAGCCCACCAGGCTCCTCCATCCATGGGATTTTCCAGGCAAGAGTACTGGAGTGGGGTGCCATTGCCTTCTCCGTCAAGGGATATATATGTAACAATATCTTTGTGTTCTTCTGCTGGAACTAAGGCTCCCCTCCAGAAGGAGGATGGCAACTTCAAGCTGAGCACAAGATTCCAGGGCCACTGCCCTGTTAGCTCACCACCAATCACTCAGAAGAAAGTCACACAGCAGGCAGCCCTCACCCCAAATTTTGTCTATAACACCCCGCCCCCTGAAACCACTTGGGGGTTCAGGAGTTTTGAGCACAGGCCACCTGTTGCTTTAATTGGCCCTGCAACAAATCTTTCTTTGCTCCAAACTCTAATGTTCCAGTTTGTTTAGCCTCACTGTGTGTCAGACACATGAACTTGTGTTTAGTAACACCCTAACTAGCTAAGATGGAATTAGTGACAAGATGCAGGCTGAATTCACCGAGTTCAGAAGTAATTCTCCCTTGCTATTTATTCTACAAATTTTGCTCCTTAGAGTTCATGGAACATGTCGTTGTTGTTGTTGTTAAGTCCCTAAGTCACGTCCAACTCTTTGTGACCTCATGAACTACACTGTGCCAGGGTTTCATGTCCTTCACTATCTCCCCAAGTTTGCTCAAACTCATGTTTATTTAGTCAGTGATGCCATACAACCATCTCATCCTCTGTCAGCCCCTTCTTTCTTTTGCCCTCAATCTTTCCCAACATCAGAATCTTTCCCAAAGAGTCAGCTCTTCCCATCAGGTAGTCAAAGTATCGGAGCTTCTGCTTCAGCAGCAGTCCTTCCAAAGAATATTCAGGGTTGATTTCCTTTAGGACTGACTGGTTTGATCTCCTTGCTGTCCAAGGAACCCTCAGGAGTCTTCTCCAGCACCACAGTTCAAAAGCATCAATTCTTTAGCACTCAGACTTCTTTATGGTCCAATTCAAATATCTGTACATGACTACTGGGAAAAAAACCATAGCTTTGACTATACAGACCTTTGTTGGTAAAGTGATGTCTCTACTTTTTAACACACTGTCATAGCTTTTCCTTCATGGAGCAATATTCATTTAATTTTGTGGTTGCAGTCACCATTCTCAGTGATTTTGGAGACCAAGAAAATGATATCTGTCACTATTTCTATTTTTTTCCCATCTATTTGCCATGAAGTGATAAGATCAGATGCCATGATCTTCATTTTCTAAATGTAGATTTTTTTAAAAATTTTTTTTTAAACTTTACAATATTGTATTAGTTTTGCCCAACATCGAAATGAATCCGCCACAGGTATACCTGTGCTCCCCATCCTGAACCCTCCTCCCTCCTCCCTCCCCATACCCTCCCTCTGGGCCATCCCAGTACACCAGCCCCAAGCATCCAGCATCGTGCACTGAACCTGGACTGGAGACTCGTCTCATACATGATATTACACATGTTTCAATGCCATTCTCCCAAATCTCCCCACCCTCTCCCTTTCCCACAGAGTCCACAAGACTGATCTATACATCAGTGTCTCTTTTGCTGTCTCGTACACAGGGTTATTGTTACCATCTTTCTAAATTCTATATATATGTGTTAGTATACTGTATTGGTGTTTTTCTTTCTGGCTTACTTCACTCTGTATAATAGGTTCCAGTTTCATCCACCTCATTAGAACTGATTCAAATGTATTCTTTTTAATGGCTGAGTAATACTCCATTGTGTATATGTAGAGTTTTAAGCCAGCTTTTTCACTCTCCTCTTTTCAGCTTCATCAAGAGGCTCTTTAGTTCCTCTTTGCATTCTGACATTAGGGTGGTATCATCTGCATATCTGAGGTTGTTAATATTTCTCCTAGCAATCTTTATTCCAGCTTGTGCTTCATCCAGTCTGACATTTTCGCATGATTTCTCCATATAAGTTAAATAAGCAGGGTGACAATATACAGATTGATGTACTCCTTTCCCAATTTTGAAGCAGTCTGTTGTTCCATGTAAGGTCCTAATTGTTGCTTCTTGACTTGAATACAGGATTCTCAGGAGGCAGGTAGGGTGGTCTGGTATTCCCATCTCTTTCAAAAATTTCCACAATTTATTGTGATCTATACAGTCAAAGGCTTTAGCTTAGTCGATGAAGCAGATGTGTTTTTGAAATTCCCTAGCTTTTTCTATGATACAACGGATGTTGACAATTTGGTGTCTGGTTCTTTTGTCTTTTCAAAACCTAGTTTATACATCTGGAATTTCTCAGTTCACTGACTCCTGAAGCCTAACTTGAAGGGTTTTGAGCATTACCTTGCTAGCATGTGAAATGAACGCAATTGTGAGATAGTTTGAACATCCTTTGGCATTGCCCTTCTTTGAAACAAGAATGGAAACTGACTTTTTCCAGTACGGTTGCCATTGCTGAGTTTTCCAAATTTGCTGGCATATTGAGTGCAGCACTTAACAGAATCATCTTTCAGGATTTTAAATAGCTCAGCTGGAATTCCATCATCTCCACTAGCTTTGTTTCTAGTAATGCTTTCTAAGGTCCACTTGACTGCACATTCCAGGATGTCTGGCTTTAGGTGAGTGACCACAACATTGTGGTTGTCCGGCTCATTAAGACCTTTTTTGTACAGTTCTTCTATGTATTCTTGCGACCTCTTCTTAATATCTTCTGCTTCTGTTAGGTCCTTGCCATTTCTGTCCTTTATTGTGTCCATCTTTGCATGAAATGTTCCCTTGGTATCTTTAATTTTCTTGAAGTGATCTTTATCTAGTCTTTCCCATTCTGTTGTTTTCCTCTATTTCTTTGCATTGATCACTGAGGAATGCTTTCTTATCTCTCCTTGCTATCCTCTGGAACTCTGCATTCAGTTGGGTATATCCTTTCCTTTGTCCTTTGCCTTTCCCTTCTCTTCTTTCATCAGCTATTTGCAAGGCCTCCTCAGACAACCACTTTTCCTTCTTGCACTTCTTTTCCATGGGGATGGTTTTAGTCACCACCTCCTGTACAAAGGCATGAACTGCCATCAATATTTCTTCAGGCGCTCTGTCTATCAGATTAAGCCACTCGAATCTATTTGTCACCTCCACTGTATGGGGTATGATTTAGGTCATATCTGAATGGCCTAGTGAGTTTCCCTACTTTCTTCAATTTGAGCTGAATTTTTCAATAAGGAGCCGATAATCTGAGCCACAGTCAGCTCCCGGTCTTGTTTTTGGTGACTGTATAGAGCTTCCCCATCCTCGGCTACAAAGAGTATAATCAATCTGATTTGGGTATTGACCATCTGATGATGTCCATCTGTCGAGTCATCTCTTGTGTTGCTGGAAGAGAGTGTTTGCTATGACCAGTGTGATCTCTTGGCAAAACTCTGCTAACCTTTGTCTAGCTTCATTGTCTTCAACGCAAACCCTCCCTGTTACTCCAAGTATCTCTTGACTTCCTACTTTTGCATTCCAGTCCCCTATGATGAAAAGGACATATTTTTTTGTGGTGTTAGTGCTAGGAGGTCTTGTAGATCTTCATAGAATCCTTCAATTTCAACTTCTTTGGCATTAGTGGTTGGGGCATAGACATAGTTTACTGTGATATTGAATGGTTTGCCTTGGAAACAAATGATCATTCTGTCATTTTTGAGATTGCACACAAATATTGCATTTTGGGCTCTTTTGTTGACTATGAGGGCTACTCCATTCCTTCTAAGGGATTCTTGCCCAGAGTAGTAGACATAATCATCATTTAAATTAAATTAGCTTATTCCCATCCATTTTAGTTCACTAATTCCTAAAATGACACTCATGAACAATGTCACACAATGTTCACTCTTGCAATATCCTGTTTGACCACTTCCAATTTACCTTGATTCATGGATCTAACATTTCAGGTTCATTTGCAGTACTGCTGTTTACAGTCTTATAAGACTTTACTTTCACCACCAGTGAACCAGTGAAGTTGCTCAGTTGTGTCTGACTCTTTGTAATCCCATGGACTGTGGCCTATCAGCCTCCTCCAGGCTGGAGGAGGCTGGAATTTTCCAGGCAAGAGTACTGGAGTGGGTTGCTATTTCCTTCTCCAGGGGATCTTCCTGACCCGGGGACTGAACCCAGGCCTCCCGCATTGCAGGCAGACTCTACCTTCTGAGCTACCAGGGAAGCTACCAGACACATCCATAACTGGGTGTCGTTTCTGCTTTAGCTCAGCCTCTTCCTTCTTTCTGGAGCTATTTCTCCACTCTTCCCCAGTAGTATATTGGACACCTACTGTCCTGGAGGGTCATCTTCCATGTCATATATTTTTGCCTTTTCATAATGTTCATGGGTCTCTAAAGCAAAAATACTGAAGTGGTTTGATAATTCCATCTCCAGTTGACCACATTTTGTCAGACCCTGACTAGCAGGGATATACCCGTCAGTCACTCCACAAAGGTGAATGACAAGCCCAGTGCCCTGGTTTTCCCACAGCTGGTCCTCTTTGGGGCCAAGGTAGAGGTCCTGATGAAGTTGCTGGGAAGGGGGTCTTGGAAAGTCTGGATCCGATGTTGAAGATGCCCATGAGTGGGAGGGCACTGCAGTCTCACTGCTTGGCGCTGGCTGCCCAGGACATGAGGGCACATAATTCTTGGCAAATCAAAGTCCTCAAATTTCCTATGGCTGCTAGATAAGAACTTTAAAAATTATGAATTTTCTGTCTTAAGATGGCTACCCAATTTAACCATGGCAACTGTTTTAATCAAGTGGTAATTCTATTTTAAAAGACTCTAGTTCTACCAATGTTATTGTCAACTTAAAAAAAAAAAGCACAACATGAGAGTTGTGAGTTAAGTTTTATTTGGGGCAAAATGAAGATTGCAGCCCAGGAGACAGCACCTCAGATAGCTCTGAGAAACTGCTCCAAAGAAGTGGGGGATGGGGGGCGTCAATATATATATGATTTTGAAGGGGGAGTTGATGCAATCAAGCATAATATCTTTGTAGGTTTCTGCTAGTCAGAAGGAGCAGATGTCACTACAAAGGAATTTAGTGCTGTTCTAGATATGAGGCAAGCAAGAATTGATCTAATAAAATCAGTTCCTGAAAATACTTAACTATCTGAAGACCCATTCTGCTGGTTTTCCAGAGCACAGTGTAACTCATTCCTCATCTCTACCCTAAACTCCCTTCAGGGTGTATTGAAGGTCAGCAGCTGCAGCAGCACATGGGGTAGATAGCTTTCCAGGTAAGGTGGTAAGGAACCCACCTGCCAGTGCAGGAGACATTAGAGACATGAATTCAATCCCTGGGTAGGGAAGATGCCTTAGAGAAGGGCATGGCAGCCCACTCCAGCATTCTTGCCTGGAGAATCCCAAGGGCAGTGGAGTCTGGTGGGCTACAGTACATGGCATCACACAGAGTTGGACATGAATGAAGCAACTTAGCATGCACGTGCACAGAGGTAGATGGCAAGAGCCAATTTGTAGTTGACACAATTTAACCTTTCTCACTCTTATCTTCTGTTGGAATTCAGTTCCAAATCCACCCTAAGGTTCATGGGCAGTCAAAATTAATCAGCTTTTCCCACTCACACCAACTTCAAGTCAGAAATAAATAAATATTGCTCTTCAACCATAATCACCAAATTGTAGAGGACATCACTGCCCCCTGGTGGAAAAACTAAAATTTGTTTCTGAGACTGTTCTCATAAAGATCAAAATCTCAGGACAAAAACTGCAAGCTCAACAGGAAAAAAAAAAAAAAAACAAAACTAACCCTTTAGAAACTTACAAGTTAAAAAGGTCAGAGGAGCTTAGTCCCTATTATTCGATTTCTTTTTTTCCCTCACTAACCTCTCAACCACTGATTTAGCCTCTGTGCTGTGCGTTGTCACTCAGATGAGATCAGAGATAAGTCGCTCAGTCATGTCCGACTCTTTGCGACCCCATGAATCGCAGCACACCAGGCCGCCCTGTCCATCACCAACTCCCGGAGTTCACTCAGACTCACATCCATCGATCAGTGATGCCATCCAGCCATCTCATCCTCTGTCGTCCCCTTCTCCTCCTGCCCCCAATCCCTCCCAGCATCAGACTTTTCCAATGAGTCAACTCTTCCCATGAGGTGGCCAAAGTACTGGAGTTTCAGCTTTAGCATCATTCCTTCCAAAGAAATCCCAGGGCTGATCTCCTTCAGAATGGACTGGTTGGATCTCCTTGCAGTCCAAGGGACTCTCAAGAGTCTTCTCCAACACCACAGTTCAAAAGCATCAATTCTTTGGTGCTCAGCCTTCTTTACAGTCCAACTCTCACATCCATACATGACCACAGGAAAACATAGCCTTGACTAGATGGACCTTTGTTGGCAAAGTAATGTCTCTGCTTTTGAATATGCTCTCTAGGGTGGTCATAACTTTCCTTCCAAGGAGTAAGCGTCTTTTAATTTCATGTCTGCAGTCACCATCTGCAGTGATTTTGGAGCCCAAAGAAATAAAGTCTGCCACTGTTTCCACTGTTTCCCCATCTATTTCCCATGAAGTGATGGGACTGGATGCCATGATCTTTGTTTTCTGAATGTTGAGCTTTAAGCCAACTTTTTCACTCTCCTCTTTCACTTTCATCAAGAGGCTTTTTAGTTCCTCTTCACTTTCTGCCATAAGGGTGGTGTCATCTGCATATCTGAGGTTATTGATATTTCTCCCGGCAATCTTGATTCCAGCTTGTGTTTCTTCCAGTCCAGCGTTTCTCATGATGTACTCTGCATATAAGTTAAATAAACAGGGTGACAATATACAGCCTTGATGAACTCCTTTTCCTATTTGGAACCAGTCTGTTGTTCCATGTCCAGTTCGAACTGTTGCTTCCTGACCTGAATACAAATTTCTCAAGAGGCCGATCAGGTGGTCTGGTATTCCCATCTCTTTTAGAATTTTCCACAGTTTATTGTGATCCACACAGTCAAAGGCTTTGGCATAGTCAATAAAGCAGAAATAGATGCTTTTCTGGAACTCTCTTGCTTTTTCGATGATCCAGCGGATGTTGGCAATTTGATCTCTGGTTCCTCTGCCTTTTCTAAAACCAGCTTGAACATCAGGAAGTTCACGGTTCACGTATTGCTGAAGCCTGGCTTGGAGAATTTTGAGCATTACTTTATTAGCGTGTGAGATGAGTGCAATTGTGCGGTAGTTTGAGCCTTCTTTGGCATTGCCTTTCTTTGGGATTGGAATGAAAACTGACCTTTTTCAGTTCTGTGGCCACTGCTGAGTTTTCCAAATTTGTTGGCATATTGAGTGCAGCACTTTCACAGCATCATCTTTCAGGATTTGGAATAGCTCAACTGGAATTCCATCACCTCCACTAGCTTTTTGTAGTGATGCTTTCTAAGGCCCACTTGACTTCACATTCCAGGATGTCTGGCTCTAGGTCAGTGATCACACCATCATGATTATATGGGTCATGAAGATCTTTTTTGTACAGTTTTCTATGTATTCTTGCCATCTCTTCTTAATATCTTCTGCTTCTGTTAGGTCCATCCCATTTCTGTCCTTTATCGAGCCCATCTTTGCATGAAATGTTCCTTTGGTATCTCTGATTTTCTTGAAGAGATCTCTAGTCTTTCCCATTCAGTTGTTTTCCTCTATTTCTTTGCATTGATTGCTGAAGAAGGCTTTCTTATCTCTTCTTGCTATTCTTTGGAACTCTGCATTCAGATGTTTATATCTTTCCTTTTCTCCTTTGCTTTTTGCTTCTCTTCTTTTCACAGCTATTTGTAAGGCCTCCCCAGACAGCCATTTTGCTTTTTTGCATTTCTTTTCCATGGGGATGGTCTTGATACCTGTCTCCTGTACAATGTCATGAACCTCATTCCATAGTTCATCAGGCACTCTATCTATCAGATCTAGGCCCTTAAATCTATTTCTCCCTTCCACTGTATAATCATAAGGGATTTGATTTAGGTCATACCTGAATGGTCTAGTGGTTTTCTCTACTTTCCTCAATTTAAGTCTGAATTTGGCAAGAAAGAGTTCATGGTCTGAGCCACAGTCAGCTCCTGGTCTTGTTTTTGCTGACTGTATAGAGCTTCTCCATCTTTGGCTGCAAAGAATATAATCAATCTGATTTCGGTGTTGACCATCCAGTGATGTCCATGTATAGAGTCTTCTCTTGTGTTGTTGGAAGAGGGTGTTTGTTATAACCAGTGCATTTTCTTGGTAAAACTCTATTAGTCTTTGCCCTGCTTCATTCTATATTCCAAGGCCAAATTTGCCTGTTACTCCAGGTGTTTCTTGACTTCCTACTTTTGCATTCCAGTCCCCTATAATGAAAAGGACATCTTTTTTGGTTGTTAGTTCTAAAAGGTCTTGTAGGTCTTCATAGAACCGTTCAACTTCAGCTTCTTCAGCGTTACTGGTTGGGGCATAGACTTGGATTACTGTGATATTGAATGGTTTGCCTTGGAAATGAACAGAGATCATTCTGTCACTCAGTCATGTTCAACTCTTTGCAGCCCCATGGACTGCAGCCGATCAAGTTCCTCAGGAGACCCTGGTTCGATTCCTGGGTTTGGAAGATATCCTGAAGTAGGGATAGGCTACCACTCCAGTATTCTTGGGCTTTCCATGTGGCTCAGACAGTAAAGAATCTGCTTGCAATGTGAGTGACCTGGGTTCCATCCTTGCATTGGGAAGATCCCTTGGAGGAGGGCGTGCCAACCCACTCCAGGTATTCTCGCCTGGAGAATCATACATTGTATCTATCTTGATTTAGCCTCAGTCACCTTAATTAATTCATCTTCAAATGGTCTCTACAATAAGAATCCTAAAAAAAATTTACTGTCTGAAAATGAAATTTTAATGTCTGAATTGAGATATGCTATCAGTGTTAAATTACCCTAGGTTTACAAAAACAGTGAAAAAATAATATAAAATATCTCATCAATTTTTTATTTTGATTATATGCTGAGATAATATTTTGGATTCTGTTCAGTCAGTGGCTCAGTCCTGTCTGACTTTTTGGAACCTCATGAATCGCAGCATTCTAGGCCACCCTGTCCATCACCAACCCCCGGAGTTCACCCAAACTCATGTGCATTGAGTCGGTGATGCCATCCAGCTATCTCATCCTCTGCTGTCCCCTTCTCCTCCTGCCCCCAATCCCTCCCAGCATCAGACTTTTCCAATGAGTCAACTCTTCACATGAGGTGGCCAAAGTATTGGAGTTTCAGCCTCAGCATCAGTCCTTCCAATGAACACACAGGACTGGTCTCTTAGGATGGACTGGTTGGATCTCCTTGCAGTCCAAGGGACTCTCAAGAGTTTTCTCCAACACCACGGTTCAAAAGCATCAATTCTTCGGCGCTCAGCTTTCTTCACAGTCCAACTCTTACATCCATACATGACCACAGGAAAAACCATAGCCTTGACTAGATGGACCTTTGTTGGCAAAGTAATGTCTCTTCTTTTTAATATGCTCTCTAGTTTGGTCATAACTTTCCTTCCAAGGAGTAAATGTCTTTTAATTTCATGGCTGCAGTCACCATCTATAGTGATTATGGAGCCCTGAAAAACAAAGTCTGACACTGTTTCCCCATCTATTTGCAGTGAAGTGATGGGACCAGATGCTATGATCTTTGTTTTCTGAATGTTGAGCTTTAAGCCAACTTTTTCACTCTCTCCTCTTTCACTTTCATCAAGAGGCTTTTTAGTTCCTCTTCACTTTCTGCCTTAAGGATGGTGTCATCTGCATATCTGAGGTTATTGATATTTCTCCCAGCAGTCTTGATTCCAGCTTGTGCTTCTTCCAGCCCAGTGTTTCTCATGATGTACTCTGCATATGAGTTAAATAAGCAGGGTGACAATATACAGCCTTGACATACCCCTTTTCCTATTTGGAACCAGTCTGTTGTTCCATGGATAGATTGTGCTAAATAAAATATATTATTAAAAACAATTTTACCAAGACTTCCCTGGTGATCCAGTGGTAAGACTCTGCCTTGCAATGTGGGGGATGGCATGCCACAGTGAAAGATCCTGCATGACACGATGAAGATCCTGCATGCTGCAACTAAGACCCAACAGAGCCAAATAAATAAATAAATTTGTTTTTTAAAAATTAATTTCACTTATCCTTTTTACTTTATTTTAATGTAGCTGCTAAAAAATTTTAAATTATGTTTGTTGCTCACATTGTATTTCTATCAGACAACACTGACTTAGAAGAATTCTCCATAAAATGAATGAGTTGAAACCCTGCTCACATTTCACGTACTTCCTCACCTGACTCTAACCCAGCAGGAGACCTCTCCATGCAAAGGTCAGATCTGTATTTGGTCTGTTTCCCATCAGTATCATAGGGTTCTCCTAATATATTTACACTTACAGTTAAGGTTATCATCTAATATAAGTAGCAAGGCTACAAAAGGGAGCAGATGCCTCAAATAGATTAACTAGCTCTGATAAATGTACCTTGTCATAGTTCCCACAGATACAATAATACAATGTCTAAATTATCTTAGCAGCAGAATTTAATAAGCAAATACTGGGTATTCTCAAATAACAACGTAAATAAGAGAATACACAAACCCAAAATTAATGATAATGTTTGTCCTCTATACAGAGGTGCCGCTGTATCACTCTAGTTATCTTGTGTCATAATCTTTATTCAGCAGCAAAACACCGGCATTCTTTCTTGTGTTAAATAACTACAAAATAGATGTAATTGATATCTTTTCCTATGGAACTATTTGGTTTTGATAAAATGACAAATTGATAGGAATATATATTCTTTTCTGTGCTGGACAATTTTCAAGAGTATCAAAATTCACAGGTGAATGTCAAGTGTTAACTAGGCAACATTAATAGAGTATGACATTGATAATTTACTTGCATGGTGACATTTTAATATTTTGAAGATTTCATGAATCCAAGTTTTATTGTTTTCAATTCTGAATAGGCTTCTTGTTGTACAAGACAAGATTGTAAATTAAGAAATTATTTACAATTTTTTGTTTAATCAGAGTGTTTTCCTTACTTCCCAGTGGCACAGATACTATATGACTTTGTGTTTGTATCATCATTCGTGCAGATTATAGTAGGAAAATCCTATAAGAGAAGGAAGTCTCAACTCAACTCCGGAGATATGGAAGTGACCCTTGACTAAGGATCCTAACTCTCTAAGCCAGACAGCTGAGAAACTTAATTTCATCAGATGTATCATCAGTAATTTCTCTGATTAAGTTTCCTCTTGTCCCAGGTAGTTTGATCTCTGTCTTGGTTCTATTCACAGTATCCTCTTGCCCACAGTTTAACAAAAATTTTGATCATGACCCACTGTGAGAAATACCTTTAACATGTCACCTGGACTCAGAGGCAAAAAATCAAATACATACTTCACCAGAAATATTACCCTTACCAATAAAGATGTTCTCATGTTTTCTAAACTACTATTTATTATCCATTAAAAAAATAGTAAATTGGTTTCAAGCCACTGAACTTATTTCAGAATACACTAAGTGTTGGGACTCACTGTTAGAAAAACACAACCTTAGTTTCTTTTGAACATGGGAGGAAGAGAGCTCTCCAAAGAATATTTTTTAAAAAAACACCTTGTTCAGTCTTTGATACTATAGTCAATCTTTTCAATCAATGAAAATCTAAAATTTACATTATAACCTCATGATATGGCAACTATTTTTCAGATATATCTGAAAATTTAAATGAGTTTTTTTCTAAAGCTGCAAAGAAAGGAAATCAATCACATTAAAGTGAAGGGTAAATAACAGGGAAGGAACACAGCCCCACCCATCAACAGAAAATTAGATTAAAGATTTACTGAACACGGCCCTGCCCATCAGAACAAGACCCAATATCCCCCTCAATTAGTCTCTCCCATCAGAAAGCTTCCATAAGCCTCATCCTTCTCCATCAGAGTGAAAACCACAATCACAGGAAACTAACCAATCAGATCACATGGACCACAGCCTTGTCTAACTCAATGAAACTACGAGCCATGCCATGTAGGGCCACTCAAGACCCTCTGGACTGTAGCCCTCTGGTCTCCTCTGTCCATGGGATTCTCCAGGCAAGAATACTGGAGTGGATTGCCATTTCCTTCTCCAGGGGACCTTCCTGACCCGGGGATGGAACCAGTGTCTCTTATGTCTCCTGCACTGGCAGGCAGATTCTTTACCACTTGCACCACTGGTGGGGTTGGCTGGCAATGGGGAAAGTCTCTTCAATAAATGGTGCTGGGAAAACTGGACTGCTACATCCAAAAGAATCAAACTGGACTACTCTCTCACACCATGCACAAAAATAAATTCAGAATGAAATGAGACTTAAATGTAAGGCCTGAAAGTATAAAACTTCTAGAAGAAAACAGGAAGTATATTTTTGACATCAATCTTGGATGTTTCCTCAGACAAGGGAAGCAAAAACTAAAATTAAAAAATGGGAACACTTCGAACAAAAAATGTTTTTCATAGCAAAGGGAACTATCAACAAAATGAAAAGACCTCTTACTGAATGGGAGAAGATATTTACAAACAGTATATATGATAAAGAGTTGATATCCAAAAAATACAAAAATTTTATACCATTCAATATCACAAAAACAGTTAATAAATGGGTAAAGGATCTTATAGACATTTTTGTGACAAAGAAATACAGATGGCCAATGGGCACATGAAAAGATACTCAGCATCAATGATCATCAAATAAATGTAAAGTAAAATCTGCAATATGAGATCTCACACCTGTCAGAATGGCTATTATCAAACAGATAACAAGTAGAAAGTGTTGGTTGGTGAGGATGTGGCAAAAAGGGAGTGCTTGGTCATAATGTAAACTGATGTAGCCACTATGGAAAATAGTATGGAAGGTGCTCAAAAAATTAAAAATAAGACTACCATATCATGCCACAATTCCGTTGGGTACTTATCCAGATAATGAAAATATTAACTGGAAAATTTATATGCCCACTGGTGTTCATTGCAGCACTATATACAGTAACCAAGATATGAGAGCAACTGTAGTGCCCCTTGATAAATGAATGAGTAAAGAAGACATGGCATATGTGTGTGTACACATACATTCGCCACATAAAACCATGCCACTTGGAAGAACTTCAGCGGGCCTGGAAGGCATTATGCTAAGAGAAATAAGTCAAACAGAGAAAGACAAGTACTGTATGATTTTGCTTATATGGGATACCTAAAAAACAAAACAAATGAACAAGCAAAACAAATCAGAAACAGTTGCAGGTATATAGAACAAAAATGCAGTTGCCAGAGGGCAGGTGGGTCAGGGAGGAAAGAAATAGGTGATGGAGATATAAGGGGTATAATCTTCCAATTTCACAGTAATTTCAAATAATAATATTTCAAATTAATTTGAAATTAATATTTCAAATAATAATGGGGGGATATAGTCAATAATTATGTAATATCTTAGTATGATGACAGATTGCAACTAGACATATCGTGGTGATCATTCTGAAGTGTATAGAAATATGCAATCACTATACTGTGTAACAGGAACTAGTACAGTATTGTAGGGGCTTCCCTGGTGGTGCTAGTGGTAAAGAACCCGCCTGTCAAGCAGGATATTTAGGAGACTAAGGTTTGATCTCTGGGTCTGGAAGATATCCTGGAGGAGGGCATGGCAATCCACTCCAATATTCTTGCTTGGAGAATTCCATGGACGGAGGGGCCTGACAGACTCTACAGTCCACGGGGTCACAAAGAGCTGGACATGACTGATGCGACTTAGCACGCACACACCCATAGTGTTGTAGGTCATTACATTCCCCACGAAACAAACAATAGAAAAGAGATCAGATTTGTGATTATTAGAGGTGGGGTTAGGGAGAGGGGGAATTGGATAAAGTTTGTACAAAATATACAAACTTCCACTTATGAGATAAATAAGGACTAGGGATGTAATATACAACAGATAGTTAAAACTGCTATATGCTATGTATGAAAATTGTTCAGAGAGCAAATCCTGAGTTCTCATCACAAGGAAAACATTTTTTTTCTGTTTATTTAATTTTGTATATATACGAGATTATGGATGATGTTCATTAAACTGTCATAACCACTCCATGATATATAAAACTCAAATCATTATGCTTACATCTTAAACTTACACAGTGCTAAATGTCAATTAGATGTCAGTTAAATTGCAAGAATTAAAAAAAAATGGTAACTACTAGATCCAGACTTAGGCTCCTTTATGTGTTTATACTCAGCTTTCACTTTCCTTTTGGCCTTCATGTATGTATGGAGGAGGCAAGTGCAAAAGTTACACACTGTTCAAGTGCACATCTGCAGACTTTTTAGCATCTTAGTGGAGATGACAGAAAGCAAGTGCAGCAACAGTGTCCTGCCCAGTGGCTTCCATGCCACCATGTGGGATCCAGAGACAACATAAAATCTGTATTAAATAAAATTCTGATCAAAAATTTCAATTATTCACAGAACATTTGGGTACTAGTCATAGATAAAATTTTAATATGCCATCTCATCCAAATCTTTCCATTCAAACAGCTATTTTTATCACATTTTTAAAAAAGGTGTGTGAAAGAAAATATTGTGGTACTTAAAATTTTGAATTTTTAATGAAAAATTACATGAAGCCAGGGGTTCCTGAGCTTATCCCCTTCACATCAAAGGGCACTAGGCCATAGGCACCCCTTGTTCAAATTAGAAAAAGATGCCTTTCTTAACACAGTTTTTCTTCCATATGCTGAAATTATCATTGTATTCTTTTACTTTTAATAACAAGTGACTTAATGTCATCTAAGCTTTTAACAAATGTATAAATTGATCATGTCTAAAAGTGAATGGTATCTCTTTAGTTGTGCAGTGCACAATGTGTGCAACCATGTTTGGTAGCCCTGAGACACGCCCTCTGTGCAGAAAACCTTTTCTTGAGCATATTTTTTTAAAGCTCTATGTAACTTTATGTGTAGCTATATGTGTTATTGGTTGGACTGCTTTAACAAAGGATCTTAAAATTCAGTGACTCTAAAAAGATATGTTATCTTTCTCTGATATAACAGTTTAGCAAATTATAGCCTATGAACCAAATTTGGTGCCCAGCCTCTTTTTGCATGGTCCACAAGCTAAGAATTTTACATATTTAAATGACTGATAAGGAAACAAATAATAAAAAATCAAATGTATGACAGGAGAAACATATGACCTACAAAACCTGAAATATTTATTATCTGGTCTTTTACAGAAAAAAATTTGCTGACCCCTAGCATAAAGGCTGTTGGATGCTCCAAAAAAGAAAGAAGCTCTGTGCCACAAGGTCACTCCTCAGATTTATTCTATCATATTGTTCTACTATTCCTCACCCAGGATGTCATCTTCATCTATATGGTCAAGGTTGGTACATTACCACTATTTCCACATCCTACTCATTGCAAAGGGTACAGTTAAAGTAAATGTCAAGGACTTCGTTTTTAAAAATAAGACCAGACATTTCATGTATCACACCCCCTTGAATCACATGGCCAGAAACATGGCATATTGCCATGGTGAACTACAAGGTTAGGGGCAAATGTAATCTGTCTGCCCAGCCATGTGCTCAGCAAAAATCCTCAGACTTCTATTAGTAAAAAGTAAGAGAGGCAATAACTGGTAGTGGGTAACTATCCATTAAATTGGACATAATTTAACACCTGAACCACCATCACCATATCCCTCTACACTCCCAGCTCACCTCCTGCAATACCTGCCTTCCATTTCCTCTGCAAGTAACCAAGGTTGCTATTATCCTAATCATTATGGGAATATTTTTTATTTGTTTAATCATCTATGTTCAAATCCCTGAACTATATAGTTTAATTCCTTTAAATAGTAAGTTTCTTGGTTCCTCCAAGATTAGGTTATGGTTTACACTTTTCAAGAATATTTCACATCTTGTGTGTGTTAGTCATTCAATTATCTCTGACACTTTGTGACCCCATGGACTGTAGCTCATGAGGCTCCTCTGTCCATGGAATTCTCCAGGCAAGAATACTAGAGTGGGTAACCATTCCCTTCTCCAGGGGATCTTCCTGACCTAAGGATCAAACCTGAGTCTCCTGTACTTCAGGCGGATTCTCTGATAGTGAGCAAAAAAAAAAAAAAAAAAGGAATGCATATGTAATGCTGGATAACAAAAAGATGCCTTTCTTTAAATCACACAGATAAAGTAAACTTTTACAAACACTGCCGATTTTCATACTATTAGGAAAAGAAAAAAAGAATAAAAATTATTCATAGCAACATGTTTATTTAAGCCCTAGCAAAGCTTTCATTTACAAGCAAATATTTTGGGAGGAAAAGATCACAAGACAGTATTTTCAAGTGTCATGTCACTCACATAAAAATTAAACTTGAGGAATTTACAAATTAATATTCTGAGCAGGCATAAATTATACATCCTTTTGCAAAATCCAATCTACAGCATTTAAAATTCATAGTTACAACATAAGACATTTTCTCTTTACAGTCTACCTATTTACATAGCTTTTCCCACTGCAGATGATACAGTTCTCATCATAGCTACTAAGGTTTGCAAACACAGTATAATTAAAATATATTTAGCAGCATATAAAAATTAGACTAAAAGGGAAAGAAATACTACTATTAAATAAAAATGAAATTAAAAGGTGGATAATAGAAACAACTCCATAGGAAAATAGATCAAAATATATTTCTGTTAGGACATCAAAAATGTTTCCCATCACAGAATGTATGCACAGCACTAATAAAATAATTTAACAGCATTTTAGTCCTGCGCACACAAATAGCACTGCAAAACTTTGGTCAATACAAGTAAATGTCAACATCCAACACAATCTGTTTAACATTCTTTGTTAGTAGATTAAAGTCAAATCCATTTTATGAAAAATTACCATCAATAATATTCTCACATCTTTTTCATTACATTAAAAGAGCTTTTAAATTTGCGAACCCTCTGTAGACTGACATAAATACCAGACAAACCAATGTTTGACTAACATTCCCATATGCTTTAAATATGTAAATCAGCTGAACAGACCACATGAATGAGATAACAGTGGGTGGCATTGTATTCTAAGTGTATTTTCTGTCACAAAAGCAGACATTTTGCATTTCAGATAATTTGAAGATTTTTTTTATAGATAGGAACAAAAATCCAGCCACGATCAAAGTGTGAATCAATCAGTGTATCAACTATAGGTTATATATGCATTGGTAGATATTGACATTTAGCACATAGACGACACACTTTTATTATAATACCATTTATATTCAGTAGTTGGATTCATATATATTTTCCAGTTAACTCCATTCACAAGTTTTTGCCTAATAAATGCAGGACAACATTTTCCATAAAGAAGATAAAGTATTATCACAGTATTCAGTTTCTGACTATCTTCATTCATGTTTAATTACTGGCAATGTCTTCCCCCAAATCTCCTGTGTCAGAGATTTGACCATCTTGCAAATTTCGAGTCTTCCAAATTCTCACAGTTCGATCACTACAAAATAATAAATTAAAATGAACATGTGAAAACAGGTGGAAAGATACAGTTCTTAGAAATAGTTATCAAGAAACATTTACAGAAAAGGTCTTTAATAGATATAGATAAAAATATACATTTTCCCATAGGTATATCAAATAGGTACCCATATAATGAAATTAAAAATAGCTTATCTTATCAAAGGGTTACTATGTGCCAGGTATTGCTACTTGTTCCCCTCACACACATTGGTGCATTTTATTCTCTTTACCTACCATAAGATATAGATAATGCCATTATACTCTATTTATGATGAGCAAATCGGGGTCCAAAGAAGTTAACTAATTTTCCAGAGATCAAGCTTCCCTGGTGGTCCAGTAGTTAAGACTTCACCCTTCCACTATGTATGCTGCACAGTGCAGCCAAAAAATAAAAATCTGCCCAAGATCACAAAGTGACAGCACCAAGATTTGAAACCAGGCAGATTGGCTCCAAGGCCCCATCTCTTAAGGCTATATTGATATAGTCAGTACATATGGTCAGAGGTCTTCAAGCATAAGAGCCCAGAGTAAGATCACAGTGAGGAGGCCAGGGCAGGGATTCCAGAGAGTTGGTGAATCTGTCAATACTCGGGAAGAATTATGTTCAGGTGAAATCAGCATAAGCCCACAGAAAAAGCAGGCAGCTACTAGGAATTAGACAAACACTCTACCTGTCATAGAACATAGACGATTCAATGCATTTCTGAGAAAACTTACTTTTATTCACCTAACATGTAGGTTCTGGGTACTAGTCATTAGACAGTTACATTTCTCCTGGCTCTAGAAAGACAGTGTTGCTTTTTTCCAATTTCTTAATAAACCGAAAGCCAAAAGAAAGAATTGCCATGAAACTGTATAGTTTAAAAGCATTTCAAAGATTATGTAGCATATTTTGAGGATATAGAAAGTTTAGTGACTTGTCATTGTAACATTACAGAAGACAGAGTTGAGCCTAGAATGCAGGCTTTCTAGTTTGTAATCAATAATCTCCTCACCCCTAATTCTTAACACATGGGGGGAAAAATCACATTTTTTTCTACTTTTCAAATCTACATGAGATGATGGATATTAACTAAGCTTACCACAGTAATCATTTCATTATATGTGTAAGTCAAGTCATTCTACTGTTATACCTTAAACAGGGTTATATGTCAATTATCTCTCAATAAAACTGGGGGAAATGATAATCTTTCACCAGCCCACACAGCACAGATAATTGAAAACAGCAAGGGGATATGTTCACTTGTCCACCCATTTATCCATTCCATTTATTCATTCAACCATCCATTCAACAAATGTTTATTGGGAACTTGCAGTGTCCCAGGCATAATTCTAGGTGTTTGGGATCAATTAAAAATAAAAAATAACAGAATCCTATGCCTTTGTAGATCATATATTCTAGCAAAAGGAGACAGACAATAAAACACGATAAAAATTATATAGTTTATTAGAAAGTAATAAATGTGACAGAAAAATTAAAGAGTACGGCAAAGGGGATCAGGATCAAGAGTGGTAGGTGATAGGAGAGATTACAATTTTAAATAAAATCACAGGGTTATTCTTACTGAGAAAGAAAAATGTTAGAAGATCAGGATCTCTGAAGGCACTTTGGGCAAATGTCTTAAGGCTGGAATAAGCCTGATATGTTCAAGACCAGCAAAGATATTATCAATGCTGTAAGAGAAGGAACATGCCAGAGGGTATTAGAAGGTTAAGATGAGAGATGACAAATGCTCAAGTGGTTTAGATCAAGTACAGCCTCTACTTTAGATAAAATGGATGACCAGTACAAGTTTTTGAGCAGAGAAAGAACAAGATGATCATAATTTAAAAAAATTTTTTAAAATTACTCTGGTGTCTGTGTTGAGAATAGACTACATATGGGCAAGGGATCTTGTTTGTTTAGGAGTCTATTGTAGTAATCCAAGAGCTGATGGTAACTAGGGTCAGTGAGGTAACAAAAGGCAGGGTGAGAAGTAGTCAGATTCTAGATATAATGTAAAGGTAGAATACCAACATAGTTTGCTTACGAATTGGATATGGAGTATGAAAGAAAGGGAGGAATGAAGGTTTCTGTACTGAGCAACAGAAATAAAAGAGAAGCCATCAGCTGACATGGAGAAGGACATAGGATGAGCAGGTTTCTCAGGAAGGCTGGGGGTTCAGTTTTGGACATACAAAATCTAAGACGAGCAAACCTCCACTACTACTCATGACAGAGTAACCTGTGCCAGGTTAACACTTCTGTGAGTTAACACAACGTGAAAACTTGACAAAATACATGGAACAACTATTTTCAGAACCTGGGGGATGGGTACTTTAGGCCTGTAATTCCTGAGAAAAGGGAAACAAGAGAAGGTGAGCTCTGTGACAGCCCTGGCTTGCAGTCTGGAAGCTCTTGCCGCACTGCAGCAAGGAAGAGGGGAAATAAACAGAAGACCACAGAATCAGAGTTGAAAAGACAGTAATAAAAATCTGGGAAGTGTGAAATAGCTGTAATTTGTAAAACCAAATAGAGAAGAGGGGAGAGCTACGCTAAAAGGAATATGGAGTTATAGGGAAAAACATTCCATCAGTCTACATACATAGGGGTCCCCTAACGTCTTTGACTGAAGGCTAAGCTGCACATGAGTAGAGTCAGATATACGGCCAGACCAAAACACAGCTGTGAGAGTCAAGTTCTGACCAGTAGAGTAGAGAATAGCATCAAACATTCAAGACATTCAGTAAAAACACAAGAGTTGAAGTCTCAAAAAGATGAGCTGAACCACAAGTAACTTACATAACTTTAAGTAAAACCCACTGTCTTTAAAGGAATAAAACAGAATCCAGATACTCAAAACACAACACAACAGTGTTCAGCATTCAATAAAATATTATATGACATAAAATCAGAAAAAATAAGACCTATATCATAAGAAAAATCAATCAATGCAACAGATCCAGAAATCATATATGACAGAATTACTTACACATGGACTGTGAATTATAAAGTACCTCAGTTTTCCCACCTATAAAATAGGAATTACAATAATACTCACTTTCTAGAGTTCTTATGAAGACTAAATGAGTTAATGCCTAAAAACACTTAGAACAATGTCTGGTAGATACTAAGCCCTATATAAAGGTTTGTTAGGTAATGAATAAGTAGAACTAATTTGAAAATAGGTCTTCTGATTTTCTTGGTTATTTTCCTGATTTTATGTTACATGGTAAATACATCTGTATCTGATGCACTGTGGGTAAACTGAGGACATTTTCAGTTTCTTAAAAATAAAACTATATCATTACATCATACCTCAGTGATCAGACCTCAGTGAGTCATAATAATTTTATAGTGTCCCACGGCTATGAGGGGTATTATTTCCCATAAATTGTCAAGGACAAACAAGTTTGTAAGGGAATAAACAAAAGTGATGAAACTAAGAAAGTAATGTATCTCGGAAATAGCATCAATGAAGCATTTAAGGTAAGCATCTTAGAAAAACACAAATGTATTTAGAGATGTATTTGATGTATTTTAGAGATGACAGAAAGTAAATTTAAATGAGATGAGGGATTCAGTGGAAACAGCACAAATAAAAAGAGACACCACAGAAATTTAGCAGAAGTTTCAAAATAAAATCAGGGTAATTGTGTATTTAGGACAGATGAATCAAGAAATGGCTCAATAAATTAAGTAACACAATTGGTACACAAATGACATAAGGAGATTTTCATGAGAAATTACATTTTATTTGAATGAGATGAACGCCTCACATTATAGTACGTATGATTTCCTTTCCAAAAGTACTTACACATAATGTATTATGATATAATACATATTATGTCATTTTTATGGTCACATCTCTACACCTTCTTCAAGCATCTTCCTAAATGCCACTTTCTTAGTATGATTTTCATTGTCCACTCTGTTGTGCAACCCCTGTTCCCTAGTGATGCTCTCATCTCCCTTCCCTGCTTGCTTTTTCTCCATAGTATCTCTTACCATGTAACATATTTTACTTATTCATTTTTTCTTCTCAGAATGAAATTAGGATTTATATGTGTTTTGTTCAATTCTCTATTCCCAAGATTTTGAAATTAGTGCCTGGCACACAGGAGATTCATAATGAATGAGCAAATGAGCAAATAAATTAATCAATTCAGCCATTCTAAGAGGGAGGGGGTATATATTATTACTATGTAACTTATATTTTAAAGGAGGCGGAAGAGGCATAAAGGAGTTTTTTTTTTTTTTAATGATTTGGTCTAAATGTGAAGAATGAGGCCAGTTTGATGCCTTTTCTGGAAAGACAATTTAGAAATTAATCACTTCTGAATGATTTAAAAAAAAAATTAAAACTGCTACAGGAAGATCTGGTAGCAGACTTCCTAGTCTAAGCAGAGAGCTGATACAGCAGTAACACTATTATCATATAACCTGGGGAGCCCAAACTCAGTGACCACAGTGCATCTCATAAAATATAAATAAAACATCATAAATAGACACTGGAATAGCTGTAATAAAAGAAAGATTTCATATGTTCTACATTTCCAAATATTTACAACCTATAGTATTTATTAAATCTGAACACAAGTAACCAATAGGAAAAACTTACTCAGCTGCAGTAAAAATGTGGGTGGAATTAACACATATGGCATTGATAGGACTCTCATGACCCTTCATCTCTCCAACTGGCACAAAGGTATCTATGTTCCAGAGTTTCAAAATGCCCCCTCTGCAGCCACTGAGCAAAACTGGGTGGCCTGGTACCACTTCCAGGGCACAGACCCAATCCTTATGTGCATTTGGAACTTGCTGAAAGAAAAAAGAAAAATTAGCAGCTTAAGGGAAGCCTTTCAAACTGACATTTTCACACCAAAATAAGTTACCAAAGTTTTTATTGACAAATTCAAATTTTGGAACACTGAATTGGTCTGGAAACCATAAAAATTATTTTCTATTAAGTAACTCTTAATGAGTTAAACAGATAAATCTGTAATTTGCTCCTCAATTTAATTCACTAGTTGTCATCAGTGTTATCAGTATTAAAGGCCTACAATGTTAAAAAATCTATAGACTGTAAAATACATGGAAAGTATACTGAATTTTTCAAACATCACTTCCTCGTCAAAGGAGTAAATATCTCACCTTTCTAGAAAATGTATCTCACACAACAAGTTTGAAAACTACACCTGGTATGTAGACTATAGGGACTGTCTCCTAAAATCACTGCCTTAGATTTTGGAAGAGAACATAGAGGCCTAAAGCTTTTTGAAGACGGCTGGAGCTAACCTACATGTTTCACAATGTGTATATGGGCTTCCCTGGTAGCTCAGTGGTAAAGAATCCATATGCCAATCCAGGAGACTCAGGTTTGATTCCTGGGTTAGGGAGACCCTCTGGAGAAGGAAATGGCAACCCACTCCAGTATTCTTGTCTGGGAAATCCCATGGACAGAGAAGCCTGGCAGGCTTTAGTCCACAGGGTTGCAAAAGAGTCAGACACAACTTAGCACAACAACAACAACAAACAATAATTATAAGCTCGGACTATATGACCACATTTTATGCATATATATATTCATATATATAATATAAAAGACATCCTAGAATGTATATCTATAAAAGAAAAGCTTTTGAGTGCAATATATGTGCCTGTTGCCAGTTTTTTCTATTAACAGTCATGCTACTTATTCATTTTTTTTTTTCATCTGATTGTAAGCAGGAAAGTGTGAGCAATTGCAATACCTACATACACACTCATATATGTATAAGAAAAAGCCTGAAATTGAGAACAATTCCTCTGGGAATTGGGAAAAGCTACTGATATTTAATTATACTGACAAAACACTTCAACCCAACTATCATTCTATAGGAAATGAGAGAACCACCATTCTTGGATGTATGAAAATGAGATGAAGAATTATTTAGACTGCTTTGACCTTAGCAAAACTTGGTACTCTGTGGAATATGTGTGAAAGTATTGAAATTATTAGTTGCTCAGTCATGTCTGACTCTTTGCAATCCCATGGACAGTAGCCCACCAGGCTCCTCCATCCATGGAATTCTTCAGGCAAGAATACTGGTGTGGGTTGCCATTCCCTTCTCCAGGGGATCTTCACAACCCAGGGATCAAACTTGGATCTCCTGCATTGCAGGCAGATTCTTTACCATCTGAGCCACCAGGGAAGCTCTTGGAATATGTGTACATAAAAACAAAACAAAATGAGAAACTGAGTTCTTCACTCCAAGCCTGTATTTAGTAAACACATGCACAGGGTAATCCCAGAGCATCCAATTCTTACCAGAGTCTATTCTTCTCTTATCTACGAGATATCATTAAATGTCTAATGTTGCCGTTTTCATAATTAGTAACTCTGGTAGGTGATAATGAAACACTTTTTAAGAGAAAGCCCTGATTGATACCATCACTAAATGATGAAAATCTACATAGAGACTCTTTGTGTTCTTATTAGAATACTGATGACTTTGAAGTACCCACTCCATCCCATGAAAAGGTTTTGAATTACCTGTAGAAGATCTTTTTGAGCTAAATCCCATTTCTTGATTCCATTATCTCTGGACCCACTAAATAGGTTATCCCCATGTATGGTTAATGCTTCAATGCCATCATAATGAGGGGGCTCAAAATTGTGGGTGGGAGTCACAGTTCCAAGAGCCCCTTCAGTTACATCAAACATCTAAATAAAAGCAAAATGAAAGTAGTCATCCTCTTTAACTTACAAATAAGCACCTTAGGTATTCATTCATAGAAACACGTACACATGTATATTAACTGAATGTGACTTGTTATAAATATTTTACTAACAAAAATATTAATAAAAATGACTTCCTTTGAGTGACTCAGGATGAACCTGAGCCCTCATTTTCACATGTCACATGCTTACATGTTTGTAAGCTCTTAAGAAAGACAACCAATTTTTTCATGTGTAAGTGTACAAATGATATGTTAAATAATAAAAATGTTACATATAACAATCCCGTTGAAACTCAAATAAATGATATGATTGTTATTTAAACACAACCAGGCAGCTCTGCAATCTTGGTGGTCATCACAAATTCTCCAAAGCTGCTATTCAATTTCACTCCCTTCAGTTGCCCTCATTTCTCTTAACTACTGAACTTGTGAGTTCCTAAAAAGTCTAGTATAACCAAAAATAGACTTTCTGGACCACCCCTTCCCCTCACAGTTACAAAAGTTTCCTTTTATTCTCAAGCATTCTCTTATCCTTCCCTTCTTTCCAAGATACTAAAGTGTACTTACTTTTTCTCAAGGTTCACATCTTTGATCTGATCTGATTCTTTTTTGATCTGATTCACCAATCACTACTTCACTCTTCACACTTTCCCTCTCCATTAAGCCCATTTTCTAACCATATCAACATGCTCATGTCTACCAATACAAAATCCTCTTGCATTAACCATTCTATTTTCAAGTCATTAACCCACTTCTCATCTCGTAACAAAAGTTTCCAAAAAAAGATTACTTACACTCTTTCTGTCTCTCTTTGTTACTATATTTTCTTTTTGTTCCTGTTGGTCCTTACAGGATTCCCCAAGGCTGAGTCATATCAACCTCTCTCCTTTGGCCATGTCAACTACTCCTTAAACATCTGCTTCTATTTGAATGGTTCTGAAACATATGTGTCTACTCATAACTTATCATGGACTTTGTACTTGCCTTTCAAATGGCATATTGGCTTACATGAAGAGGTCCTCTACTAGTATTTCAAATTTAACATCTCCAGAATCAAACTTTTCATCTCTCCTCATCTTATCTGCTACTGGCATAAAACAAACATGAAGACCATAACATGCTCAGTATAAAAGATGGTGACAACGAGATTTAAGCATTAGTTGGATGACTGAGGTAAAAAAAGTCTTTAAAATCCCTCCCAACATATCCTCTATGAAAAAGTGAGAATACATTTTTAATAAGACAACAAAATCAGGAACTGAGTGAGGAAAAGATCAGGAAGAAAAAGTAAAGTCTAGAAATGAGAAAAAAGGACTGATTAAGAGAAAAGCATCCTATGTACATCTGAATACTTCAAACTTATCATTTAATAGGAGAATATAATTCAATAGCCTTATTATACACACTCTGATGTAATGATCCTTGGAGCCAGTGATGATTAGATCTTGTCCATTAGAAATCCGGTCTACAGTAAGACACATAACAGGGCCTAGATGTCCTGTTAACTTTCCTGTGGACTGAAACCTTTAAAAAGAAAGAAAAATAATTTTGTTTGAAAATATTTCTTAGTATGCTGAGGCTAAGTGTTTGCTAAAACTGTTCTTTTTTGATTTAACTCCGTCTCTATGAAACGCTCCTCAAATTAAGAGTCAAAAAATAGCCAAACTAATTGATTCTCTGATGGAAGTTTAGGAATCCTAAATAAGTTATTCCAAAGTAACTGATGTCATTCAGATAGTAAAAAAAGCCTCAAAAGTCCAAAAACTTGCCTAGGGCTAATTTTAACTCCAACCTAAGTCCAGATAAACCTTAATCTGTTAAATGTCTCAACATGTTATAGACATATGATTGATTTATTAGGGTCAATTTTAAATTTGACTAAAACAACTATGTCACTGATATAATTAGAAAATAACAATTTGGAGAAAGTAAGATTATTTTATTACACTCACATATATTTTCATATATACACATATATGTACATCCATATGTACACATGTATTATACACATACACATATGCACACATATTTGTGCATATGTGTACATCAGAAAATATAGTCCATTTCATCAATTATTACAAAGATATGAAAATGGCCAGGAATATACATGACGTAGAAAAACGTGTGATATCCATTGTCAGGAGGTGGCAATGAACCTTTGTTTCATAATCCTACCTCAAATCAAGCTGCTGGAATACAGAGATATATCTGGCTTCTAGAATATTACTATTTCTTGTAGCTTTTTTTTATAGTTAATTTGTTAAAATGAATCTGTATTTAATTATGTTACTAAAATCAAGCAAGTTTCAAAGGATCTAACTTTTCAGCAGACCAGAAAGTGTAAAAATTTTTAGAAGCTGGTATCTTTTCTGCCTCATGTCATGATGCTGAGTATCTTCCTCCATGGTACTCTGAATACAACTCAAGTTTAATATCTTTAAGAATAAACCTTGTTCTTATCACATTCCAAATTTTCTTAAACAAGCACTGTTTTCAATTTTCTACTTTTTATTTCTAAAACGGTCCTCATGACTGTTTCTTCTTTCTCTTCTCATTTATTTATCTATAAATTATGCTTATTATACTTTTTCAGCCAACCATTAAAATGTTACAAGTAATAAATAGTTACCCTCAAATTTCTGAAATAAATGTCCCTTTGATTTACCACTGACAAAACCCTTCTAAATGGGATTATTACCTGAATTACCAACTTTACTAAGGATCTTGTAATTGCCTATTTAGTGGCCTTTATTCTCCATTACAAGATGAGTTCTAAGAAGGTGGACATCAAATTTGTCTTGCGCATTCTATATCTCCAGTACCTACCATAGTGTTGGTATAAAGCCTGCCACAGTTGATGCTGAATAAATATTTGTTAACTAATAAATAAATATTCCCTTGCTGCCAACATTTTATGAACTAGAAAAGATTCTAAAATAAACACTCAAATGAAGGATGAAATCTCCTACTTCATGGCAAATAAAAATCAAATCAAAGATGTAATGCATGGTATTCTCTTTTTACTCACTTCATCTTCTTAATACTTCATCATATATAGATGTATAATTTTATATTCATAAAAATCCTGTGAAGATTTATGATCAAATTTATAAGGTTTATAAATTGAAAATTTTGAAATATAAGATGTATAAGTGATGTTACAAAAAAATAATTCTTTCAAAGGTACTAATGCAACTAGCATGAGAATCTTGTTCTTTTCCTAGTAAACAATACAACTTATTGACAAATATTAATAAAGTCTATTTTCTTTCATATACTTTTTTCCCCAGCAATGGAGATTAAAAGAAAGAAAAATTTTGAGTGTGCTAATGAGGATAGACGAGACATTTAGGGATGCTGAATCAAACAGAAAAATCTAGGATTTTATATTAACTTCTTTATACAAATTAGATTGCACCGGCAGTAATATTAATGTGTGAAAATTGCATTTGCCATATACAGGAAGTACGTTTTCTTTAAAATTCTACCTTTTAAGATCCCACATTCTGACAGCATTTCCAGAGGCTGCATAGAGGAAAGTCCCAGTTGGGTTCAGCGAAATTTGATTGATCTGGTTTTCCCCAGAAGGAATAGCAACTGTTCGGCTAGTACTTGCAGAACAAGCATCTCCAACAGTAACCAGACCTGAAGACCTTAACAGAGACAAAACAAAATAAGTCACAATTCTGGACAAGAGTTAGTCATAGAATTCCTTAAGTTCCCAGGAAATGCTGTAGGCAACATCCGTGTTCTCTGGTCACTGTGTGCACTACACCTAGCACAGCACTTCACACGCACATAGGTGGCACTAGTAGATGAAAGCGCCACCTTTGTGCCACCTTTCATTTATCTTCATTGACAGATAAATGGAAAAAAATGAATGCAGAAAATAAGATGACACGGCTTAAAACTCTTACTTTGCAAGTTATAACACTAGGAGTTTGGGGCTCTATTAGTCACTGTGTCATGCTCAGTCATGTCCGACTCTTTGCTACCCTATGGACGGTAGCCCGCCAGATTCCTCTATCCATGGAATTTTCCAGGCAAGAATATTGGAGTGGGTTGCCATTTCCTACTCCAGGGGATCTTCCCAACCCAGGGACTGAACCCAAGTCTCCTGCATCTCCTGCACTGAAAGACAGACTCTTAACCACAAAGCCACCTGGGTATCCAGGCTCTGGGCCCTATTAGAAATGACTTAAATACGATTCAGAAAAGACTAGATGACAAAGATAACAAAACTCAACAAATGATGTGTGCATGTGCTCAGTCACTCAGTTGTGTCCAACTCTGTGACCCCACAGACTGTAGCCCGCCAGGCTCAACAAATGATACAGTGCCACAAAGTTAATTCATTTTCCTGCAGCTTGCAGAAGTCCACTGAGGAAGAAACCAATATTTCTTTCATATATAAAATATGACCCTTTGAGTAAAAGTTTTTGTATACTTTAACCCAATCATATATGGGCTGTTTACTATGTGGAAAAGACTTCAACATGATTTATTTCCTCAGCTAAATTCTAAATAGCAAATATATTTTTCAATTTTGAATCATTTTATTAGCTAACTTCTAAAAAATCAAGTTACAATCAACATTTTCAAATGATTTTAATGAGTCAACTGGATTGGCAAATTTCTAAGATAGTGTTTTTCCCTATAAAATTTCCCTCAAGAGACCTGTATTCAGCATAGTAAATACTTAGTAGTCTCAACATATAAAATAGCACTTAAGTGTTAATAATCTTCACTCTACAAATTAGTAAAAATTAACCATCCTTATGTTCCTTTCTCTTATTTAAACCGATAGAATTCATTTTTTAATTAAAATTTTAATTATGTGAAACAGTTCATTAATCTTATGGGAAAAAGAATCATTATTTGCTGTACATTTTAAAGACATATATAATAACAGATGCAGAAAACAAATTCATTCTCCAATTGTCCAATCTACAATTATGAAACACAGGCTAACATCAAAGCAGTGTAAGTCTTAAGATAAACACTCCTCAATTATTCAATTATTCAATAGATGCTAACAGAATTTTGCAAGTACTTCTTAATGGTCTATAATGGTGATTTCAGCCATTTTCCAAGGAGTGGCATTCATTTGAAAAAAGTAATGTAAATCATTTCACTACATCAAGTAATACTGAAAATTCAACTCCTTAGTTTTGGGGAGGAAGGAAACATGAAATGTGTATTGAGTCACAGATTAAATATGACTTTTCCTTCTCCTTTTCTGTTTAATATTAAACTACTGTATTTTATTTTCTCAATATTTTTTCACCTTATGTTATATACATTCTTATTGTAAACATTTTAATATTCTTTGCAAGCGGACAGGTATAAATAAACAAAAATGCATATATAGACCTATCTTTTCTTATATTTTATAAACAGGAACTATTTGCCCCTTATGCTATTTGTCTCTAAGTTACTTACGTTAGCGTTCGAACACACTTTGCTGAATCTCTGATATCCCACACCTTAATATAAGATGTTGACACAGTGAAGACCAAACTTGTATAATTACAATATTTTACAGATACTACATTGTTGGGATGACCTCCCAGTGACATTATCTCCTGCCCAGTCACCAGATTCCATACTTTACAAGTACGATCTAAAAGCAAATAAAAAAGAGGAAATATTGTCGATAAGAACTAAATTAGATTTTCTTAGCAATAACAATTTCTCTCCTATGAGAAAAAATGAGATAAGAAAATGGTAATTATTTAATTAACTTGCAATAGCATCCTAATTCTATCCTTGACATTTTGCAGCAGGTTCAAGGGCAAAGTAGGTATAAGGATTAGATGAAAGCTAGGATATCTGGTGTATGCATCAAGTGGTATTAAAGAATAATTATACAAAATTTTAAAATAGACATATTGATAGTCTTATTTCAAACTGCCCCTGAATTTAAAATGGCCATTCCAAATCAGCCTCTTCAAAATATTTTGTTTTGATACTCTCTTACCTTCTCACAACACTCCACATGCAGAACTACATACACATTTCTTTTCCAGAGGTCACTAATTGACATCATTAACATAATCATACACATGATCACTAAACTATTCTATTCAAGACTTTGAGTTTCTGACATAAGCATCTAATTATCCCGGAGAAATAAATTTGAGTTATTAGAAAATTATACTTTTACAGAGCAATTTTTTTTTAAATTGGGGAACTGCTTGCTATCAATTACAAGTGCTGGCAGGATTCTTCCCTTTATCTTGTAATATCCTTAAATGCTAAAAGGCTTTAACCAGCTTTCCAAATTCCTGCACATGCTTCCTTCTCATCTTTTCAGCCTCATTATCCACCACTTCTACATATATTCTACTTTTCAAGCCAAACGGATTTTGTTTCCAAAACCATCTACCTCCATGTCTCTGCTTACACTGCTCTCTAATCTTGGTTGCCAATTTTTATTTGCCAATATCCAAACAATCCAGTAAGGTTCACCCTAAGTGCCTCCTCATCAAAGCCTTCCTTATTTTTCACAATTTTAGCATAATCTCTTTCTCTTCTGAAACCCCAAATATTCATGTATAACTCTTTAAATCATTTATAGTTAATTTCTAGTTGCCTGCAACTGCAGGTTTGGTGATGCACAGACCTAGGTTTCTAATCCTGGCTCTTCCACTTACTAGCTAAACTTATGTGGAAAAATCATTTAATTCTTGGAATCTTCAGCTTCTTGATCTGTAATATGAGGATGCAACTTTGGCATTGTTGTGAGAATTAAATGAGATAAAATTTGCACAGTGGCTAGTATAGTTTCAGACACTTATTAAATGCTCAAGAAATGGTGGTTGCTACCCATCTTATTCTTTCACCACACACTGTAATGGCCTTTTATGGATTTTTATATAGCCTGCGTTACTAAGCTCAGGGCTTTGCATGCATTAGGTGCTCAATTACCAAATCGGAATGTATTTCTTCACCATTCTATTCACATAACATCAACAGAGATTGTATTTTTTTTCTCAACTATGTAATGATTTTATATTTTATATAATTTAGCAGTTGAACAATATCATCTTTCAGATTCTTATGAGTCTTAAGCAGCTTGAAATGTTTCAAAACCTGTTAAAATGTAATCATTAAAAAGATCTGCTAAATATTCATATGACACAACTATTAGCACCTTTTGATCCAGTGAAAAGAAGATCATCAGTAGAATCCACACAGAGCACAGCTTTTGTATGCCCTTCAGCTATATGAATACACTGAAGTGGAGAAGTTCTGATTCCTTTTGAAGCTGGAAACGGGTTGATTATGCCCCTGAGGTGGGGGGAAAAATAAGATTTTTTTCAGTAGCTATATCATGAAACTATTTTTTGTTGTTGTTGTTGTTGTTGTTGTTTTAATTTTATTTTATTTTTAAACTTTACATAATTGTATTAGTTTTGCCAAATATCAAAATGAATCCATCACAGGTATACATGTGCTCCCCATCCTGAACCCTCCTCCCTCCTCCCTCCCCATACCATCCCTCTGGGTCGTCCCAGTGCACTAGCCCCAAGCATCCAGTATTGTGCATTGAACCTGGATTTTTTTTTTATTTCTCTGACTTTAAGAAGTTGTTCTAAATAATTGGTACTACATAAAAACCAGAGTCGGACACGACTGAACAACTGAATTGAACTGAAAAACCAGATTGCTCCTTGTCTTTATTTAAAGCAAAGGGACAAAGTGTGAAATTATAATAGTAGTGATGAAGTGCATCAACTATTTAGGAATCTTCTAGCAGCTGTATTCTGCAAAAAGCAAAGTCAACAATACATTTGAATTTTCTCACTAACAATTTTATCTCCTCAAAGTTTAATGAAGTAATATTGGGAGCTATTCAAATATAGTAAATTATGAAAAATAAGAAGTATTAATGATGGAAAACTGGAAGATGTAACTATCAGACTGGAATTCTATGTCAAAAAAAGACATTTTAAAGATGGTATAATACATACTACCTAAAATACTAAGAAAGCAGATTTCAAACAAATTTAAAGAAATACAAGAATGATTGCATAAATTGAAATCTAAAGGGAGAATGGCTCAAAAATAACAAAAGCTTTAAAAATTCTAACAATCTCAAAGAAGATTTTTTAAAAAGCATAAAATATTAATAGAATAGTGATGCTCTTTGGATCTTTCTCCTAAGTTTAATATTTTTTGAATTCCTGCTTTATGCCACTGGATTATGAACTGTGGAAATGTAAAGTTTATCCAAACACTGTCCCTATCCTAAAGGAGTTTAAGACAGAATCTGAATTGAAGTAATTGTATTGGGAAGACTAAAAATGAGAGTGAATTAAGAAAAAAAAAAAAAAATATATATATAAGTTAGACATATCTTTGCTCAGAGCAGGAAGAAAAGTTATGCTGAAATATGTCCATTTTATGGGCTTCCCAGGAGGCATCAGCAGTAAAGAACCTGCCAATGCAGGATATATGAGAGATGCGAGTTCAACCCTTGGGTCAGGAAGATCCTCTGGAGGAGGGCATGACAACCCACTCCAGTATTCTTGCCTGGATAATCCCACAGACAGAGGAGCCTGGAAGGCTACAGTCCATAAGGTCAAAAAGAGTTGGACATGACTGAAGTGACTTAGCACACATGCACGTGTGTCCATTATATAAGAGAGATGGCTTAATATTAGGACAGATTCAGAGATAAAGCTGTCTGTATACACATTCTTGATGAATGAGAACAACCTTTAAGATGCCAGGGACAGAAATAATTCAGAAGAAATGTGAGCCTAACATAAGTTAGAACTGACAATGGACATTCAATGAGTTCAAGTATTTCTATTTTTAAATTATTATATCACAAGATTTTGAAAGTATATACCATTGTGGAAGCAAAATCGTTGTTGGTATGCTAAGAGAATCAATAAAGGGGATAAAATGTGTAGATCCCATATTCCAGAAAGGGGAAAAAAAAAAGTGGATTTCAGAAATTATAAATGGGTAAAACTTGTTTAGTTTCATAGAGGGAACTATTAAATAAATAATTACAAAAATTACAAACACCTAACTGCTCATGAGTAAGCGATAACATCTCATGGGGAGTTTTTTTGTAAAATTAATAGGCAGCAAACTAGGGTAATATCATATTCATAATGTATATTGACTCAATAAAGTCCATACAAAAAGCTTTTCAAATAATATCCCTACATACACGGTGGGTGAGTTTGAAATTGTTGTAGTAAGGTAGTTCCATCAGTGGTGGAAAAGTACCCCTAGAATCAACGTTCCTCTCAATCTGGAAAAAGGTCTTCAATATCTAGTCAGTCTTTCCACTGAACTGAAGACAGATATGGCATGCTTCCTAAATTGACATATTAAAGAGCTATATTGTCTAGAAAATTATTCTCCAAATCTGTTTAAGTATGTACTTAGCACTTAAATATTCACTGGATAAAATTTAAACATAAAATTTAAGTTGAAGATAGAACAGAATGCTCCAAATAGGAAAGGGGCTTAATTAGATTTTAAAAGCTAAAGAAATTTGTTTATTGAATACGAGATCAATGGATCAACAATGTATGATTCCTCTAACACTATAACTTCTGAAATATAAATAAATATTTCAGGAGAAAGAAAGCAATAGAACTACTATACTCTGCCAAGGCTACATCTAGAATGAAGTGGAATTCTAGAGGCCACATTTTAAAAAGAGCTTTGAAAACCTGGAGATTTTCCAGAACAGTAGAAGCAAAAAGAAGGATCTGCAGACTATACCACATTAGAAACAGATTAAATCTATTGAGCTGATAAAAGAACCTTCATTGGAGAGACCATACAAAAGTACTAAATATTTAAAGAGCTGTCATATGCATGCAAAATAGATGTACTGGATTAATGCTAGTATAGCTCAAGAGGGCTGATGACAGACCAATGAACAAAAATTTAAAGAGGTAATAAATTAGGATCAGGATTAAGACATATTTATTTTTAGGATTTAGTTATAATGATTTCAAAAAGTAAAGGGAGTTTCTCATCAGCAGAAATAAGACCAGGAACATGGATGGATCACATGGATCATCCATCACATGGATGAATAACTACAAAATCCAAAGTATTATTTGTATATACACATTAATTTGAGATCCTTGAAATTAAGGCTCAGTAATTTTGGGTTATCTAAAAATTTAACAGATTGAAATAGAAATGGTAGCAAAACCTCCTCAAAAGTCTAAAATTGCCAATTTGAAATCCTATTATGTGGAGTTTATAGTTATGAACTGAAGCCATCAAATTTTAACTGCTGCTTCAGATGTTGAAAAGTTATGATCTAATGCATAGTCTATTGCTATAATACTTACTTCCAAAACACTACATATATATGTATGTATATTTTAACAAGCTGATTATAAATAAAAGAATTCATTTTAACAAGCTTAGAGCTGCTTTGATCTGCACAAATGCAGATTAAATGACACAAATCATCCTAAGAAAAAAGTTAAAACAGTACCCTTGGTTATTTAACACTATGACTCCTAAGATTTCCTTCCTTCAAATTACTGTCTTTATCCTAAGAATCTACTAATGTTCCCTTGATGACATAACGTTCAACACAATTCTGCCATATGAAAGGTTGTAAAATTACAGAGGTAAATATCTGTTTTCAATAACTTATGTATGGCATGTCTTAGAGAACAAGATGTCTCTTTTTCATTCTTATGTATTTTATTCATTCAGACTTCTGAAGAAAATAATTTCAACATTAAATATAATATTATATTCATTATATACTGAAAAATACTCTCATATATTCAGAATATTGGGGTTAATTTTTATAGCCATTACCTGATTCAAAAGATAATATTAATAGAAAAAATATAGAAATTGGAAACATAAGTCAAAGGTATTTCTTTCTCTATTAAAAATCTATTTACATTATGAAATATATAACTCAACTTTAATATTGCAAACTTATACAACAGATCTGATATGAAAGGGAAAAAAATGCTTTTTGGTACATGAAAAACCAGTAAAGTTTTGTAATACTGTGAATGATATTAATTTCCTCTCCCTTCCCCTGCCTACCTTCTGGAGGATCTACTGATGATCAGGAAAATGGTCATGAAACATGGGAAAGTAGTGCAAAGAGAAAGAAGGAGACAAATTGATTAGTAAGAATAGGAAATGAAAGGAAAAAAAGAGAAATTAAGGGTCCAAAAAATCCATAACATGAAAAAATGCAACATTATTTTAAAAACAGCATTTAAAATGCTTAAAATATTATGTTTTAAAATTCTTTTCTTTCGATATTTTATGTACCACAGTATACTTTTTTCCCCTAGCATACCTTTTGTTTTAAAATCACAGAGCCTGCCATAAAGTTTTATTTAAAATCAATAAATCAACATGAAAAAAATACCTTATTCACTTCCTACACTTTGAGGTGGAAAAAATGCCTGATGAAGAGCAAACCTTGACATTAATTTTCATAAAACTTAATTTCTTTTAAATAAAAGTTTTAGATTATAGGCAGAATACAAATGGCACAAGTTTTTATACTATTATATTAAAAAAGTTTGCCATTACCTTGAAAGCTATGACTTCACAAAAGCATATTAAAATTAATGTTTAAAAATATTAGTGCATTTATATGGCTTACAAGTTATGAGTGCAACAAAAATGAGACTTGTTTAAAGTTTCTTGGAAGGCATTTTAGAACATCAATGAAATGCCAGAACGTAGGAAAGATAGAAAGTACCTGTGTACCTCCGACAGAGAGGAATCACTTTCATCAGACCTACAGTGAAAGAGTTAGAATTATGAGGAAAAAGAAAACAGATGTCAACAGGTGAAGACACTGAGACTGAACGGATTCAGTACTATGAATAACAGAAATACAGCAAACATTTCCTTTATAGTGCATTCCTTTTCTATTTGCGCAGAATGTCAGCAAATTCATTGATAGCCAAATTAGTTAAAATTTTGTGCTTATGTTTTCTTCCAAAATTTTGGGGGGTGGGGGGTGGGAAACTTTCTATTACTGATCCACAGAATCTAATCTACTCTCACTTTCTGAAACACAGGCCCTGAAGAGGAACAGCATCAAGCTAGTGAAATACATCACCTCAAGACTCTAATTTGACTAGTACTAGAAACATTTTTCTGTCTCAATAGTCATTAATGAATTTTATTCCTCTTGATAATTTCTTTATATTTAAACTCTTCATGCAGAAGTTGCACAAATATACCATATGTATACATGGAAAGCAAATCATTCAAAATTTAATAACCTTGGATTTTAATTCATCTCAAAAACATGGAGTTCTTCTGACTAGGCCGTCCCTTAGTAATAGTTAGGAGGTTTTACTGGAATTTAAAAATAGATGAGCTACTCTCATCAGCCTTAATCTGAAACCTCCAGGACTGACAATAAGTCTAGTTACTATGAAAATCTCTTTAGCTTGTATTATTATATAATATCTTGTGTTGACCACCAAGTTGATTTGGGCTTTCCCATAATGTCTTATGAAAAATTCCCAAACAAACTTTTTGGTCATTCTAATACTTGGGAAGAATGGTGATAAAGTGATTACATAATACTGGCATATTATGTAATCAGAAACAATGTGTAGGACCTAATTCTATTTGGTAAAATATGCTAGTCTCAAAAAGGAGCCCAAAGAAAGTGATTCAAAAGTTAGGTGAGATTTTGAAAGTGTAGTCAGTTATTCTAAATTTTACTTTATAGAGATGACAACAGAGTCAAATGATTGGTAGCTCATAAACAATTTCAGAAAATATGGAACTATGATTAGATTGTCAAGATTATCAAAAGACTGACACAAAAATTTTATGACTGTGAATGCAAGGGAGACAAAATTTAGTAATTCTTCATATTGTTTGTGAAAATGGACTTCCTAAAGACATTCTTTTTTTTTTTTTTCAATTTTATGTTCTACTCTTTCTCAACTAAATAAGAGGATTTAACAATGTTCTCTTTTAAATATTTTTTTAGAAAACCTATCTAGATCATTTTAAAGGACATGTCTGTATCTACTGCTAAAACTATATTAAAATCTAATAAAAAGTGTATCCATAAATTAAGTAGATTAAACAATCTTTCAAAATGATGATGTGCCTATGTACATAGAGCCATTTAGCATGACCTAAACATGCCAGATGGATCTTAAACAATACCTTATAAATTTCAGAAACTTATATATACAGGGAGATTATAGCATAAAAAACAAAGAACTGGTGTGGGATACTGAATATCAAGTATGTATATTATCCACAGTGTTATCATTCAAACTCAAAGCAGAGAAGTCAGTTAATAAATACCTTATGGCAACACTGTTAGTAGGAAATTCTTGCAAAAGAGATTCTGGCTCAGTGTGGGAATATTTTTTCACTTCAAATTTAATGAAAATTATATTTTCCATCCCTCTCCAACTTCTCTTCCCCAACAACCCAGAGTTCTATGTTGTCCACCCATCAAAGTACTCTTTTACCCATACATATATGACAATGGTTTTAGAAGATGATACATGCACCAAAAGTAAAATAATTTGCCTCTTTTCAGTGCAGACTATCTGGGTTAGAGGCTTTTATGGGCTCAATAAAGCTGAAGAATCCCAAGAAATTTAAACTTCAAGTGATCTCAAAGATTTTCAATTCTAATTTACTTGCAAAAAAAAAAAAAAAAAAAAGGCAAGACAAGTGTGGAAGTACAGCAATGCAAATCCATAGCAGGGAATAATGTTCAGCAGGAAAATAAATTTCTCTAATTTTGTCTGTATGGTTCATTTTCCATTGGAAAAATACATGAAATATGGGAAGAGTTTACAAGTCAGACTCCATCTCCCACACAGAGAAGCTAAATGTTTTCTATAGACTGTATTGAAAGGTTCAGAATATTATAACGAATAATTGGGGCTCTTTTACTTAATGACTTACTTATCCTGCTGAACTGATGTGTTTCCCTGAGAAACAGTAAGACGATTAAAAACATTCAGCTCATTACGGGGCCGGCTTGGTGGGGAAGGAGGAGGTGAAAGACTAGCCTCTGAGGTTCCAGAATCTGAGCTACAAGAAAAAAAGAACATTACATAGGTGGCTTTAATTGGCTTTAATTTGTTAGAAATGTTATAATAAACATGCTTTTATTTTTAAAAAAAGCTTTTCATTATAGAATTCCTTCCTTTCATCCTCTCTTCCTTTTATATAAGATAAAATGTACTCCAAACAATTTCATTGAAATTTTTTTCCACTGAATTTTGTCACATTGGCCACAAGATGGCACTAAAGAAAATGTCTGCTAAAATCTAAGTCAGTATAAATAAAGCAAACCAAATTTAAAATTATACTATTTGAGAGTTGAGACCAAGTTGTTCACTTTACAGATGGGGAAACAGACCCTGAGAGTTTAAGAATTTATCTATTTAGCTGATTTATTCATTTATTTTTAAATTACATATTTGTCCTATCCCCTACCTCCTGCTTATAATTATGACATTCAATTCTGTAGAAACAGGTAAATTTCATCTCTAAATACAGGAAGAAGGTTAATTAGAAGAGTAATTGCCATGATATTCAAGTCAGCTAAACCAGTGGTCAAAGTAGAGAGTGCGCATCTTGGTACAAGGGAGGAGGAAGTGTAAGATCATCTTCGCAGGTACAGAAAATATATGAAAGCTTCTTTTTATAATTATTTTTATGTTAAAGAAATTTGCTTTACCAGTACTTAAATATAGATTCGCATTGATATTCCTACTCAAGACCATGTGAGGGATCTACCTGCCATATGTAACTCCTGAGGTGGCCTAAGGGAGCTCTCACTATGCCATAGAATAGAAAAGTGACAGTGGTTCTAACCCATTTCAAACTTTCCGTCTGTTGTGTTATTGTGATTTACAAATGCCCAGGTAAGTGGATCATCAGATTATATTGTGTACTGTTAAGTAAGCTAACCCTTACAAAACATACAAATAGCTATTAAAATAGTTTAACAAAAAAAATTGAGGTTATCAATTTAAACATAAAAGAACAGAAATAAAACGGACAATGGCACATATCTTCTAATACTAGATTTTTGTTAATCACTTTTAAGAGGTGAAATCAATGTCAGTTTTATCAAATAACAGTCAAAATTAATTTCAAAATTTTCTATAAGACCAAGTCACAATCCCAGAGTAAGCCTGAATATGGAAAATAATTTCACCATTGTCCCTTAGCATCTAAGGGCATCAGACATTTCACACAATCTACTAGATAAAGAGCATGAATAGCTTACTGTTTTTGTTCCTTTGCCTTTGATTTTTCTGCTTTCTCATATGCCTTTCTCCTTGTTACAGGGGAAGGCTCTGGTAGCTTTTTTTCTGACATGGATGACTGCCTGGAACTGAGAGAGAAGATTCTTCAATTATCTAATTTTAAATACATACACATAATTTTGGCAGATATTCAATTTTCAGTAGATTAACACCTGGAATTTGAGAAAGATTATTTGGAAATGAAACAGAACTAGGAGAGGAAAATATCACAAATTATTTTTAATTAATGGGATCTTGACAGCTGTATATTTTAATTTTTAAATTTGTAATCTTGTCAAATATACACAACCATTATCTTTGAATGTAAACATCAATGCTATATTGCCAAATAGCTAAAATAATATTTTTTACTTTAAATACAAGTGTTTAAAAACATGTGTATAAGTTTGATTAGAATTGCTTCAGTTGAGGGAAAATTGTCTTTACAGTTTTGCAAGAACAAAAATATTAGAATATCAGAGTATGAGAAACAATGAGATTTAATGAATTAATATTTACACACTCACAAAGGAATACTACAGGTAATCACAAAGAACCCACAATTATTTTAGTTAACTAGTAGTTGAGTAGTGGCCATGTAATTAATAATTTAAGACTAGGATTTCTGTGCATAGTGGTAATGAATTTTAAGTGAAAAAATGAACTTTTGCTATCTTTGACTAGTTACATTAGTAAGAAAAGAGAAAAAAAAAAAAAACCACTAAGGAATTAACAAGTGGGATCACTAGAATGGGCTTACAATGATTCCTATTTGAAAGTGAAAACTAAATATAATTAAACTTTATGTGCCTGATTTTTTTAATTAGAGGAAAACATATTTTAGAAGTTCTGTATTATTTAAATCATAAGGCCCACTTGAGTAAATCATTTTACTTCATGCAATGGAAGTCATGTACTAATGAGTTATAAGAATCACTGTACCAAGCATATGACCAACTGTTGAATTTGTATAGAACTATATAAGCATCTTAATTTATGTTAACTTGATAATAAATCATGTGAAGAGACAGTGTCTAAAGATATTTTCTACAACCTGTCATGAATGATACATTTTTAAAACGGGGGGGAAAAAAAAGGCAACAAGGAGGTATTACCTGCATTCTGGAATCCAGGTCATAGATTTAGTCTTGAAGTTCCAAAAGTCTCTATTCATCTGATAGACTAAATGCTGAACACATAGGAGTCTCTAAAATCTGTTCTCAGCTCTATATCACTACCTTCACCGAAAGCATTTTTTCTACTGTTATCAAAAAAGCACTGAAGCCATAAGCTATACTGGTTAGCAATCTCTAATAGCAAATCCAATTATTAATTACATAAGTCACCTCAAGCACATGCAGGATAGCTCTGTCATCATTAATTTTGGAACTAAAGATAGCAGATGGGCTTACTGAATGGAAGAAATGAAAATATCTTCATAGGATGAAGAAAGTTATGGGAAACAGATATTCAGGTTGGGGTGGGGAGTTTGTTATATTTTATTATTTAGAGTCATATAATGTGTAACACTTTTTGGCAATATTTCTCAATGCAGTGATGCACTCATCCAATAGATCATTTGCAAGATCATATGTGAGAATTAGTTTGAAAAAAGGCATTAAAAATCTTTACCAAGTGAACGACTGATATAACTTTAATATAACTAAGACAAACACATGCTGGCCTGTGTAGGGAAATCTTTGTTCTCAAGATAATAATGAAAAATTTCTAAATAAGATTTGTCTTGAATGTTTTTTGTTAAGATTATCATAGAGGAGAGAGGAAACAGTCCCTCCTTCACATCTTTAATAATACAGTATTTACACTTTGTGTGTACACTCATCCCAGACATGCAATGTACTTCAAGGCAAAGAATTAGGAAGCTTCAAAATGTGTTGTTTTTAACTGGTATTTGTACTTTTCTTCAAGAGTTTCAGCCAAGGTTTATTATCCTGACCAGGCTCTTAGAACTAGGGTTTAACATAATTAGGAGCAAATTTAAGAGTTTTTTAAAGCTTCTGTTTTTATATTGTGGTTTTATAGTTACAACTTTAATTTAGGTGTTTCTAAATAAATTTTGCCTGTAATTTATAACTCAGCCTTTATAAAAATTATAATCTTTAAGACTCTAAAAGTTAAATATCAGACAAAGCAATTCAACAAAGAACATCTCATTTAAATTATTTTGAATGTGCAAAAATTAGGGGATACAACACCTAACAGAAATTACTTGGAAAACTAGAGATCTTATTTACATATATTTTAAAAAATAGAAATAAGAAATTAGTAACATGCATATATATATATATATATATTTTTTTTTTTTTTTAAAGAAAAGGCAAAAGAAAGGAAGTTAGTGTAGCTGGGCCAGACTTACATGCTGCCTATCTTAGAAGGGAAGCCAGATGGGGGAGGGAGCTCTTTTTCCCTAGCAGAAGTACTTGTCTCTGTATTCATTCCAATCTCTTGCCCTTCTGCAACAGGTGTAAGAGGGCCAGGTAAGGAGGCATCTCCTGTACTAGTGTCTGAAGCTAGTTCACTGCTATCTGCATACAGCAATTCCATTTGAGTGGTGGTTCTCCTTCGGGCCTAGTCAGAGAATGGAAGGAAAAGCAATCATATGCAAACTTCTGCAGAGAAGATGATTAGGCAATAGAGATTTAATATTAGTTTGAAATAGGTAAAACATTCAGCGTGTCTTTCCTAGCAAGTGTGTCGGACACAACATGTAAGATAGTGACAAGCCAGAGATACAGCCAGCTGAGAACTTTAGAGGTCATAATAATAGCCAATGTTTGTATTATACTTATTGTATGCCAGAAATTCTAAATAATTTACTCTATTAGTATATACTATTATCCCAATTCACAAAATGAGAGAACTAAAGTACAGGATAGCTAACAGTCCAAAGTCAAACAGCTAGTAAGTGGCAAAGTCAGATTCAAAACCAGACAATCTGCCTCCATTATTATTATGCTATCCTGATACTAATGGCCAGCTTTCTCGATATATCATTTTAGAAAAAAAAAGAAGGAATAAATAAATTAAACCGAAAGATAGTTGCAGTGGCATTCAACTAAATTCTGATCTTTCCCAGGCTTAGATGACTTATTTAATATACATTTTAATATATATTGTATAATATATAAAATTATTTAATATAAATTTAAATTTTACATATCAATTTTTAAATCCGTTTCTCCATTTTTATGACCCTGCTCCCCTGATGCCCTAACTGGCTGTTTAATCTCCCTGATGGATATCCAACACCAGTCCATATGTTTTTAGCAGCATGGTAAGGCAGGTGAAGGTTATTTTATTTATTTAAGCACTCCCTTCCATATTCCTAAAAAAACAAAGAGACTACCTTGTTGTTAATACTTAGAGCTGGCTATTATCACTAATATATTAAAAGATAATCAAAGTGTTTACCAGATTATAAACCTCTAAATGGTAGACACCCTGTTTTATTCAACTTTATATGGCTTGCATTTAATGTAGGGCTGGTACAAGTCTATTTAAGATATATAATCAATTTCATGTCTTCAATGAGTGAAAAATAAATAATATTAGATCCTTTAGGTGTCTATGGGCTTGCCTGGTGGCTCAGACAGTAAAGAATCTGCCTGCAATGCAGGAGACGGGGGTTTGATCCCTGGGTCAGGAAGATCCTCAGGAGAAGGAAATGGTTACTCGCTCCAGTGTTCTTGCCTGGAGAATTTCATGGACAGAGAAGCCTGGAAGGCTATAGTCCATGGGGTCACAAAGAGTCAGACATGACTGAGCAACTAACACTAGGCATCCATGCAGTACCAAAGGAGTGATAGATATTACCAGAAAACTTTTGGAAAAAGGAAGCCCTGCAGGCCAGCTTTTCACCATATCAGTTTTCCCTATTGCCAACTGAATCATTTTCATGGAATTCCTAATCACAGTGGTTTTTTAAGGAGATGACCTTCAGGTTACCACTTCACGTCTCTCTCTGGATTTCACAGGGCCTGAAAGACCAAGTTACCTTAAGAGATTCTCTCCTCCACGTTAAGACTCAATCCAAACTATATTAGAATGTTTTCTTTGAGATTGGGTAATTTCTGGTCACTTAGAATAATCAAACTCAAACCACATATCACCAAACTGGTAGTTCAAGGACCATACACAAAGCCTGGAGATGTTTTTCAATTGGCTAGCTCAGTATTTTAAAGAGAAGGAAATTCTCCATTAAAATCCATATTTAAAGCTACTCTTTAAAGAGTTGAGGATGTGGTAGTCTTAGGCCCATATTCCTTGATGGCAAAAATAAGCATTAGTTAGTGATGCCTATTTGCTTTAGATGGGCCATGTCCACCTCAGTTAATCATAATGATTCCTGTTAATTATCTTATATCTAGCCAAATTATTTATCTATATTACCTGGCTAACCACTGTGGGCCTTATATCCATCCTGTGCATTAGTACAGTACTATTCTTTCAGGTCTTGATTTCATCTATTTATCCAACAAATATTTACTAAGCACTGCAAGAATTCTTTGTTTTCAAACATCTTAAAATGGATAGTTAACTCATCTAGTAACAAATGCTACCAACATGCAATCTGAAATATACCATGTTGTTTCTCACACCTGTAATAGCATGTACACTTTTTTTTTTAAGTTTTACAAATATGCATTATAGTCTCAATTTTTAATACAATATGATGATTAAGAGTTGGCCTATTCAAACCATCTCAAGATATGTTAAAATAAATAAGAAACTTAGGAATGTATTATAATGTTAAAATTTCAAAAATCTCCGGTCATTCTAAATTATTTTAAGCATTGTTCTCCATAATCATATCTTACCCAGCAGAAAAAGTACAAGAAAACAGTAAATAACAATTCCACAGAGGAGAAATTTGTCAATATAAATTTTTTTCAAGGGAGAATATGATAAAGAACTAAATTTCTATTATATGAAATCTTTGCCTGTGCCCAAGGCCTATGCATTTAATAGTGATAATAAAGAACATCAGAAAAAATGTTTACCTGGTATTTTCTATTCTTACCTTGCTTTTTGGTTTCACTTCACCACAAAGCTTCATAAGGTCTGAAGACAGTGAGCTGTGTGCAAATAAATAATTAATCATATGAATAAAAGGAAACAATATAGAAAACTATATGACCTCTAATGAGTTTAAGTATAGAAAAAAATTTATAAGCCTATGGAAAACACAGAAAGACAATATTTAAAATAAAAATAAACTAATCAAAATAGTTCATTTTCCTTCCTTAAATATCTCAGTATTTTATTTTAAAATTTTTGATGGTTAAGCATTACTTAGTTTGGCTTCCATATTATTATTTCTACTGTTCTTCACTTAGCCATAAAATCTAAAATTATTTGTTTCATGTTAATTGATTCAAAAAGATAAAAGTATTAAAAAACATGTGTGCCTGTGATGGATTCATTTTGATGTTTGGCGAAACTAATACAATTGTATAAAGTTTAAAAATTAAAATAAAAAAAAAAAAATTACAGAAGTCAACTCATTAAGTTTCTAAAGGTTCTCCTACCTTCCTTCTGATCCTGGACTGTGTAAAGGTACATCCTCATCAGTGCTGTCCTCTACATTTTCTAAAAAAAAAAATGGTCCAAAATGTAAGTATTATCCATGTCACACTTTGAATGACTGTAATGCCTATGCTATAATAAACATCAGCCTGAGGTCTTTCAACATGGGCACTTTGGTTTCAGTTACTGAGTCAAAATAGAAAAGTAAAAAAAATTTCTAGGAAACTCTTTTTATTATATGTCCTAGGATGAGAAAAATGTGTTCAAGATAGGAAAACCATGAGTTGAACGATAAAATAAAGAAGAACAGTGTTCACAGGATGGAAATGAGATCATGTATTTATCTGAGTATGTGTAATTATTTAAATATATTTTCAGAGTATGTATTTATCCCACACCATCCATTTATTCCACGTATGAAAAACCATTGAGTAAAACATGAAAGATTAAAGTAAATGCTGCACAAGCTCCCTTTAATTTACTGAGGCAACATCAAAAAATACATAAGTGTAAACATATATGTTGTATTTTATTAGTATTCCAATGTACTTATAGATTGTCTTCTATTTTTATTTTTGTTTTCAAGTAGAACGAGAGTATGTGTGTGTGAAGGTATTCAGAAGTTACACATCAGCATGCAGCTCATTCACATGTACATAAAAGACTAAAACTATAGGTTTCCATGCAATAGTTTTATAAATAAATACAAACAAACCACTGCTATTTCAGAACAGTAGCACACTGATGAAAAGAGAGAAAAAGGCAAACATATAAAACTAGTAGGAAGTCAGTAAATAAAACATCCACTTAAAGTAAATAATTTAAAATGTCAGTGAGCCCCTAACACAGGTGCAAATTTCCAAAACTTATACAATTTATTATAAAGCCACATCACAAAACTAAAGGCAATATTTTCAGTAATATATGTTAATTAAAATATGTAGAATTACTCTCCTTTAACTTTTACTTTTATATCATACAGGTGTATTATGCTCATAAATCATATTCTTAATTCCTTTCTCAGATGCTCCCATTCTTCCGCACTGTTTAGCAGACAACTGGCTAGAAATTCAGTAATAAATGATAGCATTATCTAAAATGGAGCCCATCTAATAGGACCCACAAAAAAGGAGTTTACTTTCTGAAATGAGGAAAATGGTGGTCTTGAGGGCAATATGTATCTCAAGCCCATACTTAGAGGCTGGGGGATGTGCTTCACAGACAGGATATTGAGTGCTAATGTAACTGAATTAGTTAATAACACAGAAAATGGAAAGAAATGACAAATCTAGTCTTTATTTTCCCATACATAAAAGCAGGCTAAGATTAACTAGTAATTTTCCTGTAAGGAATGATGAAACCAGGTAGAATATCAAACATCATGTAAGTGCTTAGTAAAAACTACTTAGCTCCTGCATATGCATGTATGCTTTATTCAGAGATGATTACAGTTTGGCATAACTAACCTAGCCAGAAGATACAGCCCTTCACCGAGACGTTCACCAAACCACACACCACTTCAGGCCTGAGCTTTGCCTGTGGCACTATATCCGTCTGGGCAGCAGGATATGCCATCATCTCACTGCTCTACTTTCAACTCTTAAGAATATAATTCCAGCCCAGTGTCAGCTTCTTTTCTCATTGTTAAGCATTAAAACTAAAAGCAGTGAGATTTAAAACTCCAAAATGTCTTAAAGTCATCCATATCAGTACATAGTTGCATAATCTCATGTCACTAGAAGCTAACCAAACAGTTATTGTTAAAGTCTTATATTAATATAAATACGTATGGAGAAGAGTTGACATAGTGTTGCAGGGAAGAGTCAATTATGACTCCACATTAGATCTGTTTATTTTACCTTAACCTTTGCTTACTGTTGATTTTTTTCACTAGAAGTATACTGTCCATACATAATGGCCTGCCTCAGGGAATCCTGCCCCTCTGTTTGAATGTTAAACCAAAACGCCTTTATTCAGGATCCTGTCCACCTATGGATGACAACAGAAAGCAAGAAATTGACATATCCCCTCCCCAAGACTGGCCATTCCAGGTGATGTTTGCAAGGTTAATGGTCTTTTTGCTTTATTTCCTCACCTTTCCCCATTTCTGTTCTATAAAAGAACCTGGCATGCAGATCCTGATAAGATGATTATTTTGAGAAGTTAGTCTGCCATCTTCTCAGTCAGCCAGATTTCTGATAAAGTCATATTCCTTGGCTCAACATCTCATCTCTTAGTTAAATGGTCTGTTGTGCAGCGATCAGAAGGAGTCTGGACTGGGTAACAATAGCAGCCCAAGACTACTATCCTTAGAAAGGCGTTCTTGCAAAGTTGGACTTTGTTATCTGGAAACTTGGCTCTCAGAATTTCTCTAGTCACCAGTTAACTAATATAGTTCATTACACCTAGAATATTTGTGCAAACAATATTGCTTATGCTGAGAATTCCTGCTTTCCTTCCAGAATCTGGAATTCTGGTACTACTATATAAAAGGAATGTATGTGACTAGTACCCAGTAAAAACCTCAGGTGCTGAGTGTCTAATGGAATTCCCTGGATGTGAACAATGCACTCATGCTGCTGCACTTTCATTCCAGAGAGAAATGTATACTCTGTGTGATGCTTCCTGGAAGGAAAAGAGCATAAGAAAGCCTGGATATGGATTCTTCCTTACTCCATCTGCATCTTTTCCTTTATAATACTGTTGTGTATCCTTCTTACATTGCTCTCATTAATCTTTGCCATGAATATAATTGTATACTGAGCCCCTTGAATCTTCTAGCAAACTCCTAAAGGTAGAGAAAGATCCTAGGAACAACAACATAAACACAGGTGGAGGAATAAGAAGGGGAAAATAAAGATGTTTTTCAATGGCTACAACAAGACACACCTATTAGCATGGAGTACTGGCCTCTAACCTTATGTTCATCATCCCAAGCCACATACTTGTTGCTCTAGGGTAACAACCTGCTTGAAGTCTTCATAAATATAATGTTGTGGCTAAATGTCCATGCTTTACCTTACTCCCTGCCAAGAGTGACTCTTCTGCCTAGCCCCCTTCTACCTTGTCTCTTGCCTAGCTAAATCTTTTTCTTCCTTTATGTTTCAGCTCAGATTTTACCAGCTCCAGAAAGCCTTCATCAACTCCTCCATTTTTGTTAGGTAGCCCCATTCTGTGATCCCATAACTCCCTGTACATATCTCAAGTCTCTTCCCTGTCACTCTCAGTAAGGTATAGTCCATGAGAGCAAGATTCTGTATCTTATGTTTGAATCCCAGCACTCAGCCCGAAGCTCGAGATAAATTGAAATTAAACAAAAAAAATTTTTTAAAGCAATGTACATATGACCATCTAGTTTGTCTGTATTTACTTCCATGTTTTTCTCCTTCTATGCCTTTCTTCCAAGCACTTCTGGGTCTAGATTATGGCCTTAGGGAAAATTTATGCCATGAGTAACAGGTTGTTATCAGTTGAATGTATTCCTCTTCTGTGTTTTGACCCTTCTTTAAGCTACAGATAATTGAAAGTCGTGAAAAAGCAACAACATTCATCAAATAACAGTTTAATATTTTCTGCACAAAATGACATCAAAGAGGGCATTGATTTTTTTTCTTCCAAGTTAAAAGAGATAATAGACTTAAATAAGAATTAACTTATTACTGCAAGTTGAGCCACTAAGATGAAGAAGAACAAAGAAAAGGCAGAGGAGGGGGTGGGAAGAAAAAAAAGAAGGAGAGTGAAGAGGAAGAGGAGAGGAAATATGCTTAATAACATATGGAATGGCAAAAATTCTCATTATATTCCAGGAATTTTGGCAGCCTTAACATGGTTCTTTAATATAATCAAAATTTTTTCTACCTGTCTTTGTTATAGCTTGAGCAGGTTAAAAGTCCACATCTATATTACTGAGTTGATCTCAAGGAAATATTATTTTGAGATTTAACACACAGGACAAACTAAGAAAGATCTAATAATATCAAACAGCTCAAGTATTTTATTTGTGTAACATTCTACCATTTAAAATAAATTCAGATCCATAGACTGTTTAATGACCCAGAGAGGTAATTGCAGTAATCTTTTAGCTACATTCCTCTCCTTCAAGAAAAATATTTTACAAAACTTTTGACAGCTGTGTGATTAGGAAAAAAAGTTAGGATCAGATTTTGAAATAATTTTAAATAAAAACTGTTCAAAAATAATCATTCAGGAGAATTGCAAAATCACCCTGATACTCCTGATCTTTCATATATATATATAACTACCAGGAGAAGCTCAGATATTATTCATGGGTGAGCATAGTTCACATGAATATTATAGATGCAAGAGCTAGAAAATCTCAACACTCAAATATCTCTTAAGCTGTTTCTAACTTGAACATATTATAATTATAAATATTATTTTAATCCATTCATGTAAAATTCTTTGGATAGCTTTATTCACGGAGAAGGCAATGGCATCGCACTCCAGTACTTTTGCCTAGAAAATCCCATGGACGGAGGAGCCTGGTAGGCTGCAGTCCATGGGGTCGCTAGAGTCGGACATTACTGAGCGACTTCACTTTCACTTTTCACTTTCATGCATTGGAGAAGGAAATGGCAACCCACTCCAGTGTTCTTGCCTGGAGAATCCCAGGGACAGGAAGCCTGGTGGGCTGCCGTCTATGGGGTCGCACAGAGTCTGACACGACTGAAGCGACTTAGCAGCAGCAGCAGCAGCAGCAGCAGCTTTATTCAACTTACAATATTAAAATATATGTACTTAATTCTATAAAATTTAAGAATAGCTGAGAATCTATCAAAAATAAACCAAAGACATTATATATAAAAGATATATAACACAGAAAGATATTTATGAGGGTAAAATAACAAATGCATAGATAGATTTAAAAACTAAATAGGAATATATATCCCATTTTTTCCTACAAGAAATAGAAAGAAGGGCTTATGAAACTAGAGCCAAAACTGAAGTTCAAATAATAAAAAAGAAAACTATACTTCTTTAAACATCTAAGAATTTAAAAATCAAGAAATGTGTAAGACAAAAGACTTAGTATGTTTGTGGTCACAGATACATTTCAAAAAAGATCATGCAAAAACCAGCTGGCTGTCAATAAAAATGTTTTAAATAAGATGTACCACAATTAGTGTACATGAACAATTAGTAATTCATGCAGCTGTAGGGTACACAGAAAGCTAAACATACTTACCTAATGGTACGCTATCTAGATCTGTATAAATAACAGCAAAAAGGAAACAAAAAGCAATACTCCAATCAAAACAGATCCAATGTTAAGAACTCTCACATAAAACAAGATTATGTACCATTTATAAGATATGCAGAATAGATGCCATAGCAAACACTTATACATTTATTTTTAAGACAGTTAGATATGCAGAATAAAGTAATGAAGCTTGGTTAATAATTTAAACAACCAACTCAGAAACATTGTTGATCTTTTTTAATTCATAAAAATTATTTGCTTAATAATGCTAAGTGAGTATTTTTAAGTTACTAATCATTTCTTGTAGTGACAATAATTATATCCCCCAAAATTTATACATGCAAATTAAAAAAGGAATAATTATTAAAAGCATAAGTAAATACAGCATCTATTCAGTCAAGCTATAGAGGAAAGAAGTAGAGTATAGCATACTCAAAAAGCAAAGTTACCATGCAATGTATTTAACTAAAATTCAATCCAAATTACCTTGTAAAGCATGGCCTAGTAAAGCATCTAGCTCAGGATTTAATTCTGCTTTCTCTTTCAACATATGGAATAAGAGCTGGTTTTGTGTAGCACTGGTTATTTCAGTTTGTTTAAGCCGACCTTCAAGTACTTTAATTTGAGCCTCTTTCTGGGCAGCCTGAAGACCCTATAACATTCCCCCCAATAAAAAAAAAATGTATCTTAGATGACACAAAACAGAATCAACTACATGAAGATCTGTATCAAATGACAAATGCATATGAGTCAGATTTGACATTAGATAGATCTTGATTCATCCTAGCTCTTCTGCTTGCAAACTCAGTGACCCTGAGCAAATGTTGGCTAGCTATTAGTATCAGAGGAATCTTCCTGACTAGTATCAGAATCTTCCTGATCCTCAGTTTCCTCATATTCAAAATAATACAAATAATATTTATTCCATATACATTGTAAGGATTAAGCAAGAGAACAAAACTAAAGGTATAGCACAGTCTCAATGTGAAGAAAAAAGGTGAGTCAGAAATCATTATCATCTTTAACATTTAAGCAGAAATTGCTTAAGATAAGGAGAGTGCAAATGTATTTTTTCCTGACTTTTTGAGTTGTAAAGAATCATTATTAAATCAAAATTATAACACTGAGTTTGTTTGCACACTAAGAGATTTTTCTTTTACCTTTTCCTTTGTTAAAGCAAAAAAGAAATGATTAAGTTGTTTACCTGTTCTAATACACAAGCGCAATAGATGAGAAGCTAATGGAATTGATGTAAATACTCCTGTCTTTTCTTAACTCTAAAGAAAGATAAAAGGAACACTTTCCATTGTAAAATAATCTTCCTCATTACAAAGGAAAGGGTCATTAGAAAAAGATAAACAAAACTGTAATGAATTAACGAAGGCTTAGGTTTTTCAGTAAGAGTGTAGTTAGATCTTACCTTATTGATGCCCATTGACAGGAAGTGATCTAGAAGGTATCGGGCTTCTGTAAGTGTGCAAGCATTAATGACTGCAGTGACATCCAATGTTTCTCCTTCTTCCTGCATCAAACCAGCATATGATGTATCATTACCTTGAGCTGAATGTATTTAACAGAAGACAAACCCTATTGCTTCATGCATTTATTTGATATTATTGGATTAGCTAATGAGACTTCTCAGAAAAGCATAAAAAAATCCCTACTCTAAGAAACATATGGTCTAGTTTAAAAGATAAAACATTTAAGCAGTTAAGAATTCAAGATGGATTAATAAATGATATATACGTTTTATCAATGATAAATAACATCACACAATCAGCAGAGAAAGCTACAAAGTAGGCAGGAAGGGTATACATGCAAAACCTGAGAATTATATTAAACTGTAGATTAAAAATTCCCTTTATATAAAAATTTAAAGTGCTTTTAATGACAAAAATACTTCTCATTAAACATTTTTCTTAGTTACAAACCTTTGCTTCTTCCATCTGCATGATATTGGCTTGACAATCAGAAATACTGTCATTGATATAATCTATATTAGCAGTTAATGACTCCATCTCTTCATTGATGTTAATCACATTTTTATCTCCTTCTCCATTCTCCTTGACTATCTTTTCCCTTTTCTTTGAAAGTTTCTCTCGTCTTTTTGTGAGTTCTTCCCGTTGCTATTGAGAAAACAGATTAGACTTTAAGAAATTATGTTCATCTCGGATCTTGAGAACTTTATGCCAAATGAAATAAGTGAGTTACAGAAGGGGTAAATCCTGCAGGATCCCACTTCTGAGAAGCATCTAAATAGTCAAACTCATAGAAGCAGTAAAAAGAATGATGGTTACCGGGGATTGAGGAAGAGGAAATGGGGAGTTACTGTTCAGTGGATATAAAGTTTCAGTTATATAAGATGAGTAAGTTATAGAATTATTTACAACACTGTGCTTATAGTTGACAACACTGTGCTATACATTTTAAAATGTATATTAAGAGGGTAGAGCTCATGGCATCTGTTCTTACTACAATTAAAAAAAAAAAGATGTTCATCTATTCATACACAATGCAATCACCACCACCCCCAAAAAACACAGCTTGGCAAGTATTCAATTTACCCAACAAACAAATGTAGAAAACAAAAATTAACAGCTGAGAGAGTGCAAATCTACTCTCTACTTTTCACACCTTGAGCAGCCTATTCATATCAGCCTCCATATTGGAAATAGTCATTTTCTGCATGATGATGTCTGTGACCCTGCGTTCAAGAAGCTGCCACTTCATGCGAGCTGTTTTAGAAGTAAACACTCGGCCAGTCAATCCTTTCCTTTGATATTTTTTTCTATAATCATATAAAAACATACAAACATAGTTACTTATGTGCTTGTTTGATTATGTGATGCCAAATGATGAGCTGTTTTTCATTTAAGTCCAACATTCAGTGATGTAAAGATTACATCAGTAGGAACAGAAGAACATGCTTACCTGGTTCCATTTGCCGTGGGTGTAGGTAAGGCCTGGACTCTGGCCACAGGAATTCTCATTTTTTGCTGGGCTCCAGCTCTTAATGCATCTGTTTCTACAGCAGCTGTACTGGAACCTGTGTCCTGAACAGGAGTATCAGATGAGCTCAACTTCCGAGTGACTTTCCCAGCCACTTTATCTGACATGGGCCTTACTTGCCGACGAAGAGCTGTAACCTGAAATAGCAATGGAGACTGACTCATTCTCAGTCTATAGAAATACATAATTTATTTCAAAGCCAGAATGTTTCCTCCAAATGGTCTACTTGCCTCTTCTGTTTTGCGACGAAGAACCACTTCTTGGTTTCTTTTTTGGGCTTCTAGAAGTCTAAGTTGATGCTATAAAATAATATTGAATAAGTTAAAATAGTAAACTGAAAGATAAAATACTTCTTACTTCTTTATTTTCACTGTCCCATTTCACTGGGAACTGTAAGAATTCTCAGTAGCATCTGAGCTAATAATCACCTTGCATCCATTACTATGGACTTCGCAGGTGGCACTAGAGTTAAAGAACCCATCTCCTGCTGCAGGAGACATAAAGAGACACAAGTTCTATCCTTGGGTCAGGAAGATCCCCTGGAAGAGGGCATGGCAACACACTCTAGTGTTCTTGCTTGGAGAATCCCATGGACAGAGGAGGCTGGTGGGCTACAGTCCACGGGGTCACAAAGAGCAGGACACAACTGAGTGACTAAACACAACACAGCAGCAATAAAGGGCTTACTATATGCAAGTATCTTCCTAAACACTTCACAAATATCTCATTTCTGTTTTGGTTGCTGGCTGAGGCAACCAGGAAGAAACACAGTTTAGAATATTTTCAATAGATATTTTCAATACACTACCTTGTAATACAAGGTATACAATAATTATAAACTCTGGTTTAAATATAGAGAGAACATATATTAATTGTATTAGCACTTTATAATAACTTTGGAAATACTATATTGGTCAATAAAATTAACTGGCTACCAATTTGTTTCTAGGTAGTCTACATGATAAAGAAAATTATTAATTACTTTAAGCCATTTTACAGGGACATAATTTAGGAAATAGTTTTGGACTAAAAATAAAACATGTTCTGGTTCTGTCATTTATTTAACTCTGTGATCATGGGCAAAGCTTTGGACTTGGACTTGATCACAAACATCTCTTCTAGGACTTCAACTCTGTGATGTAACAAATAGCTCTCTATGTTGTGCATCCCAAATTCAAACAGATGATTCATTCCAAGTTTATATATATTCTTATCAGATAGGAATCCGTTGAGAAAAGGACTCTGTCTTATCACTGTGACACCTTGCCTATACAATAATAGACAGGGAAGAAAAACTAATAAATCTTTTTAAATTAATGAACTATCCAAAGTTAAAATTAACCTATAGTTTCAAGCTTGTTACTAAATTTAATTTCTTCATATTAAAAATCAAATCTCAAGCTCACTCATAATTTTTGTACGACATACACAACATATTTGGTTCTCTAAGGGTTCAAATTGAGTATTACAAGAAACACTTTAGACAGGAGTAGAATATGCACACAAGGCATATTTAAAGAGAGGAAAAAGTCTGAAATGGTAGCTTTTTATATGATTAGCCAGAAAAGAGACATCATATGTGTGGATAAAATTCAAAAGTTCAGTCTTGGGAATTAATTGTTCAATATTGATCTCTCTATACATCATATGCTGTTGTTGTTTAATCGTTGTGTCCAACTTAGTAATAAAGAAGTAGGTAGCATACACTGTAAGGAAATCATGCCTGTCACTAAAAAATTTCATTAAAAATGAAATAAATAGCCTAAAAGTCAAAACAACCAAAATGCCCAACAATTGAAGAATGGATTAGCAAAATGTGCTTGGTACATATAGTCATTAAAAAAAAAATATACTACTGATATATGCTATAACATGGATAAACCTTCAAAATATACTAAATGAAAGAAGCCAGACACAAAAGGCTACATATTGTATGATTCCACGTATACAAAATGTCTAGAATAGGCAAATACATAGGCAGGAAGTAGATTAGTTGCTGTCAGGAGCCAGAGAAAGAGAGGACTGGGAGTAATTGCTAATTGGTCTGCGGTTTCTTTTCAGAGTGATGAAAATGTTATGGAATGGTGATTGTTGTACAAATTTGTGAACATACTAAATATTTGAATTTTATAGGTTAAAACTGAGTTTTATGGCATATGAGTTTTATCAATTTTTTAAAAAGCAGGAAAAAAAGAACAGACCATATGCTAGAGTATGATTCTACCTGATTTCAGTAACAATGTACTGACATTAACAAGATCTAAAATCACCAGGTATTAAAAATGATAAAATAGACTGATTATTAAAATACATTAATATCTTGGGAAAATTAATACATATATATAGTTATAAATATGGGAGTCATCTGACTAACATATTTATTTTTCTATCTTATTAGTCATTCTCTAGCTCCCTAATTTCATCTTTAGCTCACAAAACAGATTTCTATTTTCTAAAATATCTTGTATATTCATGTTTTATTCAGGAAGAATTTAGAAAAAGTTGGGTGAGGAAAATGGAACAAAGGCTGGAACCTAACTGATATTGTGGTAAAGAAGATGATGGCTCCTTTAAAAAAAAAAAGTCATAAATAACTATATTGTCAAAAATTTGGAAAGAAAAAATCCAATCAACTAGAACCTATAATTTTAATACAATAAAATTTAGCATATTGATATGCATCTTTAAAATTTTTCTGTCATTGTAAATAAGCATTCATATATAAAATGTTACTTTACACTTAATGTTAAAGCATAGTCATTTTTCATTTTACTATGCAGTTTCCAAATTCTAATTGTTAGCAGATGAATAAATACCCTTAAATGGAATGAATTATAATTTATTTAACTGTCACCTCTACTGTCACACATCTTAGTTGGTTTTACATTTTTCATTACTACAAATAACCTAAAGTGAAGATTTTAACATACTGTAATGTAATTTTTCTTAGTTTAAATTATTTGCTTAGTCTGAGTTCATGGAAACATAATTCTTGGGTCAAAGAATACAAAAATTTGTATAGCCCTTAGTAAAGTCTCTTCTAGTGAAGTCTGGTTATTAGTTAAGGAACATTCATAAGAATCTCTGTCTTTGGAAACACATTAAAAATCACTATTTTACTGTAACTACTTCCTTGGTCTCCCTAGAAATAATCAATTATTATTTGCCACTTTCTTCCATCTGATCATTTAGGATAAGCCTCCAATAAAACTTATAGTAATATTATACTGTTTTTCATAAACTTTTATATTGAATTACTATAATCTACATACTATAATAAATTCCATATATAAAAATGCTTTATTGTCCCTTTTTTAATAAAGTTATCAAAAAATATCTTCCATTTATTGAACAATATTATTGACATACAGTATTTTTACATAAGTGGGTCCACTCACATCTCTTTTACGTTGATCCTTTTTCAGTTGAGCAATCTCTCTGTTTCTTCTAGATTCTGTCAATCGGGCTTTTTCTTGTTCTTCTTTCATTTGTTTCATTAAGCGAACCTAAAGTATTAAGTAAATATATCTACTGTGATTACCCTTTTACAATATTCATTAAATAAATCATACGTATGGAAGTATACTCAGGATTCTGAATACTGAACAAGAAAAAATGTGGAGTTTTGCAACATGTTAAATGGTCAGTTCTTATTTTCATAAGATTAATGTATTTATATTTTGAAAACACTTCTAACATATTAATCCAGTGAACCAGTGAAGTTACTCAGTCATGTCTGACTCTTTGGGATCCCATGGACTGTAGCCTACTAGGCTCCTTCATCCACAGAATTTTTCAGGCAAGAGTACTGGAGTAGGTTGCCATTTCCTTCTCCAGGGGATCTTCCTGACCCAGGGATAGAACCCAGGTCTCCCACATTGCAGGTAGACACTTTACTCTCTGAGCTACCAGGGAAGCCCTTTTTAACATATGAATACTTCTATCAAATTACTTACTGTTCTAAGCTTTTTATATTCAATCCAGGGGTTTTATTACTAGAATAAGTTTTTGGTATTTAACTTATTATCAGTAGCTGTGTGACCTTGAACTAGTTACTTAATCACTCCAGGCTTTGGTTTTCTAATGTATAAGATCATGGCATCTGGTCCCATCACTTCATGGCAGATAGATGGGGAAACAGTGGAAACAGTGTCAGACTTTATTTTTTTGGGCTCCAAAATCACTGCAGATGTTGACTGCAGCCATGAAATTAAAAGACACTTACTCCTTGGAAGGAAAGGTATGACCAACCTAGATAGCATATTGAAAAGCAGAGATATTACTTTGCCAACAAAGGTCCGTCTATTCAAGGCTATGGTTTTTCCAATGGTCATGTATGAATGTGAGAGTTGGACTATGAAGAAAGCTGAGCACCAAAGAATTGACGCTTTTGAACTGTGGTGTTGGAGAAGACTCTTGAGAGTCCCTTGGACTGCAAGGAGATCCAACCAGTCCATCCTAAAGGAGATCAGTCCTGGGTGTTCATTGGCAGGACTGACGCTAAAGCTGAAACTTTAATACTTTGGACATCTGATGCAAAGAGTTGACTCATTGGAAAAGACCCTGATGCTTGGAGGGATTGGGGGCAGGAGGAGATGGGGATGATAGAGAATGAAATGGCTGGATGGCATCACTGACTCGATGGACATGAGTTTGAGTGAACTCCAGGAGTTGGTGATGGACAGGGAGGCCTGGCGTGCTGTGATTCATGGGGTCTCAAAGAGTCGGACACGACTGAGTGACTGAACTGAACTGAACTGAACTGAATATTTCTATGGGATTGGATTTCTTTGAGAATTCAATGAGTTTATACCCACCTTGTGCCTATAACAGTGCCTGGCATTATAGTAAGCACTTGTTATTTTTGGTATTTTTGTTGTCATCAGCAACTATACAACATAATAACCTAACTACTTTTTCAATCATTTCCACACTTCCTAAGGAAACTACATTGATTTTCATGGCAAAATGTTAAGAATAATCTATTCTAAAACAAAAACAATAACAGATAAGAATTCACATACTCTCTTTGGTGAAGGGAAAAAAACTTGCAGTTTTTTATGCATGGGAACAATAACCACCAAATTCAAGATAGCCACCTCTAAGAGAAAGGAGACTATGATCAGGAATGGATATATAGGAGGTTTTGTACATATCTGTAATATTTAATACCTTAAACTAGACACTGAATATATTGTTCATTGTTTTTATCTCTGACTTTTTGCATGCTTGAAATATTTTTACTTTTGCTAATCTGTAAGAGTTTTAAGAAAATAAAGATAAATATCCATTAAAGTCAGAGAAGTCCTACTGACCACATGATTTTCAGCCATTTCAAAGAAAGACTCTGATAATGGATAACTATAGGAAACAACGACTAACTGCCAAAAGGAAGTGCATCATTTCTAGGTTACAGAAAGAATACAGAATACAGAAAGAACCACAATAATTTTTTTGGTCCCAAATGACACAAGTATTACCATCAAACATTAATTGAAAATATAATCAATACCTTAGTTTTCTTCATTTCCATCACATCCTGCTGTAATTTCTTCAATTGTTTTTCATATTGGGACTGATTTTTAAGCAACCTTGCATGCTCTTTCTGAGCTGCCTGAAGTCTCTGCAGTTCTTTATTCATGGCTTGTAGTTTCTTTTCATATTCAGACCTCACTTTTTTTGCCTTTTCTTCTGAGTAAGATTCCATTGAGCCTAAACGACCAAACAATATTTGCATTTGTTTTTGTGAGATACAGATATTTATTTTACAGATTTATAATTCATGACCTTAGAGAAGAACTACCTCCCAAATACAAACCTCAGGAGGCCAGGGTGTCTTTTAATTACTCTCTCTTTTAATATTGATTCTTACTTAACAGCCATTGAATTTTTATTTTTCTAATTTAAAAAAAGTTCCCAGCATAAATCAAGGCATTAAAACAATTAGCCACAACTTTGGGGAAAAAAAATAGCCTAGACATATACCAGCATGAAAAAACAAAAATGAACAGTAATATTTAACATAATCAGATAAATTAGCATTTAATGTGACTTCTAATATAACTTTTTTTCCTGTAAAGGAAGAGAAGATAAAAATCCAATGTGACAATTTACTCTGAACTTTAATTTGAATTAAATATAATTCTTACCTAAGTTTTGAAGCACTTGGTCTCTTTCAAGCTGTGTGTCCCGAATTTTATGTTGTAGCATCATTAGCTTCTCTTCATACTGTTTTTTCAGCGTCTGCAGTCTTTTCTGGCTATTTTCTAGTTCATCAATCAGCTTTTGCTTGATTGCAATTTCACAAGTAATGTTTGCTAAGTCTGCTTGATAATTGGCTAGTATAAAAGAAAAAAATAAAAATACTGGATAGGCTGTAATCAAAGCATGAAAATCATCTCTACATTCAAGTATTCACCTGGCAGCTGTAAGGAAAATATCCTGAATATACCCAAAACTAAAAAAGTGGCAACAAGATAAAGAGTGTTCACATTGGTCAAGGACAAGAAATACCACTGGTTCCAAATAAAAATGGAAGTCATATAATGACTAACTACAATAAGAGATGAACATGAGTCTTGGAGGGCATACAAGGATGAGATGGAGAGTGCTAAGATCTTTCTGTCATGTTTTAAACAATTTCCCAAAATAAATTTTTGTCCTTGCACCAAAGGACAAATACCTTTTTCATCTGATTCAGAATCTGATTCATCAGAGCTTTCACCCCCTTCAATGTCATCTTCTTCCTCCTCCTCTTCCTCTTCCTCATCTTCATGATCACTCACTTCCTGACTTTCTTCCTAAAATGTGATGTAAAGTGTCTATTAATAGCACAATATAAGACCTCGAATACCCAAAGTAATCTTGAGAAAGAACAGAGCTGGAAGAATCAGGCTTCCTGACTTCAGACTATACTACACAGCTACAGTCATCAAAACAGTATGGTACTGGCATAGAAACAGACATATAGATCAATGGAACAGGATAGGAAGTTCAGAAATAAACCCACAGACCTACAGCCACTTAATCTATGACAAAGGAGGCAAGAATATACAGTGGGGAAAAGACAATTTCTTCAATAAATGGTGCTGGGAAAACTGGACTGCTGCATGTAAAAGAATGAAACTAGAACACTCTCTGTCACTATACAGAAATATAAATTCAAAATGTATTAAAAACCTAAATATAAGGCAAGATACTATAAAACACTTAGAGGAAAATATAGGCAAAACACTCTTTGACATAAATCACAGCAAGATCTTTTTCAATCAACTGCCTAGACTAATGAAGACAAAAACAAAAATAAACAAATGAAACCTAACTAAACTTAAAAACTTTTGCACAGCAAAGGAAACCATAAACAAAAAGACAGCCTTAAGAATGGGATAAAATATTTGCAAATGAAGCTATTGATAAAGGATTAATCTCCAAAATATACAAAGAGCTCATTAAGCTAAATATTAATATCAAAAAATGAACCATCCAATCAAAAATGGTTGGAAGACTTAAATAGAAATTTCACCAAAGAAGACATACAGGTCAACAAACACATGAAAAGATGCTCAACTTCACTAATTATCAGAGAAATGCAAAATCTCACACTGGTCAGAGTGGCTATCATGAAAAAAATCTACAAACAATACTGCTGGAGAAGGTATAGAGGAAAGGGAACTCGCTTATGCTATTGGTGGGAATGTAAATAGGTACAGGCACTATAGACAGAGAATGGAGGTTCCTTAAAAAACTAACAATAGAGCTATCATATGACCTACCAATCCCACTCCTAAGCATATATCTGGAGAAAACCATAATTCAAAAAGATTCAGGCTCCCTGTTCATTGTAGCACTATATGTAATAGCCAGGACATGGAGACAATCTAAATGTCCATTGGCAGAGGAATGGATAAAAAAATGTGGTACATATATACAATGGAATATTACTCAGTCATAAAAAAAGAACAAAATAGTACCATTTGCAGAGATATGGGTGGTCTAGAGAATGTCATATAGAGTGAAGTAAGTTAGAAAGAAAAAATATAGTATATTAATACACATATATGGAATTTAGAAAAATGATATAGATGAATTTATTTGTAAAGCAGATATAGAATCATAGATGAAGAGAACAAATGTATGGTTACCGAGGAGGTGAGGAGAGGTGGGATGATTTGGAAGATAGGGATAGACATATATATATTACAGATAACTAATGAGAACCTACTGTATACCAAATGGAAGTCTACTCAATGATCTGTGGTGACCTAAATGGGAAAGATATCTAAAAAAGAGTGGATATATGGATACATATAACTAACTCACTCTGCTTTACAGCAGAAATGAACAATATTGTAAAGCAACCACATTTCAGTAAAAAATAAATAAAATAAAATAAAGAAAAAACAAAAAAATAAAAGTCAGTTAGAATATTTCTTTTTCCCTCAATATTATGGAGTGTTGGAGAAGGCAATGGCACCCCACTCCAGTACTCTTGCCTGGAAAATCCCATGGACGGAGGAGCATGGTAGGCTGCAGTCCATGGGGTCACTAAGAGTCGGATACGACTGAGAGACTTCACTTTCACTTTTTACTTTCCTGCATTGGAGAAGGAAATGGCAACCCACTCCAGTGTTCTTGCCTGGAGAATCCCAGGGATGGGGAAGCCTGGTGGGCTGCCGTCTATGGGGTCACACAGAGTCGGACACGACTGAAGTAACTTAGCAGCAGCATTATGGAGTGTGCCTAGCAGTATGATTTAATTTTGCCCCGCCTCTATTATAATACTTCACATATTAAAATTTGCAATAAAGTCTCACTGAATAAATACAAAAAAGAGAGACTGTGTGATTATGAAGTATAAGAGCATAAAAATTTCACTTCTTGTTAAAATAAATCAATATACAATTTTAAGGTTATTTTATAATAACTTTGTCTTAAATCAAAGAGTACTTTATCTCTTAGTACTCTATCATCCCTTAGAAAATGTTTTCATAATGCATAAGACTATAAGTTGCTAATATTTCATAGCTCACATTTCTGAAGAAAAGAAATCCTCAAGAAAACAGTTTAAAATGGATGCATGATAATTGATTCTCTTTTCTACATACAGGTTAGCATAGTTATCAGCAACCAAGAATAACCTAATCTAGGGACTCAAAGCTCCAGGTTCATGTTTTCATACTTACAACTTCTAATTCAATGTTTTCTCTTTCTGAAATATTCTTTTCTTCTTTTTTCTCTTGGTCAGTGTCTGTATTATCCTCTTTACCAGCCACACTTCAAAAAAAAAAAGAAACAAAATGTATAGTATTAAAGAGGAAAATTGTTCACTTTTCTCCTTATAGATTTTTAAAAACCATCAATTATTTCTGAAAACAAATGAGAAGAGTTCATCATTTAACAAAGAGCAAAGTTATCATGTCTGATGCTTCAGAGGAAAATAGAAACTGCCATTCAACTCATAGTGTAATGAATTTATATAATTGGAGAAAATCTTATTTTCTAGAAACAGTGAGGAATAGATTATACCCTGGAGCATGACACCTGATACGATATCTAAGAACTACTCAGAGTAACATTCAATAAGCTAGAATGCAGGCAAACTAATTTCAATGGAAATTAAAAATAGTTTTGTTTTCTCATCTAAATATCTAAATTTTTTCTCATCTTAATACAAAGATATAGAAACTTCATTTTTATTGATGTCCTAATACATTTAAGGATAAATCTGCCCACGGTAGGTTTGTCTCCACTGGTTGCATCTGTCATTGTGTTCAGATTTCTCCTGGTAATAGCACCGGCTCTTTTCTCCTAGGTCATCCCTGTAGCACAGGTCTGTTTTTCATAATGTTCTCACAGAAATGGATCTCCACACATCAAAACTGTCTGAAGTTCAGCCTGACCACTGATTTAATAGGAAATTTCAGGATCAGCCACAAGATTCACCAACCAAACAAAAGTCTCGTTCTCGGGTATCAGTACAACAGCTCTAACTGCATGCTGCTGCTGCTACTGCTGCTAAGTCGCTTCAGTCGTGTCTGACTCTCTGCGACCCCATAGACAGGCAGCCCACCAGGCTCCCCCGTCCCTGGGATTCTCCAGGCAAGAACACTGGAGTGGGTTGCCATTTCCTTCTCTAATGCAGGAAAGTGAAAAGTGAAAGTGAAGTCACTCAGTCGTGTCCAACTCTTAGCGTCCCCATGGACTGCAGCCTACCAGGCTCCTCCACCCATGGGATTTTCCAGGCAAGAATACTGGAGTGGGTTGCCACTGCCTTCTCCGAACTGATGTCAAATAGTGTTAAAGCTAAGCTACTTCAGCCCTAGTGGCCATGAGAAAAAGAAGAGTCCACAACAAGAAAAAAATTTAAATAGTTACATCACTCTGACCCTTCTTGGTTTAGCAACCATGATCAATCACGCACAGAAGTTATACTTTTGTTCGTCAGACTCATGTATTTTTATCAAGCTAGATAGTATTAAGAAAATGAATTTCAAATGAATCTATATGTGAATATTTTCTTCTTGTGCTTTAGTAAACTTTTTAAATCATTAAGAATAAAAAGAACACTTGAATAAAGCAATATTCTTGAAATAAAATTTCCTTAGAAGTAGTTTAAAAATTTTATCAGAATATCTTTATAACAGATATCATTTCTTTCAGATATTCTGCTACATTAAATAACTGCCCTAATACATGGACTTATTTTTAGCTTCTGGGCTAAAAAATTAATCTTATGTAGGCCCTGCTATTATTATTAATCTGTAATGTTTAACTCTAGGTCCCAATTCTCAGAGACATTTTTGAACTCAGAACAAGATGAATATAAATACTTTTCCTTTGAAAATTCTTAATTTTCAAAATTTTCATAATTCTTAATTTATGTTTATTTAGGTAGTTATTTCTTTAATTTCTATCTTCCCCCACTAGACTGTTTAAGTCTCATGAAGGTAGGGATCATGTGTGTTTGGCTCAGAATTATATGCCCAGTACCCACGGTATGTGCATAATAAATGCACATGAAAGATTTATTAAACATATTCATCCCTATGACTGTGCATGAGCATCTCTGTTTGGCACCTCTGCCTGAGTCTCACATACTAATTATGTTGGAGTAAAATTGTACAAATTGAAAGATGCATAAAGACGCATGGAGTACAGCACGTCTCTAGAGTGAGTAGAAACTACTAGCAAGAACATCAATTAACTGGAGAGGAACCAAGTAAACTACAGCAAGGTTCCATGAGTTTGTTAAATCGCTTGTTAGAGAAAAATGCTGAACATATTTGAATGCTTATCATACATCACTTAGGATATTGATTTTCCATCATCATGGATTTCAAGATGGAAATTTAGAAAGAAATTCCCCTTCATCCAGTCATCTGACTCAAAGGCCAGCACCATGTACTCAAGCAGTCCTATACTTGAGATAGACCTAAGGCTGAGAGCTAGGAAAAGAACATGTGTATGGAGATATTTCTTACTCCCTCTTCTATGCAGTTTCCCTTCCTCACCTGCAACTGTTGCAACATACAATTTTTGTTATTATCAGTTCCTTCATTACTTCAGGTTCCAGCACAAATTTCCTCTTATTCAGGTTTATAGCCATACAACCACCTTGTTCCAGATACTTGACCTAACATACCCTCCTACTTCCTCCAAGTCACCAGAGTCCAGCTCAACAAATGTTACTTCCACTTACATATGAAATTAATTCATACATTATAAGCTGTTTGTGCCAATTCTGATGCAGAAAAATCAGCAGTAAGTTTACGTTATTAATTCACCCTATTTCACTTAAAGCTTCAGCTTTTAAAGTACAATTTGATACTTAATGATTATTATACAGCAAATAGTCACACTTTCCTCAATAAACTGGAGAAATTTTATATCTAAAATAACTGTCTAAGCAGCAATGAAAAATATGTAAGTTTGCAGTTTACATAGAATCAGAATCTTTGATCTGGAAGAAACCTTTGACATCTTGACCACCAACGTCAACATCTCTGTTGACAACGAAAAAAAGAAACTTTGCCCTGGGAAAGTTTATCAACTCAAGGGGACTTAAAACCAGGTGTCATGACTCCAAGGCCAGTATTCTAGAATATTGCCTCAAAGTTCGGTTCACAGAGAGAGAAGCATCAGCATCATCCAGGAGCTTGTAAGATATGTAGAATCTCAGGCTCCATCTCAGTCCTACTGTGTCAGAATCTTCATTTTATCAAACTCCCCAGGCTATTTACATGCACATTCATGTCTAAGAAGCCTTGTCCTAAAACACCAAATAATTCTGCTTTTGTTATCCATTAGGGATCATATAAATATTAGAAGCGAACTATGTTCATTAAGTACATTTAAAGGACTTAACTACTGAAGGTGGGAAAATGTTTCTATTACACTACTTTAACTATACATTTTATTTTGACCTTTCAAAATAGAAAAATTTTCACATTTTATTGTCCTAATTTAATCCCAATGATAAACATAATATCCTAAACATAAACTAATTAGGTGAGTCCTAAGATAACTTATAGATAGAATTATATTCTAACTATAGAATATGCTAAATAAGTTTAGAATAAATTATAGAAACTTTAGAATACAAGCTTCCCTTGTGGCTCAGCTGGTAAAGAATCTGCCTGCAATGCAGGAGATCTGGGTTTGATCCCTGGGTTGGGAAGATCCCCTGGAGAAGGGAAAGGCTAGCCACTCCTGTATTCTGGCCTGGAAAATTCCATGGACTGTATAGCCCATGGGATCGCAAAGAGTTGGACACAACTGAGAGACTTTCACTAGAATACAATATGTAGAATATAATTGTGGAATGTAGATTATTAAATAACTTAAAGAAAATATAATTTTAAGGTTTCAGCTATTTAAATTAAGAGACTAGTTTAATTGTTACAAAATAAAAGTTCTCAAAAAGCTTATTTTAAGTAAGAAAATTTATAAAGTGGTGCTTCTAAAATATTTAATATTATTTTGAAATCAGTTTATGTTAATCATTTTGATTATGTAATCAGGAGATGTTTAGTAAAATCAATAGAGAGAATTTCTAATAAGTAAAATAGTACTTGGCATATGGTTAAATAATCATAGTACTAAATGAGTAAACTGCAAATTTTTATTATATTGAGAGTTCAGAAGTGTGCTTCTAAATTTTGCTCAAATATCAAATGGAAAAAAAAGGAAAAGATCCTGCTTTTGATGTTCACTTTAGATACATTTAAATAAGTTTCTCTTATTCAACCTTAAATATGCCTTATAAATCTTGTCTGTAGCAAGGCCACAGTTTCCTTTTGCCTGTTGCCATTTTAATGTTGTTTTCCCAACAAAGATACATAAAATAAAGAAGTGAAGAGAAAGAGTCCACCCATAACTTAGCATGTGCTGCAATAAAATGCCAGTTCCCACCAAATTAACAATTCTCTGTCTATTCACAGGTTTCCAAAAGATATGTTCTAAAAGTCTAATGGTGGGGTTCTTGGGTCATTTTTAGCCACAAAAATTATAATAGTCTATACCAAATTCACATGAAATTGCCTGAATTTTAATTCACATAACTGGTGTGGGTTTTTTCCTCAAAAAGTAGTTTTCATATTTTCAGTGTTTTTGTTAATTTTATAAGATCATTGTTATTTTTAGGAACACCAAGCTAATATAGTCTGAAATATAATTCTACAACACATAACCTTGTGAATGGCAACTAAGTATTTAAATGACATTTTAATAAAAAACCTGGGAAATATTCCAACCTTCTTTCTTCTCGATTGCTTTCCTCAAGTTTCTGTAGCCTTCAAAATCACGAGGCACAGTATTGGAAGGCCAAGCCAATGAAGGACAAACCAGACAGTAAAAAGCGAAAGTGATAAGAAGGTAAAAATGATACATGAGCTTGAAGACTTTAAAATAAATTTTAAAAGATATCATCAAAGGACAATACACAGTAAAAAGGCAATACATTTTGTATAAATAAAAAGTAAGTAGAAAAACAAGCAGCATTATATCTAAGAAGAGTATATAGACTATCAGTTGAAATTACTCAGCAGTAAAATGTACATTCTCAATTTATGAAGCTGATAAATAGTATGAGCATTTGGATGCCATTGCTTTTCTTAATCTGAAATGGATCATTTTTCTCAGCTTCCAAAAAAAAAAAAAGCTCACTTTCAATGATACTGTCTTCCTTTTAAACCTTTACAAAAGACTTTTTTATGGCATCATTTAAAGAGCTTCAAAAAGTAATGCCTTTATACCATAATATGAATACCATTAATACTATATACTAGGATACTAATTTTTAAACTTGTTTTATATTTTAATATACTACACATGAACATCACTAAAAATTCTATTTCAGAATTATATATGAAATGGTATTATGGTCAAATGAATATGTTTGTTACGATATCAGTGGAAAATTATAATTTTATTAACTCAAATTAATATCACTGTACTAATTACTAGACTATCAAAAGGTTATATCTAAGGCAAAGGCAGCAGTAAAATGGGAAATGCAGTACTTTTCATTAGTAAGATTATTTTTTAACCAGTAAACTATGAGAAAAACTATAAATATGTATTTAGAAGTTTGAAGTTTAAAGAATATTCAGTACACAGAATTGGGAATCTTTACTCAATGGAATGTACTGGATACTCATTGTCTCTCATGTTGGCAAAAAGAGAGATAGATGTGCTAGGCTCTGATTAAGCATATAGCAATCTTTACACAGTAGACTTCTGCCTGCAATTCCAAATATACTTTTAAGAATCATCAATATTTTTAAATAAAGAGATGGAGTCTTAGTAATGCATCATTTCATCAAGGCACTTCTCATTTTAATTTTATAATGTGATTTTAATTCACAGGTCTGTGATTGTTTTCACAATCAACTTATAAACTGCTATTGCAAGAAGAGACTAGCAATCTGAGAAAAAAAATTTGCATAGTGATATTCATCAGGGATCAAAATGTCCAGTATAATGGCTAAAAAAGGGAAAGAAAAGCCATTGCTTAAGAAATCTCTAGAATTTCTAGAGTTTCAACCTGACACCACTAAATACAAACATAATGCAGTCTGATGAATGAGTGAATTTTTTATTGATATAATGCAAATCATTTAAAGCTAGATATCCAAAATATGGGGATTACTGTGTGAAAGGCAAATTTTATTTATCCATATACACACACAAAAAAATCTAATTTAGGCTTATACTGACTATAATGAGCTATAATGGCTCAAAGAATATGGTTCCCTGACAAACAGCCCTAATTTTCTATTTTCAACAGGAAGAAATTTTCTTTACCTTACATAAGAGAGCTATATTAAAACATATGGATGATGTGAGCTAATAAACAGGTAAACTTTAGATGCCTTTCCAATTGCTTCCTTAAAAAAAACTGCAATCAATAGTTCCAAAAGACATTAGAGGGACAGAGATATAAACTAATAATCTGATAATTCTCCATAATTTAAAGGAGTACGGTCTTTATTTCATTTAGTTCCATTATTATGTTTCTTCCAAAGTTAAATGGGGTGGGGGACCTGTGACAAATCTTGCTAACCATTCTAACATTTGTATAATAACTAAACAATAAAAATAGGCAATGTTGCCTATTCAATTATTCTTCCTTACTTGCTTACTATCTACACTTGGATTATTTTACAGTTCAACAGAAAATAAGCACAGAAAGGCAGAAGAGCCAACCTTTAAACCACACATATTAACAATTGGTTGTAGCTTAGATAAAAACTTTGATGCAGAAGAGGGTGAAAGGTTCACATAAAACATGATTTAAGGCATACTCCTTGAAAACAAACATAGCTTCTGACTTAAAAATGGTATAGTTACCATTCTTCCAACCAACACTTACAGTTGTCAGAGGCCCGTAGTAACTACAACCAAATGCTAACAACACAAAACAAAGTAAATTAAAAGACATGGAGCTTCTAAAAAATTTGCAGATTCAGTGGGAGAAACGAAAGCAGCTATGAGAACTGGGACAGCTGAGCAAAACTGAACCCAAAGGCCAAACTCCAGATAGGTTTTGGAAAGTCTCAGCCAAAAAGGGGTGTAAAAAAAATCTTCCCTACACCATTTAATTTTTTTTCCCTCGTGAGATTGCTGCCCACATTTTCAATAGTTGGATTAATGCTTTCTCTTTCAAAATTACAAATCTCCCTAGAGGAATCTTATTAGCTATAAGTCATTTCCACTGGCATGAGTTCCTTTAGTCAGATGGCTTTGTTTCCAACTTTGAATTTAAGGAGATGAGAGAAGTAGATGATTTTGAAATTGGGAGTGCTTTGGGCTAGGGAAGAATTACATGAGAACTGACCTCCTAAGGGAAGAATGAATCAAGGCACCATTGGGACACAGGAGGTCAGTAAGTAGGAATAAGAGAGACTGGCTAAGGCAGAAATTCATTTTTTCCCTCTGCTTTCCTTTTCCTATTCCCTTTTGAATTGTTCACATTATACTATAAAATGAATAAATATCGTTTTATGTGTGTGAGTTAGGAAATCTGGACATTATACATTTGCAACAATTTCTAGAGAAAAATTAGTTCCAAGTTGCAAACAATTTTAAATGGAACTCACTGTATATGCAAAGTTGAGGTAGCACCAAATCTTGCAATGCTCTATTTGATAAATAAATAAATATGCAACATGTAAGACAACTCAACCAGAATCAATATCTAAACAGAACTTACTGCCTCCAAAGAGTTCCTACAGAGACTAATCACTAACTTCAATAAAGTTGCTATCATTCTAAACATTTCTGGACCTCTTTGTCTATTATTTTTGTTTCAACAGTAACAAAAGACCCATTAGCTAAAATGAGAGCTTACTAACATTTTTAAAATAAGAATTTATATTACATATACATACAGCTAAAAGTTATTGGTGATAAATGAAGTGTTTTATCAAACTGACTAAAATAATAATATTTATCAATCAAAAAGCTTACAGCTTTGCATTGTTACAAAAATAACCTGTGTCAGAGGTATTAATTTATGGTATCTATGATCATTATAAAAATGTCAAAAGAGCCTAGGTTTCTAATGGGATCCCTATTATTTATTATTCATACCCAACAGGTGATCATGGTAACATCTCTAAATTTACCTCAACAGGAAAGAGCAGAATCAACTCATGACCTTGAGAAATATATTCTTGCTTACTGTTCATGAACCCAAACTACCCACACCTTTAAACACAAGTCATACCATTTCACATTTTGATCAACTACACAACTGAATTTTACAAATAAATAAGTTATATGCAAAGGTCTCATTTTCATTTCCACAGTATGTTGAGTCACACCAGTTTTGATAATTCTGTGAACACTATTACAGTTTTAAGTGCCCTACAAAAAAAACTAATCATTATATATTTCTAATGCTGCCATAATCAACCACTCATGAGCAATACCTATTAAGACATTAGTATCTCAAGGATGCAATTGCAATTACAATGCTCCTAAGACCATAGATGTGCAGTTCCTGGTTTTAATTATTCTAATAATCCCTTAACTCAAGGACACAAAGCAGAATTAATTCTGAGAGTTTGAACCTTTAACAACTTTAGTCAACAGACTATTCAAGGAAGATATGCCTGGTTGCCAAAATAAATGTCTAAATAAACAGAGCAAAGCAGCACTAGATTAAATGTGAATAATAATTCTACAAAGTGCACCTCTGTAACAAGCTATTTAACAAATAAGATATCCTATTCCCCTTTGGAATATCTAGCCAAAAATGCTTAAAATTAATTTGACCAGCATGTTTAAAATATATTCTATGTAAGTTATTTGACTGCACCATAGAATCAATATGTAAACATGTACACAATTTACGAGGTCTTAACCACTTGCACATTACAAGTGGTTATATTTTAATTTTCCTCCCCTTCTTTGCATCCAGTTGATTTCAGAGGGAGATACTACCAGGATGCAAGGAAAAGGAAGCTTAGAACAGTGGTGAAAAGCTGAGTAACTCCTTGTTGGAAGAGTCAGAAAGTCTGAAATAACATAAATAATTTTGACATAGTCAAATTAGAAGTCCTGCTGAAAATACTTAAGAGACCAAATGACATTAAATGACAGCCTGATGAATTAATTTAGCCTTTAGTTGAACTAATCTAGACAGGAAGCAGAATATATCAATGAGACTATTTAACTGCATTAGAAAATGGAAAAAAATGAAAATACTAAGTAATGATAGAACAAGCTTTGCAGAAAAGATGAATGGAATGCAAAGGCAGCTAGTTGAAGAAATAATAAAATAATTTCTAATAGTAATTTTACCTTATCATAGTCTAAATAAAATTCACTACCGTATTATTGTAATTAATTTAATTTTTTACATATAAGGAAGAGATAAATCTTTAAAAATATATAATTATAATCTATGTTAAATGACATTTCATTTTTAAAAATGAGGTTATATATACTCATTGCAACTGCAAATTAAAATATCCTTAAAAGTGAGAAGAATAGAGATTCATATAAAAGTGATTTTATAACACTACCTTTTTTTCTTCTTCTTTTCTTTTCTTTTCAGCTTCTCTAAATCTTTCTTAGCTAGGTCTATAATCTCAATGGTCTCTTTATCTGAGGATACTATAGTAGGGGAGAAAGCTGATGATCCGCTGAAATATGGTGATCTTGATGTGGCTCTTGTCAAGTTTTTTCGAAGATTCTCATTCACTGCTTCACTTTCTAATAATTTTGCCCTAGTGAATAAAAATATATTTCAGTTGTAAACATTTTATTACTGTGGTACATAATACATAACATAAAATTTACCTCCCTGTCTCTTAAGTGTACAGTTCTATAGCACAAAGTACATCCATACAGTTGTACAACGACTGCTACCATCTACCTTCAGACTTTTCCATCTTCTCCAACTGAAACTCTGTACCCATTTTATAAAATACACTATAACTTCTCATTCCCCTCTCCTCCCAGTCCCCAGCAACTACTATTCTACCTTTTATCTTTGCAAACTGGACAACTCTAGGAGTAAATGGAGAACACATTAAATGAGTTGTTTTGCAAGCTAAAACATTTCCCAAAACATATTTCAACAATGCTACAAGGTACAGCTTTTTTAACAAAAGTGTTCCTAAACATTAGTGTTTGAGATATTTTTTAAAATTTCCTGATTAAATAATTATAAATTTGAAGTAATATTCTGTGCTCAAAAGTGCCAGTGATAATTAGATTACTTGCATTCTGGCCAATAGACACTTGTTATTCTGGCTTTGTAAACCCATTATTTAAACTTAAAATGTACAAGCAGCATGGTTCCCTTCCTTCCATCCTTATTGATCATGCTATAATAACATTTCCAAATAGTCAAACATACTCCTAACTGGCTGAAAGATATCTGGTTCCTGAATATGGTAAGGAAAAAGACAAAAATCACCAAGGAAACCTGAGTCTGATAATTGAAAACATTCTTTTGTTTGCTCAAGTGGTCCTCACAATGACAGGAGAATAATGCATGTGCTGTTAGTAAAATGCAAAAACAATGAATGATGAGATCATAAAACAGCCTTGATTCTTGAGATTACAAGAGATTCAGAGACTACTCTAGGCCAGTTCCTTAAGTCCATTTAATTTAAACCATCATGAACACGATTATCTACCTCAATATAATACATTTCCCATGTCAATTTGGCGCAAGGGTGACTGCGCGCATGCTAAGTCACTTCGGTGGTGTCCAACACTGTGCAACCTTATGGACTATAGCCCATCAGGCTCCTCTGTCCAGGGGATTCTTCAGGCAAGAATATTGGAGTGGGTGCCATGCCCTTCTCCAGGGGATCTTTCCAATCCAGGGATAGAACCCACATCTCTTACATTTCCGGCATTGCCAGGCAGGTTCTTTACCACCTAGCCCCATCTGGGAAGGCCAAGAGTGATTGAGGCAGAGCTATAAGGAGAAAATGCAACCTACTAGTACTACCTATTACTACTAGCATGCACTCATCTCTGTCTCAAAACTATATTACTATGTACTTTAGCATAAGTTCAAATGTTTCAGAGGAAGATGCTAGATTATTTGCAGCTACTGAGCTCTAGAAGACAGTCAGCTCTGTGTTTTTTCACTGTCTACCAAAATTATTCCTGACACTGCTGAAATCAGCTAGAGACAGAATATACACAAATCAGGGAATATATTTTATGTGTTCTATACATTCTTTAATGAAATTGTTTTACTTTATATTAAGCGTCACACAACAGCTACAATGTTTTAAAATTGTTAAATAGTTTAAAATTTAAATGTTCACAATTGTTTAAAGTTTAAATGTTTAAAAGTGTTAAATGTACACACTTCTAAGTTAAATGATTTCAAAATCAATGTAAAGAAAATTCTGAATATAATGCTGTTATTTTTAATAAGAAGTCAACCTAAATATAAAAACTCAGCTTAATGATAAAAACTCAAAGTCAAAATTTACACTTTTTCATATTTTCAATATCTAGCTAGAGCCTGAGTACATAATAATGAATGCTAAGAATGACTGAAAATACAAATTAGGTATCAATAATGATCTGTTTTTAATTGGCTCATTTATATAATAATCAGATAATCTGTGTTTATTAGTACCAGATTTTAACAGTTGCATTTGGTAAGGGCATATTATTAATGCTTCAGTCCTGGTGCTAATAAAGGCTGAAACCCTTAGGGCTCACTTCCAACTCCACTAACCCCACACCACACTCCTGCTTTCTATGAGGGCTATAGAGATAACATCTCTCTCTTTGCAATTTCTTCTCTTTCCACTCACCCACCCACACATTTGTTGCTGTCTGCATTTAATTAAATTGGAGACCAATCAGTGAGGCATAAGGAGAAGTACACAGGAAAACTGACAGTTCCATCTCAGCTTTATCACTCACTGAACCCTAAAAGATGATGCTGTTAAAGCTTTCACTTTTTCTTCCATAGAAGAGATGAAAAAATATATTTCTCTAGCACAGTTATGAGGATGATACACAATGAATTCAAAATTTATCAAGGAATATTTTAAAAAATAGTAACTATTCTCATTAAAAAGTTGAAAAAATATAATTATCTAATTGTAGGTGTTTAGTTAAATCAATTACAATCATGAGATAGTACTCATGGAGCCCTGCAAGACTCATGTTATAAAAATATTTAATAGCGTTTTAAAATGCTCCTAATATCTTATTATATTTCAAAGAATAGATAGCAAAAAATATATACAATGTGATAAAAATTTTACAAAAGTATGCATTGAAAAAATAAATATTTTTTTGTGATATACAAAAATGAAACATCAGTTCTTAGAATGATGACTCTGGATATACTTTCCTACATTTTCAGAAATTTGTACAAAAACTTTAAACCTCAGAAAACTAGGATTAATTAGTGACTGTTATCATTTCACAACAAATAATGTGATGTATAAGTTTATTAAAAGATAACTAGTTATTATTTTATAATTAAAATGATAAGACAAAATATAAACATTCCCATGTGAGGCAATACATTGACATGATTTGCATTAAGAAGCTGTGAATGAATGCCTTCCTAAGAGAAATTATTGATTAAAATATGGATTAGAGTAGAATTTAGTAGATAAAAACACAATGTGAGAACTTATAACTAAATAGTAATAACACATTAGACCTTTTCAATTTAAGATTATATACATCCTGTCCTTTTATTGGAGCCCCATAATAATTCTTTCCTCTTCATGAATCACAGTTTTGTCATGGCTTGTGTAACTCAATGAAGCAATGAGCCATGCTGTGCAGGGCCACCCAAGAGGCATGGTTCATAGTTCATGGTCAATGTGGTCAATGGATAAGGAATGACAAGTGGTGGTTTAGTCACTAAGTCGTGTCTCTTTTGGACCCCATTGACTGTAGCTCACCAGGCCACCCTGTCCATCAGATTTTCCACTCAAGAATATTGGAGTGGATTGCCATTTCCCTCTCCAAGGAGTCTTCTCCACCTAGGGATCAAACCTGGGTCTCCCACACTGCAGGGAGATTCTCTACCAACTGAGCCACCAGAAAATGGCAGACCACTCTAGTATTCTTGCCACAGGAACCCCACAAACAGTGGATAAGGCAAAAAGATACCACACTGGAGGATGAGCCTCCCAGGTCAGAAGGTGTCCAGTGAACTACTAGGGAAGGGCAAAGGGCAATTACTAATAGCTCCAGAAAGAATGAAGAGGCAGGGCCAAAGTAGAAATGATGCACAGTTGTGAATATGTCTGGTGGTGAAAGTAAAGTCCAATGCTATAAAGAACAATATTGCATAGGAACCAGGAATGTTAGGTCTATCAATCAAGGTAAATTGGATGTGGTCAAGCAGGAGATGGGAAGAGTGAACATCAATATCTTAGGAATCAGTGAACTAATATGGATGGGAATGGATGAATTTAATTTAGATGACCATTATCTTTATACTGCGGGCAAGAATTCTTCAGAAGAAATAGATTTCCCCTCATAGTCAACATAAGCATCTGAAATGCAGTACTTGGGTGCAGTTTCAAAAATGACAGAATGATCTCAGTTCATTTCCAGCACAAATCATTTAAAATCACAATAATCCAAGTCTATGATCCAACCACTGATGCTGAAGAAGCAGCAGTTGAATGGTTCTATGAAAACCTATAAGACCTTCTATAACTAAAACAAAAAAGAGATGTCCTTTTCATCAAACAGGATTGGAATGCAAATGTAAGCAGTCAAGAGATGACTAATGAAGTAACAGGCAAGTCTGGCCTTGGAGTACAAAATGAAGCAGGGCAAAGGCTAACAGAGTTTTGTTAAGATAACATGCTAGTCATAGCAAACATCCTCTTCCAACAACACAAGAGACAACTCTACACATGCTATGCTATGCTATGCTAAGTCACTTCAGTCGTGTCCGACTCTGTGTGACCCCATAGACGGTAGCCTACCAGGCTTCCCCATCCCTGGGATTCTCCAGGCAAGAACACTGGAGTGGGTTGCCATTTCCTTCTCCAATGCAGGAAATCGAAAAGTGAAAGTGAAGTCGCTCAGTCGTGTCCGACTCTTAGCGACCCCATGGACTGCAACCTACCAGGCTCCTCCGTCCATGGGATTTTCCAGGCAAGAGTACTGGAGTGGGTTGCCATTGCCTTCTCCAACACTCCATAATATTGAGGGAAAAAGAAAGACTACTTTCTCAATCAAATTCTTTAGTGACATGCTCAATGAAGTGATGTAGTAGAGGGAAAAGGAACAGAAATGATTTAGTCAGTTTTCTAGGAAATAGTGACACTAGTCAAGCCATTCATCAAATAGTGAGATCAAGCTTAGGTCCAGGCTTAGAATAGCAGGATGGAAGAGAGGAAATGTAGCCCAAGAACCAGAGTATGGATCAGCCTAACAACTGATCAATGCCAAGAAAATAAAAAAAGATAAAAGGAAGCAAATAGGAGCAGAAAAAGAATCTTTAGAAACTAAAAGAGATTAGTTTTGTCAGAAGGAATGGTAAAGATGGACTCTAAAGAGTCAGGAAGGACTGGGGACTGGTCAGAGAACAAGTTTTTAGCAGTGGGCAGGAAAGATCATTGCCAATACAAGATGGAAATTACAAGCCCAGGTTGGGTTGCTGACCAGAACTATAACCTAAGGCCCCAACGTTCTCCATCAAAAAGGTAAAGTTTGGAAATATACAAACAGAATAAATTCAAACTCAACATTCAGAAAACTAAGATTATGGCATCTAGTCCCATCACTTCATGGCAAATGGATGGGGAAAATATGGAAACAGTGACAGACTTTATTTTCTTGGGTTCCAAAATCACTGCGGACAGTGACTGCAGCCATGAAATTAAAAGATGCTTGCTCCTTGGAAGAAAAGCTGTGACAAACCGAGGCAGTGTTATTAAAATTTAGCAGAGACATGACTTTGCTGACAAAAGTCCATGTAATCAATGTTACAGTTTTTCTAGTAGTCATGTATCAATGTGAGGGTCTAACCATAAAGAAAGCTGGGCACCAAGGAACTGATGCTTTCCAATTGTGGTGCTGGAGAAGACTCTTGAGAGTCCCTTGGACAGCAAGGAGATCAAACCAGTCAATCCGAAAGGAAACCAATGCTGAATATTCATTGGAAGGATTGATGCTGAAGCTCCAATGCTTTGGCTAACTGATGCAAAGAGTCAACAAACTGCAAACGCCCCTGATGCTGGGAAGATTGAAGGCAAGAAGAGAAGGTGGCGACAGAGGAAGAGATGGTTGGATGGCATCATCACCTCAATGGATATGAGTCTGAGCAAACTCCAAGAGATAGTGAAGACATGGGAAAGCCTGGCATGCTGCAGTCCACAGGGTCGCAAAGAGTCAGACATAACTGAGTGAACAACAACAACAATTTGAGTATCTTTATTGCTACATCAGATGTTTTCTCATCAGTTTTTACTTTTTGAAGCATTGAAGGGATTTCTGCCTTATGGAGGCAGAAATAGTAGAAAAACTACTCATCTCTGTTTAAGTATCTCTAAAATAGCCACAGGAAGAGAAAGGGAAAGAGAAGACAAACACAAGATAGAGAATTGTTAGGGTAGTTGTGAAAGATGATCTTTCACTTGATTATTTTCTGCATATGCATAGCAGAAGTGAGTTCTGAGTTATTTAGATGCTCCTGATGGAGCTGACTGTAGTTTTACTTCAAGAGAAAGCAGCTCAGCCAACAAGGCAAATCATGGAACCTGAAAATATTACAGAAATAATTAGTGTTCTTGATCATCTTTCTGACCTTTATTCTCACAATCTGTGCTCAGTGATCCCCTCCACATTCCCACAACAGGTGTGGGTGTTCCCTTTACCAGTTCTGGTCAGCCCATTTACTGCATGTGACTATTTATGTAAGTTTACCCACCTAGGCTGTGAATTCCTTGTTTATGTCATACTTGTTCAATCCATGGCATGATGCTTGGCCTACAGTGAGTATTTGCTGTACATGTGTGAAATGTGAGTGACGAATGAACTTTATATGTACCAGGGGCAGGCAATTTATAGGAATACAATAACTCACTCATAAAAGACAGCTGGGGAAGTATAAGGAACAGGAGTAATGGGAGATTTTAAAAATTAGGGATGACTTATTGATAATGAGCATTCCCAAATGGAGGGTGAGGAGCACAAGGAGCCAACTCCATTGACATCAATTACGCCTATCCTTATATAAGGTTTGGTATGTTTCCAATTAAGGGTACAACAACTAGAGCAGTAGAACACAGGAAGATAATGTGAGAAGAAAGTAGTTTGTGACATTATGTTCCCATATGTTTCATTATAGGCAAGTACCTATTCCCCTAAAGTTAACCTGACCAAAGAGCTGAACTATCACTGTGAATAGTTACAACCCTATGGACTGTAGCCAGCCAGCCTCCTCTGTCCGTGGGATTCCCCAGGCAAGAATACTAGAGTGGGTTGCCATGCCCTCCTCCAAAGGATCTTCCCGATCCAGGGATCAAACCCACATTTCATGTCTCCTGCAGTGGCAGGTGGGTTATTACTAGCACCACCTGGGAAGCCCTACATAAAATAAACCCAACAAATAAATAGTAGCAATAATACTTTACTGCAAAACCCAAATATGTGCATTATATATTGCAGAATATAAACTATACCTGAGATCTTCAATTTCTTTAATATAATTATGAATCATATTACTAATCTCCTCATTCCCTTCACCTGCAAGAAAAAATAAGGGGGAAAGAATAAACTTGGAGATTGACATTGACATATATACATACACTGCTATATTTAAAAACAGATAATAAGAACCTACTGTATAGCACAAGGAATTCTACTCAGTTCTCTGTAATGACCTATACAGGAAAAAAATCTGAAAATAAGTGAATATATGTATATGTGTAACATTCACTTTTCTGTACAGCAGAAACAACATTGTAAACCAACTATATGCTCCAATAAAAGTTAATTAAAAAAAAAAGAATTTCCTTTAAAATTCAACAAGAGTTGAGAGTAAGAGAAGAGAAAGAGTAAGAGAAAAACAAGGTTATGGAAACAAACAATAATGCTCTGAAACATAATTTAAACAGCAAATTTCCTGCCCTTAATTCCATGAGCAGAAAGATAATATGATGAAGCAAAGACACATTTCATTTCTATAAGAATGTATTATTTACAAATTAAACATTAACTTTAAATTACAGAAACTGACATTTTAACTTCAACTATTTCATGAAATTAAAAAACATGAAGAATATTTTCTGCCCTCCAAAAGTAATCCCTCACTCATTCCACAGCCCACACACATACCTGCTTTGACAAGAACTTGGTTGGCCTGATCACTAACAAGCTGTGTGATTCTGGTCCTCAGAGCATCAACTGTCTCTTGCATGGCTTTAATTCTTACACGCAGGTTGTTATTTTCAGTCTGTAGCATTGCATTCTCATGAAACATGTCATTGATGCTTTCCACACCCTCTTCATCAATTATTCTTTTGCCCTAGAAAAGAAAAGTTATTTCCTTGTTGGTTGAGATGTTCTAACTACACAAGAGTCTTGTTAAAGGATATGCAGGATTGTGTAATTCTACAACCAAGAGCCCTTTTGCCTTAACAGCCTCAAGGCAAGAGTTCCTTTTCCCTCTACTACATCACTTCATTGAGCATGTCACTAAAGAATTTGATTGAGAAAGTAGTCTTTTGAAACAAGAGGCTGATCAAGTTGTTAGACTGAACATTATTAAAGGCTACCCACAAAGAAAACTATAGAATTCTACCCCTAAAAGGAAAGATGTCACCATTATGACAAGAGACTCCAGAGACATACGTGAGAGCCATCACAAAAAGGTATCACTGAGTACATAAAATGCAAAATAAAAATCATTAACTTACTGTTTTATACTCCATAAGTTCCATCTGAAGTCGTGTGATCTCACTACGGAGTGCATTGATCTGCTGACTAGCTCTGTCCTGATTGACCATCACTTTGTTCTTGATATTTCTAGCTCGATTGGCATATTTCAGGGTATTTAAAGTTTCCATAAAATCTCTGTCTGAAGGGCTGACACATGCTATCATGATTGTTTGGCTGAAAGACACACACACAAAAATTACGTTTACAGATAAAAGCAAATAAAATGCTGAAATAATCATTTTAAATACCTGTCTTTTGAATAATATCTACTCTTCAAGATACCAAAAGATTGATATTACCAAACATAAAAATAAAAGCAAATTTTAAAGCCTCAATGCTACCTTAAGGAAAAAGATGTTTTTATATTGTCCCTTTTTGACACCTAATACCTTGAGAAAGCAAAAGTGCATACATTTATTTCTCACCTCTTTACAAAAAAATTTTGAAGCAATATACACAGAATAATTCTAAAATTTAATCTACCTATGAAATGTTGAAATTCAAAACCCATTGCTTTCATTATGTGCTTAATATTTCAGGATTTAAATTTTTTTTAATAACTTGCATCCTGATCTTTTTCTTAGCAAAACATTTCACACAAAATTCTATCACCTGCTGAAGAAAAGTACTTAGTATACCCATATGTTTCACAATATGAAATACCATTTGTGATTGAGTGGTCAAAGTTCCAGAATTTCTGGTTAGATTACACAGGAAAAATGTGAAAGATTATTTTACAGTCATGATGAATTGCTTTATCAGTCAAAGAATAGGATAATAAAATCCTTATGGCTAAGAAATTTCTGTCAATGAATCAGACGTGGAAATTCTAATAGGCACTTAGTGATAGTGAAGTCGCTTAGCCGTGTCCAACTCTTTGCAACCCCATGGACTGTAGCCTACCAGGCTCCTCTGTCCATGGGATTTTCCAGGCAATAGTACTGGAGTGGATTGCCATTTCCTTCTCCAGGGGATCTTCCCAACCCAGGGATCAAACCCAGGTCTCCTGCATTGTAGACAGACGCTTTACTGTCTGAGCCACCAGGGAAGTCACTGGTGTAATAGGCACTTACATACTAACAATTAAGGATGTAATTTACCCAGGCTGGTCTGCAATGGGACTGGGCTTCCCTGGTGGTCAGATGGTAAAGAATCTGCCTGCAATCTAGGAGACCTGGATTCAATCCCTGGGTCGGGAAGATCCCCTAGAGAAGGGAACAGCTACCCACTCCAGTATTCTTGCCTGGAGAATTCCATGAACAGAGGAGAATGGGATTAGAAGAAAGGAGTTACCACCCACACAATTGGCTCAGATAATAAAGTGTCTGCCTACAATGCAGGAGACCTGGGTTCGATCGCTGGGTCGGGAAGATCCTCTGGAGAAGAAAATGCCAACCCTCTCCAGTATTCTCGCCTGGAAAATCCCATGGATGGAGGAGCCTGGTAAGCTACAGTCTGTGGGGTCGCAAAGAGTCAGACACGACTGAGCGACTTCACTTTACTTTACCTAGGAAATGGGTGAGGAACATCTGAGATTCTTTAGCTGTAGCTTAGATAAACCTCAAGAGGAATTAAAAATCCCTAGTGCAAATACCTTAGATTACTACAGGGCAAGCAAACTCTCAGAAGTACTGAAGTATTCAAAAGTATTGACACTGGTAAGGGGAAGATGTTTACTATCTCTTTTTTGTTACAAAACAAAGCTATACTATAAAGCAAAGGAATGAACACAGTAAAAGGTTACAATTTAGCAAACTTTAATAATTTATATTTGGCTTAAAAAACAAAAATTTTTGTCTAGTTACAATAAGATTCAGATTGATATTGAAAGTCGAATGAAAATATAGAACAGAAGAAATATGGACAAATGGAAGCAATACAAAGGATATGCTAGAAGAGAGATGAGTCAAGACAATGCCAACATTACAAAACAAGCAATATAAAAATGATACTGTTAAATTCTATAAAACAAAACATTATTTCCAAATCCATCCAACCTCACCCCAAATAAATTCAACATTATCAAAATTCTTTGAATAATAGTTGTTCAAAGAGAAAATCAACAAATTTAATTACTGGATTGTTTTACAGGATCAGTTTGTATGTAATGTTGAACTATGCCAAGACTGAATTTAAATGCCAAAAATGTTTTCACTTTTAAAGCCAACATGCTGATGTTTATAAGAGGAATGCATTACCAAAGAATACATTTAGCTAATGAAATGTATCAGGATGATGCAAAGTACAGAAGACGAGGAATATCAGCGATTCTGGAAAAGTTAATAACCAGCAAACACCCTATATTTCATTCAATTAATATTTTTAAAGTTTTCTAAAAATGTAAAAAAATGTTTAATTTTTAGGAGACTTGTAAAAAAATTAATTATATTTAACTTATTTTTTTAATTTCATAGAAGATAGCATTTTTCAACAAAATTTTTCTAAGCATCAAGTATGTGCCAAGCACTCAAAACTGAAACTCTGTACAGTAGAGAGAATGTATGTCAAGGATTTCATACACCAAGTGACTGAATAAACTACTTAATCTCTCTGAATTTTCTTATCTATAAAATAGGAATAACAATACCTACCTCAAGAGCTGTTACAAGAAATATGTGAAATGACATGCAAAAGCACTCATGCACTCAAGGCACTTAATAACTACTAGTTCTTCATTATTTTATAATAAACAATTCTTATAAATCAGTTTTCAAACATTTTAAAAATAATGAATAATTGAAATCCAGGAATATGGAGGATAAACACTTCTACATACCTATTGCCCCCAAGAGAATCCTGTAGTAGTCTTGTCAGCTTAGAATCTCTATAGGGAACATGAGTGGCCCTCTTGCTCTTGTCTCCCAATGCACTTATTACATTGCCAAGTGCCAACTAAAAGGTAGAAAGAGAGAGAGGAAAATGATAAAAATGTACTAATTATAACATTTTAAAATAATGAAATCTTATAGAAAATAATACAAAGACATGGCAGAATTGAGACCACTTCTGTTTGGTTTTACTTTACATTTGTATTTTGAAATATGAAGTAAACTTGAAGCTTTCCATATAACTACTAAAAAACTGACACCAATCAAAATTTAGTGCTATATAAATATCTATAACTCACAAATACTAAAACATCTGAAGAGATTTTCTTTAGAAATAGGAATGTTGTAAGATTGATGACTTCTAAACCATTCTTAGAATTATCAGAGCATCATGAAGTATCTCTCACAAAACTGCCAATTCATGGTGCAAATTCTTCTCTTCAGCTCAATGAAGAAATAAATTGCTAGTTTAACAATTTCATGGAACTTTCTGGTACTATAGCTTCCTTATATGAAAACAAAATTTCTTTTAACCACAATAAACATATCAGTATGGTATCTCTGAATAAAGTATTATTAAGTACAGCAGCACTTAGAAATTCAATGAATCTATGTACTAAGCATCCAATATTTAAGAAATTAAGTCAAATTGTAGAACTCTTTAGTCCCTCCTCCTGCCACATGCTTCTACTTTTCCTAGTCACTGAACTAGCACCTACAGCCTAAGCGTTTTCCTAAATGCTTGCCATACTCGCCTATAACTATATTTTTGTTAGAGCCAATGGATGCTGCAGAGAGTGCATCAGCATCACACTGTGTCTTAGTCCCCCTTTTCTACAGTCTGCAATTTTAGCCACTGGTCACTCTGAACCTCTACCACACATCTGAACATGTTTCAATAGCCTGAACAAGAAAACTGAGCAATGGCTTTTGTCTTTTCCAAACAGCACAAATGTAAATACCATACCATGATTTTATATCTCAAGAAATTCAAAACAATACACAAAGTCCAGGATCCTGCTCACTCACTCCTCTGACCACAATATTCAACCATATGGTAGAAGCATCAAGATGCATGGTTGGGAAGACTGGCTCTCTCTAATCAGTCTCAGTTGATAATTCCCCCACAGAAGAGTTATAATCATGTAACAGCAAATATTGGGCAATGACCAAAAAAAAGGACCATATGCTTGGATCCCCTGCTCTAGGAAGAAAGGGAGAGAGGCAAAGCAGAAAACATCTATTCTGATGCTGTCAGCATCACAGAAATTTACAATGCCATTACTTCTAAGCAGGAACAAAGAACCACTTTTATAATGAAATCAATAAAAAAAAAGATTACATAAAAATTTGGTTCAAAACATTTTCTTTCAGATAGTAGAAACTTTAGGCTAACTCCAACACAAGATGTTTTCCATTCAATCAAAAACACCACTTTAGGCTAACTCCAACACAAAATGTTTTCCAATCAATCAAAAACAGGGTATTAAAGTTAATTCCTAAAATGAGAAAAGTTATCATTTTGAAATAATTGTTATTGTTATTAAATAACATGTTATTATAATTTCCAAAATAAAGCCTGTCATAAAAATGTTAGCATAAAACTACTTTAAAGGTCATCCCATATAATATTTAATATTGAGTATATTTTTAAATTTGAGAATTTTAAAATCATTTCTATTATATATATACATCTCTTATACACATATCATAAAACTTAATCCAATTAATTTTTTACACTTGAAGAAAACTTACAATGTGAAAAGGAGAAAAAAGTTGACAGCCTGACATCAAAATTCAATGCATTACTATAAGTTTACAGTAACTTTCATTTCTCAGCTCAGTGTATGAAGGATTTCCACTTGGGTATTATATATTATAAAATGGAAAAGGATAATAAAATAACTCTGATATATTCCCAGCACAAAGTCTTAGTCTTACAAGTCCACAGTTGATGGAAATGCCTTCTTTTGCTCTCTCGCCTGTAGCTCCAGTACGCTTCAGTCTTTCTGAACCTGCCAGATCAACAAAATGGAACTTTGCAGTCAGAGTTTCAAATTCATTCATCTGTGATGATTCAGAAATCACTTTATTATCAGTTGCAATTTCCTGTAATTGAGGAAAATAATTGAAAATACCTTATTAATGTGACACTAAATATCCTTCAACCCCATCTTGCCTTCATTATTCATATAGCCAAGTATAGGCCTGTAGTCAAATAAATATAAGCACAAAAACGCCTGTTGCAACTAGAAGCTTAGACAAAGTTAGATCAAAGAGAGCTATCAACTGAGGCTTTGCTTATATTGAAGAGAAATTTGTACCATACAGCCCTCAAAAACGAAGGGTCTCAAGTAACTAATCCATCACCATACTTTCTGGCTACTGCAGAAATACAGTCCATTTTTAATTTCAAAATTTTATATGGCTGGCCAGCTTTAGCTTAAATAAATCCAGGGACATCTCATTAGGAAAAGGAATAATTAAACAAACTAAACTTGACGCAAATATTCTCTTTGATACTCATGTGATTTTATAGAAATGAAATCTGAAAGTTTAAGACATTAGTACTAACTCACAGCATCTATCTGGGGACACATTCTGGTTTGACACAAGTGAATGGTAAAAATGGCATGTGAACGAGAGCTCTGAACATTCATTTGGGTACTAGCAGTTGTCCGAGATAAAGCACCCAGCTTCAAACACTGCATCATCTAGAAAAGGGAAAGAAAGAGAGGTTTTACTTGAACAATACTTAAACTAAATCTACATAATCATAAGTCTGAGCTACTGGTTAAAATTCATCATATTAAAAGATGTACAAGAGGTAGACTGTTTTATTATTTTATTTACAGGCACTTTTTGACCAGAAAGTATAATGGTGTTTGTTTTTGTAAATAGGAGAAAACACTGAGATTCCATTGTTTGCCATTTGCTGATGTCTGCAGCTTCTATCAAAACTATTACAGTAGAACACTTTGGAACAAACTAAGCAATAACCGCAATTACTCAGGCTCTTCCGTATTTTCTTATTTGTAACGTTTTTTCTTTTTGAACACTCCATGTGACTTGCAGATCTTTGTTCCCCACCAGGAAGTGAACTCAGGGCCAAGGTACTGAAAGCACTGAGTCCGAAACACTGGACTGACACAGAACTCCCCAGTGTAAGTTTTCTTAACAGTCTCTCTTTAGGAGCCATAATACAGGACTACATGATGTTGTTGTTTAGTCACTGTCATGTCTGACTCTTCTGCGACCATGAATGTAGCCTGCCAGGCTGCTCCTCTGTCCACGGAATTTCCCAAACAAGAATACTGGAGCCGGTTGCCATTTCCTTCTCCAGGGGATCTTCCTGACCCAGGGACTGAATCGGCATCTCTTGCATTGCAGGTAGATTCTTTACCACTGAGCCACCAGGGAAGCCCCACAGCCTCCATGTGTTATAGCAAAAAGCACAAAGGACTGTGGTCTCATCCTTCACTTTAAATTATCTAACCCTCTTTTTCTAGGTGTGAAAGAAAACTATACATACAATGCTTTACATTCTTTAGTTGTTATGATAAATGCACTGACTTTATCACAACTGTGACATTTTTAATAATAAAATCCTGTAAAAATGATGAAGATAAAATTTTACCTCAATGCTACTCTTTAGGATACAAATTTCATATGGTGAGCAGCAAAGCTGTTAAATAAAGCCAAATATGCTCTAATTTTTTCCTTTGGCCGTGCCTCGAAGCTTGCAGGGATGGAACCCATGCCTTCTGCATTGGGAGTGCAGAGCCCTAACCCTTGCACCACCAGGGAATTCCCCCAAACATGCTCTATTTTAACTATAACATAAATGTCACCTCGGATTCCGTATTCACTGTACGTGTTGTGACGCCCACAGTATAAATTCCTCCAGCTGAATCTTCATGAATCCTTATATTTGATTTTTTAGTTTTTGCATCAATATCACGAGTAGTATCAAATAAGTCAAGAACCTCTTCATTATATAGCTATCAAAAGAAGTAAGTTTAACGTTAGCCAAAATTGCCTCATGATATAATAACACATATTGCATATTGTTTGAACACATATCTTTGAAATATACATATCTTTGAAATATACCTTAATACATATACCTTAATACACATATCTTTGAAATATACATATCTTTGAAATATACCTTAAAAGTTCTTCTAAATGACATATTTATTCAAAATAACACATAAAAATGACCACAAATAAAAATAAATGCCAGATTTCTTTAGAAGGGTAAGAAGAGTAAAAGACTTAATTATGACTAATGAGTTAAGGACTAGATAAAATGATCCACTAGCCCTGTGCAAGAGATAAATATTTATAAATACAAGTAAATTATAAAAAAATATGTATCAAATGTAGACAAATCCTAAGCTTGAAAGTTTAGGGAAGGTTTTAAGAGTTTTTAGTGTTTGAACTAAAAGTATATTTTCTTTGGCCCTACAGCCCTTCTTAATGTATCTAAAAATTAATACTTAGTATTTTTGCAAGATGAGCAATATATCAATAGACTCTGATGAGATTGTGCTACCACCTTATAAGAGGATGTATACACCAATTTTCCTATCAAAATGCTTAAAGTCACAATGCCTAATAATGCTTACAGGGTGAAAGGGAAGATAAAAGAACACTGTTTCTTTTCTTTTTCCATCATTAGTTACCATTCTTGATAAGGTAGAAACACCTTACCAAGGTGTTTGGTATGGTAGAAACACATAATTATATTCTTCTTGGTTTTTATTAAATTGAAATGTCCATTAAAACTAGCAGTAAGATAACTAATGTTAATTTGAATTGTTTTCTATTTTGTGCTATATAATGCTGAATAAAATGTTTCATCATTTGTCAAAATGATTTGCTTAGGTGATGTAGACTATAATCAGACTAGAACGCTAGTTGGCCCAAGCATACAGAATTATAATGGCACTGTCCACACAATAGCAATACTGCTCAAATCTTAAATGTCTTTTTACTAGCGTGACCTTCCTACCAGCCTGCTGCTGCTAAGTCGCTTCAGTCATGTCCGACTCTCTGCGACCCCATAGACGGCAGCCCACCAGGCCCTGCCATCCCTGGGATTCTCTAGGCAAGAACACTGGAGTGGGTTGCCATTTCCTCCTTCAATGCATGAAAATGAAAAGTGAAAGTGAAGTCGCTCAGTCGTGTCCGACTCTTAGCGACCCATGGACTGCAGCCTACCAGGCTCCTCTGTCCACGGGCTTTTCCAGGCAAGAGTACTGGAGTCCTAAATTAATCCAAACCTGCCCTAATCTTTAGATACTTCATTAAAATATCTGCATATCCGTGTAGTAATACCAGCTTTTGCATCTAGACTAGTGTTGCAGCATCAATTGTATTTTCCTCATATTCTCTCCCTCTCTTTTGGTCTTAGTTACTGAATTCCCAGCACTTTGTGAACCTAACTACATTACAAAAGTAATTCTCAGAAAAGAAAAAAAAATCTGAAATAAACAATATTAATTGTTTTACTCTATGGATGCTGGTCAAATATCTATAATCTTAAATGCCAGTAAATAAGGAATACTTATTACCTATTATCTCTAGTTATTAGTGCCTATGTTAATTTACTCAAACAACATTTATTGGATACCATACGCCAAGCACTAAAATGGAAGCTGGACTATAAAGTCATAGGGCTATGGTCTTAAGAATAAGATTTAAAGGAAACTAATGACACAGTTAAACCATTACCTCTAAGAACTGGGCATTCACTTTAAAATCTGGAGGAGGAAGTCCGTTTTTAATGGAAGTGTGTTTTTTTTCTTCAATACTCTTGAAAAGATGTTTAACAGCACGAGAAATAATACCCTGTTCTTCCTCAATGATGTTAACATCAAATCCTGTTCCCATTGTGTATGTTTTGCCAGCTCCAGTCTGAATAAAAGAATGGAGAAAAATGGATGCTTGATCTTAATAACATAATCTCAAGCAACAAAAATGAAAGTGGAACTGAACTAACACTTCTGAAAAGTTACAGCTTCTATGAAAATAATTTGGTACTTACTTGTCCATAGGCAAAAACTGTAGCATTATATCCTTCAAAACAGCCCTCAATTAGTTTTTCTATGCATTGAATGTAGATCTGCTCTTGCTGGGAGTCAATGTCAAACACATAATCAAAAGTGAAAGCTTTATCTTTGCCTAGGAAGACTTGAGGTTCTCCAGGTGTTACAGATGTACAAATATGGCATCCTTCAATCCTTTCTTTGGCAAGCTGTGGTCTTATTCTGTGAGGTAAAAAACAGGAAGAAATAAAATAAGATACAATAAATGGAAAAAAACTGAAGAAGTAGGATTTTGAAAATCCTAGCCAAATCTTTTCAAATCACAAATGTAATCTGGTATTTACACCTTGAGCTGAAAAGTTTAACTTAAATAATACTGAGTTAATTTCAATATGAGTTACTTAATCCAAAAAAATCATGACTAAGAATCAGTTCAGTTCAGTCACTCAGTTGTGTCTGACTCTTTGCGACCCCATGAATCACAGCACGCCAGGCCTCCCTGTCCATCACTCAGACTCACGTCCATCGAGTCAGTGATGCCATCCAGTCATCTCATCCTCCATCGTCCCCTTCTCCTCCTGCCCCCAATCCCTCCCAGCATCAGAGTCTTTTCCAATGAGTCAACTCTTCGCATGAGGTAGCCAAAGTACTGGAGTTTCAGCTTTAGCATCATTCCTTCCAAAGAAATCCCAGGGCTGATCTCCTTCAGAATGGACTGGTTGGATCTCCTTGCTGTTCAAGGGACTCTCAAGAGTCTTCTCCAACACCACAGTTCAAAAGCATCAATTCTTCGGTGCTCAGCCTTCTTCACAGTCCAACTCTCACATCCATACATGACCACAGGAAAAACCATAGCCTTGACTAGACGGACCTTTGTTGGCAAAGTAGTGTCTCTGCTTTTGAATATGCTATCTAGTTTGGTCATAACTTTCCTTCCAAGGAGTAAGTGTCTTTTAATTTCATGGCTGCAGTCACCATCTGTAGTGATTTTGGAGCCCAGAAAAATAAAGTCTGACATTGTTTCCACTGTTTCCCCATCTATTTCCCATGAAGTGATGGGACCAGATGCCATGATCTTCGTTTTCTGAATGTTGAGCTTTAAGCCAACTTTTCCACTCTCCACTTTCACTTTCATCAAGAGGCTTTTAGTTCCTCTTCACTTTCTGCCACTTTTGTGAGTGAATATCTTTTCTCAACTCCGTAAGAAGTAAAAACTCAGTTAAGTAAGTTCAACTACCAAAGCGCTATTTATTGTTATCTTCGTTTTAGATTTCTTTTCTTTATTTCCAAAGAGGATGATATCCAAAAGTGAGAAATTAAGAACATAGCATTTATTTCGATACCCATGACTCACCATTTTTTGCAAACTCTTCAATAATGGTTCCCAAACTTATTTGACCATAACCTTTTGTTAGCTTAACATATTTAAGCGTAACCCCAGAATATATAATCCCACATTGTATATTCATTTATAAATATATGCATGTGCCATATTGATTTGTTATATGATATACACAAAAGTAGAATTTTGAAAAGAATTTAAAAATAAAAACACAAAAAAGTTCTAAATATTTTCTCTTCAAAACTATTGAATCATCATTTACATCACAGCATTATACTTGACCTACACCCAACTCTCATACTTCAGATTCTAGGACCTTCCTCTTATGCATTAGCATCCTGATTTCAAGGCCTATTTTTCAAAGAAGGAAAGTAAATATGGTGATATGATACTAACAGAACAAAGCAAAATCTGGCCCTATTTTATTCACTCCATAAACAGGACCATCAGGACATATATGTCACTGATTTATTCTACTTGAGTTTTTAAGAGGTTCCTATTTGCCATGGAGAAAGAGAAGCAATTTGAGGAAGAAAGTAAAGACAACCAGTAATAGAAAATATAAAATGATACAGACAGAAAATAGAAAGGATTTTAAAGAAATCTCATTTTCAGAAACAGAGATCTATAAAAGTGGAATGAGTTCATCTATTTGTTAGAAATAAAGCCAAGCCTAAGTCTAGATCATCTGAGTTTTAATCCTTGGCAATACTGAGAAGGGACTGAATTTCTGTAACCCTGGTTATCTTAAACAGAATTCTGTTCTAGCATAAAAGTGTTAAGTAAAGAATCTTATTTATTTATGCAATTTCCCCTTCTTCTGTAATAATGATGTTTTTCTTCCATAAAGTCTTCAACTTCAATGATTCGTTTTAATAGCATGCAATAATCAATGGGGAGCTGGCTAGGTACTGTGGAAAGAGTAATGAAGTGGTCCATAGGAGACTTGGATTCTAATACTTCTCTCACTCTATAGGTGACCACTCATGTGGTCTTCTCTTTGAGCTCCAATTTCCTCACCAGTTGACAGAAACTATCATTTTCAAGATTCCCTTCAGATCTAACATTATTTGTCTGAAGAACACTGACTAATAATATTTATATACTATTATAAAATTATATTATAAGAAATAAAACAAATGTTTCTTACAAAAAACTATATCCATGGACTATAAAAATAGACTATAAAAACTTACTACAGCTTACATTGTAGTAAGCAGCTTTGACTTTCTGGTTCCACATTTTCATGATGAGTTGTCTTTCTCAAAGTTAATATTCCCTTTTCCCAAACTCCCCTTTTCCTGTCATACTCCATCCATTCATGGGGATAAAAATGATAAATACAATCCTCCTCAGGAGAGTCAAGAGGAGAAAAACAAATCCACCATCCTCCTTGGAAGAATCACCATTCTGTCTGTTGGCCAGTTGGAAGAGTCAACTTCAATTATTCCCTATTCCATCTATCTAACCTATCTCTAAGAACTATTAATTATCTCAGAAATAGCTCATCCATTTTCTTCCCTTCCTCACCTAATCAAGCCACCATTATCTCTTACTTGGATTACTGCAAAAGTCTTCTCACCAGAGAGCCTGTGTCAAATTTTGCTCCCTATCAATCTGTTCCACAGATTGGTACTGATATTTATAAAATATGAAGTTGATATATTTGTAAAATATGAAGTTGATATGATATTTTTAAAATATGGTTGATCACTGCCTTGACTAAAACTCTTTGTGTCCGACTCTTTGCGACCCTATGGACTGTAGCCCGCCAGGCTGCTCTGTCCATGGGATTCTCCAGGCAAGAATAATGGAGTGGGATGCCATGTCCTCCTCCAGGGGATCTTCCAGACCCAGGGATAGAACCCACATCTCTTATGTCTCCTGCATTTGCAGGCGGGTTTTTTTTTTTTTTTTTACCACTAGCTCCATCTAGGAAGCCCAAAGACCCTCTCATTTCAGTTCAGTCGCTCAGTCATGTCCGACTCTTTGCGACCCCATGAATCACGGCACACCACGCCTCCCTGTCCATCACCAACTCCCGGAGTTCACTCAAACTCATGTCCATCGAGTCAGTGATGCCATCTAGCCAAGACCCTCTAATATACCCTTAAGTCACTCTGCAGTCTCCTCTTGCCATGGTTAATCTTCCCATCAAAGGACTTTGGTTAGTGATGGTAATTGTGGTGATGGTTTATTTTTAGCTAGTTTCACTAACAAATTATGCTCTCTCTAGCATCTATACTTTCAAATATGATTTTCTCTCCTGGACATTCTTCCTTTTCAATTCCAAACTCCTTTTCCAGCCTGAACATCTTGTTTTCAATCTCTGTTTAGATTTCACTTCTTTCAGAAGCACTCACCTAATTCTGCATTCCACCATAAAGTTATATCTGAGCCGAGGCTGTGTCTCCTGAGAGCTACCCCATTTATCCCCAAATTCTGCTCTCTCGCTGATTTATAGCTGCACTGTGAAATTTAATAATCTCCATGTAATATAACAGATAAACATAAAAACAACTAAATGAAAATCAGCACTAGGCTACTGTTTGAAATCAGTGCCTCATTAATTTTAAGTAAATGACTATGACCACAGGCCATCTTATTTGGCTATTAAAATACTTTTAATTTAGTTTCAACATAAAGAATAAACACTATTTGAAGTGCAGATACTACAGCCAATTTTAGAATGCCAGTGTCACCCAGAATTTACCTAACCTCTACTCACCTGCTTATTATCCTTGCTAATGGCAATGAGGAGTGCATTTGAAAGATGGATAATATGCAATCATACCATCTGCATGGGTGGGGAGAGTGACTTTAAAAACCAAAAAGATGGGTGGAACCCTTTTCAACCCAAAACAGGCAATGGCAGCTTCCCAGCAGTCTGAGAAATTCTGATCTATAAGGGGAAGGTCTCTGACACAAGCAGGTAATTGGAAGCTGACTACACTTCAAAGTTCAGAGATATATTCACCTTCTCAATTTCCTTTTGAAAATTCAGATTATAAACTTTCCAAATCCCTAAATTTATACTCAAGTCAGGAATTCTCAGATAGTCTTAACCCAAACCAATTAACCTACTTTAATAATGTAGAGTCTGAAATGTACATGGCAACAAGCTTCCATTTAGAAACTATAATTTGATGTTATATATAGACAAAATATACCACCCTTCTGGAAAAAACAAGACTAAAACTAAAATCTGATATTTATTACTTTATATATTTTGAAATACCTTCTTTCTGAGTTTTTTTATGTAAAAATAAGAACATTAAATATACTTATCTAATCCCAACACTAAGAAATAATAAAAAGCCTTGCAGGCTTTTTTAAATGTTTATAATCAAACAGCTAGATATATTAATATTTGAAACTGCTTCTTAAAGAAAAACAATTATGCATAAAACTTATGTCATAAATATTTAAGATATTTTAATACTCCACAGCAATATTTAAAAAACCAACAACAATGTGGGTTCTATCTAAAATTAATTTGCTAATAGAAATGGATTTTTTCAAATGTTACAGTGGACATGAATATAGGCAAGGTGGGGCCATTATGGAAAATAGTGACAGTTTCACTAGAGAATATGCCCTGTTTCTTAGCATGAGGTATGGAACATTTTATCTTTTGTGGGCTATTGACCAATAGGGTGGGATCTGAGAGGGGAAAATCCATGAAGAGCCATACTGAAATAAATGTGCTTTGTTATAACTAGTTTTTGAAGGTTGAAGGTTTGAAACAAAATATGATACAAGCTGTCAATTATTCTGTTTTAAGATAAAAGGACATGAACAAATGTATCCATGTTCTGAATCTTTCCATCAGCTAATAGCAGCTTTTTAGTTTCTGTTCTCACACTCTATTTAAACTGCTTAGACAGAAGGCACCAATGACCTTTTTATTTCCAAATACAATGGATCCTTTTTAGTCTTCATCCTACCTGACACATTTGATCCTATTCACAACCAGTAGGGGAGAAAAAATCTTTTTTCCTCTACCCTTCTAGATTCTCCTAACTAGGACCTTTTCGACAAGACAGATTAACAACATAAAAACAAACAAGTTTATTAACTTTTGTATCATGCATATACATGGAAATATTCAGTTATGAGTAAATCAAAGAGTGGTTGCAACTTGAATTTATATAGATCTTAACAAAAAGAAAAAGGACTTTGAGTTTCTTGTACAACAAACTGTCAGCATATAAATATGTGTAGGAGCTAGTGTAAGATAAAGGCTAATTAAGTAAACTTTATTATGTAGGATACTTTGGTGCAGTCTCTGGTAATTAACTTCTGTCCTTCTTGGAGCAGAGCAGAGGAAGAAAACCTTTTAAAAGCTAGGTCCTGCTTTTTGGCAAATATCTGTTTCTTTTCATTGCCTTCAGCCCCAAACAATTCTTATGTCAAATTGGCATATAATGGGGTGGCATTTTCTGCTCCCCTACAAACACATTTCTTAGCAGTTGGCTTTTGTGACATTCCTTTTGAACTTATCTTTTCCTCTTGTATCTCATATACCAAGTTGCCTTAAAATATCAGTGTTTTCCCTGCCACCAAAGTGTCCCAATTATTTAGCACGGTATCTATTCTAAGATTTTCCTAATCTGAATTCTGCCTACAATCCCACTCTCCAATCTAGTTACACTACTCAGCTACATCAAACCACTGATCATTTTTTGATCAACTAACTACATACTTTCAGTCACTGTGCCAACCTACGTGCTTTTCTCTCTACCTAGAACGCTGGACTTCTATGTCTCCGCATAGCAACTTTTTTGCAATTCTTTAAGACCTAACTCAAATATCAGTACATTTATAAAGCTTTCCCCTTCCTCCCAAACTTGAATTAATCTATGCAGTTTATACAAGATTTTAGAATGTGCCAAATCACTTCAGTCGTCTCTCTTTGCGACCCCATGGGCTGTAGCCTGCCAGGCTCCTCTGTCCTTGGGATTCTCCAGGCAAGAATACTGCAATGCCTTCTCCAGGGCATCTTCCCAACCCAGGGATCGAACCTATATCCCCCGTGTCTCCTGCATTGGCAGGCAAGTTCTTTACCACTGAACCAACTGGGAAGAGATTTTAGAATAACAGATATCAAATTTAATTCTTATTGATCACTAGCAAATGAATTATTTGAGAAGTGAGAATATATCTTATTCAATCATAAAATTAATTTAACAAATGTTGATTGACTGACTCCTATAAACTGTTCTAGTTACAGGGGAGGAATATTTCAATACTGGGCATGTGATTATCACAGTAACTTAACTTTTCCCCCATCACTCTACTCTGTTACTAGAAACTTGATCTTGAGTTTAACATTTAACAAATTTATGTATTAATTCTCTAATCTATAAGATGAATATAGGAGCCTGTATTTAATACTCCTGAAGTTCTAACTTCAAGTTCTACTTTAATTATTCCCTTATGAAAAGCAAAATGCTGACTTTAAAAGGTATCAACAAACAACCATTTTCTTCTGCCACACCTTATATCCACCATTAGTCACATTACTCATTCCATATTCTTTATAGTTCCTATTATTCTCTCCAGCTTTTATAGCAATTACTACTGTGGCCATAGGGACAAAGAACTTCCTTCATAAAAACATTATGATGGCTCTTTGCAGTGGCAGTATCTAGTGAAGACTAGAAGAGAATCTGAGAATAAGACCAGTAAGTTTCCTTAAATTGGGCCTTGTTTTCTGTTCTCTGCCCAAATAATAATCATAACTGGATTTATCAAATAAGCTAAGAGGACTAGTTCAAGATGTCTTAGATAAGACCGAAAAATAAGACAAGCATATCTGGCAGAATTGCACATAATGGGCTCAGTCACATTTGATTTTTTGTGGCCACATGGATTGTAGCCTGCCAGGCTCCTCTGCCCACTGCATTCTCCAGGCAAAATAATGGAGTGGGTAGCCTCTCCTTTCTCCACTGGATCTTTCTGATCCAGGGATCAAACCTGGGTCTCCCACATTGCAGGCAGATTCTTTACCATCTGAGCCACCAGGGAAGCCCAGTAATATTTAAGGTCTAATTCTGCCATATATTCTTGGAAGAAGCATCCTATCATGAGACCTTAGCATATCTATACATTCTGTTTTTTTAATTTTTAATTGAGGGATAGTTGCTTTACAATGTTGTGCTGGTTTCTCCATACAACAACATAAATCAGTCATAAGTATACATATGTCTCCTCCCTCTTAAATCCCTGAAAATTCTTGCTCAATATGCCAAGAATGCAAAATCCTAGCAGCTCTTCTCATGGATCACTTCTCAAGGTTGCATTTGCAGCAAGCAACCTTTAGGGATAATGTCTTCCTCCTGACAAAGAGTTGGCTTGCTTAAGCAAAACAATGGAAACAATGAATAAATAATAAAAACAGTGAATTCCCAAGTCCAGTGTTTCTTGTCCTTCCTATTTCATTGAGATATAATTGACATGCAAGTTGCTTCAGTTGTGTCCAACTCTTTGCAACCTTATGGACTGCAGCCAGCCAAGCTCCTCTGTCCATGGGATTCTCCAGGCATGAATACTGGAAGGGGTTGCCATGCCTTTCTCCCAGGGATTGAACCTGTTTCTCTTATGCCTTCTGCATTGGTAGGCAGGTTCTTTACCACTAGTGCCACCTGGGAAGCATGGTAACTGATATACAGCATTGTATCTGAGAGTTTCCAGGTGGTGCTAATGGTAAAGAATCTGCCTGTCAATGCAGGAGATGCAAAAGATGCCAGGTCAATCCCTAGGTTGGGAAGAGCCCCTGGAAGAGGAAATGGCAACCCACTCCAGTAGCCTTGCCTGGAAAATCCCATGGAGAGAGGAGCCTGGTGGGCTACAGTACATGGAGTTGCAAAGAGTTGGACACACTGAACACATACATTGTATATAAATTTAAGGTATACAGTATAATGATTTGACTTACATATACTATGAAATGTTTACCACAATGGTTCAGTGAACTTTCATCATCTCATTATAGGTACTAAAGATACACATATTAAAGAAATAGAAATATATGTTTTTTCCTTGTGATGAGAGGTTGCTGTTTCTTGATATCCCATTGTTGGCACAGCATCCATGTAACAGGTCTACCTGCATTGCCTCTTTTGGATTAGGGGTTCAGGGATGGGGAATCAGTTCCAATCACTAGGAAACTCATGATGCTTAGTGTGTTGTGAATAATAAAAATTCTTTGTCTCCACCTCAGGAATCCTCTATCTTCTGCCATGACATATGAAGCAGTGAAAAGACTAGCTTGTTTACTTGTAAATAGGATAAAATCCCAGACTCTGTACAGGTCTTTTTAAAATTTTTATTTTATTTATTTGGCAGCATTGGATCTTAGTTGCAGCATGTGGGTCAAGTTATTTTCATTTTTCCCTACAAATAGAAAAGGAATATACACAAAATGTCATCTTTTTTGCTGTAGGGCATTGCTAATCTCTTGTCCTGTTAGAAAACACCATAGTCCTTAATCTACTGTTTCATAATCATGACAGAATTTTCCATTACCTAAATGTCTTTATAAACTGTCCCTTCTTTTTTTGCTTGAGTTATTCTGATCTCATCCCCATGTGATTTTGGTAGTTGTCTAGTTTACTCAATAATCTGACCTGATTCCTATTTTGTGTGGCTCTTTTACTTGCAGCTATCTGTAACTAGCCCATTTGGCACCTTGTGAACACCTTCGTTCTTCTTAAAGGACACCAATAAATCTGTTCCCTGAACAGATCTTTTGCCTTTTTTTAAATCTCATTTGTCAGTAGATGATCATTATTAGTGAACAATACTTATTAGTATTCAATATGATACCTTAATGTGAATTATATCCTACTAATTTCCTCCATTCTATTTCTTAAAAGTTAGGGCATTAGGGCATTCTGTCACCACAACTAAGTGACTGAACTTTTTGTCCCTTGTTTGATTCTCTCCTAGTTCATTCCAGTTATTAGACACCACTAAGAATTTTCACTACTTTAACCCTCTACCTTCTATTCTAGAAGAGACATTCTGACACACAAGAGGAACTTGCTATAACATTTGTGGCCTTGCTGATTTATTTTCCTAAAAGAACAGGCACTGCCTTAATCATAATTAATACAAATCCACAAAAAATCTTCCCCTAAGTGGATCTTTAATTACAATGATGGTTGATGGGAAGAAACATATTTCTTCAAGACATTCATGAAAGAAGCACACCTCAGTAATTCCACTAAAGAGATTAATTTTGAAAAAAGCCTAAGAACAATAAAGAATAACAGTGTGTACCAGGGATCAGGAAGTATACACTTCTGTGAATAACAGAGATGGTGAGAATAACATACTTTTTAATACATTAATGATGAATCACTTTTTAAAATTTCTCAGAAGCTTATCCTAACCTGTATGATTAGCTATGTATTCTATTGCCTCATCTCTTTGTGGTCCAGCTGACTCAAGTTTTTTTCTTACTTCACTTCAGTTCAGTTCAGTCGCTCAGTCGTGTCCGACTCTTTGCGACACCATAAATTGCAGCACGCCAGGCCTCCCTGTCCATCACCATCTCCCGGAGTTCACTCAAACTCATGTCCATCGATTCAGTGATGCCATCCAGCCATCTCATCCTCTGTCATCCCCTTTTCCTCCTGCCCCGAATCCCTCCCCGCGTCAGAGTCTTTTCCAATGAGTTAGGAACACGGAAATATATGCTCAGATACATAGATTTTCAATTAAAATACTTAAAGCACAGTACATATACTACTACTAGCTCAGGCAACATAACCAACTTGCTTAATACACAGAAAAAAACTTACAGAAAATAGAAAAAAATGAAGAGGCAGAGGAATATGTTAAAATGAAGGTACAAAATAGGATCTCAGAAAAAGAACTAAACAAAATAGAGATAAGCAATCTATCTGAGAAAGAGTTCAAGATAATGATCATAAAGATGACCACTGAACTAGAGAGAAGAAAAGGTGAAACAGATGATCACAGTAAGAATTTCAATGAAGAGTTAGAAAATATAAAAAAGAAGCAATCAGAGCTGATGAATATAATAACTGAAGTGAAAAATACATTAGTGGGAAACGACAGTATATTACATGACCTTGGCATACCAAATTGGTCAATATTTAAATTCTTTGCCTATTTTTGAGAAAATCACTGAATCAAGAATGTCATTAAGTGTGGTTATGCTAGAGGTTCCTTATTAAATCTATTATATTACATATTGAAAATAAGCTTTAATGTAGGGAAAGAAATGTCTCCCATTTGATTCTTAAAACACACACACACACACACCAGATCAGCAATCTTGAAGACAAAGTAGTGAAAGTCAGCCAAGCTGAAAGGGTAAAAAGGAGGACTTTAAAAATGAGGGACACTTTAAGGAACCTCTGTGGAAGCATCAAGAATACTAACATTTGCATTATTAAGGTCCCAGAAGGAGAATAAAGAAAAAGGGGTAGAGAATTTCTATTTGAAGAAATAATAGGTGAAAACTTTCCTGACTTGGGGGAAGAAACATACATTCAGGTCCAGGAAGCACAGAGTCCTAAACAAGATGGACCCAAAGAAGTCCACACCAAGATACAAGTAAATGGCAAAAATTAAAGATAAACAGAGAATCTGCAAAGCAACAAGAAAAAGCAAGTCATTATAAACAAGGAAATTCCTATATGATACTTGAATTTTCAGCAGAAATTTTTCAGGCCAGGAGAGAATGGCCCAATATATTCAAAGTGATGAAAGAAAAAAAACATACAACCAAGATTATAAGAATATTCTACCTGACAAGATTATCGTTCAAAATTGAAGAAGATAAAGATTTTACAGACAAGCAAAAATATAAGACTGTGTCACCAATAAACTGGTCTTATAAGAAATATTGAAGAAACTTCTCTAAGTAGAAAAAGTCACAACTAGAAATAAAGCAGTTATGAAAGGAAAAATCTAATGGTAAAGGCAAACATAAAGCTAGTAGGAAGGCTAAAAGACAAAAGAAGTAAAAGTACTACCTTGAAAAGTAAAATCATTAATACCTACAATCAGTAGTTAAGGGATTCACAAAACAAAAAGATATAAAGTATGATGTCAAAAACAAAAAATGTTGAAATGGGTAGGGGATAGTAAAAATGAAAACCTGTTAAAACGTGTCAAACTAAGAGATTATCAACTTAAAATATACAACTATATACATAGGTTGTAATATATAGGGTAACCACAAATTAAAAACCTATAAAGATACACAAAAATAAAGAGAAAAAAATCTAAACAAAACTCTAAAGGCAGCCATCAAATCACAGGGGAAAAGATCAAAAGAAGAGGAAAGGAACAGAGGATAACTACAAAAATAACCAGAAAACAAGTTTAAAAGTGTCAATAAGTAACATATCTCGTAATAATTACTTGATATGTAAGTGGACTAAATGCTCCAATCAAGGGACAGAATGGCTAGTTTGATTTTTTTTTAAAAAGACCTATATGCTGCCTACAAAAGACTCACTTCAGATATAAAGGCATACAGAAACTGAAAGTGAGGGGATAGAAAAAGGTATCCCATACAAATAGAAATCAAAAGAAAATGACGGAATGAAGGTAGCAACACTGATATCAGACTTTAAGAGACAAAGATATTATAAAATAAAGGTATCAATCCAACTAAAAGATATAACAATGACAAATACATATGCACTCAACATAGGAACACCTAACTACATACAACAAATGTTAACAAGTATAAAGTGGAAATTCACAGTAACACAATAAAAGTGGGGGACTTTAGCACCCCACTTACATCAATGGACAGATCACCCAGACAGAAAATCAACAAGGAAACACTGGCCTTAAATTCCACATTAGATCAGCCTGGGAATTAATAGATATACAAAAAATATTTCATCCTAAAATATCAGAATAAATTCTTTTCAAGAGCATATTGAGCAATATCCAGGATAGATCTCAAGCTAGGCCACAAAACAAGTCTCAATAACTTTAAGAAGGCTGAAATCATATCAAGTGTCTTTTCCAGACACAATGGTATGTGACTAGAAATCATCTTTAAAAGAAAAAAAAAATTCTTTAGCCATAAAAAAGAATAAAATCTTGCCATGTGCAACAACATGGATGGATCTAGAGGGCATTATGTGAAATGAAATAAATTGGACAGAAAAGGATAAATTCCATATGATTTCACATACATGTGGTATCTAAACAAAGAAAACAAAATGAAAAGATATTCATAGATACAGGGAATAAACTGGCAGTTGTCAGACAGAAGGGAGAGTGAGACTGGGCAAAATAGATGAAGGGTATTAAGAGGAACAAACTTACAGTTATAAAATAAATAAATCACAAGGGTATACAGCATAAAAAATATAGTCAATAATAGTATAATAACTTTGTTTGAGGACAAACTTTGTCTGAGGACAAACAAACTAGGCTTATCATAGTGATCATTTTATAATGCATTCAAATGTTGAATCAGTATGCTGTACACCTGAAACTAGTATACTATTGTATGCCAACTAGCTAACTATACTTCACATACAAAAACAGAAACCTGCTTTTTTGCTAATAGTGTTTTCCACTTAAAATAAAGCCTAATAATGAGTATTAGATCTATTATTTTATAGCTATCTTATATTACATGTAGAGATATACTAGACAGAACTCTACTAAAGTGCCATTCCAAGTAACTTTGGTTTCTAGTCATTGCAGTTAAGCTTCCTCACACTATAGCAGTATAATCAGTGGTTCACAGGATGTGTTCAGACAAGAAAGCTCAACAGAAGTTGACAGAAGTTGAAGTTTATAAACCTGATTTTGGATTGCATTCCCCACTCCACTCTTGTTGGACAAGACTACCTCAAACATGGACAGACACAACCAGGAGGAAGGGAGGTAGGATGTGGAATGTGGGTTTTTTCCCTTCAAATAACACTGGATTCCTAACATCTAAATTCATTTTCTATTGCTATGTATCAAATTTCTATTAGCATAGGGCCTAAGACAATCCAGATATATTACCTCACATTTTCTATAGATAAGAAATTCAGGCTGAGACCTCAGGTCAAAGTTACATCAGGCTCAAATCAAGCCATCAGCTGGGCAGCATTCTTAGAGTTTCAGGATTCTCTTCCAAGTGCATTCAAGTTGGTGAAAAAATTCATTTGCTTGCAGTTGTAGGACTAAGGTTCTTTTTTCCCTGCTGCCACATGAGGAGCTCTCAACTCCCGCATTCCACTGTCAGGTTCTAGCTGTATGGCCCTCTTAGAACATCTTATGGCTTCAAAACTACCAAGAAAAAGTTCCTGCTCCAGTCTGAAGCTGTCTTATATAACATAATGCAATTATGGGAGTGACTTCTCATCACTCTTGAAAAATTCTACTGATTAGAAGCAAGTCACAGATTATGCCCACACTGAAGCAGAGGAGATTTCAGAACGACAAGAACACCATCCCTTTACTGTTGATCCAATGATCCAGGCAAGGATCACTGAATGTCACCCTAGAGTTTCTCTGCCATAGTCAGAAAGTTCTTTCTCAGAAAATGTGATATTTGATTAGACACTTTAAGAATGAGGAATCAACTATGTGAAAGCAATGGGTTAAGGAGGCATCCACTGGGAATACAGGGAAGGGGAAATGGGATAAGGAAGGAGACAGAACTGAAAATAACTCCTAGCCGTGGCCATATTAGTTATCTTTTCATTTCATCACTTGGTGCTAATGAATGCAAATAAAGATACAGTGTGAGCTTTATAAATCCAACTATCCAAGTTCTCAACAATTTCATACCCCAAGAGGTATGCATTAAGGTAGTGAAGTCGCTCAGTCATGTCCGACTCTTTGTGACCACATGGACTGTAGCTTATCAGACTCTTCCGTCCATGGAATTTTTCAGGCAAGAGTGCTGGAGTGGGTTGCCATTTCCTTCTCCAGGGGATCTTCCTGACCCAGGAATCGAACCCGGGTCTCCCGCATTGCAGGCAGACGCTTTACCGTCTGAGCCACCAGGGAAGCCCCTGCATTAAGGTAAGAGACACAGAAAAAGTGATGTATGTCTTCCTGGAGTGGCAATTTTATAAAAAAGTAATGTATTCTTGTTAAAAAACAAACATATTTATAGAATGAGTATATGAAATGGAGTACAACCTAATTTTTCAGATAAAACTTGAGGCCTCCCACCAAGAAATTTCCAATTTGAGAGGGTATTACACATTTTCTCTCTCTGCAATTAGGGGAACTTTGGTGGAAGTGCTTGACACTCAATGCTATTTTGCTTCTAGTCTCTACTTCAAACCTCATTAAATATTAACGAAGGGAAATAACAAATCTTAAGAAATAAAATTTTCAGCACATAATCTCAAATGTAATACACATGAGCATATTTACTGCAGTCTTTACAGGGCAAGCTACAGACTAAATTGTTAAAAAGACATTTAAATGCATATATCATGCAGTCATCCCACACTGGAGTCTTGAGCATTGTTCAGTTCAGTTCAGTCTCTCAGTCGTGTCCGACTCTTTGCGACCCCATGGACTGCAGCATGCCAGGCTTCTCTGTCCGTCACCAGCTCCCAGAGTTGCTCAAACTCATCTATTGAGTCAGTGATGCCATCCTATCATCTCATCCTCTGTCATCCCCATCTCCTCCTGCCTTCAATCTTTCCCAGCATCAGGATCTTTTCCAATGAGTTGGTTCTTCACATCAGGGGGCCAAACTATTGGAGTTTTAGCTGCAGCATCAGTCCTTCCAATGAATATTCAGGATTGATTTCCTTGAGGATTGACTGATTGGATCTCCTTGCAGTCCATGGACTCTCAAGAGTCTTCTCCAACACCATAGTTGAAAAACATCAATTGTTTGGTGCTCAGCTTTCTTTATAGTCCAACTCGTACATCCATACATGACTACTGGAAAAACCGTAGCTTTGACTAGATGGACATTTGTTGGTAAAGTAATGTCTGTTTTTTAATATGCTGTTTAGTTTGGTCATAGCTTTTCTTCCAAGGAGCAAGTGTCTTTTAATTTCATGGCTGCAACTGTCTGCAGTGATTTTGGAGCCCAAGAAAATAAAGTCTCTCACTGTTTCCATGATTTTGGAGCCCAAGAAAATAAAGTCTCTCACTGTTTCCATTGTTTCCCCATCTACTTGCCATGAAGTGATGGGACCAGATGCCATGATCTTAGTTTTCTGAATGCTGAGTTTTAAGCCAGCTTTTTCACTCTCCTCTTTCACTTTCATCAAGAGGCTCTTTAGTTCTTTGCTTTCTGCCATAAGAGTGGTGTCATCTGCATATCTGAGGTTATTGATATTTCTCCCAGCAATCTTGATTCCAGCTTGTGCTTCATCCAGCACGGCATTTCACCTGATGTATTCTGCATATAAGTTAAATAAGCAGGGTGACTACTTAAAAAGCAGAGACATTACTTTGCCAACAAAGGTCCATCTAGTCAAGGCTATGGTTTTTCCAGTAGTCATGTATGGATGTGAGAGTTGGACTGTAAAGAAAGACCATGGAAGAACTGATGCTTTTGAACTATGGTGCTGGAGAAGACTCTTGTGAGTCCCTTGGACTGCAAGGAGATCCAACCAGTCCATCCTAAAGGAGATCAGTCCTGGGTGTTCATTGGAAGGACTGATGTTGAAGCTGAAACTCTAATACTTTGCCCACCTGATGCGAAGAGCTGACTCATTTGAAAAGACCTTGATGCTGGAGGGCAGGAGGAGAAGGGGACGACAGAGGATGAGATGGTTGGATGGCATCACCAATTCAAGGGACATGAGTTTGGGTAAACTCCAGGAGTTGGTGATGGACAGGGAGGCCTGGCGTGCTGCAGTCCATGGGGTCGCAAAGAGTTGGACATGACTGAGTGACTGAACTGAACTGAACTGAAGCAGGGTGACAACATACAGCACTGACACATTCCTTTCCTGATGTGGAACCAGTCTGTTGTTCCATGTTGAGCATTGTACTAAAGGCTTTTTGTTCACTGGTTGGTTGGTTTTGTTTTTGTTCTTGAAGATCCAAAGGCATATCCTATGTTTTGTGGCATAAATTTTTAACAATAGTCCAAAGTCTATTCTTTCATTTTTCTTTAAAAACATTTTGCTATTAATAACATTTTAATCTGAATACCCTGCATATTTCAAGCCTCCTTGCAGCTAGATGTGGCTATATGGTTAAGTTTGGGTTAATGTGAACAGTTAAATAGAAGAGATGTCCTTCTCTCTCTCTTTTTTTTTTTTCCTCTTCCCAGTGCCTGAAATGTAGAAGTGATGGTGGTGTATCATCTTGACTCATGTGGACAAGAGCAACACTCAAAGGATGGTGGTGCAACAAAACAAGTATACTGGATCTCCAATACAATGGAATATAGCTCTGGGCTGTGTATGCCCGGGCTGTAAGGTGGAAGGCTCTATTCTGACTAAGCCTTTGTAATTTAGGGTCATTGTTAGAGCAGCTGAACCCATTTCCTAACTAACACAGAATCTGATAGCTGCCCTATCAGAACCTGGGCTTTCCAGGTGGCTAAACAATAAAGAATTGCCTGCCAATGCAGGAGACATGGGTTTGAGCCCTGGGTTTAGGAGATCCCCAGAAGGCAGAAATGACAACCCACTCAAGTGTTCTTGCCTGGAGAATCCCATGGATAGAGGAGCCTGGTAGGCTACAGTCCATAGGATCATAAAAGGTCAGACACAACTGAACGTGCACACACATGCTATCCGAACCTACAATATGTGGTACTGACTTGGAGATTGAATGGTAGGTGATGATGAACAGAAAGCAAGATGATAAATTTGCTGACTCTTGCTATGCCACAGCAAAATGTTTAGTAGAACTGTCATCTTGAAAGTTAGTACTTCAAAAGTAATAACTAAGCCTCCAGCTTGAGAATAAGTGAATGGAAAAAGTATGAATGGTAGTATGCATGGCTACCTTTTTGATTCTTCCAACAACAGGTTTTAAAAGATAAAATGCAGCCTAAATAAGGAAGTCTTAAGCAGATACAGAAGAGAATTCAGTACTGCTCATCCCACCTGTAGTTTGAAACCTAAACTTACTGAGTGTCTAGTGAGTGTGTTGCTACCTAATTCTTCTATATTCCAGTCACACGTAGTTAAAACAAGAGGTTCAGAAGGTATTGCTTAAGCTGATATGAACCTGAGATTCCAAGAGTTCAACAGTCAATGAGATTCAGCCCAGCAATCAGGAAGATATTAAGAGAACTTGCCTCTCATGTAAGCCTCAAGATAACTGACCTTAATTTAGAAACTGAGGGATTTGCTGAACACAAAGGCCAACAATTAAAATACAGTTATTTGTCTAGGAAACAAAATTGAATTGATTAATGTTTGGCTACATTTACTTGCCCTTGAAATTAATCAGTATAAATAGGCAGAAAATGCAGTAAGGTTTTGAGGGGATGTACGACACATACTGGCTTCCCAGTTGGCTCAGTGGTAAAGAATTCACCTGCCAATGCTGGAGACGTGAGTTCCATCCCTGGGTTGGGAAGATCCTCTGGAGGAGGGCATGGCAATCCACTCCAGTATTCTTGCCTGAGAAATCCCATGGACAGAGATACCTGGCAGTCTCAAGTCCATGGGGTCTCAAAGAGTCAGATATGACTGAGCAACTGAGCACACACACACACACACACACACACACACACACACACTATAAAAGCTTATAATTGTTCAACATAAAGACAACCCTTTAGGCTCTCTTACCTGCACTAGCAGGAAGTCAACTTTGAAAGCCATCTAATCCCTACAAAAGGTATACTTTTTTAAGGACCACTTTAGATCTACACTTGGAGAATAACAGACAATAAAGAATTTCCCAAAGGACAAGGTCAGGAACCATGGAGAAAAATGATTCCCCCCCAAGGCAGAGGGACAAGCTTGCCAAGAGGACTAACAAAGAAACTTTTCTACTACAAGGATAAAATTCTTCATAATTCCTACACACAGGATTTGACCACTGCTGCAACCCACTCCAGTACTCTTGCCTGGAAAATCCCATGGACGGAGGAGCCTGGTCGAGAAAAGTTGGACACGACTGAGCGACTTCACTTTCACTTTCACTTTCATGCATTGGAGAAGGAAATGGCAACCCATTCCAGTGTTCTTGCCTGGAGAATCCCAGAGACGGGGGAGCCTGGTGGGCTGCCGTCTATGGGGTCGCACAGAGTCGGACACGACTGAAGTGACTTAGCAGCAGCAGCAAGGGACTTTTAGGTTTCCTATCTTCCCCTTTTCCAAATGGGAGTGTCTTATTCTGCTTCTCTTCTACTTCTGTCTTTTGTATATATTACCTTGCCTCGTATTTACCACTGTATATTGGATGTCTATGTTTGGGGTGGGGGGGAGCAGATGGCACATAAATTGACTTTCAGATCAGATGTGCCAAACATAATAAGTAATATCAGGGATTGAGAAAAAGACCTCACATTACACAGATATAATGAATTATGAGAAGAATGAGACTTAGAGATGGAGTAGATAAGTTTCATGCTCAGAAGATAAGAGTGCACATAGCAGAAACTATTAGATGTCTCCCCAAATCCATGTTCTTTTTTCACAGTAATGAGAATTTTAGCTAGGTATATATTATTCTTCACTGTCTAGCTTCCTTTGCTGCTACACATGGTAATATGACTGAATTCTGCCTAATACAATGCAAGAAAATTGATGTGTGCTACTTCCAGCTCAATACTTTGAAGAAAGGATAAAGTCCTCCCTTTTTAGTTTCTTGATGGGAGGTAACCATGGTGGTCTCCATCCATAAACAAGATCAACATCCAAGGGACAGCAAAGTGAAAATATGGTAGGTAACTGGGTCTTCTCCAGGGGTTCCAACCTCTGGGAATTAATGCCTGATGATCTGAGGAGGAACTGATGTAATAATAATAGAAATAAAATACACAATAAATGTAATACACTTGAATCATCCCCAAACCATCCCACCCTCCCCAGTCCATGGAAAAACTGTCTTCCACAAAACCTGTCTCTGGTGTCAAAAAGGTTGGGGACTGCTACTGCAGATTCCTTGCTAATTTTGGAGTAGCATAATAATTTTTATCATATCTAAACAACTGAGGTTTTGGATCTCCGTGTTAACAGCCAAGCCTGTATCCTTATACTTGCTTATAAAACTATACCATGAAACTTTTCAACACATTGTATAGATATATGTAGAGACACATAGAATAGATTTAAAAGCCTATTCCAGCTAAACTGTTGGGTAATTTAGATCATGACTCACTACTGAAAGAGTTAACTCTGTAGATTGATATGAAGTCTGGGGCCTTCAAGGAGGAAGGTGTCCAGGGCCCTCAAGGAGGAGAAAGGGGTCCAGGAAACGAGGAGAAAAGGACAAACTTTTTTTTCTATATGGCTTTATCTTAGTAACATAGACATTTTTTCCTTAAACTCTGAGTTGTTATGACAACAATCTTTAAGACTAACTTTCTTTAAGCCCAGAGCTAACAATTACTCAACAAAATAACTCATCTTGCTCAAGGGTGTTTTTCCTTAAGCTCTGTACTAATGATTATATAATAGCAATATATCTTGCTCAAGGACATGTTTCGTCTTCTTAACAAGAAACTTCTGACAAATCTTGTTATATTAAGATGTATGTTGTGGGAGTGTGTCTAGTAAGACCTTTCTATTGTTAGTTCTAATCTTGTTAATTTAAGATTTAAGATGTATGTTGTGGGAGTGGGTCTGGTAAAAGTATATAATGCTTGATAAGACTAGTGAGTGGGGCACTCTCTGTCTCCTCTCTGTCTATTTCAGAAGTTTTCCCTGTCCTTTTTCACTGTAATAAAACTTCTGCCACACAAAAGCTCTGAATGATCAAGCCTGGTCTCTGGTCCTGAAGCTAAATCTTCTTCTTCAGAGAACATGAATCTGACATTGTTCACTTTAAGCTATCACTATGGTAATTCTGTATTTTCTAAAACCATTTGCTACAAAATAATAATAGTGACTAAAATACAGTGATAAATTACCATTTGCTTTAAAAATTTAAGAAAACTAAACAGTCTAAAATCTCACTGAAATGAAATACATTCTATAATAGAAATTGGTAAGCACAATAAGAATGCCCTGAATTATAAAATTTAGGAAATAACTTGTCAAGGTGACATTTCTTAATATATAATTTTTGTATTAGTACATACATGTTTTAGAGTCATTAGAACTGAAATTTTTCATCAGTTCATTTCCTCAATTAAAAAAATAACTTTAAAATAAAAATATCTGTAATATAAATTTAATATTAGCTTATTATTTACTTATATATAATCACAATATGTATTCAATAAAAGCTTATATACATATTCATATTGCCTAAAAGTCCAGAAACAAAGAAAAATAGTTAGGAAAATAACATATATGTGTTTATGTGTCACAGCACAAATTATGCTTTTCTTATATCTTTTAAATATAGAAATTTGATTTGTGCATTTGAGTGTTATATAACAACAAAAACATACTGTATCATCTATAACACAGCTTTCAGAAGAGCAACATGTGATATAAATTGACAGATACTATGTTTCATGGTGCACTAGCTGGCTGCCCTAAATGGCAACTAAAATATATGCTCCCCACAGATCTATTTTCACTGGATCTGCTTGCCATAGCCCCTGAACAGAACCCTTATAAGACAAAAAATAAGCCAATAAGCATTTAAACTATGAAAGAACTTTAGGGCAGACACATTTACCGTAATTGAGTATCTCCCATTAGCCTTTAGGGCATGCCGAGATTCTGGGGGTACTGGGAGACTGACCAATCTCCTTCTATGAGCAAATGACTCCTGTCACATCCTTACCATTACTTTCTTGAAATACAAGGCACTTTTTCTGAGCTATTTACTTTTACAAAGATGAAAAGCCTTTAAATTACAAATTCGCAGAAGCTTAAATAATTTAATACCATTTCAATTGACTATTACATGTTGTAAAGATTTATAAGCAATTTCCACCATGCAGCCTATCCCTCTGTCCCTAGATCTTGTGGGATGTCATGCAATCTACGATTTGAAGACTTAACCTTTTCTTCTTCCCTTATTCCATCTACCCACACACCTTACCTTCATGTGGTATATCTGTCTTTATCCCACACAAATTTCCACTCAAATTATACTTTTCAAAATATGATTTGCTGCTGCTGTTTAGTCACTAAGTTGTGTCCGATTCTCTGAAATGCCATGGACTATAGCCAGCCAGGCTCCATGGTTCATGGGATTTCCCAGGCAGTGGGAGTGGGTTGGAGTGGGTTGAAGTGGGTTGCCATTTTCTTCTCCAGGGCAAATTATGCTTTAGTGAAGCCGCTCAGTCGTTTCCGACTCTTTTGTGACCCGTGGACTGGAGCCCACCAAGCTCGTCCATCCATGGGATTCTCCAGGCAAGAATACTGGAGTGGGTTGCCGTTTCCTTCTCCAGAGGATCTTCCCGACCCAGGGATCGAACCCAGGTTTCCCACATTGCCGGCAGACGCTTTAACCTCTGAGCCACCAGGGAAGCCCAATTATGCTTTAGGGGATGTTAAAAACTGTAATATCTCTCGCTTATCTTGTTGTGTCTCTCTTCTCCCATCTAGAACTATGCTTTCCACCGTACAGCTTCTTAGATGGGTGAGAGGGGGAAGACTATGGAAATAATTCAAAATGGCAAAAAATGAGCTCTCTCCCAGCTGTGTAATCCACCCATGGTACAACCTTTATACAGTATGGTATTCAGTTAATTCCTCCTACATTTTTGTGAAAGTTATTCAATAAATAGCTGACTGGTTGTCTTAAAGAAGGGGAAAACAATTTGTAAGCATTTAGTAAGATGATTAACAATATTGATGGAGATAATATTTATCATGTTCACTATATATGCCAGTCACTTTACATATAATATTTTGTGCCTGCAGCCACAGCATGCCTCTACCATCATTTCTCCCAGTTTCTGTTCATACAACTGTTGACCGGTCCTCTCAGTTTGCAGTGATGTACATTTTGTTGTACATAAAGAAGGTTACCCTAGTTTTGCTCAGCAATTCTTTGAAGAATCTCACTGAATACTTGCATTCCAATCCAACAGTTATTCCATTGTTTCTTTGTGGAAAGCTCAGCACTTATACACCTTTTATCAATCATTTGTATTCGCCAGATAGTAAAATAAATGGCAGTGTTCAGCCAAAGTAAAGTGTATGACACTTGGCACAGTTCCCTCAGCTCAAGGAGGCAGCTGGTGTTCTCACTGAGTGAGTGAAGTCGCTCAGTCGTGTCCAACTCTTTGCGACCCTGTGGACTGTAGACTACCAGGCTTCTCCGTCCATGGGATTCTCCAGGCAAGAATACTAGAGTGGGTTACCATTTCCTTCTCCAGAGGATCTTCCCAACCCAGGGATTGAATCCGGGTCTCCAGCGTTGGAGACAGACGCTTTAACCTCTGAGCCACCAGGGAAGGCAAGGTATTCTCATTAGCTGAAACCAACTGCAGCACAGTGTACTCATACTCAAGGAATGATGCACCACCATCTGTTGGGCTGGCTCTCATTGGTAAAGAGCATAAAATAAAATTCAGATCATGAGAAAATATATACTATAAAGGAACTATACTAGATGTTATATATGCAAGGATTATCATTTCAAAAGAAAATGTTTCAGAAATAAATAGCAATAAAGAACCTGCTATGTACTAAACTCTGTTTTTTATTTTCTGCAGATGTTTTGGCTGCACTAGCATCACCTCCTAATACTTTTACCTATCCCAGCCTTACGTGGAAAGAGGACTGGGCTCTTGGTGCTACCCTGGAACTGGAGCAGCATGGAACCAGACACAGTCTGACAAAACTCAGAGGCCCTGGCCCCTACCACTGCTTACAGACTCAAAAGATGAACTGCTCCATAGGTTGCAGGATCTGGCTTTCCAACAGGTGCCCAAAGGGCTGAGAGGAAGAACCCAGGAGGACAGGAGGCAAATACTGATCAATAAATGACAAGAGAGAGAAAGAAGAGGCAGATAAATTATTCCACTTTCTTCCCTCCAAAAGACTACTGTAAAGTGAGTGTTCCCACACAGCTTATCCAGAGACATTTAAACACATGCCTATGTTTTCAATTCAATATATATACTTTATATTTACTATCCCATTTTCAAAGTTTTGCTTAATTTTCCCCTCAGTTTTGTTACCCTCAGACTGTACTCCTGGCAAAGCATCAGTATGCTACAAGGCTTTGCCTCACCTCTGTTGTCTAGGAAATCAGGGTAAAATAAACAGCATTAAACTAACTGCAGCATCTTTTTTACATTTTCCCCAAAGGAACAAGAGGGAAGAAATAGCAGTTTAACTACCACTGTGCATACAGTGGAGTAAGGAGAAAAGGAATTAATACAGGTTGAACACTCACAATATACCTGGAACGATAATGGATTTTCAAGTTATTTCATATAATCTCATTTAATCCTCACAATATACCATGTAACTTTATCACTGGAAAACAAGGAAATATAAGAAAAGAGATTAAGTTTTTAACTTGTATATAATACTGAGTTCAGCACAGCAGTACAGACATCACAGCTTGGATTTAGTATAGTAGTCAGTCAGCTGCTCTGGTGGCTCAGATAGTAAAGAATCCACCTGCAATGCAGGAGACAAGAGTTTGATCCCTGGTTGGGAAGATCCCCTGAAGAAGGAATGGCTACCCACACCAGTGTTCTTGTATGGAGAATCCCATGGATAGAAGAGCCTGGAAAGCTACAGTTCATGGGGTTGCAAACAGTCAGACAGAACTGAGCAGCTAACACTGTTCAGTGTGCAGATGAGTCCAGGTGTATTCCAGAAGTTGAGAATCTGCAATGCTAAACCAAACTGCAGGAAATTCTTTAGTCCTCTTTTTCCTCTCATACTGAATGTGTGGTTTCATCATTTTCATTTCACTATTCAGATGCTAATCAAAGCTCAGTTCACTTCAGTTCAGTTCAGTTGCTCAGTTGTGTCCGACTCTTTGCAACCCAATGAATCGCAGCACGCCAGGCCTCCCTGTCCATCACCAACTCCCGGAGTTCACTCAGACTCACGTCCATCGAGTCAGTGATGCCATCCAGCCATCTCATCCTCTGTCGTCCCCTTCTCCTCCTGCCCCCAATCCCTCCCAGCATCAGAGTCTTTTCCAATGAGTCAACTCTTCGCATGAGGTGGCCAAAGTACTGGAGTTTCAGCTTTAGCATCATTCCTTCCAAAGAAATCCCAGGGCTGATCTCCTTCAGAATGGACTGGTTGGATCTCCTTGCTGTCCAACGGACTATCAAGAGTCGTCTCCAACACCACAGTTCAAAAGCATCAATTCTTCAGTGCTCAGCCTTCTTCACAGTCCAACCTTCACATCCATACATGACCACAGGAAAAACCATAGCCTTGACTAGACGGACCTTTGTTGGCAACGTAATGTCTCTGCTTTTCAATATGCTATCTAGTTTGGTCATAACTTTTCTTCCAAGGAGTAAGCATCTTTTAATTTCATGGCTACAATCACCATGTGCAGTAATTTTGGAGCCCCCAAAAATAAAGTCTGACACTGTTTCCACTGTTTCCCCATCTATTTCCCATGAAGTGATAGGACCAGATGCCATGATCTTAGTTTTCTGGATGTTGAGTTTTAATCCAACTTTTTCAGTCTCCTCTTTCACCTGCATCAAGAGGCTTTTTAGTTCCTCTTCACTTTCGGCCATAAGGTGGTGTCATCTGCATATCTGAGGTGATTGATATTTCTCCCGGCAATCTTGATTCCAGCTTGTGCTTCTTCCAGCCCAGCATTCCTCATGATGTACTCTGCATATAAGTTAAATAAGCAGGGTGACAATATACAGCCTTGACGTACTCCTTTTCCTATTTGGAACCAGTCTGTTGTTCCATGTCCAGTTCTAACTGTTGCTTCCTGACCTGCATATAGGTTTCTCAAGAGGCAGGTCAGGTGGTCTGGTATTCCCATCTCTTTCAGAATTTTCCACAATTTATTGTGATCCACACAGTCAAAGGCTTTGGCATAGTCAATAAAGCAGAAATAGATGTTTTTCTGGAACTCTCTTGCTTTTTCCATGATCCAGCGGATGTTGGCAATTTGGTCTCTGGTTCCTCTGCCTTTTCTAAAATCAGCTTGAACAACTGGAAGTTCACAGTTCACGTATTACTGAAGGCTGGCTTGGAGAATTTTGAGCATTACTTTACTAGAGTGTGAGATGAGTGCAAATGTGTGGTATTTTGAGCATTCTTTGGCATGGCCTTTCTTTGGGATTGGAATAAAAACTGATCTTTTCCAGTCCTGTGTCCACTGCTGAGTTTTCCAAATTTGCTGGCATATTGAGTGCAGCACTTTCACAGCATCATCTTTCAGGATTTGAAATAGCTCAACTGGAATGCCATCACCTCCACTAGCTTTGTTCATAGTGATGCTTTCTAAGGCCCACTTGACTTCATATTCCAGGATATCTGGCTTTAGGTCAGTGATCACACCATCGTGATTATCTGGGTCGTGAAGATCTTTTTTGTAGAGTTCTTCTGTGTATTCTTGCCACCTCTTCTTAATATTTTCTGATTCTGTTAGGGCCATACCATTTCTGTCCTTTATCGAGCCCATCTTTGCATGAAATGTTCCTTTGATATCTCTGATTTTCTTGAAGAGATCCCTAGTCTTTCCCATTCTGTTGTTTTCTTCTATTTCTTTGCATTGATTGCTGAGGAAGGCTTTCTTATCTCTTCTTGCTATTCTTTGGAACTCTTCATTCAGATGCTTATATCTTTCCTTTTCTCCTTTGCTTTTCACTTCTCTTCTTTTCACAGCTATTTGTAAGGCCTCCCCAGACACCCATTTTTTTGCATGTCTTTTCCATGGGGATGGTCTTGATCCCTGTCTCCTGTACAATGTCACAAACCTCAGTCCATAGTTCATCAGGCACTCTATCTATCAGATCTAGTCCCTTAAATCTATTTCTCACTTCCACTATATAATCATAAGGGATTTGATTTAGGTCATACATGAGTGGTGTAGTGGTTTTCCCTACTTTCTTCAATTTAAGTCTGAATTTGGCAATGAGGAGTTCATGGTCTGAGCCACAGTCAGCTCCTGGTCTTATTTTTGTTGACTGTATAGAGCTTCTCCATCTTTGGCTGCAAAGAATATAATCAATCTGATTTCAGTGTTGACCATCTGGTGATGTCCATGTGTAGAGTCTTCTCTTGTGTTGTTGGAAGAGGGTGTTTGCTATGACCAGTGCATTTTCTTGGCAAAACTCTATTAGTCTTTGCCCTGCTTCATTCCATACTCCAAGGCCAAATTTGCCTGTTAGTCCAGGTATTTCTTGACTTCCTACTTTTGCATTCCAGTCCCCTATAATGAAAAGGACATCTTTTTTGGGTGTTAGTTCTAAAAGGTCTTATAGGTCTTCATAGAACCTTTCAACTTCAGCTTCTTCAGCATTACTGGTTGGGGCATAGACATGGATTACTGTGATGAGGTAGCCAAATAGCACTTTTACTAAACCAATTCTGTAAATTCAGCAAAGCATGCAATACAGATGTCATCATCATATCAAATGTCACAGTCTTTGTCTACCTGCCTTTGTTAAGGACAGAATCTGTTGAGCTTCTTCTAATTCAACTTTATTTTCTTTAACAACGTCCTTAAAGGTATAAGGCTTCCCTGGTGGCTCAGATGGTAAAGCATCTGCCTGCAATGTGGGAGACCCAGGTTCAATCCCTGAGTTGGGAAAATCTTCTGGAGAAGGAAATAGCAACCCGCTCCAGTACCCTTGCCTGGAAAAACCAACGGACGGAGGAGCCTTGTATGCTACAGTCCATGGGGTCACAAAGAGTCAGACTCGACTGAGCGACTTCACATCACTTTAAAGGAACAACCTGTGGTTCTATCCAAGCAATCTCCATAACTGTTATTGCCAAACCAATTTGCAAACATCAGATATAAATAAATTATTAGCTTGCAATTTTTCAGAGCCACAGACAGAAAGATGAATGAAGATAAATGAAACAAGTATACAAAATCTATGGGATAATATAAAAATCTCAATAAATACATAATAAGGGTTGAAGAAGGAGAGGAGAGAAGGAGATAAAAATGAATTTGAAGAAATTTTAGCTGAAAACTTCTCAAAAACCAAAGATAGAAACAGATTTAGGTATACAAAGCACAGAAGGTCCTATACAAGATAAAACCAAACAAACCCCCACCAAAACTTATCATAATTAAACTGGCAAAAGTTAAAGAGAAGATTCTAAAGGCAGCAAGAAAAGAAACAAAGACCCATTTAGAAAAGAACCACTATAAAGCTAACAGCATATTTCTCTGCAGAAAATTTGCAGGCCACATGGCAGTGGCATGATATATTCAAAATCCTAAAAAAGAAAAAAATGCAATCTAGGATATTCCACCCAGCAGGATTATCATTTAGAATAAGAGAGATAAAGGATTTTTCAGACAAGCGACAACAAAAAGAATTCTGCAATAGTAAACCTACCCTAAAAGAAATGTTGAAGGGTTTTCCCTAAATGGAAAAGAAGCAAGAATCTATAGGAAATGGGAAATCACATAAGTCAGTATGTAGATTAGAAAACAAAAAAATATAAAAGCAACTATAACTATAATAGACAGTAAAAAGACAGGCATGAAGAAGTAAATCAAGACATCAAAATCACAAAATGTGGGGGAGGGGTGAAATGAAGCTCTTTTAGAATTTGTTTGAACTTGAATGATTATCAGTTTGAAGCAAGTAGATATAGTTATGGGCCATTATACATGAACCCCCATGGTAACCATAAATAAAACCTACAACAGATTCACAAAAACCAAAAGAAAGGAACTCAAATATAGTACAAAAGAAAATCATCAAACTGCAAAAGGATAAACAAAAAGAAGAAAGGAAGAAAGGAGAACTGCAAAAATCAACTGGAAAACAAGGGAAATGATGGCAATAAGTACATACCTATCAATAATCATTGTCAATGGACTAAATGCTCTGATCAAAAGACATAGGGTGGCAAATTAGATGGAAAAATAAAAGATCCTGTAATATGTTGCCTATAAGAGACTTATCTCAGGGTGAAAGACACACACAACACTGGAAGTGAGGGGATGGAAAAAGATATTCCATGCAAATAGACATTGACAAGAAAGTGGGGGTAGCAATACCTATATCAGATAAAATATACTTTAAAACACAGGCCTTAAAGAAAGACAATGAAGGGCATTATATAATAATAATAAAGGAATCAATACAAAAAGTAGGTATTGCATTCATAAACATATATACATCCAATACAGGAGCACCCAAATGTGTAAAACAAATACTAACATAAAGAGACATTGACAATCATACAATAATAGAAGGAAACTTTACCATCCCAGTGACATCAATGGACGTATCACCCAGACAGAAAATCATAAGGCAGCAGAGGTCTGAAATGACACAAGACCAGCTGGACTGACTTGGTACCTACAGGACACTACATCCCCCCAAAAGGAAAATACATATTGTTTCCAAGCTTACACAGAACATTCTCTAGTAGAGACTACATCCTAGGTCATAACACAAGCCTCAACACATTTACAAGGATAAAGTTGTCTTTTCAAACTATCACAGAGAATGAAATAAGGGAACACACCCAAATTAATTTGATGAGGCCTGCATGATTCTGATGTAAACAACAGACCACGACAATACAAAACAGAAAATTACAAACCAATATCTTTGATGATTATTGATGCAAAAACCCTCAACAAAATATTACCAAAAGTTATCCAACAATACATAAAAAGCATCACACACTATAATCATGCTGAATTTATTCCAGGGTCACAAAGATGGTTCTAAATATGCAAATCAACCCATGTGAGACACCACATTAACAAAAGGAAAGAAAAAAATACCACATGATTTTCTCAATATATGTAGAAACTGCATTTGACAAAACTCAATACTCATTCATGATAAAAAGTCTCCTCAAAACAGGGACCGGGGGAACATATCTCCATATGACAAACACCATTTACAAGAAACACACAGCAAACATTATTCTCAGTGGTGAAAAGCTGAAAGCCTTCACACTAAATTCAGGAACAAGACAAGGATGGCCATTCAAACCACTTCTATTTGACACAGTACTAGAATGACCACAGTACTCAGACAAGAAAAATAAAATATATCCAAATTGAAAGAGAAGTAAATCTGTGACTACTTGTAGATGACAGGACACTTTATATAGAAAACCTTAAAGTCTATACACACAAACTATTAGAATGAATAAATAACTTCAGCAAAATAGCAAGATTAATATACAGAAATCTGTAGTGTTTCTATACATTAACAATTAAATATCAGAAAGTAAAAAAATAAGTTTAAACTTTCAGCAAAATAGAAATAATTAAAATAACTAGGAATAAATTTACCAAAGGAAGTGAAAGAACCATATCCTATAAGTTATACTGATAAAGGAAATTGAAGAAGATATCTGTCGGGAGCCATGTTAGGCATTACCGACATGGCCCCAACCCCCTCTCCATCCTGCAGGCACAGTCCCGGGATGAAGGAGTTAGGTCCTGTGATTCTGACTTGTTCTTTCCTTTCTTCAGTTGAGTTGGCTGGAAAGAATGTTAAGGTGCTTATTGTTCTTGAGAGAAACATGAAAAAACACAAAGCTTTCTGCAGTTGTGCCCAGAAAATAATCTATAAAGTAATCACTGACATTTGTTCAAGGATCTTTACAAAGAATGTTCCAGGACAAGCACTTAGGCCACAGCTGGAGGCCATGGGAACGATTGTTATTTGAGACCTGTTTGTGAGGGAAATGTTTATGGTAAAGAAAGTTTGCTGAGTTTAGGATTTAAAAATAATTAAAAATAGTTAAAAGCCTTTTTAAGAGATAGTGAGCTTAAGATACTAGGGGCAAGCAGGATTTAAAAAGATAAAAAATAAACTGAGAAATGTGGTATGCAGCCCAGACATAAACATGAGTTACAATGTAATCACAAGTAAACAGGATTCTGAGAGAATCCCTGAAACAGGAACTCTGTTTAAAGGGCAACAATGAGACAATAAATCTGGGTGAGGGGGAACTGAAAATGTCAAACCTCTGACCTAATGCTTTTGTCAAAGTATAAAAGAAGACCTGATGCTTAAAATAAATATGTAGTCCCATACCTGGAGTCAGAGGCTACATCATTCTTCGTGGCCACCAATCATCCCTTCAGGCTGATTCCCTGGGTGCTAGAGCTAGACTCCGACAGATAACAGAAACTGAAAACATAACCCATGCTCCTTGCCTAGAATATGGTTAAAATGGCCATACTATTCAAGGCAACCAACAGATGTAATGCAATTCCTATCAAAATACCCATAACATTTTCCACACGAGAAAAAAATAATCCTAAAGTTGGTATGGAATAATTAAAGACCCAGAATTGTCAAGGTAACCCTGAGAAAACAGAACAAAGCTGGACTATAATATTACCAGAACTCAAGATTATACTACAAAACTATAGTAATCAAAACAGTGTGGTACTGGCACAAAAACAGACACATAGACCAACAGAATAGAGACAAGAGCCCAGAAAGAAGTCCACATACCTATGATCAAATAATCTATGAAAAAAGAAGCAAGAATATACAATGGGAAAAAAAGTCTCCTCCATAAGTGATGCTGAGAAATTTAGAGAGCTATGTAGAAATACAACAATAAATGCAAAATGGTTTAAAGACCTAATTGTAGAAAAGAACATATGTAAAGCAATCTTTGACATAAAGAGTAGCAACATTTTTCTTAAATCAGTCTCACAAGGCAAAAGAAATAAAAGCAAAATAAACAAATGGGACCTAGTCAAACTTAAAAACTTTTACACAACAAAGGAAATAATGAACAAACAGACAACCTATGTAATGGGATAAAATATCTGCAAGTGATGAAACAAACAAGTGGTTAATATACAAAATATTCAAAGAGCTTATAAAACAAATACCAAAAACAAATAAAAAATGGGGAGAACTTTTGACTATATATATTACAAAAGAAGACATATAGATGGCTAATAAGAATATGAAAAGATGCTCAGTATCATTATTACTGCTGCTGCTGCTGCTAAGTCGCTTCAGTCATGTCCAACTCTGTGCGACCCCGTAGACGGCAGCCCACCAGGCTCCCCCGTCCCTGGGATTCTCAAGGCAAGAATACTGGAGTGGGTTGCCATTTCCTTCTCCAACGCATGAAAGTGAAAAGTAAAAGTGAAGTCACTCAGTCGTGTCTGACTCTTAGTGACCCCATGGACTGCAGCCTACCAGGGTCCTCTGCCCATGGGATTTTCCAGGCAAGAGTACTGGAGTGGGGTGCCATTGCCTTTACTAGATAAATGTAAGTCAGAACCACAAATTACTTCACAACAGCCCGAATGGTCTATCATCAAAAAGTTACAAATAATAAGTGCTGGAGAGGATGTTGGTGGGAAGGTAAAATTATGTAGCCACTATGGAAAAAGTGTGGAATTTCCTTGGCTATTGTTCAGTCACTCAGCCACGTCTGACTCCATGACCCCATGGATTGCAGCATGCCAGGCTTCCCAGTCTCTCACTGTCTCTCGGAGCTTGCTCAAACTCATGTCAATTGAGTTGGTAATATCATCCAACCATTTCATCCTCTGTCAATCCATTTCCTCCTGCCTTCTATCTTTCTCAGCATCAGGATCTTTTCTAATCAGTCTGTGCTTCACATGGGGTGGCCAAAATATTGGAGCTTCTGCTTCAGCATCAGTCCTTCCAAGGAATATTCAGGATTGATTTTCTTTGGGATTGACTGGTTTGATCTCCTTGCAATCCAAGGAACTCGAAAGAGTCTTCTGCAACACTAAAAAGCATCCATTTGGTGCTCAGGCTTCTTTATGGTACAGCTCTCATATCCATACATGACTGAAAAACCATAGCTTTGAATATACGGACCTTTGTTAGCAAAATAATGTTTCTGCTTTTTAATATGCTGTTTAGGTTTGTCATAGCTTCTCTTCCAAGGAGGAAATGTCATTTAATTTCATGGATGCAGTCACCATGTATAGTGATTTTTGGAGCCCTTAAAAATAAAATCCCTCACTGTTCCTATTGTTTCCCATCTAATTTCCATGAAAGGATTGGACTGGATACCATGACCTTTGTGTTTTGAATGTTGAGTTTTAAGCCAACTTTTTCACTCTCCTCTTCCCCCTTCATCAAGAGGCTCTATAGTTCCTCTTCACTTTATGCCGTAACGGTAATGTCATCAGCATATCTGAGATTATTGATGTTTTTCTCAGCAGTCATGATTCCAGCTTGTGCTTCATCCAGCATGGCATTTCACACTGCATATAAGCTAAATAATGACAGAGTGACAATATACAGCCTTAACATACTCTTTTCCCAGTTTTGAACCATTCCATTGTTCCATGTCCGGTTCTAACTGTTGCTTCTTGACCTGCATACAGATTTCTCAGGAGTAGATAAGGTGGCCTTGTATTCATATCTCTTTAAGAATTTTCCAAAGTTTGTTGTGATCCACATAGTGAGAGGCATTAGCGTAGTCAGTGAAGCAGAAGTAGATGTTTTTATGGAAGTCTCTTGCTTTTTCTATGATCCAACGGATGTTGGCAATTTGATCTCTGGTTCTTCTGCCTTTTCTAAATCCAGCTTGAACATGTGGAAGTTCTTGGTTCATGTACTGATGAAGCATAGCTTGGAGAATTTTGAGAAATTACTTTGCTAGAGTGTGCTGCTGCTGCTAAGTCGCTTCAGTCGTGAAGTCGCTCAGTTGTGTCCGACTCTTAGTGACCCCATGGACTTCAGCCTACCAGCCTCCTCCGTCCATGGGATTCTCCAGGCAAGAGTACTAGAGTGTGAGAAGAATGCAATTGTGTGGTAGTTTGAACACTGTTTGGCATTGCCTTTCTTTGAGATTGGGATGAAAACTGACCTTTTCTAGTCTGGTGGCCACTGCTGAGTTTTCCATATTTGCTGGTATATTGACTGCAACACTTTCACAGCATCATCTTTTAGGATTTGAAATAAGTCAGCTGGAATTCCATCACCTCCACTAACCTTGTTTGTAGTAATACTTCCTAAGGCCCACTTGACTTCACACTCCAGGATGTCTGGCTCTAGGTGAGTGATCACACCATTGTGGTTATCTGGGTCACTAAGATCGTTATTTTACAGTCCTTCTGTGTATCCTGGAGAAGGAAATGGCACCTACTCCATTTTCTTGCCTGGAAAATCCCATGGACGGAGGAGTCTGGCAGGCTACAGTCCTTGGGGTTGCAAAGAGTTGGACACAACTGAGTGACTTAACACTCTGTGTATCCTTGCCACCTCTTTTTAATGTTCTTTGCTTCTGTTAGGTCCATACCACTTCTGTCCTCTATTGGGCCCATCTTCACATGAAATGTTCCCTTGGTATCTAATTTTCTTGAAGAGATATCTAGTCTTTCCCAGTCTCTTTCCTTTTCTCCTTTGCCTTTTGCTTCTCTTCTTTTCTCAGCTATTTGTAAGGCCTCCTCAGACAACCATTTTGCCATTTTGCATTTCTTTTTTCTTGGGGATCATTTTTATCATGGCCTCCTGTACAATGTTATGAACCTCTGTCTATAGTTCTTCAGGCACTCTGTCTATCAGATCTAATCCCTTGAATCTATTTGTCACTTCTACTGTATAATCACAAAGGATTTGATTTAGGTCACACCTGAATGCCTACTTTGGGTTTCCCTAGTTTCTCTGAATTTGGCAATAAGGAGTTCATGATCTGAGCCACAGTCAGCTCCCGGTCTTGTTTTTGCTGACTGTATAGAGCTTCTCCATCTTTGGCTGCAAAGAATATAATCAATCTGATTTTGATATTGACCATCTGGTGATATACATGTGTAGAACTGTCTCTTGTGTTGTTGAAAGAGGATGTTTGCTATGACCAGTGCGTTCTCTTAGCAAAAACTCTATTAGCCTTTGCCCTGCTTCATTTTGCACTTCAAGACCAAATTTGCCTGTTACTCCAGGTATCTCTAGACTTCTGCTTTTGCATTCCGGTCCCCTATGACGAAAAGGACAACTCTCATATACTTGGGAATTTCCTTTAAAAAGTAAAAATAAAACTAATGCTCATCCCCTCCTGCAAGAGCAATAAATTACAACTAGCTGTTGAAGAATCATTAACAGCAGGATGCTGGAACCCACCAAAAAAAGATACCCAAAGTCCAGAGACAAAGAAGAAGCTGCAACAAAATGGAAGGAGATGCACAAACATGATAAAATCAAAAAGCACAACCAGAGGGTGGGCAACACATGATGTGGAGAACAATAATATCAAAGAAGTTCTCCCATAGTTGTGAAGGTTCTGAACCTCACATCAGGCTTCCCAGCCTGGGGATGTGATAAACGGACTGGGAATCCCCAAGGAATCTGACTTTGAAGTCCAGTGAGATTTGGTTACAGGACTTACACAGGACTGGGTGAAATAGAGACTACACCATTGGAGGGCACAAACAAAATCTTGAGTGTGTCAAGACCCAGGGGAAAGGAGAGTGACCCTACAGGAGAATGAGCCAGACCTACCTACTAGTGTTGGAGGTTCTCCTGTGGAGGTGTGGGTTGCCAACGGCTCACCATGGGGATTGAGACATTGGCAGCATCAGTCCTAGAAGGGGCCCCTTGGCATAAATCCTCTTGGAGGTCATCATTAATGCTACCATAGAGCCCGCAGTCCCCAGGGCTGGGTCAACTCAAGCCAAACAACTAGTAGGGAGCACAACCTAATCCTTTAGGGGAAAATTGGGTTAAAGTTTTACTGAGCACAGCTCTGCCCACCAGAACAAGACCTAGGTTTTCCTACCAGCAGTCCCATCCCCTTAGGAGGCTTATACAAGCCTTTCAGCCTCATCTTCCAGAGGGCAAACAGAAGTAAGAAGAATGGTAATTCCACAGTGGCTAGAAAAAAAGCTACATTACAGAAAGTTAATCAGGATGACAGAGCAGAGAATTATGTCCCAGATGAAGGGACAATATAAAACCCCAGAAAAACAACTAAATGAAGTGGAGATAGATAATCTTTCAGAATAAGAATTCAGAATAATGATAGTGAAGTTGATTCAGTATCTCAGAAAAGAATGGAGAAGATACAAGAAACGTTTACCAAAGATCTAGAAAAACTAAAGAACAAACAAACAGAAATTAATAATACACTAGAAGGAAACAATAGAAGATTAACTGATTCAAAAGGACGGAAAAGTGATCTGGAGGACAGAACGGTGGAAATCACTGCCACAGAACAGAATTTAGAAAAAAGAAAGAAAAGAAAAATGAAGAGACCTTTGGGACAATATTAAACACACCAGCATTCACAGTACAGAGGCCCAGAAGGAGAAGACAGAGAGAAAGAACCTGAGAAAATATTTAATGAGATAATAGCTGAAAAGTTCCCTAACATGGCAAAGAAAAATTCAACCAATCCAGGAAGCACTGAGAGTCCCAAGCAGCATAAATCCAAAGAAGAAAACACCAAGACACACAATAATCAAAAAGATGAAAATTAAAGATAAAATATTAAAAGCAACAAGTGAAAAACAACAAATAACATATAAGGGAATTCCCATAAGGTTATCAGCTGATTTCTCAACAGAAACTCTACAAGACAGCAGGGAATGGCATGATATATTTAAAGTGATGAGACTAAAGAAGGTACAGTCAAGAATATTCTACCCAGTAAGATTCTCATTCAGATTTGATGGAGAAATCAAAAGCTATCCAGACAAGCAAAAGTTAAGAGAATTTAGCACCACCAAATGAGCTTTACAATAAATACTTAAGTAATTTCTCTAGGCAGGAAACACAGAGAAGGAAAAGACATACAGAAAACAACTAAGAAAATGGTAACAGGATCATACATATCAATAATTACCTTAACTATAATGAACTAAATGCACCAACCAGAAGACATAGACTGGCTGCATGGATGAGAACATGTGCAGGTTTGCACTTCCACTCACAGCATTTCTACTGAACCCCCCAAATTGTATGTAATTATTTTATATTGTTAGGTTAACCATGTTTCCATTATGGCTTGCAATTGTAATTAAATTTAATTTTTTGTCTAGCTATTGATAAACATTGAAAACTGATAAACATTATATACTGCTGTGATTATGTAATTATTATTCACTAAATACCATTCTATCATGAATGATTAATGGAAAATAATAGAACTCTAGTATTTAAAACTATCATTTAATTTAAAAATTGTAATCACTATTTAAAATCCAGATGCAAAACAGAATTATCTTGGAATTTTTTGAAAAATAGAAATGCCCAGATATTGCTACAATTCTCCAGAGTTCCAGATATGTTCTAATAAGCAGCCATGTTTAAAAACAATGGAACTATATGATGATCTTTTAGTTTTATCTAGCTTGTTTCATTTTTTCTTTTTCATAATCAGTACTCCCATTTCATTTACTTTATGTTTTTCAGCTTCTCCATCTCTTTTTGTTGTTTTGTTGTTGTTGTTCCTAATCAACCTTTTATCAAACATGCAGAAAAGCTATTCTATGTATATATGAATATATATATATATAAGAAAATTTATAAATTTTTGCCTAGCTAAAAAACTTTATGACATTTTGATTCCACCTGTTTAGTTAGTATGAATAGAATGCTACACTACTAATTTATATTCACTAAAAAATTTGATATACTTCCATGTATTTTCACACCTAGTGTTACTGCTAAGAAACTAGAAAATTTATTACCTTCATGATTAAAAAAAAATAATAATAAACGAGGGTTGAAATTTCTAATCCAATTCTGAGACTATAAAGAAATACTAAATTGTAAAAAAGAAAAAGAAAACAAAACAGAAAATTAATTAACAAGTGACCAAAACTATCCCTAAGAAAAGAAATGCAATAACCAAAATGATTGCCAGAGGAGGCTTACAAACAGCTGAGAAAAGAAGAGAAGCAAAAGGCAAAGGACAAAATGAAAGACATACTCATCTGAATGCAGAGTTCCAAAGAATAACAAGGAGAAATAAGAAAGCCTTCTTAAGTGAACAATGCAAAGAAATAGAGGAAAATAACAGAATGAGAAAATCTAGAGATCTCTTCAAGAAAATTAGAGATATCAAGGGAATATTGTATGCAAAGATGGGCACAATAAAGGACAGAAAAGTATGAACCTAACAGAAACAAAAGAGATTAAGAAGCGGTGATAAGAATACACAGAAGAACTGTACAAAAAAGGTGTTAATGACATGGATAACAACAATGCTATGATTACTCATCTAAAGTCAGACATTCTGGAGTGTGAAATCAAGTGGGCTTTAGGAAGTATTACTACGAACAAAGTTAGTGGAGGTGATAGAATTCAAGCTGAGCTATTTCAAATCCTAAAAGATGATGCTGTCAAAGTGCTACACTCAATATGCTAGCAAATTTGGAAAACTCGGCAGTGGCCATGGGGCTTGAAAAGATCAGTTTTTATTCCAGCCCCAAAGAAAGGCAATGCCAGAGAATGCTCAAAGTACCATACAATTGCTCTCATTTCACATGCTAGCAAGGTAGTACTCAAAATCCTTCAAGCTAGGCTTCAACTGTACATGAACTGAGAACTTCCAGATGTTCAAACTGGATTTAGAAAAGTCAGAGGAGCCAGAGATCAAATTGCCAACACCCGATGGATCGTCGAAAAAGCACGAGAATACCAGAAAAACATCTGCTTCACTGACTATGCTAAGGCCTCTGACACAACAAACTGGAAAATTTTTAAAGAGATGGGAATACCAGACCACCTTAACTACCTCCTGAGGAACCTGTATGCAGGTCAAGAAGCAACAGTTAGAACGAGACTTGGTTCAAAATTGGGAAAGGAGTACATTAAGGCTGTAATTGTCACCCTGCTTATTTAACTTATATGCAGAGTACATCATGTGAAATGCAAGGCTGCACAAAGCTCAAGCTGGAATCTACATTGTGGGGAGAAATCTCAATAATCTCAGATATGCAGTTGACAACACCCTAATGGAAGAAATTGAAGAGAAACCAAAGAGCCTCTTGATGAAAGTGAAAGAAGAGAGTGGGAAATCTGGCCTAAAACTCAACATTCAAAAAACAAAGATCATGGCATCTTGTCCCAACACTTCATGGCAAACAGATGGGGAAACAATGGAAACAGTGACAGACTTTATTTTCTTGGGCTCCAAACTCACTGCAGATGGTGACTGTGGCCATGAAATTAAAAGACACTTGCTCCTTGGAAGAAAAGCTATGACCAACCTAGACAGCATATTAAGAAGAAGATACATCATTTTGCTGACAAAGGTCCATATAGTCAATGCTACGGTTTTTATAGCAGTCATGTACAGATGTATGAATTGGACCATAAAGAAGGCTGAGCACCAAAGAAATGATGCTTCTGAACTGTGGTGTTAGAGGAGACTCTTGAGAATTCCTTGGACTGCAAGGAGATAAAACCAATAAATCCTAAAGGAAATCAATGCTGCATATTCATTGGAAGGACTGATGCTGAAGATCCAATACTTTGGCCACCTGATTTGAAAAGCCAACTCATTGGAAAAGACTGATGCTGGGAAAGATTGAGGGCAGGAGGAGAAGGGGACAACAGAGGATGAGACAAATGGATGGCATCATTGACTCAATGGACATGAGCTTAAGCAAATTCTGGAAGATAGTGAAGGACATGGAAGTCTGGCATGCTTCAGTCCATGGGATCGCACAGAGCCAGACACAACTGAGCAACAACAGTATTATTTATCAACTATTCAAACTTCACAAAGTTTTATGCTATGTCCACTATTTGTTTTCATAGGACTTCACATTGTGTTTAGTTGCACTGAGCAATTTCAGCTGCATGCAACAAATTCTGGTAAATCCTTTTCATTTTTATTCTATTACAATTATTTTCTAGTTTTCCTTGTTATGGCTTCTTAGATATACCCATCATTTAACAGTGGACATTTAATTTCCAAATCCCTGGCTTTTGTTTAAAATATCTTTAATATTAATTTCTGTTTGATACTCATTGCTCATTTAAATTCTTTCTTCTGTGAAATCACCCTCTTTTTTTCAGTCTAACTTTATTGAGGCTTTTGATGGATAAGTTGAAGATCTCTATTGGTAAATGTCATATTGCACTTGAAAATATGTGAGTTATTTTCAAATATCTTTTGATATTGATTTCTGACACAATTCCACAGTGATAACAGAACAGACTCTGCATGATTTCAATACCTTTAGAGCATGAAATTTTTGCACCTGGTTTTTATGTCCCTGGATATGTTCCAGTGTCTCCTAGTTTACAGTCTTTGGGAACTTGAATAGAATTTGTATCCTACTGTTGTGTGAAAACTGTACAAATCTTAATTATGTTGAATTAGTTCACAATGATCTTCAGGTCTACTTAATCTTTCTACTTCTCTGTATATTCATTCTATTAATTTTTTAGAGTTTGATAATGAAACTCTGACTAAAAATCTTAGTTTATCTAAATATGTTAAAAATATATGTTAAAAATAATTGTAACATATAGTGGAACTATATGTTTGTTCTGTATTTTCCAAGTCTGCTGTAAATGTGTTATCATATGTTCATAATTTAAAATCAAATAAAAGAACTATCATGTGATCAAAGATAAATGCATGTCAATGTTACTGCAGCACAGTTTCCAAAACCAAGACATGGAAGCAATCTACATGCTTAAGAAGATGTGATACACACTCACACACATGCTCTGGAATATTACTCAGCCATAAAAAGGAATTAAATTTTGCCATTTGCAGCAATATGGATGGACCTAGACAATATAATACTTAGTAAAATAAGTTAAAGAAAGACAAATATTATACGATATCAGTTACATGGGGAATCTAAAAAGTAACAAAAATGAAGTTTTATATATATATATATATATATATATATATATATATATATATATATAGAAATAGAAATAAACTCACAAACATAGAAAACAAATTTACGGTTACCAAAGGGGGAAGGGAGAGGGGAAAGGACAAATTGGGAATACGGGATTAACAGGTACAAACTACTATACATAAAATAGATAAGCAAGAAGATTTACTATATAACACAGTGAAATATACTCAATATCTTATAATAACCTGTATGGAATATAATCTGTGAAAGAAAACAGAATTACTGTGCTGTACACCTTAAACTAACAAATATTGTAAATTAACTATGTTCAAATAAAAATAAAAAAATCATGTTCATGCACATAAAAAATTATAATCTTATAGTTTTATCATTCAAAAATCAAAAATCAGTATCACTGGACAGGGCATTCTGGTGGCTCTAGGGGAGAATCTGTTACCTTGGCCTTTTTAAATTCTAGGGCCACTCACATTCATTGACTCATTGTCATCTTCCACCATGCTCAAAGCCAGCAGCAGAGGTTAATTTCTTCTTATCATACCACCTGACTTCTCTCTCTTTTCCCTATTTAAAGACCCACTGGACCCATTCAAATAATATAGTTTAACCTGCCCATTTTAAGATTAGCTGATTAGCAACCTAAATATTCCATCTACTGCCTTAATTCCCCTTTGCCATGCTATGCAACATTCACAAGTTCTGGGGATTAAGACTTAATCATTTGATTGGGGAAGGGGGCTGGATATTATTCTGCTTACCATGAAAGGAAACGTGGCAAATGATATACGACTCCACATCAAGTAACCATCTACTGATGGTGTTGTGCTTAGTCACTCAGTTGTGTCTGACTCTTTGTGATCCCATGGACTGTAGCCTGCCAGGCTCCTCTGTCCATGGGATCCTCCAGGTAAGAATACTGGAGTGGGTTGCCACGCCCTCTTCCAAGGGATCTTCCCAACCCAGGGATTGAACCCAGCTCTTCCGTATTGCAGGCAGCTTCTTTACTATCTGAGTCACCATGGAGACCCTCTACTGATACAATATTGGTGAAAAAGAATATTAAGTGATTTCAGTCTGTATATATAATTTCTAAATATATATCAGTAAATACAGTGGCAGGAAAGTCTGAGCAGAGGAACCACAGGATAAGATCTCTCCTCGTTAGATAAATCAATCTATATAAAAAGTTAGCTGAGTCTTCAAAAGAGACAAAAAGTCTAGCAGCTGAAAAGTTGAGAACATGCTGTCTGAAAAGTATCTAACACCAATGTATTTTAACTACTGAAATCAACCTAAGAGTTGGTTAACTGCAAGAAATAAATTTGAGAGGAGTTCTGCAAAAAAATTTCAATTCAAACTCAGGATATAGAGGGGTGCAATGACAAGGAAAGACAATCCTAGACTGGAGATATCAGATAACTGAAAAGTAGGAACTACTGTTTATATAGACTAGTCATCTGGCTTTTTTCTTTTCTAGAAGTTTATCCTTTGGGAATATATATTAATGAATAATAAACACATTGACGTAAATCTACACAGCCTCAGATTTGACAATGTAGTCCTAGATACAACACCAAAAGCATAAGTAGTGAAAGAAAGAGTAGATAAAATGGGCTTGATCAAAATTTTAAATGTTTTGCATCAGAGAAGATTACCAAGAAGGTGAAAATACAACCTTGAGAAAGGGAGAAAATATTTGTAAATCATGTATCAGATAAGGGTCTAATATCCAGAATATAAAAAGAACTCTTACAAATCAAAAATAAATAACCCAAAATAAAAATGGACAAAGGATCTGAATAGATATTTCTCCAAAGAACTACAAATGATCAATAAGCACATGAAAAGATGCTTCATCTCCTTGGTATTAGGAAAATATAAATTAAAGCCACAAACATATACTACTACGTATCCAACAGGATGAGTTGTGATTAAAACAATAAGATAGGATACCAAATGTTGACAAGGATTTGGAAAAACTAGAATCCTCATATATTGCTCATGGAAATATTAAATATTAAAACTACTCTGGAAAACTGAAATACCTTTAAAAATTAAACAAACACTAATCATAGATCCAGTAATTCTACTCCTACACACCTACCCATCAAAAATGAAAACATATGTCCATACAAAGACGTGTGCAAATATACACAGCAAGATTATTCAAAATAGCCTAAAACTTAAGAACAATCCTAATATCCAACCAAATTGTGAAGAGATAAAGTACAGTATAGCCAGCAAACACATTATTAGTCTGTAATGAAAAGGAAGGAACTATTAACACATGCAACAAAATGGATGAAACTCAAAAACATATTACAAATGAAACACCTCAGCCTCAAAAGACTAAATATGTTATGATTCCTTTTATTAAACGTTTCTAGAAAAGGCAAAGCTATATAGACAGACAGGCTTCCCTGGTGGCTTGGCGGTAAAGAACCCACCTATCAATGCAGGAGATGCGGGTTCCATCCCTAGTTCGAGAAGATCCCCTGGAGAAGGAAATGGCAACCCACTCCAGTATTCTTGCCTAGAAAATCTCATGGACAGCTAGGGGAGCTACAGTCTGTGGAGTCACAAAGAGTCAGACACGATTCAGCAACTAAATAAACAACAATACTGCTAATCCACTTTAACCAACTCTTTTTCATAGCACTTAATAATCTCTAGCATATTACGGTGTTGTTTGGTTGTTAAGTCATGTCTGACTCCTTTGGGACCCCAGTGACTAAAGACCACCAGGCTCCTCCGACCATGTGATTTCCCAGGCAAGGATACTGGAGTAGGGTACCATTTCCTACTCCAGGGGATCTTTCTGACCCAGGAATCAAATCCATGTCTCTTGCATCTTCTGTACTGGCAGGCAGATTCTTTACCACTGTGCCACCTTAGGAAGCCCTTATATTGGCCTACAGTTGGGCAAAAGCATCTAACACAAAGCCTATTTTATAGAAAACTACTGAAAAACTCATGTAAATTATTGAGTACTATACTGAAAGTAAAAAACAGAATTGTTCTAAGTATAACAACTGCTCCCTCCTCTGATTAAATGGTTGACTGGGAGCTGTGCAGCAATGCCACTGCCTCACATCAGAAGAGTGTACCCTACTGCATGTTATTAGCCCAGGAAAAGATCAAAATAAAGTACAGTTTCTGCTGACTGCATATTGATTTCACCCCATCATAAAGTAGAAAAATCATGCAAATCACTGTAAGTTGGGGACCATCTATATTATAGTCACTCAAATATTTGTTGAATAAATGAAATTTAGGTTCCTGCAAATCTGCCAAGTAGACCACCCTGAAGTGTACATCTTCCCTAGTTCTCAAAAAAAAAAAAAAAAAAAAGGCAAATTAACATTTGGGATCTACTGGCCCATGGGTAGCCCAGCCCTTTACTCATGGCCATAGCAACTTGAGTCGTGGGAAAAATAATCTAATGGCAAACACTGCCCACAATGATATAAATAGCTGTAGACTGAGCTTATAGACTTAAAACAGTGTTAGGTGAAGTGAGGAAATTCCTCAGTTTTGGAGTATGACATACAAAGTTCTGCCTCAACTGCAGCCTGCAGCCACCCACACAAATCTAACATAACACTATTAGATGGATTTTTAAATTGTATCCCAAGGTGCTTTTATTTAGCCACAAGTCAAATTAACAACTAAAAAGAATTCTTCCAACTGGAATTTTAGCTGTAAACTCAAAGTAACTGACAGATTCTTATTTATCCATGGTGCCAACAATACAAACTATTCAAAATATGCACTGTAGAGGACTCTGGGAAATTTACAATCTATGTTTAAAGAAACCATCTTAAGGAGGAAGGGTCATTGATTCTTGTAAGCCAAGAACTGGCCATCTTTAAGATCAAATGATAGCTCATGGATAAGTTTTTACAAGAGACCATGCATAGAAATACAAAGAAATAAGGAAAAACAGACCTCTCATATAAGACAATATCACAATTCCTCATCTGTCAAACAAAAATAAGTAGTATCTAATCTGGTTATTACTCAGATTGCAGTTAGACTAAAATGAAATTAGAAGGTACTTAAGAGCCCAAAGAAATATGTATATATTTTGTACTTGTAATATACATTTTTTACATTGTTCTCTTATCCTTCCTCTCAGATTCCTTGTAGACAGAAACTCTAATCTTTGCCCTGAAACGCTAAGCATTTACCAAACTACAATGCCTAAGGGTTCTCCATATATCAGTGCCATCAAAGAAACATTTTTAGTAGAATAAGAATTCTAAGACAAAATATTAAAAAGTCTTTTTCTCAGTGCAAGATGCTTATCTTTATTCCATTATATTTAAAAAATAAATCTTATGTTTTGCAGATTTTAGCACTCTCTCTATACAAATGTTTTCATCTCATTATCACAACCAAGATGAAGGAAATGGAATCATGCATAAATAAACTATAAGAGAAAGAAGGAGAATGGACTTGCTTCAGGGAATTGAAATGTGGGGAATATGCCTTTTTAGACACTATTAAGATGCTAATGTTTTTATTTTGTGCCAGTCATCTGAAATATTTTAACATATTTATGTTAGCCACTGATGATCCCTCAATTTAAGACTGAAATCTTCAAAAAACCTGAGAGATAAATTTCAGAAAGAAACCAGCTTAGATACATGCCATGTTAACCAAACAGCTTAGAAGTTCATTAAGCTCATTTATCTGTCCTACATTTTTTGAACACTGATTTAGATGCATGGAGCACAGGATAACTATAAACTAGTAGAGGACAGAAGCATAAAAATGAATTATTGCAATACTGTGCAATAGGTGGCAATAACAGAAACCTATAAGAAGGTTATGATAAACCTGGTAAAAAAGAGAGTTATAAATTTCACAGACAATAGTCATGAAAGGTAACAAAAACATCCCACATTATTTGAGTACAAAACGCTGTTATCTCTCTTAAATTGCTATGATAGCCTTCTCTATTTTCTTTAATTGTTCTCTTGCTGGAGCCATCATCTCTCCTCAGAGACATTCCCATGCAACAGACATTACTGTATTTCTAAAACATTTGTCTGATTATATTATTCCTTATTATAAAACTTTCAATTCAAACTATTATGCTATGTACAACTTCAGCATGTCTTCTACAAATCTAATCCATCCTCCAAAGTCCAGACAGTGACCACACTAGCATTCTAGCCCATATTGAATTTTTCCTTCTCTGAACTCCTACATCATGAATTTATTGGCTCTCTAATTCATCTTATTCTAAATTCTATCTTGTCATACACTGTCCTTTGCTATTTCTTTAATGATAAATTTTTTCCCATATAGAATATAAAATCTTTAATCTCCAAACCCACTATTTGTACTTGTTTTGGAAAAAGCATAAATTCCATAAGTACTTGTTGAAATACATGGTAACTATTGCAAAAATTATTCTTTAGTTGATCTATCGTGTAAAAAAATAGGTTCAAAAATGATAAAGTTAATCATCTTTATGCTATCAGATAAATTTAAGAAAGTTATTGTATATTATTTAAAAGTTAATATTTATTACATTTTAAACTCTCTCATACTGTTAAATGTTGCTTGGCAGCCAGGTTAGGAGCTTCATGGCCTTTATAACCACAACTTTTCCTTATGCTTATATGATTTTTTTAAAGAAGAAAAAGAATCCCACTATTTTTAAGTGAATGCTCCAAAAATCATCTGGCTCCATATTCATTTATTTACTAAACAAATACTTATTAAATAACTACTATGTGCCAACCACTAGAAAAAGAACACTGAATAAAACAGATTAAAGTATCTAATCTCAAGTAGCTTAAATTCTAGTTAGGAGGAAGTCAGCAAATATAATACCCAATGGTGATAAGTGAAAAGGAAAAAACTAAAGCAGAAAAGGGAATAGGGGATCAGGGCTGAGGAAACAAGCAGGTTACTCTTTTATATACAGTCGTGAGAGAGGGTCTTATGATTAGTGAAATAATATTTGATATAACAATTGAGCAAAGGCTTGAAGAAAGAGAAGTCATGTAGATATCTGGAGGAAGAGCATTAACAGACAAAAGAGAACAGCCAAGTGTAAAGGTACTCTAATAAGCACTTGCTTTTAAAAATATATAAAGATGAATAAAGTGTGTAGTTTGTAAGACATAGGTAAACTTTAAAGGTGTGCCTTTAAAGAAAAGTAATTAATGAACAGCTTGTAAGACACAGCTAGAATTCATAAGACAACTTGAATACACAAATGGAATTAGTAAGTAAAGCATGTGTCCCTAAACAGAGATAGGAATGTAAGGACTGAGAGAAACCTAAATTCTTGAGGCACTAAATATTCAAGAGGTTCTAGATATAATGTGATCCAGATCCATTCACAGTATACATGAATACTAAATAATCATAAGACATGAGGTATTCTTTACGTACAAGGCCTTAATTTGGTTATCCCACATGTTCTTTGTCCAAAAAATACAAAGAAAACAGCTGCTTAGTGACCTAATTGGCAAGCTACGGTTAAGGCCAGGCATACTAGACCTGGGGCTCTCTTGTAGAGCAAGCATATGGCACCAGTACTACCAAGGCTAGGCCTCTCCCTCACTTCAATTCTGGTCCTCTTTGCAGTTAAAGCAGAGAGGAAAAAACATAACAAAACTGTGTATCTCAAGATTAAGGGAAATGTGGTCCTAGACTTCCTTCTTGTTGTTGTTCAGTCACTAAGTCATGTCTGACTCCTCGCAACCCCATGCACTGCAGCACGCCAGGCGTCTCTGTTCTTCACTATCTCCCAGAGATTGCTAAAACTCATGTCTATTGAGTCAATGATGTTACCTAACCATCTCATCCTCTGCTGCCCTCTTGTCCTCTTGGACTCAATCTTTCCCAGCATCAGCCTTTTCCAATGAGTTGGCTCTCGCATCAGCTGGCCAAAGTATTGGAGCTTCAACATCAGTCCTTAAAATGAATGTTCAGAGTTGATATCCTTTAGGATTGACTGGTTTGACCTCCTTGCTGTCCAAGGGACTCTCAAGAGTCTTCTCCAGCATCACAATTCAAAAGCATCAGTTCTTTGGCACTCAGTCTCCCTTATGGTCCAACTCTCACATCCATACATGACTACTGGAAAAACCATAGCATTGACTACATGGACCTTTGTCACTAAAGTGATGTGTCTGCTTTAATGACGCTGTCTAGGTTTGTAATAGCTTCTCTTTTAAGGAGCAAGTGTCTTTCAATTTCGTGACTGCAATCACTGTCCACAGTGATTTTGGAGCCCAAGAAAATAAAGTCTGTCACTGTTTCACTTTTTTCCCATCCATTTGCCATGAAATGATGGGACTGAATGCCATGATTTTTGTTTTGTGAATGTTGAGTTTTACTCCAGCTTTTTCACTCTCCACTTTAACCTTCATCAAGAGGCTCTTATAGTTCCTCTTCGCTTTCTGCCATAGGGGTTTTGACATCTGCATATCTGAGGTTGTTGATATTTCTTCCTGCAATCTTGATTCCAGTTTGTGTCATCCAGCCCTGCATTTTGCATGCTGTACTATGCATACAAGTTAAATAACCAGGGTGACAATATAGAATTGACATATTCTTTTCAAAATTTTGAATCAGTCCATTGCTGCATGTCCTGTTTTAACTGCTGCTTCTTGACCTGCACAGGTTTCAGGAGGCAGGTAAGGTGGTCTGGTATTCCCATCTCATTAAGAGTTTTTCATGGTTTGTTGTGATCCACACAGTCAAAGGCTTTAGCATAGTCAATGAAGCAGAGTAGATGTGGTTTTTTTTGGAATTCTCTTGTTTTTCTAGGATCCAATGGATGTTGGCAATTTGGTCTCTGGTTCCTCTTCCTCTGCCTTTTCTAAATCCAGCTTGTACATCTGGAATTTCTTGGTTCACATATTGCTAGAGACTAGCCTAAAGGATTTTGAGCATTGTCTTGCTAGCCTGTGAAATAAGTGCAATTATCGGGGAGTTTGAACATTTTTGGCACTGCCTTCTTTGGGACTGGAATGACAATTGACCTTTTCCAGTCCTGCAGCCACTGCTGAGTTTTCCAAATTTGCTGGTATATTGAGTACAGCACCTTAACAGCAACATCTGCTATGATTTTAAATAGCTCAGGTGGAATTTCACCACCTCCACTAGCTTTGTTTATAGTAATGCTTCCTAAGGCCCACTTCACTTCACACTCCAGGATGTCTGGCTGTAGGTGAGTGACCACATCATCATGATTATCTGGGTCATTAAGACCTTAATGTTTAGTTCTTTTGTGTATTCTTGCCACTACTTCTTAATTTCTTCTGCTTTTGTCAGGTCCTTGCCATTTCTGTCCTTTATTGCAACCATCTTTGCATGAAATGTTCCCTTGTTATCTCCAATTTTCTTGAAGAAATCTCTAGTCTTCCCTCATTCTATTGTTTACCTCTATTTCCTTGCATTGTTCACTTAAGAAGGCTTTGTTATCTCTCCTTGCTATCCTCTGGAGCTCTGCATTCAGTGGGGTATATCTTTCCCTTTCACTTCTCTTTTCTCAGTCCTCCTCAGACAATCACTTTGCCTTCTTGCATTTCTTTTTCTTGGGGATGGTTGTGATCACCACTTCCTATACAATGTTACGAACCTCTGTCCATAGCTCTTCAGGTACTCTGTCTACTAAATCTAATCCCTTGAATCTATTCATCACCTCCACTGTATAATCATAAGGGATTTGTTTTAGGTCATATCTGAAAGGTCTAGTGGTTTTCCCTACTTTCTTCAATTTAAGCCTTAATTTTGTGGTTTTCCTCTATCCACAACTGTCTTTACAGTTTTGGATGTTCAGCACCTACTTTAGGTAATGGAATAGGAAAATAAAGTCTGGGAATCTTTTAAACACTGGATCAGGAGGGTCTTCAACTGCTGCTAATTTCTTGCTGCTACTGCTACTGCTGCTAAGTCGCTTCAGTCGTATCCGACTCTGTGCAACCCCATGGACTGCAGCCTATCAGGTTCCTCCGTCCATGGTATTTTCCAGGCAAGAGTACTGGAGTGGGTTGCCATTGCCTTCTCCTGTAACTGCATAGTGATACACCAATTCAATTTACTGCTATGGGGGAAAAACACCACTTAATGAGACATGAAGACAAAGCACAAACCTGACTAAAGGGACACACGCTGTGGACCACAGCATTGCTATGACCAGAGCAAGTGGGGGGACAGGGGAGGGGAGATGGATGGGTAAACTACAGCCTCGGGGGCAGGAGGGAGGGTCTGGATTGATGACGACTAAGCAGACAACAGGATGAGACAGGAAATCAAAACCAATGATGAAAGCAGACACACCATCAGAGAGCTCCAACAGCAAGGAAAACATACAGAACAGTTCTTTTACAAATATTGGGAAAGAAATCAAGCATGAAACCACAGAGAAATCGTCAAAGAATTTTAAATATCAACTAATTAGCCAATGATGCAAATTATAAAAACAGTGTGTCAAAAGACCACAAAAAATTTCTTGCTAACTACAGCCAATTGCTGTGTCCCATACTATCACTGGGTATAGAAATAGAGAAAAGATGGTTTAGTATGAAACCATTCTTCTGGGGTTTTATCTTGTTCCTTCATCTGAAATAAATTCATCTAACACTTCATTTTGTCTAAATTTCTATTTGTATTTTGGGGATAGTTACATTTCTCAACCTGGAGAAGTGGCCCTCTGTAGGTGATGTTCTATGCATCCTAGCAGTATACCTCCCTCTCATCATACAAGGGTCAGGGACTATTTGATCCTAGGACAGTGTCAGGCCAGTCGGACTGACAGTTTCTTGCTTTGGTGTCTGCTCCCAGGTGGGCAGAGCTGGGCCCTGGCCCTCTGGTAGATAAGGCCATGGCTAGGGGTTTGTCCAGGGATGGCTGTGGGCTCTGGAAGTCTTTAGGCAGCTGATGTGTTGGGGGCTGGGTTCCTACCTGGTTAGTTTTTTGTCCTGAGGAATCCCAACACAGGAGCCTACAAATTGTTGGGTGGGGCCACATCTTGGTCCTAATAAGTCAAGCAAAATATCCAACTCTGGGAGAATTCACACAGATGGATTCTCCCCAATATGTCTACCACCAGTGTTTATGACCCCAGGGTGAGCCACAGTACCCCCTTGCCCCAGAGCTCCCCAGCAGACCCTCCAAGATCAGCAGGTAGGTCTGACCCAGGCTCCTATGAAGTTACTGCTTTTGCCCTTGGGTCCAGTGCATGTAATAATTTGTGTGTACCTTTTAAGAGTGAAGTCATGCTTTCCCCAGTCCTGAGGAACTCCTGCAATTAAGCCTCATTTCAAAGCCAAATGCTTTAGAGGCTCCTCTTCCCAGTGCCAGACCTTTGGGCAGAAGAGCCTGATGTGGGGCTCAGAATTCTCACTCCTGTGGGAGTGCCTCTGCAATATAATTATTCTCCAAAATTCTGAAGAATATCTTATCTCTAAAAGAAAACAAAAGAGAAATGTACCACCAAAGATATGCATAAAGACGGTACATCAGAAACCAGAACCAAAAATAATCTAAAGAGAAAATGGTTAATTATACCAAAGGAATAAAATATCTTTTGTATTAGTTTTATCAAGTTTCATGGAAACAAGTGGCTTTATAGAATTATATTAATGGAAACCAAACTAAAAGATTAATTTAAACTAAAAGAATAAATATTTACTGAGCATCCACCTTTTGAAAAGTCCTATGTTTGACACTGGTGAGTAATAAAGGTAAGACAAGAGTTCATTCTCACAGAGGATGCATCTCAGAAAACATAGACACAGTCCTCCTTTAAAAAAAATTAAAAAACAAGACAAAATAAGTACTGAAAAGGAGAATCAAAAATGTGTTCTAGGAATCAAGGGGAATTACTGTTAAAAGGAAATCAGGAGCCAATATTTTATAGTAACTTTAAAAGAAGTATAATCTACAAAATTTTTAAATCACTATGTTGTATAGTTGAAGCTAATATAATATTGCACAACTATATCTCATGAAAAAAAAATAAATAAAAATACTTTTTAAAAACCTAAACGTTTTAAACTATAAAAGTTGGGGGGGGGAGAAAATCAGAAAAAGGTCAGAGACTATACAGTACAGGAAAAAGGAAAAATAGAACATTTGTAAAGAATATTTGCTACAGTAAGGAAGCTGTAGTTTCAGAAGAGCCAAAAGATCTGAGAATAATATGGGACAATAAACTCATTTCTGGGTCAAAACAAATAAGACTAGATGGAAAGTAGAGTGTTTAAAAAACCAAAATTTTCAAATTTTTTGCCAAGTTGCTCTATTTATAAAATTTGAAAAACATTTAGCACTGTGACCCAAATTCTGAACTATAGTTACCTCATTTGTAAAGTAACTTACTTATTGCATTTGTTATGAGGATAAAATGAAACAGTGAGTTTTTACAAAGCAACATAGCCAGAGCACAGACGGTAAAGTAACTGCCTGTACTGGATAGCTTCCCTTGTAGCTCAATTGGTAGAAAACCTGCCTTCAAGGCAGGAGACCCGGATCTGATTCCTATGTTAGGAAGATCCCCTGGAGAAGGAAATGACGACCCACTCCAGTATTCTTGCCTGGAGAATCCCAGGGACAGAGGAGTCTGGCAGGTTACAGTCCATGGGGTCATAAGAGTCAGACACAACTTAGCGACTAAACCACTACCACCATAGCCAGAGCACAGGTGTAAAGTATCTGCCTGCAATGCAGGAGACCTGGGTTGGATCCCTGAGTCAAGAAGATGCCCTGGAGAAGGGAATGTCTACCCACTCCAGTATTCTTGCCTGGAGAATCCCATAGACAGAGAAGCCTGGCAGGCTACAATCCATGGGTCACTAAGAGTTGGACACAACTGAGCAACTGACTAACACTTTCACTTTCACACTGAAAAAAAAATGCTTCAGATGAAAATTTAGCATTCCAAGGATTAAAAGGATGCTCATAATAAAATTTATCAACAATGGTAAAAGGCAAGTTCCCATAATTCTACAGATACTAAGACAAGTCAAAGAATTTGAATGTTTGGTGGAGGAACACTTGTCTAAGTGCCAAACACTAAATCAAAATCAGGGCCTAGAATATCAATCAAAACCATGTCTTCACAAGAAGTGTATAAAGTGTTTCCTCTTCTTAAATTCTTCTCAATTTTTTTCAAGAAAAAGTATTTTGATAGACACTTACCTTTGGAAAGGGAATTTCAGGATTAATAATGAATGTACTTATCAATGATATGTAATACAAAAAGAATTATATATACATATGAAAATCAATGTATTTGGGTCAGTCACAGTTGATCCAAAACATCTTTCAAACATCTGAGTCAACACACTTTCTTGCCAACTAGTTATGAATTGCAAATACACAAACGTGCACAGAAATAGGCAGCATATTTGAGCAATAAAAAGAAAATTATTTGTATATTGGTAAGACAAAAACAAAATCAAACAAAACTGGTGGCACAAAAAAAACTGTGTATTGGGACATTCTAAATAATTGACATAGGAATAATCTGGTTCTAGGAAAAGAAAGGTAATTACGTCTCTTAGGAAATTTTACACACTTAGGAAGGAACTCCAAATACATTTTATTTTATATAACACAAAAGAATCTCTAGTAGACATATACTAGAATATTGCTAATCTTTCTGAACTACCAAAACTACTTGGATAGAGCAAGAGGTCAGTCACTTCTGTTTAGAAAGAAAGGCAAAGTTATAATAGTAATTTAAAGGTTTGTTAGGTTTAGAAACATTTTCTTCAGATATTCTCTAAGGGGTTCTAGATTTTTTTTTAAATAAATGGAATCTTTTTCATATTTAGTGAAAATTTAGTTCTACCCTGGTAACACACATTTTATTACTGAAAAAGTGTGCATATGACTTGAAATCTCGAAAACATTCTATGAAGAATTACAAAATGAAATCCCAACCATTATATGATTGTTGTGTTTCTTCATTAAGCACTATTTGGCATCTGCTTGTGAGAACTGGCTTAATATATGTATTCATGACTCAAGAATATGTGTCATAAGAAATTAAAAACCAAGAGCCCAATAGTGAGCCTTTCTCATTTTAAGACAAGAATATACACCAATATTCTTCAAATACTCCCTCTTGACACAAATGCCTGAAGGTCTTTCATTTATCCATCCATTCACTTATCAAACACTTGTTGAACACCTAGATTCTCTTTGCAAATGAGTAAGGTAGGCAATTAGAATACAAAGATATAAACAAAGATACATACAATCCATGTCCTTATACTGCCCAGTCTAGAGTTTGTAAGATAAAGCATATGTACTGTCTAAAACTGTGCTAAAATCTAGTCAGTATGTTAACTTTTCTAATTATTAGAAAACTTCAACCATGTTTGATGATGTATATGTATGTGTATATGCAGTAGATATACAGCCATACCTCAGAAATATTGGAGGTTTCATTTCAGACCACCGGAATAAAGTCAATAAAGCACATCACACAATTTTTTTGCTTCCTAGTGCATCTAAAAGTTATGTTTATACTATATTACGGCAAGGAGATCCAACCAGTCCATTCTGAAGGAGATCAGCCCTGGGATTTCTTTGGAAGGAATGATGCTAAAGCTCAAACTCCAGTACTTTGGCCACCTCATGTGAAGAGTTGACTCATTGGAAAAGACTCTGATGCTGGGAGGGATTGGGGGCAGGAGGAGAAGGGGACAACAGAGGATGAGATGGCTGGATGGCATCACTGACTCGATGGACGTGACTCTGAGTGAACTCCGGGAGTTGGTGATGGACAGGAAGTCCTGGCGTGCTGTGATTCATGGAGTCGCAGAGAGTCGGACAGGACTGAGCGACTGAACTGAACTGAACTGAACAGTCTATTAAAGTTTGCAATAGCATTTATGATCAAAAAATATAAATATCGCAATTAAAAAATATTTTAGTGGTAAAAATGCTAACCATCAACTGTTGTAGTAGTAACATAAAAGATCACAGACTGATCACAGACCATTATTACAAATATAATAATGAAAAAGTTTGAAATATTGCAAAATTTACCAAAATGTGACACAGGAACACAAAGTGAGCTGTTGGAAAAATGGTGCTGATAAACTTGCTTGATGCAAGGTGGCCACAGATCTTCAGTTTATAAAAAATACAATATCTGAGATGCAATAAAGCAAAGTGCAATAAAATTATATGCTGCATACGTAAGTATGTATACATGTGTGCACACACACACACACATACACTAACATATGTTTTTTAAAAAAATCTTTAATTCTAGATAGCTTATATGGTATGATATGAAAACAGCCCTGCTCTAGGAGTCAAGACCTACATTCTAGTCAGCTCAACTGTTTCTTAGCTACATGACCTAGGGCAGGTCACAACTTTTACCAACCTGTTTCTCAACACATAAAATGAAAGTAATTATACTTGTTTTACCTACTTCACAGGCTTGTTATGAAGATTAAACAGGAAAAAATATAACAGTGTATATTCAATTGTAGTTTTACTGTTGTTTTCAATAGTCATGTATGAATGTGAGAGTTGGACCATAAAGAAGGCTGAGGGCCAAAGAATGATGCTTTTGAACTGTGGTGCTGGAGAAGACTCTTGAGAGTCTCTTGGACTGTAAGGAGATCAAACCAGTAAATTCTAAAGGAAATTCACCCTGAATATTCATTGGAATGGCTGATCCTGAAGCTGAAGATCCAATACTTTGGCCACCTGATGTGAAGAGCCAACTCACTGGAAAAGACCCTGATGCTGGAAAAGACTGAAGGCAAAAGGAGAAATGGGCCCCAGAGGTTGAGATTGTTAAATAGCATCACCAACTCAATGGATCTGAGCAAATTCTGGGAGACAGTGGTGGACAGAGGAGCCTGGCATGCTAGAGTCCATGAGGTTACAAAGAGTCACATATGACTTAGCGACTGAACAAGAACAACAAATTAAATTGTAGAACTCTATTCAAATTTAAAATTTATTATAATGCAAATATGTGAACTTGTTATTTCAACTTCCAAAGCTTTGAAAACTGATAAATACCTCCATGTAAGTTTTTCAAGCAATATCAACTTAATAGCAAAGTCTTCATTCCTTTGAAGAATAATGCTGAAAACGTAATGAGATTTGAGTTAATGCTACAGAACAACCATTTGGCCAAAATTTCTCAAAGAAGCAGATATATCCTAATCACTTAGGAGCCTGTTAAACATATTGACTTGTAAATCTGATTTCTAGAGGGCTGAGTTTGGGAATCTATAAGTTTATCAAGTACGCAGGAGATTATTTACATACATTAAAATATAAGAGCCACTAACCTATGGAGAAAGATCATCTTATCCTTCTGCCTTTACTAGCCAATAAGATTAAGAAAAAAAAGTGTTTTGATTAGAAAATAAAACATCACATAGAAATACAGCTGCATTTTCCAGCTTCTTTAAAACTACTTTATTTAAAAAATAACATGTTAAATAATATGCTTAAGTAAGAATAACATTAAGAATAAATTAGTTTCACAAATTAAATAGTGCTAAAAATAAACACTACATCCAAAAGCAATTGGGAAATATACAATAAGAATTTTGGGCCATTAATATAAAGTGTTTTTTTCTGTTTAAAGTAAACAATTTAGCATAAATGCTACCAACTCCTTGCAATGTCACACTAACCATCATGGTTCATGATATAGAGGACCAGGTAAAATTATATAGTCAATAGTTCTGCAAGTATGCTTTCTATAATTTCAATGATAAATGAGAATTCTTACATGTTTCTAAATTGAATTTTCTATAAGTACAGACAAAGAAAGTAATGGAATTGTAAGAGCTCTTCTTGGCAAATTAAATATAAAATTAGTAATACCTACTGCTGCTGCTGCTGCTGCTGCTAAGTCGCTTTAGTCGTGTCCGACTCTGTGCGACCCTATAGATGGCAGCCTACCAGGCTCCCCCGTCCCTGGGATTCTCCAGGCAAGAACATTGGAGTGGGTTGCCATTTCCTTCTCCAATGCATGAAAGTAAAAAGTGAAAGTGAAGTCCCTCAGTCATGTCCGACCCTCAGCAACCCCATGGACTGCAGCCCACCAGGCTCCTCCATCCATGGGATTTTCCAGGCGAGAGTACTGGAGTGGGGTGCCATTGCCTTAAAATAGTACCTATTTTATAAGGGTTGCTGTGAAGATTATTATGATTATAATTATGATTATCATATCTTAAATTCATCCCTTACCTTCATGCCTTCCTATGCCTACCACATTTTTCTAATTCCCATTATAGCAATCTCAAAACAGTGGCAAATTCCTAGTCTCTAATTCCTCAATCTCCCTTGAACCTCCTCCATTCAGGCATTTGTCACCCTCATGCACTGAAAACTCACTATTTCAAATATTATACATTCTTTACTGAACCAACACAAATTTCAAATGCACCAATGTTGAAGAAATTCTGCTTATGTAAACTGATTTTTCAAAAGATGTTTCTTTAAGTAAAAAATACATATTGGATGCTATTCAAATATGTAATAGAGAATTTAAAGCTATTTATGCAATAAAATTATAGTTGTAAATTTACTTTTTAAATTGTCTTAATATTAAATGCTATTCTAAAAGTGAAAAGATTAATTAGAAAAATATATAGAATTTGTTGTCCAAAAAATACACCTTTAACAAAACTATTATAACATTTTTAAGGATGTCAGTATAAAACAAACATTTATATAGTAAAACTATGTAAGATCTTTTGTAAAATTGTATCCATCTAATAAAACTGAAATGCAGAAAAATTTAAATAGATGAATAAAAGCACTGCTAAAAAGCTTCATACAGTTCTTAAGATATTCCTTACATTAACTTTTAAGAAACAAAAACCTATACACACTTCTCCCTGCAGCTGCTTTATAAAAGTGTATATAAAGTTCCAAAACAAACTATGAAGAAAGGCCCTATATTACTTCTGCATGTCTCTCACTAACAGACGTTTCTCTGTTTGAAACAGAGGGCCTCCTGTTCACTGAAATGGCTAACAACGTGGAGCTGGTCATTCTTAAGTAGGCCATAAGGGGAAAAAATGTGCAATTAGAAAAATAATAAATTTACTCAAATAATGGACAAAATAGTAACAAGACAGGTACAAACCTTATCATTTTAATTTTGTAATTAATATTTCATGTTGTATACAAAGATATTTTCTTTATTTCATATATAAAGTACATTTCTAAATATTTCTTCCCTGGCCACTCTTCTTGTTCAAGTGACAAAGAAGGCTTAGAATACTGAAAAAACACTCCTGAAAGTTCTAACAGAAACCTGAAGCTACAGAAAATAGCCTGTTAAAAAAATTATTCCTTTACTCCCTAACATCATCCTGCCCTCCTAAAAAAAAAAAAAAAAAACCTAAAAAATATTTTCTAATTTCAACAAATCTCCAAGCAATATATTTGGTATATAACATGAAAATAATTTAATTCAAGTTCATTACAATATGATTATATTTCCTTTAAGCATGACTGAAATGTATTTTCTTCAGAAGAAAATGTACAAATCAATGTTTCTATCTACCCAACTACACAGGAAGTACAATCCACGGACAAGGAATTCAAAGACTCGGTGAATACATCACAGTACTGAAACCAATAGGCTCAGTTGGTAAAGAATCCACCTGCAACGCAGGAGACCTCAGTTCAATTTCTCGGTTGGGAAGATCCGCTGGAGAAGGGACAGGCTACCCACTCCAGTATTCTTGGGCTTCCCTTGGGATTCAGCTGGTAAAGAATCCGCCTGCAATGCGGGAGACCTGGATTTGATCCCTGGATTTGGACGATGCCCTGGAAAAGGGAAAGGCTACCCACTCCAGTATTCTGGCCTGGAGAATTCCATGGACTGTATATAGTCCATGGGGTCACAAAGATTCAGACAGGACTGAGCAACTTTCACTTTCACTGAAACCAGAAATGCTAAATGTTTATCCTGTTGGCATCGACACACACTTTAATGCCCTATGATCATTTCCCACTAAAGCTACCCATGTTGCCCAAAGTGTTCACTCTCTCCCTTGAAGGGACAAAGCCTGTGATCTAGGTAATCTATCTAGCATTTATCTTTTGCTTATGTATTCTTTTAGGTATGGATCACTTAACTTAGTAGGTAGACTTTAAGCTTTCAAGGGAAAAGACTGTCTTACCCTTTTCTTGGCTTCATCAGGTTCATTTACCTTTTATTCCTTCTCAAAGATATTGAGTTCCTTATCTCCCTTTTCTCTCCAGTATCCACAATCCCCACTTTAAACCCTTAGCACTATCAGCATGTTCATCCATACCTAAGTTATGCACTGCACAAAATAACCATTTCTTCTCCAACATATCCAACCCTACTCTAAGCTGATCCCTTTGTTTCTTATTTCAATGAGAAACACAAGCTGTCAGAATATTTCTTAAGTATTTTTCCACTCCCAAATCTACACACATACTTTGCTGTTAAAATGAATGCACATTCCTTGTTCCTATCAAAGGTCAATTTCTCCACATACAGGCTGCATTCCATCATTTCTCACCTACTTGAAAACTTTATTCCTGGAAATATCCCTTCAACTCCTGCATTCTTCCCTCCCTATGAGGTCACTTTCAGCATACAAACATTTTATAATTGCATTCCTATCTTTATGCCTCAGATAAAATGGGAATAAAAATAGTACCTATTTTATAGAGTTGCTGTGAAGATTACTATGATTATAATTATGATTATCATATCTTAAATTCATCCCTTACCTTCATGCCTTCCTATGCCTACCACATTTTTCTAATTCCCATTATAGCAATCTCAAAACAGTGGCCAATTCCTAGTCTCTTATTCCTCATTCTCCCTTGAATCTCCTCCATTCAGGCATTTGTCACCATCATGCACTAAAAACTCACTTGACAAATACACTAATGACTATCATGTAACCAAATCCAATACTCCACCCTCAGTTCTCAAGGAAATAATAGCCAACACATAATGGAAAAAATGGAAACAATGACAGACTTTATTTGGTGGGGGGGGGGGGGTGGCCCCAAAATCACTGTGGTGACTATAGCCATGACTTTACTCTTTAGAAGAAAAATTATGACAAACCTAGACAGCATGTTAAAAAACAGATATCACTTTGTGACAAAGGTCTGTATAGTCAAAGCTATGCTTTTTCCAGTAGTCATGTACAGATGTGAGAGTTGGACCATAAAGAAGGCTAAGTGATAAAAAATTGATGCTCTCAAACTGTGGTGCTGGAGAAGACTCTTAGGAGTCCCTTGGACAGCAAGTAGATTAAACCAGTAAATCCTAAAGGGAATATACACTGAATATTCACTAGAAGGACTGATCCTGAAGCTGAAGATTCAATACCCTGGCCACCTGAAGTGAAGAGCCAACTCACTAGAAAAGACCCTGATGCTGGGAAAGACTGAGAAAAATGAGAAGGGGATGAGGTGAGGATGAGATGGATGGATGGCACCACTGACTCAATGGACACAAGTTTGAGTAAATTCTGGGACATGGTAAAGGACAGGGAAGCTTGGTGTGCTGCAGTCCATGGGATTGCAAAGAGTCAGACATGACTTAGCAAATGAACAACAAATTGAACACTTACTGTCCTGCAGACATGCTCATTTAACCCTCAGAATAACTCTGTGAGACAGATAGTGTAATTATGTCATTTTAATGAAGAAACCAAAGCACCATGAAATTGAGTAACTAACTCAATGTCACGGTTTACTCAGTCTCTCAGCAACTTTAGACAAAATCCCACAATTTGTCTCTACTATTTATTTTAATAAATATTCCCTACTCAGGTCCTTCACAAGCAATAAGCCAGTGTCCTTGTGTTCCTACACTATACTATTCACAATGATTTTCAATCTTTCCTAATTCTGTGCCCATTTCAAAGAAAAATCTTCTACTAGTCTTTTACATATGATACCTAGCATGAAATCAATAATGTCAAGAAATGAATAGAAGAAGGGAAATGTAGCCAATAATCAAGAGAAAAAATGGATAATGGAAACAAATCAACACATGATCAAGATGTTGGAGCTAGCTAGGAGGATCTTAAAATAACTATTTATATATATATAAAAATATATATATATAAAGAGACTGAAGATGCTATTCTGCTGGCTTTGGAGATAGAGAAAAGGCAATGAGTCAAGGAATATAAGGATTACAACAGCAGAAGCTAGGAAAAGCAAGGAAAGGAATTCCCCTCTAGTGCCTCTGGAGCACCTTGGTTTCTACCCAGTGAAACTTATTTTGGACTTCTGATCCCAAGAACAGGAAGATAATAAATTCACTGTTTTAAGCTACTAAGTTTGTGGCAACTTGTTACAGCAGTAGTAGAAAACTAGTAAAAGGCTCTATAAAAAAGAAAATAAAATAAGCCTGAATGCTTCCACCCAATAATATGACTTTAACTATAAAAAAGCAAAAATTGACAGAACAAGCAAAATCAACAAATTCATTATCACAGTTGAAGAATCTTAGTTCACATTTCTTAGTAACTAGTAAAACAAGCACATTTTTAAAAAACAGTAAAGAATTAGAGGTTTCCCTGGTGGCTCAGATGCTAAAGAATCTGCCTGCAATGCAGGAGGCCTCGGTTCGATCCCTGGGTCAGGAAGATCCCCTGGAGAAGGAAATGGCAACCCACTGCAATATTCTTGCCTGGAGAATTCCATGGACAGAGGAGCTTGGCAGGCTATAGTCCATGGGTTTGCAAAGAGTTGGACACGACTGAGTGACTGTCACTCACTCACTCACTCACTCAAAGAATTAGAAGACTTAAGTAATGCTATTAGTTATCTTGACTTATTTGATATTTATAAAACACTAAAGGCGAATATTGTAGAATACACACTTATATATGCATGTAACCTTTACCAAAACAGGCCATCTGCTGGGTCATAAAGCAAGTCTCTACAAATTTCAGAGAACTGAAATCACACAAATTATATATTCTCTGATCACAGTGGAACTAAACTAGAAATAAATAACACAAAACTCTAAAACTCCTAAATATGGACAATTAAATTACAAAGCTCCCTCTCCCCCTCCCCCTTGCAACAAGCTCTTGTATATCAGAAGCTTGAAAGGACAGAGAAAGAGAGGGACAATGATTCTCCTTGCTCAAATGTCACTGCCCTCATTCAGACTCATCTTTGTCCTTAACACTGCTCTGTTCTATATAAAGCCTTCCCTTTTGCCTTTTCACCAATTCCTGTCTGCCTTCATGGCCCAGCTTTTAACCTTGTCTTTACCATGAAGCAGTTCCTAATGATCTCAACTTTCCCTCACTTTTAAACTAAATATTGTCCATGTCTCCTTTAGCCTTCAATTTCCTCTTACCTTGAAGTACTCTAAAAATATTTCACATGTATAAACACTAATTTTTCAATAACAATGTCAGTTATTTAATGCTATAATCTATACCTTCTGACTTGCTACTCATGCATCAGCAACATGACCATCAGCTGGGAGAGCTTGTTAGAAATGCAGAGTCTCAGATCTCATGCCACTATTAAATTAAAACCTGCATTTTAAATAACTCTCAAGTGACTGAAATACTGAAATTTGAAATCCTAGGCGTTACAGTCACTCTTTTTGAAAGCTGAAACTGAAATTCAATTGCTCAGTTTAGTTGTTAGTTTAGTTGTTAGTTGCTCAGTCGTGTCCAACTCTTTGCCACCCCATGGACTCTAGCCCACCAGGCTCCTCTGTACAAGGGATTCTACAGGCAAGAATACTGGAGTTGTTGCCTGTATGTCTGGAGTGGGGTGCTATTGCCTTCTCCACTATTCAATGCTATTTCACTCAAAGAAAACATCAACATCTAATCCCAGAGTCCCTTTGGCCAGGCAGGTTATTCAGGGATAAGGAAGAAGTGTGTCCAGACAGATGCCCACGGTCATACCTCTCTTTGATCTAAGAGAAAAAATTCAATTCTGATGGATCATAATTCTGAAGTCCTACAAAGAATAACTAATTCAGATTACTTCAAAACTGGTGGTAAAACTAAAAAAATCATACACATAACAGAATACAAAAATATATGTGGACTATATCCTTTTTTGGAGAAGGCAATGGCACCCCACTCCAGTACTCTTGCCTGGGAAATCTCATGGATGGAGGAGTGTGGTAGGCTGCAGTCCATGGGTCGCTAAGAGTCGGACATGACTGAGCGACTTCACTTTCACTTTTCACTTTCATGCATTGGAGAAGGAAATGGCAACCCACTCCAGTGTTCTTGCCTGGAGAATCCCAGGGACAGGGGAGCCTGGTGAGCTGCCATCTATGGGGTCGGACAGAGTCGGACATGACTGAAGTGACTTAGCAGCAGCATTTCCTTTTTATTGTTATAATAATAATTAAGGCTATTAAATGCAACATATAGAATTAAGGCTATATTAAAATGTAATTATTTCATAAAATCATTTTCCCATAGGAAGAAATTTGATTGTCCTGACAGATAAAATCAACAAAATGTCATACAACCAAATAATAAACCTATTTGTTAAAGCTAATAAGACTATTGCATTAACACCTACAAATTGGGCTTAAACATACTGTATGCTTGATTTTATAAAGGGTTCAGATGTACTCGAGTTTAACTAAATATCTACTCTATAAGAACCTTAAAAGAAAACATGGTATATATAACAGATTGACTAAAATTTATAAGATTATCCTTTTGTATCACTGTAAATTAAAATTTGGCACAAACTTTATGGGCCTGGTTTGGATGGCTCAACCTCCTTTAAAATAAAAAGCAGGGATATTTGAATTGATATTTTCTTTTTCTTTACATATAGCAGAAAAATTCTAAATCTTTCCATAGACTTAAGATATTTTATTTAAAGATTTAGACATAATTATTCTTTCTATTGCTAGGGACACTAATATAAAGATTATGTTTCACTCAACTGTCCTTTTTAATTCTCTTCTCCCCCACATTTGTTCAATGAGAGAAGTACAGCTGTACAGAATGCAGACTAAAAATGATCACTATGAGACCATTAATTGCTATTACAACACTGTCTGGTGACTTTATTATCAAAAGATCTAGCTGATATTTGGTTGACAACTGTATATTCTAAACACAGAAAATCATTCTTTAAAAAAAAAAAATTAAAAAGCTTTTAAACAGATCTTAAAGAATTCTACACAGGCTTGGTAAACATTTAATCCAGCTAAACATAGGGCTTCCCAGGTAGCTCAAACGGTAAAGAATCTGCCTGCAATGCAGGAGACCCGGGTTCAGTCTCTGGGTTGGGAAGATCTCCTGGAGAAGGGCATAGCAACCCACTCCTGTATTCTTGCCTGGAGAATTCCATGGACAGAGGAGCATGGTGGGCTTCAGTCCGCCCATGGAGTCACAAAGAGTCAGACACTACTGAGCACTAACACACACAGCTAAACATAAGACCTAAAGACCAAAATAGATCCATGAAGACTTGATAATCAGGGGATGCCGGCAGCACCACACAACAGGAAAAAAATTCATTGCATGTAGGCAGATACATAAGTAAGCCTAGCAGGAGGCAGAGAACAACAGCAAGAACGAGGGCAAGCAATAGGCACAAGTCTAAGCAGATATAGTCCACATATGTTGACAGGAATCAGAGGTTCAATTACAAACATTTATTTTATAACAAAAAGTTATACAGTCAGTCAACAAATATATACTGGATATCTCTTCTGAATTAATCACTGTTCCATGGACTAAAAAGCCTGAGGAGCTATAGTCTGTGGAGTCACAGAGTCCAACACGGCAGAACATGCTCCACCACCACTACCACCACCACCACCACCACCACCACCAGCACTACCACCTAGACACTGGTGATCCAGTTATGAATAAAACAAAACAACTGCTTACAGGAGTCTGTGCTAAACATTCTGTGAATAGAAGTGTTGCTTTTGTTGAAGTTACTTCAAGAGACAGTTTAATGATGAACTAAACAGGGATGGGGGAGCCTGGTGGGCTGCCGTCTATGGGGTCGCACAGAGTCGGACACGACTGAAGTGACTTAGCAGCAGCAAGCAGTAAAGAACGGAGAAGGCACAGGCAACCCACTCCAGTACTCTTGCCTGGAAAATCCCATGGGCGGAGGAGCCTGGTAGGCTGCAGTCCATGGGATTGCTAAGGGTCGGACACGACTGAGCGACTTCACTTTCACTTTCATGCACTGGAGAAGGAAATGGCAACCCACTCCAGTGTTCTTGCCTGGAGACTCCCAGGGATGGCAGAGCCTGGTGGGTTGCCATCTTTGGGGTCGCACAGAGTCGGACACGACTGAAGTGACTTAGCAGCAGCAGCAGCAGCAAGCAGCAAAGAAAGGCAATAACTAAGACATATGGATCAACAAGACAGAGTACAAAATACTGAAGCAGTGATCAAGGCAGCATTCAATTCCTGGAATCAAGCTACTGAAAACCTAGTAATAAAGACTCAATTCATCCACCAAAAAAATTTATGTCTATACTAAATATTAGAAATTAAAAATTAGAAAGATAAGACAAAACTGACCTTCTGAGCCACTGGAGCTCAGGATGACCTAGTGTTTAAGAACAGATCTGTCCTAGAGTTTGAGGTATTGATAATGTGCTAAGTAACAACTTCTATGAGTCGAGATATACAAGAGTAAGAAGACAGAGATAACTACAAATGTGTTCAAAGCAGTGAGGCTGCGACCAGCGCACTTAGAGCGGCTGGGAGGAGCTACCCCTCGTCCGAGGTCAGGAGCGGCGGCCGAGAGGAGCTACCCCACGTCCGAGTCCAGGGGCAGCGGCAGGGAGGAGCAACCCCACCTCCAAGCAACGGTGGCTGCTGGGGCACAGGAGGGCCTAGAGGAGCTATTCCAAGTTCAAGGTCAGAAGGGGTGGCAGTGAGGAGATACCCCTCATCCAAGGTAAGGAGCAATGGCTGCGCTCTGCTGGAGCAGCCGTGAAGAGATACACCACGTCCAAGGTAAGAGAAACCCAAGTAAGACGGTAGGTGTTGCAAGAGGGCATCAGAGGGCACACACACTGAAACCATACTCACAGAAAACTAGTCAATCTAATCACACTAGGACCACAGCCTTGTCTAAATCAATGAAACTAAGCCATGCCCCTGAGGCCACCCAAGACTGGCGGGTCATGATGGAGAGGTTTGACAGAATGTGGTCCACTGGAGAAGGGAATGGCAAACCACTTCAGTATTCTTGCCTTGAGAACCCCATTAACAGTATGAAAAGGCAAAATGATAGGATACTGAAAGAGGAACTCTCGAGGTCAGTAGGGGCCGAATATGCTACTGGCGATCAGTGGAGAAATAACTCCAGAAAGAATGAAGGGATGGAGCCAAAGCAAAAACAATACCCAGCTGTGGATGTGACTGGTGATAGAAGCAAGGTCTGAACTGTAAAGAGCAATATTGCATAGGAACCTGGAATGTCAGGTCCATGAATCAAGGCAAATTGGAAGTGGTCAAACAAGAGATGGCAAGAGTGAATGTCGACATTCTAGGAATCAGTGAACTAAAATGGACTGGAATGGGTGAATTTAATTCAGATGACCATTATATCTACTACTGTGGGCAGGAATCCCTCAGAAGAAATGGAGTAGCCATCATGGTCAACAGAAGAGTTCAAAATGCAGTACTTGGATGCAATCTCATAAATGACAGAATGATCTCTGTTCATTTCCAAGGCAAACCATTCAATATCACAGTAATCCAAGTCTATGCCCCAACCAGTAACGCTGAAGAAGCTGAAGCTGAAGGGTTCTATGAAGACCTACAAGACCTTTTAGAGCTAACACCCAAAAAAGATGTCCTTTCCATTGTAAGGGACTGGAATGCAAAAGTAGGAAGTCAAGAAACACCTGGAGTAACAGGCAAATTTGGCCTTGGAATATAGAATGAAGCAGGGCAAAGACTAATAGAGTTTTGCCAAGAAAATGCACTGGTCATAGCAAACATCCTCTTCCAACAACACAAGAGAAGACTCTACACATGGACATCACCAGATGGTCAACACCGAAATCAGATTGATTATATTCTTTGCAGCCAAAGATGGAGAAGCTCTATACAGTCAAAAAAAAAAAAAAAAAAAAAAACAAGACCAGGAGCTCATGTGGCTCAGATCATGAACTCCTCATTGCCAAATTCAGACTTAAATTGAAGAAAGTAGGGAAAACCACTAGACCATTCAGGTATGACCTAAATCAAATCCCTTATGATTATACAGAGGAAGTGAGAAATAGATTTAAGGGACTAGATCTGATAGATAGAGTGCCTGATGAACTATGGATTGAGATTTGTGACACTGTATAGGAGACAGGGATCAGGACCATCCCCATGGAAAATAAATGCAAAAAAGCAAAATGGCTGTCTGAAGAGGCCTTACAAATAGCTCTGAAAAGAAGAGAAGCGAAAGGCACAGGAGAAAAGGAAAGATATAAGCATCTGAATGCAGAGTTCCAAAGACTAGCAAAAAGTGATAAGAAAGCCTTCCTCAGCGACCAATGCAAAGAAATAGAGGAAAACAACAGAATGGGAAAGACTAGAAATCTCTTCAAGAAAATTAGAGATAACAAGGGAAACTTTCACGCAAAGATGGGCTCAATAAAGGACAGAAATGGTATAGACCTAACAGAAGCAGAAGATATTAAAAAGAGGTGGCAAAAATACAGAACTGTGCAAAAAAGATATTCACAACCCAGATAATCACGATGGTGTGATCACTCACCTAGAGCCAGACATCCTGGAATGTGCATTCAAGTGGAACTTAGAGAGCATCACTACGAACAAAGCTAGTGGAGGTGATGGGATTCCAGTTGAGCTATTTCAAATCCTGAAAGATGATGCTGTGAAAGTTCTGCACTCAATATGCCAGCAAATTTGGAAAACTCAGCAGTGGCCACAGGACCGGAAAAGGTCAGTTTTTATTCCAATCCCAAAGAAAGGCAATGCCAAAGAATGCTCAAACTACTGCACAATTGCACTCATCTCACACGCTAGTGAAGTAATGCTCAAAATTCTCCAAGCCAGGCTTCAGCAATATTTGAACAGTGAACTTTCAGATGTTCAAGCTAGTTTTAGAAAAGGCAGAGGAACCAAAGACCAAATTGCCAACATCCACTGGGTCATGGAAAAAGCAAGAGAGTTTCAGAAAAACATATATTTCTGCTTTATTGACTATGCCAAAGCCTTTGACTCTGTGGATCACAAGAAACTGTAGAAAATTCTTCAAGAGATGGGAATACCAGACCACCTGACCTGCCTCTTGAGAAATCTGTATGCAGGTCAGGAAGCAACAGTTAGATCTGGACATGGAACAACAGACTGGTTCCAAATAGGAAAAGAAGTGCGTCGAGGCTGTATCTTGTCACTCTGCTTATTTAACTTATATGCAGAGTACATCATGAGAAATGCTGGGCTGGAAGAAGCACAAGCTGGAATCAAGATTGCTGGGAGAAATATCAATAACCTCATATATGCAGATAACACCACTCTTATGGCAGAAAGTGTAGAAGAACTAAAAAGCCTCTTGATTAAAGTGAAAGAGGAGAGTGAAAAAGTTGGCTTAAAATTCAACATTCAGAAAACGAAGATCATGGCTCTGGTCCCATCACTTCATGGGAAACAGATGGGGAAATAGTGGAAACAGTGGCAGTCTTTATTTTTGGGGGATCCAAAATCACTGCAGATGGTGACTGCAGCCATGAAATTAAAAGATGCTTACTCCTTGGAAGGGAAGTTATGACCAACCTAGATAGCATATTCAAAAGCAGAGACATTACTTTGCCAACAAAGGTCTGTCTAGTCAAGGCTATGGTTTTTCCTGTGGTCATGTATGGATGTGAGAGTTGGACTGTGAAGAAAGCTGAGCACCAAAGAATTGATGCTTTTGAACTGTGGTGTTGGACAAGACTCTTGAGAGTCCCTTGGACTGCAAGGAGATCCAACCAGTCCATTCTGAAGGAGATCAGCCCTGGGATTTCTTTGGAAGGAATGATGCTAAAGCTGAAACTCCAGTACTTTGGCCACCTCATGCGAAGAGTTGACTCATTGGAAAAGACTCTGATGCTGGGAGGGATTGGGGGCAGGAGGAGAAGGGGACGATAGAGGATGAGATGGCAGGATGGCATCACTGACTCGATGGACGTGAGTCTGAGTGAACTCCGGGAGTTGGTGATGGACAGGGAGGCCTGGCGTGCCGCGATTCATGGGGTCGAAAGGAGTCGGACACGACTGAGCGACTGAACTGAACTGAACTGAACTGAATCTAATGGCAATGAAACAGATTAGAGAGGGGTGTAATATAAGGCAGAGGGCATAATAGGAAGAGCATGTGATTGATCTTAGGAAACCTGGCTCTAGTCCCTGTTCCTTTATTATTCTGACACTTTCAGAGTCTTTGTTTTGTCATCTTTAAAACAGGAGAAAAAAAAAAAAAAACAAGCTGATTAGAAGGTGTCTAATTGGCTTCCTGGGTGGCACTAGTGGTAAAGAACCCGCCTGCCAGTGCAGGAGATGGAAGAGACACTGGTTCAATCCCTGGGTTGAGAAGATACCCTGGAAGATGTCATAGGGGCTTCCCTGGTGGCTCAGAGGTTAAAGCTTCTGCCTGCAACGTGGGAAACCTGGGTTCGATCCCTGGGTCGGGAAGATCCCCTGGAGAAGGAAATGGCAACCCACTCCAGTATTCTTGCCTGGAGAATCCCATGGACGGAGGAGCCTGGTGGGCTCCAGTCCACAGTGTCGCAAAGAGTAGGACGCAACTGAGCCAACTTAACTTAACTTTCAGTATTCTTTGCCAGGAAAATCCCATGGACAGAGGAATCTGTCAAACTCCAGTCCACAGGGTCGCAAAGAGTTGAACATGACTGAAGCAGCTTAGCATATACAGCAATGAGGATTTACTCTCAATCTGCAAAGAGTCATACAAATGTTAGTTACTACAATCATTAGAGAAAAAAGCCATAGCAAAAGGTCAGTCATTAAGCAGTAAAGACCAGAACTAGAGCAATCACAATGTGAATCACTAAGGACTGGCAAGGAGAAAAAGTATGAGAGACACCAATGAGAAAGAAGCAACAAGATTTGGCCACAACCAGAGGTAGGTGAAAAGAAGAAAAATTTTAAAAACGTAAGTACCAGAAGACACAATGACAACGGACAGAGTAATGAAAAACTACTACAGTATTAAATTGTGGAAAAAAATATTAAACATGAACATAACATCTAATAATACTAAAACCATGTGTGTGTGTTTAGTAGCCCAGTCATGTTCAAATCTCTGTGACCCCATGGACTGTAGCCCACCAGGTCCCTCTGTCCATAGGATTTCCCAGGCAAGAGTACTGAAGTGGGTTGCCATTTCCTCCTCCAGGTCTCCTGCATTTTCAGCACTGGCAGCCTGGTTCTTTACCACTAGCGCCACCTGGGAAGGCCAAAACCATGTTAAGATGGCATAAAATTATCAAGTGGATACAATTTTGTTCAGTCATGATTATACTTTGTTATATGATACTAGCACCTGTTGGAGAAGGCAATGGCACCCCATTCCAGTACTCTTGCCTGGAAAATCCCATGGATGGAGGAGCCTGGTAGGCTGCAGTCCATGGGGTCACTAAGAGTCGGACACGACTAAGCAACTTCACTTTGACTTTTCACTTTCATGCACTGGAGGAGGAAATGGCAACCCACTCCAGTATTCTTGCCTAGAGAATCCCAGGGACAGAGGAGCCTGGTGGGCTGCTGTCTATGGGGTCGCATAGAGTCAGACACGACTGAAGTGACGCAGCAGCAGCAGTACCTGTAGGTTTTCAAATCTTACTAAATTTTGACCTATTTTTATGATATTACAAAACAACAAACAATGAATGTTTGTTGAAACAATCAATGAATCAGCTGGCTTTTTAAATTTTTTATTGAAGTATAAAATGTTGTGTTAGATTCAAATGTACAGCAGAGTGAATCAGCTATTCAGTTCAGTTCAGTTGCTCAGTCATGTCCGACGCTTTCTGATCCCATGAATCACAGCACACCAGGCCTCCCTGTCCATCACCAACTCCCAGAGTCCACCCAAACTCATGTCCATCGAGTCGGTGATGCCATCCAGCCATCTCATCTTCTGTTGTCCCCTTCTCCTCCTGCCCCAATCCCTTCCAGCATCAGGGTCTTTTCCAATGAGTCAACTCTTTGCATGAGGTGGCCAAAGTATTGGAGTTTCAGGTTCAACATCAGTCTTTCCAACGAACACCCAGGACTGATCTCCTTTAGAATGGACTGGTTGGATCTCCTTGCAGTCCAAGGACTCTCAAGAGTCTTGTCCAACACCACAGTTCAAAAGCATCAATTCTTCGGTGCTCAGCTTTCTTCACAGTCCAATTCTCACATCTATACATGACCACTGGAAAAACCATAGCCTTGACTAAACAGACCTTTGTTGGCAAAGTAATGTCTCTGCTTTTTATTATGCTATCTAGGTTGGTCATAACTTTCCTTCCAAGGAGTAAGCATCTTTTAATTTCATGGCTGCAATCACCATCTGCAGTGATTTTGGAGCCGAAAAAAATAAAGTCTGACACTGTTTCGACTGTTTCCCATCTATGTATACATATATCCCATCATTTTTGGATTTTCTTCCCATTTAGGTCACCACAGAGCAGTCAGTAGAGTTCCCTATGCCATACAGTAGATTCTTATTAGTTATCTATTTTATTCATAGTATCAATAGTGTATTTATCTTAATCCCAATCTCACAATTCATCTCATAACCCCGTTCTTTATGTCTGTGTGTCTATTTCTGATTTGTAAATAAGATCGTATAAACCAATTTGTTCAAATCCACATATATGAGTTAATGTATGCTATTTGTTTTTCTCTTTCTGACTTACTTCACTCTGTATGACAGACTCTAGGTCCATCCACACCTCCACATAAAAATGTTTCTTTTTATGACTGAGTACTATCCTATTACATATATCTTCTTCATCCATTCCTCTGCTGATGGACCTGCTGTTTCCATATCCTGGTTTGGATAGGTGACTCCACATATGGTTTTTCCATATTCTGGCTATTATAAATAGTGGTGCAATGAACACAGGTGCATGTGTCTCTCTGAATTATGGTTTTCTCTGGGTATATACCCAGTACTAGGATAGTTGAGTCAAATAGCAGCTCTATTTTTCATCTTTTTTTATATTTTTCATCTTTTTTCAATTTTTTTCATATAAAAATGTATTTTTCACCATTTAAGCAACCTCCATACTGTTCTCCATAGTGGCTGTACCACCAACCATGTAAGAAGGTTCCCTTTTCTCCATAGACTATCCAGGATTTGTTGTTTATAGATTCTGATGATGGCCATTCTGACAGGTGTGAGGTGATACCTCATTGTAGCTTTGATTTACACTTCTCTAATGACTAGTGATGCTGAGTATCTTTGCATGTGTTTTTTGGCCATCTGTGTGTCTCCTTTGGAGCAATGTCTATTTAGGTCTTCTGTCCATTTTATGATTGGATTAAATTTTATATACAGAAAGAGCTGCCTGAGCTCTTTGTGTATTTTTGAGATTAATCCTTTGTCAGTTGCTTTGTTTGCAAATATCATCTCCCTTTCTGAGGTTTGTCTTTTTGTTTTGTTTATGATTTCCTTTGCTGTGCAAAAGCTTTTAAGTTTAATAGGGTCCTGTTTTTTTTTTTTTTTTTTTTTGAAGGAGGGGGTTATTCTCATTACTCTAGGATCAAAAAAGATCTTGCTGCAATTTGTGTCAAAGCCTGTTCTGCCTATGTTTTCCTCTAAGAGTTTTACAGTGTCCACCTTTACATTTAGGTTTTAATCCATTTTGACTTTATTTTCATGTAGATGTTATTGAGTGTTTAAATTTCATTCTTTTACATAAAGCTGTCCAGTTTCCCAGCACCACTAATTGAAGAGGATATCTTTACTCAGTTGTATATTCTAGACTCCTTTGTCATAGATTAGGTGACCATAGGTGCATAGGTTTATCTCCGGGATTTCTGTATTGTACCACTGATCTATATTTCTGTTTTCGTGACAGAACCATATTGGATTGATTACGGTAACCCTGTAGTATACTCTGAACTGAGGGAGCCTGATTTTTCCAGCTCTGTTTTTTTCCCCCTCAAGATTGCTCTTGATATTCAAGGTCTTTTGTGTTTCCACACTAACTAATTTTTTTTTTTTTTTTTGTAGTTCTGTGAAAAATTCCATTGATCATTTCATAGGGATTCCCTTACTGTCATTTACACAATATCGATTCTTCTACTCCAAGAACATGGTAGATCTATCTCTTTGTGTTATCTTTCATTTCTTTCAGCATAATTTTATAGTTTTCTGTGTACTGGTCTTTCATCTCCTTAAGTGGATTTATTCCTAGGTATGTAATTTTTATTGTTGCAATGGTAAAAGGGATTATTTCCTTAATTTCACTTTCACTAATTGATCTTTCATTGTTAGTATAATGAATGCAAGAGATTTCTGTGTTTTAATTTTGTATCCTGTGACTTTACTAAACTCCTTGATTAGCTTTAGTAGTTTTCTTGGTGGCATCTTTAGGATTTTCTATGCGTAGTTTCATGGCACTCTGCAAACAGTGACAGTTTTACTTCTTTGCCAACCTGTATTCCTTTTATTTCTTTATCTTTGCTTGTCATGGCTAGGACTTCCAAAACTATATTGAATAATAGTGATGAGAGTAACCTCCTTTGCCTTGTTCTTGATTTTACAGGAACTACTTTCAGTTTTTCACCACTGAGATTAGTGTTTGCTATAGGTTTGTCACATGTGGCTTTTATTATGTTGAGATAGGTTCCCTCAGTGTCCACCTTCTGTAGAGTTCTTACCATAAACTGGTGTTGAATTTTGTCCAGAGTTTTTCCTGCATTTATGGAGATAATCATATGGTTTTTATTCTTCAGTCTGTTGATGTGTTATAAGCCTGGTGTGCTGCAGTCTACGGGGTCACAAACAGTTGAACATGACTGAACAACAACAATCACACTGACTAGTTGGCAGATACTGATCGTTGCATCCCTGGGATAAATCCTATTTGATCATGGTGTACGATCCTTTTAATGCGTTGTTAGATTCTGTTTAGCAATATTTTGTTGAGAATTTTAACATCTATGTTCATTAATGATACTGGCCTGAAATTTTCTTTTTTTGTGTTTTCATTGTGTGTTTTGGTATCAGGGTGATGATGGCCTTCTAGAATGAGCGGGAGTGTTCTTTTCTCTAAAGTTTTTTGGAAGAGTTTCAAAAGGGTAAGTGTTAACTCTTCTCTAAATGTTTCACCTGTGAAGGCGTCTGGTTCTTAACCTTTGTTCATTGGAAGACTTTGATCACACTGCTTGTAATTTGTCTATTCATATTTTCTATTTCTGATTCAGTCTTGGAATGTTGTACTTTTCTATGAATTAGATCATTTATCATAGGTTGTCCAATTTATTGGCATATAGTTACTGATAGTAGTCTTTTATGATCCTTTGTATGTCTATGGTGTTAGTTGTAACTTCTGTTTGATTTCTAATTTTAGTAACTTGATTCCTCTCCCTTTTTTTCTTGATGAGTCTGGCTGAAGGCTTATCAACTGTGTTTATCTTCTCAAAAAAACAGCTTTTAGTTGCACTGGTGTTCACAATTATTTTCTTCATCTCTATTTCATTTATTTCTGCTATGATCATTATAATTATTTTTCATCTGCCAACTTTGGGTTTGTTTGTTTGTTTGTTTTTAATTTTATTTTATTTTTAAACTTTACATAAGTGTATTAGTTTTGCCAAACATCAAAATGAATCCACCACAAGTATACATGTGTTCCCCATCCTGAACCCTCCTCCCTCCTCCCTCCCCATACCATCCCTCTGGGTCGTCCCAGTGCACCAGCCCCAAGCATCCAGTATAGTGCATCGAACCTGGACTGGCATCTCGCTTCATACATGATATTTTACATGTTTCAATGCCATTCTCCCAAATCTTCCCACCCTCTTCCTCTCCCTCAGAGTCCATAAGACTGTTCTATACATCAGTGTCTCTTTTGCTGTCTCGTACACAGGGTTATTGTTACCATCTTTCTAAATTCCATATATATGCGTTAGTATACTGTATTGGTGTTTTTCCTTCTGGCTTACTTCACTCTGTATAATAGGCTCCAGTTTCATCCACCTCATTAGAACTGATTCAAATGTATTCTTTTTAATGGCTGAGTAATACTCCATTGTGTATATGTACCACTGCTTTCTTATCCATTCATCTGCTGATGGACATCTAGGTTGCTTCCATGTCCTGGCTATTATAAACAGTGCTGCAATGAACTTTGGGGTACACGTGTCTCTTTCCCTTCTGGTTTCCTCAGTGTGTACGCCCAGCAGTGGGATTGCTGGATCATAAGGCAGTTCTATTTCCAGTTTTTTAAGGAATCTCCACACTGTTCTCCATAGTGGCTGTACTAGTTTGCATTCCCACCAACAGTGTAGGAGGGTTCCCTTTTCTCCACACCCTCTCCAACATTTATTATTTGTAGACTTTTGGATCGCAGCCACTCTGACTGGTGTGAAATGGTACCTCATAGTGGTTTTGATTTGCATTTCTCTGATAATGAGTGATGTTGAGCATCTTTTCATGTGTTTGTTAGCCATCTGTATGTCTTCTTTGGAGAAATGTCTATTTAGTTCTTTGGCCCATTTTTTGATTGGGTCATTTATTTTTCTGGAGTTGAGCTGTAGGAGTTGCTTGTATATTTTTGAGATTAGTTGTTTGTCAGTTGCTTCATTTGCTATTATTTTCTCCCATTCTGAAGGCTGTCTTTTCACCTTGCTAATAGTTTCCTTTGATGTGCAGAAGCCTTTAAGGTTAATTAGGTCCCATTTGTTTATTTTTGCTTTTATTTCCAATATTCTGGGAGGTGGGTCATAGAGGATCCTGCTGTGATGTATGTCAGAGAGTGTTTTGCCTATGTTCAAAAAATATGGAACGCTTCACGAATTTGCGTGTCATCCTTGCGCAGGGGCCATGCTAATCTTCTCTGTATCATTCCAATTTTAGTATATGTGCTGCTGAAGCGAGCACCAACTTTGGGTTTTGTTTGTTCTTCTTTCTCTACTTGCTTTAGGAGTAAGGTTAGGTTGTCTATATGTGATTTTTCTTGTTTCTTGAGGTAAGATTGTATTGCTATAAATGTCACATTTAGAAATGCTTTTGCTGCCTTTTGTAAGTTTTGGAGTGTCATGTTTTCACTCTCCTTTGTTTCTAAGTATTTTTTAATTTCCTCTTTGATTTCTTCAGTTATTTCTTATTTAGAAATTTATTTATTTCTTATTTAGCATATTGTTTAGCCTCCAAGTATTTGTGCTTTTTTACACTTTCTTCCCCAGTAATTGATTCTAATCTCATAGTACTGTGGTCAGAAGAGATGCTTGAAATGATTTCAGTTTTCCTAAATTTACTGAGGCTTTATTTGTGACCCAAAACGTGATCTATTCTAGAGACTGTTCCACATGTACTTCAGAAGAAAGTGTGTTATGCTGCTTTCCAATGGAATTTCCTATAAATACCAATTAGGTCTACCTGTTCTAATGTGTGTAATTTAAAGCTTCTTTCTTCTTATTTTCTCTCTGGATGTTGGTGTAAGTGGAGTACCCCACTATTATTAAAGTACCCCACTATTATTGTGTTACTGTGAATTCCCTTTCTATGGCTGTTAGCATTTGCCTTATGTATTGAGGTGTTCCTATGTAGGGTGCATAAATATTTACCATTGCTATATATTCTTCTTGGATTGATCCCTTAATCATTATGTAGTGGCCTACCTTGTCCCCTTCTACCAATCTTTACTTTAAAGACTATTCTGACTGATATCAGTACTGCCACTCCATCATTCTTTTCATTTCCATTTACATGGAATATCTTTTGCCAACCACTCACTTTCAGTCTGTAGGTGTCCCTGGGTCTGAACTGGGTCTCTCATAGACTATATATATATATATGCTGGGAGCCAGCACAGGAGATCCCACCCATGACAAGGTCATGCAGAAGAGACCTTACAGGCAAGGCGGATCAGGACTCGAGGGACTCCCTGGACATGCTCGAGCATCGACCCCGAAACCAAAGTCTGTCTGTCTACTGTTTACTATATTATGCCTTTCACCAACTCTTCTGACATTAACAGGGGGCTATCTCCGACCACCTTCCTCTGAAGAAAATCAACTTAGGCTTCTAATTAATAAGTCTCCTGGGCTTGAAAGGAGCTTTCAATTCTAACCCCTCTGTTAGCATTTTAGCTTGCTTGGCAGGTTTATCCATACTCTTGCAACTAATGCATATGATTGTTCACAACACCCCAAGCATAACCTTTGAGCGATAAAAAAGCTTTATTAGAATAATATTGCATTGTTGAGCCAATGTTTGCTACCAAGTTTCCTTATCCCTTATCCAATGTGCGCTTGGGAGTGCATTAGTTAATATAGTTGGAATGTGAGAAAAAAAGCAGTAGCCTTGGCACTAGCAACATAAGACCCTTGAGTTAATAAGTTCTTTCTTTGTTGTAACTCACTGCACCTTTGCTCCATAAGAATGTAACTTTATTCAATACTTTCTGAGGGAGACACAGATTAGAAAAATAAAGAAGAAACACTTTAAGGGAAAACAAGTTTTCTGGTTAACCAACCTTTATCAGAAAAAGGTCATAAAATGTTAATAGGCCTCCGGGCCAGAAGATAATGTACTTAACACAAAGAGCCTTGTAAATGGAAAGGTATGCAAAAAACATCCTGGTCCTGATGAAGATCAAACTGATGTAATGTTGAGCTGACTCCGCATGACTCTGTATCTTTCACTTCTGGAAATGTGTAACTTAGGGTATAAAAGCTCCTTTTGAAAATAAAGCTGCAGACCCGGGTTCATCAGAGCTTGGTCTCCCCGTGTCATTCTTTCTCTCTCTCTTTTTCTCTCTCTCTCGCTGACGCTGTCATCCTGAGGGATTCCCTGGATCCTGCCAGGGCTGGACCCCGGTACATATATATATATATATTTGGGTCTTGTTTTTGTATCCATTCAGCCAGTACAGGTCTTTTAGTTAAAGTATTTAATCAATTTACATTTAAAGTAATTATTGATATGTATGTTCCTATTTTGTTGCTGTTTTTTAGTTGATAAGTTATGTCCAACTCTTTGCAATCCCATAGACTGCAGCATGTCAGGCTCTTTTTGTGCTCCACTGTCTCACAAAGTTTGCTCAAATTCATATACATTGAGTTGATAATACTATCTAACCATCTCATCCTCTGCCTTCCACTTTTCCTTTTTGCATCCATCTTTCCCAACATCAGAATCGCTTTCAATGAGTAAGCTCTTTGCATCAGGTAGCCAAAGTACTGGAGCTTCAGCAACAGTCCTTCCAGTGAACATTCAGGGTTGATTTCCTTTAGGATTGACTAGTTTGATCTCCTTACAGCCCAGGGGATTCAAAAGAGTCTTCCCAAACACAACTCAAAAGCATCAGTTATTAGGAACTTAGTCTTCCTTATGGTCCGACTGTCATATCCACACATGACAACTGGAAAAACCATAGCTTTAATCATATGAACCTTTGTTAGCAAAGTGATGTCTCTGCTTACTAATACTCTGTCTAGGTTTGTCATAGCTTTCCTTCCAAGGAGCAAGTGTCTTTTAATTTCGTGGCTGCAGTCACCATCCAGTGATTTTGAAGCCCAAGAAAATAAAATCTGTCACCGCTTCCATCTTTTCCCCTTCTGTTTGAATGCTGAGTATTAAGCCAGCTTTTTCACTCTCCTCTTTCACCCTCATCAAGAGGCTCTTTAGTTCCTCTTCAGATTCTGCCATTAGAGTGGTATCATCTGCATATCTGAAGTTGATGGTATTTCTCACAGCAATCTTGATTCCAGCTTGTGAGACATCCAGCCCAGCATTTCACATGATATACTATGCTTAGAAGTTAAATAAGAACAGTGAACATATACACCCTTGTCCTACTTCTTTCCCAATTTTGAATCAGTCAGCTGTTCCACATCTGATTCTGAATGTTGCTTCTTAACTCACATACAGGTTTCTCAGGAGATAGTCAAGGTGGTCTTGTATTCCCCTCTCTACGGATTTTCCACAATTTGTTATGATCGACAAGTCAAAGACTTTAGTCATGAAGCAGATGTTTTTTCCTGGAACTCTCTTGCTTTATCTATGATTGAACAAATGCTGGCAATTTGATCTCTGGTTCCTCTGCCTCTTTGAAACCCAGCTTGTGCATCTGGAAGTTCTTGGTTCATGTACTGCTGAAACTAGCTTGAAGGATTTTGAGCATAACCTTGCTAGCATGTGAAATCAGCACCACTGTATGGCAATTTGAACATTTCTTAGCATTGCTCTTGTTTGAGTTTGGAATGAAAACTGACCTTTTCCAGTCCTGTGGCCACTGAGGAGTTTTTCCATTTGCTGAAATACTGAATGCTGCACTTTAACACCATAAACTCAGGATTTTAAATAGCTCAGCTGGAATTTGTCACCTCTACTAGCTTTGTTCACAGTAATGCTTCCTAAGTCCCACTTGACTCCACATTCCAAGATGTCTGGATCTAGGTGAGTGATCATATCACTGTGGTTATCTCGGTCATTAAGACCTTTTTTGAATATTCTTCTGTGTATTCTTGACATCTCTTCTGCTTCTATTAAGTCCTTACCATTTCTGTCCTTCATCATGCCTGACCTTACACGAAATTTTGCCTTGATATCTCCAATTTTCTTGACAAGCTCTCTAGATTTTCCCATTCTATTGTTTTCCTCTACTTCAATGCACTGTTCATTATAGAAAGCCTTCTTATCTCTCTTTATTATTCTCTGAAACTGTGTAGTTGAGTACATCTTTCCATTTGTTTCTTGCCTTTTATTGGTTTTCTTTTCTCAGCTATTTGTAAAGCTCCTCAGACAACCACTTTGCCTTTTTGCATTTTTCTTTGGGATGGTTTTGGTCACTGCCTTCTCCACAATTTTACAATCTTCCTTCCATAGTTCTTCAGGCATTCTGTCTACCAGATCTAATCCCTTGAATCTATTCTTCAGCTCCACTCCATAATTATAAAATATTTGATTAAGTCATACCTGAATGGTCTAGTGGTTTTCCCCTACTTTCTTCATTATAAGCCTGAGTTTTGCAATAAGGAGCTCATGATCTGAGCCACAGTCACCTCCCTATCTTGTTTTTTTGCTTACTGTATAGAGCTTCTCCATCTTGGCGACAAAAAAATATAATCAATCTGACTTTGGTATTGATCATCTGGTGATGTCAATGTGTAGTCATCTTATGTGTTGTTGGAAGAGGATGTTTTCTATGATCAGTGTGTTCTCTTGACAAAACTGTTAGCTTTTTCCCTGCTTCATTTTGTACTCCAAGGCCAAATTTGCCTGTTATTCCAGGGATATCTTGAGTTCTTACTTTTGCATCCCAATCTTCTATGATGAAAAGGACATCTTTTTTTTCGTGTTAGTTCTAGAATGTCTTGTTGTCTTCATCAAGCCAGTCAACTTCAGCTTCTACGGCATCAGTGGTTGGGACACAGACTTGGATTACTGTGGTGTTGAATGGTTTGCCTTGGAAACGAACCAAAATAATTCTGTTGTTTTTGAAGTTGCACCCCCATACTGCATTTCAGACTCTTTATTGACTATAAGGACTATTCCATTTCTTCTAAGAGATTCTTGCCCATGGTAGTAGGTGTAATGTTAATCTGAATTAAATTAGATGAACATTAATTCCAATCCATTTAGGTTTACTAATTCCTAAGATGTCAACGTTCAATCTTGTCACCCTCTGCTTGACCATGTCCAATTTACCTTGATTCAGGGAACAACATTACAGATTCCTATGCAATACTGTTCTTACAGCACTGGACTTTACTTTCAAGACCAGACACATCCACAACTGAGTGTCATTTCCACTTTGGCCTAGCTGCTTCATTATTTCTGGACCTATTAGTAATTGCCCTCCACTATTCAAGGCAATGGCACCCCACTCCAGTACTCTTGCCTGGAAAATCCCATGGGCGGAGGAGCCTGGTAGGCTGCAGTCCATGGGGTCGCTAAGGGTTGGACATGACTGAGTGACTTCACTTTCACTTTTCACTTTCATGCATTGGGGAAGGAAATGGCAACCCACTCCAGTGTTCTTGCCTGGAGAATCCCAGAGATGGCAGAGCCTGGTGGGCTGCCGTCTATGGGGTCATAGAGAGTCTGACATGACTGAAGTGACTTAGCAGCATTCCCCAGTAACATAGTGAACCCCTTCAAACCAGGGGCCTCATCCTCTAGTGTCTTATCTTTTTGCCTTTTCATACTGTTCATGGGGGTCTCCAGGCAAGAATACTGGAGTGGTTTGCCACTTCCCCCTCCAGTGGACCATGTTTTGTCAGAACTCTTCTCTATGACCCATCCATCTTGGGTGGCCTTGCAGAGAATAGCTTATAGCTTCACTGAATTATGTAAGCCCCTTCACCAGGACAAGGCTGTGGTCCATGAAGGGGGTGTTCCAGTTACCATTTTATTAATTGTTTCTGATTTGTTTTTGTAGGTCATTTTTTTCTCTTGTGTTTCTTGCCTAGATAAGTCCTTTTAGCATTTCTTGCAAAGCTTGTCTGATGGTGCTGAATTCTTTAAGCTTTTTTATGTATGTAAGACTTTTAACTTTTCTGTCAAATCTAAATGCTGGTAAAGTAATCTTAGTTGTAGGTTTTCCCCTTTCATCATTTTAAATATATCCTGCCACTCCCTTCCAGCCTGCAGTTTCTGCTGAAAGATAGTTGATAACCCTATGGGGATTCCCCTCTATCTTATCTGTTGCTTTTTGATTGATGCTTTTAATATTTTTTCTTTGTATTTAATCTTGATAGTTTGATTAATATGTGTCTTGGCATGTTTCTCCTTGGCTTTATCCCCTATGGGGCTCTCTGCACATCTTGGATTTGACTCTTTTTTTTTTTCCATGTTAAGGAAGTTTTCAACTACAATCTCTTCAAATATTTTCTCAGACCCTTCTCTTTCTCTTCTTCTGGGACTCCTATAATCAATGTTTAATGTTATCCCAGAGGTTTTTAAGACTGTCTTGAATTCTTTTCTTTATTCTCTTCTGAGCAGTTTTTCTGCACAAATTCTAGCTTCTGGCTCACTTATCCATTCTTCTGCCCATTATTCTGCAATTTTTTCTTTCTAGTGTATTTTAAATTTCAGTTATTGTATTGTTCATCACTGTTTGTCATCATCTTTAGTTCTTCTAGGTCATTGCTAAACATTTCTTGTATTTCCTCCATTCTATTTCCAAGCTTTTGAATCATCTTTACTATCATTACTCTGAATTCTTTTTCAGGTATATTACCTATTTCCTCTTCATTTATTTGGTCTTGAGAATTTTTACCTTGCTTGTTCATCTGCAATATATTTCTTTGTCTTCCTGTTTTGTCTAACTTTCAGTCTTGAGGTCTTCCTTCTACAGGTTGCAGGGTCATAGTTCCACTTGCTTCTGGTGTCTTCCCCAGGTGGGTGTGGTTGGTCCAATGACTTGGGTAAGCATCCTCAAGGGAGAGATTGGTGCCTGCATCCTGGTGCATTGAGCTATTTCTTTTCCTTTTGATGGAGAGGCAATGTCAACAGGTGTGTTTTGGGGTGTCTGTGATCTTAGAACAGCATGGCTTTGTGTTCCTATCTTTCTTGGTATTTTGTGTGGGATGTTCAGCACTGGAGCCTACAGCCAGTTGGGTGGAGCCAAGTCTTGGAGCTGAGATCAAACTCTGGGAGAACTCTTGCCAATTAATATTCCCTAGGGCTGGAAATTCTTTGGCATTCCAGAATTCTGCACTGAGAGCTCACACAGCACAGGTTCAGGCCTACCCTGGCCTCATAACCAAAACCCAATAAGCCACATGGCTCTGCAAAAAAAGGGAGAGGAAAAGAAAAGATAAAAGAAGATGGGGAGGAAAAACATAGGAAGAATGGAAACAGACAAAATCTAAGACAAATAACAAAGACAAAAACAAGCAAAAAACAACAATTAAAACCAACCAAATGAGCAAACAAAAGCCCAGACAAATGGTAAAAGACCAAAGAAAACCAAATAAAAGAAGCACATGCACAGACAAAATAAGAAACAAAAACAGAGAAAACAAAAACACAGGAGAATAACTGCACAAATAAAAGAATCCCAAGACCAAAAAAAAAAAAAAAAAATTAACAAAACCAAAAAACAAAAGCAGAATGCAAACTGAAGGATAAAGCAAACAAAACACACAAAATGATTTTTAAAATTTTTAAAAGATTTAAAAAAAAGAACAAATAAAAGAAAGGGGAAAGGGTAAGAACACAGAAGAGAGAAAAACAAGGGAAAAACACAGAACCAAAAATTAATGTAGAAATAGAAATACAAAAAATAAAAAATATATTAAAATTTTTAAATGAAAACACAAAAGATAAAAATAAAAAATAACAAGAGAAAGACAACAAACAAAAACAAAACAAAAAATAGTAATAATTATATTTTCCTAAGGTCTCAGCTGCCAGTATCCTTTTCTCCATTGTGAGTCACCTCCACCTCCCCAGGATGCTCTCTAAAACTTCTAGGCAGTTCTCTGGTTCCTCTGTGTTCACTGTGGTGGGTAGCTCAGACTCTGACCTGGCCTAATACCCATGGGTACTAGACCCCCAAGTCTACCACTGCTATAGCTATGCCGGTTTCATTTGTGAGAACACTGATTGTCCATTCAGATATTCCATAGATGCAGGGCTTACCAAGCCAATTGCAGGGATTTAATCAGTGGTTTGTGTAGCTGCACAGAAATATTTTTGTTTTTCTTCCTTAGTCACCCCACCCTGGGTCTCAGTTGTGATTTTAGCAACACCTCTGTATGTAGGCCACCCACAGGAGCCTCCTCCCAAGGCTACCCTGGAGCATTTGTACTTTATCTCTCCCCTGTAAGGACAGGGTACAAATGTGGCACAACTGCCTGCATCACAAGGACCTGGTGATGACAGGTGTGTAGGAAAGCCACAGGCCACAAGCACAAGAGATCCAGAACTAATGGGAGCCTTTCCTAGTGCCTGGGAGCAGGAGTGAGGTCAGCACTTGCTGGGGCTTTTCTTAGCACCTGGAAGGGCAGGTGTCCAATGAGTGGGGAGAAAGAGTCTACAATGAGTGCTCCATCCCTGTGTGTCAACAGTAGCACCTTGCTTCTGTGGCAGTCTGGATTTCCTTCACAAGCATTCCTGGTTGCAGATTTCCTCCCTCCCATCCCCTCTGGCTATCTCCTCACACCCAACAGTAGTCTTCTTCCCAGGTTTACTCTTCAATCCCCATATTACAGCTCTAAGCCTCCATGTACACTGGCAGACACATGTCCCAATCTGGGACATGCAGGGCTGTAGCACAGACCATCTGTACAAGTCTCACTCTGTTCTGTCTGCCACAGACCAGCTGTTTCACACTCCCCTGACAGCCTCAGATGCTCCGCTTCTGTCCCAACCAATCCTCTGCTGGTGAGAAGGCTTCCCTAGATGCAGGAACCTCTCCTCTGCTTCAACTTTCATGATGGTCAGAGCATCATGGAAGGAAGGTCTGCTCTTCAGAATGGTCATATCATAATGGTCCACATTATTAATCAAAACACCAATGTAATCATACAGGCATTACATAATTTAAACAGGACACAGATCCCATCTCATTTCCTCTCCTCTTTTCCTTCTTTCTTTCATCCTACTCAGATATGTGGGGATCTTTCTTGTCCTTTCCAGTGTCCAACATCTTCTGCTAGTGTTCAGTTGGTGTTCTGTGAGAACTGTTTCATCTGTAAATGTATTCTTGATGCATTTGTGGAAAGAGATGAAGTCCATGACTTCCTACTCCTCCACCATCTTGGTTAACCTCCTCAGCTGGTCATTTTTTATCTTATAAAGGGAAACTGCAGTGATGGTTCTTCATATTACTTCGCAAATGCAGTGAACAAGGAAAAGATATTGCTTGCTTCATCTTGTCACCTGTTTGGTTCTGGAAAGGCTACAGCCAACAAAATAATTCTTAATAACCCTAGATTTGATGGTCAGAGCATCATGGAAGGAAGGTCTGCTCTTCAGAATGCTTATATCATACTGGTCTACATCATTAATCAAAACACCACTGAAATCATACAGGCATTACATAATTTAAAACCTGAACACTAGGTTGGTGCCAAAGGGATGGAAAAAAAATGGTATAGATATAAGACAATGAAAACAACACATCTAAACATGAATATGGAATGACAAGGGTTCTACCACCTTGATTACACTGGTGGGAATTCAATTAGGTGCCCCTTCTGTGCAATGCCTAATTCTATCATTTGAATGAGCTAAGTGTAACTAGACAGAATAGCATCCAGAAAAACTGGCTTTGTAAGGTCTAATATATATCTGGATAAAGATGATCAGTAATAGTTTTGAGGACCACCTCGTTAGTAATTCTAGGAATAACATACATACATGAAGTGACACATTCAGTAATGAGAGGCATAGCATATAATGTTGATCAATCTCCTCCAACAGTGCAATTGACTCTTCTTCTCTTAACTTAGATATCTGATACATAAAAACAATATAAGGTTTCCTGGGGATATTCTATTAAGTTCATTGTCTATTGACCCTATCTTATTATAATACCTGACCTGAACAAATAAACATGAGGGCATTTGGAAATACTGGAAAACTACAAAAGCAACAAAAATTATGAACCATAGCCATTTAATTCTTCAATGGCTTCAACCAAAGCCAATGTTCTTCAATGACTGGTGAATATTTACAAGTATTTACAGTAGCATCAGTAAGAATTAACAAGTAATAAGTAAAAGAAAGGCCTGGTTCTAAAATAAGAACTAACTGCTTAGTATCTATGATGATGATGCTTCATAATTATATTTTAATAAAGCACTTTGAGTACTTTAGGAAATAAAGTACTGAGGAATCACCAGGAATCACCAAAAATTTAGCAATAATATGGTACAAACAGTGGAACTAAGGACACATTCAACTGGCTTAATTGCCCTTAATACTTTTCAAAGAGTTACTATGTATCAGAAACTATACTTAGAATCTATTTGTTACTTTATTTGCTATTTGCTCAACTACCTTTTTAAATTGTGATTATTTTCTCCTCTATTTAGAGAAAAGATACATTATCTACCTTGTATGTGGAATCAGTGCAATGAATGGATTCATATGAGTAAATAGAATAGTATTTGTTAACTGAATCAATTAATTACAAAACAAATTAATGAAAAGGAAAAGAAAGAAAAGGAATGGTAAGATATGGTAATAGTAATGATATGGAACATATAGAATGGTATGGTATATAGTATGCTATGGTATGGTACAGTATGGTATCTTACAGTATGGTATAGTATGGTGTGGTTGTTGTTGTTCAGTCACTCAGTCATGTCTGCTTCTTTGTGACCCATGGAATGCAGCACCCCCAGCTTGCTTGCCCTTCAGCTCCCAGAGTTTGCTAAAACTGATGTCCATTGAGTCGATGATGCCATCCACCCATCTCATCCTCTGCACCCCCCTTCTCCTCCTGCCCTAAATCTCAGAATCAGGGTCTTTTCCAATGAGTTGGCTCTTTGCATCCAGTGGCCAAAGTATTGGAACTTCAGCTTCAGCATCAGTCCTTTCAATAAATATTCAGGGTTGATTCCCTTTAGGACTGACTGGTTTGATCTCCTTGCAGTTCAAAGGACTCTCAAGTGTCTTCTCCAGCACCACAGTTCGAAAGCATCAATTCTTCAGTGTTTATCCTTCTTTATGGTCCAACTCTCACATCTGTACAAAACCATAGCTTTCATGATACAGACCTTTGTTGGCAAAGTGATGTCTCTGCTTTTTAATACACTGTCTAGGTTTGCCATGGAGAAAGCAATGGCACCCCACTCTGGTACTCTTGCCTAGAAAATCCCATGGACAGAGGAGCCTGGTAGGCTGCAGTCCATGAGGTCGCAAAGAGTCGGACACGACTGAGCAACTTCACTTTGACTTTTCACTTTCATGCATTGGGGAAGGAAATGGCAACCCACTCCAGTATTCTTGCCTGGAGAATCCCAGGGACAGGGGAGCCTGGTGGGCTGCCGTCTATGGGGTCGCACAGAGTCGGACACGACTGAAGTGACTTAGCAGCAGCAGCAGCAGCAGGTTTGTCATAGTTTTTCTTCTAAGGAGCAAGTGTCTTTTAACTTCATGGCTGCAGTCACCATCAGCTGACTTTAGACTTTAGAGCCCAAGAAAATAAAATCTGTCATTGTTTCCATTGCTTCCCCATCTTTTTGCCATGAAGTGATGGGATGGGATGCCATAATCTTAGTTTTTTAAATGGTGAGTTTTAAACCAACTTTTTCACTCTCCTCTTTCACCTTCATCAAGAGGCTCTTTAGTTCCTCTTCACTTTATGCCATTAGGATGGTGTCATCTGCATATCTGAGGTTATTGATATTTCTCCCGGCAATCTTGATTTCAGCTTGTGATTCATCCAGCCCGGTATTTCACACATTATGGTAATGATAAGGTAATCCAATGGTATGGTACAGCATGATATGGTAATTGGAAGGTACGGTATGATATGATGATGGTATGAAATGTCTTGGAGATGGTATAATATTGGGATAGGATGGTAATGGCTCTATTCTGAAAGTCCCACATCCATGGATAATCTGTTGACAAGTTCCTAGAGTAGTATAGTAGTAGGAATGTTTTGGAAACTGACTCATCAATTTTAAAGCAGACAGAATCTTGGAGGAAATCTAGTCTAACTTTCATTTTAAATATAAGACCAAGAGAAAATACGTGATTTACCTAATGTAACAAAAAAATATGTGTTTTGCCCAATGTAACTCATCTAGTTACTAGGGGAAGCAGGGTTGAGCCCTAGGTCTTCTAACTTTGATTCCTGTAGTATAAACAGCTTCTCTTTTTTACCACTCTCTTGGGAGCTGAGTGGAGCTCCTTTGTGAAGGAGACATACTGACGAGCAATACTTACTATGATATACTCCACTAATTCATATAATAAAATGCTAGTAGTTATAACAAAGAATGGAATTTTTCTTGTTGTCTCATAATTTCAACTACAAGCCTCAAGAAAAATTTCTAGACATATCCCTACAGCATTTAGGAAGAGTTGACCAAACCAGCCCAGCAACTATCAGTCCTAACCTCTTATCTTCAGATTATTTAAGATAAGCTTCAAGATCCATGGTGGAGATACTTTGAAGAGAATTCACAGATATAGAGAACACTGTTTTCTCTTTTTGTTTCCAAAATATAGTAAGGCAAATTTTTCTCCTCTATCAAAACAAGTGAGTGAGTGATCCAAGGTTTTCTTTACTTACAGAGCTATTAGAAGGGGACTGTTGCATTTTACTTCTTCAGAATGCAGAGTATCCCATCTAAAATGCCCATATCATAAAGTTCAGGCCCATCTCAGAGTGTCCAGGAGCACTCAGAGAGGAGGGGGGAAAGAATTCCTGGGAAAATCGAATGTATGTTCTTTGGAATCTAGGTACTGTTATAGATAGATACCTGGAAAAGTATGAAGATAGGAGGTCAAAAAAAATTGGAGGGTAGCAATTGAACATGCAAGTTGCACATCTGCTATTTAACAAGTCACAGATACATGATATTTTTCATTGTTCAAGTGGACAAAAATAAAAGCAGCCAAACAATAAGCCATTTCACAGGAATTCTGCCAAGGAAAGTTGACTATCACCAAGGCAAACGGACATTCAGTGTAACAGGCTATAGGTGTATGAGGAGGATAGAAGGGAAAAGGAGATAGAGCATCCCTCAAAAGGTCAAGCAGAGGTTGCAACACTCATTACAGATGTAGCAAGGAGGTTGTCCTCAAGGGATTGCTCTACAAAGAACCCAAGAGCATAATGGTCAGTTAGTAAAAGCCAGGAAAAAAAAAAAAAAAAACACTACAAAGAGCACTGAGAAGAGAAGTACAAAGAATATGAAGTTTAAAAAAAACCTGTTCTTCTTCATTAAATGTCTCCCCAGTCCCTCTTGGAAGGCCCAGAAGAGGCAGAGAGAGGCAAAGGAAGGAAAAATGGAAGAGTAAATTGAGGCAAAGAAGGTGAACAAAGGGAGTGCCCCTTTCCAACTATAGGGAAATAAGCACTCAGGTCTGAGATGGATGAAAACAGAACAGTGAATTGGATATTTTTGGTTTATATTGGGCAGTACTTTAATTCCTGAAAATGAGACCATTCCTATAACTGAAAATAAACGTAAAAGTAATGGGATCTAATAATAAGGAGATTGGAAAGAAAAAATGTAACAAAGTTTTTAGAGGTAATCCTGACATTCATCCTTGAAAGGCAAGTTTTGAGTGAAGCATAAAAAGCAAAGTTTCCTAGCTATAAGCTACCAAATTTAGCCCACTCAACAAACCAGTTATATGGGCCTTAAGAATCAGATTTGAGAATATCAAATATCACTTAATGACCTAGGAAAATACTCAGGAAATTTAAAACTGTGAAAAAAAAAAAAAAAAGATGAAAAACTATATATGCAATAAGATATAATTGTATTATTTTATATAAATGAGACTATATTTAAAAAAATATGGGTTTCTCTGGTGGCTCAGATGGTAAAGGTGGCTCCCTGTAATGCAGGAGAGCTGAGTTGGATGCCCAAGTTGGGAAGATTCCTTAGAGGAGGGCATGGCAACACACTCCAGTATTCTTGCCTGGAGAATCCAATGAACAGAGGAACTTGGTGGGCTGCAGTCCATGCAGTTGCAAAGAATTGGACACAACTAAGTGACTAAGCACAGCACATATTAAAATATAATAAGTGGACATTTGTTCTTATTGGATAGTGAAATTCTTATAAATTTTCTAAAATGGACAGAAAATACTTTTTATAATCAGAAAAAATACACTATTAAAAATGCTTGCAAGTAACTTTGTGGAAAAATGTGAAAATTTTTACTATTACAATCAAAATCAACTTCTATCTTCTTTTCAGTGCCATTAGTACTGTTCTGAATCTTGCAGCCAAAAGCAGTTGCTTTAATAATATCAGATGATGAGAAATACAACAATGCTTGGATTTCAGGGCCAGGAAGATAAACTGGTCCATATTATGTTCATCCAAGATTGTCAAATGAGCTCTCTACAAGACAATAATGTGGCAGACCACTGCTACCAGAATATAATCAATTGCCCTTCTACCTCCTCTCAGTGGTGTCACCAACTAACTCAAAATTTTCTTTTTTCTTTTTTTAAATTTTATTTTATTTTTAAACTTTACATAATTGTATTAGTTTTGCCAAATACCAAAATGAATCCGCCACAGGCCTCACTTTCTACCAGCCCCCAGGAACACCAGCCATCTAAGATCTTCAAATTGTTCTTTGGTCCAAAATATAGAAAAAGCTCATCAAACCCCTGTTCACCAAACTAGCCATCAGAAGTCCAAGCTTTCCAAATCATCCTTCAGTATAAAAATCCTCATTCAATACTACCTTGCATAGCTTCTAATTTGGTCCCACCCTCTATCCTTCACTTCCTTTCTAAATGGTGTGTGTTAGAAATTACAATCCATCAGCAACAGTATAGACCAGTCATTAAGCCTGGAACAAGGGCTTCCCTGATAGCTCAGCTGGTAAAGAATCTGCCTGCAATGCAGAGATCCCGGTTCAATTCCTGAGTCAGGAAGACCCGCTGGAGAAGGGATAGGCTACCTACTCCAGTATTCTTGGGCTTCCCTTGGGGCTCAGCTGGTAAAGAATCTGCCTGGGTTTGATCCCTGGGTTGGGAAGATCCTCTGGAGAAGAGAAAGGCTACGCACTTCTGTATTCTGGCCTGGAGAATTCCATGGACTGTATAGTCCACAGGGTCGCAGAGTTGGACACCACTAAGTGACTTTCACTGTCACTTTCACTTCATTTTCATTGGCTGAAACAAGTTCACCAGCCCTGTCACTTACAGCTATGTGACCGCAGGCAAATTGCTTAAATTCTCCATTTCCTCATTCATAAAGTGGAATTAATAATAGTACCATAAGAGATGGGAATACCAGACCACCTGATCTGCCTCTTGAGAAATTTGTATGCAAGTCAGGAAGCAACAGTTAGAACTGGACATGGAACAACAGACTGGTTCCAAATAGGAAAAGGAGTTCGTCAAGGCTGTATATTGTCACCCTGTTTATTTAACTTATATGCAGAGTACATCATGAGAAACGCTGGATTGGAAGAAACAAACTGGAATCAAGATTGCCGGGAGAAATATCAATAACTTCAGATATGCAGATGACACCACCCTTATGGCAGAAAGTGAAGAGGAACTCAAAAGCCTCTTGATGAAAGTGAAAGTGGAGAGTGAAAAAGTTGGCTTAAAGCTCAACATTCAGAAAACAAAGATCATGGCATCTGGTCCCACCACTTCATTGGAAATAGATGGGGAAACAGTGGAAACAGTGTCAGACTTTATTTTTCTGGGCTCCAAAATCACTGCAGATGGTGACTGCAGCCATGAAATTAAAAGATGCTTACTCCTTGGAAGGAAAGTTATGACCAATCTAGATAGCATATTGAAAAGCAGAGACATTACTTTGCCAACAAAGTTCCGTCTAGTCAAGGCTATGGTTTTTCCTGTGGTCATGTATGGATGTGAGAGTTGGACTGTGAAGAAGGCTGAGAGCCGAAGAATTGATGCTTTTGAACTGTGGTGTTGGAGAAGACTCTTGAGAGTCCCTTGACTGCAAGGAGATCCAACCAGTCCATTCTGAAGATCAGCCCTGGGATTTCTTTGGAAGGAATGATGCTAAAGCTGAAACTCCAGTACTTTGGCCACCTCATGTGAAGAGTTGACTCACTGGAAAAGACTCTGATGCTGGGAGGGATTGGGGGCAAGAGGAGAAGGGGACGACAGAGGATGAGATGGCTGGATGGCATCACTGACTCGATGGCCGTGAGTCTGAGTGAACTGTGGGAGTTGGTGATGGACAGGGAGGCCTGGTGTGTTGCGATTCATGGGGTCTCGAAGAGTCGGACATGACTGAGCGACTGATCTGATCTGATCTGATAAGATTATCATTAGGTTTATGTGAGTTAATGTGTATTTAGAGTTTAGAACATGTGCTTCCGCCACATAATGAGTGTTTGATAATTCATTTATTTTTATTAGAAAACGCACCTGTACTCTCAACCTAAACCTTACATGTTCATCCCGAGGATGTGGCTCTTACTGAAGTGCTCCCAAGTAAGGCTATTTTTTTCTTTCACATCATGTATATATAAGACACTGCCTGGAGGTGAGGTTTCTTCTTGCTCCTGAGTGCAGTTTCCAATCTATCATTCCTCTTCCAAAGATTCCACCTTCTTTGAAGCACCTGTAGTCAGATCTTGCTACAAGCTGCTCTTTGCCACACTGCCTCATCCACTGATCTCACTTATGGGCCACTCTATCAGCTACTTCTATCATCACTACTTCTTTCAGCATTCTTAGTAACCTCAAATCCCTCAGGTAATACACCCAACAATTTTCTCACAATTCTTTGGCCCCCTTAAAACCAGTTTCATTTTTGTGAAAAAAAAAAAAGAAGAAGAAGATGATGATGATTCATTCAGAAGAGATCTACTCCATCTTCATCTTCATGCTTCGAGATCCAAACTATATTTCATCTATATCCACAAATTCTGGGAGGCTTTTCTGTTATAATGAAGTGTCACTGCTTCTATTTAAGGCCACTCTCTCACCTTTTTCTCCTCATTCCCATCCCTAGTCTCCTTCCCAAGGACTTCACTCCTACAAATATCTCCTCTTTTTCTTATACCACCCATCTAAACAATTTACTTGATTTTTCTCTTTCTCTTGCACTCTTTATCAGCAAACCCTAACAGTTCTGTCTCCAAAATATACCTCAGATCTATTGTTTACCACCTGTACTGCTCTTGTTTAGTCCAAGCTGCTTCCATCTGTCTCCTGGAAAAAAATAACAGCGTTCTCACTGGTCTTCCACCTCTTTTTTTAACTCTTATAACATAGTCCATCTTCTATATAGCAACAAGTTATCTTTCTAAAATGTAAATCATATCTCCACTGAAAGTTTTCTAAAGCCTTCCCACTAAAATTAAGTCCAAAATTTCCATTCTAGACTACAAGGCCCTAAACAGTCTGGCTCCTGCCTATGTCTTTCTCGTGTCCAACTTTTTGCGACCCCATGAACTGCAGCACGCCAGGCCTCTGTGTCCATCACCAACTCCTGGAGTCCACCCAAATCCATGTCCATCGAGTCAGTGATGCCATCCAACCATCTCATCCTCTGTCATCCCCTTCTCCTCCTGCCCTCAATCTTTCCCAGCATCAGGGTCTTTTCAAAAGAGTCAACTCTTCGCATCAGGTGGCCAAAGTATTGGAGTTTCAGCTTCAATATCAGTCCTTCCAATGAATACCCAGGACTGATCTCCTTTAGGATGGACTGGTTGGATCTCCTTGCAGTCCAAGGGACTCTCAAGAGTCTTCAACACCACAGTTCCAAAGTACCAATTCTTCGGTGCTCAGCTTTCTTTATAGTCCAACTCTCACATCCATACATGACCACTGGAAAAACCATAGCCTTGATTAGCTGTCTAGTCAAGGTTTTACTTGACTTTGCCCTTGTTGGCAAAATAATGTCTCTGCTTTTGAATATGCTGTCTAGGTTGGTCATAACTTTCCTTCCAAGGAGTAAGCATCTTTTAATTTCATAACTGCAATCACCATCTGTGTAGTGATTTTGGAGCCCAGAAAAATAAAGTCAGCCACTGTTTCCACGGTTTCCCCATCTATTTGCCATGAAGTGATGGGACCTGCTCTTCTTACCATCCCACTAACCAAATCAGCTTATTTTTCATGGCTTCTGCATTTGCTTTGGCATAAAATGATGTTCTTTCTGATCTTCTCATGGCTCACATTTCTATATTCACATTTAATTCAAATGTCTCCTTCCCAGTCATGACTAACTACCCTCAAGCATACTGTCTCATCGTCTCCAGAGCACTTATCAACATCTGAAGTTATTTTTTTTAATGTTTATTGTCTCTGTCCTCACCCAATGTTAAGTTCTTGAAAGTAGAAACACTTGTCTTATATCTATATTCTCCACACCTAGACACCCTTTCTGGAACATCAATGGGCAGTCAAATATTTCTTGACAGACTGATTAAAATCTCCATAATAATCAGGAATAGACTATATTTTTCTTCTCTGGTATTGAGGGCCAGGTCTGACATGCCTGGGGTCAGGAACATCCCCTGGAGTAGGAACTGCAACATGCTCCAGTATTCTGGCTTGGAAAATTCCATGGACAGAGGAGTCTGATGACAGTTCACACGGTCACAAGTTGGACAATACTGAACAACTGAGCATGCACTGATGTGTCTACTGATGGGTTAAGCATTTCACAGAAAAGGACAAAGTAAAAATAAAAATACCTGTGCTTTTAAATAATTCAAGATCCATTTAAGGAAGAAGAGCTACTAACCCAAGTCACTAAAATACTACACTTGACCCTTGAATAACACAGGTTTTAACTACGACTGTCAACTCACTTTTTTTTTTTTAAATACACATGTACTACTGTACTAAACAATGCAAGATCACTTGACTCCATGGATGCAGAACTACAGATGAAAGGGCTGACTGTAAAGTTATATGAGGATTTCTGACTGCATAGAGGGGAAGGTTGGCACCTCTAACCTTAGAGTTGTTCAAGGATCAACTGTATTTACAAAGCAAACTATCATGCTCCACATGTTAGACTTACATATGTATACACAGTAGAAACTGGCAAGAGAAGAATCCTTAGGGAAAAATAATTCTATTAATATGAGTATATATCATTTTACAGATGAGGAAACTGAGGTTCAGGCAGCTCAAACAATTCACCCAAAGTTAAAAACTAGGAAAGACAACACTACCACTACAATATTGTAAAGTAATTAGCCTCCAATTAACATAAATTAATTAATTAAAAAAAAAAACCTAGGAAAGAAGTCAAGTTCAAACACACCTCTTGATGTCAAAGCCCATTCTCCTCATAGGAACTTGTTTCAGTCAGGTCCTTATAAAAAGACTTGGCTATTACAAAAGATACATCTACCAGAAGTAAGACTATAATATCTGTCAGAGACATATGGAAGTCTGTAACTCCACCAATATTAAATTCCCAAAGGGCTTGAGTCCTTGAGTCTTGAAATATAAAACAGATTATCAGTTCCCTGAAAAAGAACAGAGCCTATTACCCACAGGACACTAGGATTGATGAAGTAAAAAGATTAACAGTTAACGAAGGGATTTTTAAATTTTATTCAAACTATCCTTAGAAGTGAAACATTTTAGGAAACTTTCCATAGAAGCTTCCTGCCTCACTCAGATCCAAGCTAGCCACTCTGAATGAATGAGTTATTAATTATACAGGACAAAAATGTGTGTTTATGTATGAGTGTGCACAGATACGTATGTATTCAAGTCTTTTTATGTGCAAATGAGCTGTTGTCAATAAATTTTTGCAATTAATATCTGATGAAAATAGGATGAAATTTATGGAAAGGGATTTTTTAATGGAATGAGCATAAAAATTAGGAATGATGAGAAAGGATAAGTAACAGAGGGGAAATAACCAAATAGATGAACATGGCTATGTTAAAGATTAGGAGAGTGGAAAGATTAGATGTTATGGGACAGATTATTAAGATTTTATGTTGCTATCCTGGAAAATAAAGAGTCATTTTTCTCTGTGAGAAAGTATGCTAATGTGATCACAATGTCTATAGAGGTATACCACTCTAATAACTTGCATGTAATGTGTTTAAACTTAATTGTTGCCATGGTTCATGGGAAAGCCATCTTATAACCCAACTGGACTGAGTTTCTCAAGGGCAAATTCCACATCTGATTCATCTTGCATTTCTCAGTGCCTAGCAAAGTGTTTTGAGTGTACTTAATTATAGGGATGCAATAACTAATAAATTGAATATGACTAAACTGAGATACATTGAATTTACTTGGTCAAATTGAATTAGAATGGTCAGGAATGGGAACTATTAATTACCCTCACAAATACACTTTTATTCCTCCATTTTAGATACCAAAATATACTTACTTAAGTAATTTCTGTTCTACTTACAATGAGCTTAGAGTAATAGCTCTTTTTTTACACTTTTATTACCTATACTTTACAAAGAGGCTGTAATGTACATAGCAGAAGTACAATCCGCTTTATACATAGATGAAATTGAGTCATAGACAGACATCATATTATTTTTCCACAGGATTACTTTTATACTACTGCCACATAAAAGTGAGTCAGTGGAACAAAGAAGATCTGAACTCAAACTCCAAAAGCATTACTTTCCTCACCAAAGTTCATCTTAAAAGATTCAATCATAAAAGCAAAATTATGTAATATGCAAATAAACATATTTGATAGTCAAAAAAGTCACAAAGATGACTGCTTTTAGAAACAGAAGTTCCTGTTACTGCAGTCTTTTTTCACATAAAATAGAGAGCGTGGTTCTTATCAGAATGTACAGAGAACAAACATATAAGCAAGGGCGGAAATCTACTGGATGATTTTGCAGAATACTCATCCTCTACTGCTGTGTTTATTATTTTGATAACTGATATTTGTAGCATTTTTCTGCTTGTCAAAGACAGCAAGTGGGACTAGTCTTAAGTGCTAAGGCAGTCTTAAGTCATCTTCAATGGTTTGCTTAACTTTCTATTCTATATTTTTTAAATTCAATTTGTCATCACACTTTTACCTTTTTTACCAACTGTGCTATCAGGGAAGCCTTTATTTCACAGTAAAACAATGTGTGAAGGACATAGTCAGTTCAGTTCAGTCAATTCAGTCGCTCAGTCGTGTCCGACTCTCTACGACCCCATGAATCGCAGCATGCCAGGCTTCCCTGTCCATCACCAACTCTCGGAGTTCACTCAAACTCACGTCCATCAAGTCAGTGATGCCATCCAGCCATCTCATCCTCTGTCATCCCCTTCTCCTCCTGCCCCCAATCCCTCCCAGCATCAGAGTCTTTTCCAATGAGTCAACTCTTCGCGTGAGTTGGCCAAAGTACTGGAGTTTGAGCTTTAGCATCATTCCTTCCAAAGAAATCCCAGGGCTGATCTCCTTCAGAATGGACTAGTTGGATCTCCTTGCAGTCCAAGGGACTCTCAAGAGTCTTCTCCAACACCACAGTTCAAAAGCATCAATTCTTTGGCGCTCAGCCTTCTTCACAGTCCAACTCAAAAGGTATTTATTTTACCAGTTCAATCAAATTTGTTTTCTAAATAGGTTCGTTTCTAAAAGTGAAACTTGTTTTCAAGATCATTTATGTTTCTGACTTGGTTTGTTGATCCTGTATCACTCAGAAACCTGTTTTTCAATGCAAACCAAACTAGCCATCTAGTCAAAGGTTTCAGTGGCTACTATTATATAAAAAGGAAGACCTGGTTTTTGAATAAGGTCCTAAGAAAAAAAGAGTCACAAGTTGATTTTATTTCTTCTTTAATCACAGTACTTAAACCAAAAATTTGCAAAATAACATCTCATAATATGAATTACTAAAAACGAAAGGCTAAAATTAAGCCAATGTCTTTTTAAGTTAGCAAGGGAACTCTGTCACCTCAAATCTTTCAATTACCTCACATTAGGCATGGAAATAGTGTGATGTTTTTCTAGAGATCATTTATAAAGTGAGTGTGTATGTACGTGTGTATACGTGTATGAGCATGCATGTGTATGTCCATGTGTATAAGCATGTGTGCCTATGTACATGTGAACTGAGGACATGAGCATGTGTGTATTTCTGATCACTTTTGGGGTCTTAGTAAAACTTCTGTTGGCATAAGTAGAATGTGCTCATGTTAACAATTTAGCAAGGAATATACTTAAGAGTTTAAGGATTAAGGTGTCAGTCAGCTCACCTTACCAGGTAAGCAGTTGGAAATCAATTAGTATTCCCATGTCCTTAAAGATAAACAGGAAAGAAATGTAATTCTTTATTTACAAAAGAGAACAAAGATTATTAAGAAAATATTTTATTCAACCTGGTCAAGAAAGCATAATGATCTGCCTTGACTTTCACAACTCGATACATTCATAAAGATAAACAATGGTATTCATTCTACCATATAAATACAATGCTGATAATATCAGCTGATAACATGGAGGTCATATATTATTTAATATAAATGTACTCTTACCATCCTTTCTTACAGTTTTATGGAGATATTTTGTTGTTGCTTTTGTTTAGTCACTCAGTCATATCTGACTCTTTTGAGATCCCTTGGACTAGCCGGCCAGGTTTTCTCTGTCCATGGGATTTTCTGGGAAAGATTACTCGAGCGGCTTGCCATTTCCTACTCTGGAGATCTTCCCAAACCAGGAATCAAACCCAAGTCTCCGTCTCTCCTGCATTGCAGGTGCATTCTTTACCACTGAGGCATGGGGAAGCCCTCAGAAAATATATTTAACAAAATCATAAGATATTTAAAGTTTACATTATGATGATCCTGATATAAACATGTGAAAGGGTTCCTCCCTTCAATTCACACAATCATTACCTCACATATTTGCCATTATTTTAAAAAGAACATTTAAGTTCTCCCAGCAAATTTCAATTATGCAACACAATGTTAACAACTATAATTGCCATGTTATATATTAAGGTCTCAAGACTTATTCTTCTTACAACTCAGTTTGTGCCCTTTTACCAATCTCTTCCTATTTCTTCCATACCATACCCCATTATCCCTTTGCTTTGTCTTTAGAAACAGACATAATACATTGTAAAAAGGGGCTTCAAGTAAAGACTCAAAAGAATCCCTGCTAAAGAAATAAATTTTTGCAAGTTAATGACTACAACTGACATTTATCAAGGCCTACTATATGCCACTGGAGAAGGAAGTGGCGACCCACTCCAGTATTCTTGCCTGGAAAATTCCATGGTTAGAGGAGCCTAGTGGGCTACTTGCAAAGAGTCGGACCCAAGTGAGCACACACACAAAATGACTATATGCCAAGCATTATTCTGAGTGCTTTATAAATGTCAATTAATTCTCACTATCATATGAGATTAGTACTCTTATTTCTCCATTTCATAGAGAAACTAAGGAGAAAAAGAGCTCACCAAAGAAATTATCCAAATCTTGAGGTGAATAGAAAGAAATTGTGGTTGGTCACTGTAAGTCTTATCCATAAGAGAAAAGAGCGAGATTTAAAGAGATGTGTGTGTGTGTGTGTGTGTGTGTGTGTGTGTGTGTGTGTACACACACAGAGAGATGAGAGGCAGCAGGAAGTGAAGGAAAGAGCAATAACTAAAAGAGGAATAAAGAATCTAACATCTCCCAAGCACTTCTAAATGCAAGGCATTTATAACATTCATATAATCTTAATAGTCTTATCAAGAAGGTATTAGCTCCATTTTAAAGATGAAAAAATAAGGGTCATAAAGGTTAAGTGGCTGTCCTAAAATTTTGAACTCCAATCTTTGTGACTAAAATCCAAACTCTTTTCAATAAGCCATGCGGTAAAGGAAAATAAAATTAAGGCAAGGATGGGGTAAAGGGATAATAAAGAATGCAAATTCAGAAAAAAGACTGGAGATAAACCAGCTTTTAGAAGTTTCTTTGATGGATACTGGTATATGACAGAGCACTACTGTCGCAGAGCTATGATGTTTTTAAACTAGAATGCAGGGCTGTCAGAAGCCAGAACAGCTATTTGATTTCAAGAGTCAGTGCCCTTGATCCCTTCAACATTATTCTTCTTGCCTACCTTATTTCATTGTCAGGAAATCTGCTATGAAAAAAAGCAATGGCCAATTCACCTAGATTCACTAGTCCCATACAGAGCAATTGCAGAGTGCATACAAGTGGCCTGGCCTAGCTCAGCACACAGTCTACGGACAGCTTTACCCAAATTGAGATGCCAGTCCATCAGTGTACATATGTTACATGGCCACAGCAGAAGCCATGCAACATTTTCATGCTGATGTGAAGGTAGGTACAGTTCAGGCGTGACTAAAATTTTCCATTTCAAAATGACAGCCAAGAGAACCACAAATGTTGACTCAAAACTTCAGTTTCCTAACAATCCCAGTGTATCATTTTTGACCAAAATATCATAAAGACAAGTTGAGAATCTTTTCTATCAACTGAGATTAAAAAACAAATATCAATTTATTTTGTTTATGAACATACATATATTTTATATTATATTGGCCAGATTCATCAACTTCTAGTAGATTTTATCTTTTGGGAGGGCTACTGAAGGCAACGGCACCCCACTCCAGTACTCTTGCTTGGAAAATCCCATGGATGGAGGAGCCTGGTAGGCTGCAGTCCATGGGGTCACTAGGAGTCATACACGACTGAGCGACTTCACTTTCACTTTTCACTTTCATACATTGGAGAAGGAAATGGCAACCCACTCCAGTGTTCTTGCCTGGAGAATCCCAGGGACAGGGGAGCCTAGTGGGCACACATGTCCGACTCTGTGCAACCCCAGAGATGGCAGCCCACCAGGCTCCCCTGTCCCTGGGATTCTCCAGGCAAGAACACTGGAGCAGGGGGCAGGGGTGTGTATATATGTGTGTTTACGTGTTTCATGTCAATCCCTTACCAAAATCACAGTTTGTTGATTTTGGGTAAAATCTGTTTCAAAACATACTGGGACCTCCAGGTGGCATGGATTAAGGGTGAAAGAAGGTTGGACATCTAGCCTGGCCAGAGGCCTAGGTGACATGGAAGTGAAGTAAGGTCCAGAGTGACCCAGGCTTGATCACTGGCAGCACATGTACAAAATTAGATTCAACCTGGTCGTGGCTTCCAATTCTAAGCAGCCCACCTGAGTCAAAGGACACCACAGTTAGAAAACAAAAATGGTTGTTTCCCCATCACAGAAAGTAGGCTTTCAATAATTTCACTTACTTGAGTGGAAAAATTCTTGTTTTACTCAATTAAGTGGTAAATATCAAGCAATAAAAGTTTATACACATGGCAGCAATTTTTAAAAATATATAAGTACACATAAGAAAACAGATTAAAAATAAATATACCAAAATGCTAGTAGTAATTATAACAGGGAGGTAACCTATAATTGATTGCTTTTCTCATATTTTCTCAGGTATTTTTTTTTCTAATTTGATTACATTATTTCATTAACCGGAAAAGAAATCAAATAAAAATAACTTATGAAATTAAAATCTGACTTTGAAGATAGACTATGCCTGCAAGATCTATTTTCTGCTTCTAAGTATTAGCCTTTTAAAAAAATGTTTTCAGCTAAATTTTCATATAGATCTTTCAATGAACTCTGCAGGAGCATTGCCCATCAGCTCTAGGTATGAGAAAAAAATATAGAAAATTTAAACTCATTTTCAAAATTCTATGTTATTATTACCTCAGGTCTTTTTACTTAGTTTACTCATTAAGATGCTCTTTAATCCACAGCTTGGTTTAGTGTATTGTTGACAAGGTTGATGAGAGAAAGCAAGACAAGCATTGGCAACATTTTCAAAAATCTGGTGCAAGCCAGTTCAGAAAGAAAATTCACATTATTATTAACCAATTTAGTCATCAGTGTCTTACATCAGGTTAAGCAACTAGCAGCAAATACAATATTATCATTAATCTCACAAAGTATATTGTATTAATTGTAACTTTACAAACACTAAACACTATGCCAACTGAAAGTCTTGTGTGGGAAAAGAAAGAATAAAAATGGTTCAGTTAGTTCAGTTCAGTAGCTCATTTGTGTCCAACTCTTTGCGACCCCATGAATCACAGTATGCCAGGCCTCCCTGTCCATCACCAACTCCCGGAGTTCACTCAAACTCACGTCCATCGAGTCGGTGATGCCATCCAGCCATCTCATCCTCTGTCGTCCCCTTCTCCTCCTGCCCCCAATCCCTCCCAGCATCAGAGTCTTTTCCAATGAGTCAACTTTTCGCATGAGGTGGCCAAAGTACTGAAGTTTCAGCTTTAGCATCATTCCTTCCAAAGAACACCCAGGGCTAAAAATGGTGGATTATACTAAACTATATAAAAAGGAATTTGGTAAACTAGAGAAGGACGATATGTGATTTACATGTTAAAAACAAAATGAAAACTAGGTGACTGTTTAAATGGAAGGTTTTTAACTATTTATATACATTTCTGCTCTATTCATAGTGATATAATAGGCACTCAAAAAGCAAAAGAACAGAGACAACACCTATAATGTACTTCACAAATTGAAGTTATGGATTACATATTACAGAATGACTAATCTAATTGCTAGAGTTTGGAATATAACCAATATACTCATTGTTGGTTATACATCCAACTCATCACTAAAAACATTATTGCCTGTGTTTGTATAAAAACTATTTTCCAAATGCTTTCACATGGTTGTCTCTGCTGATCTTCTCCCAAGTCCACTGAAGTACACACAAAGCCAAGTTTATCATTGGTTAAGACCAAAATATCTATTTCTGCTTTATTGACTATGCCAAAGCCTTTGACTGTGTGGATCACAATAAACTGTGGAAAATTCTGAAAGAGATGGGAATACCAGACCACCTGACCTGCCTCTTGAGAAACCTGTATGCAAGTCAGGAAGCAACAGTTAGAATTGGACATGGAACAGACTGGTTCCAAATAGGAAAAGGAGTACGTCAAGGCTGTATATTGTCACCCTGCTTATTTAACTTACATGCAGAGTACATCATGAGAAACACTGGCTGGAAGAAGCACAAGCTGGAATCAAGATTGCTGGGAGAAATATCAATAACCTCAGATATGCAGATGACACCACCCTTATGGCAGAAAGTGAAGAGGAACTAAAGAGCCTCTTGATGAAAGTGAAAGTGGAGAGTGAAAAAGTTGGCTTAAAGCTCAACATTCAGAAAACGAAGATCATGGCCTCTGGTCCCATCACTTCATGGGAAATAGATGGGGAAACAGTGGAAACAGTGTCAGACTTTACTTTTTGGGGCTCCAAAATCACTGCAGATGGTGACTACAGCCATGAAATTAAAAGATGCTTACTCCTTGGAAGGAAAGTTATGACCAACCTAGATAGCATATTTGGAGAAGGCAATGGCACCCCACTCCAGTACTCTTGCCTGGAAAATCCCATGGACGGAGGAGCCTGGTGGCTGCAATCCATGGGGTCGCTAAGAGTCGGACATGACTGAGTGACTTCACTTTCACTTTTCACTTTCATGCATTGGAGAAGGAAATGGCAACCCACTCCAGTGTTCTTGTCTGGAGAATCCCAGGGCCAGGGGAGCCTGGTGGGCTGCCATCTGTGGGGTCGCACAGAGTCGAACACGACTGAAGCGACTTAGCAGCAGCAGCAGCCACAGCAGATGGCATATTATAAAGCACTTTGCCAACAAAGGTCCATCTAGTCAAGGCTATGGTTTTTACAGTGGTCATGTATGGATGTGAGAGTTGAACTGTGAAGAAAGCTGAGCGCCGAAGAATCGATGCTTTTGAACTGTGGTGTTGGAGAAGACTCTTGAGAGTCCCTTAGACTGCAAGGACGTCCAACCAGTCCATCCTAAAGGAGATCAGTCCTGGGTGTTCATTGCAAGGACTGATGTTAAAGCTGAAACTCCAGTACTTTGGCCACCTCATGCGAAGTGTTGACTCACTGGAAAAGACCCTGATACTGGGTGGGATTGGGGGCAGGAGGAGAAGGGGACGACAGAGGATGAGATGGCTGGATGGCATCACTGACTCGATGGACATGAGTCTCAGTGAACTCCAGGAGTTGGTGATGGACAGGGAGGCCTGGCGTGCTGCGATTCATGGAGTCTCAAAGAGTCGGACACGACTGAGCGACTGAATTGAACTGAACTGAAGACCAAAACAGTTTTCTAAATATCCAAAGTTCATTCTCTTACATCATATTGCTTCCAACAGCTTTAATGCCTCTAACTTATGTGATTCTAGTGCACAACAGACATTCAATAATTATGTAATAAATGAATGAATTTTGATATAAAAAAGTAAGATTATAAAGAATATAACAGAGTAGAGGTACCTCATGCCTTATTAGTACACCATGTGCTCAACATATCACTTCATAACAGTTACTATAGCTTGACCCTTTCCAAGGCTCCTTGTTCCTGTTTGTGGAAAGAAAAAGTCTCTATTCTGTGACGGTATGTCAAATAATGTGAATATCTCCTGTGAAAAATATAATTCATTCATCCTACTCAGAAGAACTGATATTGTGATGCCTAAGTGACAGACATAGCTCCCCCAAATTGAGAATAAGGTAAAGTCCAATCTCAAAAACTAAAATTTTACTACACACTAAGAGATCCAAAGAGTAGGGAATAAACTTTAAACTATCCTTGATTTAGCCCCTGGGTGGGCTCATGATGCCCACCTTGCTACACTCAATTTTGAACAACTTCTTGGTTTTCTTGCTCTTATTGAAGAAGTAGATGGAAGTGTACAGTGCCCAAGTAAGTTGACCCTAAGATTAAATCCTGAATGGCCTCCATTTCAAATCTGGACATGCAAATACCACCTTGCTTCAATTCAGTATATCCAATGTCCTTTAAATGTTCTAATAGTGCTGTCAGTATATTAACATTTTTTAAAAAAAATGTCAAATATTCTCTCAGGTTGGGGGACATTTCAAGTCAAACAGTGAAAATCATCATATTGTATACACCTCTCACACCGGAATTTTAGAGAGAGAAAGCGAGAGAATCAGATAAATAAATAAATAAGGCCCCACAAGGCAGAAATTTCCCTGCATAAAGTCTAGAAAGGCTTCAAGCAGAGGTGGGATTTAGGGTATTTTTTGGATGCAAGGCCAAATGTATGGCCAAAATGTGTTGTATCCTTACATCCTTCTAAAGTAAGGATAGAAGGGACTGATGTTATTTTAAAGTTTAAGAACCACCTTTCTCGTGAAGTAATTCTCAAAGTGTTTTATTTTTAAACCACTCAGATGTCTACCTCCAGCTCCAATTTCAGATCCCAGTAAATATACCACACTGACCCTACTCTATCTCCATCTTTCCCCACTCTCCAATCATCCCCCCGACATTGAGGTTGTCACTATTAATGGAACGTGCTCTAATTGTCAAATCTATTGAGGTAGGGAAAAAAATTTAAGAACCAAGGTGACGGCAAAGGGAGAAGGCCACATGTCCCAGGCCTAGCATTCACCAAATTCTATGTACATGATTAATACTATTTCCAAATTAAGCTACCAGGATATTGTATTTCTGTGGTTGTTAAAATATTAATGTGGTACATGCATATGCTGAAATCAGTCTGTTTTAACAATTTTTATAACCTAGTGTTGGCATTTTTTCACACTTTAATATAATAGGAACCTTAAAATATAACCTGGATTTCTACTCCAGGGATCCCTCTCTCTCTCTCTTGAGAGGTCCTTCTTAGAATCACTGGTCTAGTTTCTAGAATTGAAGCAATCATAAAGCCAAAATAAAGGGCACTGAGATTGGGGGCACTTTTTTAAATGTTAAACTTTTAAAAGGGCACTTGAGGGATTAAAACTGTAGTTTACAAAATACAAATTTACTATATTTCTGGGATGTTTGACAGCAAAACATGAAATCCTAAAAAATCCAAAGCAACGGTCAACAGAAGACCTGAGCTGATGGCTGCAGGATCTCAAGCAATTCCCTCAATTGCTCTGGGTCTCTGTTACCTCAATTATCTTGAAGGGGCTTCAGCCAGCTAGTTCCTTCATGGTCCCTTTCAGTTTTAAAATCTATTTCAAATCCAATAATTACAGAGGTACTAAATCCTAAGGACTGATGCTAAAGCTGAAACTCCAATACTTTGGCCACCTCATGTGAAGAGCTAACTCATTGGAAAAGACCCTGATGCTGGGAGGGATTGGGGGCAGGAGAAGGGGACGACAGAGGATGAGATGGCTGGATGGCATCACCAACTCGATGGACAGGAGTTTGGGTAAACTTCGGGAGTTGGTGATGGACAGGGAGGCCTGGCATGCTGAGATTCATGGGGTCACAAAGAGTCGGGTACGACTGAGCCACTGAACTGAACTGAAAAGTTATGTTCAATATATAAATGTCTAATAATTTCAAAACAAAGGAATCTCAAATATAATTCTTAAACATTAAGAACTATCTCATAATAATTGTAGAATTTCATCAAAATGGTCCCACTGGCTGTGTCATTTGCTTCAAATAAAGCCTGAGCCACGAGAAAACTATTTTAACACCCTGAGAAGATTAAATACTTAATCCACTGGGAAACCAAGTTCAAAGACAGAATTCACAAATCCGCTCTCCAGAGAGAAGCATTAAAAATAACAAACATCCATTTTATTTTTAATAAAGTCATTTTAATGACATACCGAATACAAATGATACTATCTAGCATGCATTTTCACTGATGTGTCTTCCTTCCTAAATCTGAAACTTAGATAGTTTCGTATCTAATGTTGACAGAAAATAACAATTTGTAAGTTAAGGTCACATAGGTGAGCTATAACATGTCTTGGGGGAAACTATCCATAATAAAGGATATTTCAAGTTCATTTCTTTGAGGAGAAATGGATGAGAACTGGAAGACTGGGTACATTATGAAATTAACTACAAAGCTTTCATGGCTTCACTAAACTGGAATTTCTAGTGCATCATTTACAAACCCATAATTATGCATCAAAATATTAACTAATTAGCAGGTAAGAGGGTAAGAGCTCAAGGGGTAGTAATAATTAGACATGAAATCTGAACTTCTGTGGAGTTCCAAATAACAATCAGGCCTCCCACACTATAAACTTAATAAACCTTATCTGAAGAAAAAGCATTAACTCATATTTAAATAAATAACTTCACTGACTTTAAACTCATATCATCCACAAGCTCTTTAGTCTCCTCTGTTTCATTTCCTTTACTTTATGATCCAAATACAAAGACATACATGTAGGGTACACATGCCACACATACAAAACTGGAAATATCGTTCTAATGCACAGGCTTTGGAGTCCAAACTTTGTATGACATGTGCTTGTAAGCAGGGTGCAATTTCTGTTTTTTAAGTCACTGTCCTTCAAGAAAGTATGAACCCAAAAAATGCTATTGAAGAAAATAAGTGACAGATAAAAAACTAAACTGCAACAACTTTCTCTAATTTCTAGTTTGTGTTACTGATATGTTTTGTGTTAGATTCAACATAGTTTGTGCACTAAAAGAGCCTCACATTGCTAGGTCTAAGCTCCATGAAAGTGGGAACCACGTCTCTCATGTATGCTCTATATCCTCAGTAGTAGGAAAGTGTTCTGCACATAGTAGGCACATGATAAATACTTGATGAATGAAGGAAGGAATAAACAAATGATCGAACAGCAGGTAACCATCTGTTTCCACAAAATATTTCTAAAAGCCTTGCTTATCTGCCTCTACATTCTTTAGACATTAAATTGTTTCAAATAAGTTACATCACATGTATATTTGTGTTTTAGCTGGAAAGATCCTTATTACATTGACATTAATATGTGAAATATTTTGAAAACATTTGGAAATATTTTTAAGAATAAAGAAACAGGTACCAGAAGTCTGAGTTTGAGTTCCATTTCTGGTATTTAGTGGCGAGAAACCTTGAACAGGTCACCTAGTATCTTTGAGACTCAGTTTTACATCTGTAAGATAGGGATAATATCTGTCCAGCCCACCTCATACGGTTTTAATGTATATTAAATAAAATATTGCCTATTTGTATTACAGCCAGAATTGGACAAAGAGACCACAAAAGCCAAAAAGTTTTCTCTTAAGTAACAGCAGTACCTACAATAAATTTATTGTGGGAAAGTCAAGTTTAAATGTTAAAACAGTTCCTTCCTATCAATAAAGAGGCAGCACTAGTGCCAACAGTTCGGCTAACAACAAAAAAACATACATTTCATATACTGCATATGCAAAGTTCTTACAACCCTTAATACCTCAGCATGAGGAAAAAGAAAACTTCGAGGAGATCACATTGCAAATCAGTGCCAGTGAAGGACTCAAAACAGAGCATTTACATTCCAATCAGCACTTAAGCTACCTGAGCAATGTCACTTCTTAAAAATGCTGTAGTAAGGTAAAAAACACAGCAAATTAAACATCATTACACACTAATCCAAACTTGCTGTCAAGGATATGTCCTGTTCTCTGCCAAAGCTAAGCAAAAAATCTTAGCTCACAATCACATAGACAATGACATAAAAACACAATGGTCCTTTCTGTAGCTCCATTTTCCTTCAGTTCCTCTCGTATTTTGAAAGCTAAAATTCTTGGGGAAAAAGTTTCAAATAGTATATCACCATCAGACGTGGAAAGTATGAACTGTCCAGTCTTCTTGCTTGGCCCCAAAGTAGGTGCCTTGCAGCAAACACTGTACTTTCATTCACATCATTTCATAAAGTTCCAGATTTAGAATTCAAAATGTTTGAGTTTAAAATGTTAACTGAATGGTTCAATTCAGTACACTAGTTAGGTAATAAGAACAGAATATACACTAAACCTCATTGCTCATTTTTGTAGATGGCATCTATCAGCTTACTACATTTTCTAGGAAGTCAGTTACCATCAACCTATTACCCATAACTTTCTATACCTATGCAACCCAGAGGGGAAAAATGTTACTGTTAAATCAAATCTTACATGGATATACGTGCATAGATACTTATGTATGTGTGTTTATATATACAACCACTCTAAAACAGACACCCAATATTTTGGTATTTTCTTAATCTACAGAAAATACCAGATCTACGACGTGGTGGCTGTGAACAGTTTTTTGGTTTTTCACTTTTTTATTGGAGCCTAGCTGCTTTACACTGCTGTATCAGTTTCTGCTCTACGGCAAAGTGAATCAGCCATACATATAAATCCCCTCTTTCGGGGATTTCCTTCCCTAATTAGGTCACCACGGAGCACTGAGTACAGTTCCCCATGCTATAGAGTAGGTTCTCATTAGTTATCTATTTTATACATACAGTGTGTATGTGTCAATCCCAATTTCCCAATTCATCCCACCCCTTAATTCCCCCTTGGTATCCATATACTTGTTCTCTACATCTGTGTCTCTGTTTCTGATTTACAAATAAGATTATCTATACCATTTTTCTGGATTTCATATATATGCATTAATATATGATATCTGTTTTCCTCTTTTCTGACTTACTTCACTCTGTATGACAGCCTCTAATCCATTTATGTCTCTGCAAGTGACACAATTTCATTCCGTTTTATGGCTGAGTAACATTTGTGAACATTTTTTTCTATACTTTTTCTCACATCTTTAAAAACCTGTAAAGCAGCACTATTCAATAGAAATATCATGGCAACAACATTATATTTAATTTTAAACTTTCTGGTAGCCACGTTTTAAAAAAGGAAAAGTAGATGACATTATTATAATTCTAATATTTTATTTAACTCAACATATCAAAATACCATCATTTTAATATGTAATCAATATAAAGATCATTGATATATTTACATTCATTTTCTCATACTGTTTTTAAAATCAAATATATATATATATATATGTATATATATAAAACACAGAAAATACATGTCAATCTGGAGACTAAATTTCCATCAGAAATACTTTATAAGTATTTAGATTTGATAAACTTTACAGTTAAAAAATAGGTCCATATAACTACATTGTTTCAGGCATAACTACAAGCTTTCCAAAAACTAAATGGACAGTTTTTAAATTTAATTAACATTAAATAAAATTTAAAATTTAGATTCTCAGTAGTGTTGAAACCAAGCAACCCTTCAGGGCCTTCCTGGGGACAGACACACCCCACCCTATGTCACCAGGCTCCTGTTTGCAAAGTTTTAGCCGTCCCCAAGTTCTTAAGAGCATATTTAATCAGAGTAACGCAGATAGAAAGGAAAACAGTCAAGCAAGACAAAGTACTAACAGTTCTATTTGTATTAAAAGTAAGTCAAAGGCCATTAGTTCCTCCACAAGGGCTATGGATAATATTCTGAGCCACATCCCTGAGTGGTTTTACAGATACTAAAGCCCCCACCAAGTGAAAGAAGTTAACCTCATGCTGACCACAAGCAGGTAGACCCCACACCAGTTGGAACCAGAAGGTTGATGATGTTAACTCCTGAAATATCACCCTGTTACCTCACCACCAACCAATCAGACAGATACCCAAAAGCTGATCCGGCACCCTGTGACCCTGTCCCTCACCTTGCCCTTAAACACCCTTCCCTGAAAGCCATCAGGGAATTTGCATCTTTTGAGCATGAACTGCCCATTCTCCTTGCTTGGCCCTACAGTGGGTACCCTTCAATAAGCTATCCTTTACTTCACCACAACCTGGTGTCAACAGATTGGCTTTGCTGTGTGATGGGAGAGTGAAACCAAGTTTGGTTTGGTTACAGCATTAATCATCATTTGAGTGCTCAATAGCCACATGGGGTTGCATAGTGGTGGAGGGGGGTCCTAAATCCACATCTACACAATGAAAGAAAGATACCCTACAGAACACCTCCACGCTGCAGTGCTAAGTTGCTTCAGTTGTATCCGACTCTGTGCAACTGCATGGACTATAGCCCGCCAAGCTCCTCTGTCCATGGGATTTTCCAGGCAAGAATACTAAAGTGAGTTGCCATTTCCTTCTCCAGAGAATCTTAATGACCCAGGGATTGAACCTGTATTTCTTAGGTGTCCTGCATTGGCAAGCAGGCTCTTTATCACCAGCGCCACCAACATCTCAGATATACTCTACCCAAAGGCATTTTTCAGAAATTGAATTTAAAATGTTCTCCCGAAATAAGAAATGTTCTATTAACTTCTTTTTCCAAAGGTCATATAATATGACCCATGCACTTATTTTGAGAAACCTAAAATACAGTCATCAACTTTAACACATTGGTAAATCTCCATATCTGATAAAACACAAAGACCTCTAGGACACCGTGCATTTACACAAGTACAGCCAACTTTCTATTACTTGTTATTACAATCGTTGAAGGGTAAAAGTTAATCAATTGTTCTGATCATTTGTGTCTATGTGTTGATTTATTTACCCTGCTGATAAAGTCTATCACAAACTGGAAAGTAAGACTGGAGGTCACTGCAAAGATTTAAAAATTGGGAAAACAGTTTAGGTAAGTTCAGGTTTCCCCTTTCTGAGCTCTATCTTTTCTAGAAATATAAGGCATAAAAATCCTGTCAAAGTCATTCATTTTTAATTAAACTAGTTCAGAACCAGGAAGAGGCAAGTAACCTTAAGCTAAGTAAAGGTTTGCAAAGGATGTTCTTGCCTCTCACCTGTATAGATTTAATGGTTACGAATTTGAGCTCTAGAATCAAGCTGTCTAGAGGTAGAATGCTATTGCTGCCACTTGCTACCAGTTTAACTTGGGGAAGATCACCTAATCCTTCTGTGTCTCACCTGTAAAATGGCCATAGTAATAACAGACCTAAGTCAAAGATTGTTATGAGAAATAAATGCAATTTCACAGCATATAAAACATCTTAACACACAGCACTGATCCTGGCACATACTGCGTGTCCAATAATTATTTCTCTTTTTAGCTCAGAGGTTAGGACAAAAGAGATAGGACTTAATTTCAATAAATATCTGTTGTAAATGGAAATAAACGTCCATATACTTTATAAATACAGAAGTGCTATCTAAGCTATTCTTATCCTATGCAAAATAAGTTTAACCAGTGAATCTATTCAATGTATTTAATAAAAATAAAATAGACCTTCAAAATATGGCTTACTTCACAACGTGTGTTTATAAAGCCTTTCTCCAACAAACAGACCCACACATATTTCCTTTTTAAAAAGCTAATATGCATATCAAAAGCAAATATAAGTTATTTATCTGTCAATATCACTTTGGGGTGATTCATTACTCTGTTTATCTCCATTGCAAGCAGCATCAGTTTTAACTGCATGGTCAATACACTACCTTATGATATTCTACAGAATTCACAGATAAAAATATTAACTCTGTAACAACAGGTTTTTTCTCTGATAGCCAAATTTTTTTTTCATTACTATTTTATGCTCCTTCTTCACTTTCTTCGACCAGATCTGCTAATTAACAAAACTGCTTCTTACTGAGTTTCCTCTCTTTTCCTTCCCCTTCCTTTGTGGTGGTAGAGTCACTAGTAAGTGTTAAAAGGCTAAAAGAGAGGTAGAAACAGTAAACAGGAGAAACAACTAATCCAACAACTGAATAAATAACCCTAAAATACCCAGAGAGGCCAAATTAAAACTTCAAAAATTTTATAACAGGTGATTCTAAACAGTCATAAAAATGTCACCTCCATGGGTGGTTATCTCCTGGTCTGTAAAGGGAATGACAAATATCTTTGAAATTGATCTTATTCTTTAGATTGATTAAAATACAAAGTATATATAAAACTACCATTTCCATAACTAACAAGATTTGTCACTAAAATAACTATTGAAATGCTGACATGATAGGATAAGAACAGCTTTTCAGAAAGACTACAAGGGTGGAGAATTTTTTAAAAAAATAATTTCTCAGAGAAAACAGATTATTTTTATAATCCTATAACGTGTACATAAAGAGAAATGAACTTACAGTAAAGTATCAGAGCTATAAAAGAAACGCACTTATTCTACCATGAAGCCTTCATTAATATTTCAGTGATGATGTTGCAATTTTCCATGAGCAACTGTCAGAGCTCCGCTTCTCGATACGTATCAAAACAATCCAAATTACGTTCGATTCTCATGTATCTGTCCTTGACCAAATTACAATTTTGATGTATCTAGTATTTAAAAACTTACACTCGGGAATGTGAAATTTTATATTGTAACCACCCTGCTGAACCTCAGGATGTTTCTTTTTCACCACTCCCTCATTTAACCCTTCCACTTACTGAAGAGTCTTCTTGCTTCTACAGACTGATTACCAATGAATTTTCCCTTAAATATAATATCCCTTGCAACGCCAAAATGTCCTCAACACCCACACGCTGCTGCTATCTAGTCCCCGCCAGTGCTTAACAAGATGTCCATTTATTTGCACAGAGATCTAGACCCCCGCGGTTGGCAGCGCTGTGCTGAGGCTTTGTCTCCTGCCTACGAAGGCCGGAGTTGCAGGTACCCGTAAAGACAGTCACGTTACAAATACAAGAAGCGCACCACAACTCTGGAGAGAGGCAGGTCCTCTGGGCAAAGCCCGACAGGCGATCGCCCAAGGCGGCCAAACCTGAGGCAACTGTTCCTCGGGTGCGCGACCTGGAGGGGGCAGAAGGCAACGGCTTCTCCCGCTGAGGAGTCAGGACGCCCCCAGGGACCCGGCGCCGCCCGTCACCTGCAAACACCAGGAGGCCGAGGGCGCGAGGTTTTCCGGCCAGCACCCGGCCTCGCGCGCCAGGCCGGCGGGGACCCGCGGGCTCGGTTTCCAGAGCTCAGGGCAGATCCTCTCAGGGAGCCTGCAGCCTGCCCTTCGCCGCGTCCGTCCTTACCTGACAGCCACCCGCACCGAGCTCTCGTCCGGGGCGCCCCACATGACGGCGGCGAGCGACAGCCGGGTCCCTGGGCCTCTGCACCGCAGAACTGAGGCGCCGCTGGAGCCGCGGCTCTCGCGCTCAGGAGGCTGGAGCTGCAGGGGGCGGTCGGCTCACCTCCGCCGCACTCCAGCCATGTTGGGCGACTGAATGGAAAGGTGGCGGCGGCTCTGAGGCAGGAGGAGGAGGAGGTGGCGGTGATTCACTGCTCGCGGGCGCCCGCCCCTTCTCCCCAGCTCAGCCCCCAGGACTGGGGCGGAGACGAGGCGCGCTGAATGGCGAGCTCGGCGGCGGCGGCGGAGCCAGCAGGCCGCCGGCGGCCTGCTGTTGGCCGGGTGAGTGTGCCCTGCCCCCTCCGATGGGAACGCGGCCTGCGGGCGGCCGGGCTGAACCCTCCACGCCTGCCTGGACTCTCCCGCTGCTGGCCCGCACTGCGTCAGCGGCGGCCGAGCTGCCGGCCCCACCTATAGCGCTGCCCGGCCTGCGCCCCGCCCTGCCCTCGGTGGGCACTGCCAGGCGCTGCTTGCCGGGAGGCGCACGGGGGAGGGATGCCGGCCGCGGGTTGCCCACGCCCCGGGGTGACGAGCCCGGCGCCCTTGCAGGCTGTGAGAACGCCGCGGCTAGTGCCCGCCCTGCTGCAGCCTGCGCCTTCTAAAAGCAAAGCTTGATTCCCCAGTGCAGAGCTTGCAATCTGCCCGCTGCCGTTCTGGTTCGCCTTTGTTTCCACCCTTAGCTCATTGTCCTCTCTCCAGCTTGGACTCTGACCCTTATCCCCAGCCCCCTCTGAACGCCCTCCTTCCCAGGAGTCAGTCATTCATACTAAACCCAGCTCCCTGGTTTGGCCACTGCCTCTGGGCAGCTGGGTTGTTCTGCAGTCCATCGCCTGTGGGATGTGGTAATGATTGACTCTTAAGACCCTTGAATGCCTTTCTGTTAAATCATTTGTATACTGGTATATGAACTGCACCCTGGTACTGCTAAGACTCCCCAGAACTGTATATCCACCAAGACCTGCTATGTAGTACATCCTTCTCAATTGACTTTCTTTCCCTTCTGGCCTTCAAAATCCCGTGATTATATCAACATTGACCCATTGTGATTTCTGCTTGCGGCTATTGTTCTTCCCCATGCCTTCAGATAGCTCTGTGGAAACAGCCTTTTTTAACTTTGTCACAGAGTATCTTTTGTGGGTTGCCCCATATGTGTGTGTGTGTGTGTGTGTGTGTGTGTGGCTTCATATGAAACAGTATAATACATTAAATCAGATCAGATCAGATCAGTCGCTCAGTCGTGTCCGACTCTTTGCGACCCCATGAATCGCAGCACGCTAGGCCTCCCTGTCCATCACCAACTCCCGGAGTTTACTGAGAGGTCCATCGAGTCAGTGATGCCATCCAGCCATCTCATCTTCTGTCGTCCCCTTCTCCTCTTGCCCCCAATCCCTCCCAGCATCAGAGTCTTTTTCAATAATGGCTCCATCCAAATAAAGACACTGACCCAAGTACCAACGATGGCACATGTAATCATCCATATCAGAGATACAGCAGCATGGGTCAGGGGCAGTGGCACACATTGGGACATACAATAAGTGTTCAGTGATCTTAAGTGAAGGCCTATGTGATATGTAATAATAGAAATTTTAAATTTATTCCGTCCCTTAACCTCAATACTCTTCTGAGTCCTAACAGACATATAAGTAGGAAGTAAAGAGGACAGAGGTGGTGAGTATCTTGTACAGATCAAATTGGTGGCAAAGCTCTCCAATGGCTACCCTCTGGAGAGCCTTCTTTCCTTCACTGATTTGTCTGTCAACAAATCTGAGCACAGTTTCCTCCTTCCCTGGCAGTCTCACATTTGGGTGGATCTGGTCTGGCCACCTTGCTTCTAAAAGCTACAAGGTAGGCAAGTAAAGCCAAACAAATATAGCAAGAAAACTGAATATATATATATATAGCAGTAGTACATTCATATCACATACACAAGTGTCACCAGGAACCAGACAAGTAATTTAAGTGAGTGGAGCAAGCAGAGTGAGAACTGTGCTAAAATAGAGAACATACGCTTCTTCTTAAAAAAGGAACCACCCTTCTTGACTCTGGTCAACAGGAATGCAGACCCAATGCTGCAAAGCTTTTTGTTTGCTTATATGTTTGTTACTTCTCAAGAGATAGAGAAAAGTAAGACTTTTATGTGAAAATTCCTTAGTTTTAAACATCAATAACTAATTCAGCACTATATTTGCATACTGTGCAAATCAATCAAAATAGGTCTGGGGCCAACTTCAATCCCAGGCCATCAGTTTTGAAAAGTGAAAGTGAAAGTCACTAGAATCCATGGAATTCTCCAGGTCAAATATTGGACTGGGTAGCCTATCCCTTCTCCAGCAGATCTTCCCAACCCTGGAGTCCAACCAGGGTCTCCTGCATTGCAGGCAGATTCTTTACCAACTGAGCTATGAGGGAAGGCCACATCAGTTTGGAACTTGCAGCAAAAATATTAACACCAGTAATAGCTGTGTCTTTGGATACATGTTGCATATGGATTTAGGAAGAGGTAACATAAAAATTCAAATTCCTATTGTGATTGAATCAGTATTTTTCTCCCAAATTTCAACATTTTAAAATCAACTATATATTCTTTATTTGTTTCAGATTCCTTATGTCTGCTATAACCCCTTTCCTTTTGAATCTTCTAATTAATTATCTTAAGTTGAAGAAGATTCTGAGGAAAGAGCTTCTACCATAGGAGTAAAAATTCCTTTCCCAATTATTCATTCAATAAATATTTAATAAGTGACTACAATATGCACACCATGCTGGGCAGTAGTTATATGGAGAGAAGACTGTCTAACAGTTTAGTTCAGACAGACAAATTTGAAAAGCTGTAAGTGCAATAATAGAAATTATGACAAAAGTATGATAAATTCCATCTGGAAGGGTGAGGAGTTCTTCAGGTATAGACCACTCAGGATCATCTCCCTGAGTCCACTATTGTATCCGCACTGCAAAAAAAAAAAAAAATGATCTCTTAAAACATAAGTCATCTATGTTATTCCTCTGCCTGAAACATTCCAATAGCTAACTAACACAAATAGAATGAATTCTTCTAGATTCAAAGCTCTTCACACTATGGCCCCTCCAAACTCTAACCTTATCTTATGCCACTCCAAATTTGAAAAACTACTTTTTGGTGAAATTAGCCTTTTTTCTGTTTCTTGAAAACAGTTCCTTTGCCTTAGGACATTTGTGCTAACTGATCCCTCTACCTGGAATGTTTTTTCCCTGAATCTTCCCATGGTTGGCTTCTTTTGGTCTTTTAGATGTCAGTTTAAATGCAATCTCTTCAGAGGGACCTCTCCTGATAATTCAGTCTAAAGTAGCACTCCCAGAAGGCCAGCTCACATGATTTGCATGATCCAGTGCAAAGTGAAAATGCAGAGCATCTTTTTTATAATAAAAAAGCAATGTAATAATGTTATTAATGTTAGTAAAAATAAAAGCTTTTTCCTTTCTTCTGAGTTTTCCCACTCAACTTGTCGTGGTTTCTCTCTTTTTTTTTAACTTAGTATTTAATGTTATTTTCCATAAAGAAAAATTAAAATTTTTAATTATTGGAAAAATTTACTATTCATCTTTATATTGTTTAATGCCAACTTTTAAGTATGAATAGAAAAGCACTTAAGTCATTTGTGGAATTATAAACTATACAATTCCTCTAAGATGGCAGAGATCTTTTCTGTTTTATTCACTAATGTATCTGTAGCTCCTATGACAGTGTCTGACATATAGTACAGGTCATTAAATGTTAGCTGAGTGACTATGTGACTTTGGGCAAGATGCTTCTTGTGTGTATTTTCAGCCTTATGAGTTGTCTTGTAGATTAAGAGCTTTGCTTATCACATGTTAATCACAGCACTAACACAGTAAGTGCACAATAAAGTTAGCTATAAAAAGAGCTACATACATATTTAATATACAATATAAATATATTTATAAATATAAATTGTTTTACAAAGCAGGTACTGATGCTTTATCTGCACCCGCCTGAGGTGTATCTGGATGAAAGATACCTTCGAGCTTCCCAGATGGCACAGTGGTAAAGAATCTGCCTGCCAATGCAGGAGATGCAGGAGACTATGGGTCAGGAAGATCCCCTGGAGGGGGGCATGGCAACCCATTCCACTATCCTGTAACTCACCAGGCTCCTCTGTCCATGGAATTCTCCAGGCAAGAATACTGGAGTGGGTAGCCATTCACCTCTCCAGAGGGTCTTCCTGACCCAGGGATTGAACCCAGGTCTCCTATACTGCAGGCAAATTCTTTACCAGCTAAGCTGTCAAGGAAGCCCAGCACACCCTAAACAAGCATCCAAAAGAAAGCTACAACATGCACGAGAACAACCATCACCAGTTTTTTCCTTCTAGACTATCTACTCTGTATTTTTTTTTTGGTTTCCACATTCTAATCAGTCATTAAAAGTTATTTGCTTCTTCCTTTTTGCTTCCAGCAGAAAGATTAAAAGAAATACTACTGATTACAACTCTATGTGCAAACAGCTGGCTTTGGAAGAGCATGCCCAGACAAATATCTCCTCAGAAATATTTTTGGAAAAAACCTTTAGAAGACTAATCCTTAATACCATAATCAGAAATATCAATTTTCCTTCAATGATTAGATTTTTTTATACATTGTCCCTATTAATAACAATGCTAAACATGTGTAGGGCTTTTCCACCATGCTAGTGCTATGTGTTAAGTGACTGACCTGCATTATTTCACTTGATTCAATGATTCTAGTAGATGGGTACAATTATCACTTCCATTTTGCATATGAGTAAACAGAAGCCTCCCCCAAAATCTCTATTAAAATCTTGTCCATGTGTCGGCCCAACTCAAAAATTACTTCCTTCTTCAGACTTTTCCTGATTTCACTCCTTCTCTGGACCAGAAGTATATTATTTTTCTTCTTCCAGATCTCCTTTGTACTTCATATATGTCTTTGTTGTTGTTGTAATCATTACTTTTTAACTCCTCAACTAAATCATAAATTCCCAATGGGTGGGGTTTGTGGAAAATTCTAGAGTGCAGCCAGTGCTTCCTTGTATAAATCAGTGATTACCAGAAGGACATGGTATGCTTTCAGTACAGAGCAAGTTTTCACTGTAGATCACCCGCTGCCCATTGGTAATGGTCCTCAGAGAGACTGTGTCCTGACCATAGTGTCTATCATTTTGATATTTGACAAAACTAATACAATTATGTAAAGTTTAAAAAAAAAAAAAAAAAAGTGGCATGCAAACTATCAGGAAGGAAACCAGAGCACCCGAGCCAAGAAAACGTAAGCAAGATTTCGTTAATTTGGAAACAGAGGACACTTTACAATTCTAGTTCACCTCTTTCATTTACAGATAAGGAAACAGTTCTTGAGAGAACTGATCACCACACCAGTTCCCATGTTCCCAACACACCACATATTACACGGTAAATTACTAGCAGAGCTAAATAAAAATCCAAGCATCTTAACTCTCTGTTCTGGACTCTTTGGTTTTCACTCTTGGTTTCATTATGTGTTTTATTTTGGAGACTTAGAAAATCTCAGCCTAAACTACAAGTGTTTGCATATGAAGAATATATTACTGAAAAGAGACACAAGGAGAGCTTAAATACTTATCATAGTAGTTTCTCTCATGATAAAAGCAGTTTAACATCTTGTAAATTTATTTTTAATGACCCATAACATTACAAAAAATCAAACTTTTACCTTTTAATAGTTTCTACACTATTTTCATTTATGTTTATTTTAAATATTGGTGAGAATTATTTCTGGGTGGAAAACAAAGGTTTCAGTGATTTTTTTCTTTCTTTGTATCTTGCTTGAAAATTTAAAAATAACAGAAATCACTTTTTCAGAAACAGTGGAATTTTTCTTCTAAAAGGAAAAAATGGCAGGTAGGTAAACTTCTCTTTATTAAGAATAAAAAATTAAATAGACATTATATTTCATTATTTACACTTAAAATCAGAATTTGAAATCTAAAATTGCATTTAAAGTCTTGGACCTGAATTCCAAATCTAAGAGAAATTCAAAGAATAAAGACTCTTCTCTCCAGCCTCTCCAGGGTTTGGACTTCTGTTGAGTTTTCAGCATATGTGTATTGCATGCAACTTGATTACCCCAAAGTACTGGCCCAGTTAATTGCATTCAAATGCAAATTACAGCTATTAAGTCATGCTGGTCTTGAGCCAACATCTTGTGCCAAGCTAGTAAGAGGAGTGTGTTTTTTCTAACTGTGCAGGACAGAACTTGATAAGCCATTTGGATCATCATTCACTAAAACCTCATTCTTTGTGTGTGTGTGTGTTTTTAATTTGGAAATATAGAATTCAATCACCGAAAGATCATTTTATTAGTTTTTTAAAAATTATAAACATTCCACTATTTATTAGCCCATCCTTTTTACTTATTCATCAATACCACCAACCCCATATCTGTTGATTGAAATTGCTGCCTTCATTTATTTTTTATTGGGGTACAGTTGCTTTGCAATGTTGTGTTAGTTCCCGCTGTACAGTGAAGTGAATCAGCTATACGTATTCATATAGTCCCTCCCTCTTGGACCTCCCTCCACCACCCCCATCCCATCCATCTAGGTCGCCACAGAGCACCAAGCTGAACTCCCTGCACAGTACTGCAGGTTCCCACTAGCTCTGTTTTACACATGGCAGGCATGTACATCAATCCCAAATCTCCCAGTTCATCACCCCCTACGTTCCCCCTTGTCCACAGGTTTATTCTCTATGATTGCATCTCTCCTCCTGCCCTGCAAACAGGTTCTTCTGTATTATTTTTCTAGATTCCACATACATGCATTAATATATGATACTTGTTTTTCTGACTTACTTCATACCGTATGACAGACTATAGATCCATCCATGTCTCTACAAATAACCCAGTTCTGTTCTTTTTATAGCTGAGTAATATTCCATTGTATATAGGTACCACATCTTCTTCATCCATTCATCTGTCAATGGACATTAAGATTTTTTCCACGTACTGGCTATGGTAAATAGTGCTGCAATGAACATTATGATGTGGTGTGTCTTTTGAATTAGCATTTTCTCAGAGTATTTCCATGGGTCATATGGTAGTTCTATTTTTATTTATTTATTTATATTTTTAATTAATCTGTTTTTTTTTAAGGAACCCTAATACTGTTCTCCATAGTGGCTGTATCAATCTACATTCCCAACAATGCAGGAGGGTTCCCTTTTCTACATACCCTCTCCAGCATTTATTGTGTAGATTATTTTCTGTTTTCTAAACGTTTTCTCTTCTTGTTACCTCTACATGGGTATTTTTCAAATTCTCATAGTTCAGAATACCCTGAAACCAAAAGATTAATGAAGTTCTGGGTTTTTGTCCTTAATCTATTTTTAAAAGACCTAATCAAGGCTGTATATTGTCACCTTGCTTATTTAACTAACATGCAGAGTACATTATGAGAAACACTGGTTGGAAGAAGCACAAGCTGGAATCAAGAATGCCAGGAGAAATATCAATAACTTCAGATACGCAGATGACACCACCCTTATGGCAGAAAGTGAAGAGGAACTAAAAAGCCTCTTGATGAAAGTGAAAGAGGAGAGTGAAAAAGTTGACTTAAAGCTCAACATTCAGAAAACGAAGATCATGGCATCTGGTCCCATCACTTCATGGGAAATAGATGGGGAAACAATGGAAACAGTGGCTGACTTTATTTTTTTCGGCTCCAAAATCACTGCAGATGGTGACTGCAGCCATGAAATTAAAAGACGCTTACTCCTTGGAAGGAAAGTTATGACCAACCTAGATAGCATATTTAAAAGCAGAGACATTACTTTGCCAACAAAGGTCCATCTGGCCAAGGCTATGGTTTTTCCAGTGGTCACGTATGGATGTAAGATTTAGACTGTGGAGAAAGCTGAGCACCGAAGAATTGATGCTTTTGAACTGTGGTATTGGAGAAGACTCTTGAGAGTCCCTTGGACTGCAAGGAGATCCAACCAGTCCATCCTAAAGAAGACCAGTCCTGGGTGTTCATTGAAAGGACTGATGCTGAGGCTGAAACTCCAATACTTTGGCCACCTCATGCAAAGAGTTGACTCATTGGAAAAGACCCTGGTGCTGGGAGGGATTGGGGGCAAGAGAAGAAGGGGACGAAAGAGGATGAGATGGCTGGATGGCATCACCGACTCAATGGACATGAGTTTGGGTGAACTCTGGGAGTTGGTGATGGACAGAGAGGCCAGACGTGCTGCGATTCATGGGGTCGCAAAGAGTCGGACACGACTGAGCAACTGAACTGAACTGAAAGCAATTAAAAATATGAAGTTAAAGTTAATTATAATTTATAGCTATATGGTAAATATTTTATCAACCTTTGCAAAAAAATATGCTTGCTATGGTACGCTATGCTAAGTCACTTCAGTCGTATCCGACTCTGTGCGACCCCATAGACGGCAGCCCACCAGGCTCCCCCATTCCTGGGATTCTCCAGGCAAGAACACTGGAGTGGGCTGCCATTGCCTTCTCCAATGCATGAAAGTGAAAAGTGAAAGTGAAGTCGCTCAGTCATGTCCGACTCTTAGCGACCCCATGAACTGCAGCCTAACAGGCTCTTCCGTCCATGGGATTTTCCAAGCAAGAGTACTGGAGTGGGGTGCCATTGCCTTCTCCAAAAATATGCTTAGATTTATCTCAATAAAAGTATCCATTTGGTAGAATCAGTGCTTTTTAAGGGAAAACACACAAGTTAAATGTCATGAAACTTTACCTAAATCAATATCAATTCTGTTTTTATTTCCTTGATTTGATCAGTTTTCACAGTAGACTCCAGCAAGAAAAGTCTCCCAGACAGGAGAAACTGGTGACATTTGTATTTATTTTATGTTCCCAAGCCACCTCTTCAATTTTTGCAGAAGAGCAAAAGGGAGAAATTATTTCTGTTAGGAAAATTGTTGTGAAAGTTTCTTTTTAGCCAAACATAAGAATTTAAAGAACTTCTTTCTACTTCTGACATTGGCAACAGAGATATGTACACAGTAAGATGTCAACGGACAGTAAATTAGCAGTAAGTTAATGGCAGCCTCTAAGTACATTTTCTTATGAATACACCATAAAAAGGTGTGTTTCAATATCAAAGAGAAATAACATGGGTAGGATCTGGAAAGCAGAGGAGTTTAGACTGATGAAAGTAGAATATAAGATGACATTTAAATTTGTATGACAAGATTTAATATAAGTATATACTTATTAATATAATTTATTTTCACCCTGCTTATTTAACTTATATGCAGAGAACATCATGAAAAATGCCAGGCTGGACAAAGCACAAGTTGGAATCAAGATTGCCAGGATAAATATCAATAACCTAAGATATGCAAATGACACCACCCTTATGGCAGAAGGCAAAGAGTAATTAAAGAACTTCTTGATGAAAGTGAAGAGGAGAGTGAAAAAGTTGGCTTAAAACTCAGCACCTCAAAAACTAATATCATGGCATCTGGTCCCATCACTTCATGGTAAATAGAAGGGGAAACAATGGAAAGTAACAGGCTTTATTTTCTTGGGCTCCAAAATCACTGCAGATGGTGACTGCAGCCATAAAATTAACAGATGCTTGCTCTTTGAAAGAAAAGTTATGAGAAACCTAGACAGCATGTTAAAAAGCAGACATTAGGAAGCAACAGTTAGAACTGGACATGGAACAACAGACTGGTTCCAAATAGCAAAAGGAGTACATCTAGGCTGTATATTGTCACCCTTATTTAACTTATATGCAGAGTACATCATGAGAAATGCTGGGCTGGATGAAGCACAAGCTGAAATCAAGATTGCCAGGAGAAATATCAATAACTTCAGATATGCAGATGACACCACCCTTATGGCAGAAAGTGAAGAGGAACTAAAAAGCCTCTTGATGAAAGTGAAAGTGGAGAGTGAAAAAGTTGGCTTAAAGCTCAACATTCAGAAAATGAAGATCATGGCATCCGGTCCCACCACTTCATGGAAAATAGATGGGGAAACAGTGGAAACAGTGTCAGACTTTATTTTTTTTCAGGCTCCAAAATCACTGCAGATGGTGATTGCAGCCATGAAATTAAAAGATGGTTACTCCTTGGAAGGAAAGTTAGGACCAACCTAGACAGAATATTCAAAAGCAGAGACATCACTTTGCCAACAAAGTTCCATCTAGTCAAGGCTATGGTTTTTCCAGTGGTCATGTATGGATGTGAGAGTTGGACTGTGAAGAAAGCTGAGCGCCAAAAAATCGATGCTTTTGAACTGTGGTGTTGGAGAAGACTCTTGAGAGTCCCTTGGACTGCAAGGACATCCAACCAGTCCATTCTGAAGGAGATCAGCCCTGGGATTTCTTTTACAGGGACTGATGCTGAAGCTTGAACTCCAGTACTTTGGCCACCTCATGTGAAGAGTTGACTCATTGGAAAAGACTCAGATGCTGGGAGGGATTGGGGGCAAGAGGAGAAGGGGATGACAGAGGATGGGATGCCTGGATGGCATCACTGACTCAATGGATGTGAGTCTGAGTGAACTCTGGGAGTTGGTGATGGACAGGGAGGCCAGGTGTGCTACGATTCATGGGGTCGCAAAGAGTCGGACATGACTGAGCGACTGAAATGAACTGACTGAACTGACTTTGCTGACAATGGTTCATCCACTCAAAGCTAAGCTTTATCCAGTAGTCATGTATGAGAGTTGGACTATAAAGAAATCTGAGCGCTGAAGAATTGAGGTTTTTGAACTGTGGTGTTGGAGAAGACTCTTGAGTCCCTTGGACTGCAAGGAGACCAAACCAGTTAATCCTAAAGATCAGTCCTGAATATTCAATGGGAGGACTGACGATGAAGCTGAAACTCCAATAGTTTGGCCACCTGATGAGATGAGCTGACTCATTAGAAAAGACCCTGATGCTGGAAAAGATTGAAATGCAGGAGGAAAAGGAGATGACAGAGGATGAGATGGTTGGATGACATCACCAACTCAGTGGACATGAGTTTGTGCAAGCTCAGAGAGTTGGTAATGGACAGGGAAGCCTGGTGTGCTGCAGTCCATGCAGTCACAAAGAGTCAGACATGACTGAGCAACTGAACTGACTGCACTGAATAAGACAGAAGCAGTATTTTAAAATATGTAAAATAAAAATTTTAAAAGTATTATGAGTCTGATCCAAGTCTGTGAGATGAATTTGGGAGGCTCACTCAGGCAACCATATCATACTAAATAAATTATGATTGGTAAAGGCCTAAACTAGGCATCTTAATAAACTATGGTGAAAATGCAGAAGTAAGACTTAGAATTGAAAGACATCCTTATGGAAGAATAATAGTAATTAGCAAGATTGAGGAATAAAAGGGGATTTGATATTAAACATCAAGCATAAGCAAGAAAAAGACTGGATAAAGAGACCACCAAAAAGATGCATCAACTGGAGAGAACAAGGGAGATAAGTCAATTTTCCAGTAGTCATGTATGGATGTAAGAGCTGGACAATAAAAATGGCTGAGCGCTGAATAACTGATGCTATAACTATGGTGCTGGAAAATACTCTTGAGAGTCCCTTGGATATCAAGGAGATCAATCCAGTAAATCCTAAAGGAAATCCACCCCAAATATTCATTGGAAGAACTGATGCTAAAGTTGAAGCTCCAGTACTTTGGCCACCTGATGCAAAGAGCAGACTCATTGGAAAAGACCCTGATGCTGGGAAAGATTGAAGGCAGGAGGAGAAGGGGATGCAGAGGATGAGATAGTTGTATGGCATCATTGACTCAATGGACATGAGTTTGAGCAAGCTCAGGGAATTGGTGATGGACAGGGAAGCCTGGTGTGCTGCAGTCCATGGAGTCACAGAGTCGAACAAGACTGAGCGACTGAACAAGAGAGTCCTTCAATCAAATACTGTGAATTTATAAAGTAGTTTAAAAATATCAATAAATTTGGGTGTCTATGAAAAATTAATAGTCTTAGACAGAAATGGAAAATTTTATTTAAGCCAACCTTAGTATTATAACTCAGGAGACAGTCTCGCAGAGAGCTCTGGGAATTGTTCTGAAGCAGAGGCCAGTGTATATATGATTTTTGTGAAGGGAATGTGTGCAATCATGGAGTCACAAAAAATCAGACATGACTGAGCAACTGAACTGAACTGAACGGGCAATCAAGCACATATCTTGCTAGAAGGTCACTGTTATTTGAAAGGAACATTCATGTTAGGTAATGGTTTTAGTGCTTTTCTAAATATTGGGAACAGGCACGATCAAAATTTTCTCTGGAAAATATCTATCTGAGGGCCAGTTCTGTCATTTTTCACAGAGCACAGAGTGTCTCATCCTGATCTTCACTCTGAATTCCTTTCAGGATGTATTATAGGTCAGCAACTGCAGTGGCGAATGACTGGATTCTTGTAGAACTGGATGGTGGGCAACATTATTTATTTTACATTCCCCTCCCTTTTTATCTTAATTTCGATCAAACATTGGTCATAAGATGTCTTCTAAAATTTGATCAATCTTAAAGTTTGGTCATATCTCATGAACAATTCGTCCCAAGGCACTAAGAATGCTTATTCTCAAATCAGGGAAGAATTTCATTGATAGGACACTCAATGTTCTATTCCTGGACTAGGTCATGTTGTGTTCTTTGCATGTGTATTCTTTGCAACCCAATGGACTGTAGCCTGCTGGGCTCCTACCTTTATGAGATTATGAAGGAACGTCACCTTCTAAGGAAATATATGGCTGGCACCAGAAGTAGAAAAATTGATCTTATGGTTGAGAAGGTATTTCAGCCATTAGTGAAGTCTGGTTAACACATAATACAGAATCACAATGCACATTAGAAGGGAGGGAAAGGACAAAGGACAAAGAAAATGTTTTATGTTTAAATTTTTCTTGTCTTGCCTTAATATTTGAGTTTTTATTTCACCCTAGGTAGCTGAGATAATAATTACAGTGTTATTAATAATTGGGTGGAAGGAAGAGAGAGCTCATCTGGTAGAAGAAAGCAGAAAGAAAAAGTGAATAGTCGAAGATTTGGGATGAAGAAATATGACAAAAATAAAGGTAGAGACAATGTCAAATGGTGGGTGGAACACAAGCATAAAAGCAATGGAGATATAAAGGAAAAGAGAACAGAGGAAAAATCAATGGATCTATCAGATCAACACATCTAGTTGTAAACATAGAGGGTAGCTTTACAGGGGAATGGAGAGCTAGCTGTCCAGGGAGCTAAGGACTGTTGATAGGAAGCCAAGAGGACAGTTATTCTCTTGAGGAGCTTTTAATGAAGATAAAAAAGAATTTGAACTAAATTTTATTTCTACTTATAAGTCATTAAATCAATTCAAAAAGTGTTTTAATACTTACATGACATCATATTTAAAACTACTTTCATTAACTTTTCTCCATTTTAACCCTTATGTCTTTGGCCAAATTCTGCCCAATCTTGAAAGTGTTCTGAGGCTCTTCTTTGTACCCTCACACTTAAATTAGATCAAAGAGACCCCCTTTATATACTCACATTGAACATGGGTGTTATTAAAGTTTTTCATTTTCTTTGAATTTATCTCTTTAACAGTGTTTCTCCCACTAGATTGTAAGCTCACTATATTTATATCTCCAAACAATACATATTATTTGATACTTAGTAAATGTTCATAGATGACTAAAAGTCCTCCTTTATTGTTCTTGAATTCCAAATAGCAATTAATAGTTGACTGTGCTCTTTTATTCCTGAGGTGCTTGCTACATTTAAACCAGTAATTCAAGTGACTTTATTTTGGACTTCTTTGCAGGCCTTCACTTCTCAGTTTGTAAGGTTTGAAACTTACAAGTCTTGGTCCGGGGCCCTTTTCTCTTTCCTTTTTATACTTTATTCCACTGCTTAAATTCAATCTGTATGGTGATTACTGCTCATTCATGCAACCATTTATTCAGTATCTATAGTGTGTAAACCAGTTTTAAGCACTGGAAATACAACAGAAAACAAAATGTGCAAAAGTTTTGCCTTCATGCAGCTTGCATTTTTAGGAGAGAGAAAGACAATAAGCAATATAAACACAATGTAATACATGTTTAAAGATGATTAATGCTATACAAAATAAAGGAGTATACAGAATGCATGGGTGATGGTAATGTTTTGTATTTTAAGGAAAATAATCAGGAAGAATCTCAATAAGAGGATGACACTAAGTAAAGACCCGAAAAGAAGTGAAAGGATGAGACATGAGGAAACTAGAATAACATTCCTGGTAGAGGGAACAGTAAATGCAAAGACCTGCAAGTGAAAACACATCTGATGTTTGTTTAAGAAGCAATGAAGTGGGCAATATGACTGGAGCCGGGAAGAAGAATGGGAAATGAGATTACAGAAGTGGAGGATGGTGAGAGTACAAGGTAGAAAGGCCAAAGTGTCATCAAATTGTCATGCAAGGTACATCATGTATGCCACTGAAATCAAGGAGTGGGATAGAATGCCATTGGATCACACTGAGCTAAGCGATGACATAACTCATTATGTTCTAATAGAGTCACTATGAACAGTGGGTTGAAAATAAACTGAGAGAAGCTAGCAATAGAATGTGGGAGATGTTTAGGTAGCTATTGCTGTAATCTAAGCAGGAGATGATCTGACCAGTACCAGTAAAGGGAGTGAGAACTGGTCAGATTCTGGAGATACACACACACACACACACACACACACACACGAATGTGTGTTTCATTTATAGTTTTTCATTTTGAAATAATTTTAGGCCTAAAAATAGTTGCAAAAGTAGAACAAACAGTTCCCTTATGTTCAGCTCCCTTAATACAATAACATATATAAATATCCCTGTAGATCAGGAGGAGAAGGAGGAGGAGAAGAAGGGGACGATGGAGGATGAGATGGTTGGATGGCATCCCCGACTCAATGGACATGAGTTTAAGTAAACTCTGGGAGTTGGTGATAGACAGAAAAACCTGGCGTGCTGCAGTCCATGGGGTTGCAAAGAGTTGGACACGACTGAGCAACTGAACTTAACTGATAAATATCCCATAATTATCAAACCAGAGTATTAACATTATTACATACTGGAAATACTCTTTTTAAAATAAGTTAGGGAGAACAAGATGGCGGAGGAGTCGGTGGACATGGAGTACATCTCTCTCCACGGATATATCAGGAATACACCTTCAGACACACAAGTGCATGCAGAACACCAGCTGAGAATGGACAGGAGTAACTGACCTGTGGAAACAAATATATAGAACCACGCAAAACTCATTAGGATGAAGGAACTAGGGGGGAAACAGGAGTGTTGGTAGGACTGGGCCTGCCCTCAGCGGGTTGGGGAACTGAAGCAGGGGTCCGATCCTCACGTTGGGGCAATTGTCTGAGTCAGAGGAGAAACATTTAAGGCTGGGAGTGAAATAGCTGGTCTGCGTAAGCCTCAATGGAATGAGAATCAGACAGTCCTTGCCACAGCCATATATACCCCAAACAGGAATGCGGGTCCTCTGGAAGGCGCAGCAGCTAGGAACTGGAATTTAGGGATTGTGGAGCAATCCCAGGGCAAGGGCTGCTGTTGACTGTGGAGAGACAAATCGAGGGGATGTGAGGGAGGAGATTGTGGTGTGAAATGCCTGTGGAGGAAAGTCGGGGAGCCATAGACACAAGGTAATACTGCTGAGTCACATGTAGAGGGTGGAACCATCACTATATCCTCTCTCTCTCCCCACATGCCAGCATTGGCAGCTGAACAATAGAGAGGCTGGCCCATCAACTCCTGATGCACTGAACTACAGGGTAGGACACAACCAAGGGTGCTCCTTTAAGTAACTGATGCACAGAGCTACAGAGTAGGACCCCACCCAAGGTGCCCCATTAAGTGCCTGATGCGCCAGTCTACAGAGTAGGACCCCAGTCAGAGGGTTGGTGGGGGGGCTTCTATGTGCCCGATGCACAGAACAACAGAGAAGGACCCCAGGGAAGGGAATCTTCTAAGGGAGCTCCACCTGAATGGGCAGAGCTACAGAGAAAGACTGGCCAAAGAGGCCTTCTGATCGCCAAATACAAGAGGCTTGAAAAAAAGACTTAGATAGGGCAATAACTCCTGGGGCAGAGGCAATCTATGTCCCTGCACACTTTGCGCTGCCAGGGTCCCCACAAGCCAAGCAGCCACACCACCTTCATTCTCAGCTCTCACTGGGGCAGAGCTACCACAGGGCGGGGCGGGGGGGGAGGGGCGGAAATCTTGTGTCTATATGTGCAGGGTCACTTCCGTCATGTCCAACTCTATGGGACCCTGTAGAGTGTGGCCTGCAAGGCTACTCTGTCAGGTTGGTTCTCCAGGCAAGAATACTAGACTGTATTGGCCAATACTGGTTGCCATACCCTTCTAGAGCACTATATTTCCTGCTGCCCTAGCCACCAACTCCCCTGAGTACCTGGTGCTGCCAGAACCCCTGCAACCCAGAACCCTCACCACCTCCACTCCTGGCCCTTACGGGGGCAAACCCAAGTCCTCCAAGGCAGCCTCAGGTGCAAACCCCACATGCAAAGGTGAAAATAAAACCACAATTGAAACTCAGGGGCAGTGTGGCTAAGGAAGAAGACCCCAAACCTTCCCACCAGCTATACAAGCTGCAGATTAAATCCACATGATCAACTAGGCAGACTCTGCGTCTATGGAATATATAAAAGGACATTGAGAGCTCCCACAAAAGAAAACACACTAATTCTGATAGCTGTGGACATCGGAGGCAAGAACAGATAGGAGTAGGACCAGATTAGAATCTGAGCTGCCCCCAAAACAGGTCCAGAGATCAGCACAGTGTTGGAGGGCATCCTAAGGAGGTGAAGTGGACTGTGACTCTCAGCGAGGGAAAGGACTCTGACAGCAGCGACTCAAGAAAAATATTTATTATTCTCATATTTTCACTTGTTCTGTAGATTCTTTTGGATTTTTTTTCCTCCCCCCAACCCCACCACCCCCGTTGTAGTTGTCAACTTTATTGGCACTATGAAATATAATTAAGCTTTTGAGCTTTTTTTTTTGTTTTTTTCCACTCACATTTTGTACTGTCATGAACCTCTGCCTCTACATTGGGCTTTTGCAGTACTGTGGAGTTTTCCTTTTTTTCCTCTCTTTTTTTAATTTTAATTTTTAAAACCTGTTATTATTTTTTCTACACTTATGCCTATATTTGCTTTTTCTACTATTCTTTTTTCCCCTTGCAACTAACCTTTAATGTATATAAATCTTCTTTATCTACCTCTATTTAACTTTGCGTATCTATTCTTTCTTTCTTTTCTTTCTCTCCTCTCCTCTCAATGTATTTGTTAGTTTTATTTTCATTGGTTTATTCACCAATTGCCACCTTTCTTTAATTTTGTTTTCTAGTTTGTGCTTTAGTTAGTTTTGTTCTTAACTGATAGATATAATTTTTGGTATCCTTTGTTACCAGATCAATCTATTGTACTTTATTTTTGTTGGACTGCTTTGATTTTGCTTATGGGTGTATATGTATATGTGTATATTCGGTCACATTTTTTATTGTTGTTATAAACCTCTGCCTCTATTTTGGGCTTTCACAGTTCTGTGGAGTTTCCCCTTTCTTTTTCCTTTTTTTCTTTCTTCTTCCTTTTTTATTTATTTTCTCTTTTTTATAATTTTAATTTTTTAACCTATTATATTTTTTCTACATTTATTCCTTTGTTTGCCTTTCCTGTTCTTTTCCCCTTGCAATTAATCTTTAATGTATATAAGTCTTCTTCATCTACCTCTGTTTAACTTTGCATATCTATTCTTGCTTTCTTTTCTTTCTTTCCTTTCCTCTCAACATATTTGTTAGTTGTGTTTTCTTTTATTTATTCCCTAATTGGCACCTTACTTTAGTTTTGTTTTCCAGTTTGTGTTTTAGTTAGTTTTATTCTTAACTGGTAAATATTATTTTTGATTTCCTTTGTTCATCAGGTCAATGTACTGCATTTTTTGTTGGACTGTTTGACTTTGCTTATGGGTATATATGTATATGTGTATATTCCATCATTTTAATTATTGTTTGCCTGATTTTGTAACTGCCATTTGTCTGGGGTTCATCTTGGTTTCTCATTTTTGGGTACTTGTTTTAATCTCACTTAATGCCATAACAAACCACTTGTGGAAACTTCATTCCTGACCAGAGATCAAGCCCTGAACCTTTGGAGTGGGAGCATTGACTGCAAGACCCTAGACTACCAGAGAACTAACTCTAGGGAGTATCAAATAGTGAAAACTCACACAAAGGAAACCACTTGAATATAAGACCCAGCATCACCCAACTACCAGTATTACCCTGTGCAGGATGCCTCAACTAAGCAATAAGCAAAACAAAAATACAAACCCAATCATCAGCAGCCAGGATTAGCACCTCACTGAGCCTTGCCCATCAGAAGAAAAACAAATGAACAAACAAACAAAAACTCAGCAGAAATCTTGCACAAAAAGCCTTCACAAACCACTGGACCAACCTTAGGAGGGAAGAAACCAAAAGGAAGTAAGAATTCAACCTTGAAGTATGGGAAAAGAAGACCTCAAACACAATAAGTTTAAAAAAAAATACTGAAAAGACAGAGAAATACTACACAAATGAAGGAACAAATTGGAAACACAGAAGTCCAAATAAATGAAAAGGATATAGGCAAACTACCTGAAAAAGCGTTCAGAATAATGATAGCAAAGATGATCTAAAGCCTTGAAAACAAAATGAAGAAAATGGAAGAATCAATGGACAAAGACCTAGAAGAATTGAAGAGTAAACATACAGAGACAAACAACACAATTACTGAAATTAAAAACACTCTAGAAGGAATCAATAGCAGAATGTCTGTAGCAAAAGAACAAATCAGTGAGTTGGAAGATAAAATGGTAGAAATAACTTCTGAAGAGCAGAATAAAGTAAAACGAATGAAAAGAACTGAGGATAGTCTCAGAAACCTCTGGGACAATATCAAATGCACCAATATTTGAATTATAGGGGTCCCAGAAGAAGAAGAGAAAAAGAAAGGATATGAGAAAATTTTTGAAGAGGTTGTAGTTGAAAATTTCCCCAACTTGGAAAAGAAAATAATAAATCAAGTCCAAGAGGTGCAAAGAGTCCCATACAGGATAAACCCAAGGAGAAACACTCCAAGACACATACTAATCAAACTAACAAAGACTAAACACAAAGAAAGAATATTAAAAGCAGCAAGGGAAAAGCAGCAAGGGAAAAGCAACAAGTAACATACAAGGGGAACCCCATACATTTAACAGCTGATCTTTCAGCAGAAACTGCAGGCCAGAAGGGAATGGCAGGATATATTTAAAGTACTGAAAGGGGAAAATCTACAGCCAAGATTATTGTACCCAGCAAGGATCTCATTCAAAATTGATGGTGAAATAAAAAGCTTTACAGACAAGCAAAAGTTAACAGAATTCAGTACCACCAAACCAGCTTTACAATGAATATTAAAGGGACTTATACAGTCAAGAAATACAAGAGAAGGAAAAACATCTACAAAATCAACCCCAAGCAATTCATTTCACATATCAGTGTTGAAACACCAGAACAGCTGTCAAATTATCTTCAAATTAATTTATGTCATTAAGATGTTGGAAATATTTGAGTGTTTAGTTAAAAAAATTAACATAGCAAATCAAAACATTAATAGTGTAACATGCTATATACACATGCATTTTTCTAAAAGAATACTTCCCCAAATAATCATTTTTTACTATTTCTATGAACCTGATAAAGATTCGACAGAATAGTGTGGTTTCCAAATTAAGATCAAAGAACAGTCTGGGGGACTTTCCTCATGGTCCAGTTAAGACTCTGCCTTGCAATACAGGAGACCAGGGTTCTACCCCTCCAAAGCATCCCACATGCTTTGGAGCAACTAAGCCTGCATGCCACAACTAGAGACAGTCTGTGCACCACAACAAAAGAGCCACATGTTGCCACAAAGATTCCTCATTCTGCAAGTAAAACCTGATGCAGACATATAAATAAATCAATCAGTTAAAATTATGCATAAATAAAATAAAATAAAATAATAGTTTTATATGTATGTTTCTAAGACACATTATTTGTTATCTCCATACCTGAGATTTCTCTGCCCTTTTCAGAGTTCTCTATCCTCTTAACAGTTTAAGCCTCCTGTTCAAACTTCCACCTTGATCACATCCTTATTACTTGTTCTCTATCAAATCTTTGTTTTCTTGATATATTCTGTTCCTTATTATTTGACTGAAAACTCTACCTGGGACTTCCCTGGTGGCTCAGATGTAAAGAATCTGCTTGCAATGCAGGAGACCCAAGTTCAATGCCTGAGTTGGGAAGATCCCCTGGAGAAGGGAACGGATAGCCACTCCAGTATTCTTCCACTTGACTGTAATTTCCAGCAAATCATGTGTCTTATTCACTCCTTTGCATCCAATGTCTACCATGGTGCAATAGCACAAGGTAGATGTTCAAGAAATATTTACTCAGTAAAAGGATAAATGAACACCACTTTCTTCAAGCCCAAACATTAACTGATACAAACTTTAGTTAAGGAAAAGCTGCTATTCATGGAGCATAGGTATACCAATTAAGTTGCAGCACCTTTACTGAACATCCAGGGTATGCAGATGTGCCCAGGGGTTTTATTTTGATCCTGCTATTTTTTAATTTGAAAAACAGCTCAGGATAACATACAAAAAAAGATGTGGGAAGTTTTATTATGCCAAATATCTCTCATATTCTGAACTGAGAGTTTGGACTCAGATGCTAAATATAAATAAAATGTTATGAGTTTTCATAGTAAAAAAGCACTCACATGTGTACCATAGTGCATTTAGTAATTTTTGTTGCTTCTCATATTTTCTTATACCCCTCATTAATACATATTTGATGCTTTTATTTGGTAACACATACTAACATTATCTGATTATTTAAAATAATTTTAATTTCTTAGTTAATCTAAATACCAAATTATTTTGTTTGGTTTTTCCTAGTGGGTGGAATGCTTTTTAAAGTGTCTTGTTTCTCCAAGTACAGGCTCTGCACTTCCCATGTGGAACTCCAAGCCTAAGGTAAGGCCAAGGCCAGGACAACAGTACCAAGACCATGTGCATGAAATCCTTGCTGCCATCACCAGAGTTGTGGTATCCAGCGTGCATCAGATGCTGAAGGACATAGACTTTGAGAGAAGAATCCAGTTGATAACCTTGAATGACAATGGCTATGAGGCTCCTTGTCATCCTGGCCATAATTGGCACTATTCTATGTATCATTCTTTCTGGAAAGGGTAGGGAAATGGTATGCCCCAATACACTAGGCTGCTACTGCCTGCATTGGGCCAACCAGTGTGAACACACTGAAGTGGCACAGCTTCTGCTTTATTGTGAGCTAACCTCAGAGTGGCCAGATACTACTTAGCGACTAAACAACAAACCTCTGAGTGGCAGATGATGACACCATCTCTGGTCAGCCCACCCCTGAAGGTTATTTAGGATGAAAATATGACCTAATGCCCAGGAATAATGACTGTTATAGAATGAATATTGTGTCCCCCTCCAATGTATATATTGAAGTCCTAGAACCCAGTGTGTCAGTATTCAGAGATGGGGCTTTAAAAGATGTTTGGGTTTACATGAGCTCACAAAGTTGAGACCCCCATGATGAGATTCAGTTCCGTCAGTTCAGTCGCTCAGTAGTGTCCGACTCTGCGACCCCATGAACCACAGCACTCCAGGCCTCCCTGTCCATCACCAACTCCCGGAGTCTACCCAAACCCATGCCCATTGAGCTGGTGATGCCATCCAATCATTTCATCCTCTGTCATCCCCTTCTCCTCCTGCCCTCAATCTTTGCCAGCATCAGGGTCTTTTCAAAGGAGCCAGGTCTTCACATCAGGTGGCCAAAGTATTGGAGTTAGACACCAGAAAGCAGTCTCTTTTCCAGTGTGCACAATGAAGAGACCATGTGAGCAAGCAGCAAGAAGGCAGCCACAGGAAGCCAGGAAGAGTTTTCACCAGGCACATAAGTCAGCTAGCACATTGATTTTGGACTTTGCAGGCTTCAGAAATGTGAGATATAAATCGCTGTTGTTTAAGCCTCCCTGTCTGTGGCATTTTGTTATGGCAGCTGAGCCACTTTCATAAGAAAGTGACCTGCTTACCTACTGGATTACCACTCTTCCATCTCACACTGCCTCTCAATGGTACTCATCTGGATGTCCATGTACTGCCCCAGGGTTAGCTTCCATATGCAGGGTAGAAAACTAAGATTGAGAAAGAATTAATCAGATTATCTACTCTTATTTTTTTAAGAGGCCACAGTATAGGTAAGGGGTAAATTTGAGGGGATGTGAAGTGCAAGTGTTCAAACCTGGACAGATGACCAAACTCCAGATTATTCATGTGAAGATTCCTATTCCTATGGGAAGAAAAAGGGAGACCCATTTCTCATTCTACACGGAAAACTAAACTTCTAGGTTAGTAAATACCCGCATATAAAAACAAAAAGTATATAGATATCAGATGAAAATGTAAAACATGTGACATAAAAGCCATAAAGAAAAATCTTGACAAACTCGAGTACATAAAAATTTTAAACTAGAACAAAAAGACAGCTTAAACAAATTTAAAAGATAAATAAAAACTAAGGGAAAATACTGCTCTATATTACAAAGGGTTCGTATCCAGGTTGTTATAAAACTCCTATAAATCATTATAAAAACACCCAGAAAATGTATAAAATGATCAAAGGATATGAACTGACCCATGAGATAATACCAAAAAACAAATAAACAAACAAAACAACAACACTACCAACAACAGCAACAAAAAAACACACACACTCAAGAAGATACCTTTACTAATAATTAGGAAAATGCAAAGTAAAACAGTAAGTCAATAGCATTTTTTATCCTTCAGTTTGTTAATAATAATAATAATGACATTCTAGTGGAATATCCAGTGCCAGCAAAGGTTTGGTGCTCTTAAGGACTTCTTACAATGTACCATGCTCTCTTTCTAGTATTTTACATATATCAACACATTTAATTCTCATAAAAACCCTGTAGGTAAGTGTCATATTATCATTTTCATTTTACGGTTGAACTGAGGGGCATGTTGTTGTTTTTCAGTTGCTAAGTCCTATCTGACTCTTTGTGACCTCATGGACTGTAGCATGCCAGACTCCTCTGTCCTCCCCTATCTCCCAGAGTTTGCTCAAATTCAAGTCCCTTGAGTCAGTGATGCTATCTACCTGATGGAACATGTTTTAGTGACATATACTAAGATCTCACAGTTTATAAGTGCCTCTCTATTCAACACTTTTAACCATTAGACTAGACTGCCTATAAGTTGGTAGTGGTTTCTCTGGATGGCAGTTTGGCTGTAATGAAAATTTTTAAATGGACACACAAACTATTGAATCTTGAGTAGTCTGGGATCTGGAATTAAATTAAATTCCAACTTAAATTAAATTCCAATTTAGGTTGGAATCTGAACCCCACTAATTACTAAACAAGCCAGTTTACCTATCTGAGTCCCAGAATTTTTATCTTTAAAATGGTTATATAGCTTTCCTATGTAAGTGTGTTGTGAGAATTAAAGTACATAATGTATATTAAAGCATTTTTCAAACTGAAAGCATTGTAAGATGTTCTCATCATTTTACCGATTTTTTGTTCTTTAGGGAAGCATCTCTTCTTGGTGTTTGAGTGTTTGAGTTTGCTGAATAAAAATATTTTCATGGAAAAGTAGTAGTTTTCCCCTGTTTAATGATTCCTATAGTTTCTTTTTTAATTAAAAAAATTTTTTTGGACTTGGTCATCATTATTTGTTCAAAACTAAATACTAACATGAGAATTCACTTGAGACAAGAAGTGGCAAACAGGGAAAACGGACTCAGAATGATTTCCCTTCAGAATTTGTCTTTGCCTTAGGATTACTTAACATGCACCTTTGTGAATGAACATTTACAAAATAGTACAGCAACATGTAACAGAGTTAACTTTAATTCAGTTCAGTTCAGTTCAGTCGCTCAGTCGTGTCCGACTCTTTGCGACCCCATGAATTGCAGCATGCCAGGCCTCCCTCGGAGAAGGCAATGGCACCCCACTCCAGTACTCTTGCCTGGAAAATCCCATGGACAGAGGAGCCTGGTGGGCTGCAGTCCATGGGGTCGCTAAGAATCGGACATGACTGAGCGACTTCACTTTCACTTTTCACTTTCATGCATTGGAGAAGGACATGGCAACCTACTCCAGTGTTCTTGCCTGGAGAATCCTAGGGACAGAGGAACCTAGTGGGCTGCCGTCTATGGGGTCGCACAGAGTCAGACACGACTGAAGTGACTTAGCAGCAGCAGCAGGCCTCCCTATCCATCACCAACTCCAGGAGTTCACCCAAACTCATCTCCATCGAGTTGGTAATGCCATCCAGCCATCTCATCCTCTGTCGTCCCCTTCTCCTCCTGCCTCCAATCCCTCCCAGCATCAGAGTCTTTTCCAATGAGACAACTCTTCACATGAGGTGGCCAAAATATTGGAGTTAACATTAAGACAAAATTATAGTAAAATTCTTGAAAGTAAAAGGTTATTTGGTGTCAGACAAGGCCTAATTCATATCTGGTTTTCTTCAGTTTCTTAAAATAGAAATCTCACCACCTACAAGAAGGGTTATCTTGAAGATTATTTAACATAAGTAAAATGCTTATTATACACAGTCCCTGGCATAAAGTAAGTGTCTATGCTATTAATTCTAGCTTCAAAGAGTAGTCAAAATAAAAGTAGAAGAATGAGCACTCTTCAAAACTCAAATAGGGATTCAGTAAAGTGTACTTTCAGAAAAGGTGTTCTAAAAGAAATGTGCTTAAAATATGCTTTAAGAAAGAAAAAGTAGAAATATTTTTCAAAATGTTACTCTCATTTAGAATGGGAATTTTTACACATTGGAACAAATGAATCTGAGAATGTGATGACAGTACCAGCAGCCAAAATTTAAATGTGAGAATTGGAATTTTGGTGAATAATATAAAAAATAAAATTATATTGCTCCACCTATTCATTTACATATTCAAAAGCAGAGACATTACTTTGCCATTCAAAAGCAGAGACATTACTTTGCCAACAAAGGTTCATCTAGTCAAGGCTATGGTTTTTCCTGTGGTCATGTATGGATGTGAGAGTTGGACTGTGAAGAAGGCTGAGTGCCGAAGAATTGATGCTTTTGAACTGTGGTGTTGGAGAAGACTCTTGAGAGTCCCTTGGACTGCAAGGAGATCCAACCAGTCCATTCTGAAGGAGATCAGCCCTGGGATTTCTTTGGAAGGAATGATGCTAAAGCTGAAACTCCAGTACTTTGTCCACCTCATGCGAAGAGTTGATTCATTGGAAAAGACCCTGATGCTGGGAGGGATTAGGGGCAGGAGGAGAAGGGGACGACAGAGGATGAGATGGCTGGATGGCATCACTGACTCGATGGCCGTGAGTCTCAGTGAATTCCGGGAGTTGGTGATGGACAGGGAGGCCTGGCGTGCTGCGATTCATGGGGTCGCAGAGAGTCGGACATGACTGAGCGACTGATCTGATCTACTCTGATTCATTCACATTTAGATTCCAGTGCATAAGCTGTTATAAAATTTCTCACACTTTAGGCTTCTGGTTTAAGATGGCAAAATAGAAGGATGTGTGCTCATATCCTCCTGTGAGAACACCAAAATTGCAACTACCTGTTGAACAATCAACAGGACAACATTAGAATCCGCCAAACACACAAAAAAAGACCCTCATGTCCAAAGACAAAGAAGAAGCTGCAGTGAGATGGTAAGAGGGGTGCAGTCATGATAAAATCAAATCACATACCCACGCGGTGGTGACCCACAAACTGGAGAACAATAGTACCAAAGAAGTTCTCCCACAGTTGTGATGCTCCTGAACCTCACATCAAGATTCCCAGCCTGTGGATTTGGCTAAGGGACTGGGAATCCCCAGGGAATTAACCTTGAAGGCCAGTAGGATTTGATTATAGGATTTCCACAGGACTGGAATAGACAAAGACTCTGGTCTTGGAGGACGCAAACAAAATCTTGCTCACACCAAAACCCAGAGGAAAGGAGCAATGACCCCATAGGAGACTTAATTAAAAAAAAAAAAATTAATTGTGTTGGAGGATCTCCTGTGGAAGCATCTGTCAGCAGGGGCTCACCACAGCAACAAAGCGACTAGAAGCAGCAGTCCTGGAAGAACTCCTTTTGTGTTAGCCCTCTTGGAGGCCACCATTAACCCTACTATAGTGCCTGTAGACCCCAAGGCTGGGTCACCTCAGGCCAAACAATTTACAGGGAGTGCAACCCACCCATCAACAGATAATTGGATTAAAGCTTTACTGAGCAAGGCCCTGCCCACCAGAGTAAGACCCAGTTTTTCCCAATGCCAGTCCCTCCCTTCAGGAAGCTTACACAAGCCCCTTAGGCTCATCCATCAGAGGGCACACAGAGAAGCAAAAAGTCCCACCGTGGTTAGAACAAAAGCCACATCAGAAAGTTAAACAGGATGAAAAAGCAGAAAGTTATGTCCCAAATAAAAGGACAAGATAAAATCCCAGAAAAACAACTAAATGAAATGGAGAGAGGCAACCTTTCAGAAAAGGAGTTCAGAATAATGATAGTGAACATGATCCAGGAACTCAGAAAAACAATGAAGAAAATGCAAGAAGTGTTTACCAAAGGCCTAGAAGAACTAAAGAACAAGTGAACACAGATGAATAATATACAAGAAGGAATCAGTAGGAGAATAACTGAGGCAGAAGAATGAATAAATGATCTGGAGGATAGAATGATGGAAATTACTGCTGTAGAACAAAATATAGAAAAAAGAATGAAAAAAAAAGAAGCCTAAGATACCTCTGGGGCAATGTTAAATGCACCAAGATTCACATTATAGGGGTCCCAGAAGTAGAAGAGAGAGAAAGGACCTGAGAAAATATTTGAAGAAATAACAGTTGAAAACTTTCCTAACATGGGAAAGGAAAATAGTCAAGTACAGGAAGCACAAAGAGTCCCAGGCAGATAAACCCAAGGAGGAACACAGAGTAATCAAACACATAGTAATCAAACTGACAAAAATTAAAGACAAAGATAAAGTATTAAAAGCAACAAGGGAAGATGACAAATAACATACAAAGGAACTCTCATAAAGTTATCAGCTGAAGGGAATGGCACAATATATTTAAAGTGATGAAAGGAAAGAACCTACACCAAGGAGAAATTTTTTGATGGAGAAAGCAAAAGCTTTCCCAACAAGCAAAAGTTAAGAGAACTTAGCACCACCACTCCAGCTTTACAATACATGCTAAAGGAACTTCACTAGGCAGGAAAAGACCTACAGAAAATAAACCCAAAACAATTAAGAAAATGGTAATAAGATCATACATATGGATAACTACCTTAAGTATAAATGGATTAAAGGCATCAACCAAAAGACATAGACTGGCTAGGCAAATGAAAACATCTGCATGTATGCACTTCCACTTACCACATCACTCTGCTTGACTATCTCCCAGATTGTATTTAATTATTTTGTATTGTTAGGTTAATAATATTTCTATTATGGCTTGCAATTATAATTATCTTTTATTTTTTGTCTATTGATTGTGAAAACTGGTAAACAGCTTTTACTATTGTGATTGCTGCTGCTGCTAAGTCGCTTCAGTCGCGTCTGACTCTTTGCGACCCCATGGACTGCAGCCTACCAGGCTGCTCTGTCCATGGGATTTTCTAGGCAAAAGTACTAGAGTAGGGTACCATTGCCTTCTCCAACTATTGTGATTATGTAACTGTTATTCATTTATTACAATTGTATATGATTGGTCAACAGAAAAACAATAGAATTCTATATCACCAAAACTACCCTTTAATAGGAAAGCCTGTAATCACTTTTTAAAATCCAAATTCATATCAAGATTATCTTGGAATTTTCTGAAAAATACAAATGTCCAGGTATTGTTTTCTTTCTCCAAAGTTCCAGATATATTTCTAATAAGCAGCCACTTTTAAAAACAACTGAGTTATATGATGATCTTTTACTTTTATCTGGTTTCTTTCACTTTTTCTATTTTATATTCATTGCTTCCATTTAATTTACTTTATATTCTCCAATTTCTCCATCTCTTTTTTTGTTTTTGATGTTCTGTCTCAAGCCTTTATCAAGTGTAGTAGAAAAGTTTTTGTATTCATATATGTAAATAGTAGGTATAATATATATATATATATATAAGAAAACTTATGAATTTTTGCCTAAAGTTTTTATGACATTTTGATTCCACTACTTTGACTTGTATGAATAGAATGCTAATTTCTAATTAAAAAAATAGATACACAAAATTTGTCATACTTCATGAAAAAGGATAGTAACCTCTCTGATTTAAAAAAAAATCATGTTTTACAGAAAAAAAAAAGGCAACAGTGACATCTTCCACTATTAAACTGAAGTTGTTGTTGTTCAGTCCCTAAGTTGGGTTCGGATGTTTGTGACCCCATGAACCACTGCACTCCAGGCGCCCCTGTCTTTCATTTATTTGTATGTAAAAGTGAAGATTCAAGCAAAACTTCAGATGAAACTTAAATTCAAAGTTTCATTTTGTTTTTTTGAATTAACTGATGTTATTTATTTAACATTTTTAGGTTTATAGGGAAATTGAGTGAAAAGTACAGAGTTCCCACATACCTTCTCAATCCTCCCGATTCCTGTATTAATAACATTTTGCATTAGTGGGATACATTTGTTAAAATCAATGAGCCAGTATTGATACATTGTTATTAAGTACAGAGTTTATACAATATTAAGATTCATTCTCTGTATTGTACATTCTATGCATTTTGATAAATGTATAATGATGTGTGTCTCCATATAATGTCATACAGAGTACTCTATCTGCCCCCAAAATCTCTTGTGCTCCACATACTCATCTTTCCCCTTTATAAACCCATAGGAATGGCTAGTTTTTCACAGCTGTCTTCATAGTTTTGCCTCTTCCATAAAGTTGCCTTTTTTAAAACAAAATATTTATGTCACACCTTGGGTGAAAAACCTAAAATTAGCTACAGTAAACACTGAACTACTGGGAAATTATTTTATGAATAACAAAGGTACTTGTCACTTAACATCAATATCATCACAGAGGAAAAGGATATATAGTTGAATGAACATGTGCCATGTGTGCTTAGCCACTCAGTCATGTCCAACTCTTTGCGACTGCATGGGCGGTAGCCCACTGCCCAAAGGGATTCTCCAGGCAAGAATACTGAGGTAGGTTCTCCAGGGGATCTTCCAAAGCCAGGGATCAAACCCAGGCCTCCCTCATTGCAGGCTGATTCTTTCTTATCTCAGCCACCAGGGAAGCCCTGAATGAACATGGATTTGGGTAACTGAGTAAAATTAGTTATGCGCAGAATACAAAGCAAATATTGATATCTGTGTGGTATGTATATGAGAGAGAAGGGCTTGATAATTTTATTTTGTTATGGAAAACCTATACCATTAGTGGAGAGATTTTCCTTTTGGTGTGGAAAGTGTCATTCAACACATTTATGATACAGGAAGTTTGCTAGTGGAATAGAATTTTAGTGCAGAACAGATTTTTTTTTTCTAATTTAGAATCTCAGACACATAATTTTTTTCCATTTTCAGTGCCTTGGTTGACTCCCTTCAATTTTTTACATACATGTTTATTTCTCCTACCAAATTACAGGTTGTACTTGAAGGGTTTATTTATCTTTACATTTGCCAGTGCTTAATATGCTAGTACATAGACAACAGATATCTGCTAAGTAAACTTTCATGAGTAAAACATGTATTGAAAATCTACTTTTGCTCCTTTATTTCTCCTATATCCAGAATAAAACTGATCCATTTCTTTGTAAACACTAATTTTGAAAAGCCAAGACTTTTTCAAATATTTGAAATAATATATTTGAAATATATTTTCATGGTAAAAAAAAAGGAAAATATAAAACAATATAAAGGAAAACAACTCCTTCCTCATCATCTCATGATTTCCATTTTCCAGATTAGCTGATTTGTGCTTAGTCATTCAGAAACTTGCTATGCACATAGACTTATATTAATACGTGGGTACATATATATTTAACAAGAAGTTAAATAGGATCTCTAGTTTCAACTAAGGTGTTAAAGCTGAGAACCATAGGTGAAAAGTGTAAGGACTCCTTTGATCCAAAGAGATGTGTTATGCAGATTATGCTAAGATAGTCCTACAGCCATCTCCCATTTCCAACCTGTATATGAAAAGGCTAGAAAAACTGGAAAGTGAGTCTTTAAGATCATTATTGCTGTGTATACTTTTCCCTCATAACAACCCGAATAAGAGCATCAAGAAATCTATTTATTTGGAATAAGAATGCTTACAACATGTAGGTCCCCTAATAAGGGGACCTACACGTTATAGAGTCTTTTCGTTTTCCTTCCAACCTGCTTTGAAGAGCTGCTTCCAGTTCCAGTTCAGTCACTCAGTAGTGTCCGACTCTTTGCGACCCCATGAATCGCAGCACGCCAGGCCTCCCTGTCCATCACCAACTCCCGGTGTTTACCAAAATTCATGTCCATCGAGTCCGGTGATGCCATCCAGCCATCTCATCCTCTGTTGTTCCCTTATCCTCCTGCCCCCACCCTCCCAGCATCAGGGTCTTTTCCAATGAGCCAACTCTTCGCATGAGGTGGCCAAAGTATTGGAGTTTCAGCCTCATCATCAGTCCTTCCAATGAACAACCAGGACTGATCTCCGTTAGAATGGACTGGTTGGATCTCCTTGCAGTCCAAGGGACTCTCAAGAGTCTTCTCCAACACCATAGTTCAAAAGCATCAATTCTTTGGCGCTCAACTTCCTTCACAGTCCAACTCTCAGAACCATACCTGACCGCTGGAAAAACTATAGCCTTGACTAGATGGACTTTTGTTGGCAAAGTAATGTCTCTGCTTTTCAATATGCTATCTAGGTTGGTCATAATTTTCCTTCCAAGAGTAAGCATTTTTTAATTTGATGGCTGCAGTCACCATCTGCAGTGATTTTGGAGCCCAGAAAAATAAAGTCTGACACTATTTCCACTGTTTCCCCATCTATTTCCCATGAAGTGATGGGCCGGATGCCATGATCTTCGTTTTCTTAATGTTGAGCTTTAAGCCAACTTTTTCACTCTCCTCTTTCACTTTCATCAAGAGGCTTTTTAGTTCCTCTTCACTTTCTGCCATAAGGGTGGTGTCATCTGAATATCTGAGGTTATTGATATTTCTCCTGGAAATCTTGATTTTAGTTTGTGCTTCTTCCAGCCCAGCGTTCCTCATGATGTACTCTGCACATAAGTTACATAAGCAGGGTGACAATATACAGCCTTAGCGTACTCCTTTTTCTATTTGGAACCAGTCTGTTGTTCCATGTCCAGTTCTAACTGTTGCTTCCTGGCCTGCATATAGGTTTCTCAAGAGGCAGGTCAGGTGGTCTGGTATTCCCATCTCTTTCAGAATTTTCCACAGTTTATTGTGATCCACACAGTCAAAGGCATTGGCATAGTCAATAAAGCAGAAATAGATGTTTTTCTGGAACGCTCTTGCTTTTTCCATGATCCAACGGATGTTGGCAATTTGATCTCTGGTTCCTCTTCCTTTTCTAAAACCAGCTTGAACATCTGGAATTTCACGGTTCACGTATTGCTGAAGCCTGGCTTGGAGAATTTTGAGCATTACTTTACTAGCATGTGAGATGAGTGCAATTGTGCAGTAGTTTGAGCATTCTTTGGCATTGCCTTTCTTTGGGATTGGAATGAAAACTGACCTTTTCCAGTCCTGTGGCCACTGGTGAGTTTTCCAAATTTGTGGCATATTGAGTGCAGCACTTTCACAGACCATCTTCCAGGATTTGAAATAGCTCAACTGGAATGCCATCACCTCCACTAGCTTTGTTCACAGGGATGCTTTCTAAGGCCCACTTGACTACACATTCCAGGATGTCTGGCTCTAGGTGAGTGATCACACCGTCATCATTATCTTGGTCGTGAAGATCTTTTTTATACAGTTCTTCTGTGTATTTTTGCCACCTCTTCTTAATATCTTCTGCTTCTGTTAGGTCCATACCATTTCTGTCCTTTATCAAGCCCATCTTTGCATCAAATTTTCCTTTGGTAACTCTAATTTTCTGGAAGAGATCTCTAGTCTTTCCCATTCTGTTGTTTTCCTCTATTTCTTTTCATTGATAGCTGAGGAAGGCTTTCTTATCTCTCCTTGCTCTTCTTTGGAACTCTGCATTCAGATGCTTCTATCCCTTTTCTCCTTTGCTTTTCACTTCTCTTCTTTTCACAGCTATTTGTAAGGCCTCCTCAGACAGCTATTTTGGTTTTTTTGCATTTCTTTTTCTTGGGATTTTCTTGATCCCTGTCTCCTGTACAATGTCATGAACCTCCATCCATAGTTCATCAGTCACTCTATCAGATCTAGTCCTTTAAACCTATTTATCACTTCCACTGTATATTCATAAGGAATTTGATTTAGGTCATACATCTATGGTCTAGTGGTTTTCCCTTCTTTCTTCAATTTAAGTCTGAATTTGGCAATAAGGAGTACATGATCTGAGCCACAGTCAGCTCCCGGTCTTGTTTTTGCTAACTGTATAGAGCTTCTTCATCTTTGGCTGCAAAGAATATAATCAATCTGATTCCGGTGTTGACCATCTGTCCATGTGTAGAGTCTTCTCTTGTGTTGTTGGAAGAGGGTGTCTGTGTTCTCTTGGCAAAACTCTATTAGCCTTTGCCCTGCTTCATTCCATACTCCAAGGCCAAATTTGCCTGTTAGTCCAGGTGTTTCTTGACTTCCTACTTTTGCATTCCAGTCCCCTATAATGAGAAGGACATCTTTTTTGGGTGTTAATTTTAAAAGGTCTTATAGGTCTTCATAGAACCATTCAACTTCAGCTTCTTCAGCATTACTGGTTGGGGCATAGGCTTGGATTACTGTGATATTGAATAGTTTGCCCTGGAAACTAACAGAGGTCATTCTGTCGTTTTTAAGATTTCATCCAAGTACTGCATTTCGGACTCTTTTGTTGACTATGATGGCTACTCCATTTCTTCTAAGGGATTCCTGCCTACAGTAGTATATATAATGGTCATCTGAGTTAAATTCACCCATTGCAGTCCATTTTAGTTCGCTGATTCCTAGAATGTCGATGTTCACTCTTGACATCTCCTGTTTGACCACTTCCAATTTGCCTTGATTCATGGACCTGACATTCCAGGTTCCTATGCAATATTGCTCTTTACAGCATTGGACCTTGCTTCTATCACCAGTCACATCCACAACTGGGTATTGTTTTTGCTTTGTACCCATCCCTTCATTCTTTCTTATTTATCCACTGATCTCCAGTAGCATATCGGGCACTTACTGACCTGAGGAGTTCCTCTTTCAGTAGCCTATCATTTTGCCTTTTCATACTGTTCATGGGGTTCTCAAGGCAAGAACACTGAAGTGATTTCCCATTCCCTTCTCCAGTGGACCACATTCTGTCAGACCTCTCCACCATGACCCGTCCATCTTGGGTGGCCCCACACTGCATGGCTTAGTTTCACTGAGTTAGACCAGGCTGTGGTCCATGTGATCAGATTGGCTAGTTTTCTGTGTTTATGGTTTCAGTGTCTGCCCTCTGATGCCCTCTTGCAACACCTACCGTCTTACTTGGGTTTCTCTTACCTTGGATGTGGGGTATCACTTCACGGCTTCTCCAGCAAAGTACAGCTGCTGTTCCTTGCTTGGATGAGGGGTATCTCCTCGGGGCCACCCTTCCTGACCTTGAACGTGGAGTAGCTTCTCTCAGCCCTCCTGTGCCCGGGCAGCCGCCGCTCCTTAGACTTGAGGTTGCTCCTCTCGGCGCCGTCCCGACCTCCTCTGAGCTGCAAAAACTTGCTGAACAAGTATCGCAGGACAGGAGTGGAACTTGGTGATAGAATATAGGAGAAGTTGACTGATATTCACTGAAATTGATGTAGACAGAGGCAAGCACTTAACTATTACTTAAAATAATCCAATGAATAGGATTTCTGCTTCTAACTGTGTGATATACGAGAGGTTCAGTGAACACTTTGTGAAACAATACATCAAATATTCTGGATAAAAACATACAGATACAATACCAAAGACATATGCAGGAAGTACATTTTTGAGAAGCTGGAATTCATTAAAATTAAAAACTTATGCTCTGTAAAAGACACTATAAAAAGAATAAGATAAGCCACAGACAAGGAGAAACTATTAGCAAAAGACACATCTGATAAAAAACAGTTATCCAAAATATACAAAAAACACTTAAAATTGAACAATGAGAAAAAAAAATTAAAAGATAAGCCAAGATCTTTAGCAGACACATCACCAAAGAAAATGTACAGGTGGAAAATAAACATATGAAAAGATGCTTCACATCAATGTTATCAGAAAAATACAAATTAAAACCACTACATACATACATAAGATACCACTACATACTTTTTAGAATGCCAAAATTCAGAACACTGGCAACACCAAATGCTAATGAGAATGTGGAGCAGCAGGAATTTTTGTACATTGCTGATAGGAATGCTAAATGGAACAGACACTTTGGAAGACAGCTTGATGTTTTGTTACAAAATTAAATATACTCTAGCTTTGCAATCCAGCAGTTTTGCTCCTGGTTATTTAACTAAAGGAATTGAAAACTTATATGCACACAAATATTTGTACAAGATGTTTATAGCAGCTTTCTTCATAATTGCCAAAACTTGGAAACAACCAAGATGTTTTTCAGTAGGTATATGCATAATTAACTATAGTATAGCCAGATGATGGAATACTATTCAGTGCAAAAAGAAGTGAGCCATGAAAAGACAAGTAGGAAATTTAAATGCATATAACTAAAGAAAAGAATTCAATTTGAAAAGGCTACATACTCTGTGATTCCGACTATGTGACATTCTGGAGATGGCAAAAGTATGGAGATGATAGAAAGATCAGTGATTGCCAGGGATTAAGTGTATGTGTGGTGAGTGAATGAAAGATGGAGAAGAAGGAACACAGAGAATATTTAGGGCAATGAAGATATCCTGTATAACACGGTAATGGGGGATATATGTCACCACCCTTTTTATATGTTATGCATTATATATTTTACTTTATATATGTGTTCAAACCCATAGAATGTATACCACCAAGAGTGAGCCCTAATGTAAACCATGGCCCTTAGGAGATTATGATGTATAAGTTCATCACTGAAACAAATGCAACACTCTGGTTGGGGAGACCATTCATACATGGAGGCAGGGAGTATATGAGAAAACTCTGTACCTTAATTTATTTGTGAATATAAAATTCCTCTAAAAATAGAGGAATAAAATAAAATAAAATATATATAAAATAAAAAAATTTAAATGCATGACTGAGTTGAGTTCAGAAACAACAAAGAAGTGTAAATCTACAGCAGTAAAAAATAATTGGAGATAGCATTTGACCTGGGACTATCTGCTTAACTGATGCTGAAGCTGAAGTTCCAATACTTTGGCTACCTGATGTGAAGAACTGACTTATTCCAAAAGACCCTGATGCTGGGAAAGATTGAAGGCAGGAGGAGAAGGGGACGACAGAGGATGAGATGGTTGGATGGCATCACCGACTAGATGGACATGAGTTTGAGCAAGTGCTGGGAGTTAGTGATGAACAGGGAAGCCTGGTGTGCTGTAGTCAATGGGGTTGCAAAGAGTCAGACAAGACTGAGTGAGCTGATCTGCTTATCAATGTGGATCGAATCTAGGTTTTATTAATAATAAGTCATGTGGATCAGGAACAAGAGACAAAGTCTAAAATAGGAGTATCTATAGCAAGATATCACAGAGAAGAAAACTCGCATTGAACCCAGATCTACAAAGAGTAATACTCTCACAGAGTAAATGGGAAAACTCTACCACACAACATGAGATTGTGACTATATGATCAAGTTTTGCTTCTGGATCTAGATAGAAGAGAAAAAAATACACCTACTCTGAAATGCCCTAATCGTAAGCCTGAGATTTACCTGTATGGCCCATAAAACTCCAAATCAACAATTTATAAAATCAGATATGTAAGGATTGCAGTACAGAAATTATGAGAAATAGAAGAGAAAATAACTACCTTCATACTTGAACAACTAGGGTATACTTTAAGAAATAGTAAATGGAAATGAAAATAAGAGATCAGGGAAAAAGCCAGAAACTGGCTAATCAGATTTGAAAATGAGCCAAATAGAAGCTCTAGAAATAATTTAAATTGAAAACTCAATAAATAAATCAAATAGTAAATTATGCCTAGCTGAAGAAAAAAGGATGGACCTGGAAATTAAATCTAAAAAAGAACACAAATGTAGCACAGAAAGACGAAAGATGAAATAAAGTTAAAGAGATCTTAAAAATATATAAAGGACATGGTGAAAAGACCTTTTATATGTTTCATTCTAAGGCCCAGAATGATGAAAGAGAATGAGAAAGTTATGGATTGACTTTTACTTATTTTGCTTATAACCTTTCAGCTTGCTGAATCTTACAATGTATGACTGTCAATAATTCATGAAAATTATGTTTTTCATCTTTCAAAATATTTCTTATGTTGATAGTGGTCTTTTCTGGTGGCTCAGTTGGTAAAGAATCTGCCTGCTGCAATGAAAGAGACCTGAGCTTGATCCTTGGGTTGGGAAGATCCCTTGGAGAAGGGAAAAGCTACCCACTCCAGTATTTTTGCCTGGAGAATTCCATGGACAGAAGAGCCTGGCAGTCCATAGGGTCACAAAGAGTCAGACATGACTGAGCAAATTTCAATTATGATGATAGTAAATATTTTCAGTTTTTATTTGCTTAAAATGTTTTTCTATTTTTCCTTCCTTTTAAAAGAGTGTTTCACTGAGTTAGAGAATTTTAAATTTGCTAATTATTTCTTCTCAACATTTTGAAGATGTCATTTCAATATTTTTTCATAACTAGTATTGCTCTTGGGGCAGCTGTCAATCTAATTGGTTATACCTTTGCAGGTGTGCTGAATTTTATTTCCTCTGTTTTTTTAAAAAGATATTTGAAACACAACTTTATTTTGATTCTAAATGAAAAGGAATGGGAATAACAGTAACAAACAAGACTCCACCACTGAATACTGTGATGTGACTGTAGCAAGGAGGAAACAACTCTTCCAAAGTAGCTCAATAAGCAGGTCTAAAAAATGAAGGTATTTTAGCTGTCACATTCACTCTGAAGCCCATTCATCTCCTTTAGCATCCCAAAGATTAAGCACATGTTCTATTTAGCTATACAATAATGTGGCAAATGCTGGACTGCCCATAAAACTAAACTTCTAACTCTGGGCTCCAGCTTCACTTTCTCACAAGTCATCATCTTCATTTGGGAGAGCTGTTTTCTGAGCAACCTCCAGCTCATGCTCATGTGCTGCCAAGACTGGGGCCATGACCATCTCTGGTGGGGCAACTTGGAGATGAACTTCAAGTTAGTGTCTCTGATCAGTTTTCTAGCAAGCCCGAGGAAGGGTTTTTCAAAGTTGTAGTTACTTTTGACAGAAATGTCATAGTACTGAAAATTCTTCTTTCAGTGGAAGACAATTGACTTTGCTTTTATCTTTCCATCCTTAATGTCCACTTTGCTTCCATACAACACAATGAGGATGTTTGCACATAATCTTATCACATCACTATGCCAATTAGGCACATTCTTGCAAGTAACTCTCAATGTTACATCAAACATTATAATGGAATACTGAGCTTGGATATAATAGCCATCTCTCAGTTCACCAAATTTCACCTGACCAGTTGTAACCCATATATTGAAGTTAATAGGTCCTCTGTTGGAATGGAACACAAGGAGATGAACTTCAGTACCCAAGGTAGCTATTGCATACACTTTCTCAAATTCACCAGTCTGATGCTGTTTCATGAATGTAGTTATTCCAGTACCACCATCATCAATCAATACAAGCTTGAGCTGAACTTGGGGTTCTCCTTGGGCAGCCGTTGTGATGTTACTTCCATACCCATCTCTCTTTCCTGTATGTTTAATATCATCTGTTTGGTATTCTACAGAAATTCAATAAAGAAATTTGAGGGAGGGAAATAATCCCACATATCCCAGAGATTCAAGAGGAATGATGAACAAAGAAAAAAGTAAATATAATTAAAGCTAAAAATATATAAAATGTATAATTATTGGCATAGGAACCAAATAATTATTGGCAGACAGGGCAGGAGATGTTACAAACCCTACTCTTGCAGGAGGGCTTGGCAGATGCCTCCATAGCTAGAGCTTGCATAGGAACTTGGAATGTTAGGTACATGAATCAAGATAAATTGGAAGTGGTCAAACAGGGGATGGCAAGAGTGAACATTGACATTTTAGGAATCAGTGAACTAAAATGGCCAGAATGGGTGAATTTAATTCAGATGAACATTTTACCTACTACTGTGCACAAGAATCCTGTAGAAGAAATAGAATAGCCCTCATAGTAAACAAAAGAGTCCAAAATGCAGTACTTGGGTGCAATCTCGAAAACAACAGAATGATCTCTGTTCATTTCCAAGACAAACCATTCAATATCACAGTAATTCAAGTCTATTCCCCAATCACTAATGCTGAAGAAGCTGAAGTTGAATGGTTCTATGAAGACCTACAAGACCTCCTACTATCACCAAAAAAAAAAAAAACTAGTACCAAAAAAAAAAAATAATAATAAAAATAAAATAAAATAAAAAGATGTTCTCTTCATTATAGGGGACTGGAATGTGAAAGTAGGAAGTCAAGAGATACCTGGAATAACAAGCAGGTTTGGCCTTGGAGTACAAAAGGAAGAAGGGCAAAAGCTAACAGAGTTTTGCCAAGAGAATGCACTGGTCATAGCAAACACCCTCTTCCAACAACACGAGAAGACTCTACACATAGACCTCATCAAATCAATTCCAAAATCAGTTTGATTATATTCTTTGCAGCCGAAATGGAGAAGCTCTATACAGTCAGCAAAAACAAGGCTGGGAGCTGACTGGGGCTCAGATCATGAACTCCTTATTGCAAAATTCAGACTTAAATTGAAGAAAGTGGGGAAAACCACTAGACCATAGATGTATGACCTAAATCAAATCCCTTATGATTATACAGTGGAAGTGACAAATAGATTCAAGGAATTAGATTTGATAGAGTGTCTGAAGAATTATGGATAGAGGTTTGTGACATTGTATGAGAGGACATGAATAAAACCATCCCCACGGTAAAAAAAAAAAAAAAGGCAAAATGGTTGTCTAAGGAGGCCTTACAAATAGTTGAGAAAAGAAGAGAAGCTAAAGACAAAGGAGAAAAGAAGGACATACCCATCTGAATGCAGAGTTCCAAAGAAGAGCAAGGAGAGTTAAGAAAGCTTCCTCAGTGATCAATGCAAAGAAATAGAGGAAAACAATAGAATGGGAAAGACTAGAGATCTCCTAAAAAAATTTAGAGATACCAAGGGAACATACCGTGCAAAGATGGGCACCATAAAGGACAGAAACAGTATGGACCTAACAGAAGCAGAAATTAAGAAGAGGTGGCAAGAATACACAGAAGAATTATACAAAAAAGATCTTAATGTCCCAGATAACCTTGATGGTGTGATGACTCACCTAGAGCCAGAGATCTTGGAGTGTAAAGTCAAGTGGCTTTAGGAAGCATCACTATGAAAAAAGCTCATGGAAGTGATGAAATTCCAGCTGAGCTATTTCAAATTCAAAAAGATGCTGCTGCTAAAGTACAGCATTCAATGTGCCAGCACATTTGGAAAACCCAGCTGTGGCTACAGGACTGGAAAAGATCAGTTTTCCTTCCAATTCTAAAGAAAGGCAATGCCAGAGGATGTTCAGACTGCCAAAAAATTTCACTCATTTCACATGCTAGCAAAGGCTCAAAATTCTCCAAGCTAGTTTTCAACAGTACATAAACCTAGAACTTCCAGATGTTCAAGCTGAATTTAGAAAAAGCAAAGGAATCAGAGATCAAATTGGCAACATCTGTTGGATCATAGAAAAAGCAAAAGAATCCCAGAAAAACATCTCCTTCTGCTTCATTGATTACACTAAAGCCTTTGACTCTGTGGATCACAACAAACCATAAAAAAATCCTTAAAGAGATGGGAATATCAGACCACCTTACCTGCCTCCTGAGAAACCTATATGCAGGTCAAGAAGCAATAGTTAGAAACCAGATATGGAACAATGGATTGGTTCAAAAGTGGGAAAGGAGTACAACAAGGCTGTATATTGTCACCCTGTTTATTTAGCTTATATGCAGAGCACATCATGCAGAATGCTAGGCTGGATGAAGCACAAGCTGGAATCAATATTGCCAGGAGAAATATCAATAACCTCAGATATGCAGATGATACCACCCTTTATGGCAGAAAGAAAGAGGAACTAAACAGCTTCTTGATGAAAGGGAAAGAAGAGAGTGAAAACCTGGCCTAAAATTCAACATTTGAAAAACTAAGATCATGGCATCTGGTCCTATCACTTCATGACAAATAGATGGGGAAACAATGGAAACAGTGAGAGACTATTTTTTTGGGTTCCAAGATCACTACAGATGGTGACTGCAGCCATGAAATTAAAAGACGCTTGATCCTTGGAGGAATGCTATGACAAACTTAGACAGTGTATTAAAAAAGCAGAGACAATGCTCTGCTTGCAAAGGTCCATCTAGTCGAAGCTATATTTTTTCCAGTAGTCATGTTTGAATGTGAGTGTTGGACAATAAAAAAGGTTGAATGCCAATGAATTGATGCCTTTGTGCTGTGGTGTTGGAGAAGACTCTTGAAAGTCCCTTGGACAGCAATGAGATCAAATCAGTCAATTCTAAAGGAAATCAGTCCTGAATATTCATTAGAAGGACTGAAGATGAGACTCCAATACTTTGACCACCTGATGTGAGGAGCTGATTCATGCAAAAAGACCCTGATGTTGGGAAAGATTGAAGGCAGGAGGAGGAGGGGAGTACAGAGGATGAGATGGTTGAATGGTATCTCTGATTCAATGGACACGAGTTTGAGCAATGTCTAGGAGATGGTGAAGGACAAGGAAGCCTGGTGTGCTGCACTCCATAGGGTCACAAAGTGTCAGACACGACTGAGTGACTGAACAACAACAAATAATTTTTGGCATTTCATAAAACAAAGATAGAACTAAATTCTTACGCACCATTCTCTAATTATAATACAATTATGTTGAAAATAATGGTAAAATATAATTAAAATCATTTCAAACTTTTAGAAAGAGAAAAAGATAGGTTTATAAAAATATGGAAATATATTTAAAACAGAAAAGTAATATAAATATTGCCTGTCAGAATCTGTGGAGGTAAACTTACAACCTTAAATTATTCAAATAAAGTTGAAAATTGATGAAATAAGCATTTCAATAATCATTTCTATTTAACAAATTAGAAAAAGAACAACACAATGACCTCAAAGTGAAAGAAATTATATAATATAGGAAAAAGCAGACATACACAAAAATAGAAAACAATATAAAGAGTATAAACAAAAGATTGGAGTGATTAATACAATTGACAAACTCTAATGAAAAACAAAAAATATCACAATTGAAAAATAATAGGAATGAATAAATGAATAATAAAAACATCAGGGGAGGAGCTAAGATGGAGGAGGAGTAGGACGGGGAGAACACCTCCCCCACAGATTCATCAAAGAACATTTAAACGCCGAGTAAATTCCACAAAACAACTTCTGAATGCCGGCAGAGGACATCAGGCACCCAGAAAAGCAACCCAAGTCTTTGAAAGAAGGTAGGAAAAAATATAAAAGACAAAAAAAGAGACAAAAGAGGGAGGGATGGAGTTCCGTCCCAGGAAGGAAGTCTTAAAAAGAAAGAAGTTTCCAAACACCAGGAAACCTTCTCACTGCCGAATCTGTGCCGAGCCTTGGAAGCACAGAGGGCAACATAACAGGGAGGAAAAATAAATAAACAATTAAAACCCTCAGATTGCGAGCCCTACGGTAACTCCCCCAGAGGAGAAGCAGCGCAGACGCCTGCACACGCCACTAGCAAGCGGGGGCTGGGCAGGGAGGTGCGGCGTGGGCTGCATCGCTTAGAGTAAAGATCTGGCCTGAATACCCTGAGCTCTATCTGAGCGAAGTAATTTGGGCTAGCAAACCAGACTGTGGGATATCTACCACGCAAAAAGCCAGCCCTAACCTAAGACACTGCCAGGCCCGTGCATGGAACAAGGGACTGAACAGAGATAGCCGGCTGCAGACCATCCCCCTCCAGTGACAGGCAGCCAGAGCCAGAAGGGGGCAATTGTAGCTCCAGAGAGACATTATCTATAAAACTGTAAGCAGGCTTCTTTGCTAACTAAACTTCTTGGGGGTCTGGATGGTCAACATCCGCCTGAGAAGGTGCGACGGTTGTACACCTAGATAACCGAGGGGAGAGGCGATAAGTCACAGCAATCATGCTCGCCAAACACCTCATCACCTGAGCTGCTTGGACCTGGGAAGGGCACAAAACGCAGGCCCAACTGAGTCTGCGCCTCTGAGGACTACCCGAGTGCCTGAACCTGAGCGGCTTGGACCTGGGAGGTGCAAGCAGCCCAGGGCCGGCCAAGGATGGTTCCCGGTGGAGCAACCTGGAGCCTGAGCAGTGTGGGCAGGGAGGCTACATGCGCCGTGAGTGGGGGCAGACCCAGTGTGGCTGAGGCACTGCGAGCACACGCCAGTGTTATTTGTTTGCAGCGTCCCTCCCTCTCCACAGTGCGACTGAACAAGTGAGCCTAAAAAAAAAAAAAAAAAGTGTCCACCACTGTCCCCTTTGTGTCAGGGTGGAAACCAGACACTGAAGAGACCAGCAAACAGAAGAAGTTATAACAGAGGGAACCGCCTTGGAAGCTACAGGCAATAGATTAAAACTCTGTGGTTAGTACCAACTACATAGGAAGGGGCCTATAGATCTTGAGAAATGTAAGTCGGAGCAAGGAACTAGCCTAAAATGAACTGACCCCACAATACCCACAACAAAACTGGAGAAAGTCCTAGATATATTTTTACTATTTTTATGATCATTCTTTCTTTCTTTTTAATTTTTTTAAAAAAATTTTAAGTCCTCTATTATTCCTTTAATTTTCACTTTTATAACCTACTATTACTTTGCAAAAAAAAAAAAAGACCCTATTTTTTTTAAAGCAAACTTCATATATATATTTTTTATAATTTTTGTGACCTGGTTTTTTTTTCTTTTCTTCTTTTCTTTAACATCGTATTTTTGAAATTCCAATCTCTAGATTTTTAATTTCAGCTTTTTGGTATTTGTTATCAATTTTGGACCTCTATTTTTTTTTACATAATTTTTGTGACTTTTTTTTTCCCCTCTCTCTTTCTTTCTCTTCTTCTTTTAAATAACATTGTATATCTGAAATTCCAAACTCTACTCTAGATATTTAATTTACGCTTTTTGGTATTTGTTATCAATTTTGTATCTATATTTTCTTTATAATTTTTGCGACTTTGTTTGTTTTTCTCTCTTTCTTTTTCTTCTTCTTTTTTGAAACATTGTATTTTTGAAAATCCAAACTCTACTCTAGATTTTTAATTTTTGCTTTTATGTATGTTACCAATTTTGTACCTTTAAGAACCCAATCTTCAGTACCCATTTTTCACTAGGGAGCGAGATTACTGGCTTGACTGTTCTCTCTCCCTTTGGACTCTCCTTTTTCTCCACCAGATCACCTGTGTCTCCTCCCTAACCCCTCTCTACTCTACCCAACTCTGTGAATTTCTGTGTGTTCCAGATGGTGGAGAACACTTAGGGAACTGATTACTGGCTGGATCTGTCTCCCTCCTTTTCATTCCCCCACTTTTATCCTCCTGGCCACCTGTCTCCTTCCTCCTTCTTCTCTTCTCTGTATAACTCTGTGAACATCTCTGAGCAGTCCAGTTGTAGAGTGCACATAAGGAAGTGATTACTGGCTAGCCCACTCTCTCCTCTATTGATTCCACCTCATCTCATTCGGGTCACCTCTAACTCTCTCCTCCTTCTTCTCTTCTCCATGTAATGCTGTGAACCTCTCTGGGTGACCCTTACAGTGGAGAAGCTTTTCATCTTTAACCTAGATGTTTTATCAATGGTGCTGTATAGAAGGAGAAGTTTTGAAACTACTGTAAAAATAAGACCAATAACTGGAAGCAGGAGGCTTAAGTCCAAACCCTGACTCCAGGGAACTCGTGACTCCAGGGAACATTAATGGATAGGAGCTCATCAAACGCCTCCATACTTACACTGAAACCAAGCACTACACAAGGGCCAACAAGTTCCAGGGCAAGACATACCAAGAAAATTCTCCAGCAACACAGGAACACAGCCCTGAGCTCCAAGATAGAGGCTGTCCAAAGTCACCCCAAAACCATAGACATCTCACAACTCATTACTGGACACTTCATTGCACTCCAGAGACAAGAAATACAGCTCCACCCACCAGAACATTGACACAAGCTTCCCTAACCAGGAAACCTTGACAAGCCACCTGTACAAACCCACACACACCGAGGAAATGCCACAATAAAGAGAACTCCACAAACTGCCAGAATACAGAAAGGACACCCCAAACTCAGCAATTTAAACTAGATGAAGAGACAGAGGAATACCCATCAGATAAAGGAACAGGATAAATGCCCACCAAACCAAACAAAAGAGGAAGAGATAGGGAATCCACCTGATAAAGAATTCCAAATAATGATAGTGAAATTGATCCAAAATCTTGAAATCAAAATGGAATCACAGATAAATAGCCTGGAGACAAGGATTGAGAAGATGCAAGAAAGGTTTAACAAGGACCTAAAAGAAATAAAAAAGAGTCAATATAAAATGAATAATGCAATAAATGAAATCAAAAACACTCTGGAGGCAACAAATAGTATAATAACAGAGGCAGAAGATAGGATTAGTGAATTAGAAGATAGAATGGTAGAAATACATGAATCAGAGAGGAAAAAAGAAAAACGAATTAAAAGAAATGAGGACAATCTCAGAGACCTCCAGGACAATATTAAACGCTACAACATTCGAATCATAGGGGTCCCAGAAGAAGAAGACAAAAAGAAAGACCATGAGAAAATACTTGAGGAGATGATAGTTGAAAACTTCCCTAAAATGGGGAAGGAAATAATCACTCAAGTCCAAGAAACCCAGAGAGTCCCAAACAGGATAAACCCAAGGCGAAACACCCCAAGACACATATTAATCAAATTAACAAAGATCAAACACAAAGAACAAATATTAAAAGCAGCAAGGGAAAGACAACAAATAACACACAAGGGAATTCCCATAAGGATAACAGCTGATCTTTCAACAGAAACTCTTCAAGCCAGGAGGGAATGGCAAGACATACTTAAAGTGATGAAAGAAAATAACCTACAGCCCAGATTATTGTACCCAGCAAGGATCTCATTCAAATATGAAGGAGAAATCAAAAGCTTCCCAGACAAGCAAAAGCTGAGAGAATTCAGCACCACCAAACCAGCTCTCCAACAAATACTAAAGGATATTCTCTAGACAGGAAACACAAAAACGGTGTATAAACTTGAACCCAAAACAATAAAGTAAATGGCAATGGGATCATACTTATCAATAATTACCTTAAACGTAAATGGGTTGAATGCCCCAACCAAAAGACAAAGACTGGCTGAATGGATACAAAAACAAGACCCCTACATATGCTGTCTACAAGAGATCCACCTCAAAACAGGGGACACATACAGACTGAAAGTGAAGGGCTGGAAAAAGATTTTCCATGCAAATAGGGACCAAAAGAAAGCAGGAGTAGCAATACTCATATCAGATAAAATAGACTTTAAAACAAAGGCTGTGAAAAGAGACAAAGTCGGTCACTACATAATGATCAAAGGATCAATCCAAGAAGAAGATATAACAATTATAAATATATATGCACCCAACATGGGAGCACCGCAATATGTAAGACAAATGCTAACAAGTATGAAAGGAGAAATTAACAATAACACAATAATAGTGGGAGACTTTAATACCCCACTCACACCTATGGATAGATCAACTAAACAGAAAATTAACAAGGAAACACAAACTTTAAATGATACAATAGACCAGTTAGACCTAATTGATATCTATAAGACATTTCATCCCCAAACAAGGAATTTCACCTTTTTCTCAAGTGCACATGGAACCTTCTCCAGGATAGATCACATCATGGGCCATAAAGCTAGCCTTGGTAAATTCAAAAAAATAGAAATCATTCCAAGCATCTTTTCTGACCACAATGCAGTAAGATTAGATCTCAATTACAGGAGAAAAACTATTAAAAATTCCAACATATGGAGGCTGAACAACACGCTGCTGAATAACCAAGAAATCACAGAAAAAATCTAAAAAGAAATCAAAATTTTCATAGAAATGAATGAAAATGAAAACACAACAACCCAAAACCTGTGGGACACTGTAAAAGCAGTCCTAAGGGGAAAGTTCATAGCAATACAGGCATACCTCAAGAAACAAGAAAAAAGTCAAATAAATAACCTAACTCTACACCTAAAGCAACTAGAAAAGGAAGAAATGAAGAACCCCAGGGTTAGTAGAAGGAAAGAAATCTTAAAAATTAGGGCAGAAATAAATGCAAAAGAAACAAAAGAGACCATAGCAAAAATCAACAAAGACAAAAGCTTGTTCTTTGACAGGATAAATAAAATCGACAAACCATTAGCCAGACTCATCAAGAAACAAAGGGAGAAAAACCAAATCAACAAAATTAAAAATTAAAATGGAGAGATCACAACAGACAACACAGAAATACAAAGGATCATAAGAGACTACTATAAAAAATTATATGCCAATAAAATGGACAACGTGGAAGAAATGGACAAATTCTTAGAAAAGTACAACTTTCCAAAACTGGACCAGGAAGAAATAGAAAATCTTAACAGACCCATCACAAGCACGGAAATTGAAACTGTAATCAAAAATCTTCCAGCAAACAAAAGCCCAGGTCCAGATGGCTTCACAGCTGAATTCTACCAAAAATTTAGAGAAGAGCTAACACCTATCCTGCTCAAACTCTTCCAGAAAATTGCAGAGGAAGGTAAACTTCCAAACTCATTCTATGAGGCCACCACCACCCTAATACCAAAACCTGACAAAGATCCCACAAAAAAAGAAAACTACAGGCCAATATCACTGATGAACATAGATGCAAAAATCCTTAACCAAATTCTAGCAATCAGAATCCAACAACGCATTAAAAAGATCATACACCATGACCAAGTGGGCTTTATCCCAGGGATGCAAGGATTCTTCGATATCTGCAAATCAATGCAATACACCACATTAACAAATTGAAAAATAAAAACAATATGATTATCTAAATAGATGCAGAGAAATCCTTGACAAAATTCAGCATCCATTTACGATAAAAACTCTCCAGAAAGCAGGAATAGAAGGAACATCAGATCAGATCAGTTGCTCAGTCGTGTCCAACTCTTTGTGATACCATGAATCGCAGCACACCAGGCCTCCCTGTCCATCACCAACTCCCGGAGTTCACTGAGACTCACGGCCATTGAGTCAGTGATGCCATCCAGCCATCTCATCCTCTGTCGTCCCCTTCTCTTCCTGCCCCCAATCCCTCCCAGCATCAGAGTCTTTTCCAATGAGTCAACTCTTCGCATGAGGTAGCCAAAGTACTGGAGTTTCAGCTTTAGCATCATTCCTTCCAAAGAAATCCCAGGGCTGATCTCCTTCAGAATGGACTGGTTGGATCTCCTTGCAGTCCAAGGGACTCTCAAGAGTCTTCCCCAATACCACAGTTCAAAAGCATCAATTCTTTGGCGCTCAGCCTTCTTCACAGTCCAACTCTCACATCCATACATGACCACAGGAAAAACCATAGCCTTGACTAGATGAACCTTTGTTGGCAAAGTAATGTCTCTGCTTTTGAATATGCTATCTAGGTTGGTCATAACTTTCCTTCCAAGGAGTAAGCGTCTTTTAATTTCATGGCTGCAGTCACCATCTGCAGTGATTTTGGAGCCCAGAAAAATAAAGTCTGACACTGTTTCCACTGTTTCCCCATCTATTTCCCATGAAGTGATGGGACTGGATGCCATGATCTTCATTTTCTTAATGTTGAGCTTAAGCCAACTTTTTCACTCTCCACTTTCACTTTCATCAAGAGGCTTTTTGTTCTTCTTCACTTTCTGCCATAAGAGTGGTGTCATCCGAATATCTGAGGTTATTGGTATTTCTCCTGGCAATCTTGATTCCAGCTTGTGTTACTTCCAGTCCAGCGTTTCTCATGATGTACTCTTCATATAAGTTAAACAGAGTGACAATATACAGCCTTGACGTACTCCTTTTCCTATTTGGAACCAGTCTGTTGTTCCATGTCCAGTTCTAACTATTGCTTCCTGACCTGCATATAAATTTCTCAAGAGGCAGATCAGGTGGTCTGGTATTCCCATCTCTTTCAGAATTTTCCACAGTTTGTTGTGATCCACAGAGTCAAAGGCTTTGGCATAGTCAATAAAGCAGAAATAAATGTTTTTTCTGGAACTCTCTTGCTTTTTCTATGACCCTGAGGATGTTGGCAATTTGATCTCTGGTTCCTCTTCCTTTTCTAAAACCAGCTTGAACATCAGGAAGTTCATAGTTCACATATTGCTGAAGCCTGGCTTGGAGAATTTTGAGCATTACTTTACTAGCGTATGAGATGAATGCAATTGTGCGGTAGTTTGAGCATTCAGACTTAAATTGAAGACAGTAGGGAAAATCACTAGACCATTCAGGTATGACCTAAGTAAAATTCCTTATGATTATATAGTGGAAGTGAGAAATAGATTTAAGGGCCTAGATCTGATAGAGTGCCTGATGAACTATGGAATGAGGTTCGTGACATTGTACAGGAGACAGGGATCAAGACCATTCCCATAGAAAAGAAATGCAAAAAAGCGAAATGGCTGTCTGGGGAGGCCTTACAAATAGCTGTGAAAAGAAGAGAAGCGAAAAGTAAAGGAGAAAAGGAAAGATATAAACATCTGAATGCAGAGTTTCAAAGAATAACAAGAAGAGATAAGAAAGCCTTCTTCAGTGATCAATGCAAAGAAATAGAGGAAAACAACGGAATGGGAAAGACTAGAGATCTCTTCAAGAAAATAAGAGATACCAAAGGAACATTTCATGCAAAGATGGGCTGGATAAAGGACAGAAATGGTATGGACCTAACAGAAGCAGAAGATATTAAGAAGAGATGGCAAGAATACACAGAAGAACTGTACAAAAAATCTTCATGACCCAGATAATCACAATGATGTGATCACTGACCTAGAGCCAGACACCCTGGAATGTGATGTCAAGTGGGCCTTAGAAAGCATCACTAGGAACAAAGCTAGTGGAGGTGATAGAATTCCAGTTCAGCTATTCCAAATCCTGAAAGATGATGCTGTGAAAGTGCTGCACTCAATATGCCAGCAAATTTGGAAAACTCAGCAGTGGCCTCAGAACTGGAAAAGGTCAGTTTTCATTCCAATCCCAAAGAAAGGCAATGCTGGATCATACGTAGTTCTATTTTTAATTTTTTGAGTAATATTCCCTGTTTATTCATTTTTCTTTTCAGCTTCAGTGATTTTCACTTCTCTCTCTTCCATCAGGCTGATTTGATCCTCTGTTTCATCTAATCTACTGTTTATTCCTTCTACTGTATTTTCCACTTCAGTTATTGTATTTTTATCTGTTTGTTCTTTATATTTTCTTACTCTTTGTTAAAAGTTTCTAATTTCTCACTCTGTTATAATTTTCTGCCTTTTTTTTTTTTTTTAATATCGTCACAATCACCACGTTGGTCTATCGAGGTTTCTAGACTGCCTAACTTCATGTCATTAGTTCTTTTTCTGGAGTTTTATCTTGTTCCTTCGTTTGAGACACATTCCTCTGTCACCTCCTTCTGCCTAATTTATTGGGTTTTCCCCCTATATATTTGGTAGGTTGGTTATGTTTCCTGACCTTGGGGAAGTGGCTTTTTGTAGAAGGCATCCTATGTGTCCCAACAGCATACTCCCTTTTGGTCTCCAGGGCTATAACCTCTAAAGGTACTCCCTACTGGGGCTTCATGAGTCTGTCGTGGCAAGTTGACTACTGTAGGCAGTTCATTAGGTATGGCTGGCTTTGTCCCTTTGGTTGCCAGGCCCTGCCTTGTGTAAAAGCTGCTGGTTACTGATGTGTTGGGCAGGATCCCAAGACTGCTAGTTTAGAAGTTTCAGGGGTCCCAGGGTTATTGCTGGCCCACTGGTGGGCAGACCCAGGTTCTGGTGTGGTTGCAATGCTGGGGGTCCCAGATATAGTGTCTGCCTGCTTGTGCTTAGGGCTAGTTCCTGAGGCCACTGGTTATGGTTATGGTGTCTATTATGTCCCAGAGCTGGTGTTGGCCTTTGAAATTGAACACTGGGGTGGTGCTGAGAACCCAGGGTGTCTCAGAGCTGGGGTTGGACTGTTGGTGGGTGGACCTGGAGCTCCAGAAGGTCCTGACCCTTGTGTTGGCCTGCTCTTTGGTGGAGCTGGGTTCTGGCAGGTCCTGGAGCCAATGTAAGCTCATTGGTGATTGGAGCCCTGTTCCAGGGTCTCTTGCTGCAGGGCTCTGGGAGTTCTGGAGCTGGTGTCAGCCAACCAGTGGATAAGGCTAGATTCTGGCATGGCTGACTGAGGGTCCCCAGGTGTCCCAGAGTTGGTGAGTCCTGGAATTGGTGTTAGCCCACTGGTGGGTGGAGCTGAGTCCCAAGGGTCTACAGGTTAGTGCCAGGTCACTGGTGGATGAATATGGTCTTGGGGCTAGTGTCAGGTCACTGGTATGCAGGGCTGGGTCTCAATACAGCTCTTAAAAGTACCATGTCTGGTAGGTGGGCCTGAGATGTCCCAGCACTCATGCCCCACAGGCAAGTGAGAGGGTCCGGCACTAGTAAACTAGAGGAATAATTCCACAAATGGCACTTGGCAGCACCAATGTTCATGTGGTAGAACAAGCTCCCCAAAATGGCTGCTGCCAGTGTCCTTTGCCTCTTACCTCTCCAGAAGGCTTTCCAAGATCAGCAGTGGGTCTGATCCAGACTTCTTTCAAATTACTTCTTCTGCCCTGGGTCCTGGAGTGTGTGAGATTTTGTGTGTGTCCTTTAAGAGCCAAGTCTCTATTTCCCAAAGCTCTCTGGCTCTTCTAAAAATAAGTCCCACTGGCCTTAAAAGACAAACATTCTGGGTTTTCATCTCCTCAGCACAAGACTCCATGGCTGGGGAGCCCAGTATAGGGCTTGAACTCCTCACTCTTTGGGGAGAATCTCTGCAGTTGTAATTATCCTCTTATTTGTGCGTTGCCCACTTGAGTGTATACATCTTAACCATACCATGCCTCCACACCTCCTACCATCTTGTTGTGGTTCCTTTTTAAAAATCTTTACTTGAAGAAAGCCTTTTCTACTAGTATTCCAGTTTTTCTCATCAGTAGTTGCTCTGGAGGTGAAATTTTGGTGTGCCCATGGAAGGGGTCTTCACACTCCACCATCTTGGCCATTTCTCCCAATGACTCTTCTTTTCAACATTGTTCTAAAGATCCTAGCAGCTGCAATCTGGCCAGAAAAATAAATAAAATGTATCAAAGTTTGCAAGAAAGAAATAAAAATGTTATTATTTGAAAATGACTGTCACTATTGAAAACAAAATAATCTTTGGAAAAATTATTAGTATTAACATGACTGTCAGCTAGAAATCATCATTGAGAAGTCAATCACATCTCCACATACCAGTAACAGATAAAGTTTTATTAAAGAGAAAGAATGATTTGATTACCAATTTCAGAGAAAATCCCACAATTCAGTTCAGTTCAGTTTACTCGCTCAGTTGTGTCCGACTCTTTGTGATCCCATGAATCGCAGCACACCAGGCCTCCCTGTCCATCACCAACCCCTGGAGTTCACTGAGACTCACAGCCATCGAGTCAGTGATGCCATCCAGCCATCTCATCCTCTGTCATCCCCTTCTCCTCCTGCCCCCAATCCCTCCCAGCATCAGAGTCTTTTCCAATGAGTCAACTCTTCCCATGAGGTGGCCAAAGTACTGGAGTTTCAGCTTTAGCATCATTCCTTCCAAAGAAATCCCAGGGCTGATCTCCTTCAGAATGGACTGGTTGGATCTCCTTGCAGTCCAAGGGACTCTCAAGAGTCTTCTCCAACACCACAGTTCAAAAGCATCAATTCTTCGGCGCTCAGCCGTCTTCACAGTCCAACTCTCACATCCATACATGACCACAGGAAAAACCATAGCCTTGACTAGATGGAACTTTGTTGGCAAAATATTGTCTCTGCTTTTGAATATGCTATCTAGGTTGGTCATAACTTTCCTTCCAAGGAGTAAGCGTCTTTTAATTTCATGGCTGCAGTCACCATCTGCAGTGATTTTGGAGCCCAGAAAAATAAAGTCAGCCACTGTTTCCACTGTTTCCCCATCTATTTCCCATGAAGTGATGGGACTGGATGCCATGATCTTCATTTTCTTAATGTTGAGCTTTAAGCCAACTTTTTCACTCTCCACTTTCACTTTCATCAAGAGGCTTTTTAGTTCCTCTTCACTTTCTGCCATAAGGGTGGTGTCATCTGCATATCTGAGGTTATTGATATTTCTCCAGGGGAATCTTGATTCCAGTGTGTGCTTCATCCAGCCCAGCGTTTCTCATGATGTACTCTGAATGTAAGTTAAATAAGCAGCGTGACAATATACAGCCTTAACGTACTCCTTTTCCAAAATGGAACCAGTCTGTTGTTCCATGTCCAGTTCTAACTGTTGCTTCTTGATCCGAATACAGATTTCTCTAGAGGCAAGTAAGGTGGTTGGTATTCCCATCTCTTGAAGAATTTTCCGTAGTTTGTGGTGATCCACACAGTCAAAGGCTTTGGCATAGTCAATAAAGCAGAAGTAGATGTTTTTCTGAAACTCTCTTGCTTTTTCAATGATCTAACAGATGTTAGCAATTTGATCTCTGGTTCCTTTGCCTTTTCTAAAGCCATTTTGAACATCTGAATGTTCACGGTTCACGTATTGCTGAAGTCTGGCTTGGAGAATTTTGAGCGTTACTTGACTAGCGTGTGTGATGAGTGCAATTGTGCGGTAGTTTGAGCATTCTTTGGCATTGTCTTTCTTTGGGCTTGGAATGAAAACTGACCTTCCCAGTCCTGTGGCCACTGCTGGGTTTTCCAAATTTGCTGGCATATTAAGCCAGAACATGGTAAATATAAAGATGATCAAAAGATTTGAATGTCTGAAATAGTCTTAGTTTGGAAACATTTCAAATATCAATGAAGAGTACAATAGATAAATTGTGGTACCCTAGGATGTTAAACAGGGAAATATAAAAATTAACCTTTACCTTGGATATAACGTAAATGTTTCAATGCAAAGATGCCAAATTAAAATTTTTAAATATAGTGGAATATAAGCAATTTTATTTTATTTAACAAACATTTTAACATGTAATTACCATGTTAGACTAGGCATTTTATGATTATTGATTCATTTAATCCTCTAAACAATTCAACAATATAACCTTTATTGTTGGCTTCAGTTTACAGATGCTGAAACTGAGGCATAGAAAGGTTAAGTAACTATTCAATGGCACATATCTAGTCATGGGAATGGGCAATGTGGTTCCAGGGTCTAGAGTATCATTTCATTCATGTAAAATTCAAAAGCAGGTACAGCTAAATAGAGTATTGTATATATACAATATATACATATGTGTGTGTGTGTATATATATGTGTGTATATATATATATATATATATATATATATAACTATTTCAAAATGTTAAAAGAAAGATTAACACAAAACATTAAGAGAGTCAAGGAAATTGTCAATATTCTCTTTCCTTTTCTCCCTCTAGTTTTATTGAGGTACAATTGACATAATACTGTTTAATATGTTTAACATATATAGTGTAACATGTTTAAGATATACTGTATAATCACTTGACTTGTTACTTAAATGATTACCACAATAAGTTTGGTTAACACACATCATCTCTTACAGATACCAAAAAAAAGGGGAAAAAAAGAATTTTTTTTCCTTGTGGTGAAAACTTGTAGCAATATTTTGTTTCTTAAGAGAGCATCTGGGAGTTGTATATATGGTTGTCAATTTTATTAGTACTATTACTGTTCTCTGAACTATGAATATACATTATATATGGTATTTCACAGTATGTTATACTTTTCAATTTTAAAAAAGGTTAAAAGAGAGAGGTTGACCCTGAACAGAGGGTCCTTGAAGTTAAGTAGAAATCTGTACTTCCAGAACTTTTCTGTGAGTTAAGCCTGTGCCAAAGAAGACTGAATTATCCTGAAAGAACCCTACCCAACAGGACAGCCATGCTAGGTGAGGGAACCCCAACAGAAAGAGGGTGCGTGGGTAGGATCTGAGAAGCTGTAGCCTGTCTGAGGGAAGACAATGTAATGAGGGCACCGGGCAGTGGGAATAGGAAGAGATGCCCAGAGAGCTCACAAAGACAGCCCAAGAGAGAAGAGTGGCATCTGAACTTCTGCCAGACGATAACTGCATCACAAAAGCAGGTGGCAGAGGTAGCAAAGAGAGAAGAGATGAAGGTAGAAGCATAAGGCAGAAGAGTAAAGAATTGAAGTCAGAAGAGAGAAGCTTTGAACTGGATAAGATTATTCTTGATATTAGATTGGCCTGGACTTTATGATGCTTACAAGTGAGGCTTTTTGGTAATTCAAGCTAATGACAGGGAAAAGTTAAGGGGCTTTGTCTGAGATATTGTCCAAAATGGAAGATCTTGCAGTGCTTGTTTGAAGTTTGCTGCTGCTGCTGCTGCTAGGTTGCTTCAGTCGTGTCCGACTCTGTGCGACCCCACAGATGGCAGCCCACCAGGCTCCCCCATCCCTGGGATTCTCCAGGCAAGAATACTGGAATGGGTTGCCATTTCCTTCTCCAATGCATGAAAGTGAAAAGTGAAAGTGAAGTTGCTCAGTCATGTCTGACTCTTAGTGACCCCATGGACTGCAGCCTACTGGGCTCCTCTGTCCATGGGATTTTCCAGGCAAGAGTACTGGAGTGGGGTGCCATTCTAGTGGGGAGAATAAATAAATTTGTTTCCTTCTTGCACTTTACCAAGTTCAATAAACTAACATATTTGGATAATACATAAATCACTACCACATTACCTATTAAAATAATAGCTTTACTGAGATAGGATTCACATAATTTAATATTCAATTTTTAAAGTATAAAAAGATCAGTGGTTTTTAATACATTCACAAGGTTGTAAAGTCATAATCATTATCTAATTCCAGAATATTTTCTTACCCTCAAAAAAGACATTGTAAAATTATCAATTCCACCTGTGACAACCACTAATCTATTTTCTATTTCTATAGAAAATTCTGTTTCTATGGAAAATGTCTATTCTGAACATTTCATATAAATGGAATCATGGAATATGCAGCCTTGTGTGTCTAGCTTCTTTTACTTAGCAAGGTGTTTTCAAGGTTCATCTATGTTATAGAATATACATCATGTTTTATCCTTTCTCTAGCTATATAGGATACCATTGTATAGCTATACCTTATGCAGTTATTGTTGATAGACATTTCTGTTTCCACTTTTTGGCCATTATGAATAATGCCACTATGATCAACAATTCATAAGGTTTTGTGTGAACATCTACTTTTAATACTCTTTGGTATGTACCTAAGAGTGGAATTACTGTAACATATGGTAAACTATTTTTAACAATTCATGTGACTGCATAATTTTACAACCTCATCAGCAGTGTTTGAGAATTCCAATTCTCCACATTCTCCCAAATATTTGTTGTTCATCTTTTATTTTTGGCATTCTACGGGGGGCAAAATAGTATCTCATTATGATTTTTATTTGCATTTCTCTGATGACTAATGATGTTGAATGTCTTTTCGTGTGCTAATTAGACATTTATGTATCTTCTTTGGAGAAATGTCTATTTAGATCCTTTGCCCATTTTTAATTGGTTGCCTTTATTATTGATGTAAGAGTTCTTTAAATGTTTTGAATGCCAATGCCTTATTATATAGATAGTTTTCACATCTTTTCTCCCATTCTATGTGTTGCCTTTTTACTTTCTTTAGGATGTCCTTTGGATCCAAAAATATCTTCATTTTGATGAAGTTCTGTGTCTGTATTTTTTTTTTTCATTGCTTGCACTATCTTTAAAAAAAGACCACACAAGTAAAACCATAGTATACTCATAATTCTTCAACTCATTATGTCTCCATAATTCTTGGGCATCTTTTCATATCTCTCTACCTCTCTGTCATCTCTATCTCTTTACCTATATTATATATTTTTAATGACTTCAGATTATCATTTTATGGCTGTAATTAACAATTTCTTCATTGATGGACGTTTAGTTTTTGCAACTTATTGCCACTAGAGCAAACATTCCTAAAAATGTGTATATTATTATATACATATGTGTACATGTAATGTATTTCTAATTATAGGAGTGTTGGCTTAAAGAGTGTTTGCACTTAAAATGTCGAGAAGTACTACCAAATTATCTCTGGTGATATATAGCATCACTGACTCGATGGACGTGAGTCTCAGTGAACTCCGGGAGTTGGTGATGGACCGGGAGGCCTGGCGTGCTGCGATTCATGGGGTCACAAAGAGTCGGACACGACTGAGCGATTGATCTGATCTGATGTATCAATTCAGTTCAGTCGCTCTCTCATGTCCTGCTCTTTGCGACCCCATTGACTGCAGCATGCCGGGATTCCCTGTCCATCACCAACTCCCAGAGCTTGCTCAAATTCATGTCCATTGAGTCAGTGATGCCAATGAACCATCTCATCCTCTGTCCTCCCTTTCTCCTACTGCCGTCAATCCTTTCCAGCATCAGAGTCTCTTCGCATGAATCGACTCTTCACATGAGGTAGATTGGAACTTCAGCTTCAGTCCTTCTAATGAATATTCAGGACTGATTTCCTTTAAGATTGATTGGTTGGATCTCCTTGCAGTCCAAGAGACTCTCAAGGGTCTTCTCCAACACCACAGTTCAAAAGCATCAATTCTTTGGCTCTTTAACTCAGCTGTGAGTTAGCAATAGACATTTGAACTTTCATATTTGGAGAGAACTCTTTAGTTCCAGAAGTCCTTAAAGGTTCCTAGGCATCAGTCAAAAGGGTGTCTCCTAAAAATGAGTGAAACCTGAATATATATCATTCACAGCAAAAAGAGAGTTTCATTATGTTCAGGCAAGAAATTAACTGGAGAACTTTTTAGTAATGAACAGAAGTGTCTTCAATTTGGAGTTCAATTAATTTAACTATTACTGGAACTGTACTAAGTCTCTTTCCTGTTTTTTGTTACAGCAGGTTTCCCTAGTGGCTCAGCTGGAAAAGAATCCACCTGCCAAGTGGAATACCTGGGTTCAACCCTTGGGTTGGTAAGAAGGGAATGGCTACCCACTTCAGGATTCTGGCCAGGAGAATTCAATGGACTGTATACTCCATGGGGTCACAAAAAGTTGGACATGAGTGACTTACTTTTATATCTGCAAAGTTGTGTCACAAATAACAACAGCCATTTTTCTGTACTCTTGATCATATATCCAAAACCCTGGAATTACAAAAATACAGTTTGACTTTCGGTTATTAATAATGCCATTTCAAACTCCATAGGCAGTTAGTGATACCAATTTTCAGAGTTTTGCTTCTAAAATTAAATAACTGTATTAAAGACATATAGTTATAAAAAAATCTTCATGGCAATAAGACTTGGAAATGAATCTATAAAGGAACTGTGCATAATAATGGGTTATACAACTAAGAGCTAAATAGGGCAAAACAGTTTCAAATTTTTTATAGTAAATCAGTATAGAATGGAATGAGGAGGTTGAACTGAATGATCTCTAATCTGATGCTGTACAATTTTTTTTAATTCAAGAGAGTTTTATAGGGATTTCCCTGGCAAGTGGAAGACTCCGTGCTTCCACCGCAGGGGGTTCAGGATTGATCCCTGGTCAGGGAAGATCCCACAGGTCTGCCAGCACAGAAAAGAAGGGTTTATAGAAAAACAGAATTTAGCATAGGTAAAGGGATTCTTGAAACTTACACACATGGAAAACTACAAGAGAAAGCTTCAGTTCAATGTACAACCAAAAAGTACAAAGTGTGCTTCTCTGTGTGTTTGGAGGAAGAAGGCTGAAAGGATTACATGAGGGTGTTGGCAGAATGAACACTGTTACAACATAATGGAAGAGGAAACGCTATCATAATAGCATAAACCTTCTAAGAGGAGCCATTAATGTTGGATTTGATGAATAGAAGGTTGCAAAAATTGCCAAGATAAAAGCAGACATACAAACTATGCAGGAAAAACATGGGGGAATAAAAGAATATAGCATGGACAAGGCATGGAGCAAATATGGAATGAATGGAGTACAGGTTTTCTTAGGCCTAACTACAGAGGCTGGAGGCAAAGAGTGGTTACTCAAAGCCCTGAAGTGAAAACCAAAATCAGAATCTGAGCTGTCTGACCCAAATTGGATGGTATCTGGGAAGACAAATCCAATTATTTCACACCCAAGTTTAAACTTCTCTTATAACTCCTTACTGTCTGATAATGAATTCGAAACTCCATGAAAAGGTCCTATGAGGTCCTTCATACTATGGATACAAGTAACCTTACAATATTTATCTTCTAATCCTAAGAAAACCTGTAGTCCATTCATTCCATATTTGCTCCATGCCTTGTCCATGCTATATTCTTTTATTCCCCCATGATTTTCCTGCATAGTTTGTATGTCTGCTTTTATCTTGGCAATTTTTGCAACCTTCTATTCATCAAATCCAACATTAATGGCTCCTCTTAGAAGGTTTATGCTATTATGATAGCATTTCCTCTTCCATTATGTTGTAACAGTGTTCATTCTGGTAATAATGCCTTTAAAAAAATTTTTACATTTATTTTTGGCTACCCTAGATCTTCTTGCTGCATGCAGGCTTTCTCTAGTTGTGGTGAGTACAAGCTACACTCCATTGTGGTGCATGAACTTCTCAATGCAGTGGCTTCTTTTATTGTAGAGTACAGGCTCCAGGCATGTGGACTTAAGTAGTTGTGGCACATGGGCTTGGTAGTTTCTTCTTCTTCTTCTTTTTTTTTAAATTTTATTTTATTTTTAAACTTTACAATATTGTATTAGTTTTGCCAAATATTGAAATGAATCCACCACAGGTATACCCCTGTTCCCCATCCTGAACCCTCCTCCCTCCTCCCTCCCCATACCCTCCCTCTGGGTCGTCCCTGTGCACCAGCTCCAAGCATCCAGTATCGTGCATCGAAACTGGCCTGGCAACTCGTTTCATACATGATATTATACATGTTTCAATGCTATTCTCCCAAATCTCCCCACCCTCTCCCTCTCCCACAGAGTCCATAAGACTGATCTATACATCAGTGTCTCTTTTGCTGTCTCGTACACAGGGTTATTGTTACCATCTTTCTAAATTCCATATATATGCGTTAGTATACTGTATTGGTGTTTTTCTTTCTGGCTTACTTCACTCTGTATAATAGGTTCCAGTTTCATCCATCTCATTAGAACTGATTCAAATGTATTCTTTTTAATGGCTGAGTAATACTCCATTGTGTATATGTACCACTGCTTTCTTATCCATTCATCTGCTGATGGACATCTAGGTTGCTTCCATGTCCTGGCTATTATAAACAGTGCTGCGATGAACATTGGGGTACACGTGTCTCTTTCCCTTCTGGTTTCCTCAGTGTGTATGCCCAGCAGTGGGATTGCTGGATCAGAAGGCAGTTCTATTTCCAGTTTTTTAAGGAATCTCCATACTGTTCTCCATAGTGGCTGTACTAGTTTGCATTCCCACCAACAGTGTAAGAGAGTTCCCTTTTCTCCACACCCTCTCCAGCATTTATTGCTTGTAGACTTTTGGATCGCAGCCATTCTGACTGGCGTGAAATGGTACCTCATAGTGGTTTTGATTTGCATTTCTCTGATAATGAGTGATGTTGAGCATCTTTTCATGTGTTTGTTAGCCATCTGTATGTCTTCTTTGGAGAAATGTCTATTTAGTTCTTTGGCCCATTTTTTGATTGGGTCATTTATTTTTCTGGAGTTGAGCTGTAGGAGTTGCTTGTATATTTTTGAGATTAGTTGTTTGTCGGTTGCTTCATTTGCTATTATTTTCTCCCATTCTGAAGGCTGTCTTTTCACCTTGCTAATAGTTTCCTTTGTTGTGCAGAAGCTTTTAAGTTTAATTAGGTCCCATTTGTTTATTTTTGCTTTTATTTCCAATATTCTGGGAGGTGGGTCATAGAGGATCCTGCTGTGATGTATGTCAGAGAGTGTTTTGCCTATGTTCTCCTCTAGGAGTTTTATAGTTTCTGGTCTTATGTTGAGATCTTTAATCCATTTTGAGTTTATTTTTGTGTATGGTGTTAGGAAGTGTTCTAGTTTCATTCTTTTACAAGTGGTTGACCAGTTTTCCCAGCACCACTTGTTAAAGAGATTGTCTTTAATCCATTGTATATTCTTGCCTCCTTTGTCAAAGATAAGGTGTCCATATGTGCATGGATTTATCTCTGGGCTTTCTGTTTTGCTCCATTGATCAATATTTCTGTCTTTGTGCCAGTACCATACTGTCTTGATAACTGTGGCTTTGTAATAGAGTCTGAAGTCAGGTAGGTTGATTCCTCCAGTTCCATTCTTCTTTCTCAAGATCGCTTTGGCTATTCGAGGTTTTTTGTAATTCCATACAAATTGTGAAATTATTTGTTCTAGCTCTGTGAAGAATACCGTTGGTAGCTTGATAGGGATTGCATTGAATCTATAAATTGCTTTCGGTAGTATACTCATTTTCACTATATTGATTCTTCCAATCCATGAACATGGTATATTTTCCCATCTATTAGTGTCCTCTTTGATTTCTTTCACCAGTGTTTTATAGTTTTCTATATATAGGTCTTTAGTTTCTTTAGGTAGATATATTCCTAAGTATTTTATTCTTTCCGTTGCAATGGTGAATGGAATTGTTTCCTTAATTTCTCTTTCTGTTTTCTCATTATTTGTGTATAGGAATGCAAGGGATTTCTGTGTGTTGATTTTATATCCTGCAACTTTACTATAATCACTCCACTCTGGTGGAGTCTTTAGGGTTTTCTATGTAGAGGATCATGTCATCTGCAAACAGTGAGAGTTTTACTTCTTCTTTTCCAATTTGGATTCATTTCTTTTTCTGCTCTGATTGCTGTGGCCAAAACTTCCAAAACTATGTTGAATAGTAATGGTGAAAGTGGGCACCCTTGTCTTGTTCCTGACTTTAGAGGAAATGCTTTCAATTTTTCACCATTGAGGATAATGTTTGCTGTGGGTTTGTCATATATAGCTTTTATTATGTTGAGGTATGTTCCTTCTAATCCTGCTTTCTGGAGAGTTTTTATCGTAAATGGATGTTGAATTTTGTCAAAGGCTTTCTCTGCATCTATTGAGATAATCATATGGTTTTTATTTTTCAATTTGTTAATGTGGTGTATAACATTGATTGATTTGCGGATATTGAAGAATCCTTGCATCCCTGGGATAAAGCCCACTTGGTCATGGTGTATGATCTTTTTTAATGTGTTGTTGGATTCTGATTGCTAGAATTTTGTTTAGGATTTTTGCATCTATGTTCATCAGTGATACTGGCCTGTAGTTTTCTTTTTTTGTGGGATCTTTGTCAGATTTTGGTATTAGGGTGATGGTGGCCTCATAGAATGAGTTTGGAAGTTTACCTTCCTCTGCAATTTTCTGGAAGAGTTTGAGCAGGATAGGTGTTAGCTCTTCTCTAAATTTTTGGTAGAATTCAGCTGTGAAGCCATCTGGACCTGGGCTTTTGTTTGCTCGAAGATTCTTGATTACAGTTTCAATTTCCATGCTTGTGATGGGTCTGTTAAGATTTTCTGTTGCTTCCTGGTCCAGTTTTGGAAAGTTGTACTTTTCTAAGAATTTGTCCATTTCTTCCACGTTGTCCATTTTATTGGCATATAATTGTTGATAGTAGTCTCTTATGAGCCTTTGTATTTCTGTGTTGTCTGTTGTGATCTCTTCATTTTCATTTCTAATTTTATTGATTTGGTTTTTCTCCCTTTGTTTCTTGATGAGTCTGGCTAATGGTTTGTCGATTTTATTTATCCTTTCAAAGAACCAGCTTTTGTCTTTGTTGATTTTTGCTATGGTCTCTTCTGTTTCTTTTGCATTTATTTCTGCCCTAATTTTTAAGATTTCTTTCCTTCTACTAACCCTGGGCTTCTTCATTTCTTCCTTTTCTAGTTGCTTTAGGTGTAGAGTTAGGTTATTTATTTGGCTTTTTTTCTTGTTTCTTGAGGTATGCCTGTATTGCTATGAACTTTCCCTTAGCACTGCTTTTACAGTGTCCCACAGGTTTTGGGTTGTTGTGTTTTCATTTTCATTAGTTTCTATGCAAATTTTGATTTCTTTTTTGATTTCTTTTTTGATTTCTTCTGTGATTTGTTGGTTATTCAGCAGCGTGTTGTTCAGCCTCCATATGTTGGAATTTTTAATAGTTTTTCTCCTGTAATTGAGATCTAATCTTACTGCATTGTGGTCAGAAAAGATGCTTGGAATGATTTCTATTTTTTTGAATTTACCAAGGCTAGCTTTATGGCCCATGATGTGATCTATCCTGGAGAAGGTTCCATGTGCGCTTGAGAAAAAGGTGAAATTCATTGTTTTGGGATGAAATGTCCTACAGATATCAATTAGGTCTAACTGGTCTATTGTATCATTTAAAGTTTGTGTTTCCTTGTTAATTTTCTGTTTAGTTGATCTATCCATAGGTGTGAGTGGGGTATTAAAGTCTCCCACTATTATTGTGTTATTGTTAATTTCTCCTTTCATACTTGTTAGCATTTGTCTTACATATTGCGGTGCTCCCGTGTTGGGTGCATATATATTTATAATTGTTATATCTTCTTCTTGGATTGATCCTTTGATCATTATGTAGTGACCTTCTTTGTCTCTTTTCACAGCCTTTGTTTTAAAGTCTATTTTATCTGATATGAGTATTGCTACTCCTGCTTTCTTTTGGTCCCTATTTGCATGGAAAATCTTTTTCCAGCCCTTCACTTTCAGTCTGTATGTGTCCCCTGTTTTGAGGTGGGTCTCTTGTAGACAACATTTGGAGGGGTCTTGTTTTTGTATGAATTCGGCCAGTCTTTGTCTTTTGTTTGGGGCATTCAACCCATTTATGTTTAAGGTAATTACTGATAAGTATGATCCCATTGCCATTTACTTTATTGTTTGGGGTTCAAGTTTATACACCGTTTTTGTGTTTCCTGTCTAGAGAATATCCTTTAGTATTTGTTGGAGAGCTGGTTTGGTGGTGCTGAATTCTCTCAGCTTTTACTTGTCTGAGAAGCTTTTGATTTCTCCTTCATATTTGAGTGAGATCCTTGCTGGGTACAATAATCTGGGCTGTAGGTTATTTTCTTTCATCACTTTAAGTATGTCTTGCCATTCCCTCCTGGCTTGAAGAGTTTCTATTGAAAGATCAGCTGTTATCCTTATGGGAATTCCCTTGTGTGTTATTTGTTGTCTTTCCCTTGCTGCTTTTAATATTTGTTCTTTGTGTTTGATCTTTGTTAATTTGATTAATATGTGTCTTGGGGTGTTTCGCCTTGGGTTTATCCTGTTTGGGACTCTCTGGGTTTCTTGGACTTGAGTGATTATTTCCTTCCCCGTTTTAGGGAAGTTTTCAACTATTATCTCCTCAAGTATTTTCTCATGGTCTTTCTTTTTGTCTTCTTCTTCTGGGACCCCTATGATTCGAATGTTGTAGCGTTTAATATTGTCCTGGAGGTCTCTGAGATTGTCCTCATTTCTTTTAATTCATTTTTCTTTTTTCCTCTCTGATTCATGTATTTCTACCATTCTATCTTCTAATTCACTAATCCTATCTTCTGCCTCTGTTATTATACTATTTGTTGCCTCCAGAGTGTTTTTAATTTCATTTATTGCATTATTCATTTTATATTGACTCTCTTTTATTTCTTCTAGGTCTTTGTTAAACCTTTCTTGCATCTTCTCAATCTTTGTCTCCAAGCTATTTATCTGTGATTCCATTTTGATTTCAAGATTTTGGATCAATTTCACTATCATTATTTGGAATTCTTTATCAGGTGGATTCCCAACTCTTCCTCTTTTGTTTGGTTTGGTGGGCATTTATCCTGTTCCTTTATCTGCTGGGTATTCCTCTGTCCTTCATCTTGTTTAAATTGCTGAGTTTGGGGTGTCCTTTTTTTATTCTGGTAGTTTGTGGTGCTCTCTTTATTGTGGCGTTTCCTCGCTCTGTGTGGGTTTGTACAGGTGGCTTGTCAAGGTTTCCTGATTAGGGAAGCTTGTGTCGGTGTTCTGGTGGGTGGAGCTGTATTTCTTCTCTCTGGAGTGCAATGAAATGTCCAGTAATGAGTTATGGGATGTCTATGGTTTTGGGGTGACTTTGGGCTGCCTGTATCTTGGAGCTCAGGGCTGTGTTCCTTGCTGCTGGAGAATTTGCTTGGTATGTCTTGCCCTGAAACTTGTTTCACCCAGAGAGGTTTACAGTGTTATATGGAGAAGAGAAGAGTGAGGAGGGAGTTAGAGGTGACCTGAATGAGATGAGGTGGAATCAATAGAGGAGAGAGTGGGCTATTCAGTAATCTCTTCCTTATGTGCACTCCACAACTGGATTGCTCAGAGTTGTTCACAGAGTTATACAGAGAAGAGAAGAAGGAGGAAGGTGGCAGAGGTGGCCAGGAGGATAAATGGGGGGAATGAAAAGGAGGGAGACAGATCTAGCCAGTAATCAGTTCTAAGTGTTCTCCACCGTCTGGAACACACCGAGATTCACAGAGTTGGGTAGAGTAGAGAGGGGTTAGGGAGGAGACACAGGCGACCTAGTGGAGAAAAAGGAGAGTCCAAAGGGAGAGAGAGCAGTTAAGCCCGTAATCTCACTCCCTAGTGAAAAATGGGTACTGAAGATTGGGTTCTTAAAGGTACAAAATTGGTAACAAATACATAAAAGCAAAAATTAAAAATCTAGAGTAGAGTTTGGAATTTCAAAAATACTATGTTAAAGAAAAGAAGAAGGAAAAGAAAGAGAGAAAAAACGAACAAACAAAAACAAACAAGGTCGCAAAAATTATAAAGAAAATATAGGTGCAAAATTGATAACTAATACCAAAAGCAAAAGTTAAAAATCTAGAGTAGAGTTTGGAATTTCAAAAATACACTGTTAAAAAAAGAAGAAGAAAAAGAAAGAGAGAGAGAAAAAAACAAACAAGAACATACAAAGTTGCATAAATTATAAAAAAAAAAATACAGGTACAAAATTGATAACAAATACCAAAAAGCATAAATTAAAAATCTAGAGTAGAGTTTGGAATTTCAGCTATACAATGTTATTTAAAAGAAGAAAAGAAAGAAACAGAGAAAAAGAAAAAAGAAAAAAGGGTCACAGAAATTATATAAAAACAAAAACAAAAAAAAAACTATAGGTACAAAATTGATAACAAATACCAAAAAGCTAAAATTAAAAATCTAGAGTAGAGTTTGGAATTTCAAAAATACAATGTTAAAGAAAAGAAGGAAAAAAAAAAGGTCAAAAATTATTTTAAAAAATATATATATATGAAGTTTGCTTTAAAAAAATAGGGTCTTCTTCTTTTTTTTTTTTTTTGCAAAGTAATCGGTTATAAAAGTGGAAATTAAAGGAATAATAGAAGACTTAAAAAATCTTTTTAATTAAAAAAAATAAGAAAGAATGATCGTACAAATAGTAAAAATATATCTAGGACTTTCTCCGGTTTTGTTGTGAGAATTGTGGGTTCAGTTCATTTTTGGCTAGTTCCTTGGTCCGACTTCTATTTCTCAAGATCTATAGGCCCCTTCCTATGTAGATGGTAGTAACCACAGGGTCTTAATCTATTGCCTGTAGCTTCCAAGGCGGTTCCCTCTGTTATAGCTTCTGTTTGCTGGTCTCTTCAGTGTCTGGTTTCCGCCCTGAGACAAAGGGGATGGTGGAGGACACTTTTTTTGGGGGGGGCTCACTTGTTCAGTCTCGCTGAGGGGAGGTAGGGAGGGATGCTGCAAACAAATAACACTGGCGTGTGCTTGCAGTGCCTCAGCCACATTGGGTCTGCCTCCCCGTTTACGGCGCGTGTAGCCTCTCTGCCCACGCTGCTCAGGCTCTAGGTTGCTCCGCCGGGAACCATCCGCGGCTGGCCCTGGACTGCCTGTACTTCCCAGATCCAAGCCGCTCAGGTTCAGGCACTCGGGTAGTTCTCAGAGGCGCAGATTCTCGGTTTGGCCTGCGTTTTGTGCCCTTCCCAGATCCGAGCAGCTCAGGTGATGAGATGTTTTGTGTGCGCGATTGCTGCGACTTATCATCTCCCCACCGCTCGGTTATCTAGTTGTGCACCAGCACACCTTCTCAGGCAGATGTTGACCGTCCAAACCCCCAAGAAGTTTTAGTTAGCAAAGAAGCCTGCTTACAGTTTTATAGATAATGTCTCTCTGGGGCTGCGATTGCCCCCTTCCGGCTCTGGCTGCCTATCACCAGAGGGGGATGGTCTGTCGTTGGCTATCTCTGTTCAGTCTTTTGTTCTGTGCGCGGGCCTGGCAGTGTCATAGGTTAGGGCTGGCTTTTCGTGTGGTAGATATCCCACAGTCTGGTTTGCTAACCCAAATTATTTCGCTCAGATAGCGCTCAGGGTATTCAGGCCAGGTTCTTGTGATGCAGCCTGCGCCGCGCCTCCCTGCCCAGCCCCTGCTTGCTAATGGCGGATGCAGGCGTCTGTGCTGCTTCTCCACTGGGGGAGTTACCGTAGGGCTCGCAATGTGCGTGTTTTAATTATTTATTTTTCCTCCCTGTTATGTTGCCCTCTGTGCTTCCAAGGCTCGGCACAGATTCGGCAGTGAGAAGGTTTCCTGGTGTTTGGAAACTTCTCTCTTTTTAAGACTCCCTTCCCAGGACGGAACTCCATCCCTCCCTCTTTTGTCCCTTTTTTTGTCTTTTATATTTTTTCCTACCTCCTTTCGGAGACTTGGGTTGCTTTTCTGGGTGCCTGATGTCCTCTGCCGGCATTCAGAAGTTGTTTTGTGGAATTTACTTGGCGTTTAAATGTTCTTTTGATGAATTTGTGGGGGAGAAAGTGTTCTCCCCATCCTACTCCTCCGCCATCTTAACTCCTCCTCCCCCGGGCTTGGTAGTTTCAACTAGTGGACTGTAGTGAACGCGCTCAGTATCATGGCACAAAGGCTTAGTTTCCCTGAGGCATGTGGGATCTTCCCACACCAGGGATTGAACTGGTGTCCCCTGCATTGCAAAGTGGATTATTATTCCAGAAAGCCCTGAAAGTCCCAGTAATTACTTTTTATGGACCTTCCTCCCCATCTACTTAGAGCTACTCAAACTCAGAGACCACATCATATTCATGTTTGTATTTGTATAGATTTTGGATCCAAGTCATATGCTAGAAAGAGCTCTGTATTAGTAGTTATAATATTCCCCTTTAAAAAAACAAGTATCAGAGAAATTGGATCCATGAGAAGCTGTATTTATAACTTGGATTCTCCTAAGGTAAGTCTCAAAGGCAGGACCAACTGTCTTCTTCTAGTCTAATGGTACAAGCCCTCCTCAATATAACAATCTAACTTGATGTGATGTTAAAGGCAAAATTCGAAAATGGAATTATAGTATTTATTCTATGTTCAAATTTTATTGAGTTATAATTGATATATAGCATTGTATAAGTTTAAGAATTTGTGACATTGTGAGTTATAATAAGAAATATATATTTGGTCTCTGTCTATGTTTCTAACAGAGTTCATAAAATCCTTGGAACTGTCTAAGCAACGAGAATATAAAAACGTCATTTGTTATGTTGATGAGGTAAATTCAGAACACAGTTAAAAATTGAGACTCATTGTTAGGAAACCAACTCTGCAATTAGAGGACTGGAACATTCTGTCCCACCCCACCGACTTCAGGGAGGGGAGAGGAACTGGAAGTTGAATCAATAGCCAATGGCCTGATGATTTAATCAATTATGCCTGTGTAATGAAACCTCCAGAAAAACTGGAAAGGATGGTATTCAGAGAGTTTTTGTGATGATGAACATGTGGATGTTTGGGGAAAGTGGCACAACCTCTTCCCACATACTTTGCCCTATGCATGTCGTCCATCTAGCTGTTCCTGAGTTGTAACCTTTTTTATAATAAACTGGTGGTCTGCTAAGTGAAATGTTTCTCTGAGTTCTGTGAACCAGCCTAACAAATTAATCAAACCCAAGGAGGGAGTTTTTGGAACCTCAGATCTTACAGCTAGTTAGTCAGAAGCACAGGTGACAACCTGGACTTGCAACTGATTCTTGAAGAGGGGATGAGAAATGTTGAAGGATTGAGCCCTTAACCTGTAGAATCTGATGCTATACAGTGTTTGAATTTCATTAAATTGTAGGACACCCAGCTGTTTAAGAATTACTTGGTGTGTGGGATCCCTCCTCCCAGACATTGGAACTGGGTGTTAGAATCATCAGAACTTTTATGTGTACAATGTGATGAATTGATACACATATATTGTGAAATGTTTACCACAATCAGGTTAGTTACATCTTTTGTTGTTGTTGTTGTTTAGCCACTTAGGGTCCTACTGTTTGGCAACCCCATGGACTATAGCCTGAGAGGCTCCTCTATCCATGGGATTTCCCAAGCAAGAATATTAGAGTGGGTTGCCATTTCCTTCTCCAGAGCATCTTTCCAGCCCAGGGATTGAACCCATATCTCCTGTATTAACAGGTGGGTCCTTTACCACTGAGTCACCAGGGCAGCCTAACATATCCTTCACCCCATATAATTACCATTTTGTTGTTGTTTTTATGATGAGAACATTAAAGCTCCACTCTTACAGCAGTATTTTTTTAAGGCTCTTCAGTGATCTTTGGGTTTATAAAAGTTGTGATTATTTCTCCTAATAATGTGCAAACTATTTAAGAACATGCAATTATTCTATAAAAGATAAGAAAAATGGTGAAATTCATGAAAAGTGCCAAGCATAGGTAGTAAATAAATTATTAGTTTACAGTATATAGTTGAAGCTCACATAATGTGAACCTAGGGATTGCATAAAAGATTCAGATAGTATGGTACAGGATATGTTAAATAGAGCATGTTGATACAGGCAAACTCATATATAGATGAATTATCAAGAGTAAATTAATAATCTAGGTCATGCCAAAAATGGGTAGAATCAATAGAGAATATGATGATGGAAAAATTGTTACTTAAAGATAGAAATAAGTGTAAAAGCCAATTAATGAACATGACTGCTCTGGGCAATGATAGCACACAGTATGGTCCCATTCTGGCCCCAAGTTGTTTTTCTTCTCAACCCAAGAAACACAAATAAAAACTGTAGTGACTCATCAGTCTAACTGACCTTCATTTTCTGATACAGCAAGTGTGTATCATTACCCCAGACATTTCTCATCTGTGGGTCTCTTTATTCAAACCTCAGCTATGATTCTCATAATTGTATCTTAAGCTGGGAGACATGCTGCAGCAAAGAGAGAGAGAGCAGACATAAGAACTCTGCAAAAGGGATTCATGTAGTGTGATATTCCCCCTTGTAACATTTTCTAAGTGTGCTAATCTAGTCCATTTCTTTTATCTGGTTTCACACTAATATTTTAAAATTATTTAATTAAATTTAACTTGAACTTATTTCTTATTTTTTTCTAAGACTCTTTCTCTTCCCTGGGACACAGGGGTCCTCCTGAATACTGAGATAGCTTGTCTGGTAGTATACTTGGGGGCTAAGGAAATGGCAACCCACTCCAGTGTTCTTGCCTGGAGAATCCCAGGGACGGGGAAGCCTGGTGGGCTTCTGTCTATGGGGTCGCACAGAGTTGGACATGACTGAAGCGACTTAGCAGCAGCAGCACTGTTGAATGAGCACTAAAGAATTAATGCTTCCAAGTTGTGGTGCTGGGCAAGACTCTTGAGAGTTCTCTCAGACAGCTAGGAGATCAAACCAGTCAGTCCTAAAGGAAATCAACCCTGAATATTCATTGGAAGGACTGACTGATGCCAAAACTGAAGCTCCAATACTTTGACCACTTGATGTGAAGAGCCAACTCATTGGAAAATACTTTGATGCTGGGGAAACTGAGGACAGGAGTAGAATGGGGCATCAGAGGATGAGATGGTTGGATGGCATCACCAACTAAATGGACATGAATTTGAGTAAACTCCATGAGATAGTGAAGGACAGGGAAGCCTGGCATGTTGCAGTCCATAGGGTCACAAAGAATTGGACATGAGTTAGTGATTGACTGGGGCTTCCATTGTGGCTCAGCTAGTAAAGAATCCACCTGCAATGCAGGAGACCTGGGTTCAACCCCTGGATTGGGAAGATCCCCTGGAGAAGGTAAAGGCTACCACTCCAGTATTTTAGCCTGGAGAATTCCATGGACTGTATAGTCTATGGGGATGCAAAGAGTTGGACATGACTGAGTGGTTTTCACTTTCACTGTATTAACTGAACAACAACAACAAGTTCCTCTGTGACAAATAAGATTGTAGGTTCTACAGGATTCTTTGGGATTACATTTTTCAGGTGAAGTGAGTAAATGAGGAAATATATGAGCCAAGAAGATAATCTTTTCAATTAAGAACAAAACATTTATGTTAGTTAAATATTCATGAAACTTTTAAATAAAAGTCACTGTGTATGATGTTAGGGAATGCTCTAATTTCATTATTTTATGTGTAGCTGTTCAATTTTCCTGGCACTACTTATTGAAGAGATTGTCTTTTCTCCATTGTACATTCTTGCCTCCTTTGTCAGAGATTGTGGGTTTATTTCTGACCATTATACCCTGTTCCATTAATCTTTATTTCTGTTTTTGTGTCAGTACCATACTGTTTTGATTACTATAGCTTTGTAGTATAGTCTGAAGTCAGGAAGCTTGATTCCTCCAGCTTGTTTCTTTTTTCCCCTCAACACTGCTTTTGCTCTTTGAGGTCCTTTGTGTTTCCATACAAATTAGAAAACTTTTTTGTTATAATTCTGTGAAAAATGCCATTGGCAATTTGATGGGTATTGCATTGAATCTGTAACTGTCTTGGGTAACAGTCATTTGGACAATATTGATTTCATCAATTTAAGAATGAAGGATATCTTTCCATCAATTTGGGTCATATTTGACTTCTTTCATCACTGTCTTAAAGTTTTTGGTGTATATGTCTTTTATTTTCTTCAGTAAGTTTATTCCTAGATATTTTCTCCTTTTTCATACAATGGTAAATGGAATTGTTTCCTTAATTTCTCTTTCTGATCTTCCATTGTTAGAGTATAAAAATGCAACAGAATTCTGTGTATTAAATTCATTGATGAGCTCCAGTTATTTTCAGGTAGCATTTTTAGAATGTTTCTATGTATAGCGTCATGTCACCTACAAACCATGACAGTTTTACTTCTTTCTTTCCAAGTTGGACTCTTTTTATTTTTTTTTCTTTTCTGATTGTTGTGGTTGTGTGGGTGCATATACTCAGTCACTCATATGTGTCCAACTGTTTGTAATCCTATGGACTGTAGCCTACCAGCCTCCTCTGTCCATGGGATTTTCCAGGCAAGAATACTGGAGTGGGTTGCCATGCCCTCCTCCAGGGGGTCTTCCCAACCCAGGAGTTGAACACATGTCTCCACTGTTTCCCACATTGTGGGCTGATTCTTCACCCACTGAGTCACCTGGGAAGCCTAATTGCTATAGCTAGGACTTCTAAAACTGTGTTGGATAATAGTGGTGAGAGTGAACATCCTTATTTTGTTCCTGATCTTAGAGGAAATGCTTTCAGGTTTTCATCATCCAGAATGATGTTAGCTATGGATTTCTCTTAGATGATCTTTATGAAATGGGTTAAAGACATAAATGTATAACTGGATACTATAAAACTCCTGGAAGAAGATACAGGCAGAACTCTCTTTGACGTAAATTGCAGCAATATCTTTACAAATTCATCTTCTAGAGTAATTGAAATAAAAACAAAAGTAAACAAATGACAGTTAATTAACTTAAAAGCTTTTGTACAGCAAAAAGTCCTATAAGTTGAATGAAAAAACAGCCTACACAATCGGAGAAAATATTTGCAGATGATGCAACTGTTGAGGGATTAATCTCCAAAATACATGAAGAGCTTACACAGCTCAATATCAAAAAAAATCAAACAACTCAATAAAAAAAGTGGGTAGTAGTTCTAAATAGATGTTTCTCCAAAGAGGATATAGACATGGCCAGAAGGCACATAAGAAGATGCTGAATATTGCTAATTATCAGAAAAATGCAAAACAAAACTACAGTGAGGTACCTCACACCAGTCAGAATGGCCATCATCAGAAAGTTTACAAATAATGAATGCTGGAGAGGGTGTGGAGAAAAAGAACCCTCCTAAACATTGGTGGGAATATACATTTGTACAACTACTGTGGAGAAAAGTAGAGCAGGTCCTTCAAAAGCTAAATATATAGCTACAATGATTCTTCAATCCTATTCCTGAGAATATAACTGGAGAAAGCCATAATTCAAAAAGATATGTGCATATTTGTTGTAGCACTTTTTTATAATAGCCAAGACATGGAAGCAACCTAAGTACCCATTGACAGATGAATATATAAAGAAGATGTGGTATATATACACAATGGAATATTATTTAGCTATAAAAAGACAGAAATAATGCCATTACACCAAAATGATGGACCTAAAGTTTACTACACCAAGTGAAGTAAGCCAGCGAAAGACAAATATCATATGATATCACTTATATGTGGAATCTAAAAAAACTGATACAAATGAACTTAAATAAAAAACAGAAGTAGACCCACAGACTAGGAAAATGAATTTATGATTACCAAAGCGGAAGTGGGGGATGGGATAATTTAGGAGTTTCAGATTAACATAAATACATTACTATATATACAACAAATAATGAACAAGAACTTGCTATATAGCATAGGAACTATATTCAATATTTTGTAATAACTTGTAAAGGAAAAGAATCTGAAAAATATAAGTATGACTGAATCACTTAATTGTACACGTGAAATGAAGGCAACCTTGAAAATCAACTACACTTCAATTAAAAAAAAAAATCATTGTGATGGAGGAAATAAGTTCCTTCCTAGATACTAGATATGAGCTTTGCTGAAGGCATTCAAGTGAGGCAATAGAGTGGATCAATGCAAAGAAATAGAGGAAAACAATAGAATGAGAAAGACTAGAGTTCTCTTTAAGACAGTGAGAGATACCAAGGGAACATTTCATGCAAAAATGGGCACAGTAAAGCACAGAAATGGTATGGACCTAACAGAAGCAGAAGATATTAAGATGAAGTGGCAAGAATACACAGAACTATATAAAAAAGGTCTTCTTGACCCAGATAATCACAATGGTGTGATCACTCACCTAGAGCCAGACATCCCGGAATGCAAGTCAAGTGGGCCTTAGGAAGTATCACTATGAACAAAGCTAGTGGAGGTGATGGAATTCAAGCTGATCTATTTCAAATCCTAAAAGATGATGCTGTGAAAGTGCTGCACTCAATATACCAGCAAATTTGGAAAACTCAGAAGTGGCCACAGTACTGGAAAAGGTCAGTTTTCATCCCAATGCCAAAGAAAAGCAATGCCAAAGAATGCTCAAACTACTGCACAATTGAACTCATCTCACATGCTAGTAAAGTAATGCTCAAAATTAACCAAGCCAGACTTCAACAGTATGTGAACCATGAACTTCCAGATGTTCAAGCTGGATTTAGAAAAGGCAGAGAAACTGGAAATCAAATTGGCAACATCTGTTGGATCATCAAACAAGAAAGAGTTCCAAAAAACATCTATTTCTGCTTATTGACTATGCCAAAGCCTTTGACTGTGTGGACCACAACAAACTGTGGGAAATTCTTCAAAACATGGGAAGGCCAGACCACCTGACCTGCCTCTTGAGAAATCTGTATGCAGGTCAAGAAGCAACAGTTAGAAATGGACATGGAACAACAGACTGGTTCCAAATAGGGAAAGGCTGTATATTGTCACCCTGCTTATTTAACTTATATGCAGAGTACATCATGAGAAACACTGGGCGGTATGAAGCTCATGCTGGAATCAAGATTGCCAGGAGAAATATCAATAACCTCAGATATGCAGATGACACTACCCTTATGGCAGAAAGCGAAGAAGAACTAAAGAGCTTCTTGATGAAAGTGAAAGAGGAGAGTGAAAAAGTTGGCATAAAGCTCAACATTCAGAAAACTAAGATCATGGCATCTGGTCCCATCACTTCATGGCAAATAGAAGGGAAAAGAGTGGAAACAGTGACAGACTTTTTTGGGGGGGCTCCAAAATTACTGCAGATGGTGACTGCAGCCATGAAATAAAAGACAGTTACTCCTTGGAAGAAAAGTATGAACAACCTATCAGTGTATTAAAAAGCAGAGACATTACTTTGCCAACAAAGGTCCATCTAGTCAGTTCAGTTCAGTTCAGTTGCTCAGTCATGTCCTATTCTTTGTGATCCCATGAACTGCAGCACGCCAGGCTTCCCTGTCCATCACCAACTCCCAGAGTTTACCCAAACTCATGTCTATTGACTCGGTGATGCCATCTAACAATCTCATCTTCTGTCATCCCTTTCTCCTCCTGCCTTCAATCTTTCCCAGCATCGGGGTCTTTTCCAATGAGTCAGCTCTTCACATCAGGTGGCCAAAATACTGGAGTTTCAGCTTTAACATCAGTCCTTCCAATGAATACCCAGAACCAATTTCCCTTAGGATGGACTGGTTGGATCTCCTTGCAGTCCAAGGGACTTCTCCAACACCACAGTTCAAAAGCATCAGTTTTTCTTTGCTCAGCCCTCTTTATAGTCCAACTCTCACATCTATACATAACCACTGGAAAAACTAGTCAAGGCTTGACTAGTCAAGGATATGGTTTTTCCAGGAGTCATATATGGATGTGGGAGTTGCAATATAAAGAAAGCTGAGTGCTGAAGAATTGATGCTTTTGAACTGTGGTGTTGGAGAAGACTCTTGAGAGTCCCTTGGACTGCAAGGAGATCCAACCAGTCCATCCTAAAGGAAATCAGTCCTGAATATTCATTGGAAGGACTGATGCTGAAGCTGAAACTCCAATACTTTGTTCACCTGATGCAAAGAACTGACTCATTTGAAAAGACCTTGATGCTGGGAAAGATTTAAGGTGGGAGGAGAAGGGGACAACAGAGGATGAGATGGCTGGATGGCATCACTGACTCAAAGGACATGAGTTTGCGTAAACTCCGGGAGTTGGTGATGGCCAGGGAGGCCTGGTATGCTGGTAAGAGTCGGACACAATTGAGAGAATGAACAGAATAGAGTGGAGTGGTGAAATCCTAATCTAGGAGGTGGAACGTGAAATCTAATGTGGCTTCTCTCAATACCTGTATGATTTACTCAGGTTACTTAACTTTACCAAACCTTGGTTTCCTCACATAACAAATGAATAAAAAGCCCAAGAGGGTATTTTGTAGATGTGATCAGCATTTACAATTATTAGTCTTTAAATGCTAAGTCGCTTCAGTCGTGTCCGACTCTGTGCGACCCCATAGACAGCAGCCCGCCAGGCTCAGCCATCCCTGGGATTCTCCAGGCAAGAACACTGGAGTGGGTTGCCATTTCCTTCTCCAATGCATGAAAGTGAAAGGTGAAAGTGAAGTCGCTCAGTTGTGTCTGACTCTTAGCGACCCCATGGATTGCAGCCCACCAGGCTCCTCCATCCATGGGATTTTCCAAGCAAGAGTACTGGAGTGGGGTGCCATTGCCTTCTCCGAAATAAAGGAGATATCATTATTGATGTGGGTGGACCTGATCCAATCTTAAATTAGAAGTCTTAAGAGTGAAAACCCAGGTTTCCTTGAAAAGAAAGAATTTTATCTCAAGACATGAAAAGCCAGTCCTACAAATTTCAAGCTTGACAATGCCCATAATTGTGGAAGTCAGGTCTTTAAAATCTATCTATCTATCTACCCTATATTAGTCTGTTTCTCTGGAGAACCCTGACTGATACACCTTTTCTGGTAATATGCCACAGAATTAGGAAAATGATTATGCCAACTCCAAATGTATCTCAAATATGTATTTTAAATAGATGAATGAAAAATATATATTTCTTTAAAATTCTTGTCAAGGTCACTGTAAATAGTACTTTGGACAGAAATTCCAGTTTCAAAAGAGAAGATGAGGGAAATAGAAGAATGATGCTTAGGAACAATTATTTTAGATCCTTATTTTGTGACTTTCAATATAATGGGCAAGGTTAAAAAGGGAGTAGGAAGAACAGTGCCATCCTTTACTTCTCCTCATCATTTAACATATATAGTTGAGTAAATTGTCTATTTAAATTTTAATAGGAAGGTTTTGGTCTCATACTTGTCAGCAATGAAATTTACCGTATTCATTAATCAAAAATGCAAAGAACTTTCCTCTTCACTATCATAATCCCTTACACTTCTCTTTGTTCTTTATTCCACTATAAAACTTGTCATTTTGGTTGGTCCAGCCCAGACAAGCAGTGATTACTCCACCTAGGTGAGTATATCCTCAAATAAAAGCTCGACTATGTAGTCTATTTGTTCTGCTGAGTTCACCATGAACATGTTATTCAAATCTCTTATACTCTTGGTTGATAATCTAGTTTATCAATGACTTAACATTGTTAACTAAGCAAATCATTGTTGCGACATTCTTCTCCTATCTTTCCATATCCTCCTCCTCTTTCCATAGCCTCGTATCAGAATTAATCTTATTACTTTAAAGATAGATGTAATTCATTTTGGATTACAAATAATCCTTCTTATTTATAAGACTTGGCTCAATGATTTTAGCTTTACTCCAAAATTAAACCCACCTTCAAAATATTAAGTTTGACAAATAATAAATTTTGAAAAATGCAATTCAGATTTGGAAGGCTGTTTTCAAATGAGAATTTCTAAAAATTATTTGTCACAGCAAACTCAATAGATCAAGTAATCAATCTTGATAATATACAGTGATCATCAATTCAGTTCAGTCACTCAGTTGTGTCCGACTCTTTGCGACCCCATGAATCGCAGCACGCCAGGCCTCCCTGTCCATCACCAACTCCCGGAGTTCACTCAGACTCACGTCCATTGAGTCAGTGATGCCTAGAATGTTTCTGTTTTGATAGGGTCATTTAAAAAAATCAACCTTATAGCCATACCTCATTATTTTCAGATTTTAAAAGAATATGCATTCTGTTTATATATCCCAAGGTGGTCTGTGTACAATAAAGAACAGTTGATCTGTTAGACTTGGTTATGGGCATAATAAAAAATTAAAGCAAATTGAATTCAAAGCAAATATTAAAGAATACTTTAGTGAACTTCACAACTATAGTTAAAATTGAATTTTCTTCTCTAGTCTTTATGAAACACTAATTAACTGGCAGTTACCATAGAAATAAAACTATCTATTCTGTTGCAAACAATAATGAAAAAAAAATTTCATAGGTCTTTTCTTTGTTTTTGGTTCTTAACTTTAATTATCCTTCCTTGAATTATCACACCTGTTAGTATCTCATATAAAAAAATACAATTTTTCAATCAGTTTTTCCCATAAAATAGATTCTTCTGAGTAAAATATTAATACATCTTTAAAATCTTGTAGAAAGTAGATTTTTAAAAAATTATAGTCTATAAAAATTTTGAAAATATGTATTCTTTGGCTAAATTCCAGTAGGCCTACCTTAATTACATATTATTTTTAAATGCTATAAAAACTGTTAAGATGTATTGAGACATAGCAATTCACATCTTCATTTCACTATATAGCCACATTCTCTGTTTTTTTTTTCCTCCAAAGAGCTTGAACACTCCAATAAAGATAGCAACAAGAATTATTATGCCTCCATGCATGAAAAAAATACTCAACATTGCTAATTGTTAGAGAAATAGAAAATTACAATGAGGTATCACCTCACACCAGTCAGAATGGGCATAATCAAGAAGTCTACAAATAATAAACACTGGAGAGGTTGTAGTGAAAAAGAAATCTTCCTACACTCTTAGTGGGAACATACATTGGCATAACCATTATGGAGAACATTATAGACGGTCCTTCAAAAACTAAAAATAGACCTACCATATGATCCTGCAATCCCACTCTCCAGGTGTATATCTGGAGAAAATTATAATTCAAAAAGATATATACACCACAATATTTATTGCAGCACAATTTACAATAGCCAAGACATAGAAGCAACCTAAGTGTACATCAACAGATGAAAGGATAAAGAAGATGTGGAATACACACACACACACACACACACACACACACACACACACACATATATATATAATGAAATATTATTTAACCGTAAAAAACAATTAAATAATGCCATTTACAGCAACATGAATGGACATAAAAATTATCATGCTAAGTGAAATAAGTCAAAGAAAGACAAATCTCATATGATATAACATATATGGAATCTAATAAAAATACAGATAAACTTATTTATAAAACAGAGATAGATCCGTACACATAGAAAACAAAGATCCATACACATAGAAAACCAAAAAAGAAAGGCAGAGGGGTATAAATTAAGAGATTAGGATTAACATATATATAATATTCTGTGAATAAAATGGATAACTAACAAGGAATTACTGTATAGCTCAGGGAACTAGACTCAATATTTTGTAACAACCTGTAATGGAAAAGAATCTGAAGAAGATAAATAAGATATTAATATGTATAAGATGTTATAGAAAAACCCAAATGAATAATAATGTTACAGAAAATAATAATAATGAAAGATATACAGAAAAAGCCCCAACTCAATAAATCAATTATACCTCAAATAAGAAAATAAATAAAGTATACACTAAAAAGTGATTATTTTGCCTGGATATTTACAGGATTTTGTTGGTCTGTTTTTGCTTTTACAAATTTTGGAAATCTGAAGTTTCTGGATTATGTATGAATTGCTAGAATTAAGATCTGTGAGGATGGGGTAAATATTCTTCCCTGTTGAATTTCTAGCATTTCATCCAGAGCTCTGTAAATATCTAAATTAGAAATTGAAGTGAAGGAAAAGAACATATTATATTTTGGTCAAAACTCAGTCTGATTCTCTGTGAAGGCCTAGAATTCATAATCTACCTTTAACTTTCTTTCATCACCTCTTCTATAGAATTAACATCTTCAGAGCCATGGATTACTGCAGGGTCCCTCTGTGAAATGTCTTTGCTTCTCTTCCCTTTCTTGTTAGATGTGCTCCTAGAGGGCTTTAAGCTACTGATTAAGGGGATGAGATTCCAAAGTTGATAGAAGAAAGTTTGCAGGCAGCTTTTCATTCACCTCAAGTGTGACTTTGAGCATGTTACTAAACCTCCCCCAATGTTTAACTTTCTCATCTATAAAATGGGGATAACAGTAATTTATATCCCAGAAGGCTATAAGGGGTGATAAATGAGATAATTCTTCTAAAATATTTAGTCTAACTTGACACTATAGGAACCACTCAATAAATGTTAGACATTATCATTATTATTACTACTATTATAATTATATATCTAGTTAACTATAAACACAATGATAACAACAATCATTATTTTTTCAACCTCATACTAGCATAGTTTTTGGTACATGTTTATTGAACTGAGCTGTGTCTATGATCTACAGAGAGAAATATAGAGAATAAATACTCTTCATTTTTCCTGATCTCTTAGATGGGGGACTGTAGGGAGGAAACAATACACTTGGTCTATTGAAATCTATTACTTGATCTATATTTCTAAACTAAAAGTTAAATTCCAAACTCTTTAAAATTGGGGAAATTGGCTTATAATTTCAAAGTAAAAAAACTTAAATTTGAGCAAAAGCCAAGCAAGGATACTTGCATGTCTAGATATGTTTTTTTCCTCATTTTAAAAGTAATAAAGATAAAGTAAGAGATGATCAGGAAGAGAGAGGAAGAAGTGCTAGAGAAATGTATTTACTTATTTTATTTCACCCTATATTACACTGAAGGAATATTCCAGGTGTCCTTGTAGCAAAGCAACTTTCCCCATCCACCTAGAAAACTGTCACATGGTGATTCTTTCACCATGGCTAGATGCCAATCTTTCCGCATTACTTGGAAGAAGTTTCACAAAGCTTTTCTTAAGAAAAGCTTAAGAAACTCACTGTGTAAATGCATGATAATAAGAGTTATAGCTTCATTAGAACTTCTTCTCCACTCACTGATTGTTAACTCCTTGCCAAATAAACCTTTAGCTGCACAATTGCATGCATTACACAGCACAAACTCAGTGTTATAAGTGGGAATAGTGATATTTTAAACTTCTCAGTACAATTCGAATACTGGTTTTCCTAAATTCCTTATGAAGCATAATGAAAGAATTTTAAATCTCATATATAGTCTCATATATAGTCCACTTTGAGCTTATCTTAGAGCTGTCAACCCAGAACTCAACTGATAAAGTGATTCTACCAGACTAAGGTGGGGCCTGTTAAAACATTACATCATGCTGTACACTGTGAGCCAAGAAAGGATCTTCCCAGATAGTACCTCCAGGAGTAGCTTGTTTCAATGACTCAAGTAGTAATGATTCTACTCTTACCTGAGAAAATATTTTGTAAGCTACTCATCTTGGTCTTAGGAAATTGAGATACATTGACTCTTTGAGTTGCACAAAACATTTGAGATCACCAAATCCAACCATCTTGTGTTTGAAACTTATCCAGGGTCTAGTTTGTGGAAGAACTGGACTGATACTGATTCTTATTTATTTAATATAAAAATACATGAGTTTATTTACCTTAAATAAATAAGGAATTTCTTTTCCTTCTGTGAAGTAATTAAGGATGTATTTTTCAAGCAATTGCTTTCACATGAAAAGTTCGATTTCATATTTATATTCTGATGTTATAGTATCTATTCAGTTTTAAAAATACGTAAAATAGTAGAATTTTTCTCTTTCAGATAAGTTGTCATTTGATAAAAATTTATTGCTGCTGCTGCTGCTAAGTCACTTCAGTTGTGGGGCAGCTGACCAGGCTCCCTCGTTCCTGGGATTCTCCAGGCAAGAACACTGGAATGGGTTGCCATTTCCTTCTCCAATGCATGAAAGTGAAGTCTCTTAGTTATATCCGACTCTTAGCGACCCCCATGGACTGCAGCCTACCAGGCTCCTCCGTCCATGGGATTTTCCAGGCAAGAGTACTGGAGTGGGTTGCCATTGCCTTCTCCGAAAATTTTACTACATTTAAGTATTTTTTAAGTACAAAACTAAGTCAAAATGGTGCCACTCAGTGAAATGTCAGTTATTGGTTTGGGGAATGAAGCCTAGGATCCAAATTTTAAAGCAAGACTTAAGCATAAAACTTAGGCTCCAAAATCACTGTGGAGGTGACTGCAGCAATGAAATTAAAAGACACTTCCTTATTGGAAGAATAGCTATGTCAAACCTAGACAGTGTTTTAAAAAGCAGAGACATCGGTTTGCCAGCCAAAGTCACAGCTATGGTTTTTCCAGTAGTCACACACGGATGTGTTGGACCATTAAGGAGGCTGAGCAGCGTGAATTGCCGCTTTTGAACTGTGGTGTTGGAGAAGACTCTTGAGAGTCCCTTGGACAGCAAGGAGATCAAATGAGTAAATCCTAAAGGAAATCAATCCTGAATATTCATTAGAAGGACTGAAGCTGAAACGCCAATACTTTGACCACCTGATGTGAAGAGCCGATTCATGCGAAAAGACCCTCATGCTGGGAAAGACTGAAGGCAGGAGGAGAAGGGGACGACAGAGGATGAGATGGTTGTATGGTATCACTGACTCGATAGACATGAGTCTGTGCAAACTCAGGGAGATAGTGATGAACAGAGAAACCATGGCATGCTGTAGTTCACGGGGTTGCAGAGTCAGACACAGCTTAGTGACTGAACAACAGCAACAACCAGGAGATAGTGGAGGACAGAGGAGCCTGGCGTGTTGAAGTCCATGGTGTTGCCAAGAGTTGGACGTGACTTAGTGACTGAACAGCAACAATAGGCGTAAAACATATACACATGGATGAATATCTATGTTTTTACAACATCGCACGTAACCATTTCATTGTGTAGTAATCTAACACCCCATTCTTTTCCAGTGACTATACTAGCAATGTAAATATAATTTGAGATTATAATTTCATTTCTCTTACCAGGTCTGTGAAGACATAGCCATTAAAATTCTTCAGATGGTTCATATAGAGTCAAATATTTTCCATGTGACTCTCATAGAATGAAATGCATGAGGGGCATATGCTGTTAACTGCATTAGGAAGCGCAGACCCTGAAATGACTCTATTCCTCTCAGAATTCTGTAGGGCTTTTCCCTTATGAAAGTGTCTGAGTCCTAACTCAAGAAACAAAAATCTCACTGGCTAAAGCACCCAGGGAATTTTTGTTTTCTTTATTATCATTATCAAAATGTCCTCCTCTTAGAACAGTATCAAGACCCAGACTTCATCAACCCCATTTAACCCAGAGTAATGACTCTAGGGTTCAGAGTCAGAACAGCCCTGTGTTTAAATGTGGACTTTGTCACTTAAAATAGCTATGTCACTGTTAGAAAATTAAGGAATTTTTCAATGCCACAGTTTACTAATGTGTTTAGAAGACAATAATGCCTACTGTTCATAGTGTATGTACATACAGTAATATGTATTATCTGCCTCCAGAAAATGTCTAAAATATAGTTAGTTCTAAATAAGTGGTACTACTTATATCATTGCCCTTTATACAACAAGTCATCACTGACTCTAAATCTTCAGCTACTTAAGTGTTTAGTCCCTCAGTCGTGTCCAACTCTTTGTGAACCTACGGACTATATGCCACCAGGCTCCTCTGTCCATGGAATTCTCCAGGCAAGAATAATGGAGTTGGGTAGCCATTCCCTTCTCCAGGAGATCTTCTCAACCCAGGGATTGAACTTAGGCCTCCCACACTGCAGGCGGGTTCTTTACCATCTGAGCCACCAGGGAAGCACTTAAGGATCCTCACATTTCAAATGACCCAAAACTAATGTGATCATAATTAGGTGGCCATATTTTCTCAACTATTTTTTCTTCAATTTTCTCAATACTTTTTTCTAGGCTACTTTATCTTTTTTAAAATTTCTGTATGTAAACTTAGGTATCCCATTTCTGGCATGTGCTCATTATGGTAAGAGTTTTTAGCCTAATGCTTTCTCTCTCTATAAGACCAAAATCCTAAACTATGTACTTTTCCCTTAGCCACTTCCCTTAGCCAAGAATTTTGGAGCTTTTTCAGAAGATTAGTTAAACTTACTTCCTTTGTCATAAATTAATTGACAATGTGGGCTTGGGTTTATTTCTGAGCTTTTTCATTGGTCTATGTGCCACGACCATACTATTCTGATGACTATAGCTTTGTGATATAGCTTGAAGTCAGGGATTGTGATACCTCCAGCTTTTTTCTTCTTTCTCATGATTGCTTTTGAGGTATTTTGTGGTTCCATTACAAATTTTATAATTGCTTATTCTAGTTCTGTGGAAAATGCCAAAGGGTATTTTGAGAGGAGTGGCATTGAATCTGTAAATTCCTTTGGAAAATTAAGAAATTAAATTATCTACCCAATATTAATTCTTACAATCCAAGAACACAGGATATCTTTCCATTTGTTTGTATCATCTTCAATTTCTCTCATACATGTCTTATAGTTTTCAAGATATGGGTCTCTCACCTTCTTGTTTGAATCTATCCTTAGGTATTTTATTCTTTTTGATGCAATTGTAAGTGGATTTTTTTCTTAATTCTCTTTCTCATAGTTATTACTGTATAAAAATGCAACTGATGTCTGTCCATTTACTTTGGGTGAAATAAGTAAAAGGGGATTAACAGTTGCAGACTACTTGCTATTGCTGCTAAGTCACTTCAGTCATGTCCAACTCTTAGTGACCTCATGGACTATAGCCTGCCAGGCTCCTCCATCCATGGGATTTTCCAGGCAAGAATACTGGAGTGGGTTGCCATGCCCTCCTCTAGGAGACTTCCCAACCCAAGGATCGAACCCAGATCTCTTGTCTCCTGCATTGGCAGGCAGGTTCTTTACCACTACTGCCACCTGGGAAGCCCCAAATCAACTATATTTCAATTAGAAAAAAAACAGAAACAAACAAACCCTGATACCATTTCTGCACCAAAGCTGCCTTTATTTTAAATTTCCCAACTGAGAGCTGTTTTAGTGGCAAATCTGTGGCAAATCTGGATGTGGATGCCAACAAGTTAGAGTAACATGTCTGTGTGACACTGAAAAAATACTTCCATTGACTAATTTCTTCTTCAGTGGGGTTTCAACAATACCTTAGTGAGAAACTGCCTAGAGACAGGAGCACCTTCCTGTACTTCGATATGATGCATCTGTACACTCACAGACAATTCTGAATTGACTTTAACTGCAGAAAAAGCAAGTCATGCACTCTACTTAAGAATGGCAAATCAATCTAATGAAAAATTGCACTTACTCCTAGCTTTCCTATAGCAATAGCACTTTGTCTATATTACTTAACCACCGGATATTTATGGTGTGGGTTTTTCTGCTTGGAAATAACTATCTAATATTTATCAAATCCAATTTAGTTTTATTTTTTACAATTTAGTTTTATTGCAAAATTAAGGTAATTTTGTCTAATTTTCAAGATCATCAGCATAATAAATAATCTGGCTCTAACTTCAATATATTTCCCCTTGGCACATAAACAGAAATATTTCCATAATCTTCAGTACTTAGTGATTTTTGTTGTTGTTGTTTCCTCACGAATGTTGAAAGGAAGAAAAAAAATACCCTTTAAATAATTATTGCTTATATGATTCACTTTTATAAAACAGTTTTGTGCCAAAGCCCAGAATGAATTATTCTTTATAAATACTCTATAAAATTATGAATTTAATATTTTAATAATTGAAAGTATTTAGTTGGAGTAATAAAGAAAGAATAGAGAAAAATTATCAAAACTATCAAATGTAATATTTATATAACATATAATTATTACCTAAGTGTGTGTATGTAAAATACACTGTTGAGGTATACTGTTGAGGTAAATTTTGAATTAAAGCAAAATTTAATACTATGATATAGACTGCTTATGAAGACACAATACCGACAAATCCTTTTCTTGGTGTTCAGAATCTGGGCTCCTCAATAATCAAAAATATTTTCTATCCCAGTATAAACTCAGTTATTGTTAAGTATGTACTTTTTAAATGGAGGAAATAAATATAAAAATAAACCAAAGATTGTACTGTTCAACCAGCACTATTTATTACCTCAAATCTTCAGCTTGATGAACACTTTTGCTTTATATGATTTGTCAATCATTCTAAAATGTTTATCTTCAGGTTTGGAATAAGGAAATTTAATCTGAAAATAGCCCAGTTCAAAATCATGCTCAATGATTTGGAGATTCTGAATTACCTATTCTAATAGAGAATCAATTTCAGTTCATAATATTCAGTTCAGTTCAGTCGCTCAGTCGTGTCTGACTCTTTGTGACCCCATGAACCACAGCACACCAGGCCTCCCTGTTCATCACCAATTCCTGGAGTCCACCCAAACCCATGCCCATTGAGTCGGTGATGCCATCCAACCATCTTATCCTCTGTCGTCCCCTTCTCCTTCTGCCCTCAGTCTTTTCCAGCATTAGGGTCTTTTCAAATGAGTCAGCTCTTCGCATCAGGTGGCCAAAGTATTGGAGTTTCAGCTTCAACATCAGTCCTTCCAATGAACATATATTGATACATATTTAATAACAAATATGCTAAGTTCCTGTGGCTCTTTATTCTTTGTGATAAAATTTAAGATAGATTGTATTATAAACATTTTTCTTGAGTATTCATAAATATTGAGAGTGAGAAAAAAGGATTTAGTTGAGATAGAGTTTCTTTTTAATTGCTTTACAATGTTGCGTTGAATTCTGCTGTACAACAGTCATAATTACATGTATATCCCCTGCCTCTTGAGGCTCCCTCGCCTCTCCCATCCTACCCCTATAACCAGGCTGGGTTCCCTGTGTTACATAGCAGTTTCCCACTAGTTATCTATTTTACTCATGATAGTGTGTATACGTCAATGCTATTTTTTCAGTTTGTCCTACCTTCTCCTTCCCTCACTGTGTCCACAAGTTGTTCTGAAATAGAATTTTGAAAAACTTACATGTGCTCTCATTTAATGCTATATGAGACTTTACCAAGAGCATGATTTTCTAGCTTGTAAGCCATGCTCAGAAACATTTTCCAGTTTAATACAAATACATGCATTCAGAAAAGGAAATTGCTGTTTCAGAGGTTGTTATGTCCCAGGCAGATTGTTTGCTGTTTTGGAAATCACTGTGCCCAGTCAATCAGAGCTGAGATGGTTCTATTCATCCTCTACAAGGGGAATTGGCTAGCTCAGTGAGAATGACTTCCAAATATTTCAGTGCAATTGAAGCTTAGGATGTAAGACTCACTAGATACCTAAATATAAAAGTTTTCAGTCTTCTATCAATTGATACTCTTCATTTTTATGTTCTGTGTTCTTTTACTTTTTTCATACTTTGTATCTTAATACCAAAAGACTTTTGACTTTGAATTTAAATTTTAATTTATGCTATTAATCATGAACTCTCTTCCAGTAAGATGAAACAAAATTTTATAGTTATAGGATAGAGGCACAAAGTTTTGGAAGTTATATTTTAGTCAGTAACCCATTTTCCCGATTATGTTTTCCGTATAATCTGTTGTTTAAAAGCTAAGTAATTGATGTAAATTTTATTTACTCTCAAATTTTCCTATATAAATTACTTTGTACACCCAACACTCTAACCTCCTTTCCTTTACTAAATATACCATATTTTTCTGTAGAAAATTTCCCCTGTCCACCTTTTGTGGTAGGAGTTGGAAATTACTACTCAGTCACCTCTAGTTGTAGTGATTGGACCAAATCAGGCTAACAAGCAAGATTTACCCAAGATTTTTCTAATTTAATCAGGAAAGGGACCTTGTATAAGGAGGTATTTGTTTACTAGATACATTCACTAATTTGGGAACTTACTGTGATCATTTATTATTTAGTGTTTTAATATACTGATGACAAAATTACTCCTTACGTAAAAAGCTAGAGAGTAGCTTATTGTTACATTTCCACCATACATTAATATGGGATTTAACATTTTTAGGTAACCAACATGCTTTATTTTACTGCTACTAAGTGTGTATGGTTTTCCTGCTCCACTGTTTGATTAATGCTCTCAATAACACATACGCAAGTATTTTCCAAGTTTTGAGCATTTATTCATTGACTTTTGCCAAGTGGTAGATCATGTGCTTCAACTCTGCAATGATAGAAAATAGCTATAATTTGGCTATATATTATTGATAGAATAATTTGGCTATAACCATTTCTATCATTCTGGCAAGTAATCATTCCTACCTAATAAGTAGAAGTCAGTGACAGGAAGACTATTTGCTCAGTTCCTTGTTTTGTTTAAGGCTCAAGACCACCTACTGACTGGCTGAAGACAGTAAGGCTATTTGAAATTGCTTTTAAAAAAGAAAAAAAGTCTCTATACCTGTTGCACAGCTGTGGTGACAGCCTAACAGGGACAAAGCACGCAAGGAGTATGCTCAGTAGTTATTTCTTCAACATGAGGTGCAAATACTCGGCTGTTTTAAGAATTCATATGCAAAAAAAAAAATCAGGCTAACAATATCCTCTATGAATTTTTCTGAGAGAAATTCTTTCCTATCTTTCGTCTTTAATTTGTGGAAAGCAATAAAGTGTAGCTGATTTCCAAAGATAGGATAACTTATAAAGATCTTATAGAATGAAAAAAAAAATTTACAGGAAAATGGAAAGAAAAACAGAGAGAGCCATTTCAAGCATCATGGAAAGTTCTATTGAACAATATTGCTCTGGAGAGATTCTTAGTTTATAAAAATACAGTTTCAAATAGAGTTTTGGATAATATTATTAGATTCACAACCAGCTTTATTTTATCTTAGGTCTTAAGATGTATACTTTTTGTCTATTAGAAACAGAACAAAAACAAAAAATCTGATGTTTTTACACTGGAATATCACCCACCAATGAAAATGAATTAATTATAGATACACAAAAATAGGGAGATATGGATAAAACCTGTAACATTGAACAAAAGATTTAAGATACCATTTATATAAAGTTCAGAAAGAGGGATGCAAACATAGGTGGTAAAAACAACTATAGCAAAATAAGAAAGTGATTATTATAAACTCATAATAATGATTATGTCTATGGCAGAGGGAAGAGAATGTACTCTAGAAAGCATATGTGTGTGGGCTTGTAAGTTGTCAGCATTGTTCTATTTCCTAACCTGTATGATGGCAACATCTGTGATTTTCTATAAAGTCTCTTGAAAGCATTATATTTTGCAATAAAATGGGCTAAAAATCATTGTCACAGTTAGTTGAATCTGTCTACTACTTTAAAGATAAAAAATAGGTTTCTCTGATACACTGAGGGATTATTTATAACTGCAGGATTCTATGTGGGAATGTACAGATTTCACAGAGTGTTACCTTTTAGTGATGAGAAGAAATCCTTCATTTAAACATTGTTGGAGGTAGATTATGGTTCTTGTTTTTTTTCAGTTGCTAAGTTGTGTCCAGCTCTTTGTGTTTCCAAGGACTACAGCGTGCCAGGCCTCCCTGTCCTTCACAATCTCCCAGAGTTTGCCTAAACTCATGTCCATTGATTCGGTGGTGCTAAACAGACGTTACTTCTTATTCCCTGGAGGTTTACATAAATTGGATGGCCTATTTTTATTCTATAAGTCTCTAAATGTTTTAAATATTTCTACTGAGCTTGCTGTCACTTTCTTCTAGATGTCAAATAAAAGATTAATTGTGGTGTTAATAAATTTAAAAGTTGATACTGATCATAGAAGCATTAATTAATAACAAGTTAACACAACAATTCTACGACCACTTAATCCAGATTAGACTCAAAATTTTCAGTTGAAAATACTTCCTATATTCAAAACAATTTCTTGTGCTATAACATAAGCCTCTAGAGGCTTCTTCCTAAGATAATTGTACAGTGTGTGTGTGTGCCAAGTTTCTTCAGTTGAATCTGACTCTTGGTGACCCTATGGTTTGTAGCCTTCCAGGCTCCTCTGTCTATGGGACTCTCCAGGCAAGAACACTGGAGTGGGTTGCCATGCCCTCCTCCAGAGGATCTTCCCGATCCAGGAATCAAAGCCATGACTCTTATGTCTCCTATATTGGCAGGTGGGTTCTTTACTACTAGCGTCGCCTGGGAAGCCCAATTGTATAACAGGAAAGATGATTTGCATTCATTATTACTAAAAGGGCTTTCCAGGTGGCACTAGTGGTAAAGAACCCACCTGACAATGCAAGAGACTTAAGAGACAAGGGTTTGATCCCTGGGTCAGGAAGATCCCCTGGAGGAGGGCATGGCAACCAACTCCAGTATTCTTGTCTGGAGAATCCCATGGACAGAGGAGCCTCATGGGCTGCAGTCCATAGAGTTGCAAAGAGTCGGACATGACTGAAGCAGTTTAGCATGTACATATGCATTCCTATAACTTGAGGTTGCTATGTATGAGGAGATGAACAAAAAGATATATGAGAACCACCAGGATTTGGAGCCTAACTACCTTTCCAACTTAATTCCTTGCTCCTCCTCACTTTTCACTATGAGTTGATGAATAGTAAGCTACTAATACTTGATCTTTTGTATTTCCATGCCTTCAACTGTTATGTGAAGATTCTTTTGGTTGCACTTGAAAAATCAATTCAAGCTAGATTAGGAGAAAAGTAAATTTCTATTACCATGTCTTCCAGACTACTAACATGTTTTTTTTTTTTTAACTTTACAATATTGTATTGGTTTTGCCATATATCAACATGAATCCACCACAGGTATACACGTGTTCCCCATCCTGAGCCAGCTCCTCTGTTCATGGAATTCTCCAGGCAGGAATACTGGAGTGGGTTGTCCTTTCCTTTTCCAATGATAAAAGGATCAATTCAATGGTAAGATATAATACTTATAAATACATATGCACCCATCTTAAGAGCACCTAAATACATAAAGTGAATACTAACAGACATAAGGAAGAAATGGACAGTAATAAAATAATAGTAGGAGACTTTAGCACCTCACTTACATCAATTTAAAGGTTATTCAGACAGAAAATCAACAAGGTAACATTGGCCTTTATAACACATTGGAGCATATGGACTTAATTTAAATGTATAGAACATTCTATCCCTAAGCAGAAAGATACACATTCTTTTCAAGTGCATATGGAACCTTCTTCAGAATATATCACAAATTAGGTCACAAAACTAGTCTTAATACATTTGGAAAACCTGAAATAATATCAATCACCTTATCTGACCACTACAGTATGAGATTAGAAATCAAATACAGGGGGGAAAGGATAAAATATAATCATGTGGAGTATAAACAACTTGCTAGTAAACAACCAATAGGCCACTAAACACATCATTGGGGAAATAAAAAATACTTTGAGACAAATTAAAATGGAAACACCATGTTCCCAAAGCTATGGATGTAACAAAAGCACTACTTCTAGTTTTCTAGAAAGAAACTGATGTAATATGGGACTAACATAGAAAATAGGAAACACCTCCAATAACAATATAAACTTAGATATAAAGGAATTTTTAAAAATTAAACATTTGTAGAAGAAAGGAAATTATTAAAAATGAGTGAAATAAGGAAGATTAAAAAAAAGAAAGGATCAATAAAACTAAGATCTTGTTCTTTGAAAATATAAACTATATTGTGAAACCTTTAGCTATGTTCATTAAGAAAAAAGAGAGGGCCCAAATGAATAAATTCAGAAATGAAAGAGAAGTTGCAACTGACAGCACAGAAATATAACAGGTAATGAGGGATTGCTATGAATAATCAAATGTAAACAAATTGAAGAAATGGGTAAATTCCTAGAAGCATACAATCTTTGAAGACTGAATCAGAAAGAAATAAAAAATCTGAACAGACCAATCATTAGTAATGAAATTGAATCAGTAATTAAAATTTATCAACAACAAAAGTCCAGGACCAGACAGCTAGATAGGTGAAATATACCAAACATTTGTAAAAGTTACTATTTATCTTCTCCAAATATTTCAAAAAATTAAAGATAAGGGGTTTGCTAACTAAAAGGAAATGGGGTGGTGGGACAAGATGGCAGAGGAGTAGGTGGATGTGAAGTACATCTCTCTTAACGGATACATCAGGAATACACCTTCAGACACAGAAATGCTTGCATAGCACCAGCTGAGAGCAGACAGGAGTACCTGATCATGGGAAAAGAATATACAGAACCAGATGAAACCATAGGACAAAGGGAAAACAGGAGTAGGGGGAAAACAGGAGTGTTAGTAGGACTGGACCTGCCCTCAGCGGGTGAGGGAACTAAAGCAGGGGTCCGATTCCCATATCTGGCAATTGTCTGGGTCAGAGGTGAAACATTTAAGGTTGAGAGTGAAGCAGCTGATCTGTGGCAGCTTAAAGGGAATGAAAATCAGACAGTCCTTGTCGCAGCCAAATGAATCCCAGACAGGGATGCAGGTCCCCTAGAAGGCGCAGCAGCAATTGTGCGGCAGTTGGAAAATTCTTTGGCATTGCCCGTCTTTGGGATTGGAATGAAAACTGACCTTTTCCACTCTTGTGGCCACTGCTGACTTTCCTAAGTTTGCTGGCATATTGAGTATGGCACTTTAACAGTATCATCTTTTAGGACTTGAAATAGCTCATCTAGAATTCTATCACCTCCACTAGCTTTGTTCATAGTGATGCTTCCTAAGACCCACTTGACTTCAGACTCCAAGATCTCTGGCTCTAGGTAAGTGATCATAACCTCATGTTTATCTGAGTCATTAAATCTTTTCTGTATAGTTCAGTGTATTCTTCCAACCTTTTCTTAATGTCTTCTGTTTCTGTTAGGTCCATACTGTTTCTGTCCTTTACTGTGCCCACCTTTGCATAAAATATTCCTTTAGTAACTATAACCTTCTTGAAGAGATCTCTAATTTTTCCCATTTTGTTGTTTTCCTCTGGGGCTTCCCTGATAGCTCAGTTGTTCAAGAATCCACCAGCAATGCAGGAGACCCTGGTTTGATTCCTGGGTCAGGAAGATCTGCGTGTTTTTCTCAATATCTTTGCATTGATCACCAAGAAAGTATTTCTTGTCTCTCCTTGCTGTTCTTTGGAACTCTGCATTTAGATGGGTATATCTTTCCTTTTCTCCTTTGTCTTTAGCTTCTCTTCTTTTCTCAACTATTTGTAAGGCCTCTTTAGATAACCATTTTGCCTTTTTGCATTTCTTTTTCTTGGTAATGGTCTTGATCATTGCCTCCTGTACAGTCATCAACCTCTGTCCATAGTTCTTCAGGAAATATGTCTATCAGATTGAATCCCTTGAATATATTTGTCACTTCCACTGTATAATCATAAGAGATTAGATTTAGCTCATACTGGAATGGTCTAGAGGTTTTCCCTAATTGTCTAGTGGTTTTTTCTAAATGGCATTTAGAAAACAACCCCATACCCATAAAGATGCTTGGAGGGCTCAATCAAAGCCTTGTGCTTACCAGGAACCAGAGGCCCCACAGAGACTGACACAGACCTGCCTTTAAGAGTTTGAATGTCTCCTGTGGAGGCATGGGTCAGCACTGGCTTGCTGTAGGGACAGAGGCTCAGGTTGCAGCACACCTGGGTCATGGAGCGTTATCCACCATAGAACCACTGAGCAGATGACCCACAAACTGCAAAACAATTATACCAAAGAAGTTCTCACACTGTTAAGAAAGTTCTAGGACCCACAACTGATTTCCCAATCTGGAGACCCAGCAAAGGCACTGAGAACCCCTAGGGAATTTGACTTTGGAGGCCAGTGGGATTTGATTACAGAACTTCCACAGGACTGGGAAAACAGACCCTTGGAGGTCACAGACAAAACTTTCTGTGCACCAGGAACCAGGAGAAAGGAGCATTGTCCCCATAAGAGACTGAGTCAGACTTGCCAGTGAGTGTCCAGGAGCCTCCACAGTTTGGCCTCAGGGCAAACAACAGGGAGGGAACACAGCCCCACCCATAAACAGAAAATTGAACTAAAGATTTACTGAACATGGCCCCGCCCATCAGAACAAGAGCCAATTCCCTCCCCCCCCCCCCCCCCTCAGTCAGGCTCTTCCATTAGGAAACTTCTATAAGCCTCTTATACTTATTCATCAGAAGGCATACAGAATGAAAAACACAATCACAGAAAACTAACCAAAGTGATGAACCACATGTTCATCATGAACATGATGAACCACAGTCTTGTCTAACTCAATGAAACTATGAGCCATGCCATGTAGAACAACTCAAGATGGATGGGGCATGGTAGAGAATTCTGACAACATGTTTTCCATTGGAAAAGGGAATGGCAAACCACTTCAGTATTCTTGCCTTGGGAACCCCATGAACAATATGAAAAGGCAAAAAGATATGACGCTGAAAGAGGAACTCCCCAGGTCGGTAGGTGCCCAATATGCTACTAGAGAAGAGTGGAAAATAACTCCAGAAACATTGAAGAGATGGAGCGAAAGCGAAAACAACACCCAGGAGTGGATGTGACTGATGATGGAAGTAAAGTCTGATGCTGTAAAGAACATCATTGCATAGGAACCTGGAATGTTTGGTCTATGAATCAGGCTAAATTGGAAGTGGTCAAACAGGAGATAGCGAGAGTGAATATTGACAGTTTTAGGAATCAGTGAACTAAGATGGTCTGGAATGGGCGAATTTAACTCAGTTGAGTTCAGTTGCTCAGTCGTGTCCGACTCTTTGCTACCCCATGAACCACAGCATGTCAGGCCTCCCTGTCCATCATCAACTCCTGGAGTTCACCCAAACCCATGTCCATCGAGTCAGTGATGCCATGCAACCATCTTATCCTTGTCCCCTTCTCCTCCTGCTCTCAATCTTTCCCAGCATCAGGGTCTTTTCAAATGAGTCAGCTCTTTGCATCAAGTGGCCAAAGTATTGGAGTTTCAGCTTCAGCATCAGTCCCTCCAATAAACACCCAGGACTGATCTCCTTTAGAATGGACTTGTTGGATCTCCTTGCAGTCCAAGGGACTCTCAAGAGTCTTCTCCAACACCACAGTTGAAAAGCATCAATTCTTTGGTGCTCAGCTTTCTTTATGGCCCAACTCTCACATCCATACATGATCACTGGAAAAACCATAGCCTTGACTAGATGGACCTTTGTTGACAAAGTAATGTCTCTGCTTTTTAATATGTTGTCTAGGCTGGTCATAACTTTCCTTCTAAGGAGTAAGTATCTTTAATTTCATGGCTGAAATCACCATCTGCAGTGATTTTGGAGCCCCCCAAAATAAAGTCAGCCACTGTTTCCACTGTTTCCCCATCTATTTTCCATGAAGTGATGGGACCAGATGCCATGATCTTAGTTTACTGAATGTTGAGTTTTTCACTCTCCTCTTTCACTTTCATCAAAAGGCTCTTTAGTTCTTTACTTTCTGCCATAAGGGTCGTGTCATCTGCATATCTGAAGTTATTGACATTTCTCCTGGCAATCTTGATTCCAGCTTGTACTTCTTCCAGCTCAGCGTTTCTCATGATGTACTCTGCATATAAGTTAAATAAGCAGGGTGACAAGATACAGCCTTGACGTAATCCTTTTCCTATTTGGAACCAATCTGTTGTTCCACGTCCAGTTCTAACTGTTGCTTCCTGACCTGCATACAGGTTTATCAAGAGGCAGGTCAGGTAGTCTAGTATTCCCATCTCTTTCAGAATTTGCCACAGTTTATTGTCATCCACACAGTCAAAGGCTTTGGCATAGTCAATAAAGAAGTAGATTTTTTCTGGAACTCTCTTGCTTTTTCCATGATCCAGTGGATGTTGGCAATTTGATCTCTGGTTCCTCTGCCTTTTCTAAAACCAGCTTGAACATCTGGAAGTTCACAGTTTAAGTATTGCTGAAGCCTGGCTTGGAGAATTTTGATCATTACTTTACTAGCGTGTGAGATGAGTGCACTTGTGCAGTAGTTTGAGCATTCTTTGGCATTACCTTTCTTTGGGGTTGGAATGAATACTGACCTCTCCAGTCCTGTGGCCACTGCTGAGCTTTCCATATTTGCTAGTGTATTGAGTGCAGCACTTTCACAGCATCATCTTTCAGGATTTGAAATAGCTCAACTGGTATTCCATCACCTCCACTAGTTTTGTTCATAGTAATGCTTCCTATGGCCCACTTGACTTCACATACGAGGATGTCTGGTTCTAGGTGGGTGATCACACCATCGTGATTATCTGAGTCTTGAAAATCTTTTTTGTACAGTTTTTCTGTGTATTCTTGCCACCTCTTCTTAATATCTTCTGCTTCTGTTAGGTCCATACCATTTCTGTCCTTTATTGTGCCCATTTTTGCATGAAATACTCCCTTGGTCTCTAATTTTCTTGAAGAGATCTCTAGTCATTCCCATTCTATTGTTTTCCTCTATATCTACTACTGTGGGCAAGAATCCATTAGAAGAAATGGAGTAGCCCTCATAGTCAACAAAAGAGCCTGAATGCAGTACTTGGGTACAATCTCAAAAATAATAGAATTATCTCTGTTTGTTTCCAAGGCAAACCTTTCAGTATCACAGTAGTCCAAGTCTATGCCCCAACCACTAATGCCAAATAAGCTGAAGTTTAACCATGCTACAAGACCTACAAGAACTTCTAGAACTAACACCAAAAAAAAAAAAAAAAAGGTGTCCTTTTCATCATAGGGGACTGGAATCCAAAAGTAGGAAGTCAAGAGATACCTGGAGTAACAGGTAAATTTGGCCTTGGAGTACAAAATGAAACAGGACAAAGGCTAACAGAGTTTTGCCAAAAGAATGCACTGATCATAGCAAACACTCTCTTCCAACAACACAAGATACAACTCTACACATGGACATCACCAGATGGTCAATACAAAATCAGATTGATTATATTATTTGCAGCTGAAGATGCAGAAACTATACTGTCAGCAAAAACAAGACCAGGAGCTGACTGGCTCAGATCATGAACTCCTTATTGCAAAATTCAAATTTAAATTGAAGAAAGTAGGGAAAACCACTAGACCATTCACTAATTATTATAGAAATGCAAATCAAACCTGCAATCAGATATCACTTCACACAAGCCAGAATGGCTATCATTATAGAATTCACAATCAATAAATGCTGGAGAGGGTGTGGAGAGAAGAGAACCCTTCTACACTGTTAGTGGGAAGGTAAATTGGTATAGCCTCTATGGTGAACAGTATAGAGGCTCTTTAAAAAGTTAAAAATAGAGTTACTTTATGACCCTGCGATCCTACTCCTGGTCATATATTTGGAGAAAAGCATGATCCAAAAGTTTACATGCACCCAATATTCACTACAGCACTGTTTACAATAGCCAAGACATAGAAGCAACCTAAATGTCCATTGACAAAGGAATGGATAAAGAAGAAACAGTACATATGTACAATGATATATTACTCAGCCATTAAAGAGAATGAAATAATTCCATTTGCAGCGACATGGATGGACCTAGATATTGTCATACTGTGTGAAGTAAGTCAGACAGAGAAGAAATATCATATGATATCTCTTATATATGTAATTCAAAGGAAGTGATGCAAATGAATTTACAAAGTAAAAAGACTCACAGATTTAGAGAATGAATTTATGGTTGCTGAGGAGAAGGATAGGAAAAAGGATAATTTTGGAGTTTGGGATAGACATATACATGGTGCTATATTTAATATGGATAGCTTATAAGGATATACTGCATAATGCATGGAACTCTGCTCAATGTTATGTGGTATCTTGAATGACAGGGGATTTTGGGGGAGAATGGATACATGTATATGTATGACTGAATTCTTTTGCTGTACACCTGAATCCTTTTGCTGTACACCTGCTGTACACAACTTTTTTGTTAACCAGCTATACCCCAATGTGAAATAAAAAGTGATTTTTTTTAGGTTAAAGATAAGGGAATACCATGAGGCCAATATCCCATAATATCTAAAGTAGACACAGGTAATACAGAATCCAAAATCCAAAAGGAAAAAGGAAAATTATAGGCCAATATTCACGGAGTCACAAAGAGTTGGACACAACTGAGCGACTGAACTGAACTGAACTGATCCTTGATGAACACAGATGCAAAAATTCTCAAGAAAATGATAGCAAACCAAACTCAAAAATATTTCAGAGATAGCATACACCATGGTAAAGTGGGATTTCTGCCAGTGGCACAAGGGTAGTTCAATATATGCAAATCAATCACTGTGATATACCACATTAAAATGAAAGATAACAAATTGCATGATCATCTCGATATACAGAAGTATTTATAAAGCTTACATCCACTTAAGACAAAAACTAAAAAGCTTTTACACAGTGAAGGAAACCATGAATATAATAAAAAAGCAGCCTACTAAATAGGAGAAGATATTTGTAAATGATATATCTGTTAAGGAATAATATCTAAAATTTATTTTAAACATTTATACAACTCAAAATCAATCAAACAAACAATTCAATTAAAGACTGGTGAAAGGCCTGAGTAGACATTTTTCCAGGAGACATACAGTTGTACAACAGACACACAAAAAGAAGCTCACATAACTAATCAATTTTCAAGGAAGTTCAAGTGAAAACCACAGTGAGATACCACCCATCCCTGTCAGAATGGCTGTCATCAAAAAGACAAAAAATAACAGGAATGATGAAGACATGGAGAAAAAGGAACCATTGAGTACTGTTGGTGGGAATGTTAATTGGTACAGCCATGATGGCAATCAGTATGGAGTTTCCTCAAAAACTGAAAAATAGAACTATACTATCATATAATCCAGAAAATCTGCTTCTGAAGAAAGCAAAAACAGTAAATAGAAAGGATAAATGTACCATTGTGTTCATTGCAGCACTATTTATAAAGACCAAAATATGGTATCAACCTAAGTGGCTACTGATATATAAATGGAAAAAGAAGATGTATATATATGTATATACAATGGAATATCAGTAAGTCATAAAAGTTTGAAATCTTGTCATATTCAGCAACATGGATGGACCAAAAGAGTATTATGCTAAGTTAATGAAATTAAAAGATGCTTATTCCTTGGAAGGAAATTATGACCAACCTAGACAGCATATTAAAAAGCACAGACATTACTTTGCCAACAAAGGTCCATATAGTCAAGGTTAGGGTTTTTCCAGTGGTCTTGCATGGATGTGAAAGTTGGACTGTGAAGAAAGCTGAGCACCAAAGAATTGATGCTTTTGAACTGTGGTGTTGGAGAAGACTCTTGAGAGTCCCTTGGACTGCAAGGAGGTCTAACCAGTCCATCCTAAAGGAGATCATTCCTGGGTGTTCATTGGAAGGACTGATGCTGAAGCTGAAACTCCAATACTTTGGCTACCTGATGTGAAGAGCTGACTCATTTGAAAAGACCCTGATGCTGGAAAAGACTGAAGGCGAGAGGAGAAGGGGACAACAGAAGATGAGATGGTTGGATGGCATCTCCGACTCAAAGGACATGAGTTTGAGGAAGCTCTGGGAGTTGGTGATGGACAGGGAGGCTTGGCATGCTGCAGTCCATGGGGTTGCAAAAAGTTGGACATGGCTGAGTGACTGAATTGAACCGAACTGAAATAAGTCAAAGAAAAATACCATATTAATTCTCTTATTTGTGGAACCTAGGAAACAAATCAAACAAGTCAGAAACATACTCATGGAGACAAGGAACAAATAGGTGATTGCCAGAGGGAAGGGTGTTAGGGTTTGGGAAAAATGGGTGAAGGGAATTAAGAGGTGCAAACTTCTAGTTATAATGTCACGGGGATTAATAACTTTTTATGGTAACAGATGTTTGCTAGACTTATTATGGGCATCATTATGCAAGGAGATCAAACCAGTCAATCCTAAGGGAAAAAGCCATGAATATTCATCGGAAGGACTGATGCCAAAGCTGAAGCTGCAATACTTTGGACACCTGATGCAAAGAAATGAGTCATTGAAAAAGACTCTGATGCTGGCAAAGATTGAAGGCAGGAGGAGAAGGGGACAACAGAGGATGAGATGGTTGGATGGCATCACCGACTCAATGGACATGAGTCTGAGCAAACTCCAGGAGATGGTGGAGGACAGGGAAGCCTGGCATGCTGCAGTCCATAGGGTTGCAAAGAGTCAGACACAACTGAGCAACTGAGCAACAACAACATTCAGTTCAGTACAGTTCAGTTCAGTCGCTCAGTCCTATCCGACTCTTTGTGACTCCATGAATCGCAGCACGCCAGGCCTCCCTGTCCATCACCAACTCCCAGAGTTCACTCAGACTCACGTCCATCGAGTTGGTGATACCATCCAGCCATCTCATCCTCTGGCGTCTCCTTCTCCTCCTGCCCCCAATCCCTCCCAGCATCAAGGTCTTTTCCAATGAGTCAACTCTTCACATGAGGTGGCCAAAGTACTGGAGTTTCAGCTTTAGCAGCATTCCTTCCAAAGAAATCCCAGGGCTGATCTCCTTCAGAATGGACTGGTTGGATCTCCTTGCAGTCCAAGGGACTCTCAAGAGTCTTCTCCAACACCACAGTTCAAAAGCATCAATTCTTCGGCGCTCAGCCTTCTTCACAGTCCAACTCTCACATCCATACATGATCACTGGAAAAACCATAGCCTTGACTAGACGGGCCTTAGTTGGCAAAGTAATGTCTCTGCTTTTGAATATGCTATCTAGGTTGGTCATAACTTTTCTTCCAAGGAGTAAGCGTCTTTTAATTTCATGGCTGCAGTCACCATCTGCAGTGATTTTGGAGCCCAAAAAAATAAAGTCTGACACTGTTTCCACATCTATTTGCCGTGAAGTGATGGGACCAGATGCCATGATCTTCATTTTCTGAATGTTGAGCTTTAAGCCAACTTTTTCACTCTCCACTTTCATCAAGAGGCTTTTGAGTTCCTCTTCACTTTCTGCCATAAGAGTGGTGTCATCTGCATATCTGAGGTTATTGATATTATGTAATGTATTTTAATGTCAAATTACTGTGTTGTACACCTAAAATTAAGGTAACATTGCAAGCCAACTATACTTCAATAAGAAGAAAAATATGACTTTGGATAGTCACGAATTTTATATCTACTTTCAAGAAAATTTTTTTTTCTTCACATGAAAATTGCTCTTCCAAGTTTTTTTAGTTTAATGAACAACTTTCCAAGACATTATTTAAAACTAAATTAGATAAATTCCTCATTTTGTAATGGCTGTAATATGTAGTTTGACATATAGCATATTTATAGTTTTAAACAAGATTTTATGGACATTATACTGGAACTATCACATGCAAAATTCAAGAAAAAGTCACACAGTTCAGTTCAGTTCAGTCGCTCAGTCGTGTCTGACTCTTTGCAACCCCATGAATCTCAGCACGCCAGGCCTCCCTGTCCATCATCAACCTCTGGAGTTTACCCAAACTCATGTCCGTTGAGTCAGTGATGCCATCCAGCCATCTCATTCTCTGTTGTCCCCTTCTCCTCCTGCCCCCAATCCCTCCCAGCATCAGGGTATTTTCCAGTGAGTCAACTCTTTGCATGAGGTGGCCAAAGTATTGGAGTTTCAGCTTCAGCATCAGTCCTTCCAATGAACAACCAGGACTGATCTTTAGGACGGACTGGTTGGATCTGCTTGCAGTCCAAGGGACTCTCAAGAGTTTTCCCCAACACCACAGTTCAAAAGCATCAATTCTTCAGCACTCAGCCTTCTTCACAGTCCAACTCTCACATCCATACATGACCACTGGAAAAACCATAGGCTCGACTAGACGGACCTTTGTTGGCAAAGTAATGTCCGCTTTTTAATATGCTATCTAGGTTGGTCATAACTTTCCTTCCAAGGAGTGAGCATCTTTTAATTTCATGGCTGCAGTCACCATCTGCAGTTATTTTGGGGCCCCACAAAATAAAGTCAGCCACTGTTTCTACGGTTTCCCCGTCTATTTGCCATGAAGTGATGGGACCAGATGCCATGATCTTCGTTTTCTGAATGTTGAGCTTTAAGCCAACTTTTTCACTCTCCTCTAAAGTCACACAAGCATCCTGAAAACTCTGTCAGGCAAGACTGACAAGCATACAACAAACAACAACAGCCAGAGCTGTATCATTATTATGTCTTAGGTCAAATTCGTCGGAGAGTAGTCACGTGCTACATTTCGTCCAATGAGGTTTGATAGAGGAGTCCGGGTCACTTAGGGAAAAGAAAAAAAAAAGGCTGCCAACAACCAATACCTGAGGTGAGACACATAGCCTATTCCTTATTTGATTTTGTCTTTTTGGTGCTTATCCAGTGCTTTTTACCATCTCCGTAAAAAGAGTTGTGACAAGGTATCTCTCTATAAGAAGTTATTCTCCCTTGATTTGCCCCCTTTACTTCAGTGTTTTACTGATACAATGTGCTAAATTCAAAGATTATTTATGTGACAGGCCCAGAAATTCAGGTTCACAGTAGACCAGCCCTGTGGAGCTGCAATGAGAGAAGGGAAAGGAAGCCTGCATAAGACCTGTAGAGCCCCCCACCTGCCACCCCCACCAAACTTGCCTTTTCCAGCTCCCAATCTGCATGTCCAACTGCTTACCAATACCTTCATCTAGACACAATGGATACTTTAAATCAGTGCTTCCAACACTGAATTTATCTTCTTTTCACAGATGTCTACTTGTTCTGGCTTATTTCAATTAATAGCATCCCCAGACAACTCTTCCTTACTCTGCTTTCCAATCAGGCACCAGCTCCTGTCAGTTTTTCCTTTAAGGCCTTTCAATTCAGGGGGTTGTTTTTTCCAGTCCACTGTCACTGCTCTAGTTTAGGCTACATCTTCTCTAGTGTAGACAACTGATCTAACTTATCTCATGCTTCCAGTCATGCTCTCTAGAATGAGTTCTCAACCCTGTAGCAAATGACATCATATCCTTTTCTTGCAGCTATTCCCTCTTCACAATAAAACCTGGTAGTTCAAGAGTAGCACTGCTCAGTCAGCTAGGCATTCCATGAATTGCCAGCTTCTTCCTTCTCACTCTCTATTCTCTTTCCCTATTACCTTTTCCCTCTATTTTCTTTTAGCTCCCTGATTTATTGCCTCCAGAGTAATGATTCTGATCCTTCACTGCACATTAGAAAGCTCACCTTGAAAGCCTTAAAAAATCCTCCACCCAGGTCATCCAGGCCAAGTAAATAAGAAACTCTGGGGGTGACAGCCAGGGATCAATATGTTTTGGGGTTTTTTTTAAAGATTTTTTTTTTTAATGTGACCATTTTGTTTGTCTTCATCTAATTTGTTACATTATTGCTTCTATTTCATCTTTTGGTGTTTTGGCTGCAAGGCATGTGGGATCTTAGCTCCCCAACTACAGATTGAACCCACAACCCTCTGAATTGGAAGGCAAAATTTTAACCACTAGCCTTCTAGGGAAGTTCCATTGATACATCTTTTAAAACTTTACAGATGATTCCAATGTGTATTCAAAATTTCAAGCCTCTGCAAATCTTTGCTTATGTTTTCTTCCTCTCCCTGGCCCAACCTCTATCCCTATTTTGTTTATTCTCCCCTGTTTTTGCCAACCTGCCTAATTCCTACGCATCCTACAGATGTTATCTTACAACACAGGTATACTAGGAAGCCTTCCTTGACCACAAGGAATAAACGATAAGAATAGATGCAGAATTTTGAACAATGTAATTCTCAAGGTCTCTAAATTTACATCTAAAAATTATCTTTTGGACCACGTGATATCTATGCAATAAACATTTTGAAAATTCAACTGTGTTTATCATGCTAACAATATACATCATTAATTTATTACCAACTGTCAGAGTTTGTGCTAGATGATTTGTCTACATTATTTCATTTCATGCTTCCAGCAATCTTTAGGAATTATTCAAATCCCACTTTATCACTGAGAAGACTGAAGCTTGAACAGTTTAATAAATTTCCAAATAAACACTATAGCTAAAGTATAGATACCAATACAAGTCATAAACAAGCAGAATATAAAGTATTCTTCTATTTTTTTAAATCAAAATAATGTGAATAAAAGGTTTTTAAATCTTCTAAAGAAGAAAATTTTTGAAATGTATGCTTTTTTAGATGCTTATGGAAAAAACTACTCAGCAGCATAGGAGGAGAATAATAAAAATGTTTAAATAGCAACTAATGATTTTATCATATACACCAAGATGTCTGATAAGCACATGATTCAGATTAGAGAAATGGCAAGTTAGTTTATTTTGCTTTAAATTAGAAAGCAGTTCCTTTACAAGTCTAATATATACTTAACAAGAGTTTTGTGAAAGCATTAGCTGAAATAAAAGCTTAAAACAAGATTTCTAGCAGTTTTAGTGCTTCAGCAATCTGTGTCTATCTCTTGATTAACAGTCATTAAGGTTTCAGAACCAGAACATATACCTTATCCTTTTTATTCACTACCCCTTGCTCTCTCCTCCCCTCTTCTCCCCTCTCCTCAACTCTCATAATGTCTTTATTTTTTCCAGCTTGCTCTATGTGCTTACCTCTTTATAATTACCATAAAGAATCGGCAAGATAGGACCTGCATGGTACAAATGCCACACCTTGGTTGTGTTGTGAGCAACCACTTGAAGTGGTGGCAGTCTAAACATTTACACACTTCTTGCTACAATGTCTCATATTTAAGTATTTCATCACAAGTAATTCTTTAGAAATCCAGTAGGTAAAATATCCATATGCCTCTCCATGGTTAATACCTGACCCAAAAGTCACCTTCTTCTATCCATTGAGATGTTGACTGGATGAAACACTTGACTCTACATGCCTGGAATGGGTGTTAGCCACAACTCAGAATGATTCCTTCAAATGAAAAACAAAACACATAAAAGCAATTGTTCTTTCCTGTTAAGAACTGAGCAAGGGAAAACAAAAGACTTTGTTCAGCTGTAAACCATGTAAAACCAGGGGTAGGGTACCTGTTACTCTGCCAAGGCTAAAGTAAAGCTACTAGGGACATTACTTCAGGGATTACAAGATTCCAGGAAAGGAACAATCTGGCACTTTCCTGAGTCAGACATTACTGTGAAATATAAAAACATAACAGAGATTCTTACTAAATAATAAAATATGTAGGAAAATTGCACGTTATTTGTTTCTTTGACCCATTTCCTGTCTTCACTACCAGATGCAGCCCTCTGATGTTACTCTTCCCTCTCCGTATGCTCTGTTGAGTATTCTATCGGTCTTCTGAGCTCTAAGACAATATTTCATCCCATTTGTCCCAAGAAAGTATGAGTTTCTTTAGCATGTAATGATGAATCCCCAGATTCACAGAAGTAGATTCCAATATAATTAATATAAGATTCCAAATAATTAATACTATTTTCCACTCCCCACTATCTCCACACATATATGGGGCATAAGATGTGCAAAAGGACAAAATTATACTACTATGTAGTACTGTATAAACCAGTTAGATTTCCTAACTCAAAAGTGAAGAAATTGAGAGTTAGAGAATTCATTTGCTCAAATTCACACTAGTTACTGGCTAACTAGAAAAGGATTTAGTGTTGTAGTTGAGTGTATTTCCTGTTTATCTTAGTAAATTAATTTGTTGACAAATTTTATGACATCTTTTAAGATAATCGGGGATAGTTGGGTTATCACAAAATTGGGGGTGGGATCACTGCAAAAGAGAAGCATAGGATTTAATTGAGATTTTTTAAAATTTAATTTTGTGCTATACTCATTCACAAGCTTCCCTGATGCCAGAATTTTTTCCTTTGGTGTCTCTTTTAGATAATCTGTTTCTTTTCATAACTTTGCAATGCAATTTCAACTGTTGCATTTTCCTTTGATTTGACATTTACTTTTTCCCATATTGACATTACGTATCTTGTTTTTAAAGGAGATGGTACAGCTTCTCCAGAGGAACTACTGAGAAACTTGATGAAGATTACTGGCTAATCTAAGATAATTGTCTCTTACTCTCTGTTTTTTGTAGCTCTTCTTCTTGACCCAGGTTGATGGCTTCTGGAATAAACCAACTAGGCCAAATCCATTCTGATAACCTTTCTTACTAGATCTTATATCAGCTTTACTTCACATTCATATGCCAATCATAAAAACACCTTCTGGCTTTGCTTGTGGCTCGGCTGGTAAAGAATCTGCCTGCAATGCAGGAGACCTGGGTTTGATCCCTGGGTTGGGAAGATCCCCTGGAGAAGAGAAAGGCTACCCACTCCAGTATTCTGGCCTGGAGAATTCCATGGACTGTATAGTCCATGGGGTCTCAAAGAGTCAGACACGACTGAGGGATGTTCACTTTCTTTCTTTCCTCTTCCCTAGGTGCTCAAATAATTTAGATGTAGACTTCATGAAATCAAGACATAATCATTCTTACTTTGAAGCATTTAGTTCAAGAACTAATACTAAGCATTTAGTTAAAGGGACACATCTGTGATGGCCATGAAATGCTAGTTCTGTAAGCACATATGATGTGTACATCTCAATTAAATTCCAATACATAAGTCCAGATTATCCAGTATCCAGAGCACCCAACTGGCACCACAAAATATTACTTAGCTCCACCTTTACTCTGGATCATGCTGCTTCTTCAGTCCCAACTAGATCTTTACAATGGACTAGAGATATCATTTTTCCTTTCTTTAAAATTTAGATACAACGCAAACATTGCATGCTCATATTTCAGACTGCAAGTTCCTTAAGGACAAAGAATATAAAGTATTTAATGTTGACTTCCCAGTGTCTAAAGCCTGATGTTTTATGGGTATTTAATAAATGATGTGTCAATAAATGAATAAATAAGGAAGCAGTCCTAAGATGGTGGAGGAATAGGACTGGGAGACCACTTTGTCCCCCACAAATTCATCAAAAGAACATTTAAGCGCCAAGCAAATTCCACAGAACAACTTCTGAATACTGGCAGAGGACAACAGGCACCCAGAAAAGCAGCTCATTGTCTTCTAAAGGAGATGGAGAAGTCTTGAGGCTACTGTAAGAATAAGACTGAAAACCAGAGGCAGGAGGCTTAAGTCCAAATCTTGAGAACACCAGAGAACTCCTGAATCCAGGGAACATTAATCGATAGGCACTCATCAAACACCTCCATACCTACACTGAAACGAAGCACCACCCAAGGGCCAACAAGCTCCAGAGCAAGACATACCATGCAAATTCTCCAACAATACAGGAACATAACCCTGAGCCTCAATACACAGGCTGACCAAAGTCACACCAAACCCATTGACATCTCAAAACTTATTACTGGACACTTCATTGCACTCCAGAAAGAAGAAATCCAGCTCCACCCAGCAGAACACCGACACAAGCTTCCCTAACCAGAAAACCTTGACAAGCCACCCATCCAACCCCACCCACAGCGAGGACCTCCACAAAAAAGAGGAACCACCAACTGCCAGAATACAGAAAGGCCACCCAAAACACAACAATATAAACAAGATGAAAATGCAGAGAAATACCCAGCAGGTAAAGGAACAGGATAAATGCCCACCAAACCAAACAAAAGAGGAAGAGATAGGGAATCTACCTGATAAAGAATTCTGAATAATGATAGTGAAAATGATCCAAAATCTTGAAAACAAATTGGAGCTACAGATAAATAGCCTGGAGACGAGGATTGAGAAGATGCAAGAAAGGTTTAACAAGGACCTAGAAGAAATAAAAAAGAGTCAATATATAATGAATAATGCAATAAATGAGATCAAAAACATTCTGGAGGGAACAAATAGTAGAATAATGGAGGCAGAAGATAGGATAAGTGAGGTAGAAGATAAAACGGTAGAACTAAATGGAACAGAGAGGAAAAAAGAAAAAAGAATAAAAAGAAATGAGGACAACCTCAGAGACTTCTTGGACAATGTTAAACGCCCCAACATTCAAATCATAGGAGTCTCAGAAGAAGAAGACAAAAAGAAAGACCATGAGAAAATACTTGAGGAGATAATAGTTGAAAACTTCCCTAAAATGGGGAAGGAAATAATCACCCAAGTCCAAGAAACCCAGAGAGTCCCAAACAGGATAAACCCAAGGTGAAACATCCCAAGACACATATTAATCAAATTAACAAAGATCAAACACAAAAAAACAAATACTAAAAGCAGCAAGGGAAAAAACAACAAATAACACACAAGAGGATTCCCATTAGGATAACAGCTGATCTTCCAATAGAAACTCTTCAGGCCAGAAGGGAATGGCAGGACGTACTTAAAGTGATGAAAGAAAATAACCTGAAGCCCAGATTACTGTACCCAGCAAGGATCCCATTCAAATATGAAGAAGAAATCAAAAGCTTTACAGACAAGCAAAAGCTGAGAGGATTCAGCACCACCAAACCAGCTCTCCAGCAAATGCTAAAGGAACTTCTCTAGACAGGAAACACAGAAAGGGTGTATAAACTTTAAACCAAAACAATAAAGTAAATGGCAACATGATCATACTTATCAATAATTACCTTAAATATAAATGGATTGAATGCCCCAACCAAAAGACAAAGACTGGCTGAATGCACACAAAAACAAGACCCCTATATATGTTGTCTACAAGAGACCCACCTTGAAACAAGGGACACATATGACTAAAAGAGAAGGGCTGGAAAAAGATATTCCATGCAAATAGAGACCAAAAGAAAGCAGGAGTAGCGATACTCATATCAGATAAAATAGACTTTAAAACAAAGGCTGTGTAAAGAGACAAAGAAGGACATTGCATAATGATCAAAGCATCAATCCAAGAAGATATAACAATCATAAATATATATGCACCCAACATAGGAGCACCACAATATGTAAGACAAATACTAACAAGTATGAAAGGGGAAATTAACAATAACACAATAATAGTGGGAGACTTTAATACCCCACTCACACCTATGAATAGATCAACTAAACAGAAAATTAACAAGGAAACACAAACTTTAAATGATGCAATAGACCAGTTAGACCTAATTGATATCTATAGGACATTTCACCTTAAAACAATGAATTTCACCTTTTTCTCAAGCACACATGGAATCTTCTCCAGGATAGATCACATCCTGGGCCATAAATCTAGCCTTGGTAAACTCAAAGAAAATGAAATCATTCCAAGCATCTTTTCTGACCACAATTCAGTAAGATTAGATGTCAATTACAGAGAAAAACTATTAAAAACCCCAACATATGGAGGCTGAACAACACGCTGCTGAATAACCAAAAAATCACAGAAGAAATCAAAAAAGAAATCAAAATATGTGTAGAAACGAATTAAAATGAAAGCAAAACAACCCAAAACCTATGGGACACTGTAAAAGCAGTGCTAAGAGGAAGATTCATAACAATACAGGCTTACCTCAAGAAATAAGAAAAAAGTCAAATAAATAACCTAACTCTACACTGAAAGCAACTTGAAAAGAAAGAAATTACGAACCCCAGGGTTCATAGAAGGAAAGAAATATTAAAAATTAGGGCAGAAATAAATACAAAAGAAACAAAAGAGACCATAGCAAAAATCAACAAAACCAAAAGCTGGTTCTTTGAGAAGATAAATAAAATGGACAAACCATTAGCCAGACTCTTCAAGAAACAAAGGGAGAAAAATCAAATCAATAAAATTAGAAATGAAAATGGAGAGATCACAACAGACAACACAGAAACAAAAAGGATCATAAGAGAGTACTATCAGCAATATATGCAAATAAAATGGACAACTTGGAAGAAATAGACAACTTTCCAAAATTGAACCAGGAAGAAATAGAAAATCTTAACTGACCCATCACAAGCATGGAAATTGAAACTGTAATCAGAAATCTTCCAACAAAGAAAAGCCCAGGACCAGACGGCTTCACAGCTGAATTCTACCAAAAATTTAGAGAATTAACATCTATCTTACTCAAAGTCTTCCAGAAAATTGCAGAGGAAGGTAAACTTCCAAACTCATTCTATGAGGCCACCATCACCCTAATACCAAAACCTGACAAAGATGCCACAAAAAAAGAAAACTACAGGCCAATATCACTGATGAACATAGGTGCAAAAATCCTTAACAAAATTCTAGCAATCAGAATCCAAAAACGCATTAAAAAGATCATACACCATGACCAAATGGGCTTTATCCCAGGGATGCAAGGATTCTTCAATATCCTCAAATCAATCAATGTAATATACCACATTAACAAATTGAAAAATAAAAACCATATGATTATCTCAATAGATGCAGAGAAAGCCTTTGACAAAATTCAACATCCATTTATGATAAAAACTCTCCAGAAAGCAGGAATAGAAGGAACATACCTCAACATAATAAAAGCTATATATAACAAACCTTCAGCAGACATTATTATCAATGGTGAAAAATTGATAGTGTTTCCCTAAAGTCAAGAGCAAGACAGGGTGCCCACTCTCACCACTACTATTCAACATAGTTTTGGAAGTTTTGGCCACAGCAATCAGAGCAGAAAAAGAAATAAAAGGAATCCAAATTGGAAAAGAAGAAGTAAAACTCTCACTGTTTGCAGATGACATGATCCTCTACATAGAAAACCCTAAAGACTCCACCAGGAAATTACTAGAGCTAGTCAATGAATATAGTAAAGTTGCAGTATATAATATTAACACACATAAATCCCTTGCATTCCTATACACTAACAATGAGAAAACAGAAAGATAAATTAAGTGAACAATTCCATTCACCATTTCAAGGAAAAGAATAAAATACTTAGGAATATATCTACCTAAAGAAACAAAAGACCTATATATAGAAAACTATAAAACACTGGTGAAAGAAATCAAAAAGGACACTAATAGATGGAGAAATATACCATGTTCATGGATCAGAAGAATCAATATAGTGAAAATCAGTATACTACCCAAAGCAATCTATAGATTCAATGTAATCCCTGTCAAGCTACCAATGGTATTTTTCACAGAACTAGACAAATAATTTCACAACTTGTATGGAAATACAAAAAAACCTTGAATAGCCAAAGCAATCTTGAGAAAGAAGAATGGAACTGGAGGAATCAACCTGCCTGACTTCAGTCTGTACTACAAAGCCACAGTCATCAAGACAGTATGGTACTGGCACAAAGACAGAAATATAGATCAATGGAACAAAATAGAAAGCCCAGAGATAAATCCACGCACCTATGGACACCTTATCTTTGACAAAGGAGGCAAGAATATACAATGGAGAAAAGACAATGTCTTTAACAAGTGGTGCTGGGAAAATTGGTCAACCACTTGTAAAAGAATGAAACTAGAACACTTTTTAACACCATACACAAAAATAAACTCAAAATGGATTAAAGATCTAAACGTAAGACCAGAAACTATAAAACTCCTAGAGGAAAACATAGGCAAAACATTCTCTGACATAAACCACAGCAGGATCCTCTATGACCCACCTCCTAGAATATTGGAAATAAAAACAAAAATAAACAAATGGGACCTAATTAAACTTAAAGGCTTCTGCACAACAAAGGAAACTATTAGCAAGGTGAAAATACAGCCTTCAGAATGGGAGAAAATAATAGCAAATGAAGCAACTGACAAAGAATTAATCTCAAAAATATACAAGCAACTCCTGCAGCTCAATTCCAGAAAAATAAAAGACCCAGTCAAAAAGTGGGCCAAAGAAATAAACAGACATTTCTCCAAAAAAGACATACAGATGGCTAACAAACACATGAAAAGATGCTCAACATCACTCATTATCAGAGAAATGCAAATCAAAACCATAATGAGGTACCAATTCATGCCAGTCAGAATGGCTTGAAAAAATCTACAAAAAGTCTACAAGCTATAAATCCTGGAGAGGGTGTGAAGAAAAGGGAACCCTCTTACACTGTTGGTGGGAATGCAAACCAGTACAGCCACTATGGAGAACAGTGTGGAGATTACTTAAAAAACTGGAAATAGAACTGCCATATGACCCAGCAATCCCACTGCTGGGCATACGCACCGAGGAAACCAGAATTGAAAGAGACACGTGTACCCCAATGTTCATTGCAGCACTGTTTCTAATAGCCAGGCCATGGAAGCAACCTAGATGTCCATCAGCAGATGAATGGATAAGAAAGCTGTAGTACATATACACAATAGAATATTACTCAGCTATTAAAAAGAATACATTTGAATCAGTTCTAATGAGGTGGATGAAATCAGTGCCTATTATACAAAGTGAAGTAAGAAAAAAAAGAAAAACACCAATACATTATATTAATGCATATATATGTAATTTAGAAAGATGGTAACGATAACCCTGTATGCTAGACAGCAAAAGAGACACAGATGTATTGAACAGTCTTTTGGACTCTGTGGGAGAGGGCAAGGGTGGGATGATATGAGAGAATGGCATTGAAACATGTAAAATATCATGTGAAACGAATGGCCATCCAGGTTTGATGCATGATACAGGGTGCTTGCGGCTGGTGCACTGGGATGACCCAGAGGGATGGGAAGGGGAGGGAGGTGGGAAGGGGGTTCAGGATGGGGAACACATGTACACTCATGGCAAATTCAAGTCAATGTATGGCAAAACCAATACAATATTGTAAAGTAAAATAAATAAATAAATAAATTTTAAAAAGCATATACCTAGTAGAATAAATCTTGTTAATAAAATATATATGTTGTTAAAATAATAATAATAATATGTGCAGATTGATTATGGATGTAAGAATATGCTCAGAAATTAAAATGCTACTTAAAGCATAAATAAAATAAATGAATAAATAAGAAATGAATGTACTTCCAATCTCATACAAAAATAATTCTATTGATACTATACATTAACTAAGACCAACTCTCTCTTCTGTAATAATTTTTCCCTTGCCCTTTCCCTACTGCAGTTTCCTTTCTTTATCTCTACCTCAGAAGAAACTGTCTCTTTTCTCCTATGGTCCAACATTATAGGGAACTGCAAGGCTTTTAGAAGATGCTGATCTTATGTATCAAGATAAATAAGTGCATGGCCCAATAAATTATTTGATAATTATTAGGGAAAATGGTCAGAATTCCAATCTATAAGCAAAGTTAACAATCTTTATTAATATTATCTGTGGCTTGAACATTGAAAAGGGGCACACCATTTCAAAGTTGGGGAAACTAGACTGGAACTCAGGTAAGAACTGAAAGAAGAGTAGGAAGGAGGTGTAATACTAGCTGATGCTAAAATAGATGGGAGCTTCTAAATGCAACCACAAAGGCAACTCACATCTTTGTCAACATACCCCTCTGCGAATAGGCCTGGATTGTGGATGGTTATTCAGCAACCACAACTCTTTTTGCACACACCCATATCAGTGACTTCTCACTTTTTTCCCTTTTCTGTTTTAAAACAGCCTTTAGTATTCATTTATTAATCACATCTTAAATATCAGCAAATGCACTGTTTGTTCTGAAATCTGAATCCTACTCAAGATGGTCCTTCTGCTACAGAAAGTTCTGTGTCACTGACCACACAGAGTAAGGACAATACCTATGGCTGAGTATTTTAAGTGTGCAAATCCTTTACCACTGAGTTTCATTTCTAGGAATTTCACCTAAGGAAATATTCAGAAATGTGCTCACACTGATTCCTCATTATTTATATAAAACAAGAAATAATCTTAGCAATGTTATACATTAGACACTGGTTAAGTAAATTATGATACATTTGTACAATTGACTAACTTCAACTAAAAATCAAGTTGTTAAGGGATATTAACATTATTATTAACATGAAACCTGATTATCATATATTCTTTTAAAATCATGCTAGTTATTTTATTACATATGTAAATATGCACATACAAAATGTAAAAGGATAAAAGTAAAATGATAGCAGTGGTTACATTTGGGTGGTAAGATTATAGTAAACTTTACCTAATAACTTTGTGGTTCTTTGGCATTTCCCTAGGTTTCTGATTTGAAAATATATTATTTTGTAACTAAAGCATTAATTTAAAAAATAGAACAGGCAAATGAGGAGACTATTTATTGGGAATTCAAGACTAATGAAATTTCTCCCTTGTCCTCAAAATTGCCTTTGCAGTAAGCTTATTAATGTCTAAAATTTAAGTTTAGAGACTCTAAATTTATTCTTACTATCTTTTGATATCTTTCAATATCTATATTGAAAATATATCTAAAGGGCAAAACATTCATTCCGCTAAGCATTTGTATGAATTAGACCACTGTTTTTAAGATATGTCTATAAAATTAATTTATTAGATCTTAGCTTGAATACAAAATAAACTAAATGGAATATAATAGAAAATATTTGAGTTTATCCTTCTTAATAAGGGAAGGTATTATTTCAGGATACTTTTTAACTTCAGTCATTTATGGGTGTATTGGGACATGTGGTAAAATGTATTATTTTTTTAGGAATCATTTTTTATTTATTTTTATTTGTTTGTCTTCTTTGTGGCACACAGTATCTTCATTGCAGCATGCATAATCTCTAGTTGTGGCACTCAGGCTCCAGAGTGCTTGGGCTTTTTGTGGTGCACAGCTTGTTTCTCCATGGCATTTGGGGTCTTAGTTCCCCAACCAGGGATCAAACCAGTAGCCCTACATTGCAAGGCAGATTCTTAACCACTGGACCACCGGGGAAGTCCCCAAAATGTATTCTTCATGGAAGGACATGGTCAATCAGTTTGACTGTTATAGCGTGACCACGTAGACTAGATTTTCTCATAAAGTGTGTTTTTTATTGTGGTGGAGATATTTGTGAAAGGGCACTGGATAAGCTTTTAAGAAGGCAGAAAGGGAGATGAGAGTATCAAAGGGCACAATTCATTCTATGGCTATTTTTAGCTCCCTTTGGCTCCCCTGAGAAACTAAAATATTGCACCGAGCCTCATTCAAGCAGTTGTAATGGACAGAATTTTTATATTATAGAAGTTTAGAAGTATAGGGTCAATGTAACTCATAGAGCTCATTAAGATCTTACTATCTGTTAGTATCTACTATTCCTACTTGCTCTGTGGCAGGAAAGTGAAACCATACACCTCAGGTTGAAATTTGAAGCCAAATGCTGGGACTCAAACTTGGCCGAAATCCAGATTGGGACATGAGCCCACAGCCTTTTAATTGGAATCACTTGGTTTCAGGACTTACTGAGGCTCAGGTTCTTTGTTTTGGTGGAAATGGATTTCAGCAAGAGGCAAAATGATAGGCAAGATGTAGATTTATTAATATAGGGCACTTGTGAGGGGTACAAGCTGACAGGCTGAGAATTAAGCAAGCTACGTTTTTATAATCAAAGAAAGTGAGTAAGGGGAGAAGACCACCTTCTTTCTCATTCTTTGAGTAGACATCAGGCTTACATAAGTAGCTCCTTCTCTGTATTGGGCAGGAGAGTGCTTTATCCTATAAGCTCAAAACTGTCATGGAACTTATTCAAATCAGCAGAAGGGTGGCAACATATACTAAAATATATCAAGTCACCTCAGATTTTAGTATGATGATGGTATTCTACTTTGGAATGTCACCCTTCCCCTATATTCCTGTCCTTGGTTCCGAGGATCATTGTCTTGCTGGACTCAGCCAGCAGATGCAGGCCTCATTTTGTCACTTAATGCCTTGGGAGCCTATCTCATGGTTTTATTGATGGCTTTATAATAAAGCAAACGTGCTTTTTTCCATGATGTTCTGGTAGTTTTCTTGAGCAATCATTAACATATAATGGTCTTCCAAAGTTTCCTAATATTCCCCCTCTATCTATAATCCCCTAGTGGGATTTCTAAAGCTATCTGTGCAATGATCTTACTCTATCCCTATCAGAAGTGGTACTAATCTGCATAAATCAAAAATTTGTAGTAGCTGAATGATCAAAAGAATAATATTCTTCCAAATAACATAAGTATACAGTAATATACTTCTAAATAACATAAGGTAGTGCATTTTTTTTTTTTACTTTCTTGAATCCAAGATTACAAACAACTTGGGAAATCAAAATTTTTCCTGACTTTTTATTCTGCACAAATTCATTGATCTGCATCCTTTCTTAGATATTCTTTGTAGTTGTATAGCACAAAACTTCTTATCAAAGAAAAGATATCTGGGGAAAAATACAGTAAACTGTCATGATTTTATCTGTTGCCTCTTCAAAGGATCAGTTCAGTCAGTTCAGTTCAGTTGCTCAGTTGTGTCCAGCTCTTTGCAACCCCATGGACTGCAGCACGCCAGGCTTCCCTGTCCATCACCAACTCCTGGAGCCTACTCAAACTCATCTCCATCACGTCAGTGATGTCATCCAATCATCTCATCCACTGTTGTCCCTTCTCCTCCCACCTTCAATATTTTCCAGCATCAGGGTCTTTTCCAATGAGTCAGCTCTTTGCATGAGGTGGCCAAAGTATTGGAGTTTCAGCTTCAGTATCAGTCCTTCCAATGAATTTTCAGGATTGATTTCCTTTAGGATGGACTGGTTTGATCTCCTTGCAGTCCAAGGGATTCTCAAGAGTCTTCTCCAATGCCACAGTTCAAAAGCATCAATTCTTCAGTGCTCAGCTTTCTTTATAGTCCAACTCTTACATCCATACATGACTACTGTAAAAACCATAGCTTTGACTACACAGACATCTGTTGGTAAAGTAATGTCTCTGCTTTTTAATATGCTGTCTAATTTGGTCATAGCTTTTCTTCCAAGGAGCAAGCGTCTTTTACTTTCATGGCTGCAATCACCATCTGCAATGATTTTGGAGCCCAAAAAAATAGTTTCTCACTGTTTCCATTGTTTTCCCATCTATTTAACATGAAGTGATGAGACCGGATGCCATGATCTTCATTTGCTGAATGGTGAGTTTTAAGCCAACTTTTTCACTCTCCTTTGACACTTTCATCAAAGGCTCTTTAGTTCTTCGCTTTCTGAGGTTATTGATATTTCTCCTGGCAATGTTGATTCCAACTTGTGCTTCATCCAGCCCAGAATTTTGCACGTACTCTGCATATAAGTTAAATAAGCAGGGTGACAATATACAGCCTCGATGTACTCCTTTTCCTGTTTGGAATCAGTCTGTTGTTCTATGTCTGGTTCTAACTGTTGCTTCTTGACCTGCATACAGATTTATCAGGAGGCAGGTAAGGTGGTCTGGTATTCCTATCTCTTGAAGAATTTTCCACAGTTTGTGGTGGTCCACATAGTCAAATTGCTTTCGCATAGTCAATAAAGCAGAAGTAGATGTTTTTCTGGAACTCGCTTGCTTTTCTGATGAACCAACAGATGTTGGCAATTCGATCTTTGGTTCCTCTGCCTTTTCTAAAACCAGCTTGAACATCTGGAAGTTTATGGTTCAGGTACTGTTGAAGCCTGGCTTGGAGAATTTTGAGAATTATTGCTAGCCGTGTGAGATAAGTGCAATTGTATGGTAGTTTGAACATTGTTTGGCATTGCCTTTCTTGGGGACTGGGATGAAAACTGACCTTTTCCAGTCCTGTGGCCATGGCTGAGTTTTCCAGATTTGGTAGCATATTGAGTGCAGCACTTTCACAGCATCATCTTTTAGGATTTGAAATAGCTCTACTGGAATTCCATCACCTCCACTAGTGATGCTTCCTAAGGCCCACTGGACTTCACATTCCATGATGTCTGGCTCTAGGTGAGTGATCACCTCATCATGGTTATTTGGGTCATGAAGATTTTTTTGTAGAGTTCTTCTGTGTATTCTTGCCATCTCTTCTTAATATCTTCTTCTTCTGTTAGGTCCATACCATTTCTCTCCTTTATTGTACGCATCTTTGCATGAAATGTTCCCTTGGTATCTCTAATTTTCTTTAAGAGATCTCTAGTCTTTCCAATTCTATTATTTCCGTTTATTTATTTATTTATTTTTTTGCATTGATCACTGAGGAAGCCTTTCTTATCTCTCTTTGCTATTCTTTGGAACTCTGCATTCAAATGGGTATATCTTTCCTTTTCTCCTCTATCTTTAGCCTCTCTTCTTTCACAGCTATTTGTAAGGCCTCATCAGACAATCATTTTGCCTTATGCATTTCTCTTCCTTGAGATGGTCTTGATCACTGCCTCCTATACTATGTCATGAACCTCCATCCATAGTTCTTCAGGCACTCTGTCTCTCAGATCCAATCCCTTGAATCTATTATTCACTTCCTCTGTATAATCATAAGGGATTTGATTTGGGTCATACCTGAATGGTGTAGTGACTTTCCTTACTTTCTTCAATTTAAGTCTGAAATTGGCAATAAGGAGTTCATGACCTGAACCTCAGTCAGCTCCCAGTCTTGTTTTTGCTAACTGTATAGAGCTTCTCCATCTATGTCTGCAAAGAATATAATCAATCTGGTCAGTATTGATCATCTGGTGATGTCCATGTGTAAAGTCTTCTCTTGTGTTGTTGGAAGAGAGTTTGCTATGACCACTGCATTCTCTTGGAAAAATTCTGTTAACCTTGGCCTGCTTCATTTTGTACTCCAAGGCCAAATTTGCCTGTTACTCCAGGTATTTCTTGACTTCCTACTTTTGTATTCCAGTCCTCTATAAGGAAGAGGATGTCTTTTTTGGGTGTTAGTTCTAGAAGATCTTGTAGGTCTTTATAGAACTGTTCAACTTCAGCTTCTTCAGCATTACTGGTTGGGACATAGACTTGGATTACTGTGATTTTGAGTGGTTTACCTTGGAAATGAACAGAGATCATTCTGTCATTTTTTGAGATTGCATCCTAGTACTGTATTTTGGACTCTTTTGCTGACTATGAGGGCTATTTGATTTCTTCTAAGGGATTCTTACCTACAGTAGTAGACATACTGGTAATCTGAGTTAAATTCACCCATTCCAGTCCATTTTAGTTTCAGTTCAGTTCAGTCGCTCATTCGTATCTGACTGTGACCCCACGAATCGCAGCATGCCAGGCCTCCCTGTCCATCACCAACTCCCGGAGTTCACTCAAACTCACGTCTATCCAGTTGGTGATGCCATCCAGCCATCCATCCTCTGTCTTCCCCTTTTCCTCCTGCCCGCAATCCATCCCAGCATCAGAGTCTTTTTCAATGACTCACCTCTTCGCATGAGGTGGCCAAAGTACTGGAGTTTTCAGCTTTAGCATCATTCCTTCCAAAGAACACCCAAGACTGATCTCCTTTAGGATGGACTGGTTGGATCTCCTTGCAGTCCAAGGGACTCTCAAGAGTCTTCTCCAACACCACAGTTCAAAAGCATCAGTTCTTTGGTGCTCAGCTTTCTTCACAGCTTCCTTAACCTGAAGTAAATGCTACAGCAAAAAGTTTTGGTTTTGTTCCATTGTTGGCATACTCCTTTAGCTCTAGCACACTTTTATGTTTATGATACCTAACCAAAGAAAGCAGTATATATTTTAAGCGCACTAGGTTTGGAGTTCAAAGAACTAGTATTTAAGGCCCAGTTACACGATGTAAGTTTAGGAAAACACCTTGACTATTCATTTTAGTTATATGTAGAATGAAACTAATTATCTAATTAGTGATTATAGAGTGTTTGGTTAAATGGCATGAAGTAAATCAAAACTGAAAGGGATACAAAATCATATTTATGATAGTTGATTAGAAAATAGTAAGGAATCACTGCAATTCCCTTGACTTTTTAGAAAGAGTTTTTATTTCAGCTAAATTTGAATGCAATTTAGCTGTATAGTATTTAAGCCTCTAGTAGAAGTGTGCATTTTCTAGATGCAAGACATAAATCATTACCTTAATTTTACAAATAATCTATGCTTTTCTTAAACTCTCAGAGAATTTAACTTCTGTCATGAATTTTCAGAATGAGTGGAGAAAATTTAACTTTATATGCAATTTCCATTCCTTTTATTTTTTAAATTGTGAGAGGTTTCAAACTCACAGAAAGCAATAATAGCAAATACTCATACCAATGGCTATGTGCCAGGTTTAGTTACATGTATTGAATCATTAGATTTTCACAGTAACACTTTGAGGCAAATATATCAGCTATCTTCATTTTACAGGTGAGGAAAGCAAAGGTCAAGGTTGTGAATGTAATAAACGCAAAATTGGGATTGGAATGCAGCTCATTTGACTCTGGAAACCAGGTCTTGACCATGTCACAATACTATCTACTTCATAAAAAGAGAAATTAAGCCTCAAAAAATGATAAATGTTAAAATTTGCCATGCTTTTCCCAATTTACTTTCTTTAGGTGGTGGTAAGCAGAGCATTCAGAAAACTAAGATCATGGCATCTGGTCCCATCACTTCATGGGAAATAGATGGGGAAACAGTGGAAATAGTGGCTGACTTTATTTTCTGGGGCTCCAAAATCCCTGCAAATGGTGATTGCAGCCATGAAATTAAAAGACGCTTACTCCTTGGAAGGAAAATTATGACCAACCTAGATAGCATATTCAAAAGAAGGACATTACTTTGCCAGCAAAGGTCCATCTAGTCAAGGCTATGGTTTTTCCAGTGGTCATGTATGGATGTGAGAGTTGGACTGTGAAGAAAGCTGAGTGCTGAAGAATTGATGCTTTTAAACTGTGGTGTTGGAGAAGACTCTTGAGAGTCCCTTGGACTGCAAGGAGATCCAACCAGTCCATTCTAAAGGAGATCAGTCCTGGGATTTCTTTGGAAGGAATGATGCTAAAGCTGAAAACTCCAGTACTTTGGGCACCTCATGCGAAGAGTTGACTCATTGGAAAAGACTCTGATGCTGGGAGGGATTGGGGGCAGGAGGAAAAGGGGACGACAGAGGATGAGATGGCTGGATGGCATCACTGACTCGATGGACGTGAGTTTGAGTGATCTCTGGGATTTGGTGATGGACAGGGAGGCCTGGCGTGCTGCAATTCATGGGGTCACAAAGAGTCGGACATGACTGAGCGACTGAACTGAACTGAACTGAACTGAGGCAGAACAGAGTTAGTTGGCCTCTTGTGCACCTTTTCAAATTCATTGCCTTCCACAGAGCATTTGCAAAGAGCCAATATTTTTGTCGATGTTGAGTAGTATGAATTCTTTGGATATTTTGATAAATCAGTAGCAAATATTTTCTTCCAGTCATTAGGCAGCTTTTTCATTCTGTTTGTGGTTTCTTTAACTGTGCAAAAGCTATTTTGTTTGATGTAGTTCCATTGTTTATTTTTGCCTTTGTTTACCTATCCTGAGAGTTCAGTTTAGTCAGTCAGTTGCATCACTTTTACAATCCCATGGACAGCAGCATGCCAGGCCTCCCTGTCCATCACCAACTCCCAGAACTTGTTCAAACTCATGTCCATTGAGTCAGGAATGCCATCCAACCATGTCATCTTCCATCATCCCTTTCTCCTCCAGCCTTCAATCTTTCCCAGCATCAGGGTCTTTTCCAATTAATCAGTTCTTTGCATCAGGTAACCAAAGTATTGGGGTTTCTGCTTCAGCATCAGTCCTTCCAATGAATATTCAGGACTGATCTCCTTTAGGATTAACTGGTTTGATCTCCTTGCAGTCCAAGGGACTCTCAAGAGTCTTCTCCAACACCACAGTTCAAAAGCATCAATTCTTCAGTGCTTGGCTTTCTTTATAGTCCAACTCTCACATCCATATATGACTACTGGAAAAACCAAAGCTTTGACTAGACGGACCTTTGTTGGCAAAGTAATGTTTCTGCTTTTTAATATGCTGCCTAGTTTGGTCATAGCTTTTCTTCCAAGGAGCAAGTGTCTTTTGATTTCATGGCTGCAGTCACCATCCTCAGTGTTTTTGGAGCTGGAGAAAATAAAGTCTCTCTCACTGTCTGCATTGTTTCCCCATTTATTTGCCTTGAAGTATTGGGACTGGATGCCATGATCTCCATTTTCTGAATGTTGAGTTTTAAGCCAACTTTTTCACTCATCTCTTTCACTTTCATCAATTGGCTCTTCAGTTCCTCTTCACTTTCTGCCATAAGGGTGGTGTCATCTGCATATCTTAGGTTATTGATATTTCTCCCAGCAATCTTGATTCCAGCTTGTGCTTCACCCAGCCTGGCATTTCGCATGATGCACTCTGCATAAAAATTAAATAAGCAGGGTGACAATACACAGCCTTGACATACCCTTTTCCCAATTTGGATCCAGTCTGTTGTTCCATGTCTGGTGCTAACTGTTGCTTCTTGACCTGCATACAGATTTCACAGGAGGCAGGTAAGGTCATCAAGAGATGGTATTCCCATCTCTTGAAGAATTTCCCACATTTTGTTGTGGTCCACACAGTCAAAGGCTTTGGCATAATCAATAAAGCAGAAGTAGATGTTTTTCTGGAATTCTCTTGCTTTTTCTATGATCCAGCTGATGTTGGAAATTTAGTCTCTGGTTCCTCTGCTTTTTCCAAATCCAGCTTGAACATCTGGAAGTTCTCAGTTCACATACTGTTGAAGCCTTTCTTGAAGAACTTTGGTTATTACTTTGTTAGTATGTAAGATGGTGCAATTTTGTGGTAGTTTGAACATTGTTTGACATTGCCTTTCTTTGGCATTGGAGTGAAAACTGACCTTTTCCAGTCCTGTGGCCACTGCTGAGTTTTCCAAATTTGCTGGCATATTGACTGCAGCACTTTCACAGCATCACCTTTTAGGATTTGAAATAGATCAGCTTGAATTCCATCCTCTCTACCAGCTTTGTTCTTAGTGATGCTTCTTAAAGCCCACTTGACTTCAGACTCCAGGATGTCTGCCTCTAGGTGAGTGATCACATAATTGTGGTTATTTGGGTCATTAAGATCTTTTTTATATAGTTCTTCTGTTTTCTTGTCACCTTTTCTTAATGTCTTCTGTTTCTTAACATCTTCTGTTATGTCCATACCATTTCCGTCCTTTATTGTGCCCATCTTTGCATGAAATGTTCCCTTGGTATCTCTTATTTTCTTGAAGAGATCTCTAGTCTTTTCCATTCTATTGTTTTCCTCTATTTCTTTTCATTGATCACTGAAGAAGGCTTTCTTGTCTCTCCTTGCTAGTCTTTGGCACTCTGCATTCAAATGGGTATATCTTTCCTTTTCTTCTTTTCCTGTCACTTCTCTTCTTTTCTCAACTATTTTTAAGGCCTTGTCAGACAACCATTTTGCCTTTTTGCATCCCCTTTTCTTGGGAATGGTCTTGATCACTGCTCCCTGTACAATGTCACAAATCCTTGTAGATAGTTCTTCAGGCACTCTATCAGATCTAATCCCTTAAATCTGTTTGTCATTACCACCATATAATGTAAGGGATTTGATTTAGGTCATTTTAGCATTTGATTTAGATCTTCCTGAGAAGACATATCCAAAAAATATTGGTAAGACCAATGTCAAAGGCTGTACTGTTTATATTTTCTTCTAGGAGTTTTAGAGCATCAGATCTTACAGTTACTCTCTTGAAAGCTCCTTGGACTGCAGGGAGATCAAACCAGTCAGCTCTAAAGGAAATCAACCCTGAATATTCATTGGAAGGACTGATGCTGAAGCTGAGGCTCCACTACTTTGGCCACCTGATGTGAAGAGCCGACTCATTGGAAAAGACTCTCATGGTGGGAAAGATTGAAGGCAGCATAAAATGAGATGGTTAGATAGCATCATTGCCGCACTGGACATGAATCTGAGCAAACTTTGGGAGATAGTGAAGGACAGGGAGGCCTGATGTACAGCAGTCTGTGGTGTCACAAAGAGTTGGACGCCACTTAGCGACTGAACAACAACTACTGTTAAGTCTTTAATCCATTTTCGAGGTTGTTTTTGTTGCTGTCATAAACAGTGTGAGAAAGTAGTCTGGTTTCATTCTTTTGCATTCTTTCCAGTTTTTCCAAAACCATTTATTGAAGATGCTGTCTTTTGTCCATTGTATATAACCTTGCCACTTCAGCCAATATGGAAAGATTAACTTTCCATATAAACTTGGCTATATTTCTATATTCTATTTCTGTTCCATTGATCTATGTATCTTTTACTTAATGCAAGTTTTATGCTGCTATGATTACTGTAGCTTTGTAATGTAGTTTGAAACCATAGAGCATGGTATCTATAGTTTTGTTCTTTCTCAAGATTGCTTTGCTCTGGGATCCTTTGTGGTTCCATACAAATGTTAGGATTATTTGTTCTAGTTCTGTGAAAATGTCATTGGTATTTTGATAGGAGTTTCACTGGATCTGTAGATTACTTTGAGTAGTATGGCTATGTTAATGGTATTAATTTCTCTTAATTCATGACCATGGTATGTCTTGCCATTTGTTTATGTCATCTCCAATTTCTTTCAGCAAAGTTTTATGCTTTCCAGAGTGAAAGTCTAACATGTTTGGTTAGATTTATCCCTAGGTATTTATTCTTTTTGATGCAGTTGTAAATGAGATTGTTTTCTTAATTTTTTAGTTTGTTAGTAGTGAAACAGATTTCTGTATATTAATTTTGAATCTTGAAATTTCCCTGATTTCACTTATAGGCTCTAACAGGTTTTTGGTATTATCTTTAGAATTTTCATATATATTATCATGTCATCTGCAAACAATGAGCCTTTACCTTTTTTTCTTTCTAATTTAGATATCTTTTATTTCTTTTTCTTTTTTGACTGTTGTGACTTAGACTTCCAATACTATGCTGCATAAAAATGGCGAGAGTGGACATCTTTGTTCCTAGTCTTAAAGTAAATGCTTTCAATTTTTCACCATTAAGTACAATTTGGGCTGTGACTTTTTCAAAGCCTTCTATATCCACTATGTTGAGAGGTTATCTCATAAATGAATGTTGAATTTTATCAAAAGCTTTTTCTGTAACTATTGAGATGGTATATTTTATTCATCAAGTTGTTAATGTGGGGAGTCACATTGTTTGATTTGTAGATATTAAACCATCCTTGTATCCCTGGGATAAATCCCATGTCATATGATTCTTTGAAACTACTGTTTATTTGGTTTGCTATTTTGCCAACAAAGATCCGTCTAGTCAAGGCTATGGTTTATCCTGTGGTCACATATGGATGTGAGAGTTGGACCATGAAGAAGGCTGAGCGCTGAAGAATTGATGCTTTTGAACTGTGGTGTTGGAGAAGACTCTTGAAAGTCCCTTGGACTGCAAGGAGATCCAACCAGTCCATTCTGAAGGAGATCAGCCCTGGGATTTCTTTGGAGGGAATGATGCTGAAGCTGAAACTCCAGTACTTTGGCCACCTCATGCGAATAGTTGACTCATTGGAAAAGACTCTGATGCTGGGAGGGATTGGGGGCAGGAGGAGAAGGGGACGACAGAGGATGAGATGGCTGGATGGCATCACTGACTCGATGGACTTGAGTCTGAGTGAACTCCCGGAGTTTGTGATGGACAGGGAGGCCTGGCGTGCTGCGATTCATGGGGTCGCAAAGAGTCAGACACAACTGAGCAACTGAACTGAACTGAACTGAATATTTTGCTGAGGATTTTTAAATCTATGCTCATCAGTGATATTGGCTTGTAATTTTCTTTTTCAAATAGTCTTTGTCTAGTTTTGGTATTAGGGTAATTCTACCTTCAATTTTGAAAAACCATTTGAGAAGAACAAGTGTTTTCTCTTCTTTAAAAGTTTAGTAAAATTCACTTGTGAGTTTGTCTCATCATGGATTTTTGTGTGGTGGGATATTTTTTTTTACTGACTCAAATACATTATCAGTAATTGGTCTGTTCATATTTTCTATTTCTCCCTCATTCAGTCTTGCGAGATTACATTTCTAGAAATTTATCCATTTCTTCCAAGTTTTCCATTTTATTGGTATATAACTCTTCATAGTAATCTCTTATGATCCTTTGTATTTCAGTGGTGTCAGTTTCATTTCTGATTTTATTAATTTGTACCTTCCTTTTTTCTTCATGAATATGGTTAAAAGTTGACCAATTTTGTTATCTTTCCAAAGAATGACATCTTAGTTTCATTGATGTTTTCTACTTTAATTTTAGTCTTTATTTTATTTATACTTGCTTTGATATTCATTGTTTGTTTCCTTCTACTAACTTCGGGTTTGTTTGTTTTTTATAGTTCATTTAGCTGTAAGGTTTAGATTGTTTCTTTAAGATTGTGTTGTTTCTTGATGTAAGCTTATTGCTATGACCTTCTGTCATAGAAACACTTTTGCTGCATTCCATAGGTTTTGGAACATTTTGTTTCCATTTTCATAGCTTCAGGTATTTTAAAATTTTCTCTTTAGTTTCTTCAGTGACCATTTTGTTTGTGTATAAGAATGTTGAGTAGCCTCCAAGTGTTTGTGTTTTTTATAGATTTTTTTTTATGTAGGTAATTTCTAATTTCATACTTTGTGGTTGGAAAAGATTTTTGATATGATTTCAATCTTCCTAAATGTATTGATGCTTCTTTTGTGATCTAGTGTGAGATCTATGCTAAAAAATAGCCCATGTGCACTTGAAAGTATATTCTGCTGGTTTTGGTGAAATATTTTGTATATAATCTATTAATTTCATATGGGCTAATGTGCTATTTAAGGTTAGTGTTTCCTTAACTGATTTTCTGTCTGAGTGACCTGTCCTTTGATGTATCTGAGGTGTTAAAGTTCCCTACTATTATTGTATTACTGTAAATTTCTCCCTTTATATTTGTTGATATTTGTTTTATGTATTTAGATGTGCCTATGATGGGAATATCTGTATTTATAATTGTTACATCTTCCTGCTAAAACTTGATCTCTTTATTATTATGTGATGCTTTTCTTTGTCTCTTGATACAGGGTTATAAAGCTTGTTTTATCTAAGTATTGCTGTCTTAGCTTTTTCATTTCCATTTGCATGGAACATATTTTTGTGTCTCCTCACTTTCAGTCTATGTGTGTCTTTAGGTCAGCTATTTGTATGTGTGTGTGTGTATATATATATATATATATATATATATATATATATATGTATATATATTATTCTTTTTTTAAAAAAAGCCGTTCAGCTACCCTACGTATTCTGATTGGAACATTTAATATATTTACATCTTAAATTAATTAGTGATGGGTATGTACTATGGCCATGTTTTTGGTTTTGTAGTTCTCTTTTGTTCCTTTAATCTTCTTTACTTTTGCTTTCTACCCTTGTAATTTGATGATTATTCTTTATTTTTATATTTGTTATATATTTTAAGTTGATGATCTCTTTATTTTGAACACATTCAAATCACTCTACATTTTTATATCTTTCTGTTTTGTGTATTCCTTAACTATTTATTATAAACATTGATGATTATATTACCTTCCCACTGGTTTTATAATTAATTGATCCATTACCTTAACTATGTTTTTACTTACCAAGGTGATTTTTTCCTTTCATACTTTTTATGTTGGTAATTGTGATCTTTTCTTGTCTGCTTAGAGAAATTCCCCTAACATTTCTTTTACAACTGGTATGCTGCTGCTGCTAAGTCGCTTCAGTCATGTCCAACTCTGTGCAACCCCGTAGATGGCAGTCCACCAGGCTCCCCAGTCCCTGGGATTCTCCAGGCAAGAACACTGCAGTGGGTTGCCATTTCCTTCTCCAATGCATGAAAATGAAAAGTGAAAGTGAAGTATACAGGTGATAAATTCTTTTACATTTTGGTTGTCTGTGAAACTTTTTCTCCTCTTCCAATATGAATGTTAAATATGCCTAATAGAGTATTCTTGATCATAGAATTTTTCCGCTTCATTGCTTTCGCTATATTACACTATATCCTTCTGGTCTGCAGTTTCATCTGAAAAGCCAACTGATGTTCTTATGACAGCTCCTTTGTGCTTCTTTTAAGATTCTTTTCTTCTCTCCCTTTAAGACTTTCTTTCTCTTTTTAATTTTTGCCATTTTTATTATAATGTGTCTTGGTGTGGACCTCTTTGGGTTCACCTTGTTTGGAACTCTCTGCTTCCTAGATCTGACTTGAACCCCTTGCTTCTTGGGGAGAGCTTCTGCAGTTTTTATTATTCTTCTGTTTGTTCATTGCCTACCCAGGGGTATGGGTCTTAATTATACTGTGCCTCTATCCCACCTACTTAATCTAATTGTGTTTCCTTCTCCATATCTTTTTTTGTAGAAAATCTTTGACTGGAATAAAGAGTACTCTCATAGCTAGTTGCTCCATTAAGTAATGTAACTTTGTTTTTTGTTTTTGTTTTGGGTGTTTTGTGGGAAGGGGCAAGTATTTGGAAATTTGGTGTGTCTGTGGGAGGAACTGAATTGTGTCTTCCTACTCTATTGTATTGACCACTTCCTCTCTCCATGTATGGTTTCAACTAGCACTTACTTACTAAATATTAGAGAATAATCTGAATTTAAATGTGCAATGTTCCATAATATCAAAATGCTGACAATCTAGAGGCTGAATTTATGGAAAAACAAGCAGTTATTGGTTAGATACTTTTTTATCTGGAGAAACAATGATAACTAGGTTAAGCACGGTCCCTTTCCTCATGGAATTTAAATTCTATTGAAAGATTTAGGCAGTGATAGTGTATATAAATAAAGCAAATAATTACAGACTGTGATGATTTCCAAAAGGGAAATGAGTATTTTATTGTTAAAGAAATAAAAAGGCAGGTATTTTAGATGTAGTCAAGGCATGGTACTGTGTCCTGTAAGACATGGACTCAAATATGAAAAAGATAGTTACAATCACCAGAAGTTTACTATCTAATGAAAGTCATACATTAAATATATAATTAACTACATGGGACAAAATTAAGTAAAACCACAGAAGAGATAAAATTATGTAATGTAGAAATAAAAAAATCCCTAAATAACTCTAATTATAGTTAATCAGGAAAATATTTATGGACAATATAACATTAAGTTGGGTTTTGAAGGATGACTATGTTTCTGCTGATAGAATGAGTAAAAAATAAAATAAAATAAAATAAACAGTATGACAAAAAAACAGAGAAAGTGAAATCACACTCCAAATTCGGGAAATGGTGCCTAGTCTAACAGGATAGAAGCAAAGGAGTGAAGGCATGTGAAAATGAGATGACCTGGTAAATGGAACTTAAACCACATTAGAATAAAAAGCAATTTCTAGTTATCCAATTGAGGACAGAAGAAAACCTCTATCTAATTTTGAGGGGAAGAAAGATTAGTATACTTGTTGATCCTATATTCTATGTGGATACATTATTATCCCAAAGAAGAGTAAGAGACATAGTTTTCAAATGTTTCATTTTTTGAAGTGCTCTTGCTTATCGCTGACAAAGGTCCGTCTACTCAAAGCTATAGTCTCTCCAGTAGTCATGTATGGATGTGAGAGTTGGACCATAAGAAAGCTGAGCACCACAGAATTGAAGCTTTTGAACTGTGGTGTTGGAGAAGACTCTTGAGAGTCCCTTGGACTGCAAGGAAACCAAACCATTCAATTCTAAAGGAAATCAGTCTTTTAATGTTCATTGGAAGGACTGATGCTGAAGCTGAAGCTCCAATACTTTGGCCACCATGATGAGCAGGTCTGACTCATTGGAAAAGACCCTGATGCTGGGAAAGATTGAAGGCAGGAGGAGAAGGGAATGACAGAAGATGAGATGGTTGGATGGTACCACCGACTAGGTGGACAAGAATTTGACCAAGCTCCCAGAGTTGGTGATAGACAGGGAAACCTGGTGTGCTGCAGTCCATGGGGTTGCAAAGAGTCAGACAGGACTGAGAGACCGAACTTGCTTATGGGACGATCTTACAGAGAATAAAGAGAACTGAAAATCTTAATTAGGTGGATTAATAAGTAATGTGGGAGTATCTGAGAAAGAGACACATAGTAGTAGAAAGAATGTGATAATCTGAATAAGACATTCAAATTTAGTTTAGAAGCTCAACTAGTTCCATATGGTGACAAGTTCATCTGTAGAAATGGAAGTGGATGGCTTATGTGGGTAGAAGTGAATATCATTAAAGATGAAGATGCTAAGTAACAAAATGGCCATGTTTGGGAATTATTTATTCACATGTATATTGAAAAGATTCAGAATGATTGTAGGACTTGGGACAAAGAGGAAACTAGGTAAGATCATCAAGACTTAAAAAGGAACCTGCGAAAAGATATTTGCCATCTTCAATACTCAGGAAGAAGAAAATTAGAAAATAAGGTACTAGTTTTTTTGTTTTTATCAGTTTGGTAAACATTAAAAGATGTTTTGCAGAGGGGCCTAAACAGGCAAACAGATATTATGTTTTCCTGAAGTGAATGCTACTATCCTTTTGATTAGATATTTGAAAATATCTATTAATTCACCCATTCCATTTTTAAGAAGCTATTCTGTAGGACCTGATTAAAAATATTCTTTTTAAGTTATAATTAACATAAAATATTATATTATTTTTGGGTATGCCACATAATAATTCAATTTACTTCAGTTCAGTCACTCAGTCATGTCCAGCTCTTTGCAACCCCATGGACTGCACTGTCCATCACCAACTCCCAGAGCTTGTTCAAACTCATGTCCATTGAGTTGGTGATGTCATCCAAGCATCTTATCCTCTGTCATCCCCTTCTCCTCCTGCCTCGAATCTTTCTCAGTATCAGGGTCTTTTTCAATGAGTCAGTTCTTTGCATCAGGTTAGCCAAAGTATTGGAGCTTCAGCTTCAGCATCAGTCCTTCCAATGAATATTCAGGACTGATTTCCTTTAAGATTTCCTTTAGGATCAATTTATTTACACATTATAAAATGATAACCACGATAAAGTTCAGTTACAGTTTATAATCATACAAAGTTGTTACAGTAGACTATATTCCTATGTGTACCTCTTCATTATTTTTACTTTTTAGCTGGAAATTTGTATGCCTTAATCCTCTTTACCTATTTCACCCATCCCTCTCTCCTCTGACAACCAACAGTTTATTCTCTGTATATATCAGTCTTTTTTTTCCATTTTGTTCTGTTTATTCACTTGTTTTGTTTTTTTAAACACCATATATAAGTGAAACCATACACTGTTTACTTTTCTAGTATACTACTTAGTATCCAGATCTATCTCTCTTGCCTCAAAGGCAATATTTTATTCTTTTTTATACTAGAATAATTGTCCATTGTGGTGTGTGTGTATATATATATACACACACACACACACACATATATATATATAGCTATCACATCTTACTTATCAATTTATCCATTGATGGATACTTAAGTTACTTCAGTATTTGACTATCATAAATAATTCTGCAGTGAATATAAGGATATATATATATTAAATATATATTATATTTAATGTATATATATTCAAATTAGTGGAGTTTTTGTTTTCTTCAGGTAAATTCCCCAAAGTGGAATTGCTGGGTCATATATAATCTATCTTAAGTTTTTTGAGGAATCTTCATACTGTTTCCATAAGGTTTGCATCAATTTATAATTGCACTAGCAATACAAGGGTTTCCTTTTCTCTGAATCCTATTCAGCAGTTGTTTTATGCCTTTCTGATGAAAGTCATTCTGACAATTGTGGGATGGTATCTCACTGAGGTTTTGATGTGTGTTTCCCTGGTGACTAGTGATGCTGAGCACTTTTTCATGTGCTTGTTGACCACTTATATGTCTTCTTTGGTGACTATTCAGATCCTCTGCCCATTTTTAATTGTTTTCTTTATGTTGCTGCTGCTAAGTTGCTTCAGTCATGTCCGACCCTGTGCAACCCCACAGACAGCAGCCCACCAGGCTCCTCCATCCCTGAGATTCTCCAGGCAAGAATACTGGAGTGGGTCGCCATTTCCTTCTCCAATGCATGCACGCATGCTAAGTCACTTCAGTCATGTCCAACTCTGTGCAACCCCATGGACAGCAGCCCACCAGGCTCCTCTGTCCACGGGATTCCTTAGGCAAGAATACTGGAGTGGGTTGCCATGTCCTTCTTTCTTTATGTTAAGTTTATGTATTTCTTTGTATTTTTGGATATCAATCTCCTATCAGAGATATCATTCACAAATAACTTCTTCCATTCTGTGGGTCGCCTTTTAATTTTGCTGGTGGCTTCCTCTGCTGTGAAAAGCCTTTAGTCTGATGTAGTCCTATTAGTTTATTTTTGCTTTTTGTTGTCCTTGCCTGAGGAGACAAATTTTTTAAATGTTGCTAAGATTGATGTCAAAGAGGTTATGCCTGTATTTTCTTCTAGGAGATTTATGTTTTCATTTAAATATTTAATTCATTTTTAGTTTATGTTTGTATATGATATGATAAAGTGGTCCATTTTTATTCTTTGCATGTAGCTGTCCAGTTGTCTCAATAACATGTATTAAACAGGCTGAACTAGAAGAAACAATGACAAAACCAAACTGGCATTTGATGTGAATCCACAGGAGTTTAAGCTTCAAATCCAGCCAAGAAGTTTGTTATAATCTCTTTCAGCTTTGCATCTGTCTCTTCTGAGAACTTTCCATTGGTCCTGGTTTTGCCCAACAGGGCTTGATGTTGGCTGATAACATGAGGCAAGAAAGCATTCTCAAATTTTGTGATCTTGCTGGGCTCCAGCTTGTCAAGATACTCCCTGACACCCGCATAGATAACAGCCACTTGCTCTTCAATAGCCATAGGAGAATATTGTCCTTGCTTCAGCAGCTCAGTGAAATGCACACCATGACTCAAGAGTTGTTGAGTGGCAGCATCAAGGTCAGAATCGAACTAGGCAAAAGCAGCAACCTCACGATTCTGAGCCAACTCCAGTTTCATGGCACCTGCCACCTGTTTCATGACCCTGGTTTGGGCAGCAGATCTGACATGGGACACAGACAAACCAACATTAATGGCAGGGAGGATACCTTTGTAGAACAACTCTGTTTCCAAGAAGATCTGTCTGTCAGTGATGGAAATGACATTTGTTGGAATGTAAGCAGACACATCACCAGCTTGTGCTTCTGTGAGTGGTAGAGCAGTTAACGAGCCACCATCAAAAGCATCGTTCATTTTAGCTGCTCTCTCCAGTATATGGGAGTGCAGGTAGAACACATCACGAGGACAGGCCTCACGACTGGGCGGTGGGCAGAGCACCATAGATATCTGATGATAAGCAACTGCCTGTTTGGATAAGTCATCATAAACAATCAAAGCATGTTTGCCATTATCCCTAAAATATTCTCCCGTTGAACATCCAGAGTAAGGAGCCAGGTACTAAAGTGGGGCAGCATCTGAAGCAGTATCTGAAACCACAATAGTATACTTCATGGCATCTGCATCTGTAAGTCTCTTCACCAACTGGGCAACAGTGGATCTCTTTTGACCAATAGCAACATGGATACAGTACAGCTTCTTCTTTTCATCAGTTCCATCATTGAATCATTTCTGGTTAATGATGTTTCTGGCAATTGGTGTTTTGCCAGTCTATCGGTCACCAATAACCAGATCACACTGACCATGACCAATCAGCACCAAGCTGTCCACAGCCTTAATGCCAGTTTGTGTTAGTTCCCGCACAGAGATTCGAGGAATGACCCCAGGGGCTTTCAAGCCAACTCGTCTTCGGGCCTTGGAACCAATTGGACACTTTCCATCAGTGGCATTACCAAGGGCATAGACTACATGACCCAGCAGCTCCTCACTGACTGGAACATCTACAATAGCTTCAGTTCTCTTCACAATATCTCCTTTCTTAATTAGTTTATCACTTCCAAACACAACAACACCAACGTTGTCAGACTCCAAGTTCAGAGACATACCCTTTAAACCTAAAGAAAATTCTACCATTTCTTCTGCTTGAACATTTCTTAGCCCAAATACCCGGGCAATATAATCACCAATACTTAAAACATGCCCAGTCTCTTCAAGGTTAACAGAGGTATCAGCTCCAAGAATACGCTCTTCAAGAACAGAGGACACCTCAGCAGTGCCAGTCTTCTGAAGACAAGAGTTAGAGGCATGGAGGTTCCTTGCAGCAATGAAGGATGATCCCAAAGCATTTTTGGAGACCAGCCTGGCTCACAAAGGGAAGGCGTGGGTACGGCCATGGCCATGAGCACGGACAGCATCTTTGCAGCTCCTCCTCAGGTGCTTCCTCTGCAGCCACAGCCTTGAGATCCACTGACCACCCTACTGTTTTGATGACTGTGGCTTTGTAGTATAATTTGAAGTCAGGAAATGTGATATCTCTTTCTTATTGTTCTTTCTCAAGATGCTTTGTATATTCGGTGATTCTATTACAAACTTTGGGATTGTTTGTTCTAGTTCTATGAAGAATGTCATGAGTATTTTGATAGATGTTGGAATGAATCTGTAGTTTGTTTTGGGTAGTATGGCCGCTTTAACAGTATTAATTCTTACAACTCAAGAACATGGGATATCTATTTATTTGTGTCATATAATTGACTCATTCAAAATGGGAAAGGGGTATGACAAGGCTGTTTATTTAATTTCTATGTTGAGTACATCATGTGAAATGCCAGACTGGATGAATTATAAGTTGGAATCAAGATTGCTGGGAGAAATATCAATAACCTCAGATATGCAGATGATACCACTATAATGGCAGAAAGTAAAGAGGAACTCAAGAGCCTCTTGATGAGGGTGAAAGATGAGAGTGAAAAAGCTAGCTTAAAACTCACTGTTACAAAAACTAAGATCATGGTATCCGGTCCCATCACTTCATGGCAAATAGAGGGGGAAAAGTGGAAGCAGTGACAGATTTTCTGTTCTTGGTCTCCAAAATCACTGTGAACAGTGACTGAAACCATGAAATTAAGACATTTGGCCCTTGGAAGGAGAGTGATGACAAGCCTGGAAAGTATATTAGAGCAAAGACATTACTTTTCCAACAAAGGTGCACATAGTCAAAGGTATAGTATTTTTAGTAGCCATGTATGGATATGAGAGTTGGACCATAAAGAAGGCTGAGTGACAAAGAATTGATGCTTTTGAATTGTGGTGCTGGAGGACTCTTGAGCACCCACTGGACTGTAAGGAGATCAAACCAGTCAATCTTAAAGGAAATCAGCCCTGGAATATTCATTGGAAGGATTGATGCTGCAGATGAAGCTCCAATACTTTGGCCACCTGATGAAAAGATCTGACTCATGGGAAAAGACCCTGAATCTGGATAATATTGAAGGCAAAAGGAGAAGAGGGTGGCAGAGGATGAGAAGGTTAGATAGCATCACCACCTCAGAGGACATGAATTTGAGTGAACTCTGGGAGACAGTGAAGGACCCAGAAGCCTGGCATGTTGCATCCCATAAGATCACAGAGTTAGACATGATTTAGTGACTGAACAATAACAGCAACAAAGCATCCATAGTATGGAATAATATGCTCCTACTAAGAAGAAGTTAGACGTAAGTGATTTATGGGAAGATATCTACAATAAGTAAGTTGTTTTTTTGTGTTTTTTTTTTGTTTTTGTTTTTTTTTTTTTTGAGTTACAGAATTCTATGTGGAGTAAGCAATAAAAAGGAAATAAATTCTGTATATATTTGTATGAAAAGAAAGAAAGTTTTGGAGATTACCCTCCAATTTGATCACGTGGGTTGTATTTTGGGACAGGATTGAAGGGAGAAGATAGAGATTATGAGTGTATTCCTTATACATTTTGACTTTTTTGACTTGTCAATACTACTTTTACTTTTAAAAATAAAAGTATCATAATAAATAGAACAATTTCTTCAAAAGGAATTAAAATCTTATAAAAGGATAACAGAAGTATACAAATAGTGCCAAGAAGCAGAACAATTGATGGACCTTGAAAGATCAATAAATAATCCATTGAGGACACAGTCTAAGGAAAGAATTCCATAAATTTTTTATCATACCTAATGGTATTTTAAAGAAAAAATATCATCCTATTCAAAATCATAAGTTTGATATTCAGTTAGACTAGCAAAGATCTACTAGCAAGATCTACCTTACAGGATTTTTTTTTTAATGTGTATTAGGAGCGCCTTTAAAAACTAAAAAAAAAAAAAAGAAAAAGAAAAAAAATTAGTTTAGAAAGCAATAAGCTCTAGATTTTTGCAAGCAGTTTCCAGAATTTAAAAAGCACTCCCTAGCACCTGTCTTATTTCATTGCCTAAGACATGTCTTTGAAACTCTTCACAGTGTCTAGATACTGCCTGGAACCTGTGCACTGTTTTCCTAAATAGCCCATCCCTAGCCTTTGGCTATAGATACAGTATTACAGGTCATGAAAATAGCTAAAGAAAAATAAGAAACAGCAGGCATATGTGATAGATGAAACTCTTATCTCTCTTAATCAAAGATAGTGAAGAATTCCTGCATGTGAATACTGCATTTTATAGAACTGGTTGTGGTTTTTTTTTTTTTTTCTTTTTCCTCCACCTATTTAAGCTTCATGTTTGGAGCAAAGAACATAGATGTCATCAATGAACTCCACCCCTTACTTCCAGTTCTACAAGAATTATAAGTAGGTAGATAGGTGTGTGTTAGGGTGGTGGCCCTGTCACATTCATTTATCATACTCCTGCTTATCCAGTTGTTGAATCAACAGGAAATTGCCACCTTATAAGAAATAAAGGAAAACTTCCATCTACTTAATCATCAATGTTTATTCTAACAGTATGATTTGATTATGTTATTTTACCTGCTAAGATTCAACTTTTTTTGTCTGTATCCTCTTTGTGGAGCTTTTGTGAATATTAAGTGAGAAAATACACGATAAGTTCCTGGTGCAATGTCTGCTTGGAAAAGACTGAATCCTTAGATCCTCTCATCTACCTATTCTACCTACGTGACTTCTTATCTAATTTTTCCCTCACTCATTAGTTCACTTACTTTCTGTTCTTCTTGGTCCTTTTCCTTCTCTAAAGGCATATTCTTTCTTTGGAACAATTGTGATTCTTTTTCTTTCTTAATAGTGCACTCCTTTTAAATTCTAGCCACTAGAGGGATATATGTGCTTAGTTTCAAAGTCGTGTCCAACTCTTTGCAACCCCATGGACTGCAGCCCACCAGGCTCTTCTCTCCATGGGGATTCTTCAGGCAAGAATACTGGAGTGGGTTGCCATCCCCTCCTCCAGAGGGATATATAGTAAGATACAACTCCACTCACCCTGATCTCATTAGAATCAGAGGCTAAAAATCAAAAAAGAATCAAATAAGTATAGAATGTTAAAGAGGTATTAGAAAATATCTAATACAACAAATAATATCAAAGATGATGAATTACCTGTTATCCAGGTAATCTTTACATTTTTCAAATTATTACCTCTACAATATATGAAGTTAAAAAACAAACTTTATTTTCCTTGAAAACTTCCTTTTAAACCATTTTCTGGAAAAATTAAAGACAAAGGTCACAAGTGAGGGCAAAAAAACCTTTAGCAACAAAACTGGTTTGTAGATTGTTTAACTCAAATAATTAAAAGTTCAAAATAAATCCATGTATTTGATTATGTGTAATCTCTATTGCACAGCAAAGGAAATCATAAATAAAACAGAAAGACAACCCTCAGAATGAGAAAAGTTACAAATGAAGCAACTCACAAGAGAATAATCTCCAAAATATACATGTTACTCAATATCAAAAAACAAATAACTGAATAAAAAACTGGAAGATCTAAGTAGACATTTCTTTAGCAAAGACATATAGGTGGTCAAAAAGCATGTGAAAAGGTGTTCAAGATCACTAATTATTAGAGAAATGCAAATCAAAATTACAATGAGTTATTACTTCACACTGATCAAAATGGCCATCATGGAAAAAAATCTATAAAGAATAAATACTGGAGAGGGTGTGGAGAAAAGGAAAGCCTTCTACACTTTGTGAGAATGTAAATTGGTACAGCCACTAGGGAGAACAGTGTGAAGTTCCTTAAAAAACTAAAAATAGAACTACCATATGTACCAGCAATCCCACTTTCAGGTATATGCCCAGAGAAAACCATAATTTAAAAAAAAAAAAAATACACCCCAATGTTTATTACAGCACTATTTACAATAGCCAGGACATGGAAGTAACTTAAATGTCCATCAACAGAGAAATGTTTAAAGAAGATCTGGTAAATATATAAATACATATATAAATTAAATTAAAATCTAAATTTAAATTTAAAAAATATAGTCTCTCTAAATATGATTTATCTTGGTTATGTTTTAATTTTTACTTTGTTTAACATTTAATAATTAAAATTAGTCTCTACTTAGGTATCTAAGTAACCCAAGAATTAAAGTAATTTCTTAACTTTGAACATCCACTCATTCTAAAGCATATGCAAAATATGCAAAAGTATTTATATTTATCTAGAAGCTGATAGAAACTATGATGCTATAATTAAAAAATTACTGTCAACAAATATCCTATATGATTAAAAATATAAACTAAGAATATAAACAATAAAGAAATGAAAAATTCATGTAAAATATCAAACCCAGAAGATACACTTCCTATTTATTCATTTGCTTTTCACACATACACTAGAGCCTTATTTCTGAGATGGTAATTTATATTTTTGTTCATTATTTTTTTATTATTCTCTCACTAAAAAAATATTGCTATGATAATTTGAGGACGATCTAAGCCCTGCACAGTTATACCACAGGAAAACTGTTGGCAGTGAGAATTCTGTCTTTACCTTAGAACTGTAAAGGAGAGGACCAAATAGTTGGAGGCTCCAAGATTATCATGTCATCAAGAGGGAAGTATACAAATATATTCTTATGCTTGTTATGTTTTAAGAAAAGACACATAAATTTGCCCATAAAATATTATGTGCAATTGGCAATATTCAAATAACATTTTAAACAGTTATAAAATGGTGCTAAGTACCTATCTATCAATAATTATTTTAAATGCAAATGTAATAAATTCTTCCATCAAAAGGCATAGAATGGATACTGCTGCTTAGTTGCTCAGTCATGTCCAACTCTTTGTGTCCCCGTGGACTGTAGCCCTCCAGGCTCTGTGCTCCACATCAAGAGCAGCCACTGCAATGAGAAGCCGGTGCACCTCAGTGAAGAGTAGCACCAGTTGTTAGCAACTGGAGAAAGCCAGAACAAATCAACAAAGACCCAGTGAAGTCATAAATAAATAATAATTAATTAAAATTGCATAAAAATTTACCCCAAAATTTTAACCAATAAATAAAAGAATTGTAGGAATTGAAGAAGACAAAAATAAATGGAAAGGTATTCTGTGCTTATGGATTGGAAGAACTGATATCATTGAATGGACCAAAGTTTTCAAAGAAATCTGCATATTCAATGCAAACCCTATCAAAATTCCAATGTCTTTTTTCACAGAACTATTAAAGAAAACACTCTTAAAATTTGTATGAAACTGCAAAAGACTCTGAAGAGCCAAGGCAGTATTGAGCAAGGACAAAGATGGAGGCATTATACTTCTTAATTTCATGACATTACAAAACTATAGTCATCAAACAATATGGCATTGACATAAAAACAGATTTATAGATCAACGAATATTCACAGAAAGAAACCCATGCATATATGGTCAATTAATTTATGACAAATGTGTGCAGATTGTATAACAGGTAAAGGATAGTCTTTTTACCAAATGGTGTTGGTAAAACTGGACAGTTACATATGAAGAATAAAATTAGACTACTGTCTTAACATGGCACAGTGGTAAAGAATCCACCTGCCATTGCAGGAAATGCAAAAAATGTGGGTTCAAATTGTGAAATTATTTGTTCTAGCTCTGTGAAAAATACCATTGGTAGCTTGATAGGGATTGCATTGAATCTATAGATTGCTTTGGGTAGTATACTCATTTTCTCTATATTGATTCTTCTGATCCATGAACATGGTATATTTCTCCATCTATTAGTGTCCTTTTTGATTTCTTTCACCAGTGTTTTATAGTTTTCTATATATAGGTCTTTAGTTTCTTTAGGTAGATATATTCCTAAGTATTTTATTCTTTCCATTGCAATGGTGAATGGAATTGTTTCCTTAATTTCTCTTTCTGTTTTCTAATTATTAGTGTATAGGAATGCAAGGGATTTCTGTGTGTTGATTTTATATCCTGCAACTTTACTATAGTCATTGATTATTTCTAGTAATTTTCTGGTGGAGTCTTTAGGGTTTTCTATGTAGAGGATCATGTCATCTGCAAACAGTGAGAGTTTTACTTCTTCTTTTCCAATTTGGATTCCTCTTATTTCTTTTTCTACTCTGATTGCTGGGGCCAAAACTTCCAAAACTAGTAGTGGTGAGAGTGGGCACCCTTGTCTTGTTCCCAACTTTAGGGGAAATGCTTTCAATTTTTCACCACTGAGGATAATGTTTGCTGTGGGTTTGTCATATATAGCTTTTATTATGTTGAGGTATGTTCCTTGTATTCCTGCTTTCTGGAGAGTTTTTTTTTTTATCATAAATGGATGTTGAATTTTGTCAAAGGCTTTCTCTGCATCTATTGAGATAATCATATGGCTTTTATTTTTCAATTTGTTGATGTGGTATACAAATCAATTGGTGTATAATTGCATTGATTGATTTGCAGATATTGAAGAATCCTTGCATCCCTGGGATAAAGCCCACTTGGTCATGGTTATGATCTTTTTCATGTGTTGTTGGATTCTGATTGCTAGAATTTTGTTAAGGATTTTTGCATCTATGTTCATCAGTGATAATGGCCCGCATTCTTTTTTTGTGTCATCTTTGTCAGGTTTTGGTATTAGGGTGATGGTGGCCTGCCATACGACCCAGCAATCCCACTTCTGGGCATACACACTGAGGAAACCAGAATTGAAAGAGACACGTGTACCCCAATGTTCATCACAGCACTGTTTATAATAGCCAGGACATGGAAGCAACCTAGATGTCCATCAACAGATGAATGGATAAGAAAGCTGTGGTACATATACATAATGGAGTATTACTCAGCCATTAAAAAGAATACATTTGAATCAGTTCTAATGAAGTGGATGAAATTGGAGTTGATTATACAGAGTGAAGTAAGTCAGAAAGAAAAACACCAATACAGTATGTTGCTGCTGCTGCTGCTGCTAAGTGGCTTCAGTCATGTCCAACTCTGTGCTACCCCATAGACAGCAGCCCATCAGGCTCCACCATCCCTGGGATTCTCCAGGCAGGAACACGGGAGTGGGTTGTCATTTCCTTCTCCAATGCATGAAAGTGAAAAGTGAAAGTGAAGTTGCTCAGTTGTTTCCGACTCTTCACAACCCCATGGACTGCAGCCTTCCAGGCTCCTCCATCCATGGGGTTTTCCAGGCAAGAGTACTGGAGTGGGGCGCCATTGCCTTCTCCGCCAATACAGTATACTAATGCATATATATGGAATTTAGAAAGATAGTAATGATAACCCTGTATGCGGGACAGCAAAAGAGACACGGATGTATAGAATAGTCTTTTGGACTCTTGTGGGAGGGGGCGGGGGGATGATTTTGGAGAATGGCATTGAAACATGTGTAATATCATATAAGAAATGAACCGCCAGTCCAGGTTTGATGCAGGATACAGGATGCTTGGGGCTGGTGCACTGGGATGACCCAGAGGGATGGTATGAGGAGGAAGGTGGGAGGGGGTTCAGGATTGGGAACACATGTACACCCATGGCGGATTCATGTTGATGTATGGCAAAACCAATACAACATTGTAAAGTAATTAGCCTGTAATTAAAATAAATACATTTAAATTTAAAATTAAAAAAAAAAAAGAAAGAAATGTGGGTTCAGTCCCTGGGTTGGAAAGACACCTTGGTGTAGGAAATTGCAACCCACTCCAATATTCTTGCCTGGAAAATACCATGGACAGAGGAGCCTGGCGCCCAACAGTCCATGGGGTAGGATAGAGTCAGACATGACTGAGTGACTGAGCATGCACGCATACATGTCTTAGACAATACACAAAAGTTCACTCAAAGTTGATTAAGGACTTGAATATAAAACCTGAAACCGTAAAAGTCCTAGAAGAATACATAGGTGGTATGTTCTTTGACATCAATCTTGATAATGTTTTCTGGGGGGAATCTGACTCCAAATGTAAAGGCAACAAAAGTAAAAGTAAACAAGTGAGATTATATAAAGCTCAAGTTTCTGTGGAGGAAATAAAACCATCAACAAAACAAAAAAGCAGAAAGGGAGAAAAATTTTGCAATTATGTATCTGAGAAGAGGTTAATATCCAAAGCATATAAAAATTCATACTATTCAACAATGAAAAAACAAACAATCCAATTTAAAAGGGGCAGAGGAATAGACATATTTCTAAAGAAAATATACAGATGACTGTCAGGCTTATGAAAATATGATTAATATCACTAATAATTAAGGAAATACAAATCAAAGCCACAATGAAATATCACCTCACACTTGTCAAAACTGTCATTATCAAATAGATAAGTGGAGAAAAGGGAATTTTGTGCCCTGTTGGGGTGCAGCCATTATGGAAAACATTGTGGTGTTTCTTAAAAAAAAAACTAAAAATAAAACTACTACATGATCCAGCAATTTCACTTCTGGTTATATATCTGAAGAAAACAAAAACACTAATTCAAAAGGATACATGCACCCTTAAGTTCATTGCAGTTTTATATGCAATAATTAGCATATGGAAACAACCTAACTGTCCATCAGTGAATGTATAGATAAAGAAGATGTGATTATATATAACATGGAACACTGTTCAGCCACAAAAAAGAATAATCTGATTTTCAATAACATGGGTGAAACTTGAGGGTGTTATGTTATATGAAATAGACAAAGATACACAAATACCATATGATTTCACTTATATGTGAAGTCTAAAAATTAAGATAAATGAACATGCAAAACAAAGTAACACTCATATATAGAACAGATTGTTGGTTTCCCAAGGGGAGGTTGTTGGGGGATGGGGGTGTTGTTGAGTGAAATGGGTAAAGTGAGTCAAGAAGGACAAACATCCTGTTACAAAATAATAAATCATGGGGATATAATGTATAGCATTGTGACTATAGTTAATAGCATTGTGGTGTATGTCTGAAAGTTGCTAAAAGTAAATCTCAAAAGTTCTCATCACAAGAAAACAATCTTATAACATTGTGGTAATAGATGTTAGCTACACATATGGTTATTATTTCACTGTGTATACAAATATCAATCATTATGTTGTACACTTGAAACTAATATATGTCAGTTATACCACAATAAAAAATTTATGTATATGAAACAAACCAATCCTGATTTTAAGTAATATAATGAGCATGGTGACAGATTCTTGAAATTAGAAAAATGAGGAGGAGAGTTCTAGGTTACTGTTGTCCTTGTTTTGATTAGCCTCTCAGAAACTGATTTAGTTGACTCTAACTCTGGTTCTGTGATACTTGGTCTCAATTTTAATTTGATTCATTGAGTGATTGAGTGAGCTGTTATTATGGTCCAAGCAGAAGGCTATGATGAAATCTAGAGCCCAAACAATTGTTCTCTTGAAACTGATGATCTAGTGTTGGGGAGGGGAATATAGATGTTAATCAAAGAGGACTAAATTACAATTGTGAGAAAATGATAAGAAAGACAGTTTCAGGACCTCCCTGGCAGTCCTGTGGTTAAGTCTTCATGCTTCCTCTTCAGAGGGCAGAAGTTTGACCTCTTGTTGAAGAACTAAAATCCCACATTCTATGCAGTGAGGCCAGAAAAAGAGAAAATTGTGATGCTATGAAAATTAATTGGAGATGGGTGTTAAAGAAAGCTTCCCTGTAGGTCTGAGGACAGAAGTGAGATCACAACAAAAACTGACTAAGCTAGGGGAGAAGGCAGAAGAGTAGCTCTGTGGTCAAGAAGAAGGATCTGTAAAAGACCCTGTGACAGGAAGATATGCTTCCCATTTCAGAAAATAAAAAAGAACGTGGAGCAAAGAAGGCATGATTCAAGAAGAGGCTCTGGAAGGAGAGAATCCAGATTATGCAGGATTTTGTAGGCCAAATTAAAAGTTATTGAAAGTCATTGAGAGAAGAACAAGAGAATTAGAGCTGCATTAGGAAAAGTCACTTTATTGTGACTAGAATGAATGAGCCCAAGAGAAATTTTGTACATGTGTAGCATGAGACTTAAACAGTAGTTTACTCTTCTTAATGGCCCTATGTGGTTCATCAAGAGTAGACCAAATGTTCATCAAGAGTAGAATGAATAACTAAATTGTCACTTAAATACACAATGAGTTTCTAAATAAAAGGAGAATGAACAGACTATGACTGAACACTACTACATGGATGAACTTCAAGCACATAATGTTAAATAAACAAAATAAGCCAGATCCAGAAAGACACATACAGCATCATTCTCTTTGCATAAAGTTAAAAGCTGGCAAGACTAATGTATGGTGTTAGATGTTAGAATAGTAGTTTTACTACGAGTCAGGTAGAAGGGAAAGGTAAGGGAGCATTAGGTGGGCTTCAGTGTTGTCAATGTCTTATTTATTAGGTGGTGGTTAAAGAGGTACTGGATTTGTAATAATGTATTTCACTGTATATTCACACTTTGTGCAGTTTTCAGTATACAGTGATACAATACTACAATGAAAAACATTTTAAAACTTTTTAAAAGAATAGACTGTATTATTAGGAGTTATTGAATGGATGCTGGGACTTCCTTGGTGACTCAGATGGTAAAGAATCTGCCAGCAATGCAGGACACCTGGGTTTGATCCCTGGGTTGGGAAGATCCCCTGGAGAAGGGAATGGCTACCCACTCCAGTATTCTTGCCTGGAGAATTCCATGGACAGAAAAGACTGGTGGCCTATAGTCCATAAGTTTGTAAAGAGTCAGATGACTGAAGTGACTTAGTATGCAGCATGCACGAGTGGATTCTGTGAGACTGGTTGGGAAGCAATGGCAGTAGTTCAAGTGGGAGAAATGACTTCTCCTTGAACCATGCTAATTGAAAATGGAAAGAAGACTTATTTGAGAGCTATTATTTGTGAGGCAAAATGAACAGAATTTGGTGATGAATTAGATATGGCCTATGACAAATGAAGAAATAACAAGGCATGTTCCTTGGAGCAACTGATTTAGGAACCAAAAAAGGCATTCCTCTATTTGTGAGAAGGGATAAGGGGTAGAATGACTGAGCTGTGAAGAAAGGAGAAAAGAAAGAAAGTGAAGTCACTCAGTAGTGTCTGACTCTTTGTGACCCCATGGATTGTAGCCCACCAGGCTTCTCCATCCATGGGATTTTCCAGGCAAGAGTATTGGAGTGGGTTGCCATTTCCGTCTCCAGGGTATCTTCCTGACCCAGGGATCGAACCCAGGTCTCCCGCATTTTATACAGATGCTTTTACTGTCTGAGCCACCAGGAAAGATGGAGGAGAGGAGAAGGAGGTAGTGTTGCATTTGTTCAGAGAACAGAGACAGAGTTGTGGAGAGTGAGAGAGTGAATGAACTAAAGAAATAGAATAGAATTGCAGAAAGGTACTGAAAAAAATGTTTTAGGTTGATCATCATGAATTTATAGTGAACATTTTACCATGAAAAGTGACTTGTTCGATCAAGACTCAGCTACTCTTGTCCAGGCAAGAGAGAACTAGTGATTAGGATCACACATATTTGGAGTTTTGTCAGACAGATGTGATCAATACAGTTTTTGGGTAATATGATAAGTCAAATAGATCAATAAGAGTTGGGGTAAATTTCAACCTTCCATCCTCATCAGAATGAAAGAGGATCTCAATGGGCACCTATTCAAGAGTTTCCTGTGATGATGAGCAGGACCATGTAGGGCTTCTGGGCATGGAGGCCTGTCTGTCACCCATTTCTTGTAGGTAAGACTTCAGCCTCCATGACCTTTCCCGAGTTCCAACGAGCATATTTGAACAGTTACTAATCAAAGGATGAGCAGCCACAAAACCACCTGAGACAAGATTAAAGGGACCAGAGAAAATCAAGATTAGGAGATCACCTAAGACCCGGCATGCACCTTAATCTTGTCAGCAACCCCACTCTTGTGAAACTTTGCGGAAGAAAGAAGAGACTGTTACTGCCTTGTTCTTTATCACAAACCCCTTCCTGACTATATAACCTCTTCCTATTCCCTGGGGAGGCAGGGGCACAGTTCATGAGGTGCTAGCCTACTGGGTTCCCCCCTTTGCCTGGCAAAGAAATAGTGCCACTCTTTCTTCCTCCTCCATAACTCTGTCTGTGTATTTCTGTTCAATATCAGTGCACAGAGATTTTGGCAACACCTGGGAATCTGGAAATTCAGTTGAGACAGTAACTGAAGGAAGACAGTGTGATAAAAGTCATAGGTCTTCAGAATCACTACTCCTAAATATACTTTCCATTGTCATTGCAATCACAATCACAAATTACCATTTTTCCTTCTTATCTTTTTCTTTTTCTCCAAGTCCCCTTAGGGGATTGTATAGAAAAAATAAATGAAGTGTACCTGCTAAAAATTATGTTTGGACCTTGATAGACATGGGAATGGAGAAACTAAATTGAGAGAAAGATTAGTCTTTTAGATTTTTGGACACATCAGTTTATATATAATTTTAGGCTTTAGTAACCAAGGGGACCTGTTGCAAAGACCAAAGCAAAGTCTATGCGACTTCAGTGATATGTCAACTAGCATTTGTGCACACGGCAAAATTGCAAAAGAAAGCATTTTTATTTTTGTCATGTACCTATCTCCCTTTCTCTTTCTTTGGCTAATAGTTAATTTATCCACTCAGTTGCTCAGTCATTTATTCCACAAACATATTGAATAACTACTGATATATAATGATACATCAGACACTAAGATAGTTGTGTCCTAACGAGCCATACTTGGGGAGTCTCTTAATCCAAAAGGACCTGCATTCTCTCCTAAATTAATCCTCTTTTCTACGATGCAATTAAAACCAACCATTTCCTGAGGAATGTTAATTAGATTTTTATTTAAATAACTCATACCAATATATACATATATGGTAGTAACTATAATCATATGCCAAATTCCCTCCCAAAATTTTGTAAGTATGAATACATTTTATCATCACAACACACTATGAGATAAGTACTATTATTATCTCCACTTTAAAAATGAGAAATCATAGGGGTGGAAAGATTAACTAACATGTTCACCAGCAAGGTGGTAGAGTCAGGACTGAACAATAGTCTTTCTCCAAAATCTGTTTTCCTTATGTTGCTGAACTCAGGTTCAGCTGCTCACCACTTAGAAGCCAATACTCAAGAGATGAATGCTGCTTGGAAAGGAAAAGTAGCTTTATTCAGTGGGCAGGAATCTTAGAAGAAGGTAAATTCATTTCCCAAACCAATTCCAAATATTCTGCTTGACTATGAAAGTTTTTGAAGGAAGAATCATCTGGGAAGTGGGTCAGAGTCATTGCTAACTTCTGTGTGTGCAGACTTTCTCCTGACTGGTTGGTGGTGAGACAATCCTAGACAGTATATTAATAAGTAGAGACATTACTTTGCCAACAAAGTTCTGTCTAGTCAAAGCTATGGATTTTCCAGTGGTCATGTATGGATGTGAGAGTTGAATCATAATGAAAGCTGAGCATCAAAGAATGGATGCTTTTAAACTACGGTGTTGGAGAAGACTCTTGAGAGCACCTTGGACTGCAAGGAGATCAAACCAGTCAATCCTAAAGGAAATCAGTCCTGAATATTCATTGAAAGGACTGATGCTGAAGCTGAAGCTCCAATACTTTGGCCACTGGATACAAAGAATTGACTCATTGGAACAGACCCTGATAATGGGAAAGATTGAAGGCAGAAGGAGAAGGGGAAGACAGAGGATGAGATAACTGGATGGCATCACTGGCTTGATGGACATGAGTTTGAGCAAGCTCCGGGAGTTGGTGATGGACAGGAAAGCCTGGCATGCTGCAGTCCACAGGGTTGCAAAGGGTGGGACACAACTGAGCAACTGGAGTGAACTGACGTAAGAGAGCAGTGTTCCAGGACGCTTGTGCTCAGCCTAAAATTACCATCTTCCACCTGGGTGGCGCCTTTGCTCCCACAGAAGAATTCAAAAGTATTCTGTTAAGTATATTCCTTGAGAAGGAACCAGGATCCTGCCCCACAGCTGCACTGTTGTTTCTTGACTGCTCCTCTTTTGTTTATGAGATCCCTCAGGTTGCTGGTAAGCAACTGTTTGAATCTGCCCTTTGAGACTTGGGGGAAGGTCAAGGAGGATGAACAAAGTTTATATCCTACAGACAAGAAACGGGGGACACAGAAAGAATTTGTATCTGGGAGGGCACCACAAAACTTGGTCCACTGGAGAAGGGAATGGCAAACCACTTCAGTATTATTACCTTTAGAAGCCCATGAACAGTATGAAAAGGCAAAAAGAGAGGACACCTAAAGATGAACTGCCCAGGTCAGTAGGTGCCCAATATGCTACTGGAGAAATAACTCCTGAAAGAATGAAGAGATGGAGCCAAAGCAAAAACAACACCCAGTTGTGGATGTGACTGGTGATGGAAGTAAAGTCTGATGGAATGTTAGGTCCATTAATCAAGGCAAATTGGAAGCGGTCAAACAGGAGATGGCAAGAGTGAACATTGACATCTTAGAAATCAGTAAAGTAAAATGGACTGGAATGGGTGAATTTAACTCAGATGACCATTATATCTACTACTGTGGGCAGGAATCCCTTAGAAGAAATCAATTAGACATCAGAGTCAACAAGAGTCCAAAATGCGGTACTAGGATGAGATCTCAAAAAATGACAAAATGATCTCTGTTTGTTTCCAAGGTAAACCACTCAAAATCACAGTAATCCAAGTCTATGCCCCAACCAGTAATGCTAAAGAAGCTGAAGTTGAATGGTTCTATGAATACCTATAAGACCTTCTAGAATTAACACACACAAAAGATGTCCTTTTCATTATAGGGGACTGGAATACAAAAGTAGGAAGTCAAGAAACACCTGGAGTAACAGGCAAATTTGGCCTTGGAGTACAGAATGAAGCAGGGCAAAGGCTAATACAGTTTTTCCAGGAGAACGCACTGGTCATAGCAAACACGCTCTTCCAAAAACACAAGAGAAGACTCTACACGTGTACATCACCAGATGGTCAACACCGAAATCAGTTTGATTATATTCTTTGCAGCCAAAGACGGAGAAGCTCTATACAGTCAGCAAAAACAAGACCAGGAGCTGACTGTGGCTCAGATCATGAACTCCTTATTGCCAAATTCAGACTGAAATAGAAGAAAGTATGGAAAACCACTAGACCATTCAGATATGACTTAAATCAAACCCCTTCTGATTATACAGTGGAAGTGAGAAATAGATTTAAGGAATTAGATCTGATAGACAAAGTGCCTGAAGAACTATGGATGGAGGTTTGAGACATTGTACAGGATGCAGGGATCAAGACTATACCCAAGGAAAAGCAATGAAAAAAGGCAAAAGGTCTGTCTGAGGAGGCCTTACAAATAGCAGAGAAAAGAAGAGAAGCTACAAGGCAAAGGAGAAAAGGAAAGATATACCCATTTGAAAGCAGAGTTCCAAAGAATAGCAAAGAGCGATAAGAAGGCCTTCCTCACTGATCAATGCAAAGAAATAAAGGAAAACAATAGAATGGGAAGGACTAGAGATTGCTTCAAAAAAAAATTAGAGATACCAAGGGAATATTTCATGCAAAGATGGGCACAATAAAGGACAGAAAGAGTATGGACCTAACAGAAGCAGAAGATACTAAGAAGAGGTGGCAAGAATACACAGAAGAACTATACAAAAAAGATCTTCAGAACCCAGATAATCATGATGGTTTGATCACTCACCTAGAGCCATACATCCTGGAATCCAAAGTCAAGTGAGCCTTAGGAAGTATCACTCTGAACAAAGCTAGTGGAGGTGAAGGAATTCCAGTTGAGCTATTTCAAATGCTAAAGGATGATGCCATGAAAGAGCTGCACTCAATATGCCAGCAAATTTAGAACACTCAGCAGTGGCCACAGGACTGGAAAAGGTCAGTTTTCATCCCAAACCCAAAGAAAGGCAATGCCAAAGAATGCTCAAACTACCACACAACTGCACTCATCTCGCATGCTAGCAAAGTAATGCTCAAAATTCTCCAAGCCAGGCTTCAACAGTATGTGAACTGGGAACTTCCAGATGTTCAATCTGGATTTTAAAAAGGCAGAGGAACCCGAGATCAAATTGCCAACGTCCGTTGGATCATCAAAAAAGCAAAAGAGTTCCAGAAAAACATCTACTTCTGCTTTATTGACTATGCCAAAGCCTTTGACTGTGTGGATCACAGCAAACTTTGGGAAATTCTGAAAGAGATGGGAATACCAGAACACTTGACCTGCTGAGAAATCAGTATGCAGGTCAGGAAGCAACAGTTAGAACTGGACATGGAAAAACAGACTGGTTACAAATTGGGTTGGGTTATAGCAAGGCTATATATTGTCACCCTGATTATTTACCTATGTGCAGAGTACATCATGAGAAACACTAGGCTGGATGAAGCACAAGCTGGAATCAAGATTGCCAGGAGAAATATCAATAACCTCAGATATGCTGATGACACCACCCTTATTGCAGAAAGTGAAGAAGAGTAAACAGCCTCTTGATGAAAGTGAAAGAGGAGAGTGGAGAAAGTTGTCTTAAAACTCAACATTCAGAAAATGGAGATCATGGCATCTGGTCCCATCACTTCATGATAAATGGAGAAACAATGGAAACAGTGAGAGACTTTATTTTCTTGGGCTCCAAAATCACTGCAGATGGTGACTGCAGCCATGTAATTCAAGTCACTTGCTACTTGGAAGAAAAGTTATGACCAACCTAGACAGCATATTAAAAAGCAGAGACATGAATTTGCCAACAAAGGTCTGTCTAGTCAAAGCTATAGTTTTTCCAGTGGTCATGTATGGATGTATAAGTTGGGTATAAAGAAAGGTGAACACTGAAGAATTGATGCTTTTGAACTGTGGTGTTGGAGAAGACTCTTGCAAGTCCCTTGGACTGTGGGGAGATCCAACCAGTCCATTCTAAAGGAAATCAGTCCTGAATATTCATTGGAAGGACTGATGCTGAAGCTGAAACTCCAATACTTTGGGCACCTCGTGCAAAGAACTGACTCATTGGAAAAGACCCTGATGCTGGAAATATTGAAAGCAGGAGGAAAAGGGGACGGCAGAGGATGAGATGATTGAATGATATCACCAACTCATTGGACATGAGTTTGAACAAGCTTTGGGAGTTTGTGATGGAGAGGGAGGCCTGGTGTGATGCAGTCCATGGGGTCGCAAAGAGTTGGACACAACTGACTGAATTGAACTGGGCCCCACAGAGTCTTGCTCTGTTTGCTCATCATTGCCCAAGACAGTCTATGCCTTAGGATTGTGGTGAGGCAAGAAGAAGTGCTACATTCTAATAGACTTGTTATGGATTAGAATTGAACTGCTTTCTGCTATAAATTCACCCTTTTGTTCTTACCATTAGGAGTCTAGTGGTCATTAAAATGTTCAGTTTCCACTGAATTTTATGTAAACATTGAAGAAAGCAAAAGTCTGTTCATGTCTCTAATTTGAGGAAAGACCTCATGGTCATTGGGATTGATAATAGTAAGGCTATAGGATCTACAAATTTCTGGGTCTCCTCTACCTGTTTGAGGGATATTGCGACCTACCCAGAGAAGTAGAAAGAGGAAGGATATACATTTCTGGTAGCTCAGAAAGAAAGAAAACATGGAGATAGGTGATCCAATTAGACAGTTAATGTGATATCTAATTTTTACTGAATCAGTGAATTAGAAGAAATGTTTGTAGAACTTTTATATTCAGCATCCTGTTGGGAAGATTGAGACCAGTTTATTACTTCTTAACTTATTCTAGAGAAAAGGAAACAAAGTGGGTGAAGTAAATATTGTGACGTCTCAAGATGCTCAATTATTTTCAACAGAGGAAAAAAGAATAAGCATTATATTTTTACCTAATAGTGTGGGTTTAATTTACAAGGGTATGAAGGAGACAGTGCCCTTCTTTTCGTATCTTTCTCAGTGATTTCACTCATTCTCATTAATTCATTTTCATTCTTTCATTCATATATGGTTCTTTTGCATCATTTTTTATTCATTTGTTTACTCATCCATTTATGAACCTACTGAACAAATACTTTTTAAATGTCTCCCACCTGCTGAGTATTGTTATAGGTGCTATGTTGTTCAGTCACTCAGTTGTGTCCAAGTATTTGTGACCCCAAGGACTGCAGTGCACCAGGTTTCCCTGTCTTTCACTGTCTCCTGGAGTCTGCTCTAACTCATGTTCATTGAGTTGTGGTACTATGAATATTGCAATAAATAATACAAGCAAAGATTCCTGGTCCACAGAGTTTAGGTCTAAAGAGGGCAAATGTAGTAGATAGAGTGAAACAACTAACAAATAAATGGAGAAATAAATTATATGAATAAAACTGACTGATGTGATACAGAGGAACTGGTTGGGGAGTTATTTTAGATTATGTGACAAATGAATAAATGATTGAATGAATAAAGAAGAAAGGTACACACATAAATAATAAAAGTTAGCATGTGATAAATGTGATGACAGAATTTTAAATAAAGAGCTCTGTGCTACTGCTAAGTCACTTCAGTCGTGTCCGACTCTGTGCAACCCCATAAACGGCAGCCCACCAGGCTCCCCCATCCCTGGGATTCTCCAGGCAAGAACACTGGAGTGGGTTGCCATTTCCTTCTCCAATGCATGAAAGTGAAAAGTGAAAGTGAAGTAGCTCAGTCGTGTCCGACCCTCAGCGACCCCACGGACTGCAGCCTTCTAGGCTTCTCCATCCATGGGATTTTTCAGGCAAGAGTACTGGAGTCGGATGCCATTGCCTTCTCTCATGTTTCCCTGCTGCTGCTGCTGCTAAGTCGCCTCAGTCGTGTCCGACTCTGTGCGACCCCACAGACGGCAGCCCAACAGGATTCTCCAGGCAGTCCCTAGGATTCTTCAGGCAAGAATACTGGAGTGGGTAAAGAGCTCTGTAAGTATTAAAAAAAGAAAGAATTACATATAACTGGACAGAATTTAAGGCATCCTTAGAGTTTTGGTAGTTGAAGATGGTGAAATAAAGACATTTTGGGTTTGAGAAAAGAAAATGAATAAGAGAAGAAATAAAAGGGAACACCTGCCATGTTCAGCCAAGGGAATTAGGTACAGAAGAATGTAGGAAGGGTAGGGGAGACAGCTTTTTGGAAGTAGAAGAAACAGACTGTGGTCTTCAACATCTTGAAGCAAGTTTTAATTAAAAAATTCTTCAGGCAAAGTATTTGAATAGACATTTCTCCAAAGAAGATATACAAATGACCAAGAAGCATGTGGAAAAATGCTCAGCGTCACTAATAATCAGAGAGATGCAAATCAAAATCTCAAATGACACCCAACTTTACATCTCTTAGAATAACTGTTACCAAAAAGACAAGCGATAGCAAGGGTTGCTTAGGATGTGGAGAAAAGGAAACCCCAGTGTATTATTGGCAGGAATGTAAGTGGGTACAGCCACTATGGAATATATGATGGAGGTTTCTCAAAAATTAAAAACAGGACTACCATATGAAACAACAATCTCACTCCTGGCTATATATCCAAAAGACTTGAAAGTAGGATCTTGAGATATTTCACACCCATGTTCATAGAAGTACTATCCACAATAACCAAGAGAAGTAAGCAATCTACTCCTTCATTAGATGAAAAGATGAATGAAATGTGGTATATACATACAATGGAATATTATTCAGCCTTCAAAAGGAAGGAAATCCTTTCATGTGCCACAATGTGGATGAAACTTGAGGATGTCATACTAAACGAAATAAGCCGTTTAAAAAAGACAAATTCTGTGTGATTCTACTTAAATGATATAGTTAACATTGGCAAATTCCTGAAAGTAGAAAGATAGTTACCAGGGGTTAGCTAGGGGGAGGGAGAAAGAGGAGCTATTGTTTCAAGGATACAAAATGTCATACTTATAACATGAAAAAAAATCCAGCAATGTGAATGTAGTTAACACTACTGAGAAGTACATTTAAAAATGGCTAAGATAGTAAATGTTTTTATCACAATAAAAAAAAAGTTCTTCAGTTTTCAAAATTGTTAGGCTGCTTTTGTATTAAACTTCTAAGGGGTGTGTGCATGTGTGTGTGTGTATATTACATGGCAGGAAAATATACATATCTGCTTGGATCCACATTAACCTCATTCATCTAAATCCCACTTGTATATATCTTGGAAAATTTTCCCATATTGATCAATAAGCTATCCTAAACAAGGGGATGTTGATTATTGTTTCATGAGTCTTTATTCCTCTTGTTTTATCAATATCTGTGTGTTGCAAAAGGTCGCATTACTTCCCCAATAAGATGCCATATGATTATAGGACCTCATTTGTCCCATCCCTGTGTAAGCTCTTGGACACTTTTCTAGCTTTACATATTTGCATAATCTCTAGACCCAATATATTTTCATTGTTAAGTTTAATATATTTAATATGTAAAATTAAATAATATTTTGGATATATGATTGTCTCTTTTATACAGATTAAACTACAATTAAATGACAGAGCCAAGTGAATTTATTGAGTGTTTAATATTTCATTGTTTCTTGATGCATTTTCTATTTTACACATATTAAATTACATAAAAATATATAAAGTAAATACTGAATCACTATATCACCTGCATTAGGACATGAGTACTGAGATAAAGCATATATAATTTTAGATGTGTTTAATTCTGGAGTCCTTGTCTATTTACTTTTATAATTACTGGAAATTTTTTGGTTGTTTTTATTTTGTTTTTTGCTTTTTAGAACTTTTTTCCTATAGTTACCTGCGTTTTGTGTTAACACAGGAGAGATGCTTTTCATTGTGCAAAACTGGCTCACTTTATGTGATCTGAACTTGAGAAGCTATTTCTCAGGTTTCAAGACAAGTTAAATGTATGGGAGCACCTACTAGTGAAAGCTGATACAGTCCTACAGACCGGTTTTATTGGACCTTGTAATTTAGTATGAGGAAGCCCTTACGTGTATAGTCAAGGGAATCCTGCTGCCAAAAAAAATGCTTATTGCTTAAATTTTGCAAGAGAGTGGACTTAGGCAAGAAATACAAGAACTAAGAAACTCTATAAAACATTCTATTTAGATGGAAACACATCTAAGAAGGATAAGTTGTTTAGTGTTGATGTACTAAAAGGTTTCATGAGGGCTGAGATGAGGTTTGCCTCCTTTACTTCTGAATCCTTAGCATGGTAACTGACTTGAATGTGTCATTGTTTACTGAATTAACAAATGTTCACCAGTTTGGAATTTCTTCCTCAAAATATTTGAAAACTAGCCTTTTGTCCTCCTTCTTCCATAGGACCATATATCTATCATTTACAATAAAAACAAGGAAATATATAATTTGTGTGACAAATTTCCTTTTTAGAGGAAAACAAATGCTTCTTTGCTTAACCAGAAACCCTGAGCCAGCTAAAAAATATACTATAACTTTGGAATTAAAAACTGTAATAATGAAAAGTGACCTGAACTAATTAAAAGGAAGGTAATGCTGAGTTGCAAAGGCTTGGTAATCAAATTTGCTAGGCTCAAATTTCAGCTCTACAGTTTAACAGCTGCATCTGGTTGGATGAATTGCTTAACTTCTGTTCTCACTTTCTTCTTTTATTAAATTAAGAGTTTTGTAGAGATTTAATGAGTCAATGTATACACAGTGTTTTGTGCCTACATGTAGTGCCTTTGTTCCCAGTCGTGTCTGACTCTCCGCGACCCCATAGACTGTAGCCCGCCAGGCTCTTCTGTCCATGGGATTATCCCAGGCAAGAAAACTGGAGTGGGTTGCTATTTCCTTCTCCATGGGATCTTCCTGACCCAAGAGTCGAAGCTTCATCTCCTGCATCTTGTGCATTTGCAGACAGATTCTTCACCACTGAGCCATCTGGGAAGCCCTTGTGTCTACCTGATAAATAATAAATAATATCTATTGAATTTTTCTCCAAATGATGGTACTCATTTTCCTAATTTTCAGTGGACTGCAAGCTTCTTGGGACAGGGACCATATTTTATTTATTCCTAGAGCCTAGCACAGCATCTGGCATAGGTTGGTACTTAATAAATAAATATGTGTTGAATTAATAAGGAAAATAAATATTTAAACAACTATTTGGTGACTATTGTGCATGGTACATCATATAACTTGTAACTGAAGTATATGAAAACACTCAACAGAGTCATTTACAATATAGAAATAGGAATGTTTTCTATTACTGGAATGATCTGTAATTCCTTTGATTAGTCAAGATTTTCTATGATAATTTAGGAACTCACAAGTAATGTTGAGCTCAAATAACTGTATATCAGATGGAGACTATACTACAGTGTATTCACATCATAGCCATATTGTAGCTTTAAGTAACCACATGGTGATTTTTACCATTAAGGAATTTTTCTCATTTGCTTTCATTAGTACAACCCCTACTATACAATGCTTGCTTATAAGTGTAGATAATTGGTTTTGAAAATTTCACAACAAAAACTGTAAAGCCTTTTGTACTTGGTAATTAGGAAAGGCATCAGCAATTCTGAAGAAGGAATTTGCTTTTAACGAAAATATTCTCTACATCCATCTGAAAGCTCTCATGTGGCAAATGCTGCAAGTATAACTCTTAATTATATCTAAATCCTACCTCTCAATCATACCTACATCATCAGACTGGTAAATACTCTGAGCTATGTGAAAGTATTTTACATTTCTAAATGAATATAATTTGGCATAAAGTAGTTATATCAAAGACATCTCTTTTAATAAAAGTGATTACCACTTTATGCATATCTCAGAAATATGTAACATTCTCTGGATATGGGTTCCAATATGTAACAAACTTTTCTAGGCTTATTGAGTCAAAAAAACTATTCCAAACAGATTAAAAGCTATTAAAATAGGCTAAGACTATTGCCAAACATGAAATTATACTTGGAATCAAAGTCTCAAAACAAAATTAACATGGTCATTTATACCTTTACTGGAAGAACAAAATTTGACACAAAAACTAAACTATTATCAGGGGAAAACCATTCCTATCAGAAACAAATGTAAACTCCAGTTGAATTTCAAGATATATTATTCTCCTTGAGATTAATGGAGAGAGATTTTCACACATGATCTTGTTTACAAGAACACACACTATTTTAGACTCATGCTTGGCATAACATTACATGCTGTAGAAATATAATGCAACATTTTCATAGAATGCAACTTACTTTCCAAGTTTATAAGTTAACCAAAAACAACACATTCAAAAATCAGTATCTATAAATTCATAGGTTTTTTTTTTTTTTTTACCCAAACAAAATAAAACAGATGTCAAAATAATTTGGGCAAATAGATTCATTTGAAAATTGAAATATCCTTCTTTTTCCATTCTTCACCTATAATTCAAAGATGGCTATATACAAGGATGCTATATTCAAAGATGGCTATTTTATTTATCAATCTTACTCACATTTTTCTCAAAATTTAACTATAAGAATAGTAAAACATGGTATACTCATTGGATCATTTTGTAAAAACTTAAATGAAACATAAATACAAATTCAAATTACAGTTTTTTCCCCTCCAAGTTAGGGGATATTGGTCCTGGAAGAAAATTCAGAAAATAAATGGACACAAAATGTGCATGCAAAATATGTTTCTTTTAGAACTCTTAACATTTAAACTGCAATGTGTACAGCTTTTAATACAGAATTTTAAAAATCCTTGAATCCTCATTATAAATTATGAGTTCTTTACTTCAGCCAGTTGGTAGGATATATTAAATAAGGGCTAATTAAAAATCTAATATTTGCTTTGGCATTCTTTTCAAAGTTTCAAACACAATGTATTTTTTCCTAAATGCTTTATTTCAAATTAAGAAAACTAAGGCATAAAAATTATGCACATGTTTCAAGTGAGAACTTTTAATTTTCTTCTTCTACCTTTAAAAATTAACTTCAGATAACCACCCCAGACTTTTCCCTACAGTGGTATAAACTGGATAACTACTAATACATAATTTAGATAAATGAATAATATTTCTCAAGTTTTAGTTCTATGCATTTTTTATAAAACCTTTGATGCCTGCCTCACCTAATAGTAAGTAGTAGTAACTGACAAATGAATAAATGAGCAGTTAATTATACTAACAGAAAAACTTAGATGTACTGGTTTTGATTTTTATATTATATTCTTTCAAGTAAGGTGGTTACATTTATTGATAATTAAAAATGTCAGCATCAAAGAATTGAAAATGTGAAATGTTATGGTGTTCTATTATAGGCACCATGAATGACATCCAGGTCTTCTACCAATTGAAAAACTCTGAGAGTCACTGACTTAGCATCTATTATGGCTGTGTCTAAGTACGCAAATAAAATCCTAAACCACTAATAACTGAGTATTTCTACTTTTTCTGGCCTATCAATGGCCACACAGGCAGTAGGAGATTAAAATGGTAGTCCTGGCTTTCCTACTAACTCCAGAGCAATCGAATATGTAAGATTTATCTCATAAGACTATTCCATATAGATTATTTCTCATTATGTTCAATAAATATTAAAGTGACATAACAGTTCCCCTTTTGATTGCTGGGTGTAGGGGTACATTAATATTGAGTAAGAGTGCATATTGTTGAAAGATTTTTCTAACATTCCTGCCCCATTTTAAGCTACAAACCAATGACGTTTCCATTTTATACTTAATTTCCATATCTTATAGACAATAATCAAATAATTACAATACAAGCATTACAAATTCTCTTTACAACATCTCATCTTTTATTGCTACTACAGCCCAGTTGAATTTCAAGGATAATAGTGAAAATAGCACTGAACCAGGGAAACAGGAAAACTTTATTTGAGCCTGGGATTTTCCCTTAAATAAATTTGCCTGATTAAGGCAAATATGAGTGTCAATTTTCTCAAAAGCAAACTAGGAAAAATATCTGCCTCAAAAGTTTGCCATAAGGATTAAAATGAAGTGATGTAAATGAGAACTGTAAATTATATTACTATAAATTGCAAATTATAAAGTACTATTTCAATGTATATTATAACTCTGATTTTGAAAATCTCTCTATTCTTATAGCACTGCTATTTTTAAAATGTGGTGGACTCCTTTGAACATAAAAACAAGCTAAGTATTTCTGGACAGAATTTGCAATAAATAATCCTTTCAAGTAAAGTAACAGGCTGAGACAAACATTGTTTGGATACTCCTTTTCCATATTGGCAATTCTCTTTTTAGAATGAAAAAGTTTACTAACAAATACATAAGATTCTCATTAAAGTGAACTTGTTATGTGCCCACATTGAGATGCTCAAAATTTAAAATTAAAAATAGGATATTTTTTACATATAAAAGAAGCATAGCCATGCTTCTTTCTTTCAACCACTGTCATTAAAAGAATTTTTTCATGTTGAAATTATCGATCAAACTATTGTGTACACAGGTTTAACTGACCACTATCAATAAAGGAACATAGATTCTAGCTGTTAAATCTAACAATCATAAATGGACAAAAATGTCACTCAAACTTTTATTTTTATGCACATGGTTTCAACGCAAACATTGTTCTTGTCTGTCCTCAAGATGGGTCTCATGTTTGTCAAGACTTTCAGACACATCACATACACATAGCAAATTTGCTAACTTACCTAGAAAATCCTGCTTTACATGTGAATTAGTCTTTCATTAGGAATTAGTATAAGCCATAATGACTAATCTTACATAACGCATTTGTTTATTTTCTTCTGAAAAGTCAGCTCATACATTTCCTTTATGCTAAAATCTTATAAAACATTTCTTGCTACCTTTTTTCCCTCTGTCCTTAGCTTAACACAATGCATGAACTGTAACCATGTCTCTCAGCCTTTAATTAAAAATTAACATTTAAAACATATCAGAATAAATTAGGATGTTTCATCTTCATTTTTTATTGTTTTCAGCACTGAGTCTTCTCCCAAAATTTTACATAGTTCATTGAGTCTCTGCTGCATTTTGGGAATTCCGGCTAGCTGAGATTCTAGCTTTTGTTTTTCTTCACTTAGTGTTAAACGAATAGCACTATCCAGTTGTTCAAAGCGCCAACCTCCTTCACCATCAAACTGTAACAAATGAGTGTGGTATTTCCTGCATAATCAAAATGAAATCATATTATTAGCAATAATTACACAAGGCCATTTTACTTACAGATTTATCATTCTAATTGATATTCAAAGGCAAATTTTAAGTAAGGTATCTATTTTACATTTGATTTTCAAGAATCCCTCAAGTGGTAAAATATTGTGATTGTTTTCACTCACAAAATCATTAATTTCTAGAAAATTCTATTGTTTGTATTAAATTTATTTTATATTCTGAATATATGTGAATTGCAAAGGAAGACATACTATTACATTTATTTATATTCATAACCTAGTATAGCTCCTGAATAAATATAAAATACTTAAAAAGTGAAGAACTAAAGATGAAAGTGGAAGAGGAGAGTGAAAAGGTTGGCTTAAAAACTCAACATTCAGAAAACTAAGATCATGGCATCCAGTCCCACCACTTCATGGGAAATAGATGGGGAAACAGTGGAAACAGTGAGACTTTATTTTGGGGGGCTCCAAAATCACTGCAGATGGTGACTGCAGCCATGATATTAAAAGATGCTTGCCCCTTGGAAGAAAAGTTATCACCAACCTAGACAGTGTATTAAAAAGCAGAGACACTACTTTGCCAACAAAGGCAAAGCTATGGTTTTTCCCGTAGTCATGTATGGATATGAGAGTTGGACTACAAAGAGAGTTGGACTATAAAGAAAGCTGAGCGCCAAAGAATTGATGCTTTTGAATTGTGGTGTTGGAGAAGACTCTTGAGAGTCCCTTGGACTGCAAGGAGATCCAACCAGTCCATCCTAAAGGAAATCAGTCCTGAATATTCATTGGAAGGACTGATACTGAAGCTGAAACTCCAATCTTTTGGCCACCTGATGAGAACGGACTCATTGGAAAAGACCCTGATGCTGGGAAAGATTGAAGTGGGAGAAGGAGGGAACGACAGAGGATGAGATGATTGGATGGCATCACCAACTTGATGGACATGAGTTTGAGTAAACTCTGGTACTTGGTGATGGACAGGGAAGCCTGACGTGCTGCAGTCCATGGGGTCGCAAAGAGTTGGACATGACTGAGTGACTGAACTGAACTAGAATGGGAATAAGAACAGGAAGCAGAGGCAAGAAAGTAAAAATTTTAAAGGTTATTAAGAAAATAACTAAGAAGAATAAAGGAAATACACTATCCTTTGGGAATGAGTTAGTCAACATAAGAAAAATTTCTCAAAAATCACAGTTTTAAAATGTTTTTTTAAAAATAAACTTATAGAAATCCTCTAAAGCCAGTTTCATGCTTTCATATAATTTGCTCTCTTTTTCTTATGGTTCAAGTTCATAACTAGGAATTTCAGAGAGGTATAGAGATGATTTTTACTGATGAGACAGGAGGTAAACAACCTTTTCCTAAGTGAAAGTTAAGGTTACCAATCTTTGGGAATTGTAGGGTGTATGTTTAAAGTAGGTAGTCCTGGCAGATCTGGCCTCATATGGCTGAGCTACTGCATCTTGACACTATGCTGAAGTGGCACATGTTCTTATGTGTCTTCAGTTTTTATGCTTTTACCTTACAGGTTTTCTCACTTCTTGATTTCTTTTAAGTTCTCATTGTTATTAGTTACTATGTTCAGTGTGGATATATCAGGTCACTTTACCCTCCTTTCTAAAATTGAAATATGATTTATATATTATAAATTTATTCCTTTAGAATGTAAAATTCAGTGATTTTTGGTATAGTCACACCCTCATGTAACCACCAGCACTATCCAATTCCAGAATATTTCTTCATTCCCCAAAGAATCCTCATACCCATTAGCAGTCCATCTCCATTTCTTCTGCTGCTCAGTCCCTGCCTACTACCAAGCTCCTCTCTGCAGATTTGTCTATTCTGGATATTTCATACATATAGACTCATATGAAACAGCTTTTTGTTACTGACTTCTTCCACTCCTTGGAAGGAAAGTTATGACCAACCTAGATAGCATATTCAAAAGCAGAGACATTACTTTGCCAACAAAGGTTCGTCTAGTCAAGGCTATGGTTTTTCCTGTGGTCATGTATGGATGTGAGAGTTGGACTGTGAAGAAGGCTGAGCGCTGAAGAATTGATGCTTTTGAACTGTGGTGTTAGAGAAGACTCTTGAGAGTCCCTTGGACTGCAAGGAGATCCAGCCAGTCCATTCTGAAGGAGATCAGCCCTGGGATTTCTTTGGAAGGAATGATGCTAAAGCTGAAACTCCAGTACTTTGGCCACCTCATGTGGAGTTGACTCATTGGAAAAGACTCTGATGCTGGGAGGGATTGGGAGCAGGAGGAGAAGGGGATGACAGAGGATGAGATGGCTGGATGGCATCGCTGACTCAATGGACGTGAGTCTCAGTGAACTCCGGGAGTTGGTGATGGACAGGGAGGCCTGGTGTGCTGCGATTCATGGGGTTGCAAAGAGTTGGACACGACTGAGCGACTGATGTGATCTGATCTGATCTTCCACCCAACAAATGATCTAAAAGTTGTAGTATTAGTACTTCATTTTTATGGCTTAATAATATTCCATTTATGGTATTATACATTTTGTCTATTTATCAATTGATAGAAATTTGGGTTTCATTACATTTTGATTGGATGGTTTTACCATTAAGATGTGGAAATTAAACTAATTAAATTAAACTATGCCTAAAAGGGTAAATATCACTCTTAAGCTGAAGGCTGATGTTCATATGTTTGATATCATATGACAGATACTAATCTTTTCCATATACTTTTGAGTAACTATCTTTAAGGTTTCAACTTTTCCATAAATTTGACCTCCCAACAGGTGGGACCTCGCTAAAATTAAATTTAAAACAATGTGTTCTTACATTAAGGGAAATTTTTTTTTTAATGACAACATTGCTATTAAAATACGAGAGCTAAAACAAAAGTAATGAAAAAACAAAAGAAGGATAGTGATACAGGAAAGAGAATTAATAGGGAAAAAATATCATTTTGTTTATTTCATTGTCAACTTCTCTTGGACTTTCCTAATCGTGAATCTTCAACCAGGAGCAATTTTAGAATGCAGTAGTTCAGATCTTGAGCAACTTCCATTTTCAGTGTATATTAAAGGTTTGGCTCATCATTCCAGTTCTACAACATTATTTGGTTTCTACACAGGGGAAGAAACCATATCAGTGTTTCATGACCTATGTTCTATATTATGTGCTAAAATACTATCTAAGGGTTTATTTTAGTCAGAGGAATTTAAAAGAAAACTATTTTAACAGAGGCTTATTGGAAATAATCTGCAGACTTTCTGTACAAGTAAGATAAAGCATTGGATGTGGTAATTATAAAATTGCAATTCTATTCAGGAATCACATAATTTAATAAGCTTCTATAATTTTTGATGTCTTCAGATATAGTATTGATTTTACTCTTTATGATCAACAATTACCCATTTGTTGTATGGAGGAAAATATAATACATATTTTTCCTCTTCTGAAATCTTTTCAGGGAAAATAAGAATTTCATGTAGGAAGAGAGGATAATCAGAAATGATAGATTTCTATAACCTAAAATGACTAAACTAGTTCATAAATCAGAATTAACATGATTATTAGTTTACAGGGAAATACACCATGGGTAGCTACAATTAAAAACATGTTTGTTCGTTTGGTTTTTGGTTCAAAAGTATGAAATTATATTTTATTATTTATTTAAAAATTTGTCTACTACACACCTGTTTGAAATGGCAAGAATCCAGAACACTGACATCTTCAAAAGCTGATAAAGCTGTGGACCAACAGGAACTCTCTTTCATTGTTTTTTGGTGGTTTAGTCGCTAAGTTGTGTCCCACTCTTGCAAACCTATGGACTGTAGCCTGCTAGGCTCCTTTGTCCATGGGATTCTCCAGGCAGGAATACTGGAGTGGGTTGCCATTTCCTTCTCCAGGGGCTTTCATTGCTAGTGGAAATGAAAAGTGGAATAGCTATTTTGGAATACAGTTTTGTAGTTTCTAACACAACTAAACACACTCTTACCAGTACGATCCAGTAACTTCACTTCTTGATATTTACTTAAAGGGACTTGAGAAAATGCATGTCAACACAAAAACCTGCATATGAATGTTTATAACACCTTTATTCATAATGGCTAACACTTGGAGGCAACCAAGCCTATCTTCAGTAGGTGAATGGATAAACACACTGTGTACGTTGAAACAATGAAATATTATTTAACGCTAAAAAGAAATGAGGTATCAAGCTGTGAAAAGACATGGAGGAAACAAATGATTATCACTAAGTTAAAGAAAACAGTCTGAAAAGGCTACATACTGAATGGTTCCAGGTACATGATATTACAGGAAAGGAAAAACTGTGGACACATTAAAGATGAGTGGTTTCTGGGGTTGACGTTGTTGTTTAGTCTCTAAGTTGTGTCCAACTTTTTGCAACCCCATGGACTGCAGTGCACCAGGCTTCACTGTCCTTCACTATCTCCAGAGTTTGCTCAAACCCATGACTATTGAGCCAGTGATGCTATCCAACCATCTCATCCTTTGTGGTCCCCTTCTCTTCCTGCCCTCAATCTTTCCTAGCATCAGGGTCTTTTCTAATGAGTTGGTTCTTTGCATCAGGTGAACAAAATATTAGAATTTCAGTTTCAGCCTCAGTCCTTCCAATGAATATTCAGGGTTGATTTCCTTCAGGATTGACTGGTTTGATCACTTTGCAGCCTAAGAGAATCTCAAGAATATTCTCCAGCACCACAATTCAAAGCATCAATTCTTCAGTGCTCAGGCTTCTTTATAGTCAAACTCTCACATCCATACATGACTACTGGAAAAACCAGAGCTTTGATTAGATGGGCCTTTGTTGGCAAAATGATGTCTCTACTTTTTAATACACTGTCTAGGTTTGTAATAGCTTTGCTTCCAAGGAACAGAGGTCTTTTAATTTCATGATTGCAGTCACTGACTGCAGTGATTTGGAGCCCAAGAAAATAAAATCTGTTTTGCTTCCACTTTTTCCTTTTCTATTTGTCATGAAGTTCTGGGATTGGAATTTATGATCCATGGGTTGAGAAGAGGGATAAAATGGCAGAGCACAGAGGATTTTTAGAGCAATCAAAATACTCTGTATAACACTATAAGGATGCATTTTTCAAATTTGAGGACATATTGAGTGCAGCACTTACACAGCATCATCTTTTAGGACTTAAAACAGTCAACTGGAATGCCATCAGCTCCACTAGCTTTGTTCTTTGTAATGCTTCCTAAGGCCCACTTGACTTCACATTCCAGGATGTTTGGATCTAGGTGAGTGGTCACACCATCATGATTATCTGGGTCATTAAGATCTTTTCTGTGTAGTTCTTCTGTGTATTCTTGCCATGTCTTCTTAATATCTTCTGTTTCTGTTAGGTCCATACCATTTCTGTCCTTTATTGTGCCCTTCTTTGCATGAAATGTTCCCTTGGTATCTCTAATTTTCCTGGAGACCTCTAGTCTTTCCCATTCTATTGTTTTCCTCTCTTTCTTTGCATTGATCACTGAAGATGGCTTTCTTATCTCTCCTTTCTATTCTTTGGAACTCTGCAATTAAATGGGTATATCTTTCCTTTTCTCTTTTGCCTTTAGCTTCTCTTATTTTCTCTGCTATTTGGAAGGTCCCCTCTGACAACCATTTTGCCTTTTTGCATTACTTTTTCTTGGGGATTGTCTTGATCCTTGTCTCTTGTACAATGTCACGAACCTCCATCCATAGTTCATCAGGCACTGTATCAGATCTAGTCCCTTAAATCTATTTCTCACTTCCACTGTATAATCATAAGGGATTTGATTTAGGTCATACATCTATGGTCTAGTGGTTTCCCCTACTTTCTTCAATTTAAGTCTGAATTTGGCAATAAGGAGTTCATGATATGAGCCACAGTCAGCTCCCGGTCTTGTTTTTGCTGACTGTATAGAGCTTCTCTATCTTTGGCTGCAAAGAATATAATCAATCTGATTTCGGTGTTGACCATCTGGTGATGTCCATGTGTAGAGTCTTCTCTTGTGTTGTTGGAAGAGGGTGTTTGCTATGACCAGTGCATTCTCTTGGTATGTTAGCCTTTGCCCTGCTTCATTTTGTACACCAAGACCAAAATGGACTGCTACCTCAAGTATCTCTTGACTTCCTACTTTCTCATTTCAGTCAGTCCCCTATGAGCTATTTCAAATCCTAAAAGATGATGCTGTGAAAGTGCTGCACTCAATATGATAGCAAATTCTGAAAACTCAGCAATTGCCGCAGGATAGGAAAAGGTCAGTTTTCATCCCAATCCAAAGAAAGACAATGCCAAAGAATTCTCAAACTACTGTACAATTGAATTCATCTCACATGCTAGCAAAATAATGTTCAAAATTCTCCAAGCCAGGCTTCAACAGTACATGAACTGTGACTTCTAGATGTTCAAGCTGGGTTTAGAAAAGGCAGAGGAACCAGAGTTCAAATTGCCAACATCAGTTGGATCATAGAAAAAGCAAGAGAATTCCAGAAAAACTCTACTTCTCTTTATTGACTATGCCAAAGTCTTTGACTGTGTGGATCACAACAAATTGTGGAAAATTCTTCGAGAGATGGGAATACCAGACCACCTGACCTGCCTCCTGAGAAATCTGTATGCAGGTCAAGAAGCAACAGATAGAACTGGACATCGAACAACAGACTGGTTACAAATTGGGAAAGGAGTACATCAAGACTATATATTGTCATCCTGCTTATTTAACTTATATGCAGAATGATCAAGCAAAATGCTGGGCTGGAGGAAGCACAAGCTGGAATCAAGATTGCCAGGAGAATTATCAATAGCCTTAGATATGCAGATGATACCACCCTTATGGCAGAAAGCAAAGAAGAACTAAAAAGCCTCTTGATGAAAGTAAACGAGGAGAGTGAAAAAGCTGGCTTAAAATTCAACATTCAGAAAACAGATATCATGGCATCTGGTGCCATCCATTCATGGCAAATTGATGGGGAAACAATGAAAACAATGAGAGACTATTTTTTTAGGCTCCAAAATCACTGCAGATGGTGACTGTAGTCATGAAATTATAAGATGCTTGCTTCCTGGAAGAAAAGCTATGACCAACCCAGAGAGCGTATTAAAAAGCAGAGACATTACTTTGCCAACAAAGGTCCATCTGGTCAAAGCTATGGTTTTTCCAGTAGTCATGTATGGATGTGAGTTGGGTTATAAAGAAAGGTGAACACTGAAAAATTGATGCTTTTGCACTGTGGGGTTGAAGAAGACTCTTGCGAGTCCCTCGGACTGCAAGGAGATCCAACCAGTCCATTCTAAAGGAAATCAATCGTGAATATTCATTGGAAGGACTGATGTTGAAGCTTAAACTCCAATACTTTGGCCACCTGATGCAAAGAACTGACACATTTGATAAGACCCTGATGCTGGGAAAGATTGAAGGCGGGAGAACGTGATGACAGAGGATGAGATGGTTGGATGGCATCACCAACTCATTGGACACAAGTTTGAGTAAACTCTGGGAGTTGGTGATGGACAGGGAGGCCTGGTGTGCTGTAGTCCATGGAGTCACAGAGTCAGACATGACTGAGTGGTTAAACTGAACTGAACTGAACTGAACTGATGCTGAAGCTGAAACTCCAATACTTTGACTACCTGATGCAAACAACTGACTCATTGGAAAAGACCCTGATGCTGGAAAAGAATGAAGGAAGGAGGAAAAGGGGATGACAGAGGATGAGATGGTTGGATCACACCACTGACCTAATGGACATGAGTTTGAGTAAGTTCTGGAAGTTGGTGATCGACAGGGAATTCTGGCATGCAGCTGCATCCATGGGGTTGCGAAGAGTCAGACATGACTGAGTGACTGAACTGAACTGAACTGAACTGAGCCTGAAAGTGTGCAGGCCCAGTTGTGTATGACTATAATGGTAGACACATGTAATTATAAATCTGTCCAAACCTATACAATGTACAACAGTAAGTGAATCCTAAGGAAAATTATGGACTTTGGATGCTAAGAATGTATCAATATAGGTTCATCAATTATAACAATTATACCACTCTGGAGGGGGATGTTGATCATGGAGGAGGCTATACATGTATAGGGACAGAGAGTATGGGCATATTTCTGTAAGTTCAATTTTGCTATGAACCTAAAACTTTTTTTTAAAGAAAAGTCTTAAAAACAACAACAATAAAAACCTCTTTGTTCTAAAATGAAAAAAAAAAAAAAAAACAACGCCAACTGTTCTGTTGCTTCCAACACCACTTTAGGCTACTTGAAAAGGAACTAAATGACAAGAATGCATAATAAACTCATTGATAGAGGTTATAAAAATACCAGGACTGCGTTATAAAGGACTCAAAAGTTCTACAAGTCTGGCTCCACAGGCATATGTCATAATTGTATTAAACCAGTTCCTGTTGGTTCTCTCCAAGAGAAGGTCATAGATATCACTCATCGACATGGACTGTAACTCATCCTGGACCAGATCCAGACTGCCTCTGGGGAGACTGGCAAATCAGGGTCCTATCACTCCAGATGCTGATTAACAACAGAAAGACAAACTACAAAATTCTATAGAAAAGACCACTTCATGAAATTCTCTATTTTCAGGTAAACTTTGGGAAAGAAAAATATAAAAAAATCCAAATGTTTAAATGAAGTGTGAAATAGATTATCCTCTCAAAAGTAGAATTCAGAGTCAAAGAACTTTGAACAAATAAAATCTTATCTGAACTGAATACTCAACTTACTCACAGTCTTAAAGTAAGCATTCTCTATAAGGTAAAGGGATAGAAATGCTTTAAGCATTAACTTAAAGCTTGCTATTTAGTCTAGGTTTGAAGTCATGTACATAATGATAGCTTTGGCACAAATGTGATCAGCTACATGCTACAGAATGCTCCAGTCACAGAGGAGGAATCCTGCCTATCCCTGGGAAATAGGAAGCCATAGCACGTAGAGTCCACTATATACCTACTAACATGTCAAAGGAAAAGGTGTTGATTGATGAAACAGAAATGCAAATGTAGACAGTAGAATGTAGTGAGAATTAAAATTTTTTTATGAATCATGCATGAGATATCTTTTGAGTTCCTTATAATAAGTAGTGCAATAGAGGAGGGTATAGAGAATATGATCATAGAAAATTATGTTCCTCATTTTCTAGCTCTCAGTTTCTTCATCTGTATAATAGGAAAAATTAGGATACCTATAATGGCACCCCACTCCAGTACTCTTGCCTGGAAAATCCCACAGATGGAGGAGCCTGGTAGGCTGCAGTCCATGGGGTCGCTGGGAGTCGGACATGACTGAGCAAGTTCACTTTGACTTTTCACTTTCATGCATTGGAGGAGGAAATGGCAACCCACTCCAGTATTCTTGTTTAGAGAATCCCAGAGGTGGGGGAGCCTGGTGGGCTGCCATCTATGGGGTCGCACAGAGTCAGACACGACTGAAGCGACTTAGCAGCAGTAGCAGCAGCATACTCTATAAGGTTGCTATTAGGCTTAAATAAAATAAGCTTGGAATAGAATAGGTGTTGAATCTGCATTAGTGACTCTTATGATGATGATGAATCAATAAAAACATAAGGTGATGATAAAAATGGTGATCTTTTTTTAAAAAAGAGAAAATTCCATTAGGTTTTATGAAATATTATTTACAAAAAATGTCTTCTCATTTTTTTTGTTAAAACAAAGGAAAAAAAAAAAAAGCTCTGTTTACACACTCTAATTTTTCCCTTGACATAGTTTTCAATTTAATGTTGGTAAGGTCCCACACCCATTGGGAAGTCAAAGTTTTGGAAAACTTAAAACCTAAAGAGAGTTACTCAAAAGTATATGAAAGGACTTGTTTGGTTGTCTAGTGGTTAAGAATCCACCTGCTAATGCAGGGCACACTGGTTCAATTCCTGATCCAGAGAGATTTCACAGGCTGTGGAACAATTAAACCTGTGTGCTAAAACTACTAAGGCTGTACTCTACAGCCCACGCACACAATTACTGAGTTTGGGAGCAGCAGCTACTGAAGGCCGCACACTCTGGAGCCCATGCTCTGCAATAACAGAAGCCACTGTAATGAGAAGTCCACACGCCAAAACTAGAGAGCAGCCCCTGCTTACTTCCTGCCGCAACTGAGGAAAGCCTGTGTGCGACAACAAAGACCTTGTGCAGACAGAAATAAAATAAATAAATACAATTTTGAAAAGCGTATGGAAAAGATCACTAATTTCTGTCATATGTTATCAAGTACAGGAACTTCAACTTTTAGCTTAAGAGTGATGTCACTCTCTTAGGCATAGTTTAACCTTAACTGAAATGCAGGTGGAAAATAACTGAAATGTCTTATGCTCTATGGTAAAAAGTTTAGCAAAGTCATTCTTTAAGAAACAAAAAGAAAAATCATTTATCATAAATGAGCACTGGAAACACTTACCAAAGTGAAGGCCTGTGTGTTATAGAAAGTAAGGAAATTCCAGCTCCTTTTGCAGCCTGAAATATCTTTCCTTCAACATCAATGCTGACAGCACTGGTGCATTCATCTAGCAATGCATATTTTGGTCTTAAACATAAGCACAAATAAATTAATAATTTTCATTTTGAATTATAAACCTTTATTTAGCAATATGAACTGCAATGTTAACAATTTTAAAGGAGAAAAGAGAATAATGACATGTTTAAGGTGACAAATGATAAAGCAAAAAAAGCAGTCATTCCCCCTTCTTTGGAATAGAATTTCATATTCTTCTTAGATTTTAAATAGATTTTTTTAATACCTGCTCATAATACAATAAGCTTTATTGCAGATTGGTGAATCATGACTGTGAGGCAGAAGAAAGATGACAGGTCACTGAAAGAACCTTGCTGCAAAAGACAGTTCATTCTTGGTGACAAGGTTCTAATTACACTAAAAATACATTTTAGTAGCGAATTATCGATCATGTCACAATTCTGTTTGCAAACATTTATTAAGAGATAATTTTATCAATAATGTAAATACCTAATCACTATTGATAGAATTTTGTTGATCTAAGACTCTACAAAAGTAAGTATGGCTAATCTGACAAATTTAAAGCCGGCATTTAACCTGGTAATATTGCCACTATTTTCTTTGAGAAAAAAATCTATATATATTTTTCTGATTGCACTCAACACTTTTTTTTCACTAGCTCAGTTTTTTTCTCTGGAAATGACAATCTACTACTATCAGAGGCACCTGACATTTGCCACCATATACTTCTGTTTACTCTCTTCCTTTCATTTTCACCCTCTAGCTCTTTATAATTTTTTCCTTTCTCTGTTTTCTTTCTGTCAATGGAACAGAATAGAGCCCAGAAATAAACTCACATATCTATGGATAATCTTTGACAAAGGAGGCAAGAATACACAATGGGGAAAATATAGTCTCTTCAGCAAGTGGTATTGGGAGAGTTGGACAGCAATATGTAAATTAATGAAATTGGAACACACCCTCATACCACATGCAAAAACAGACTCAAAATGGCTTAAAGAGTTAAATACAAGACAAGACACCATGAAACTTCTAGTAGAGAACACAGACAAAACATTCTCTGACATAAATCAATGTTTTCTTAAGTCAGTCTCCCAAAACAATAGAAATAAAAGCAAAAATAAACAAATGAGACCTAATCAAACTTGTAAGCTTTTGCACGGCAAAGGAAAACATAAACAAAATTAAAAGACAATCTATGGACTGGGAGAAAAGTCTTTTTAAATGATACAACTGACAAGGGTTTAATTTCTAAAACACACAAACAACTTCTATGATTCAATAACAACAACAAAAATTAACCCAACCAAAAAATGGGCAGAAGACATAAATAGATAATTCTCCAAAGAAGACATATCCATGGCCAACAGGTACATAGAGAGAGACTCATTATTTCTAATTATTAGAGAAATGCAAGTCAAAACTCCAATGAGGTACCAACTCACATCAGTCAGAACAGCTATCATGAAAAAATCTTCAAATAATAAATGCTGGAGAGGGTTTGAAGAAAAATGCAAACATCTTATTTATACTGTTGGTAGGAATGTAAGTTGGTACAGTGACTATGGAAAACAGTATTAAGATTACTCAAAAAGCTAAAATTAAAGTTTCTGTGTCTGTGTGTTAGTCACTCAGTCATTTTTGATTATTTGCGATTTCATGGACTGCAGTCTGCCAGGTTCTTCTGTCCATGGAATTCTCCAGGCAAGAATACTGGTATGGGTTGCCATTCCCTTCTCCAGGGGATATTCCTGACCCAGGGATCAAACTCAGGTCTCCCGTACTGCAGGCAGATTTTTTACGGTCTGAGCAACCAGGGAAGTGCATATGATCCAGCAATCCCATTCCTGGGCATATACCTAGATAAAGCTATAATTTGAAAAGATACATGCACTCCTATGATCAAAGCAGCACTATTTAAAATAGCCAACTTATATGCAGAGTATATCATGAGAAACGCTGGGCTGGAAGAAGCACAAGCTGGAATCAAGATTGCCGGGAGAAATATCAATAACCTCAGACATGCAGATGATACCACCCTTATGGCAGAAAGTGAAGAGGAACTAAAAAGCCTCTTGATGAAAGTGAAAGAGGAGAGTGAAAAAGCTGGCTTAAAGCTCAACATTCAGAAAACTAAGATCATGGCATCTTGTTCCATCACTTCATGGCAGATAGATGAGGAAACAGTGGAAACAGTGTCAGACTTTAGTTTTTTGGGCTCCAAATCACTGCAGATGGTGATTGCAGCCATGAAATTAAAAGACACTTACTCCCTTGGAAGGAAACTTATGAGCAACCTAGATACCATATTGAAAAGCAGAGACATTACTTTGCCAACAAAGGTCTGTCTAGTCAAGGCTATAGTTTTTCCAGTGGTCATGTATGGATGTGAGAGTTGGACTGTGAAGAAAACTGAGCACCGAAGAACTGATGCTTTTGAACTGTGGTGTTGGAGAAGACTCTTGAGAGTCCCTTGGACTGCAAGGAGATCCAACCAGTCCATCCTAAAGGAGATCAGTCCTGGGTGTTCATCAGAAGGACTGATGCTGAGGCTAAAACTCCAATACTTTGGCCACCTCATGCGAAGAGTTGACTCACTGGAAAAGACCCTGATGCTGGGAGGGATTGGGGCAAGGAGGAGAAGGGGACGACAGAGGATGAGATGGCTGGATGGCATCACCGCCTCAATAGACATGAGTTTGAGTGAACTCTGGGAGTTGGTGATAGACAGGGAGGCCTGGCATGCTGTGATTCATGGGGTCGTAAAGAGTTGGACATGACTGAGCGACTGAACTGAACTGAACTGAACTGAAGACATGGAAGCAACCTAAATGAATATGGACAGATGAATGCATAAAGAAGATTTGGTGTGTTCCACAAAATGAAATAGTACTTAGCCATAAAAAAATAATGAAATAATGCTATTTTCAGCAACATGGATGCAACCAGAGATTATCATACTAAGTAAAGACAGCCAGAGAAAGACAAATATCATATGCTATTATATTTTATATGAACATGAACCTATCTGTGAAATACAGACTCATGGACATAGAGAACTTGTTTATGGTTGCCAAGGGGGAGGGATGGGGGAGGAAGGCGTGAGAGGTTGGGGTAAGCAGATGTAAACTGTTATACATGGAAAGGGTAAACAGAAGATTTTCTACTGTATAGTAAGAGAACTATATTCAGTATCATATGACAAACCATAAAATGGAGATTCATTTTTTTAAATAGAATATATACATATACACACACACACATATATATATAACTGAATCATTTTGCTGTACAGGAGTAATTAATACAACACTGTAAATCAACTATGCTTCAGGAAAAAATACACTGTAAAAGAATAAAATAAAATGACAAAGAAAAGATAAAATTGAAACCAGTAGTAATTTCTCATTCAGCAAAAATATTTGGCACTTCAAACTCTTTTCCTAGTAATTTGATGGATTGTTTATTAATAGGATCCTGTTTAATATTGGGGGGTACCCTGTCAAGGATAATAGAGGGCTTCTCTGGTGGTCCAGTGGTTAATAGTCCACCTTGCAATGCAAGGGACACTGGTTTGATCCATGGTCCAGGAGGCTCCCACATGCCATGGAGCAGCAAGCCCATAAGCCACAACTGCTGAGCCTGCACTCCAGAAGCCCATGTGCCTAGAGCCTGTGCTCTGCAACAAGAGAAGCCATCACAATGAGAAGTCCATGCCCCGCAACAAAGGGTAGCTTCTGCTCACCACAACTAGGGAAAGCCCTCATGCAGTACCAATGACTTAGCATAGCCAAAAATAACTAAATGTAAGTATAAAGATACAGGAGACAAACCCAACTTTAACACTACACTTGATTTTAATATTAGCTCTCCACACAAAGAAATAAAGATCACTGCAGTTTCCCCTTGACAACAGAAGTGGTTTAACTGGTTAGCTTTTGGTTATTGTTCAGGTTAAAGTATAAAGAATTATTTGTCTCAGAGTTTATTTCTGTTTGTGGATGATTTTCTTAAGTAAAAATGAGAGAGGAGAAAAGGAAGTATAAAACAGAGAGGCTTGGGGTAAAATTTTATTTTTTTGTATAACTCTATTTTTAGTAATGGTACTGTATTGTCTTATTTTTTAGAGTGCTTTGAGGTAAACAGAAGAGATGCCATTTTAGAATTAGAAAAAACGTATATTTCTTACACTCTGTTGTCATAGCAACTCCTAGCCTAGCAGATGTAAGATATTTTGTTTCCTTGGTAGAACTGGTTTTGTGGGGTGTGTGTGTGTGTGTGTGTGTGTGTGTGTACGCATGCGTACACGCATGCAAATATATTAAGCAGGGACTGTAAGCTGAAACTGATATAACTAAGTTAAACATTAGATAACACTGTTTCTCAGATTTTTCTTTTGGTGCATCATCAGAAGAGTGAGGCTTAAGAAGGATCTAATCTATTTCCTATAAGGTGGGACTTTTCTAATCATTTTTAAACATTAAAATTAAAATCCTCTCAAAAAGACTAAGATTTTGACACATAATTCTCCTTGCTAAAGTACTCCACTTTAGTTGTTAGCTCAAGTCTTTCTCATTATAATTCAAATCTTCTTAATAATTCTTTGAGAAAGAAGGGAGGCAATTTTTCATTATTATACTTTTCCTTCACTGGGTTTTTAAAATTTTTTTAAGTTGATTTATAATGTTACATTAATTACTCCTATACAGCAAGGTGATTAAGATATATATATATATACATGTATGTGTGTGTGTTTAGTTGCTTAGTCATATCTGACTCTTTGTGACCCCATGGACTGTAGCCCACAAGGGTCCTCTGTCCATGGGATTTCCCAGGCAAGAATACTGGAGTGGGTTGCCATTTCCTATATATATTCAGATATATATGTATATATACATGTATACATATATATCTGAATCACTTTGTTGTATATATATGTATATACATATATGTCTGAATCACTTTGTTGTACAGGAGTAATTAATATAATATTGTAAATCAACTATAATAAAATATAATACATATATTCTTTTTTATATTCTTCTCCATTATGGCTTATCATAGGATAGCGAACATAGTTCCTTTTGCTATACAGCAGGACCCTGTTGTTTATCCATTATACATATAAAAGCTCACATTTGCTAACCCCCACCTACTCAGTCCGTTCCCACAAATCCTCTCTCCTAGCAAGCACTAATCTGTTCTCTCTGTTAATGAATATGTTTCTGCTTCATAGATAGGTTTATTTGTGTCATATTTTAGATTCCACATATGAATGACCTCATATGGTATTTGCTTTCTCTTTCTGACTTACTTCATTTAGTATGATAACCTCTAGTTGCATCTGTGTTGCTGCAAATGGCATTCTTTCTTTTTTTTTTTTTTTAAGCTAAGAAGTATTCCATTATATAGATGTACCACATGTTTATCTTTCATCTGTAGATGGACATTTAGGTGGTTTCCATGTCTGGGCTATTGTGAATAGTGCTGCTATGAATACTGGGGTGCATGTATCTTTATGAATTATAGTTTTGTACAGATATATGCCCAGGAGTGGGATTGCTGGGTCATATGGTAATTTTAGTTTTAGTTTTCTAAGGAACCTGCACACTGGTTTCCACAGTAGCTTTACCAACTTACATTTCCACAAACAGTGAGGTCCTTCACTAGCTTTAGTATTTTTTATTCAGTATCATTTTATACCAAAAATATTTTAGATACATGAGTATCAAGTATTTAAGTGATAGGCACTTAAAAATCTCTTTAGGTTAGCATCTTTTATTAATGCCACTTGCTTTTTATCTTATTAACACACTGACATAATGAGAAATTTACAGCCACATATCACGTTCCATCATTTTACATTTCAGGCTTCAGTTGTAGTTCAGTTGGTAAAGAAACTGCCTGCAATGCAGGAGCCCTGGGTTTGATTCTTGGGTTGGGAAGATTTAACTGGAGAAGCAAATGGCAACCCACTCCAGTATTCTTGCCTGGAGAATCCCATGGACAGAGGAGCCTGGCAGGTTACAGTCCATGGGATTGCAAGAGTCGGACATGACTGAGCAAGAAAACCATCAGCATGTCACATTTCACCAACTATATGGGGGATCATATTACTGAATATTTATGGACAAGGCACAGACAGATTCAAGGTAATAGTGGTTAACAGATAGTCATAAATTTCATACTACAAAGTTTACTCTCGAATCTCACCACATTATCTCAAAAAAGTCATTGTAAAATATACTTCACTAAAAATTCAGAGTTTGCATATTTTAGTTTATATTTTTTAGTTTGCCTTATCCTTGAACTAACCATGTATGTTATTAAAATACCATGTTATTACACAACATTTTTCTCATGTATAAACTCCAGCTATAACACAAAATAATACATATTGTATGATTTAATTTTGGGGCTTCTCTGGTGGCTCAGACAGTAAAGAATCTGCCCACAATGTGGGAGACCTGGGTTTGATCCCTGGGTCGGGAAGATCCCCTGAAGGATGGAATGGCAACCCACTCCAGTATTCTTGCCTGGAGAATTCCATGGAGAGAGGAGCCTAGTGAGCTCCAGTCCATGGGGTTGCAAAGAGTTGGACATAATTGAGCGACAAACACACACACAACATGATTAATTTATATGAAGTTGTAGAACAGGAGAACTAATTTATGCATTAGAAATGGAAACAGAAATTGTCTATGGAAAGATTTGACTGGAAAGGGGCATGAGGGACTTTCTAAGTGATAGAATCATTCTTTATCTTAATTGGGATATTGATTATATATTGTATATACATTTATCAGAATTCATTGAATTGAATACTGAAATACATTTATGTATTTGGTACATAAATGTTATAATAATAATAAACAAACCTTGGCTAGCTATTACATAGTAATACACATAATAGGATACAAAATAAAAAGAGGGATACAAGGAGTTCCCTTGTGGTCCAGTTGTTAGGACTCAGTGCTTTCACTGCTGGGGCCTGATTTCAATCCCTGGTCAGGGAACTAAGATTCCACAAGCCATGTGGTATGCCCCCCCCCCAAAAAAAAAGAGGAATATAAACTGTAAATACTTTATGAAAATAGTTACATATTAAAAAGTTAAAAATAACAACCAACTTTTGTATACTAAAATAGAGAAAATACTATACTAAAATTTTATGTGCTACAAGTAGTAAAACAGAATTTTTTCTTCTTTTTACTCATCTAAAATTTCCACTTCTATAATATAAACACATAATTATATTTAATAAAGTCATTTAAACTATACATTATTTTTTCAGTGATAAATATTACACGTTATATTCTTACCAGAAAGGCTGAACCTAAATATAATCAAGTTTTTAGCTCTAATTTCCAGTTTATAAGAAAAATAGTAGATTGAGGAAAGAGGTAAAGGGATCTCAAGAGGAAGCAATCAGATCAATCTTGAAAGGACAACATTCTTAAAGGACAACTGACCTAGCTTCTTCAACAAGTCAATAGCATAAAAGATGGGAGGGGCACAGAGGCAGGGAGAAGAAACAACTCTTTAAATTAAAAATAATTAAGAGATATATAACAACAAAATTCAATACATAAAATTTGTTTGGATCTTGGTTTGAACAAACCAAGTATAAAAAGATATTTTTGAGACCATCAGGGAAATTGGATATGAACCAGGTATGAAATAATTTTAAATGATTATTGTCAATTGTATTAATAATGATTATGGTATATAATGTAAGAAAAATATCCTAATATTTCAGAGATTAATGTCAAAATATTTCATGAAAAATTCCATGACTTTGGATTTGCTTCACAATGCTTTATATAAAAAAATAAATAAATCAAGTGCTGTAAAATATTAGACTTGTTGAATCAGTGTGATGGGAATATAGGGTTCATCTTACAATATTCTCTTTTTTGATGAACTTTTAATGGATTTTCCATAATAAAAGATTTCTAAAAAATTGATAGTCAACTTGTTGCTAAGTGTTTAATGAAGCTTACTTGATTTTTTTTTTTTGCATTTTTCTATCAGCTTTTAAAGGTTCCCTACAGAAGTTTTATTGCTTCCACTGCAACTTCATCAAGAGTATTGCATGTGCCCCAGCTTATGGTCCACTCAGCTATCCATGTACATAACTTTAATGCCCAAGATGTAAGTACTGAAAGTAACAACTTAGGTTCTCATTGCCAGAGGCCTAACATTAAAATGGGAATTTATTTTTCACAGAAAATAGGATTAAAAAAAAGGAACAAATCATAATAGCTTCAATATTTATTTCTAGTGTCTTGTGCTTGATACTCTGAACCAAAAGGCTATTAAGCTGGTTAGAAACAGAAAAGTTTTATCAAGATAAATTATTTCCTGCATCTCTTTATTTCTGAGTCCATTAAGACTTAGGCTGGTTGGTTCCTTTTACCATTAGATATGCCTCCTCTCAAGGAGAACACTACTAACTTTATAGGCCACTGACTGACTAGAAATTTAATTTAGTTTTAATTTAATAATGTAACTGAGAAGTATTACTGAATATCTGGGCTTCCCTGGTGGCTCAAATGGTAAAGAATCTGCCTGCAATGCGGAAGATCTGGGTCCGATCCCTGGGTTGGGAAGATCCCCTGGAGAAGGGAACAGTTACCTACCTCAGTATTATGGGCTGGAGAATTCCACGGACCGAGGAGCCTGGAAGGCTACACTCTATGGGGTTGCAAAGAGTTAGACACAACTGAGCGACTTTGACTTTCACTGAATGTCTACCTACTGTGTTCACAATAGCATAATAGTGGTTATCTAGTCTTCACATTTTAAAATTAGTAATTATCCCACTTTCAAACTTAGGACACAAAAATTAAATTTTGTCATCTAACATTACTCAACATAAAATAAATAGAACAAACACTTGGAGATTTCTGTCACATTAAAAAACAACCTAAGAAATTTAAATACTATAAATTCTAAGCACTAGCTTTTCAGAAATATATTTTCAAACCGAATGAGGACAAGGGATCCTATCCGAACATTTTTTTATTACAACAATAGAATAGTATCAATAGTAACTTGAATATAATACACTTACCTATGATAAAACATGCGAGCCATGCCCATTCTTTGCTTTTCCCCTCCTGATAAGACATCTTTCCAGTCCATAATAGCATCCCATCCTTTAAAATATATAAAAATACATATTGTATAAAGCATCTTTTAATCAAAGAGAGCATCTTTTACAGTTTTTACCTAGACAAGTGATTCCTAGCAAGTTTAAGCTATTACACAAAGAACCTGATATTTCACAAAACATATGCCTGGATAGACCAGAGTGCCTTACGTTTAAACACTTGGTCTTAGATTTGATATTTTTTAATGGTAATAATTACTTATATTGACAGAACATATTCTAAGAATTCTAAATACTGATACTTTGAAAAGGTGTTTATTTTTTAATGTCTCCAAAGAGTTGGTATACTTAGACTTATTTTGCAGGGGGGTAGGAGAAAAGACCACCAAATTTGCACAGGCCTATTACAAAGTCTGGGCTTCCCAGGTGACTCAGTGGGTAAAGAATCTGCCTGCAGTGCAAGAGACAAAGGTTTGATCCCTGGGTCTGGAGGGGATGGCAACCTATTCCAGTGTTCTTGCCTGAGAATCCCATGGACAGAAGAGCTTAGCAGGATACAGTCCACAGGGTCGCAAAGAGTAGGATATAACTGAAGTGACTGAGCACACACGCACATTACAAAGTCTACAAAAGATATGAAAGGAGCTTATTTAAATGGCTTCCATCTGCCTGGCACTTTATATGAGTTGTATTTTTCACAATTTTCATTGTATATTTCACAACCTTATGAGGTGTCTATTATTAGTGTTATTTTATAAGTAGATAAGCTGAAATTCATGAAGACATTGATATATCAAAATTTATACAGCTATGTATTAGAGCTAGGATTTATATGTAGGTGTATCTTCATGTTTTACAATTTACCTATTCCATCTCTCACAACATTGTAAATACTTTCTGTTGGTTATTTATTCAAAAGCAAGTCTTCTATTTTCTAAAAAATAGGTTAGATTTTAAAAAAAGTTAGATCAATACATACTAGTATAGGGAAAAGCAAGATGGCAGAGAAGTAGGAGGACTAGGAGTTCATCTCTCCCCACAGATGCATCAAGAATACATCTAGATATGGAACAGGGCTCACAGAGCACTGGCTGAACACTAGGAGAAGACCTTAGACACTGGAAAGGACAAGAAAGATCCATGCGGAACCATGTAAGACAAAAGAAAGAAGGGAAAAAGAAGAGGACAGGAAGTGGAATAGTATCTGCTTCTAGGTGGGGGATCTGAAGAAGCTCAGAAGTTCCTGCATCCAGGGAAACCCCCTTGTAGAGGGGCAGATTGGATGGGACAGAAGGAAATCATCTGGGCCTGTTGGAGGGGAATGAAACAGCTGGTCTATGGCAGGCAGGACAAAGTGAGACCTACATAGATGATCTGTGCCACAGCCCTGTGCCTCCAAGCCTGAGACTTGTGTCTGTCAGTGTGCATGGGCACTGGGTGCTGGAATATAGGCAATGACAGAAAAGCTGAGGAAAGGACTGCTGCTGGATGCAAGTAGACAGGACAGACTGAAGGGATGGGAATGAGAAAATCCACAACTGGAAATACTTGTGGAGGAAACCTGGACTACCATAGAAGCAAGGAGCCATTATTGAGTGACATGTAGTGGGTGGAGCTGTCTTTGCAGCCTCTCTCCCTACACTGTCAGCCCCTACTTACACCTCGCCAGGTGGTAAAAATGGTTTCCGCCAGGGTGAGCTGTCTCATGCCTGCCACTAGGCACTAGAAAAGGCTCCTGCTGGGGCTAATCCTTTTGTACCTGTGGCCAAACACTAGGAAAAGCCCCTCCCAGGGCTGGCCCCAGCTCACCTGCTGCTAGGAACTAGGAAAGGCCCCCGACAGGGCTGGCTCTGATTGCTTGGAAAGATCACCCAGGGCTAACCTCATGTGCCTGCCACCAGGTGATAGGAAATGCTCCCACCAGGGCATGATCTCCCACATCATGGCCATCAGTTTCCCCGTGAACCTGTGACTGGGCCAGATCTCTTACAACTTCCAACCCCTTTGTGCACCTGTTGCCTCCCATGACGCTGGCAGCTGTGCCACCTCCGGGCCCTGTCCTCACTGGGGCAGACCAAAGTGCTCCAGGGCAGCCTTGGGAGTAGATCCCTGTGTGCGACTTACATTCAGAGGTGGAGCTAAAACCACTGCTAAGTCCCAGGAGCCACTGAATTTAAGAAGAAAAGCTGAAATTTTTCCTTGCAGATGCACAAATTGAAACCCTCACAAACAGCTTGGTAAAAACTCAGCACCTACAAAACATCTGAACAGATAAGTGCTCCCACAGCCAAGACAGACCTAGTTTTAGTAGGTGTAGCACTAGGGGTAAAGAACCCACCTGCCAATACAGGAGATATAAAAGATATGGGTTCAATCCCTGGGTTGAGAAGATCCCCTGGAAGCAGGGCAATCCACTCCAGTAGTGTTGTCTGCAGAATCCCATGGACAAAGCAGCCTAGCAGGCTATAGTCCATAGGGTTGCAAGACTCAGGCACAACTGAAGTGACTTAACATGCATGTACACTTGGTGGCTTGTGCCAGGCTAAAGTCTGAGCTACCCCTATAACACCTGGTAGCTTCCTAGATGGTGCATTGGTAAAGAAACTACCTACCAGTGCAGGAAATGCAAGAGACGAGGGTTCAGTCCCTTGCTCAGGAAGATCCCTGGAGTGGGAAATAGCAACCTACTCCCATATTCTTGCATAAAAATTCCATGGACAGCAGAACCTGGTGGGCTACAGTCCATGGGGTCACAAAGAGCAGACATGACTGAGCAACTGAGCATGACTCAGCACCTAATACCCACAACTGGTCCAGATCCATGATTACTGCAATCCTGGGGCTGGACTTCAGTGGATCTACTCTGATGACCTGGTGAAAGAAATCTCTAGGAGACACCAGAGTCAAATGCTAGCATGGCAATGCTAATATCAGTGTAGTCTGAGGGTCTGCACAATGGGTGAAAGATCATACAACAGAGTACACCACAGGAGAGTAGCTCCAAAGAAGGGATACTCAGTAGCTTCCCTCCCAGCAGCAGTGCTCCTACCGTGCCTACTTTGCACCACAGATCAGAGACACAGCTAAGAAGCAAATCTGGGGGCTTCTACTACAACAACTTGGAAGCCGACTCCACCCATGACAGGGCAGTGACAACCAAAGAGCAAAGGGGAGCCCTCACTCAATATCCAAGGCAGGCTCTGGTCACCACAACAATAGTCTAACCCTCATTAAGAGGATAACAGCACAAGTCTCTGGATCAACCTCACCTACCAGGGGACAGATAACAGAAGCAAGAGGAACTGCAACCCTGCAGCCTGGAAAGCAGATCACAAACACAAAACTTTGAGGAAGAAAAAAAAGGTAACAAAGAGATATGTTGCAGATGAAGGAGCAATGTTAAAACCTACAAGAACAATTAAATAAAGAGGAGATAAGCAATCTATCTGAAAGAGAATTCAGAGTATGATAGTAAAGATGATCCAAGATCTTAGAAACAGACTGGAGGCATGGATTGAAAAGATATAATAAAAGTTTAGCAAAGACCTAGAAGAACTAAAACACATATAAAAAGAAATGAACAAGACAGGAACTGAAAATGAAAAACACATTAGAAGAAATCAATAACAGAATAACTGAGGCAGAAGAATGCATAAGTAACCTGGAAGACAGAGTGGTATAAATCTCTGCTGTAGAACAGAATAATAATAATAATAAAATGAAAAGAAATGTGAATAAACTCAGAGACATCTGGAACAACATTAAATGCATGAACATTTGAATTATAGAGGTCCCAGAAGAAGAACAAAAAGGGTCTGAGAAAATATTTCCAGAAATCACAGTAAAAAACTTTTCTAACATGGGAAATGAGATAGTCACCCAAGCCTAGAAAGCAAAGAGAGTTGCATAAAGGATAAACCCAAGGAGGAACACACTGAGACACATATTATTAAACTAACAAAAATTAAGTACAAACAATATTGAAAGCAACAAGGGGAAAGCAACAAATAACATACAAGGAAACCCCAAAAAGTTATCAGCTGATTTTTCAGCAGAAACTCTGCAGGTCAGAGGGAGTGGGAGGATATATTTAAAATGATGAAAAGGAAAAGCCTATAACCAAAAATACTCTAACCAGCGAGGCTCTCATTCTGATTTGACAGAGCATCAAAAGTTTTACAGATAAACAAAAGCTAAGAGCATTCAGCACCTCCAAACCAGCTTTACAACTGCTAAAGGAACTTCTATAGGCAAAAAAACACTAGAAAGGAGAACAAAAAAGGAAGGGAAAGAGGAAAAAGACATACAAAGAAAACCACACCCCAAACAATTAAGAAAATGGCAATAGGAACATATCTATTGATAATTATCTGAAATGTAAATGGAATAATGTTCCAACCAGAAGAAACAGATTGGCTGAATGGATAAAACAAGACCTATATATAGGCTGTCTACAAGAGACCCACTTCAGACCTAGGGATACACACAGACTGAAATTGAGGAGATGGAAAAAGATAATCCATAAAAATGGAAAGCAAAGAAAAGCTGGAGTAGCAATACTCACATCAGACAAAATAGACTTTAAAATAAAGACTGTTAACAAGATAAGGAAAGATGCTACCTAATAATCAAGGGATCAATCCAAGAAGAAGATAAAGCAATTGTAAATATTTATGCACTCAACCTAGGAGAAAAAATTAACAAGAAAACACAAGTCTTAAATGAAACATTAGACCAGATAGACTTAATTGATATATACAGGACATTCCATCAGAAAACAGGAGAATATATTTTCTTTTCAAGAGCACATGAAACATTCTCCAGGATAGATTACATCTTGGGTCACAAATCAAGCTTCAGTAAAGTTAAGAAAACTGATATTGTATCAGGTATCTTTTCTGAAACAATGCTATGAGATTAGAAAGCAAATAAGGGGGGAAAAAAAACTATTAAAAACACAAACGTGGAGGCTAAACAATGTGCTACTAAACAACCTATGGATAACTGGAGAAATCAAAAAGGAAATAAAAAATATCTAGAAACAATTGAAAACTAAAACAGGTGACCCAAAGCCTATGGAAAGCAGCACAGTTCTAAGAGGGAAGTTTATAACAATACAATCCATCTCAAGAAAAATATCAAATAAACAACACAACCTTGTACCAAATGCAACTAGAGAAATAAGAAAAAACAAAACCAAAAGTTAGAAGAAGGAAAGAAATAATAAAAAACAGAGCAAAAATAAATGAAATATTATAAAACAGAGAATAGTAAAAGCCAATGAAACTAAAAATTGGTTCTTTGAGAAGATAAGCAAAATTGATAAAACCATTAGCCAGACTCCTTAAGAAAAAAAAAGGGAGAGGACTCAAATCAATAAAATTAGAAATGGAAAAGGAGACATTATAGCTGACACCACAGAAACACAAAAGATCATAAGAGACTACTACAAGCAATTACTAGGTTAACCAAAATGTTTGGGTTTTTCTGTAACATCTTCTGAAAAAATATGTGTGAACTTTTTGACCAACTCAGTATATGCCAATAAAATGGACAACCTGGAAGAAATGGACAAATTCTTAGAAAGGTATAACTTTCTAAGACTTAACTAGGAAGAAATAGAAAATATGAACAGGGATTTCCCTGGTGGTCCAGTGGTTAAAAATCTGTCTCCCAGAGCGCAGGATACAGGATTGATCCTTGGAGAACTATGATCCCACAAGCCAGAGAGGAACTAAACCCACATGCTACAACTAGAGAGAAGCCCATGTGCCACAGTAAAGAACCTACATGCCACAGATAAAACTCAATGCAGCCTTATAAGTAAATAAATATATTAAAAAAAATTTAACTGAACAAAATTATGAACAGGCCAGTCATGAATAATGAAATTGAAATAAAACTGTGATTAAAATCTTCCAAGAAACAAAAGTACAGGACTAGATGGCGTCACAGGTGAATTCTATTTTAGAGACCAGCTAACATGTCCTTCTCAAATTCTTCCAAAAATTGCAGAGGGAGGGACACTCCCAAGCTAATTTTATAAGGCCACTATCACCCTGATACCAAAACCAGACAAAATTAATACTCAGGAATCTCTTTCATTCCAATGCACTAACAGAAGATCAGAAAGAGAAATTAAGAAAACAATTCCATTTATGATTTCATCATGAAGATGAAACTATCTAGGGATAAAACTATCGAAGAAGGAAAAATACCTTGATTCAGAAAACTATAGGATACTGATGAAAGAAAACAAAGATGATACGAATGGATGGAGAGATATACCATGTTCTTGGATTTGAAGAATCAATACTGTAAAAATAATTGTACTACCCAAAGCAATCCACAGATTCAATGGAATCCCCATCAAATTACCAATGACATTATTCCACAGAATCAGATTAAAATATTTTTTAATTTGTATGGAAACACAAAATACCCCAAATAGCCAAAGCAATCTTGAAAAATAAAAACAGAGCTGGAGGAATCAGGCTCTCTGACTTCAGACTATACTCCAAAGCTACAGTAATCAAGACAGTATGGTACTGGGGCAAAAAAAGACATATGGATCAATGGAACAAGATAGAAAGCCCAAAGATAAATCTAGACACCTCTGTTCACCTACTTTATGACAAAGGAGGCAAGAATATACAAGAGAAAAACGACAGTCTCTTCAATAAGTGGTGCTGGGAAAACTGGGCAGCTATCTGTAAAAGAATAAAATTAGAACACTTCCTAATACCATACAGAAAAACAAACTCAAAATAGATTAAAGACCTAGATGTAAGGCTGGGCACTTACAACTCTTAGAGAAAATCATAAGCAGAACACCCTCTAACATAAGTTATAGAAAGATCTTTTTGGATCCATCTCCCAGAATAGTGAAACTAAAAACAAAAATAAGCAAAATGAGATCTAATTAAACTTATAACCTTTTGCATAGTAAATGAAACAATAAATAAAACAAAAAGACAACCTTCAGAATAGAAGAAAATATTTGCAAACAAAACAACCAACAAGGGATTCATCTCCAAAATATACAAACAGCTTATATAGCTCAATAATAAAAGAAACAATCCAATGAAAAAATGGGTGGAAGACCTAATAGACTTTTTTTCAAAGAAGACATACAGATGGCCAAAAAGCACATAAAAAAGATGCTCAACATCACTAATTATTAGAGAAATGAAAATTAAAATTACTTGTCAGAAAAACCATCATGAAAACATTTATAAACAATAAATGCTGGAGAGGGTGTGAAGAAAAGAGAAACCCTCCTACACTGTTGGTGGGCAAGTAAATTGGTACAACTACTATGGAGAACAATATGGAAGTTTTTCAAAAAATTAAAAATAGAACTACCATATGACCAAGAAATCTCACTCCAGTCATCTATGTGGAGAAAACCAAAATTCAAATAGATACACACACCCCAGTATTTATTGCAGCACTATTTACAATAGCCAAGACATGGAAGGAACCTAAATGTCCATCAACAGAGGAATGGATAAAGACCTGGTACATACTTACAATGGGATATTAGTCATAAAAAGGAACAAAGCAGTGCCATTTGCAAAGATGTGAAGAGACCTAGAGACTGTCATATAGAATGAAGTAAGTTGGAAAGAGAAAAATACATATCATGTAATATCACTTGTATGTGGAATCTAGAAAAATGGTACAGAAGAACTTATTTGCAAAGCAGAAATTGGGACACAGATGTAGAGAACAACCTTACGGATATCAGTGGGGGAAAGGAGGATGAATTGGGAGATTGGGGTTGGGATTGACATATGCACATTATTATGTATAAAATGAGAACCTACTGTGTTGCACAGGGAAGTCAATGTTCTGTGATGATCTGTATGGGAAGGAAATCTAAAAAAGCGGGGGATACATGTATACATAAGGCAATGGCACCCCACTCCAGTACTCTTGCTTGGAAAATCCCATGGATGGAGGAGCCTGTTAGGCTGCAGTCCATGGGGTCACTAAGAGTCGGACAGGACTGAGCGACTTCACTTTCACTTTTCACTTTCATGCATTGGAGAAGGAAATGGCAGCCCACTCCAGTGTTCTTGCCTGAAGAATCCCAGGGACGGGGGAGCCTGGTGGGCTGCCGTCTATGGGGTCACACAGAGTCGGACACGACTTAAGTGACTTAGCATAGCATAGCATAGATGATTCACTTTGTAGAAACACAATATTGTAAAGCAACTATGCCTGCATGCATGCTAAGTTACTTCAGTTGTATCCAACTCTTTGCAACCCTATGGACTGTAGCCCACCAGGCTCCTCTGCCCAGGGGATTCTCTAGGCAAGAATACTGGAGTGGATTGCCATGCCCTCCTCCAGGGGATCTTCCCAACCCAGGGAGCGAACCCGTGTCTCTTATGTCTCCTGAATTGGCAGGAATGTTCTTTACAATTCACACGACTTGGGATGTCCAAAACAACTATACTTCAATAAAAGTTTTTTTAAAAAAATACATACTGATATAAAAATGTACCTAGAATATTTTTTATATGAAAAACCAAATTGCAAAATTGTGTTTGTATACAGATCACCCTTAAACAACATAAATTTGAACTGAGAAATACTTACACACCTGTTTTTTTCAATAGTAAATACTGTGGTACTATATAGTTTGTGGTTGGTTTAACCCACAACAGCAGAACAGCAGATATGAAAGAACCATGGATATGAGGGCCTTCTGTAAGTTATATGCAGATTTTCAATTGCTTGCTAAAACCTTTGAGTTCCGTGGAACAAAAGGACATGGTTTATTTAAATACATAAAATTAAAGCTGCCTTTGACCCGAATACTTTTCTCTTTTGCCTTCTCAGTTAGTAAGGCGAAATTTTTTTAAGTCCAGAACATTTCTCCACTGTGTAGCAATCTGAATCTATTTTTCAAAACATCATTTATGTTTCACAAATATTATAAAATTAAGTTACAGAGAAAAATTTTTTGCAACAGTTTTTATTAGAAGTAAGAACACATAAGGTATATAAATTATAATTGTACTCAGTTGTCAGTTGTGTCTGATTCTTTGTGACCCCCTGGACTGTAGCCCACCAGGCTCCTCGGTCCATGGAATTTTCCAGGCAAGAGCACTGTAGTGGGTTGCCATTTTCTACTCCAGGGGATCTTCCCAACCCAGGGATCAAACTTGTGTCTCTTATGTCTCCAGGATTGGTAGGTGGATTCTTTACCACTAGCGCCACCTGGGAAGCCCTATAAATTATAATTGCATCATCTCTGGGAATGGAATTATGAGGCTTTTACTTTCTAAGATGTACATTTTTACAATATTTGAAAAATTAAAATTACTATCTTTATATTATTTTTATGGCCTGTCTTAATTTTGTAATAAGAAAAAAAAGTCACTTAGAAACAAAATCATTGGGTCTCTTAGGAAGGCAGCCATATCAGATATTTTTCTGAAGTGAGAATATCATAAAACAGAGTGGACTAAGCAAATCCTGATTTTCAAAGAGGAAAATGACTATCAAAACTCTCACACACATACTCACAAACACAAATATACACATGCACAAACATACACATGCAAACTTAGGACATTACCAAATCCCAAGTAGTCTAGGTTTAATTTTCCCATTTGGAAAAAACCCAGGCCCTCTGCTTTCTTTATTATTTCTCAACTGAATTTTCATCTTTACTAAAATTTCTAAATAAACTCGGTCAAAGGGAAAGGAAATGAGAACTAGAGTTTCATTGTTTCTTGTGCACTGGATTGAAAAGACTTTCCCTATTTCCCAATGATACTCCCCAAAAGGGACCAGTGTTCATTCCTGGGCAAACTTCCAGGAATTTTCCATCTATTTAAAAACATAATTTTATATTAGGGAAAAACTCTAAATGCCATGTGATTCAAAGTTCTTGCTTCTAGTGAAAACTGTTGAAATAAAATTTCCTCTATGACTTTTATAGCATTTATGAAACATAAGTGAGGATTTGAAAAAATAGGTTTAGATTGCTACACAGTGGAGAAATATTCTGGGCTTAAAAAAATAGCTCCCCCCTTGAAATAAGAACGCACAAAGACGAAAGTATTTGGGTCAAAGCATCCTTAAATTTTATGTATTTAAATAAATTATGTTCATTGTTTCACTAAACCCAAAAGCTTTAACAGGCAATCTTTCTTGAACACAGAACATACAAATCAAAACTCTGAGTCACGATACTTCTTCTGATGCTGAAACAGTGATACTAAGTCAGCTAAGAAGTGAAGTTTTCTTGCTTCCTGAAGATGTACAAACTGTTTTAGCTCACATCTATTTGTTAACAATTCTACATCTTTCTATTTTGTAATTTGTTTGATGGAATAAAACATAGTTTTAAAATCTATCTTATACTAAAGTAAAGAATTTCTCTAAGCAAATTTCTTTAAGTGTTGGAACTAGTGTTGCTTCAAATCATTAATAGTCTTACTAGAACTTCAGCAGGCTTCTTCCAGAGTAAGTGATGTCCTTGCAAATTTGTTTTCTTGCTTTGCTTAAAAATATGTTTCATGTTTTAAGGACTAGGCAAGTACAGTGAATTTCCTTATCATTTTTTATGTATAAGGATATAACAAGCCTTATTAGTATCTAAGATGTTGAGATAGCATAACACAGTGGCATATCTTATATAGAACATTGACATTCAAGTCTCATCTGTGTTGGAATCCCTGTTCCACCGCTTGCTGAGGGCCCTTGGGGAAACTGCTAAACTTCTGAATTTCATCTGTTAAAGGGGGGTTAGTAAAACCCACATCATTGGGCAGCTACAAATATTAAATAAGATGACAGTGTAAACTGAGTAACATGTTATATTCTGCAGAGTGAGCACTCGATAAACCATAACAATTACTATCATATATTTTTAAGGTTGAAAAATTCTTAAAACTAGTTCTAGAATTTCTTGATAACTTCTAAAAGAATAGAGTATGTGACAAATTATTATAAATTTCTATTCAGATTATTAGATTTCAAACTTATCCAAATAACTTACCCCCAATTAATAGGTAGTTGCTATTTTGCCACACTGTTTTAAAACTGGGAAGAAGTTGACCATATGACACAAAAAGACAACCTGCTTTCCATATTTATAGCACTTATGAACTATGATATTATAAGATGATATGTATAAATATTATACATGATATTTATGAATATGTATTATATTCTAAAATGATATCTATAGATATCATATATAAATACAATAATATAATATTATCTCTTTTGCCTACATTGGTTTCTTAATGTATCAAATGAAATAATAGATGTGAAATATGTAAAATATTGAGCACCATCACACAAAGACAAAATATCTTTGTATCAATATTACATCTAGCTCTATTACCTTTAGCAACTATTGTGAATTTACTATGTATCACTGTTCTAAATACTTTAAATAAAGTCTTATTAAATCTTCACAGCATCTTTATAAGGTATTTATCTCCATTTTACAGGTGAAGATACAAAGGTACAGAGAACAGAGTTAAAGATTTGATTCCAGAATTCTGATTTCAAAGCCTACATTCTTAATTACGGTACTACTCTGCTCCTTTTGATCATGTAAGTGGGCTAGAAAAATAAAACACATGCAAAATTAAACATAGAATTCTAGCTTGCTATTTCAGTAGTTTTTCTAGGCTATCAAATTATATGTTATCAAGTTATTTCTGTGTTCTGAAAGTGATTCTTTCTTGAGCTGATATGTATAACTCTTATTCTTACTTTTTCAAAGTATGTTTTATGCTGAAAAACTACCAAACAGAAGTTTCTGTGTATTATCTAATTCTCTATGTGTTGCTGTAGAGAAAAAAATAATGTATTGGTAAGACTGTTGGTCTGAAAATAAAAAAGTTCTGTGATACCTACTTCTCAAATTATTATATTTAATGTAAGCTGAGGGATTAACAGGAGAATATTTCTGTCATGAACCTTACATACATTTAGATTGACTATGGCTTCAGGAACACATGTTCATCCAAATATGAAAAAAAATCTTCAAATGCTAGCTGTGGACTCAGGAAAAAGCTTAGTTTGCTGAATGAAATATAGCACAAACAGAAAAGAGCAAGTTAACAATGGAAAAGCATCAAAAGCTATAAATTCCATCTTTGCTTATGTGCTTATGTTCCAACAACAGCATACATCAAAATTAAACCCAACTTAATTTTTTTAAGTTATGTTAAATACATGAAAAAAAGCCATGAATTATAGACTTTACCTCCTTCTCTTTGAACTATATGATAGAGATGAACACTGTGTAGAATACAATCTAGATCATGGTCTGTATAGCCTTTGTCATGCATGTCATCCACTGAATCTGGATAAATTACTTGATCTCGAAGACTTCCAAGAGACATGTATGGCCTGTAAAACACAAGAATCCGAGACAAAATCAGTTTAGCTTACTTATTGTGATATCCTAGTAGCCTGAAAACTCTAGAGGAGTCTTTAAATACTCTATTTCTAGGATTATATTTATTATCTGGTGATAAGTATTCTCTCTCAGATGTGTCAGGACAATATGTTGTTTTATTCATGTAAAAAAACATATTGAGACATGCCACAAGAAAAGTTTCTATAAGAAATACTTGGATATTTTCAGCACAGAAATACATACTTGTTCTGTTATATATATATATTTTTTTAAGTTTTATACTCTGAATTTAATTTTTCAAAATACTTTGAAAAGGCAAGTCCTTTCCAAGAGGACAAGGATTCTGTTTAGGGGATCTGATTCAATTAGTGAAAAACGTGGGTAACAGTTGCCCAGAACATTTTGATTATTCCATCCAAAAAAGATTTATGTCTATATCATATAAAGACATACCTGTAGGATAGTACTATAAGATATATTATTATTATTTGCCACTTTATTTACTTTTTAATTGAAGGATAATTGCTTTACAGAGTTTTGTTATTTTCTGTCAAACATCAACAAGAATCAGCCATAGGTACACCCATATCTCCTCCCTCCCTAACCTCCCTCCCATCTCCCTCCCATCCCAGCCTTCTAGATTGTCACAGAGCCCCTGTTTGAGCTCCCTGGGTCATACAGCAAATTCCCATTGGCTATCTATTTTACACACGGTATTGTAAGTTTCCATGTGTTCTGTTATATTTCATAAATGTTGCTTCTGTATTTCATCTAAAACTATTTGGGTTAAAAATTATAAAATTTGAGGCTTTGACAATATGAACAAACAAAACTTTTAAAAGATATTCAAAATAAGAGAAATGCAAATTAACAATATACTTAGTTTCTTATTTATCAGATTGGTAGAAGTCCAAAAACTTGACAATTCACTCAATGGGCAAGTCTATGGAGAGACAGATACTTTCTTACAATCATGAAAATACAAAATGGTACAACCCTTTGGAGAGGATTTGGCAAACCAATATATCATCTGGTGTTTGATCCACTTCTAGGACTTTATTCTAAAAATATACTTTCAAAAGTGTACCACCAAGAACAAAAAAGTATATAAAGTTATCCATTACAGCATTATTTGAAATTGCAAAATATTGAGAAAACCTAAATGCACATACAAAGGAGACTGATTAAATAAACAATGGTACCTGTACCATGCAGCTATAAAACTGGATGTGGACGGTCTCTATTAATTGATATAGAGTGATTTCCATAATATATTAAGTTGAAAAGCAAAGTACAAATTAGATGTATAGCAGAATTTCTCAACAGTGGTATCATGGCTATGTTAAACCAGATAATTCTTTGTTACTGAGGTCTTGTGTATTATAGGATGTTTAACAGCACATTTGGTCTCTACCCACTAGATGACTAGATGTTAGTAGCATCCACTGTGGCAGAGACAAAAAAAGTTTTCAAATATTATCCTCCAGGGGACAAAACCATCTCCATTTGATAGACCCACCAATGTGCAATGTACTACTTTCATGTAAAATGAAAGCAAAGTAAGAAAACGTAAGTTTATCTGCTGATATTTACAAAAGGAAATACAGTAAACCAGAAACTAATGAAATCACTTATCTATAGAAGATGGGAGGAACAAAGCAGAATAGATAGGGAAGGGGGAGACCTCTCTAAATATCTTCCCTATGTATTTTAACTCTTAGACTCATGTTAAATGTTATTATTTTAATTAACTAATAAAGATGAAGGAAGAAACCCTAAAATTGAATAGAAACAGAAACAAATAAACTGTAAGTATATCAAATGAACAACATAACCACATTGAAAGGGGAAGAGAGACTGATCCAAGTAACTTTCAAATTTGGCTACATAATTTCAGTTGAAAACCAAAAGAACCACAAAGCAACTTTGAAACTAACTGTTCATATTTCTTATTGCTGCAGGTGTAGAAATTCTGAAACTATGTTGTAGGAAAGACCAAGTAAGTAAATTTTAATAATGTCACAAGGTAGGGTTCTCATTGTGGAAGAAGGAAGATATAAATATGAAATGAGGGAGGAAAAGCAAAAAAAAAAAAAAAAAAACAAAAACACGATAGTGTTTAATTTGATTTAGAGTATCACCATGAATTCATATTTTTTCAAACAAAAACATCATGAAGAAACTATCTGATTAACCCAAACTGAGGGACTTTAAGAATAACCAACAATAGTTCTGCACTCATTACAAATATCAATGTCATAAAAAAAATGCTGAGGAATTTATTCAGGTTTAAAGAAACTAGGGCAACATAGCAACTAAAATGCAATGTATGATGCTGGACTGAGAAAAATAAGTTATCATAAAGAATAATATTGTATCAATTGGTAACATTTCAGTGTAGAAAGTTGTTGGACATTATCAAGAGGACTTCACTGTCAGTTGTCCAGTGAGTTGGACTCAGGCAGTCTGATGCTCCTGACCCTCTCCCCTGGCCTATGTTCAACCCACAGTTCCCACAGCCACCAAGAATTTTAAAAGGGACCGCCTGAGAGAGCAATGTGGTGTTGAGAACATCTGGATGGTATACATGACTGAACTACATTAAAGTCCGTACAAATTTTTATGATTCTGATAAATGGAATTAGAGATCTACTCATCTTGAAGCTGCCCATCACAAGCCTCAGATGTAACTTCCCTTGCTTATTAAATCTGCCACCCACCAGTCTAGAGTGGTCTGCCTTTTCCTGGTCTCTTCTTGCCCTCTATGTATGAGGGACAGTACAAAAACCAATAAAAGTATGTCCAGATAATATTATATCAGCTTTTAAAAATACATAAATTTTTTATAGGAAATATTACAGTACTTCATTATCTGTGCTGCTGCTGCTAAGTCGCTTCAGTCGTGTCTGACTCTGCGTGACCCCATAGACAGCAGCCCACCAGGCTCTGCCATCCCTGGGATTCTCCAGGCAAGAACACTAGAGTGGGTTGCCATTTCCTTCTCCACTGCGTGAAAGTGAAAAGTGAAAGTGAAGTCGCTCGGTCGTGACTGACTCCTAGCGACCCCATGGAATGCAGCCCACCAGGCTTCTCCATCCACGGGATTTTCTAGGCAAGAGTACTGGAGTGGCTTGCCATTGCCTTGTTAACTAATTATAAATTATACATGGATTTTCAAATGCTCTGGGGGTCAGCTCCTCTAACTTCTGTATTGCTCAAGGGTCAACTGCATACACTAAAGAAGTTATGCATGAAGATTTATTTACTGCAACTTACTTAATAATAAGGTGTGTACGTGTACAAAGAAAGAGAGAAAGAATCAAAGATTTTAGTGTACAAAGAGACAGAATAAAAGGTTTGAAATACAAAATGTGTTTTGTAGACCAATTATCTACCCACATTCCTATACCATTAAAATGATTGAGTTTAAGGATAGATACCATGAGGTTATAAAAGATTTAACTAATACTTGAAAATAAAAAGAATTTATATTTCAATTATACATGTATGCATTTATATAATAAGATTCTCAATGGAGTCTTTGCAATATAAGGAATCTCTGCTGCTGCTGCTGCTGCTGCTAAGTCACTTCAGTCATGTTCAACTCTGTGTGACCCCATAGATGGCAGCCCACTAGGTTCCTCTGTCCCTAGGATTCTCCAGGCAAGAGTCCTGGAGTGGGTTGCCATTTCCTTCTCCAATGCATGAAAGTGAAAAGTGAAAGTGTAGTCGCTTAGTCATGTCCGACTCTTAGCGACCCCATGGACTGCAGCCTACCAGGCTCCTCCGTCCATGGGATTTTCCAGGCAAGAGTACTGGAGTGGGTTGCCATTACCTTCTCTGATAAGGAATCTCTAGTAATATCTTTTAAATTGAGATATATTCACATTATAAAATTTGCACTGTTAAAGTGTAAAATTCAATGATTTTTAGTATATTTACAAGCTCATGTAAATATTACCACTATCTAATTCTAAAACATTTCCTTTATCCCAAAAAGAAACTCAGCAGATACTCCTGGTTCTTCCTTCCTCCCTGGCAATCAATAATCTACTTTCTGTCTCTGTGGATTTGTGTATTCTAGAGATTTCACATGCATGGAATCACACAATACGTAGTCTTCTCTCTCTCAGCCTAAAGTCTTCAGGTTATTCCTTGTTGTAGAAGGTTGCTGTATTTCATTCTTTTCTATGTCTGAATTAAATTCCACTGTATAGATACGCCACATGTTGTTAACCTGAATGTTAACAACACTCAGGTTGTTAAAGAGTGTTGTAAAGAGTGTTGTTTTCACTCTTTGGCTATTATGAACAGTGGGCATACATCTTGGAGTGGTGCATATGTTAACTGTGTTTAATTTTTTGAGGAACTGATCAAATGTTTTTCCCAAGGGCTGCATCATTTCTAGTCACTTTTCTTCTACCTTGGGTTAACCACTCCAGTATTCTGGTCTGGGGGATTCCATGGACAGCGGAGACTGGCAGGCTACAGTCCATGGGGTTGCAAAGATTTAGACACAACTGAGTGACTAACATTTTCACTTCTTGTATTCCCTATGTCTTCTCTTTCTGGTCTCTGCTTTATCTTCCCTCTTCAGTTTAGCCATATTAAAAAAAAAAAAAAAAAAACAGAATTAGAACACAATGTTACTTATTTCCATCATTTTAAGCATTTATATAATGTGATATTTTTTCATAATAACAACAGTAGCATAAAATATACAGTGGCCCTCAGGGCCAAGGAACAATTTTTCAGTTGGTACCCTGAGTCTAAGAAGAAATACAAGGAAATATTAAGAGTCGGTACTTTTGCTAACTTACAAAGCAATGTCTGTTCCAATTTAATGTAAATCAGAGGCACAGATATTCTCAGTATAAAACCCAAATAAATTCAATCCATAGAACAGCCATGAACATACATAACTGAGACTACAATGATTAAAATACATCTGAACATTCATTTCAAAGGTTTTTCTACGGGATTCCACTATAAGATCTGATTAACCAGCAATATTTGATGAAGTACCATTTTCTATCTACATTTCAGGGAAGACAGTATAGAGACATGGATGTGATAATGGGTTTTGGAGAGAGAGTTCTAGACTAGAATCCCGATTTGGCCATTTACTAGCAATGTGACCCAAATCCTGAGCTACACTTACCTCATTTGTAAAGTAACTTACTTATTGAATTTGTTATGAGGATAAAATGAAGGAGTGGGTTTTTATAAAGCAATGTAGCCAGAGGACAGACAGTGAAGAATCTGCCTGCAATGCAGGAGACCCGGGTTTTATCCTTAGGTCAAGAAGACCCCCTGGAGAAAGGAATGGCTACTTACTCCAGTATTTTTATCTGGAGAATTCTATGGACAGAGGAACCTAGCAGGCTACAGTATATTGGGTCAATGCTACAAAGAGTTGGACAGGATTGGGTGATTAACACTCTCACATGAAGCAACTTAGTACAGTATGACAGACACATAGTAGGCATTCAATAAACCATTATGGAGACAAAAATGTTCATTAAAAAGGCAATATTTTTAAAAAGAACTTAAGTTTGTTTTCTGTGTCTGAGTCTCTTTCTGGTTTGTAACAGAAAAGTTCAATTGAAAGTTGAAAGTTCATTTGAAAACAAACTGATGGTTACCAAAGGTGGAAGAGGAAGGGGAGGGATGCATTAGGAGTTTGAAATTAGAACATAAAATCTAATGTATATAAAATTGAAAAACAGTAAGGTTATATACTATTTAACTATTAAGCAGGATAGCACAGGGAACTATATTAAATATCTTGTCACAACCTTTACTGGAAAAGAATACACCACACACTTATGGTCAATTTATCTTCAACAAAGGAGGCAAGAACAAATACTGAAAAAGAGACTGTCTTTTTAGCAAGCAGTGTTGTGAAAATTGGACAGTCACAGGTAAATCAATGAAGATATAACTTCTCACTATACACATGAAAAAAACTCTCAAAATGGCTTAAAGGCTTAAACATAAGACATTACACCATAAAACTCCTAAAAGATAACATAGGTAAAACACCCTTTGACATAAATTGTACTAATGTTTTCTTAGGTCAATTTCCCGAGGTAATAGAAATAAAAACAAAAATAAACAAACTGCACTTAGTCAAACTTATAAGCTTTTGCACAGCAGAAGAAATGGGAGAAAATATTTCCAAATGATGCAACTGACAAGGGCTTAATTTCCAAAATATACAAACTACTCATTCAACTCAAAAACAAAATAAAACAGTTCAGTACCTCAGTCATGTCCAATACTTTGTGACCCCATAGACTGCAGCACACCAGGCATCCCTGTCCATCATCAACACCTGGAGTTTACTCAAACTCATGTCCATAGAGTCAGTGATGCCATCCAACCACCTCATCCTCTGTCGTCCCCTTCTCTTCCTGCCTTCAAACTTTCCCAGCATCATGGTCTTTTCCAACAAGTAAGTTTTTCACATCAGGTGGCCAAAGTATTAGAGTTTCAGCTTCAACATCTGTCCTTTAATGACTATCCAGGATTGATTTTCTTTAGGATTGACTGGTTGGATCTCCTTGCAGTTCAAGGGACTCTTAAGAGTCTTCTCCAACACCACAATTCAAAGCACCAATTCTTCAGCACGCAGCTTTCTTTATAGTCCAACACTCACATACATATATGACTACAGGAAAGGCCACAGCTTTGACTAGAAAGGCTTTTGTTGGCAAAGTAAAGCTGCTTTTTAATATTCTGTCTAGTTTGATCATGGCTTTTCTTCCAAGGAGCAAGTATCTTTTAATTTCATGGCTGCAGTCACTATCTGTAGTGACTTTGGAGCCTACAAAAATAGTCTCTCATTGCTTCCATTGTTTCCCTATCTATTTGCTGTGAAGTGATGGGACCAGATGCCATTATCTTAGTTTTCTGAATGTCAAGTTGTAAGCCAACTTTTTCACTCTCCTCTTTCACTTTTTTTTTTCTAATTTTATTTTTAAACTTTACATAATTGTATTAGTTTTGCCAAATATCAAAATGAATCTGCCACAGGTATACATGTGTTCCCCATCCCGAAACCTCCTCCCTCCTCCCTCCCCATACCATCCCTCTGGGCCGTCCCAGTGCACCAGCCCCAAGCATCCAGCATCGTGCATCGAACCTGGACTGGCAACTCGTTTCCTACATGATATTTTACATGTTTCATTGCCATTCTCCCAAATCTTCCCACCCTCTCCCTCTCCCACAGAGTCCATAAGACTGTTCTATACATCAGTGTCTCTTTTGCTGTCTCGTACACCGGGTTATTGTTACCATCTTTCTAAATACCATATATACGCGTTAGTATACTGTATTTATGTTTTTCCTTCTGGCTTACTTCACTCTGTATAATAGGCTCCAGTTTCATCCACCTCATTAGAACTGATTCAAATGTATTCTTTTTAATGGCTGAGTAATACTCCATTGTGTATAGGTACCACAGCTTTCTTTTTCTTTTTTTATTTTATTTTATTTTTTTTTTTTTTAAATTTCAGGTATACACGTGCTCCCCATCCTGAACCCTCCTCCCTCCCCCCTCCCCATACCATCCCCCTGGGCCGTCCCAGCGCTCAAGCCCCAAGCATCCAGCATCGTGCACTGAACCTGGACTGGCATCTCGTTTCATACATGACATTTCACATGTTTCAATGCCATTCTCCCAAATCTTCCCACCCTCTCCCTCTCCCACAGAGTCCATAAGACTGTTCTATACATCAGTGTCTCTTTTGCTGTCTCGTATACAGGGTTATCGTTACCATCTTTCTAAATTCCATATATATGCGTTAGTATACTGTATTGATGTTTTTCCTTCTGGCTTACTTCACTCTGTATAATAGGCTCCAGTTTCATCCACCTCATTAGAACTGATTCAAATGTATTCTTTTTAATGGCTGAGTAATACTCCATTGTGTATGTGTACCACAGCTTTCTTATCCATTCATCTGCTGATGGACATCTAGGTTGCTTCCATGTCTTGGCTATTATAAACAGTGCTGCGATGAACATTGGGGTACACGTGTCTCTTTCCCTTCTGGTTTCCTCAGTGTGTATGCCCAGCAGTGGGATTGCTGGATCATAAGGCAGTTCTATTTCCAGTTTTTTAAGGAATCTCCACACTGTTCTCCATAGTGGCTGTACTAGTTTGCATTCCCACCAACAGTGTAAGAGGGTTCCCTTTTCTCCACACCCTCTCCAGCATTTATTATTTGTAGACTTTTGGATCGCAGCCATTCTGACTGGTGTGAAATGGTACCTCATAGTGGTTTTGATTTGCATTTCTCTGATAATGAGTGATGTTGAGCATCTTTTCATGTGTTTGTTAGCCATCTGTATGTCTTCTTTGGAGAAATGTCTATTTAGTTCTTTGGCCCATTTTTTGATTGGGTCGTTTATTTTTCTGGAGTTGAGCTGTAGGAGTTGCTTGTATATTTTTGAGATTAGTTGTTTGTCAGTTGCTTCATTTGCTATTATTTTCTCCCATTCTGAAGGCTGTCTTTTCACCTTGCTAATAGTTTCCTTTGATGTGCAGAAGCTTTTAAGTTTAATTAGGTCCCATTTGTTTATTTTTGCTTTTATTTCCAATATTCTGGGAGGTGGGTCATAGAGGATCCTGCTGTGATGTATGTCAGAGAGTGTTTTGCCTATGTTCTCCTCTAGGAGTTTTATAGTTTCTGGTCTTACGTTGAGATCTTTAATCCATTTTGAGTTTATTTTTGTATATGGTGTTAGAAAGTGTTCTAGTTTCATTCTTTTACAAGTGGTTGACCAGATTTCCCAGCACCACTTGTTAAAGAGATTGTCTTTAATCCACTGTATATTCTTGCCTCCTTTGTCAAAGATAAGGTGTCCATATGTGCGTGGATTTATCTCTGGGCTTTCTATTTTGTTCCATTGATCTATATTTCTGTCTTTGTGCCAGTACCATACTGTCTTGATAACTGTGGCTTTGTAGTAGAGCCTGAAGTCAGGTAGGTTGATTCCTCCAGTTCCATTTTTCTTTCTCAAGATCGCTTTAGCTATTCGAGGTTTTTTGTATTTCCATACAAATTGTGAAATTATTTGTTCTAGCTCTGTGAAGAATACCGTTGGTAGCTTGATAGGGATTGCATTGAATCTATAAATTGCTTTGGGTAGTATACTCATTTTCACTATATTGATTCTTCCAATCCATGAACATGGTATATTTCTCCATCTATTAGTGTCCTCTTTGATTTCTTTCACCAGTGTTTTATAGTTTTCTATATATAGGTCTTTAGTTTCTTTAGGAAGATATATTCCTAAGTATTTTATTCTTTTCGTTGCAATGGTGAATGGAATTGTTTCCTTAATTTCTCTTTCTGTTTTCTCATTATTAGTGTATAGGAATGCAAGGGATTTCTGTGTGTTGATTTTATATCCTGCAACTTTACTATAATCATTGATTAGTTCTAGTAATTTTCTGGTGGAGTCTTTAGGGTTTTCTATGTAGAGGATCATGTCATCTGCAAATAGTCAGAGTTTTACTTTTTCTTTTCCAATTTGGATTCCTTTTATTTCTTTTTCTGCTCTGATTGCTGTGGCCAAAACTTCCAAAACTATGTTGAATAGTAATGGTGAAAGTGGGCACCCTTGTCTTGTTCCTGACTTTAGAGGGAATGCTTTCAGTTTTTCACCATTGAGGATAATGTTTGCTGTGGGTTTGTCATATATAGCTTTTATTATGTTGAGGTATGTTCCTTCTATTCCTGCTTTCTGGAGAGTTTTTATCATAAATGGGTGTTGAATTTTGTCAAAGGCTTTCTCTGCATCTATTGAGATAATCATATGGTTTTTATTTTTCAATTTGTTAATGTGGTGTATTACATTGATTGATTTGCGGATATTGAAGAATCCTTGCATCCCTGGGATAAAGCCCACTTGGTCATGGTGTATGATCTTTTTAATGTGTTGTTGGATTCTGATTGCTAGAATTTTGTTTAGGATTTTTGCATCTATGTTCATCAGTGATATTGGCCTGTAGTTTTCTTTTTTTGTGGCATCTTTGTCAGGTTTTGGTATTAGGGTGATGGTGGCCTCATAGAATGAGTTTGGAAGTTTACCTTCCTCTGCAATTTTCTGGAAGAGTTTGAGCAGGATAGGTGTTAGCTCTTCTCTAAATTTTTGGTAGAATTCAGCTGTGAAGCCGTCTGGACCTGGGCTTTTGTTTGCTGGAAGATTTTTGATTACAGTTTCAATTTCCGTGCTTGTGATGGGTCTGTTAAGGTTTTCTATTTCTTCCTGGTGGAGTTTTGGAAAGTTGTACTTTTCTAAGAATTTGTCCATTTCTTCCTCGTTGTCCATTTTATTGGCATATAATTGTTGATAATAGTCTCTTATGATCCTTTGCATTTCTATGTTGTCTGTTGTGATCTCTCCACTGTCATTTCTAATTTTATTGATTTGATTTTTCTCCCTTTGTTTCCTGATGAGTCTGGCTAATGGTTTGTCAATTTTATTTATCCTTTCAAAGAACCAGCTTTTGGCTTTGTTGATTTTTGCTATGGTCTCTTTTGTTTCTTTTGCATTTATTTCTGCTCTAATTTTTAAGATTTCTTTCCTTCTACTAACCCTGGGGTTCTTCATTTCTTCCTTTTCTAGTTGCTTTAGGTGTAGAGTTAGGTTATTTATTTGACTTTTTTCTTGTTTCTTGAGGTGTGCCTGTATTGCTATGAACTTTCCCCTTAGGACTGCTTTTACTGTGTCCCACAGGTTTTGGGTTGTTGTGTTTTCATTTTCATTCGTTTCTATGCAAATTTTGATTTCTTTTTTGATTTCTTCTGTGATTTGTGGGTTATTCAGCAGCGTGTTGTTCAGCCTCCATATGTTGGAATTTTTAATAGTTTTTCTCCTGTAATTGAGATCTAATCTTACTGCATTGTGGTCAGAAAAGATGCTTGGAATGATTTCTATTTTTTTGAATTTACCAAGGCTAGCTTTATGGCCCAGGATGTGGTCTATCCTGGAGAAGGTTCCATGTGCGCTTGAGAAAAAGGTGAAATTCATTGTTTTGGGATGAAATGTCCTATAGATATCAATTAGGTCTAACTGGTCTATTGTATCATTTAAAGTTTGTGTTTCCTTGTTAATTTTCTGTTTAGTTGATCTATCCATAGGTGTGAGTGGGGTATTAAAGTCTCCCACTATTATTGTGTTATTGTTAATTTCTCCTTTCATACTTGTTAGCATTTGTCTTACATACTGCGGTGCTCCCGTGTTGGGTGCATATATATTTATAATTGTTATATCTTCTTCTTGGATTGATCCTTTGATCATTATGTAGTGACCTTCTTTGTCTCTTTTCACAGCCTTTGTTTTAAAGTCTATTTTATCTGATATGAGTATTGCTACTCCTGCTTTCTTTTGGTCCCTATTTGCATGGAAAATCTTTTTCCAGCCCTTCACTTTCAGTCTGTATGTGTCCCCTGTTTTGAGGTGGGTCTCCTGTAGACAACATATGTAGGGGTCTTGTTTTTGTATCCATTCAGCCAGTGTTTGTCTGTTGGTTGGGGCATTCAACCCATTTACGTTTAAGGTAATTACTGATAAGTATGATCCCGTTGCCATTTACTTTATTGTTTGGGGTTCAAATTTATACACCATTTTTGTGTTTCCTGTCTAGAGAATATCCTTTAGTATTTGTTGGAGAGCTGGTTTGGTGGTGCAGAATTCTCTCAGCTTTTGCTTGTCTGAGAAGCTTTTGATTTCTCCTTCATACTTGAATGAAATCCTTGCTGGGTACAATAATCTGGGCTGTAGGTTATTTTCTTTCATCATTTTAAGTATGTCTTGCCATTCCCTCCTGGCTTGAAGAGTTTCTATTGAAAGATCAGCTGTTATCCTTATGGGAATTCCCTTGTGTGTTATTTGTTGTTTTTCCCTTGCTGCTTTTAATATTTGTTCTTTGTGTTTGATCTTTGTTAATTTGATTAATATGTGTCTTGGGGTGTTTCGCCTTGGGTTTATTCTGTTTGGGATTCTCTGGGTTTCTTGGACTTGGGTGATTATTTCCTTCCCCAGTTTAGGGAAGTTTTCAACTATTATCTCCTCAAGTATTTTCTCATGGTCTTTCTTTTTGTCTTCTTCTTCTGGAACCCCTATGATTCGAATGTTGTAGCGTTTAATATTGTCCTGGAGGTCTCTGAGATTGTCCTCATTTCTTTTAATTCGTTTTTCTTTTATCCTCTCTGATTCATTTATTTCTACCATTCTATCTTCTAATTCACTAATCCTATCTTCTGCCTCTGTTATTCTACTATTTGTTGCCTCCAGAGTGTTTTTAATTTCATTTATTGCATTATTCATTATATATTGACTCTTTTTTATTTCTTCTAGGTCCTTGTTAAACCTTTCTTGCATCTTCTCAATCCTTGTCTCCAAGCTATTTATCTGTGATTCCATTTTAATTTCAAGATTTTGGATCAATTTCACTATCATTATTCGGAATTCTTTATCAGGTAGATTCCCTATCTCTTCCTCTTTTGTTTGGTTTGGTGGGCATTTATCCTGTTCCTTTATCTGCTGGCTATTCCTCTGTATCTTCATCTTGTTTAAATTGCTGAGTTTGGGGTGTCCTTTCTGTATTCTGGCAGTTTGTGGAGTTCTCTTTATTGTGGCTTTTCCTCGCTGTGTGTGGGTTTGTACAGGTGGCTTGTCAAGGTTTCCTGGTTAGGGAAGCTTGTGTCAGTGTTCTGATGGGTGGAACTGTATTTCTTCTCTTTGTTCAGTACTGCTGTGGGGAGGGAGGGAGGGATGCTGCAAACAAATAACACTGGCGTGCGCTCGCAGTGCCTTAGCCACACTGGGTCTGCCCCCGCTCACGGCGCGTGTAGCCTCCCTGCCCACACTGCTCGGGCTCTAGGTTGTTCCGCCGGGAACAATCCGAGGCTGGCCCTGGGTTGCATGTACCTCCCAGGTCCAAGCTGCTCAGGTTCAGGCACTCGGGTAGTCCTCAGAGGCGCAGACTCAGTTGGGCCTGAGTATTGTGCTCTTCCCAGGTCCAAGCAGCTCAAGTGATGAGGTGTTTGGCGAGCGCCAATGCTGCGACTTATCGCCTCCCCGCCACTCGGTTATCTGGGCATAAAACCGGCACACCTTCTTAGGCAGATGTTAACCGTCCGGACCCCCAAGAAGTTTTAGTTAGCAAAGAAGCCTGCTTACAGTTTTATAGATAATGTCTCTCTGGGGCTGCGATTGCCCCATTCCAGCTCTGGCTGCCTGTCACCGGACGGGGAAGGTCTGCAGCCGGCTATCTCTGTTCAATTCTTTGTTCCGTGCGCGGGCCTGGCGGTGTCTTAGGTTGGGGCTGGCTTTTCGCGTGGTAGATATCCCACAGTCTGGTTTGCTAGCCCAAATTATTTCGCTCAGATAGTGCTCAGGGTATTCAGGCCAGATTCTTACTCTAAGCGATGCAGCCCGCGCTGCGCCTCCCTGCCCAGCCCCCGCTTGTTAATGGCGCGTGCAGGCATCTGCGCTGCTTCTCCGCTGGGGGAGTTACCGTAGGACTCGCAGTCTTCGAGTTTTAATTGTTTATTTATTTTTTCTTCCTGTTATGTTGCCCTCTGTGCTTCCAAAGCTTGGCACAGATTCGGCAGTGAGAAGGTTTCCTGGTGTTTGGAAACTTCTCTCTTTTTAAGACTCCCTTCCCGGGACGGAACTCCGTCCCTCCCTCTTTTGTCTCTTTTTTTGTCTTTTATATTTTTTCCTACCTCCTTTCGAAGAGTTGGATTGCTTTTCTGGGTGCCTGATGTCCTCTGCCGGCATTCAGAAGTTGTTTTGTGGAATTTACTCGACGTTTAAATGCTCTTTTGATATATTTGTGGGGGAGAAAGTGTTCTCCCTGTCCTACTCCTCCGCCATCTTGGCTCCTCCCCTGTACCACAGCTTTCTTATCCATTCATCTGCTGATGGACATCTAGGTTGCTTCCATGTCTTGGCTATTATAAACAGTGCTGCAATGAACATTGGGGTACACGTGTCTCTTTGTGTATATGTACCACAGCTTTCTTATCCATTCATCTGCTGATGGACATCTAGGTTGCTTCCATGTCTTGGCTATTATAAACAGTGCTGCGATGAACATTGGGGTACACGTGTCTCTTTCCCTTCTGGTTTCCTCAGTGTGTATGCCCAGCAGTGGGATTGCTGGATCATAAGGCAGTTCTATTTCCAGTTTTTTAAGGAATCTCCACACTGTTCTCCATAGTGGCTGTACTAGTTTGCATTCCCACCAACAGTGTAAGAGGGTTCCCTTTTCTCCACACCCTCTCCAGCATTTATTATTTGTAGACTTTTGGATTGCAGCCATTCTGACTGGTGTGAAATGGTACCTCATAGTGGTTTTGATTTGCATTTCTCTGATAATGAGTGATGTTGAGCATCTTTTCATGTGTTTGTTAGCCATCTGTATGTCTTCTTTGGAGAAGTGTCTATTTAGTTCTTTGGCCCATTTTTTGATTGGGTCGTTTATTTTTCTGGAGTTGAGCTGTAGGAGTTGCTTGTATATTTTTGAGATTAGTTGTTTGTCGGTTGCTTCATTTGCTATTATTTTCTCCCATTCTGAAGGCTGTCTTTTCACCTTGCTAATAGTTTCCTTTGATGTGCAGAAGCTTTTAAGGTTAATTAGGTCCCATTTGTTTATTTAAGAGGCTCTTAGTTCTTCTTCACTTTCTGCAATAAGGGTGGTGTCATCTGCATATCTGAGGTTATTGATATTTCCCCCGCAATCTTCATTCCAGCTTGTGATTTATCCAGCCCAGCACTTCGCATGATGTACTCTGCATATAAGTTAAATAAGCAGGGTGACAATATACAATCTCGATGTACTTTTTTTTCAGTTTGGAGCCAGTCTGTTGTTCCATATCTGGTTCTAACTGTTGCTCCTTGACAAGCATACAGATTTCTCAGAAGGCAGGTCAGGTGGTCTGGTATTCCCATCTTTCAAAGAATTTTCCACATTTTGTTGTGATCCACAAAGTCAAAGTCTTTGGTGTAGTCAATAAAGCAGATTTTTTTTTTGAACTCTTGCTTTTTTGATGACCCAATGGGTGTTGGAAATTTGATCTCTGGTCCCTCTGCCTTTTCTAAATCCAGCTTGAACATCTGGAAGTTCACGGTTCAGGTACTGTTGAAGCATGGCTTGGAGAATTTTGAGCATTACTTTGCTAGCATGTGAGATGAGTACAATTGTGTGGTAGTTTGAACATTCTTTGGCATTGCCTTTCTTTGGGATTGGAATGAAAACTGACCTTTTCCAGTCCTGTGGCCACTGCTGAGTTTTCCAAATTTGCTGGCATATTGAGTGCAGCACTTTCATGGCATCATCTTTTAGGGTTTGAAATAGCTCAGCTGGAATTCCAACACCTCACCAGATTTGTTTGTAGTGATGCTTCCTAAGGCCCACTTGACTTCACATTCCAGGATGTCTGGTTCTACTTGAGTGATCACACCATCATGGTTATCTTGGTCATGAAGATCTTTCATGAAATGTTCCCTTGGTATCTCTAATTTTCTTGAAGAGACCTCTAGTCTCTCCCATTCTATTATTTTCCTCTATTTCTTTGTACTGATCACTGAGGAAGACTTTCTTATCTCTCCTTGATACTCTGAATTCAAATGGGTGTATCTTTCCTTTTCTCCTTTGCCTTTAGCTTCTCTTCTTTTCATAGCTATTTGTAAGGCCTCCTCTGACAACCATTTTGCCTTTTTGCATTTCTTTTTCTTGGGGATGGTCTTGATCACTGTCCTTTGTACAATGTCATGAACCTCAATCCATAGTTCTTCAGGCACTCTGTCTATCAGATCTAGTCACTTGAATCTGCTTGTCACTTCCACTGTATAATCATAAGGAATTTGATTTAGGTCATACACAAATGGCCTAGTGCTCATTCAACTCAAAAACAAAACAAAATAAAATCCATCCAAAAATGGCCAGAGGACCTAAACAGACATTTCTCCAATGAAGATATATAGATGGCCAATAGGCACAAGAAAAGATGCTCAAAATCAGTAATTATTAGAAGGGCACAATCAAAATTATGATGAGGTACCACCTTATACCAGTCATTAAAAAGTCTACAAATAAATACTGGAAAGGATATGGAGAAAAGGGAACGCTCTTACACTGATTGTAGGAATGTAAATTGGTATGGTCACTGTGGAAAACAGTATGGAGGTTCCTCAGAAAACTAAAAATAGAATTACCATATGATCCAGCAATCCCATTCCTGGGCATATATCTGGACAAAACTACAATTACAAAAGAAACATACACCCTATGTTCATAGTAGCACTATTTACAATAGCCGAGACATGGAGACAACATAAATGTCCATCTACCAATGAATGGATAATGAAGATATGGTACATATATATCAATACAATGGAGTACTACTCAACCATAAAAAAGAATGAAATAATGCCTATTGCAGCAACATAGATGCAACTAGAGATTATCACACTAAGTGAAGTAAAGCAGAAATAGAAAGACAGATACCATATGATGTCATTTATATGTGGAATCTAAAATATGACACAAATGAACCCCTCTATGAAACAGAAACAGATTCAGGGAAATGGAGAAGAGATTTAAGGTTGCCAAGAGAGGAGTTTTGGGGAGGGATTGATTGCGAGGCTGGGGCTAGCAGATGTAAGCTTTTATATACAGAATGGATAAATAGCCTTTGACTGTGTGAATCATAACAAACTATGGAAAATTCTTAAAGATATGGGAATACCAAATCAACTTACCTGGTCTCCTGAGAAACCTGTATGCAGGCCAAGAAGCAACAGTGAGAACTGGACTGTTGGAATAATGAACTGAGTCAATATTGGGAAAGGAGTACATCAAACCTGTATATTGTCACCCTGCTTATTTAATTTACATGCATAGTACATCATGTGAAATGCTGGGCTGGATGACTCACAGCTGGAATCAAGATTGCTAGGAGAACAGCCTCAGATATGCAGATGACACCACTCTAATGGCTGAAAGTGAGAGGAACTAAAGAGCCTCTTGCTGAGAGGGAAAGAAGAGTGTGAAAAGAACTGGCTTAAAACTCAACATTCAAAAAATGAAAATCATGGCATATAGTCCTATCACTTCATGGCAAATAGATAGGGAAAAAGTGAAAACAGTGACAGATTTTATTTTCTTGGGCTCCAAAATTACTGCAGACGGTGACAGCAGCCATGAAATTAAAAGATGCTTGCTCTTGGAAAAGAAGTCATGACAAGTATAGACAGCATATTAAAAAGCAGAGACATCACTTTGCCAACAAAAGTCCATCTAGTCAAAGCTATGTTTTTTCCAGTAATAATGTATAGATGTGAGAGTTGGACCATAAAGAAGGCTGAGCACCAAAGAACTGATGCTTTTGAATTGTGGTGCTGGAGAAAACTCTTGAGATTCACTTGGTCTGTAAGGAGGTCAGACCAGTCAATCCTAAAGGAAATCAATCCTGAACATTTGTTGGAAGGACTGACATTGAAGCTGAAGCTCCAACACTGTGGCCACCTGATATGAAGAGCCAACTCATTGGAAAAGACCCTGATGCTGGGAAAGACTGAGGACAGGAGGAGAAAGGGACGACAGAAAATGAGATGGTTGGATTGCATCACTGATTCAATGGACATGAGTTTGAGCAAACTCCAAGAGATAGCAAAGGACAGTGAAGCTTAGAGTGATGCAGTTCATTGGGTCACAAAGAGTCAGACATGACTTAGCGACTGAACAAACAAGACTGTATAGCACAGGGAACTATATTCAATATTCTATGCTAAACCATAATGGAAAAGAATACTAAAAAGAATATATATATACATATCTGAAATACTTCATTGTTCAGCAGTATTAACAAAACATTGTAAACTAGCTATATGTCAACTTATAAAAGAATATGAAAATATATATGTAACTGAATCACTTTATACAAATGTAACTGAATCAAATATATATATGTGTCAAATATACATATGTGTAACTGAATCAGAAACTAACATAACACCGTAAATCAACTATACTTCAATTTAAAAAAGAAGAAGAAAACAGATACAAAAGAATTTCTATATAGCCAGTTAAAAGTTATATGGTTATTCCAAAGGTAATTTTTAAAATTTTCAACATCATTAAAAAATAATAAATATCTAATCCTCTAGATTTTTAGAGAGTATATCCTATTAAACATATAAGAAAGTATCTCAAATTTACCTAGAAATATTTCTTTTAGTAACTGGAGAATCACTTAGTTCATTGTAGCAATAGATGGAACCTCAAAGGTTGTGTATGGAGAAGGAAACCCACTCCCATATTCTTGCCTGGGAAATCCCATGGACAAAGGGGCCTGGTGGGCAACAGTCTATGAGGTTGCAAAACAGCCAGACATAACTGAGAGACTAAACACACAAAGGTTTCATAAGGCTGTCAAATATTTTCTTTGTAGGAGAAATTTGGAGAAGTAAAACTTTTTAACTTCTTTAAAAGGTTAATTTAATATTATTTGTGATTTCTTTATGACTTCAGAAATCTGTCAGTTCTCTTTGATGTACAGATATGGAAATATATCTCATAAGAACTTCTAATTAGAATTAAGTTCTATTTTCGCAATGTTTAATTTCTTATTGCATTTATAAGCCTAACAATATGATGAACATGCATTCTCAAAATTTTTAAAAAGTAAAAACAAAACAAGAAAGAAAACATTCTTTTACTAAATTTAAAAAATTCAATCAGGATGAAATTTAAATAAATAATTTGTTATTTGATTTATTTTTACTAAAATATCAAAATTTCTATTTTGCAAGTTTATATGAAGGAAATATTGATGAAATTATACAAAATATTTCATAAAAGTGTATATTCATTACTACTACTACTACTACTACTAAGTCGCTTCAGTCGTGTCCGACTCTGTGCAACCCCATAGACGGCAGCCCACCAGGCTCCCCTGTCCCTGGGATTCTCCAGGCAAGAACACTGGAGTGGGTTGCCATTTCCTTCTCCAATGCATGAAAGTGAAAAGTGAAAGTGAAGTCACTCAGTAGTGTCCGACCCTTCACAACCCCATGGACTGCAGCCTACCAGGCTCTTCTGTCCATGGGATTTTCCAGGCAAGGGTGCTGGAGTGGGGTGCCATTGCCTTCTCTGATATATTCATTAAGGACCCGACAAATATTAAAGTTCCATTTTCTCTCAATTGTTTTATACTCATATGAAATGATAAAAATAACATATTCTATATGCTTTTATTGAGGTACCCAGCACCTAAGAATACTCTAATAGATTATATAAATATAATTATTTAAAAATACTGTTATAAAGTTACAACTGAATTCTCTGGAAAGGCATATCAAGGACATCTGGGATGATGTTGAGTGTATATCCAACTATCTATATGATTAGTTTGTATATGATCCTTTTTCCTTTTCAAAGGCTTGGAATTTAAGATTTTAAATCTAGCTCAAGTTTCTCTAGTTCTATGACAATTATACATAATTGATAAGCACTTAAAATCCTCTTTACTAAACTTTTTTTTCTAGATATATAGACTTATTCAGACTAACTTCTAAATATTTCAGGTAGGTCAATTACCGTATCAGAAAGTTATTAGCTTGCATGCTCTGGGCCAACAAAAGTATATCAGGCAATATACATTGTACAAACAACAAAAGAAATAGATATAATTAGTAGATATCAAAAAGGAAACACTATCTAGTTTCAATTTACTTTCCCTAAGTAAAATCAAGAATTAACTCTACTTCTTGTGGGAAAGATTTTGGAATAAATCTATAGGTATCATGTTCTGTGCTGTGCTAAGTTGCTACAGTCGTGTTCCACTTTGTGCGACCCCACGGACTATAGCCTGCTAGGCTGCTTTGTGCATGGGATTCTCCAGGCAAGAACACTGGAGTGGATTGCCATGTCCTCTTCCAGGGGATCTTCCCAACCAAGGAATTGAACTCGCGTCCCTTATCTCTCCTGCATTGGCAGGCGGGTTCTTTACCACTAGCACCATGTAGGAGTGCTACTACCAATATAATTTAAATTATTATCATGAATTAAGCAATTATCAAAATTTCCTTTGTTATATGAAATTACTTGGAATACATCTATATTTAAAACTGCTAATTATAATAGTAAATTAAAAGTAGAATTATTAGAGATAAAATCCAGGGATTATGGCTTTTTATAGTTATATTACAAATGTTTCAGGGTACTTTTAAAATTTGTATTATACTCTCTACTTTCCTATATTAAATATTTGACAATACATGACTTTTGGGAAAATGTATTGACATTTATTCACACGCTAGCAAAGTAATGCTCAAAATTCTCCTAGCCAGGCTTCAACAGTACCTGAACCATGAACTTCCAGATGTTCAAGTTGGATTTAGAAATGGTAGAGGAATCAGAGATCAAATTGCCAACATCAGTTGGATCATAGAAAAAGCAAGAGAATTCCAGAAAAGCATCTACTTCTGCTTTATTGACTGGCCAAAGCCTTTGACTGTGTGGATCACAACAAACTGTGGGAAATTCTTCAAGAGATGGGAATACCAGACCACCTCACCTGCCTCCTGAGAAATCTGTATGCAGGTCAAGAAGCAACAGTTAGAACTGGACATGGAAAAACAGACTGATTCCAAATTGGGAAAGGAGTACATCAAGACTGTATATTGTCACCCTGCTTATTTAACTTATATGCAGAGTATATCACGCAAAATGCTGGGCTGGGTAAAGCACAAGCTGGAATCAAGATTGCTGGGAGAAATACCAAAAACTTCATATATGCAGATGACATCACCCTTACGGCATAAAGTGAAGAGGAACTAAAGAGCCTCTTGATGAAAGTCAAAGAGGAGAGTGAAAAAGTTGGCTTAAAACTCAACATTCAGAGAACTAAGATCATGCATCCAGTTCCATCACTTCATGGCAAATAGATAGGGAAACAACGGAAACAGTAAGAGACTTTATTTTCTTGGGCTCCAAAATCAGTGCAGATGGTGACTGCAGCCATGAAATTAGAAGATATTTGCTCCTTGGAAGAAAAGCTATGACCAACCTAGACAGCATATTAAAAGGCAGAGACATTACTTTGCCGACAAGGATCCATCTAGTCAAAGCTATGGTTTTTCCAGTAGTCATGAATGGACGTGAGAGTTGGACCATAAAGAAAGCTGAGGGCTGAAGAAGTGATGCTTTTGAACTGTGATGTTGGAGAAGACTCTTGAGTATCCCTTGCACTGAAGAAATCAGTCCTGAATAGTCATTGGAAGGACTGATTCTGAAGCTGTAGTTGTTTGGACACTGACTCATTGGAAAAGACCCTGATGTGGGAAAGACTGAAGGCAGAAAGAGAAGGGGATGACAGAGGATGAGATAGTTGGTAGGCATCACTGACTCAATGGACATGAGTTTGAGCAAGCTCTGGGAGTTGGTGATGGACAGGGAAGCTTGGCATGCCACAGTCCATGGAGTCACAAAGAGTCGGACACGACTGAATGACTGAACTGAACTGATTGACATTTATTAAGGTTTATACTCATTTTTATACCATTTCTTATTTTTCTCTTTAAAGAAGACAAAGTAGAATGAAAAAAGAAACATTGAGAAATGTTAGGTCTGAGCTTGAAGTCTCTGGAATGATCACCAAAAATGTTAAATATTTCACATGTGTTAGTTGCTCAGTCAATGTCCTACTCTTTGCAACCCCATGGAATGTAGCCCTCCAGGCTCCTCTGTCTATGGAATTCTCCAGGTAAGATTACTGGAGTGGGTTATCATTCCCTTCACCAAGGAATCTTCCTGACCCAGGGATCGAACCTGGGTCTCCTGCATTGGAGGTAGATTCTTTACCATGTCAGCCACCAGGAATAGCCATCTAGAATTTAATAGTGAACAATACTGATCAAAATTTTATAGCAATACTCATGTATTTAAAGTATGATAAGTTTAAGAATAAGGTACAGCTAAATACTGCTGTGTTGCCATAGTAATAAGTTCGCAATCTGAAAGCCATAAAATCTAGCTATTAATAATTCATATAAATGTACATTTGAGGACCAATCATATCATCAGACTTTTTTCTTGAACAGCAAGAACCAGGTTTGAGTCCTCAATACATGTCTTTCACAATATTCTTAAAATAAATATGCAGCAAAAAAGAAGAAATATTCAACTGAAAATATATACTTAACTGAAATTACGTTTCTAAGAAAAGATGCTTCTAGGTACTACAGGAGACATGTGCACACCCTTTAAGAGGAGGGATAGTGTTTATTTCCAAGCAGTAATAAGAATACTGTTAGTGTAATAATCAAAGTACTCCCAAACTAAGAAGAATGCAAACTTCTTAAAAGTCAACTTTGTTTTATTTATCATTATATTAGATTACTGGTATTATTTAAGTATTTTGTCCATTCTGCTGAGCTTCCTAAAACATAACACAGTCTGCTCTGATGCATAAGATAATCTCCTCTTTTGACAACCTAAAGGGTAAATAATAATTTTTATACCATAATGCATCATGAAAATTAAGATTTGTTTATTTTATACTTTTGCAAGAAGTCCAATTTAAAACTAACAGCATATTTTTGAGAGATTAATTTATATTTTATAAAGAAATGGATTTTAGAAGAATAGGAAAGAATAGAGAACATATTCTATTTTGAAAGTGATATGAACACAGTTTAAATGAATTTCACTTTTATACAAGAATATAACTTCTTTCACATTAACATAAATGATAGCCAAGTATCTGTGCTAACCTTTATGCTAAAATTGACTTGGATTGCCTGTATTCCAAGCATTATAAGGACTTCTGCTTCCAAACAGTAGCTTGATATTAGTACAGTTTCAGCATACCGAGCAAACAACCTTAACTGGCAATACTCACTTTCAAGGGCAGGCAGGAGAGTAGTAATTTTTCAGAAACGTGTCTCCTGCTGCTGGTAATAAGCAGGACAAAGTGACTTTAGAGTCAGACATGACTAAGTTCAAATGCTGGCTCCAAAATTTATCAATGGAATGATTGTAACCTCTTCGAGTTTTATCATCTATAAAATAGGTATACTAACAACAACTTTATGGGTTGTCATATACAAAAATTAGAAACATGTAATATGTGTAGAACAGTGACTAATACATGGCATTACATTGTGTTAATAGTAATAGCCTAGAGATGATCAGCCCTTGCTCAAAATGCCTTGGAATCCACCAATTATCTCAGGAGATCATTAGATGATCCAAAATCAATATTATTTTTAAAATACAAAAACTATATCATTAAAGGGATTAATGGAAATGCCATCAAAGAAAACATGAATTAAATGTTGGCACTTCTAAAAGATGAGATTTCGTGTCTCAATCTCTTCTAAGAAAAACAGTTGAAGAATACAAAAATTTTTTAAAGTGAATGCAAACTATAAAAGAATAATAGTTTGTTATTCCCTATAAATTTGGGACTGTGCTAGAGAAGCTTTTTATTTTATTAAGAGAAAAATATATTCATTTTCTCTGAGAAAATATTTAAGATAAAATAGTAGCTTTTTTCTTTTTCAATCAGAGGTAGATGTTTTTAATGTGACTATTTTACTAATCCTAAATAAGAGGCAGTGAATACAGAGGATTTGTATCCAAAGATTTGGTGAATTCTGACCCTGGCTTTAAACTGCTGTGCAGCTGTAAGTACTAAAGTTTATAATCCCTTTGAACTTTAATCATTTAAAATATTCTATTTAATATGATTTATGCAAAGCATGATCAATAGGTACTGTTCATACTTAAAAGATAGATGCAACAGTATCTATATTTAATTCTCTGCACAATCTAATTAATCTAATTAGTCATGCTATTGTTCCTGTGAACAACCAAATTTAGCATTTTAATGCATATTTCATTTAAAACTATGATTCATAACTACTTTATTAAGCCACATTTACATTTAAAGGATTAAGTAACATGATACTTGAATAGACTATATTGTGATTGAAGTAGTAAACAAACACTGAGTGGATATATAATGTTATTTATAATTTCAGAATATCTCTGACAAAAAGAAATGAGAGTTGTATAGAAACAAGGTACTTCTTTTTCTGTTTTCAGGAAGCACTAAAAGACTGAAATTTAACCTAATGTTAGTACTATGTATTTATTCAAAAAGAGGAGATGATCTTCTTAGGTGGAAATTAAGGAAATGGCAGACCCAAAGCACTAGAGAATTTTAAAAAGTAATTCAAAGAACTTTAATGAAAAGAACATCTTAGCAATAGTTAAGGACCTAGGGGATGAATGCTATTATTTTCAGTATGTACCAATAACATAATATTAATAGAGATGAGTCTAATAAACATTTACTTTCTTCAGATTCATGTATTAGGACAGTGGATAGGACAGCTCTGTTTAGAAAATATCCAAAAACTAAAGAAACAAAAAAACTCATGCTTATTTGAATCTGTGGCATTCCTGATCTACTTAGACATTTGCAAAACATCCAATTTATGACAATTGACAAAATTCTAACTTTGAAGACCCAGGTCAAAATACACACTGTTCTACAATATTTTTTTCTCATTTTGAATATTGCTATAGCATTTCTTGCCTTTCTTGAGGCATTTATTCTGGCTTTGATAGGAATTAGTTGCATGTTTTACCTTATAACCAAATTAGGCACAAGCATATGTTGAGAATGACTGTGTCTTTCTTTATTCACTAACCTCTAAAGCATCTTACTATCATCTAAAGTTAGTTAACACTAACATCTAAAGCAAGGCTTTAATAAATGCTGATTAAAAAAAATGTATATAGCATTGACAAAGAATATAGCACAATAATTTTCCCAAGATATGAAGTACGATATTCCTACTATTCCACCCTCATTTTTTCTTTTTCTCTTTTCTTTTAAAAAATGTTTAGTCAAATTTAATTCAATCCTTATAATCCTTTCATTTTCTTAACCTGTTACTTTTTAGACTCCAAAGTGAAGTATGGGCAGAAATTTGTACAAATTTTCACAAATTTCATGCAAAATTGTGGGAAGTCTGAATCTATTTTAAATCTGTTGGCCTTAGTGTGTATTTCGGCATAAAGTTTACAATAGTAGGAAGATCATGGTCAACATTTCTCTCCCTGGATACTTCTAACAAGAGAGGGTAGTGACAGCAGGAGCTTTGGGAACACAATTACATGGTGGGTTGTTGCCAAACTGGAGACTGTTGCTGGGGAGAAATATGTGATGTATACAACTGATACCCTGGGAAATGGGGGGGGGGGGGAAGTAATACAAAGGAACCCAAGGCTTTCCTGCCTTTCGTTAGTAAACACCAATTATTTTTTGTCTTGCTTCCTGCACTTCCTTCCATCCTCCATCTCTGTCTTCCTACATTCCTTCTTCCCTCCTACACCCAGTGTTTCTCTAACCCCCATCAAATGTTTCAATTTTCCATTTTGGGAAGTGTTAGCGTATAATAGTATTTTGTTAGCAAGTGAACTAAACAAATGAAGGTTGGGCTTCAGAGTCTTTAATGGCTGAAGACAGAGATACACTAGGGAATTACTAAGTAACTAATAAGCCATAAAATCGTAGATTAGTGAAAGCAAGAGATCATAAAAGTGAAAGTTAGTTGCACAGTTGTGTCCAACTTTTGGGGATTCCATGGACTGCAGCCTGTCCCGCTCCTCTGTCCATGGAATTCTCCAGGCAAGAGCACCGGAGTGGGTTGCCATTTCCTTCTCCAAGGGATCTTCCCGACCCAGGGATCGAACTTGGGTCTCCTCATTGCAGCCAGATTCTTTACCAACTGAGCCACTAGGGAAGCCCTGATAATTTCTCTGATAACTCAGCTGGTAAAGAGATGATAAATCAGCCTTTACGTGGTGAGAAGACAGTAAAAGTGCCTCAAGAATTGACAAAAGAAATTCAGGATCTGTATTCAAGTGTAAGAATTTTCCTGAGGGTCAGATGGCTAACACAGTGGGGAACAATGAGTTTCAATTAACAATTTAAAGAGGACAACCACACTGCTCAGGAAATTCAATCTCAACAGCCTGTGCTGTGCTTAGTGGCTCAGTCATGTACAACTCTTTGCAACCAATGGACTGTAGCCTGCCAGGCTCCTCTGTCCATGGGGATTCTCCAGGCAAGAATACTAGAGTGGGTTGCCATGCCTTCCTTCAGGTAATCTTCCCAACCCAGGGATGAAACCCCAGTCTCCTGAATTGCAGGCAGATTTTTTTACCATCTGAGACACCAGGAAGCCCAATAATACTGGAGTGGGTAGACTATCCCTTCTTCAGGGGAATTTCCCAACCCAGGAGTCGAACTAGGGTCTCCTGCATTGCAGGTGGATTCTTTATCAGCTGAGCTACCCAGAAAGCCCCTCAAAGAGCCTAAAATTGCCAAAACAGTTTAAGTACTATCTGAGCAAAACTAAGCATTTTATTATCCACCATTCCACAGATTTAAAGTGGCTAAATCTACATTATAGAGGAAATGTTCTTTGCTAAAATGTGTCAAATGCTCAAACAGTTTTCATATCCAATCATTGATGATTATGGGATGAGAGGAAACTGCTTTGAAACGAATTTACCTAGTATAATTTTTTTTTTTATTCTTGAACCCAAAGCCCTGATTTTCTTTTATCTGGCTTTCATTATTAACATTGCTGAAGTATCAGAAGACATTAATTGGGAAAATATTTGAGCTGATTTCACAGTTTCTTAGGAATTCAGGTCTCCCAGCTTGTAAACTGACCCACAGAAGCTCTTCAAATTCTCTGAAATTTTCATTACAAAAATAAGTAGTCCTAATATACTTACTCAGAACATTTTTACCCTGTTTACTTTTTTTTTTCTGTACATTACATGGCATTATTAGAAATCCACTTTAACTAAACCCACTCTTTTTCTGCATGAAAATAACAATGAATTTATGTTTGATCCTTGTATAAGGAGACCGATCCTCTACCAAGAAGTCTAAATCACAAAAAGTGAAAACAGGGGATTACAAAGGTCTGTTTGTGACTTATGAAATTTGTTCTGTAGGTACATAAGACTTAATTTTATGTTCAATTTACAGTTTTTTTTCTGCCAAATTAGTACTTAAGCTACATTCTATTGCTATAAATTATATAGGGTCTATGCAATAAGATACTAGATAATATTCATTAATGAGAATATCCTAACAAGAAAAGATTATCTATTGACAATTATTTTGAAATAGGTTGTAGCAGCTTTCTTTTAAATCATAAAGACTCATAAGATTATTTCAAAACCTTTTTGAAAAATCAGTAGCTTTTAGAATATTAGACGTAAATACTACGTTTAGGACCTCTTAGTTTACATATACATTTAAATAAATTCTATGCTCTTTTGCAAGATATTGGTCCTATAGAATTCTAAATATAAATACAAATTCTCAAGTTTCTAGAAACTCTGTAATCAAGATAAAATTAATTTTAACATTAATCATTTGAAAATTTTAACCTTAAGAAATAGACTTTCATTCTCATTTGTTCTTAACTAAGTTGTAGTTGATTTTTTGCCTGCTGCTGCTGCTGCTAAGTCACGTCAGTTGTGTCTGACTCTGTGCAACCTCATAGACGGCAGCCCACCAGGCTCCCCCATCCCTGGGATTCTCCAGGCAAGAACACTGGAGTGGGTTGCCATTTCCTTCTCCAATGCATGAAAGTGAAAAGTGAAAGTGATTGCTTAGTCGTGTTCAACTCCTTCCCACCCCATGGCCTATAGCCTACCAGGCTCCTCCATCCATGGGATTTCCCAGGCAAGAGTACTGGAATGGGTTGCCATTGCTTTTGCCTAGGGAACAGTAAATTTCATAACTAAGAAAAAGTTTCCTAGTGATTTATGTTTGTTGCAGAATAACATAGTTAGTTATCCTGAGAGCAAAGACTGGAATTTAAGTACTATTTTCTCTTTTTTTTTCCACTTCTAAAAACTGCAATAAAATACACATAAAATAAAATTTACCATATTAACCATTTTTAATTATACAGCTCAGTGGCATTTTTTCCACGTTTACTGAGACAAAATTGACATACAACTTTATGCAAGTTCAAGTTATAAACCTGTTGATTTCATACACTTACATATAGCAAAATAATTATCACTGTAGCAATACCTGACACATCTATTACTCACATAATTGCCACTTCTTTTTGTGGTGAGAATATGAAAGGCCTACTGTTTAACAACTTCCAGTATATAATTTGTTACTATTAACTCTAATCACAATGATGTGAGTCAAATTTCTGGAACTTATTCAACTTCTAACTGTAAGTCTGTGTTTTGAACCAATATCTCCCCATCCCTCAAACTCTCCATCCCCTGGTAACCACAATTCTACTCTGTTTATACAAGTTTAGCTGTTTTAGATTCCATATATAGATGATATCAATATAGTATTTATCTTTCTCTGTAAGACTTATGCCATTACATTGTCACAAATGGCAGGATTTCCTTTTTCATGGCCTAAGGATATTCCATTGTACATAAATACATACCACATCTTTCCATTCATCTGTTAATAGACACTTACTTTGTTTTCATGTTTTGGCTATTGTGAATAATGCCTCAGTGAACATGGGATTGCAAATCACATAGTAGCTCTATTTTTAATTTTCTGAAGAATCTCCATACTGTTCTCCATAGTGGTTCCACCAACTTACATTCTTACTAGGAGTCGATAGAGGTTTCCTTTTCTCCACATCCTTGCCAACACTTGTTATTTCTTATCTTTTGAGATGAGCCATTCTGACAGGTGTGAGGTTATATCTCATTATGGTTTTGACTTGCATTTCTCTGATGATTAGTAAGACTGAGTACATTTTCATGTATCTGTTGGATAAACTGTACATCTTTGGGAAAATGTCTATTCAAAACCTCTGTCCATTTTTAAACTACAAGTTTTTTCCCTTTTGTGTTGTATGAGCTCCTTATATATTGTGGATATTGACAGCTTACCAGATATGATTTGCAAATATTTCCTCCTATTCCATAGGTTGGGTTTAATTTTGTTGATGGTTTCCTTCACTGTGTAGACTTTTAATTTGATGTAGTTCTACCTATTGACTTATGCTTTTATTGCTTGTACTTTTGGTGTCATATTCAAAAATCATTGCCAGATCAATGTCAAAGAGTTTTTTCAATGTTTTCCTCTAAGAGTTTTATGAATTCTGGCCTTACATTTAGGTATTTAATCCATTTCAAGTTCATTTTTGTTAGCAGTGTAAGGAAGAAGTACAATTTCATTTTCTGCATATAGTTATCCAGTTTTGCCAATACCATTTATTGAAGAGACTATCCTTGAATAGTCTTTACTCTCTTGGCAAGTAATAATTGACCATATGTAGGCATTTATCTCTGGGTCCTTCATTCTGTTTCATTGGTCTATGTCTGTTTTTATACTAGTACCATACTGTTTTCATGACTAGCTTCCCTGGTGGCTCAGATGGTAAAGCATCTGCCTGCAATGCAGGAGACCCGGGTTCAATGCCTGGGTCAGGAAGATCCCCTGGAGAAGGAAATGGCAATCTACTCCAGCACTCTTGCCTGGAAAATCCCATGGACATAGGAGCCTGACTGATAGGCTACAGTCCATGGGGTCGCAAAGAGTTGGACACGACTAAGCGACTTCACTCACCACACTGTTTTCATGACTATAGCTTTCTAACAGCATTTGAAAACAAGAAGTGTTAGGTTTCCAGCCATTTTTTTCTTTCTCATGATTGCTTTGGCTATTTGGGGTCTTTTATGTACCCACAAAAATTTTAGGATAGTTTTTCCTATTTCTGTGGAAAATGCCATTGGAATTTCCATAGGAATCGTGTTGAATCTATAGATGATCTAGTGCAGTATGGATATTTTAATAACATTATTTCAATTCATGAACATGGGACATGGACAATCGATTTCTGTATGCTGATTTTGTATCCTTCAATTTTTACTGAATTCATTGACTTGTACTAAATGTTTCTGGTGAAATCTTTAGGACTTTCTCTATGTAAGATCATATTATTTGAAAACACAGATAATTTCACCTTTGCTTTCTAATTTGAATGCCTTTTCTTTGTCTTGCCTGATTACTATAAGCTTCCAGTACTTTATTGAATGAGAATGGTCAGAGTAGGCACCCTAGTGTTGTTCCTCATCTTAGAGGGAAAGCTTTCAATCTTTCACCATTGAATGTGATATAATCTCTGAGTCTGTCATATGCAGCCTTTATTATGTTGAAGTATGTTCCTTCTATATTCAGCTTGTTGAGAATTTTTATTATGAAAGAATGTACATTTTGTCAAATGCTTTTTCTGCCACATATGATATTTGTCTTTCATTCTAGTACCATATTTCTTTATTTGCAATGTTAAACTACCTGTGCACCCCAGGGATAAATCCCAGTTGAACAGGGTATGTCCCTTTTAATCGTTGTTAAATTCAGTTTTCTAATATTTTGCTGAGAAGTTTTGCATCTGTATTCATCATGGATATTGATCTGTGGCTTTCTTTTCTTGCAATGTCCTTAACTGGCTTTGGTAACAAGGTAATGCTGGCCTCACAAAATGGGTTTGGGAATATTCCCTCTTCAATTTTTTGAAGAATTTGAGGAGATTATTATTAATTCCTCTTTAAATGTTTGTTAGAATTCACCAGTGAAACCATCATAGAGGATTAGAATGAAAAGTAGGAAGTCAAGAAATACCTGGAGTAACAGGCAAGTTTGGATGTGGAGTACAACATGAAGTAGGGCAAAGGCTACCAGAGTTTTGCCAATAGAACACACTGGTCATAGTAACCATCCTCTTCCAATGACAAAAGAGATGACTCTACACATGAACATCACCAGATACTCAATATCAAAATCAGATTGATTATATTCTTTGCAGCCGAAGATGGAGAAGCTATATACAGTCAGCAAAAACAAGACTGGGAGCTAAGAGTGGTTCAGAACATACCTCCTTATTGCAAAATTCAGGCTTAAATTGAAGAAAGAAGGGAAAACCACTAGGCCATTCAGGTATGATCTAAATCAAATCCCTTATAATTGCACAGTGGAAGTGACAAATAGATTCAAGGGATTAGATTTCATAGAGTGCCTGAAGAACTATGGATGATATTCATAACATTGTACAGGAGGCAGCGACCACAACTATCCCAAAGAAGAAATGCAAGAAGGCAAAATGGTTGTCTGAGGAGGCCTTACAAATAGCTGAGAAAAGAAGAGAAGTGAAACGCAAAGGAGAAGAGGAAAGATATACACAACTGAATGCAGCGTTCCAAAGAATAGCAAGGAAACATAAGACAGCCTTCTTAAATGAACAATTTAAAGAAATAGAGGAAAAAAATAAAATGGGAAAGACAAGAGAGCTCTGCAAGAAAATTAGAGATACCCAGGGAACATTTCATGCATATATGGATACAATAAAGGAGAGATAAAGCAAGGACATAACAGAAGCAGAAGAGATTGAGAAGAGGTGGCAAGAATACACAGAACTATACAAAAAAGGTCTTAATAACCCAGATAACCATGTGTGGTCATTCACCTAGAGCCAGACATTCTGGAGTATGAAGTCAAGTGGGCCTTAGGAAGCATTACTATGAACAAAACTAGTTGAGGTGATGGAATTCCAGTGGAGCTATTTCAAATCCAAAAAGATGATGCTGTGAAAGTGCTGCACTCAATATGCCAGCAAATTTGGAAAACTCATCAGTGGCTTCAGGACTGGAAAAGAATCAGTTTTCATTCCAATCCCAAAGGACAAAGCCAGAGTTCAAACTACCATCCAATTGCACTCATTTCACATGCTAGTAAGGTAATACTCAAAATCCTACAAACTAGACTTCAACAGTATTTGAACCAAGAACTTCGAGATGTACAAGCTGGATTTAGGAAAGGCAGATAAATCAGATCTCAAATTGCCAATGCCCACTGTATCATAGCAAAAGCAAGAGAATTCCAGAAATATATATATTGCTACCTAACTGACCTTGCTAAAGCCTTTCACTGTGTGGATCACAACAAACTGTGGAAAAATCATAAAGAGATGGAAATACCAGACCACCATACTTGTTCAGTTGTTAAGTCGTGTCCGACTCTTTGCGACCCCATTGACTGTAGCATGTCATATAGGCCAAGAAGCAACAGTTAGAACCAGACATGGAACAAAGGACTGGTTCAAAATTTGGAGAGGAGTAAGTCAAGACTGTATATTGTCACCCTGTTTATTTAACTTATATGCAGAATACATCATGCAAAATGCCAGGATAGATGAAGCACAAGCTGGAATCAAGATTGCTGGGAGAAATAACAACCTGAGATATGCAGATGAAACCATCCTAATGGCAGAAAGTGAAGAGGAACCAGAGTCTCTTGATAGAGATCAAAGAGGAGAGTGAAAAAGCTGACTTAAAACTCAACATTCAAAAAACTAAGAATACAGCATCTATTCCCATACTTCATGGCAAATAAATGGAGAAAAATAGAAACAGTGGCAGATTTCATTTTCTTGGGCTCCAAAATCACTGCTGATGGTGACTGCAGCCATGAAATTAAAAGATGCTTGCTCCTTGGAAGAAAAGCTATGACAAACCTAGATGGCATATCAAAAAGCAGAGGCATCACTTTGCTGACAAAGATCCATACAGTCAAAACCATGGTTTTTCCAGTAGTCGTGTACCAATGTGGGAGTTGGAACATAAAGAATGATGAGTGCAGAAATATTGAGGTTTTTTATCTGTGGTGCTGGAGATGACTCTTGAGAGTCCCTTGGACTGCAAGGAGATCAAACCAGTCAATCCTAAAGGAAATCAACTCTGAATATTTATTGGAAGAAATGATGCTGAAGCTGAAGCTTCAATATTTTAGCCACCTAATGCCAAGAGCTCACTCACTGGAAGAGACCCTCACACTGGGAATGATTGAGGGCAAGAGGAGAAGGGGGCGACAGAGAATGAGATGGTTGGATGGCACCATTGACTGAATGGACATGAGTCTGAGCAAACTCTGGGAGATAGTGAAGGGCAGGGAAGCCTGGCATGCTACAGTCAATGGGGTCACAAAGAGTCGGACACGACTTAACAACTGAACAACAACTGTTAGAAACCAACTGGTTTTTGTTTCAGGGGCATTTTAGATTACTGATTCAATTTCCATACTTGTTACTGATGTTTTTTTACTTCTTCATGATTCAGTTTTGGTAAATTTTATGTTTGTAAACATTTAACCATTTCTTCTAGGTTTCTAGTTTGTGGCATATTATTGTTCTTATTATTATAGTAGTCTAATGATCCTGTGTATTTCTGTGGTAATACTCTCTTCTTTCTGATTTTTTTATTCTTTTTGCCTCTTTGTTAGTCCAGCTAAAGGTTCACTCATATTGTTTTTACAAATAATTATTTCTTAGTTTTTATTGATCTTTTCTGTTGCTTTTTTGGTCTCTATTTCATTTATTTATTGATTTTTTTAGTTGATCTTTTCCTTTTGTTTTCTGGTCTCTATTTCATTTATTTCTTCCCTTTTTGTTATTTCCTTCCTCTTTCAAACTTTGGACTTTATTACCCTTTTTCTAGATCCTTGAACTGTTAAGTTAGGTTTACTTGAGATCTCTTGTTTTCTTAACTTAGACATTTATTTCTATAAGCATCCTTCTTAGAACTGCTATTGCCACATTCCATAGATTTTCATATATTGTGTTTCCATTTTCGTTTTTTTCAATGTATTTCTTAATTTCTTTTTTGATTCCTTCTTTGACTCACTGGTTGCTCAGGAGTGTTTTAATTTCCACATATTTGTAAAAATTTCAGCCCTCCTCCTCTTATAGGCTTTGTTTCATAGCATTATGAAGGGAAAAATACTTGGTATGACTTCAATAGTCTTAAATTGGCTAAGATTTATTTTGTACCATATCATAAAATATGCTAGAGAATGTCCCATATGTGATTAAGAAGTGTATTCTACTGCTGTTGAATAGAATGTCTGTATTTGTCTGCTAAGTACATTTGGTCTAAAATATGGTTCAAGTCTAATATTTCCCTGTTGATTTTCTGTCTGGATGATTTACCCACCATCAAAAGTGGGGTACTGATGTTTCCAACTATTAATGTATTTTTGTCTATCTCCTTTCAGATCTGTCAGTATTTGCTTAATATGTTAAGGCGTTCTGATATAGAGTGCATATATATTACAACTGTTATATCTTCTTGATGAATTAATCCCACTGTCATTATATAATGACCTTCTTTGTCTCTTTTTAGCATTTTTGGCTTAAAATCTGATTTTTCTAATATAAGTGTAGCCACCCTTGTTCTCCTTTGGTTTCCATTTAGATGGAATACCTTGTTTCCATCCCTTCATTTTCAGTCTATGTGTGTCTTTAAAGCTGAGGTGGTTGTCTTGTAACCAGTGTAAAGTATATCTTCTAGCCATTTATGTCAGTATAAGTCAGTATATTTACATTTAAACTAATCATTGACAGATAAGGACTTACTAATGCCATGTTATTGCTTTCTGGTTGCTTTGTCCTTTGTTCCTTTCTTCCTCTCATGTAGCCTTTCCTTGTGAATTGGTGATTTCTATAGTGGTATGCTCTAATTCCCTTATCTTTATCTATTGTAAATCTACTTTAGGTTTTTACTTTGTGGTTCCTATGAATTTGTGCATGCTCATTCGTGTCCGACTCTGTGACCCCATGGATTGCAGCCTGCCAGGCTCCTCTGTCCATGGGATTCTCCAGGTAAGAATATTGGAGCGGGTTGCCATTTCTTCCTGAAGAGGGTCTTTCCGACCCAGGGACTGAACTCAGTCCCTGTGTCTCCTACACTGCAGAATGTTTCTTTACCTGCTGAGCCACTGGGGAAACCTTGGTGGTTCCTATGAAGCATATCTAAAACATCTTACAAGTTTTATATTAACTACTTCAATTGCATATAAAACCTCTACCCTTTTACTCTCCCCCCTTTATGTTTATAACATCACAATTTGCCTGTTTTTATATTGTGTGTTCATTAATAAATTATACTAGCTATAGTAATTTTAATACTCTTATCTTTTAACATTCATACTAAGAGATAGTTAACACACCACCATAATGCAGTATTAGAGTATTATGAATTTGAGTATATATTTACATTTACTAATATTGTATATTTTTATGTGTTTTCATGCTACTAATTAGCATCATTTCATTTCAATTTGAAAAACTGTTGTTATCATTTCCTGTAAGGCAGATCTAATGGAGATGAATTCCCTCCTCTTTTGTTTGTCTGGGAAAGTCTTTTTCCTTCATTTCTGAAGGATGACTTTGCTAATTAGGCACTTTTTAAGTCTTGGAAATGTCTTTTATTGCTCAGGTTATAGCTATATTTGAGAACTGTTTTTATATTACAAATGAAATCTTAAATAGCTCAAAATATAAAATTTATGTATATAATTCTATTTGCATTAAAGGAGTTGATTCTATGCTATAACAGAATATTTTCCTCACAATTTTATGCTTCATAACATAAATAGAAAATCAAAATCCGTCTACTTAATGTATTAATACCTGAAACTTAAACTTTGGCACTACTATTTAGTTTTCAGATCCAGAAGGTTTCCCAAAAGAAATACAGAAAGATTCAATAATTCTGGAATCACAGATGTTATCTATTTTGTGTTAAAGACAAGTATTCACAGCACTGCTCACATTCAATATTTTCTTATTGCTAATACAGTTCATCATTCCACACTTCAGATAGCTTAATACTACTATGATAGGTTTTACTTTAGGGAAAAAGTGCCACAAAAACTCATCTGCATAGCTGTAATATAAGATCTAAAAATTAGTCCAGTGGGCAGGATGGTGCGAACACTTTCTGACAAAGGAAAAGGAACAAAAGAGACGTGATAGCACACATTTAATGGAACTTTTATGTTTGCTCTTATACTACAATTCCAGCATAGGTGCTTGATTAGGCCCCACAGAATAGTCCTCTAGCACAGTAGAAGTACTTTTATGATGTCAGCCTAACCTAAGGTGGGAAAAATTACTGGGTTAGATGAACATGAGATCTGTTTCTTCTTTAAATTTAACTGTCTCATCCACAATGAATATTCTAAATTTTCAGGTATAAGTTTCTGTTTAGACATCTGTACATTGTTATGAAGGAAGATAGCTAAAAATTTCAGATGAAAAATTTTACTTTTAAATATTTCTATGCTTACTTTTACATTCACTCTTAAAGTAAAATATTTTTAATTAAGGTAGTTCTAAATCATTAATTGATTACATAGAACTGTGATAAAGATTACTATACAGAGGCTCTGAAAACATAAGTGAATAATTTCAGAACATATAAGTATATGCAGCTTTATGAAAAGACTAGCATATTATTCAAGTACTATTTATTTTTGTGAGAAGAGATAATAGAGATTATGTCTAAAGCAATATAATTATTCTTTGGACTAGCCTATTATTTCTTGAGGCTAACGTCTATAGTCTTTTGAGTGTTCATTACAATAAGAAGTGAAAATGAAAAGCATTGGTATTTTCCTGGACACTACTGTAGTCAAAGCAGTAACAAAAATTTTTAGGATAATATTTATTTCCTTAATAGTTTATCTCAAAAAAATGCTTGAAAGATTACTTGCAGAAGAGCTTAAAGAATCAAGATAATTAATTCAAAAGCAAAAGAAAATTTTTCCTTGTGATATAAAAAACTTTACCCACCTTTGTGGAATATAGAACATATGTTGTGGAGGTGGTTTATATAGGACTCCTTCATAGACAGGCCAGAGCCCACTTAAAATTCTGAAGAGAGAACTTTTCCCGCAACCATTGGGACCAGTTATCAAAAGATGCATTCCTTCTTCTACCTACAATAAGAGATAAAATTAGGAATTACAATATTTAAAAATTATTTCATCTGTCAGCATTTAAAAGTGATTTTTAAAAACTTTTAAACACATGATAACCTAGGAAAAGAAATAAAAGATAAATATATCCAGGATTGAGAATATCAAATTTGGCTCTGAAGCTAAAAGCATCACAAAACAGTCCAGTTCCAAAGATAATGGATCTCCTTGAAATGAGCACTCACTTCCCCAAATTTTCATTGTGGTTTTGTCATCACATACTACACAGATATTAAGGAACATTATCATGTGGGAATAAGAAACTGTAAAAATTTAATTTAAATTAGAATAGATTAAATTTATTTAATATTAATATTTGATGAAACTTAATTAAAATACAACTTTGCTGTATTTGTAAGTTGAGGTTAACTAGCTACAAACTAGTTTTTCTAAGAGCTAGCTAGGTTGTTTAATTCAGTAGTCTGAAATGTTATAGAAATTATAAAAGAACATAATGAGAGATATAAAATGAACCTAATTTTCCTTTATTCACAGAGAGAGAAAATAGGTTTACCAAATTAAGACAGAAATAAGCATGAGGACTGTAATATAGTCTAATGCCTATGGATGAATTAAAACAAACAACAAAAAATATATATATATACACATATATATATACACACACACACACATAAAAAAACAACATATCCATGTTGATTGGATACTTTTCTTAGAATCTTTCATCTTATTTATCATTTAAATTTAAACAGCTGAATTTCATGAGCTCCCATTCCACCCAATAGAATCAAGAAGTTATCAATCTGGTATTTAAAAGGTATTGTGAAGATCAAGAAAAAGAAACATCATTCAAAAATTTGATTTACTTTTTAGAATAAATGATATTTTATAATCAGTGATTAAAAAATGATTATAGGCTTCTGGTTCAAAATGGCAGAGTAGAAGGCATGTGCTCATTTCCTTCTATGAGAGCACCAAAATTGCAACTAGCTGTTGAACAACCATCGAGAGGAGGATGCTGGAACTCACCAAAAAAAGATACCCCACTTCCAAAGACAAAGAAGAAGCCACAGCAAGACAGTAGGAGAGGGGGGCTCAATCGTGATAAAATCAAATCCCATACCTGCCAAGTGGGTGACCCAGAAACTGGAGAACAATAATACCAAGGAAGTTCTCCAACTGTTAAGAAGGTTCTGAATACTACATCAGGCTTCCCAGCCTGGGGAATCTGACAAAGGGACTGGGAATCCCCAGGGAATCTGGCCTTGAAGGCCAGTAGAATTTGATTATAGGACTTCTACATGACTGAGGGAAACAAAGACTCCAGTAATGGAGGGCATAAACAAAGTCTTGTGCACACCAATACCCAGAGAAAAGGAGTAGTGACCCCACAGGAGACTGAACCAAAACTACTTGCTAGAGTTGGAGGGCCTCCTGTGGAGGCCTGGGTCAGCAGGGACTCACTACAAGAACGAGGGCACTGGCAGCAGCAGGCTAGGAAGGTCTCCCTTGGTGTAAGCCCTCTTGGGGTTTAACCCTATCAGAGAGACCACAGACCCCAGGGCTAGATCACTTACAGCCAAACAACTATCAGGGAGGGGAACCAACCCCTCCTATCAGCAGATAATTAGATTAAAGCTTTACTGAGCAAGGCCCTGTCCACCAGAGCAAGACCCAGTTTTTCCCACTGCCAATCCCTCCCATCAGGAAGCCTCATCTATCAGAGGGCAGACAGAAGAAGCAAGAAGCAGCAGTCCCACAGCAGCTAAACAAAAACCATCTTACAGAAAGTTAATCAGGATGAAAAAGCAGAAAGTTATGTCCCAGATGAAGGGACAAGATAAAAGCCCCAGAAAACCAACTAAATTATGTTGGGATAGGCAAACTTTCAGAAAAATAATTCAGAATAATGATAGAGAAGATGATGCAAGATCTCAGAAAAACAATGGCGAAGATGCAAGAAATATTTACCAAAGACCTACAAGAACTAAAGGATAAACAAACAGAGATTAATAATATACTAGAAGGAATTAATAGCAGAATTATAGGCAGAAGAACAGATAAACAACCTGGAGGACAGAATTGTAGAAATCACTGCCGCAGAACAGAATATAGATAAAAGAATGAAAAGAAATGAAGGCAGCCTAAGAGACTCTGGGACAACATTAAACAAACCAAGATTCACATTATAGGGGTCCCAGAAGAAGAGAGAGAAATAGGATCTGAGAAAATATTTGAAGAGATAATAGCTGAAAATTTCCTTAATATGGGAAAGGAAATAGTCAACCAAGTCTAGGAAGCACAGAAAATCCCAGGTAGAATAAATCCAAGGAGGAACACACTGAGGCATACAGTAATCAAGCTGTCAAAAACTTATTAAAGACAAAGAAAAAATATTCAAATCAGCAAGGGAAAAATGACAAATAACATACAAGGGAACTCCCATCACACTATCAGCTGATTTCTCAATGAAAACCCTATAAGCCAGAAGGGAATGGCATGATATATTTAAAGTGATGAAAGGGAAGAGCCTACAGACCAGAATACTCTACCCAGCAAGACTCTCATTCAGATCTGAGGGAGAAATCAAAAGCTTTCCAGACAAGCAAATTTAAGAGAATTCAGCACCACGAAACCAGCTTTAAAATGAATGCTAAAGGAACTTCTCTAGGCAGGAAACAAGAGAAGGAAAAGACCTATAGGAAAAAAAAATACCAAAACAATTAAGAAAATGGTAATAGGATCATACATATCAATAATTACTTCTGTAAATGGATTAAATGCACCAACCAAAAGACATAGACTGGTTGGGCAGATGAAAACATGTGCATGTATGGACTTCCAGTTATCACTCACTCTGCCTGACCACCCCTCCCCCAATTTGAACAAAAATTTTTTTATATTGTTAAGTTATTCATGTTTCCATTTATGACTTGCAATTGTAATTATCTTTTATTTTTTGTCTGGATATTGATCATGAAAACTGATAATTATCTTTTATTATTGTGACTATGTAACCATTACTCACTTAATACCATTGTATCATGATTGGTCAACAGAAAAATAATGGAATTCTATATCTCCAAAGTTAGGATTTAATAGAAAAACCTGAAATCACTTTTTAAAATCCAGATGCATATCAGAATTATCTTAAAATCTTTTGAAAATTACAAATGCCCAGGTATTGCACTGCTTTTTTAATCCAGATCTCCAGATATGTTTCTAATAAGCAGTCATGTTTAAAACCAACTGGACTATATGATGATATTTTACTTTTATCTAGTTTGTTTCATTTTTTTCTATTTCATATTCAGTGCTCCCATTTCATTTAGCTTATGTTTATCACTTTTCTATGTCTACTTTTGTTCTTAATGTTTTTTCTCAAGCCTTTATTAAGCATAGTAGAAAAGCTTTTGTGTGTATGTATATATATATATAAAATACATATAATATACATATTTTTAAAAACTTACAAATTTTTGCCTAACTAAAAAATTTATAACATTTTGATTCCACTTCTTTGACTTAGTATGGATAGAATGTTAAAATCTAGTAGAATGCTAGATTTCTAATTAGAAAAATAGATATGTAATAAGCAACAAAGGTTTACCATATAGCAGAGGGAACTATGCTATATAGTATGGGCTACCCTCATAGCTCAGTTGGTAAAGAATCCAACTGCAATGCAGGAGACCTGGATTCAATCCCTGGGTTGGGAAGATCCCCTGGAGAAGGGAAAGTCTACCCACTCCAGTATTCTGGCCTGGAGAATTCCATGGACTGTATAGTGCATGGGGTCACAAAGAGTCAGATGAAACTGAGCAACTTTCACTTTCTTTTCAGAGGGAACTATAGTTAATATCTTGTAATAACCTATAATAGAAAATAATTTCAAAATTAATATATGTGTATATGTATAACTGAATCACTTTGCTGTGCGCCTGAAACATTGAAAGTCAACTATACTTCAATAAAATATACATTTTAAGAAAAATAAATTAAAAATGAATATACAAGAGGCAGCAATTTACAGTATGTCTGTAGATGTGGCTTCACACAGTATAGATACAAATATCTAAGTGTCCATGATATAGAATATATCATGTTTAATACTCAAAGATAAAAGAGCATCATATTACTTGTATAATGTCAGTGTAAGGAACCAGTTCCATATATATCCATTAAATATTTGCTGTGTATAACATAAGCTAAAATCTTTTTGTTGAAAGAAGGTAGTGGGGAGAGAAAGGGAAGATGGGAAGGAAAAAGGGCTGATATGAAGGTTAGATTAGATAAAATAACTAAGAATGTATGTAATAAGTACATGTAAAGCAAAAAATGGTTCAAATTCATATTCTAAGTAATTAGAAATTTCCCTAGCAGATATTGACATGTGTTTGACACTCTTCTAGGCACAGAGGATATAGTGCTGCCCAAGACAAAGTTTCTGTTCTTGTGTAGCTTGCATTTCAATGGCAAAGATTACAATATACACAAGAACAAAAAATTAACTAGTTATAAATGCTATTGTGATAGCAAAAAAGGATGATGTATTACGGAAACATAGTGGCATTGTGAAGCTGGTGGGGTGGGGTGGGGTGGGGCTTCTTTTGATTAGGTGCTTCAGGGAAGTCCTCTTTGAGGAGGCAACATTTTGGTTTAGCCTGTGACAACAAGCAACCAGTCAGATCTGGCAGAAGAGCATTCCAGGCAATAAAGATAGCTAAGGCAATGGCAACCCACTCCAGTACTCTTGCCTGGAAAATCCCATGGATGGAGTAGCCTGGTAGGCTGCAGTCCATGGGGTTGCAAAGAGTCAGACACAACTGAGTGACTTCACTTTCACTTTTCATTTTCATGCATTGGAGAAGGAAATGGCAACCCACTCCAGTGTTCTTGCCTTGAGAATCCCAGGGACGGGGGAGCCTGGTGTGCTGCCGTCTATGGGGGTTGCACAGAGTTGGACATAACTGAAGCGACTTAGCAGTAGCAGCAGCAGCAACACAAGGACATACGACAGGAGCAAGCTTGAGTCTATAAAATCTGACTGCAGATATTTTTTCTCCTTAATTGTAGCCTTGGAAGCAAAGTTCTGACCAACCTAGATAGCATATTCAAAAGCAGAGACATTACTTTGCCAACAAAGTAATGGCTAGTCAAGGCTATGGTTTTATCAGTGATCATGTATGGATGTGAGAGTAGAACTATGAAGAAAGCTGAGTGCAGAAGAATTGATGCTTTTGAACTGTGGTGCTGGAGAAGACTCTTGAGAGTCCCTTGGACTGCAAGGAGATCCAACCAGTCCATCCTAAAGGAGACCAGTCCTGGGTGTTCACTGGAAGGACTGATGCTGAAGCTGAAACTCCAATACTTTGGCCACCTCATGCAAAGAGTTGACTCACTGGAAAATACCCTGATGCTGGGAGGGATTGGGGCCAGGAGGAGAAGGGGATGACAGAGGATGAGATGGCTGGATGGCATCACCGACTCGATGGACATGAGTTTGGGTAAACTCTGGGAGTTGGTGATGGACAAGGAGGCCTGGCATTTTGCGATTCATGGGGTCACAAAGAGTCAGACACGACTGAATGACTGAACTTAACTGAACTGAATTTTAGCCAAACTGAAATGCTATTTTGATAGAATAAAGTTTAAAAAATATTTGGGAAAGAACCCAGAAAAAATTATTTTTGTAATTTGCACTGCTCTTTCAATAGAAAGAGGATTAAGAAAGTTTAACTTTGTAGAAGCATATATACTTTTTAAATGATTTTTAAAGGTATGTGCCATGACAAAAGGTATGTAAGCAAAATATTTAATAGAATCATTCTCTACTGGGAATTCTCATAAATTTAACACATTTTGAGTTTAATAGAAGACTTTTCTACATTCATATTATTTTTAGCATAAGTTTTTTGATGTTTAGTAAACAGTGAATGTTAGGCAAAAGAATTCCTACATTTACCAAAATTTTCTTCTCCAAATGGTTTTTCAATTCCAAAAGGCAAACATAAGAAAGAGTACATTTTCCTCTAGAAACCTGTTTACTTATTAATCCATGTAGAGGGAACAGAATTTTCTATTATACTTTAGCAACCTGAGACTTTAAATAAAACTGCCTGACTTCGAAATAAACAATTATCATAAAAGTATACTATATTAATATATACCTTTGCAAGGCCTCCAAATTCATGACACTTATACTAGATTATTTAAAACTTCATTTTATATAAAAATATACTGAGTTTTGAATTTTTTCACAGAAAGAGTGTGATGTGTCCACAATAATGTAGTTAGTAGGTGGCAGAATTCAAGACTCTTCCTTTATTTAATAAAGGGAGCAACCAGAATTGATATTATGAAACCCAACCTGATGAAAACCTCATGCAAAACTCATAAAATATAAATTGCTAAAGTATTGATAAATATGCAGTGTAGGACTCTTTAAAGGCTTTATTTTAAGTCTATTTAAGACTATGCTGTATCATTAGCACTCATCACTGCTCTGTGACTCAGTCGCTTCGGTCATGTCCGACTCTTTGCAACCCTATGGACTGTAGCCCACCAGGCTCCTCTTGTCCATAGGATTCTCCAGGCAAGAATACTGCAGTAGGTTGCCCTGCCTTACTGCAGGGGATCTTCCCAACCCAGGGATTGAACCCCCATCTCCTGCATCTCCTGCAATGCAGGAGGTTTCTTTACCACTGAGGCACAGGGAGGCCCCTTATTGCTGCTCTAAAGGTCTATAAATTGAAAAACAGAGCCCAATCAAATTGTAGTTAAAACACAATTTCTCTCACTTTTATTAACATAAAATTTCCCTCTGTTTAGTACTTCTCATGCTCTTCCAGCAGCCTAATGAATTTGCAAATACATCTTTAAATAATTAAACCTAGACTAAGGTTCACATTAAAATCATTAAATGTACATATATGGTCATATTTCTAATTCTGTTATTAGGTCTAATCATGTCATTGTTTGAACTAAGCGCAGATAACTTCATTCTACTTATCAGCCAATTATTTTGCATTTGAATTCCAAAATGCACATTTGAATTTTATAATGCTTTAAATCAGGGTCTCAGATTTATTAGCTATTTTTACACCTTAGTTTTTATAATCAAGACAGAGTATTAAACAATAAATAACTATTATCAACAGAATTAAGAACTAAATTCAAATTTGTGAATCTTCTGATTATTTTTTCCTAATAGAAGATGTAGTTATTGAAAATATAAGTTAAACTTATAAATTTAATGTAAACTTGCTGATTACCTCTTCTCTCATATTTTAGTAAATATGTAACAATATAGGCTTATATTACTTGAGTAATTCCTATAAGGAAAAAAAATTAGAATTTATTTCTGGATATTAATTTCTGAGGAAATTTCCTATTGCTCCCCAAAGTTACCTCGTTTAGGCTCTCAGGGTACTGTAATTTTGATTTTCAACCAGGCAATAGAGCAGTAGAAATTAAATTTCTGTTTCTTTCTGCTTTCTGAGGAAGTAACTGATTCTGTAATTGAGTCACTATGCCTACCTTTCTTGATTTCCCCTCCTTTCCATATGCTTCCTCCAAGTATTTAATATAAGGTACAAGAATTCTGAGTTCTTTTATATTAGTGTGTTGGCAAAAATCAGAAGATTCTTGAATATCATCTTACTTTGAAGTTTAGTCTGGAAGCCACCACTTCTCCCGTTGGTGTAATTATGGGAACATTTTCACAAATAATTCCATGCTCCACATCAATAACTTTTCCTATAAGTTAAGGAACAGTTTACATTTCAAAAGGTATCATGTGTTATTGCTAATTAAATAACTTAAAGTATAATGCAGCATAACAGATAAATTTACTATAAAGATAATTCACAGTAATAAGTTATAGAAATGAATGCAAATATGGATATCTATATCTAAAACAAAGTCTAATGTAAACTTGCACATTTTGATGTATCTCTTTGGACTATCTTTCCCAGAAATATTATTCTACAATAATATGATGTTAACATCAAAATGAGAGCAAAGATAAACTCTATCTGGTATTAGCTACATTGTTTATAACTACTTATTTCTCTAAATTAAACTTTCCTACAGAAAAAAAAAACAATGCTGCAGAAAGGAAACAAAGACATAGAAAACAATCTTTAAAACTATAATAACAAAATCAAATGATAGAATAAAAGAGAATAATATAACATTAATTCTATTATTTGAATTTTAAAAGCAAAAAAAAAATCACTCTGCCATATGTACAGTTTCCAGGAATTATTCTAGACATTTTATCTGAAATAAAAGTAGTATAGTATTTTTTATGATAATTTTAGTCACTACTCCTCAAAATACAGCACTAACTTTAGGAATAATTGTTTAAATAACTAAATGTTGGTTCCTTAGCTATCTTCTAAAATACCTTGGTTCTGTTGATAAACACTTAAAATATAGATGTACAAAAACATTTGAGTTTAATACCTTTGATTTCCAATGTCTCACTGAGGGGTATTTCTATGTTAGCTCCACCCTTGCTATGGTTTTCACACTCTTGCAAGACAGCAGTTCTCTTATAAATGCCTCTTTTTACTTCATCAAAAACCCAAAACATGTTGTATACTCGAGCAGTATAGCCTGCTAATTCAGTTATCTAAAACCAACGCAGTGATATAAAATAGTTAATATACTCAAGACAGACTTTTAAACAAATATGCAATCACATAGGATTCTTGATTTAATGTTAAAGGTCTTATTTTATTATGTGAAAAATAGGTAAGCATATCTGATAACTAAAACTAGCAGCACTAAAAAGCTTACCAAGAAAAAGCATAGCAAGTTGACAGTTTAAGCTTGACTGGAATTATAAAACTCATCAAAATTATTTATTCAAGTCAGGATTCAGAGTGACATGTAAAGATTTCAGAATATTAATGAGACTTAAAAATCTTCCAAAGTCTTTCAATCGATTTTTTGATTTGGCTCCATTTACATGGACACTTGATTTCCAGAAATTAGAAGTTTTGTGTAAAGCTTAAATTCATTCAATGAAATTATTTTGATATGTTTTTTCAATTTAAAATAGAAGATTTTAAGAAGAAAAATGCATTTTTTTCTTGTTAAGAAATAATCTAAGTCAAAGTGGTTATCAAAATTCCTAAATTAGGCGCAAAATTCCTAAATTTACCCCTGCTAGAAGATACCAACATTGAGTCAGCTCAGTGAAAAACTTTAAATTCTTTTCAGGCCAAATCCCAAGATTCAGTTTCTTTTCAAGCCAAACATGATGTATATGCCCAAAGAGAAATATTAAATATGACTTTTTTCTAGATGAGATTATGAGGTAAATCTTTGTTTTAGTTAAAAGACTCAATAAAATGGTGTCTTGCTCCTATTCTGCCAGTTGTCCAATTTAGGTTGAATCTCTGCTACTTTTCTATTAAAAGAACACTTCGTTATCAAGGTGACTCATGTGAAAGGTGATTCATGTCCTGTTAAGACCATCTTTCTCAACATAAAGGACGCAATAAAAAACATTCCCTTATAGAATTGTTTAGTAGGATATTGGTATCAATAAGAAAGGCATGTCACTAATAAATATCATGTAAACAGTAAACTGTGGACTAATATAATACCAATATTTGTGTAAGATTTTTGTGAGTACAAAACTAAAGCAGGGAATGAACAGGTATTATCATTAAAAGCCTTCTGCCACTTGTTTCTACCATGTGAGAGGTCTATAATCAGATGAGTATTTCATTTCTGTATATTAATGTTATACTTATTATATAGGATAGTTTCTAAAACATTTCCTAGAAGAATTTTTTGAGTTTCCAAGTAGAGGTAAACAGCGCTAAGGATTAACAAAATATGGATCCAAAAGAAATACAGGAAAATATATTTGTGTAAAACAAATCTAAACATATTTGGAGGTCAATTGAAAAAGGCAGAAGGCACTGAGTTAGTATAACAGGATGCAGAGGTGAATGGGCCAAGAGTGTAAAAAAAAAAAAAAATGAGAATGCGATTGCCGACAAATTACTTCAAGATATATGAAAAGGGGGTTTCTCTAAAAAGAAATCTGGTTCCCTTCAGAGCTAGTGGAAAACCATGATGCTTTCATGTGCTTTCACAGCAATAATAAGATTCTTTAGAAGTGAAAATTCTATGATTCAATGCACATACAGTCAAAATAAAACAAAATGCAATCATTTCTTATGTTGGAGACAATCTAGAAAAACAAATTGATATTCTCTCTGTGACTTAGCAAAGTATTTGAATGTGAATTGTATACAATTTTGATTTGTCATTTAATTTTAATAAGAAATTTATTAGATCAAAAAACCTACCCTCAAAGCTATGTCTCCAGATTATCAAAATTACTATTTGAAAAAAATTTTTTGAGCTGTTTTGCTTTATGGCCCTAAACAACTGGTTTTATCTTTTAAAAAAAAATTCAATAAATCAGTTGTTGAAAGAAACTGAAAAGTTCTGTCAGCAAATCACAAACTTTGCAACTATCTTATATAATTTATTCAAGGATAATTTAATAGGCAGATAAATTTATAATGATGCTCTGGCAATCTATATAGATACAAAAGCCACAGGAGTCATTAATAGCAAGAATGACTATCCATGGGAATATTATTTAATATCTGAATTGAAGAGTGACTTTTAATCTTAACCCTGTGATATCTGTAGGTCTGTTTGTAGATCGTACTACCATTCTTTCAGGAAACATTTACTGACCATATACAATCTAAACATTAAAATAGATGTTAAAAATGTAAAGATGAATAAGATAATTCCTGCTTTCCACTCAGGGTCTCAAGCAGGAAATAAACAATTACAATGTGGTAAAGCACCAGGTGTACTATGAGCACAAAGAAGGAAGACCCAGGCTTCAAAAAGAAAGTGGAATCACAAAAGGGTTTCTTATATGTGGTCGACTTGAGGGATAAGTAAAAGTTTGTAAGGTGTATAAGTAATATTATTGGCTAACATTTATAAAAGTGCTTACTATCATAACTCTACAAAGTCATCGCCTTCATTATCCCTATTTTACAGATGAAGAAATAGACACAAACAGGTTGAATTCAAATAATTTGCAAACACTGGAGCAGGAATTTAAATTGAGACATTCTCACTCCAGAATGCATACCAAAAGGCCTCTTGGTAAAATTTAAAAAACAAATATGTTATACTACAGACAGAAAAAGAGGAGTTGACAATTTAGAGTATAAAAACTGAAAGATAATAAATACACTTGGGACTTGTCCTTTATCTTGATTTTACTCTTAGCAGTTTTTGCTAGAGAATAGATGTTTCCAAAACAATAAACATATGTAGTAATTTACATTTTTGCTTGATTTTCATACATCTTATTTAAATCAAACTGACAAGAAATACAAGTACCTCTTTGTATGAAGACATAATCCTTTCAATAGCATCAGCTCCAGAAGCCAATAAATTTCGAGCAGTGGTAAAGGCTTCTGTCCGTTCACTAACCATAGCTTGTTTCTGACCATCCTCTAGATCTAAAAGCAAATTAAAAACTATTGAATTTTTTAAGTAACTAAATGTTTTATTTTATACTGAGTTTTGATTCAAGCTGTGACTCAATCATATGTGAACTTTTCATTAGTATCAGGATTTCCTAGAAATTAATGAATTATTACAAATATAGTATTTGTATCAGATTTTATTCAAATCTTCCTTTGTCTTATTTTTCTAGGAGAGTTAGAAGAATTAAATCTATAGGTATTAAGACAATTTTCATTAAGCATTCTTTTAACCCTTACCAAATTCAACTCCCTGCTCTATTACAGCCAGGTAAAAAAATGCTACTGATTCAGTCAATAAAAAAACCACTAACTGGAATCTAAGCAAACATTTCTAGTGTGATTTCTTTTAAAAGAAATGCAAAGTAGCTGACCATTATAATCTACCTCTGTCTACTCGTTTCAACTTTCACCCTACAGTTCAGCAACACCCAAACAGGTAAAATTCTGTTTACTGTCTAGTATTTGCATATACAATTTCTTCTGATTTTAATATACTTTCCTTTGTGCCGAGCTCTTTCTTAAACAGTTAACTATTTAATACAAGTTTCCCTGGAAATCCTTGTCTGGCTTTGCCAGTGGACTATAAGTTATTTAAGGGGCAAAACTGTATTTTATTCACTCTTCTTAACTCACCAGAGTGTTTAGAACCTACTATTCGATGCTAGCCTAATCCGTAGCTTATAATAATCGCTCTTAAATGTTGCTGCTGCTGCTGCTAAGTCGCTTCAGTTGTTTCCAACTCTGCAACCCCATAGACGGCAGCTCACCAGGCACCCCTGTCCCTGGGATTCTCCAGGCAAGAACACTGGAGTGGGTTGCCATTTCCTTCTCCAATGCATGAAAATGAAAAGTGAAAGTGAAGTCGCTCAGTCGTGTCCGACTCTTAGCGACCCCATGGACTGCAGCCTATCAGGCTCCTCCGTCCATGGATTTTCCAGGCAAGAGTACTGGAGTGGGTTGCCAATGCCTTCTCCATTATTTTTTATTTTTTGTAAGTGTTGTTATTTTATATCAAGCAAGTTTAGTCTTGCTCTTCAAAATTATTCTCTCGAGGTCATTACTTTTATCTTGCCATCAATTTGATTCTCCATCCAGTCTTTCTACAGACTATCACCAAAGTTCAAAATTGAAAGCTATAAATTAATGAAGGAAATTAGAATAATATAGCCATATATCATAGCCACTGTGATATTTATTTCATCTGGATTTATCTCAGCAAAAAATGGCTTTTTTTTCTCCCTGACAATGCAAGTATTTAACATGTGCCCAGATATAATTATCAGATACTTTCACCTTTACTTGCTCATAGACAGCTCAGCTGAGTCTGAAAGGGATCCATGCATAATAGAAGGTAAATTCATTCAGCAGATATTCACTGAACAGCAAGATTTACAAGAAATTAGGCAAGGTGCTATAGGACATGCAAGGATTAAATGTGCTTTTCAAACTCTTTCCTTAGGGAGCTTACAGTTTGGTAGGACAGAAGACAAGTTTCCAAATAACAATGCAGGGCAACCTATGAGGAGAGTTAGTGTGATGCATTTGAAAGAGACGAAAATAATTTCTTGATGAAAGAGACAGAAAATGCTTCATGGAGAAACAGACTGTGAGTGAGGGCTTGAAGACAGCATAAAATTTTAAAAGATCACAAGTACAGCATAAGCAATATCTCGGGGAAGAGAAATTTCAAGCAATGCCAATTGAATAAATAACTTGGTCAAGTTACAGTATTGGTTGGTGGCAAGCACTGATTTTATTTTGAGAATCAGAACAACCATGAGTTCATGGGAACCTCCTGGTTTGGCTATTGAGCACTGCTTTAGAGAATTATTTTTGTTTCCCTGGAAGTTAGTTGTACAAAGAAAGGCTGTAAGAGTTAGTGTAAGTAAGAAAAGAAAGACGTGATTGGATAAACTGGGAACAGAATCTTCATATACTAAAGAACATTTAAATGTGTGGCAAAATTTAGACAGCCACAAAAAATTAACAAAGGACTCTCAGCAAGCTACCAAAATAGTGATTGCTATATCAGTTAAAGTGCTAAAATAGTTTTGACGCAGAGAATCTGGCTAAACTAATTATGGGATTTTATCAATTAGGGGTTTGAGTAACAGCTTTCACTGACAGTCTGTATTAAAAAGAGAACACTAGCACAGACAGACTGCTGTCTGGTATAGGATGCTACTTTCTATACTACTTTGGCAGACTAACACCTACTGGGTTTTATCCAAGCTTTTAAACTTGCAAATTTGTAACAAAATCACAAATAGCTCCGGAAAGATTTCATTTGATATTTTTATTCTACTAATTGTTCTTTAGCAGGTGGTTTAAGAGCAGTGCAGGAGTATTTTATCATACACACAGTAGGGAACTATGTGACTTCTATGATAAGGTCAGATTTCTTAGTGTCTGTTAGACATATAAACTCACAACCTAAAGCCCTCAACTATTTTGTATGCTAGGTAGACACATTTCATTTTCCTTACCAAATATTTTCAATATTTTTTCAAACGTTCTACATTGAAGGATTTAATAGTTAGCATTATATTCTCATCTTATTAGTATTTTCCAGGCCTGATAATAATAGGTATATATTGAAACATGGTCATATCAGTTACTATTTCACTGAAAAGATGAAAAAGGATTTTAAAATGAAGGATTTTAAAATTATGTCATAATTTCTCAAATCCTGTAGAACCGTATGATGCAAAGAGTGAACCCTAATGTAAACTATGGACTTCAGTTAACAATGTATAAATTATGGTTTATTAGTTGTAATGAACGTACAACACTAACACAAGATGTAAATAAGAGGGGAAACTCTGGTAGGTACACTGTACTTTCTGATAAATTCTCCCATAAACCTAACACTGTTCTAAGAAAATTGTCTGTTAATTTCATAAAAGTTGAAAAAGTAGGTTCTTCTTTTGTACTTTTACCCTTTGATTTATATTTGAATTTCTTTCTTTTTATTTATATTTTACCTTTGACATCTTGAAAAATCTCAGCAAAAACTTACAGCCTTATCCAACCTCATACCACATATCAACTTTGAGTAGACTGATGTGAAATGAAAAATAATTAATTTCTAAGAGATAAAATTGGACAATATCTTATGACCTTGGGTTAGACAAATATTTCTTAAACAGGACACAAAGCCATTAACCACAAAGAATTAATTGACAGACTGAATTATATTAAAATGATTACTTCACTTAGACAAGCTGTTAAGAGATTGAAAAAGGAAGAATCAACTGGGAAAAATATTGGACATTTTGTGCATGTGTCTGACAAAAGACTTACTACAGAATACATAACAGCTTTTACAAATCAGTAAGAAAAAACATATTTAAAAACAATTTAAAATTAATCAAAAAAATTATCAGTATTTCATAAGAATGGCTATCCAAATGGCCAACAAATGAAAAAAAGTGCTTAATCTCATTTGTCAACAAAGAAATGGTAAGACTACAATGAGGTATCACTAAAAACTTACCATATACCTAAAATGAAAAATACCTGAGTGAAAAAGACTGACATCAAACACTGGCATAGAATGGAACAACTAGAATGCTTATACATACTATACAAGGTTACTTATGGAAGATTCCAAAACCAGCAAATAAATGGTCTACTACTAATAAATGGTCAGTAAAATAATTACCTTTGATGAGGCGTGGCAGGGGTAGAAATAAGTAGGGATGGGGGTGGTAGCCTTAGGATGAGGATAGGTCTGGGAAAGGGTATGAGGACTTCTGGGATGAAGGTAAGCTTCTATTTCTTCTGAGTGGTGATTACGTATATGTGTTAACTTTATGACAAGTCATTGAGTGGTACACTAATGACTATGTCCTGTTGACATACGTATTATACTTTACAAATGTAACTACTTAGATGCATAGCTACTTACAGCTAAAAGTATGTCTGATATATATTGATAATCGCTGTTATGATAATTGGTCAACAGGACAATTCAGTTCAGTTCAGTCATTAAGTCGTGTCTGACTCTTTGTGAGCCCATGGGCTGCAGCACGCCAGGCTTTCTTGTCTATCACCAACTCTTGGAGCTTGCTCAAACTCATGTGCATCGAGTTGGTGATGCCATCCATCAATCTCATCCTCTGTCATCCCCTTCTCCTCCCATATTTAAGCTTTCGAGCTTCAGGGTCTTTTCCAATGAGGTGGTTCTTTACACCAGGTGGCCAAAGTCTTGGAGTTTCACCTTCAACATCAGTTCTTCCAATGAATATTCAGAACTGATTTCCTTTAAGATTGACTGGTTTGATCTCCTGGCAGTGCAAGGGATTCTCAAGAGTCTTCTCCAACACCACAGTTCAAAAGCATCAGTTCTTTGGCACTCAGCTTGCTTTATGGTCCAACTCTCACATCCATACATGACGACTGGAAAAACCATAGCTTTGACTAGACGGACCTTTGTTGGCAAAGTAATGTCTCTGCTTTTTATATGCTGTCTGGGTTGGTCATAGCTCTTCTTCCAAGGAGCAAGCATCTTAATTTCACGGCTGCAATCACTATCTGCAGTGAATTTGGAGCCCAAGAAAATAAAATCTGTCACTGTTTCCATGTTTCCCTATCTATTTGCCATGAAGTGATGGGACCAGATACTATGTTCTTAGTTTTGAATGTTCAGTTTTAAGCCAGCCTTTTCACTCTCCTCTTTCACTTTCATCATGAGGCTTTTCAGTTCCTTTTCACTTTCTGCCATACAGGTAGTGTCATCTGCATATCTGAGGTTACTGATATTTCTCCTGGCAATCTTGATTCCAGCTTATACTTCATCCAGCCTGGCATTTTGCATGATGTACTCTGCGTATAAGTTAAATAAGCAGGGTGACAGTACACAGCCTTGATGTAATCCTTTTCCAATTTGGAACCAGTCTGTTGTTCCACCTCCATTCTAACTGTTGCTTCTTGACCTGCATACAGATTTCTCAGGAGGCAGGTAAGGAGGTCTGGTGTTCCCATCTCTTGAAGCATTTTCCATAGCTTGTTTGTATCCACAGAGTTTAAGGCTTTGGCATAGTCAATAAAGCAGAAGTAGATGCTTTTTCTGGAACTCTCTTGCTTTTTCTATGATCCAACGGATGTTGGCAATTTGATCTCTGGTTCCTCTGCCTTTTCTAAATCCAGCTTGAACATCTGGAAGTTCTTGGTTCACATACTATTGAAGCCTCACTTGGGGAATTTTGAGCATTACTTTGTTAGCATGTGAGATGAGTGCAATTATGTGGTAGTTTGAGCATTCTTTGGCATTGTCTTTCTTTGGGATTGGGATGAAAACTGACCTTTTCCAGTCCTGTGGCCACTGCTGAGTTTTCCAAATGCACTGGCACATTGAGTACAGCACTTTCACAGCATCATCTTTCAGGATTTAAATAGCTCAGCTGGGTTTGTTTGTAGTGATGCTTCCTAAGGCCCACTTGACTTCGCATTCGAGGATGTCTGGCTCTAGCTAAGTGATCACTCCATCGTGGTTACCTGTGTCATGAAGATCTTTTTTGTATAGCTCCTCTTTGTATTCTTGCCACCTATCATATCTAAATTGACCTACAATATAACATTTTATTTCAATAATTTTACATTAGAATATGAGACATACTAATGTAGCAGGAGCCTAGATATAGTCTTGTTGCAGGTACACTTTTGAGAATAAAAACATCACCCATGTTACTAGGGTGTTGGGGAAAATTTAGTTCTATTCGTAAGAGCAGTACCTCTCAGTTGCTACTTCTGATGTGCACCTTACACTATCAGATTACCAATATTGGCAGCACCAGTGACTAAGCTGCTCTCTTCCTTGCTTGTTAGGTGCCCGTAATAAGATCTGGCAGGAGAGACTTATAAGTAGCTTTTCCTAACCTTTTTCAGAATTGCTCTTGATATGAATAGAAGTGGTCAATAAAATTAAAACAATTGAGATTATAGCCCCCAGGTAACTATTTCCTTCACATAATTTCAGTCTTTATCTTAATGAGAAGCAAATAAAGGAGTACTGTCTTCTGTAAAAATAACAGATTATATATAATTAATAATCAATCCCTCTTTTTCAATGATTTGCTCCCATGATTACTTGGTCTCAAGTAAGTCCCTTATAGAGTAAGTTCCAATATAGTTAATATAAAGACAGCACAGTGAAGGAGAAAAAGGCATTACACAAGGAATTATATAAAGTCTTCTATCCTTAGTGCTTTCACTAACCATTTGTGTGACCTTAGGCAGATTTGGGGCTCCTGACTAGATCACTCCTCTAAATTCCTCTTTTGATGTGAAAATGACATGACAACATATGCAATTTTGCAATGTGAACCTCAATATATTAATAAGTGTAATCTTGTTCTTATCACAAGATTTTAAAAGTTGTAGCTATATAGTATAATAAATCTACTACACAACTATTTTTCTTTTCTCCTCTTGCCAAAATTATGATAGGATAATTTAGGATTATCCTAATGATAGGATAAGATAGGATATGATAGGATAAGATAGGAGGCTATTCCTCCTATCTTCATCTTTACCACCAACTTTCTAATCACTTTCAAATGTCTTGCCCCTTTAACAATAATAATCAGACCAGCAAACATCTATTGAACAATTCTTATGATGCAGGCATTGTTCTAAATTTTACACATGTGATCTTCTTTAATCTTCATAACAACTCTGCTATAATTTCTCCCAGTTTCGAATGGGGAAACTCAAGTACAAAAAGGTTTAATGAATTGTCCTATGTCACAACCTAATAAATGAAAAAGTCAGATTTGAACCCAGACAATCTGATACCAGAGCCCACAGCATAAGAATATAATAAACATTAACCATTGCTTCCACCTAAATTCTTACTATTTGCCATGGACTGTTTCAAGGCACATTAAATATATTATATATAATTTCTTAACAATTCTTAAAATACATTATTATTCCTACAGTTAAGAAAGGAAAATTTACGCATATACAGTTTCTGCAACTTTCTCAAGGATGAATAAAATAGCAATCAAGATTTGAACAGTAGCCTGTTTCTTCCTTTATTCTCTTTCTTTCCTCTTTTCTACCTTTTACCCTTTTTCTCTTTGCTATTGTTCTCTTATTCACCCATTTTCCCGATCTATTTTGCATTAAAATATATAGTATCATGCACTTCATTTATCTCTAATGTAAGAGACAACTCAGGGCCTAAGCATAAATTAAGATTGAAGACTAGATTAGAATGAAAGTGAAAGTGTAAGTGAAGTCGCTTAGTCATGTCCGACTCTTTGCGACCCCACGGACAGTAACCTACCAGGCTCCTCCGTCCATGGGATTTTCCAGGCAAGAATACTGAAGTGGGCTGCCATTTCCTTCTCCAAGATTAGAATAGATAGTATTTAATTCCAACACCCAAAGCCTCAAAAATAATGTCATTATCTTAAAAAATTAATTATTTTGTCAGAGTAAAATGATAACTTAATATTTTCATGTATTATATCATTATAAGTCAAATATATTTAGTAATTATATACACACAAATATTACAAGGATATATACAGTAATCTTAGAAATTACAATATTGAAGCATAGTTTCATAAAAATATCATCATATGAATTCATTTTATTCTTCTATGAAATTATTATATTGCTTTTCTTTTCATAAAGCTTTCTTTTGAAAAGAAGTTTTAAGAATTATTTTGTTTCACTTGCATCAAACGGACTATTATCACATTTTCAATCTAAAATTTTAATGCTGTTTTTTAAGTTACTATGGTACTTTCTAGATTCATAGTATTTATTTTTAAACATCTTATTACATCATCTACGAAGTAAGACTATTAGATTTTTGCATACATTGTTTACTTCTTACTGGTCTCTGTGGTGTTAATTTGTCACCATTAATAGCTACATTTTCTCTGCTCTATGTTGAATACTCCAAGGTTTTCTAATAAGATCAGTTCTTCTAAAGGCTAAGAACAACATCATAATTTTGTTATTAGGGTAGTTTCTAATATACATTATACACAAACCTTTAAAATGTCCATAAACTTGTACATATTCACTATAAATATTTGACAATTTTGCTAAATTTCTTAGTAGAACTAATCTTAAGACCATATAGGTTTGTGTCTTTTTTTCTCTAATACTCTTTTGGAAAAGCAATTTATTTTATTTCATTATGAAAAGATTAAATTTAAAATACTAACAATGCCCTTTTCAATATAAACTTTTTAAATGATTAAAACAAATTTTGAAAGCATTAAATGAACAGGTAGAATTCAGTTTTCCTCGTGGTCTAAATACATTGTCTATTAGACAGTTGAGCTGTAGAGTACATTTGGTATATATATCACTTATCACAAGGGACTGACAAATTCTACTTTACCAAAATGAATAAGTTTAGTTGAGAATGACTCAAATTTGACAAGTGTTTTTGTAAGAATTGGTAAAGCATTGAAGTACTGTTTTAAAATATTAAAGCACATGGTAATTTTTTTGTTTTTTATTGGATGACTTCAAACAAACTGTTAATACTTAATTCTGTACCAAAAATAACTGTAAATAGTGTGAATTCTGTTACATTTTTCTTAGTGTTGCCATTTGTTTTCTAGGCAATAATTATCACCATGTATTAAGAACACTGATGTTCTTGATACTTTTTTCTCCTAAATTCTCACAACAGCACTCTGAAGTAGTCTTTCTGATACAGAAAGGAATACATCTGATACAGATGAGGAAACTGAGGTTTAGACAGTTTAATTAACTTGACTAACAGGACACACGCAAAAAGAGGAAAAGCAGAGTTGAGCAAAGCTCTGTCTCACCACAAAGCCAATGTTTTTGTCTAGTTCCTTCAATACTAACACCAAGTTTGGTCAAATGATTTTTAAAGAGGAAGGTGAATGTTTTACTTTGGAGAGACAGAGGAAAATTCTTCTTTTTTAATTCATAACATCTGTCCTGCCAATTAAGACCCAAACTCCCATCTCAAATATTACATAACATTTTAATATTGTCCTCCTTGTCCTTACATTTCTTAGTTGTCCCAAAGGATGAAAAATGTTGAAGAAAAAAAAAAAAACCACTGAAACAGTGATAAGACAGAATTAGACACATGCAACTTTACAACCCTTATCCCCTCAATATCACCAAATAGGAAGTTATGTAATATACTGCCTACAAGTAGAGGAAGCCCTGTTCCATGGAATGAAGCACTCCCTGAAACAGTATTATTGATTGTTTAAGGTAGTCAACCGACTCTTCAAATTACAATCAAGGCAGATCCAGTTATAGAATACTTATAGACTAAAAGCATGTTATGTGCAGAACTGAAATTTATAATATATGGTGAGAACTATTATACTCTTTTTGAAGGTATTAATTTGTGTAGAGTTTAAATGTAAACTAGAGAAATATTCTTTACTAGGCAGTATAACTGAAATTGCTCAAGATTAACCCCCCAAAACACTACATCAGAGGTTTCTGAAATACTGCAGAGCTGGAAAGATCTTTTGAGTCACTTCTTGTAAACAGTTGATCTTATTATTGGATGTTTCAAAGTTTCCCATTGTTTCTGACCATTAAGGACTATAGAATGATGGCTACACAATTTACTCACACAACTCCAGCAGTGACACTTTAAAAAGAATTAATCTGAAGCATATATTTAATATTGAGTGTAAATGTCATTACCACCATCTGCAAAGCCAGTTGCAGTGATAATAGGTACAGCCACCATAATTAGTCCACTGCTGCTCCAAACATACTTCATCAAGAACTGCTCTATCATGATGTACCATAAACGTTTGGATAAAATGAGGTTCATCTGATTTGCTAAAGCTTTGTAACTTTTCTGGAGTTGGTTCATTTCTACCTATGGAGAGAAAAAGAGATAAGAATTAACCTAGTATGAACTATAAAAATAAATAATGTATGTTTGAGGACTTTCTTTAAAGATAATTTCATATTTCTCTTTCTTAGTATACTCTTATCTGTGATTCTAACAACCAATAAATACAGATTATGTCAGAATTAGCCATTATTTCAGTTGTAATCACATCTAAATTATTTTTTAAATATCTGATATTCAGTATATATAATTTTAAATATAAATACAGACAAGTGATTTATACTTATGGTTTCAAACTTATCTGTATAAGATGTTAACACTAAATGATAATCCATAAAACATGAATAGCTAGAACCTTGTCCTTGATCACACAAAAAATAAGTGAAAATAAACACATGACATGTATACGTGTAATTAACCCTACTTTTGAGCACTCAATTTACTATGTTATGTCTAAATGCAAGAAGCCTACAGCATGTTATAATTTATATCACTGAGTTCAATGATTCAAAATAAATATGATTTATACAATGTATGAGGCCAATTTTCAAGTGGGAATATAAGTCCTAAATCTGCTTTAAATTTTCTTCTTCAGAATGGTACTACTAAATTTTTAAAAATAATTGATGGTTTTGAAAATTAATTCTGCTTCATAATCATAATGCCATTTCAACTTTAGAATAATTTACTGTTTAATTTGCCAGGTCATTTGTATTAAGATTTAAAGATTCCTGTCATATTTAATATTCTTAAATGGACTGCAAGTTTATGTAATTAGGTTATTCTAGGGACCTGCTAAATGTTGAAAATCTTTAATATATAAAAATATTCTGGAACTCCTTTTTCCTTCTTTGTCTCTGATCTTTACTTTTCCCTCAAAACTAGGCAAAATTTCATTTCACTATCTTTTTTTATTTGTCTCAAAATATGATAAGTAATGAAAATGCCATTTGTAAGTCACTCTCCTATACTTATTAGAACTAAGGAACTCCATCATTGACCAGTCATGCAAAATTGTCACACTTGTCTTCTCATATGAAAGCACTTTTTTTTTCTCTTGAAAAATAAACAAACAAACAATAGCATCCTAAATTTCCCATCTCAGTGGAAGCATGTTTACTTAGCTTTAAAACATATATTTTTCTTCAGTGTTCTAGGACCATCTACTTAGTTAGGATTTTAGTTTTAAGAAAATTCTTTGGAGATAATTCTGAGCATGTTTAGATAAGTAGAGCTTTTTAGAGTGGTGAAAATGTTATTCTCATGAAACTTTAGAAAAGTTTTCACTTAACACATAATTCTTTAACAGCTTATGATTAAAAAGGGTAACAAAGCATATATTTTAATACAGCTTTAAACGTCATAAGAATCCAAAATGCTAAAGAAATGAGCACAAAAACAATACAACAGATGGTATCCGGCACTGCAGTGGCAGTTTGAACAATCTCACATTTCACCCATCATATTAATTTCTTTCTTACCTTATGTCCTCTGTAAAAGGCAATTTCTTCAACATTGGCTATGATTCTGGAGTGCACGTACCGCAAATAGCCTTTTCTATGAGCTTCTTCAGCCACCAATTTACCAAATTTGGGAGAGCAGGCTTTTAACACTTTAGCAGTGGCATATACCACAAGCCCTGCTAAAACAGTGGGCCCAATTGGGCTTGCTCCTCTGGATGTAGCAGTTTGGATAAGTGTATAGGAGGTTAGGATTACATCTAAAATAGGTTTGGTCAGATTGGAGTACAAGTGAGCCACCGACTGAGCAAACATCATAATATCCTCAGTGAGAGACTGGTCAGGGTTTGCCAGCCTCCCATCCATATTGATCACCTTATAATAAGTCTGATTCGCAAAATAGGTCTCATAGGCATGGTCTACTAGGCGAGTTCTGAAGGCCAAGGCCAGTTTGCCCTCCAAGTACCTTATTGCACTGTTGACAAAGGTGGCAGGGATGGCAATCATAAGCCACTTGATTAACTTGATGATGAAAGTCCGAGGCTTCTTTTCCACAATGCTTTTCACAATTTTTCCATCCAAACCTGCTACATAAATAGACAGAAAGGTTCTTGAAATTAGAGCTACCGAGTGGAGGCAGAGCCATCCTGTTTCAGTGGTCACAAGTTTTGGAAAGAGAATTTTCCGAAGTTCTAGTAGCTGTTTGAAAAACTCTGCATTCACTCCAGGTGAAGGTTTTTTACAAGTGGCCTCGGTGCAATGCAGTATTTCTCTGTTCTCCGCAGCCGGGTAAGCGCCTTTTTTCTTCCTGTGGCCAGATTGCTTTAAATGCTTGCCAATGATGGGATAGAGGGTTTTCAGAGCATATGCTGCAGCTACCACACAGGCAGCCCTTTTAGCAGCCCTTGATCTGGTCCATTTCACTCGATCAGCTGCTGCATTTAGCATATGTATCATTTTCCCAGTTACCCAAGCCAGCTTCAAAAAGAATTGGTTTTAAAATATCATACTCCACAGGAATCCCCAGCAAATGTTTCAGAAAGTTTTACAGCGTTCCATAGTTTGCAGCGTTTCTCCTCTTCTGTTATTGTTTTTATTTTTAAAAATTTTGTTCTGTGACAGATGCTTCAGAGCTCAGGCTCCACCGCGTCTACTGGGGATGATTCCCTCAGAAGCTCAAGCTGCACGGAGCAGCCCCAAGCTCCTCCCTCTCAGGCCCCTCATTGGCTATAAGGACGAAGGGACCCTTGGAATCCTCGCTGCTTTCCTCTGAACCTTGAAAATGAAGAGAGAGCAAAACGAATTATATCCTTAAACAGTTCAGAGTTAAATGTCTATTTTTGGAGAGGTCGAATCAGGGCAGCTGCTGGCGACAAAACCTGCCTAGGCGACTGAGCATGCTCAGCGTCACTTAGAAACCCATAGAAGTTTCAGAAAATACATCACTTCGCTAAGGTTTTAGTAGATACCACAGAGGAAGAGCAAAAAGAAAGGGAGATTTCCAAGAGCTAAAAAGGGAGATTTCCAATGACGGAGAAGGAACCGGGGAGATGACAGAGGAGAGGATCAACAGATAAAGGGTATGGAATGAATCTGAAAGGGAGAAGAAAGTAGCATATGGGAGGGGCACTGGAAAAAAACAAAGTATCAAATATTCGGATCTGTTTTTCAGCACTCTCCCCTCGCCCATTTTTTTTTTTTTTTTAGTGTCTGTGATTTCACATGAAATCCCAGAACCTATCAAACAAGTTGTATGAGGCTATTGTTTTGTAAATAAATGGGAGATAAGTCTTCAGTCTAATACAAAATAATTCTTTGCTATGACTTCATTCCAAAGTTTACTTGTCCTTATAATAAAAATCTTCAAGCCCCATAACTGCTATTCTTAACAATGGAGATCTGATACACTGGTGATTATTTAGAAAGTGACTATTAAATAAATGAGAGCAGTGTTTCACTTCTACCACCCCTGTGTTTTTAGAGTTAGTGCTTGGAGGAATGTGCCTTTATATTCAAAAGTTAACCATTTGGGAGTCAAAGGGGAATTAGATGATAGAAATAGCTTCTCTACCATCTTGCTTCATTTTGCAAGAGTTCCTTGTCTTTTGTAAGCTTGTTTTGTTTGTTTTGTTTAGGTTTAGAGGTAATCTACTTCCCATCTCCATTTTGATTATTTGATAAAAATCAAGTGTTCAAAAATATTCTCAGCATCTCTAATGGAGGACTAAACTGTAAACAATCAAGCAAAATTGTGCATATTTTAAAAAATGTAACAGACATATTTTTTAGGCAAAGATGAATTATTCTCAAAAATGCAAAAACATTTTTTCTTCTCCACCCCTCATTGACCTCCCTGCCCCACACACAACACACACACACATTTCTAGTCAACTGGAATCCTGGGAAGATGTCCATTGAATGAGAACAGAAGTTGGCAAATTACAAACCAACCACTGGGCCACATTTGTCCCACCAATTTTTATGTAGCCTATGAGCTAAGAATGAATGCTTAGTAGCTTCAGTTGTGTCCAACTCTGTGTGACCCTATGGACTGCAGCCGGCCAGGCTCCTCTGTCCTTGGGATTCTCCAAGCAAGAATACTGGAGTGGGTTGCCATGCCCTCCTCCAGGGGATATTCCCGACCCAGGGATTGAATCCGCGTCTCCTGCACTAGCAGGCAGGTTCTTTATCACTAGCGCCACCTGGGAATAGTTTTTACATGTAAACTCTGGCTGAAAATACACCAAAAGAAGAATAATATTTTGTCCATAAATAAAGATTTATTGGAACATAGCCACACCCATATATTTATTTATTGTCTGTGGCAATAGAGACAATTAGGTAGATGAAATAAAGCTCAGAGACAGAATTGCTGCTGCTGCTGGTGCTAAGTCACTTAATTAGGTAGATGAAATAGAGCTCAAAATAATTATTACCTGATCCTCTAAGGAAGTTTGTCAGTCCCTGTGCTAGAATATTAAACCTGTCTCATTGTCGAATGATCTTCACTATTCAGTTGACTGTGACTAAAGAACTATTGTCACTTTTATAAGTAACCATAAACATTCCTCCTTTTCCAAATACTTATATGACTTCCAAGAATCATCATAGGTCTCTGCATTTGTTTCCATTCAATTCAGCAGATTTACTAATATACAAGTGGCAAATTCATGCAAGACTCTGATAGCTGGCCATATTAGCAGCATAATCTATCATTCCATTAAGACTTTCTAAGTCTGTACATAGAGATCATAGTGCCATTTTTATTTTCAAAAAAATTTTTGTTCCTAATCCCATGCTTTTCCAGTGTCACAATAAGGCTGCCTTACATTTATAAAATTGAATTCTTTATGTCACATCTCCTGACCGTGACAGGACATGTTAGGGTCAGGATAAATGGAACTTGGGGTATAGGAGGATGTTCAGTTGGCAAAACATGATATACAGAGGGATGCATGGATCAGAAAGCAGTTGGCAGTCAAGGGAAGTGGCTTGCATCACTGGCGTAGGGCAAGATCAGGGAAGAAGCAGGGCAGTGGGAAATCTACAAGCTAAGAAAATTAGAGACCTAAATACATAGGCAGGTCAGTTTACCAACTGAAAGTGAAACTCAGGTACAGGAAAAGCTTTTAAAGCCTAGAGTGAAAGACTTATTAGAATGAGGAAATGGGTATAAAGAAAATAATCAAGATAGAAATTTGGTTACCATAAATGTGGTACAAGGAAAGTTGAAGTTCAGTTACTAGAACTGGGAAAAGGTTAATATAAGATTTAACCTATTGTAAACCACTAAAGTACAGACCTAACTATCACCACTTAAATTCCACAACCCCCCTATAACCCCACTCTGCTCCCAAAGGCTAGGATTGATTGGAGCTCCTGAGACTAGACTCAAGCCTTCAGGAAAGGCAGAGATGGTAGAAAACCAGATAGGTAATTCCAGTTGGAAACACATGCTATTTAAATAAGAAACTAAGAATGTCAAGGTCCTTCTTTCATAGTGCAATTTAAGCATCAATAATTTTAATTTAGTTTGTGTTTGAAACTAGAGAAAAGGGAGGTGGAAAAAAAATCACTTTTTACTATAGCAAACATAGCTTGTCGAGTTTACATGTTTTTATGTGGAAAAGTAAAATTTTCTTAACAGGGGAGGAATAATCTTAGAAAAAGATATTGAAAGTAAGTAAAAATTAAAAATAAGCAATAAGATTAAATTAGTCTGTTCTCAAGTGTGATACTCTCAATGTCCACGTCAAAGTGGACACTACCAATGTTCATTTAAGCAGAATTAAATACACTTTATAAATGATACAGAATATATACATATATTAGAAAAAGTATGATTTATAAACTGTAAAACATCAGAAATAATTTTTATAATAACTGATATACATGTACTAGTATATAAATAAAAATATATCATGCAGATAATGCATGTTTATGTTTTTAGATAGTAAGTCTCCAGAAAGTAAATGATTTTTAATAATAATGATAAATTAAGATTTAAGAATTTTGGATGGATTTTTTCAACAAATGCTAAATAATATTTTAGCCATGCTCTATTTCTTTCTTGAACTATTTCCTGACCCAAGAATTACTTAATTGCCCTCTGGCCCAAAATAACTCAGTATTTGACTCATTATCTATCAGTTGTGCTAACCTTTTTCATGTGAGGCATAACATTGCCAATGAAACCTTAGGTCAACATTTCATTTGTTACAAATAATACTTAATATCTAGTCTAATTCAAACCAATGATAGACGTACTTCACTGAATTTTTGTTATAAAAATCAGTACTTATATGATTATATATGAAGAATGGAATGGCAACCCACTCCATTGTTCTTGCCTGGAGAATCCCATGAACAGGTGAGCCTGGTAGGCTACAGTCCATGGGGCTGCACAGAGTTGGACATAACTAAAGCAACTTAGCCCATGATTATACAAGATGCCTGCCCTGGGACATAATCCTATTTTAGGTACTATTTCCTAATGACTGAACAGAAAATGTATTATATTTGAAATTATGAGATATTCTCCAGGTTAATATATTCAAGTATAACACATAAATGAACAGTAAAACTCAATTTTGTTTTGAGTTTTTTCCAGTAAAGAGTTTAAAGTCTTTGGGCTTTTATAGCTAAATCAAGTTTTGATGTGGTGTTCTCAAAAAATTACAAAATATACAGACTTTTCAATTACTATAGTGCAATATTTCTAATAACTGTTTACTGAATATTAAAACTAAAAATGAAAGATTTTAAAAGACTTGGAGAATCGGTATGTGGGAATGGTTGGATCTATAACTTTGTCCTCGCTTTCTTTTTCTTCATCAAGGCTGGTCTTTGACCTGAAGAAAGGCTGAGTGAGACCAATAGAGAACTAAATAAAATTACAGTGTAGGTGGTTTGAAACACTAACCCTGTGGCCACAGTCCGGTATTTCATTTACTTAGGTTTCCCCTGTCTGAGCGGTTAAAACTGTTGTGTTCTTCCTCCTTGACGTGGACTAATTGCTTTCCCACAGCTTCGCTTCCGGCTCTGTCAGGATAGGTTCCCTGCAGAAACAACAGAGGCTGCCCGGAGGCTGGAAGCCGCCTACCCCAGGCCGCAGAGGCTTTCGGGAGTCTGGGCCATACTGCCCGGAGGCGAGAAGGAGCCATCGAAGGCCAAGGAACTTGTCGCTTAGCGCAAAACGAAGACGCCGGAGCGCCGGCAGTCAGGACCCCAGTGTCTCCTCGCTCCGAAGTTTTGAGGAGATGAATTGGGTCGGGGGTTCCCGGTAGGTTGTTGCCGGCGCTTGATTTTAGCCCTTGAGTCCCTGGATATTCATTCCCATAATGGCGCCTCTTTCCTAGGCCCTGGAGGGCAGTGCACAGACTTAACTGGAAAGAACTTGCCAGGAGTGGGTTTTTTAATCGTTATCCAACATGGGACGGCATAGCGCGAAGTCTCTATTCCTAAACCAGAAGCAATCCAGTTTCTTCCCGCTGTTTCCCAAGGCTTCACACGTGGAGCCACTTTCCATGAGGTGTACCTGCTCTCTGTCCTGCGTCCTGCTCTAATGAGGCCTCTCAGCACCTGATCCTTTTTCTGCCTTCATTCTGTCCTGCCCTTCTTGGGAGGGCTTTCTTGGGGTCAATATGTAATCTTTGCATGAACTTGCTAAGTATTATGGAGGAAGTTGCTGCCCTTAAATCCTTTAATGGGAGGCGGGATCAGCATCAACCATAAAAATCCAGTATAGTTTGTTTCCAAGGAAGGTAGAATAAACAATTTTTACTTTACTAATTTACAGAGAATTTACAATGTATTTTGTATTTAGAAGTAAAACAATAGGTTGGAAATTTAGTTTTATATAACCTATTCATTGCTGTTGACCATGAAGTCCACAGGATGGAAATTATGTAGCCCCAGAATTTAATTTGATCAAATTCCTTGATGAAAAAAAATTTGTTGTGATTGAAAGTGAGCCATTAAATACATTTTTTTAAACAAGTAGACCCAGGACAGTAGTATATGGATGTAATATAACACATTTACATTCTAATGAATTTTATAAGAGGAAAGACATCTTTTGCATTCACCAAATATTGTAACTGTGCCCAATAATTTTAGCAGATGCATTTATCCTTTTGAAGAATATGTTAGCATTTTGTTTTAGAAATTTATCATCATTATTTCTGGCTAGAAAGTAAGTTGTAACATCAAACTTACACTTTGAGAAAAGTGAAAATTCTCATACAGGCTTTGCAAGATTTACTTGATATATGATTATAATTTCATACAACTTGATTATAATATTCTTTAAAATGTGACTGTTAAATAAGTTGTTTCACAAATGCTGAAGCATTTTAAAATGTATTACATTTTAAGCCTGAAAATGTTGGTGCTATTCTTACTCTGTCATATATCTCAAATTTTTGATTATTCAGGGAGTAGTATTTGGGGGAGAAGGAAATGGCAACCCACTCCGGTGTTCTTGCCTGGGGAATCCCAGGGACGGGGGAGCCTGGTGGGCTGCCATCCATGGGGTCACACAGAGTCGGACACGACTGAAGCAACTTAGCAGCAGCAGCAGCAGCAGTATTTGGGGAGTTGCTATTGGGAGGATTTAACTAGAGCATACCACAAGAAATTTGTAGTCAAAGACTGTGTTTCTTAAAGTGAGATAGTACTGTACCTAGAATTGTTAGTTACCAGGGCACTTAAGAAACCACAGAAAAAACATGACAGACACATCTCTTTGGAGCATCAGTTTTACTCAGAGATAAGAGGAAAATAATATTTTAAAATTTAAACTATCTTGGATACATTATAGAGTAAATTGCAAAACTCTTGTGAAATTTTAAGATAAAATATGCAATTTAAAAATAAATTTTCTCATGCATGGTGAGTGTGGAAGGGGTGAATGGACTCCTTAGGGTCAAACCCAGATTGATAATGAAACAATGAGTATTTCCACTTTCTATTAATACTGTCGACAAGATTAGTTGATCATGGTGTCTGATCTTGAGACCCTAAAGGGCCTCGGAGTCCCAGAAAAGGCTTAGTAATCACTAACAGCTTATTGGTGCTACTATAGAATACAAATTTTAATTATTTTACTAGACCATCCTGGACTACTTATTTATTCTCCTCTGATGTTAGGATTGTTCTGCAGTTGAAAATTTTGAGAACTATTAGGAACTTAAAATATAGACAAAGGAATTAACTGGAGAACATTTACCATGTTCCCTCAGAACAACTGCTTTGTCATAATATTCAACATAAGTATTCAACAAATATGTCCTATTTAAGGCACTGTTAATCTTTATAGGGGGATTCAGATATAAAAGGATATAATTTTGGCCCACAAAAAGAATATGTAGTAAAATGGTGAGATTAGAATTAGGTAAATGACTATAATAGTGGATAAATAGCACTTAATATCTAACAAGCACTGTTCTTTTTGTATATTAGCTCATTTTTTTCTTAACAAGAACCCTATGAGCAAATGTATCCTCATTTTAATGATGGGGAAACCACTAATGTTAAGTGACTTGCCCAAGATCACCTAGCTAGTCAGTGGCAGAGTTAGGTCTTGAGAACACTGTGCTTAACCACTGTGTGTGCTAAGTTTCTTCAGTCATGTCTAACTCTTTGTGACCCTGTGAACTGTAGCCCACCAGGCTCCTCTCTCCCTGGGATTCTCCATGCAAGACTACTGAAGTGGGTTGCCATTTCCTCCTCCAGGGAATCTTCCCAACCCAGGGATCAAACCAGAATTTCTTAGGTCTCCTGCATTGGCAGGCAGGTTTTAAAGATGAGTCTTGTAAAAGTGGCCTGTGGATAAATAAAGGGCTGTGGATATTTAGAGAACTGAGAAGCAGGAAATTATATTAAGCCTTGACGGACAGCAGTACTGCACAGAACAAACACCACGAAGAAGCAATGAGATACAGGTTCTTAAAAGTTGAAAAGAATGTAAGATAAATAATCAAATTGGAGACCTAATCTTTAGTAGTAGTTCCTGGAAGAGTTGGGTTGAGGAGGGAGGTATTAAAGAACTTGGAAGAATTATTTAACAGATAGTAAGGGGGTCTGTATAAAGACAGAAAAACACTTAAGGGACCTATACCTTTTTGTCAAGGGAGTGAATGAAGCAGGCTATAGCAAGTTTGTTTTGGTCATAGCAACTTGATTGCATGCATTAAATTGAAGCAGAGTATCTTGTATATTATAGGAACCTGATATATATTAAGTTTAATTGCAGAATCATCTAAATAGGAGGATCTTTACAGTTGCAAAGGTCTTTACAGTTTTCCTTGGCATAAAATAAACTTGGCATTTGACTTTTTGCTGCTTTTCACTTTAGTGCTCTACCAGTTAGTTATACATAACATGTCTTTTGTTGTTAGGGAAAGGGCTATGAAAGAAGTAAGGTTCCCTTATATTCCTTTTTAAACTACTTGTGTTTTCTTTAGTGTTATGGCTTGGACATCTTTGTAAAATGTCATAACATTTCATTTCAAGCAAAGTCTCATTTAGGGTGAAGATATTTTATCTAAGTTGAAACTAATTTATATATCTCTGATAGCAGTTCCCAATCTACTGTCCCTGAAACTTGGTAATCAGTGATAATGTCAGATTTTTCAATTTAATAGACTGTCCTAAAATTATATTTCTCTTACTTTTTTTTATTATAAAGTGCCCTTTCCAGTCTTCTCCAGACGAAATAAAAGTATTAGTAATTTGTCACTGTTACCAATTGAAATTTTTTTTAGTTATTTGGGAATTTTTGACCTAGAACTCTAATTTTTGTTTTGTATTTTTTTATAAGTCACCACTGAGACCCTGTATTTTTCTATTCAGGTTAATGTGTAAATTTGAGATAAGTCAGGTATAAGTGCTGATTCTTTAAATTTAGAAAATATTCTCTTTTATTTTCCTTGTTTATTGACCGGTGACTTCTTTCACCAAATTCATAGCTACCTCAGAAATCAAGGTGGTAGGACAGAAGAGAAGGAGGTAGAATATAAAGATGTAACCAGTTTGGGCCACAATATGCAATTCAGACTGAGATCAACTTTTTATAACTTAGATTAAAGAATGTAACCAGTGTTATAAGAAAGACACATATAAAATCTTATTTATATTTAGATGATGGAGATGTTTGCTGTTCTAAATGTAGGCCTAAAAGGTTCAATTGTACAAAACATTTGCTTAATACTATGCATCAGGTGTTGTGCCAGGTGGGCGTACAAAATAATTGAAATTTAGTCAATGATAGATTTAATAGTTTATACTATAGTTGATAGTTTATTGGGAGGGGGAAATATGACATGCCATTAAGCTTGAAAATGTTTAAGATCAGAGGCTAAAATAAGTAATTTAAAAAATAGATACTGTGAATAATAGTAAAACATAGGATAGTTTTAGATAGGATTTGGCAAATTAGAAACAAAAGTGAAACTTCATATGGAAAAAGACAATAAGAAAATAAATACTACATAAGTAATTTGAGATAAGATTATACATTTAAATATTTAAAAATGTGTGTGGTGTCTGCTTGATGAAAGACAGAGTGAAAAGTTGAAATTTGATCTGTTAGTTATTGACGACTCATTCAAATTCAGAAGTAATATAATGAAAGTGGCGTTTTATGATGACTTGTGGTGTTAGTAGTGTGTCGGTTGGAATACAGCGAGACTCCCAAGATATACCAGTTAGAATTGTGCTTGGGGAACTAAAAACAACGAATACTATTTTTTCATTTTCTGATATGACTATATATTCTCTAAATGAAATTGGTACTAGTGCTAACTCCTTTTGGGTATTGCAGGCTATGTGAATTTGGGCTCTTTATTAAACCTGTCTGTACAAGGGCAGATCTAGGTTGTAAGGAGCCCACTTTATGTAAAAAAATTCAAAATTGTGATTACAAAATTATATATAGGACTTGGAAGGCGCGTGGATATTCAAGTGAAGTGCCCTGAAACTTAAGCTTTATGGTAAATTCTCTTTACAGGAAATTAGCCTCTGTGTCTCTGCTGCTGCTGCTGCTGCTAAGTCACTTCAGCCGTGTCCGACTCTGTGCGACCCCATAGACGGCAGCCCACTAGGCTCCTCTGTCCCTGGGATTCTCCAGGCAAGAATACTGGAGTGGGTGCCATTTCCTTCTCCAATACATGAAACTGAAAAGTGAAAGTGAAGTTGCTCAGTTGTGCCCAACTCTTAGCGACCCCATGGACTGTAGCCTACCAGGTTCCTCTGTCCATGGGATTTTCCAGGCAAGAGTACTGGAATGGGTTGCCATTGCCTTCTCCGTGTCTCTACATCTCTTTATTCATCTGTTAAATGGGATAATACTTAAATATACAGTGAACAGGGCTTCCCTGGTATCTCAGTTGGTAAAGAATCCACTTGCAATTCAGGAGACCAGGGTTTGATCCTTGGATCAGAAAGATCCTCTGGAGAAGGAAATGGCAACCCACTTCAGTATTCTTGCCTGAAAAATCCCATGGACAGAGGTTCCTGGTGGGCTGCAGTCCATGGGGTCATAAGAGTCAGACATGACTTAGCGACTACACCACCACCATGCAGTGAAGGTCATCTCAGTTGCTTGGGACAGTCATGGTTTATGCTTGTAGCCCTAGTAGCATGTCCAGTTCAGCTTTTGTCTTGGAGGGGTTTGGGGGTATGTAGGGGGGTTATTTTTATTCTTTTTGTAAAATTTTTAAATTTTATTTATTTTATTTTTGGTTGCACTGAGTTTTCAATCTCTAGTTGTAGAAAGCAGAAGCTGTTCTCTAGTGGTGCATAGGTTTCTCATTGCAGTGGCTTCTCTTGTGGAGCATGGGCTCTAGGCATGAAGGCTTCAATAGTTGTAGCTCACAGGCTCTAAGGGGCAGTCTCAATAGTGGTGGCACACAGGCTTAGTTGCCCCATGGCAAGTGGAATCTTCTAGGATCAGGGATCGAACCCATGTCCCCTGCAGGTGGATACTTAACCACTGGACCACCAGTGGACCACAAGGGAAGTCCTTTATTTTTACTTTCAAATGAAGTATAGATGCTTTACAATGTTGTATTAGATTCTGGTATGAGCAAAGTGATTCAGTTACACATATATATACACATACTATTTTTCATATTCTTTGTGGTTTATTACAAGAATATTGAATATAATTCCCTGTGCTGTACAGTAGGACTTTGTTGATATTTATCAGCATGTGCTGTTAAATAAAGTGTGCTGGGATATGAGTGGTTCACAACACCTAACTTGTTGGAGTAGGCGAAGTATTAAGTGCTGCTATGTGTGCTGGCGGGCAAGGCGGCTCAATGGCAAAGAATCTACTTGCCAATGCAGGAGACGTGGGTTTTATTCCCGGCTCAGGAAGTTCCCTTGGAGAAGGAAATGGCAACCCACTTCAGTATTCTTACCTGGGAAATCCCATGAATAGAGGAACTTGGTGGGCTACAGTCCATGGGTTGCAAAGGAGTTGGACACAACTTAGTGACTAATACAACAACAATCCCAGCTGGCCGCTGTTTTAATAGCTAGTTGTACCATTGATGCTAAGGTTGGAGAGATTTGTACAGCCACCATGCCTGGGGTTGGGACCAATAAGAAATGTGGAAGATTTTAGATTAGGTGTCAGTGAAATATCTACAAGGAACAGAGGCTCGTCAGACCTGTCAGAGAACATACAAAGGGTAGTTGAAATGTCATTGCTATAGTGCTTCTGTCAACAATTACTTTCTTTTGTTATATTTTTTGGTAAAACTTTTGTGAACTTTTTGGCAGCATGGAGCTTAAATAAGGAAAAACTAATGCTTAATGATAAATTAAGTTCTAACATTTTGTTTTTCATTAAAGTTGATATGAACCTGTAACTTGTGTACATGGTGTGTGCCAGCATTTATCACCTCTCATGGCTTTATCATTGACCACAGAACAATCGGAAGACACAAGTCTACTGAAAAAACTTAGGATTTACTTTCAGATTTAGTAGTTAGTTATTTTAAGGAGATTATAGTTTCAGACAGTAATTTGATACATGGAACTGCAGAACATTAAAGATAAAATTATATCTACAAAGATAATATGAACACAGATTTGGTGGATCATGGCATTATGGGTAAAACAGGATTCTTACTAAATTATGTATCCTATATAACCAAGATATACATGGAATTGGTTGTAGTTTACAGATATTTCATAGGTCATCCAAAGAGGCTTGATATTTTATCCAACAGAAAAACTGAAGTTATCAAAATTTCAAATAATTTTATAGATGCACAGTTAATGTATCTGAATTACAAAGTTCTTGAGACAATACTAATGTTGAATACAAAGAAATACTTCCGCATGTCATTATAAGCTTTCTGTCTTTGCTGCCTTTCATTAATTGAATTTTACAAGCATTTAAGTCCTTATGATGTGGTTGGATGGCATCACTGACTCAGTGGACATGAGTCTGAGCAAGCTCCAGGAGATGGTGAGGGACAGGGAAGCCAGGCATGCTGCAGTCCATGGGGTCGCAAAGAGTCAGACACATGTGAGTGACTGAACAGTCAAAAAGAATTGCTTTATAAATCAGTCTGTTTGTCCTGCATTGTTATTGAACATTTTTCTAAGCATGTCCTCTAAATTTTGATGACATTTTTTCAAAAACAGTTGGAAATCTTTACTCAAAATATTCCCTGAATGGAATGAAATAATGTCAGCTGTTGAATGTTTTAGTGAATTATAATTTTTGAAAATAATGTTTTTAAAAATTCGTTGTGAATCATTCACATTCTAAAATCTCTTCCACTGTGTGATTCAAGAGATAGCTGCTCATGTTTATCATTACAGCCTGTACCTATAAAAATTGTTTTCTGTGTGAAACTACTCTTAAGAATTAAGTATCTAAGAACTTATTTTAATGAGGCTTTGTATTCTGAATATTATTAATAGATATGTTTCTGCCATATTGATTTGCCAAATTTTTTATAAATCTTTGCCTTTTGTAGTATTTACATATCTAAAAACTCTTTTTCTGGTATTATAAGAGAAGAATTTATTTAAAATTATAATATTCTAAAATATATCATTAGTATTCCTAACACATCAGGTAGACTGGCTTTAGTTTTAAGGAAAGCCAATGTAAGTAGTTTTTCTAGGCTAGTTACTGCCCTGAATCTTAATAAGTCTGCGAGCTAACAGTGCTAGATTTTGATGTTTTAAGTTAATATTAATTTCGGTATAACATGAGCCATAAAATATTATCTTTCATTTGTTAGTTATTACTCTATGAATTTTATTGATATTTTTCACTTTTAATCACACTTAAAGGTATTATTATATGATTTTAACAAACTGGAAACAATTTCTTTTGCATGGCACATGGCACTAAAAAAACAAGCAAATTAACAAACAAAAGAAACAAAAAAGAACAATTCAAGACTAACATAATTAAGGCATATGACACCTATAATTTTAAACCCCTAATATATTGGGTTGGCCAAAAAGTTCAATTGGGTTAACAAAGAAGGAACATTTTGGCCAAACCAATTGTTTCAATATCTCCTACATATCTATGTAAAATGTACATTAGTATTATGTTTTATATTTCTTTGACAACTTTATTGCCTTTGTATCTTTTTTCCCCAAAGAAAATATTTCTTTAACATTTTGCTTTAAATATTTTCTTATTAGAAAGACTAGCAAGGGGCAGAATGCCCTGATATATTTCTCTACTCAGCATAGTTCTTTCTGTCTCTCTCTGCCCCTCCCTCACTTGCTCCTTTACTTTTATTCCCTTCTTTCCCCACTTTCCCTCCATTAACCTCTTTATACCTGTTCTAGTTTTTTTCTTAACAAAAATAATGTAACATATCTATATTCCTGCTTCTTAGAATTAATAACTTGTAGTGTTTTATGAAGACGTTATGACCTACTGATTTTCTTTTTATTATGTGCTATAATGGCAACTAATAGTGTTCATTAAAACTTTTATTGAAAGATATAGTTGCAGTATGTGTTTTTAAAAATCCATTTTACTAAATAGCATAATAATTGTTAAAAGAATGAGCCTCATTTCCACTTTACCACTCCCAGTTCTCTGGCAGTTAAAATTTCAAGACAATATTAGAAATACTCTTAAAGTTATTTTATGTAAAGTACATATAAATTTCATGACAAAACTGTCATTTGAATGAAGCCATAAAGTATTAAAAGTTTTGAATACAAAAATATGGTGAGAGAAGTATCTATATATGAAAAAGAGAAACGTATATTTTCATTTAGTTGGGTGTTAAAATATATGAAGTGAAGGGATGGAAAACAAGATGGAAATCTGAATGATGGACAGGCTATGGAAGTCATGCTCCTAAGTATTCCTAAGAATCAGTACTGTGTTTTAGTGTACTTTGTAGTAAAATATACTGGAGAATATTTACATAAACTTGATGAGACTTTAAAATATAATCACGGTTTTTAGTTACATATTTAATATCACTGTAGTCAAACTAGGCAGTATGTGAACTGAGAAATTTCAGATGTACAATTTGGGTTTAGAAAACACCGAGGAGCCAGAGATCAAATTGCCAATATTCGTTGAATTATAGCGATAGCAAAGAAGTTCCAGGACATCTACTTTTGCTTCATTGACTATGAAAAAACCTTTGTATGGATCACAGCAAACTATGAAAAATTCTTTTTTTTTAAATTTAAATTTATTTACTTTAATTGGAGGCTAATTACTTTACAATAAAAGAGATGGGAATACCAGAATTCCCTTACCTGTTTCCTGTGAAACTAGTATGCAGGTCAAGAAACAACAGTTAGAACCAGACGTTGATTAATGGACTGGTTCAGAATTTGGAAAGGAGTAAGTCAAGGCTGTATATTGTTACCCTACTTATTTAACTTCTATACAGAGTACATCATGCCAAATGCTGGGCTGGATGAATTTCAAGCTGGAATCAAGATTTCTGGGAGCAGTATCCACAATCTTGGATATGCAAATGATACCACCCTAATGGCAGAAAGCAAAGAGGAACTAAGGAGCTTCTTGGTTAGGGTGAAAGAGGAGAGTGTAAAAACTCACTTAAAACTCAACATTCAAAAAATTAATATCATGGCATCTGGTCCCATCACTTCATGGCAAATAGAAATGAAAAAAGTGGAAACAATGACACATTTTTATTCCTTTGGGCTCCAAAATCATTGTGGATGGTGACTGCAGCCATGAAATTAGCAGACACTTGCTCCTTGGAAGGAAAACTATGACAATCGTAGACGGCGTATTAAAAAGCAGTTCTATCACTTTGCCAGCAAAGGTCCATATAGGCAAAGCTATGGTCTTTCCAGAAGTCATGCAGATGTCAGAGTTGGACCATAAAGAAGGTTGAGTGCTGAAGAATCTATGCTTTCGATATGTGGTACTGGAGAAGACTCTTGAGAGTCCCTTGGACTGCAAGGAGATCAAACCAGTCAATCCTAAAGGAAATCAACCCTGAATATTCACTGGAAGGATTGATCCTGAAGCTGAAGCTCCAATACTTTGGCCACCTGATGCGAAGAGCCAACTTACTGGAAATGATGCTGATGCTGGGAAAGATTGAGGGCAGCAGGAGAAGAGGGCAGCAGAGAATGAAATGGTTGGATGGCATCATCAGCTGAATTGACATGCATTTGCACGAACTCCAGGAGATAGTGAAGGACAGAGAAGCCTGGTGCACTGACGTCCATGGGGTCGCAGAGTCAGACATGGTTTACCGACTGGACAACAGCAAAACTAAGCAGATGACTTCTGAGGATTCATATTTTTTAAATGGCAAGCAGTTTTAATTATGTGGACATCTTCTTTGTCAGATATGAAATCCATCATTTCCGCTATTATTTAGGGGTATTGGAAAACACAGTAAGATTGCTATCTTACTTTATTTCTCTCAAGCTTTATTGAGGTATAATTAACAAGTAAAAATACAAGGCATTTAAAGTGTACAACATGATGATTTGATATATGTGTATATTGTGAAAGTATTCCTCTCATCAAATTAATTACTGTCATCACCTCACAGATTTATGTTTTGGTGAGAACATTTAAGTTCTCCTCTCCTAGCAAATATCAATTATACAATACAACATAATCTACTGTAGTTACCATGGTATACATTTGATCCTCAGAACTTAGTCATCTTGTAACTGAAAATTTGTATCCTTTTTTACAGAGCTTTCCCTCCCTATTTCCCCACAGTTCAGGAAACATTTTTCTATTCTCCGAATCTGAGTTTGATTTTTTTTTTCTTTTTAGATTCTGTATATGATTGTTACCATGTGATATTTGTTGTTCTCTGCCTGGATTATTTTGCTTATGATAATGCCCTCCAAGTTCATCCATATTATTGCAAATGACATAATTTCATTTTGTTAAACACCTTTTTTTTTCAAATTTTTTTGGCCACATCATACCACATGTGGGATCTTAGTTCTCCACCATTTACATTGGAAGCACGTAATCTTAACCACTGGACTGCCAAGAAAGTCCCCGATTTCATTCATTTTAAAACCTCATTGACATTCCATTGTGTATATGGAAATGTACTGCATTTTCTTGATCTATTCATCTCTAACTATGGTTGATGAATGCTTAGATTGTTTTTATATCTTGGCTATGGAATAATGCTGCTATGAACATGTGACTAGAACTGTGTCTTTGAGATATTGATTTCTCTTGCATACATACCCAGAAGTGGGATTGCTGAATCATGTATGTGGTAGCTGTGTTTTTAATTTCTTGAGGAAATTCCATTCTGTGTTCCATAGCTGCTGCTGCTGCAAGTTGCTTCAGTCGTGTCCGACTCTGTGAGACCCCATAGACGGCAGCCTACCAGGCTCCCCCGACCCTGGGATTCTCCAGGCAAGAACACTGGAGTGGGTTGCCATTTGCTTCTCCAATGTATGAAAGTGAAAAGTGAAAGTGAAGTTGCTCAGTCGTGTCCGACTCTTCGCAGCCGCATGGACTGCAGCCTACCAGGCGCCTCTGTCCATGGGATTTTCCAGGCAAGAGTACTGGAGTGGGTTGCCGTTGCCTTCTCCAGTTTTCCATTTACATTGCTAGCAACAGTATACAGGGGTTCCCTCTTTTCCACTTCCAAGCATTTCTTTCTTTTTAAAAAGACATTTATTTATATATTTATTTATTTGGCTGTACCCTGCCTTAGTTGCAGCACTCAGGATCTTTGATCTTCACTGCAGCATTCAGCATCTTGAGTTGCAGCATGCAAACTCTTAGTTGATACATGTGGGATCTGTTTACCTGACCAGAGATTGAACCCAGGGTCCCTGCATTGGGAATAGGAGTCTTAGCCAGCAGACCACCAGGGAAGTACTCCTAGCATTTATCTTTTTTCTTTCTGATAAAAGTAATCCTAACTGGTATGTGATGATAAATCATTATGGTTTTAATCTGCATTTTCCTGATAGTTATGTTGAGCACGTTTTTATGTACCTGTTGGCCATTTGTATGTCTTTTTTTGGAAAAATGTCTATTTAGGTCCTTTGCCAATTTTTAAATTTGGTAATTTGCATTTTTGTTATGGAGTAATATGAATTCCTAGCTCCTTACATATTTTAGATATTGATTCCTTGTCAGATATAAGATAGGCAAATATTTCATATAAGAGGTCTGTTCTCAGAACAGAGCTGTCATCAGAGGTATCTGCAAATATGGACTGGGTGTGGTGTGGGAAACCTGGCAGGGCCTGCAGATCAGATTCCAATCTGTGTCCCATTGTCTGTGTGGCCCATCAAACATTTATGTACCAAACATTTGCTTTTCCATTTCCATATGAATTGCCTTTCTCCCCTGTGAAGTCCCAAACCACTATTCCCAATATCCTTTTTTGTCTTTAGGTGAAGATGGTATTTAAGGTGAGGACCTTAGCCATTTTGGTTAATTACTCAGTTTTCCTTGGTCTCTTTCATGTATGGAGAAGGAAATGGCAACCCACTCCAGTATTCTTGCCTGGAAAATCCCCATGGACAGAGTAGCCTGGCAGGCTACAGTCCACAGGGTTGCAAAGCGTCAGACATGACTGAGTGACTAAACCACCACTTTCGTGCATACATGTTATTAAACTTTTGTTTGGCTTTCTCCTGTTAATGTGTCTCATGTCAACTTAATTCTTAGACCAGTCAGAAGAACCTAGAAGGGCAGATGAAAATTTTTTTTCTGTCTGAGACAATCTTGGTTAACCCTTGGGAGATAGAAACAACTTTGTTGTCTTATTTTAATGTTAATCTAAGTGAAACCATTAGAAGCAACTGTTAGGAATATGTATATATATAGAGAGAGAGAAGGAAAGCCTTCCCAACATGCACACATACATACATACATACAAAGTACATACATTGTACATACATACAAATACATACCTGATGTAGCCAAATTAAAAAATCACTTTTGGATTGTTAACTATTTTAACTGTACATCTCTTTAATGGGGCTTCTCTGGTAGCTTAGCTGGTAAAGAGTCTGCCTGCAATGCAGGAGACCCTGGTTCAATTCCTGGATCGAGAAGATCCGCTGGAAAAGGGATAGGCTTCCCACTTCAATATTCTTGGGCTTCCTTGGTGGCTCAGCTGGTAAAGAATCCACCTGCAATGTGGAAGACCTGGGTTCAACCCCTGGGTTGGGAATATCCCCTGGAGAAAGATGGCTCCACCCACTCCAGTATTCTGGCCTGGAGAATTCCATGGACTGCATAGTCCATGGGGTCACAAAGAGTCGAACACAACTGAGCCAGTCTCACTTTCACTTTTTTTTCCTCTTTGGTGAACAAATGTTTGTTCACACTCTTTGACAGCCCAGTATCTGAGCTTGTCTACTTCTGAGGTGTTTCTCACCTTATGAATTTTGATAATAGGCACAGCCTACCTCAGTATTCTTGCCTGGGGAATCCCAAGAACAGAGTAGTCTGACAGGCTACAGTCCATAGGGTCGCAAAGAGTCAGACACAACTGAAGTGACTTAGCATGCACACACAGCACAGCCTACTTAGCTCTGTACAATCTAGAAGAAAAAAAAAAAAACAACTCATACCTCTTTCAGCCTGTTTTGCTACTAGTAAATTGGCATATGATCTAAGCTCAGACTAATGCACTTATCTTTTACCTTGAATCAAGTTCAGATCAGATCAGATCAGATCAGTCGCTCAGACATGTCCGACTCTTTGCGACCCCATGAATCACAGCACGCCAGGCCTCCCTGTCCATCGCCAACTCCTGGAGTTCACCGAGACTCACGTCCATCGAGTCAGTGATGCCATCCAGCCATCTCATCCTCTGTTGTCCCCTTCTCCTCCTGCCCCCAATCCCTCCCAGCATCAGAGTCTTTTCCAATGAGTCAACTCTTTGCATGAGGTGGCCAAAGTACTGGAATTCAGCTTTAGCGTCATTCCTTCCAAAGAAATCCCAGGGCTGATCTCCTTCAGAATGGACTGGTTGGGTCTCCTTGCAGTCCAAGGGATTTTCAAGAGTCTTCTCCAACACCACAGCTCAAAAGCATCAATTCTTTGGTGCTCAGCCTTCTTCACGGTCCAACTCTCACATCCATACATGACCACAGGAAAAACCATAGCCTTGACTAGACGGACTTTTGTTGGCAAAGTAATGTCTCTGCTTTTGAATATGCCATCTAGGTTGGTCATAACTTTCCTTTCAAGGAGTAAGCGTCTTTTAATTTCATGGCTGCAGTCACCATCTGCAGTGATTTTGGAGCCCAGAAAAATAAAGTCTGACACTGTTTGCACTGTTTCCCCATCTATTTCCCATGAAGTGGTGGGACTGGATGCCATGATCTTCGTTTTCTGAATATTGAGCTTTAAGCCAACTTTTTCACTCTCCACTTTCACTTTCATTGAGAGGCTTTTTAGTTCCTCTTCATTTTCTGCCATAAGGGTGGTATCATCTGCATATATGAGGTTATTGATATTTCTCCTGGCAATCTTGATTCCAGCTTGTGTTTCTTCCAGTCCAGTGTTTCTCATGATGTACTCTGCATATAAGTTAAATAAGCAGGGTGACAATATACAGCCTTGACGTACTCCTTTTCCTATTTGGAACCAGTCTGTTGTTCCATGTCCAGTTCTAACTGTTGCTTCCTGACCTGCATACAAATTTCTCGAGGCAGATCAGGTGGTCTGGTATTCCCATCTCTTTCAGAATTTTCCACAGTTTATTGTGATCCACACAGTCAAAGGCTTTGGCATAGTCAATAAAGCAGAAATAGATGTTTTTCTGGAACTCTCTTGCTTTTTATATGATCCAGCAGATGTTGGCAATTTGATCTCTGGTTCCTCTGCCTTTTCTAAAACCAGCTTGAACATCAGGAAGTTCACGGTTCACATATTGTTGAAGCCTGGCTTGGAGAATTTTGAGCATTACTTTACTAGTGTGTGAGATGAGTGCAATTGTGCGGTAGTTTGAGCATTCTTTGGCAATGCCTTTCTTTGGGATTGGAATGAAAACTGACCTTTTCCAGTCCTGTGGCCACTGCTGAGTTTTCCAAATTTGCTGGCATATTGAGTGCAGCACTTTCACAGCATCATCTTTCAGGATTTGGAATAGCTCAACTGGAATTCCATCACCTCCACTAGCTTTGTTCGTAGTGATGCTTTCTAAGGCCCACTTGACTTCACATTCCAGGATGTCTGGCTCTAGGTCAGTGATTACACCATCGTTGTTATCTGGGTCGTGAAGCTCTTTTTTGTACAGTTCTTCTGTGTATTCTTGCCACCTCTTCTTAATATCTTCTGCTTCTGTTAGGTCCATACCATTTCTGTCCTTTATCGAGCTCATCTTTGCATGAAATCAGAGATACCAAAGGAACATTTCATGCAAAGATGAATCAAGTTAGTAACCCAAAGAAATAAGGCCTGCAGGGTGCCTATTCTAGTAGGCAGCTGCAGGAGCTGCAACAGGATTGAATTTTCAGGGTTAGTAACGCTAGAATATGCCAGATGAGGTGGCTGCTCATTGTTTAGGAGTAGAAATGCTTCAGTCAGTGGTGTCCAGTGTTCACAAATGCTAGCAGTGGTATCCTTTTGATACTAATCATGGTGGAATTTTGACTGTGACACCACAGCTGCTTAGTCTTCCTTGTTCCTGCCAATTGCCAAACATGCTTCCTCAGCCCTTTGGCAGATCTACTGGTTATCCAACTTCCTTTTAATTTATTTTCTATTTAAATTAACCAAAGATGCTTTCCTTTCTTGTAACTATGAATCCTAACTGATATTCTTTTTTTAATGTAGGTAGTTGAAAGTGACTGTATTCAGTAAAACATTTAGACATAGAGTACTGCTTAGAGTAACATTGTTGCCTTAATAATAGTCTAAAATGTTTAAAAAATTACCTTTGACTTATACATCAGGATCCATTTTTACTTTCATAGTAGTTTAGTGATAGCAGGCTGATCTAGCAATTGGTCTTGAATTCCTAATTAATTTTTTCTTAGGCAAATAGAAATGGGGATGATCTAGTACATAGAATTTAGTAAAAGCCATAAGATAATGTCCTGGATAATGGAAAATCAGGCTGGAATAAGTTCAATTGTTTTGTACATAAGAAGACTATATTTAGTTTTTGACTTATCCCTAATTATATTGATCTTTACAATGTGGAACTACTTATAAAATTGATGTTTATATTTTCTCTTTATAATCTGGATTGTTAAGTTTTATTACAGCATCTTCTTATATTTCTGAACTTTGAAAAGTCACTTCGTTTTCTGTGCCATAGTGTTTTAAGTTTTGAAGTGATGGAGAATAAACTAATCTGAAAGGTCCATTCTAGCCTTAGCATTTGATGAGTTAATGAAATGTAATTTATTTCCTTTTTTTCCTAAAGTTTGAATGCCAGCAGTATACTTATGGTGCAGCATGGAGCATGATAGATTGGATTTATTTTTCAGTGACCTCAAAGTGATCAATTTAAGACATCTGTTGGGAAATATGTAAATAATAAGTTCAGTAAGCAGCAGAGTCTAGGGGTATTCAGAACTGTCCTTCATGTAGTTTATGAAAATCATTTGGAAAAATGAACAACTCTGTTTATTCACAGTTAGCATGCTTAGAAGGAAGTAGAAGGCACTGATTTAAAATTTCCAAGCTAGAATTCTTGAATTTGAATCCTGGCTCTATCACTTATTAGCAGTGTGACCTTGGACAAATTAATTAACCTCTCTGTGTCTAGTTTCTTCATCAGTAAAGTGGGAGTAAAAATAGAACTTACCTTATAGAGTTGCTATGAAGATTAAATGAGTTTTTACATGTAAAGACTCTGGAGTATCTAGAATGATGCAAGATACATGGTACTCATTATTAACAATTTTATTGTCATGTTATTGTATAATATCATATAACTAGAATACATTATGTTATTTTATTTATAATTCTTAACTATTGAATTTGAGACCATAATTCATGTATGTCCAAAAGATACATTGTGTGTATTTGCTTACATTATCAATAAATGTTTTATAGCATTTCACTATTATTAATAGAGCAAATATTTTATAACTCTTAAATGCTGCATTATCATTGGGATTCAGTGCAGTTTTTGGCATGAAGGTTATGTGGTCTGAAGCACATCCATAATGACTAGCAGTGTTTTAAAGAAGTTCTGAGGTTTCAGATACACGTAGCTAATGTAACTGAAGTTGCTCTAATAATAAATTTAACATTTCGTTAGATCCTATATAGATTTTTATCTTCTCTCTATTCTGTGTTAATTTTAGTAGAATATTGAATTACAAGGAAAGGCAAAGAAAATAGCAGTGTTGACCTAGAATATTGCTATCAGATAAGAGTGTTTCAGTGATATATTCTTTCCAATGCACTGATTTCTCTGCTTATCTTGATTTTTATAACTGATTTATTTTATGCTTAATTATTCACCATAGGTCTAGAGTCTGTTTTATTAGTTCTTGGGTTTTTTATCCAGGAAAATTTTGTGAAACAGTATATATTTTATAAATAATTTGAGAGCATTTTTATAGTTTCTTCTCAGAAAATAATTATTGCTACTTTTAGATTCTAATTCCAAGACTTCAATTCAGATAAAATGGCAGTTGTTTTAGAGACCATTTATTTAATCATTGTAAAATAATGCTGCTTCCCTTTTCAGGACCAGGGTTCTGATCAAGCAGGAAAGGAGAAAGCAGAAGGTAAAGAAAAAATATTTTTATTGTGTCTCATAGTGTTACAAGAACAGTGATATTTTGGAGCATTTTTCCAAGGTTAATAAATTCACCTGAGTGAAACTGGAAGACCATCTTAGTTTCTTCATTCTTATAGATAGCTTAATTAGCTACCCTTTTTTCTCAGGCACAGAATTATGGAGCATTGTTGATTCTTGTCATCTAGTTCCAATATATCCCAAGTCCGATCACTTCTCACAGTTAGTACTATTAGCCCCCGTATCCACATGATTATCATTGGTTGCCCAGGGTACTATAACCTTATAACCTATCTCCTACTTTTTTTAGTGTTTTTTAAAAATAATTACATTGATTGTATTACATACTAAAGTTGGGCGTGTATCTTGCAAAAAAGTGATATATATCCCAAGGAAACTTCCATATGTACAGCTTGAGATATGTACATGCTTCTTTGGTTCTTTGTTGTTGTTAAATAGCAGACAAAATAGAGAGAGAGAAGAAGAAAGAGAGGAAGAAGAAGGACAGGGTACAGGGGAGAGAAAAGGGAGCACCAAATAAATGTCCAGGAGCAGTAGAATGGTTAAGCAACTTGTGGTATACCCAAGGTATAGCAGTGAAAATGTATCATCTGCATGCAATTATTGTAGATAAATCTCAAAAACAGAATGTTGAGCAAATGAAGAAACTCACAGAAAAATACAAGTAGTGAGATTTCATTTACAAAATGTCCTAAAACAGTAAAAATAGAGGTGAAAGTGAAAGTCGCTCAGTAGTGTCCGATTCTTTGCAAGCCCATGGCTATGTAGTCCATGGAATTCTCCAGGCCAGGATGCTGGAGTGGGTAGCCTTTCCCTTCTCCAGGGGATCCTCCCAACCCAGGGATTGAACCTAGGTCTCCGGCATTGCAGATGGATTCTTTACCAGCTGAGCCACCAGGTAAACCCAAGAATACTGGAGTGGGAAGCCTATCCCTTCTCCAGCGGATCTTCCTGACCCAGGAATTGAACTGGGGTCTCCTGCATTGCAGGTGGATTCTTTACCAACTGAGCTACCAGGGAAGCCTCAGAGGTAGTAAAACTTAAAGAAAAGTTAAGGGAGTGATTGTGATGAAAGTAGGGTATTTGTTACCTCAGTGAAATGATGCCTTATTGTAAATTTAACCTGTTTTTTTTCTTGATTACTGCTGAGGCTGACTGTCTTTTCATTCAGATTTTCTGCTTCATGAGATACATTTCCAAGTATTTCTTTCATTTTTTATTTGGGTTTTTTGTCTTTTTCTTACTGTGTTTTTATATATCTAGGAATTCTTTTTCAGTTATATGTGTACTCAGTAGCTTTTATTTTTACTTTCTTACTGATATCTTTGAAGGAAAGTTCTCACTTTTAATGCTGTTGAATTTATCAAAAATTTTTTTGCTCTTTTATTCTTTTTTATTCTGTTCTTCACACAATTGCTAGCATGATTCTTTTTTTTTAGAAAAACACAAGCCAAAATTTATCATTTCCTTAAAAACCTCAATTGCTTTTCATTGCTTTTAGAATAAATCTGATTTAACCATAGCTTGACAATCCCAGGTGGTGTAGTGGTAAAGAATCCACCTGCCAATGCAGAAGATGTGGATTCAATCCCTGGGATGGGAAGATCCCCTGGAGTAGGAAATGGCAACTCACTCCATTATTCTTACCTGAGAAATCTTTTCTTGTCCTTCCATGGACAGAGGAGCCAGGTGGGCCATACATGGGGTCACAAGAGTCAGACATGGCTGAGGAGCACGCATGCGACCATAGCCTAAAAGGACTTAAAGGATCTGCATCCTGCCTGCTTCTCTGACCTTATGTTTCACTGCTCACCCTTTTTTTCATTGTATTTCAACCATAATGACCTTCTTTCTGCCATTCTTCTTCCCTGTCTCTGGAATAGTCTCCCTTGAGATATTTTGTGTCTGGCTTGTCAATATTTGGGTCTCAGCTAAAGTATCTGTTAGATTGACTTTCTCTGATCACTACATCTAAATAGCTTCCCACCCTCCAGTTACTCTTTCTTCAGTATTCCCTTCTATTTATCACTCTTTTCAAAGTCTGGTATTTTCTTATAAATTTATTGATTCTGTTCTCTTCTCCCACTCCATTAATATATATTCGTAAAAAAGGGATCTTAAACACTTTTAATCATTCTGTATCTCCTATGCCTAGAATTGTGTGTAACATAGGCACTTGATACTAAATAATCTATGAATGTAGTCTGTCCCCAGACTATTTTTTTAAAAAATAATCTTAAAAGTATTGGATCATTCTTTTGAACCTTTATAAGAAAAGACTCATGGCACTTTCCTAAAGGATTGACCTCTAGTCATGTCACTTTCTTACTCTTTGAAAATTTCATACCGTCCTTTGTCTCCTCAAGCCTCTCTTCCCCAACCCTGTTCTTTTTTCCTTGATACTAATTAGATGACCTTGTCTCATATTTCAATGGAAATAGAAGCTATCAGATGAGAATTATCTCACATTTCTACCACCAGTAGTATAGGAGGCTGTGAAATTTAGACTCTTTGGGCAAACTGCTAGTTTCATGGTTGACTTTAATTCGTTTGTAAACATATAGTGTGCCACAAGAATATAAAAATATTGTCATTTATTTGATTGCATTATTGCTTTTTATTATTTATGATTCTGCCTGAAACCATATAGTTGCTGCAATAACTTTCTATTTCTAATTATTTTAGGAATATTTTGAAAAGAAAAGGTTAAAATCAAAAATGAAATTACTGGGAGTTTTATCCCCTGTCAAAAATTCTACTGTCAGTTTAGACCTCCTTAACCTGTATATGGTAAATCAGATATCTTGCCAGAAGAAAATATCTGGTAAGTAAATTTTTCTAATACCATTTTTTAAATTTCAATGTGATTATAAGATTTAATTTTCTAATAAGTGTAATTTTAGAACTCAAAGGATGTGGAAAGGAAACTTTTAAAACTTAGTTGCCTGCTTAAATAAGAAGATTTGTTAATTTTTGCTTAAAATCTCTTATTCCTTAATCCATTTATTTTTATTTTTAGTTTATATAAATGTTATATAAAATTAATTTTATAAGGCATGGTTAGACTTATTACAGTGCAGCTGTTTCAGTTATTACATTATTCTGTCTTGGCAGTTAGTTACCAAAGTTCAGCTAAAGAGCAGGAAATAAATGTGTTTATTATCTTATACTATTTAGAAAATCTATTTAAAAAGGAAGAGCTGAAAAGATTTTTGTCTCAATGATTAGTTTCCTATCTCACAACATAAATAATTTCTCAGGCATTCTTGAGATGTTAATTGTAGTAGTCTTAATACTTCAAAATAAAGTTCATTTTGGCTTGCACTTTGATTCTTTAAGTAAATAAAAAAGTTTAATCAGACTACTTTTTTTTCTATCTCAAGGGACCTTTGTCTGATACTTAATTTTTAAAACAAGTGCTAAAATGAGAGCTTAAAAGAGTTCATAAATGATAGATAGAAATTGATTATAGTATTCTTAGTATCCCCTCTTTTCTTTTCTCTGTCATTTTTTGTTTCTCCCTCCACAGAGCAGTTTACAAAAGTAAAAACTTTTACTGTAGTAAAAGTAAATACATAATTCATGGACTTCAGGAATAAAATTTTTTGTTGTAAATCTGATTTTACTTTCTTTACTTATATAATATTGTTATCAACTATACTCACATTTTACATTAGATCTTCAGATCTTAATCATCATACAGCTCAAAGTTTGTGCCCTTTTGTCAGCCTCTGCCTATTTCCCCTTCTCTCTCATCCTCAGCCCCTGGAAACCGCCTTCTACTCTGTGTTTCTATGAGTTCGACTTTTTTGTTTTTCCAAGGTTCCACATGTAAGTGATACCATGCCGTATTTGTCTTTTTCTGTCTGGCTTAATATTTTCAGGGTCCATCCATGTTGTCATAATTGGCAGGATTTTCTTCTTTCTCAAGGCTGAAGACTATTTTATGTATACACCACATCTGTTCATCCGTTGACAGACACTTAGGTTGTTTCCATATCTTGGTTATTGTGAATAATACTTCAGTGAACATGAGAGTGCAGATTTGTCTTCAGGATCCTTTTTCATTTCTTTTGGATATATATACCCAGAAGGGGTATTGCTGAATCTTGTGTTAGTCTTTTAATTTTTTGAGGAACCTCCATTCTGTTCTCCATAGTGGCTGAACCAATTTACATTTCCACCAGCAGTGCACAAGTGTTTCCTTTTCTCCACATTCTTGTCGGCACTTGTTATCTCTTGTCTTTTTGATAATTCCTTCTTACAGGTTTGAGAAGATGTGTTACTGTAGTTTTGCTTTGCATTTTCCTGATGATTACTAATATTGAGTGCCCCTTGCCATTTGTATGTCGTTTTTAGAAAAATATCTATTCAAGTCCTCTGCCCATATTTAAATTAGTTTTTTTTTTGCTAATGAGTTATGTGAATTCTTTATATATTGTTGATATTAACCCCTTATCAAATATGTAATTTACAAATACTTTCTCCCATTCCTTAGGTTGTCTTTTCATTTTGTTAATGGTTTCTTCTGTTATGCAGTAGCCTTTTAGTTTAATGTAGTCTCAGTTGTTTATTTTTGCTTCAGTTGCCTTTGTTTTGATGTCAAATGCAAAAAATTACCAAAATGGAGAACAAAGAGCTTACCCTTTATGTTTGCTATATTTTCTTTTAAGAGTTCTATAATTTTGAGTCAAACAGTTTTTACTTTTTTTTTTTTATTGGACCATGTGCAGCATATAGGATCTTAGTTCCTCAACCAGGGAACATCTTTATCTCAAACAGAGGGACACTGAGAGGAATCTAAATGAACAGGACTGCTGTTTTCCCCAATTTACTACACAATGTGCTTATACTCCTTTTTTGTCCTATCACATTCTCCATAACTTTTCCATTCTTCATCAAACCTCACGTAAAAATACTCAGGTTTAAACACTTCTTTGGGTCTTAATTTTCTTATGAAGTTTTCTATGTAAAACTTATATTAAATAAGTTTGTATATTTTCCTCTTGTTAACCCATCTTTTGTCACAGGAGCCCCAGGTGGGAGTTTAGAAGGGTAGAAGATAGAGGTATTTTTACTGTCCTTTAAAACAAGACTTTATAAGTAAGGCTCAACTGACATTCAGATAATGTTATGAACTGAATGTTTGTGTTCCCCCATCCAAATTGATGTATTGAAATTCCAACTTGTAATGTAATGGTTCAGGAGGGACTTTTAGGAGGCAATTAGGTCATAAGGGTGGAACTCTCATGAATACAATTGTACCCTTATTAAAGAAATATCAACAACCTCAGATATGCAGATGATACCACTCTAATGGTAGAAAGTGAAGAGGAACTGAAGATTCTTTTGATGAGGGTGAAAGAGGAGAGTGTAAAAGCTGGCTTAAACCTCAACATTCAAAAAATGAAGATCATGGCATCCAGTTCCGTCACTTCATGGCAAATAGAAGGGCAGAAAGTAGATGCAGCGACAGATTTTCTTTTCTTGGGCTCCGAAATCATTGTGGACAGTGACTGCAGCCATGAAATTAAAAGACACTTGCTCCTTGGAAGGAAAACTATGAGAAGCCTAGACAGCATATTAAAAAGCAGAGGTGTCACTTTACTGACAAAGGTATGTATATGGTCAAAGCTATGGTTTTTTCAGTAGTCATGTGCTGATGTGAGAGCTGGATGTAAAGAGTGCGGCGTGCGAGAGAATTGATACGTTCAAATAAGTCAGCCCTAAAGGAAATCAACCCTGAATATTCATTGGAAGGACTGATGTTGAAGCTGAAGCTCCAATACTTTGTGAAGAACCAAGTCATTGGAAAAGACACTGATGCTGGGAAAGATTGAGGGCAAAAGGAGAAAAAGGCAGCAGAGGATGAGATGGTTAGATAGCATCACCGACTCAATGGACATGAATCTGAGCAAAGTCTGAGATAGTGAAGGACAGAGAAGCTTGGCATGCTGCAATCCATGGGGTTGCAAAGAGTTGAACACAACTTAGTGACTGAACAACAACAACAACGAAACCCCAGAGAGCTCTTTCTCCCTTTCTGCCATCTGAGAGCACAGGGAGAGAAGATGGTTGTCTGAGAAACAGGAAGCAGGCCCTCACCAGACACCAAATTTGCCAGCACCTTGATCTTGGACATCCCAGCCTCCAGACTGAGAAATAAATTTCTGTTTTTCATAATCCACCCAGTCTATGGCATCCAGTTACAGCAGCCTTGAAAGGACCAAGGTACTTAACTAAAAGGAAGGGCAGTGGTGCAGCTGGGCTTCAGAAACTGCTTGAATCAGAGGCTTTGAATTCAATCAAGATTCTTTCTCACTTCAGATATTAGCTTCATTCTCTCGGACTGCCTTCATCATTGGGGTTTAAAACATTACCTTAAAAAACCAGCCTTGCTCATCTCTCCTAGTTTTGCCATTAGAGAAATACTGAGAGATATTTCACCTGGTCCTGAACTTTTGAAAATTCCACTGAAGGAGCGTTGCCTTGCCCCAGGTCTTAGCACTGGAACAGTTACTCCTAAATAGAGGGAACAGTTCTTAATTCTTTTTGGGTTAGATGTCTACCCCTTCATGAATTATTTTTACTGAAAGGCAGGGTTTTATAAGATGGTGGAAAGTCTCCACTAGAACTGTATAGTTGATGCATGTGTAAGAAACATTTCCCAGAAAAGAAAAGTTGTTATAAGTACTGAACAGACGAAACAGAGACTTTTTCTATAAAGAGACACAAAGATTCTGCTTCTATAAATTTAAAAAATATAGTGAGGGAAATAGAGTTAATCACGAACAAGAAAGGATGGTAAGTGTTATAACCGAGAACCTATATAGTGCTATGAGAATGTGTAAGACAATATCTGATATGGTCTGGGTTTCAAGGAAGTATTAGAGGAAGAAAAAAGTAGAAGGGATTTAATAGAACCCCTTTCAAGAGGAGTATGTAAGATGATAAAGTAAAAAGAATGATTCAAAATATCTGAGATAGTATTGTAATGACTTCTAGCATATATAGAATACAGATGGTTTCAGTAAATTTCTAAAATGTGCGTTTATTTAATGAACATAGTATATCAAATGATGCTTTAAAAAGATTTTATTTTTCTTATAATTTTTTATAAATTATATTTTTTTCATTCTAGAAACTGTGAGAAAACCAATGCATGTGAATATGAATAAAGACATAAAAATGCCCCTAAGAAAGCATGATATAGAACTTCCAATGTCACCTAACTGTGTACCATCTAAACTCTGCATTGATGATACAGAAAACAAGTAGGTTTTAGCTAGGTTATATTAATGTGTCTATCTGATGCATATTACATTAATATATGATATATATTATAACATCATACATTACTATATAGTATTTAAATGGTCATTATTGTTTTTATGTTTTACTCACTGGAAGATATACAGAGGAATTATTCTTCTATAATAGCTCCAGTTTTTGTTTGTTCAGCTACTATAATATCATTAGACTATTAAGACATTTATCAAATCACCAAATGTCCCTACTAAGATTTTGTACACATAGTTTGACTTTATCGTAAAATATCTCTCTTATAACAATATAATTTTTAGAAAACTCAATAATATGATCTGGAATGAATAGAGTTACTTATAGAGTTCCATATGTTTCCATATGTTTTCGTATTTGTATATAACAGTATGAATTTTAAATAGATATATAAAGATGGTCAATTTTATTGCCATCTATATTTTTAACCTTAAAATTTTATTTTTGTTAGTGTATACTATCAAAGACTAGACACCAAGGAAGAACTTGATCCAGTTCAGGTGAGGTTTATTTAAATTAAATTTTATAATTTTGATAGTTGTGATATGCCAACAAATGATATAAATTTTTCAAATACTGGAAAAACTTCATATTTATAATTATTCTTTTAAAAGTTTTTAATATAAGGAACCTACACCTTAAGAATATTTTAACCAGTTGCTTATGAGAAACATTTTGGAGTTCTGATAATGTAGATGAGGCCTATGTGTACATAATATTTGCTTCTGCTTGTTACTGACAAGCTGTAAAGGATGGTTCATTCGGAGATTCCTGTTTTTGGTTCATGTGATCATTGAGTAATTAATCTCTTCACACAGTGATCAGATTATTTGATTTCATATGAAACTGTGATTTTCGATAGTCTTGTTGATCCTAGGATTATTTTTCAAAGTATTGCAAATGATTATTTTTTAGCAAATTTTAATTTTTAAAAATTTTATTTACTTATTTTTAAATTGAAGTATAGTTGATTTACAATGTTGTGTTAGTTTCAGGTATACAGCATAGTGGCTTAATTATATATATATTTAAATTTGTTTCCTTTATTATTGTTGTTCAGTAGCTCAGTCATCTCCAACTCTTGGTGATCCCGGGGACCGCAGCACACCAGGCTTCCCTGTCCTTCACTGTCTCCCAGAGTTTGCTCAGACTCTTGTCCATTGTGTCAGTAGTGCCATCCAACCAAGCATCTTTTAATTTCATGGCTGCAGTCACTGTCTGCGGTGATTTTAGAGCTCAAGAAAAGGAAGTCTGTCACTGTTTCTTATTTTTTCCCATCTATTTGTTATGAAGTGATGGCATTAGTTTTTTTAATGTTTTTCTTTATGCTGCTGCTGCTTCTGCTAAGTCGCGTCAGTCGTGTCTGACTCTGTGCGACCCCATAGATGGCAGCCCTGACCAGGCTCCTGTCCCTGGGATTCTCCAGGCAAGAACACTGGAGTGGGTTGCCATTGCCTTCTCCAATGTTTTTATAGGTTGTTACAAAATATATATTTTAAAGTATTTGTTTATATATTTATTTGGAAGCATCAGCTCTTAACTTGCAGCACACAAGTCATGTGGGAACTTTTGCTGAGGCCATGGACTCTCTAGTTGTGGCATGTGTGTTCTTCCTATGGGCTCTGGAGCACATGCACTCAGTAGTAGCAGCATGCAGGGTTAGTTGCTCTACAGCTTATGTGACCTTAGTTCCCAGACCAGGGATCAGACCCGTATCTTCTGCATTGCAAGGTGGATTCTTAACCCCTGGACCACCAAGGAAGTTCAAGTTATTACAAAGTATTGAGTATAGTCCTCTGGGCTATCCAGTAGGTTCTTATTGGTTATTCACTTTGTATATAGTAGTGCATGGGTGCTCAGTCATGCAGTCATGTCCATCTGATTCTTTGTGACCCACATGGACTGTAGCCCACCAGGCTCCTCTGTCCATGGAATTTTCCAGGCAAGAATACTGGAGTGAGTTGCCATTTCCTCCTCCAGGGGATCTTTCTGACCCAGGGATTGAACCCACGTTTCCTGTGGCTCCTGCATTAGCAGCTAGATTCTTTACCACTGAGCCACTTGGGAAGCATATGTGTATATGTTAATCCCAACTTCCTAGTTTATCCCTCCCCACTTTCAACGTTGGTAACTGTAAGTTTGTTTTCTATGTCTATGGGTCTATTTCTGTTTTGTAGATAAGTTCATTTGTATCTATTTTTTTAGATTCCACTTATAAGTGATATCCTATGATATTTGTCTTTCTCTGTCTGTGTTACTTTTCTTAGTATGGTTATCTCTAGGTCTATCCATGTTGCTGCAAATGGCATTATTTTGTTCTTTTTTATAACTGAGTAAATATATATATACCACATATTCTTTATCCATTCATCTGTTCATGGACATTTAGGTTGTATCTTTTCAAATTATGGTTTTTTTCAGATATATCCCCAGGAGTGGGATTGCAGGAGCATATGATAGCTCTATTTTTAGTTTTTAAGGAACCTTCATACCATACTCCAAAGTGAATCTGTAAATTGCCTTGGGTAGGGAGTCATTTTAACAACATTAATTCTTCCAGTTCAGGAACATGGTATATCTTTCCACCTGTTTGTGTCATCTTCAGTTTCTTTCATCAGTGTCTTACCATTTTCAGAGTATAGGTCTTTTGCCTCCTTAGACAGGTCTCTTTCTAGGTATTTTCATCTTTGTGATGTGATGGTAAGTGAAATTGTTTCCTTAATTTCTCTTTCTGATCTTCCATTGTGAATGTATGGAAATGCAATAGATTTCTGTATGTTAATTTTGTATCCTGCAACTTTACCACATTCACTGATGTGCTCTAGAAGTTTTCTGGTAGCATCTTTAGGGTTTTCTATGTATGAAAGTCTCTCAGTCATGTCTGACTCTTTGTGACCCCATAGACTATACAGTCCATGGAATTCTCCTGGCAGAATACTGGAGTGGGTAGCTGTTCCTTTCTCCAGGGGATTTTCCCAACCCAGGGATCAAACCCAGGTCTCCCACATTGTGGGCAAGTTTTTTACCAGCTGAGCCACCAGGGAAGCAAATATAGTGTTATGTCATCTGCAAATAGTGACAGTTTTACCTCTTTTCCAATTTGAATTTTTTTTTTAATTTCTCTTTCTTTTTTGACTGCCACGGCCAGGACTTCCAAAACTGCACTGAGTAAAAGTGGCAAGTGTGGACATCCCTGTCTTGTACCTGATCTTGGAGGAAATGTGTTGAGTATGATGTTTACTGTGGGTTTGTCCTAAATGGCCTGTATTATGTTGAGATATGTTCCCTCTATTCCCACTTTCTGGAGAGTTTTTATCATAAATGGATGTTAAATTTTATCAAAAGCTTTTCTGCATTTATTGATATGGTCATATGACTTTTATTCTTCAGTTTGTGAATGTGGTATATATTACACTGATTGTAGATATTGAAAAATCTTTGTATCCCTGGGATAAATACCACTTGATCATGGCATTTGTTTTTCAGTCGCTAAGTCGATTTTACTCTGCATCCCATGAATTGCAGCATGCCACGCTTCCCTGTCCTTCACTATCTCCCAGAGTTTGCTCAAACTCATGTCCACTGAGACTGTGATGCCATCCAACCATCACATCCTCTGTCTCCCCCTTCTTCTCCTGCCTTCAATCTTCCCCAGCATCAGGGGCTTTCAGTCAGTTCTTTGTATCAGGTGGCTGAAGTATTGAATTTTTGGCTTTAGCATCAGTCCTTCCAATGAATAGTCAGGGTTCATTTCCTGACTATTGATCTTGCAGTCCAAGGGACTCTCAAGAGTCTTCTCCAGGACCACAATTCAAAAGCAGCAGTTCTTCAACACTAAACCTTCTTTATGGTCCAGCTCTCACATCCATACATGACTACTGGTATATGATCCTTTTAATGAATTCTTGGATTCAGTTTGCTAATATTCTGTTGAGGATTTTTCATCAGTGATATTGGCCTGTGATTTTCTTTTGGGGAGTACCTTTGTCTGTTTTCTGTATTAGGGTGATGGTGGCTTCATACCATGAGTTTGGAAGTGTACCTTTCTCTGCAGTTTTAGAAATAGTTTCAGAAGGATAGTTGTTAACTTTTCTCCAAATGTTTGGTAAAATTCATGTGTTAAGTCTTCTGGTCCTGGACTTTTGTTTATTGAAAGTTTCAAAGTTACAGGTTTAATTTCAGTACTTACAATTGGTCTGTCATATTTTCTATTTCTTCCTTGTTCATTCTTGAGAGATTGTACCTTTTTAAGGATTTATAAACCTGGGACCTGGGTCTCCTGCTTTGTAGGCAAATTCTTTACCGTCTGAGCCACCAGTAAAACCCAGCAGTCTCTTGTGGTCCTTTGTATTTCTGTGGTGTTGGTTGTAACTTCTTTTTCATTGCTAATTTTATTGATTTGGGGCTTCCCTGGTGGCTCAAACAGTAAAGAATCTGCCTGCAGACCCTGGTTTGATTCCTGGATCAGGAAGATCCCCTGGAGAAGGGAGTGGCTACCCACTCCAGTATACTTGCCTGGAGAATTCTATGGGCAGAGTAGTCTGATGAGCTACAGTCCATGAGGTCACAAAGAGTCAAACACAGCTGAGTGACTAACACTTTCACTTTATTGATTTGGACCCTTTCCCTTTTTTCCTTGTTGATTCTGAGTAAAAGTTTATCAATTTTGTTTATCTTTTCAAAGAACTAACTTTTAATTTTTTGATTTTCTGTTGTTTTTTAGTGTCTACTTCATGAGACTTATGAATTCTTTCCTTCTACTAATTTTGGGTTTTGTTTATTCTTCTCTCTCTAGTTGCTTTAGGTATAAGATTAGATTGTTCATTTGAGATTTTCCTTGTTTCATGATATAAACTTATATCACTGTAAACTTCCCTCTTAGAGCTACTTTTAGCAAATAAAATTCTGTTCAATTAGAAAATGAACAGATTGTGATTGAAGTTTGAAATATTAAGATCTAAGGCTATGGTAATGTTTATCCTTTCTTGTCTTTAAATTGCTAAAGTTTTTTTTTCTTTTTTTAAATTTTATTTTATTTTTAAACTTTACAATATTGTATTAGTTTTGCCAAATATCGAAATGAATCCTCCACAGGTATACCTGTGTTCCCCATCCTGAACGTTAAACTACAGAAAGATAAAAACAGTGATACTAAAATCTCTTGAAAATCTCATCAGCTGTCCTGTGTATTAATGAAACTGAGGCTTTCCATTTTTAGGAGATGTCATGTAGTAGAATGGGACCTGAGGGTGTAGAGGACCAAGAATGATAAAGTCCAGTGAAAAGGAGCTCTTCAGTATAATCTTAGCTGATAAACTCTCTGGTCCTAATAAGTCTTGTCAATTGCTGATTGACTTGCCTTTCTTTCCTTGGAACTTTTTCTGCAGCTCATGACCTTTTTTGCTTCTATTTTTCACTTTTCTCATCTCTCGTTTATACATTTTGGCAAATGAAATGATTGTGTCTTTCCTGTAGTTATCACAAGTCATGGGTTCACATAGAATGTTTTAACCTCAGTTCAACAGAACAGAAAACTGCATTTTCGCTCCACTATCTTTTTCAGCAGAAGTATCTTCCATTGGAAATACTATAAAACAAAATTTCATTCCCAGAATAGTAGCTAGTCTTCAGAAAGTTGCATATAAAAAAAGGCAGGATGAATAAGTGTCTTTGAATCAAAGGTTCTTAGCATTTTGATACCATTATATTTTATGATATGTTCTTATTTATAGATTTTAAAATATTAGTTGTAACTTGCTGTAGATATAGTCACAATAGGATATAAATTAGGTATAAAGTTCCTCTTAGGGCAAAAACATTAATTTTCTGCACTGTAGGAAATTATGAATTCAAAAACTGAAATGTTGTTTAAAAATATTTGAAAAAATCATTTTTTAGTAAAATTGATAGTGAAACTGAAAATCGTTTAGTGTGTTACATAATAGTATGACGACTGTAATCACAGTAAATGAATAGTTGGTGATGTCATGGTGGCCCAGTAGATGTGTTATAGAAAGGGTCCTGTGAATAGCAATATATAACTTCAGTGATATCATAGTAGCCTATATTAAGTATGAATTATGATGACTTGATTCTTTTCATGATTTGACAGATGCCAACTGGGTATATGCATTTCAGTTATAATTACACAAATATGTAGAGATGTGTAATGCTAAAATGTTTAATTATTTATGCACTAAGGTTAATACTAAAAATTCAAAATTGAAAGTTCTGAAATGTATCTTTCATAGAAAATGCCAAGAAGTGATTTTTTATTAAATTTACATAGATTTAAAAAATGAAATTATTAAAGATTACTGTGTGTGTGCTTGTGCTTAGTCACTCATTTGTGTCTGACTTTTTGTGACCCCATGGACTGTAGCCCACCAGCCTTCTCTGCCCATAGTATTTTCCAGGCAAGAATACTGGAGTGGGTTGCCATTTCATCCTCTAGGGGATCTTCCTGACCAGAGACTGAACCTGTGTCTCTTGTGTCTCCTGCATTCCTGGCAGATTCTTTACCTGCTGAGCCATCAGGGATTATTGTAATAATATATAATGATAGTGAGGAAAATGGTTATATAAATGCTGTGTCTTATTAGCAGGAATATTTATTTTGAATTCCTCTCAATTTTAGCATGCAGTGGTTTATGCCATATTTATTATTTATAAATTAATTTACAATTATAAATTTATTAGTTATAGTTATGGTATTTTATAGCTATATAATATACACCATGATTCACTTTTATTAAAGTATGTTTTCTGTTTTTCAGAAAAGAAAAATTGAAGTACTGATATTATGTTTCAGTGATATGTGTTAGCCTTATTAATCTAACAACCCAATAATTTTTGAAGGATGCAGTGAAAAATATTCCATTATCTTTCATTTTGTATTTATAAGACTAAAACTTGCATCCTAGATCTGCTTAAAACTCATGCTTATTCTTTTAAATAATTTATAGGCTAGAGAATGAAATGCTCTATAATCTATTTAAATAATCTCCTACTAATAGATTATAGATTAGTGATTATCTGCAGAAGGGTAAATAATGCAATACTTAATAGAGCAGAAGACAGCAACAAGAGTCTTTTATACCTGTCCAAGGCATATTGATCAGTCCTGGGTGTTCTTTGGAAAGAATGATGCTAAAGCTGAAACTTCAGTACTTTGGCCCCCTTAGGCGAAGAGTTGATTCATTGGAAAAGACTCTGATGCTGGGAGGGATTGAGGGCAGGAGGAGAAGGGGATGGCAGAGGATGAAATGGCTGGATGGCATCACCGACTCGATGGATGTGAGTTTGAGTGAACTCCGGGAGTTGGTGATGGACAGGAAGGCCTGGCGTGCTGCGATTCATGGGGTCGCAAAGAGTTGGACACGACTGAGCGACTGAACTGAACTGAACTGAAGGCATATTGTCACGTTGTGAAGTTTTAGTGAAGTATTTAATAGTTGATTTGGAGGGATTTGAAGAAAAGTGAGAAGAACTGAAATGAAATTATAAGATACAAAGGAAAATTGATTGAAAAAAAAAAGAAAAAAATTTGGTCTGGGACTCACTTCTCACTGCCCTGGAGAAGTTAATATTTGAGCCAATATATAATATTCCCCTCTCTTTTGATTTGTTTGTGTGTTACTCACTCTGAGGAATGAATTTGTCTCTGTGCTTCTGCCACTGTTTCTCTGACACTGAGATGTATTATAAGACTTTATTTTCAATTTTCCCTTACTTTAAACCTTTATATTTTTTTGAAGCCTTTCAGTATCTCTTTTTGTCTCCCTCTCTCTTTTTTTCTATTTCTGTCATTGATTTTCTTTGAACTTATCTCTATGTTTCATGGCTTACAGATAAATATGTACTGCAGATGTAAATTATTATTGCTGGATAGATTAATGTTGAGCCAATAAAATATCTTTCCACATTAATAAATGGATTATTTCAATTATTTTTCTCAATAGTCTTCCAATCCTTTCTGCATTTTGCACTCAATGATATTGATATTCAGAAATATTAAAGTAGCAGTCTAAAATTTTACTCAGTAGATGGAAAAACTGAGTTAGGTATAGCTGTTTTCTTGAAAAGATTACGTGATTTCTATGAGAGAAATTTAACTTTTATTTACTCAGATCCTGGTGTTCTGGGTATTTTTTAACCAGTGTAAAATATGTAGCTCACCATAGTATCAACTGTATTATTTTAATAATCACTCAAATACTGATATGCTTTCATTGTTAGAAACTTTTATTTTCAATAGGGTGCAATTATTTTCTTTTAGATTAAAATAATACATTTTTTGAATATATGTGTATTCACTTAAATGGCATTTTATAATAAATAATTTAAATTGTGTATCTGTACATTACCATTTTGGCAGCTCTTCCTTTCTTTTTCAGCCCAGTAATGTTAATTATTCTCATTCCTTGGTTTCTAAATTAAATGAAAATCAAGATACTTTCAATCCATCATATGAAACAGCACAATCTGGACCATTATTTAAAAGATTAAACAGGTAAGCAAAGATGTTGAAGGTAATAAAGAACCTGTAGCATTTGTTTCTTAAATTATTAATTTGCTTTTAACAGACACAACTATTTTTAGTTAGAGATATAAACAGACCTAAATATTACTGCCAGAATAAAAACACTATCAATAAAATATAGTATTTCATTAAATCACTTTTAAATAATTATTGTCAAATTGACCTTTAACTAATTTATTTAAAAAAATATTTGGGGCCAAGGTGTTTTGCACCTGTTTTATAATTTCCATGAATTACTAGTTTCCTTTACTGTGTCATATCGTATTAACTTCTTTTTCATATCTGGTAGTTGATCAGTGCCCTATTTTTATTTTCTAGATGTCTGTATATAAACCCTAGTTTTTTTTTTTTTTAATCCATTGAAATTGTCAAACCAGTTTGAATTATTTCTTGTTAATTGTGATGAGAAACCTTGACTATGCAATCCTATCCAAGTCTTCATATTAATAGATAGCACCACTATTCACTCAGTTGCTTAAGCCAAAATAAAAGTTGTCCTTGATTTCTTCCTTTTCTTTATCTCTCAATATACATTTCACCAACAAAGTATTGTCATTTCTGCATTCTAAGAAACCTTAATATTATTTACTTATGTTTTCATCTCTAATGGTTCCATCCCAGTCTAAGCAAACACTGCTTCTTGCCTGGAGAATTGTAAAAGCCACAAAACACTACTTTTTTCTCTTTGTTCTGAGATTTCTCAAAAACAACTTTATTAATGTATAATCAACATATAACAAACTGAACTTACCTAAAATGTGCACTTTGGTAAGTTTTGGCGTATTTTAAAAATAATGAACTTACTCATCGTCTCCTGTAGTTTCTTGGGCACCTTTGTAAATCCATTCTTCTGGTCATTTCACATCACTTACTCCCATCCCAAGGCAAACGTTGATGTGATTTCTGTTACTATCGATTAGTCTGTAAGTGGCATTATACAGTATGTTTTCCCATTTTTGGTTTTTTTTTTTTTTTCACTCAGCATAATTACTTTGAGATTCATCTTTGTTGTTTATTGTGTGTTCAGTAAATCCATTTCTTTTTATTGCTGAGTAGTTTTCCATTGTATGAATATAGCAAAATTTATTCATCTGTTGATAGACAGTTGGTTTTTTTCCTTCCAGTTTTGGCTATTCCAAAATGAAGCTACTATGAACATTGATGTTGAAATCTTATTTGAATATATGTTTTCATTTCTGTTGGGTAAATATCTACAGGGCTTCCCTCATAGCTCAGTTGGTGAAGAATCTGCCTGCAATGCAGGAGACCCAGGTTTGAGTCCTGGGTTGGGAAGATTCTGTGGAGAAGGAAATGACAACCAACTCCATATTCTTGCCTGGAGAATCCCATGGACCAAAGAGCCTGGCAGGCTACAGTCCATGGGGTCGCCCAAGAGTCAAACATGACTTAGCAACTAAACCACCACCAGATATCTACATATGGAATGGCTAGTGTATGTTTAACATTTTAAGAAACTGGCAGACTTGTTTCCCAAGTGATTTGTGTCATTTCTACATTCCCATCAGCAAAGAATGAGAGCTCCATTTGCAGTACATTCTTGACAACACTTGGTATGGTTAGTCTTTTAAAATTTATGCTATTTTAGTCAACATGTACTGGTATCTTATTGAGATTTTAATGATGTTGGCATCTTTTCATGTGCTTACTAATCATTTATGTATCTTTGGTGAAATGCTTAGCTTTTTCATTTTCTTAATGGTGTCTTCTTGACACCAACCTTTTTTTTTTTTTAACAAAGGTTTTAATTTTGATGAAATGCAATTGGTTAATTTTTTATTTATGAATCATGCATATGGTGTCAAAGCTAGTGAATCTTTGCCTGAGGCAAGGTTATGAAGATTTTCTGTTCTGTTTACTTCTGTCTTGTGGTTTTCAATATAACATTTTCCACTTTGAGTTAATTTTTTATGTATGGTGTGAGGAACATTAGGATATGGTGTGATGAAATAAGGAACTAATTTCATCATTTGCATTTATGGAAAGAAAAGAATATCTTTACCCCATTGAGTGCTTTGAGACGTTTGTTAAAAATTAATTGACAAAAGTATAAATTATTTTCCCCTGTAATCTCAGTTCCGTTCTATTGAAAAGTCATGTCTGTTTTTATGTTTGTCACACTGTCTCAACTACTAAAGCTTTACCGTAAGTTTTGAAATTGGGAATTGTATTAGTCCTCCAATTTATTCTTCTTTTTCAAAAATGTTTTAGCTTGTCTTAGTCCTTTGCATTGTCATATGAATTTTAGGATCAGCCTGTCCATTTCTGGGGAAAAGGAAGTTTAATTTGATTTTTATAGGGATTGTTTTGAATCTTTAGACCAATTTTGGGAAAATTTTAACATTTTAACAATAGTGGCTCTTCTAATCCATGAACATGAAATGTTTCTAGTCAATTTTTGTCATATGTATGTCATAAGAGCTTTATTCTTAATAGCCCCAAACTTGAACTAACCGAGATGTCCATTAAGAATAGAATATTACATGATATTCATATAATGGAATAGTACACAGAAATGAAAAAAGTGAGCTACTAATATATGTCATAGCAAGCAAGAATATGCATAAATCTCAACACAAAAAGAGAATCATTGTATAATTTAATTTATATGACATTCAGACAGCAAGCAGAATAGTGGTTACTTTTTGGAGGTGTGAACTTAGAGGGCACGAGAGAACTTTCCAGTGTACTTGAAGTGAGCTTTTCTTTCTCCTCAGCTTTATTGACCTATAATCTGATGAATAAAAATTGTATGTATTTAAGTTGTCTGCTCTGATGATTTAATAGGCATACACATATTCAAATGATTACCACAATCAAGCTAATTGACACATCGATCACCTCACATAGTTACCATTATTATATGTATGGTGAGACCATTTAAGATCTATTCTGTTAACAAATTTCAAGAGTAAATGTAGCATTAAGACTATAGTCACCGTGTTGTACAGATCCCCAGAGCTTATTCATCTTGTGACTGGAAATTTGTACACTTGGACCAATATCTCTCCATTTCCCCCACTCTCTCAGCCCCTAGCAACCATGATAGTACCCTCTGCCTTTTTTAATTTGGGATTCTACATTTAAGTGAGATCTTACAGTATCTGTGTCTGGTTATTTCACTTAGCGTAATATTCTCCCTGTTCATTCATGTTGTCATAAATAGGAGAATTTTTATTTTTAGGGATGAATAATATTCCATCTTACTTAACTTACATCCTTTTTTTTCTCAGTAATTACAATAGTTTTCTATGTAATGAAATTAATTACAGTAGCTTTCGATAAGCCTCATGTTTATATTGTTAAATAAGTATTTTATTCTTTTTATGCTGTTATGAATGGAATTATTTTCATTAAAAAAATTTTTTTGAGGTATAGTTGATTTACACTTGTTAATTTCTGCTGTATAGCAAAATGACACAGTTAAACATATATATTTCTTTTTCATATTCTTTTCTGCTATAGTTTATTACAGGTTATTGAATGTAGTTTCCTGTGCTATACAGTAGGACCTTGTTGTTTATCCATCCTATATGTAATAGCTTGCATCTACTAATCCAAAACTCCTAATCCTCCTCTCCCCCAAACCCCACTTGGCAACCACAAGTCTGTTCTCTATGTCCATGAGTCTGTTTCATAGATAGGTATGTTTGTGTCCTATTTTAGATTCTACATATAAATGATATCATATGGTATTTGTCTTCCTCTTTCTGACTGACTTTGCTTAGTGTGATAACATCTATGTCCATCCATGTTGCTGCAGATAGCGTTATTTCATTCTTTTTTATGGCTGAGTAATATTCCATCATATATATTTAATATATATCTTTTTATCCATTCCTCTGTCAGTGGACATTTAGGTTATGTCCATGTCTTGGATAGTGTAAATAGTACTGCTACAAATATAGAGGTGCATGTATCTTTTGAATTATAGTTTTATCTGGGTATATGCCCAGAAATGATATTGTTGGATAATATGGTAATTCTATTTTTAGCTTTTTAAGGAGCCCCTCCATACTGTTGTCCACAGTGCTGTACCAAATTACATTCCTTCCAGTAGCAAAGGAGGATTCCTTTTACTCCACACCCTCTCTAGCATTTATTTGTAGACATTTTAATGGTGGCCATTCTGACTGGTGTGAGGTCAGAAGTTTTGATTTGCATTTCTCGAATAGTTAGAGAAACTTTTCATGCACCTATTGGCTATACATATGTCTTCTTTGGAGAATTGTCTATTTAGGTCTTCTGCCCATTTTTGAATTGGGTTATTTATTTCTTTGTTACTGAATTATAAGAGCTGTTTCTCTATTTGGGAAATTAATCCCTTGTCAGTTGTATCATTTGCAAATATTTCCTCCCAGTCTATAGGTTATCTTTTCATTTTGCTTATGGTTTCTTTTGCTGTGCAAAAGCTTGCAAGTTTGATTAGATCCCATTTGTTTATCTTTTCTTTTATTTCTGTTGCCTTGGGAGACTGACCTAAGAAAATACTGGGTAGAATTTATGTCAAAGAATGTTTTGCCTGTGTTCTCTGCTAGACATTTTACAATGTCTTGTCTTATATTTAAGTCTTTAGGCCCTTTTGAGTTTATTTTTGTGTAATTTGGAAGGGTGTGCTCTTAATCTTAACTTCATTGATTTCTGTGTAGCTAACTTTCCCAGTACTACTTGCTGAAGAAACTGCCCTTTCCCCATTGTGTATTCTTACCTCCTTTGTCACAGATTAACTGTCTGTAGTTGCATGGGTTTATTTCTGGGCTGTCTACTCTGTTGTATTGATCCACATGTCTGTTTTTGTGACAGTCACATGCTGCTTTGATTTCTACAGCTGTGTAGTATTATCTGAAGTCTAGGAGAATTACGACTCCTGCTCTGTTCTTTTCCTCAGGATACTTTGGCAATTCTGGGTATTCTATAGTTCCATATAAGTTTTAGGATTATTCATTCTAGTTCTGTGAAAAAACATCATGGGTAATTTAATAAGGATCGCATTAAATCTGTAGATTGCTTTGGATAGTATGGCCATTGTAACAGTATGGATTCTTCCAACCCAAGAACATGGGATATCTTTCCATTTCTTTGAATTATCTTCAATTTCTACTGTTAATGTGTTGTAGTTTTCAGATATGTCTTTCACCTCCTTAGTGAGGTTTATTCCCAAGCATTTTTTGATGCAGTTTTGCAAGATAATGATTTTTTTCATGTTCCCTTTCTCTTATTTTATTGTTAATGTAAAGAAATGGAACCAATTTCTGTATATTAATCTTGTATCCTGCTACTTTGCTGAATTTATTAGTTATAATAATTTTTGTATGGAGTCTTTAGTGATTTCTATATATAATATTATGTCATCTTACCATCAAGTGGTAAATTGACAATTTTGCTACTTCCCTACCAGTTCAAATACCTTGTATTTCTTTTTCTTTTCTGATTGCTGTGGCTGGGACTCCCAATACTATGTTGAAGTGAAGTGATGAGAGTGGGTATCCTTTTTTGGTTCCAGATTTTAGCATAAAGGATTTTAGCCTTTCACCATTGAGTATTATATAACTATGAGTCAGACATAAATATTTTGTATTATGTTGAAATATATTCCCTCTCTACCCTTTCATAAGGGTTTCGGTCATGAATTGATGTTGAATTTTATCAATTTTTTTTTCTGTATCATGTGGTTTTTATCTTTTCTTTTGTTGATGTATCACATTGATTTGTGTATGTTGAACCATTCTTGTAATTGTGGGATGACTCCAACTTGGTAATCGTGTATGGTCTTTTTTATGTGTTGTTGGATTTGATTTTCTAAGGTTTTGTTGAGAATTTCTACATCTATGTTCATCAAAGATACTGGCCTGTAATTTTCTTGTTACTGAAAAAACAGTGGGTCAGCAGTGAAATCAAAGAAGAAACTTAGAAAATACCTTGAGGTTGGGTTCTCTGGTGGCTCAGTGTTAAAGAGTCTGCTTGTTAATGCAGGAGACACAGGTTTGATCCCTGGTCCAGGAAGATCCCACATGTCATGGAGCAGCTAAGCCCATGTGCCACAACTACTGAACCAGTAGTCTAGAGGCCAGGAACTGCAACTACTGAGCCTATATGCTTCAATATGGACTCAGTACTGAAGCCTGCATGCCCTAGAGCCTGTGCTCCACAACAAGAGAAGCCACCACAATGAGAAGCCCATGCCCACAATGAAGAGTAGCTCTGGCTCGCTGCAACTAGGGAAAAGCCTGCACAGCAATGAAGACCCAGCAAAGCCAAACATTAATTAATTAATTAAAAAATACCTTGAGGCAAATGACAAAACACAACCTTACAAAATTTATGGAATACAGCAAAAGGTGTTCTTAGAGGGCAGTTCATAGCAATACAGGCCTTCTTTAAGAAACAATAAAAATCTTAAACAACACAACCCACCACCTACAAAGAATTAGACAAAGAACAATACCATGTTCATGGATTGGAAGAATCAATATAGTAAAAATGAGTATACTACCCAAAGCAATTTATAGATTCAACGCAATCCCTATCAAGCTACCAACAGTATTCTTCACAGAGCTAGAACAAATAATTTCACAATTTGTATGGAAATACAAAAAACCTCGAATAGCCAAAGCGATCTTGAGAAAGAAGAATAGAACCGGAGGAATCAACCTACCTGACTTCAGGCTCTACTACAAAGCCACAGTTATCGAGACAGTATGGTACTGGCACAAAGACAGAAATATTGATCAATGGAATAAAATAGAAAGCCCAGAGATAAATCCACGCACATATGGACACCTTACCTTTGACAAAGGAGGCAAGAATATACAATGGATTAAAGACAATCTCTTTAACAAGTGGTGCTGGGAAATCTGGTCAACCACTTGTAAAAGAATGAAACTAGACCACTTTCTAACACCATACACAAAAATAAACTCAAAATGGATTAAAGATCTAAACGTAAGACCAGAAACTATAAAACTCCTAGAGGAGAACATAGGCAAAACACTCTCTGACATACATCACAGCAAGATCCTCTATGACCCACCTCCCAGAATATTGGAAATAAAATCAAAAATAAACAAATGAGACCTAATTAACCTTAAAAGCTTCTGCACATCAAAGGAAACTATTAGCAAGGTGAAAAGACAGCCTTCAGAATGGGAGAAAATAATAGCAAATGAAGCAACCGACAAACAACTAATCTCAAAAATATACAAGCAACTCCTACAGCTCAACTCCAGAAAAATAAACGACCCAATCAAAAAATGGGCCAAAGAACTAAATAGACATTTCTCCAAAGAAGACATACAGATGGCTAACAAACACATGAAAAGATGCTCAACATCACTCATTATCAGAGAAATGCAAATCAAAACCACTATGAGGTACCATTTCACACCAGTCAGAATGGCTGCGATCCAAAAGTCTACAAATAATAAATGCTGGAGAGGGTGTGGAGAAAAGGGAACCCTCTTACACTGTTGGTGGGAATGCAAAGTAGTACAGCCACTATGGAGAACAGTGTGGAGATTCCTTAAAAAACTGGAAATAGAACTGCCTTATGATCCAGCAATCCCACTGCTGGGCATACACACTGAGGAAACCAGAAGGGAAAGAGACACGTATACCCCAGTGTTCATCGCAGCACTGTTTATAATAGCCAGGACATGGAAGCAACCTAGATGTCCATCAGCAGATGAATGGATAAGAAAGCAGTGGTACATATACACAATGGAGTATTACTCAGCCATTAAAAAGAATACATTTGAATCAGTTCTAATGAGGTGGATGAAACTGGAGCCTATTATACAGAGTGAAGTAAGCCAGAAGGAAAAACATAAATACAGTATACTAATGCATATATATGGAATTTAGAAAGATGGTAACAATAACCCTGTGTACGAGACAGCAAAAGAGACACTGATGTATAGAACAGTCTTATGGACTCTGTGGGAGAGGGAGAGGGTGGGAAGATTTGGGAGAATGACATTGAAACATGTAAAATATCATGTAGGAAACGAGTTGCCAGTCCAGGTTCGATGCACGATGCTGGATGCTTGGGGCTAGTGCACTGGGATGACCCAGAGGGATGGTATGGGGAGGGAGGAGGGAGAAGGGTTCAGGATGGGGAACACATGTATACCTGTGGCGGATTCATTTTGATATTTGGCAAAACTAATACAATTATGTAAAATTTAAAAATAAAATAAAATTTAAAAAAAAGAAAAAAAAAAAGAATTAGACAAAGAACAAACAAAACCTAAAGTCAGCCAAAGGAAGCAGATAATGAAGATCAGAGGAAATAAAATAGAGATTAAAAACAGTAGAAAAACAATATAACCGAGTTACTTCATTGAAAAGGTAAACAAAGTTAACAAACCTTCGGCCAGGCTCACAAGGAAGAAAAGAGAGAAGACCCAAAAAAAGGAAAGTAAGAAATGAAAGGATAAATCATAATTGATACTGCAGAAGTACAAAAAAAATTAAGAAATTACTGTGAATAATTATTTGCCAACAAATTTGATAACCTAAAAGAAATGGACAATTTTCTAGAAACATACAGCTTGCCAAAACTGAGTAAAGAAGAAATAGATAAATTTAACTGGCCAATTGCTAGAAATAAAATAGAATCTGTAATAATAATAATAAACACCCCTACAAACATAAGTCCAGGACCAGATGGCTCCACAGGTGAATTCTACGAAACATACAGAGAAAAAATTATACCAATTGTTTTCAAACTCTTCCAAAAAATTGAAGAAGAAGGAATACTCCCAAAGACATTCTATGAAGCCACCATCAGTCTGATACTAAAACCAGACAAAGATACCACCAAGAAAGAAAATTACAGGCTAACATCCTTGCAATTATTCTATTTTCTTAAAATTGTTTTGTTTTATTGAAAAGGATCCTGATTGAGACATGTTTATGAAAAAAATAAAATCTGAACTGTTTCTTTACAAATCTTAAAATTTGAGACTGGAAAAGGTCAGTTTTCATTCCAATCCCAAAGAAAGGCAATGCCAAAGAATGCTCAAACTACCGCACAATTGCACTCATTACACTAATAGCACATTACACACTATCAAAGTAATGCTCAAAATTCTCCACGCCAGGCTTCAACAATATGTGAACCGGGAACTTCCAGATGTTCAAGCTGGATTTAGGAAAGACAGAGGAACCAGAGATCAAACTGCCAACATCTACTGGATCATCAAAAAAGCAAGAGAATTCCTGAAAAACATCTACTTCTGCTTTATTGACTATGCCAAACCCTTTGACTGTGTGGATCACAACAAACTGCAGAAAACTCCTAAAGAGTTGGGAATACCAGACCACCTGACCTTCCTCCTGAGAAATCTGTATGCAGGTCAAGAGGCAACAGTTAGAACTGAACTTGGAGCAAGAGACTGGTTCCAAATCTGGAAAGGAGTATGTCAAGGCTATATATTGTCACCCTGCTTATTATTCTATTCAGAGTACATCATGCGAAATGTCAGACTGAATGAAGCACAAGCTGGAGTCAAGATTGCCAGGAGAAATATCAATAACCTCAGATATGCAGATGACACCACCCATATGGCAGAAAGTGAAGAAGAACTAAAGAGCCTCTTGATGAAAGTGAAACAGAAGAGTGAAAAAACTGGCTTAAAACTCAACATCCTGAAAACAAAGATCATGGCATCTGGTCCTGTCACTTCATGGCAAATGGATGGGGAAACAGTGGAAACAGTGACAGACTTTATTTTCTTGGGCTCCAAAATCACTGCAGATGGTGACTGCAGCCTTGAAATTAAAAGATACTTGCTCCTTGGAAGAAAAGCTATGACCAAGCTAGATACATATTAAAAAGCAGAGATACTATTTTGCCAACAAAGGTCCATCTATTGAAACTATGGTTTATCCAGTTGTCATGTATGGATGTGAGAGTTGGACTATAAAGCTGAGCACTGAAGAATTGATGCTTTTGAACTGTGGTGCTGGAGAAGACTCTTGAGAGACCCTTGGACTGCAAGAAGATCCAACCAGTCTATCCTAAAGGATATCAGTCTTTCCAATAAATATTCAGGGTTTATTTTCTTTAGAACTGACTGGTTTAATCTCCTTACAGACCAAAGGACTCTCAAGAGTCCTCTCTAGCACCACAGTTCGAAAGCATCAATTCTTTGGCACTCAGCTTTGTTTATGGTTCACTTCTCACATTCATACATGACTACTGGAAAAACCATAACTTTCACTAAACTGACTTTTCTTGGCAAAGTGATGTCTCTGGCTTTTAATATACTGTCTAGATTTGTCATAGATTTTTTTCCAAGGAGCAAGCATCTTTTAATTCTGTGGTTGCAGTCACTATCTGCGTTGATTTTGGAGACCAGGAAAATGAAATCTGACGCTGTTTCTACTTTTTCTGTATCTATTTGCCATGAAGTGATAGGACTGGATGCCATGATCTTCATGTTTGAATGTTGACTTTTGAGCCAGCATTTCCACTTTCACCTTCATCAAGAGGCTCTTTAGTTCCTCTTTATTATCTGCCATTAAAGTGGTTTAATCTGCATATCTGAGATTGTTGATACTTCTCCAGGTAATCTTGATTCCAGCCTATGAGTCCCCCAGCCCAGCATGTCATGTGATGTACTACTATGCATGTAAGTTAAATAAGCAGGATGATAATATACAGCCTTGACATACTCCTTCCCAATTTTGAACCGGTTCGTTTTTCCATGTGCAGTTTTCCATGTCCATTGTTGCTTTCTGTCCTGCATACAGGTTTCTCAGGAGTCAGGTAAGATGGTGTCTGGTATCCCTATCACTTTATTAATTTTCCACATTTTGTTGTGATCCACACAGTCAAAGGCTTTACTGCAGTCAGTAAAGCAGATCCTTTTTTTTTCCAGTGCCACCTGGGAAGCCTCAAAAATGTGTAAATAGAGCTTCTATTATTGTTGCGTTACAGTGACTAGTTTGAGCATTCTTTGGCAAGGTCTTTCTTTGGGATTGGAATGAAAACTGACCTTTTCCAGTCCTATGGCCACTGCTGAGTTTTCCAAATTTGCTGGCATATTGAGTGCAGTGCTTTCACACCATCACCTTTTAGGATTTGAAATTGATCAACTGGAATTCCATCACCTCCACTAGCTTTGTTCATAGTGATGCTTCTTCCTAAGGTCCAGTTGACTTTGCATTCTAGAATGTCTGGTTGTAGGTGAGTGATCTCACACCATCGTGATTATCTGGGTCATGAAGATCTTTTTTGTATGGTTCTTCTGTGTGGGCTTCCCTGGTGGCTCAGACCGTCAAGTGTCTGCCTGCAATGCGGGAGACCCGGGCTCGATTCCTGGGTCGGGAAGATCCCCTGGAGAAGGAAATAGCAATCCACTCCATCACTCTTGCCTGGAAAATCCCATGGACGAAGGAGCCTGATAGTCTACAGTCCATGGGGTCGGAAAGAGTCAGACACGACTGAGCGACTTCACTTTACTTTCTTTGTATTCTTGCCACCTCTTCTTAATATCCTCTGCTTCTATTAGGTCCATACCATTTCTGTCCTTTATTGTGCCCGTCTTTGCATGAAATGTTCCCTGCTGCTGCTGCTTCTAAGTCGCTTCAGTCATGTCCGACTCTGTGCGACCCCGTAGACGGCAGCCCACCAGGCTCCCCCATCCCTGGGATTCTCCAGGCAAGAACTGTGGAGTGTGTTGCCATTTCCTTCTCCAGTGCATGAAAGTGAAAAGTGAAAACGAAGTCGTTCAGTCGTGTCTGACTCTAGGCGACCCCATGGACTGCAGCCAACCAGGCTCCTCGGTCCATGGGATTTTCCAGGCAAGAGTACTGGAGTGGGGTGCCATTGCCTTCTCCGGAAATGTTCCCTAGGTGTCTCTAATTTTCTTGAAGAGATCCCTAATCTTTCCCATTCTATTGTTTTCCTCTATTTCTTTGCATTGATCACTGAGGAAGGCTTTCTTATATCTCCTTGCTATTGTTTGGAACTCTGCATTCACATGGGTATATCTTTCCTTTTTTCTTTTTGCCTTTTGGTTCTCTGCTTTTTTCAGCTATTTGTAAGGCCTCCTCAGACAACCATTTTGCCTTTTTGTATATCTTTTTCTTGGGGTTGGTTTTGATCACTGCCTACTGTACACTGTCATAAACTTCTATCCATAGTTTTTCAGGCACTCTATCAGATCTATTCCCTTAATCTATTTGTCACTTCCACTGTATAATCGTAAGGGATTTGATTTAGGTCATATCTGAATGGTCTAGTGGTTTTCCATAGTTTCTTCCATTTCAGCCTAAATTTTACAATAAGGAGTTCATGATCTGAGCCACAGTCAGCTCCCGGTCTTGTTTTTGCTGACTGTTTATAGAGTTTCTCCATCTTTGGCTGCAAAGAATATAATCAATATGATTTTGGTGTTGACCATCTCGTGATGTCCATGTGTGGAGTCATCTTGTGTTGTTGGAAAAGGGTGCTTGCTCTTTGTTGGCAAACAGTGCGTTTTCTTGGCAAAACTGTTAGCCTTTGCCCTGCTTCATTTTGTACTCCAAGGCCAAATTTGCCTATTGTTCCAGGTATCTCTTGCCTTCCTACTTTTGCATTCCAGTCCCCTATAATGAAAAGGACATCTTTTGGGTGTAAGTTCCAGAAGGTCTTATAAGTCTTCATAGACCAGTTCAACTTCAGCTTCTTCAGCATTACTGGTTGGGGCATAGATTTGGATTACTATAATATTGAATGGTTTGCCTTGGAAACAAAGAGAGATCATTCTGCCATTTTTGAGATTGCACCTATGTATTGCATTTTGGACTCTCTTGTTGGCTATGAGGGCTACTCCATTTCTTCTTGCTTACAGTAGTAGATATAATGGTCATCCGAGTTAAATTTGCCCATTCCAGTCCATTTTAGTTCACTGATTCCTAAAATGTTGATGTTCACTCTTTCCTTTTCCTGTTTGATCACTTTCAGTTTACCTTGATTCATGGACCTAAAAAGCAGAGGCATTACTTTGCCAACAAAGGCCCATCTAGTTAAAGCTGTGGTTTTTCTAGTAGTCATGTATGGATATGAGAGTTGGACTGTGAAGAAAGCTGAGCGCCAAAGAATTGATGCTTTTGAACTGTGGTGTTGGAGAAGACTCTTGAGAGTCCCTTGGACTGCAAGGAGATGAAACCAGTCAATCCTAAAGGAAATCGATCCTGAATATTCATTGGAAGGGCTGATGCTGAAGCTGAAACTCCCAATACTTTGGCCACCTGATGTGAAGAATGGACTCATTTGGAAAGACCCTGATGCTGGTAAAGATTGAAGGCAGGAGGAGAAGAGGATCACAGAGGATGAAATTGTTGGATGGCATCACCGACTCGATGGACATGAGTTTGAATAAGCTCTGGGATTTGGCGATGGACAGGGAAGCCTGGTGTCCTGCAGTCCATGGGGTCGCAAAGAGTTGGACGCAACTCAGCAACTGAACTGAACTGACAGTGGCTAGAGAACTGAAAGGGCCTAGAAACCTTCTCATGGAAGAAGAAATTATCCAGAACTGGGTATTTTAAATTTGAGTCTAAATGATAATGACTGAAGTTTAGTCTAAATCATCTCTAAATACGGGATGCAAAAGAGGCATAAGATCAATTTTGTCCGGGGTTCTTCTATAGATAACTCTGCAGAAATTAGAGAAATGTTAAAAAGTACATTCCTGGTCAATATTTAAGAGAAATTGTGAAAATCAAAGGAGACAGAACTGACAAGGTGATGACTCCCCTTCATCTGGCTTACTCAACTAGAGACAGTTTAGCAGGGATGTATTTTGTTTGCAAATATAGATTTTAAAAGAAATTTTAAAAAATACAGATATTATACCTTGTGTCAAACTTATTTTGAAAAGTAGATCTCTTATTTATTAGTCATGAGACTGTAGCTAACTTATTTATATCTTTTGTCATTTCGTCTACCTCATCTAGACTAGCGATAGCATCTTTCCTTCAGGGTTATATGGAAAAATCAATGTGATGATATATTGAAATCGCCCATGTTCCATAAATGCACTAAATCAGCTGCTAATAATTATTTAAAATTTTTATGGAAGGCTTCCAAAATTATTCACAGATAGATTTTAAAAAGCAAGAATATCACTTCAAGAAAATGAAACAACTTACATGTTTAAAATATAAAGGGGGACTTACCTTTGTAGTCCAGTGTTCAAGACTCCATGCTTCCAACGATGTTTATGATTTCCTTTTTCTACTTACTTTGGATTTAGTTTGCTCTTCTTTTTTTCTATTTTCTTAAGATGTAAGTTTAACTTAGTAATTTGGTATCTTTCTTTTAACATAGATATTTACAGCTGAAAAGCCATGCTCAGAGGTCAGTCAATGATGAGTTGGAGGTTGTTTTTAAACACCTTGAGTATAAGACCTCACGTTCGGTCAGGGATGAGTGCCATTTTTCAAAGACATTTGAGTGGCATTGTTTCCAACTAGAAGTTTGCTAAATATCTAAATATCTGTGTATATAATATGTATTTTTCTCTGTTTTTAAGTTTTTTTTTTATTACAGATTCTCTACTACAAATTTTCTACTATAGATTTCTCTCCATTAGGATTAGAATGTTTGTTTTCTATTTCTTGTGTTTGGGATGTGTTAAGTTTCTTGGATTTGTGGACTTATTGTTTTAACCAAATTTGAAAAAAATTCAGTCATTAATTTTTCAAATATTTTTTCTGATACTTCTCCCCTCTTCTTTGGGAATCTAAATAATATATAAAGTTGTCCAACTGAAGTTGTTAAACAGTTTACTGATGCTCTATTTATTTAAAATTTTTTTCCTTTCCTTTCATTTTATATAGATTTTATTAGAACTTCAAATTTACTAATTGTATCTTCTTTGGTATCCAATACCAGTAAATCTATTCAGTGCATTTTTCATCTCTAGAAGTTTGATTTAACTGCTCTGTTTATTTTCCAGATGTCTATTCAACATGCTTAATCTTTTGTCTAGCTTCTTGAAATAAGGAATATAGTTAGAATAAATCTTTTAGTGTCCTTGTGTATAAAGTTAAAGTATATCATTTTGTGTCATTTCTTAGTCTGTTTCTAACAACTGATTTCCCTCCTTATTAGAGACAGCAACTTTCTGCTTCTTTGCAGTCCTGATAATTTTGTTTAGATTCTACACCTTGTAAATCATCTTTTTGGTTTCTGGAAGTCTCATATTCCTATAGATCATCCTAAGCTTTGTTTTGGGATACAGTTTAGTTACTTGGAAGTAACACGATTATTTTGAAACTTGCATTAGAATTTGTTAAGCAGCACCAGGTACACCTTCATTCAGTCTGTGGCTATTTTGCCCTCTGCTGAGGCAATACTCTTCTGAGTCTTCTCTAGTTTTCTTTGGATTACAAAATTTTCCACTCTGGTTGATGGAAACACAAAATGTTCCCATCTTTGAGTTCCTGAAATTGTTCCATCTTCTCATGTTGGATTTCTTTTCCCAGTCTTGAGTAATTGCTTCATATGCATTTGCTGGTGAGTACTTGGTTAAAAATTTGATAACTCTCTGTAGATCTCCAGAGTTTGCTTTTTGGAAACATCCTCCTTCATGGTACTCTGCCTTGTGAATTCTGTTTTCTGTGGTCTCCCTGAACCCTCAGCTCTGTTTCCTCAAGAAGGGAATTCTTAGGACTCTGACTAGGTTTCTCCAAGTATTCTGTGGCATGGATACAGACAGTCTCAAGGCAGTAAACTAGGGGCAGTTATGGGGTTCATTTAATTTGCATTCTCTCTCTCAGGAATCATTATCCTGTTATACCTAATGGCCAATGTCTGAAAATCATTGTCTCATGTATTTTGTCTAGTTTTTGAATTGTGTCAGTTGGGAGGGTTAATCTGGTCTCTTTTACTTCATGTGGTCAGTCAAAAGTCCTGAAATTCATATCTTCCCAGCAATCAGACTGATATTTTCCAAGGCAGAAAGTAGTCGATTTTGTTTTTGTACTTAGAATCTTAAAGTATTTCTTATTACTCTTTTCAGAAATAAAGCTCTGCATGATTTTTGGCCCTTTTGTGCTTAAACCTTAACTCATAAATTTTCTTTTACTGATTATAATCTGGTCTTATTCCTCCTCTTTTCATTTCTCAAACATGCTGTAGATTTTGCATTTGTGCTTATTAGTCCATCCCCCAGAGGTGTATTTACTCCTTTCTTCACATGTGTAACCATTCTGTACCTTTAGCTTACTTATCATTTCCTTATTAGGGACTTTCCTGATAAAACTATCTGAAATAGGACCTCCAACATGTTATTCCATCATGTGATCCTGTAGCATGTCTAAAGGAGCTGTTAGTATCTTTTTATTTGTTTAATTTTTCCATTCATTGTACTTAATAATTGTTAATTATTTATTTGTTTAATATATTTTTTCACTAGAATGTAAACTCTACTGTCTCCTTACTACATAGTAGGCATACATTGGGCACTAGTGGTAAAGAAGTCCCTGCCAATGCAGGAGACAAGAGATGTGACTTCGATCCCTGAGTCAGGAAGATCCCCTGGAAGAGGGCATGGCAACCCTGGAGAATCCCAGGGATGGAAAAGTCTGGTGGGCTATGGTCCATCAGGTCACAAAGAGTTGGACACAACTGAAGCAACTTAGAAACAGCAGGCTTATATTAAATACCTGTTGAATACTGTTTATTCAGATAATAACTTTATCCCTATTTTGGTATATAATTTTGATAAATTTTATATTTATCTCTAGGAAAAATAAATTGTTAAGGAAACTGTATTGATTTGTCTTAATATGTCTTTTATATGTTTACCATCATTTCTCTCTTCCATTTGCATAAGTAACAATTCTTCCCAACATTCGGTCCCCAATTCAAATGCCACCTGCCTGATTTATCTCAATCAAAATAATTTCTTCTCTCTATGTACTGTGGTAATAATTGGCTATAGGATAGCCCTTTTCACTTTCTAAATTTTTTTTTTTTGCATCTTCTAGTCTATTTCATGTGAACAACAACTGTTTACTATACACTTTTCTATTGCCTGCATTTTTGCAAATTTTTTTTGTGTTTAATTTTTTATTTAGTTGATTTAAAATATTATTATATCATAGAAACAGTACATGTACCTTTTAAGAAAAATAAATACAGACAACCAAAAATAAATTTTTTAAAAATCACAATTTCACTCCCTATAGATTACTACTGTAAATACCTTATTTTTTTAATTTATTTTAATTGGAGTCTAATTACTTTACAATATTGTAGTGGGTTTTGCCATACATTGACATGAATCAGCCATGGATTTACATGTGTTCCCCATGCTGAACCCCCCTCCCTGCTCCCTCCCCATCCCATCCCTCTGGGTCATCCCAGTGCACCAGCCCTGAGCACCCTGTCTCATGCATTGAACCTGGACTGGGGATCTGTTTCACATATGCTAATATACATGTTTTAATGCTATTCTCTCAGATCATCCCACTTTCGCCTTCTCCCACAGAATCCAAAAGACTGTTCCATACATCTGTGTCTCTTTTGCTGTCTCGCATATAGGGTTATCAGTACCATCTTTCTAAATTTCATATATATGTATTAGTATATTGTATATGTTACTGTATATGTTACTGTATCGGTGTTTTTCTTTCTGACTTACTTCACTCTGTATAATAGGCTCCAGTTTCATCTACCTCATTAGAATTGATTCAAATGTGTTCTTTTTAATGGCTGAGTAATATTCCATTGTGTATATGTACCACAACTTTCTTATCCATTCGTCTGCTGATGCACATCTAGGTTGCGCCCGTGTCCTGGCTATTATAAACAGTGTTGTGATGAACATTGGCTACACATGTCTCTTTCAATTCTGGCACATTTTTGCAAATGTTTAGAATGATTATTTACATTTGTAGTATGCTTTCTAACTTATGCAGTGCTTTTAAATTTATTTTCTCGTTTAGAGTAACAGAATTTTCTCTGGTGTTGATAGTGTATATTATTGCATACTATAGGTTATGTCTTTTGGTATAACAGAATAACATTCAGTTCAGTTCAGTTCAGTTTGCTCAGTCGTGTCCGACTCTTTGCAACCCCATGAATCGCAGCACGCCAGGCTTCCCTGTCCATCACCAACTCCCGGAGTTCACTCAGACTCATGTCCATCGAGTCAGTGATGCCATCCAACCATCTCATCCTCTGTCATCCCCTTCTCCTCCTGCCCCCAATCCCTCCCAGCATCACGTCTTTTCCAATGAGTCAACTCTTCTCATGAGGTGGCCAAAGTACTGGAGTTTCAGCTTTAGCATCATTCCTTCCAAAGAAATCCCAGGGCTGATCTCCTTCAGAATGGACTGGTTGGATCTCCTTGCAGTCCAAGGGACTCTCAAGAGTCTTCTCCAATACCACAGTTCAAAAGCATCAATTCTTCAGCGCTCAGCTTTCATCACAGTCCAACTCTCACATCCATGCATGACCACAGGAAAAACCATAGCCTTGACTAGATGAACCTTTGTTGGCAAAGTCATGTCTCTGCTTTTGAATATGCTATCTAGATTGATCATAACTTTCCTTCCAAGGAGTAAGCGTCTTTTAATTTCATGGCTGCAGTGATTTCATTATTCTACCCCAAATACCAGTAAGACCCATATTGAGAAGTAATGCAGGATCATGACCTGTGAGCATTCATGGACAAAACATCTCTCTCTCCTTAGTACCTTAATACTGAAATATTTTATCTCTCTGTCCACAATACATGACATACTCACTGCCTAGAACAGAGTAGTGCATTAATTAAAAATAAAATTGGAACTCAATCATAGTTTTAGTTGGTATCTCTAAACTCTGGGGAAAAAACCAATACTATGTAAATTTGTAGCTACTAAAGGCAACAAAATTCAGAATATCTTGATTTCCAGTTACTTTCCATGATAGTTTTGATCCTTTTATATAAATTGGACATAGTTTAGAATTATGATTTCTGCATTAGAAGGGAATTTGCAAGGTACTTAGACCTTTTTTTCTAATTCATCTTTTCTCTTGGATTTATTATCAATACTTATGTATACATTTGTATGTATATTGCTCTTCCTTGGAAACTTGAGAGAGATTTTGATAGGTTGAGGTCCTTGTTAGACTGAGAAATATCTTATAGAATGTTCTAATAACAATTTTATTTGACATTTTAACACTAGGGATAATTTTCTTCCTTGCATAGTCTTCAAAATATCTTTATTTAAATGAAGCAGCATTTATGTTCAGAGTTTGTCTAGGTTATTCCATAGACATTATTATGGGATTAGTCATCTTTTGTTAATATAATGCAAGTTGAACTAAATACTAGTATTTCATGTTGAAGTACAAAATTAAGTGTAGATTATTTTTATACTCACTAAGATACTAGGATAGCATATTAAACAAATCTCCACTCAAGGCAATATCATTTATTTAAATTAAAAAAATGTAAACATGGCCTGCTTAAATGTTAATAACTACTCAATATGTTCCGTTAGAATTTAGCTTCAGGTGTTTCTGAATGAGAATGCCCTGCTCTTTTCTTGCTAAATATGTTTTTGTTTATCCTAAAGTCCAGGAAATAGAAAATTCCTTACAAGGACACCTACTGTAGTTGTAGGTGAAGATTGTGGAAGCATGGATGAGAGAAGACAGTCACACTTTATTACTGAAAATAACTCATTACAACATATTTGGAAAGAAAATAGAAAAAAGTTTTCAAATGAAGATATGAACCAGCAAACCTCCAGCCTTCTATCAGATAACTGTGACTCTTTTATTAGTGAAAATATGATCAATTTATTAAACATAGACCAACAGAAGATAAAGGAAACCTTTGACAAGTATGGTTATGATAATACACGAGATACGTATGCGGTCATTGATTCTGATAAAAACCATTTCACGGATAGCCACATTAAAAGTATTTTTACAGATCTAGAGTTGGGTTTTAGTAATTCTACTTTTAAAATATCAAGTCATTCAGAAAAGTGTCAGCCAAACAAGATTTGCCAGAAAGAGTACAAGAATAATGAAAGAAATAATTTTAGTACATCTTTTGAGAAAGATTTTTATTCAGCCAGCTCTAATGAAAAAGGTTGGTGTTATATATGAAAATGTAATTATCTGTTGGATTTTTTTTTGTTTTTAGTTTTAATGAATATATGTGTGTGTATGTGTGTGTGTTTGGAGGAATCTGAAATTAAAAATAGGATGACATTATATGACATTGTGAACCAGTGCCATCCCTTCATATGTGTCATACTAAAGTTTTATTTCAATGCATACTTTTATTTTAAAGGAAAATTTGAAAATGATTACCAAGAGAAGATATACCAGGAAAAAACACAGAAATACCAAATGAATCATATGTAAGTTTTTAGAAGAATCTGAAGAATGCCAGTTGTTGTCTAAAATAACGCACTTTGAAGGATACAAAGTGAAGTAGACATATTGCTGTCTTAGGGTGGGCAGACTGGACTCAGAAATCAATTGTCAGGGACTTCCCTGGTGGTCCAGTGGCTAAGATTCAATGCTCCCAATGCAGGAGGTCCGGATTCAATTCCTCCTCAGGGAACTAGATCCCACATACAACAACTAAGAGTTTGCTTGCTGCAACTAAAGACCTGGTGCAGCCAAATAAATATTTTTTAAAAAATCAGTTGTCAGAACCTTGATAATATCACCCTAGTTGATAATTTGGTCCTCATATTAACCAGTGCAAAAATATCTAAGTTGTAGTGTTCAGTCGCTCATTCGTGTCTCAACTCTTTGTGACCCCATGGACTGCAGCCCTCCAGGCTTCCCTGTCCGTCACCAACTCCCAGAGCTTACTCAGACTCCTGTCCATCGAGTCAGTGGTGCCATCCAACCATCTCATTCTCTGTCATCCCCTTCTCCTCCTGCCTTCAATCTTTACCAGCATCAGGGTCTTGTCTAGTGAGTCAGTTCTTCACATCATGTGGCCAAAGAATTGGAGTTTCAGCATCAGTCCTACCAATGAATATTCAGGACTGATTTCCTTTAGGATAGACTGGTTGGATCTCCTCCTGGTGTTAGTTGTGTTGGTTAACTCCTCGTAGCGTTAGTTGATTTGAAAAAACTGATTGATGTGTTCAGCAAGTTTATTTACCCTCCATAATGTCAATTTATTAATTTATAATAAGAAATAGAAGGATGACATATATAGGAATGCTGACTGGCGTGAGAAGCATATTTTCTACATTTTGGCAGCTCTCCATGGGAAATTTGCTTGGTTAATATAGACTCAGAATTGAGGGAGTTATAGAAGTCAAAGGTTAATAGCATAAACAAGCATATCAACAATTTATAGGACTGATATTATACATAATTAAAGAAAACGGTTCAGAATAAACAACTTTCTTGGAAATAGTTATGATTTATTTATTTATTATTTATTTTCAGTCTTGGTAATTGAAAATCATGAATTAGAATAGATTTTTATTTTGAGAATACTTTCTTAAGAAATATGTAAAATATCTATTAGTACAAAGAATATTAGATGCCATTTTTATGGGACTGGCACTAAATTAATTAAAAAAGAGATTCACCATTTATTTAACAAAATCAGCTTAGGTTCTTCATTGTAAAAACTTCCAAATATTCAATCTCATGAATGAGAAATAGAATGTTAAAACTTGAATTTTAAAATATACTTTATGAAGATGATTTAGAATATGGCTCCCAACCCTATATGCAGATACTTATCACTTGAGGGTGTTTTTAAAATAGAAAATATCAAGTTTGGCCTACATATAGACTCCTTAAGATAGAGCTTGTGAATCCTTATTTTTAAAAACTTCCCTTATAATCTAGAGAAGGAAATGGCAACCCACTCCACTATTCTTGCCTGGAGAATCCCATTGACAGAACAGCCTAGCAGGCTACAGTCCATGGGGTCGCAAAGAGTTGGACACGACTGAGTGACTTCACTTTCCCTTATAATTCTGACCTTTAATCAACTTTGGGTGTCATAATTTAGAACAGTAATTTCAGAGGGATTAAAGCACATTCTAATACTGTCTTATTTATAACCCTTAGAGATAATATCCCTTTGGAAGAATTGCATTCTGGGCAATCATGGGACTTTGGAGTTGGTGAGGTAAAGTACAGTCTTACATTTTCTTTCCAGTTACGTGAGTTGTATTATCATGTCATATCTTAGTATTTGAAATTAATTTTGGTTAGCTCTTTCTGAAAAATTTCTGTTTAGGGTAACCTTTATGCATTTTTTTTTTTTTACTTTGGGAAAATTATTGCTTGGATCTAGAAATAAAATTAACAACATTTTAGAAACTGTAATGTGCCTTATTTCAAACCAATATAGATGAATTTGAAGTTCTTTCTGTAAGTCCTATAAAATTTATTCCAGGATGAAATTTCTTTACAGGTTTAAATGTGCTACAGGTGAATATAGTTATATATTTAAGAATACTGAAACTTATATAAACATTGGTTACTTAAGTCATAATACCTGCTCATTAAAAGGGTGTATGAATCATTCATTCACGAAAGAATACACGTTCTATTCAAGAGTGCATGGAACATTCTCTAGGATAGACCATATACTAAGACATGAAACCAGCCTCAATAAATGTAACAGGATAGTAATTATTAATATTCCAAACATCTTTTCATGACACAACATTACAAATAGAGAAATCACAGAAAGAATGATGAGAAAACATGATTACATTTAGACTGAAACATGTGCTTTATATAATACAGGGAGTCCAGCCTGGTGCTCTGTGATGACCTAGAGGGATGGGATGAGGGAGTGAGTGGGAGGAAAACTCTTGTGGGGGGCGGGTGGCATGGCTGATTTACATGATTGCACTAAAGAAATTAACATAAAATTGTAAAGCAACTATCCTTCAATTAAAATTTTTTTTAAATGTGCTACTAAAGAACCAATGAGCTGATGGTGAAATCAAAAAGAAAATAAGAAATTAGCTTGACATAAATGACAATGAAAAAATAACCTCCAGAGCTTCTACTGTAGCAGCTTGGGACCAGACCCTGCCCCTGACATGGCAGTGATGGCCACTGAGCTGAGAGGAAGTCCTGCTTCAGAGAGGAAGTCCAGGCACTAGAACCCTGAGCAGGCTCTAGTGCTTCTGTCTTTAGCACCACCCCCTTCCAAGGTGATCACTACCAGCACAACCTGAAGAAAGACATGCCTAGAATCCACATCAAATCCAGTCATCCCACCAAAGACATTGGGCACACGCAGTCTGCATACGGATGCTCCCACATAAGAAATACCCCTTCAAGACCACACTAGGCAAATATTTCACCTAAATTCATAGAGGCATAGAAAGTTAAATACAAAGGCAGAGAAACTATTCTCAATTGGAAGAGCAAGAGAAAGCCTCTGAAAAACTAATGAAACAAACAGTTTACCAGATAAATAATTCAAAACACCAGTAATAAAACTGTTAACTGAATTAGGGAAAATAATCCACCTAAACATTGGTCACTTTAACAAGGATCTAGAAAATATTAAAAAATGCAATACAAAAAGATAATTCAGTATCTGAGATTAGAAAAAACAGACTAGAAGGAATGAATAGCAGACTAAATGATGGAGAATGCATAAATGATCTGGAATTTAGTATAATGGAAATCACTAAATCAGAACAACAGAAAGACAAATGAAGAAAAATGAATGTAATCTATGAGATCTCTAGTATAACGTTAAGGGTGTCAACATTCACATCATAGGGCTGCCAGGAGAGGAGAGAGAGTAGGTTAATAAAAATGTATATGAAGATACTATGGCTGAAAAATCCCCAAAACTAAAGAAGGAAATAGATGTTCAGGGACAGGAAGCAAAGAGGGTTCCAAATAAGATGAACTCAAACAGACCCATAGTAAGACATATAATTAAAATGTCAGTTCTAAGAGGGAAATTTACAGCAATACAGGACTTCATCAAGAAGCAAGAAAAATTTCAAAAAGAAACCAAAACCTACCACCTAAAACAATGTTCAAACTACCATACAGTTGCATTCATGTCACATACTAGCAAAGTAATGCTCAAAATCCTTCAAGCTAGGCTTCAGCAGTAGGTGAACTTAGAACTTCCAGTTGTACAAGCTGCATTTAGAAAAGGCAAAGGAACCAGGGATCAAATTGCCAGCATTCGCTAGATCACAGAGAAGTCAAGGGAATTCCAGAAAAACATCTGCTTCAGTGAGTACACTAAAGCCTTTGACTGTAGTTCACAATCAACTGTGGAAAATTCTTAAAGGGATGGGAATATCAGACCATTTAATCTGCCTCCTGGGAAACCTGTATGCAGGTCAAGAAGCAACAATTAGAGCCAGACATGGAACAACGGACTGGTTCCAAATTGGAAAGGAGTACATCAAGGCTGTATATTGTCACCCTGCTTATTTAACTATATGCAGAGTACATCATGCGAAATGCCGGGCTGGATGAAGCACAAGCTGGAATGAAAATTACCGGGGAAATACCAATAACCTCAGATATGCAGATGACACCACCCTTATGGCAGAAAGTGAAGAACTAAAGAGCCTCTTGATGAAAGTGAAAGAGGAGAGTGAAAAAGCTGGCTTAAAACTCAGCATTCAGAAAACTAAGATCATGGCACTGAACTGGACTGAAAAGTTTGTGGTGAAAAACCTGGTGCTGGTCTTATGAGGCTTCCCTTGTACATAACAAGTTGTTTTTCTCTTGCTGCTTTTAAGATTCTCTCCTTGTTTTTAACTTTTGATAAGTTAATGTCTTTATGAGTCTCTTTGGATTCATCTTTCTTGGAACTGTATTGTCTTCTAGTATTTGGAAGGATGTTTCCTTTCCCATGTTAGGGAAGTTATTGGCTATTTTTTTCCAAATCATTTTTCTGCCGTTTTTAATTCTTCTGTTCTTTTTTGGACTCCTGTAATGTGAATATTGGTCCACTTGATAGTGTCCCATAAGTCCTTTACTGCATTTTTGTATTTTCACTCTTTTTCATTCCTTTATCTTTTTTTGATACTCTGATTGGCTAGGTTCCTTTCCCTATTTTCAGTCTTCTGATCATTTCTTCATCTTAATCTGGTCTTCTGTTGAAGCTTTCTATTGTATTTTTAGGCCCAGTTATTGTATTCTTAGGCTCTGATTTCTGTTTGGGATTTTCCTTTATTTTATGTTTCTTTGTTGAAATTCTCACTTTGTTCACATGTTGATGTCCTGACCTCAGTGATCAATTATTTTGACCGTAATTTTGTAAGGTATAAGGTAAATCAGTTACCTCCATTTCAATAAGGTGTTTTTCTAAGGTTTTATCTTTTTCTTTCATCTGGAAAATATTCTTCTGTTTCTTCATTTTCCTAACACTCTGTTGGTTTTCATGCATTAGATAAGAAGGTTGCCTCTCATAGTCTTGAAGGAGTGGCTTCATGTAAGTGATGATCACTGTGTTTCAACCTTGCCCTAGGTCTTGGTTGTCTCTCAAATTTTTGTGATTGTCTAAGCATCTTAGTTTACTTTAACCGGCTCCTAGTTGTGGGTATGCCAGAACCTGCCAGTCAAAATATAGGTTTAGTCTGATTTGAAGCGGGACCCTCAGCCAATAGCTTATAAGGTATGTAAATATACTTCTTTCATGAGAAGACTTTGAGATGTGGATTTCTGTCTGCCCCGTCTATACTGAGACCTGGTGTGATAACCAGTTGAGAGTTTTTATTTGTTTGCTACCACCCTATTGAACAAAGAAACAATTTTCAAACACCCTGTCGAACCCTGGAGAAGAAATGGCAACCCACTGCAGTATTCTTGCCTGGAAAATCTCATGGACAGAGGAGGCTAGCAGGCTATAGTCCATGGGTTCGCAAGAGTTGGACATGACGTAGTGACTACACCAACAACCAACAACCTGTTAAACCTGTGAACACTAAGCCACACAGGCCACTGGAGCCAGATATCAAGAGACGTGTCCTTTGGGCAGCAGCCTCAAAAGTCAGGGTACCAGATGTGTGCTACCAGTGTCAACTGAAAAAAAAAATCACATCCTGAAAGTTGAATTATGTTTTTTGTGTTTTTTTGGATTTTTTTTTGAGCAGGCATACTAGGGTCTTTTGCCCAGGGGACAGTCTCTCAGATAGCTCCAAGGAACTGTTCCTTCAGGCTAAGGGAGGAGCCAGAATATACAGGTGTTTTTACAAAAGCAGCAAACAGTCAGCACTAAAGGATCATTAAAGAAAAACCAGATATCTCAAGTTATTGAATATAGCACTTCTCTATGTGTGAGAAGAAGCAAGTGCTGGGCTTCTTAAAATAATTTCTTTGATATATACCTTAACTCTCTAAGTCCAGTATCCTGTTTTCTCATCCTGAATCCCATCAGGGTGCACCCATAGGTGGAGGGGGCAGAGGAGGCTGTACTAGCTGATGTCTTGAACAAAGGCTGTAAACATCCTTTGTTTACTGATATGGCAGGTAACATTCATTGTGACAGCTTAGAATCTGGCAGAAGGAAAGGGCAAAGATGGCACCTGCTGAGTTCTGTAGTCTTCGAAAAGTATTTCAGTATGCCTTAAAAGTGTGTCAAATAAGAATCCTGTCCCTGAGGCTGAAGATTTAAGATACACAAGTAGGCCTCTTTCACAGAAAGATTTGAGGGTATGTTTCAGTCTGCTGCCTCTGTGCTGTGATCTGAGGGGAATGACTATCTGAGAACTATTTCTCCATTTGTTACAGTGCTACAGGACCTCTGAGTATAAGATTCATTGGCTACCAGATCCAGGCAGACAAAGGATGGAAACCATAAAAGCTAGGGTACCAGCTGTGTGTATAATCTCATCTCTGGGAGATACTGGTGACCTAGATCAAAGCAGAAGGAGCATGAAGATAATGCCTAGACTCTCAGGTCCCTGGAGAGAATTACAGCCTGCCCTTAGATGTGTTTAATCAGAAGCCTTCTGTTAAGGCCACATCTATGAAGATAAACTAATAGGCTTCTTTCACAGAAAGATTGAGTGTGTCAGTGGGCTGCCTATACTCTAAGCCCTAGAGAGTAGTCACATGGAGCTTGTGTAAACCCTTTGAGAACTGGATCTCATGGACACAGACTTTACTGGCTTCCAAAGCTCGATATTTAGGAGGGTCATCTCAGTAATCAAATATAAGGTTCAAACCATTAGCTCTTAATGAAGACACTTTCAGTTGTAGGTTCCTTCCTGATTGTGGGTTGCTGCACCTGGGGTGAGGTTTATGGTGTCTCAGAGTAATCTAAGATTGATCTCAGCCTGTTCTACCTGCCTCAATGTGAGGGTTTTGTTTTTTTTTTCTCATCTAGCCAATACGTTTACATTTCCTCAATTTGGCTCTTAGTTAGTTGTTTCTTTCAGATGGGTATATCTTTCCTTTTCTCCTTTGCTTTTTGCTTCTCTTCCTTCCTCAGCTATTTGTAAGGCATACTCAGACAACCATTTTGCATTTTTGCACTTCTTTTTCTTGGGGACGGACTTGATCACTGCCTCCTGTACAAAGTCACGAACCTCCATCCATATTTCTTCAGGCACTCAGTCTACCAGATCTAATCTCTTGAATCTGTCACTTCCAATGTATAATCATAAGGGATTTGATTAAGTTCATACATTAATGATATAGTGATTTTTCCCTACTTCCTTCATTTAAGTCTGAATTTTGCAATAAAGGAGCCATGATCTGAGCCACAGTCAGCTCTTGGTCTTGTTTTTGCTGACTGTACAGAGCTTCTCCATCTTTAGCAGCAAAGAATATAATCAGTTGGATTTTGGTTTTCACCATCTGGTGAAGTCCATGTGTAGAGTCATCTCTTGTGTTGTTGAAAGAGGGTGTTTGCTATGACCCATACATTGTTTTGGCAAAACTCTGTTAGCCTTTGACGTGCTTCATTTTGTACACCAAGGCCAAACTTGCCTGTACCTCCAGGTAGCTCTTGACTTCCTACTTTTTTATTCTAGTCCCTATGATGAAAAGGACGTCTTTCTTTTGGTGTTAGTTCTAGAAGAAGAGCAAGGAGAGAAAAGAAAACCTTCCTAAGTGATCAGTGCAAATAAATAGAGGAAAACAGTAGAATGGGAAAAATTAGAGATCTCGTCAAGAAAATTAGAGATATCAAGGGAATATTTCATGCAAAGATAGGCACAATAAAGGACAGAAATGGTATGGACCTAACATAAACAGAAGCTGTTAAGAAGAGGTGGCAAGAATACACAGAAGAACTATACAAAAATGATCTGAATGACCCAGATAACCACGATGGTTTGATCACTCACCTAGAGCTCCACATCCTGGAATGCGAAGTCAAGTGGGCCTTAGGAAGCATCACTATGAACAAAGCTAGTGAAGGCGATGAAATTCCACTTGAGCTATTTCAAATCCTAAAAGATGATGCTGTGAAAGTGCAGCACTCAGTAAGCCAACAAATTTGGAAAACTCAGCAGCGGCCATAAGACTGGAAAAGGTCAGTTTTCATTCCAGTCCCAAAGAAAGGCAATGCCAAAGAATGCTCAAACTACCACACAACTGCACTCTTCTCACACACTAGCAAAGTAATGCTCAAATTTTTCCAAGCCAGGTTTCAACAGTATGTGAACTGGGAACTTCCAGATGTTCAAGCTGGTTTTAGAAAAGGCAGAGGAACCAGAGATCAAATTGCCAACATCCACTGGATCATCGAAAAAGCAAGAGAGTTCCAGAAAAACATCTTCTTCTGCTTTATTGACTATGCCAAATCCTTTGACTCTGTGGATTACAACAAACTGTGGAAAATTCTTCAAGAGATGGGAATACCAGACCGCCTGACCTGCTTCCTGAGAAATCTGTATGCAGGTCAAGAGGCAACAGTTAGAACCGGACATGGAACAACCAACTGTTTCCAAATTGGGAAAGGAGTACATCAGGTTGAATATTGTCACTCTTGATTATTTAACTTATATGCAGAGAACATCATGTGAAATGCTGGGCTGAATAAAGCACCAGATGAAATCAAGGTTTCCGGGAGGAATATCAGTAACCTCAGGTATGCAGATGACACCACTCTTATGGCAGACAGCGAAGAAAAGCTAAAGAGCCTCTTGATGAAAGTTAAAGAGGAAAATGAAAATGTTGGTTAAAACACAACATTCAAAAAACAAAGATCATTGCATCCAGTCCTGTCACTTCATAGCCAAAAGATGGGGTAACAATGGAAATAGTGTGAGATTTTATTTTCTTGGGCTCCAAAATCACTGCAGATGATGACTGCAGCTGTGAAATTAAAAGATGTTTGCTCTTTGGATGAAAATATGCTGTCTAGATTGGTCATTGCTATACATCCAAGGAGCAAGCATCTTTTAATTTCATGGCTACAGTCACCATCTGCAGTGATTTTGGAGCCCAAGAAAATAAAATTCAGAGGCATCACTTTGCCAGGGCATGCCTGATAGCTCAGTTGGTAAAGAATCCGCCTGCAGTGCAGGAGACCCTGATTCGATTCCTGGGTTGGGAAGATCCGCTGGAGAAGGGATAGGCTACCCACTCTAGTATTCTTGGGCTTCTCTTGTGGCTCAGCTAGTAAAGAATCTCTCTGCAATGTGGGATACCTGGGTTCAATCCCTAGATTAGAAAGATCCCCTGGAGAAGGGAAAGGCTACCCACTCCAGTGATCTGGCCTGGAGAATTCCATGGACTGTATAGTCCATGGGGCTGCAAAGAGTCAGACACGACTGAACGACTTTCACACATTCACTCACTTTGCCGACAAAGGTCCGTATATTCAAAGCTATGGATTTTCCAGTAGTCATGTATGTATGTGAGAGTTGGACTATAAAGAAAGCTGAGCGCCAAAGAATTTATGCTTTTGAACTGTCGTGTTGGAGAAGACTCTTGAGAGTCCCTTGGACTATATGGAGATCAAACCAATCAATCCTAAAGGAAATCAGTCCTGAATATTCATTGGAATGATGGATGCTGAAGCGGAAACTCCAATACCATGGCCACCTTATGTGAAGAACTAACTCATTGGAAAAGACCCTGATGCTGGGAAAGATTGAAGGCAGGAGGGGAAGGGGATAACAGAAGATGAGATGGTTGGATGGCATCACCAACTTGATGGACATGAGTTTGAGTAAGCTCTGGGAGTAGGTGATAGACAGGGAAGACAGGCGTGCTGCAGTCCATGGGGTCGCAAAGAGTCAAATAGAACTAAGCAACTGAACTGAAGTAGTTGTTTCTTTGGTGGGGGGTAGGGGAATGAGGGGGTGGAAGAAATTGTTCTGTATGTAGCTTAGATTCAGTGTGTCCATGGAAGGAAGTTCAGGATCCTCCTACATTGCCATCTTTAACTGCAGCCTATGAAATTTTGAAATAGTGGAGGAATACAGTTTAAATATGTTTGTTTAAAATGGGAAGTTAATCACTAGAGAAATGGAGACAGATGGAAGAATGTCAGAATGTAAAAGAGTGGGAATGTCACAGTAGAACAAGATGGGAAAAAAGTGAAATAACACTTCTACATAAACAGTAAACATAAAATCTAAAGAATGAATCCTGCTTAGCAATTAATATATTAAATTTTATTAAAAGGCTGATATTTCTTACCAAGATTCAAGGAATATCAAATTGAGAAGAAAAAAATCTACATATTTTTCAGGAAACATGTAGAACATAATAATACAGGTTAAAAATAAAAAGACAGGAAAAGATATATATATATATATATATATATATATATACACGAAGGAAATTGTAGTAAGGCAAGGACAGTATAAATGCACTAAAATGCCCATTTGGAAAAGAGAAGAGGAGACAGAAACTTATTGATCCGTACCAATTATGAAATCCTTCTGGGTAGACATTGTGAACACTTGCTAAACTGGAGGATGGGGGAAATTCCTTGAATAATTGTGTTTTGTTTTGTTTTTCTATTTGGTCTGATCTTCTTTTTCTGTTATTCTCTATCAAAATATCTGAAGTTTGTATAGGAGTATATGCCCACTCTTGGGTCTCTGTAGCTTTTTCAGCTTGTAGGTTTCTGGTGCACATTTGCAGCTTGAATGTGTTACGAACTGAATATACAAGACTTTTTAAAATGGTTGAATAATAGGGTTAGAGAAGAGGCTGTGCTCTCTAAAGTTATTCAGGACCCTGAGCTGGTAGGGAGTCTGCTGTCTTTAACTAGTAAGCGTCCATGTTTGCACTGTATGTTGATATCAGAGGGGAAAGAAAATGGAGGATTATGGAGAAAAATTTTATAGCCGAGACTGGTAGTGGTGTGCATCACTTTTGCCCATGACCAGAACTTAAATAGCTCATTCTACTCAACTCCAGGAAGGCTAAGAAATGAAATTTAGCTGTATGCCTAAGACAAACAGGTTCAGTGAGCAGCTAGACAGTTTCTCTTTTATACTACCTATCTATCTAAAAAACTATATCCTACCAACAGAGAATGTTTATTTTCTATAAGTCCATGGTACATTTACAAACATAATTCATATAGTAAGCCATAAAAAACTATAAGATCCTCATCTTTGAAAAGATTCATAGCCACATTCTCTAATTAAAAATTCATTTAAGTAGAGATGAATAGCAACAACAAAAGGTGCTTAACTTCCCTTCTTGTTGTTGCTATTCAGTTACTAAGTCATGTCCAACTCTTTAGCGACCCCATGGACTGTAGCCTGCCTGGCTCCTCTGTCCATGGGATTTCCCAGGCAAGAATACTGAAGTCGGTTGCCATTTTCTTCTCCAGAGGATCTTCCTGACCTAGGGATTGAACCCTTGTCTCTTGCCTTGAAGGTGATTTTTTTTTACCACTGAGCCATCAGTGAAGCCCTAACCTCACTTACCTTGTTGGAAATACTGGGGGTTTAACAAAGAAAAAGAAAAAAAAATGCAAATGCAAATTACATAGAAACTGATGAAAATCGAAACCAGTGGTGTATTCTACAGAAAATTTATACCTTTAAGAGCTTTTATTATTTAAAAAAAAATCTGAAATTAAATGAACTGATATCCAACTTAAGAAATTAAAAAGAGAATAATGGAATAGATATCCAAATTGCTTTAACATCTTTGTCTTTTTTCAACTGCATTTACTAAGATTAGCCAAAGTCTCTCCTTTTTGTCAGTAATTTATTTCCTGGCAAATGTCTGTTCTGTTGCTTTCTGTTTCTAAACCAATTTAAATTTTGTTTCAATTACTGTTCATCACAGGTAAATTTTTCTTTGCAGTTTTATAATCATCTTTGTTCAATTAAAGTAGTATGAAAGACAAGTGCTATAAGTTGAATTGGTGTGGTTAAAAGGTAGCTATAAGTAGATATTATGATATATACTTGGGAGCTGTTAAAATTTTGTTTTTCTTCTAGATTCTGATAGAAGGAGGAATGTGTTCCTTGAAAGATGGGACAACATCTACTAAGAAAACCTGTCAGTATAACTATAAGTGAATTTTATTCTTTTAAAAATAACATTTTAACAGAAATCAGTTAAATTTTAAATCTTTTTTTTTTTTTTACTTGCATGTTCCAGAATTAGTTGTAGCACACAGTCTCTTTTAGTGTGGCATGTGGTATCTAGTTCCCTGACCAAACCCAGACCCCCTGCACTGAGTCTGGACTCAGTCACTGGACCACCAAGGAGAAATCCCCAGAAATCAGTTAAACTTTAAGTTTTGTTTTTTTCTTAGAGTTTTGCCAGCAAATGTATTTTATAAGTATCTTGGAATATATTGCATAATTGGCCCCTTAAAATTAACTTCATCTCTTATAAAATGTTATACAAGATGAGTATGTATAATATATATATACTGCTTAGTGAATGATTTTAAAAAAAGATACCTTTTTATTCCCTTGTTTATTGTTTAAGAAGTACTACATAATACTTTTGAATACCTTTTCCGTTGTGTTTCCTATCCTGCCCTCTAGAGGTAACTATTACCCTGCATTTGGTTTTTGTGATAGCACATGTAGACTTTTCCGATTGCTTGGTTTGGAGCTTTCTATGACAAATTGAGACAAGATCTCTATATTTTTCTGTAACTTACTTTTGTGTGTGTGTGTTCACCTTGAAATATGTTTTGAGATTCAATCACAATGACACTTGTGTATTCACCTAGAAATATGTTTTGAGATTCAATCACACTGACTTGTGACTTTAATACATTTCATCATTTTCTGCTATACAGCCTTCTATTGTATGAATGTAACACAATTTATACATCTTTTGGCAATGATTATTTAAGTTGTTTTGAATATTTTGCTATGATAAACAATGCTACTTTAGCAAATCTTGACACTTCTTCTGGCACACATATATAAAAAATTCTTCTAGGATTTATTTCTAGAAGTAGAATTGGCTACTTCATATGATATGCACTCTGCTGTGCTTAGTCTCTCAGTCATGTCCAGCTGTCTGCAATCCTATGGACTGTAGCCTGCCAGGCTCTTATGTCCATGGGGATTCTCCAGGCAAGAATACTGGAGTGGGTTGTCATGCCTCCTCCTGGGGATCTTCCCAACCCAGGGATTGAACCCAGGTCTCCCACATTGCAGGGGGATTCTTTACTGTCTGAGCCACCAGGGAAGCCCAGGAATACTGGAGTGGGTAACCTATCCCTTCTCAATGGGATCTTCCGACCCAGGAATTGAACCAGGGTCTCCTGCTTTGCAGGTGGATTCTTTACCAGCTAAGCTACCAGGAAAGCCCAAAATAAAGCCTTAAAGTGTATAAATGCGCATAAATATGTGTCTTGTTTCCCTGCCCTTCTCACTCTAAATGTAATGTAGGATATCTTAATACAGTGTGTTTTATACATAAATTAAATGGATTTATTTAATAAATTTTCTGTAGGTTTCCGTATATTAGTATTAGGCATTTATTAATCCTTTATTTATGCCCATTCAGTAATCCATTATGTGGATTTGATCTATAGTTTACTCAGACAGTGCCCTGTTGGTGGGCATTTGAATTGATTTTGGTATCTCATTTTTACAATGTTCAGTGAACAACTTTGAGCACATATTTCTTAATTGTAGAGGTGCATTTTCAGGATAATTTCTAGAAATGGGATTGCTGAATGAAAGAGGAGATACATTGTGGAGTTTTTGTGGCTCTTTTTTTTTTTGATAGTTATTGCCAAAATCTGTTTTTGATAGAGATTGCTAAATTCCCCATTGCATCATTTTGCAGTCCTATCATAAATATGATTTTTATTCCACAGCCTCACTAATAGTGATTGTAGTCCAACTTAGGAATTTTTGTGAATCTTATAAAAATAGAGAGATGGAAGTTTCAGTTTGTACTTCCTTTTCTTGAGTGAAGTTGAGCATCTTTTAAAAATGTGTAATGGTTATTTGTGATTTTTTTCTGTGAACATCATTTGTGTCCTTAGGAGCATTGAGTTTTTACATGTTTTTCTTGATATTTAAGAATTCTTTATATTTTAAAGAGATTTAGGTCTTTGTGATGTGTCACAAATATTTTCACCTAGTTTATTATTAATTTTTTGATTTGTTTGTTTTTACTTTGTTTATGGTATCTCCTGCTTTGCAAAAGGCTGAACATTTTTTATGTAGTTAATATTGTCAGTCTTATCTTTTATACTTTTGGATTTAATTAGAAAGACTCATCACACTACCTGGTTACAAATGAATTCACTTATATTTTCTTCTAGTATTGGTATGATATTGTATTTTTTTACATTGAGAATTTATCCTGATTTAGGAGTTTATCCTGATTCAAGTTTTTAAAAATGCTTCTTTCCCCTAGGTATTTATAATACTATCTTCTTGTGTCAATTTTCCATATGTACTTTAGTCTGTTCTAGGGCTTTCTTTATGATTCCATTGAGCTTTCCTATTTCACATGTGCTGATATCACATTATTTTTATTATAATTCCTTTATACTATGAAGGAAATGGCAACCCACTCCAGTATTCTTGCTGGGAAATCCCATGGACAGAGGAGCCTAGCGGGCTATAGTCCATGGGGTTGCAAAAGAATCAGACACAACTTAGCAATTAAACAGCCACAACAATGTTTAATTTCCAAGAGTTACACCTCCTTTGTGCTTTTTAAAGATTTTTCTGGTTAGTTTTTTATTATTTTTATATATAACTTTAAAATCAACTGTGTAACTCCAAGGAAAAGGGTTTTCTTGGAGGAAAAGAGACCACATGGCAAGTGGGATCTTAATTCCCCAAACAGGGACTGAACCTGCACCCTCTATAGTGGAAGCACAGAGTCTTATCTGATGGACCACCAAGGAAATCCTGCCAAGGAAATATATTCATTTTTATTTGTTCAATCACTGTGTCTGACTCTCTGTGACCCCATGGACTACAGCACACCAAACTTCCCTTGTCCCTCATCAACTCCTGGAGTTTGCCCAAGTTCATGTCTGTTGAATTGGTGATGCCATCCAACCATCTCATCTCTGTCACCCTCTTCTCTTTCTGCCTTCAATCTTTCCCAGCCTCAGAGTCTTTTCCAATGAGTGTTGGAAAGTGTTGGAGCTTCAGCTTCAATATCAGTGCTTCCAAAAAGTATTCAGGCTTGATCTCCTTTAAGATTGACTGGTTTGATCTCTTTGTTTTCCAAAGGACTTTCAAGAGCCTTCTCCAGCACCACACTTCAAAAGCATCAATTCTTCATCGCTCAGCTTTCTTTATGATTCAACTCTCACATTCATACATGACTACCGGAAAAACCATAGCTTTGAATATACGGACCTTTGTTGGCAAAGTGATGTCTTTGCTTAACATACTTGTCTAGGTTTGTCATAGCTTTCCTGCCAACAAGCAATTGTCTTCTAATTTCATGGCTGCTGTCACCATCTGCAGTGATTTTAGAGCCCAAGAAGAGGAACTCTGTCACTGCTTCTACCTTTTCCATATGCCGTGATCTTAGTTGTTTTTTTTTTTTTTTAATATTGAGTTTTATGCCAGCTTTTTCACTTTTCTCCTTCACCCTCATCAAGAGGCTCTTTAGTTCCTCTAATTTTCTGCCATTAGAGTGGTATCATCTGCATATCTGAGGTTGTTGGTATTTCTCCCAGCAATCTTGATTCCAGCTTATAACTCATCCAGCCCAGCATTTTGCATGATATGCTTTGATATGTTTAATTTATATAAGTTAAACAGGATGACAATAAAGAGCCTTGTCGTGCTCCTTTCTCAGTCCTGAACCAGTCAGTTTTTCCATACAGGCTTGTAACTGTTGCTTTTTGACCCACATTCAGTTTTCTCAGGAGACAGGTAAGGTGGTCTGGTCTCCCCATCTCTTTAAGAGTTTTCCATAGTTTGTTATGATCCACACAGCCTAGCTTGGAGGATTTTGAGCATAACCTTCCCAGCATGGGAGATGAGTACAATTGTCCAGTAGTTTGAACATTCTTTAGTACTGCTGTTCTTTGGGATTGAGATGAGGATTGACCTTTTCCAGTCCTATGGGCCCTGCTGGGTTTTCCAAATTTGCTGACAGCTAAGTGTATACATTAATTAAGGGTGAATTGTCATCCTAATGATGTTGAGTAGTACTATCTAAAAAGGATTTTTTTATTAATTCAGTCTAATTTTGTATCTATAATAGCTGTTTAAAATTCCTTTATGCACTTTAAGGTTTTTCTCAAGTAGATTCTGAATGTCTCTTAGATTCAGCTGTAGGTACTTTTGTTCTTTTTGTTGCTACTTTAGTGTGAATGCACACCCCATGTTTCTGCATTGAATCTGGATTTTGGACACAAGCACATATATGTTATTTTACTGAAAGGTCTTTTTAGGAGGTGATTTTGAGTCAGTAACTTGGGAAAGAGTATTGGCATCTATGAAAATGATTATTATTTTTCCCTCCTATCTCTTTTTTAATACCCCAAAACACATACCATAAAATTCACCCTTTCAACAGTTTCTAAGAGTAAGGTATACCTCTCTTCCCTTCAGCCTTTGGTAGCTACAATTCTGTTTCTGTGAGTTTTAATATTTTATATATCGTATATAAGTGTGCTGCTGCTACTTTGGGATTGAAATGAGGATTGACCTTTTCCAGTCCTATGGGCCCTGCTGGGTTTTCCAAATTTGCTGACAGCTAAACATATACATTAATTAAGGGTGAATTGTCATCCTAATGATGTTGAGTAGTACTATCTAAAAAGTCGTGTCAGACTCTGTGCGACCCCATAGACAGCAGCCCACCAGGCCCCGCCATCCCTGGGATTCTCCAGGCAAGAACACTGGAGTGGGTTGCCATTTCCTTCTCCAATGCATGAAAGTGAAAAGTGAAAGTGAAGTCGCTCAGTCGTGTCCGACTCTTAGTGACCCCATGGACTGCAGCCTACCAGGCTCCTCCGTCCATGGGATTTTCCAGGCAAGCATACTGGAGTGGGGTGCCACTGCCTTCTCTGATATATAAGTGTGATCATATAATATTTATCTTTTTGTGATTTATTTCACTTAGTATAATGTCTTTAAAGGTTCATCCATGTTGTAGCATACAACAGGATTTCCTTCTTTTATAATGCTGAAAAATATTCCGTTGTATGTATAAACCACATTTTGTGTATCCATTCATTTGTTAATAGACATATAGGTTGCTTTGACCTCTTGGTTATTATAATATTGCAATGAACATAGGTGTGCAAATATTTCTTCAAGATTCCATTTTCAATTCTTTTGAATGTATCCCAAGAAATGGAATTGCTGGATCAGATGGAAGTTCTGCTTTAAAATTTTATTTATTTATTTGGCTGCACTTGGTCTTCACTGCTGTGTGTGGGCTTTCTCTAGTTGTGGCCAGCGGGAGCTTCTGTAGTTGCAGTGTGCGGGCTTCTCATTATGACGGCTTCTCTTGCTGTAGAGTACAGTCTCTAGGCATGGGAGCTTAAGTTCTTGTGTACACAGGCTTAGTCGCTCCACAGCATGTGTACACAGGCTTAGTCGCTCCACAGCATGTGGAATCTTCCCAGACAGGAGTTCAATCCTAGATTGGCAGATGGATTCTTCACCACTAGGCCACCACGAAAGTCCCTATTTTAAAATTTTTGAAGAATGTTCATACTGTTTTCTATATCAGCTATACCATTGTGCATTCCCAGCAATAATGCACCAGGGTTCCAATTTTTTGAAATCTGTACCAACACTTATTATTTTCATTTTTTTCAATAAGTGGCCATTTTAATGGGTGTGAGGTGATATATAATTGTGGTGTAGGTCTTTTAAGATAGTGAATTTTGCCAAAGGATTTTGTGATATGGACCATTCTAGCATTCCTAAAATAAATCCCACCAAATCATGATGATTTATGATTGTTTACTCTTATTATTTTTAATTTTATATGTTAAATTTTTAACTCATATACAATTTTTGCATTGATGCTGTTGGTGAGATTGGCTTATATAATATATGTGTGTGTGTGTGCATGTGTAATCTTTCTCACATTTTGGAATTAATGTTCTGTCAGATTGCCAGAATTTTTTTAAGTTTATAATAAAAATTGAGGGTATTTAAAAACTGTCTTGAAATTTGAATCACTTGCCTCTTCAACCAAATCTCACTGTTTCATTGCAGATCTTCATCACCTCATAACTTGGTTGTTGAGTTGATCTCCCAATGATATATGTTTGCATACAATTTACCCTTGTTTAATTAATCCCCAATTAGATGCCTTGGTAGACAGTCTAAAATTTCCTTAGTATTAAAGTGCACCTCCACACTTTCTTTTCCCCCATCACATACACTGTTTTTCATCTTGTCTTTTGGGCACTTGCTTATTCATCTTATAAAGCCTATTCTTTATCATGTGCTTTCTTTATTACTATTCACCAAATCTCTTTCCCTAGAACTCATCACACTTAGGTCTCTACTGCTTTTGTATCTTCTATCACTTTTATTGTTGCACCTAACTTTGTGACTAGTTTTAAAAACTGTGTTTTTCCTCATCTCAAAATGCTGAGTCCTTTGAGCATTATGGCCATGTATTCCTAAAAACGATTACAGTGCCTTACGTAAGGTAATAACTCAAGTCTTGAATTTACATTTTAATCTACATTCATTTAATACACATTTATCTTCTCTACTAATAACTGTGAGTTTACTGTACTTATGAGAATACCCTTAGTTCATGTTGTTAGTAAAATCCTGCTCTTCATTCTGCTCTCTGCTTTCCACTGTTAAGAAGAACCTTTGTGAGGATATACATTCCTTCTAAAATGATGAACTGAGGGTAACTGAATTTACCTAAGTTCTCTCTACCTCTCAGCTGACTGACAGGTTCTGTTACAGAAGGCGCCAAATCCAATCTGAGGTATGAATAGTAGTCATGGTCTGCTGTATATAGGAGGGCATGTGATTTATTTATGTTGTTGCACCACATTCCATTACCTTTTGCTTTTTTTTAATAGCAAAATCACTTTTACAAGCAAGAAGAGGAATGGTTGAACCTACTGCTCATCTATGTATAGTATTGTATTTATGCGTTCTAGGGAGTCGTGACCTACTTATCAGGCCCACTTTTAAACTTTTCTTGGAATCATGAGAGAACATATTAAGCAGATAATGAATAACATGCCAGGTGCTTTAAGTTAATTTTTTTTAAATTTTATTTTATTTTTAAACTTTACAATATTGTGTTAGTTTTGCCAGATATCAAAATGAATCTGCCACAGGTATACATGTGTTCCCCATCCTGAACCCTCCTCCCTCCTCCCTCTCCACACCATCCCTCTGGGTCGTCCCAGTGCACCAGCCCCAAGCATCCAGCATCGTGCATTGAACCTGGACTGGCATCTCGTTTCATACATGACGTTTCACATGTTTCAATGCCATTCTCCCAAATCTTCCCACCCTCTCCCTCTCCCACAGAGTCCATAAGACTGTTCTATACATCAGTGTCTCTTTTGCTGTCTCGTACACAGGGTTATTGTTACCATCTTTCTAAATTCTATATATATGTGTTAGTATACTGTACTGGTGTTTTTCTTTCTGGCTTACTTCACTCTGTATAATAAGCTCATTAGAACTGATTCAAATGTATTCTCTTTAATGGCTGAGTAATACTCCATTGTGTATATGTACCACAGCCTTCTTATCCATTCATCTGCTGATGGACATGTAGGTTGCTTCCATGTCCTGGCTATTATAAACAGTGCTGTGATGAACATTGGGGTACACGTGTCTCTTTCCCTTCTGGTTTCTTCAGTGTGTATGCCCAGCAGTGGGATTGCTGGATCATAAGGTAGTTTTATTTCCAGTTTTTTAAGGAATCTCCACACTGTTCTCCAGAGTGGCTGTACTAGTTTGCATTCCCACCAGCAGCGTAAGAGGGTTCCCTTTTCTCCACACCCTCTCCAGCATTTATTGCTTGTAGACTTTTGGATTGCAGCCATTCTGACTGGCGTGAAATACAGTTAAAAAAAATAAATCTAACAGTGTTACAGTCATCAAATGTGAAAAGATATATTTTTATATTAATTTTGAATTCACAAATAGCTTTAAAATTCTGCAATTATGAAATCATAGGTTAAGTATCGTTTCAATTGTATGATGAAGCTTCATTTACTAAATTAGCAAATGTCTGGTACCTTGGCTTATCCTTCTTCCTGTGAACAGACATTTTGTTTGTTCATAAAGATTCATTATATTGGAAAAAATTAGTTCAATTTCTCTGTTCTCGTTTCTTCCCGTATGTTTCCTCCCCTTGTTTTACTTGTAAATACACGTTTTGTTGTTATTGTTGTTGTTTTAGTCACTAAGTCGTGTCCAACTCTCTTGTGACCCCGTGGACTATAGCCCGCCAGGTTCCTTTATCCATAGGATGTCCCAAACAAGAATACTGGAATAGGTTGTCATTTCCTTCTCTAGAGTATCTTCCTGACTCAATGATAGAGCCCACATGTCTTGCATTGGAAGGCAGATACATGGAGAATAAATCCAAAATACCCTGTCAAAAGTGCAAGCTGCCACATATCCAAAATTTTAACTTTTAAAATGTTCCATAGCATGTTAACTGAACTTATTTACCAGCAGCTATTTTTTGCCTGTGTATGTAATTAATACATACTAGTCTTTAGAAATTAGCAAATATATGGTACCTTAATAAACTTGGCAAATTAAATCTTTATTTTCAGATCTTCATTCTTCACGGAGTAGTCAGTCTTCCAGTTACTCTCCAAGGCCAACAGATAGTAGTTGTTTCAATTCTAGTTCAGAGATGGTAAGTTATGTTCTTTTTTTGCTTGTTAATATATGCTGTACTAATTTAGAATAAGTTATATTTCTCATAGTTTACCTTTTCATTTTGAAAAAAAAGTTGAGATAATAGTGAAAATAAATGTAAATAAAAATGTGAAAATATTAAGAATGTAAATTAAAATGTGAGCATCATTCATTCATATTTATGAAGCATCATTCATTCATGTTTGTAACGTGTTCATTGTTATTTACAAAACACACTCATATTAAGATGTGTGTGTGTGTGTGTGTGTGTATATATATATAGTAAATATGTGTTTATTTTAAAAAGTTTTTAGAATAACCCACTCACAATAATTGAAAACCTCAAACAACCAATAATACATACATGGGAGTGACATGTTTAGTGCTGAGTGGGAACTATAATTGAATAATTGGAGTTGCTTCATATTCTGAGTGGATTTCTCACAAATCACATGTTTAAATGGAGTTCTCCATTAATTTTTCGTTCTTCTTTTCATCTACCTTTTGTCTCTAGCTTGCTATCCAAGCTGCTCTTGCCAAGGAAGGACACTAGTGACCTCTAATGGTGCCAAATTCATTGGGCAGTTTTCAGGGTTTTTTTTACAAGAATTTCTAGCCATATTAATAGAAATAATTATTTTCTTTTCTTGAAACATTTTCTTCTCTTTGCTTTTGTGATGCATGCTATCTTAGTTTCCTTCATACCTCTTTGTGTGCTACATTATGCCTTTGCTCACTTCTCTTTCACCTTTCCCTGTATATAAATTGTAATGTAGGGTTTGCTTCAGGACCCTTCTCTTAACCTATACTCCAAACTCTAGATGATGTTATATATTCCAGTGACTTTTTATACTATTGCCTGGTTGATGATAATTCTCAACTTTATGAATTCAGCTGAGATCCTTAATTAAATATCCAGTTTCTTCTTGGATATCTTCTTAGGTATTTCACAAAAAGCTGAACACCCCCTAATCTCCTTATATCAGTTTTCCTGATAGTTCTCATATTAGTAGATTAGTAGTGGGACATGACTGAGCAACTGAACTAAACTGAGTGGGTAGTTTTCTACCCATGCAGTTGTTGCCAGAAACTAGTTTGGCATTTCAGTCTCGCCTGCCTTCCTAACCATATTCGTTTCATCACTTCATCCAATCAATTCTACCTCCAAAATAAATTCCATATTTATCTACTTCTCTCACCTACTAAGTGTCAGTACACTAGTCTAAGGTATCATCATCTTGTTCTTAAATTATTATGGTTGTTGCCCAGGATATCTACTTCCACTTTGCCCCACTTTTTTTCCAGTTAGCAATAATGATGATCTTTTGAAAGCTTAAATTGAATGATGTTATTCCTGTGTTTGATTATTCAGTGGATTCCTCTTTTGCTTTAGAATCTAAACTGCTTATAGTGGCCTCAGGCCCTGTGTGCTATAGCTTCTGACTACATTTCCAACTTCTAGTGTTCCTCTCTCACCAAACATTGACATGCGACTTCCTTAGCTGACTGGTCTCTTTTCTGCTTCAGGACATTTATATTAATATATTCTGTTAGTCGTCAGCTTAAACATGTCAGTGCTTTTGAAGCCCCTCCTTGACTTTCAATCTAAATCAGGCCCCTTAGATATGCTCTTATAATACTTCATACGTGCTCTTCATAATGCTTTTTTCAACTTGTAATTATGTGATGAACATCCTTTCCACATATAAGAGTGTGTGCTATCCATCAGTTCAGTCGCTCAGTAGTGTCCAACACTTTGTAACCCCATGGACTACAGCATACCAGGTTCCCTGTCCATCACCAACTCCCAGAGCTTACTCAGACTCATGTCCATCAGTTTGGTGATGCCAACCAACCATTTCATCTTCTGTCATCCCATTCTCCTCTGCCTTCATTCTTTCCAAGCATCAGGGTCTTTTCCAGTAAGTCAGTTCTTTAAGTGGCCAAAGGATTGGAGTTTCAGCTTCAGCATCAATCCTTCCAGTGGGATTAAAGACTGATTTCCTTTACGATGGATTGGTTAGATCTCTTTGCAGTCCAAGGGACTCTCAAGAGTCTTCTCCAACACCACAGTTCAAATGCATCAGTTCTTCAGTGTTCAGCTTTCTTTATAGTCCAACTCTCACATCCATACAAGACTAGTGGAAAAACCTTAGCTTTGACTAGATGGACTTCTGCTGGAAAAATAATGTCTCTGCTTTTTAATATGCTATCTAGGTTGGTCATAGCTTTTCTTCAAAGGAGCAAACATCTTTTAATTTCATGGCGGCGGTCACCATCTGCAGTGATTATGGAGCCCAAGAAAAGTCTCTCAGTGTTTCCATTGTTTCCCCAACTATTTGCCATGAAGTGATGGAACTGGATGCATGATCTTAGTTCTCTGAATGTTGAGTTTTAAGCCAACTTTTTCCACTCACCTCTTTCACTTTCATCAAGAGGCTCTTTAGCTTTTCTTAGCTTTCTGCCGTATGGGTGGTGTCATCTGCATATCTGAGGTTATTGATATTTCTCCCAATAGTCTTGATTCCAGCTTGTACTTCATCCAGCCCAGCATTTCACATGATGTTCTCTGCGTATAAGTTAAATAAGCAGTGTGACAGTATACAGCCTTGACATACTCCTTTCCTGATTTGGAGCCAGTCTGTTGTTCCATGTCCAGTTCTAACTGTTGCCTCTTGACCTGCATACAGATTTCTCAGGAGGCAGGTAAGGTGGTCTGGTATTGCCATTTCTTGAAGAATTTTCCACAGTTTATTGTGATCCACACAGTCAAAGGACTTGGCATAGTCAATAAAGCAGAAGTAGATGTTTTTCTGGAACTCTCTTGCTTTTTCGATGATCCAGCGGATGTTGGCAATTTGGTCTCTGGTTCCTCTGACTTTTCTAAAACCAGCTTGAACATCTGGAAGTTCACAGTTCATGTATTGCTGAAGCCTGGCTTGGAGAATTTTGAGCATTACTTTTCTAGCATGTGATATGAGTGCAGTTGTGTGCTAGTTTGAGCATTCTTTGGCATTGCCTTTCTTTAGCATTGGAATGAAAGCTGACCTTTTCCAGTCCTATGGCCACTGCTGAGTTTTCCAAATTTGCTGACATATTGAGTGCAGCACTTTTACACCATCATCTGTTAGGATTTTAAATAGCTCAAATGGAATTCCATCACGTCCACTAGCTTTGTTCATAGTGATGCTTCCTAAGGCCCACTTGACTTCACATTCCAGGGTGTGGAGCTCTAGGTGAGTGATCAAACCATCATGGTTAGCTGGGTCATTCAGATCATTTTTGTATAGTTCTTCTGTGTATTCTTGCCACCTCTTCTTAACAGCTTCTGTTTATGTTAGGTCCATACCATTTCTGTCCTTTATTGTGCCCATCTTTGCATGAAATGTTCCTTTGATATCTCTAATTTTCTTGAAGAGATCTCTAATTTTTCTCATTCTAGTGCCTCATACTCCAGGTATCTCTTGCCTTCATACTTTTGCATTCCAGTCCCATATAATGAAAAGGACATCCTTTTGGGTGTTAGTTCTAGAAGGTCTTGTAGGTCTTCATAGAACTGTTCCACTTCAACTTCTTCAGCATTACTTGTTAGGGCATCAGTTCAGTTCAGTTCAGTTCAGTAGCTCAGTCATGTCCGAGTCTTTGTGACCCCATGAATTGCAGCATGCCAGGCCTCCCTGTGCATCACCAACTCCCGGAGTTCACCCAAACTCATGTCCATCGAGTCAGTGATGCCATCCAGCCATCTCATCCTCTGTTGTCCCCTTCTCCTGCCCCCAATCCCTCCCAGCGTCAGGGTCTTTTCCAGTGAGTCAACTCTTCACATGAGGTTGCCAAAGTATTGGAGTTTCAGCCTCAGCATCAGTCCTTCCAATGAACACCCAGAACTGGTCTCCTTTAGAATGGACTGGTAGGATCTCCCTGCATTCCAAGGGACTCTCAAGAATCTTCTCCAACACCACAGTTCAAAAGCATCAATTCTTTGGTGCTCAGCTTTCTTCACAGTCCAACTCTCACATCCATACATGACCACTGGAAAAACCATAGCCTTGACTAGATGAACCTTGTTGGCAGAGTAATATCTCTGCTTTTTAATATGCTATCTAAGTTGGTCATAACTTTCCTTCCAAGGCGTAAACGTGTTTTAATTTCAAGGGCATAGACTTGGATTAATGTGATTTTGAATGTTTTGCCTTGAAAATGAACAGAAATCATTCTGTTGTTTTTGAGACTACATTCAAGTACTGCATTTTGGACTCTTTTGTTGACTGTGATTGCTAATTAATTTATTCTAAAAGATTCTTGCCCACAGTAGTAGATATAATGGTCATCTGAGTTAGATTCACCCATTCCAGTCCATTTTAGATCACTGATTACTAAAATCTTGATGTTCACTCTTGCAGTCTCTTGTTCGACCACTCCCAATTTGCCTGATTCATTGACCTAACACTCAAGGTTCCTATGCCGTATTGCTCTTTACAGCATCAGACTTATTTCCATCACCAGTCACATCCACAACTGGTGGTGGTTTTGTTTTGGCTTCATCTCTTCATTCTTTCTAAAGTTATTTGTCCACTGATCTCCAGTAACATACTCAGCACCTATTGACCTGTGGAGGTCATCTTTCAGTTTCCTATCTTTTTGACTTTTCGTACTTTTCATGGGGTTCTCAAGGCAAGAATACTGAAGTGGTTTGGCATTCCGTTCTCCAGTGGACCAAGTTATGTCAGAACTCTCCACCATGCCCTGTCTGTCTTGGGTGACCCTACAGGGCATGGCTCATGGTTTCACTGAGCTAGACAAGGCTGCAGTCCATGTGATCAGATTGATTAGTTTTCTGTGATTGTGGTTTTCAGTCTGCCTGCCTCTGATGGAGAAAGATAAGAGGCTTATGGAAGCTTCCTGATGGGAGAGACTGACTGAGAGGGAAACTCTTTCTTGTTCTGAAGGGTTGGACTATGCTCAGTAAATCTTTAATCCAATTTTCTGTTGATGGGTGGGGCTGTGTTCCCTATTGCTTGACCTGAGGCCAAACTATGGTGGAGGTAATGAAGATAATGGAGACCTCCTTCAAAAGGTCCCATGCAGGGACTGCTGCACTCAGTGCCTCCAACCCTGCAGCTAGGCCACTGCTGACCCCTGCCTCTGCTGGAGGCTCTTGGACACTCACGGCCAAGTCTGGGTCAGTCTCTTGTGGGGTCACTGTTCCTTTCTCCTGGGTCCTGGTGTGCACAAACTTTTGTTTGTGCCCTCCAAGACTGTGTTTCCCAGTCCTCTGTAAGTTCTGGTGGATCTATGGTGGGGTTAATGGCGACCTCCTCCAAGAGGGCTTATGCCATACCCAGGTCTGCTGCACCCAGAGCCCCTGCACTTCCAACAGTCTACTGCTGACCTCTGCAGGAGACACTCAAACACAGTTTTGGCTCAGTCTCTGTGGTGTCTCTGGGTCCTGGTGTGCACAAAGTTTGTTTGAGCCCTCTGACATCTCTGGTGGGTATGGGGTGTGATTCTAAATGTGATTTTGCCCCTCCTACCATCTTGCTGTGACTTCTCCTTTGCCCCTGATGTGGGGTATCTTTTTTTGATGGTATCTAACATTCTTCTGTTGATGTGTGTGATGTAGAGGGCAGCAATCATGTCTGCTTCACTCACATTGCAGATGCTAACTCAGTATTTATTTCTTGAATAAGTGTATTGACCTTTATTTTCTCTAATTTGTGCCCTGTCAGTTTTAATACTATATATTGTGCTTACTTTTCCTATTTTAGTGCCAATCAGCTAGGGCTTATATTTCATTTTAGGTTTTTTAATGTTAACTTTGCTTTTTATTTTTAGCTAAAATAATATTTTATATAGGATTTTTTTATTAAAAAGAGTATTTTATTTAGTAATTAAGATAAATTTTTCTTGAAGTTGAAAAATTAAAGTTACTAAATTGAAATCTAGGCCTATTAAAAATTCTTAACATTTGACTTTTTATATAGTGATTGTTATATTTATTACTATTTAACTTTTCTTTTGTATATTTGATTTTCTGTTAGCTGATGCTATTCTTTATAAGTCTTCTTGAGACTGAGTCCATGAAAGATACAATATAGATATTTTTTTACTTAAAAAGTCAAGGAGTGAATACTAAATTGTATATGTTAGCTTTTTAATTCAAAGTTATACTTCTACTCTACTCTTAAAGTAGTTGAAGAGTATATGTTCTATATCATTTCATCTCTGTGAAAAGGTAGGATAATGTCACCTATGATTATGGGGACTAATAAGAGACAAAAAAAAGTCTTCTCTTTTTAATCCTTTGCACCTTTAATATAAGTGAAAAAGTGAAAGTTGTTCAGTGAAAAAGTGAAAGTTGTGCCCGACTCTTTGCAACCCCATGGACTCCAGGCCAGTATACTTGAGTGGATAGTGTTCCCTTCTCCAGGGAATCTTCCCAAGCCAGGGATTGAACCCAGGTCTCCCACATTGCAGGTGGATTCTTTACCAGCTGAGCTATCACAGAAGCCCAAGAATACTAGAGTGGGTAGTCTATCCCTTTTCCCACATTGATTGAACCCAGGTCTTGATTCTGCCACCTGATTTTCCCACCTGACTGAACCCAGGTCTCCCACATTGCAGGCAGATTCTTTACCATCTGAGACTCCAGGGAAGCCCAAGAATACTAGAGTGGGTAGCCTATCCCTTCTCCAGGGGATCTTCCCAACCCAAGAATCGAACCCAGGTCTCCTACATTGCAGTCAGATTCTTTACCAGCTGAGCTACCAGGGAAGCCCTTTAATATAAGGATTCTTAATATTATGTCATGCTATTTTGAAATCTATATCCTTGATTAAAAAAAAATCTAGGTTGATTTGCCACCTATCAAAGTCTTTTCTTTTTGAAAAGTTTCTATAATGTGAATTTTAAGAATGTCTGCTTTGAAGTGATTGAATAATTTGTTTTTTTTAATGTAAGCATCATTTACAGCAAAATTACTAATTTATTTTAGCTATCTGAAGATGAAGATCAAACTGAAGATTCAAATAGGAGATCCATCAAAACCAAAGAAACAGCTAATAATTTTTATTTAGAAAACATGGAAAAATTTCCATGTGATAAGGTTATTAATAACAATGCCAAATTTCATAAACAAAATGAGAATTTTAACCAGTTCTCAGTGAATAATAATATACATCAGTTTCCAGAGTCTCAGTGTAATTCAGCACACATATTGCAAAGCAAAACCAGTAATAATTGCATTCTACAGGTTGCAAAGTGTAATGCATGGGTACAAACGGAGAGTGAACTTATAATGGAGGAAAAATTAGATGCTGCCATACAATGTGATATAATTTCAAAATGTAAATGTAGAAATGATGTGTCTTCTTTTTGTAATGTTGAAAGGTACAATGAAAATGTTAAGGCAGATACCACTGGAGGGCAGGAAATACTTAGAAACAACTAATATTCTAAAACCTTAACCTGAGATTTTGCATTTGTTTTAATGTTTAGAATTTCACTAACATAAAAAAGAATGAGAATATTTTTGTAGCTAAGCAACTAGATGAAAGTATTCAGAAGATGTATTTATTTTTTAGTATTACTAATTTATGCTTTAGTTTCCCATAGGTATTTTTAATAGTTTAGTATGTCTTAAAATTTTTTAGAAAATAATATATATGTAAATTTACTATTATTCTTAAGCTGATTATTTATTATGAAATGCTGCTGTTTATGGATTAAAAATGTTTAGCTATTACTTCTGTGAAATGAAAATATCTCCTGCCATGTTAATAAACAAGAAATGTCACAGTCATCAGCATTTTCTGACCTCCAAATGTGAATGAAGGCTCCCAGAACTGGGATCCAGTGGATGCTGCCACTCCCTATGGTGATTGCTGAGGAGCTGGGGGAATGCAAGAAGCAAAATGAACAAGGAAACAGGATTGGCCCCAGGTAGCTGAGGTGTATATGAAAGGAGTGAATTCAGTGATTCCAGAGACTTGCATCTTCCCATACATAGAATGCTAAGTTCCTTAACTTGATACTGATCTTTGATGTTCAAACTGCCTGCTCCCTCTGTTGCACTTGTATATAGCCTGACTTCCCCTCTTGCCCTCTTGGACCACTTTTCTCAGAGCTACTGAGATGCTGTCTCCAAGGCCAGAGTCTTAAACATTCCCACCAAATAAAATAAGTGTCTACTTTCAGGTTGTGACTGTATTTTTTTAGTTGACAATACTTTGTTACATTTATTTTAAAATTTAGTGCAGTTGTATCTTTTGCAAAAATATTCTCTTCCAAGAATTTAAGACAGAAAATAATACTAAGTAATAATAAATGTTTTATAGCCTAATTATAAGATTTCCTTAGCTACTTATCTTAAACATTATACTCTTGTTAAAAATTCTGGCATTAATTTTTAGATAAAATATTTTTCTAATTTGGAGAAAAATTTTTTGTTGGTGCTTATATTAATTCAAAGGAATGTTTTTTCTCTTCAAGAGTAAAAAAAAATGTTTTAATGCTTTTGTAAAAGATTTATTCAACATTGGAAAGTTATTTATGTTTACTAATTTTAATATTACATAAGATTTTCATAAATACTACATTAGAATCTCTCATTTGTAAACTATTGGCTTTGTTTCCAACATAACACTTATTTTTGTTGTCAAGGTTTTAAATGTTGACACTAGTCACTTTAGAAAATGGATATCTGTAAGTTACAAAGTGACCAACAAGGGGCATTCTGATATCTAACTAGCAAAAATAAAATAGGGATTTCTGTTAAAGTGAATTCTGTTAAAGTGAATAGGTATATATGTATACCTATACATATCACTCCACAGTTTGTTTTGCAGAGGTGATCTGAAACATTATAATTTAGAAACACTAATATTTAAAGAGTAGCAATCTTCAGGGTTTTAGCTAGTTTTAGGAAGTTCTCTTTCTGGCCTCAGAGAACACAATAAACTCCTAAGTAATTTTAAGGATAGTAATCCTCTCATGCAAGGGGAATATAATTATCTGATGTACATTGATAGTTTTCAAAAGGTCAGGATATTGATTATCCTGATATTCAATAAAAGGTATTCCATAGTGGATTGATTATCCTGAGCATTATTTTGCAAAATATGATACATTATAGTAAAGAAGACCTATATATGGAAAAGAAGACTATGCTTGTGATATTAGAGTAAGATTGAGCTTTGAATCAGATTGGTTTCAAATATCAAACAAATTGATTTTTTCCAATACAGTTGAAAGTCTACCAGTTATTAAAAGCAGATTCATTACAAAAGTCCATGCTTAGTTACATTTTAATCAGTATCATAATGTGGCAGTTAAGCTTAGTGAAGTAAATAAGAATATAGGGTAATGACTACACACAGTAAAAGGGAAGTAAGATGCAGTATAGTAAAGGATTTAAACTTGCCTCATAAGAGATCTGGATTTTTTACCTTTGGGTTTGTAAGGTAATCTCTAAGCTCATGGAGTGTTATGCCTGATAGAAGTAACTTTGTTTGCCTGGGGACCTTGAGCCAAGCCAGATAGTATGATTTAAGATCACGCTGAAGTCAGCCCTGTGGGCAATCAATCATGCTGCTGTGATGGAGCCAGAGAAAGACTCTGGACACCAAGGCTCATGTGAGCATCCGCAGTTGGCAGTACTTTGTATTGTCACATATTGATACCAGGAAATTAACACTGAAGTGACTTAGCAGCAGCAGCATGACTTGTAGAAGACTGGAAGCTCTGTATTACTTTCTTAGACTCTGTCCTATGTGCTTTTTACCTGGGCTGGTTTTAATATCTCCTTTCCCTATAATAAACTGTAACTGTGAATATAACAGCTTTCAGTGAGTTCTGAGTCCTACCAGCAAACTAGCAAATATGAGGGTGCTCTTGGAACCCCTGAAGTTTTATGATCTGTTCCCTAACATTGCAGTTACTAACTCTTTAGGGAGATAAATATATTTGGATAGGAAAGTAAGTACAGATTTATATAATTAAAAAGACATATATAACAATACATTTTAACATACTTCTCAAAAGACAATACTAGTTTAGATTTTCTCTGGGTGAAATAATTTAATGAAAAAAATAGGTGATGTTTATACATTCTGAAGTTGTAGAAATAATGTTCTTCCAGAGCTCCTCAGAAGTATTAAGCTTCAGTTGCTTTTAATTGTAACTTACTTGGTATTAATAGTAAGCCCTTTATTAGCATGCTTCCTTTCCTTTCTCACATCTTCAATTCTATAACAGTGTTTTTTGAGATCACACCCCAAGCATACTACATACACTTAAATTCTTGGCTTATGCTTTGCTTCTGAGGTAATCTGTGAAAAAGAAAAGTGAAAGGCACTCAGTCATGTCCAACTTTTGCAACCCCATGGACTGACTGTAGCATGCCAGGCTCCTCTGTTCATGGAATTCTCCATGCCAGAATACTGGAGTCAGTAGCTGTTCCCTTCTGCAGGGGATCTTCCCAACCCAGGGGTCAAACCCAGATCCCCTGCTTTGCCGGAGGATTCTTTACTGTTTGAGCCACCAGGGAAGAGGAGATAATCCACACTGACAAGTTATATAAAGGGACCGTAACAAATGACTAAATGAATTGTCTTTGTTGGTGTCACTCAAATGTTAACATTGCTAGTGTTCTGGTTTTACAGTTTTCTTGTACTAGTTTTTAATTTCTGCCACCTACTGAAAACTCAGTAAATGGGACTAGAAACATATAGACAAGTGAAGAGAGAATTAGTGAAATGAAATATTCATAAGTTATCCAAATGCAGAAGAGAAAAATAGAAAACGTAAAAGAAAGTTAAACAATAACAAGGATATAATGAGACACTCCAACATCTGTTTAATTGAAGTATCAGTAGTAGAGGAGAGAAATGGGATAGAGGCACAATCTGAAGAGATAATGACTGAGAATTTTTCAAAATTCATCAATGATACTAATCCACAAATTTAAGAATGCCAACAATTTCCAAGTAGTATAAATAATATGAAACCCATGCCTAGACTCAACATAGTGAAATGGTGAAGTCTCAAAGACACAGATGATCTTGAAAGCAATTGGAGAGAAAAAGACGGGCTTCTTAGAAGGAAGACAATACTGTTATTTTTAAAAGCAATAATGAATGCCAAAAGACAGTGTAAAAATACCATCCAAATCCTGATAGGAAAAAAACAGTCACTCTAGAATTGTGTTTCTAGCCCTACAGAACTAGCACTATTTGATACCAGGGCTCAGTGGTAAAAAATTTGCCTGAAATGCAGGAGACATGGGTTGAATCACTTGTCGGGAAGATCCCCTGGAGAAGGAAATGGCAACCCCACTCCAATACTCTTGCCTGGGAAATCCCGTGGACAGAGAACCTGGTGGCTTACAGTCCATTGGGTCACAAAAGACTTTGACACATCATAGTGACAAAACAACAGCAAACTAGCCAATACTAGCATGAAGGACCCAAACTTACAGGCTGTGGCAATTTTTATTTAAGCTTTTTGAATATAAAGAGTAGTGCTTTCTTTTGGTGGGGAAAGTTTCTAATTTTTTTCACCGTGTGGTCTTTAACATATATGCTCAGTTTTCCCACTGCTTCTATTCTTTTAGGCCCTCTTTTTATTAACTTTGTAGCACTTGAAGTTGTCCCAGTGAAGCACTTTTTTTTTTTTTCAGTGCTGTCTCTGATGGTCTATGATGTATATTCCCTTATGCTTGTTGCTAAGGAGATATCACTTTCTCTCATTTCTTTAAAATTACCTTATTAGTAGTATTAAAATTCTCTTTAATATAAATCTAACCTATATGCAGAATACATCATGTGAAATGCCTGCGGGGCTATCTGAAGCACAGCTGGAATCAAGATTGCCGGGAGAGATAACAATAACCTCAGATATGCAGATAACATCACCATTATGGCAGAAAGTGAAGAAGAACTAAAGAGCTTCTTGATGAAGGTGAAAGGAGAGTGAAAAAAGCTGGCTTAAAATTTAACATTCAAAAAACTAAGTTCATAGCATCCATTCCCATCACTTCGTGCCAAATAGATGGGAAAAATGGAAACAGTGAGAGACTTCATATTCTTGGGCTTTTCATTTTCAAAATCACTGCAGTGACTGCAGCCATGAAATTAAAAGACACTTGCTCCTTGGAAGAAAAGCTATGACCATCCTACTAGACAGCATATTAAAAAGCAGAGACATCACTTTGCCGACAAAGGTCCATATTGTCAAAGCTGTGGTTTTTCCAGTAGTCATATATGGATGTGAAAGTTGAACCGTAAAGAAGGCCGAGTGCCAAAGAACTGATGCTTTTGAACTGTGGTGTTGGAGAAGACTCTTGAGAGTCCCTTGAACTGCATGGAGATCAAACCAGTCAGTCCTAAAGGAAATCAATCCTGAGTATTCATTGGAAGGACTGATGCTGAAGCTCCAGTACTTTGGCACCTGATGCAAAGAACTGACTTATTAGAAAACCCCCAATGCTGGGAAAGATTGAAGGCAGGAGGAGAAGGGGACTAAAGAGGATGAGATGGTTGGATGGCATCACCAACTCAATGGATATGAGTTTGAGCAAGCTCTGGAAGATGGTGAAAGACAGGAAAGCCTGGCATGCTACAGTCCTTGGGGTTGCAAAGAGTCAGATGTGACTGAGCGACTGAACAATGACAGCTTTGACATGTACTGCTTGACTTTCTTGAATCAAGATACTTAGGTTTTGAATGTTGATATCTATATATCTATATAGATATCCACAAATGTGACAACTTAAAATATAATACAGTGAATTGAGGCAACTGCTGGGTTTTTGATGGATGTATGTTCATTTTGTGTATACATATGTCACTCAGTTGAAATGGGTAGTTTTGTACATTCACCTAGTGTTTCTTGATGCAATTGAACATCAGTCAGTGAGAAAGTCACATGATGCTCCCCTGGATCTGGGTCTTGGGTCCACCAGCCAATAGGCCAGTACAACCTTTAGGACCTCCTGGGCCCTGGCCTGCCTACCAGCAAATAGATGGTTGATAGTAGTCAGCCCACAACAATAGGACACATACAGCCCACATAGGGGACACCCCTAGAGCATATAGCTCTGGATACCAGATGGGAGTGCACTGCTGGGAAGCATAGGATATCTCCTACAAAATGTCACTTCAACATTGGCAAATGCAACCAACCTACAAAATACATTGAAAAACAAACAAATAAGGTGACAGAGGAATAAGTCCCCAGCCTCCCCCGCACCCCACCAACCACCAAAAAAAGTAACAAGATGAAACCCCAGAGGAGAAACTAAGTATATTGGAGATAAGCAATCTACCCAATAAACAGTTCAAAGTAATGACTGTAAAGATGTACAAAAACTCAGGAGAATATTGGAAGAATAGTTGGAAGTCTTCAACAAGAGAAAATGCAGAGAAGAACTAGAGATGAAGAAAACAATAACTGCAATTTTAAAATACACTAGAAGGAATCAATATTGGATTAAATGATACAGAGAAACAGATCAGTGAGCTGGAAGACAGAATAGTAGAAATGACTGAAGCTGACCCAAAAAAAGAATGAATAAAAAGAAATGAGAATAGTTTACTATCATTCACATTATAGGGGAAGGGTCCCAGAAGAAGACACAAAATAGAGGCAGAGAATATATTTGAAGACATAAAAGAAGGAAATGTCTCTAAAATGGAAAAGGAAGCAAACATCCAGATTAAGGAAGAACTGTGTCCCAAAAAAGATCAACCAAAAGAGTAACAGACCAAGACACATTGTAGTTAAAATGTCAAAAATTAAAGAGGGAGTGGGACTTCCCTGGTGGTCAAATGGTTGAGAGTCTGCTTTGCAGTTCAGAGGATATGGGTTTGATCCCTGATTGGGGAGCTAGGATCCCATATGCCACAGGGCAACTAAATCCACCCACATGCCACAACTAGAGACCCCACATGATGCAATGAAGATCCAGAGTGCCACAACTGGGACTTGACTCAGCCAAATAAATATTACACAAAAGAGGGAGTACTAAAAAACAGCAAGGGAAAAGCAATAAGTTGCATGAAAGGAAATTCCCATAAGGTTATCTGCTGGCTTTTAAGCAGAGGTTGTGCAGGTGAGAAGGGAGTGTCACTATATATTTAATGACGTGGAAGGCAGAAAGCTACAACCAACCTACAACACACACTCACCAAGGCTTTCATTCAGATTTCATTCAAACTCATTGTCCACCAAAATAAGTTTTATAGACATGTAAAAGCTAAAAGAGTTCAGCACCACCAAACCAGTTTAACAACAAATGTTAAAGGGACTTCTCTAAGTGAAAAAGAAAAAGCCATAGCTTCTGGTTTGAGATGGCAGAGTAGAAGGATGTGCACTCATCTCCTCCTGCGAGAGTGTTAAAATCTCAACTAGCTGTTGAACAACCATTAACAGGAGAACAGTAGAACCCACCAAAAAAAAAAAAAAAAAAAAATCCTATGTCCAAAGACAAAGAAGAAGCCACAGTGAGATGGTAGGGGCTGCAATCATGATAAAATAAAATTGCATACCCACCAGGTGGGCAACCCACAAACTGTAGAAAAATAATACCAAAGAAGTTCTCCAACTGCTGTGAAGGTTCTGAACCCCAAGTCAGGCTTCCTAGCCTGGGGATCCGACAAAGAGACTTGGAATCCCCAGGGAATCTGACAATGAAGTCCAATGGATTTGATTATAGCACTTTCAAATGAGTAGGGGAAACATAGACTCCAGTCTTAGAGGGCACACACAAAATCTTTGCACACCAACATCCAGAGGAAAGGAGTAGTAACTCCACAGGGGACTGAACCAAAACTACCTGTTAGTGTTGGAGGGTTTCTTGTGGAGGTGTGGGTTGGCAGGGGTTCACCAGGGATAAGGGCCCTGGCAGCACATCTGGGAAGGTACCCCTTGGCCCTCTTGGAGGTTGCCATTAACCCTACCAGAGATACTGTAGACCCCAGGGCTGGGATGCCTCAGACCAAACAACTACCAGGGAGAGAGCCCAACTCCTCCCATCAGTAGAGAATTGGATTAAAGCTTTACTGAGCAAGGCCCTGACCACCAGAACAAGAACCAGTTTTTCCCACTGCCAGGCCCTCCCATCAGGAAGCTTACACAGCCTCTTAGCCTTATTCACCAGAGAGCAGACAGAAGAAGCAAGAAGACCAACAGTCCCACAGCAGCTAAAACAAAAACCACATTACAGAAAGTTAATCAGAATGAAAAAGCAGAAAGTTATGTCTCAGATGAAGGTACAAGATAAAATCTCAGAAAAATAACTAAATGAAGTGGAGATTGGCAACCTTCCAGAAAAAAGAATTCAGAGTAATGATAGTAAAGATAATCTAGGATCTCAGAAAAGCATTGGAGAAGATATAAGATATTCCTACTAAAGACCTAGAAGAAAAAAAAACAAAGATGAATAATACACTGTGCTGAGCTGTGCTTAGTTGCTCAGTCATGTTGGACTCTTTGTGACCCCAGGGACTGTAGCCAGGCAGGCTTTTCTGTTACTGGGATCTCCAGGCAAAATACTGGAATGGGTTGCCATGTCCTCCTCCAGGAGATCTTATCTTCCCAACCCAGGGATTGAACCCAGGTCTGCCCACATTTCAGGCAGATTCTTCACCATTTGAGCCACCAGGGAAGCCCAAGAATACTGGAATGTGTAGCTGATCCCTTCTCCAGGGGATCTTCCCAACTCAGGAATTGAACCAGGGTCTCCTGCATTGGAGGTAGATTCTTTACCAGCTGAGCTACCAGGGAAGCCTGAATAGAAGGAGTCAATAGCAGAATAACTGAGGCAGAAGAAAGATAAATGATCTGGAGGACAGAATCATTGAAATCACTGCCTAAGAACAGAATATAGAAAAAAGAATGAAAAGAAATGAAGACAGCCTGTGAGACCTCTGCTGCTGCTGCTGCTGCTGCTGCTACTACTACTGCTGCTAAGTCGCTTCAGTCATGTCTGACTCTGTGCGACCCCATAGACGGCAGCCCACCAGGCTCCCCTTCCCTGGGATTCTCTGGGACAACGTTAAATGCACCAACATTTGCATTATAGGGTTCCCAGAACAAGAAGAGAGAGAGAAAGGATCTGAGAAAATATTTGAAGAGACAATAGCTGAAAACTTCCTTAACATGGGGAAGGCAATAATCAACAAAGTCTAGGAAGAACAGCTTTACAATGAATGCTGTCAAACTGACAAAGCTAAAAGACAAAAATATTGAAAGTGACAAGGGAAAAATGACAAATAACATAAAAGGGAACTCCCATCAGGGTATCAGCTGATTTCTCAACAGAAACTCTACAAGCCAGAAGAGAATGGCTTTATAAATGGCTATATCAAAAGTGATATATTTAAAGTGATGAAAGGGAAGAGCCTACTACGAAGAGTACATTACTCAGCAAGACTCTCATTCAGATTTGATGGAGAAATCAAAAACTTGCCAGACAAGCTAAGCTAAGACAATGCAGCACCACCAATGAATGCTAAAGGAATTCCTCTAGGCAGGAAACACAAGAGAAAAAAAGACCTACAGAAATAAACCCAGAACAATTAAGAAAACGGTAATAGGATCATACATAATAATTACCTTAAATGTAAAAGGATTAACTGCACCAACCAAAAGACATAAACTGGCTGGGTGGATGAGAACCCACTTACCACATCACTCTACTTGACCCTCTGCTGCTGCTGCTGCTAAGTCACTTCAGTCGTGTCTGACTCTGTGAGACCCCATAGACGGCCACCCACCAGGCACCGCCGACCCTGGGATTCTCCAGGCAAGAACGCTGGAGTGGGTACTTGACCCCCTAAATTGTATGTAATTATTTCATATTATTAATCATGCTCCCATTATGGCTTTAATTGTAATTATCTTTTACTTTTTGTCTGGATATTGATTGTGAAAACTGATGAACATCTTTTACTCTTGTGATTATGTAGCTAGTGAAAGAAAGAAAGTGAAGTCGCTCAGTTGTGTCTGACTCTGCGACCCCGTGGACTGTAGCCCATCAGGCTCCACTGCCCATGGGATTCTCCAGGCAAGAATACTGGAGTGGGTTGCCATTTACTTCTCCAGGGGATCTTCCCGACCCAGGCATCGAACCTTGGTCTCCTGCATTGCAGGCAGATGCTTTACCCTCTGAGCCACCAGGGAAGCCCTGATTATGTAGCTATTACTCACTTAATACCATTGTATAATGATTGGTTAACAGAAAAATAAAACAACTCTGTATCACCGAAACTAGGGTTTAAGAGAAAATCCTGTAATCGTTTTCTAAAATCCAGATGCATATCAGAATTATATTTGAAGCTTTTAAAAAATAAAAATGCTCAGGTATTGCTTTTTTTCCCTCCAGAGCCCCTGATAGGTTTCTAGTGAGCAGTCATATTTGTTTTTAAATATGGACTCTATGATGATCTTTTATCTAGTTTGTTTCACTTTTTCTATTTCATACTCAGTTCTTTCATTTCATTCAGTTTATGTTTTCCAATTTCTCCATCTCTTCTTTTTTTTATGTTCTTTCTCAAGCCTTTATCAATCATTTGGAAAGCTTTTATATACATATATATAAATATGCATACTATATATATTTTAGAAAGCTTATGAATTTTTGCAAAACTAAAAAATATATGAAATTTTTATTTCACTTCTTTGTATTAGTATGAAAAGAATGCTAGATTTATAATTTAAAAAAATAGACAACAAGCATCAAAGATTTACTGTTTAACACACGGAACTAAAGTCAATATTTTGTAATAACCTATAATGGAAAATAGTCTGAAAAATAATATATGTGTATATGTATAACTGAATCACCTGCTGTGAACCTGAAATATTGTAAGTCAATTATATATATATATATATATATATATATATATATATATATATATATATATATAGGAAAAGGAAAATGCCATAACTAGAAACAGGAAAATTACAAAAGAACAAAATCTCATTGGTAAAGGTAATAGGTATAAAAGGTATAAATCAACCACATATTAGCTAGTGTGTGCATGTGTGCTAAGTTGCTTCAATCGTGTCCAACTATATGGACTTTAGCTCACTAGGCTCCTCTGTCCATGGGATTCTCCAGGCAAGAATACTGGAAGTGGGTTCCCATGCCCTCCTCCAGAGTATCATCTTCCCAACCCAAGGAACAAATCCACGTATCCTGTGGCTCCAGCATTACAGGTGGATTCTTTACCATTGAGCCACTGGGGAAGCCCATATAAGTTAGTAATAAGGTTAAAAGATGAAAGCAGTCAATCAAATATATATCCACAATATTTAGTTAAGGTATACATAAAAAAGACATCCCTGTAGCTCAAATGGTAAAGAATCTGCCTGTGAGGCAGGAGACCAGGGTTCAATCCCTGGGTTGGGAAGTTCCTCTGGAGAAGGAAATGGCAATCCACTCCAGTATTATTGCCTAGTGAATTCTATGGACAGAGAAGCCTGGCGGGATACAGTCTGTGGGGTCACAAAGAGTCAGACACGACTGAGTGACTAACACACATACATAAAAAAGATCTTAAATTTGATGTTAAAAACAATAAACTTTGTGGGAGGATAGAATACAAGTTTGTTAAACATTTGAACTTGAGAGATAATCAATTTAATTATATGTGACATCACACAAAAAAATCTGTAATATATAAACACACACAAAGAATAAAGGAATCCAGTTACAACACTAAGATAATAATCTAATCATTGAAGAAGTGGCAAAAGAACAAAAAAGAACTACAAAAACATCCCCAAAACAATTAATAAGATGGCCATAGGTACATACATATCAATAATTATTATAAATTTACATGGACAGCATGCTATAATCCAAAGATATAGACTGACTGGATACAAAAATAATACTCATATATATCTGCTTATAAGAGACTGACTTTAGATCTAAAGCTACACACAGACTGAAGTTGAAAGAATGGGAAAAGATATTTCATGTAAATGGAATTCAAAAGAAAGCTGGTGTATCAATACTTATATCAGATAAAATAGACTTTGAAACAAAGACTATAGAAAGCAACAAAGAAGGACATTGCATAATGATAACGGAATCAATCCAATAAGAAGATATAACTATAGCAAATATATATGTACCCAACATAGGACCACCTCAATATATAAGACAAACACTTCAGTTCAGTCGCTCAGTCATGTCTGACTCTTTGCGACCCCATGAACTGCAGCATGCTAGGCCTCCCTGTCCTTCACCAACTTCCAGAGTTCACCCAAACTCATGTCCATTGAGTCAGTGATGCCATTCAACCATCTCATCCTCTCTCGTCCCATTCTCTTCCTGCCCTCAATCTTTAATAAAATCAGGGTCTTTTCCAATGAGTCAGCTTTTCTCATCAGGTGGCCAAAGTATTGGAGTTTCAGCTTCATCAGTCCTTCCAATGAACACCCAGGACTGATCTCCTTTAGGATGGACTGTTTGGATCTCCTTGCAGTCCAAGGGACTCTCAAGACTCTTCTCCAACACCACAGTTCAAAAGCATCAATTCTTCGGCATTCAGCTGTTTTTATAGTCCAACTCTCACATCCATACATGACTACTGGCAAAACCATAGCCTTGACTAGACGGAGCTTTGTTGACAAAGTAATGTCTCTGCTTTTTAATATGTTGTCTAGGTTGGTCATCGGAGAAGGCAATGGCACCCCACTCCACTACTCTTGCCTGGAAAACCCCATAGATGGAGGAGCCTAGTTGGCTGCAGTCCATGTGGTCGCGGAGAATGGGACACGACTGAACGACTTCACTTTCACTTTCATGCATTGGAGAAGGAAATGGCAACCCACTCCAGTGTTCTCGCCTGGAGAATCCCAGGGACGGGGGAGCCTGATGGGCTGCTGTCCAGGGAGTCACACGGAGTCGGACACGACTGAAGTGACTTAGCAGCAGCAGGTTGGTCATAATTTTCCTTCCAAGGAGTAAGCGTCTTTTAATATCAGGGCTGCAGCCACCAACTGCACTGATTTTGGAGCCCCCCAAAATAAAGTCAGTCACTGTTTCCCCATCTATTTGCCATGAAGTGAGGGACCAGATGCTATGATCTTAGTTTTCTGAAAGTTGAGCTTTAAGCCAACTTTTTCACTCTCCTCTTTCATAAAGAGGCTCTTTAGTTCTTCTTCACTTTCTGCCATAAGGGTGGTGTCATCTGCATATCTGAGGTTATTGATATTTCTCTTGGCAATCTTGATTCCAGCTTGTGCTTCTTCCAGCCCATCGTTTCTCATGATGTACTCTGCATAGAAGTTAAATAAGCAGGGTGACAATATACAGTCTTGATGCACTCCATTTCCTATTTGGAACCAGTCTGTTGTTCCATGTCCAGTTCTAACTGTTGCTTCCTGACCTGCATAGAGGTTTCTCAAGAGGCAGGTCAGGTAGTCTGGTATTCCCATCTCTTTCAGAATTTTCCATGGTTTATTGTGATACACACAGTCAAAGGACTTGGCATAGTCAGTAAAGCAGAAACAGACGTTTCTCTGGGACTGTCTTGCTTTTTCGATGATCCAACAGATGTTGGCAATTTGGTCTCTGGTTCCTCTGCCTTTTCTAAAACCAGCTTGAACATCTGGAAGTTCACAGTTCACATATTGCTGAAGCCTGGCTTGGAGCATTTTGAGCATTACTTTTCTAACATGTGAGATGAGTGCAATTGTGTGGTAGTTTAAGCATTCTTTGGCATTGCCTTTCTTTGGGATTGGGATGAAAGCTGACCTTTTCCAGTCCTATGGCCACTGCTTAGTTTTCCAACTTTGCTGACATATTGAGTGCTGCACTTTCACAGCATCATCTTTTAAGATTTGAAATAGCTCCACTGGAATTCCATCACGTCCACTAGCTTTGTTCATAGTCATGCTTCCTAAGGCCCACTTGACTTCAAATTCCAGGATGTCTGGTTGTAGGTGAGTGATCACACCATCATGATTATCTGCATCTTGAAGATCTTTTTTGTACAGTTCTTCTGTGTATTCTTGGCACCTTTTCTTAATATTTTCTGCTTCTGTTAGGTCCATACCATTTTTGTCCTTTATTGTGCCCATATTTGCATGAAATGTTCCTTTAGTATCTCTAATTTTCTTGAAGAGATCTCTAGTTTTTCCATTTTATTGTTTTCCTCTATTTTTTTCCCTTGATCACGGAGGAAGGCTTTCTTATCTCTCCTTGCTATTCTTTGGAACTCTGCATTCAAATGGGTATATCTTTCCTTTTTTCTTTTGCTTTTCACTTCTCCTTTTTTCACAGCTATTTGTTAGGCCTCCTCAGACAGCCATTTTGCTTTTTTGCATTTCTTTTTCTTGGGGATGGTCTTTACCCTGTCTCCTGTACAATGTCACAAACCTCCATCCATAGTTCATCAGGCTTTCTATCAGACCTAGTCCCTTAAATATATTTCTCACTTCCACTGTACAATCATAAGGAATTTGATTTAGGTCATATTTGTATGGTCTAGTGGTTTTCCCCACCTTCTTCAATTTAAGTCTGAATTTGGCAATAAGGAATTCATGAACTGAGCAACAGTCAGCTCCTGGTCTTGTTTTTGCTGACTGTATAGAGCTTCTCCATCTTTGGCTGCAAATAATATAATCAGTCTGATTTTGGTGTTGGCCATCTGGTGATATCCATGTGTGGAGTCATCTCTTGTGTTGTTGGAAGAGGGTGTTTGCTATGACCAGTGCATTCTCTTGGCAAAACTCTATTAGCTTTTCCCTAGCCACATTCTCTACTCCAAGGCCAAATTTGCTTGTTACTCCAGGTGTTTCTTGATAATAATAGGGGGCTTTAAGCCTCACTTACATCAATGGACAGATCATCAGAAAGAAAATCAACAAGGAAACATTGGCCTTAAATGGCACATTAAGACCAGGTGAATTTTGTATATTTATATATAGAACATTTCATCCAAAATCAGCAGATTACACATTCTTTTCATGTGGCCATTGAGAATTCCCCGGGATATATTACATGATAGGCCACAGAACAAGTCTCACTAAATTTAAGAAAATTGAGACAATATCAAGCAACTTTTCTACCCACAAAACTGTAAGACTAGAAATCAACTACAAGAAAAAGTCTGCAAAAACATAAACACATGAAAGCTATGCTATACCAATGGATCACTGAAGAAATGAAGGAAGAAATAAAAATGTATTGGAGACATATGGAAATGAAAACACAGTGGTCCAAAGTCTATGGGACATGAGCAAAGTGGTTTTAAGAGGGAAGTTTATAAACAATATAAGACTACCTCAAGAAACAGAAAAATCTCAAATAGAAAACCTAACCATATACCCAGAGGGACTAGAAAAAGAACAAAGGGAACCTAAAATTAGTAGAGGGAAAGAAATCATAAATATCAGAGCAGAAATAAAATACAGACTAAAATTGGAAAAGATCAATGAAGCTAATAGAAGTGAATGAAGCTAGGGAGTTATACCAAGCATTCAAATAATTTATACCTGTTTTGCTCAAACAGTTCCAAAAAAAAAAAAAATGAAGAGGAGAAAACAGTCTGAAACTCATTTTATGAAGCCACCATCACCCTGATAACAAAACCAGAAAAAGACCCTACAAAAAAATTACATCCCAATATCTTTGATGAATATAGATGCAAAAGTCCTCAACAAAATATTAGCAAGCCAGATCTAGCAATACTTGGAAAAAGATCATATACCGTCACCAAGTTGAATTCATTCCAGGGTCACAAGAATGGTTTCACATAAACAAATCAATCAATGTGATACATACTACATTAACAAAAACATGCTCATCTCAATGGACGCAGAAAACACATTTGATAAAATTCAACATCCATTTATGATAAAAACTCTCAGTAAAAAAGTATGGAGATGACGTAGTTCAACTTCAGAAAAGCTATTTACAGCAAACCACAGTTAATTTATACTCAGTGGTGGAAAGATGATAGCCTTATTGCTAAATTCAGGAATAAGATTAGAATGCCCACTTCTACCATTTAAGATAAACAAATGTATCCAAATTGGAAGAGAAGAGGTAAGTCTGTCACTATTTGCAGCTGGCATTATTCTCTATATGATACTGCTGCTGCTGCTAAGTTGCTTCAGTCGTGTCCGACTCTATGTGACCCCATAGATGACAGCCCACCAGGCTCCTCTGTCCCTGGGATTCTCCAGGCAAGAACACTGGAGTGGGTTGCCATTTCCTTCTCTGTATTCTCTATATAGAGAACCTTAAAGTCTCCACATAAAAAGTGATAGATCAATTCAAGATATTAACATAAAGAAATCTCTTCCATTTCTTTTCACTAACAATGAAATATCAAACAAAAGTAAAAAATAATTCAATTTAAAATCCCACTCAAAAAAAAAAAAAAAAAACACAAAAAAACCTAGGAGTAACTTAACCAAAGAGGTGAAAGACCTCTACACTGAACACTATTTAACACTGATAAAGAAAACTGAAGGTGATTCAAATAAATGGAAAGATATCCTATTTTTTTTTAATTGGAAGCATTAATACTGTTAAAATGAACATACTACCCAAACAATCTACACATTTGATGTTCTCCCTGTGAAAGTACCCATGACATTTTTCAAAGAACTAGGATAAATAAAATTTATATGGAATCACAAAAGACCCAGAATTGCCAAAGCAATCCTGAGAAAAAGATCAAAGCTGGAGGCATAACCCTCACAGTCTTCAGACAACACTACAAAGCTACCATAATCACTGTAGCATGGTATTGGCATGAAAACAGATGTATGGATCAATGGAGCAGAATAGAGAGCATAAGAAATAAATCCATACACCTATAGTCAATTAATCTAGATCAACTAGGCAAGAATATAAAATGGGAAAAAACAGTTTCTTTAGCAAGTGGTGCTCATAAAGTTGGAAAGCTACATGTCAATCAATGAAATTAGAAAACTCCCTCATACCATTATGTATAAGTAAGCTCAATGTGGCTTAAAGACCTAAAGCTGAGACATGACATCATAAAACTTCTAGAAGAGAACACAGGCAAAATATTCTCTGACATAAATTGAAACAATATTTTCTTATATCAGTCTTCCATGGCAAAAGAAATAAAAGCAAACATACATAAATGACACCTAATCAAACATAAATGTTTTTAAACAGCAAAGGAGACCATCAACAAAACAAAAGGACAGTCTATGGAATGGAGAGTAATATTTGCAGATGATGTGATGACAAGTCATTAATATCCAAAAGATAAAAATAGTTTATACAATTCAATATCAAAAAACAACAATATCAAAAAAATGGGAAGAAGACCTAAACAGACATTTTTGCAAAGAAGACATACAGATACTCAATAGGCAAGTGAAAACATGCTTAACATTGCTGATCATCTGAGAAATGCAAACCAAAGCCACAATTAAGTATCACCTCACATCTGTCAGAAAGGCTATCATCATAGAGTCTACAAATAACAAATGTTGGAGAGAATGCAGAAAAAGGGGAACCCTTATATACTATAGGTGGGACAGTAAATTTGGTGCAGTCACTGTGGAAAAATAGTAGGGAGGTTCCTCAAAAACTAAAAACAGAACTACCATGTGATCTATACGATCATTCCTGGGTATATATGTGAAGAAAACGAAAACACTAATTTGAAAAAGTACACGCACCACAATGTTCATAGAATCATTATTTATACCAACAAAGATAGGAAAGCAACTTAAGTATCCATCAACAGATGACTGGATACAGAGGATGTGAGATACATACATATCTCAGCATTCAAAAACTTAAGATCATGGCATCTGGTCCCATCACTTTCATGGCAAATAGAAGTAGAAAAAGTGGAAGAAGTGACAGATTTTATTTTCTCATGTTCCAAGCGGTGCAGACGGTGATTGCAGCTACAAAATTAAAAGACACTCGCTTCTTGAAAGGAAAGCTATGGCAAACCTAGACAGTGTGTTAAAAAGCATCACTTTGCCAACAGAGGTCCATATACTCAAAGCTATGGTTTTTCCAGTAGTCATGTATGGATGTGAGAGTTGGACCACAAAGAAGTCTGAGTGCTGAAGAATTGATGCTTTTGAACTCTGGTGCTGGAGAAGACTCTTGAGAGTCCCTTGGACAGGTAGGAAATCAAACCAGTCAATCCTAAAGGAAATCAGTCCTGAATATTCATTGGAAGGACTGATGCTGAAGCTGAAGTTCCAATATTTGGCCACGTGTCATGAAAAGCCAGCTCATTAGAAAAGACTCTGATGGTGGGAAAGATTGAAGGCAAAAGGAGAAGGGGGTGGCAGAAGATGAGATGAGTAGACAGCATCACTGACTCAATAGACATGAATCTGAGCAAACTCCAGGAGGTAGTGAAGGACAGGGAAGCCTGGAGTGCTGCTGTTCATGGGGTTGCAAAGAGTCAGACACAACTTAGCAACTGAACATACACATGTGTGTGTGTGTGTGTGTGTGTGTGTGTGTGTGTGTGTTTGACATCCTGTATGTGTGTGTATGTGTGTGTGTGTGTATATATATATATCCTAATACAATGGAATACTATTCAGCCGTAAGAAAGAATGAAAATTTGCCATTTGCAACATGGATGGGCCTGGAGGGTATTATGTTTAGTGAAATAAGTCAGAAAAAAGACAATTACTATACATATTTTATATGTAAAATATAAAAAGTAAAACTAGTGAATATAACAAAAAAGGAACAGGCTCTTAGATATGGAGAACAAATTAGTGGTTGCTAGTAGGAGAGGAAAGAAGGGAGAGGCAAGAAGAGAGAGGGGATTGAGAGGTACAAACTATCATGTATAAAATAGCTACAAGGGAGGATATATTGTATAGAACATGGAATATAGCCAATACTTTGTAATAACTATGAGTGCAGTATAAGCTATGTTGTACACTTGAAACTAATATAATACTGTAAGTCATTTATACCTCAATAAGAAAATAAAATTTAAACTGGCATTTGCCTACCAGTTATTTGAAAAAATAATTTAAAATTGGACAAAGGGTCTGTTAGAAATTTTTTTCAAGGAAGACATAAGGATGGCCAACATGCACATTAAAAGATACTTGACAACCAGAATGGCCATCATTAAAAAGTTCACAAATGCAAATATTGGGGAGGATGTGGAGAAAAGGGAACCCTTCTACACTGGAAGGAATGTAAATTGGTGGGAATGTAAATTGGTGCAGCTACTATAGAAAACAGTACGGAGATTCTTCAAAAAAGTAAAAATAGAGTTCCCATATGACCCAGCAATCCCATTCCTGGGCATATATCTCAAGAAAATTATAGTTTAAAAATATTCATGCACCCCCAATGCTCATTGCAACACTATTTACAATAGCCAAAATATTAAAACCATCTAAGTATCCATAGACAGATGAATGGATAAAGAAGAAATTATATATATGTATATATATACATATGTATAATGGGATATTACTCAGCCATAAAAAGAATGAAATAATGCCATTTGCTGTGACATGAATGGGCCTAGAGATGATCATACTAAGTGAAGTAAGTCAAAAAAAGGAAGACAGCTACCAGGTAATATCACTTAGATGCTACATGCATCTAAATTATGACACAAATTAACTTCCTTATGAAGCAGAAACAGATTTGCAGACATAGAGAACAGATTTGTGGTTGCTAAGTGGATGGTGGGGTACAGAATGGGTGGACTGGGAATTTGGGTTTAGCAGATGTAAACTATCATGTAGATAATGGATAAAAAACAAAGTCCTACTATATATCACAGGGAACTAGTTCAATATTCTATGATAAACTGTAATAGGAAAGAATACAAAAAAGAATATATATATATGTATGTATAACCCAATCCCTTTGATGTTCAGTCGAAATTAACACATATACTTCAACAAAATAATTTTTTAAAAAGATGCTTGATATCACTAATCATCCTGGAAGTGCAAATCAAAACCACAATGAGTTATCGCCTCAATTATGTCAAAATGATTATTAAAGAAAAATAGCAAGAGTTGGCAAAAATGTGTCAAAAAGGGAACACTAGTGCATTGTTAAAGGGAATGTAAATTGTGCAGCCACTTTAGAAAATGGTATGAGGATTCTTTAAAAAATTAAAAATAGAACTATCATGTAATCCAACCACTCCACTCCTGGGTATTTAGCTGAAGAAAATGAGAATAATAATTATAAAAGATGTATGTAGGCCTTTTTCCTTTATGATATTACTTACACTAGTCAGGATATACAAGCAAACTTGGTATGCATCAATAGATGGATCAACATAGAAGACATAGTATGTACTATGGAATATTATCAGCCATAGAAAATAATGTAATCTCACCCTTTGCAACAGCATAAATGGACCTAGACAGTATTATGCTAAATGAAAATAGAGAAAGACAAATGCTGTATTATTTCACTTATGTGTGGCATCTAAAAAACAAATGAACAAGTGTAACAAAACAGCAAAGAACTTGTGACTGTCAGAGGGGCAGTGGGTGCAAAGAGGAGAGAAACAGGTGTTGGAGATCAAGAGATACAAATTTCCAGGTGCAAAATATGAGTCATATGTATAAAATGTGAAGATGGAGAATATAGTCAATAAGTATATAGTATCTTTATATGATGACCTAACGTAATTTGATTTATTATGATCATCTTGAAATATATAGAAATATTAAATCACTCCAGTGTTCTTTCCTGGAGAATCCCAGGGATGGGGGAGCCTGGTGGGCGTCCGTCTATGGGGTCGCACAGAGTCAGACATGACTGAAGGGACTTAGCAGCAGCGGCAGCAGCATGTTGTATAATAAGAACTAACATAGTGTCAAAAACAAGTTCATAAAAAAGAGATTAGCTTAATGGTTATCAGAGGCTGGGGTTGGGTGAGGAGGACTTGGATGAAGACAGTTTAATGGTACAAACTTGCTATTATAAGATTAAAAACTACTAGGGATCTAATATACAACATGATAAACATAGTTATCACTGCTGTATGTTATATATGAAAGTTAACAGAGTAAATTCTAAGAGGTTTCATCACAAGGAAAATTTTTTCTTTCTATAATTTTGTATCTATATAAGATGATGGATGTTCACCAAACTTATTGTGATAATTGTTTCATGAAGCCTGTAAGTCATATCATATGCAGTGCTCTAGTGGCTCAGACTGTAAAGCGTCTGTCTGCAATGCAGGACACCCAGGTTGGATCACTGGGTTGGGAAGATCCCCTGGAGAAGGAAATGGCAGCCCACTCCAGTATTCTTGCCTGGAAAATCCCATGGACTGTGGAGCCTGGTAAGCTACCGTCCATGGGGTCACAAAGAGTTGGACAGGACTGAGCAACTTCACTTACACTTCCACTTTCATGTCAGTTACATCTCAATAAAACTGGAATGAAAAAAAAAAAAGAAATGTATGTCATTCTCAAAATGTTCCTTAATATATCATGTGGCAACCTTCTCAAAATAATTGTTTTAGCAAAACTGACTCTATTTTCCCCAGACCATATTGTCTTTTATTTTCTTGATGCTGTCTTTTGGAGAGCAAAACTTTTAAATTTTAATAAAATCTAATTTACCCTTTTTGAAAAATCATGGTCACTAAAATTTTCTGTTTCTTTCTAGAACTTTTATATTTTAAGTTCTTTATACATTTAGATTTATAATTCATTTCCAGCTAAACTTTTTGGTATAATTTAAAGTTTAAGTCTCTGTTGTGTCTGACTCTTTGCCACCCCACAAACTGTAGCCTGCCAGGCTTCTCTGTCCATGGAATTCTCCAGGCAAGAATACTGGAGTGGGTTGCCATTCCCTTCTCCAGGGGATCTTTTCGACCCAGGTATCCAGCATTACAGGCAGATTCTTTACCATTATTGGCAGGGCTGATGTTGAAACTGGAACTCCAATACTTTGGCAACCTGATGCAACTCATTGGAAAAGACTCTGATTCTAGGGAAGATTGAAGGCAGGGGGAGAAGGGGGTGACAGAGGATGAGATGGTTGGATGGCATCACTGACTCAATGGACATGAGTTTGAGCAAACTCCGGGAGATGGTGGACAGAGAAGCCTAGCATGCTACAGTCCATGGGGTCACAAAGAGTCAGACATGACCGAGCGACTGAACAACAACAAAAATGTTGTAAGAGTTTGTTGTTGTTTTTATGTAGATAGATATTCAATTGATCCAGTAGCCTTTTTTGAAAGACAGATTTCCCTTGTTGAATTAACTTTGTACCCCTGTCAAAAATTAGTTGATCATGAAGTGTGGATTTGAATTCTTTATTACATTCCATTGATCTATATATTCATATCTTTTTATAGAAATAACACACTGTCTTGATTAATGCAGTGTGATAGCAAGTTTTGAAAAATTCATGTAGTGTTACTACCTGTTTTTAAACAATGATTTTGTGTATATTTCCATTTGAATTTTGGCCTCAGCTTGTCAATTTCTATGAGAAAAAATTTAATTCAATTTTGATACGCATTGTGCTGAATCTCAATAGTAATTTGGGGGAACTGATGTCTTCATAATAGTGAGTTTTATAATCAATGAATATATCTGTCCACTTAATTAGGTTTTCTTAATTTCTTATACCAAGGTTTTGCCTAGACTGCAGCTTCATGAACAAAATAAATGTTTTTGGCCAGTACATTTGTGAGGTTTGTTTCTAGTAATTGATAATTGAAACACACTTTACTACCTGGAAGTGAGGTACTGCCATAACAGAACCTGAAAATGTGGCTCTGAGATTGAGTGGCAGGCTGAAGCTGGAAGGATCTTGAGAATATTATTAAAGTCTAATGGCCCTTGAAGAAACTTTTGGTGGTTTATTGGTGAGTTGAAAAGAAATTGAGGATAGTGTTACTGAAAGTTGGAAGGACAGGTACATTAATTATGTGGTGGCAGAAAATTAAGCAACACTATGAACTGAAGTAATGTGGAAAATAGAACAAAGTAGTACAGATGGTGACTGCAGCCATGCAATTAAAAGACGCTTACTCCTTGGAAGGAAAGTTATGACCAACCTAGATAGTATATTCAAAAGCAGAGACATTACTTTGCCAACAAAGGTTCGTCTAGTCAAGGCTATGGTTTTTCCTGTGGTCATGTATGGATGTGAGAGTTGGACTGTGAAGAAGGCTGAGCACTGAAGAATTGATTCTTTTGAACTGTGGTGTTGGACAAGACTCTTGAGAGTCCCTTGGACTGCAAGGAGATCCAACCAGTCCATTCTGAAGGAGATCAGCCCTGGGATTTCTTTGGAAGGAATGATGCTAAAGCTGAAACTCCAGTACTTTGGCCACCTCATGCGAAGAGCTGACTCATTGGAAAAGACTGTGATGCTGGGAGGGCTTGGGGGCAGGAGGAGAAGGGGACGACAGAGGATGAGATGGCTGGATGGTATCACTGACTCGATGGACATGAGTCTGAGTGAACTCCGGGAGTTGGTGATGGACAGGGAGGCCTGGCCTGCTGCAATTCATGGGGTTGCGAAGAGTCGGACACGACTGAGCGACTGATCTGATCTGATCTGAGAAGTAGAAAATTAACTGAGATTTCAAAGTAGAGTGTTGAAGATGCCACCTGGCTTCTTCTAGCTACTGGTAGTAAAATGCGATGAGAATATTAAGTGAAAGAAATGTCTTTATATATAATGGATCCAGGACTTACTGAAATAAAAAGTAAAGCTGTTTTTCATCTCAGTTTTTCAGATGGCAAATGATGCAGAAATTATGAAAAGGCTTTTGGACAAAAATCATTCCAGGACACTCTCAGGAGAATATATAATGAAGATGATATCAAAAGTGTTACACTACACCTCCTTGCAAATACTTAAGAAAAATTTAAGGTGGTATCTCAAACAGATGAATATCTCTAAGGAATTTAAAAAGCATGTATTGCAAATTGTTTCTGTTCAACAATAGGGCTTTTAAGAATACTAAAGATTTTCCTTAAAGCAGCCAAGGATAGCAAAAGTATTATTATGGTGAAATTTGTGTGTTTAGCTCTTGACTATTAGGGTGAACCCTCAGTTCAGTTCAGTCGCTCAGTCGTATCCAACTCTTTGCGACCCCATGAATCGCAGCATGCCAGGGCTCCCTGTCCATCACCAACTCCCAGAGTTCACTCAGACTCACGTACATTGAGTCAGTGATGCCATCCAGCCATCTCATCCTTTGTCATCCCCTTCTCCTCCTGCCCCCAATCCCTCCCAGCATCAGAGTCTTTTCCAATGAGTCAACTCTTCGCATGAGGTGGCCAAAGTACTAGAGCTTCAGCTTTAGCATCATTCCTTCCAAAGAAATCCCAAGGCTGATCTCCTTCAGAATGGACTGGTTGGATCTCCTTGCAGTCCAAGGGACTTTCAAGAGTCTTCTCCAACACCACAGTTCAAAAGCATCAATTCAGCCTTCTTCACAGTCCAACTCTCACATCCATACATGACCACTGGAAAACCATAGCCTTGACTAGACAAACTTTTGTTGGCAAAGGAATGTCTCTTTTGAATATGATATCTAGGTTGGTCATAACTTTCAAGGAGTAAGCGTCTTTTAATTTCATGGCTGCAATCACCATCTGCAGTGATTTTGGAGCCCAGAAAAAGAAAGTCTGACACTGTTTCCACTGTTTCCCCATCTGTTTCCCATGAAGTGATGGGACCGGATGCCATGATCTTCGTTTTCTGAATGTTGAGCTTTAAGCCAACTTTTTCAGTCTCCACTTTCAATTTCATCAAGAGGCTTTTTAGTTCCTCTTCACTTTCTGCCATAAGGGTGGTATCATCTGCATATCTTAGGTTATTGATATTTCTCCTGGCAATCTTGATTCCAGCTTGTGCTTCTTCCAGCCCAGCGTTTCTCATAATGTACTCTGCATATAAGTTAAATAAGCAGGGTGACAATATACAGCCTTGACGTACTCCTTTTCCTATTTGGAACCAGTCTGTTGTTCCATTTCCAGTTCTAACTGTTGCTTCCTGACCTGCATACAGGTTTCTCAAGAGGCAGATTAGGTGGTCTGGTATTCCTATGTCTTTCAGAATTTTCCACAGTTTATTGTGATCCACACAGTCAAAGGCTTAGGCATAGTCAGTAAAGCAGAAATAGATGTTTTTCTGGAACTCTCTTGCTTTTTTCATGATCCAGCAGATGTTGGCAATTTGATCTCTTAAAAGGCTGGAGTAGCTATATTCAGTTCAGACAGAGAAGACTTTAGAGCAAGGAAACTTACTAGGTTTCTCAGGGTTAATTCATAAATGTAAATTCAGGCATGTTTTCAGAAATTACTATTTTTTTACTTAAGTGAAAGTGCAAGTTGCTCAGTCATTTCCAACTCTTTGCGACCCCATGGACTTAGCCTGCCAGGCTCCTCTGTCCATGGAATTATCCAGGCAAGGATACTGGAGTGGGTAGCCTTTCCCTGTGTTGCAGGTGGATTCTTTACCACTGTACCACTGGGGAATCCTTTCACATCTGACTCTAAATTATACTGTTATGCTTTACCCTTTGGTTATGTTTTAGTTTCTAAATCCATAACTAGTGACTCTGTAGGAAGAAAATAGTACAAAAATTTTCATTTAGTGGCAGGTTTCAATTTTTCCATGATAAAGCTCATTGTAAAAAACAAAACAAAACACAATAGTGACAGAAATTGACCTGGGTCTAAGTTCAGACTCTACAAGTTATGCTACTGAATATGTTACTATACTTCCTGTAACTCAACTATTTCCTCATCTACAAAGTAGTGGTAATAACAGTCCTTTTTGTATAGGACTTCTGTGAAGATAGAATAAAATAATGTATTTATAAAGTATCTGGCATATAGTGAGTTGTTATCTATAAACAAAATGTATAAGTAGATTAATTTATTACAAATCATGAAAATTCCACTCTAAGCTTACAATCCTAATATTTATCCCTTTTTAATAGGAATTATAACAAAATTTATCATCCAAATGTGTTTATGTGAACACACATACATTCATATACCACATGGAATTTGCTGTTTGGTTAAAATAACTTTCTTATACAAGTTTTGTCTTCAAAGCATGCTTTTTGATATTGGTCTGGTGTCATGGTGTCATTTTAATCATTTTTTAGCCTATACAAAGTTTCTTCTCTTCCTTCATGGACCACAGAAGCACCTGTGATGCATGCATCCATTTAATTTTCAAATATTTACTGAGCACATACTATATGGTTGGCATTATATGAGGTGCTGGAGAGTCAGTGGTAAATAATAAAAATTCTCTGCTCTCATGTTGTATATATTCTAGTGGGAGAAACAGACAAGAAATAAAAATAATTTTCAAGTAGTGATAGTACAAGAAAGAAAATAAAACAAGGTTACCTGGTAATATACTGGGGGAGGAAGGGAGTAATTAAGTTGCATAATCAAGGCGGGCCACAGAGATGACTTTGAGCTGATATTTGAAAAATAAAAAAGAAAGAGGTGCACAAATAGGGTGACTAGGAAAAGGTAACACCGTGTGCAACACCCCTGAGGTGGAAGTGACTTAGCTTTATGAATTCCTAAGTAACTTGAAGATAAATCCACTCAATAAGTTCACTTTTCAGTAGATGAGCTTACTATTTGAAAGAACATACTATTGACTCCTTTTTAAAGTGACAATTTCAAAATTCTAATTCAATGGTTCCCACATCACATTCTTAAGAACTGCCTGGAGAGTTTGTTAAAATATAGTTTCCTTGTCTAAAAGAGCTGAACTTGTAAAAATAGAGAGTAGGATAGCGGCTAGCAGGCTGGGGGTTGGAGGAACTGGGGAGATGATTAAGGGTACAAGTTTGGTACAAACAAATAAGTCTGGGTGAGCTTTCCAGACAACAGTGTTGTATTATAAATTCAAAGTTGCTAAGAGACTGGATCTTGTTTCACAACAAAAAAAGAAATGATAGTTATGTGATATAATGGATGTACTAGATAAGGCTATGGTGGTAATTCTATTGCAATGTATAAATGTATCAAATCAATACCTTGTATACCTTAAGCTTACACAGTGTTATATATGTCAATTATATTTTTAAAAAGTTTCCTGGGCTACATCTCCAGAGATTCTGGTTCAGTAGGTTGGGTGAGGCCCACAGATTTGCATTTTTAATGAATTCACTGGTGATGCCAGCACTACTAGCCTGGGGACAACACTTTGAGAGATGCTGCTCTATAAAATCTATCTTTTGAGTTTAACATTTAAATGCCTATATTTTCTTTCATGTAAAAAAATTACTTCCTCTGCATGGTGACCATCTGGAATTAATTTTTGTAACTTTAGTGAAAAAGTACATAAAATATTAGAGGTAAAAATACCTTCAATGTTCCATATTAAATTAATAGCATCAGTAATAATATGAGCTTAATTTCAATATAGCCTATTGGTGAAGGGTTAGTGTCTGTTGTCAACTGGAGAAGATTTCAAAATTATATTTTAAAAGCTGAAAGGAATTTAAATGATAGTTAACCGAGAGATTTAAAATTTTTTTCATGGCTGGGAGATCACATAAATAGCAATTGCATGTTACATCCTGTTAATCTGGAGAATATGAGAAGGCTGTACTCATCCACTGTGCCATTCACATGGATGCTCATGGAAGAGATAGAGAAAGGAAGAGGGGTATCAGGCTAGTCAGCAAAGTCAGCTTCAACCATTCTGGTCAGCAGAATTCTGGTTGCTGCACTCACACAACCTGCATGGTACATGTCAAAGAAGCCCATGTGCTCCTGCCCCTAATAGTTGTTCCCAAGGAAGGGAATTTATATGCATATCATGGTCTTAGCAGAATTAGGGATAGCATATGGATGATGATACTAAGAACAGCCAATCCCTAAGGAATGTCCCAGTCCTCTAAGTGCTTTACATGATTAACTGATGTGACCCCTCCCTGCCACATATATGAGGGAGTTAGTAACATCTTCACTTATATATGTATAGGAAAGTGAAACATAGAGTAACTCAGTAATTTAGGATACCAGGCAGTAACTGGAAAAGCTGGGATCCAAACCTAGGCAATTTGCATCAGCCTGATCTCTTAAACAATGTACTATATAGATATTCCTCAACTTCTGATGGGGTTACACCCTGACAAACCAATTCTAAGTTGAAAATGTACTTAATACTAACCTAGTGAAATTGTAGCTTAGCCCAGCCTACCTGAAATGTGTTCAGAATTAGGCTCATTAGCCTATAGTTGGGCACAATCATTTAACACAAAGCCTATATTATAATAAAGTATTATCTCATGTAATTTATTGAATACTATTTTGAAAGTGAAACAGAATGGCTCTGTGGTTATGTGATGGTTATAAGTGTATCAGTTTTCTAGCCTGGTGATTTCATGGCTGATTGGGAGCTCTGGCTGCTGTCCTGTCTAGCATCACAGGAGAGACTATCGTACCAGATCTGGCTAGCCCAGGAAAATATCAAAATTAAAAATTCAAAGTACAATTTTTACTTAATATGAATCATTTTCACATCTTTTTATAGTTGAAAGATTAACTTGAACCTCTTTAACTTGGGGACCATTTGTATACTGCTTCATATTTGGAAAAGAATCTTGAGATCAAAAGTTTTTAAGATTTGTGTCTATAGTCCAGGTTAAAATGAGGTATCTGATTCTTTTCCTTCACATCCTTTCAATTCTAATACAGGAAAAACACAATGTCTATTTTTCAGTCTTTCTGCCTTGATCTGACAAGGAGACATTCCAAATGAGGACCAAGAGAGAAAGACTGTAGAGTAATCACTGCACAGAAAAATTTTGTACATACTTCCTAGCGTGTGATCTTGGACAAGTCACCAAAATGGTCTGAACTTGTTTTAGTACCCAGAAAAGGATGACAGCATTCCAATAAGACTGGGTAATTAAATGAAGACTTTGATGATCACTGATACAGATATGAAATGCACTATTCAGGTGTTAAGATATGTGGACACTTTATGCATAACTTAGGGGCTTTTCGAGGGTCATTTTAACTGTAGGGATTTTTTCTTACCTGTTGACATCAGAATCCTTGCTTAAGATGCAACTCCACTGTAAGCCATTGAGTGACAGTGGATCTAGGGTCTTCAGAGGATCTCCTCAAACCTGTTCTACAGTTGGACTCAAGATGGCACACCCTAACTACGGAGAGGTGAGTCTAATGGCTACACAGATCAAACAATAATATAATGCTTACCAATAAAAGCTACAGAGGGGGAGAATGGTAATGGAGAATGCCATACATAATTCCAAAAAGAACTGTCAACTGGTCATCCAGTAGGTATTTTTTCATTTACAAAGCAACAACATCAAATAATTTTTGTCAGTCTGATACAATGGTTCATGTCAACGTCTGGTTCTGACAACAGTAAGAAATTTCTTCAAGGATTTCTGAGCATTTCAGAGCTTTATATTTACTATTCAGAATAATTCCTTGCAATATTTTTTAGGTATTAAAATATTTTTTAAAGTTACAATATTAAAATGAATAGCATTGCATAAATATACAGATATAGGTAATCTTTGTAGATGCCTTTACTATGTAACCTAGATTCTAAAATCCAAAGAAGATAATTGGTTAAAATATAAACCTACAAGGAAGATAAATGAGTAGTGAATTGTCTTAACTTTTATTTGATTATTTTCATTTACAGTTCTGGCACTGACACTTTAAAAAAAAGATTTAATTTTATGTAAAGATTGAACTTCAATAAAATAACTTAAAAAACATTTACATATACATCATTAAATCTCCATAAAATATACAATACTTTGATACAACTATAGCTAGAATGACTTTGAAGGAAATGATACATATTCAAATTTTTAAGAGATATCTCATGTCACATGTAGGAATAAATATTTATATTGGACTTGTTAAGACATGAATTAAACACTATATGACATGCACTCTTGGAAATTAAAATATACATTTTGAAAACATATTTTAAAAGCACAAAACTGTGTTTCCATTTAATCTAGATGTATATCAGAGCTTTTAAATAGAAATTTGAACAGTTAATACAAATAAAAGATACTATAACATCAAGTGAAATATAATCCAAAAGCTGTTAGGAACCAGTTTGGACATGTAGAACATAAATTTCTACTTTGGCGAGAGTTGAGTCTCATTTTTTAACCTTCAAATGAGATGGAATAATGGTAAATTTGCTAAAATTTTACAAAATATTTGTGGTTTTTAATTTTTAGTACTTGTAAGCTATGTTTCTTTTTCTTATTATATTGATAGGATAAAATCAAATGCATGGGCTTAACTGTCTAAAATCAAAAGCTGAATATTGCTGCTAAATGAAAATAGATATTTAACATTCCACAGACCAAATCACTTAAGTGTAACAGACTCTGTTTTATACATATAAAGTAAAGACTTATGAGAATTGTATTGTTTTACACTCACAAGCAAATTATGAGATAAAATTCTTTCATGTATTTCTGAACATCATTAACACTTACAAAATCTCTCTCTGATGATTACTGGCACACAAAAATCTCCTTCTCTAAGAGATGATCTTTAAGAGAGTTGGGAGCAGTTAGCTGTTGGAATTTTTAAATGATTTCTATTTCTAGAAAATAGCAGCAATATTGCTCACCCAGAAGGACTGAAGATACTGAAATTGATATGCTGCTACAACCTGGATCACTTCATCAAATTAGGTTTACATTATTGTACATAAGGCTAAGAAAACAGAAAGCGACAGAAAACAGGATGCTAAAATTAATCCAGAGAACAATTCTGAGTCTCTTAATAGGCAGAAGCTACACATAAGTTGTAAAATTTATCCAAAACTCAATACATTTTGGCATAATGTACATATTATGAATTCTCTGCTTCTGGCATGGTATGTCATTCTTTTATTTGTAGTTACTGAAAATGTCTGAATGTGGCAGTTTAAAACTGACACAACAACTATATAAATGTTAGTTGTTAGGTGCTTAGTGTAATATGTGATTTCATAACTAGGAGAAGAGTAAAATAAATTAATTATAACAAAACACCTTATTAATTTTATTGTTCTTAATTACTGATGAAAGAAAGTCAAAAGAATCTTCCCACCCCTCTTACTGTATTATAGCATTTATAAAATATATTAGTGTCATTAAGTTAATGAAACTAGTGAGATTTTCTTAGATGCCATGAAGAGTATTTTATAGAATACCCTTCCCCCAAGATCTATGGAGTATTATAATGCATTTCAATTCTACTTTCTGATATAAAGGCAAAAGGATAAGTTGTCAACTTATATTTTTCCCTGTTAATTCTTCCTCTGGATAACTGATTTTGAAATTATAGTAAACAGTTTCTAAATTCTCTAATTTAACAGATTTCCCATTTTAGAGTGAATAACTTAAAAAATAATATTAAGATTCTTACACACTAAAATGGTTCAGTGGTAAAATACAAATATGAAAACTACTTGATAACATTACTCTCAGCATTTTCCATCTGGGAACTAACTACTGTATATTACTGGTGATAAAATTTCAAATGGAAATAATACCTTTTAAATCTAATTTTAGTTTCTATCTTTTATATATACATTAAAATCATGTTTTGGATAATTATTGACTAAGGTGCAACAATCAAAATTATTAGGAATTTTATATTTAAGAAAAATATTAATACCTAATCTTTAAAACCTATCTGATTTTAACATTCGGCCCTATGTGTTCAGATGCAATGAAATGTTATACTCTCTTAAGTCTAGTGCATATCTTACCAGCCATCCAGCTAGGCCTCAATAGAGGTTATGACCATCTTCCCTATATTTTCCTAAATCACAATATACTTCTATTAAATTTGTAACATGTTTAGAAGGAAACATATTTCAGCTAAAAGTGTGATGCTTAGATAGATCAAATCATACCATATATAAATTTTCCTATAAAATATATATTTGATGATATTTCAAATGGAATGTTTTCAAGTTGACAGTGGTAGCCAAAGATGCTGATAACTTAGAAGGTGCATATTATTAAAAAACCTGCAAAATTCAAATACTTAATTTTTAATATACTATAAATGTTCACTGAATCTAAAAATAATACCCTAATTTTATAAGGTTCCTTTTCAAGTAGTTGTCATTAAAAAATTATAAATAATTCTTATACTGTGCCTCTCTGTCTTGTACTTCAAAGATATGGAATATTATCTTTATCATTATATAAATAACTAGTAGTCCTTTATAGAAGGAATTGAGAATAGAAGACAAGAACTGTGGCTATTTTTCCCTATTATGTGCATTTATGGATATAAAGTTGAAAACACTACTTATGTCAGGGAGAACAGGCCATGTTCTGCTATAGGAAATAATGAGCTCAGTTGCTCCTTTGATAAAGTTACTGTGCATTCAGCTCAGCTGAGTATAAGCATATAGTTAAGGCCATGTATTCAATAAACAGAATAATTGTGGGAATTATTTAGATAAATCAGAAAAACAAATTTCTAAAGAGATCACTTTATGGGTTTAAATACTTTTTCTCCACATTATATTCTGATTTTATCATACAGTAGTTCATTTTCCATTTCATTTTACCTGTGTGAAATATTATACAAACAAGAAATTTCTTATGGGATAAGAAATATCAATAGAATAATAACTTTCTCTGTTAAAGCACATCTGCTTTTCTGGGGAAAATCAAAATTAATATCCCCTTAGAAATCAATTGTCAGAGCACCTAAGTCAAGGAAAAAAGCTCTCAAAAATATATATTTGTTTAATTACGTGAAATGATCAAAGGGAGAAAACTCTTTGTTGGTGGAAGGATTTTTAACTTTAGAGAATGAACCTCCTTGGCTACATTCTCAGCTGTCATAATTGTCATAATGTTCTTATGACATTCTTAAAGCTAGACTTTGAGAGAGACCAAACCATCTTGGAGACTGGCAGAAATATACTGAATTTAGAGTCACTCTTTCACTCCGAAGAATACATTATTAGATGTTTAGAGACACGTTAAAATGCATCAAATGTTTGCACTCTTAACTGACCTCAGAAGACTCATTCATATTTTCACTGGAATTAAGTAATTTTGTGAGTGACTTTGTACATACTATGTAGTTCTTAATATATGAGCAAAAATTGGAATTCACTGATGAATGAGCATAGAAACTAATGAATACTTTGAAAAAATACTGCAGAAATATAGTAAGTCAACATTTCTTAAAGACACATATGAGAACCATTAATCTGTTCCAATGGAAAATCCCAGTTTTTAGACAAGAAGAAAAAAAATCCAAGTCAAGCATGAGAAAAAGGATACACCCACAGACAAATCTATGTATCTATTTTTAAGAGAATGTCAGAGAAAATGAGAAAGTGTACAACATAAAAACCAGTTTATACTCTTAGAATTAAAAAGGAAAAAAAGACAAGTACCATTATGTAATAAAATGTGACAATTCCCTTAGGAAAGTTAATAAAAAGAAAAATAGAAGTCTCATTACTTAATTAAACAAACATAAATAACAGCAAGGTTATTTCTGTTGCTGATTTTCTTCCTTCCTTTGTTTCAGAAATTATTTATTAAAAGAGGGGAAAAATAGTCTGCTAGAAGCTATTTATGTAACACAAATGAAGGCACAAATAGTAGGAATCCAGACTTGATGAGTGAAGTTGTGAATACAGGGGATTTTGGCTTGAACAAAAACTGACCCTGAAATACAGTTGAAGATCTAGTGCTATTTTGTGTTTACAGCTGCACACTTAAGTGACTAACTCAGGGTTAAAAATCTTTAAGGTCCATAAAAATCTTTTCTTTCTTTCTAGCAATAAAATATACTTATCAAAACTTGCTAGCTAATCTGTGCAAATGTATACTTCTTAACTGATGCAAAAAATATGTAGGAAAATAAACCTAAAAAGACCTGCTTTTTATAATGTTCAAAAGATTCTGTACAGAGTCAGCTGCTGAAGAATTTTCAATATTTGAATTGGAGAGAGAAATGAAAATGTAGAATACAAAGGATATAAGGACAGCTGTGGCCTTGTAGGGGACACTCTTGAATTTGTTGATAAAAGCTTAAATGGAATTTTTTTCTAATAGCTGATCACAGATAAGCGCCTCATCCTTAGGAAAAATTAGGGCCAACAGACTATGCTTTGACAGAAAATACCTTTGGACCATATTTTAGCATCCTTTGTTGTAAGTATATCATACATATATGATTTGGCTGGATTAGCACTGACTCAATTGCCACTAATAATTATATATAGTCTTAGGAAAAAAGGATATCACTGAAATCACTGGGTACAATATTCATTTTAAACTATCTCAGGAAGGAATTACACATATTTGTTCAATAATTATTAGTTTAAAATCTCTGTAAATGTTTTACATCTCTGTGTGTGAAAAAAAAATGTCATTGTGATGGTATCTTCCTTGGAATCAAATATTCTAGGATATGAAGTCGTTCAAAACCAGACTGTGGAAAGGACCAGATTAAAAGCAGGGCAGTGAGGTCACCAATTGCTGTTCTTCTCTCCCAAGTTTGTTTAAATGACTAAATATTAAGCAGCTGATAATTATTCCACATCAGAAGCATCGTTGTCAGAAAGATGGTAGTTACTTCCCTTTACCCGAATATATTCAATGTATCTCCCTTCATCAGAATCTGAAGCACCACATGTACATAGCCTGTTGTCAAAGAGTGATTCAATTTCCTCTAATTTTTTCCCTTTGGTCTCAGGAAGACAGCCATAGATGAAAAGGAGACCCATCGAAGCGAATCCAGCATAAAGGAAGAAGGCTCCTGCAATGGAAAATACCATATATGTAAAGGCTTACATTGGAAAGGGGACTTGATTTTAACTTCTGTTTCTGGTCAATAATGCATGGCTGTGGTCTGAAATGGAACCAAAAATTTGCTTACAGCTTGGTTTATTTGGTTTACTCTAATTATTTTAATTCTGTGAATATAATACAGTTTGTCTTTCTAAACTCAAGTTGCTGCTGCTGCTGCTGCTAAGTCGCTTCAGTCGTGTCCGACTCTGTGCAACCCCATAGATGGCAGCCCACCAGGCTCCTCTGTCCCTGGGATTCTCCAAGCAAGAATACTGGAGTGGGTTGCCATTTCCTTCTCATGTAATACCAAACTCAAAAAGAATGATAGCCCAGGCTCAGAATAACTTCTGCTTTGAAATCTTTCCTCACTTTCCTGGTTAGGGTTGTGCTTTGACAACACTTTGCTGAGGCAAAGTGGTATATAACAACAAAGTAGCATTATAATTATGTGAATATATTTGTGTTAGCCACTAGACTGGAGGCACTTTCAGGAAGAAATTTTCTTCTCATTTATCTTGAGTGTAGTGTTTCCAGAACCGCATTCAGTGATGACACTGCTGATTTCTTGAATCAAAGCTCAAAGTTTAAGAGTCAACAGAGTTTTCTCTTATTCTCCCACCCAATATCCACTCTTAGAAAATCCTGTTGGATCTACCTTCACATACAATCCAAAGATGACCACTTTTTACCATTTCTGGACATCTCTGATTTAAAAGCCTTCCTCTTTACCTGCAGTACTGTAAGAGTCTCCTAACTAGTGCCCCATTCCTTCTCTGAGGCTCCTACAGTCCATTTTTGTGTGTGTGTCCATAGCACTTGGGGCTTCTCAGCGGTAAAGAATCCTCCTGCCAATGGAGGAGAAGCAAGACGTGGGTTCAATCCCTGGGTCAGGAAGATCCTCTGGAGGAGGAAACGGCACTTCGCTCCAGTATTCTTGTCAGGAAAACTCCATGGACAGAGGAACCTGGTGGGCTACATTCTAACTCAATGAAACTGTGCCATGCTGTATAGGGCCACCCAAGATGAATGGGTCATGGTGGAGAGTTCTGACAAAACGTGGTCCACTGAAGAAGGGAATCGCAAACCACTTCAGCATTCTTGCCTTAGAGAACCCCATGAACAGTATGAAAAGGCCAAAGGTATGACAATGAAAGATGAACCTCCCAGCTCAGTAGGTGTCCAGTATGCTACTGGAGAAAGTTGAGAGATAGCTCCAGAAGAAATAAAGAGAGTTGGACCATAAAGAAGGCTGAGTGCCAAAGAAATGATGCTTTTGAACTGTGGTGTTGGATAAGACTCTTGAGATCAAATAAGTCAATCCTAAAGGATTAAATATTTATTGGAAGGACTAATGCTGAAGCTGTAACTCCAATGGTTTGACCACTTGATGCAAAGAGATGACTCATTAGAAAAGACCCTCATGTTGGGAAAGATTGAAGGCAGGAGGAGAAGGGGATGACAGAGGATGAGATGGTTGGATGGCATCACCTACTCAATGGACGTGAGTTTGAACATGTTCTGGGACATGGTGAAGGACAATGAAGCCTGGCATGCTGCAGTCCATGAGGTCACAAAGAGTCAGACATGACTGAGCAACTGAGCAACAAAAACAATATGTGACTTCTGGACAGTCATTTAACCTCCTCCTTGGACCTCAGTTTCCTCATTAAGTAAGATGATTTATCAGTTCCTATTTAAATTTATGATTTACATTGTAATTCTGTAAGTTTTACAGCCCAGTAGGACCAGGTATAGGAGAGGTATACTTGAGGAGGAGACCAGCAAAAGTGGTCTCTTCAAGCCCAGAGTCTATGGCTTGTCTCTGGGTTCCCAGTACAGTGCTGATTCATTGGAGAGTTTAGAGAATGAATATTCTCTTGTTGACTACCAGATGGAATACATTGGGTAGGAGATTTGAAATGAAGGCCTAAACCAGACAACATGACTATATATTTGAAACTCAAGCTTGAAGCTGAAAAGTACAGCAGTTAAAGAACTGAAAAATATTTCTCAGTTTGTTGTCACTACAGAATGTGGAAAGACATTATTAAGACTACTTTCTTTAAGTAGTTACTTCCAGACAGGCCTAGAAGTAACCATTTCAGTACTATCCATAGAAACACTTCTTGGGAAGACTCAAGTAAAACTACAGAGGAAAATGCTGCTGAACTGGCTACCCCAAAGAATCTGCTCCATTGAATGAGCAGCCATGAGAAAATAAAAGGAAACAGAGGTAAACTATGAGATATTAAAACATATATATAAAAGGATTGACTAAATCAAGACATAGTTTGTTAGCTTAAATCATCAGAAGCTATATAATTCTTCTGATAAGGAGCTGGACCCTTATAAATCAAATTTTTTCTTTAATAAAAATAAAATTCCATTTACAAATACAAGGCTCCTTTACTTCATTTCAGTTTGGTCTACATTATACTACAAGTTATATATTTTTATGTCATACTTGATAAAAAAAAAATAATACATCATCTGGCATTCATATCAGTGTTACAGTGAGAGGAAGGCTCTGTAGACACTGTGGGTCTGAAAGTCAAAAAGTTACACAGGCTGAATCCTTGTGCAGTTTCTTGAATTGTCTTGATTTTAGTTTCCTGATCTGACAGGGAAAATAAATCCTTCTTTGCTACAAACTGCAAAGAATAGAAAGAATTTTGGATGTTAGTTGCCCAAAAAAGTGATAGACATTATCAAATTACACTAAAATGACTAGGGAAGAATAGTGACTAGTAAGATCAGCATGACTAATAAATCAAGAATGTTTTCATCTAAGGGGTGCTATGACAAGCTGGTTCTTGGAGGATGTGGAATTTTGAGGGAAAAAAAATGACAGAGGTGAAGTCTTGCATTCTGAATACAGATAAGCAAGATTGTGGAGGTAAGAAAACAATAGGTGCAGATGATAAAACATTTTAGACTAAACTGGGATGCTAAACTCTAAAATATCTAATGGAGTAAATACGGTCTGCCTTTATAAAATATAATATTTAGAAAATATTCATCATCTTTCACAATTTAAGTACAATGGCATGATTGGAAGTAACAAATCAAATCTTTTCATACTAAACTCGTACAGTTAAAAGCAATTAGATGGGTTACTGACATTTTTAAAGGCCATACAATTTCTTGTGTGTGTGAACAAGATTCCCAAAACCAAAGAACATAAAGAAAATTCTATTAAAAAGCAAGATACTTCTATAAAAATCTGAATAACCTAAAGACAGCAAATGCTACAACTGTGTATATAGGCTTCACTGGTGTGACCTGTGGTTAAGCCAACAGAAGTGCAGGCAGGCCTGGGAGGCTGTGACCTGCTTCATGTACCAGGCAAGTCAGTTATGTAATTCATTTTCTTAATTATGCCCCTTTAGGATGAAAATGAAAAAAAAGTCTGTAGCAAATCTGTTAGGATTGTTAAACAGTGCAATTTTATTCTAAAGGAAATAAATCTTATTAGAGTCCTTATATTAAGTTTCAGATTAAAACATATTTAATTGAATTATACAAAATGAAAAATTAAAGATTCAACACAGACACTTTAATAATGCTCAACAAGGGATCTATTTAGTCACATGTGCTATAAATAAAGTGATATACTGGTGACATTTTATGATAATTTTTAGTAATAAACATTATTGAATGGGACCCAGACTCTTCTAGGCAGTATAGTTTAGGAAGTAAGTAATCAAGACTTGAGGGCTTATGAAACAATAAAAAAGGAAGTAAAAGAAGACATGAATATTTCCAAAGAAATACATCATTAGGGTGCCTATCTGTTGTCAGGAATATAAACATACAGCTTACATCAATCAGTAACCTCTAGGTTAAAATATAGAGAAATAAACAGAAAAACTCTAACCTGAGCTGAGATATTGTTCCACTAGTGAAAACCTAATGGACAGTGTGCTGACAAGGAAGGAGTCTGGCTTAATGCAAAACAAAAAGCTGCTTCTACTGAGATATTTTTGAAAGAAGCCTGGCTATGCCCTATTTAAATTTTACTTCTGTGGCCTCATGTTTTCCTGACAGAACTGATTCAAGAAGAGGAGCTTTGCTATCAAAAGTCTTACCATGTAGACTTTTATTATTCTGTCTCTGACTTTCCATTAAAAAATGCTTTCTCAAGAAATAAGTCCATATTTAAATATTTAAGTATTCTCAAGGATCAGAAAATATGGGTAAATATTTATTGTGTTTATATTTTTGCTATTAGGAAGATAAGCTTGCAAATTTATGTAAACATTCTAATTGCCAAATGGGATAAAGCTGAACATACTAAATATACATCCAGTTTAAAATGCCAGTGCCTTTCCTTTCCAAGAAAATAAATATTTCTAAATGTTTCAAATAATGTTTGGGAGAGAGAGGAGTTTCATAAAGATTAGAAAAAAAAAAAAAGCATTAGATAAATAGTTCTAAATAAAACTAAACACCAAATCATAATGTTCATAAGAGAGGAGGAAGAGACATATGATGTTTCCACATATTCATCATTCATTTAAAAGTTCAGCTATGTATTTATTCATTTGACAAACACTTCTGAGTGCTTAATAGGGGATGCCCAGGAAGGCGTGGGGAATATATTGGTGAACAAAGTATAATCCTGGCCTAAGCTCAAGGTCCAGAAGTGAGAGGGTAGATAGAGGAACTGACAAATAGATTTGTTCTTACTAAAAGAAATTATAAGTAGCCAGAATATGGGATGAGGTGAGATGAGGTGAGGTGCACTGAGGAATGGAGGAGAGGATCTGAGAATGGTGGAAGCACTTGTTTTTCAGTTGCTAACTCCTGTCCGACTAGGGACCTCAGGGACTATAACACATCAGGCTCCTCGGTTTTCCAATATCCCCCACAGTTTGTGTGAATTCATGTCCACTGAGTCAGTGATGCTATCTAACCATCTCATGCCCTGCTGTGCCCTTCTTCATTTGCCTTCAATCTTTCCCCACATCACCATCTTCTTCAATGAGTTGGCTCTTTGCATCAGGTGGCCAACGTACTGGAGCTTCAGCTTTAGCATCAGTTCTTCCAATGAATATTCAGGGTTGATTTCCTTTAGCATTGACTGGTTTGATCTCTTGAAGTCCAAGGGACTCTCAAGACTCTTCTCCACCATCACAACTGGAAAGCATCAATTTTTCAGCACTCAGTCTTCTTTATGGTCCAACTCTCATATCCATACATGACTACTGGAAAAATCATGGCTTTGACTATATGGACCTTTGTTGGCAAAGTGAGGTCTCTCTTCTTAAATATGCTGTCTAGGTTCATCATAGCTTTCCTTCCAGGGTCAAGTGTCTTTGAATTTCATGGCTGCAGTCACCGTCCCCAGTGATTTTGGAGCCCAAGAAAATAAAATCTGTCACTGCTTCCACTTTTCCCCCTTCTATTTGCCATGAAGTGATGGGACTGGATGCTATGATCTTAGATTTTTGAATGTTGAGTTTCAAGTCAGTCTTTTCACTCTCCTCTTTCACCTTCATCAAGAGGCTCTTTAGTTCCTCTTTGCTTTCTGCCATAAGGGTGGTGGCATCTGTGTATCTGAGGTTGTTGATATTTCTCCCAGCAATCTTGACCCCAACTTGTGCTTCATCCAGCCCAATGTTCATTCATGTGCATTTTGCATGGTGTACTCTGCATAGAAGTTAAATAAGCAGGGTGACAGTATTCAGCCTTGTAATACTCTTTTCAAAAAATTTGAACCAGTTTGTTGTTCTATGTCCAATTCTAATTGTTGCTTCTTGACCTCTTTCTCAGAGACAGGTAAGGTGGTCTGGTATTCCCATCTCTAGGAATTTTCTGCAGTTTGTTGTCATCCACATAGTCAAAGACTTTAGCATAGTCAATGAAGCAGAAGTAGATGTTTTTCTGGAACTTCTTTGCTTTCTCCATGATCCAACAAATGCTGGCAATTTGATGTCTGGTTCCTCTGCCTCTTTGAAACCCAGCTTGTACATCTGGAAGTTCTCAATTAATGATTTGCTAAAGCCTAGCTCAAAGGATTTTGAGCATTGCCTTGTTAGCACGTAAAAGGAGCACAATTGTATGGTAGTTTGAACATTCTTTTCCACTGCCCTTCTTTGGGACTGGAGTGAAAACTGACATTTTCTGGTCCTGTGGCTACTGTTAAGTTTTCCAAATTTGCTGACATACTGAGTGCAGCACTTTAACAGCATCATCTTTATGATTTTAAATTGCTCTGATGGAATTCCATCACCTCCACTAGCTTTGTTCCTAGTAATGTTTCCTAAGGCCCTCTTGCCTTCACACTCCAGTTTGTCTCACTCTAGGTGAGTGACCAGTCATAGAGTTTATCTTGGTCATTAAGACATTTTTGTATAGTTCTTTGTACTTCTGCCACCTCTTCTTAGTATCCTCTGCTTCTTTTAAGTCCTTAATGTTCCTGTCCTTTATCATGCCCATTCTTTCATGAAATGTTCCCTTGATATCTCCAATTTTCTTGATGAGAATCTCTAGTCTTTCCCATTCTTTTGTTTTGCTCTATCTCCTTGCATTGTTCATTTAAGGCCTTCTTATCTCTCCTTGCTATTCTCTGGAACTCTGCATTCAGTTGAATATATCTTTCCTTTTCTCCTTTGCCTTTCACTTCTCTTCTTTACTTATCTATTTGTAAAGCCTCCTTAGCCACTTTGCCTTCTTGTATTCCTTTATCTTTCAGATGGTTTTGGTCAACACCTCCTATACAATGTTACGGACCTCTGTCCATAGTTCTTCTACCAGATCTAATCCGCTAAAAATATTCATCACTTCCAGTGTATAAATCATAAGGGATTTGATTTAGGTCAAACCAGAATGGCCTATTGTTTTTCCCTACTTTCTTCAATTTGAGTATGAATTTGGCAACAAGGAGTTCATGATCTGAGCCACAGTCAGCTCCCAGCCTTGTTTTTGCTGACTGTATAGAGCTTCTCTCCATTTTTGGCTGCGAAGACCATAATCAATCTGATTTATTTACTGGCCATGTGGCGATGTCCATTTGTAGAGTTGTCTCTTGTGTTGGAAAAGGGTATTCACTATATATAATCAGTGTGTTCTCTTAACAAATCTCTATTAGTCTTTGTCCTGCTTCATTTTGTACTCCAAGGCAAAATTTGCCTGTTATTCCAGGTATCTCTTGATTTCCTACTTTTAAATTACAATCCCCTAAGATGAAAAGGACATATATTTTTGGTGTTAGTTCTAGAAGGTCTTGTAGGTCTTAATAGAACCCATCAACATCAGCTTCTTCGGCAACAGTGGTTGGGACAAGCATGTGTGCATGCTATGTTACTTCAGTCATGTCCAACTCTTTACAACCTCATGGACTATAGCCTGCCAGGCTCCACTGTCCATGGGATTTTCCAGGCAAGAATACTGGAGTGGGTTGCCATTTTCTCCTCCAGGGGATCTTTTTGATCCAGGGATCAAATCCAAGTCTCTTATGTCTCTTGCATTGGCAGGCAGGTTTTTTACCACTAGCATCAACTTCAGCTTCTTTGGCATCAGTGGTTGGGACACAGACTTGGATTACTCTGAGGTTCAATGGTTTGCCTTGGAAAGAAACCACGATCATTCTGTTGTTTTTTAAGCCTGCACCCAAGTACTGCATTTCAGACTCTTTTGTTGACTACGAGGGCGACTCCATTTCTTCTACAGGATTCTTGCCCACAGTAATAGATATAATGCTCATCTGAGTTAAATTCACCCATTCTCTTCCCTTTTAGTTCCCTGATTCCTAAGATTTTGATGTTCAATCTTGCCATCTCCTTCTGGACCATGTCCAATTCACCTTGATTCATGGACCTAACATTCCAAGTTCCTATGCAGTATTGTTCTTTATAGCATCAAACTTTATTTTCACCCTAGACACATTTACAACTGAGTGTTTCCACTTTGGCCCATCCTCTTCATTCTTTCTGGAGCTAGTTGTAATTGTCCTCTGCTCTTCCCCAGTAGAATATTGGACACCTTCTGACCTGGTGGGCTCATCTTCTGGTGTCATATCTTTTTGCCTTTTCTTACTGTACATGGGGTACTCCAGGCAAGGTTACTGGAGTGGTTTGCCATCTCCTCCTCTAGTGGACCACATTTTCTAAGAACTGTTCACCATGAACCATCCAACTTGGGTGGCCCTGTACATTATGGCTCATACCTTCACTGAATCATGCAAGTCCCTTCCCCAGGATATGTGATCCATGAAGGGAGGGGTGGGTGAACGGGGGTGGGGGTGGGTTCTAAACAATAGACTTTCAGTATATAATCACGGAGGCTCAGATTAGCATGAAAACCCCTATTTCATCACTTAGAATCCAATCATAACCTATAAACTCATACAGACAATAAAGAAATTCTCTTGCTAAAAAGACACCTTTTCATTTTAGTAAAGATAAACCTGAAGTAGCTTCCCAAAGTTTTTTCCTAACTCAGTCACTTCTCAAGATTGTTTTCTTCGAGTTATGGTCTCTCTACATTTTACATGAACACCTCTGCCACATTTATAGTTTCAGCAGTCATAAGTGCTGGTCTCAGTGGATCCTGAAATACTTTGGTCTGAACAGCAGATATGATAGAGTGGAAGGCACAGTGCGAGCACAACATTTGGGGGAGCAACTTTGACCCTACTTTGATTCTACTCTTGGATACAACCCATCCATGTTAAGAGACATTTTCAAGCATGACCCCTAGACTCCAGGATCTTTCTATAATTCTCTGTTGTTTATGTTTTTTCCAGTAAACTAAAGGCCTTGTTGTGAAGACTTCCCACTGAGGATAGCTGGGAGATGTTTGGGTCTGAAGTGTAGGTGGGTGAAAGCTATAAAGCACTGAGGGACAAGCAGCAATACTGCTTAGGAAAGGACAGTTCCTCTTATCTTTTCCCAGAAACATTTCTAAGGCTTCTGGGGAATAAGACAGCCTTGCAGAGATATTTATAATAGCAAAAATATAACCATTTAGTTTTTCAATCACGAATGACAGCAAATCTAAAAACAAGAGTAGAAAATAAAAATGAAACTATATTCTCTTACCATAGTATGTAAGATACTCTGCTGTGTGTAAAAATGTCAATGACACCAGAACATTGAAAATCCAATTTATTCCAGATGAACATGCATTTCCTGTGCTTCTTGCCCAAAGGGGATATATTTCAGAATTCACAGTCCAAGGCATTGGTCCCATTCCTGAGAAGTATAAAATGAAGAATTTCAGTAAAGTAGCATGTAAGGAATTTAAAAGAGTAGCTTGTCTTGTCTAAATAGAGACAATTTAATTAAAATAACAATTACAACAACAGAGTCTTTGTTTACCAGGTGCGAAGAAAATAAGATATAAAATAAGGCCCAGAAGTGCAGTCCAGGAGTACGGAGTAGGGCAGAAATTGTAAGCCCAAAATATTTCTTCTGTTTTGAATTTGGTTTCATTTTCACACCTGAAAAGTAAGGCAAGATAAATATTAACTTAGGGTGTTAGGTTATAGTTGCAGAAATTCAATGTATTATCTAGAATGCATTTATAGTTCCTTAATTTCATTAAGGAAAAGAAACCAAGATGTTTCTCTAAAAAAAATTTTTAAAGGAGGATTATATATGTAAGCTGACATGAAACTTTTTAGAGCTGAATGTAATTCAAGAACAACACATTGTACATACAACTGAGTAACAAAAAAATAATCTGAATGAAAAATGGGCAGAGGATCATAAGAGACATTTTTCAAAAGAAGATAAACAGATGGTCAGTCAGTTTGTTAGTTTAGCCGCTCAGGTGTGTCCGACTTTTTGCAATCCCATGGCCTGCAGCATGCCAGGCTTCCCTGTCCATCACCAACTCCCGGAGCTTGTTCAAACTCATGTCTGAGTCGGTGATGCCATTCATCCATCTCATCCTGTCTTCCCCTTCTCCTCCTGCCTTCAATCTTTCCCAGTATCAGGGTCTTTTTAATGAGTCAGTTCTTTGCATCAGGTGGCCAAAGTATTGGAGTTTAAGCTTCAGCATCAGTCCTTCCAATGAATATTCAGGACTGGTTACCTTTAGGATGGACTGGTTGGATCTCCTTGCTGTCCAAGGGACTCTCAAGAGTCTTCTCCAACACCACAGTTCAAAAGCATCAATTCTTTGGTCCTCAGCTTTCTTTATTGTCCAACTCACACATCCATACATGACTACTGGAAAAATCATAGCTTTGACTATATGGACCTTTGTGAGCAAAGTAATGTCTCTGCTTTTTAATATACTGTCTAGGTTGGTCATAACTTTTCTTCAAAGGAGTACATGTCTTTTAATTTCATGGCTGCAGTCACAATCTGCAGTGATTTTGGAGCCCAAGAAAATAAATTCTGTCACTGTTTCCATTGTTTCTCCATCTATTTGACATGAAGTGATGGGACTGAATGCCATGATCTTTGTTTTTTGAATATTTGAGTTTTAAGCCAGCTTTTTCACTCTCCTCTTTCACCTTCATCAAGAGGCTCTTCAGTTCCTCTTCACTTTCAGCCATAAGGGTGGTGTCATCTGCATATCTGAGATTATTGACATTTCTCTCTGCAATATGGATTCCAGCTTGTGCTTCATCCAGCCCAGAATTTCACATGATATACTCTGAATATAAGTTAAATAAGCAAGGTGACACTATGCAGCCTTGACGTACTCCTTTCCCAATTTGGAACCAGCCCATTGTTCCATGTCTGGTTCAACTGTTGCTTCTTGACCTGCATACAGATTTCTCAGGAGGCAAGTAAGGTGGTCTAGTATTCCCATCTCTTTACCAATTTTCCACAGTTTGTTGTGATTCACACAAAGACTTTAGTGAAGTCAATGTTTTTTCTGGAATTCTCTTGCTTTTCCTATGATTCAACAGATGTTGGCAATCTGATCTCTGGTTCTTCTGCCTTTCCTAAATTCAGCTTGAACATCTGGAAGTTCACAGTTCACATGTTGCTGAAGCCTGGCTTGGAGAATTTTGAGCATTACTTTACTAACGTGTGAGTTGAGCACAATTGTGCAGTAGTTTGAATAGTCTTTGGCATTGCCTTTCTTTGGGATTAGAATGAAAACTGACCTTTTCCAGTCCTGTGGCCACTGATGAGTTTTTCAAATTTGCTGGCATACTGAGTGCAGCACATTCACAGCATCATCTCTCAGGATTTGAAATAGCTCAGCTGGAATTCCATCACATCTACTAGCTTTGTTCATAGTGATGCTTCCTAAGGCCCACTTGACTTCACATTCCAGGATGTCTGACTCTATGTGATCACACCACCATGGTTATCTGGATCAATAAAATCATTTTTGTATAGTTCTTCTGTGCATTCTTGTCACCTCTCCTTAATATCTTCTGTTTCTATTATGTCTACTGTTTCTGTCCTTTATGTGCCCATCTTTGCATGAAATGTTCCCTTGGTATCTCTAATCTTCTTGAAGAGATCTCTAGTCTTTCCCATTCTATTGTTTTCCTCTATTTCTTTGATTGATCACTGAGGAAGGCTTTCTTATCTCTCCTTGCTATTCTTTGGAACTCTGTATTCAGATGGGTATATCTTTCCTTTTTCCTTTGTCTTCACTTCTCTTCTTTTCTCAGCTATTTGTAAGGCCTCCTCAGACAACCATTTTCCCTTTTTGAATTTCTCCTTCTTGGGGATAATTTTGATTATCACCTCCTGTACAGTGATATGAACCTCCATCCATAGTTCTTCAGGTACTGTATCAGATATAATCCCTTGAATCTATTTGTTACTCCCACTGTATAATCCTAAGGGATTTGATTTAGGTCATACCTGAATATTCTAGTGGTTTCCCCTACTTTCTTCAATTTAAATCTAAATTTTGCAATAAGGTGTTTATGATCTGAGCGGCAATCAGCTCCTGGTCTTGTTTTTGCTGACTGTATAGAACTTCTCCATCTTTGGTTACAAAGAATATAATCAATCTGATTTCAGTATGGATGGTACACATGGGCAACAAGTTCATGAAAAGATGCCCAGCATCACTATTTATCTGAGATATGCGAATCAAAACCACAACGAGATACTGCCTCATATTTGGCAGAATAACTATCATCAATAAGACAAGAAATAAAAAGTGTTGGCAAGAGAGAACGCTTGTGCATTGTTGGTGTGTATATAAATTGGTGCAGCAGTATGGTAACAGTATCAAGATTCTTTAAAAACTTAAAAATGAAACTACCATACAATCCAGCAATTCTACTTCTGGGTATTTATCCAGAGTAAACAAAAACGCTAACTTGAAAAAAATATCTGCTCCATCCTGTTCACCTCAGCATTATCTTCAGTAGCCAAGATTGTGGAAACAACCTAAGTGTTTGTCAATAGATGAATGGATAAAGAAAAATGTGGTGTGTGTGTACACACACATGCACATAGACACACACACATACATATAGTATATACATAATATAGTCAGTTCAGTTGCTCAGTTATGTCCAACTCTTTGCATTCCCGTGGGCTGCAGTATGCCAGGCTTTGCTGTCCATCACCAACTCCAAGAGCTTGTTCAAACTCATTTCAATCAAGTCGGTGATGCCATCCATCCATCTCATCCTCTGTCTTCCCTTTATTCTCCTGCCTTCAATCTTTCCCAGCATCAGGGGCTTTTTAATGAATCAGTTCTTCGTATCAGGTGGCCAAAGTATTGGAGTTTCAGCTTCAGCATCAGTCCTTCCAGTGAATATTCAGTGTTGATTTCCTTTAGGATTGACTAATTTGATCTCCTTGCTGTCCAAGGGACTTTCAAGAGTTTTCTCCAACACCACAGTTCAAAAGCATCAATTCTTTGGTCCTCCAAAGAATTTTTTGGAGAATCTTTCTTTATTGTCTAACTCACACATCCATACATGACTACTGGAAAAATCATAGCTTTGACTATATGGACCTTTGTGAGCAAAGTAATGTCTCTGCTTTTTAATATGCTGTCTAGGTTGGTCATAGCTTTTCTTCCAAAGAGGGAGCATCTTTTAATTTCATGGCTGCAGTCACCATCTGCAGCGATTTTGGACCCCAAGAAAATAAAGTCTGTTATTGTTTCCATTATCTGCCATGAAGTGATACTCAGTCTTTCCATTACATTCAAGACAACATGGATGGACCTTGAGAACATTATGCTTAGTGAAATAAACCAGAAAAAGACAAATACCATATGATCTCATTTGTATATGTAATCTTAAAAAAAAAATGAGGAGCTCATGGATACAGAGAACAGATCGGTGGTCGTCAGGAGTGGGAAATAGTGTGGAGTGAAATGGGCCAAAAGACACGGACTTCTGGTTATAAAATAAAAAGTCATGAGGAGGTAGTGTGTGGCATGGCTGTAGTTGTTGTTCAGTCATTAAGTCGTGTCTGACTCTGTAACTCCACGGATGGCAGCATGCCCGTCTTCCCCATCCTTCACTATCTCCCTGAGTTTCCTCAAACTCATGTCTATTCAGTCAGCGATGCCATCCAACCATCTCATCCTCTGTTGTCCCCTTCTCCTCTTGCCCTCAATCTTTCCCAGCATTAAGGTCTTTTCCAATGATTTGGTTCTTTGTATCAGGTGGCCAAAGTGTGGCATGGTAGCCATAGTTAATAATACTGTATTGCATAGAGTAGATCTTAAAAGTTCTTAAGAAAAAAATTATGAATATGGGTAGAGATGGATGTTATCTAGACTTATTGTGGTGATCACTTCCCAGTATACCTTAATGTTGAATCATTATATTGTACTCCTGAAACTAATATAATGTTATATATGTAAATTATACCTTAAAAAAGACCATTGTGTTTCATATCCATTTCAAATATCAGACATAATTTCTAGTTAGTCTTTGAGGGCTGCAGTAACATTTTAAAAAGCACTGAAAGTCAGTATGTTGTAAAGCTTTAGATTTTGAAGTAAGGGCAAAAATTCAAATTCCAGAACCAGAATATTTCATTTGTAAAATGGGGGGAAATGCCTTACTGGTAATTTTAAGGATTAGAAGGATCACCTGTAAAGGGGTGATAAGGTAGTATGGGAAGGGAGCAATGCTTATATCTTATTTAAAATAATTCCCTTCCTGCTACACGTACTTGCTTCTCTAGCAGGCACTCTCTGCTGACTTTGCATCTGACGACCTGAGCAACCTGAAAAACATTCTTCTACTGTTATTTCTTATGCTATTGTTCTATCTCCATCAATCTCTATTTTTGAACCTTGACATCTAAGCTCTGTCCTTATTGCTGTGTTTATGACCTCCATCATAACACCTTGTCTTGATGCCTGGTCAGTTATCTTCTCCACCCCTCTCATCCTCTGCCATATTCATTTACGTTTATTTCTGGCCCATCTGATACCTTAGCTTCAGAGTTCCTTACTTAACCTTTGAAACTGTGGAAAGGGCATTATAAGTAGCTTGACTATTTTACTTCAGGGTCTCAAACGTACCTCATTCCTTTTGATGATAAGCATGTTATTTATTTCTAGTACCCAAATCACATCTTTAGACTCTCGATTCCTCTCAGTATTCAGTTACATCATTGTTCAACTCAGACCATGCCAATATCGTCTTTACTGACGTCTAGAATCCATCTTTCATTCTTCCATGCTTGCCTGTCATTCTCATAGTTTCAGTTCCCAACTCTGTGCAGGACCATTAACTTCCTTTAATAACCACTTTTCAGAAGTTGCATAAAATTATGAAACCATCCTGCTGACATCTATTAAAAGTTCATGCTATTTCTCTTCAGATGGGTTCCTAATAATGATGATGATGATTATTTACTGTCTTCTCTGTTGAATTTTCTGCTTATTTTAGAGTAAACATTGAATAAACTTTTGGTCAACTGTTGCCTCAATTAATTAAAATACTTCTTACTATCCTCTAGTCTTGAAATCTTTCCCACCTTTCCTGGGTTTGAAGAACTTGCCTCCATTTTCATAAAAATTGAAGACTTTCCACGTGAATTCCCTCAATTTTTCTCTGTTGGACCTTTTCTTTTATCTTATTTCAGATTCTTCTCCTACTTTGAATGGTAACATGTCTCTTGCCTGTTCTAAGGACAGACCTTCCTATTAGTGGTTCTACATTTGCTTCTGTTTCCTCTACAGTATGTTCCGTCAGTAGTCAGTTCTCTTTATGCCATCTTTAGTTTCTTCCTACTTGAGCCTACCCTTCTATTTACAACACACAAAAATTACTCCTATTAAAATCTTTCGTCCCTTTCATATTACTACTACTAGCTCATCTGAAATTACAAAGTAGTTTACAGTAGTGAGGTCCTCATCCACAGACACTCCCCTGATTTTTACTCATGCCCTATTTTCTCTGAATTGTTCACCCCAAACTGATGGCCTCTTAATCCTCAACTATAATTACCTTGCCTTAATTCTGAGGCTCTTCGATTACCCTGTGGCAGTTGATATTGCTGAAAACCCTCCTGCCTTCTCTTTCCCCTTTACTTTTATATCAATATATCCATCTCAACTCTCTGATGTATTTGTCTTCATTGCCTTTTAAAATGCCTCTTCCTCCCCTCAGCCTCTAAATACAGATGTTCTCGCAGGTTCTGGTTTGGGGTTTATACCTTCTCCCTTAATCATTTCATCTAATTTTAGGGATTTTGATATCCACTTAAATGCTCACTTACAGGGAACCTAGCCTTGACCTTTTCCTCAAGCTCCATTAATTGAATTTACATATGTGCTGAACATCCATATCTAGATTTCCTGCCAAGACTACAGTGGAATGCATTATCTTCTACAGGAGGTAGAGTGAAGCTATTATGAGTTCATATCATAACTCTACCACTTATAAGCTATGCTCATTCATTCAAACATTTATATAGTGAACACTTTTTTATGTGTCAGATATTGGAGATATGCTATGCTATGCTATGCTAAGTCACTTCAGTCGTGTCCGACTCTGTGTGACCCCATAGATGGCAGCCCACCAGGCTCCCCCGTCCCTGGGATTCTCCAGGCAAGAACACTGGAGTGGGTTGCCATTTCCTTCTCCAATGCGTGAAAGTGAAAAGTGAAAGTGAAGTCGCACAGTCGTGTCCGACTCTTAGCGACCCCATGGATTGCAGCCAACAGGCTCCTCCATCCATGGGATTTTCCAAGCAAGAGTACTGGAGTGGGGTGCCATTGCCTTCTCCGATTAGAGATATAGTTATAAACAAAATAACAACCCTTTGTATTTGTGGAAACTAGAGTTTAGTGAGTACAGGCACAGTCGTGTTTTCTGATCTTTAAAACAGGAGAAAAGACTATTATCATAGGCTGTTGGCAACATTAAATGTGATGATGCGTATTGAGTGCCAACCACACTACCTGGCATGTAGTAAATGCACAATACATATTATTTTAATAGTGCCTCTCATGACATTTCTCTGAGTTGAAACAGAGTTGAAATTAGTTAAAATCATGTTTTTCTTATCCATCTCTTTAAATTCTCTATACTTTTGAAAGTGAAAGTTGCTCAGTTGTGTCTGACTCTTTGCAACCCAATGGACTATATAGTCCATGGACTTCTCCAGGCCAGATACTGGAGTGGTAGCCTTTCCTTTCTCCAGAGTATCTTCCCAACTGAGGGATCAAACCCAGGTCTCCCGCATTGCAGGCAGATTTTTTTTTACTAGCTGAGCCACCAGGGAAGCAAAAGTAAAGAAGGGTGGCTAAGAGAATGAACTCTGGGATTGACATCCTACTTTCAAAATCTATATGAGGACACTCAGATTTGAAGCTCATATGTATGTGATCTAGGCACTTAACTTCTAAAAGTCTGCATCCTCACCCGTGAAATAAGGATTTTCCTGGTAGCTGTGTCAGAGATATTTTGAGGCATGTGTGAGTTAATATATGCAATGAATTTTGCAAGAAATCATAATTATCTTTCCTAGACATAATTTTTTGAATTTGACTCTTCCTTTCTATTTTCATTCATACCAACTTAATTCAGACTCTGGAGTTTGTTTCACCAACTGTATCTGGCTGTGGCAGACCTTAGTATAGGGCCTTTATGAGTCTCTACCTGTGTATTTCCTGATGTTCATGCTTGTGGGTCATCCTCTCTCCTTAAGTGTGGGGGTGACCTTTGATTTGTTGGCTAAAACCCAACAGAATGTGGTAAAAGTGACAGGACATATGTGATTAAGATTATAGTGCTATTTAGCTGAAGTCTCTCATTTCCTTGTTGGCTCTGAAAAAGCAACATTTCAATGCCAGTATTGAAATGCTCACGGCAGGAGCTGAGAGAAATCTTTAGGAGCTGAGGATAGCCTTTGGTTAACAGCTGGCAAGAAACAAGAGTCATTAGTACAAAAGCTACAGAATTCTGCTAGCAAGAGCTAATCCTTTCCTAACTGAGCTGCAGATGAAACTACAGACCCAGCCAACATTGACTGTAACCTTGTGAGACCCTAAGCAGAAGACCTAGCTAAGCTATGCCTAGACTCCTGATCCATAGAAACTGATTATCATACATGTGGGTTGCTTAAAGCTGCTAACCTAATATTGTGGTAAGACTGTTTTTCAGCAATAGAAAACAAATAGAGTCTCAATTATTTTTCCCGCTTCTCACATTACTTTCTTCAAAGTACTAATCCACCAAGCTGAGCTCTTTAGAGTATTGTTCATGCCACCTCACAGCTTAAAACGCATCATCCTCCTTATTCCAAATGCCCATGAAATGCAGCCTGCAAAATTTGGCTGTAGCTTACCTTATCTTGTGAGGGCTTCCTTGGTGGCTCATTGGTAAAGAATCTGCCTGTGATGCAGACTAGGGGTTGATTGCTGGATCAGGAAGATTCCCTGAAGAAGGGAATGGCTACCTACTCCAGTATTCTTGCCTGGGAAATCCCATGGGCAGAGGAGTCTGGTAGGCTACAGTCCCTTGGGTAGCAAGAGTCAGACATGATCTAGCAACTAAACCACCACCACCACCACCAAACCTTGAGGGATGAATGATTAGAAGAGGAGAGTATGACCTCAGGGAAGCTGGTGACTCCCTTCCCTTCATGTATTCTGTACTGTGTACACAATCCTTTTCTCCAGCTAAACTAGACTACTTATTTTCCGAACCTACCTTCCAGACTCAGCATCTTGTACTCATGCCATTTCTTCTAACGAAAGGCAAATTCTCACTCCTGATTTCTACTATCAGAATCTACCTAGCCTTCAAGGCTAGTACAGATGCCACCCATTCACCTGTCTGAAATATTCTTCCTCCTCTCAGTGCCTTTTCATTTTCCTCATCTATACCCACTGCAGTGTTCTTGCCTGGAGAATCCCAGGGGTGGAGGAGCCTGGTGGGCTGCCGTCTATGGGGTCGCACAGAGTCAGATATGACTGAAGCGACTTAGCAACAGCATACTGTTATCACACAGTGCTTTGTATTATGCTATCTGAATGTACTCCCTCTTCTACCGTCCTGAGCTCTCATCCCAGGCAGCACAGCACAAAAGTTAAGTACACAGGGTCTAGCATCCGGCTGCACAGTTCAGTATCTCAGTTCTGCCACTTACCCACTGTTTACCTTTGGGAAAGTTACCTTGGTTTTATAATCTGTAAAATGTATATATGTGTGCTAAGTCACTCAGTCATGTCTGACTCTTTGTGACTCTATGGGCTACAGCCCACCAGGCTCTTCTGTCCATGGGATTCTCCAGGCAAAAAATATTGGAGAGGGTTGACATGCCCTCCTCCAGGGGATCTTCCCAACCCAGGGATCTAATCTGAGTCTTATGTCTCCTGCATTGGCAGGCAGGTTCTTTACAACTAGCATCATCTGGGAAGCCCATTTGTAAAGTAAGAGTCCTTAACAATAGACTTGTTACAAAGATTGATTGCTCAAATTAATTGACAAAGAAAGCAATTTATCTGTTTGCCAAAGAATAGTCATTTTTGTATTCCCCTCCCTTTAAAAAATCTCAACCACTAGTCTATACTGGAACTCTGTATAGAGAACAATGGTCATTAAATGATGAAGCCTTCACATTTGTTTAATGATGAGTAGTAAACAGCATTAGCAATCCCCTGTTCAGTAATCCTCCACTTTCACTTACCACCAGTCAAATAATATTTTGGCTTATGAAGATCTTAAAATGAGAGAATAGGATAGAAAGTGGGAGGGGGAGGGGAATGATGGGAGAAAGGGAAGGAGGAGAAGGAAAGGGAAAAGACAGATTGCTGAGGACAGAAATACAAATAATCAGATCACTAAAATTCACTGAAAAACTCTATTCACTATTTACAACTCATTATTATCAAAGTTCCTTGTATGATTGCTTGCTGAACAATGGAAAGCAGGATCTTTTCAGGCAGACTCTTGCTTGCTGTGATGTGGCTTTCAACCATCTGGACACATACATTTATACACATAAAAGGCTAACTCCTCTTCATTCTCATGCTGATTTTAGGAAAGCGCTGCGCTGCAGCATGGACCTGGCAGAGTTACTTACCCAGCAATACGCAGACAGCTAATGACTAAGAATGTGACATCATACATGACCTTCAAAATATAAACACTAGAAATTCCAACTAAAAAATAAAAGTGTATATTCCAAGTGTTATTGCAAAATACCCTCACGCTTTCCTGGCTTAGTGACTGCTAGTGGAAGAACACAATGCTCTGGGGAAAGAACAAAAGTACTTTGCCATAAGTGTGTGGGTTGGGATTAGAAAGAGTCATGCTCTCTGATGAGGCACCTTCTCATCACATCCTAGAGCAAAACCAGAAAATAATTGCAATAATAGTAGCTGAGAAGAGAGTGCTGCAGTGAACAAAGAACAATCATATGCAAGCAAGCAAAATGGTCTCATTTTGGTGGAGTGAGAGAACTACTCTTTGCTAGCAGACTAGACTAAGACTTGATATGTAGATAAGAACAAAAAAGATTAGTTTCCTGTTCCAGCAGTGACGTCCACAGTGCTTTCCTTAATAATGCATCTAGAAATTAACAGCTTTCTTTGAAGGTAGAACAATTCTCGCTTGCCTACTCAACACCTACTCCAAAATCAGTTCATACGTAGAGCTATTTCTGCCTATTTTTTGGTGTTATTTCTCCATCACATCTCTAAACAGTTTTAAACCAAAGAAATAACCAAAGGAACTAAGTGGTGCAATTTGCTCTTGCCACAATTAGCCATACATAACTTATTCCTTGCTTCCTACACAGTACATGCTTTTTGTATTGTTCCTTTATTCAGTATGATGAAATTATTTATGTGCTTCATGTTCATGCATGGGGGATGGAAGAAAATATGACTTGTTTTTATAGCACAAAACTTCAAATTTTATCTTTCCAATCTTAATCACTGAGAAATCTACAGAATTTTGCCACCTTCCCAGAAGAGTTTATGAAAGACTTAGGGTTTTGGATTTTCTGTATGGCTCAGGAAATTCAAACAGGGGCTCTGTATCAACCTAGAGGAGTGGGATGGAGAGGGAGATGGGAGGGAGGTTCAAAAGGGAGGGGATATTTGTATACCTATGGCTGATTCATGTTGAGGTTTGACAGAGAGTAACAAAATTCTGTAAAGCAATTATCCTTTAATTAAAAAGGAAATAAATTTTTTTTTAAAGATGGGGTTTTGGAGAAAGGAAGGAATAGTTTACTACAATTTTGTGACACAGCTACCATTCTTCTACTGGCTTACTGCACAGGCTTCACTTGTCAATTCATTACTGTGAAGTGTCAGGGAAGCAAGATTTCATCTCCAATTCCTGACGCAGAACTGTGATTTCTTTAAAGAAGATCATTAAGCTATCACCTCAAAACCAAATGGATACTGCTAAGGGTTAAATCTCATAGTTCTTTATAGGAATTTATGGTCTGATTACACATGGTTATAGTCTAATGGTGGTGGTAGAGAGGTACCTAGAAAAGGACAGAGTACCTCCCCAGGAAAGGGCATTTTCACTTTTGTCTGGGAAGAAATAAACACAGTGTCAATCAATCAGAGGACTAGGATGATATAAATCTACAAGTACCCTTAGCCATGAGAAATTTTGATTTTGGGGCATCCAATCAGAAAAAATTACTTTAACAAACTTGAATCATTACTCCTCAGACAGTGTAACTTCTGTTTACTAGTATAATTCCTACATAATAGACTAACATGAAACAAACTTTTGCCAAGTCTGGCAATACAGCATTTAAACTGTAAAATGTGTCGAGTTCAACAATTTTAGAAAAGTATAGCTCCTGGCATGTAGTATGCAGACCATGGTGAACATCTTGGTCTTGGATTATTCTCTATAGTCAAGTCTTTCCCCCTATTTTCATGTTTCATATTTTTCTTACATAAAGGTAAGTTGAAAAAAAAATCATCTATTATCTTTTGTTAATTACTGTTGTTTTCTTTTAAAAATAAAACCTTTAGAAGTATTGAGATGATTAAACACAGACATGGGTAAATTTCAAAAGCACTAGAAATTTAGAGCTAAAGCCATTTCTAAAAATGAATCAATAAAGTTTTATTTATATATAAATCACTGTACAGTTGTGAGAGCTGGACTATAAAGAATGAAGAACATCAAAGAATTGATGCCTTTGAAATGTGGTGCTGGAAAAGACTCCTGAAATTCCCTTGGACTGCTAGGAGATCAAAGCAGGCGATCTTAAGGGAGATCAATCCTGAATATTCACTGGAAGGACTGAAGCTAAAGCTGAAGCTCCAGTATTTAGATCATCTGATGCAAACAGACAACTCACTGGAAAAGTCCCTAATGCTAGGAAAGATTGAGGGCAGAAGGAGAAGAGGGTGTCAGAGGATGAGATGAGATGGCTGGACAGCATCACTGATGGAATGAACATGAACTTGGGCAAACTCTGGGAGATGCTGAAGGACAGGGAGGCCTGTGTGCTGCAGCCCATGGGGTTGCAGGGAGTTGGACATGACTGTGTGACTGAATAAAAACAACAACACTGAATCTAAGCCATATACCAGTATGTTGGCTAGCTTATATGCCCTACTATGGGGAAAAGATGGACAGAATATGAGTGGGCAAACAAATGAAAATAATAGCAATACTTAAAGCTGATGAAGATTCAGTGATATTGGTATAGTCTTTAATTCTGCTAAGAGTTTAACTTGGTGTAACTTCCTTTTGGTTTCCCTGGTGGTTCAGATGGTAAAGCATCTGCCTACAATGTGGGAGACCTGGGTTCAATCCCTGGGTCAGGAAGATCTCCTGGAGAAGGAAATGGCACCCCACTCCAGTGTTCTTGCCTGGAAAATCCCATGGACGGAGGAGCCTGGTAGGCTACTGTCCATGGGGTCACAAAGAGTTTGACACAACAGAGCGACTTCACTTCACTTCAACTTCCTCTTGGAATGAATCTGGCAGTTTTACATAAGAATATTCAAGGCTGTATATTGTCACCCTGTTTATTTAACTTATATGCAGAGTACATCATGAGAAACGCTGGACTGGAAGAAACACAAGCTGGAATCAAGATTGCCAGGAGAAATATCAATCACCTCAGATATGCAGATGACACCACCCTTATGGCAGAAAGTGAAGAGGAACTCAAAAGCCTCTTGATGAAAGTGAAAGTGGAGAGTGAAAAAGTTGGCTTAAAGCTCAACATTCAGAAAACGAAGATCATGGCATCCGGTCCCATCACTTCATGGGAAATAGATGGGGAAACAGTGGAAACAGTGTCAGACATTATTTTTTGGGGATCCAAAATCACTGCAGATGGTGACTGCAGCCATGAAATTAAAAGACGCTTACTCTTTGGAAGGAAAGTTATGACCAACCTAGATAGCATATTCAAAAGCAGAGACATTACTTTGCCAACAATGGTCCATCTAGTCAAGGCTATGGTTTTTGCAGTGGTCATGTATGGATGTGAAAGTTGGACTGTGAAGAAGGCTGAGCGCCGAAGAATTGATGCTTTTGAACTGTGGTATTGGAGAAGGCTCTTGAAAGTCCCTTGGACTGCAAGGAGATCCAACCAGTCCATTCTGAAGGAGATCAGCCCTGGGATTTCTTTGGAAGGAATGATGCTAAAGCTGAAACTAAAAGGTGGTACTTTGGCCACCTCATGTGAAGAGTTGACTCATTGGAAAAGACTCTGATGGTGGGAGGGACTGGGGGCAGGAGGAGAAGGGGACAACATAGGATGAGATGGCTGGATGGCATCACTGACTCGATGGACGTGAGTCTGAGTGAACTCCGGGAGTTGGTGATGGACAGGGAGGCCTGGCGTGCTATGGTTCATGGGGTCGCAAAGAGTCGGACACGACTGAGCGACTGATCTGATCTGAATTCATACCCAATTATTCCTCACCCAAAGTGTCATTCCTGAAATGTATCCTTAGGAAATCATCTAAATGGAAAAATATTGTATGCTGGAAGATACACTGTCACTGTACTTTTATTTATCACAGGCATAACGTAGTTAAATAATTAGAAATAATGAAGATATTTCTTCATTATTCTTCACTACATTCATTATTCTTCATTCTTTCTTCATATTTTTTCACTACAATGGAGGATAGTTAAGTCAATTAGGGTACCACAGCTGAATAGAATAAAGGAGCCATTAAAATAATAGTTATAAGTTAGGGCAAGACACAGAGGATGGTCTGGGTTTGAAGACTGGTCAAAATGTCTTAGATTTGACTTCAGTTACTTTCATTTTGGTATCAAATTGGCAAACAGTACAATGGATAGTACAATTATGGACCCAAATAAGAGGACATGGTCCCTGGTTGCCTCTCTGTTCCTCCCAGCCATGTCTCTGATGTTCTGCAGTGACTGTAAAGAATCACCAAGTCAGAGGAGCCCTCAACTCTGCCTTGTAGAGAGTTCTCATCAGCTTCAAGGTTCAACCCCATTTCATGTAAGAACATTTCTTCACTGTATTACTTAATAAGAAAATACTTCACCATTCCTTTTCTTACTGCATCATCACACCTACAGCCAGCCCTGTTGTGGTCTACTTTGTAAAGATTACCTGGAAACATGGAAAATGCCATGAAATTGGCAGTGTGGGGATATCAAACTCAAAATATTATCTAGAATATAAGGTTATGTGGGTAGGACTAAATGGAAGAATGGATAACTGAGGGGAAAGTACGTCTACTAAGATGATGATTGTTTTCACTTTTGAATTCATAGTTCAAAACTTTAGTGACTCATAGGACAAAAGATCAGAGGCTGCAACAGGCACAGAGCAGCTGAGAGGAGCTGCCCCACGTCAGGGGTCGGGGGCAGCGGCCGAGAGGACCTACTCTGCTTCCAAGGTAAGAAGCAGCGGCTATGCTTTGCACGTCCAAAGTAAGAGAAACCCAAGTAAGACGGTAGGCGCTGAGAGAGGGTGTCAGAGGGCACACAGACTGAAACCACAACCACAGACAACTAGCCAATCTGATCACACAGACCACAGCTTTGTCTAACTCAAGGAAACTAAGCCACGCCGTATAGGGCCACTCAAGATGGACGGGTCATGGTGGAGAGGAACGACAGACTGTGGTAAACTGGAGAAGTGAATGGCAAACCACTTCAGTATTCTTGCCTTGAAAACCCTATGAACAGTATGAAAAGGCAAAAAGATAGGACACTGAAAGATGAACTCCCCAGGTCGGTAGGTGCCCAATACGCTACTGGAGATCAGTGGAGAAGTAACTCCAGAAAGAATGAAGGGATGGAGCCAAACAAAAACAACACCCAGCTGTGGATGGGACTGGGGATAGAAGCAAGGTCCAAAGCTGTAAAGAGCAATATTGCATAGGAACCTGGAATGTTGGGTTCATGAATCAAGGCAAATTGGAAGTGGTCAAACAGGAGATGTCAAGAGTGAACATCGACATTCTAGTAATCAGCGAACTAAGATGGACTGCAATGGGTGAATTTAACTCAGATAACCATTATATCTACTACTGTGGGCAGGAATCCCTTAGAAGAAATGGAGTAGCCATCATGGTCAATAAGAGAGTCAGAAATGCAGTACTTGGATGCGATCTCAAAAACGACAGAATGACCTCATTTGTTTCCAAGGCAAACCATTCAATATCACAGTAATTCAAGTCTATGCCCTGACCAGTAATGCTGGTCAGACTGAAGCTGAAGTTGAACGGTTCTATGAAGACCTACAAGACCTTCTAGAACTAACACCCCAGAAAGATGTCCTTTTCATTATAGGGGACTGTAATGCAAAAGTAGGAAGTCAAGAAACACCTGGAGTAATAGACAAATTTTGCCTTGGAGTACAGAATGAAGCAGGGCAAAGGCTAATACAGTTCTGCCAAGAGAATAGCTGTGAAAAGAAGAGAAGCAAAAAGCAAAGGAGAAAAGGAAAGATATACCCATTTGAATGCAGAGTTCCAAAGAAGAGCAAAGAGAGATAATAAAACCTTCCTCAGCAACCAATGCAAAGAAATAGGGGAAAACAATAGAATGGAAAAGACTAGAGATCTCTTTAAGAAAATTAGAGATACCAAGGGAACATTTCATGAAAAGATGGGCTCAATAAAGGACAGAAGTAGTATGGACCTAACAGAAGCAGAAGATATTAACTACCACACAATTGCACTCAACTCACATGCTAGTAAAGTAATGCTCAAAATTCTCCAAGCCAGGCTTCAGCAACATGTGAACCGTGAACTTCTGGATGTTCAAGCTGGTTTTAGAAAAGGCAGAGGAACCAGAGATCAAATTGCCAACATCTGCTGGATCATCAAAATAGCAAGAGAGTTTAAGAAAAACATATATTTCTGCTTTATTGAATATGCCAAAGTCTTTGTGTGGATCACAGTAAACTGGAAAATTCTGAAGGAGATGGGGATACCAGACCACCTGACCTGCCTCTTAAGAAACCTTTATGCAGGTCAGGAAGCAACAGTTAGAACTGGACATGGAACAACAGACTGGTTCCAAATAGGAAAAGGAGTACGTCAAGGTGGTATATTGTCACCCTGCTTATTTAACTTATATGCAGAGTACATCATGAGAAACGCTGGGCAGGAGGAAGCACAAGCTGGAATCATGATTGCTGGGAGAAATATCAACAACCTCATATATGCAGATGAAACCACCCTTATGGTAGAAAGTGAAGAAGAACTAAAGAGCCTCTTGATGAAAGTGAAGAGGAGAGTAAAAATGTTGGCTTAAAGCTCAACATTCAGAAAACTAAGATCATGGCATCTGGTCCCATCACTTCATGGGAAATAGATGGGTAAACAGTGGAAACAGTAGCTGACTTTACTCTTTTGGGCTCCAAAGTCACTGCAGATGGTGACTGCAGCCATGAAGTTTAAAAAAAAAAAAACACGCTTACTCCTTGGAAGGAAAGTTATGACCAACCTAAACAGCATATTGAAAACCAGAGACATTACTTTGCGAATAAAGGTCCCTCTAGCCAAGGCTATGGTTTTTCCAGTTGTTGTGTATGGATGTGAGAGTTGGACTATAAAGAAAGCTGAGTGCTGAAGAACTGATGCTTTTGAATTGTTGTGTTGGAGAAGACTCTTGATGGTCCCTTGGACTGCAAGGAGATCCAACCAGTCCACCCTAAAGGAAATCAATCTTGGGTGTTCACTGGAAGGACTGATGTTGAAGCTGAAGTTCCAATACTTCACCTGATGCAAAGAGCTGACTCATTGGAAAAGACCCTGATGCTGGGAAAGTTGAGAGCAGGAGGAGAAGGGGACGACAGAGGATGAGATAACTGGATGGCATCACCGACTCAATGGGCATGAGTTTGGGTAGACTCTGGAAGTTGGTGATGGATAGGGAGGCCTGGCCTGCTGCAATTCATGGGGTCGCAAATAGTTGGACACGACTGAGAAACTGAACTGAACTGAACTGAGGACAACTAATCTTGGGATTTTTTTTCCATTTTTTTTTTCACTCTAAAATTTTTCCCATACTAAAGGCAGACATTAAAGTTATTAGCCATTCTGCTTTGACTGGCACTGAAAGGAAGGGAAATCTTGCCTTTGAATTACATATGTTCTCCATCATGCTGTTCCTTCATATTGTGCAAAATGCTTCAAAAGCTTTGGTTGGCATATCTATATACCATAGTCATCGCTAACACTGTTTCCCTTCTCAGGAATCTCACAAGGCCCGTCTCTACACACAGCTTGGGGGAGTGGGGGAGAGGTCTCCCATATGCAAATAGTAATACTGTGTCCCATAAACTGCCTGCCTGGATATAACTATGTTTGACACCAATGCGTCAACAGCTTTGGTATAGGGTGGATGCTTTATACCAGAGAATGTTGAGAAACAATCTATAGTCTTCCTCTCTCAGGAAAGCAGAATATGAAATATCTGAAGAGGATAGATCAATACATAAGTGGAAAGACTCAGAGAGACAAGAATAAACAGAGGTCAGAAGAAGAGTGATGTAGTTGATAGTGATGGCGGAAGTGCAGAAGAGACAGACCAAGAACAGTCAGCTACCAGTCTGATGATTAGTATTCTAGATCTCCATGAAGCAGGGCTACATAGAAGTGAATCTTTTTCTCATTTCCCCATTTACTTTTCTATGCACCTTTACCATAAAGCTCCCAGTAACTGAGGAAACAAAGTGTGTCTCTGTTCTTCTCAACATGAGAAGTTCTAACAAGATAAAGGCTAAATTCTATGATAGAGTACTGATTGTGATTCTAATTCAAATTTTATAGGTCCACAGAAGAGTTGCACAGAGTGTATCAGAATAGACACACAGATCCATTCCTGAAAAAAAGTTTTTTCAAATTTGAAATATGGTATAAAAAGATAAATATTCCCTATGTAGTCATTGTGGGAAATGCCATACTTATTCCAATTATTCTCTACTAAATATTTTCTAGGATTCCTTTAGGAATCATATTAAGAATTTCCCGCTTCCCTGGTAGCTCAGGTGTAAAGAATCAGCCTACAATGTGGGAGACCTGGGTTCTATCTCTGGGTTGGGATGACCCCCTGGAGAAGGGAATGACAACCCACTCCAGTATTCTTGTCCGGAGAATTCTCTGGACAGAGCAGCCTGAGCAGCTACAGTCCATGGGGTTGCACAGAGTTGGACATGACTGAGTGACAAACACTTTCTTTGTCAAGGAAATCAATGTTATTGTTATTTTTTTAATTTTGATTTCAGGCTTTCTTCCTTTCCTTCCCTTCTTTCTTTTATTTTTTGCCATTATGAGGCAGTCATATGAGGAATTCTGAAGTACTGGTGGAAAGGAGAGACTGAATCAAATGGAATGGAGTCAGGGAAACAGTGTAATGGAAACAGTAGCAGCAAACACAGAGAAAAAGCTCATTTGTTTGTTATGGGCTCTAGGACAGTGAGTAATGAGGTTGTTGTTTCATGGCTAAGTCATTTCTGACTCTTTTGTGACCCTATGGATTGTAGCCTGCCAGGCTCCTCTGTTCATGGCATTTCCCAGGCAAGAATACTGGAATAGGTTGCCATTTCCTTCTCCAAGGGATCTTCCTGATCCATGGTTTGAAGCCACGTCTCCTGCATTGGCAGGCAGGTTTTTACCACTGAGCCATTGGGGAAGACAAGAGATGAGAGGGATGACACTAAATGGGGTTTGCTGCAGGCACACTGCTCCAACCATTGGGATATAAGCCGATAGCCACTTGTTGGGTTATCTTAAATTATGTCTGATATGTGGCACAATGTAGACATTTATTTGTAAAATGAATGAATGAAAAGGCTTAATGTATTCAGTAGAGTTATTCTGCTAGTTACTACTTAATAATTTAATATTATAATGAAAAACAAATTTTCAAAAAAAAATACTTAATCAAGTAAAATCAGTAATCAGATCAGATCAGTCACTCAGTCGTGTCCGACTCTTTGCGACCCCATGAATAGCAGCACGCCAGGCCTCCCTGTCCATCACCAACTCCCGGAGCTCACTGAGACTCACGTCCATCGAGTCAGCGATGCCATCCAGCCATCTCATCCTCTGTCATCCCCTTCTCCTCTTGCCCCCAATCCCTTCCAGCATCAGAGTCTTTTCCAATGAGTCAAAAATCGGTAATACAATTATATAAAGGGTTAGGATTGGCCTTCATGTGACTATGCTGTGACAAGGATTCCATGATGGGGAGTTATACCGTCCCTCTCAAGTTTCAATCCAGAGACTTGAGGTTTTTCCACACTGAAAGATTCTTTCTCCTACCTGACTTTTTAAAAAAATATCTATTCATTCATTTATTTTCCTGTGTCAGGTCTCAGTTGCAGCATGCAGGATTTTTCCTTTGTGTCGTGTAGTGTCCTTCACTGCGCTGAATTGTGGTGTGTGTGTTCAGCAGTTGTGGTGTGTGGGCTTAGTTGCTCCAAGGTGTATAGGATCTTAGTTCCCTGTGTGTATGTGCTCAGTTGTGTCCAACTCTTTGCAATCCTATGGACTGTAGCCCACCAGGCTCCTCTGGCCATGGAATTTTCTGGGCAGGAATACTGCAGTAGATTGCTATTTCCTACTCCAACCTACTTGATTTCTTTTACAGCCTCTGTTTTACTTGGGGACAATTCTCCAGTGAGCACACAGTACTTCTATCTTCCTTCTTCCTTTCCTGGGCTTCATAGGCTAGTACTTAGCACAACACTTTACACATAAGCAATGCTCAATAAATGTTTGTTAAACAAAAAAATAAAATACTTCAATCAGTTTCCATTAAACTGGTCATTGGTCATCTGACACCAATTTCTCCATTATATTGTAAACATTACAGAAGACAGATGTATTTATCATTAAAAATATTTTAATTCTAAGAAGAAAAAGTTATTGCCTGTGGTAGTACGTTTCCATACCACAGGCATTGCAAAACCTATCTGTGTCATTTCAAACTTAAAGAATTTCAAACCACACCAAGACTGATCTGATTTTCTTTCCACTGCAAGAGTGCCTCCCAGGATCCCTCTCTTGTTTTTATTTGCAGGTGCATGGGAATGAATGTAGCTGATTTACTGCTGTAGGCTATCTTAATACAAACAATGGCATAATTTGTTCCTGAGTTCTTTTCAATCCATTCTACAGCTGCCTTCCATCAAATGTGAGTTCTATAGCTTCATTATGAAAACTGTGCTCCCAACAGAAATATCTTTGAATAACTGTAAATGATCATTTAATGAAATTAGCTAATATTTGTATAAAGTTTCACAATATACAAAACACCTTAATACATTCAGTACAGTGGCTCAGTCGTGTTCGACTCTTTGCGACACCATGAACCGCAGCATGCCAGGCCTCCCTGTCCATCACCAACTCCTGGAGTCCACCCAAACCCATGTCCATTGAATCGGTGATGCCATCCAACCATCTCATCCTCTTCTGTCCCCTTCTCCTTCTGCCCTCAATCTTTCCCAGCATCAGGATATTTTCCAATGAGTCAGCTCTTCGCATCAGGTGACCAAGGTATTGGAGTTTCAGCTTCAACATCAATCCTTCCAATGAACACCCAGGACTGATCTCCTTTAGGATGGACTGGTTGGATCTCATTAACTCATTTAATTCTCCTAATAAGCCAAAGCAATAGCATCATTCTTCCCATTTTGCCTATAAGTCTTTTAAGAGATTTTCCCAAGATTTCCTCTGCTGTGTAATTGAAATTACACTTAAAGTTCAGTGTTCTCTGTTTCTTTCACATTCAACATAATCATCCCACCAGTTAACATATATACGAAAACCTCTTTCTTGGGGTACTTACTTTTTATGGAATTTAAATGGAAAATGAATTGAGATTAAAAAGTGCTTGAAATGTTTCCTAAGTCAGTGTTCTTTCTTAATGCTGGTAGTAAAGCCAGTCATTTAAATCTCTTTCTAAAGTGAGTAGAACAAAATGCTTCCTAAAGAGCATTAGGAATTAAAATAAGCAGCATCGTGGCTGACTTGGGCCTCTATGTCTTGAACATTCTTTTTTGATTCAGTATCCATTTTTCTCTAAACCACAAAACAATAAGTAGAACAAAAAGAATGCTTATATGTACTGGACACTAAAATATCACATAAAAAACTCAATAACTGATTTATTTGAGGACAGTGATGTTAACAGTACAAATGTATGACAAGGAGAACAGTTGTTTTAATATAATAGATGGGACTGTGCCATGCGGTGCTGTTGCTTTAGTTGTGTCCGACTCTGCCACTCTATGGACTGTAGCCCACCAGGGTCCTCTGTCCATGGGATTCTCTATGCGAGAATACTGGAGTGGGTTGCCATTTCCTTCTCCAGGGGATCTTCCCAATCCAGGGATCGAACCCATATCTCTTATCTCTCTGGCAGGCGTGTTCTTTACCACTAGAGCCACCTGGGAAGCCCCAAGATGGCAGTGTAGCAATCTTTAAATAATACATATTTTAAAACATGAAATTACCTAATGACTTTATCTGATGCAGTTATAAGGAATTAAAAGTATTCCTAGAAGTTGCTTGGAGTATGATGAAAATACACATGTAATATCTCAGCAATTACTTAAAAGGAAATAGTGCCATTTGTTATTGATATAAAAATTTTATAAACAATGAGATGGAAATCATTATCATAAAATTATAAACTGTAAGGCAGTTTCACATTACTTTACCTCATATTACTGCTAAAGTGAAAATGTAATAGCTTCACAAATTAAGCATTATAACCACAATTTCCTGTTTTCTCACATCCTGATTTGTACAGAAACTTCTGAAACACCTTTTTATTAGTGATGAGACAGAGTTATAATAAAACAGAAAAGATGTATCTTAATTCCTCTTAGTAAAAGATGGTTTTTCTACCATATGGGTGAATATTAAGCTAAAGAGATCCACTGAAATCCACCAAATTCTTCCTTCTGATCTGTTCTTGGCACTGGAGCAAAGAAAACTGTGTCATACTCACCATCACATTCATTTTCCTAAAAATACGATGTGGCTTCACACCAGGGGGAGGCCCCTGTACAGCCTGACCTGGCACCTCTTCCACTTCACTCACTCCCATCACCCTTGTGCCTCCAGGCCCACTCTAGAGGCATGCACACAGTTAGGGCTCACAAAATATCTTCAAATGAATAAATTACTTTCACCATTTGACAATTTAACAATAAAACCATCTTATACTTTTGAAATTACTTTATGTCCCAAGCAATTTTATGTTAAGGATAGAATGAATTAGCAATGTAATATACCTTTTAATCTTCATATGAATTTTCATATATTTAAAGCCACATATATTTTAACTCCAAGTAATTACTCATGTGATTAATTTAATATTTCAATAAATAAATGCTCGTGGGTTCTAGGCATGAGAATAAGCATTAGAATAGATAAAATTAAATGTTAAATCATTTCCTCATTCAACAAACATTTACTACAAGGTAGGTGCCAACTGAAATCATTAGAAACAGAGCCAAAAAAAAAAAAATTGACAGGTGAAGTGAGATGGGAGATTTTACATTGCTCCCTGCCCACACACCCACCCCCCCACCCCCCCACCCACTGCCACCACAGAAGAGATATTTGTGGAAATCTGTGGTATTTTTTTTTACAGAGAAAAGGGTCTGGCAGCAATGGACAAAAGTGGAGGGTGGGTTTGAGTAGGACTTTGACATATTCTGAAGGAGGGGACTTGGCACATCTGCCTGTATTAGCAGAGTTGTTTAGGAGGTCATCTCTAGTGCCCGGTGATGGGGACTGCTGCTGCTGCTGCTGCTAAGTCGCTTCAGTCGTGTCCGACTCTGTGCAACCCCATAGACGGCAGCCCACCAGGCTCCCCCATCCCTGAGATTCTCCAGGCAAGAACACTGGAGTAGGGTGCCATTGCCTTCTCCAGGTGATGGGGACTATTCTGGGCAAATGAAGAAGCAATGGACAGTCTGAGATTACGGGTGTCGCATGAACATGTGACCTGGGAATTCCTCAATGTCTGGGTTCTAGCTTGGATCCTAGGTAAACTTGTACTCTGTGGAGTTAGGATAACCATGGTCATGGAAGTATGCCTAGAAATAAGGCCAAAGTCTTAGTTCAGTTCAGTCACTCAGTTGTGTCCGACTCTTTGTGACCCCATGGACTGCAGCACGCCAGGCCTTCCTGTCCATTACCAACTCCCAGAGTTTACTCAAACTCTTGTCTATTAGATAAAGACAAATTTTAGGGTGAGAAGCACATACTTAAAAAAGGAAGTCTTGCTATGCTTTTATTAAAAAGTAAAAGGTAGTCTCCTATTGAGAAAAGCTTGAGTTTACCTTAGGTAGAAGTTTTTCCAAAAGGACCCTTGTGGTTGATAATAGGTCTCAAAATTCTATCCCTTAAAATAAAGGAGGTCCGAAACCATCTGAAATACATTCTAAGCATACATTGGTATATACAGAGAGAACACAAAATTCAGAGGTGTGTCCTCAGGGATGGTTAGATTAGTGTGGCTGCCTGATAATAACATAGAAAACCAAATGTCACAAAGTTTTAGCAGTTGGAGAAACTTCAGACAGAGAATATAGGCTCAGCTTTGTTGAGTGAATCATTTTGTACTATCCTCACATACCCTATGTGGAGTGTGGGAGGTAGCTGAAGAGGTTAAACATAGTATCTAAATCCCTTCTCTCCTATAAAAGGTAAAAGATTATTCTCTTTGGAAAGCTGAGTGTTACTTAAATTTGAGATTGAAGTAAATAGGCTACTCTGGGCTTCTTTTTGGCCCCATCTGGCTTTGCTCTTGCCTTGGTACTTCTAATAGCAGGAATTTTTATAGGAGTCAGATCAGTCACAATTATTCTGTAAATTTTTTCTTCTAAAAAAGTTAAAATTAGGGTCTTGTACTAAAACAGTATTATCAACCTAGATGTTAAGATAAATCCCTGATCTATATATCAGGAATGACTTGATCTGGTTAAAAGCTACAAAGGAAATGAAGATGGATTTGGGAGTATGGCCTGTTTTGTACAGAGGCTGACAGAACAAACTGTGCAACAGGACAGACCTAAGCTTGAATTCCAGCTTAACTACTTACTGGCTTCTGCTAAGTCACTTCAGTCGTGTCCGACTCTGTGGGACCCCATAGACGGCAGCCCACCAGGCTCCACCGTCCCTGGGATTCTCCAGGCAAGAACACTGGAGTGGGTTGCCATTTCCTTCTCCAATGCATGAAAGTGAAAAGTGAAAGTTGCTCAGTCGTGTCTGACTCTTAGAGACCCCATGGACTGAAGCCTACCAGGCTCCTCCGTCCATGGGATTTTCCAGGCAAGAGTACTGGAGTGGGTTGCCATTACCAATGACATTTAGCAAGTTCTTTAACCTGGGGCTTGCTCAGTTCAGTTCAGTTCAGTCGCTCAGTTGTGTCCGACTCTTTGCGACCCCATGAATCATAGCACGCCAGGCCTCCCTGTCCATCACCAACTCCCGGAGTTCACTCAGACTCACGTCCATTGAGTCAGTGATGCCATCCAGCCATCTCATCCTTTGTCGTCCCCTTCTCCTCCTTCCCCCAATCCCTCCCAGCATCAGAGTCTTTTCCAATGAGTCAGCTCTTCGCATGAGATGGCCAAAGTACTGGAGTTTCAGCTTTAGCATCATTCCTTCCAAAGAAATCCCAGGGCTGATCTCCTTCAGAGTGGACTGGTTGGATCTCCTTGCAGTCCAAGGGACTTTCAAGAGTCTTCTCCAAAACCACAGTTCAAAAGCATCAATTCTTCAGTGCTCAGCCTTCTTCACAGTCCAACTCTCATATCCATACATGTGAGAGTATGTATGGATACTCTCAGAGGAAAAACCATAGCCTTGACTAGACTACCTTCCTTTAAAATCAGGCAATAAAATTATTTTTATAAAAATAACAGTAATCATTCTTGCTACAATAAAATGCATGTATTTGGCAGGCTGCGGTCCAAAGACAAAAAAGAATATTTTTTTTTCTTCTAGAAAATGCTATACATTGCAATATTTCCTTGTGAATATGATAGGCTTTCTAAAGGAGAAGGAAGTAACATCATCTGGAGTCCTAGGGCATTATTTTTTCCTTCAGCTCATTTTATTTATTTATCCCAGTCACAATCTTTTTGTTAATCTGTTAGTAAATTGTTAAACTTCCTTAGCTTTCTCTTTAGTCTTTATTGAAACAAGCTTCCCCTTCATGCAATCATGAATGAACTTATTGGTATTTCTGTACAGTAATGTAAGCATTGTCTTTGAGACCATTATCATAAGTTTTAGGATGAAAATGAAAAAATAGCAAGGGTAAGAGATAAGAGAAGGTGGCCTGTGAATAAATAAATGAATCATGCTGCAGAGTAAATGGAAATAGTTGAGAAACTTAGCTCATATTTCCTTCATCTAAAAATAAAAAAGGACAAATTCATCAAGTTTATTGATGCAAAACTGACATTTGCTAGCCATGAGTCCACCAAGTGAGAAGTATTACTATTTACTAAATACAAGTTTTACTGGTAAGATAATATGTGATACTGTTACATGTAATAGGGTTCATTCATCATAAACATTTGACCAAAATATGAGTATATATAGTAAGAACAATTACATAGTAATCAAAATAATATTCTATTACACATTCTTGCTGGAACATATAAAAAGTATTCCACTTTTTTGGAGACTTATGTACATTCAAATGAACTAGTCATAAATTTCTATATGTGCAAAAGAATTAGGAAGCATCTAGAACTTTCCTAAAAATACTCAAGCTTGCCTGTTTAGGGTCTGTAGTGATATAATGCTGATTATGTTTTTAGTAAGCACAATTAGTGGAATGCTGACATCTATCAGAAAGCAGCTCAACAATCAAAGCTGCCCTACAGACTAAATATTCAAACTTTTCCTTGAATTACTCATCTACATGCATCCTCATCATTAAATAAATATTTTGGTTTACTTCCTTAGAGTTCTTTTCCCATTGTGCATGACCACATGTTATTGTGCATGACCCCATGTGACCCCATGGGCTATAGCCCTCCAAGGTTCCTCTGTCCACAGGATTCTCCAGGCAAGAATACTGGAGTGGTTGCCATTTCCTTCTCCAGGGGGTCTTCCAGTCCTAGGGATTGAACTCACATCTGTTAGGTCTCCTACACTGGCAGGCAGATTCTTTACCACTAGCCCCACCTGGGAAGCCCTTCTTTGCCCATACATATTTAAAAATCTAGTTTCTGTGTGTGTGTGCATGCATACAAAGAAAGTTAGTTTCAGTGCTATAACTGTTTTAAAGCCTGTCATAATTTATTAAAATCTATCATACATACAAAGAACTTATAAAATATGTATGTATGCTTTAAAAAACAATAATAAGATAATAACTGATATACTCATCAACCAGGTTAAGAACTACTTCAGTAGTAGATTTTAGAAGATGTCTCTTGACTACTTTCTGATTGTATCCCCTCCCTTGGCCCACAGATAGTGACTATCATTAATTCTGTGATAATCATGATGTCTCTCTGTATAATAATAGTATCTATATTCTTAAAAAATAAATAGCTTGGTTGTACCTGATTTTGAATTTTATATAATGGGATACCACATGTTTTCTTTTATGACTTGCTTCATTCTTTAATATTAAGTTTTTGAGAGTCATCCATGTTGATTCTTTGCTTATAGTTCATTTTCAGTGGTCAATAGTATATACTTGTATGAATATACCGATGTATCCATTCAACCATTTCCCCACCCCCAGTTTTAAAAAACTGCATATAATGCTTCTATGGACATATTTTTAACATGTTCCCTGGTGCATGTGTCTAAGAATTTCTCTACTAGAGGAAGTAAAACTGTTGGATGATAGATACATGCACAGTCAACTTCATGGATAACTCCTAAGGAGTTGCACCAAATTTAGATTCTCCCCAGCTGCAGACAAGGGATAGCTCTGCACTGAACCTAATCAGTTTTTTTTTTTTTTTAATTATCTGCTTCTGTGGTAGACGAAAGTGGTAATCTGTTATAGTTTTAATTTGCATTTATTTAAAATCTAGAGCACTTTTCCCAAACTTTTATTGGCCATTCAAGTATCTACTTTTTAAAGTGTCTGTTCTTCCCCATTTTTCTTATTTTATCTTTCCAATTGGTTCACAGAAACATCTAGGTATATTGTAGATTAGGGCTACTCAATGGAAATATAATGTGAGCCACATATATAATCAAAAATTTTCTAGTAGCCACATTTAAAAAGCAAAAGCAAACACATGAAATAAATTTTAGTAATATATTTTACTTAACTGAATATATCTAAAATATTTTCATCTTATCAGAGGATTAGATAGTTGGATAGCATCACTGACTCCATGGACATGAGTTTGAGCAAGCTCTGGGAGTTGGTGATGGATAGGGAAGCCTGGCATGTTGCAGTCCATGGGGTCGCAAAGATTTGGACATGACTGAATGACTGAACTGAACTGAAAATATTTTCACTTCAACGTGTATTCAATATAAAATTTTTAAGAAGATATTATACTTCTTTTTTTTTGACTAAGTCTTTGAAATTTGGTTTGCATTTTACATTTATAGCACATCTCAGTTAAGACGAGACACATTTCAAGTGCCAAAGCCACAATGGCTTGTGGCTACCCTATTAGGTAGCACAACTCTAAATACTAAGACTTTGCCAAGTATATATATTGTACATATTTTCAATCACCATAGGGCTTCTTTTTTCACTTTCTTTAAGGTATTCTTTCATGAATCAAAGTTCAGCAATACATCTATAATCTCCATTATGGTCTGTATTTTCTAGAACTGGTTTAAAAAATTCCTTCATGTTTCCTGTGTCATAAAGATATGTAACTATATTTGCTATTGAAAGTTGTAAAGTTTGCAAAGAACCCGGCTATATATATAGAAGATCCAATGGAATTAACAAAAAAAAAAGTTACTAGAATATGTGTATTTAGCAATGTTATCTTTTTAAGATTAACATATACAATTCTATTATATTTCTATATACAAAAGCAAACCATTGGAAATTAAGAGCAATTCCATTAACGACCGCATCCAAAATATGAAATATTTAGGAATAAATTTGACAGAAATGTGCAAGGTGTATATACTAACAACTACAAAACACTGCAGAAAAATTAAAGACTAAATAAATTCAGAGATATACTCTGTCCATTATTAAAGATAGCAGTTTTCCCCAAATTGATCTGTAAGAGTCAACACAAAACCCAATTACAATCTTAGCAGGCTTCTTGTAATAAATAAACTGATTCTAACATTCATATGGAATTGCCAAGTCATCTTTGCCTCTATCTTAGTCTCCAGAGTGGGGTTCTGGTACAATCTTTGGAGATGATGTGTATTTGTACATCCCTCAGAACCTTTTTGATATGAAGCCACACAAAGTGTTCTCTGTATAAGCAACTTTGTTCTGACTTCTGGGATGGACTCTGCCTTGAGTAAATGGGCCTGGGCATCTCATACATTTCTGTCAGAAATTCAGCTTTGAACATTCCTCCAAATGCTGTTCATTCATCTGCTCTTCTCATTAAATGTATAATTTCTAGGGTCATTTAGCTAAGCAGCAACATCCTTTCAAAACAAATGATCCTAGAACATTATCTCAGAACAGAAGCAAAAGGAAACTTTAACCCTTAAATTGACTCCCATTCTAATTACTTTTATCTCGACAGGCCCCATTAAGGCTGGCAGATGCTAGACTCTGTCCTCCTTGTATTTAAGGGGACAGGCTTTGGGAAACTGTCAACATTTTCTGCTCTGATTTACACCACCTCCTTGTTCTCTGGTACTGAGAAACTAACCCTCTCCCTCTAAATCCCTCTTTTGAGCCAACAATTCCTAGAAGAGGACATAATGGCCTTTGATGGTCAAATTGCAAGGAAGACATCTCCTTTCTATAAGACACCTGCCTGACCAACACCCATCAACCTTGCAGCTGGCACATGGCTGCTTTTATCTCTTTCCTGTATAAAATCTTCACCTTCATTTTCAGAGAGAAACTTCCATTGGCTACTCTCCCTGCGGCAACTGCTTGAATAAAGTACCTTTTCTGTCACGTTTTGAGATTCAAAGAATTTCTGAGAAACTGACAGCCCTTTAATATGACTCTTGAAAGATATTTTCAATGAACAAAGAATTATAAGTTGATGTCTATTTCCTCTCAGCATATTGACAATATAAGTCAATTCTCTTCTGGATTCTGTTGAAAAATAAGCTGTTAATCTAATTGTTCTTGCCTTGAAAAATGATTTCTTTTTCTACTTTCATTAGCTGTTTTTAAGATTTTTTTCCCTCTGTTGTTTAGCAGTTTCACACTAAGACGTTTTATTGTGGATAGCATCTTACTTATACTGTTAGGGATACTTTCTTAAATCTGTGGATTCAAATATTCTGGAATATTCTCAGTTATATTTTCAAATACTGTCTCTTCCCCATTCCCTCTATTTTCTCCTTCTAGAACTCCACTTTGAAATTTATTAGACTTCTTATCCTAATCCATTTTATATTCTGATCTCTTTCTCATATTTTTTCATCTTTTTGTTTCTTTAGACTTTGTTAAGGATACATTTTAATATCTGTCTTCCAGTTCACCAATTCTACTAAGTCAAATCTGTTAATAAATTTATAACCAAAATTTTAACTTAATGTATCATATTTCTAGAATGATATAATTATTTTAAAAATCTGTCTATTCCTTGCTCATATTTTCAATTTTCTTTTAATTTTAAAACATATTAATTGTGATTATATATATGTATATATATATCTAGAAAAAAAATAACAAACCTAATACCTGAAACCTCTGCAGGTAATTGCTGCTGTCCTGTTTTTATTTGATTCCCATTCAGGTGGCTAGTATCCTTAGATGTTTAATGATTTGGTCTGTGAACAGTTTTTTATCCTTGGAATTTTACCTATGTGAATGATTTGAAGTTTTGATTGAAGTTGATATTTCCAAAGAGAATTCACACTTGCTTCTGCTAGACCCAAGGGGGCTGCTGTAAAACCGGGACCCACTTTAGATTAAGACCTTAGCTGGAGGCTTTACAGACATAGGGAGCATGAATTCAGGCTGAAGGCACATGAAGGGCTGACTTCTGCTTTTTGGGGTGGAGTGGTTTCTCTTTTATCCACCTAAGAGTTGAGAAAGGAAAGTTGCCTTGTATTTTTCTGCACAGGAGCAGTTTTTTCTTTTACAACAGCCTTATTGAAATATAATTCACATGCCATAAAATTCATCATTTTCAAGTATATAATTCAGTGTTTTTTGTTTGTTTGTTTGTTTTTAAAGTATATTCAGAGTTGTGCCACTATCATCGCTAAGTTTGGAATACCTCCAGAAGAATTTTTATCACCCACTCTCGTTAGCAGTCTCCTCAATCCTGCCTCCTTCTAGCCACTGACAACCATAAATCTACTTTCTGTCTCTAGAGATTTGCCCATTATGGGCACTGCATGGAATCGTATAGTATGTGACCTTTTATAACTGGCTTCTTTCAGTTAAAATAATGTTTTCAAGGTTATGCATGGTAGCTCTCACATTTCATCCACTCTCACAATGCAGGGTTTAGACCTTAACATTCTAACTTTATCTGAATGTGACAAAGTTGTTAAGTTTTAGCCATTGGAATGTGAGCAGAAATAAGGTATATGACTTCCAGGTCATTTTCTTAAAAGACAGCTGCTTGCTCTCCGTTCCTTTTTCCCCATTCCCATGGGCTGGCACAAAGTGATGGTAATGGTGAGTTGGCTGAAACTATGTAGAAGGTATTATTCTTCAAATTAACAGAGAAAGAGAGTAGAGACCTCTGTCCCTTGACCATGCTGTGGTGCAGAGTTACAAGACTTAGTACCTCTGGAACATTGAAATTGACTGAAATAAACTTTATTTAGATAAATCATTTGGTTACAACATGTAATCTGTACACTAAATACCATAATTAGTATGTAGCATCTTTTATTTTATCATTTGTTTACTGGATATTATTACAATATTTTAAATAATAATAATGCTGCCATGAATCTTGACTTTCTCTCCAATTATTTCCTTGTTACACATTTCTAGAAGTGGGGTTGCTAGTCATAGGTTGAGAACATTATTAAATCTCTTGATAAGTATTGACAAATTTCCATTTAGAAAGATGGTTTGTTTTACTCTTGACAGTGCAAGATTGCTTGCAGCAGTAGATTGCTTTTTGATCATTCTTTAAAACTTAAACAATTACCTAAAAATTTTATTTGATACATTGCTTAGGGTAAATATAACTAACTAATGAATAGTGAAAACTATTCATTTTTATTATTTGTATAAGTTCTGGTGCTAAGAAAACAACATATATCTCTTCAAGGAATTTAAAGTAGGCATGTAAGCATCCCTAAGCCTTTCAACTGGGAAACAATGGTAAAATTGTATTATGTTTGCAATATAATTATTTTTAAGTACATTAAAAAATGACAACATTTTCAGCATACACTGAACTTATTTTGGATTTCTGACTTGCATTTCCTGAGCTATAATTATAATGTTATTTTCCCATTTCAGCTCAATATTTTCTCATTTATATTATGGTTCTGTAGCAGAAAATGATTTTCTGTTTTCATAAACAACAGTAATATGTAAAATATATATAAGCGGTGATTTGACACAAATGAGGAGCTAGTCTAATAACCCAGCTCCTCTTATAGCTAAATACTTCAGTTTGTTTTACATAGATGATGAGGACAATTGCCTAATTTTTGTTGTCTCATATTGGTAGCTTTTATTCTGTGAGAATGATAAACACAAAAAAGATAATTTAATCATATTCCCAATACAAGTGTGCTCTAAAATAAAACAGTTAATGGATATATGTTATATGCTAATTATGGTAGATATAGGCTGCTGCTGCTGCTGCTAAGTCGCTTCAGTCATGTCCGACTCTGTGCGACCCCATAGACAGCAGCCCACCAGGCTTCTCCGTCCCTGGGATTCTCCAGGCAAGAACACTGGAGGGGGTTGCCATTTCCTCCTCCAGTGCATGAAAGTGAAAAATGAAAGTGAAGTCACTCAGTCATGTCCGACTCTTCATGACCCCATGGACTGCAGCCTATCAGGCTCCTCCACCCATGGTGTACACTTTTGAGTATGTGTCTATGTAGATATACAGACAGTGTATAATTTTGAGTATGTGTCTATAGACACATACTCAAAAGTATACACTCTGTCTGAACAAATATGAAAGCTATTGTTTTTGATTAAAATCTACTTCACACATGATTTTTATCTGGAGTTGTGGGAAGCAGCCTGCAAGATGTCCCCCAGTGATTCCACTTCCTGGTACTCATGCCCCAGTGTAGTTTCCACTGAATAGGGTTAACATGGGTAACTAATGGGCTTCCCTGGTAGCTCATATGGTAGAGAATCCACCTGCAATGCAGGAGACCCTGGTTCGATTCCTGGGTTGGGAAGATTCCCTCTAGAAGGGATAGGCTACCCACTCCAGTTTCTTGCCTGGAGAATTCCATGGACAGAGGAGGCTGGCAGGCTGTAGTCCATGGAGTTGCAGAGAGGACACAACTGAGTGACTTTCACTCACAATATTGTGGAATAATAGAGTATGACTTCTGAAGCTAGTTCATGAAAGATATTCTGACTCCTGCCTGTCTGTCTTTTGGATCACTTGTTCTGGGGAAGCCAGATGCCATGTCATGGGAACACTCAAGCAGCCTGAAGGGGAGCTATACACAAAGAAACTCAGGCATCACTGACAACAACCAGCATTAACTTGCCAGGCATATGAGTGAATCACCTTGGAAGTGAATTCTTCAGCTCCAGTTAGGACTTCAAATGACAGCAGTCTATGAACAACACTGAGCTAGAATCTCTCAAGCTATTTCTGGATTCTGACGCATATAAACTATATGGCACCATTAAATGTTTATTGTGTGAAGCTGCTAAATTTGGGGGTTTTATAATATAGGAATAGATTACTAATATAGGGGCTTTTGAATATAAAATGAAGATCAATTAATCTTAATAAGAAATTGAAAGGCAAAAGAAGAAACTTTTACAGTAAATTAAAATCTATATTTCCAAGGGGCTTTTGAATATGAAATGAAGATCAATTAATCTGAATAAGAAATTGAAAGGCAAAAGAAACCTTTGCTGCTGCTGCTAAGTCACTTCAGTCGTGTCCGACTCTGTGTGACCCCATAGACGGCAGCCACCAGGCTCCCCCATCCCTGGGATTCTCCAGGCAAGAACACTGGAGTGGGTTGCCATTTCCTTCTCCAATGCATGAAAGTGAAAAGTGAAAGCGAAGTCACTCAGTCATGTCTGACTCTTCGCGACCCCATGGACTGCAGCCCATCAGGCTCCTCCATCCATGGGATTTTCCAGACAAAGTACTGGAGTGGGGTGCCATTAAAATCTATATTCCCATGTAACTTTTAATTCATAAAAAATTTACAACATACTCTTATGTATAAGAGCCTGTTAATTTTTTCACACTGTAGAGCCAGTACTTCACTCCTACGTAGGTCCTCTAGCCTTGCCTTCTGAGTTCAGCCTCTTTACAAGGTACCTGCATGTACTTCCAAGGAATACCCCAGGCTAGTGCTAAGGTAGCACTAGCTATGTGTCCCATAGACTTATGGGACACATCACCTCTACTCAAGGTTTTCCTAAGCTTTTAGAACATTTCCCATGGTACCTTTGTACAAACATAAAAATCTCTCACACTCCTTTATAGTAAATGAAGTTCAAATACTCTATAAATGGCCCCCAAAATAAATTGAGGTTATGAAACTGTCTTTAAACTATATGCAACCCCATCACCCTTACCCACCATTCCCACCTCAGGAAATGTACAACCATCTGGAGAATTATCTTAATTTTGAACATTAGCACCCCCAATGTATACTTTTTCAGGGAACTATGCAGAGTAACTTCCAAGATTAGAGTAAAAATAAGTTTCATTTTCACTGCCACTGGCTGAGCAAGGCAAATAAAGGAAACAAGTATGATAACTCAAAAAAAAAAAAAATCTTGAGATACAGCGAGTTCGTGGGTCAAAAAGATTGAACAAATCAAGGATACAAATTGGTCTGTACAACTAATGGCAAATTGAAAGATGGAGATGGATGTCAGTGACATGCAGTAACTAAGCGCATTTAAAGGCCTATCATAAAAATAAAGTACAAAGAGGAATATAATATCTTCCCACAACTAAAGTCTGACTATTGAGGAGCATTTGTTGAGCCATGAGTTCACATTACCCAGAAAGAAAATTGGTAGACCTTTCAGTTCACTGATCCATAGAGAATCAAATTTATAACAGCATAATTTGCAACCTTTCTGAATCATTAGAGTAAGAATTTGTTCCTGATCTGAACTAAAGAAGCTGTTATATACAAAATATATAATGAAGATAGATGCCAGTTTTTTCTTCGATTCCATAAAAAACAGATCGTTGTGAAGAAAACTTATACACAATACTTATCAAGATATTTAGTTGGAAGTATTCCAATCTTCTTAGTACACAGAGAAATCAGGGAAATTCTAAAACTGCCTCTGAGCGTCCCGCACCAGCTATACAACGGCAGATCCTTGGCATTTGTGCAGAGAGGTAATTGATACTGACATGTTCTGAATGAGAATTGTAAACTAAGAAAAATTTGTGGGTAAAGTCTTGTCTGAAAATAATAAACACAGAAAAGCAACTTATTCTCAGTAAGATTTGGCAGGCCCATTCCCAAAGGAGGCTGTATGGGTAGCAGAGTCATAAACAGAGAAATTCCCTTAGAGATGATGACAATCTACTTGAGAGGCTGATCTTTTGGCATAGCCTAATTTTCTTTGGCACAAAGATAAGATTTAAAATTGGTAGTATTCCACTATGAGATTATTTTAAAAGTCAGATAGTTGATTCCATAATTGACTCCCCTCCCTACCCAATATCTTCTTTTGTCTTTAGCTGAAGCTGAAGATGTTATTTAAGTGAGGGGTTGGACCATTTTAAGGAGTTACTCAGTTTTCCTGGGTGTCTTCTATGTAGCAAGTGGGTATACATATTATTATATTTCTGTATTTTTTTTTTCCAAGCCCGGTAGTTGAATAAAAAGATTATTAGAGTAGGAATATTCACTAAAGGTACTAGTGCTGAGAGAAACAGGATTTAATTGGGAGTCAGCTGACTTACCTTCTTGTTCTAGCTTGGCCATTAATTAGTTGGCTTTGTCAGTCTTAACAAATTATTTAAAATGACTGAAATTCAGTTTCCTCATCTATAAAATGAAGAACTAGGATCTAGGAATTATTAGTTGGAGGACAGTCAATATTGTGTTGAGGAAGATTCCCAGGCTGCTTGGACCTCATTAGGAAAGCAGACTGTAACCAAATAGTAATGTGTGCCAGGGTAAGACATGATGAAGAAATGGCTGGAGAAGGGCACATCACTACCCTCAGACTCAATCACTTTTAAGAGCACTTACAACTATAAGATTCTATCACTATTCATTGAATATAACTAACCAGAAAGCCCCGTATAGATCATTACAACAAAAATACACATTTAGGAAATATAAAGAGCTAAGTAATGAACAGATGGAACATTCTTTATTGTTAAAGACTTATTTGAAGAGATCATGATTATTTTAAAGCAATCGTTAAAAATGAAAAGTAAACTCAATGGTAGGGACTAGGTTGCATAGATAAAAACCTAAGATCATGATCAGAACATGGTCATTCATTTCCTAGACCTCAGGCAATATTATGCCTATCAGGTATAATGTCCAGCACTTCATTAAAATGCCTTTTACCTTACCTGTCATACCATTGTAAAATTCTAAATAGCTAAAGCACCATTTAAAAAACCACTGTAGGCTTTACCACCTAAATTAAAAGAAAGTGCAGTAAGAAAGAGCTCTGGCAATTGACTGTCACATTTTTAATCCATGGTTTTGCTGCTGTTATTGGGGAGATCTATAACCTATTTCTCAATTATTGTGCATTAACAAAAACTTAGTTAAAATGTACATTAATTAAACAACCAACTAGAAATTTTTAGAGTGATTTTTAGACTAGAATAATTTATACATTCATAAAAATATTTTAAAGTGCATTCTGATAAAGTTGTAAAATCATATAAGTATAGGGAAATTACAGAAATTAACAAATTCAAATTCATTTCCTCTTGTGATGCTTGGTACTCAGTTATCTGACCATAGTGGATTAACTGTTCTTGGATCAAGGTTACAGTAAAATCTAGCAGCAAGATAATATACTAATAATAAATTTCAATATCACTGAAATTTTCCAGATAATAAAACCTAGTTAGTCCATGTGATAGTTTTGAACTTTACTGGAACTCTGAAAAGAATAAAATAAAATTGTTACTAAAAAAAATAGGTAAAATCTGCCTTCATATGTTCTTGGCAGCCTTGACAATATCAATCTTTTTTTTCTATAATAAACAACATGATCAAACATCATTTTGTATTATTTAAACAAAAACATAAGTCATTTAAGGGCTTTTGGTCCCAGAAGCCATCTTTGAGCATCTGAATGGGAAGAATATTTTTATTGCTTCTAAGCTAATCCTTTAAAATTCTGATTTTGGGTTTACTTTTATATCTATTAAATGCATACATATGATATTTGAGATTTTCTGGCTTTAGAGATAGGGTAAGTCATTCTAGAATATCTTTGACCTTAAAGTAAATTGCTTTTGTAACCCTAAAAATAATGAACTAAGTTATCCACTCATAAAACAAAATATTTATTGAGCCATGCACCATTCCAGGTGCTGCAGCAGTGAACAATAGAGAAGTTTCTTTTTGCACAGATTTTATATTCTAGCTGCTGGAGATGGGCTAGCAAATAAATAACTTCAGATAATGGTAACTGTCATGAAGAAAGAAATACAAGAGTGAAAAACATAGAGAAAAACTAAGTGGACATGGGCATTCAGTTGACCAGTCAGGAAAAATGAGGCCAGCTTCATGAATGTGTGGCATGTGCTACTGCACAGGCCCATGCTTAGAAGAGCTGGTTTAATGCTCTGTTGTCACTGTCTTGAAGTTTTTAATGTCCCTGGTCTTGCAGAGAAGTGAGATCTGAATGGCAAGTAGGAGCTAGATCTTGTGACAATAGTAGAAGGACATTCTATGAAAAGGAATAGCAACAAAACTTAGAAGCAAAAAAAAAAAAAAAAAAAATAATAATAGTTAAATGATTTAAAGAAGATAGCTAAGTGATGCTGGGAGGGATTGGGGGCAGGAGGCAAAGGGGATGACAGAGGATGAGATGGCTGGATGGCATCACCGACTCGATGGACATGAGTTTGGGTAAACTCCAGGAATTGGTGATGGACAGGGAGGCCTGGCGTGCTGCAGCTCATGGGGTCGCAAAGAGTCGGACATGACTGAGAGACTGAACTGAACTGATCTGAAGATATGAATAAAAGACTATAAAATAATCAGATTTGAAAAAGAATCAAATATGACTTAAATAGCCATAGGAAAGAAACCCTTCAACAGATGTGCTAACCATCAGATTAGACCCCAGTGAAGAAAATCAAAGACTGGAGAATGATCTGACATGTTCCCAGAACATGGCACTAAAAAAGACACGAAATAAAGACAGAGAGGGCAGAATGTGATGGCCAACATGCATCTCACTGAAATTCCAGAAGGACAGAGGAGAGAATTTGGGAAAAGGGACAATATTTTGAGATACAGGATACTGAGAATTTTTGGTGATTGATAAGAAACAAGACTTCATATTTATGAAGAACAATGATCACTAGCAGAATAAGTAAAATTAAATTCATATCGATGTACATTACGGGAACTACAGAATACTGAAGACAAAGAACAGGGATTAAAGCATCTAAAGAAAGCAAAGAATACTTTAAAATAAATGATAACTAGCCTGGCATCTGCCTATTCAGAAGACTATGAAATGACATTTTCAAAGTATTATGAAAAAAAACTGTAAATCTAGATTTTTGTGAACAGATTATTATCAATGAACAGTGATGCAAAAATAAGCAAAATTTCAGACAACTCTTGGGAGAGCTGTATATCAATACTCTTGTAAAAAAGGCTTCTGAAGGATACAGTATTAAGAAGAAATATATACATATATATTTATATTTATTTATATATGTATATATTCTTAATATATAAATAAATATAAACATATATATTTATTCTTGGACTTTCCTGGTAGCTCAGCTAGTAAAGAATCCTCCTGCAATGCAGAAGACCCCAGTTCTATTCCTGGGTCAGGAAGATCCCCTGGAGGAGGGCATGGCAGCCCACTCCAGTATTCTTGCCTGGAGAATCCCCATGGACAGAGGAGCCTGGTGGGCTACAGTCCATCAGGTCACAAAAAGTCGGACATGACTGAGCAACTAAGCACACACATATTTCTTCTTATAGTCATATATTTATGAATGTAAGTTTAGAAAAAAACAGAAGAAAAAATATGGAACAAGAAATTATGATGGGATGGCCAAAATAGTAGAGGAGGAAAACCCTGAAATAATCTCCTCCCATGAGTTCAGTTCAGTTGCTCAGTTGTGTCCGATTCCTTGCGACTCCATGCACTGCAGCATACCAGGCTTCCCTGTCCATCACCAACTCCCAGAGCTTACTAAACTCATGTCCATTGAGTAGGTGATGCTCTCCAATCATTTCATACTTTGTTATCCTCGTCTTCTCCCACCTTCAATCATTCCCAGCATCAAGGTCTTTTCTACTGAGTCAGTTCTTCACATCAGATGGCCAAAGTATTGGAGTTTCAGCTTCATCCATCAGTCCTTCCAATGAATATTCAGTACTGACTTCCTTTAGGATGGACTGGTTGGATCTCCTCTCATGGACACACCAAAATTATAACTACTTATAGAGCAATTATCTGTAAGAACAACCTGAAGACTACCAGGGAAGATTTTACATAACTAAAAACATAAATAAGGAACCACAATGAGATGGGTAGTAGAGCCAAAGATGGGCTATAATCAGGACTACCAGGTTGGTGACCCACAAGTGGGAGGAATATCACAATCATAGAGATCCTCCTCAGAGAGTGATAGGTCTGAGTCCCACATTGGGCTCCCCAGCCTGGGGATTCTGTACCAGGAAGATGAACTCCCAGAAGGTCTGGCTCTAAAAACCAGTGAGGCTTACATTCAGAAGAGCTTGAAGGACTTCAAGACAGAGACTCCATTGTTAAGGGCATATGCAAAATCTTACATGCTCTGACTTCCCAGCACAGAGGGGTTTGTGTCAGGCCCACTTGCTGATCTTGGAGAGCTACCTGGAGAAGTACGAGGCAATTGGGACTTCCTATGGGAAGGAGATACTGGCGACAGCAAGTTTGGAGAGCTAATTATACTGTGATAACACTGGCTCCAATACTTTGGCCACCTGATGTGAAGAGCTGACTCGTTTGTAAAGACTCTGATGCTGGGAAAGAATGAAGGCAGGAGAAGAAGGGGACGAGAGAGGATGAGATGATTGGATGGCATCACTGACTCAATGGACACGAGTCTGAGTAAACTTGGGGACTTGGTGATGGACAGAGAGGCCTGGTGTGCTACAGTCCATGGGGTCGCAAAGAGTTGGACATGACTGAGCGACAGAACTGAACTGAACAAGTACTGGCAAGTACTATTTTGGAATCTTTCCTATAGCCTAGTAGTGCTGGGAACCTGCCCCAGTGTTAGCACCAACGCTGAGGTGCTAGTGCAGAAAGTCTAGGAGGGACTTGGCCCCATATAACAGCAGACCTGCAGTCACCACATGAGCCACCTGGGCTGGGAACCAGTCCAGCCTACCACATGCCCAAAGCAGTCAGTCTCCCCACATCAGAAGAGCATATACATCTCATTTAAAAGTACCCCTAGAGCATATAGTTCTAGTGAACAGGGGGGACTGTGTTGCCCAGACACATAGGAGATCTTCTATATAAGGTCAGTTCTTCAAGACTGGGCAATGTAACGAACTGCCTAACAAAGAAATAAACACAGAGAACTGAGCAAAATGAGCAGACCAAGAAATATATTGCAAATGAAGGAGCAAGAAATAAACTCAGACAATGAACTACACAAAATGGAGATAAGTGATCTATCTGATAAAGTATTCAAGGAAATCATCATAAAGATGCTCAGTGAACTAAGGAGAAGAATGGATGATCACAGTGAGAATTTCAACAGTTACAAGATATGAAGAACCAAATAGCTAAAAAATACAATACCTGAAATTAAGAAGTGCACTAGAAAGAATCATTGTAGATTAGATATTACAGAGAAACACATATATGATCTAGAGAAGACAGATTAATGGAAATCATCTAAGTCGAACAGAAAAAAAAAAAAAAAATCAAAAAATGAAGGTAAGTTAAAGAGACTCAGAGACAATAAGTGTTATACCTAAACTTATATTATAAGGATCCCACAGGAGAACAGTGGGAAAAAGAAGTAGAGAAATTATTTGAAGAAAGAAGTATTTAAATTTTCCCTAACCTGGCAAGGAAACAGACATCTAGGTCCTGGAAGCAAAGACAGTCCCAAACAAACTTAATCCAAAGAGGTCTATACAAAGACACAATAAATAAAAAGGAAAAAATTAAAGATAAAGAGAGAATATTAAGAAAACAGCCAGAGAAAAGCAACTATATAGAAGGAAACTCTAAAAAGACTACTATCTGACTTTACAGCAGAAACTAGAGGAGAGTGGCATGCTATATTCAAAGAAATTAAAGGAAAAAACTCCAAAAACAATATTTTATCTGGCTAGGTTATCACTAGATTTGAAGAAGAGATAAAGAGTTTTGCAGACTAGCAAAAGCTCAAAGAATTCAGTACCACTAAACCAGCTTTACAAGAAATGTTGAAGAGACTTCTCTAAGTGGAAAAGAAGGGCATAACTACAAATATAAAAATCATAAAAGGGACAATCTCATTGGTAAAAGAAAATATACACTAAAGGTAGCAAAACAAAACCTCATTAAGCTAGAAGGAATGTTAAAAGACAAAAGTATCAATATCATCTATATTCACAATAAAAGTTTAAGAGATACACAAAACAAAAAGATGTAAAATATGATGTCAAAACCATTAAACATTGGAGTATTAAAATTTAAGGTGGTTAGAATGTGTTTGAATTTAAGAGATATATTTAAGAGATTATATGATTATTTAAAATGATCATATATTTATATATGTGTATTACATATATATATAGTTAAATATGAACTTCACAGTAATAACAAACCAAAAACTTATAACAGATAAACACACAAAAAAGAATGCAGTTCAAGCATAACACAAAACTAGTCAAATTACAAAGGAAGAGAGACCAAGCAAAAGGAGCCCCCCAAAACAAACAAAAAATCCCAAACCACAAAATAACCAGAAAAAAAATGAACAAAAGGGCAATAAATACATGCCAATTAATAATTAACTTTAAATCAAAAATATGCTCTAATGTAAATGTATAGTCTGGTTGAACAGATACGAAAACAAAATCTGCATATATGCTGCTTACAAAATGACTTCAGATCTAAAGATACACACAGACTGAAATTGAAAAGATGGAAAAAGATACTGCATGAAATGTAAATCAAAGAAAGCTGAAGTACAAACATTTCTATTAGACAAAATAGACTTTAAAACAAAGACTGTAACAAGAGACAAAGAAGAACATTGCATGATGACAAAAGTATTAATCGAGAATAAGATACAACAATTACAAATATATATTCCCTCAATGCTGGAACACCTAAATGCATAAATTGAATAGAAACAAACATAAAGGGAAAAAAATTGACAGTAAGACAATACTAGTGGGGGGACTAACATACCACATAAATCAATGGAAAGACGATACAGACAGAAAATCAGTAAAGAAACACTGGCAATAAACAGCACATTAGATCAGATGGTTTAGTAGATATACAGAAAACATTCCATGAAAAACAGGCAAAACACACATTAAAAAAAAAAAAAAAAAGAAAGCATAAGGAAATTTCCCCAGATAGAAAACAGTCAAAATTTAAGAATATTAAAATACATTAATTATGTTTTCTGACCACAAATGTATTAGATTATGAATCAACTAAAAGAAAAAAAAAAACCCTATGAAATGCACAAATGTGGACTGTAAACAATACTAAACAACCAATGGGTCACTGACAAAATCAAAGAAAAAATTAAAAAAAAAAAAGATTAGAAACAAGTAAAAGTGGATAAAAACACACTGAAATATATAATATGCAGCAAAAGCAGTTCTAAGTTTATAGTGATAAAAGCCTACCATAGGAAATGAGAAAAATCATAAATAAATGATCTAATCTTTCTAGTCCAAAAGGACTAGAAGAAAAAGAAAAACAAAAAAATCCAATATTAATATTAATGGAAAGAAAGAAATAAGAAAGATCAGAGCAGAAATAAAATAGAGACTAAAAAATGTAATAGAAGAGACCAATGAAACTAAGAGCTGGTCTTTGGGAAAGATAAACAAGATTGATAAAACTTCAGCTAGATACATCAAGGAAAACAAGGGCTCAAATCAATAAAATCATGAATGAAAGAAGAGAAGTTATAGCCAACAGAACAAAATTACAAAGGATCATAAAAAGTTAATATGAACAATTATATGCCAATGTAATGGACAATCCAGAGGAAATGGCTAAATGTCTAGAAATCTATAATCCCCCAAGACTGATTTAGGAAGAAATAAAAAATATGAACAGACTAATTAGCAGCAAAGACATTGAATCAGTAATCAAAACTATGCACAACAAACAAAAGTCCAAGCCACATGACTTCAGAGGTGAATTCTGCAAAAACTTAGAGAGCTAACATCCATCCTTCTTAAACTATTCCAAAACAATGAGAGGATGGAACAGTTCTGAACTCATTATACAAGACCAGCATCATCTTGATAATACCAGACCAAGGCACTACAAAAAAATAAAATTATAGGCCAACATCATTGATGAAAATAGATGTCAAAATTCTCAAACAAAATATTAAGAAACTTGATTCAACAATATGTTGACAGGATTATGCACTGTGATTAAGTGGGATTAATCCTAGGGAAGCAAGGATGGTTCAATAGCTGCAAATATATCAATATGAAACCCCACCTTAGCAAAAAAAATATGATCATTTCAATAGATGCAAAAAAGGTTTTTTGAAAAATTCAAAATTTGTTTATAATACAAACTCTTAATAAAGGCGGTATAGAGGGAACATACCTCAAAATATAATAAAGGATATATATGACAAACCCACAGTCAACTTCATATTCAACAGTGAAAAGCTGAAAGCATTTCCTCTAAGGTCAAAGTGATGATAAGCATGTCCATTCTGGCCACTGTTATTCATCATAGTATTGGGATTCCTAGCCACAGCAATCAGAAAAGAATACAAAAACAAAATAAAAGGAATCCAAATCAGAAAGGGAGAAAAAAAAAAACTGTTGTTGTTTGCTAGTGACATGATACACTACATAGAAAATTCAAAAGATACTATCAAAAACTATTAGAACTAATAAGTAAATTTAGTAATGTTACAGGATACAATATTAAATTCTTGTACTCTGAAAACTATATTACATTAATGAAAGAAATTAAAAGATACAAATGGCTATATATAAATCATGTTTATGAACTAGAAGAATAAAATTGTTAAAATGTCCATACTATCTTTGTAAATCTACAGATTCAATGCAGTGCTGACTAAAATACCAAGTACATTTTTTTTCACAGACCTAGAACAAATAATTACAAAGTTTTTATGGAAACTCAAAGACTCAATATCCAAACAAATCTTGAGAAAGAAGAGAGTTAGAGGTATCATGCTCCCTGATTTCTAATTATACTAAAAAGCTATAATAATCAATACACTGTGATACTAGCACAGGGATAAACATATACATCAAAAGAACAGAACAGAGAGCACAGAAATAAATTCACATGTGTATGGTCAATTAATCAACAACAAAGAATATAAGATTATATACAATGGGAAAAGACACTCTTCAATAAACAGTGTTGAGAAAACTGGACATCTACATACACCGAGGAAACCAGAATTGAAAGAGACATGTGTACCCCAGTGTTCATCACAGCACTGTTTATAATAGCCAGGACATGGAAGCAACCTAGATGTCCATCAGCAGATGAATGGATAAGAAAGCTGTGGTACATATACACAACAGAGTATTACTCAGCCATTAAAAAGAATACATTTGAATCAGTTCTAATGAGGTGGATGAAACTGGAGCCTATTATACAGAGTGAAGTAAGCCAGAAAGAAAAACACCAATACAGTATACTAATGCATATATATGGAGTTTAGAAACATGGTAATGATAACCCTGTATGCGAGACAGCAAAAGAGACACAGATGTATAGAACAGTCTTTTGGACTCTGTGGGAGGGTGGAGGGGGGGGGATGACTTGGGAGAATGGGATTGAAACATGTATAATACCATATAAGAAATGAATCGCCAGTCCAGGTTCGATGCATGATACAGGATGCTTGGGGCTGGTGCACTGGGATGACCCAGAGGGATGGTACAGAGAGGGAGGTGGGAGGGGGGTTCAGGATTGGGAACATGTGTACACCTGTGGCAGATTCATGTTAATGTTTGGCAAAACCAATACAATATTGTAAAGTAATTAGCCTCTAATTAAAATAAATAAATTTAAATTAAAAAAAAGAATCAAACTAAATTACTTTATCAGACAATGTACAAAAATAAACTCAAAATAGATAAAATAATTGAAATTAGGAACTGAAACCATTAAACTCCTAGAAGAAAACATAGGCAGTAGGTTCTTTGACCTGTCTTAGGAATATTTTTTTGGACCTGTCTCCTCAAGGCATGGAAACAAAAGCAAAAATACATGGTTGGGATTATATCCTACTAAAAGGCTTTTGCACAGTGAAGAAAACTATCAACCAAATGAAAAAGTCATATACAGAAAGGGAGGAGATTTATGCAAATGATATAACCAATAATGGATTAATACCAAAAACATATAAAGAATTTTTACAACCCAATATAAAAAACCCACACAACTAAATATGACCAGATGATCCTCACAGATATTTTCCCAAAGAAGAGATGGGCAGTAGGCACACAAAAGATGTTTGGCATCACTAACCATCAAGGAAATGCAAAGCTGCAATGAGATATCACTTCACACCTGTCAGAAAGACTATTATTAAAAAGACCATAAATAACAAGTATTGGCAAGGATGTAAAGAAATAGGAAACCTGTGCACTGTTGGTGGGAATACAACCTGTTGCTGCCACTGTGGAAAACTGTATGGAGATTCTTCAAAAAATTCATAATAGAATAGACCTACCATATTATCCATCAATTCCACTTCTGGGTATTTACCCAAAGTAAAAAAACATTAATTCAAAAAGATAAATGTACTCTATGCCCACTGTAATGTTATGTACAACAGCCTAGATACGGAAACAACCTTGGATAGATGAATGCCCATGGATAGATGAATGGATAAAACATGTTACACACACACACACAGACACACACACACTGGAATGTTACTCATCCATAAAAAGTTGAAATCTTGCTTTCTGCCACAACACAGATGGACTTGGAGGGTAGGTACTATGCTAATTGAAATGAGTCAGACAAAGACAAATACGATGTGAACTCACTTATATGTGAGATCTAAAACAAAGAAAACAACAAAACAGACTCAGGTACAGAAAACAAACAGGTGGTTGTCGGAAGAAAGGCAGGTAGGAATTGTTGGGAGAAGCAGATGAAGGGAACTAAGAGGTACAAACCTCCAGTTATAAAATAAATAAGCCATGAGGATGTAATATATAGCATAAAGAATATGGCAAATACTATTAATAAATGTGTATGGTGCACATGACTACGGTGATCCTTTCATAGTGTATGCAAATGTCAGATCATGTAGCACACCTGAAACTAACATAAAAATGTATATCAACTATTTTTCAAGAAAAGAGAAAGAAATTATGAACAGAAAACTGTTTTGCATGTGGATAAATGTAAACAAGATGTAATTTGATGAACAGGCACTGGTTAGAATGGAGGGGAAATTACTACACATGCTATTCAGAAGACATGCCTAAGTATATGAATGCAGATAGCTGCAATAATAATGAAAAGATGTGACAAACAAAATTAATGAAAAGAAAACTGGTGAAACCACACAATAAAAGACATAACGGATTTTAAGGCAAAATTAGTCATCAAGCATAAATGATTCATAATAATAAAAGGTTCATTTCATTGGAAAAATATTATAGTTCTAATCTTGTAAACATCTGATTAAATATACATCAAGATATGCAGAGCAACACTAGAGCAACATTATGTAGAGCAACACAGTTTTCAAATAAAACTGACAACTTCACAATCATGAGGATAGAATTTAACATTCATTCTCAAAACTGCTAAGTTAATAATTATTATTACGTGTCAAAACCAATTCATACTATTCTCATGCTATATACTTATGCTTCCTTTAGTATTCCCCGGTTCCTCTGCTCTTAGGTTGTTCTGCCACCTTTGCTAACTGCAGTATACCACAAAGGGGACACAGATTGGTTACTTTATGCAACAATATTTACCACATGATTCCTAGGCTCAAGGTATTTTTCCAGTCTATGGTGTCACAGCACTAAACAGAAAAGATCTCTGCTCTCATGGAGCTTACATTTTAAGTGGCCGCACAGGAAAAAACAGATAAACATACAAATATGTTTATATTTATAAATATTAACATAGTATCATTATTACTAAAAAGAGAAACAAAAGAGTTAAAAGTACAGAGTCCAGCAGGGATAGTTTTTTTTTTTTTTTTTTAATAGGGATCTCAGGTAAGGACTCTAATGTAAAGCGATGATTGAGCAGAGATGGAAGGGAGCACTCCCAGTAGGTATCTGAGGAGAAAGCTTTCCAGGCAAGTGTGAAAGCCCAAGATGGAAGCCTGCTCAGTATCTGAAAGAACAGAAGCTGCAGCAAAGTGAGCAAGGAAGACAGTATTGGAAGGCGAGGTCAGAGAAGTGTGTTTCACATGAGCAGAGTGTATAGGACTTTGTAGGGGTGGTTTCTATTTATGGGTTTTTATTCATGGGAAGCCATGAGAGTCCACAATAGCAGTGTGATCTGGCTTCCATTTGTAAAGGGTTACTGTGGGAGTTTTGTGGAGAACAAAATAGAGTGGTTGTGGAGGGGCCAGGGCTAAAGCAGGGAGATGAGTTTAAAAGGTTTCTGAAGTAATCCAGGGAAGAGAGGCCAGTAGCTGAAAACAAGGGTAGTAGAAGGGGAGGGAAGAAGGATTCTGCATCTGTTGTGAAGAGGGCCACAGGATAAATGATGAGTTTTTCCAGGCAGCAGCAGCCACCCACATTATACTCTTTCTTTCAGGTTCTTAGTGCCTCTGATTTTTTTTTTTTTCTTTTCACAGTCCTTACTCCCATAGGCTATTGGCATGTAAAAACCATACTTAAAACTGATCTATTGAAACATGTATTAAAAAAAAAAAAAAAAGCTTTGAAGAAGTTGTAAATACTGCTGACAGCTCTCACTGAAAGATCTATTCTTTAAAAAATGCTTCTGGTATTTTGATAGGGATTGTAGTGACTCTGATATTGCCTCTGGTAGTATGGTCTTTTTAACAATATTAATTCTTCTAATCTCCCCATTTCTGTTGTCTTCAATTTATTTCATCAGTGTACTTGTAGTTTTCTGAGTACAGGTCTTTTACCTCCTTAGGTAAGTCTATTCCTAGATAGTTTATTCTTTTTGATGCAATGGTATTCCCTCAAATTCCCTTTCTGATAACTCATCATTACTATATAGCAATGCAACAAATTTCTGTATACTGCTCTTGTATCTTGAAACTTTACCAAATCCACTGATGAGCTCTAGTAGTTTTTTGGTATCATCTTTAGAATTTTCTGTATATAGTATAATCATGCAACCTGCAAACAGTGACAGTTTTACTTCTCCTTTGGCAACCTGGATTCCTTTTATTGTTCTTGTCTGATTACCTAAAATGGCTAATATCATGTTGTATAAAGGGCTTCCCAGGTGGCTCAGTGGTAAAGAATCTGCCTGCCAATGCAGAAGACTGGGTTGGATCCCTGGGTAGGGAAGATCCCCTGGAGAAGGAAATGGCAAGCCACTCGAGTATTCTTGCTTGGGAAATTCCATGGACAGAAATCTGGCAGGCTATATAATCCTTGGGGGTCACAAAGAGCTGGACACAATTGAGTGACTGAGCACACACACACATACACACACACACACACACACACACACAATGAATAAGAGTGGGCATGCTTGTCTTTTTTAGAGAAAATGTTTTAACTTTTCACCACTGAGTGTCATGTTAGCCATAGGTTTATCATATATGGCCTTTATTATACTGAATTATGTTCCCTCTACGGCTTTCCTGGTGGCTTAGTGGTAAAGAATCTGCCTTTAATGCAGGAGCACTGGTTTGATCCCTGAGTCGGGAACATTCCCTGGAGGAGGAATGGCAACCTATTCCAGTATACTTGCCAGGACAATCCCATGGACAAAGGAACCTGGCAGGCTACAGTTCACAGGGTCGCAAAGACTTGGACATGACTAAGTGACTGAGTATTCACACATGCTTCCTATATACCCACCTTCTGAAGAGTTTTTATCATAAATGGATGTTATTATTATTGTTCAGTTGCTAAGTTTTGTCTGACTCTGCGACCCCATGGATGCAGCATGCCAGGCTTCCCTGTCCTTCACCATCTCTCGGAGTTTGCTGTAACTCATGTCCATTGAGTCAGTGAGGGGTGTTGAATTTTGTCAAAAGCTTTTTTTGGATCCACTGGCACGATCACATGGCTTTTAGGCTTTAAATTGTTAATGTGATATATCACATTGACTGATTTGTGGATACTGAACCATCCTTGCATCCATGAGATAAATCTCACTTGATCATGGTGTATGATATTTTTACTGTATTGTTGGATTCAGTTTGCTAATATTTTATTGAAGATTTCTATATCTATGTTCATCAGTGATATTGACCTATAATTTTTTTGTGTGGTATCTTTCTCTGGTTTTGGTAGCAGAGAGGTTCTGCCCCCTTAGAATTCATTCAGAAGTATTCCTTCCTCTGCTATTTTTTCCTAATAGTTTGAGGATAGGTGTTAATTCTCTAAATATTTGGTAGAATTCACCTGTGAAGCAAAGTTTGGAGTTTTTATTACTGGTTCAATTTTAGTACTGTAATGGGTCTATTCATATTTTCTGTTTCTCTTTGGTTCAGTCCTGGAAGATTGTACATTTCTAGGAATTTGTTTCTTATAGATTATCCATTTTATTGGCATACAGTTGTTTGTAGTATTCCATTGGTATGGAAACACAAAACACTCTGAATAGCAAAAACACCTTGAGAAAAAAAGAGTAGGACTAGAGGCATCACCCTCCCTGACTTCAATCTATACTACAGAGATATAGTAATCTAAATAGTATGATACTGGCAGAAAAACAGACACACGGATCAATGGAACACAACAGAGAACCCAGAAAAAATCCCACTTTTATAACCAGTTAATCTGTGACAAAGAGGCAAGAAAATACAATGGACAAAAGACAGTCTCTTCAATAAGTGATGCTGGGAAAACAGGAAAGCCACACACAAGAATGAGATTAGAACACTTCCTCACACCACATACAAAAGCAAACTCAAAATGAGTTAAAAACCTAAATAAATGTAAGACCAGAAACCATAAAACTTGGAGAAGAAGACAAAAGTAAAACACCTTGACATAAATCACAGTAGTATTTTTTTTGATTTGTCTCCTAAGGCAAAGGAAGCAAAAGCAAAAATAGACAAATGAGACTTTGCCGTTGTTTAGTTGCAGTCGTGTCTGACTCTTGTGACCCCATGGATTTTAGCCCTCCAGGCTCCTCTATCCATGGGCCTTCCCAGGCAAGAGCCCTGGAATGGATTGCCACTTCCTTCTTCAGGGGATCTTCCTGACCTAGGGATTGAGCCTGCATATCCCACATTGGCAGGCAGATTCTTTACCACTGAGCTACCAGAGAAGCCCAAATGAGACCTAGTTAAACTTAAAAGCTTTTGCATTTGAGGACACAGTGGGAGAAAGAGAGGTTAGGACAAACTGAGCAAGTAGCATTGACAAATATACACTCCTATGTGTAAAATAGGTAGCTAGCAGGAAGCTGCCATATAACATAGGGAGCCCAGCCTGGTGCTCTGTGACGGCCTAGAGGGGTGGGTTGGGGGTGGGGAGAGGCTCTAGAGGGAGGGGATACATATACATCACTAATAATCAGGGAAACACAATAAAAAACCCAGTGAGATATCACCGCATACCGGTCAGAATGCTATCATCAAAAAGACCACAAACAACAAATGTTGGGAATGATGTGGAGAAAAGGGAACCCTTCTACACAGCTGGTGTGAATGTAACTTGGCGCTGTGGAAGTTCCTCAAAAACCTAAAAATAGAACTACTATTTGATCCAGCAATTCTACTCCTGGGTACTTAATCTGAAGAAAACAGAAACACTAACTTGAAAAGATACCTGAACCCCAATGTTATTAGCAGCATTATTTACAATAGCCAACATATGGAAGCAATCTGAGTGTCCATCAATAGATAAATGGATAAAGAAGATGTGGTATATACATGCACAACTGGATACTAGTCAGCCATAAAAAAGAATGAAAATTTGCTGTTTGCTATAACATGGATGAATAGGGATGGCTTTATGCATAGAAATAAGTCAGGTAGAGAAAGTCAAATACTGTATGACATGACTTATGTGTGAAATCTGAAAAATAATACAAGCCAGTGAACACAACAAAAAAGAAACATACTGACAAATATAATAGAGAAGAAACTAGTCATTACAAGTAGGAAGAGAGAAGGGGGAGAGGCAAAATGAAGTAGGGAATTAAGAGGTGCAAACAACTGTATATAAAATAAATGAACTACAATGATATACTGTACAGCATAGGGAATACAGCCAATATTTTATAATGACTATAAATGGAGTACAATTTTTAAAAATTGTGAATCACTATGTTGCACACCTAAAAATTATATAATATTGTAAATCACCTATACCTGAATAAAAATCTATTCTGTATAAACAACCTGTTCATTAAAAGGCAAAGGGATGTGAAAGGAGTTGGGGGTGACACGTCCTCAGTAAGTCAGGTACCTTGGAAACTGGATCTGAGTGGGAAGTTCAGTCAAGATCTTTGACACATGACAGAGAAAGGAGAGTTACCTGGCCTTTTCTTCACTTTTGTGTGTTGAATGGAAAAAAGAAAAGATAGCTGAATGGACATTTTAGAAACACAGGCAGAGAGCAGAAAGCTGTGGGGAGAATTCATCTAGTTTCATGGGTAATTGTAGGGGTCCCCGAACCCCTGCTAGGAATTGGGCTACACAGCAGGAGGTAAGTGGCAGGCATGTGAGTGAAGCTTCATATGCTGCTCCCTATCAATCTCATTATGGCCTGCATTTATCTCCCTCATTGCTCAATTATCACCTGAACCACTCCACCCCTCTGTCTGTGAAAAAATTGTCTTCCATGAAACCAGTCACTGGTGTCAAAAAGGTTGGGGACTGATGGGTAATTAAATAAACCAGCAAGAGACAATTAACGGCTAGTTATTCATTAAACACTTTCTTAGCTACAGCAAGTTCCCTGAAATTTTTACAGCCTTTTTTCTGATACTGACTGCTGTCTGAGAAAGCTTAAAATAACAAACTCTTAGCTAAAGCAGAACAGATTATTTAAAACCACAAGACCATTTGTATTTGAATATGCAAATCAATTTTACAAGGACTCTGAAGAATGTAATTTCAAAACAAAAACAAATTTAAAATTGTTGAGAAATTTGTATTTTAGAGTTGATTTTCCTGATCTTTCCTGAAACCTCTGAAGTTGAAATATCAGGCCAAAAGTTCTCAATCATTTTGAAAATGAAATGAAGGATATGTCATAACCATTTCATTGCCCAACAGATTGTAAGTTAATCTTTTTTTTTTAAATTTTATTTTACTTTTAAACTTTACATAATTGTTTTAGTTTTGCCAAATATCAAAATGAATCCGCCACAGGTATACATATGTTCCCCATCCTGAACCCTCCTCCCTCCTCCCTCCCCATACCATTCCTCTGGGTCGTCCCAGTGCACTAGCCCCAAGCATCCAGTATCGTGCATCGAACCTGGACTGGCATCTCGTTTCATACATGATATTTTACATGTTTCAATGCCATTCTCCCAAATCTTCCCACCTTCTCCCTCTCCCCTAGAGTCCATAAGATTGTTCTATATATCAGTGTCTCTTTTGCTGTCTCGTACACAGAGTTATTGTTACCATCTTTCTAAATTCCATATATATGCGTTATTATACTGTATTGGTGTTTTTCCTTCTGGCTTACTTCACTCTGTATAATAGGCTCCAGTTTCATCCACCTCATTAGATGGGAAATATCTAACTGACCCTAGATGTCTTACGAATTACCTTTTTCTAGAACAAAATCCCTTTTCCCTAAATACTACTAGATATATTTCTCCTAGGCTCCAATTAGAAGTGACACAGGATGATTACTACATTTATCATTTATCTGCATATTATAAAATTCAAGTAAATTTCCTTATAGTTCAACTCAGGAAAAAGATCTTAAAGGTACTTTAGACAGTATACAAATGGTTAACATTGTAATATTTGAAAATTCTCTTGTGTTTAATTACATACGGAAAACAATTTAGTTGTTTTAAGTTTTGTCATGTAATAATTAAATTAAAATATTTCAAAATAACTTTTCAGAATTTAAAACTGGAAATAGCGTAGATATCCTTCAATCGGTGAATGGCTAAAAAGTGTAACAGCCAGTATTATGCAATACTAGCCAGCAATAAAAAGGAGCAAACTATTGATATATCAATACAAATCTCCAGAGAATTATGCTGATTAAAAAAGCTTGTCTTTGAAGGTTACATACTTAAAGGTTATTTAAGACCTTTAAGTATGTAACCTTTAAAATAGGTTGTAAAAAAGGTCACATTCTTAAATGATAAAATTATTGAAATGGAAAACATAATGTTTGTCAGCAGTTAATGGAAGGGATGGAGAGGTCTGAGTGGGGGAGAGTGGAGGAAAGTGGTTGTGATTACAACAGCAATGTCAGGGATCCTTGTGATGGAACTGTATCTTATCTGTGCTAGTGGATACACAGGTGTACAACTGTGACATAAAAGACACAGACATATACAATAAAACTGGGGAAACTTGAATAAGACTGGTGGATTGCAATAATGTCAATAGGCAAGCTATTGACAGTGATATTGCAGTACAGGTATGCAAAATGTTATTACAGAGAGAAACTGGGTAAGGAAGACATGGGATCCTTTTTGATTTTTTTTCTTAATTAAGGTAAAATTGGCTTACAACATTATCTAATATTTATATGAACATTATAATTGAATTCTGTATACACTACAGTGTGCTCAGTACTAAAGGGCTGATGATTATATCCCATTCCACTAATTTTGGAGATGGTGTCCTTTGCTGTACAGAAGCTTTTTAGTTTGATGGCAGTCCCATTAATTTATTTTCACTTTTTCCAATTTTTCTCTTGCCAGTATCCAAAAGATACTATTAAGATCAATGTAAAGTGTACTACTTATGTTTTCTTTTAGGAGTTTTATGGTTTCAGGTCATACATTCAAGAATTCAATCCATTCTGTGGTGGCTCAGTGATAAAGGATCCACCTGCAATGCAGGAGCTATAGGAGACATGGGTTCAATCCCTGGGTCGGGAAGATCCCCTGGAGAAGAGCATCGTAGCCCACTCCAGTATTCTTGCCTGGAGAATCCCCATGGACAGAGGACCCTGGTGGGCTACAGTCCATAGGGTCACAAAGAATCAGACATGACTGAAGCGAAATAGCATGCATGCATTCAATCCATTTGATCCAGTTTTATCCATTCATGTATGACAGCATCTACTTTCATTATTATTTGTGACTGTCCAGCTTCCCTGACATCATTTATTAAAGAGACTTTTCTGTCTCCAGTGTATGGTATGGGTCATTACTTTTGTAAATTCAGTTCAGTTGAGTTCAGTCACTCAGTCATGTCCGACTCTTTGCGACCCCATGAACCACAGCATGCCAGGCCTCCCTGTCCATCACCAACTCCCGGAGTCCACCCAACGCATGTCCATTGAGTCGGTGACGCCATCCAGCCATCTCATCCTCTGTCGTCCCCTTCTTCTCCTGCCCTCAATCATTTCCAGCATGAGGGTCTTTTCAAATTAGTCAGCTCTTCACATCAGATGGCCAAAGTATTGGAGTTTCAGCTTTAGCATCAGTCCTACCAATGAACACCCAGGACTGATCTCCTTTAGGATGGACTGGTTGGATCTCCTTGCAGTCCAAGGGACTCTCAAGAGTCTTCTCCAACACCACAGTTCAAAAGCATCAATTCTTTGGCCCTCAGCTTTCTTTATAGTCCAACTCTCACATCATACATGACCACTGGAAAAACCATAGCCTTGACTAGATGGACCTTTGCTGACAAAGTAATGTCTCTGCTTTTTAATATGCCGTCTAGGTTGGTCATAACTTTCCTTCCAAGGAGTAAGCGTCTTTTAATTTCATGGCTGCAGTCACTATCTGCAGTGATTTTGGAGCCCAGAAAAATAAGGTCAATCACTGTTTTCACTGTTTCCCCATCTATTTGCCATTAAGTAATGGGACCAGATGCCATGATCTTCGTTTTCTGAATGTTGGGCTTTAAGCCAACTTTTTCACTCTCCTCTTTCACTTTGATCAAGAGGCTCTTTAGTTCCTCTTCACTTTCTGCCATAAGGGTGGTACATCTGCATATCTGAGGTTATTGATATTTCTCCTGGCAATCTTGATTCCAGCTTGTGCTTCTTCCAGCCCAGCGTTTTTCATGATGTACTCTGCACAGAAGTTAAATAAGCAGGGTGGCAATATACAGCCTTGACGTACTCCTTTTCCTGTTTGGAACCAGTCTGTTGTTTCATGTCCAGTTGTAACTGTTGCTTCCTGACCTGCATACAGGTTTCTCAAGAGGCAGGTCAGGTGGTCTGGGATTCCCATCTCTTTCAGAATTTTCCACAGTTGATTGTGATCCACACAGTCAAAGGCTTAGGCATAGTCAATAAAGCAGAAATAGATGTTTTTCTGGAACTCTCTTGTTTTTTCCATGATCCAGCAGATGTTAGCAATTTGATCTCTGGTTCTTCTGCCTTTTCTAAAACCAGCTTGAACATCTGGAAGTTCATGGTTCACGTATTGCTGAAGCCTGGCTTGGAGAATTTCAAACATTATTTTACTAGCGTGTGAGATGAGTGCAATTGTGCGGTAGTTTGAGCATTCTTTGGCATTGCCTTTCTTTGGGATTGGAATGAAAACGGACCTTTTCCAGTCCTGTGGCCACTGCTGAGTTTTCCAAATTTGCTGGCATATTGAGTGCAGCACTTTCACAGCATCATCTTTCAGGATTTGAAAGAGCTCAACTGGAATTCCATCACCTCCACTAGCTTTGTTCGTAGTGATGCTTTCTAAGGACCACTTGACTTCACATTCCAGGATATCTGGCTCTAGGTGAGTGATCACACCATCGTGATTATCTGGGTTGTGAAGACCTTTTTTGTACAGTTCTTCTGTGTATTCTTGCCACCTCTTCTTAATATCTTCTGCTTCTGTTAGGTCCATACCATTTCTGTCCTTTATCGAGCCCATCTTTGCATGAAATCTTCCCTTTGTATCTCTAATTTTCTTTCTTTCTTTTTTTAAATTTTATTTTATTTTTGGAAACTTTACAATATTATATTAGTTTTGCCAAATACTGAAATGGATCTGCCACAGGTATACATGTGTTCCCCATCCTGAACCCTCCTCTCTCCTCCCTCCCCATACCATCCCTCTGAGTCATCCCAGTGCACCAGCCCCAAGCATCCACTATCGTGCTTTGAACCTCTAATTTTCTTGAAGAGATCTCTAGTCTTTCCCATTCTATTGTTTCCCTCTATTTTTTTTCCGTTGATCACTCAGGAAGGCTTTATTATCTCTCCTTGCTATTCTTTGGAACTCTGCATTCAAATGGGTATATCTTTCCTTTTCTCCTTTGCTTTTCACTTCCCTTCTTTTCATAGCTATTTGTAAGGCCTCCTCAGACAGCCCCCAAAAATTAAATTGTAAATTAGTTGTCTGTATATTTGTGGGTTTATTTCTGGGCTCTGACTTTTCTTCCATTGATCTGTATTTCTGTTTTTCTGACATTATCATGCTGTTCTGAAAACTACAGCTATGTAGTATACCTTAAAATCAGGGAGCATGATACCTCCAGATTTGTTCTCAGGATTGTTTGGCTATTCAGGGTCTTTTTCCTTCTTTTTCTAGTTCCATTAGGCGTAAGCTAAGATTGTGTATTTGATATTTAGCTCATTGATTGTGGTAGGCCTATATTGCTATAAAAGTTTTTTTTAAGCAGCACTTTTGCTGCCTTCCACAGATTTTGGTATGTCATATTTTCATTTGTGTTGAGAAATCTTCATTTCTTCTTATTGCTGACTTCTAGATTTTTACTGTTGTGGTCAGAAAAGACATTTAATATCATTTCAAACTTCTTAAATTTACTTAGACTTGTTTTGTGCCCTAACATGTGATCTATTTTGGAGACTGTTCCATGTGTACTTGTGAATGTATATTCTGCTGCTCTTGGATGGAATGTACTGTATACATGTATTAAGTCCACCTGACCTAATAATGTTTAAGGCTGATATTCTTTGCTGACATTCTCTCTGGATTATCTATCCATTGATGTAAGTGAAAAGAAAGTGAAAGTGAAGTTGTTCAGTCATGTCTGACTCTTTGTAACCTCATGGACTGTAGCCTGCCAGGTTCCTCTGTCCATGAGATTTTCCAGGCAAGAATACTGGAGCGGGTTGCCATTTCCTTCTTCAGGAGATTGTCCCATCCCAGGGATAGAACCCAGGTCTTCCACATTACAGGCAGACTCTTTACCATCTGAGCCACCAAGGAATCTCTTCCACTGATGTAATGGGGTGTTAAATGTCCCCATGATTATTGTACTGCTGCCAGCTTTTACCCTAGATGTGTTAATAACTGTTTTATTTATTTTGACATTCCTATATTAAGTACATATATGTTAATAAATATCGTGACTTAATATCCATCCTTGTCTCTTAATACCTTCTTTTTTTTTTTTTTCTCCCAAATCTTCCCACCCTCTCCCTCTCCCAGAGAGTCCATAAGCCTGTTCTATACATCAGTGTCTCTTTTGCTGTCTCGTATACAGGGTTATCGTTACCATCTTTCTAAATTCCATATATATGCGTTAGTATACTGTATTGGTGTTTGTCCTTCTGGCTTACTTCACTCTGTATAATAGGCTCCAGTTTCATCCACCTCATTAGAACTGATTCAAATGTATTCTTTTTAATGGCTGAGTAATACTCCATTGTGTATATGTACCACTGCTTTCTTATCCATTCATCTGCTGATGGACATCTAGGTTGCTTCCATGTCCTGGCTATTATAAACAGTGCTGTGATGAACATTGGGGTACACGTGTCTCTTTCCCTTCTGGTTTCCTCAGTGTGTATGCCCAGCAGTGGGATTGCTGGATCATAAGGCAGTTCTATTTCCAGTTTTTTAAGGAATCTCCACACTGTTCTCCATAGTGGCTGTACTACTTTGCATTCCCACCAACAGTGTAAGAGGCTTCCCTTTTCTCCACACCCTCTCCAGCATTTATTATTTGTAGACTTTTGGATCACAGCCATTCTGACTGGCGTGAAATGGTACCTCATAGTGGTTTTGATTTGCATTTCTCTGATAATGAGTGATGTTGAGCATCTTTTCATGTGTTTGTTAGCCATCTGTATGTCGTCTTTGGAGAAATGTCTATTTAGATCTTTGGCCCATTTTTTGATTGGGTCGTTTATTTTTCTGGAGTTGAGCTGTAGGAGTTGTTGTATATTTTTGAGATTAGTTGTTTGTCGGTTGCTTCATTTGCTATTATTTTCTCCCATTCTGAAGGCTGTCTTTTCACCTTGCTAATAGTTTCCTTTGATGTGCATAAGCTTTTAAGTTTAATTAGGTCCCATTTGTTTATTTTTGCTTTTATTTCCAATATTCTGGGAGGTGGGTCATAGAGGATCCTGCTGTGATGTATGTCAGAGAGTGTTTTGCCTATGTTCTCCTCTAGGAGTTTTATAGTTTCTGGTCTTACGTTGAGATCTTTAATCCATTTTGAGTTTATTTTTGTATATGGTGTTAGAAAGTGTTCTAGTTTCATTCCTTTACAAGTGGTTGACCAGATTTCCCAGCACCACTTGTTAAAGAGATTGTCTTTAATCCATTGTATATTCTTGCCTCCTTTGTCAAAGATAAGGTGTCCATAGGTGCGTGGATTTATCTCTGGGCTTTCTATTTTGTTCCATTGATCTATATTTCTGTCTTTGTGCCAGTACCATACTGTCTTGATGACTGTGGCTTTGTAGTAGAGCCTGAAGTCAGGTAGGTTGATTCCTCCGGTTCCATTTTTCTTTCTCAAGATCGCTTTGGCTATTCGAGGTTTTTTGTATTTCCATACAAATTGTGAAATTATTTGTTCTAGCTCTGTGAAGAATACTGTTGGTAGCTTGATAGGGATTGCATTGAATCTATAAATTGCTTTGGGTAGTATACCCATTTTCACTGTATTGATTCTTCCAATCCATGAACATGGTATATTTCTCTATCTATTAGTGTCCTCTTTGATTTCTTTCACCAGTGTTTTATAGTTTTCTACATATAGGTCTTTAGTTTCTTTAGGTAGATATATTCCTAAGTATTTTATTCTTTTCGTTGCAATGGTGAATGGAATTGTTTCCTTAATTTCTCTTTCTGTTTTCTCATTATTAGTGTATAGGTATGCAAGGGATTTCTGTGTGTTGATTTTATATCCTGCAACTTTACTATAATCATTGATTAGTTCTAGTAATTTTCTGGTGGAGTCTTTAGGGTTTTCTATGTAGAGGATCATGTCATCTGCAAATAGTGAGAGTTTTACTTCTTCTTTTCCAATTTGGATTCCTTTTATTTCTTTTTCTGCTCTGATTGCTGTGGCCAAAACTTCCAAAACTATGTTGAATAGTAATGGTGAAAGTGGGCACCCTTGTCTTGTTCCTGACTTTAGAGGAAATGCTTTCAATTTTTCACCATTGAGGATAATGTTTGCTGTGGGTTTGTCATATATAGCTTTTATTATGTTGAGGTATGTTCCTTCTATTCCTGCTTTCTGGAGAGTTTTTATCATAAATGGGTGTTGAATTTTGTCAAAGGCTTTCTCTGCATCTATTGAGATAATCATATGGTTTTTGTTTTTCAATTTGTTAATGTGGTGTATTACATTGATTGATTTGCGGATATTGAAGAATCCTTGCATCCCTGGGATAAAGCCCACTTGGTCATGGTGTATGATCTTTTTAATGTGTTGTTGGATTCTGATTGCTAGAATTTTGTTTAGGATATTTGCATCTATATTCATCAGTGATATTGGCCTGTAGTTTTCTTTTTTTGTGGGATCTTTGTCAGGTTTTGGTATTAGGGTGATGGTGGCCTCATAGAATGAGTTTGGAAGTCTACCTTCCTCTGCAATTTTCTGGAAGAGTTTGAGCAGGATAGGTGTTAGCTCTTCTCTAAATTTTTGGTAGAATTCAGCTGTGAAGCCGTCTGGACCTGGGCTTTTGTTTGCTGGAAGATTTTTGATTACAGTTTCAATTTCTGTGCTTGTGATGGGTCTGTTAAGGTTTTCTATTTCTTCCTGGTCGAGTTTTGGAAAGTTGTACTTTTCTAAGAATTTGTCCATTTCTTCCTCGTTGTCTATTTTATTGGCATATAATTGTTGATAATAGTCTGTTATGATCCTTTGTATTTCTGTGTTGTCTGTTGTGATCTCTCCATTTTCATTTCTAATTTTATTGATTTGATTTTTCTCCCTTTGTTTCTTGATGAGTCTGGCTAATGGTTTATCAATTTTATTTATCCTTTCAAAGAACCAGCTTTTGGCTTTGTTGATTTTTGCTATGGTCTCTTTTGTTTCTTTTACATTTATTTCTGCTCTAATTTTTAAGATTTCTTTCCTTCTACTAACCCTGGGGTTCTTCATTTCTTCCTTTTCTAGTTGCTTTAGGTGTAGAGTTAGGTTATTTATGTGACTTTCTTCTTGTTTCTTGAGGTGTGCCTGTATTGGTATGAACTTTCCCCTTAGGACTGCTTTTACTGTGTCCCACAGGTTTTGGGTTGTTGTGTTTTCATTTTCATTCGTTTCTATGCAAATTTTGATTTCTTTTTTGATTTCTTCTATGATTTTTTGGTTATTCAGCAGGGTGTTGTTCATCCTCCATATGTTGGAGTTTTTAATAGTTTTTCTCCTGTAATTGAGATCTAATCTTACTGCATTGTGGTCAGAAAAGATGCTTGGAATGATTTCTATTTTTTTGAATTTACCAAGGCTAGCTTTATGGCCCAGGATGTGATCTATCCTGGAGAAGGTTCCATGCGCGCTTGAGAAAAAGGTGAAATTGTTTTGGGATGAAATGTCCTATAGATATCAATTAGGTCTAACTGGTCTATTGTATCGTTTAAAGTTTGTGTTTCCTTGTTAATTTTCTGTTTAGTTGATCTATCCATAGGTGTGAGTGGGGTATTAAAGTCTCCCACTATTATTGTGTTATTGTTAATTTCTCCTTTCATACTTGTTAGCATTTGTCTTACATACTGCGGTGCTCCCGTGTTGGGTGCATATATATTTATAATTGTTATATCTTCTTCTTGGATTGATCCTTTGATCATTATGTAGTGACCTTCTTTGTCTCTTTTCACAGCCTTTGTTTTAAAGTCTATTTTATCTGATATGAGTATTGCTACTCCTGCTTTCTTTTGGTCCCTATTTGCGTGGAAAATCTTTTTCCAGCCCTTCACTTTCAGTCTGTATGTGTCCCCTGTTTTGAGGTGGGTCTCCTGTAGACAACATATGTAGGGGTCTTGTTTTTGTATCCATTCAGCTAGTCTTTGTCTTTTGGTTGGGGCATTCAACCCATTTACGTTTAAGGTAATTACTGATAAGTATGATCCTGTTGCCATTTACTTTATTGTTTGGGGTTCGAATTTATACACCATTTTTGTGTTTCCTGTCTAGAGAATATCCTTTAGTATTTGTTGGAGAGCTGTTTTGGTGGTGCAGAATTCTCTCAGCTTTTGCTTGTCTGAGAAGCTTTTGATTTCTCCTTCATACTTGAATGAAATCCTTGCTGGGTACAATAATCTGGGCTGTAGGTTATTTTGTTTCATCATTTTAAGTATGTCTTGCCTTTCCCTCCTGGCTTGAAGAGTTTCTATTGAAAGATCAGCTGTTATCCTTATGGGAATTCCCTTGTGTGTTATTTGTTGTTTTTCCCTTGCTGCTTTTAATATTTGTTCTTTGTGTTTGATCTTTGTTAATTTGATTAATATGTGTCTTGGGGTGTTTCGCCTTGGGTTTATCCTGTTTGGGATTCTCTGGGTTTCTTGGACTTGGGTGATTATTTCCTTCCCCAGTTTAGGGAAGTTTTCAACTATTATCTCCTCAAGTATTTTCTCATGGTCTTTCTTTTTGTCTTCTTCTTCTGGAACCCCTATGATTTGAATGTTGTAGCGTTTAATATTGTCCTGGAGGTCTCTGAGATTGTCCTCATTTCTTTTAATTAGTTTTTCTTTTATTCTCTCTGATTCATTTATTTCTACCATTCTATCTTCTAATTCACTAATCCTATCTTCTGCCTCTGTTCTTCTACTATTTGTTGCCTCCAGAGTGTTTTTAATTTCATTTATTGCATTATTCATTATATATTGACTCTTTTTTATTTCTTCTAGGTCCTTGTTAAACCTTTCTTGCATCTTCTCAATCCTTGTCTCCAAGCTATTTATCTGTGATTCCATTTTAATTTCAAGATTTTGGATGAATTTCACTATCATTATTCGGAATTCTTTATCAGGTAGATTCCCTATCTCTTCCTCTTTTGTTTGGTTTGGTGGGCATTTATCCTGCTCCTTTATCTGCTGGCTATTCCTCTGTCTCTTCATCTTGTTTAAATTGCTGAGTTTGGGGTGTCCTTTCTGTATTCTGGCAGTTTGTGGAGTTCTCTTTATTTTGGCTTTTCCTCGCTGTGTGTGGGTTTGTACAGGTGGCTTATCAAGGTTTCCTGGTTAGGGAAGCTTGTGTCGGTGTTCTGATGGGTGGAGCTGTATTTCTTCTCTTTGTTCAGTCGCGCTCTCTGAAGTGAAAGGTCATGGAACTACACCCCACCGTGGCTGGCGGTGGCGGACTAAGGACGGCAGGAACCTTCACAACCCGGAGCAGAGGAGGATGCATCACTTACGGGGCCAATGACGTCAGCGTGGCTCATCAGTTACCAGGGAAACCTGCAGCTCCTTCTCCATTGGAGTTCAGGCAGCAGGTTCTCCATACTTCTATGGACGTTTCTTCCTCAGGAGAAACCTAGAAGAGGTGTTGTTGAAGTGTTCTTCCTCCTAGGGACCTAATTGTGTATTTTCAGCCAGCAGGTTCTAGATCAAAATCTTGGTTCAGGTTAGGGAACTGAGCAAAAAATAATTTTTAATGGGGCCATGTCTCTTAATACCTTCTTTAGCATAAAGTCGTTCCTTTCTGATATGAGTATGGTTACACCTGCTTTCTTTTGGCTGCTCGAAGTATCACTTCATTTCTAACCTATGTTTGTCCTTAGAGCTGAGCTGAGTCTCCTGGGGGAAGTGTATAGTTGGATATTGCTTTTAATCCATCCAGCCATAATGTGTACTGTGATTGGTGAATTCAGTCTGTTTACATTTAGGGTGATTACCAACAGATACAGACTTAGAACTGCCATTTTATCTTTTGTTTACTGGTTGCTCAATATCTCCATTGATTATTTTTCCTTGAATTTCTGTTTGCTATTTTACTTTGGTGGTTCTCCATAATTTTTTATGTTTTTAAATTTTTAAATGTTTTTATGTCTGTTCTACATTTTTGCTTTGTGGTTACCAGGAGGTTTATATAAATAGTCTTTTTTTTTTTTTTTCCCCTTAAGATAGAATTTTATCTTCAGGTTTCATCCTTTTCTTCTTCCCCTTTTATTGTCACAAATTACCCCCTTTTATGTTGCAAATTTGTTGCCAAATTGAGGTCATTTTTAAAGCTTTCTTTCAACATTTATGCTATAATTGCTTAATAACCTATTCTGACATAGAAATGTAATTTTCTGACTCTATTTATCAACTTACTCAAGTTTTATGTATCTTTGCAATTTCATTTCAGGTAGAAAGGTTCATTTCAACACTTCTTATAAGGAAGGTCTAATAGTGATGAGCTCCCTCAACTTTTGCCTGTCTTGGGGAAGCCTTTATTTCTCTTTTATATCTGAATGATAACCTCACTGGAATATTCTTGGCTGATAAGTTTTTAAATCTTTCAATATTTTCAGTTTTCATTCTTCATTTCATTCTCTCTTGGCCTATAGAGTTTCTTCTGAGAAATGCACTGATACTCTACTGGGACATCAGCCTAACTGGTGCCCATTTTTGCCAAAGCTGCCTTTAAAATTCTTTCCTTATGACTGACAATGTATTTTGGAGAACATCTCTTTGTATTTAGATAATTAGGTGTTATGTTAGCTTTGTTGATTTGAATACATAGTTCTATACTTGGGTTTGGAAAGTTCTCAGTTATTACTTTTTCAAATAAATTCTGTTACCTTCTTTTTCTTCTTCTGGGATACTCATTATCCTTATGTTGTCTTTTCTAATGGTGTCCAATAGTTATTATAGGGTCTCTCTCTCTTTTTTTTTTTTTTTTAAGTCAGTTCTCTCTCTATTTAAATCACTTCTAGATTTTTATCTTCAAGGTTGCTAATTCTCTCTTCAATATGGTCAGTACTATTTCCAATGCTTTGCAAGAATTTTTCAGCTCAGTTAGTGAAATTTTCAGCTCTACAATTTCTATTTGGTTCTTTATTATAGTTTCAATCTCTAGCAAAATATCCATTTTGATAATTAATTTTATTCCTGAACACTCTGAATTGCCTTTATGAATTTTCTTTTAGCTTGTTGAGTTTCTTCATGATAGCTATTTTGAGTTCTTTATTAGTTAAGATACCAACCTTACCAGTATTTAAGCTTGGTTTCAGAAGTTTATTATTATTATTATTTCTCTGTGTGTGTGTGTGTGATACTGTGTTATTGTGGTTTTTCATGGTGCTAGATGAATCATTCTTCTGTTGGTATATTTGAATAGCAAATTGAATAGCAAGCAACTTTCTTTTTAGGCAAAGCTTTGGGCAGGAGGAGAAGGGGATGACAGAGGATAAGATGGTTGGATGGCATCACCAACTCAATGGACATGAGTTTGAGTAAACTCCGGGAGTTGGTGATGGACAGGGAGGCCTGGCATGCTGTGGTTCATGGAGTTGCAAAGAGTCGGACATGACTGAGCTACTGAACTGAATTGAACTTGATTTTTTTATTTTAAACTTTTTATTTTCTATTGGGGTATAGCTTATTAACAATATCATGATTATTTCAGGTGAACAGTGAAGGGACTCAGCCATACATATACACATATCCATTCTTCTCCAAACTCTCCTCCCTTCCAGGTTGCCACAATAACATGGAGCAGAGTTCCATGCACTGTACAGTAAGTCCTTGTTGGTTATTCACTTTAAATATAGCACTGTGTCCATGTCCATCCCAAACGCTCTAACTATCCTTTCTCCTCATTCTTCCCCCTGGAACCCATAAGTTTGTTTTCTAAGTCTGTGAGTCTCTTTCTGTTTTGTAAGTAAGTTCATTTGCATAATTTCTTTTTCAATTCCACATACAAGGGATGTCATATGAAATTTCTCCTTCTCTGTCTGACTTACATCACTCAGTCTAACAATCTCTAGGCCCATCCATGTTGCTACAAATGGCATTATTTCATTCTTTTTAATGGCTTAATAATAGTCCATTGTATATATACTACATCTTCTATATCCATTCCTCTATCAATGGACATTTAGGTTGCTTTCATGTCTTAGCTATAGTAAACAGTGCTGTAATGAATAATGGGGTGCATATATCCTTTCAGATCATGTTTTTCTCTGGATATATGCCCAGGAGTGGGATTGCAGGGTCATATGGTAGCTACCGCACAATTGCACTCATCTCACATGCTAGTAAAGTAATGCTTAAAATTCTCCAAGCCAGGCTTCAGCAATATGTGAACCATGAACTTCCTGATGTTCAGGCTGGTTTTAGAAAAGGCAGAGGAACCAGAGATCAAATTGCCAACATCCGCTGGATCATGGAAAAAGCAAGAGAGTTCCAGAAAAACATCTATTTCTGCTTTATTGACTATGCCAAAGCCTTTGACTGTGTGGATCACAATAAACTGTGGAAAATTCTGAAAAAGATGGGAATACCAGACCACCTGATCTGCCTCTTGAGAAATTTGTATGCAGGTCAGAAAGCAACAGTTAGAACTGGACATGGAACAACAGATTGGTTCCAAATAGGAAAAGGAGTACGTCAAGGCTGTATATTGTCACCCTGTTTATTTAACTTATATGCAGAGTACATTATGAGAAACGCTGGGCTGGAAGAAGCACAACTGGAATCAAGGTTGCCGGGAGAAATATCAATAACCTCATATATGCAGATGATACCACCCTTATGGCAGAAAGTGAAGAGGAACTCAAAAGCCTCTTGATGAAGGTCAAAGTCGAGAGTGAAAAAGTTGGCTTAAATCTCAACATTCAGAAAACGAAGATCATGGCATCTGGTCCCATCACTTCATGGGAAATAGATGGGGAAACAGTGGAAACAGTGTCAGACTTCATTTTTCTGGGCTCCAAAAGCACTGCAGATGGTGACTGCAGCCATGAAATTAAAAGACGCTTACCCCTTGGAAGGAAAGTTATGACCAACCTAGATAGTATATTCAAAAGCAGAGACATTGCTTTGCCAACAAAGGTTCATCTAGTCAAGGCTAAGATTTTTCCTGTAGTCATGTATGGATGTGAGAGTTGGACTGTGAAGAAGGCTGAGCGCCAAAGAATTGATGCTTTTGAATGTGGTGTTGGAGAAGACTCTTGAGAGTCCCTTGGACTGCAAGGAGATCCAACCAGTCCATTCTGAAGGAGATCAGCCCTGGGATTTCTTTGGAAGGAATGATGCTAAAGCTGAAACTCCAGTACTTTGGCCACCTCATGCGAAGAGTTGACTCATTGGAAAAGATTCTGGTGCTGGGAGGGATTGGGGGCAAGAGGAGAAGGGGATGGCAGAGGATGAGATGGCTGGATGGCATCACTGACTCGATGGACATGAGTCTGAGTGAACTCCGGGAGCTGATGATGGACAGGGAGGCCTGGCGTGCTGCGATTCATGGGGTCGCAAAGAGTCGGACACGACTGAGCGACTGATCTGACCAGATGGTAGCTCTATTTTTAGGTTTTTAAGGAACCTCTATACTGTTCTCCATAATGACTATGCCAATTTACATCGCCACCAATAGTGTAGGAGGGTTCCCTTCTTTCCACACCCTCTCCAGCATTTCTTGTTTGTGGATTTTTTGATGATAGTCATTCTGACTGGTGTGATGTGATATATCATTGTAGTTCTGACTTGCATTTCTCTAATAATGAGCAGTGTTGAACATCTTTTCATGTGCCTATTGGCCATCTATATTTCTTCTTTGGAGAAATATCTGTTTAGGTCTTCAGCCCATTTATTGACTGGGTTGTTCTAATGCTGTTAAGCATCATGAGCTGTTTGTAAATTTGAGAACTAGTCCCTTGTTGGTCATATCATTTGAGCAAATATTTTTCCCCAGTCTGTGGGTTGTCTTTGTTTTGTTTGTTGTTTCCTTTGCTATGCAAATGCTTTTGAGTTTAGGTAGGCCCCATTTGTTTATTTTTGTTTTTATTTCCATTATTCTAGGAGATGGGTTGAAAAAGATATTGCTGTGGTTTATGTCAGAAAGTGTTCTGCCTACGTTTTCCTCTAGGAGTTTTACAGTGTCTGGTCTCACATTTAGGTCTTCAACCAATTTTGAGCTTATTTTTGTGTATGATGCTAAAGAATAATCTAACTTCATTTTTTTTTTTTTTACATGTAGCTGTGCAGTTTTTCCAGAACTATTTGTTGAAGAGAATGTCTTTCCAATGTTGTGTAGTCTTTCCTCCTTTGTCATCGATTAACTGACGATAGGTGCATGGGTTTATTTCCAGGTTTTCTATCCTGTTCCATTGATCTATATTTATATTTTTGGTCCAGTACTGTACTGTTCTGATGATTGTAACTTTGTCGTATAGTCTGAAGTCAGGGAGCCTGATTTTTCCAGCTCCATGTTTCTTTCTCAAGATTGCTTTGGCTATTTGGGGCCTTTTGTGTCTCTATGCAAATTCTAAAATTCTTTTGATAGGGATTGCATTGAATCTGTAGATTGCCTTGGGTAGTATAGTCATTTTGACAATATTGATTATTCCAATCCACAAACATGATATATCTTTCCATCTGTTTGTGTCTTTTTCAATTTCTTTCATCAGCATCTTATGGTTTTCAAAGTACAGATCATGTGTCTCCTTAGGCAGGCTTATCCCTAGGTAGTTTATTCTTTTTGATACAATGGTAAATGGAATTGTAAAGTTTTGGTTTTAACAATTGAACAGACTGATAATTAGAGGCCTTTGTTTTTCAGTAGGTGGCATTAACACACGTTTTTGGTATCCCTCATCTGGGCTGCTTCTGGATGCACTGGAGAACCAGCACTTTCCACCCTCTACTGCTTCTGCCAGAGGTGTCCCTTGTGCCCTTGTCTTTGTTGCTAGTTCCTCCAGGGTTCCTGGTACCTTGGGTGCTGCTGCTGCTATTAATGGTATTGTTGTCACCCCTGAGGGCATGGTGATGGGGGGCTCCTCTGCCATGTCTGGGGTCACCTGGGTCATGGGCACCACCACTATGGGAGGGAGAAAGTGGTGGGGAGAGTTGGGATCATGGGTGTCTCCATTGCAGCCAAGGACCAGGATTGGGGCACCACTGTTTCCCTGGTTCTGCCTCCTCTATGTGTTCCAATCTACCCATGTTCAGATGCACAGGTCTCTCCAGCATCTTGGTGTTTTGTGATCCTTTGTTGAGTTATGTAGACTGAAGGGGAGAGACAAAGGAACCATCTCACACTGTATGATGCTGACGTGTGTGTATGCTCAGTGGCTCAGTCATGTTTGACTCTTTGCAAACCCACGGAATTTTCCAGGCAAGAATACTGGAGAGGTTTGCCATTTCCCACTCCAAGGGACATGACTGAGTGACTGAACTGAACCGACCTGGACTTCATTTATTTGTTTTAATAGCTCTTGTGTAAAAATAGTATAATCTGAAAATAGAATACACCTTTTCAGCTTGCATGCTTTTTCTTTCCTTATTATACCAGCTAAGATTTCCAATAAAATTCTTCATAGAAGTAGTAGGAATAGATATTCTTACCTTGTTCTCAATGTTAGAGGAAAAATACTGTTTTCACCATAAAGTATTATGTTAGTGGTACGGTTTTCCCACAAATATCTTTTCAGTTTTAGGAGGCTTTCTTCTAATACTATCCTTTGAGAATATTTTTAATCACAAATGGGTATTGAATTTTATCAAAAACTTTTTCTGTATATGCTGAGATGATTATAAGTACTTTTACCTTTAGTCTATTGTAAGATGAATTATATTGATTGATTTCAGAGGATAAATCAATAAAATAGATAAAAGGTGATTTAAGTTTTCAATTTTTGTGTGTGTCAGTTTTGGTAATTTGTGTCTTCTAAGATTTTGTCCACTTCATCTAAGTCTTCTCTTTTAATTCTAATGAGGTATATGTTCACTCTTTTTTTTACTCCTTGATGAGTTGAGGTATAACTTAATCAAATGTATTGCTCTCTTTAAAAATAGCTTTTGATTATATTTATATTATCTATTGTTCCTGTTTTCTATTTTATTGATTTTTATGTATCCTTTCTTTTCTTCTACTTACTATGGATTTTATCTGCTCTTCATTTTCTAGCTTCATAATTGGAAATTTTTAGATCATTGATCTTAGATCTTTCTTAATTTCTAATATAATTACTTTAAACCATACTTTTGCCCCAAGCATTGCGTTAAGCTGCATCCCAAGATTTTTGATGTCTTTCCATTTTTAGTGGGTTGAAAATATTTTCTAATTTACCCTATGACTTCTTTACACCATGGGCTACTTGGCAGTGTGTTGTTTAATTTCCTATATGCAGAAAATTTTTGTGAAAACTTTTTTTAAAATTGATTTTGAAGTTAAATTTCTTGTGGTCTGAGAATGCACTTTATATGAACTTAATTATTTAACACTTGTTGAAACTTGTTTTATAACTCAGAATACTACACCTTAGTAATGTTCCATTGAAAAGAGTATGTATTGTGCTATATATAAAGTTGGCTAGGTCCCATTGGCGGACAGTACTGTTCAAGTCTTCCACATCTTTATTATTTTTGTCTGTATTCTAAACTACTGAGAGAGTGGTGAAAAACTCCAATTATAATTGTGGATCTAGTTTTTGCTTTATGCAGTTTTGAACTCTGCTATTAGAGAAATATACATTTAAGATTTTTATGTCTTCTTGATGAATTGGTCCTTTTATTATTATGAAGTGTCTCTTTGTATCTAATGCTATTCCCATCCCTTCCCTTCTAAGTTCATAAATGTCTCTATATTTAAATTGCTTTTTCTCCCCTAGACAGAAAATAGTTAAATACTGCTTTAAAAAAATTATTTATTTTAACTGGAGGCTAGTTAGTTACTTTACAATATTGTGGTGGTTTTTGACATACATTGAGATGAATCAGCCATGGGTGTACATGTATCTCCTCATCCTGAAACTCCTTCTATCTCCCTCCCCATCCCATCCCTCTGGGTTGTCCCAGTGCATCGGCTTTCAGTACCCTGTTTCATGCATCGAACTTGGACTGGTCATCTATTTCACATATGGTAATATACATGTTTCAATGCTATTCTCTCAAATCACCCCACCCTTGCCTTCTCCCACAAAGTCCAATGATATCATTTACATCTGTGTCCTTTTGCTGTCTTGCATATATGTTCGTCATTACCATCTTTCTAAATTCTATATATATATGCATTAATATACTGTACTGGTGCTTTTCTTTCTGCCTTACTTCATTCTGTGAAATAGGCTACAGTTTCATTGACCTCATTAGAACTGACTCATATGCGTGTTTTTTTTTTTTTTTTTAATAGCTCCATTGTGTATATGTACTACAACTTTCTTATCCATTCATCTGCTGATGGACATCTAGGTTGCTTCCATGTCCTAGCTATTGTAAACAATGCTGCAATGAACACTGGGGTATACGTGTCTCTTTCAATTTCGGCTTTCTTGGTGTGTATGTCCGGTTTTCTTGGTACGTATTGCTGGATCATAAGGCAGTTCTATTTCCAGTTTTTTAAGGAATCTCCACACTGTTCTCTATAGCGGTTGTACTAGTTTGCATTCCCACCAACAGTGTAAGAAAGTTCCCTTTTCTCCACACCCTCTCCAGTATTTATTGTTTGTAGACTTTTTGATGGCAGCTGTTCTGACAGGCATGAGATGGTACCTCATTGTGGTTTTGATTTGCATTTCTCTGATAATGAGTGTTGTTGAGCATCTTTTCATGTGTTTGTTAGCCAAATCTACTTGGACAGTTTCTCATTTTCATTTGGAGTTTCTAGATCATTTACAGTTAAAGTAGTTTATTAATACAATTGGTTTAAATCTACCATTTGTTTGTCTTGTGTTTCTCTTATCTGAACTTTGTTATTTTTCTCTTTTTTAATGATTTCTGTTGCCTTAACTACATATATTTTCATATTCCACTTCATCACTTCTATTTGCTTAACTATCATTTTGTATTTTAATTTTTAGTCATTGATCTAAACTAAAATCAAGTTATTTTGATATAACATTAACTTTTTCTTTTACTACAAATATGCTCATATGTACTCAAAAGACGAGTATTATTAACCTGATATATCCATAATAAAGATTTTCAACAACTATAAATGCAAAGACAATTCTGTTTCATCTAAACACCCATTGGGAAATTACCCTGGAGGTCCAGTGGTTAGGACTCCATAGCCTTATTGCCAAAGGCCAAGGTTCAATCCTTATGTGGGGAACTAAGATCCCATAAGCAGTGTGGTGCAGCCTTTCCTCCTAAATCCCCCCAAATCTACACACTCATTAATTCTCGTCTCTCTCAGATTATTTATAGGCAAATTCCAGATAATATTACTGGCACATCTCCTTTTATTGTGCTTCACAGATACTTAATTTTTTAGAAATTGAAGGATTGTAGCAACTCTGTCTTATCAAATGATGGTTAACATTTTCCAGCAATAAAGTGCTTTTAAAATTAAGATAATTACATTGTTTTCTAGACATAATGCTACTGCATATTTAATAGACTGCAGTATAGTGCAAACATAATGTATATATGCACTGAGAAAAAAAAATTGTGCGACTCTCTTTATTGTGATATTTGCTTTACTGCAATGATCTGGAACCAAATCTGCAGTATCTATATTTCAACTGTAACTATTTCAATATGTATCTTAATTATTGCATCTAAAAAATTAAGAATTTCTTAATATCATTAAATAGCCAATCACTGTTCAGATTTCTCTGGTTGAATTGTTAAAAGATTTTTTTTTTTTTCAGTTTGTTTGAATCAAGATTCAAATAAGGTCACTCCTTTCAATTGTTTGCTTTTATTCAGATAGTAGGAATGAAAGAGTTCAGGGAGATTTAAAAACATTGCTGCTACTACCACCATCTCTGAATTCCACCACTACTTCCATTTGATTTAAAATTAAAAATAATAATTTAAAAGATTTAATTTGAAATTTTAATTAAACAGAGCTCTTACACTGTATACATTTTTGAACTGGGGTTTCCATTTTATACTGAAGAATGTCAATCTTGGAAATTCTTTATACCTACCTGACAAATCTTAGGTAACTCCATATTTTAAAATTTCAACTTTGGACAAATTCCAGTATGAGTGATTTCCTATTGCTTCACCAATATTATATTGCCAAATGGTGTAAGGACATAATCACTTCTTTCAAGAGGAGGAAAACTGCTCATGAATATTCTCTTAAATTTTGCCCACACAATATTGTTTATTTCTTTATGACAAGTAGGGGCTAAATTAATGTAAAATGTGAAGAGTAGGGACAAGACTTCAAAAAATTAACCAGTCATTCTGGGGTAGATTGTACTACTGGAGTTTGAGTGTCATTACTTTACCACTCAAGAAAATGAGCTACACATAGAGACAGCAGTTGACTGTTTATGAGGAATACACTTATCAATAGCATTTAATGAATTATTTATAATTTCTTCAGTGTACTTTTTTTTTGTTTTACCAGCTTAAACTTTTTACAAATAGAGGGTAAAGTGGAACATCTATTACTTTGAGAAAAATACAAGAAGGCTTGAACTGATATTATTATGTCATCAAATAACATACTCACCAAAGGAATTTAATAAAAATTCTGATAATACTAAGCATAATTGTGTAAGATTTAGTGAAAATGAATTGACAAAAGTTCTCATAAACTTAAAAATGCATTTACAGGGAAAATGACTCTTTTTACCTCAAAATACTTTCATGCTTAAGAAAGAAAATTTTAAATTTTATATTTGCCAAATAGGTATGCAATTCCAGTTTACACAGTAAAATCAGGAAGTTAGCTCAGATTATAGAAGTTATCTATAGATTGTGGAAATGAGATTTATAATTAGGTCTTTTTAAGTGTATATATTCTTTTTACACATATTTTCATTTGATTTTTCAATGATTCTGCATGGTGAGTAAAATCATTCCTTTCCTTTTAACAATAAGCAAATTGATGAAAGACAGTAAAATGACCCAAGGGCATACTGTGGTTAGTTACTGAGTACAGACAAAAATCAGTCTTCTGACTCCATATTGTTCTTTCTTTCTGTTATACCAGAGAGAAACTGATTTTAGATCTTTGAAAAAAAATCCAAAATCCCATATACTCAACTATGAGTCAGAAATAGAAAAAGAGGAAATAGAATAAGGTGTAGAATCCTGTGAGCTATAGTGGATATGATGATATCATGACCTTTATTGCTAACTACTGACGTTTCTACTCTAAGTTTCTCAAAAAAGTCTGGCCTTGTCCATATGACACAAAATCATGCAGAAGAATGAAATTGGCAGATTCTTTGTCAAAACACCTAGAGGACTGGTGGCTGGAGCACTCTCATTTTATTACTATACTTTCAACAATAGTCACACATACTGAGAGATTCTTATGTGCCACGCAAAATGTCTGGCAGATAGAACAATATTATCTCAACTCTGCCCTTGAGAAATTTCCAGTTTGATGATAGTTAGAGGAAAACAGGTATATAAATAACCATAATGCAACATAAACAAATAATTGTAGGTTATAGATAAAGTATTGGAGAGCAGCAATATTTAAGTGGCTGAGAATAGGGTGCTTTGAAATAATAGGGGGAAAGTATCTTATTATATGCTAGCTATAATGAAATAACTTCCCATATTTCCAGTCTGGAAAAAATAATGAACTAGTTGATAAATTATATCACTCTGTAAGACAGCCACATATAAAATAAATGTAGCCAAAAAAACTGGAGACGTAAAATAAACTTTCAGTGTTTACATTTCAAATCAATTGGTAATATTATAAATCCAGAGGCTTACAAAATATTTTCTTTTTTGTTCAGAGCAATATTTTTGTTCAAGAAATTCAATTAGATGTTCAAGTATTATTCAGTTAGCTATACTGTAGATCCAGTGTTGACAAAATTCTAACTATAGCATTTAAATCAATGAGGCACAGGTATTCTAATGAAAAAGCCTGAAATAGTTTCACTAGAGTTTGCCTATTCCTCTTAAAATTTTAGTGAACTGAGTGTTTGTTTCCAGGATGGGTCTATGTTTTTTATTGTATGCTTCTGAAATTACCACATGTTCTACAGAATAAAAGCATATTTCCAAAGAACAAAGATTTTCCTTTTTTAAATGATGGGATAAAGTATGAGATGGTAGGCCGGGTTGTTTAGAAAAATTAATGGATAAGTAATAACAGTTATAATACTAAGCTGAACATGCTATATTTTAGAATATAAAGGAAAATTCATATAAATTAAAAAAAACACTAGGTTAAAAAGAAAACAAACAAACCTGTCCTTCCCTACGTCTCTATGGGCTATGCTGTCAGAACCTCTATCCATTCATTTTTATTCTACTTAACTCTTAGGGGTAAGTTGGTGATAAGCAATGCTTTATTGAATTCAGAACTCTGAATATTATTACTTTTAAGAGTTTGAAAGAATTTAATAAAAACATAAGGTATAGAGGGTCAGATGGTCTGAACTTGTTTTATATCAAATACATGAGGTGTGCCTGATCATTTCTCTTGGGCAAGTATATTATTATTCCACTGTGGTTTGGGTCATTCAAAATTTTAGAATGCCAAAAGTCACAAACTTCTTGAATGAGGGGAAAAGAATATGTAGGTAGTGAGTGACTTTTCTTTATAAAACAGCACGCACAGAATACCTCATTCAATTCTTTGAGCTGAGAGATAAAGAAGAATGAATGGTACTGGGAAAATACTAACTTCTTTGAACATCTCACTCAGGAGTACTCCAATTCACAAGGGCTAGAAAGTGTCTTTCCAAAGATTCAGATTAATTCACAACCAGTTTTATGTCACTCATTTTAGGAGTGGTGTGTATATGTGGGGTGGGATGAAGAAGATCATCAGTCAAGGTAACACTGCTGTTACAAATCACAAGTAAATTCACAGTGTGATAAGCTCCACTCCTATTTCAATTTTAGAAGGGCTCTGACAGCTCCCAGTTGTGGATTACATATTCTACAAATTTAGGCTCTCAGTAATTTATATCACCTCCTCATCTAAAGCAGAAAACAGTTCCTTGCCTGAAATGAAATGGTTGCACTATAAGACATGAAGAATTGATAGAAACCAGTTGAGAAAAAAAACTGATGATTGCAAAGCAGTTCAATGAAACAAAGGTATACTACTCTTCATCTACATTCATAAAGTTATTTGTACAAAGTAGATAATAATATCTGATTTTATACATAGTATTTTATCTTTAGTTTTTTTATATGTTAAATATATATTTAAGAAATATCTATACCCAATGTATTAATGACTTCCCTGGTGGCTCAGACAGTAAAGAATCTGCCTGCAATGCAGGAGAACCTAGATTCAATACCTGGGTTGGGAAAATCCCCTGGAGAAGGAAATGGCAACCCACTCTAGTATTCTTGCCTGGAAAATCCCATGGGCACAGGAGCCCGGTGGGCTACAATCCACGGGGTTTCAGAGTTGGACATGACTGAGCAACTAACACACACAACACACACAATATATTAATATATACTACTGTGCTGTGCTGTGCGGTGCTTACTGGCTCAGTCGTGTCCAACTCTTTGTGACCCTATGGACTGTAGCCCGCCAGGTTCCTCTGTCCATGGAGTTTCTCCAGGCAAAAATACTGGAGTGGGTTGCCATGCCCTCCTCAAGGTAATATTTCTGACTCAGGAATCAAACCGGGTCTCCTTCATTGCAGGCAGATTGTTTACAGACTGAGCCACCAAGGAAGCCCTAATATATAGCTGCAAAACATTAAACCTGTAAGAAAAATTCAAAGCTGTTAATTTTATGAGACTTTTCCAACACCAGAGCAATTCTGCTTACTTCAAAGGCAGTTCCTTGCCCAGATAAGAGAGATTTGCAGATGAGAAAAAACTTAACCACAGGAAAGGCTGAGTATGTTCACTGTGTTTCCTGAGATGCCTTCCTGGAACTTGTCTATGTTTGCACTGTTTTATCTTCATTCTATTTCTCCAGATACTTATCTACTTTGCCCTTCCAATTTGGATATCTTTATGATAACAGTTTCCAGCTCTTTATCTTCACCTCATGCTTTCTAATTTACTTCCTGCATTCGTATTCTGCCACTGAGCTTCCCTGGGCTGCTCCTCTGACCCAAATGATATCCCTAAGGTGTGTGATCTCCCTTTATTATACCAAATCAAGGAAACAAAAATATGTCATGCCAAAATAGCCTTTTTAATATAAAAATTGTTTTGATCTAAAGGCAATTAAGAAACAGCAAAAGCTGTGGTGGTGGTTTAGTCACTAAGTCGTGTTAGACTCTTGTGACTTCATGGGTTGCAGTCAGGGAGCCTTCCAGGCTCCTCTGTCCATGGGATTTCCCAGGTAAAAATACTGAAGTGGGTTGCCATTTTCCTTCTCCAGGAAAAGCATTCTGCCTTTCCCTTATTTTCCTAAAAACAGGACATAAATTTAGAAATATATCCCTCCTTCTCTCTCTACCAAGAAGGACAAACATTAATTATGTGGACAATAGTAGACCCTTATCAGCCTGGAGTTGGCACTAGAGGAACCTATGTGACAAACTTTACCAACAAGCCTTGATCTCCCATTCGCTTCCCATTTATTTGCCTTCCTATAGTTTGCCACCTCTAGAGACTCAAGGTATTTGCTTTTGTCTTGTGACTTTTTTAAAATTTATTGTCCTTTGTTGAAAATGCTACATAAGCCTGAATTCTAAGCCACCTCTTTGAGCTACTCATTCCTGAGCTTCTTACATTAACATCTATCTATCTATCTATATACAGATGTTGATAAACTTCTGTTTGTTTTCTCTACACATTTTAGATTCTTGGGTAAGCTCTGTAACAGATAGACTGTTTCCTGGGCTGCCTTAACAGACTGTCTCGGTAACAGACACAGACTGTTCCCTGAGTTCCAGAAATAAACACATAGAAATTCTCAAGCTTAAATAAGCAGCAGCACTAAATATATTTCTTGGTTTAACTGTAAAAGACATAGACTATTTCCTTCTTAATTTTTATCTAAAGGAGCAAAATTGTAACACTATTATCAAGAATTATTTGCTAAATGTTCACTGCTTCCAAGATATCAGACATCTCTGTCCATGGAATTCTTCAGGCAAGAATACTGGAGTGGATAGCCATTTCCTTCTCCAGGAGATCTTCCCAACCTAGGGGTGGAACCTAGGCAGATTCGTTACCATCTTAGTCACCAGGTACCACACAGAGACTGAGCCAAATCTGCCTTTGAGTGTCTGAGTGTCTCTTGCAGACAGACGGGTCAGCGGTGGCTTTCTGTGGGGACAGGGGTTCTGGCTGCAGCAGACCCGGGAGGCAGGGAGTGTGACGTAAGTTCTCTTGGAGGAGGTTGCTACTAGTCCCACCATACAGTGAACCAGGTAAATGACCCACAAACTCAAGAATAATTATAACAAAAAAGTTCTCACACTGTTATGAAAGTTCTAGGACCCACACCAGATTTCCTAACCTGGGGATACAGTAAAGGGACTAAGAACCCCCTGGGAATTTGATTTTGGAGGCCAATGGGATTTGATTATAGAACTTCCACAGGACTGGGGAAATAGACTCTTGGAGGGCACAAACAAACCTGTGGGCACCAGGACCCAGGAGAAAGAAGTAGTGACCTGACATGAGACTGATCAAGACTTGCCTTTGAGTGTCCAAGAATCTTCAGTGGAGGCCTGGGTGACAGTGGCCTGCCACACGGTAGGGGCACTGAATACAACAGTGCTGGCATAAGCCCTTTTGAAGGAGGTTGCCATTACCATACCCCTCCCATTGCTTGGCCTTAGGCCAAACAACAGGTAGTGATCACAGACTCACCCATCAACAGAAAATTATGCTGAGCATGGCCCTGTCCATCAGAACAAGACCCAGATTCCCCCAAAGCCAGTTCTTCCCATCAGGAGGCTTCCACAAGCCTCTTATCCTTATCCTTAGAGGGCAGTAAGAATGAAAACCACAATCACAGAAAACTAACCAAACTGATCACATGGATCTCAGCCTTGTCTAAGTCAATGCAACTATGAGCCATGCCGTGTAGGGCCAACCAAGATGGACGGGTCATGGTGGAGAGTTCTGACAAAATGTGGTCCACTGGAGAAGGCAATGGCAAACCACTTCAGTATTCTTGGCTTGAGAAACCCATGAACAGTATGCAAGGCAAAAAGATGTGACAATGAAAGATGAACTTCCCAGGTCGGTAGGTGACCAATATGCTATTGGAGAAGAGTAGAGAAATAACTCCAGAAAGAATGAAGTGATGGAGACAAAGTGAAAACAACGCCCAGTTGTGGATATGAGTGGTGATGGAAGTAAAGTCCGATGCTGCAAAGAACAACATAGCATACAAACCTGGAATGTTAGGTAATTGAATCAGGTAAATTGGAAGTGGTCAAACAGGAGATGGCAAGAGTGAACATTGAAATTTTAGAGAACAGTGAACTAAAATGGATCAGAATCAGTGAATTTAATTCAGATAACCATGATATCTACTACTGTGGGCAAGAATCCTTTAGAAAAAATGGAGTAGCCTTCATAGTCAATGGAAGAGTCCAAAATTCAGTCCTTGGGTGCAATCTCAAAAATGACAGAATGGTCTATGTTCATTTCCAAGGAAATCATTTGATACCACAGTAGTCCAAGTCTGTGCCCCAACCACTAATGCTGAAGAAGCTGAAGCTGGAAGGTTCTATGAAGACCTACAGACCTTCTAGAACTAACACCAAAGAAAGATGTCTTTTTCATCATAGCGGACTGGAATACAAAAGTAGGAAGTCAAGAGATACCTGGAGTAACAGGCAAGTTTGGCCTTGGAGTACAAAATAAAGCAAGGCAAAGGCTAACAGAGTTTTGCCAAGAGAACACATGGGTCATAGCAAGCAACCTCTTCCAACAACACAAGAGATGACTCTACACATGGGCATCACCAGATGGTCAATACCCATATCAGATTGATTATATTCTTTGCAGCCAAAGATGGAGTTCTATACAGTCAGCCAAAATAAGACTAGGAGCTTACTGTGGCTCAGACCATGCACTCCATATGGTCAAGTTCAGACTTAAATTAAGAAAGTAAGGAAAACCACTAGACCATTCAGGTATGACCTAAAACAAACCCTAACAATTATAGAGTGGAAGTGACAAATAGGGATTAGATCTGATAGATTCAAGGGATTAGATTTGATAGACAAGAGTGCCTGAAGAACTATGGATGGAGGTTCATGACACTGTACAGTAGGTGGTAATCAAAATCAACCCCAAGAAAGAGAAATGGTTGTCTGAGGAGGCCTTATAAATAGCTCAGAAAAGAAGAGAAGCAATAGGCAAAGAAGAATAGGAAAGATATATCCATCTGAATGCATATTTCTAAAGAATAGCAAGGAGAGATAAGAAAGCCCTCCAAAGTAATCTGTGCAAAAAAAATAAAGGAAACAATAGAATGGGGAATGACTACACATCTCTTTAAGAAAATGAGAGATACCAAGAGAACATTTCATGCAAAGATAGGCACAATAAAGGACAGAAGTGGTATGGACCTAACAGAAGCAGAAGATATTAGGAAGAGGTGGCAAGAATACACAGAAGAACTATACAAAAAGGTTGTGAACCAGATAACCATGAAGGAGTAATCAATCACCTAGAGCCAGACATCCTGGAATGAGAAGTAAAGTGGGACTTAGGAAGCATCACTATGAAAAAGCTAGTGGAGGTGATGGAATTCCAGATGAGCTATTTTAAATCCTAAAATATGATGCTGTTAAACAGCTGCAGTCAATATGGCAGCTCATTGGGAAAACTCAGCAGTGGCCACAAGACTGGAAAAGTTCAGTTTCATTCTAATCCCAAAGAATGTTCAATATACAGCAATCACAACAAACTGGAAAATTCTGAGATGGGAATACCAGACCACCTGACCTGCCTCCTAGGAAATCTGTATGCAGGTCAGGAAGCAATAGTTAGAACTGGACATAGAACAACAGACTGGTTCTAAATAGGGAAAGAGTATGTCAAGGCTGTATATTGTCACCCTGCTTATTTAACTTATATGCAGAGTACATCATGTGAAATGCTGGGCTGGATGAAGCACAAGCTGGAATCAACACTGCTGGGAGAAATATCAATTACGTCAAATATGTAGATGACATCACCCTTATGGCAGAAAGTGAAGAAGAACTAAGTGAAGAAGAATATCATAAAGCCTCTTGATGAAATTGAAAGAGGAAAGTGAAAAAGTTAGCTTAAAATTCAACATTCAGAAAATTAAGATCATGGCAAATAGATGGAGAAACAATTGAAACAGTGAGAGACTTTATTTTGGGGGGCTCCAAAATCACTGCAGATGGTGACCGCAGCTATGAAATTAAAAGATGCTTGGTCCTTAGAAGAAAAGTTATGACCAACCCAGACAGCATATTAAAAAGCAGAGACATTACTTTGCCAACAAATGTATGTCTAGTCAAAGCTATGGTTTTTCCAGTAGTCATGTACGGATATGAGAGTTGGACTATAAAGAAAGCTGAGTGCAGAAGAATTGATGCTTTTGAACTGTGGTGTTGGAGAAGACTCTTGAGAGTCCCTTGGACTGCAAGGAGATCCAACCAGTCCATTCTAAAGCAAATCAGTCCTGAATATTCATTGGAAGGAATGATGCTGAAGCTGAAACTCCAATACTTTGGCCACTTGATGTGAACAAGTGACTCATTTGAAAAGATCCCGATGCTGGGAAAGATTGAAGGCAGGAGAAGGGGACGACAGGGGATGAGATGGTTGGATGGCATCACCGACTCAATGGACGTGAGTCTGAGTAAACTCTGGCAGTTGGTGATGGACAGGAAGGCCTGGCGTGCTGCAGTCCATGGGGTCACAAAGAGTCGGACACGACTGAGCAACTGTACTGAACTGAACTGAACATACATTAATAAAATTTTCCAAGTGAGACTTCAATAGTACATGAACCGTAAACTTCTAGATGTTCAATCTGGATTTAGAAAAGGCAGAGGAACCAGAGATCAGATTGCCAACGTGGTGCTGGATCACAGAAAAAGTAAGAGAAATGCAGAAAAACATCTACTTCTGCTTTATTGACTTTGCCAAAGCCTTTGACTCTGTGGATCACAACAAACTGGAAAATTCTTAAAGTGACAGGAATAACAAGAGGCACCTTACATGCCTCCTGAGAAATCTGTATGCAGGTCAAGAAACAACAGTTAGAACTGGACATGTAATAATGGACTGGTTCCAACTTGGGAACGGAGTATGTCAAGGCTGTATATTGTCACCCTGCTTATTTAACTTATATGTAAAGTACATCATGCAAAATGCTGGGCTGGATGAAGTACAAGCTGGAATCAAGACTGCCAGGAGAAATATCAATATGAAAACCTCAGATATGCAGATGACACCACCTTTATGGCAGAAAGCAAAGAGAAACTAAAGAACCTCTTGGTGAAATTGAGAGAGGAGATTGAAAAAGCTTGGTTAAAACAATTAACATTATAAAACCAAAATTATGGTATCTGGTCTCATCACTTCATTGCAAATAGATGGGGAAACTTAGAAACAGTGAATAGTTTACTCTTGGGCTCCAAAAATCACTGCAGATGGTGAGTTCAGTCATGAAATTAAAAGATGCTTGGTCCTTGGAAGCAAAGCTATGGCAAACATAGCATATTAAAAAGCAGAGACATGACTTTGCTGACAAAGGTCTGTATATTCAAAGCTATGATTTTTCTAGTAATCATGTATGAATGTGAGCATTGAACCATAAAGAAATCTGAATGCTGAAGAATTGATGCTTTTGAAATGTGCTGGAAAAACTCTTGAGAGTCCCTTGGACTGCAAGGAGATCAAACCAGTCAAACCTAAAGGAAATCAGTCCTTAATATTCATTGAAAAGATTAATGCTGAAGCTGAAGTTCCTATAGTTTGGCCACCTGATGCAAAGAACTGACTCACTGAAAAGACCCTGATGCTGGGAAAGACTGAAGGCATAAGGAGAAGAGGGTATAAAGGATGGGATGGCTGGATGGCATCACCCACTCAATGGACATGGGTCAGAGCATACTCTAGGAGATGTTGAGGGACTGGGAAGCCTGGCATAGTGCAATTCATGGAATCTCAAAGAGTCAGACATGATTTGGTGACTGAAAAACAAACAATAGTTCTGTGTATTCAACTACTTCCTAAGAGCTCAATGCTAAAACAAATGAGATGATTTTTCAAGTACTCAGCAGTTTTCAGTGAATCAGCATGCACCCACAAAACCAAAATCAGTATAGTTATCTGAACTATAGTTTTCTGCTCTGATGCTTCAAAAGTTTGGATATTCAAGTGTTTTAACAAATAGGTTTCTGCATATCACCCATCATATTTTTAAGTTTTCAATGAAATATTCTTTAATAAGATTGTTCATCAAAAGAGCATTCATCGCAGTGTTTATCACAAGAGCCAAGACACGGAAACAACTTAACTGTCCCACCATGGATGTACAGACAAAGAAAACATGGTCTTATATATGTATATGTTTACACAAACACACGACACACTGGAATATTATTCAAGTATAAAAGAGAATTATCCTGTTATTTGTGACTATATGGATGAATGAGGAGAGTTTTATGCTAAGTAACATAAATCAGACACAGAAAGACAAATATGTATGATCTCACTTATATATAGAATCTAAAAAAGTCAAGCTCATAGAACCAGAGTAGACTAGTTGTTGTCAGAGTCTGGAGGATGGAAGAAATAGGCAGATGTTGGTCAAAGGGCATAAACTTTCAATTAAACAAGTAGTAAGTTCTGAGGATCTAATGTATACCATGGCGATTACAGTAATAATACTGAATTTTATATTTGAAATTTGCTTAGAGAGTAAATCTTAAATGTTCTCACCACATACAAAGATATAAATGGTAATTATGTGAAGTGCTGGATGTCAAAATTAACTTGATGCTGGTAGGCATTTCACAATATATACATCACTATGTTATATACCTTAAGAAAATTATATTGCATAATACAACCTAAATATAAAAACATTTCATTTGTCAATCATACCTCAATAAAGTTGGGAAAGAGAATAATATATGGCATATTTTCATGAGGCTTAAAACTCATAAAACAAATTAATGATTACTGGGTTTATAGCTCAGAGACATTTTCCTCAACTATGTCATAGAAAAACATGATCTTAATTAGATCATGGCATCCAGTCCCATCACTTCATGGCAAACAGATGGGGGAAAAAATGGGAACAGTGGCAGATTTTCTTTTCTTCAGCTCCAAAATCACTGCAGATGTTGACTGCAGCCATGAAATTAAAAAATACTTGTTCCTTGGAAGAAAAAAAAATAGTCAATCCTAAAGTAAATCAACCCTGCATATTCATTGGAAGGACTGATGCTGAAGCTGAAACTCCAATACTCTGGCCACCTGAGCGAAGAGCCCACACACTAGAAAAGACCATGATGCTGGAAAATATTGAAGGCAGGTGGAGAAGCGGTTAACAGAGGATGGGATGGTTAGATGGCATCACCAAGTCAATGGACATGAGTTTGAGCAAACTCCAGTAGACAGTGAAGGACAGGGAAACCTGGTGTGCTGCAGTCCAGTTGTGAAAAGTCAGACGTGACTTAGTGTCTGAACAACAAGAGTCACAGAAAGTTCAAGTAAGTCACCATGATGGGGGAATTCAACATTTTTTAAAACATTTTAAGGTAGGAACACAGAATTTTATAAATTTTACAGTCAGTATTTTGTATCTACCTCATAGTTCACCATAAACATCAAGCCTTCCATTATTTGAATTTTTGAAAGCCAGAGTTATTATTTTTTTTATTAAACTCATTCTATATTTGTTCATTCTACAACATATACTCACACACTTGCTCTCCCAAATGGTTTTGATACTAAGGAGTGTACATGATAAAAAAATTTTTTTTCATATCTTTGAAAATAAACATTCATTTATTTACAGTATCTTTGAAATCTGCTTGCATAAATGTTGCTGTTCTAGATTATAAATCTTGAGGTAATTAATGTCTGTGTCTTTTGAAGTACATTTTTAAAATCATATAGCACAATATCAATTTCCAATGTTATAAAATACCTTCAGAACAAATAAACTACTTTGTATTTCCAGCTACAAATGCCATATGAACATGAATAGAATTTAAATTGTTATGAAAATCCAACCTACCAATAATTAGACATAAAAATGCTAACATATATGAGTTTTCACACTCATAACTTTCCAATTGTTCCAGCATAACTCATACATCAAATAAATAAATAACAACAAAAAGGAAAAAATTATTTCTTAGAGGGTTCTAGGGCACATTTTGCCTTTGAAAGGAAAATAAAGTTGGTTAATACTTTGCAACTATTTATTTTAAAACTAAATTATTAAATGAAATAGGGCAGCACTTATCATAAGAAATGACAAGTGATGATACAGTGGACAGGGTTATAAGTAATTCTTCCCAGAAACCACAGGGACAGAGCATTTTGCTCTCAGTTTCCAGGTTGCCATGGTGGGCTTATTTTGAAACAAAATTCTGATTGGTACTAATTCATGAATGTCTGTGCAAAATCCAAGAGATAAAACATGCAGTTGTTACTGTACAACTGTAGAAGTTGCAAACACAGAAAATATCTAATGGAAAAGCAATTTTGTTTTTCCTTTTGTTTTTCTGAACCTAGCACTGAAATCATGAAAGTAGGCAGGACTTGAATACTAAATGATGTGTATAGAGGCAGCAGCTCTTTAATTTCAATATCTGGATTTCAGTTCACACCTGCTGTCTAGCAAGAAACTTCCTGAGAGTATTTGGATTTCTAATGCTATTATTCTTTCTATATCATAGTAAGGTATGTAGTCTTCCCTTTAAATGTCTTTATTAAAATATATAACAACATTTTAAAGCACAGATGCTATCCTTCCATGTATCCCTTATACTAATAAATTTCCAAATGCCTTGCCTTACCTTCTACCTGTTCATTTAAAAAAAAATTCCCTCCTTTTTCTATCAGAATTTTGCCTTCTAAAGTGAAAGCCGTTCACATTTTGTAAACCTAGCAGTTCCTACCACATATGGCAATATTCTTCAAAGTTAAGGCATTTGTTAACCACCACATCTTTCTTTTTCCTATTAAGTTCTGTCACTCAATCATGTCGGATTCTTTGTGATCCCATGGACTGCAGCACGCCAGGCTTCCCTGTTCATCACCAACACCCAGAGCCTGCTCAAACTCTTGTCCATTGAGTTGGTGATGCCATCCAACCATCTTATCCTCTGTCATCCCCTTCTCCTCCTGCCTTCAATCTTTCCCAGCATCAGGGTCTTTTCTAATGAGTCAGTTCTTCCCATCAGGTGGCCAAGGTATTGGAGTTTCAGCTTCAGCATCATTTCTTCCAATGAATATGCAGGACTGATTTCCTTTAAGGTTGACTGGTTTGATCTCCTTGCAGTCCAAGGGACTCTCAAGAGTCTTCTCCAACACCACAGTTCAAAAGCAGCAATTCTTTGGTGTTCAGCTTTCTTTATAGTCCAATTCTCACACTCATTGCTTTGACTAGATGGACCTTTTGTTGGCAAAGTAATATCTCTGCTTTTTAATATGCTGTCTAGGTTGCTCATAGCTTTTCTTCCAAGGAGCAAGAGTCTTTTAATTTCATCACTGCAGTCACCATCTGCAGTGATTCTGGAGCCCAAGAAAATAAAGTCTGTCACTGTTTCCATTGTTTCCCCATCTATTTGCCATGAAGTGATGGGACCGGATGCCATGAACTTAGTTTCTCAAATGTTGAATTTTAAGCCAACTTTTCCCTGTAATATTATTTAATAGTTTTAAAAAATGAGCCTCCTTTTATAATGTAAGTAAATTTCATGCCACATGCACAGGGGAGAATAGTTCACCTTGCTTTATCAGTCAGAAGTGAGTAGGTTATATGGAGATAAGAAAAGAACCCCAAAATTAAGTGCCATAAACTAGGCTAATTTGCTGCTCATGCTACTGGTCCATCTGAGGTCAGTTGTGATTCTGCTCCACCTTGTCTCTACTCTGGGACCAAAGCTAATGGAACACCTTCTATTCTGGGACACTGCCAACTTTACTGCAGAGGGAAAAGAGGATATGGCCAATCCTTTCTCTTAAAGTTTTAGTTTAGAAGTGACACAGATTGGTTACACTTCCATTTCCTTGGCCAGAGCAAGTCATGTGGATAAGACTGAATGTGCCATGGACATCTAATCCTTCCTGAGACAGTATAGCAGATATTTTGAACAATAATACATTCAAACACACTTGTCATGAACAGAAGATAATTAAAATAAAAATTGAATAAAAAAGACAATGGTATTAATTTCCAGTTGGATAATGTTTCCTTCCAAGTGTTAAAATCAAGGCATGGTAAATTATGTCAACTGGAACTTCCCTCGTGGTCCAGAGTCTGTGCTCCCAATGCAGGGGCCTGGGTTTGACCCCTAATCAGGAAACTAGATCCCTGTCACAACTAAGTGTTTGCATGCCACAACTAAAGATTTTGCATGCTGCAATGAAGAGCGAAGATTCTGTGACATGACTAAAGCTGCTACAGCCAAATAAATAGATAAATATTAAAAAATAATGCTAACTGATTTTCTTCTTAATATATTTTAAGGAGAATTGTATCTCTATATATGGTATAATATCATGCCCTAAGTATTATATAAAATTATTTGCCTAAAATCATTCTGTTTAGTTGCCCAGTTGTGTCTGATTTTTTGTTGACCCCCTGGACTGCAGCATGCCAGGCTTCCCTGTCCTTCATCATCTCCTGGAGTTTGTTCAAACTCTTGTCTGTTGAGTCAGTGATGCCATCCAACCAATCATCCTTTGTTGTTCCCTTCTCTTCCTGTCTTTAATCTTTCCCAGCATCAGTGTCATTACCAATATGATTAACACATCTATGAAAATACATCTACAAAAGTCAAATCTAAATAAGGCTCTCTGAAACTGTGATCGAAGTACATGCAATTCATGTCTCTACCCTTATCCTCATATAAAAAGTCCTACAGTTTTCTTCAGTCAGAAAAAAACTCACAGACTACTTTTCAGATGATACAAACTGAAGAATAATTTCTAAAAATGAAGAAGGTAAAGGAAGTGACTAGAAATGGAAGGTTTTGGCCTCAGATGAAGGATAGTCAAAACATTCTGAACATTACTACTTTCTTATATAAAACTGTTAAATTGTGTTTATTATAATTAAATGTCAACCAAGAAATTGGACAGACTAACATCGAGGAGGGAGATGAGTTATTCACAAATGTTTGTTCTTTTCTGATTTGCATACTTTGCAACATAAATAGCATCAGAATCTGTAATATAGATAGTCACTAAAACCAGGAGAGTCTTAGCTTCTGGACATGAGAAGAACCAGGAGGCATACAATCTCTGAAATTATTTATGGATAGATAAAACTTAGAACATATAGTACACAGCTACAGATCTTAAAGGGATTAATATAGCATAATGACTATTATTCAAGCAAAAGCATTAAAAAAAATGTAGCTTAAAGAGGAAAATTGTGAGGCTGTCATCACTCTGATAACAAAACCAGACAAAGATATCACACACACAAGAAAATTATAGGCCAATATCACACATGAACCCAGATGCAAAAATCCTCAATAAAATGCTAACAAACCTAACATGAAAGTGAAAGTCACTCAGTTGTATCTGACTCTTTGCAACCCCATGGTCTATATAGTACATGGAATTCTTCAGGCCAGAATGCTGGTGTGGGTAGCCATTCCCTTCTCCAGGGGATCTTCCCAACCCAGGAATCGAACCCAGGTCCCCCTCTTTGCAGCAGGATTCTTTACCAGCTGAGCCACAAGGGAAGCTCAAGAATACTGGAGTGGGTAACCTATCCCTTCTCTAGTGGATCTCCCTTACCCAGGAATTGAACTTAGGTCTTCTGCATTGCAAGCAGATTCTTTACCAGCTGAGATACCAGGGAAGCCCTAAGGTAGCAACATATTAAAAGGATCATATACCATGATCAAGTGGGATTTATCACAGGGATTAAAGTACTTTTACAATACTCACAAATTAGTCAATGTGATAAACCACAGTAATAAAATCAATAAAAACCATATGATCATTTTACTATATGCAGAAAAAGATTTTCATAAAATTCAACATCCCTTGATGGCAAAAACTCTCTAGGAATTGGGCATAAAATATAGGGAATATATCTCAACATAATAAAGGCCATGTATGATAAACCCACAGTTAACATCACAGTCAGTGGTGAAGAGGTGAAAGCATTCACTCTAAGGACAGGAACAAGACAAAGATATCAACTCTCACATAGTTTTAGAACTCTTAGGCACAGCAATCAGAGAAGAAAAAAGTAAATAAAGGAATTCAAATTGAAAAGGGAGATGTAAAACTGTCACTATCTGCAGATGGCATGATATAATAGATAGATTATACATGATATTATACATATTATACATAGAAAATTCTAAAGGTGGCAGCAGAAAACTACCGGAGCTCATCAATGAATTAGATAAAGTTTTAGGGTACAAAATTAATATACAATATGGCACATTTCTATATACTATGTATTTCTATATGTATATGTCTATACTTATTTATGGGGCTTCCCAGGTGGCCCAGTAGGTAAAGAATGCTCCTGCCAATGCAGGAGATACAGGAGATTTATATTCAATCCCTGGGTTGGGAAGAACCCCTGGAGGATAGCATGGCAAGCTCTTTTAGTATTCTTGCCTGAAGAATCCTGTGCACAGAGGAGCTTGGTGGGCTGTAGTCCACAGGGTTGTAAAGAGTCAGACATGACTGGAGCAACTGAGTAGGCATATTTCTATTCTTGGATTGGATGAATGAATATTGTTAAAATAGCCATACTGCCCAAGGCAATCTAGAGATCCACTGCAATCCAAACTAAATTATCAATGGAATTATTCACAGAAAAGGAGAAAAAAATTTTAAATTTGTATGGAAACACAAAAGATATCAAAGTTAAAGCAATCTTCAGAAAGAAGAATGGGGCTGGATGAACCAAGCTCTCTGACTTCAGACTATACTACAAAGCTACAGTCCTCAAAATAGCATGGCACTGACACAAAAACAGACACAAAGATCAATGGAACAGTATAGAAAGCACAGATATAAATCCATGCACTTAAGGTCAATTAATGTCCAACAAATGAGGCAAGGATACACACTGGAGAAAAGAAAGTCTCTTCAATAAGTGGTGCTGGGAAAAATGCACAGCTACATTTAAAGAATGAAATTAGAACATTCTCTAACACTGTACACCAAAATAAACTCAAAATAGATTAAAGACCTAAATGTAAGACCAGATACTTTTAAATTCCTAGAGGAAAACAAAGGCAGGACACTGTTTGACATAAATTGCAGGAATATTTTCTTTGGCTCCGTCTCCTAGAGTAAAGGAAAAACAATAAACAAAAATAAACAAATGGGATCTAATTAAACCTAAAAGCTTTTGCACAGTAAAGGAAACCACAAATAAAACTAAAAGATAATCTATGTACTGGGAGAAAATATTTGCAAATGATGCAACTGATGAAGGATTAATTTAAAAAATATACAAACAGCTCACATAGCTCTATAACACAAAAACAAGCAACCCAAACAAAAAATGAGCAGAAGACTTAAACAGACATTTCTGCAAAGAAAACATACAGATGGGTAACAGGCACATGAAAATATGCTCAACATTTCTAATTATTTGAGAAATGCAAACCAAACCACAATGACGTATCACTTCACACTAGTCAAAATAGCCATCATTAAAAATCTACAAATAATAAATGTTGGTGAGGGTGTGGAGAAAAGGTAACCTTCCTACACTGTTGGTGGGAATACAAATTGGTGCAAACACTATGAAGAACAGTATGGAGGTTGTTTAAAAAATTAAAAATAGAGTTACCATATAATATAATACTCCCACTCCTGGGCATACATCTGCAGAAAATGCAAATTCAAGAAGATAAGTGCACCTCAATGTTCATAGCAGCACTAGTCACAATAGCCAATACTGGAAGCAACCTAAATGGCCACTAACAGATGAATGGATAAAGAAGATATGGTGTATATACACAATGGAATGTTACTCAGCCATGAAAACAGAATGAAATAATTCCATTTGCAGCAATATGGGTGGCCACAGAGACTACCATACTAAGTGAGCTATGTCAGACAAAGACAAATATCATACAATATCACTTTTATGTGAAATCTAAAAGAGTGATACAAATGAACTTATTTTCAAAACAGAAACAGACTCACAGACTTAGAGAATGAACTTATAGTTGCTGTGAGAAGGACGGGGAAAAGAGATAGTGGCTCAATGTGGCAGAGTTGTATAGGAGAGTTTGGGGGAGAATGGATACATGTACATATATGGCTGAGTCCCTTTGTTGTTCACCTGAAAATATCACTTTGTTAATCAGCTATACCTCAATACAGAATAAAAAGTTTAAATAAAAAACAGAAAGAGACATGCATATGTAGAAAACAAACTATGGGTACCAAAAGGGAAAGGAGTTGGAGGGATAACTATGGAATCTGAGATTAACAGATACAGACTACTATAAACAATAAGACCTATTGTACAGCACAGGGAACATATTACGTATCTTGCAATAACTTAAAATAGAAAAGAATCTGAAAAATAATATATGTATGTGTATATATATATATATATATAATTGAATCACTTTGCTATACACCTTAAAGATTATAAATCAATAAAAAAATTAAAAATTATAAAAACCAAAATTGACTAAAGAATTCTATATTAGATTTTTTGTTACTTCTCTTGATGCAAAATAAATGCTAGGAAAGATTAATATTGAACTATATTGTTATTAGTTTAGGAGCACAGTGTGAATATTTTAAATCCTTTTAAATATAAATAACTAATACAAATACCAATCTTGTACATAAGATACTGATATAGCTTGTTTCTATCCTTTATTGGGCCCATCCTTGCATGAAATATTCCCCTGATATCTCCAATTTTCTTGAAGAGATCTCTAGTCCTTCCCAATCTATTGTTTTTTCCTATAAAGGACAAAAAGAGTAAGGATCTAACAGAAGCAGAAGAAATTAAGAAGTGGCAAGAAGATATAGAAGACTATTCCAAAAGGTTTTAATGACCCAGATAACCATGATGATGTGGTCACTTACCACAGACTGGACATTCTGAAGTGTGAAGTAAAGTGGGTGGTGAGAAGCATTGCTGTGAACAAAGGTATTGGAAGTGGTGGCATTCCAGCTGAGCTATTTAAAATCCTATAATATGAAGCTGTTAAAAGTGCTGCACTCAATATGCCAGCATATTTGGAAAATTCAGTAGTGGCCATAGGACTAGAAAAGTCAGTTTTCATTCCAATCCCAAAAAAGGGCAATGCCAAAGAATGTTCGAACTACCACACAATTGCGCTCATTTCATATGCCAGTTTGGTAAAACTCAAAATCCTTCAAACTAGGCTTTAGCAGTATGTGAACTGAGAACTTCCAGATGTATAGTTGAGTTTAGAAAAGACAGAGAGAGAGATCAAGCTGCCACCATCTGTTGGATCAGATACATAAAGCGAGTTCCAGGAAAAACATCTACTTCTGCTTCATTGACTACACAGAAGTCTTTGACTGTGTGGATCACAACAAATTGTGGAAAACTCTTTAAGAGATGGGAGTACCAGACCACCTTACTAGTTTCCTGAGAAACCTGTATGTAGGTCAAGAAGCAACAGTTAGTACTGGACATGGAACAATGGACTGGTTCCAAATTGGGAAGGGAGTACATCAAATCTGCATATTGCCACCCTACTTGTTTAACTTCTTTGCAGAGGACATCATCTGAAATGCCAGGTTGGATGAATCACAAGCTGGAATCTAGAAATATCAACAATGTCAGAAATGCAGGTGATATCACTCTAATGGCAGAAAGTGAAGAGCAACTGAAGAGCCTCTTGATGAGAGTAAAAGAGAAGAGTGAAAAGAATGGCTTGAAACTCAACATTAAAAAACTAAGATCAAGGTATCCAGTCCCATCACTTTATGGCAAACAGAAGGGAAAAAAGCAGAAGCAGTGACAGATTTTCTTTTCTTGGGTTCCAAAAACACTGCAGACAGTGCCTGCAGCCGTGAAATTAAAAGATACTTGCTCCTTGGAAGGAAAACTATGATAAACCTAGACACCATATTAAAAAGCACAGATATCACTGTGCTCGCAAAGGTATGAATAGCCAAAGCTATGATTTTCCTAGTAGTCATGTATGATTGTGAGAGCTGGACCGTAAAGAAGGCTGAGTGAAAAAGAATTGATGCCTTTGAACTGTGGTGCTGGAGAAGACTCTTGAGAGTACCTTGGACAGCAAGGAGATCAAACCAGTGAATACAAAGGAAATCAACCCTGAATATTCAATGGAAGGACTGATGCTGAAGGTGAAGTTCCAAACCTTTGGCCAACTGATGCGAAGAGCCAACTCATTGGAAGAGACCCTGAGGCTAGGAAAGACTGGATGCAAAATGAGAAGGGGGCAGCAGTTGGTCAGATAACATCACTGACTTAATGGACATGAATTTGGGCGAACTCCAGGAAATAGTGGAGGACAGGAGAGCCTAGTGTGTCCACGGGGTCACAAAGAGTTGGTCATGACTTAGTGACTAAACAACAACAACATATTTTGTTAATGATAAAATAAATTCCTGTTTCTAAAGGCAAAACTTATAAATGTCTTTACAGATTAAAACACAAAGGTGATAAAGAGGAAACTTCCTTTTGCTATTTGGTCTACTTCCATACTGTCAATATTATATATTGTCACCGTAGAAATATTGCTTCCCTAGTATACCAATGAGGCATTGGAGAAGGAAATGGCAACCTACTCCAGTGTTCTTGCCTGGAGAATCCCAGGGACAGAGGAGCCTGGTGGGCTGACGTATGGGGTCGCACAGAGTCGGACATGACTGACGTGACTTAGCAGCAGCAGTATACCAATGAATGTTTTAAGGAAATGTGCTAAATATTTCTTCCAATAATTATCAAATACATACTTTACCATGTGTAAAATAGCTTATGGGAAGTTGCTATATAATGCAGGGAGTTCAGCCTGGTGCTCTGTGATGACTTAGAGGGTGAGTTGTGTGGGTGGGAGGAAGGCAGAAGATGGAGGGGATTTATGTATAGCTGATTATGTACAGCTGATTTGTGCTGCTGCATGGCAGAAACAAATACAACATTGTAAAGCAATTACCCTCCAATTCAAAAAAAGGTATTTTTTCACATAGTATGACTACAAGTAATGCATAGTATGCATATCAGGAGTACATGATTTTTATTTTTTACAACTTTCTGAGTGTTTTCATGAGTACCATGTAAACATTTAACATTGTTTATTAAAACCATATCATTCCCATTTTCCTTTAGAGGTTTCCTTTCTTGGAAATAAGTAAGAATGTAGACAATATCACTAAAATAAAATGATGGGAACATTGTATCCTCTCATTTGGAACTTTGGTACTTTCAAACCCTTATATAATTTCTGGTGATGGCAGCTTTTTCCATTTTTTAAAAAATAATTATTGACTGAATTGTCTGGTAAGGCACTGAGGGATTTAAAATAGTGCAGGATATGAACACTGGAATTTATCATCTAAGAGAAAAGATACATCCAAACTCAAATCACTATCATATAACACAATATAATTATCATATGTTAGACAGTTAAGTGCTAGAGGAAAACAGGGGATATAATAAGCATTGTTCTCAGGGGCTAATCAAAGAGACTGCAAAGAAAAAAGGTGATATCTGATCTGGGCAAAAAATAATCCGTAGAAGTCAGAGGCAGAGATTCAAAAGAGAGAGGAGGATAAATCCGAGGCAGAACACACAGAATGAGGAAAGGCAAAGAGATGCGAAATCATAATGGATATTAGGGTGATAGCAGGGGGTTTTGACTGGCTAGAATTCTATATGGAAGAGAGGTGGGTGGCTGGGAAAACAGGCTGGGTGTTGTATCAGAGTGCAGCTTTGAGAAAAATATCTGCTGAATGGATACAATAAACCAGGAATCAGTCCAAGTTAGAACAATGAATTGCCAAATAAGGATCTAGCTAGCTATTTTGATGTATCTAATTACAGAGCGGACATGTTATATTATAGGAAACAAACACTGAATCAGCACATTAAGAAAGTACCCCTAATTAGCAATACTTTTAAAGAATCAGGATGTTTGAAGTTCCAGAATATATTATTTATATTTTTGTGTATAGAAAGCCAGGAGAAAAGGAGGTGGATGAATAGACATAGACAAATAAATAGAAAGTATTCTAATGTACTTATCTGTTGGTGGTGGTTTAGGTGGTTTAGGTGGTTTAGTCGCTAAGTCGTGTCCGATTCTTGCGATCCCATGGACTGTAACCTGTCAGGCTCCTCTGTCCATGAGATTCTCCAGGCAAGAATACTGGAGTGGGTTGCCATTTCCTTCTCCAATGCATTAAAGTGAAAAGGGAAACTGAAGTCGCTCAGTCATGTCTGACTCTGAGCAACCCCATGGACTGCAGCCTACCAGGCTCCTCCGTCCATGGGATTTTCCAGGCAAGAGTACTGGAGTGGGTTGCCATTCCCCTCTCCTACAGACACATACATACACAAATACATATATGTGGTGTAAATTATAAGTGTGCAACTTTCAGTATAATTGAAAAAATTATACTATATCCTGTTTTTTTTTTCTTTTAAACATTATTTTAAAGTCTCTTAAATTTTTTTGGTAACATAAGGTTCTTTTTGTGTTCATTCTTCTGTCTGTCACACGTGGTAGCTTTTTTTCATAAATTGATATAGTTTAAAATTTTTTACTGCTATCTCATATTTGCTTTCGATGGAAGTCTCATATGTCCTGGGTTCTGATAACTGCATGTTTGCTAAGATAGCTTTATGGATGTCTCCAGTTTGGGACCCACATTTTGATTTTTTACTATTCATGTTTCTCAACTGATGGCTCCCCTTCACAAGGGCAGTATGTAATTAGAAGCCACATTTCCCTATGGTAAAGGCTTCTGGTTTGCTTTCTCATGTGTGACACTGTTTCAACTCAGGGTCCCAAGTGGGTCACAGAGAGTTTTGCCCAGCACAGTCCAACAAATTTTCTTGTCTCTGTTTCAGAGCCTAGGTGGCCCATCATAGTTCTAGAGGTAAGACTTGGAGTTTTGCCTTCTTAGCACCTAAAACACTAGCCTCTCACCTTTTAGACTGCCTTCTGTTCTGATATTCTTGTATGCTGTTGGGTTTCCACATGGGCTTTTGCTGCTCTCACTCTCACTGGTAGCATTTGGGCATTTCTCTCAAGTTCAGCTGTGAATTAAACCTATATTTGCCTCTGTGTGGGATGCATGTGGGAGATGCAGAGGATGATGGGCAGGAGGAAAGATTTTCTATTAGTTCAGTGTACTGAATTTTCTAGGAGTATGTTAAATGATTTTAACATGGGTTTTCCTTTTTAAAAGTTTTTAATTATAAAATACACAATACACAAAATTTACTATCTTAATTAACCATTTAAATTTTTAATCATTTTAAACTGCATAGTTCAGCAGTAAGTATATTCACCTTATTGTGTAAGCAATCTCCAAAACTCATTCCATTTTCCAAAACTGAAACCCCATAACCATTAAACAACAACTCCCTATTTCCTTCTTCCCTCTGCTTGTGGCAACTACTATTCTTCATTCTTCCTCTATAAACCTGAGTACTCTAGGTACCTCATGTTAATGGAATCATACGATATTTGCTCATTGCACTCATCATCTTGTATTCAAGGCTCATTCATGTTGTAGTAGCCAGAATTTCTTTTCTTTAAATATGTATAATTGTATGTATATACAGTTTGCTTATCCATTTGTCTGTCAAGTAGCATTTGAGTCGCTTCCAACTTCTGGCTATTGTGAACAATGCTGCTGTTTTTTATGTTATTCAAATAAAACTTCAAGACCTTATTTTCAATGCTTTTGGATGCATACCCAAAATGGAATTATTAGATGACATAATTCTATCTTAAAATTATGTAAAAACCGCCACACTGTTTTCTGTAGTGGCTGCACCATGTTATATTCCTATCTACAGTGCATACAGTTTCCAATTTTTCCACATCTTCCGCAACAATTATTGTTTTATTTTTCTTTGTTATTTTTTTTATCCTAAGGCATCTGAGATAATACTTCATTGTAGTTTTGACTTGCATTTCCCTAATAATTAGTGCTGCTGAACAGTTTTTCATGAGCTTTGTCATTTGTATATCTTTTTTGGAGAACAGGGATAAACAAAAAACTTTTTGATTAAAATATAACAGGCTTTCCCGGTGGCTCAGTGGTAAAGAATCCATCTGCAATGAGGAGATGCAGGAGATGTGGGTTCAATCCCTGAGTTGGGAAGATCCCCTAGAGGAGGGCCTGGCAACTCACGCCAGTATTCTTTCTTAGAGAATCTCATGCAAAGAGGAACCTGTCAGGCTACATACAGTTCATAGGGTGGCAAAGACTTGGACAAGACTGAAGCAACTGAGCACATACACTCACATGGAAAAGCATACTGATTGACAAAGTTTTATTTCAAATTAATTGTAGTTAATTATAAGGACAAATGCTTTTCATTATGTTGAGATAAAAATCAGCATACTCTTTATCACGAATGGTATTACCCTTCTATCTGGTGTTTTTCAGGAAACAGCTACAACTAGAGATTCTTTGCAGCTGAAGATGGAGAAGCTCTATACAGTCAGCAAAAACAAGACCTGGAGCTGACTGTGGCTCAGATGATCGGCTCCTTATTGCAAAATTCAGGCTTAAACTGAAGAAAGTAGGGAAAACCATTTGGCAATTCAGGTATGACCTAAATCAAATCCCTTATGATTATACAGCGGAGATGATGAATAGATTCCAGGGATTAGATCTGGTAGACAGAATGCCTACCAGAAAAACTATGAAAAAACAGAACAACTATGGATGGAGGTTTGTAACATTGTACAGAAGGCAGTGACCAAAACCATCCCCAAGAAAAAAATATGCAAGAAGCCTTCTTATGTGAATAATGCAAAGAAACAGAGGAAAACAACAGAATGGGAAAGAAAAGAGATCCCTTCAAGAAAATTGAAGATAACAAGGGAATATTTCTTGCAAGGATGGGTACAATAAAGGACAGAAAAGGCAAGGATCTAACAGCAGCAGAAAGGATTAAGAAGAGGTGGCAAGAATACACAAAAGAACTATTCAAAAAAGGTCTTAATGACTCGGATAACCATGATGGTTTGGTTACTCACTTAGCCAGACAACCTGGAGTGTGAAATCAAATGGGCCTTATAAGGATTACCACAACAAAGCTGGTGGAGGTGATGGGATTCCAACTGAGCTATTTCAAATCCTAAAAGATGTTGCTATTAAAGTGCTGCACTCAGTATGCCAGCAAATTTGGAAAACTCAGCAGTGGCCATAGGACTGGAAAAAGCGTTTTCATTCCATCCCCAAAGAAGGGTAATGCCAAAGAATGTTCAAATTACTGTAAAGTTGTGCTCATTTCACATGCTAGCAAGGTAATGCTCAAAATCCTTCAAGCTAGTCTTGAAGTATGTGAAGTCTTGAAGTACGTGAACTGAGAATTCCAATACTTTGGCCACCTGATGTGAAGAGCTGACTCACTGGAAAAGACCCTGATGCTGGGAAAGATTGAAGACAACAGGAGAAGGGGGAAGCAGAGGATAAGATGGTTTGATGGCATCATTGACACAATGGACATGAGTCTGAGCAAACTCTGAAAGATAGTGAAGGACAGGGAAGCCTGGCGTGCTGCAGTCCATGGGATCGCAAAGCATCAGACATGACTTGGCAACTCCAACAACAGAGATCCGTGATTATGTCATTGCATTGCCTCAATACTTGTTCCCAAAACATCTATAAATAGTATATCTTGAATAGGAATCCAAGCTAAAGGTAGATTTTTCCCTGAAAATTCCATTCTAGGTAATTGCATAAAACCTATCAACAAAATAAACAAAATTATAATGAATGCTATTTTATCTACAATTGGAGAATCTGTTGTAGGAATTTTTCATGATAAACACATCCTGCATTTTTTGTTTTCTTTGTAGGATAGATTGAGGTAACCCAGCATGGTGACCAAGCTAAGAGGAAGACTGCTACTCAGCAAAGAGAAGAGTGAGAAAATCTGTTTTCTTTCTAAGGTGGGAGGTAAAGATTTTTAGGTTATTATTCTATTAATAATATTGCACAAGCATAAAAGTTTCCTGTATATTTTGTTTAGTTCTTTGTATTTTTCCTACTTGGGTATTATCTATTTTCACTTTTCTCTAGTAGTGGGTGTAGCCCAGGAATAATGGTACAAAAATATAAATAAAATCTAAAATACGTATAAATAAAAGAAATAATACATTTTTCTATTAAAAAGTTGTAAAGTTTGTTAGTTGCAAAAAGAATAAAACTCTTATTTTGAGACCACCAACCTATAGACCTTCTTGTGAGAAAGAGATAAACATAATTTTAGTGTCCCCATAAGTTTTTAAATGAATTCTATGAAGTACAGGAAACTACAAACAGTTTGAAACTGTTCATAATTCAAACTGTTCATAATTCTTGACTAGAAACTTTTAGGCTTCTTCTATTGAAAAAAATCAAAAGGATTAAAACTATAAAGTATTACATTCAGAAATAATTAATCAATTAACTTCCTAATAAATCTTGACTAATGAAAGGCATACACTAGATGTTTTTAAAAGAAGCTCTTTCAAGTTTTCATTTTAAGTAATAATTGTATTTCTTTTACATATTTCTTTTTAATCAGTGTATTTAAAATATGATCTGGATTTTCACTCAATATCATATAATTTACTACTATTACTTTGGAATAATTCCATAATAAAATTATTAATGAGAACAACATAATTATTAATACTGATACATTATGCTTTCTGGCTCCTAGGAGATATAAGCACTTTATTACAGATTTCATTGCCTTCCCCAGTATTAGGAGGCAGACAGCATGAGAGCATGGTAATCTTTTTTTGAGAATTTAAAATGCAAAAGCCATGTCAAATAATATTTACATGTTTCTGTATCCATGAATATGAATGTTAGCTCATAAATATGGGATATTTGTTCTACACAAATGTTTCATTTATGTGCCTACTCTAAACCAATGGGATCTGTCATAAAGAGAAAGATTCACAGTTTCTCATACATGTCCATAATTACCAGCTTTATCCTTATTTTGTTTAATTTCTCTGACTTCCAGAAACGTACAATATGAATTAAAGAATTTAAAATGATAGTAATTCACTGTGACTTCACAATTTTATGTCTTTCACTTAAGTTTTAGAGTTTGGAAATTATTGGTATAATTAAAAAATACCCAGTGGGAGAAACTACCGTGGCAATATTTAGCGATACTTGCCTCAAGGTCCAGACTCCTGTAATTTATTAGAACAGAGTTGGGTCTGGAATTTGGATTTCCTGAAGTCTAGGCTTGAGTTTATTTGCTAAGTTTGTGAAGCATACAGTTGGAATATTTCTACCCACTCTCATCAGAATATGTTGCAAAGTATTGTAAAGAACAAAGATTCTTTAAAAGAAGACCAATTTAAAAGAAGTAGAGTGTGTAAGTGCAGTCATTCTGTAAGTTTAAAAATAAGTCTCAAGCTGAAATTTTATTGTATATTCTTATGGTATGTAGTGAGCAACATACCTGCCCCAGGCTGCCTCATTTGTGGATGCTTTATTAACTGGAACACAGGAAGAGTCGATGACGGTTGATTTATTCATCTGATAACAGAAACCGCAGTCTGGATCCAACATACATTCATTACAGTAACTGTAAAATGAAACGAGTTGTAGTCATGTTAACAGAGACAACTGATGCTCAGCACACACTGTATTCTATGCGCTCCCCTGCATTTTCCACTCTACTCTGCAGTAAGCTTGGGGCCATGTGACTCTGTTTGGCTCTGGCAAACAACTTGTGATAAGGCAGGTGAGAACTGGCTGATTTCTTCCATCTCCCCCTACTCTGGATGTAGCAACTTTGGAAACCACTTTGAAATGTAGGTGGACTGGATGTGCAATATTGTATGTAGAAGAACTCCAGTCTGCCAGCAGCAAATATACTTTTGCTTTCCTAAGCCACTGAGATTTTTTACCAGAGTACGGACTGGTCCATTTTGAAACAGCTGCTGCTGCTGCTACTAAGTCACTTCAGTCGTGTCCGACTCTGTGCGACCCCATAGATGGCAGCCCACCAGGCTCCCCCGTCCCTGGGATTCTCCAGGCAAGAACACTGGAGTGGGTTGCCATTTCCTTCTCCAATGCATGAAAGTGAAAAGAGAAAGTGAAGTCACTCAGTTGTGTCCGACTTTTAGCGACCCCATGGACTGCAGCCCACCAGACTCCTCCATCCATGGGATTTTCCAGGCAAGAGTACTGGAGTGGGGTGGCATTGCCTTCTCCGTTTGAACCAGCTACCTGGTTCCAAACTGTACCAAAGCATTTACTTCTCTTAAATGTTTCCATCATGTACTATATCTTTTAAAAAATGGAATTTCTTCCTAAAATAGATAATGAAATAGAAAATTCAAAGAATGAAAAAAAATTACATCTAGAGCAAAAAGTTAAAAAATAAAAATGCCACCACCTTAAGAATGGTCAGAGTTAACATCCTGGGGGATACTTGTACTTTTAATAAATATATATTGAAAATCAACTATGTTGTATGCTTAATTAAAAGAAGTTGTAACCTTTAAAAACTGCATAAATTTTTCTGAAAAAGAGAAAAGAAAAAAGGTTGGTATAGGCGAAAAGGCTAACTTTTCCCATCCATTGTTTGGATTACAGAGCCATTACCAACTAATTATCACTCACCTAACAGCAATATCCTAACTTCAGGAAAATTTTAAAGAGGCAAAACCCTTTAGAGGGCAGGATTTTCCAACATAAGCCAACAGTGTGCTTGTAGAATAAGTCTCCTCACTGTCATACTATTTGCCAGACAAACCTGGAACACTTTATACACAGTAGGCACCTATAAGGTATGGAGACCCTAAGATGAATAAATTAAAGTTCCTGCTCTGCTCCTTGGTAGATAAAAGGCAAGGATTAGAAATAGCTATACCTTCTAATAATGATGATATGATAGAAAAAAGAAATACTCTAAAGGCAGAGACCTGATTATTTGCCTGTAAGAATGGGGGATAATTTCAGAGATGATATTTGAGCTGGATCATAAGAGAAATTTACCAGGGAAAGAAGTAGAGAGAAGAGTATTTCAGGGAACAACTTATTACATAATTAAAGATAAGTCAGTACAGATTTATTAAATATCTGCTTTGTACAAGTAATTACACAGTGGGATGTGGGAAAGAAATAGGGTAAGAACTAATGCAAGCTATCTGAAAAAGACATGAATCATCAAAATCAAAATACTTCTTTGATGCATTTAGCTAAATGGAAAAGACTGGCATTGTTTAAAACTTAGACCACTGCCATTCTGTCTGTAAATCTTTACAAATAGTCTATTTTTAATGAGACTTTCAGTTCAGTTCAGTTCAGTCGCTCAGGTGTCCGACTCTTTGCAACCCCATGAATCACAGCGCGCCAGGCCTCCCTGTCCATCACCAACTCCCGGAGTTCACTCAAACTCATGTCCATCGAGTCAGTGATGCCATCCAGCCATCTCATCCTCTGTCGTCCCCTTTTCCTCCTGCCCCCAATCCCTCCCATCATCAGGGTCTTTTCCAATGAGTCAACTCTTCTCATGAGGTGGCCAAAGTACTGGAGTTTCAGCTTCAGCATCAGTCCTTCCAATGAACACCCAGGACTGATCTCCTTTAGGATGGACTGGTTGGATCTCCTCCAGTCCAAGGGACTTTCAAGAGTCTTCTCCATGTTCAAAAGCATCAATTCTTCGGTGCTCAGCTTTCTTCACAGTCCAACTCTCACATCCATACATGACCACTGGAAAAACCATAGCCTTGACTAAATGGACCTTTGTTGGCAAAGTAATATCTCTGCTTTTTAATATGCTATCTAGGTTGGTCATAACTTTCCTTCCAAGGAGTAAGCGTCTTTTAATTTCATGGCTGCAATCACCATCTGCAGTGATTTTGGAGCCCCCCCAGAAAATAAAGTCTGACACTGTTTCAGTTGTATACTAAAAGCAAAAAAAAAAAAAAAAGAGGTCTTTCAAAGCCTACCAAAAGATCAATATACTTTAGAAAGGTGATACAGTATTGTGAACCTAAAATTGTCCACACCTATGATAAACAGAATAAAATAGAAATCATGAGAGGTACTCTGAGCTTCTGGCTTTAAGAACTAGACTAGGCTAATTTGGAAGGGAAGATCATTCCTACTAGTATTTTGTTCGTTTATTCTGCCCATATGAAGTAGAATTAAAACCCCTGATGGTTTCAGTGGCTTTAAATGATAATTATTTGGGAAATGTCAATTCACCCATTTGTAGAGAAATAACTATTTAAATTTTTTGAAAAATACTTATTTCCCATAAAAGGCCCCAAACCAGTTTCCTATTGCATGTGCATGTCAGACATACGAGGCATTATCCATAATGCTTCACCTCCTCCATCACCTTTTCAAACATCAACTCTGACCACGACCTCCAATTATTCTATCTTCCTTACTAGCAGATCATCTGCTCTGCCATGATCATTTATTTAACAAATACAATATATTACACTTACTCTGTGCCAGGCACTATTCTAGGAGCTGGGACTTGTTAGTGAATAAAAATGATGTTGACTTGTATACTAGACCTTGTGACAACCTCCAGTTAATTGATTTGCTCCCTATTCATTAGCTCTTTCCTTTTTTTCTCTTTTTGATTTTTAAAAAAACTTTATTGGTGTATAGTTCATTTATAATTTGTGTGGGTTTCTGGTGTACAGCAAAATGACTCAGTTATACATACACATATATTCTATAGGCCATTACAGAATATTGAATAGAGTTTGTTGTGCTGTAAGTAGGACTTTATTAATTATCTATTTTATATACAGTAGTATGCATATGTCAACCCGAATCTCCCAATTTATCCCTTTTCCCCTTATGAGAGGGGTGATTTTTATTAAAAATTTTTTTTTACATGTACACCATTTTTTTAAATAGTAAAATATGTTCATCAGTTTTCATATCAATCGCTAGACTAAAAATAAAAGATAATTATAATTGAAAGCCATATGGGAACATGATTAACCTAACAATATAAAATAATTACATATAGTTTGGGGGGTCAAGCAGAGTGATGTGGTGAGTGGAAATACATACACACATGTTTTCATCTGCCCAGGCAGTCTATGTCTTTGGTTGGTACATTTAATCCATTTAAATTTCAGGAAATTATCAATAGTTATGATCTTATTACCATTTTCCTAATTGTTTTGGGTTTATTTTCTGTTGGTATTTTCCTTCTCTTGTGTTTCCTGCCTAGAGAAATTCCTTTAGCATTTGTTGTAAAGCTGGTTTGGTGGTGCTGACTTCTCTTAACTTTTGCTTGTTTGGAAAGCTTTTGATTGCTCCATCAAATCTGAATAAGAGTCTTGCTGGGTAGAGTATTCTTGATTGTAGGTTCCTCCCTTTCATTACTTTAAATATTTTGTGCCAATTCCCTTCTGGCTTATACAGTTTTTGTTGAGAAATCAGCTGGTAGCCTGATGAAAATTACCTTTTATGTTATTTGTCATTTTTCCCTTGTTACTTTTAATATTTTATCCTTGTCTTTAATTTTTGTCTTTGATTACTTTGTGTCCTTTATCTATATTCTGTTCTGTGGCAGTGATTTCCACCATTCTGACCTCCAGGTCATTTATCTGTACTTCTGCCTCAGTTACTCTGCTATCAATTCCATCTCATGTATTATTCACTTCTCTTTGTTTGTTCTTTAGTTCTTGTAGGTCTTTGGTAAACATTTCTTGCACCTTCTCCATTGTTTCCCAAGATCCCGGATCATCTTCACTATCATTATTCTGAATTCTTTATCTAGAAGGTTGCCTATCTCCATTTCATTTAGCTGTTTTTCTAGGGTTTTATCTTTTCCCTTCATCTGGGACATAATTTTCTGCTTTTTCATCCTGATTTACTTTCTGTAATGTCTTTTTTGTTTCAGCTGCTGTGGGACTGTGGTTCTTCTTGCTTCTTCTGTCTCTTCTCTGGTGGAGGAGGCTGAGAGGCTTGTGTAAGCTTCCTGATGGGATGGACTGGCAAAGGAAAAAACTAGGTCTTGCTCTAGCAAGTGGGGCATTACTCAGTAAAACTTTAATCCAATAATATGTTGATGGCTGGTGTTTCATTCCCTTCTGGTACTTGTTTGGCTTGAGGGGACCCAGTTCTGTAGTCTATGGGTTCTATGGTAGGGTTAACAGTGAACTCCAAGAGGGTTTACACCAAGGGAGACATTCCTGGCCTGTTGCTGCCAGTGGCCCTGTCCTTGTGGTGAGGCCTTGCCAATCCATGCCTCCACAGGAGACCCTCCAACACTTGCAGGTAGTTTTGGTTCAGTCACCTGTGGGATCACTGCTCCTTTCCTCTGGGTCTTGGTGCACACAAGATTTTGTTTGTACCCTCCAAGACAGGAGTCTGTTTCCCCCAGTTCTGTGGAAGTCCTATAGTCAAATCCCACTGGTCTTCAAGGTCAGATTTGCTGGGGACTCCCAGTCCCATTGTTAGATCCCTAGGCTTGGAACCCTGATGTGGGGTTCAGAACTTCTAAGAGTGGGAGAACTTCTTTGGTGTTATTGTTCTCCAGTTTGTGGGTTACCCACACTGCAGATATGAGATTTGATTTTATCGTGATTGTGCCCTTCCTACCATCCTGCTGTGGCTTCTTCTTTGTCTTTGGATATGAGGTATCTTCTTTTGGTGGGTTCCAGAGTCTTCCTGTCAATGGTTATTCAATAGCTAGTTGCAATTTTGGTACTCTCACAGGAGGAGATAAATCTACATCTTTCTACTCCACCATCTTGAACTGGAAGCAAGCTTTTTTTCCTTTAGTTCTGTCATTAACTAGCTTATTGCCCATGACTCATCATTTCAATATCCTAAAATTCCCTGCCTATTTATCTTCTTATCTCACCCATCTAACCATTATATGAATGTCAACATTTGCCTTTTCTGTGCCTTTACACACATACCCAACGCAACTGAAGGAATTACACAGCAGAGCAGATCAGTAGTTCCTCTATACCATACTACTACCAGCCTCAACAGGATCCTCAATAGCCTAAAATTCTTAATAGTTTTCCCTAGTCAACTCCATTGGAGGACTGTTTCAACCATTTGGCACAAAAACTATTCCTCAGATCTCCAAAGCTTCATTTCTCTTTACTCTCTGCAAAGGAACTCACCTCAAGTTTAACAGAGAAAACAGATGAAAGTGGCAAAAATGAGAAATTTATAACTTTATAGCAAACCATTCTATTAATACTTTCCTATTTGTAAAGAACCCGTCTGCCAATGCAGGAGGAGCAAGAGACTCAGGTTTGATTGCTGGGTCAGAAGATCCCCTGGAGGAGAGCATGGCAACCCACCCCAGTATTCCTGTCTAGAGAACCCCCAGGACAGAGGAGCCTGGTGGGTTATAGTCCATAGGGTTGTCTGTCCAAAGAGTCAGACACAACTGAAGCAACTTAGAAGGCACGCACACACTCCAGTTACAAGGAGAAGCCGTTCTTCTCAGCTAAGGTCATCTGGACTTTCATCCATTCAATCTCCTCAGGGCATCTCAGACCTGATTATTGTCCCTTCTTTCTCTTACGATAGAGCATTAGATTTTTGATTTTGATATCTTTCTCCTTTTAAATGTAGGCATTTATAGCTATAAATTTCTCCCTAAGCACTGCTTTAGCTGCATCCCATATTTGGTGGAGTATATCTTCATTTTCACCCATCTCAAATTATTTAGTAATTTTCCTTGTAATTTCTTCTTTGATCCACTGGCAACTGAAGAGTGTGTTATTTAATTTTCACATGCTTGTGAATTTCCTAGATTTCTTTATTTGTGATCTCTCTTTTCTCCCAATTGTGATCAGAGAACATATTCTGTATGATTTTAATCCTTTTAAAATTTACCTAGGCTCATTTTGCAGCCTAGCATATGACCTATCTTAGAGAATGCTTCTTGTACACTTATGAAGAATGTGTTATTCTGTTCTTGGGTGAAGTATTCGCTCAGTGTTTGTTAGATTTAGATGGTTTATAGTTAATATACTAATCTTATAACATCATAACCTGATGGTTTCTAACCACTTAACTTCGCCCACATCCTGGAAATAGTAATCTGGAACAGGAATCAGTAAACTATGGCCCTTGAGACAAATATAAATCAGCCCATTTTAAAAATAAAGTTTTACTGAAACATAGCAATGCCCATTTGTTTACTTATCTATGAATGCCTACAACTTAAAGGGCAGAGCTGAGAAGTATAACAGAATCTATATGGCCTGCAAAGCCACAGATATTTACTATCTTACCCTTTACAGGAAGTTTGCTGATCCCTGACCTAAACCACACATATAGATTTTTCATTCCTTTCCTCAAGATTTCTTTCTTATTTCTACAATAACTGTTCTTTTCCCCAGAGATCTCCCACACTCCTTTCTTCCTGACACTTGACTGACTTCACAGGTTTGAGTCCCTCTCTGTCAGACTTTCATGTTAAACCACGTTAACCACCAGACCCTGAACGTTTTTGTATTTAGATTCTATTGCCTATAAACTTTTATGTCTGGTTCTTTCTAACCATCTTTGTTCTTACTTTCTATATCTAAATTGCTCTGCACTGGTGGAGAATTAACATAACCATGAATACTGGTAACGCTATACATGCACAGTGTACAGCTGAAGCTGGATCTTCACTGCTGCAGGGAAACGTCTATGCTATACTATGCTAAGTCACTTCAGTCGTGTCCGACTCTGTGCGACTCCATAGACGGCAGCCCACCAGGCTCCCCCGTCCCTGGGATTCTCCAGGCAGAACACTGGAGTGGGTTGTCATTTCCTTCTCCAACGCATGAAAGGGAAAAGAGAAAGTGAAGTCGCTCAGTCGTGTCCGACTTTTAGCGACCCCATGGACTGCAGCCTACCAGGCTCCTCCGTCCATGGGATTTTCCAGGCAAGAGTAATGGAGTGGGGTGCCACCTGCTCTCAATCTCACAACTGATATCCCAAATGCCCACAACTTTCCTCCAATCCTAATCCTTATTCCCTCTTACAAATCTTTTAGATTTAGGTCTTTCTTGCTTCCCAGTAAAAACTGAAGGGATTAGGAATGAACATTTTCAACTTTAAATTCAGACTGAACCAAGATATCTATAGTCACAGCTATCCTCACCTCTTTTCCCCCAGGCTCTGAAAAAGAATTGTTCGTTCGAAGGTCAGCATTCTATTAGAACTTTTAATCTTACTCCCCTTGGCCTTTACTGGACCAACACTTTATCCCATTGGATATTTTCTTCCCTTTATACATTCAGTCCTCTCCTAGAACTTATCCCATAGTTAATATGAGGCTTTTCTATATTAAAAAAAAGCATGGAAATTATCTTTTTGTACTGCTTCACATCAGTTTATAGAGGTCAGTCAATTTCATCAATCAGTGTTCAATTTCATCACCATCTCAGGGTGTGGGCCACTGTTTGGGAACTGAGGTTTGCTGACTCATCTGGACTGTAGAGTCTCTCAGACTCCTGGAGGCAGAGTATGATTTCCTACCATTCCCTTATCCTTGACCTGGAATACATATTTTTCATCATATGGACTATCTTATGGCAAAATTCTCCCAAATGTAACATTTTTAACTTGGACTTGACATTTGGAAGATAACTCAAAACTTTAAATATCCTGGGGAATCTGCTAATTGACCTTTTACAGAAAGCATATATCATAACTGTGAGTTTAACAAATAGGATTGAAAAAAAGGGGCAATTTCTAGAAGTGGCTATTTTTTATTCATGATTTGCTCTTTAATGCTTTCTTGAATATGACCTGATAAATTTACATGAAATTTCCTAAATATAAAAGCTTAGAATTTAAATATATTGTTACAAAATCAGTGCTCATAAAAATATTCCAATAATAGATTAAATTTTTTTTTTTTTTTTTGGTAAAAAACAGACTTATATCTTAGGCCCTATTTGTCCCCTTTCACAGTATGACCTGGAGTGAGTCCTAAATTCTGGACTTCAAGTTTTCCATCCCAAGAGCACATGATCTCTAAGAACCCACCTGGCTGCATGACTCTACATGAAAGGAAAAGACAGAAATGTATATACTCTCATTCTAAACTCACACAAACTTTAACAGTGTAAAACATATTAGGATGCCATCTCACAAATATTTACTCTTACATATTTATTTCAAGGGCAGAGATTGTAAGTGTGCCTTACTTTAAGAAAGTGTTTTTTAAAAAGAATTGGTAAATTACATAAAATAGAGATTCCTCTCTTTTAATACAAAATATTTTAAATCTCCTCCAAGTAAATATGTAGTACAGATGATGGTGATGACTTTCATTTTTTCTCTGTGCATACCTCTACTATAGAATTTACAAAGTTCTTTACTGACTGGTTTGCAAGGACCCAAGGGAAAAAGTCATGCTTACCAACTCTGCAACTGCAGAATCTCATTGTAGCCTAGATACCCGTGCATGTTTATAGAAAGAATCAAATGATGATAGCTCTTTAAATTAAGGCACACTGTAGTTTCATTAATCTGTTTCTTCTCATTAATGAAAAATTTTTTGAGGGTGGGTAATTAGGAATGAATATCTGAGATATTTTGGTAAAGAAATTAAAACAAAGTAAAACCAATTGTCAATAAATCAATAACCAATAAATAATCAATAAATCAATAACCAAAAAAATCAATAACCTCAGATATGCAGATGACACCACCCTTATGGCAGAAAGTGAAGAGGAACTAAAAAGCTTCTTGATGAAGGTGAAAGAGGAGAGTGAAAAAACTGGCTTAAAACTCAACATTCAAAAAACGAAGATCATGGCATCTGGTCCCATCACTTCATGGGAAATAGATGGGGAAACAGTGGAAACAGTGTCAGACTTTATTTTTCTGGGTTCCAAAATCCTTACAGATGGTGACTGCAGCCATGAAATTAAAAGATGCTTACTCCTTGGAAGGAAAGTTATGACCAACCTAGATAGCATACTGAAAAGCAGAGACATCACTTTGCCAACAAAGGTTCGTCTAGTCAAGGCTATGGTTTTTCCAGTGGTCATGTATGGATGTGAGAGTTGGACTGTGAAGAAAGGTGTGCGCCGAAGAATTGATGCTTTCGAACTGTGGTGTTGGAGAAGACTCTTGAGAGTCCCTTGGACTGCAAGAAAATCCAACCAGTCCATTCTGAAGGAGATCAGCCCTGGGATTTCTTTGGAAGGAATGATGCTGAAGCTGAAACTCCAGTACTTTGGCCACCTCATCGAAGAGTTGACTCATTGGAAAAGACTCTGATGCTGGGAGGGATTGGGGGCAGGAGGAGAAGGGGATGACAGAGGATGAGATGGCTGGATGGCATCACTGACTTGATGGACGTGAGTCTGAGTGAACTCCGGGAGTTGGTGATGGACAGGGAGGCCTGGTGTGCTGCGATTCATGGGGTCGCAAAGAGTCGGACACGACTGAGCAACTGAACTGAACTGTAAACCAATTGTCAAACGGTACTTCAAGCTAAGCCCTGCTTTCAAATTGCCAGAGGATAAAGCTGCCATTTGCAAACATTTAACCCACAACCCAAATGGAACTGGTTAGCAATTTTGATAATTCACTTGCAGAAATAGAAGCTACAAGGGCCAATTGCCTTGAAGTTCCAAGAAGAGAGCCATACAAAAAGAGAGCTCTCTTTTACATCATAGCCTGCAAAATTTCATAGTAAAAGGACATCATAAATGATATTTAAAGAGAAATAGTAGTAGATAATTGTGCTCAGAATGCATGCTATTGTTTTTGACTGTGGACAATTACAGTTGGGGAAATTATACAATAGACAGTGTTACACTACAGGATGAAACTGCCGAGGAACCTAGCACAGTGTACTAGAAACTCTACTAGGAGATTGGTAAATATATAATCCAGGCAATAACTACAATTAGAACCAAAAAGTTCTTGTCTTGTTAGTTTCAAGGAAGGGTTTAACTTGTTAATCTGACCTTTTTTTTTTTTTTTTTTGAAGGGAGAAAAATAAGTATGCACATATTTAGAAAAAAAAAACTGGTTCTAAAAATTTTAAATACTTTCAACTAAAGTAAAAAAAACCGGCAGAATAAAAGGCAGCTTAGTGTCTAAGCAAGAGAAATGATGTCCTATTTTGATTTAACCAGTCATTTACATGTTTCACATGGCACTCAGGCTCTTAACCAAATGTGCCTTTTTCTCTTGACTGAGACAATCTTTTAATGATTGATTCGGGTTAATTTAGATTATTTTAAGTTTATACTCTGTGAAGTCAAGTATGAACCTGGCTCTAGAGAAAACAGTTCATTTGTTTTTAAGACCAGGAGCTGACTGTGATTCAGATCATGAACTCCTTATTGCCAAGTTCAGACTTTAATTGAATAAAGTGCGGAAACCACTAGACCATTCAGGTATGACCTAAATTAAATCCCTTATGATTATATAGTGGAAGTGAGAAATATATTTACGGGACTATATCTGATAGACAGAGTCCTGATGAACTATTGACAGAGGTTCGTGACATTGTACAGAAGACAGGGAGCAAGATCATCCCCAAGAAAAAGAAATGCAAAAAAGCAAAATGGCTGTCTGAGAAGGTCTTACAAATAGCTGTGAAAACAGGAGAAGTGAAAAGCAAAGGAGAAAAGGAAAGATATACCCATTTGAATGCAGAGTTCCAAAGAATAGCAAGGAGAGATAAGAAAGCCTTCCTCAGCTATCAATGAAAAGAAATAGAGGAAAACAATAGAATGGGAAAGACTAGAGATCTCTTCAAGAAAATTAGACATACCAGGGAAGATTTCAGGCAAAGATGGGCTCAATAAAGGACAGATGGTATGGACCTAACAGAAGCAGAAGATACTAAGAGGTGGCAAGAATACACAGAAGAACTGTACAAAAAAGATATTCATGACCCAGATAATCATGATGGTGTAATCATTCACCTAGAGCCAGACATCCTGGAATGTGAAGTTAAGTGGGCCTTAGAAAGCATCACTACGAACAAAGCTAGTGGAGGTGATGGAATTCCAGTTGAGCTATTGCAGATCCTAAAAGATGATGCTGTGAAAGTGCTGCACTCAATATTTCAGCAAATTTGGAAAACTCAGCAGTGGCCACAGGACTGGAAAAGGTCAGTTTTCACTCCAATCCCAAAGAAAGGCAATGCCAAAGAATGCTCAAACTACCACACACTTGCACTTATCTCACATGCTAGCAAAGTAATGCTCAAAATTCTCCAAGCCAGGCTTTAGCAATACATGAACCATTAACTTCCAGATGTTCAAGCTGCTTTTAGAAAAGGCAGAGGAACCAGGGATCAAATTGCCAACATCTGCTGGATCATGGAAAAAGCAAGAGAGTTCCAGAAAAACATCTACTTCTGCTTTATTGACTATGCCAAAGCCTTTGACTGTGTGGATCACAATAAACTGTGGAAAACTCTTCAAGAGATAGGAATCCCAGACTGCCTGACCTGCCTCTTGAGAAACCTGTATGCAGGTCAGGAAGCAACAGTTAGAACTGGACATGGAACAACAGACTGGTTCCAAATAGGAAAAGGAGTATGTTAAGGCTGTATATAGTCACCCTGCTTATTTAACACATTTGCAGAGTACATCATGAGAAACGCTGGCCTGGAAGAAGTACAAGCTGGAATCAAGATTGCCGGGAGAAATATCAATAACCTCAGATATGCAGATGACACAACCCTTATGGCAGAAAGTGAAGAAGAACTAAAGAGCCTCTTGATGAAAGTGAAACAGGAGAGTGAAAAAGTTGGCTTAAAGCTCAACATTCAGAAAACTAAGATCATGGCATCCTGTCTCATCATTTCATGGCAAATAGATGGAGAAACAGTGGAAACAGTGGCTGACTTTAATTTGGGGGGCTCCAAAATCACTGCAGATGGTGACTGAAGCCATGAAATTAAAAGACACTTACTCTTTGGAAGGAAAGTTATAACCAACCTAGATAGCATATTAAGAAGTAGAGACATTACTTTGTCAACAAAGGTCCATCTAATCAAGGCTATGGTTTTTCCAGTAGTCATGTATGGATGTGAGAGTTGGACTATAAAGAAAGCTGAGCACTGAAGAATTGATGCTTTTGAACTGTGGGGTTGGAGAAGACTCATGAGAGTCTCTCGGACTGTTAGGAGATCCAGCCAGTCCATCCTAAAGGAGATCAGTCCTGGGTGTTCCTTGGAAGGACTGATGTTGAAGCTGAAACTCCAATACTTTGGCCACCTGATATGAAGAGCTGAGTCATTTGAAAAGACCCTGATGGTGTGAAAGATTGAGTGCAAGAGGAGAAAGGGATGACAGATGAGATGATTGGATGGCATTACCAACTCAATGGACATGAGTTTGGGTAAACTCCAGGAGTTGGTGATGGACAGGGAGGCCTGGAATGCTACAGTCCATGGGGTCACAAAGATTAGGACACGACTGAGCAACTGAGCTGAGTATCTCATTAAATCCAATGAGATAAAACATTTAGAACAGTGGTCTTAAAATGCCTGTCTTGGCACGGCTTACATTAAAAAAAAATCAGTTTTGGTAAATGCAAATGCTAGGATAGTCTGTTTATCACAGGTCAACTTTCATTCTCTGTGGGTAACTGCTTAGTCATTCACTCCTCATGCATGAATTTATTACTTCATATTGTATAATTATATCACTCTTTCCCAAACAGCTATACTAAACTTTCTCTACTCTTTACTATGCCCTCCTCATTCCTAACTGGTCCTACTGCCTTCAGGTAGGCAACTTGGAACCCAACAGCTTGCCTTGTTTGTAGTCCTCTGTAGGACCAGATTTCTACATGAGTATTGTGAAAAGAACTCCAGGACATCTGCCTTCTTCCTCAGCCTAAGTGTGGATGTCAGGGAACTCCCTCTCTCAATTTTGACTGTGAAAGTAGGGAACTTGTGAGAATTTTTTCAAAAAATAAAAAATTATGGGGGACTTTAAATGCTTGGAAATTTAATTAAATGGATAGGGCCTACTGGTGCTTATTTTATAGAGCAAGTCATGCCTCAGTTCAGTTCAGTTCAGTCGCTCAGTTGTGTCTGACTCTTTGCGACCCCATGAACCGCAGCACGCCAGACCTCCCTGTCCATCACCAACTCCTGAAGTTCACTGAAACTCACGTCCATCAAGTCCGTGATGCCATCCAGCCATCTCATCCTCTGTCGTCCCCTTTTCCTCCTGCCCCCAATCCCTCCCAGCATCAGAGTCTTTTCCAATGAGTCAACTCTTTACATGAAGTGGCCAAAGTAGTGGAGTTTCAGCTTTAGCATTAGTCCTTCCAAAGAACACCCAGGACTGATCTCCTTTAGAATGGACTGGTTGGATCTCCTTGTAGTCTATGGGACTCTCAGGAGTCTTCTCCAACACCACAGTTCAAAAACATCAATTCTTTGGCGCTCAGCCTTCTTCACAGTCCAACTCTCACATCCATACATATCCAGTGGAAAAACCATAGCCTTGACTAGAAGGACCTTTGTTGGCAAAGTAATGTCTCTGCTTTTTAATATGCTATCTAGGTTGGTCAAAACTTTCCTTCTGCTCTGAGATCGCTGATGATCTTCTTATTGCTAACTTTGTATGCTTTTCTTTCTAAACTTATCACATTATGGTAAAATTTCCAAAATAACTTCCCTCTTTCCTAAAATTTTCTCATTTCTTGACACTATGCTGTTTGTTTCTCCACCTCTCACACTGATGCATCTTTTCTGTCTCACTGGTTCTGTTCTTGGCAATCTTCTTTCATTACTCTGCATAAATTTTGATGGGAAACATCGGCAGTACACAACCATTATTATCAGTGATACACAGAGACTCCACGACCTGTTTCTCTTGTTTTTGTGTCTCACAATTTAATAACCTGAGCATGATTTGAGACCACACATGTTTCAATAGCTACATTCATCATATCTATCTCCAAGGCAAATGTAATTCCTCTGCTCTCCATTCTTACAACCCCTCATTTGGACTTCGATTTTAATTTGCCACCTCTTACCTGAACCCTTCTAATAGTCTTACATTGAGCCTTTCTGCTTCTAGACTCTTTCCACTCCATTTCCTCCACTGTCATAAATCTAACCTGATCAGAACTCTCTCCTGTTTAAATCCTATAAAAGCTTTCTATTGCCTGTAGGATGAATATCATTCTATTATGGCATGATTTAGCTTCTTCTTGTCAATCATTTGTGCTATTTCTCCACAGATGCCATGGTTGTCCATACAAACTGCAGGATTCAGAATATAATATGTTCTTATGATTTTCCGCATTTTTTTTCCTGTCTGGACTATTACTTTCCACCTTTACTTTCCTACACAGTTGCCTAAAAACTCAAATTTGGCATCATCTCCTTTTGAAACTCAGTTGCCAGCAAAACTAGATGTATCACTATGCTATCAGTAGATCAAAAACATCTACTATTATTACTGCCCATCCCACCATTTCTCTAAGGGTTTGTGATATGTTTGCCTTCCCTTACTGCACTGGGACCTTCTCAAGGTAGAGATTATTGTCTTGTACACCTTTTATTCCTAGTGATTTCCATGTTACCTGACAGATAAGTGTTCAATAAATTGTTGTTGTTTAGTTGCCTAGTAGTAGCTAACTCTTTTGTGACCCCGTGAACTGAAGCCCACCAGGCTCCTCTGTCCCATGGGATTTCTCAGGCAACAATACTGGAGTGGGTTGCCATTTCCTTCTCCAGGGAATCTTCCTGACCCAGGGATCAAACCTGTGTCTCTTGCACTGCAGGAGGATTCTTTATCACTGAGTCACCAGGGAAGCCTGTTCAATAAAAACCTGTTGTATAAATAGATAAATGAATGCCATTTATATTGACAGCAGATTTGATAGTTCTCCCTGCAGTTGCATCAGAGAAGTTACATCTCATTCATCACACTTGGTCCATGAGATCATGACTGAAGCCTGAAATCAACCAGTGAATTGTTCCTTAAAATTCATGGCGCTCAGATTAAATCCACAAATAATTGGTGGCAACCTTCTGGAACACATTTCTCATTGCTTCCCTTTAGAAACTGAGGCTGAGAATGTACTGGATTCCAGAACTACAGGCAAAAAATTATTCACAGCAGTGAGGCTTGCTGATGAAAAGCAAGTATAGGTTCTTGTTCTTTGGTGCTATTAAATAAAGAAATTTTAATTTATTTGTCAGTGTGTGTGTGTGTGTGTTTAAACATTTACTAATACTTTAGGTTTTAATTCTGAGTCACTGATTGTCTAACCTCTTATGAATTTTTGGAATGGTTCTCCCATTTTATCTCAGAAAGATACACTAAGAAACTCTTTAAAGGGGAAGGAAGTAGAAGAAGAGAGTTCTATCTGCCAAGCTCATCACCTTCAATAGGGCTAAGTGTTTTCCTATTAATACTATATGAACCTTTGGTCTGTGTTCTTAAAAACAAAAACCTCAATTCCAACTTTGCAAATATAAAATGACATGTATATGTACATCAGATCTAATATATGTACATATATTACATATTTATATACGTACATCAGATCTAATCCCTTGGATCTATCTATCACTTTCACTGTATAACTGTAAGGGATTTGATTTAGGTCATACCTGAATGGTATAATAGTTTTCCCTACTTTCTTCAATTTAAGTTTGAATTTTGGCAATAAGGAGTTCATGATCGGAGGCACAGTCAGCTAAAGGTCTTGTTTTTGCTAACTGTATGCTGCTGCTGCTGCTGCTGCTAAGTCGCTTCAGTCGTGTCTGACTCTGTTCGACCCCATAGACGGCAGCCCACCAGGCTCCACAGTCCCTGGGATTCTCCAGGCAAGAACACTGGAATGGGTTGCCATTTCCTTCTCCAATTCATGAAACTGAAAAGTGAAAGTGAAGTCTCTCAGTCGTGCCTGACTCTTAGTGACCCCATGGACTGCAGCCTACCAGGCTCCTCTGTCCATGGGATTTTTCAGGCAAGAGAACTGGAGTGGGGTGCCACTGCCTTCTCCATTGCTAACTGTATAGAATCTCTCTATTTCAGCTGCAAAATATAATCAGTCTGATTTCAGTATGGACCATCTGGTGATGTCCATGTGTAGAGTTGTCTTTTGTGTTGTTGGAAGAGGTTGCTTGTTATGACCTGTGCATTCTCTTGGCAAAACTGTTAGCCTTTGCCCTGCTTCATTTTGTACTCCAAGGCCAAACCTGCCTGTTACTCCAGGTATCTCTTGACTTCCTACTGTTGACTTCCAGTTCCCTATGATGAAAAGGACATTTTTTTTTGGTGTTAGTTCTAGAAGGTCTTGCAGGTGATCACAGAACTGTTAAACTTCAGCTTCTTAAGCATTAGTGGTTGGGGCATAGACTTGGATTACTGTGCTATTGAATGGTTTGCCTTGGAAATGAACAGAGATCATTCTGTTGTTTTTGAGATTGTACCCTCTCAATGAAAGTGAAAGAGGAGAATGAAAAAGCTGACTTAAAACTCAATATACAAAAAACAAAGAGCATGGCATCCTGTCCCAGCACTTCATGGCAAATAGATGGGGAAACAATGGAAACAGTGACAGACTTTATTTTCTTGGGCTCCAGAATCACTGCAGATGGCGACTGAAGCCATGAAATTAAAAGATGTTTGCTCCTTGGAAGAAAAGTGATGACCAAACTAGACAGCATATGAAAAAAGAAGAGACATTACTTTGCCAACAAAGATTCGTCTAGGTAAAGGTATGGTTTTTCCAGTAGTCAAGTATGGTCGTGAGAGTTGGACCATAAAGAAAGCTGAGTGCTGAAGAACTGATGCTTTTGAACTGCGGTGCTGGAGAAGACTCCTGAGAGCCCCTTGGACAGCAAGGAGATCAAACCAGTCAATTCTATAAGGAAATTAATCCTGAATATTCATTCGAAGTACTGATGCTGAAGCTGAAGCTCCAATATACTTTGGCCACCTGAGGCAAAGCACTGACTCATTGGACATAGCTTGATGCAGGTAAAGATTGAAGGCAGAAGGATCTGGGCATGACAGAGGATGAGATGCTTAGATGGCATCACTGATCTATGGGCATCGTTTGAGTAAGCTCTGGGAGTTTATGATGGACAGGGAAGCCTGGCATGCTGCAGTGTGTGGGGTCGCAAAGAGTTGGACATGACTGAGAGATTGAACTGAACTTATATATGTACATATGTGTATTTATGTAAGTAAATATGCATGTACATATATGAACACACATTTAAATACAAAACTTTTCAGTTTAAAAATTGAGAGTAAAATTAGGTTTTACAAAATAATTTGGTAATGAATGTATAGGCATCCAAATACAATCTAATTAGTGTGCAACATGCCATCTTCAAAGGGAAAAAACATTTCATTAAACTTCTCTGTTGACATTATACATTATTCATTTTTGAATGGACAGAAATATATTAGAAGAAACATTAAGAGATTGGTATTTTAGGTTTGCCAAGCAACAAAGTTGATTAGCATTTGCAGATTTGAAGAGAACTGTGGCAGGTGAACGTTTTACTTTTTTCTTCTGTGACACTTCAGAGAGCTCACCACATGCAGAGAGCTGTACTAGACAATTACATTTGCTTATTTAATCCTACAGTGGCTTTATGAGAGAGGCTTTACTTTCCTTTTTCTAGATGAGAAACTTGAGTTAGAGAGATAGAACTATCTAGGTCACATAGCTAAAATGTGGCAGAGCTGGCATTCAGACCTAAACGTATTCACTCCAAATGCCCAGATTTTCAGTTTATTTAAAGGCAAATAGCCTAAAAAGTTTTAAAGGAAATATGTTAAAATTAAAATTGGAAAGAAAAGAATAACTACAGCTTCTATAGCCATGTAAAATTTACAAAGCACTTTCACATACACTGTGCCATCTGGGTTTTTCAACAAGTTGGTGCGGCATGCATTAGAATTCCTGTTTTAGAGATGAGAAAACCAAAGCTCAGATAAACAAGGCTTGCTCATGTCTTTATGGCAAGTTTTCTGACTCCAAGCACAATTTTTATTCTCCTTAGCCTTTGGTTTGTTGAAATTTAAAGTTATGCTTGTGGAAAATTAATTAGCATATTGAAGATACTGACATTCTGATAGATAAAATAAATATTTATTGAGCACAAGTGATTTGGAATCTTCTGTTTTCTTGTGTAGACAGCATATGAAGTCGTGGCTATACTCCCAGGAAAATGAAGGCAAAGAGGTCAACAAAAGTTGGGAAAGTGGTGATCATTATAGCACAAACTTTTAATTAAAATTTTTATTGAGACAACTATATCTCAATAAAATCACATACTATAAAATTTACTATTTTAATCATTTCAGAGCTTATAAGTAATTTTTAATATATTCAGAGTTGTGCAACCATCACCACTATCCAATTATAGAAAATTTCCAACACCTCCAAATAAACCCCATATCTCCCAATTTCACCTTTCACCATCTCTTGGCAAGTACTAATCTACTGCTTGTCTCAACAGGTTTCTGTATATAAATGGAATCATATAATATGTGGTTTTCTCTTTCTGCCTTCTTTCATTTGATTTTTTCAATGTTCATTCAAGTTTTAGTACTTCATTCTTTTCTATAAGTGTGTGATATTCCTTTATGTGTATACATCATATTAATATTTTATTTATTCATTTATTAGTTTATGGAACAATTGGATTATTTCTACTTTTTGTCTATTATGAATAATGCTGGTAAGAACACTTGTGTACAGCAACCGACAAACAACTAATCTCAAAAATATACAAGCAACTCCTACAGCTCAACTCCAGAAAAATAAACAACCCAATCAAAAAATGGGCCAAAGAACTAAATAGACATTTCTCCAAAGAAGACATACAGATGGCTAACAAACACATGAAAAGATGCTCAACATCACTCATTATCAGAGAAATGCAAATCAAAACCACTATGAGGTACCATTTCACGCCAGTCAGAATGGCTGCGATCCAAAAGTCTACAAATAATAAATGCTGGAGAGGGTGTGGAGAAAAGGGAACCCTCTTACACTGTTGGTGGGAATGCAAACTAGTACAGCCACTATGGAGAACAGTGTGGAGATTCCTTAAAAAACTGGAAATAGAACTGCCTTATGATCCAGCAACCCCACTGCTGGGCATACACACTGAGGAAACCAGAAGGGAAAGAGACACGTGTACCCCAATGTTCATCGCAGCACTGTTTATAATGTACACCCAGAAAACCGAGTTGCAGGGATGGGGGAGGCGATAAGTCACAGCGACCGTGCTCGCCAAACACCTCATCACCTGAGCTGCTTACACTTGGGAAGGGCACAAAATGCAGGCCCTACTGAGTCTGCACCTCTGAGGACTACCTGAGTGCCAGAACCTGAGCGGCTTAGACCTGGGAGGTGCATGCAGCCCAGGGCTGGCCTCAGATGGTTCCTGGAGCAACCTAGAACCTGAGCAATGTGGGCAGGGAGGGCACACGCGCCATGAGCAGGGACAGGCCCAGTGTGGCTGAGACACTGCAAACACATGCCAGTGTTATTTGTTTGCAGCGTCCCTCCCTCCCCACAGAGCGATTGAACAAGTGAGCCTAAAAAAATGTCCACCACCGCCCCTTTGTGTCAGGGCGGGAATCAGACACTGAAGAGACCAGCAAACAGAAGCTAAAACAGAGGGAACTGCCATGGAAGTGACAGCTGCAATAGATTAAAACCCTGTAGTTAGTACTGACTACAAAGGAAGGGGCCTATAGATCTTGAGAAATATAAGCCAGGCCAAGGACCTATCTGAAAATGAATTGACCCCACACTGCCCACAACAACACCTGAGAAAGTCCTAGATGTATTTTTACGATTATTCTTTTTTTTTTTTTGCCTTAATTTTTAGGTCCTCTATTACTCCTTTAATTTTCACTTTTATAACCTACTGCTGCTGCTGCTAAGTCACTTCAGTCATGTCCGACTCTGTTCGACCCCATAGACGGCAGCCCACCAGGCTCCCCCGTCCCTGGGATTCTCCAGGCAAGAATACTGGAGTGGCTTGCCATTTCCTTCTCCAATGCATGAAAGTGAAAAGTGAAAGTGAAGTTGCTCAGTTGTATCTGACTCTTAGCGACCCCATGGACTGTAGCCTACCAGGCATGGGATTTTCCTCCATCCATGGGATTTTCCAGGCAAGAGTACTGGAGTGGGTTGCCCTATTATTACTTTGCAAAAGAAAAAAAAAGAGAGAGAGAGAGAGAGACCCTATTTTTTAAAGCAAACTTCATATATATATATTTTATAATTTTTGTGACCTTTTTTTTTTTCTTTCTTTTCTTTAATATTGTATTTTTGAAAATCCAACCTCTACTCTAGATTTGTAATCTTTGCTTTTTGGTATTTGTTATCAATTTTGTACCTTTAAGAACCCAATCGTCAGTACCCATTTTTACTTGGTAGCAAGACTACTGGCTTGACTGCTCTCTCCCCCTTGGGACTCTCCTTTTTCTCCACCAGGTTGCCTCTATCTCCTCCCTCCCCCTTCTCTTCTCTACCCAACTCTATGAATTTCTTTGTGTGTTCCAGATGGTGGAGAACACTTAGGGAACTGATTACTGGCTGGATCTGTCTCTCTCTTTTTGATTCCCCCCTTTATCCTCCTGGCCACCTCTGTCTCCTTCCTCCCTCTTCTCTTCTCTGTATAACTCCATGAACATCTCTGAGTGGTCCAGACTGTGGAGCGCACATAAGGAAGTGATTACTGGCTACCTTGCTCTCTCCTTTTTTGATTCCACCTCATCTCATTCAGGTCACCTCTAACTCCCTCCTCCCTCTTCTCTTCTCCTTGTAATTCTGAACCTCTCTGGGTGTCCCTCACTGTGGAGAAGCTCTTCATCTTTAACCTAGATGTTTTATCATCAGTGCTGTATAGATGCAGAAGTCTTGAGGCTACTGTAAAAATAAGACTGAAAACCAGAAACAGGAGGCTTAAGTCCAAATCTTGAGAACACCAGAGAACTCCTGACTCCAGGGAACATTAATCGATAGGAGCTCATCAAACGCCTCCATTTTTACACTGAAACCAAGCACCACCCAAGGGCCAACAAGTTCCAGAGCAAGACATACCAAGTAAATTCTCCAGCAAAACAGGGACACCAGCCCTGAGCTTCAATATACAGGCTGCCCAAAGTCACTCCAAACCCACTGACATCTCACAACTCATTACTGGACACTTCATTGCATTTCAGAGAGAAGAAATCCAGCTCCACCCACTAGAACACTGACACAAGCTTCCCTAACCAGAAAACCTTGACAAGCGACCCGTACAACCCCACCCACAGCGAGGAAACTCCACAATAAAGAGAACTCCACAGACTGCCAGAATACAGAAAGGACACCCCAAACACAGCAATATAAACAGGATGAAGAGAAAGAGGAATACCCAGCAGGTAAAGGAACAGGATAAATGGCCACCAAACCAAACAAAAGAGGAAGAGATAGGGAATCTACCTGATAAAGAATTCCAAATAATGATACTGAAAATGATCAAAAATCTTGAAATCAAAATGGACTCACAGATAAATATCCTGGAAACAAGGATTGAGAAGATGCAAGAAAGGTTTAACAAGGACCTAGAAGAAATAAAAAAGAGTCAATATATAATGAATGCAATAAATGAGATCAAAAACACTCTGGAGGGAACAAGTAGTAGAATAACAGAGGCAGAAGATAGAATTAGTGAAGTAGAAGATAGAATGGTATAAATAAATGAATCAGAGAGAAAAAAAAAAAAAAAAACAATTAAAAGAAATGAGGACAATCTCAGAGACCTCCAGGACAATCTTAAATGCCACAACATTCGAATCATAGGAGTCCCAGAAGAAAAAGACAAAAAGAAAGACCATGAGAAAATACTTTAGGAGATAATAGTTGAAAACTTCCCTAAAATGGGGAAGGAAATAATCACCCAAGTCCAAGAAACCCAGAGAGTCCCAAACAGGATAAACCCAAGGTGAAACACCCCAAGACACATATTAATCAAATTAACAAAGATCAAACACAAAGAAAAAAATATTAAAAGCATCAAGGGAAAAACAACAAATAACACACAAGGGGATTCCCATAAGGATAACAGCTGATCTTTCAATAGAAACTCTTCAGGCCAGGAGGGAATGGCAGGACATATTTAAGTGATGAAAGAAAATAACCTACAGCCCAGATTACTGTACCCAGCAAGGATCTCATTCAAATATGATGGACTAATCAAAAGCTTTACATACAAGCAAAAGCTGAGAGAATTCAGCACCACCAAACCAGCTCTCCAAAAAATGCTAAAGGATCTTCTCTAGACAGGAAACACAAAAAAAGTATATAAACTTGAACCCAAAACAATAAAGTAAATGACAACAGGATCATACTTATCAATAATTACCTTAAACGTAAATGGGTTCAATGCCCCAACCAAAGGACAAAGACTGGCCGAATGGATACAAAAACAAGACCCCTATATATGTTGTCTACAAGAGACCCACCTCAAAACAGGGGACACATACAGACTGAAAGTGAAGGGCTGGAAATAGATATTCCATGCAAATAGAGACCAAAAGAAAGCAGGAGTAGCAATACTCATATCAGATAAAATAGACTTTAAAACAAAGGCTGTGAAAAGAGACAAAGAAGGACACTACATAATGATCAAATGATCAATCCAAGAAGAAGATATAACAATCATAAATATATATGCACCCAACATAGGAGCACCACAATATATAAGACAAATGCTAACAAGTATGAAAGGGGAAATTAACAATAACACAATAATAGTGGGAGACTTTAATACCCCACTCACACCTATGGATAGATCAATTAAACAGAAAACTAACAAGGAAACACAAACTTTAAATGATACAATAGATCAGTTAGACCTAATCAATATCTATAGGACATTTCACCCTAAAAAAATGAATGTCACCTTTTTCTAAAGCGCACATGGAACCCTCTCCAGGATAGATCACATCCTGGGCCATAAATCTAGCTTCGGTAAATTCAAAAAAATTGAAATCACTCCAAGCATCTTTTCTGACCACAATGCAGTAAGATTAGATCTCAATTACAGGAGAAAAATGATTAAAAATTCCAACATATGGAGGCTGAACAACACGCTGCTGAATAACCAGCAAATTACAGAAGGAATCAAAAAAGAAATCAAAATATGCATAGAAACAGATGAAAATGAAAACACAACAACCCAAAACCTGTGGGGCACTGTAAAAGCAGTGCTAAGGGGAAAGTTCATAGCAATACAGGCATACTTCAAGAAAAAAGAAAAAAGTCAAATAAATAACCTAACTCTACACCTAAAGCAACTAGAAAAGGAAGTAATGAAGAACCCCAGGGTTAGTAGAAGGAAAGAAATCTTAAAAATTAGGGCAGAAATAAATGCAAAAGAAACAAAAGAGACCATAGCAAAAATCAACAAAACAAAACCTGGTTCTTTGAAAGGATAAATAAAATTGACAATCCATTAGCCAGACTCATGAAGAAACAAAGGGAGAAAAATCAAATCAATAAAATTAGAAATGAAAATGGAGAGATCACAACAGATAACACAGAAGTACAAAGGATCATAAGAGATTACTATCAGCAATTATATGCCAATAAAATTGACAATGTGGAAGAAATGGACAAATTCTTAGAAAAGTACAACTTTCCAAAACTCGACCAGGAAGAAATAGAAAATCTTAACAGATCCATCACAAGCACGGAAATTGAAACTGTAATCAGAAATCTTCCAGCAAACAAAAGCCCAAGTCCAGGCGGCTTCACAGCTGAATTCTACCACAAATTTAGAGAATAGCTAACACCTACCCTACTGAAACTCTTCCAGAAAATTGCAGAGGAAGGTAAACTTCCCTACTCATTCTATGAGGCCACCATCACCCTAATACCAAAACCTGACAAAGATGCCACAAAAAAAGAAAACTACAGGCCAATATCACTGATGAACATAGATGCAAAAATCCTTAACAAAATTCTAGCAATCAGAATCCAACAACACATTAAAAAGATCATACCCCATGACCAAGTGGGCTTTATCGCAAGGATGCAAGGATTCTTCAGTATCTGCAAATCAATCAACATAATACACCACATTAACAAATTGAAAAATAAAAGACATATGATCATATCAATAGATGCAGAGAAAGCCTTTGACAAAATCCAACATCCATTTATGATAAAAACTCTCCAGAAAGCAGGAATAGAAGGAACATACCTCAACATAATAAAGCTATATATGACAAACCCACAGCAAACATTATCCTCAATGGTGAAAAATTGAAAGCATTTCCCCTAAAGTCAGGAACAAGACAAGGGTGCCCACTTTCACCCCTACTATTCAACATAGTTTTGGAAGTTTTAGCCCCAGCAATCAGAGCAAAAAACGAAATGAATCCAAATTGGAAAAGAAGAAGTAAAACTCTCACTGTTTGCAGATGACATGATCCTCTACATAGAAAACCCTAACGACTCCACCAGAAAATTACTAGAGCTAATCGATGAATATCATAAAGTTGCAAGATATAAAATCAACACACAGAAATCCCTTGCATTCCTATACACTAATAATGAGAAAACAGAAAGAGAAATTAAGGAAACAATTCCATTCACCATTGCAACGGAAAGAATAAAATACTTAGGAATATATCTACCTAAAGAAACTAAAGACCTACATATAGAAAACTATAAAACACTGGTGAAAGAAATCAAAGAGGACACTAATGGAGAAATATATCATGTTCATGGGTCGGAGGAATCAATATAGTGAAAATGAGTATACTACCCAAAGCAATCTATAGATTCAGTGCAATCCCTATCAAGCTACCAACGGAATTCTTCACAGAGCTAGAACAAATAATTTCACAATTTGTATGGAAATACAAAAAACCGAATAGCCAAAGCAATCTTGACAAAGAAGAATGGAACTGGAGGAATCAACCTGCCTGACTTCAGGCTCTACTACAAAGCCACAGTCATCAAGACAGTATGGTACTGGCACAAAGACAGAAATATAGATCAATGGAACAAAATAGAATGCCCAGAGATAAATTCATGCACCTATGAACACCTTATCTTTGACAAAGGAGGCAAGAATATACAATGGATTAAAGACAATCTCTTTAACAAGTGGTGCTGGGAAAACTGGTCAACCACTTGTAAAGGAATGAAGCTATAACACTTTCTAACACCATACACAAAAATAAACTCAAAATGGATTAAAGATCTAAACGTAAGATCAGAAACTATAAAATTCCTAGAGGAGAACATAGGCAAGACACTCTCTGACATAAATCACAGCAGGATCCTCTATGACGCACCTCCCAGAATATTGGAAATAAAAGCAAAAATAAACAGATGGGACCTAATTAAAATTGAAAGCTTCTGCACAACAAAGGAAACTATAAGCAAGGTGAAAAGACAGTCTTCAGAATGGGAGAAAATAATAGCAAATGATGCAACTGACAAAGAACTAATCTCAAAAATACGCAATCAAGCCCTGCAGCTCAATTCCAGAAAAATAAAAGACCAAATGAAAAAATGGGCCAAAGAACTAAATAGACATTTCTCCAAAGAAGACATACAGATGGCTAACAAACACATGAAAACATGCTCAACATCAGTCATTATCAGACAAACGCAAATCAAAACCACAATGAGGTACCATTTCACGCCAGTCAGAATGGCTGATATCCAGAAGTCTACAAGCAATAAATGCTGAGAGGGTGTGGAGAAATAGGAACCCTCTTACACTGTTGATGGGAATGCAAACTAGTACAGCCACTATGGAGAACAGTGTAGAGATTCCGTAAAAAACTGGAAATAGAACTGCCTTATGACCCAGCAATCCCACTGCTGGGCATACACACCTGAGGAAACCAGAACTGAAAGAGACACGTGTACCCCAATGTTCATCACAGCATTGTTTATAATAGCCAGGACATGGAAGCAACCTCTATGTCCATCAGCAGGTGAATGGATAAGAAAGCTGTGGTACATATACACAATGGAGTATGACTCAGTCATTAAAAAGAATATATTTGATTCAGTTCTAATGAGGTAGATGAAACTGGAGTCTATTATTCAGAGTGAAGTAAGCCAGAAAGAAAAACACCAATACAATATACTAACATATATATATATATATAAAATTTAGAAAGATGGTAACGATAACCCTGTATGCAAGGCAGCAAAAGAGACACAGATGTATAGAGCTGTCTTTTTGAATCTGTGGGAGAGGGAGAGGGTGGGATGATTTGGGAGAATGGCATTGAAACCTGTATAATATCATATATGAAACAAACTGCCAGTCCAGGTTCGATGCAGGATACAGGGTGCTTGGGGTTGGTGCACTGGGATGACCCAGAGGGATGGTACGGAGAGGGAGGTGGGAGGGGGGTTCAGGATGGGGAACACGTGTACAGCCGTGGTGGATTCATGTTGACGTATGGCAAAATCAATACAATATTGTAATGAGTCTCCAGTTAAAATAAATAAGTTTATATTAAAAAAGAAGTGACAAACCATTTCATGCATGTCAAATATGTTTCATGTTTCCACATTTGATCTTCAACTAACTGTATTGGTACAGGTATAGTTTTCAATTTTTCTAAAACAGTGGTGAACTGAAGAATTTCATCACTTTTAATGGGTATCACTAAAAAAGAATATGTTTTCAAGACAACAATGCTATGATGCCACAGAATGAAAATTCTGTATTTCCTTTTGCAGAAAGAAAACTTGGTCCAATAAAAAACAGCAAATAAATTGTCGTTGGTTCTTTGCAAGTTGTGTCTGACTCTTTGTGACCCCACAGACTGCACCATGCTAGGCTCCTTTGTCCTCCACTGTCTTCTGGAATTTGCTCAAATCCATGTCCACTGAGTCAGTAGGAAGGTAGTGATCACTAATGTCTAGTTGCCCTCCATTTCAAGGTTTATGGAGGATTATATATTGTCACCCTGTTTATTTAACTTATATGCAGAGTACATTATGAGAAACGCTGGACTGGAAGAAACACAAGCTGGAATCAAGATTGCCGGGAGAAATATCAATCACCTCAGATATGCAGATGACACCACCCTTATGGCAGAAAGTGAAGAGGAACTCAAAAGCCTCTTGATGAAAGTGAAAGTGGAGACTGAAAAAGTTGGCTTAAAGCTCAACATTCAGAAAACGAAGATCATGGCATCTGGTCTCATCACTTCATGGGAAATAGATGGGGAAACAGTGGAAACAGTGTCAGACTTCATTTTTCTGGGCTCCAAAATTACTGCGGATGGTGACTGCAGCCATGAAATTAAAAGATGCTTACTCTTTGGAAGGAAAGTTATGACCAACGTAGATAGCATATTCTAAAGCAGAGATATTACTTTGCCAACAAAGGTCCATCTAGTCAAGGCTATGGTTTTTCCAGTAGTCATGTATGGATGTGAGAGTTGGACTGTGAAGAAGGCTGAGTGCAGAAGAATTGATGCTTTTGAACTGTGGTGTTGGAGAAGACTCTTGAGAGTCCCTTGGACTGCAAGGAGATCCAACCAGTCCATTCTGAAGGAGATCAGCCCTGGGATTTCTTTGGAAGGAATAATGCTAAAGCTGAAGCTCCAGTACTTTGGCCTCCTCATGCGAAGATTTGACTCATTGGAAAAGACTCTGATGCTGGGAGGGATTGGGGGCACCAGGAGAAGGGGACGACAGAGGATGAGATGGCTGGATGGTATCACTGACTCGATGGACGTGAGTCTCAGTGAACTCCGGGAGTTGGTGATGGACAAGGAGGCCTGGTGTGCTGCTATTCATGGGGTCGCAAAGAGTCGGACACGACTGAGCAACTGATCTGATCTGATAATTCCATACCCTGTTGAAGTTAGGAGCAGCCAAGTGAATAGCTGTGGTCATACAATATGAGTGGAAGTAATAGTGTAGGTCACTATTCACCTCTGTGATGAATCTTGAAGCCTTGAGGTAAGAGGTGGCCTCAAAGATGTTGGAATTTCCTGTCTAGGTTTCTGAGACCTAAGCAAAGTCTTTGTTGCTTTAAAGCACTTATATTTGCTGGAGTTTTTTGTTTTTGTGTGTGTGTTCTTGTCATATTAGTAATGTCTTTCCTAGTCTGACTTACATACCAACTTAACTTATTTATGTATCATTCTGGTTACTAGCTACAGATTACTGACACGTTTTTATTGAAGAATTACAAATTGATCACTATCTCGTTGACAGATACTTTATATGTAGGTCACAAACTTTATATGTAGGTCACAAAGTTTTACCAAAATAATAATAAATAAAAATATAAGAACAAGTTTTGTTTGAGTTTCATCATCACCATTTGAAGACCCTTTTGCATAAGTCTTATTTTATGTTATTATGATTGTGTTTGTATAAACACATCCCTAAAAAGCTGTATACACGCCCCTGGTGCTAGTGGTAAAGAACCCGCCTGCCATGTAGGAGACATAAGAGACGTGGGTTCAATCCTTGTATCAAGAAGATCCTCTGGAGGAGAATATGTCAAAACATTCCAGTATTCTTGCCTGGCGAATCCTATGGACAGAGGAGACTGGCGGGTTACAGTTCATAGGCTCAAAACGAGTCGGACATGACTGAGGGGACTTAGCATGTGTGTATGCAGTATGCATTTAACTGATCACACCACCACATATAAGTTGCTGATTTCTGCATAGAGTTCCTAACACTAGCTCTTCTACTTATTGAGAAGCTTCCAATGTTCTATAGTTGAGGGTAGGTAGAGTCCCTTGTTAACGTCACAGTTTGGATCATGGTGATAACTACAGAATCAGAGTTTAAGCAGTTCACTGAAGGACAATTTGTTTGATTAGTGTTGTACTATTTTTAAATGTAACAGTAAAATTCTTCATAGTGAGCAGCTCATAAGTATATTTCAAGATATAGAAACTACAGCCACAAACATCCCATTCTGAAGATTTTCATAATTAGAAAATAAAAGCTGAAAAGCAGTACAGCATATCCTGTTTAGAAGAGATAACATTCATCTGTTTAACATATAAAATGTACATAATTAAGTAATCATATAATCAAGTAATCAAAAGAGCAAGGTATCTGTTACTGAAGCACCTTGCATTCAGTCTATGTGAAGACCAAGCACTTGTAAACACATCTGGACTCTCAGTCATACACCCAGCTTTCAATACTTGTCAAGTGTACTGAGAGAGGCAAGTAAAGTGTAAAGTCAGTTCTGGGTCTGAGTCTTTCATGGACTCGGGAAATTACATCCTTTCCTCATTTTACAGGATAAAATGAAGGTAAGAAAATAACAGGGAAATTTTTACTTATTTTATAAATTAGTTAATTCTTTCTTGAATTGCTGTAAGTCTATCTCCACAAAATATATTTTAGAAATACTCCTCCTCAGAATAACTGAATTGAAAAGAATATGTTGGGTATTAATATACACTTACATAAATTCATAATTTTTAAAAACAAAAATAAAAATTAAATCAACACACCTAAAAATGGTTATGAATAATTTCTAGATTAAAAATTTGGAAATGGGAATCAATTCTTTTTCTGAGCTAATTAACTTTTATTATTTGCAGTATAAAATTTGAAATTTGAGTATATAGTACCTGAATTCTTTGTGAATGAACAATTTTATTGATTTTCATATATTTTCTTTGGTGGTGGTGGTTTAGTCTCTAAGTCGTGTCAAACTCTTATAACCCCAGCTCTTTTGACTCCAGGCTCCTCTGTCCATGGGATTTCCCAGGCAAGAAAACTGGATTTAGTTGTCATTTCCTTCTCCAGGGGATGTTCCCAACCCAGGGATCAAACCCACGTCTCCTGGATTGCAGGCAGATTCTTTACTGCTGGGCCACCAGGGAAGCCGCACATTTTCCTTAGGTTAACACAACAAAATACGTTGTTTTAAAATGATCATATTTTTTTTTACCCATCTGTGCAAACACTTCTTAAAACTTCTGTTTGGGGGACTCATTTTTGTCTGTTCATTTGCTTTGATAATTGACAATTCTATTTTACATATTACCCAAGTGTTTCCTTAAGAAGCAAGAAAAAAACTTGGTGACCAAGTCTGTGTTACATTTTTCATCAAACCCTACAACACCTGGCACTAAGCTTATCACACTGGAAGTGCCTCACACAGAAAAAATAAAACTAAGAGGCCAAATACATTTTGGCTTATATGGCTTTGCTTATACTTTGGTCCCCTGATACGAAGAACTGACTCCTTGGAAAAGACCCTGACGCTGAAAAAGATTGAAGGCGGGAGAAAGGGACGACAGAGGATGAGATGGTTGGATGGCATCACCGACCCGATGGACATGAGTTTGAGTAAGCTCCAGGAGTTGGTGATGGACAGGGAAGCCTGGCGTGCTGCATTCCATGGGGTCACAAGTCGGACACGACTGAGCAACTGAACTATCACTAGCTCTGTTATGGTGGTTTGGAAGACTTCTTGATTTTCATAGGAAATAGGTATGTTTGAAAGTGAGGGACAAAGTGAGTTTTACTTGGAGAGTGAGAGAAACAATCAACCCTGGAGCCCCCGAATAATGCTTGATTTGGAAGCTGCATTGCTTGATGAAGATGAAATGAGGTGGCCTGGAAGTCACCTCCCTGGGCATCATTATGTCTTTTGAAGCCTGCAACTCTTCTGTGATCATATGCTCTCCAAACTAGACCATGCCTCACTGACAGCATTTTACAAAATACAAAGAATTCAAAGTGGATAAAACCAGTAGGAACCAGTAAAGTGATGTCAGGGGTGAGTCAAAATACTAATATCAACACACAGTGATTCTTCTTCTCTAAGGAAAATATCCAGATTCACACATATCATACATTTCTGTAACTAAAGAAGGAAAATAAAAAGAGAATAGCTCTCATGGTCCTTTTTTCCCCTCTCATCTAAATGTACAGGTATAGTCCAATTTGCCCAATTTGGCATTTCGCTTTGAGTGCATCTCATCCCTTCACTTTTTTTTTTTTTTTTCATTCATTTATCTGTGTAACAGAGGTCTAAAAAAAACAACTTATACCCCAAACCAACAAAACAAAGTAAAAAGTACAATTAAACGTGCATCAGATACTCACATTAAAAACCATGTGGTTAAAACCACTCTGCTGTAAGGAAATCAAAGGTGGTGAATCATTTAAAACACTTTAGAATGATTTTGCTTTATCTTAAGCACTTGCTTTTATATCAAAGATAGTCTATAATGATCCTTCAAAAAAGCAGAAAAAGAATTCTCTGAGTTGGGCAAATACATGTAAATGAAAATAGATGAACAAGAGAAAAATAAATCTTCTGTTAAGTCCCAAATAGACTACCACTCACATAACTGGTTTCTTACAGTAAGTATCTTAATTACACTATATGAGTAAAAATACACCAACATAGGTATTTTTAGACTTACTGGCTTTTGATCATCAGGAATTATTGTCCACTTTCCAGAGTGTGTAACACCTGTCTGGGTAGTAGGACCATACCGCTGTTTAACTAGTGAACTTCAGAATGAAGAGTGCAGTGATTAAGAGCTGAGTTCTTAGTTAAAGCTAGTTTTACTGTCTGCTAAGCCAAAAACTTCTTCACTTAACTTATTTAATCCTCGGTGTCACTGGTATAATGGGGGAAATAATAATGTCAACTATAAATTGGCATTTCCCATGCCACTGGCATCTTCTTCTACAAGGATGAAGTCATGTGCTGCTACAGCTGCTGACTTTCAACAGTCCCCTGAAAGGAGCTCAGGGTTGAGAGCAGAAATAGGGCACTCTGTGCTCAGAGGAAAAACTGGCAGAATAGGTCTTCAGATAGTTAGACATTTTCAGGAGTCAATTTTATGAGCCCAATTCTTGTACCTTCTCATATTTAGAAAGGCACCAAAATCCTTCATGGTGACGACTGCTCCTCGTGACTAGCAGAAACCTCTGCAAAAACATATGTGTGTGATGTACATGTACTCCACCTTCATCAAATCATATGTATACCTACTTCTCTGGAGCAGTTTCTCAGAGCTATCTGAAATGCTGCCTCCTGGCCTATAGTCCTCATTTTGCCCCAAATAAATCTTGACTCACGACTCTCACATCGTGTACTTTTGAAGCTGCCAACAGCATCTACCCCAGTTTTGCTGAAGGATAAAAGAGAATCCATGTAAGCCTTTTGGCGCAGCAGCTGGCATAGTGACTATATGATAAATGGTAGCTGCCATGATATTCCTTTTAATAAATAAGCAAACTACTCATTTATTCAAATCACTTACTTTCAATAAACATAACAAAGAGAAGCTATTTTACTGGTTTACAAGGCCAAAAGAATGATAATTAACGAAGAAACTGTACTGATTCTTTCTCCTTTGCAAAAACATTATCTAAGATGGCCATATTTCTTGCTACCTTCAAAGCTGACCTTACACTTCTAGTCAGTATAAAGAGAACTAAATAAAGAAAAGTAAGTAGGTAGAGCCCTATGTAATCAATTAATTCATCCTCCCTGTTGTCAAGCAACACCACTTATACATGTCCCATAAAGTTAACTCTAGTACTGTTGTGTCAAAGATTGCTAGTGTTCTACCCCTAGATTCCTTGTTTGCTTTCTCCTTTGTAAGAGAATACTGATTTTTAACTGGAACACTGTGCCTCCTACTCCTTCTTCTCCCAAACGACTGAATGGAATTTCCCAATCTTTACTAAAACTAGCTATAATAGTTTCATGGGACTGATTCTGATCTGTGAGAAGTACTGCATGAATTCCAGGAAGACTTCAATTCAAAGCAAGCTGATTCAGCCATGAAGCATTGCTGCTGCTACATTTTCTTCTTCTGGCCTGTGTCACAGACATGACTGCAGTGGACCTTGCTCAAAAACTTGTGAAAAATACTTACAGGGCCTGGATCCCTGATGACAACTCCCTACTTTTGAATTTATCTTACTTGAGCAAGAGAAAAACTCTTTTCTTGTTTAAGACAGTTATTTCGGGTTCTTCTGTTATCCACAGCCAAACACAGTTCTTAACTGATAGAAATTTATTCAAATGCTTAAAACATATATTTGCTAAGTTCCATACATATTCTGAAATATCAGTTTCTACCCAAGTCTCTCTGAAGATATGAAACTGTAAAATGGATTCAAAATGTAAATAAAATAAAAGTCATTTCAAGATACTGCCAATTCCTGACAAGGGCCTATATCTTGTGCTTTTTTTCCCCCTTAACAGCTGGCATAACACTTGGTACATGGCAGTAATAGAGACCAGATGGAACAATAAAAAGTGGGGGGAAAAAACCCCTCGTAGTGTCTCTGTGTACCTGTGATTGCAAATTTGTAATTCTGGATCTCCTTGGCGATGCAGTCAATGTCCAGTGGTGAATGGGGCATTTACCAAGCCTGCTGGTTCCCTCAAGTCATTTAAATAACTTGAAAGTAACTTGAAAATAACATGAGAGGTGACCTAAAACTCTCAAAGAGTTAGTGCTTCACCCAGTTAATAACATTCACCCCAGAATGACTAAGCCTCCATGGCTGGCCTCTTATCTGTAAGACTAGGGTTCGATGACTTTGAGGGCTCCAGGTTATCCTGGTTATTTTGCTTTGTGATCCCATTTTTTGAGGTGTTCATGAGCACATATATTTTACCTCAGCACTTCTCTGATAGACATGGCTAATTGTTCTTCTATGACTCTTCCTTATAGGGTAATAGAGCAATTAAGCTTCTTTTTTTAGTGTTAAAATTTCTGTTGCTCCAGTTTCTCTGACAGAATAATTACCATGTGTGTCTCTCTTGAAGTCTCAAAGATTCATTTATTTGAGTTTCACTTACAGGTAAATTTCTTACTTTTTTCCAGGGTATGTTCAATTTGTTGTCTTTATCTTTTACTACTTTAGTCTTCAAAGATCTTGTAGATCCTAAATTACTTCCAGAATTATATGGCTATGACACTTTTCTCTTTCCTGGTTAGATTTCAAAGTTCTAATTACTTTAAAAAATATTCTCTCAGAAGGGCATTTTTCTCCTGTTTTGTTATTCATATATATAATTCATTCAAATATGATAGTTGATATATAAATTCACTTTAGTCTCTTTCATTTAAACTGGTTAGATTCCTGTCTTTTCATTTTCCTTAATAACTCAGTTCAAACTGATTTTATCCTGACTAAACAAATAAGTGCTAAAATCTCAGTGGAAGAATCTAATCAAATGGAAATGAAGCATTATCTGTGTTATCCATTGGAATATCTGTGTTATATCTGAATATCTGTGTTACCCATTTGAATGCAGAGTTCCAAAGAATAGCAAGGAGAGATAAGAAAGCCTTCCTCGGAGATCAATGCAAAGAAATAGAGGAAAACCATAGAATGGGAAAGTCTACAGATCTCTTCAAGAAAATTAGACATACATAGGGAACATTTCATGCAAAGATGGGCACAATAAAGGACAGAAATGGTGTGACCTAACAGAAGCAGAAGATATTAAGAAGAGGTGGGAAGAATACACAGAAGAACTATACAAAAAAGATCTTCATGACTCAGGTAATCATGATGGTGTGATCACCAACCTAGAGCCAGACATCCTGGAATGCGAAGTCAAGTAGGCCTTAGGAAGCATCACTACAAAAAAAGCTAGTTGAGGTGATGGAATTTCAGGTGAGCTATTGCAAATCCTAAAAGATGATGCTGTGAAAGCACTGCACTCAATATTTCAGCAAATTTGGAAAACTCAGCAGTGGCCACAGGACGGAAAAAGGTCAGTTTTCATTCCAACCCCAAAGAAAGGCAATCCCAAAGAATGCTCAAACAACCACACAATTGCACTCATCTCACACACTAGTAAAGTAATGCTCAGTATTCTCCAAGCCAGGCTTCAACAGTACGTGAACCATGAATTTCCAGATGTTCAAGCTGGATTTAGAAAAGGCAGAGGAACCAGAGATCAAATTGCCAACACCCATTGGGTCATTGAAAAAGCAAGAGAATTCCAGAAAGACATCTATTTCTGCTTTATTGACTAAAGCCTTTGACTAAAGGCCAAAGCCTTTGACTGTGTGGATCACAACAAACTGTGGAAACTTCTTAAAGAAATGAGAATACCAGACCACCTTACCTGCCTCTTGAGAAATCTGTATGCAGGTCAGGAAGCAACAGTTAGAACTGGACATAGAACAACAGACTGATTCCAAATAGGGAAAGGAGTACGTCAAGGCTGTATATTGTCACCCTGCTTATTTAACTTATGTGCAGAGTACATCATGAGAAACGCTGGGATGGAAGAAGCACAAGCTGGAATCAAGATTGCCGGGAGAAATATCAATAACCTCAGATATGCAGATGACACCACACTTACGACAGAAAACTAAGAAGAACTAAAGAGCCTCTTGATGAAAGTGAAACAGGAGAGTGACAACGTTGGCTTAAAGCTCAACATTCAGAAAACTAAGATCATGGCATCTGGTCCCATCACTTCAAGGCAAATAGATGGGGAGACAGTGGAAACAGTGATAGACTTTATTTTGGGGGCTCCAAAATCACTGCAGATGGTGACTGCAGCAATAAAATTAAAAGACACTTGCTCCTTGGAAGAAAAGTTATGACCAACCTAGACAGCATATCAAAAAGCAGAGACATTTATTTGCCAACAAAAGTCTGTCTAGTCACAGCTATGGTTTTTCCAGTAGTCATGTATGGATGTGAGAGTTGGACTATAAAGAAAGCTGAGTGCTGAAGAATAGATGCTTTTGAACTTTGGTGTTGAAGAAGACTCTTGAGTGTCCCTTGGACTGCAAGGAGATCCAACTGGTCCATTCTAAAGGAAATCAGTCCTGAGTATTCATTGGAAGGGCTGATGGTGAAACTCCAATACTTTGGCCACCTGATGGGAAGAACTGACTCCTTGGAAAAGACCCTGATGCTGGGAAAGATTGAAGGCAGCAGGAGAAGGGGACAGAGAATGAGATGACTGGATGGCATCACCGACTCAATAGAAATGAGTTTGAGTAAACTCCGGGAGTTAGCGATGGACAGGGAGGCCTGGAGTGCTGCAGTCCATAGGGTCACAAAGAGTCGGACGTGACAGAACCGAACTGGACTGACTGAAGTCACCAGGCCTGAAGAGAGGTTTACAGAGTACTACAAGGGATTCTTTTGAAAACCTTGAATTAACTGAGTTAGGCATAACATTGACAGAGAAATTTCTTACTGAATTTCAAATCAGTTTATGTAATTATTGCAGTTACATAGGAAAAATGTAAATTAACACTACAGTCATGCAAACATATGTTTCAGGGTTTTGTTAAATCACTAAACAAATACACTGTATAAGACATGATGGTTGCTAGATATATAGGGAAGAAAGTAGAGAGGAAATTGAAAAAAAAACAGAGCAAAGCAAAAAAACTGAAAGAAAAAAAAAACATAAAATATAATTCCTCCTTTCAAGTTACAAATTTCCATTTGGGAATACAAGCCACAGAAGCTGGGCAGTTAAGCAACACTAACTTGTAAATAACATCACAAGTTGTTCCAGTCACTAGTACCTGACAAGAGCCTTTCCCTTCATTTCAGGTCTCAATTTAGACCCCAAAGTTTGCTCTTGTACATCTCCACCTTACTGCCCAGGGTGATCTCTGTAGCATCCAAATCTGATAATAATATTCTTAATATATCACATATTATTTTTTAATGAGAGAATCCAATATCCTTTTTACCTCTACATATGACTTCTTATAATTTAAATTCTGAGAGAAATTATAGGCAGCACCCCATTTCTGAAAATTTCTCTGAAATTCAATAGCTGAAAGCATGAGAGGTATCTGTGACAGAGCCTTCCCTAGGGAATGCCCTCTGCCACAGATGGTTGGAAAGCCCCAGTTCTTTGAACTTCTGGATTAGTCTCTGACAGACACCTGGAGCAGCCACTGTCAAGGCTGGTGGGGGCTGGGAAGTCTCTATGCTCCTCAGCCTCCACAACAGAGATTACCATGGGCAGGGTCTTGGCTGTTCTTTTCTGCAAACTCAGGTGAGTCCTGGTAAAGCTCTCCACATGCCTACCTAACAACAGCAGGGGATGGGAGGGGGATTGGGCCAGGCCCTGGGAACTGACACTCACTGGTGATGCTGATCTTGACGGGCAAGTGAGTCCCTCTGCTTTGAAAAGAAAGGGAAAGGGACAGAAGAGAGTTGTATACTGTCTGAATTGGAGAACTGATGCAGCTCTGCTAAGCCTAACATAAACAGTTTTAAGAACCCTCAGGAAACACCCCTCTTCCTGGGTTAAGCCATTTCTCTTATTGCTAGAACCCTCACACCAGAAATTAACACTATCATTCCTCAGAGCATCTCCAAAACACTAGTTGTATGAGGCACATAGTTCATCAAAGTGGAAAATATGAATTCTGTGAAACTGAGTATCTGAAACTAGAAGATAACTATCCTTGTAGTTGGTAGACAACAGTAAGCTTCCTCCTGTTTCTGCACACATATTATTCTCTCTGTCCTGGATGCTATCTTCTTCCCCTTATCCCATCTAATTCCAACCAGTTCCTTACTGCCCAGCTTTGGGAAGCCTTCTATAATAAGAAGTTATTACTTATTACCTTCTATAATAAGGAGTTATATAAATGGCTCTTTAAAATTCTGAGTTCTACTGCAAGGACATATTTTTCAACAATCTAGGTATTAAGTAAAATAAGGTGGCCTATAGATATTAGTAGAATAGATATTTTAAGAAGTACAACACTCTTAACCCCTCTTGAAATTCTTCTGTAGCTGAACTGAAAATGGCACTCTCTATTTGCATAAAAATGGAAGACCATTTGGGTACACATATTTGCAAGACAAAAAGCAGCAATATTAATTTAGCCTGTTTAGATTTCTTGTTTATTTTTATAATTTATAGCAAGCCATCACATAAGCACACACACACTTATGTGATATGAAAGATGAAAATAAAGGTAAAGGATTGTATCTGTGTAAATAATACATGCTAACTGCCAAGAATTTATATGTTCATTTAATTGTGGTTTTTATAAAAATACAATACATAATTGTATATATATATGAATAAGAATAATATACATTCTTGCTGAATTTGATTACACAGGCCAAGAATTAAAGGATCTGCTGTTTTGAGGGATAAACTACTACCTTAAATTTCATAAGTTTATTATTTAACTAAACTTCTGTGAAGATACTTAACCAACACAGTCACAAATCAATCTCACAATGGTAAAAACAAAAAATCAGAAAGAAATAAACATTTAGGTTCCACAAAATTTAACATTTATATAAATACTAATTTAGATAAAGGTTTCCTTTGCTTTCAAAATGAACTAGAAATGTTAATAGGTTCTGTCATGAAATAATTTTTATTCCTGATTTAATAAGACTCATCAGCATAGCCTTACCATATAAAACTCAAAATCAAACAAAAGAAAGAAAAAGAAACTTAAAAAATTAAATTCTAACTCTCATCTGGGCTACTGGCAATGTCTTTATGATTTACTGATAATGATAAAAATGAGCAGTGCATTTTTAACCTCTGTGAAGGGTACTTTATTATCTACCTGCAAGTTGGTCGTAATGTACATCATTTCCAAAGATTTTATTCCACGATGAAATTACCATAGAATTCACATAATGATCAATGCTAACTGTCAAGGAGTAATAGGTTTTCACAAACATACTCACTGTTAACTATGCAATTCAGATGCACATGGAGAAAAATGCCATGAGGCCATGAGTGGACTAAGCAGAGAGAGTATGTAGGGAACAAGGTGGCTCTGCAGTCTACTAGTTACATCACTCAAGGCTGGTTATGTAAACTCTCTGAGCCTTATTTTCTTATCTGCAAAATTAGACACTAGTATCTTTCTCTTAGGGAAGTTTGATGATAACATGGGATAATATTCAAAAAGGATGAGCAAAGATGTCTATATATATAGTAAAGAATTAATGGAAACTATTATAATTTTAAAATAATAATAGCTATTATTGTTGGAATTATGCTCCATCTATCTCCCTTGGTATATCACCTGGGGTCACTTAAGCTACACTGATATCTATAAAGCTGAACTGTCCAAACACCTTTTTGCAATCCTTTCTCTTTAATATTAAACCAGTCTACTCCTAATCCTATCTCCACAGATAGTTTTGTCTTCAAGATAACCATCATGCAGTAACTTCAGACTCTGTTATCTCTCTCTGGGGCTGCCAGAGTCTCCTCCTTCCAATACATTCAGCAAGTCCCCTATATACAAACCTTCGAGTTGGGAAATTTCAAAGACACAAACATCCATTCCCATCAACATCAGGCATGAGTGAAACTGCAGCTTGCTCTCCTTCTGCTGTTGCTGATGATCCTTCAGCTCCACCATCTCCCACATCCTTTCCCTCCTACAGTCAGTAACTCTTCTTGCCTCTTTACTTTATGCCAGTTCCTGTATACCAGCTACTGTACTGAACTGTACTACTGTACTTTTCAAGGTACTGTCTGTAAGATTAAAAATGCTTTTTGTGTGTTTGTTTTTATGTATCATTTGTGTGAAAAGTCTATAAACATATTATAGTACAATACTATATAGCTGATTGTGTAGTTTGGTACCTAGGCTAACTTTGTAGGACTTACACATACAAATTAGACTTGTGAATGTGTTTTTCGAATGGAACTTGTTCATATTTACTGTGCTTTAAAATCCGTGCAGAAAACTCTTCGTAAACTTGAATTTGATGATGTTACTCCCCTATCTGGTGCTGCTGAATGGTTTCCCTCTACCACCTGTTTTCACCTAGTATATAAGGCCCTGCCTTTACTTCTGCCTCATCTTGTGACTGGTACTCCTTTCCCCAGTGGCAGCAAACTTTATAAGAATTCCTGAAAAGCAAATCTGTTTCACATCTATGTCTTTGCACAGGTTGCTCTCATGCCCTTGGAGGCTTTTCCACTTTTATTGGTCTGAGACAATCCTACTCAGTCCTACTCATGCTTGAAAAATTAAATCAAGCTCACTCCTACATGAGGGGTTCTTAACATAGAGCTTTTAAGTGCAGATGGGAAAAAAAAAACCAAAAAACTATATCTGTAATTCATTAACCTTTAACTGAAATTTAGCATTTCCTTCAATTATGAAATTAGGCAGTAAACCACTGAGAACAATAGAAATCACATGCATTTTACATCCTACTATAGTAGTTGCAGAAATTTCAAAATACCATTTTCAAATTCTCCAAAATTCATACATTCTCCATGGTTTTGAAACAATGGCATTAGCTCTGCATTAGATCTGTTATTTAATATATTAATAAAGAAGGACATGGATTACTATATAATAAGCTTATTTGGAAAATAATTTGGCACCCATATTTCAATATTATTGATTTTCTTTGAACTGCTATGTAATTTATTTTATGCAGTTTAAAAGCATGACTCTAAGAAGGGATCCAGAATAATGTGTGGTTAAGAGCTCTCATGTGTGAAGCCTTGTGTGATAGCCCTGGGAGAGGTGATGTCACAATCAGGCATGCTGATACATATATCAACTTTTATCATACTGCTTTGCCATTATTTATTGGTATCTTTCTCCCTCCTAGCTGTAAGCTGTATGTGGAGAAAGGGTTCTTTTTTCTCCTTTAATCTTAATATTCCCTGACTTACTGATCTCAAAAATGTTTCTTAAATGAATAAACTTATTACAAATGTGTACACATATTGTCCTAAAGTGCTGTATTCTTTGATTTGCTAAACCGTATAGAATTATACAAGAATAAATTTCTGCTTCTCTGCTTCTAAAACCAGATTGTTTCAAACACATGATATCATTTTTTCTAGTCTTCTAATTTATTCACCATATAGTGTTAGCTGCTCTTTGCGACCCCACCCGGGTCCGACTCTTTGTGACTCCCTGGACTGTAGCCCACCTGGCTTCTCTCTGTCCATGGAATTTTCCAGGCAAGAATACTGGAGTGGGTAGCCCTATTCACCATATAACCCAGATGTTAATAGTCCTAGAGGCATGTGTCATACTATCTTATTTTGTAACTGAGTTACTTATATTAGGAAAACCTTCTCTTGGTACTACAACCATGTAACAATCTAAAAACTTCATGGACACATTACCTAAACAAAGTCTTGCTGTATGCCCAGAGATCTTCATGTCTATGCTGCTGTGTCTGCTAGCATAGCTGCAAGAGGTACTACTGATCACACTGCAGAAGTAAAGGTGATGCATTTGGAAGAAAATTTCCTAAACTATCAACGCTCTAGTAGCAACAAAATGTAGCCAAAATTTCTAGCACATATATCTAAATTCTATAATAAAAATTATACTAAAAATCTTCCTTTAGTCAGCATCATCTACCTTCTTTTGAAACCATCTATCCACCCATTCACTCACCTAGCCACCCAGCCACCTACAATAATAGTTTCCAAAGTTACACTCACTGATGATATTCTTTTAATCAGGTTGCTATACTTGGTTTAAAAAAATTAAATTAAATTAAAAGGTTGGTCCAGAAAAATGCCAATAGGCATTTTTCAACCTCAGGGAAAACATTAGGAGCTATGTAACATGCTTTCACAGCATGATGGAAAAATACCTCCATTCAACAAATATTAAATATAACATTTAATATTTAAAGTTAATACCTAAACGGTTTTCATCATTTGTTCAGTATCATGATTTACAAGAAGGTGATCTTGAGCTTATTTATTTAGAGAACAGTTAAGTTTTTTATAAATCTTATCTAGTACTTATTTTATTTGTAGTTTTCTTGGTTTTTATTATAAGGAAATATGCCAGAGGTTATGACTATGGTCTATTACTGTCACAGTACTGGATAATGTATTCCCTTTTGAAATATAGGACAAAATCGGGATAATATTCTAGAGTGGACTGACTTGAAATGTGAACAGAATTCCAGGTTGATTTTATTTATTCATTGTAATGATCAGAGCTCTAGAATAAGAATAAAAATCCTTCTAAATTTCAGAGACACACAACTTTTCCCCTTTACTTCTTTCCCTTTACTTCTTCCCCCTTTACTTCAGACCTAAATGGATAAATGCAAAAGAGCTTTTCTCAAAAGTCTTTTGAGTTCAACAGGGAGGAAAAATGACATTTCAAATAAAAGTGTAAGTGACATCAAATACTGTTCTTTTTACAGGACTGCTGAACTTAACTGGAAAGCAAGGGAAAGGCTCTTCTGATTTGCATCCTTGAAACTGTATTCTAAGAAGTGAGCTACAGGGAGATTTTACAGCTCCAGACTCCTGTTCCCTGGTTACTATCTTAACCATGTGCAGAGTCTTTGTTCTTGTCTATCATCCATCTGATTATCCAGCCTGTTACACTGTTACACTGTTTGGGGCCCACAGCCCCCAAATCTCTTGAGTCTCCACTACCACTGTCAAGGCTGCATTATTTCTTGCCTAGGCTTCCAATTTCTTTCATCTGATCTCCACTCATCACCCTTTGTCCTTCCCTAATCAATTCTCCTAAGCAGCAAGAGTGATCTTTTAGAAACACAAGTCTGATTAAGTCATTCTTATCAATCTTTAAAGGCTTCTCAGTATTCTAAAATGATGTCTAAAATTCTCATGGCTTTTGAGGGTCCCAGTATGGTCTGTCATGACCTGCCATCAAGTCTATTTTTGTACTGTTCTCTTGCTCATGGGTAAGTTCCTTGAAGAATCCATACTCCATGCTTAGGGCCTGTACACATATGTTCCCTCTTCCTGGAATGCTCTTCTCCCAGTCTTTGCAATCCTAAAATAAAATAGCCTTGTTTTTGTCTTTAAGGCTTCCCAAGAAGCACTTCATGATTGTGGAAAACAAATAGGATTTAAGTATGGGATATTGCCATTGTGGTGGCTTTGCAGGTCCTTGACTGAAAATACAGGCTTCAAGGTAAAAAGGTCATGAAGAACTCAATAATTATGTCCCATAAGTGGTTAACTTCCTCCAAGAATCTATTCTATCATCCTTCTATCCAGATGTCAAATTTCGTATTGGGTTATTTAAGTGCTAGCATAAGACATATGCGATTACTTGGAGATACAGATATATGATAAGGTTATACAGGCTTTTTGTTTCAAATCTCATTTTTCTTTTCTACCAATTTAATTACAATTATCATTATCTGAAATAAGTGTGGATATTATTCAACAGATACAGCATATTTTCTACTGTAGTTTTACTTAATATTAACCTCAAGGCCTATTAAGCTGTATCATCAGACCAAAAAAATAAAATATGCAAATTTTAAAGGAAATCAGTAAGTTTTAGAAAATAAAAGTCAACAAACAATAAGTCTCACTCATAGTATAACACTATATTCATTGTCAAGTTGCTAAAAATTACTGGAAACAAACACATTATCACTCAGGAATATGCCAAATGCTAAAAAAAAATAGGGGCTAATAAGGTTGCTATACATTTCTAGGTCATATGAAAGTTTTATGATTGAATCTAACAGCCTCAGTGCTAATGCCAATAACATGTGCTCAATCACTCAAGGTTGGCTAATGGAGAAAAAAAATGAAATGAATGCAAAATTATTTTTATTATAAGTGAACTTTGAAGACATTAATTATAATTAGTATTATTATGCCAAACTAATTATAGTTAGTTAGGCATAATACAGTTTATGAAAACTAGTGTCACAAACATAGGGAGGTCTATAAATGAAAGAATACTATGTCAACTTGGATGTCTGGAAACCTCATTTAGAGACAGAAACATGAAAATGTTACTCTACAGAAAAACAGCCACATTATTTTTGTACTCTTCATTTAATAATGTTCATGAAGGAAAAAAAAGGGATGAAAGAAAGCTGGCAGTTAAGCAGTTAAAAAAAAAAAAAAAGAAACTGAAGTGGTTCTTAATGGAAGATGTACTTGAAGCACTTACTCTCCACTGTCCTGGTGAGGCAGATCTATGGGGGTGAGGAATGTACTTTCTCAGATAGAACCGGACATGAAACAACGGACTGGTTCAAAATTGGGAAAGGAGTATGTCAAGGCAGTATATTGTTACCCTGCTTATTTAACCTATATACAGAGTACATCATGTGAAATGCTGGGCTGGATGAAGCACAAGCTGGAATCAAGATTGCCAGGAGAAATATCAATAACCTCAGATATGCAGATGACACCACCCTTACGGCAAAGAGCTTCTTGATGAAGGTGAAAGAGGAGAGTGAAAAAGCTGTCTTAAAACTCAACATTCAAAAGACAAAGATCATGGAATCCAATCCCATCACTTCATGGCAAATAGATGGGGAAACAATGGAAACAGTGAGAGACTTTATTTTTGGGGGCTCCCAAATCACTGCAGATGGTGACCTTAGCCATGTAATTAAAAGACACTTGCTCCTTGGAATAAAAGCTATGACCAACCTAGACAGCATATTAAAAAACAGAGACATTACTTTGCCTACAAAGGTCCATCTAATCAAAGCTATGGTTTTTCCAGTAGTCACGTATAGATGTGAGAGCTGGACTATAAAGAAGGCTGAGTACTGAATAATTGATGCTTTTAGGCTATTGTGTTGGAGAAGACTCTTGTGAGCTCCTTGGATTGCAAGGAGATCAAACCAGTCAATCCTAAAGGAAATCAATCCTGAATATTCATTGGAAGAACTAATGCTGAAGCTGAAGCTCCAACACTTTGGCAATCTGATAAAAGCTGACTCATTAAAAAAAGACCCCGACGCTAGGAAAGATTGAAGGCAGGAGGAGAGGGGAGGACAGAGGATGAGACGGTTAGATGGCATCACTGACACAATGGATATGAGTTTGAGCATGCTCTGGGAGATGATGAAGGACAAGGAAGCATGGTACGCTGCAGTCCATGGAGTCACAAAGAGTTGGTCACGACTGAGTGACTGAACAACAACATCAGATGGTTCTAGGTAAGATTCTCAGTTGAAAAATACTAATAGGAAAACGAGCCATAAATTAGAAGCACAGTCCTTCTTGTAACTTTCTCCTTTAATTACCCCAACTGACTTCTATGATCTGTTCTATCTGGTTGCTGATAGTTAATCAATTTCCTATTTTTGATTCCTGTTGATTTTTCTCTTAGATTTATCTAGAATCTGTTTACCTGCTTATCTTGAGCATCACCACCATAGTCCAGGCAACTACTAATTTCTCTCATAGGTAATTTTAATAATTAGTCTCCTCATATCAACATGTGCCCTCTGTGCCCCAGAGAGAAAGTTGAGAATAGAAAATTTGGTCAAGTCACTACCCTGCTTAAAACTCTTCTTCTTCAAAAGATGGGAAAGACTTCTACTCATTATCATAATGTCATATTTTATTATAGGTTTTATTAATGTTAACAATGGTTATATTTATTGGGTGCTTTTTATGTGCTAAGAACTGCTTTAGGTGCTTTCTATATATTAACTCATCCTTATACAATCCTATGAGTATGTGCTCCAAAATATTTTTTAAATGCACGCATGCATGCATGAATGAATGAGTGGCAATGTGAATGAAAGCCCTAGGGTGAGAGTATCTGCAATTCTATAGCTGTATACTTTAAGAAACATCTGTTTACTTTGAGGGTTTTTGACAGTGATTTGAATATACCGAGATCACGTGCTGTGTGCTGTGCTCAGTTGCTTCAGTTGTGTCTAACTTTGCAACCAGATGGACTGTAGCCTTCCAGGTTCCTCTGTCCATGGGATTCCCCAGGCAAGAATACTGGAGGGTTGCCATGCCCTCCTGCAGGGGATCTTCCCGATCCTGGGATCAAAACCGGGTCTCCTGGATTGGCAGCCAGGTTCTTTATCTCTGAGCCACTAGGGAAGTCACTACTGAGATCATACTTATAAATAATAAAAAGTCAAAGATTTCAGGCAAATGTTATTCAGGAAAGGTTTGAATTCTCAAATTTGGATAGCTCTTATAAGAAAATACGTTTATTAGTAATTTGAGAGCATGGAACTAAAAGCCATATTTGGTGTATGCATGTGTATTCTTATACAGATAAATGATTAAGATGATAAACCCAACTGGAGTTATTTCTCCTAAGCCTTAGTTGGCACTCTGTGACTGTACACAATTTTAACTGCAGAAAGTAGATCTGAAAGATGTTATTTAATACATTTGGTTCAGAAAATCTAACCAGGATTTGGAAAGAATATCATCAATTAAAAATTCTAAAAGCATAAATTCTTATTAGAAATTATTTAAGGTAGTCAATGTCTTGGGTTTGAAGTCATTAGTGCACCCCAATCTACAATGTTTGTGGTTCTAACCTACCTAGTGACACCATGCAATCAACACTTTTTGAATTAAAATAAAGAACAACCATTGTTCTTGAACCATTCAATTCCATAAATCTTCTCTAGTCTAGTAGAGTATAGAGTCAGAGGGCATTACATACCCATGTCAATAGATTTCTTCAAGTGGAAGTGCTGAGTCGAGTGGTCTATGCATTTAACCTTTACTAGGCAAAAGTATATCAATTTCCAAAGTGAAGAAAAATTTACGTTCCCACCAATAATACACAGTGTTCTTAAGATTAAACCATCTCTCCCTTTAAATCTTTTTTCTTTGCTCAGTTTTCCTATACAGATCATTCCAAGAGGAAAGTATACCACCTGTATTTATTTACTGCATGAGAATCACTCATCCTAAAGTCATGCAAACATGACTGTTTCATTTTTATCTTCTTTTTAATTTTAATTTTTTTCCAGTCTTATTGAGAGGCAATTGGTATAAAGATTTGCATAGTTTAAGGTTTACAGTATTATTTGACTTATATACATCATGAAATGATTACCACAATGTTTAGTAAACATCCATCATCTCTTATATACATAAAATTAAAGAAACAAATCATTTTTGTGATGAGAACTCAGGATTTACTCTCTTAATAACTTTCATGTATGCTGTATACTGTATTTTTCATATTTATTGTAAAGAAATGGGAAATGTATATAGATACTTTTAACAATAACAAAATCAGTAAGGGGACTGAAGATGTATTTTATAAAATCATTCAGACTATACATACATACTATAAGTACTGTCAACTGCTCACAAAACCTATGTTTCTCTTAAAGAAACTATATGAGAAATAATTGCTTTGCATATTCAGTGACTCCTAGAAGACATATAAAATTTGGTTCTGTTTTTAAAAACTTATCGGTTTGTGATATGAACAATATTAGATTGTACACTTCTCTCACTCCACTACAATTTTATCTTAAATTGGTAGGTGAAAGAAAATATTTTATTGTCACCTACCTATATTGATAGGTAGATGATAACAATTTAGATGGATTGGTGGGATTAATAGATTGATGATCACAAATTGCCATGCAATGAACTATACTACAGCAATAAATATTTTTATTGAAATTTTAAAAGTTGATATCAGGAAAGCTATTTCATTATGTAAATCATTAAAAACTTAGTTATTTCTTTTCTGTATCGAACTTCATAAAATTTTTTAATTCATATTCTCTGGCTGAATTTCTGCCTTTAGTTGACCTGACAGTGTATCAATCTTCTCAATCTAAATTGCTGCATCTAAATCAGACATCAAATCTAAAAAGTATTCTATGTTTCTCAAACAATAGTAGTTTTTTAATAATTTGTTAGAGGTAACTGAGCTAAAAACACTGTACTTAAAAAAATATCTTTCAAGAAAAACAAAAGTAGAGCATGCAGAATTCTAGCAATGGTCTACCACCTTTCTAGCAGTTGAGGTCAGATATCCAAAGAATAAAAATCTCTATATACAGAAATAGTCTATGTTAAGGTTAACTTCTTTTAAGACACCTTTAAATCTTCCTTAGAACATAAAGACTGTCAAAAAACAGTAAAGTGATAAACATATACAACATTCATTTCCAAAGGCAAGTGGATATCACAATTTGCAACCAGAAAGACATAATTACATATGTCTTCCTCACTGTTGTAGTAAGAAGGCACCATAAATTCTGTTAAATGAGAAGCTCCAAGTGATCCCAAGTGGAATTTAGTGTATCAATGTAATGTTTTAATTTCATATAGGAGTACCTGACTTAATAAATGATTTACCCTTTGATTTAAGACTTACATCTGTTTAGTTGAGGCTGAAGAAATATCATTTTTTGTTTTTAAAGCTATTCGATCCATACATTTTAAAGGGGTTGCTAGCCTTTCCAGCCACTAAAATGAAGTAAAAAACGTTGAAACTCTTTGTTGTTTGTTGTTGTTTAGTCACTAAGTCATGCCCGACTCTTTTGTGACCCCATGGCCTATAGCACGCCAGGCTCCCCTACCCATGGGATATCCCAGACAAGAATACTGGATATGGTTGCTATTTCCTTCTTCAGGGGATCTTTCCAACCCAGGGACTGAACCCACGTCTCCTGCATTAGCTGGCATATTCTTACTGAGCTACCTGAGAAGCCCTAAAAGGGAATCACAACCACGAAGGAATGTGGAACTCTACTGATAAATTTATTAATTGACCTGTTCAGTCATTCAATTTTTAATTAATTCAATTGTGCATTCTTCAGTCCATCTGTCAGCCGATGTATCCATTCATCCATTTATCTATCTATTAATCTATCACATGGGGTGTATACTGCTTAACAAGTTATTAAACCTGAAACTGATGATTAAAACACTCTTCCAGCACCTTTTCCCACTTTCTATTGCTCTTCAAGAACCCTACTAATGAGAGGAAAAATTCTTTTCTGCTTAAATGAATGAAGGGATACTTGTGGAACATGGTAAAGATTAACTGATAGAATATCCAAATGATAATAAACTGTATCAGACATGTACATCATGGAAACTGATAGAATATCCAGATAAGTGTATCAGATATGTACATCATGGAAAAGCTTAATTCTGATGAAAGTTTATTTCACTTAGAATGTAGATGTCACTGAGTCATATATGATATAAAATAGCTTTTCAGTATTCCTGCTTAGATTCTGTATCAATATATGCTTCCAATTTCCAGAGAAATATCACCAAGATTGTGTCTAATAACCCACTTTTCCTGAAGCATGTGTTTCCACCATTAAGTCTGGATGCCTAGGAAGCTCCTACTCATCTCTCATATTTTAGGAAAGTTATAAGTAAACAAAGAAGTTATCAAAATTAGGTTAAGGAAGGGGACCATTATAAAATCTCACCTGTATCTTGTGCAAGTAGTGTTCTGACCTAAAGGAGGTATTGGCTTAAAAGTGATGGGTGGAGAAACTTGGGCTGACAGCAGAAATCCCAAAGCAAGAATAATGAGGGCTACAGTGGTACCTAAAAAAAAAAAGAAGTTTTATATCAGAGAAGAGCTGACAACATTCTTTCAAAGCAGACTGGGTTTAACAAGATATCTCTCTGAAAAAAATAGCTTGATATATCTTTATTGGATTAAAAAAAAGATCCTCATACACAAGTATTGCCATAAAAACTCACTAGCATGTTCACTGTGAGAAATGAGAAGAGTGAAATTCAAATCAAATACATCTGTTAGCCAAGCACTGGTAATAACTTTCTAAATAAACACAATTTTGGACTGCTGACAGTCTCAAAAAGAATTAATATAACTGACATTATTGAGTGCCTAACATGCCAGGAAGTACAAAAGGCAACAGATATATATCAAGTGCTCCTTTCATTACCAACAAAACTGTTCTAATGTTATTTGATCATCTAGAATCCAAATGGTAGTAATAGTTCAGTCATTCTGTCGTGTCCGACTCTAAGACCCCATGGACTGCAACAAGCCAGGCCTCCCTGTCCATCACCAATTCCCTGAGCTTGCTCAAACTCATGTCCATCGTCTCAGTGATGCCATTCAACCATCTCATCCTCTGTCGTCCACTTCTCCTCCTGCCTTCAATCTTTCTCAGCATCAGGGTCTTTTCCAGCGAGTCAGTTCTTTGCATCAGGTGGCCAAAGTATTGGAGCTTCAGCATCAGTCCTTCCAATGAATATTCAGGGATGATTTCCTTTAGGATTGATTGGTTGGATCTCCTTGGATCTCTCTTAAGAGTCTACTCCAACACCACAGTTAAAAAGCGTCAGTTCTTTGGTGCTTTGCTTTCTTTGTGGTCTAACTCTTACATCCATACATAACAACTGGAAAAATCATATCTTTGACTAGACAGAATTTTGTTGGCAAAGTAATGTCGGCAAAGTACAATCCAAATAATAAACTAAAAAGTAACTAAATATTTCAAAAACAGGTGAAAGAGAATTTTTCATAAAAAGGAGCAACATTTTGTAAAGACTTAAAAATCCCAGAAATGACATAACACATACATTCAATTCTTTTTCCTGTTGGCATTTGGAAGTGGAATATTTGTCTTTGATTTTAGGGTACAGAATGTGATTTTATATAAAATCTCTTAAAAAGATATAACATTATATATATATAAAATCACTTAAAAAGATATAACATTATATATATATATATAATCACTTAAAAATACACACACACACACACACATATATATCACTTAAAAAACTCATTTTTGAGTCCTTTATAGAAAACTGACAGGAAACAAGAAAGTTTTCAAATTTCTGACTATTGTTCCAGCCATTGTGAGGATAAAAAAAAGGTCATGGGAAGAAAGAAGAAAATATGGATGCATTTGTTTGTATAATTTACTTGAATGAGGCAATATGTTTAAAATATGGAACTCAGGGTGGTCATTTATGTAGCAGTAAAGTTTCTATTAGATAAATGAAGAAGTTATTTAAGAATGATGAAAGGTATTTTTCAAATGGATAAAAGAACAACTTTGGGAAGCACTGTTAAAGTGAAACTAGATTACATAATTGTTGAAGTGTTTGTGTTTAATACAGAGGTGATATGTCAAGTTAGATACGGTGGTTAAGTTCTCATCCTGCTGTTTCTTGACTCCATGATCTTGGACAATGCACATAACCTTTCCAACATTCAATTTTTTCTGCTGTAAAATGGGGCTTAGTGATATTCATCCTGCAGAATTGCAGTGAATTTTAAATATCACAATACATCTGAAAGATTTTTATAAAGCTAAAAATGTTAATTATTGTACTACAAGGAAACATTGATATTTTAGGATGCAAAGGAAACTCTTCTTTCATAGCACTACTTAAAATAACTGGTCTCTGTGATAAACTGTAAACTCTAAGATAGTATTCTGCTGCCAAGTCGCTTCAGTCATGTCCGACTCTGTGCAACCCCATGGACTGCAGCCTACCAGGCTTCTCCATCCATGGGATTCTCCAGGCAAGAACACTGGAGTGGGTTGCCATTTCCTTCTCCACTAAGATAGTATACCTAACACATATTAACATATATTCAATTCTAGTGCCTGGCATAGAGCAGATCTCACAGTACTACAGATTTTTGCAATGTTGGCTATTTTCTAAGAAAATAACAAAACACATTAAGACTATTCAATTGAGGTTGTGAGTTAGTATGGGAGAAATATCCCAGATGAGAGTTCTGCAGTATAGATATTATATCTCTTGGATTCATCTCAAAAAAGTCCAACCAACTTGCAAAATTTGGGGAAAAGACCATTTGGATATATAAAGTTCCTAGTTGAAGGTTTACATTTCCTAAACACAAATCTATTTTGACCTACTATGGATGGAAATATTTTAAAAGTCAGTATCATACTTTTATCATAGTCTTATTTCTCAATCCTGGCTTCCTATTGAAAGTGCAACTGTTTAGAATGTGCCTCAACCTCTGAATCAGTTTCTATAAAATGGAGATCAGATAATATGATTTCATAGGTGATTGTGATAGCCGTGACAGAGTAAAAACTCTTATCTTATGAGATGATAAATTTCTTAAGGGAAGGGAATGGTGTCTTAAATGACCTAATTTATGGAGTAAATTTTAAAATGGTCACCTCGTCCTATCATATGCACATGTCTCTTTAAGGCTTAAAACTACCTGAACTACCTATTTCCTCTCCCTTAACAAATCACAGCTGCTTTATCAGTGACTCAATGGCATTTAAAGTTGTTATAGTTTTCAACAGTTCTATGGTTGTCAATGGACTCAATGGTTCATTGAGTCCAGTGCAGGAAGGCCTTGTATGAAAGGATCTCTTCCAGTGTAATGGCAAGTTTGGGCACATTCTTTATATTATAAGAAAGGAGTCCCTCCCTAGCCAACTATACTGTTGCATTTTGGAATTCTGATATCATTTTCCTAATAAGAATGTTCTCCATAGGAGGTAGTGTGCTGGATAAATAGAATCCTCAAAAATACCTGATGAAGTAAGTTACCTTAACGATCTGATACAAGGGCCTGTATTATTAGTAGATATTTTTTTTTAAAAATTTCCTTACCCAAGACTCAAACAGAACACACTTTTTGTGCTTAAGTATCACTTACACATGCTCCAGACTTCATCTTCAGAGATTTCAATTTAGCAGATTGGGGGTTGGGCCCCCAAGAATTCACAATTTAAAGTATTCTTGGTAATTCTGATAAAGACAAGCTGTGAGTGATATTTTAGGGAATACTCCACTACCAAAATATCTGGCAGAAAATAACACAGTGTTTCTGGCTTTCTGATTTATAAGCAACAAAATTACATAGATATAAGCCTTCCTCTATTAAAAGGATCAAGAGGCTGTCATTAAGTTGGTAATACTTACCAGAAAGACCAGTTCTCTTAGCAAGCTTTGAAAATATTAAGTCAGAATACCACAAAATGTCCTAAATTTAACATTATTTATGGACTATATATTTTATATTTCTTTGTATAAAGAGTTTCTTTGTCCTGGTCTAGCTAAATACAGTTTGTTTATAGTAATTTTTAAAGAACAAGTACCTATTCAAAAAGTTATTTTGATTTTTTTTTTTTACTAAATTTCACCCAATATAAAAAAAAATCAATAAAATACAAAATAGGGAATGATTTAAAAATTCAAGGCTAATTTAAGAAATTTTAAATAGAACAGTGTTCTAATACTAGCACTGGTAGAATATTAAATATATTATGATTTATTTTATTAGGTGAAAAATGGTGAAAAAAGTAAAAATAATTTCTTTAAAAATGTTATTATTTCTTTATTTACTCATAAATTTTGATTGGAGTGTAGTTGCTTTGCAGCTTCCCTGGTGGCTCAGATGGAAAGAATCTGCCTGCTGATGCAGGAGACATGGGTTCCATCTCTGGGTTGGCAAGATCCCCTGGAGAAGGAAATGGCAAACAATTCCAGTATTCTTGACTGGGAAATCCCATGCACAGAGGGACCTGGTGGGCTATAATCCATAGGGTCACAAAGAGTTGGACACAACTTAGTAACTAAACAACAACAATAGTTGCTTTAAAATACTGTAACATTAGTTTCTGCTGTATAACAAAGTGAATCAGCCATATGTATACATATGTCCCCTCTGTTTTGGATTTCCTTCCCATTTAGGTAACCACAGAGTGCTGAGTGGAATTCCCTGTGCTACATTAAAAAACAAACAAACAAAAAAAAAACTAAATAAATAAATTCTTAAAAATATTTTAGGTCCTCAGTCTTTAAAAAGTACTACAAATAAACTGTATTTAGGCCCAAAGAAACTCTTTATACAAAGAAATCCAAAATATATAACCTATGAATAATTTAAAGGTAGCACATTCTGTGGTATCCTGACTTAATATTTTCAAAGCTTGCTAAGAGAACTGATCTTTCTTGTAATACTACAAATTTAATGACAATCCCTTCATTCAGCAGGAAAGAAAACTGCGTCCAGGTTGCTCATAAAGGCTGCTGCTGCTGCTGTTAAGTCGCTTCAGTCGTGTCCGACTCTGTGCAACCCCGTAGACGGCAGCCCACCAGGCTCCCCCGTCCCTGGGATTCTCCAGGCAAGAACAGTGGAGTGGGTTGCCATTTCCTTTTCCAATGCATGAAAGTGAAAAGTGAAAGTGAAGTCGTTCAGTCTTGTCCAGCTCCTAGCGATCCCATGGACTGCAGCCTACCAGGCTTCTCCGTCCATGGGATTTTCCAGGCAAGAGTACTGGAGTGGGTTGCCACTGCCTTTGACTCATAAAGGGAGTGCCTGGAAACTTAGTCTTTTCCCCCAAGTCTTTTTTTTTTTTTTTTCAAATTCCCTGATAGCTCAATCGGTTAAGAATCTGCCTGCAATGCAGGAAACTGCAGTTCGATTCCTGGGTTGGGAAGATCCCCTGGAGAAGGGAAAAGCTACCCACTCCAATATTCTGGCCTGGAGAATTCAATAGACTGTATCGTCCCTGGGATCGCAAAGAGTTGGACATGACTGAGCGACTTTCACTTCAGTTCACTTTCTCTGACTAGTCAGCAATAGGTTCTGAAAATCCCTGGGGAAGAGGACTTACACGGAGGCGTGAAACATGACATCCAGAAGAAGAGTTCAGGAATGCTCCTGGATTATGGTTAAAACAATAAATAATCACTCTTTGGCAGCAACAATACTGTGATAGCAAAATTCTTTGAACATTTTACTGTCTGTGTCAGGTTCTGTTTGAAATGCTATACATGTGTTAATGTCTTCAGTCTTTACTATAAACCTATGAAGGACTATAATTAATCCCTGTTCATAGATGAGAAAATAGAGCCTTGTTCAATGTCACAAAATTCAAACCCAGTCTGGCTTTGTATCTATAATGACTCAAAATCCTCGAATACAACAAACAAAGGGATAGAGGCAGCTAGAAAAACTACTTTCCCCATCTCAAAACCACCATTTTTCTCAAAATCTCAAAAGCCAAATCCCAAATTTAAGACCCACAATTCTATTTAAAAAATAGGCCTCTTGAGGCAGCAGTATACTAAGGCCCTGTCAAAAAGAAAGTGTGCCCACTAAAAAATTTTCAAAGCAGCTATTACCACTTCTTAGAGTTTACCTGAACTTCAGGAGTCAGCAAATCCAATTTTCAACCCACTGCAGGAATGTCTTTAGCACATCACTGCCTGATGGCCATCTATCCTTTTGTTGAGAGCTTACTACCCTAAGGAGGTAGCCCAATTTATTGTTGCATAGGTCTGATTATTATGAAATTTTTCTTATATTAAGTAAAAAATCTATGTCCTCATAACATCTACCATCTACAAGAATAAGAGATCTATTTGGTGTCTCTGTGGTCTTTTTCTCCAGGCCTGAACAATTCTGGTTCCTTGACTAGGTTGTAAATGTATGGCTTTTAACCTTCCCTTGTCCCTCACCTTTCCTCACTTACCTCCTGCTTCCCTGTATACATTGGCTGTTGCAATTACCTTTCTTCCCCTTGCCTTTTAATCAATCTTCCCCCTGCCTTCCTCTCAGTTCTGACACTGTACTTCAACTTACATTATTCAGCTCAAAGCTTTCACTCAAGGCAAAAACAGAGGGTGGATGCATTCTACTCTTTCTTCTGGAGTTAAGGGTGAGAGGGAGTATGTATTCTTGATAACTGAGTATGAAACCCTAAATGCATTTTCTCATCAAAATTTGGGACAAGTGACTTGAAGCAGTTCTATTGGATGAATGCTTTACTTATATTTAGTTAAAATAAAATTTAATTAATGCTGGCCTGGAAACTTTATATTTTAACTGAAAAATGTATTCTTACTCTAAGTAAACTTACAAAGAAATAATTAAAAGATAGCTAATTGATAAGTAGAAATCTGCTTGTATATTTGAAAAAGATTAGAAAATTCTTTGATACAAACATGTGAAGACAGTGTCAGAGAAGGGTATCATTTTGGCAAGTGAAAAAGCCCTTGCATCAGAGAAATAATGAATAAAACGGGTAAGATTTAAAGACAAAAGATACTTTAAAGTGAGAAGTGTTTTCCTTATTAAGTTATCACAGAAAACATACCAAATCAATCAGAATTTACCCTAGGATTTAGGCCTTGTTCAAACACTAAAAGAGTCTGTCCCAACTTTGTGAAGAAATTATATGATTCCAATGTTTCACTGTTGAAAGAACTTTGAAAAAAAAAAATGCTCCAAATTTATTTCCATATTACCCCAAACTTAAAAATAAAATATATGTTAGAACTTTGCTTTTCATTTTGTACCTTTGAGTAAAACTTAAAATAACAGCAAAATGCTACCCACAGTAGGCTCTAATTGTGACTACAATTCTAATTTCTAGTTACATATCATAATAAAGTTTTTATTTAAAAATTTTTTTCAGAAAAACTCTATTCAGTTCAGTTCAGTCGCTCAGTTGTGTCCGACTCTTTGTGACTGCATGGACTGCAGCATGCCAGGCTTTCCTGTCTATCACCAACTCCTGCAGCCTACTCAAACTCACATCCATTGAGTCAGTGATGCCATACAACCATCTCATCCTCTGTCATCCCCTTCTCCCACCCTCAATCTTTCCCAGCATCAGGCTCTTTTCAAATGAGTTAGTTCTTTGCATCAGGTGGCCAAAGTACTGGAATTTCAGCTTCAGCATCAGTCCTTCCAATGAATATTCAGGACTGATTTCCTTTAGGATGGACAGGATCTCCTTGCTGTACAAGGGACTCTCAAGAGTCTTCTCTAACACCACAGTTCAAAAGCATCAATTCTTTGGTGCTCAGCTTTCTTTATAGTCTAACTCTCACATCCACATGTGACTACTACCACACATCTATCTTTGACTAGAAGGACCTTTGTTGGCAAAGTAATGTCTCTGCTTTTTAATATGCTGTCTAGGTTGGTTGTAACTTTTCTTCTAAGGAGCAAGCATCTTTTAATGTCATGGCTGCAGTCACCATCTGCAGTGATTTTGGAGCCCCCCAAAATAAAGTCTGTCACTGTTTCCATTGTTTCCCCATCTATTTGCCACAAAGTGATGAGACCAGAGGCCATGATTTTAGTTTTCTGAACGTTGAGTTTTAAGCCAACTTTTTCACTCTCCTCTTTCACTCTCACCAAGAGGCTCTGTAAGTTCTTCGCTTTCTGCAGTAAGTGTCGTGTCATCTGCATATCTGAGGTTATTGATATTTCTCCTGGCAATCTTGATTCCAGCTTGTGCTTTATCCAGCCTAGCATTTCGCATGATGTACTCTGCATACAAGTTAAATCAGCAGGGTGACCATATACAGCCTTGACATACTCCTTTCCTGATTTGGAACCAGTCTGTTGTTTCATGTCCAGTTCTAACTATTGCTTCTTGACCTCTATTATAACTCTATTATATGAACAGAAAAACTCTATTATATGGCTACAAAAATTGTATCAGAAGTGGTAATGGTATTGTATTTTAAAAGATTAATTTGTTATCATTAGAGAAGTTTATAACTGAATTCTTCAACACTTACCTGCTAAACTACCAAATGTAAGTTTCCTGCGGCCCACTTTCTCAACAAGCCAGACACCCACAAGTGTGAAAATGAAATTTGTGAAGGCTGTAATGGAAGCCAGCCATATTGCAAGTCTATCATCTTCGACACCAGACATCTGCAGAATGGTTGCACTGTAGTACCTGTGAGGCAATAATAAAACAGTTGTTGCTGTTAGTCATTCAAAGAAACACAGTTATTCATATAGAAAAGTATCTGACTAAATCATACCTGGAAGAACTGAAAAATAATATCAAGTTAACATGGAAATCATGCAAACCAGTTAAAGGATCACAATACAGTGACTCAATGACTATGTCCAGATGAAATTTATAACTTTGTATCATTAAGAAGAGATACTCAAGCAAGTGAATAGAGGGCTAAAAACTTTAAAAGTTACATGCACTCCACACCTAGGGACAGTGACAGCTGTAGTTTCACTAAAACTATCAAGGAGAAGCTCCAAATACATGGAATCAATCAGAAGTTACTGTACACTGTAAATGTATGTACTTAAAAGAACAAAGAGAACTGCTACATATCTTAATCTTAAAGAAAGTAAAAATCTAGTACTAGAATTTCTTGAAAGACACAAGAAGAAAGAATATATCAAGTTATCTGGCATCCAGTAAGTGGTAAAGAATCTGCCTGCAAGGCAGGAGACAGGAGACATGCAGGCTTGATCCCTGGGTTGGGAAGAGCCCCTGAAGCAGGAAATGGCAACGCACTCCAGTATTCTTGCCTGGGAAATCCCATGGACAGAGGAGCCCAGCAGGCTGCAGTCCATGGGTCTGCCAAGAGTGAGACATGATTGAGCACATGGGCTGATTGGTATACTAAGGAGATGAGAAACTTACATGATATATACAAAAAGAATGCCTTTGTGGTTCCTAAAAAGGGATGCTCTTTGGTAAGTCTCTAGCACAATCTGCATGATTAGATCCTATAGACTCATTTTGTTCTAAATGAATACACTGAAGAAACAGAAAGAAAGTGAAGTTGCTCAGTGGTGTCTGACTCTTTGCAACCCCATGGACTGTAGCTTACCAGGCTGCTCTGTCCATGGAATTTTCCAGGCAAGAGGACTGGAGTGGATTGCCATTTCCTTCTCCAGGAGATCTTCCTGACCCAGGGATCGAACCCAGGTCTTCTGCACTGCAGGCAGATGCTTTACCATCTGAGCCACCAAGGAAGCCCATACACTGGAGACTGGCTCTAAAAATCATAATGCCAACTTGTTGATGCACAATGGGAGATATATCTGGTATGTTTAAGATGACAGATTTCTCACAGGACATTTCTTTTCTGGCGAAAATATCAGTAGCTATATCAGATTACTTTGAATTGGCCCTTAAAACAAAAGAAGCAAAATATTCCTGGCAAATAATCTATGAAATGTGACAGAATTCAAATTCTGAAGATACATTCTGAAATACACCTTTTACTGGCTTTCAAGCCATTCCAAAACAAGTTAGCTTTACCCAAATACAACAGTGGGCATCTAAGCAATGTATTCAATAAACAGAAATATTTCCATAGTTACAGTCTAAAGTTTCTGGATGGTAGTCAATGTTTTCATGTGCTGTGCTGTGCTTAGTCGCTCGATTGTGTCTGACTCTTTGCAACCTTATGGACTTTAGGCTGGAAGAACACAAGCTGGAATCAAGATAGCTGGGGAAAATAGCAACAACCTGAGACATGCACATGATATCACTCTAATGGCAGAAAGAGAAGAGGAACTAAAGAGCCTCTTTATGAAAGTGAATGAGGTGAGTCAAAGAGCTAGTCTGAAATTCAAATTCAAAAAATGAAGACTATGGCATCTGGTCCCTAAATAGAAGGGAAAAATTGGAAGCACTGACAGACTTTCTTTTCCTGGGCTCCAAAAATCACTGTAGATGGTGAATGAACCAAGAAATCAAAAGACATTTTGCTCCTTGGAAGGAAAGCTATGACAAACCTAGACAGAGTATTAAAAAGCAGATATCACTTTACCAACAAAGGTTCATATAGTCAAAGGTATGGTTTTTCCAGTAGTCATGTATGGATGTGAGAGTTGGACTATAAAGAAGGTTGAGCACTGAAGAACTGATGCTTTCAAATACTGGTGATAGTGAAGACTCTTGAGAGTCCTGTGGACTGCAAGGAGATCAAAGCAATCAATCCTGAATATTCATCAGAAGGACTGTTGCTAAAGCTGAAGCTCCAATCCTTTGGTCATCTGATGCGAAGAGCTGACTCTTGGAAAAGATCCTGATGCTAGGAACAATTGAAGGCTAAAAGGAGAAGCAGGTGGCAGAGGATGAGCTGGTTAGACAGTATCATCGACTCAATGGACATGGATTTGAGCAAACTCTGGGAGATAGTGGAGGACAGGGGAGCCTGGCAAGCTGCACTCCATGGGATAGCCAAGAATGGGACATGGCTTAATGACTAAACATCAAGAAGAAACAATATATTTACAATTGTTATATGTCCTTTTTGGATCCATCCTTTGGTCGTTATGCATTATCCCTTCTTATCTCTTAGAATACTCTGTATTTTAAAGTCTATTTTGTCTGATATGAGTAGTACCATTCCAGTTTTCTTTTGGCTTCCATTTGCATGGAATACTTTTTTACACTCCCCTAAAGCCTCTTGATGAAAGTGAAAGTGGAGAGTGAAAAAGTTGGCTTAAAGCTCAACATTCAGAAAATGAAGATCATGGCATCCAGTCCCACCACTTCATGGGAAATAGATGGGGAAACAGTGGAAACAGTGTCAGACTTTTTATTTTTTTGGGCTCCAAAATCACTGCAGATGTTGACTGCAGCCATGAAATTAAAAGACGCTTACTCCTTGGAAGGAAAGTTATGACCAACCTAGATAGCATATTCAAAAGCAGAGACATTACTTTGCCAACAAAGGTTTGTCTAGTCAAGGCTATCGTTTTTCCTGTGGTCATGTATGGATGTGAGAGTTGGACTGTGAAGAAGGCTGAGTGCCGAAGAATTGATGCTTTTGAACTGTGGTGTTGGAGAAGACTCTTGAGAGTCCCTTGGACTGCAAGGAGATCCAACCAGTCCATTCTGAAGGAGATCAGCCCTGGGATTTCTTTGGAAGGAATGATGCTAAAGCTGAAACTCCAGTACTTTGGCCACCTCATGCGAAGAGCTGACTCATTGGAAAAGACTCTGATGCTGGGAGGGATTGGGGGCAGGAGGAGAAGGGGACGATAGAGGATGAGATGGCTGGATGGCATCACCGACTCGATGGACGTGAGTCTGAGTGAACTCCGGGAGTTGGTGATGGACAAGGAAGCCTGGCATGCTGTGATTCATGGGGTCGCAAAGAGTTGGACACAACTGAGCGACTGAACTGAACTGAACTGAACTTTCAGTCTTTATGTGTCCCTAGATCTGAAGTGGTTCTCTTATAGATAGTGTATATATGGGTCTTGATTTTGTATTCATTCAGCCAATCTATGTCTTTTGTTTGGTGCATTTAATCCATGTACATTTAAGGTAATTATTGATATGTATACTCATGGGATGTGAGGGACATGAAGATCAGCTGATTTGAGTATCTGTGGGGGTCCTTGAACCAATCTCCTATGGATAACTGAGAGAGGGACAACTGTATTTCATTGTTTTCATTTTTGACACAATAAAATCATGAAATTGCATGCATTAAATTAATGGCTAGAAATAGGAGTTGTATCAAACAAAGTAAGTTAGTGAGTATCAGTATTTTATTTAAAATGCAAAATGTGTCCTAGGTGTGTTAAATGATTTTTTCTGTTACTTAAACCTGGCCTGGGTATCAGAAACCATCATTTTTAAAGACATCTCTGTATGGCTGATTCATGTTGATGTTTGGTAGAAACCAACACAATACTGTAAAGCAATTATCTTCAAATAAACACATTAAAAAAAAAGACATCTCTGTGGTGTGCTGGCCAGATCAGATAACATACTGTTCAGCTAGTATTTACATATTGAAGACATACTATTAATGTATGTGAGTTACTGAATTCTCACAGATGTATTATTAGATCCAGTTGCTGCCCTAAAGAAGCTGCCATAAAAGAATGACATGGAAAGAAATAATTTTGATATTGCAAGGTATATAAATCACAATGTGGCATTAAAGGATGGACCAAATAATTTCCCTTTATAAAGTTCCTTGATTTTCCAGAAAATTTAATGTTTGAGTTAAGTTTTGAAGAATTCACAGGGGTTTGCCAGCACATACAATGATCTAGAAGGACATTGGTGGTAAAAGAAATGACATGTAGGAAGGAAAAATGTACAAAATACTATGCTGGATTCATACACCAAAAGTACGTTACCATGGCTGAACATAATAAGGTTCAAAGGAAAGAGAAGTATGATAGAAGGCTTCAATAGAACCTTTTGTTATAGAGGGGCCTTGAGAGCTACACTCCATGTTTGGCCTTTATTCTTTTTTTTTTTTTTTTTTTTAAACTTTACATAATTGTATTAGTTTTGCCAAATATCAAGATGAATCCGCCACAGGTTGTAGGGAATGGAGAACCATGACATGGACTGTGAGGAGAAACAACAAACAATTAAGTTTGTTTTATGAAAAGATCACTCTAACTACAGTCAAGTGTATAGACTAGACGCGGACCTGAACAAGGGCAAATTGTTTGAAGTATTTTTCAGGTCCTTTTATTAGATATAGTACCCTGTAGACTTTCTATATTAATGTGAAACACTGAGAGCAAAGGCTGAAATTCCGTGAGGGTCTTTTATCTTCCTGTCAGCAAGCCTTGCAACTTTAACCCACACTAAATCTTTCTTTGGATGGACTGTCTTGAGTTTTCATCCTCATTTTCCATTCTCAAACACTGGTAGATGTATTAGATTTTATTGCTGCCATAAAAAATTACTACAATCACACTGGCTTAAATCAACATAAATTTATTTCCTAACAGGTTTATAGGTCAGAAATCTGACACAGATTTTATTGGGTGTAAAGAATCAAAGGTGTCAGCTGGGTAATCCTTTCTAGAATCTCCAGGGGAAATAGACTTCTTTGCTGGTTTAACATCTTCCACATGCTGTGGCTTGAGGACTCCACTTCCTCATGATTCAAAGCCCATAAAGGTGGGTGCATGCAGTGCCTTTCAGGTCCCTTTACTCTGAGACTCCTTTCTGCTTCCCCTGCATATAAAGACCTCTGTGATTACACTAGGTCAACCCAGATAAATAGGGTAATCTCCTTATCTTAAGAGAAATCGATTAACAGATTTAATTTGATCTACAACCTTAATTTCCCTTTGCCAATTAATGAGAAATATTCACAGGTTGTTTATGACATGTACATGTTGGGAGTGGACTTCTTGGTGGCTCAGACAGTAAAGCGTCTGTCTACAATGCGGGAGACCTGGGTTTGATCCCTGGGTTGGGAAGATCCCCTGGAGAGGGAAATGGCAATCCACTCCAGTACTATTGCCTGGAAAATTTCATGGACAGAGGAGCCTGGTAGGCTACAGTCCATGGGGTCACAAAGAGTCAGACACAACTGAGTGACTTCACTTTCACTTTCACTCTATTACATAAAGGAGCTAACCAACAGTAAAATAAGGAAAAGGCCAACACTTGGAATGAGAAGGTGAGGAATGAAGGTAAGAATATTTACTTAAAGGATAATCAGTTTCAGAAGAATTCATACAATAGCTATATTTCTTTTTACAGGACTCTTTCAAGGGCAGGAGATGACATACCTAGGTCAGAACAATTCAGGAACCTAGTTTTCAAAAGTCAGATCATGTATTGATGAAATGACACACTTAATTTACATTTTAAAATGTGTGAATTCCAATGTTTTATAAATGATGCTATCAGCCAACCATTTATGTAATAGCCTACCACTAAGTATGGGTGTGAGAGTTGGACTATAAAGAAAGCTGAATGCTGAAGAATGGATGCTTTTGAACTGTGGTGTTGGAGAAGACTCTTGAGAGTCCCTTGGACTGCAAGGAGACCCAACCTGTCATTCAGAACCAAAGGAAATCAGTCCTGAATATTCATTGGAAGGGCTGATGCTGAAGCAGAAACTCCAATACTTTGGCCACCTGATGCAAAGAAGTGACTCATTGGAAAAGACCCTGATGCTGGGAAAGATCAAAGGCGGGAGGATAAGGGGACAACAGAGGATGAGATGGTTGGATGGCACCACCGATGTGATGGATATGAGTTTGAGTAGGCTCTGGGAGTTGCTGATGGACAGGGAAGCCTGGCATGGTGTAGTCCATGGGGTTACAGTCAGACACGACTGAGCAACTGAGCTGAACTGATAACTTACTCTGAGCCTTTATGTAGTAGTTTAAATTTGCACAAAGCATAACAGTTTTCTTTATAAGAGAATATGAGCTGAAAAAGGTTTTATTTCCTTTTTAGATTCAAAGAAGGGATGCCTTCTCTTTTCAAAATCATTTTATAATATCTACCCAACAAATTATCACCTTCTTCAAAGATTTCCTGGTTAACCTTTGGTTTTCTCACATGCACCATCTCTTCCCTAGGGTGAAAATGAAAGGATTGAAAACAGTGTGTTCTCATAGAGAACACAAATGAGTTTCACAAATCTCTTAGATGTCGAAGAACAGTAACAGCCAGATTATATGTATATCATTATCTTAGAGATTATGTGAAAGGTAGCTTTCAGTCTTGAATTTTAAATTTGAAAAAAAAAAATAGCTCTAGAAAACATGTAGGCTTTGGTAATGGCAATCCAGCCTAATAATGACTTTTAACTAGCACTAAAAGTATAAACATGAGCACCTCATATGCTGAAAAAAACATGCATATTATGATTTTATTGAACAAAGCCTTTCCTAGGAATTTCTGAAAAAGTTATTTTTTTTTCAGCTTCTGAAAGCCATAACCTGTCACTTTCACTATTGCTAGTATAGTTAATTTAACAGCAAGAAGTAGGTTCTCAATTTGCCAGATTAACCTATAAATTCTCTCTACATAATATATGCCCACACGAGACTGAACATTCAGGACTTCATGCAGGTTCATATTTCCCATTTGTTGAATTGTAAATAAGTGTTATTTGCTCAGTTGTGTTCGACTCTAGATGACCCCATGGTCTGTTCATGGGATTCTTCAGGCAAGAATACTGGAGTGGGTTGCCATTTTCTTCTCCAGGGGATCTTCACAACCCAGGGATCAAGCCCAGGTCTCCTGCATTGCAGGTGGATTCTTTACCATCTGAGCTACCAGGTAAGCCCATACAATTCAACTGTTGAATCAAATCAGATGTGTTTGTTCCAACCTGTTTATCCAATTTAATCAAATAATACCTAAATCAATAAAATAGAAGATGCATTATATTAACATTTATAATTTTAAAAAGTCAATAAAGGCAAAGTACTTTAAAAAAATTGTGGGCAACACTACCATTAAAAAACTGGGGGATACAGTGTAAAATTTTAAAAAGATTCTGCCCTTAGGGCTCTTCTCAAGTGTCTTTCAGTTCTTGTTCTATTTGAGAAACTAAGTTTAGAATTCAGAGATGACAGTATTGAGTGGTTTATGCAAGAAAAACAATGTGGAAGTACAAGCAGTAGATGTGATGAATTAATGTACAACTAAAAAATGTTGAAGATATATATACATATTTCCTCATAACTGTCTTTTTCAGTTAACGAAACAAGAGCCATATTCAAAAGCAGAGACATTACTTGCCAACAAAGGTCCGTCTAGTCAAGGCTATGTTTTTCCAGTGGTCATGTATCGATGTGAGAGTTGGACTATGAAGAAAGCTGAGCACCGAAGAATTGATGCTTTTGAACCGTGGTGCTGGAGAAGACTCTTGAGAGTCCCTTGGACAGCAAGGAGATCCAACCAGTCCATCCTAAAGGAGATCAGTCCTGGGTGTTCATTGGAAGGACTGATGCTAAAGCTGAAACTCCAGTACTTTGGCCACCTCATGTGAAGAGTTGACTCATTGGAAAAGATTCTGATGCTGGGAGGGATTGGGGGCAGGAGGAGAAAGGGACGACAGAGGATGAGATGGCTGGATGGCATAACCGACTCGATGGACGTGAGTTTGAGTGAACTCCGGGAGTTGGTGATGGACAGGGAGGCCTGGTGTGCTGCAATTCATGAGGTCGCAAATAGTCGGACATGACTGAGGGACTGAACTGAACTGAACTGAAATAGAGCCAATCTTCATCATGTCAGTTAAGACGGCTTCCACCTTTCCTCACCATATCTCACAACCTTACTTATTTCATAACAAGCAGGAATCCAAGACTTCTAGGTCACCTATATACTTGCTTATTTACTTTCATATTAAACTGTAGATTAATAATTTGCCTCAATTTTCCTGTCATCCCAGCCCTCTCACACTCTTTCCCTGTGCCTTGTTAACTAATCTACTTAAAAGAGTTCAGTTCAGTTCAGTTCAGTAGCTCAGTCGTGTCCGAGTCTTTGAGATGCCATGAATCACAGCACGCCAGGCCTCCCTGTCCATCACCAACTCCTGGAGTTCACTCAAACTCATGTGCATCGAGTCAGTGATGCCATCCAGCCATCTCATCCTCTGTTATCCCTTTCTTCTCCTGCCCCCGATCCCTCCCAGCATCAGGGTCTTTTCCAATAAGTCAACTTTTTGCATGAGGTGGCCAAAGTATTGGAGTTTCAGTCACAAGAGTACCACCTTCTAATACCTTGGATCTAGAGTCTAGGCTATCTTTTCCTCAGACCTGAGGATGGGCAGAGGATGGTGAGGGAAATAAATGAACTAAAGCATCCTTAACTCTCCTTTTTAAATTCTTGGTCTACTTTCTGCTCACTTCTCTTTCAATGGCAGTTTTAGTGTTTTCCTCAAAATATCTTCTCTACTCTTACATCTGTGTCATGATTCTTGGTAAGAGAATTGTCAACATGTTGTTGTCCTTTGGTCACTAAGTCATCTCCAACTTTAGTTACTCCAAAGACTACAGCACACCTGACTTCTCTGTCCTTCATTATCTCTCAGAGCTTGGTCATATTCATCAAATTCATGTCCTTTCAGATGGTGATGCTATTCAACAATCTCATCCTCTGCTGCCCTCTTCTCTTTTTGCCTTCAGTTATTCCCAGCATCAGGGTCTTTTCCAATGAGTTGGCTCTTTGCATCTCCTGGCCATAGTATAGAAGCCTCAGCTTCAGTACCAGACTTTCCAATGAATATTCAGGATTGATTTCTTTTAGGATTGACTGGTTTGATATCCTTGCTGTCTAAGGGACTGTCATGAGTCTTCTCCAACACTACAATTTAAAAGCCTCAATTCCTTGGCACTTAGCCTGCTCTATGGTCCAGCTCTCACATCTGCCATGACTACTGGAAAAATCATAGCTTTGACTTAATGGGCCATTGTCAGAAAAGTGATGTCTTGGCTTTTTAATACACTGTCTAGGTTTGTCATAGCTTTCCTTCCAAGAAGAAAGTGTCTTTTAATTTCATGGCTGCAGTCACTGTCCGCAGTGATTTTAGAGACCAAGAAAATAAAATCTGTCCTTGCTTCCAATTTTTCTCCTTCTATTTGCCATGAAGGGATGGGGCCAATTGCCACGATCTTAGTTTTATGACAGTTAAGTTTTAAGCCAGCTTTTTCACTCTCCTCTTTCATCTTCATCAAGAGGCTCTTTAGTTTCCTTCAGTTTCTCCCATTAAAGTGGTATAATCTGCATATTTGAGATTGTTGCTATTTCTCCCAACTATCTTGACTCCAGCTTGTGATTCATCCATCCTGGCATTTTGCATGATATACTCTGCATATACTCCTTTCCCAATTTTGAACCAGTCTGTTGTTTCATGTTTGTTGCTAACTGTTGCTTCTTGACCGACATACACCTTACCTCAGGAGACAGGTAAGGTGGTTTGGAATTCCCATCTCTTTTAAGAATTTTCCAGTGTTGTGATCTACATAGTCAAAGGCTTAGTCTTGACAGTCATAGTCAATGAAGCAGGTGTTTTTCTGGAACCCCATTGCTTTCTCTATGATCCAATAAACGTAGCCAATTTGATCTCTAGTCCTCTGACACTTTTAAAACCAGCCTGTATATCCAGAGTTCTCATACTGCTGAAGCCTAGCTTGAAGGATTTTTGAGCATAATCTCACTAGCATGTGAAATGAGGGCAACTGTATGGCAGTTTGAACATTCTGTGGCACTGCCCTTCTTTGGGATTGGAAAGAAAACTGATTTCTTCCAGTCCTGTGGCCACTGCTGAGTTTTCTGAATTTGCTGACATAATGAGTGCAGCACTTTAACAGCATCATCTTGTAGAATTTGAAATAGCTCAGCTGGAATTCCATTACCTGCAATAGGTTTGTTTGCAGTAATGCCTCCTAAGACCTGTGAAGGCCACTTGACTTCACACTCCAGGATGTCTGGCTCTAGGTGAGTGACCACACCATTGTGGTTATCCGGGTCATTAAGATATTGTTTGTATAGTTCTTCTGTGCATTATTGCTACCTCTTCTTCATTTCTTCTTCTTCTGTTAGTTCCATACTGTTTCTGTCCTTTATTGTGCCCATCCTTGCATGAAATGTTCCTTTGGTATTTCCAATTTTCTTGAAGAGATCTCTAGTCTTTCCCATTCTATTGTTTTCTTCTACTTTATTGCATTTTTCATTTAAGAAGGCCTTCTTTTCTCTCCTTGCCATTCTCTGACACTCTGCATTCAGTTTGTGATCACTCTCCCTTTCAACCTTGCCTTTTGCTTCTCTTCTTTCCTCAGCTATTTGTAAAGCCTCCTCAGACACCCATTTTGCATCCTTGCATTTCTTTTTCTTGGAGATGGTTTAGATCATGGCCTCCTGTACAATGTTACAAACCTCTGTCCCTAGTTCTTCAGGCACTCTGTCTACCAGATCTAATTCCTTGAATCTATTAGTCACCTCCACTGTATAATCATAAGGGATTTGATTTAGGTCTCAGTCAATGGCCTAGTGATTTTCCCTACTTTTTTCAACTGAAACATGAATTCTGCAATAAGGGGCTGATGATCTGAGCCACATTCAGCTCCAGGTCTTATTTTTCCTGACTGTATAGATCTTCCCCATTTTCGGCATCAACATGGTCCACCCATAAAATACCTGGTCTCTGCTGATTCACTTCCAAAATCCTTCAGTTAACCTAGTTGCTGATGTGTACTTCCTGGTCACAACTCGATTACTTTAATTCCTCCGCTCACAAAATTATTCACTCTTGTGGAGACTTTCGGAGAAGGCAATGGCACCCCACTCCAGTACTCTTGCCTGGAAAATCCCATGGATGGAGAAGTCTGGTGGGCTGCAGTCCATGGGGTCGTTAAGAGTCGGACACGACTGAGAGACTTCCCTTTCACTTTTCACTTTCATGCATTGGAGAAGGAAATGGCAACCCACTCCAGTGTTCTTGCCTGGAGAATCCCAGGGACGGCAGAGCCTGATGGGCTGCTGTCTCTGGGGTGGCACAGAGTTGGACATGACTGAAGCGACTTAGCAGCAGCAGCAGCAGTGGAGACTTTAAATCATATACTCTATCTCTTTTAAGTTATCCATCATCACCCATTTTTCCTCCTTTCTTATAACTGTACTTACAGTTTTAAGTAGTGCATATTTCCTAAATGATTAATTCTTATTTATTGGTGTACTACAGAATGACCTGGAAGACCCATTAAAACACAAATTGCTGGATCCTACTCTGAATTTCTGATGCAGTAGGTCTAAGACCAAGAATTTGAATTTCTAAGAAGTTTCCAGGTGACACTGACACTGCTTTGAAAACTTACTCCCCAAACCATTATTATAATCAATTTTTTCTTTGTTGTTATGGTTCAGTTGCTAAGTCGTGTCTGACTCTTTACGACACCATGGATTGCAGCACACCAGGCTTCCTTATCCTTTACCATCTCCCAGAGCTTGCTCAAACTCACATCTATTGAGTTACTGATGCCAACTAACCATCTCATTCTCTGTCCTCCCCTTCTCCTCCTGCCTTCAATCGTTCCCAGCATCAGGGTCTTTTCCAATGAGTGGGCTCTTCACATCAGGTGGCCAAAGTATTGGAGCTTCAGCTTCAGCATCAGTCTTTCCAATGAATATTCAAGATTGATTTCCTTTAGGAGTGACTCGTTTGATCTTCTTGCAGTCCAAGGGACTCTCAAGAGTCCTCTCTATGGTGCTCAGCTTTTTTTATGGTCCAAGTCTCACTTTCATACATGACTACTAGAAAAACCATAGCCTTGACTACATGGACCTTTGTGGGCAAAGTGATGTCTCTGCTTTTTAACACGCTATCTAGGTTGGTCATAGCTTTTCTTCCAAGGAGCAAGCGTCTTTTAATTTCATGGCTGCAGTCACCATCTGCAGTGATTTGGAGTCCAAGAATGACAGATTTTATATTCTTGGACTCCAAATCACTTCCAGGAAGTGATGGGACCAGATGCCATGACCTTTGTTGAATGTTAATATATATGTGTTAATATACTGTATTGGTGTTTTTCTTTCTGATTTACTTCACTCTGTATAATAGGCTCCAGTTCCATCCACCTCATTAGAACTGATTCAAATGCATTCTTTTAAATAGCTGAGTAATATTCCATTGTGTATATGCACCACATCTTTCTTACCCATTCATCTGACGATAGACATCTATGTTGCTTCCATGTCCTGGCTATTGTAAACAGTGCTGCGATGAACATTGGGGTACATGTGTCTCTTTCAATTCTGGTTTCCTCGGTGTGTATGCCCAGCAATGGGATTTCTGGGTCTGATGGCAAATTTCCAGTTTTTTAAGGAAGCTCCAAACTGTTCTCCATAGTGGCTGTACCAGTTTGCATTCCCACTAACAGTGTAAGAGGGTTTCCTTTTCTCTGCACCCTCTCCAGCATTTATTGTTTGTAGACTTTTGGATAACAGCCATTCTGACTGGTGTGAGATGGTACCTCATTGTGGTTTTGATTTGCATTTCTCTGGTAATGAGTGATGTTGAACATCTTTTCATGTGTTTGTTAGTCATCTATATGTTTTCTTTGGAGAAATGTCTGTTTAGTTCTTTGGCCCATTTTTTGATTGAGTTTTTAATTTTTCTGGAATTGAGTTGCAGGAGCTGTTTGTATATTTTTGAGATTAATTATTTGTTAGTTGCTTCATTTGCTATTATTTTCTCCCACTTTGAAGGCTGTCTTTTCACCTTGCTTATAGTTTTCTTCGTTGTACAAAATCTTTTAAGTTTAATTAGGTCCCATTTGTTTATTTTTGCTTTTATTTCCATTACTCTGGGAGGTGGGTCATAGAGCATGTTGCTGTGATTTATGTCAGAGTGTTTTGCCTATGTTTTCCTCTAGGAGTTTTATAGTTTCTGATCTTACATTTAGATCTTTAATCCATTTTGAGTTTATTCTTGTGTATGGTGTTAGGAAGTGTTCTAATTTCATTCTTTTACATGTGGATGGCCAGATTTCCCAGCATCACTTGTTAAAGAGATTGTGGCTTCCCTGATGGCTCAGAGGTTAAAGGATCTGCCTGCAATGCAGGAGACCTGGGTTCAATCCCTGGGTTGGGAAGATACCCTGGAGAAGGAAATGGCAACCCACTCCAGTAATCTTGCCTGGAGAATCCCATGGACAGAAGAGCCTGGTGGACTACAGTCCATGGGGTTGCAATGAGTCGGACACGACTGAGCGACTTCACTTTTCACTTTGTCAAAGATAAGGTATCCATAGGTGCATGGATTTATCTCTGGGCTTTCTATTTTGTTCCACTGATCTATATTTCTGTCTTTGTGCCTGTACCATACTGTCTTGATGACTGTAGCTTTGTAGTATAGTCTGAAGTCAGGCAGATTGATTCCTCCAGTTCCATTCTTCTTTCTCAAGATTGCTTTGGCTATTTAAGGTTTTTTGTATTTCCATACAAATTGTGAAATTATTTGTTCTAGTTCTCTGAAAATACCGTTGGTAGCTTGATGGGGATTGCATTGAGTCTATAGATTGGATTGCTTTGGGTAGTATACTCATTTTCACCCTGTGCTCCAGGGGTTGAAGGAGAGAGCTCTCCCCCCCCCACCACCACTTCTGGGGGACACCCCTGGAATGAACACAGCGGCCAATGAGCAAACAGAACCAGAGGAGCTAAAGGAAAACAAGGGAGGGAGGAAGGGAGTGACAGATGGGCAGGCCTGGGGGAAAGAAGCATTCTGTGGTATCCCCCACCCCTGCCCAGGGGCTCAGAAGCCTTTGCCTGGGTCCAAAGGCCAGGGCAAGCTCGGCTCACAGATTGGGGGAGGGGGCCCACATCTCCCTCCGCATGCCAGGACTGACAGTCAAGAGACCAGGTGGGAGCTCAGACAGAGATGTTTTTAAAAGTCCCTTTAGTTCTAGGTGGGCCACGGCCCCAGGGTTCTGAACAAAGGCTGGACACAGCACCCCTATCCTCATCATGGTGATCTTGAGGGAACTGAGGCAACCCAATGATCTGGGGCCTCAGAACTCAGGGGCCAAGAGCTTCTAGATTCTCCTCCCACCTAGCCTGTACCTGAAGACCCAGGGCAGGTGGAGCAGCAGGGAGGCAGGGGAAGGGTGGGAGCAGGCAGAGTGTAAGGCATGCACACCCCACTCATCCGCACTGGCCCAGCAGCCTCCCAAGGCCTAAGATCACTCCTCTGTGAAGTCCCTGTCTATCTATGTCCATGTAGGGCTCCTAAATGAGAGCCATGGCATTCTCATTTTCACTATCAATATAGTGAAAATTCTTCCAATCCATGAACATGGTATATTTCTCCATCTATCTGTGTCATTTTTGATTTCATTCATCAGTGTTTTATAGTTTTCTATATATAGGTCTTTTGTTTCTTTAGGTAGATTTATTCCTAAGTATTTTATTATTTTTTGTTGCAATAGTGAATGGAATTGTTTCCTTAATTTCTCTTTCAGTGAGAATGTTTTCTCATTGTTAGTGTATAGGAATGCAAGGGATTTCTGCATGTTAATTTTATATCCTGCATCTTTACTATATTCATTGATTAGCTCTAGCAATTATCTGGTGGAGTCTTTGGGTTTTCTATATAGAGGATCATGTCATCTGCAAACAGTGAGAGTTTTACTTCTTCTTTTCCAATTTGGATTCTTTCTTTTTTTTTTTCCTTCTCTGATTGCTGCAGCTAAAATTTCCAAAACTATGTTGAATAGTAGTGGTGAGAGTGGGCACCCTTGTCTTGTTCCTGACTTTAGGGGAAATGCTTTCAATTTTTCACCATTGAGGATAATGTTTGCTGTGGGTTTATCATATATGGCTTTTATTATTTTGAGGTATGTTCCTTCTATGCCTGCTTTCTGGAGGGTTTTTTATCATAAATGGATGTTGAATTTTGTCAAAGGCTTTCTCTGCATCTATTGAGATAATCACATGGATTTTATCTTGTAATTTGTTAATGTGGTGTATCACATTGATTGATTTGCAGATATTAAAGAATCCTTGCATCCCTTGGATAAAGCCCACTTGGTCATGGTATATGATCTTTTTAATATGCTGTTGGATTCTGTTTGCTAGAATATTGTGTTAAGGATTTTTGCATCTATGTTCATCAGTGATATTGGCCTGTAGTTTTCTTTTTTTGTGGCATCTTTGTCTGGTTTTGGTATTAGGGTGATGGTGGCCTCATAGAATAAGTTAGGAAGTTTACCTTCCTCTGCAACTTTCTGGAAGCATTTGAGTAGGATAGGTGTTAGCTCTTCTCTAAATTTTTGGTAGAATTCAGCTGTGAAGCCATCTGGTTCTGGGCCTTTGTTTGCTGGAAGATTTCTGATTACAGTTTTGATTTCCATGCTTGTGCTGGGTCTTAAGATTTTCTATTTCTTCCTGGTTCACTTTTGCGAAGTTATACTTTTCTAAGAATTGGTGCATTTCTTCCAAGTTGTCCATTTTATTGGTATGTAGTTGCTGATAGTTCGGAGAAGGCAATGGCAACCCACTCCAGTACTCTTGCCTGGAAAATCCCATGGACGGAGGAGCCTGGTAGGCTGCAGTCTATGGGGTCGTGAAGAGTTGGACACGACTTCACTTTCACTTTTCACTTTCATGAATTAGAGAAGGAAATGGCAACCCACTCCAGTGTTCTTGCCTGGAGAATCCCAGGGTTGGTGGAGACTGGTGGGCTGCCGTCTATGGGGTCGCACTGAGTTGGGCACGACTGAAGCGACTTAGCAGTAGCAGTAGCAGCAGCAGCAGTCTCATGATCCTTTGTATTTCTGTGCTGTCTGCTGTGATTTCTCCATTTTCATTTCTAATTTTGTTGATTTGATTCTTCTCCCTTTTTTTCTTGATGAGTCTGGCTAATGGTTTGTCTATTTATCTTCTCAAAGAACCAGCTTTCCGCTTTGTTGATTTTTGCTATGGTATCCTTTGTTTCTTTTTCATTTATTTCTGCCCTAATTTTTATGATTTCTTTCCTTCTACTAACCTTGGGGTTCTTCATTTCTTCCTTTGCTCATTGCTTTAGGTGTAGAGTTAGGTTATTTATTTGACTTTTCTCTTGTTTCTTGAGGTAAGCTTGTATTGCTATGAACCTTCCCCTTAGCACTGCTTTTACTGAGTCCCATAGGTTTCGGGTTGTGTTTTCATTTTCATTCATTTTTATGTATATTTTGATTTCTTTTTTTATTTCTTCTGTGATTTGTTGGTTATTTGGAAGCATGTTGTACAGCCTCCATATGTTGGAATTTTTAATAGATTTTTTTTTTTTTCTGTAGTTGACATCTAATCTTACTGCATTCTAATCAGAAAAGATACTTGGAATGAGTTCAATTTTTTTGAATTTACCAAGGCTAGATTTATGGCCCAGGATGTGATCTAGCCTGGAGAAGGTTCCATGTGCACTTGAGGAAAAGGTGAAATTCATTGTTTTGGGATGAAATGTCCTATAGATATCAATTAGGTCTAACTGGTCCATTGTATCATTTAAAGTTTGTGTTTCCTTGCTAATTTTCTGTTTAGTTGATCTATCCATAGGTGTGAGTGGAGTATTAAAAGTCTCCCACTATTATTATGTTACTGTTAATTTCCCCTTTCATACTTGTTAGCATTTGCCTTATATATTGCAGTACTCCTATGTTGGGTGCATATATATTTATAATTGTTATATCATCTTCTTGGATTGACCCTTTGTTCATTATGTAGTGTCCTTCTTTGTCTCTTTTCATGGCCTTTATTTCAAAGTCTATTTTATCTGAGTATTGCTACTCCTGCTTTCTTTTGGTCTCTGTTTGCGTGAAATATCTTTTTCCAGCCCTTCACTTTCAGTCTGTATGTGTCCCTTGTTTTGAGGTGGGTCTCTTGTAGACAGTATACATAGGCGTCTTGTTTTTGTATCCATTCAGCCAGTCTTTGTCTTTTGGTTGGGGCATTCAATCCATTTACATTTAAGGTAATTATTGATAAGTATGATCCCACTGCCATTTGCTTTGTTGTTTTGGGTTCAAGTTTATACACCCTTTTCATGTTTCCTGTCTAGAGAAGATCCTTTAGCTTTTGTTGGAGAGCTGGTTTGGTGGTGCTAAGTTCTCTCAGCATTTGCTTGTCTGTAAAGCTTTTGATTTCTCCTTCATATTTGAATGAGATCCTTGCTGGGTAGAGTGATCTGGATTGTAGGTTTTTCTCTTTCATCACCTCTCCTGCCATTCCCTCCTAGTCTGAAGAGTTTCTATTGAAAGATCAGCTGTTATCCTTATGGGAATCCCCTTGTGTGTTATTTGCTGTTTTTCCCTTGCTGCTTTTAATATTTGTTCTTTGTCTTTGATCTTCATTAATTTGATTAATATGGGTCTTGGGGTGTTTTGTCTTGGGTTTATCCTGTTTGGGACTCTCTGGGTTTCTTGGACTTGGGTGGCTATTTCCTTCCCCATTTTGGGGAAGTTTTCAACCATCATCTCCTCAAGTATTTTCTCATGGCTTTTCTTTTTGTCTTCTTCTTCTGGGGCTCCTATGATTCGAATGTTGGGGAGTTTGACATTGTCCCAGAGGTCTCTGATGTTGTCCTCATTTCTTTTAATTTTTTTTTCCTCTCTGTTTCATTTATTTACACCATTCTATCTTCCACTTCACTTATCCTATCTTCTACCTCAGGTATTCTACTGTTGGTTCCCTCCAGAGTGTTTTTGATCTCAGTTATTGCATTATTCATTATTGATTGACTTTTTTATTTCTTCTAGGTCCTTGTTATGGAGAAGGCAATGGCAACCCACTCCAGTATTCTTGACTGGAAAATCCCATGTATGGAGGAGCCTGGTAGGCTGCAGTCCATGGGGTCAGGAAGAGTCGGACATGATTGAGTGACTTCACTTTCACTTTTCACTTCCATGCATTGGAGATGGAAATGGCAACCCACTCCTGTGTTCTTGCCTGGAGAATTCCAGAGATGAAGGAGCCTGGTGGGCTGCCGTCTATGGGGTCACAGAGAGTTGGACACGACTGAAGGGACAGCGGCAGCAGGTCCTTGTTAAACATTTCTTGCATCTTCTCAGTCCTTGTCTCCAGGCTATTTATCTGTAACTCCATTTTGTTTTCAAGATTTTGGATCATTTTTACTGTCATTATTCTGAATTCTTTTTCAGGTAGACTCTCTATCTCCTCCTCTTTGTTTGGTGGGCATTTATATTGTTCCTTTACCTGCTGAATATTTATCTGCCTTTTCATTTTCTTTAGATTGCTGTGTTTTGGGTGGCCTTTCTGTATTTTGGAAGGTTTGGGTTCCTCTTTATTGTGGAAGTTCTTCCATGTGGGTGGGCTTGGATGAATGCTTTGTCAAGGTTTCCTTGTTAGGGAAGTTTGTGTCAGTGTTCTGGTGGGTGAAGCTAGATCTCTTCTCTCTGGAGTGCAATGAAGTGTCCAGTAGTGAGTTTTGAGGTGTCTGAGTGCCGAAGAATTGATGCTTTTGAACTGTGGTGTTGGAGAAGACTCTTGAGAGTCCCTTGGACTGCAAAGAGATCCAACCCGTCCATTCTGAAGGAGAGCAGCCCTGGGGTTTCTTTGGAGGGAATGATGCCGAAGCTGAAACTCCAGTACTTTGGCCACCTCATGTGAAGAGTTGACTCATTGGAAAAGACTCTGATGCTGGGAGGGATTGGGGGAAGGAGGAGAAGGGGACGATAGAGGATGAGATGGCTGGATGGCATCACTGATTCGATAGATGTGAGTCTGAGTGAACTCCGGGAGTTGATGATGGACAGGGAGGCCTGGTGTGCTGAAATTCATGGGGTCGCAAAGAGTCGGACACGACTCAGCAACTGAACTGAACTGAAGGGCTTGGTGTGACTTTTGGCTGTCTATATTTTAATGCTCACGGTTATGTTCCTCTGTTTTTAGAGAATTAGCTTGGTATGTCTTGCTCTGAAACTTGTTTGCTCTTGGGTGGAGCTTGGTTTCACTGTAGGTATGGAGGCTTTTGGATGAGCTTTTGTTGATTAATATTCCCTGGAGACAGTTTTCTGATGTTCTCAAGTTTTGGATTTAAGCCTCCAGCCTCTGGTTTCAGTCTTATTTTTACAATAGCCTCAAGACTTCCCCATTCATACAGCATTCTTTTCAAAGAGAATGAGCTGCCTTTCTGGGTGCCTGGTGTCCTCTGCCAGTGTTCAGAAGTTGTTTTGTAGAATTTCCTCAGCGTTCAGTTGTTCTTTTGATGAATTTGTGGGGGAGAAAGTGATCTCCCCGTCCTATTCCTCCACCATATTAGGACCGCCCGCATCTTTTTTTCTTTTAATCTCTATAAGTTTTTTCTTCTTGGCAAGGAAGGAGAAAAGTGACAGTATGAACTGCATGAACCTGGAGCCAAGAAATATGTGCTTATTCTTGTCACTCCAAGAGGCCCCTCTCTGTTTCTCCTTCCCCTTATAGATTAAAATACGGCAATAGCCAGAGAGGCGTGGTGTGAACAGAGCAGTGATCTCTCTTCCTTCTAATTTCAGCACACTCCAGCAAATGATTTTGCCCTTACTCTGTACCCAAAATCACAGGTGCATTCTCAGCTTTGTTTACAAAACGGATTGTTCAGAAATTCTATGCAAATGATCTGGCAGACATCAAATAATGAATTGATTTGGACTGAATTGGGCAACTCCTGGAGAATTCATGTGGTGCTGGAAAAGTAGTTGGCTACCTCAAATCTCCCAAGTTCTGTGGCTTATCTAGTTTATGGGGAAAAGGCTAATGTATTGAAGAATTATATAATAGGTTTTTCACTTAAAACATACAACTTTGTGACAGCCTTACAATTATTGACAGTAAGTTAGTAAAATTTACCATATTTTTTAATATTTCCCCTTTATCACACAGACTTCCCTGGTGGCTCAGATGGTAAAGCGCTTACCTACAATGCGGGAGACCTGGGTTCAATCCCTGGGTTGGGAAGATCTCCTGGAGAAGGAAATGGCAACCCACTCCAGTATTCTTGCCTGGAAACTCCCATGGACGGAGGAACTTGGTAGGCTACAGTCCATGGGCTCACAAAGAGTGGGACACGACTAAGCAAGTTCACTTTCACTTTTCCTTTATCACACAAAACAGAATTGCAAGAGGGTACTGAACTAGCTCAGAGAAGGCAATGGCACCCCCACTCCAGTACTCTTGCCTGGAAAATCCCATGGACGGAGGAGCCTGGTAGGCTGCAATCCATGGGGTCGCTAAGAGTCAGACACAACTGAGTGACTTCACTTTCTCTTTTCACTTTCATGCATTGGAGAAGGAAATGGCAACCCACTCCAGTGTTCTTGCCTGGAGAATCCCAGGGACGGGGGAGCCTGGTGGGCTGCCGTCTAAGGGGTCACAAAGAGTCGGACACGACTGAAGTGACTTAGCACTGAACTAACTTCTCATGATCATTTTTTTAATGTGATGTCCACAGTGGCATAACAGACAAAGAAATTCAATATAGAGAACCCTATGAATATAGACAGTATTTCTTCTATATGTAATACTTAAAAAGTAATCAAAGTTTTATACTACTAGTGGTGGGACTTAGCTTTATATTCTGACTCATATAGCTCTAATCTGATTCATTCAGTTATGACCTGCTTATATAAAATAATAAAAACAACTAAAATTATTTCAGGATTTCAAATAACCATAAACACTTAACTATTTCTCTCTGAATAGTTCAAAGTGTTTACTTTTCAAAAGCACAAATGAAAACTTTCCCAATATTGAACAATGTAACTTAAAATGTTACCTGTCATACTGTGATTTTAGAAATAATTCAAATTAGATGAAGGGATTGCTCTCATTTTTAAAATTGATACAAGCAAACTAGAGTTGGTTTATGTTGTCATATCATCCTATTCATTTTAAAGTTTATTAGGCTATAATTTTGCAGATCATACACATCTGACTGCTTATTTATCACCAATTCAAATCCCCAAATTTACCTTCAGTCTCATTTTCTTGCTAAATTTTCATTATGTATTTCTAAATTATTATCATATTTTCTCAGATTGCTATATATTTCTCTAAAGATTTAAAGTACTGATAATTTTTATACATTTTTATATCAAATGAGATATTTTAACATGCATTAATAGAATTATATGCTTCCCCTCTAACAGGTGATTCTATAATTATTAGTGTGAATTATACACTTGAAGTGAGTTTAGGCAGAGTTTATGCTTTAGTGGTAAATATATATTACTTTAAGTTCTAAGCCATTATTGTTTTTATTATCCCATATAATTATTTCAATTAAAAATAAATAATTATTCATATCTTTATTTGCTTACACTTCCAACTTGTCTCTGGCCAATAATATTTTATACTTCATTATTAAGTTAATTAAAATTGCTACATGTGAATAGAAACTCTACACTCTATAAAATAATCCCAGAAACCAGTATTAAGTAATATATGTTTGTATCATTTTTTTAGTACTAAATAAAGCAATTAATAGTATATAAAATATTGAGTCAAGTAAGGAGAATCTGATTCAATTTATAGGAAAATGTTGGCCATCTGTTTACTTTAAAAAAAAAGATATAATTGAAAATTCATGAAGTTCATTAAAGCATCATTATTATTTCTAAGTGGCTCAGTCATTAAAGAATCTGCCTGCTAGTGTAGGAGGCATGGGTTCGATCCCTGGGTAGAGAAGATCTCTGGGAGAAGGAAACGGCAACCCACTCCAGTCTTCTTGCCTGGAAAATCCTATGGACAGAGGAACTTGGCAGGCTATAGTCCATGGGGTTGCAAAAGAGTCAGACGTGACTTGGTTACTAAACAACAACGAAGTATTATAACTTAGCGACTAAAAAACAATAAATATAATACCTTATTTATAAAACTGAAAAAAAATTAAAACCACATTGTAGCTAGCAGAGTAATGGCCTTTCAAAGATGTCTACCTCCTAATGACCAGAATCTGTGAAAATGTTACTTTACATGGTAAAGGAATATTAAGGTTGCAGATGTAATTAAGGTTACTAATCAATTGACCTTGAGGCCGGGAAATGCTAGTGGATTATTCAGGTGGGTCCAACATAATTACAAGCATTTTAAAGTGAAACAGGGAGGCAGAAAAGAGTCAGAGAGAGTTGTGACTAAAAAGGAGGTCAAGTGATGCCATGTGAGGACCCAACTCTCCACTGTTGGCTTTGAAGATGGATTTCTGGGTGTTAGATGGGAGGGTGCGTGAATCAAGGATTGCCTTCTGAAGCTGAACAGGCAATTAAATGAATTCTTCCCTACACATTCAAGAATGGAATGCAGAGTTGTTGACATCTTGATCTCAGCCCAATGAGACCTCTGTCAGATTTCTGACACAGAGGATTTAAGATAATACATTTGTGGTATTTTCCTGTTAGTAAATCTATGGTGTTTCTACAGCAGCACCAGAAGACTGTAACATTGATACTCTACATTATGAGACTGGTTAAACAAACTATAGCCTAGTCACATAAAATAATTCTATAAAACTATTAAAAACATTAAAATGATAAGTAATAAAATGGAAAATAGTAACACTTCTACTACTAAGTAAAAAACTTACAAATGCATATATATGGCATGATGTTAAGTCTATAAGTTAAAGTATATACACAAAACATAAAAAGTGAAATGTCATCTCTGAAAAATGGGATTATTAATAATCTAAATTAATTAAAAATTTTTTTCATGTAAATGATATATTTTCTTACATACATGTTCTTAAAAACAAATGGTAACAGAAAAATATTGGTCAACTAAATTACTGAGAGACTCAAAATTTCAAAAGTACTTTTTCAGATCTAATTTTGAAGATGCATAAAACAAACTTCAACAAAACAAGGGATGATTCCAACAATAGAAGAGGTGACTACCCATGACTAGTTTTGGTCAATACCGAAATCAGACTGATTATATTCTTTGCAGTCAAAGATGGAGTGAGCAAAAACAAGACCAGTAGTTGACTGTGACTCAGATCATGAACTACTTATTGCCAAATCCTTATGCTTTCATCATAAACTGAAGAAAGTAGGGAAAACTACCAGGCCATTAAGTTATGACTTAAATCCCTTACGATTATACAGTGGAAGTGACAAATAACCAAAGGATTAGAACTGATAGACTGAGTGCCTGAAGAACTAAGGACCAAGGTTCATTACAATGTATATGAGGTGGTGATCAAAACCATCTGCAAGAAAAAGAAAGGCAAAATGGCTATCTGAGTAAGCCTTACAAATAGCTGAGAAAAGAAGAAAAGTGAAAGGCAAAGGAGAAAAGCAAAGATATACCCACCTGAATGCAAAGTTCCAAAGAATAGCAAGGAGAGATACCTTAAGGAAAGCCTTCTTAAGTGAATGCAAAGAAATAAAGGAAAACAAGAGAATGGAAGAAACTAGACATCTCTTCAAGAAAATTAGAGAAACCAAGGGAATATTTCATGCAAAGATGGGCACAATTAAGGACAGAAATGGTATGGACCTAACAGAAGCAGATATTAAGAAGAGGTAACATAAATACACAGAAAAACTATACAAAAAAGATCATAATGACCCAGATAACCACAATGGTGTGATCAGTGACCTAGAGCCAGACATCTTGGAGTGAGAAGTCAAGTGGGCCTTAGGAAACATCACTACAAACAAAGCTAGTGGAGGTGGTGGAATTCCAGTTAAGCTATTCCAAATCCTAAAAGATGATGTTGCGAAAGTGCTGCACTCAACATGCCAGCAAATTCGGAAAACTCAGCAGGGGTCACAGGACTGGAAAATATCAGTGTTCAATCCAATCCCAAAGAAGAGAATGTCAAAGGATGTTCAAACTACCACACAATTGCACTTATCTCACACGCGAGCAAAATAATGCTGAAAATTCTCAAGCTAGGCTTCAACAGCATAAACTGAGAACTTCCAGATGTTCAAATTGATTTTAGGAAGGCAGAGGAACCAGAGATCAAATTGGCAAGATCTCTTGGATCATAGAAAAAGCAAGAGAATTCCAGAAAAATATTTACTTCTGCTTCAGTGACTATGCTAAAGCCTTTTACTGTGTGGATCACAACAAACTGTAGAAAATTCTTAAAGAGATAGGAATACCAGTCCACCTTACCTCCCTTCTGAGAAATCTGTATACAAGTCAAGAAGCAAGAGTCAGAACCAGACATGGAACAAAGGACTGGTTACAAAGTGGGAAAGTACATCAAGGCTATATATTGTCTTTCTGCTTATTTAATTTACATGCAGAGGACATCATGAGAAATGCTGGGCTTGATAAAGAACAAGCTTGAATCAAGACTGGCAGAAGAAATATCAACAACCTCAGATATGCACATGATATCAACCTTATGGCAGAAAGTGAAGAACTAAAGAGCCTCTTGATGAAGGTGGAAGAGGAGAGTGAAAAAGTTGGCTGAAAGCTCAACATTCAAAAAACAAAGATCATGGTCTCTAGTCCCATCAGTTCAGTTCAGTTCAGTTGCTCAGTCGTGTCCGACTCTGCGACCCCATGAATCACAGCACGCCAGGCCTCCCTGTCCATCACCAACTCCCGGAGTTCACACAGACTCCATCGAGTCAGTGATGCCATCCAGCCATCTCATCCTCTGTCGTCCCCTTCTCCTCCTGCCCCCAATACCTCCCAGCATCAGAGTCTTTTCCAGTAAGTCAACTCTTCGCATGAGGTGGCCAAAGTACTGGAGCTTCAGCTTTAGCATCATTCCTTCCAAAGAAATCCCAGGGCTGATCTCCTTCAGAATGGACTGGTTGGATCTCCTTGCAGTCCAAGGGACTCTCAAGAGTCTTCTCCAACACCACAGTCCAAAAGCATCAATTCTTCAGTGCTCAGCCTCCTTGACAGTCCAACTCTCACATCCATACATGACCACAGGAAAAACCATAGCCTTGACTAGACGGACCTTTGTTGGCAAAGTAATGTCTCTGCTTTAGAATATGCTATCTAGGTTGGTCATAACTTTCCTTCCAAGGAGTAAGTGTCTTTTAATTTCATGGCTGCAGTCACCATCTGCAGTGATTTTGGAGCCCCCAAAAATAAAGTCTGACACTCTTTCCACTGTTTCCCCGTCTATTTCCCATGAAGTGATGGGACGAGATGCCATGATCTTCATTTTCTGAATGTTGAGCTTTAAGCCTACTTTTTCACTCTCCACTTTCACCTTCATCAAGAGGCTTTTGAGTTCCTCTTCACTTTCTGCCATAAGGGTGGTGTCATCTGCATATCTGAGGTTATTGATATTTCTCCCGGCAATCTTGCTTCCAGCTTGTGCTTCTTCCAGTCCAGTGTTTCTCATGATGTACTCTGCATAGAAGTTAAATAAGCAGGGTGACAATATACAGCCCTGATGTACTCCTTTTCCTATTTGGAACCAGTCTGTTGTTCCGTGTCCAGTTCTAACTGTTTCTTTCTGACCTGCATATAGATTTCTCAAGAGGCAGGTCAGGAAGTCTTGGTACCCCATCTCTTTCAGAATTTTCCACAGTTTATTGTGATCCACACAGTCAAAGGCTTTGGCCTAGTCAATAAAGCAGAAATAGATGTTTTTCTGGAACTCTCTTGCTTTTTCCATGATTCAGCGGATGTTGGCAATTCAATCTCTGGTTCCTCTGCCTTTTTTAAAACCAGGTTGAACATCAGGAAGTTCATGATTCACGTATTGCTGAAGCCTGGCTTGGAGAATTTTGAGCATTACTTTACCAGCATGGGAGATGAGTGCAATTGTGTGGTAGTTTGAGCATTCTTTGGCATTGCCTTTCTTTGAGATTGGAATGAAAACTGACCTTTTCCAGTCCTGTGGCCACTGCTGAGTTTTCCAAACTTGCTGGCATATTGAGTGCAGCACTTTTACAGCATCATCTTTCAGGATTTGGAATAGGTCAACTGGAATTCCATCACCTCCACTAGCTTTGTTCATAGTGTTGCTTTCTAAGGCCCACTTGACTTCACATTCCAGGATGTCTGGCTCTAGGTCAGTGATCATACCATCGTGATTATCTGGGTCATGAAGATCTTTTTTGTACAGTTCTTCTGTGTATTCTTGCTACCTCTTCTTAACATCTTCTGCTTCTGTTAGTTCCATACCGTTTCTGTCCTTTATCAAGCCCATCTTTGCATGAAATTTTCCCTTGGGATCTCTAATTTTCTTGAAGAGATCTCTAGTCTTTCCCATTCTGTTGTTTTCTTCTATTTCTTTGCATTGATCACTGAGGAAGGCTTTCTTATCTCTTCTTGCTATTCTTTGGAACTCTGCATTCAGATGTTTATATCTTTCCTTTTCTCCTTTGCTTTTGACTTCTCTTCTTTTCACAGCTATTTGTAAGGCCTCCTCAGACAGCCATATTGCTTTTTGCATTTCTTTTCCATGGGGATGGTCTTGAACCCTGTCTCCTGTACAATGTCACGAACCTCATTCCATAGTTCATCAGGTACTCTATCAGATCTAGGCCCTTAAATCTATTTCTCACTTCCACTGTATAATCATAAGGGATTTGATTTAGGTCATACCTAAATGGTCTAGTGGTTTTCCCTACTTTCTTCAATTTAAATCTGAATTTGGTAATAAGGAGTTCATGATCTGAGCCACAGTCAGCTCCCGGTCTTGTTTTTGCTGACTATATAGAGCTTCTCCATCTTTGGCTGCAAAGAACAGAATCAATCTGATTTCGGTGTTGACCATCTGGTGATGTCCATGTGTATAGTCTTCTCTTGTGTTGTTGGAAGAGGGTGTTTGCTATGACCAGTGCATTTTCTTGGCAAAACTCTATTAGTCTTTGCCCTGTTTCATTCCATATTCCAAGGCCAAATTTGCCTGTTGCTCCAGGTGTTTCTTGACTTCCTACTTTTGCATTCCCGTCCCCTATAATGAAAAGGATATTTTTTTGGGGTGTTCTAAAAGGTCTTGTAGGTCTTCATAGAACCGTTCAACTCAGGTTCTTCAGCGTTACTGGTTGGGGCATAGACTTGGATTACTGTGATGTTGAATGGTTTGCCTTGGAAACGAACAGAGATCATTCTGTCTTTTTTGAGCTTGCATCCAAGTACTGTCCAAGTACTAGTCCCATCACTTCATGGCAAATAGATGGGGAAACAATGGAAACAGTGACAGACTATTTTCTTGGGCTCCAAAATCACTTCAGATGGTAATTGCAGCCATGAAATTAAAAGATACCTGCTCCATGGAAGAAAAGCTATGACAAACTTAGACAGTGTATTAAAAAAGAGATATTATTTTGCCAATAAAGTTTCATCTAATCAAAGCTATGGTTTTTCCAGTAGCCATGTATGGACGTGAGAGTTGGACCATAAAGAAGGCTGAGCACCAAAGATTGATACTTTTGGACTGTGGTGTTAGAGATGACTCTTGAGAGTCTCAGACAGCACAGAGATCAAACCAGTCAATCCTTACGGAAATTAATCCTGAATATTCATTAGAAGGACTGATGTTGAAGCTGAAGCTCCAATACTTTGGCCACCTGATGGGAAGAGCCGACTCATTAGAAAAGACACTGAAGCCGGAAAAGACTGAAGGCAGGAGGATAAGGGGACGACAGAGGATGAAATGGTTGGATGGCACCACCGATTCAATGGACATGAGTTTGAGCAACCTCCAGGAGATGTTGAAAGACAGAGAAGCCTGGCATACTGCAGTCATGTCCGGATACGACTGAGCAACTAACAGCAATAAATGAGAAGCTTTGGGGCTTCCTGGGTAGCTCATCTGGCAAAGAATCCACCTGCAATGAAGAAAACTCTTGTTTGATTCCTGGGTTGGGAAGTTCCCGTGGAGAAGGGATAGTCTACCCACTGCAGTATTCTTGGGCTTCCCTTGTGGCTCAGATAGTAAAGAATCCACCTGCAATGCAGGACACCTGGGTTTTCTCCCTGGGTTGTGAAGACCCCCTAGAGGAAGGTATGGCAACCCACTCCAGTATTCTTGCCTAGAGAATCCCCATGACCAGAGGAGAGTGGTGAGCTACAGTCTACAGGGTCACAAAGACTCGGACTTGCGTGAATGACTAAGCACAGCACAGCATATAAGAAGTTTCTCCTCTGGGAAACCACTGCCAACCATCCCCAATCCCTTTCACCCTTTCTATTGAGCAGTGAGCTCCCACCTATGTGCTGTGATTGCTATTAACATATCATCTCTGCCTTGTAAGATAACTGCTTCTTTATTTTTGTGACTCCTCCACTAAACTCTCAGAAATCTTAAGGAAGGCACTCTATTTTGCTCATGACTACATATTCCTATCCATTAACAGAGCTTGGCTCGTGAGTAACATCATTAACCGTTTAGGCCAGAGAAGACAGGAGGTTTATAACTTATTTAAGAAAGTCTCTTATATATTTATACAACCCTACTGCTTCTTCAATTAATGAATTACAGGAGCAATGAAAGTATGTTTATCATGAGTTCTATAGTGAAGACTAAGAAAGGAATTTGAAAATAATGGATATCATTTCCTGCAGGCCTATTTTACTGCCAACATCCCTTAAAGTTTGCAATTCTGCATATTAGAAACCTGGAAGCTTAGAGAGGTTAAGAACTTGCCTGGTCTGTGGCAGGGATGGGCTCAGATAAGGACTCATTCCCCTAAATCACACTACTGCTTAAATCTATATGGGCTCAACATTTATCTACAGCCTTTCCTAGACACTCAGCTGAGACAATCTGTCTCCTTCACTGTGAAACCACTATTTTTATAAGTGGTCTGATCATCATAATTAGGTGTCTATAATTCTGCTTTTTTTTAAAATAGGTTTGTAAAGATATCATAGGCATAAATAATCCTTATCTTGGGAAATATGTTTATCTCAATATGGATATGGTTTTGTTAGTAGGTTTAATCAAGCCTCAATTAATTGTCTCCTGTGGAGAAGAGGCAACCTAACTTCTGTTCTCAAAAGTTTGTAAACCACCAAAAAGCATGCATTTCTAGTACTTTACACTTCTACTTCTGCTCCACATAGTATACTATTTATATTGTCAGTAATAAAAGGAGCCTGAGCTGAGAGAAAGCCATTATATTTCTGTAATTATCAAGGCTGTTTCTCCTTCCATCTATTTCATTAATCTGCATGTCTTTTTTTCCTACTTTGTTGATTCTCCCTATATTCTGATCCTATTCCTTTTTGTTTAACTTTTAAAATTTTATATTGGAGTATAGCTGATTAACAATGTTATGATGGTTTAAGGTGGACAGAAAAGGAACTCTGTCATACATATATAAGTATCCATTGTAGCCCGAATTCCTCTCCCATCCAGGCTGCCACATAATATTGAGAAAAGTTCCCAGTGCTATAGGGTAGGTCCTTGTTCATTATCCATTTTAAACATAGTTACAGGTTGGTGAGTCAGGGAAAGTCACTCAGTCGTGTATGATTCTTTGCGACTCCACGGACTATTCAGTCCCTGGAATTCTCTAGGCCAGAATACTTACTTGGTTGGGTAGCCTTTCCCTTTTTCAGGGGATCTTCTCAAACCAGGGATCAAACCCAGGTCTTCTACATTGCAGGCAGATTCTTTACAAGCTGAGCCACAAGGGAAGTCCAAGAATAGTTTGGAAGGAACAGGTTGGTAGGGGCACAATTTCTTGCCCTCTCACTCACTAGGTCACAAGGACAGATATGCTGCCTAGTGCCTGTCTTTACATCTCCCTGAGGAGATTCATGATACTGTTTGGCCCAGCCACAGGACCTACTACTGGTGCTATACTATAACAGATTTCACTAGATGAGCTCTAGATTGCTTATGATTCTATCATTGTGCCTTGGTCTGTGGAACCGTCTTGAGGCTTAAACTTTAGTCAAGAGGAACACACTTAAAAAGAATATTGCTATTCTCATGTTAGTTTTCATTGTTTTCTTCTTTACTGATAAACTGAGTGCATTAAATAATAAACCTATTTCTTTCAACAGATTCTCATGAATCTGGCTTTCATCTCAATCATAGAAGACAGTGATTAAAGAAAATCAATGGTAGCCTGGCCAATAAATTTAGATTTTCTGTAAAAACAAACAAGAAGTATCACATTTGTTCCAAACTGGTGATAGAAAAGCTCTTTGTAACAGATGGGATAAAAATTTGTCCCTAAAATGAGTACAAACGTAAGATTAAAAGCAGAGAGGCCAAATCAGCCAGAGGTGTACTAGATTTTCTGCCTTTTATATAAACTAAAGTTGTAGATGTGACTGGTTGTGGAAGTGACTGAAGTGGAAGTGACTGGTTGTGGAAGTGTAGAAATCCAGTTGTGGATGTGACTGGTGATGGAAGTAAAGTTCGATGCTGCAAAGAATAATATTGTATAGGAACCTGGAATGTTAGGTCCATGAATCATAGCAAATTGGAAGTGGTCAAACAGGAGATGGCAAGAGTGAACACTGACATTTTAGAAATCAGTGAAATAAAATGTACTGGAATGGGTGAATTTAGTTCAGATGAGCATTGTATCGACTATTGTGGGCAAGAATCCCTTAGAAGAAATGGAATAACCCTCATAGTCAACAAGAGTCCAAATGCAGTAGTTGGGTACAATCTCAAAAAAGACAGAATGATCTCTGTTCATTTCCAAGGCAAACCATTCAATATCACAGTAATCCAAGTCTATGCCCTGACCAGTAATTCTGAAGAAGCTGAAGTTGAACAGTTATATGAAGACCTACAAGACCTTCTAGAACTAACAACCAAAAAGATGTCCTTTTCATCATAGGGGACTGGAATGCAAAAGTAGAAAGTCAAGAAATACCTGGAGTAACAGGTAAATTTGGCCTTGGAGTACAAAATAAAGCAGGGCAAAGGCTAACAGAGTTTTGCCAAGAGAACACACTGGTCATAGCAAACATCCTTTTCCATCAACAGAAGAGAAGACTCTACACATGAACATCACCAGATGGTCAATACTGAAATCAGATTGATTATATTCTTTGTAGCTAAAGATGGAGAAGCTCTATACAGTTAGCAGAAACAAGACTGGGAGCTCACTGTGACTCACATCATGCAATACTTATTACCAATTTCATAAACTGAAGAAAGTAGCAAAAACTACTATGCAATTAAGTTATTACATAAATCAAATCCCTTATGATTATACAGTAGAAGTGACAAATAGATTCAAGGGATTAGATCTGATAGAGTGGCTAAAGACCTATGGAAGGAAGTTTGTGAAATTGTACAGGAAGCAGTGATCAAGACCATCCTCAATAAAAACAAATGCATAAAGGCAAAATGGCTGTCTGAGGAGGCCTTACAAACAGCTGAGAAAGTAAGAGAAGCTAAAGACAAAGTAGAGAAGGAAAGATATACCCATTTGTACATAGAGATCCAAAGAATAGCACGGACAGATAAGAAAGTCTTACTCATTGACCAATGCAAAGAAATAGAGGAAAACAATAGAATGGGAAAGACTAGACATCTCTTCAAGAAAATGAGAGATACCAAGGGAAAGATACAAGTATTGGCATGCATCTTTTCATGCAAACATGGGCACAATAAAGGACAGAAATGGTACAGACCTAACAGAGGCAGAAGATATTAAGAAGAGGTGGCAAGAATACACAGAAAAACTATACAAAACAGACCTTAATAACCCTGATAACCATGATGGTGTGATCACTCACCTAGAGCCAGAAATCCTGGAATGAGAAGTCATGTGGACCTTAGGAAGCATCATCATGAACAAAGTTGTGGAGGTGATGGAATTCCAGCTCAATTATTTCAAATCCTAAAAGATGATTCTGTGAAAGTGCTGCACTCAATATGCCAGCAAATTTGGAAAATTCAGCAGTGGCCACAGGACTCCAAAAGGTCAGTTTTCAATCCAAACCCAAAGAAAGTCAATGCCAAAGAATGTTCAAATTACTGCACAATTGCACCTGTCTCACATGCTAGCAAAGATATGCTCAAAATTCTCCAAGCCAGGCTTCAACAGTATGTGAACTGTGAACTTCCAGATGTTCAAAGTGGATTTAGACAGGCAGAGGAACAGAAGATCCAACTGCCAACATCCGTTGGATCATCGAAAAAGCAGGAGAGTTCCAGAAAAACATTTACTTTTGCTATATTGACTATGCCAAAGCCTTTGACTGTGTGGATCACTACAAACTGTGTAAAATTTTTCAAGAGATGGGAATACCAGCCCACCTTATCAGCTTCCTGATAAATCTGTCTGCAGGTCAAGAAGAAACAGTTAGAACCTGACATGGAGCAACAGACTGGTTGGAAATTGGGGAAGGAGTATGTCAAGGCTGTACGTTGTCACCCTGCTTATTTAACGTATATGCAGAGTACATCATGTGAAATGCTGGGCTGGAGGAACCATAAGTTGGAATCCAGGTTGCCAGGAGAAATATCAATAATGTCAGATACACAGATGATACTACCCTTATGGCAGAAATCAAAGAAGAACTAAAGAGCCTCTTGATGAAAGTGAAAGAGGAGAGTGAAAAAGTTGGCTTAAAGCTCAACAGTCAGAAAATGAAGACCATGGCCCCTGGTCCCATCAATTCATGGCAAATAGATGGGGAAACAATGAAAACAGGGACAGACTTTATTTTTTTGGGTTCCAAAATCACTGCAGATGGTGAGTGCAGCCATGAAATTAAAAGATACTTGCTCCTTGGAAGAAAAGTTATGACCAGCCTAGACAGCATAATAAAGATTAGACATTACTTTTCTGAGGAAGGTTCATCTAGTCAAAGCAATGGTTTTTCCAGTGGTCATATATGGATGTATGAATGTGAGTGTTGGACCATAAAGAAAGCTGAGCACTGTCGAACTGATCCTTTTGAACTGTGATGTTGGAGAAGACTCTTGAGAGTCCCTTGGACTGCAAGGAAATTAAACCAGTTAATCCTAAAGGAAATCAGTGCTGAACATTCATTGGAAGGACTGATGCTGATGCTGAAACTCCAATACTTTGGCCACCTGATGCAAAGAACTGACTCACTGGAAAAGACTCTGATGCTGGGAAAGACAGAGCAGGAGGAGACGGGGACGACATAGGATGAGGTGGTTGGATGGCATCTCCGACTTGGTGCACATGAGTTTAACCAAGCTCTGGGAGTTGGTGATGGACAGGGAAGCCTGCTGAGCTGCAATCCATGGGGTTACAAAGAGTCAGACATGACTGAGGGACTGAACGGAATTGAAAGATGTAGGGCATCATCAAGTTTACAAAGAAAAAGAATGCAAATTCTGACATTATACTGATACTTTGCCAAACTTTATAATTAAAAAATATAATTAAAATTTTTTACTAGATTCTAGTTTTGATATTACAATCTGAGCTAAGTTACTCTAAATTTAATTAATTGAATTCAATTTCCATATCATCAAAATTAAAACCACATTAATGTACACTTTGCATATCTCTACTGAGAAAGACAGTCCATGATATTAAATAAGAGAAACCAATGAGAGTTAAATAGGGTAAGAAAGCAAAACCATATTAAGTCATTTAAGTTAGGCTGGCCATTTTTCTAAGAAAATGCTTCATGGCATTTTAAGTAGAATTTTTTTTCTAGTAATATATTTTATCTATATCTATTTTATAAAAATAAATTATTTATTTGAAAATATAGAGTTCTTTTCTAATAAAAATAAAATTTAAGTATACTTGTGGCAGACTCATTTTGATATATGGCAAAACCAATACAATATTGTAAAGTTAAAAAATAAAATTAAATTAAAAATTAAAAAAAATAAAATAAAATAAAAATTACAAAAAAATAAAAATAAAAAAATAAAAGTAAGAAGTCATACTCTAGAAAAACTATCCTTTTGAATAATAAATAATATGTGCTTTTGGGGGGATGGTGAAAGATTTTATTTAGGAAGGAGTGCTGGGCCTGGTTTTAAAGTCTTCATGTTATTTAACTAAATTTAAAGGAAACATATTTTCTGCAATTTACTTTAAGCCCACAAAATAATATCTTCAGAATGCTAATAACTGAAAACAGAGTCAACCCATTCTTTTTGGAAAAAGGCAAGTTAATTTTTACAACTGACACATACAGATGCTAATATTATAGGGAATAACATAAGTATTGAAAAAATGGTGATACTCCTATCATAAAACTCATACTTAAATTGAAGAAAGTAGGGAAAACAATCACAACAAACTGTAGAAAATTCTTAAAGAGATGGGAACACTGGCCCACTTTACCTGCCTCCTGAGAAACCTGTATGCAGGTCAAGAAGCAACTGTTAGAACTGGATATGGAACACGTGGACAATGGAATGGACATGGAACAATGAATCCAAATCCAGAAAGGAGTATGTCAAGACTGTATATTGTCACCCGGCTGAATTTACTTCTAGCTCAGCTGGTAAAGACTCCGCCTGCAATGTGGGAGACCTAGGTTCAATCCTTGGGTTGGGAAGATCCCCTGGAGAAGGGAACAATTCCCCAGTCCAGTATTCCAGCCTGGAGAATTCCATGGACTACATTTAGTCCATGGGGTTGCTAAGAGTCAGACATGACTGAGTGACTATCACTTTCATTATGCAGAGTACATCATGCGAAATGCTGGGCTGGATGAAGCACAAGCTGGAATCAAGTCTTCTGGGAGAAATATCAATAATCTCAGATACATAGATGACACCACTCTTATAGCAGAAAGTGAAGAGGAACTAAAGAGCCTCTCAATGAAAGTGAGGAGAGTGAAAAAGTGGGCTTAAAACTCAACACTCATAAAACAGAGATCATGGCATCTGGTTCTATCACTTTATGGCAAATAGATGGGGAAACAATGGAAACAGTGACAGACTTTATTTTCATGGGCTCCAAAATCACTGCAGATGGTGACTGCAGCCATGAAATTAAAAGACGCTTATTCCTTGGAAGAAAAGCTACTACAAAGCTAGAGAGCATATTAAAATGCAAGAGCCATCACTTTGCCAACAAAGGTCTGTATAGTCAAAGCTACGGCTTTTCCAGTAGTCACGTATGCATGTGAGAGCTGGACCATAAAGAAAACTGAGTGCCGAAGAATTGATACTTTTGAACTGTGGTGATAGAGAAGACTCTTGAGAGTCCCTTTGACAGCTGGGAGGTCAAACCAGTCAATCCTAAAGGAAATCAATCCTAAATTTTCATTAGAATGTCTGATGCTTAAACTGAAGCTCCAGTACTTTGGCCACTTGATGGAAAGAGCCAACTCATTAGAAAAGACTCTGATTCTGGGAAAGATTGAAGGGAGAAGGAGAAGTGAATGACAGAGGACGAGATGGTTGAATGGCATAACTGACTCAATAGACATGAGTTTGAACAAGCTCTGGGAGATGGTGAAGGACAAAAAAGCCTGGTGTTCTGCATTCCCTGGGGTTGCAAAGATTCAGACATTACTGAGCGACTGAACAACAATAACAAGAACATAACTTGGCAAGCACTTGGTACATTATGGTAAATGTGTAGGACATTTTAATAAATGCTTTTGTAAACATTCAGTAAGCATGATCATAACAGCATTGTATAAGCTGCACTACCATTTCACTAAGTCTTTGCACACAGTAGCAGCAATATTAACTAATCTGAAAATGAAGGACTCTGAAAGACTTGAAATGTCTTCAATTTGTTATCAGTAAAAACATGACCATCACAGCTTTTGAGTTAAAATTTTATTTTGCTTTACTTTGTTTATTCTAATTTACTGAATACTAGTTATACACATTTTCACTTTGATTAACAGAACATTCAGAACATGATGAATAAAAGTAGATAACAAAAATATTTTTTGTAGAATATTCAAGATTATCCAAGCCATAATCAACATCCAGACACATAAGCTACTAAAACTTAAGGAAAAGATTTGCTTGATATAAGAAAAGAATATCAGAAGAGATAAAATTAGCTTTCAGGTCTACAAAAATAATTTGTCCTGCTGAATTGATTTAGCTCAGATATTGGAACCATAAAGCAAAACCATATTTGAGACAGATTAAAAATTCTAGCACTAATAACAAAATAAAATTAAATAGACTTTTTTTTTTTCTTTTTCTACTTTAAAGGTATAATTTTAGAGTCAGGGCAAACAACTAAAGCAGACATCAATGATCATCAAGTTCAAGGTCAGTTCAAAGGACTAGCTAGGCTTATGGGAAAATACTGGCCTTAGCTGGCAATAAAAAAAAAAAAAAAAACAAGTAAAATATATGTAAAGATTAGGGAAGAAGGCAGGGATATATAAGAAAGATAAAGATAGACAAAAGCAAGCAAAAGGGAAAGAGAGGGAAAGGGAAGCATGAAAAAAAAAAAAAAAAAGAGATGAAACCATAGACTTCTAATAAGAATTATCCAAACTACTGCTACAAGGAAAACTGGTGAGCAAACCCTACTATACCTGTGCTTAAAAACCACTAAATCCTGCAGGAAACAGAGGGAGCCACAATCATCATCAGCAGAACACTAAGTAATAGGTAGTGGTGGATATGCCCCTCTTGGATATACCTCAGGATGTGACTAAACTGCTAAAATTACATGTATTTTTCAAAGAAAATGTGACTTCCAGAAGAAAATAATAGTGCTCAGCAGATTTAAGTATGTTCAAAGTTTTCTTAGAAAACTGGAGAAAAGATTCCAGTTATTACTCAGTATATCCCAGGGAAACAGCTTGCACTTCATATTTACTAGATTTTCACATAATCAAAAGCTTGTAAAGTTACATATACTTTTATTGAGAAACAAATTATCTTGCCAATAAGTTAAAAATATTTACAGCTTTTATAATTGTTATAATCAAGTCATATGCAGGAAAAATACTTATATTTTTCTTGTTTTTTTTTACTGGAATTTCAGCTTGCTATATGGTGAAGTGGATATGTAATGTACGTCTTCATTTGTCTTAATCAAAAAAGTGGGGTAGTAAAAGAAAAAAAAAAAAAACTGAAGAAGATACAACAATTTCCAACCCTTAGTTCAATGCTTTTTTTCATGAGAGCAAGCAATTGATACTGCTATTTCTGTACCAATATTCCTGGGAATAAAAAGCCCTCTGGAATAAGACACCATGCCTTTTGGGTAGTCTTTCTGCAACCCAATCTTTCCATCCATTAAAAAAAGAGGATGGTGACAGTTGTATCTGTATAATGTTGTTGTTGTTCAGTCCCTAAGTTGTATATGACTCTTTATGACACCACGAACTACACAAATTTTTAAAACAAAGAGACTATCTCAAATACGTTATTATTTTTATTTTAATAGAACAGAAGTAGAGTTGATGTGTAAAACTGTGTTAGTTTCAGGTGTACAGCATAGTGATTCAGTACTCTCATGCAGATTAAATTCCACAGGTTAATTCAGTTCAGTTCAGTCGCTCAGTCGTGTCCAGCTCTTTGTGACCCCATGAACCACAGCACACTAGGCCTCCCTGTCCATCACCAACTCCTAGAGTTCACCTAAACTCACATCCACTGAGTTGGTGATGCCATTCCAACCACCACATCCTCTGTTGCCCTCTTCTCCTCCTGCCTCAATCTTTCCCAGCATCAGGGACTTTTTCAATGAGTCAGTTCTTCCCATCAAGTGGCCAAAGTATTGGAGTTTCAGCTTCAACATCAGTCCTTCCAATGAACACCCAGGACTAATGTTCTTTAGGATGGATTGGTTGGATCTCCTTGCAGTCCAAGGGACTCTCAAGAGTCTTCTCCAACACCACAGTTCAAAAGCATCAATTTTTCGGTGTTCAGCTTTCTTCACAGTCCAACTCTCACATCCATACATGACAACTGGAAAAACCATAGCCTTGACTAGACAGACCTTTGTTGGCAAAGTAATACCTTTGCTTTTTAATATCTTCTCTAATTTGGTCATAACTTTCCTTCCAAGGAGTAAGCATCTTTTAATTTCATGGCTGCAATCACCATCTGCAGTGATTTTGGAGCCCCCAAAAATAGTCAGCCATTGTTTCCACTGTTTCCCCACCTATTTGCCACAAAGTGATGGGACCGGATGCCATGATCTTAGTTTTCTGAATGTTGAGCTTTAAGCCAACTTTCTCACTCTCTTTTTTCACTTTCATCAAGAGGCCTTTTAGTTCTTCACTTTCTGCCATAAGGGTGGTGTCATCTACATATCTGAGTTTATTGATATTTCTCCCGGCAATCTTGATTCCAGCTTGTGCTTCATCCAGCCCAGTGTTTCTCATGATGTACTCTGCATATAAGTTAAATAAGCAGGGTGCCAATATACAGCCTTGACGTATTCCTTTTCCTATTTGGAACCAGTCTGTTGTTCCATGTCCAATTCTAGCTGTTGCTTCCTGACCTGCATACAGGTGTCTCAAGAGGCAGATCAGGTTAATATAAGATACTGAACATAATTCCATGTGATACAATCTATTCTTGTTGCCTATCTATTTTAAATATAGTAGTTTGTATCTATTAATACCATATTCTTAACTGTCCGACCCCTACCCTTCCCGCTTTCCTTTGCTAACCACAATATTGTTGTCTATACCTATGAGTTTGTCTGTTTGGAATACACATTCAATTTTAAAAACTACTTCTCAGATTCCATATATAAGTGATATTATATAGGATTTGTTTTTCTCTAAGTAATTTCACTAAAGGATAATATCCTCTAGGTCCATCCATGTTGCAGCAAACAGCAGCATTTCATTCTTGTTTAAAGGCTGAGTAATGTTTCACTTTTCATACTGTTCATACTTTGGTCACCTGATGCGAAGAACTGACTCATTTGAAAAGACCCTGATGCTGGGAATGATTGAAGGTGGGAGGAGAAGGGGATGACAGAGGATGAGATGGTTGGATAGCATCACCAACTCAATGGACGTGAGTTTGAGTAAACTCCGGGAGTTAGTGATGGACAGGGAGGCCTAGCATGCCGCAGTCCATGGGGTCGCAAAGAGTCGGACACAACTGAGCAACTGAACTGAGTATTTCACTGTATATATATACCACATCTTCTTAATATAATTTTCTGTTGATGGACATTTAGGTTGCTCCCATATGTTGGCTATTGTAAATAGTGTTGCTATGAACATTGGGGTGCATGTATATTTTCAAATTAGTGTTTTTGGGTTTTTCTGGATATACATCCAGGAGTAGAGCTGCTGATTCATATGGTTCATATGGTAGTTGTATTTTTAGTTTTTTGAGGAACCTCCATACTGTTTTCTCCAGTTTACATCCCTACCAACAGTATACAAGGGTTCCCTTCTCTTTGCATCCTTGTAAACATTTGCTATTTGTGGTCTTTTTGACAATAGCCATTCTGACAGGTGTGAGGTAATCAAGTACTTGGAAAGAACATGGTTAAACTTCAGTCAGTCTTCACAGAAGACTGTGCTATGCCTAGAAGGGTCCCCATTTCAGAATCTTAACTGCCTACCCCAAGTATGCAGGAAGAGATATAACAATTCCACTGCTATGACTAGCAGAATGGAGATGTTTTACTATTTCTACAGGGAACTGCTATTGGACTACAACCTTTAATACAAGAGTTAGACAGCAATGGTCCAACAGAACACTGTGTGATGATGAAGATGTTCCATATTTGTTCAGTTCAATATGAAAGAGACACCAACAATCTGTGATTACTGACTACTGGAAATGTGACAAGTGCTATTAAGGAAGTGAATTTTAAATTTTACTTAATTTCAATTAATTTTAAGTAAAATGCACGTGGCCAGCGGCCATTCTAATGACAGCACACAGTTAGAGAATCTATTAGCTAAAGGCCCAAATGAAGGAATACCTCCAATTTATAAAAATTAGAAAATTAAAAAAAAAATCATTCCACAAAGGGCAATCAAGACAGCAAGTAAGAGGATATGGAACTCATCATCCCCCACAAACACAAGAAAAATACAAATACATATGAAACAATCCTCACTGAAAACTAACTGGAAACTGGCAGAAGGACTCCTATGCAACCAAGGCTATAAGAAAAATATACATGTACTTGGGTAAGAAGTGAAGAACAGTGATTAGGTTAGGAACTCTGTTCCTGGGAGGGGACTGAGAGGAAAAGGGAGAACACAGGAGTAGACACCTGCCATGGGAGTGAGCAGGTTGAGATCCAGACTGTGTGTTCCAGTCCTGGAGTCCTACAAGGAGGAGATAAGACCCCTTGGCTGGTTGGAGGACTACTGAGTCAGACGGAAAGGCTGGAGAAGCTTGGACTGTGCTCATGAGCAGCGCACTGATGAGCTCAAGGCAGGATGCAGAGAGGTCTGCCCTAGAAGATGCCAGCTTTCTCACGACAGATTCACTGTGCACTCCAGCCTGAGCGAACACTCCAGCCCTGCTCACTCCACACCACAGAGTGCACTGGATTTGGGGCTGTCAGGACCAGGAAAAAGACTGAACCTGATCCCAGGGCAGAGCCTGGAGGGGGCACAATGGTGGCCATTGTTGGTTCTTACTTAGGCATAGCCTCAGAAGCAGCCCAGATTTCTGATAGCAGCTGCTTTACCACCATTAAGAATTCCAGACACACGTTGAGAATCCACATTGGTCTCTACTTGAAGAATGGTTCCACAACAGGGAGTAAGCAGTGAGGGCTGGGGTCAGTGATGAACTGTGAGAGACATGCAAGGTTGCACTTAAGCAGAGCACAGTTGCCTACACTGGCAGCTCAATGGATCTCTGTTGGTAAACAGGCCCCACTTATTTCAGCACTCCCCTTCTCTGGGGGAAAGATCCCAGTGCAGAGAGACTGAAAACATACACTTAAAGGGAACAGAACTAACTAAAGTCTGAACCTGAGGACTTCTGTTCCAGCAACTTGGAATCAGACCCCAATCCTGACTGAGTGATGAACAGAGAAGTCTCACCTCATATTTGCAGCCTGCTCTAGTGCATCCATCACTCACACCATGAGATGTGAGTGCATCCATGTTAAACCCAGCCCTCCCATCAAAGGCACGGGGCACATGCAGTCTGTATAGGAACACTACCACACAAAAATACCCTTAAAGGTTGTAATAGGTAACTGTTTCACCTAAATTCATAGAGGCAGATAAAGTCAAAGTAACATGAACATGTAGAGAAACTACTCTCCACTGAAAGAGCAAGAGAAAAAAAAAAAAAAAAAAAAAAAAAACAGAAATAAACAATTTACCAGATGAAAAAGTAAAAAATTGGTAATATAAATGTTAACTGAATTAAGGAAAAGAATTGATCTAAACACTGATTATGTTAATAAGGAATCAATAAATTAAAAAAAAAATCAGAAATGGGTAATTCAATAGCTAAAGAACACAGTAAAAGGAATGAATAGCAGACTAAACAATATAGAAGAATGAATAATGACCTAGAAGATAGAACAATGGAAATCTCCCAATCAGAAAGCAGAAAGAAAAAGAAACTTATAAAAATAAAAGAAATTTAACAGATCACTCAAATAACATTAAGCATTCCAATATTCATATTTTAGGAGTTCCAGAAGGAGAGGAGAAAGAGTAGGGGATAGAAAATGCATTTGAGGAAATCATGCCTGGTAACTTCCTAACCCTGAAGAAGGAAACAGATGTCCAGGTACAGGAAGCACAGAGTGTACCAAACTAATGCACTCAGACTCACTCCAAGACATATCAGAATTAAAATAGCAAAAGTTAAATATAAAGAGAGAATTCTAAAGGTAGCAGGAGGAAAAAAAAAAGACTCATACACAGGGATACCTATGAGGCCATCAGTTAATTTCTTTGCAGAAACTTTTAAGGCAATAAAGTAATGGCATAGTATATTCAAAGCTCAGTTCAGCTCAGTTTAGTCACTTAGTCGTGTCCAACTCTTGCAACTCCATGGACTGCAGCATGCCAGGTTTCCTTGTCCATCACCAACTCCCAGAGCTTGCTCAAACTCACCTCCATCGAGTCGGTGATGCCACCCAATCATCTCATCTCTGTTGACCCCTTCTCCTCCTGTTTTCAATCTCCTAGCATCAGGGTCTTTTCAAATGAGTCAGTTCTTCACATCAGGTGGTCAAAGTAATGGAGTTTCAGATTCAGTATCAGTTCGTCCAATGAATATTCAGGACTGATTTCCTTTAGGATGGACTGGTTGGAGCTCCATGCCATCCAAAGGACTCCCAAGAGGTGTCTCCAACACCACAGTTCAAAAGCATCAGTTCTTCGGTGCTCAGCTTTCTTTATAGTTCAACTCTCACATCCATACATGACTACTGGAAAATCCATAGCTTTTACTAGATGGACCTTTGTTGGCAAAGTAATGTCTCTACTTTTTAATATGCTGTCTAGGTTTGTCACAGCTTTTCTTCCAAGGAGTAAGCGTCTTTTAATTTCATGGCTGCAGTCATCATCTGCAGTGATTTGGGAGCCCAAAAAATAAAGTCTATCACTGTTTACACTATTTCCCCATCTAAGTGATGGGAGTGGATCCCATGATCTTTGTTTTTTGAATGCTGAGTTTTTAAGCCAAACTTTTCAACATGCTGAAAACCAAAAATTCTGCAACCTAGGATACACTACAAAGCAAGGTTATCATTTAGAACAAGAGGGAAATAAAGAACTTCTCAGACAAGGAAAATCTAAAGGAATACATCAGTATTAAACCTACCCTAAAACAAATGCAGAAGAGTCTTATCTAAATAGAAAAATTGTAAGAATCTGTCAGAAAAGGAAAATTCCACAGAGAAAGGCAAGTATGTAGTAAGAATTCAAGGTCAACCAATTAAACAATCCAAGGCATAGGTTGAAATACAAAAAATAACTAGAATAAACAGTTAAGGGATAAGCATGAAGATGTAAAATATGACATAAAAAACACTAAAGGTGGGGAAGGAAGTAAAAAATGTAGATGTTTTAGAATGTCTTTGATAAATGGCTGAGTTTAAAACGAGTAGATATAATTATAGGTCAATGTATATGAATCCCATGGTAACCCAAGTTAAAAAATCTGAAATAGATACACCAAACACAAAAACAAATTAACAGAAGCATATCACTAGAGAAAATCATCATTCAAATCACAAGGGAAGAAGGAAAAAGAAACAGAAATGAACAGAGAACAATAAAAGCAACTGGAAAATAAACTAATGATGATGAATACATCATTGTTGTTGTTGTAGCCACTAAGTTGGGTCTGACTCTTTGTGACACCATGGACTGTAGCTTACCAGGCTCCTCTGTCCATGGAATTTCTCAGGTAAGGGGACTAGGTGGGTTGCCATTTCCTTCCCAATCCAGGGATTAAACCTGTATCTGCTTGGCAGGTGGACTCTTTTCCACTGAGCAACTTGGGAAGCCATTGATAATGATAAGTATATACCTACCAATAATTACTCTATATGTCAATGGACTAAATACTCTGATCAAAAGACACTGGATGGCTGATTGGATAAAATAACAAGACCTCAATATGCTGCCTATAAAAGACTCAATTCAGGACTAAAAATACATTCAGACTGAAAGTGAGAGGATGTAAAAATGACAATTCATGCAAATTGAAGGAAGAAAGAGTAGGGGTAGAAAAACTCATTTAAGTAAAAATAAACTAATACAAAGGCTAAGACAAAGGCATAAGACAAAGAAGGGCTTTATATAATGATAAAGGAATCAAGACAAGAAGAGAATATTACATTTGCTAATATATTTTTACCCCTATAAGAGCACCTAAATATTATAAACAATACTAACTGATAGAAGGGGAGAAGCTGACAATAATACTAACACTATAATAGTAGGGGACTTAAAAAGCACACTGACATCAATGGACAAATCATCCCGACAAAAATAAATAATGCAACAGTGTTTATAAATAACACAAGAGACCAGTTGGGCTTAAACTTACAAACAGCAGAATACACATTCTTTTCAAGTGCACATGAATCATTCTCCAGGATAAATCACATGCTAGGCCACAAAAAGCTTTCAACAAATATAAGGGAATAGAAATTATATTAAGTATTTTTTCTAACCAAAATAGCATGAAACTAGCTTCCCTAGTGACTCAGGCAGTAATGCGTCTGCCTGCAATGTGGGAGACCTGGGTTCGATCCCTGGCTTTGGAAGATATCCAGGAGAAGGAAATGGCAACAAACTCTAGTATTCTTCCCTAGAAAATTCCATGGACGGAGGAGACTGGTGGACTATAGTCTGTGGGCTTGCAAAGAGCTGGACACAACTGAGTAACTAACACCCAGTATGAAGCTAAAAGTCAATTAAAAAAACAAAGTGGGAGAAGAAAACACATGAGGAAATTGGAAAATATGCTATTAAAAAACCAACAGGCCAATGACATAATCAAAGAGGAAATCAGAAAATACCTCAATAAAATGAAACACATACTTTCAAATCCGCCATATGCAGCAAAAGCAGTTCTAAGAAGGAAGTTTATAGCAACACAGTCCTTCCTCAAGAAATAAGAAAAATCTCAAACTACGTAAATGAGCATCTAAAGGAATCAGAAAATGAAGAAGAAATAAAGTCCAAAGTCTGCAGAACAAAGGAAACAAGAACGATCAGAATAGGATAGAGATTTAAAAAATAGAAAAAGATCAATGAAACCAAGAGTTGGTTTTTGATAAACACTTACCCGGATTCACAAAGAAGAAAATAGAGAGGACCCAAACAAACTAAATAAGTAATGAAAAAGGAGGAATAAAAATCAATACCACAGAGATTTAAAAATCCTAAGAATATATGAATAAATGCTTACAAGTTGGACAACCTAGAAGAAATGGATGAATATCTAGAAAAATACAACCGGTCAAGACTGAATCAAGAGAAATACATAATATAATTAAAAACATCACTAGCAGTAAAATTATGTTTGTAAAAAAAAAAAAAAAAAAAAAACTCCCAGTATATGTATGTATGTATATATACGTCAAAAAATGGGGTATGTCATAAAAAAGAATAAAGTAATGTCATTTGCAGCAACATGGATGGACCTAGAGATTATCATACAAAGTGAATTAAGTCAGAAAGAGAAAAATCATATAATTACTTATATGCGTAATCCAAAAAAATGAGAGAAATAAACTCATTTACAAAACAGAAATAGACTCATAGAAGTAGCAAAGAAAAAAATGAACAGTTGCCAAAGAGGAAAGCAAGCGGTGGAGGAAGCATAAATTAGGAGTTTGGGATCAACAGATATACACTACTTTATAAGAAATAAATAACAAGGACCTACTATATAGCATAGGTAACTATATTCAACATCTTGTCATAACTTATACTGGAAAATTATCTGAAAATATATTGAACATATCTGAAAACTGAATCATTTTGTTGTACACCTGAAAATAATGTAACACTGTAATAATACTGTACTTTGATTAAAAAGAAGAAGAAAAAAAAAAAGTGAGAAAACCTCCCAGCAAACAGAAGTCCAGGACCAAGTGGCTTTACAGGGAAATTCTATCAAACATATAAAGAACTAATACCTATCCTTCTCAATCTTTTCCAAAAACCTGAAGAATAGGGAACACTTTCAAGTTCATCCCATGAGGCCACCATTACCCTGATAACAAAACCAGACAAAGACAACAACAAGAAAAAATAGGAAAAAAGAAAAAGAAAACTACAGGTCAATATCTTTAATGAATATAGATGTAAAAATACTCAACAAAATATAAGCAGAATGAACAGACAACACATAAAAAGAATCATATGCTATGCCCAAGTCAGTTTATTCCAGGGTCATGAAGATGGTTCAATATTTTTAAGTAAATCAACGTGTAATATACCATATTTACAACAGGAAGAATAATATTGACATGACCATCTCAATACATGGACAAAAAGTATTTAACCAAATTCAGCATTCATTCATGCCAAAAATTCTCATCAAAGTGAGTACAGAGGGGACATACTACAACATAATTAAGGCCATTTATGTCAAAGTTACAGCTAACATCATGCTCAACTGTTGAGAAGCTGAAAGTCTTTCCTTTAAATTCAGGAATAAGATAAGAATGCCTAGGCTAATCACTTTAAGATAGTATTGGAAGTCCTAGCCACAGAAATCAGACAAGAAAAAGAAATAAAAGGCATCCAAACTGGAAGAGAAGTAAAACAATCAATATTTGATGATGGGATGATTTTATAAAGAAAATATAAAGTCTTGATTGCAAAACTATTAGAATTAATAAATGAATTCAGCAAAGTTTAATGATGCTAGAGGAATACACCTAAAATCCAACATTCAAAAAACCAAGATCATGGCATCCAGTCCCATCACTTCAAGGCACAGATGGAGAAACAATAGAAACAGTGACAGAATTTATTTTCTTGGGCTCCAAAATCAGATGCAGATGGTGACTACAGCCATGAAATTAAAAGATATTTGCTCCTTGGGAAAAAAGCTATGACAAACCTAGACAGCATACTAAAAACCAGAGACATCACTTTGCCAACAAAGGGACATCTAGTCAAAGCTATGGTTTTTCCAGTAGTGAGGTACGGATGTGAGAGTTGGACCCTAAAGAAAGCTGAGAGCCAAAGAATTGATGCTTCTGAACTTTGGTATTGGAGAAGACTCCCAAGGGTCTCTTAGACTGCAAGGAGATCTAACCAGTCAATCCTAAAGGAAATCAGTCCTGAATATTCATTGGAAGGACTGATGCTGAAGCTGAAACTCCAATACCTTAGCCACCTGATACAAAGAACTGACTCATTCATTGGAAAAAACCCTGATTCTGGGAAAGGTTGAAGGTGGGAGGAAAAAGGGACGATGGAGCATGAGATGGCTGGATGGCATCACTAACTCACTGGACATGAGTTAGGGCAAGCCCTGGGAGTTGGTGATGGACAGGCAAGCCTGGTGTGCTGCAGTCCATGGGGTCATAAAGAGTCGGATATGACTGAACTGAACTGAACTTAAAGGGATACACCCCCAAATATGTTACTTTTCGAGACTCTAATAATGAAATATGAGAGTGAAAAAAACAACCAAAAAAACATCCAGTTTAAAAGTTTATCAATACCAAAGAAAAAACTTAGGCTAGGAGGTGAAATACTTAATACACTGAAAACTATAAGACACTGATAAAGGAGGTGAAGATGATGCAAAGAAATGGAAAGATATCCTGTGCTATTGGACTGTAAGAATTAACATTTTAAAATGGCCATACTACTTAAAACATTATGCAGGTTTAAAGGACTGCTTATCAAAACACCCATGACATTTTTCACAGAACTAGAAAAAGTAATTCTAATATTGATATAAAACCACAAAAGATCCTGAACTGTCAAAAGAATCTTGAAAGAATAAAGCTGGAGGTATCATCCTTCCAGACTTTAGACTATACTGCAAAGCTTGGTAATCAAAATATACTGGCACAGAAACAGATACATGAACCAATGGAACAGAATAGAGAGCCCAGAAATAAACCGACATACTTATTGCCAATTAATGTATGACAAAGGCAAGAATATACAATGAAGAATAGACAGTCCCTTCAGTAAGCAGTGTGTGTGTGTGTGTGTGTGTGTGGTGTGTATGGAATTTTATATACAGATAAGCAACATGGATATATTGTATAACACAGGGGATTATACACATTATACTGTAATAACTTTTAATGGAGTATAATCTGTAAAAATACTGAGTCACTGTGGTGTATACCTAAAATTAATATAATTTTCTAAATTAAAAATTTAAAATAAATCATTATAACATTTCACTTATATTGTTATATACATTTTTGTTATAGTCTTCTAAAATTTTCTTCTACTGGATATAGTCATAAATCACAAAATATATCCATCTATAGTTAAACTAAATATATATAAATATTTTAGATGAAATCCAATGGCTGTTAAGAATTATACTACATTAACATATGTAATTTTATTATGTGCCTGGCACACAGTAAACAATTTCTAGACATCATCCATTATTATTGACTAAAAGTGCATCATTATATTGAGGTGGAATTATTAAATAGTCCATCATTATTGAAAGTTTATGTTTTTTTCCTACTTTTGTTCTTATAAAAAGTCCTGTAATGAGCATATTTGTATTTGTATTTTTTCTATTTGTATTAATAGATTTTCCCTTAGGGATTTCTATTAATAGATTTTTCCCTTAGGAAATTAATAGATTTTCCCTTAGGATATTAATAGATTTCCCTTAGGAAATTAATAGATCTTTCCTTAGGAAAAAGTTCTAGAACTGAATTTGATTGGTCAAATGTCTTTTTCAGACTGTGATAACTATTATTAACTTATTTCACAGAAAAGATCCAATGAAAAGACAAAAATCTTTTGAATACCTTAGATAAGGCTTACAAACCCCTATACCTGTATCATTAGGATCAAGAGGTGACAGTGAAAACGATACAGTGGAGATGATGAGGCTCTTAAGTTCTCATAATTGTCTTTGAAAATCCTTTACTTTACCCTTAAATTACAGTAAACAGTATTTGTATGTCTTTTTGAAGATTGACAGACCATATTCTTCCATTCAAGAATTCCATGTTGTATTCAAGTTTTTTCTATCACTGAACAGACTACTGTGTCCTTAACTAGGCCCCCAGCAAAGTAGCAGATTTATCTTTAGGTATATTTTATATGAAGCATACCTATCTTTAAGAATTTATACTTAACTCAGCATTATATTCATGTTACAAGACATACTGGGAATTGAGACATCATGATAAAATAGTAAATTGTACTTCCCCATTTTATTGGTAAATCTGGAGCATATGTTTATGGACTGGTACCCCAGTCACCCACACAGTTTATATCTCCTGGATTATTCTCTTCTAGCATGAATAAGTTAAATTTATAAATGATGTAACTTTGCTGCATAGGCGAGTTAACACATTATTCATCTTTGTATATAAAGTGAAAGATGGCAGGAAAAGGAAGATGATAAGGAAGATAAAAGAAATGAGTGGGGAAAAAAGTGTGTATACACATGAGAGAGAACTATTTTAAAACTTGAAATGTGTCCTTTTCTCCTTCAGATGGGCAGTATTATTTCAATGCTCTGTTCATCTTGCTTGTAATGAATTAAACAGTGGTACATCCCTGCTACACACCACAGACGATCTCATGTTGTTTTTAAGATCTGCTGCTGCTGCTGCTGCTGCTAAGTCGCTTCAGTCGTGTCCGACTCTGTGCAACCCCATAGACGGCAGCCCACCAGGCTCCCTTGTCCCTGGGATTCTCCAGGCAAGAACACTGCAGTGGGTTGCCATTTCCTTCTCCAATGCGTGAAAGTGAAAAGTGAAAGTGAAGTCGCTCAGTCATGTTTGACTCTTAGCAACCCCATGGACTGCAGCCTACCAGGCTCCTCCACCCATGGGATTTTCCAGGATGTACTTAAATTAAAATCACAAATAAGAGCAATTTTTTTTTCTTATCAAAATGAACCTTAGAAGAAGATGTGACTAAAGAAGTCTTAGCATTTCAGAGGCAGATGTTAGCATTTTCTTGCTTTGCCTTGTAATTCATGTATCCCATAGAGTCATCTTCATTTACCTTATAGGCTAATTTATAAGAGAAATTTCAAGACCTAGTCTTTTATAGGCTAATAGAAAGAATAGGATATAGTGGGGTTTGTATAATTTTACAATTACATAATTGATATAATTTTAGTTATCTCCTGGGAATGAGATGACTGGCACAGCAATTCCATGTTAAAACTTAAAGGAAATAAGCAATTGGACAATGAATTCCTTTAAGAATTCAATGTTTTATTCTGCATGTTTTCCCCTATTGAGCTGCACTGACCACATTCTGGGAAACATTTATTCATAAAAAGCTCATTTCCTTTCTTCAAGGCGATGGAAAGTTAAATTACTGTGCTTAGGAGACAAGTAATAAGGGGAAGAGACAAAATTAAAAGGCCATAGGAATCCAGTAATTAACTTAATTTGAATCCAATTAGCCAATATAGATGGAAAAATAAGGCTAAAAATCTAAATTGATGTGATAGGTCTAGGCTCAATTACAGAAAGTCTGAATAATATTCTGAACTTAAATATGACATTCATCCCATTAATTTAGGTATAGGACTTAATTGGAATACAAAAAGTGTTTCAGAAGCAGGCACTAATCTATGTGATCAGTCCTTTAATCAAAATACTCTATTAGATACATTAGCTATTTTGGGCAAATTTTTTCCAAAAGTCACAAAAATACTGAAGACACACCAGTAAAATTTATCATGTATATCAGTAATTTTTAAAATTTAATATATGAATATATAGTTAAATAAGGTTATTTAACATATCCATCACCTTAAATGGTTACAGTTGTGTGTGTGTGTGGTGAGAAATTTGAAGACCTATTCTCTTAGCAATTTTCAGTATGGTTAACTATGGTCACCTGTTGTACATTACATCCCCAGAACATACGTAAAACTGGAAGTTTGCCATCTTTAACCATTTTCACCATTCCCACACCTTTCACCTCTGGTAACCATCAATCTGCTCTCTGTTTCTATGAGATTTTCTTTTAGATTCCATATATATGTGAGATCATGTAGTATTTGTCTTTCTCTGTCTGGTTTATTTCACTTAGCATAATGCCTTCAAAGTTCAGCCACACTGTTGCAAATGACAGGACTTCTATTTTAAGGCTGAAAAACATCCTACTGTATATGTGTGTGTAAATACATGTATATATACACACATACACACATATATATGTAATTTTCTTGAACCATCTCATCTGTTTACTAACATGTAGGTTGTTCCATGTCTTGGCTATTGCAAATAATGCTGGAATGAATATGAGAGTGTGTCTCTTGTCGATATTTCATTTCCCTTGGAAATACAGTTCAAAGTGAAATCGCTAGATTATATGCTGGCTCTATTTTTAATTTCTTGAGGTAATGCCATACTGTTTTCCACAGTGGCTGTACAAACTTACATTCCCATCAACATTGTACAAGGGTTCCCTTTTTTTCCACATCCTTGCCAACTATTGTTACCTCTTGTGTTTTTAATAATAGCCATCCTAACAATGTAATGTGTTATCTCATGGTGGTTTTGATTTGGATTCCCTTGATGACAAGTGATATTGAGTGTCTTTTCATGTACCTGTAGGCCATTTGCATATCTCCTTTGGAAAATGTCTATCCAACCCCTCTGTCTACTTTTTAATCAGATTATTATTATTGTATTTTTGCTATTGAGTTGTATGAGTTCCTTACACATTTTGGATATTCATGCCTTATCAGATGCAGAATTTGCAAATATTTTCTTCTCCTATTCCACAGATTGCCTTTTCATTTTGAGGGTCATTTTTTTTTACTTTGCAGAAGGCTTTCAATTTTATGTAATCACTCTTGTTTATTTTGCTTTTGTTGCTTGTGCTTTTAGGTCACATCCATAAAATTATTGCCAACACCAATGTCAAGAGACTTTTTCTCATGTTTTAGTCTAGGATTTTTATGGTTTCAGGTCTTACATTTAAGTTTTTAACACACTTTGAGCTAATTTGAGTGGTGTAAGTTAGGCATCCTTTCATTATTTGGCATATAAATACCAAGTTTTTCCAGCAGTATGTATTGAAGAGATTATCTCTTCTTCAGTAAGTATTCCTGGTTCCCTTGTGGAGAATTAGTTGATTGTATTTGTATGGGTTTTTTCCTGGAATCTCTACACTGCTCCATTGTGCTAGGCATTTTGTTTTTCTGCCAGTACCACACTGTTTTGATTACTACAGCTTGCAATATAATTTGAGATCAGGAAGTATGATGCCTTCAGCTTTGTTGTTTTTTCTCAAGTTTGCTTTGACTATTCAGGGTCATTTGTTGTTCCATACAAATTTTATGGTTATCTAATTATGCAAAAAATTGCCACTGGAATTTTGATAGGGAATAAATTGAGTCCTTAAAGGCCTATGAGTAGGATGAATATTTTAATAATATTAATTCTTCCAATTCATGAACACAGGCTCTTTCTATTTATGTCTTTTCAATATCTTTCACCTGTATCTTAAAGACTTTTCAGTATACTCAGAGATTTCAGTATTTCTTTCACCTCGCTGATTAAATTTATTTCTAAATATTTAATTCTTTTTGATGTTATTGTAAATAGAAATGTTTTCTTTCTTTTCTACTTTATTTTTCAGAGAATAAATTGCTAGTGTATAGAAATACAACTGATTTTTGTATGTTTACTCTGTGTTCTGCAATTTTATTGAATTTATCTATAGTTCTAGCACTTCTGTTGGACTTTTTGAGTTTTTTACAATACATTTAATGTTATGTCATCTGCAAACAGAAATAGTTTTCGTTTTTCCTTTTCAATTTGAATAGCTTTTATTTCTTTTTCTTGCCTGATTGTGCTGGCTAAGATTTCCAGTAATGTCAAATAAGAGTGATGAAAATGGGCATATTTGTCTTGTCCTTGATCTTAGAGGAAAGCTTTCATCCTCTTACCACTGAATATTTTGTTAGCTGTGGGCTTGTCATATATGGCCTATATTATTTTGGAGTACATTCCTTGTACATCTTCTTCTTGCAAGTTATTTTTTTTTATCATCAATGTTGAGTTTTGTCAAGATTTTTTTTGCATATATTGAGGTATCAGTGATTCTTAAGTGGTGGGGTTAGTGAGGATAGTAAAAACTGGGTGTGATTTTAGCCTCCTAATATTTCTTCACTACACTTTTGGAAAATACCATTCTTAGTCTTGATGTTTTTAGGGGAATGGTAGGCTCATACTTTTCCTAGGGACAGGGGAAAGGTATTCACAATGTGGTTCATGTGGGCATATGAAAAACCAAACTCATGAGCTCTAATATTCAATTTTGGCTTTTCATTGATGGAGGGATGAATCTTGGGGCTACAACAACCACCTTGTGACAATAAGGGAAGACCTTGTTGGAGAAGGGACACAGCAGAACCCAGAAATGGAGGCTTCATTGAAATTTGACTATCAAACTGAAACAAGTTCTATCTCAGAATTGTTCAGTTATGAGAATCAATAAATTCCAATTTAAGTTTTCCATCACTCAAAACTATGGAGGTAGGAAAAACAGGTTAAACCAAATGCCTCTTATATTGTCAGAAGAAGTGAAGAAAAGCATTTCAAACTGGACCAGTATCTTTTGAAGTTTCGTATTTGGATTTACAAACAATAAATAAAATACTGCTGTCCACCAGATCTCCTGCTGCTAGATATTAGTTTGAAATTCAGATTCTGCCTTTGTTGAGGGTCCCTACAACCATTCTCAGTCTTGATGATGATTATGATGTATTACAGCAAAAAGATTCAAAGTAAAAATCAACAAGGGAAAAAGCCTATTACAGTGAAGTCTTTAGGAAACAGGTGCAAGCTTCCAAGAGTCTACCAGCTTAGTTACACATGACATGCTTAATTTCTTCAGTAAGGAATTGTCACAGCACCTGTGAAATGTCTACCCCAGGAATTTCATTAATGAAATCAGTGCCTATGGTATATAATGGGGGCTAGTCTTATAGGCCAGAGGATCCTAGAAGATCCAGTAAGAGAGTCCTCTCACTGATGGAGTAAATATAGCTCTGGATTTAAGGGCTGTGTCAATTCTTCATTTACTCCCTGAATTGCAGCTATTTGTGCTTTTATATTTTCTGTATTTCCTTGGTTCTTTAAAAATGAATGATAGAAATAGTTATTTGCTTAAAAATGTTTTTGTAGCCTGTCTGAAGCAAAACAGATATTCAGTATAATACACACTGTTTATAAAAATGTTTTAGGCATATACACAGTGAGCCAATCTTGCCATTTTGAGAAAGTTTTAAATCACTATAGGAAATCGTTTATCATTCACGTTCCCAAACACCAGCCAGAGGCCAACCACAAAATCCAGTGTTCCTAAGGATAGTAGTCTTAGACCTGCTATGTTAACTCTTTCCTGAACACTTCTTTTTAAAAGTTATTTATTTATTTGGCTGTGCTGAGTCTTTGTTGCTGCAAGCGCTTTCTCTAGTTGCAGCAAGTGGGGCCTTCTCTCTAGTTGTGGTGCAAGGGCTTCTCACTGCGGTGGTTTCTTTTATCGTGAGCACAGGCTCTAGGGAATGTGGGCTTCAGCACTTGTGGCACATGGGCTCAGCAGCTGGAACTTGCGGGTTCTAGAGCACAGGGGTTAGTTGCCCCATGGCATGTTGAGTCTTCCTGAATCAGGGATGGAATCTGTGTCTCCTGCAACGGGCAGGTGGACTCTTAACCACTGGACCATAAAGTCCCATGCTATCTTTCTTTTGGGATTCCTCAAGACTTTAAGTTGGAAAATCTCTCCTTTAATTACTGCTGTGGAGACTTATTCTTGTTTGCCAGACTGGACATTATAGGTATTGCAGAAGAATTCAAAGTCCTACCATTTGCCCTCTTCTGATAGAAGGAATGACCTCATTTCAAGCTCCTTTCTTTATAAGACCTGCTCTATGGCAGCCAAGTAAACCAGACTACAAACCACTGGGGTTCAGGGCAATGCTCTTTATTTTTGTATCCAGACTTCTTAATACCTCATACTTCTTTAATACACATTTTTAGATGAATATCTATATCCCAAGATGTAAACCTGCCAAGCCCCTGACCTAAAGAACCCTGCATACTGCCTTTTTGTTGTGAAGTTGTCCTTTAAATGTATGTACACATGTTCATACATATAAAAGGCATGCACCTTCTGACATAGACTTGGGTATAGGCAAATTAACCAAGTGTCAGCAATAGAATGGCTGCTTCAGTTGCTGGAGCTAAAACTAGTTTACCACTTCAGCTAAGAAGTCATTAAATTAACTTGAAGAACACAAATACGCCTATAGAAAAGGACTTATGTTCATATGAACAATTTTAAAATGACAATTTTAAAATCAGAATAACTTGCTGGTCTCATCAGGCACAACAACTGAATTGGAAATATATTTTATTTTTCTACAATATTCTGAACACTGTACTGAAGAAAAGTGGTGAGCATTTGGTGGCTAGGAAATCTACCTAGAAAATAAATGCCCTGCATTCAGTATTGCTGTCTTGCTGCTCTGGCTGCTCTCCACAGATCCCAGATGTAATATGCTCATAAGCAGCCTGTAATACTGTTCATCCAAGCTGCACAGTGTGCTGTGAGACTGGCAGCCTCCCTCTGTGGGAATCATGGCTGCAGATGACTAGCTGAAAATAAACTAAATTCCAGGCTGAATGTATCATCATGATTTTAATTAAGCTTATGGAAGACTTGCTTCAATTTGTGGCATTTCTACCCCTTTCTTACTTAGAATACTATCTCTAGATAAATAAGGCATTTTGAATCAAAGTACAGTAAACACATAAGAGTGAATTTTCCCCAGTTTAAGTGTTACAAATGTTGCTGATTTTAGTTTAGAATGGTATCTTTAAGACAGCTAATGTCTGTAAATATTAACATTCTAAAGTATACTGCAGAATTACAGATCTAACCTAAAGAGGAAAGTCCTGTTCCAAATTCAAACAAATGCTGATATGGCACAAGTCTTCTATTATACGAAAATACTCCCCCTAAAATTTCTGCACCTCCATGGTTAACCCATTCTATTATCTCTCACAGATGAGATCTTCACTGAAATTTTTTATCAAAATGTCTCTGGGTGTGGTGGTGAATAATAATTGTTGTTAGGTAAATTATATTTGACTTGACTTTAACATATTTATAATTTTACTTCTCAAGTAAAATAAAACAGCTGATTTAAAAGATTTTTATAACCAGAAAAATATCCAAAATCCTAAAAACACCTCAACTTTTCTGCTATAGACCAACCTGTTTGTGATAAAAATTCATGTTAGTTAGATAAGCTCTAATTCTTGCATATAAAGAACTGTGGTTTGCTTTCAATGGAGACCATTTTAGAAGGCACAGCTTCTTATCGGCTTTTATATACCCCTAGCTCTCAGTCTCTGAAGGCAATAACTCCAATTCTCCTTTTTTATCTTAAGGAAAGAAATTGAGGCTGTGGGTAAATTATTACCTGAAACTCTATTTAAACAACAAAAGCAAGCTTGTTAACTAAATTTCTACAGGGGTAACTGTTAAATCCTACTATTTATGAGGATTAAATTTATATGTGCACACATGCATATTCATACATATTAGATATATAAATCGTTAGATAACTTTCCCCAGTGTTTTATCTAATCTGGAAGAAACAGTTAATTTCATCAATTTCTATGACTGTTAAACCTGTTTTTGTTCTACTTGGTCTCTGCTCTGTTCTATGTTGCTGGGCAACCGAGAGGATGAGGATGAAGTGGTAGAAGAGAAGATGTCAGTTGCATTATTCAGGCCAAATAAACATTAAATCAATTACTAAAATTTACATTAAAGTGAGAGCTACTTAAATACAGAGGGCTCATATGTCTTCTATGACTATGTTGAATTAAAAGTTGATAAAATAGAGATGATTGCATTAATGTTTCTTTCCCCTCTTTCCTTGAAGCATGAAAGTAGGTAAAATCATTGTGAGGGAAGACAAAGTAGGTAAGATAAAATTCGTTTTGCAGTGTCTGTTAGGAAAAGAAAATGTATATTTACTTGGTTATTTTTATAAATAAAAAAATCAAGTGGTTTGCTTTTTGTCTCTTTGATTTCTTCCATTGTATATATTGAACTATTTATAAGCAGAAACTAAGTAAATTATTAATAACACACAAGTCAAAGTAAACAAATAGAAGTCTTACAATATTTATATGCTATCATACTGATGCTTAATTTAGTTGTTGTTATTCCATTTTAGTAACCCTTTACAATTTTCTTCATAATTAACATAATGTATGAACCATATAAACAGGAAAGTCATTCTATTTTATTGGCTGTAACAAGTAGGGGTATGTATTTAGTCATTAAAATGTCTACATATTCATAAAAATTCATCAAGATATAAAATGAAAGAACATATTTGTATTACTTATAAATCTAGTGAAAAAATTTAAATTGACTATGCTGATTCCTTATTTAATTTTCTAAATTAAGAAACAAGTCATTTGTTCAATGAGTTTACAAGCCAATCCCTAGCTTACAAAATTTCAAAAATCTATTTGTGTGGCTCTTAGGATGAGTTTTCTCATAAAAGGAAGTTAGAGGCCCTCTCACAAAACCCTATTAAATCCATTATCTACCTGATATATAATACTGATAGAATATAGGACCAATCCATAATATAGGAGTGATATTTTAGTAGGAAGGTGTGTTTCATGATCTAGTTTTGAGTGCTAAAATTACCTATCTCCTACATGTTATCTTGGAAATATAATCTTACTACTCTTGTGTAGAAAACTCTCTGCTTATGAAACAGAAAGTTCTAAAGGTCCACTAGATTCTTATTCTGGGAGTACTTTCTCTTTTACATGTATTTGCCTACTTGATTATTTATCCACTGATTCTAACTCTACTTTAACTCAAGTGCTCTCTCTCCTTCCCTAAGTAATAGAAAATGCAACTTTAGACTCTATACTCCTAATCTACCCATTCTCTTTCCCTGATCATTCTACCTTTACAACCACACCTTCAAAAGTTCTAGTGTTTTGGAACCATGGTGAGAGCTACATGAGAACCACAAAAGAAGCAAGGGGGAACTTCAAAATTTATGAATCGTAAGAAGGAGACTGCTGCTGCTAAGTCACTTCAGTCGTGTCCGACTCTGTGTGACCCCATAGACGGAAGCCCATGAGACTCCCCCATCCCTGGGATTCTCCAGGCAAGAACACTGGAGTGGGTTGCCATTTCCTTCTCCAATGCATGAAAGTGAAAAGTGAAGGTGAAGTCATTCAGTCCTGTCTGACTCTTAGCAACCCCATGGACTGCAGCCTACCAGGCTCCTTCGTCCATGGGATTTTCCAGGCAAGAGTACCAGAGTGGGTTGCCCTTGCCTTCTCTGAAGAAGGAGACTGAGGGGTATCTTTTTTCTTACATTTCTTTTCTCAGTTTATTTCAACAACATTAAGGAAAACAGAATAAAGTTGCATGAAGGTGAAGGTGAAATAGATTCTAATGGTGAAACATGAAATGTTCTCTTGTTATTCCTACCCGTTGTTGGATGCCCTAATAGTAAATCTCCCTTCTGCCCTCATCTCCCACAGACAACCAAAGACTTACGTCCTTGCTTTGGGATTATAGGTAAAGGGAGAACCATGTGGCTACATTCCTTTCCTCAAAACTCAAAGAGGAAGAGAAACCTAGATTTGACATAACAGACTGTGTTTATGGAGGAAAACAGAGAAATGGAGAAAGAAGAAAAGAGGGAGGGAAGAGAAAGAAAACCAGGGTGTTGCTGAGGAGAACAGGATGAAGGTTAAGGGGGAGATGCTGGGGATGTAAACATATTGGGATGGTGGTGCTAGAGGTGAGTTTTAGGAGAGTGAAGAGGTGTTTCCTTGACTTCATACATGCGTGTTAAGTCACTTCAGTCGTGTTCGACTCTTTGCAACTCCAAGGACTGAAACTCGCCAGGCTGCTCTGTCCATGTGATTCTCCAGGCAAGAATACTGGAGAGGGTTGCTATTTCCTTCTCCAGGGGATCTTCTCCACACAGGGAAGGAAGCCACATCTTTTCTGTCTGGCAGATGGGTTCTTTACCGCTAGCGCCACCTGGGAAGCGCCACCTTCTTTGACTTCACTTTCATCCTAATATCTAGATAAGAACGTCTCCTTGGACCACAACTGCTGAGAGGCCTTGACTGCAGGGGTAAGGCAAAAAGCAAACAGGGTTTGCTATTGGGGAGGACCAGAAAAACAGACTTTGTATGTATGAAGAAGATGGAATGAAATTGTATGGGGCAATTCAGAACAGGTATGTAGCTGATAACAGGGCCTGAACAGTTATTTATAAGTAAAGAATACAGACAAGTCAGAGATGGATTATATTAAAATAAGACATGAAAATTAATAAGTATTAAGAGGTTTTCTTAAAATTATTATATTGAAAAGGGAGTAATTCATGAGGGTATGACAAGTAATGATTACATCTACTGACATACATACATTTTCCATGTTTGGAAACCTCTAGGATAGAGATTAATAACAGGAAGAAAATTAATATTTTGACTACCCAATTTTCAAAGGATTATAATAAGATTTTTCTATCAAACATTGCTGTGAGGTCTAAATGTATAATATTTCTCAATCTTTATATGTCATTTCTTCTTATTTCTAAATTCTACTTTAAATATGCTTTTCTTTTCTGAAATTAGCTTTACAGAATGAGAGGAATGGCATTTACAATAGGACTGACAAATTTACCCAATAACAAAATACAAACAGCTTGTATCTGTCAATAACGTGGCAAAGAAAAATTTGCCAAACAATTTTTTTCCATTTGGTGCTCTTTGTTTTGCCTACCATGAATATTTCAAAAGAATGTTTAACTTTCAATTTATTGCTATAATATTGCTGAATACTCATTACATATATACAAGCTTGATATAATATGTCCAAAGCTACAAAAATAAAAAAAAAATTAATGTTGACTATGAATAAATTTATTCCATGTTTTTTTCTTTCTGAATTCAAGTTGTTCAAATGGTGCTAATAAAAATCTTTATCAAATTTCATTTAAATTTAAATAAGAAAATGTAGGTAATTTGTATGGTGTGGGTAATCAATGAAGACCAGTTCTCATTTCTTTCAGATATTTTTTTATGTTAATTAACATAGAGAATGTCTCCCTAGACACATAGGGAATTCATAAATCTTTAGCTGTCTCCATCATTCATTGCCACAACTTCAAGTTACAGTAAAAAATAAATCACTGGAGTGGGTAGCCTATCCCTTCTCCAGCAGATTTTCGCAACCAAGGAATCAAACCTGGGTCTCCTGCATTGCAGGTGGATTCTCTACCAACTAAGCTATGAGGGAAGCCCATGGATATTTGTAATAAAAAGCAAATTAAAAGGAGCTCTGGTATTTTACTACACATACACAAAATGAGAGAGTAAGGGAAGAGCTCTGGCCTACTATTCTGTCTGGGGTGATTAGGAGACAACAATTTCCCCTCTTCTAAGAATGGTCCTTAGATCCACGAAAGTTAAATGGCTTTCTCAAGAGCTCTTAGAAAAAGGAAAAACTAGACCCGCCTCCCTGTGTGGTACTGTCTACTGTGTCACATAAAAATACATTTCCTTCTTGAATAATTAATGCACAAACACATTAGCAATTCTGGAAACTGATATTTATTACATGGGTAATTCAATTTTAATAATTGCTATATTTAAATAAATATATCTATATTCAGGGTCTTCCCTGGTGGCTGTGTAAAGAATCTGCCTGCAATGCAGGAGACTCAGGTTCAATCCCTGGGTTGGAAAGATCCCCTGGAGAAGGAAATGGCAATCCCCTCAAGTATTCTTGTCTGGCGAATCCCATGGGCAGAGGCGCCTGGTGGGCTACAGTCCATGGGGTCGCACAGAGTTGGACACGGCTGAGCGACTAAGCAGCAGTTGCATCTATATTTTAAAAATTTAACCATTTCTTTGAGGTGAATAGAAAGTATGTATTTATGCTCTAACCACCCATATAGCATAGTTAATACCTGAAGAAATGTCAAGTGATTTTTTAAAAAGGATATAACCATTGTCAAGACACCAATGTGTTATAGGTGATATTTTTTTAAGTCTGAGATACTCCTTTCAGATATAATTACTGACTGACATTAATACAAAAATACATTTGGAATATTAATACTAACAGCTTGCCTCCTGTAAGATGGATACTCTCTTTTGTTCTTTTGCACTCCATCTGTTACAGCGGAGGAAATCAATAACCTTGGGAACCCAAAGAACACGTCTAGCAGCTGCAGGGCTCAAAACTTTTGTTTAACAAATTGTCATTCTCTAAGACTTCCTGACCTAAAAAATAGTACTACAGCCTGGTGGGGCTGTGGGTGTATGAGCATGGTTGGGTATGAGTGGTTTGATTAGCAGGTTTGGCTAAAGAAAAACCACATGTCCAATCTTATTCATTTTAATACAAATCTGTATTTCATTGATCTTTCACGTATTTAAGGGAACAATATTCTCTATCATGTGTTCTTACTAGATACTCAGAGCACATGGCAGGCTGAATATGTTCAAACTTTGGCCTTGGAAAAAATATGATTAAATTTAGCATAAAACAACAATAGAATTTGGATTTTTATTAGTCTGCTTTTTATTTACTGACCTGTCTTAAGAACATCACTGTTGTACTGATTCTTTCATTTACTGACACTATTTTAAAAATACCTATTTTGCTGCTTGGTCATTTAATATAAATATCTCTTTAGATATATAACCTGTTTTGTTGTTGTTTTAAGATCTTGTTACCTCAACATCTGTTGCTTCCCTTGTGATAATTAGGTTTAATAGAAATTAGGGAATAAAAGGAAAAAAGAACAAGAGGACTTATTAAATAGGGCATTTAATACAGCCCTTACTCTTTCTTGGCATTTTTTTCAGCCTCCAATTTATATTATGTTTCAATGTAAGAACAGCGCCCCAAATTCACAGTCTCCCCCTTCCCTTTTTTTCCCCCTGTTACTACTAGATAAATTTCATTTCCACTGCCTTCTGCAGTGTTGGCTCCCTTCCTTGAGATAGGGTCTGAGAAGCTTCTGAGTACCAAGGAAATTACTGAGTTGTAAACTAAGACAAAATCTAATATCAAAGTCCTTTACCTGGAAATTTAAAAGAGTCAAGGACAGTGGGGGATGTATCCAAAAATCAGGACTATATAGACAGGAGTAGGGAATGATGTAGCATCAAAGGTATGCAAGACACACTGCCAGGCAGGATAATGGAAGATTGGCAATATTGCTGCTCTTTAAGAGCGCTTCCTGCATACAGGGTTCTCAGGAGGCAGGTAAGGTGGTCTGGTATTCCCATCTCTTTAAGAATTTTCCACAATTTGTTGTGATCCACACAGTCAAAGGCTTTAGTGTAATCAATGAAGAAGCAGATATGTTTCTGGAATTCTCTTGCTTTTTCTGTGATCCAACAGATGTTGGCAATTTGACCTCTGGTTCCTTTACCTTTTTAAAATCCAGCTTCTGTATCTGGAATTTCTCAGTTCACATACTGTTGAAGCCTAGCTTGGACAATTTTGAGCATTACTTTGTTAGCATGTGAAATGAATCCAAGTGTATGACAGTTTGAACATTCTTTGACATTGCCTTTCTTTGCGATTGGAATGAAAACTTTTCCAGTCCTTTGGCCACTGTTGAGTATCCAAATTTGCTGGCATATTGAGTGCAGCCCTTTAATAGCATCATCTTTTTGGATCTGAAATAGTAATACTAAGAAAAAGTGATAAGAAATTCTACCAGGACTACCAATTCTGGACAAGATGAACTACCATAGGCTTGAGAGAGTTAATTCTTAGATAGGTTGATAAGGTGTCCAGGGCCCCCAAGGAGGAGAAAGGGGTCTAGGGCCCTCAAGGACAAAAAAAGGACAAGCTTTTTTTTCTACATTCCTTTGTTTCAGTCGAATAAGTTTTTTTTTTTTTAACTCTGAGTTGTTATGACAACAATCTTTAAGACTAACTTTCTTTAAGCCCAGAGCTAATGGATTACACAATAAAAACACCTCATCTTGCTCAAGGGTGTGTTTTTTCTTAAGCTCTGTATTGATAATTATATAACAACAATATATCCTGCTTAAAGACATGTTTCTCCTTCTTAACAAGAACCTTCTGACTAATTTAATGTTGTGGGAGTGGGTCTGGTAAGATCTTTCTATTGTTAGTTCTAATCTTGTTATTTTAAGATGTATATTGTGGAAGTGGGTCTGGAAAAAGTATATAAGGCCTTGATAAGACTGGGCACTTTCCACCCCCACTTCTGTTGTCTATGTCAGAAGCTTTCTCTGTACTTTTTCACTGTAATAAAACTTCTGCCACACAAACGCTCTGAGTGATCAAGCCTGGTCCCTGGCCCCAGAACTACATCTTTGTCTTCGGAGATCACAAATCCAACATTGTTCACCGTAAGCGATCAGGCTGATGAATTTCTTTCCCAAGCAAATCCCAGAGCTATCACAGATAATACCGAGTCTTTGTGGTTTCCAGAACCTTACTTAGAAAATAAAACACCAACTATAACAATAAAAAACTACAAACAAGAAACCCTAGGAAACAAGAAGTTGTTCTAACATGGTGCTCTGCTGTGCTCAGTCGCTCAATCATGTCTGACTCTTTGTGACCTCATGGACCCACTAGGCTCCTCTATCCATGGGGATTCTTCAGGCAAAAATACTGGAATGGGTTGTCATGCCTTCCACCAGATCTTCCCAACCCAGGTAGGGAAAGATATAATCTAAAGATGAAGAGTCAAAAGCCATAGACTTGGACTGGGAACAGCTCTCTAACTGGCCCCTTTTCACTTGCTGGAATACCCTGGTTAAAGTATCACATGCCCAGTCATGTCGATGTGACAAGGAAGGGGCACCTCCAGCTCAGTATCACCCAGAAACAGCAGGTTAACATCAAGGCAGCTCTGGAGCTCTGCTAAAGTAAGAGCTTTAACCTGGGACTGACTGCTGACCAGGCCCCTAGTGTTCTCTCTCCTTCTCTTCTGTACCTTGTATAAACTCCACAGGGCAGATATTTTTAATAGCTTTGTTTCCTTCCTCAGACCTAGGATAATACGTGTTACAAAACAAATAACCATTAAATAGCTGCTGAATGAGTAGGGGAAAAAACAAGAGTGGTCTGAGATGTGATCACAGATACATAGTCTAGGAAGAGGTACTAACCTCATAAAATGTAACACATAGTTACAGATCCTCTGAGAAGTATCTTAGAGGATGTGCTATAACAAGAAGAAAAATGAATTTCAGACAAAGCAAAGAGATAAGGGAATCAATGGCAAGGAATAACAGTAGATTTATTGCTAACAGAATAAATATAAAAAATATAGAACAAAAACTCCAAATTGTTCCAACATGAAAGGAATGAAGGTCATAGTAGTGAAGTCTGTTGGAGGATTGCTAGGATTCTTGTTGAGGTAGAAGACAGAGATACAAATTTTACACATTAGGAGGGAAAAAATGTATGATGAATAATAATAATGAGAGATAACAAAATATATATAATTTTTAACTTTCAAACAAAAAAATTAAGTCTGAGCTGTCAACATAATAGAAGGTAGAAAAGGAGGAAAAAGAAAACACAATAAAAACACAAAATTAGATGAAAGAAATAAAATCTCCATACAATAAAAAGACAAGACCACGTTCTTCAAATTCAGTGATCAAAAGACTCAGATCAGATTTATAAAAAATCTAGTAATAAACTGTCCACAAAAGACAAAAAAGCATTGATGAAGAAGAAGGAAAGAAATACATAGGATAAATATTAACCAAATTAAAGAAGGAAAGAAATATATAAGGTAAATATTAACCAAATGAAAGATTAAATAGCAAATTAAATATTAGAGCAAACAATTTAAGAAGAAAATAAACATACTTTGGTCATAAATATAGTGTATTAATAAGACATAAAACTCATAAATGTAGTATATTAATAAAACATAATATAAATATATATATATATATATATATATATATATATATATATATCCAATTGAAATTTAACCACTAAGATGGAAGAGGTATAATTTTTCACTGGACATTTTAATACAACTTGCTTAGAAATGCATAGATTATGTAGAAAAAAAGAAGCAAATGCAGAGTTCACGTGAATTACATCATTAACAAGCCTGATCTTAAAATATAGATATAAACTTTACCCAACAAGCTAAATGCTTATTTTTTTAAGAATATATGAATGTTTTATGTACTGTCACTCTTTCAACAACTTCTAATTAGGTGTGTTCCATTTTTATAAACAGGGCAACCCAAGTGTTGACTCTATACAAACCAGGATCAAAGTTACTACCAATTGTAACCTACTTCTTCTGTGTTTTTGTTTTCTAAAGGATACAGCGGCTTCCCAGAAAAAGTAATGGTGATGCAGAGATTCTGGTCACTTCAAAATGGACTCCCCTGATGTTTCACTGAGACCAAAAGGATCTCTCAGCATCTTGATTTCTAAATAAAATTCAACTAAACTTTAAATAACAAAAGGAAGCTAATATAAAAAGGTCAAGAAACCAAATAGTTAAATCAACTCATAGTTAAATGATGTGCAAGTAACATGACAAATTATACAACCCATAAGAGCTAAATAAGTGAGGAAGTTCACCATGTCAAAGGCTGTGTGAGATGCATCTGAAGCACTAGGATGAAATTAAATAGTTTTTCACATAAAGTAAAAGAGTGGAAACACTGAAGCTATGCATTCTATTTGAGAAATTGAGAACTTAAGAAATGGAATGTCTGCTTACAACAATGGTGGAATAACAGGTCCTGAATTTACCATACTATACAAAGCAATCAGAAAATCAAGTGAAATATAAGAAACTAGAGTTTTGAGACTTTGAAAAGTAGTCAGCACAGGACAGAGAACACTGAGAGAAGGGAAGATGAGGTGAACTCTACAAATGGCACAGCTAGCTTCCAGCTTGTAGCACACAGGAACTCAGTAGTGGCCAGGAGGGTTGCATAGAGAAAAAGAGTACTCCAGAGGTCTGCCATCAGCTCTCCAAAGCCTCTGGTAAGCAATGCTTGGTGCATGTGTGTGGAGAAACAACATGCAAAGAACTACCAACTGAACAGTTGGGAGAAAAGTCCTCCAGAGCTCACGTGGGTCAGGAATAATTTGTGTACACACCAGCCAGAATGGATACTAGCCCAATACTCATACAGGGCTTTGAGTAAAGTCTTTACCATGGCATTTATCAGCAGTGTGCACACTGAAATTAATTCTGGAAATTTCCCAATAACGCTTAAAAGCAAGATTTGAAAGGACCATGTGATTTACAAGTAACTGAACTATATCCTGTCGGAAACAGTAAAGGGTCTATTTTACCCTATTTGTAAGCTAAAAGTAAATGTGCTTGTTTCACAGATGCTAGAAGACACAGACTATTAGATCAAAGGCAAAGGATTTCATCACACACGGAAGAGTAAGCAGCATGAGTATCATATACTTTCAGTGGTTCTTCCTTGCCTGGGAAGTCCCTTGGTAGTAAACACAACATATATAGTTTAAATTATAGGCCATAATCACAGACCTTGGGGAAACGTGCCATTTTTAAAGCAAGTGAGAGTAAGTTTGGTGTTTCTCTGATGAGAGATATCTTTTTCTCTAGACTGTTTACTGCAAATGCCACCCAGAGAAATGGCCTTACAGCTGATTAAGAATACATAAAAACTCTTAGAACTCATTTATAACAAGACGAACAACTCAGTAAAATAAGGGTGTGCAATTTGACCAAATGTTTCAACTAAAAAGATATATAGATGGCAGAACCAACACTCTGGGGAAAGAATATCATAGTCCAGGAGCTAGACCAAGATAGTGAGACAAGAGTCTTCGGAATTCTCCTCCTCCCACGAAAACATGAAATGTACAGCTAACAAATGGAGCTACTCCCTCCAAGAGAAATCCAGAAACTAACTGAGTGACCCCTAAACATCAGGTGACAGAAAATACCCATATCAAAATTGATAGGAAAGGCTGAGATACAACCCACCCTTGGCATCATACCATAATCAAGATGGAACCCTGAAATCCCAGCTTCTCCCTGGTAAGTGAAGGGTATAGACTACATATCCAGTGCCTGAACTTTTAAGGTTATCACCAAAGGGACTGACCCCCAAATGAAGAAGCTCTGAAAGTTAATGGGGTGTGCAATCACAAGTCCCACAGGACTATAGCAAACAAAGAATCAGTTGTTACTGGGTGCATGAACACCACTGTGGCTATCCCCTTGGAGCTTAGCAAAGAGGGAACAGCCAAAACATCCCAACTGAGAAGACTTTCATGCAAAGATGGGCTTGATAAAAGACAGAAAGATCACTGACCTAGAGCCAGACATCCTGGAATGTGAAGTCAAGTGGGCCTTAGAAAGCACCACTACGAACAAAGCTAGTGGAAGTGATGGAATTCCAGTTGAGCTCTTTCAAATCCTGAAAGATGATGCTGTGAAAGTGCTGCACTCAATATGCCAGCAAGTTTGTAAAACTCAGCAGTGGCCACAGGACAGGAAAAGGTCCATTTTCATTCCAATCCCAAAGAAAGACAATGCCAAAGAATGCTCAAACTACCGCATAATTGCACTCATCTCACATGGTAGTAAAGTAATGCTCAAAATTCTCCAAGCCAGGCATTAGCAATACATGAATCATGAACTTCCAGATATTCAAGCTGGTTTTAGAAAAGGCAGAGGAACCAGAGATCAAATTGCCAACATCCACTGGATCATTGAAAAAGCGAGAGTTCCAGAAAAACATCTATTTTTGTTTTATTGACTATGACAAAGCCTTTAACTGTGTGGATCCCAATAAACTGTGGAAAATTCTGAAAGAGATGGGAATACCAGACCACCTGACTTGCCTCCTGAGAAATCTATATGCAGGCCAGGAAGCAACAGTTAGACCTGGACATGGAACAACAGACTGGTTCCAAATAGGAAAAGGAGTACATCAAGGCTGTATATTGTCACCCTGCTTATTTAACTTATATGCAGAATACATCATGAGAAACACTGGGCTGGAAGAAGCACAAGCTGGAATCAAGATTGCCAGGAGAAATATCAATCACCTCCGATATGCAGATGACACCACCCTTATGGCAGAAAGTGAAGAGGAACTCAAAAGCCTCTTGATGAAAGTGAAAGTGGAGAGTGAAAAAGTTGGCTTAAAGCTGAACATTCAGATAACTAAGATCATGGCATCTGGCCCCATCACTTCATGGGTAGTAGATGGGGAAACAGTGGAAACAGTGTCAGACTTTATTTTAGGGGGCTCCAAAATCACTGCAGATGGTGACTGCAGCCATGAAATTAAAAGACGCTTACTCCTTGGAAGGAAAGTTATGACCAACCTAGATAGCATATTGAAAAGCCAAGATATTACTTTGCCAACAAAGGTCTGTCTTGTCAAGGCTATGGTGTTTCCAGTGGTCATGTATGGATGTGAAAGTCAGACTGTGAAGAAAGCTGAGCACCAAAGAATTGATGCTTTTGAACTGTGGTGTTGGAGAAGACTCTTCAGAGTCCCTTGGATTGCAAGGAGATCCAACCTGTCCATCCTAAAGAGATCAGCCCTGGGTGTTCATTGGAAGGACTGAAGCTGAAACTCCAATACTTTGGCCACCTCATGTGAAGAGTTGACTCATTGGAAAAGACCCTGATGCTGGGAGGGATTGTGGGCAGGAGGAGAAGGGGATGATAAAGGATGAGATGGCTGGATGGCATCACTGACTCGATGGACATGAGTTTGAGTGAACTCCAGGAGTTGGTGATGGACAGGGAGGCCTGGCGTGCTGTGATTCATGGGGTCGCAAAGAGTCGGACACGATTGAGCGACTGAACTAAACTGAGAAGACTTTCCCTGGAAGAGGTTTGACTATATACTTTACTAGCTGCTTCCCAAGGAGCCTGCATCTAGGTTCACTTTGGGCCACTGATGGGTCTTGGCACACCCTCTAGTACTGGGAGACACTAAGAACAATGACAGCGGCTTGGACATGCAATCTCAATCCTTCTCATGCATAGTTTTCAGTTCAGAGTAGGTTTTGCACTCCTATAAAAATCTAACACAGCCACTAATCTGATAGGAGGTGGAGCTCAGGTGATAATATGAGTGTTGAGGAGCAGCTGTAAACACAGATGAAGCTTCACTTGCTTGCCCATTGCTCACCACCTGCTATGCAGCACAATTCCTAGCAAGCAAAGGCTGGTACATGGACTGGGGGTTGGGAATCCTTGAATTGTTGAATAGAGAATTAAAAATAATAGTAATAAAGATGCTAACTGAGGTCAGAGGAAAAATGCATAAACAAAGTCAGAATGTAAACTAAGTAACAGAAAATATAAATACCAAACAGGAATCAAAGAGCCTAAGAACACTATAGTATCAGTAGTAGTAGTAGTTTAGTAGCTAAGTCGTGTCCAACTCTTGTGCCACCATGGACTATGGCCCGCCAGCCTCCTCTGTCCATGGAATTCTCCAGGCAAGAATACCGGAGTGGATTGCCATTTTCTTCTCCAGGGGATCTTCCCAACCCAGGGATGAAACCCAGGTCTCCTGCATTGTAGGTAGATTCTTTATCCAGTGAACTATGAGGGAACCCCACTTTGTAAGAACACAATACCTAAACTGAAAAAGTCAGTACAGGGTTTCAACAACAAACTAAGGCAAGCAAAAAAAGAACAAGAACTTGAGGCCTGGGCAGTGGATTTTATTCAATCAGAGGAGGAAAAAGAAAAAATGAATAAAAAAGAGTGAAGAGAGGTTAAGAGATTTATAGATCATCATGTATACCAATACATACATGATAGAGATCCCAGAAGAGAAAGAAGCAGAAATATTATGAAAAGAAGTAAAATAAGTTTGTTGAACACATCCCTGAACTTGGAAAAGAAACAGACACAAAGCTTCAGGAAGCCCCACGCGTTCTAAGTTATATGAATCACACATTCGGAAACAAACACACTATAATTAGTTTCTCAAAAGTTAGAGACAACCAGCAAATCTCAAAAGTGGCAAGAGAAAAGCAATTTGTTACATACAAGGGAAATCCCACAAGAGTTTCAGTGAACTTTCCAGCAGACACTTTGCAGGACAGAAAGGAACGGAATGATACAATCAAAACACTAAAAGAAAAAAAAAAAACCCCAAACAAAAAACCTCTAACCAAGAATACCCTACCCAGCGAAGATGTCCTTCAGAAATAAAAGAGAAATAAAGAATTTTTATACAAACAAAAGATAAAAGACTTCACTGCACTAGATCAGTCTTACAGGAAATGTTAAAGGAAGTTCTTCAAGCTGAAATGAAAGGATACTAATTAGTAATAAGATAACATGTTAAAGTATAAAACTCAATGTTAAAACTAAACATATAGTCAAATTTCATATAATGAGATTTTTAACGGTGGTGAGGATATCACTTATAACTAGTATAAAAGAATAAAAGACAAAAGTATTAAATATAACTATAACAATTTGTTGATAGATACACTATATAAAAATGTAAAGTGTGACATCAAAAACATAAAATTTGGCAGGAAGAAAGGTAAAAATGTAGAGCTTTATTATGCATTTGAAGTTAAGTTGTTACCACCTTAGAATACACTTTTATAAGATGCTTTATGTAAGCCTCTTGGTAACCACAAAACAAAAAACCACAGTAGATACAGTAAGATCAAGAGAAAGGAATCACTGCAGAAAATCATTAAAACAAAGAAACAGAGTAAGAATGAAGAAACAAACTACAAAAAAGCCATAAAAAAATGAACAAAATGGCAACAGTAACTCATTAACTCCTAATTATTACTTTAAATGTAAACGAACTAAGTTTTCAAGTTAAAAGACAGAATATGACTGAATGAATAAAAAAGTGACTATAATTTTACCTATAAAAGACTTACTTCAGCTTAAAGACCCACATAGACTGAAGGTGAAGGGATTGAAAAAAAGATTTTCTATGAAAATGGAAGCCAAAAGTAAACTGGGTAGACTACCCCTATATCAGACAAAAGAGATTTTAAGCCAAAATTGTAACAAGGGACAAAGGTTATTATATAATCATAAAGGAGTCAGCTCATCAAGAGGATATAACTTTTGCAAATATCTATATATCCAACATAGGAGCACCAAACACATAAAGCAAGCATCTGAAGAAAAAAATAGACAGCAATACAATAATAGTAGAGGACCTCATTTTCAAAAATGGATAGATAATCCAGACAGAAAATCAATATAGAAACACTTGATATGTTAGGGGAAGCACATTGATTGAAACCACCCACCCTGGCCAGGCACCATAGTAACCATTTGTATGAATAGTTTTATGACAGAAGGTCCTGCTAAGGAACACTGAACTAATAAGCCTCCACCAACTGGAAGATTTCAGGAAAGGTCAAAAGGAGACACCACATGACTGACAATCTCCCAGAATCCTTCTCTCTGTCATCCATCTTGGCTGAACAAGGCGTGTACCACCAGGAAGGACTCTGAGTAAGAATGATTGGCTAAAGACAACCCAGAAACTAATCCCATCACCATAAAACCGGAGACTGCAAGCCATGTGACAGAGCTGTTCTCCTGGGTTCCCTCACCTTATTACTCTCCACCCGGGTGTGCTTTCCCAATAAAATCTCTTGCTCTGTCAGCACATGTGTCTCCTCAGACAATTCATTTTTGAGTGTTAGACAAGAGCCCAGTTTTGGGCCCTAGAAGGGGTCCCCTTCCTGCAACAGATATACACTACATGTTATATCACACTGACTGAACAGATATACATGGAATGTTCCATCCAACAGCTGCAGAATACACATTCTTCTCAAGTGCACATTTCACATGACAGATTATATGTTAGGCCAGAAAACAAGTCAATAATTTAGGAAGAGTGAATGCATATGAAGGAGATCCAACCAGTCCATCCTAAAGGAAATCAGTATTGACTATTCATTGGAATTGCTGCTGAAGCTGAAACTCCAATACTTTGGCCACCTGATGTGAATAACTGACTCATTTGAAAAGACCCTGACCCTGGGAAAGACTGAAGGTGGGAGGAGAAGGGGATAGTAGAGTACAAGATGGTTGGATGGCATCACCAACTCGACGGACATGAGTTTGAGTAAACTCTGGGATTGGTGATGGACAGGGAAGCCTGGCAGTCCATGGAGTCGCAAAGAGTTGGACACGACTGAGAGACTGAACTGAACTGAACTGAACTGAAAGCATATCAAGCATCTTTTCTGACCAGAACTGTATGAAACTTGAAATCAATTATAAGAGGAAAACTAAAAAATCACAAATATATAGAGATCAAACAACATGTTTCTGAACAACCAACAAATGAACACTACTGTCAGGAAGAAGGCAGAAAATAAAGATCAAAGTAGAAATAGAGACAGAAACAAAAAAATGGAAGAGAAACAAACAAACAAAAAAGTAGAAAAGGTCAATAAAATTAAGAGCCTGTCCTTTGAAAAGATAAGGTAATTGACAAATTTTTAGTTAGATTCACTAAGAAAAAAAGACAGATAAAATCAGAAATAAAAGAGGAGACACCACAATGATAACACAGGCATTCTAAGGATTATAATAGACTACTATAATCAATTACATATAACGACTACTATAAACAATTATAGACCAAGAAATTAGATAACTTGGGAGAATGGACAAACCCCAGAAACAACACCTACTGGATAATGAAGAAACAGAAAATACTAGCAGACCAATTACTAGTAAGGAGATTAAATCAGTAATCAAAAATCTCTCAACAAAGAAAAGTCCAGTTGAATGGCAGATTGTACCAAACACTTAAAGAATTAATGCCAATCTTTTACATACTCTTCCAAAAAATAAAAAGGAGACTACTTTTGATGCCAGTGTTACTCTGACACCAAAAATAAAAGCATTACAAGTAAAGAAAGTTACAGCCCAATATCCTAGATGAGTGTGATGCAGAAATGTTTAACAAAATATTAGCAAATCTAGTTGAAGAGCATTATAAGGATCATTTGAAATTAATCAAGGAGATTTATTTCAGAAATGTACCCAAATCAATTTAAACACCACATTCATAAAATGAAGGATAAAAGTAACAGAAAATCTCAAAAAATGAAGAAAATCATTGACAAGATTCAATATTTTTTCACAATAAAAATTCTTGAAAAATTTTACAGACTGTACCACAACAGAATAATACTATGTATGACAAACCCACAGCTAACATCACACTAAAGAGTGGAAAGCTGAAAGGTTGTCCTCTAAGATCAGGAGAAAGACAAGAATGCCCATTCTAGCCACCTTTATTGAAAACAGCACTGAAGATCATAGAGAGAATACCAAACAAGAAAAAAAATATATTTTTCAAGGCATCCAAATTGGAAAGAAATAAAACTGTTTCTATTTTCAGAACATATTTAAAAAATAACTAAGGTTCCGGTTAAAAAATGCTGGAACTAATGAAGAAATTTAGTAAAGTTGTGGGATATAAAATTGATACACAAGAATCAGTTGAGTTTCTATTTACTAGCACTGAACTATTGGAAAGGAAAATTAAGAAAACAATTACATTTAAAATAGAAGCAAAAAGAAAGAAAATGCTTAGCAATAAATTCAGCCAAAAAGGTGAAAGGTCTGTACACCTATTATTATAATGGATTAATTAAGATAAGACACAAATAAATGGAAAGATGTTCCATTCTCATGGACTGGAAGAACTAATATTGCTAAAATGTCCATATACCAAAAACAACCTAGAGATTGAATGCAATGACAATCAAAATTCCAATGATATTTTTCACTGAAGTAAACACAAAAAATTCTAAAATGTTTATATGGAACAACAAAGACCTCAAATAGTCAAATCAACCTTGAAAAACAAAAACAAAAGCTGGAGGCATCATGCTATCAAATTACAAACCATATTACAAAGTTGCAATAATCAAAAAAATAGGGCATTGGCATTAAAAACAAATACATAGGTCAATGGAACAGAACAGAGTCCAGAAATAAATCAATGAATATATGGTCAATTATTTTTTAACAAAGGCACCGAAATTATGCAATGAGGAAAGGATAAATAACATTGGGGAAACTAGATATCCACACAAAGTGATAAAATTAGATCTCTATCTCATAATACACACAAAAATCAACTCAAAATGGATAAAATATTGTTAAATGCTATACTCCTAGAAGAAAATATAGGGAAGAAGCTTCCTGACCTTGATCTTGGCAGTGATTTTTTGGATTTGAAACTAAAACCAAGGCAACAAAAGCGAAAATAGACAAGTGGAACTACAATAAACTAAAAAGTTTCTTCACAGCAAAAGAACGAATCAACAATATGAAATGGCAACCTATGGAACAGGAAGAGATCTTTGAAAACCACACATCCTACTTGTAATTTCCTAAATATGCAAGATAAAATGCTGTAGCAAAAAGCAACCCAATTAAAAAATGGACAAAGGAACTGAATAGAAAGTTTTTCTAAGACTTACAATTGACCAACCAGGACATGAAAAATGCTCAACATCAATAATTCTCAGGGAAATGCAGATCAAAATCACAATGAGATGTTACTTTACACCTGTTAGGATGGCTATTATCAAAAATATAAGAACAAATTCAGGGAGGATCCCTGTACAGTTTTAGGAATGTAAACTTGTACAGACACTATGGAAAACAGTATTCCTATCTGGGTATTGAGGCCATGTATCAAGAATAAAAAACAGAACTACCATGTGATAAAGTGATTCTATTTCTGGATATACAAATGAAGGAAACAAATCTCTATCTCAAAGAGATATCTGTATTCCCAAGTTCACTGAAGAATTATTTGGAATAGCCAATACATGAAAACAATTTGAGTATCTAGTTATGGATATAAAGATAAAGAAAATATAATATTATCCAGCCTTAAAAAGGCAGAAAACCTTGCCACCTGAAACCTGGAAGGCATTAGGCTAAATGAAATTAGTTAGAGAAAGACAAATACTACACAGTATAGTTTACATGTAGAATTAAAAAAAAAGTCAGTCATAGAAATAGAGTAAGATGTGGTTACCAGGAGTTGGAGGTGTGAGAAATAAAGGTTGGTGAAAGCACACAAATATTCAGGTTTAAGATAAAGAGGGCCTGAGGATATGGTGACTACAGATGATAATATTGTATTGTATAATTGAAATTTACTAAAAGAGCAGAACTTAAGTGTTCTTAGAAAAGAATAAATATGTGATGAGATCGATGTGTTACTTGATGGGGGAAAAGCTCTTTCACAGTGCATACATATATCAAATCCTAAAGTCAGATACTTGAAATATATTACAAATTTCCCAATTATACTTGTATAAAGTTGAAAAAAGATATATGGATAGCAAATAAACAAAAAAAGGAGTACCCAACATTTAGCCATTATGAAAATGCAAATGAAAACCACAGTGAGATTTCAGTTCACCTCCACTAGTATGGCTAAAATTATCAAGACTGACTATATCAAATATTGGCAGGATATGGAAGAACTAGAATTCTCATGGAAATGTAAAATTTTGCAGTCACTTTGGAAAACAATTTGGCAATTTCTTAAAATGTTAAAATTACATGTATGGCCCAACAGTTGCATTTCTAACTATTTACCCAAGAAAAGTAAAAATACATGTCTACTCAATGATTTGTATATATACACTAATAATCTTAATAATGTTGTAATGGCATAAACTAGAATCAATTCATATATTCATTAACAAAAGAATAATCTTAAAAGCTAATCTATGATGGAATATTATCTAGCAATAATAAGGAAAGAATGACCAGTATATACAACATAAGTCAGTCTCAAAGTCTTACACTAACTGAATGAACCAGACACAAAAGACCCCATATTGTATGATTCTATTTATATGAAACTTTAGAAAAGGCAAGCCTACAGTTATAAAATCAATGGAGTAACTGTCAATGGTCAGGGACAGGGGGACAAATGGACTCGAAAGTATCATGAGACAGCTTTTGGGGGAACATAACTATTCTCTATTATGATGGTATATATTTGTCAAAACTCATATACTTATTCACTTAAAATGATAATTTTTTTTACATGAAACATATCTCACTAGAGTGAGATCAAAAAGACTAGAGAGAAAATATAAATTAACCATACAATGAAATATAGCTAACTACTATCATGAACTGTTAAATAGATTAAGCACAAAATAGATGAAGAATATTATGAACAACTATAAGCCAATGACTTGAATATCTAAATGAAATAGATCTATTCTGAAACACTAAAAAAAAAAGAAAAGAAAAAGAAATAGAAAACACAAGTTTTCTTGGTTAGGATAAAATATAGAAGTTGAAGTATTAAAACTGCATATAGCAACCTAACAGTATGGGAGGAAATTAGGAGAACAAGATTTCTAGCAATATATATATATATAAATTCACTGAGTATTAAATATGTACATTGAATTCCTATGGAGAAGGAAAGATGGGGAGGAAATAATAATAATAATAAAAGAAGAATGGCAATGATAACCTACAAAAACTAACAAAGTAGGTCAGCAAACTACCCTGGTAGCCTAGTGTTTAAGAATCCACCTGCCAGTGCAGGGGACACAGGTTCAGTCTCTGGTCAGGGTGGATTCCAGACGCTGTGAAGCATCTGAGTCCGTGCACCATAACTACTGAGGCTGCGCTCTAGAACCCATGAGGCACAACCACTGAGCCTGTACGCAACAACTACTGAAGCCTGCACATGAAGAGCCTGTGTTCAGAAACAAGAGAACCAACACAAAGAAGCCTGTGCACCCCAATAACAGTGTCCCTCACTTGCTGCAACTAGAGAAAATGTGTGAGCAGCAACGAAGAGCCAGCTCAGCCAAATACAAATGAATAATTATTAAAAAAACAAAGACGAACCTACGACAGGGCCTTGGTTATGTTTTATATTGGCATAAAAGCCAGTAAGATATAATATAAAGCTTTCAGTAAAGATAATCATATTGACAAATGAATTAACAATGACCAAAGAAAAGTCAAGAGCAATGTTGTAACTGGAGGACAACAACAGTGATGCATAAGGTGGTTGTACAAACACTCCCAAGAGGAAGTAAAATACTCATAGGGGAAGGTCATATATCTGATTCAGTCAGAAAGACAAATTATGGCTGAGGAGTCAAAAGCATATGGATCCCTTCTGAAAGAAAAGTTGAACATAGAAGAAGTTTTGAAAAAAAAACAGCCCATCAATTTTCAGTGAGTAAAAGATTTAACATTTATTGTCATTTTTCACAGGGAACTTAAAAATAGCCAGGGATGAAACAGAGCTTTTGAGTAACACGTATAAAGAAACCACAAAATTCTAGGGTTAAAATTATCAAGATCAAGTTGGTTCATCAAAATGACAACCTGACAACCGAGGACATTGCACACTTAAAAATAACTGCAGAATGCAAAATGTCCAAACATTAATCACAGTCATCATGAAGAAATTTTGAAGCTTAAGAGTATATGTGACATAAAGAGCTCAAAGATTGAATCCATCATGACAACTGTGATTCACAGAACGTTTTCTAAAGAAAACTTAAAAAAAATAATCAAGAAGGCTCAATCACATATCTTAATTCAAAAGACATACAATATCTTCTAAATGCCTTTTTATTATTGCCTATTTCCAACAATCTAACCATCCTCAAAGGACAAGATCTACTGTCACTGAGAATTAATGTAAGAAGTATAAATTATGTATGATTTTTAAATTCCATTATGGCACAGATGGGCTTCCCTGGTGGCTCAGACAGTAAAGAATCTGCCTGCAATTCGGTAGACTTGAGTTTAATCCTGGGGTTGGAAGATCCCCTGGAGGAGGGCATGGCAACCCACTCCAGTATTCTTGCCTGGAGAACCCCCATGGACAGAGGAGCCTGGTGGGTTACAGTCCAAAGGGTCGCAAAGAGTCAAACATGACTGAGTGATGTTTAGCACACAGAGCACATGGCACAGATACATCTAAGATAGGGCAGTACATAATAGGGAACGTAACTGTACATACTCAGGTGTCAAAATATACAGAAGTTTTCTTATGCTGTCAGTTGTCGGGAGGAAATTTTCTGAGAAATTCAGGCCAGCAGTGTTTCCCTTTACAAAAATTAAAAAACACACACAAAAAAAACACAGATCTCCCTGTTTGCTGCTAAGGAAAGTGAAAGTGTCAAAACTAATTTCTTCCTGCTACTGCTAAAATCTTAATTCAAAAAATGGAAATCTCGGCTGCTAGTTTAATTGTATATACTATTTGTATCCCAATATCACACACATTGACATTCTAAAACTAAATGGTAATAACCACAAAGGTTAATTATTTTCTTTTCATGTGAGGAGAAAAACACTTTTAAAATTAATCATGTTTTCCACAAATCTTCCCTTGGAACACAGACCTCATGAGGCAGCTGGGTCAGCTTTGGCTCACACCATCGTTACATTCATTATATATTAAAACCATTTATCAAGAGCACAGCATTAACTTGACTTCTGCAAGAATTTTAAGTTCATGTGTTTACATAATTAATGAATGTAGTATCATTATTCGAAGAAGGCAATGGCACTCCACTCCAGTACTCTGGCCTGGGAAATCCCATGGATGTAGGAGCCTGGTAGGCTGCAGTCTACGGGGTCGCAAAGAGTCAGACACGACTGAGCGACTTCACTTTCACTTTTCACTTTCATGCATTGGAGAAGGAAATGGCAACCCACTCCAGTGTTCTTGCCTGGAGAATCCCAGGGACAGAGGAGCCCGGTGGGCTGCTGTCTATGGGGTTGCACAGAGTTGGACACAACTGATGCGACTTAGCAGCAGCAGTAGCAACAGTATCATTACTAATGAAAGTAGTATCTCTTGTCTCCTAATTCTGTAAACATGTTCTGGGGAAGGAGTATGATTTAAACAATCAAGGTGGAAAATAGAGACAGTCCTTTTCAGGGAGTGTGCTGCTGCTGCTGCTGCTGCTGCGTCGCTTCAGTCGTGCCCAACTCAGTGCGACCCCATAGACGGCAGCCCACCAGTCTCCACCACCCCTGGGATTCTCCAGGCAAGAACACTGGAGTGGGTTGCCATTTCCTTCTCCAATGCATGACAGTGAAAAGTGAAAGTGAAGTCCCTCAGTCATATCCGACTCTTAGCGACCCCATGGACTACAGCCTACCAGGATCCTCCATCCATGGGATTTTCCAGGCAACAGTACTGGAGTGGGGTGCCATTGCCTTCTCCATACACAGGTACTAGTAATTCCATCTTCTTCCCTAACATACGGGACAGAGAAAACACAGCTTTATTCATTCTCCACCCTCGATGATCTCATGAGATTTCAAGAATCCTCTTTCTTAATTACACGATCAAAGTATGTCACATTTCACATACTCATCAACAAATAATTATCAAACATCTGCTAAAGATCATCCACTATGCTGGTAGCAAAAACTAAACATGTTCCCTCTCTTCCCAGAGGTTCCAGCTTAGGGTAGGATACACATATCAATCAAATTTGTACAAATAAATCTAAAGCTAGAATGCAGTAATGACTCCAGAGAAGCATATGGACCTTTGAGAATATGACCTAAACCAAGTGGTCAAAAGCCTTTTCTGATGAAGGGATGATTAAGTAGTTATTAAGAGTGAGCTCATTAAAAAAAAAAAAAAAAATGGTAAAGGAAGACTATTTATTCAGAAGACACAGCATGGACGAAGGTTCTGACAACACAAATGCCCATAAGGCTAGAAAGCAAAGCAGGCTTTTCCTCTTCCTTTCCCTTCTTTTCTGTTATTCAGCTTATCTTAATTCTCTTTCTTCCCTACTCTGTTTCCCATTTCAATTATTTTGAAGTTGAAAAAAGTAGCTTAAGCACAAAAAATCCCTTAACTGACAATAAAAAATGTGCATAAAAATATTAATTAAATACTCATTGAGCACCTATTATGCAAAGCCCTTAGGATTAAGAAACATGGTCACCATATGACACAGCAATCCCACTACTGGGCTCATGTTCTGAGAAAATCATAATTGAAAAAGACACATGTATCCCGATGTTTCTTGCAGCACTATTTACAATAGCTATATGCAGATGACACCACACTTAAGGCGGAAAGCAAAGAAGAACTAAAGAGCCTCTTGATGAAAGTGAAAGAGGAGACTGAAAAAGTTGGCTTAAAGCTCAACATTCAGAAAACGAAGATCATAGCATCTTGTCCAATCACTTCATGGCAAATAGATGGGGAAACAATTGAAACAGTGAGAGACTTTACTTTCTTGGGCTCCAAAATCACTGCAGATGGTGATTGCAGCCATGAAATTAAAAGATGCTTGCTCTTTGGAAGAAAAGCTATGACAAACCTAGACAGCTTATTAAAAGCAGATACATTACTTTGCTGACAAAGGTCCATCTAGTTAAAGTTTTGGTTTGCCCAGTAGTCACGTATGGATGTGAGAGTTGGACTATAAAGAAAGGTGAGTGCCAAAGAACTCATGCTTCTGAACTGTGGTGTTGGAGAAGACTCTTGAGAGTCCCTGGGACAGCAAAGAGATCCAACCAGTCCATCCTAAAGGAGATTAGTCCTGAATATTCATTGGAAGGACTGATGTTGAAGCTGAAACTCCAATACTTTGGCTACCTGATGTGAAGAGCTGACTCATTTGAAAAGACCCTGATGCTGAGAAAGATTGAGGGCAGGAGGAGAAGGGGACGACAGAGGATGAGATGGTTGGATGGCATCACTGATTCAATGGACATGAGTTTGAGTAAACTCCAGAGTTGGTGATAGACAGGGAGGCCTGGTGTGCTGCAGTCCATGGGGTCAGACAGGATGAGCTACTGAACCGAACTGAGAGTATGCTCACACTCCTTGAACCTCCCTGAATTCCAAAGTGCAAGATTCAAACAAGCTGCTAATTAAGGAAGGTGGGAGGTAATGCAAGAAAACAAGGAGAGGTGGGCAAGAAACACCACTACAGCCACAGGACAGGGTCCTAGATCGACCTGCTGGAAAATATTTAACCTTTGAGTTCTGCAGAAACTAAGGGCCCCACCCAGGTGAAGGATGGTAACTACAAGCCAGCACAAGATTCCTAGAACTCTGTCCTGTTAAATCATCACAATCAAAGGAAGTCACAAACCCTGTAGCTCTCATCCCAAATTTTGCCTATAAAAATTTTTCCCAGAAAACCATTGGGGAGTTCAGGGTTTAGGAGGCATACGTAACAGGACACCTTGCATGATCTTACATTAAACTTTTCTCTGCTCTAAATTTCAAAGTTTCCTTTTGTTTGGCTTCACTGTATATAGGGCAGTGATTAGTGATAACAGGATTGCCTATACAAGAACTGCAAAAGCGGTAGTTTTCAAGTCGAAGAATTGAGTTGTATGTTGTATGTACAATCTCTGCTGTTTTGCTTTGGAAGATTAGCTTGTTTTCAGGTACATGAATTTCCCTCTTTCTTTTCTGTTCCTGGAAAATTATGACCTTCAGATATTAATAACATTTTGGCGAGTCTTTCTGAACTGGGAGGTTTTTGTAATTTGAAAGAAGCCACTGGCAAAGGAAGAGAGCTCTCTCCTGCCCTGCTGTCACATATCAGTGTGTTTAAGCATGCAGGAATATATCCCAGCTATCCCTGCACAGAAAAGTCATGGGAGCTTCTAGCACCTCTACTTGCTTATACTGAGTCAAGAGTTTTCACATGATACACATCACTGCTTAGGAGTCCATGATTGATGATTAACAATCATTCTGCAAAGGGATCAGTGAAGAGCATAGTATTATATTTTTGTATTCTATTTTAATTTGGCAATTCATAATTCTGATTTGGCCATGAGGCAACATTTAAGAATAAAAAACCCTGCATTGAAGAAACCCAGACTGAGCACATTGAATATAATAATAATCCTTGTATGGTCTTAAATATTCTAGCTAAGGGAAAGGAAAATTAAATTATTGCATCATAATTAGAATGCATTTGATGTGCCATAGACTAATTCAAATAACAGATAAAAGTATTATTAAAATCAACTTTTCAATAAGTTAAAGTGACTTAACCTATACATAACAATAAACATTATTTACAAAATATCGTATTCTTTATAAATATATTTATACCATTTTTTAAAAATAAATGAATAAATAAATTAGACATTATCAAAGGCTGAGGGAAAATAGGAATGGGGAATTACTGCTTAACAAGTATATATTTTCTGTTTGGGGTTATGAAAACTTCTGGTAGTAGATAGTGGTAATAGTGGTTGTACAACTTGTGAATGTAATTAATGCCACTGAATTGTATATTTTAAAAGGATAAAAATGGCAAATTTTGTTATATTTTACCATAATAAAGATATACTAAAGACAGAAGCAAAAATAGAAACACTTCAAAAATACAAATCTCTTAGCACCTCAATATCTATTGTTTCCCTCAAAGCAAATTTTACCTGTTTATGAGGCAAAATTATCATATCCACATCTTTTTTGTAAAGACATGAGAAGGAAATGGCAACCCACTCCAGTACTCTTGCCTGGAGAATCCCATTGACGGAGGAGCCTGGTGGGCTATAGTCTCTGCCTAGTGGGCAGAGAGTTGGATACGACTGAGCGAATCCTTAGAAGTAAGTGTATGTAAAGTATACAAACTGTGAAAATAATTAAAACCAAAAACATGCTATTATTTTCATTTCCTCACTAACATTATAATGATTCTATTTTTTGTGAAGTATTTTTATACTTAAGCCTCCAAAATTACATGTATTGAATATAGTGTATAAAAGGTAAATAACAAAAACAAAATAGAATGAAAGAGTATTATGTTAAAATGCCTTTCTCTTCTAAACACATTAATAATGGAAACTCTTAAGCAAATAATAATTGGTGTTTCATAAAACATCCTACAGTTTTTGACTATCTGAAAACCTAAAACATTCTTTAAAACACAATTTTTAAACTTGTTAAAACAAAGACCTTTACCAAATATTCAAGCATACGAGATATGCAAGTTTTCATTTTGATTTCAGTAAGTTATGCAGGAAACTGAATTAGTCATTTAGCAAGTTGAAGGCCTTCACCTTTCACTGACTCCACACAGATACTAATTATGAAGAACAAGTTTCTTTGTTCACCTATGTTAATACACTGCAGATAAACTGCCAAGAACTGTTCCTTTAAAACCACTCTTCAACATTTATTAATATCATTACCCATATTAGGAAATATGATATGTAATATACCCCATGAATGAAAATGTCAGCTTTCCCATATATACAGATATATGATTTGCATTTGCAGTATCAACCTAAAACAAGTCAGAAAAAAGATGAGCTGAATAAATGTATTTTAAATCAAGCTATCAACTCCTGTCATTTATCTTTTACTATTGAATGTCAATCTTTAAAGAAAAACTAGCCATAGAAACACATGTCAATGACTGCATTTCCTTATACCAGCTAAGCAAATAGAGTGACAGTATATTAATACTTAATATATGCATATTTTAAGAAAATTAAAGAAGAGAAGCATTTTTGAATTGAGGGTAATGAAATAGTCAAAAGGCTACAAGTTATGGCTCATAAATTTTAAAATTTTTCACAACGTATTTACTGTTAGATAAATTATTCTGATTTTTACTAAAAAGTCACACAGGTATCTAATAATACTAGTTCCTTACATTACTCCTAACTCATTTCTGAGGGCATTGCCACATTACTTTCAGTTGGTATTTACTTCTATATTAGTCTGTAAGTTGGTATTTTTTCATGAACAGTTTTCTCAGTTCCTATCTATTACTTATCCCCTGTCGCAGGACTTAGTGCCAGTTACTGTTCCTACTACCAGCCACACAAATACTGTGCTCAGACTCCTATTCTCCCAATACTGTTAGAATAGTTCCCCCTTATCTATGGGGGATATGCTCCAAGATCCTCACTAGATGCCTGAAACCACAGATGGTACCAGCTGCTACGTACACTATGTTTTTTTCCTATACAAACATACCTATGGTAAAGTTTAATTTTCAAGTTGTCACAGTAAGAGATTAGCAACAGTAACTACTAATAAAGTAGCCTGATGCTCAAACGGTAAAGCATCTGCCTGCAGTATAAGAGATCCAGGTTCAATCCCTGGGTCAGGAAGATCCCCTGGAGAAGGGAATGCTACCCACTAGAGAATTCTTGCCTGGAGAATTCCATGGACAGATAAGCCTGGTGGGCCACAGTACATGGGGTGGCAAAGAGTTGGACATTACTGAATGACCAACACTTTCACAATTATAATATATACTATAATAAAAGTTATGTGAATATAGTCTCTTTCTGTCAGAATATCTCACTGTACAAATTTAAGACCATTTCATCTTAAATCACAACACATAGCAGCCATAATTTCTGCAGTTTAGATAGCATCATTGACTTAGTGGACATGAATTTGAGCAAACTCTGGGAGCCAGTGAAGGACAGGGAGGCGTGGCATGCTGCAATCCATGGGGTCACAAAGAGTCAGACACTACTTAGCAACCAAAAACCAACAAGGTGTGAAAGCAAAAGTAGCATAAATTTACTTTTCTCTCCTCATGATTTCATTGATAGAAGATACATTCTTACCATAAATCTTAGCAACCTCAGCAAATGATTCCTTTCCTTTCTTATTAAGTCAAGGACTTTCACCTTTCCATTTAAAAGAAGTGATTTGTGATTATTTTTTGGTCTACCCAAATTGCTGGCATCACTTCTCTTGTGTCATGGAGCTTTTATCAAGCAAAATAAGTGTTGCATGAATGCAAGCACTGCAATACCTCAACAATCAACATGATACTGATTTTCATCTTCCTCAAGAAGAACCTTCAGAAACTATGCTACATTCCAATCAGAAGACTTCAATAGCTTCCTTTTAATAACTGAACAGCCAGAGAGAAGATAAGTAAGGAAAATAAGAACTTAACACAACTAGACCTAACAGACATATACTCTAACTTATTCAGTGAGGCCAGTATTACCCAGATACCAAAACCAGACAGACACTATAAAATTAAAGACCAACATTCTTTATGAACAAACTAGCAAACTGAATTTAGGAGTATATTAAAAGGCTTATATAGCATAAACAAGTGGGATTTACTATGGGAATGTAAGGATGGTTCAATATATAAGATTAATTAATGCAATATATTATATCAACAAGATAAATACATAATCATGTCTTAATTGATGCACAAAAAGCATGAGACAAAATTCAACACCCTTTTGTAATGAAGACACTTAACAAACCATGAACAGAAGAAAACTATCTCAATATAATAAAAGCAATAGAAGAAAAATCCGTAAACATTATACTCAGTGGTGAAAGACTGAAAGCTTTTCCTATAAGATCAGGAACAAAACAAGGATACTCACTTTCCATTTTGATTCAGCATAGTTCCTGAAGTTCTAGCCAGAGCAATTAGGCAAGAAAAATAAATAAAAGATACCCAAATTGGAAAAGGAGAAGTAAAATTATCTCTTTGCAGATGATATCATCTTTTATGCCAAACCCCCCCAAACTTTCCTAAAAAATTCTGCCAGAAGTGATAAACAAATTCAGCAAAATAGCAGGATATAAAGCCAACACACAAAAATCAGTTGCAATTCTATACAATGACAATGAGCAATTTATAAAGGAAATTAAGAAAATAATTTCATGAACAATAGCATCAAAAATAAGAAAATACTTGGAAATTAACTTACACAAGGGTATGACTGACTTGTACAATGAAAAGTACAATTTTCTCTAAAAGAAATTAAGAAAGACAACTACATGGAAATACATCCCATGTTCTTGGATTGGAAGACGATATTGTTAAGATGTCAATACTATCCAAAGTGACCTACAGATTCAATGCAGTTTCTACAAAAGTCTCAGTGATTTTTTTTTCAGAAATAGATATAGAAAATTCACATGGAATCTTGAGAGTCTTTTTAACAAATGGTGCTGGGAAAACTGGGTATCTAAATGCAAAAGAATGGAATTGGATCCTTACCGCACATTAAAAAATTAACTTAATATAATCAAATACCTAAATGTAAGTCCTAAAATTATAATAAAACTCTTAGAAGACAATATTTATATGCACTGAAAGACAGTATCAATAGAGTAAAACTGTAGCCCACATAATGGAAGAAAAATTTGCAAATCATATACCACACAAGGGCTTCCCAGGTGGTACTAGTGGTAAAGAGCTCATGTGCCAAAGCAGGAGACATAAGAGGTGCTGGTTCAATCCCTGAGTCAGGAAGATCTCCTGAAGGAGAAAATGGCACCCCACTCCAGTATCTTGCTGGGAGAATCCAATGGACAAAAGAGCCTAGCAGACTATAGTCCATGAGATTTGCAAAGAGTTGGACATGACTGAGCATCTGAGAACATCTCCTATAAGAGAGTCCCCAGTATTTCTGAATTTTTTTTCTGTTCGATTATCTCACTCTTTCCTTCTAAGACCCCATTTACTCCTGAAATTGCCTCACATAATCTGAGGCTATGAAAATATCCACAATATATAGAATACTCTTAAAACTAAAAAGTGAAAAACAGATTGCTGAGTCCATAAATATGTAAATTTATATCTCCTACCAAATTCCAGAGGATTTCTGCAAGTATTATTTTTTAAACTTTTATTTATTTATTTACTTAATTTTTGGCTGCACTGGGTCTTCATTGTGTGGGGGTTTTCTCCAGTTTTGGTGAGCAGGGGCTACTCTTCATTGTGGCGCACGGGCTTCTTATGGTGGTGGCTCCTCTTGTTAAGTAGCACAGTACTGTGGTTTGTGGGCTCTAGAGCATGAGCTCAGTAGTTGTGGCTTAGTTGCTCCAAGGCATGTGGAAGCTTCACAGACCAAAGACTGAACCCATGTCCCCTGCACTGGCAGGCGGATTTTTAACCTCTGGACCACTAGGGAAGTCCCCAGTATTTTTCAGTTTTTTTTTCCTTCACCATTACCTCACTCTTCTCCTTCCAAGACCCCATTTATCTTCTGAAATTGCCTCATATAATCTGAGGCTATCAAAAAAAATGTTTTCTTTCTCTCTTCAGATTTTTATCATCTTCATTCTGATATTAAGGTCATCTAGTAAACTCAGCTTCCCAGGTAGAGCAGTGGTAAAGAATTCACCTGCCAGTGAAGAAGATACAGGTCGGGAACATCCTCTAGAGTAGGAAGGTAACCCACTCTAGTATTCTTGCCTGGAAAACGCCATGGACAGAGGAGCCTGGCAGGCTACATGTAGTTCAGGAGGTTGTGAAGAGTCAGACACAACAGAGTGACTGAGCACATGCACACAAAGTAAACTTTTTACTTTTGATACTTTATTTTTCAGCTGTAAAATTTGCATTTGGTTATTCTTCATAGTTCCCCGAGATCTCCTATCTTTTCTTTCATTACAGACATCTCATTCTACATCTCTTTGACCACAGCTATAAAAACGCTTTAAAATTGTTATCTAATGACTCCAGCATCTGGGTAATTCTAGGGTTGCCTATGAAATGTTAATGAATGAGAATAAAACTAAAACAACCATTGCTTTAGAAAGGCTGAATTTTAATTATATCCTTATCATAGAGGATTCAATAATTTAATAAAATAAAATGCATATTCCTTTCCTTCATCAGATGCTTTAGTTTTATGTGGGAGGACGCATGATAAACCAAATAGAATGTGAAAGATGTCTAAACTATTTAAAATCAAGTCAAATGACAGCACATTTAAGTCACTTATCAATATTTACCAACCTTTCACAGCAGTATAATTCTATTAAAAAATAATTTTCCTAATTTATCTAAGCTAACCATACTAATTTCTTTTTCTCACCTAGTTGTTACAATATCCTATATAATCCTTCCAGAAAGGGACAGATTCCAAAATACAAAGCCTATTGCTTCCTCTGTGCATGGATCTGATGCACTTCTTTATTTGGTTGGATAAATAATTATAATACTGAAATAAAGGCTGTTTGGAACTTATTGAAAAAAAATTCAAATAAAGTTCAGAACATTAAAGCAGTGAGAAAGAAAATGTCCCTCAAAACATAATACATTCATCCTCAATCATTAAAATATGTGAAGAGTAGCAGTCCTTTTGGTGTAAGTAATTCTTACACTCAAAGACAAGGAATATTTTATTAAATAGTGACTGATAATCATTTTGAGGAAACAATATCCCTTTAGTCAGTTTTCAAGAATATCCCAGTTTTCAAGAATATCAAGAATATGTAAATCTTAGGTTTAGAGGCCTGGGAAGTTTCAAATACATATGTTATAATGAATGCTCTCACGAAACATTATACTTTTCTTATGAGGAATTTCAAAAATTTCATATTTATATGATTCTGATATTTATGAGTAGGCGCAGAGAGATGAATTGCATAGGCAGTATTCTGAAATGGGTGAAACATGTAACAGTGTTTTGTAAACTGCTTTTTAGTATTCTGACATATCTTTTTCTGGTATTTTAACAGTCATATCATCATTTCAATAGATAATGAACGTTTATAATTTTATAAACTGAATATAGTTCTAACTTTAAATGTGAAGATTTTTGTAAGTTTCATTGATAGAGAACAATCTTTTCCTGATGCCATTTTATTGGGAAAAGCTGCAGAATGGATAGAGCAATCTATCAAGGTGTCAATACATAATTAATGGTAACTTAGAACCAACACATTGTTTATTCACTTACAAATGAAACAGTAGTAGATTGTGCACTAAGCATTTTAAAAATAAGATTCTTGTCAGCCAAAAACCTATAGTTCATGTACCAAAATCAAATGCCCTGGTCCTTCTGAGTCCAGTAATAAGGTTTCTCTCTCTTTCTCTTTATGAAAACTCCATTATATTTTGTGCATTTTATACAATTTTTAACAATCTTGAACTTCACAAGTTTATACCTGATACCAAAACACTTGGAGAGTTTAATATTTTCTACTAGGTATAGAATAATGATCAATGTACACAGTAAACCAACTAAAAATTGGTGAGTCATATGAATTATAATGCTTCCTGGAAAGACCATAAACATACTAGTCAAAGCATATCTTTGTCTTTTTCTCCCATAAATGTCATTTAAAACATAAAACCTTAAAAATATAACAAGCTAGTTCAAGATCCCAGGGTCTATTAAAGTTAATCAATATTTTACATTTCAAAAAAGCATATCCATTACATGTGGCCACATCTACTTAGAATGTGTCTTTTCTAAAAGAATAAAACATCAAAAAGAAAAGAATATTGTATTTTCTATTGTTAACCTCAAAGCTGCTTTTCAAAATCCCTATGCAATGCTATAAAAAGTTGGCTAAATTTTGTTTCATATTCAGAAACTTCTATTTTAAGAAGTATTCAGGAAAGCTAAAGGTTATGCTTTGAGTAATTTATTCAGCTTCAGTATGTTCTAAGCTGTGTGTGTGTGTGTGTGTGTGTGTGTGTGTGTGTGTGTGTGTGTTACTCGCTCAGTCATGTCCGACTCTTTGTGACCCCATGGACTGCAGCCTGCCAGGCTCCTCTGTCTGTGGAAATCTCCAGAATAGGAATGGGTAGCCATTTCCTTGCTGACACAAAACATGACTGTTTTGTTTCAACATTTGAGTTTCTATGGAAGTGTGGGATACAAAATATATGCCCTTGAAGTCACTGAAATAAATAAATAAGTAACTTAAGTTAATTGGACACAAAAACATTAAAGTATAAATTTAAAACATGCATAATTGTAACCTTAGTATCAAATGCATAAATTGGTGGAAAATGAATTAATTTTCCAGTAGCAAGAGACTAGTATATATTTAAGAATTTATTTCTATATCATTTTAATATTTACCTATAGAAATATTATTTCTAAAAGGTAAAAAATATTGTATCACAATAACATTTATTTCAAAGATCATATTTCATAGATTAGAAATGAATTTCAAAGAGCACTAATTTTTTATATGCTTTTGCTCAGTTTTTGCTTACTAATTCTAGTGAAAAATCTTACTCAGACTGAAAAGGCCTATAACATAAATCTATGCTATTTCTTTCTTTTATATTGAAGTATAGCTGATTGACAATGCCTACTGTTTCTAATACGTAAGTTTACTGATTTAATTTTAGAGCCTGCCAACTCATCATTAAGGCTCTGACTGCACTTTCTGTGTGAGTGGTGGGAACAAGATTACTTCTTCTAATAAATGAGCAATACATAAAATAGAGCTAAAATGCTAGATTTTCTACTATACAGAAAATGAGAATTACAAGTTTTAAATCTTAAAAATTTTGAAGATTACGTACAGAACTAATTTTTACAGTGAAGTAGTCACTACTTTTTTGTTTTACAGAACTTTCCTTTTTAAATTGAAGTATAGTTGATTTACAATACTGCCTTAGTTTCAGAATACAGCACAGTGATTCAGTTATACATACATACTTATATATGTATATAAGTACATACATACTCATATCTGCATACTTATATTTGTTGTTGTTTAGTCACTAAATTGTGCCTGACCCTTTTTCAACCCCATGAACTACAGCCTGCCAGGATCCTTTGTCCATGGGATTTCCCAGGCAAGAAAACTGGAGTGGGTTGCCATTTCTTTCTCCTGTGGATCTTCCTGACTTAGGGATCAAACCCGTGTTTCCTGCCTTGGCAGGCAGATTCTTTACCACTGAGCCATTTGGGAAGCCATATATATTTTTTCTTCATATTCTCTTCCAAGTTATTACAAAATTTTAAGTGTAGTTTCCTGTGTTATACAGTAGGTCTATGTTATAAATAGGAGTGTCTATATTTTAATCCTAACCTCCCAATTATTCCTTCTCCTATCCTCCTTCCCGCTTTGGTAATCATAAATCTGCTTTACCTTGGTGAGTCTCTTTCTGTTTTGGAAATAAGTTTCTTTGTATCTTTTTAATGTTTTAATTTTTATTTTTACTTTTATTTTGGCTATGATAGTTGTTTGGTGTGCCATGCAGGCTTCCCCTGTTGTGGAGCACAGGCTATAGAGCATGTGGACTCAGTAGTTGTGATGCATGGGTCTCTCTACTTGTAGCATGCAGCCTTAGTTGCTCCATAGTATGTGGGACTTTACATCCCTGACCATGGATCAAACCTATATTCCCTTCACTGGAAGGCAGATTCTCAACCACTGGACCTATGTGAAAGTCCTCTCTTTTTAAATTCCAAACTGTACAATATAAATTATTTAAGTTACTTCACTTAGTATGATAATCTCTAGATCCATCCATGATGCTGCAAATGTCATTACTTCACTCTTTTTTATGGCTGAGTAGTATTCCACTGTGTATATACAGCACATCTTCTTTATCAATTCATTTTATAAATGGACATTTATTAGTAGCTTACCTCCATGTCTTGGCTACTGTAAATAGTGACACAGTGAACACTGGGGTTCATGAGGTCGCAAAGAGTCAGACACAACCGAGCAACTGAACTGAATTGAACACTGGTATGCACATGTTTTTGAATTATGGTTTTCTCCAGATAAATGCCAAGGAGTATGATTACAGTATATGGTAGCTCTATTTTTAGTCTTTTAAGGAACTTCCCTACTGTTCCCCATAGTGGCTGTATCAATTTACATCCCCATCAACAATGTAGGATGGCTCTCTTTTTTCCCACACTTTCTCCAGCATTTATTGTCTGTAAATATTTTGATGGTAGCTATTCTGACCAGTGTGAAGACATACCTTATTGTAGTTTTGATTTGCATTTCTTTGATAATTAGCAATGCTGATCATATTTTTAAGTGCCTTTTAGCCATCTGTATGTCTTCTTTGGAGAAACATCTATTTAGATCTTCCTTCCATTTTTTTGATTGGGTTGTTTGTTTTTTGACTTGAGCCATATAAGCTGTTGCTATATTTTGGAGATTAATCCCTTGTTGGTTGCACTGTTTGCAAATATTTTCTCCCATTTTGTGTATTTTCATTGTTTCCTTTGCTTTGCACCAAAAGGTTTTAAGTTTAATTAGGTCTGATTTGCTTATTTATTTAATTTCCATTACTTCAGGAGATGGATCCAAAAAGATATTGCTGCAGTTTATATGAAAGAGTATCCTGTGTATATTTTCTTCCAGGAGTTTTATAGTCTCTGGTCTTATATTTAGGTCTTTAATCCATTCGGAGTTTATTTTTGTGTATGGTGTTAGAGAATATTCTAATTTCATTCTTTCACATGTAGCTGTCCAGTTTTTCTAGCACCACTTCTTGAAGAGACTGTCCTTTCTCCATTGTGTATTTTTGCCTCTTTTGGCACATATTAATTGAGATTAGGAACAAGACAAGGATGTCTACTATTGCCACTTTTATTCAACATAATTTTGGAAGTGATAATCGGAGTGATAATTGGAGACAAAAAGGAAATAAAAGGGATATATATTGAAAAAGAAGAAGCAAAAATCTCACTGTTTGTAGGTGACACAATACTATACACAGAAAATCCTAAAGATGCCACCAGAAAACTATCAGAGCTCATTAATAAGTCTGGTAAAGTTGCAGGATACAAAATTAATACATCGAAATTTGTTGCATTTCTGTACACTAACAATGAAAGATCAGAAGGAGAAATTTGGGAACAATCTCATTTACCATTGCATAAAAAGGAATTTTTAAAATGTAGGAATAAGCCTATCTAAGGAGGCAAAAGATCTGTACTCTAAAAACTGTAAAATATTGATGAATGAAATAGAACCTGACAAACAGATGAAAAGATATAGCATGTTCTTGGATTCAAAGAATCAAGACTGTCAAAATGACCATATCATCCAATATAATTCCTATCAAATTACCAATGGCATTTTTCACAGAACTAGAATGAAAATTTAAAAAATTTGTTTAGAAACATAAAAGACCTCGAATAGGCAAAGCAATCCTGAGAAAGAAAAACAGAGCTGGGGGAATCAGACGCCTTGACTTCAGACTATACTACAAAGCTACAGTAATCAAAATAGTATGGTACTGGCACAAAAGCAAAAATATAGATCAATGGACAGGATAGAAAGTTCAGAGATAAATCTATGTAACTATGGTCACCTAATCTATGAGAGAAGTAATATTTTAAAATAACATGTATCTTACTTCACAGAAGCATTTCACTTATGAATTTGATTGTAATTTGCCTTAGTATTGTAAAATACTTTCGTTCAGTAAAACTCAGCACCTTTATTTTCTTACCTTCTCTACTAAAATTACTATAAAAGAAGTTAAGTTTTTAAAAACTATGTGATGATAAAGAACATTAGACTGATAAGAGATTATATGTGTGGTGACTTGCTTAAAATATCAGAATATATAAGGGTGGGGGAGCAAGGGATGTGTTACATAACAGAAGTCGGGAAAAGTCCAAGGATTGGAGGTGCCAGATATTTCAGACTGAAAACAAGAGGACTAATTGAGAATCTTTATAACATCAGTTATAACAATTATAACTATCAGTTTTTGCCCCTGGTCTCCCTGCCAGATCTCTCACCCTACCCATACTCTGAAGGAGAAACAGGTTTCCTGGTAGAGACAGTGAGCAACCAAACTTTCAGACTGGAGAAAAGCAAGCACAATGAAGTGCAGCTGGAAGGCATGGTCTGAAAATGAAAGTCTATCTCTTCAAGATTCTGAGGCAGAACAATAATTAAGTCTGGGGGCAGAATAAAGATTTTCATGGTCTCTCTCTCTCTTTTTTTTTAAATCTTCCACCGAGCTTTTCACAGGCAACTACTGCAGAATAAGAACCACCAAAAGGAAGGCATAAGCCTAAAGAGAGGAAATGGGATCCAGGAAGCAGGGAAGCCAACCAGAAGAGAACTAAAGAAAATTTCTACAGCTGTACCTGGACAGCATCCTGATGAGGGGAGGGAGTGAGCAGAATGATGGAGGCTGTAGGAGGAGGGTGAGCAAGGAAGGCAAGAGGTGGGGAAGCAGAAATACAAGGATGGGTTTCCTGATGTTTGTCATTAGGTTACTGAGGAGTATGCAGAAAGGATTAATAAGAGATACAAGGAACACTGAGCAAATTAAAGGAAGTGAAAGTGAAAGACGCTCAGTCCTGTCTGATTCTGTGACCCCACGGACTATACAGTCTATGGAATTATCCAGGCCAGAGTACTGGGTGGGTAGCCTTTCCCTTCTCCAAGGCATCTTCCCAACCCAAGGATGGAACCCAGGTCTCCTGCATTGCAGGCTGATTCTTTATCAGCTGAGCCACAAGAGAAGCCCAAATTAAAGGAGGAGGCAGTTATTTACAATAGGGGAGGAAAAAATGCTGGTACACATGTATCGGTCAGTTCATCCGGCCAGGCTTCACACAGAGTAAGGCAGAGAAGGACAGAGGTGTCACCCTAGTAGCAAACAGAAGATGTACAGCACAAGAGAAGTCCACATAATCATGGTGCACTGAGTTGCTCAGTTGGAAACAATGTTTTTGTAGTCACAAGGATGAAAACAGTGAACATTAGTTAACCCCAAAACTTGAGATACAATTATAAGGGTGGGAGGAATTGTGTGAATGTGAGTGGTGATGGTTGGAAGAAGTATCTTATGTAATACAAAATAAATACAGAATTTCAAACACTGAAATCAATAAAAATTATATAAATATTATTTACTTAGAAATATATAGGGTGTTAATATGGAAAAAATATTTAAAAGAAGTGAAAGTAATTGTCCTGGAAGAGTAGAACTTGAGGTGGAGGATGAAGGACAGGGAAAATCACTTTTCATAGTAAATCTCACACTACTTTGACTTATATATGTAATACTATAATAAAAATTAAACTGAAAATGTAAAATATCAATAATGGTAAAACAAGCCTGTGACTTTTTAAATCCACTACATAAATGACCCAATGATACTGTTTACTGAAAAAACTTTAAAATCAGCAAAACAGGAAAACTTGTTTTAATGTACTTTAATAGATCATTATCTGATTCATATTCCACTATCAAAATAACTAGCTAACCAATATTTTTCACCTAGTTGATGAAAAATGCATTGTATGCATGCAACCTAAGTTACTAGTATAATTTTAACAACAAAATTAATTCATGAACTGGCTTTCTAATGAACATGTAGAAGCAAACATTATATGACTATACAATTCATGCTGGGAAGCCATAGTCATTTCTGCTTTTTTGGTTTTAGAAGTCATTTGAATTATCAACGAACATAACCATATTAGAGATAACCATTTATGTACAAACATAAAACTTACTAAAACAATTGATATATAGGAATGATCTTGTGCCCTTTTCACTTTTAACACTGTCAGAACAACTATAAGCATCATGTACTTCCTTCCTCCCCTACCAGGGGCAAGACAAACACCCTGCGCTAACCGGAGTAATTATTACAACAAGCTGATCCTACCAGTGCCTTTGCTATTGCCACTCCCTTTCCTGCACACCCATTCTCCTGCTGACAGAATCTGCCACCTACTTATACCCACACCTATACCTGGGCCTCCTGAACATCTGTTTTCTCTCATTCTACTTCCATCTGCAAATGGTACTATAGGAATTCTAGGGCTGAAGAAAAATACACTTGGAATCTTGAGCTGTAAATTATAAGCTATCCTAAACAGCACTGACTTGATTGTTTCAGTACTTCAGATATGAGAAGGCACAGGAGATTTTGTGTACCAGTTAAACATAGCCAAATTGTTACCATCAGGAATTTCCAACTGAATTTTAAATCCTTAGAAAAAAATCATAAGTTTCCCTAGTGGCTCAGTGGTAAAGAATCACCTCTCTCAGTGGAGGAGAAATGGGTTCGATCCTTGGGTCAGGAAGATCCCCTGGAGGAGGAAATGGCAACCTACTCCAGTATTCTTGCCTAGAGAATTTTATGGACAAAAGACCTTGGCAGGCTACAGTCCATGGTGTCTCAAAGTGCTGGACACGACTTAGTGACTGAAAAGCAAGTTCGAGGTACACTCTGTAAAGAAAACAAATAGCCAGAATATAAATACCTATAACTATATGTACTTATCCAAATTTACTTGTTTACATTTTGCACTAATGATAAAAATATTATTATAAATTTAATTTATTATATATAATTCTGTATTATAGCTTTATTGAGGTCAATCATGGAATCTTCATTTTGTTACTCATGAAGTTATTCTTTAATGATCATTGCAAATATTCATCTCGTTGAACTGCAAACTGACGCTGTGCAATACAATCTGGCAATCCATTTCATTCCTTTGGGATAAACTCAAAGGCTACATGGATACCTTTCCTTCATGCTGTTTATGGTTCTATGTTTCAATGAAATAAGGAATATACAAGAGTGTTTTTGATTTTACAATATATTACTCCAGTACTTCTCCAACTGAGATTTGCCAATTCAGGGATATTTGGGTAATGAGAAAAATAGAAAAAGGAATCATTTCTCAGTTGTTTAATTAATTGTTTAATTAATTTACTAAAGATTTGGAAAAATCAGGCACTTCAAATAAAGGTAGAGTGCTATTAAAACAGAATAAATAAAAAATCTAATGTCTGACATCCCCCTCCCCAAGACACTTACTTTCCCATCTTTCATAATTTCAGCATGACTTTACTATAAAGAAACAGCAAAGGGCACATGATCATCAATGACATCATTGAGTTCTGAAGAAAGGAAATAGAGCAAGCATTTGTCCACATTTCCAATGCCACCAATATTCTCCGAGTGTCTACTGTATGCTGAGCAAAATTTAAAGGTAAACAATATAGATGAGGGCTCTACTCTCATGAGCTTATTAACAAACAAGTAAACAAAGAGGATGGGCCTCCCAGGGGGTGCCTTTGTAAAGAACTTGCCTACCAATGCAGGAGACCTAAGAGACATAGGTTAGATCTGTGGGAGGGCATGACAACCTACTCCAGTATTCTTGCCTGGAGAAACTCATGGACAGGGGAGCCTGGTGGGCTACAGTCCATAGGGTTGCAAAGAGTCGGACACAACTGAAGTCACTTAGCACTCATTCAACCAAAGAGGATAACTTATTCAGTGATAAATACCATGAAGAAAATAAATGGAGAGATGTAAGAGTGAAAGGAGGAAATGGAACAGGGTCAAGGCCTATCTGAGGTGTTGACATTTAAATTTAGACCCAAGTGACAAGGAATCAGCCACAGTGAAGATCTAGAGGAAGATCTTCCTAGGCAGAAAGAAAAGCAACTGCAAAGTCTCTATGGTGGGAACAAACTTAAGAGAGTTTGAGGAAAAAAAGAAAAAAGAATGGTTTATGGAAGGTAAACCTGGAAACAGGAAGACCAGTGAGGAGACTGATGATTACAACAAACCAGATGATAGAGGCTAGTGTGGCTGGTAGTAATGGAGATGAAGACAGGAAAAGGATATGCACTACACCACAGAGCTAAATGTCCCTAACTTCTTGGCTTCAAGGAGCCCTTTGTATATGAGTAATTTTTTTCAGCACCTCGAAGCCAAAACAAATACCTAATAGCTCTGTTTATTAAAGTTAAACTACTTAATAGGGGTAGTCTGAGCATGTTGTGTTTCCCTCACATACTTAAATATCCCTCAGCTCGCTCATAAAGAGTTTCTTATGTCCTCTGCACAGCTTGAAAATCATGGTTTTGGGGCTAAGACTTACTGGAGAACTGGATTGGGGAGTAAAAGGAAAAGAAAATCGTATCAACAATGACTCCTGGGTTTGGGGCCTGAGCAACCAGATATGTGGGAGCACCAGTCACTGAGATGGGTTAGGATGAGAGAAAACACAACCACCCTGGGAGGCAGATTATATCTCATTTGCAAGTAAGAAAGCTGAGACTTAGAGTGGCTATGTAAGTCATTCAAAGTAGTATAACTGATTAGGAAACATAGTAAAATTTGACTCCAAGTCTGTCTGATACCAAATAAAATAATAGTGCAGTACATAATGAGTGACTATGTTAGTTAGAGTACATTTAATATGCCACCTCATTTAATTCTAACAACATTATTAGACAGATCTGTCTGATTCCAAAGTCAGTTACAGCACACCCTCTCTTCCAGTTGATAAAAGTGATTGTAAGGACATGGCAACCCATTCCAGTACTTTTGCCTGGAGAATTCCATGGACACAGGAGCCTGGCAGGCTATAGTCCATGGGATCACAAAGAGTTGGACACGACTGTGACTTTCACTTTCAAAGTGTTGACAAACGGTAGTCTCATCCACTTAGCCTCAAAAAAAATTTTTTTAAGTGAATAAAAGTCTTAAAAGTAAAATATGAAACTGAACATCTTAAAAATGTCCACAGCTTTTCTGTAATGATTTGACTCTATCTCTATTCCTAAAATATGAGATATCTGATAATCTGCAATCTGTATGTCATACAGGACATACATGGGGAAAGTTCTAAGCAGAATTTTAATTGAATGTGGATTCCTTAGGGCAGGTGACACAACCTCAACCATCTTGACTGTGCCCAGCCAAGGAAAGTAGCAGGGATTATGGGAGACCAGATGCAATGCAAAGGCTCCAAGAGACAATGCAATCCCTTGAAATCAAGACTTCAGTGTGAAATTTGACAATGGCAAAGATTTTGCATTTTTCAAAGAAAATATGTCTCAGGGCTAAACTTAGTCCTTGCAAATAAGCTAAAATACAGATTAAATTTCTCAAACAAAATTATGATAAGACACTGAGGGGAGAACCTTAAGGAAGCTGAAGATCATCAGAAGAATTGAAGAGAAGACTGTTAATTCAATGCAGTAAACTAAAGTTAAAATCATATACTTTATACATTTTCTATTTTCTGGTACTATGTGTTTTTATTGAAATGGAAACAGGAGCACCTTATATTTAGTTTTGTATATTTTAATCTACCCAATAAAAATAATCTTATCAAAATAAATGAAGATGTTCCAGCAGGGAACACTGTTCATTTTTCTTCCTGCCAAGAATAACATGTCATTAGACTATTTGTCTCTGCATCTAGCAGCTTAATAACATTTGAAATTCTGCAATTCTATCAGTCACAGGAAGTACTATCACAAACGTGGACAGAAGTCACTACCTTAGCTCTCCAGTTGCCTGAGAAAGAAGGAACCAAGAGATCTGTCTTTAGAATTTTTGTCATGGACCTTCAATGTTGAAACCCAAACTAAACTAAACTAAACCCAAACTGAGTATACAGCTAATATTAAAAGTTATTAAAAATGTCATTGTAGCTTGTCACTAATTCTAAAGAAAAGAATTCACTTGGCAGTGGTTTCGAAAAATCCTATTTTCAAATCTTGAATGCCATGGTTTTTGTTTTCCTGAGGTCATAACTGCAAACTAGTTAAGGAAGACACTCACACAGACAAAGCCAAATCCAGTATAACACCGTACTATGACCCTGGTGATGAACAGAAAACAAAAGTCAGTAGAAACGAAAATATAGCTGGCTTACTCTGGGTAAGTACTTTGAGGGGGGTAATTTTATTATTTGTATAATCTTTCTAGGGAAAAAAATAAGTCTGAAGTTTTAAAAAGCAGAAATGTTAAATGAAGCACAAACAAAGCACAATACTATTATGACAGATACCTAGTCAGAGTGGGAGAATGATATGCATAGGCCCTGCTGTTGTTCAATTGCCCCGTTGTGTCCAACTTTTCGTGACCCCATGGACTGCAGCATGCCAGGTCCCCCATCCTTCACCATCTCCCAGAGTTTGCCCAAGTTCATAACTACTCCATCGGTGATGCCATCCAGCCATCTCATCCTCTGACGCCTCATCCCTTCTGATCCCCTTCATGGATCACTGCCTTGTTGTGGTGAAGGGGCTGAGTAACTCGATGAAGTTATGAATCATGCCGTGTAGGGCCACCCAAGACGGACAGGTCATAGTGAAGAGGTATGACAAAATGTGATCCACTGGAGGAGGGAATGGCAAACTAACCCAGTATATTTGCCACGAACCTCATGAACTGTATAAAAAGACCTAAAAGCCCTGAGGCTTTGGTTACTCATCAGAAGCAGAGAATGTTCCACAGAGCAGGAGGCAGAGCATGGGAGAATTGGTCTGAAACAGGGCAGGAAAGAGATGGACAAAAGTAATGCCACAAATGGTTCTAGACTTTCCGATCTGCTGAATGCTGTGGTTGTCATTAAATAATTTTAAGTCAAGATGGATAAGACTTGACTTTATTTCAGAAACTTCACAGAGATAAGAAGGATAAACTGTTGGAGGTGAAATTTAAGGCTGAAAAATTCTCTGCACATCTCCTGGTGTTGCCCTGTCATCTTGGCCTCACACCCTCCCTCACAAAAGGAGGTTCACTTTGATTTTCTCTCTTAGGAATTAGGAATTTGGGAGCCACCTATGTGATTAAAGGACTAAAATTTTTCAGGGGACTGGTTCAAGATAGTGGAATAGAAGGACCTGTGCTTATCTTCCCCTGTGAGAGCACCAAAATTTGCAACTAGTTGTTATACAACCACCAACAGGAGAACACTGGAACCCACCATAAAAAAGATATCCCTCATCCAAGGACAAAGGAGAAGGTGCAACAAGACAGTAGGAGGGACTGAATAATGATAAAATCAAATCCTATACCTACTGGGTGGGGGACCCACAAACTGAAGAACAATAATATCAAAGAAGTTCTCCCACTGTTGTGAAGGTTCTAGACTCCACATCAGGCTCTGTAGCCTGGGGATCTGGCAAAGAGACTGGGAATCTCCAGGGAATTTGACATTGAAGGTTAGTAGGGCTTGATTACAGGACTTCCACAGGACTGGGAGAAACAGAGATTCCACTACTGAAGGGCACAAAAAAAACTGTGTGCATACCAAAACCCAGGGGAAAGGAACAGTGGCCCCACAGGAGAACGAGCCAGACCTACACATGAGAGTCTGAGGGTCTCTTGCAGAGGCATGGGTTGACAGTGGCCCACTGCAGGGACGGGGCCCTGGCAGCAGCAGTCTTGGGAGATGCATCTCGGCCTAAGTCCTCTTGGAGTTTGCCACTGGCCCTAGCATAGAGCCTACAGACTTCAGGACTGAGTCATCTCAGGCCAAACAACTAAACAGAAGGGAGCACAGGCAAAACCATCAGTAGACAACTGGATTAAAGTTTTACTGAGCACAGCCCTGCCCACCAGAGCAAGACCCAGTTTTCCCCACAGCCAGTTCCTCCCATCAGGAAGCCTGCACAAGCCTCTTCTCCTCATCCACCAAAGGGTAGACAGAAGAAACTAGAATTACAATCCAAGCAGCCTCCAGAACTAATAAAACAACCACAGAAAAATAATCAAAATGAAAAGAAATAGAGTTATGTCTCAGATGAATGAACAAGACAAATCCCCAGAAAAACAACTAAATGAAGAAGAGATAGGCAATCTTCCAGAAAAAGAATTCAGAATAATGGTAGTGAAAATGATCCAGGATCTTGGAAAAAGAATGGAGAAGATGAAAGAAATGCTTACCAAAGATCTAGAAGAACTAAAGAACAAACAAACAGAGATGAACAATACATTAGAAGGAATCAATAACAGAATAACTGAGGCAGAAGAATAGATGAGTGATCTGAAAGACAGAATGGTAGAAATCATTGTTGCAGAACAGAAAACAGAAAAAAGAATGAAAGGAAATGAAGACTGCCTAAGAGACCTCTGGGACAACATCAAAACTCTGACATTTGCCTTAAAGGGGTGCCAGAAGGAGAAGAGAGAAAGGACCTGAGAAAATATTTGAAGAGACAAAAGCTGAAAACTTCCCCATCATGGGAAAGGAGAAAGTCAGCAAAGTCCAGAAAGCATAAAGAGTCCCAGGCAGGATAAACCCAAGGAGGAACACACCAAGACACATAGTAACCAAAATGAGAAAAATTAAAGACAACCATAAAATATTAAAAGCAACAAGGGAAAAAAGAAAAATAACATACAAGGGAAATCCTGGAAGATTATCTGTTGATTTCTCAACAGAAACTCTATAAGCCAGAAGGGAATGTCATGATATATTCCAAGTGATGAAAGGCAAGAAACTACAACCAAGAATACTCTACACAACAAAACTCTCATTCAGATTTTAATGGAGAAATCAAAAGCTTTCCACATATGCAAAATTCAGAGAATTTAGCATCACTAAACCAGCTTTACAACAAATGCTAAAGGAACTTGTCTGGGCAGGAAACACAAGAGAAGGAAAAAGATCTACAAAAAATAAACCCTAAACAATTAACAAAATGGTAATAGGATCATACATATCAATAATTACCTTAAATGTAAATGGATTAAATGCACCAACCAAAAGATGTAGACTGGCTGGATGGGTACAAGACAAGACATATATATATATATGCTGTCTACAAGAGACCCACCACAGACCTATGGACATTTACAGACTGAAAGTAAGAGGACCGGAGCACGTACTTCACACAAATGTAAATCATGAGAAAGATGGAATGAAAGTGAAAGTGGAGTCATGTTCAACTCTTTGCGACCCCATGGACCTTAGCCTACACCAGGTTTCTCCGTCCATGGGATTTTCCAGGCAAGAGTACTGGAGTGGGTTGCCATTTCCTTCTCCAGGGGATCTTCCTGACTCAGGGATCAAACCCAGGTCTCCCACATTGCAGGCAGATGCTTTACTCTCTGAGCCACCAGGGAAGCTAACAATACTCATATCAGACAAAACAGACTTTAAAACAAAGGCTGTAAGAAGAAATTAGGAATTGGTACAATTCTAGTTAATCTTTTGTAGATGCTTGAATTTAGAAGTACATCCAAGGTTATGGGGGCAGAGTGTGATCACAGATGAGAAAAACCACAGAAAGATCTCAAAGAGAAAGAAGGAAGAGAATGCATACAGCCAGAAAAAACAAAACCACAATGTCACATGATCACAGAGGCTGAGCACATGACTCTCCAGTTTCTGCTCTTAGCTCTGAAGAAATAAAAACTCATATTTTAAGGCAAGACATAAAAAAATGTAATATTTTCCTCTGCCCATTTTGGCCTCCATTGTTCCTTCTAGTGTGCAACTGCATTATGCCTTAACCAGATCTCCCCAACAGGAAAAATACCTACTGAACCATATACATCAATTTTTCTCCTTCTGGCATCAGCAGTGTAGCTCCTTAGAAGATAATATTGCTTTCTCAACCCTGTAAGTGGTCTTAATGACCCACTATTTGCCTTGTAGGTGTAGACATCTTTGGTGAACTTTATGTATATCCAGTGCTTATTTATCATTTCCCTTAAAGATAGTAATTGATGCAAAATAGACTGATCAAACAACCTGGGAATATACTGAGTCAAACCTAATAGAAATTCTTAGATTAACTACCTACTTATAACCTACCACCTATATTACTTATATTCTTTCTATTTTATAAGGTTGTTGGTTCCTTTATTACCAAATGTATGATGGAACCTCAGATAAAATTATTCATGATTAGGTGATTTGAAACCACTGATCAAATAAATAGTTCTATAAGATCAATGGCTATAATAGTGTAACTGTAGGTATGGGAAGAAGCAATGAGAGGGAACCATTTCCTGGACCATAACAGATTAGGTGTTATGGTGGTCCAGAGGCTTCTGGTTACTGTTAACAGAGCCTAGTCCAGTAATAGCACATTGAGTGGCCTATGAAGTAAATCCCTGCCTGATCTGGGCATGAGCATACCTAATGCTATGAAACAAGTTGGTCATGAAATGTCTCCCACACCCTGGACAAAATTAAGACCAAAAAAAAAAAAAAATTAAGATAGAAAGGGACGGGATTGTACAATAAAGAACGCTGCCAACCATCCAGTTCTATAAGAACCAAGTCATTAATCGCTGCAGTTGCTTATCAACAATATAGCCTGAAAGGAATTCCGGGTAAAGATCAAGATAAGGCAAAACTGACAGCACTGCTCCTCAGACAGACAGATATTTTCAAGAGAAATTTTTATGAACCTGATTCTTTCGTCTTCTCATACCTATGAAAACACTAAAACCATTACCTTAGATGTCTATTTCTAGTGACTAACAACAACCTTCTACAAGAGATGTGTGCTTGGTCACACATACCCTCTTCATATGTGTGACCCTCTTCATATTTTCTTTAAGGGAAAATCATATGTACACTGCCCTCCCTCTTTGCCTCTTAAAAACAGTTCTCAACATTCTGAGACTGTCTTTCGGTTATTTTCAGGTTTGCTCAAATAAAATTTTCCACTTCTTTCTTAGATTGACATTGATTAATTTTTTTCACAAGCCCCTTGGCAGGTTCAGCTTTATTTCTAGACTTCAACCCTGTGCCCTTATTGCAAATCACTCTTGTTTTTGTAAAGTTAGGTTTGAGTAAATTGTTACTTGCAAATACAATGAACTCTAACTAAAGCATGGCCTAAACTTGGACAGATAATGAAAATGAAGATAATAGGAAGAATATAAGAGATGTTGTGTTTGTGTTCACTCAGCCGTATGTGACTCTTTGCAATTCCATGGACTGTAGCCCTCCAGGGTCTTTTGTCCATGGGATTCTCTAGGTGGAAACACTGGAGTGGGTTGCCATTTCCTCCTCCAGGGGATCTTCCTGACCCAAATATCAAAACTGCATCTCCTGTGGCTCCTCCTTTGGCAGGCAGATTCTTTACCACTGAGCCACCTGGGAAGCTCAGTAACAGATGATAAGGGAGTAAAAGTGAAGGGAATTGCAACTAGTTGAATTTGGACGTCTTGGTTCCCCAGCCACAGTCCTGGGTTCCCACTGGTCAAATCCTTCACAAGAGGAAGAAGGGCAGAATTGGTGAGAAACAATTGGGAGTCAGTCTTGTGCATGTAGAGGTTGGTGAGAATAGGATATCTAAATAGAAATGCCCAGCAGTTGGATATGACTATGCATCTCAGAGCAGTTCTGATCTGGAAATGTATGCTAGGCCATCTCTAACAGGTAGATGGTCACTGAAACTATGGAAGGTAACAAAATCTCCCAGCAGAGTTATAAGCCAAGGCATGGGGAGCACTAGCATTAAAGTGTAAACTGAGTAGAAAAAGTCATGAAGGAGACTCAAGGTGAAATGCTGTGCTGTGCCAATAAGGGAAATTTCTTAAGAAGAATGCTGACCAAGTGAGGACAGCCCAGATAGCTGAATTATTGAGAGGATAACAAATCCAAGTATGGGAAGAGGAGAACCAAACTCCCCAACATCTGAGGACCTTCTGTGAGGCAGACATTTCCTTACCTCATTTCATCCTCAAAACAACCTTTCAAGACAGGTGGCACTACATCTTTTTAAAGATGAGAGGAAAAGACTAAGGTTCCCTGGGGGTGGGCTACATTATGTTCTGCATGTCTAGTCCCTGGAGGAGTGCCTTCCCCTTATTTGTTTAAAGAATGAACATTTCTACAATTTTGTAGGTGGTGCTCATGGTAGAGAACCTGCCTGACAATGCAGGTAGATGTAAAAGGCACAGGTTTGCTCCCTGGTTCGGGAGGATCCCTGGAGGAGGACATGGCAACCCACTCCAGTATTCTTGCCTGGAGAATCCATGGACAGAGGAGAATGCCAGGCTGCAGTCCACAGGGTCTTACAGAGTCGGATACAGTTGAAATGACTTAGCACACACGCACCTGGAACTAACTGGACTGGTTACTCTCAAACTCACATATGATTTGGGGAGCAAGGTTCTACTTTAGGGACAGAGCAGGCCTATTTCCTAGAGCATACCCCTGGATTTCGTGCTAGTATTTCAATTCATTGACAGCATCTCTATTTCTTCTGCTTACCTTTCAGCATGACATATGAGTGACAGAAAGGTCAGTCAAGGAAACTATATCATATATCACCAAAGACGTCCTAGGGAACCCAAATCTTAGGGTATTTTACAAACTGGTCGGGGGGGGGGGGTAATAAATTTCCATTAATTATTACAAAATTTTAAATTCATACCTGACTTAGGAAACATGCAGAAAGGATTTGACTATCTTTTGATGTAAACCACAAATCGTGCCACTCAGGGTATACTTAGTCACAGCTCCTACACTTCCTAGGGAGGCATTGTTTGTTCTTATTGTTTAAAGGTCACTGAGGAAGAGTTGACTCATTGGAAAAGACCCTGATGCTGGGAGGGATTGGGGGCAGGAGGAGAAGGAGACGACAGAGGATGAGATGGCTGGATGGCATCACTGACTCGATGGATGTGACTCTGAGTGAACTCCGGAAGTTGGTGATGGACAGGGAGGCCTGGCGTGCTGTGATTCATGGGGTCGCAAAGAGTCGGACACGATTGAGCGACTGAACTTAACTGAGGTCTTTTCTGGTTCGCTTATACGTGGAATCTAGAAAAATGGTTGAAATGAACTTATTTGCAAAGCAGAAATAGAATAACAGATGTAGAGAACAAACTTATGGTTACCAAAGACGTAAGGGGGAGGTTGGATGAATTGGGATTGACATATATACACTACTATGTATAAAGAAGAAAACTAGATCTACTGTATAGCACTGGAAACTCTACTCAGTGCTCTGTGGTGACCTAAATCAGACGGGAATCCAAAAACGAGTGGATATATGTATACATATAGCTGATTTATTTTGCTGTATGGTAGAAACTAACACAACATTGTAAAGCAACTATACTCCAATGAAAGTTAACTTTAAAAACATCACTGAGGTCTTTTCTCCCTGACTAAACCATAAGAGGAAAAGAATGTATCTAACACTGAAGCAGATAACAATCCTGTCACATTTATTAGTTAGAAAAAAAAAATACTATTTTTCACTTTTCCTATATTTTGAAAATTAGAAACAATTATCAAAAAAAGGGGGGGTATGATAACAATTTTGTATTTACAGAGGATGCTTCAAATGTTGGACTGATGGATGGGTTTGGGCCAAAGAGGACAAGTTAACTATGCAATGCCTCTGCTTTTCACAAATGATCTTGCATTTCTAAGCTGCTATACACAGGGAGCAGAAGGGAAATTAACATGATCTCAGTCCCTCCCTTGGGCCTGAGCCATATAGGATATCTCATTTAAACACCACAAGAACCACAGGAGGTATTATTCTTGATTTTCAGGTCACTGAGGCTCTGAGAAGTTAAGAAGCTTGTAGAGTTTACATCCGAGTAGTGAGTTTCAATTTAAATTCAGATCTAACACAGTAGGTGGTGTTAATATTTGAAGTACCATGTTTCTGCCCCTAAAATGACTCCAGATAAGGAAAAACATTTAAATAACAAGAACTGTTTATATGTGCCCTCATTTTCCAGATAGAATTAAGTCACTCATTTTTCATTGGTCATATAGCATATTAATTTGTCCTTTTATAATAATGCATTATAATTATTTGGTCTATCTGCTTAGGAAGAATATAGACTTGTATCTGAAACTCTATTAACAATACAGTAAATGATGGTTGAAAAATAAATGAATGAATACTTGAGCAGATATAGTTTTAAGATTCTTGTTACAGGACAAAATTATCTGTGAATACACAAAGCAAACAAAAGATTATCATATTCAAGAAAATATATTCTCATAAAATTTCTTATGAAGCTCACATTTTATTGCTTACATTTTTGAGACTAAAATCTCCTGACAACTTTTCATCCAAGAAAGGTTTAAAGTATTTCAAACACAAATTTTGACCTTCTACTTTCACTTGAAACTCCATTTTTCCTCATTCAAATGTACATTAAAGTCCATCTACTTCACTTTATGGACTTCCTAGGTAGTGGTAAAGAACCTGCCTGCCAATGCAGGAGACTTCACTATTCTTGCTTGGAGAATCCCATGGACAGAGGAGCCTGGTGGGCTATAGTCTATGAGGTGGCAAAGAGTCACACAAGACTGAAAAGATTTAGCACAGCATGGCACTTCACTTTATTGGTAATCAGAAGGAAGGGAATTAACAGGCACACCCAAATTTGGTAGAGATAGATCTTGAAGCAAATTATCCTGATTCCTGGATCAATATTCTTCCCAGAACACTAAAGTCATTAATCAAGAGTGAAACATGAAACTTTTTTCTCAACCATTCAATAGCTTTCATCCAATGAACACAAATGACTACAATATACTCATCTTGAGACATTCCAATGAGACATGCATATTACCTTTCAAAGGCTTTTTGGATTATATTATGAGCCCTACTGAGGAGGCAAGAGAAGAGAAGGCTCACATTAATGTTAGCATTTTGTTCCATTCATACTACCTGCTGAGAACTTCAGAGAGAGTAAAACAACCCATTTGGTTCAGACTTACAATGTGAGAGAGCAAATCCTTATTCTTTTCTTATTTCCTGTCAACTTTATTTTTCTCTATATTTACCACCAGCTGGCTTGCTTTTTGTACTATGTTTCCTGATTGCATGGTCATTTTTCACACTAGGAGACTTTGTTGGGGATAAAATATGATAATGGAACAAATTCAAAACTATTGCACTTATAGAATTAAATTATTAAATATGATTAAGAAGTATAATACCATTAGGCTGGCCTGTCCAGGAACTCTAGATCAGCATATAAAGCAAAGGCCTCAACTGGGTACTAGCAGTTTAGTCTGATGCATTTTATAACTCTTGAGATGGATGCAACTTTATTAGCTCATAGTCATTTTGGACTTTTATCCTTGGGTGATACTGAATTTCACTAACTTTGGTTTGTTTACATATCACTCCCAGACAAGTTTTAAAATGACAGCCCCAGGCACTTAAGGTGTTCTATCAGTAAAGGGTAGCCCAGATGACCCAGAGTCAGAAAATCAGGTTCTACCCTCAGTCAGTTTTCACCCCAATCCCAAAGAAGGGCAGTGTTCAAGAATGTTCAAACTACCACACAACTGTGCTCATTCCCCATGCTAGTAAAGTTATGTTCAACACCCTTCCAGCTAGGCTTCAGCAGTAGAAGCCTATTCAGTAGAAGCTCAATTCAGCGTCTTGAATTGAGAACTTTCAGATGTACAAGCTGAGTTTAGAAAAGGCAGAGAAACCAGGGATCAAATTGCTGACGTTCACTTGATCACAGAGAAAGCAAGGGAATTTCAGGAATACGTTTACTTCTGCTTCATTGACTATGCTAAAGTCTTTGACTATGTAGATCACAACCGACAGTGGAAAATTCTTAGAGATGGTAATATCAGACTATTTTATCTGTCTCCTGAGAAAGATGTATGTGGGTCAAGAAGCAACAGTTAGGACCTTACATGGAACAACTGACTGGTTCAAAATTGGGAAAGGAGTACGATGAGGTTGTATACTGTCACTCTGTTTATTTAACTTATATGCAGAGTTCATCTGGAGAAGGCAATGGCACCCCACTCCAGTACTTTTGCCTGGAAAATCCCATGAATGAAGGAGCCTGGTAGGCTGCAGTCCATGGAGTCGCTAGACTCGGACACGACTGAGCAACTTCACTTCCACTTTTCATTTTCATGCACTGGAGAAGGAAATGGCAAGCCACTCCAGTGTTCTTGCCTGGAGAATCCCAGGGATGGGGAAGCCTGGTGGGCTGCCGTTTATGGGATCGCACAGAGTCGGACACGACTGAAGCGACTTAGCAGTAGCAGCAGCAGCAGCAACAGAGTTCATCATGCAAAATGCTGGGCTGGATGAGTTACAAGCTGGAATCAAGACTGCCAGTAGAAATATCAATGTCAGATATGCAGATGATACCACCATAATGGCAAAAAGTGAATAGGAACTGAATAGCCCTTTGATGAGGGTGAAAGAGAAGAGTGAAAAAGCTGGCTTAAAACTCAACATTCAAAAAGTGAAGATCATGGCATGCTATCCCATCACTTCACATCAAGGGGAAAAAGTGGAAGTAGTGACAGATTTTCTCTTCTTGGTCCCCAAAATCACTGCAGATGGTGACTGCAAGCATGAAATTAGAAGACGCTTCCTCCCTGGAAGGAAGGCTATGACAAACCTAGACAGCATTTTAAAAAGCAGAGACATCACAAAGGTCTGTATTGTTAAAATCCATGGTTTTTCCAGTAGTCATGTAGAGATGTGAGATTTGGATCATAAAGAAAGCTGAGCACCAAAGAATTGATGTTTTCAAATGGTGGTGCTGGAGAGTCTTGAGAGTCCCTTCGTCAGCAAGGAGATCAAACCAGTCAATTCTAAAGAAAATCAACTCTGAATACTCACTGGAAGGAGTGATGCTGAAGCTTCAGTACTTTGGCCACCTGATGTGAACAGCTGACTCACTGGAAAAGACCCTGATGCTGGGAAAGATTGAAGGCAAAAGGAGAAGAGGGTTGCAGAGGATTAGATGGTTGGATAGCATCACCAATTCAATGAACATGAACTTTGGCATACTCTGAGAGATAGTGAGGAATAGGGTGGCCTGGCTTGCTGCAGTCCATGGGGTCAGAAAGAGTCAGACACAACTTAGCAATTGAACAACAACAACCCTCAGCTCTAAAACTTGTGTTACAGTGGACAAGTCACTTTAACTCATTAAGCTTTTGCTTCCTTAGTTTGAGAATAAACAGAAGAACTGCCTTGCTGACTCACTAGGATATTTATAAAGAACAAGAGAGGTCACGTCTATGAAAATTTTTATAGTGTTATATGTAAAAAATAGTAAACATGTTTGTTTTTACCATGACAATAAATAATTATATTACTGAAGAGGCTAAAAGTGTTGTCCTATTTTTCCTTTTCTGATAATACTTATTTTACATGCTAGTAGTACCAGGTATTAGGTTGGTGTAAACATAATTCTGGTTTTGGACAGTGAACTTTAAATCATTATAACTAGACTCAAAAACATTTTTATTAAACAAAGTATTAACCATTACAATCAACGAATTTTTGCAAATGAGAAATAAATCTGTCTACTTCTGTAGCATAAAAACTCATGCTTTGGGATTTGACAAACTCTTGGAAAGCATTTTCTGCCTACTGCTGGATGTGGAAGTGATTTCCCTGCAAAAATTGTCAAGATGCTTGAAGAAGTCATAGTCAGTTGGCAAGAGGTCAGGAGAATATGGCAGATGAGGCAAAACTTTGTGGCCTAATTCACTCAATTTTTGAAGCATTGGTTGTATGATATGCAGTCAGGCATTGTCATGGAGAAGAATTGGGCCCGTTCTGTTGACCAATGCCGGCTCCAGATGTTGCAGTTTTCGGGGCATCTCATCAATTTGCTCAGCATACTTTCTCAGATGTAATGGTTTCGTTAGGATTCAGAAAGCTGTAGTGGATCATACTTGTAGCAGACCATCAAACAGTGACTATGACCTTTTTTTGTGCAAGTTTGGCTTTGGGAAGTGCTTTGGAGCTTCTTCTCAGTCCAATCACTGAGCTAGTTGTTGCTAGTTGTCATATAAAACTCACTTTTAATCGCTCATCACAATCCAATTGAGAAATGGTTCATTGCTATTGCAAAGAATAAGGGAAGACAACACTCTAATGATGATGCTTTTGATATGTGGTCAGCTCATGAGCCACTGACTTATGGAGCTTTTTCACCTTTCCAATTTGCTTCAAATGCCAAATGACCATAGAATGGCTGATGTTGAGTTCTTCAGCAACTTCTCGTGCAGTTGTAAGAGGATCAGCTTCAATGATCCTCTGTACTGTGAATTTGTTAGCTGTTTGTTAACCACCACTGCACTGTAAAGTTGTAAGCAGTCCCTGAGCCAAATGTGTTGCTGATATTGTGCGTTATCTCTGCTGCTTTATGGCCCATTTTGAACTCAAATAAGAAAATTGCTCAAACATGCTTTTTTGCCTAACAGCATTTCCCTAGTCTAAAATAAATATAAAATAAACAGCAAGTAATAAGGCATAACCAAAAAAAAAAAAAGAAGCAAGAAATGCACATGAAAATGGTGTATAACATAACCACATTTATTTACAAATATATTTCAATATAAAATAACAAAGTTCAACAATGCAAAACTGCAATTAGTTTTGCACCAACCCAATATTAATGCTTAGTAAATGATATTATTAAGATTAGTATTGCAAGGCCATTTTTTCCAAAGCCATCTATTATCTCTAGTAAACACAAAGAAGTAGTGATCCACCGGGGATTAAAGCAAAGCAGTCATGCAAGTGGGAATGATCTGCCCATCCTATGTAATTGCCTATTTCCCACCCCTACTTTGTTAGTAGAAAAGAGAAAGAAGAGATAAATCTGGAAGCATTAATCTAAAAGAAGAACAGCTTAAAAATAGCAGACTATTTAGAGTGTCCAAAAGAAATTTATACACCCATAATCCCTTTTACCTGAAGCTGACATAAAAGCTTAAAATTCTGGATTTCCTTCTCCTCTTTATTGCAGATTTTCTGTGTAACCTTAAAATGATCCATTTAAACACTTGCTTTTCCCAGGTAAAACTCTGCTACCTTCCACCTGTCCAAGATGGACTAATTTTATGATTATCAAGACATATCAAAATATAGCTTATTTTAAGTTCCTCAAAAGAAGATGCTAACAAACTCAAATGTAGCCAAGTGTTTCCTTTCTTTTATTTTCTCTCTTTTTCTTTTTTTCCTCTTTCTCCCTTCCTACCACCTAATTACTCACGCATCCACATTTTGGTTGTGGTAATAATAATGTGGGAATGACCCTTTTATTAATAAATTAAAAACTCTTAGCTAGAGATTGGAAAATTATTGACACTATAACTGGAGTTTAGAATAGATCACATGAGAATTACCTGAGTTGTTTTCACATTAATCATCATAATCTTCATAGATCACTACTCTTCCATTTATTTTGACATGGGAAATTATTTTATTGGTCTGTGAGGTAGTGCAATAATATAGCAGGAATATATCAGGAAAACAGAACACTATTTGCTCTGTTCTTCTCTCTTGTGAATAGAGAATAACCTATTCAGCAGCATGTTTGAAATTACTGATTAGAGTCAAAATAGAAAATTGCCTCTTCTAAAAGTTAAATGTAGTGTCTGAAGTATGTAACAGTTTTAAGACCTTAGGAGTCCTATGCTCTATATGACAGGAGGACCATAAGGTATGGGTTAGGATATAAACACGACTTATACAAATATAAGATACCTGAATACACTCACAACATATTATTTTCATAGCAGAGAATAAATATTTTAAGAAATAAATCTATTTCTTTATCTGATATAGAACACTAATTCATGGATATAGAAATAAAGATCCTAATGAAGGAGACCAGAGAAAACTAAACATGGTAAGATTACATAATACAATTGTAAGGATGATTTATGTTTCAATGTTTTTTCATATGATCTTTTATGAACTGTTCTTGGTAAAAGTCAGAATTCAAACTTGGGGTAGAAAATGGATTTTATAAAAAATATTTCAACTTCTACAGATTATTAAGTTTGGGTTGGAAATATAAAGGAGCACTGCCTACTTCATTTTCCACTTGAAAGAGAAGAAGTGAAAAAGAATAAAGAGCAATATACATAAAAATATTCATAAAAATAGAATTCTGAATTAAATAACATTTTAAAATGAAAAAATGTAATAGATATTTTCTAGTAAAGGCAATAAAAAGCTATTAAGCTGCAGCTATTAAGCTGAAGTCCCTTGGACTTCAAGGAGATCCAACCAGTCCATTCTGAAGATCAGCCCTGGGATTTCTTTGGAAGGAATGATGCTGAAGCTGAAACTCCAGTACTTTGGCCACCTCATATGAAGATCTGATTCATTGGAAAAGACTCTGATGCTGGGAGGGATTGGGGGCAGAAGGAGAAGGGGACGACAGAGGATGAGATGGCTGGATGGCATCACTGACTCGATGGACGTGAGTCTGAGTGAACTCCAGGAGTTGGTGATGGACAGGGAGGCCTGGTGTGCTGCGATTCATGGGATTGCAAAGAGTTGGACACAACAGAGCGACCAAACTGAACTGAACTGAACTGAAGGATAGTGGGGGAAAAAATGAAAAAAGAAAAACATATACATGCACACACATGAATACAGACTAGATAAAGTAGAAGAAAACACATTATATGAGGATCCTAAATTAGTCATTTTCTATCCAAATAATAAAAATAGCACAGTCTATTTTAAAGAAATTGATTTACAGTTTTATGGGCTTAAAATATGAATGTCCGAAGTTATATACTATGAAAAACCAACAGTTACTTAGCATCAGATCAGATCAGATCAGATTAGTCGCTCAGTCATGTCCGACCCTCAGCGACCCCTCTGTCCATGGGATTTTCCAGGCAAGAGTACTGGAGTGAGGTGCCATTGCCTTCTCTGAGTTTGTGATAAGCATAGTACATTAATGACTATCATACATCTTAAGGAATATCAAGATCCTTATAGTCATATCACTTGATCTTACTGTGAAAAGACTGAGAATTTGGAGAAATAAACAGTTTATTAAAATTTGAAAACCTGAATCAGCACACTTTACATTAGATATCACAAGTGGACTATATAACAATCATTTCAACTAGGAACACACTGGCTTCACCTCACCCACCAATTAGATTGGCCCTGTCTGTGATCCTTGTTTTATAGGAATACAAAAAAGCACAACAAAAATTCACTTTCTATGCTTTAAACTTGTCAAATTTAAATGCCTAGAAAAGGGTAGAACAAACAAAAGTTTTTCAGAAATAGGACATATGTTAAATTACGTTGATGAACTAGATTTATACATAGGATTATTACTGAATTGCGTTGTTTGAAAGATTGATGCTAGCCTTGTTACAATTCCATACTATTACCACACTAAGGACAGTGGATGTGCCTCAGAAAAGTCATGGTATGCCACGTCCAGACACAAAAATGTTAGGTGCTAATAGATATGATAATGGTGAGGAAAAAATGAAAGTAAATGTTAGAGGGGAGGAGAGAACCAATATTAAAATGTAGTTCAGAAATCTAACAAGGATTACCATTAAAGTCAAATTCACAAAGGGTATAGATATATTCAAGTTGGAGTTTCTTAGTAAATTCCAACTTAATCTAATGGGTCCTTGGGCCCTAGTTATTTTAACTAATTCACTCTTCTGAAACTACCACAGAATAATTCATTATAACCCAAGTAATTAAAAAAATAATCAAAAGTCCCCAAAACAAATGTTTACTAGGTAAAATCTAATTTTACATAATTTGTATTTTTCTAATGAATAATTTTAACCAGTATGTATAGGGGAAAGCTTCTGAGAACATAGCTTTTCATCAATAACCAGATTCTCAGCAAAAATCAGCTTTTCTATAACCCATATTCTATCACCTAGGATCTTAAAAGTCTTCTCTTGGAACAATCTTACGTAGCTCTCTTTATGACAATTTGAAATTCTGTATTAAATTGTGAATTTATTTAATGTGTTGTTTCCTGCACCAGCCTGTGTATTCTATAAGGCCAAGGACCATGTCTCCTGTATTCACTGCTATGTATCTAGCACAAAATCAACCATCAAAAATGGGTTTAACATCGAATGAATGAAATACGGCAGAACCCCCACTATTCACTCTGCTTCACCCACAACACACATACAACTTTGAGAGTTACTTTGAAAATTAGAAAACGCGGAACTTTTGTATATTCCCTACTTTGCTCCCAGTCCATCCCTGGTCCACTGTACTCTAGTTGTAAAAAATGTACTTCTATGAATATTCTTATCACACTGCATTGTAACTGACTGCCCTGAAAGGAAATGAACTAGTTGTGTGTCCACTGATCTCTAATAAATGCCAGGGTTACCCTTTGGTTTACTTTTTAATGAGAATCAAGAAATAGCTTATGAAAAATGAAACATTTAGTAGCTCAGAATAAAATAAATTAATTGATGGCATAAAAAAGAAATTGTAAGAAATCAAATAAAGCCAAGAATTACAATGAACAAAATAAGTCACTTCCTTCTAGTTAAAATTTGGTAAGATTTTTAAATTATACAGTTTTTTTTTTTTTAATACTGTACGGTTAAGTATCTCCCCAAAGGAGACTTCTACACATTTAATAAAAACAAATCATCAAGGTTCCTACTATTTTTTTCATATAAAATAATTCCTCACAATCTTTTCAGTAAAAAGTTAGAAAGAAATACATACATGATGGTGTTAATGCCTGAGAGCTGTTGGAACATTTGTAGACCACAACCCACAATTAACGCTCGGCGAGTTGGGGGATAACTCAGCATTCTGCAGATCACAGGTCCAGCTTTTTAAAAAAAAGAAGGAAAAAGAAGGACACAGCTATTATTTTTAGCTTCCACAGTAATTATGCCCATTAGGATAAATTTCCCCAAATCTCTATGGAATCAACACAACTTGGCATTTAAAAACAGAACATGTGTACTTTTATAGAAATAGGGGCATAATATATTTTTGAAAACAGTAAATATATGAGTTGAAACTATAAAATCAACTAGAGAGAATTCAAGTTAAAACATTTTATGGATACTAGGGGAAGATCTACATAACTGTAACGGTTAGAAATTCTTTTTCCTTAAATTCCTATGAGCTGTAATAACCACTCTGTTCTTCTGCTTCCCAGGCAATTAATTACTATTTAAAATCCACTCAATGTGGGACAACTTACAAAGTCACTGTAAAAATTGCTTTAATCAACTGAAAGAATGGCATTCATTAAAAAACAATTAAACAAGGAACAGAATTTATTACAATTTATTTGACTAAAGTAACAAGATTCATTCCAATGTATTTAACTAAAGTTAAGGAATCTGACTGTGATATCAGACTCAGTTATGACTGAAATGAATATTATTAATAAAAATACCCAAAAGATAATAAAGAGATAAAATTTTAAATCTATTTTATATAGGTATATGTATGATATTTATAGGTTTTTTTTAAATAGTTTCCTAGTGGTTTTAAATGATACTTTAAAAATATCAATGGGCTTTCAAAATGGTGTCTCTATATCAGAATCTAGACCAATTCTGAAAAGCTCTAGATCTGAACCCCCAGGCCTTAAGTAAGGTAACTAACCAATTGAGGCCTATCGTTCGGACATAACTACCAAAAGTGCCCCTTCTCTTCCCAGAAGTGCTTGTTACAACGTCACAGAGGCATGCTGTATAGTGTCATTGTGGTGCCAGAGTTGACTAAAAGGATCTTTGGTTATTCCGCTGTATAAGAAATAGCCTGTGATCACTAGGATGTTAATTGCTTCATTAGAGGAATTTTTCCTGGAGGCTATTTTTTTTTTTTTTTTAAGTAAACCCTAAACCAAGTCATTGGAAGGACTGATGTTGAAGCTGAAACTCCAATACTTTCACCACCTGATGCGAAGAGCTGACTCATTTGAAAAGACCCTGATTCTGGGAAAGATTAAGGGCAGGAGAAGGGGACGACAGAGGATGAGATGATTGGATGGCATCACTGACTCAATGGATATGGGTTGGGTAGACTCCAGCAATTTGTGATGGACAGGGAGGCCTGGCGTGCTGCAGTTCATGGGGTCACAAAGAGTCAGATATGACTGAGCGACTGAACTGATACTGATACTGAAAACCAAGTCTGGTAGAAATCTGAGAAAATTTCACTATTTTGGAATCTTCTGGAAATCTAATACTCCAGTTCACAGAAATGGAATAGAATGTGCTATTGTCTCAGCAATAAAAGTTCATACAGGATTGCAAGACAGCGCATTAATTAGTATTGAACATTACTGGGTGAAGATATTCATCTCTACAAAGGAATGATTATAATCACATGAAGACTTGATTGACTTCCAACAATTTTGTCTCTAGATGGTAAGACTGGACACACTCATTTAGAAAGCAGGCTAAGAGTATTATAAATGTCAAGTTGTTTTATATTTAAGTAAAGTTTTAAGAAGGTTGTTTCAAATAGGTAGCTTTTATGACAATATAGAAATATATCTGGATCAGTTCTCTGAAAAGCAGACTCATCTGCAAACTTAGAAATCTATGAATGAGCCACAAAATAAGGACTGTGCACACCATCACATAAATATCTACCTATTTCCATAAATCAAAAAATTCATATAAAAGATTATTCAGTGGCTAAGTTGTAGCTGATTGTTTGTTATCCCATGGACTGTAGCACTCAGGCTCCTATGTCTTTACAGAATCAGACTTTACTTTCACCACCAGACATGTCCACAGTAGAGCACTGTTTACACTTTGGCCCATTACTTAATTCTTTCGGGAGTATTTAGTGATTGCCTTCCATCCTTCCCCAGTAGCATACTGGACACCTTCCCACCTGGGGAGCGCATCTTCCAGTGTCATATATTTGTGACTTTTCGTACTGTTAATAGGGTTTCTTGCGGCAAGAATAACAGAGTGGGTTGCCATTTCCTCCTCCAGTGGACCATGTTTTGTCAGAACACTTCATTATGACACATCTGTCTTGGGTGGCCTTGTACAGCATGGCTCAAAGCTTCACTGAGTTATGCAAGCCCTTTCACCATGACAAGAAAGTGATCCATGAAGGGGAATATATTATAATTTACTTTATATACCATGAAAAAAATTTAAAGACAACAATTATGATGTTGTGACAAAACAGAACAAAACAAACAACACCCAAATACATTTTTCAGCTTTTAGGAAACTCTATAGATGAGAAACTAGTCTTCTGCAAGAAATCTATCATAATCTTTGGATAGATGTATCTATTTGCTCTATTAACCTGTTTCATGACTTGATAGTTTAAGCAATACTGATATAGGACGGCAGAAAAATAAAGAGAAAATGATGACAAATTAGGATTAAAGTTTTATTAGCCAAAATAACAAGAGATAAATTATCACACAACATCACATATTTATTTCCAGTTTTTGTTTTTTTTTTAATCTGGGTTTTGAAAAACAGAGCTAGAGTAATCAGGTTCTGTGACTTTTAACTATACTCGAAGGCTGCAGGAATCAAAACAGCATGTACTGGCACAAAATCAAAAATATAGATCAATGGAACATAATAGAAAGTCCAGAGATAAACACACGCACCTATGGCCATTGATCTATGATAAAGGAGGCAAGAACTAGACATGGAACAACAGACTGGTTCCAAATTGGGAAAGGAGTATGTCAAGGTTGTATATTGTCACCCTGCTTATCTAACTTATATGCAGAGTACATCATTGCAAATGCTGGGCTGGATGAAACACAAGTTGGAATGAAGATTGCTGGGAAAAATATCAATAACCTCAGATATGCAGATGACACCACCCTTACAGCAGAAAAATGAAGAGGAACTGAAGAGCCTCTTGATGAAAGTGAAAGAGGACAATGAAATGCTGGCTTAAAATTCAACATTCAAAAAACAAAGATCACAGTATCCGGTTCCATCATTCATTCATTAATTATTTCATTTCAGGCACTTATTCGTCTCCAACTCTTTGCGACCCAAAGGACTGCAGCACGTCAGGTCTCCCTGTCCATCACCAATTCCCAGAACTTTAAAAACAAACTTTAAAGTTCTCAAACTCAGAGTACTCATGAGTACTCAAACTCATGTCCATTGAGTCGGTGATGCCATCCAACCATCTCATCCTCTGTTGTCCCCTTCTCCCCCTGCCTTCAATCTTTCCCAACATCATGGTCTTTTCAAATGAGTCAGCTCCTTGCATTAGGTGGCCAAAGTATTGGAGTTTCAGCTTCAACCTCTAGTTTCAGTCCTTCCAATGAACAACCAGGACTGAACTCCTTTAGGATAAGCTAACTGGATCTCCTTGCAGTCCAAGGGACTCTCAACAGTCTTCTCCAACACCACAGTTTAAAAACATTAATTCTTTAGCACTCAGCTTTCTTTATAGTCCAACTCTCACATCCATACACGACTACTGGAAAAACAATAGCTTTGAATAGAGAGTCTTTTGTTGGCAAAGTAATGTCTCTCCTTTTTAATAAGCTGTCAAGGTTGGTCATAACTTTTCTTCCAAGGAGCAAACGCCTTTTAATTTCATGGCTGCAGTCACCAACTGCAGTGATTTTGGAGCTCAAAAAAAAAAAAAAAAGTCTGACACTGTTTCCACTATTTCCCCACCTATTTCCCATGAAGTGATGGGACCAAATGCCATGATCTTCGTTTTCTAAATGTTGAGTTTTAAGCCAACTTTTTCACTCTCCACTTTCACTTTCATCAAGAGGCTCTTTAGTTCTTCTTTGCTTTCTGCGATAAGGGTGGTGTCATCTGCACATCTGAGGTTATTGATCTTTCTCCCCACAACCTTGATTCCAGCTTGGGCTTCATCCAGCCCAGGGTTTCTCACGATGTACTCTGTATATAAGTTAAATAAGAAGAGTGACAATATATAGCCTTGACGTACTCCTTTTCCTATTTGGAACCAGTTTGTTGTTCCATGTACAGTTCTAACTGTTGCTTCCTGACCTGCATAGAGATTTCTCAAGAGAAAGGTCAGGTGGTCTGGTATCCCCATCTCTTTAAGAATTTTCCAGATTTTATTGTGATCCACACAGTCAAAGGCTTTGGCATAGTCAATAGAGCAGAGATAGATGTTTTTCTGGAACTCTCTTGGTTTTTGATGATCCAGCAGATGTTGGCAATTTGGTCTCTGGTTCCTCTGCCTTTTCTAAATCCAACTTGAACATCTGGAAGTTCATGGTTCATGTATTGTTGAAGCCTGGCCTGGAGAATTTTGAGCATTGCTTTGCTAGCATGTGAGAGGAGTGCAATTGTACAGTAGTTTGAGCATTCTTTGACATTACCTTTCTTTGGGATTGGAATGAAAACAGACCTTTTCCAGTCCTGTGGCCACTGCTGAGTTTTCCAAATTTGCTGGCATATTGAGTGCAGCGCTTTCACAGTATCATCTTTTAGGATTTGAAATAGCTCAACTGGAATTCCATCACCTCCACTAGCTTTGTTCGTAGTGATGCTTCCTAAGGACCACTTGAATTCCCATCCATGATGTCTGGTTCTAGGTGACTGATCACACCATCTTGAATATATGGGTCATGAAGATCTTTTTTGTATAGTTATTCTGTGTATTTTTGCCACCTCTTCTTAATATCTTCTGCTTCTGTTAGGTCCATATATTTTCTTTCCTTTATTATGCCCATTTTTGCATGATGAGTTCCCTTGATATCTCTAATTTTCTTAAAGTGATCTCTAGTCTTTCCCATTCCATCTGGTTCCATTACTTCATGGCAAATAAATGAGAAACAATGCAAACAGTGACAGGCTTTATTTTCTTGGGCTCCAAAATCACTGCAGATGGTGACTGCAGCCATGAAAAAAAAAGACATTTGGTCCTTGGAAGAAAAGCTAGGACCAACCTAGACAGCTTATTAAAAAGCAGAGACTTTTTGGACTGCATGATCAAACCAATTAGTCCTAAAGGAAATCAGTCCTGTATATTCATTAGAAGGACTGATGCTGAAGCTGAAACTCCAATACTTTGGCCACCTGATGTGAAGAACTGACTCACTGGAGAAGACCCTGATACTAGGAAAGATTGAAGGCAGGAGAAGGGGATGACAGAGAGTGAGATGGTTGGACGGCATCATCAATTTGATGGACATGAGTTTGAGCAATCTCCAGGAGTTGGTGATGGACAGGGAAGCCTGGCGGGCTGCAGTGAATGGGGTCACAAAGAGTCAGACATGGCTGAGTGACTGAACTGAACTGAACTGAAAGACACTTTCTTCACTAAGAGGTGCTAGGAGAATTAGACAGCTGCATGCAAAATAATAAAAACTGGAAATAGAACTGCCTTATGATCCAGCAATCCCACTGCTGGGCATACACACTGAGGAAACCAGAAGGGAAAGAGACACGTGTACCCCAATGTTCATCGCAGCACTGTTTATAATAGCCAGGACATGGAAGCAACCTAGATGTCCATCAGCAGATGAATGGATAAGGAAGCTGTGGTACATATACACAATGGAGTATTACTCAGCCATTAAAAAGAATACATTTGAATCAGTTCTAATGAGGTGGATGAAACTTGAGCCTATTATCCAGAGTGAAGTAAGCCAGAAGGAAAAACACCAATACAGTATACTAACGCATATATATGGAATTTAGAAAGATGGTAACGATAACCCTGTATACGAGGCAGCAAAAGAGACACCAATGTATAGAACAGGCTTATGGACTCTGTGGGAGAGGGAGAGGGTGGGAAGATTTGGGAGGAAAAAAAAAAAAGACCATATATATTGTACTATGTAGTTTTCCAAAGAGCATTGACAACGTATATATTTCTGTATAACTATTTCCTATAGTATATTAATTGTGCCAGTGGTGTGATATAATTGACTTATGACTGTGAAATCAAAAAAGTTTATATTTAAGTGAAAAAAAAAAGAAAAAAAAGAAATAAATGTAAAATTATTTAAAAAAAAAAATAATAAAGTTAGAACACTTCCTAGTACCGCACACAAAAATAAACTCAAAATTGATTAAAGACCTAAGTGAAGGCTAGATACTACAGAAATCCTAGAATAAAACATAGGCAGAACACTTTCTGACATAAATTGCATCATGATCTTTTTTGATATATCCCCTTTATTTTATTTTGAAAATAAAAAAAAGATAAATGGGGCCTAATTAAACTTAAAAGCTTTTGCACAGCAAAGAAACTGTAAATAAAATGAATAGACAACCACATAATGGGAGAAAATATTTGCAAACAAAGAGGCTGACAAGGGATTAATCTCTCTAATATACAAATAGCTCATGCAGCTCAATATAAAAAAAGTTAAAAACAACAAACAATCCAATCAAGAAATGGATGAAAGATCATATTTCTCCAAAGAAGACATATAGATGGCCAAAGGACATGCGAAAAGATCACTAATTATTAGAGAAATGCAAATAAAAACTACATGAGGTATCAACCTCACACAGGTCAGAATGGCCACCATCAAAAAAATCTATGAACAATCAATGCTGGAGAGGATGTGGAGAAAAGTGAACCCTCCTACACTGTTGGTGGGAATGTAGATTGGTACACATGGAGAAAAATATGAAGGATCCTTAAAAAAACTAGAGGTAGAGCTACCATGTGATCCTGTCATCTGGAGAAAATCATAATTTGAAAAGATACATGCATCCAATGTTTATTACAGCACTATTTACAGTAGCCAGGACATGGAAGCAACCTAAATGTTCATCAACATAGGAATGCATAGAAAAGATCTGGTGTATATATGTACAATGGAATATCACTAAGCCATGAAGCAGAATGAAATAATGTCATCTACAGCAACACGGATGGGCCTAGAGAGTGTCACAATGAACTAAGTCAGAGAAATAAAAAAATCATATCACTTTGTTTACATGTAGAACCTTAAAAAAATGTTACAAAATGAACTTATTTATAAAACAGAGTCACAGATGTAGAAAACAAACTTATGGTTGCCAGGGGGAAACAGGGGGAGGGATAAATTGGGAGATTGGAATTAACATATGTACACTACCATATATAAGACAGATAACTAATAAGGACCTACTGTATATAGGTTCTCAAAACTCTATAATGACCTATATGGGAAAAGAATCTAATAAAGAGTAGACATATGTATATGTATACTCGATTCACTTTGCTGAAGAGCTGAAACTAACACAATACTTTAAATCAACTATACTACAATAAAATGAAAAACAATGTTACAGATAAAAAATATGGTTACATCTGGGTTTTAGACTTTCTTTTGGTTTGGAATTCCTGATAATTATAAACAATGGTAGTTCCTTTATTGTACTGAAATGTTTTTTAAAGATAAATTTTGGTCATAGCAGCTGTACATCTGATTATGCATAAACAGATTTAAATAGTTTTCTTTCATTAAAATCATAAACTAAGCTTTATTAGGCAGTAAAACTAACTTCATGAATGCAAACCATTAATCTTCATTTTATGCAAGCTATGAGGCAAGAAATATTCAAATATATTAATAGGTAGAGTGTGAAAATTTAAAATGTCATGCTCTACTTATAAAATGTCTTTTGAGTTTTATAATTAAAAACATTTTAAGTACACAAACATTTCACAGTTTATTGTTAACAAAATATTTGTCTTTGAAAAACAGAAATTCCCACACAATAAAAACTAAAGCCTCTAGATAATTAAAGCAAAATGGAAATGCAGAATACAAAATATAATACATAATAAAACAATACAGGCAAAAATTCCAAATGGGTTTATCTTTTTCATCATTCTGAACACTTCATACTAAGTATCAACAACTTTCACAATGATCATCCAGTTGTGGCAGGGGCTCTGGTGTAAAGGACAGTCTGACAAGTGCAGCCATTCCTGTGGACAGGCTGACTGTGAAGAAGCTGAGCCCACATAATTTTCTCCAGGTATGATTAAAATATGCACTAGACCACACTTTTATAAAATTCCAGGTCCTGACTTCCACTTTCAGACAAGATGAAGTAACAGTTATCAGATTTCCCTCCAATATGCAACAATTAAAAAGTCAGGCAACAATGCATGAAACAATACTTCACATGATAAGGAGACAAAGAATACGACTCCTGAGATTCAGGAAGTAAATGAGATGAACCCTACAAATGCCCCAGCTAAAATCTGGAATAAAGTATTCAGGCAGTAATACAGAAAGCTGCAGTATGGGGAGGGGAAACCAGGCAAACTGATGGCCACCTTAAGTTGAAACAGTGCAGCTCAGGACTCAGGTGACTATTCACAGTGCAGAGTGCTGGAGAGAAGAGAATGTCACAGAGAGGACACTGGAGATATGCAGGACTCTTTGAATTTTCAGTTGAGGACTGATCAGTAAACGTTTTGTGAAGAAACTACCCCAGGTAGGAGAAAGAGTTGCAGGAAAGAACTAAAGTAATGAACTCCAGGAATTTACACAGGACTAGCATAAGGAAGAATACTCAGAAGAGTTTTACCTCAGTAATATATATATTTAGTCCAAGGTTAAACATTGCTTGGACACCATCTAAAACAGTTAAATTAAAGACTCAAATGCTTCCAAGAAAGTGAGTAGCATCCCAGAACCAAGTTCAACAGTAAGATAAAATTTAATAGTTCTGGCATACCATAAAAAATTACCAGGCATGCAAAAAGGTGGGAAAGTACAACTTGTAATGATAAAGAGTTTAATTTAGCAAGAGGACATAACAACCGTAAACGTCTTTGCACCTAAAAAAAGCTTCAAATTATATGAAGCATAAAACACAACTGCAAGGGAAAACAGAAAAACCCAAAGTTAGGCTTGGATATTTCATTGCCTCTTTCTGAGTAATAGTCAAAATAGGCTAAGCAAAGATAATCAGCAAAGATACAGAAGACATCAACAACACGATAAACAAACTTGACCTAGTATTCAGACAACATCCTATAGACCAAATGTTCTTTTCAACAGTAAATGCATGTTAAATGTCTTAGAACATTTATTGAGATAGATTATATTCTGAGCTCTAAAACTGGTCTCAATTAATTTAATAGGATTCAAGTCATACAGAGAGTGTTCAATCAGAGAGTGTTCTCTGATTATAATAACATTAACATACAAATCAATAAATGGAAAGATAATTGGAAAATACCCCCCAGATCAGAACCTGAATAACAAATTTCCATGGATCAAAGAAATAATGGGAAATTAGAAAGTATTCTGAACTAAAATAATATGAAAATGCATCATACAAAAACTTGTGGAATGGAGCTAAAGTAGAATAGAGGAAAATTTATAGCAACAACCTTGGCTTCCACCTTACAAAATCAGAAGAGGGACAAAAGAAACCCCTCAAAACACAAGATAAAATAATAATAAAGATCAGAATGGAAATCCATCAAATAGATAAGGAGACAACTGAGAAAAAAAATCAATCAAATGAAACCAAAATCTGGCTTATTGAAAATATCAATAAAATTGATAAACTTTGAGCCAGATTGTGGAAGGCTGAATAATGGCCCCTCAAAAGATATATATCTCCTAATCCCTAGAGCTTGTTAATGTTACCTCAGATGTCAAAATATAGTGTTTGTGGATGTGAGTAAGGATTTGTCATATGGGAAGATTATCCTGGATTATTCCAGTTGGGCCTAAAAGCTATCACATGTAACCCAATAAGAGGGAGGCAAAAAGAGATTCAGACAGAATAGGAGAAGGCAATGTGACCATGAGTGCATATGTTGAGTTGATGTAGCCATAAGCCAAGGAATGCTGGTTAATATTTTTTTTTTAAAGCAAGAAACAGATTTCCCTCTGGAGTCTAGTGGGTGCATGGCCCTGCAGACACTTTTATTTCAACCTAGTAAAAGTTATTTTGAACCAGACTGTGAGAATAAATTTCTATTGTTTTACATTACCAACTTTGTGGTAATTTGTTATGACAGCCGTAGGGAAAGACAAGGGAAAAAAAGAGAGAAGACACAAATCACCAACATCATAAATGAAGGAACTAAAATCAATATAGATATCTACAGATATCATGAGAAATGCTGGGCTGGAAGAAGCACAAGCTGGAATCAAGATTGCCAGGAAAAATATCAATAACCTCAGATATGCAGATGACACCACCCTTATGGCAGAAAGTGAAGAGGAACTAAAAAGCCTCTTGATGAAAGTGAAAGAGGACAGTGAAAAAGTTGGCTTAAAGCTCAACATTCAGAAAACGAAGATCATGGCATCTGGTCCCATCACTTCATGGGAAATGGATGGGGAAACAGAGGAAACAGTGTCAGACTTTATTTTTTGGGGATCCAAAATCACTGCAGATGATGAATGCAGCCATGAAATTAAAAGAGGCTTACTCTTTGGAAGGAAAGTTATGACCAACCTAGATAGCATATTAAAAAAGCAGAGATATTACTTTGCCAACAAAGGTCCGTCTAGTCAAGGCTATGGTTTTTCCAGTGGTCATGTATGGATGTGAGAGTTGGACTGTGAAGAAAGCTGAGCACCAAAGAATTGATGCTTTTGAACTATGGTGCTGGAGAAGACTCTTGAGAGTCCCTTGGGCTGCAAGGAGATCCAACCAGTCCGTCCTAAAGGAGATCAGTCCTGGGTGTTCATTGGAAGGACTGATGTTGAAACTCCAATATTTTGCCTACCTGATGCGAAGAGCTGACTGATGTGAAAATACCCTGATGCTGGGAAAGATTGAGGGCAGGAGGAAAAGGGGACGACAGAGGATGAGATGGTTGGATGGCATCACCGACTCAATCGAAATGAGTTTGGGTAGGCTCCAGGAATTGGTGATGGACAGGGAGGCCTGGCGTTGCTGCATCTCATGGGGTCGCAAAGAGCTGGACACGACTGAGCAACTGAACTGTACTGAACTGAACTGCCATTATCCCCAGCCTTAATTCCCAAGTTATCTATTGCAAATCATTGATTTCAATCTGTTCCTTTCTCCATTCCTATATCTAAGGAGTTGAGCATCATTTACAAATAGGAAAACAGGCCATTCTGGTTTCATGCCAAATTAAGCATTTCTATGAGCCAGGCCCTCCATGCTGGCCAGAGGATCTCCATTCATCTCGAGTTGGCTTTCAATTAGATTCCCATAACATCTATTTCAACACTCCATCTCCTTGGAATTCTGTCATTCTCTGCAGCCTCTCAGACCAAATATTCTCTAGTCCACTTATCACACCTGAAGCACCAACCATGAGTTTACTCTTTGCTAGGTACAGAAACAGAAACAGGCTCTGCCTTGGAAGACTTCAAAATATTGGGGTGGGGAGGAAGTCATGCACAGAAATGAAACAAGCTACTGCACACCAGTTTAAGGGCTCTAACAGAGGTTCATGTAAAGTATTATGAAACTGAGAAATAGGGAAGAACCCAGAAAGAGTGTGCAAGCTCAAGGACATGTAAAGAGAAGTCGTCATTTCTCTCCCCAGACCCTATGTTACCTAATTTCATTTTAATACAGGACAAAAAAAAAAGAAGTGTCATTTGGCTATCATTCCCTCTTCCTACTTCCCATACCCAGTGAGCTGCCAAATTCTAATGAAAATTAATGAATATACACCTGACTCATTTCCACAAAATATCAGGAAAATTCTTGCTTTTGCTTCTGTGCCCTCTTTGCCTCCCCAGCTCTCTACTGTCCTGCTTGGCGCTTATCTGTGTCCTTTGTGAGACCGCATGGCAGTGGACAGTACTTGCACAGGTCACCATGGACATTCCAGCTCCACTGCTCAGCCTCTGGAGAGGTCTTTCACATGTTATTCAATTTTGCTAAGCCTTTATCTCCTCCTTAGTTAAGTGGACATAGAAGTAGAGCTTACAATTATGAAGACAGAGATAGTTAGCTTCATGGCATACACTATGTGTTATGGTTAATTTACATGTCACCTTGACTGGGTTACAGGGTACCCAGATATTTGATTCAATATTATTTCTGGATATGCCTATGAAGGTGTGTCTAGATAGGATTAACATTTGAATTGGTAGACTGGGTAAAGCAGATTGCCCTCTTCAATATGGGTACGTGCATGCATGCTAAGTCACTTCAGTCATGTCCAACTCTTTGTGACCCCATGAACTGCAGCCCACCAGGCTACTCTGTGCATGGGATTCTCCAGGCAAGAATCTAATTGAAAGCTGAAACTCCAATACTTTGGCCACCTGATGCAAAGAGCCGACTGATTAGAAAAGACCCTGATGCTGGGAAAGATTGAAGGCAGGAGAAGGGGACGACAGAGGATGAGATGGTTGCATGGCATCACTGACTCAATGGACATGAGTCTGAACAAGCTCCAGGAGATGGTGAAGGACAGGGAAGCCTGGTGTGCTGCAGTCCATTGGGTCGCAAAGAGTTGGACACAACTAAGCGACTGAACACCACCAACTAAGATCCTAAGTACAGCCATGCTGTTTTTTCCTTCTATATGCAGCAGATGATGTTTGTGATTACAAGGTGGTGCTTGGCATATATTCTATTTGGAAGAATGGATTGCTGCTATCAATAAATTCAATCCCATGTGGTTCAATCATTGCTTCACAGTCTGGCAATTATGCCAATGCATCCTGAAATTCTTCCAAAGAATCAATTTGCCAATATGCTGCGTTATGCTAATTGTCTTTAGATATATGTTCATGAGCTGATCATGATACATTATGGCCTATATGCATAGACTGAATAATCTAGTTATTATTATTCTGAGTTGCTAAAGTAAATGCTGTTTTCTATGATAGGACTTAATGGTTCTAAAATACTGTTTTTCAAAAATCTATTCTTGTTACTACCAAGAATTTTTTTTTTAAGTTCTAAAAGTATTTCCTTCATCAGAGGTATCTATATAAACAAAGGTGATCAAAAAATAGATTCCCTAAACAAGCAATTCTCAAACAGTATCAAGAGTAAGTCTCCAAATATAGAGAAACCCAGATTCAAATCCAGCTCAGCTCTATAGAAACTGTGTGACCTTGGGCAGGTTCTTTACCCTTTCTGAGTCTCACATTCCTTATACGAGATAACATCTACTTCACAACAGTGCTCCGATAATTAAAAGTGATAATACATGTGGAGTATATTGCACCAAAACTCAAATAATGATGCTATGATTTCATCCATCAGCTCTATAGAATTTATCTGTAGTTGAATACAATTAGAACGTTTTAAATAAAATATTGTGAGTAAATTGCACAAAGAGATTTCATTTTTAAGATTCCGTAAAATAATTCAGAGTTTCATTAACATAAAAAATATGTGAATTCTATACTTATAATTTCTATATCTTCTATAATTAACAGTACACATCTACACAGATTACTGATAAACACAAAGTGATAAATCAATAGAAATTATATCACAGGCTCCTGTAATAAATGACATTTTTCTCAATTATATATACTGCCAAACTACTGAATTTATCTGTTCAAACACAGATAAAGTGGAATGATCCTATTTCCCTGCTTTCATTTTAAATCACAGGTAGCCTTTCTAGAATCTACGTATTTCTACATTACTATTAAACATTTTAAGATAGATGAACTATGGTTCTAAACATTAATTACTTGCTTGATTAAAAAAGTATGTGTTCATATGGATATTTGAATTCTCTATATATTTAAAGATTTCTATTAACATCTTTTTTTAGATTCAAGCATTCAACAAATAAGTACTATTGAGAAGAAAGATGAAAATCTAAAACATGATTCACATAATTTCATACTGTTCTTTCTTGCTATATTTAGCCTTACATGTGAGAGTTACCATGAATAAAGATACCAAAAAAAATAAAAATCAGGCCAAATTAAAGGGCCCATGATCTTACAGTAGTGCAGAATATCTAAAATCATGACTGTTCTACCAGATTCTGGAAGCATGACTGCTGCAAACATATGTGGTACCTCGAAATACAACATTTTAAAGTAAAGAGACTGTTTTCTGTCAGTATGAGTTTCAGAAAATCATATTTATTCCAAAAATATCCAGTAACAAGAAACAAAAAAGAGCCATATTTATAAGGTTGTAAATGTACTTATTTTCTAATTCCAAAGCAGTTTTCCTGCCACAACTCTCTTTTCCTACTTTCAATTACCTCTTATAAAAGAAAAAAGATAAAGAAAAATAATTGTATACTTCCTGTGTTAAAAAATATGTGATAGTTAAAAAATATGTGATAGAGTAAGAAATAAAGATATCTGAGGTGTGGCCAAGATTGCAAAGAAAGTAAACCCTGAAATCCCTCCTCCCCTGGGAACACCAAAATTACAACTACATACAGAGCAACTACTGATGAGAAAGTCTGGAAAAACAGAAGAAGAAAAAAAAAAAAGAAAGTACATTTACAATTAAAGATATGAAGAAGAAACCATAGTAAGGTGGTAAGAGGGGCAGAGACATGGTGTAGTTAAGATCCATACCCCAAGGTGAATGTCCCACGAATGGTAGAATCACTACAATTACAGAGGTTCTCCCCAAGGAGTGATGGGGTCTGAGGTCCTCATTGGGCTCTGCAGCCAGGGGGTCCTACACTCAGAAGATGAAGCTCTAAAGCATTTGACTTTGAAGGCCAGCAGGGTTTAATTTGGGGAGAGCCAGAGGGTTGTGGGAAATTGAGACTCCAATCTTGAAGGGCACATATAAAATCTCACATGCTCTGGGTACCCAGGAAGGAAACAATAATTTGATAGAAGCCTGAGCCAGACCCATTTGCTAATGCTGGAGAGCATTCCAGAGAGGCAGGAGGCTACTGGAGCTCACTCTGGGGACACAGACCCTGGTAGCAGCCATTTCTGGAGCTTGTTCTAACATGAGGATGATATTGCAGACAAAAGGAATCCTCCCTCAGTATTAGATCCAGGACCTGGTGCTGCCTACCAGTCTGTTATTACCTGAACTGGGATCCAGGCAAAGCATCTACCCAGACAAGGACACAGCCCCAACCACCAACGGGCCTGCTGCCTTAAGACCCCTTGAGCCCACAGATTTCCTGGGACACGGCCTTGTCCACCACAGGGTCCAGGACACACCCCTACACAACAGGCAACACACTAGGCCTGGGAACCACAGGGTCCTGTGGTCAGAGATCCCAGAATGCAGTTCAGCCCGTGGGCCTGTACCAGACATAGGATCAGCTTTACCCACTGGTAGGCAGGCACTAGCCCCAGGATACTAGAGACCTAGGACCCACCCACCACCAGTCCCATAAATTCTGGGACCCCCTCCATGGCCCTAGCACCAGAGACCCCAGGATGAGCTTTGAGCTTTGGCACAAGTTCCGGGCCAAGGTCTCACCAGCCAATGGGTATGCACCAGCTGTAGAATCCCCTGTGCTCTGATCCCACCCACCAGGGGATGAACAAGAGCCTCAGGACCACCAGAGGCCCACAGGCTGTGTCAGTACCCAACCCACAAACCAGCAGGCTGGCACTAGTGCAGGGAACTCAAGCCCTACCCCACCCACCACATGCCAACAACAACTTTGAGACCCCTTGGGCCAGTTTCCACACAAGGCTGGGCATGGCAACTAACCAAGCCAGAAGCCATAAATTGTTGGGGGCCAGAGTGAGGTACTCCGCCCATGGCAAAGGTCATGAGGAAGGAGGCTCGACATACGCAAAGGCGGGATCGAGCCTCAGGAGTCCCCCTGGAAATCCTCGAGCGTCTACCCCCATAACCAGAGCCTGCCTACTTTACTACTTTGTGCTCTTACCTACACCTCTGACTTTACGGGGGGCTGTCCCCCACGACCTCTTTCGGAGAAGGAGTTAACCTAGAGCTCCAGTTAATAATAATTCCTGGGCATGATAAGAGTGTTTTAACCTACAAACTCCTCTGAAGGTTCTCTAGCCTGCCTGACAGGCTTGTCCGGCCACATGTGATTGCTCACAGCCTCCCAACCGTGAGAGGCACGAGATGCTTTAAACCTTCTAAAAACAGGTTCCTTAGAAAAGTTAGAAAACTATTAGTATAAGTATAATGGGCTGATTAGAAATTGTACTGGTGAAGGGTTTTTCATTTGTTGAGCCAATGTTTGTTGCTAAGTCTCCACATCCCCTGCCCTTACACACATTAATGAATATATAGAAGAAATAAGTATTAACCTTTGATATTAATCACGTTAGACCTTAGGCTAAGTAAATTCTTTCCTTAACTAAAACCCACTACACCCTCACCCTGTAGGAATGTAACTTTATTTGGGTGGCGTCTGTTTTGAGAATAATCAGCCCTGGAGAAATAAGTGTCCTGATTGACTGACCGCTGTCACAAGGAGAGGGTCGTAAATTGTCAGCAGGCCCCCCTGGCCAGAAGATGATGTAACACCCCTAAGACCTCTGTATACATTTGTGTGAAGCACCTGACTTTAATAAAAGTCAGGACTGCTGTCCCCACGTGACTTTTGTATAACATCTCAGTGTATAAAAACAGACTCTGGAAAATAAAGAATTGGGATCAGTTTCTCGAAATACTGGTCTCCCCATGTCGCTCTCTCTCTCACTCTGGCTGAGTCTCCACCTGGAGCGCAGAACCCACCATGCTTACTAATTATGCCTGGGCTTCTAAGATCCGACTGGGGAGGCCTCAGTGTCTCCTCTCCTTCGGGAGAACGGAAGGACGCCTGTGGCCTACATAAGTGGTGCAAACTTCTTGTCTCAAAGTTTTATTGGTCTCCCGCATAAACCAAGCTACTCAGCCTCTTTTCTCCACTGAATTTTCCTACTGAGCTATCCTTATTCTATTACTCTTTATATCTTTAATTAATATCTAATTGAAGCTATTGTATCCTGATCCTCGCCTATGCCGTCTCTCCTTCGAATACCCTGGATCAGCCGGGGCAAGACCCCGGCAATAAATACTTAACAGAATACCTACAGTAGTAAGCTTGTCATAACAGAACAACCCACACAGCCCACAAGGGGGCACCCACAGAGTACGTAGTTCTAGCAATCAGAGTGGAGTAGGCTGCTGGGACACAGAGGATGTCTCCTACAAAAGGGCATTTCTCCAAGGCTGTGAAACATAATCAACTCACTAAATACATAGAAATAAAAATAGGAAATTAGGCAAAATGAAGTGACAGCAAAATATGTTCCAAACTAACGAACAAAATAAAACCCAAAAGAAAAACCAAGTGAAAATACGAAATTTTACACAATAAAGAGTTTACAGTCATGATGATAAAGATGTTCCAAGAACTTAGGAGAAAAATAGATGAACAGAGTAAGAGGTTAGAAGTTTTTAACAGATTTAGAAAATACTAAGAACTAAAAACTGATGGAGACTACAATAACTGAAATTAAGAATATAATAGAAGGAATTAACAGTGGATTAGATGATACAGAGGAAAAGACCAGTGAGCTAGAAGACAGAGCTGTGGAAATCTACTGAAGCTAAACAGAAAAAAAGATAAAAGAAAAAAGCAAAAAACAGAAAATGAAGACGGTTTAACAGACCTCAGAGATAGCATCAAGTGTACTAATATTCACATTACAGGGGTCTCAGAAGGAGAAAGTGAGAGAAAGGGGCAGAGGATATATTTAGTCATCTCAGTTTACAAAATTTCAGAAGAAAACAATCACCAATAAAATGTTCCATACAAATGAACAAATTGTATTTCCCAGGTCTGACACAACTTAAACAACAATAAAACCAGCTAACTGGCATAAATACAGCTTCATTTATTCTAGAAAGATACTCTAAGAACAATACAGTACAATAATCACTTTAACTTTCTTTTCCACAAAATATTTTGTGACTTAGAGCAATTGACTAAACATCCCCTGTTCATGCGATCAATACTTAAGGCAAATGAATATTGAAAAGGAAGTTTATGCACATTAACAAGCTGGTATTTTAGTTTTACTTTTAAAAACCTATTGGATTTGTGTGAGGAATTGTTCTTTAAATTGCATATCTGTTTATTGCTTCTGTGCTAATGACTCATCTTGCTACTTTAAACAAAGCTGAAAGAACAAATTGAGATAACTACAAAAGGTGGGAAAGATTAATAAATCTGAGTGAGTTCAAAATACTTTTAAAAACCACTTATAAATCTGGGTTAGAATGAAGTAATATAAATGAACAAAAAACAAAAAAAATTCAAAAATAAATTTTCACAAACTTCTATTTATAAATATAGTGATATATATCCCTACCTATCTATCCATCCATCCATTCGTCTATCTATCTAAATGAAGGGGCTCAGCTTTGTAAAGGCATGGTTTAGGTTTCTTCATGTATTAGATTCAGAAATCTCAGTCACCTTTTTAGCAGCATGAAATTTTCAGAATTCATGGTCTATAAGGGTGATTTCCTTCAAGATCATAATTTTAAGGTAAATCTATGATATATACTAGCCGAAATACAGCTCACCACTCAATGAAATCCAATAAAATAGTTATACATCCAAAGGAAAGCAAAGGAAAACTAAAGCTCTCAAATAAAATTTAGTTTATTAACTTTAGGCACATAGCAAATCCCTGAGTACTAAGGGCTGCTTAGGCATCTGGAAAAATGTCTTTAAAATTTTCTTCGCCCAGTTGTTATACACAGCAGTATAATGCATAAAAACAAGATGAAAAGCTATCCTGTGCTATGGTTATCAAAATGGATTTAGTGAAAATGCTGAAGGGATGATCACCAGGAGTTTGTTTAAATCACATCTTGGACATGAGAGGTATGCTAGACAATACAGCACCTATGGGAAATAGGGCTTTCCCGTACACTACCAAGGGTGTTAAAATAGTTCAACTCTTCTTTTTTTCCTCATACATACACATACACACATATGTACATTTGTATATAAATAAATATATGTGTGTATGTATATATATATATGTGTGTGTATTATTTATTTACACACACATACAAACACACACATGCACAGAGAGAGAGGTTTTGTAGTTACAATGATCACCATTACAGAATCTTTGCAGAAATTTAGTTCCTCATCCCCCTTTCTGACCACTTCTTCACTCTTAAACTTAGATGAGGAAAATGAAATTTCATTAAAGATAGAAATAATTTTTTTTTCAAATTGCTACAATTCTGTTCCTTCTTCCATGCTTTTGTTTAATTCATAGGCACATGCCCATAAGACTACAAGTTCTGAAAAACTACAGCAGCATTTCTACAGAGAACAATTTGCAGCAGGAAATGGGAGAAATGAGTTCCACATATCCTACTCTAGAAATGGTATGGTAAGAATCAGACAAAATATATGTGTGTGTGTGTGTGTGTGTGTGTGTGTGTGTGTGTGTGTCTAATTAGCATAGCTAGCAGAGAACAACCTGCTAACCTGAGTTAGTGCCCGCTAACCAGAAAACAGACACATATGCTGGACATTTCTGCTGATCAACCCTTCAGCATTTTCACTAAATCCATTTTGATGACCATAGCATAAGACAGCCTTTAATTCTGCTTTTATAGTTAAGCTACTGTGTATAACGATTGGGCAAAGATAATTCAAAAGACATTTCTTCATGTGCCCTTGCTTTTAGATGTCTGTGGGTCTCTATCCTTATTTCCTTGGTATTTTTAACTTGTGATTATTTTTCATTAGACAGATTCTTCTAATCTTTTAACATGACACACCATAATTTTTCTTGATATGGTTTAAGATGCTCTTCTAAATAAATACGGCCCTCGAGGGATGAGGTCAGTATTTGAAAGTCTACATATGGCCATTTTATTTTGAGGCATGTCTGTAGTTACCATATGGTCAATAGAAGTCTGTAAAGGGAGTCAGGATGTGTTTATTTAAAATGCTGACTGAAATTTGATTTTCTACTTAGAATGCTTTGATCTTTCTTCTTCTGAATGTTGAAACTTAGTGTTTTAAAAATGCAACCTGCTCACTGTACCACAAAACTCAATTACAAAATAAAACTAGTTTCTATATATTTCTCAGCTATGCATATATAAAAAGCATAGCATTATTTCATTGTCAGCTATGTGGAAATGTTTCTAATCTTGCTACTCAACTTGTTCATGGCTTACTTAGACCACGTCCTGATATGGCTCATGATCCTTTGAATACAAAATTTAAATAGAAGTGAAGCAATGTATGGTTGAATGCTTTTCAGGGATGTTCTAGAACATCCTGTCCTCCCAGGTCCCTTAAAACAAAAAGATTCTAAGACTGTTAAATGAAACTATTTTAGCCAACATTAATGTTAAAAATACATGACTTCTTACGTGAAACATAGCCATGATGTAATTGTTGTGTAGGAGTATAAACAAATGTTGCATTTGAGTGAGGTCTGTAGCTATTATAAATTATTCCCATTCATTATTCATCAAGTTACTATAAATGTTTTAGGGAAACAGTGAAAATCATTTTTCCAGCACTTTCCTAAAAAGTACTCCTCATAAATATTCTATTTAGCCTATTATTATAAAGCTTTCACTTTACTGTTATAAAGCCATTTGGTCTTTTAAGGAAAAAGTAATACATCTGTGTGGGAATTGAATGGTTGTAAAGGGACAAAGCAAACTAAATTATTCCTGATTTTTTTAATGACATATTTAATGAGGAAATGGCATTTTCATAACCTCAAAAATATCTTCTAAAATGATATTTTGACTTAAGCGAGTCATGACTTAAATAGAATACCCAGCCACACATACTTTCAACTCACGTTGCAAATTACCTCAAATCTTCAAGCAATACAGGAGCCCTGTGATGGAAATTCCTGTAACTTACTTAGCTCCCTTTCAAAACAAAGTTCCTCAATATCATTACCTGTTTCTCTTCCCCTTCCAGCTCAGTGAAAGTAATCCTCTCCTCCCCGAGCCTCCATGCATACGGTCCTGTCTCCTTCCTTCTCTGGATCTTGGACATTCATTATTCCCCTTTCTTCCCGTACTATCAATTCCTCTATCCCAATTATGCCAAACTATGATCTTATCATTTCTGAAAGAATATCTACACATAATTTCTCAGTTCTTGCCACTGTAACTCCCCCAAACCCATCCTCCACCATTCTAGTGAAACAACTCTCTCAAAAGGTCATTAATGATATTCTAATTGTCTCTATGCCTTATTCCAAGTTCTCCATGTTTTCAGAGAAGGAAATGGCAGCCCACTCCAGTGTTCTTGCTTGGAGAATCCCAGGGAGAGGGGAGCCTGGTGGGCTGCCGTCTATGGGGTCGCACAGAGTCGGACACGACTGAAGTGACTTAGGAACAGCAGCAGCAACTTCCATTTTCATCAAGAGGTACTTTAGTTCTTCCTCGCTTTCTGCCATAGGGTGGTGTCATCTGCATATCTGATATTACTGATATTTTTCCCTGCAATCTTGATTCCAGCTTGTGCTTCATCCAGCCCAGCATTTCTCATGATGTACTCTGCATATAAGTTAAATAACCAGGGTGGCAATATATAGCCTTGACGTACTCCTTTTCCTATTTGGAACCAGTCTGTTGTTCCATGTCCAGATCTAACTGTTGCTTCTTGACCTGTATACAGATTTCTCAGGAGGCAGATCAGGTGGTCTGGTATTCCCATCTCTTTTAGAATTTTCCAGTTTGTTGTGATCCACACAGTCAAATACGTTGGCATAGTCAATAAAGCAGAGATAGATGTTTTCTCTGGAACTCTCTTGCTTTTTCGATGAACCAATGGATGTTAGCAATTTGATCTCTGGTTCCTCTGCCTTTTCTAAATCCAGCTTGAAGATTTGGAAGTTCACAGTTCAAGTACTGTTGAAGCCTGGCTTGGAGAATTTTGAGCATTACTTTGCTAACATGTGAGATGAGTGCAACTGTGCGGTAGTTTGAGTATTCTTTGGCATTGCCTTTCCTTGGGATTGGAATGAAAACTGACCTTTTCCAGTCTTGTGGCCACTGCTGAGTTTTCCAAATTTGCTGGCATATTCAGTTGCAGCACTTTCACAGCACCATCTTTTAGGATTTGAAAGAGCTCAACTGGAATTCCACCACCTCCATTAGCTTTGTTCATTGTGATGCTTCCTAAGGCCCACTTAACTTTGCATTCCAGAATGTCTGGCTCTATGTGAGTGATCACACCATTGTGGTTATCTGGGTCATGAATATCGTTTTTGTATAGTTCTTCTGCAAATTAATGCCACCTCGTCTCAATATCTTCTGCTTCTGTTAGGTCAATACTAGTTCTGTCCTTTATTGTGCCAATCTTTGCATGAAATGTTCCCTTGGTATCTCTAATTTTCTTGAAGAGATCTATAATCTTTCCTATTCTATTATTTCCCTCTATTTCCTTGCATTGATCACTGAGGAAGGTGTTCTTATCTCTCCTTGCTATTCTTTGGAACTCTGCGTTCACATGGGTAAATCTTTCCTTTTCTCCTTTGCCTTTAGCTTCTCTTCTTTTCTCAGCTATTTGTGGGGCCTCCTCAGACAACCATTTTGACTTTTTGCATTTCTTTTTCTTGGGGATGGTCTTGCTCTCTGCCTCTTGTACAATGTTACGAACCTCTGTCCATAGTTCTTCAGGCACTCTATCAGATCTAATCCCTTGAATCTATTTGCCACTTCCACTGTAGATTCATAAGGGATTTGATTTAGGTCATACCTGAATGGCCCAGTGGTCTTCCTTACTTTCTTCAATTTACGTCTGAATTTGGCAATAAAGATCTGAGCCACAGTCAGCACCCAGTCTTGTTTTTGTTGACTGTATAGAGCTTCTCCATCTTTGGCTGCAAATAATATAACTAATCTGATTTTGGTGTTGACCATCCGGTGATGTCCATGTATAGAGACTTCTCTTGTGATGTCGTACTTCTTAGGAAATCATCTCATAAAAACACAGTGAAAAACTTAAGGTATAAAATATATTGTTCATTATGACCTTTCATTCACACTTCACTGGTCAACTGAAAGCTGTAAGAATCACATGGTAGAAACACAGAAACAGCATTTATGGATAAAGTAGGACAGAGAACACAGTCCATAAAGCCCAAATCCCTTCTGTTGGGAAACATGTCTCCCAGGATCCTGCTACCCAAGAATGCAGTTTACGCAGATATTGGTTAATGAACATGATTCATCCATTATAATTATTGCACTTGCTAATGACCTTGACTGTTATTTTACTGAGAAAAGAGGAACAATTAAAGGAGAACTAATTCATCTTCTCACCACCACAAAGGCAATCTTCCTGTATCTTTACCCATATGTATATTGGGCCATCTCCTCAGTACAAGGCTAACCTCACCACTTTAGATCTGAATCCTATCTCTCTGAGCCCACAGAGAATGCTGTTCCTTTAATAATTATCTTCCCTCTATCCAAACATCAATTTTCCTTGTCTACTGGATCCTTTCCACTTAAATATAACCTTGATATAGTAACATCCATAGTGAAACAAAACTGAAAATTCAACTTTCAGAAAATCCACATCATCCTTCACTTCATACCTAATTTTTCTGTCCAAGCTTACAGCAAATCTCAAGAGTCATATTTCTACTTCCTTACCTCCTGTTCTCTTCTCAACCCCATTATCAATAGGCTTTCATGCTCACCAATCCACTGAAATTGTTCTCATAAAGGTCTCCTATTACCTCCACTTTGTAAATTCAGTGATCCAACCTAAAACTATGAACACAGAAAACAGTTGTTTTTCCTTCCTTCCTGAAACACTTTCATCACTAATTTCCAGAAACCACTTTCTTCTGAATTTATTCCTCCATCACCTGGATGCCTCTACTCAGTCCCCATCACTAGATCCACACTTTGGCCCAGATCCCTTATTTTCTCTCTGGGTATGCATTCTCCATGGATCTCCTCCACTCTGATAACTCTCAAATTAACAGTGCCACGCCAACCTCACTTCATTGTTTCAGACTCACACATACAACTTTTTACTCCATATCTGCATTGGAATATATAATCATAACCTCAAATGATACTAGCCAAAACAGTACTCTTCATTTCCGAGCAATTCACTTCTTCAGCATCCCCCTTTCCACAAAAGAAAACCTCTTAAACAATTAGAGGCATCTATCTCTCACAGCTGGCAGTGTGCTCCATATCACAGCATATTTGTTTTCTAGTGCACTGTTTATCTCTCTCACCAGACAAGTTTCTACATGGGTAAAGCCCTCAACTCTAATGCCTATCCCCCAAACAGTTCATGCCTTGCATATTTGTTGAGAGAATTCTTTTGCAAAAACTGAAACTGTTTTTTATTCAAGGCACATTTCTGTACCATCCTGCCTGATCTTTCTAGTATCAGAGTCAGTGAGAAAAAAGAATGTGTTCTGGAATTATAGATATGCCTGAGTTTCTATGAGCTCTGCTCTACTACCCCACCCCCACTAGGATCACTATCCTTTGTTACTGGCATCATTTACTCAACACTTACTATATTCCACAAACTATGTTAACTTCTTTATACACATCATTTAATTCTAACAACAAATATATGAGTTAAGTGTTTTCATTTCTGCTTCCCGAATCACAGAAATCCTAACTGGTATACCCAGAATGTAGTTGAGGATCTGATTCCAAAGCTCCTTCTCTTAATCAATATATTCTCCTACAACCCCAGTATAACAAATTGCCCAAGGCTTCCCACACAGTTATGAATGACACGGAGAGGACTCAGGCCATATCTGACCTGAACACTAACCATGCTGCTATAATCAGTGTCCTCATCTATAGACCAGAGTGATGATGACACAAACCAAGATGATGTACTCACATTGCCTGGACAAAGTAAGCACTAAACAGTCACTAGCCATCTGTCCTGAGTTCTGCAGTTCCAGACTGCATTTTCAAAAGCTTCACATTATTTTTCAAAAGTTTTCTTTAGTCTCTGTATAAACTTCCATTATTTTTGAAACACTTCTTCAATGAGAATCTAAATGTTAATGCTACAGAATTATTTTATGAGATATGTTCAAATTTATTAAAGCACCATATTTATAAAGCAATTTGTACAATTTTAGAAAAATGGCATGGAAGAAGGATGAATTGTCACTGAAAATCATTTCCTTTAAACCATCTGAGAAGTTTCATATTATGAATTTTGATAAATTATACTAGAAAATTTGTGAACTTTAAAATAATTTTTCAAAGAAAACCTAAAGGCAAAATTCATTACTGTTGCTGACATTTCCTAAATCTCAAATTAATCAAATGTTTTGTGTTCAAATGTTATAGTGATCAAGTGTTTTATGTGTTATAACCAAATTATAGCTCAATTTTATTCTGATATTAAAAAATTGTAAAGTTCAGAGACTCACAGACTTAGAAAACAAACATGGTTGCCTGAGTGAATGGATAGTTAAGGACTTAAGGGAGGTCATGCACATACTGCTACATTTAAAATGGATAACCAACAAGGCCTTACTGTATAGCAAGTGGAACTCTGCTCAATGTTATGTGGCAACTTGGATGGGCAGGGGCTTTGGGGGAGAATGGATATGTGTATATGTATGGCTGAGTTCCTTTGCTGTTCACCTGAAACTATCACAACATTGTTTATCAGCTATATCCCAATACAAAATAAAAAGTTTGGAAAACAAATTTATTAATTATAAAGTTCATAGTAACATCAAAAAGCATGCATCCTTTCTCTCCAAGATTTTTCTCCTATATCACATGACCAAATACTTTTGCTATGCCTGAAAAGGGCTATATTGCCACTCACCATGGTGATCCTTTTTACAATTATCTCCAGTTTAGGCACACATTTAACAGACAGATTTGGAGAGTAAATTTCACTTAGGCACACTGCATGTGTGTGTATTTGTTGCTCAGTCATGTCTGACTGTTTGTGACCCATGGAGTGTAGCTGGCCAGGCTCCTCTGTCCATAGAATTCTCTAGGGGATTCTCCCTCTCCAGGGGATCTTCCTGACCCAGAGATCGAACCCAGGTCTCCTGTTTTGCAGGCAGATTCTTTACCATCTGAGCCACCAGAAAAGCCCCAGGCACACTGTTTACTTTCTGTTAAATAGTAATGTTTAAAAATTAAGTTAGAGGAGAAATACAATTACTCCCTCCACCTGGCTTGTGTGTGTGTGTGCACTAAGTTGCTTCAGTCGTGCCTGACTCTTTCTGACCCTACAGATTGTAGCCCACCAGGCTCCTCTGTCCATGGGATTCTCTAGGTGAGAATACTGGAGTGGGCTGCCACGCCCTACTTCAGGGGATATTCCTGACACAGGGATCAAACCCATATCTCCTGCAGTCCCTGCACTGCAGATGGATTCTTTACTGCTGAGCCACTGGGAAAGCCCTGGCTTACACTTTGTTAATTTGCTATGGAATAGGAAGAAAATAATGCCCCAAGGAGCAGACCAAAAATCTTTATACTCCCTTCCTTGGTGGCTCAGATGATAAAGAATCTGCCTGTGATATAGGAGACCTGGGTTTGATTCCTGGGTCAGGAAGATACCCTTGAGAAGGAAATGGCAACCTACTCCAGTATTCCTGCCTGGAAAATTCCATGGACAGAGAAGCCTGGTGGGCTACAGTCCATGGGGTTGCAAAGAGGCGGACATGACTTAACACAACAGTATTAAACCAACAGACTAATTTTAACTACACACATCCTGTCTGCATTTTGAATTACCATGCTAAAATAAGTCCATGTTATAAGCTTTAAGTAACTACTTGGAGAGTGCCTATATTTTTACTGTATCTGTGCCACTAAAAGGTAGTGAAATCTTTTCTAAATTTCTCCATTTAAGATTCCATTAATTTTAATTGAAGCTTCCCATTCCCTGCTTATCCTTGGCAGATAAAACAATTTGGAGATTGTAGCAAAATGTAAGATTTCCCAGGAGGAATGTGAAAATAAGTTATAAGTATTCAAGTAAGCCACATGTCTCAAGATTTACTTATATGATCAGAGAAGCTTTCCAAACTTCAAACAACCTATGCACAGAACAGATGTAACTGTTTAAGCACAACTGTTTTTATTTCATTTTCTATGAACAAGCATCACAAATGGATATAGCAACACAAAAGAGGCAAAGTATACAAATTTTCAACAATGTATATTTCTTAGAAATCCTGCTGCTCCTGCTGCTAAGTCGCTTCAGTCGTGTCTAACTCTGTGCCACCCCATAGACGGCAGCCCACCAGGCTCCCCTGTCCCTGGGATTCTCCAGGCAAGAACACTGGAGTGGGTTGCCATTTCCTTCTCCAATGCATGAAAGTGAAAAGTGAAAGTGAAAGTGAAGTCGTGTCCAACCCTCAGCGACCCCATGGACTGCAGCGCACCAGGCTCCTCCGTCCATGGGATTTTCCAGGCAAACACCAAACCATGTTCTTAAATTTGAACATTCTAAATAATTATATGTACTAACAGCAGACTAGGAATCCTCCCTTCTAGGTTAAGTGTCCAAATATAACAACTCACGCATCATTGGAACAATGACACCATTCAGAAATGTGAATCACACAGGAGACACAATTGTCACAGGTGTCACTTGCTCAGGAGTTCATCTTCCTGTCTTCTAACAGGACAGAAAACAGATATTGAAATAATCACTCCCTTGAAAATACAGTTTCAGGTACCTATTATAACCACACCAAAGTAAGTTCTTTCTAGTCACCATCAAATGCAATTTATCACCATCATCAGGACTGTAATAACTGCTAGGCTCAAAGATAAATTAAATATGTTCCTTGCCCTCAAGAAACTTACACTTGAGGTGGCACTGATTACAGTGGGATGCGATAAGAGCCACAGAAGGTGAATGAATGGCCTGAGAGTTGAGAACAGAAGAGAGCTATTCTAACTGAAGTTGACTATAAATGAACATGTGTATAACCCATTGATTATTTTCTAGTGATTATTTATTAGTTTCATGATTCAAGTTACAATCAGTAACTTTCATAAACGTTATTTATGGTGTTTCCAACTTACAGCAGTGTTTTAAGTCAGAAATACACCATTTGAGTATAGAGGACCAAACTGACTTACCTTATCAAATACTATAGATAAGAACTTTTCATTATATATTTTTCATCTACCAAAGCCCAAACTCCCATGTTTCTAGACATTTAACATCTGTTGAAGCTTTTTGGGGTTATCATTAGATGAAGAATAAAATCTACTTCTAGAAAAACTGAAGTCTGTTGTCTTTCTCTTTCCCTAATCCTATCATTGGTATCTACGTAATACACTAACATGTTTTACTAAAAATTAAATTAAAAAAAAAAAAAAACAGAAAGGAAAAAACAAAAGGAACACCTGTATTTTAAGCTAATGACTTGATTTTGTTAGTTCTGATATCTACAGTAAAAGAGGGGGCTGAAGGGATAAGAGAGATGAAGGTTGGTGTGGGCTAATATTTGTTCGATTTCTACTAGATTCAAGCTCCATGCAAATTAATCTGCACTGCTACCTAAGATAGTTGTGATATTACCTCATTTGGCAGATTAGAAAATAAAGGCTTAGAGAGACAAAACAATTTTTTCAATATTAAACAGCTAGTAAATGCAAAAGCAAATGCCTATCTGACTTCAGTCCAAAAAAAAATCCATAATCTTTCCACGTCAAACTGTTTCTCTAATTTCTTTCAGACATTGAAGAAGCAACTGAGCCAAACAGAACATTTATTATTACAGATATTTATTTTCCATTTATGATTAGAGAGATTTTTTTCCCCTCAATCTTCATTTTCCTTAAAAGAAAAAGCAGTGGACTAGGCTCTCAAAAAGAAGTACAGCCTTTTTCTATTTGTATTACATTAAAAATGATTATGAAGTAATGTGCATAATTTTTCAAGAAACATATTAGAACTTCAAATTTTTTTCCTTCAAAGTCACCTTGGGAAGGAAGATACACAGTTATTTCACTGATGATGACACAGCTCAAAGTATTTCTGAAAATCTTTTAGAATCATCTTCAGCACCAGTGGTACACTTTGGATATCTTCAGGGTCACAAGGTTTCATCCTTTGCAAAAGGATTTTGCTTTTGAGTGGAGTCATCTAAAGGCAGGCCTTATTGATAAGATGGCTTGTTTAGTTGAGTAAAAAGCATTTGAGATGGAAAAGAAGTGCCAATAAATTAACGAGCTATGCCAAGTTATTCCATAATCTTTGCCTGCTTTAAATACCCATGTCCCTTCTATCTAAATTATCTTTATGGGCATGTTTCTTTTCTTTATATTAATAGTTCTCAGTACTACTTTTAAAAGCATTTAATGTGTGTATTTTTTATTAATGCTGTCTCCCCTACTCTCTTATAAGCTTTTGAGCTCAGTAACCATGTGATTTTGTCACCATATCTGGAACCTAAAGAGAACTGATAAAGTAAGAATACAGTAAATGTTTGATGAGTGAGTGAATGGAACATGCTGTTTTGTGATTCAAGAACTGGCTTTCAAGACAATTCTAATGAAAGTAAAGTCTTCTGAGCAACAAATGGAAGTATCACTAAAATACAGTTCTCCCTCAAAATGAGAGAGCAGGTAAATTCTTCTTGATTAAGAAACAGAGTCACAAGCTGTCTTGAATAAACTTCACAAAGTTGCATAATAAAGCAATAATAAATGTAATATTTGATAAACAAGGGGTTCAATGAAGAAAAAGGATACAGGAATAGTTTTTTTATTAATTTTTGTTTATATTCAATATAAATATAAATTTCTGGTACAGAAAATGTGAATCAATATGTTATAATATATATATGTATGCATAAAGTAAATTATTAGAAAGTCATTATTACCACTGATTATAAAGGTTTAAGGCAGAAATTCTAGATAATTAACATCCAGTAAATAATCCCACTTACTATTTTTAAAGTGTTTATTTTAAAATCAAAACCATTTATTTCTTTAATAATGTTTAATAAAAAGTAGCCATAGATAGGTTCTAAGATGGCAGAGGAATAGGACAGGGAGTCACTTTCTCCCCCACAAGTTCATCAAAAGAACATTTGAACGCTGAGCAAATTTCACAAAACAACTTCTGAATGCTGGCAGAGGACACCAGGCACCCAGAAAAGCAGCCCACTGTCTTCAAAAGGAGGTAGGAAAAAATATGAAAGATAAAAAGAAAGACAAAAGAGGTAGGGATGGAGATGTGTCCTGGGAAGGGAGTCTTTAAAAAGAGAGAAGTTTCCAAACACCAGGAAACACTCTCTCTGGTGGGTCTGTGGCAAGCCTTGGAACCTCAGAGGGCAACATAACCTGAAGGAAAAATAAATAAATAATTAAAACCCACACATTATGTGCCTAAAGACAACTCTCAGTGGAGAAGCAGTGCAGACGCTTGCATCAGCCACTAGCAAGCAGGGACTGGACAGGGAGGCGTGGGTTGCATTGCTTAGGGTAAGGACTGGGCCCGAATGCCCTGAGGGCAATCTGAGGGAACTAACTTGAGATAGCAATCCAGACTGTGGGATAACAATCCCCCGAAAAGCCTTAACCTAAGACACCTCCAGGCCCACTCACAGAACAAAGGACTGAGCAGAGCTAGCCAGCTGCAGACCAGCCCATCCCCCGCCGGAGACAAGCAGGCGAAGGCAGCCAGAGCCAGAAGGGGGCAATCGCGGCCACAGAGAGGCATCATATACCAAACTGCAAGCAGACTTCCTTGCTAACCAAGATTCCTTGGGATTCTGGACAGTCAACATCCGCTTGGAGGGTCGCAGCCAGAGATCAGCTCCCCAGAAGAGACACACAGCACACCTGAAAACGTGTGCCGCTTGTACACCCAGAAAACCAAGCTGCAGGGACGGGGAAGGCGATGAGTCGCACTGACCCCGCTTGCCAAGCACCTGGTCACCTAAGCTGCTCGGAATGGGGAAGGGCACAAATCACAGGCCCATTCAAGTCTGTGCCTTTGTGGAATACCCAAGAACCTGAACCTGAATGGCTTAGATCTGCGAAGTGCACTCAACCCAGGGCCCGCCTCAAACAGTTCCTGGCAGAGCAACCTAGAGCCTGAGCAGTGTAGACTGTGAAAGCACACACATCGTGAGCCAGGGCAAACCCAGTGTGGCCGAGACACTGGGAGCACTCCCCACAGACGCCAGTGATATTTGGCTCTCTCTCCCTTTGGACTCTCCTTTTTCTCTACCAGGTCGCCTCTATCTCCTCCCTCCCCCTTCTCTTCACTACCCAACTCTGTGAATCTCTTTGCGTGTTCCAGGTTGTGGAGAACACCTAGGGAACTGATTACTGGCTGCAGTGTTCCTCCCTCCCCACAGCATGTCTGAACAGTTCAGTTCAGTTCAGTTGCTCAGTTGTGTCCGACTCTTTGCGACCCCATGAATTGCAGCACGCCAGGCCTCCCTGTCCATCACCAACTCCTGGAGTTTACTCAAACTTATGTCCATCAAGTCGGTGATGCCATCCAGCCATCTCATCCTCTGTCATCCTCTTCTCCTGCCCCCAATCCCTCCCAGCATCAGAATCTTTTCCAATGAGTCAACTCTTCACATGAGGTGGCCAAAGTACTGGAGTTTCAGCTTTAGCATCAGTCCTTCCAAAGAACACCCAGGACTGATCTTCTTTAGTATGGACTGGTTGGACCTTCTTGCAGTCCAAGAGACTCTCAAGAGTCTTCTCCAACACCACAGTTCAAAATCATCAATTCTTCCACGCTCAGCCTTCTTCACAGTCCAACTCTAACATCCATACATGACCACTGGAAAAACCATAGCCTTGACTAGACGGACCTTTGTTGGCAAAGTAATGTCTCTGTTTTTGAAAAGTGACCACCACTGTCCCCTTGTGTCAGGGTGGAAATTAGACACTGAAGAGGCCAGCAAACAGAAGAAGCTAAAATAAACAGAGGGAACGGCTTTGGAAGTGACAGGTACAATAGATTAAAACCCTGAAGTTAGCATCGACTACATAAGAAGGGGCCTATAGATCTTGAGAAGTGTAAGCCGGATCAAGGTACTATCTGAAAATGAACTGACCCCACACTGTCCACAACAACACGAGAGAAAGTCCTAGATATATTTTTACTATTACTTTTTTAATTAAAAAATTTTTTTTATTTTTAAGTCCTCTATTACTCCTTTGATTTTCATTTTTATAACCTACTATTACATTGCAAAAAAAAAAAAAGACCCAATTTTAAAAACAAACTTCATATATATTGTGACTTTGTTTTTTCCTTTAATATTGTACTTTTGAGAATCTAACCTCTACTCCAGATTTTTACTCTTTGCTTTTTGGTATTTGTTATCAATTTTGTACCTTTAAGAACCCAATCTTCAGTACCCATTTTTACTTGGGAGCGAGATTACTGGCTGGATTGCTCTCTCCCCCTTTGGACTCTCCTTTTTCTCTACCAGGTCGCCTCTATCTCCTCCCTCCCCCTTCTGTTCACTACCCAACTCTGTGAATCTCTTTGTGTGTTCCACGAACACCTAGGGAACTGATTACTGGCTGTATCTGTCTCTCTCCTTTTGATTCACCCTTTTATCCTCTTGGCAACCTCTGTCTCCTTCCTCCCTCTTCTCTTCTCTGTGTAACTCTGTGAACATCTCTAAGGGATCTAGACTCTGGAGAGCACATAGGGAAGTGATTACTGGCTAGCTTGCTCTCTCCCCTTTTGATTCCCCTTCCTCTCCTCCTGGTCAATGCTATCTCCCTCCTCCCTCTTCTCTTCCCCATGTAACACTGTGTACCTCTCTGGGTGTCCCTCAGTGTGGAGAAACTTTTCATCTTTAACCTAGATGTTTTATCATTGGTGCTGTATAGATGGAGAAGTCTTGAGGCTACTGTAAGAATAAGACTGAAAATCAGAGGCAGGAGGCCAAGTCCAAATCCTGAGAACATCAGAGAACTCCTGACTCCAAGGAACATTAATCGATAACAGCTCATCAAACGCCTCCATATCTACACTGAAACCAAGTACCAGCCAAGGGCCAACAAGTTCCAGAGAAAGACATACCATGCAAATTCACCAACAACACAGGAACATAGCTGAGCTTCAATACACAGGTTGCCAAAAGTCACACCAAACCCATTCAGTTCAGTTCAGTTCAGTCGCTCAGTCATGTCCGACTCTTTGTGACCCCATGAATCGCAGCACGCCAGGCCTCCCTGTCCATCACCAACTCCTGGAGTTCACCCAGACTCACGTCCATCGAGTCAGTGATGCCATCCAGCCATCTCATCCTCTGTCGTCCCCTTCTCCTCCTACATCCAATCCCTCCAAGCATCAGAGTCTTTTCTAATGAGTCAACTCTTCGCATGAGGTGGCCAAAATACTGGAGTTTCAGCTTTAGCATCAGTCCTTCCAAAGAAATCCCAGGGCTGATCTCCTTCAGAATGGACTGGTTGGATCTCCTTGCAGTCTGAGGGACTCTCAAGAGTCTTCTCCAACACCTCAGTTCAAAATCATCAATTCTTCGGTGCTCAGCCTTCTTCACAGTCCAACTCTCACATCCATACATGACCACAGGAAAAACCATAGCCTTGACTAGAAGAACCTTTGTTGGCAAAGTAATGTCTCTGCTTTTGAATATGCTATCTAGGTTGGCCCAAACCCATAGACATTTCAAAACTCATTACTGGACACTTCAGTACACTCCAGAGAGAAAAAATCCAGCTCCACCCACTAGAACACCAACACAAGCTTCCCTAAACAGGAAACCTTGACAAGCCACATGTCCAACCCCACCCACAGCCAGGAACCTCCACAATAAAGAGGAACCACAAACTGCCAGAATACAGAAAGGCCATCCCAAACACAGCAATTAAACAAGATGAAAAGACAGAGAAATACCCAGCAGGTAAAGGAACAGGATAAATGCACACCAAACCAAACAAAAGAGGAGAGAGGGAATCTACCTGATAAAGAATAGTGATAGTGAAAATGATCCAAAATCTTGAAAACAAAATGGAGTTACAGATAAATAGCCTGGAGACAAGGATTGAGAAGATGCAAGAAATGTTTAACAATGACCTAGAAGAAATAAAAAAAGTCAATATATAATGAATAATGCAATAAATGAGATCAAAAACACTCTGAAGGCAACCAACAGTAGAATAATGGAGGCAGAAGATAGGATTAGTGAGGGAGAAGATAGAGTGGCAGAAATAAATGAAACAGAGAGAAAAAAAGAAAAAAGAATCAAAAGAAATGAGGACAACCTTAAAGACCTCTGGGACAATGTTAAAAGCCCCAACACTTGAATCATAGGAGTCCCAGAAGAAGAAGACAAAAAGAAAGGCCATGAAAAAATACTTGAGAAGATAATAGTTGAAAACTTCCCTATAATGGGTAAGGAAATAGTCACCCGAGTCCAAGAATCCCAGAGAGTCCCAAACAGGATAAACCCAAGGAGAAACACCCCAAGACACATATTAATCAAATTAACAAAGATCAAACACAAAGAACAAATATTAAAAGCAGCAAGGGGAAAATAACAAATAACACACAAGGGGATTCCCATAAGGATAACAGCTGATCTTTCAGTAGAAACTCTTCAGGCCAGAAGGGAATGACAAGACATACTTAAAGTGATGAAAGAAAATAACCTACAGCCCAGATTACTGTACCCAGCAAGAATCTCATTCAAATATGAAGGACCAATCAAAAGCTTTACAGACAAGCAAAAGCTGAGAGAATTCAGCACACCAAACAAGCTCTCCAGCAAATGCTAAAGGATCTTCTCTAAACAGGAAACACAGAAAGGGTGTATAAACTCGAACCCAAAACAATAAAGTAAATGGCAATGGGATCATACTTATTAATAATTACCTTAAATGTAAATGGGTTGAATGCCCCAACCAAAAGACAAAGACTGGCTGAATGAATACAAAAACAAAACCCCTATATATGTGGCCTACAAGAGACCCACCCCAAAACAAACGACACATACAGACTGAAAGTGAAGGGCTGGAAAAAGATATTCCACGCCAATAGAGACCAAAAGAAAGCAGGAGTAGCAATACTCATATCAGATAAAATAGACTTTAAAACAAAGGCTGTGAAAACAGACAAAGAAGGACACTACATAATGATCAAAGGATAAATCCCAGAAGAAGATATAACAATTATAAATATATATGCACCCAACATAGGAGCACCGCAATATGTAAGACAAATGCTAACAAGTATGAAAGGGGAAATTAACAATAACACAATAATAGTGGGAGACTTTAATACCCCACTCACACCTATGGACAGATCAACTAAACAGAAAAATAACAAGGAAACACAAACTTTAAATGGTACAATAGACCAGTTAGACCTAATTGATAACTATAGGACATTTCACCCAAAAATAATGAATTTCAACTTTTTCTCAAGTGCACACGGAATCTTCTCCAGGACAGATCACATCCTGTGCCATAAATCTAACCTTGGTAAATTCAAAAAAACTGAAATCATTCTAAGCATCTTTTCTGACTACAATGCAGTAAGATTAGATGCCAATTACAGGAGAAAAACTATTAAAAATGCCAACATATGGAGGCTGAACAACACGCTGCTGAATAATGAACATATCACAGAAGAAATCAAAAGAAGAAATGAAAATATGCATAGAAATGAATGAAAATGAAAACACAACAACCCCACAGCTATGCTGCTGCTAAGTCAGTTGAGTCGTGTCCAACTCTGTGCAACCCCAGAGAAGGCAGCCCACCAGGCTCCCCCATCCCTGGGATTCTCCAGGCAAGAACACTGGAGTGGGTTGCCATTTCCTTCTCCAATGCATGAAAGTGAAAAGTCAAAGTGAATTCGCTGAGTCGTGTCCGACCCTCAGCGACCCCATGGACTGCAGCCCACCAGGCTCCTCCGTCCATGGGATTTTCCAGGCAAGAGTAATGGAGTGGGGTGCCACTGCCTACAGCTATGGGACACTGTAAAAGCAGTGCTAAGGGAAAGGTTCACAGCAATACAGGCTTACCTCAAGAAACAATAAAAAAGTAAAATAAATAACCTAACTCTAGATGGGGAAATAGTGGAAACAGTGTCATACTTTATTTTTTTGGGCTCCAAAATCACTACAGATGGTGACTGCAGCTATGAAATTAAAATACGCTTACTCCTTGGAAGGAAAGTTATGACCAACCTAGATAGCATCTTCGAAAGCAGAGACATTACTTTGCCAACAAAGGTCCATCTAGTCAAGGCTATGGTTTTTCCAGTAGGCATGTATGGATGTGAGTTGGACTGTGAAGAAAGCTGAGCACCAAAGAATTGATGCTTTTGAACTGTGGTGTTGGAGAAGATTTGAGAGTCCCTTGGACTGCAAGGAGATCCAACCAGTCCATTCTAAAGGAGATTAGTCCTGGGCATTCTTTGGAAGGACTGATGATAAAACTGAAACTCCAGTACTTTGGCCACCTCATGTGAAGAGTTGACTCATTCAAAAAGATTCTGATGCTGGGAGGGATTGGGGCGAGGAGGAGAAGGGGACGACAGAGGATGAGATGGCCGGATGGAATCACCGATTCTATGGACATGAGTCTGGGTGAACTCCGGGAGTGGGTGATGGACAGGGGGGCCTGGCGTGTTGCAATTCATGGGGTCGCAAAGAGTCGGACACGACTGAGCGACTGAACTGAACTGAACACCTAAAGCAACTAGAAAAGGAAGAAATGAAGAACCCCAGGGTTAGTAGAAGGAAAGAAATCTTAAAATTTAGGGCAGAAATAAATGCAAAACAAACAAAAGAGACCACAGCAAAAATCAACAAAGCCAAAAGCTGGTTCTTTGAGAAGTAAAATAAAATTGACAAACCATTAGCCAGACTCATCAAGAAACAAAGGGAGAAAAATCAAATCAATAAAATTAGAAATGAAAATGGAGAGATCACAACAGACAACACAGAAATACAAAGGATCATAAGAGACTACTATCAGCAACTATATGCCAATAAAATGGACAACTTGGAAGAAATAGACAAAATCTTAGAAAAGAACAACTTTCCAAAACTGAACCAGGAAGAAATGGAAAATCTTAACAGACCCATCACAAGCATGGAAATTGAAACTGTAATCAGAAATCTTCCAGCAAACAAAAGCCAGGTCCAGATGGCTTCACAGCTGAATTCTACCAAAAATTTAGAGAAGAGCTAACACCTATCCTAAATTCTTCCAGAAAGTTGCAGAGGAAGGTAAACTTCCAAACTCATTCTATGAGGCCACCATCATCGTAATACCAATACCTGACAAAGATGCTACATAAAAAGAAAACTACAGTCCAATATCACTGATGAACATAGATGCAAAAATACTTAAGAAAATTCTAGCAAACAGAATCTAACAACATATTAAAAAGATCATATATCATGACCAAGTGGGCTTTATTCCAGGGATGCAAGGATTCTTCAATATCCATAAATCAATCAATGTATACACCACATTAAAAAATTGAAAAAGAAAAAGCATATGATTATCTCAATAGATGAAGAGAAAGCCTTTGACAAAATTCAACATCCATTCATGACAAAAAAAAACCCTCCAGAAAGCAAGAATAGAAGGAACATAACTCAATATAATAAAAGCTATATATGACAAACCCACAGCAAAAAAATCCTCAATGGTGAAAAATTGAAAGCATGTCCCCTAAAGCCAGGAACAAGACAAGGGTGCCCACTCTCACCACTATTCAACATCGTTTTGGAAGTTTTGGCCACAGTAATCAGAGCAGAAAAAGAAATAAAAGGAATCCAAATTGGAAAAGAAGTAAAACTCTCACTGTTTGCAGATGACATGATCCTATACATAGAAAACACTAAAGACTCCACCAGAAAATTACTAGAGCTAATTATGAGTACAGTAAAGTTGCAGGATATAAAATCAACACACAGAAATCCCTTGCATTCTTATACCCTAACAATGAGAAAACAGAAAGAGAAATTAAGGAAACAATTCCACTCACCATTGCAACAAAAATAATAAAATACATAGGAATATATCTACCTAAAGAAACTAAAGACCTATATATAGAAAACTATAAAACACTGGTGAAAGAAATCAAAGAGGACACTAACAGATGGAGAAATATACAGTGTTCATGGATCAGAAGAATCAATATAGTGAAAACGAGTATACTACTCAAAGCAATCTATAGATTCAATGCAATCCCTATCAAGCTACCAACGGTATTTTTCACAGAACTAGAACAAATAATTTCACAATTTGTATGGAAATACAGAAAACCTCGAATAGCCAAAGCAATCTTGAGAAAGAAGAATGGAACTAGAGGAATCAATATGCCTGACTTCAGACTATACTACAAAGCTACAGTCATCAAGACAGTATGGTAATGGTACAAAGACAGAAATATAGATCAATGGAACAAAATAGAAAGCCCAGAGATAAATCCACACACCTATGGACACCTTATCTTCGACAAAGGAGGCAAGAATATATAACGGAGAAAAGACCATCTTTTAACAAGTGGTGCTGGGAAAACTGGTCAACGACTTGTAAAAAAAATGTAACTAGAACACTTTCTAACACCATACATAAAAATAAACTCAAAATGGATTAAAGATCTAAACGAAAGGCCAGAAACTATAAAACTCCTAGAGGAAAACATAGGCAAAACACTCTGACATAAATCACAGCAACATTCTCAATGACCCAGTTCCCAGAGTAATGGAAATAAAAGTAAAAATAAACAAATGGGACCCAATTAAACTTAAAAGATTTTGCACAACAAAGGAAACTATATGCAAGGTGAAAAGACAGACTTCAGAATGGAGAAAATAATAGCAAATGAATCAACGGACAAGGAATTAATCTCAAAAATATACAAGCAACTCCTGCAGCTCAATTCCAGAAAAATAAATGACCCAATCAAAAAATGGGCTAAAGAACTAAACAGACATTTCTCCAAGGAAGACATACAGATGGCTAACAAACACATGAAAAGATGTTCAAAATCACTCATTCTAAGAAAAACACAAATCAAAACCACAATGAGGTACCATCTCATGCCAGTCAGAATGGCTGGTGTCCAAAAGTCTACAAACAATAAATGCTGGAGAGGGTGTGGAGAAAAGGGAACCCTCTTACACTGTTGGTGGGAATGTAAACTAGTACAGCCACTATGGAGAACAGTTTGGAGATTCCTTAAAAAACTGGAAATAGAACTGCCATACGACCCCACAATCCCACTGCTGGGCACACACACTGAAGAAACCAAAATTGAAAGAGACACGGGTACCCCAATGTTCATTGCAGCACTGTTTATAATAGCCAGTATATGGAAGCAACCTAGATGTCGATCAGCAGATGAATGGATAAGAAAGCTGTGGTACCTATACACAATGGAATATTACTCAGTCATTAAAAAGAATACATTTGAATCAGTTCTAATGAGGTGGATGCAAATGGAGCCTATTATACAGTGAAGTAAACCAGAAAGAAAAACATCAATACAGTATACTAATGCATATATATGGAATTTAGAAAGATGGTAATGATAACTCTGTATGCAAGACAGCAAAAGAGACACAGATGTATAGAACACTCCTTTGGACTCTGTGGGAGAGGGCGAGGGTGGGATGGTTTGGGAGAATGGCATTGAAACATGTGTATTATCATATGTGAAACAGATCGCCAGTCCAGGTTCAATGCATGATACATGGTGCTCAGGGCTGGTGCACTGGGATGACCCAGAGGGATGGGATAGGGAGGGAGGTGGGAGTGGGATTCAGGATGGGGAACACATGTACACCCATGGTGGACTCATGTCAATGTATGACAAAACCAATACAATATTGTACAGTAATTAGCCTCCAAAAATAAATTAAAAGAAAAAGGTAGCCATAGTTTCTTTGAGATCATTTTTCAAGTGTACAATGTCCTTGTTGACTAAAGAGTATTCTATATGGATTAATGATGTTTAACATCTTTATGGCTTTGAAAGTTGCAAAACAAACAGCTCATAGACAAATAGCTTTTCACAAGCTGCTCATTAACTGCCAGAAATTTGGTGTCATATAACTTTACAAAGATGGAAGAAGTAATCTATAGAAAATAACTCGGGAAATAACAAATAGTAACATAATTTTTAAAATCTTCAAAACAAGAACATCAAAATAAGAATGCCAAATCCATCAAATTGCTTCTTAAGCTTACAGTAGTTGTTGTTCAGTCATTCAGTTGCATCTGACTATTTGAGACCTCATGGACTGCAGCACGCCAGGCTTCCCTGTCCTTCACTATCTCAGGGAGATTGATCAAACTCATGTCATTGAGTCCTTGATGCCATCCAACCATGCCATCCTCTGTCATCCCCTTCTCCTCCTGCCCTCAATCTTTCCCACCATCAGGGTCTTTTCCGGTGAGTTGGATCTTCACACCAGGTGACCAAAGTATTGGAACTTCTTCCAATGAATATTCAGGACTTATTTCCTTTAGGATGAACTGGTTGGATCTCCTTGATGTCCAAAGAACTCTCAAGAGTCTTCTCCAGCAACACAGTTCAAAAGCATCAATTCTTCGATCATCCACCTTCTTTACGGTCCAATCCTCACATTCATACATGACTACTGGAAAAACCATAGCTTTGACTATATGGACCTTTGTCGACAAAATGATGTCTCTGCTTTTTAATACGCTGTCTAGGTGTGTCATAGCTTTTCTTCAAAGGAGCAAGCATCTTTTAATTTTATGGCTGCAATCACCATCTGCAGTGATTTTTGGAACCCCCAAAAATAAAGCCTGTCACTGTTTCCATTGTTTCCCCATCAATTTGTCATGAAGTAATGGGACCAGATGCCGTGATCTTTGTTTTTTGAATGTTGAGTTTTAAGCCAGCTTTTTCACACTCCTTTTTCACCCTCATCAAGAGACTCTTTAGTTCTTTGTTTTCTGCCACAAGGGTGATGTCATCTGCACATATGAGGTTACTGATATTTCTGCTAGCAATCTTGATTCCAGCTTGTGCTTCTTCCAGCCCAGCATTTCTCATGATGTACTCTGCATAGAAGTTAAATAAGCAGGGTGACAAGATACAGCCTTGATGTATTTCTTTCCCAATTTTGAACCAGTTTGTTGTTCCATGTCGGTTCTGTTGCTTCTTGATCTGCATATGAGTTTCTCAGGAGGCAGGTAAGGTAGGTTGCCTACCTACATATAAGTAGGTTACATGTGTAGGTAACTTACCTACCTACCTATATAGATGTAAGTTACCTACCTACATATAAGGTAGGTTACTTATATGTTTTGAAGAGGACTGTATGGAAATAATTTTATAATAATAATAATATAATTATGGTCGATAACATGGAAAATTCCCAAAATTTGGGGAGGCAATCTCTAGAATTATAATCTAGAAGAAACCACTCTTATATAGTCTTGCTTCTCTTCTGCTGTATTGTGGATAGTGCTCATTTCTACTGTTTTGTCACATGCTAGTAATGTAATGCTCAAAATTCTCCAAGTCAAGCTTCAAGAATACGTGAACTGTGAACTTCCATATGTTCAAGCTGGGTTCAGAAAAGGCAGAGGAACCAGAGATCAAATTGCCAACATCCGTTGGATCATCGAAAAAGCAAGAGAGTTCCAGAAAAACATATATTTCTGCTTTATTGACTATATCAAAGCCTTTGACTGTGTAGATCACAATAAACTCTGGAAAATTCCAAAAGAGATAGGGATACCAGACCACCTGACCTGCCCCAAGAAATCTGTATGCAGGTCAGGAAGCAACAGTTAGAACTGGACATGGAACAACAGACTGGTTCCAAATAGGAAAAAGAGTACGTCAAGGCTGTATATTGTCACCCTGCTTATTTAACTTGTATGCAGAGTACATCATGAGAAATGCTGGGCTGGATGAAGCACAAGCTGGAATCAAGACTGCCAGGAGAAATATCAATAACCTCAGATGTGTAGATGACACCACACTTACAGCAGAAAGTGAAGAAAAACTAAAGAGCCTCTTGATGAAAGTGAAAGAGGAGAGTGAAAAAGTTGGTTTAAAGCTCAACATTCAGAAAACTAAGATCATGTCATCTGGTTCCATCACTAGAGTGGAAACAGTGGCAGACTTTATTGTTTTGGGCTCTAAAATCAGTGCAAATAGATGGGGAGACAGTAGAAACAGTGATAGACTTTATTTTGGGGGCTCCAAAATCACTGCAGATGTTGACTGCAGCCATGAAATTAAAAGACGCTTACTCCTTGTGAGAAAAGCTATGACCAACCTAGACAGCTTATTAAAAAGCAGAGACATTACTTTGCCAACAAAGATCTGTCTAGTTAAGGCTATGGTTTTTCCAGTAGTCATGTATGGATGTGAAATCTGGACTATAAAGAAAGCTGAGTGCCGAAGAATTGATGCTTTTGAACTGTGGTGTTGGAGAAGACTCTTGAGAATCCCTTGGACAGCAAGGAGATCCAGCCAGTCCATCCTAAAGGAGATCAGTCCTGAATATTCATTGGAAAGACTGATGTTGAAGGTAAAACTGCAATACTTTGGACACTTGATGCGAAGAGCTGACTCATTTGAAAAGACCCTGATGCTGGGAAAGATTGAAGGCAGGAAGAGAAGGGGATGACAGAGGATGAGATGGTTGGATGGCATCACCGACTCAATGAACATGTGTTTCAGTAAACTCTGGGAGTTGGTGATGGACAGGGAGGCCTGGCGTGCTGCAGTCCATGGGACTGCAAAGAGTCGGACACGACTGGGCAACTGAACTGAACTGAACTAGCATTTTAACAATAGAGACAGAGTTGGACTAAGCCCTGTTAAAAGATCAAGAGTCACACACTTCCCATACTTCGGGCAAGGGACACACTATGAAAGCCTTCATGGGGTCAAAAAGACAAGAAATTGCAGACAACAGTAAGTCCGGCTCTCCCCTTCCAGAGGCCTTTGCAGTGGGATCCATATTAATTGAGGGGTGCGTGCACACCCAGTGGAGTGTAAATTAGCCACGAGGTCAAAACAATAGAACTGGCCAAAAAGAAGACAAACACCTGTAAGACTGTTCCCTTATAAAGGATTTAAACTTCCCAAAGATGTGATTCTCTCTCTGAGTTTGCCTGTGTGTCTTTCCACATGTTCTTTTATTTTGCAATGAATTTTTTACTCTGTTTACCTTCTGCCTCCTTGCCTGAATTCTTTCTTGAAATGGTAGGCAAGAACTAGGGACTCAAGCCCTAACTGCTGGCCCCTGTTGTACAGTGTCTAGGACTCCCAGTCTGGGAACTAAGATCTTGCTTCCAGCTACTGCTCACTTCTGCTTGCCATAAGCTGCCACTTACTGCTGCCTCACCTGAAATCACATCTGCTTATTTCTTTTTTCTGAAATTACCAAGTTAGTTGTTAATTGCATTCTGCAAGGCATAGTAACATTGCTTATTAATAAAAATGAAATAAAATTATTAATGGGAAGTAATAATGGTGAATATTAATTAAGGAAGATATTAAAGATCTGACCAAAATTATTAATTCACCGTGTGTCTTTTGATAACTTCCCTTTAAAATGTCAAAAAGATGAATGAAAAAGGTTAAAATGTTCCAGCAGCTAAGAAACAAGGTTGATGCACAATGCATTGTAGACCAGAAGATTACTGTTAGGAAACCACAAAACAACCCACTGATATGTGAAGAAATATCAAAGTTTGGGTGCTAAAAGGAAATGCTTAGAAACCGAGCGGTGGTTCTATAATCCACTCACCAAAATGTCAGACTTAAGATTATAAGCAACTTGACTAACAAAAAAATTAAACAAATCCCTCAGTCTTCTACTTTCCTTGCAGATGAGTAGTCCTTTTACCACTTTTCATGCTACCGTATCATACCTCCCCGCATCAGTGTCACTGCATGAAATATAAAGAATTCTTCAATGTACATGTATTCTCTAGAGATACTGACCATGCTTGTTGGTTACATTTCCATCTACCTTTTTTCCAGTGAGAACTACTGATTTAGCTGAGTCTACAGTTAATGAAGTGCCTTCTACATAATGAATATTCCTTCTCAATCTGTGATGGACCAAATTTTAAAAATTTTTCCATTTGCTGCAGACTGACATTTGTTAAATAAATTAAAAAATGAATTACTAGGAAAATGAAATTTTAAAAAGACACACAAAATATAAACAATTTTATTAGATTCAATAGACATAAAATTACTCTAATGCTATAAAAGTTTCTAAATGCTTATTCTCAATTTCTATATGTAACCAATAATAGATTAAAAAAGAGGGTGGGGAATTAAAGACAGGCAACAGTTTATGGGGCTCAATTTAGGCTACACTCATCAATCTGACCAACTTCAAAGAGCATAAACCTTAGGCAAATATACGGTGCTTGCCAAAATGTTACAGGGCTAGATTTACAGTAAGTTTATTTCCTTCAGGGCTTCTAAGGCCCTGGTCTTGGTTAAAGCTGCCACTTACAGAAACCTACAGCTTCATACCACATCAGACATCCATGAAAAAAATACTTGAATGTCAAAAGCATGCAGCCTCCATAGACAAGGATATTAACCTAGACAGACAGATATGTCAAAAACAATGACAAAATAATGAAATAAGTGCTATAACTGAGACATTATAAAGATCATGGTCTCAATACTAGCTAGACACCAATGATTCCCAAATTTATATCCCCAAAGTTACTCAATATCCTTAACCAAAAATTTGCTCATCTAGCTGTCTGCTAAATTTCTTCTTTGGATGTCTAAAGGCATATCAAACTAAGTGTGTTCAACACAAATTCCTAATTCCCCTCTCCCAAATAATAATAATAATAATAACCTGCTTCTTCCACATCTCTCTTAATTAATGGGTACCCAATCTTTTAAAATGCTCAAGCCAAAAAAATTCAGGTCATCTTAATTTCTGTTTCTCTTATAACCCATTTCCAGTGCATCAGCAAATACTGTCAATTCTACACTCCACCACTTCTCACCCCTCATAGCAATCACCCAGGCCTCATGTTTCTAGATAATTTTGTTGTCGTTCACTCAGTCCGTCCGACTTTTTTCAACCCCATGGACTGCAGCATGCCAGGCTTCCTTGTCCTTCACCATCTCCTAGAGCTTTCTCAAACTTACGTCCATTGAGACGCTGATGCCACCCAACCATGTCATCCTCTGTCATCCCCTTCTCCTCCTGCCTTCAATTTTTCCCAGCATCAGAGTCTTTTCCAATGAGTTGGCTCTTCGCATCAGGAGGCCAAAGTATTGGAGCTTCAGCTTTAGCATCAGTCCTTCCAATGAATATTCAGGACTTATTGGTTTGATCTTCCTGAAGCCCAAGGGACTCTCAAGAATGTTCTCCAACATGACAGTTCAAAAGCATCAATTCTTCAGTGCTCAGCCTTCTTTATGGTCCAACTCTCACATCCATGACTATTGGAAAAACCATAGTTGACTAGATGGACCTTTGTTGGCAAAGTAATGTCTGCTTTTTTAATATGCTGTCTAGGTTGGCCATAGCTTTTCTTCCAAGGAGCAAGCATCTTTTAATTTCATGGCTGCAGTCACCAACTGCGGTGATTTTGGAGCCCAAAAAAATGAAGTCTGTCATTGTTTCCATTCTTTCCCCATATATTTGCCATGAAGTGATGGGACCAGATATCATGATCTTTGTTTTTTGAATGTTGAGCTTTAACTTTGAGCTTTTTCACTCTCCTCTTTCACCTTCAAAGAGGCTCTTTAGTTTCTCTTTGCTTTCTTTCATAAGGGTGGTGTCATCTGCATATCTGAAGTTATTTTAATTTCTCCCCCCAATCTTGAGTCCAGCTTATCCAGGTTATTCCAGTAGCCTCCAATTTAAGGCATCTGATTCAACCATTGTCTCACCACTGTCTATTTTGAGCACATGAGCCAGATGAACCTTTCTAAACCCAAGTCATTTTCATTAATTCTCTGCTCATAACCTTACAGCGGGTTCCCTTCTCATTGGGGAAAAAGCATAAAGCCCTTTACTCCCTACATAATCTGCTTTTCTTTCTGACCTTACCTCCTAAAACTTTCCAGATCATTCTGCCTTAGCCACGCTGGCCCAGATATCTAAATGGCTCACTCTGATCACTTATTTTAGTCTTTTGAACACATGTGCCCTTTCCGACCTTCCTGGAACAACCTGTTAAAAAGGTGCAACCACACTGCCCCAATATCTACCAGCCTTTACTAGGCTTCCCTGGTGGCTCAGATGGTAGAGTCTGCCTGCAATGCAGGAGACCCAGGTTCAATCCCTGGGTCAGGAAGATCCCCTGGAGAAAGGATGACAACCCACTCCAATATTCTTGCTTGGAAAATACCATGGACAGAGGATGCTGGCAGGGTATAGTCCACGAGGTTACAAAAGAGTTGGACATGACTGAGCACTTTACCAGCCCTTATCTGCTCATTAAATTTTATCACCATTGCTCAACATCTGTCATACATATGTCTACATGTTCACTGGTCACCTCTCCCCACTAGAAAGAAAACTTTAAGAAAGCTTTCTTTTGTTCATTGCTAAATCTTCAGTGTCCATGACTATACCTGGTATGTAACAGTCATTCCAAAAATATTTTCTGAATCATTAAATCATCAAGGTTGCATATCCTGCTCCAGTTGTTTATGGGAAATATCAAGGACACATTTATTCAAACTAGATCACCCTGAAACTAAGTCCTGAAAGAGTCAAGCTTCCCTGATTCAGAGAGGGCTAAAAATATCATTATCATATGCACAACATTTTCTACAAAATCTTGAAGCTTAAGAATATATTGTAGGAAAGACTATTGACTTTCTAGCTAAGAAAACTCCCAGGAAAGAAATTAATCCCCATGATCCAGAAAAGAATCAGGGTACAGATTAACAATAAGAAAATTACCACAGTTCTCATGAAATTTTACAGATAAGAAATCACTATAAAATAAATTAAGCTCCTGAATAATATAAACATACTCCCAGCAATCTGTTTATTATTGAATCACCCCTTTTTTTTTTTTTTTTTGCTGTAAAATTTCAATTTTATTCTCTGAGAATTTTCCCTACATAATTGTACTACAGCTTTGATTTTAAAAAAGGAAACCAAAGGAGAAGAAAAAAAATATCCAATATGTAGAACTTCAGGGTTCTGTGGAAAATCTATTCTAGTGACACCTATGGTCATGCCCTCTGGAATCATATTTCTCAAATATTACCTCAAATATGACCTCACTTTACTATCTGAAATTGTCTTACACATTTTTATTTATTTTCTTAGTTATTTCCTACCTTCTCATTAGAAAGTAAACACCTTCTAACAGAGCAAGGACTTGTCTTATCTTTCCCCCAGTACCCTAGGGTCTGATAAGAGCTGAGCACACAGAGCAATCAGTAAATGTCCAATGAATTAGTAAATAAAATTCAAATAATAAATAAACAACATTTCACACAGGGAGTTAAGACTTAAAGTGCCACCACGTATTTTAGCAGTACATTTTCTCCTGAGTAAGAGTTCTAACCCTAATGACATTATCAAAAGTACAAGTAGAATTGTGTCCACACTTGCATTTCTGGCTTAACCAACTCTGGGAATATTATCTCAGCACCTATCAGAGAAGAGTAGTCTAGGAAATGTTTGCTCTGATGATACACGGCTTAGACAAACAGGACCAAAGAAGGAAAAGGGATTCTTGCAACTCTGGTTTCGGGGTTGCAACTAGGTGTCTCTGTTTCACAAAAGCGACACTTGAGGTTTTCTGTTGCCCTCTTGAGGAAGCTGTGCTTGAGACATTTCAATATATTGCTATGCATACATTCCAATCACTATGAACAAAGCTAGTGGAGGTGATGGTATTCAAGTTGAGCTATTTCAAATCCTAAATGATGATGCTGTGAAAGTGCTGCACTCAATATGCCTGCAAATTTGGAAAATTCAGAGTGGCCACAGGACTGGAAAAGGTCAGTTTTCATTCCAATCCCTAAGAAAGGCAATGCCAAAGAATGCTCAAACTACTGCACAATTGCACTCATCTCACACACTAGCAAAGGATTGCTCAAAATTCGCCAAGCCAGGATTCAATAATATGTGAACCCCAAACTTCCAGAAGTTCAACAAGGATTTAGAAAAGGCAGAGAAACCAGAGATCAAATTGCCAATATCTGTTGGATCATTGAAAAGCAAGAGAGTTCCAGAAAAACATCTACTTCTGCTTTATTGAATATGCCAAAGCCTTTGACAGTGTAGATCACAAAAAACTGTGGAAATTTCTTAAAGAGATGGGAATACCAGACCACATGACCTGCCTCCTGAGAAATCTGTATGCAAGTAAAGAAGCAACAATTAGAACTGGACATGAAACAACAGACTGGTTCCAAATCAAGAAAGGAGATGTCAAGGCTGTATATTTTCACCCTGCTTATTCAACTTATATGCAGTGTACATAATGTGAAATGTTGGGCTGGAAGAAGCACAAGCTGGAATCAAGATTGCTGGGAGAAATATCAGTAATCTCAGATATGCAGATGATACCACCCTATGGCAGAAAGCAAAGAGGAAGTAAAGAGCCTCTTGATGACAGTGAAAGAAGAGAGTGAAAAAGTTGGCTTAAAACTCAACATTCAGAAAACTAAGATTATGGCATCTGGTCTCATCACTTCATGGCAGATAGATGGGGAAACCATGGAAACAGTGAGAGACTTTATTCTTCTGGGCTCCAAAATCACTGCAGATGGTGAAATTAAGAGACACTTGTTCCTTGGAAGAAAAGCTATGACCAACCTAGACAGTATATTAAAAAGCAGAGACAAGAGTTTGCCAACAAATGTCTGTCTACTGAAAGATATGGTTTTTCCAGTAGTCATGTATGGATGTGACAGTTGGACTGAGCGCCAAAGAATTGATGCTTTTGAACTGTGGTATTGGAGAAGACTCCCTTGGACTGCAAGGAGATCCAACCAGTCAATCCTAAAGGAGATAAGTCCTGACTATTTCATTGGAAGGACTGATGTTGAAGCTGAAACTCCAATACTTTGGCCTCCTGATTCATTTGAAAAGACTCTGATGTTGAGAAAGATTGAAGGTGGGAGGAGAATGGGAAAACAGAGAATGAGATGGTTGGATGGTATCATCGACTTGATGGACCTGTGTTTGAGCAAGCTCCGGGAGTTGGTGATGGACAGGGAAGCCTGGAGTGTTGCAGTCCATGGGGTCACAAAGAATTGGACACAACTGAGTGACTGAACTGAACTGAAATACTTCCAAAGAAAGAACCCTTAGGCAACCCCATGCCAAGACACATGAAAAAATTATAGCATGGTAAGTGGGATATATTTTAATTGCCCTGAACTGATGTGTGAATAGTGTCGAAAGTTGTGGTAAACCAAGAGCAATTAAGTAACCCATATTCTAAAAAGGACTCCCATATGAGAAGAGATGGGTTGTCTTTGTCTCCCAATCCAACAGATAAGGGATCAAGAAAATCATCCATAAAGATAGGAAGTACCTGCATGGATGGGGGAGAGAGTATCTCACTGCCTAGCTGGACATATGTTTATGACGTATCTTTGCTGATCTGCCTCCTGTGTCTATTTGAGAAGAAGGAGGGAGATGTGCAGATTAATGGCAACAGGAGTAGTAAGTGGGCAAAGGGAGGAGGAGAGTACAATGGAGCAGCCTGAGCAACTATCATCTGACAGAACAACAGTGATATTTAGAGCCCATCTGAGACAAAGAGCAAGGCTTTAACTTAGACATGAAATTGAACTTTTAAATCAAATAGACATAAAAATGGTGAAAAGAATTTGAGAATTCTGCTTACCTATGAGAAAAGGCAGTTTTAGAAAAACACAGCTGGGCTCAGTGAGTAAAGAAAAATGAAATATTTTTATGTTAGAAATCTCTGAAGTTAAGACTATATAATGAACCTGATGCAAAATACTTAGCTTTGTAAGTTAGCCGCAAAGCAAGGAAAATCTATGGATCAACAAGACCCACAGTGTAACGTTTGACCAAGACTTGCTCTAATCTAAGAATGAGGAAAAATGGCACTCAGCTCACATTTAAGGACCCAGGTGACTATGCTTTCTACATTTAACCTTTCTTCACTCTGAATATGTTGTGGATAACACCAGTTCTCCCTGGTAGGGGCTAGCTGGTTTTAGCATACTCAACACTGGGCAGGGGAATGCTGCTGCTGCCGCCAAGTCACTTCAGTTGTGTCCAACTCTGTTCGACCCCATAGACGGCAGCCCACCAGGCTCCCCCGTCCCTGGGATTCTCCAGACAAGAACACTGGAGTCGGTTGCCATTTCCTTCTCCAATGCATGAAAGTGAAAGTGAAGTCACTCAGTCGTGTCCGACTCTTAGCGACCCCATGGACTGCAGCCTACCAGGCTCCTCCATCCATGGGATTTTCCAGGAGAGAGTATTGGAGTGGGGTGCCATAATAATAGGATATTGTTTTATTACAGACAGTAGGGGAAAAGATGTGAATTCCACCTCATCATCTCTCGTTGGCTGCAGTCATTTTTTTTTTTTTTTCTCATGCTTTAGTTTTACTTCCATTTTCCTCTTGCTGTCTTTTCCCATCTTCAGCATCACACTTTTCATCTCCTTTTCTAGTTAGTGTCAATTATAGCAAATGGCAGTTGGCATTTAGTCACTAAGTCACATCCGACTCTTTTGTAAGCCCACGGTCCGTAGCCCATCAGGCTCCTCTGTCCATGGGATTTCCCAGGCAGAAATACTAGAGTAGGTTGCTGTTTCTTAATCCAAGGGATTTTGCCGACCCAGGAATCAAACCTGTGTCTCCTGCATTGAAGAATTCTTTACTGCTGATCCAGCAGGGAAGCCACAGCAAACGGCAGAGTGACAGTTTAAAAAGACACATTAATTCAAGTTGTTTTCATCTTAAAGCTATTCTTTTCTAATAGAATGTCTTATTATTAACATATTTTAGACCACCAAAATTAAATAAGATTAAAAGACAATAAAATATATAAAAGTTCAAATTCATAGTTTCTATTCTAAACATGTGTGAAAGCTGACAATATCAAATTTCTATCAGTTTCTCAAAAATAGAAACTGGGCCTATTTTCTAGGTGTTATTTTTCTTTGCTTAAGAGTAATACAACAACATTTAGCTGATATAACAACAAGCTGCTTTTGAAAACAAAAGCAGTTTTCAAACTGCCACCTTAAAGGTTTAAAATCCACAGATGTGTATATAACAGTTACATATATATATATACATGTAAGTATATTTACAGTACATTGTTCTTTCAAGAAAACAAACTGATGAATACATGTTATTTTATAAATATAAACAATTAATTAGGCATCTAAGAGGAATATCCTTATAACAATAAAGATTCTAATTTTCAAGTATAAAACAGGATTGATTTTATCTCCTTATCCCAGTAACTATCAATTCAAGATTATATAAATAGCAATGACTATTAAAACATATTACTACTGATGAAACTTTTCAATGACTTGACTCTGATTTTTTTTTTTTAAACTTTACATAATTGTATTAGTTTTGCCAAATATCATCACTACTTAATTTTTCATGCTCATCTTCTATGACTATCCATTTTAGAAGCTAATCAGTGTGAAAGGCATAAGAGAAACAATATAATCTGGGTACCATTTCTCAGTTGCTGTTTGAGAAATGCAGAGCAAGTCCCTGATGTCTTTCCTTCTGCATCCTCCACATGAGTCAGTTGCTAGGAAACGTCAAGGAGGGATTCGGTATTAGGTCTGGGGAACAATGACCTAGCTTAACAGTTATCCATACACTAACATATAACCTTCATTAACTATGGCATAACCTTAGGAAACTAAAGATTACAAGTGATGTTTTTAGAGAGAAACAGACTTTGAGGCCTACCCTTTAACTATTTTAAACAGATTCTAGTATCTACTGAAAAAAGAAGTAACAGCTGTAGATATCTTAAAATACTTTCTTCAGCCAGAAGTTGCCCCCATCCTGCTATCCAAACTTACAGATGATAAAAACTAATCACTGCTTCACTGTATTTTGGTACTGTTAAACTGACACATATATACACTGTATATATGTGTATGTACATTCAACTGTGTGTGCACACACAATACACAAGAAAAAGAAAAAGGAAAAAGGCACATATATCACCACTCCCACAATAAAATACCTGGTCCAAAATAACCAAGGAGAAAAGGGAGAAACAACTTAAAAGGAAAAACACATGTGTATACCTCACATACATGCTCACATATAGACATCAAAAGCATTTCTCAGTCCTTGGTTTACCTGGGTCTAAGGAAAAATAAAAGAGCTTTGAATGGTGAGTTGGGAAATGAGATCCATTAATTCAGTATGTAACTCTGAAAAAGTGTCTTAACTTCTCTGGGAATCATTTCCCAGAAAATTAAGAGAGTAATGCCAGTCTCAGTAGGTTTCAGGGAGGATGAGATGAAATGATGCACTGGCAAGCACTTTAAAATTGTACAGGACCATACATGAAAAGGCAGTATTATTATTTATAAAACAGCCAATTCAGTAAATAGGCATGTGAATGGGACTCAGTATTTGAAAATCAAAATTAAGCCAATTAAAAATCACTATGTGGTGTTGGAGAAGACTTGAGATCCCTTGGACTGTGAGGAGATCCAACAAGTCCATCCTTAAGGAGATCAGTCCTGGGTGTTCATTGGAGGGACTGAGGTTGAAGCTGAAACTCCAATACTTTGGCCACCTGATGAGAAGAGCCGACTCATTTGAAAGGACTCTGATGCTGGGAAAGATTGAGGGCAGGAGGAGAAGCGGACGACAGAGGATGAGATGGTTGGATGGCATCACGGAATCAATGGCCATGAGTTTGGGTGGACTCTGGGGGTTGGTGATGGACAGGGAGGCCTGGTGTGCTGTGGTTCATGGGGTTGCAAAGAGTCGGACACGACTGAGTGACTGAACTGACCTGACCTGAATGGATGAAGTATGGCTGATGTTCCAAAACTTCACACATAAATTAGACTGTTTCATGAATATTAACATCAAAACAACTGGTGTGATTTACAAGGAAATGGCAACCCACTCCAGTATTCTTCCCTGGAAAATCCCATGGACAGAGAAGCCAGGGAGGCTACGGTCCACGGGGCTGCATAGAGTCGGACACGACTGAGCGACTTCACTTCACTTCACTTCACTAATATGGGAAAGCAATGACTTAAAACAAAACAAAATAAAACACAAGAATTTACCTTATGCATGTCTCTAAAAAGGTTTTACGTCATTTGCATTAATTGCTCCATAATTTCAAAGTAGAAAAGTATATCAAACTATGAAAGATATAAAAGTAAACTTTCATTAAAATGAATTAACTATCTAAAATAATATCCTCTTTGCCTTTTCCATGCTAAAAGTAACTTTGCCATCATTTCTAACTTCAAGGGAATGACCATACAAGCTGTAGAATTTGTGACCCTCTACTAAATTCAAATTGAAACTGAATTTACTTGTGGGTTATGCACTCTTTTTCAGGGTGTTTTTTATAATCCCATGGTCAACAGATACATGGGGAATTTCAGCACCTGGGATCTGCAGGACTCTGTATTAGTTTGCCAAGTCAGCCACAACAAAATAGCAGAGATTGAGTAATTTTAAAAAGAGAAATGTATTTCCTCACAGTTCTGGAGGCTGGAAATCCAAGATAAAGGCCTGAGCATGTTTGGTTTCTCTGGAAGTCTTCTCTTCTTGGCCTGTAGATGCTGCCTTTTCACTGTGTCCTTATGTGGTCTTTCCTCCCTTATGTGTCTCTTCCTCTTCTTATAAGGACACCACAATGAATTAAGACCCATTAATGTGACCTCATTTAATCTTATTTATCTCTGTAAAGGCCCTTTGCCAAAATACAGTCACTTTCTAAGGTACTACGGGTTAGGATGTCATAAATTTTGGAGAGGCACAAATTTAATCCGTAACATTCCACTTCTACTTTCTACTTGATCTCAGTGGAACACTAAGCACTAAGAAACACTAAACAGATGACCAACTCCAGACAGAGGCTGTAAAACATTTCCTGTTGTCCTAAAGCTCCAGGTCCTTATCAAGAAGGAAAACAACAAGGAGGGCATGGCCATTCAGGAGAAAGTATGTTAACATACATAAATGTCAGCAAGGCTGAGGAAATACAAGTCTCTCAGGCTCACAAACTGTATGGATAAATACTGGTATGTTCAACTGTTTGCAGAAAGTTTCCTAAACCCTATTTGCTGACTTTCACGTTTACTTAGGCTGGGCCTTCTACTGAAAGTATCCAAAAGTACAGCACTGCTAAAATGCAAACTGGCAGTCAACACTGGGGCAGGAACACAAATGACAAGCCATTATGTGATGACTCTGCAACTTTTCTTTCAAAGGGAGCCATAAAAAATCATTAAAAATAATTCATGAATATTTTGAAAATTTCTTTGGAATAACAAGTCAGATAACAAACACATTTTCACTGTTTTAGCCTATGCGCTAATCTTGTCTAAAAATTAACATCACAGAAGATGGCCTTATACAATAAATACCCCATCTTTCTATAGTTTTTACCATCCCCTAATGTTTTATCATTTCACTCTCATAAAGACTCTGTGAGGAAAGAAGACAGAAAAAGATGAGGATAATGAAACTGAGTGACATTAAATGACTTGCCCAAGGTCACAAACTAATAGCCAAAGGAATCAGAAGAAAAATGCTGGTCTTCTGACTTCTAAGTTAGCACCCTTTATTCTTGGGACTTAATGACATTCAGGGCAGTGAAATTACAGTCTTGCAAATTTCACTTTATTTAGCATCACCAGGCTGTAAAAGTCTATAAATAAAATTAGATTTGCTGAGATTTTGCACATAATCACAAAACGAATTCAGTCTGAGATAAAAATGATTTTGAGTACTTCTTCAACAAATAAAAAATTTAAAGATATCAATCATCTTAGATTTTAGAAGCAGCATTTTTGTTGAGAATTTATTTCACTATGCCAAATAAAAAGCAGAGACATCCTTTGCCAACAAAGGTCTACATAGTCAAAGCTATGGTTTTTCCAGTAGTCATGTATGCATGTGAGTGCTGGACCATAAAGAAGACTGAGTGCTGAAGAACTGATGATTTTGAACTGTGGTGTTGGAGAAGACTCTTGAGAGTCCCTTGGACAGCAAGGAGATCAAACCAGTCAATCCTAAAAGAAATCAACCCTGAATATTCATCAGAAGGACTGTTATTGAAGCTGAAGCTCCAATACTTGAGCCACCTGGTGTGCACAGTTGATTCACTGGACAAGACCCTGATGCTGGGAAAGACTAAGGGCAAGAGAAGAAGGGAGAGACAGAGGATGAAATGCTTGGATGGCATCACTGACTCAGTGGACTTATTTGTGACTTACAAATAACATTAAGTATTTGCTCTTTTACCATTTTATATATCAGAGTATTTTATCTGAAAATTGCCCAAAGGAGGCATTATATTTTAAAAATAAATACAATTGATCCTTGAACAACACTGGAGTTAATCTGCATAAAACTAATAGCAAACTCAATGTACCCTCAGTTCCTTTGTAAACATGGATTCAATGAACCATGAATCATGCAGTACTATAATATTTACCATTGAAAAATATCCTCATATAAGTCCACCTCCTTAGTTTAAATTCATGTTGTTCAAAAGTCAACTGTAATCCTACTGCTTTTTTTAATGAGTGAATCACTGATACTAGTTCAAAGAACTCTAAATTTTGAATACTATTAATAATATCTTTTCCTATCAGTCTAACAGACAATTCTAATAAGATTTTATTAAAATGCCATGTTATTATTTACTAATAGCAACCCATTAGTAACATAAAATAAGCCATTACTAATGAATTACAATTCCCAGAGGACAATCTTTTAGACTCTTCTCTTGGTGAAAACACAATTAACTGTACCTAAAAATCATCTCAGAAGACTGCTTTATAATGAACAATTTCAGGCTATCAAAACAAAAATCAGTTACATCATCAGATGAAATGGCTTTCTGTAAGGTGGATATTGTGGTTATAGATATTTCTGTCTTGTACATCTCATATTACAGACATTTGGAAATTGATCTTCAAGGATGGTCACTGACTTGATACAAGTTAGAATCAATTTTCATTCATTCTTCAATTTCTCATATCAATATTTGTCCAATTCTTAAGACTCTGAAGGCTGTAGTCATCAAGGATAAAATAAAAAAGAACCTTAAAAAGACTCTTTTTCCAGAAACTGCAAGCCTCAACATAAATCAGATCAACTAGAACTGCAGTAACATACCATTTGAACATTTATAAACCCATACAAAGATTTAACAGAGGAAAAAAGTCATTCCTCTGAACTGGAATTCAGCAGAGCAAAAAATATAACATATGAGATTCCAATCTTCAGTGTAAAATATGATTATTCATTATACAAACCATGGGTCAATAATTTATATCTGAGATTTGTAGGTGAGAAAGGGACACTTGCTAAATAGGCACATCAGTCACAGGCTCAGTGCCCTGCTCCGTGCCCCACCTTCATCCTTTTCTCCAGTAAAAAATGGTGGACTCAAAATGGGTGTGCAATAGAGAGAAATGTGTGAAAACCACTAACCTAGAAATGGAAACTTACATACAGTTCATCATAAAAAATTTGTAAATTAGAAGTTATATAATTAGGAATAAAATGAGTTTCTAAAAAGCAATACCTACTAAAGAGGGAGCTTATAAATTAATTTCTGCTTCAAGCAGACTTGTATACGAATTACTCTAACAACTAGAATATTAGATGAATTTTAACACATGATTTTCAGTGCAGTGCTAACTTCCTAAGAAAGTAATGGATAACTTCTAGGACCAAAGAAGGGAAGAGATAAAAAATTTAAATAAAAACATTTAACCAAATAATGAATGGGAGCTGGCAGCAAGAACCAAACTTGCAAGTCAGAGTTGTCCTATAAGCAAATATTTACAAGGGTTATTGAATCATTAGTCTAAGCCTTATGCACACTGCACAGCAGGGTAGCTAATTCTAAGACTCCCACTAAAATGAATTTTGAAGGGGTTAAACAACATTCTAAACCCTTGATATGCCTTAACACTTGATATAAAAAAGTGAATCTTCCCAAAAGAGAAGAAATCTTCAATATATATTGGGATTTTACATTAAGAAATTCACCAAGCCTATAATTCCTCAGCTCCCAGAGTGGTGAAGTTAGGGACATGCTTTCAAAACTCCCTTGACAGCCTGGAAAACTACTAGGACAGATAGAAAAGCTATCTGTCTACAGATAGCTGGGGAAGCCTACAATCCACTTGTGAGGAGTACTGGCTAGCCCCCATCTGTCCAAATTGCTGCCATCCCACTATGCTCTCCCATCTGAGCCTAGTGAATGCTGCAACTCCACCCACTCCAGGCCGTAGCCTAGCACTAGATATGGGGCAGCCACAACAGGGGGGAAAGACACAATCATGGGCTGCATCTGAATGAAACCACAGACTTCTACACTGGCAGAAATCGGACCTCTGTAAGCACACAAGTGCCACTGGCTTCAGCACTCCCTCTCTTTGAGGCAAAAGTCCCAGGGTAGGGAGAAGGAGAAAAACACAGTTACAGGGAAAACAGCCGCTTGAGTCTGACATTCAGGGCTTCTGCTCCAGCAATTTAGGGACAAATCTCACCCCTGATAGGGCTGTGATGGCCATTGAGCAGATAGGAAGTCCTGCCTCATGCTTGAGCAGATCTAGCTCCCCTATCTCCAGCCTCACTACCTACCAAGGTGAAAGCCGCCAGCATACCCTGAGGAAAGGCATGACTGTGCCCACATCAAATACAGTCCCTCACCAAAGTCAGTGAGTACATACAGTCTGATAGGGATGCCCCCACAAATGAACACCCCTTCAAGGCCACAATAGGTAACTGTTTCAAATAAAATCATAGAGACAGAGAAACTTAAATTAAAAAAAAAAACTAACAAAGAAACTGCTCTCAAATAAAAGGTAAGAGAAAATTCCTAAGAACATAAGTTATGAAACAGAAACAAGTTACCACATGAAGAATTCAAAAACACTGGTAATAAAAAATGCTAAATGAATTAGGGAACTGAATTGTTTTAAACACAGATCATTTCAACAAATGACTAAAAAATATAAAAAGATCCAATCAAAAATAGATAATTCAATATCTGAAATAGGAAAACTCTAAAAAGCAAACAACAGCAGACTAAATGACACAGAGGAATACACAACTGATGTGGAAGACAGAATAATGGAAATCACCCAATCAGAAAAGCAGACCGAAAGACAAAGGAAAAAAACAGGTGCAACGTATGAGATCTGGTGGATAACAGCTAATGTGCGAACAGTCTCATGATAGGAGTTCCAGAAGGAGAAGAAAGAAGGGTATCAAGAATGTATTTGAAGAAATTATGGCTGGAAACGTTCCAAACCTAAAGACGAAAATTACCCACATAACGGAAACACAGAGGGTCCAAAACAAGGTGAACCCAAACAAACACACACACAGACATAAAATAATTAAAATGTCGAAAGTTAAAGGCAGAACTCTGAAAGCAAGAAAAAAACAAAGAGTCATACATAATGGAATCCACAAAAGGTTATCAGCTGATTCCTCTGCAAATACTTTTCAGACCATAAGGGCGTGGCATAATATATTCAAAGTAATGACAGGAAAAAAGCTGCAACCTAGGCTATTCTACACAGTAAGATTATCATTTAGAATAGAAGGAGATAAAGAGCCAATCCAATGATGAAAAACTGAAAGCATTTAGCTAAACAACCATAAAACAAATGTTGAAGGGTCTTCTCTAAATGGAAAAGTGGTAAGAACCTATAGGAAAGGGGTAATTGCAATAAGAAAGTCAATATATAGTAAGGATTATTGTTATTTTTGTTCAGTTGCTCAGTCACTCAGTCATGTCCTACTTTTTATGGCCCCATGGACTGTATGTAGTCCACTAGGCCACTCCAGTACTCTTGCCTGGAAAATCCCATGGATGGAGGAGCCTGGTGGGCTGTAGTCCATGGGGTCGAAAAGAATTGGACATGTACAGGGGACTGGAATGCAAAAGTAGGAAGTCAAGAAACACCTGGAGTAACAGGCAACTTTGGCCTTGGAATATGGAATGAAGCAGGGCAAAGACTAATAGAGTTTTGCCAAAAAATGCACTGGTCATAACAAACACCCTCTTCCAACAACACAAGAGAAGACTCTACACATAGACATCACCAGATGGTCAACACCGAAATCAGATTGATCATGTTCTTGGCAGCCAAAGATGGAGAAGCTCCATACAGTCAGCAAAAACAAGACCAGGAGCTGACTATGGCTCAGATCATGAACTCCTTATTGCCAAATTCAGACTTAAATTGAAGAAAGTAGGGAAAACCACTACACCATTCAGGTATGACCTAAATCAAATCCTTTATGATTATACAGTGGAAGTGAGAAATAGATTTAAGGGCCTAGATCTGATAGATAGAGTGCCTGATGAACTATGGAATGAGGTTCGTGGCATTGTACGGGAGACAGGTATCAAGACGATCCCCGTGGAAAAGAAATGCAAAAAAGCAAAATGGCTGTCTGGGGAGGCCTTACAAATAGCTGTGAAAAGAAGAGAAGTGAAAAGCAAAGGAGCAAAGGAAAGATATAAGCATCTGAATGCAGAGCTCCAGAGAATAGCAAGAAGAGATAAGAAAGCCTTCCTCAGTGATCAATGCAAAGAAATACAGGAAAACAACAGAATGGGAAAGACTAGAGATCTCTTCAAGAAAATGAGAGATACCAAGGGAACATTTCATGCAAAGATGGGCTTGATAAAGGACAGAAATGGTATGGACCTAACAGAAGCAGAAAATATTAAGAAGAGGTGGCAAGAATACACAGAAGAATTGTACAAAAAAGATCTTCACGACCCAGATAATCACGATGGTATGATCACTCACCTAGAGCCAGACATCCTGGAATATGAAGTCAAGTGGGCCTTAGAAATCATCACTAGTGGAGGTAATGGAATTCTGGTTGAGCTATTTCAAATCCTGAAAGATGATGCTGTGAAAGTGCTGCACTCAATACACCAGCAAATTTGGAAAGCTCAGCAGTGGCCACAGGACTGGAAAAAGTCCATTTTCATTCCAATCGCAAAGTAAGGCAATTCCAAAGAATGCTCAAACTACCGCACAATTGCACTCATCTCACACACTAGTAATGCTCAAAATTCTCCAAGCCAGGCTTCAGCAATACATGAACCGTGAACGTCCTGATGTTCAAGCTGGTTTTAGAAAAGGCAGAGGAACCAGAGATCAAATTGCCAACATCAGCTGGATCATGGAAAAAGCAAGAAAGTTCCAGAAAAACATCTATATATGCTTTATTGACTATGCCAAAGCCTTTGACTGTGTGGATCACAATAAACTGCGGAAAATTCTGAAAGAGATGGGAATACCAGACCACCCGATCTGCCTCTTGAGAAATTTGTATGCAGGTCAGGAAGCAACAGTTAGAACTGGACATGGAACAACAGACTGGTTCCAAATAGGAAAAGGAGTACGTCAAGGCTGTATATTGTCACCCTGCTTATTTAACTTATATGCAGAGTACATCATGAGAAACGTTGGACTGGAAAAAGCACAAGCTGGAATCAAGATTGCCGGGAGAAATAGCAATAACCTCAGATATGCAGATGACACCACCCTTATGGCAGAAAGTGAAGAGGAACTCAAAAGCCTCTTGATGAAAGTGAAAGAGGAGAGTGAAAAAGTTGGCTTAAAGCTCAACATTCAGAAAACGAAGATCATGGCATCTGGTCGCATCACTTCATGGGAAATAGATGGGGAAACAGTGGAAACAGTGTCAGACTTTCTTTTTTGGGGCTCCAAAATCACTGCAGATGTTGACTGCAGCCATGAAATTAAAAGACGCTTACTCCTTGGAAGGAAAGTTATGACCAACCTAGATAGCATATTCAAAAGCAGAGACATTACTTTGCCAACAAAGGTTCATCTAGTCAAGGCTATGGTTTTTCCTGTGGTCATGTATGGATGTGAGAGTTGGACTGTGAAGAAGGCTGAGTGCCGAAGAATTGACGCCTTTGAACTGTGGTGTTGGAGAAGACTCTTGAGAGTCCCTTGGACTGAAAAGAGATCCAACCAGTCCATTCTGAAGGAGATCAGTCCTGGGATTTCTTTGGAAGGAATGATGCTAAAGCTGAAACTCCAGTACTTTGACCACCTCATTTGAAGAGTTGACTCATTGGAAAAGACTCTGATGCTGGGAGGGATTGGGGGCAGGAGGAGAAGGGGACGATAGAGGATGAGATGGCTGGATGGCATCACTGACTCGATGGACGTGAGTCTGAGTGAACTCCGGGAGTTGGTGATGAACAGGGAAGCCTGGTGTGCTGCGATTCATGAGGTCGCAAAGAGTCAGACACGACTGAGGGACTGAACTGACTGAACTGAACTGAGTGACTTCACTTTCACTTTTCACTCTCATGCTTTGGAGAAGGAAATGGCAACCCACTCCAGTGTTCTTGCCTGTAGAATCCCAGGGACAGAGGAGCCTGTAGGCTGCCGTCTGTAGGGTCGCACAGAGTCAGACACGACTGAAGCGACTTAGCAGCAGCAGGCTCCTCTGTTCATGGCATTCTCCAGGTGAGAATACTGGAGTGCATAGCCATTCCCTTCCCCAGGGCATCTTCTTAACCCAGGGATCAAACCCAGGTCTCCTGAAATGCAGGAGGATTCTTTACCATCTGAGCCACCAGGAAAGCCCAGCAAAAAGCGCATACCTATCAACAATCACTTTAAATTGTCAATGGACTAAATGGTCTGATCAAAGGACATAAGGCAGGTGATTTGATTTAAAAATGAAAAAAAAAAAAAAAAACCCTTCAAAATGCTGCCTACAGGAGACTCACTTCAGGGTAAAGACAAACAGAGTGAAAGTGAAGGGGACAGAAAAAGACATTTCATGCAAGTAGAAACAAGAAAACAGGGGTAGCAATACTTATATTAGATCAAGTACTTGTATTGAGGCCATAAAACAAGCCTCAACATATTTATGCAGAGAGAAATTACATCATTCATTTTTTTTCCTACCACAGCAGTATGAAACTATAAATCAATTACAGAAAGAACTACAGGGAAAGGAAAAAAATACATGTACACTAAACAGTATGTTACTGATGATGAAATTACAGGGGAAATCAGAAAATACTCTGATATAAATGAAAATGAAAACATAACTTTCTAAAATCTATGGGATTCAGCAAGAACAGTTCTAATAGGAAAGTTCATAGTGATACAGGCCTTCCTCAAGAAACAGGAAATATCTCAAATAAACAATTTAATCTACCAACTAAAAGAATCACAAAGAAGAAAAACAAACTAAAAGTCAGCAGAAAGAAGAAAATAATAAAGATCAGAGACGAATAAATAAAAGAGAGATAAAAAAAATAAGATCAATGAAACCGAGATCTGATTTTTTAAAAGATAATGAAAATTGATAAACCTGGTAGCCAAACATGGAAAGTATAAAAAGAGAGGACCTAATAAACAAAATAAGAAATAAAAAAGGGGCAATAACAACAAATACCGGACATATACAAAAAATCATTAAGAAAATACTATGAACTGTTATACACAAATTGGACAACACAGAAGGGACAAATTTCTAGAAACATACAGCCTTCCAAGACTGAGTCAAGAAGAAACATAATTTGAACAGGCTGATCACTAGAAGTGAAACTAATTCATAATAATAATAACTATAAAAGCACCCAGCAAACGAAATCCAAGACCAGACAGCTTCACAGGGGAAGTCTACCAAACGAATACTTATCCTTCTCAAACTATTCCAAAAACTTGAAGAAAATAAAAGACTCCCAAATTCATTCTTCAAGGCCATGATTAACCTGATATCAAAACCAAAGACACTACAAGAAAACAAAATTATAGGCCAATATCTTTAATGAATATAGATGCAAAATTCCTCAACAAAATATTAGCAAACTGAATTCAACAATATATTAAAAGGATCACATACCATGATCAAGTTGGATTTAGTTGTGATCAAGGGTCACAAGGATGGTTCATCATATGCAAATCAATCAATGTGATACACACCAAATTAACAAAACAAAGGATAAAAAAATCACATGATCACCTCAACAGACACAGGAAAAGCATCTGACAAATTTCAACATCATCTCATGATATATTAAAAAAAAAAACTCATCAAAATGAGTACAGAGAAAACATATCTCAACATAATTTAGGTAATTTATGACAAATGCACAGTCAATATAATACTCAATGGTGAAAAGCTGAAAGTCTTCCTGCTAAATTTAGGAACAAATCAAGATTACCAACTCTCTCCACTTTTATTTAACACAGTATTGGAAGTCCTAGCCACAGCAATCAGACAAGAAAAAGATGTAAAAGATATCAAATTGAAAGGAAACAGACAAGACTGTTACTATTGCAGATGATATTTATATAAAGAAAACCCTGAATTCTCCACTCAAAAATTAGAACCAATAAATGAATTCATCAAGGCAACAGGATACAAGATTAATATTCAGACATCAGTTGTCATTCTATACAATAATAATGAACAAGCAAAAAGAGAAAGTTAAAAAAAAAATCCCATTCAAAATTGCACCTAAAAGAGTAATACACCTAGGAATCAATTAAACCAAGGAGGCAAAACACCTATACTCTGAAAACTTTAAAACACTTATGAATAAAACTGAAGATGATACAAAAAATAAAAAGATATCCTTGGACTGGAAGAAGTGACACTGTCAAAATGGCCACACTACCCAAATGATGAGTTAGATAAAAGTATAAATATATTTATTTACATTTGAAGGTGAACATCTTCTAAGAGAGTAAAGAGTTTATTCTGTGGAGAAGGATGATGAGAGGTAACACAGGCTGAAAACTGTGGGCTTTTTGTGCATTATAAATCTTCAGGATAATTTGATTTCTAAAACTCTTTGGGTATCTATTGCTTCAATATTTTTAAAGTAAGAATAAACTTTTAAAATAATGGATTAAGACAATTGATATACCATACAAAGAGATCAAATTATTAGCTTTTAAGTAGAGAATCAGAATTGGAAATTAGGCTGCATGAGTTTAATCCATGTGCTTCACTTTATGCTTTATGTTTCTATATGGTTAAAATAGAATAGAATCACTGTGATATAGAAAAGAGGTACTGTTTAACTATATACCACTGTAAAATTTTTAAATCAAAGATTTTCTTGCTGAAAACATCTGTTACAAAACAGCTCTGTTACTTTTAACATAACTTCCCCCATACTTTCCCTTCTTCAACATACAGAATTTACTGATAAAGTAACATATCTGCTGCTGCTGCTGCTGCTGCGTCACTTCAGTCGTGTTCAACTCTCTGCGACCCCATAGACGGCAGCCCACCAGGCTCCGCCATCCTTGGGATTCTCCAGGCAAGAACACTGGAGTGGGTTGCCATTTCCTTCTCCAATGCATGAAAGTGAAAAGTGAAAGTGAAGTCGCTCAGTCATGTCTGACTCTCAGCAACCCCGTGGATTGCAGCCTACCAGGCTCCTCCATCCATGGCATTTTCCAGGCAAGAGTATTAGAGTGGGTTGCCATTGCCTTCTCCGAACTGATATCTAGGACCATCCAAAAAGGCACAAATGTGATATTTTTGACATCCTTTGTAGCTGCATTTCAATTCTTCCAGAAATATGTGTAATCAAATAGTGTGTTTCTAAATTCAGTTCAGTCACTCAGTCGTGTCCGACTATTTGTGACCCCAAGGACTGCAGCACACCAGGCCTCCCTGTCCAAACCCAACTCCTGGAGAGTACTCAAACTCATGTACATTGAGTTGGTGATGCCATCCAACCATCTCATCCTCTCTCGTCCCCTTCTTCTTCCGTGTTCAATCTTTCCCAGCATCAGGGTCTTTTCCAATGAGTCGGTTCCTCATATCTGGTGACCAAAGTATTGCAGTTTCAGCTTCAGCATCAGTTCTTCCAATGAATATTCAGGACTGATTTCCTTTAGGATGGACTGGTTGGATATCCTTGCAGTCCAAGGGACTCTCAAGAGTCTTCTCCAACACCGCAGTTCAAAAGCATCAATTCTCCAGTGCTCAGCCTTCTTTATGGTACAACTCTCATATCAGTACATGACTACTGGAGAAACCGTAGCTTTGACTACATGGACCTTTGTCGGTAAAGTAATGTCTTTGCTTTTTAACATGCTGTCTAGGTTGGTCATAACTTTTCTTCCAAGGAGCAAATGTCTTTTAATTTCATGACTGCAATCACCATTTGCAGTGATTTTGGAGCCCCAAAAAATAAAGTCTCTCACTGTTTCCATTATTTCCCCATCTATCTGCCATGAATTGATGGGACCAGATGCCATGATGTTCGTATTCTGACTGTTGAGCTTTAAGCCAACTTTTTCACTCTCCTCTTTCACTTTCATCAAGAGGCTCTTTAGTTCTTCACTTTCTATGATAAGGGTGGTGTCATCTGCATGTCTGAGGTTATTGATACTTCTCCCGGCAATCTTGATTTCCAGCTTGTGCTTCATCCAGCCCAGTGTTTCTCATGATGTACTCTGCATATAAGTTAAATAAGCAGAGTGACAATATACAGCTTTGACGTACTCCTTTCTTGATTTGGAACCTGTCTATTGTTCCATGTCCAGTCCTGACCTGCATACAGATTTCTCAAGAGTCAGGTAAGATAGCCATCTCTTTAAGAATTTTCCAGAGTCTGTTGTGGTCCACACAGTCAAAGGCTTTGGCATAGTCAATAAAGCAGAAGTAGATGTTTTTCTGGAACTCTGTTGCTTTTTCGATGATCCACGGATGTTTGCAATTTGATCTCTGGTTCCTCTGTCTTTTCTAAATCCAGCTTGAACATCTGGAAGTTCATGGTTCGTGTACTGTTGAAGCCTGGCTTGGAGAATTTTGAGCATTACTTTGCTAGTGCGTGAGATGAGTGCAATTGTGCAGTAGTTTGAGTATTCTAAATTACCTTCTCTCAAAGAAAATATTAAATAGCTAATTTTATTAAACAAGAGACTGAGTTTGGAATTAATAATTTCAATTTCAAATGTAAATTCTCTCCACCCAAATTTATAACTGGCAACTTTACAGATGAATAGCAAGGTTTTATCTTTTCTTTTCTCCTCCATTTTTATGCAAATGCACATTTTTTTCTACGTCACACCCATTAGGATGGCTATTATCATAAAGATAGAAAGACCCCACAGTTTAGTGAGAAAATGGAAAATTTGAAACAGTCATGCACTGTCCATCACAATGTAAAATGATAGTTACTATGGAAAACAGTCCAGCAATTCATCAAAAAACTAAGTACAGACTTATCACGTAACCCAGAATTCCATTTCTGAGTATACATTCAATAGAACTGAAAGTAGGGACTGAAACAGATATTTGTACCCTCATGTTCAAAGTAGCATTATCCACAATAGCCAAAAGGTGGAAGCAACCCAAGTGTCCATCAACAGATGAAAGGATAAGCAAAATGTGGTGTATGCGTCTATGTATGTCTATGTGTACATGTATATACAATAGTATATCATTAGTTACATTATATATAATTATGTTACCAAATATATATAATGGAATAATATTCAACCTTAAAAAGGAAGTAAATCATAACACATGCTACACATGCATGAACCTAAAGAACATTTGCTAAGTGAAATAAGCCATACAAAAACAATAAATACTGCCTGATTCCACTTAAATGAAGTACCCAAGGTAGTCAAATTCAGAGACAAGGAGTGGGAAGGAAGGAATGAGAAGTTAATGGGTACAGGATTTAAGACATTTGTTGTTTAGCTCCTAAGTTGTGTCCAACTCTTTGTGAGCCCATGGGCTGCAGCACACCAGGCTTCCCTGTCCTTTATTTTCTTCCAGTTTGCTCAAATTCATGTCCATTGAGTTGGCAATGCTATCTAACCATCTCATTCTCTGCCAGGCTCTTCTCCTTTGACCTTCAATCTTTCCCAGCATCAGGGTCTTTTTCAATGAGTTGGCTCTTTGCATCAGGTGGCCAAAGTATTAGAGCTTCAGCTTCAGCATCAATCCTTCCAATCAATATTCAGGATTGATTTCCTTTAGAATTGACTGATTTGATTTCCTTGCTGTCCAAGGGACTCTCAAAGTCTTCTTCAATACCACAATTCAAAAGCATCAATTCTCCGGTGCTCAGCCTTCTTTATGGTTCAGCTCTCACATCAGTACCTGACTATTGGAGAACAATAGCTTTGACTATACAGACCTTTGTTGGCAAAGTGATGTCTTTGCTTTTTAATATTTTGTCTAGGTTTGTCACAGCTTTCCTTGCAAAATCTGTCACTGCTCTTTTTTCCCCCCAGACATACAACATGAAAAGTTATGGAGATGAACAACGGTGATAGTAGCACAGTACTAGGAATGTACCTAAAACTACTAAAATGTAACTTAAAAATTAATAAGAAGGTAAATACTATATTGTGTGCATTTAACCACAAAAAAATTTTATTCCAGCTTTCTAAGTTAAATGATTCTTTAGTTAATAGTGTGTGTGTGTGTGTGTGTGTGCTTAATTATCAATCATGTCTGACTCTTTGTGACCCCATGGGTTGAAATTTTCCAGGCTTCTCTATACATAGAATTTTCCAGGTAAGAATACTGGAGTGAGTTTCCATTTCCTACTCCAGGGCATCTTCCCAATCCAGGGATCAAACCTGTGGTCTCCTGCATCTCCCACATTGCAGGCAGATTCTTTACCACTGCACCACTTGAGAAGCCCTTGGTAAATACTGATTCACCCTAATTTATCCATAATCATTTACCATCATTTCTGGAAAAATGTGCATTTTTCAACAAATTAGCAAAAGGAAATCAAGGTGGAAAATGTTCACCTTTTGGGATTTTTAAAATCATTGAAGAAGTAAAGAGAAAAAAAGAAAGGCTATAGCTATGATATGAAGAGATCTCTAAATTGAAGCAACCTGACAACTTTACAAGTCACAGAATAAGGGGAAGGAAAAACTAAATCCATTTGAGGTGGATACTAAATCCCTCATGTAGCTATATGATTGCACTTTACTGGTGGTAGAGGGCATATGGGAGTACCTTGTAATTCTGAATGATAGCTTGCAAAGGCAGTGTGGTATGTAGCCAGAAGGTGTGATTAGCATCACCTGAAAACTCAGGGCAGACCTACTGACTCAGATTGCTGGGCAATCTGCATGTGATTCAGATGTACAACAGTTAAGAGCCACTGTTCTAAACTACACTGTGTTTTGGTACCATTAAAGACTACTATTTTAAGTGCCAGGCAAAAGTTTTTGGCTCTGTCATCCATTTGTAACATTTTGATTAATTTTATTTTTCTTTCCTATGATTCCATTTCTCTTCCACTGTACAATAGTCAATATATCAAAGCAAGGTTGTGAGGAACAAACAAAGCATGTAAAGCACTTAGTATGATAAACATATTTACCCTAAGTGCAGGCTTACAAGTAAGAAGAAAATCATACTAAAGTGAAACTATAGCAACAAAACATGAGTAAATTCTAAGACTCTGGTAAAACACCTCTGTGATATTCTAAGCTAAGAAAAAAGTACTAGAACAACAACAATACTAAATCTATAGGGGAGTTCTCCCTATCTTATGTGGAGGCAGCAAGCACAGCTGTGGACATTTTACTCAACTTCCTTACCTCCTGTCAATGGAATCAACCAGCTCTTTACTCAGATCTCTCTAGGATAAAAGCGCTTCACAAGACTTATAAAATGTATGCCGGCAGTTGTGCTAGACAGTGTTCAAATGTGGATAACGAGTTCTTATTCTCATGAATGCTAAGATGATACCCTTAATTTCTTTATTAAGTTAACCACTAATAATGAAAAGGAAATCCCATTTGAGTATCTATAATGCCAGAAAATGAACATTTACTGCTGATTTTTCCAGCTTGCAGAAGTGAGTCGTTAATTAGTTCTTCCTTATTAGAAAAATGGGTCATATATTCTAATCGGCAAACACATGTGTACAATTATCCATTTACTTTCTTTCTTATTCACTAAAGTTGACCAAGTATAAGAATTTCTTGAAACTAGTGAACCACACCCATCCCACCCTGTGCCTGAGAAGCAATTAATGTGTAAGCACACAGGCACATGCTGCAGCAAGTAACAGTCATTTGTTCTTTTTGCTGTTAGAGCTGATGGAATGGCCAATAATTTTAATTTTTTTTTTTTTTTTATTTAACTTAGTTTACTTTCAAGTTACCAAAATCTAGTTCCCCAAACATAATTACTCCAGTAGAGTTTACCTAAAGGTTCTTTTTTTTTCTTCTAATTTTATTTTATTTTTAAACTTTACATAATTGTATTAGTTTTGCCAAATATCAAAATTTTAATTTTTTAACGGTTTAGAATTTTTTCAAATTTTCCATATGCCTGCCTTATTTTCAACATATGAAAAATTTAAGCATAGGGCCTAATCTATAACAGAAAGTCAATAAATAGTTTATAAATAAATGAAAGTAACAATATAAATGTTCTAAACCTTGGTAAGTTGTTTTTTTTTTTTAACTTGAAAAAAAATAAAAGCAGACAAAATTAACTGTGATTGTTTTATCAACAATTATCCTTGAAAGCAATTGAAAGGCTTTTATTTTTAATCATTAGTATTTTAAAATTAAGCATAACTCTAAAACTAGACTCTCATGACTTTAAATGATGGTGGACAAGGAGTAGTCCCATACAGACAGCGAAAAGTGAATATGGCTCTCGTGAAACGAGCTTTGTTTTGAATTCTTAGGTTCACTATTTATTAATAGGGAAACTCATGCAAAGAGTTGACTCATTGGAAAAGACTCTGATGCTGGGAGGGATTGGGGGCAGGAGGAGAAGGGGATGACAGAGGATGAGATGGCTGGATGGCATCACTGACTTGATGGACGTGAGTCTCAGTGAACTCCAGGAGTTGGTGATGGACAGGGAGGCCTGGTGTGCTGCAATTCATGGGGTCGCAAAGAGTCAGACATGACTGAGCGACTGATCTGATCTGATCTGGGAATGTTACTTAACTTCTTTCTCAATTTTTACAACTATAAAATGAGAATAATATGTCATGTTTCTAGGCTTGCTGTAAGAATAAAGGGAAAAACACAGGCACAACACCTCACATGTAGAAGACATGAAACACGGAGTAGTGGTATAATCATTCAGGTAAAGAAACATTATTCAAATAAGATAGGAGGCAAGCAGCCCCAAGTTTTCATACCTGTGTGTCTTATTTATGGCACATTTGTAACATACAATGTGTTTTAAAGGAAAAACTAGATTTTAAATCTAAGCATTTTCCACTTCTGAGGTGACTCAACAATATCTGAAGATCCCAAGCATTCAACCAATGTAGGTATGATTCCGAAAGGATCAATCACTCAAAACATCTCAAGAAGGTATTTCACTGTTTTTTAAAATTTTAGACTGAATATAATCAAACGTCTGCTAAAATGATTCCTTACAGTGATATATTTTGTCAATGGAAGCTTGTGTTAGTAAAAGTAGAAAGGACAGAAGAGCCAAAAGGATTTTACTAATGCACCAAAAGCAGGGGGAATAGAAGGAAGCTCCAGGGTAAAAACAATATAAAGAGTAGGGATAAATAACTGACTAATTCATTACATCATATGGTGATACCCAAAATGTGTTCGATTTCTAAAAGACTACATTCTATGACTTTAGTCCTATATACTATAAAGCTAAGAAAGAATCTTTCCCTGAAACAAATGAATCAAGACAACACTGTATATGCTCTGATATAGATGGTCCACAGATCTACTTTCTGGGATTTACCTTAGGGAAATATACATACATGTGCTAAAGAAAATATATAAAGGAGGTTCATTATCACACATATAATGTCCAGTAACAAAGAAACAAAAATAAAATGAGGTATAATCATACTTGGGATATCATATAGCACCCAAAAAGAATGAACAAGATTTATATCAGATCTGACCAAATTGAGTTTGACTCGAGAAAGCAGTCAAGTAACTAATCAATACATACAGTATGATACCACAACTGTAAAAAAAAGAAATCTGTATGGCTGTGGGGAGATGACAGCATGGAGTTGTGTCCTTGTCTGGAAGGATACATTTCAAGTATGTATTAGATGGGCAAAGAGGAATTTAGCTTTGTATCTAAAATTCTAAACTTTTAAAAGGAGGCAATATTTGTATATTACTTCTTAAATTAAACTCCTTTTTTAAAAAGTAGTTTGTGGTGTCTTTGAGCATAACTGTTAAGTCCTTTGTTTCACTAGCCAAATAAGATGTTTACGACTCAACTGTTGAACAATATCTGCAAAATTGTGACAACTGATGGTAGATAAAATGTTATGTTGTATAACAAGAATGTGTCATAGGGGGTATAACAAAATGTACCAAGGATTGACTTATTAAGAGGTTGTTCACTATTTTCTTTCAACAAGTTTAGAATTAGGAAACTCAGAACTCTGTTCCAAGTTAGGGACATGAGTACTAACAAGATAAAACCAAGTTAAAAGGCATCCTGAAAAATCACATTGACAAATAAATGGTCTCTTACCTCAAACAGTATTTTGAAATTAACTGATTTGACTACACTTTTGTTCATATTATTTCTACTTGTTCAATACTAAAAGAATGTGATACATTTCCTCCACTCTATCCAGGCATGTGGAAAGTTCAAGAAATAGAATACATGAACTAAAAAAGGAAGGAAGAAGTTCTTGAACACATCAATATTGAATCTGGCCAGAGACAGACCTTACGTTGGTGTTTATGGAATTAAAAACTAAAGGAATATCTTCTTAAGATATAAGGTGGTGGTAAAGTAAGGAAATGAGGCTGGGAAAGATTGAGGGCAGAAGGGGAAGAGGGCATAAGAGGATGAGATGACTGGATGGCATCACCAATGCAATGAATATGAACTTGGGCAAATTCCAGGAGATGGTGAGGGACAGCAAGGCCTGGCATGCTGCAGTCCATGGGGTCACACATGACTGGGCGACTGAACAACAAGAAGTAAGGAAAATAATTCATAGACTTCACTGAGCTGAGAGTTGTTTGGGTCTACTGCTGCTGCTGCTTTTTAGTCACTAAGTCATGTCCAGTTCTTTGACACTCCATGGATGTAGCCCACCCGGCTCCTCTGTCCATGGAATTTCTCAAGGCAAGAATACTGGAGTGGGTTGCCATTTCCTTCTCCAGGGGTCTTCCTGACCCAGGGATCAAATCCGCGTCTCCTACTTTGCAGGCAGATTCTTTATCACTGAGTCACCTGGGAAGTTTGTGACTATAAGTGACAAAAGTAGAGTACCTAACTATATTCTTTATTTCTACCAGGAAATATAGTAGAAACCATGCTGTCTGATACACTGATTATTAGGAAAATCATCATAAATTACATTCTTAAATAAAACATCATCTCAAAACATAAATGTCATTCTGCAATCTTGTGATGTGGGTCAAGCCTTTTTCTGAGCATGTGTCAGTTAGCTAGTCTTGCAAAACCACAGATGTAGTTGTCTACAGTTTCCATAAAGAACAGTGGGAACTTAAATTGGTTATAGAATCTGATTTTAATGATTCTCTCCCAAATCTTTTAGATCCATCTTGTTGTTCAGTGGCTAAGTCTTGTCTGACTCTTTGCAATCCCATGGACTGCAGCATGCCAGGCTCCTCTGTCCTCTACTGTCTCCCAGAGTTTGCTCCAATTCATGTCCATTGCAATCCATAGATAGCAACTCTGGTGATGCTATCTAACCATCTCATCCTTTGCTACCCTCTTCTCCTTTTGTCTTAAGTCTTTCCCAGCATCAGGTGCTTTTCCAACAAGTCGGTTCTTCATATTAAGTGGCCAAAGTATTGCAGTGTCAGCTTCAACATCAATAGTTATAATGAATATTCAGTGTTGATTACCTTTAGGATTGACTAGTTTGATTTCCATATAGTCCAAGGAACTCTCAAGAGGCTTATCCAGCACCACAGTTGGAAAGCATCAACTTAGATTCTCACTGAAATCTCTCTCCTTTTTTAATATTTTTCTTTCCTGAAATTTATGTAATAGTTGATTACATTGCATAATGACAGCAATCAGCACAATGGCATAAATCGGTTTGGGAACAAACCCAAGGACTTGGTAAACTGACAGCCCAACAGGTGGCAGCAGAAATAAAAGGCATCCCAGAAAGTCATTCACTGTCAGTGTAGTGTGATTCAGAGGTCTAAAGTGGTCAGGAGCCTGCCAGTTAACTGGGTAAGTGTGAGAAGTAGAACTGGTTTAGGAGATAATCTCCTACTACACCTTGTGGAAATGTTAGATTACATTTAATAATCACCAGATTCACTCTTCAGTCTGTAATGGGAAGGAATACAATAACCTACCTGTTGTGTGTTAGTCACTCAGTCATGTCCATCTCTTTGTGACCCCATGGACTATTTAGCCTGCCAGGTTCTTCTGTCCAAGGAATTCTCTAGGCAAGAATACTGGAGTGGGTAACCATTCCCTTCTCCAAGGGATCTTCTCAACCCAGGGACTGAACCTGTGTCTTCTGTATTGCAGATGGATTCTTTACCATGTGAGTCACTAGGGAAGCCCTATGACCCAGGCTATTCTCACTTGATCAAGAGTGCTGGAGGAGAATCTTAAGAGTCCCATGGACTACAAGGAGATTAAACCAGTCAATTCTAAAGGAAATCAACCCTGAATATTTATTGGAAGGACTGATGCTGAAGGTCCAATACTTTGGCCACCTGACATGAACAACAGACTCAGAGAAGAACCTGATGCTGAGAAAGATTGAGGGCAGAAGGAGAAGGGAGCAGCAGAGGATGAGATGGTTGGATGGCATCACTGGCTCAAACGACATGAGTTTGAACAAACTCTGGGAGATGGTGAAAGACTGGGAAGCCTAGTGTGTTGCAGTCCAAGGGGTTGCAGAGTCGGATCTAACTTAGTGACTGGACAGCAACCACTGAGTAACCTCCCTGGGGCAGTACCAACTGTTAGAGATACAAATAATGAATTACACAGGCTTTTTCAACCTCATTTTGGGGTCCCCAATTTTTTTGTTGTGGGACTGTCCTATGCATTTGGAAGACTAAACATCCTACTATGAGTAATGCCAGTAGCATCTTCCCCAGCTGAGACAAATGACACTGTCTTCAGACATTGCTAAACTCCACTAGGGGGCAAACTTGCCCTGGTTGAGAATCACTGAGGTCAGGGTGAATGTGGAGCTTTCAGTTTCTAGTCAACTTTGTTGGGACTCTGTCTCCACACTGAGGATCTTTGTTGCCTTTTCTGAAATTCAGAGAAGTAACTTGTCAATGGCCAGGATCAGCCGTTCGTACGGTCAAAGGAAAAATGAAAACCTGAGTCCCTCATTCAAATGATTAAGAATTTCAAGGCAGGAATGAATAAGCAGACCATTAATCGAAGCACGGGGCCCATCTGAGTGCAGGGCCCCAGGCAACTGCAGAAGGAGCATATCCAGGAAACTAGCCCTGCTGATGGCACTTAGTCCTAGGCAGGGTAGGAATAATGACCTGGGATTCCTGGTGCTCTGTTTACTAAACAGAGTCATGTTCAGTTCAGTTCAGTTCAGTTGCTCAGTTGTGTCCGACTCTTTGAGACCCCATGAATTGCAGCACGCCAGGCCTCCCTGTCCATCACCAACTCCCAGAGTTTACTCAGACTCACATCCATCGAGTCAGTGATGCCATCCAGCCATCTCATCCTCTGTCGTCCCCTTCTCCTCCTGCCCCCGATCCCTCCCAGCATCAGAGTCTTTTAAGATCTATTATATCTCAATGAGTTTTGATATTGCAGGTCTCTAATTTCCCTTTATCACATTTGTGATTAATATGTCCATTATTTCACAAATACGTTGAATATAATAGCAAATTCACTTCTTGTCTCAATTTTTTTAGGAATCAGATGTTTTAACACAAACATACTAAATGAGATTGACAGTTCAAATTATAGGACCATGAAACCATTTGTGTTTTATTGGAAACAACCATGAGGAGCTCACAATATTTTATCAGTAGCATCTGTCTCCTGTCTTTGAAAGCTAGAGAAAATATTAATGATGTTCTTTTGCCATTTGGGAACAGACACTCTTTCTTCAGAATTTATCTTTGGCAATAGATTCATTCTTTAAATTAAGTGATTAGTGTTTTGACTCCAAGTGTGGAAATAAGGTTGTTTCCAGTATAATCAAGGGAGATATAACCACTTACTATAAAATGTCTGAATACGTGTTAATGAAAGATGTGATGCTTATGTTTTTCTATTGCATACGCATGACCACAATGAACCTAAAAATCTAGCTTTAATATCATCAGTTTGGCCTTACTTTAGGACATACTTGACATTACCTTTTTCTTTCCTTTGTCTTTTTCTAAATATTCTTCCAAATGTAAACAAACAAGGCAAAGGTATTTCTGCCACGGATAAGGTGGCTTTTGAAACACAGGTTAGTACATTGGTTCCCTAATGTTCAAAACAACAAATCATAATCTCTTGAACATGTGAATGAAATCAAATATTACCATTCCTGAATAGAAAGTGACATAGAAAGTCACGTTTCAGCTGCCAGAGATAGTGCACTTCTGAAACCAGGACTGAATGACAATGCTGTTAAAATCAAGTGCTAGGGAACGTTTGACAGAACATATCACTTCTAAATCTGTGCTTTCCAGTTTCTAAGTTCAAGGATGTTAGGAAAAAAATGTTCTCTAAAGATATTTCTATGATCCTTCAGGCATAAGGAGACACTAAAATTATATATTTAGTGGTAGATACAGAAAAAAAAGTTTTTAAAATTTGTATAATCAAAAGATACATATACATATGACATTAAGAAATTATTCTCAAAAATGTGTCAATGAAAAAATTAATCAACAATCTAATCAAGAAATGGAAATTTTTATTTGAGCCAAACTAAGAATTATAACCTGAAAGACAGTCTCTCAAAGAACTCTGAGAACCGTTTTGAAGAGGCAAGGGGGAGGGCAGTGTACATGTGATTTTGGTGAAGGAGCTACAACCAAGCACACATCTCTGCAGAAGGTCGTTGCTAGTCACTAGGAACAGACATCTAAGTTAATGGTTTGGGTGCTTTTATAGGTATGGGTGACACAAGAATCGGGTTCAATCAAATGTTCTTCCTAATGTAAGCAAACAAGGCATAGGTACTTTTGCCACAGATAAGGTGGCTTCTGAAACTCGTTAGTACATTGGTCCACTAACATTCAAAACAAAAAATCATAGTCTTTCAAACAAGTGAATGAAATCAAATTTTACCATTCCGGAACAGAAAGTGACATAGGAAGTCACACTTCAGCCAGAGACAGTGCACCTCCGAAACCAGACGTAGTCTGAATGACAATGCTCCTGAAAACATCTGAGGGGCAGTTCTATCACTTTTGCCTCATCCTGATCTTTGCCTGGAATTCCTTGCAGGTTATACTGTAGGTCAGCAACCGTAGTGATGAATAACTTGATTCTTGTAGAACTGGATGGCAGTCAACAATCCAGTTGGTAGTCAACAATCCCTTCCCTTACTGTCCTAATTTTTTTTTTTTTTTGGTCTTAATTTTGACCAAGGTTCGGGAGGCATTTTATGACCAACTTGTCTCACAGCTAGGAATTCTCATCCCTAGATCAGGGTTACACTGACAGGCCACTCACCATGCTATTAGTGGAAGAGCCTCTGTTAACTGTAACCAAAAGCCTCTGGAGCACCTGCTTTACTAATCTGTTATGGTCCAGGGAATGGTTTCCTTTCATTTCTTCTTCCCTTTCCAAGAGTTACACAATTACATTTATTGATCTTATAGAACTATTTATTTGATCAATCATTTCAAATCACCTAAGCATCATTAAGAGCTTCCCAGGTGGCGCTGGTGATAAAGAACCTGCCCATCAATGAAGGAGATGTAAGACACACAGGTTTGATCTCTGGATTGGGAAGATCCCCTGGAGGAGGGCATGGCAACCCATTTCAGTATTCTTGCCTGGAAAATTCCATGAACAGAGGGGCCTGGAGGGCTACAGTCCATGGGGTCACAAAGAGTTGGACATAACTTTAGTGACTTAGCATACACAACCATCACTAATTTTATCTGAGACTCAGTCATACATTTAGTAATACAAGAAACAACAATCTTACAAAATAAGCAGAATATAAATAATATAGCTAGGAACAATAGTAGGTCATAAGCAAGTATTAAAACTAAGAACTTCCATTAGGTCCAGCACAGTATCTCTCCAAGCCATCTCACCAATCTGTTCTGCATTAACCACTATCTTTAAGGGAATTACATATTGGCATTGGACATAAAGTTCACCAAAGATTTTGCATGTACAAGGTGAGTGGTGGGTCATCATGACCTTTTATATGATTGAGAAAGGAATGCTATCTTCTGGGGAGTTACACAGCTGCCTCCAGAAGAAGAAATACTGACCTTTATGTTTCAGCAAGTATTTTTGCTGTTGGGGATGTCTGGTTAAGGCATACTGCAGATGCACAATGTACTCTAACAGGCAGGGAGGAGGCAAAAATGGACAGAGAAAAAAATGTATGTTTAAGTTTTTCTTGTCTTTTCTCAAAATATGAAGTTTTATTTCATCAGAGGGTAGAACAAATCACTAAGTTCTAAATTATGAGAGAAAAAAATGAGCAGAAATGAACTATTTTCTACAAAGGCTGAATGAGCTCTAAAATTAATAACAGAGTGACAAAGGGAAAGATTAATGTTAAGAGAAGAGAATCTTGTTTATCACCCTCCTCTCCATGCCTAGAATGCTGTAGGCACTCAAAAAAATAAACAAAATTACCAAATCAATCAGTTGTCCCCTCCAATGATGACAGAAATAAGACAGGTGCTTTTCAAGAACGACAATAGAATAAATTGGCATTTACTGGATTAGATTCTGACTTTCATTCCCTATATGAAACCTACTTTTAGAAATGCAAGAGGTGTACAAACATAATTATTTTTTAGCACACCCCTGGTTACTTTGTTGGTATGCTAACGTCAATAATAATAATTCTTTTACAGAATTTATAATATATCAAGCACTATCATTATAGCCTTATATATTAAACAATCAATATTCAAAATAATTATAACTGTCTACACAATACAAAACAAGAAACTGAAGCACAAAGAGGTCAACTAAATTGCCTAATGTTGCATAGTTGCAATTAAGACCCAGGTGTTCTACTTCTAGAGTCCATATTCTTAACCTTTTTACTACAGAAGTATAGAGAATTCTACAGTACAAAACGGTCTGATGAAAAGCATCACTTTCCTATCTTACTCAGAGTAACTATATCATTATTTTACAAAGTTAGGGGAAAATTAACATTTATATTGCTAATCAAATATAAAAAGTTGCCAAATTTTTTTTTTCAGTGTAGGTGTGGAGCTGAAGTTTTTGTTTTTGTTTTTGTTTTTACTATGGTCTATGGGCACCCCACTCCAGTACTCTTGCCTGGAAAATCCCATGGATGGAGGAGCCTGATGGGCTGCAGTCCATGGGGTCCCTGGGAGTCGGACACGACTGAGAGACTTCACTTTCACTTTTCACTTTCATGCATTGGAGAAGGAAATGGCAACCCACTCCAGTATTCTTGCCTGGAGAATCCCAGGGATGGGGGAGCCTGATGGGCTGCCATCTATGGGGTCGCACAGAGTCGGACACAACTGAAGCGACTTAGCAGCAGCAGCAGCATGACTTCTTTTGCTTCTTTTAATCTATCTTTTAAACAGACTTTCCCAAACTCTCCGAAATGAAGTATAGCACAAATATGTACATTTTATTCTCAGTTCTAATCCAGAGGCCCTTGTGAATTGCCGTTTACTCTCTGAAAGGAACCACTAAACAAATACTGAGGCAACTCCAGAAGCCTCTGGTACTGTCCAAGATGTACATCAGATGAGATCAGCAGGGCCTCCGAGTTGGTGTGTGCTCCCTCTCAGCCCAACTAGGCTGAAAAGTTCAGGATGCAGAACAAAAGAGAATACTATATGGGAAAATGATTAAAGGAAATGTCTTCATTTTTATGCTTAACCCTTATAAAATTAAGAAAACTGGTGAGTAGCTATGTCTTCCACACATTTATCTCTTTATAACTGCTACCTGTAGAGCCACTATTGATTACCAGAGATTGTAAAGAAAGCAGCTCTCCATACATAAAACACTGAATGTATGACACATATCAATGTTAGAAAACTTATAGATTCATGAAACTATGGCGAAGTACAGATCTGACTGACCAGAAGATTACAATAGATAAAACTGCTCATCCCACAATGAATAATTTCAAAAAGCTGTCTGAAATCTTTATATCTTGCTACTCCTTTGGTAGCATTATCTCCATTTTAAAATTAAGAAAATCAAGTTTGGAGATGTAAAGTAACCTACCCAAGTTAGAAACATCACATCTAGACCTTGAAGGTACTCAAATCTGCCTTTTAACAAAGTTGATCCCACTATATAAGAATTCATTATACTAGATAAGCCACTCATACATTTTACATATATATTTTGTATGATGAGAATAAGTACATTATAATTTTACTGTGGGCATGTTATTTTGGGGTTTATTTTACTAATGTACTGGGCTCCCTGTGGCTCAGCTGGTAAAGAATCCGCCTGCAATGCTAGAGACCTGGGTTCAATCCCTGGGTTGGGAAAATCCTCTGGAGAAGGGAAAGGCTGCCCATTCCAGTATTCTGGCCTGGAGAATTCCATGCACTATATAGTCCATGTGGTTGCAAAGAGTTGGACACGACTGAGAGATTTTCACATTCATTTACTAATGTATAAAACACAGAATGAGGAATCTGCTTCCAACGAGCTCTTCTGTCTGCAACCCTGCAACAGAAGGCACTGTACATACTCTGTCTAGTTACGCCTCACAAAAATGGTGTAGTACAGACGTCACCTGATTTTAAACCCAAAGAGATTCAATACTTAGAAAGGAAATTAAGTATCTTGCACATGTTTACACAAACAGCAATTGGTCAAGTTTATATTTAAACAAAATCATAAAATTTCAGAAGAAATAAAAAAGTACAGTCTATTGAGACATAAATGTTGATATATATCTAGAAGATATCTATACTCAAATATTATATAACTCCTGTGTCCTTGTTTAGATGTTTAATTTTATCTAGTAGATTATAAAAGCTCCAGGTAGTAAACTGATAAACATGTGTCAAATAATGAATGAGTATGTATGTCTGGCTCAGAGATAAAGTTAATTACACTCATTCAGTTTACAAAGACATTCTTAAATTATCACCTTCCTATACAAAACATAAGCTATATTGACCTAGTCAAATTTTGTCTCTTAGACCTCAATATGCTTATCTTTTTATCTCTTAGACCACCCAAGTGAATTAGAATACTTTGTAAAATTACTAAGATATAGTTCACATTATCATAATTTTTGCCATTAAAAAGTATCCAGTTCAGTGGATTTAGTCTATTCAGCAAAATCAGCACTAATTCTAGAATATTTTCATTATCCATAAAAGAAATACCATACCCAACAGTTATCACTCCCCATTAAAGCCCTGGTCAATCACAAATCTACTGATTCACTTATTCTGGACTCTTATCTAAATGGTATCATACAACATGCGGATGTTATATGCCTTTTTTCCACTAAATATAACCTTTTCACAGTTCATATGTGATCTGTTGAACCACATACCACATAACTTTTTCAGGACTGAAAAATAGTCTACTGCATTGATATACCACAGTTAATTTATCCAATCATCAGCTGATGGGCATTTGGTTTATTTTCATTTTTTGTACTATGCTGCTATGAACATTTTGTGTACAAGTTTTTGTATGAACACATGCTCTTAATTCTCTTGGGTATATATCTGGAGTTTGGAAGGAGGGTAAAGAATCCGCCTACAATGCGGGAGACCTGGGTTTGATCCCTGGGTTGGGAAGATGCCCTGGAGTAGGGCATGGCAACCCACTCCAGTATTCTTGCCTGAAGAATCCCCATGGACAGATGAGTTTTGCAGGCTACAGTTCATGGGATTGCAAAGAGTTGGACATGACTGAGCAACTAAGCATAGCACAGGAGTATATGGGGTTCCATTTTCCCCACATCCCATCAACACTCCTATTTTTCATCTTTTAAATTATGGCTATCCTGGTGGTGTAGAGTAGTATGTCTCACTGGTTTTGATTGAATATTGACATCTTAAGAATCAGTAAACTAAAATGGACAGAAATGGGTGTATTTAACTTGGATGACCACTGTATCTACTACTGTAGGCAAGAATCCCTTAGAAGAAATGGAGTAGCTTCCATAGTCAACAAAAGAGTTAGAAATGCAGTACTTAGGTGGAGTCTCAAAAATGCCAGAATGATTGTCGTTCATTTCCAAGGCACATCATTCAACTTCACAGTAATCCAACTCTATGTCCCAGTGACTGAAGTTGAAACTGACTGGTTCTATGAAGACATACACCACCTTCTAGAATTAACACCAAAAAAGATGTCCTTTTCATCGCAGGGGACTGGAGATACTGGGGAAAACGGGCAAGTTTGGCCTTGGGAGTTCAAAAAGAAGGAGAGTACAGGGCCAAGTTTTGTCAAGACAACACGCTGGCCATAGTAAATATCCTTTTTCAACAACACAAGAGGTGATTCTACACATGGACATCACCAGATGGTCAATACTGAAATCAGACTGATTATGTTCTTTGCAAAGATGGAAAAGTTCTATATAATCAGCAAAAACAAGACATGGAGCTGACTGTACCTCAGATTATCAGCTCCTTATTACAAAAGTCAGGCTTAAACTGAAGAAAGTAGGGAAAACCACTATGCCATTCAGGTATGACCTAAATCAAATCCCTTTTGATTTTATTGTAGAGCTGTAGATATGGTAGATAGAGTGCCTGGTATGGTAGAAGAACTATGGACAGAGGTTCAAGGGATTAGGTCTGGTAGGCAGAGTGTCTGAAGAAGTATGGACAGAGGTTGATAACATTGTACAGGAGGCGGTGAACAAAACCATCCTCAAGAAAAAGAGATGCAAGAAGGCAAAGTGGTTGTCTGAGGAGGCTTTACAAATAGCTGAGGAAAGAAGAGAAGTGAAAGCCAAGGGACAAAGGGAAAGATATACCCAACTGAATGCAGAGTTCCAGAGAATAGCAAGAAGAGATAAGAAAGCCTTCTTAAATAAACAATGCAAAGAAGTAGAGGAAATCATAGAATGGGAAAGACTACAGATTCCTTCAAGAAAACTGGAGATATCAAGGGAACATTTTATGTAAGGATGCGTACAATAAAGTACAGAAAAGGTAAGGACCTAAGCGAAGCAGAAGAGATTAAGAAGAGGTGGCAAGAATACACAGAAGAACTATACAAAAAAGGTCTTAATGACCCAGATAACCATGATGGTATGGTTACTCACCTAAAGCCAGACATCTGGAATGTGAAGTAAAGTGAGCCTTAGGAAGCATTATTACAAACAAAGCTAGTGGAGGTAATGGAATTCCAGCTGAGCTATTTCATACCCTAAAAGATGATACTGTTAAAGTCCTGAACTCAATATGTCAGCAAATTTGGAAAACTCAGCAGCGGCCACAGGATTGTAAAAAGTAAGTTTCCATTCCAATCCCAAAGAAAAGCAATGCCAAAGAATGTTCAAACTATGCACAATTGTGTTCATTTTACATGACAGCAAGGTTATGCTCAAAATCCTTCAAGCTAGGCTTCAGCAGTATGCGAACCAAGAACTTCCAGATACACAATCTGGGTTTCAAAGAGGCAGAAGAACCAGAGATCAAATTACCAACATTAGCTGGATAGTGGAAAAAGCAAGGGAGTTTCAGAAAAACATCTGTTTCATTGACTATGCTAAAGCCTTTGTCTGTGTGGATGACAACAAACTGGGAAATTCTTAGAGATGTGAGTACCAGATCATCTTATCTGTCTCCTAAGAAACCTATAAAGGGTCAAGAAGCAACAGTTAGAACTGGACATGGAACAACTGACTGGTTGAAAACTGGGAAAGGAGTACAACAAGCTGTATAGTGTCACCCTCCTTATTTAACTTCTATGCAGAGTACATCATGGGAAATGCCAGGTTGGATCAATCACAAGCTGGAATCAAGATTGCTAGGAGAAATATCTACAACCTCAGATATGCAGATGATACCATTCTAATAGCAGAAAGTGAAAAACAACTCAAGAATCTCTTGATTAGGGTGAAAGAAGAGAGTGAAAAAGCTAGCTTGAAACTCAACATTAAAAAACTAAGATCATGGCATCCAGTCCCATCACTTCATGTCAAATAGAAGTGGAAATGTGGGAAGAGTGACAGATTTTATTTTCTTGGGCTCCAAAATCACTGTGGACCATGACTGTAGCCATGAAATTAAAAGACACTTGCTCCTTAAAAAGAAAAAAAAAGTTATGACAAACCTAGACATCCTATTAAAAAGCAGAGGTATCACTTTGCCTACAAAGGTGCATATAGTCAGTTATAATTTTTCCAATAGTCACATACAGATGTAAGAGTTGGTCCATAAAGAAGGCTGAGCACTGAAGAACTGATCCTTTCAAATTGTGCTGCTGGAGAAAACTCTTGAGAGTCCCTTGGACTGCAAGGAGATCAAACCAGTCAATTCTAAAGGAAATCAACCTTGAATATTCATTGGGACTACAGATGCTGAAGCTGAAGCTCCAGTACTTTAGCTCCTTGATGCAGAGAGTCGACTCACTGGAAAAAGCCTTGATGCTGGAAAAGATTGAAGGCAAAAGGAGAAAGGGGTGGCAGAGGATAAGATAGATAGATACCATCAATGACTCAATGGACATGAATTTGAGCAAACTCTGGGAATGACTGGAGGAAGAGGGACCTGGCATGCTACAGTGTATGTGGTTGCAAAGAGTCAGACATGACTTAGCAACTGAATAACAATTCATTAGGCATTCTAGATACCAGAGCCTTACCAGATACATGATTTGCAAATGTTTTCTCTATTCTGTAGATTGTCTTTTTTAATCTTTTAAATAGTGTCCTCTGACCCATAAATGTTTTAAATTTTGGTGATGTTTAATTCATCTATTTTTTTTGCCACCTGTATTTGTGGTATCATATTTAAGACATCATTGCTCCACACAGTATCTTGAAGATTAGATTTTCCTCTGTGTTTTCTTCTAAAAATATTACATTTCGCTCCTAAGTAAAGGTCTTTGATCTTTTTTTTTAGCTCATTTTTGTACATGGTATAAAGTAACTGTCCAACTTCATTCTTCTGTCTGTAGATACACAACTGTAACAGTACCATTTGTTGAAAAGACTGTTCCTTCCCCCTTGAATAATCTTGGAACCCTCGTTTATAGCACTAAGCTATTAGAAGAAAATGAAAGATAGAAAGCTGTCCTCATGTGGCCTACATTCTTTGCTTTCTTTTTTCTCAGTAACAGAGGTGATGCTGATGTTTAAAACTGCATCTTCCTAAAAGTTGTTTCTAGCTCTGTTGTAAAATTATATCCTCATTCATGTAACAAAATTGGGTACCTACCAAATGTCAAACTCTATTTTCACTGCTAAGATTGCATAGATCCTCCTATCTAATGGAGTCCCTTCTCAGAGCAAGTCATTAACACCAAGATCTTAATATTGAGTGAGATCTCTGGCTAGTGTTCCTAGGCAGCTTACTATTTCACTTGACAGGCAGAGCTGTTCATTACCTTTTGTCCTTAGAATAAACTAATGGCAATCATATTTCTGGTTTCCATATAATTTAGCATTCTATTTCTTATTCTTTTACAGGCACATATTTTTGCCTTTCAATGCCTAGTTGGAGAATCACTCCTCCCTGGTTCTCATTCCATGTTGTTTGGAATGAGTATGTCTAATGAGTCACCACAAATCCTAATCACAGTGACTAGTTCAGGGGTGGACACGTGAAGAGGACAGGGCAATAAGAGCCATCTCTGAAATTTTTGTGGGAGGCACTGGGGAGAATATTAGTGTTGCTAAGTAGTAACATTTAAGGTCAAAACTAAAATCTGTAATAGCCATTTTTGCCAGCATATGGGGAAAGCACAGCTGGGAATAGAGCCAATGTATTATTAATGTACACACACAAGAGGGAAGTTTAAACCTAAGCTACATTAAGTTATATTACTCCTCCTTTATAACTTTAAGCTACTTTGAGCTGTGTTTCCAAAACATAATCCAAAAGTGTCCTGATTAATGTATCCTCCTAAAATTAAATGCCTCATTCAAATAATTACTGACCTGAAGGCACTTTCCCTAAGTTCTATAAATAATATGGTGAATAATGATTTAAGACCATTTCTATGATCTGTCCCTCAACCACCTTCAAAACTCATTTCCTACTATTCTCCCACTCCACACCATAAGCACTGACTTCCTTAAACTTAGCAAATTCGATCCCTCCCCAGGGATGTTCTTAATGATCAATGACCAGTAGGTCTCTCTCCCAGACCACTCTTCCTGGAGACAAGTGTATGGCTGGCTCTCTCACTTCTTCAGGACTGTTCAGAGGTCACCTTGTCAAAAAGACCACTCTTCCCCTTTCTAACCCACAGGCTGCTAACACTGTCTCCTCCATAGAATTTACATTTCCATAACACAGTCACCCCTCCATAGTATACTATATACTTCTTTTTTTTCTTTTTAACTTTACAATATTGTATTAGTTTTGCCAAATATCGAAATGAATCCGCCACAGGTATACCCGGGTTCCCCATCCTGAACCCTCCACCCTCCTCCCTCCCCTACCCTCCCTCTGGGTCATCCCAGTGCACCAGCCCCAAGCATCCAGTACCGTGCATCAAACCTGGACTGGCGACTCGTTTCATACATGATATTATACATGTTTCAACCCACCCTCTCCCTCTCCCAGAGTCCATAAGACTGATCTATACATTGGTGTCTCTTTTGCTGTCTCGTACACAGGGTTATTGTTAGCATCTTTCTAAATTCCATATATATGCGTTAGTATACTGTATTGGTGTTTTTCTTTCTGGCTTACTTCACTCTGTATAATAGGCTCCAGTTTCATCCATCTCATTAGAAATGATTCAAATGTATTATTTTTAATGGCTGAGTAATACTCCATTGTGTATATGTACCACTGCTTTCTTATCCATTCATCTGCTGATGGACATCTATCTAGGTTGCTTCCATGTCCTGGCTATTATAAACACTGCTGCGATGAACATTGGGGTACACGTGTCTCTTTCCCTTCTGGTTTCTCAGTGTGTATGCCCAGCAGTGGGATTGCTGGATCATAAGGCAGTTCTATTTTCAGTTTTTTAAGGAATCTCCACACTGTTCTCCATAGTGGCTGTACTAGTTTGCATTCCCACCAACAGTGTAAGAGGCTTCCCTTTTCTCCACACACTCTCCAGCATTTATTGCTTGTAGACTTATGGATTGCAGCCATTCTGACTGGCGTGAAATGGTACCTCATAGTGGTTTTGATTTGCATTTCTCTGATAATAAGTGATGTTGAGCATCTTTTCATGTGTTTGTTAGCCATCTGTATGTCTTCTTTGGAGAAATGTCTATTTAGTTCTTTGGCCCATTTTTTGATTGGGTCATTTATTTTTCAGAAATTGAGCTGTAAGGAGTTGCTTGTATATTTTTGAGATTAGTTGTTTGTCCACTGCTTCATTTGCTATCATTTTCTCCCATTCTGAAGACTGCCTTTTCACTTGCTAATAGTTTCCTTTGTTGTGCAGAAGCTTTTAAGTTTAATTAGGTCCCATTTGTTTATTTTTGTTTTTATTTCCAATATTCTGGGAGGTGGGTCATAGAGGATCCTGCTGTGATGTATGTCGGAGAGTGTTTTGCCAATGTTCTCCTCTAGGAGTTTTATAGTTTCTGGTCTTACGTTGAGATCTTTAATCCATTTTGAGTTTATTTTTGTGTATGGTGTTAGAAAGTGTTCTAGTTTCATTCTTTTACAAATGGTTGACCAGTTTTCCCAGCACCACTTGTTAAACACATTGTCTTTAATCTATTGTATATTCTTGCCTCCTTTGTCAAAGATAAGGTGTCCATATGTGTGTGGATTTATCCCTGGGCTTTCTATTTTGTTCCATTGATCAATATTTCTGTCTTTGTGCCAGTACCATACTGTCTTGATAACTGTGGCTTTGTAGTAGAGCCTGAAGTCAGGTAGGTTGATTCCTCCAGTTCCATTCTTCTTTCTCAAGATTGCTTTGGCTATTCGAGGTTTTTTGTATTTCTATACGAATTGTGAAATTATTTGTTCTAGCTCTGCAAAGAATACCATTGGTAACTTGATAGGGATTGCATTGAACCTATAAATTGCTTTGGGTAGTATACTCATTTTCACTATATTGATTCTTCCAATCCATGAACATGGTATATTTCTCCATCTATTAGTGTCCTCTTTGATTTCTTTCACCAGTGTTTTATAGTTTTCTATATATAGGTCTTTAGTGTCTTTAGGTAGATATATTCCTAAGTATTTTATTCTTTCCATTGCAATGGTGAATGGAATTGTTTCCTTAATTTCTCTTTCTGTTTTCTCATGAATAGTGTATAGGAATGCAAGGGATTTCTGTGTGTTGATTTTATATCCTGCAACTTTATTATAATCATTGATTAGTTCTAGTAATTTTCTGGTGGAGTCTTTAGGGTTTTCTATGTACAGGATCATGTCATCTGCAAACAGTGAGAGTTTTACTTCTTCTTTTCCAATTTGGATTCCTTTTATTTCTTTTTCTGCTCTGATTGCTGTGGCCAAAACTTCCAAAACTATGTTGAATAGTAATGGTGAAAGTGGGCACCCTTGTCTTGTTCCTGACTTTAGAGGAAATGCTTTCAGTTTTTCACCATTGAGGATAATGTTTGCTGTGGGTTTGTCATATATAGCTTTTATTATGTTGAGGTATGTTCCTTCTATTCCTGCTTTCTGGAGAGTTCTTATCATAAATGGATGTTGAATTTTGTCAAAGGCTTTCTCTGCATCTATTGAGATAATCATATGGTTTTTGTTTTTCAATTTGTTAATGTGGTGTATAACATTGATTGATTTGCGGATATTAAATAATCCTTGCATCCCTGGGATAAAGCCCACTTGGTCATGGTGTATGATCTTTTTAATGTGTTGTTGGATTCTGGTTGCTAGAATTTTGTTAAGGATTTTTGCATCTATGTTCATCAGTGATATTGGCCTGTAGTTTTCTTTTTTTGTGGGATCTTTGTCAGGTTTTGGTATTAGGGTGATGGTGGCCTCATAGAATGAGTTTGGAAGTTTACCTTCCTCTGCAATGTTCTGGAAGAGTTTGAGCAGGATAGGTGTTAGCTCTTCTCTAAATTTTTGGTAGAATTCAGCTGTGAAGCCGTCTGGATCTGGGCTTTTGTTTGCTGGAAGATTTTTGATTACAGTTTCAATTTCCGTGTTTGTGATGGGTCTGTTAAGATTTTCTATTTCTTCCTGGTCCAGTTTTGGAAAGTTGTACTTTTCTAAGAATTTGTCCATTTCTTCCACGTTGTCCATTTTATTGGCATATAATTGTTGATAGTAGTCTCTTATGATCCTTTGTATTTGTGTGTTGTCTGTTGTGATCTCTCCATTTTCATTTCTAATTTTATTGATTTGATTTTTTCCCTTTGTTTCTTGATGAGTCTGGCTAATGGTTTGTCAATTTTATTTACCCTTTCAAAGAACCAGCTTTTGGCTTTGTCGATTTTCGCTATGGTCTCTTTTGTTTCTTTTGCATTTATTTCTGCCCTAATTTTTAAGATTTCTTTCCTTCTACTAACTCTGTACTATATACTTCTTTATTGTCTGCATTCCTTCACCAGAATGTTGATCCATGAAGGCAGAGTCTGTGCTGTGGTCACTGCCATAATCTTAGCAGTCAGAACAGAGTATGGTATTTGGCAGGTGCCCAATTCTTGTTAAATGTACACATTAATGAGTGTAATGAACTTCTTCTGCCAATGGATATGCAAGTTTGCCCCTTACTATAGGTCCTGTTCTAATTTTACCATATCTTCAAACTTTAAAATACACAGGAAATAGCAAAGTTAAGTGTGCTTCCCTGGTGGCTCAACAGTAAATAATCTGCCTGCCAATGCAGGAGACACAGTACAATCCCTGGGTTAGGAAGATCCCCTAGAGAAGGAAAGAGCATGGTCAGATCCCCATGGACAGATGAGCCTGGCGGGCCAAAGTCCATGGGGTCACAAGAGTTGGACACAACTTAGTGACTAAATAACAACAACAAGCAAAGTAAGTATGAAAGATTCACCACTTCTTTATAGAAATTCATCAGAAATTTAACATCATATATATTTTAGTAAACTGGATTGTGTGAGATAATTGTTGTCTATTTGTGGACCACTACTTCCTTTTGGAAAATCAATGTATGTCCTAAACTCCCCTCTCTCAAGTTTTCAAGGGATAATGAAATGTAATAAAGAAACCATCCTTTCTTACTTACTTAAAGCCTTTTGATTTGTTGACTAAACATTCTCCATTGTTTAAAGGATCATTAAAAGAAACAAAAATATATCACAAAAGAGACTACCCTCACTGGTATAACTGAAACCATGCAAACTGCATTCTGAATTGATGCATTTGTGTTCTTCAAAGGGCTACATAAGTGTAATATTAACAGATGAGATTACTGAAAGCTTTATATGATTTAAAAGAATTTTACCTGATTCTCCTGTGTATTACTGTGTTCACAGCAATTCCACAGTCATCACCCCCATCTCTATTAGTATTTTTGTGATCTCTCTTTGGAATAGTCCCCCTTACCTCTACAGAACATTTCAATATTATTGACAATAGGTGGCAGTTTCTTGTTTACTTATTTTGTAAGTGGCTGTTTCTTTTAGTTCTAAATAAGGTCCATCACAATAGGGACCTTGTCTATTTTATTCAGCATGACAAGCTATAGAGTATGGCTGTTAAGAGAGACAATTACTTAGAACATTCTTGGCTTTCCTGTGATCTTCAGCAAATTACTTAACCCCACTGAGTCTGTTTCTTCATCTGTGAAATGCAGATCCCACTGGCATTTACCTCTGTTGCTGTGATAATTATACTGGTTAGATACATAATGGACTTATAATGATTGGCTCATACAAAGTGCTCAAGAAATATTAGCCATCATTATTACAAAAGCCTGTAAACTGGCACCTAGCACAGCCTGACACATGATAAGTAGTCAAAGGATACCTGTGGATAAACAAATTATTCTAGCCTTATAAAACTCTCAGTTCTTCTTTTCTTTCTTTTTCCTTTGGTTGTGGTGGGCCTTCACTACTGCACGCAAGCTTTCTCTAGTTGTGGCAAACAGGGTCCACTCTTCATTGCAGTTCCGGGGCTTCTCACTGTGGTGTCGTCTCTGGTTGTGGAGCACAGGCTTCAGACGTAAGAACATCAGCAGTTGTGGCTTAAGGCCTCTAAAGTGTGGGCTCAGTAGTTGTGGTGCATGGGCTTAGGTGCTCTGAGGCAGGTGGGATGTTCCCAGACCAGGGATCAAACCTGTGTCCCTTGCACTGCAAGGCAGATTCTTAACCACTGAGTCACCAGGGAAGCCCCAAACTCGACTTTTTAACTATCTCTCTTCTATTATTTCTGAAGGAAATGACAACCCACTCCAGTATTCTTGCCTGGAGAATTTCATGGACAGAAGAGCCTGGTGGACTACAGTCCATGGGATTGCAAAGAGTCATATAGAAATGAGCAACTAACACTTCTATTATAATTGACAGTCAATAAATAAAGGTTAATCAACTGTTTCCTTAAAAAAATGATCAGAAAAAGTTTGAACAATTATCTTTGGGAACTCCTTTTAAGAGAAAAGAGTTTCATTTTGTTCAGTTCCAACTACTAAAATGGTGTGATAATATGTTACAGTTCAAGAAAAACTGTCAATGAAATTGAATAGCCTGTGTTTCTTTATAAACAAATACACTCTGTATATAAAATTATAATACAACAAATACTTTTAAAAGCAAATCTCAAAGCATGAAAACAGCACTTTTCTTATCATCATAAAAAAATTTTAATGACTGATTAAGAAGGTGTCAATAAACTATAACCCATAGGCAAAATTTGGGCAGCTCCCTATTTTTATAAATAGTAAAATAAAAAAGAGGTACAAAATAATAAGCTTTTGTGTTTTGTTGCACAAGCCACACTCATTCCTTCACAGTTTGTCTCTGGTTGCATTCATGTTGCAATAGCAGGTTGAGTAGTTTCGACAGAAATGATGTGGCCACAAAGCCAAGTATTTACTATCTGGCCCTTACAGAGAAAGTTCAGGACTTCTGTAATAAGGCATCAAAATAAAAGTTATTCTACCACCAGTGAGAACAGTGCCAAACCTATCATATTAAACACATTAAAATATCCCTATAAGTGAAAGTGAAGTCACTCAGTCATGTCCAACTTTGCAGCCTCATGGACTGCTCCTCTGTCCATGGGATTTTCCAGGCAATAATACTGGAGTGGGTTGTCATTTCCTTCTCCAGGGGATATCCCTATACTACCTTTTAAATTTATTTCTTTCAGATGAAACATGATTTTATCAAATTTGTAGACTTCCTACACTTGTACAACCCAATAAAAACAATATCAGCATCTACTAGACTACGCAGAAAGAAATACCTAAGTACTTCTATTTCAGTCTTTCTCAACAACTTTCCAAATGTCAGTGATGATGGATCAGGTTAAGGCCTTCTTAGCGTAGAAAATCTTCACCATGTTACTAGTTTTCAAATGTAATATACTTTTTAGTGTGGGGCAATATTTACAATTTCTTTGCAGGAAGCACTGGTTGGATCAAATAGTGAAGCTCAGGAACTCCACCCAGACAGTCTCCCCACCTCTAGTCATCACTCTCCACCCTGAGAGTCAGGAGGCTCCACTCAGTCAATGAAGGTGGCATCTTCCAAGGTGCCATCTTCCTTTTAATGATGACAAAGTCTTGGCTCTAGTGAAATAGGCTGGAAAGATAAACTAAACCCAGATTTTAATGAAAGTTTATTAACATATCGTGGAATTTGCTTCTGAGGAGAGGGATGTGATGTTGTGTATGTGTTGGGATGATAACCCTTGGAGGCCTCTGAGAAAGTGAATGAAGAGGGTGAATGAGAAAGTAAATGAAAGTGAATGCCAGAAGCAAGAAGACCAGCAGAAGCCACTGGTACCTGACACCCAGAGATGAACAGCAGAAACCCACTCAGGCAATGACATCGAGAGTGGAAATGAGGGAACTGAAGAAAAACATGCTCTCAAAGTGAAAGCAACTCAAGTAAATTATTTGCCAACTGATTCTGAGAGCTGTCTCATTCATATTTTTGAGGTTGGTTTCTGTTTTTTTCCTTCAGAAAAGGAAGACAAACTTAAGGAAGTTATAAAACTTAGCTTCTTAAGAGCAAGGACAAGGCCTCATCTCTTTTTTCAGCATATACATCCAAACCGCATAGTGCAGAGGCGGCATGAGATGAACAATTAGCCCACTGGACTAAGGAGAGGCTTGAGAGGTGGTGAGGTAGGGCTCAGATCCTGCCTCGTTCACTTCCCAGCTGTTTGACTGTGACAGCGGTCCATTTCCTCAATACAATATGGATGATAATGTCTAAACTGTAGGACTGTTTTAAAATCAGAGAATGGTGTGTGTGTGCACGCACACATGCATGAAACATTTACAGAACCCAGCATTCAGTAAACAGTTATCGCTACTGTCATTTTCACATTACTATTGTTTAAATATGAATAATGAGTAAGATAGCACTAAAAATCATCTTTGCTTTTATATAAACCTGGTTTTAAAAGTCTCTAGGTCTCCTTCATCCCCTAGAAAGAGCACTTATTAGATTCTACCTTTTTAAAAAGGTATTTTGAAGATTTATTTTATTCTAAGACATCCAGTGGAATCATTTTCAAGGAACTATCTTGAAAAAAATCGGGGAGGAAAACACTATACTCAAAGTGTGAAGACAATTCTACAACAATTTTTTATTGGCATAGCTTCATAAATGTAGTATTTTTCTCCTCAGTCTATCCTGCCAAACACATATCTCCATATCGAATACATTTCAAGTAATTTAAATGCAGATGGTAAGTTAACTGAAATTTATGTATCTATGGTAAGTGTTCACTAAGACTAAAAATTAAACAATTTGTTAAATTAAAAATTTTAAATTAGTTAAATTTAGCAGATTAAAAATCACCCTCATGAGTGTTTATAAGGCTTGATGTAAAGTGGTAAAAGAAGGAGAAAATTAACATTGTGTGACCACTCTATCTGCCATTTCAAACTAAATTTAAAACATTAGAAAAATTTAAGAGTAATTCCTTGGATCTTTGAGAAACATTTGAGATGATCTCTTCTGACATTTGTAAATAGGCAAGTTTCTTCAGATAGTACACAACATGATTATTAATACTGTGATGGATCTGACAGCCCATCAGTGGAACTGTCCTGTTATCACTAAAAAGTCCCAACATTCAAGAGTAGCTCAAGTGCCTTTCTTTTTCAGATGAAGAAAATTGCATTTTCTTCAGGATATTCCTCTAACCTTCTCCAAACACTAGGTAACCTTTAAAGGGCACAACAGTTTGTCTTTTCTCAAGGAAAGAAATCTCCAGACCATGGTTTTATTTACAAAGCAGATTATCATTTGTGCTGAATGATGGATTTAGTGTTAAGTCGGAAATGAACTTCCCTGAAGCAGCAACTCAAGAACTACATTCCTTTTGAAATGTACTTTGCTGGGTTTTCTCCTCCTATCTGTATTAAATACAGAAAAACTTTATAATGTGTTAGAATAAAAAAAAAAAATTTGACACAAGCAAAACATCCTAAGCCTGGATTTTTCTATGAGATGGATTCAGAAAACTAAGATCATGGCATCTGGTCCCATCACTTCATGGGAAATAGATGGGGAAACAGTGGAAACAGTGTCAGACTTTATTTTGGGGGTCTCCAAAATCACTGCAGATGGTGACTGCAGCCATGAAATTAAAAGACGCTTACTCCTTGGAAGGAAAGTTACGACCAACCTGGATGGCAATATTCAAAAGCAGAGACATTACTTTGCCAACAAAGGTTCATCTAGTCAAGGCTATGGTTTTTCCAGTGGTCATGTATGGATGTGAAAGTTGAACTGTGAAGAAAGCTGAGTGCCGAAGAATTGATGCTTTTGAACTGCGGTGTTGAAGAAGACTCTTGAGAGTCCCTTGGACTGCAAGGAGATCCAGCCAGTCCATCCTAAAGGAGATCAGTCCTGGGTGTTCTTTGGAAGGAATGGTACTAAAGCTGAAACTCCAGTACTTTGGCCACCTCATGCGAAGAGTTGACTCATTGGAAAAGACTTTGATACTGGGAAGGATTGGGGGCAGGAGGAGAAGGGGATGACAGAGGATAAGATGGCTGGATGGCATCACCGACTCGATAGACAAGAGTCTGGGTGAACTGCGAGAGTGGTGATGGACAGGGAGGCCTGGCGTGCTGCAATTCATGGGGTCGCAGAGAGTTGGACACGACTGAGCGACTGAACTAAACTGAACTAGCAAGAAAGCAGAAGGATGAACCATCAACTATCAACTTTCTGAAACAATCTGAATTTTCAATATTAACCAGTAAAAATGGCTTGAAAGGCTATAAGTAATCTGAAAAGTACTTCCTTTTTCAGTGATTTACAGAGTAGAAAAAATTCTCAATGTTGTTGTTTATCTCTTTGTAAGAGGAGAGTCAGTGACATTTTAATGTGAAACCTAAGAACTATTCCAATTTTGCTTATGATTTTAAAGGTTCTCTGGGGTCAAAGCAACTTTTACTTAAAGACATGTTGAACTAAATAGCAGTTCTTTTGAATAAGTCATGATGCCTAAGAAAATAAGTTTAACTAAAAACTGAATAGAATTATATATTCTTTTAACAATCCTTCAGCTTACAGCTTGTTAACACAAAGATAGAGAATTAAAGTAGCTTTTCACTTAACCTTTTATTTTAATCTATCGTTTACCATAGGAGATAGATATATAACAGCCTCACAGTTGAAAATCTGGGTAATTTTGCAACAATTTCAAGAATATTAGCTATAGAAACATTTTCTTTTCCTACATATGGAAAATTGGTTGTCCATCTTGCTGAGAAACAATTTGTTAATATCTATTTCAAAATTATCCAGTAAATAGCACATATGCATTACTTTCAGTCAGGAAACACTACTATCACACAAAGAAAATATAAGCAAAACTACCAGAAATATTTGGAAAAATGACACTTTGAGCTAAGGGCAATAGATGTCAACTGCAACGAGCATTCCACTGAAATGTCATTAGGCTGGAATTAGATATCTACAGAACTTTTGGAAGGACTTCTATTAAAACAGATGATATGTATCTACCCTTTTTGACCTCTCTGCAGAATATGATTTGTTGAAATGGTCAGAGACAATATCAACTCATATAAAAAAGGAAACTGACTTACAAGGATATGAATCTTGATGACCTAACTGTAAAATTACTGGAAGAAAAAAAAGAGAGAGAGATGCAGCTATTCTTTCCTGTACACCATAGGTATGACCTCCAAACAGCTAAGGTAAATCATACCAGGCTTTAAAAAGTGAACTCACAGGAAGGTCTTGAATAAATGTTCCATTCTACAACATTCTTTTTTTCCAGGCTGGAGATTAAACTACCCAATGAAGGCAAAACAGAGTCAACATGCTTGCAGATTACTGAGCTGATTTGTTGATACAATTAAACAATGCAAATCTTCTTGACATAAATGTTTCTGCAAAGATTATACACTGCATAGATAACCTGACCACAACAGTGACTAACAACCAGTAGGCCTGAATCTAATTTCAGTTTAAAGCATTAACTAGTACCTCTGGGCTGCTATTCTCACATACGTCCAATATTAAGATTTTTGTGCCCAAAGGGTAGGGCAATTTCTCGGTGACATTCTTACATGAAATAAATCAATTTTGGAAGTATGTGTTTTAGGTAAACCTAGGCAATATCAATAACCTCAGATATGCAGATGACACCACCTTTATGGCAGAAAGTGAAGAAAAACTAAAGAACCTCTTGACAAAAGTCAAAGAGGAGAGTGAAAAAGTTGGCTTAAAACTCAACATTCAGAAAACGAAGATCATGGTATCTGGTCCCATCACTTCATGGTAAACAGATGGGGGAAAAGTGGAAACAGCAGCAGATTTTACTTTTGGGGGCTACAAAATCACTGCAGATGGTGACTGCAGCCATGAAATTAAAAGACGCTTACTCCTTGGAGGAAGTTATGACCAACCTTGACAGAATATTAAAAAGAAGAGACATTACTTTGCCAACAAAGGTCCATCTAGTCAAGGCTATGGTTTTTCCAGCAGTCATGTATGAATGTGAGAGTTGAACTATAAAGAAAGCTGAGCACCAAAGAATTGATGCTTTTAAACTGTGGTGTTGGAGAAAACTCTTTAGAGTCCCTTGGACTGCAAGGAGATCCAGCCAGTCCATCCTAAAGGAAATCAATCCTGAATATTCATTGGAAGGACGGATGCTGAAGCTGAAACTCCAGTAGTTTGGCCACCTGATGCAAAGAGCTGACTCATTTGAAAAGATCCTGATGCTGGGAAAGATTGAAGGCGGGAGGGGAAGGGGAAGACCGAGGATGAAATGATTGGATGGCATCACCGACTCAATGGACATGAGTTTAAGTAAACTCCGGAAGCTGGTGATGGACAGGGAGGCTTGGAGTGCTGCAGTCCATGGGGTCACAAAGAGTTGGACACGACTGAGCGACTGAAATGAACTGTACTGAGGCAATATTAACTGTAAAAAGATTTACATATATTCCCTGGTGGCTCAGACGGCAAAGCATCTGCCTACAATGAGGGAGACCTAGGTTCAATCCCTGAGTTGGGAAGATCCTCTGGAGAAGGAAATGGCAACCCATTCCAGTACTCTTGCCTGGAAAATCCCATGGACAGAGAAGCCTGGTAGGCTACAGTCCATGGGGTTGCAAAGAGTCGTACATGACTGAGAGACTTCACTTTCATATATATATATTTATATATATACAAGATAGGACATACAAAGAAGTTCTTCGTTAAAAAAAAAAGTCTGTTTAGGTTTTCAAATTCCTCAGATTGCCCATGTGCTATAAACAGATGAAAATATTTGCAGGAGGCTGCCCCTGCCACCTCAGGTCTGTATTCAGTCTCTCCTTTGCCTGGCTCCCGTTATCAACCTGCTGGAACACCGAAGTTGCCTTGATGATCCCAAAAGACTTTCCCTGGTCTTTTTATAAGGATTCACGCATCAACATCTGTTTATTTCTCCAGGGAGAGAGAACTTTCTTTGTTCACATTTTCCCTCCAATGATCCTGCTTTAATCCTTCAGTGCAGAGCCTAGAAGGGAGTGGCAGAAAGCGTGCCTAATGTCACACTTTCCTTGAGTCCTGTCTAACAAGCTTCTTCTGAGAAGCATGTCAGTAACAGCCTTCAACTCTCCCTATGACACCACCTGATGAATATGTTTGTTGTTCTCTGGTGTAAGACAAAAAATTGAAAAAGTTAAGAAAAAAATGTTTTTTACTGTGTGTGGTAATCACTTCACAGTATGAACATAAATCATTATGTTGTACACCTGGAACCAATACAAAGTTATGTCAATTATTATATCTTAATTTAAAAAATATGAAAATGAAGAAAGCTTGGCCATAATGGTAGAGTAGAAAGACCCTCAGCTCCCCTCCTCTCATGGGCATACAACAATTACAACCATTTACAGAGCAATACTGATGAGAAAGACCAGAATCTACCAGAAAAAATTATTATATAACTAAAGACATAAAGAAGAAACCACAATGATATGGGTAGGAGAAGCAAAGGCGTAGTCAAGACCCATGCCTCTAGGTGGATGACCCACAGTGAGAGGAAAATTAGAAATGCAGGGAGTCCTGCACTGGGAAGACCAGCCCCTAGAATATCTGGTTTTGAAGGTCAGTAGTGTTTACATTCAGGCGAGCTGTGGAAGATAGAGACTCCACTCTTAGAGTGCAATCAAAATGTCACACGCTCAGGGACCCAGGGCAGAAGCAGTAATTTTAAAGGATCCTGGGTCAGATGCAGGCCAACCTTAAAGAATCTCCAGAAGCCAGAAGCAATTGGAGCTTACCCTGGAAACACAGATACTGGCGTTATCCATTTTTGGGAACTTGTTCTACCATGTGGACAGTGGTACTAACAAGCTCCCCCTCTAGTTTATCAGTCTAGGGACCTGGCCTTGCCTAGTAGGCTATAAGCACCTGTACTGGGATGTCTCAAGCCAAGTAACTAACCTGCAGAGGACACAGCCCCCCAAAAGTAGGAGGGCTGCTGTAAAACTCTTGAGCATACAGCCATCCTTGGAGATGGCTACATCCACTGAGGGCCTAGGACTCAGGACCACACACGAGTGCAGAAGCACTAGACTTGGGACTCCCAGGTCTATCAGCTGACTTTTCATCACAAACCCTGAGGTCAGAAGAGTGTCACGATATACTTAAAGTGGTGAAAGCAAAAAACCTACCTCAAAAATTACCTACCCAGCTAGGCATTCATTCAGATTTGATGATGAGATCAAAAAGTTTATAGATAAGCAAAAGAACTCTTGCTTATAGATAAGAACTCTTTCAGTTCAGCACCACAATAACTCCTTTACAATAAATGTGAAAGGTGAACAACAACAACAAAAGAAGCCACAACTAGAAACATAAAAAGTACTAAAGGAAAAAAGCTCACTGGTTAAGTCAAAAATACAATAAAGGTAAAAACATAGTAAAGGTAGTAATCAAGCATGGACAAAGTTAGTAAAAGGTTACAAGACAAAAGCACTATAAAGTCATCTGTATCTGCTATAAGTAGTTGAGGAATACACAAAAAAAAGATATGTAAAATATGATGTCAAGAAAAGTAATCCTGGGGAAGGTTGAAGAAAATATAGGATTATTAAATTGCATTTGAAATGAAGAGATTAGCAACTTAAAATAATCATATATATATACTTTAAGATATATATATATATATATATATATATATACACATACACACATACACATACTCAGTTCAATTCAGTTGCTCAGTCATGTCTGACTCTTTGTGACCCCATTAACCACAGCACACCAGGCCTCCCTGTCCATCACCAACTCCCAGAGTTTACTCACACTCATGTCCATTGAGTCCATGATGCCATCCAACATCTCATCCTCTGTCGTCCCCTTTTCCTGCTGCCTTCAATCTTTCCCAGCATCAGGGTCTTTTCAAAATAGTTAGCTCTCCACATCAGGTGGCCAAAGTATTGGAGTTTCAGCTTCAACATCAGTCCTTTCAATGAACATCCAGAACTGATCTCCTTTAGGATGGACTGGTTGGATCTCCTTGAAGTCCAAGGGACTCTAAAGAGTTTTTTCCAACACCACAGTTCAAAAGCATCAATTCTTCGGTGCTCAGCTTTCTGTATAGTCCAACTCTCACATCGATACATGACTGGAAAAACCATAGCCTTGACTAGATGGACCCTTGTTGACAAAGTAATGTCACTGCTTTTTAATATGTTGTCTAGGTTGGTCATAACTTTTCTTCCAAGGAGTAAGAGTTATTAAAAAAAAAAAAACCTCATGGTAACCACAAACCAGAAACCTGTAATAGATGTGTACAAAAAAGAAAAAGGAATCAAAGCATAACACTAAAGATCAAATCACAAGAGCATAAATCAAAAGAAGAGCAAAAACTAACTACAAAACTACCCCAAAACATTTTTTTAAAAGGCAGTGGGCCCAGCAGTTGGATTGCTGGATCATAAGGCAGTTCTATTTCTAGTTTTCTAAGGAATCTCCACACTGTTCTCCATAGTGGCTGTACTACTTTGCATTCCCACCAACAGTGTAAGAGGCTTCCCTTTTCTCCACACCCTCTCCAGCATTTATTGCTTGTAGACTTTTGGATCACAGCCATTCTGACTGGCGTGAAATGGTACCTCATAGTGGTTTTGATTTGCATTTCTCTGATAATGAGTGAGGTTGAGCATCTTTTCATGTGTTTGTTAGCCATCTGTATGTCTTCTTTGGAGAAATGTCTATTTAGTTCTTTGGCCCATTTTTTGATTGGGTCATTTATTTTTCTGGAATTGAGCTGTAGGAGTTGCTTGTATATTTTTGAGATTAGTTGTTTGTCAGTTGCATCATTTGCTATTATCTTCTCCCATTCTGAAGGCTGTCTTTTCACCTTGCTTATAGTTTCCTTTGTTGTGCAGAAGCTTTTAAGTTTAATTAGGTCCCATTTGTTTATTTTTGTTTTTATTTCCAATATTCTGGCAGGTGGATCATAGAGGATCCTGCTGTGATGTATGTCAGAGAGTGTTTTGCCTATGTTCTCTTCTAGGAGTTTTATAGTTTCTGGTCTTACGTTTAGATCTTTAATCCATTTTGAGTTTATTTTTGTGTATGGTGTTAGAAAGTGTTCTAGTTTCATTCTTTTACAAGTGGTTGACCAGTTTTCCCAGCACCACTTGTTAAAGAGATTGTGCACTGGGACAACCCAGAGGGATGGTATGGGGAGGGAGGAGGGTTCAGGATGGGGAACACATGTATACCTGTGGCGGATTCATTTCGATATTTGGCAAAAACAATACAATAGTGTAAAGTTTAAAAATAAAATAAAATATTAAAAAAAATAAAATAAAGATTGTCTTTAATCCATTGTATATTCTTGCCTCCTTTGTCAAAGATAAGGTGTCCATATGTGTGTGGATTTATATCTGGGCTTTCTAATTTGTTCCACTGATCAAATATTTCTGTCTTTGTGCCAGTACCACACTCTCTTGATGACTGTGGCTTTGTAGTAGAGCCTGAAGTCAGGCAGGTTGATTCCTCCAGTTCCATTTTTCCTTCTCAAGATTGCTTTGGCTATTCGACATGGAAGCAACCTAGATGTCCATCAGCAGATGAATGGATAAGAAAGCTATGGTACATATACACAATGGAGTATTACTCAGCCATTAAAAAGAATACATTTGAATCAGTTCTAATGAGGTGGATGAAATTAGAGCCTATTATACAGAGTGAAGTAAGCCAGAAAGAAAAACACCAATACAGTATCAGATCAGATCAGATCAGTCGCTCAGTCGTGTCCGACTCTTTGTGACCCCATGAACTGCAGCACGCCAGGCCTCCCTGTCCATCACCAACTCCCGGAGTTCACTCAGACTCATGTCCATCGAGTCAGTGATGCCATCCAGCCATCTCATCCTCTGTCATCCCCTTCTCCTCCTGCCCCCAATCCCTCCCAGCATCAGAGTCATTTCCAATGAGTCAACTCTTCGCATAAGGTGGCCAAAGTACTGGAGTTTCAGCTTTAGCATCATTCCTTCCAAAGAAATACCAGGGCTGATCTCCTTCAGAATGGACTGGTTGGATCTCCTTGCAGTCTAAGGGACTCTCAAGAGTCTTCTCCAACACCACAGTTCAAAAGCATCAATTCTTCAGCGCTCAGCCTTCTTCACAGTCCAACTCTCACATCCATACATGACCACAGGAAAAACCATAGCCTTAACTAGACGAACCTTTGTTGGCAAAGTAATGTCTCTGCTTTTGAATATGCTATCTAGGTTGGTCATAACTTTCCTTCCAAGGAGTAAGCGTCTTTTAACTTCATGGCTGCAATCACCATCTGTAGTGATTTTGGATCCCATAAAAATAAAGTCTGACACTGTTTCCACTGTTTCCCCATCTATTTCCCATGAAGTGGTGGCACTGGATGCCATGATCTTCGTTTTCTGAATGCTGAGATTTAAGCCAACTTTTTCACTCTCCACTTTCACTTTCATCAAGAGGCTTTTGAGTTCCTCTTCACTTTCTGCCATAAGGGTGGTGTCATCTGCATATCTGAGGTTATTGATATTTCTCCCGGCAATCTGGATTCCAGCTTGTGCTTCTTCCAGTCTAGCGTTTCTCATGATGTACTCTGCATATAAGTTAAATAAACAGGGTGACAATATACAGCCTTGACGTACTCCTTTTCCTATTTGGAACCAGTCTGTTGTTCCATGTCCAGTTCTAACTGTTGCTTCCTGACCTGCATACAAATTTCTCAAGAGGCAGATCAGGTGGTCTGGTATTCCCATCTCTTTCAGAATTTTCCACAGTTTATTGTGATCCACACAGTCAAAGGCTTTGGCATAGTCAATAAAGCAGAAATAGATGTCTTTCTGGAACTCTCTTGCTTTTTCCATGATCCAGCAGATGTTGGCAATTTGATCTCTGGTTCCTCTGCCTTTGCTAAAACCAGCTTGAACATCAGGAAGTTCACGGTTCACATATTGCTGAAGCCTGGCTTGGAGAATTTTGAGCATTACTTTACTAGCGTGTGAGATGAGTGCAATTGTGTGGTAGTTTGAGCATTCTTTGACATTGCCTTTCTTTGGGATTGGAATGAAAACTGACCTTTTCCAGTCCTGTGGCCACTGCTGAGTTTTCCAAACTTGCTGGCATATTGAGTGCAGCACTTTCACAGCATTGTCTTTCAGGATTTGAAAGAGCTCAACTGGAATTCCATCACCTCCACCAGCTTTGTTTGTAGTGATGCTTTCTAAGGCCCACTTGACTTCACATTCCAGGATGTCTGGCTCTAGGTCAGTGATCACACCATTGTGATTATCTGGGTCGTGAAGATGTTTTTTGTACAGTTCTTTCGTGTATTCTTGCCATCTCTTCTTAATATTTTCTGCTTCTGTTAGGTCCATTCCATTTCTGTCCTTTATCGAGTTCATCTTTGTAGGAAATATTCCTTTGGTATCTCTATACTAACACATATATGTGGAATTTAGAAAGATGGTAACAATAACCCTGTATACGAGACAGCAAAAGAGACACTGATGTATAGAACGGTCTTTTGGACTTGTGGGAGAGGGAGAGGGTGGGATGATTTGGGAGAATGGCATTGAAACATGTATAATATCATATATGAAACAAGTCGCCAGTCCAGGTTTGATGCACGATACTGGATGCTTGGGGCTGGTACACTGGGACGACCCAGAGGGATGGTATGGGGAGGAAGGAGGGAGGAGGGTTTAGGATGGGGAACACATGTATACCTGTGGCGGATTCATTTTGATATATGGCAAAACCAATACAATATTGTAAAGTTAAAAAATAAAATAAAAAGGCAGTAGGTACCTAATTACCAATAATTATTTTCAATTTAAACAGACTACATGCTCCCATGAAAGGACACAGATACAAAACATACCCATATATATGCTATCTGTGCTGTGCTTAACTTGCTCAGTCCTGTCTGACTCTTTGAGACCCCTTGGACTGTAGCCCACCAGGCTCTTCCGTCCATGGACATTCTCCAGGCAAAAATACTAGAGAGGGTTGCCATGCCCTCCTCCAGGTGATTCTCCCAACCCAGGGATCGAACCCAGGTCTTCTGAATTGCAGACATATTCTTTACTGCCTGAGCCACCAGGGAAGCCCAAGAATACTGGAGTGGGCAGCCTATTCTTTCTCCAGGGGTATCTTCCAGACCCAGGAATCAAAATGTGGTCTCCTGAGTTGCAGGCAGATTCTTTACCAGCTGAGCTACCAAGAAAGCCCATATATGCTATCTAGAATGGCCTAATTTCAGATCTAAAGACACACACACACCCACACCTTCAGACAAGTGAAAACAAAACACAATGATTCAAAATCTATGGGATGTAGCAAAAGCAGTTCTATGAGGGAAATTTATGGTGATACAAACAAAGCTCAGGAAATGAAAAAAATCTCAAATAAACAACCTAACCTTATACCTAAGGAACTGGAAAAAGAAAGACAAAGAATACCCAAAGTTAGCCAAAGGGAAGAAATCAAAGACCAGAGAATTACAGACATAAATAAAATAGAGACTAAAAAAATAATAGAAGAGATCAATGAGACGAAGAGCCAGCTCTTTAAAAAGACAAACAAAATTGATAAGTTTAAGTCAGACTGATCAACAAAAAAGGAGAGAGGACCCAATCAAATTATATCAGATATGAAAAAGGAATACTTACAACCAACAACACAGAAATACAAAGGACAGTATGAATGATTATATGCCAATAAAATGAATAATCTAGAACAAATGGACAAGTTCCTAGAAATGTACAAGCTCTCAAGACTGACCAGAATGAAATAGAAAATAGAAACAGACTGATTACCAGAAATGAAATTGAATCAATAATCAAAAACTCTCAACTAACAAACATCTAGACCAGATGGCTTCACAGGTGAATTCTACCAAACATTTATAAAAGAGTTAGCACCTGTCATTCTCAAACTATTGCCAAAAATTACAGAGGAATGAATGCTTCCAAACTCATTCTACAAGACAAGAATAACTCTGATACCAAAACCAAACAGAAATATATATATTAAAAAAAATTACAGGCCATTATCACTGATGAACACACACGCAAAAATCCTCAACAAAATAATAGCAAACCAAATATAACAATACATTAGAAGAATCACACACCATGATCAAGTGGAATTTATTCCAGAGATGGCTAAATATCCACAAATCAATTAATGTGATATACCACATTAACAAAGTGAAGAATAAAAGTCATATAATCTCAACAGATGCAGAAAAACCTTTTGACATAATTCAGCATCCATTTGTGATTAAAAACTCTCCACAAAGTGGGTATACAGGGGACATACTTCAACATAATAAAACCATTTATGACAAACCCACAGCTAATGGCATACTCAACAGTGAAAATTGAAAGGACTTTCTATAAGATCAGGAAGAAGGTAAGAAAGCCTTCTCTCGTCACTTTTTTCAGATGTCCCAGCCACAGTCAAGAAGAAGAAAAAATAAAAGGAATCCAAATCTGAAAGAAAGAAGTAAAATGGTCACCGTTTGCAGATGATATGGTACTACACACTGAAAATCCTAAAGATGCCCCTGAAAAAGCACTGCTGCTGCTGCTAAGTCGCTTCAGTCGTGTCCAACTCTGTGCGACCCCATAGACGGCAGCCCACGAGGCTCCCCCGTCCCTGGGATTCTCCAGGCAAGAACACTGGAGTGGGTTGCCATTTCCTTCTCCAATACATGAAAGTGAAAAGTGAAAGTGAAGACACTCAGTCTATCCGACTCTTAGTGACCCCATGGACTGCAGCCTACCAGGCTCCTCTGTCCGTGAGATTTTCCAGGCAAGAGTACTGGAGTGGGGTGCCATTGCCTTCTCTGGAAAAAGCACTAGAGTTTATCAATTCATAAAGTTACAGGATACAAATTTAATATATAGAAACACATAACAATAAAATCAAAAATGAGACTTTTTTTAAATCCCACTTGCCATCACATTAAAAAAAAATACCTAGGGAATAAACTTAACTATGGAGATAAAATACCTGTACTCAGAAAACTATAAAACACTGTGAAAGAAATGGAAGATGATACAAACTGATGCAAAGATATACCATGTTGATGGATGGGAAGAATTAGTATTGTTAAAATGACCACACTACCCAAGACAATCTACAGATTCAATGCAATCCCTATCAAACTACCAGTGGTACACTTCACAGAAATAAGTAATTTTAAGATTTTTATGGAAACACAAAAGACATTGAAAAGCCAAAACAATATTGAAAAAAATAACAGTTGGAGGAATCTTTCTTCCTGACTTCCTACAAAATCATCAAAACAGTATGGTATTGACCACAAAATAGACAGGCAGAACAATGAATAGAGAATAGAGAGCCCAGAAATAAACTCACACATTTATGGTTGGTCAATCTATGACAAGGAGGCAAGAATACACAATGAGGAAAATACAGTCTTTTTAATAAGTGGTGCTGGAAAAACTGGATAACTACATATAAAAGAATAAAATTAGAACGTTTTCTCACATCATATTTAAAAATAAACTCAGAATGGATTAAAGACCTGGATGTACAATTGGAAACCATAAAACTTCCAAAAGAAAACAGAGAATAATCTTTGACATAAATCAAAGCAATATTTTTGTATCTGTTGCCTAAGGCAAATAGGACCTAATTTGAGGTCGACCTGCATGCCACATGCAGAAGAGATGAAACCCCATTTTATTTTATAAACCCCATCCTATTCCAAGCACGGCCTATGAGCCTCATCTCTGCTGCTGACCTGGTCAGAGAAGCCACAATATTCACTGCTTAAAGTCATAAACTGTGTTTTGAACCCAGTAGTAATTAAGCCCCATATACACTGACATTTCATACATCAAAAAAAATTAATACATAATTCATCCACTATCCCTATTTTCCTCAAAGAGGGCAAATTTAAATTCAAGTGATCAAGGGAAAAAAAAATTCACAAAAAGAGAAGGTACACCTGCAATGAGGGAGACCTGGGTTCAATCCCTGGGTTGGGAAGATCCTCTAGAGAAGGGAAGGGCTACCCACTACAGTATTTTGACCTGGAGAATTCCACAGGGTCACAAAGTGTCGGACACGACTGAGCGACTTTCACTTCACTAAGTAGTACAACAGTCACAAGTCACAAATCCACCGGGAACTCTGAGAGAAGGATGTGGTTTACTGATCTGGAATCAGATTTAGCACGCTCACAGGTAGCAGGAAACTAAGCCACCATGTCTGATGATAAAATATTTCTGCCTAAAAGAAAAAGTTTTATTATTTATTATTAAACAACTACTTTCTACCCTCCTGGAATATCAGGGTATACACAGTGCCTAGGTCAAGGTTCTTCCCTCCAAACAACTGTCTTCCACCACCCAGAGTTTCTGGGCTCCAAGTCATGGCTTGAAATTCATCTCAACAGAATCCATGGACTGACTGACATACATCACTCTCTAATCCTCCGACACAATGGCTGAATCTTCTCTGAGCCAGAACATTTTTATTTCAAAGTTAGCTGTTTCTTCATGTGTAATAGTCCATGTAGCCTATCTTCAAATGTAAAGTGACTGAGGGCAAGACATCCTGGTTGTTAAGGCAAATTCTAGCACTGCTCTCTATTTTCCAACTGAACTGACACAGTTTTGCTCATGGACATGAAAATGATGCAATAAAATTGATACTGTGCAAAACATGTTTTATTGTGGTCAGATTCCTCAATAACAAAAATAAAGCCCCAAGTTTCTGGTGTCATGTAACATGGGCAAAACTGTGTGCATTCATGCCATAATGCTATTAATTCTTTACCTTTATAAAAGAACAATGGATTAGTTTTAAAAGTAAGCAAGATGATAGTACTCAAATAATACAAATCAGAAATGGATAAATTATTAATCCTATTAGTTATAAAGTTTATAATATTTAATCAAGCATAAGACATATTGAGTTTCAGTGAATAACACAGTATTAAGATTTCTGCAACTTTGTCTTTGAAATGATGGCTGCCTTTTCTTTAAATTTTCAATGAATGTGTAATGTATAACAAATACATTTATGTATATAATTTAAAAAGAAAATTTGTGCCAAATGTACATATAAAGCAATGTTTAATGAGGAAATGATTAAATAGCTAAATGGAAATGATTAAATAGCTAATATTTAAATAGCTTAAACACAGTAAGTAGTTCCCAAAGACTTCTGATAAAAATTAAAGTGGGGCTTCTCTCATAGCTCAGTTAGTAAAGAATCTGCCTGCAATGCAGGAGACCTGGGTTCAATCTCTGGAGAAGGAAATGGCAACCCACTCCAGTATTCTTGCCTGGAGAATCCCATGGACAGAGGAGTCTGGCAGGCCCCAACTCTTGGGGTCCCAAGAGCTGGATATGACTTAGCAACTAAACCACCACAACCACCACCAAAGCAGATGCAGATAATTGCAATCCTGTGTACCTCAAGTATCTATAAAAACCCATCTGACTATACATTCCAAATAGTCATGAGAGGCAATGTGCAGTGTCAACAACTGCATGGTTAGACCAGTCAGACAAATTTTTAAGTAGTTAAAATGAAGCTGCATATTCAAAGCTGTGTAGTAGACTCTGTGGTATACCCACTCCAAAACAAGAACATGTTTGGTTTTTTTTAATTGAATTGTTGTCCTACCCCTCACATAGACTAATAAAAACTTATGTTCTAAGTAGTATTTAATATAACCTAATACTCAACAAATATTTCCACTCACACATTTTTAGCACATGGGTTTCAAGTGTACTGATTACTACAAAAGCAACCTCATATTTAATTCAAGTAACTGATGAAAGGAATTTAGTCAGAAGCATAAAATAAGTTATTTGTAATTTAAATTAACATTTGAAATTATATTTTAAAACCTAATACAATCCTGAACCCATAAAAATGAATTATTTTGTTGATGCAAAATTCTAATATATGTACTAATGTGCAGAGTACTTGGGCTTCCCAGGTTGGCACTAGAGTGAAGAACCTGCTTGCCAATACAAGAGTCATTAGAGATGTGGGTTCAGTCTCTGGGTTGGGAAGATCCCCTGGAGGAGGGCATGGCAACCCACTCCAGTATTCTTGCCTGGGAAATCCCACGAACAGAGGAGCCTGACAGGCTATAGTCCACGGGGTCGCAAAGAGTCGGACACGACTGAGCAACTAAGCACACATGCACACATGTACGGCTACCAGAGGGACCAGTTTCTGAAGAGCGTTCATTCTACTGTTTCTTCAGTATCCAAAGAATAGTAAGAGAGGTCAGTGACCTCCCAAGACCTCCCAAGACTTGTGTAAGACATATCAATAAAGGGGTGTGTTTGTGTTTGGTATTTTTTCATGTATGAATAACCATTTTACTAATATAAGTTAAGCATCTCCATTGAACAACCAATTACTGTAGAGGCAGAAGGAAAGTTGAGAGAAAATGAGACAATTTTGGGGAATGTGAATCCAACAGGCATTGTAAAATATCTGTTTTATTCCCATCATAAAATTCTGGCAAATTGCTGACCCAAATCAAGCTGTCAAGATTATAGATCCTGTCTGAGAATTTTTAAATCCCTATATGATTTCTTCTCTGAAATTATATTCATCAACATAAATTAACCAGAAACTTGCTTTTTTTTTTGGTTTCTGACATAGTGAAATTGTGATTACACAAACATTTTAATGAAAACAGGGAAATGCAAAACTATTCCATAACTAGTATAAGAAGCTATATGCTTAGTCTTAGTGTGGAAATTAATTAGTATGGAAAACATTAGTATGGAAATTAATGTAGCATATGTAAACAAGGTATTTAATTTTACTTAAGTGTTTTATTTTGACAATAGTTCATACTGACTTTTTATTTATGACACGTCAATAATGCAGGTTTATCTTTATATTTACATGTAAAATATACTCAAAAAATGTCCCCCCATACAAAATGACACCTATATCAAGTATATCTGATTTAAAAGAAATCACAAAAATAAAAATTATGTGAGGACAGTGGCATTCTGGGAATTTTTTTCATTCTTTTATAACACAATTATTTGCTTTTGAAATTCAAATACATTTATTTTGGCTTAGTTATACATATAGAACCACTTCATCATTTAGATATATAAATAAAATTAAAAGAATATGATTTATAAGTAAAATTATTATGTAGTCTTAAAATTAATATATATATATATAATCCACATACCTGAGCCAACCTCTTTTTCCTCTTCTTCAATGTTGTTTTTGATACTATCATACTCCTCATCAATGGTTTGGTTACCACGCATCTGAGATAAAATTCTACGGGCCTTTTGAGTCTGTCCTTTCTGAATAAGCCATCGAGGGCTTTCAGGTAAAAAGAGAAAGCCAAAAAACTGTATAACTGCTGGAATTGCTGCAAGTCCCAGCATGTACCTGCAATAAGAAATCAATATATTGCTGTAAAATGTGGTCTTATAAATGCTGAGTATGAATAAAAGGTTTGCATTTACCACATTGGAATAACATATAATGGTAAAAATTAGAAAGATTTTCTTTTCATCATATATATATATGTCATCAGAAATAATGACATTCTTATACTGTAGCAGGAAATTGAAAAATGAGAAAATCTGATTCTTTCTCTCTCCCACAAATTACAATGAAAAGGAATGGACAAAAGTCATATTCATTAAGGCTATGCATTCTGAACCAAACACAACATGCAAAATACCATAATCACCATTCCTATCTAATACTACTATAATTTTGCAATTTACAATATAAACATGGGGTTAAGACAAAGTTCTCTAATATCTGGTTAAAAGATATACTGTTCATTAAAATATATGCTCAGATTTCTTTACAGTTATTTCTTTTCTGTAAATAACCAGTTATGATTTCATTTTGCCATCAAGCAACATATATTTTCAGGCAAAAAGCACTTCGTTTTTTAAAAAAGACAAGGAGATGGGAAAGGACAGAGAGTTAGGAAAGCATATAGCAGCTGATAGCAGAAAAAATATAGTCAGATGCAAATAATGATTATTAAAATGTTTAGGAATGTGAAAAAGCTACTTATGTTGTTTCATGTGTCCTTTTTTTCAGACATCTGTTCTTATTTTAATTGTAGGATAATTACAATATTGTGATGGTTTTTGCCATACATCAACATAAGTGTCTATTCTTAATGACTGGCAAAACTCTAAATAGCAAATAAGCACACCACTTTAAATCCACCAGAGAAATAACAAAAATATAAATATGAATATATCAATATCAAGATCTCTTCAAATTGTTCTGACCACTGGACTAATGTCCTAACATCTCCAGGCCTCAATCCTTTTAAACTGAGTTATGCTACATAAACTTCAAGGCCTCTTTAAACTGATGGCTTCTATGAATCTAAAAGAGTTGGACACGACTGAGCAACTTAAAAAAAAAAAAAAAAAAACAATCTAGGACACTTGGATGTTTCCTACTGATCCAGGTTTCCAGAATATTTTCCATGGTAGATATATGGTGGCAGAGCTCAGAAGGCCAGTCCTGATTACATAATAACCCATAAATTAATGAGAATCCACCTGACTCAATACACTTTACAAAGCTACTCTAACTTTTCAGTTCAGTTCAATCGCTCAGTCGTGTCTGAATCTTTGTGACCCCATGGACTGCAGCACGCCAGGCTTCCCTGTCCATCATTAACTCCTGGAGCTTGCTCAAACTCATGTCCATCAAGTTGGTGATACCATCCAACCATCTCAACCTCGGTCATCCCCTTCTCCTGCCTTCAGTCTTTCCCAGCATCAGGGTCTTTTCCAATGAGTCAGTTCTTCACACTGGGTGTTAAGCTATACTAAACCAAAAGTACAGCAATCCTGAAGACTCCAAACACATATCTTGTGAACAAGTCTACTATTTTCCAGGCAATTTCATTTTAATTCCAAAAAGAGTAGAAAAGCAAAATACAACTGCTACATGAGTGTTCAGAGTATCTCTTATGACAAATTGTAGCAACAAATACACTCAGAAAAATTAACTAAGATATAGAAAGTAAAGTGTTTATGAAAGACTGACTAAATAAATCACTTAATAAAGATCTTATTAGACATGTTTCATACTTTAATCCATTAATTTTGAAAATTACACCAATACTGAATCATTCCTTCCTCAGCTCACCTACAAAACATTTTTAACCTCAATTTATGTGATTATACCTTATATTATAATAAATCATTTACCTATTTCACTTGATTGCATATTTAACCATGTATTCAGCAAAGGGCCTTATAAACTATCTTGCACAGTGGGCATTTAGTAAATGTTTTGTGAAATGATACAAAGCAGCTATACAATATAAACTGTCTATAAAAACTAAACAGAAAATAACTGTTTCACATTTCTATAATAACATTTTATGCAAAACCCTACTGGGTCATTTAGGTCTGCAAGGTTACTTACAGAGTAATTCTTTCCAAGAAACTAAATTTTTGTAATTCAAGATATAACCAAACCTTTTCTTCTGAAGAAGACTCATTTGATGAGAACTTAAAAGATTAGCTCACACAAATGCATATTTCTGGCCTCTTTCCTTTACGATGTTAATTTGTATAACCCAATCTGTTACTTAAATGTATGTTTTAATGCTGTAAATGAATGAAATTTCTATTCAGTTGTGGTCTCTCTTTAAAAATTTAAGAGAAAAGATTATCCTACACTCCCAATTACTTAAAAGAAAAGCAATAAAAAGATGACTTCAAGAGCTTACTGATTGGAAGACCCTGATGCTGGGAAAGATTGAAGGCAAGACCAGAAGAGGGCAACAAAGGATGAGATGGTCAGATGGCATCACTGACTCAATGGACACGAGTTTGAGCAAACTCAAGGAGAGAGTGAAGGACAGGGAAGCCTGGCATGCTGCAGCTAATGGGGTCACAAAGAATCAGACACAAGTTGGCAACTGAACAACAACAAATAAAGTAGAAACCAAATATATTGAATTAGGAAATAAATAAGAAAAGTACTAAAGGTGAAACCCTTTATATCCTTTTCTTTATACCTTTCTCAATCTTTTATTCTGTTCTCCAAACCCCCTTTAGTGATGAATGAAGATTAAAGGGATACACTAAATATTTCAAAGAAGCACTGAAATGAATAAAGAAACTGAACATTTTTAGACCCAAAGATGCTCACGTAATACTTGGCACTATTGTAGGCTTCCCTGGTACACTTCATTACGCACTATTTAATCCCAGAACATAAACTTTTTTAAAAATTAAAAGAAAAAAGAAGAGGAGAAAAGGGAAAAGAAAAACACAAACATACATATTAGCTTGTTTTCTAAGCCAGCTGTAGGAGACAATACTTTAGCCCTCCAGTCTTCTGAAATTTCCAAATACAAAGAGTCTAGATCTGACATTTACAATTCAATGACTTAATACCAGGATAAGAAAAAGAAACTCACATTCTACTGCCAAATTTTAAGGAAATTAAAGCCTATTTTCAGAGACTGGTCAAGATAAACACGTTTTATACATTTACATCCTAAGATTTCTCTTTTAAAAGTAAAACAAAGAAGCTTATTTTCAGTTCAGTTGCTCAGTCATGTCCGACTCTTTGTGATCCCATGGAATGCAGCACAGTGAGCTCCCCTGTCCATCACCAACACCCAGAGCTTGCTCAAACTCATGTCCATCAAGTTGGTGATGACATAAAACCCATCTCATCCTCTGTCATCCCCTTCTCCTCCTGCCTTGACTCTTTCGCAGCCTCAGGGTCTTTCCCAACGACTCAGTTCTTCACATCAGGTGGCCAAAGTATTGGAGCTTCAGCTTCAGCATCAGTCTTTCCAATGAATATTCAGGACTGATTTCCTTTAGCATTGAATGGTTTTATCTCCTTGCAGTCCAAGAAACTCTCAAGAGTCTTCTTCAACACCACATTTCAAAAGCATTAATTCTTCAGCACTCAGCTTTCTTTATGGTCCAACTCCCACATCCATACATGACTACTAGAAAAACCATTACTTTGGACCTTTGTCAGCAAAGTAATGTCTCTGCTTTTCAATATGCTGTCCAGGTTGGTCATAGCTTTTCTTTCAAGGAGCAAGCGTCTTTTAATTTCATGGCTGCAGTCACCATCTGCAGTGATTTTGGAGCCCAAGAACATAAAATCGGTCACTGTTTCCATTGTTTACCCATCTATTTGCATCTATTTCCTCATCTTTGCATCCATGATGGGACCAGATGCCATGATCTTCATTTTTTAAATGTTGAGTTTTAAGCCAGCTTTTTCACTCTTTTCTTTCACTTTCATCAAGAGGCTCTTTAGTTCTTCACGTTCTACCGTAAGAGTGGCATCATCTGCATATCTGAGGTTATTGATATCTCTCCCAGCAATCTGATTCCAGCTTGTGATTCATCCAGCCCAGCATTTCGCACGATGTACTCTGCATATAAGTTAAATAAACAGGGTGACAATATACAGCCTTGACATATTCCTTTCCCAATTTGGAACCAGTCTATTGTTCCATGCCCAGTTCTAACTGTTGCTTCTTGACCTGCATACAATCTAGGCTAGTTAAAGCACTGCTATAGATTCACCAAGAGTCCTCTAAATCCAAGGAAACCAGATGAATGACAAGAGTACACTGATAAACCAGGCAGGCAATTCCCAAACAAACAAGTAGCCCCCTGACATGGGATATTTCCTTATTATAAGTCAAATCAAGAGTTCTAAACCCTGGCTACACATTAGAATCACCCAAGAGGCTTTTAAAACGTACCAGCATCCAGGTCCCAACCACCCCAGAGATTCAGACTAATTGGTCTGGGCTTTAAGACCAGGGAATTCTATTTTCTTAAAAGTTCCCAAGGTGGTACTAATGTGCCTTCATGGCCGAAAACCACCGATCTAAGTGTTTTAAAAACCCAGAGCGTGAAAGTGAACAATAAGCACTGAAGGTCCACATTTTAAGCAAATGCCATTTACATTCTAGAGGCCAGACAGCACATCAAGCTGAAAGAATGGGAAAGGAGGTTGACTCAAGAAAATGTGCCAAGCCTTCATGAATCCTAAAATCTTTAGCATTCTCTTTAGTAACAAGATCACTCATAGAAAGATACCTTTTAAAACTTTCTAAACTGAAGTTAACAAATGAGCTATTTTCTGGTACAACTACCAGTACCAGGACCTGCACACTAGACAACTAAGACAGGAACCTCCAATACTAAGCAATACTTTCAAATTGTGTGTTTGGACCAACTATCAACAAGGGAGACAAGCCTGGTTTCATCTCAGATTAAGCCTTCCCAGTGTCAGGAACTGAAACTGTAAACCAAACATCATTCATTCCTAGGTGTCAACCTTCTACACTAAGGCTGAGCAGACCTGCTAAGCTGCTGCTATCAGATGGCCTGTTCCTCACACAGAACCAAACAAGTCCTTCACTGAACTGAACATTTACAATCAATCTTGTCTTAAAGGAATCACATTGCTCTCACCTATGAAATGAAAGACAAGCATCCTCGAACAGACGAACATTTAAGACACAGTATTTTGCAGTTCATAACTGCCCTTCTCTGAACTGATGACAAAATGGTTATCTGATAACACAGTTAACAGATGAACCTATTATTTATCTCTAGTAGTTCCACAGTGATGTTAATTATGTTCCAAATTCATGAAAATCTACTTGAAGGTATAAACTCAGCTTGGACATATGATCATTTCACAGTAACAGCAAAAGTAATAGCTGACACATAGCACTAGCACCAGTTACTGTGTGCCAACCACTGCTCAAAGGAATTAACATATCTTAACTTATTTATCTCAAAACAACCGTAGGACATAGGCATCATTATTATTACCATTTTAAAGACACGGAAACAAGGCACAAAGAAGATATAGAACTAGCATGCACTAGAATTAGGATTAAAACCTAGGCTCCCTATAATAAATGTTTCTTTTAAGTTAAGCTACAATAAATGTTTAACAATTACTTGATAAAATTCATAAAAGGGGGCATACATTCATATTAGTCTCATATTTAAATACTTTGAAGGATCGCTTCAGAAGTTTGTTGTTTACACATCTCTCAGTGTTGTTAACACATCTCAGTAAAGCCCTGCAGCAACAAAAGCAGAAAGAGCCTCTAAGTGCTGTCCTCCCCGTCTTGCCAAATGTAGCACAGCATTGGGCTCGGCACCCAGTGGGCTAGGGATCTGCAAACTGGACTTAACAACACTGACCCACTAGTGGCAAACCAAATATCCTTTTATCTTCTCAACACCAGAGTCTTTCTATGAGAACGGCTGACTATTAAAATATAATTTGTAAGGGTAAACTTCTACTGTTGACTATGCCAAACTGAATTTTGATTTCATTTTTCTTTAATCTATACAGGTAAACTTTTCATACAGGAAAAACTAGACAGTAAGACAACAGATAATTTAAAAGATGATTGGAGCAACAAAATTTTGACTCGAGAGTTGATCCTTTTAAAATGTTTTATATGACAAACTGGGCTGGGCTGTGCTAAGTCGTTTCAGTTGTGTCTGACTCTTTGTGACCCCATGGACTGTAGCCTGCCAAGCTCCTATGTTCATGGAATTTTCCAGGCAAGAATACTGGAGTGGATTGCCATTTTCTCCTCCAGGGGATCTTCCTGACCCAGGAATTGAACCTGCGTCTCTTACATTGCCTGCATGGGCACACAAGTTCTTTACCACTAGCGCCACCTGGGAAGTCCCTTTATATGACATACGATTTATGGCTTTAATTGTAAGTCAAGCTATAACAGAAAGACTATCACAGCTAGGGGAATTGTATTATAAAGTGTTACATTTAAATGGGATGACCCAGAGGGAGGGTATGGGGAGGGAGGAGGGAGGAGGGTTCAGGATGGGGAACACAGGTATACCTGTGGCGGATTCATTTCGATATTTGGCAAAACTAATACAATATTGTTAAGTTTAAAAATAAAATTAAAAAATTAAAAAATAAAACAAACTGTATAAAATTATTTTTATTTGCTCTTGAGGTGCTGGATTCTACTAACAGAAGACATTTTCATGTGGAAAAGCACAGTAAAGATTTTTTTGGACACTGCAGTCATTTAACCAATTATCCTCCTAATGAGCCATGAGAGCATTAAGGTGCAGCTCAATACTTAACTTCCTTACCTGTCTCTAGACCTCAGGTTGTTAAAAATTTACATTTTTTAAGCCAAATCATCACATTTTTCTAGTCATAGAGAATCTTGATATTTTTCAAAACACAATCTCTGAAACTGTCTTGGGTACAGGGAGGGTTTTTAGCAATATCCTCTAATAATATAGAATACTGTCTTATAATAAATGGGAAAAAATGTATTTGTTATTGTAACAGTTTTATCTCCATTCTTTATCTTCTAGTTTGCATTTATATCTATTTTCTATTCATTTAGAAATAAGAATATTATGTTAACCCATTTCTAAGAACACAAATATATTAGAGGAATACTGTATCATAAATACTAAGATGCTGTGCATTATTCTTTAAAACTTTACAATTTCAAACTGGCATCCTTTCACATGTAATTATGATTTAAACTTTAAATCTTTTTTTTTCCTGAAACGTTTCACTGAATATCGTAGAACGAGTCAGCAGTTAGAATCAGTAAACGAGTCAGCAGTTAGAATCAGTAAATTCTTTGAAAATGTTACTTTATGAAGGTTTATGTTACTTTATGCTTACTTAGAATGCTAAGGCTGAACTTCAAACATTTGAATGTAAGTTAAGTGCCAAACTCTAAGAAGTTGAGCATCATGAACAAACTTAATTAGAGTGCTGCTGCTGCTGCTGCTGCTAAGTCACTTCAGTCGTGTCCGACTCTGTGCGACCCCATAGACGGCAGCCCACCAGGCTCCCCTGTCCCTGGGATTCTCCAGGCAAGAACACTGGAGTGGGTTGCCATTTCCTTCTCCAATACATGAAAGTGAAAAGTGAAAGTGAAGTCGCTCAGTCGTGTCCAACTCTTAGTGACCCCATGGACTGCAGCCCACCAGGCTCCTCTGTCCATGGCATTTTCCAGGCAAGAGTACTGGAGTGGGATGCCATTGCCTTCTCCATAATTAGAGTGGCAGTATTATGTAAATCCAAAAATCTCCCCAAGCAGCAACTTTCCAATATATTGATCGTTATACTCTATACAGACTGGTAAGAATTTCCCCTTAAAAAGGCATAAGCCAATCCATTCAAACCACATCCAAAAACACAGTCCTTCAGCCCTATATCTAGAGCTACTCTTGATGTTCAAGAGTCCTATGGATTTTGAGTTTTTTCATATATTTCTCATATTCTTTAAGTAATAATACATGAGTAATACATTTACTCCAAAATCTCTATTCTTGGATTTACAAAAGAAACAGCCACATTTAAATATTAATAATAAAATATTTACTCAATAGTCATCAAACATAAGTTATGATTTATATATGTCTTACTTAATGAAAAGTTTTAAATGCAAGAACACAGTACTGAATTTTACTATCTGCTACAGTTATAACAACTTACTTCATAATATATTTTTAAAGTTTTGTTCATCACTCAGAAGAACTTAAAATAAGAATTATACTGCCTTAAAAAGGCTGCAAATGAACTTATCTACAAAACTAAAATAGAGTAACAGACATAGGTAATAAATTTATGGCTTCCAGCAGGTAAGGGGGGGAGGAATAAATTGGGAGACTGAAATTGACACATATACACTACCATACATAAAATAGATAACTAATAAGGACCTAGGACAGGGATCTCTATTCAATATTCTATAACAGTCTATATGGGAAAAGAATCTACAAAAGAATAGATACATGCACTTGTATAAAAGATTAACTTTCAAGTTTATCTGAAACTAATACAACATTGTAAATCTACTATATCTCAATAAAAAATTATTTAAAGAAATAAAACACTGCCTAATTAAGACCTCAGGCTAAGAAGTTAATTTTCTTCTGCCATTAAGGGCTATATTCTGTATTCATCAATGATGATTCATATTATCAATGACTAATACACTTGAAAATCTGATGAGAGACAGAACAACAAGAGACACACAGCTGGGGGTAAATAATACAAAAAAATTAATGTGTCAAGTTGTATTCTCTCTAGTAAAAAAAAAAAATGATACATCAGCAGCAAATGAGCAATTTTTGTGTTACTTAGTAAATGAGTCTATGTTAAAAAAAATCAGCCATAGGTATAAACATAGACATAAGCCAAAGCAAATATTAATTTTATCTAGAATTTAGGGAAAACTACTCTGAAAGAAATCTGAGGTCAATACACAAGGCAAGTGGCTTCAATTCAGTGCAGTTGCTCAGTCGTGTACAACTCGTTGAGACCCCATGGACTGCACCACTCCAGGCCTCGCTGTCCATCACCAACTCCTGGAGCTTTCTCAAACTCATGTCTATTGAGTCAGTGATACCACCCAACCATCTCATGGTCTGTTGTTCCCTTCTCCTCCTGCCTTCAATCTTTTCCAGCATCTGGGTCTTTTCCAATGAGTCAGTTCTTCTCATTAGGTGGCCAAAGTACTAGAGCTTCAGCATCAGTCCTTCCAATGAATATTCAGGACTGATTTCCTTTAGGATTGACTGGTTTGATCTCTTTGCTGTCCAAGGGACTCTCAAGAGTCTTCTCCAAAACCACAGTTCAAAAGCATCAATTCTTCAGCACTCAGCTTTCCTTATGGTCCAACTCTCACATCCATACATGACTACTGGAAAAACCATAGCTTTACCTAGATGGACCTTTGTCAGCAAAGTAATATTTCTGCTTTTTAATATGCTGTCTAGGTCAGTCATAGCTTTTCTTCCAAGGAAGAAAATTTCATGGCTGCAATCACCATCTGCAGTGATTTTGGAGCCCAAGAAAATAAAGTCTTTTATTTTCTGTCACTGTTTCCATTGTTTCCCCATCTATTTGCATGAAGTGATGGGACCAGATGCCATGATCTTAGTTCTTTGAATGTTGAATTTTAAGCCAGCTTTTTTACTCTCCTCTTTCACTTTCATCAAGAGGCTCTTCAGTTCCTCTTCACTTTCTGCCATATGGGTGGTGTCATCTGCATATCTGAGGTTACTAACATTTCTCCTGGCAATCTTGATTCCAGCTTGTCCTTCATCCAGCCCAGCATTTTTCAAGGCACTTAGCTTGGCTGAGGATATTTAGTGTTGTAGTCACAGTAGGATCAGCAAGATACACTAGCTTTGATAGAATGAGATCAGATGCTATTTAAATAAATGAATGTGGTATTCGGCAGAGATATTAGATAGTTTTAAACAACATGGCAATATGCATCAAGACTTGTACAAAATTCACAGTACGAGTGCAGAAAATAATGTGCACACAGCCATACCTATATATATATATATATATATATATATATATACACCCTCTTTTTTCAAACTCTGAATATCTTCTATATGCAAAGCTCTACATTTGAGATTATGGAGATACACAAATGATCAAGAGACATGTCCTTGCTTCAAGGAATTTATACCTAGTAATTGTGGAATGGAATAGTATTATATAATTGCTATGATTGAGATTTAGTCACAGTGTAACAGTAAGGAGAAAAATTATTTCAACGGAGGATATTAGAAAAAGTGTCATGGTAAAAACAACATTTAAATTACGACTGACCATTGCAGAAAAGGAATATAAAGCAAGGAGCCAATATAAGATTCAAATTGAGACTTCCCTGGTGGCTCAGTGGATCAGATCAGTTCAGTCGCTCAGTCATGTCCGACTCTTTGTGACCCCATGAATCGCAGCACGCCAGGCCTCCCTGTCTATCACCAACTCCCGGAGTTCACTCAGACTCACGCCCATCGAGTCAGTGATGCCATCCAGCCATCTCATCCTCTGTCGTCCCCTTCTCCTCTTGCCCCTAATCCTTCCCAGCATCAGAGTCTTTTCCAATGAGTCAACTCTTTGCATGAGGTGGCCAAAGTACTGGAGTTTCAGCTTTAGCATCATTCCTTCCAAAGAAATCCCAGGGCTGATCTCCTTCAGAATGGACTGGTTGGATCTCCTTGCAATCCAAGGGACTCTCAAGAGTCTTCTCCAACACCACAGTTCAAAAGCATCAATTCTTCAGTGCTCAGCCTTCTTCACAGTCCAACTCTCACATCCATACATGACCACTGGAAAAACCATAGCCTTGATTAGACGAACCTTTGTTGGCAAAGTAATGTCTCTGCTTTTGAATATTCTATCTAGGTTGTTCATAACTTTCCTTCCAAGGAGTAAGCGTCTTTTAATTTCATGGCTGCAGTCAACATCTGCAGTGATTTTGGAGCCCCAAAAAATAAAGTCTGACACTGTTTCCACTGTTTCCCCATCTATTTCCCATGAAGTGATGGGACCGGATGCCATGATCTTCGTTTTCTGAATGTTGAGCTTTAAGCCAACTTTTTTACTCTCCACTATCACTTTCATCAAGAGGCTTTTGAGTTCCTCTTCACTTTCTGCCATAAAGGTGGTGTCATCTGCATATCTGAGGTTATTGACATTTCTCTCGGCAATCTTGATTCCAGCTTGTGTTTCTTCCAGTCCAGCGTTTCTCATGATGTACTCTGCATAGAAGTTAAATAAGCAGGGTGACAATATACAGCCTTGATGTACTCCTTTTCCTATTTGGAACGAGTCTGTTGTTCCATGTCCAGTTCTAACTGTTGCTTCCTGACCTGCATACAAATTTCTCAAGAGGCAGATCAGGTGGTCTGGTATTCCCATCTCTTTCAGAATTTTCCACAGTTTATTGTGATCCACACAGTCAAAGGCTTTGGCATAGTCAATAAAGCAGAAATAGATGTCTTTCTGGAACTCTCTTGCTTTTTCCATGATCCAGCGGATGTTGGCAATTTGATCTCTGGTTCCTCTGCCTTTTCTAAAACCAACTTGAACATCAGGAAGTTCACGGTTCACATATTGCTGAAGCCTGGCTTGGAGAATTTTGAGCATTACTTTACTAGCATGTGAGATGAGTGTAATTGTGCAGTAGTTTGAGCATTCTTTGGCATTGCCTTTCTTTGGGATTGGAATGAAAATGGACCTTTTCCAGTCCTGTGGCCACTGCTGAGTTTTCCAAACTTGCTGGCATATTGAGTGCAGCACTTTCACAGCATCATCTTTCAGGATTTGGAATAGCTCAATTGGAATTCCATCACCTCCACTAGCTTTGTTTGTAGTGATGCTTTCTAAGGCCCACTTGACTTCACACTCCAGGATGTCTGGTTCTAGGTCAGTGATCACACCATCGTGATTATCTGGGTCGTGAAGATCTTTTTTGTACAGTTCTTCTGTGTATTCTTGCCATCTCTTCTTAATATCTTCTGCTTCTGTTACGTCCATACCATTTATGTCCTTTATCGAGCCCATCTTTGCATGAAATGTTCCTTTGGTATCTCTGATTTTCTTGAAGAGATCCCTAGTCTTTCCCATTCTGTTGTTTTCCTCTATTTCTTTGCATTGATCACCCAAGAAGGCTTTCTTATCTCTTCTTGCTATTCTTTGGAACTCTGCATTCAAATGTTTATTTCTTTCCTTTTCTCCTTTTTCCCTTTTCTCCTATTCCGGCTGGGAGGAGATACTCCACGCCCCTAAGCCCGAGGCCAGGGGCAGAAGGCGGGAGGAGCTACCCAATGCCTGAGGCCAGGGGCGGTGGCCGGGAGGACCAACCTGATGTTCTGCTGGCGCAAGAGGGCCTAGAGGAGCTATCCCACGTTGAAGGTCAGGAAGGGCGGCGGTGAGGAGATACCCCTCGTCCAAGGTAAGGAGCAATGGCTGCGCTTTGCTGGAGCAGCCGTGAAGAGATACCCCACACCCAAGGTAAGAGAAACCCAAGTGAGATGGTAGGTGTTGCAACAGGGCATCAGAGGGCAGACACACTGAAACCATACTCACAGAAAACTAGTCAATCTAATCACACTAGGACCACAGCCTTGTCTAACTCAGTGAAACTAAGCCATGCCCATGGGGCCACCCAAGACGGGCGGGTCATGGTGGAGAGATCTGACAGAATGTGGTCCACTGGAGAAGGGAATGGCAAACCACTTCAGTATTCTTGCCTTGAGAAACCCATGAACAGTATGAAAAGGCAAAATGATAGGATACTGAAAGAGAAACTCCCCAGGTCAGTAGGTGCCCAATATGCTACTGGAGATCAGTGGAGAAATAACTCCAGAAAGAATGAAGGAATGGAGCCAGAGCAAAAACAATACCCAGCTGTGGATGTGACTGGTGATAGAAGCAAGGTCCAATGCTGTAAAGAGCAATATTGCATAGGAACCTGGAATGTCAGGTCCATGAATCAAGGCAAATTGGAAGTGGTCAAACAAGAGATGGCAAGAGTGAATGTCTACATTCTAGGAATCAGCGAACTGAAATGGACTGGAATTGGTGAATTTAACTCAGATGACCATTATATCTACTACTGTGGGCAGGAATCCCTCAGAAGAAATGGAGTGGCCATCATGATCAACAAAGGAGTCCGAAATGCAGTACTTGGATGCAATCTCAAAACGACAGAATGATCTCTGTTCATTTCCAAGGCAAACCATTCAATATCACAGTAATCCAAGTCTATGCCCCAACGAGTAATGCTGAAGAAGCTGAAGTTGAATGGTTCTATGAAGACCTACAAGACCTTTTAGAACTAACACCCAAAAAAGATGTCCTTTTCATTATAGGGAACTGGAATGCAAAAGTAGGAAGTCAAGAAACACCTGGAGTAACAGGCAAATTTGGCCTTGGAATACAGAATGAAGCAGGGCAAAGGCTAATAGAGTTTTGCCAAGAGAACACACTGGTCATAGCAAACACCCTCTTCCAACAACAAAAGAGAAGACTCTACACATGCACATCACCAGATGGTCAACACCCAAATCAGACTGATTATATTCTTTGTAGCCAAAGATGGAGAAGCTCTATACAGTCAGCAAAAACAAGACCAGGAGCTGACTGTGGCTCAGATCATGAACTCCTTATTGCCAAATTCAGACTTAAATTGAAGAAAGTAGGGAAAACCACTAGACCATTCAGGTATGACCTAAATCAAATCCTTTATGATTATACAGTGGAAGTGAGAAATAGATTTAAGGGCCTAGATCTGATAGATAGAGTGCCTGATGAACTATGGAATGAGGTTCATGACATTGTACAGGAGACAGGGATCAAGACCATTCCCATGGAAAAGAAGTGCAAAAAAGCAAAATGGCTGTCTGGAGAGGCCTTACAAATAGCTGTGAAAAGAAGAGAAGTGAAAAGCAAAGGAGAAAAGGAAAGATATAAACATCTGAATGCAGAGTCCAGTGGATCAGAATCCGCCTGCAAAGCAAGGAATATGGGTTCGATCCCTGGTCCAGGAAGATTCCAAATGTCACGGAGCAACTAAGCCCACGATCCACAACCACTGAGCCTGTGCTCTAAGAGCCTACAAGCTACAACTACCAAGCCCACTTGCAGCAACTACTGAAGCCGCCGTACCTAGAGCCTATGCTCTGTAACAAGAGAGGCCACTGTAAGGAGAAGCCTACTCAGCACAACCAAAAGTATCCATAGCTCGCCACAACTAAGGAAAGCTTGCAAAACAACAAAGACCCAGCGCAGCCAAAATAAATAAATAAATAAATAGGTAAAATTAAAATATTCAAATTAACTTTTGATAAAATTTGCATATAATGAGATGATCCAAGATATACCATTCTATGAGTTAATGTATCTATATCCATACGTCTCCTTGACCATCTTAGTCAAGAAGCACAACATTTACATCATCCAAGTAGGTTCCCTCAAACCCTACCCACTTCCAGTCAATCCCCATTGCCTTAGATCATCACTGGTCGAATTTCTGTCCCCATAGTTAATTTTGGGGCTTCGCTGGTGGTTCAGTCAGTAAAGAATCTGCCTGCAGTGTGGGAGACCTGGGTTCAATCCCTAGGTTGGGAAGATCCCCTGGAGGAGAGTATGGCAACATTTAATTTTGAATGTTAATGAAATTTATATGGAATCATAGAAACCATACTCTTTTGTGTCTAGCTTCTTTCAATCATGTTTTTGAGATACATTCATCCTTTCTAATCTACTGATTTATCAATTCTTACCAGTCTCTCATTGATTATTTTCACTTTATACTAAGTCTTGAAATCAGACTGAATTCTCCACCTTGTTCTTCAAGATAGTTTTGGCAATTTTAGGTCCTTTACTTTTCTGTAAAAATTTTAAAATCAATTATCCATTTCAATGAATTCAAATGAATGTAAGTGGTGATGGTAGACATCTTAATCTTGAATTATATCATAAGGGAAAGCATTTAAGCTTTCCCCATTGAATATAAAGTTGGCTGCACATTTCTTCATGCTGCTGCTGCTGCTGCTGCTGCTGCTGCTAAGTTGCTTCAGTCATGTCCGACTCTGTGCGACCCCATAGACGGCAGCCCACCAGGCTCCCCCGTCCCTGGAATTCTCCAGGCAAGAACACCGGAGTGGGTTGCCATTTCCTTCTCCAATGTATGAAAGTGAAAAGTGAAAGTGAAGTCGCTCAGTCGTGTCCGACTCTTAGCGACCCCATGGACTGCAGCCTACCAGGCTTCTCTGTCCATGGCGTTTTCCAAGCAAGAGTACTGGAGTCGTGTGCCATTGCCTTCTCCACACATTTCTTCATAGATGTCCTTTATTGAATTCAAGAAGTCTCTTCCTTTATAGTTTGCAGAAAAGGTTTTATCATAAATAAATGTTATTCTGTCAAATGTTTTACTGCATATACTGAGATGGATCACTTAGGTTTTCCTCTTTTAAACAATTCAACATGGTGACTTCTACAAATTACTTTTCATATGGTAAACAACCTGACTTTCCTGGGAAAACCGTCTCGGTCAGTTTACATAAAGGATTTATTATTCTTTCATATATGATTATGTTTTATTTTACTAATATTTTAAGTATACTTTCAATCAGTGACTAGAATTTACTCTCCTTGTAGTAACTTAAGCCACTTCCAGAACTAACAAGTTATGAATTTGAACCACTGTTTTTCCAAATGAACTGGAATCTTCATTACTACCAAAAGTGCAGCCCATCCAGAAGTTCAATGTTACAGTAATAGGCAGCCCTTATGTATAATCTCTTAACATAAAATTTATTGGCACCTACTATGATATACTTTAATATTTAACATGTATGTATAACTATTGAGTATCCAATCACTGTTGAATGTACTAAAAATAAAAAACTGGACAGCTGAGGCATGACTAATTTCATTTAAAAAGTCCACAATATTAGTCATGTTGGCCTCAAAACCCAGCTGGAGAGTATTCCTTCTACTTCTGTTTTCTTAAAACTTTTGTTTAAGCTTGGAATATTTCTTTCTTAAATGTTTTATAGAATTCGCCAGTGAAACCATATGGGCCTGGAGTTAGCTTTTCAGGTAGGTTACTACTACTGATTCAACTTAATAAACATAGTAATACTCAGATTTTCCATTTTACCCTGTGTTGGTTTTTAGTAGAGTTGTGATTTTCAAGCAATAAGCCCATCCCATCCTTACTGGCACAAAATTGTTCAAAGTGTTCCCTCAACTATCTTTATATCAGTAGAAATGATGTGCTTTTACTCCTGAAAATGGTAACTTGTACTTTATCTTTTTAAATCAGTCATAATCAGTTTACCAATTTTATTAATAATTTCAAAGAACCAACACCATTTATTTTTTCTATTGTTCACCTGCTCTGTACCTTGGCTTCTATTATTTATTATTTAATCCTTTCTGTTTTATTCAGTTTTAATGTGCTCATATTTTTCTAGCTTAATATGAAACTTAGATCATTTGACTTCTCCACTTCTCTAATAAAATCACTCTAGCTATATATATTATGCTGTAAGCACAGTTGAACCTGTATTCAACAAATTTTGATATATTTTATTTCCTTTGAACTCAAAATTATTTTCTCATTTTTCTTCTTATGTCTTCTGAGTTATTTAGAATGTTGCTTTAATTTCCAAATATTTGAAGCTTTTCTGGCTATTTTATTGATGTCTAATTTAATTCTGCTACAGTTAGAGAACACACTCTAAGAGTCACTTTTAAAATTTATTAACTTTTATTTTCTGAATGTTGAGCTTTAAGCAAACTAAGATCATGGCATCTGGCCCCATTACTTCATGGGAAATAGATGGGGAAACAGTGTCAGACTTTATTTTTGGGGGTTCCAAAATCACTGCAGATGGTGACTGCAACCATGAAATTAAAAGACGCTTACTCCTTGGAAGGAAAGTTATGACCAACCTAGATAGCATATTGAAAACCAGAGACATTACTTTGCCAACAAAGGTTCATCTAGTCAAGGCTATGGTTCTTCCTGTGGTCATGTATGGATGTGAGAGTTGGACTGTGAAGAAAGCTGAGCGCCGAAGAATTGATACTTTTGAACTGTGGTGTTGGAGAAGATTCTTGAGAGTCTCTTGGACTGCAAGAAGGTCCAACCAGTCCATTCTAAAGGAGATCAGTCCTGGGTGTTCATTGGAAGGACTGATTTTGAAGCTGAAACTCCAGTACTTTGGCCACCTCATGTGAAGAGTTGACTCATTGGAAAAGACTCTGATGGTGGGAGGGATTGGGGGCAGGAGGAGAAGGGGACAACAGAGGATGAGATGGCTGGATGGCATCACTGACTCGATGGACATGAGTCTGAGTGAACTCCGGGAGTTGGTGATGGACAGGGAGGCCTGGCGTGCTGCGATTCATGGGGTCGCAAAGAATCGGACAGGACTGAGCGACTGAACTGAACTGAACTTTTAGTTTATGATTCAACATACGGTCAGTTTCAGAGAATGTCTGATATAAATTTGAAAAAGAATGTGTACATTGCAGCTGTCAGATATGGCCACCTACAAATGTCAACTATGGTTAGGCAGTTAAGAGTGTTTTCTAGTGTTTTTATAAACTTAATTTTTGTCTAGTTGCCCTATCAGTTGCTAAAAGAGTTAAAAATTCTCCAAATATGAGCCTGAATTCGTCTACTTCTTCCTTTAGTTCTGTAATTTTAAAATTGTGTTTGTTGTTGTTGTTGTCACTCAGTTGTGTCCGACTCTTTTGTGACCCCACGGGCCATAGCCCGCTAGACTCCTTTGTCCATGGGATTTCCCAGGCAAGAACACTGGAGTGGGTTGCCATTTCCTTCTCCAGGGGATCTTCCAGATCCAGGGATCAAACCCGTGTCTCCTGCATTGGCAGGCAGATTCTTTACCACTGAGTCACTAGGGAAGCCCTTAAACTGTGATACAATATACAAAATAAAATTTCCCATTTTAATCACATTTAAGTGTATAGATCTATAGCATTGAGTACATTCACAATGTTGTACGATCATCTGCTAATTTTTGTTTATGGATTTTGAAGCAAATTATACATTCTTTATCATTTTTAATTCTGATGAATTGACTCTTTTAGCATTATGAAATCTAAATCATCTCTGGTAATACCACATCTCAAAGTCTACTTTGTGTGCTTATTAGTATAGCCACACGAGCTTTCTTATACTTACAGTTTGCACAGTCTGTCTTTTGTCCTCCTTTCACTTTTAACCTCTCTATGCCATTTTATTTAAAGTGTATCTCTTTTGGACAACATAAACCTGTGTGATGCTTTTTATACAAAATGATAATTTTTTTACACTTAATGTAACTGTTGCTGTAACTGGATTTTAAGTCCACCATTTTGCTATCTGCTTTCTATTTGTCCTATCAGCTATGTATTCTTTTCTTGCCTTTGTTCAGATTATACAAACATTTTAAATAATTTTATTTTAATGCTTAGAATGACTCCTTAGCTGTAACTTTTTGTAATCTATTCCAGTGGTTCTTTTCAGGATGAAACATGCATCTTATCATTCTACCTGGAGATAATATTGTAACTCTTCACAAATGTGCATAATTCTGTTCACTGGGCCCAATTATTTTGCTATTGTCACCATATACTTTATAATTAATATATATTACAAATTGTACAATACATATAGACAATCATATCTTTCAAAGAATTTGAGAGATGCAAACAACAAGGTTTTTGGCCTCTTATGATAGCCACTATTCTATCTCCCTCCTATAGGGGAGTTTCACCTAATGTCATTTCCCTTCTCAGAAAAATTTCCTTAGCATTTCTTATAATGCAGGAAGTCTAGTGTGAAAAGACCTTCCTAATTTTAGATTATCTGAAAATGTTTTATAAGCATAATCTTGGTGTTTGTCTACCCTGACCAATTTTTTTTTCAATTATGGGTCACACTTTCTGTTGATCTGCATGCCTAACAATTTTTAATGTGTTTTGAAAATTGTGGATAAACTCTGAAGACTCTAGATCTTGTTCTCTCTGAAGAATACTGACTTTTTTTTTATCAGGCACCTTGTATCTGTGGAAGCTTGGTTTTACACTTGGTTAGTGTAAATCTGCTTTCAGTTTTGGCTTGTTCTTAGGAGAATTCCTTAAGCAAACAACAAGGCTTTATGCCTAAGGTATGGTTCTTCTAGGATTCCAATGGAAAACTCAAGGCGTTGGCCCCTCTAACCTGGTAGGTTTCAAATTCCAAATATGTCTTCCCTCCTATGTGCAGGAAATAAGACCTCTCTCATCTTTCACCATCTTTTAACTATTGTTTTCTGCAGGCTCCATGGAATCTCCCTTGTAATATTCATAGTTCAGGGATCTATAAAATATTTGTAGCAAATTAATATTCATATATAGAGGCTTCCTCCTATATGGGTCATTTTTTCCCTGGATTTTCCCCTCAAATTTCACGTGCTCTGGCCACCCCCAACTCTAGCCACTGATAAGACAGGACAATAAAACTGCTGCTTTCTAGTTAAGTTCTCACTACCCAGTATCATGAATTGAGGGTTGGTAGCTCAAACGGTAAAGAATCCACCTGCAATGAGGAAGACCCAGGTTGCATCCCTGGGCTGGGAAGATCCCATGGAGAAAGAAATGGCAACCAACTCCAGTATTCTTGCCTGGAGAATCCCATTGACAGAGAAGCCTGGTAGGCTACAGTCCATGGCCTCGCAAACAGTCGGACAGGACTTAGCAACTAAAATTTTCACTCAGAGAAAAAGTCATAGGTGTATGCCTCACCATGAACTGTTCCCTATAAGGATCAAATGTCCCTTCAGAGCGCTCCAGTGTTTTAAATAGTTGTCTATATTTTTTTTTAATTCTGTCTCTGACTTATAATGGTTATCTTCAGTGGAAGTTCAGTTCAGTTTAGTTCAGTCAGTCGCTCAGTCGTATCCGACTCCTTAAGACCCCGTGAACCGCAGTACACCAGGCCTCCCTGTCCATCACCAACTCCCGAAGTCCACCCAAACCCATGTCCATTGAGTCAGTGATGTCATCCAACCATCTCATCTTCTGTCGTCCCCTTCTACTCCTGCCCTCAATCTTTCCTGGCATCAGGGCCTTTTCAAATGAGTCAGCTCTTCACATCAGGTGGCCAAAGTATTGGAGTTTCAGCTTCAAAATCAGTCCTTCCAATGAACACCTAGGACTGATCTCCCCTAGGATGGACTGGCTGGATCTCCTTGCAGTCCAAAGGACTTTAAAGAGTCTTCTCTAACACCACAGTTCAAAAGCATCAATTCTTCAGTGCTCACCTTTCTTTATAGTCCAACTCTCACATCCATACATGATCACTGGAAAAACCATAGCCTTGACTAGACGGACCTTTATTGGCAAAGTAATGTCTCTGCTTTTTAATATGCTATCTAGGTTGGTCATAACTTTGTTATGCAAATTAGTCTCATTAGCAAACTATATTAACTTTTTACCTGGAAATTTCAGATAGTTGAATGTGAGGTGATTTTTACTGCTAGCTTTATGCAAGATAGAGACTCAGTCTAAGATTTTTGGGGGAGACAACAGGAAACAAATCTTAAGAACATTTAAGAGTTAGTATGTTCTTAGCTATTAACTCATTTGACTCTCATAATAACACTGAACAATTGCTGAAGCATTTACTAAATGAGGATGTTAATGCTTAGATAAAGCAATCCATTTACTGTTAAAGTAAGTCTCAAGTCTATACTACGCTACTTTTATGATAAACAGTCATACATCTTTGGTCTGAATTCTGTCAATAATATAATTACAAATATCTTTAATATTAAGATATTCACTTGTAAACAGGCTGTTAACCAAATTCATCTATCTTAAAATGGCCAATGCCATAAATTATAAGGGTTCTCTCTCCAAATATATGTGGTGAAAAATATCACCCTCTTTTAAATATGATTCTTAAAATCATCTTATGGACATAGTTTTTAAATTATAAAATATTATGAGGGAGAGAACCTCATAAATTTTTTTCATCTAAAGTAATGTTGGTTTTTAAAAAATTATTTTCTAAGACTGTCAATAATCAAAGTGAACTCAAACAACACTACTGTTAAAGAGAGCACAATGGATTCAAAGTTCTATTCATACTTAGAAGTGGGAAAACTAGCCTTCCCACTTCACTTTCAAACACCCAAATAGTACTCATGGCCCTCCCACTAGCCACTCTGAAATGCCCAAACATGATTGGCTCTTTCATACTACAGGGCTTTTAGAAATTAGATTTTACCCAGAGTTTCCTTCTCCCTCATTCTGTCTGGAACTCTTCTATTCATAAAAGACTCAGCTCACATATCATTCTACTGTTAAGGTAAGTTATTCTTTCCCCTTGAGAGTTCCCATAACACTATGATTTACTTAACATGTCAATGAAAAGTCTCTCCTTCACTAGCATGTGAGGTGCTTGATTGAATAAGAGCAAGTACAGTTCTGTTTTGTTTTGGTTTTTTTTTTTAACTTTTTATTTTGTATTGGGTAACAATGTTGTGATAGTTTCAGGGGAATAGCAAATGGACTCAGAAATACATACACACATATTCATTCTCTCCCAAAACTCCATCCCATCCAGGCTGCCACATAACACTGAGCAGAATTCCATGTGCTATAAAATAGGTCCTTGTTGGTTGTTCATTTTAAATATAGGATTGTGTTCATGACCATCCCAAACTCCCTAACTAGGACAGGTACATTTCTTATTGATCTTTCTATCTCTAGTGCCAAGTACAACAGAAGTATATAATAGGTATATAAAAAACCAAAATTTTTTTGAAAGACTGAATGATTTCCATACTAACCAATGTCTCCAAGAGTACCATGTCAATACCTCACATCAATATTCTGGCAGTATTCACCAGGTTCCCTAAACCCATCCAAGAGCCAAGAGTTCCATAAATTCTGGACATCACTGTTATCTTAGTCACTGACTCACATTATGTCATGATTTGCTTAAAAAGTATTAGCTTCTCTTTGCTTGTAAGGGGAGGCAACTTCCTCCAGGATTCTTGCTTGGAAAATTCCATGGACAGAGGAGCTGGTGGGCAGCAGTCCATGGGGTCACAAAGAGTCAGACATGACAGCACACGCACAAACACAAAACCTCCAGCCCAGAATTCACAGACCTCTACAATCTGGCACCAATCTACTGTGTACATTATCACTTTAATTTAAAGCCTCCTGATCCTGCCTTCATCCATCCTAAATTCTGCCACCATTTTCACCTCAGTCCCCATAAAGTGAAGTCACTCAGTCGTGTCTGACTCTTTGTGACCCCATGAACTGTAGCCTACCAGGCTCCTCCATCCACAGGATTTTCCAGGCAAGAGTACTGAAGTGGGTTGCCATTTCCTTTTCTTCAGTCCCCATGAATCCTACCAGTTCTTCAAAGCTCAAAGCTCAGCATAAGTCTCACGTCGTCCATGAATCAGCCTTGTCATTCTCCAGGAAAAAATTTAATATAGATGTAACTAGTCCCATGGACGGAGGAGCCTGGTAGGCTGCTGTCCATGGGGTCGCTAAGAGTCGGACATGACTGAGCAACTTCACTTTCACTTTTCACTTTCATGCATTGGAGAAGGAAATGGCAACCCACTCCAGTGTTCTTGCCTGGAGAATCCCAGGGACGGGAGCCTGGTGGGCTGCCGTCTATGGGGTCACACACAGTCGGACACGACTGAACCGACTTAGCAGCAGCAGCACTAATACCTTGTGCTTTCATTCATCACCTTTATTACCTCAAATTTTCCTTCTACAGCTGAAAAAAGAAAAGGAAAATAAAAGAACATCCTATGAATGATGAAACATACAAAAATACCCAGCACACCTGGATACTTTGCAAACAGTTGTATATGGTCTACTGAGGTGAAATAAGATAACTGTAATATAAAAATAAATAAATTGGAGAATTAGTAAAAGCCAATATAAAGGAGAAGAATATAGCCCTTCTTTAGATATACCATTATTTTTAATATAAATCACATGATGATTTATGTATTTGTAAATAGAGGAACACTAATTTGAAAATCAGCTCTGTCCAAGAGAGAAGAACAAACAATGTTCTGGATGCAGACAGGTATATTATTTTGAGGGAGGTAAAGTCTCAGAGGCTCATAAGCCACTTTTCTTTCTCTTATTTTTATGCTCAATAAGAAATGCTTACGATTAATAATCTTGCTTTCTGGCTATCTGCAAAGGGTATCTATTCCCCAGCAGAAATTAATGAATTGGCACTGGCTTTATAATCAATATTTCTTTAGTTTGGTTAAGAGTCTCTTCCCTGGAGCCCAGTCAATTTTAACTTAGTTCAATAAACATTTACTGAGCAGTTACTATGTTCCAGGCCCTTTTCTAGACCTAAAAATGAGTACAAGGTCAATGATATTAAAAAGCTTCAAAGTGAAATAAACAGAATAAGCAAATGGTTCAAAATAGTACAATCGGTATAAAAGTAAAGCCACATACAAAGCATTATGAAAGGACAAAGGGACAAAAATAGATTCACATGATATACGAACAAAGATTTAAAGGAGGAATAAGAATTGAACCGGTAGAGCAGGACAGGGTAGAAAGACTAATCAAGGCAAAGTGAGCAGAAGGAAAAAACACACATGAAAAACAAGATGTGACTGGTGTGTAGAGTTTATAGGCATAAACCTACATTGTATAAAGAAGGAGGGAAGGAGATAACAATAACCTAAAAAATCTAGGTAAACAGATATTGACTGGATAACAAAAAACACTGCAAGCTGTGATGAACAGACTGATTTCTTTCTGTAGGAAATGGGGAATCTTTGAAGCAGTGGCACATCCAGATAAGTATTTTAGACCAATTTTGGTGGTGGTAAAGTTCACTTTACTATATGTTTATAGAGTGCCAAACTTTAACTCAACAATTAAAATAGAAAACCTTTCTTTGTCTGAGGGTAGTGACTAAATCTCACCATACTCAATAAGCACAATTTAAAAGTATTAGCACAGAAAGGGCAAACAGTGATAAAACTTCCTATCATGGGCGTTAACTACCAAAATAACTCTGTCATCTTTATAAGTACTATATCAGATAAAAATAAAATCTTTCACAAAATTACTAGTCTTCAGGGAAATGCAAATCAAAATCACAAGATGCCACTCATACACACTGAGACGAGTACCATGGGAAGAGAGAGATAATAAACATTTATTAGGATATGGAAAAACTGGAACTCTCACACGCTGCTAAATGGGAATGTGAAATGGAGTAGACACTGTGGAGGATAGTCTTACAGTTCCTCCAAAGGTAAACATAGTTACCATATGACCTAGCAAGTCTACTCCTAGGTATACACTTGAGAGAATTGAAAATATATCTCCATCATGAAACCTGTACACAGATATTCATAGCAGCATTATTTTTAATAGCCAAAAAGTAGCAATCACTCAAATATCCATCAACAAATGAATGGCTACCTAATATGTGATCTATCCCATTGTTATTGTTGTTTAGTCACAAAGTCCTGTCCAACCTTTTGAGACCCATGGACTGCAGCCCGCCAGACTCCTCTGTCCATGGGATTTTCCAGGTGAAGTGAATGGTTTATCAATTATATTTCAATAAATCTATTTTAAAAGACTGAATCTTTATTGATACTTTCAAAAACCTATTTCCCCTTTCCTCATGGGACCCAATGATATTCTTCCCAGTATAGAATGTATGATGACACTAAAGTGTTAGAAAAATATCAGTCTTCTACTGCCAAATATTCTACTGGCTAGAAAAATATCAGTCTTCTACTGGTCAATCTTCTGCTGGCAATTCTAGACAAGTTCATCTTCCAGCAGTTCAGCAGAAAACAATTTACATCTAAACAATAAGAGAATAGAAGCACTGACCCATCAGGCAAAATAAGGTGATTTAGCTTTTCAACAAAAACATCTGAGAAGCTTCTCAGTCAGTCTCAACTTCTGTATATCTTAATGCTATTGTTATCGTAACAATGATCAGTAATCACATTTTAGCTAATAAACTCTCAGAAGCTGAATGAGGGAAAAGGTGGGTGGATATCAAGTGAAAAGAACAGGCTTTAATTTATGACATCTAATAACCATGTTGAATGGTTTGCTTGGAAACAAACCGAGATCATTCTGTCATTTTCAAGACCACACCCAAGTACAGCACTTCAGACACTTTTGTTGACTATGAGGGCTACTCCATTTCTTCTAAGGGATACCTGCCTACAGTAGTAGATATAATGGTCATCTGAATTAAACTTGCTCATTCCCATCCATTTTAGTTCACTGACTCATGAGATGTTGGTATCCACTTCTACCATCTCCTGCTTGACACGTTCAATTTACCTTGATCCACAGACTTAACATTCCAGGTTCCTATGGAATATTGTTCTTTACAGCATCAGACTTTACCTTCACCACCAGAAACATCCACAGCTGAGCATCGTTTCCATGTTGGCCCAAACACTTCATTTTTTATGGATCTGTTACTATTAATAATGATCCTTCTCCAATTACACATTGGACACCTTCCAACCTGGAGGGCTCATCTTCTAGTATCTTATCTTTTTGGCTTTTCATACTGTCGATGGAGTTCTTCAGGCAAAAACACTGAAATCAGTTGCCATTTCCTTCTTCAGCGGACCATGTTTTGTCAGAACTCTTCCCTATGATCCATCTGTCTTAGGTGGCCATGCACGGCATGGATCACAATTTTACTGAGTTACACAAGCCTCTTGGCCATTAAAAGACTGCAATCTCAAAAACGACAGAATAATTAAGGGTCATTTCCAAGGCAAACCATGCAACATTACAGTAATTCAAGTCTATACCCCAAGCACTGATGCTGATGAAGCTGAAGCTGACAAGTTGTATGATGACCTAAAACACCTTCTAGAACTAAGAAAAAGATGTCCTTTCCATCATAGGGGATTGGAATGCAAAAGTATGAAGTCAAGAGATACCCAAAATAACACGCAATTTTTGCCATGGACTACAAAATGAAGCAGTGAAAAGGACAAGCGAGCTTTGTCAAGAGAACACGTTGGTCACAATAAACAGTCTTTTTCAACAAACCAAGAGATGACTCTATACATGGACATCACCATGTATGTCCATGTGTAGAGTCAACACCAAATGGGACTCTACACATGGACTTTGATTTTGGATGGTCAATACCAAAATCAGATTGATGATGTTCTTTGCAAGCCCAAGATGGAAAAGCTCTATGCAATCTGCAAAAACAAGACCTGGAGCTGACTGTGCTTCAAATCATCAGCTCCTTGCTGCAAAATTCAGGCTCAAGTTAAAGAAAGTAGGGAAAACCACTAGGCCATTCAGGCATGACCTAAATCAAATTTCTTATGATTATACAGTAGAGGTGACAAATAGATTCAAGGGATTAGATCTGGGAGATAAATTTTGCAGAACTAGGAGCAGAGGTTCAAAACACTGCACAAGGAGGCAGTGAACAGAACCATCCCAAATAAAGACAAAGAAATGCAAGAAGGCAAAGAGGATGTCTAAGGAGGTTATACATATAAGTTGAAGAAAGAATATAAGCAAAAGGCAAGGGAGAAAGGAAAGATACACCCAACTGAAGCTAGAGGTCTAGAGAATAGCAAAGAGAGATAAGAAGGCCTTTTTAATTGAACAATGCAAAAAAAAAAAAACAGGAAAACAAAAAATTGTTAAGACTAGAGATTTTTTCAAGAAAACTGAAGCTATCAAGGAAACGTTTCATGCAGGATGGGCATGAAAAAGGACAGAAATGGTAACGACCTAACAGAAGCAGAAGAGATTAAGAAGAGGAAGCAAGAATTCACAGAAGAACTATACAAAAAAAGGTCTTAATGAGCTGGATAACCACAATGGTGTGGTCACTCATCTAGAGTCAGACATCTTGGAGTATAAATTCAAGAGATCTTAGGAAGCATTATTAAAAACAAAGCTAATGGAGGTGATAGAATTTCAGTTGAGCTATTTCAAATCCTAAAAGATGATGCTCTTAAAGGGCTGCACTCAACAGGCCAACAAATTTGGGAAAACTCAGCAATGGCCACAGGACTGAAAAAGGTCAATTTTCATTCCAATCCCAAAGAAGGGCAATGCCAAAGAATGTTCAAACTACTGAAAAACTGTGCTCATTTCACATGCTAGCAAGGTTATGCTCAAAATCCTTTAAGCTAGACTTCAACAGTATGTGACAGGAGAACTTCCAGATGTACAAGCTGGGTTTCAAAGAAGCAGAGGAACCAGAGATGAAATTGGCAACATTAGCTGGATGATGGAGAATGCAAGGGAGTTCCAGAAAAACATCTACTTCTGCTTCATTGAGTAAACTAAAATCTTTCACTGTATGCATCACAACAAACTGGAAAATTCTTAAAGAGACAGAAGTACCAGACCACCTGACCTGTCTCCCGAGAAACCTGGATGAAGATCAAGAAGTAACAGAACCAGACATGGAACAAGAGACTGGTCTGAAATTGGAAAAGGAGTATGACAAGGCTGTATAGTCACCCTGCTTATTTAAGTTTTATGCAGAGCGCATCATGTGCAATGCACTGGATTTCACTGGATTTGGCTGGATGAAATATGAGCTAGAATCAAGATTGCTGGGAGAAATATCAACAGCCTCAGGTATATAGATGATACCACTCTAATAGGAGAAAGTGAAGAGGAACTCAAGAGCCTCTTGATGAAGGTGAAAAAGGAGAGTGAAAATGCTGGCTTGAAATCAACATTAAAAAAATTTCACATCATGGCATCCAGTACCACCACTTCGTGACAAACAGAAAGAGAAAAAAGTGTAAGCAGTGGCAGATTTTCTTTTCTTGGGCTCCAAAACCACAGAGGACATTGACTACAAGCTAGAAATTAAGTCACTTGCTCCTTGGAAGGCAAGTTATGACAAACCTAGACAGGTATTAAAAAGCAGATAAATCACTCTACCAAGAAAAGTCCAGGTAGTCATAGCTATGGTTTTTCCAGTAGTCCTACATGGATGTGCGAGTTGGACCATAAAGAAGGCTGAGTGCTGAGGAATTGATGCTTTCAGACTGTGGTGCTGGAGAAGATTCTTGAGAGTCCCTTGGACTGCAAGGAAACCAAACCAGTCAATCCAAAAGGAAATCAGTCCTGAATATTCACTGGAAGGACTAATGCTAAAGCTGAAGCTCCAATACTTTGGCCACCTGATGCAAAAGTCAATTGATTAGAAAAGACCCAGATACTGGGAAAGATTGAAGGCAGGAGGAGAAGGGGATGACAGAGTATGAGATGATTGGATGGCATCACCAATTCTATGGACATAAGTTTGAGCAAGCTCCGGGAATTGGTGAAGGACAGGGAAGCCTGGAGTGCTGTAGTTCATGGGGTCGCAAAGAGTTGGACATGACTGAGCAACTGAAATGAATTGAACTGATGCTGGTAACAACTTATCATCTCCCTCTTTCTGTTCTTCTACAGGGTAGAAAAAAAAGAGGAATTTCTTGCTTCTTCAATTTTCAGTAATCTTTTACTTTGTCAGAGATTCATTCCTTCAGAGGTAGAAAGTGGTTTCTCAGCATTGGCAGACAGAGTTAATGCTTTAAAGAAATGTGTCCTCTCTTTAATTGTTTCTGACAAGCATAGGCCCTTACTGACTTCTGTGAGTTTCTTCACATAACTTTTAATAAAACTTTATCAGTCTAAGTCTTTAACGACTCCAATTTATTGTGCCACTTATATACGTAAGTTTAATTCCCTATATCCACATAGCAGTAAACTCTTTTTCTTCAGCTGTTAAGAATTAATTTCAATACTTTAAGCATGATGAAAATATGTACCAGATTCTGTTTTGTGGAATATTTTATCTCCAGCACCTATACAGAGTATAGGGAAATTTTATTAAAAATTAAACCCCTGGAAGAGTTACATGAATCTGTTTTTTTGAATACCATGAAGTATATAAAAATCTCAAGCCCATAATATCTTAAGTTTTAACATGAGATTGTTTGTTTTACAAAAAAAGACTGAATTCTCTTTCAGATCAGAATGTAGCTTACTAAATCCAAAAAGGACATTAGTTATATCTGCAGTTCATAAATAGCTTGTCAATCACTGATAAAATTCAAAAACTCCATGCATATTTATTGTTACATTCATTTTAAACAAATATTGCAAAATACCATACACAGTGTGAGAAATGTCACCTAAATGCCAAAAAATCCTGTAAATATCAATTCTTAATGATAGGTTCCTTGTCTATTATTAAAATAAATATCAGCTTCTGGTCCACTTAATTTTGCTGAATATCATCATGTATGAATTAGCTGTAATGATTCAAAATACCTAGTTATATTTTTTCTTTTCCATCATTTCTCAATTTTTCTTCTATCCCCTAAAGTCATAATTTATTTGAAAATTAAATGTAAGAACGATTACAGACCTCCATCCATCTTTCTGAAGATAACTGAAGGCTCCATCAACAACACTTGCAAAGAACTGCCCTCCTGTGATGAAAAGGGTATTAATGGTGACTAATCGACCTCTTAAATTGGGGGGTGAGACCTCAGCAATGTACACTGGCACCGTCATAGAAGCAATGCCTGTAAAGAAAGAATGAAAAGTAAACATCAGACATCATTCAAGAATGAAAAGTAAACATCAGACATCATTCAAGATTTCTGCTGTCGTAGATGTTAAGATAGACTAAGACATACACACACACATGTATGGGGGCTTAGTTTTCTAGTTTAAACAAAGGTTTACCACATATTTAAAGATTTTGTTTATAACTAGTAACTACTGAATATAAGTAAAGACATGTTAAATACCAATCTATAAAAATCATTTTCATATTATCACTTGAAAGTCCACAAATGAAAGTAATCCTAGAGATCTCAGATAACTTTAGAAAGCATGTTTAAGTATCCTTTAAAACTTTATGAAGACTAAAAATAGGAAAATGCTCTCTAGGTAGAATATAATCATTGAAATATTGTTAGTCCATATGGAAATGTAATCAGGCAATGGCGAGAATAAAAAATTATCCCCAAGATTTTATTTTAAGAAATAATTTGGGATTGGTTTAAAGTTGTATGCCATAGAACTGTAGTTTTTAAAAAACATGGCCCTGCTGGCCATATCTAGTTTGCTTCCCAGGGGCACTTCCAATTTCCAGATATGCCTGGTTATTTAACCAAAATCTAACATCTAATCAATACTCACCAAAAGCATAGTGAAAACAATTAAGCAGGATTATCTAACATAATTTAATCTCTTTATACTGTAGACAATATAAATCAATAACCAGATGACACCATAATATCAATGGGTTGCATAATAGATCCATGTAGAATTGTTTTTAATGAATTGACCTTTGTAATGCCAAAAACTAGCCTGCTGCAATTGAAAGTAGCAGCACTAAGAAGCCTGTTGCTGTGCTTTTTGGGGACAAAGAAGACTATCGGGCTACAGTCCATGGAGTGGTAAAGAGCTGGACACGACTAAGTGACGGAGCACACACACACATGCTTGCTGTACCAGGGCTGAAAAGGTGCTGTTTACCACATTCTGACAACAGGAGAAATTTCTCTCTAGTTTCAGTAGTTGCAACAGTCATGCTTCTCAATAAGTGATTTATGTTTCCTTATGGGCATTACAAATCACATAGCCATCTTTTATCTCCCCTATCATGTAGGAAGTCAGTGAGGCTCACTTCACCAAGTGTTTTGGACTTCATGGTTATTTATTTTGTGAGTTAAATCCCTTCCCGACACCACAATCATCTCCAATCTTATCCATTTTAAATATTTTTTGCTATATATTTATTTGCTTTGTTCAAAGGTAGAATAAATAAACATATTAACAAGACTTAAATAGTACATATATCTACTTCTGGAATATATTCACTGTATTGTTGAAAACTACTGGTAAATATTTATTGAATTTGCACACAAGTCAGAACATTAAGTCTCAGAACTATATACTCTGTAGTTTTAACCAATGTTATTTGCTTCTGGAGTATTTGTTAATATATAGCTACAGTAAAAAAAAAAAATCATATGATTTTATGAGTTCCACAAAATAATAAGTATATATTAGCAGACAAAGTAAGAATAGCTATTATAATTAAATCATCACCTAAACTGCTGAAAGTTTCCATCTGACTGCTAATCAATTTAATCGCACAGACTACTCTAAATTGGCTTTCATCTGACTTAGAGGAAACATTCGAGAGAGAAGAGCATAAGCCTAAAAAATGTGAAACCACATGAGGTTTTCTCAGGGATAAACAGAGTGTGAAACACAATATGTACAGAGATGAGAGGCAGACAAAGCCCAAATCATGGAAGAAGTATCCTTTAATCAACAAGTGTACAATGAATACTCGATCTGAGCTGCGTACTGTGGTAAGCACAGTGGAAGAAGTGCTACAGGAGAGAGACATGCCTTCTGACTTCATGCTAAGGCTTACTGGGCAAATGTGTTAGAACAAGTAAATAGATTTCAAGTGCAATGGGTCTCATCACAGGAAAAATATGGGGAACAAGTGTGTGTATGTGTGCTCAGTCATGTCCAAACCTTTGCAACCATGGACTATAGCAAGCTGGACTCCTCTGTCCATGGAATTTTCCAGGCAAGAATACTGGAATAGGTTGCCATTTTCTATTCCAGAAGCTCTTCCAGATCCAGAGATCAAACCTGAGTGGAACAAGAATCTATAGCAAAGGGATTGGGCCCTGCCTGAGGAGTCAGAGAAATCTTGGATGAGGAGGTTGGTGGGTGGGGTAGAGGGTGAGGAGGGTGAAAGATACTTTAGACATCAAGACCCAGCTTAGACAAAGGCCTTGAGGCAGAGATGCATCCTGTTAAGAAGCGGACTACTTTTAGAGACATAAGCAGAAACCAGCCAGAGTACACAGGATCTTAGAGGCCATATGGTTGTTTAGTCGTGAAGTCTTTCGCAACCCCATGGACTGTAGTCCACCAGGCTCCTCTGTCAATGGGAGTTCCCAGGCAAGAATACTGGAGAGGTCTGCCATCTCTTCCTCCAGGGGATCTTCCCAACCCAGAAATCAAACCGGAGTCTCCTGCATTACAGGTGGCTTCTTTACCACTGAGCCATCTAGGAAGCAGAGACCATATTAAAGGCTTGGTACTCAAAAGCCTTTGAACAGTGTAAAGGAGGAAAAGGCATAACTAGATGCATGTTTTAAAATGATCTTTCTGGTTGGAAAGACGGATGGAAGACGGATTCCAGGGAAACAAGGAGTTCAGTGGCAGAAGTAGAGACTGGGTAAAATGGAGAGATTCTAGAAGGATATATTCAGTATCTAGGATGAAGGGAATGTGAATGGAACTGTGAAAGATGAGGAGAGGAAGAATTTGAGAATGATGTTCAGATGTTCAAAATAAGCAACTAAGAGCATGATGGACACTTAATACGAAGATAAGGGTATTAGAGGAGAAGCAAATTTGTATGGATGATAAGGTCAAGTTTTAGACAGGATGAATCAGAGGTGTTCTGTGAAATAAACAAGTAAAGAACAAGTAAAACATTCTATAAGTGTGCTGGAAATACAGGTTATTTACATGTAAATGTTCCCAGCCTCATCTTTTTGCCTACTCCTTTCCTTCCTCTCTCATCTTCAAGGGAGAATTTGGTCTTTGCCAGCCTAGTTCTTGGGCTGTTATCATGACAGGCAAAAAGGGACAGAGAAGAAAACATGGGCCAAACATGGTTTCTGAGAGGATCAAATGAGAAAAAGTCTGCAGGGAGCTGTGAGTCTCAGGGTCAGTTTGGAAAACTGGGAGCACATAACACGGGGACTAATTGAGGTTTGACTGGGGATAGGGGTGGCGGTGGATAAAAGATTTTTTGAAATATTGTTGAATTATACCCTCCAAGCTATTATGTTCTTGGAGACTTGAGTAAAAAATAGTATTACTATTTAATTACTTTTAGTTGCTGGACAGTATTTCTTTAAATGCAATGTCAAACCGAGACTGGGCCCAGTAGAGTTTGGGAGCTATACAAATACTTGGAACTCAAAAGATGGTTCTGTGTGAAAGGTACATATAACTGAAACCATGGGAATGTATGAGATTTCCTAAAAGTGGAACACAAGAAGAATGCCTAGAACTGAGTCCTGAAAAATTCCAATATTTAAGAAAGAAGAAATAAAGAAAGTGATCAGCAAGCAATTACCTTACCCTTGAATACTATGTGCTTTTGAACTGTGGTGTTGGAGAAGACTCTTGAGAGTCCCTTGGACTGCAAGGAGATCCAACCAGTCCATTCTGAAGGAGATCAGCCCTGGGACTGCTTTGAAAGGAATGATGCTAAAGCTGAAACTCCAGTACTTTGGCCACCTCATGCAAAGAGTTGACTCATTGGAAAAGACTCTGATGCTGGGAGGGATTGGGGGCAGGAGGAGAAGGGGATGACAGAGGATGAGATGGCTGGATGGCATCACTGACTCGATGGACGTGAGTCTGAGTGAACTCCGGGAGTTGGTGATGGACAGAGAGGCCTGGCATGCTGCGATTCATGGGGTCGCAGAGTCAGACAGGACTGAGCAACTGAACTGAACTGAACTGAATACTATGTTACTTTCTACAATCTTTTTATGTCATCATTTTGCATTCCATGTAAGGTCATCCTTTAAAAAGTAGGTGGGACAGGTATCATTCACTACTCCCTCAGGAAAGATAAAGAACCCCAGCCTCAGAGATAATAAGAGGTTTTCAGAAAGTTGCATAGCCAAGTTAATGCTAAAGTGGATCCAAAAGATTCAGGTCCCCTAGTCTTTATAATGTGTCACTGGAAGACTGACTGCTATGTCTCTGTTTCAAATATGGCCCTTTGGAAATTTGTCAGGAACATTTTATTTTTGGCCCTACTACTTTAGCATTACTTTGCCAACAAAGGTCCGTCTCGTCAAGGCAATGGTTTTTCCAGTGGTCATGTATGGATGTGAGAGTTGGACTATAAAGAAAGCTGAGTGCCAAAGAATTGATGCTTTTGAACTGTGGTGTTGGACAAAACTCTTGAGAGTCCCTTCAACTGCAAGGAGATCCAACCTGTCCATCCTAAAAGAAATCAGTCCTGAATAGTCATTGGAAGGACTGATGTTGAAGCTGAAACTCCAATACTTTGGCCACCTGATGCGAAGAGCTAACTCATTTGAAAAGACCCTGATGCTGGCAAAGATTGAAGGCAGGAGGAGAAGGGGACAACACAGGATGAGATGGTTGGATGGCATCACCAACTCAATGGACGTGACTTTGGGTAAACTCTGGGAGTTGGTGATGGACAGGGAGGCCTGGCGTGCTGAGGTCCATGGAGTCACAAAGAGTCGGACGTGAATCAGCGACTGAACTGAACTGACCTTAGCAGGCACACATGAACTTCAAGGGACAGGAGGGCCTGATCTCTTCTCTGCTCCTATTACCTGCTATGTGACCTACTGCCAGCAGGTGTCGTGTTAAGTAACAAAAATAAGAACTGAATGTGATTAACTATATAATTTCAAGCTAGACAAGTTTAAAGTCTCCTTTTATAAAATGCTTTATGAAAATGGAGAACTATAAAACAACGCCAATGATCAGGAAGAGTAGTAGACTTCAGGTTCACTATACTCACAACTCTCCAATATGCGTATGTTAAGCACGGGCCCTGTTAATTCACTTTGCTGTTAATAACACAATACACATGGAGGCGTGCTCAGTCATGTCCAACTCTGTGATCCCAAGAACTGTAGCCCATTAGGTTCCTCTGTCCACAGAATTTCCCAGGCAAGAATACCGGAGTGGGTTGCCATTTTCTTCTCCAGGGGATCTTCCCGACTGAGGGAGCAAACCCACGTCTCTTGTGTCTCCTGCATTGGCAGGCAGATTCTTTACCACTGTGCCACACCCAGGGAGAAGGCAATGGCACCCCACTCCAGTACTTTTGCCTGGAAAATCCCATGGACGGAGGAGCCTGGTGGGCTGCAGTCCATGGGGTCACTAAGAGTCGGACACGACTGAGCGACTTCACTTTCACTTTTCACTTTCATGCATTGGAGAAGGAAATGGCAACCCACTCCAGTGTTCTTGCCTGGAGAATCCCAGGGACGGGGAAGCCTGGTGGGCTGCCGTCTATGGGGTCGCACAGAGTTGGACATGACTGAAGCGACTTAGCAGCAGCAGCAGCAGCACACCCAGGGAAGCCATATTTGTGGATTTTTAAACATTACGCCTACTCTGGAAAAACCTCTAACATTAAGGCTATGTCACCTCAAAATCTCCTTTCCACTTTGAGGAAACAATAAAGTTCACTATTCTTATGAAGGACAGTCTAAGTGCTTCATGCGTGCGTTAGTCGCTGAGTTGTGTCCAACTCTTTGCGACCCCATAGACTGTAGCCCGCCAGGCTTCTCTGTCCATGGGATTCTCCAGGCAAGAATACTGGAGTGGACTGCCGTTCCCTTCTCCAAAGTGCTTCATAAACGGATGTAATTAATGATATTTAAAGTTTAGGAGTATTCTAGAAAGAGCTTTTGATTTCTTCCCTATTTCAAAATAAATATCTCATAAAGAAAAAACTATTTATTATACACATTAAACAGACTTCCCAGGTGCTGCTAGTGGTAAAGAACCAGCCTGCCAATGCAGAAGACATAATAAACCCTGGTTTGATCCCTGGGTCAGGAGGATCCCCTGGAGGAGGAAATGGCAACCCACTCCAGTATTTTTGCCTGGAGAATCTCATGGACAGAGGAGCCTGGTGGGTTATGGTCCTTAGATTTGCAAAGAGTCGGAGACAACTGAAGTGACTGAGCACAGAAACTCATGAATTAAAATTAACATACAGAGTATAGTAGTACAAAGTGTTATTAATAGCTTACCAGAGTAAATACAACCACAAAAACCTGTGTTGGTATTATCTTCGAATATTTTTTCAAAGTTTTATCCCTTACAAAATAAAAAGGTCTACATCAAAGAAAACTCATTATCATGTTTAGCTTGAGGAGTCTCACCAGAAAACTGCACCTCAGCCACTGCAATACAACCCAATTCACACATTCTAATACTGCCAAGCTGATTCACCATAAATGGCACAAAATGCTCTTGAGCTCAAAAGTTGGCTTTCAAACACTGCTGGAAGTCCTTTTAAAGCCTTGAGTCAGAAGTATAAATAATTTCATAACCAAATAGCATCAGAAAATCCTGTTGTGATGGGTAAATACCCATGAATCACAACAGCCTCTCAGCACAATAAGCCAAGCAGCAACTAATTAGCTTCTTAGAAGCACATGAAGCTAGCTTTTAATAATAATGCTTCTTGAACAAGAATGATTATGACATCCTAATTTCATTTTGTAAATTATTGCTCTATGATCTCTAAAGAAATTTTAATAGCAAGAATTTGTCCAAACAAACGGTATCTCTCATTGTAACTGTCTCAGTTTTGCTGTCCTGCCCAGAACTGGTATGTCTGTATTCTTCTAAATATCAAGTATCTACATGTACCAGGTTATTAACACCTTAGAATTTAGTTTTTGTTTCTTTCCTGAATAATAAGACATGTGATACCTTGATTTTGGACTTCTGACCTCCAGAGCAGTGAGATAATAAATTCCTATTAAGTAAAAAAAAAAAAAAAAAAAACCTGCTGAGCAGCTTCAAAAAGCAATAAGCCCCAAAGTGATGAAAATATATACAACACATTGTGCTTAAAATGGAAGAGTCAGGTAATGAGAAAGATTCTATCTATAAGGATAACTAGCAGAGTTTACATTGTACAGCATTAAAAAGCTCCTAAGAAAGCATTACAAACATATCACCATTATTTCAACTCAGTTAAGTCTCTCACAGCCTAAATGGCCTCTTCCTTAACACTACTTGAGAATATTCTATTGATCTGCTCATGTCCTTTTAAACTGGTAACAGTTCAGTAGAGCCTGTATCACATTTTTACTTCTCAAAGCAGGACTACAAGCCCTTTAATGAAATGTTCATATCTCATGTTGTCATTGTCCATGTGTTAAGCACAGACCTGGGCTTATGGTCGTTCCTTAGTACTATGGGATGAATACACAAAACCATATCCTTTTAACCTTGTGTTAATAGATGCTATTCATTAGGGAAATTTTGAAAACTACATATAAGAAGTAAGGTAATTAAAAATCCTCTCTAATCATACCACCCATAGATAACCACTATTAAAATTTGGCTATAACTTGCAGTATTTTTTCCACAAGTCTTTAAAAGCAGCTTTACCTCATTATATTGCAAATATTATTATTGTTCATGAAGGGGTCTCACACTTCTTACATAAGTTAGGCAGGTACCATAAATATAGAAGCTGACTGAGCATAAGACATAATGTATAAAGCTGCTTACTCAACTAAGGTACAAAAAATTCTTTACATCAAAGAAAACAGTCAAACAAAATACACTGCTATGTAGCCATAGACAATAATCTTGATACTAGTTTAGCACCCTTATAGCAAAAAATCATTTTAAGTAACAGTATAACATTTCAGCATTCAGATATGGAGAAAAAAGAAGTGTTGCTGGAACACACAGATATAGTAAGGTAGGAAAAGAACAGAGAATGAAAAAAATTCTTTATGGGGAGAGACAGCAAATATAGAAATTATTAGATGTGTAAGATATTTTTGGAGTATTTTGGATAATTGGAGAAGGAAATGCCAACCCACTCCAGTATTCTTGCCTGGAGAATCCCAGGGATGGGGTAGCCCGGTGGGCTACCGTCTATGGGGTCGCACAGAGTCGGACACGACTGAAGCGACTTAGCAGTAGCAGCAGCCCAATACTTTTACAATAGAGTTTCAAGTTTATAAGAGAAAGACAGCTGTGTCAAATGCTACAAAAGCAGAAGCAGTATGCTTTTACATCTGACAAATGGAATGCACAAAGGTTAATAAGAAATCAATACATTTTCCTCAAGGCAGTGAATTTAGCAGACAGAAGCAAAAGTAGTGCTTTGCCTTAGCTCTATGTGACATCTAGAGGTAAATGTTTTAAGGACAACAATATGGACCTAAACATGAGCTAAAAGTCTGTGAATCACCTGAATATAGATTTTAATTTAACAGGTATAGATAAAATACTTAAGAAATACATACAGAAAAAGGTAAGCTCAGGGGTAGAAGTTGCTATAGAAATAGTCATGCAATCAATAAAAAGGTTTGAAGAATAAAATAGAAAGAACTATTAAAGAAAATATTAAAATAGCATAATAACAAATGAACAGCCTCCAAAAACTGTTTAGGTTGTTCATCAATATACGGTTGGACCTTACCTAAAAATCAGGAACAGAAAGCCAGGAGGAGGGAATTGGTTTAAATTAAAATACAATAGAACAGAATTAAACAGAGAAATGGGTAGGGTACAGAAGGATCACAAGAATACCAAAAATTTAATAGCAAGATATATAAGTAATTACAGAAGCAAATACCATATTGGAGACAGTATATAACAAAGATGAATATGTATGAAATTTTTAATAGTGTGAAACATCAATTTGAGATGATCTACAAGAATGAAAAGTTCAGTTCAAGATGGTGACCTAAGAAGATTCTGAACTCACTTTTTCCCAAAGACACACCAAATCTACTAATTTCCTCTGGAAAAAGACTAAAAACTGAGAGAGCAACCCCTTCATATCAGGCAAATGAGAGGCAAACAACATCAGGCACCTCAACATTTAAGAAGGGTATCTGAGAGATGAGCCCCCAAAACATCTAGCTTTGAAGACCTATAGGACTCATATCCATGTAGACCAATGGGGCTGGAATGAACTGAGGAATGGCTCTTAAAGGGCCAGTGCACAGACTCATCTGCCCCAGGGCCCAGTGGAGAAACAGCACTTTGAAAAGTGACCAGACTTTATATGAAACAGACTCGCTTTCTACTTTTATGTAAAATATTGGTCTGAGGGGCAGGAGCCTTCTGGGATATTCTGTGGGTAGGCAGGCTGGTGGGTGCCATTGTCCTGCTCTCTCTCTGCCTTGCTAAACCTGCACCATCTCCCAACCACAACTCTTTTATTTTCCCTTTCCCACTAGTGTCATCTTTATGCTCCAACTAATGGGTGCCATTTTGCACACTCTCATCTGCCTTGCAAAAGCCAGTGGGTACCATCTCTTTTTCTTCACCTATTTTTCTTTTTTTTGTTAGTTGTTTTTATTTTCTTTTTACCCTTTCTCAGCATCTTTGTACTCCCCCTCTGCCATGCTTCAGAGCTCCAATATCTTCCAGAGATACTTCTACACATACCTTCTAGGTATCTTCTACACATACCTTCTAGGTATCTTCTACACATACCCGGAGTCTGGCTTTTACCCATGATTTGATTTTTGCAGCTACCACCCAAGGGATGCATTTGATTTCCTGAAGTCCCTGACTCTGGAGGCCAGTAGGCTTGGTCCTTGAGTGCCCTTGTTACGAGAACAATTGGAAAGACAGCTCTTGGCAGACTACCACTTCCAGATCCCTGCAGAGAAAGCAGGCTAAAATAAATCCTAGTCTTTCTTAGAAATTAGCCTATCTGCCTGTCCAGGAGCTTTGGCCTGAGGGGCTGGATTCTGGTTTGGTGCACTTGGAAGGCCTATAGAGGGGCTATCAGTGAATAAAGGCAGGTGGATGCAATCTTTTCAATCTCCCTCTCTCTCATTCTAGCTAACTGGTACCTTACAGAAAGGAGCTCATGCCCTTGCCCAATACCTTGATATTTGTGGCTTCAGCCATGGAACAAACACATTTATTGACACCTGGCTCTGATGGCCAGTGTGGTTTTGATCACAGGTCCCATAGGACTGTGATCAGCAGAGAAAGAATCCTTAGACAGCTACCACCCCCAGGGCACAGGAAGAGCAATAGACTCAGGAGTTCAATCTGTCTGTGAAAAAGGCCTATTACTGTGCCATCATAGCAGCAACACGAGAGGCAGGATAATAAAAACACACATCTAAGGTCTGATGATAAACCTATCCTGAGACCTTGGAGGAAGGTTATTAACTTCACATTCTCCCTCTACAGCACTCTAGAGCACCAGAATCTGCCCTGTTTTTATGACTGGTGCCCTAGTTTCTATGACTGTTGCCTGAGATATCCCTTGAGCACCTGGCTCTAGTGGCCAGGAAGCTTATATTCCTAGGTCCAACAGGACTGAAACAATCAAAAAAGACAGTGCTTAGCATGTTACCACTTCCAGAGCACAACAGAGATAGCAGATTGAAATACACTCCAAATCTTTCTGTGAAAGAAGACTCCTTCCTAGTTCTGGAGGTTCAGCCATAGGGGCAGGCTTCAGCCTTGGCACACAACTAGAGGCTATGGAGGTGTGCTCAGGGTTACTAGAATGGGGAACAAAAGTTTTGCATCCCATCTCTGTCTCACTAAGCTCATCAGTATCTCCCAGAAAGGAGCTAGTACACTTGTCGGAAGCCCTGATTTTTGTGACTGCTACCCGGGTGACACTGTCAGACTCCTATCTCAGAGAGTCCTCAGGGCTTAAACCGGCAGACCCATGTGACTATATATTTGCATTCTTTAAAATCCATTGCCTGAGCATTTGCCTCCCAACCAACCTGAATCCAGATGCTGATTAATATCTTCCCCTTTGGGACAAGAACTGGTCTTCACATCCCTCAATTACCAGGCACTATTTAAAATAAAACATGCTGCCTGGACAATCACAATGGTTTGAAAACCAATCAAGAGCTAGGGCAGAGTTGATTAGTAAGGTTCATCTCCTACACAAGGACAGTGTGCAAGACTGAGAGACGTGGTTGTTTCACTTAATACACAGAAAACAACAGTGATTGAATCAAAAAAAAGAAAAGAAACCCTCTTGCCCTGTTGGTGGGAAGGGTAAAGTGATATAGCCACTAAGGAGAACAATATGGAGACTCCTTAAAAAACCAGGAATAAAACAACCATATGCCCCAACAATCCCACTACTGGGCATGCACCCTGAGGAAATCATAATTGAAAAAGACACATGTACCCCAATATTCACTGCAGCACTATTTACAATAGCTACTATATGGAAGCAACCTAGATGTCCTTCAACAGATAAATAGATAAAGAAGTTGTGGTACATATATACAATGGAATATTACTCAGCAATAAAAAGGAATGCATTTGAGTCAGTTCTAATGAGGTGAATGAACTCAGAACCTATTACACAGAGTGAGTGTTTCCCAGGTGGTGCTATTGGTAAAAAACCTGCCTGCCAATGCAAAAGACATAAGAAATGCCACTTTGATCCCTGGTTCAGGAAGATACCCTGGAGGAGGGCATGGCAACCCACAGAAGTATTCTTGCCTGGAGAATCTCATGGACAGAGGAGCCTGGTGGGCTATGGTTCATGGGGTTGCAAAGAGTCAGACATGACTGAAGTGACTTAGTATGCATGCATATACAGAGTGAAGTCAGAAAGAGAAAAATAAATGTCATATATTAATGCATATATATGGAATCTAGAAACATGATACTGGTAACACATAGAGAACAGGCGGTGCGGGGGTGGTAGGAGAAGGTGGGATGAATTGAGGAAATAGCATGAAAACATACATTACCATATGAAGAATAGAGAGCCAGTGGGAATTTGCTGTATGATACAGGGGGCTCAAACCAGGTGCTTTGTGACAACCTAGAGGGATGGGTGGCATGGGAAGTGGAAGGGAGGTTCAAGAGGGAAGGAACAAACATATGGTGCATTTATGTTGATGAATGGCAGGAACCAACAGCTTCAGCATCAGTCCTTCCAATGAGTATTCAGGGTTGATTTCCCTAAAGATTGACTGGTTTGATCTCTGTCCTGTTCAAGGGACTCTCAGGAGTCTTCTCCAGCACCATAGTTCAAAGGCATCAATTCTTAGGTGCTCTTTATGGTTCAGTTCTCACAACCACATGTGACCACTGGGAACACCACAGCCTTGACTACACTGACCTTTGTTGACAGAGTAATGTCTCTGCTTTTCAACACACTGTCTAGGTTTGTCATAGCTTTCCTGCGAAGGAGCAAACATCTTCTGATTTCATGGCTGTAGTCACCATCTGCAGTGATTTTAGAGCCCAAGAAGGAAATCTGTCACTACTTCTACTTTTCCCCTCTCTGTTTTCCATGAAGTAATGGGGCCAGATGCCATGATCTTCATTTTTTTTAATGTTTAGTTTTAAGCCAGCTCTTTCACTCTCCTCATTCACACTCTTCCAGAGACTCTTTAGTTCCTCTTTGCTTTCTCCCATGAGAGTGGTATCATCCACATATCTGAGGTTGTTGATGCTTCTCCCACCTATCTTGATTCCAGTTTGTAATTCATCCAACCCAGCATTTCTCATGATGCATGCAGCACATAGATTAAATGAACAGGGTGACAACAGACAGCCCTGTCATATTCCTTTCTCAATCTTGAGCCAATCAGTGGTTCCGAACAGGGCTCTAAATATTGCTTCCTGACCTGCATACAGGTTTCTCAGGAGACAGGTAAGACAGTCTGGTATTCCCACCTCTTTAAGAGCTTTCCACAGTTTATTATGATCTGCAAAGTCAAAGGCTTTTAGTCAATGGTGTAGTCAATGAAACAGAGGTAGATTTTTTTCTGAAATTCCCTAGCTTTCTCTATGATCCAGCAAATGTTGGTAATTTGATCTCTAGTTCCTCTTCCTTTTCTAAACCCATCTTGGACATCTGCAAGTTCTTCGTTCGCATAATGCTGAAGCCTAGTATGCAAGATTTTAAGCATAACCTTACGTGCAACTGTCCGATGGTTAGCATATTCTTTAGTACTACCCTTTCTGGGAACTGGGATGAGGACTGACCTTTTCTAGACCTATGGCCACTGCTGGGTCTTCCAGATTTGCTGACATATTGAATGCAACATATTGATTGCATCATCCTTTAGGGTTTTGAATAGTTCTTCTGGAATTCCATCACGTCCACTAGCTTTATTAATATCAGTGTTTCCTAAGGCCCACTTAACTTCGCTCTCCAGAAAGTCTGGCTCTGGGTGGTTGACCACACTATCAGAGTAATCTGGTTCATCTGGATCTTTTCTGTACAGTTCTTCCATGTATTCTTTCCATCTCTTTTTGATCTCCTCAGTGTCTAAATACATCTCTATTGTTTGTCCTTTATTGTGCCCATCTTTGGGCAAAATGTTCCCTTGGTATCTCCAATTTTCCTGAAGATATCTCTTAGTCTTTCCCCTTCTGTTGTTTTCTTCTAGTATTATACACTGTTCACTGAAGAAGGCCTTCTTGTCTCTCTGTGATGTTCTTTAGAAATCTGTGTTTAGTTGGATATGCCTTTCCCTTTCTCCCTTGCTTTCTGTTTCTCTTCTTTCTTTACTATTTGTAAGGCCTCCTCAGATAACCACTTAATGAAATAGAGAAAAGTAACTGACCTGATAAATAGTTAAAAACTCTGGGAGATAGTGAAGGGAAGCCTTGTGCACTGCAGTCCATGAGGTCACAAAGAGTTGGACAGGACTGAGTGACTGAACAACAGCAACAAAATAATTTAAAACGCAATAATCACAAAATTGCTCACCTAACTTGGGAGAACAATGGATAAACACAGTGAGAACTTCAACAAAGATAGAGAACATAAAAAAGTAACAAACATAAGAGTGGTTCAACAGCACAGGTTAAAAGAATGGATCAGTGAGTCAGAAAATAAAGCAACGGGACTCACCCAGACAGAGCAAGAAATGAGAAGAAAATTTTAAATGAAATTGAAGGATGTAAAAGACAACATCAAGTGAACTAACATTCACATTATAGAAGTCCCAAACAGAGAAAAAGAAGCAGAAAACTTATTTGAGCAAATAATGCTTGAAAACTTTCTTAACTTCAGTGGGAAAAAAAAAAAAAAAAAAAGCCAGATTCAGAAAGCTCAGGGACTACCAAATAAGATAAATCCAAACAAGCACAAAACAGTGCATATTACTAATATAACTTAAATGTTGAAAGTTAAAGACAGAGAAAATCTTAGAAGCAGCAAGAGAAAGACAACTTGTTGAACGTAAAGGAGTCTAAGATCACAAATAACACAAGCATGATTCCTCTCTCCAATTTCATTCAAAATATTATTGGGATTTCTAGTCACAGCAATTAGGCAGGCATAATAAATAAATAAACAATAAAAACAGAAAGCATTTAAATTGCAAACAGACAAGGAAAACAGGCACTATTTGTAAATGACAGTGCTACACGTAGAAAATCCTTAAAATCTCCAAAAAGAAAAACTGTGAACTAATAAATGAATTCAGTAAAACTAGAGGATACAAAATCAATATATAGAAAACTGCTGCATTTCTACACATAGTAATCAACTATTAGAGAATTTAGAAAACAATCTCATTTAAAATTGCATCAAAAAGAATATCTAAGAATAATTCTACACATAGTAATAAACTATTACAAAGAGAATCAGAAAACAATCTCATTTAAAATTAAATCAAAAAGAACATTTAAGAATAAGGGAGATGAAAAGCTCTACAGTGATAAAAATAAAATACTGATGAAATAAATGAAGAAGACATAAATGGAAAGATACTCTATGCTCATGAATATCTTTTTAGTGAAGAATGAGTATGTTTTTAGTGAAGTATAGTTGTGTTATAATATGTGTAAGTTTCAGGTGTACAACAGAGTGATTCAGATATATATGTATTTTTTCAATTACTTACAATTATACATTATTACAAAAAACTGAACATAGTTCCCTATGCTATGCACTAAATACGTGCTGCTCATCGATTTTACATAAATTAGTTTATATCTGATAATTTGCTGTTAATTTGTCTGCCTACCTCCCTTTGTTCTTGTGTAACCATAAATTAAACATTACTAGGAAAAAAGCTAGTGGAGGTGACACAATTCCAGCTGAGCTATTTAAAATCCTAAAAGATGATGCTGTTAAAGTGATGCACTCAATAGGCCAGCAAATTAGGAAACCTCAGCAGCAGTGGCCACAGGACTGGAAAAGGTCAGTTTTTACTTCAATCCCAAAGAAGGGCAATGTCAAACAATGCTCAAACTACCACACAACTGCGCTTATTTCACATGCTAGCAAGGCAATGCTCAAAATCCTTCAATCTAGACTTCAACAGCACATGAACCGAGAACTTCCAGATGTACATGCTGGATTTAGAAAAGTTAGAGGAACCAGATATCAAATTGCCAATATCCCTTGAATCACAGAAAAAGCAAGGGTATTCCAGAAAAACATCTATTTTTGCTTCATTTTGTGCACAAAAGCCTTTGACTGTGTGTATCACAACATCACAAAAAATTGCGGAAAATTCTGAGAGACAGGAATACAAGCCCACCATACTTGCCCCCTGAGAACCTCTACACAGGGCAAGAAGCAAGAGTTAGAAATAGATATGAAACAAGGGACCGTTTTAAAACTGGGAAAAGAGTATGTCAAGGCAATAAATTGTCAGCCTGCTTATTTAACATAGGCGCAGGTACATACTGTACTCTGGATGAAGTACCAGCTGGATCTAAGATTCAGTTCAGCTCAGTTCAGTACCTCAGTCAACTATTAGAGTTGGGGTCCCAACTCTTTGAGACCCCATGGATGGCAGCACACCAGGCTTCCCTGTCCATCAACAACTGTCAGAGCTTGTTCAAACTCATGTCGATCAAGTCCGTGATGCCATCCAACCATCTCATCCTCAGTCGTCCCCTTCTCCTCCTGCCATCAGTCTTTCCCAGCATCAGGGTCTTTTCTAATGACTCAGGTCTTTGCATCAGCTGGCCAAAGTATTGGAGCTTCAGCTTCAGCATCAGTCTTTCCAATGAATATTCAGGACTGATTTCCTTTAGGATTGACTGCTTGGATCTCCTTGTAGTCCAAGGGACTCTCAAGAGTCTTCTCCAACACCACAGTTCAAAAGCATCAATTCTTCAGCACTCAGCCTTCTTTATGGTCTAACTTTCACATCCATACATGACTACTGGAAAAACCATAGTTTTAACCAGAAGGACCTTTGTTGGCAAAGTAATGTCTCTGGTTTTTAATATGTTGTCTAGGTTGGTCATAGTTTTTCTTCCAAGGAGCAAGTATCTTTTAATTTCATGACTAGAGTCACCATCTGCCATGAATTTGAAGCCCAAGAAAATAAAATCTGTCACTGTTTCCATTGTTTCTCCATCTATTTGCCATGAAATGATGGGATCAGTTGCCATGATCTTAGGTTTCTGAATGTTGAGCTTTAAGCCAGCCTTTTCACTCTCATTTTTCACTTTCATCAAGAGACTCTTTAGTTCTTCTTCACTTTCTGCCATAAGGATGGTGTCATCTTCATATCTGAGGCTATTAATATTAATTCCGGCAATCTTAATTCCAGCCTGTGCTTCATCCAGCCTGATGGATGATTTATTTGCATGATTTATTCTACATATAAGTTAAATAGGGTGACAATATACAGCCTTTACATATTTCTTTCCCAAAAAGGAACCAGTTCTCTGGCCACTACCGAGTTTTCCAAATTTGCTGTCATATTGAGTATAGCACTTTCAAAGCATCACCTTTTAGGATTTGAAATAGCTCAGCTGGAATTCCATCACCTCCACTAGCCTTGTTTGTAGTGGTGCTTCCTAAGGCCCATTTGACTGTGCACTCCAGGATGTCTGGCTCTAGGTGAGTGATCACACCACTGTGGTTATCTGGGTCATTAAGATCTTTTTTGTATAGTTCTTCTCTGTGTTCTTGCAACGTCTTCTTAATATCTTCTGCTTCTGTTAGTTCCATACCATTTCTGTCTTTAACTGTGCCCATCTTTGCATGAAATGTTCCCTTGGTATCTGTAATTTTCTTGAATAGATCTTTAGTCTTTCTCAGTCTATTATTTTCCTCTATTTCTTTGCACGGATCACCTAGGAAGGCTTTCTTATCTCTTCTTGCTATTCTTTGGAACTCTGCATTCACATGAATATACCTTTCTTTTTCTCTTTTGCCTTTTGCCTCTCTTCTTTTCTCAGCTATTTGTGAGGCTTCCTCAGGCAACCATGTTACCTTTTTATTTTTCTTGAGAATGGTTTTGATCATCGCCTCCTGTATAATGTTACAACCTCCATCCAAAGTTCTTTGGGCACTCTATCTGATCTAATCTCTTGAAACTATTTGTCATTTCCATTGTATAATCATAAGGGATTTGATTTAGGTCATACCTGAATGGTCTACTAGTTTCCCCTACTTCTATCTAAGTCTGAATTTTGCAATAAGGAGCTCATGATCTGAGCCACAGTCAGATCCAGGTCTTGTTCTTGCTAACTGTACAGAAATTCTCCAACTTCAGCTGCAAAGAATATAATAAATCTGATTTTGGTATTGACCATCTCATAATGTCCACGTGTAGAGTCGTCTCTTGTGTTGTTGGAAGAGGGTGTTTGCTATGACCAGTGCATTCTCTTGGCAAAACTCTGTTAGCCTTTGCCCTACTTCATTTTGTACTCCAAGCCAAACTTGCCTATTACTCCAGGTTTCTCTTGACTTCATACATTTGCATTCCAGTCCCTATGATGAAAAGGGCATTTTGTTGTTGTTCTTCTTCTTAGTTCTAGAAGGTCAAGTAGGTCTTTATAGATCCATTCAACTTCAGCTTCTTTGGCATTGGTGGTTGGGGCACAGACTTGGATTGCTGTGATATTGGATGGTTTGCCTTGGAAATGAACAGAGATTATTCTGTTACTTTTGAGACTGCACCCAAGTACTGTATTTCAGACTCTTTTGTTGACTATGAGAGCTACTCCATTTCTTCTAAGGGATTCTTTCTCACAATAGTAGATATAATGGTCATCTGAATTCACCCATTCCAGTCCATTTTAGTTCACTGATTCCTAAGATATCAGTATTCACTCTTGCCATCTCCTGCTTGACCACTTCAAATTTACCCTGAATCATGGACCTAACATTCCAGGTTCCTATGCGATAATGTTCTTTACAGAATTGGACATTACTTCCATCACCAGTCACATCCTCAACTGGGCTTTGTTTTCACTTGGCTCAGCCTCTTCATTCTTTCTAGAGCTATTTCTCCACTGTTCTCCAGTAGCATATTGGGCACCTATCGACATGCAGTCATCTTTCAGTGTCATCTTTTTGCCTTTTCATACTGTTAATGGGGTTCTCAAAGCAAGAAAACTGAAGTGGTTTGCCATTCCCTTATCCACTGGACCACATTTTGTCAGAATGCTTCACTATAACCCGTCCATCTTGGGTAACCTATACAGCATGCTTCCTTGAATTAGACAAGACTGTGATCCATGTGATCGGTTTCTTAGTTTTCTGTGATTTTGATTTTCATACTGTCTGCCTGCCGATGAATAAGGATAAGAGTCTTGTGAAAGCTTCCTAATGGGAGGGACTGACTGTGGGGGAATCTGGGTCTTGCTCTGACAGACAGGACCATACTCAGTAAATCTTTAATCCAATTTTCTGTTGATGGGTGGGGTTGTGTTCCCTCCCTGTAGTTTGCCTCAGGCCAAATGATAATGCTGGTAATGGTGACCTCCTTCAAAAGGACTTATGCCAACATGTCCCGGCTCCTAGGACTGTTGTATCCAACGGCCCTGACCCCATGGCAGGCCACTGTCAACCCAGGCCTCTGCTGGAGACTCTTGGACACTCACAGGCAAGTCTGACTCAGTCTCTTGTAGGGTCAATGCTCCGTTCTCCTGGGTCCTGATGTGCACAATGTTTTGTTTGTGTCCTCCAAGAGTTTGTTTCCCCAGTTCTGTGGAAGTTTTGTTTCCCCAGTCCTCTGGAACCAAGACTGCCAGGAGAAATATCAATTACCTCAGATATGCAGATGACACCACCCTAATGGCAGAAAGCAAAGAGGAAATAAAGAGCCCCTTGATGAAGGTGAAAAAGGAGAGTGAAAAAGCTGGTTTAAAACTCAACATTCAGAAAACTAAGATCATGACATCCAATCCCATCACTTCATGGCAAATAGATGGGAAAAAAATGGAAACAGTGACAGACTTCATTTTCTTGGTCTCCAAAAGTCACTGTGGACAGTGACTGCAGCCATGAAATTAAAAGAAGCTTGCTCCTTGGAGAAAAGCTATGACAAATATAGACAGCATATTTAAAAGCAGAAACATCACTTTGCCAACAAAGGTCCATATAATCAAAGCTACAGTTTTTCGGGTAGTTATGTACAGATGTAAAAGCTGGACCATAAAGAAGGCTGAGCACTGAAAAATTGATGCTTTCAAATTGTGGTGCTGTAGAAGACTCTTGAGTGTCCCTTGGACAGCAAGGAGATCAAACTAGTCAATCATAAAGGAAATCAGTCCTGAATATTCATTGGAAGGATTGATGCTGAAGCTGAAGCTCCAAAATTTTGGCCACCTTATAAGAAAAGCCGACTCACTGGAAAAGACCCTGATAGTGGGAAAGACTGAGGGCAGGAGGAGAAGGGGGCGACAGAGGATGAGATGGTTGGATGGCATCACCGACTCAATAGACATGAGTTTGAGCAAACTCCAGGAGATGGGGAAGGAAAGGGAAGCCTGGTTGCTGCAGTCCATGTGGTCACAAAGAATCAGACATGACTGAGCAACTGAACTATAACAGTTTTTGCTTTCTATATAAATTCATTTGTATATTTGTTCATATTGTACACATAAGTGATAATCATAATACTGTTTGTTTTCTCTAACTACTTCATTAGTATGAAATTCATTAGGTCCATCCATCTTGCTGCAAATGGCAATATCACACTCTTCATGGCTGAGTAGTATTCCATTACATATATGTGTACGTGTGTATGTGCAGGTATATACACAATGACATTTATCACTTCTCCTTAAATCAATCATCTGTTGATTGCCACTTGGGTTGTTTCCTTGTACCGACTATTATAAATAATGCTGCTTTGAACACTGGGGTGCATCTATCTTTTTGAACTATAGATTTCTTTAAATATATGCCCTGGAGGGGGATTACAGGATAATATAGTAACTCTATTTTTACTTTTTTAAGGAAACTTCATACTGCTCTCCATAAAGGCTATACCAAATTACACTCCAACAACTGTGTGGAAAGGTTCCTTTTTTTTTTTTCAGCATCATCTCCAGCATTTATTATTTGTAGACATTTTGATGGTAGCCTTTCTGACCAGTGTGAGGTGATATCTCACTGTGGTTTTGATTTTATTTTCTCTAATAATTAGCAATGCTGACAATCTTTTCATGTGCCTGTTGGCCATTTGTACGTCTTCTTTGGAAAAAATTATTGAGATCCTCTGTGCATTTTTTCATTGGATTGTTTCTTTTTTGATAGAGTTGTAGAAGCTGTTTATTTTGGATATTAACCACTTGTCAGTCACATCATTTGCAAATATTTTCTCCAATTTCCTTCACTGTGCAAAAAAAAAAAAAAAAAAGCATTTCATTTAATTAGTTGCCATTTATTTTGCTTTTATTTCTCTTGCTTTCAGAGATTGGCCCAAGAAAATACTGTTACAATTTACGTGCCAGAACATTTTGTCTCTGTTTTCTTCTCGGAGTTCTATGGTGCCATCTATGATATTTACAGGCTTCTCTGGTGGTGCTAGTGGCAAAGAACCCACCCGCCAATACAGGAGATGTTAAGAGACACAGTTCAATCCCTGGGTCAGGAAGATCCCCTGGAGGCGGGCATGGCCCACTCTAGTATTCTTGCCTGGGGAATCCCATGGACAGAGGAGCCTGGCAGGCTATAGTCCATGTGGTCACAATGAGTCAGATACAATTGAAAAGATTTAGCATACGTGCATGTCTTATACTTAGGTTTTTGAACAATTTTGAGTTTACTTTTGAATATAGTGTGAGTATTCTAATTTCATTAATTCACTCAGCTGTCCAGCTTTCCCAATACCACTTGCTAAAACACTGTTTTCTCTCCATTGTATATTCTTGCCTTCTTTGTTGTAGATTGACCATATGTGTGTGGGTTTATTTCTGTGATCTGTACTGTTTCATTGATCTATATGTCTGTTTTTGTGCCAATACCATGCTGTTTTGATTACTGTAGCTTTGGTTGTGCCTCCTGCTTTGTGCTTTTCCTGAGGACTGTTTTGGCAATTCTGGATATTTGTGGTTACATGTAAACTTTAGGATTATTTGTTTAGTTCTGAGAAAAATGTTATGTGTATTTTCAGAGGGATCACATTAAAACTGTAGATTGCTTTGGACAGCATGGCCATTTTAACAATATTAATTCTTCCAATCAAAAATATCTTTTTATTTCTTTGAATCATTTTCAATTTCCCTTAAGAATGTTTTATAATTTTCAGCATATATAGATCTTCAGCTCCTTGGTTAAGCATATTCCTAGATATTTTTTGTTGGGATTTTAAACAGGATTAATTTACTCAGTCATTCTGATATTGTATTGCTAGTATAAAAGAATGCACACAATTCTATGTATGAATCGTATCCTGCTACCTTGCTTAATTAATTTGTTACTTCAAACAGTTTTTGTATGGAGTCTTTATGGTTCTCTATATGCAGACCATCATATCATCTGGAAATGGTCAGAGTTTCACCTCTTCCTATCCAAACTGAATATCTTATATTTCTTTTTTTTTTTTTTTTTTTTTTTTGCCTGATTGCTGTGGCTAGGACTTCCAATTCTACTATAAATAGAAGTCAAAAGTATGCATCTTTGTCTTTTCCTAAATTTATCAGGAGGCTTTCAGCTTTTCACCACTAAGTATTAATGTTGCCTATGGGATTGTCATAAATAGCTTTTTTTATGTTGAGATACATTCATGCTATACCTACTTTGGTGAAAATTATCAGGAATGGATGTTGAATTTCATCAAATGCTCTTTATGTGTCTATTGAGATGATTATATAATCAATCCATGTGCTGTATCACATGGATTTATTTCCATCTGTTGAACCAACCTTTTGGCACAGGAATGAACCCAACTTGATTGTGGTACCTAAGGCTTTGTATAATTGTTAGATTTGGTTTTCCAATATTTTGTTCAGGATTTTTGCATATATATACATCAAAGATATCAGTCTTTTCTTTTTTGTAATGTATCAGGTTAATGGCTTCACCAGGTGAATTTGAGAGTGTTCTCTCCTCTTCAATCTTTTTGAATTGTTTGAATAGGATACAAATAAGTTCCTTGTATCTTTTATAGGATTTCCCACTGAAGTTTTCCAGTCCTGGAATTTGTTGGCAGGGAGATTTTGTTACAGACTCTCTTTCACTTCTAGTGATTGGCCTATTCAAATTATCTGTTCCTTGTTGACTCAGTTATGGCAGGCTAGATGTTTCCACAACTTGCCCATTTCATCTAAGTTTTCCATTTTGTCGACATAACTGTTCATAATATTTTCTTCTTGTATTTTATATTTCTGCAGTATTGGTTGTTATCTCTCCTCTTTCATTTCTTATTTTGCTTATTTTGGTGTTCTCTCTTTTCTTCTTGGTGAGCCTGGCCAAAGGTTTGTCTATTTTGTTTATCCTTTCAAAATCAGTTCTCAGTTTTATTGATCTTTTTCTATTTATTTTAATCTCTATTTTACTTATTTCCTCTCTAATCTTTATTCTTCCTTCCTTCTACTGACTTTGGGGGTTTTGTTCTTTTCTATTCTTTTAGATGGTAGGTTAGGTTTTTTATTTGAGAATTTTCTTTTTTTCTGAAGGAAGGCCTGTATTGCTATAAACTTCCCTCTTTTAGATTAACTTTTGCTACATCCCACAGATTTTTGTAAGGTTATGCTTTTATTGCCTTTTGTCTCAAGGCATTTTCTGATTTTCACTTTGATTTCATCATTGACCTACTGGGCTTTTGTGTATTTTTTTAGTAGCAGATTGTTTAGTTTCTATGTGATAGCTTTATTTCTCATTTTTCTTTCTGTGGTTGATTTCTAGTTTCATAATATTGTGGTTAGAAAAGATACTTGATGTAAGTTCTACCCTCTTAAATATGTTGAGACTTCTTTTGTGACCTAGTATATAGTCTAACCTAGAAAAATTTCCATGTGAGCTTGAAAGAAAAATGTATTCTGTTTTATTCATTTGTCCTATAGATATCAATTAAGTTCAAATGGTCCACTGTGTCATCTAGGATGGCGGTTGGCTTTCTGATTTTCTGTATGCAAGATCTTTCCATCAATGAGAGGTGTAAAAAGTTTCCTACTATTAATCTATAATAATAGTCAATTCCTATCTTAGCGTCTCTTAGTTATTTGTTTTATATATTTAGGTGCATATATCTTAACAAGTATCATATCCTCTTTCAATACTGATCCTTTTGTCATTATATAATTCCCTTGTCTTCTGTTATAAACTTGGTTTGAAAGACTATTTTCTGTGATATGAGTATTGCTCCCCTCATTTTCTTATCGCTTCTATTTGCATGTTTTTCCATCCCCTCACTTTCAGTCACGTTGTGTCATTACCCCTTGAGTCTCTTGTATCTTGCATTATAGATTCTTGTTTTCTTATTCAACCTGCAACTCTATGACATTTGATAGGAACATTTAGTATATTAACACTGAAAGTAATTATTGATAGATATGTATTTATTGTCATCTTAAGCCTTGTTTTCAGTTGATTTTGTAGTTATTTATTCATTTCTTCTTTATGTTTTTCCTTTTGTGGTTAGAAGGTCTTCTTTTATATTATGGTTGAGTTCCTTTCTGTTTTTTGTATAACTATTCTGTTTCTGATTTGTGGTTACCATGATTTTCAATTGTTAACCCAAACTATATCTATTTGCTTTAGGCTTATAGTCATACAGTTCAAACACATTCTAAAAAATTTACATTTTTTACTCCTCTCTCCCACATTTTGTGATTTCAATGTCCTATTTACATCTTCATGTTTATCCTTTTGCTGTTAATTTTATTTATAATCACTTTTATAAAATTTTTAGTTTGTTTTTTGTACTATACAAACTATGTACTGGCTTATTTAAGTGATCTTCAATCCTTTTATATATTTTCCTTTCCAATTGTGATTTTCCCTTTCCTATAGAATCATTTTTTATATTTAAAGATGACCTTTCAAATATTTCTTTTAAATTAGGTTTGTGTGTGTGTTAGTCACTCAGTCCTGTCTGACACTTGGTGACGCCACGGACTGTAGCCCGCCCAGCTCCTCCATTTTTCACAGAATTAAAACAAATAACTCTTTAAATTTCTATAAAAACACTAAAGACTCCAAATACCAAAAGAAATCTTAAGAAAGGAGAACAAAGCTGGAAGAATCATGCTCCCTGATTTCAAACTCTATTACAGAGCTACAATAATCAAAGAGGGTATTGGCATAAAAAAGAAACACATGGAAACCAACTGACTAGAATAAAATGCAGAAATAAACCTACTCATGTATGGTCAATTAATGTATGAGAATGGAGTCAAGAATATCCAATAGGGGAAAGACAAATTCACTCAATAAATGGTGTTTGGAAAACTGGACAGGAACATGCAAAAAAAATGAAACTAGACCACTAGCTTACAATACACAAAACTTAAAACAGATTAGACACCTGAATGAAAGATCTGAAACCAAAAACCTACTAGAAGAAATCATAGGTGGTATGCACCTTGCCACTGGTCTTGGCAATAATTTTTTTATTTTGACACCAAAAGCAAAGATTATTAACAAGAGCAAAAATTAATAAATGGAGCTTCTTCAAACTAAAAAGCTTTGCATAGCAAAGGAAACCATCCACAAAAATGAAAAGGCAACCTACTGAATGGGAGAAGGAATTTGCAAATCATATATATGACGGCTTAATATCCAAAATATATAAAGAACTCACACAGCTCAATAGCAAAAAAGCAAACAATCCAATTAAAAACTGGGCAGAGGACGTGAATAGCAATATTTTCCAAATAAGACATACAAAAGGCCAACAGGAATATGAAAAGGAATCAGGGAAATGCAAATCAAAACTACAGTGAGCTATCACCTCAAACTAGTTAGCATGGTGAAATTATTAATATAAAAAAGACAAGAGAAAACAACTGGAGGTGAGTACATAGACAAAAGGGAACCCTTGTGCACTGTTGGTAAGAATGTAAATTGGTGCAGTTACTATGGAATACAGTATGAATGTTCTTCAAAATACTGAAATAAAACTATGGTATAATCTGGCAATTCCACTTCTGGGTATTTATCCAAAAACACTAACTGGAAAAGACACATGCATCCCCATGTTCACTAGCGACTCAGAAGATAAAGAATCTGCCTGCAATGCCAGGGACTTGGGTTAGATCCCTGGGTTGAGAAGATCCTCTGGAGAAGGGAATGGCTACCCACTCCAGTATTCTGTCCTGAAGAATTCCACCAAGAAAGGAGCCTGGTGGGCAACAGTCCATGGGGTTGCAAAGAGTCAGATACAACTGAGCAATTTTCATTTTCACATGTTTACTGCAGGATTATTTACAGTAGGCAAGAAACAGAAACAACATTAAGTATTCAAGGACAGTTGGAAAAAGAAAATGTGGTATGTTTATACAATGAAATATTATTCAACTATAAAAAGAATGAAATGGACAAGATGAATGGACTTTGATGGCATTATACTAAAACAGATTAAAACAAATACCATATAATCTCACTTATACGTGGAATTAAAAAAAAGAATCAAGCTCATAGATACAGAGAATAGATTCGTGATCACCAGGGTCAATTGTTGGGAGTGGGAGAAATGGTAAAAGGAATCAAAAGGTAGAAACTTTTAGAACTTACAGAAAATAAATAAGTCAGGGGAATATAATGTACAGCATGGTGACTAGACAATATTTTATCACATAACTGAAAGTTGCTTACATACTAAATATTAAAAGTTCTTATCACAAGGGAAAATAATTTTGTGTCTATGTATGGTAATGGATGTTAATTAAATTTATTGTGGTGATCATGTCACAGTACCTATAAACATAAAATAATTATGTTGTACTCTTGATATTAACTGTACCTGAGTTATACAGTCAATTATATAACTCCATTTAAAATGATAAAAGATATTTCTGGAAAAGAAACAATTATAAAAAAACTAAATCGGCCCAGGGGTAGGTAGTAACAGCTACCTATGTTCTGATTTGCACGATTTACAAAAATTGATGACTTTTCTTATGGATCTATTGTTGGTGTATAGTCACTAAGTCTCGCCTGACTCTTTCATGACCCCACAGACTGTAGCCAGCCAGATTCCTCCATCCATGGGATTTCCCAGGCAAGAATAATGGAGTAGGTTGACATTGCTTTCACCAGGCTATCTTCCCAACCCAAAGGTTGAACCTGTGTCTCCCGCAGTGCATGTGGATTCTTTTACCGTTGAGCCACCAGGGAAGTCCTTTCTTATGGAGAAGCAGAAAGAAAAAAAAAGCTTACAGACAAAATGATAAAATATAAAATACCATATGGAAACAACTGCAAAATTTAAGGAGAAAATGTTGTGATCCAACTATATTTTGACTAGTCTTTCAGGAGTAAGCATGTGAAAGACATTGTCAAACAAGAAATATTTCAGAAAATAAATCACCAATTTACTAATTTTGAAACAATTTCTAAACTAACTCCAAAATTAACAACAACAAAACCTTTAGAGGTGCAAATACCAGACCACTTTACCTGTCTCCTGAGACACTTGTATGCAGGTCAAGGAGTGACAACTGGAACCTTATATGGAACAACTGACTGGTTCAAAATTGGGAAAGGAGTAAGACAAGGCTGTATATTGTCACTCTGTTCATTTAACATATGCAGAGTACATTATGCAAAATGAATGAATCATAGGCTGGAATCAAGACTGTGGGGAGAAATATCAACAACCTCAGAAATGAAGATGATATCACTCTAACGGTAGAAAATGAAGAGGTACTATAAGAGCGTCAATGAGGGTGAAAGAGGAGAGTGAAAAAGCTGGCTTAAAACTCAACATTCAGAAAACTAAGATCTGGTCCCATCACTTTATGGCAAATAGCAGGGAAAAGTGGAAACAGTGACATATTTTATTTTCTTGAGTTTCCAAAGCACTGCTGATGGTGACTGAAACCAAGAAATTCAAAGATGCTTGCTCCCTGAAAGGAAACCTATGACAAACCTAAACAGCATATTAAAAAGCAGAGATAAAACTTTTCCAACAAAGGCCCATATAGTCAAAGCTACAGTTTTTCCAGTAGTCATGAACGGATGTGAGAGTTGGACCATAAATAAGGCTGAGCACCAAAGAACTGATGCTTTTGAATTGTGGTACTGGAGAAGTCCCTTGAGAGTCCCTTGGACTGCAAAGGAGATCAAACTAGTCAATTATAAAGGAAATCAACCTTAATTTTCTTGGAAGGACTGAAGCTGAAGCTCCAATCCTTTGGCCACCTGATGCAAAGTGCCAACTCATTGGGAAAGACTCTTATGCTGGGAAGACTGAAGGTTAAATGAGAAGAGGGAGGCAGAGGATGAGATGGTTAGATAGCATCACCAACTCAGTGGACATGAATTTGAGCAAACCCTGGCAGACAGTGAAGAACAGGGAAGCCTGGCATGCTACAGTCCATGGGGTCATAAAGAGTCGGACATAACTTAGCAACTGAACAACAACAATAATGGCAGATCAGGAGATCTGACCCTCACTAAGTTTGGACTACAGAAATATGCCTGAATAAGTATGCCACTGAGTGCCCACTTAACCATTCTTTCTATGGCTCATCCTGTCACCAGTTCTAAGCAACACATTTATTCAGCTACATAGAAAGAATTATGGAGTTTGTCTGATAACCACTTCAAAGCATTAACTGCCCTTTCCCTGTGCCAACACATGGTAACAATTGCTAAACATGTCATCTGGTTAGAACACTAAGCTTGAATAATTATTAAACTAAAATTTCTGCTTTAAAAAAAAATGTTCGACCAGGCATAGATTCATAGAGCAACATAATGTCCATCTTTATTACCCAAGATCTCTATTAATGATTTCCTGTGTCTCTAAAAAGTAGCCTGAATGACCCTGACTTTTGAGTTTTTTAAAGTAGTAAAAATCACATAAGCCACCCACCAAGAGATATTATCTTTCCCAACCTCTTCTAATATTATCTATCTAGATCATATGTATATCCCTATGCTGTTTATACTCAAAAATTAATGTAAGTGGTAAAATCTTAACCAAATAAAAGTGCAGAGGAAAGGAGCACATTTTTTTAAGCTCTCCAATGACATACACTTACTTCCCCAGACTCTTCATTGATAATCCATGGTAATCCTGGGAGTTTCTATTATAAATTTCTAAATTTTGATGGGTAGCATAGCGAACTTTGCTTTCACCCCCTGTTATTTCAGTACTATAAAATAGGGAATTATCTACTACATGTACATTTTTTGCAGTTACTGTCCAAGAAATATAAAATGGAAGTTTGTAAAAGAGCAATGGTAAGAATTAGAGCCACACTAGGAGAAGGCAGTGGCATTCCACTCCAGTACTTTGCCTGGAAAACCCCATGGATGGAGGAGCCTGGTAGGCGGCAGTCCATGGGGTCACTAAGAGTCGGACATGACTGAGTGACTTCACTTTCACTTTTCACTTTCATGCATCAGAGAAGGAAATGGCAACCCACTCCAGTGTTCTTGCCTGGAGAATCCCAGGAATGGGGGAGCCTGGTGGCTGCTGTCTATGGTGTCAAACAGAGTCGGACACGACTGAAGTGATTCAGCAGCTTAGCAGCAACATTAAACAAAGAGTCTACTTTTGGGAGCTCAAGTTCTGTATCATTTTATAAGGAAGCTAAATCTCACTAACAATAAATGAAAATGGAGTGAAGGAGAGGGAAGATCCTTATGTTCTGTCTGGCATAGAGTCAAGATTATTTTAATAAATATAACCAACATCATGTTTTGTTCTTTAGTATATCAGGAATATACACATAACTTTAGTATCATTTGGCTGGTTCTTTGAAATTGTAGGAGCCAGTCACAGTGAAATATATATCAATGTTTTGCAATGCTTTTTTTTCTTGTAGAGTCTAAAGAGAGTAGATGAATCCTTAACATTTATAAAAAGCAATAAGCAAGACACCAGACTTACACTGTTAGACTCCAAGTGATATGACAAATAATGACAAGCTATAAGACTATGAAAAGAGCTAGCTTTAGAAAGAGGTTCATTTAAATTAACCCCGTATTACTTTCCATGGCTTATAAACATCTTTTCACTCTACTTGTACAACTAATGGCAGCCCTGACTCAGGAGGCAAACACAGTTTGATACAAGTTATGTGGCATTAACTCTGAAATTGTCTTATTTCTATTCCAGCAGCTGTGTGACACTGACACAGCCAGAAAAGAAGTGGTGATTTCCAATTCCTTGACAAAAGATCAAAAGATAAGGTAAGATGACTTTTACCCCTGCTGCTACTCACATTTTACTTTAATAATTTAATAGTAAAAATACCTAGCTCATTCTTAGCCTTTTTGAACTGCATTTTGCAAAATCCCTATCCATAGTATGTCAATCTATAAGTATGTCAATACCATATTTCAATGGGTTAATATTTATATAAAGTCAACCCCCTTCAAGAGAAGGCAGAGTAGGTAGAAAGACATATGATAGACAGATACAGGGGACAGATGTACAAGGATGACTGAGCAGATGACCAAAAAAGAGACATATAGCTAAATATCATTTAAATCCAGTTTCAAATGACTAATTTCTATTTGATGAAAACTTTTATATAAGTAACTTTAAATGCAAAAGAATTAAAAACTTCCTTTTATTAACATTTGTCTTGGAAAAGTTGGAAAAGATCCCCCAAGTCCTGAAGTTTCTTTTCTTCAGTTAGGTCTCAACTTTAAGCCTGTGTTTTTCTTCATACTTATGGGAGGGGATCAGACACATGAGAAGGGAAATTCTCATGTATAACTAGTTTCTTTGGAAATGCAAAGTTGAAAGAAAAAATAGGACAGTATTTGGCCATCTCCAATCTTCTAATTAACATCAGAACTTCTTTGTTAAATGACAGCTGACTTCTTGCCAGCAACAATGAAAGCTAAAAGACAGTAAAATGGTATTTTCAGAGTGCTGAGAGAATACAACAATTAATCTATGTTTCTACCCCAACAGACAAAAATTAACTTTCAAAAACAAAGGGGAGAGGGGCTTAGATGAAGGTAGTCAAAAGGTTCAAACTTCCAGTTATAAGTACCAGGGATGGAGCATTCAACATAATAAATATAATTAACAGTTATAAATGAAAGTTGTTAAGAAAATAAATCCTAAGATTTTTCATTACAAGGAAATTATTTTTTCTATTTATTTAATTCTGTATCTATACAAGATGTTCATTAAACTTATTGTGGTAATCATTTCATGATGTATGTCAAATCATTATGCTGTACACCTTAAACTTATACAGAGATGTGTGTCAATTATAGCTCAAGAAAACTAGAAGAAGAAAAAGTGATAATGACTTTATAGCAACAACAACAACAAAAAACTACCTAACGAGAGTCTCATAGTGATTACTCGTATCTACTTCTCTCCAACCAAGAATGAGGGAAGATTCCCCTACCCTGTGCATGACAGACTGGAAAGCTGTGAGCTGAAGGAATATGCATTCATTTAACTACCAGTACAGACCCTCCAGCATTCTCTTCCCCTACAACACCTACTAGGAAGCCCATGCATCTCAGATAGGACCACAGACGGTGTAGCCTCCATCAGCCTGGATCCATGACAGACTGTGAGAAACAGTTTGACACATGTTGACTGAGAATAAAAGTTTATTATGTTAACTTTTAAAAGAATAAAAGCAAAATTCCAGAGTAAGAAAATTCTAGAAATGTATTTCTTTGGGGACCCAATTCAGTGAGGGGGCTCTCCACAACAAAAAGCAATTCTTGAACAGTATATCAGTAGATTGTCTCAGAATTCAACTCAATTCTAAAACCACCTGCTCAGAGACAGCAAGCATCAGCTTCTACAGGTTGAGGGCTCAGTCCTATAAGACTGCCCCCTGCACACACCCCCAGTTTCAAATGTCAGTTGTAAGTCCAGGCTGTGTTTCTGATCAACTGGCTACAAACTGGAATTTCCAGTGACTCCCTTCAACTCAGAATGCCAACTGTACCTCTGACTAACTAGCTATAAATCAGAGATTCCTACGATTTTCTCCTTGGGTTTGATTCATTTGCTGGAGCAGCACACAGAACTCAGAGAAAAATTTTAGTCATTATATAACCAGTTTATTATAAAAGGTTATAACACAGGAAGAGCCAGATCAAGGAGATACACAGGTCAAGTAACGGGGTAAGGATGCAAAGCTTCCATGGTCTCCAGGAGCCACTCTCCCAGAACCTCCACATATTCTCTAACCTGGAAGCTCTCTGAACCTTACCCTTTTGGGGTTTTAATGGAAGATTCATTCTACAGGCATGGCTGATTGGTGACTGAATTATCCCCTCCTCAAAGGTCAGGGTGTAGAACTGAAAGTTCCAACCTTCTAATCACAAGGTTGGGTCCATTGACAACCAGCCCCATCCTTAAGTGCTTTCCAAAAGTCACCTCCTTAACATAAAAAATGACACACTTATTACCCTCAATACTTAGGAAATTCCAACAGTTTTCAAGTTGTGATCTAAGAACTGTGGATGAAGACTAAATATATATGAGAAATATATCTTGGTCACCTGAATAACCAAATATATATTTCCTATGAATTATAATATCACAGTATTCAGACAGAAAGTGATCTCAAATAGATGATTCAAGAAAAATCATGAATGAAGAGCAAAGAAAGTGGTAAATACACATGAACATCTAAAGAATTAAACAAACAAACAAAAACCCATTAACAGTATTTTGCGGTGTATAAATTCAATCTCAGGATGAAAATCAAAATACATGAAAACATAGAATTAAAGTTAGGAGGAGGTTAAAGGGAGTTAATGTGCTGTTGCATGCTAGGTCACTTCAGTCATGTCTGACTCTTCTCGACTCTATGGACTGTAGCCTGCCAAGTTCCTCTGTTGGTGGGATTCTCCAGACAAGAATACTGGAGTAGGTTGCCATGCCCTCTTCCCAACCCAGGGAGGGAACCCAGGTCTCTTATGTCTCCTGCATTGGAGGCAGGTTGTTTACCACTAGTGCCACCTGGTTAAGTTGTTTATATTATGCAAGAGGAAGATAAAGACATTGTGTAACTTCAGACGTTATTACGTTAAATATGGATTTCAGTGGCAAGTACTAAAAATATATGCAAATAAAATATGACCTCCAAACTAGTTGAGAAATAGTTGCATGAGTAAAAAATACAAATACAGGGCAATTCAAACAGGAGAGAAAACAGCACAAATAAGTTGGGGGTGCAAACATAGATATAAATACAATTATATCAATAATTATAATATGTGTAAAATTATCAAATGCACCAGGTAAGAAAAGCAATTAGCCTGGATTTAAAGTAATCTGTCTGATTTTAAAATTTATACTTCATTTTTATGCTAAAAAAAAAAACGTTAAAAGGATTAAGATTAAGATTGAGAGCAGAAGATAAACAAGGAAAAGTCTAAACAAAACAAAACAAAGCTGAAGTAGCCATATTCATCCAGACAAAAAAACATTAAAGCAAAAAGTATTACTAAAGATCACACAGGTCACTCACTTGCTAATGATAAAGGCTTCACCTGTTAAACTGTATATAATCTTATATGATTTCAAAATACAGACAACAAAAGATGATAGAAATATATAGAGAATTGACAAATCTACAGTCATAGATTTGGATCGTGGAAAAAAAAGGGAGATTCCAGAAAAACATCTACTTCTGCTTCACTGACTACACTAAATCCTTTGACTGTGTGGACCACAACAAACTCACAACAAACTGTGGGAAATTATTAAAAAGATCAGAACACCCAATCGGCTTACTTGCCTCCTAAGAAACTTGTATGCAGCTCAAGAACCAACAGTTAGAACTGAACACAGAACAACAAACATGTTCAAAACTGGGAAAGGAGTACGTCAAGGTTGTATACTATCATCCTGTTTATTCAACTTATATGCAGAGTACATCATGCGAAATGCTGGACTGGATGAAACTCAAGCTGGAACTAAGATTGCTGACAGAAATAGTAATAACCTCAGATATGCAGGTGACACCACCCTAACAGCAGAAAGCAAAGACGAACTAAATAGCCTGTCGATGAAGATAAAAGAGGAGAGTGAAAAAGCTGGCTTAAAATTCAACATTCAAGAAATGAAGATCATGGCAACAGGTCCCATCACTTCATGGCAAACAGAACAGAAAAAATGGAAACAGTGACAGATTTTATTTTCTTGGGCTTCAATATCACTACAGAAGGTGACTGCAGCCATGAAATTAAAAGACACTTGCCCCTTGAAAGGATATGGCAAACCTGGACAGAGTATTAAAAAGCAGAGACATCACAGTGTCAACAAAGGTCCAAGCCTATGTCCCAACCAATAACCCTGAGGAAGCTGAAGTTGAATGGTTCTATGAAGATGTACAAGACTTTTTAGACTAATACCCCAAAAAGATGTCCTTTTCATTATAGGGGACTGGAATGCAAAAGTAGGAAGTCAAGAAACACCTGGAGTAACAGGAAAATTTGGCCTTGGAATACGGAATGAAGCAGGGCAAAAGCTAATAGAGTTTTGCCTAGAGAACACACTGGTCATAGCAAACACCCTCTTCCAACAACAAAAGAGAAGACTCTACACATGGACATCACTAAATGGTCAACACCGAAATCAGATTCATTATATTCTTTGCAGCCAAAGATGGAGAAGCTCTATACAGTCAACAAAAACAAGACCAGGAGCTGACTGTGGCTTAGATCATGAACTCCTTATTGCCAAATTCAGACTTAAATTGAAGCAAGTGGAGAAAACCACTAGACCATTCAGATACGACCTAAAGCAAATTCCTTATGATTATACAGTGGAAGTGAGAAATAGATTTAAGGGAATAGATCTGATAGAGTGCCTGATGAACTATGGACAGAGGTTCATGACATTATACAGGAGACAGGGATCAAGATGATCCCCATGGAAACGAAATGCAAAAAAAGCAAAATGGCTGCCTGAGAAGGCCTTACAAATAACTGTGAAAAGAAGAGAAGTGAAAAGCAAAGGAGAAAAGGAAAGATATAAGCATCTGTATGCAGAGTTCCAAAGAATAGCAAGGAGAGATAAGAAAGTCTTCCTCAGTGATCAACGCAAAGAAATAGAGGAAAACAACAGAATGGGAAAGACTAGAGACCTTGTCAAGAAAATTAGAGATGCCAAGGGAACATTTCATGCAAAAATGGGCTCGATAAAGGACAGAAATGATATCGACCTAACACAAGCAGAGAATATTAAGACAAGGTGGCAAGAATACACAGAAGAACTGTACAAAAAAGAGCTTCATGACCCACATAATTACGATGCTGTGATCACTCACCTACAGTCAGACATCCTGGAATGCGAAGTCAAGTGGACCTTAGAAAGCATCACTACAAACAAAGCTAGTGAAGGTGATGGAATTCCAATTGAGCTATTTCAAATCCTGAAAGATCATGCTGTGAAAGTGCTGCACTCAATATTTCAGCAAATTTGGAAAACTCAGCAGTGGCCACAGGACTGGCAAAGGTCAGTTTTCATTACAATTCCAAAGAAAGGCAATGCCAAAGAACTGCACAATTGCAAATCAAACTACTGCACAATTGCACTCATCTCACACACTAGTAAAGTAATGCTCAAAATTCTCCAAGCCAGGCTTCAGCAATACGTGAACCGTGAACTTCCAGATGTTTAAGCTGGTTTTAGAAAAGGCAGAGGAACCAGAGATCAAATTGCCAACATCTGCTGGATCATGGAAAAAGGAAGAGAGTTTCAGAAAAACATCTATTTCTGCTTTATTGACTGTGCCAAAGCCTTTGACTGTGTGGATCATAACAAACTGTGGAAAATTCTGAAAGAGATGAGAATACCAGACCACCTGACCTGCCTCTTGAGAAACCTGTATGCAGGTCAGAAAGCAACAGTTAGAACTGGACATGGGACAATAAACTGGTTCCAAATAGGAAAAGGAGTATGTCAAGGCTGTATATTGTCACCCTGCTTAGTTAACTTATATGCAGAGTACATCATGAGAAACGGTGGGCTGGAAGAAGCACCAGCTGGAATCAAGATTGCCAGGAGAAATCTCAATAACCTCAGATATGCAGATGACACCACCCTTATGGCAGAAAGTGAAGAAGAACTAAAAAGCCTCTTGATGAAAGTGAAAGAGGAGAGTGAAAAAGTTTGGCTTAAAGCTCAACATTCAGAAAACTAAGATCATGGTATCTGGTCCTATCACTTCATGGGAAATAGATGGGGACACAGTGGAAACAGTGTCAGACTTTGTTTTTCTGGGTTCCAGAATCACTGCAGATGGTGATTGCAGCCATGAAATTAAAAGATGATTACTCCTTGGAAGGAAAGTTATGACCAACCTAGATAGCATACTAAAAAGCAGAGATATTACTTTGCCAACAAAGGTCCGTCTAGTCAGGGCTATGGTTTTTCCAGTGGCCATGTATGGACTGTGAATATATATTTCTCATATATGAGAAATGGACTGTGAAGAAGGCTAAGCACCAAAGAATTGATGCTTTTGAACTGTGGTGTTGGAGAAGACTCTTGAGAGTCCCTTGAACTGCAAGGAGATCCAGCCAGTCCATCCTAAAGGAGATCAGTCCTGGGTGTTCATGGAAGGACTGATGCTGAAGCTGAAACTCCAATACTTTGACCACCTTATGCGAAGGGTTGACTCATTGGAAAATACTCTGATGCTGGGAGGGATTGGGGGCAGGCGGAGAAGGGGACAACAGAGGATGAGTCGGTGATGGCATCACCGACTCGATGGACATGAGTTTGAGTGAACTCCAGGAGTTGGTGATGGACAGGATGCCCTGGCATGCTGCGATTCGTGGGGTCGCAAAGAGTCGGACACGACTGAGCAACTGAACTGAACTGAAATGAAATGAAAAATCCACCAGATCCACAAACAAAACACTAAATTTGGTTTCTTACTTTTGTAGCATCATAAAGAGAAAGCAAAAGATCCACAGCTTATAAATACAGTGATGATATAAAGAAGAATATACTGAATATTGGTAACAAAAGTAGAAAGGAAAAAGCATACTTTATTTTACATATGTGAAGATTTTCAGGAAAAATGAGAAAAACGTATTTGTAAATAAAAACAAAATTGAAAAGTTAACTCTAAACTACTTTGTGAGTAAGTTCAGAATAAAAACTAATGGCTAAACTGAACCTAAAGCTTACTGTAATCTTTCATATTCCTAGGAAAAAATTACACTGGGTGTCCATGCTTTTTTTATATATATATATTTTATTTTATTTGGAGGCTAACTACTTTACAATATTGTATTGGTTACCATACACTGACATGAATCAGCCACGGATGTACATGTGTTTCCCATCCTAAGCCCCCTCCTCCAGGTCCCTCCCCATCTCATCCCTCTGGGTCATCCCAGTGCACCAGCCCTGAGCACCCTGTCTCATGCATCAAACCTGGACTGGCAATCTGTTTCACATATGATAATATACATGTTTCAATGCTATTCTCTCAAATCATTCCACCCTCTTCTTCTCCCACAGAGTCCAAAAGACTGTTCTATATATGTGTCTCTCTTTCTGTCTCACATATAGGGTTATCATTACTATCTTTTTAATTCCATATATATGTGTTAGTATACTATATTGGTGTTTTTCTTTCTGGCTTACTTCACTCTGTATAATAGGCTCCAGTTTCATCCACCTCATTAGAACTGATTCAAATGTATTCTTTTTAATGGCTGAGTAATACTCCATTGTGTATATGTACCCCAGCTTTCTTATCCATTCATCTGCTGATGGACATCTAGGTTGCTTCCATGTCCTGGCTATTATAAAGAGTGCTGTGATGAACATTGGGGTACACGTGTCTCTTTCAATTCTGGTTTCCTTGGTGTGTATGCCCAGCAGTGGGATTTCTGGGTCATATGGCAGTTGTATTTCCAGTTTTTTAAGGAATCTCCATACTGTTCTCCATAGTGGCTGTATTAGTTTGCATTCCCACCAACAGTGTAAGAGGGTTCCCTTTTCTCCACACCCTCTCCAGCATTTATTGTTTGTAGTCTTTTGGATCGCAGCCATTCTGACCGGCGTGAAATGGTACCTCATTGTGGTTTTGATTTGCATTTCTCTGATAATGAGTGATGTTGAGCATCTTTTCATGTATTTGTTAGCCATCTGTACATCTTCTTTGGGTTCCATGTTTTGAAAAAGTAGTAAGCTTAGGAAAAAAAATTTAAAGAGTTTAAGATAAACATTCAAATTCATTTTGAGTAAGAAAAGTTTTCTAAAATCTTTGTGTGCAACACTACACTAGACACTAAATTTAGACAAAAATCTTCCTTTTGAAAACCTGAATTATATACATATCTTGCTTTACCTATCTTTATGAGAACTTGGTGATTGATGCAAGAGTAATAACTCACTGTTTCTCATTTTTAAAATGATATTTACTGAAAAAGTCAATAGCCAGCTAGTAAAATGCAGATAAAATTACCATTTTCCAGTATCTATTTAACAATTTTTATATAGACCTCCTTTCATCAATCTCTCTAGATTACTTTTTATTTTATCCCAATGAATGAGATAAATCTATACACTTCAATCACTAAAAAAAAAAAAATCTCAGTTAATTTTGTAGATTGCAGATTTTTCCACAAGTTGTAACATCTCAATTTGAAAGCCAAAAGACAGAGAGAAAATTCAGTTCCAGGACTACTCTCTGGAACTTTCACAAACAAACCGTCCCAATATTTACTTGAAATCCAAATTTGTTCTCCCTTAGATAAACAATAGAAAAAGGAGCTATCCCAGCCAACAATTCATTTGAAGCATGATGTCTATATACCTAAATTAGTATAAAACTGAAAAAAAAAACCAGCTTCTGTGTCTCTGTTCAGAATCACACACCAGCTGTGAAAAGGGTTTTATTCTTCCACTTCTAAGTCAGTACATCAAAACACTCACCCAGGAGCTTGCCAGAAACTTCCACACTAATTGTAGAAATGCCAAAGCCAGGAAATGACAATAGCCACACACATTCATTTGGACTACTAAGCCTGGGCTATTTATAACTGGAGAAATGATTCCAATCAGAAAGTAAAAGAGGATAGATTAAATAAGGTGTGCAACTCCAAAAATGTTATTGATTTAACTTCATCTTGTTTTATTCAATTTACTTCATAAAAATAATGACTCTAATTTCATGAACTATTTTTATTCCTTTTGATAAAACCAAGCGTTGAGTATTTATGCAACCCATGTCAAACACTGGGTTATTTTACTCTTGTAGTCTTTGTTTAAAAAAAAAAATCCTCAGTATCAATTATAAATATACTTCAGCATCAAGTCTATTTCTTACAATTGAGTGGCCTTAAATTTTTAACAAGTTTCAAAAACAAATAATAAATGTTATTTTCTTCCATTTCAACTTAAATGAAAATATCTAAGGTGAAGTAATTGTTTATTGATGAAAGAAGGAAGGAAAGAATAAATATGACAATGGTTCTAAAAAAGCTAACAGACTCCCACAGCACAAAGAATTTCTTTTCATGATCAAGAGAATCTCAATCCAATTAGTGTCCTACAGCTTTCTGCTTACTAAAACTACCAAAATGCAATCCATTACAAGTTTGTTGTATCTCATAAAAGCATCTCAGTATACTGTTTCCATCACAACAAATACAAAAGAATATTTAATCGAGACTATTAATATTCTATTAAGATGCTATTTGATGCTACTGTAAAATACTAAAGTGTTAGTAGTGAGAAGCAATAGGAGAAATCATGATGAATCATTATCATATTATTAGAAACCCTTCAAAACTCTGTACTTTGATGGTTAATTTAGTAAATCAAAATTCATGAAACTTGAATGTAAAAATTATTTCAAGGAAAAATACTTTTTCCCTAAAAACTTTAACACTGATAGCTTTACAATTAAATGACAAAACAATCCCCTCTTTTTTATGTGCAATGTAGTATTATTTTATTTATGAGTGAAAGTCGCTCAGTCATGTCTGACTCTTTTTGACTCCAGGCCAGAATACTGGAGTAGATAACCTTTCTCTTCTCCAGAGGAACTTCCTGACCCAGGAATCGAACCCAGGTCTCCTGCATTGCAGGTGGATTCTTTACCAACTGAGCTATAAGGGAAGCCCATTTTATTTATAGTATAATTCCTATCCTTTTAAAATAGTTTGGCTGTTTAGGCCACTTCAGGTTGCAATGGCGAAGTTAGAAGATGTCTATGCCATATAGAATTTTTATAGAATCCTAGTAGATATCTAACAGCATTTTTTAAATAGTCAGGTTTTGAGTAGCAGCTGAGAGATCTAACCATGTTGATAAAATACCCAGAAGAATCTATAATTATTGTATAACCTCAGCAGTTTATTTTGTGTATACCATCACTGATGATAACATGATGTCATAACACTCAATCTTAAAAAGTATAAAATCTAGCTCCAAAAAAACGAGTAATATTTAAGTAAGACCAGAAAGAAAAAATGAAACAAACTCCAGCCCATAGTAGGCTACATAAACAGGATTATCATCATGAAAATAAAGTGCTGAGGTTATACAGTAATCATAGGTTCTTCTGCCTATTTTATCAACACGGTTAGATCTCTCTGCTACCACTCAAAACCTGATTATTTAAAAAATACTGCTAACTATCTACTAGGATTCTATAAAAATTCTATATGGCATAGACACCTTCTAACTTTTCCATTGCAATCTGAAATGACCTAAACAGCCAAATTATTTTAAGAGGATAGGAATATTTAATTGTGATAGTATATTACAAAATTTAACCACAGTGAAGGTGACATAAATAAGGAGATGATTAATAATGATTTCTTGAACATCTACTACAAGCCTGGTTTTATATACATGCTTTCATTTTAATTCTTGCAGCTGTACTCTGGAATAAGCATTGTTAGCCCTATAATAGAACTGACTAAAGAATCAGAAGCCTGAATGAAGTAAAAATACCCACGGTCACACAGCCAGTAAATGGCAAGACCATCTGATCTGAATATTCATGCTCATGTAGCCCAACAGTCTCTCTAAAAATATTTATACTTTTCAAAAAGTTTTAAGAAATTTACACATGGAAAACAATTTAAGATAGCACACACATACACATACACACAAATTAAAAGGAGCCATCTAATGGATGTAACTAAATGCAGACATTTAAGATTATTTATTAAATAACTTTCAGTCCTTTGAATAAGCCTCCAGGTAAAGAGGTCTGGCCAGAGAGTTTTAGGCCTGTATCTCATAATATTTAAAGCAGTGACTGGAAAAACAAGCTGTACTGAGTATAATATTCAGGAAATGGCTCCAAAGTCAGCCATAAAACAAACCCACTGACATTTCTTCCAATCTTGCTTAACTACAATATAACTACTGTAATGGAAAAGTGAATATTACATGAGATCTAGTCAAGGAAATAATGTGCACTCTTTTAGGAAATGACAAAATAGCAAAGGCTTTCAGCTCCTTCAAATTCTACCTAATGAACATTCGCTGTGAGAAGATGACCCAACATGTTTTCAAAACAAAACTAAGATATTAGTGAGCAATATAATCACTCATTCAGAAAATATCAAATACATACTATAAGATGCCTAAATAAAGGGATCTGTAATATAGCTTGAGACACAAAACATATAATTAATAATAATGCATAATAGTATGTGTGAAATGAATACTAACAATAAGAAGCACTCTTAAATTCATAGGAGGGGAAGATTACTGGATTTGCCAGGCACTTTCATCAAAGTTCTAGGCTTGAAGTAAAAAAGAGGTAACTTCATCCACATGTGACCACTGGCTTCCCAGGTGGCACAATGGTAAAGAATTCACTTGCCAATACAGGAGATGCAAAAGACGCAGGTTTGATCATTGGGTTGGGAAGATCCCCTGGAGTAGGAAATAGCACCCCACTCCAGTATTGTGGCCTGGAGAATTCCCATGGACAGAGGAACCTGGCAGGCTACTGTCCATGGGGTTGCAAAGAGTCAGAAAAGACTGAAGGACTGAGCACAGCACAGCACAGCACATCTGCTGAAAGGAAGAAAGAGAGAGGAAACGGAGAAAAATAGATTTATCTATGATCTCAACGTCTTTATGGTATCCACTAACAGAAATATTATACTCAGAAAAGTGAATACAAATTAATAAAAGAAATTACATATTATTCATTAACGTTTCTGAATAACTTTTATGATATTTAGTAATAAAGTTAATTCTTTTATAAACCTGCAATAAGATGAACTATTAATTTTGTCAATGATATAGATTTTTCACATATATATATATATATATATATATATGTCAAGCAAGATGAAGAAACAAGTCAAAGAAAAAAGAAATCAAAATTGCAAAAGAAGATGCAAAATTCTGTGTGCAGGTGACATGATACTATTCATAAAAAATCCTAAAGACGCTACCAGAAAGTGAACTCATCAGGGAATTCAGTAAAGTTGCAGGATACAAAATTAGTATGCAGAAATTTTTCTATACATTAATAAGAAAAGATCAGAAAGAAAAATTAAGGAAACAATCCCACTGACCACTGTATCAAAAAAAATTTTTTTAATCCCTACAAATAAAGCCTACCTAAAGAGGCAAAGGAGAATTAAAGAGCCTCTTGATGAAAGTGAAAGAGGAGAGTGAAAAAGTTGGCTTAAAGCTCAACATTCAGAAAACTAAGATCATGGCATACAGTCCCATCACTTCATGGCAAATAGATGGAGAAACAGTGGAAACAGTGGCTGCTTTATTTCTGGGGATCCAAAATCACTGCAGATGGTGATTGCAGCCATGAAATTAAAAGACACTTACTCCTTGGAAGGAAAGTTATGACAAACCTAAACAACATATTAAAAAGCAGAGACATTATTTTGTCAACAAAGGACTGTCTAGTCAAGGCTATGGTTTTTCCAGTAGTCATGTATGGATGTCAAAGTTGGACTATAAAGAAAGCTGAGTGCCGAAGAATTGATGCTTTTGAACTGTGGTGTTGGAGAAGACTCTTGAGAGTCCCTTGAACTGCAAGGAGATCCAGCCAGTCCATCCTAAAGGAGATCAGTCCTGGGTGTTCACTGAAAGGACTGATGCTGAAGCTGAAATTCCAATACTTTGGCCACCTGATGTGAAGTACTGACTCAATTGAAAAGACCCTGATGCTGGGAAAGATTGAGGGCAGGAGGAGAAGGAGATGACAGAGGATAAGATGGTTGGATGGCATTACCGACTCAATGTACATGAGTTAGGGTAAACTCTGGGAGTTGGTGATGGACAGGGAGGCCTGGCGTGCTACAGTTCATGGGGTCGCAAAGAGTCAGACACGACTGAGTGACTGAACTGAACGGAAGAAGGCAAAAAACCTATACTCCAAAAACTTTAAGATACTGATCACGGGAACTGAAGAAGACACAAACAGATGTAAAGATATATTATGGTCTTGAGCTTTAAGAATCGATACTGTTAAAGTGACTATACTACCCAAGGTAATCTACAGAGTCAATGTCCATTTCTATTAAATTATCAACAGCATTTTTCACAGAACTAGAACAAATAATTTTAAAATCTGTATGGAAACACAAAAGACTCCAAATAGCAAAAGCAATCTCGAGGAAGAAAAATAAAGCTGGAGGAATCATGCTTCCTGACTTCAGGCTACACTACAAAGCTATAGAAATCAAAATATCATGGCCCTGGCATAAAAACAGAAATACAGTTCAATGGAACAGGATAGAAAGCCCAGAAATAAACCCACAAACCTATGGCCGATTAATCTATGACAAAAGAGGCAAGAGTAAATAACGGGAAAAAAAAGATAGTCTCTTCAATAAGTGATGCTGGGAAAACAGGAGAGCTACATATAAAAAAATGAAAGTAGAATATTCTCTAACACCATATACAAAAATAAACTCAATATGGATTAAAGAACATTCTCTGACCTAAACAGCAGCACTACCTTTTGGGCACCACCTCCCAGAGTAATGAAGATAAAAAGAAAAATAAACAAATGGGACCAAATTAAATTCAAAAGCTTTTGCACAGCAAAGGAAACCATTAAAAAGAAAAAAAGAAAAAGAAAAAACGAAAAGACAACCCAGAAACTTGGAGAAAATATTTTCAAAAAATGCTATCAACAATGAATTAATTTCTAAAATATAAACAGGTCATACAGCTCAATATATTTAAAAACTAAAACAAAAAATGGAAAGAAGATCTAAATAGAAATTTATTCAAAATGATATACAGATGGACAACAAGCACACACAAAAAATTCTCAACATTTCTGATCATTAGAGAAAGGCCAAAACTACAAGATATCATCTCATATGATCAGAATGGCTATCACCAAACAATCTACAAACAGTGAATGTTGGCGAGGGTATGGAGAAAAAGGAACCCTCCTACACTATTGGTAGAAATGTAAATTGGTAAAGCCACTTTTAGAGAACAGTATGGAGGCTCCTTAAAAAACTAAAAATAGAGTTACCATATGATCTGTGGATCCCACTCCTGGGCATACATCTGGAAAAAATTACAATTTGAAAAGATACATTCACCCCAGTGTTCACTGTAGCACTATTTTCAATAGCCAAGCCATGGAGGCAATCTAAATTGTCATCTACAGATGAATGGATAAAGAAGATATGGTATATATATAAACAATGGAATATTGTTTGGCCATAAAAACAATGAAATGATTCCATTTGTCACAATACAGATTAATCTAGAGATTATCATACTAAGTGAAGTAAGCCAGACAGGTAAAGACAAATATCATATGATAGCACTTATATGTGGAATCTTTTTAAAAAATGATACAATTGAGCTTCTTTACAAAACAGAAATAGAGCCACAGACAGAGAACACAAACTTATGCTTACCCAAGGTGAAAGTTAGGGGGTGAGGAGGAATAAATTAGGACTTAGAGATTAACATATACACACTACTATATACGAAATAAATAACCAACAAGGAGCTACTATACAGCACAGAGAACTATACTCAATATTTGTAATAACCTACAAGGGAAAAGAATCTGGAAAAGAATATATGTACATACATAAATATATACACATACATACATATATATATGAATAACTGAATCACTTTGCTATACACCTAAAACACAACACTTGCATATCAACAATACTTCAATTTAAAAAAAAAAAAACAGTGTCTAGAGATGCTATCTTGCTACAATGGAAATGTAGAATATATGAATTATATATGAACTGTGGTGAGAAGAGGAAAGAATGGTGCCCATCTTCCACAGAAAGTAGTTTCTTTCAATAGTTTCTTAACCATTTAGCAAACAGCTCATGTTTTCAAATCTCCTAATCATTTTCCATTTAAACTTTTTTTTTTCAAAGAAGGCATCACTCACATGTTCTTGCTATAATTTTTTAAAATTTTAATTTCATCAACAGTTTCACGTTAAATCATTATTGTGTACCGCTAATTTTATAAAGCTCATTATTACTTAAGTGTAATCAGTTTAAGAGAGCCATTTGTAATCATTATATAAGAGTTATGATTATTATGGCTTCCTTCTCTAAGACAAGGTTTATAAATACATTCTTTAGTGAAGGTTCTCTAACACCAAAGTTATTATAAATCAAGGTGATAAGGTGCCTTCAGAAAGGCATGAATGGAATCTGATGTAAACTAATCAGTCATATTATTATTAGTTTGAACAACAATGTTAACAGAATGCAAATTGGTCTGCATGAAATACAGGATGAGAAAAAGATGCCAAAGTGGAAGACTTGTCCATATGTTTCTGGTATTGAAAGGTTAAAGAATTCCCTGGGGGAAAAAAAAAAAAAAAGCAGTGGAAGAGTACTTGATTTGGTAGATCTCCCTCCAGATTGGAAGTAAACAGAAAATGAATATTTAAATATCACCTACTATAGTACCAGACCACCTTACCTCTCTCCTAAAAAACCTGTATGCAGGTCAAGAAGCAACAGTTAGAACTGGACATGGAACAACAGACTGGTTCCAAATTGGAAAAGGAGTACATCAAGGCTGTATACTGTCACCCTGCTTATTTAACTTATATTCAGAGTACATCATGCAAAATGCCAGTCTGGATCAATCACAAGTTGGAATCAAGACTGCAGGAGAAATATCAACAACCTCAGATATGCAGATGATCCCACTCTAATGGCAGAAAGTGAGGAGGAACTAAAAAGCCTCTTGATGAGGATGAAAGCAGAGTGAAAAAGTTGGCTTAAAATTCAACATCCAAAAAACTAAGATCATGGCATCTGGTCCCATCAATTCATGGCAAATAGTAGGGGGAAAAGTGGAAGCAGTAACATATTTTATTTTCTTGGGCTCTGAAATCTCTGCAGACAGTGATTGCAGCCATGAAATTAAGATGCTTGCTCCTTGGAGGGAAAGCTATAAGAAACCTAGATAGCACATTAAAAAGCAAAGACATCACTTTCAAGCCATGGTTTTTCCAGTGGTTATGTAGAAACATGAGGGTTGGACCATAAAGAAGGCCAAGCAATGAAGAATTGATGCTTTCAAACTCCCAATAAGAACCGGGACAAAAATCAAACTTATAGACTTGAAAATTGAGAGCCATTTACCTGGATATTAGTCACCCCAGTAAAGTTAAACCATCCAATGAGGTCCTATTTGAACAGCCATTCTGTATCCTTAAATGTTAATCTTCTCAATCAAGTATCCAAGTGAAAGAGTACTTGACTTGGTAGATTTCCCTCCAGACTGGAAATAAATGGAAAATGAATATTTAAATATCATCAACTATAATACAGACTAGTGGTTTCCTTGGTGGCTCAGAGGTTAAAGCATCTGCCTGGAATGTGGGAAACCCAGGTTTGATCCTTGGGTTGGGAAGATCCCCTGGAGAAGGAAATGGCAACCCACTCCAGTACTCTTACTTGGAGAATCCCATGGAGGGAGGAGCCTGGTAGGCTGCAGTCCATGGGGTCGCTAAGAGTCGGACACGACTGAGCGACTTCACTTCACTTTCACTATAATACAGACCACCTCCAAGCTACATATAGATATAAGTCACAGATAGTGATAAATATCAAACAATGCCCAAGATAGCTCCCTACAACAAAGAACTATCCGGTCTAATAAATCATACTGCCAAGACTAAAAAACCCACAGTTAGGAGAAAAGAAATAAGGGCACTCTCTACCACTTATTATTAGTTTAAAACTTTCTTTAACATCTCCAAGTTTCAATTCCCTCATTTGTATAAAATAGAATAAAAACTGCTTTTAAATTTATATAACATTTGCCCCATTTAGTATACAGTTCTTTGAATTTTGATAAATATATAGTAATGTAACCACTACCACAATTAAGATGAGGATTTCCACCATCATAAAGCTTTCCTTTGTGCTGTCTATTTGCAGTTGAACAGCAGCCGCACACCTAGTGACTTAGGGTTTGACATCCCTATAATTTTACCTTCTCCACAATGTCATATAAATGTTATTATCCAATATATAGTCTTTGAGTCTGATTTATCCCCTTAATAGACTTGAGATTCAAACATGTTATGGTCATGCATATGAGTACTTCAATCTGATTTCAATATTGACCATTTGGTGAAATGGTCAATATCCATGTGTAAAGTCATCCCTCGTGTTGTTAGAAAAGGGTGTTTGCTATGACCACTGCATTTTCTTGGCAGAATTCTGTGCTCTTTGCCCTGCTTCATTTTGTACTCCAAGGCCAAACTTGCCTGTTACTCCAGGTATCTCTTGACTTCCTACTTTTGCATCCCAATCCCCTATGATGAATAGGACATCTTTTTTTGGTGTTAGTTCTAGAAGGTCTTGTAGGTCTTCACAGAACCATTCAACTTCAGTTTCTTAGGCATTAGTGTTCGGGGCATAGACTTGGATTACTGTGATACTGAATGGTTTGCCTTGGAAATGAACAGAGATCATTCTGTCGTTTTTGAGATTGTACCCAAGTACTGCATTTCAGACTCTTTTATTGATTATGAAGGGTACTCCATTTCTTCTAAGGGATTCTTGTCCACAGTAGTAGATATAATGGTCATCTGAATTGAATTTGCCCATTCCCGTCCATTTTAGTTCATTGATTCCTAAGATGTCGATGTTTACTCTTGCCATCTCCTGCTTGACCACATCTAATTTACCTTGATTCATGGACCTAACATTCCAGGTTCCTATGCAATACTGTTCTTCACAGCATCAGATTTTACTTTCATCAGCAGACATATCCACAACTGAACATTCTTTCAGCTTTGGCTCAGACACCTCATTCTTTCTGGAGCTATTAGTAACTGTCTTCTGCTCTTCCCCAGTAGTATATTGGACACTTTCTGACCTGGCGGAGAAGGTAATGGCACCCCACTCCAGTACTCTTGCCTGAAAAGTCCCATGGACGAAGGAGCCTGGTAGGCTGCAGTCCATGGGGTCGCTAAGGGTCGGACACGACTGAGCCACTTCACTTTCACTTTTCACTTTCCTGCATTGGAGAAGGAAATGGCAACCCATCCAGTGTTCTTGCCTGGAGAATCCCAGGGAGGGGGAGCCTGGGGCGGCGGGGGGGGGCTCATCTTTGGTGTCATATCTTTTTGCTTTTCATACAGTTCATGGGGTTATCACAGCCAGAATACTGGAGCAGTTTGCCATTCTCTCTTCCATCAGACCACATTTTGTCAGAACTTTCCACTATGCCCTGTCTGTCTTGGGTGGCCCTGCTTCACTGAGTTATGCAAGCTCCTTTGCCATGACAAGGTAATGATCCATGAAGAGCTAGAAGTTTATACCTTTCATCAAATCTGAGAAGCTTTCAGCTATTACCTCTTCCTTTTTTTTACTGAGCCCAACTTTTTCTCCTCTCCTTCTGGGATTTTAATGTCATAAATTTTAGAACCTCTAATATTGTCCCATATGTCTCTTAGGATTTAGTTAATTAAACCACTTTTTTTCTTTTTTGGATAATTTCTATTGTTTGAATACTTTCTACTGATCTATTTTATCTCTTCTGCTAAAACACCTATGCAAAGGGTTTTGTTTTTTTTTTTCTGCTTTTTTAAATTTCAGATATTGTTAACTTTCAGTTATAAAATACTCATTTTAGGGTTTTCATTTGTTTTTGCTGAGAATGTCTATCTTTCCATTTAATAGTATTCATGTTTATCTCTTGGATTATGGTTATAAATGCTGTTTTAATTTCTTTGCCTGATCAAAGCCATTTTCTGGATCATCTTGCAATCAGCATCTGTTAATTTTTCCTTTGAGAATTGGTCAGAGCTCCCAGGTTCTTTGACAGTAATTTTGGATTATATTCCAGATATACTGAATAGTATGTTGTGAGTCTGGATACTGATAAAATCCTTTTGCAAATGCTGATTACTTTCTTTGTTTGTTTGAGAAGTCAATACAAATTCTGCCCTGCCTTCTGTAGGAAATGGTTCAATGTCAAATCAGTTTTCAACAGCTGATGTTATTGGGATTATTTAGTGAATAGTCTGGGATTTGAATGGTAGTTTACACCAAAGTTCAGTAACCTCTGTCATGCCCCTTTAGGCATAACTGATCCATGCATATGCAGTTTAGAGGTGAACTTGGGACTTATATTGATTTACACACAAAGTACGAGCTCCCCTTTTCAGCTCTGTCTTCTCCAAAATTTACCTAACACTCTCTAGCTCCCAGGGTCCCTTTTTCACAATCTGTAGTCTAGAAGTTCAAGATTTCTCTCAGAAGTTTAATCTTTTATACTAACATAACATTTCATGTATTTAGAACAGCCCTTGGGCAAAGTAGCAAAAGAAACTAGAAAGAAATATAACAGCAATTTCCTCACAGACTCTGGAGTCCAAAGACCCCTTTCCCGATTCCTCCAGGCAGAACATGGGCTCTGTCTCAGCATCTGGTGCCTGCACCATCGCCACTACCACAGCAGCAACACAGCTTTGTGACTGGCTGGCCTGAAGGCAGGGTCAGGAGAGGAAAAAGGGGAAAAAAAGCCCACCCACAGATTAAAGCCACAAGATTAAGGAGGATAAAAACAAACAGTAAATTCACTGCCATGCCAGCTAGGCTTCAAAGTTTGACCGTACCCTCGGCCCCTCCATTTGCCCGCTATCATTTACTTTTCAGTCCTCAACTGTGTTTTGCATCATTTCCAGACTTTTTAGCTATAATCAGTGGAGTGACAGGATGTAGAGGATTTACTGTTCCATTTTAACCAGCACTAGATATCACTCATCATATTTTAAAATGCAGCTGTTTTCTTTTAAAGTATATACAAATATGGACTTGGAAGGCAGTAAAAAGCATTCCAACAATATCAGTAACAAGTATAAAGAATAGTGAACATTAGACCGAGTGCTTTTAACTGATATATATAAATGTATCTAATTAAGGAAGAAGCTCACATCTGGCAAGATAACGGCAAAACTTCAGTTTATACTGATACTGTAAAAAATAATCAAATGGGAAACTCCAGACCTGGGTCATGCTTTCTTCTCCATCTTTAATCCTTAAAAATACTTCAAACTACAAGCACTGGGCTCTCAAGTACTTACCTGTGCATTCTATCCACCAATAACTACTTTGAAACCATGTCTGTTGACTTAGATTTGTATGGTCTATGAAAACACAAAGCCACTTTTCAATGCAACAGTTAATCATGAAAAAACACTTTCAAAGAGCATACTCTTCAGCTTCAACAAGATGCCTTAATAAGAAATACACAAATAGCCAGCAAAGCAAGTTTCTCACAATGCTCACTCAAATAGCAAAACTCAAGATAAATGAGCTCATTCAATTGAAGAGCTATCCAGAACCAAGTACCAATTCTCAGTGAAGGGAAACAGCAGTTTGTTAAAAATTAAAATGATTTAGGATGAATGCATAAAAAAAAAGGTATCATAGGACAGGGTTGGACTTAAAGCCTCATTTTCATAATGAATTTATCTATGTGGCAGCTTGTAAGTTTATGCGAGTAGGATTGAGCTCTCTCTCCTGCTAAGGCCTGACCACTCTGTTTTTGTGTCCATTTCACACTGAGAAAGGGGCCTGAATAGGTGGCAGATCATCTCAGTACTCCTTTTTCCTTCCTTTCATCTCGTCAATGAAGTGCCTATGTTCAAAGAAACCACCCAGAACCTGATGAAACTCTTACTTTACAAAGGAGAAAGAAAGCCCAAAGTGGTTAAAATCCCACATTTGAACAAAAGACAAAAGCAGAACATAGCACAAGATTTCCAATTCCACATGCCAAGTTCCCTCCACTCCACCACTCCTTACTGCCTTCGCTGCCTTACAAGCAAGGGCAAAAAACTGGAAAACTTCTGAACTGATGGCACCTAGAAGATGCTAATCTGGGCACCAATAGCAGATACATTGACAGTCAAAATGCAAGTGGCCTGCTGCTGCTGCTGCTGCTGCTGCTGCTGCTGCTGCTGCTAAGTCACTTCAGTCATGTCCGACTCTGTGCGACCCCACGGACGACAGCCCACCAGGCTCCCCCGTCCCTGGGATTCTCCAGGCAAGAACACAGGAGTGGGATGGCAAGTGGCTTAGAAGGGTGATATTTTCCTTAATCTCCCTGTTCCTAACTGCTAACATCTTTCTGAAAAACAGCTTAATTTGAAGACTTCTGATTTTATCTATTCATAAAAATAAATAAAAGTAACGTTTCCATGATAAAAGAAAGTGTGGTCTCCTTTGATACCACATATTTTCTTAACCTGTGCTCATCAATAACGTGACGGAAACAACCTAAACTGAGAAATAAGAGAGGCTCACAAATAAGTTACATGTCTAGTCTCATGTGTCATTCCTATGGGTAAGAAATACTTCATTTTTCCCACTGGTGAAAAATACCACTCGCTTTTCCTTACTCCAACAGCAGAAGGTATCCCAGACAATTCAGTCTCAAAAGCCAAACAGTCAGAAACTAAGGGGAAAAAAACAACGGAGGCACTTCTGCCTTTTGTCCACAAGCAGGGAGATCAAGGAACACATAACTGCCAAGACACAAGTGATGGGCAGTGTGATTAGGTGTGCCTCTAAAGCCATGGACAGATCCTCGTTTGTTCTGTAGACCTAACACTGCACCATGTTTCTGGAGAAATCTCCAAGTTAAGGGACTGGCCTGTCAAGCTAGGCTTCTCTTATGTAGTTACTAAAGGTCAGTCTCAGGAAATAAGTTTCACTACCTCATCCCAGGAAATATTGTGAGGCCTTGAGATAGACCATCACAACAACCCTAAAAATGCATTATCTTCCCTCCGAACTGCTGCCTTAGCTCTGATGGTGGATGCAGAGAATATGTCCTCAGTTTAATTTCATCAGATACCAGGTTGTTTGCTCAACTGGTGATACAACCACACACACACACACACACACACACCATCAACAATGTTCCACACCCCTCGCTACCACCTTGGGCTACAGTTCCATTCAAAAAGGATTTATCACAGACACACACACAAAGTGCAAGTAATTTTTTTGAAAATAAAGGCTAATCATCTAATTCTATTTCCAAAAGCCCCTGATCACTGGTACTGTCTCTGAAGCTACCACTAAAGACTGTTATCTAGGATTTTAGAGTGTAACATGCCTATAGTACTTTGTACAGTCACCCAGTCATGTCCTACTCTTTGCGATCCCATGGACTGCAGCACGCCAGCCCCCTGTCCCTCATCATCTCCCAAAGTTTGCCCAAGTTCCTGCCCATTACATCAGTAATGCCATCCAAACCTCTCATCCTCAGATGCCCTATCCTCCTTCTGCCCTCAATCTTTCCTAGCATCAGGGTCTTTTTCAATGAGAAGACTGTTCACATCAGATGAACAGATGAATATTGGAGCTTCAGTTTCAGCATCAATCCTCCCAATGAGTATTCGGGGTTGATTTCCCTTAAGATTGACTAGTTTGATCTTGCTGTCTAAGGGACTCGCAGGAGTCTTCTCCAGCACCGCAGTTTGAAGGCATAAATTCTTTGGTACTCTGTTTTCTTTATGGTCCAGCTCTCAAAACTATACATGACCACTGGGAACACCATATACGGACCTTTGTCGGCACAGTAATGTCTCGCTTTTCAACACACTGTCTAGGTTTGTCATGGCTTTCCTGCCAAGAAGCAATCATCTTCTGATTTCATGGCTGCAGTCACCATCCACAGAGACTTCAGAGGCCAAGAAGACGAAATCTGTCACTATTTCCACCTTTCCCCCACCCTCTATTTGCCATGAAGTAATGGGGCCAGATGCCATAATCTTAGTTTTTTAATAATTCACTTTCACTCACCTCCTTCACACTCATCAAGAGGCTCCTTAGTTCCTCTTCACTTTCTGCCATTAGAGTGGTATCATCCACATACCTGAGGTTGTTGATGCTTCTCCTGCCTATCTTGATTCCAGCTTGTAACTCAACCAAGCCCAGTATTTCTCATGATGTGCTCAGAGTAGAGGTTAAACAAACAGTGACAGCAGACAGCCCTGTCATACTTCTTTCTCCATCCTGAACCAATCAGTTGTTCCACTCACATTCAGGTTTCTTATGAGAAGGTAAGATAGTCTGGTAATCCCATTCTCTTTAAGAGCTTTCCACAGTTTGTTATGATCCACATGGTCAAAGGCTTCAGCATAGTTGAAATAGAAGTAGATGTTTTTTCTGGAATTCCCTTGCTTCCCCTATGATCCAGCAAATGCTGGCAATTTGATCTCTGGTTCCACTGCCTTTTCTATACCCAGCTTGGACATCTGGAAGTTCTTGGTTCACATAATGCTAAAGCCTAGCATGCAAGATTTTAAGCATGACCTTACTAGCATGGGAGAGGAGTGCAACTGTCCAATGGTTAGGACATTCATTAGTACTACCCTTCTTGGGAATTGGGATAAGGATCAACATTTTCTAGCCCTGTGGCCACTGCTGGGTCTTCCGGATCTGCTGACATATTGAATGCAACACCTTGACGGCATCATCCTTTAGGGTTTTGAATAGCTTTGTAGGAATTCCATTGCATCCACTAGCTATATTAAAAGGAGTGCTTCTTAAGGCCCACTTAACTTCACACTCTAGAATGTCTGGCTCTGGGTGGCTCACCACACCACTTTAGTTATCCAGTTTATTAAGATCTTTTCTGTACAGTTCTTCCATGTACTTTTTCTTCATCTCTTCAGCATCTACTAGGTCTCTACCATTTCTGTCCTTTATTGTGCCCATCTTTGTGCAAAATAATCCCTTGATTATTTCCAATTTTCCAGAAGAGATTTCTAGTATTTCCCCTTCTGTTGTTTTCTTCTAGTTTTATGCATTGTTCATTGAAGAAGGCCTTCTTGCCTCTCCTTGCTATTCTTTGGAACTCTGCATTTAGTTGGATATACCTTTCCTTTTCTCCCTTGCTTTTTGCTTCTCTTCTTTCTTCAGCTATCTGTAAAGCCTCCTCAGATAACCACTTTGCCTTCCTGCTTTTCTTTTTCTGTGGGATGGTTTTCTTCACTGGTTCCTGTACAATACAATATTATGGACCTCCATCCATAATTCTTCAGGCACAGTGTTTACCAGATTCAATATCCCTTGAATCTATTCATTACCTCCACTGCATATCCATAGGGGATTTGGTTTAAGTCACATCTGGCTGGCCTAGTGGATTTTCCTGCTTTCTTTAGTTTAAGCCTGAACTTTTCAGTAAGAAGCTATAGTACTTACTAAGTTTCTTATTCTTTCTTTGCCTCTCCACTTTCTCTTCCATTCTTCAGTCCTTAAGTGGCCAAGTTTGGCTGCCTAGTACTTCAGAATTAAATATCAGAACAGTTTAACCTTTAATTTTAAAATAAAAAATGAAGTTTTCAAATCCAAGTGGCCTTTAAATGATCTTTTTTCTCTAGAAGAAAATTACCTCCAGGAGAAAAATGTCCATACATATATCCTTCCTTCTGTTCTTTCTTCTTTCAAAGAATTCATTCATTTATTCTACAAGCATTTACAAAATACCTACTATGCACCAGGAGCTGCGATATACCCTTAGTTGAATGCAAAAATAATAAAACACTGATCTTGTCTTGAAGGAATTCACATAGCAGAGTAAATGCCAACACTACTAGGCATTTATATGTACCAAGTTACTCTTATATAATGCTACCTAATTTAATACTCACAAAACCACTATGAAGTGCATACTATAGCTAAAGTACATATACTTTATGTATATGTATACTATACTATATGTATACTTTATGTATATGTATACTGTACTATAGGTACAGTATAACTAAAGCTAAGAAACCTAGAACTCAGAAAGGGTTGATAAAATATACAAGTTCATGGAACAACTTACATTACAATCTATAAATATTATTTGTACTATGCCACTGAGAAAGATATATGCTAGACTTATTAAAATCAAAATGTAATACTAATAGCTAACACTTACTATATATTTAACTATATGCCAGGCACTGTCCTAAGACCTTTGTACAGTTGTCCCATTTCCTTCTCATGCCAACTCTGTAGACAGGTATTCTTATCATTGGCTTAAAGAAGCATGGTGCAGTGGTTAAGAGATCAAATTTTGGGTCAAAACTACTGGGTTCAAATATCACCTCCACAACTTACTAAATGCATGTACTTCATAAAGTTATTCATTCTCACATTCTTGAGGTCCTATTTGTATAAAATGAGAAATAACATTATTGTGTGGGTAAATAGTAAATGAGTTAATACATTAGAATACTTTGAACAATGCCTAGGGGGAAAAAAATAAATTTCAGGAAGAGGAAACAGCTCAGGCTGAATGAACTGGAAAACTACATGATTCCACTTAAAATTAGATAGCTAAAACAGTCAAACACATAGAGGTACAGAGCAAAACAGTGTTTTCCAGGGGCTGTGGGGAGGGGGAAACGACGAGCTGCTAACCAGTGCGCATAAAGCTTCAGTTAAGCACAATGAATAAGTTCTATAGTTTGGCTGTACAACATTGTACCATAGTTATCAATACTTTTACCATACACTTAAAGATTTAAGAGTAGATATCTTAACTGCTTTTATCAGAATAAAATCTTTTAAAATAAAATTAAAAACTACAGACAGTTTCCGAATCTTCCATGTTTTTCTTTCCACTGTACTTTACTAAATTTTTCTATGAAGGAAGGTTGAGAGGGAGGAAGAGAGATCCTCATTTTTTTAATGGCATGAAAATGTGTTTAAAGTAAAAGTAATTAAGTATTAGGAATTAAGTAAAAGGAATCAGTGGCATAAAATTTCTTTTAGGACATGAAGCTCAAAAGAGGAAGAGTTAAGGATAATAAGTACTATAGTATAGGCACCTCTTACAAAAAAAAAAAAAAAAAAACTTCTTGGTAGAACTTGAATATTTTACCAATATCTAAAGTGGAAAAGAGGACATTTAAACATTGATTTTACTTACTATACCACTTTATTTTAAAACTGCTATCTTTCAAACTGATCTCAAACATACATTACAAGGAATTATAAGTTACACGAAACTGTATCTGACTAGCCATTAAACTGTTTATAGAGTAAAATCATAGATTCTTCAAAATACTTTTGAACCCAGTAATCAACAGTAGCTGCCTTTTAATGACGGGCAAATATTACCTGAACAGCTATCACAGATCTGTAAGTTCTATATGGATGGGATTTGCGGGGATGTTAATCAGGGTAAAGAGCCAGGGGCCTTGTCTTGAAATATTGCAAGTATACTATGTATGTGGCATATTACAGATCAATAAACAAAGCAATTCTTTACATGCTTTTATTCACATTCTACCTAAGACTAGGAAACACCCAACTTTTCATCAAAGAGTTAAATCACCAAAGTATAATGTTTATGGGGGAGGCAAGAAGAAAATAAGGAGATAGGGAACAGTGGGGACCTCAGCTCCAGGAAAGGCATGTAAGAAAACAATTGGCTTTCATTTTTACAAGATAAGAATTTCTTTGGTGAAATATTTTTTAACAACAAAACTGAAGATGAATGTGTAGTACGGAGCCCACATCTACTAATTTTGATAGTCTATTGATCTTTGAATATCTATTCTAAGTAACTCAATTACAACTCCAGCAAGTGTTGAAATAATTTACAGTTTTCAGAAACTGATAAATTTACCAAAAACGCACTTAAAATCACAAGATTATCTGCAAGCCAATCACCTCCAAAACACTAAACAATTGATTTTCTTGACAGGTATCATCAAGTGGTAGAATGAATCATTTAGAATCAAGAGAGAATAAGAGAGTTCCACAGAGGGCATACATATGGCTTTCAGAGTTGCCATCTTCATATTTTACCAACTCTCTTTATAAAAAGAACAATAGGAAATAATGTTCCTGGTTTCATAAAAACAGACTCAAACAATATTTAAGAAAAGGGAATTTGGTAAGTCAAAAGACAAGAGTCAAAAGTGATGAAATTAAATGACTCAGGTGTTGTTAGTGAGTCAAATCACATTTATTGTACTAAGCACTAATTGTTGTTGTTATTCAGTCGCTAAGTTGTGTCTGACTCTTTAATATCCCATGGACTGCAGCATGCCAGGCTTCTCTGTCCTCCACTACCTCCCAGAGTTTGTTCAAGTTCATGTCCATTAAGTCAGTGATGTCATCCAACAATCTCATCCTCTGCTGCCCTCTTCTTCTTTTCCTTTAGCCTAAATCAACACTAACAAAGGGGTTCCTTGGTGGCTCAAAAGGTAAAGAATATGCCTGCAATGCAGGAGACCTAGGTTGAGTCCCTGGGTTGAGACGTTCGGAGATGGCAACACACCCCAGTATTCTTGCCTGGAGAACCCCGTGGACAGAGAAGTCTGGCTAGCTACAGTCCATGGGGTTGCAAAGAGTCAGACAGGACTGAGTGACTGAACTGAACTCAATAGGAAGTTACAAAAAAGGGATAGTGTTTCCTTTTGTAGGCAGTATGCAAACTTAGCTGATTTATTCCATTTCAGAGAACAAGTTCCCTCGGAAATTTGACAAAAACCACTTCTGGTGGCTCAGACTGTAAGGAATCCGCCTGCAATGTGAGAGACCTGGGTTTGAGCCCTGGGTTGGGAAGATCCCGTGGAGGAGGGCACGGCAACTCACTCCAGTATTCTTGTCTGGAGAATCCCCATGAACAGAGAAGCCTGGCAGGCTAGGTCTATAGGGTCACAAAGAGGTGGACACGACTGAGCAACTAAGCACACATACTTCACTGTAATCGTCAAAGAAGTCCTTAGAATTGTATAATCAGGTTGGAATACAAAGGTCCTCCAGTCAGGCTATGAATACAATGTAGATTTCTCCTTCATCTTTTAAAGAGGTCTCTCTGTCCCAAAAGCTGGCTGCCTACTTGTATGGGCTCCTATAAATTCCCTACTGGACATACACTGGAGGAGTCTGTCTCACTGATGACCACGTCTAAGTGTCGGTCAAAAGGACTGCTATTTGAAATGTAAAAGGCAGTATAAAGATATTAGAAACATATTACCTGTGACTTTTAATTTTTCTTAATTTTTCAGAGCATCCATTGTCTTAAAAATATTTTGAATATTAACTCTGTTATTGTTAAAGAAACTACTTGCAATGCAGAAGATCCCTGGATTGGGAAGATGCCCTGGAGAAGGAAATGGCAAACCACTCCAGTATTCTTGCCTAGGATATCTCACGGACAAAGGAGCCTGGCAGGCTATAGTCTGTGGGGTCTCAAGAGTCACATACAACTTAGCAACTAAACCACCATGACATTGATTTAGCTTGCTCTGGGCTTCTTAGATTTTATCCGCATGAAGCATGAAGGATGGAGCTTTGGGTGGTACCCTGTTAAAGTAAAGTGAAGTGTTGTTGCTCAGTTGTGTCCGACTCTTTGTGACCCCACAAACTGTAGCCTACCAGGGTCTTCTGTCCATGGGATTTTCCAGGCAATAGTACTGGAGTGGATTGCCATTTCCTTCTCCAGGGGATCTTCCCAACCCAAGGCTTGAACCCAGGTCTCCTGCATTGTAAACAGACGCTTTTACCGTCTGAGCCACTAGGGTACCCTGTTAGTGACCTCAATCTGAGCCTACTCTTCAACTCTAACAGAGGATCCAACTAAGCCTCATCTTTTTTAACTACTAAATTTCAGAGATTACTTGCTATCATTATCATCCACAGGTTTAATAAAGTTTATTTTGCTCACGACCCAGTACAAAGTAAATGTTCTACAAAATTGTTAAATGAAAGGAATAAGTCAAATTCTTTACCTACAGAATTTCCCTAATCTACCAACCCAGCAATGGCTTCAAAGAAAAAAACATTAGCTTAACAATACATCAGACTGTTTTCTAAATGCTTCCTAATCTTCACTGTAATATTTTATAATTTTTCTAGAAATTAATGTCATGTTTATTGATCTATAATTCCTAGAACTCATTCCCTTTTGAACCAGTAAGGCACTATGTGCCTCTCTCTATGTCTTATCTCTGGATACCTCATCTTCATGACTACTTGGAAATAAAAACAAACAAAAATTTACTGTCAGTGGCTTGGAGTTCACATCTACAAATTCTTTTAATCCAAGTTGGATTAAGTCCAGTAGTTGTTCACCTAGACGAAATAAAAGATAAACTATTAACCATAATAGTGGCTATCTATATCCAAATCTTTAATGCGTATCAATAACTAGAATTCTGAACTTAATAAATATAAATTATGTTTGAAAATGGTGTTAAATTTTAAAAACATATAATTTTCAAAATATGCTTTTGAACTGTGGTGTTGGAGAAGATACTTAGAGTCGCCTGAACTGCAAGGAGATCCAACCAGTCAATCCTAAAGGAAATCAGTCTTGAATACTCATTGGAAGGACTGATGCTGACGCTGAAACTGAAACTCCAATACTTTGGCCACCTGATGTGAAGAACTGACTCAATGGAAAAGTCTTTCCTGATGCTAGGAAAGACTGAAGGCAGGAGGAGAAGGAGATGACAGAGGATGAGATGGTTGGATGGCATCACTGACTCGATGAACATGAGTTTGAGTAAGCTCCAGGAGTTGGTGATGGGCAGGGAAGCCTGGTGTGCTGCAGTCCATGGGGTCACAAAGAGTCAGACACAACTGAGTGCCTGAACTGAACTGAACTGAATTTTGAAAATGCTCTGAAACAAAATCTCTTGCACAGATGAAGATTAAATAAATGATTGAGTATCACAAAATCATGTGCATCTTTTCCAACATCCATGTTTTCATATTTTTTTAATCAAGAAACTCATTTTTTAAAAACGAGTTATTACTTCCTAGATCTCAACATCTGCTCATTCACAGGCAATAATGTCCTTTTTATTTGTGGCTACTTTATTGATGTATTGTCTTATGAAAAAGAAAATGAAGTTACTGCCACAGAATCTTTAGTAAGAGATTCTTGATAAAGATGTACACATGTAGACACTTTGTTATATAAAATAAGGTCTATAAATTCTACTTTATGTATCATACTTTGCACCGTGAGTTAAATATTGACAATAAATTCATTCATCTGTTACTAAAGTGTCATTTATATATTCCCATTTATTTCACAGGATAAGAAGAAAACTGGATCTAAAAAAAGCCCCACATTATTAGAATCTTTTGTTTTGTTTTTGTATACCATAATAGCCTACACTTCAACAAAAGCCAACTACTCACAACAAAGAGTAATGACATTTCATATATTAATACAGTACATCCCATTTCTTTTCATCCAGCCCTAATGTTTGATTCAAATAAAATTTCAAATTTTCTCTCCCCATTTTGCTACACATTATGGATGTGAAACTAGGTAAATGGCCTACTTGTACTCATACTAATATGAAAACTATAGTTCTACAAAAGGTTTTCATTAGTAATATGCCAGGAAAACTTAATCAGCATAATCTAGTTCTGCTCACTGATCCAATAGTTATTGATGCCTGTCTGCAACCAAAAAAAAAATGGCAGGAAAAATTCAGATCAATCAATTATGCACAGATGCCAGCACTCAGCTAGATCACAGGGATTTAAAAATGGCTTGGAGGTGAGCAAAAGACATGGTCTCTGCACTTTTCAAATTTAAAATGTGGTGAAAAAAAATAGGTTTGTAAAAACACAATTACAACAAGATTATCAGTTAAATTTTATTGAGAATTTACTGAGTGCTAGCAACTATGCTAAGCTTTTAACAGAAAGTACTTTATCAACTGGCCAACACAGAAACTTTCTGGAATAAATTCTTTGTGAACCTGACTTGTTTGCTCCAGGTAGATTTTATCTGTGTACTACACTACTATGGCCATAGAGGTCAATGAGATATGAGTATCAAATATGTTAAAAGAAGAGGTATAGAGAAAGACATTAGAAAGTATGTCTGGGATGCAAGGATATTTTCACAGTTATTAAGGGTTTAAGTGGTTTACAAGGTTAAAAAGTAGAACCTCATCACAAAGATGACTGAAGATATAAAACAAGTCTCTTTTATAGTCTTAATGAAATATTACTCTCCAACACCCTCTCCCATCTTATTTTACTTCAGGTTCAACTACAAAGATGCAGCTATTTGAATCATAATCCTTCTTCACACAAATCTCCCTGCAAGGAAAGAGCACAGCCAATAGAGCATCAATAGCATCTGAAAAGGACATGCACCATGTAGTAAGTTTGCACGCTTATTGATTCCATCACTGTATGTCAAAGTGTGCATGCTAAGTTGCTTCAGCTGTGTTCAACTCCTTGTGACTATGCACTGTAGCCCACCATGGGATTCTCCAGGCAAGAATACTTAAGTGGGTTGCCATTACCTTCTCCAGGGGATCTTCCTAACCCAGGGATCTAACTCTCATTTCCTGCAGCACAGGGAGAAGCCAGTATGTCAAAGCAGTTCCTGTAAATTCATCCTTGCTAGGTGCTAAGTGACTTCAGTCAGGTCTGACCCTTTGCAACCCTATGGACTGTAGCCTTCCAGGCTCCTATGCCCATGGGATTCTCCAGGCAAGAATACTGGAGTGAGTTGCCATTTCCTCCTTCAGGGGATCTTCCTGACTGAGGGATTAAACCCAAGTCTCTGCATTGGCAGGAGGGTTCTTTACCACTATCACCACCTGGGAAGCCCAATTCATCCCAGAGATCCCAGAGAGTATGTCATTTCTCACACACATATCAATTTCTATTTTGTTGGACTTGCAAGACTGAGGAAGAGATCCGCTTTTGTCCCAGGAACTGAGAACAATGTGAAATTTTTAAATCTCTAGTTGAACTTAATCTGTTTTTTTCCCCAACTACTTTAAAAAGCCTGAAAACAGAGACTGGAGTCAGCAGCAACCCTAGAGAACATTACATCCACCCATTGCAAACTCTTCCTACAATATCCCTGATGCATAGATAATCCGATCTCAGCTAAAATATTACTCACCAGGGCTACACAGTTCTAGTTTTTATCTACTCATTAAGTATTCACTGAATGTCTGCTGTTAGCCAGACACTATCCTACCCACTCGTGGAACAGGAGTAAACAAAACAGAAAAATAAAAACCATGGAGATTTTGGAGGGAAAAAATATAAATATCAGACAGTGAAAAGTATCAAAGAGAAAAGTAAAACAGGGAGAAAAAATAAGAGTATAAAATAAAATTTTAAAAATAAGAACAGAGAATGCCAGTGTTACCATTAAACAGAGATTAAGGAAGAAATCACTAAGACACATGTGAGGAAATGTAAAGATTAAGACCGAAGTCTTAGGGGGTCCTGGTAGTTCAATTGATAAAGAATCTGCCTGCAATGCAGGAGACCTGGGTTCGATTCCTGGGTCAGGAAGATCCTTTAGAGAAGTAAATGGCAACCCACTCCAGTATTCTTGCCTGAAGAATCCCATGGACAAAGGAGCCTGGCAGGTTAGAGTCCATGGGGTCACAAGAGTCGGATACGACTTAGAGACTAAACCACCACCAACACTGAAGTGGATTTCTGAGGAGTGGTTTCTTAGTAGAGGAAACAGCCCTTGCAAAAACCTGCAATGATTACTTGTTTGTCCCTAGAGGTCAGGAGCAGGAGTAGGGAGAAGTGGAAGGAAGTAAGATCACAAGAGAGGAGGGGAAGGGCAAAACTTCTACAGCAGTGCAAGCAACTGGCTTCTACAATGAGGGCACTACTATGAATAGTAGTAACTGGCATAATCTAATTTACATAAGAATCATTCTGGCTGTAATGTGGAGAAAAGGCAGCAAAAGTATCAAGAAAAAGACAAAGTGAACTGTTAGCAGAAATGTTAGTGAATAACAGTCGAAGTGATGAAAAATAGATATAATAGAAGCTAATTAGCATTATATAATCTATAGGGTCGGACATGACTGAGCGACTGAACTGAACCGAACTGAATCTATAGGAATATAGATTCAGAGGATTTCCTGGCAGATTGAATGTGTGGCATAAGAAAAAGTCAAAGGCGACTCCAAATATTTGGCCCCAAACACTAGGAAGGATGCCCTTACCTGGTATGTGGAAGATGGCAGGCAAAGCAGGAAGCTACGTGAGAATCCATGGACAGAAGCCTGGAGGCCTGGAGAGAGGTCTAGATCTAGGAGCTGTCAGCACACAAAAGGCAACAGAGTAAGAAGCACTGAAATCATCCACACAATATGAATTCAAAACACAGAGGAGGAGAGCTCCAAGGAGTGATCCCTGGGGCCTGCCAAAGTTAGAGAGGTGTTAGAGAAGAGAAAAATCTGCAAAGGCCATTGAGAAAGAAGAGACTAAGGAAAACCTAGCACAGTGTGGTGTCAGAGAAGCTAGGGAAAGTACTTCAAAAAGTCATGATTTCCTGTATCAAATGCCTTTGACAGGTCAAACTGGATGAAATCTGAAAACTGTCCTTGGATGAAGCAACACAGAGGATATAAAATCTTGACAAGAGCAATGCGGTGGAATGGTAAAGGCAAAATCCATCTGGAAGGAGGGGCTCAGAAAAAAATGAAAACAGAGAAACTGAAGAGAAGGAATGCTATTGGCAACTGTGTTGTTAATAAAAAAAGAAGAAGAAGATAACTGGGGTAATAACTGAAAGATAAAGTGAAGTCAAAATTTTTTTCGATTTTTCCTTATGGCAAAAATCACAGGATGTGTACATGCTTATGGGAATGATCCAGAAGAAAGAGAAATTTATAAAAGAATGGGGGAAATGGGGGAACTACAGCTCTAAATAGGAGAGAAGGGATGAGCTCTCAGACACAAGAGAAGGGGCTGGCCTTGTCCAGGAGCACATATAGTGGAAGACACACTTCTGGGCAGAGCAGGAAGCAACATCTGAGGAAACACGAAGGAGATAAGGGAATTTGCAGATGGACACCATCAGTCTGATTATTTCTATCTTTCTCCATGATTAAGCAAGCAAGATTCTTGCCTGGGATTCATTAAAAAAAAAAAAGATCAAAAAAATGTTTATGATACATCATGAAGGGCTGCTACACATTCAATGACTTAAAATTTGGGAGAAAGAAATACAACCATGTAACTCTCATATGATTAGAGTCTTTATAACATTTTGGTCATCATTTTTTTTTTTTTTTTTTTTTGGTCATCACTTCTTAAAAAGGTCATTCCACAAAATATGAGGGAAAATTTTATTTGTGAAACAATTCTGCTGGTTCATCTCTGTGTATTTGAAAACAAAAAATCAGAAATCCAGGTAAAGTTAAAATGATAAATATAAAAGAAATAGTAAAAAATGAAATATAAAGTCCATTTTGTGATGTGTAAATATATGTACAGCCTTTGACTGTGTGGATCACAATAAACTGTGGAAAATCCTGAAAGAGATGGGAATACCAGACCACCTGACCTGCCTCTTGAGAAATTTGTATGCAGGTCAGGAAGCAACAGTTAGAACTGGACATGGAACAACAGACTGGTTCCAAATAGGAAAAGGAGTACGTCAAGGCTGTATATTGTCACCCTGCTTATTTAACTTCTATGCAGAGTACATCATGAGAAACGCTAGACTGGAAGAAGCACAAGCTGGAATCCAGATTGCCAGGAGAAATATCAATAACCTCAGACATGCAGATGACACCACCCTTATGGCAGAAAGTGAAGAGGAACTAAAAAGCCTCTTGATGAAGGTGAAAGAAGAAAGTTGGCTTAAAACTCAACACTCAGAAAACGAAGATCATGGCATCTGGTCCCATCACTTCATGGGAAATAGATGGGGAAAGAGTGGGAACAGTGTCAGATTTTATATTTTGGGGCTCCAAAATCACTACAGATGATGACTGCAGCCATGAAAGTAAAAGACGCTTACTCCTTGGAAGGAAAGTTATGACCAACCTAGATAGCATATTCAAAAGCAGAGACATTACTTTGCCAACAAAGGTCTGTCTAGTCAAGGCTATGGTTTTTCCAGTGGTCATGTATGGATGTGAGAGTTGGACTGTGAAGAAAGCTGAGCGCCGAAGAATTGATGCTTTTGAACTGTGGTGTTGGAGAAGACTCTTGAGAGTCCCTTGGATTGCAAGGAGATCCAACCAGTCCATTCTGAAGGAGATCAGCCCTGGGATTTCTTTGGAAGGAATGATACTAAAGCTGAAACTCCAGTACTTTGGCCACCTCATGCGAAGAGTTGACTTACTGGAAAAGACTCTGATGCTGGGAGGCATTTGGGGCAGGAGGAGAAGGGGACGACGGAGGATGAGATGGCTGGATGGCATCACTGACTCAATGGGCGTGAGTCTGAGTGAACTCCGGGAGTTGGTGATGGACAGGGAGGCCTGGTGTTCTGCGATTCATGGGGTCGCAAAGAGTCGGACACGACTGAGTGACTGAACTGAACTGAAATATATGTACAACTTTATGCCTTCTTCCAAATTCTATGTCCAGCCATAACTTTTTAGATAACTATAATCAGTGTATCCATACACCTAGGTTCTATTCTTTGGATTTACTATTTGTGGATTTATATGTATCTCAGGTCCATGTATTCATTGTAACACCAATATAATGTTCCTCCATATAATCAATTTTCAATTGCTAGGCACTTGGAGGTTTCTTCCAAGATTTCTAAAAAATTACACAGTATCTATCAATACATTTTTGCAAAATGAGTTTTTATTTTCTTTATATCAATTTTAAAATCCCTCAAGCAAAATTTCTAGATCAAAGAATTTCAGATCAAAGTGAATTCCAAGAACATAGACCTTACTGTATTAGCTTCCACATTCCAAGTCTTCACTTTGGTATCTAATATATGAGTAATTCAAACTAGGTTTGTTGAATTCATGAACAAAGGACTAATACATGAAACATGTTAAATATGCCTGGCTATTGTCTAGAATATTCTGTAAAGAAAATTATTCCAATATATTTTATTTTTATTTTTAAAACTATGAATCTATGATAAAACATCTACAGGTGACTTAGAAAATATAGAACAAAGGTACATATAGTTAAACGATCTATTACAATTATTTAAGTAGATAAATTAAGATTTTTAGTTGGAGTTTCAATATTAAACTCTCAGAAATTAATAGAATGAATATACAGAGAAGAGTAATATAGTACACCTGAAAAGCATTATGAACCAAATTGACATAATTAAGATTTATACAACTTTCACAAAACAGTAGGATTCAAATTTTATTCAAATTCCCACAGACTACAAACTAAGAGATACTGAAACATATCCAGAGACATAAGACCAGGTGCAGAAATGTCATGGTCTAAAGGTATTGAAATCATACACAGTCTATTCTCTAATTACTGTGGAATTATGTTTGAGATAAATATCAAAAGATACTTGAAAATAACCCACATATTTTCAAGTGCAGTGTGACATTTACCAAGAGAGATCTTTGACTTAGCCATTGAAAGCCTGAATAGAAGACTGAAAACACAGAGGGTGACTGCAGATAAGAAAATTAACATCAAAGATACTTTAAAAATCCCATGTATTTGGAAATTAAGTGTCCACTTTTAATTGAGGAGTATACATAAGAAACCATAATACAGAAAATTAGAAAAGATTTAGACTAAAAATGACAAAAGAATTTATCAGAATTTGTGGCATGCAGTTGGAGCTGCTCCATACAATTAAATACTATGTGGAGTCTTGAATAAGGTAAGAAAACAAATAATGGACACTAGCATAAAATTTTGTGAGATTTGAACAAAATCTGTACTTTTAGTTAATAACACATATCATGTTCATTTCCTATTTCTTTTTTACAACATAATATTTCTTTATAGTCTCAGAATTGGATTCAAAGTTTCAAGTCTCACAATTTTATTTAATCACTAAGATAATAAATTTTCTAGACTTTTAGCAGTAATACTAGATGCCAAAACACATGGAATTGTATCAAAATTCTGAGTGAATATAAATTAGAAATCTAGCATTCTATTCATACTAAGTCAAATAAGTGGAATCAAAATGTCACAAAATTTTTAGCTGGGTAAAAATTCATGTTTTCTAAAATATATATATCATGCTGCTGCTGCTGCTGCTAAGTCATTTCAGTTGTGTCTGATTCTGTGCGACCCCATAGACGGAAGCCCACCAGGCTCTCCCATCCCTGGGATTTTCCAGGCAAGAATACTGGAGAGGGTTGCCATTTCCTTCTCCAATGCATGGAAGTGAAAAGTGAAAGTGAAGTCACTCAGTCGTGTCTGACTCTTAGCGACCCCATGGACTGCAGCCAACCAGGCTCCTTGGTCCACGGGATTTTCCAGGCAAGAGTACTGGAGTGGGGTACCATTGCCTTCTCCAATATATATCATACACACTATTTATACATATATACATATACAAAAGATTTTCCACTATGCTTGGTAAAGGCTTGAGAAAGAACATCAAAAAAAAAAAAAAAAAAGAGAGAGAAATTGGAGAACAAACTAAATGAAATAGGAGTACTGAATATGAAATAGAAAAAGTGAAACAAACTAGATAGAAGTAAAAGATCATCTCATATAGTCCAGTTATTTTTAAACACGGCTGTTCATTAGAAACATATCCAAGTTTGGTAGAAGAAAAAAAAAGTAACACCTGGGTATTTGCATTTTGCAAAAAATTCTGAGATAATCCTAATATGCATCAGGATTTTAAAATGTGATACTGGTTTTTATATTAAATAGCAGTTTTAGTGATATAGAAGTCTATTATTCTCTGTTGACCAATCATGATACCATTATTGTATTAAGCAAAAATCACAACAGTAGATGTTTATCAGTATTCACAATCAATAGCCAGACAAAAAATAAAACATCATTATAATTGCAAGCCACAATGGGAATATGATTAATCTAACAATATAAAGTAATTACTTACTATTTAGGGGGTTAAGTAGAGGAATGTGGAAAGTGGAAGTGCATACTTGCACATGTTTTCATCTGCCCAGCCAGTCTGTTTTTTGGTTGGTGCATTTAATCCATTTACATTTATTTATCAATATGTATGATCCTATTACTATTTTCCTGATTGGGTTTATTCTGTGTAGATCTTTGCCTTGTCTTGTGTTTCCTACCTAGAGAAGTTCCTTTAGCATTTGCTGTAAAGCCAGTTTGGTGGTGCTAAATTTTCGTAAGTTTTGCTTGTATGTAAAGCTCTTGATTTCTCCATCAAATCCGAAGGGGAATCTTGCTGAGTAGAGAATTCTTGTCATAGATTCTTCTCTTTTATCACTTTGAATATATCATGCCATTCTCTTCTGGCTTGTAGAGTTTCTGTTGAGAAATCAGCTGATAATCTTATCCCTTGTATGCTATTTGTCATTTTCCCCTTGTTGTTTTTAATGTTTTATCTCTGTCTTTAATTTTTGTCACGTTTATTACTGTGTGTCTGTCTCGGTGTGTTCCTCCTTGGGTTTATCCTGCCTGGGAGTCTCTGTGCTTCCTGGACTTGGTTGATTATTTCCTTTCCCCATGTTAGAGAAGTTTTCAGCTATTATCTTTTCAAATATTTTCTCAGGTCCTTTCTCTCTCTCTCCTCCCTCTGGGACCCCTATGATACAAATGTTGGTGTGTTTAATGTTGTCCAGAGGTCTCTCACACTTTCTTCATTTTTTTTTTCATTCCTTTTTCTATATTTTGTTCTGCAGCAGTGATTTCCACCATTCTATCCTCCAGGCCATTTACCCATTTTTCTGCCTCAGTTATTCTGCCATTAATTCCTTCTGGTGTAGTGTTCATCTCTGTTTATTTGTTCTTCAGTTCATCTAGGTCTTTGGTAAACATTTTGCATCTTCTCCATTGTTTTCCCAAAATCATAGTTTATCTTCACTATCATTATTCTGTTTATTCTTTTTCTGGAAATTGCCTCTCTCCACTTCATTTAGTTGTTTTTCTAGGGATTTATCTTGTTCCTTCATGCGGGACATAACTGCATTTTCATCCGGATTAACTTTCTGTAATATGGTTTTTCTTCTAGCTACTGTCGGGTTGTGGTTCTTCTTGCTTCTTCTGTCTGTGCTCTGATGGAGGAGGCTAAGGCTTGTGTAAGCTTGCTGATGGCTGGGGTTGTGCTCCCTCCCTGTTAGTTGTTTAGCCTGAGGCAACACAGCCCTGGGGTCTGTGGGCTCAATGGTAGAGTTAGTGGCAACTTAAGTGGCAAGAAGACTTAAGCCAAGGGGCCCCTTTCAAGACTGCTGCTGCCAGTGCCCCCATCCCGTGGCAAGCCATTGCTGACTGACATATACAGAGGAGACCCTCCACCAACAGCAGGTAAGTCTGGCCACTGCTCCTTTCCCCTGGGTCCTGGTGCGTGCAAGATTTTGTTTGTGCCCTCCAAGAGTGGCGTCTGTTTCCCCCAGTCCTGTGGAAGTCTTGTAATCAGATCCTGCTGGTCTTTGAAGTCAGATTCCCTCGGAATTCCTAGTCCCTTTGTTGGATACACAGGCTGTGAAGCCTGATGTGCGTCTCAAAACCTTCACAACAGTGGGAGAATTTCTTTGGTATTATTGTTCTCCAGTTTGTGGGTCACCTACTCGGTGGGTATTGGATTTGATTTTATCATGCTTGCACCTCCCCTACCATCTCATTGCAAGCTTCTTGTCTTTGGACATGGGGTATCTATCTCTTTTTGGTGGGTTCTAATGTCCTCCTCCTGACAATGGTTGTCCAACAGCTAGTTGCAATTTTGGTGCTCTTGCAGGAGGAGATGAGCACATGTCCTTCTACTCTACAATCCTGAACTGCTGGTATCCCAATATATTTGGGATATAATATATCCCAAATCAAAAAACCTCTTCCTAAAGTATAACCCCGAGTTTTCTCTAATTTGCTAATTTACTTAGTACAAAGTTACCTTAATTTTCACTTCTAATTTTTAACAAGGTTTAACACTTTCCCAAGAGTTTATTCACTAATTGCATTCTCTCCTGCTGTGACCAATCTATTTCATATGCTTTGAGCATAAATATATTTAGCTTTAGGTAAATAAATGCATCACAATATTCCTCCAATCTGTCTTTGCTTTTAAAATCGAATGAAGATTTTAAAAATTATAATGTAAAGAAATCACTCCATTTCATTTCTTTTTTTTTTTTATTTTGATGACATTTAACACTATATTTTTATTGAGGTTTAGTTGCGATTTATTATTTTCAGGGGTACAATTTAGTGATTCAAAGTTATTATACGTTATACTCCATTTAAAGTTATTATGAAATACTGGCTACATTCCCTGTAATGTACAATATATCCTTGTAGTTTACTTTATACACATAGTAATTTGAACCTCTCTTAATCCCATTTTGCCCCTCCTCCCTCTCTCCCCCAAGGGGTAACCACCCATGAGTGAAACTGCTGGATCATACGCAAGTTCTATTTTTAATTTTCAAATGAATCTCCATACTGTTTTCCATAGTGACTACATGGATTTATATTCACACCAACAGTATACAAGGGTTCCCTTTTTTCTATATTCTCATCAAATTTTGTAATTTGTGGTCTTTTCAACAATAGCTATTCTGACAGATGTGGGCGATATCTCATTGTGGTTTTGATTTGCATTTCCTTGATGATTAGCAGTGCTGAAGATCTTTCCATCTTCCTGTTGCTCATCTTTGTCTTCTTTGGAAAAGGTCTATTCAGGTCTTTAGGCTATTTTTTTTTTTCCAATATTGACTTGTAGGAGCTATTTATATATTTTGAAACATTAACCTTGTATCAGTCATATCAACTGCAAATAATTTCTCCCATTCCACAGTTGTTGTGTTTTTTTTTGACTTTGTTGATGGTTTCCTTTGCTGTTCAAAATATTTTAAGTTTAATTATGTCCAATACATTTATTTTTGCTTTATTTCTTTTGTCTTTGGAGACAGATCTAAAAAAATACTAGTACAATTTATGTCAAAGAGTAGTCTAATTTTTATTCTAGATTTATGGTTTCTGGTCTTATATTTAGGATTTTAATCCATTTTGAGTTTATTTTCATACAGTGTGTGAAAAAATGCTCTAATTTCATTCTTTGACATGTAGCTGTCCATGATTTTATGATTATACAGTTAAAGTGAGAAACAGATTTAAGGGACTAGATCTGATAGACCGAGTGCCTGATGAACTATGGACAGAGGTTCATGACATTGTACAGGAGACAGGGATCAAGATCATCCCCAAGAAAAAGAAATGCAAAAAAAAGCAAAATGGTTGTCTGAGGAGGCCTTACAAATAGCTGTGAAAAAAAGAGAAGTGAAAGCACAGAAGAAAAGGAAAAACATACCCAATCTGAATGCAGAGTTCCAAAGAATAGAAAGGAGAGAAACAAAAGCCTTCCTCAGTGATCAGTGTAAAGAAATAGAGGAAAACAACAGAATGGAAAAGACGAGAGATCTCTTCAAGAAAATTAGAGATACCAAGGGAGCATTTCATGCAAAGATGGGCACAATAAGGGACAGAAATGGTATGGACCTAACACAAACAGAAGATATTCAGAAGAGGTAGCAAGAATACACAGAAGAACTATACAAACGAGATTTTCACAACACAGATAATCTCAGTGGTGTGATCATTCACCTAGAGCCAGACATCCTGGAATGTGAAGTCAAGTGGGCCTTAGAAAGCATCACTACAAACAAAGCTAGTGGAGGTGATGGAATTCTAGTTGAACTATTTCAAATCCTGAAAGATGATGCTGTGAAAGTGCTGCACTCAATATGCCAGCAAATTTGGAAAACTCAGCAGTGGCCACAGGACTGGAAAAGGTCAGTTTTCATTCCAATCCCAAAGAAAGGCAATGCCAAAGAATGCACAAACTACCACACAATTGCACTCATCTCACACGCTAGTAAAGTAATACTCAAAATTCTGCAGGCTAGGGTTCAACAGTATGTGAACTGTGAACTTCCAGATGTTCAAGCTGGATTTAGAAAAGGTAGAGGAACCAGATATCACATTGCCAACATCTGTTGGATCATTGGAAAAGCAAGAGAGTTCCAGAAAAACATTTCTGCTTTATTGAATATGCCAAAGCCTTTGACGGTGTGGATCACAACAAACTGTGGAAAATTCTGAAAGAGATGGGAATACCAGACCACCTGACCTGCCTCTTGAGAAATCTGTATGTCAGGAAGCAACAGTTAGAACTGGACATGGAACAACACACTGATTCCAAATCAGGAAATGAGTACATCAAAGCTATATATTGTCACCCTGCTTATTTAACTTATATGCGGAGTACATCATGAGAAATGCTGGGCTGGATAAAGCACAAGCTGGAATCAAGACTGCCAGGAGAAACATCAATAGCCTCAGATATGCAGATGACACCACCCTTATGGCAGACAACAAAGAACTAAAGAGCCTCTTGATGAAAGTGAAAGGGGAGAGTGAAATGTTGGCTTAAAGCTCAACCTTCAGAAAACTAAGATCACGTCATCTGGTCCCATCGCTTCATGGCAAATAGATGGGGAAACAGTGGAAACAATGACAGACTTTATTTTTCTGTGCTCCAAAATCACTGCAGATGGTGACTGCAGCCATGAAAGTTTAAAAGACGCTTGCTCCTTAGAAGAAAAGCTATGGCCAACATAGACAGGATATTAAAAAGCAGAGACATTACTCTGCCAACAAAGGTCCATCTAGTCAAAGCTATGGTTTTTCCAGTAGTCATGTATGGATGTGAGAGTTGGACTATAAAGAAAGCTGAGCACCGAAGAATTGATGCTTTTGAACTGTGGTGTTGGAGTAGACTCTTGAGAGTCCCTTGGACTGCAAGGAGATCAAACCAGTCAGTCATAAAGGAAATAAGTCCTGAATATTCATTGGAAGGACTCATGTTGAAGCTGAAGCTCCAATACTTTGACTACCTGATGCAAAAAACTGACTCATTTGAAAAGACCCGGATGCTGGGAAAGATTGAAGGCGGGAGGAGAAGGGGACCACAAAGGATGAGATGGCTTGATGGCATCAACGACTCAATGGACATAAGTTTGAGTAAACCCTGGTTGTTGTTGATCGACAGGAAGCCCTGGTGTGCTGCAGTCATGGGGTCGTAAAGTCAACACTACTGAGCAACTGAACTGAACTGAACTGAGCAAAGCCCTGCCCAGCAGAGCAAGACCCTGTTTATCTCATGCCAGTCCCTCCCATCAGGAAGCTTACACAAGCCTCTTAGCCTCATCCATCAGAGGGCAGACAGAAGAAACTAGAAGCAGCAGTCACAGCACCTAAAACAAAAACCATAGTACAAAACTTAATCACAATGAAAACGCATAAAGTTTTGTCCCAGATGAAGGGACAAGATAAAGCCTCAGAGAAACAACTAAATGAAGTGGACAGAGGCAATCTTCCAGAAAAAAAGAATATAGAATAATGATAGTGAAGATGATTTAGGATATTGGGAAAAGAATGGAGGCAAAGATTGAGAAGATTTAAGAAATGTTTACCAAAGACCTAGAAAATAACTAAAGAACAAACAACAGAAATGAATAATACACTAGAAGGAAGCAGAAGAACAAATAAATAACCTGGAGAACAGAATGGTGGAAATCACTGCCACAGAACAGAATAAAGAAAAAAAGAAAAGAAATGAAGATAGCCTAAGAAATCCCTGGGATGACATTAAGCACACCAACATTCTCATTTTAGGGGTCCAGAAGAAGAGAGAGAGAAAGGACCTGAGAAAATATTTGAAAAGATAATAGCTGAAAACTTTTCTAACATGGGAAAGGAAATAGTCAACCAAGTCCAGGAAGCACAGAGAGTCCCAGGCAGGATAAACCCAAGGAGGAACACATCAAGACACACAGTAATCATACCGACAAAAATTAAAGACAGAGATAAACTATTAAAAGCAACAAGGGAAAAATGACAAATAGCATACAAGGGAACTCCCATCAGCCTATCAGCTGATTTCACAACAGAAACTCTACAAGCCAGAAGGGAATGGCATGATATATTCAAAGTGATGAAAACAAAGGGCCTACAGCCAAGAATAATCTACTCAGCAAGACTTTATTCAGATTTGATGGAGAAATCAAAAGCTTTACAGACAAGCAAAAGTTAAAGAGAATTCACTACCACCAAACCAGCTTTACAACAAATGCTAAAGGAACTTCTCTAGGCAGCAAACACAAGAGAAGGAAAAGACCTACTGAAAATAAACCCAAAACAATTAAGAAAACGACAATAGGATCATACATATTGATAATTATCCTAAATGTAAATGGATTAAATGCACCAATCAAAAGACATACTCTGGCTGGGTTGATGAAAACATGTGCATGTATGCACTTCCATTTACCACATCACTCTGCTTGACCCACCCCCCCAAAAAAATTGTATGTATTTATTTTATATTGTTAAAGTTAATCATGTTCCCATTATGGCCTGCAATTATAATTATTTTTTATTTTTTGTCTGGCTATTGAAAACTGATGAACATCCTTTACTACTGTGATTCTGTAACTATTACTCACTTAATACCACTGCATGATGATTGGGCAACAGAAAAATAATAGAACTCTCTATCACCAGAACTAGGACTAACAGAAAAACCTGTAATGACTTTTTAAAATCCAGATGCAGTCACTTTCGAAGACGGCGGACGAACAGGACGGGAAGACCACTTTCTCCGCCACAAATTCATCAAAAGAACATTTAAACGCTGAGTAAATTCCACAAAACAACTTCTGAATGTCGGCAGAGGACATCAGGCACCCAGAAAAGCAGCCCATTGTCTTCGAAAGGAGATAGGAAAAAATATAAAAGACAAAAAAAAAGAGATACAAGAGGTAGGGAATGGAGCTCCGTCCCAGGAAGGGAGTCTTAAAAAGAGAGAAGTTTCCAAACACCAGGAAACACTCTCACTGCCGAGTCTGTGGCGAGCCTTGGAAGCACAGAGGGCAACATAACAGGGAGGAAAAATAAATAATTAAACCCCACAGATTACGAGCCCAGCGGTAACTCCCCCAGCGCAGAAGCAGCACAGACTCCTGCACCCTCCACTAGCAAGCGGGGGCTGGGCAGGGAGGCGAGGGCTGCATTGCTTAGAGTAAGGAATGCCTGAATGCCCCGAGGGCAATCTGAGGGAACTAACTTGGGTTAGCAAACCAGACTGTGGGATAGCTACCACTCGAAAAGCCCTAAGACACTGCCAGGCCCGCTCACAGTACAAAGGACTGAACAGAGCCAGCCTGCTGCAGACCATCCCCCTCCGGTGACAGCAGCCAAAGCCAGAAGGGGGCAATCGCAGCCCCAGAGAGACATTATCTACCAAACTGCAAGCAGGCTTCTTTGCTTACTAAGACTTCTTGGGGTTCTGGACAGTCAACATCAACCTGAGAAGATGCGCCGGTTGTATACCCAGAAAACCAAGCGGCAGGGAAGGGGGAGGCAATAAGTCGCAGCAACCGTGCTCGCCAAACACCTCATCACCTGAGCTGCTCGGACCTGGGAAGGGCACAAAACGTAGGCCCAACTGAGTGCGCCTCTGAGGACCACCAGAGTGCCTGAACCTGAGTGGCTTAGACCTGGCAGGTGCAAGCAGCCCAAGGGCGGCCTCAGATGGTCCCCGTGGAGCAACCTAGAGCCTGAGCAGTGTGGGCAGGGAGGCTACACGCGCAGTGAGTGGGGGCAGGCCCAGTGTGGCTGAGGCACTGTGAGTACACGCCAGTGTTATTTGTTTGCAGCATCCTTCCCTCCCCACAGTGCGACTGAACAAGTGAGCCTTAAAAAAGTGTCCACTACTGCCCCCTTTGTATCAGGGCGGAAATCAGACATTGAAGAGACCAGCAAATAGAAGCTAAAACAGAGGGAACTGCCTTGGAAGTGACAGGAACAATAGATTAAAACCCTGTCATTAGTACCAACTACATAGGAAGGGGCCTATAGATCTTGAGAAATATAAGCCGGACCAAGGAATTATCCGAAAATGAACTAACCCCACAATACCCAAAACAACACCAGAAAAGATATATTTTCTTTTCTTTTTTTTTAATTTTTAAGTCTCTATTACTCTTTTAATTTTCACTTTTATAACCTACTATTACTTTGCAAAAAAAAAAAAAAAAAGACCCTATTTTTAAACCAAACTTCATATATATATATATATATATATATATATTTTATAATTTTTGTGACTTTGGTTTTTTTTTCCTTTTTTTTTTCTTCCTTTCTTTAATATTGTATTTTTGAAATTCCAAACTCTACTCTAGATTTTTAATGTTTGCTTTTTGGTATTTGTTATCAATTTTGTATCTTTAAGAACCCAATTTTCAGTACCCATTTTTACTTGGGAGCAAGATTACTGGCTTGACTGCTCTCTCCCTCTTTGGACTCTCCTTTTTCTCCACCAGGTCACCTCTGTCTCCTCCCCACCCCATCTCTTCTCTACCCAACTTTGTGAATCTCTGTGTGTTCCAGACAGTGGAGAACACTTAGGGAACTGATTACTGGCTGGATCTGTCCCTCTCCTTTTGATTTCCCCTTTTATCCTCCTGGCCACCTCTGTCTTCCTCCCTCTCCTCTTCTCTGTATAACACCATGAACATCTTTGAGCAGTCCAGTTGTGGAGTGCACATAAGGAAGTGATTACTGGCTAGCTTGCTCTCTCCTCTATTGATTCCACCTCATCTCATTCGGGTCACCTCTAACTCCCTCCTCCCTCTTCTTTTCTCCATGTAACTCTGTGAACCTCTCTGGGTGTCCCTCACTGTGGAGAAACTTTTCATTTTTAACCTAGATGTTTTATCAATGGTGCTGTATAGAAGGAGAAGTCTTGAGACTACTGTAAAAATAAGACTGAAAACCAGAAGCAGGAGGCTCAAGTCCAAATCCTGAGAACACCAGAGAACTCCTGACTCCAGGGAACATTAATTGAGAGGAGCTCATAAAATGCCTCCATAACTACACTGAAACCAAGCACCACCCAAGGGCCAACAAGTTCCAGAGCAAGACATATCATGGAAATTCTCCAGCAACACAGGAACACAGCCCTGAGCTCCAACATACAGGCTGCCCAAAGTTACTCCAAAACCATTGACATAACTGATTACTGGACACTTCATTGCACTCCAGAGAGAAGAAATCCAGCTCCACCCACCAGAACACCGACACAAGCTGCCCTAACCAAGAAACCTTGACAAGCCACCTGTACAACCCCACCAACAGCGAGGAAACTCCACAATAAAGAGAACTCCACAAACTGCCAGAATACAGAAAGGCCTCCCCAAACTCAGCAATATAAACAAGCTGAAGAGACAGAGGAATACCTAGCAGGTAAAGGAACAGGATAAATGCCCACCAAACCAAACAAAAGAGGAAAACATAGGGAATCCACCTGATAAAGAATTCTGAATAATGATAGTGAAAATGATCCAAAATCTTAAAATCAAAATGGAATCACAGATAAACAGCCTGGAAACAGGATTGAGAAGATGCAAGAAAGGTTTAACAAGGACCTAGAAGAAATAAAACAGAATCAATATAATGAATAATGCAATAAAAGAGATCAAAAACATTCTGGAGGCAACAAATAGAAGAATAACAGAGGCAGAAGACAGGATTAGTGAAGTAGAAGATACAATGGTAGAAATAAATGATTCCGAGAGGAAAAAAGAAAAACGGATTAAAAGAAATGAGGACAATCTCAGAGACCTCCAGGACAGTGTTAAACGCCCCAACATTTGAATCATAGGAGTCCCAGAAGAAGAAGACAAGAAGAAAGACCATGAGAAAATACTTGAGGAGATAATAGTTGAAAACTTCCTTAAAATGGGGAAGGAAATAATCACCCAAGTCCAAGAAATCCAGAGAGTCCCCAACAGGATAAACCCAAGGTGAAACACCCCAAGACACATATTAATCAAATTAACAAAGAACAAATATTAAAAGCAGCAAGGGAAAAGCAACAAATAACACACAAGGGAATTCCCATAAGGATAACAGCTGATTTTTCAACAGAAATTCTTCAGGTCAGGAGGGAATGGCAAGACATACTTAAAGTGATGAAAGAAAATAACCTAAAACCCAGATTACTGTACCCAGAAAGGATCTCATTCAGATATGAAGGAGAAATCAAAAGCTTTACAGACAAGCAAAAGCTGAGAGAATTCAGCACCACCAAACCAGCTCTCCAACAAATGCTAAGGATATTCTCTAGACAGGAAACACAAAAAGGGTGTATAAACTCGAACCCAAAACAATAAAGTAAATGGCAACGGAATCATACTTATCAGTAATTACCTTAAACGTAAATGGGTTGAATGCCCCAACCAAAAGACAAAGACTGGCTGAATGGATACAAAAACAAGACCCCTACATATGTTGTCTACAAGAGACCCACCTCAAAACAGGGGACACATACAGACTGAAAGTGAAGGGCTGGAAAAAGATTTTCCATGCAAATAGGGACCAAAAGAAAGCAGGAGTAGCAATACTCACATCTGATAAAATAGACTTTAAAACAAAGTCTGTGAAAAGAGACAAAGAAGGACACTACATAATGATCAAAGGATCAATCGAAGAAGAAGATGTAACAATTATAAATATATATGCACCCAACATAGGAGCATCACAATATGTAAGACAAATGCTAACAAGTATGAAAGGGAAAATTAACAATAACACAATAATAGTGGGAGACTTTAATATCCCATTCACACCTATAGATAGATCAACTAAACAGAAAATTAACAAGGAAACACAAACTTTAAATGGTACAATAGACCAGTTAGACCTAATTGATATCTATAGGACATTTCACCCCAAAACAATGAATTTCACCTTTTTCTCAAGCGCACACAGAACCTTCTCCAACATAGATCACATCCTGGACCATAAATCTAGCCTTGGTAAATGCAAAAAAAAATTGAAATCATTCCAAGCATCTTTTCTGACCACAATGCAGTAAGATTAGATCTCAATTACAGGAGAAAAAATATTTAAAATTCCAACATATGGAGGCTGAACAACACGCTGCTGAATAACCAACAAATCACAGAAGAAATCAAAAAAGACATCAAAATATGCATAGAAATGAGTGAAAATGAAAACACAACAACCCAAAACCTGTGGGACACTGTAAAAGCAGTGCTAAGGAGAAAGTTCATACCAATACAGGCATACCTCAAGAAACAAGAAAAAAGTCAAATAAATAACCTAACTGTACACCTAAAGCAACTAGAAAAGGAAGAAATGAAGAACCCCAGGGTTAGCAGAAGGAAAGAAATCTTAAAAATTAGGGCAGAAATAAATGCAAAAGAAACAAAAGAGACCATAGCAAAAATCAACAAAGCCAAAAGCTGGTTGTTTGAAAAGATAAATAAAATTGACAAACCATTAGCCAGACTCATCAAGAAACAAAGGGAGAAAAATCAAATCAATAAAATTAGAAATGAAAATGGAGAGATCACAACAGACAACACACAAATACAAAGGATCATAAGAGACTACTATCAGCAGTTATATGCCAATAAAATGGACAACGTGGAAGAAATGGACAAGTTCTTAGAAAAGTACAACTTTCCAAAACTGAACCAGGAAGAACTAGAAAATCTTAACAGACTCATCACAAGCACGGAAATTGAAACTGTAACCAGAAATCTTCCAGCAAACAAAAGCCCAGGTCCAAATGGCTTCATGCTGAATTCTACCAAAAATTTAGAGAAGAGCTAACACCTATCCTGCTCAAACTCTTCCAGAATATTGCAGAGGAAGGTAAACTTCCAAACTCATTCTATGAGGCCACCATCACCCTAATACCAAAACCTGACAAAGATGCCACAAAAAAGAAAACTAAAAGCCAATATCACAAATGAACATAGATGCAAAAATCCTTAACAAAATTCTAGCAATCAGAATCCAACAACACATGAAAAAGATCATACACCATGACCAAGTGGGCTTTATCCCAGGGATGCAAGGATTCTTCAGTATCCACAAATCAATCAATGTAATACACCACATCAACAAATTGAAGATAAAAGACATATGATTATCTCAATAGATGCAGAGAAAGCCTTTGACAAAATTCAACAGCCATTTATGATAAAAACTCTCCAGAATGCAGGAATAGAAGGAATATACCTCAACATAATAAAAGCTATATATGACAAACCCACAGCAAACATTATCCTCAATGGTGAAAAATTGAAAGCCTTTCCCCTAAAGTCAGGAACAAGACAAGGGTGCCCACTTTCACCACTACTATTCAACATAGTTTTGGAAGTTTTGGCCACAGCACTCAGAGCAGAAAAAGAAATAAATGGAATCCAAATTGGAAAAGAAGTAAAACTCTCACTGTTTGCAGATGACATGATCCTCTATATAGAAAACCCTAAAGACTCCACCAGAAAATTACTAGAGCTAATCAATGAATATACTAAATTTGCAGGATATAAAATCAACACACAGAAATCCCTTGCATTCCTATACACTAATAATAAGAAAATAGCAAGAGAAATTAAGGAAACAATTCCATTCAGCATTGCAACGAAAAGAATAAAATACTTAAGAATATATCTACCTAAAGAAACTAAAGACCTATATATAGAAAACTATAAAGCACTGGTGAAAGAAATCAAAGAGGACACAAATAGATGGAGAAATATACTGTGTTCATGGGTCAGAAGAATCAATATAGTGAAAATGAGTATACTACCCAAATCAATCTATAGATTCAATGCAATTCCTATCAAGCTACCAACGGTATTTTTCACAGAGCTAGAACAAATAATTTCACAATTTGTATGGAAATACAAAAAACCTTGAATAGCCAAAGCAATCTTGAGAAAGAAGAATGGAACTGGATGAATCAACCTGCCTGACTTCAGGCTCTACTACAAAGCCACAGTCATCAAGACAGTATGGTACTGGCACAAAGACAGAAATATAGATCAATGGAACAAAATACAAAGTCCAGAGATAAATCCATGCACCTATGGACACCTTATCTTTGACAAAGGAGGCAAGAATATACAATTGATTAAAGACAATATCTTTAACAAGTAGTGCTGGGAAAACTGGTCAACCACTTGTAAAAGAATGAAACTAGAACACTTTCTAACACCATACACAAAAATAAACTAAAAAAAAAAAAAAAAAAACTCAAAATGGATTAAAGATCTAAATGTTAAGACCAGAAACTATAAAACTCCTAGAGGAGAACATTGGCAAAACACTCTCCGACATACATCACAGCAGGATCCTCTATGACCCCTTCCCAGAATATTGGAAATAAAAGCAAAAATAAACAAATGGGACCTAATTAAACTTAAAAGCTTCTGCACAACAAAGGAAACTGGAAACAAGGTGAAAAGACAGCCTTCAGAATGGGAGAAAATAATAGCAAATGAAGCAACTGACAAACAACTAATCTCAAAAATATACAAGCAACTCCTACAGCTCAATTCCAGAAAAATAAATGAACCAATCAAAAAATGGGCCAAAGAACTAAATAGACATTTCTCCAAAGAAGACATACAGATGGCTAACAAATGAATGAAAAGATGCTCAACATCACTCATTATCAGAGAAATGCAAATCAAAACCACAATGAGGTACCATTTCACGCCAGTCAGAATGGCTGCGATCCAAAAGTCTACAAGCAGTAAATGCTGGAGAGGGTGTGGAGAAAAGGGAAGCCTCTTACACTGTTGGTGGGAATGCAAACTAGTACAGCCACTATGGAGAACAGTGTGGAGATTCCTTAAAAAACTGGAAATAGAATTGCCTTAGGACCCAGCAATCCCACTGCTGGGCATACACACTGAGGAAACCAGAATGGAAAGAGACACATGTACCCCGATGTTCATCGCAGCACTGTTTATAATAGCCGGGACATGGAAGCAACCTAGATGTCCATCAGCAGATGAATGGATAAGAAAGCAGTGGTATATATACACAATGGAGTATTACTCAGCCATTAAAAAGAATACATTTGAATCAGTTCTAATGAGGTGGATGAAACTGGAGCCTATTATACAGAGTGAAGTAAGCCAGAAAGAAAATCACCAATACAGTATACTAACGCATATATATGGAATTTAGAAAGATGGTAACGATAACCCTGTACGTGAGACAGCAAAAGAGACAAGATGTATAGAACAGTCTTTCGGACTCTGTGGGAGAGGGAGAGGGTGGGATCATTTGGGAGAATTCCATTGAAACATGTATAATATCATATATGAAACAAATTGCCAGTCCAGGTTCGATGCATGATACTGGATGCTTGGGGCTGGTACACTGGAACGACCCAGAGGGATGATACGGGAAGGGTGGAGGGAGTGGGGTTCAGGATGGGGAACACGTGTATACCTGTGCCAGATTTATGTTGATGTATGGTAAAACCAATACAATATTGTAAAGTAATTAACCTCCAATTAAAATAAATAAATTTATATTTAAAATAAAATCCTGACGCATACCAAGATTATCTTGAAATTTTTTGAAAACTACAAATGCTCAGGTATTAATTTTCTTCTCCACAGCTCCAGATGTTTCTAATGAGTAGTCGTGTTTAAAAACAACTGGACTCTATGATAATTTTTACTTTTATCTAGTTTGTTCCACTTTTTCTCTTTCATATTCCATGCTCCCATTTCATTTAGTTTATGTTCTCCAATTTCTCCTTTTTTTTTTGGATGTTCTTTCTCAAGCCTTATCAACTGTAGCAGAAAAGCTTTTGTGTATAAATATAAATATGTATAATACATATGTTTTAGAAAACAGGATTTTTTGCCTAAAAAAAATGACATTTTGATTCCACTTGTTTGTCCACTTCTGTATGAACAGAATGCTAGATTTCTGATTTAAAAATATATATGCAATAAGCAACAAAGATTTAGTGTATAGCATAGGGAACTATAGTCAACATCTTGTTATAACCAATGGAAAATAATTTCAAAAATAACATATGGTTTTTTGTATTTGTATAACTGAATCACCTTGCTGGGCACGTGAAACACTGTAAGTCAATATATTTAAAAGAAAAAAAAAAACTTTATTGCTGAAAAACATTAATCATTATCTGAGCCTCCACCAAGTTCTAATCTTTCCCAATGGTAACAAAATATCACTGATTGCAAGTCATCATAACAAATATAGTAAAAATGAAAAAGCTTGAAATATTGCAACAATCACCAAAATGTGACACAGGGACACAAAGTGAGCAAACGATGTTGGTGAAATGGCACTGATGAATCCAATGCGGGATCGTCACAAAACTTCATTTTGTAAAAAGCACAATGATCTGTAAAGCACATGAAGTGTGCTTGTAATAGTATTATCTCACTGAGTTATTATGAAAATTATATGAATATAAGTAAAATATTTAGAAGAATATTTGGCACAGAGTAAGCATTAAATCAAAGTTTAGGTATCACTTCCAGGGTATTGGCAGCTAAATCAATTTCCAAGTCATGTTCTGCCTGAAGTGACTAGGGAGATACTAAAATCAGTAGAGAAGGATGCTGGTGCCACCATGATGCCAGTGTGCACTGTGGTGCTCGGGACCCCAGCACACTGCTCAGCCTGTTGTGAAACGAGCCTTCTGCTGTGTGGATTTAGACACATATTCCAGAACACACCATTCTAAACAATGGCGCCAATATTTAATAAAAGACCTAAGTGTGAATCATGCTGTAGTCCCAACTTGAGTTTAGACTTATCTGTAATACTTGGCTATTTTGTTTCTCTATACATCCAGGGAAGTTAAATTTCTATGTGGAAACTATTTTGGGGTTTTCCTTCAATGAAAGTTTCCTTTATAAAAGTGTTGCTTCATCTTCACTATGAAGTCAGAGAAAAAGAAAAGCAAGGAAATAAAAAGAGGTGAAGACAGGAAGGATGCATAAAGGAACCAAGTTCAATCAGGAAGAAAAAAGAAAAATAGTATCATGTGCTTTTGAGTAATGATGGCCATGACTGCTTGCTATTTGAGATCTACCAGCATTCGACATCACCAAAGGTGTTAAACCCAAAGACATTAGTGTGAATCAGACTATGTTCTTACTTTGAGCTTAAAATACAGAAGACAGAAGTATGGATGGATGAAAAAGAAAAATGCTTAAGACAGAAGTCATATGAACAACATCACAGAACTCAGATTAACACTCAGGTCATCTCAATGACAGCTCATGCAAGGAGGGCCATGCAATACTACTAGGCAAACACAATTAGGTCATAATTCTCACTGTAACTCTATAATGTCAACTCCAGCAGATATAAAAGTGTGGAGTTAAAGAGGGGTGGGGCATTGCACATAAACTGTTAATGTTTATGCAACAAGGAAACAGGTCAAATGAAGCTTTACTTGACCTGTCAGTTGCATACCAGTAGAGAGAATAAATCCAACACAGAAATTCTGCTTTAAAAGAAAATAAAACTGAAACAAATTGTGAGAGTTGGGGAAGGGAACAAAGTTGGTTAGCAAAAAAAAAAAATAGCATTAGCTGATAATCTAAAAATCTGTCTGATTCTAACTTTATTTACCTTAAATAAATTTTTCATTGATATTAGCATTGCATGACTTTTTAATCAAACAAGATTTTAAATTTGCTTTGCATTAAAAGACAAAAGTTCAAAGTACTCTTTGAAAGATTGATATTTTTGAAAAGTATTTCTCAATAGGCCATAACATACTAATTAAAAGCTGCAAAGCAGCTACAAACTGTGGTCCAGTAGAGGGAGTACTGGAACAGAGGGTGACAGATAAGCAACTGGTGTAAATTTAAGATTAATTCAGCAAACTCAGTGCTGTATAGATTAACATGTCCATTCTCAGTAAAGGTTTTGAACACCAGTCAATGTCTGAATTGAGACACTCTTTGATATGCCCCACACAGTTACTAAATCATCACCTATAATTAGCAGTAAATGCCAATGCCAATGGGAAAAGGGCGAAATTACATTCTGTGCTTTTTGGCTATAGACATGCTAACAATGATAAGAGTACTATGTTCTTATACTCTGCTCCTTCACAGCAACCTTGCCTGTGTGTTATGCATGAGAGATATAAGATCACACACAACAATCAAACGAAGCAAAATGCACAAACTCACACTCTTTCAATCCTTTTGTACCTATCCACATCTGAAAACTTTGATTATAGGTACAACTTTGCTAAATAAACTCATAAAAAATATAACTGTATAAATGAAAGTGAAAGTCACTCAGTCATGCCCAACTGTATAGCCCAACCCCACGGGCTATACAGTCCATGGAATTCTCCAGGCCAGAATACTGGAGTGGGTAGCCTTTCCCTACTCCATGGCATCTTCCTAACCCAAAGACAGAAACCAATAACTGTACAAGGATATAAAAATAAGATTACAATGGAGAAATACAATAAATTCTTGAGTTTTCAAATTTGTGTCCTATTTGAAATTTGAGTCTTCAAGTTTAAAAAGTCTGGTGTCAGAAGTAGTAGAGCAGGAACACTGACAAAAGCCTGGTCCCAGGACTTAAGTCAAGGATGAGACCAGAGGAACCAAAAGAACCTCTGGTGAAACCAAAACATAAATAATGCCATTTTCATAATGGGTACGCAATAAGCTAATTTTGGTGTAACTAGTCAAGGAAAATGAACCCATAAAATAAATCAGAAACCTCTGATTTCTTATGCTTCTTTTACATGAATCATTGATTCTCAATATATTTATACATTCTAATTATAGACTGAACAATTATACTCTACAGCTTGGTATCTTTTATGATTTTCAAAGATTTCTGTTGAAGGACCCTGCAACTCTTCCTATTTCAGTAATTCATGACTACATGTTTTAGCCACCCAGTAGTAACTATCTCAGCAAAGGATTTCTAATACTACAAAATTCAAAGAAGCAAGAGGTGTCAAAGGAGAATCAAAATTGAGTCAGTACTGTTAAGAGAGCTCTCTTAAATAGAGTTAGCAGCCATTAAGAAAATGCATTTCTCAGCCTGGACGGAATCTGACCTTTGATCTGGTAAAGTCACAAAGAACACCAGCCAGAAACTCAAGATACTTAATGGACCTCTACTCTAATTCTAAGGGCTTCCCTGGTGCCTCAGTGGTAAAGAACCCACCTGTCAATGCAGGAAATGTGGGTTCAATCCCTGGATCAGAAAGATGCCCTGGAGAAGGAATGGCAACCCACTCCAGTATTCCCTGTCTGAGAAATCCCATGGACAGAGAAGCCTGACGGACTACAGTCCATGGGGTCAGAAAGAATCAGGCACAAATTAGCCACTGATCAGGCAGGCACTCTAATTCTACTCTGATTCCTTAAGGATCGATATTTTCCACCTTGAATGGGGACAATCACAAATCTTACCAGGCAACTTTTAGCAACCTCATGATCTTTTGCCTTTACTTAACTCTTTCTCTTCCTTGTAATAGTCTTTCAGTGTTACAGGACTCTGTATATACTGAATCACAGTTCTTAAGACCCTAAATAAACTTTTCTTCTTATTTGCAGCCTCCTGCATTTGGGGGGTTTGACAGAAGTTTGAAGAAGAAAGTAAAAGTTTAAAAGCATAATGGTTTAAAATTTAAAAAAGATTCAATGGATATTAATCTGGCATTATTTACAACTGAAAATCCCCAAAGACAGTCCCTGCATAGTCAAGACCAACTAAACCCTATTTAGCCTAATCCTCCCACAAAAATCATTCTAGTTTCATGACTGACCCATCATCACCCTTCAGTCACTTTTTGCTTCATATACTGCTTTGACTTTTTGGTGCCTTTACACTCACTGTTAACTCTAACTTAAACGCTCATTAGTTGAAAAGAGCAAAAGACTCCAAGGTTCTGGTTTTTAATTCTGATTTTGCATTAGTGTCCTCATCATTTAACTGCTATACCTTTTTTATTGCATACCTTGGTTTATTGGGCTTTAAAGACAGTAAATGTTTTACAAAATGAAGGTCTGTGGCAACCCTTGATGGAACAAGTCTATTGGCACCATTTTTCCAGCAGTACTTGCTCACTTCAAGTCTCTGGGTCACATTCTGGTAATTTTCACAATATTTCCAACTCTTTCATTATGATTATAATTGTCATGATGAACTACAATCAGCTATCTTTGATGTTATTAATGCAATTGTTTTGTGGCACCACAAGTCACACCCACAGAAGATGGGAACTTTGTGTCTGTTCTGATTGCTCCAGGAACCATTGGCTCCCCAGCCTCTCTCCCCATCTCCCAGTCCTCCCTGTTTCCCAGAGACACACAATATTTAAATTAGTCAAAATAACATCCCTGCGTTTAACAGTTTCTAAGTGTCAGAGTGAAAAGAAGAATCACAGGTCTCTTATTTTAAATGAAAGCTAGAATTGACTAAGCTCAGTGAGGAAGGCATGACTCAAGCCAAGACAGGCCACAAACTAGGCCTCTTGCACCCATTAGCCAAACTGCAAAGGCAAAGCAGAAGGATATTACAAGTACTACTCCAGTGAATAAAATTCTCCAAGCCAGGCTTCAACAGTACATGAACCATGAACTTCCAGATGTTCAAGCTGGATTTAGAAAAGGCGGAGGAACCAGAGATCACATTGCCAACATGCACTGGATCATAGAAAAAGCAAAAAGAATTCCAGAAAAAAATCTACTACTGAATTATTGATTACACCAAAGACTTTGACTGTGTAGATCACAACAAACTGTGGAAAATTCTTAGAGATGGGAATACCAGACCACTTGACCTGCCTCCTGAGAAATCTGTACAGGTCAAGAAGCAACAGTTAGAACTGGACATGGAAAAACAGACTGGTTCCAAATTGGGAAAGGAGTACATCAAGGCTGTATATTATTACCCTGCTTATTTAACTTATATGCAGAGTACATCATGCAAAATGCCAGGCTGTATGAAACACAAGCTGGAATCAAGACTGCCAGGAGACATATCAATAACCTCAGATATGCAAATGACACCACCTTTACAGAGAAAGTGAAAAGGAACTAAAGAGCCTCTTGATGAAAGTGAAAGAGGTGAGTGAAAAAGCTGGTTTAAAACTCAACATTCCAAAAACTAAGATCATGGCATCTGGTCCCATCACTCCATGGCAAACAGATGGAGAAATAATGAAAACAGTGACAGACTTTATTTTCTTGGGCTCCAAAATCACTGTAGATGGTGACTGCAGCCATGAAATTTTAAAAGACGCTTGCTCCTTGGAAGAAAAGCTATGACCAACTTAGACAGCATCTTAAAAAGCAGAGACATTACTCTGCTGACATAGGTCCATCTAGTCAAAACTATGGTTTTGCCAGTAGTCATGTATGGATGTGACAGTTGGACCATAAAGAAAGCTGAGTGCCAAAGAATTGATGTTTTTGAACTGTGGTGGTGGAAAAGACTCTTGAGAGCCCCTTGGACTGCAAGGAGATCCAACCAGTCAGTCATAAAGGATATGAGTCCTGAATATTCACTGTAAGGACTGATGCTGAAGCTGAAGCTCCAATACTTTGGCCACCTGATGTGAAGAAATGACTCATTGGAAAAGACACTGATGCTGGGAAAGATTGAAGGTGGGAGGAGAAGGGGATAACAGAGGATGAGACAGTTGGATGGCATCACTGACTTGATGGACATGAGTTTGAGTAAACTCCGGGAGTTGGTGATAGACAGGGAAGACTGGTGTACTGCAGTCCATGGGGTCACAAAGAGTCTGACACAACTGAACAGCTGAACTGAACTGAACTCTGGTGAATACAAGAACAAGAAAGCAAAACAGCTCTATTGCTAATTCAGAGAAAGCTGTAGTGGTCTGACAGATGAGCAAACCAGCTAAAATATTTCCTTAAGCCAAAGCTTAATCCAGAGAAGGGCCTGTGTGTGTGTTCAATCGCTCAGTCATGTCCAACTCTTTGTGACCCCATGGGCTGTAGCCCACCAGGCTCCTTTGTCCATGGAACCCTCCAGGCAAGAATACTGGAGTGGGTCCAGGGGATCTTCACAAAGCAGGAATCAACCTAGGACTCCTACATTGAAGGCAGATTCTTTACCATTTGAGCCACTAAGGAAGACCAAGAAGGGCCTCTCTTCAATTATATGAAGATTAAGAGAAGTGAGAAAGATGCAGAAGTGTGAAGCTAGCAGAGGTTGATTCATTAAGCTTAAGGAAAGAAACCCTCTCCATAACATAAAAGCACAGGGTGAAGCAGCAAGAACTGATAGAGAAGCTGCAGCAAGTAACCCAGAAGACACAGTTAGGATAAGTAAGGAAGGTGGCTACACTAAACAACAGATTTTCAGCATACAGGAAACTGCCTTACATTAAAAGAAGATTCCTTCTAGGACTTCTATAAGAGAAGTCAATGCCTGGCTTCAGGGTTTCCAAGGACAGGCTGGCCCTCTTGTCAGGGGTTAATGCAGCTGGTGACTCTGAGTCAAAGCCAATGCTCATTTACTATTCTAAAACTCCCAGGGCCCTTAAGAATTAGGCTAAATCTACCCTGCCTATTCTCTACAAATGCAACAAAGCCTGGATGATAGCACATCTGTTTACAACATGGTTTCCTGAATATTTCAAGCCCTCTATCGAGACCTACTGCTCAGAAAAGATTCCCTGCAAAATATTACTGCTCACTGACAATGCACCTAGTTACCCAAGAGTTCTGAAGATGTACAAGATTGATGTTGCTTTAATGCCTGCTAACATAACGTCCTTTGTTACATACTTTGGCCACCTCATGTGAAGAGTTGACTCATTGGAAAAGACTCTGATGCTGGGAGGGATTGGGGGCAGGAGGAAAAGGGGATGACAGAGGATGAGGTGGCTAGATGGCATCACTGACTAGATGGATGTGAGTCTGAGTGAACTCCCGGAGTTGGTGATGGACAGGAAAGCCTGGTGTACTGCAGTCCATGGGGTCGCAAAGAGTCGGACATGACTGAGTGACTGAACTGAACTGACCTGACCTGAACATAACATCCATTCTGCAGCCCATGGACCAAGGAGCAATTTTGACTTTCAAGTCTTATTATTTAAGAAATACCAGTGTAAGCTTATAGCTGCTATACATAGTGATTCCTCTGATGGATCTGGGCAAAGTCAATTGAAAACCTTCTGAAACGATCCACCATTCCAGATGCCGCTAAGAACATAACTGATTCATAGGAAGAAGTCAAAACAGCAACATTAATAAGAGTTTGGCAGAAGTTGATTCTAACTCCCCATGATGACTTTGAGGGGATGGAACTTGAGTGGAGGAAGTAATTGCCAGCTGTGGTAGAAACAGCAAGAGAACCAGAGTTAGAAGAGGAGCCTGAAAATGTGACTGAATTGCTACACTCTCACGTAAAACTTTCACAGATAAGGAGTTGCTTCTTATGGGTGAACAAAGAAAGCGGTCTCTCAAGATGAAATGAATATGCTGGTGAATATGCTATGAACATTGTTGAAATGGCAGCAATGGATTTAGAATATTACATGAAGTTAGTTGACAAAGCAGTGTCAGTGTTTGAGAGGGACTGATTTCAACTTTGAAAGAAGTTATAACTATGGGTAAAATGCTATCTAACAGCATCAAATGTTACAGAAAAATCACTTGTGAAAGGAAGTCAACTGATGCAGCAAACTTCACTGTTATCTTATTTCAAGAAATTGCCAGTCTCCAGCCTTCAGCAACCACCACCTTGATCAGTCAATAGCCTCCAATGTGGAGGCAAGACTCTCCAACAGCAAAGATTACTAGCTGAAGACTCACATTATTTCTGGTGTTTTTTGTTGTTGTTTTTTTTTTTAATTAAGATACATAGTTTTTTTAGAAATAATACTATTTGTATACAATAGACTACAGTATAGTATAAAATAACTTCATATGCACTGGAAGCTTGTGTCAATTATTTTATTGCAATATTCACTTTATTTCAGTGGTCCAGAACCCACACTACCTATGAGGTAGGCATCCAGAAAAAGGAAACCTGTTTCTAGAGCTAAAAGGGTTAAATGAGATAACATATGTAAAAACAGCAGGGTACCTATCCCATACTAAAGCACTAAAAAATAGTAACTTCTTTCATGGATCTCTGTAAATCTGTTGAACTCCTACTCACCCTCCAAACCCCAATTTAAATCTGTTTCTATAAAACCTCCTTAATTATTTGTTCTATTTTCTTCCTCCCCAAAAATGCAATTGCTTAGTCTTCTGTGTTTCCCATAGGAGTTACAGAAACCTCTACTGTACTTTAAATGCTTGTTGATGGCCTTTGTGTTCCATTAGAGAATGAATACCTTCAGGGTGGGATTTTTATCTAACTACTGCCTACTCCAAAAGTTAAAGAATCAATAATGAAACTTAATTAGCATTTATTAAACAAGTAAATGATTTAATTACACTATTACAAACTAAATTCCATCACCTCCACTAGCTTGGTTCATAGTGATGCTCTCCATCTATATGCCATTACTCCACGGCAAATAGATGGAGAAACAATGACAGACGTTATTTTCTTGGGCTCCAAAATCACTGCAGATGGTGACTGCAGCCATGAAATTAAAGGACGCTTGCTCCTTGGAAGAAAATCTATGACCAACATTTAAAAACCAGAGACATTGCTCTGCCAACAAAGGTCCGTCTAGTCAAAGCTATAGTTTTTCCAATAGTCATTCATGTATGGATGTGAGAGCTGGACCATAAAGAAAGCTGAGTGCCAAAGAATTGATGTTTTTGAACTGTGGTGGTGGAGAAGATTCTTGAGAGCCCCTTGGACTGCAAGGAGATCCAACCAGTCAGTCATAAAGGAAATCAGTCCTGAATATTCACTGTAAGGACTGATGCTGAAGCTGAAGCTCCAATACTTTGGCCACCTGATGTAAAGAACTGACTCACTGGAAAAGACCCTGATGCTGGAAAAGATTGAAGGTGGGAGGAGAAGGGGATGACAGAGGATGAGATGGTTGGATGGCATCACTGACTCGATGGACATGAGTTTAAGTAAGCTCCAGGAGCTGGTGATGGACAGGGGAGCCTGATGTGCTGCAGACCATGGGGTTGCAAAGAGTAGGAAACGACTGAGTGGCTGAACTGAATTGAGCAAACTAAAACCCTTATATAGTCTTTCAAGCATTTCACAATACTCTAAAAAAATAACAGTCCTTACATACTTTGATACCCTATCAGCAATGTAACTTTTTAATGCTTGTGCTTACCGTACACTCATTTACTCATCAAGTACGAGTGCCTCCTACAGGCTGAGAGTACTGTATCTTGGTGAACAAAATGAACAAAAACCCCTGTCCTTATGGGCTTTACATTTACCACAGGTAAATTTGTGGAAGAAAGAAATTGCCATTACAAATTTGCCAGAAAAATATACCAGAAGACACAAAGTTATTCTTCAATATTTACTAAATATCAAAAGGATAATAAAAAACAAAAACCTCCTGACCACACACAAAATCTACTTTAAAAAGTATGATATAAATTCAGAGTCAGTGTAGTAAACAAGCAAAACTAATTTTGTATCCCTAAAAAAATGCTCATCCTAATGACTCATTTCCTTGTAGCTAAAAGTATTTGTAATTTCTTTTTTGAATGGTTAGTAATCTTTTGAGTTTTAAGAATTTTACAATTATACGCATCATATAGATCCTAATTTGAAAGGTGGTGATGTGTAATGTGGCCTCTTTGAAAATCTGTTTAAAACCTTAAAACATTCTTCATTTTGTAAGTGAGGAGAGCTTTTTATGCAACTTTATATCAGGGCTTCCAGTCTAAGTGGTACTCCCCCATGAGTAAGACAGGCCATACCAGGACTAAATCAACTAGCTGCAGTATCAGGCAGGCAACCCTGGTGCCAGAGACACAAATGCTGCTCTTGCACACCAACCTTTCCAACCTTACCTCTTGCTTCATCCTCTTTGCTGCATCCACCTTGTTCCTCAAGCATGGCCTATGCTTTCCTTTCTTTGCTCATTCCCAGGTTTGGCCTAGAAAATCCTTTCCTTATCTCTACTGTCAAAATACTACTTATCAACATACCATTTCCATCTGCAAGAGCTAGGCTTTCCTCTCTTGGGGTAACTGTACCCTCTTTTAATTAACAACCCTGTCTGTGAGCCTTTCTTACAGAGCTTAGCTAGTTCTACCTTGCTCTAACCCTGCCCAGCCACTCTTACTGAAGCATAAATGTTCGTCACTGTTCTGCTCATCTGGAAAAGGCCCTTAAACACACAACAGGGGCTTGCTTTTCCTATCAGATAAAAGACTAAATATAATACCCAAATATCCAATACTTGCCATAGCTAAATGCTAGGAAACTTCACTGAGAGATCTCTGAAAAACAGTATTGATTTCCAAAATTACAAAAAAGACTCAGTCTTACTGAACAAATCTTGCTACCTAAAATTACACTATTTCAATGTCAGAAGAAACAAAAGAGGTAATCTGTTGTCCCATGCAGAGAATGCTGACAGGAGAATCCTGAAGGCACTAGGTACTTCTTACAGAGAGGTTTCATTTCAGTTGTACTTTTTGGTCATTTTAGACTTTAATAATAGTCAACTTAACATGTAACTGAGAGCCTTGCCCTGCTTCACTAAGTAACAGTGCAATAAACAAACAAAAAGGAAATCGGTAATAACTAATTCTGGATATAAAGTGCAGTGAGCTGGGTTTCAGGTTATGGTTCCTACATGTGGAGTTGTATAAATAGGGCTCTCTCCCCCGTAGAGTCCACAGAGAAAAGGTGAAAAGCATAAACGTCAAACAAGTGGTGAATGGACAGATCATCAGGAGCCCTAGTTTAAAGGGCTCTTTCATCAATCCCCAGCCATAGGGAAGAAATACTTCAACAGCACCCTAAAGGAAACAAGAAACTGAATCATGAAAGGAAACAATAAAAAAGCATCAGCGGCATGCCTTACAAAAATTACTAGTGAGATTTAAGTCTCACCCCCCACTTTGTCTCAAAAGTGCTTTCTAATAATACTGCGCACATTCCAAACAGCTTCCATCTGCCAAGAACTTACCAACTGCACCTCCCCTGCTCAGCAACCAGGGTGAAAAACCAATCCCAAGGGAACCTTCATCCCTTCATTTTGGCAATAAACTGCAAACATCTACCTTGCTGGGCATTTACCCACAGGGCGAATAGTTTCAAAGTGAATTTAGGAGGTGAACAAGACCCAAGGGAAAACAGGAGAGACAAAACAAAAAGGAGAATGGGTGAATACAGATTTAAAGGAAAAGGTCAGGAAAACAGAAAAGTCAAGAATTTATTTGAGGGCGGGGGGAAGGAAAGCAAAAGGCAATACAAAAAGTAAACTCAAAAGAAGAGAATAAAATACTACTCTACCCTAAAGATAAATGACTCGAGAAGGAAAATGAGGAGCAGCAAAGAGTAGAGTCCAGATGACTTGAGGAACTTTAAAAATTCTCTTACTGTATCTTTTAAGACTTATTGGGTTCGGAGTTCGGAATCCTAGAAGAGGCAAAGGTCTAGCAGTGGAGGAAAAAGTGAGACAATGTTGGAGAGTAAAAAGATCTTCCCTCCTAAGCTCTTAGCTAGACATCAGGTAAGGCTGAATCAAGGAAACCGCTGGTGAGGAGCCGGGTTCCAGGAAGGGCTTAGAGAGGCAAGTATCACGCGGATTCACTTGTCCGTAGGCGACAGAGTCCACGTGGGCTCGGGGGAGAGCACAGCGATCCCCCACCCCCACCCCCACCCTGGAGGGAGACTGAGAGGCCGGACTAACAAACAGATGGGCTCTCAGAACAGGAGCAAGAGATGCGAAGTGTCCTCGGGAGCTGGCCACACTCGACGGGGACCCTGAAGGGGGAAAAGAACGCAGCGACCAGGGTCAAGGGCGGAGTCGCCAGGGGCCCCGCAGGCGCTCTTCGCGAAGCCGGAACTCACCGATGCCGAGCCCCACAACCAGGCGGCCGGCGAGCAGCGTCTCCTTGTTGTTCGCCGCGGCCAGCACCGCGGAGCCGGCGGTGAAGAGGGCACTGGCCAGCAGGATGGCGGCGCGGCGGCCGAAGACGCCGTTGAGGGCCCCGCCGGCCAGCGCCGAGACGGCGGCCGCCCCCACCGTGCTGGACACGAGCAGCTCCTGCCACATCGCGTCCAGGCTGAGCTGCCGCTTGAGCAGCAGCATGGCCCCCGACACCACCCCGGTGTCATAGCCGAACAGGAAGCCGCCCAGCGCGGAGAAGACTGCCACCACGTACACGAAGGCGGGGGTCTCGTCCTGCTGGAACTGCCGCCGCGCCGCGCGTTCCAGGTCCCCGACGCCGCCGCCGCCCGCGCCCGCGCCCTGCAGGCTGGCGCTCGACTCCGCGGCCGCCAGAAGGCTGCGCTCCCCGGCCGTGCTCGCCGCGTCCGGCTCCTGCTGCTTCCTGCGGCGCTCGCCCATGAGGCTGCTCAAGCTCCGCAGCGTGTACTCCACATTCTCGCTCGCCTTGCGGGACATAAGGCAGGGGCCCGGGGCTGCCCGGGGGAACGAGGCTCCGCGGGCTGGCGGTCTCGAAGGGCTGGACAGCCCGAACGGGCACAAGGAACCGCCGCCTTCCTCCTCCCGGCTCCTGCTCCGCCTGCCACGGTAGCAGCCGCCGCCGCAGCCACTCCGGGGAGAAAGTTGCTGCCCGCCGGCCCCGGCTCTGCGGAGTTGGAGCCTGGCGGGTCTCACTCGAGACTCACGCCCCGCGCCTGCCGAGCTGGCGCTGCGGAGCAAGCGGGAGGTGGGGCCGCAGGTCACGTGCAGCCCCAGCCGGCGGGGCCGGCCCGAGACGCCCCGCCCCTCCTCGGGCGGTGCCAGCCTCAGCCCACCCCGGACCCCTAAACCCCACCTCCCGGTCGAGCGCAACCTCTGACCTAGGGTCCTTCTAACGTGGCTCTCTGTTTCTTAACTGCTCCAAGTCCCATAGTTTGAGGGTTGCAGTTGAGGAGCAAGCCAGTGTTTGCAGCCCGGTACTAGACTTCGAGACTCAGAGAAATGGTTTACGATGATCGCACGGTTTGGAAAGGCAAGGAGAGAGCCACTTTAGAAAAGCCTGAGGATGGCCAAGGCTGGAAGGGCCTAGGAAAAAATATTCTGTTATGGCATATCGCAAGTACCCCTCCTTCCTTTTATAATATTGTGATATAAATGAATCTGTTCCGGAGCAATTCAGCTTCTTATGGCCAGTCCCTCCTCAATGTATGCTTCTTTTAAAGGAACGATACATCTTATTTCTTTGAGGTTAGAGTTAACCTATCTTCCCAGGTGAATCACAAAACTTGTTCCATGGATCCCTGAAAAGAAAATTCACGTTTATACATTCCACTCGTGTCACCAAGTATTAATAGCTCCCACTGGTACAAAGTAAACCCAAGGTTTCATCTGATTTGAGGTTTAATAGACAACCTCCATCAACCCACTCACTAAAAGGAAGGATGTCTTCTCCCTGGAAAAATCTACACTGTTGTCCTCCATTCTCAGGGGGCAATTTTAACTGTCTCATTTGTTTGTGTGATGTGTTGTGCTCAGTCCCTTCAGTCGTGTCTGACTCTTTGCAACCCTATGGAATGTAGCCCGCTAGACTCCTTTGTCCATGGGATTCTCCAGGCAAGAATAGTGGAGTGGGTTGCCATTTCCTCCCCCAGGAATCCAACTCTGGTCTCCTGTGTCTCCTGCATTGCAGGTGGATTCTTTACTGCTGAGCCACTGGGTAAGCCTGCCTCATTTACTTGAAACAATGCAAAGATGACATTACTTGCCACCAGTGTTTTTAAACTGTTAACTGCGAGTTATTAGTTTGTGGGGGTCCCCCCCCCACACACACACACTTTGACTTGTCATTAGTAAATCATTCTATACAGCTTCACTTTAGAAGAGAAACTATGTTCCTCTGATTTGCTTTCATTCTTCAGGCTCAGGGCAGGAGGGAAAGCATCATATAATTCTATTCTTTATGATTTCAGTGTTAGCGTTAGTTGCTAAGTTGTGTCTGACTCTTTTGTGACCCCATGGACTGTAGCCTGCCAGGTTCCTCTCTCCATGGGATTCTCCAGGCAAGAATACTAGAGTGGGTACCCATTCCCTTCTCCAGGGGATCCTCCCAACCAAGGGATCAAACCTGGGCCTCCTGCATTGTAAGCAGCTTCTTTTACAATCTTTATTGCTGAGCCACCAGCTTTATTTTCCTTATTTAAGTAAAAGACTTCTTAGTTTGAGGTCTATTTTTCCTTGCAGGCTAGAACTTTTTCCTTTTAAAGAAAAGAATTTTGTTGTCTTGTTTCAATAAAAAGTTACATTAGAATTTGTCAAAGTTGCTTTTCTTTGGATTATCAGCCATGATTATCTCCATAATACAACACTTTCCTTTCCCGCAACTAGGAAAAATGATTTAATGGACTCAGAGGGCTTAAACTTATTGTGTGACTTTTAAGTAAGGTTCTCTCATAATTCCCAGGGATCAGTTAAACAGAGAGGGCTTTTAGCTCTAGAGCAATAACTCTTTAATAATACTCATGCTTCTGTAAAAGATTCAGGTAACAGCACGCCCTTTCCCAGGCCTGCTGGTGTAAAACTGCGCCATCTGGTGGTGAGCCATTTCATCGTTTTTGAAGAGCTGGGCTTCTCTACCAGGGGAGAATCGACTGATACTGTTGCCAGTTCCCTCTTGTTGAGATGAAACAAACTTTCATTTACTCCTAGCAGGGACACCTTGTCTCCTGACAATCCCTTGCTGGGAATTCAAATTTTGTGTTCAGTTCAGTTCAGTTCAGTCTCTCAGTCGTGTCCGACTCTTTGCAACCCCATGAATCACAGCGCTCCAGGCCTCCCTGTCCATCACCAACTCCCAGAGTTCACTCAGACTCATGTCCATTGAGTCGGTGATGCCATCCAGCCATCTCATCCTCTGTCGTCCTCTTCTCCTCCTGCCCCCAATCCCTCCCAACATCAGAGTCTTTTCCAATGAGTCAACTCTTCACATGAGGTGGCCAAAGTACTGGAGTTTCAGCTTTAGCGTCATTCCTTCCAAAGAAATCCCAGGGCTGATCTCCTTCAGAATGGACTGGTTGGATCTCCTTACAGTCCAAGGGACTCTCAAGAGTCTTCTCCAACACCACAGTTCAAAAGCATCAATTCTTCGGCGCTCAGCTTTCTTCACAGTCCAACTCTCACATCCATGCATTTTGTGTTACAGAGCACTAAACTAAAAGTGGTTCCATTCAATATCATCAGGCCACCTAAATACCTAAAAACAGGTTACATCCTAAATGAAATATGACATGAAAAAAGGGATCAGAGACTTAAACAGAGTTCTTCCCAGCCCTTGAAGAGTGCCAAGTTCATTTTAGTACCACAGCATGAGTAAAATATAGTTTCCTGAAGCCTGCCACAATTGCAGATTATGGTGAAATGGAAAGCCCATTGGCCAAGAATCAAAAGACATTGGTCCCATCGCTATCACTGTTTTGCTGTACACTTTTGACAAGCAATTAAATTAGCCTGTGCTTGTTTTCTTATTTGCAGAACAGATGATGGTACAGCAATGACTTATTTACTAGAAATGAAAAGGAATTTTAAAATATACCTAATTTCTGTTTCAGAGTAAATAATAATTATAAGCATCATTATTGTTTCCAAGGTGAATTTAAAAACCCAAATTTTAGGGACACTTGCTTTACAACTTCAAAAAATGCTAAGGACCAGATAGAAAAGGGAGAAGGCAATGGCACCCCACTCCAGTACTTTTGCCTAGAAAATCCCATGGACAGAGAACCCTTGTAGGCTGCAGTCCATGGGGTCACTAGAGTCGGACACAACTGAACGACTTCACTTTCACTTTTCACTTTCATGCATTGGAGAGGGAAATGGCAACCCACTCCAGTGTTCTTACCTGGAGAATCCCAGGGACGGGGGAGCCTGGTGGGCTGCCATCTATGGGGTTGCACAGAGTGGGACACGACTTAAGTGACTTAGCAGCAGCAGCAGCAGCAGATAGAAAAGGGAAATAAGTCAGAGAATGGTTTTAGCTGTACTGCTACAGATCCCTTTCCATTCATCTCTCCCACCATAATAGTCCCCTTTTCCCAGAGATAACCATGCCTATCAGTTTGAAATGTATCTTTCCAGAACATTCTCTATGCATTTATATGTATGCATTTTTATATACAAAGGTAAACACAGTTTTGATATTATTCATGTCACAAAGAAAAACACACATCAAACTGGTTTAAGCCAAAATTATGGAGAGGGAGGATTTATAGTCTCTTGTCTCTGAAAAGTTTATAATAGACTGATTTCAAATATAACTAAATATGGGACTCAAAAACCACGATGTCACCAATAACTCCATCTTATCACTTTGCTTCCTTCTGTGTAGGCTCCACTCTCAAATTTCATGTGGTAACCAAGTGGCTACAGCAGGCTCCAAGATCTATCTCCTATTCTACTCATATCTGAAGGCCAGTTAGTGCCCACAGCTTGAGCTATTAATGGAAGTAAATCATAAATCATATGGGCTTAGATTGGAGGGGGGATGATACTCCCATAATAAATCTGGGGTCTTTTTTTGCCAGAAGACAGACAAATCCTGGGCAATAAAAACAACAGACTTGAGTTGTGAAAGTAACTAGTAAAGTGCTCAGTCGCTCAGTTGTGTCTGATTCTTGGGACCCCATGGACTGTAGGCCTGTCTGGCTCCTCTGTCCATGGAAGTTTTCTAGGCAAGAACAGTAAAGTGGGGTACCATCTCCTTTACCAAGGGATCTTCCCAACCAAGGGATCAAACCCACATCTCCTGTGGCTCCTGTGGCTCCTGTATTGGTAGGCAGATTCTTTACTGCTGAGCCATCTGGTAAGCAACTAGTAAAGTAACATGACATAAAAGCCAAATAAAGTGTTTCAAGAAGGAGGGTCTGGCTAATAGTATCAAATGTATTGCACAGAGATCAAAAAGAATAAAAGGTCTTGTGAAATCATTGAAGTTAATTATTAGAAAGTCAATGATGAAGACCTAATATACACCATGATAACTATAGGTAATATATCATATACTGGAAATTTGGGTTTCCTTAGTGGCACTAGTGGTAAAGAACTCGCCTGCCAATGAGGGAAATTTAAGAGACATGGGTTCAACCCCTGGGTTGGGAAGATCCCCTGGAGGAGGACATGGCAACCCACTCCAGTATTCTTGCCTGGTGAATCCCATTGAAAGAGGAGCTTGGTGGGCTATAGTCCCTAGGATCACAAAGAGTCAGACACGACTGAAGCAACTTACCACACACATGCTTGAAACTTGCTAGTTGAATATATCTTAAATGTTCTAACCACAGAAAAAAATAATATGTGATTTGATTATGGTAATCATTTCACAGTATATGTATATATCAAAACATTACACTATGTACATAGTGTAATGTACCCTAACAATACACATTTTTTATTTGTCAGTCATACTATAACAAAGCTGTGGGGGTAGGGAGAAAGAGAGAAAAAAGTCAATGGTGACTGCTGAGAATCAGAATATTGTTTTGATAGTATTTTGCTGGTAATATGTTCAGAAACCCAGTAGTAATGTCAGAATCCTGCCCTAGAATCCTGATCATTCTTCCTTCCTGTATATCTAATAGACAACGGTAGCATCAAAATAAATATACTGTTAATAGGTACAAAGAAGTGGGTCCCAAGGCTAATTTTGAGGTATAATAGATGCACTTTCCCCAAAATCTTGCATTCTTTGACTTGTTCTAAGAAAGAAGAGATGGAATAAGGGAGGCAGGAATGGAAGGTAAAAAGAAAGGATTCTCATCATGCCCAACAAAAAATGCCCAATCTAGATTTGCTCACTACATGGAGATGTGAAACAGGAAATACAAGAAAGCATGAAGCATGGATGATATTTTGATACATGTTGACTTCACTCACCAGTAAACATGCCCAAACAGGAATAGAACTTTTAACACAACATATTATCACTTCCTCCTCTTTTGGGTGGGGAGGGTTATAACACCTCTTACTCCTCAGAGACATTTAGAAGAGAAATTTCAATTAACAGGAAATTAGTGGAAATAACAAACTTGGCTGCATTTTCTAGAAGTCTCTTGGTAAACATGATGAAGGAGAGAATAAAGAGATATCAGGACCAAGAGAAAGGGTAGAGGGGTTAGGCATGATTTGAATTTATTCATATACGGAAGTAGGTGGCACTAGTAATAAAGAATCTGCCTGCCAATGCAGGAGCCACAGGGCATGCAGGTTCCATCCCTGGGTAAGGGAGATCCCTTGGAGTAGGAAATGGCAACCCACTCCAGTACTCTTGCCTAGAAAATTCCATGGACAGAGGAGCCTAGAGGGCTACAGTTCATGGGGGTCACAAAGAATCAGACATGACTGACTACACACACACTGATGTGAAAAGAATAAATTAATAATTCAAGAGGTATGAGGAAAACATCTGCACAGTCTTACTGTCTGTGAAGACTCGTAAGATCCAACTCTGACCTCAGTGGGACCAGTGCATATGCACGAGCTCTTGTTGCCAAAGACAGTGCTGGGCTCATAATAAGAGTGTAACCTTTCTAGACTCAGCTACTGTGCAGTATATTTCACATAGGAAATGATGGCAGAGTGCCGTATTCCCCACACCTGCACAGTGTCCGTATGTGGCAGCATTTAAATGAAATACATGGTTATGTATCTGGGTTTAAGCAGCAAGGACAGGAACACCCAGAAACAGAAACCTGTGAAACAATAAGGATAGAACTAAAATTACTCCTAGGGGGTCAATAAACTTGGTTGCTACCTGATAGTATAATTCCGGAAGCATGGCCCTAAAGTTCGTACAGTAACTTAGAAGTTGACTTAATCCTGAAAAGGTGAGCAATGCAGAGAAGTGAAGAAATACAGAGGTATATGTACTGAATTGTGCTAAACAGAAGCTTGTTGGGGTGCAGACATTCTCCCAGTCTTACAGTTCAGATGCTTTTTAAAACCTGGGGAAAGGCAAACCTGAATGATAGACATAGCTTGCTAGACTTTGCAAATTCATCTCAACAAAATGAGCAGGATTGTATTCCTAATCCCTATCAGATTTGGTACCAAAGGAGAATTTGGAGAACTGGCTAAGTTATTTGAACAAAGAATTGCCAACAGTGGTGTTCAAAGCCTCAACACAACAAAAGGACAAAAGGAAGCGTATCAAGGTACCCTTAATTTAGTGGTGGGAAATGTGGTTCTTTCAGATGGGTGAAACATGATGAGTGTACAAAATCTTGATTAAAAAATGAAAACTTATAAGATCCAACTCTGATTTCATAGATAAAAAAAAAAAAAAAAAATAATTCAAGATCCTGTGTGAGTGATAGAACAGTCTCAAAGAAGGCAGGGAGGGAAGGAGCAAGATGGCTAAAGGAGAGGCTAACCTAGCCGTAGGGAAGAGGAGGAACACGTCTTCCTCTAAGAGAAAAGGCAAGCAAAAAATATATATAGAGAGAGATATAGATATATATGTGTGTGTGTGTATACACGTATCAGGAAAGAGGAACATGGCATTAGTAACAAAAATACAGTATTAACCTTTGTAGTTCTTTATTGAGGAACTATCAAGTTCTCTTGATATTAGTATATCAAGTGTCTATACTAATAGCATTCAATTCTGGGCACTGTTGTTGGCCTGAGGACTTTTATTAATTCATTCATTAATTAATTTAGTTATTATTAATTACTTATTAATTACACAAGCAATGGTATAATTGCTAACAAACATTTTAAAAATTAAAAAAAAAAAAGCTTTCCATGAAGTGGATAATAGGGAGTGGGGAGGTGGAGTGAACTTGGATTTTGCCAGCAGGATCACCTGGGTTCATATCTTCAATCTGCTTCTTACTTGATTGTGTGACCACCTACCTATTTTCTCTAAGCTTCAGATTTCTCTTCTGTAAAAGGAGGATAATAATAGTATATCGGTAGTTAGATGGCTTGAATCTGAGTAACAGGAAATCCATACTCAAATTGCTTATACACTACAGAAGTGTGTTATTACGTAAGTCTGAATGTCCAGAGGTGGCAGCATTAGAAATGGTATGATTAGTCTTGGAATAACAGTATCAGAGATCCAGATTCTATCCTATTCTCCACTCTGTTATTCTTATTGTGTTAGTTTTGCCCTCTGCTGGCTTCTTCAAAGTGGTATAAGAAGTTCTAACATTTCCAGGTATCAATTTTCTAACTGATACAGAAAAGTACAGTACCTAGTTCCTATTCTCAAATGCAGTATATCCCAAGTAGTAAAAGACTAACATGGCTGTGTTTGAAAGTGAAAGTGTTAGTTGTTAGTTGTGTCCGACTCTTTGTGACCCTATGGATTGTAGCCCACCAGACTCCTCAAATCCATGGAATTTTCCAGGCAAGAATACTGAAACAGGTTGCCTTGCCTTCCTCCAGGGGATCTTCCTGACCCAGGAATCAAACCCGGGTTTCCTGCACTGCAGGCAGATTCTTTACCATTTGAGCCACCAGTTTACATACACTTCATACACAAAGAGAGCCTCCCACGTGGCTCAGTGCCAAAGAATTTGCTGCCAATGCAGGGGACACTGGAGACACAGGTTCGATTGCTAGATTGAAAAGATCCCCTCGAGTGGGAAATGGCAACCTGCTCCAGTATTCTTGTCTAGAAAATCCCATGGACAGGGGAGCCTGACAGGCTACAGTCCATAGGGTCACCACAAGTCAGACATGTCTGAGCAACTGAGCATACACCCAATAATACAAAACAGTGTACCAAATTGGTGCTAGAAATAAAATTCTAGTGGAGCTCAACTTTGATAGAAGAGTATCAAAATAGTCTTTATTCAAACAAACAAGTAGCTGCAAATAACTAGTTAAAAAACAGATTTTTTTTAAAGACTTGAAGTTGCAAGAAGTCCCTTAATTAATAGGATGCAGAAATCTGAAATGAGAGCAGTGGAAAGTATTTGTTTCAAAATGGAATCACTAATGAAACTAGTAAGAAGTTGCTACTGAGAAATTATTAATTTGGTCTGACACTGGGTCTTCAGCCAGTATCAGTGGTTTGACTAGTAATGGAAAATACTTTTCAAATGTTTCTTGTAACATGATGAGCTCCTCACTAATCATTTTGTTTTTAAAAATTCAATATGCTTGTTTGCAGTTTGTAAACAAACTTCTAAACTCATTTGCAACAGTGATTCTATCTGATGTTGTAAGCATGGTAATAGGGTGACTGTGCTTTACTACTAGCTTCCTGGGTGGTGGTAGTGGTAAAGAACCCGCCTACCAGTGCAGGAGACATAAGAAATGCAAGTTCGATCCTTGGGTCAGGAAGATCCCCTGGAGAAGGAAATGGCTATCCACTCCATTATTCTTGCCTGGAGAATCCCATGGACAGAGGAGGCCAGAGGGCTACAGTTCAGAGGGTCGCAGAGTCAGACATGACTGAAATGACTCAGTGTACAGGCACAAAAGCCCAAAGTTAAAGAAAAGTGTCCTTAGTGAATGAGAGCAGGGCCTGTATTTGTTCTGTTCACCGCTCTATCCCCTGAGTCTAACACATTGTTGGCACATATAGGGACTCAATAAATACTTATTGAATGAATTAATGAGGGAAATCAATGCACATGGAATTTGTTTGGCTCAGGTCTATAAGTCATCACCTTCCATATCTGTGCATAATGTGGTGAATTAACAACAAGTTGAGATAATACAAAGTATAAGATGCCACCTGACCCCAATCCTAAATATAACTCAAGTAGTGTCAGATTTTAACTGGTCAAACAAGTATATTTTTTCTTAAGAAATACATAACATAGCCTATAGATGTTAATAGAAATAAATGCACTATTTCTTTGGCATTTAACTTTATGAAAAGCACTTTTTTTGCATCATTCTCAATTGCCCTCATTTCCAATAGGAAAACACTGCAGACCTATATGCAAAAATAGCTGATTGTATAAATTATTATGTACCAAATTATTGAAAGAGTCAAAACTTTCTGAAGAGGTTAAGAGGAAAGAGATCAATGGACTGAAATTAAAATTTTGAAAAACAAAATGGTATTTATTTTCTCCAGTTCAAAGCCATAACATAAAACAAAAAAGTTGTTACAATAAAATTATTCTTATTCCTCAGTCAGTTCAGTCCCTCAGTCATGTCCAACTCTTTGCAACTGCATGGACTGCAGCACACCAGTCTTCTCTGTCCATCACCAACTCCTGGAGCTTGCTCAAACTCATGTCCATCGAGTTAGTGATGCCATCCCACCATTTAATCCTCTTCGTCCCTTTCTCCTCCCTCCTTCAATCTTTCCCAGCATCAGGGTCTTTTCCAATGAGTCAATTCTTTGCATCAAGTGGACAAAATATTGGAGCTTCAGCTTCATCATCAGTCCTTCCAGTGAATATTCAGGACTGATTTCCTTTAGGATCAACTGGTTTGATCTCCTTGCAGTCCAAGAGACTCTCAAGAGTCTTCTCCAACACCACAGTTCAGTTCACTGTTAGGAATTCTTATTCCTAATTGGTACCAAAATTGTTGATGAAATGTCGATGAAAAGTTTAATGATGAATTAAACTTCACAGTAAATAACTCCATTTACTTGGGTTTTACAATCTACACAGTTTTTACATTTTTCTGGCCTGTGAGTGATCATAGTATGCTTCATCATTAATTTGGGGAACCCTAGGTTACAAGTGGCAAAGCGCAATCTCTGTGTTCTACTTCTTAATTAATAGACATCTTATCTAGCAACTAACCAGACAGGATCACCCTGCTTATCACTATGTAGTTTTGCATATTATTTAAATGAAAATTTGTCAAATAGAAGAAAAATAGCATAAGTTCCAAAACACAGAACAGGAATACATACTTTGAAAATTTTTTTAAAGAAAATTTTGACAATTTTCAAGTTGAAAGCTAAGTGAATATACTTATCAATCATCATCTTGAAAAATTATTCTGAACTCTGTGGAGAACAAGAAAGAGATGGAACTACTTTAGCAGCCCTTCCCAATATCAAAAAGAAAAATAAGCCTTCCAAGTATGAAAAAGCATTCCTTAGTTTGCAATACAAAAGAAAAATTGTCATCTGAGGAGCTAAGATAATTTCATTATTTTCTCTAAATCATTGAATTGTTGTAAGAAATGTTTAGTTGAGTATAGAAATATTCAGTAAATTTGTTATTGCCACTGGCTAATGATGACAGATATTCACCAGGGAGTGATTTGGTAAGAAAATAAGAATGCAATAGTGCACTGACAAGAAAAGCAAAGTCAATTTCTTCCATATGATCTTTGTTTTGTGAAATTGCCATGAAATTTTCATGCAGGAACCCTGAGGTATTCATAGCTATTTTTCATAGACCTACAAGCTAAGTGAAGACAGCTTTAAATTATCACCCCAATGGATGAGAAACTCACAGTGTGAATAATAAGGGGAAAAAGCAGCCAACTATACATACTCATAATTTTAAAGCCCTTGTTGACATTAAAAACTGCTTCAGATATCTGTTATTGCTTAGTATAAATAAAAATTGCTTTGTGTCTCTTATTTCTAAAAACTTGTGAACTTCCCTGGTGGTCCAGTGGTTAAGAATCTGCCTGCCAAAGCAGGGGACATAGGTTCAATCCCTAGTCCAGGAAGATGCTACATGCCACAAAGCAACTAAACTTGTGTGCAACAACTACTGAAGCCCGGTGCCTAGAGCTTGTGCCCCAAAACAAGAGAAGCCACCACACTAAGACTACACATCCCAATGAACAGTAGCCCTCACTCTCTGAAACTAGAAAGTCCGAATGCAGCAACAAAGACCCAGCATAGCCAATAAACAAATAAAAACTTACATCTTTTAATTTTTTTCTTTTTAAAATTGTCTTCTTTAGTTCACTTCAGTTGCTCAGCCATGCCCAATTCTTTGTGACCCCATGGACTGCAGCACGCCAGCAATAATCTCCATCATAGATGATTAGACAAGTTGTGGTATATCTATACATGGAAAAGTAATCAGAAATAAAAAGTAATTAACTATTGATACATATAACAGCATAGATGAATCTCAAAGTAATTGTGCTGAGTGAAACACACCAGACAAAATAATATACACTGTAAAATATGTATAAAGTTATATTAAATACATACTAATCTATAGTAAAAGAAAGTGAATATTGGTTGTCTGAGAATGGCATTGGGAATAGGAGAACTGTCGAGGTTTCCCAGGAGCTGGTAGAAGCAGTGGATGGTTCATTACCTTGACTGTGGTGATGGTTTTTCAGGTGTATACATAGGTCAGACTTACCAAATTTTACACTTTAAATATGAGCAGTTATTGTACATCTTAATACATCTATTTTTAAACACATATTTTAAAATGTATATCTTGTTAAAAATATTTTTCTATTTTATATGCCAACTTTATTATTATTTTTTAAGCATGTTAAGTATGTTGTATCTAAAAATGGATATATTAAGAGAAAGATGGAAAGGGCTTGGGTGTCAGATGCCATCACAAAGCTGCCATATCAGTTATTTTCTCTCTAGCCATGTGTTCCTCATACATGAAAAAATTAAAAGCAACAAATTTTTAAAAACTACCAATCTTAAAATTTTCTTATTGTTATAGGCAGTTTAATTCAAATTCTAAGAAATTGAATTGCTTATCATTATCAATTAGAGTCGTGCGTCCTGAAAATTAAGAAGACTATATTTTAAATGTAGAACTCCTTCCAGGTCAAAGGTCACCAGAAAACACATGTAGATTTTAAGTGCTTACAAAGTATGAAGCCCAATCATGTGATATAAATAACCCAGGTAGGGCTATGACACTTCAATTGGTAGACAAAAGAATCAGATATCTGTAAATGGAACCCAATGATATGATTTACTATAAATCATATTGATACAGGTAGTGCTAAACCTGTCCCATCAGTCTCTAATAGCAATCCAGTCAGCATCAAAGTCAAAAGCTCTGATTGTGGAACCAAGCAGAAGTTACGCAGACATTGAACTGGGATGGCATCATTATTTCCTTATCAAGTAAGCATCTCTCAAATGTTAAAATGTTTAGAACTAAGCATAGAAAAGTTAAAAAGAATCAAAAGCATCATCAGTTCAGTTCAGTCACTCAGTCGTGTCTGACTTTTTGCGACCCCATGAATCACAGCACACCAGGCCTCCTTGTCCATCACCAACTCCCGGAGTTCACTCAAACTCACATCCATCGAGTCGGTGATGCCATCAAGCCATCTCATCCTCTGTCGTCCCCTTCTCCTCCTGTCCCCAATCCCTCCCAGCATCAGAGTCTTTTCCAATGAGTCAACATTTCACATGAGGTGGCCAAAGTACTGGAGTTTCAGCCTTAGCACCATTCCTTCCAAAGAACACCTAGGACTGGTCTTCTTTAGAATGGACTGGTTGGATCTCCTTGCAGTCCAAGGGACTCTCAAGAGTCTTCTCCAGCACCACAGTTCAAAGGCATCAATTCTTCAGTGCTCAGCTTTCTTCACAGTACAACTCTCACATCCATACATGACCACTGGAAAAACCATGGCCTTGACTAAACGGACCTTTTTTGGCAAAGTAATGTCTCTGCTTTTGAATATGCTATCTAGATTGGTCATAACTTTTCTTCCAAGGAGTAACCGTCTGTTAATTTCATGGTTGCAGTCACCATCTGCAGTGATTTCAGAGCCCAAAAAGATAAAGTCTGACACTGTTTCCACTGTTTCCCCATCTATTTCCCATGAAGTGATGGGACCAGATGCCATGATCTTCAAGAAAATTAGAGATACCAAGGGAACATTTCATGCAAAATGGGCTTGATAAAGAACAGAAATGGTATGGACCTAACAGAAGCAGAAAACCTTAAGAAGAGGTGGCAAGCATACACAGAAGAACTGTACAAAAAAGATCTTCACGACCCAGATAATCACAATGATGTGATCACTCACCTAGAGCCAGACATCCTGGAATGTGAAATCAAGTGGGCGTTAGAAAGCATCTCTACGAACAAAGCTAGTGGAGGTGATGGAATTCCAGTAGAGCTATTTCAAATCCTGAAAGATGATGCTGTGCAAGTGCTGCACTCAATATGCCAGCAAATTTGGAAAACTCAGCAGTGGCCACAGGACTGGAAAAGGTCCGTTTTCATTCCAAGGCAATGCCAAAGAATGCTCAAACTACCACAAAATTGCACTCATCTCACACGCTAGTAAAGTAATGCTCAAAAGCATCATAGTAACATCTTTATGTTACAGAATCTGAGAGTATTGGGAATGTCCTTCTAATGAAAAAAAAGGAGTTGAACTTTTAGAGCATCATGTGTCAACCATTCAATTCAACTTAAAATGAGTAATTTACTGATTGATTTAAACTTTTGGTTTAAACTAAGTCTCTATTAAATGCATACATTGAAACATTTAAAAGATCTTAAGAACAAACTATGCAGAAGCTTAATATCTTTATAAGAATTAATTTTATACTTCAGAAGATTTTAAGTCATAAAGGTCTTAAGGAGGGAATTGAATATTTTGCTTTATAAATGTAGTTTAAAATATTTTAAAATATTAAATGGGACAGATCAAACCTTATTCAGAAACTGCTAAACTAAACTTAAAAGTACATTTGTATTTTCAACTTATTAATAAAACTTTAAAGACTAATGTTGCTAAATTGAATTTCAAATTTTAATATCATAAGGAATTCTTAGATGACCTCTTTTGCACTAAAAAATTGTTTTTAAAGGTATCAAACTTCATATTTAATAAGACATTCCTGGTATTTTTTTCTAAATTTTGTCCCATGTTCCCACTGCCTCTTAAATTCTTAGATTTTTAGTTCACAAATTATCTAGTCGCAGAGTTTTCAAGAACATAATTCTCAAAATTGTGGGAAACCGTCCTATATATATGTGTTTCTTCTACTAGATTCTGAATTTTGTGAAAACAAGAATTGCTTCTTATTCTTTGTCTTCTGTGGAATTAGTAGTAAGGTTGGCACTCAATTGATTCTTAATAGGTACTCAATAGGAGTTCAGTAATAACTGTTGGAAGGACTGGTGCTGAAGCTGAAGCTCTGATACTTTGGCCTCCTGATGCAAAGCACTGACTCATTGGAAAAGACCCTGATGCTGGGAAAGATTGAAGGCAGGAGAAGGGGATGACAGAGGATGAGATGGTTGGATGGCATCACTGACGCAATGGACATGAGTTTGAGCAAGCTCCAGGAGTTGATGATGGACAGGGAAGCCTGGCATACTACAGTCCCTGGGGTCACAAAGACTTGGACACCATTGAGCAACTGAACTGAACCGAATAACTGTTGAACAAACTCTTTTGTTTTTCTTTACGAAAGCTCTTTCTCAGTATTTGTACACAATTAATCCCAGCATGGGGCTTTCCTGGTGGCTCAGATGGTAAAGAATCTGCCTATAATGCAGGATACCTGGGTTTGATTCCTGGGATGGGATAATACCCTGGAGAAGTAAATGGCAACCCACTTGAGTATTCTTGCCTGAGAATACCATGGACAGAGGAGCCTGGCAGGCTACAGTTACAAAGAGTTACAAAGAGTTACAAAAAGTCAGACATGACTGAGCCACTTTCACTCACTCAGTCAATCCCAGTATGAGGACCCTTGACTCTTGTTAACATTTCTTGAAAGTCTTTTGGCTGCTTAGAATCTGAGTCTTCCTTTGATGTTTGGAAAATCTGCTACTCTACTAGTCTTGGTGGAGGCCTCTAACTATAGTAACCAAAAAGGCCAGACTGCTGACACCTATACCATGGGCTTGTGTGGTCTATGCTAAAATAGGATTTCCAAACAGTTTGGGAAAACACAGCATGTTTGCCAAAGGTAACCTTAGAACAGATATTTATTTACCTATCCCATTGTATTATTTATAATTGTAATTAATTACAATTTTTAATTATTATTTATCCAATCATATTACTTGCATGTGTTGCTTATTAATTTATTAAACAAATCATTCATTCAATCATACTTTATTTTGTGCCTACTGTATACCAAGTACCATCCGAGGTCTTAGGCCTACAACAGTAAAAAGAAAAGACACAGTCCTTTCCTTCATTTAGATTAATTTCTATTTTTGAAATGAATTTCTAGTGTTAAAATAAAATATTAGTAATTTTTGAAATGCACTTTGCAGAAAACAAATGTAAGGATAGCTGACATGGGAGATAGTAGCAATCAGTGGTCATAAGCTGCTTTGATCTTTATTTAATAAGGATATTTACTAGGGATCATAAAGGGCCAAACTAAGACTAAAGGATGAGAAAGAACTGGTCAAGAAGAACAGAAGGAAGACCATTTATAGCAAAAGAAATAGTATGAACAGGGGATCTGAGGTTAAGTAGAGTTTGTCATGTTCACATAAAATAAAGATCATACAGCCAGAATACAGGGAATGGTGGGGGAAGGTGATAGGGAATAAGATGATTTTGGAGAAATAACAAGGACAAGAAATATAGGGTTTTGTGGAATGAATATTCACTACTGATAAATTTTCAACAATTTTCTGCTCTTCTTTGTTAGTGTTTTACTCTCTCCCTCTGATTTTTTGAATTGTAGAATAAGATGCCAGATCATTTATGTAATTCTTAATATTCTTGCATGGTATTCTGCTCCTGATAGTACTTTGCTATTGTACAGTAATCACAAATATTCATTTTCTCTACTCCAAAATAACTCATGCAACTTAAATTTTTATTGTTAATTCTGCTGTCACCATCTTCTCTGGGGCTTTTAAATGTCTTCTAAAATAATTCCTCTCATGACAGTTCACACATAGGTATTTTTGCCTACACATTCTTACATTTTTTTCTCTGTTCCACAACTTCCCTAAGGCATATGTTTTTTGCTCACTCCTGCAAACAGATCATTATTTTCACCAATTATCTATCATGCCAACAGTAGCCAACTACTCCATCACAGTTAAGTTTTTTTCCAAGAGTACTTAAGAATTTTTGAAAATTCAGTGGTTTATTTTTGCTTCTAACTTTCTTCATGTTACTCAAAGAAATACAGACTTGAGTAGACTTCAGAGATTCTTTAGTTTCCCATCTTTATTTTATCAATAATCTCTTTTAAGTATAACATTCATTATTCAATGCTTAACAATTTCATATGTAAATCTTTAATTCCTTAATATCTCTATGTTTTAAACAGCCTAACTTTTCACAATACTTTACAAAGGTCAGTTGGTATCAGAAATGTCCATGTAGGCTTTCTTAGCAAAAGTTAAAACAAAATATTAAACACACATTATAAAACATTAAACACACAGGATTAATTATCCCCAAATTCCCAGATAAACAGATTTGTCATTTGGACATCTTTTATATCAGTTTTTACATTCATATTCATATAATAATAGACATGTTATAGATATAATTAACCATTCAACTGGAAGTAAACAATATGAAAAATAAATCAAAAGACAAATAATTACACTGCACAATTAAATTAGATTCTAGTTTTATACTCTGCCATTCTTCACAAAGCTGTCCAGGAGATAAGCAAAAGAAAGCAGTGAGGATCCTCCAAGCAAATTTCCCTTACCTCAAGGCTGGAAAGAAATCTACATATATCTTTTTCTTTTGCTCCCTTTCATTTGTTTAAGTAGCTGAATGACCAAATGATGTTTTCAGGTTTAAAAATGTTTAAACATTTTCTTTGCTACAAGCTGTCTCATCTGTTACCGAGGAAAAGAAATGTCTGAGCAGATGTTCAGAGAAATGAAGTTTCCCAGGTATCAAAAAGGAAAATGCTGATCTGCATGTTACCATGGAGTTAGTTTCTGCCTTCCTTCATGGCAGTTAAAGAACAGCCTAATTATCTGGAAAAAAGCAACACTTTTTCTTGGCGAAGTAGTTCATTAGACTTTGAAATATCTCCATAAATCAGGTTTTTCTTACTCTACCACAAGTTCTAAATATCTCTGCCTCAAACAATATTACAAACTATTTACAACAGAAAAATACTCTTGTTGTAATGTTACAAAGATTTTATGATGAAAATCATGAATTTCTATTTTAAACTATCTAGGGAAAGAACAAAATTCATTCATGAGAAAACTCTTTGTAAGAATAAAATACTGTATTTTAAGTGTTCTGTCAATAGCACTATGTATCTGGTAAGAAAATACCCTCTCTGATATTTTCTGCAGCTGTTTTTCCTAAGAACAAGAACTTAATGCCAAATATTTTTATTTCTTACAATCTTAGGCACTGCTGCTTTCACAAATGGAATTTATTAACTTGAAAGATAGCACCAAACCCAAGTTAAATCTGTGTGTAAGGGGAAAATAAAGATTGTTACTATAATTGTCGATAAAATATACATATATACATTGTGGCTACAATACAGTTTTTGTACATGTGAAAGAGGAAAGTGCATGTTGATTAATAAATTACTATTTAGAAATATATCTACAGGTAAGTAAATAAATAAAACCATACCAGTGGCTATAAAATAAGAAGTATAAATGTCTCTCTTCTTTCTCCCCCACCACTCCTAGTTATACCAAGGCCATCCTGTAGATGGAAAGAGTGTCAATGATTTCTATTTTTAGTTATTTGTGTGGTTGCTGTCAGGGTTGAATTTACTTTGCAGCTAAAGAAATTTTAACTTTCAGGGTCCTCTGGGTGCATGTCTCTCCCAGCATTCTGGGAGTGGCCCAGAAGTGGATCCAGATTATGTGGGGCCTAAAATGCATACATTTGGGAAGATATATCTTTAAGAAGGTGTTCATACAAAATTACATATGCATACTATGAGCCAAGCCATGTAGAGCCACTCAAGATGGAAGGATCATGGTAGAGAGTCCTGACATAACATGATCTACTGGAGGAGGGAATGGCAAACCACTTCAGCATTCTTGCTTGAGAAACTGATGAACAGTATGAAAGGCAAAAAGATATGACACTGAAAGATGAATGCCAGGATCAGTAGGAGTCCAGTATGCTACTGGAGAAGAGCAGAGAAATAGCTCCAGAAAGAACAAAGAGAATGAGCCAAAGTGGAAACAACCCCAGTTGTGGATATATCTGGTGGTGAAAGTGAAGTCTGATGCTGTAAAGAACAATATTTCATAGGAACCTGGAATGGTAGGTCCATGAAACAAGGCAAATTGGAAGTGGTCAAACAGGAGATGGCATGAGTGACCGTTGACATTTTAGGAATCAGCAAACTAGAATGATTGGAGAAGGAAATGGCAACCCACTCCAGTGTTCTTGTCTGGAGAATCCCAGGGATGGGGGAGCCTGGTGGGCTGCCGTCTATGGGGTCGCACAGAGTCGGACACGAATGACGCGACTTCGCAGCAGCAGCAAACTAGAATGGACTGGAATGGGTGAATTTATGACCATTGTATCTACTACTGAGGGCAAGAATCCCTTAGAAGAAATGGAGTGGCCCTTATAGTCAACAGAAGAGTCAACAGAAGAAATGAAGTACTTGGGTGCAATCTCAAAAATGACAGGAAGATCTCGGTTCATTTCCAAGGCAAACCATTCAATATCACATTAATGCAGGTTTATGCCCCAGCCACTAATGCCAAGAAAGCTGAAGTTGAACAGTTCTATGAGGACCTACAAGACCTTCTAGAACTAATACCAAAAAAGATGTTCTTTTCATCATAAGGGATTAGAACGCAAAAGCAGGTAGTCAAGAGATACCTGGAGCCACAGGCAAGTTTGGTCTTGGAATACAAAATGAAGCAACAAAGACTAAAAGAGTTTTGCCAAGAGAATGCACTGGTCATAGCAAACACCCTTTCCCAACAACACAAGAGATTACTCTGCACATGGACATTACCAAATGGTCAATACTAAAATCATATTGATTATATTTATGCAGCCAAGGATGGAGAAGATCTATACAGTCAGCAAAAACAAGATAGAGAGCTAACTGTGGCTCATATTATGAACCCCTTATTACCAAAGTACTTCCATTCAGATTTAAATGAAAATAAGTAGGAAAAAGAACTAGGCCATTCAGGTACATCCTAAATCAAATCCCTTATGATTATACAGTGGAAGTGACAAATAGATTCAAGGGATTAGATCTGATAGCGTTAGAAGAAATATGGACAGAGGTTTGTAACATTGTAAGAAGGCAGTGTTCAAAACCATCCCCAAGGAAAACAAATGCAAAAAGGCAAACTGGTTATCTGGGGAGGCCTTACAAATAGCTGAGAAAAGAAGAGAAATGGAAGGCAAAGAATAAAGGAAATATATAACCATCTGAATGCAGAGTTCCAAAGAATAGCAAGGAGAAATAAGAAAGCCTTCTTAAGTGAACAATGCAAAGAAATAGAGGAAAACAACAGAATGGGAAATATTAGAGATCTCTTCAAGAAAATTAGAGATACCAAGGGAACATTTCATGCAAAGATGAGCACAATAAAGGACAGAAATGGCAAAGACCTAACAGAAGCAAAAGAGATTAAGAAGAGGTACCAAGAATACACAAAAGAACTATATAAAAAAGGTTTGAATGACCTGGATAATCATGGTGGTGTGGTCAGTCACCTAGAGCCAGACATCCTGGAGTGTAAAGTCAAGTGGACCTTAGGAAGAATTACTATAAACAAAGCTAATGAAAGTGATGGAATTCCAGCTGAGCTATTTCAAATCCTAAAAGATGATGCTGCAAAAGTGCTGCACTCAATATGCCAATTTGGAAAACTCAGCAGTGGCTACAGGACTGGAAAATTTCAGCTTTCATTCTAATCTCAAAGCAAGGCAATGCCAAAGATGTTCAAACTACCATACAGTTGCACTCATTTCACATGCTAGTAAGGTCATACTCACAATCCTTCAAGCTAGGCTTCAACAGTACATGAACCAAGAACTCCCAGATGTACAATCTGGATTTAGAAAAGGCAGAGGAACCAGAGGTCAAATTACCAACATCTGTTGGATCATAGGAAAAGCAAGAGAATTCTGAGAAAGCCGTATATGTCTGCCTCATTGACTACTTTAAAGCCTTTGACTGTTTGGATCTTAACAACTGTGAAATTCTTTAAAAGATTTGGATAGCAGACTACCTTATCTGCCTCTTGAGAAACCTGTATGCAGGTCAAGAAGCAACAGTTAGTGGACATGGAACAATGGACTGGTTCAAAATTGGGAAAAGAATACATCAAGCCTCTCTATTGTCACCCTGTTTATTTACTTAACTTATATTCAGAGTACATCATGCAAAATGCCAGGCTAGATGAAGCTCAAGCTGGAATCAAGATTGCCAGGAGAAATATCAATAACCTCAGATATGCAGATGACACCACCCTAATGGCAGAAAGCGGAGAGGAACTAAAGACCCTCTTGGTGAAGGTGAAAGAGTACAGTGAAAATGCTGGCTTAAACCCAGCATTCAAAAAACTAAGATCATGGCATCGAGTCCCATCATTTCATGGCAAATAGATGGGGAAAAAATGGAAACAGTGACAGACTTTATTTTCTTGGATTCCAAAATCACTTGGGATGGTGGCTTCAGTCATGAAATTCAAAGACACTTACTCCTTGCAAGAAAAGCTATGACAAGCATAGATAGTGTGTTAAAAAGCTGAGACATCACTTTGTTGACAAAAATCTGTGTAGTCAAAGCTATGGTTTTTCCAGTAGTTGTATACAGATGTGATAGTTGGACCATAAAAAGGCTGAACATCTAAGAGTTGATGTTTTTAAACTGCTATGTTGGAGAAGACACTTGAGAGGCCCTTGAATGGCAAGGAGATCAAACCAGTCAATCAACCCTGAATGTTTGCTGGAAGGATTGATGCTGAAGCTGAAGCTCCATACTTTGCCCACCTGAAATGAAGGCCTGGCTCACTGGAAGATACCCTGATGCCAGGAGAGACTGAAAGGGCAGAAGGAGAAGGGGTCGACAGAGGACGAGATGGTTGGATGGCATCACCAAGTCAATGGACATGAATTTGAGCAAACTCCGAGAGACTGTGAAGGACAGGGAAGCCTGGCATGCTGCAGTCCATGGGGTCGCAAAGAGTTGACACGATTCAGTGACTGAACATACATATACAAAACTGAAAAATTGCTAGGGTTCCCTCAATGAGTTTCAGAAAATCCTTGCAGGTGAGCATTCCTTAAGCTCATGCTTCATTAGTTTCAAGGCCAATAGGTTCCCAGTTGCCATTTTTAGATTTACCAAGAGCATTATACAATATGTTTAAATTACCTACTCAGAAGCATAAGGACATTTAGTGTACTTACCTTATCTATCAATTTTTCTTTTTCTTTCCCCCATTTACCTTCTGGTTTTTATAGTGTATTTTTTGTTATCCTATTGATAGGTAAGGTTTATGACAGTCACTAAAATTATGTCTCTAATCTTTTGTAGATTTATTCCAAAACCCAATCAACAGTAATACAATATTACTATATAAATTATATTTTGTGTTGAATCAAGTAATATGTTTGGATGCCTACAGAAATACATGAAACCTTGTATTTTTAAAATTTCCTACTCTAAGGGAAATCTTCCAAGCATCTTGACTTATGATATTCTTTTTTTTTTTCAAATTTTTTCTTAACTTCTGGATAAGACTTAGCTGACCTGTTTCTTATATTCCTGCTTCCCATTTTTTTGTGTTTGTTTACACACTGCCTGGATTAACTCCTCAAATAATTTTTTATCTAGTTTTGTAGGGGGTAGAGTTTGTGAATGTCCTTCAAAATTGAATGACTTCACAGACTATTACTAGCTGCAGAAAATACTCTTTATGCAAAAGTTTCAAGGACATATTTAATTTAGTTTTCTATGTGTATACTTTATCATAATAACATGTTTTTAAAAGAATTTCAAAGAAAATTATGGGAAGGAAGGTGAGCAGTAGGCATAAAGAGGTAATGTTTATTTAATTTGCCTCAAGGTAAATGAGACCAATCTAAAGTGAAATCACCTTTTGCAATTGTTAGAAGGCATGTATTTATATGACTAAAAGCTAGTAGTAAATATTAGACTTTACAGTATTCAACCAGAAGTGTTAACTATTTTCTAAAAATCTAAACATTTTTCCTGAAAGGATTTTCTTCCTTTTTGTTTTCTCAACATTCAGGCTGATAACAACTATGCCTTGTAAACCACCGAAAAATACTCTTAATGCATATTTCAGAATAACTTAGTGGGTTGATAAGTACTCCCTCAACAATTCAATATACTAAAAGTAATCACCTTTTCCCATTGAGGTTTTCTTGTATGTATTAAATAAATTGTTTATACTCCATAAACCTAGGAAAATAGGTCATTATACTAAACTCTTCAAAGTAATACATTTACAGTATCTAATAAGAGATTATAATTTCTTCCTGTCAATTTTCTGAATATTTTCAATAATCATCAGTGCTGGTAAAAATGATGTATGTAACTTTTAAAATATTTGTGCAAATTTGTGCTCATGACTCAGTCATGAGTCATGGGAATCCAATAATCCTGTATCTTTTCCTCATGTAGAAGAGGGGATTTGAGTTAACACAAGCTGACATGACCAGCATGATTGTTTTTTATGTACTTGTTATCAGTCTGAATAGCTGTCTGATAAACTGTGTCCAGTACTCTTGCCTGGAAAATCCCATGGATGGAGGAGCCTGGTAGGCTGCAGTCCATGGGGTCACTAAGACTCGGGCACGGATGAACGACTTCATTTTCACTTTTCACTTTCATGCATTGGAGAAGGAAATGGCAACCCACCCCAGTGTTCTTGCCTGGAGAATCCCAGGGACTGGGGAGCCTGGTGGGCTGCCATCTATGGGGTCACACAGAGTCGGACACGACTGAAGTGACTTAGCAGAGAACTGTGTTTTTGTCCTAGTGATGAGTGGGTTGAGCCAGGATCTAAGGAGAAGGCTTTGACTTTCTGTTTTCCCATTCGCTGATTTTTATGTTCATTTCCCACCCCTGACTTATCTGACTTCTTATCCCTTACCACTGTATACATCTTGTTGTTGTTATTGTTCAGTTGCTAACTCATGTCTATCTCCTTTGCAACCCCATGGACTGTAGCCCACCAGGCTCCACTGTCAGGATTTCCCAGACAAGAATCCTGGAGTAGGTTGCCATTTCCTTCTTTGGGGGATCTTCCCAACCCAGAGACTGAACCCACGTCTCCTGTATTGCCCGTGGATTCTTTACCACTGAGCCACCTTGGAAGGCCTGTATCCATCTTAGCATGTTTTTAAAGCATATTTTTGAAGTCTATCCATCAATTAGTACATAGCTTTGTGCTAGGTTGTAAGACAGAAGCCAAATAATAATGATAGAAATGACCAAGTAGTTCACACTTGAACTAGGAAGGCAACATTCCTGGTGGAATTAGAGAACACTTATGCTGAATTGTGTGGTGTGAACTGTCAACTCAATAGATTTTTAGAGAAAGAAATGATCACTTTTGGTTGTAGTTGTATATAATTTAGCATTCTTTGATGGCTAGCTATAGAAACTGACTGCCTAACGTAAAGAAATTGGAAAGATATCATGATATTATAAAACCTACAGAAAGACTAAAGAACTACCCACAAAATGACAGATTCCAAAGACTAAGCTGCCAGAATTGCTTGGTTGTGTTGTAAGAATGTGGTCCCTGGAGTGAATATGCTTCATCTACTTTTTCATGTTGTGTCACTTCACTCACTTGTCAAAATCTCAGGAGAGAAAATGTGACAAGTCAAATGATGACTCCTTGACTATAATAAATCAGGGCACCTTGATTTGCAGCTCACAAAGTGGATTTCTGCTTCTGCCTATGATGGAATAATACAAAAACCAGCTGTTTGAAAACAACAGTTTGTGAATTATCTCTCGGTTCTTCATAACATGTCTGCTTTTGACTTGGAATCAAAGAATGACAATCCAATAGATTAAAATCTGAATAGACTTCCAACAATATCTACATCTATAAAATGAATGATTTCTTTTGCTATTCCAGATGATGATTTGAAGGTAACAGCACAGGAATTCTGGCTTAGATGTTTAGTAACTGATTTCGTGTAAGATGCTTCCTATAACCCTTCAGTTTCCCACCTTGCAGGATTATTGTGGGGATTAAGGTGAATTCATATAAGAGCTGTTTGCAACACATGTACAAAATAAATGGAGGCATTTTATGTTATTATTGAATAAGTAAATGTATCCAGAATAGGCATAACTGACACGATAGACAAGACTCCACTTTTCTGTTAAATAAGACTTCTTACATTTCTGTCCACACTTGGTAAAAATTATTAATCCTATGTATTTCCTTCAAATTTGTATTGAATTTTAAAATATAAAGTATTTAAAATAGAATGAAAAGCAATCACAGAAATTAGAGTTTTCTAAAATGGTTCATGGGCAGAAATTTTTATTCAGCATAACCTTGTATTTTGAGGCCTGTTTAGCCACCTGTTTTGTTTTTTGTATTTTAAGGTGATGGTTTGACGTCAGGTTTACCAAAGTATATCATGTCACATACTGCTGCTAATTATATTATTTTTTGCTTTGATAAATGTTCTGTTACCATATTCAATGTTATATTCCGAATGTATTATTGGTAACTTTTACATTGTTATGTTTGAAAACTTGTGGTACTGAAATATAACAAAAGGCAAAGAAAAGCACTTTGTGTGGGGAGTGTTAATTAATTCTGATTTTACCATGAGAAGCTAGGGTTCTGGCTACAAAATGAAGTCAGGGAGATACATAATAGGGACCTTCAGAGTGTCTGGGAGATGCCCACTGAATGTCTCTTGGTGCTACCATGCCCAGTGATAATTGTGGATAGAAGATTATAGCAACCAGACTGCCAAGCATAAGGATATCAAGGGCACAGACTCTTTGTTGGTAGAAGTCAGGCTCACTCCAGAAGGAAAACAATATAAATCAGCCCTGTTGCATGTCTAAGCTGAGAAAATGTTACATTTGGTAATGGAGGAGGGGAGATAAATAATGTATGTTATGGCCTTAGAATCAGGTGCAACATTGGGGATGGCAGCTTGTTTCACCTACTGTCTTACATTCAGTCTTGGCAGAGATGCCAGCTGGCCACCATATTGAAAGGAATTCTGTAACTGACTGGACTTCATAGGAGGAAACTGGAGTTGTGGGCACAGAGAATAGACTATTTTAACAACTGTTATGTGCCTCTTCTAATACTTTTATTCTGATCTTAGTTGTGAAGGCTAGTTCTCCTGAAGACTTCAGCCAGATTCTTTCAAGTGTAACCTGAAAGCACATTGCCTCAGGCCAACATTGAGCACCTCTTACTTTCTGTTGGAAGGCTTCTATCGGGCAAGTCATTAGCTAGCACAGAATTCTCTCAAAATTCATGCTTGAATAATTAAGAAATCTAGAGGTAATACCCTATGGCTTAGCCTTCATCAATGGAGAAGGGAAGGTGAAAGTGTCGCTCAGTTGTGTCCAACTTTGTGATCCCAATGACTGTAGCCCGCCAGGCTCCTCTCTCCATGAAATCCTCCAGGCAAGAATGCAGGAGAGGGTTGCCATTTCCTTCTCCAGGGGATCTTCCAGACCCAAGGATTGAACCTGTGTCTCTCACATCGCAGGCAGATTCTTTACCTACTGAGCCACCAGGGAAACTCATTGAAAAATGTTTTCTCTTTACTTTACCCAGTGAATGGTTCTGAGATGCATTTGGCTTGTCCAGGATTAAGCTCCTTGTCATCCATGTGATAGCCAGCTCAGTGTACATTCCTCTGTTGCCTTTCTCTTCTCCATTTTCACTCTTTCTGACTCTCAATGCTGTTCCCTAGAATCACATTCCCCAAACACTACAGTTGTCCCTTGTTATCCATTGTGGATTGGTCCAAGGACTCTTGAGGATAACAAGATCCATGAATGATAAGTCCTTTATATAAAATGATGTACTACTTACATACAATCTACTTATATCCTCACCTATACTTTAAACCATTTCTAGATTACTTTTAATGCTTAGTACAATGTAAATGCTATGTAAATAGTTGCCAGTGCATGGCAAGTTCAAATTTTGCTTTTTTGGAACTTCCTGGAATTCTAAAAAATATTTTTGATCCACAGTTGGCTAAATCTGCAGATGCAAAACTGTGGATATGGAGGGCAGACTATACTCTTAAATATGCTTTATCTCAGTTGCTACTTTTGAGAAAACCTGGACTGAGACAAGAATATTTTGGAATGGCCAAAAAGTTTGTATATTTTGGCCATCCCAATAATTTGTATTTACTTAAACCCTATTAGAGATTTACTATGAATCAGGTATGCTTTATTTTTGTTACTTTTAAACCTATAAATTTTTAAATTGCAGATTAAAATGAATAAATTTAGACTATTGAAATCAAATATCTGACATTATTTCATCTATAAATATATTTCACGTATCTTTGATATATAAGGTCTTTAAAAATGTAACTAGAATCCCATTATCACATTTCTAAAAATGACAATATTTCATTTATATTATCTAATGCCTAATATGTGTTTACTTTTCCTTAATTGTCTAATAAATGTCTTTTTACAATCAGTTTATTGTAGTCAGGATTATAACAAGGTCATACAACTCTCAATCTATAGCAGTTCTTTTTCTTTCTTTCCTTCCTGCCTTTCTTTCTCTCTTTTATCTCTTCCATTTATTTATTTATGGAAAAATTGGGTCATTTGTTCTGTAGAATTTCCCACATTCTGGTTTTGACTGATTGTTTCCTCAAGGTTCACTTTAACTATCATCCCTTATTTAAAAATATAAGTATCATTTCTAAAAAATTTCTCTGCAAAATATGTGTTGCTGATTATCTGGGGATGGTTTCTATCTCTGTTTCCTTGTTCTGGCTTTTCTGATTTCTGACTTGAGTGCTTTGCATTCTCCTATCTGCTGTGGCAAAAGAAAGTTCATTTCCCAATCACTTGGAGGAGTGACTTCTTTATTGTGTCTATGCTGAAAATATGTTTCTACATGGAGTTCTGTTTGGTTATTCACATCATACCTCATTCCATAATGATTTGAGGTGTTATACAAACCTACATAGAGATCAACAATTTAAAAATAATGTATTAAAGAATTAGGGTAAAAGGAATACTAAGGTAGGAAAATATATTAAATTTAAGGTGTCACTCTGAACAGAATGATGGTAACCAAGATGCTTCATGTAAAACACAATTAGTCATTCTGCATGATTGTAATGTATTGATGGTAGTCCTATTTACCAAGGCTAATAACAGTACTTGTGGGGAAGGAAATGGCAACCCACTCCAGTACTCTTGCCTGGAAAATTTCCATGGACAGAGGAGCCTGGTGGGAATCCAGAGGAGTCCATGGGGTTGCAGAGAGTCGGACACAACTGAGCACACATAAACACACGTAACAGTACCTGACCCACAGGACGAATAAAAAACTAGTTTCTAACTATCTAATGATTTATGCTTATCACACAGTCTCCATATGTGACCAACTGAAGCTATTTAAGCCATATAGACAATTCTAAACATAAATTCTGTATGAATTCTTGGTATACTTTCTGGGAATTAAATATGAAGACATTGAAAGTAGATAGCATGTAAGAATAAGTACAGTAGGTTTCAAAGATTTAGATTCAAGGGTAAGACAGGATAGACAGTTATTTCTAAAGCCTAGAAATAACAATTACTGCTTTTTTCCATTAAAGACAAGATTAAGAGCATTGCAATGGTATAAGGATAAGGAGTAACTTCAAAATAGAGTGTGACTTGACATTTAGCAACTAGGAAAAATACTTCATAGAAGCAGTTTAGAGCTGAAGATCATCCATAGAAGTGATTGGAATGCTTCATATCTAATATTCTAATCTGAAACATTACAGCTATATATTTCCCTGAATAGTACCTATATATTTTAAAAAACATTAACTTAAAACTCATTTGGATGCATTATAAAGCCCAAGACAGATCATTTTTAAAATTGAAAACAAAACTGAAACACAATTAAAACATTTTTAAAATATTCAAACAAAATAGCATTTTGATTTTTAGATACAGTAAAATGCAGAAACACAGTTGTTTCTTGTTAGAAACATTGACAATTCAGGAGGATTGAATAAAATAGACATCCCAACACATGTTTCGCAGGAGAAAATTAACTTGAAATTACTTTAAAATGTAAAGTGCCATTTAAAATTATTACTCAGTTTTACTGTGTACTTAGCATTGTCAGATGGTAAAGTGTCTGCCTACAATGTGGGAGACCTAGGTTCAATCCCTGGGTCAGGAAGATCTCCTGGAGAAGGAAATGGCAACCCACTCCAGTATTCTTGCCTGGAAAATCCCATGGACAGAGGATCCTGGTAGACTACAGTCCATGGGGTCACAAAGAGTCGGACACGACTGAGTGACTTCACCTTCACCTTAGCATTGTCAGGCAAGATAAAAATAAGCAAACAGATAAATGAAGCATAGCTTTCGGATCTTGCCTGAGAGTCACTGACAGGACCTTCCTGTCATCATAACAGTGTAAACAATGTTTTTGGAAGTCTCCTGTCCCTTTGTTTCATTATTTGGATCAGAATATTCTGTAGTCAGAGATTTTTTATATTCAAATCCACACAAATGTCTACCAACTGAAAGTTAAGTCAAGCTCAAATATTTTATCCTCTAGAGTATACATATGTGACAGTTGCAAAAATGAAGAAAAATAAACTATAAAATTTAAATAAATGACTTCTTTAGTATACTAAGTCTTCTTGTATAAGAATCAACCAAACTGAAACCCATTTATTTGTAGATTCAATTAAAAGCATTTTGACTAGCAGGATAATAATTCTGTGTTCTTGTGTTACAGTATGATTGGTCATACATTTAAGTCAAAACCACTTTAGTCGATTAAATTTATTCTGATATTTATTAATTCAACAAAATTGTATTGCTCACTACTATAGCCAAACACTTTACTTAGTTCTGGGACTGTAGAGGCAAGTGAAGCAAATTCTTTCTCTCAAGAGACAACAGTTTAGTAGAGAAAATAAAAGGAAATCTAGGATTACAATTTTAACTAATATGAGCCAAGTTAGAAAGAGTTGTAGAGGCAGCTTTAGGTGAGCAAGGCTGATGGTGGTGGTGGTGGTGGTGGTAGTATTACAGTCAGCCTGAGGTTATGCTCAAAATTCACCAAGCTAGGCTTCAACAGTACATGAACCATGAACTTCTACATGTTCAAGCTGGATTTAGAAAAGGCAGAGGAACCAGACATCAAATTGCCAGCATCCGTTGGATCATCAAAAAAAAAGCAAGAGAGTTCCAGAAAAACATCTACTTCTGCTTTATTGACTATGCCAAAGCCTTGACTGCATGGATCACAACAAACTCTGGAAAATTCTTCAAGAGATGTGAACACCAGACCACCTGACCTGCCTCTTAAGAAATATGTGTGCAGGTCAGGAAGTAACAGAACTGGACATGGAACAACAGACTGGTTTTAAACTGGGAAATGAGTACGTCAAGGCTGTATATTGTCACTCTGTTTATTTAACTTATATGCAGAGTACATCATGAGAAATGCTGTGCTGGATGAAGCACAAGCTGGAATCAAGATTGCCAGGAGAAACATCAATAACCTCAGATATGCAGATGACACCACCTTTATGGCAGAAAGTGAAGAAGAACTGAAGAGCCTCTTGATGAAAGTGAAAGAGGAGAGTGAAAAAGTTGGGTTAAAACTCAACATTCAGAAAACTAAGATCATGGCATCCAGTCCCATCAATTCATGGCAAATAGATGGGGAAACAGTGGAAGCAGTGACAGACTATTTTTTTGGGCTTCAAAATCACTGCAGATGGTGACTGTAGCCATGAAATTAAAAGACGCTTGCTCCTTGGAAGAAAAGTTATGACTAACCTACATAGCATATTAAAAAGCAGAGACATTACTTTGCCAACAAAGGTCTGTCTAGTCAAAGCTATGATTTTTCCAGCAGTCACATATGGATTTGAGAGTTGGACTATAAAGAAAGCTGAGTGCCAAAGAATTGATGCTTTTGAACTGTGGTGTTGGAGAAGACTCTTGAGAGTCGCTTGGACTGCAAGGAGATCCACCAGTCCATTCTTAAGAAAATCAATCCTGAATATTTATTGGAAGGACTGATGCTGAAGCTGAAACTCCAAAACTTTGGCCACCTAATGCAAAGAACTGACTTGTTTGAAAAGACCCTGATGCTGGGAAAGATTGAAGGCAGGAGGAGAAGGGGATGACAGAGGATGAGATGGTTGGATGGCATCAGTGACTCAATGGACATGAGTTTGAGTAAACTCTAGGAGTTAATGATGGACAGGGAGGCCTGGCATGCTGCAGTCCATGGGTCACAAAGAGTCAGACACGACCAAGCAACTAAACTGAACTAAACTGAGGTTGTGCCTGAGGAGGTTTGTGAGGACCTCATGGACATAGTGCTACTCTAGATGATCTTTAATGGATAAGGGAAAAGTGCGCGCGTGTGTGTGTGTGTGTGTGTGTGTGCACGCACTCAGTCATATCTGACTCTTTGTGACCTCACAGACTGTAGCCCTCCAGGCTCCTGTGTGCATGGAATTTTCCAGGCAAGAATACTGGAGTGGGGAGCCATTCCCATCTCCAGGGGATCTTCCTGACTCAGGGATTGAATTCACATCTCTTGTGTCTCCTGCATTGGCAGGCAGATTCTTTACCACAGTGCCACTTGGGAAGACCAAGGGAAAAGTAAGAAAATTATTTTAAGAAAAGGAAAACTACATTATACATTGGAAAAAATCTAATAAATTCCCTTTGGCTGAAGTGAAGATTGATTCTTTGGGACAATGGGAGTGGGAGAATATAGTGAAAAGTGGGAGGAAGCAGGTAGTGGTTAGAAACTGTAGGCAAGTTTAAACTTTATTTTCTCATGTAGAAGCACTGAAGGATATTTAGGCAAAGGAATGATATGATCAGATTTAAATACTGTAAATGTGAAACAGTATTGTTTCATGAAACAAATTGTGAAACATCATGGAGAATCAAACTGAATAATAAAGCAACTGATCAGAAGCCAGATCTGAGTGTGAAGTACAGAATACTGAGAGAGAATGGTTATGAACTGAGTAGCAGAGAATTTGGTGGAAACTGGTAACTGGGACCATGGGGGAAGAGGAGGGAGAAGAAGCCAAGAGTGATGCTTAGACTTGAATAACTGGGTGAATGGTGGCACCCTTCACTGAGAGAGAAAGCATCTAAAGAGGGAAAAATTGGGAAAAAAAGAACTGAATTTTTTAAAAATTTATTTATGTTTTATTGAAAGATAATTTCTTTACAGAATTTTGCTGTTCTTTGTCAAACCTCAACATGAATCAACCATAAGTACACATGTATCCCCTCCCTCCTGAACTTCCCTTTCACCTCCCTCCCTATCCTTCCCCTCCAGGTTGACATAGAGCCCCTGTATGAGTTTCCTTAGCCATACAGCAAATTACCATTGGACATCTTTTCTACACATGGTAATATAAGTTTCCATGTTACTCTTTTCATACATCTCACCCTCTTCTTCCCTGTCCCCCAAGTCTACTCTCCATGTCCACTTCTCCACTGCTGCCCTGTAAGTAAATTCTTCAGTACCACTTTTCTAGATTTCATATATATGCATTAGAATATGATACTTATTTTCTCTTTCTGACTTGCTTCACTCTGTATAATAGGTTCTAGGTTCATCCACCTCATTAAAACTGACTCAAAGGCATTCCTTTTTAAGGCTAAGTAATATTCCATTGTGGATATGTACCACAACTTCTTTATCCATTCAATTGTAGATGGACATCTAGGTTGCTTCCGTGTTCTAGCTATTGTAAATAGTGCTGCAATGAACAATGGGATACATACGTTTTTTACAATTTTGGTTTTCTCAGCGTATATGCCTAGGAGTGGAATTGCTGGGTTATATGGTGGTTTTATTCCTAGTTTTTTAAAGAATCTCCATACCATCTTCCATAGTGGCTGTATCAGTTCAAATTCTCACCAAAAGTGCAAGAGAGTTCCCTTTTCTCCACACCCTCTCCAGCATTATTGTTTGTAGAATTTTTGATAATGGCCAATCTGACTGGTGTGAGGTGATATCTCATTGTAGTTTTGATATGCATTTCTTTAATAATGAGAGATGTTGAACATCTGTTCATGTGTTTGTTGGCCATCTGTATGTCATTTTGGAGAAATGTCTGTTTAGGTCTTTTTCCCACTTTTTGATTGGGTTGTTGGTTTTTCTGGTATTGAGTTGTATGAGCTGCCTGTATACTTTGGAAATTAATCCTTTGTCAGTTTCATTTGCTATTATTTTTCTTCCATTCTGAGGGTCATCTTTTCACCTTGCTTAGTGTTTCCTTTGCTGTTCAAAAGCTTTAAGTTTAATCAGGTCCCACTTGTTTACTTTTATTTTTATTTCCTTTAGGAGGTGGGTCATACAGGATCTTGCTCTCATTTATGTCATTAAGTGCTCTGCCTATGTTTTCCTCTAAGAGTTTTATAGTTTCTGATCTTACATTTAGGTCTTTAATCCATTTTGAGTTTATCTTTGGATATGGAATTAGGAGGCGTTCTAATTTCATTATTTTACATGTAGCTGTCCAGTTTTCCCAGCACCATTTATTGAAGAGGCTGTCTTTGCCCCATTGTATATCCTTGCCTCCTTTGTCAAAAATAAGGTACCCATAGGTGCATGGGTTTATTTCTGGGCTTCCTATCTTGCTCCATTGGTCTTTATTTCTGTTTTTGTGCCAGTACCATACAGTCTTGGTGACAGTAGCTTTATAGTACAATCTGAAGTCAGGAAGGTTGATTCCTCCAGTTCCATTCTTCTTTCTCAAGACTGCTTTGGCTATTCAGAGGCTTTTGTGTTTCCATATGAATTGTAAATTGCTTTGTTCTAGTTCTGTAAAAAATGCCATTGGTAATTTGATAGGGATCGCATTGAATCTGTAGATTGTGTTTGGTAGTTAGTCATTTTCACAATATTGATTCTTCCTACCCAGGAACATGGAATATCTCTCCATCTGTTTATGTCATCTTTTATTTCTTTCATTAGTGTCTTATAGTTTTCTGTGTACAAGTCTTTTATCTCCTTAGGTAAGTTTATTCCTAGATATGTGATTCTTTTTGTTGCAATGGTGTATGGGATTGATTCCTTAATTTCTCTTTCTGATTTTTCATTGTTAGTATACAGAAATGCAAGTGATTTGTGTGTATTGATTTTGTATCCTGCAACTTTGCTAAATTCACTGATTAGCTCTAGTAATTTTCTGATACTATCTTTAGGATTTTCTATGTACAGTATCATCATCTGAAAGCAGTGAGAGCCTTAGTTCTTCTTTTCTAATCTAATTCCTTTTATTTCTACCCCCCACCCCCATTTGCTGTAGCTAGGACTTCCAGAACTATGTTGAATAATAGTGGTGAAAGTAGACACCCTTGTCTTGTTCCTGACCTTAGAGGAAATGCTTTCAGTTTTTCATCATTGAGAATAATGTTTGCTGTTGGTTTATAATATATGGTCTTTACTATGTTGAAGTAGGTTCCTTCTATGCTCATTTTCTGAAGAGTTTTACTCATAAATGGGTACTGAATTTTGTCAAAGCCTTTTTTTCTGCATCTATTGAGATTATCATATGGTTTTATCTTTCAATTTGTTAATATGGTGTATCACAATGATTGATTTGCATATATTGAAGAATCCTTGTATCCCTGGCATAAACCCAACTTTATCATGGTGCATGAGTCTTTTTATGTGTTGCTGAATTCTGTTTGTTAAAATTTTGTTGAGGATTTTTGTATCTATGTTCATCAGTGATATTGGCCTGTGATTTTCTCTTTTTGTGTTATCTTTGGTTTTGGTGTCAGGGTGATGGTGGCCTGTAGAATGAGTTGGAATGTTTGTTCCTCTGCAATTTTTTGAGACAGTTTTTAGAAAGATAGTCATTAGCTCTTCTCTAAATGTTTGATAGAATTCTCTTGTGAAGCCATCTGGTCCTGAGCTTTTGTTTTTTGGGAGATTTTTTTTTATCAAAGGTTCAATTTCAGTGCTTGTAATTGGATTGTTCATAATTTCTATTTCTTCTTGGTCCAGTCTTGGAAGATTGAACTTTTCTAAGAATCTGTCCATTTCTTCCAGGTTATCCATTTTATTGCCATGCATTTGTTCATAATAGTCTCTTATAATCCTTTGAATTTCTGCACTGTCTGTTGTAACCTCTCCTTTTTCATTTCTAATTTTGTTGATTTAATTCTTCTCTCTTTTTTTCATGATGAGTCTGGCTAATGGTTTGTCAGTTTTGTTTATCTTCTCAAAAAACCAGCTTTTAGTTTTATTAATCTTTACTATTTTTTCTTTCATTTCTTTTTCATTTATTTCTGCTCAGATCTTTATGATTTCTTTCCTTCTACTAATTATGGATTTGTTGTTGTTGTTGTTGTTGTTATTCTTTTTCCAGTTGTTTTAGGTGTAAAGTTTGGTAGTCTATTTGATGTTTTTCGTGTTTCTTGAGGTCGGATTGTATTGCTATAAACTTCCCTCTTAGAACTGCTTTTGCTGCATCCTATAGGTTTTGAGTTGTCGTGTTTTCATTGTCATTTGTTTCTAGAAATTTTTTGATTTCCCTTTTGATTTCTTCAGTAACCTATTGGTTATTTAGAAATGTATTGTTTAATCTCCATGTGTTTGTGTTTCTTACACTTTTTTTCTTGTAATTGATATCTAGTCTCATAGCACTGTGGCTGAAGAAGGTAACTGCTACAATTTCAATTTTCTTAAATTTACTGAGGTTTGATTTGTGACCCAAGATATGGTATATTCCATGTGCCTTTGAGAAGAAGGTGTATTCTTCTGCTTTGGATGGAATGTCCTGAAGATATCAATGAGATCCATCTCATCTAAAGTATCATTTAAAGCTTATGTTTTCTCATTAATTTTTTGTTTTGATGATCTGTCCATTGGTGTGAGTGGGATGTTAAAGTCTGCTACTATTATTGTGTTACTGTCAATTTCTCCTTTTATGTCTGTTAGTGTTTGTCTTATGTATTGATGTGCTCCTATGTTGGGGACATAGATATTTACAATTGTTATTTCTTCCTCTTGGACTGATCCCTTGATCATTACGTAGTGCCCTTCCTTACCTCTTGTAATCTTTTTTACTTTAAGGTCTATTATGTCTAATATGAGGATTGCTAGTGCAGCTTTCTTTTGCTTCCCATTTGCATGGAATATATTTTTCCATCCTCTCACTTTCAGTCTATATGTGTCTTGAGGTCTGAAGTGAGTTTCTTGTAGACAGCATATATATGCGTCTTGTTTTTGTATCCATTCAGCCAGTCTGTGTCTTTTGGTTGGAGCATTTAATACATTTACATTTAAAGTAATTATTGATATATATGTTCCCATTGCCATTTTTTAAATTGTTTGGGGTTAATTTTGTAGATCTTTTTCCTTCTCTTGTATTTCTTGACTGTATAAGTCTGTTTAACATTTGTTGTAAAGCTGACTTGGTGGTACTGAATTCTCTTAACTTCTGCTTTTCTGAAAAGCTTTTTATTTCTCCATCAATTTTGAATGAGATCCTTGCTGGATACAGTAATCTTGGTTGTAGATTTCCCCCTTTCAGTACTTTAAATATATCCTGCCATTCCCTTCTGGCCTGCAGAGTTTCTGCTGAAAGATCAGCTGTTAAACATATGGGGTTTACTTGTTACTTGTTGCTTTTCCCTCACTGCTTTTAATATTCTTTCTTTGTGTTTATTCTTTGTTAGTTTGATTAGTTAGTTTGATTAGTGTCTTGGTGTGTTTCTCCTTGGGTTTATCCTATATGGGACTCTTGTTCCTCTTGGACTTAACTGACTATTTTCTTTTCCATGTTGGGGAAATTTTCAACTGTAATCTCTTCAAAAAATTTCTCATGCCCTTTCTTTTTCTCTTCTGCTTACAGAACCCCTATAATTCAAATTTTGGTGAATTTGATACTGTCCAAGAGATCTCTGAGACTATCCTCAGATCTTTTCATTCTTTTTACTTTACTCTGCTCTTCAGAAGTTATTTGCATCATTTTATCTTCTAGCTCACTAATTCGTTCTTCTGCTTCAGATATTCTGCTGTTGATTCCTTCCAGAATATTTTTAATTTCAGTAATTGTTTTGTTTGCATGTTTATTCTGTAATTTTTCTAGGTCTTTGTTAATTGATTCTTGCATTTTCTCCATTTTGATTTCAAGGTTTTTGATCATCTTTACTATCATTATTCTGAATTCTTTTTCAAGTAGTTTGCCTATTTCCTCTTCGTTTGTTCAGACTTCTGTGTTTCTAGCTTGTTCCTTCATTTGTGTAATAGTTCTCTGCCTTTTCTTTTCTTTTTTTTTTTTTAGTTATTGTGTTTGAGGTCTCCTTTTCCCAGGCTTCAAGGTTGAATTCTTTCTTCCTTTTGGTTTCTGCCCTTCTAAGGTTGGTCCAGTGGTTTGTGTAAGCTTCATATAGGGTGAGATTTCTGCTGACTTTTTGTTTTTCCTCTAATGGGCAAGGCTGAGTGAGGTGGTAATCCTGTCTGCTGATGACTGGGTTTGTATTTTTGTTTGTTTGTTTGTTTGTGTTTAAATGACATGTTCTGCACAGGGTGCTACTGGTGGTTGGGTGATGTAGGGTCTTGTACTCAAGTGGTTTCCTTTGTGTGAGTTCTCAGTATTCGATACTCCCTAGGGTTAGTTCTCTGGTAGTCTAGGGTCTTGGGGTCAGTGCTCCCACTCCAAACTTTCAAGGCTTGATCCCAACTTCTGCATGGTTCTATATATTATTTTCCACTGGTCAGGTACTCCTGACCATTCCCAGCTGGTGTTCTACATGCACTTCTGTGTCTGAAGGTGTATTCCTGATGTATCTGTGGAAAGAGGTGTACTCCACATCCACCTACTCCTCTGCCATCTTGTTTTGAGAACTTAATTTTGTAATTGAGTTTGAAATGTGCTGTCCTATCATAAATGTTTACATGTTAGATATGTGGAAAACATAAATACTTAAGAGGACAGAGAAGGAAAAGTCCACAAAAGAAACTGTGAAGGAGTGAGAAATATGGAGAACTGTGAGAGCTAGTTACAGACTTTATTTTCTTGGGCTCCAAAATTACTGTAGATGGTGACTATAGCCATGAAATTAAAAGATGTTTGCTTCTTGGAAGGAAAGTTATGACAAACCTAGAAAGCATATTAAAAAGCAGAGATATTACTTTGCTAACAAAGGTTCATCTAGTCAAAGCTATGGTTTTTCCAGTAGTCATATATGGATGTAAGATTGGACCATAAAGTAAGCTAAATGCTGAAGGATAGATGCTTTTGAACTGTGGTATTGGAGAAGACTCTTGAGAATCCCTTGGACTGCAAGGAGATCCAACCAGTCCATCTGAAAGGAAATACGTCCTGAATATTCATTGGAAGAACTGATGCTGCAGCTGAATTCAGCTCCAATACTTTGGCCACCTGATGTGAAGAACTGACTCACTGGAAAAAGACCTTGATGCTGGGAAAGATTGAAGGCAGGAGGAGAAGGGGACGACAGAAGATGAGATGGTTTGATGGCATTACCCACTTGATGGACATGAGTTTGAGCAAGCTCTGGGAATTGGTGATGGACACTGGCATGCTGCAGTCCGTGGGATCACACAGAGTCGGACACGACTGAGTGACTGAACTGTCTGACTGTGAGAGTTAGTGTTACACAGGCCAACGTAAAAGAGTTTCAAGAGTAAAGATCCATGAAACTGTTAAATACACAGAGAGGTCAAGTAGGAAGACAAAAATGTATCCAATGGCCTTAGTGGCCCTAGAATGGGCAATTTCAGTAGAGGCAAGTTTCCAGTAGATTAAAGAGGGAATGATGGTGAGAAATCAGAGAGGAGATGTCAATTTCTTCATAAAGAAATTTGGTTATAAAGTGCAGTGGAGATCTTAAATACTAGGTAAGTGGGAATAAGAGGGATAAGAAAAAGGATTTTTATTTTTTTCTTTACAAAGTGTGGGAAATCTAGAAATAACCCATAGGAGTTCTTTATAGGGGAAAGAACCAGTAGTCATGTATGGATGTGAGAGTTGGACTATAAAGAAAGCTGAGTGCAGAAGAATTGATGCTTTTGAACTGGGTGTTGGAGAAGACTCTTTAGAGTCCCTTGGACTTCAAGGAGATCAAACCAGTCCATCCTAAAGGAGATCAGTCCTGGGTGTTCATTGGAAGGACTGATGTTGAAACTGAAACTCCAATACTTTGGCCACCTGATGCAAAGAATTGATTCATTTGAAAAGACCCTGATGCTGGGATAGATTGAGGGCGAGAGGAGAAGGGGACGACAGAGGATGAGATGGTTGGATGGCATCACCGATTCAGTGGACATGAGTTTGAGTAAACTCTGGGAGTTGGTGATGAACAGGGAGGCCTGGTGTGCTGCGATTCATGAAGTCCCAAACAGACGGACACGACTGAGCGGAGTGAACTGAACTGAACTGAACTGAATAGGGGAAAGAACCTATAAAATTTGAAGATAAAGGCAAAGAAGAAAAAATGCATGATAGCAAGTCCCTAAGAATGAAGAGGGTATGGATAAAAGATTCAAGCATAAAGAAGGAAGAACATGAAAAAAGAGGAAAAACTGGAAATTTCAGCTTAATTGGATAATTCTCTTAGTTAAGTAGGTAGCTATGCTTTGAGCCTGTCTGATACAGCAAGGGAGACATGGCCTTGGAGTTTGATGTCTTGTCAAGAGAGAAGAAAGAGTAGCAGCTGGTACCAAAATGAAAAACAAGTGCAGGGGTTATTGATTATTTTAAAATATCTTATAATAGGTTCTGTTTAATACTTTGAAAGAGCTATTCATAATCTTAACAATTAAACCCTGTCATCTTTCCTTAAATGTATTCTCACCACAGCTGCTATTATCTTATCAACATCTGTCCATGCCTTATGGAAGTTTATTTTTCAAGTGAAGCTAGAATAAAAAGCTTGACATTTAATATATTTAATATGCAATCTGTCTCATGATACATAAATGAGTTTATTTTTAATATGAAATCTAGATGAAAATCTTTGGGTTGAAAAAGAAGATTACAAATGTAAATGTATTTTAAATATAATTCCATAAATAATATCATGAATTTATCAATAAAATTGCTTGTTTATCTGAAGTTTTATGATAGCATTCTTTATTAGAATTGTGGTTTTACTTTAATAATGAAAAGTATTTAGTACATTGATGTAGAGCAGAAACCAATGCAGTATTGTAAAGCAATTATCCTCCAATTTGTAAATTAAAAAAAAATTTTTTTAATAAAAACAACTCCAAAATAGTACTTTGAAGGTTTGATTATATATTTTATTTTCTATTGAGTTATTTATTTATATAAAAGTTACTTGCTATGATGGTGTTGGGGGTGTTCCCAGGTGGCACAGTTGTAAAGAATCTCCCTGCTAATGCAGGAGATGTAAGAAATGAGGATTCAATCCCTGCATCAGAAAGATTCCCCAGAGAAAATGGCAACTCTCTCCAGTATTCTTACCTGGGAAATTCCATGACAGAGGAGCCTGGAAGGCTATAATCCATGGAGTTGCAGAGTCAGACACCACTGAGTGACTGAGCACACGTGCAGGCACACACCCCCCCAAAGACACAGACACACACACACACACACACACACGATAGTTTCACAATGATGTGAATACACTTACTGCCCACCGTGTGGTACACTTAAAATTGGTTAAAATGATAAACTTATGCTATGTATATTTCAGTACAATAAAAAAGTGAAATATATTTTAGTACTCTTTATGTTGGACAATTTTTTTATTGTGAAAATAAAATATAAACAGTGAATTAGATACTTTGATGTTGAAAGGAAAGGGCATTTGAGCGTTAAATAGTATTTGAGTGCATTAGAGAAAGGAAAGGTCCAGGCTTCTCCGTCCAGGGGATTCTCCAAGCAAGACTACTGGAGTGGGTTGCCATTTCCTTCTCCAGGGGGATCTTCCTGACCCAGGGATCGAACCCAGGTCTCCTGCATTGCAGGCAGACGCTTTAACCTCTGAGCTACCAGGGAAGCCAAATGTCCCTACCTACTTCCATTAGTCTCTGGTGGCATACTGTTAGAAAATAATTTTTTAAATCTTGCTAAAAACTCCTGTAGCTAATAAAGACTATAACTTTAAAATAATGTAGTTTTTCATAAGTTAATCAAGGAGGTTATGAAAGGAAGCACAGGAGTTAACAGGAGACTCACTCCATCAGTTTTCTTGGACATTTTCTGCCCTTGTTCATCCTGGAAGGTAACCTGGGTGGCAAGAATACACATTGACATACTTAGAATTTGAAAATCATATATTTGAGCTATGAGATTTGTCTTATTATGGCTGATATAACAAACCTAAGAAACTATATAACTACAGACTCATTAGCATTCACTGTATTTCCTACAAGCTCCATCTCTCAGCAGGGATAATCATTGATTTACTTTCTGTTTTTATAGATCTCTTCTGGACATTTTGTACAAATGCTACCATATAATGTATGTTCAGACTGGCTTCTTACACTTTGTATAATGTTTTCAAGTTTCATCTATATAGTGGTTGCTTCAATTTGTTGCTGTTCAGGTGATCAGTTGTTGATCAGTGGTGTATGATCTTTGTGACCCAATGGACTGCAGCACTACAGGCTTTCTGGCCCTTCACCATCTCCAGGAGCTTGCTCAAACTCATGTCCATTGAGTCAGTGATGCCATCCAACCATCTCGCCCTCTGTCATCCCATTCTCTTCCAGCCTTCAATCATTCCCAGCATCAGGGTCTTTTCTAATGAGTCTGCTATTCTAATTGGGTGGCGAAAGTATTGGAGCTTCATCATCAGCATCAGTCCTTCCAATGAATATTCAGGATTGATTTCCCTTAGGATTGACTGGTTTGATCTCCCTACAGTCCAAGGGACTCTCAAGAATCTTCTCCAATACCACAGTTCAAAAGCATCAATTCTTCATTGCTCAGCCTTCTTCATATTCCAAGTCTCACGTCTATATATGACTACTGGAAAAACCATAGCTTTGACCTTTGTTGGTAAAGTAAATGTCTCTGATTTTTCATACACTATCTATGTTTGTCATATCTTTTCTTCCAAGGAGCAAGAAACTTTTAATTTCATGGATGCTGTCACCATCTTCAGTGATTCTTAAGCCCAAGAAAATAAAGTCTATCACCGTTTCCATTGTTTCCCCATCTATTTAACATGAAGTGAGGGACTGGTAGCCATGATCTTCGTTTTTTGAATGTTGAGTTTTAAGCCAACTTTTTCACTCTCCTCTTTCACCTTCATCAAGAGGTTCTTTAGTTCCTCTTTGCTTTCTGCCATAAGGGTGGTGTCATCTGCATATGTGAGATTATTGATATTTCTCCCAGCAATCTTGATTCCAGCTTGTGTTTCATCAAGCCTGCCATTTCTCATGATATACTCTGCATATAAGTTAAATAAACAGGGTGACAATATACAGCCTTAACATACTCCTTTCCCAATTTTGAACCCATCTAGAATTCTAGAATTCTCTTGCTTTTTTTATGATCCACTAAATATTGGCAACTTGATCTCTGGTTCATCTGTTTTTTCTAAATCCAGCTTGAAAATTTGGAAGTTCTTGGTTCATGCACTGTTGAAGCCTAGCTTAAAGAATTTTGAGCATTACTTTGATAGCATGTGAAATGAGTGCAATTGTATGCTAGTTTGAACATTCTTTGGCATTGCCCTTCTTTGGGATTGGAATGAAAACTGACATGTTCCAGTCCTGTGGCCACTGCTGAGTTTTCCAAATTTGCTGGCATATTGAGTGCAGCACTTTCACAGCATCATCTTTTAGGATTCAAAATAGCTCAGCTTGAATTCTATCACCTCAACTAGTTATGTTTGTAGTGATGCTTCCTAAGGCCCACTTGACTGCACTCCAGGATGTCTGGCTCTCAGTGAGTGATTACACCATCGTGGTTATCTTGGTCATTAAGATCTTTTTTGTATAGTTCTTCTGTTCTGTATATCTTGCCATCTCTTCTTAATATCTTCTGCTTTTGTTATGTCCATATATTTCTGTTCTTTTTTTTTTAATTGAAGCTTTTATACTTTTAAAAAATAAAATCATCCAAATTAATGATTTTCTGCTTATTCAGCTGCTGGTTAAAAGTGACAAATATGGAATGAGAAGTTACATTGTTAAGCTGTAAAATATTAAAAGAAGAAAGGTGTAAATATTGTAATTACCAGGTGAACCAACAAAATTTAAGATGCAAAGTATCAAAGTCAGAAATCACTGGAAGTCAAAGGAAAGAAATAAACAAGCAAAGGAAATTAATTAAGCATAATAAACTAAGCATGGGAAATACATAATATCTTCATTTTGCTAAGGCTAATTCCTGCTCAGTTGAACAATTAATAAAACATTTACTGTATTATAACACTTGGCTACCAGAGATTCTGGGGAGAAAACCAGCCTTGGAAAAAAAAAAAAGGTCCCAGGAACCTGAGACTGGTCCTTGATAGTGACACAAAAAATGTCTTTTATGTCATGTTTTTGAGGGAGACTTACAGCAGAATGAGAGGAGCTGCATGATATTAGAAATTTTGTAACAGATCATTAGAGTCAACCCAAACTACCAACATTCTTCCCTGTGGGCAGACATCCAGAAATCACTGAGGTTGTAGAGTGAGGTCTTGAACTTCTTGCTGCTGCTGCTGCTAAGTCACTTCAGTCGTGTCCGACTCTGTGCGACCCCATAGACGGCAGCCCACCAGGCTCCCCCGTCCCTGGGGTTCTCCAGGCAAGAACACTGGAATGCACCCATCTTTGCATGAAATGTTCCTTGGTATCTCTAATTTTATTGAAGAGAGATCTGGTCTTTCCTATTCTATTGTTTTCCTCTATTTCTTCACATTGTTCACTTAAGAAGGCTATCTTATCTCTCCTTGCTATCCTTTGGAACTCTGCATTCAGATGCTTTTATCTTTCCTTTTCTCCTTTGCCTTTCACTTCTCTTTTTTTCTAAGCTATTTCTAAGGCCTCCTCAGACAACATTTTGCCTTTTTGCATTTTTTTCTCCATTGGGGATGGTTTTGATCACTGCCTCCTGTGCAATGTTATGAACCTCCATCCATAGTTCTTCAGGCACTCTGTCTATCAGATCAAATCTCTTGAATCTATTTGTCACTTTCACTGTATAATCATAAGGGATTTGATTTAAGTTACACCTGAATGGCCTAGTGATTTTCCCTCTTTTAATTAAATTTGAATTTTGCAATGAGGACTTCATGATCTGAGCCACAGTCAGCTCCAGGTCTTGTTTTTGCTGACTGTATAGAGCGTCTCCTTCACCATCTAGTTTCCTGACCAGGAGTCAAATCTGGGCCCCCTACATTGGGAGAAAGGAGTCTTAACCACTGGACAACCAGGTAAGTCCCTGGGTTGTCTTATTATTGCATTTTAATAATTTTTTATTTATAGATAGATAAATTCTGTCACATTTCAGAAAACTCTGCATAACCCAAGGTCGTGAAAATTTGCTTTTATATTTTCTTCTAAGGGTTTTATACTTTTAGCTCATGAATCTAGGCCTATATTTTATTTTGAATTATTCTTGTGTATGTTTTTTTAGTTGTTGTTGTATATAGATACTCTACTGTCCTGGTATCATTTATTGAAAAGACTATTCTTTCAAGCATAGATCTTATTTTTCAATATTATTTTGTCTCTTCTGAGTTCTTTAAATTTCTATATGATTTTTGGGATCAGCTTGTCAATTTCTGCACAAAAGCCACATAGGATTTTTGAGAGGAATTGGGTTGAATTTGTACATTAGTTTGAAAACTACTTTCATCTTAGCAATATTAAGTCTTCTGAACCATGAACTTGGGATGTCCTCCCATTTATTTATGCTTTGCAGTCTCGAGTATGTACAAGTCCTACATTTCTTTCATTAAATTTATTTCTAAGCATTTTATTCTTTTTGAGACCATTTTAAATGGAATTGCCTCCTTAGTTTAATTTTCAGATTGACTTTTGCTAACTTATAGAAATGCTACTGATTTTGGTTTATTGATACTGTAACTAAGAAAATATAGAAAATTTACTTTATGAGGTGTTTTATAAAGTTACATGATTTATGATCATGTCTATAATCATGATCCTTAGAAATCTGAATGATGATTTAGCAAGCTGCCCAATTGACTTTCATATAAATCCAACATCTACTAATGCTTTACATTGGAAAGTAGCATGTTGAATTAGGAAAAGGGTTTCCCAAACTGACAGTTCTTCAGAAATACCTGGGGAATTTTTTAATATACGTTGACTTTTTTATTTTCTACTGGTTGAATCAGAATTTGGGGGAAAGATTCTTTACTTTAAAAACTATCCTGAGTTAATTTGGTGCAGCCTACTTGTGAACTTGCACTTAAGAAACACTATGTTATGCTTCCATAAGGCAAATATATTCCTGTGAATTCACTTTGATGAGCCTATTGGAATGTGATTTTTATTAATTCATTAAGAAAACTTTGCATTGCAGTGAACAGAATCAAATTTCTGATTTTATGGAGCTGACATTCTATCATGGAGGAAGTTAGACAGTAAGATGTAAGTGGCAAAAAGGAAAGTAAAGCAAGCCAAGGGTCTACAGAATGACAGAGGTACAGTTGAAACTGTGGTCAAAGGAGATCCTTTCCACCAGGTGGTATTGAAATAAAGACCTGAATAAAAGGAGAAAATGACTCATGTAAGTCTCTAACAGTCTTATGGACTCTGTGGGAAGTCCCACAGAGTGGGAAGATTTGGGAGAATGGCATTGAAACATGTAAAATATCATGTATGAAACGAGTTACCAGTCCAGGTTCGATGCACAATACTGGATGCTTGGGGCTAGTGCACTGGGATGACCCAGAGGGATGGTATGGGGAAGGAGGAGGGAGGAGGGTTCAGGATGGGGAACACATGTATACCTGTGGCAGATTCATTTTGATATTTGGCAAAACTAATACAATTTTGTAAAGTATAAAAATAAAATTAAATTTTAAAAAAAGAAAAAAAATGCTCTGTGCAGAAAGAATAGAGAATGTAAAGACCTACTGAGAAGGAACTTAGGTAAATGTTCAAGAATAAGGAGGCCGCTACTTTTGAGAAGGTGAGTTACTGACAGAGTAGTAAGAAATGAAATTGGAAAAATTGGAGCACACCACATTACTCTACATGAAATGAGTTTATGTAGTTTTGTACAGAAGGGTGACATGATCTAATTTAAAATGTTAGGGGGAGAAAAGATAAAGAAGGGCTAATATGAAGCTGTGACAATTGTCTTGTTGCACAGTTCTCAATGTGTGGTCCAAGGAACACCAGGAAAATACTGAGATCCTTTCACAAATCCATAAAGTCAAATCTATTTTCATGATAAGTAAGATGTTATTTGCCTTTTTCACTTGTTGACATATGCACTGATGGTGCAAAAGTAATGCTAAGTAACACTGCTGTCAACTTAACATGAACCAAGATAGTGGCACCAAACTCTACTAAGTGTCATAGTATTCTCTACAACTGCAACTCTGCCATCAATAAAAGTTTTGTATCCCTGATGAAGTAGTAGAAATTAGTGTTATTAAATCTCAACCTTTAAGAACATGTCTTGTTAATAAACAGTTCTGTGTGATGAAATGAGAAGCACACCTAAAGCTCTTCTGTTGTTTGTGACGTATAATAGTTGTCTTGAAGAAAAGCATTTGTGCAAGTGAGTTGCAAGTTAAACAGGCTTTAAAAAAAATTTGAACAGAACATCATTAAAGGAATGCTGACAAACTATATCTATTCAGATTTGACTATTGGGCAAAAAAATTTTTTTTGAAAATGCACAAAGCAAGTTTGCTACTTCAGGGGAAACAACTGACAGTATTTGTTGCCTGATAAACTTTGAATTTTAAAGGAAGTATTAAATTTTGGAAAATGTGTAGCTGTCAACATGAAGTTAGTGCTTCTCAATAGTTCAAACATTTTAAGGAGATTGGTGGTGACGTGTAAAACTATGTTGCTCTCCTAATTTTTTTTAAAAAATATAGCAACTCAGTGGAGATCAAGACGGTGAAACATAAAATCATGGCACCTACCTCTTCCTACAAAAACACTAAAAATACATCTATACATGGAAAGATTTTCACAAAATGCCTATTGAACACTGGCAGGTCTCATACAACCAAAGCTGCAAGAAAGATCACCACATAACCAGGTAGGGCCAAACAACAACAACAAAAGCAATTTGGATGAAACCTGCAATCCTGAGAGGGAGTCGTGAAAGAATAAAGGTTCCGTCACCCTGGGAACTCCCTTTACTAGCTGGGATATCAACCAGGACAGATAAGGCACTTCAGTGGCTCAAAGGAGAGTGCAGCAGCCAACTTGCAGCAGCAAAATAGAGAGAGACCAGCACAGAAGGTCTTGGCTACCTTGCTGCACTCCCAGCTCCAGATGCACACCTACTCTTGTGTGCAGCAGCTGGGTGCTGAAACTCAGGCTTCGGCAGACAGACTCAAGGAGAGGACTCAGTTTGGCTGTGCAGAGACAGCCCAAAGGGCACGCAGTGTGCTCTGGGTCACAACTCAGAGTGGGGCCTCAGAATGGAGCCTGGGTTCTCATTCTCAGTGTGCTTGCAGGGAGCTGAATCTGCTGCTACAAGCTCTGGGAGCAAATAAGAGCAGGCAGGTTGCCAACATGTGGAGGTGGAGCTAAATTCTGAGTCAACTCCTGCCAGTCGAGTGATAATGGCAGGTTTATCCCCCCTGATGGCTTTGTGAGTGCAGCACCTACAGAACATCCAGACATCTAGGAGGATTACTGGCACTCTCATGGGGGAGGGTCCAGCATCAGCAGAGGTGGGCTTTGTGGGTGGGCACATGTGGAGGTAGGGCTGGATTCTGGGTTCATTCTTGGAACCCACACAGTGGGTATGGGGTACAACTATGGCAGGTTCAAGTCTTGGACTTAAGTAGATTTTTGCTAGTAGCACTGTGAGAACAGTACCTGAGGGACATCTGAGAAAATTACCAGCATTCCCATGAGATGGGGCCAAAGGTAATACCAAGTGTATTTTGTGAGCTCACACAACATGTGACAGGTGACATCACAGTGTGCACTTCCCAGCAGACAGTTCTTACAGAAGAATACTTGGTGGCTTCTTTCCCTGAGACAACAGTCTGGTCCAGCCTACTTCACATTGCAGCTTATAACTGGATCTAGGGGTTTCTATTGCAACAACTGGGGAGCAGACTCTGCTCCTGAGAAGGCTAACAGCCACAGAGCAAAGAAGAGGTGCTGACCAACATCCAAGATAGGCTCTGGCCACCACAACACCAATCACAACTTCAATAAAGGGGATAATGTCCAGCACATCCAGAGGAAAGATGTGGAAGGTATTCATACTAAAAGCAACCCTCACACCAAAACTGTTGGACTCATACAGGCTACACAGGGATGCTCCCACATAAAACCAGCTCTTTAAGGCCACACTGGATAACTGTTTCTCATAAATTCATAGAAACAGAGAAAAAGAAGTAAAATGAAGAAGCAGAGGAATCACTCCAAGTTGAAAGAACAAGAAAAGTCTCCTCAAAGAACAAATAATAGAACAAACTTCTCCAGGCTATTTGGCCCCTAGTTTGAAAAGGGGATGATAAAAATGATGGGAAATTAAGAAAGGCAGATCATTCATTGTAACAAGGAACTAGAAACTATAAAGAAGAGCCAATCAAAATCAGACAACTCAATTGTTGAGATGAAAACTGAGCTAAAAGTGGGAAATGACAAACTAAATAATGCAGAAGAGTGAATAAGTGATCTAGAAGATAGGATAATGGAAGTTATTTGATCAGAACAGAAGCAGAAAGACAAATGAAAAAAAAATGAAGGAGATAATGAAGGATAGGGAAGTCTGGTGTGCTGCAATCCACAGGGTCACAAAGAGTTGGATGTGATGGTGACTTAACAACAGTGGGATAAAATAATATAATAATGCCAATCTACACATAATAGGGGTTCCATAAGGAGAAGAGAGACAGAAGGGGATAAAATATGTATTTGAAAAAATTATGGCTGAAAACTGCCCAAACCTAAAGAAGGAAATCTATATTTAGATACAGGAAACACAGAAGGTCCCAAACAAGAAGAATGCAAACTGACTTATACCAAGACATATTATAACTACAGTGGCAATTGTTAAAAATAAAGAGAGGGTTGTAAAGGAAATAAGAGAAAAACAAAGACTTAGTTATAAAGGAACCCCCATAAGGCAATCAGCTGATTTTGCTAAAGAAACTTTGCAACATATATTCAAAATCCTGAAAGGAAAAAAAAAATGCCAACTAGGATACTCTACCCAGAAAGATTATCATTTAGAATAGAAGGAGAAATAAAGAAATTTTCAGGTAGGAAAAAACTGAAAGAATATAGAAATACTAAATCTATCATAAAAGAAATGTTGACAGGTCTTCTTTACATAGAAAAGAAGCAAGAATATATAGGGAAAAGAAAATCACAATAGGAAAAGCAAACATATGAAAGGATTGTAGATCACTTAAATAAGCCAGTACACAGAATAAGGAAAAAAAAATCCAAATTTGTGAAGGCAATTAGAACTACAATAAATAGCCAAAGAATAACTATAAAGATGTAGAATAGGACATCAAAATCATAAAATGTTTGGGAAGGGAGGAAGAAAATGTAGAATTTTTTTTTTTTTTTGAATGTGTTTGAGTTTTTTTGACTCTCTGTTTAAAGCAAGTAGATAGAGTAATGGATTAACATGGTTAAAAATCAGGGTGACCACAAATAAAATACATGCAACAGATTCAGAAAAACCAAAAAGAAGAGAACTCAAGCATAACTTAAAATAAAACCATAAGCCACGAAAGGGAAAAGAAGCAGAAAAAGAAAGGAACAAAGAAGAAATATAAAAGCAACTGGAAAAAATGTTTAAAATGGCAATAAATGCATACTTATAAAAAATTACCTTAAATATCAATGGACTTAATACTCTGGTCAAAAGACATATAATGGCAGATTGGATAATAAAACAACAGCCTACAACATGCTGCCTACCAGAGGTCCACTTTACAATGAGGGACACGCAGATTACAAATCAGGAGATATTTCATACAAACAGAAATGGCAGGAACATGATGGTAGCAATGCTCATATGAGATGAAATAGACTTTAAAATAAAGGCCATAAAGAAAGATGTAGAAGGACACTGTGCTGTGCTTAGTCGCTCAGTCATGTCTGATTCTTTGTGACCCCATAGACTGTAGCCCACCAGGTTCTTCTGTCCAGGGGGATTTTTCAGGTAAGAATACTGGAGTGAGTTGCCATGCCCTCCTCCAAGGTATCTTCCCAACCTAGGGATCAAATCCAGGTCTCCTGCATTGCAGGTGGATTCTTTACTGTCTGAACCACCAGGAAAGCCCTGGTATAATGACATAAGGATCAATACAAGAAGAGAATATTATACTCATTAACGTATGTGCACCCAATACAGGAGCACTTAAATACATAAAACAAATACTAACAGACATAAATGTACAAATTGATGAGAATATAATAGTAGGAGACATTAATCCCTCACTTACATCAATGGACAGATCTTCCAGACAGAAAATTAGTAAAGCAGCAGAGATCCTAAATGAAACAATAGAACAGTTTGATTTAATTGATATTTTCAGGACATTACAGACAAAAAAAATTCAGAATACAGATTCTTTTCAAAGTCATAGGGAGCATTTTCTAGAATAGACCACATCAGTAAGTTCAGTCAGTTGTCACTCAGTCGTGTCCGACTCTTTGCGACCCTATGAATTGCAGCATGCCAGGCTTCCCTGTCCATCACCAACTCCCGGAGTTCACTCAGACTCACATCCATTGAGTCAGTGATCCCATCCAGCCATCTCATCCTCTGTCGTCCCCTTCTCTTCCTGCCCCCAATCCCTCCCAGCATCAGAGTCTTTTCCAATGAGTCAACTCTTCCCACTAGGACACAAAACAAACTTTAACAAATTTAAGAGGATAGAAATTATTTCAAGTATCTTTTCTGACTCCAGTGGCATGAAACTGGAAATGAACCACAGGGAAAGAAATGAGGAAAACATGACTACGTGGAGACTAAAAAACATGCTACTAAAAATCAATAACTCAATGAAGAAATCAAAAAGGAAATTAAAAGTACCTTGGTATAAATGACAATGAGGAAACAGTTGAAAAAAAAAATACATGAATTGCAGCAAAAGCAGTTCTTAGAGGGAAATTCATAACCATAAAGGCCTTTCTCGAAAAACAAGAAAAATTTCAAGCCAACAATTTAGTGTAATATCTAAAAGAATTAGAATAAGAACAAACAAAACCTAAAGTCAACAAAAGGAAGGAAATAATAAAGATCAGAGAGGAAATAAATAAAATACAGATTAAAACAAATATAAAATATCAATAAGGTTTTTTTGGAAAGGCTAAAATTGACAAGCATCTGGGCAGGCTCATCAAAGAGAAAAGAGAGAGAACCCATATAAACAAAATAAGAAATAAAAATGGGAAAATCTCAATTGATACCACAGACATGCAAAAAATCATAAGAGAATACTGTGAGCAATTATATGCCAACAAATTTGACAACCTAGAAGGAATGGAGAAATTTCCACAGCCCACCAAAACTGAATCAAGAAGAAATAGATGATTTGAACAGACCAATCACTAGAAGTAGAATAAAATTTGTAATTTAAAACTCGCCCTGCAAACAAAGTCCAGGATCAGATGACTTCACAGATTAATTCTACCAAACACACAAAGAACTTATACTGATTCATCTCAAACTCTTCCAAAAGATGGAAGAGAACACTTCCAAAGATATTCTATGTAGCCACAGTCACCCTGATACCAAAACTAGACAAAGACATCACCAAGAAAGAAAATAACAAGCCAATATCTCTGATAAATATAGATGCAAAAATTCTCAACAAAATATTATTAATAGCAAACCAAATATAACATACATATAAAAGCCTATATACCATGACCAAGTGGGATTCATCCCAAGTTCACAAAGATGGTTCAACATTTGCAAATCAATCAGTGTAATACAACACTTTAATGAAAGAACAGTCAAAAGCCACATGATCATCTCAATAGACACAGAAAAGGCATTGACAAAATTCAACATTCACTCATGATAAAAAGTCTTGCCAAAGTAGGATTAAAGGGGACATATCTCAACATAATAAAAGCCATTTGTGACAAATCCACAGCCTATGTAATTGTGGTAAAAAGCTAAAAGCCTTCTTGCTAAAATCTGAACAAGAGAGGGATGCCCACTCTCATAACTTCTACTCAACATAATATTGGAAGTCCTAGTTACAGCAATCAGATCAAAAAAAAAAAAAAAAGAAATAAAGAGAATTTGATTTGTCAGGGAAAAAGGTAAAGTTGCCATTATATGCAGATGGCACAATACTATATATAGAAAACCCTAAGGACTCCAAATGAAACTAACTAGATCTAATAAATTCAGCAAATAATGGGAAAGAAGATTAACATTCAAAAATTGGTTGCATTTCTTTATGCTAACAATGAAATATGAGAAAGTAAATATAAAAAAGCAATATCTTTTAAAATAACACCAAAAAATTCTTGGGAATTGTCCTGACCAAGGAGATGAAATATTTTTACACTGAAAACTATAAACCATTAATAAAGGAAATTAAAGAGGTTTCAAAGAAATGGAAAGATATCCTAGGCTCTTAGGTTGGAAAAATTAATATTGTTAAAGTGGCAATACTACCCAAAGCAATCTATAGATTCAATGTCATCCCTATCGAAATTCCCAAGACATTTTTCATAGAAGTGGAATAAATTATCCTAAAATTTATATAGAATGATAAAAGCTTCATAATTGTCAAAGCAATCCTGAGGGAAAACAAACAAAACAGGAGTTATAACTGTCCCAGACCTCAGACAAGACTACAAAGCTATAGAAATCAAAACAGTGTGGTATTGGCACAAAAGCAGATATATGGATCAGTGGAACAGAGCAGACAGCCCAGAAATAAACCCATATACCTATGATCAATTAATCTTTGACAAAAGAAGCAAGAATATAAAATGGGAAAAAGACAGTCTCTTCAGCAAATGGAGCTGGAAAAGTTGGACATTTGCATGTGAATCAATGAAGTTAGAACACATCCTCACACCATGCACAAAAATAAACTCAAAATGACTTAAAGTCTTAAACATAAGACATGACACCATAAAACTCCCAGAAGAGAGCATAGGTGAAGAATTCTCTGACATAAACTGTACAAGTGTTTTCTTAGGTCAGTCTCTGAAGGCAATAGAAATAACAACAAAAATAAACAAATGGGACCCAATCAAATTTACAAACTTTTGCACAGGAAAGGAAACCATAAAAAAAAAGGAAGAAAATATTTTCAAATGATGGGACAGACAAGGACTTAACCTTCAAAATATACAAACAACTAATACAACTCAGCAACAAGAAACCAAACAACCCAATATAAAAATGGACAGAAGACTTTAATAAACATTTCTTCAAAAACACATACAATTGGCTAGCAGGCACATGAAAAGATGCTCAACATCAGTAAATATTAGAGAAATGCAAACCAATGCTACAATGAGGTACCACCTCACACGAGTCAGAATGACCATCATTTAGAAGTCTGCAAATGCTGGAGAGGGTGTGGAGAAAAGGGAACTTTCCTACACTGTTGGTGGAAATGTAAGTTGGTGCAGCCACTATGCAAAACAGTGTATATGTTCCTCAGAAGACTGAAAATAGAATCACCTTATGATCTAGCAATCCTACACCTGCACATATATCCAGAAAAAAATGTAATTTGAAAAGATATATTCACTTTAATGTTCATAGCAACACTATTTACAATAGCCAAGACATGGCATGAATGTCCATTAACAGATAAATGGATAGAGAAGATGTGGTATTACATTAATATGTAAAATGGAATCTTACTCAGCCATAAAAAAGAATAAAATAATGTCATTTGAAGCAACATGGATGGTCTTAGAAATTATCATATGAAGTAAAGTAAGTCAGAGAAAGACAAATATCATATGATATCTCTTACATATGGAACTTAAAATATGAAAAACACGAACTTTTTTTGTTGTTCAGTCACTAAGTTGTGTCTGACTCTTTGTGACCCCATGAACTTCAGCATGCCAGGCTTCTCTGTTCATCACTATCTCCTTGAATCTGCTCAAACTCATGTCCATTGAGTCAGTAATGCCATCCAACCATCTCAACCTCTGTTGCCTCCTTTCTTCTCTTGCCCTCAGTTTTTCCCAGCATCAGGGTCTTTTCCAATGAGTCAGCTCTTCACATCAGGTGGCTAAAGTATTGGAGCTTCAGCTTCAGCATCAGTCCTTCCAGTGAATATTCAGGGTTGATTTCCTTTAGGGTTAACTGATTTTATCTCCATGCAGTCCAAGGGACTCTCAAGAGTCTTCTCCAATACCACAATTCTTTGTTGTTCAGCCTTCTCTATACTTAAATATTTACAAAACAGAAAGAGACTCATACCCATAGAAAAGAAGCCTATAGTTACCAGTGGGGAAAGGGTAGAGGAGGAATCAGTTAGGAGCTTTGGATTAACAGAGGTACACTAATAAATATAAAATTAACAGCAAGGTCCTACTTATAGCACATAGGCTTTCAGAAGGACAAATACTGCATGATTCAATATCTTGTGATATTTTTTCCTATAATGGAAAAGATTCATAAAAATATATAAAATATGTAAAAATAGATATTGGAATCACTTTTCTCTACACCAGAAACTAACACAATATTATAAGTCAGTTACACTTCAATAACAAATATAGTCATTGTTCATAAATGTTAACATGTTACATACGATAACTAATAAATTAAAACACAGACTTTCAGAAAGACAAATACTGCATGATTTAACTTATATGATGACTCTAAAGTAGAAAAATACTTTTATTTCTTTACATGTAGTTGTCCTGTTTTCCCAGAATCACGTTTTGAAGAGACTATCTTTTCCTCATTGTATATTCTTGCTTCCCTTGTTCTGAATTGATTGACTAATTGTACAGGTTTATTTCTGGGCTCTCCATACTGTTCCATTGACCTATGTGTCTGTTTTTGTGCCAGTATCATACCAGTTTTTCTTTTTTTAATTACTGTAGCTTTGTTGTATCATCTAAAGTCAAGGAGTATGATTCTTCAAGCTCTGTTCTTTCTCATGATTATTTTAACTACTGGGGATCTTTTTTGTTTGTATACAAATTTTAAAATTATTTGTTTTAGTTCTGTAAAAAATGCAATTGGTATTTTGATAGAGATTGCATTGAATATGTAGATTGGCCTGAGTAGTACGTTTATTTTAACAATATTAATTCTTTCAGTCCAAGAACTCAGTGTTTCTTTCCATCTGTTTGTGTCATCTTCAATTTCTCTCCTCACTGTTTTATAGTTATCTGAGTACATATCTGAGTACATATCTTTTCGCTCCTTAGGCAGATTTATTCCAGGTATTTTGTCCCTTTTGATGCAATGATAAATGGGGTTGTTTCCTTAATTTCTCTTCCTGATATTTCATTTTTAGTGTATATAAATGCAACAGATTTCTGTATATTAATTTTGTATCCTGAAAATTTACTGAATTCATTGATAAGCTCTAATAATTAGAACATTCTCTAACACTATATAAAAATTCAAAATGGATTAAAGACCTGGATACTATATAACTCATAGAGGAAAATATAGGCAGAAAGCTGACATAAATCACAGCAATATTTTTTTGGATCTCTCTTCTAAGTAAAAGAAACAAAAGCAAAAGAAAGACATGGGACATAACTAAAATTAAAAGATGTTTAACCTCAAAGGAAACCATGGACAAAACAAAAGGACAACCTACTGAAAGAGAGAAGATATTTGCAAATGATAGGGCTGGTAAAGTTTAACATGCAACATATATAAACAGCTCATACAACTGAACATCAAGAAAACAAACAACCTAACTTAAAAATGGGCATGAAACAGTATAGTTTTTTCCCAAAGATGAAATGCAGGTGGCTAATAGGCACATGAAAAGATGGTCAATATCACTAATCATCAGGGAAATGCAAGTCAAAACCACAATGAAATATCAACTCACACCTGTCAGAATGGCTATCAACTAAAAGAACTCAAACAACAAATTATTGGTGAGTATATGGAGGAAAAGGAACATTTGTACACTGTTGGTGGATTAATGCAAGTTGGTACAGTCACTGTGGAAAACCATATAGAGTTTTCTCAAAAACCTAAAATTAGTACTATTATTTGACCCAGCAATTCCATTCCTAGACATGCCTCAGAGAAAAAACAAAACCACTAATTCACCAAAACATATATGTGCCCCTCTGTTCAAAGCAACATTATTATAATTGCCAGATATAGAAGCAACCTTGGCATCCATCAACAGATGAATGGATAAGGAAGATATAATATATATATTTAATTCCAGAATGGAATACTACTCAGTCATAAGAAATAATAAAATTTTGCCATTTGTAGCAACATGGATGAACATGGAAGGCATTATGCTAAGTGAAATAAGTCAGAGAAAGACAAATACTGTATGATATCACTTATATGTGAAATCTGAAAAATACAACAAATCAGCAAACATAACAAAAAAATAAACATACTCATAGATACGGAGAGGAAACTAGACATTACCAGTGGGGGGAGGAAATGGGGAGAGGCTATAGAGGTAGAAGATTAAGAGATACAGACTATTAGGCATAAAATAACTTACAAAGATATATTGTACAACATGGAGAATGTAGCAAATATTATAACTATAAACAGAGTACATGTGTGTGTTAGTGGCTCAGTCGTGTCTGACTCTTTGTGACCCACGGACTGTAGCCAGTCGGGCTCCTCTGTCCATGGAATTCTCCAGGCAAGAATGGGAGTGGGTTGCCATTCCCTTCTCCAGGAGGTCTTTCTGACCCAGGGATCAAACCTAGGTATCCTGCACTGTTGGAAGATTATTTACCATCTGAGCTACCTGGGAAGCCCAAAATGGAGTATAACTTTTAAAAATAGTGAATCACTATAGTGTACACCTGTACAGCAGCTATACTTCAATTAAAAATAAATAAAATAGATGATTAGAAGTAGAGAGTGTGAAGGTGTTGTGAGAGGCTAGGTGGCAATGGAGAGTTGCTAATCAACTGGTGTAAAGTTCCAGTTTACTCAAGGTGATTTAGTTCCAAAGTTTTGCTGTACAACATTGTGTCTTTAGTAATAATACTGTATTGTACACTTAAAAATGTATTGAGGGATGATCTCATGTTGTGTTCTTACCACAATAAAAAAGAAAAGGAAAAAAAAAAAAGACAACTAAATTCATGGGCTTTCAGTTTAGAAATACCAGAGTCAAAGTCAGTTTGTGTGACCTTGGGGGATTTAATTAATCTCTGAGACTCAGTTTCCTTATCTGCTATGAGGAAAGCAGTCATAAATCTTATAGATTAGTTGTACACATTAAATGAATCAACTTATTAAAGGAATATGCTACAGTTCTAAGCATATAAATATACACTATAATGGTATCCTTATTTAGGCATTCCTTCTTTTCAAGATTCTTTTAAGTTTTAGTCCAGCATTCCGTCAAACATTGGAATAAAGTGCCTGCACTGTGATGTTTTATATATGCCTTTTCTATGCTACAACACATTACAATATGTTCTCTCAACATTTGTGGAGATTATTTATCTACTATGTGCTAGGGACAAATGAAAAGGACAAAGTAATGTCTAATGAATGCCTGTGATTTTATTAAATACAAGTCAGAATTTTTAAATGTGGGAGAATAAAATTTAAAATCTTTACTAGTTAAGTATTAAATCACTGATGGAAGTAGAGACATTCATTCATTCATTTCTTTAAGGTGAATTTATTGAATTCATACTTCAAATCAGATACTCCTGCGTGCATAGCTGCCCAGTTGTGTCTGACTCTTTGCAACCCCATGGGTTGTAGTCAGCCAGGCTCCTCTGTCCATGGGATTCTCCAGGCAAGAATACTGGAGTGGGTTGCCATTCGCTTTTCTAGGGGATCTTCCCAACCCAGGGACTGAACCCGGGTCTCCTGTATTGCAGGCCGATACTTTATTGCCTGAGCCACCGTAATTCAAAAGTGGACAATAAAATGTTCACCTCCAAATAATTTATGGTTGCCCAGGGACAGCCACAAGTTCAAATAAGCCAAAACAATAATATAGGTACCATGATAGAAAGGCCTAAAGTGGAGAGAGAGAGAGTACAAAAGATAAAGTGGTTAATTTGCTGTAAGAGATGAATGGAAGTCAGAGGATGTTTCTTTGTTGTTGTTTTTTTTTTTTCTATTTTTATTTACCTATTTTTTAAAATTTTATTTTATTTTTAAACTTTACAATATTGTATTAGTTTTGCCAAATATTGAAATGAATCCACCACAGGTATACATGTGTTCCCCATCCTGAACCCTCCTCCCTCCTCCCTCCCCATACCATCCCTCTGGGTCGTCCCAGTGCACCAGCCCCAAGCATCCAGTATTGTGCATCGAACCTGGACTGTCAACTCGTTTCATACATGATATTATACATGTTTCAATGCATTCGGTTGGGAAATTTCCAAGCACTGAATTTGAATTTGTCTTTGTGACTCCCAGTGCTTTTTCTGGCAGTTACATCATGAACATCTGCTTGAATCATCTTAGTTCTTATGAAATTTTGCTTATCCACAGAGAGAAACACATATTGTTGGCTCAAGTCCAATATGCAATTTTTTCTTCAGATTTTGAAAAAAATAACAAAAAAGAGTTATTAAATTGCTGAATAGCTAAGAGACTTAAAAAATATCACTGAAAGATGTCCAGGGTTGAAAATTTGGAAATTTTTAGAAATTTCACATATGGTGGAACTAATAAAGATAATAATGATGATATAATTTTGAAAACTGTTCCATTGAATAAGAGAGTAATTTTTATAGTAAACAAAAGAAAACAACAAAAACTAACTTATTTACTTTAACAAAGTAAAGTATAGAAAAATATATAACTGTTATCCTGACAAATGAAAAACTCTGTAAAGGCCTCAATAAAGTACAAAAGTTGAACTGAATATACTGAGCAGAAGAGCTCAGTAACACAAGTCAAAAGTTATAAAGAAGAAAAGGAAATCATGGAAAAAGAAAAGACAAGTTGATGTTATATGCTGTCTTATGCCCATATGAAGCTATTCCTTTAGATCCTGTATCACTGAATTGGTGCCATACTGAGGTGAGAACCAGAAACATCAGAGTTTTTCCATTGTGGGTGAAAATCCCCTAATAATACTGAGTACCTAAATAAAATGGCATTTGAAATAGATAAGCTAGAGGTAGGCACACTTGTCACTTCAAAAATAAATGGTAGATGGTCATCCATTCAGTTATTTACCATTTATCCATTCATAAATCTTCTTTAAAATATTATGGAGTGCATACTATGCCAGTTTCTGGCATATAGTATGAGCAATTTGTTGCTTTTTATGCTACTTTAAATGGTATCATCTTTAATGTTCCATTTTATAATACTCCGTGCTGGTTTATAAAATTGAAATGCCTAGATATAAATCAAATTAAAAAATTATATGCTGTTTGTTAAGGACATTATACTTGCTTGAAAGAACTCCAAAGGATACACACAGACTAAAATATTCAAAATGCTAAAATACTAAAAGACTCAATAGGTTTTCTTATAGGAATGATAAGATGATTCTCACTGTACACATAAAAGATCAAAGAGTTGAAAATAGGTAAGATTTTCTTGTAGAATATTGGAAACATACTTTATCAAATATAAAAAAATTAGGGTATGAGGGAGAGGACATATGTATATTTATTGCTGGTTCATGTTGTTGTATGGCAGAAACCAACACAACATTGTAAAGTAATTATCCTGCAATTAAAAATTTTAAAATATATACAAAAAGTTAATGCGTATTGGTGAATGGTGATTGAAGTCACTATCAAAATATGAATAATTATATAGCTTAGTAGCTAATGAAGAATTAACTCAAGAATAAACAAATTGACCAGTAAAATCCAGAGTCAGATCCACATTTAAGTAGAAATTTCATTTATGGCAGAGCTACTTTTGCAGATAGCTGTAGTTAAAAGAACATTTAAAATAAATTATGCTGGAAAAAACTGATTATGCAAGTGAAAAATTATGAAATCTAAATGCTATCTTATGTATCTAATGTGTTGATTTTCTATACTGCGCTATATATTGGCCCCAAACTTAGGGCTAACAGTATATATGCATTTCATATAATTTCTGCAAATCAGAAGTACAAGTGCAGCTTATTTGACTGTTCTGTCTTGGAGTAGATGTTTCAGTCTTTTGAAGGCAAGACTGAGACAGGAGAATCGACTTCAAAGGTGACTTATATATGGCTGTTGTTAACCTGCTTCTTACTGACTCTTAGCTAAGTGGGTTCAGCCCCTATCTACATGGAATATTCCATAGGGCTGCTTAGCATCCTCACAACATGGCAGCTGTTTTCTCCCATAGCTAGTGATACAAGAGAGAGCAAAACAAAAACTGCAATGCCTTTTATCATCTAGACTCAGAGATCAAAAATCATTATTTCCACATATACTATTTATTACACAGGTTAGCTTTATTCATTGTAAGGGGATAATACACAAGGGTAAGAGTAATGCAGGAAGGGACTGTTGGAGGCCATTTTGGAAAACTGCAACCACAAACACACAAATACATTATAGGTGAATTAGAAAATTTTATAATACTTTTATAAGACAATCTATGAGAATCTTTAATATTACAGAACAAAGATTCTCAAGCAAGAAACAAGTTATCAAGGAAAAGTCGATAAATGCATTTACATTAAAACTAAGACATTCATAAAAAAGCAAAAAACAAATCAAAATAGAAGATATTTAAAACAAATTTAATTTAAAGTATTAATATCTACAATACACAAAGAACTTGCAAACCAATACTAAAAAGATAAAAAAAAAACCCAAAATGAGTAAAATATCTGAAAAACTCCTTGCAGAAAAAGAATATAATCAGCTTCATTGGTAATCAAGAAGCTACAATTATAGGAAAAGAGTGATATTTGATTTGTAAAAACTATAAAAAATTTTATTTGTAAAAAATAAAATAGGTATGTAAAAACATGCCTATTTGATTTTTAAAAACTAAGAAATGATAAGTTTATCAACTTATGATGATATGGAGCTATGGAAATCCTTATACATGGCTGGCAGAAGTGTAAAGTTTCAAATCAGGATCATAATTGTTGAGGAGTCTACCTCAATATAGTAAAGGCCATATATTATAAGCCTACAGCAAACATTATTTTCAATGGTGAAAAACTGAAAACATTTTCCCTAAGATAAGGAACATGACAAGGGCATCCACTTTCACCACTATTATTCAACATAGTTCTGGAAGTCCTACCTACGGCAATCAGAGAAGTAAAAGAAATAAAAGGAATCCAGATCAGAAAAGAAGTAAAGTTTTCACTGTTTTCAGATGATGATACTGTACATAGAAAATCCTAAAGATAGTATCAGAAAATTACTAGAGCTAATTAGTGAATTTAGCAAAGTTGCAGGATACAAAATCAATACACACAAATCACTTGCATTTCTGTATACTAACAATGAAAAATCAGAAAGAGAAATTAAGGAATTAATCCCATACACCATTGCAACAAAAAGAATCACATATCTAGGAATAAACTTACCTAAGGAGACAAAAGACTTTTACACAGAAAACTATAAGACACTAATGAAAGAAATAAAAGATGACATAAACAGATGGAGAGATATTCCATGTTCCTGGGTAGGAAGAATCAATATTGTGAAAATGACTAACTACCAAACACAATCTACAGATTCAATGCTATCCCTATCAAATTACCAATGGCATTTTTCACAGAACTAGAACAAAAGAATTCACAATTCATATGGAAACACAAAAGCCTCTGAATAGCCAAAGCAGTCTTGAGAAAGAAGAATGAAACTGGAGGAATCAACCTTCCTGACTTCAGATTGTACTATAAAGCTACTGTCACCAAGACTGTATGGTACTGGCACAAAAACAGAAATAAAGACCAATGGAGCAAGATAGAAAGCCCAGAAATAAACCCATGCACCTATGGGTACCTTATTTTTGACAAAGGAGGCAAGGATATACAATGGGGCAAAGACAGCCTCTTCAATAAATGGTGCTGGGAAAACTGGACAGCTACATGTAAAAGAATGAAATTAGAACACCTCCTAATTCCATATCCAAAGATAAACTGAAAGTGGATTAAAGACCTAAATGTAAGACCAGAAACTATAAAACTCTTAGAGGAAAACATAGGCAGAGCACTTAATGACATAAATCAAAGCAAGATCCTCTATGACCCACCACCTAGAGTAAAGGAAATAAAAACAAAAGTAAACAAGTGGGACCTGATTAAACTTAAAAGCTTTTGAACAGTAAAGGAAACACTAAGCAAGGCGAAAAGACAACCCTCAGAATGGGAGAAAAATAATAGCAAATGAAACAACTGACAAAGGATTAATTTCCAAAGTATACAAGCAGCTCATACAACTCAATACCAGAAAAACCAACAACCAAATCAAAGAGTGCGAAAAAGATCTAAACAGACATTTCTCCAAAGATGACATACAGATGGCCAACAAACACATGAACAAATGCTCAACATCACTCATTATTCAGTTCAGTTCAGTTAAGTTGCTCAGTCGTGTTCAACTCTTTGCGACCCCATGGACCGCAGCATGCCAGGCCTCCCTGTGCATCACCAACTCCCAGAGTTTACTCAAACTCATGTCCATTGAGTCGGTGATGCCATCCAACCATCTCATCCTCTGTCATCCCCGTCTCTTCCTGCCTTCAATCTTTCCCAGCATCAGGGTCTTTTCCAATGAGTCAGTTCTTTGCATCAGGTGGCCAAAGCATTGGAGTTTCAGCTTCAGTATCAGTCCTTCCAATGAATATTCATGACTGATTTCCTTTAGGATGGACTGGTTGGATCTCCATGCAGTCCAAGGGGCTCTCAGGAGTTTTCTCCAACATCGCAGTTCAAACGCATCAATTCTTATTGTTCTTATCACCTCACTATTAGAGAAATGGAAATCAAAACTACAATGAGATACCACCTTACACCAGTCAGAATGGCCCTCATCAAAAGCTCCACAAACAATAAATGCTGGAGAGGGTGTAGAGAGAGGAGAATGCTCTTGCACTGTTGGTGGGAATTTGAATTGATACAGCCACTATGGAAGATGATATGGAGATTCCTTAAAAAACTAGGAATAAAACCACCACATGACCCAGCAATCCCACTCCTAGGTATATACCCTGAGCAAACCAAAACTGAAAGAGACACATGTATCCCATTGTTCACTGCAGCACTATTTGCAATAGCTAGGGCATGGAAACAACCTAGATGTCCACTGACAATTGAATCGATGAAGAAGTTGTATATATCTAGAATAGAGTATTACTCAGCCATAAAAAGGGACGCCTTTGAGTCAGTTCTAATGAGGTGGATGAACCTAGAACCTATTATACAGAGTGAAGTGAGTCAGAAAGAGATAGGTAATTATCATAGTCTAATGCATATATACAGAATCTAGAAAAATGGTCCTGAAGAATTTATTTACAAGGCAGCAATGGAGAAACAGACATAGAGAATAGACTTATGGACATGGGGAAAGAGGAGGAGGGGATGAGATGTATGGAAAGAGTAACATGGAAACTTACATCACCATACATAAAATAGATGATAAGCAACAGGAATTTATTGTATGGCTCAGGAAACTCAAACAGGGGCTCTGTATCAAACTAGAGGGGTGGGATGTGGAGGGAAATGGGAGGGAATTTCAAAAGGGAAGGGATGTATGTATGCCTATGGCTGATTCATGTTGAGGTTTGACAGAAAAGAGCAAAATTCTGTAAAACAATTATCCTTCAATAAAAATTTTTTTAAAAATGCCGTAAGGTCTTCACAAATGTTTTTATGTTCATAAGGAAATATCCAGTGGTTGCCAAGCTAATCTAAGTAGTGTGAAAATCTGTTATAGGTAGTGTTACAAAAAAAGCAGTGTGCCTACTAAAAATATATACTTTGAAAGTTGGAAGATGTATTTCTTCTTATTTCAGTAAAAATTTCTAATTCCTAATTTCTTAAGCAATAATTTTTAAGAATTCAATCACATGCATTTACTATGTATAGAAAAAAATGATAAAAATTCCTTCTAAAATCTTTCATAAGTCATAATTTATGCATTTCAGTTAAGTTCCCAAATAACTAGCATTTCCTAAATCAGAATGACATTAAAACTGCCTGTCATTTCTAGCATGATTCAAAATATCTCATACAAAATTGAATTATGAGCATGTAGTAGAACTATACATATTCCTCTCACAACAAATTTATATGAAACACATATACCTCATTTTTTATGTTTTAAATGAGAAAAGATTTCTTAGTGACACTGTAATGACCTAAGGTCATAGATTCATGTGAATCAACCGCCAGTTTAAATTGTTATATTCATCTAGGAATATGTCACTTATGTCAATTTGGCAATGTGATTTACTCCTATCAGTACTTCTAGGAAAAACACCTTTTCATTTTTCACTAGGAGTGAAACAACATTACTCAACTTTTAAAAACCTTTTTTATAAAGTACTATTTGATAAAGTAAGAGACCTATAATTTCCTTTAATGTTATTTAGCAAGGAAACACCATAAACTCAAAGGACATGAGTTTGAGCAAACTCTGAGAGATAGTGAAGGACAGGGAAACCTGGTATGCTGAAGTCCATGAGATTACAGAGTCTGACATGACTGATCAACTGAAAAACAGCAATAACAAAAACAAGAAAACAGTTCAGTGAGTGAGTAGGGACATAGGTCCTAGAACCAGACGTATTTGGTCTTAAATGTCAGAACTTGTTATGTGAGTTTACGCTTCTACACTTGTTTCCTAATCTTTTAAGCAAATGTACTAAGAGTAGCTAACTGCGAAGTATTAATGTGACAAGTTAATGTTATAATACTTTTATGAGGCAAAGGAATGATGCTAAAGCTGAAACTCCAGTACTTTGGTCACCTCATGTGAAGAGTTGACTCATTGGAAAAGACTCTGATGCTGGGAGGGATTGGGGGCAGGAGGAGAAGGGGACAACAGAGGATGAGATGGCTAGATGGCATCACTGACTCGATGGACGTGAGTCTCAGTGAACTCCGGGAGTTGGTGATGGACAGGGAGGCCTGGCGTGCTGCAATTCATGGGGTTGCAAAGAGTCGGACACAACTGACTGATCTGATCTGATCTGATTAATAGTATTATTATTAATTTTCAAAGAAAATTAAATATATTGATCAAAGTCATTATAATGCAAATATGATTATTTTCAAATTGCACACTCTCCCATGAACTCTGACACTTCCCTGCTTCCCCTTCTTCCTTCACCATATTCCCCTCCTGCCATACCAAAAATCTTTGGATTGTATTCCTAAGATATTGACACACATCCTGTAAATCAGTCTCTTATGAAGCTAATTTATGACCTCATGGTCCTATACAATTTCCTTTTTTTCAGAGTTTTTTTTCCCTTACATAGTATATATGGAGGAACCTTTGTCTTATCCTGAAACTTGCTGGCCTAATACCATTAAATTTTTTGCATATCAACCCTTAAAACTTGACTATGCTTTTCAATACGTAAATGTGATACAACAAACCAGCTCTGGCTAGTATTTCATGGCACATATTGCAATAACATATCATCCATGTTAGACAGAAAAAAAAGTTATTCTTCCTTTACTCCAAATGGGTTGTATCAGTTAAGACTGTTCAACTTCATATAACAGGCTATAGTAGTTTAGTTTAATATGAGTTGCATAGCTTCCCTCATGTAACAAGGAGTCTGGAGGTAGGTAGTCTTTAGATGTAGTTGCTTAGAGAACTCATTAAACAAGGATCCTTCTTTCTTCCTGCTCTGCACCTTTAGTCTATGGCTATTTTCTATTTGTTCATAAGATAGCTGCTCCACCTCCATATATCATGTGTCTAAGATGATAGAATGAGAACAGAATGAAGAACAAAATATGTATTTCATTGGGAAAAGAATAGTCTTTGCATAAGCTGTACCCAGCAGGCTTCCTTGTGCATGTGGTAAACTAGATTGCATGAAGGTGACCCTAGCTTAAAGAAAGTCTGAGGAGGAAAATTTTTAAACTGGACACTCTTCTACCCCTAAAGTTTGAGGAATAAAGAAGAGTGGATTAGGTAGATAACAGCAGGGTCTGCCGCATGGGTCAAAATCAATGGGGGCATATCAAAAGGCAACAGAACATGTCTGAAAGAGATCTCAATGGCCAAAGCTGGAAAATGTGGGCAAGAAAATAAATAGTACTAGATAATAACCCAAAGTATAAAAGACACATGAATCCATATTGATATAAAGAAATAATTGAATAAATGAAAGAGAAGAGACAAATCTTCCTCAAAGAAAATTCCAAATAACATATGCAAACACTGTCCCCACCCCACCCACCTTGAGGAGGTAGAGCTTAATTATCTTCCCCTTCAGCGTGGGTTGGACATAGTGATCCCTCCCAAAGAATAGCAACAAGAAAAAATTGAGAATACAGCAATGTTATAATGGAAACATTTGGCAAGCACTACTTTAACCTAGGGTTTCCAGGGTGGCTCAGTGGTACAGAATCTGCCTGCAAAGCAGGAGCCACAGAAGATGCAGGTTTGATCCCTGGCTTGGGAAGATCCCCTGGAGGAGGGCATAGCTACTCACTTCAGTATTCTTTCCTGGAGAATTCCATTGACAAAGAAGCCTGGTGGGCTACAGTCCATAGGATTTCAAATAGTTGGATGTGACTGAAGCAACTTAGCACTGCTGCTGCTGCTTCTGCTAAGTCGCTTCAGCCGTGTCAGACACTGTGCGACCCCATAGACGGCAGCCCACCAGGCTCCGCCATCCCTGGGATTCTCCAGGCAAGAACACTGGAGTGGGTTGCCATTTCCTTCTCCAGTGCATGAAAGTGAAAAGTGAATGTGAAGTCGCTCAGTCGTGTCTGATTCTTCGTGACCTCATGGACTGCAGCCCACCAGGCTCCTCTGTCCATGGGAGTTTCCAGGCAAGAGTACTGGAGTGGGGTGCCATCGCCTTCTCCACAACTTAGCAAACATGCACCTTAACCTAGTCATCAAGGTTATCTTATGACAAGTCATGTTGATATCAAGCATCTCTGACTTGATGTTATGAGAAGGATGCTGCCACATTTTCAGTGTTCTACATACACAATGGCATCCCACCCCAGTACTTTTGCCTGGAAAATCCCATGGATGGAGGAGCCTGGTAGGCTGCAGTCCATGGGGCTGCTGGAGTCGGACACAAAAAAGCCTTCAATCTTTCTCAACATCAGGGTCTTTTCCAATGAGACTGCTCTTCGTATGAGGTAGACAAAGTGTTAGAACTTCAGCGTTAGAACTTCAGTGTTAGAAATTCAGAATAATGAATATTCAGGGTTGATTTCCTTTAGGATTGACTGGTTTGATCTCCTTGCAGTCCAAGAAACTCTCCAGAATCTTCTCCCACACCACAGTCAGAAAGCATCAGTTTTTCGGGGTTCAGCTTTCTTTATGGTCCAACTCTCACATTCATACATGACTACTGGAAAACCCATAGCTTTGTCTGTATGGACCTTTGTTAGTAAAGTGATGTAGCTGCTTTGTAATATGCTTTCTAGGTTTGTCATAGCCTTTCTTCCAAGGAGCAAGCATCTTTTAATTTCATGGCTGCAGTCACCGTCCACAGTGATTTAGGAACCAAAGAAAATAGTCTGTCACTGTTTCCATTGTTTCCCCATCTATTTGCCATGAAGTGATGGGAGTGGATGCCATGATCTTAGTTTTTTAATGTTGAGTTTTAACCCAGTTTTTTCACTCTCTTCTTTCACCTTCATCAAAAGGCTCTTTAATTCCTCTTCACTTTGTGCCATAAGGGTGGTGTCATCTACATATCTGAAGTTATTGATATTTCTCCCTGCAATCTTGATTTCAGGTTGTGCTTCACCCAGCCCAGCATTTTGCATGATGTACTTTGCATATAAGTTAAATAAGCAGGGTGATAGTATACAGCCTTGTTGTATTCTTTTCCCAATTTTGAAACAGTTACTTGTTCCATGTAAGGTTCTAACTGTTGTTTCTTGACCTGCATACAAGTTTCTCAGGAGACAGGTTGTCTAGTATTTCCATCTTTTGAGAATTTTCCACAGTTTGTTGTGATCCACATAGTCAAAAGTGTTCATGTAGTCACTGAAGCAGAAGTAAATGTTTTTTCTGAAATTACCTTGCTTTTTCTATGATCCAATGGATGTTGGCAATTTGATCTCTGGTTCTTCTAACCTTTCTAAATTCAGCTTGCACATCTGGAATTTCTCAGTTCATGTACTGCTGAAGCTTAGCTTAAAGGATATTGAGCATAACCTTACTAGCATGCAAAATGAACTCAATTATCTCATAGTTTGAACATTCTTTGGCACTGCCCTTCTTTGGGATTGGAATAAAAATTGACCTTTTCAGTCCTGTGACTATTGCTGAGTTTTCTAAATTTGCTGACATATTGAGTGTAACACCTCAGGAGCATCCTCTTTTAGGATTTTAAATAGCTTATCTAGAATTCCATTACCTCCAGTAGCTTTGCAGTAAAGCTTCCTAGGGCCCACTTGACTTCACACTCCAGGATATCTGTCTCTAGGTGAGTGACCACACCATTGTGGTTATCTTGGACATTAAGATCTTTTTTGTATAGTTCTTCTGTGTATTCTTGCCACCTCTTCTTAATCTCTTCTGCCTCTTAATCTCTAATTTCTCTTCCTACAAAAAATCCACTACAAAATATATTTTTTTTACCATTAGAGAAACTTCTTCCAGAAATCCAATTTAAATATCCTATGTTACAATTAGCATTAGAGCCACTAAACTTGAACCTTTAAAACTTTCAAGAAATTTATATTAAAAAAAATAAAATAAAAAAGAAATGAATATTCTTTTGACTGTTAACTAAGAAATTAAGAAAAAGAATCTCTCCAAAACATATCAGCATGATTTTTTTAGTTTATAACTCTGAATTAACTTGTGAGAGATGTTTGAGTTCTCTGAAATCAAGGAATGCAAGAATAAGTCTTACATACATTGGAGAAGGAAATGGCAACCCACTCTAGTGTTCTTGCCTGGAGAATCCCAGGGATGGCGGATCCTGGTGGGCTTCCATCTATGGGGTCACACAGAGTCGGACACGACTGAAGTGACTTAGCAGCAGCAGTAGGAGTAACTGGAATGCATGATTGAGAAGAAATGTGTGTTTAGAGAATTTATTCATTACGCATTTTGCCTCCTCACAGAGGTCCACAAGGGGGCACTCTTTTGCTGAGATTTTCTACACATTTTAAGGTAAAAACAAATTTTACGATAAGGAAACTTGGTATCAGTAAGTAGATATGCACGTTTAGTTTCTCATGGTCATTTCAATTGCATTATCCTAGTCAGTTTCCCCCATCTTTCTCCCGATGATTCTTTTTTTCAACTGTGGTAAAATACATATAACTAAAATTTGCCATTTTAATCATTTTAAAGTGTACAGTTCAGTAGCATTAAGTACATTTACATTGTTGTGTAACCATCATCACCATCCATATCCGTGTCTTCTTCATCTTTTCAAACTAAAACTGTGTACGTATTAGACAAGCCTACTTCCCCTTCTCTCCTACTCCTGGTAACTACCAGACTTTCTGTTTACATATTTGACTACTCCTGGGTAGGGAAGATCCCCTGCAGAAGGGCATGGCAACCCACCCCAGGATTCTTGCCTGGAGAATCTTATGCACAGAGGAACCTGGAAAGCTGCAGTCCATAGGGTCGCACCGAGTCGGACATGACTGAAGTGACTTAGCACACACGCATGCACACACTAGGTATCCCACATACAAGGGGACAATAATATCTGTCCCTTTCTGACTCACGTATTTCTTTGACATTCATACATGTTTTTTGACGATTCTTAAAAGCTCTTTCTCCAACTTTGCCGAGTACCCAAAGCTTTACCAAAAACTACATTAAATGAGGTTTGTTATTGGTACTTCTGTGTTTGTGCCAGATCTTATCAATCTGTTATCTTTTTTTTTTTTTTTTCTTCATTGGTCTGTATCTCTCAACTTCCCAACGGACTTATTATTTGGTGAGTTAAATTCAGAACAACCTTCTTTACTAAATTCATAGAAATCTATGCCTTCCTGGATCTTTAATTCTCACCTAAAGGACTTATCATCCCATATTTGCAGGTGGACATAGCGACAACTTTTATACAAGGTCAGTTCTGGCAAGGCAGACAGAACCTCAGGTAAGTTTTCAATCTGCTACCTCTGTGCCGTGACTGGAATTAAGCAAATCTGTGCTTGCACTCTTTAACGCACAGTCTTGTTTCCCTTACAGTCCTCCAGTAAGCCCCACTGGTTTTCAAGAAAGCTAAGATATTTTGTCTTCCTGGTGTCCGACCCTCAGGGCTGGGGTGTCTGTTATGAGAACTGAGCCCATCACTCCCCAAGGAGGGTCACTGAGCCTGTGATATACCCCCCTCCTCTTTTGTGTTCCCTAACAGACACCGATCCCAGCCAGCCCACTTCTCATCCTTTCCTACCAGATTCTGTGTGGATCTTTGACTACAGTCTTGGTTGTTGAAGAGGCATTCTGCTAGTCCCCAGGTTGATTTCAGCAAGAGTGTATATACAGTTGTAGTTCTGATATGTTCATGATGGGAGGTGAGCCCCCATACCACTACTCTTTCATCTAGATCCTTTTCTTGGAAATATATTATTTGGCATTGTTCTTAGTAATATTTTTTGGATATGTCTCCTCAGGCATGGGAAACAAAACTAAAAATAAGCAAATTGGATCACATTAAACTATACAGCTTTTGCACAGTGATGAAAACTGTCAACAGAATGAAAAGACTGCCTACTGAATGGGAGAAGATACTTGCAAATGATACACCTGATAAGCTATTAATGGCCAGGGAATTCCCTGGGGGTCCAGTGGTTAGGACTTGGTGCTTTCACAGCCAGGGGCAAATTCAATCTCTGGTAGGGGAACTAAGATCCCACAAGCTGTGGAGTGATGACCCCCCTAAAAAAAGAGAAAAAGAAAGAAAGGTTAATAGCCAAAATATGCAGAGAACTTGTATAATTCAACATCAAAAAACAAGCAACAAAATTGAAAAATAGGCAGAGAATTCAAATAAACAATTTTCCAAAGAAGACATACAGATGACCAACAGGCACATGAAAAGATGTTCAGTGTCACTAATCGTCAGGGAAATGCAAGTCAAAACCACAATGAGGTAGCACTTCTCATGCTTCAGAATGGCTGGCATCAAAAAGAAAACAAATAACAAGTATTTGCAAGAATGGTGAGATAGAATGCTTGTGCACCATTGGTGGGAGTATAAATTGATGCAGCCACTATGGAAAAGGGACTCTCCAGGTGGCTCAGTGGTAAAGAATCCACTAGCAATGCAGGCGATGTGGATTCAGTCCCTGGGTTGGAAAAATCCCTTGGAGAAGGAAATGGCCACCCTCTCCAGTATTCTTGCCTGGGAAATCCCATGGACAGAGGACCCTGGTGGGCTACAGTCCACGGGGTCATAAAAGAGTTGGACGTGACTTAGTGACTAAACAACTATGGAAAACAATATGGAGATTTTTTTTAAAAATTAAAAATAGAACTAACTAATCCAGCAATTCCATTCCTGGCTATTTACCCAAAGAAAAAAACATTAATTCAAAAAGGTATATGCACCTCTATATTATTGCAGTATTATTTAAAATAGCTAGGATATGGAAGCAAGGTAAAGCCCATCAATAGATAAATGGGTAAGGAGGTTTTTCCTTAAAATAATATTTAAACCATGGCTCAAGGCTCAAATTAGGCAGAGTTCCTCATACTTCATATATTTAAAAAATTCTGTTTCTTTATCTTTTATTGTATAAAATAGCTAGAATCTGGTTTAAGATCTCAAATGAGTTTTAGACAAAAATAAAAACCTTTATTTCTTAATCCACATTATATGTGGATTCTGGGCCAGGTGAATTTACTGAAAGCTTAGTAGGATAGTCATTCCAAATATAAAGAAAAGAGAATTTTAAAGGGACTGAATTACTGGTGATGTAGACATAACTTTAAAATTTTGAAGTTTATGTGACTTTACATTTCTATTGAATGTAAGATGATCCCTTCTTTTGAAGATATTAAGTTGTTTTGGGCCCTAACAGGTTTAGATTTTCTGGCCCATTGAATAATAATAATAATAGTTGCCATCATGTGTTTAATTTATATGTTGTACAATTACGTATTATGTGGATTGTCTCATGTACTCGTCACAATGACCCTGTAAGACAATTTCAAGAAAACCGAAGTCCCTACAGGTTAACTTGGTAGCTTGTATATAATTGAAGAATTATAATACAAGCCAAAACAGTCTCCCTCAGTACTGGTACATGTGTGGGTGCTAAGTCACTTTAGTTGTGTCTGACTCTTTTCGACCCTATGGACGGTAGCCTGCCAGGCTCTTCTGTCCAAGGGATTCTCCAGGCAAGAATACTGGAATAAGTTGCTATTCCATCCTCCCGGGGATCTTCCAGACCCAAGGACAGAACCAGTGTCTCTTACCTTTCCTGGATTGGCAGGCAGTTCTTCACCACTAGCGCTACCTGGGAAGCCCTCAGTACTGTACTGTGCTTTTAAAATACATATTATATATATTAATGTATATTATATATAATATTGTATATAATATATATTAATGTATATTACATATGTGTATATTTTATATATATTTATATAAAACCATGGTATGTTATGCTGCCTTCCTTAAAGAATCTTTAATTTAAAAAGAAAGGTTTTTACTCACTCTGTATTTACAACTAACTAACTTTTATGACTTTGGCAAAGTATTTGACCTGCATTCTGATCAAACGATACAACGATGGTCTTAGATTAAACATTTTGTCCGGTCTCTTTTCCTTTCTTTTAGCAAGGTAGAGTCCTCCTGCTGAGTGAAGTCATTCTTTTTGAATAGTTGGCAGAGTGGCTTTGGATCACCTGTAATGCACAGTTTAAGCAGAGTCAGTAGAAGATAAAGTTTGTTTCACTCCACCAGGCAAGAAGGAGCAAGTGGCTGTCAATTTCTTCTGTTCTGCGGGAAGCTACTAATATTTGTCAGTGATAATCCAGATAACTTTGGATAGCTGCAGCAACAGTTCTACTATGGCATATGTTATGTTTACATACTGATCACTGTCTCATCTGTTTGCATTTCAGTTTTTGCTTTATGCATAAGCCAGGTGAATAACAAAAGTAAATTTTAAAAAACTGTATCAGCAACCTGAAATTATAACATTTCTCTTTCTGGATAAATAATATCTCTTCTCTTTCTATTGTTAGTTGAAAATGCACTATGCTTTGGTTGGAGGTTTAAGATAGAAGGGGTAGAATGAGGATCCTTGATAATAAAGTCACTGTGCAGTCTTACTGTTTCTGCCTATACAGGTGATATGTAGAGGGTGATAAAGTATACATAAGCAGCGAGCACATGGAAGATATTTTTCATGTGAAAGAGCCAGAGTCTGAGATCTGGAATTAGAGAATCTATAGGTAAGAAAGAAGTGCTGCAAATTACAGAGGCCTCTATTTAAAGCAAGAATATGGGGGTGTATAATTACACAGTTGAATGAACAGAAGCTCACCAGAAATGAGCTTCAAGAGAGGGAAACACACTCATGGTCCTTTGAAGCAAGATTTGCTTTAACCCAAATTTCAGCGAAGATGAAAAAAAAAGGAAACTAAGAGTATGATGTACTTTGTATGTGTGCTCAGTCATGTCCAACTCTGCAGCCTCACGGACAGCCCACCAGGCTTCTCTGTCCATGGAATTTTCCAGGCAAGAATACTGGAGCAGGTTGCCATTTCCTACTTCCAGGAAACTTCCTGACCCAGGGATTGAACCTGCATCTCTTGCATCTTCTGCATTAGCAGGTGGATTCTTTACCACTGTGCCACCTGGGAAGCCATGTTCTTATTTAATCAGCCTTTCCTAATTTGATTTTTACAGCAATTTGATAAGGCAGGTGGTACTAATTTCATTGCATAAGTAAGAAAACAGAGACTTAAGAGATGTTTAGTAGCTTTAGCATTTTTCTCATTATAGTATGCTTAGCAAGTGATCATTCACACTTATGTTTCTTTCATATAAAGATAGCACACTAATAGTGTTCTCTTTTATGAATTCCACATAGGAAGACTATTCTGTTGTGAATTTTCTTTGCGCTTTTTACTAAACATTGGGGATTTAACTCTGACCCTTTCTGATGAGCTTACTAAATTCCAAAACAGGGTATGTACTGATTTGATTGTGAATATCACATTTATAAATATATCCTCAAAGTATCACTTTAGTTTAAATAGGAAAATTGTGCATAGTCAGGGGCTTTTCAGGTGGCTCACTGGGTAAAGAATGTGCCCGGAATGCAGGAGATGTGGGTTTGATCCTGGGTTGGAATCCCACTCCAGTATTCTTGCCTGGAGAATCCCATGGACAAAGGAGCCTGATGAGCTACAGTCCATAGAGTTGCAAAGAGTCAGACATGACTGAAATAACTGAGCACTCGCACATGCATAGTCAAGGAAAAAGACAATTACAAGTTACTTAAAGTCTTTACACTCTAGCCAGTTCAATTCCTGATTCAAAGATTGAAGGCCAAGATCCCAAAGATTGAAGGTCCCTACTGAGGCAGTTCTTGGTGTGTCTGTGTATGGCCTGACTGAGGGCAGGTGAGATTTGTTTTGGAATATGTTGTATTATGTTCTCTGGAGTTAGAAAAAAATGAAGGAAAGCGATTATTTAATTGCACAGAGTTAGAGCTAGGTAAGTACAAGGGCACACAGAACACAGTGTGCTCTTGTCTAGTGTCACAACGGTAATGAGGATGATGGTGTATCACAGTGTGTGATGCCTGTACAGCTTTCACATACCCTAGCAGAGTTCATTCTCATTATCATCCAATGAGGCAAGCAGAGCATGTCTCCCACTTTCCCCCATTTTACAGAAAATTCAAGCAACCAAAAGGAATAAGGCTTATAGACATTAGGTGGCTTACCTGAGAATGAATCAATAATTGGCTTTGTCTTCTGACTTCTCCCTGTCCTTTTCCTGTTAGAATCACTGGTGTTAGAACCATCTTCATTCTCATTCCTTGCCTTGTACTTACCTCTCCCAGAAATTCTTTTTACTTTTCAGAACCTGGACCAGTGATATTAAATTTATAGTTACCTGAAATTAAGTGAAGTAGGTATGTTTTTTAAATGAAAAATATACAAATACACATAGCCTTCTAAGTCCATTTCAAATATTTTAATGCACCTTTCAGAAAATTTTGGATAAGAATTTTCTGAGAGGAATTACAAAGTATTGATGGTTATTCTTACAATTGTCCAAATGAGCTCAAAAACTACATATTGAGTGGTAATTTGTGTGCAAATCACAGAATAGGTACTGTGGCAGATTAAATAAATAAAATATTGTCAGTGGTTTATTAGTTATGGGGAAAAAGAACACTCTATTTTTTGCTTTTTAGCCTTTATTCTGTCTATTGTTCCATTGAGGTTTCAAAAACTTCACAATAATATACTTAAATAAGTGTAAAATAAAATAAGATCCCCAATCCTTCAACTTTCTGAGGTTTTCTCTATTTGTGTATTCATTTTTATTGAAGTATAATTACTTGCAATATTATATTAGTTTCAGGGTTACAACATAGTGTAACTTTTTATATATTACAAAATACAAAGTTATTATAATATTATTGCATATATTCTTTATGCTGTATATTACATTCTTGTGGCTTAATTATTTGTAATGGGAGATTCATAATTCTTCACCTATTTTACTCAACTTTCAGCCCCTTTTCCTCTGACAACCACCAGTTTATTCTCACCATGTATGAGTCTGTTTCCTTTTTATGTTTGTTTTGTTTTTCACATTCCACACACAAATTAAATCATATGATATTTATCTATCGCTATCTGATTTACTTCATTATGTCCATTTATGCTACCTCAAATGGCAAGATTTCATTCTTTCTTTTATGACTGAGTAACACTGTGTGTATATACATATATATATATACACACATGCACACAAACATATATATGCATATATATATATATATATAGTTGCTCAGTCATGTCCAACTGTCTTGGGATCCCATGGACTAGAGCATGCCAGGCTTCTCTGTCCATGGGACTTCCCAAGCAAGAAGACTGGAATGGGCGGCCATTTCCTTCTCCAGGGGTTCTTCCCCACCTAGGGATTGAACCAGTGTCTCTTGCATTGCAGGCAGATTCTTTACCACTGAGCCACCTGGGAAGCCCATATATATATGCACACACACATATATATGCACCACATCTTTTTTATCTGTTCATCTATTAATAGAGCCTTCAGTTCAGTTCACTTCAGTTGCTCAGTCCGACTCTTTGCGACCCCATGAATCCCAGGACGCCAGGCCTCCCTGTCCATCACCAACTCCCGGAGTTCACTCAGACTCACGTCCATCGAGTTAGTGATGCCATCCAGCCATCTCATCCTATCGTCTCCTTCTCTTCCTGCCCCCAATCCCTCCCAGCATCAGAGTCATTTCCAATGAGTCAACTCTTCGCATGAGGTGGCTAAAGAACTGGAGTTTCAGCTTTAGCATCATTTCTTCCAAAGAAATTCCAGGGCTGATCTCCTTCAGAATGGACTGGTTGGATCTCCTTGCAGTCCAATGGACTCTCAAGAGTCTTCTCCAACACCACAGTTCAAAAGCATCAATTCTTCGGCACTCTGCCTTCTTCACAGTCCAACTCTCACATCCATACATGACCACAGGAAAAAACATAGCCTTGACTAGACGGACCTTTGTTGGCAAAGTAATGTCTCTGCTTTCGAATGTGCTATCTAGATTGGTCATAACTTTCCTTCCCAGGAGTAAGCATCTTTTAATTTCATGGCTGCAGTCACCATCTGTAGTGATTTTGGAGCCCAGAAAAATAAAGTCTGACACTGTTTCCACTGTTTCCCCATCTATTTCCCATGAAGTGATGGGACCGGATGCCATGATCTTAGTTTTCTGAATGTTTAGCTTGAAGTCAACTTTTTCACTCTCCACTTTCACTTTCATCAAGAGGCTTTTTAGTTCCTCTTCACTTTCTACCATAAGGGTGGTGTCATGGGCATATCTGAGGTTATTGATATTTCTCCCAGCAATCTTGATTTCAGCTTCTGCTTCTTCCAGTCCAGCGTTTCTCATGATGTACTCTGCATATAAGTTAACTAAGCAGGGTAACAATATACAGCCTTGACGTACTCCTTTTCCTATTTGGAACCAGTCTGTTGTTCCATGTCCAGTTCTAACTGTTGCTTCCTGACCTGCATACAGATTTCTCAAGAGGCAGGTCAGGTGGTCTGGCATTCCCATCTCTTTCAGAATTTTCCACAGTTTCTGTGATCCATACAGTCAAAGGCTTTGGCATAGTCAATAAAGCAGAAATAGATGTTTTTCCGGAACTCTCTTGCTTTTTTGATGATCCAGCGGATGTTGGCAATTTGATCTCTGGTTCCTCTGCCTTTTCTAAAACCAGCTTGAACATCAGGAAGTTCATGATTCACGTATTGCTGAAGCCTGGCTTGGAGAATTTTGAGTATTACTTTACTAGCATGTGAGATGAGTGCAATTGTACTGTAGTTTGAGCATTCTTTGGCATTGCCTTTCTTTGGGATTGGAATGAAAACTGACCTTTTCCAGTCCTGTGGCCACTGCTGAGTTTTCCAAATTTGCTGGCATATTGAGTGCATTTTCACAGCATCATCTTTCAGGATTTGAAATAGCTCAACTGGAATTCCATCACCTCCACTAGCTTTGTTTGTAGTGATGCTTTCTAAGACCCACTTGACTTCACACTCCAGAATGTCTGGCTCTAGGTCAGTGATCACACCATCGTGATTATCTGGGTCGTGAAGATCTTTTTTGTACAGTTCTTCTGTGTATTCTTGCCACCTCTTCTTAATGTCTTCTGCTTCTGTTAGGTCCATACCATTTCTGTCCTTTATCGAGCCCATCTTTGCAGGAAATGTTCCCTTGGTATCTCTAATTTTCTTGAAGAGATCTCTAGTCTTTCCCATTCTGTTGTTTTCCTCTATTTCTTTGCATTGATTGCTGAGGAAGGCTTTCTTATCTCTTCTTGCTATTCTTTGGAACTCTGCATTCAGATGCTTATATCTTTCCTTTTCTCCTTTGCTTTTCACTTCTCTTCTTTTCACAGCTATTTGTAAGGCCTCCCCAGACAGCCATTTTGCTTTTTTGCATTTCTTTTCCATGGGGATGGTCTTGATCCCTGTCTCCTGTACAATGTCAAGAACCTCATTCCATAGTTCATCAGGCACTCTATCTATCAGATCTAGACCCTTAAATCTATTTCTCACTTCCACTGTATAATCATAAGGGATTTGATTTAGGTCATACCTGAATGGTTTAGAGGTTTTCCCTACTTTCTTCAATTTAAGTCTGAATTTGGTAATAAGGAGTTCATGATCTGAGCCACAGTCAGCTCCCGGTCTTGCTTTTGTTGACTGTATAGAGCTTCTCCATCTTTGGCTAAAGAACATAATCAATCTGATTTTGGTGTTGACCATCTGGTGATGTCCATGTGTAGAGTCTTCTCTTGTGTTGTTGGAAGAGGGTGTTTACTATGACCCGTGCATTTTCTTGGCAAATCTCTATTAGTCTTCGCCCTGCTTCATTCTGTATTCCAAGGCCAAATTTGCCTGTTACTCCAGGTGTTTCTTGACTTCCTACTTTTGCATTCCAGTCCCCTATAATGAGAAGGACATCTTTTTTGGGTATTAGTTCTAAAAGGTCTTGTAGGTCTTCATAGAACCGTTCAACTTCAGCTTCTTCAGCGTTACTGGTTGGGGCATACACTTGGATTACTGTGATATTGAATGATTTGCCTTGGAAATGAACAGAGATCATTCTGTCATTCTTGAGATTGCAGAAAATGAAAATGAGTAATTCCTCTTCCCAAATACTAAGCTGTTTCATTTTCCTTAGGCAACTGCAATCAAAACTTTGTTTTTGTTCTTTTGTGGTTATATTTATACCCATATATTGTAATCATTTATCTCTCTGTTAGGAAGTATGAGAAATTTATTTCAGTTTCACTTTGAAATTGTTATATATAGTGTCACTACTAGTTCTGCTTGAAATAACACACTTGAATGCCTTATTTATATTGATTTGTGCAATATCTACCACTTTCTGACATGAAAGATGAAGAAATTAAATCTCCACCTTGCCTTTCCTTCCAGTTCTCTTCTTTGATTATCTTTTAGTCATTTTATTATTTTGCACTGTCAAAAATTGTGATTACATTTTATTATAACTATAATTATTATTCATATACTCACTTTATAAGAATTGCCTATTAGATTTCTATTTATGTAATTTACCTATATGCAAACTGGAGAGATATGAACTTGCTATAACACTGATATGTGGTGTGATCAGAGTAAAAGAAAAGAGAAAATATAATATTGTGTCATTTAATATATTTTTATATCATTTAAATTTTTCCATTTGAAGGAAAAGTCTCTAAGTGTCCGAATATAACAGATCCTTTTAGTATTTTCCAGCTTTCTTCACTTTTATATATAGGAGCTAGCATTTCTTAGGCACCACTTTGTTTTTTGGGGGGGTTATAGATTTTACCTGTATTCCACTCTAGAGTGTTTTCATTTATAGCATGCGGATGTTATCTTCTACAAGTTTTTACATGCAAAAACTCTTCAATTTTTGCCCATATTGGATCGATACTTTGGAAACATTCTAAGTTTCAGTTGTTTTTCTCAGAACCTTTCTGTTGAGGTATACATCTCCTGGTTTCTTAATTCTTTTACTTCTCTGGTGATCCTGTCCTTCACATCATGCTAATCACCCACTTCTAAGGTCTTGGCTTAGACACTGTAGTCTCAGATATCCCATTTTCCCTGTCTTTCCAGCTAAAATCGGTATCCCAAATTCCTAAATTCCAGTGGACCTCCAATCCATTGATTCTACCATCTTTCTACTGTTCATCATTTCTGTCTTGTCCTTGCATCTTATTACCCATTTTAGATTCCATGGTGTACCATAACTTATCTCTTGTCTTGCTTTCCCTTCAGTTAGGGCAAAACTCCAACTATAGGTCAACTGCAATCCCTTTCTGTTCATTGCCTGTACCCAAGCTGCTGAAAGTGGCTGGAAAAAAACACATCATCATTCTGATTATTATCACTTTAAATTCATGACTACTAATTTTAAGAGGACCTCTGTGTGGCACTGTCGTCTCCTGCAAAAGTGAAAAGTGGTAGTGGGTCAGTCTTGTCAGACTCTTTGTGACCCCATGGATTGTAGCCCACCAGGCTCCTCTGTCCATGGAATTCTCCAAGAACACTGAAATGGGGAGCCATTCCCTTCTCCGGGGGTTTTTCCCAACCCAGGGATGGAACCCAGCCCTCCTGCATTTCAGGCAGATATTTTTTACCATCTGAGCCACAATTTCCCTGTTATGTCCCCCTACACTTCCACTCTCCAAAATAACTCTTTCTTTCCTTTGTTTCCCTTTGTAAATTTTTGGCCCCACTTTCAGGTGATGACTATGCTGATGACTCTTTCCTCCTATTTTTCAGGGTTTTAATGGATTTTAGTATTTTAAAAATTGGGTTTTATTTTTTGGAAAACTTCCCTTCCATTTCTTCTCAGGTTATATGTGCACACACATGTGGGGTAGGGGGAGGAACAGATGGATATACCAGTTTCTTCTCAATACTTTTATCTCCCTATGACTTTTCATTTTCTTATGAAATAAGTCATGACACATATTTTGCCATAACTTTTCAGGGTCCAAAATGCAATATTTTTATAAAATCTCTGATTTTACTTTATGAATATGATGGGAAATGCTAGATCCAAGAATCCTAAACCAACAATTAAGGAATATAGATGTTTCATTTATTTATTTACCAAACTTTTGAATGCCAGCCAGGATACATACATAATGCAAAATCAGAGGCTTCAGGGTAGATGAAAAACAGAAAGTTTCAAATCTCAAAGCCTGATAAGAACCTCACAGTCTAGTACATCAAAGTATTCATGTTTAACCACCATTGTACTGATGGTGAATGTAGGAACAAGCTTATATGCTTAACAGCAATAGAATTGTGAGAAAAAGTTTTCAGGATATACAGGGCTGTCAAGTAAGTTTGTTGAAAAAAATTTGGGGAAATATTTGAGAATTAGATAAATTCTCTATTACTATAATTTTAGGTTTTTGTTAAACTTTCTTTATAATAAGTAAAAAATAAAGTAGAAAACACTCTTTGTGGTTTAAAAACATGTCCACACTGTATTTTGATAGACCTCACTTCAAAAGATGGAGCCTAACTTCCATCCTTCTGAACGTGAGCTAGACTCTGACTGACTTCTAACAACTAGAAAGTGGTGGAAGTGACAGTGTGTGACTTCTGAGTCTAGGTTATGAAAGGAGTATCACTTTGTTCTCTCTCTTACATAATTTGTTCTGGAGGAAACCAGTCACCTGCTGTTTCATGGGGACACTCAGGCAGCCTGTGGAGAGGCTCACATGAAGAAAAACCAAGGACTCCTGCACCAAACCATCAACAGCTTGGCAGCCCTATGACTGGAAGTGTAACGTCTAGTCCAGTCAAGCCTTCAGATGACTGTGGCCCTTGTCAGCTCTGATTGCAATCTTGTAAGAGAGCCCAGACACGACTGCCCAGCTAATCTATTCCCAAATTTCCTCACCCACCGAAACTGTGAAGATAATAATATTTATTGTTTTAAGTTACTTAGATTGGGAGCTCTTTTACTGTGATACAATAAATAACTTTATATAAATTGTTTGTGAAATCGGAAATTGAAAGAGAAATAAAAATCAAATTCTAGTACCCAGGCAGAAAATTCTAAAAGCTTGTGATATTTGTTACTTTTTACATCATAATTTAATACCTTCATTATTTTTTCTTGTGCAATATTGCTTGTGGAAAAACTCAACTGTTAATGAAAAAGATATATAATTTTCATTTGAAAAGCATGGTTCTCTTATAGGTTTCAGGTAAAACTGGACTATATAATTTATTCTGAGCACCTTCCCACAACTTCATTGTTAGTTTACATTAATTTACCCTCTTATATGTTTATTAAGGTGCTAATTAAAAGGTACTTCAAAAAACAACTGCCATAAAAGAGTTCTGATTTATCACACAGTGGATAGCTTTATTTGCATTTGTACAATGCACCAACTATGAAATATAATTATTTGAATGATTAGAATTTGTGTAAGTTTCCTTACAAATAACTTTAAAAGTAGAAGTAGAAGTTTGACTCCAAAATTAGAGTCTTCCTAACCCGCCTCTTCTCAACTAAGAAAAACTGCAACATGAGTGCACCGGAAATATCAGAATATGGACAATTGCCAGGACTTGGTGGTTTTCTAAAGGACTTGGACAAAGACCAGATTCAGTTTTGTAATAAAGTATATAGAATTTTGTTTTAAAGTGACATTTGTACAATAAAGTGGCTGAAAGAATTTCTTTGATCTAAGAAATGGCACATATCTATGTGTGTGATTGTTATATTTTCAACAGACTGACTGCACAGCAAATATACTTGTTTACTTAAGATTTCCACAGAGATTAAAAAAGAATTTTTTGATGAGATTTTAGATACATTGTTAAAGCCCTTGTAAGAAAAGTATGAAATAAAAGGAACAATTAGTTGAAATACCTACATTTTTTTTAAAAAGCCATGTTGCTTAATAACTGTGAAAATTTTATTTTTATCATATTCCTTTAGATAATTTAAATGGTTTTATGTAAATATGCATATGTATATTTCATGGGCACAATGTCAAAGATAAGTCAGATATGAAAGATGGTTCAGTTGCTCAGTCGTATCTGACTCTTTCTGACCCCACAGACTGCAGCATGCCAGGCTTCCCTGTCCATCACCAACTCCTGGAGCTTACTCAAACTCATGTCCATTGAGTTAGTTATGCCATCCGACCATCTCATCCTCTCTCATCCCCTTCTCCTCCCGTCTTCTATCTTTTCCAGGTTCAGGGTCTTTTCCAGTGAGTCAGTTCTTTTCATCAGGTGGCCAAAGTATTGGAGCTTCAGCTTCGGCATCAGTTCTTCCAATGAATATTCAGGACTGATTTCCTTTAGGATGGACTGGTTGGATCTCCTTGCAGTCCAAGGGACTCTCAAGAATCTTCTCAACACCACAGTTCAAAAGCATCAATTCTTTGGTCTCAGCTTTCTTTATAACCCAACTCTCACATCCATACATGACTCCTGGAAAAACCATAACCTTCACTAGATGGACCTTTGTTGGCAAAGCAATGTCTCTGCTTTTTAATATGCTGTCTAGGTTGATCATATGAGTGACAAGTCATCATTCTATAAACAGTAGAATTTGAAGCAAAAATGAATGAAGGCTTACTGACAGAGCTCAAAGAAATACAAGATTCCTTAGGAGAAATACTGATAGTTTAGATGGCAAGCTGGAGGAAAAGAAAAAGAAAATGAGATGCACATATCAGGTTGTTAAATGGATGAAACTCAAAGGAGGAGGTAAATTTATTTGTGCCTAGATCAAAAAGTATGACTGGGTCTCCCCAAAGTAACTAAGGTTTATATAGGCAATATTGTGTAATGTTTAAGACTGTGGCCTCTGGAGCCACAATACTAGAGTTTGAACCTCAGCTGTTCTCACTTTTTGTTTCTGTGCCTTAGTTTTCTGATCTGTGAAACAGGAGTCATAAGATCTCATATGACTATTGAAAGGATTAAGTGTGATAAAATTTATGAAGATCTTAGTGGTCTAATGCTTATACTTATAAGTATGCTTATACTTATTTAAGCATATAGTAAGCATTCTATGTCACTTCCACTGTATAACTGTGGCATGTAGATAGGGAAACAATGAAAGACTTATTTTCTTGGGCTCCAAAATCACTGTGGATGATGACTGCAGCCATGAAATTAAAAGATGCTTGCTCCTTGGAGGAAAAGCTATGATAAACCTAGTGTGTGCTTAGTCTTTCAATAGTGTCTGACTCTTTGCAAACCTAGACAGCATATTAAAAAGCAGAGACATTACTTTGCTAACAAAGGTCTGTTTAGTCAAAGCAGTGGTTTTTCCAGTAGTCATGTACGGATGTGAGAGTTGGACCATAAAGAAGGCTGAGTGCCATAGAATTGATGATTTTGAACTGTGGTGTTGGAGATGTCCCTTGAGAGTCCCTTGGACTGCAAAGAGATCAAACCAGTCAATCCTAAAGGACATCAGTCTTGGGTTTAATGGTGATGGGGTTAGTTTTCCGATTGCCTTTGACTAATCAGTCTGACTCTGGGTCCCTCCTGGTGGAGCATACATTACTCAGCCAAAATGGATACCAGGGAGGAGGATTCTGGGAGGTTGGTAGGACATGTGGTGTCTCCTTTTGATCTTTTCTGAATTCTTCCAGTTGGTGGTGGCTTGTTAGTTCCATGTTCCTTACCAGGAGCTCCTGTGGTAAAACAATTCGTGCAAATGGTTACTATGGTACCCGACCAGGGTGAGTGGTTTCAGTCAATAATAATGATGAGGGGAAAAAGCAATATTGCAAAAGTGCCTTTCTCTTAGACAGTTCTCTGAGGTTGATGGATATTGTGTAACAAACTTAACCCGGCACAGTGGAGTTACTGTCTGGAGAAATTGCAGAACAAAAACTAGACAAAAGTCAGCAGCGAGCGTCAATGAAAAAATGTTGCTTGCCATATCAGTAAACAAAGGTTATTGTAGCCATCAAACCATCACATTACAGCCTCCCCTCCCCAACATGGTGAGGAAACAGGATGCAAACAGGATGCCCACCATCAAGTGGTCAGGCACAGCAGCCACCTCCAAAGATGTACCCTGAGGAGACTCAGAATGGGAAAACACACGATACTGGCCACAGATAGCTGAGGTTCTTATCAAAGGAATGGTTCCAGGGAGCCCAGACTCTTGCACCTTCCCATATATTGAAAAGTGTTAAATTTTTCAACTTGAGATCCTTGGTTTTCCTTAATTAACAGTAGTTTTTTGATATTCTGACTACTCGATCCTTGTTGCAAAAATTCCTGTGTATTCTGGTTCCTCCCTTACTTCTTCAGAACAGCTCTCAGAGCAAAGGAGAAGATTTAAAAAAGAAAAAAAAGTCTTTTTCCTTCTCCCTTAGTTGTCTAAAGAATTTAGGTAAGGTCCTGTTGCCAGAATAGAAATATCACCAGAGGTATATGGGATTAATATGGGCTAAATATGGTGGGTGGGAAACTTCACAGGGACTAGAGAACATAGTGCATGCCCTCTGAGTTCCATTGTCTCTAGATGACTCAGCAAATATTTGTTTACCAATCATTTGCTTTTCTATCTTCCTGTAAATTGTTTTTCTCCCCTTTAAGTTCCAAACCTCTACTCCCAATATCCTCTTTTGTGTTGAGCTGAAGATGGTATTTAAGGTGAGGTTTGCAGCCATTTTAGCAAGTTCTTCAGTTTTCCTGTGTCCATCCCCTGTGTTATTATTGTTGTTCAGTCGCTCAGTGGTATCTGGCTCTTTGTGACCCCATGGACTGCAGCACACCAGTCATCCCTGTCCTTCACCATCTCCCAGAGTTTGCTCAAACTCATGTCCATTGAGTGGGTGATGCCATCTCTGTATACATGTTGTTAAATTTTTGTTAGATATTTTCCTGTTAATCTGTTTCAAGTCAATTTAACTCTTAGACCAGTTAGAAGAACCTAGAAGAGTAGAGGAAAATTTCTTGCCCTGCAACAGTTGAAACTAAGTAAAGGGTATGCAGGATTCAGTATGTTACTTTTCAACTTTTCTGTAAGCTTGACTTTTTTTATACAAATAGAAAAATAAAAAACAGTATGCTGCTGTTGCTGCTGCTGCTGCTAAGTCGCTTCAGTCGTGTCCGACTCTGTGAAACCCCATAGACGGCAGCTCACCAGGCTCTGCCATCCCTGGGATTCCCCAGGCAAGAACACTGGAGTGGGTTGCCATTTCCTTCTCCAATGCATGAAAGTGAAAAGTGAAAGTGAAGGTGCTCACTTCGTGTCCGACTCTTTACGACCCCATGGACTGCAGCCCAACAGGCTCCTCCGTCCATGGGATTCTCCAGGCAAGAGTACTACATATTGAAGAGGAAATACTACTTTAGGTTCTGTATTATGCTCCATATCCAGAAATGTAGTCTTGAATGTTATTATTTTTAGATCAATGATTATTCCATAATTTTGTCTTATTTTAAAGCATTTTCTCAAGTTGGAATATTCTTTGTAATTTTGATAATAGTTATTTTAAAATGTAATGCATATTTTATTATGCATTTATTATCACTATCCCTATAACAATCCTGAAAGATAAATGCTGTTTTTTCCATTTTTCACGTAAGGAGAATAAAGGCTCAAACATGTTATTTGCCATTGATCACATGCAACTATAAATGTTGGTACTGTGATTTCTGCCCAATTGTACCATAATTCAAACTATGCTCTTTTGTTCTATCATGTGCTTCCAATGGAGAGATTCATTTGTTGATGACTGAGCAACTTTCCTCTGGGTAAAGCCATTTATACAAAGCAAAACCTATTAAAATGGTATTCTTACACAAAATGAGGGGAAACATGACTTCTGTTGCTTTATCGAAATCTCAAACTTGACAAAATATGAACCCCTTTTCAAAAACTTTCAAAATGCAGGTTCTTTGTCCTATTCAGTTGACTCATCATAAGAACTAACACCCAAAAAAGATGTCCTTTTCATTTAGGGGACTGGAATGCAAAAGTAGGAAGTCAAGAAACACCTGGAGTAATAGGCAAATTTGGCCTTGAAATACGGAATGAAGCAGGGCAACAACTAACAGAGTTTTGCCAAGAAAATGCACTGGTCATAGCAAACACCCTCTTCCAAAAACACAAGAGAAGACTCTACACATGGACATCACCAGATGGTCAACACCGTAATCACATGGATTATATTCTTTGCAGCCAAAGATGGAAAAGCTCTATACAGTCAACAAAAACAAGACCAGGAGCTGACTGTGGCTCAGATCATGAACTCCTTATCACCAAATTCAGACTGAAATTGAAGAAAGTAGGGAAAACCACTAGACCATTCAGGTATGACCTAAATCAAATCCCGTATACAGTGGAAGTGAGAAATAGATTTAAGGGACTAGATCTGATAGATACAGAGCATGATGAACTATGGAATGAGGTTCGTGACATTGTACAGGAGACAGGGATCAAGACCATCCCCATGGAAAAGAAATGCAAAAAAGCAAAATGGCTGTCTGGAGAGGCCTTACAAATAGCTGTGAAAAGAAGAGAAGTGAAAAGCAAAGGAGAAAAAGAAAGATATAAGCATCTGAATGCAGAGTTCCAAAGAATAGCAAGGAGAGATAAGAAAGCCTTCCTCAGTGATCAATGCAAAGAAATAGAGGAAAACAACAGAATGGGAAAGACTAGAGATCTCTTCAAGAAAACTAGAGATACCAAGGGAACATTTCATGCAAAGATGGGCTCGATAAAGGACAGGAATTGTATGGACCTAACTGAAGCAGAAGATATTAAGAAGAGGTGGCAAGAATACACAGAAGAACTGTACAAAAAAAGATCTTCACGACCCAGATAATCACGATGGTGTGATCACTCACCTAGAGCCAGACATCCTGGAATGTGAAGTCAAGTGGGCCTTAGAAAGCATCACTACAAACAAAGCTAGTGGAGGTGATGGAATTCCAGTTGAGCTGTTTCAAATCCTGAAAATGATGCTGTGAAATGCTGCACTCAATATGCCAGCAAATTTGGAAAACTCAGCAGTGGCCACAGGACTGGAAAAGGTCAGTTTTTTTTCCCAATCCCAATGAAAGGCAATGCCAGAGAATGCTCAAACTACTGCACAATTGCACTCATCTCACATGCTAGTAAAGTAATGCTCAAAATTCTCCAAGCTGAGGCTTCAGCAATAGGTGAACCATGAACTTCCTGATGTTCAAGCTGGTTTTAGAAAAGGCAGGGGAACCAGAGATCAAATTGCCGATGTTCGCTGGATCACGGAAAAAGCAAGAGAGTTCCGGAAAAACATCTATTTCTGCTTTATTGACTATGCCAAAGCCTTTGACTGTGTGGATCACAATAAACTGTGGAAAATTCTGAAAGAGACGGGAATACCAGAGTACCTGACCTGCCTCTTGAGAAATCTGTATGCAGGTCCGGAAGCAACAGTTAGAACTGGACATGGAACAACAGACTGGTTCCAAATAGGAAAAGGAGTATGTCAAGGCTGTATATTGTCACCCTGCTTAGTTAACTTATATGCAGAGTACATCATGAGAAACGCTGGACTGGAAGAAACACAAGCTGTAATCAAGATTTCTTGGAGAAATATCAATAACCTCAGATATGCAGATGACACCACCCTTATGGCAGAAAGTGAAGAGGAACTAAAAAGCCTCTTGATGAAAGTGAAAGTGGAGAGTGAAAAAGTTGGCTTAAATCTCAACATTCAGAAAACAAAGATTATGGCATCCGGTCCCATCACTCAAGGCAAATAGATGGGGAAACAGTGGAAACAGTGTCAGACTTTATCTTTTTGGGGCTCCAAAATCACTGCAGATGGTGACTGCAGCCATGAAATTAAAAGACGCTTACTCCTGGGAAGGAAAGTTATGACCAACCTAGACAGCATATTCAAAAGCAGAGACATTACTTTGCCAACAAAGGTCCGTCTAGTCAAGGCTATAGTTTTTCCTGTGGTCATGTATGGATGTGAGAGTTGGACTGTGAAAAAGGCTGAGCACCGAAGACTTGATGCTTTTGAACTGTGGTGTTGGAGAAGACTCTTGAGAGTCCCTTGGACTGCAAGGAGATCCAATCAGTCCATTCTGAAGGAGACCAGCCCCGGGATTTCTTTGGAAGGAATGATGCTAAAGCTGAAACTCCAGTACTTTGGCCACCTCATGCGAAGAGTTGACTCATTGGAAAAGACTCTGATGCTGGGCGGGATTGGGGGCAGGAGAAGAAGGGGACCGCAGAGAATGAGATGGCTGGCATCACTGACTCGATGGACATGAGTCTGAGTGAACTCCAGGAGTTGGTGATGGACAGGAAGGCCTGGCGTGCTGCAATTCATGGGGTCGTGAAGAGTCGGACACGAGCAACTGAACTGAACTGAACTGAACTAAAGCAAGAGTTAATGGATCAACTACATATTTGATGGTGCTATTTCAAATAGTGGCATTTGGCTCTTCAAGTTCCTAAAATTTTCCATTTTAAAGTACTCATATTCTTATTAACAAGTGGCACTTTCTGCCTGTAAGGCAAAGCATCAGTCATCAGCAAATATTTATTGAGCACTTCATGAGTGCTTAGCATATCATGTATGCATTTTACTGGAAATCCTATTGCAAACGTAACCACATTTTGTTTCTGCTGAAGATAGTAACAGTACATGACTTTTTGCTTCTTAATTTAAAAGATTTTGACATTATCAAAAACATTATAGGATAGTTATTTGATGGAAAAGATCTTCCCTTTCAAAAATTGAATTATAGTTGATGTATAACATTATATTAGTTTCAGATGTACAACATAGTGATTAAATATTTTTATAAATTACATTCTATGTTATTCCCGAATGAAAGGCAAAAAGATATGACACTTAAAGATTAACTCCCTGAGGTCAGATCAGATCAGATCAGTCACTCAGTCGTGTCCAACTCTTTAGGATCCCATGAATCGCAGCACGCCAGGCCTCCCTGTCCATAACCAACACCTGGAGTTCACTCAGACTCACACCCATTGAGTCAGTGATGCCATCCAGCCATGTCATCCTCTGTCGTCCCCTTCTTCTCCTGCCCCCAATCCCTCCCAGCATCAGAGTCTTTTCCAATGAGTCAACTCTTCGCATGAGGTGGCCAAAGTACTGGAGTTTCAGCTTTAGCATCATTCCTTCCAAAGAAATCCCAGGGCTGGTCTCCTTCAGAATGGACTGGTTGGATCTCCTTGCAGTCCAAGGGACTCTCAAGAGTCTTCTCCAACACCACAGTTCAAAAGCATCAAGTCTTCGGTGCTCAGCCTTCTTCACAGTCCAACTCTCACATCCATACATGACCACAGGAAAAACCATAGCCTTGACTAGACGGACCTTTGTTGGCAAAGTAATGTCTCTGCTTTTGAATATGCTATCTAGGTTGGTCATAACTTTCCTTCCCAGGAGTAAGCGTCTTTTAATTTCATGGCTGCAGTCACCATCTGCAGTGATTTTGGAGCCCCGAAAAATAGAGTCCGACACTGTTTCCACTGTTTCCCCATCTATTTCCCATGAAGTGGTGGGACCGGATGCCATGATCTTAGTTTTCTGAATGTTTAGCTTGAAGCCAACTTTTTCACTCTCCACTTTCACTTTCATCAAGAGGCTTTTTAGTTCCTCTTCACTTTCTGCCATAAGGGTGGTGTCATGCTACTGTAATGTCATGCTACTTAATATGCTACTGTAGAACAACAGAGAAATAGCTGCAGAAGGAATGAAGAGGCTGAGTAAAAATGGAAAAAATGCCTAGTTGTGAATGTGTCTCATGGTGAAAGTAAATGCTAATGCTGTAAAGAATAATATTGCATAGGAACCTGGAATGTTAGGTCCATGAATCCAGGTAAATTGGAGGTGGTCAAACAGGAGATGGCCAGAGTGAACATCAACATTTTAGGACTCTGTGAGGTAAAATGGACAGGAATGGATGAATTTAATTCAAATGACCATTATATCTACAACTGTGGGCAAGAATCCCTTCTTTGGATAAAGACCAGACTTGGTGTGGTTGGTTGTGGTTCATTTCACTTGCCCCATGGTATCTTCCTTTCCACATTATTGTGCAGTGTTCACTTTTCATAACTGTCATAATTGGTTTTAAATCTAGAATGTTTTTTGTTACACTTAAGTAGAGAATCACATGCAGAAATATGGTCAAGAAGGTTTTTTTACGTCTATGAAACCCAAACATCAAAGCGATTAAGATAACCAAGGTGGTGCAAATGACATTGTATGCTTGATTTGATCATTTTGAGTATGTCAGCTATTTCCCACTTGGCATAATGTTGATCTTTGTTAATGCCTTGATTTGATTGCTATCAACTTCAACTGGTCTACCTGACCACAGAGCACTGTCCAGTGAGAAATCTCCAGTGCAAAACTTCCCAAACCGCTTTTAAAAAAAATTATTTTAACTGGAGGCTAATTATTTCACAATACTGTAGTGGTTTTTGCCATAGATTTACATGAATCAGCCACAGGTGTACACGTGTCCCCCATCCTGAACCCCCCTCCTACCTCCCTCCCCATCCCATTCCTTAGGGTCATCTCAGTGCACTGACCCTGAGTGCCCTGTCTCATGCATCAAACCTGGACTGGCGATCTATTTCAAGTATGGTAATATACATGTTTCAATGCTATTCTCTCAAATCATCCCACCCTGGCCTTCTCCCACTGAGTCCAAAAGTTTGTTCTTTACATCTGTGTCTCTTTTGCTGTCTTGCATATAGGGTCTTTGTTACCATCTTTCTAAATTCTCTCTCTCTCTCTCTCTCTCTCTCTCTCTATATATATATATATATATATATATATATATGTATATGTTAATATACTGTATTGCTGTTTTTCTTTCTGACTTACTTCACTCTGTATAATAGGCTCCAGTTTTATCCACCTCATTAGAATGGATTCAAATGCATTCTTTTTAATAGCTGAGTAATATTCCATTGTGTATATGTACCACAACTTGCTTATCCATTTATCTGCCAATAGACATCTAGGTTGCTTCCATGTCCTAGCTATTGTAAGCAGTGCTGTGATGAACATTGGGGTACATGTATCTCTTTCAGTTCTGGTTTCCTCAGATTATATGCTCAGGAGTGGTATTTCTGGGTCATAAGGCAGTTCTATTACCAGTTTTTAAGGAATCTCCACACTGTTCTTCATAGTGGCTGTACTAGTTTGCATTCCCACCAACAGTGTAAGAAGGTTCCCTTTTGTCCGCACCCTCTCCAACGTTTATTGTTTGTAGACTTTTTGATAGCAGCCATTCTGACCAGCGTGAGATGGTACCTCATTGTGGTTTTAATTTGCATTTCTCTGATAATTAGTGATGTTGAACATCTTTTCATGTGTTTGTTAGCCATCTGTTTGTCTTCTTTGGAGAAATGTCTGTTTAGTTCTTTAGCCCATTTTCAAACCACTTTTTTGACTCATTTAATCAGTCACAACACCCTTTTCATACACAGAACAAATCTTCTTGTTTTTCAGTTGCATTTTTACCTTTCTTTAAATAATAAATCATAATATGAAAAAAATGTTGCTTTCCCCCTTCCGTCTTAATTATTAAATTGGCTACACAAAAATTCAACAATTTTGATAAGCTTTTTTAAAACTGCATGCTGATATGGCAGCTGTCACAAAACAATCTAACAAAACTGTTTTGAATGAAATTAAAGAGAACTAAGCAAAGGTCCGTCTAGTCAAGGTTATGGTTTTTCCAGTGGTCATGTATGGATGTGAGAGTTGGACTGTGAAGAAAGCTGAGCACCGAAGACTTGATGCTTTTGAACTGTGGTGTTGGAGAAGACTCTTGAGAGTCCCTTGGCCTGCAAGGAGATCCAACCAGTCCATTCTGAAGGAGATCAGCCCTGGGATTTCTTTGGAAGGAATGATGCTAAAGCTGAAACTCCAGTACTTTGGCCACCTTATGCGAAGAGTTGACTCATTGGAAAAGACTCTGATGCTGGGAAGGATTAGGGGCAGGAGGAAAAGCGGATGACAGAGGATGAGATGGCTGCATGGCATCACCAACTCGATGGACGTGAGTTTAAGTGAACTCCGGGAGATGATGATGGACAGGGAGGCCCGGTGTGCTGCGATTCGTGGGGTCACAAAAAGTTGGACACAACTGAGTGACTGATCTGATCTGACCTGATCTGAAGCACTACTAGAGCCATCTTACAGAAAACAAACAAACTTTTTGGCCAACCCAATAGTATTATGCTATCTGTTAGTAGTGAGTTTTATTTCTTCACTTCCAATTTGGATGACTTTTCTTTCTTTTTTTGGTCTGATTGCTGTGGATAGGACTTCCAATACTGTGTTAAGTAGAAATGGTGAGAGCAGGCATCCTTGTCTTGCTTCTGATTTCAGAGGGAAAGTTTTTAGTTTTCACCACTGACTAATATCAGATGTGAGTTTGTCACAAATGGCCTTTATTATGTTGAGATATGTTTCTACTATATGAGCTTTGTTGAGAGTTTTCATCATGAATGAGGGTCAAATTTGGTCAAACACTTTTTCTAACTTACAGTGGTGATCATGTAATTTTTATCCCTCATTTTTTAGTGTGGTATAACATTGATATATAAGCAGTGAACCATCCTTGCATCCTTGGAATAAACCTCACTTAATCATGATATATGATCCTTTTAATATATTTTGGGATTCTGCTTGTTAATATTTGAAGAGTTTTTATATCTCTTTGAGAGATATTATTATTGTTCTCATGAGAGATATTATTATTGTTGTTCAGTCACCAAGTCATGTCTGACTCTTTGTGACCCCATGGACTGCAGGATGCCAGATTTCCTTGTCCCTTACCATCTCCCAGAGTTTTTCCAAGTTCATGTCTATTGCTCAGTGATACCATCCAACCATCCCATCCTCTGTCACCCTCTTTTCCTTCTGCCTTCAATCTTTCCCAGCATCAGGGTCTTTTCCAATGAGTTGACTGTTTGCGTCAGGTTATCATACTACTCCCTTCTGGTCTGCAAAGTTGCTGCTAAAAAATTAACTGATAACCTTATAGAGGTTATTTTGCATGTGACTCTTTGTTTTTCTCTTGGTGTCTTTACAATTTTCCTGTTATATTTAACTTTCACTATTTTAATCGCGTTATGGTCTGGAACTCATTGGATTCATTTTGTTTGGGAGTCTCTGTGCTTCCTATAACTGGATATCTGTCCTTCTCCAGGTTCAGGAAGTTTTCAGCCATAATTTCATCATATACATTTTCTACCCCTTTCTCTCTCTCTTCTCCTTCTGAGACTCCTATAATATAAATGTTAATTGCTTGATATTGTTTCTGAGATGCCTTAAGCTATTCCTATCTTTAAAAAATTACTTTTTTCTTTTTGCTGTTTTAAATGGGTGATTTCCATTGTTCTATCTTCCAGATCATTTATATGTTCTTTTGTATTATCTAGACTGCTTTTAATTTTCTCTAGTGTCATTTTTTAAAAATTCAGTTATTCGCCTCAGCTCTGACTGGTTCTTTTTTATACTTTCTGATTCTTTGTTAAAATTCTCAGTGTTCATCTATTCTTTTCCCTGGTTAGTTAGCTTTTTATGTTTTTTATTTGAAAGATTTTATCAGGTAAATTACTTTTATCTGTATCATTATGGTCTTTCATGGGTTTTTTTTTTTTTTTTTCCTTTTTCTTTAATTTGAATCATATTTGTTTAACTTTGTCTTTGTAAAATTGGGTGAAATGGTTAGTATTTTGTTCTTGAAAGTGGTTCCTTATGTGCAGCATCATTATTCATTCTTCATGTACTAAGCGTTCTTCACCCTACACTTAGGCTTGTTCCCTTCTGAGTGTGTGCAACGACAGGTGCTCTGGCGATGGCAGTCTCTACCCTGGAGCTAGTCTTGCTCCCTTTTGATGGTGCATGTTGATGGCCACTCATGTTGGCAGTCTCTTCCCTGGAGTTAGTCTTGTCCCCCTCCCCCCTCCCCGAGTGTGTGCCTCAACTTCCATGCTGGCAATGATTTCCTCTACCTTGGTCAGAAGCAGGACTTAGGTCAGAACTGGTTCTATTCCTTCCATATGCACATTCTCATTGGCAATGGTAGCCACTGCCTTAGCAGGGAGTAGTACTGAAGCAAGAGGATCTAGAGTGGGATCTTCATATGGGCTGAGTAGGTCTGGGGGCACAAGGGTTGTAATCCTGGCAAGCTGGCCAGAGCCTCAGGTAGTTTTCAATCTTCTGCCTACACATTGTGACTAGGAGTAAGCAAGTCTGTGTGTTTGCTTCTTAAGAGCGGAGTCCTCGTTTCTACAATCCTCCTGTAGGCCCCACTGGTTTTTAAGTTAGCCAATTGTGTTCATTATTCCAGTGTTAGACCTCAGAGCTGGGGTGCCTAACAAGTAACTTGAATTCCTTGATCTGCAGAGAAGATCCCCAAGCCTGTGATTTCCCCCTCCTTTTCTGTGTACTCTATAAGGGGTGTTGGTCTTGAGTAGATGCAGGCCTCTTTCTCCTTCCTACCAGACTCTGTGTGGATCTTTCTTTATAGGCTTGGTTATAGAAAAGCTCTTCTACTAGTCCCCAGGTTGATTTCAGTGAGACCTGATCTATGCGGTTGTAGTTCTGATGTGTTTGTGAGAGGAGATGAGCCCAACATCTTCCTTCTCTATCATCTTGATTTTCTTTGGTGAACTATTTTTAACATAACAATTTACTTATAAACTCCAAATGAAGCAAGTAAGAATGTTTATGTGTAAAGTTTAAGAAAATTCACAAACTTCTTGATAAAGCCAGTTGAATATTTAAAAATAAGAACTCTTCTTGACTTTGGGAAGATTTCAATATGAGAGGACAAATGAGATCATCTGTTGGGATTATCTCTAACATGTATACTTAGATGAATAAAAGTGAGTATAGAGATTGTCAGGGAGGAAGAAGTGTTTTTCTTCTACCCTTCTAGGTTCTTCTGGCTGGCCTAAGAATTAAATTGATGTGGAGACAGGTTAATAATAGACGATTTAAGTAGAAAATCAAACTAACTTTTAATAACACGTACACACTGGACAGTTCCAGAAAAAAACTGAGTAACTCACCAAAAGGACCAAAACCCTTACTTAACCACAATTCTCAGCTAAAGAAAAAAAAAGGGATATTGGGGGAATTGATTTGGAACTCAAGGAGAGGAAGGCAATTTACATGACTACGGAAAAACAAGTTTGGTGAACAGCTATGTGCTTAGTTGTGCAGAGACAATGAGACACAGCATGAAATTTCAACAAACAGACTTTGCTTGGTTCCTTCCTGTCTAAGCACTCGGTTCATACTATAGTTATTCATAGTAATAACTCCCTTCCTGGACAAGGTCCTCTACCTGTACATTTTTTTAGATATTAAAGAGGAAAGTTCAAGCTTCTTCTTGAGCCTTTGTGGCCCTTGATTGTTTCAATTTAAAATGATTCACATACCAAAGAAACATTTTGGGGTGGCAAATTATGCTCCCCTACAAGATAATTGTTTAAGGGTATTAGAACAAAAGAGTATTTGCTAGAAATTTTACTAATAATGCTTAGGTATATGATGATTTAAGTAAAGAAACTTGAAACTTCCCTGGCTGTCCAGTAGCTAAGATGACATTCCCAATGCAGAGAGCCTGGGTTCCATGCCTGTTCAGGGAACTAGATCCCACACACTTCAACTAAGATCTCACATGATGCAATGAAGGTCAAAGATCCCATGTGCCACAACTAAGACCCAGTGCAGCCAAATAAATACATATTTAAAAAAAATAAGTAAATTGTCTATAATAGTTAATTTCCTCAAACTCTGTTTGATGGAATGGATGCTCCCAAGATTCTTTTTAACAATAGGCTCAGAAGTTGAGGTCATTTTGCTACAGATCCTTACCCCTTTAAGCATACAGTTAGTCTCAATGACTGAATATGACTCATTCTGTCTTTGCAGTAATCCATTTTTTCCCCTCTTTGGGGCATGAATTGTAAACTACTTTTAAGTGGTGATAGTCTGGCTTTATTCCTTTCTTTTCTATACACCCTGGGAGCATTTCAAACAGTAACATTCTTGAAGGTAAACTTGTGAAGGGAAATTTAAAAGCAAACATTCACTCTAGGAAAAGGCAGAGCAATGACAGCTTTTGTTTCCAAGGTTCCAATGGTTTTGCTGAGAATAAGGAGAATCCCAGAGACTCAGCAAAAATTGGGACATAGGATATTTTTCTTGAGGCATGTCCCTGCATACCTGTCCTACCTTCATGCTGTAGGAAAAAACTTTTCAGATTATCTTTAAAGTCTGGCACAGATTCATCTTTCTTTTGTTTGCAGGTTTGAATAATAGGCCAATCAGTGTGGGCAGGGAACTCTAGGAATAGCTTATAAAATATTGGCTGCTATTTCATGATATTTTCTTGTTCATAAGGTGACCCTGTTGGATATTGATCTCAATATCAGTCTTGGGGTTATGCCATTCTGCTTCCTGCACCTATTGTGGGGCTTCACCAGGTCTTACCAGCATGTGTAGAAGGTAGTTAAGATTTGCCTGTCTGGAGTCATAGGCCCTGAGGAAAATTACATTCTTTAGAAAACTTTTGGGAATCCTTTCTAGGTTTAGGAAATTCTTTAACTGAGGCCCTTAGCTTGGTTTTTAACCCAAAATTAAAAGATATTTGAAGGTGGTTATTCAAGAGATAGTCTTATTTTAAAACATAATTATTTAACACTTTCTATAGAGCAGAAAATTCTTAAAGAGATGGGAATACCAGACCACCTACCTGCCTCTTGAGAAACCTGTATGCAGGTCAAGAAACGACAGTTAGAACTGGACATGGAACAATGGACTGGTTCAAAACTGGGAAAGGAGTACATCAAGGCTGTATATTGTCACCCTGCTTATTTAACTTATATTCAGAGTGCATCATGAGAAATGCCAGGCTGGATGAAGAACAACCTGGATACTGAATCAAGATAGCTGGGAGAAATATCAGTAACCTCTGATATGCAGATGACATCACCCTTATGGCAAAGAGTGAAGAGAAACTAAAGAGCCTGTTGATGAAGGTGAACGAGGAGAGTGGAAAAGTGGCTTAAAGCTCAACATTCAAAAAACTAAGATCATGGCATTAAGTCCCATCACTTCATGTCAAATAGATGGGAAAACAGTGACAGACTTTATTTTCTTGAGCTCCAAAATCACTGCAGATGGTTTGACTGTAGTCATGAAATTAAAGGATGTTTGCTTCTTGGAAGAAAAGCTATGACAAACCTAGATAGCATATTAAAAAGCAGAGACATTATTTTGTCAACATAGGTCTGTATAGTCAAAGTTATGGTTTTTCCAGTAGTCATGTATGGATGTGAGAGTTGGACCATAAAGAAAACGGAGCACCAAAGAATTGATGCTTTTGAACTGTGGTATTGGAGAAGACTCTTGAGAGTGCCTTGGACTGAAAGGAGGTCAAACCAGTCAATTCTAAAGGAAATCAATCCTGAATATTCATTGGAAGGACTGATGCTGAAGCTGAAACTCCAATACTTTGCTGCCAGATGTGAGGAGCTGACTCATTAGAAAATCCCCATGCTGGGAAAGATTGGAGGCAGGAGGAGACGGAAGATGAGATGGTTGGGTGGCATCACTGACTCAATGGACATGAATTAGAGCAAGTTGCGGGAAATGGTGAAGGACAGGAAAGCCTGGCATGCTGCAGCCCATGGGGTTGCAAAGAGTCGGACATGACAGAGTGACTAAACAACAACAATAGAGTAGAAAGGCAATTCAGACAGAGGATTAGTAGACTCAGATAACACAGAGTGAAGCAGTAGGAGTCATGTTAATCTTATAGCCTTTTGGAGGGAGTACCTGGTGTGTCTTTAATTTTTTAATAGCTTTTTGCAATGAAAACTGCAATGAAGCTATTTTAGAATCTCAAAGTTTTGGGAGGCTTCTATAGCCAATTAAAATAGATATCCCATTTTGTTTATTTGATTTGGGAACCACTGCTTTCCAGTGTACTCATTAGTAAGATTTTGCTGTCATTATAGATATCTACAGTTTCCAGGATCATAGTTCTTAAAAATAAGTAGGTGTTCTAGAAGGTGAAGGACTCAATTATTTGCGACTTGAGTATCCTATTTCTCTAGATAAGCCTTGGGTCTGTCAGAATTAAATTAGTACCTAAGAGGAATGTGTCCCTGGGTTGAGAGTTTTGTGGTGTTTTCCAGGGTACCAATTTATCCTAGCACCAGAGTCTTAGGTTTAAGTGGCAAATGCTCTGATAGCTTCTAAATGCCTGATTTATACCCACCAATTTTGCAACTTTGGCTTCTGAGACTCCCATCAGCAGTGGATCTATTATTCATTTACCTCATGTTCACATTAAAAGTAATAACAGTAACTGAGGAAGCAGGAGTATGGACATCAGCAATAACCAAAGAAACGGTACTGTGGAATGGCCAAGGGCTAGATCCAGGTGGACTGATCTGCCAGGTCAAGCTAACCTGTTAATCCCTGGACAGCAATTGTAGACTAACCAAATTCTAAAGACTGGTGTTCTGATAGAGCCTTCTGTCAGTCTAGACTGATCTGTTAACCTGGGACTGGAAAGTCAAAAATAGTGAGAGCCTGGTTTAGAATCTGAGAGAAACTTATCCATGACTGTTTGAAACAGCAAGAAAGACAGAACCCAAAGTATTCAGTGGGTACTAACATCTGCATTTCTTAGTGCCTCTGAAACTTTGGATTCCACTGTTACTACCAAAACTGAAAAAATAAAATTCAACTGAATAGATTTTGAAGATTCAGTAATTCATTAATCAGGCAGCATCCAGTCTAGCAGACTGAAAGGAATATGATGAGTTATATAAGCCAAGAGATTTGGAGCAGGAAGAAGGAAGCTTTACTAGGCAAGATTGGTTATCCAAAGGTTACTCTTTTGATAGGCATTGGCATTTGGCAGATTACTTACCCAGTACTCACTAGGTGATTCCTGATTGATTAGCTTAAGATTCTGTTTCTGGGAGAAGCAAAACTGTGACTATGTTCAGTCTCAGTTTGGTGACATGAGCTTTCCCATCTGACTCTGTTTTGAGCCTGCTGTCTTGTTTATAGCAGAACCTGGTTGGTATCTAGGTTACGTAATTTCATATATCAAAGAGTGATGATGTAAAACTCCTAGAAGATAACACAGGCAAAAACGTTCTCTGACATAAATCATACAAATGTTTTCTTAGGTCAATCTACTAAGGCAATAGAAATAAAAGCAAAAATAAATGAAACCTAATCAAATTTCTAAGTGTTTGCATAGCAAAGGAAACCATAAATGAAATAAAAAGACAACTTCTGCACTGACAGAAAATATTTGCAAATGTTGTGACTGAATAATTTCTAAAGGGATAAGTTTCAAAAATATATAAACAGCTCATACAACTCTTAAACAAACAAACAAAAAAAACAAACAATCCAATTAAAAAAAAAAAATGGGCAGAAGACCAAAATAGATGTTTCTCCAAAGAAAACATACAGATGACCAATAGGCACATGAAAAGATGCCCAACCTTGCTAATTATTATTACAGAAATGCAAATCAAAGCTACAATGAAGTGCCACCATACACTGATGTCAGAATGGCCATAAAGTTTTTAAAAATCTACAAATAAAAAATGTGTGAGAGGGTGTGGAGAAAAAGGAACACCACCAACACTGTTGGTGGGAATGTAAGTTGATGCAGCCATTATGTAAAACAGTATGAGGTTCCTCAAAAATCTAAAAATAGGGTTGCTATGTGATTCTGCAATCCCACTCCTGGACATATATCCAGGCAAAAATATAATTCAAAAAGACACATGCACCCCTGTATTCACTGCAGCACTATCTGCAATAGCCAAGACATGGAAGCAACCTAAATGTTCATCAGTAGATGAATGGATGAAGAAGATGTGGTATACATACATATGTAATATTACTTAGCCATAAAAGGAATAAAATAATGACATTTGAAACAACATTGATGGGCCTAGAGATTATTATACTAAGTGAAGTAAGCCAAACAGAGAAAGCCAAATATCATATGATATTGCTTACATGTGGAATCTAAAAAAAAATGATACAAATGAACTTATTTATTAAACAGAAATAGACCCTGAGACATAGAAAACAAATTGATGGTTTACCAAAGAGGAAAGTGCTATGGGAATTATAAATTAGGATATTGAGATTTGTGACCCCATGGACTGTAGCCTACCAGGCTCCTCTGTGCATGGAATTCTCCAGGTCAAAATACCGCAGTGGGTAGCCATTCCCTTCTCCAGGGGATCTTCCTAACCCAGGGATTTAACCCAGCCCTCCCACATTGCAGGTGAATTATTTACCATCTGAGCCACCAGAGAAGCCCAGGAATACTGGAGTGGGTAGCCTATCCCTTCTCCAGCGAATCTTCCTGACCCAGCAGTCAAACTGTGTCTCCTGCATTGCAGGTTGATTCGTTATCAGCTGAGCCACCAGGGATGTCCAGTCCCATACACACACTACTATAGATAAGACAGATAACCAAGAAGGACCTGCTGTAGCACAGGAAACATACTCAATATTTTGTAATAACCTATAAGAATCTGAAAAACTATATATATATATAATATTATTATATATACATATATATAGACTTTTACATATATACACACACCTGAAACTAAGATAACTTGTAAATAAATTTTACTTCAATTTATATATATGTGTAAAAAAATATATGTAAAAATGTATATATGTATACATATGTATACATTATGTATATATTATATGTATATACATATATATGTATATATAGAGATTTTTACATCTATACACACACCTGAAACTAAGATAACTTGTAAATACACTTTACTTCTATTTATATATATATATGTTAAAAATAAATCCATAGAGAAGGTAGAGCATACAGATTGTGTTCTTTTCATCTTAGAATAAATTTATCTGTTTTCTACTTCAGGACTGCAAAGCAAGAATGAGTTGAACTGGCCTGAAAGGAATTCCTTTGTAGGCATCATTTACCAGTCAGGGTGCAGTAAGAAGACTCTGAATGGAGTTGAGAGGTGGTTGGAGAGAGAAAAAAAGCCTAGTTCTAGCTCTATTATTGCCAGCAGAGTGTCACTGCACTCTCAAGATCTCAGTTTCCTGATTTTCAATAAGGGAGTTGGATTAGAATGACTTCTGAGTTCCTATATAGTCCTGATGTTCTGTCAAGTCTGTCCTTTCCTTTCTAAAAGTCAGTGATTGGTGAGGGAATCTACATGTGCCCTGTGTAAACCCATGATCATATTATGAACTTTGATTCACTTTATTTTATCTTTTCAGAAGAAACCGTCATAGGTATTTTCTCATACAGAAGTCACTTTACTTCCTGTATTACTCTAATTATGTAGACTTCTCTAACTTCTCCAGATTTGTTAAGTCATCTTTAAAGGTTCTTGACTCATAACTTCTTTTCAATGTCTTTGAGACAAGACACGTATTAAAGTAACTAAATAAGATAAGCTCCTTGTTTCACAATTTGCTTCCTTCCTAAAAGTAACTGGTGTTTTATGGATTCCTTTGACCAAAGAGTACTCTACACTGGTATTTTCAAGGCCTAATGAGACAGCATGTTAAAAAGCAGAGGCATTACTTTGCCAACAAAGATCTGTCTAGTCAAAGCTATGGTTTTTCCAGAAGTCATGTATGGATGTGAGAGTTGGACTATAAAGAAAGCCGAGTGCCAAAGAATTGATGCTTTTGAACTGCATTTGAGAGACTCTTGAGAGTCCCTTGGACTGCAAGGAGATCCAACCAGTCAATCCTAAAGGTAATGAGTCCTGAATATTCATTGGAAGGACTGATCCTGAAGCTGACACTCCAATACTTTGGCCACCTGATGTGAAGAACTGACTCATTAGAAAAGACTCTGTTACAGGCTAAATTCTTGTGTTGGAATCCTAACACCCTTTCCCTGTGTTATCTCTACAGTGAGACTCAGAGAAGTAAAGTAACTTGCTGGGGTTTGAACCTCAAGAACTCTGAATTTAATTACCATGTTCATGTTTAAGAAGACAATCAGCTGAGTAAATTAGGTAAGTTGTTGGAAATCAGTAAAATTGAGATGTATCATGCAGCCAAAAGCACATGTCATGGATTCAGAGGGTCTCAATTCAAATCTCTACTTTGCTACTTACAAGATATGTAATATTAAGACTGTTAACTACACTGAAATTATTTTTCTCTCTTTTGCTCTCACCCTCCAAGAAAACCTCAATAATTTCTAAAATTTTCTTTTTCATTAACAACAGTAACAACAAAAAATCCTGGTAATAATTTGTTAAACTTTTTCTTACACACTAATGAGTTGTGGGCCACATTTGAAAAGCAGTACATCATGCAGCTTTTGTGGTCAAATGTAGAAAATCTTCTCAATTAGTGGTCTTAGCTCAGAGTTGTGGGATTCTGTAGTCTTCAGTTACCTAAAAAACAGCTCATAAGAAGGAAGTCACATTCCCTTAGTGAAAAGAAATGCATGCAATAATGAATATGATGCATTAATTTTATTTTTGCTCTGCTGACCATTGCTCACCTGTTCTCTCCTCTAGTGTCCTGACAGAGTAGGCACAATGAATAAAGAGCCAAGTTACTGGAAAAATACCTGGAAAAAAACAAACAGTTTTCTCATGACACTGTCCCTACATGGGTGAATGCTGCTGGGTCCTCTACCTCTCATCATGGTTTGAACTTACTTAACCTCCTAGGCTGTCCCAGTAGCTCAGTGGTAAAGAATTCACCTACAATGCAGGAGACACAGGAGATGCTGGTTTGATCCCTGGGTCAGGGGGATTCCCTGGAGGAGGAAATGGCAACCAATCCAGTATTCTTGGGCTTCCCTTGTGGCTTAGCTGGTAAAGAATCCACGTGCAATGTGGGAGACCTGTGTTCAATTCCTGGGTTGGGAAGGTCCTCTGAAGAAGGAAACAGCTACCCACTCCAGTATTCTGGCCTGGAGAATTCCATGGACTGTATACTCTGTGGGATCACAAAGAGATGGACACAACTGAATGACTTTCACTTCCAGTATTCTTACTGGGAAAATCCCAAGGACAGAGGAGCCTGGTGGGCTACAGTTCACAGGATAGAAAAGAGGGTGCAACTGAGTGACTAAACAACAACAACAAACCTTCTAGATACCGGAAGAGAATTGGGATAATTACAGGTTTCTCATGTAGGGTATTGTAAGTGGCATTAACTACCTCAAAGCGGGAAAGAGCACGTGTAGTCTTGCAAGGGTACACACACACACACACACACACACACACACACACACACTTCTCACAAGGTATGCAAGGTTCAAGAACAAAGTCAGAAAAAAAATTAGCTCCAAGAAATAAGATGACTTATGGGCAATAACTTTTAATGCATTAACTTGACCAGTAAACAAACATCAGCTAGTGTATTCCAGTCTCATCAGTTTTCTCAATCAAGTAACTCTCTCCTCTTCTCTTGGGAAGGAGCTAGTAAAAGAGTAAGAGAATGATGGCAGCTTCTTCCCCAGAACATCCTCAAGGGCAGTTAAGTATGGAATGAAAATCTCTATCACCCCCTGAAAGGTTAGAACTATTAGTGATAGTACCTATTCTATGACTAATCCAAGAAAGGAATGTAAGGAAAAGAAGAGACAAGTTGCCTCTACAATGTCATTAACATTTTTAGATGTGCTTTTATGTATGCCACAAAACGAAGAAATACTAAAAATTCATAAACCCAGGTAGACTAATTATCACACAAAAAAACTAAAACACAGTGTATTATCCCCCTGAAGGAATATATCAGAACCTCCCTTAGGTCAAGGATGGAAGGTGTATAGTTTGAAAACTCCTCTAGTAATTCTGAAAAGTCCTTTAGGTTCTCTTCCATCCCTCTCCCTCTACACAAAAATTGAGAACTTAGCAAGATTTCAAGCAAGAAGGGAAGAATGCAATGAGTCTCTAGAGCATACCAATATTTTTGTGACTTAAGCAAATAAAATTAATCTTTTGAAATAGACCAAGGATCTTCTAGAAAATTGGGAGAATTCCAAGAGAGGATGGACTCCAAGAAGCCAAAAGCATAGATTGTTTCAAGGTAGAAGGAGTAGTTAACAACATCAAATGCTGCTGATTAGTCAGAAACACTAATATATTATTATTTTTATTGCTAATAATGCACCAGGTATTTTGTATGTGTTATCCTTTTTGATCTCTCAAGGACTGCATGAAGTAAAAATGAAAACTAGAGGCATTAAATAACTTACTTGGATTTAAATTCAAGTCTGTATGATTCCAAAGCCTGTCCTCTCTTCAAGCCATTCTGAGGTTGGTGGTGGTTTTGGTAAAATGTGGGGCATGGGAGACAGCACTCTGATGATGTTGCCTATGGGAATAAGAGAAGGTAGGCAACAAGGACACCAAAGCTCAACTGTGACAAAGAATGAGAGATGGAACCAGAAAGGAGAAATGGAGTCCAGCTTATGCATTGTTTTGTTTATAAGATGCAAGTTACTGTAGTGATTAAGATCACATGCTCTTCATCCAGACTGGGGTGATTGGAGTTCTAGGCTGCTCATCAGCTAGGTATTACTCAATCTCACAGTGCCTCTGGGGGCTTACCTCAGACGACATGTGTGAAGACGAAAGGGAAGCTAATATGTGGAAAGTACTTACTAAGTGTTATTTCAAAAGTTTATATGCTGAGAGAAAGGAGAACATGAAGAGGATAGCATTGGTAAAGATTCTGTGATTCTATATCTAAATAGATCTTCAGTTAAGTTCCATCACTCAGTTGTGTCTGACTCTTTGAGACCCCATGGACTTGAGCATGCCAGGCTTCCCTGTCCATCATCAATTCCTGGAGTTAACTCAAACTCCCGTCCTTTGAGTCAGTGATGTCATCCAACCATCTCATCCTCTGTCGTCCCCTTCTCCTCCAGCCTTTAAACTTTCCCAGCATCAGGGTCTTTTCATATGAGTCAGTTCTTCACATCAGGTGGCCAAAGTATTGGAATTTCAGCTTCAGCATCAGCCCTTTCAATGAATATTCAGGACTGATTTCCTTTAGGATTGACTTGTTGGATCTCCTTGCAGCCCAAAGGACTCTCAAGAGCTTCTCCAACACCACAGTTCAAAAGCATCAATTCTTCAGTGCTTAGCTTTCTTTATAGTCCAACTCTCACATCCATACATGACTGCAAGAAAAACCATAACTTTGACCAGATGGACCTTTGTTGGCAAAGTAACATCTCTGCTTTCTAATATTCTGTCTAAGTTGGTCATAACTTTTCTTCCAAGGAGTGTCTTTTAATTTCATTGCTGAAGTCACCATCTGCAGCGATCTTGGAGCCCAAGAAAATAAAATCTGTCAGTTTCTATTGTTTCTCCATCTGTTTGCCATGAAGTGATCGGACCAGATACCATGATCTTAGTTTTCTGAATGTTGAGTTTCAAGCCAACTTTTTCACTCTGCTCTTTCACTTTCATCTAGAGGCTCTTTAGTTCTTCGCTTTCTGTCATAAGTGTGGTGTCATCTGCATATCTGAGGTTATTGATATTTCTCCCGGCAATCTTCATTCCAGCTTGTGCTTCATCCAGTCCAGCATTTCTCATGATGTACTCTGCACATAATTTAAATAAGCAGGGTGACAATATACAGGTTTGGCATGCTCCTTTCCTGATTTGGAACCAGTCTGCTATTCTATATGCTTCTTGACCTGCATATAGATTTCTCAGGAGGCAGGTCAGGTGGTCTGGTATTCCCATCTCTTGAAGAATTTTCTACAGTTCGTGGTGATCCACAAGTCAAGGGCTTTGGCATTATCAATAAAACGGAAGTAGATGTTTTTCTTGCTTTTTTGACGATCCAGCGGATATTGGCAATTTGACCCCTGGTTCCTCTGCCTTTTGTAAATCCAGCTTGAACATCTGGAAGATCATGGTTCACATATTGCTGAAGCCTTGCTTGGAGAATTTTGAGCATTATTTTGCTAGTGTGTGAGATGGGTGCAACTGTGTGGTAGTTTGAGCATTCTTTGGCATTGCCTTTCTTTGGGATTGGAATGAAAACTGACCTTTTCCAGTCCTGTGGCCACTTCTGAGTTTTCCAAATTTGCTGACTTATTGAGTGCAGCATTTCACAGCATCATCTTTTAGGATGTGAAATAGCTCAACTGGAATTCCATCACCTCCACTAGCTTTGTTCATAGTGATGCTTAAGGCCCACTTGACTTCACATTCCAGGATGTCTGGCTCTAGGTCAGTGATCACACCATCATGATTATCTGGGTCATGAAGATCTTTTTTGTACAGTTCTTCTGTGTATTCTTGACACCTCTTCTTAATATCTTCTGCTTCTGTTAGGCCCATACAATTCCTGTCCTTTATTGTGCCCATCTTTGCATGAAATGTTCCCTTGCTATCTCTAATTTTCTTGAAGAGATCTCTAGTCTTTCCCATTCTATTGTTTTCCTTTATTTCTTTGCAGTGATCGCTGAGGAAGGCTTTCTTACTCTGCATTCAAATGGGTATATCTTTCCTTTTCTCCTTTGCCTTTCACTTCTCTTCTTTTCACAGCTATTTGTAAGGCCTACTCAGACAACCATTTTGCCTTCTTCCATTTCTTTTTCTTGGGGATGGTCTTGATCACAGCCTCCTTGTACAGTGTCACGAACCTCTGTCCATAGTGTCTCAGGCACTCTATCAGATGTAATCCCTTGAATCTATTTGTCACTTCTAATGTATAATTGAAAGGGATTTTATTTAGTTCATACCTGAATGGTCTAGTGGGTTTCCCTACTTTCTTCAATTTGTCAGTTGAGTGTATGTTTCTCGATTCTTATCTCATCACAACAATGATTTGGGGTGACGGACATTAAAGCCCTTGGTGCATCACAACTCTCAGGTCTTGAACAAACCATGTCAGAGCTCTTAGACAAATCAGTGTTACAACTCTATTTTATTTAGAAGATAGCAGGAGAATCCATTCTCGAAGAAGAGAAGAGAGAGGAGCAGCATGCTAGTGCATCCGGGGCAGGGGGGGTGGGGTGGGTGGGGAGGGGGAGGGGGGTAGAGACAGAGAGAGAGTGCTTGGCTCCTCCTTTTATGTTTTCTTCCCCCTGGGCCTGCTTTATGCAAATTGGGCTCAGACAGGAGTGCTGTTCTACCTGAAGCCCTCACTCTGGTCCTCGGACCTTTCTCTGACCTTCCTTTGTTCTATTTTCGCTGTCTTTTCCCTTCCTTGTCTTTTAGCCACTGCCATTTTTGACTCCTTTTCCTAACAAATTTCTACCTAACAAATTTAAGTCTGAATTTGGCAATAAGCAGCCCATGATCTGAGCCTAACTAACTACCTAACAAATTTAACTACCTAACTACCTAAAAAATTTAAGTCTGAATTTGGCAATAAGGAGCCCATGATCTGAGCCACAGTCAGCTTCTGGTCTTGTTTTTGTTGATGGTATAGATGGTATAGATGGTATAGATGGTATTCTCCATCTTTGGCTGCAAAGAATATAATCAATCTGATTTCAGTTTTGACCATCTGGTGATGTCCATGTGAAGAGTCTTCTCTTGTGTTGTTGGAAGAGGATGTTTGCTATGACCAGTGCATTCTCTTGGCAAAACTGTATTAGCCTTTGCAATGCTTCATTCTGTACTCCAAGGCCAAATTTTCTTGTTACTCCAGGTGATTCTTGACTTCCTACTTTTGCATTCTAGTCCCCATAATGAAAAAGACATATTTTTTGTGTGTATGAGTTCTAGAAGGTCTTGTAGGTCTTTATAGAACCTTTCAACTTCAGCTTCTTTAGCATTATTGGTCGGGGCATGGACTTGTATTACTGTGATATTGATTACTGTGATATTGAATGGAGCAGTGGCTGCACAATGCTAGCGCAGTGGCTGTGTGGCACTGGAGTTACTTTGAGATACCCCACCTCCAAGGGCAAAGGAGAAGCCCCATAAAGATGGTAGAAGGGGTGAAATCATGTTTAGCATCAAACCCTATACCCACCAGAGATGCCCAGAGGGCTTAAACATACCTTGTGCACACCAGGACTCAGAGAGCCTGCAGTGACTGAGACAGAACTGTGTTTGAGTGTCTCCTGAGGAGGCACTGGTCAGCAGTGGATTGCTGCAGGGGCAGGGGCTCTGGGTGCAGCAGACCTGGGTATGGCATAAGCCCTCTTGGAGGAGGTCACTATTAACTCTACCATAGAGCTGCCAGAACTTACACAAGACTGGGGAACAGAAGCTTAGAGGGCACAAACAGAACCTTGTATGCACCAGGGCCCAGGAGAAAGGAGCAGTGACCCCAGAAGAGACTGACTCAGACTTGCCCATGAGTGCCCAGGAATCTCCAGTGGAGGTGTGGGTCAGTGGTGGTCTGCTGCAGGGTTGGGGGCACTGAGCATAGCAGTGCCTGCATGGGACCTTTTAAAGGAGGTCGCCATTATCTTCATTACCTCTACCATAGTTTGGCCTCAGGTCAAATAACAGGGAGGGAACACAGCCCTGCCTTCAAGAGAAAATTGGATTAAAGATTTATTGAGCATGGCCCCACCCATCAGAAGACCCAGTTTTCCCCTCAGTCAGTCTCTCCCATCAGAAACCTTCCATAAGTCTCTTATCCTTCTCCATCAGAGGGCAGACAGACTGAAAATCACAATCACAGAAAACTAACCAATCTAATCACATGGACCACAGCCTTGTTTATCTCAATGAAACTATGAACCATGTTGTGGAGGGCCACCAAAGACAGATGGGTCATGGTGGAGCGGTCTGACTGAATGTAGTCCACTGGAGAAGGGAATGGCAAACCACTTCAGGATTCTTGCCTTGAGAACCCCATGGATGGTATGAAATAGATCTCAGCTAGGAGAAAAGGTTGCATGCTCAATCACTTCAGTCCTGTCCAACTTTGTGACCTTTGAAATGAATCCTGACAGGCTCCTCCATCTATGGGATTCTCCAGTAAAGAATACTGGAGTGGGTTGCCCTGCTCACCTCCAGGAGATCTTCCTGACCCAGGGATCAAACCTGAGTCTCCTTCATTGCAGGCAAATTCTTCACTCCTGAGCCACCAGGGAAGCCCTAGGAGAAAAGGCCGCTGCTGCTGTTGCTAAGTCGCTTCAGTCGTGTCTGACTCTGCACGACCCCATAGACGGCAGCCCGCCAGGCTCCCCCTTCCCTGGGATTCTCCAAGCAAGAACACTGGAGTGGGTTGCCATTTCCTTCTCCAGTGCATGAAAATGAAAAGTGAAAGTGAAGTTGCTCAGTCGCGTCCGACTCTTCAAGACCCCATGAACTGCAGCCTACCAGGCTCCTCTGCCCATGGGATTTTCCAGGCAAGAGTACTGGAGTGGGGTGCCATTGGCTTCTTCTAGGAGAAAAGGCTAGATCTTAGCTAAAGACGGGCTTCCCTGGTAGCTCAACTGGTAAAGGAATCTGCTTGCAATGCATGAGACCCTGGTTCGATTTCTGGGTCAAGAAGATCTCCTGGAGAAGGGATAGGCTACCCATTCCAGTATTCTTGCCTGGAGAATCCCCGTGGACAGAGAGGAGCTTGGCGGGCTACAGTCCATGGTAGCAATGAGTAGCAATGAGTCAGACAAGACTGAGTGACTAAGCCTAGCACAGCACAAGCTAAAGATAGAATTGATAAAGAATTAGCAATCACTCCTGTTAACCAGTGTCTTAGTCTGTTGCCGGGAGCCAGCACGGGAGTCCCCACTCATGACAAGGTCATGCGGGAGAACTCTGATGGGCAAGGTGAGTCAGAGCTCGAGGGGCACCCCCCTAGTCTGCCTGAGCATCTATCCCCAAACCAAAATCTGTCTGTTTTACTATTTTACGACTTTCACCAACTCTTCTGCCGTTAATGGGGTGCTATCCCCGACCACATTTCTCTGTAAGAAAATCAACTTAAAACTCTAGTTAATAAGAAACATGTAAAATATCATGTATGAAACGAGATGCCAGTCCAGGTTCAATGCACGATACTGGATGCTTGGGGCTGGTGCACTGGGATGACCCAGAGGGATGGTATGGGGAGGGAGGAGGGAGGAGGGTTCAGGATGGGGAACACATGTATACCTGTGGTGGATTCATTTTGATATTTGGCAAAACTAATACAATTATGTAAAGTTTAAAAATAAAATAAAATTAATTAAAAAAAAAAAAAAAGTCTCCTGGACATAATAGGAGTGTTTCAATTCAAACCCCTCTGATGACTTTCTAGCTTGCCTGACAGGTTTGTTCAGATTCACAGCCTCCCAACCACGAGAGGCACAGGAAGCTTAAGATATTCTAACAATGCAGAGCTTCTCAGAGAGTTAAAATTGTTAAAATAGAACTAGTAGAGGATTTCTTTGTTGAGCTAATGCTTGCTGCCAAGTTTCCATATCCCTTACCTACTGTGTCCCTGGGAGTGTATTGATTAATATAGTTGGTGTATAGAAATGTAAGTAGTAGCTTTAATGTTTGTAACCTTGGACCCTTGAGTTAATTCTTTTCTTGTTATAGCCCACCACACTTTTGCCCTATAGGAATGCAACTTTATCTAATGCTTCCAGAGGGTGGCGCCTGACTTTAGAATAATCACCTTTACAGAAAAATAAGTTTTCTGAAGAAAGGGTCATAAAATGTTAACAGGCCTCCTGGCCAGAAGATGATGTAAATCACCTAAAACTTTTGCATATAATAAGTTTGCAGAAAGAAAGCCTGGCTTCGATAAGGATCAAGAACTGCTGACCTTGCATGACTCTACCCCTTCCCCCATTATCCTCTATGCACAACTTAAGGTATAAAAACTACTTTGGAAAATAAAGTGCGGGCCTTGCTCATCAGGCTTGGTCTCCCCGTGTCGTTCTTTCTCTTTCCTTTTCCCTTTCAGGCTGATTTCCTGGAGCGCAGGGACCCTCTGCATTCACTTTCCTGCCTGGGCTTCTAAGACCCACTAGAGAAGGTGCCTAAGGTGGGGCACCTTCAGCTATTCGAGAGGGCGCCTGCGGCCTATGTGAACAGAGCAAATCCCGTGCTGGGGCTTTATTGGCTTTCTGCGTAAACCAAGGAATATCAGCCTCTTTTCTCTCCTCTATTTTCTTAACTGCAAAATTCTTTCCTTATCTCTTTATCTAGTCTTTCGCCAATGCTGTTCTCCCGAGGGAATCCCTGGATCCAACCAGGGCTGGACCCCAACAGTCTGTTCAAGATACTCTAGTAGAAGACCATTATTCTGAGTGGCTTAAACAACAGAAATTTATTTCTTAGAGATCTGGAGGCTTGGAAGTTCAAGATTCTGTATCTAATGAAAGCCTGTTACCTGGTTCTCAGACAGGATCTTCTTGCTTATCTTCACATGGCAGAGAGAGCAAGGGAGGTATCTCTGGGGTCTCTTTTGTAAGGATATTAATCTCATTCATGAGGGCTCCACCCTCATAACCTAAACCTTCCAAAGCCCACACCTTCTAATTCAATGGGGGATTTGGCTTCAATATATGAATTCAATCAGTCTATAGCAGCTGGGACAGGGAATATTTGGTCATTTTTGTGAATAGACAAAGTTCATGGTTTTGTGTATTTTCAAACATGATTGCATTGTGTCCTAGTTTTTGTCTTGATCTGTCACAGTGACAGAGTGGCCTTGCCTGATGTTAATGTTCTATGCAATTTTAGGCTGCATAGACCAGCAAAGCCTAGTTGTGAGAGGAGGTCAGCTCTTGGCATCACCAAGGCCTAACTGGGTATTACTTTTGGATTTGGCCTCTTTCCATTATGGGATTCAAATTCTAAGTGGTTCTTGACATTCACTAGTAACCTAAAGGCTGACATATTGCAGAGTGTCAGAGAATTTAAATCTTAAAACTTCAATATGTAATGATAGATTGCAGTTTAAACAGAAAATTTTAATCTATTAGTTAAAAGTGTGCCCACTAAAAAATTAATTTTAATATCTCGATGTAGGTTTTCTATTTTACTTCAAGAAAATTGCCCATAAATTTTCATCTCTTTTACCCAGAATTGTTACAGTCAGAAAAACTTTTAGAGAAAATGTTCATCTAAAATTGAAATAGTTTGCTCTAAGAACAAAATCTAGAAAGACAGAACATGATGGATAATATAGTTCAAACATGGAAGTCATAATTCTCTTTTACTTTAATGCTGAGTTAATATGTATTGATATTATAATGGGTAAGATGTTTAAAATCTTCTTTTTCTCTTTCTATATATATATACATATATAAATTCTACCAGAGTTAAAAAAAAAAAAAAAAAAAACTACTTGATACAGTGAGTTCAGCCTTATATGCATACTTTTCCAAAGTAAATCTTTAATATGGGCTTTCTTGGTGGCTCAGCTGGTAAAGAACTTGACTGCCAACACAGGAGATGCAAGAGACATGGGATCAATCTCTGGGTCAGGAGATACCCTGGAGATGGAAACGGCAACATGCTGCAGTATTCTTACCTGGAAAATTCCATGAACATGAGAGCCTGGTGGGCTACAGTCCATAGGGTCGCAGAGAGTCAGACACAATTGCCTGTGCACTAACACACACAAATCTTTAATATTGCTAAATTGCAAAGGCCATATATTTTGGACATTTTTCAGTTATATTTCACATTTTTTTTTTTTTTTTTTTGCACTAACCATAGGAAGAACATTAAGCTAGGTGCTGATTCCCAATTGCACGCTTCTTATTTTAAATCAAAGTGCCCTCAGTTTTGGACTCTGCTTCAGTTACAGGGGTATGGAGAGAACTATACAGATTTTACTTAAAAATATCTCTTTAACAACAAATTAGTAAATCTTAAACTGTTGTTGAATGGCAGTCAGTAATCAGAATGATAAATACAGTTTTTTCCCCTTAGATACTGATGAAATTGTAACAGCATATTTAAATATGTTAAATGCTCATATTTTATGTTTCTTAACGTTTATCCCAAAGATCTTGAAATAAGTCATAAACACCACAGAGATTTTACTTTTGGAAGAGTCTCCTGCCGATAGGATATGGATACGCCGATAGGATATGGATACTCTGGAGAGAATAATTTATCTGTAATTACACTGGTACCAGTCAGTGAATGGATGAACTCTGGTGGAGTTCGAGGCAGCACATTCAAAGGGTTCCTCAGCTTTGCTAATGACCAATGTGTCTTTAAGTAAATTTTCTCTGCAGTAAGTTTTGTATTCTTAAAGTAAATTTCAAGCACAGTATATAATAGTTTTAACAAATATAGGAAATCAAATATTAAAATAATTAGTATCATCTACTTTATCTTGGGATTATACAATTTTTGAGAGGAAGAATGTCACCATTGTTGTAATAAGATGAACATCATTTGTTGTGTATCTATACTGTGTCATGGATACATTCAATAATTCAGTTCAGTCGCTCAGTTGTGTCCGACTCTTTGCAAATCCATGAACTGCAGCATGCCAGGCCTCCCTGTCCATCACCAACTCCCAGAGTTTACCCAAATTCATGTTCACTGAGTTGGTGATGCCATCCAACCATCTCATCCTCTGTCGTCCCCTTCTTCTCCTGACCTCAATCTTTCCCAGCATCATGGTCTTTTCAAATGAGTCAGCTCTTCACATCAGGTGGCCAAAGTACTGAAGTTTCAGCTTAAGCATCAGTCCTTCCAATGAACACCCAGGACTGATCTCCTTTAGGATGGACTGGTTGGATCTCCTTGCAGTCCAAGGGACTCTCAAGAGTCTTCTCCAACACCACAGTTCAAAAGCATCAACTCTTCTGTGTTCAGCTTTCTTTATAGTCTGACTCTCACATCCATACATGACTACTGGAAAAATCAAAGCCTTGACTAGACGACCTTTGTTGACAAAGTAATGTCTCTGCTTTTTAATATGCTATCTAGGTTGGTCATAACTTTTCTTCCAAGGAGTAAGTGTCTTTTAATTTCATGGCTGCAATCACCATCTGCAGTGATTTTGGAGCCCCCCAAAATAAAGTCAGCCACTGTTTCCACTCTTTCCCTGTCAATTTGACATGAAGTGATGGGACTGGATGCCATGATCTTCGTTTTCTGAATGTTGAGCTTTAAACCAACTTTTTCACTCTCCTCTTTCACTTTCATCAAGAGGTTCTTTAGTTCTTCTTCACTTTCTGCCATAAGTGTGGTGTTATCTGCATATCTGAGGTTATTGATATTTCTCCTGGCAATCTTTCTTCCAGCTTGTTTCTCTCCAGCTTGCTTCTTCCAGTCCAGCGTTTCTTCAGATGTACTCTGCATATAAGTTAAATAAGCAGGGTGACAATATACAGCCTTGACGTACTCCTTTTCTTATTTGGAACCAGTCTGTTGTCCCATGTCCAGTTCTAACTGTTGCTTCGTGACCTTCATACAGGTTTCTCAAGAGGCAGGTCAGGTGGTTTGGTCTCCCCATCTCTTGGGAATGGCCCAAGAGAAGCGGAGAGGAGATACCCCACGTCGAAAGTCAGGAGTGGCGGCCAAGAGGAGCTACCACACGTCCAAGGTCAGGAGCAGTGCCCAAGAGGAGCAACCGTATGTCCAAGGTCTGGAGCTGCAGGCGAGAGGAGATACCCCATGTTCAAAGTCAGGAGCCTTGGCTGTGAGGAGATACCCTATGTCCAAGGTAAGAGAAACCGAAGTAAGATGGTAGGTGCTGAGAGAGGGCATCAGAGGGCAGACGGACTGAAACCACAATCACAGACAACTAGCCAATCTGATCACATGGACCACAGCCTTGTCTAACTCAATGAAACTAAGCCATGCTGTGTGGGGCCACTCAAGACAGATGGGTCATGGTGGAGTGGTCTTGCAGAATGTGGTCCACTGGAGAAGGGAATGGCAAACCACTTCAGTATTCTTGCCTTGAGAACCCCATGAAAAGTATAAAAAGACAAAAAGATGAGACACTGAAAGATGAACTCCCCAGGTTGGTAGGTGCCCAATATGCTGCTGGAGATCAGTGGAGAAATAACTCCAGAAAGAATGAAGAGATGGAGCCAAAGCAAAAACAACACCCAGTTGTGGATGTAACTGGTGATGGAAGTAAAGTCCAATGCTGTAAAGAGCAATATTGCATAGAAACCTGGAATGTTAGGTCCATGAACCAAGGCAAATTGGAAGTGGCCAAACAGGAAATGACAAGAGTGAATGTTGACATTCTAGGGATCAGTGAATTAAGATGGACTGGAATGGGTGAAATTAACTCAGTGACCATTATATCTACTACTGAGGGCAGAAATCCCTTAAAAGAAATGGAACAGCCATCATAGTCAACAAGAGTCCAAAATGCAGTATTTGGATGCAATCTCAAAAATGACAGAATGATCTCTGTTTGTTTCCAAGGCAAACCATTCAATATCACGGTAATCCAAGTCTATGCCCCAACCAGTAACTCTGAAGAAGCTGAAGTTGAATGGTTCTAAGAAGACCTACAAGACCTTTTAGAACTAACACCCAAAAAAGATGTCCTTTTCATTATAGGGGACTGGAATGCAAAAGTAGGAAGTCAAGAAACACCTGGAGTAACAGGCAAATTTGGCCTTGAAGTACAGAATTAAGCAGGGCAAAGGCTAATAGAGTTTTGCCAAGAGAACACACGGGTCATAGCAAACACTCTCTTCCAACAACACAAGAGAAGACTCTACACATGGACATCACCAGATGGTCAACACTGAAATCAGATTGATTATATTCTTTGCAGCCAAAGATGGAGATGCTCTATACAGTCAGCAAAAACAAGACTGGGAGCTGACTGTGGCTCAGATCATGAACTCCTTATTGCCAAATTCAGACTTAAGTTGAAGAAAGTAAGCAAAACCACTAGACCATTCAGGTATGACCTAAGTCAAATCCCTTATGATTATACAGGGGAAGTGAGAAATAGATTTAAGGGACTAGATCTGATAGACAGAGTGCCTGATGAACTATGGACAGAGGTTCATGACATTGTATAGGAGAAAGGGATCAAGACCATCCCCAAGGAAAAGAAATGTGAAAAAGCAAAATGGCTGTCTGAGGAGGCCTTACAAATAGCTGTGAAAAGATGAGAAGTGAAAAGCAAAGAAGAAAAGGAAAGATACATCCATTTGAATGCAGAATTCCAAAGAATAGCAAGGAGAGATAAGAAAGCCTTCCTCAGTGATCAATGCAAAGAAATAGAGGAAAACAATAGAATGGGAAGGACTAGAGATCTCTTCAAGAAAATTAGAGATACCAAGGAAACATTTCGTGCAAAGATGGGCTCAATAAAGGACAGAAATGGTATGGACCTAACAGAAGCAGAAGACATTAAGAAGAGGTGGCAAGAATACACAGAAGAACTGTACAAAAAAGATCTTCATGACCCAGTTAATTAAAATGGTGTGATCACGCACCTAGAGTCAGACATCCTGGAATGTGAAGTCAAGTGGGCCTTAGGAAGCATCACTGTGAACAAAGCTAGTGGAGGTGATGGAATTCCAGTTGAGCTATTTCAAATCCTGAAACATGATGCTGTGAAATGCTGCACTCAATATGCCAGCAAATTTGGAAAACTCAGCAGTGGCCACAGGATTGGAAAGTTCCATTCCAATCCCAAAGAAAGGCAATGCCAAAGATTTCTTAAACTACCACACAGTTGCACTCATCTCACACGCTAGTGAAGTAATGCTCAAAATTCTCCAAGCCACTAACCCCATTATATTACGAAGTGAAAGATGGTACACTGCATTTGTAACAGCAAACAAAATCACTTAACAAAGTATGCCCGAACATACTGTGATAGGCAGAGTAACAATTCCCGAAGATGTCCACATCCTAATCTTTGGAACCTGTGTTTCTGGTGTTTTACATAGCAAAAGGGACTTTGCAGGAATCCTTAAGTTAAGGACTTTGAGTTGGGGGAAATTACTCTGAATTACCCAGATGTACCTGATCTAATCACATAGATGCTTAAAAATGGAGAATCTTTCCCAGCTGTGGTCAGATCAACTGTGTAACAGAATGATGCAACACGGCTGGTTTTGAAGATGAAGAGGGTCACAAACGAAGGAATGTGGTTGGGAGAGGCAAGGAAACAGATTCTCTCCTAGAAACTTCCCAAAAGGAATACAGGCTTGACCAACTAATTTTAGCCCGGTGAGACCCATTTTGGACTTCTAAAACACAGAACTTCAAAAGAATAAGTTTGGGGACTTCCCGGGTAGTCCAGTGGCTGGGACTCTTGTACTCCCAATGCAGGGTGCCAGGGTCCCATCCCTGGATAGGGAACTAGATACCATGTGCCACAACTAAGAGTTCGTAGGCCACAACTAGATCACACATGGTGCAATGAAGATGGAAGGTCCTGCATGCCACAACTGAGACCCGGCACAGCCAAATAAATAATTAAAAAAAAAAAAAAATTCTCCAAGCCAGGCTTCAGCAATATGTGAACCATGAACTTCCAGATGTTCAAGCTGGTTTTAGAAAAGGCAAAGGAACCAGAGATCAAATTGCCAAAATCTGCTGGATCATAGAAAAAGCAAGAGATGTCAAGAAAAAACATCTATTTCTGCTTTATTGACTATGCCAAAACCTTTGACTGTGTGGATCACAATAAAGTGGAAAATTCAATAGTTAGTATTGAATTTTAACACTTGTTATTTAGAGGTTAGCATGGAAAGATTTAAAGAAAGGAAAACAGTAAACCAAGAAAAGTAAAATAATTGAGGTTTAAATAAGAGAGATAGGGAGATTATAGTAAGTGGTGGAACTGTAGTTAGAAACCAGATATTTGACTCCAAAGCTTATGATGTTAATCATCATTGTCATAAAGTTTAATATTTTTGAGTTAGAAAAGCAAAATATTTTATAGTGCATAAACCAGGCAGGGTTCTAAAGATTTACAAATATTTTATCATTCAATCCTCACAACAACCCTGAGATGGATACTCTGTCGTAGGTCTCCAGAGGTTGAGCATGATTGGCCTGATAATTATAAACCTTGTAACCAGCTTATTATTATGCCTCACTGACTCTCTGGTTGAATAACAAAGTTAAAGAACTTTTAGTCCAACCCCATATCTGATGGTTCAAGTCTTTCTCTAGTTGACTTTCTGAGAGAAGGAAAGCCTCGTTGCATTTTCAGGGGTAGTAAATTACAACTTCCCAAGGCCATCTAGTCCATCTATGGAATATTTTTCCTCCTTTATTTTATATCCCTTGGTCAGAATTTTACCTCTTAGGACAAACAATATACAGAAAGCCTCATACCTCTTCTAATTTCAACTGAGAATTAAACTTTTTTCCATTTGGAAAAATGATGTTTGGAATCAGAAAATGAATTTCTGTGTCTTTAGCATATTTATATTAACTAAGATTTATAAACTTCCTCTATGTGCAGTATATTTTATTATTCTGTTTTTTTTAATTCTATTTATATTCTTTTAAAGAACTTTAAAAAGTCCTTTCCACTCAAAAATATTTTGTTATGAAAAGTTTCAAAACAAAAAATAAGCTTAAATATATAAATATGTCAAAATTAAGAATCCTCAAAGTTTTGCCACGTATATTTAATCCATCACTTTTCCCCTTTCTTTTGTGTTGCTGAAATATTTCAAAGCAAATGATAGACATTGTATTATTTCACCCCAACATAAAAATTTCTAAAATTTATATATATTTCCTTGCATAACCACAATATGTTCTTTCCATTTTGAAATGGTGAAGATGATTTTAGAAAAGATTGCTTCTAAGTGGTTTAAACTGTATACTTCAAGAGGAATGTATGTTATAGTTTTAAATGTTTTGTTAGTAGTCATTTATGTTTTTTTCATTTCTAAGTCAATCATCAACTTAGAAATCTTATTACTGAATCATTCTCTTTTAAAATGTTGAAATTTCAAGAAGAACATAGAATTTTTAGAACTGTATATCGTTTACAAACAGCTTGCTTTTTCTTCTGAATGACTAACATGAGAGAAATGAAGTTTAAAATAGCTGTGGCTCACACAGGAAGTGTAGGGCATAAAGTTAACTGTGTAAAATATTATCCACAATTTAAAAAAAGAGAACCAATGAAAAAGAAATCCAATGAACTACTTTTAATTTTCTAACTTCTAGGTCCTATATTTTTCTTTCGGAAGTTTTGTTTTGAGCATTTTCTTAAATTTTACAAGTTCATTTTAATCTTTTTTCTCTAATGTGTCATTTCCTTCAATTGTAAAAAATAGTCAGATGCCTACTGGAGAAGGAACCGCTACCAACTTCAGTATTCCTGCCTGGAGAATTCCATGGACAGAGGAGCCTGGCAGGCTACAGTCCATGGGGTTGCAAAGAGTCGGACACGACTGAATGACTTTCACTTTCACTCTCATCTACAGAAGAGTTTTCGTGAGACAAAAAGAGATAAAAATCACCCTAAAATACCAACATTCAGAAAAAGCTGAATGACCAATGTTAATATTAGATGGATAGATTTAGATAGAACAGGGAGAAATATCAATAACCTCAGATATGCAGATGACACCACCCTTATGGCAGAAAGTGAAGAGGAACTAAAAAAAGCCTCTTGATGAAAGTGAAAGTGGAGAGTGAAAAAGTTGGCTTAAAGCTCAACATTCAGAAAACAAAGATCATGGCATCCTGTCCCATCACTTCAGGGGAAATAGATGGGGAAACAGTGGAAACAGTGTCAGACTCTATTTTTCGGGGCTCCAAAATCACTGCAGATGGTGACTGCAGCCATGAAATTAAAAGACGCTTACTCCTTGGAAGGAAAGTTATGACCAACCTAGATAGCATATTCAAAAGCAGAGACATTACTTTGCCAACAAAGGTTCGGCTAATCAAGGCTATGGTTTTTCCTGTGGTCATATACGGATGTGAGAGTTGGACTGTGAAGAAGGCTGAGTGCCGAAGAATTGATGCTTTTGAACTGTGGTGTTGGAGAAGACTCTTGAGAGTCCCTTGGATTGCAAGGAGATCCAACCAGTCCATTCTAAAGGAGATCAGCCCTGGGATTTCTTTGGAAGGAATGATGCTAAAGCTGAAACTCCAGTACTTTGGCCACCTCATGCGAAGAGTTGACTCATTGGAAAAGACTCTGATGCTTGGAGGGATTGGGGGCAGGAGGAGAAGGGGACGACAGAGGATGAGATGGCTGGATGGCATCACGGACTCGATGGACGTGAGTCTGAGTGAACTCCGGGAGTTGGTGATGGATAGGGAGGCCTGGCGTGCTGCGATTCATGAGGTCGCAAAGAGTCAGACACGACTGAGCGACTAATCTGATTGGATCTGATCTGATTAACTATTTTAAAATATTTTGGACATTAGAATTTTTTTTCTTTCTTTTTTCTTATTTGCTATCATACATACCATTTTAAAAAACTTTATTGAGATATAATTCACATGCCATACAATTCATCCATATAAAGCATACAATTCAATGATTTTTAATATATTTACAAATATGTATAACTATCACCACTGTCAATTTTAGAACATTTTAATTATCTTGAAAGAAACCATACGCTTTTTAGTTACCACTCCCATGTCCACCCATCCCATCTCATCCCCAGTGCCTAACTCTAAGCACCCATCACTCCTTTACTTGGTCTTTTGTGACTAGCGTCTTTCATTTTGCATATGTTTTCAAGGATCATCCATGGTACAGCATGTGTTAGAACTTTATTCTATTGGATACACAGGGCTGACACTAGTGGTAAAGAATCTGCCTGCCAATGCAGGAAATTCAGGAGATGCAAGAGACGCAGGTTTGATCCCTGAATCCTGAAGGTCCTCTGGAGTCGGGAGTGGCAACCTGATCCAGTATTCTTGCCTGGAAAATTTCATGGACAGAGGAGCCTGGTCGGCTACAGTTCAGTCTGACATGACTCTACAAAGAGTCAGACTTGACTGGATTCGATACACTACCTTTTGTTTATCTTTTTATCAGTTGATTTTAATAGCATATACAAAGTTTAACAATGAGTAATCTTACACATGTCTTTGTGTTTCTATCATTTTTGTTTTATTTGATATAACAATTTTAGACGTGGAATTACTTTAATAAAGGGTATAAGTTCTTTCAGGGCTTTTAACTCAAGTTTATAGAAAAATTGACATCTCAGTTGCTGGTTCAACTTACATATCCTTGATTACTTGGGAGAACAAGAAATTTTTCATGGTCTTTGAGTAATATTTTATGAATTACAATGTATTTTGCCTAATTTTATATTGTGATGCCATTTTTTTTTCTTTATTGGTTAGAAGAGCCCTTTACAAAATGAGAATCTTATTTTTGCACCTACACTGTTGTGTCTCTCTGTGTAAATTATGCACATTTTCCTACAATTTAATTTCCACATCTCCCAGCTATCTTCCCTAAAGCCTCAGCTCAGGTTTAAGTTCCCTCTAATCTCTTCTGCCTTGTCTGCTTACAAGTAATGTTCACTTGACATTTTTGCTGCTTTGGCAGGAGAACTGGAGAGTTCCCAAACAGAGCTGTACATGTTTCTTGCCACAGGCATCAACTGAGAATTCATGGAGCTGAGATCATTCCCCAGTTTGCAACAATCATGGGAACATTTTTCTGCAGTTCTTCCCATACACAGTAACTTTTGGGTAGCAGCAGCCACAGGGACTGAATCTATGCTCTCTGCCTTTGCATCTTCAATTCTTACACAGGACTAATCAGAATTTTAATACATGTTTGTTGAAGGAAAGAAAGAATGGGAAAGAAGAAAGAATATTAAGTTTTTATCCACCATATATTTTGCAAATATATTCCCTCTGTTTGTTCTTTGCCAAGTAAAAGTTTAGTGTATTTGTATGCACAGTATTTAAACATTTAAAAATTCAATTGAATATAATATTGTCCCTTTTCCAACAACACAAGAGATGACTATACACATAACATCACCAGATGGTCAACATAGAAATCAGATTTATTATATTCTTTGCAACCTGAAGATAGAGAAGCTCTATACAGTCAGCAAACACCAGACTTGGAGTTGACTGTGGCTCAGATCATGAACTTCTTATTGCCAAATTCAGACTTATATTGCAGAAAGAGGGAAAACCACTAGACCATTCAGGTATGACCTAAATCAAATCCCTTATGATTATATAGTAGAAGTGACAAGTAGATTCAACAGATTAGATCTGATAAAGTGCCAGAAGAAGTATGGACCGAGGTTTGTAACATTGTACAGGAGGTGGTGATCAAAACCATCCCCAAGAAAAAGAAATGCCAAAAGGCAAAATGGTTGTTCTAAGAGGCCTAACAAATAGTTAAGGAAAGAAAAGAAGCCAAAAGCAAGGGAGAAAGGAAAGATACACCCATCTGAATGCAGAGTTCCAAAGATAAACAAGGAGAGATAAGAAAGCCTTCCTCAGGGATCAATGCAAAGAAATAGAGGAAAACAACAGAATGGGAAAGACTAGAGATCTCTTCAAGAAAATCAGAGATACCAAGGGAACATTTCACACCAAGATTTGCACAATAAAGGACAGAAATGGTGTGGACCCAACATAAGCAGAAGATATTAAGAAGAGGTGACAAGAATGTACAGAAGAACTTTTTAAACATAAGCCTTGTGTTTTGTCATTGTAGTAAACTCTTTAATTTTACAAGATTTGCAATCACTCACTCAGATTTTATAAACTCATGTATATATCACTTGCAAATAAGGAATCTCTTTCAAATAGTTACTTTTTTGTTGTTTCTGTTTATTTTATGCTCTACCCAAAATTTCCAAAAGCTTTTTTTTCATTTTAGTCTTTAACACCTATCACAATACCTAGAATAAAAGAAGTGTACTGTAAATATTTATTTCATTAATAAACTTATTTATGTGAATTGGAATGTCTCTAAGCTTTCCCCGTTAATTCTAAACCACATTAAAAGTGCATCTTTCTATTCATTAATTTATATTCGTTTTTTAAGTTATGTTTACTAAAATCTTCCCTAGTTTCAAGAGTAGAAATTGTCAACAATGATAGTAAAATATTTCTATAGGATTAGTTTCACTAAAATTTGAATGATCTGCATGTTCCTTTTAGGGTAAACTTTACAGTAGGAATTTATGCCAATAAAAAGAAAGCTACTAGGTGCTTATTCACACAAGTATACTTTGCTATGATGTATTCAGTCTAAAATAATGTATATGTTTTAGACAGCTGTGGTAGAGACACATTGTGACTAGTATATTATATTGATCTCCCTTGTTACAATCTTATTTCAGGACATTTGTTGAGCTTGGTTTAATCAAAAGCTTTATATTTTAACTTTAGAAAGAATGCTCCTTTCCAATAAAACTCAAATGAATATAATATTCCAACACTATAATTTGTTTTCTTATAGCATTAATCTCTACTATAAGTCTAGCAATTTAATTGATTACTTTAAAATAATTAATTAATTTTTATTTAGTTTTTATTGACATATAGGTGGCTCAGAGTGTAAAGAATCATCTGCAATGCAGGAGACCTGGGTTCAATTCCTGGGATGGGAAGACTCCCTGGAGGAGGCCATGGCAACCCACTCCAGTATTCTTGCCTGGAGAACCCCCATGGACAGAGGAGCCTGGCAGGCTACGGTCCATGGGATTGCAAAGAGTCAGACACCACTGAGCGACTAAGCACAACACACAGCACATAGTTAACGTATGATGTTGTGTTAGTTTCGGGTCCATAGCAAAGTGAATATACATATATATGTATAATTCATGCTTTTCCCATATAGGTTACCAATAATATTGAGTAGAGTTCCTGGTGCTGTACTTGCTGTTTTCTTTTGTTTTGGCTCCACTTCAGGGCTTGAGGGATGTTAGTTTCCCAAATCAAAGATCGAACCTGCACACGTGGAAGTGCAACCACCAGGGAATTCCCTTGCTTACTTTTCTATAACCCCTAACTTCCAGTTATTTTGCCTAGAGGTTCTAAAGCTTACAAGCTTGTTGGAATGAAAGGTTTTTTTCCCTTTGCTTATTTAATGTAAGAGGTCACAAAGACACAATTTGCTCAAACTCTGGCTTTAAATATGTCTGACATTAAAAGAATCACAATAAAATCCCGAGTAACTGTGGATTAAAGCTCTGCTTCTCCTGTGTCACACAGCAATGCTGAATCATTAAATGTTTGGTCTCATCTCTTACCCTGGAAGATGACCAGAGTGTATGATGGCTCCCACTTCACAGACACAATTGAAATTAAAGAGTTGGTAAATTATGTCAGTGACTCCAACCAAACTGCATATTTACTGGCTTTCAAGGACTAGGGACTAAAACTGATAAAAACATCTATGGCCATGCAGGCCCCTTGACAAAGGCTGTCTATGTTACTCACAGAAGACCAGACTACATGGTTAAGTTTTAGATACCACTGTGTAATATCAGCCTATGTCACGAGAACCTGGTGGACAGCACTATTGTACATTACAGAGCAGGGAAAATATGGCATTTACATAAACTCTGTAGTATCCCATATCATGGATCCCAAGTAGAATTCACACAAGCTAAATTCAATATAACAAAGTAGTAAATTGTCAAGCTAAGTGAGCTCAAAAGCATATCACTTTATAAACTAATTTTAGTCTTGAAAGGTTGTTGCTGAGCCATGAACAATGGGATTCTTGGCCTCTGGAGGAGAGGAATTCAATCCGGGGCTTGATTCCTCAGAGCTTTTGTGTAATAAAGTTTTATGAAAGTATAAAAGGCATAGAGAAAGCTTCTGACATAGACATCAGAAGGGGGCAGAAAGACTGCCCCCCTGCTAGTCTTTAGCAGGAAGTTATAGACCTCCTAGCAGGCTGCTAATTAGAGAAAGGGAATGTCTCAAAACTCAAAGAGTGGCAGGCCCCTCACCTACAACATGCATTTTGAGATAACATTGGCACAAGGTGAGTCATCCCAGGCCAGAAAATGATTGGCATGAATCTTGAAGAAAGGCGGATTTCCAAGCAAATACATAGTCTCATTGATATAGCTTAAGAGAACATTTGTATGAGTAAAACATGCTAGTTTGTTGATCCATTATTGGTTCTGAGTCTTAGGCAGAACCAACTCTAAGAAAGATAGAGTCTAGGGTAAATACATAGTTCATTAACGTAGCTTAAGAAAAACATTTCCATAAGAAAAACGCATTGGTTAGCTCAAGTTTTGAGAAAAGTTAAGTTCAGGTGGAACCAGGTGTCATCACGGCAACACAGAATTTTAAAAGAAACCTCCTTTAAATTTTGTATAGAGAAGGGGAAAAAAATCTGACACTTGTAGTTTGTTTCCTCCTGCCACTTAAGAGAGAGATAAAAAACATCTGACACACAGCCTATTTCCTCCATTTGGGGGCCCCTAGCCTTTCTGCCTATTATTCTCCCAGTCTCTGGTTGGCTATGAGGTTATTGTGTAGGTGACTTTTGTTCAATTTGCTTCATACCATTCAGGAGTATACAAAAAGGTTTGAGATGTTTTTGGATCCATTGTTTGTCTAATAATGTTTGTAACTTTCATTACATTGTAACCTACATCTCCATTATAAACTGTGCATATAAATTCAGCTAAATAACAATGATTTGTTCATTCAACTGCCCTGAACAGGTAGGGTATCCATTGGAATCTTTCCAGCCTTTGGAAAATGGAAATTTTTAGTTATTATTAAGCTAATGCCTCTTGCATTTGAACCAGTAACTACAAAGTTAATGTTTAAACTGTTTTAAATTTTCCAAATACTAACGACATAGTTGAAATATTTTTTAAAAATATGATCATATAAAATTTTCACTTTAGGAAGGCTCAGTGTACCTACCCTTGAGCAAACCACCCACCAGTGCCTATTTCCATATTGCCTGACCCTGTGTAGTTCTGGGTGGTTTGTGAGACTTCTGCCTAACCTGGTAAATCAGTTAATCTGGTTAGTTTTGGAAGGTAGCCTCATTTTCAGAAGTGAAATATTAAAAGGTGATGATACAAACCTAAATGAAAGTAGAAGTATATTTCCGCTTCCTTATTTTAAACAGAAGTGGACCTGAGCTGCTGCAATCATGGGGCTGTTTGATATTGCAACAAAGGAAGTGAAACAGAGATAAATGAGTCCTGTGCAACAAGGGCTCATCTTCAGATAATAGCCAGATTGGAAATGGCCCTTTTCTGGTTAAAAACATTTGTGACTCAAGATTTCTCTTACTGCCTGCTGCATGGCACAGCTCTTCCACAAATGGAAATACTAACCAGAAAATTTACACATTGGAGAGGCTATTCCTTCTGAATAAATAGCTGTAACTGGTATATATGGAAAGGCAACTAGAGAAAGAAAACTTCTTTAGAAACTTGATAAAAATTTGTAGATAGGAAAAGCTGGAGCAACAAATTAAATGCCCAAATTCTTTAATTTTGTTTTCAAGACCTTCAGTGACTTGGACTTGGGTGGCCTCTATGGGCTCATTCGTTCTCACCACTCCCCACCTTAAACACCATGTTTATCTCACTTTCTCCAGTATTCAGTGTATTCTTTCTCTCAGGGCTGTTCCTGGGGGAACATTCTCTTGTGTGAATCTCTGAGTCAGGTGGTCTCCTCTATGTTTTCTGTTTCTCTTACTTTATCATTATTCTTAGCATACTGTATTTAATTTCACTTATTAGATTATCCTGCTGCTAGGCTGAAAGATTTGGTATATAACTCCTCTTCATCATTTTATCCCAAATGCCTGGCACTTACTTAGGAGTCCTTCAGTAAGTATATGCTAAATGAATGAGTTCATTGCAGAAACATTAAAGAATTTTTACATTTAAAATTTTAGAAGTTGTAATAGCAGGATCAAATCTCAGATGGCACACTTAATCATATAAATATTTTCACTATCTTTATTTATTTTTTTTAACATAGCTGAATTCTAACTATAAGTGGTTTGTTCCACTGGATGGCAGGGCATTAAATTTCTGTCATTTAGGGTCTGGATCCTTCTTTGCAGTTTTTTTTTTGCACAGAATCAGAGTTTTATAGGGCTTTCCTGGTAGCTCAGTTGGTAAAGAATCCGCCAGCAATGCGGGAGACTTGGGTTTGATCCCTGGGTTGGGAAGATCCCCTGGAGAAGGGAACAGCTATCCACTCCAGTATTCTGGCCTAGAAAATTCCATGGGCTGTATACTCTATGGGATCGCAAAGAGTCAGACACAACTGAGCGACTTTCACAGAGTTTTATATGTGATCTAGGAAATGGTTGAATGGGCTCCAGTTTTCTGGTCCTGCTCCTAGTCCAAGCCTGCAAAAGGCTTGCCTCCTTTATTGTGGATTAATTGGCCATAAATGCGTTTATTTCTGGGCTTTTTATCCTGTTCCACTGATTTATGTTTCATTTTTGCACTAGTACCGTGCTCTTTTGATGACTGTAGCTTCATAATTATAGTCTGAAGTCAGGGAGCCTGATTCTTCCAGCTCTCCTTCTCAAGACAGCATTGGAAAACATAGACAGAACACCCTTTGACACAAATCACAGCAAAATCTTTTTTGATCTCTCTCCCAGAGCAATTGAAATAAAAACAAAAAATAAACAAATGGGACCTAATTAAAACTTAAAAGCTTTTTCACAGCAAGGGAAACTATAAACAAAATGAAAAGACAACCCATAGGCTCTGTAACATCCTAGGAGGTGGGATAGGGAGGGAGGTAGGCAGGAGGTTCAAGAGAGAAGGGACATATGTATACCTATGGCTGATTCATGTTGATCTTTGGCAGAAACCAACACAATTCTGTAAAGCAATTATCCTTCAATTAAAAAATAAGTATTTGATAAATAAATAAATATAATAAAAATAAAGGAAAAGACAACCCATAGACTGGAAGGAAATATTTGCAAACAATGAAATGGACAAAGATTAGTCACCAAAATTTATAAACAGCCCATGCAGCTCAATATAAAAAAAAACAAAACAACCCAGTCAAAAAATAGGCAGAAGATCTAATGAGACATTTCTCTAAAGAAGACGTAGAATTGGCCAGGTGACACTGTAAATCAAAACGACCTCACATCACACTGGTCAGAAAGGTCATCACAGAAAAATCTGCAAATGATAAATGCTGGAGAGGGTGTGGGGAGAAGAGAACCCTCCTCCCACCCCACACACACTCTACTGGTGCCAGTGTAGCTTGGTACACCCACTGTGGGGAACAGTATGGAGGTTCCTTCTGTGCTCAGTTGCTCAGTCATGTCCATCTCTTTGCAACCCCATGGACTGTAGCCTACCAAGCTCCTCTGTCCATGGGATTTCCCAAGCAAAAATACTGAAGTGGGTTACCATTTCCTTCTCCAGGAATCTTCCTGACCCAGGAAGCATAGCCCATCGCAGGCAAATTCTTTACCTGAGACGCCTAGGAGGAAATCCCATGAATGTTTCTTAAAAAACTAAATATAGAGCTATCATATGATCCTGCAGTCCCACTCTTGGGCATTTATCCAGAGAAAAACCTGGTCTGAAAGGACATGAATCCCAGTGTTCATTGCAGCACTGTTTACAATAATCAAGTCATGGAAACAACCTAAATATAAATATAAATATGAATTGATAGAGAAGATGTGGTACGTATATACAATGGAATATTACTCAGCCATTAAAAGGGTTAGATTGGGAGTTTGGAATTGACATGTGCACACCACTAAATTTAAAATAAAATGCTGAAAAATAAAATAAAATATAAAATAAAATGTTTTTCCATAAAGAAAACAATTTCCCTTGTGGAAAAAAAAGACTAAACTCTGTGGGCACAGGGGTGAAAACAACTCATGGAGTATCATGGAGTATATAATCTAACCAAGGAAGAAAAGAAAAAAATTAAGTTAGTTTCTACTTGGTAGTCAAAAGAATACTTTGGGGAACACATGTGATATACATCCTGGGCGCTCCAGGCATATTTGGAAGAGAATGAAGGAACTGACATTGGCCCAAATCAGGGGATGACAGCTCCAGAGAACTGATGCTTGACTCTGTTGATCCCTAGTCTGGTGTGGCCAATAAAATACAGGTTATATTTTATGATGTGTAAATTAACTGTGTAGAAACCCAAATTTATCTCTCAATTTTTAAAACTAATCTTCTCCTTTTGTGGACTCTAAATCAGAAGTCAAAGTCACAGAGGCTCTTAGACTCTGATATGCTTTCAGCCAAAGCAAATGCTAACAATGATAGCAATGATGATCTGGGCCCCAGATCTGTCTTATCACTGAGGGTTTCTCCCTTTTTGACCATACAGAGTGATGACTGTATACAGCCCAGTCCTTCCTACTGAAAATTGCTTCCAGTTGTTGCTGTTGTTCAGTCACTCAGTCATGTTTGACTCTTTGGAACCTCATGGACTGCAGCATGCCAGGATTCCCAGTCCTCCACTATCTCCCAGAGTTTGACCAAACTCATGTCCATTGAGTCAGTGATGCCATCCAATCACCTCATCCTATGTTGTCCCCTTACCCTTTTCCCTCAATCTTTCCCAGCATCATTGTCTTTTCTAATGAGTCAGCTCTTCCCATCAGATGGCCAAAGGACTGGAGCTTCAGCTTCAGCATCAGTCCCTCCAATGAATATTCAGGACTGATTTCCTTTAGGATTGACTGGTTTGACCTCCTTGAAGTCCAATGGACTCATAAGAGTCTTCTCCAACACCGCATTTCAAAAGCATCAGTTCTTCAGTGCTCAGCTTTCTTTATAGTCCAACTCTCACATCTGTATATGATTACTGGAAAAACCATTGGTTTGGCTAGATGAACCGTTGTTGGCAAAGTGATGTTTCTGCTTTATATATGTTGTCTAGGTTTGTCATAGCTTTTCTTCCAAGGAGCAAGCGTCTCTTAATTTCATGGCTGCAGTCCCCATCCACTGTGGTTTGGAGCCCAAGAAAATAAAGACTGTCATTGTTTCCATTCCCCCCCCCCCCCCATCTATTTGCCATGAAGTGATGGGAACAATGGAAACAGTGACAGACTTTATTTTCTTGGACTCCAAAATCACTGCAGATGGTGACTGCAGCCATAAAATTAAAAGACACTTTCCCCTTGGAAGAAAAGCTATGACAAACCTAGATAGTATATTAAAAAACAGAGACCTCAGTTTGTTGTTGAAGGTCCATATAGTTAAAGCTATGGTTTTTCCAGTAGTCATGTATGGATGTGAGAGTTGGACCATAAAGAAAGCTGAGTGCCAAAGAACTGATGCTCTAGAACTGTGGTATTGGAGAAGACTCTTGAAAGTCCCTTGGATTGCAAGGAGATCAAATCAATCAATCGTAAAGGAAATCAATCCTGAACATTAATTGGAAAGACTGAATCTGAAGCTGAAGCTCCAATCCTTTGGCCACCAGATGTGAAGAAATGACTCATTAGAAAAGACCCTGATGCTGGGAAAGATTGAAGGTGGGAGGAGAAGGGACAACAGAGGATGAGATGATTGGATGGCATCACAGACTCAATGCACATGAGTTTGGCCAAGCTCTGGGAGTTGGTGATGGACAGGGAAGCCTGATGTGCTGCAGTCCATGGGGTCGCAAAGAGTTGGACAAGACTGAATTACTGAACTGAATTGAACTAATGAGACTGAATGCCATGTCCTTAGTTTTTTGAATGGTTTGAGTTTTAAGCCAGCTTTTTCACTCTCTTCTTCCACCTTCATCAAGAGGCTCTTTACGTCTTCCTCAAGTTCTGCCATAAAGGTCGTGTCATCTGCATATCTGATGTTATTGATATTTCTACCCTCAATTTTGATTCCAGCTTGTGCTTCATTGAGTCCAGCATTTTGCACAGTTATATATTTGAACCCCAGCTCCATGTCTTACTTAAGGAATTTATAACTTCTCTAACACTATTTTTTAAATTTGTTTATATTTTATTGAAGGATAATTGCTTTACAGAATTTTGTTGTTTTCTGTCAAAACTCAACATGAATCAGCCATAGGTATACATAGAGCCCCTCCCTTTTGAAACTCCCTCCCATCTCCCTCTACATCCCACCCCTCTAGATTGATACAGAGCCCCTGTTTGAGTTTCCTGAGCCGTATAGCAAATTCCCATTGGCTATCTATTTTACATATGGTAATGTAATTTTCCATGTTACTCTTTCCATACATCTTACCCTCTCCTCTCCTCTCCCCATGACTGTAAGTCTATCCTCTATGTCTGTTTCTCCATTGCTGCCCTGTAAATAAATTCTTCAGTACCATCTTTTCTAGATTCTGAATATATGTATTAGAATATGACATTTATATTTCTATTTCTGACTTACTTCACTCTGTATAATAGGTTCTAGGTTCATCCACCTCATTTGGAATAACTCAAATGTGTTCCTTTTTATGGCTGAGTAATATTCCATTACTTACTGGAAAATTGTGGATGTGTACCACAATTTATCCATTCATCTATCAATGGACATCTATATTCTTGCTTCCATGTTCTAGCTATTGAAAATAGTGCTGCAATGAACAATGGGATACATCTGTCTTTTTCAGTTTTGGTTTCCCCAGGGTATATGCCTAGGAGTGGAATTGCTGGGTCATATTATGGTTTTATTCCTAGTTTTTTTTAAGGGATCTCCCTACTGTATTCCATAGTGGCTGTATCAATTTACATTCCCACCAACAGTGCAAGAGCGTTCCTTTTTCTCCATATTCTCTCCAGCATTTATCATTTGTAGACTTTTTGATGATGGCAATTCTGACTGGTGTGAGGTGATATCTCATTGTAGTTTTGATTTGCATTTCTCTAATAATGAGCAATGTTGAGCATCTTTACATCTTTGTGTATGGTTTGTTAGCCATCTGTATGTCATCTTTGGAGTAAAGTCTGTTTAGGTATTTTCCCCACTTTTTGATTGGGTTGTTTGTTTTTCTGGTACTGAGTTGTATGAGCTGCTTGTATATTTTGAAATTAATCCTTTGTCCGTTGTCTCATTTGTTATTATTTTCTCCCATTCTGAGGATTGTCTTTTCACCTTGCTTATAGGTTCCTTTTCTGTGCAAAAGCTTTTAAGTTTAATCAGTTCCCACTTGTTTACTTTTGTTTTTATTTCCATTACCCTAGGAGGTGGGTCAGAGGATCTTGAATTGATTTAAGTCATCAAGTGCTCTGCTTATGTTTTCCTCTAAGAGTTTTATAGTTTCTGGTCTTGAATTTAGGCCTTTAATCCATTTTGAGTTTACATTTGTGTGGGAGGGATTGGGGGCAGGAGGAGAAGGGGACAACAGAGGATGAGATGGCTGGATGGCATCACTGACTCGATGGACGTGAGTCTGAGTGAACTCCGGGAGTTGGTGATGGACAGGGAGGCCTGACGTGCTGTGATTCATGGGGTCGCAAAGAGTCGGACATGACTGAGCGACTGAACTGAACTGAACTGATGGTGTTACTTCTCTAACACTATTTTTGAAAAATAGGAGTAATAGCTACCTCTTAGGGTTGCTGAACTTAAACCTGTTACATATGTAAAATGTCATGAATAAAGTAGGATTTATTGGTGCTTGGGCTTCCCAGGTGGCACTAGTGATAAAGAACCTCCCTGTCAATGCAGGAAAAGCCTGTATTGATTTGATTTGATTCCTGCAGGTTTGATTCCTGGGTTGGAAGATCCCCTGGAGGACGGCATGGCAACCCACTCCAGTATTCTTGCCTGGAGAATCCCATAGACAGAGGAGGCTGGGGGGCTAAAGTTTATAGGGTCGCAAAGAGTCAAACATGACTGAAGTGATTTGGCAAGCACATGTGTAGGTACTCAGTAAATTTTGTGTCCCTTTATTTCCAGTGTCCCGTCCACTCTTTTATTCCCATCTGTGACAAGAAATTTATGTAGCAATGCACTACATAAGCCTTGCTCAATACGGAGGAAAATAACTTTTAAGCTTTTCCCAGGATGTTTTCATAATGTCTTTGAACCAGAAGTACGAAGAAATAACCAACACTTGAGCAGAGTCACTGTCTCATAGCTAGTTCTACATCAGCAAACTGTGATTTCTGTTTCTCTTTCTTCTCTCTGCTCTAGCAAGTGTTCTGGGCATTAAGATCTTAGCTTTTTAAAGATTTTTTAGTCCTCTTTGGGATCATTTATAGATAGAACGTGTGTGCATGTGTGTGTGAATGCATGACAATAAAAAACTTACTTGGCTTATGTTGCCAGCAGAACTTCTGTTACTGTTTTCATCTTCTCAATTTCATGTGTTTATTTTTTTAAGTATAAAATATGCTGCTGCTGCTGCTGCTAAGTCACTTCAGTCGTGTCCGACTCTTTGCGACCCCATAGATGGCAGCCCACCAGGCTCCTCTGTCCATGGGATTTTCCAGGCAAGAGTACTGGAGTTGGGTGCCATTGCCTTCTCCAAGTATAAAATACAGTTGATTTGAAATGTGTTACTTTCAGATATACAGCAAATTGATTCAGTTATATATACACATATATATCTATGTTTTTTTCAGATTATTTCTTATAGATTATTAAAAAACATTGAGTATAGTTCCCTATGTATACAGTAGGTCCTTGCTGTTTATCTGTTTTATGTATCAGTTCAGTTCAGTTACTCAGGTGTGTCCGACTCTTTGCAACCCCATGAATCACAGCACGACAGGCCTCCTTGTCCATCACCAACTCCCGGAGTTCACTCAAACTCATGTCCATTGAGTCCGTGATGCCATCCAGGCATCTCATCCTCTGTCATCCCCTTCTCCTCCTGCCCCCAATCCCTCCCAGCATCAGGGTCTTTTCCAATGAGTCAACTCTTCGCATCAGGTGGCCAAAGTATTGGAGTTTCAGCTTTAGCATCAGTCCTTCCAATGAACACCCAGGACTGATCTCCTTTAGGATGGTCTGGTTGGATCTCCTTGCAGTCCATGGGACTCTCAAGAGTCTTCTCCAACACCACAGTTCAAAAGCTTCAATTCTTTGGCACTCGGCTTCTTCACTGTCCAACTCTCACATCCATACATGATCACTGGAAAACCATAGCATTGACTAGACAGAACTTTGTTGGCAAAGTAATGTCTCTGCTTTTGAATATGCTATCTAGGTTGGTCATAACTTTCCTTCCAAGGAGTAAGTGCCTTTTAATTTCATGGCTGCAGTCACCATCTGCAGTGATTTTGGAGCCCCCCAAAATAAAGTCTGGCACTGTTTCCACTGTTTCCCCATCTATTTCCCATGAAGTGATGGGACCGGATGCCATGGTCTTTGTTTTCTGAATGTTGAGCTTTAAGCCAATGTTTTCACTGTCCACTTTCACTTTCATCAAGAAGCTTTTTAATTCCTCTTCACTTTCTGCCATAAGGGTGGTGTCATCTGCATATCTAAGGTTACTGATATTTCTCCTAGCAATCTTGATTCCAGCTTGTGCTTCTTCCAGCCCGGCATTTCTCATGATGTATTCTGCATATAAGTTAACTAAGCAGGGTGACAATATATAGCCTTGACGTACTCCTTTTCCTATTTGGAACCAGTCTGTTGTTCCATGTCCAGTTCTAACTGTTGTTTCCTGACCTGAATATTGGTTCTCAAAAGGCAGGTCGGGTAGTCTGGTACTCCCTTCTCTTTCAGAATTTTCCACAGTTTATTGTGATCCACACAGTCAAAGGCTTTGGCATAGTCAATAAAGAAGAAATAGATGTTTTTCTGGAACTCTCTTGCTTTTTCAATGATCCAGCAGATGTTGGCAATTTGATCTCTAGTTCCTCTGCCTTTCTAAAACCAGCTTGAACATCTGGAAGTTCACGGTTCACGTATTGCTGAAGCCTGGCTTGGAGAATTTTGAGCATTACTTTACTAGCATGTGAGATGAGTGCAACTGTGCGGTAGTTTGAGCATTCTTTGGCATTGCCTCTCTTTGGGATTGGAATGAAAACTGACATTTTCCAGTACTGTGGCCACTGCTGAGCTTTCCAAATTTGCTGGCATATTGAGTGCAGCATTTCACAGCATCATGTTTCAGGATTTGGAATAGCTCAACTGGAATTCCATCACCTCCACTAGTTTTGTTCATAGTAATGCTTTCTAAGGCCCACTTGACTTCACACTCCAGGATGTCTGGCTCTAGGTGAGTGACCACACCATCGTGATTATCTGGATCATGAAGCTCTTTTTTGTACAGTTCTTCTGTGTATACTTGCCACCTCTTCTTAATCTCTTCTGCTTCTGTTAGGTCCATACCATTCCTGTCCTTTATTGAGCCCATCTTTGCATGAAATGTTCCCTTGGTATCTCTAATTTTCTTGAAGAGATCTCTAGTCTTTCCCATTCTGTTTTTTTTTTTTTTTTAAATGTATAGTAGTATGTATATATTAATTCCAAACTCCTAATTTATCCCCCTCCCAAACTTTCCCCTATGGTAACTCTAATTTTGTTTTCTATGTCTGTGGGTGTATTTCTATTTTATATCATATTTTTTTTGTGGGCCATACCATAGCATATGTCTTTTTCTGTCTTCCTTTACTTAGTAAAGTATGATAATCTCTAGGTCCACCCATGTTACTGCAAATGGCATTATTTCATTCTTTTTTATGGTTGAATAATATTCTACCTTCTCTATTTCTCTTATCCTTGTCAGGTCTATGTTACAGAATATGGTGAAGTATGTATTTTATATTGTATGGAACCCCTGTGATTTGCTTTTTAAGTATTCTAAAGACCTTGTGCTAAAGACTTTGCTATATTCCTAAAGGACGTAATATATTTTAATGACAAAATCTACTCTGGATGTTTATATTAACTTATTATTTATTATTATTGAGACTTACCATTCAGTTGAAACATTTGTACTAACTTGAATAGAAATGCTGTCTATCATTCTCTTCTGTTTATTCTTCAAATTAGAAAAATAAAGGTGATGATCCCTTAATGTCTTATCTGATTTTCTTTTCAAGCAACACTCTTTCCTTTTTAAAAGATGTTTTAGTACCTTAATATTATTTTCTATGAAATATGAAATTAACCAAGCTTTTTTGGTTAATCTTTGTCAATTTTTGAATAATTGGATTGAATCACAAAGAAATTTATCACGAGAGATTCACATAGCTAAGTACACTTTCTATTCTATTCCATCCTGTTATTCCCTCTGCACACTGTTCATCTTGGCAGTATTTGGCAGTAGATACTGTAGGGAAAGGAGCTAATCTCAGTTGCTTATAACCATCTTCCCAGTAGGCAGTGGGTAATCAATACTTATAAACTAAATGAGTCAATGAAGGAATGAATTAGTATGCCTTTAGAGAAGAAGATGGTCACTTTGTCAACAAACTAGAAGTTTTATTCTACTTTTTGTCAAAATTTTCCCTTCCTGACTCTATTATTTTGTAATTGACTTAAACTGTTTTCTTTATCTTTTTGCAATGCTTTCAAATTTACTTCTCCTAGTTTAGCTCTGCTTTTGGATGTGTCCCATAATTGATACTGGAGAGCTTAAAAGAATATATGAAATTCAAGACAGTGGAAGACAGAAGCATCTGGTTGGCTCTCCTCCAAGGGGGCCTTCTCCCAGAGTGCATGGCAAAGCTGGCATGTTGCCCTGTGCTCCTGAATTTGATGGTACAGATACTTGGCCTATATGGACAACACATTCACACTGAACTTATTCAAGGGCATTCACACAAACCAAACTTATCCTTCCAAGTAGTACAATGCAAAATGTTAATGTACTGATTTCAATAAGAAATATAACTGCCATGAGGACCAGAATTCATGTACCATCCTGCATAGTACAGTTCTTCTCAGTAATCATCACAACAATCACATTAATAACTAAAACTTTTTGAGAAAACTACAGGGAAATCATCTTATAAACACTAGTGGTTTGCTGAGCATGAAATCAGGTGACTAGATTATTTAAATGTTTAGAAGCAACAAGCTACTCAATTAAGGTCTTTTCCCATTCAATACAAATTCAAAACTTTCTTTCTTCTATTCCCCAACCCCAACATGTTCCCATCCTTCACCCTCACAGACAACCTCACAGGTGTCCTACCATTACAATGGGAACTCTTCTTATTTCGTTATTCTACCTACAAACTTAACTGCCTCTGTAATGACTCTTCCTCCTTCCTTTAGGTACTCCAAAACCTCCCTGAGGTTAATTCCAATCCTGTTATTTATACTCCAGATCCTATGAGCACAAGGTTTCCACTTGGAGCTCCTTCAATAAATTATCTCCTCCTGGCCTTTTCTGTTTCTGTCATTAAACAATACAGAATACCCCATTCTTGATGCCACTTCAATACCACCTCCAGGGTATATGCTTTCTTACTAGAGTTGAACTTCGAGTTCAACTCACTGACTCCTGTCCGCTGTGGTCTGGCTTCAATCCACGTTACTCTCCTGGTATAGCTCTTGGCAAGGGAACCCCCAATCTCTCCACCAGGAATGTTTAGACACGGTGGCAAATTTTCCCCTTGAGCTCATTGTCTCCCTTATGTATTACTCATCATTCTCCATCGGTTTTTCTCCTGAATCTTTGGCTGCTCTTCCTTTGGCACCTTTTTTGGATTCCTCCTTTATAGTCTCAAGTATTTTTTGTCCTATGGGAGATTTCACTTTTCCTTCTGGATGATTTATTATTTTTAAGTTGGAGGCAAAAATAAAAATGTGGAGGTCCACATTTACCCTTTCCTCCTGACCTATAGATGTAACCACTTACCACTTGTATGTACCACAGATATGTAACATCTCTGGTGGTTCTTGGCTTGATGAATGACACCACCATCACTTAATTGGTAAGTTTTGTACTTCTTCCTTTGCACCTTCAATCAAATCAGTAAGCTAGTTCATTTTATTCTGTGATTGAACTTTATTTCAAATCCATTGCTGTTCTCCATCTTTACTGCCATAGCCTCCTCAATCAAGTCACTGCCATCTCTCTTCTGGATTCTTTCAAGAGTTGCCAAATGCAATCTTATTTTCCTCCAATTTTGTCCTTTCAATTTCTTTTCCTACCCTGAACAATACTCCTGCCATGGTGAAAGCACAAATCTTCATATGTCACTATTTTAAGCAAAACTCCACACTGGCCACCTTGTTTTCCTTATGTAAAATCCAAAGTCCCTAAAATGACTTACAATGCCCTTCATGATGTGATCTTGGCTCACCTTCCTTGTTTTATCTTCCACCTGTCATGTAATTGTACTGTAAGTCAGCTATCAGATCTACCTTGAAGACTGTAGCTTTATTTTGCTAGCTCCTGGGACTATTGTTGGCAGATAGCCCTCAGCTGTCATCCCTTTTCAGAACTGCCTTAGCTAAAGAGAATTCTCTCATACAAAGTCATGCCATTCTCCATTCCCCAAAATACTTTCATTCAATGACTGGTCCACATGGAGAAATGAAGACCTGGTCCCATTATCTCAACTTGGAACTCTCTGAGGGCCATCTCAGCTTCAGAGCCCTTGTGGCTTTAGCTGAGACCTCTGCTGACACTGCATCACAGCCCAACTTTTCTCTCTGCTCAGTCCTGTTTCCTTCCTAACCTTCCATACTCCCTAGCAAAGAATGCTCTCTAATAGCCCTCCCCCACACTAATCTCAGCCTCAGAATCTGCTTTCTGAGGAATCCAATGTGCATCAACTCTGTTTTGTACTCCTGGCTCTGTTTATACTGAATATTGTTTAATTTCTAAAATGTTTGTCTGGCTCCCTGTTACCTCCAGGCTGGTGCTTTCCAGAGTAGAAGAAAGGCTTCTCTCATTATTTCCTTATCCCCCAAAGTTCCCTTTTCAATGTATTCTCATAGTAACCTACATATTCCTCAGTATAGCACTTAACATTCAGCACTATAACATCCCCAGACTATAAACTTTATGTTTACTTTCATATCCCCAGTGCTTGGCAGAGGTTCAACAAACAAATGTTAAATTCATTCATTCATAATAGGGTAGCTTCATCAGAAGGTCCAAAATCCAATGGCCAAGACACATTCTCCGACAGTGCAGTCTGCTTTTGGTCCACTCTACTAAATTTCATCTTAATAGGAACCTCTCCTGGGTTTGCATTACTCGTTTGCCTCTTTTGTTCTTTTTCTGTCTTTTCGTGGTTGTCTACCAATCCCCTTCACATAAATATATTTATTCTTTAGACATGTTAATGTATTTAATTAGTTAAACATAGTGTTGCCAGCATGGGTGCAGTTGTGTCTCTTTGAAGTGATTTTAATATATTATTTTTGGCCTCATCTGCTTTTGTTGATTTTATGCTTCATTTTTTTCCCCCAAGTTCTTGTGGAGGTTGGTAACTCACTCCTATAATTCCCATGATTTGGCTGCCAATAACAACAAGGATTGTATTAAGATTTTTCTCTCTTGGCTTTTTCTGGTTTGCAATAAAACAAACAACATTTTCCAACTGTTCGCTGCAGAAAACTGACGTAAGGAACAAGAAGTAGATTCACAATGCTCGAAATGGGAAAAATAACACCTCATTAAGATCTGAAAAATACCTGAAGACTAATTGTGCTTGTAAAGCACTCATTTCCATTTACAGAGCACTCAGGCCTCAGGGCTTGTCCTGCTCAGAACCCTGGTCAGTAGGGTCTCTCAGTGCCCCAAACCAGAGCACACTTCTCAGTGCTTCCTGCTCTTACCTCACTGGTAAACACTTCCTCTTTTACACACTTGCCTCCATTCTTCCCTTTCCTCCTTCTTACCCGCTTCCTGTACCCCCTGGGCTTCTTCCACTTTCACTGTGCTGTTTTGTTTCATAACTGTTTGAATATCTGTCTCACTAGACTGTGAACTACTTTAGGTAGAGACTTTATCTTCTGGGTCCCTAACATACAAAGCAGAGTTCAAACACAGTAGATACACAATAGCTATTGACTTAATAATTGAATATCCTAGAATATATTTATTTTTATAGTTCAAATTTATCTTCTTATTAATCTCAAAAAAGCACTCTAAACTAATTAAACAATTAAAATTTTAAATAGTCTAGAAAGATGTATGCTTATGAAAGACTTAATTAAGTAAAATCATTCACCTACGATAGTCATCTAAATTTCCTAGAAACTCTGGTACTAGTGGTGAAAGATATCATTGATATATATCCTTTCATTTGGCACTTAAGTGTGTATGTATCGTTATTTTATAACTACCCTTTGAAGGGATATGAAACCATGTTTTAAACATACCATTTAATTATTGAGTTGTAAAAATAATGTTTTTCCTAAAAAGAAATTTCAAGTTACTTTTTTCTAATGAAGAAATGTAATAAAAAGATGCATCATTTAGTTTTCTTGTTCTTAATATTATTTTATCAACAGAGGTACTGTGAATAGTAATTTATTCTTTTCAATTCAAGAAATATTTTTGATCACCTATAATATGTCCATAACACAAAAGCAATGATCTATTTTGGGTGGGATAGATGTTGAATTGGTTTTCTATGATATTGCTTTTATTTTTGCATAATACTCTTATATACGTATGCACGTCTAAAAATTCTAAACTAAAATATAATATTAGCATATAAATTTGGAGACTAATTTCCTGAGCAAACCAAGCTTGAAGACTGTGGATACTCTGTCGTTCTAATCTCAGAGTAACTTGCATTTGATTTTGATGAGAGATTATTTCAACTGATAAGGGGATAATATTACATCACAAGCATAGTTGAAATTTTTATCTCTAGTTCAGAAACCAGAAAAAACAATACTTGCAGAATCTGTATATATAAGGCGTAGATGGTAAAAGGGAGTACAGTTTCAGTAATTAGACAGCCCTAATCTAGTTTAATGAAACTCACATAAGAACAACAAAATGTTGGGAAACGTTTGGGCTGAGAGTTTGAGAACTCCCTGTCACACAGTTCAGTTTTGCCTTTTAGTGATGACTTGGAAAGACTGTTTTACTCCTCTGGTCTTCCATTTACACTCCTCATTCATCCAAGTGACAGATATTCATGGAATGGCTACTCTGTGCCAGGCACCATTTTGGCGTGTGGGTATAGAATAAGGCTCCAGAGGCTCTTAAGGAATTTATAGCCATCAGTGAAATATTTCTGAAAACAAGCTTACATTACTGGATTATTGTTTGTAGGCTATGTAGTCTTAATTATTGCATATATTCAGTGAATCTCCTAGAATTCAATTTGAATTTTCCTATTTTGCTTGTGCCATATAAAATATTTTATATTTATTAGTGTAGTAAGTTATATTCTCCAAATAAGTTTTGTACTTATAAAGTTTGTATTTTATAAATGTGGATGTGTGCTCAGTCGTTCAGTCATGTCCAACTCTTTGTGATTCTATGGACTATAGCCCACCAGGCTCCTCTGTCCATGGGATTTTACTGGCAAGAATACTGGAGTGGGTTGTCATTTTCTACTCCAAGGGAGCTTCCCCACGTAGGGATCAAAACTATGTCTCCTGTGTCACCTGCATTAGTAGGCAGATTCTTTATCACTGTTCCACCTGGGAAGCCATTTTTTATTATAATACATTATTTGCTGTGAAAAATTGGAAAAATATAGAAAAATGCATACCACATAAAAACAGCTTTTACTTCTATGACCTCATGAGAATTTTTGTTACACATGTGTTTATCTTATCTACTTTCAGTAGTTCATTAGACATGTCCTTTTTTGGTTATTTTTGCAAAATTTGGATCAAAATCCTGCTATTTTATGTTTTACTTTTATATATTATGAATAATTTATTATTTCCTCATACACAAACTACCAAACAAATTTCAAGGACTTCTTTGCCAATTTGGTGAATAAAGGAATTAATCTATTTTTTAATTTATTACTTTGAGCACCAGTGAAATTGAAATACGTTTAATTTTTTTATTATGAAATAAGTTAGGAATACAGAGCATAGATAACAATATAATGAACATTCATGTATCCAAAAGTAAGCTTAAGAAAAAAAGTTACAGATACAATTCTAGCCTTCAATGTATTCTCCCTGGATGCGTTTCTACTTTCCTCTCCCCAGAGGTAACCACTGGCTAGAATTTATTAGTCCCATGCATAATTTTTATACCTTTACTATGCAACTTTGCATGTTTAGTATTAGAGTATTGATATCCCAGTAGGATATATGTCCTACTGCAACTTTTAAAAAGCCCAGTAATATATATAAATATATATTTTGCTGTTAAGTTCTGTTGATCCGGGCTTCCCAGGTGGCACTAGTGGTGAAGAACCCGCCTGCCAATGCAGGGAAAAAAGAGATGCAGGTTTGATCCTGGGTCAGGAAGATCTCCTGGAGAAGGGCATGGCTACCCACTCCAGTATTCTTGCCTGGAGAATCCCATGGACAGAGGAGCCTGGAGGGCTTACAGTCCATAGTGTCACCAAGAATTGGATACAACTGAAGCAACTTAGCATGCATGCATTCATGAAGCTCTTGTTCAGTAATTTTCACAGATTTACGTAAGTCTATTACATAATGAAATGTAAGTGTTGATGGATATTCAAGTGGTTTTCATTTTCATTATAAGCAAAGAATGCCAAACTGAACATTTTAATACAAATTTCCTATGCATATGTGAGAGTGTCTCCAAGGAATATCCTTAGAAACTGCTGGGTCATAAGATGCTCACATTGTCAACACTATAGATACTTCCATATAGATTTCCAAAGTGATTTTTTTGATTTACAGTCTCACAGGTATTATATAAGTATTCTATATTTCTTATGTCCATGATAAGTCGCTTCAGTTGTGTCTGACTCTTTGCCATCCCATGGACTGAAGCCTGCCAGGCTCCTCTGTCCATGTATTCTCCAGCAAGAATACTGGAGTGGATTGTCATGCCCTTCTTCCAGGGGGGTCTTTCCAACCCAGGGATTGAACCCAAGTCTCTTGCATCTCCTGCACTGAAGGAGGATTCTTTAGCCACTGAGCCATCTGGGAAGCTTCTATAGTTCTTACAGTTCCTCCATATTCTAGGAAATCATTGGCATTATCAAACTTTACATATTTGGTTAATCTGAGGGGTGTGAAATCATATCTCATTATGACTTTGATTTGTGCTTCTGTTTTTAGTGGGGCTGAGCATCTTTGATAGACTTAAATGGCATTTTCTCTTCTGTAAATGTCTTTTATGTCTTTTACACATAAACTAGACTATCTTTTTCTTAATGATTTATGGTAGTTTTTTACATATTCTTATTAACATTTTCTTGGTTATGTGCATTGCAAAAAACGTCCAGCTTGGGGTCATCTTTTAACTTGGTTGGTTGGGTCTTTGTATACATTTTAAAATTTTAATGTATTTGAATTTAACAGTCTTTTCCTTTATTTATTTTCTACTTTAAATTGGAGGATAATTGCTTTACAATGTTATGCTGTTTCTGCCATTCAACAACATGAATCAGCCATAAGTATACATATGTGCACTCCCTCCTGAGTCCCCCTTCCACCCCCCACCCCTCATGCTACCTCTCTAGGTTGTCACAGAGCCCTGGACTGGGCTCCCTGTGTTATTTAATCTTTTCCTTTATGAACTGTTATGATTATGTCTTACCTTTCAGTAGCTTAATGTCATAAAATGTCATTCCCCCTCAAAACTTTCAAAACATTTAGTTATGTTTTTCATATAAAATTGCTCAATGGAATTTATTTTTTAATATGGTGTCTGAGGTAAAGGTTTTAATATTTTTTCCGACAACCAATAGTCTCAGATTCATTTATTAAATAAATAATCTATTCTCTTTTCACTGTTACACACTGCAACATCTCTCATATAATTTTCAAATATGTAAAGGTATGTTTCTGGGTTCCAGATACTCTTTCATTGGCTTTTTGCACAGATTAGCTCTTACAACATAATAACAGTCAACACATTGCTTCATATACCTTGCATTAGGACACCAGGATGACAGGATGAGTGGAGTCTGAAGTCCAAATCATGCCTCTGTGCACCCTGATACAGAACTGTGTCTGCCTGGAAGGAGGTGTACATTTTTCTAATTCACAGGAAGACACTGTCAGGCGCTTTTTCCACACTAGGAAACTGATAAAGGCTGTTAAGACGCCCTGAATCAATGTCTAATTGGGCAATTCTGTTTTGTCCTTTTCCAAAAGTGTCTCTTCTGTTCTAGGCCCGTCCGTTTCATTGAAAAAAAAAAAAAACAAACTTGCTATCTTGCTTAGATTTTCATTAGTCTGTTTTTTATTACTCTGTGGGGGTAATTTGCATCTTTTTGGTAGTTAAACTCATTAATTGATATGGCCTATTCACTTATTTATACCTTGTTAATAATGCCTTTTGCTGCTAAGTCATGTCAGTCGTGTCCGACTCTGTGTGACCCCACAGACGGCAGCCCACCAGGCTCCCCCGTTCCTGGGATTCTCCAGGCAAGAACACTGGAGTGGGTTGCCATTTCCCTCTCCAATGCATGAAAGTGAAAAGTGAAAGTGAAGTCGCTCAGTCGTGTCCAACTCTTCGCGACCCCATGGACTGCAGCCTACCAGGCTCCTCCGTCCATGGATTTTCCAGGCAAGAGTACTGGAGTGGGGTGCAACGCCTTTTAATATAGTTTAATAATTTCTTCATAAAGGTTTTAAAAATATCTTTGGAATGTATTCCTGGTTCTCTCCCTCATTTTTATTATTGTACACTCATATACACAGAAAATTACATTTTACAAATATGTTACAATTTTTGTATAATTATGAATATACTTTTCTTATGCTTATTTCCCATTCACAGTGAATTTCTGGCTCAAAACTTTAATCCATTTTTCTTCTGGGGTACCTGTAGAGTGTGATTTCCCCCCACTGATTTGTAACAACTTTTGAAAGATTAAGTCTGATTGTTTTTGTCATATGTGTTATAATATTTTTTGTTCAGTTTGCCATTTGCTTTTTAGTTTTATGTTGTTTTCTCTGATTGCAGAAGATTTGAATTTTTATGGAGTCACATGTATCAGTCTGTAGTTTCTTAGTTTTTATGTTTCCTCATACCAAGATTAAATAACTGTTAATTTACATTTTATTTTTAGTTACTTTCAGTAACTTTTTAATCCAGCTGGAATTTGTTTTGGTAATTTGATGCAATTAGCAATGTCTGTTTTATTTTTTTCTTCCCAGGAAGCTAGTGAACTCTTCCAGCACCATTTGATTTTCCACTGACCACTACTTCTATCATGAATTTGTGCTTGAAGTTTGCCTTTTCATTCTGTTAACTAGACCCAGGAATCAAACTGGAGTCTCCTGCACTGCAGGTAGATTCTTTACCAAATGAGGGAAGCCCTAAGGTAAACACTGCCATGACTTGATTAAAGTGGTAGAGTATAAAGAACCTTAAGTTTGAGGTTAAGACATCTACCTGTATTTAAGTCCTGACTCAACTTCCCAACCCTGTGATACCAACAATGCTTCCCTTAGCGACCCCACTCTAAATCTCCATTTCCTCATCAGTAAAAGAAGGGTAAGTAGCTGTCTTAACCATTTCAAAATTGTCGTCAGAACTGGGTAACCGAAGTGAAATAGAAGGATTTAAATTGTCAAGTACTAACTTCCAGTTCAATCTTCTTCTTTGTGAATGACTTCACCCGTATTCCAGGACAGATCTGAAGGCAATAGGTCATCTCTGTCCAGCCTTGTCTTTCTTTTTCTTGCTCAGGCTTCTCTTCTTGAAAAATACATTACTATAATACTTTTTTCAAACACTGTAGTAATTTTGAATATCAACAGAACAATGTTTAGGTTTGTATCTGTCACCTGTTCATATCATTTACCACGTGTTTGTTTCTCTCTAGTTTTAATTGCAATGAGAATCCATTACTTTTTGGTGTGCCCCAATTTTCAGAATCTTATCTAGTGCAAACTCAAATTTTCAAAAGCTAATTTTCGTGGCCTTTTGGCCAACAGAGCCTCAGTTAACAGGAAAATGTCTTTATTTCCTTTCCTACAAACAAGTCGTAGCAACCATAGAAAAGCACATTTTGGTTGCTTAACTATGTCCATCCTCGGGGGGAAAATTCCTCATCTCCCAATAGGGGGAACTCCAAAGAGAACGTTTTCCTAAAAGGGGCCAACTGGGCGGCGTTCTCTTTTCCCAAGGCCCCGATTTCTATTCTTGGATCTGGAGATCTGCGGCGGCTTTTTTCTTCTTCCTAGTTCCCAGAGGTTCCGCGGGCTGCAGGAGACCAGGCTGGCGGGTCAGGGGGTGGCCCGGGATGAGGACCACACGCCTCCTCGGCCTCTGAAGTGCCCGGGGCCTGGGCAATTAGGCGGAGTCCACTGAGTCGGTTTCTTCCTGCGCGATTCCCGGCCCCTCCACCGGGGCGGGCGGGATCCGGTCCCGGGAGGCTGCGCCCGCCCAGGGTCTCGACTCGGCCGCGCGGGGGACACGGGCGCGGCCTCACTCGGGCCGGGCCGCTCTCGCTAGCCCTGCCCACCCGGCAAGGTTCTACGCTGGGCCACACCTCGGCCTTCTCTCCTGCAGGCTCCTGCTCGGGGTTTTGGCCTTGGGTGGGGGAGGAGGACGCTGAGGAGGAGGGCTCCGAGAGAGGGCGGGGAGCCGCCACCTTTGCATAAATAGGCGGGCGTGGGTGCTGATGCGGCTGGCTGTGAGTGCTGGCTACGGCCGGTGAGCTGGGCTCGTCTTCTTCCTTCCCGGAGCTCTCGGCCTTAGTGCAGGAGGGGCGGCCAGTTTGGAGCAGGGTCGGTCATGGCCAGTGGCAGCTGCCAGGGGTGCGAGGAGGAGGACGAGGAATCTCTGAAGAAGTTGATAGTTAGGCTGAACAATGTCCAGGAAGGAAAACAGATAGAGACGCTGGTTCAAATCCTGGAGGATATGCTGGTGTTTACTTACGCCGATCACGGTAATCTTTTGTCGGGAAACTGTTGCTTACCGCCCCCCGCCCCCACTCCACCCCCCGCCGCTTTCCCAGGCCTTTTTAACAAACTTTCTCCTCCCAACTTTGTGGCCACACAAACCTGCACTCTTGAGAAGTCGAAAGCTCTCTACTCCTTTGGGCAGAAAAGAGCCGACAATTCTAGGAAAGTCTTGCGCTCATTTCTTCTGCTTTCTCCCTCCTTTTCAGACTTAAAAGGGGTGCCATGAATCGTGACTTTGCTCCTTTCCCTTAACCCCCTTCTTTTCCAGCCTCCAAGTTATTTCAAGACAAAAATGTCCACGTGCCTCTGTTGATCGTCTTGGACTCCTATATGAGAGTCGCTAGTGTGCAGCAGGTAAAAGAGTTGCTTTCATTTCGCCCATTTCCCCTTCTTTGGAAATAGGTGTTTTTCTACTGATACTTTGTACCCAGAGTTCTGGGTTATTTCTGAGATTTGTCCTGACAAACCACTGTCTGTGGTTTTAAGATGGAAGCATTGTTAAATCATTATCAAATGTTAACGGTGTAAGAGGGCCTACTCTGTGCTCCTTAATTATCATTAAGATGTAACTTTAACTGACAGAATATGGATGGTGATGGGAGGGGAATAATAATGGGTTGAGGTTTGGTTTCTTTCATTGGCTAGATGTGTTCGTAAGTGTTTAAATGAAATTATTCTAAGATTCTTCCCAATGTACAGCATGTTCTAGAGATGACATCATTGTGAATAGTTTGGGAAAGAGGAATAATGAACAATAATAGAATTAATAATTAATTAATTGAAGTTACTGGCAAACTCTCATAGGTTTAAGGTTTTCTTTTTTAAACTTGAAGACAGATTTCTAGCCTTCTTTAGTTGTAGTACACCTTGTATTATCTTAAGAGAGTAATGTTTTAGGATTCCCTTGTAAGTTTAAATCTGTACTTCTCAACTGTTTTCATATAAAATGAATGTAAAAGTGAACCTTTTAGAACCTGTATCGTAGGAAACCCAGAAATTTGTTAAATATCTCAGATATATTTGAAAAGGAGCCTTAAGATGAAAATTACGTCAAAACAAAATTACTGCTTAAGGTTAACTTCCTTTGTAGATTTTGAGATTTAGGGAACTGACATAAGTTTTCTCATTTGCATGTTAGATTCTAAACGGAAAGAGAATTGAACTTTGAACTCTATCTAGGTGCAGTGTTTCTTAATATCTACTTGAGAGGCTAGACCTATGTAAGAATTATCTGAATCTCTGTCTGTATCAATTATCTTATGCTTAATCTCTGTGTCCAGCTATGTCTAGCTTGGGTGAACCATATACCTAGCTTTTATATGAAGATCTATATATGTGAGATAAACGGGTACTTTTCTTTTTCTTCAACTGAAGTATATCCCATCTGACTATTGATTTTCAGGCTGTTAGTAAATAAGATCAAGAAAAAAATGGAGGCATGATAAAGACACTATTCTTTTAACACCCAGTGTCTGAAATTTTGCCTATGAAACATGATTCACTCTCCCGCACTGGCCTTTTGTGCTTGCTGCTCTCCACCCACATCATCCTTCTTACTTGCCTCTGCTTTGGTGTTCAAAATTGCCTTGTTTGTCACACTCCATTCCTTGGATTCTGTTTTTGGTAGAGTCTCCTCTGCCAGGTACAACTCTGAACAGCTGGGCCCTGGGTAGGCTTGGTCTGCAGAGGAGGTAGTGCTAGACTTGAGAATCCAAGGGAGTCTGCAACATACCCACCTCCTAATTTTTCTTCATTTTAGAAACTGCCAGAGCCCAGACATGTTTGTTTGGGGTAGTTATGAATGTCATTCAATATCCTTGCCCAGTAGGTACCAAAGACAGAGTATGTAAGAAAATCAGGAATTGTCTTTTGATTTGGTGATTTAATGGAATAGAATTACTAGTTGCAGCGCAGTATATTAACCTGCAAAAGGCATTATGTTTGTGTAGTTATCATTTGATTCTTGATGAAATCTGCTTCCCTTTCAGAAATCTCACTGAATATTTTTTTCTCAGAGTAAATAGCTCATTTAGGACCAAAGAGCAAGTAACAGAGTCAGAACTCAAGTTTCACACACCTTCAAAATCTTTTTTCATAATACAATAGGTGCTGAATTCACAAGCTTTTTGTATAACTAAAGAGTATAGTGGTTTGGTACAAATATTGTGGCCATGCTATGCCTACTGACGTTATTGATTTAAATTATCATTGATCTTATCAAAGGGATGTTTTAATACTCTACTTAAAAGAAAATATTGTCTTCTTCAAATTTATGCATATTACTGGTAAAATTAATATAGATATACTTTAAAGCTTTATACATTTGAATCAGCTGAAAGTACTGAAATAAAAGCACTTGATGAATTTAGGGAATTAAATTACCCTTCAAAAATAAACATCAAGGTTTGTTTTTAGAATTTAACATGACATTCCTGACTCTGAATTTTTATTTTCAATGTCTTTTCATACTTTATTAGTTCTCCTTAATAATCACAGTCTTTAGACAGTTGATACTTAGGCTCTTTGTCTTACAAATTTCTTTTCCTGCAAATCATCTGAACATTTCTCTGTGTTCTTCAGTTTTACATTACTTTATTCACACAGTTTCCATCTTTGATGTGAGTGAAATATATGCAAGTGACTAAAATTTTCTTTAAACCCTAGATGTTTCCCATTGTGCATTAATTAGATAACTTGAGTTTACAGAATAATTATAATGAAGTGAAACTACCAATTGTATTATGACTGTCCAAGATGGGAGGTTTCTCTTTTTGAAAGATAAGCTTTTAATTGAATACATTAATGGATCATTTGTTACCTCCACTTTGCAGCTAGCGATTCTATTTAATCATAGAAGCTCAGTTACTTCGGTCTTTTTGCAAAGCAATTTTACTGATGCTGCTATTTCACCAACCAAAGCAAAACAGGGTTTTTCCTTGAGTCAGCCATGCAGGTGCAGAGATGAGTATAGCATTCTGTGTGATTTATGATTTATTTCCCTCCAGAAACTGTTCCAAATGTTACTTTTGAAATACTTAGTTGAAAAAATCTTGATATATTTTATGAAAGCACAGAAATAGCCAGTTTCTATGGCATCTGGATTGTCAATATCTGTTCGGCTTACGTGGAGGAGGATGTCTACTCAAATATAGGTAAAAATAGCTGTCAAAAATTGCTTCCTTTTCAAGGAATTTGAAATTGTGTAAGAGCAAGTAATGACAGAGTAAAGCAATTCATGCTTAATCCAGAAAAGATCTGGAAATAGTATTTGTAAATAACTCTTGTATAAACACTTTTATCATATTAAATACCCCTTGTTTATTCCTGTAAACAATTAGGAAATGTGTGCCATTATTCCTCTTCAGATGCATAGAAATTTCTCCCCTGGTCATCCAACTCTGTGCCACTCAGCTCCAATTCACACATTCAGTCACATTTAGCAATGGACCCCTCTCTGGCAGCCTGAGGACTATTTAGAATCTTACTTCTCTTCCTCACAGCTCATCAGTTTTAGAAGTTTCCCTTGCACTGTTTTAAGTGAACAAAGTTATAGTTCTTTTGAAATCTGACTCAAATCACACTTTTTCTGTATTATATTCTTCCCTGAGCAACTCTAGCTGACAGTGAATCCAGCTTTCAAAATTCATGTTATATTGGTATTTATCACACATCATGGTTAGGCACTTCTCCATGAATCTGTAGAACTGAATATCTATGCATATTCTTTTTTTGACCATATCAAGTGTAGTTTTGTAATAAAGTAAAAAGAATTGAAGAGTCCTTATATTTGGAGAGAAATATATGGCAGGAAGAGTGAGTTAATCTCCAGTTTGGAATTAAAGTATCATTAATATTTAAAAATGTATTTTTTAGAAGTAAAGAGCAACTTACTCAATCTGGCATCACTTGTATAAGTGAAGTGAATGAAGGTATATTTAAAATGCATCAGTAAAATCATAATTCATTTGGAAATATGAAAGACTTAAAGGACATTTGTGATGTCTCGACCTCATCAACCCATATTTAGGTACACTGAAGAAGTCTAGTGGAGTCCATTGAAAAGTTCTGCCTGCTCTCCATCTCATAGTGCCTTTCTCTTCTTCCTGTGAAAGACGTTACACTGTCATCAGACAGTGCTGCTTCTCTTGCCATTTGTCCTAGCTTTATTATCTGGGGAGCCGTCTTTCCTGATAATTTACACTTGGCCGTCAAAATCTCTGGCTTTTCCTAATCTTCCATTCCAAACTACTTCATTTCTTCTTTTAGTTAAAATCCTAAATATCTAAAATAAATTCTGTCAGGTGGATGTGCCTTAAAAAGTACAAAGCCCTGAGATCAGCCTTTCCTGTACGTCATAGTCTTGGTATGTCCTCTAAAACTAATTTTTAAGTTTTATTTTATTGCTTTTTATTTAGACAATAAGCAATTTGTTTCCTTCATCATTCAGAAATATTACTTTTTGTATGCCCTTTCAGTAGATTTTTGGAGAAAGATGTTTTCTAATTGTATGACTTGCTTTTTGAGTATAATTTTGTTATACTCCTTTTAGTATAATTTTGAATATAAGTTTGTTTTAAAATAACTATTTTAAAATAATAGTCACCTAGTCTATTAAGAATGAAGAGATTCTTTGACTAAATATGTTCAATATATGTGTGTTTGTTTTAAAATGTGAATATTTGTTTCTTATTTTTAGGTGGGTTGGTCACTTTTATGCAAATTAATAGAAATCTGTCCAAATACAATGCAAAGCTTAATGGGACCCCATGATATTGGACATGATTGGGAAGTCCTTGGGGTTCACCAGTAAGTATGTAAAAATATACTGCACTAAATATCTGTATGACAGCCCTTTTCTTGATACATTGTATTTGCAATTCAAGCCAAACTGATAAAAATCCTTTAAAATACATGTAGTTTTCCTTGAATCAATGATTTACATTTATAGAGAGCTTATTTGAGGTAAAATGTTAGATATTGTTATTATTTTAATATAATAATAGTTATACAATTGATTAAATCGTAGATTGTTGATGAATGCTTATGAATTCAAGCGAATAATAGATTTCTTTCTTTCTTTTTTTTTTTTTTTTTTTTTACTTTTTAATAGTAGAATTGACACAAAACACTGGCCTCCCAGGTGGCACTAGTGGTAAAGAACCCTACCACCAATACAAGAGACTGAAGAGACTTGGGTTCAGTCCTTGGGTTGGGATGATCCCCTGGAGGAGGGCACAGCAACCCACTCCAGTATTCTTGCCTGGAGAGTCCCACGGACAGAGGAGCCTGGTGGCTACAGTCCATAGGGTTGCACCAAGCAGGACATGGCTGAAGCGACTTAGCACACACACAGGACACAAACCACTACTTCTTCAAAACAAACATATGGAAACTAAAATGTTCTCTGCTGCTGCTGCTGCTGCTGCTAAGTCTCTTCAGTTGTGTCCAACTCTGTGCGACCCCATAGACGGCAGCCCACCAGGCTCCCCCATCCCTGGGATTCTCCAGGCAAGAACACTGGAGTGGGTTGCCATTTCCTTCTCCAATGTATGAAAGTGAAAAGTGAAAGTGAAGTTGCTCAGTCGAACCCGACTCTTAGCGACCCCATGGACTGCAGCCCACCAGGCTCCTCCGTCCATGGGATTTTCCACGCAATTTAGAAATGTATGCTTTACTGTCTTTAAAAAGCACATTTATGTATATTCATATGTATATATTTAATGAGCTTAAATGCAGCTTTCAAAATGAAGGAAAAAGAGGAAATTATCTTTCAGCACATCTGCAGCCAAATCTTGATAGCTATTTATTAGCTATGTTATTGCAGTTTTCAACACAATGACTTCGAAACTACTTCTTTAGCCATAATTAGTTAAGAAAATTTTTTCTGTGTTTCCAGGAAAATCCTTTTTGGATAACTTTGGATAACTGCTGGATAACTTTTTTGTTTCTTGACATTTAATAAAATATCTTCTGTCACCAAGTTTAGGTGTTCTTTAGTGACTTTTCTTTACCTCAGAAAAGTGAATACTTTAATTTCCAAAGATATATTGCTGTGGAGAACATAATTAATGCAAAACTAAATTTTACATCTCTATTAGTTTTAACCGTGGCTGCAAGTTTAGACAAATAAGAGCTGTTTGTTCATAGGCGAGTATACCTATGCTTGTGTATTTTTCCATCTTTGATAAATATGAGTTGCTGTTTTTCAGATTCTAGCATTAAAGAGTGTGCTTTGCAAAGAGACTGTTTACAATTAATAGATATTCTCATCTCCAAACTAATCCCTGAAATTCTATGTCAATAATAAAGAATACAACATTTATTTATTTATTTATTTTTTGGTGAGCAAGGCCCGCACTTTATTTTCCAAAGTAGTTTTTATACCTTAAGTTATGCATAGAGGGCACCCCACTCCAGTACTTTTGCCTGGAAAATCCCATGGATGGAGGAGCCTGGCGGGCTACAGTCCATGGGGTCGCTAAGAGTCGGACAAGACTGAGCGACTTCACTTTCACTTTTCACTTTCATGCATTGGAGAAGGAAATGGCAACCCACTCCAGTGTTCTTGCCTGGAGAATCCCAGGGACGGGGGAGCCTGGTGGGCTGCCGTCTATGGGGTCGCACAGAGTTGGACACGACTGAAGCGACTTAGCAGCAGCAGCAGCAGCAGCAGCAGAGGATAATGGGGGAAGGGGTATAGTCATGCAAGGTCAGCAGTCCTTGATCCTTATCGAAGCCAGGCTTTATTTCTGCAAACTTATCATATGCAAAAGTTTTAGGTGATTTACATCATCTTCTGGCCAGGAGGCCTGTTAACATTTTATGACCCTTTCTTCAGAAAACTTATTTTTCTCTAAAGGTGATTGTTCTAAAGTCAGGTGCCACCCTCCAAAAGCATTAGATAAAGTTGCATTCCTATAGGGCAAAAGTGTGATGGGCTATAACAAGAAAAGTATTAACTCAAGGGAATACAGCATTTAATGAAGAATTAGGCAAAATATGCCTGCAATTAATAGTTATAATGTTATGTGTCCCTTGGTTTGGATGAGAATTTCCAAAATCCCCAAAGGTTTGTAATCTGTAACTTTAGGGAGACTTGGAAAACATACTTAGTCATATTTTAGTACAAACTGAATGTTCCAGTTAACTTACGTGAATGTTTCTGCAGGAAGTTTCTTTTCATTCATTTATTTGCTTACTCATCATTTATTCATCTTCGGTTCATCGGGTATTTATTACACCCCTCCTTTAGGCCAGAAGTAGTGTGAACAATATAGACACACTCTTCTCTATAGTGGAGTATATTAGATCATTTCCAGCCAATAGTTATTGTGAAACATATCTCCTGGTATTCAAGGACTTTTCCTCCCTAAAGGCTTACAGTACTAAAGGCGAAATCTCTTGTGTGGTAATGAAGTCAGGAATAGTGGGAATGATTCAAGAAGAGGTAGGGGCAGTGTAGGTAGGAGGAGAATTAACAGAGTTGAAGGAGTCTCTCAATTCCTTACCTCATCGCTAGAGACCATGTGCCGAGTTTCTTGAATCTAAGTGAAGCCATGGAAGCTCTATTTTCTAACAATAGAAAGCCAAGCAGCACTGGGTAGGAATAAACTATAGATTGTATTTTTAAAATTAATCAGCCCTGAGTAGAAATAGACTACAGCCTGTATATTTTAAAATTAATAACTCAGGGGCTCAAATCAAATGTATTTGAACTGACAATATTACTGATATACTAGGTTCACTTTCTATAATATCAATTTCTCTTTTAAAAATAATAAAAAGTGAATAATATAAATATTCAAATGGTTTTTAATTTTTGTATACAAGCTAACATTTTAATTACATCTCTATAATTTAATACATAAATATGTGTCACATAATATTCACAAGTTTGTATCACATATAAAACGACTAATCCCTTAGTACATTTAGTTCTGTATTATTTTGAATATAGAATTGAGTGAAATAGTTAATAATTGAAAATATTTTGAGGAAAAAGTTATAACTTTTCTGTTGAGACTCATAATTCCCTGTTAATCATTGTAAGCCTGGCTCAGGTTTATAGGGAAAAAAACACACTAGCTTCAATATAGGGAATGAAGTGCAATGAGATAAATAACAATGTAGATGAGTAAGAGACAATATCTAAAAGAATAAACATCTAGGATGATCTTGATTTTTGTTTTTAATTACAGATTGATTCTTAAAACGCTAACAGTTCATAATGCCAGTGTCAACCTGACAACAGTTGGATTGAAGGCCTTAGATCTTCTCCTAACTTCAGGTAGTATATATACACACATATTTCTAATGTTGACACAAGTTAAAAAATAATTTAAACCATTTACTGAATATATTTTAACTTTTTTAAAAAATATAATATTATAACCTCAATATTGATGATTTCCAAAATTCTGTGTATCCATTTTCCTTTTCTCTCCTTATCTCTTTTCTCTAAACTTTTTCTCTCAAAAATACCACCCAACATATTGGCCTTAAACATCACCTTGTATATTATTCCCAAATTTAATTTCTGTCCTCAGCTTTGCTCCTCTGATCTGGTCCCGCATCTCATATTCCCATTAGTTTGTTAGCCATACGTGTCCTGTCATGAGTATTTGTTCTCCGTTATATCTCTAATGTATTTTCTATAAAACATGTAGAGTATGACAATAGTAATATGTCATAATAAAAATATATAGCCTTTCTTCTTTTGTGCTTGCTAAATGCTAGGTTTAACATGTAAAATACTTCATATGCTTTTAAAAACATAATCCTCAAAACATCCCTTGAGTGAACCCTGAAACCAGAGAGATTGCCTCAGCAAAAAGCAGTAGAAACAGGTCTTATTTCACGTGTCAGGTTCTTTCCCTGAGTAAACTTCTGCTTGAAGGATAATGGACCTGGAAACAAAGAGTTGCTGTGGTGCAATCGTTGTGATCATTGCTGTGCTGGACACTTGCTGTGATGTAAGATTCTAAGAAGAAAGACTGCTTACAGGGAAGCTAATCAGAAAGGATAGGGAGGCTTTCCTTCAACGTGTGAAGGGTGCTTGAGGTCAAGAGAACAGCATTTGCAACATTGCAGAGGTCTAGGAGGAGAGCATGAGAGGAGCTGGAAGTGTGGGTGGTAAGATTTTAAATGCTTTCATAATCCCTGCCAAGTGATGAAGGCCCATTAGGAGAAAGAAAAAGGAAGACAGAGGGTGAAGATCAGAGAATAAAAGAAGAGGGATAGGAAAGGTCTGAAGGTCCTCACCACTTCACCAGAGCCTTTTATTACAATATGTAATAGAATTTGCTAACTAGTCTTGGCGGTTTAGTTGCCAAGTTTTGTCCAACTCTTGTGACCCCGTGGACTGTAGCCCACCAGGCACCTATGTCCATGGGATTCTCCAGGAAAGAATAGTGGAGTGGTTTGTCATTTCCTCCTCCAAACTAGTCTTAATCATGATTTATCTTAAACTCATCCTTGGGAGTCTTTTTTGGGAGTATGTGAAGATTTATTCTGCATTTGGCGATGGACAGGTGGTTTATGAATTTGAAAAATCTCACAATATGAATATGTTGAGATTAGCAGCATGCAGACAGTTATGAAATTTGATATGTGTTTTGCAAAAGACTAGTTAATTTCTTCCCTATACCATTGAGAATTTTGAGTTTTTAGGGAAGTTTGTAAAGTGTTTTAGAGTTCATTTCAGATACTTTATTAGAGGCTAATTTATGAATCACTTTTTGTTTGGCTTATTTGTTAACTGATGTGCTAGTTATTGGGCACTTACTGCTACGCTGGCTACTAGAGAACTCTCAGACAGCTGAGGCAGAGTTCCTGCAATGAAGAAGTTCACAGTCTAGCAGCATTGTCTAATACAACTTTTTGCAATGAAGGAAATACTGTACATGTTTAAAATCATGGCTCATAGCCATATGTGGTGGTTGAACTTGGGAAATGTGAGGAGCTAAATTTTAATTTTATTTAATTTTACTTAATTTAAATTTGAGTTTAAGTAGCCTCATGCGATTAGTGGCTACAGAATTGAACAGCCCAACAAAGAGATAAAAAGCATTTAAAGAGATAATTTCAGTTTAATAAAAAAAGTACCATAACAGAAATAGGAAGAAAACTACCATAGGAACACAGAGAGAAGCTCTGCTTATTTGTGGGATTTAAGGGCATGTCCGTGACCTGTCTAAATTTTAATCCAGCTCTGACTCTTGTTTGTTCACTTTGGGCAGAGTTACTGGGTCACTTCTGTGGTTGTTTTCTCATCTCTGACATGAGGATTGCATCTGTCTCGTGGGGCTGTGGTGATTTACACATGTTAGAGTGAACTGTCAGTGCTTCAACCTAAGTCTGATGTGTTATGTGCTGTACACGTGTATGCTATGACTACCCCTCCTACAGTTTTTATTGACTGAATAGGTGCTGTTTATGTTATGCCTTGAATTAAGGTAGCATTATATTTGGTGTAGAAAAGGGCAAGGGCATTCCACTCAGCTAGTACAAATGCAAAAATTTATATCAAAGGAAATGTGTTTGTGATGAGCAGAGAGCTTAGCGTGTTTGGAGTCAGTAGTTCAGGGAGGGACGTGAGGCTGATGAGATACATGTAATCTGTGAAGTGTCTCGTTTGTCAGATTGAGGAGTATGAGAATGTCTTAGAAGACTTCAAAGGGAATTATAGATCACATTTATGTTATAGAAATATAGTGCAGGGGATCAACTAGTTAGGTAGGAGTTTGCACCAAGCAGAGCAGTTAAGCAATTGTGTTTGCATTCTAGGTGAGAGGGGATGGGGTCCAGAACAAAATAGAAATGGAGGGGCCTAGTTCAAAAGGACTTTTTGAAATATTTAGAGGTTAGACTTGAAGGACTTAGTATGAGTTGATTCTTTGGTTGGGCAGAATGAGAAGAGGGAGAATGAAAGAAGGAAGATGACTTAAATTTCCCTGGTAACTATTGGATCCAAGGTGGTATCATTGATGAAGAGATGCAATTGGAGTAGGTGAGGTTTGGGGTGGCCATGGAGCATTCAGATGATGTTGTTTAAGAGGCAGAAATATTTCAGGAGTTTGGGGCAAGAGGTCTTGGTAATGGTCATTGATTGGGAATCATAAAGTTATAGGAAAGTGTACTAGGGATTTATCTCATTTAGAAAGACCATAGATCTTGATAGGGCTAACAGCTGGGGCAATTAAGTGGTTCATCAAAAAGAGAAGTTCACAAACCATCATAGCCCTCATGTAAAAATTAAGACATTAAATGTTAAAGCAGCTATTTACTTGGAGCTTATTATTCTCTTCAAAATAGGTAAAATCACTTTGCTGATATTGGATGAAGAAAATGATATTTTCTTGTTAATCTTCGATGCCATGCGCACATTTTCAGCCAGTGATGAAGTCCAGAAACTTGGATGTAAAGTTTTACATGTGCTGTTTGAGAGAGGTATTTAAAAATGTCAAACTCTTTATATTGATATTTATATAAGAAAAAAGGGTTTATAAGGATTTATAGTAGGAAAAGTAGGATTAATTATCATGATAAGAAGATATTTAAAACTGTACTATTTATTAAAATTTGAGTTGTCAGTGAAGGATAGATAATGGAGTTAATTCAGAAATATTGCTTGTTTTTTACAGAATAAATTTCATTCATGGATTATAAATTATGTAATTGTAGTAAACTTTTTCCATTGCTTAACAAGGCATAGGTTCACTTTGTAAACCGGATGTGTAGGAGTTAAAAAAGAAAAAAGTAAAACTATGAAGTCAAGCACAGGTTAAATTTGGGTTTATGATGTTAAGTCATCACCAGAGATTTTAGACGTTGCTCAAGGCTCTGGCTAAAGAACAGAAAGTTTACAAAGTTTCCCTTAGGAATAAGACTAATATGTATTTTATCACATAACACTGAGATTGATGACAGAGATAGCCATGTAATTTTATAGTTAGTTGGAACCTTTGGTTCTTCCACTGGCTTGATGAGGAAATGGAACAGAGAAGTGAAATGAGTAACCTGCCTGAAGGCACACAGCTAGTTATCTCCATTACAGTTCATTTGACTAAGTTTTTTGAGAGCACCTTTTATGTCATTGTGAGAGCCAACAATGGTCGGGGTTTAGAATAAGAAGAACCTCCTGGGGCCTGTGTCCATACCGGTTTGCCTATTCCAGTTTCTGGCGGATCCAGGAATGGAATAGATCACCTTATACTGTTTAATTTCCTGCCTTATTCTAAGAAGACTTAAAATAGTTTATAGATATTTATAATACATTAGAAGGGAAAAATGAATGAGGAAATGGGTGAAGGGAAAACATGATGCTAGGTTAAATTTATTGCTTCAGATCCTGTATCTTTGCAGAGAGATGGACCAGAAATTCGGTACTTTGCTTTCTATCAGGCAAAGGAAAGAGGCAGAAACATTGATTACAAAGTTACTTGAAATAAAAGTAAACCCATTAATCAGAAGAAGCAATCATGGGAGACTTGGGGAAAATCCTCCTTGAGTCTCCCTGGATGAGGTGATAAAATGCGCACATTCTGTAAGGAACGCAGTGTCATTTCAGTGAAAGACTATCAAAGAGCACAGTTTGGGCCTGGGCCTCAGCTCTCTCATGAAGGGGCTTGGTGGAGGAGAGGAATGGAGGAGGTGCATGTCTCTCAGGCTATTTTCTCTAAATGTTACATCTGGCAACTAAGCTTTTGATAAGAATTGGGCAGAATAGAATTTGAGGAGTTATTGTCTTGAGAGCTTGTAATCGTCTGTGCTGCAGTTTAAGGGCACATCATTATTCATGAAAGAAGGGTTAACATAATTCTCTCCAGTGTTGTGGGATCCAAGACCTGTAAAGAGGCACCAAGGAATGTTGAAAAGAAGATCTTACTGTGATAGAAAGATCAACGCTAACAATGTGATTGTAAATGTAGACTAGAAACACTTCTGAAGTTTTGAAGAGTTTCAGGTTCCCCAGGACTTAGTGACACCTGTAAAGTGAATTTTCAAAATTTAAAACTATGTTCTGGAAACTGTTCCATAAAATGAGAAGATTTGGTGACACTCCACCTTTATTAAAAGAACCCAATCAATTTCACATTATACTACATGGACTATTGGTATAAAGTTGAACAACAGAAACTAATGTTGATCATGAAGAGTGCTGCATTTTCTAATATTTATGTCAGTGTTATTCTCAGGCCAGATAAACCAGATTTTTATACATGTTTTTGAGGTTCCCATCCAATAAAATGACTCTAAATGAAACTCACTGCTTGATCCAAAGACTAATTATGAAAATTAATGAGGACATTTGTTGAAGAAAGCTGAGCGCAGAAGAATTGATGCTTTTGAACTGTGGTGTTGGAGAAGACTCTTGAGAGTCCCTTGAACTGCAAGGAGATCCAACCAGTCCATTCTAAAGGAGATCAGTCCTGTGTGTTCTTTGGAAGGAATGATGCTAAAGCTGAAACTCCAGTACTTTGGCCACCTGATGCGAAGAGTTGACTCATTGGAAAAGACTGTGATGCTGGGAGGGGTTGGGGACAGGAGGAAAAGGGGACAACAGAGGATGAGATGGCTGGATGGCATCACCGACTTGATGGACGTGAGTTTGAGTGAACTCCGGGAGTTGGTGATGAACAGGGAGGCCTGGCGTGCTGCGATTCATGGGGTCGCAAAGAGTCACACACGACTGAGCCGCTGAACTGAACTGAACTGAACTTTGTTGTTCTCTGATGAAATCAAGACCATTAAGATAGAGTATTTCAGTCTCATTACTTGTCATTTGCTGACGTTCATCCCTCTTAAACTGATGCATTTAGCTTAGCTGCCCTTCAACAGTGTACCACTAACCACTCCGTTTTAAGTATTGTGATATGTTCACTTCAATAGGCCATCTTTATTAGTCATAGATTAGTTTTCTCTAGAATCTTTCAAATGGAATTGTAAATAATTTTGGTTTTCTGAGAACTAGTCACTACATTTCAAAACATGGAGTAACTAATAGTAACTGATATGGGTCAAAACAAAATTATTTTACCTCAATCGCTTGTTTTCCTATTTTAAAATTACTAGGAAGGGATATTTGCTAAAGTATAGTCTTTAATTTATGTCTGTTGTATATACTATGTTATCATGAATTATCATGAGTAGTATATTTTTGAGTAATTAAACTTTTAAATCATGTTTCAGCTCTGTCAGTATTTTGTCTTTCATTTTTTAGTTTCAGAGGAGCAACTGACTGAATTTGTTGAGAATAAAGATTATATGATATTGCTCAGTGCATTAAAAAATTTTGAAGATGAAGAGGAAATTGTGCTCCATGTACTGCACTGTTTACATTCCTTAGCAATTCCTTGTAAGTAGCCTGCATACATGGTTTCTTTTTTGAACCTGAAAATTACAATATATGTTCTTTCTGAGTGTGTTTCAAAAATGTTTTTATTGGAAACCTGTAGGTGATAAAGCCATTCATTTGTATATTCATCTGATTAATTTTTGTTTATTGATTTAGTACTGCTGCTGGCTCTGGGCTTTGTGCTGGGGAAATAGTAGCAAAAATATAAATGTCTTGCCTTTTCTATTCCCATAGTACTGCACAAGATACAGATAAGCACAGAAGAGATTACAGAGTATTATAAGGCAAATGTTGGCAGAAGTACTTAGAGTTATGAGAACAAACAGGGAGCGAGGCAAGATCTCTCAGCAGAGTCTTGAATGATGAGGACAGCTTTGTGTGCAGAAAAATGTGAGATGAAGTAGAGCTGCAGGCAGTAACCCAAGGGTGGACATCTTAAAGTGTAAAGATCCTAGAGCAAGAAAGCGTAGAAATATCAAGAGGATAAAAGTAGCTCAGTAAGCTATATTTGTAAGTGTGTGGATGCATGTGTGTGTGAAATGCACATGCAGAGCCCTGAGCATCTGCTTGTATGCTGATTAATGGAGTTGAGGGAAGGGCTTGGTAAGAATTAGTGGATGAGGCTGGAGACATAATCAGATGCTAAAAGGTCTGAAAAGTCACAGGAAGGAGTTTGAACTTTATTTTGTGATTCTTGGTTCGCATTTTGGTGATGCTTTGAAATCTAGCCACTTTTATAATAAAAAAGTACAAAAAAATTAATTTGGTCTGTATGCCACCAGTGAATGCTTCTATTACTAAAGATTTCAATTCCTTCTGTTTTATAAGTACACTTGAGCATTTTGCATTTCGTTTATTACATATTTGGGCTTGTACAGGATTTACACATGCATTTATCTGGTAATAATTTTGTCTTCACATGTGTGAGGATTAAATCAGTTAAATAATGTTAAAAATGTAGAGTAGTACCTGATAATGTAATATAATAAGTGTGGTTAAAACTTTGACAGTATTACTACATACTTTGTATCTCATATATACATAGTAAATATATATAATAAACATATGATTTCAGACATGGAATCTTACAGATATGAGACTTCAGTAAAAACTCTTGTGAAAGAATGCTCTTTCTTAGTAATGGTTATAAAATCTTATTCATGGAAAGTTAAACTGTTAAAGTAGATGGGGCTGAACAAGAATGGAAAATGGAATTTATTTATTTATTTTTAAATTAATTTATTTTAATTAGAGGCTAATTAATTTACAGTATTTTAGTGGTTTTTGCCATACATCGACATGAATCAGCCATAGGAGTACATGTGTTCCCCATCTTGAACCCCTCTTCCACCCCCCTCTACACCCCATCTCTCAGGGTTGTCCCACTGGACCAGCCCTGAGCACCCTGTCTCATGCATCGAATCTGGACTGGCGATCTATTTCACATATGATAATATACATGTGTCATTGCTATTCTCTCAAATCATCCCACCCTCTCCCTCTCCCACAGAGTCCAAAAGACTGTTCTTTACATTGTGTCTCTTTTGCTGTCTCGCATATAGGGTCATCATTACCATCTTTCTAAATTCCATATATATGCATTAATATATTGTATTGGTGTTTTTCTTTCTGACTTACTTCACTCTGTATAATAGGCTCCAGTTTCATCCACCTCATTAGAACTGATTCAAATGCATTCTTTTTAATAGCTGAGTAATATTCCATTGTGTGTGTGTACCAAAACTTGCTTATCTATTTGTCTGCCGATGAACATCTAGGTTTCTTCCATGTCCTGGCTATTGAAAACAGTGCTGCGATGAACACTGAGGTACATGTGTCTCTTTCAATTTTGGTTCCTCAGTGTGTATGCCCAGCAGTGGGATCGCTGAGTCGTATAGTTCTATTTCCAGTTTTTTAAGGAATCTCCATGCTGTTTTCCATAGTGGCTGTACTAGTTTGCATTCCCACCAACAGTGTAAGAGGGTTTCCTTTTCTCTGTACCCTCTCCAGCATTTTTTGTTTGTAGACTTTTTGATAGTAGCCATTCTGACCAGCGTGAGATGGTACCTCATTGTGGTTTTGATTTGCATTTCTCTGATAATGAGTGATGTTGAGCATCTTTTCATGTATTTGTTAGCCATCTGTATGTCTTCTTTGGAGAAATGTCTGTTTAGTTCTTTGGCCCATTTTTTGATTGGGTTGTTTCTTTTTCTGGAATTGAGCTGCAGGAGCTGCTTGTATATTTTTGAGATTAATTCTTTGTCAGTTGCTTTGCTTGCTGTTATTTTCTCCCATTCTGAAGGCTGTCTTTTCACCTTGCTTATAGTTTCTTTTGTTGTGCAAAAGCTTTTAAGTTTAATTAGGTCCCATTTGTTTATTTTTTGCTTTTATTTCCATTACTCTGGGAGGTGGGTCATAGAGGATCCTGCTGTGATTAATGTCAGAGTGTTTTGCCTATGTTTTCCTCTATGAGTTTTATACTTTCTGGTCTTACATTTAGACCTTTCATCCATTTTGAGTTTATTTTTGTGTATGATATTATAAAGTGTTCTAGTTTCATTCTTTTACAAGTGGTTGACCAGTTTTCCCAGCACCACTTGTTAAAGAGATTGTCTTTTCTCCATTGTATATTCTTGCCTCCTTTGTCAAAGATAAGGTGTCCATAGGTGTGTGGATTTATCTCTGGGCTTCCTATTTTGTTCCATTGATCTATATTTCTGTCTTTGTGCCAGTACCATACTGTCTTGATGACTGTAGCTTTGTAGTATAGTCTGAGGTCAGGCAGGTTGATTCCTCCTGTTCCATTCTTCTTTCTCAAGATTGCTTTGGCTTTTCAAGGTTTTTTGTATTTCAATACAAATTGTGGAATTATTTGTTGTAATTCTCTGAACAAATACCATTGGTAGCTTGATAGGGATTGCATTGAATCTATAGATTGCTTTGGGTAGTATACTCATTTTCAGTATATTGATTCTTCCGATTTATGAACATGGTATATTTCTCCATCTATTTGTGTCATCTTTGATTTCTTTCATCAGTGTTTTATAGTTTTCTATATATAGGTCTTTTGTTTCTTTAGGTAGATTTATTCCTAAGAATTTTATTCTTTTCATTGCAATGGTGAATGGAATTATTTCCTTAATTTCTCTTTGTTTTCTCATTGTTAGTGTATAAGAATGCAAGGGATTTCTGTGTGTTAATTTTATATCCTGCAACTTTACTATATTCATTGATAAGCTCTAGTAATTTTCTGGTGGAGTCTCTAGGGTTTTCTGTGTATAGGATCATGTCATCTGCAAACAGAATTTTACTTCTTCTTTTCCAATCTGGATTCCTTTTATTCCTTTTTCTTCTCTAATTGCTGTGGCTAAAACTTCCAAATCTATGTTGAATAGTAGTGGTGAGAGTGGACACCCTTGTCTTCTTCCTGGCTTTAGGGGAAATGCTTTCAATTTTTCACCATTGAGGATAATATTTGCTGTGGGTTTATCATAAATGGCTTTTATTATGTTGAGGTATGTTCCTTCTATGCCTGCTTTCTGAGGGTTTTTATCATAAATGGATGTTGAATTTTTGTCAAAGGCTTTCTCTGCATCTATTGAGATAATCATATGGTTTTATCTTCCAGTTTGTTAATGTGGTGCATCACATTGATTGATTTGCAGATATTAAATAACCCTTGCATCCCTGGGATAAAGCCCACTTGGTCATGCTATATGATCTTTTTAGTATGTTGTTGGATTCTGTTTGCTAGAATTTTCTTAAGGATTTTTGCGTCTATGTTCATCAGTGATATTGGCCTGTAGTTTTCTTTTTTTGTGGCGTCTTTGTCTGGTTTTGGTATTAGGATGATGGTGGCCTCATAGAATAAGTTAGGAAGTTTACCTTCCTCTGCAACTTTCTGGAAGAGTTTGAGTAGAATAGGGGTTAGCTCTTCTCTAAATTTTTGGTAGAAGTCATCTGTGAAGCCGTCTGGTCCTGGGCTTTTGTTTGCTGGAAGATTTCTGATTACAGTTTCAATTTCTGTGCTTGTGATGGGTCTGTTAAGATTTTCTAGTTCTTCCTGGTTCAGTTTTGGAAAGTTTTTTGTTTTTTTTCCTCATGGTTATGTTGCTCTCTGAGAGTCCAAAACTCCCCACAGACCTGCCGGTTAGAGGGTTTCCTGGTGTTTGGAAAATTCGCCTCCTTCACGACTCCCTCACTGGGATGGGTCTCAGTCCCTAACTCTTTTGTCTCTCTTTTTATCTTTTATATTTTGTCCTACCTCCTTTTGAAGAGAGTGGGCTGCCTTTCCGGGTGCCTGGTGTCCTCCACCAGCATTCAGAAGTTGTTTTGTGGAATTTGCTTAGTGTTCAAATGATCTTTCAATGAATTTGTGGGGGAGAAAGTGGTCTCCCCACCCTATTCCTCTGCCATCATTGGACTGCGCCCGGAAAATAGAATTTAAACTTCTCTGAGTCATTTCCTACCAACAAACTGAATATATTTTTCATTTTGCCTTTCCTTGGCTATATATTTATTTGTTTTGTACTGGCTCTTTTGAAATTCATTTTTTTCCACCCACATTGACGTATCCTCACTGTAAATGGGCTGATTCATAATGAAAAGGTCAAAGAAAGTGGCAACTAAAAATACAAAAGCAAGCGTTTTAGACTACCTTTGAATCTAGAGCAAATCATATCTACGGTTCTGAGTAAAAGCAGGTAATTGTTTTAAGAGGCCATTTTCTTTAATTACTACAGCTTTTTTCATATTTAGTATTTTTTAAAGTACAATTTGAACATTAAAAATGTAATTTTAGGAAAAAAGTTAGTTTGATTGTGCCCCCCCCAAAAAAAGAAAATTGTTTTGCACACCTTTTTCTGTCTGTTTTAAGAATAGTAAATGTTTCATTGAGACATATAAATTAATTTTCTCCACATGGTTTCACATACTCTCTCTATTGATTAATTGCCTTTTCCAGTGAATTCTTTCCTTCCTTGTGGTTCATTTATGTTTATCTCTTAGTCATATATTTTAATATTCTGTCTCTTCTCTCACCTTCATCCATTCTTTTCCCTGTCTGTGGCAGAGCCTTCAGGAAGCTTGGTTTTGTGGCTTTTACACTGGCTATTCTGCTGCCCTTCTGGAATGAATAGGAATAGATCATGGCTGATTCTAGCTCTTCTGTTATGTGATATAATCTTGCTTTTCTTTCTATTAGTTTGAGAAAAAAGAACAATTAAAATCTATTATCCAATGGAATACTGCCTCATTAGGAAACAGGCCCCAAATTCATTTATTTGAAAACTAATGGCCAGGACTTTACATATTTTGACTTACATAAAAGCATTTTTCAGATTTCCCTATTTGTTTACATTTTTAAGCCAAGATACAGGAATAAAGCAACTTTCCCTTAGTCCTAGAAATGAGTTCTAAATTCTGTTATATTAACAATGAACAACAGTATTTTTATAGCTATTTGACAGAAAATGACATTTAAATTTGGTATTGTAGCCATTATACTTCTGTGTATTTAAAATCTCTATGAGATGTTTTTGTATGCATATTTCAATGGAGAAAATTATTGCCATATTGATAATTATGATTTCTTTAAATTTAGGTAGTAATGTTGAAGTCCTCATGAGTGGCAATGTCAGGTGTTATAATATTGTGGTAGAAGCCATGAAAGCATTCCCTATCAGTGAAAAAATTCAAGAAGTAAGTTGCTGCTTGCTCCATAGGCTTACGTTAGGTAAGTTACAACTCTTGGTTAATTTTTTATCACAGTCTATATGATGTAAGTGTATATAGCATACATATGTTGTATGTTGGTGGATAGGTAGCCAATCAACATACCCTGGATGGAAATATTGTAAAGTAGCAAACTGTCATGCCATGCTTAGGTAGAATTTTAAAAGGAGTGGCAAAAATAAATGTGCGCAATATGAGAAGTCTCATCTTATTGTTAATGCTATATTTGAAGTACTATTATGTAAATATTTATTGCATACAAAAGAATAAACATAACATTTAGAAAATGTGAAGTGCAATGCAAAAGAACGCCTCATCAAATTTAAGTATTAGTACGTTACCAGCGCTGGTAAAGATACTCTGGGCTCTGCCCTTCCACCACTTTCTTTACAGAGGTGAGCACTCTCCAGAGTTTTGTGTTAATAAATCTTTTGCTCTAAATTAAATTTTACTGTGTTTATATATCTCTGTAAATAAAATTGTTAATGTTTGCTTGTTATTGCTTAGTAAAAATGGTATCACGCTGAACGTTGTCTTCTGCAAGTTTTTAAAAACTGTGTTTCTGAGACTCATGAATATCTTGCATATAGCTGTATGTATGTGCAGTGTGTGTGCTCAGTCTCAGTTGTGTCTGAGTGTTTGTGACCCCATGAACCATAGCCTGTCAGGCTCCTCTGTCCATGGGATTATCCAGGAAAGAATACTGGAGTGGGTTGCCACTTCCTCCTCCAGGGGATCTTCCTGACCCAGGGATGAAACCTGCATCTCCTCAATTGGCAGGCAGATTCTTTACCATTGACACACCTGGGAAGCATGGCATTGTTGGATGTAGTATTCTATTATGTAGGTATACCACTATTTATCCATTTATACCATTTATCCATTCTCCTATCCATGGACATTGGTTTATTTCTTGTTTTATGTTACTACCATCTGTATTGCCATGAAAATTGTAAAGGAAGGTGAATATCTTTTCAAATATTTCTTTGCTCTTGGTGCTTTCTTTTTTGTGGAATACCTGATTTGCCTTTTTCTGTTTTTCCATAGTATATTCTGTCTTTTTAAAAAAATGATTCATAGTTCTGGCTAATAATGTTTTGGTGGTCAGTTACATGTATTGAAAATGTTGAGCTGTCTTTTTATCTTTTTATGGCGGCTTTTGTAACATAATGTATTTTCACCTAAATTGTCTGAAAATAAGATAAGGCCACTGGTATTTGTTTAGAGTCACAAAGTTGGTCAGTGGTAGAGCAGCTGTTGTCAGTGACTTAGAAATAATAGTAGGGAAAAGGGGGTGAGACAGCTGAAGTTGAGATAAGCCAGTAAAAGTAGAAGAGAATATTTTTTGAAATGACTTTTCAAAACTAGAGACTAAGGACTGGGGATTATGTCAGCTTAATGGATGAATGTGGAAGAGGTATGAACATAGAAAGATGCTGATACAGAAGAGTTACACTAATCTGCTTTTTGATTTTGAAACTTTGATTAATATTTAGTATGGGCTTTAGGCTTTTAATGGTATAGGATCTTTTCCAATTCTGGCTGTGTATCTTAGGGATTATCTAATTACACATATAGCTAATTAGAAGTTTCATTCTTATTCCTACAAGGAAATGTGGTAATTGTTAGTGAGTTATAGTAAAAGCATTTAATGACAAGGAGGTTTTTTCCTTATCTTTTAGAAGACAGGAAAATTAAGCTGTTTTGTACACTGAATATTGTAGTGCCATGTATAAAAATATTTAGTTATTTGACTGTGTTGGGTCTTAGTTGTGTCCTGAGGGATTTTCACTGAATCACGAGGCGTTTTTCACTGTGGTGCAAAGACTCTAGTTGGGCACATGGGCTCAGTAGTTGCGGTGCTCCGGTTCAGTTGCTCTGTGGCATATGCGACTGTAGTTCCCTAACCTGGAATCAAACCCTTTCCCACACTGCAAGGCAGATTCTCAACCACTGGACCACCAGGGAAGTCTCCACCTCGTGGTTTTTATATGATGACAAGAGGGGGACTTCCCTGGTGGCTCCATGGTAAAGAATTCACCTGCCAATGCAGTAGACATGGGTTCTATCCCTGGGTTGGAAAGGTCCCCTGGAGAAGGAAATGGCAACCCGCTCCAGTATTATCATGTAGGAAATCCTGTGGACAGGAGTCTGGCGGGCTACTGTCCGTGGGGTCACAAAAGAGTCGGACAAGACTTTGCAAATAAACAACAGCAACAAGACATGAGACAGAATCAAACAACGCAAGTTATATAACAGTTTTTTTTTTGGCCCAGTCATTTCTGTTGTCTAAGCAAGATAGTTGAATGCATGCATGAAATGTTTTTAGTTCTTTATGTAATCATTAAGTGATTTTAATTACAGTAAATATGTTTTAATGTAATTAAGAATAGTTATCACTACTCAAATATGTTGATTTAAATACTGTTACATAATTAAAGGTAATATAAGTCCCATGGATGAGAATTCTGCTAATATGTCACTTAACTTTTAGGTAACTTTTTTAATATCCTGGTATTAAATGAGGTACATGAGTTTGTGGTGAAAGCTGTGCAGCAGTATTCAGAGAATGCAGTATTACAGATCGCAGCTCTCAGCTGCTTAGCACTCCTCAGTAAGTAACTTCACTAACAAGGAAATTCTTTCAGGCGCGTTTGATCCTGAATGTTAACATTATAACAAGAAAGTTTTATATAGAGAAGGAACCCTTAATGCTTTTTCTTTTCCTACTGTGACACATTTTCTCATGGAGGATACTTTCAAGGGAATTAAAGTTGTGATAAGAGGGATGGTATGGGGAGGGAGGAGGGAGGAGGGTTCAGGATGGGGAACACATGTATACCTGTGGCGGATTCATTTTGATATATGGCAAAACCAATACAATATTGTAAAGTTAAAAAATAAAATAAAATTAAATTAAATTAAAAAAAAAGAAACTGAGAAAAAATAAATAAATAAAGTTGTGATAAATATCCCAATTCAGATATCAGTGAATACATCCTTGATTTAGCTTTATTATCAGCAGTTCATTTTCTTAATTAATCTTCCTCTAGTCTATTAGTTTTGTTTGGTACCCTCTCCCTCATCTGACTTATCTACATGGAATAGCAAAATAATAGTGTGTAATATATTAAAGAGGTCTTTTAATTAACCAGTGCTCTGTTGATGTTTGAAAATAATGGTCTTAAGAGTTGGTCACTTGAAAGTATACATAAGTTATATGTTTACATTTTTCCAAAGCTGAGACCATTTTCTTAAATCAAGACTTAGAGGAAAAGAATGAGAATCAGGAGAATGACGATGATGAAGAAGATAAATTGTTTTGGCTGGAAGCCTGTTACAAAGCATTAACTTGGCATAGAAAGAACAAGCATGTGCAGGTTAGACTCTGTCATAAATTTTATAGTCCTTCAAAATTTTTTGTTCAATAGTTTATTTTTTGACAGGTTTCTTTTTTTCCTTCCTGAATCCAGGAGGCTGCCTGTTGGGCCCTGAATAATCTCCTTATGTATCAAAACAGTTTACACGAGAAGATTGGAGATGAAGATGGCCAGTGAGTAGTTTTGATTTTATATGATAGAAAATTTTAGTCATATTTTTAATCAATTCACTGAAATTTTTATTGTTTGAAATATTTTTGATATAGGTATTTATATTAAGTGTTGCCATAAAATACTTGTGAATATATAATATTTTGATGCCCATTGTCTTCAATAGTTAGTAAAACTCTCTTTGTGTGAGAGTTATTATGGAGAGATTTAGAATCAAGAGTCATTCAGTAACTTATGAATCATCAAGAAAGAACCTTTCAGTTTTCTGGCTAATAATTTATAAGTACTAATTATTCTCAACTGACAGAAATTGCAGAGCTGTCTGTGACCTTTTCTATTGTGGTTACTAGCCAGGATGTTGTCAGTATCAGTAATTAGATGTGGTTAGAAGCCTCCTTTAGTGACTCCCCACTTTATGTGGTGGTATTAACCTGTCTTCTCTTGAAAGGGTTATTTGTATAACTGTCAGCTCTTGAGGATGCTTTCTATGGGAGCTCCATTTAAACATCATAAGACCAGACAAAGATGCACATTGCAAACAGGAGTTCTGTATGTCTGATTTGTTTCATGTCCATGAGCAACTGCTTATGTTTGTACTGTTGGCTCTGCATAGCCTCTCAATTTTAAATTTTGAATGCCTTACCTTGGAAATTTGAATAGTATTATTCTGCACCTCAAATTCTGACAGCCTGTTTCCATAGTGACGTGAAGTGAAAATCTCTCAGTCGTGTCCAACTCTTTGTAACCCCCTGGACTATACAGTCTGTGGAATTCTCAAGTCCAGAATACTGGAGTGGGTAGCCTTTCCCTTCTCCAGGGAATCTTCCCAACCCAGGGATTGAACCCAGGTCTCCCACACTGCAGGCAGATTCTTTACCAGCTGAGCCACAAGGGAAGCCCAAGAATACTGGAGTGGGTAGCCTATCCTTTCTCCAGGCATCTTCCCGACCCAGGAATTGAACCAGGGTCTCCTGCATTGCAGGCAGATTCTTTATCAACTGAGCTATCAGGGATGCCCTCATTTCCATAGTGATCAACTGGCAATTAGAAGGCAGTTAATGACAGATTCTATTTATTTAAATGTCTCTAGTTTGAATGGAAACTGTAAATTTTGAAAAATATGTGTTAAACCAGCCTTCTAATATGCTTTGAGCAATCTTTTAAAGAAGTTAAGGTTGGTTCATGCTGCAATTTATAAAAATTTCAATTCATAGATACTAATCCTTTAAAACTCACAGGAGATTGTTAAAATAAATACATCATTAAAACATATTTAAGCTCTAAATTAAAATTTTTCACTCTACTTCTTTATGATTCTTAATTTTTCCTTTCTTGCTTACATCATCTCCTTTTTCTCACTTAATCTTTTTACTCTTAGCACCTATTTATATATTTACTGAGTCTTCTACTTTCTCCTTCTACTGCTTATCTACTTTGAAGAAACAGAAATGCTACTTTATTAGTAGTTAATGTATTTGAATATAATGTAAATAGAACACTGCTCTCCTGTGAGTAGAGGTGGCATAAAACACTGTTTATCTGCCCTTATTGGTTGTTAGATTAGATAACAGTAAGTGAATATTTGAGTTAATTATTAAAGCGATTACTATTAATGTTGTGATTGAATTTGTGCAAGGTTCCCAGCTCACAGGGAAGTGATGCTGTCCATGCTGATGCACTCTTCATCAAAAGAAGTCTTCCAGGCATCTGCAAATGCTTTGTCAACTCTGTTAGAACAAAATGGTAAGAGGTACACCATATTTTTTAGTATACTGAAACATGTTTTGTGGTATTTTTAAAATTATAAAAGTGATAATTGTAAAAACTTCAAATATGTAAATATATATATCTGACATATAGATATATTGACAAATAGGTAAAAAAGAGAAAGAAGAAAATAAGATTTTGATGCTTTTCTTCTGGATTTCTGTGTATGTACTTACACATGACATATACAATACATTTTATGTTTTTTGGAGAAATGGAATGCTATTATAATCTTTTATAACCAAATTTTACATTTCTTTTTTTTATGTTGCTAATATAAATTCCCACATTACCATTTTTGATGGTTGTGTAGTTTCCCAATGCACACCTATGTCCTCATTTATGTTCCAGTTTCTTATGCATGGACTTTTAGCTTGTGTCCAGTGGTCTTGTTTTGAATATTTGTAACAGTAGCCAAATGGTCACTTTTCCACCCCAGTTGTCTTTATACACTGTTCCTGTGTTTTTTTCTTAGGAATGCAGTGGATAGAGAGAGAGTCACCATTATAAAATATTCTAAAATTGTCCATTATAAAAATTAAAAAAAATAGTCCTTTACATGTAAATCTTACAGCTTTCCATTATTTAGGAGAGAAAAATAGCTGTTATACCTTTGGAAGAACTCTTGAGGTTTAGAATTGAGGCTCAGGCTGCTCTTATTAGGGCTCAGCCCTAATAAATAGGAAATACGGCCAGAAAATCTTGGGAGAAAACTAATCATAAAAGCATTAGGACTTGGCAGCTCTTGAAGGATATTCTTGAAGGGAAAAAATACAGAAGAACACTGAAAGCTTGGAAAAAAAGACCAGTGTTAGCATCAGCTTTTAGTAGAGAACCCGAGTAGAGTGAAAAAAGCCTCCTCATGCATGTTTCCGTACACGGTTATTTAAGTCAGATCAAGAGGAAAATCACTTCTTTGTTTTCATTCTTTCTCACTTCATCTCTGATGGCACTGAAAAGGCCATCATAAAAGGCTTGGGCTGGCCAAGCCCTGAGAGATTGATCGGGGTTGCTCTCAAAGGATAATGAGTCAGTGGAAGTGGCAGAAAGGGGAGCTGCTCTTCTTGAATCTCCCTTCCTCTGCTGTGCAGAGGCCTGGGTTGTAGGGCTGTGTGTAGGGGTCTCACTCTTGAAAATGAACACTGGACTTTGCTGCTTTTGTTGAGGCACCTTAGAGAGGAGACAGCCAGAGAAGGCAGTGGCACCCCACTCCAGTGTTCTTGCCTGGAAAATCCCACGGATGTAAGAGCCCGGTAGGCTGCAGTCCCTGGGGTCGAGAGGAGTCGGACATGACTGAGCGACTTCACTTTCACTTTTCACTTTCATGCATTGAAGAAGGAAATAGCAACCCACTCCAGTGTTCTTGCCTGGAGAATCCCAGGGACGGCAGAGTCTGGTGGGCTGCCATCTGTGGGGTCTCAGAGAGTCGGACACGACTGAAGTGACTTAGCAGCAGCGGAGAGTAGACAAACCTTTACCATGTACAAAACACATTGTGCTGGTGCTGTGGTTCTTAACTCCATGGGAACATTTGATATGTCAACAAAACAACCATGATTTTGTGAGATTTAAACTTCTGCTTTTTTTTTTTTTTTTTAAAGAAGGACTATTTTATACAAATAGACACATACATGTAACAGTCATGGAGAGACTAGCCAAAGCTACTACAGTACTCATTTCTGTAATTGGTCACCAGGTGACAGCTGGTGTGTGTATATATATAAAGTTAGTATCTATAGTTTCTGTCTTCATCTCCTCATTCCATGTTTCCCTTGTCCTCAACTGGAACTTGCGTGGCTCCTGGTTCTGGAGTGACCCAAACCTTCACCCATGAAAGATCAAAGTCCTCAGTCATACTGCCTTTTCTGGTTGCTGTGCTTTTTTTTCTTTGTTTTTGTTTTTATTGAAGTATAGGTGATTTGCAATGTTGTGTTAGTTTCAGGTATATAGCACAGTTGGACATACATATGCTGTATGCTATGTCGCATCAGTTGTGTCTGACTCTGTGTGACCTTATGGACTGTAGCCTGCCAGACTCCTCTGTCCATGGGATTCTCTAGGCAAAAATACTGGAGTGGGTTGCCATATCCTCATCCAGGGGATCTTCCTGACCTGGGGATTGAACCCATGTCTCATGAATTCGGCGTTGGCAGGCAGGTTCTTTACCACTACTGACACGTGAAAAGCCTTTTATACATACATATATGCATCAGTTCAGTTAGTTCAATTGCTCAGTCGTGTCTGACTGTTTGCGACCCCATGGAATACAGCATGCCAGGCTTCCCTGTCCATCACCAGCTCCCGGAGTTTATTCAAACTAAGGTCTATTGAGTCAATGATGCCATCCAACCATCTCATCCTCTGTCGTCCCCTTCTCCTCCCACCTTCAATCTTTCCCAGCATCATGGTGTTTTCAAATGAGTCAGTTCTTCACATCAGGTGGCCAAAGTATTGGAGCTTCAGCTTCAATCAGCTTCATCAGTCCTTCCATATTCATGACTGATTTCCTTAAGGATGCTCTGGTTTGATCTCCTTGCAGTCCAGGGGACTCTCAAGAGTCTTCTCCAACACCACAGTTCAAAACATCAATTCTTCTCACCTTTCTTTATAGTCCAACTCTCAAATCCATACATGACTACTGGAAAAACCATAACCTTGACTAGATGGACGTTTATTGGCAAAGTAATGTCTCTGCTTTTTAATATGCTCTCTAGGTTGGTCATATCTTTTCCTCCAAGGAGCAAGCGTCTTTTAATTTTATGGCTGCAGTCACCATCTGCAATGAGTTTGGAGCTCAAAAAAATAAAGTCTCTCACTGTTTCCACTGCTTCCCCATTGATTTGCCATTAAAAATGATGGGACTAGATGCCATGATCTTCGTTTTCTGAGTGTTGAATTTTAAGCCAACTTTTTCGCTCTCCTCTTTCACTTTCATCAAGAGGCTTAGTTCTTCTTGGGTTTCTGCCATAAAGGTGTTGTCATTTGCATATCTGAAGTTATTGATATTTCTCCCAGCAATCTTGATTCCAGCTTGTGCTTCATCCAGCCCAGCGTTTCTCATGATGTATTCTGCATATAAGTTAACTAAGCAGGGTGACAATATACAGCCTTGATGTATTCCTTTTCCTATTTGGAAACAGTCTGTTGTTCCATGTCCAGTTCTAACTGTTGCTTCCTGACCTGCATATAGGTTTCTCAAGAGGCAGGTCAGGTAGTCTGGTATTCCCATCTCTTTAAGAATATTTCACAGATTGTGGTGATCCACACAGTCAAAGGCTTTGGCATAGTCAATAAAGTAGAAATAGATGTTTTTCTGGAACTCTCTTGCTTTTTCGATGATCGAACAGATGTTGGCACTTTGATCTCTGGTTCTTCTGCCTTTTCTAAAACAAGCTTGAATGTTTGGAAGTTCACAGGTCACGTACAGCTGAAGTCTGGCTTGGAGAATTTTGAGCATTATTTTGCTAGCATGTGAGATTAGTGCAATTGGGGATTGGAATGAAAACTGACCTTTTCTAGTCCTGTGGCCACTGCTGAGTTTTCCACATTTGCTGGCATATTGAGTGCAGCACTTTCACAGCATCATCTTTTAGGAATTGAAATAATTTTCCATTATAGTGAGATAGAAATGCAACATATTATACAAATTATTGAGTATAGTTCCCTGTGCTGTATAGAAGGTTCTTGTTGGTTATCTATTTTATATATAGTACTGTGTCGGTTGCTATAATTTTCAGTTCACTTTTACTGTTGCGGATGGAGGTATCAAGAGGCTCCTCAAGATTACTTTAGATCTCAGACAGGCTTCCTGTAGCCACTGTGTAGTAGCAACCTCTCTCTTCTTGGTAAATGGATCAATCGCATCAGCTGTGAGCTTAATCCCTTTTTTTATACTGGTAGTTCAATTCATAAGGAGCCTATAGTGACCAGGTAGACATCACATGCTCTGATTAGCTGGTACCATTGATATGTCCCCGGATGAAAGCTTGTCCTGCTCCATGTGCTTCATGCAAAACAGTGGTATTTTACTTAGAAGATGTACAGTTTTTACTTAAAAAATTTTTTTGTTCTTTTTTCTTCAATTTTCATTGTAGTATAATTGATGTAAAGTGTTGTATGAGGTCATCCCTGGTAGCTCAGAAAGTAAAGCATCTGCCTACAATGCGGGAGACCCTGGTTCAATCCCTGGGTTGGGAAGATACACTGGAGAAGGCAATGGCAACCCACTCGAGTATTCATGCCTGGAAAATCCCATTGACCGAGGAGCCTGGTAGGCTACAGTTCATGGGATCACAAAATAAGTTTAAGCTGTACAGCACAATGATTTGAATTACCTCAGGAAATGATTAGTCCAGTAAGTTTAGTGAAGATCCGTCATATCATATAGATGCAAAGTGAAAGAAAAACAAAAAAATGTTTTACTTGTGATGAGGATTAGGATTTACTCTCTTAACAGTTTTCATATATAACATACAACAGTATAACATATGAAGTATGTTGTACTTTGCAGCCCTAGTTATCTATCTTATAGATGGGAGTTTGTACCTTCTTACCACCTTCATTCAGTACACCCTTCTTTTGGTAACCACAAATATGATCTCTTTTTCTATTAGTCTGTTCTTGAAATATAATTGACCTGTTCAGTTCAGTTCAGTCGCTCAGTCATGTTTGACTCTTTGCGACCTCATGAATCGCAGCACGCCAGGCCTCCCTGTCCATCACCAACTCCCGGAGTTCACTCAGACTCACGTCCATTGAGTCGGTGATGCCATCCAGCCATCTCAACCTCTGTTGTCCCCTCTTCCTCCTGCCCCCAATCCCTCCCAACATCAGACCTGTAGCACCCTATAATTTCTAGGTTCACAATACAGTGCTTTGATATTTCTGTACATTACAAAATGGTCATCATGATAAGTCTAGTTATCATCTATCATCATACAAAAAATAGTACATTATTAAGATTATATTTCCATGCTGCACTTTCATCCCTATGACTTCTTTATGTTGTAATGGGGAGTCTGTACCTCTTAAGTTCTTTCCCCTATTTCACTTATCCCCCACTGTCCTCTGCTCTGGCAGCCACCAGTTTGTTCACTGTACTATGAGCATGTTTCTGTTTTGTTTGTTCAATTCTTTTGCTTTTTAGGTTCCCCATAGGAGTAAAATTATACAGTGTTTTTCTCTGTCTGAATTATTTCACTTAGCATAACTCCCTTTCACCTTAGCATAAGGTCTGTCAGGCAGCAGCAAGTGGCAAGATTTTATTTTTTTTCATGGCTCAGTAATATTCACATCTTCTTTATTTATGCATCTATCAATGAGCATTTAGGTTGCTTATGTATTTTGGTTACTGCGAATAATGCTACAATGAACATATAGGTCTATATACCTTATTTCTTTTTTAAAACAATTTTTATTGAAATATATTTGAGTTATAATGTGTTAGTTTCAGGTATACAGCAAAGTGATTCAATTATACTTACATATATATGTTTTTTATATATATATATATATACACATACACATACACACACATATATATATATATATGTTTTCTTTTTTACGGTCTCTTCCATTATAGGTTATTATACAATATTGAGCATAGTTCCCTGTGCTATATAGTAGGTCCTTGTTGGTTATCTATTTTATATATAGTAGTATGTATATTTTAGACCTCAACTCCTAATTTATCCCTTCCCCACCCTGTGGTAACCATAAGTTTGTTTTCTATGTCTGTGAGTCTGTTTCTGTTTTGAAAATAAGTTCATTTGTTTCACTTTTTTAGATTCCTTACATAAATAATACCGTATTTGTCTTTCTTTGTCTGGCTTACTTCACTTAGTATGACCATATATCTTTTTGAATTAGTGTTTTTGTTTTCTTCGGTAAATATCCAGGAGTGGAATCATTGGATCATACGGTAGTTCTGTTTTTTGAACTGTGTCCATACTATTTTCCATAATGCTTGCACCAATTTGGATTTCTACCAACCGTTCATGAGGATTCCTTTTTCTGTACATCCTTGCCAACATTTGTTATTTGTGCTTTTTTTTGATGACAGCCATTCTGACAATTGGGAGGTGATAAATTTTTATGGATTAGATATGTATTTCCTTGATGATTAGTAATGTTGAATATCTTTTCATGTGTGTGTTGGCCATCCCCAAGTCTTCTTTGAAAAATGTTTATAGGGTCTTCTGCCCACAATTTAACTATGTTGTTTTTCTGATCTTGAATTTTATGAATTCTTTGTATATTTTGAATATGAACCCCTTATTAGATATATCATTTACACATATCTTCTTCCATTCAGTAGGTGGTCATTTCATTTTGTTGATGGTTTCCTTTATTGGGAAAAAGGTTTTGAGTTTGATGTAGTCCAATTTATTCATTTTTACTTTTCATTCCCTTGCCTGAGGAGATAGATTGAAAAAAAAATATTGCTAAGATCATTGTCAAAGAGCACACTGCTTCTTTTATTTTTGGAGTTTTATGATTTCAGGTTTTCATTTAATTCTTTAATCTGTTTTGAGTTTATTTTTGTATATCATGTGAAAATAAATCTAGTTTGATTCTTTTGTATGTAGTTGTGCAGTTTTCCTAACACCATTTATGGAATAAGCTGTCTTCCCCATTGTATATTTTTGCATACTTTGTTGGCGATTAAATGAACATCTAAGTTTTCATTTCTGGGCTCTCTAAACTGTTCCATTGATTTATGTATCTGGTGTTTTTTTTGGCCAGTATTGTATTGATTCCTGTAGCTTTGTAGTATAGTTTGAAATCAGGGTGCATGCTGCCTTCAGTTTTGTTCTTTTTCAAGATTTTGGCTATTTGTGGTATTTTGTGTTTTCATACAAATTTTAGAATGGTTTGTTCTAGTTCTGTGAAAAATGCCATTGATGTTTTGATAGCGATTGCACTGAATCTGTAGATTGCCTAGGATAATTTGGTTGGTTTAGCAGTATTAAATCTTCCAATTCATGAACACAGTATAGCTTTTCATTTGTTTGTGTCATCTTCATTTTCTTTCACCAGTGTCTATAGTTTTTTGAGTATAGGTCTTTTACATCCTTAGTTAGATTTATTCTATCTAATACAGTTGTATATGGAATTGTTGTCTTAATTTCCCTTTCTGACTGTTCATTCTTAGTATACAGAAACATAGCATATTTCTGTATATTAATTTTGCATCTGCAGCTTTACTGAGTTCATTTATTAGTTCTAGTATTTTTGGTGGCATCTTTAGAATTTTCTTTATATATATCGTGTCATCTGCAAACAGTTTCAGTCCCCTCCCGTTTTGATTCCCTGTATTTCTGTCTTTTGTGGCTGGTACTTCTAATACTGTGTTGAATAGAAATGAAGTGAGTGAGCATCCTTGTCTTTTTCCTGACCTTAGAGGAAATGTTTTCAGCTTTCCTGATTGACTATGATATTGGCTATAGGTTTTTCATATAAGGCCTTTATTATGTTGAGATATCCTCCCTCTAAACTCATTTTGTGCAGAGTTTTTATCATAAATTGATATTAAATTTTATCAAAACTTGTTTTTGCCTCTTGGTATTATCATATGCTGTTTTTCTTCTTCAGTTTGTTAGTGTGGTGTTTCACATTGACAGATTTGTAAATATTCAGCCATCTTTGCACCCATGGGATGAATCATGTTGTATGATTCCCTTAATGTATTGTTGAATTTGGTTTGCTAATGTTTTGTTGAGGATTTCTGCATCTATGCTCATCAGTGATATTGGGCTGTAATTTTCTTTTTTCTGTGTGATATCTTTGGTTTTGTGTCAGGGTGATGCTGACCTTGCAGAATGGGTTTGCAAGCATTCCTTTCCCTTCAGTTTTTAGAATAGTTTGAGAAGTAGGGGCATTTACTATTCTTTAAGTGTTTGGTACAATTCATCTATGAAGCTCACTGGTGCTGGACTTTTGTTTGCTGAGAGTTTTTTTTTCTTTTGTTTACTTTTTTTTTTGTTTACTGATTCAGTTTCATTACTGGCAATCAGTCTGTTTGTATTTTCTATTTCTTTCTGCTTCAGTCTTGGGAGATTATATATTTCTAGGAATTTGTCCTTTTCTTCTAGGTTGTCCATTTTATAGTCATGTAATTGTAGTAATCTCTTATGATTCTTTATATTTCTATGGTTTTGATTGTAATTTATTGTTTATTTTTAATTGGTGGATAATTTCTTTATAATTTTGTGCTGGTTTCTGCTGTGCTATAGCATGAGTCAGCTATAAGCATACATATATCCCCTCCCTGAGCCTCCTCTCACCCCCACCATCCCACCCCTCTAGGTTGTCACAGAGCACCAAGCTGAGCTCCCTGTGTTTATAGCAGCTTCCCACTAGGTATCTGTTTTGCACATAGTAATGCATCGGAGAAGGAAATGGCAACCCACTCCAGTATTCTTGCCTGGAGAATCCCAGGGACAGAGGAGCCTAGTGGGCTGTTGTCTACGGGGTCGCACAGAGTTGGACACGACTGAAGCGACTTAGCAGCAGCAGCAGTGTATATATGTCAATGCTACTTTTTCAGTTTGTTCCCTCACCTTCCTCTCCATGTCCACAAATTTGTTCTCTACAGCTCCATCTCTATTCCTGCTCTGCAGATAGGTTCATCAATAATGTTTTTATAGATTCCATATATATGTGATAGTATATATTTGTTTTATTCTTTTCTGACTTACTTCACTCTGTAAAACAGGCTCTAGGTTCATCCACCTCAATACAACTGAGTCAAATTTTGCTACTGTCTCATTTAATGTTTTTTACATCATATTTTGCATCTTTTTGTTTTATCTCTATGTATACTTACGGTAGACATTGATAATTTTACTATTCCTACTAGTTTGTTAAGTGGGTGATCTGCTACTCTCATTTGCTTCTACCAATGATCTTTTCCTTTCATAAATTTTGTTTTCTAGTTGTGGGCTTCTTTTTTTCCACTTAGAGAAGTCTCTCCAACATTTTTTTAATAGCTAGTTTAATGGTGCAGAACTCTTTTTAGGTTTTGCTTGTCTGTAAAAACTCTTATCCCTCCTTCAGATGAATGATAACCTTACTGGATAGACTATTTTTTCCTTTCAGCATTTTGAATGGATCCCACTATTCCCTGGTATTCTGCAAAATTTAATATGGAAAAGTCAGCTGACAGACTTATGGGAATACCTTTGTATATAACTATTGCTTCTTTTTTGCTTTAATATTCTCTCTTAGTCTTCAAGTTTTGTCATTTTAATTACAATGTGTCTTTTTATGGACCTCTCTTTATTGATCTTGTTTGAGACTTTGTACTTCTTGGACCTGGATATCTATTCCTTTCCAAGTTTAGGGAATTTTTCAGCTATTATCACTTCAAATAATTTGTCTACCATTCTCTCTCTCTCTTTTCCTTTTTGGATCTCTATATGAAAATGTTAGTATGCTTGATGTTGTCTGGGAGTTCTCATATTTTAAAATTTCTTTTCCTCTGTTTGTTCAGCTTGTGTGATTTTCATCACACTGTTTTCTAGTTCACTGATCTATTCCTCTATATCATTTAATCTACTGTTGATTTTTGTATATAATTTTAATTTTGGTTTTTGTATCCTGTTTCAACTCTGTTTCATTCTTCTTTATATTTTCTAGCTTTTTGATAAACTCACTATATTCATCATTCTTCTCCTGAGTTTGTTGAGGATCTTTATGATCATTACCTTGAGCTGATGTCAGTAGATTGCTTATCTCCATTTGGCTAATTCTTCTTCTGAGATTTTATCTTGTTCCTTCATTTGGAGCATATTCCTGTGTTGCCTCATTTTGCATAATTCTTTGTTTTTGTTTGTATATTGAGTTAGATTGATTATGTTTCCTAATCTTACAGGAGTGTCCTTATAGTACACTCCTTTCTGGCTAACAGAGCTGTATGATCTAGTGGTGCCCTCTGCATGGTCTGAGTGGGCCACTGAATGTTGTGGTGCTGTGTAGGTGGGGCCCATTTCTGGTGGGTTAGCTGCCGAGACCTCCTTGTGTAGAGGCTGCTGGTCGTTGGTGCTCAAGACAGGGTCGTAGTATGGCTGACTGCACAGACTAGGGGTTTCTGGAACTGGTTCCATCCCACGGGTAAGTGGAGCTGTGTCTTGGCATGGCTGACTTAAGGTCTGGGAGGTCTTGGAGCAGTTAACTGCAGACACAGGGTTTTGGAGCTGGAGTTAACATGCTGCTTGGTAGCGTAAGGTCCCTGGTTAGCTGGCTGTGAGCCTGGGAGTCCCAGGGCAGCTGACTATGGGCCCTGGGGATTTTCAGTTCTGGTGCCTACCTGCTGGTAAGCACAGCTGATGCTTGGATAGATGCAGAACCCAAAAATGGCACTTGCCGGTACCAATGTCCTCGTGGTAAAATATGCTACATCAAATGGCTGTCAGCGGCATCTTCTGGAGTGACTCTCCCAAGGGGGTCCCAGTTGCCTTCTGTCTCCCTGAGAGACTCTCCAAGATAGCAAGTGGGTCTGATCCAGACTCTTCTAAACCTATTGCATGCTAGGTTTCCAAGTGTATGAGACTTTTCATGGGCTCTTTAAGAGTGAAGTCTCTGATTCCTATAGCCCTCTTGCTCTCTCATTGTGCAAGCCCTGCTGGATTTTAAAGCCAAATGTTCTAGGGGCTCAAGCCCAGTACCTCCAGGTTTGAGGGATTAATGAGGTGCTTGGACCCCTTGATTCATAGGGAGAACTTCTGTAAATAACCTCTTTGATTATTCTCTTGTTTATTGGTTGCTTATTTGGTAGTGTGGGTGTTCACTGTATCACATTCCCCATCCTTCCTGTCATCTCATGTAGTTCCTTCTTTATATCTTTACTTGTGGAATATCTTTTCTGCTAGTTTTCAGATAATTTTCATAGATTGTTGCACTGTAAGTAGTTATAATTTTGGTGTGCTCATGGGAGGAAGTGAGTTCAGGGTTTTCCCTGAGAAGAATCTTCTGTGCAATCTTGATCACTCCCTGATCAAGGGTTGATTCTTACTATGGTGCCTCAGGATTGGTTACATTTGAAATTAACCTTGATTTCTTTGTTCAGACTCAATTATCTGGTCTTTCTGACTTCATACTTCTTTGTTCTTGGTTCCCAGCCATGTTAACTTTCCTCGGATCCCTTTGCATAGTCCTTGGAGTTCTGCCTTATGAGAATAGTAAGAACTTAAGCAGCTCATTCACCAGTCTCCATTGAAAGACACTTGGGAACATTGCATAGGAAGGGCTGGATATAGTTTTATAGGGAAATAATTGGTTTGGTGGTCAACAAAACTGGGTTTTGTCATGGTGGTTCCCAGGTCAAGGTTCAAACATCTTGTGTGACATTTTATTCATTTAATTGATTAGTTAATAAAATTAGTATTTATTGAGCCTTAGACACCTGAGCTACATCAGATAAATAGAAATCCCAGGTTCATGAAGCTTTTACTCTAGTGGGAAAGATAAGTAAAAAGGCTAATTGATATATATGATATGTGAACCTTGACTGTATTACAAAGAATGTGAAGCCAAAAAAAAAAAATATGAAGCAAAGAAAAAGTATACATGTTAGTGTTCAGAGGTGATGAAATTGTGACTATGCAGTGAGGAAGCAAGGTAACTGTTGAAGTGAAGGCCTGAAGGAAGTTGCTTTTTGTTATTGGTCTTTTATAACAGATAATTTATTGCTAAAATGGTGTAGAAGAGGTCATGGGTATTGTGTAGAGAGCTGGTAAATGAGATGTAAACTCTATAAACTCTAAAGTGACTCCATGCTGTAATTTTTTATCCAAGGTGTACTGTATGAGGAAATTTCTGTTCTTAATTTTCAAATCTCAAATTGAGTTCATGTCCAAGACAGTGATTGTTAAAGTGTGGTCTCTGGACCAGCAGCATCATTTGGGGACTTTTTAAAAATGTAAGTTCTAGGGCCCCATACAGACCCAGTGCATCATAAACTGTGTAGTTGAAACTCAGCAATCTGTTTTAACAAGTCCCTGAGAGAATTCTTGTGTACTCTGAAGTGTGGGAACTGCTGATCTAGAATAACTCCTATGATGTAAATTATTTCCTTAGTTAGAATTTAGCCATTTTAGGAGGAGCTGTTAAAGCTTTTGATTTGACTGAGAAAAATAATCAAATTATTCTTTTTTTAATTGATTAATTAAAAATCAGTAAAGTTTTTTTATTGGACTAGCATTTGTTTATACTAAGTTTTATGTGTACAACATTTTATTTCTACTTATATATACACTGCAGTGTGCTCACTACCAAAAATTTAGTTTCCATTTATCACCATACTGTTCATCCCCTTTACACACTTCACCCACCTCTACCCCTTTCCCCTCTGGTAACTGCCACAGTGTTTTTGGTTGGTTTGTTCATTTATTTTGTTTTTTATATTCTACGTGTGAGTTAAATCATACAGTCTTTATCTTTCATCATCTGACTGATTTCATTTAGCATAATACCATCAGGGTCCATCCATGTTGGTGCAAATGACACGGTTTCATCTTTTTTCGTGATTGAGTAGTATTGCACCATATATGTATGTCATACCTTCTTTATGCATTCATTGGCTAATGGGCACTTAGGTTGTTTCTGTATCTTGGATATTATAAATAATACTATGAAGAACATAGGGGTACATATATCTTTTCAAATTAGTGGTATTTTCATGTTTTTTAAAATATAAATATCCAGAAGTGGGATACCTGGATTATGTGGTAGTTCTGTTCATAGTTTTTTAAGGAATCTCTATACTGTTTTCCATAGCAACTGTACCATTTTTCATTACCTTTTATCTACTTCCTCATCAACACTTGAATAACCAACTTCTTACCATATTTTGATGATTTTTTAGATTTTGAAAAAGTATGAGTTTTCAGATTTTGTCAGTAATTTAGAATACATATATTACTTCTACTTACAAGTTTTGTCTGATCTTTTCTTTTATTCTCAATTTCAGATGCATAACAAATTTAAAAAAAAATAGTATTTAAAGCTCTCTCAGTTTCATTCCTCCCACCTTCAATATTAAAATATAGTTTATAATGTTGGAATTGATATTTATATAGAGGCTTCAAGATAAATGGTATTTATATGGAAACTTTAAGGTATTATGGAAACTTTCAAGACCCTGGATTTGCATTTACTGAAGAAAGTTTATTATGAAGAGGAAAATTATTTCATAATCATTTTCCACAGATACTGTGAAGTCAATTGTAAAGCAGTCTGTTTCTTAAGCTTTGTTATTATTTTGTGAAAATATATAGTTATGTTTTATATGTTTTTTATTAGTGCTTTTCATAACTTCGTGTATCATAGCACAGATAGAAATGATAATGTTTGCATGGTCCACTGGAGTAAGTGGAGAAGGCTGAGGGCAACCCAACCTGGTTTCAGTCTTACTTCCTCCATCCCTTAAGAGCTGATAGGATCTTCACTCATCTATAACTTATTCCCAGGTCACCAGTGAGCCTCTGCTCTACATCAGTTCAGTTATTTTGTGAAGTTGCTTTATAATTAGAATGAAATTTAGTTTTCATTCTTATGTTGGAGGGCATTATGTAAAAATGTGTTTCTTCAAAAATATTCTTTTCACAAGAATTGTAATCACATTCCCCTAGTTTTCTCTGTGAATGAAACTTTCACACTAAAACCTCAAATGGTTAATAAATATGAAAACATTGGAAATAGTATATATTTTAAAGAAAAAAATTAATGATATTTAAGTTGTCTGCTACTGCTAAGTCACTTCAGTCATGTCCGACTCTGTGTGACCCCATGGACAGCAGCCCACCAGACTCCGCTGTCCCTGGGATTCTCCAGGCAAGAACCCTGGAGTGGGTTGCCATTTCCTTCTCCAATGCATGAAAATGAAAAGTGAAAATGAAGTCGCTCAGTCGTGTCCGACTCTTAGCGACCCCATGGACTGCAGCCTACCAGGCTCCTCCATCCATGGGATTTTCCAGGCAAGAGTACTGGAGTGGGGTGCCATCGCCTTCTCCGATTTAAGTTGTCACTGAAATATAAATTAATATATAGTTGTATATACATTCTGATGAACTTTGATTATCTTTAATAGTATTTGTCTTATTGCAAGATTATGAAAATGTCCTTTCATTTATTCAAGTAACATTTAAAAAATCTTGTAGTTAATTTTAGAAAGATCCTGTTGTCAAAAGGAATATATCTGAATGTATTGGAGTTAATGCAGAAGCATATGCATTCTCCTGAAGTGGCTGAAAGTGGCTGTAAAATGCTAAATCATCTTTTCGAAGAAAGGTAATAAATATTTATGAATTTATGTAGAATATATAATATTGGACCAGGTATAATATCAATATTTTGAGCATAATTGTAAGAATAAAAAGAAAAGGCATTTGAAGATGGAAACATTTTGCAACATAATCTCATGTCAGTAATACATAGACTTATTTTATTTATATATAGAAATATGTTGAAAATTTGCTTTTGTGCTTTATGATTGGTATTGACTGTGTTTTGAAAAATGGTGCTTATATAGCACATAACCTTAAACAGTTTTTAAAATTTTGTTATGTGGAAGAAATAACATGTAAAATTAGGATATGGCTTCTAATTGTTGCTTTCTCACAACTAATATTTATCAAAATTCATTCATTAGAATTAGCTTTGTCTTTTCTTCCTGCTCTCATTCCTTACGTGGGGAAGCATTTTATCACTTTTAGTTCAAGCATAGAGATGTTAAGATTATATGTCTAGTTTGTGGCACAGAGAGACAGTATCATTTATCTGGGAATGGATAATGCAGGTTTGGGGTAGAATGGCAAGTAGTGGCAGGGTGGGGAGGAAAGGGGAGTGAAATCTATCTAAAATTTGTTTAAAAGGCTAAAACTGAGTTAATACAGAGGAACATGTATAATATCATATATGAAACGAGTCGCCAGTCCAGGTTCGATGCACGATACTGGATGCTTGGCCTGGTGCACTGGAACGACCCAGAGGGATGGTATGGGGAGGGAAGAGGGAGAAGGGATCAGGATGGGGAACACATGTATACCTGTGGCGGATTTATTTTGATATATGGCAAAACCAATACAATATTGTAAAGTTAAAAAATAAAATTAAATTAAATTAAAAAAAAATACAGAGGGTTATCTCCTCCTGAAGGATGTGCTCAGCACATTTTTGTACTTTATTAGGTCAAAGAATGCAAGCTAACTTTGACATAGTCTAAATACATTTCAAACAGAAAAAGAGCATTAAAAAACTCTCCTGTGTCAAATGGCACAGATGTTGCAGTAAAAACTGATTTTGAGTCCTGGTTTTCCCACTAATTTGAGTCAACTATTTGAACTCTAAACTTCAGAATCCTCATTGGTGATGAGGAATAATAATAACAAATTCATAAATTTTTGGCTTATAATGTAAGGATTAAATAAGTTTGAACAAAAGACTTAGGAAAATGACTGGTGTGTTTTAAGCCCCCAGTAAAACATAACTGTTTTTACTAACAGGTATTAAATATTAATAGGGCTTCCCTGTTAGCTCAGATGGTAAAAAAATCTGCCTCCTAGGCAGGAGACCCGGGTTTGATCCCTGGACTGGGAAGATCCTCTGGAGAAGGGAATGGCTACCTACTCCAGTATTCTTTCCTGGAGAGTTCCATGGACAGAGGAGCCTGCGGTCTCGGAGAGTCAGAAATGACTGAATGACTCACACTTTCACTTTCAAATATGACTAAGTGAAATGCATGTAGCATGATAAACTGTATGTAACGTGTTTACAGACTTAGAATGAACGGCATTACATTGTTTTTAATGTAAAAAAACATTGTTTTTAATGTAATATAAATGTAATAATTTAATATAATTTAATAAGTCCAGCTTATCTATTTATGTTTATATATCATAACTTTAAACAATCTCTCTCTTTTTAAAATGTTATTCTTGACATTTAAATTAAAAGTTTATGTTAAATTGTGATTGTTTATGGTTCTGTCAGTGTGTAAACGTTTATAAGGAGGGAAGAATACAGTGGAATAATGGACAGTTTAAGATGTTGTAGATTCTGGGCAATTAATCTTTCTGGCTGTTTCCTCATATGTAAAATGCATGAATTTCTAGTTCTGGGGATTCAGAATTGACTATGACAATGTGCCTGCCCCTAAAAATCTCATTTTTAAGCAGATATTTACAATACAGTGTGATAATTCAATGACAGAGATGTGTAAAATCATAGGGTATTGGTGAATCAAGCTAGGGTGACCAAAGGAGAGAGGCTACAAAGAGGGGATGTGTTTAAACTGGGACTTTAAGATGGTGAAGAGGGACTATATGTCAGTAACCATAGACCCATGCAAAGTGAGGACCCAGATCTGATATGCAGAAGTTTTAGTGAGTATGGTACTATGTAAAAGCAAGGGTTGCCTCTATTAAATTTGGTAGGACCTACTGACATCTACATTTATGTTTAGATTAACATACATTTGTGTGTATGTTAAATACTAGCTAAAATGCCTTAGAGAAACCAAGACTTTGGTGCAAATAAAACTAATTAAGACTACCATACAAGAAGTCCAGTGGTGTTAATCAGGAATGGGCCGGTAGTTATGCTGTAAACAGCTCTCTGGACTTGGCGGTCAGAGTTTGCATTCCAGCCCTGGCTCTGTCATGTTCCAGTGAAATGACCTTGATGTTTAACCTCTATCAGCCTAAATTCTCTACCTAGAAAATGCAAATAATACCTTCTTTCCAGGAGTTGTTGCCAGTGACCCTGTACAGATCAAAAGGAGGTTGTTAGTTCTGGGAAACTAAGTAAAAGACTTCCCAATTTATTGTGAATGTAACTTCTTGAGGTCAAAGTTTAATCGAATAAGAATTTAAATTGTGTTTGCTCATATCACTGAGTTCACATAGCCTTTTCTGATAAAATAGTTCTGTTTTCTTGTACTTGTTTCAAATTGGTGTTTGTATTGGAATCAGGTTGGACTTTTAATAAGCATTTCAATATTATATCTCCAGTAGCACTTCCCTGGATACAATGGCAGCAGTGGTTCCCAAAATAATAACAGTCATGAAAAGTCATGAGACATCATTATCAGTGCAGCTGGAAGCACTTCGAGCTATGTTACATTTTATAGTTCCAGGTAAGTTACATAGTTGATTGTGGGAAGAGTTGTCATTGTAAATAAATATTTTGACTTTTCATGAAATATCAACTTTCTAGGCAAAAATTAAAGGACTGGTTTCTGCCAACCAAATTCAAATCTTTGCACTAGCCCAAAAATAAAACTAGAGGGAAAATGATGAGATAGAAGAGTCAGACAGATTTACATTAAAATTTAATAAGAAGCATCAATAGTTTATTTACAGAAAGATAACTGCAACATAGTGTGGTGCTTCAACTCCAAGGATAGTGTCATCTCTGCTATTTCTTTTGTATTTCTGTTGACATTGCTGAGTTCAAGTTTTTTGTTTGTTTTCTGTCTTAATTGTAATAATAGCTAACTAATTTTCACACTTCCTCTCTTGCCTCTTTCCAGTCCTCCTTCTACTCTGTGGTTGAATGCATCTTTCTCAAATATAACCATGTGGCTTTTACTCATTAACTACAATAGTGTCCATTGTACCCCATTTACATCCTGCTTACATTTATTATGACTTTATTTGTCCTCCAAACCCATTTAAAACACCTGCTCCTCCTTTCCTTTATCATGTATTTATTAATTGCCTCTTATGTTCTATACATTGTGATGACTGCACAGGTCTGAAAAAAAGATGAAAAAAGATAGGATTGTACTACTTATGGGAGCTTAGAGGTACAGAGACAGATAGTTAATTACCAGACAGCTGAGAGAGCCTGTTACGGGGCTTCCCTGGTAGCTCAGATGGTAAAGAATCCACCTACAATGAGGGAGACCTGAGTTCAATCCCTGGCTTGGGAAGATCCTCTGGAGAAGGGCATGGCAATCCACGCCAGTATTTTTGCCTGCAGAATCCCATGGGCAGAGGAGTCTGGCAGGCTACAGTCCATGGGGTCATAAAGAGTTGGACATGACTGAGAAACTTTCACATTATAAAAGTCTATGAAAATATTGATGGAAGCACAAATAGTTTATTCAAAAGAGTATGTGAGAAATTGTGATGTTTACAGTTGACGGGTGAGTCAGGCTGACCTGGTAAAAAGGCCAGGAGGGACATTTCAAGCAGAAAGAGAAAGAACACATGGTCTGGGATGAGTGGAGCATGGTGTTGAGGAGAGCAGTGCCTGGGGGTGAATGTGGAAGGGTGGGCAGAGGCTGAGAGGGAAGGGCCTTGAACAGAAGGCTGAGCAGTTTGTGCTTTATTTAATGCAAGTCAATTCAAAAATTTTATTAAAGGTGTTTGAAAGTTGCAGTGTCATAACTAAAGCTGCCACTTATAACAGCAGTAGTATGGTGTGGAGCATGATTTGCAGGGGGAGCCTCCTGCAAGGAGACTAGGCTGGAGGCTGTGATGGCCAGATGAGACATAGTGGGAGCCCAGCCAAGAAAGCAGGAGAGGATGCATGTGGGAGGTGATTAGGAGGCACCTTTGATGTGATTTTCTGACTACTGAATATCAGGGATGTTATTATTATTTTGCTCTGTGAGAGTCTCAGTACTTTTGAAGTTCATTTTTTTGGTCCTTTTAAATGAAATCTTCCTAAACCTACCATTTTCTGTAGTCATATTGGTATTTATATTTCTGAGTATAAGAGTATAGAATTTTTCAAGGAAAGGGCTTTCTTTAGTCATGTCTTTTTTTTTTAAATCCCCTGGAAACTTGGACAAAAATTCAGTAAATTTTGAATTGAATCATGTCCCATTCAAATTGTCAAATAACTTTTGAGATATAATTTAACAGACATAATTTTGCTTGGATATTATTGAGAATTTAAAAAAATTTTATAGATTGTAAAAAAGCAAACAAAATCCTTTTGATTGTCCTTAAAGATGTCAACTTTATTCTTCTGAGAGTGGATTTGAGTTTTAAAGATAACCAAAAGACATTCAGAATTGTCTGTTAATAAAATAATACTCTTTTAGTTAAGAAGTAAGTTTTGAATATAGAATTTCTTTTATTGTTCTGAGATGATTTTGAAGTGACATTGATAGTAATAATTTAGATGTATGAAATTATTTATTTAAATGATAAATCATAGTTTTATAATGTTTTTAGGTATATTAAACAGGTGCCCTTGAAAATAATATTATAAATTCATGGTGATACTTTATATATGAAAATATATATTAATAGATATACCTTATAAGCATCCAGTTCCAGTTCAGTCACTCAGTCATGTCCAACTCTTTGCAACCCCATGAATCGCAGCACGCCAGGCCTCCCTGTCCATCACCAACTCCCAGAGTTTACTGAAACTCATGTCCATCGAATCGGTGATGCCATCCAGCCATCTCAGCCTCTGTTGTCCCCTTCTCCTCCCACCCCCAATCCCTCCCCACATCATGGTCTTTTCCAATGAGTCAACTCTTCGCATAAGGTGGCCAAAGTATTGGAGTTTCAGCTTTAGCATCAGTCCTTCCAAGGAACACCCAGGACTGATCTCCTTTAGGATGGATTGATTGGATCTCCTTGCAGTCCAAGGGACTCTTAAGAGTCTTCTCCAACACCACAGTTCAAAAGCATCAATTCTTTGGTGCTCAGCTTTCTTCACAGTCCAACTCTCACATCCATACATGACCACTGGAAAAACCATAGCCTTGACTAGATGGATCTTTGTTGGCAAAGTAATGTCTCTGCTTTTGAATATGGTATCTAGGTTGGTCATAACTTTCCTTCCAAGGAGTGTGCGTCTTTTAATTTCATGGCTGCAATCACCATCTGCAGTGATTTTGGAGTCCCCCAAAATGAAGTCTGACACTGTTTCCCCGTCTATTTCCCATGAAGTAATGGGACCAGATGCCATTATCTTCGTTTTCTGAATGTTGAGCTTTAGGCCAACATTTTCACTCTCCTCTTTCACTTTCATCAAGAGGCTTTTGAGTTCCTCTTCACTTTCTGCCATAAGGGTGGTGTCATCTGCACATCTGAGGTTATTGATATTTCTCCCGGCAATCTTGATTCCAGCTTGTGCTTCTTCCAGCCCAGCGTTTCTCATGATGTACTCTGTATAGAGGTTAAATAAGCAGGTGACAATATACAGCCTTGACATACTCCTTTTCCTATTTGGAACCAGTCTGTTGTTCCATGTCTAGTTCTAACTGTTGCTTCCTGACCTGCATATAGGTTTCTCAAGAGGCAGGTCAGGTCGTCTGGTATTCGCATCTCTTTCAGAATTTTCCACAGTTTATTGTCATCCACACAGTCAAAGGCTTTGGCATAGTCAATCAACTATGCTTATAAGGTCTATTTCTGCTTTATTGACCTTATAAGCATATCAATATATAAATACATTTCTCTATTAGGTAAAGGCTTAATCATCTACTTCACTCTGTGATAACATACTGTATTACCATAGCATGCCACACAAATAACCATATTCTATCATGCTGTAATTATGCCATACTATACCATCCTGTAGTTAGGGATTGGGAATATCCCCTGGAGGAGGACGTGGCAATCCACTTTAGTCTTCTTGCCTGGAGAATCTCATGGACAGAGGAGGTCGCACAGAGTCGGACGTGACTGAAACAACTGAGCATATACCATCCTATAGCATATGATTCAGTATGTCAGTGAGTAACTATAATATCAGTACCCCAGTAGTTTTAAGTTTGAATATAATTATGGTTTTGACATGTTAAGTTGAAGTAGGTACTTATAAGATGTTTAGATGTACATGTATACAATTATTAACTAAACCATATTCAAACTATTAATTGTAACAGATGTGCATTATAGCAAATTTGTGTAATTTAGTATCTAATTCAGGAGCACATATTGTATCTAGTATTATGTCACTTAAATTGCTTTCAATCTGGTACTGTTCACTTCCTCCTTTTTTATAACAATAACTTATTGAAGTGATTGAGCCTGTGCTTTAAAAGAATAATACTAAAGACCTACTTACTTTAATAAATATCATTTGACTTGTTCCTTCTTGTCTTGCAAAATTCTTTAGGAAAGGACATATGCATATTGGGAAGTGTATAGAGGAAAGTGATTATGAATATAAAGCCAAACAGTAGGAGAAACTGAATTTGTTTACTTTTGCAGAGGAGATAATTCAAGAGGTTATAAAAATATTAAAGCCCATTCATTTATATTTAGTTAATAACAAATGTGTAAGGCATTATTCAAAGTACTTCATATGAAATTTTAAAATTCTCATAGCAACCCATCAGTCAGATTCTACCCGCTCCTCCCCCCACCCCGCCCCCATTTTACCAATGACGAAACTGAGACATAAGATACAAAGATTTTTAAGGTCACAGCTTATATAATGGAAGGTTTTCACCCGAGGCAGCCTGAGTTAGGAGCTTTCCAGGTGGTGGTAGTGTAAAGAACCCGCCTGCCAATGCAGGAGACTTAAGAGACGTGGGTTCGATCCCTGGGTCGGGAAGATCTTGAGGAGGGCATGGCAACACATTCCATTATTCTTGCCTCGAGAGTCCCATGGACAGTGGAGCCTGGGAGACTACAGTCCTTGGGGGTCACAGAGAGTCAGACACAACTGAAGCAACTTAGCACCGGCACCAGCCTGAATCAGAATGGGTGCTTTCTAAAGACACATTTGTGCAAGTGGCTATTGAACAGGTGTTATACCTAAAGAGCTGTGCTTGGAACTCTTGGTAATCTGGAGATGATTAGGTTATGGATCCCCTCTTCAAAAAGTTTGCAGTTCAAACAGTTTAAAGGACTGTTATTTAGTAAGGAAATTATATCGATTCTGGATAGTAGAACCTCAAGTGATATGGCAAAGACCAGAGATGAAATTTTGGGAGTGTTCATTTGGTCTTAATGTAAGAAAGACAGTTAGTAAGATTCCTTACATTTAGCATGAAGCTTTTACATTTCAACAGGACTGCTCTTAATGGTTATATCTCCTTGTGATATAATAGGCAGCTTTAGAAATTAATGTGGTCTTGGTTACTGAAAATGAGACACTAAGAGTTTAAGTGGCTTGTCCAAGGTCATACAGCTGTAGTAAATGTCAGGACCTATTTGAATAAATTTTAAAATGAGCACTGAATGTTCCAGGAGGGTGAAGATCATGCCTGTCAAATTCATTGTGGTATTCTCAGCATGCGGCAAAATCCTTTGCATGTATTGTTGGCATTTAAATTTTTGTTAAGTAAATGAAAACTTATATGCAGCCAACTTATTACTTTTATTACTACAAATTACTGAAGTGCAAGATTATAAGGTATTGCTTATTAATAATTATTTTTATAGTCATAGATTTTAGAAACATTGTTCACAATTATTTTATTTACATGTTCTATTATATGTTCTGTATATGTTCAATATTTTTTGACTTCCTGTTTTTCAACCATTTTGGGATAGTTCAGCTACAATGTAGCTTAATAAAGTATGTTTTAAGTTACTTAATACTTTTATACAGCCTTAGAGGACTTTTGATAAAACTACATGTTCTTTACCATCATAATGCTGAATTTTCCACTGTTATTCTTGCTACTCTCTTATGTCTACCTTTCATATCTGACGTTTTTATGTTAGAGTCCAAATAACTTTGAACTTTTTTTCAAATTGTCCACCACTGCATAAAAATCTAGCTTCTTATAGTAAGTACAGACTATTTGTTAATACACAAAAAAGAGATTGTTGGTTCCATAAAATTGCTCCACCATAGTAACTTCTTGCTACTTTAAGTTCAGTAAACATCCACATACAGTGTATTTATTTTATATTCAGTGATGAACAATTTTTAGAAATTTCTTAAACTTTAGAGTTATTTCTTTGATAAAGAACCATGTATTAGAAAAATGTACAACATATGTATTGTTGGGTTAATTATAATCATTCCTAATAAATGACATTCTATTCAGCCTAAATCTTTTATGAGAAAATGATGTGTATTTATTTTGCATTTAGGCATCCCGGAAGAATACAGGGAAGATACTGAATATCAGCATAAGCTAAATATGATTGAAAAGCAGTGTTTCAGGAATGATATTCACAAATTGGTCCTGGCAGCTTTGAACAGGGTATGTATAATATAAGATTCTGCCTTTATACTCTTAAGTAGAATATGAAATTTGGGGATGTATGGGGGCTTTTATTAGCTTAAGCTTCCCATGTTCTGTTTACTATGATAGTAAGAAGTTATCTGTTTAGAAACATAAGATGATAGTAGGGATGTAAGAGGGTGAAGAGATGTACCATTCCAGCTAAGAGAAGTGCACTGTCAGTTACAGATTTTAACAGGCTCTTTTGATAAATCCATTTGAGTCAATTCAGTCAGAGAGAGAACTCTGGATGTTCACCTTAACCGCATAGTGATGTCAGGAGCCATGGCTGCTGTTTTCTCTTTCTGTCCTCCTGGTCTTTCTTTTCTGGTCCCATGCTGAAAGATTCGGTCCATGAAGACACACAGGGAGCAACATTGAAGTTTTTTTTTTTTTCCATTCCCTGTGCTTTTTTATATTGTACTACTTAGAGAAAACCTATGAAATAGCTCAGTTTTCATTGTTTCTTCCTAGTATTAGGCATTTACAAACACTGGGTTTCCCTGCTGGCTCAGCAGTAAAGAATCTGCCTGTGATACAGGAGATGGAGGAGACACGCGTTTGATCCCTGGGTTGGGAAGATTCCCTGGAGAAGGAAATGGTAACCCACTTCAGTGTTCTTTCTGTGAAAATCCAGTGGACAGAGGAGCCTGGCGGGCTACAGTCTGTGGGGTTGCAAAGAGTTGGACACGACTTAGCAACTGAGCATGCACATAACTATGTACATTTGCAATGATGTACTATAATTAATAAATTAATAATCATACTAAGTCTGAAAAAAGAGAAGAGGAGAATTATGTTTATATTGTGCAGTGCAAAAGGTATTGATGGAATTAAGATGGTTTGCAAGTTTAACATAAGATGAATTGGTTCTTTATAAAAGATATAAAGGTAAAGATGTAAAGATTAGGTTAATGTTTTTATGAAAGGAAAAGGTAGTCAAAGTAATTAATGGACATAATTCCTTCTGATTTAGTGTACTTTGAAAAATTTCACAAATTAAATAGAAGAGCCTGCAGAGAGATCTTCAAACATTCATTTTAAACTGAACTTTATAATGTAATTATCTGATATATTTGAGTCATTTTTACTCAGACTTTAATATGATCCTTGAATATAGCTTTGGGTTGAATTTAATTCCAGAAATACTTGGTGAAAATAAGAATGTGGAAGGAACTGTGTTAGGTGCTGGGAAGACAGAAATGATTATGCTTTGTATCCTTCTGTAATGGATCTCATCATCTGTCTGGGGAAGTAACAGCCATGCATAAAACAGAAAACAACATGAAGTTGTTGGGTGTTAGTACTTATGAGCTGCACTAGTTTTGTGAATAGTACTTAAGGTACGGTAAATTATGTCTGACTATTGGGACCCCGTGGACTGTAGCCTACCGGGCTCCTCGGTCTATGGGATTTGCCAGGTAGGAATACAGGAGTGGGTTGCCATTTCCTTCTCCAGGGGATCTTCCCAACCCAGGGATTGAACCCCGGGTCTCCTGCATTGCAGGCAGACTCTACCGACTGAGCCAACAGAGAAGCTCACTACTAGAGGAAAGAATAGTTAATTTTATTCATGATGTGTGTTGGTGAAAAGCAAGTGGTACCAGAAAAGCCTTTTGGTAACTTTGATTCTGGTTATGTCATCTTTCCTAACATTATTGAATACAGGTGTGATAGAGTGGAAGGAGTTGCCAGTCAAGGGAGAAGTATTGTACTTACTGCCGTCAGTACTGTGATGCCAAGAAAATCACCGTGTTCCTAAGTCTTACTTTCTTTTGCTATATAATCCCAGGAGAAGTGGTTGAGAACCTCCCTGTTGTTGTTTAGTCACTGAGTTGTGTCTGACTCTTTGTGACCCTATGTATTATAGCCCACTAGACTACTCTCTCCTTGGGATTCTCCAGGCAAAGATCCTGGAGTGGGTTGCCACTTCCTCCTCCAGGGGATCTTCTTAACCCAGGGATCAAACCAGGGTCTCCTGGATGGCAGGTGGATTCTTTACTGCTGTGAGTCACCAGGGAAACCCGAGAACCTCCCCCCCCTTTCTTTATTTTCCATGCCACACCTGGGTAATGACACAGCATCTCACTAAATAGTGACTGCCATTTGTGGGCAAGGGATTAAGGTCATGGGGAAGCAGAAGTGGTACTGTTTTATTTTTAAAAATCTCCCCTGTGTAATTCCCCTAATTCTTTTCCATGGTTGAGAAAAAAAAAATGCTCTAAAAGATGAATGTATTTTTTCCTTTTTTTTTTTTTTAGTTCTAAAACCCCGTAATTGCATGTGTCACTCTGAGTAAATGTTACAAGGCATCAGAGATTTTGGATCCAAATACTGTTGATGCAGTAAAATGAATTGCCATTAAAAATAAGCCTTTTCTTGGATAGCAAACTTCCAAATAAGGTAGAATTTGTGATTCAACTAAGATTTACAATGCAAAAATTATTAAAAGTATTTATTAAAGTGAATCAATGTCTGGAGGTGTACATAAATCCAGTAACATTCAGACTGAAGTTAAATCTGTCTGAAACATTAACATTGCATTTATGCTTGATCCTTTTAGCTTTTTCTACACATGAAAACTTTCAGTCATCTGTTCCAGAGAGATCTATTTACCCAGTATTGTCTCTGGAGAACACAGTAGAAAATAGAGCTCTCAGCATTTTGCTCACATCTGTGCTTTGTGTGCAGTGGTACTGCTGCTGTCTTAAGTCAGGAAACTTACGAAGTCAGACCAATCTTCTCATTAAACGTACACAAATCAAAGAGCTTGTGTGCCTCTCAAAAACCTTAAAGCAAAATGTACTCAGTTTAAATACTGAAGATACTATTTCAGTCGTGATTAATATATAGTGAAAGCAAGAGCTGATTTGTGAAAGCAACAGCAATAACAAAAACAAAGAGAAATTACATAGCACTTTCCTGGTGGCTCAGATGGTAAAGCATTTGCCTACAATGCGGGAGACCCGGGTTCAATCCCTGGGTCGGGAAGATCTCCTGGAGAAGGGAATGGCAACCCACTCCAGTATTCTTGCTCCGCCCCCCCCCACCAAAAAAGGGGGCTTAAAGAAATATTGGGCTTCCCTTGTGGCTCAGCTGGTAAAGAATCCGCCTGCAATGTAGGAGACCTGGGTTCGACCCCTGGGTTGGGAAGATCCCCTGGAGAAGGGAAAGGCTACCCACTCCAGTATTCTTGCCTGGAGAATTCCGTGGACTATACAGTCAGTGGGGTCACAAAGAGTCGGACACAACTGAGCGACTTTCATTTTCACTTTGGGCTTCCCTGGTGGCTCAGAGGGTAAAGCGTCTGCCTGCAATGCAGGAGACCCAGGTTTGATCCCTGGGTTGGGAAGATCCCTTGGAGAAAGAAATGGCAACCCACTCCAATACTCTTGCCTGGAAAATCCCATGGACAGAGGAGCCTGGTGGGCTACAGTCCACGGGGTCACAAAGAGTCAGACACAACTGAGCGACGTCACTTTCACTTCTAAGGTAAATAAAAATTTATAGAACTACTCCAAAGAAGACTCTGAAACTCAACTGGGAGTACAAAGAAAGAGTTAAGCATAGGAAAATGTATACCCTCTGTTTTGATAAAATTACTAATTTTTTAAAAATGAAAATTTATCTACATTTATGAATCCTTATAAAAATAACAATGATATTTTCTGGAACTAGGTAAGTTAATGTAAAAATTTGAGAAAATTAATTAGATAATTACATGAATAATCAAGGTAATTTGGAAAAAGAAGATAATATGGCCTAACTCTAGTATTAATAGATGATCAAATGTATTATAAAACTTTAGTGATTATACTGGTGTGACATTGGCACTAGCGATAGATCAGTATCACATAATGGTGATTTAGGAGATAGACTCAAATGCAAATGTTCAATTAGTGTATGGTTTCCCAACCACCGCAAGGAAAAATAGATGGCTCAGTAACTTGTACTGAATCAGCTAATTCTCTGGCCATCTGGAGAAAGCAAAGGAAGCTGCGTATTTACATTACTCGTTTAAAGAATCAAATCTCACGTGAATGAGATTTAAAAGTAAAAATGAATCTAGCATAGATTCTCAATCAGGGAAGAATACTGGAGTGGGTAGCCATTCCCTTCTCCAGGGAATTTTACGGACCCAGAGCTCAAACCTGGGTCTCCCACATTGCCGGCAGGTTCTTTACTGTCTGAGCTGCCAAGGAAGCCCACAATCATTATTAAAGAAATGTAAAAACAAAACAAAACAAAACAAAAACCTTATTGGAGGAAATTTAATAATACTCATCTACATTAAAATGGACATGTTTTCTGACCAGCTATTCCACTCTAAGAATTTATAATATAGATATGTGTATACATGTGCAGAAAGTTTTTTAACAAGACTATTTATTGTGGCATTATTTGTAGTAAGAAGAATGTGGCAGCAGACTAAATGCTTACATGGTAATCTTTAGTGTTGTTTGCCCTCGTCTGGTGATTCTGGGATTGTATTTATTGGTGCTTTTGTAGTTGGATTGAATCATGTAGTGGTTTTGGCCAAAGAGTTGTAAGTAGAGGTTTCATTTGTGATTTCTGGACCAAGCATTTAATTGCTGGTGAGGCATCTTATAGAACACTCTCTCAGGCACTGTGACCTACGATATTTGAGATGGTGGTTGCTCAGTTAGCACAACTCCCAGAGTGGCTGTGCTGAGTAGAGGCTCCCTCCTGATCTATAACACATATGAGACATGAATACAAATTGAACCTTTTCTTTTTCCAGTTTATGTAATTTTGAAGTTGTTACTACAGGTTAATTTAGTCTGTCCTGACAATACAATCCTTATCAATAGATCCTAAGAAAATAAATTATAGTATTTTGAAACTGTGTAGCTCTATGTAGAAACTAAAAACAGCTTGGTGAGATTCCTAATGTGTTGCCAAGGAATTATGTACAGTTTTCCATGAATATGACAAACATATTGCCCAGGTAGTCATTTTTTTCCTTCACATATATTAGCACATCATGTACATTAGCACATACCAAAAGTATGGTGAAACTAGTATATTTTCACTTCTTTATATCTTCTCTCTTCCCTGTATCACTCAGTTAAAGCAGATTATATGGTCTTTAGTTTTATATCTTTAAGTGTATAACGTATTCTAATGGGTATGGCCCCTGGAATCAGGATATCTGTATTTGAATCTGGCTTCACCATCTACAGACTAATGTATTCTGAACAAGTTTTTTAAAGCCTCCGTTACAGTATCTATAATATGGAGATAATAAATGGCTTTTCACTTAGGGTTATTATGAAGAATTTTATTATATAATTCATGCCATGTACTCTATGCAATGCCTGGTACATGGTGTACAGTCAGTAAATGTTAGTTAATATTATTACTATTAGATTCAAAACTATCTTTTGACTTGTGGCTATAAAAGATGAGAAGATTGAAGTATTCACACCATCTTCCTATTTTTACCTATTTTCTAACCAACTTTTGTTAAATACATTAATTCTACATTGACAAGTTTTAAAATATTTATATTCAATTCTATAACCATACTTAATAAGTTGTTTTCATCTTCTTCCTACAGTCATGTGGACAGTGTTCACTGCAAGCTCTTTTGCTACAGTTCTTCCATTTATTTTTTAGTTGTCTGTTTCTTTTAAAAAAAGATTAATTTCCTGAACATTTTGTGTTGTCTGTATATTTGGACTCTTGAAAAAACTGGTTGATTGCAAAGTATTGGGGTTTTGTTTTCTTTTCTTTGAAAGCCTTTTAGGCTTTTCACTGTTTTGTAGTACAGAATGTTTTAGTGGAACAGTCTGAGACCAATTTAATTCTTTTCTCATTTTTAAATGGTTTGGTATTTTTATCTGGATGCCCAAAGGATTCATTTTCTTAGAATCTACTTTATTAGGATATATCTCAGTGTTAGTCCTGGATAATGGTATCTTCTTTTTAGCCGTACATTAATTTTTTTTCTGGAAAGTTTTTCTGAGTTGCAGTTTGACTTGGCTGGCAGTTAGGAAAGAGACTGGTGTGGGCATTTTCTCCTTGAGTTGGCTAGCTGACTCACTAGAGAAAATATTTTGATTGTTTTTGTAGTCTTTGAAAAAACTTGGGAAATTGTGAAGCATAGTTAACAGGATGCTTCTAATTAATATTTGTAGATATCCAACATTGGTACTTTCAAAAATTTCATGTGGACACTTGCTAGTAAATTAATTTCAATCCCCATTTGAATAACAGTGTTATGAATCACTATTTTCAAGATAGAACGTTCAGTAAGTGAAAGCCCATTATAGGCTTGTAAATATCATATATACATATATACATAATGATATTTACTTTTCAAATTTATGAAACTGTCAAAATCAGATATCACTATTTAAAATCATCAAATAGTTTATTTGAACTCCATCACATATAATAATGTGATACTCTGCATTCTCTTTCTACATAGACAAATCATGGGTTTCCTGTTGCTAGTAATCAGGTGCATCATCAAACTGCACCTGAAATAGAGATTAGGGAAGCTCAAGATAGCAGAACCAATAGTTGAGTAGAAACTTGTTAGAGGTGATGGTATTAAGGACAAGAACAGCTACTTTATAAATATAAGTGAAAGTGAAAGTGTTAGTCGCTCAGTTGTGTCTGACTCTTTGCAACCTCATGGACTGTAGCCCACCAAGCTCCTCTGTCTATGGGATTTCCTAGACAAGAATTCTAGAGTAGGTTGCCATTTCCTTCTCCAGGGGATCTTCCCAACCCTGGGGTGGAACCTGGGTCTCTCACACTACAGGCTGATTCTTTACTGTCTGAGCCATCAGGTACCAATTTGACTTAATTTTAGCATAAAAATAAGCCTATGGGTGCATTTTGAGGTTAAGAGCAGGGTCAGCTACATAACCCGGTACAAGATGAAAATGCAGGACCCTGTGTTTAAAATTATTAAGAATTTCAAGGTGGTGGCTGCAGAGTTTTAAACCAGGTCTGGGGCCCTTCTGAACACAGGGACCTGTGCTACTGCACATGTGTGTACTCCTCAAGCTGGCCTCCCTAGGACGCAGAAATGGTGGTACTGTTAATTAAAACAGAAAGTTCAAAATGGCAATTTGAGTTGTCTTTTTTTTTCTTAGAGAAGATAATAAACTTTTAACTTTGAACATCTAAGTTCAAGATACTAGTGTCAAACAAAGAGAAATATGGACTTAGAACTTAAGAGAGTTTCAGTTCAGTTCAGTCGCTCAGTCGTGTCTGACTCTTTGCAAGCCCATGAATCGCAGCACGCCAGGCCTCCCTGTCCATCACCAGCTCCCTGAGTTCACTCAAACTCATGTCCATCGAGACAGTAATGCCATCCAGCCATCTCATCTTCTGTCGTCCCCTTCTCCTCCTGCCCCCAATCCTTTGAGTTATCTGCTCAAAGGTTTCTGTGTCTCAATTTTTTTTCACCAATAACACAGGGATAATAATTGTGTGTCTGCATCATAGGGTGAGTGTGAGGATTAAATGAGTTAATACTTAACTCATTTAAGTGCTTATATGCCAGACATTCTTTTAAGCACTTAAATGAGTTAAGTACTTTTAAGCACTTAAATGAGTTAATACTTAACTTAACTCATTTAAGTGCTTAAAAGATTGTCTGGCACATAGCAAATGCTCCTTAGGTTTTGGTTATCCTTGTGGTTGTTGCTATTGTTGTTATGGTGGCTTGAAGCCATGATGGTATATGAATTCCATCCGTGAATAGGAGAGTTTTAAGTAAAGTTCTTTGGACAAAGTTTGGAGTTGAAAGAAGTGATTGTAAATGAGATAGATAGTTTTAAAGTTTGAGAATAATTAGGGAGATTACTGTGTCATGGAAATCAAGGGAGGAAAGAGCAGCAATTCGGTTGTTAAAGAACTCTTTTCTTTGAATGGTTTTAATTTGGAGTGGTTAGGACAGAAGCCTGATTATGTGAAATTAAGAGGTGGGAAGAATGTAGAGGAAGTGGGTGTAGACGTGTCTATTAATAAGTTTAGAAATGAAAGAGGAGTGGTAGCTTGATAGAATGAAAGATCAATTTAGGGATGTTCTCTCCCAGTGAGAAGTCTGTCACTTCTGAGAAGAGTGTTCGTTCATTCCAAGGCCTGAACTATGCCGTCACTCAGTGTTCACTGCATGGGTGATGATTTATCTCATTTCACCCTCATAACAACACTGCATTATTAGAATCATTTTTGCAGTGAGGAAACCTGGGCAAACACTGAGCCATCCCTCCAGCTTCACTTTGTACCACTTTGAATTTCTTTATGTTCTTGAATAATACCTTCTGACTAAATACCACTTCTCAGTAAATGTTATTTCATTCATTTTTAATGGCCCAGAGATTCATGGAACTCTTTAAGTGATGAGACAATTTAAACCCAGATTTAATTGGCTCCAAGCTGATATACTTTTACTACTCAAGGAATTGATAAGATGGAAATAATGGTGGGGAAAATTGCCAAGGGAGACAAGGATGTGAGTGTCTTGTTGAAATGATAGATGAAATGATATCTGAGCTGAGCAGTTCAGTGTTGGAGGAGGACAATACAAGATGAGAAAATAATGCTTCTGTCCATAACCTATATCAAGAAAGATGCAAATAAAAAACACATGAGAGGTAGTGGGGGACTAGATTGGGAAATGAATGAAAATCTGTTCAGTGACAATAGGGGGAAGTGAAACAGGTTGGAAGGCAGTAGGTTTTTGTTGAAGAGGCTATGTCAGAATTTGAGGTCTGACTAGAAGCTATTTCAGCTCTATAGTGAAGGTGTTATTTAGTGGCTAAGTGGTTTCTGACTCTTTTTGACCCAGTGGACAGAAGAGTTCTCTGTCCTTCACTATCTCCCAAAGTTTGCTCAAACTCATGTCCATTGAGTCAGTGATGCTATACAACCATCACATCCTGTCACCCCCTTCTCCTCCTGTTGTCTATCTTTCCTAGTATCAGGGTCTTTTCCAGTGAGTTAGTTCTTCACATCAGGTGGCCAAAGGATTGGAGCTTCAGCTTCAGCATCTGTCCTTCTAATGAATATTCAGGGTTGATTTCCTTTGGGAATTGACTGGTTTGGTCTCCTTGCTGTCCAAGGGACTCTCAAGAATCTTCTCCAGCACCACAGTTAGAAAGCACTCAGTTCTACAGCACTCAGCCTTCTTTATGTTCCAAGTCTCACATCCATACCAGACTACTGGCAAAACTATAGCTTGGACTATATGGACCTTTGTCAGGGATGTGATGTCTCTGCTTTTTAATAAACTGAAGAGGTTTGTCATAGGTTTCCTTCCAAGGAGCAAGTGTCTTTTAGTTTCATGGCTGCAGTCATGGTCCACAGTGATTTTGGATCCAAGAAAATAAAATCTATCCCTGCTTCCACTTTTTCCTTTTCTATTTGCCATGAAGTAATAGGACCAGCATCAGTCCTTCCAATGAACACCCAGGACTGGTTGGACCTCCTTGCAGTCCAAAGGACTCTCAAGAGTCTTCTCCAACACCACAGTTCAAAAGCATCAATTTTTTGGCACTCAGCTTTCTTCACAGTCCAACTCTCACATCCATACATGACCACTGGAAAAACCATAGCCTTGACTAGATGGACCTTTGTTGGCAAAGTGATGTCTCTGCTTTTGAATATGCCATCTAGGTTATAACTTTCATAACTTTCCTTCAAAGGAGTAAGTGTCTTTTAATTTCATGGCTGCAATCACCATCTGCAGTGATTTTGTAGCCCCCAAAAATAAAGTCTGACACCGTTTCCCCATCTATTTCCCATGAGAGTCAGACTGTGAAGAAAGCTGAGCACCAAAGAATTGGTGCTTTTGAACTGTGGTGTTGGAGAAGATTCTTGAGAGTCCCTTGGACTGCAAGGAGGTCCGACCAGTCCATCCTAAAGGAGAGCAGTCCTAGGTGTTCATTGGAAGGACTGATGCTAAAGCTGAAACTCCAATACTTTGGCCACCTCATGCGAAGAGTTGACTCATTGGAAAAGACCCTGATCCTGGGAGGGATTGGGGGCAGGAGGAGAAGGGGACAGCAGAGGATGAGATGGCTGGATGGCATCACCGACTTGATGGACATGAGTTTGAGTGAACTCCGGGAGTTGGTGATGGACAGGGAGGCCTGGCGTGCTGTGATTCATGGGGTTGCAAAGAGTTGGACACGACTGAGTGACTGAACTGAACTGAACTGAATGGGACTAGATGCCATGATCTTAATTTTTTGAATGTTGAGTTTCAAGCCACCTTTTTTACTCTCCTATTTTACCCTCATCAAGAGGCTCTTGAGTTCCTCTTCACTTTCTGCCATTAGAGTGGTATCATCTGCATATCTGAGGCTGCTGATATTTCTGCTGACAATCTTGATTCCAGCTTGGGATTCATCCAGCCTGACATTTCACATAATGTACTGTGCATAGCAGTTAAATAAACAGAATGACAATATACAGCCTTGTCTTACTCTTTTCCCAATTTTGAACAAGTCAGTTGTTCCATGTCCAGTTCCAGCTGTTTACTGCTTGACCCATGTATAGATTTCTCAGGAGACATGTAAGGTGGTCTGGTATTTCCATCTCTTTAAGAATTTTCCACAATTTTTTGTGATCCACACAGTCAAAGGCTTTAGCATAGTCAGTGAAGATGAAGTAGGTGTTTTTCTGGAATTCTCTTGCTTTTACCAGGATCCTGCAAATGTTGGCAATTTGATCTCTGGTTCCTCTGTCTCTTTGAAGCCCAGCTTGTACATCTGGAAGTTCTTGTTTCACATACTGCCTAAACCTAGCTTGAAGGATTTTGAGCATAACCTTGCTAGCATATGAAATGAGTGCAATTGTACAGTAGTTTAAACATTCTTTGGCATTGCCCTTCATTGGGATTGGAATGAAAACTGAACTTTTCCAGTCCCCTGGCCATTGATGAGTTTTCCAAATTTGCTGACATATTGAGTTTAGCATTTTAAAAGCATCATCTTTTAGGATTTTGAATCTCTCAGCTGGAATTCCATTACTTCCACTAGCTTTGCTTGTAGTAATGCTTCCTAAGGCCCACTTGACTTTACACTCTAGGATGTCTGGCTCTAGGTGAGTGACTACCTAGAACATCATGAAGAGCACCATGGAAAAGTGTAAGAGTTAGGTAAACGTCACGGACATTGAAAGAGGGGAGGTGTGATTGTGATTGTCACATGATTGGAAAGTGTGTTGTTGATTGTTTTCTTCTTAGTCAATGAGAAGGATGGCCTCAGAAAAGTAGTGGCTTCTATTAGAATACCTGTCAAATAATATCAAATTCTGGAAGAATTGAATTTAAAAGGTTGGAAGAGATTAAGATTCTTAACTTTTAAGGCAGGAACATTTATGTTAAAGTACTAGTCCTGACTGTGCTGCGCTTTGTTGCTCAGTCGTGTCCGACTCTTTGTGACCCCATGGACTGTAGCCCATCAAGCTCCTCTGTCCATGGGGATTCTCCAGGCAATAATACTGGAGTGGATTGCCATACCCTCCTCCAGGGGATCTTCCTGACCCAGGGATTGAACCCAGGTTTCCTGCATTGCAGGCAGATTCTTTACTGTTTGAGCGACCAGGGAAGTTCCAGTCCTGACAATTGTTAGCTATGTGACTTGAGCTCCTTTTCCTGCATCATTAAAGTTGGTGAGCCTATTGTATGAAACTTGATGGGGAATAAATGAGGTATAGCATGTAAACATATAAAGAGTAAATTCTCAGTATTTTCTATGATTTGGGATAGCATTGCATTTTTATGTTTAAGAGTTTAGGTCATGACAGTAAATGTCTTTGACTTGGTATCTTCTCAGCAGTGTACAGTCTACATTTAATAAACTCATCTTTTAATAGGAATCATATTAGTATATATTTAATAAGGATGCTCTGAAAAGAAAAGCATGTGAAATTATTTAGTACAGTGCCTGGTGAAGAAGAGGTACTTAATAAGTGCAAAAATGTTAGCTCTTATTCTTAATAATACATAAAAGTAATTCATGATACAAGGCAGAATCAAGAATGGTAATTTTATTTGGACTCCTTAGTTTATGTTTCATCAGCCTATAAGCTGGCTTTAACTAAGGTAAGTATTAGAATTCATTTTTTAACACAGCAAAGTTTCTTAATTATCCTTTTGACTTTTAGTTCATTGGAAATCCTGGGATTCAGAAGTGTGGATTAAAAGTAATATCGTCTATAATACATTTTCCTGATGCATTAGAGGTATTATCCCTGGAAGGTGCTATTGATTCAGTGCTTCATACACTGCAGATGTATCCAGATGACCAAGGTTGGTACAACTGAAGTCAGGATTTAGATTTTTATAGGCCTTTAGCTATTAGTTGAACATGTTTAAATTTTTTCTTTTGTTTTGAGATTTAAAACAGTACATTTTCTTTTTTTTTTTCTTTTATTTTTCTAGAAATTCAGTGTCTGGGTTTAAGTCTTATAGGATGTTTGATTACAAAGAAGAATTTATGCATGGGAACTGGGAATCTGCTGGCAAAAATTCTGATTTCCACCCTACAACGATTTAAGGATATTGGTGAAGTACAGATAAAAGTATGTGCATTATCTTGAAGGGAATCGAGATCTTGTACAGATTTCTCTTTCAGAGCAGCTGGTGTAACTCCTGCTTAGCATTAATGGGTATTTTCTAGTTAATTGAAAGCCGTTTATCATTTCATAGTATTTTTATTATAGTAGATGAAGAGAACTGGGTTGAATTTCAAAATATCGTATGTTTCATTAATAAATCTCTCAAATTAGTACGTTTGTCTTTTCTGTGAAAAAGGAGAGCATATGCTAAAGAAATTTCAGCTAGCTGAGCTTTATTTTCTTTGTTGTCGTTCAGTTCCTCAGTCATGTCCAAATCTTTGTGACCCCATGGACTTGGGCTGAAGCACACCAGGCTTCCCAGTCCCTCACTATTTGTTGGAGTTTGCCCAAACTCAGGCCCATTGAGTCAGTGATGCCATCCAACCATCTCATCTTCTGTCACCCCCTCTCCTCCTGCCCTCAATCTTTCCCACCATCAGGGTCTTTTCCAATGAGTCAGCTCTTTGCATCAGGTGGTCAAAGTATTGGAGCTTCAGCTTCAGCATCAGTCCTTCCAATGAATATTCAGGGTTGATTTCCTTTAGGATTGACTGGTTTGATCCCCTTCCTGTCCAAGGTACTTTTATTTGCTTAGATTTTAGGTAAATAAAAATTGCAATTATTATGAAGTTTGTCATTCCCTTTGTTTTATTTGAGCTGCTTGCTTAGTAATTTTTCCCCTTAATCTTGTTCTTGCAGTGAAACAATATTTTAAATGTTCTTCATTAAGCAAAATTTAAAATGCAATCTATATTAGCTGTCTATGAGGAATCCAAGATATTGGTTTAGGATTAATTCAGGGAAGATGAAGTAAATTGTTTCAGAGTACTTTTATTTTAGTGTTAACAAAACAAGTTTTTTTTTTTTTTTTAAGAATTTCTACCTTGGTTGTGGTGTTTTTGGTAATGAAGTTTACAACTTTCATAAACCACACTCAGCAAATATTTTCAAAAATGACAGCATTGGCCAGGAGTGAAAATGTCTTAAGCTCTGATCTTTGCACAAATATTATTAGTAAATGGGAAAATGCATGTAAGATTTTAAATTATAAAGTGCTGAACATATAGCATTCTTAGATTAGAGCCAACAATGGGCTTTATATATCTGCTTTCTGTAATGTGCCTGAAGCTAGGTTGACTAAAGCCAAGACAGAATTGATTATAAGTAATCTGAGGTAAATTATTTTGTGCAGGTATGAAGCTCTCACTCAGTATTTATTCATCTAGGTATAAATTTTAAGATTTTTATGTAGAGATTGTAAGCTGTTAACCAGTGGGCTAAATTTTGCCTGCCAACATACTTTATTTGACCAGTTCGGTGCTTGTAAGTTTTTGAGTTTGAATTGTATGCCTTCTCTGTATGTGTATTGTCTGCTTTGCCGCTGCATTCGTTTGCAGGGACTTCTGCTCTAGAGGTGGGTGGACCACATGCCCCTCAGACTGCTTCTCTTGTCAAATGTTAGGAAGCATTTATAGAAACTTAGCGTCTTAAAAGCTCAAAATAATAATTTTTAACATTTAGATGATCTCATTAATATATTTTGGAAAGATAAACATTTTAAAAGTAAAACTGATCTTTGGTGAATGTACCCAAGGTATAGAATAGGCAAGTCTGAAGTTCATTCTTTCTTTAAAACATCACATAAATAGAGCGTAGACAACATTTTCAGTGGTTCTAAAAAGTAATGGTGTGTCTGATCAGTTCCTTATAAATGATTTGCTAAAAGGATGTAAACCTTAGAGTGTTTTTAGAGCTTTTCTAAAATGTTCTCAAGATGAACACAGTCTAGGAGCTCACATTTGTCTGAGATTAAAATTTCAGAAGATAGCACAAAACATTGTTGGGAGAATTGCTAGGCTCTCTATAGAACCTGATCCGCAGTCTTGTATTAAAGAACTCAAGTCACTGATTTATTTGGGTTTGTGGCACTGCTGACTCTGCTGTCTAATCCTGATTAATATCTGACTTCCAATCTGTAGGTATGGCTTTAGGCAAGGAATCTTTAAAAGCCAAATTTTGGTAAATTAGGTGTTTTAGGTTTTTTTCCTGTTTGGCTAGAGGAGAGTTTAGCATCTTATTCTCTGTGTGCATCTTCTTATTTCTTAGTAATGAGAGAGCAAGGTGTATTTATTACATTGTTTCAAAGTTTACAGCTTTAAAGTACAAGCCCAATAAATGTATCTACTTAGCTAAGTGAACACCTCAAGTTTTAAGTACTGTATACAGTCTCTCTTTTATATCATTTGTTTATTCTTTTTTGTCCATAATTACCTTGTTGTTATTAATTTTGGTCACACTTTCAGGGATTTCAGACAGTCTTGACGATGCTGGAATTGTCAGTGTCTTTTTCCAAGCTACTGGTGCATTACTCCTTTGATTCAGTAATATTCCATCAGTTGTCCTCCAGTATCACGGAGCAAAAGGATCAACAGGTACAATGTTTTTTACCTGTATTATGACTGTTACACATTTCGCTGACTTTAATCCTCATTTTCATTCTTTTTAGTTTCTAAACCTTTGTTGCAAGTGCTTTGCAAAGTTGGCCATTGATAATGAGTTAAAAAGTGTGATGCTGGAGAAAGCATGTGATCAGAATAACAGCATCATGGTTGAATGCCTGCTTCTGTTGGGAGCAGATGCCAATCGAGCAAAAGAAGCAACTTCTTTGATTTGTCAGGTAAATATTCAAAGATTCACTTTTGTCTTTTTTGTATGCCCCTGCTATTGTATAGCTCTCACCTATATCGTATGATTCTTCATTACAGAATTTATCAGTTTATGGCCCAATTGCTTGTAATTTGTAGTAGGGTTTAGATTCATAGAGTTTTAGAAATAGGGTATTTCTGTAGGTATTATCTTTTAATCATTCCCTTTACATGTTTACCTACTTTGTTGAGATGATAAATAACTTTTAAACGTGTCTCCTACTGAGCATCTCTGTGTGAATCACTCTCCAGGAACACACCACACAGTTATGTTTTGTTTTCGATTCATCTTTTAAGTATTTTCTTTCTGTTTTCAACTTGTCTGTCTAGAAAGTTCTGCCTTCAGGGCTACCACAGGTGGCCTCGTAGCCTGTGCACTGTGCACTTTGGGGCCTGTTCACATTGACAGCCCTTCTATGGGCCATCCTGCAGTACAGTGGCACTGTGGTCTTGCCTTCCTTCTCTCCCTTCCCGTAAGCACTGTGCAAACACATCTATCTAATGCTTCTGCTCTGCCTTCAAAATATAAACCAAATTATTTGTCCTCAATAAAGCTCTTCCCACACTTCCTGACCTCCATACAAAATAAAGATTTACTTGCTGTGTAAATCCATGACAATTTTTGTACACTTTTTTATAGTTTGTGAGTTGTATAAAGGTAGAGATGTACAGTGTTCATCTGTGTATCATTCAGAATATCTAACTCACTGTTGTACATACAGTAGGAATTCAGTTAAGTATCAGAGTATATTACATGTCATTTCCAGTTTGTCTTCACTGTATAAATTTTAGTTTGCAGTAGTATTCAGGTAGCCCTATGTATATTTTCTAAATAATAATATTTCCAACAAAGCAATTATGTAGTGATTTAATATCCCTTATTGACTGGATGAAGCATAGCAGGAATCAAGATTGCCGGGAGAAATATCAATAAACTCAGATATGCAGATGACACCACCCTTATGGCAGAAAGCAAAGAAGAACTAAAAAGCCTTTTGATGAAAGTGAAAAAGGAGAGTGAAAAAATTGGCTTAAAACTCAACATTAAGAAAACTAAGATTATGGTGTCTAGCCCATCACTTCATGGCAAATAGATGGGGAAACAATGGAAACAGTGAGAGACTTTATTTTTTAGGGCTCCAAAATCACTGCAGATGGTGACTGCAGCCATGAAATTAAAAGATGCTTGCTCCTTGGAAGAAAGCTATGATCAACCTAGACAGCATATTAGAAAGCAGAGACATTACTTTGCCAACAAAGGTCTGTCTAGTCAAAGGCATGGTTTTTCTAGTAGTCATGTATAGATGTGAGAGTTGGAGTATAAAGAAAGCTGAGCACCAAAGAATTGATGCATTTGAACTGTGATGTTGGAGAAGACTCTTGAGAGTCCCTTGGACTGCAAGGAGGTCCAACCAGTCCATCCTAAAGGATATCAGTCCTGAATATTCAGTGGAAGGACTGATGCTGAAGCTGAAACTCCAAAACTTTGGCCACCTGATGCGAAGAGCTGACTCATTGGAAAAGACCCTGATGCTGGGAAAGATTGAAGGTGGGAGAGGAAGGGGACAACAGAGGATGAGATGGTTGGATGGCATCACTGACTCAATGGACACAAGTTTGAGTAAGCTCTTGGAGTTGGTAATAGGGAAGCCTGGTGTGCTGCAGTCCATGGGTTGCCAAGAGTTGGACACAACTAAGTGACTGAACTGAACTGAACTCAATATGCATTATTAAATAACCAACAGAGTGCTGTGTTATTCAATAACTTACTTCTAAAGCCTCACTTTATTTAATTTTCTGCTCACCTAAGGGTTCAAATCAATTTGTCAACTGTAAGATTAAGGTAGTACTACTTAGCAATCTACATAAAAAGAAATTGAACCTATAACTCATTTTCATGCACAGTTAAGTTATTCATTAAAACCAAATACATAATCAAATTATTTAAATTTAGCCAAATTTCATCTTAGCAGGCAACATTGAAAATAGTTGCTTCTCTGTTATTAAAAGTAATTGAATCATTTCCTTCAATAATGTAATGTTTTTATTGTATTTCTTTTGTGTGATCTTCAGATCATTGTGTTAATGTTACTTGGATATGCCAGAGAACTGAAAGGGAGCTTCCTCCAGGTCTTTCTTAGAGAAACAACACACCTAAAAGCCCTTAAGTACAGTTACTCTACATTCTGCACAGGGACTGCTTTCTACTTTTCTCTCAATTTATTCAAATCTTTCTGCACAGAAGGCTTTTTATTTTCTTCTTCCCAAGTTCTTTTGAACTTAATGTGCTTATTTATATATTTTCTTCTTAAAACAAAATCAGATCTTTAAATGTAAAGAATTTATCCTGGTTGTCAGAGATTATTTATATCTAACAAATAGTAAACATTGATTTTTGTGGGTAGACTGTTTGAACACACCTTATTTTGTACAAAGTAGCATAGTAAAGACTTATCCAGGTACCAATGTTGCATTATTAAGGGTGGAGTTAATCTTATTAGGCTTTGGGAGGATTAATATTGGGTATGAAAATGCATGAATAGAGACATGAAAATAAGATTTATCAGGTCATGGTGGGAAGAGCAAGTATAATGAATTCTGAATAAAAATAATAGCAAGCTCTTCTGTGGTATTCATTGCCACCTGGGCCCTGCTCTGAGTCCTTTACTTAATCCTGACAACAACCTTAGGAGTACTCCTAGTATTTATCTTATTAGGCATGTGAGGAAGTAACTTGCCTGAGGAGTAACTATAGCCTCCCTTGTGCCTACTTTAATCTCTTGTTTACATAACAGATTCATGATAGTGGTGGTGGTAGGGGAGAGGATTGTACATTCATTCTTGAATGCTAGCTTAAAGTACTTGGCTTTGATTGTGAGCTGCATTATTTACAAATTAGAGTATGAGAGAAAATATGGGAAAAGATAGAAAGTTGCACTTTGATTATATATATTTGAATTGTCCCCATTTAAAATACAGAACTGTGTATGAAAGTGTTGACCTCTTAGTCATGTTCAACTCTTTGAGACCCCATGGACTGTAGCCCTCCAGGGTTACATGGAATTCTCCAGACAAGAATACTGGAGTGGGTTTCCATTTCCTTCTCCAGGGGATCTTCCTGATCTAGGGCTCGAACCTTGGTCTCTGACATTGCAGGCAGATTCTTTTACTGTTTGAGCACCAGGGTATCTGAGCAGTATTTTTTTTTTTCCCTCTCATGAATTATTTTCCTAGTTTTATTTTATTTCTTCTATCTGGTATAAAAGACAAATATTTCTCTCTTCATGTCACCATAGGTTACCTGGGTTCGATCCCTGGGTTAGGAAGATCCCCTGGAGAAAGGAAAGGCGACCTACCCACTCCAGTATTCTGGCCTGGAGAATTCAATGGACTGTATAGTCCATGGGGTCGCAAAGAATTGGATACAACTAAGTGACTTTCACTTTCACTTTTCATGTCACCATATGTCAGAAATCATCTTGGATAGTTTGGGTCCCCCAAGGAGAATTCTGCTATAAAAATGTATTGAGCATCTTCTCTGTGGAAAGCACAGTGCTAGATAATTAGTAAAGAATATAAAAGGTATTTTATATATATAATAATATATATATTATATATATATATAAACTGTTTCAAGGTAGTTTCAAAGTGTCTCTTGGGAGTTAAGGGAGTAAAACATAAATCACCTTAATAGAAGGTAGGCAATAAATACCATAATTTAGAGATAAAACTTTGCGGGACTCCAAGAGAAGGCATTTGTGATGAGTTTTTTGGGCCTCTCCTTCCCTCCGTTCTTCCCTTCCTTCCTTCCTTTCAAATTTCCTGTGGGCCCTTACTGGATTTTTTGTTATTTTTCAGTCACTAAGTTGTGTCTGACTCTGCGACCCCATGGACTGTAGCCAGCCAGACTCCTGCGGATTTTAGTAGTTTGCTAAATTAAATATATTCTGTAGGCATTGTGCTAGGTTACAGAGGTACAAATTGAATTGCAGTAGCATCCATGCCTTTCATTCTAGTAATCAAACAGATAAACATGTCTGGTTCAGTGTGCTAAGTGCTGTGTTAAACAAAATGGGATGGACTCCCGAGGAGGAAGCGTGTGCAGCCTGGGAGGTTATAGCAAGGACTTAGTGCAAGAGACTTTAAAGCTATTCCTTCAAGAATGATTTTTTTTTTTTTTTTTTTTCTGGAAGAAGAACAAAATTAGACATTGGAGGCAATAGAAATAGCATAAATGAGGTTTGAAAAATTGCATGTTGTTTTATGAGGGAGTGTCCTGGAGCAGAAAGGTTTTAGAAGATTTTAAAATAGTACAATGACTTGATTATATCTAGACTAGAAAAGTACTATAGTGGTTCTCGGGAGAACAGACTGAAGATGGGGGTGTTCCTTAAAGGCTGGTGGGCATTTAGCTGGTTCCATCAAACCAGAGCACTGTCCCCTCAAACTTCTTGGACACATGTTCAGTTCAGTTCAGTCACTCAGTCGTGTCTGACTCTTGGTGACCCCATGGACTGCAGCTTGCAAGGCTTCCCTGTCCATCACTAACTCCCGGAGTTTGCTCAAACTCATGTACATTGAGTTGGTTATGCCATCCAAGTATCTCATCCTTTGTCATCCCCATCTCTTCCCGCCTTAAATCGTTCCCAGCATCAGGGTCTTTTCAAATGAGTCAGTTCCTTGCATCAGGTGGCCAAAGTATTGGAGTTTCAGCTTCAGCATCACTCCTTCCAATGAGTATTCAGGACTGATTTCCTTTAGAATTGACCCGTTGGATCTCCTTGCAGTACAAGGGACTTTCAAGAGTCTTCTCCAACACCACAGTTCAAAAGCATCAATTCTTTGGCATTCAGCTTTCTTTGTAGTCCAACTCTCATATCCATACATGACTGCTGGAAAAACCACAGCTTTGACTAGATGGACCTTTGTTGGTAAAGTAATGTCTCTGCTTTTTAGTATGCTGTCTAGGTTGGTCATAGCTTTTCTTCCAAGGAGCAAGCATTTTTAAATTTCATGGCTGCAGTCACCATCTACAGTAATTATGGAGCCCCCAAATGTGTTTGGACACACGTTAATTCTGAAGAATTCAGGAATTTCCCTCAACCAACTTTTCCCCCGACCTGGTACCCTGAATATTAAGATCTTTCCTTTTATTTATTTAGACTTTTAATGATATATTTTGTTTAATCAATATTTTCAAAATATTATTAAATGAGTTTGTGATATATCCAAAATATTCAACATGTGATCAGTATAAGGATTATTAATGAGCTATTTTATATTTTAAAATACCAGGCCTTCAAACCTGTGTTTGAAGTATTTTACTCACTGGAGTAAAATATTCCAGTGAGTATTTTACTCTTACAGCTCATTTGACACTTACAGCAAATTTCAAGTTGCTTAATAGACCACATTGGGCTTCCTTGGTGGCTCAGACTGTAAAGAATCTGCCTGCAGTGTGGGAGACCTGGGTTCGATCCCTGGTTTGGGAAGATCCTCTGGAGAAGAGCATGGCAATCCACTCCAGTATTCTTGCTGGAGAATTCGCATGGACAGGGAAGCCTGGAGGGCTACAGTCTATGGGGTCACAAAGAGTCTGACACAACTGAGTGACTAGGCACACATAGACCACATTGGATGGTGCCAGTCTCTGGGTCCCACCACTGGCTTCTCTTGTAGTTAGAGGGATGGGAAGAGACAGGTTTTGGCTCACAGGAACCATCACCTCTGATTAATCTCTGCTCCTTCCTTAAAAAAAAAAAAAAATCACTTTTTTAACTAATTTTTATTTTTTTAAACTTTATTATAGAAAATTTTAAACATACACCAAAGTGGAAGGAGTAGTGTAATCAATCCCTACGAATCTATCAGTTATCTTCAAGAATTATCAATACATGTCTAATCTTATCTTGTCTGTATCATTCTCATGTCCCTTCTCCATGTTTTTTTTTAATATGGTAGATTCTTTTTAGTTATTTAAGTACTATAGCAATATGTACAGTCAATACCAAACTCCCTAATTATTCCTCCTCCCTAGGTAACTGTAAATTTATTCTCTAAGTCTATGAGTCTGTTTCTGTTTTGTAAATAAGTTCATTTGTATTATTTTTTGGGGATTCTGCATATAATGATATTAGACAATATTTCTCTTTCTCTGTCCAACTTCCTTCAGTCTCTATGACAGTCTCTAGATCCATTTATGTTACTGCAAATGGCATTATTTTGTTCTTTTTAATGGCTGAGTAATATTCCAATGTGTATATGTACCACAGCTTCTTTATCCACTTTTCTGTTGATTGACATTTACGTTGCTTCCATGTCTTGACTACTGTAAACAGTGCTGCAATGAACTTTGGGGTGCATATATCCTTTTGGACCATGTTTTTCTCTGGGTTTATGCCTAGGAGTGGGATTGCAGGATCATATGGTAGCTCTATTTTTAGTTTTTTAAGGAACCTCTATACTATTTTCCACAGTGCCTGCACCAATTTACATTCCCACCAACAGTGTAAGAGGGTTCCCTTCTCTCCATACTCTCTCCAGCATTTATTGTTTGTGGATTAAAAAAATACATATATATTTACTTATGTATTTATTTTTGGCCACCTTTTTCGCTGCACATAGGCTTTCTCTAGTTGCAGCAAGTGGTGGCTACTCTCTGGTTGTGGTGTGTGGACTTATTGTAGTGGTGGCTTCTTTTGTTGCAGAGCATGAGCTCTAGGGCATGTAGGCTTTAGTAGTTGGGGTGCATGGGCTTAGTTGCAAGGCATGTGGAATCTTCTGGACCAGGGATCAAACCCACATCCCTTACCTTGGCAGGTGAATTCCTAACCACTGAACCCTTAACCACCATGGAAGTCATCTTCTGTGGATTTTTTGATGATAGCCATTCTGGCTGTTGTGAGGTGATACCTCATTGTAGTTTTGCTTTGCATTTCTATATTAGTTTAACATACTGAACATCTTTTCATGTATCTCTTGACTGTCTGTATGTTTTCATTGGAAAAATGTCTATTTAGGTCTTCTGCTCATTTTTCTAAAATTTACAAAAGCAGCTCATGAAGTTTAATATCATCAAAACAAACCACTCAGTTAAAAAATAGGCAGAAAACCTAAATAGATATATATTTCTTTTTAAATCATTAATATTAGGTTGTGAAAGGACCCAAGCTTTGGAATCTGCAGATGTGATTTCAAATCCAAGTGTATTATTAAGTAGCTCTAAGATTTTGGACAAATCACATATTTTTCCTAAATATTCATCTATAAAATGGGAGTAATACTTTTTATGGCATAGGGTTTTTAAAAAATAGTTGGAGATCATGTTTTTACAGAAGGTAGCATAGTACCTGACGTCCTAATTTTGTTACTTATGATTTCATTCTTGTAGTTGATAACGTTAGATTCCATTGCCTTTCAGAAGCTTTAGCTGGGGTTGAGCCAGTGTGCTGTGCTGCAGGTTGCTAAGGCTTCTCTCTGCTTACCGTGGTCACTCTAGTTTTTGTAGCAGTTACCATGTTAACCCACCTTGAGGACATGCTCTGAAAACATAACTTTCAGGGTAAGGTAGAAAACTGAGAGACAACATATATCTTTGTAGAAATTCAAATTCTTGTCCCGGAAATCCAGTGAATGATGACTGTCCTTTGCATGTGACATTGGTGAATTTAATAATATTTATATACACAGTTATTCTACGTCACAAATGAAGGGAAGGCATTTGCCAAGTAAATGAAGTAGCATTTGCTATGTTAAGGTATCAGTTTCCCAGATATGGTCCAATAAGCAAACAAGTCCAGAAAGTGTGAGAAATGTGTAAATTGATGGAGCCTCAGGTATTTTGACTTCAACCCTATGAGTTTTACTTCGTATCATGTTGTCTTTTTCATGGTAATGGGCTCTCACATGGCAGATTTAATTTATGCTGCTCTGATACTTATGATGCTAATCTTACTTTATTTTCCTAATTTACTTCAAGAATGAGTTTTGCCTTATTTTGTTTGATTCTAAATTTAAAGACCAGAAATCGAAGAAGAACTATAAAGCCTCTTGATGAAAGTGAAAAAGGAGAGTGAAAAAGCTGGCTTAAAAGTCAACTTTCAAAAAACTAAGATCATGGTAACCAGTCTCATCACTTCATGGCAAATAGATGGGGAAACAATGGAAACAGTGACAGACTTTCTTTTCTTGGGCTCCAAGATCACCACAGATGGTGATTGCAGCCATGAAATTAAAAGATGCTTGCTCCTTGGAAGAAAAGCTATAACCAACCTAGACAACATATTAAAAAGCAGAGACATTACTTTACCAACAAAGGTCCATAAAGTCAAAGCTGTGGTCTTTCCAGTAGTCATGTATGGATGTGAGAATTGGACCATAAAGAAAGCTCAGTGCTGAAGAATTGCTGCTTTTGATCTGTGGTGTTGGAGAAGGTTCTTGAGAGACCCTTGGACAGCACAGAGATCAAACTAGTCAATCCTAAAGGAAATCAGTCCTGAATATTCATTGGAAGGACTGATGCTAAAGCTGCAGTACTCTGGCTACCTGAGTGAAGAACTGATTCATTGGAAAAGACCCTGATGCTGGGAAAAATTGTAGACAGTGAAGAAGGGGTTGACAGAGGATGAGATGGTTGGATGGCAACACCAGCTCAATGTACATGAATTTGAGCAAGCTCCGGGAGTTGGTGATGGACAGGGAAGCCTGGCGTCAATGGGGTCGCACAGAGTCAGACACAACTGAGCAACTGAACTGAAAATTTAATGATGTAGGGGAAAGTCACACAAAGTTTGATTACCAGGATTATAAAGGAAACATGATTAAAAAAAATATATATGCTTACCTTCTCTTTTTCTTTAATAGGTATGTGAGAAAGCAAGCAGTCCCAAACTGGTAGAATTGTTACTGAATAGTGGATCTCGTGAGCAGGATGTTCGGAAAGCTCTGACAATCAGCATTGGGAAAGGCAACAGCCAAATAATCAGCTTACTCTTGAGGAGGCTTGCCCTGGATCTGGCCAATAATAGCATCTGTCTTGGAGGATTTTGTATGGGAAAAATTGACCCTTCCTGGCTTGGTCCTTTATTTCCAGATAAGACATCTTATTTAAGAAAAGAGACAAGTAAGGATTTCCAAGCAACTTTTATAGAAGGTTTAAATTTAGTAGTATTTTTAAAAATAACTATTCTTTTAGTTTTCATTCCATTTGGTGCAACTTAAGTCAAAAATATTGTGAAGGCTTGGCTTTTTTTTTTTTGATCATGAAATGCTTGAAATTGACATTATATTTAAGTTTCTTATGACCCAGCAAATTCGTATTTTATAAAGATAAATCATAACTGAGATCTTTCTGTGAGGTTACTTTTCTTTGTTAAGTATTTTAGTTTTTATTATAAAATAATCTATGTGCCTTTAAAAATAGAAAAACTTAATATAAGGAAGAAAATAACAGTAACTTACCTGTTTTACCTATAGGTAATCAATGTAGATTATTTTTTTCTGTGAACTTGCTATACACTTGCATATGAATTAAAATATATGTATAGAAATATACATATGTATTTTGCATTTTCAAGTTAGTATACTTTGCATTTTACTTAAGGATGTGTTTTCTAGTTAATATAGGTCTTGTATGTAGTAAGTATGTTAATTATCATTAGTATCTATACTAGTGCATTTCAAATAGAAAAATTTGGTTATAAATTATGTTATAAGCATAAATGGAAACAGACATGTCACATATTATTGATATAAATTCAAATTGTCCTTTTGGAAGGAAAATTTGGCAATATCCGTTAGTGTTATGGGGCTTCCCTAGTGGCTCAGATCGTAAAGAATCCACCTGCAATGCAGAAGACCCAAGTTTGAGTCCTGAATTGAGTCCCTGGAGAAGAAAATGGTTACCTACTCCAGTATTCTTGCCTGGAGAATTCCATGGATGGAGGGGGTGGCATCACAGACTTAATGGACATGAGTTTGAGCAAACTATAGGACATAGTGAAGGACAGGGAAGTGTGGCGTGCTGCAGTTCAAGGGGTCACAAAAAGTCTGACATGACCTAGTGACTGAACAACATTAATGTTTTAAATGTACGTCCGAGTACTTTAATAAAGTACAAGTAATTTTTTTTTTAATTGACATTTTAGGAATCAGTGAACTAAAATGCACCGGAATGGGTGAATTTAATTCAGATAACCATTATACCTACTACTGTGGGCAAGAATCCCTAGAAGAAACAGAGTAGCCCTCAAAGTCAATGAAAGTCCAAAATGCAGTACTTGGGTGCAATTTCAAAAATGACAGAATGATCTCTGTTCATTTCCGAGGCAAATCATTCAGTTTCAGTCCAGTTTCTCAGTAGTGCCTGACTCTTTGCGACCCTGTGGACTGCAGCACGCCAGGCCTCCCTGTCCATCACCAACTCCCGGAGTTTACTCAAACTCATGTCCATGTGTCAGCGATGCCATCAACCATCTCATCCTCTGTCCCCTTTTCCTCCCACTTTCAATCTTTCCCCAAATCAGGGTCCTTTCCAGCAAGTCAGTTTTACACATCAGGTGTTCAAAGTATTGGAGCTTTAGCTTCAGCTTCAGCTTACAATGAATATTCAGGAGTGATTTCCTTGAGGATGGACTGGTTGGATCTCTTTGCTGTCCAGACCATTCAATAGCATGGTAATCACAGTAATCACAGCAAATCATTCAGTATCACAGTAATCCAAGTCTATGTCCCAAACACCAATGCAGAAGAAGCTAAAGTTGAATGGTTCTATGAAAACCTACAAGACCTTCTAGAACTAACACCAAAAAAAGACAAAAAAAGATATCTTTTTCATCATAGGGGAATGGAATGCTTAAAAGTAGGAAGTCAAGAGATACCTGGAGTAACAGGCAAGTTCAGTGTTGTAGTACAAAATGAAGCAGGGCAAAGGCTAACAGAGGCTTGCCAAGAGAACATACGGGTCATAGCAGACTCCTGTTCCAACAGCACAAGAGATGACTCTACACATGGACATCACCAGATGGTCAATACTGAAATCTGACTGATAATACTCTTTGCAGCTAAAGGTGGAAAAGCTCTATATTATCAGGAAAAACAAGACTGAGAACTGACTGTGGCTCATATGTTGAACTCCTTATTGCCAAACTTGAACCTAAATTGAAGAAAGAGGGGAAACCACTAGGCCATTCAGATATGACCTAGATCAAATACCTTACAGTTATACAGTGGAAGTGACAAATAGATTCAAAGGATAAGATCTGATAAACAGAGTGCCTGAAGAAGTACGCACAGATTTGTAACATTTTACAGGAGGTAGTGATCAAAACTATCCTCAAGAAAAAGAAATACAACAATGATTGTCTGAGAAGGCCTTACAAACAGCTGTGAAAAGAAGAGAAGTGAAAGGCAAAGGAGACAAAGATATATCCATGTGAATGTAGAGTTCCAAAGACTAGCAAAAAGAGATAAGAAAGCCTTCCTCCATGATCAGTGCAAAGAAATGAGGAAAACAACAGAATGGGAATGACTAAGAGATCTCTTCAAGAAAATTAGAGATACCAAGGGAACATTTCATGCAAAAATGGGCACAATAAACGACAGAAATGGTATTGACCTACAGAAGCAGAAGATATTAAGAAGAGGTGGCAAGAATACACAGAAGAGCTAGGGGAAAAAAAAAAAAAAAGATCTTAATGACCCAGATAACCACAATGGTGTGATCACTCACCTAGAGCCAGACATCTTGGAGTGCAAAGTCAAGTGGGCCTTAAAAAGCATCACTATGAACAAAACTAGTGGAGGTGATGGAATTCCCGCTGAACTATTTCAAATCCTAAAAGATGATGTGAAAGTGCTTCACTCAATATGCCATCAAGTTTGGAAAACTCAGCAGTGGCCACAGGACTGAAAAAGGTCAGTTTTCTTTCCAATCCCAAAGAAGGGCAATGCCAAAGAATGTTCCAGCTGCTGCGCAATTGCACTCATTTCACCTGCTAGCAATGTAGCAGGTGAAATTCTCCAAGCTAGACTTCAAAAGTACATGAACAGAGAACTTCCAGATGTTCAAGCTGGATTTAGAAAAGGCAGAAGTACCAGAGATCAAATTGCCAGCATCCATTGGATCATAAAAACACAAGAGAATTCCAGAAAAACATCTACTTCTGCATCATTGAATACATGAAAGCCTTTGACTGTGTGGATGACAACAAACTGTGGAAAATTCTTCAAGAGATGGGAATACCAGACCACCTTACCTGCCTCCTGGAAATCTGTATTCAGGTGAAGAATCAACAGTTAGAATTGGAAATGGAACAATGGACTAGTTCCAAATTGGGAAAGGAGTATGTCAAGGCTGTATATTGTCACCCTGCTTATTTAACTTATATGCAGAGTACATCATGTGAAATTCCAGGCTTGTTGAAGCACAATGCTGGAATCAAGATCACCAGAAGAAATATCCATACCCTCAGATACAGAGATGACACCACCTTTATGGCAGAAAGCAAAGAGAAACTAAAGAGCCTCTTGATGAAGGTGAAAAAGGAGAGTGAAAAAGCTGGCTTAGTACTCAGCATTCAGAATACAAAGATCATGGCATCCAGTTCCATCACTTCACAGCAAAAAATGGCAAAACAGTGGAAATAGTGACAGACTTTATTTTCTTGGGCTCCAAGATCACTGCAGATGGTGACTGCAGCCATGAAATTAAAAGATGCTTGTTCCTTGGAAGAAAAGCTGTGATAAAGCTAGACAGAATATTAAATAAGAAGCAGAGACATTACTTTCCAACAGAAGTCTGTTAGTCAAAGCTATGGTTTTTCCAGTAGTCATGGATGTGAGATTTGGACCATAAAGAAGGCTGTGTCAAAGAACCGATGCTCTTGAACTGTGTTGTTGGAGAAGACTCTTGAGTGCAAGGAGATCAAACCAGTCAATCCTAAAGGAAATCAGTCTTGAATATTCACTGGAAGGACTGATTATGAAGGTCAAATACTTTGCCCACCTGGAGCGAAAAGGTGACTCATTAGAAAAGCCCCTGTTGCTGTGAAAGACTGGGCAGGAGGAGAAGGGGACGACAGAGGATGAGATGGTTGAATGGCATCACCGACTCAATGGACAGGAATTTGAACAAGGTCCGGGAGGTGGTGAAGGATAGGGAAGACTGGCCTGCTGCGGTCCATGGAGTTGCAAAGAGAGGGACATGGCTGAGTGACTGAACAACAACAAATGTACTTTTTTAATCAAATAATGTAGTGCTAAAAATCCATGATACAGCATTCTTAAAATGTTCAAGGATGCACATTAAATATTGTTCATAATGACAAAAAATATTTCCCAAAGAAACTATTCAAATTAATAATAAATTGATATATTCATACAGTGTAATGCTCTGCAATCACTGAGAGAAAAGCACCTTGCAAATCCAAATGTCCAGAGATAGAATGTATTCTTAAGGGGAAAAACAAGCAGAGAATAGCGTTTTTTTTTTGTTTTTTTTTTTTAATTAATAGTAGTGGTGAAAACACAGTTGGGATATTGTAGCCATAAATTTTGAATATGAGAATAGTATGTCCGGAAAAAAAAATCCAGAAATGGATTCTCTGATTGCCTTTGGGGACCTTGGGAACTAATGAGAGATGATTAGATTCCATGTTTTGTCACTTCAGCCAGTCTCATGCCAACAACCTGCTTAACTTTAATCTTTGTTTTCTAATGGTAAGGAATTGAGGACCCTTTGAAGATATGAAGGGAGATTTACATTCAGTGTATTCTTTTGGTTCTGTATGAAATTTTTTGCAAGTACTGACGAATCTTTCCTAATATTTCAGGGCATAGCCTTAAGTTTTTTGACAGCTGGTCTGAGTAAAAAACATTTTGAATTCAAAGCTTTAAAGTATTTTCCAGGTAGTACTTGACTGAATTTTGTACACATGTTGTAATGTGAGCCATAAGAGTAATATTTGAAGAAAATTTCCAGGATATATTTAGGATAATGAGAACTGTGTCAACTTATTTATTCATTATAGCACTTAATATAAAATTCAGTAAAATAGCAAGTTAATTTTGAAATTTTATCAGATTTCTTAGTAGAATGAATCACTTTTCAAATAGTTTATAAAAATAAGAATATCATTTATTATCTTCTGTGTCCTAAGAGAAGGAAATGGCAACCCACTCCAGTGTTCTTGCCTAGAGAATCCCAGGGACGGGGAAGCCTGGTGAGCTGCCGTCTATGGGATCGCACAGAGTCGGACACGACTGAAGCGACTTAGTAGCAGCAGCAGTGTCCTAAGTATTATTCTGAAAACTTTATGTGCATCATTTTCTTTAACTTTTTCTGTAAACCTGTGCTGTGTGTACTGTTGTCTTCACTTCCCAATTAGGACACTGACACTCAGGCAGCTTGTACAACTGGCAAGTAACTTGAACACAGGCCTGTCAGGCTTCAAAGTCCAGGCCCCTTCATGAGTCAAGTTAGTTTTATAATGGTTCAGTTTCATCACCTACATGAAAGCTTTGTGTAAATTTTTATGACTTTTAAAAAATTTAAGTTTATTACCTGCTACTTTATACAATGTTATGGTTGTAAAGTCGGAGAAGGCAATGGCACCCCACTCCAGTACTCTTGCCTGGAAAATCCCATGGACGGAGGAGCCTGGTAGGCTACAGTCCATGGGGTCGCTAAGAGTCGGACAAGACTGAGCGACTTCACTTTCACTTTTCACTTTCATGCATTGGAGAAGGAAATGGCAACCCACTCCAGTGTTCTTGCCTGGAGAATCCCAGGGACGGGGGAGCCTGGTGGGCTGTCTATGGGGTCGCACAGAGTCGGACACGACTGAAGCGACTTAGTAGCAGCAGCATAGTTGTAAAGTGACTTGAAAGTAAGAATAAAAATTTCTCTTAAAAGTATGAAACTATATAAGGAACTTTGATATGTTTATATTTGTGTAATTACTGATTTCTAAGTAGTTGTTGATATATCTTTATTTTTAGATATAGGATCCACCCTGGCAAGGATGGTGCTCAGATATCAGATGAAAAGTTCTGTGGAGGAAGAAGCTGGCTCAGGCAGCAATGGGAATTTTTCTGAAGAAATGGTTGATAAATTTGATGAATGGACCTTCGTTCCTGAGTCTTACGTTGACAGTGTGTTTGGTCAAAGTGATGACCTGGATAGTGAAGGTGACTCTTTCAAAACAATTGTTCCCTTTATGCTCTAATATATATATACACACACACACTGGCATGGAACAATGGAAACTGAGACAAAAACCTGATTTACTTCATTTAGAAAAAGTTGAGGAAAACTCTATTCACTACTTAATGCTTACTGTTTCTTAACCATTAGTTGAGGCAATGAAGAAAATATATCTCTGCACTTTTTAAGTGTTATTGTACTCCCCCAAATCAGTGAATGGTGGCTATTGCAGTGAAAACACTGCCTCAGACTTGAATTGGATTTCATATCCCATCACTGCCTAGAACCTTTTGTGGTTTGTGTAAACCTGTTACCCTCATTAAAGGCAGTGTTGCTAACCTTCCAGGATTATTTATAGGAATTTGGAAAAATGTATGTGAAGTGTCTGAGAGAGTGCTTGCGAATAGGAAGTATATTATAACTATTTTTATGTTTATTAGAATTAAAAATAATATTTTAATAACTCATGAGATGAAAAATTGACATGGTGAGCTATTAATGGCAGTGATTAATGCTGACATTTAACATAATGCAGTTTGGTAAAATTGGGGTGAGGTGATTTTTTAAAAATATTATGATTAGTATGATTGAAAACTTTGGGTCATAGAATAAGTGTATCTGAGAAGGTGATAAGTAAGGATTATTCCAAAAATTTCATGTCTCAAGTATTTTTAGAAACTAACTTTATTGAGACATAATTAGCATACAGTAAAATATGCACATTTTAAGTGTATGTTTTCATTTATATATCCATGTACTCATCACCACTGTTAAGTTATGCAACATTTCTGTCATCCGAATAAGTCCCTTTACATGCCTCTTCACAAAAAACCTGCCCCCTACTGCTGGTCTGCTATCTGTCACAGTATACTAAATTAGTATTTTCTCAACTTTCATATAAATGGGATATCTATTTATCTCTGGCTGTTTTCTGAAGTGGTTATACCATGTTATACTCCCATCAGCAATATATGAAAATTCTAGCTTCTCTAAATGTTCATCACACTATAGCATTTAGTATTGTATGTCAGTTTAACTTTAGCCATTTTACTGAGGGTGTAGTCCTAGCACATTTGGGCTTAATTTTCATTTCCCTGGAAACTACTGATATTGAGATTATTTTCATGTTCTTATTGACCATTCATATATTTTCTTTGCAAAGTGTCTGTTCAGATCATTGTTAATTTTTTATTGTGTTATTGTCTTATTATGTTATTATAAGAGTTCTTTATATATTCTTAACAGAAGTCCTTTGACAGATATATGAATATTTTCTATCAGTTATAGCTTGTCTTTTTTATTTTATTGATATTTTTCAAAGAGCAAAATTGTTAAATTTTAAAAAGTGTAGTGTTTCAGTTTTTTCTTTTTTGATTTGTGTTGTTTTTATATCATTTAAGATATCTTTTCCTATCTCAAATGTGTGAATATTTTCTCCTGTGTTTTCTTATAGAAGTATGAAAATCTTAGCTTTTACCTTTAGGTCTATAATCCATTTTAAGTTAATTTTGGTATATAGTATTAGTGAAGAATTGACGTTTACTTTTTTCCATATAGATATTCAGTTGTTTTAACATAATTTGTTGAATATACTTTATTTCCTTGTTGAGTTAGTGGCATGTTTGTCTAATTTAATTGACCATATAGATGTTGTTCTATTTTTGCATTCTTTATGCTGTGCAATTGATTTAGATCATTATTCAAAGCCATACTCTCTTGACTACTTTAGCTTAATAGGAGGTCTTGAAATCTGGTAGTATAAGTTCTCTGGTGGTATTCTTTTTGAAAATTGTTCTTATTATACTAGTTTTTTTGCATTTCCATATATTACATTTTGAATCAATTAATTTTATGCTGGGATTTTTATTAGAATTAAATCTACATTTAATATAAAATTAATGTATAAATACTATATTATTGTTATATAATACAGAATTAGCATCAATAAAAATTGCTTTAGATTAAATCTATAAATAAACGAGAGAACTGATATTTTAATGAGCCTTCTGAGATATAAATGTAGTATTTATTTCTGTTTATTTGTATTTAAATTTCTCCCTCCAGTGTTTTGTATTACATGTTTTTTGATGCTATTGTAAATAGTATTGTTTTTAAATTCATTTCCAATAATTCATTCACTGCTGGTTTACAGAAATGTGGTTGATTTCTTCATACATTAATGTATTATATGGCCTTGCAAAACTCATGAGTTCTAACAGCTTTTTGTTGACTGCATAGATTTTTTTCTATGTTCACAATAATGACATTTGCTAAAAAAGATTTATTTCTTCCATTCTAATCTGTCTTTTAAAATGTTTCCATGTCCTCTTGCACTGGCTAGCATCTTTAGTATTATGTTGAATAGAAGTGGTAAGAGTAGGCATTGTTCCCTGGTTTCCAAACTTAGAGGGAAGGCATTCAGTGTCTCATTATTAAGTATGATGTTATCATTTTGGTTTTTTTTTTTTTTTTTTTAAATAGATACTCTTCATCAAGTTGAGGAAAATTTCTAGTAATAATTTGCTGAGACTTTTTATCATAATGGGTGCTGGAAAATGCTTTTCTACATCTGTTGCAATGGGCATATTTTCTCCCTGTATTCTGTTATTTAGTTTATTACCATGATTTTCTCATGTTAAAACAAATGTGTTTTTCTGGGATACATCTCACTTGGTTATGGTGTATTTTTCTTTTAAAATATTATTTGATTTTCTAAAATTTCATTAAGGATATAGCGTCTGTGAAAGATATTGGTCTGTAGTTTTGTTTCCTTGTAACTATGAGAGTAATGCTAGCTTCTTGAAATGAATTGAAAATTGCTCCTGACTCCACTGTTTTCTGAAAGGTTTTTTATAGGAGAGGTCTAATTTTTGAATGTTTAGTAGAATTCATTAGTAAAGCCTTGTATGTTAGGAATATATTTTTGGTGCGGAGGGGGAATATTTTTAATTATAAAAGTAATCAATTTATGGTTCTTTTGATTTTCTATTATTTCTTTTGTCAGTTTTTATAATTTGAAACTTTCAAGAAATCTGTCCTCTTTATATGTTATCAGTTTGTTTAATGATATTTATAATAATTCTCTTCTTATCCTGTTAATGCTTATATGATCATTACTGATATCTGATCTTTAATTCTTGACATTGATAGTTTTTGTCTTTCTTTTTTTCCCTTTTTCAGTCTCACTTAAGATTTATCAATTTTATTGATCTTTTTCAAAGAATCAGGTTTTTGCTTCATTTTCCTTTCTGTCCATGAGTCTGCCCTGGAACTCTCATCTAAATTAATCTCCATGAACACTGATCTCCATTTTCTCATCTCAGGAAAGCTACTGGGCTTTGTTTAAATTCCTTTTCACTTCCTATAGCCCTTAAATTGCCTACAGGCAGGAAGCTAGGGTGCCTGAAAGGTTCACATAATTTGTTTTCATTCTTTCAGGGATTACACAGTCCTCCACTGTCTGCAGCCCAGTATCTGTGTGTGTGTGTGTGGTCAGTCACTCAGTTGTATCCGACTCTGTGACCCTATGGACTGTAGCCCACCAGGCTCCTCTGTCTGTGGAATTTTCCAGACAAGAATACTGGAATGGGTTGCCATTTCCTACTCCAGGGGACTGAACCCGTGTCTTTTGCATCTCCTGCATTGGCAGGCACCACCTGGGGAGCCCAGAGGAAGTTTGGTCAAGGAACCATAGGCATCCAGCTGATTCTAGAACACTTCTAAGTTAGCCTGTTGTTTAGTAGCTAAGTTGTGTCTCGTTCTTTTGTGACCCCATGGACTGTAGCCCACCAGGCTCCTTTGTCCATGGGATTTCCTTGGCAATAATACTGAAGTAGGTTGCCATTCCCTTCTTCAGGGGATCTTCCCAATCCAGGGATCAAACCCACGTCTCCTGCTTTGGCAGGCAGATTCTTTACCACTGAGCTACTGGGAAGCCCATGTCTGAAACCAATTATTTTTTAAAAATTGCCCAACTTTCTAGTTATTTGTTGTGGGGAAGTTAAGTTCAGTGTTTGTTATATCATCAGGGCTGAAAGAAGAATTCTCTTTAAGTGTTTTTAAATAAAGGATAATATCGGAAATGCAACTGCAAAAATGACTTGATTTTTGGTTAGGTAAATTTTACAATTTGTTTTGACACAGTTTTTATGCTTCAAAGATAAAGAGTGATAGAATTTAAAATAGCGTGGTTCTCAAAAGTGGCTCTACATTATTTATCCTTAAAATATAACTTGCTAGCATTGATCCTTATTTTCTTGAAAGTCCATAATTTTAAAAGCAATTCTCACCTCACTCTCAAAACAATACTACCAGCTAAACTCATTGTATTTATTTAATGCCATTTCATAAATTAAACTACACAATATGTAATTAAATAAAAATGTACATAAACTTGCTGAGTGTTAAAGTGTGATTCCAATATTTAAAACAAGATTTGAAAATTTTGTAAGAAAAATTCAGAGAAACAGAAAAGAATAACACTGATCAGATTTATGTATAAACTTTCTCTGCTTCCAGGTATTAATTTTAGCACTTGTAACTATACTACTTTTTTTTTCTTGGCTTTTTCCTGCCATACTGTGAGCTCACTTAAGGATTAAGTGGATTACTTTTCCTGTTTATCTTTTTCCTGCACTTACTCAGCTTCTAGTCTTGTGACAGCCATTCAAAAAATAGTTGTGGATGAAAAAAATGTTGAATTTGAAAATGAAAAGCCAGCATAGTTCATTTTTTCTACTTTAAAGATGTTACAAAAGGAATTGGGTAAATTCCATTCATGAAAATGTGCTTAAAAATGTTTTGTGGTTGAACTATAATGCTAAAATCTTATGATTAGGTCAGCATTTTTACTTGCCTTTATGTTATTATTTAAAAATAGGAAGTGAAGGCTCATTTCTTGTGAAAACAAAATCAAATTCAATTAGCGTAGGAGAATTTTACCAAGATCCTGCCTTGCAGCGTTGCTCACCAAATTTGCAAAGACATTCCAGTTCATTGGTAAGTTATATTGTACAAACTGTAGTTAAATATTGTATATCTTGTTTGACATTCTTTTAATAACTGAAATTGTGTGTCAAAGCTAGATACAGAAATTCCCTAATGTGTGAAAGTGCTCTCTCTCTGTATGTATATGAAAGTGAAAGTTGCTCAGTCGTGTCCAATTCTTTGCGATCCCATGGACTATACAGTCCATGGAATTCTCCAGGCCAGAATACTGGATTGGGTAGCCTTTCTCTTTTCCAGGGGATCTTCCCAACCCAGGTATTGAACCCAGGTCTCTCTCATATTGCAGGCAGATTCTTTACCAGCTGAGCCACTACATACATACATACATATATATATATACATATATATGTATATATATATATACACACACACACACACACACACACACACGTACACATGCACACATGCGTGTGTGTCTGCGTACATGCGTGCATATGCTATTTTGAATTTATGTTTGTAGACTTTTGAGCATGTCTGGGGCATATATGTGCTCTGTGCACTTTGAAATAGTTATATTCTTTTTTCTTTGTAGAGCACCATGTCTGTGGAGCACAGGCTAGGTCTGTGTCGTATGGTGTGGCTTAGTTGCATGAATACTTTAGCTATTAATAATAATCTTACAGTGGTAGTGGCTTAGTTGCTAAATTGTGTTCGAGTCTTGCACCCCTATGGACTGTAACCTGCCTGGCTCCACTGTCCATGAGATTTCCCAGGCAAGAATATTAGAGTGGGTTTCCATTCCTTTCTCCAAGGGATCTTCCCGACCCAGGGATTGAACCAGGGTCTCCTGCATTGCAGGAGGATTCTTTACCAACTGAGCCACAAGGGAAGCCCAGTAATCTTCTAGTGACTCCTAAAGAAATCAGCTAGGAAAATGTTCTCTTTGCTCTAAACAGTGATGGTAATTTTATTATAAATGTTTATTTGTTTAATAGGGACCCATTTTTGATCATGAAGATTTAATAAGGAGAAAAAGAAAAATATTTTCATCAGATGATTCACTCAGTAAGTAGTTGAAAGTAATCATAGGTAAATAGATATTTTGAGCAGAATATACCACTTTGTGAATTTCCTCTGATTATTCAAATTTTCTTGGTACCAATTTCATCATACATAACCTTCAAATTTTATTTACCTGGTGATTCTCTGGAAATCATTCTACAGAAAAATGAAAGTGACAATGAAGTCGCTCAGTTGTGTCCGACTCTTTGTGACCCCATGAACTGTAGCCTACCAGGCTCCACTGTCTATGGGATTTTCCAGGCAAGAATACTAGAGTGGGTTGCCATTTCCTTCTCCAGGAGATCTTCCCAACCCAGGAATTGAACCTGGGTCTCCCGCATTGTAGGCAGATGCTTCACCATCTGAGCCACCAGGGAACACAACTATAAATTTAAAATTTAAGCTTTTATGATGTTATGTCAGACACTTTTTATCCTTGCTGCTGTTTTCCTAAAGTGTAAATAATACCCTCCAGCAGTGCCACTCTTAATGTTCTTCTCTAGGTCTGTTGTTTTTATACTACTTAAACTACCTGATTTAATATTTATTATTTACTTTCATGTCTGACATTGGAATAAAAGTTTCATTTTGGAATAGAGAACCAGTGACAATGGTAGATGATCAATAAGCATTTGCTGAGTAAAGTTAAATGACTTGTTTATATCTCCATTGTTTGTTTTTGACAAAAGGAGCATCAAAATTCCAGTCCCATATGAAGCATTCAGAGAGCATGTCTTCCCTGCCTTCTGAGAGAGAATATATTACATCATTAGACCTTTCAGCAAATGAACTAAAAGATGTTGATGCCCTGAGCCAGAACTCCTGTATAAGTGGTCATTTGGAGCATCTTGAAAAGCTGGAGCTTCACCAGAATGCACTCACAAGTTTTCCACAACAACTATGTGAAGTAAATTTAATTTATCCTTATCATTCTCAGGATATTTCAAGAGCATCTACTTTTGTATCTAAGTTGTATGCTTAAATCTTTAAAAAGAAGGTTCTACTTTTGTGTCATTGGACGGTAATTCCTCCATTGTTCTGGTTGTCACACAAGTATCTTAGTTTATGTGATCTTTCTGATGCATCTTTGGGGGTAGACAGTGGAAATGGAAATCTGATTTAAAAGGAATTCTAGGTTCTGTCCTGATGATTCATGGTATGTATTAAAGTCTGGCAAGGTTGCATGTTGATTATGCTTCAATTATTTAATTCTAGTAAGACAACTTAAACTGTTTAAATTCAATTAGATCTGGTATGATGGTCCTGACTTTCTTCAGCTACCAACTGTATGACAATAAGAACATATCACTTCGACTGCTCTAGGCCCTCATTTTCTTGTCTGCAAAACAAAGAGGCTCAACTAAACTACCCACAAGGCATTAATCAAGTCTTAAAATTATATGCTCCTTAAAAATTGATTTTTATGCTCAAAATTCCTATTTTATAGCAATTAAATTTTAAAGTAATCTGCCGATAGGGTAGTCCTCTGACTACTTACTTTGTTCATCATTTTTATGTACTATAGATTAGAATTCAAAGATATGCTTACAAATTAAAATGATCATACTGCCTTTTAAATTATTAAATGAATTCTTAGGTTGAACTGCAAAGTTTGATAAAGAATTATATGTTTTAAAAAAACTAATTTTGTTGCAAATACATTTTCCCTTTTTCTAACTTATAAAATTTACCATAATTTTGACACTTTAAAAGCAGAATTGTATGATTTTTAAATATATTTAAGTGAAATCTTTCCCTTAAAGTTTGTGTATCTTAAGAGAGAGAAGAAAGAAAGGTGATCCCTACCCCTACCATGATGTCTAAAATATGGTCCCTCTCTATCCTCCTTTTACCTGACTAAATCTTCCAAGTTACAGGGGCCCATGTTAGATTCAATCTCCAGGCTAGGTTGGATTTCCATGGCACCCAGTCTTTTTCCTCCAATGCTCACACTATAAATTTGAATCTAAAGTATATTATCCTCACTAAATTATAAACTCCTTGAGAACAGAAAATGTTTCAGCCTGTTCATGTCTACCCTTGGTGCCTGGTAAGTATAGTAGAGGCTGTATAGATGATTACTGAAAGTAATTTGTGAAGACACTAATGACTGTCACTTAGCTGACTGTCAATAAATGTTTACTAAAGAGTAAGTAAAGGAATCTAGAGTTTAGCCCAGCTAAAACAAAGAAAATATGAAGAGAACATGGCATTATATATTTATATATAAATATATCATATAAATAATTATAAATGTTATTTACATATTATAAATAATATTTATATTATACATTAGGACATTCAAAGATTCTGTAGTCAGCAAAACAAGACCTGGAGCTGACTGTAGCTCAGATCATGAACTCCATATTGCAGAATTCAAACTTAAATTGAAGAAAGTAGGGAAAACCACTAGGCCATTCAGGTATGACCTAAATCAAATTCCTTACGATTATACAGTGGAAGTGACAGACAGATTCAAGGGATTAGATCTGATAGACAGAATGCCTGAAGAAATATTGATGGAGGTTCATAACATTGTATGAACCAAAGCCATCCCCAAGAAGAAATGCAAAAAGGCAAAAGCGTTGTCTGAGGAGGCCTTACAAATAACTGAGAAAAGAAGAGAAGCAAAAAGCAAAGGAGAAAACAAAAGATATACCCATCTGAATGCAGAGTTCCAAAGAATGGCAAGGAGAGATAAGAAAGCCTTCCTCAATGAACAATGCAAAGAAATAGAGGAAAACAATAGAATGGGAAAGACTAGAGATCTCTTCAAGAAAATTAGAGATACCAAGGGAACAATCATGCAAAGCTGGGCTCAATAAAGGACAGAAATGGTAGGGACCTAACAGAAGCAGAAGATATTAAGAAGAGGTGGCAGGAATACACAGAAGAACTATACAAAAAAGATCTTAATGACCTGGACAAGCATGATGGTGTGATCATTCACCTAGAGCCAAACATGCTGGAGTGTGAAGTCAAATGGGCCTTAGGAAGAATCACTACAAACAAAGCTACTGAAGGTGATAGAATTCCAGCTGAAGCTATTTCAAATCCTAAAAGATGATGCTGTTAAAGTGCTGCACTCAATATGCCCTCAAATTTGGAAAACTCAGCAGTGGCCACAGGACTGGAAAAGGTGTTTTCATTCCAATCCCAAAGCAGGACAATACCAAAGAATGTTCAAATTACCACACAATTACACTCATTGCACATGCTAGAAAGGTCATACTCAAAATTCTCCAAGCTAGGCTTCAACAGAATATGAACCAAGAACTTTACAGATATACAAACTGGATTTAGAAAAGGCAGAGGAACCAGAGATCAAATTGCCAACATCTGTTGGATCATAGAAAAGCAAGAGAATTCCAGGAAAACATCTACTTCTGCTTCATTGGCTACACTAAAACCTTTGACTGTGTAAATCAGAGCAAACTGGAAAATTAACTTGAAAGAAGAGGTTATAAAATAAAACATGTATTATTACATGACTACTCTATGGTTAACTCTTATTTATATTAAAATGTATTTTTATAATATAAATTTATATATTTATGTATATAAATTATATACTTATAAGTATATAATTACATACTTATATATAATATTATGACCTCTTCTGTCCTTGGGATTCTCCAAGTGAGATTACTGGAGGTGGTGCCATGCCCTCCTCCGGGGAATCTTCCTAACGCAGGGATTGAACCCATGTCTGTTATGTCTGCCGCATTGGCAGCAGGTTCTTTACCATTAGTGCCACCTAGGAAATACATAATATAAACATATAATATTTGTATCACATAAATATATATGATATAAATATATAATTATAAACATCATTTATATATAATCAAATAATGTTTATATTTATATAACATTTCACACATTATATATTATATGCTATATAATTTATGATTATAATATGTATTGTATAAATTATAAAATATATATTTATAATCATTAATTATATATAATATATAAAATAACATGTTTTATATTATATATTATCATTTTATAATTATAAGATAGTATTATATAATTGTATATACAGCATGTAATATATATATCATTATATATACTATAAATATGTTATATAATATATATTGTATATAACATGTAACTTGTTATATATTTAAAATTCATATATTATGCATAGTTTGTAAAATAATTGTCTATAGCACAAATTTATAAGATTTATATATAATTTATAATATATTTATGATGCCTAAATATATAATTAATATATAAGGATATAATAAATGATAGAGTATAGACATTAGAAATATAACAAATATATAATTATTAGTAATATAATAACTATATAATATATTAAAAATAGAAAATAGACTTTTAAAACAAAATATTTCATTTGAAAGAGGGGTTTGTGAAATAACACATGTACTATATACATGACTACTTTATGGTTATATCTTACTTATATTAAAATGTTAAGCAATATGTAAAAGCTAGAGAAAAATATATTCCCAGGATTATGTTGTACTGCTTATTCATTAAGTCATTTGTTCAAGTATTTGTTGGAGCCTATTATTATTCTTCCATTTTACTCATTGCAAGAATACTTTACCACAAAAGCTGAATTAAACTCTAAACCTTATTTTGTGAGCCTGCTTTTGACTGTCCACCTATTAATATTTTTCCTGTCTTTACCCATCTTATAGCAGAGCAGATAGGACTAGTGAGTATACTGAAGTTATCTTGTCGATTGTATTTTCAATTTTTTTGAAAAAGTCTTAATGGTTGTAGTTACCAGAGGTATGGAAGACAGAAATATTAGCTAGATTTTAAGTTTTTCAGATGGTTCATTTAAAAATTTAACAATGTTGTCTTTTCAGACTCTGAAATGTTTAACACATTTGGATCTGCATAGTAATAAATTTACATCGCTTCCCACTTACTTGTTGAAAATGAATTGTATTGCTAACCTTGATGTCTCTCGAAATGACATTGGACCCTCGGTAGTTTTGGACCCTGCTGTGAAGTGCCCGACCTTGAAACAGTTTAACTTGTCGTATAATCAGATATCTTCTCTTCCTGCGAACCTTGGTGATGTGGTAGAGAAATTGGAACAGCTCATTTTAGAAGGGTAAGCATGGAGTTCATTGAAGACAAAAGGGTTGCCTCACACTGAAGTTTCATAAGGTTGACACACGGTGACATTGTTTCCATAGTAATGAGTTTTACATGGTAAAGTGATAAACAACTGAGACAATTCATAATATAGCTTCTATCAGTTGACTTAAATTTTTACAATTAATTTAAAAGTTAATAAATGTGCTTTGATGCTATTTTTTGAAGCTGGTTGACTGTTTTTCTTCAAAGCCTGTGAATTTATGTAATTTAATCCTCACTTTGTCTCTTATGACTAGAAATAAAATATCAGAAATATGTTCCCCTTTGAGCCTGAAGGAACTGAAGATTTTAAACCTTAGTAAAAACCACATTTCATCTTTATCAGAGGACTTCCTTGAGACTTGTCCTAAAGTGGAGATTTTAAGTGCCAAAATGAATTTTCTTGGTAAGTGCTTTTTATGAGATTTCTCTTTTCAGTTATTTTGAGTGTTATATGGGTCAAATGGAACAAATAAAAGTAATCACATGAGCCTCGTATGAGCATTTTAGATGGGGATTTAAAGGTGGTGTTTCAGTTAAATATTATGCTAGAGTTTGAAATATAAAGTTTGCAGGTTGGTGATAAAAAGAAATGAGCTGTCAAGCCGTGAAATGTGGAGGGAACTTAAATGCATATTGCTAAGTTAAGGAAGCCAATCTGAAAAGATGACACACTGTATAATTTTAACTGTATGACATTTGGGGAAAGGCAAAGCTAGCAACCAGAAATTTCCAGGACCTTGGAGTGAGGGAGAGAGTGTTGGCTGTCCATAGAATTCTCCAGGCAAGAATACTGGAGTGGGTAGCTGTTCCCTTCTCCAGGGGCTCCTCCCAACCCAGGGATTGAACCCAGGTCTCCTGCTTTGTGGGTAGATTCTTTACCATCTGAGCCACCAGGGAAACCCAAGTTACTTGAGTGGATGGGCTGTCCCTTCTTCAGGGGAATCTTTCCAACCCAGGAATTGAACCAGAGTCTCCTTGCCTGGAAAAATCCCATGGATGGAGGAGCCTGGTAGGCTGCAGTCCATGGGGTCGCTAAGAGTCAGACACGACTGAGTGACTTCACTTTCACTTTTCACTTTCATGCATTGGAGAAGGAAATGGCAACCCACTCCAGTATTCTTGCCTGGAGAATCCCAGGGACGGGGGAGCCTGGTGGGCTGCCGTCTCTGGGGTCGCACAGAGTCGGACATGACTGAAGCAACTTAGCAGCAGTAGCAGCAGCAGCTCCTACATTGCGGGTGGATTCTTTACCAGCTCAGCTACCAGGGAAGCCCTGTCAAAGAGTAAACTCTATTGGAAACGAAGAGTGAACTCTGTTGTAAACTGTGGACTTTACTTAATAATATTGGCCCATCAGTTATAACAAATATACCAAACTATTCTACTTTAGGGCTTCCCTGGTGGCTCAGATGGTAAAGAATCTGCCTGCAATGTGGGAGACCTGGGCTCAGTCCCTGGGTTTGGGAAGATTCCCTGGAGGAGGGCATGGCAACCCACTGTAGTATTCCTGCCTGGAGAAACCCCATGGGCAGAGGATCCTGGTGGGCTACAGTTCATGGGGTTGCAAAGAGTTGGACACGACTGAGCAACTAAGAACAGCACATTCTATTCTAGGTGTTCATAATGGGGAAAAGATGTATGTGTGTGGGCTGCTGGTGGTGAGGGGAAATGGTAAATATGGGAGAACTTTGTATTTTCCTCTCAATTTTTCTGTAAACCTAAAGCTGCTCTAAAAATTAGTCTAGTTTTTAAATTCTAAAATATTAAAAATTATATTATGCTATTTAACATGCTGTTGTTGTCATAGGCTAAAATGTCAATATCTAATGAAAAGTGTTAGTCGCTCAGTTGTGTCCAACTCTTTGTGACCTCATGGACTGTAGCCTGCCGGGCTCCTCTGTCCAAGGGATTCTCTAGGCAAAAATACTGGAGTGGGTTGGCATTCCCTCCTCAACCCAGGGGGATCTTCCCAACCTAGGGATTGAACCTGGGTCTCCTGCACTGCAAGCAGATTCTTTCCCACTGAGCCACCAGGGAAGCCGAAGACTGCAGTATCTTGGAGTACAAGTAGTCATTAATCTGTGGTTCTGTGGTTATACTAAAATTTCAATATGGCTGCCTGAGATGGTTGAAGCAGAAATACTGGATTTCCTACTGAAATTTGTTCAGCAGTTTTCTGGAGTATATGTGCTATTATTATTTTTCAGGAATCAAATTAATCATTTAGAAGTTTTCAAATTAGTTAGCTTAATGTATATTCATTGAGCTCTTGCTCTGTTCAAAGTATTATAATCACGGACTATGTGATTGCCACTTTTGTTAAAAATCCTGGAGTACTCTGTGTTCTCTTAGCATGTGAGACAGCCAAGATTTATGTTCACTTTAGCCTGTCTGCAAATTCTAATATTGAGGAACAAAATACTTCTATGGTAATAAATGGGAACTTTCCCCCTATTTTAGCTTCCTTAATGGAGGCCATACATACATACCTTGCCACCCACATGCCTATTCTATACCTGACTTGGTAAAATAATTTTTAATTCTATTAAATAGAAGAATATAGTTTGACTACTTACTTTAAAATATTTTATTTTTATACATTTTTGAGAAACTACTAACAATGAAATCCATATTAATTTACATAAAATTACTTTCCTTCTCTTTCCCTTCCTTTCACCCTCTTGAATATTGACCATGTTCTTACCATGAGCCTGTAACTGGGTATAGAATTATTCACTCACTAATGAGCAAAGCAATTCAGACTCTGTCCTTAAGGAACATGTAGTTAAGTTCAGAAGACAGACAGTAAGTAATGATGGAACAAATGAATGTAATTGTGTATTATGCTAAGTGCTATGATGATAAGTTTCGAGATGCTACGAGGATACCTCAAGGGGATCCGATCTAAATTGTGGAAATACGGAAGTGTCTGTGTTTGTTGCATTTAATTAGATCTAGAAAAAAGAGCATCCGAGGGTCCCTAAAGCTAGCATATGGTCAATATGTCACTCAGCTGAATCTCACAAAAATCCTATAGGGTGGGACAAGTATGATCTCTGTTTGACTAATTGAGGAAATTGAAGTACTGAGATTTTTGTGTGAAATGTTCAGGAACATAGAATTAATTTATTAGTTGTTTCAGGAATCTGCTTTCTTTACACGACACAAATTTAATAGTTGTAGAAATGGCCTTCTATTTGGAAAAACACCCTATGGAGGTGATAACCTCAGTAGAACCCTAACCATTAAAAATTCCTCTGTGAAATGAAGTTTCAGTTCTTTGATTTTATGAGTCTGTCTCATATAGAATGAGAAAGCTCAAGAATCTCTGAACCCAAAGACTCTTAATTCCTAAGTGGGGAATTACTTCTATTATACTAATTTATTTTGCTACAAATACGTTTGGGAAATAGGTAAGGTATAGCATGTAAGTTTCTGCTTCTTAGGAAGACAACTTCTAGTAATGTCCTAGAACATTTTGACCCTTGAAGATTTTCTTGATAAAGGATAACCCATATTATTAACCTTGAAAATGCTAAGAAATAATTTCTCAAACCACTTTCACAGAACCACAGATTTTCAGATCGCTAAACAATTTCAGACTTCATCTGATTTAGGTGTACTTTTACAGATGACAAAACAGGCAGTGTGATTTACTTAGTTTTCAAAATTATGTTCCATAGAATTTTATTCCTTGGAGGTACCTTGTTTTAATACTGTATTTCCCTTTGGAAATTCATAAAATACGTTAAAATGTTGACAGCTTTGGTGTGACTTTCCTGGTGGGTCAGACAATAATCTGCCTGTAATGTGGGAGACCTGGGTGTTGACAGCTTTGAGATATTTCACTTTATTTTGCCTAATGTTTCCCCATTCTCTGAAGATCATATGATCAAAGAATACTTTTATTAAGTAACATCCATAATTATTCAATGGACTTTCCTGGTGGCTCAGATGGTAAAGAATCTGCCTGCAGTGCAGGAGACCTGGGTTCGATTCCTGGGTCAGGAAGATATGCTGGAGAAAGGAATGGCAACCCATTCCAGTATTCTTGCCTGGAAAATGCCATGGACAGAGGAGCCTGGCAGGCTACATTTCATGGGCGTCACAGAGTCAGACACGACTGAGCAACTCTCACTTTCAATTTCATTTTCATAATTATTCCATAGAATATTCTTTATAAGATGGTGTTAAAGAGAATTTTTATATCATGCTGTGGATTAGTAAATTATTCCAAAATGGTTTTTTAAACTTACTTCAGTAATTTGAATTAACATATAATATATATAGGGCTTCCCAGGTGTTGCTAGTGGTAAAGAACCCACCTGCCAATGCAGGAGACATAAGAGACATGGGTTCGATCTCTGGGTTGGGAAGATTCCCTGGAGGAGGGCATGGCAACCCACTCCATTATTTTTGCCTGAAGAATTCCAAGGACACAGGAGCCTAGCCGACTACACTCCATAGGATTGCAAAGAGTAGGATAGGACGAAAGCTACTTAGCACGCTGCACGCATGCATAGTATATGTCACATAATATCACACATACTTTGAAATGAATATTCTAACGATTTTTCCTTTGTGCAGACGTTAGAAGAGTTTATATTTAGACACTTGTAGAGCTTTCAAGTTAGAAGATTCTTATAATTATGGTGTATTATTTTAATATTTTGTGGTAGTATTAACTAATTTTAGAAGTAGAACTTTTTATTGTCAGGGTAAGAATGGAAATTAAATTTCATGTCAGATCACTGATAGCTGTCTTAGTGTGGAATCTGGTAGAAATCTAGTTAAAGTGATTAAAATGTCCATTAACTCACCTTTATTTTCTCTTAGCTACTATGCCTTTTTTGCCTTCTTCTATCACAAGCCTAAAATTATCTCAAAACAGATTCACGTGTGTCCCAGAAGCAATTTTACATCTCCCACAGTAAGTTTATTATTTTAATTTTAAAAACCACATGAGCTGAAACAGAACTTTCAGAAACTTGGTTTTAACTTAGACATATAAATGTAACTGATTTCTAAACCTACTAAGCTTAATGTTTAAAAATCTATGAATGTTTGATTTTTATTAGACAAAAGACCTAAGTTGTTGTTTGGACTTTTAAACTTTTAATTTAATGTGTTGTTGCATAGAAACAATTTAAGAGTAATTAATGGTTACATTATTATAATCAAATGAGATTGTACTGGCTGTCACTTTAACTTTTAAAATTTCACTTGCTTTGGGGGTTATGTTGCTAAGACACTGTTAACTTTGAAATTATATTTCAGTTATGTTTGAATGACATTTTTGGTGAAAATTTCTGTAGTTTCAGGTATTTGGGAATATTTTTAGTTAATTTCATTAAAAATAAAGTTTCCTGTTAACTGCAAATTCAGATATTAAATGGCTTTCAAAGGTGTTGTCATCTTAAATAACTATTCTACTAGTGTTAAATATTATAAGCAAAATCCATAAAGGTACATGTGCATATATATATATATATATATACACATATACAGGCAAATAATCCTTAGTTATGATTTAACAATGGAAGGTGTGAGACAGATATATAGTAGTCAATTTAAAACTAGCATTAAAATGTGTGGAACACTGTTCTAACTGCCTAACAGTGTGTCATATCTTTAATCTTCCTAATAATCCTATGAAATATCAGTACTTCCTGTTATCATCTCTACTTTAAAATGAGAACACTGTTTCATTAAAAGAGGAAGTAACTTGCCCAAAGTCATAGTTCAAACCACCACACTGGTAGTTTGATTTCAGACTCTTAATTCTGACATACAAGCACCTATAGAATATAGATGGTCTTATATTTTAAACATAATGCTTTGCTGAAAATGTGTTTGGAGACCATTTATTTGTAAAAATTGATTAGGAGATTAATGTCATAAGGAAGGTTTCTTCCTAGAGAGCTAGAAATTTACACAGTCCTCTGTGCGTTCCCAAGGCAAACCATTTAATATCATAGTAATCCAAGTCTATGCCCCAACCAGTAATGCTGAAGAAGCTGAAGTTGAAAGGTTCTATGAAGACCTCCAAGACCTTTTAGAACTAACACCCAAAAAAGATGTCCTTTTCATTATAGGGGACTGGAATGCAAAAGTAGGAAGTCAAGAAACAACTGGGATAACAGGCAAATTTGGCCTTGGAATACAGAATGAAGCAGGGCAAAGGCTAATAGAGTTTTGCCAAGAGAACACATTCGTCATAGCAAACACCCTCTTCCAACAACACAAGAGAAGATTCTACATATGGACATTCCCAGATGGTCAACACCGAAATCAGATTGATTATATTCTTTGCAGCCAAAGATGGAGAAGCTCTATACAGTCAGCAAAAACAAGACCGGGAGCTGATTGTGGCTCAGATCGTGAACTCTTTATTGCCAAATTCAGACTTAAATTGAAGAAAGTAGGGAAAACCACTAGAGCATTTGGGTATGACCTAAATCAAATCCTTTATGATTATACAGTGGAAGTGAGAAATAGATTTAAGGGCCTAGAACTGGTAGAGTGCCTGATGAACTATGGGCTGAGGTTCGTGACATTGTCCAGGAGACAGGGATCAAGACATTCCCCTGGGAAACAAAATGCAAAAAAGCAAAATAGCTGTCTGGGGAGGCCTTACAAATAGCTGTGAAAAGAAGAGAAGCGAAAAGCAAAGGAGAAAAGGAGAGATATAAGCATCTGAATGCAGAGTTCCAAAGAATAGCAAGGAGAGATAAGAAAGCCTTCCTCAGCGATCAATGCAAAGAAATAGAGGAAACCAACAGAACGGGAAAGACTAGAGATCTCTTCAAGAAAATCAGAGATACCAACGGAACATTTCATGCAAACGTGGGCTCGATAAAGGACAGAAATGGTATGGACCTAACAGAAGCAGAAGATATTAAGAAGAGATGGCAAGAATACACAGAAGAACTGTACAAAAAATTATCTTCACGACCAAGATAATCATGATGGTGTGATCACTCACCTAGAGCCAGACATCCTGGAATGTGAAGTCAAGTGGGCCATAGAAAGCATTACTATGAACAAAGCTAGTGGAGGTGACGGAATTCCAGTTGAGCTATTTCAAATCCTGAAAGATGATGCCGTAAAAGTGCTGCACTCAACATGCCAGCAAATTTGAAAAACTCAGCAGTGGCCACAGGACTGGAAAAGGCCATTTTTCATTCCAATCCCAAAGAAAGGCAATGCCAAAGAATGCGCTAACTACCGCACAGTTGCACTCATCTCCCACGCTAGTAAAGTAATGCTCAAAATTCTCTAAGCCAGGCTTCATCAATACGTGAACTGTGAAATTCCAGATGTTCAAGCTGGTATTAGAAAAGCAAAGGAACCAGAGATCAAATTGCCAACATCCACTGGATCATCGAAAAAGCAAGAGTTCCAGAAAAACATCTACTTCTTCTTTATTGACTATGCCAAAGCCTTTGACTGTGTGGATCACAATAAACTGTGGAAAATTCTGAAAGAGATGGGAATACCAGACCACCTGACCTTCCTCTTGAGAAAACTGTATGCAGGTCAGGAAGCAACAGTTAGAACTGGACATGGAACAACAGACTGGTTCCAAATAGGAAAAGGAGTACGTCAAGGCTGTATATTGTCACCCTGCTTATTTAACTTATATGTAGAATACATCATTAGAAACCCTGGGCTGGAAAAAGCACAAGCTAGAATCAAGACTGTGGGAGAAATATCAATAACCTCAGATATGCTGATGACAACACCTTTATGGCAGAAAGTGAAGAGGAACTAAAAAGCCTCTTGATGAAAGTGAAAGTGGAAAGTGAAAAAGTTGGCTTAAAGCTCAACATTCAGAAAACGAAGATAATGGCATCTGGTCTCATCACTTCAGGGGAAATAGATGGGGAAACAATGGAAACAGTGTCAGACTTTATCTTTTTGGGGCTCCAAAATCACTGCAGATGGTGACTGCAGCCATGAAATTAAAAGACACTTACTCCTTGGAAGGAAAGTTATGACCAACCTAGATAGCATATTCAAAAGCAGAGACATTACTTTGCCAACAAAGGTTCATCTAGTCAAGGCTATGGTTTTTTCCAGTAGTCATGTATGGATGTGAGAGTTGGACTGTGAAGAAAGCTGAGCACTGAAGAATTGATGCTTTTGAACTGTGGTGTTGGAGAAGACTCTTGAGAGTCCCTTGGACTGCAAGGAGATCCAACCAGTCCATTCTAAAGGAAATCAGTCCTGGGTGTTCTTTGGAAGTACTGATGCTAAAGCTGAAACTCCAATACTTTGGCCACCTCATGCGAAGAGTTGACTCATTGGAAAAAACTCTGATGCTGAGGGGGATTGGGGGCAGGAGAAGGAGATGACAGAGGATGAGATGGCTGGATGGCATCACTGACTCGATGGATGTGAGTTTGAGTGAACGCCAGGAGTTGGTGATGGACAGGGAGGCATGGCGTGCTGCAACTCATGGGGTCAGAGTCAGACACGACTGAGCTACTGAACTGAACTGAATTACACTGTACCTTCAGACACCATTTTCAGGTGTACATTTCCAGTGTTTATATGTATTTCTTTAAATTTATTCTAGTTTCACAAATGAGCATGTACTTGGCCACCTTTAGGCTCCAAGCTTAGTCTTAAAGCCAAGAGGCATTGCCTTTGAACAACTTTACAATTGTCAATTTTGTCTCAGTCACATTGTTGGTCACACATACGTGTCTTGCCTTTCATATAGTCAAATAAATTTTATTGCTTTCAACTGTTTTTATAAAGTAACTAGAGCAAAATCTAAATCTAATAGAGCAATATCTAACAAAGTAGAGCAAAAATGTTGCTTTATAGATCTGAATCTTGGTCTAGCAGATCTTAGAATTAATTTATCATGCTTCAAATATGCTGGGTGAAAAGAATCAGTAACAGTAGTAAAAGTCCAGGCAACCTTTTACATAGTCAAATATACCACAGTTGCTACTTTTAGTTTTTCTACACATGTAACCTTACACGTGACATGTGTTTTCCTGCTGTTTCTTACAAACTTTGTTTCCCTGGTGACTCAGGAGGTAAAGCGTCTGCCTGCAGTGCAGGAGACCTGGGCGTTCAATTCCTGGCTTGGGAAGATCCCCTGGAGAAGGAAATGGCACCCCACTCCAGTACCCTTGCCTGGAAAATCCTTTAGATGGAGGAGCCTGGTAGGCTATAGTCCATGGGGTCACAAAGTGTCGGACATGACTGAGCACTTCATTTTCTTTTTGGGTAGCTATTCCTGTATGAAAGCAACAAATTTTCATTGAAGGCATACTGTACACAAGATATCATGATCAGTGTTATGGTGTATATCACACTGAGACAAGCTGGTAATAAACTTGAGGACCTGACCTCTGAAAAATCCATCCAGATTTGAATGAGATTGAAGAGAGAAATGGAAGCTACATATTTGTGAATCTTGTATAGAAGGCAGGAATTTTAATTTTGTTAATTATGATTTCTCATGCATTGTAAATGTAAAATACAATCTTTCATTCTGATTGACATTTTTATATTTCTGAAGTAGGGAAATTAGACCTCAATTTAGTTTTTATTGGGCCTTATTTAAATGTTCCTATTAAGACATGCCTTTTTTTTCCTACCACATATACCTTTACATATACAAAAAACCACACCTGTGTACTCATATATGTTTTTTTTTTTAATTTTCTTTTCTTTTCTTTAATTTCTTTTAATTGAAGCATGATTACTTACAATACTGTGATAGTTTTAGCCGTACATTGAAATGAATCAGCCATGGGTGCCCATATGTCCCCCCATCCTGAATCCCTCTCCCACTTCCCTCCCCACCCCATCCCTCTGGGTTGTCCCAGAGCACCAGCTTTGAGTGCCCTGCTTCATGCTTCGAACTTGCACTGGTCATCTTTTTACATATGGTATTGCATATGTTTCAGTGCTATTCTCTCAAATCATACCGCCCTTGCCTTCTCCCAGAGAGTTAAAAGCGTGTTCTTTACATTTGTATCTCTTTTGCTGCCTTTTTTTTAAGATTGTTGTTACCGTCTTTCTAAATTCCATATATATGCATTAATATATAGTGTTGTTGTTTCTCTTTCTGACTTGCTTCTCTCTGTATAATAGGCTCCAGTTTCATCTGCCTCATTAGGACTGACTTAAATAAATATTAGTTTTAAAATTATATCTTATTCTCTGCTGAAAGTTATTTGTGATGTTATTTCATGTATTTAGGAAATACTCACTTGATTTTTATTCTCGACATTGTATTGTTTCAGCCTGCGGTCCTTAGATATGAGCAGCAATGATATTCGATATCTACCAGGTCCTGTGCACTGGAGATCTTTGAATTTAAGGGAACTCTTGTTTAGTCATAATCAGATCAGTATCTTGGACTTGAGTGAAAAAGCATGTGCATGGTCTAGAATAGAGAAACTACATCTTTCTCATAATAAACTGAAAGAGGTAAGGAGATCATATTTGTTTAAAATTATTGCCAATTTGAAAAAATGTGCTTTTGTAATGTCTGTTATCATAGATGATCATTTCAAAATCTGTTATTTGATACTGCTTACTTTTTGAGTAAGATCTAATCCTACCCTGAGGTAAATGGGTATACTAACATGCTTAATTTCCTTAAAGATTGCCTTTTGTACTCTCTTTTATTTTGAATATCTATATATTTATATATGTTTGATTGCAAATACATGTAATGCTTTAATTGTGTCAATTTACCATGAAATCTCTGATCTGTTAACAGACTCTCAGACATGCTGCATTTCTCAAGTTTCACCAGGCCGTGTATAGCCTTTGTTCTTCAGCTGACATTGTTTTCCACATTCTTAAATTTCTGTATTCTTCCATCATACTCCCTCACCCCCTCACCCAAATGGACCAGTCTTTATTATAAATCTGAAATTAACTGTCCATTCATCCCAGCTTCAAGCCTATTGTCTATAAAAGCCAAAGAGAGTAAAGCGTCTGAAACCATGAGGTTCCAGAATAACTCTGCATAATTTTGGTACCTAGCTTTTTTGCATCAGATTACTGTTTGCTGTTATAAAAATAATGAGTATTACTTAAAAATTTGGAATATTGCAATTATTATGCCACCTAAGGTTTAAACATTTAGTTGTATTTTGAGAATGTTAAGTTATATGTAAATTTGTGATGATTAGATCTTTGGTTTTGCTGAAGAGCATAGTGAGAGGGAATAGCCTGAAGCCACCGACTATTGGATTTGGATACATATAAAAAACTTCTTTATTTCAATGTTGTGAAGCAATGAAATATGCTTCCAAGGGAAAATGGGTTTTAAAAGATTATAAACAAATGCCGTAGATTGTTTTGGGTAAGTCCTTTATATTTATGTTTTCAAACATTTTTGATGGGAACTATGACAAACCTTTGGAAAGTTTTAGAACTCTGTTGGAAGGCTGTACAGTTTGCTCATAGAGTCTCGGAGCCTCTCTTGTTTTCTAGTAGCATCTTGTTTTTTGATAGCACACTTTTCTTCCTTCCCACCAACAGCGTTTGCTCTTTTTTATTTCATTAAGATTCCTCCTGAGATTGGCTGTCTTGAAAATCTGACATCTCTTGATGTTAGTTACAACTTGGAACTGAGATCCTTTCCCAATGAAATGGGGAAATTAAGCAAAATATGGGATCTTCCTTTGGATGAACTGCATCTTAATTTTGATTTTAAACATGTAGGATGTAAAGCCAAAGACATCATAAGGTTAGATACTTTTATTTTTATTTTTTTAACTGAATTTGTTTCCGATGTCCTTTTCTGGTTACTTTGGTGGATATATAGTTACAATTCATAAAAAAGAATGTATAGGACCATCTAGCATGATGTACTCTATGTCATTTGCCTTTTACTTAGTAAATGGTGCCACTGCAGAGCTTTTAATTTCTTCCTGGCCAAGTTAAGGTTGAGAAAATTACTTCTCCTTATTATGCTTTTCAGTAGAAATGGACTCTAAAAGGAAATTATTAATCTTTGTTCTCTTATTACCAATTATCAATCTGAAGAAATAGAGCAGAATATAATGGCTTCTCAATCTGGGTTTCATGTAGGAAGTATTTATCATATGTCTATTCTATCTTAAAGCATTATAGTTACTTAAAGGATATAAAATTACTTCTGTTTTGCCTATGAAGCTGATAACCTACTCAACCTTATCATTTTTGAAACCACCAAAACTTTCAAGTATGCTTGTTTCTGATTTTATACTTTATGAACTTCAAGTTAATAATGAACTTTATTCTATTCTTTGTTACCATTTGAGCATGTTAGTCTTGTTACCTACCCATAAAATCATGTTTTTATTTCCACAAACTGCTCCTATCTATATTTATCTTATAGGTTTCAACTCAGTTATCACCTCTCAATGGATCCTTGACTTGCCTATAATATCTGCTGTGTTTACTCTCTGTTTCATTCGTGGCACCAAACACAGAGTCTGGCATACAGTTAATAATTGTTGCATTATCAGTGAACTTGGAGTTCCTAACTACCTACTTATCTAGTTACCCAATTCTCTTCCTTAAATTTTCATAATTTACATTTGACTTTCTGTCTATTTTATGATCAAAGTGTTTGTGAGCAGTTATGCTAAATAACATGACTACCCCTCATCCTACATAAGTATTTCCCATGATTTTCCTTTCTGAAACTGGAAAAGATGCTCATATAAAATTTGTTCAATTCTTACTAAACATTTAGTTGTAAGAAGTTTTCAGAGTATTAAGCTATCAAGCTACTATGTAACTTAAATATTTTTAAACCTTTTAAACATTTTTAGAGAGTACATAGACCTGGAGTAATTTAGAAATTGTAGTTCTCACTTGCTTCTTTGAAGAATGACAAAGAATAGTGAAGTCTTAATAAATAGATATTTGGAACTTTGATTTTCTTGTTTATTGGTGATGCAGATTATCAAGAATGTTCCTCAAAGTCCTATTAATTGTGAGAATGAATCAGTTAATATTCCCTAAGATTCACTTATGATTTAGTTCACTATTCTAATTTTGAACTGTGGCAGCATTTTAACATAGTTAAATGTATTTTTCTGTATCCATTTTATTTTTAAGAACATTTACATGTTCTGTTAATTTAAAGATGGTATTGTTAGCCACTGGTAGCACTTCTAGTAAGTTTCAATTACTTTTGCATTAATATTGTTAGGAATAGCAACATATTATCTGCCGATAGTAAAATCATTTATGTGTATCAGTGTAGTTTAACCAATATGCTCTTCCTTTCCATGTACATTATATGTATGCATGTACAATATATATGAATATATACATTATGTATACCATGTATGAATACATGTACCAAATAGAACTTTACTATCAAGGATGAATATAACAGTATGCTTGTATACTCTACCTTGATGGTTTTGATTTTTTTTTGCTGGAATATAATTGCTTTACAATGTTGCATTAGTTGCTACTGTAGAACATTGTGAAGCAGCTCTATGTATACATATATGCCCTCCCTCTGGAGCCTCCCCCTGCCATTCCACCCATCTAGGTGATCACGGAGTTGTCCTCTGAGCTCCCTGTGCTATACGGCAGCTTCTCGCTGTTGTAAACACGGTAATATATATATGTTAATACTGCCTCTCAATTCGTCCTCCCTCTCCTTCCCTGCCTGTTTCCACAAGTCTGTTCTCTGTGTCTATGTCTCTATTCTTGCCCTGCAAATAGGTCCATCAGTACTATTTTTCTAGATTCCATATATATGTGTTAATATATGATGTTTGTTTTTCTCTTTCTGACTTACTTCACTTTTTATGACAAGCTCTAGGTTCATCCACATCACTTCAACTGACTCAATCTCATTCCTTTTTATGAGTAACATTCCATTGTATATATGTACCACATCTTTACCTATCATCTGTCGATGGACATCTAGGCGGCTTCTATGTCCTGGCTATTGTAAATACTGCTGCAATGAACATTGGGGTATATGTGTCTTTTTGAGTTATAATTTTCTCAGGGTATATGCCCAGCAGTGGGATTGGTCCAAGGCTGAACCAGGAGGAATTAGAAAATATAAAAGACCAGTCGTAAGTAATGAAATTAAAACTGTCATTAAAAATCTTCCAACACACAAAAGTCCAGCACCAGATGACTTTCCAGGCAAATTCTGTTAAACACTTAATGAAGAGCTAACTCTTATCCTTTTAAAACTTTTCCAAAATATTGGAAAAGGAGAAGCACTCCCAAATTCGTTCTTCAAGGCCACCATCACCCTGATAATTAAAGCAGACAAAGATATTGCAAAAAAAGGTTCCTTCTCCAGGGAATCTCCCCGTTTCAGGGATCAAACCTGGGTCCCTTGTATTGCAGGCAGAGTCTTTACAGACGGAGCCACCAGGGGAGATCTACAAAAAAAAAGAAAGAAAATTATAGACCAATGTCACGGATGAACATGGACACAAAAATCCTCAACAAAATACTAGCAAACAGAATCCAGCAACAAATTAAAAGGATCATATACCATGAACAAGTGGAGTTTATCACAGGAATGCAAAGATTCTTTAATACATGCAAATAAATCAATGTGGTATACCATATTAACAAATTTTAAAAAATCATATGATCATCTCAATAGATACAGAAAAAGCTTTTGACAAAATTTAGCACCTGTTTATGATCAAAACTCTCCAGACATGGTCATGCTGCTGCTGCTGCTGCTGCTGCTGCTAAGTCGCTTCAGTTGCGTCCGACTCTGTGCGACCCCCTAGACGGCAGCCCACCAGGCTCCTCTGTCCCTGGGATTCTCTAGGCAAGAATACTGCAGTGTGTTGCCATTTCCTTCTTCAGAAAATGGGCATAAAGGGAACTTATTCAACATAATAAAGGCCATATATGACAGACTAACAGCAAGCATCATTCTCAGTGGTGAAAAACTGAAAGCATTTCCCCTAACATCAGGAACAAGACAAGGATGTCCAGTCTCACCACTTAGTCAACATAGTTTTGTAAGCCCTCACCATGACAATTAGAGAAGAAAAAGAAATAAAAGGAATATAAATTGAAAAGGAAGAAGTAAAACTGTTTGCAGATGACATGTTACTATATACACAGAATCCAAAAGATTCTGCCAGAAAACTGCTGGGATGTTATCAATGAATTTGGTAAAGTTTCAGGATACAAAATTAATGCACAGAAATCTCTTGCATTCCTATACACTAGCAACAAAAGAGTAAAAAGAGAAATTAAAAAAGTAATTACATTTACCATCACAACAAAAGAATAAATTACCTAGGAATAAATCTACCTAAGGAAGCAAAAAAACTATACTCAGAAAACTAAAAAACACTGATGAAAGAAATCAAAGAGGATACAAACTGATGGAAAAATATACCATGTTCTTCTATTGGAAGAATTGATAGAGAAAGAATTGATAGAAAATTAATATACTACACAAAGCAATCTACAGATTCAGAGAAATTCCTATCAAATTACCAGTGGCATTCATCACAGCATTAGAACAAAAATTTTTGTAGTTTGTATGGAAACACAAAAGACCCTGAAAAGCTAAAGTAATCTTGAAAAAGATAAATGGGGCAGGAGGAATCAGGTTCCCTGTCTTTAAACTATACTACAAAGCTATAGTAATCAAAACACTATAGTATAGTACTGGCACAAAAAATAGAAATATAGACCAGCAGTACAGGATAGAAAGCCCAGAGATAAACCTACAGACTTCCTTGGTGGCTCAGATGGTAAAGCGTCTGTCTACAAAGAGGGAGACCTGGGTTCGATCCCTGGGTTGGGAAGATCCCCTGGAGAAGGAAATGTCAATCCACTCCAGTACTATTGCCTGGAAAATCCCATGGGACAGAAAATCCCATGGACTTGTAGGCTACAGTCTGTGGGGTCGCAAAGAGTCAGACACGACTGAGCAACTTCCCTTCGATCTATAACAAAGGAGGCAAGAGTCCAATAGAGAAAAGACAGCCTCTTCAGTAAGTGGTGCTGGGGAATCTGGACAGTTACATGTAAAAGAATGAAATTAGAATTCTACCTAATATCATAAAAAAAAAATAAACTGTAAAACCCTTAGAGGAAAACATAGGAAAAATACTCTTTGACATAAATCACAGCAAGATCTTTTTTTGACTTATCCCATAAAATAATGAAAATAAAAACAAATAATTGGCACCTAATTAAGCATAAAAGCTTTTTGCACAGCAAAGGAAACCATAAACAAGATGAGAAGACTACCCTCAGGATGGGAGAAAATATTTGCAAATGAAGCAACAGACAAAGGATTAACCTTTAAAATATACAAACAGCCTATGGAGCTCAATATCAAAAAATCAAACAGTGCAATCAAAAATGGGTGAAAGACCTAAATGGACATCTCTACAAAGAAGACATACAGATGGCCACAAGGCATATGAAAAGATGCTCAGTATCACTAATTCTTAGAGAATGCAAATCAAAACTACAATGAGGTATCACCTCGCATCAGCCAGAGTGGCCATCATCAAAAAATCTATAAGCAATAAATGCTGGAGAGGGTGTGGATAAAAGGGAACCCTCTTACACTGTTAGTGGGAATGCAAATTGGTATAACCACTGTGGAGAACATTATGGAGCTTCTTTAACACATGGCAAAACCAATACAATATTGTAAAGTTAAAATTAAAAAAAAAAAAACAATAGCAAAAAAAAATAAAATAAAACTTGTTAAACAAACAAAAAAAACTAAACATTGATCTACCTTGATTCTTTATCCTATGGGCTTTGTAAAATTTTATGCTTTATAATTTTTAGAGTTTTATTTGTGGTATTTGAAGAAATTGTGTATGTGTTTTATGTAAAATTTTAATGAGTATTATAAACATTTTGATACTTAGATTCTTTCTAGTGTCATCATATTTGATGAGGCTTCTAATCATTATCAGCTAGACCAACCAACATCACTAACAAAGTAGATGTATTAACAATGCATTGAAAGACACATGCATTATTAAGTTAGTATGAGTTATGTGCTCTTTTGCATACTGTACATTATGACATTTTGATATTTAAAATAATTCAGTGCATAAGAATTCACCTATAGCCTAAGTACGCTGTTAAGCAGGTTATTATTTTATTTTTGTTTTTCAAATACCAGGTTTCTTCAGCAGCGGTTGAAAAAGGCTGTGCCCTATAACCGAATGAAACTTATGATTGTGGGAAATACTGGGAGTGGCAAGACCACCTTATTGCAGCAATTAATGAAAATCAAGAAATCAGATCTTGGGATGCAAGGTGCCACAGTTGGCATTGATGTGAAAGACTGGCCCATCCAAATAAGAGGCAAAGGGAAGAAAGACCTCATTCTGAATGTATGGGATTTTGCAGGTATTTATTTTGCTAAATTTTTTATTCAGATATCTTTTTTAAAACAGGGAATTAAAAACTGAATTTTCTGTTTCAATACTACAGAGACCTGATGGATCATATGGAATTATTCCAAAATCATTTATTTCTCCTAATTCTTCCCTTGCCACCAGAATGGAGAAGCCATGGAAGGAAATGTTAGGAACCAGCACGTGTCAGCTGAAGCTACATAGCTGACACATAAGCAAGAAGTTGTCAATCCCTAGTAAAAACCCAGTGTAATCTTGTAGCTGTTACCTATTGATTGTTTCTCTCTCTCTCTCTTTTTTTTTTTTTTGTATGGTAAAGAGTGGGTAGTGCCATCTAACTTTATTTTTGAAGAAGAGGATTTTTGTCTATTCTCTGGAAGACTGAAAAGTTCTCCAATCTTTATTTAGGTCGTGAGGAATTCTACAGCACTCATCCCCACTTTATGACCCAACGAGCCTTGTATCTTGCAGTCTATGACCTCAGCAAAGGGCAAGCAGAAGTTGATGCCATGAAGCCTTGGCTTTTCAATATAAAGGTGATATGACCTAATAATTTGAAAATAGAAAATAGTTCATGGGTTTTCTTATTGTATATAAGGTGATTTATTTGGGGCAAATAGTACCATCAAACAGACTTTTCAAATACTTTTTTTGCAAGAAAGTTAGAAGAACTTAAACTTTGAGTTAGGAAATTTTTAGGAGTAATTAAGTTGTGACATGAAAATAGTATGTTCTATGTTAATGAAAGATATAGAAATTTGAAGCCCTTTTAATCTGTTAAAAATGAGAATATATGTTAGACTATATTTTTATATTCTTTTTTATTTTATTTTATTTATTTATTGGCTGCACTGTGTGGCTTGCAAGATCTCAGTTCTCTGACCAGGGATTGAACTTGGACCATGGCAGTAAAAGCCCCAAATCCTAACCATGAGGCTATCAGGGAGCTCCCTGGTATTATTACTTATGTATAACATGAATTTCCTTAATTTTAAATAAACTGTAGTAAGAAAAAGAAGCAATCTATGCATTACCAACTGTGTCCTCAGAGGCAATTTAGTGTAAAGCCCTGTAGGACTTACAGTTTTAAATGGTCCCAGATGAATATTATATTTGAAATTTTGTAACTTTTCCATTTTGTCTCTTACTGTTAGATATTCCTTCATGTATATATGGTTTAAAAAATATGTGCCTTTTTAGAATTGAGACTAAAGTAAAAATGAATGGTTATTGAATAATGCTCTAGTAGGCTCTTCTGTGAGGCAAATCTGAGCCACCAGGGAAGCCTACTATTAAGAGACATTTCTAAGTATAAAGACAGGTCAACTTAAAAAGTATCAGCAGATACATGCTTGACTTTATCTTATAATCTATAGATAATACATTAGAATATGTAATGAATCCATACACCTTTTCCAAAGGAATACCCAAGACAGAAGTAGCAATAAAGTTATAAATGACAGTCATCAATCAGATGAAATAATTTAGATGAAGCTTTTCTCTCTCAAAGAGACGGGGACTGGGCAAGTGGTCAGGAAGGAAATACAATGTGCTTTTAACTTTGTATGAAAAATAATGTTCAGTTCCACTTTGCTGAACATAGTTTTGTTTTTGCCAAATAAATCCTCTACTTCAAATTACTGTCCAAATGCTTTTATTACTTTAGTGACTTGTTTTTTCTTTGTAGAAGCCACACTGAATTACTATAATTTGAATTAATAAGGTTTAATTCAAAGATAAGGAAGAGAAAATATAAAACAAATTATTACTCTGATATTATTTGGGTGTTATTAAATACTATTTTATCTAGAAGCCTAAAGCACACTTAAAGAATAACCCATTTTAGGCACAGAAGAAAGAAATGTGCTATTACTGTCACATGGGCTGCCTGAAAAGTGACAATAACTAGATTAAGAAGGAGCATAAAAATGACTTTTAAAAATTTCTTAAGTTTAATTTGTTTCCTTAGGTTTAAGGAAGGGAAGACAGTTGTCATTTTCTTCTTGAAGTCTTTTGAATTCTCATTTCGACTCTAGTGAATTTCGTAGAAAGTGAATATCAATGGAAATATAAGCAGTGTTGATTTTAAAACAAACACAAGAGTATTTTGTATCTTCCCCCATAGGCCCGTGCTTCTTCTTCCCCTGTGATTCTAGTTGGCACACATTTAGATGTTACTGATGAGAAGCAGCGCAAAGCCTGTATCAGTAAAATCACCAAGGAACTCTTGAACAAACGAGGGTTTCCTGCTATACGAGATTACCACTTTGTGAATGCCACTGAGGAATCCGATGCTTTGGCAAAACTTCGGAAAACCATCATCAATGAGAGCCTTAATTTCAAGGTAACATGGTTCATTGCCTACCCTAGGTGGTAGATAAATATAATTTATTAACTCTTACATTCTGCAACTGCTAAGAAATATCAGCAGTCTTGAGAACAACTATCTTAAAAGTGTGTTTTTTTCTTATCTGTTAGCATTATTCAAGTACTTTTAATTTTAAAATTATTTATGTTAGACTTAATTTTGAACTCATAGAATTAGAAATTAAAAATAATTGAGAATCCTGAGAGAAAAGGGTATCTGAGAGGCTGAGAGAATGTTCCTGAGAGAATCTGGGACATGTTTCTGATGCCCTTTCTCTCCCAACATCCTATAGTATTGATTCAATCAAAAGGATAAAGATGGATGTTGGGATCTTGGAGTTATCTTTCTTGTATTTTTCTTCGACTGGTTTTCCTCCATCTGCTCCTTTCTTTTGGAGTTTCTGTTTTACGTTCATCTTGGTCTTTGTTGTTCCTTCATGTCTTTGTCACTGTGATCCCCCTTTGAAATATATATATTTTTCCCCTTCAATATTGAGAGAAGGCTCTTTCATCTGGTCACCATGGTCTCTAATTTGGTTTTCAACAATGTATAAGCCATATTCTAGTTCAGACAAACTTTAAGAATTATGTTTTTGATTTACAAAGTTTTTATTTCTGGTAAGACAAATATAGTTCATAGAGTTCATAAAACACAAATAAATTGGTTAACAAATGCTTGTTTTTAATACTGGAAAGAGAAAGAAATTTTACCTGGGCTCTACAGATAGCAAGGGGTAAACTGTACTGGAAAACACTTTGAATAGTTCAATATGACAAACACAATAGTGGATCTCACTGTTAGTCTCTATTGGTTTAGCTCATTAGTACTAATGATCAAAGCGGTGGCTCCTAACAAGGGTCTTGTTTTGCCTGGAAAGTCCCAGTGTAATTATTGTGTCTCACTACATTCTCAGAAGCATTCCAGTTTGGATGATAAGTTATACGGTCACCTTGGTTATAGCACGTTGTCCAGTTAGCTTAGTTCTGTTCCATTTCTACAGATTATGCTCTGTCCAAAACTTAATGAGCCATTTGTAAGTGTGCCCGTATTTGTGGTGCCCAGATAGAGAATTTGCACATTTATATCTTTCCACACATTTATCACAATCAATAAAAGCTTTTACAAATGTGGGTCAATGGAGTTTTATGTTAGAAGAATAAAATATCATTTATCTCTAGTTTTTGCTACTCTTTTCTGAGACATATGATTAAAGAGTGACATGACTTTTATGAAACAAATGCATCAAATTAATATATTCAATTAAATATCCTCTTTACCCAGGGAGTTTCCTTTTGAGACTCTCTGTACTTACAGAACTTTGCTGTTACTTATAATATTTTAATAGCTTCTCTTTTATCATTGATATCAGACCATTTATCATATTTTAAAAAAGAATTCTTAAAGTATGAGTTTGTTTTGAGAAAATCTGAGTTTAGTTGAGAAGTCTATGAATAAAGTAGTTGATTCATCAAGCTGGACTAGTACTACTTTAGGCTAATAGCAAGTTAGACCAGTTTACTGGCAATAAGACCAGTCTGCTTTCTGCACTTGTACATGAACTCTGAAGGCAATACCGGATAGGAGGTTAACAACAAATGCTTTGAGAAACGGCAGTATTATTTGAAGGAGGGTATATATTGCAAATGGATGCATCATTCTGTTATGTTGGTTTGAAAATTCAATTGGCTGCTTTGCAGAATAGTGATGCAGATGACCCCAAAACAAAACGCCTGCCAACTTGAATATTCTTTCCTCCCTGAGGTGCCTCAACCTGTATTCAGTCAGCAGCTTTTAATCTATTTAGAAATCTTTTTTGTTTGGCCTTTCATTTGTTTTTCATCTTTTCCTTTTATCTTGATCTTTTCTAATCTTTGTGTGTCTCACTCTTATTAACATGTGTCCATGCAGAGTTTAGAATAAAAGCTTTCTGCTTCTGACTGTTGGTGACCTGATGATAAAGGAAGTAGGACAAAATAGAAATCAGTGCCAACAATGTCCCTCTCGGTCTTGTCCAGCCCCTTAGCAGAGTGGGATCCTTTGCTCACCCTGTAATCCAGCCCTGTAAAATCCATCCCTTTGTTACTTGACTACTATGTGAACTCTTGTTTACTTTTATATGTAGGTTTCCCTTCTTGGGTTAAACGGAAACTTCAATCTGAAGTTCTGTTTTATCTTAATTTATAAATGATGAAGAGAGGGAATATGAAAAGTGGAGATTAGTGAAATTATATTTAATTTTCTGGTTCAAGGGGTATGTCTAAACAATCTTGACTGTTTGGAAGTAAATATGTAAGTAATTTACATATTTATATATTTATAGCAGTTACAGCTGCTATAAATCAGGTTCCTGAAGGATCAAGAGTAGAAAAAGAACAAGTATAAAGTTTATGTGTGTGTGTGTGTGTGTGTGTGCGTGTGTGCAGGTATAATAAACCCAGTTTCTATTTGTATAAGTTGAAGAATTCAAGTAGAAATTTTATTCTTTATTGTCAAGAATATATTCATGGGTTGAGAAATGAGGAGAGTTTGCCACCTGGTGGTTTGCAAAGGCATTTACTATTATTAAAGTTGTATTTCTATTTAAAATTAGATTTTTAAGAAAAAATGTTTGGAAATATTTTTATTACAGAAACTCTCTTCATAAGGTCATTCTATTAAAATTTTGATTTTAATTAGATTCTAAGTGTAAGAGACCCCAAATCATCTTCTCGTATAGAATCATTGGGGTTTAGATGATTTTTTTATTTTTCCAAGTTCAGGTCTCCATGAAAAAGCATAGCTTGGTGAGGAAATTTCATGTCTGTCTCCAGACTTCACTGTTGATATGTACATCCCACTAATATTACATTTTGCAAATAGCAAGAACAAAATTTAGTTTTACTTTCGGATGTGGATATTTTCATCTAAAAAATAAAGTCCAAAAGCTCTTACAATCCTGACCTTTATGTTAGCATATCTATTGCCTGTAGATTTAATGTCTTAGAAAATAGTAGGTCCTTTATTTAAGGTTAATGATTTGTCCTGGATTTCGCCATGGATTTTCTGAATACCTTGATAATTATTTCCATACAATGTTATTTGATAGTTCTTTCCAAATTGGCTTCTGTGTTCATTTTTTTTTTCTTTTTTTAAGGTAATCTTATTTATTTCTCACGATTTAATTAGTCTTACATTGCATCTTGATTTTATTAAAAATAATCATTTTCTGAATGATTAGCACAGAATTTACCAACCACCTGACACATAGATGTATAAAATGGATTTTTACAGCTTGTCATCTGTAATTTCATAGATCCGAGATCAGCCTGTTGTTGGGCAGCTGATTCCAGACTGCTACGTAGAACTTGAGAAAATCATTTTATCAGAGCGTAAAAATGTGCCAATTGAATTTCCTGTAATTGACCGGAAACGATTATTACAACTTGTGAGAGAACATCAGCTGCAGTTAGATGAAAATGAGCTTCCTCATGCAGTTCACTTTCTAAATGAATCAGGTTTGTTTATTACATATTTTTTCAAAGCTCTGCAGTAGAGTTGGTGAAAATGTATCTGAACCTTGTATAGAATTTACATTTAAAAGAATATTGAAAAATTCTTTAATAGGTAGCTGATGTTTTTTTCTTTTTGAAAGATCATCATGTGTACTGATGTGGAATCATATATTATGTCATAAGAGAAAAATTTAGAAATTATCTAAGGACAGTAGTGGAAAAAGTCTCTCAGCCAGAGTTAAAACACGTGGATTCTAGAGCTTGACTGTAGTATTCAGGAACTGTGAGACTCTAAGTTCAAGCTATATCCTTCATAGTATCAAGTGAATTTAGTGTATGTGGAAGTTATTTTTACACTTGCAGGAGAATTATTATTGTGATGGTTTAACTTGGCACTTGGAGAATCAATGGTTGACTGAGATGAAAGCTAGGATGCACTGGTTCTGGTCTCAGCTCTGACCCCAACGATGCTGAAGTTTCCTAATCTGTAAAATGAGGAGGCTGGGCTAGATTCTCTGTGAAGCCCCTTGATATTTTCATATTCCAAATTCCATGTTTCACTTTTGATTTTTCCTACAGGGGTCCTTCTTCATTTTCAAGACCCAGCATTGCAGTTAAGCGACTTATATTTTGTAGAACCCAAGTGGCTTTGTAAAGTCATGGCACAGGTTGGTATATTATACTTCTGAGGCATGGGGGTAACACCTAGAGTACTGAGGTTTATAGAGTTTGTGTTTAGTTAAGGTAGAAACTCCAAATACTTTGGCCACCTGATGTGAAGAACTAACTCATTGGTAAAGACCCTGATGCTGGGAAAGATTGAAGGCAGGAAGAGAAGGGGACAACAGAGGATGAGATGGTTGGATGGCATCACTAATTCAATGGGCATGAGTTTGAGTAAACTCTGGGAGTTGCTGATGGACAGGGAGCCCTGGTATGCTGCAGTTCATGGGGTTGCAAAGAGTTGGACACAACTGAGTGAACTGACTGAAGGTAGAAAGTACTGTGAACATAGAAAATGGTAGAACAATTTTTGTAGAAGATTGCATAAATAAGAACTTTGTGGAAGAGGAGAAGATATCTTAGAATTTAATGTCTTTGTTTTCAATTCATAGACAGGTGTTTGTGTCACTCTGTTCCATAGTACCTTTCTAGATCCAAGAAGTTTTTCTTTATGCAGTCTTCTCACAAATTGTTCTACCATTTTCTATATTCACAGTTTTTTGGCTTGTTTATTGATATAATTAGTTGAATGAAAGCTTTGTGAAAATCTGTGGAGTAAATAAGTATAAGAAAATTGGGTTGATGAGCTTGTGAAACCTCTGTCTATAACATGTCGGGAAATTTTGACTCTTCAGTGGAATATAAAACTCTGGGCTTCTCTGGTAGCTCAGATGGTAAAGAATCTGCCTGCAATGCAGGAGACTCAGGTTTGATCCCTGGGTGAGGAAGATCGGCCTGGAGAAGGGAATGGCTGCCCACTCCAGTATTCTTGCCTGGAGAATTCCATGGACAGAGGAGCCTGGCAGACATAATTGGATTGATAAGGCTGTGAAACCTCTGTGTAGACAATAAGGAAGGAAATTGTGACTTTTCAATATAATATAAAACTCTAAATGCTTAGCATTTTGAAAAGTGGTAGTTATGGCTGTCTATATTTCATATGGAAAATTTCTTCTATCAATAATAATCAGTTACCAATGAGTTTATATTAATTAGCTACCATAATCCTCTCTGTAGATTTGCCACAGAAAACCATTCAAACAACACACTAGCTCAGGGTTCCTCAATGTCAGCCCTATGGACATTTGGGGGCAGGTAATTCTTTGTTGTACATTGTAGGAGGATAGCAGCACCTTTGGCCTCTACCCTCTAGACGCCAGTATGGCGTCTACATCTTTGGCCTCTACCCTCTAGTACTTTCCCAGTATGAGAAGCAAAAATGTACCCAGAAATTTCCAAATATTTTAGGAAGTACAAAATCACCTTGGGGAGGACGACTGTGTCTGGATTAATCATGAATTGAAATGAGCTTAGGGAGGGAGTCTTCAGCATGTGTACTCACTGGAAGCTATTTTTCTTATAAGTGTAATTTATAGTTACTAAAATATATCTTTTTACATTAGAAATCTCTTTTCTAATTAACCACAATGTTAATTAAATCCCTTCAGATAATCTGAGTGATAGTTCCTAAATTTCTTTTTTTTTTAATTATTTATTTTTTTTTTGGAGGCTGATTACTTTACAATATTATATTGGTTTTGTCATACATTGACATGAATCTGCCATGAGTGTACATATGTTCCCCATCCTGAACCCCCACTCCCACCACCCTCCCCATCCCATCCCTCTGGGTCATCCCAGTGCACCAGCCCCAAGCACCTTGTATCATTCATCGAACCTGGGCTGGCAGTCTGTTTCACATATGATAATATACATGTTTCAATGCCATTCTCCCAAACCATCGCACCCTCGCCCCTCCCACAGAGTCCAAAAGACTGTTCTATACATCTATGTCTCTTTTGCCATCTCGCATACGTGGTTATCAATACCGTCTTTCTAAATTCCATATATATGTGTTAGTACACTGTATTGGTGTTTTTCTTTCTGGCTTACTTCACTCTGTATAATAGGCTCCAGTTTCATCCACCTCATTAGAACTGATTCAAATGTATTCTTTTAATGGCTGAGTAACATTCCATTGTATATACGTACCATAGCTTTCTTATCCATTCATCTGCTGATGAACATCTAGGTTGCTTCCATGTCCTGGCTATTATAAACAGTGCTGCGATGAACATTGGGGTACACGTGTCTCTTTCGATTCTGGTTTCCTCAGGTGTGTATGTCCAGCAGTGGGATTGCTGGGTCATATGGCAGTTCTATTTCCAGTTTTTTAAGGAATCTCCACACTGTTCTCCATAGTGGCTGTACTAGTTTGCATTCCCACCAACAGTGTAAGAGGGTTCCCTTTTCTCCACACCCTCTCCAGCATTTATTGCTTGTAGACTTTTGGATCACAGCCATTCTGACTGGCGTGAAATGGTTCCTCATAGTGGTTTTGATTTGCATTTCTCTGATAATGAGTGATGTTGAGCATCTTTTCATGTGTTTGTTAGCCATCTGTATGTCTTCTTTGGAGAAATGTCTGTTTAGTTCTTTGTCCCATTTTTTGATTGGGTTGTTTATTTTTCTGAAATTGAGCTGCAGGAGTTGCTTGTATATTTTTGAGATTAATTCTTTGTCAGTTGCTTCGTCTGCTATTATTTTCTCCCATTCTGAAGGCTGTCTTTTCACCTTGCTTACAGTTTCCTTTGTTGTGCAAAAGCTTTTAATTTTAATTAGGTCCCATTTGTTTATTTTTGCTTTTATTTCCATTACTCTGGGAGGTGGGTCATAGAGGATCCTGCTGTGATTTATGTCGGAGAGTGTTTTGCCTATGTTTTCCTCTAGTAGTTTTATAGTTTCTGGCTTTACGTTTAGATCTTTAATCCATTTTGAGTTTGTTTTTGTATATGATGTTAGAAAGTGTTCCAGTTTCATTTTTTTACAAGTCGTTGACCAGTTTTCCCAGCACCACTTGTTAAAGAGATTGTCTTTTCTCCATTGTATATTCTTGCCTCCTTTGTCGAAGATAAGGTGTCCATGGGTGTGTGGATTTATCTCTGGGCTTCCTATTTTGTTCCATTGATCTGTATTTCTGTTTTTGTGCCAGTACCATACTGTCTTGATGACTGTGGCTTTGTAGTAGAGCCTGTAGTAGAGGTTTTTTGTATTTTCATACAAATTGTGAAATTATTTGTTCTGGTCCAGTGTTCTTGCCTGGAGAATCCCAGGGATGGGAGAGCCTGGTGGGCTGCCGTCTGTGGGGTCACACAGAGTCGGACACGACTGAAGCGACTTAGCAGCAGCAGCAGCAGTTCTATGAAAAATACCGCTGGTAGCTTGATTGGGATTGCATTGAATCTAGAGATTGCTTTGGGTAATATACTCATCTTCACTATATTGATTCTTCCAATTCATGACCATGGTATATTTCTCTATTAGTGTCCTCTTTGATTTCTTTCACCAGTGTTTTATAGTTTTCTATGCATAGGTCTTTTGTTTCTTTAGGTAGATATATCCCTTAGTATTTTATTCTTTTTGTTGCAATGGTGAATGGAATTGTTTCCATAATTTCTCTTTTTGTTTTCTCATTGTTAGTGTATAGGAATGCAAGGGATTTCTGTGTGTTGATTTTATATCCTGCAACTTTACTATATTCATTAATTAGCTCTAGTAATTTTCTGGTGGAGTCTTTAGGGTTTCTATGTATAGGATCATGTCATCTGCAAACAGTGAGAATTTTACTTCTTTTCCAATCTGGATTCCTTTTATTTCTTTTTCTGCTCTGATTGCTGTGGCGAAAACTTCCAAAACTATATTGAATAGTAGTGGTGAGAGTGGGCAGCCTTGACTTGTTCCTGACATTAGGGGAAATGCTTTCAATTTTTCAACTGAGGATAATTTTGCTGTGGGTTTGTCATATATAGCTTTTATTATGTTGAGAATTCAGCTGTGAAGCTGTCTGGTCTTGGGCTTTTGTTTGCTGGAAGATTTCTGATTACAGTTTCCATTTCCGTCCTTGTGATGGGTCTGTTAAGATTTTCCATTTCTTCCTGGTTCAGTTTTGGAAAGTTGTACCTTTCTAATAAGAGTTTGTCCATTTCTTCCAAGTTGTCCATTTTATTGGCATATAGTTGCTGATAGCAGTCTTTTATGATCCTTTGTATTTCTGTGTTGTCTGTTGTGATCTCTCCATTTTCATTTCTAATTTTTTTGATTTGATTTTTCTCTCTTTGTTTCTTGATGAGTCTGGCTAATGGTTTGTCAATTTTATTTAACTTCTCAAAGTACCAGCTTTTGGCTTTGTTGATTTTTGCTATGGTCTCTTGTTTCTTTTGCATTTATTTCTGCCCTAATTTTTAAGATTTCTTTCCTTCTACTAACCCTGGGGTTCTTCATTTCTTCCTTTTCTAGTTGCTTTAGGTGTAGAGTTAGGCTATTTATTTGACTTTTTTTTTTTGTTTTTGGAGGTAAGTCTGTATTGCTGTGAACCTTCCCCTTAGCACTGCTTTTACAGTGTCCCATAGGTTTTGGGTTGTTGTGTTTTCATTTTCATTCGTTTCTATGCATATTTTGATTTCTTTTTTGATTTCTTCTGTGATTTGTTTTTCAGCAGCGTGTTGTTCAACCTCCATATGTTTGAATTTTTAGTAGTTTTCCTCATGTAATTGACATCTAATCTTACTGCATTGTGGTCAGAAAAGATGCTTGGAATGATTTCAGTTTTTTTGAATTTACCAAGGCTAGATTTATGGCCCTATCATGGAGAAGGTTCCATGTGCACTTGAGAAAAAGGTGAAATTCATTGTTTTGGGGTGAAATGTCCTATAGATATCAATTAAGTCTAACTCGTCTCTTGTATCATTTAAAGTTTGTGTTTCCTTGTTAATTTTCTGTTTAGTTGATCTATTGATAGGTGTGAGTGGAGTATTAAAGTCTCTCACTATTATTGTGGTATTATTAATTTCCCCTTTCATACTTGTTAGCATTTGTCTTGGGTGCATATATATTTATGTAAATCTTCTTTATTGATCCTTTGATCATTATGTAGTGTCCTTCTTTATCTCTTTTCACAGCCTTTGTTTTAAAGTCTTTTTATCTGATATGAGTATTTCTACTACTGCCTTCTTTTTGGTCTCTATTTGCGTGGAATATTTTTTTCCACTTCACTTTCAGTCTGTATGTGTCTCTTGTTTTGAGGTGGGTCTCTTGTAGGCAACATATATAGGGGTCTTGTTTTTGTATCCATACAGCCAGGCTTTGTCTTTTGGTTGGGGCATTCAACCCATTTACATTTAAGGTAATTATTGATAAGTATGATCCCATTGCCGTTTACTTTATTGTTTTGGGTTCAAGTTTATATACCCTTTCTGTGTTTCCTGTCAAGAGAAGATCCTTTAGCATTTGTTGGAGAGCTGGTTTGATGGTGCTGAATTCTCTCAGCTTTTGCTTGTCTGTAAAGCTTTTGATTTCTCCTTCATATTTGGATGAGATCCTTGCTGGGTACAGTAATCTGGGCTGTAGGTTCTTTTCTTTCATCACTTTAAGTATGTCCTGCCATTCCCTCCTGGCCTGAAGAGTTTCTATTGAAAGATCAGCTGTTATCCTTATGCGAATCCCCTTGTATGTTATTTGTTGTTTTTCCCTTGCTGCTTTTAATGTTTGTTCTTTGTGTTTGATCTTTGTTAATTTGATTAATATGGGTCTTGGGGTGTTTCACCTTGGGTTTATCCTGTTTGGGACTCTCTGGGTTTCTTGGACTCGGGTGACTATTTCCTTTCCCATTTTAGGGAAGTTTTCAACTATTATCTCCTCAAGTATTTTCTCATGGCCTTTCTTTTTGTCTTCTTCTTCTGGGACTCCTATGATTCGAATGTTGTGTCATTTAACATTGTCCCAGAGGTCTCTGAGGTTGTTCTTGTTTCTTTTAATTCTTTTTTCTTTTTTCCTCTCTGTTTCATTTATTTCTACTATTCTGTCTTCTACCTCACTAATCCTATCTTCTGCCTCTATTATTCTACTGTTGGTTCCCTCCAGAGTGTTTTTTATCTCATCTATTGCATTATTCATTATATATTGACTCTTTTTTATTTCTTCTAGGTCCTTGTTAAACATTTCTTGCATCTTCTCTATCCTTGTCTCCAAGCTATTTATCTGTAACTCCATTTTGTTTTCAAGATTTTGGATCATTTTCACTATCATTATTTGGAATTTTTTATCAGGTAGATTCCCTATGTCTTCCTCTTTTGTTTGGTTTGGTGGGCATTTATCCTGTTCCTTTACCTGCTGGGTATTTCTCTGCCTTTTCATCTTATTTATATTGCTGTGTTTGGGATGGCCTTTCCGTATTCTGGCAGTTTGTGGTTCCTCTTTATTGCGGAGGCTCCTAGCTGTGGGTGGGGTTGGACCTGTGGCTTGTCAAAGTTTCCTGGTTAGGGAAGCTTGTATCTGTGTTCTTGTGGGTGGAGCTGGATTTCTTCTCTCTGGAGTGCACTGTAGTGTCAAGTAATGAGTTTTGAGATGTCAGTGGGTTTTGTGTGACTTTGGGCAGCCTGTATATTGAAGCTCAGGGCTATGTTCCTGTGTTTTTGGAGAATTTGCGTGGTATGTCTTGCTCTGGAACTTGTTGGCCCTTGAGTGGTGCTTGGTTTCAGTGTAAGTATGGAGGCGTTTGATGAGCTTCTATCGATTAATGTTCCCTGGAGTCAAGAGTTCTCTGGTGTTCTCAGGATTTTGACTTAAGCCTCCTGCCTATGGTTTTCAGTCTTAAACTTACAGTAGCCCCAAGACTTCTCCATCTATACAGCACTGATGATAAAACATCCAGGTTAATGATGAAAAGTTTCTCCACAGTGAGGGACACCTGGAGAGGTACACAGAGTTACATGGGAAAGAGAAGAGGGAGGAGGGAGATAGAGGTGAGAAAAAGGAGGAGAATGAGGAGGAATCAAAAGGGGTGAGAGCAAGCTAGCCAGTAATCATTTGCCTGTGTGCTCTCCACAGTCTGGATCCCTCAGAGATGTTCACAGAGTTACACAGAGAAGAGAAGAGGGAGGAAGGAGACAGAGGTGGCCAGGAGGATAAAGGTGGGAATCAAAAGGAGAGAGACAGATCCAGCCAGTAATCAGTTCCCTAGGTGTTCTCCACAACCCGGAACACACAAAGATATTCACAGAGTTGGGTAGAGAAGAGAAGAGAAGGGGGAGGTAGGAGATAGAGGCGACCTGGTGGAGAAAAAGTAGAGTCCACAGAGGGAGAGAGCAGTCAAGCCAGTATTCTCGCTCTCAAGTAAAAATGGGTACTGAAGATTGGGTTCTTAAAGGTACAAAATTGATAACAAATACCAAAAAGCAAAGATTAAAAATCTAGAGTAGAGGTTATAGTCTCAAAAATACAATATTAAAGGAAAAAACAGTCACAAAAATTATAAAATATATATATATATATATATGAAGTTTGCTTTAAAAATTGGGTCTTTTTTTTGCAAAGTAGTAGTAGGTTATAAAAATGAAAATTAAAGGAGTAATAAAGGACTTAAAATAAAAAAAAATTTAAATTAAACAAATGATAATAGTAAAAATATATCTAGGACTTTCTCTGGTGTTGTTGTGGACAGTGTGGGGTCAGTTCATTTTCAGATAGTTCCTTGATCCGGCTTACACTTCTCAAATCTATAGGCCCCTTCCTATGTAGTCGGTGCTAACTGCAGGGTTTTAATCTACTGCACCTGTCACTTCCAAAGCAGTTCCCTCTGTTTATTTTAGCTTCTTCTGTTTGCTGGCCTCTTCAGTGTCTAATTTCCACCCTGACACAAGGGGGCAGTGGTGGACACTCTTTTAGGCTCACTTGTTCAGTCGTGCTATGGGGGGGGAGGAACACTGCAGACAAATATCACTGGCGTCTGTGGGGAGTGCTCCCAGTGTCTCGGCCACACTGGGTTTGCCCCGGCTCACAGTGTGTGTGCTTTCCCAGTCTGCACTGCTCAGGCTCTAGGTTGCTCTGCCGGGAAATGTCTGAGGCAGGCCCTGGGTTGAGTGCACTTCCCAGGTCTAAGCCACTCAGGTTCAGGTTCTCCGGTACTCCACAAAGGCGCAGACTTGAGTGGGCCTGCGTTTTGTGCCCTTCCCTGGTCTGAGCAGCTCAGGTGACCAGGGGCTTGGCGAGTGCAGTTGCTGTCTTATCACCTTCCCTTTTCCTGCTGCTTGGTTTTCTGGGTGTAACCTGGTGTGCCTTCTCAGGTGTGCTTTGTGTCTCTTCTGGGGAGCTGATCTCTGGCTGCGACCCTCCTGGTGGATGTCGACCATCCAGAATTCCAAGGAGTCTTGGTTAGCAACGAAGCCTGCTTGCAGTTTGGTAGATGATACCTCTCTGGGGCCGCGATTGCCCCCTTCCGGCTCTGGCTGCCCTCGCCTGCCTGTCTCCAGAGGGGGATGGGCCGGTCTGCAGCCAGCTAGCTCTGCTCAGTCCTTTGTTCTGTGACTGGGCCTGACGGTGTCTTAGGTTAGGGCTTTTCGTGGGATAGCTATCCCAGGGTCTGGGTTGCTATCTCTAGTTAGTTCCCTCAGATTGCCCTCAGGGTATTCAGGCCCGGTCCTTACCCTAAGCAGCCCATGCCTCCCTGTCCAGTCCCGGCTTGCTAGCTTGCTAGTGGCTGATGCAAGTGTCTGCACTGCTTCTCCGCTGGGCATTTAGGCATGTAATCTGTGGGCTTTAATTATTTATTTGTTTTTCCTCCCGGTTATGTTGCTCTTTGAAATTCCAAGGCTCTCCACAGATTCGCCAGTGAGAGTGTTTCCTGGTGTTTGGAAACTTCTCTCTTTTTAAAGACTCCCTTCCTGGGTTGGATCTCTTTTTATGTTTTGTCTCTCTTTTTATGTTTTATATTTTTTCCTACCTCCTTTTGGAGACAATGGTCTGCCTTTCTGGGTGTCTGATGTCCTCTGCCAGCATTCAGAAGTTGTTTTGTGGAATTTGCTCAGCATTCAAATGTTCTTTCAATGAATTTGTGGGGGAGAAAGTGGTCTCCCCGTCCTGTTACTCTGCTATCTTAGGACCGCCCCCCTAAATTTCATCTAAGGAAAAAAGTTATTTTAAAGAGGGAACTCATTTAGTGCTAAACCCTATACCATGGAACCTGAGAACATATTGAAACATTACAGTTGGCAATTAATTGTAATTGGACAGTTGCTAATATTCTGGTAGATATTTTAAAATTAGATTTTCACCCTAATGCAATAAGCCATGGAAAGTGTGATATTACTTATCTACTCAATGAGAATGAAGCCAGAAAATACAGTGGTCAAGCGTAAACTCTAGAGTCATTACAACCTGTGTTCAAATTTCTCCTAAATACTTATCAACTTTGACATTGCTTAATGTTTTCAGCCTTTGTTTCTTCCCTTGTAAAATAACAATAATAACAATATTATCTCCTACATTGCTTTTGTAGTTTGGTAAAAATGAGCAATAAATTTTAGTGAAATTTTATATTTAACCCATTTGGTAATTAAATACTTATGTCAGAAAAAAAAATCATCAAAACTATGAAGATGTATTCATGTATTTTTGAAAAAATGTGCCAGGAATGGAATAAATAAAAAGAAATATACTGTAGGTATATGCATTCTGTGTAGGAAAGGGGGTTTTACTTATACCCTGAAGAGTTGTTACCCTAGGTGGCACATTCTATCAGAAAATAACTAAACTCCGTACAGTCAAGAAAAGGCTAAAGTTGCACTCAAAAGTGCATGTGTTTCCTTATGAATTGGGAATATTTAAAGTTGCACACATGTGGATATTAGGGTGGATACATCATATTCAATAGAATAATGAATTGGTTTGCATCAAAATCACTATCTTTTAACAAAATCAAATTTCCACCATGACTAAATAAAATCCCTGCAGATGCTATGGAGTAATTAAGAGGAAACTCCATGAAAGTTCTTCTCATTACTTATACTATTAGTTATACTATAAGCATGTTAATTTAATTGAAAATTGTTAGGAATTTGAACAGCTCAAGTTATTTTGAAAGATGGATCTAAAGGGTCAGTAAAGTGATTTAAATTTCTTATTAATGTAAATCATTTTATTTATGCTGATATATTGAAATATGTTATTTTACTAAGGTTTAAAGAGAATGACGGCTATAAGTAATCAAGTGAAAACAAGAATGACTTGCCTGACACTAAATCAGTAAAAATAAATAGAGGTATTCACCTCCATGAATCCTCAAGGCAAGGGCAGAAATAATTTATGGTGCAGAAGCTCTGATGAGCCCATCCACCCTCTCTGTGCCCTGAGCTTTTAGGTCACTAAACTTATTAAAGAAGTTTCCATCAGCACACAAAGAAGTTTGCAAAACTCAACTAACTATATGATAAAAGAAATATGAAAGGGACTCACTGGATCAATTGTGTTGACTATTATAAAGCTTGCATGGTGATTTAGTCTTGATAAAATGTATGAGGAATTTGGAAGAGTCTCTTTCCTTGCATATGAGCCTAAGTTAGCCTTAGAAATAGCCAAGCTGAAGGAATAATAGGAGGTATTTTAAAGATGATAAATTTATGAAAAGGTTTAAGTTTTTTTATGAGTATGTAACAGAATACCCACAAACCTAGAGTACAAAAGTAAATTTGGAGAAAAGCATCAACAGTTCATTGGAGAAAAACATCAACAGTTTATTGTTTCTCACTATTCTGTGGGTTTACTGGTTTCAGCCAAGTGGGTCTGCTCCACATGGCATTGGCAGGGGTCATTCACTTGACTTCCTCATTAAGATGGGCTGGAGATTCCAGGAAGGCTATATTCACAGTTTGGTTTGTTGTTTCTACTTCATGTGACCTCTCATACATATGTAGACCTCTTATAGGCCAGGCACAGAACTGGTAAAATGTTAGCTCTGCCATGTTCTGATAACCAGAGCAACCACAGGTCTTGTTTGGATTTAAGGGAAAATGTATGGATTTTATATCTTGAAGGATTAAACAACCTACATACTTAGGGAGAGAAAAAGATTAATTTGTCCATCTTTGGAAACTATCTGCTACAAGTAGTGATTATTGTTCAGTTGCTAAGTTGTGTCAGACTCCTTTGTGATCACATGGACAGAAGCATACCAGGCCTCTCTGTCTTCCACTATCTCCCAGAGTTTGCTCAAATTCATATCCATTGAGTTGGTGATGCTATTAACCATCTCATCCTCTGCCACCCACTTCTCCTTTTGCCTTCAATCTTTCCCAGCACCAGGATCTTTTCCAAATACTGGTAGTGCACTATAGATCTAAAAAATCAAGCACAAACTTCTATTTTAAAATCAGTTTGTCTTAAGTAAAATAGAGTAAATATGTAATAGTGGCTAACATATGAGAGGTTACTTATATGCTTTTCAAAGATTATCTCATTTAATTCTTGGAACAACTCTTTTAAACAGTACTATTTGAGTGCCCATCTTGAAGATGAAGAACTTGATAGAGAGGTTAAATAATTTATCAAATTGCATACTGATAAATCACTTTTCACTTTCATGCATTGGAGAAGAAAATGGCAACCCACTCCAGTGTTCTTGCCTGGAGAATCCCAGGGACGGGGGAGCCTGGTGGGCTGCCATCTATGGGGTCACACAGAATCGGACACGATTGAAGCGACTCAGCAGCAGCAGCAGCAGCAGCAAATGTAATATTATTCATATTCAGGGAGAATTAGAGTTGGGATTTTAAACTAAGTGGTTTGACTCTAGTGCCTGAAAGCCTAATGCTATGATAAAATGCTCAAACTTTATTTTCCCAAAATTCACACATTCAACAATATTTATTATGAATCTAATGATGTTCCAGATATTGTTCTGGTACTGGGGCTATATAGCAGTAGGGAAAATAAGGTTTCTACGTTCACGGAGTTGATGTTCAAATGGGAGGAAACAACCAAAGCAAGAATACTTAATGTGTTTTGTGGTACAGATTGCTACAAAGAAAGCTTCAAGTGTGGTTGGGGATGGAGAGTGAGTTGTCAGACAAGGTCTTAGTGACTTTGTAGTTGTTCAGTCATTCAGTCATGCCCAACTCTTTCTGACCCCATGGACTGTGGTACATCAGGCTTCCCTCTCTTTCACCATCTTCTGGAGCTTGCTCAAACTCGTGTCCTTTGAGTCAGTGATGCCACCAACCATTTTGTCCTCTGTTGTCCCCTTGTCCTTCCGCCTTCAGTCTTTCCCAGCATCAGGGTCTTTTCTAATGAGTTGTCTCTTTGTATCAGGTGGCCAAACTGTTTGAGCTTCACTTCAGCATCAGTCCTTCCAACGAACATTCAGGATTGATTTCCTTTAGGATTGACTGGTTTGATCTCTTTGCAGTCCAAGGGACTCTCAAGAGTCTTCTCCAATACCACAGTTCAAAAGCATCAGTTCTTCGGCACTCAGCTTTCTTAAATAGTCCAACTCTCACATCCATACATGACTACTGGAAAAACCATAGCTTTGACTAGACGTCTAGAACCTCTGTTGGCAAAGTGATGTCTGCTTTTTAATATGCTATCTAGGTTTATCATAGCTTTCTTCAAAGGAGCAACTCTCTTAATTTTATGGCTGCAGTCACCATCTGCAGTGATTTTGGAGCCCAAGAATATAAAGTCTGTCACTGTTCCCATTGTTTCCCCATCTATTTCCCATGATGTAATGGGAATGGGTGACATGATCTTAGTTTTTTGAATGTTGAGTTTTAAGCCACCTTTTTCACTCTCTTCTTTCAACCTCATCAAGATGCTCTTATTCTTCTTCACTTTCTGCCATAATGGTGCTGTCTTCTGCATATCTGAGGATATGGATATTTCTCCCGGCAATCTTGATTCCAGCTTGTGCTTTATCCAGCCTGGCATTTTGCATGATGTACTCTGCATATAAGTTAAATAAGCAGGGTGACAATATACAGCCTTGATGTACTCCTTTCCCAATTTGGAACCAGTGGGTTGTTCCATGTTTGGTTCTAACTGTTGCTTCTTACCTGCATACAGGTTTCTCAGGAGGCAGGTAAGGTGGTCCAGTATTCCCATCTCTTGAAGAATTTTTCACAGTTTGTTGTGATCCACACAGTCTTGTCTTTTGTCTAAAAGACTTTAGCATAGTCAATAAAACAAAAGTAGATGTTCTTCTGGAATTTTCTTGCCTTTTGTATGATCCAAGGGATGTTGGCCATTTGATCTCTGGTTCCTCTACCTTTTCTAAATTCAGCTGGAACATCTGGAAGATCTTGGTATACATGCTGTTGAAGCCTAGCTTGAACAATTTTGAGCATTACTTTGCTCATATGTGAAATGAGTGTAATTGTGTGGTAGGTAGAACATTCTTTGGCATTGCCTTTCTTTGGGATTGCAATGAAAACAACTTTTCTAGTCCTGTGGCTACTGCTGATTTTTCCAAATTGGCTGGGATACTGAGTGCAGCACTTTCACAGCATCATCTTTTAGGATTTGAAATCGCTCAGCTGGAATTCCATCACCTCCACTAGTTTTATTCATGGTGGTCCTTCCTAAGGCCCACTTGACTTTGCACTCCAGGATGTCTGGCTCTAGGTGAGTGATCACACCATTGTGGTTATCTGGGTCATTAAGATCTTTTTGTTTAGTTCTTCTGTGTATTCTTTCGACCTTTTCTTAACTTCTGCTTCTGTTTGGTCCATACCATTTCTGTCCTTTATTGTGCCCATCTTTGTATGAAATGTTCCCTTGGTATCTCTATTTTTCTTGAAGAGATCTAGTCTTTCCCGTTCTATTGTTTTCTTCTATTCCTTTGCATTGATCACTTAGGAAGGCTTTCTTATCTCTCCTTGCTATCTTTTGGAACTCTGCATTCAAATAGGTATATCTTTCTTTTTCTCCTTTGCCTTTTGCTTCTTTTCTTTTCTCAGCTATTTGTAATTCCTCCACAGATAGCCATTTTGCCTTTTTGCATTGCTTTTTCTTGGGGATGGTTTTCATCACTGCCTTCTACAATGTTACAAACCTCAGTTCATAGTTCTTCAGGCACTCTGTCTGTCAGATCTAATCCCTTGAATCTTCCTGTCACTTACACTGTATAATCATAAGGGATTTGATTTAGGTCATACCTGAATGGCCTAGTGGTTTCTCCTACTTTCTTCTATTTAAGTCTGAATTTTGCCATTAGGAGTTCATGATCTGAGCTACAGTTAGCTCGAGGTCTTGTTTTTGCTGACTGTATGGCACTTCTCCATCTTCAGCTGCAAAGAATATAATCAATATATATGATTTTTATATATTATAATATATAATATTTTTATATAAATTAGATTATATATATTATATTATATATAATATAACATTTTTATATATTATATTATAATATATTATAATCAATATAATGATTTTAGTATTGACCATCTGGTGTTGTCCATGTGTAGAGTCATCTCTTGTATTGTTGGAAGAGAGTGTTTGCTCTGATCAGTGAGTTCTCTTGGCAAAACTCTTGTTAGCCTTTGCCCTGCTTCATTTTGTACTCCAAGGCCAATTTTGCCTGTTACTCCAGCTGTTTCTTGACTTCCTACTTTTGCATTCCAGTCCCCTATAATGAAAAGGACATCTTCTTTTGGTGTTAGTTCTAGAAGGTCTTGAATGTCTTCACAGAACCATTCAATTTCAGCTTCTTTTGCATTAGTGGTTGGGGCATAGACTTGGATTACTGTGATATTGAATGATTTGCCTTGGAAACAAAACAAAGATCATTCTGTTGTTTTTGAGATTGTACCAAAGTACTGCATTTTGGACTCTTTTGTTACTATGAGGGTTACTCCATTTCTTCTAAAGGATTCTTACCCACAGTAGTAGATATAATGGTCATCTGAATTAAATTCGCCCATTCCAGTCCATTTCACTTCACTGATTCTAAGATGTTGATGTTCACTCTTGCCATCTCTTTTTTGACCACTTCCAATTTACATTGATTCATGGACCTAACATTCCAGGTTCCTGTGCAATATTGTTCTTTATAGCATCGGGCTTTACTTTTACCACCAGACTCATTCATAATGGGGCTTTGTTTCTGATTTGGCTCAGACTCTTCATTCCTTCTGGAGCTGTTTCTCTGCTCTTCTCCAGTAGCATATTGGACACCTACCTACCTGGAATATTCACAGTCAGTGTCATATCTTTTTGCCTTTTCATACTGTTAATGGGATTCTCAAGGCAAGAATGGTGAAGTCGTTTGCCATTCCCTTCTCCAGTGAATGTTTTGTCAGAACTCTCCACCATGACCCTTCCGTCTTGGGTCTCCCCGCACGGCATGGCTCATTGTTTCACTGAGTTGGGCAAGGTTGTGGTCCATGTGATCACTTTGGTTAGTTTCCTGTGATTGTGGTTTTCATTCTGTCTGCTCCCTGATGGATGAGGATTAAGAGGCTTGTGCAACCTTCCTGATGGGAGGGACTGGCTGTGGGGAAAACTGGGTCTTCTTTTGTTGGCAATGCCAAGCTCAGTAAATCTTTAAAACAATTTTCTGCTGAAGGGTGGGGCTGTGTTCCCTCCCTGTAGTTTGGCCTGAGGCCAAACTATGGTAGGGAACCTCTTTCAAAAGGACTCAGGCCAGCAGGGACTTAGCAACTTTAGAAACAATAAAACAGCAGTTTTCCTCACTACCTAAACTTTAAGAGCAGTTTGGGCTATAAAGAACAGAATATAGGAGAAGTCTCAAATTATAGTTTTAATTATTTAATGACCCATTATACATTGCTTTATGTTTAATGATTTATTCACTGATTCAATAACATTATACATACAAATTAGAAACAGAGTTGAGTAAGACATGTCCTCAGACCTGAGGATTTTACAATCCAGTATTTTACCCAACCACATGATGATAATAATACAAACAGTGTTTGTTTCTATTTGCTACTGCTGCTGCTAAATCGCTTCAGTCATATCCGACTCTGTGCGACCCCATAAACGGCAGCCCACCAGGCTTCCCCGTCCCTGGGATTCTCCAGGCAAGAACACTGGCGTGGGTTTGCCATTTCCTTCTCCAATGCATGAAAATGAAAAGTCAAAGTGAAGTTGCTCAGTTGTGTCTGACCCTTAGCAACCCCATGGACTGCAGCCTACCAGGCTCCTCCGTCCATGGGAGTTTCCAGGCAAGAGTACTGGAGTGGGTTGCCATTTCCTTCCCCGTGTTTCTATTTAAGAATCCCTTAAATATTATAGATCTACTAAAGAAAATTAAGCACAAATCTCTTTTTAAAATTAGTTTATCCAAGTAAAATAAATAGGAATAGGTAAATAGGATTGGTAAAATGTGAGGGCTTCCTATTTGCTAAAAATAGTGATATGTATTTTACGTGTTTTATGTATGTTATCTTATTTTGTTCTCATGGCAGTCTAAGAGTTACTTTTATTTCTCATTTTACAAAGAAGGAAACTGTGGGTAAAGAAATTAAATACCTTTCTCAAGGTCATACAACTGGCAGTAGAGTTTGGATTTGAACCTGAATTCTTCTCAACTCATATTTTTAATTGCTGTGATGATGATCAAAGCTCAAATTATGGTCTACACATTAGAATCTTCAGAGTTTCTTGTTAAAAAAGTAGATTCTCAAGCTTTATCCCTGACCTATGACTCAGACTGCATGGAGTCCACTGAAATTCAGTGATTACTTGTTTGAGAATCACTTAATTTACTAAGCTGCCTCTCTTTCCACTAATGGAAACCCACTTCCAGTTGTATAAATGTAAAGCAGCATTTCTGTTGCAAATCTGTGGTGATAACAGCCTGGAAGATAATTTCCTCCAGAATATATTATTGATGAGACTGTAATAAGCATGTGGGGCAAAAGACTGATGTATTAATTGAACTGGGGAAGGCTTGTGGTTCATTGGTATCAGAGGATCTCCATCGTTTCTGATCTGGATTCACTCACTTATTTTAATAATTTCTGTGTGTAAGTAGGTGTGTGAAAGATGCTAGGCTTACGTGGCTGCTAGGTAGAGAAATTAGGTCCTGTGTTGTACTTGACAACATTAGAATTGTTTTGATCATTTTTACTGAGCAAAGGAAATTCTTTAAATTCAGAACTTCCCAGAAAACGAATTCTATGATTATGTATAAGTTTAAACCTTTCAGATTTTGACAGTGAAAGTGGAAGGCTTTCCAAAACATCCTAAGGGAATTATTTCACGTAGAGATGTGGAAAAATTTCTTTCAAAGAAAAAGAGATTTCCAAAGAACTACATGGCACAGTACTTTAAACTCCTAGAAAAATTCCAGATTGCCTTGCCAATTGGAGAAGAGTATTTACTGGTTCCAAGCAGGTAAGCCAAAACTTAAAAATTTAATTACCCTATGGAAATTTACCATATATTCTTTTAGTTGTGAAAGTAACTTTGGTTTATGATGAATGTACTAATTTTTTTTTTCTTGTGTAAACTTTGTACTGGAGTATAACATTTTCTTTTGATGAAAACTACACTTGACATTTTAAAGATGTAAATGACTGATTTTATATCTATATAATTATTACTTGATTTGACAATGCTCAGTTTATTTAAGAAAGGTTAATAGTGGAGATTAGAGTGTGTGTGTGTGTGTGTTGCTGTGTGTGTATGTATGTTCCTTATATGATATTGAAGGAATTATTAGGCAGATTCTGGAGAAATGGTGAGTTTTCAACAGTCTTTAAATAATTTATGACTGAATTTTCAGAGGATATGGCCAACACAAGGAGGCCTAAATTCTAGCCCTGTGTTGTAGAAATTTTTCTTACTGCCTTATAAAACCTGGGAAATGTTATAAAGTAAATGACATTGAAAAGTGAAAATTGCACTGATTGATAGATGGTAACTAATTCTAAACACAGATATACACTTGATTCTAGGCCATGCATTTTTTGAAGTTTTATATAATCCCTTTACTTTTTATACATAACTAACTATAATAATTTATTTATAATGTAAACAGGATTACTGAAAAATTTTTATATATCACTATATCTGAGCATGATTTGAATTGATTAACCATTAAATTTTGAAGTAGGAAGAGTATGTAGCAAAATAACATTACTAAAAGATAAAATTGCTTAGAATATTTATCATCATCAGTTCATTGATTTCAAGTAGTAAAGCACTCTGGTCAAAATGGTTGGGCATTTTCTGAAGCTATATAATGATACTGTGCTTTTATCTTTAGTTTGTCTGACCACAGGCCTGTAATAGAGCTTCCCCATTGTGAGAACTCTGAAATTATCATTCGACTGTATGAAATGCCTTATTTTCCAATGGGCTTTTGGTCGAGATTAATCAATCGGTTGCTTGAAATTTCACCTTACATGCTTTCAGGAAGAGGTATGTATTTAATGAAGAATTAATATTTGGAGAAGATAGTTAGAAAGCGTATTAAAATTAATATGTCATTTTCCTAGAGTTTACTGGTTTATAATGCAGCTGAAAATCAGGAAATAAGCTCAAAAGACCTCAGCATGGCCAATATAAAAATATACACGGATAAATTCATGAAATTTGTTAAGAATAAAATTCCTCAAAGTCCATGTGTACTTATTTTAGACACATTTACGATGTGTATGACTATCTTGCTTTGCAAACCAAAGCAGACTAGAAGCAGCAATTTTAAAAGATGAAATTACAGAGTCATTGGCGTAAAAACACCTATCTCCCTACACATACACACAAATGCACATGCGTGCGTGGAGAAATAAAAGCTAGAAATGACCACCCCTTCAGTCAGGGAGTTTTGTTTAATAGAGTAACAGGTCCTAACCATTCTCTGTGGGGACTACAATAGCTCTATTCTGCTGCATGGTCCCTGGGGGGTTTACAAAAAAGAATAAAGACTTTATCATGCTATAATTATAAGTTACAATGCCAGCTCTTCCTCCTGGAAGAAAGAGAGATCCTAATGCTCCGAGGGGGAACATATAATTTTTCTGTTTTGTGCTTAAAATCAGCTTTATGTAGATGGTACTGTATTCTGAAATAAACCTTATCTTGCTTGCAGTTAATCAACATATAGATAGTTACCTCACATCAAAGTGTTGGTTTTAGCATTACCACCAACCTCTTTTTAAAAGTTATGGGAATCTGTTTATGATTCTCTTTTTCATCTATTACATATGTTAAACTGCTTCACACCATGAACCTGAAATCTGTCGTAGGTAATCTACTGGGCATTTGTTTATTTCATTTCAAAATTGAGGATAAAATATGTAATATTATATTTAACAGATAATATATCATTAACAATTCCAGTACTTTCCTTCAAAACAAATACATCTCTGTTACTGTCACTTGTAATATGTGCAGTGATTTTTTTTTCCCCTACAGTTTATGCAACAACAAATAACTAATAGCTATATTTGGGTTCATTTAAATTTCTTTCATGGGGTCGCAAAGAGTCGGACACGACTGAGCGACTGAACTGAACCGAAATTTCTTTCAGAACGAGCACTTCGCCCAAACAGGATGTATTGGCGGCAAGGCATCTACTTGAATTGGTCTCCTGAAGCTTACTGCTTGGTAGGATCTGAAGTTTTAGATCATCACCCAGAGAGTTTCTTAAAAATTACAGTTCCCTCTTGTAGAAAAGGTAAGGAAATTAATTCAAAACTGAACTGTACCACTAAAGAAATCTAAAGTTTTAAAAAAGTCTCTATAGTTCTTCTTTTCAGTTTGTGACAGGATAAGGTTCAGCTGGGATGTTAATCAAGTTCTCTTTGGATGACATAGGCTGTATTCTTTTGGGCCAAGTTGTGGACCACATTGATTCTCTCATGGAAGAGTGGTTTCCTGGATTATTGGAGATTGATATTTGTGGTGAAGGAGAAACTCTGCTGAAGAAATGGGCATTATATAGTTTTAATGATGGTGAAGAGCATCAAAAAATATTGCTTGACCACTTGATGAAGAAAGCGGAAGAAGGTATGTATGTGTTGACACAACTTACAAATGTTTTTAAATGATCCTTTCAATATTTGTGAAGTGAGTTTTGAAATAAATGTGAAAATTGATTGCTCTTATTTATAAGGGATAAGTTAGAGGATACTATATTCAATTATAGTTAATAGTTCAGAAAAATATATTTATTGCCAGTAAGATCTTATACTCTAGATTCAGAAAAAATGTTGGTGTGAGAGTTTGAATACTGGCTCCTGGGCAATGTTATGTCATCTGTGAAGTGAGATTACTAACCAAAACTATGCCATACAATTGTTATGAAGATTGAAATAGATGATACATGGAAGTAACTTAGTAATGTCAGCCATATGCTGTGTTCCATGAATGTTGTGAAAGTAAAGAATATATAATTTCCTAGGCATATATAAATAGCCTAGGCAGTTCTGAGTTCTACTTTCTAGTAAGTGAACCTAGGAATGAGTTCTTAAACTTCCAAATAGAGAGTAACTCAACTTTTAAAACATTCTCAAATTTTCTAGAGAAAAATAAGATTGGAAAGTGAACGTAAGAGTGATTGGAAAGCATAGACAATATGTGATTATTTCTGTAAATCAAAAGGACAAATTTATGTACAATCTTAAAGGTTTATCTTTATTTTTTTTTTTTTTTTTTTTTTAATTTTTTGTTTCCTTTTATTTACCATTTAAAGATGATTAACATTTTGCTATCTCATATCAAATGCACATTTCTACATTTTAAAATTCTTTCTTCTACATAAAAGAATTTTTTAACTAAGTTAATTTATTTTCTTTTTTTTTTTTTTTTTTGTTTGTTTTATTTTTTATTTTTTTTAAATTTTATTTTATTTTTAAACTTTACATAATTGTATTAGTTTTGCCAAATATCAAAATGAATCCACCACAGGTATACATGTGTTCCCCATCCTGACCCCTCCTCCCTCCTCCCTCCCCATACCCTCCCTCTGGGTCGTCCCAGTGCACTAGCCCCAAGCATCCAGTATCGTGCATCGAACCTGGACTGGCAACTCGTTTCTTACATGATATTTTACATGTTACAATGTCATTCTCCCAAATCTTCCCACCCTCTCCCTCTCCCACAGAGTCCATAAGACTGTTCTATACATCAGTGTCTCTTTTGCTGTCTCGTACACAGGGTTATTGTTACCATCTTTCTAAATTCCATATATATGCGTTAGAATACTGTATTTATGTTTTTCCTTCTGGCTTACTTCACTCTGTATAATAGGCTCCAGTTTCATCCACCTCATTAGAACTGATTCAAATGTATTCTTTTTAATGGCTGAGTAATACTCCATTGTGTATATGTACCACAGCTTTCTTATCCATTCATCTGCTGATGGACATCTAGGTTGCTTCCATGTCTTGGCTATTATAAACAGTGCTGCGATGAACATTGGGGTACACGTGTCTCTTTCCCTTCTGGTTTCCTCAGTGTGTATGCCCAGCAGTGGGATTGCTGGGTCATAAGGCAGTTCTATTTCCAGTTTTTTAAGGAATCTCCACACTGTTCTCCATAGTGGCTGTACTAGTTTGCATTCCCACCAACAGTGTAAGAGGGTTCCCTTTTCTCCACACCCTCTCCAGCATTTATTGTTTGTAGACTTTTGGATCGCAGCCATTCTGACTGGTGTGAAATGGTACCTCATAGTGGTTTTGATTTGCATTTCTCTGATAATGAGTGATGTTGAGCATCTTTTCATGTGTTTGTTAGCCATCTGTATGTCTTTTTTGGAGAAATGTCTACTTAGTTCTTTGGCCCATTTTTTGATTGGGTCGTTTATTTTTCTGAAGTTGAGCTGTAGGAGTTGCTTGTATATTTTTGAGATTAGTTGTTTGTCGGTTGCTTCATTTGCTATTATTTTCTCCCATTCTGAAGGCTGTCTTTTCACCTTGCTAATAGTTTCCTTTGATGTGCAGAAGCTTTTAAGGTTAATTAGGTCCCATTTGTTTATTTTTGCTTTTATTTCCAATATTCTGGGAGGTGGGTCATAGAGGATCCTGCTGTGATGTATGTCGGAGAGTGTTTTGCCTATGTTCTCCTCTAGGAGTTTTATAGTTTCTGGTCTTACGTTTAGATCTTTAATCCATTTTGAGTTTATTTTTGTGTATGGTGTTAGAAAGTGGTCCAGTTTCATTCTTTTACAAGTGGCTGACCAGATTTCCCAGCACCACTTGTTAAAGAGATTGTCTTTAATCCATTGTATATTCTTGCCTCCTTTGTCGAAGATAAGGTGTCCATATGTGCGTGGATTTATCTCTGGGCTTTCTATTTTATTCCATTGATCAATATTTCTGTCTTTGTGCCAGTACCATACTGTCTTGATAACTGTGGCTTTGTAGTAGAGCCTGAAGTCAGGTAGGTTGATTCCTCCAGTTCCATTCTTCTTTCTCAAGATCGCTTTGGCTATTCGAGGTTTTTTGTATTTCCATACAAATTGTGAAATTATTTGTTCTAGCTCTGTGAAGAATACTGTTGGTAGCTTGATAGGGATTGCGTTGAATCTATAAATTGCTTTGGGTAGTATACTCATTTTCACTATATTGATTCTTCCAATCCATGAACATGGTATATTTCTCCATCTATTAGTGTCCTCTTTGATTTCTTTCACCAGTGTTTTATAGTTTTCTATATATAGGTCTTTAGTTTCTTTAGGTAGATATATTCCTAAGTATTTTATTCTTTCTGTTGCAATGGTGAAAGGTTTATCTTTAAAAAAAATGTTTTATGTACTTCTCAGGAGACCTCCTAGTAAATCCAGATCAACCAAGGCTCACAATTCCAATATCTCAGATTGCTCCTGATTTGATTTTGGCTGATCTGCCTAGAAATATTATGTTGAATAATGATGAACTGGAATTTGAACAAGCTCCAGAGTTTCTCTTAGGTAACTGTTTTGTTGGTTTGAGAATAAAAATTAGGGTACGGTTTTTATTTATAATCTAGCAAATATTCACATATAATTTAATTGTCATAGTTTTTAGTGTCTTCATATATTTTTGTAATGTTTTTCCTTTGGGATAATATATTTTAAAGTAATGTGTTACAAATCTGGAATTTGCTTTGCTCACACACATTTGTACTCTAGGTTTCCACCTCTGTGGAAGCACAGGTTTTATGAAACACGTCCTTGCATTTGTTTTAACTGTTCGATTGTCAGTGATAGGGAAGGCAGTTAGGAAATTTTCAGAGGAGTAATTCAGCCATTTTCCAGTTGCAAAAAGAAATAAAGGAGGAACACCTCTATGCAGTGATAGTGGCAGTTATGTTATTCTATATAACAATCATAAATTTTCATTAAAATAGTCACAAAAACCAATTTGGGTTTAAAAATTCAAAAGTATTAGATTGCTGATGTACTCAAGTTCTAAACATTCCCAAGAGTCCTTGGGAACTGAGAAGAGTATTAAATTTATTTAATGTAAAGTATTTAAAGACAATTCTGACTTTACTTTGTGGAATATTTGTTGCTGTTATGAGTATTTACATTTAATTTTAATTAAACTTTCGCAGAGAGGATGATTAAAATATATGCCAGAATATTAATATTATTAATAAACCAAGTCTAAAATTTGGGATATGACATGTAGGAGTAAATAAACTCCTTTTTACCTTTATTTTTTACATTGGGAAATTTAGGATGATTTTAAATACCTTAGAATTCTGGAAGTGAATATATTAGTACTAGTTGCTGCTGCCGCTAAGTCACTTCAGTCGTGTCCAACTCTGCGCGACCCCATAGATGGCAGCCCACCAGGCTCCCCCGTCCCTGGGATTCTCCAGGCAAGAACACTGGAGTGGGTTGCCATTTCCTTCTCCAATGCATGAAAGTGAAAAGTGAAAGGGAAGTCGCTCAGTTGTGTCCGACTCTTTGTGACCCCATGGACTGCAGCCTACCAGGCTCCTCCATCCATGGGATTTTCCAAGCAAGAGTACTGGAGTGGGGTGCCATCACCGTCTCCAATTAGTACTAGTAAGTTAACACAAAATGCTGAATTATCAACACTGAATCTTAGATCTTAACCAACACCAAACTTGACTTGTGATTTGAAAGATACAGTCAAGTACGAGGCATACTATTTTCTTTCTCTGAAAGAGTCTCAAGCCATCACATACAGCTCTCCCAAATATACCTCTTTACTGCACTAAAAGATGTGTGTTGTATTAATGGACACATTTTGAACAATGTTATGTAGAAGTGTTCAAAAAGTTCATTTTTTGAAACACCTGTGTTTTTTCCCAATTTTATTGAGGTGTAATTGACATATAGCACTGTATAAGTTTAAGATGTACAGTGTAATAACTCACTTGCATATATGGTGAAATGATTACCACAGTAACTTTATTAACATCTATCCTTGCATATATTAATATATAAAATATAAAAATAAAAAAAAATTTTGTTCTGATGAGAACTCTTAGGATTTACTCTCTTAACAACTTCCATATATATTATATAGCACTGTTAACTATAGTAATCATATTATACATTACATACCTAGTATTTATTTACCTTATAACTGGAAGTTTGTACCTTTTGACTACCTTCAAAAGCACCTATGTTTTATACGCTTTTATTTAGCAGATAGGTGGGGCCCCAGGGGCTCAGACAGTAAAGAATCCGCCTGTAATGCAGGAGACTTGGGTTTGATCCCTGGGTTGGGAAGATCCCTTGGAGAAAGGGATGGCTCCCCACTCCAGTATTCTTGCCTGGAGAATTCCATGGACAGAGGAGCCTGGTGGGCTACAGTCCATGGGGTTGCAAAGAGTCAGACATGACTGAGTGACTTTCACTTCACACACACTTCACGGAGATAGGAGAATGTTTATGCGTACTCCTTATACTCTGACCCCATTTCCAATAAATTCATAAGTTCTATGTTTATTTACAAAAAGCAGTCTAGATCAGAGTTTCTTAACTTTTGCTATTCGGAACTAGATAGTTCTTTGTTGGGGGGAGTGTCCTATGCATTGCATGGTATTTAGGAGTATCCTTGGTCTCTACCCACTGGATGTCAGTAATATCATCTCACCCCATCCCAGATGTGACAACCAAAAATGTTTGCAAACACTGTCAAGGGTGGTGGTTGGAGGTCAGGCGCATCATCACCCTGATTGAGAACCACTGACCTAAACAAACCAGATAAATTATTCTAAAAACATTTTACAATCAGAGAAGTACGGGTTGAGCTGAGGGAGAAACAAGAGCTCTGTAAATTATGGCATAACAAGGAGATGGAGGTCTGAAGATAGAAAGCATGTTTAAGAAATTTTGACTATTCCAGCTTGCTAGATCGGTTGTTCTCAACCCTGGTGGTTTATGCTGTTACCAGCTGATGAACGGTACCTCCTGGGATTGATTAGGTAAGAATCTTTGAGGATAGATTCAGACTTTCCTGTGTTCAAAAAGCTCTTTGGATGTACTGTGAAGCCAAATCTAGGAGAAGAACTACTGGCCCAGAGTCTAGAGAGTGAGAGTAGAAAGAAGTAGAACCAGGAGGAGAACCACAAAGGGAACTTGGGGCTGCAATATGAATATGAACTTGATTTTGGATTTCATTTGGTAGACAATGTAGAATGATTTGTTTTTGAGCAAGAGAATGACATAATCAAAATGTAATTACAGAGCTAATTTTTCAGGAGAGAGAGAATGAGTTAGGGGTAATGAAGTCATGAGGCCCCCACGTGTAGGCAGAAAGCATGAAGGTACCAAGAGGGTGCAATTGTAGTGGAAATGGGAAGGGAGGCTTGGGCATAAGAGAGGCAGCACAGTAGAGCTGGGCAGCTGTGGGGCTGTCATGAGGCACATTCTCTTATGAGGCATGAGATAATTTTTTGGTTTTTGACTCCAGAATGACCACAAAGAGAGTTTTATTTTGTTTTTATCAGATATATGAAAGGTAGGATAAAAACTGTTTTGGAGAAAAGATAATGAATGGGACTTTTGATGGAATGCAGTTGAGATTCAGAAGAGCACGCCAGTGCTTATCTCCAACACAGAGCTGTAAATATAGGGTAGAGTTCAGGTGTAGCTATGACTACAGATTTAAATGTGAAAATTCTCTGCATACAGAGATAGATGAAGTTAGGGAATGTATGAGGTAATTGAGTAGGAAGTGTATAAAAGGAAGATAGAAAGGCTAGAGACAAAATCTTTAGTTGCATCTTGGTTCCTGGAGTAGAAGAAGGAAGAGCAAGCATTAAAGAAGACTTGATGTAGTGAAACTCATGGGTCAGATTTCTCTTCAAAACAAATATAATTACAAAAGATACAATTTATTGAGTTTTTCTGCTTGCACAGATTAACCCAAGTGCTTTGTACTTTCTTTTTGAAAGGTGATGGCAGTTTTGGGTCTGTTTATCGAGCAGCCTATGAAGGAGAAGAAGTGGCTGTGAAGATTTTTAATAAACATACATCACTTAGGCTGTTAAGACAAGTAAGAAATGCAACAATATTATTACATTAAATAATACATTGTTAATATTCTGGAACCCTTGTTTGGCACTTGCTTGTATTGACCGTGTTTTCAAAGTTGAGTTTTGTTATAAAATCCCACTTTTGTCCTTTCCTTATGGAGTGAAATAGGTTTGTTTTGTTTCTCTTGTTGAAAAACAAACAAAAGACAGTATTCTGAGAATTCTTGTTCTAGGCTTCACAAGTCCAAAAGAAAAGAGGGCACCTCTTTTGCATTTTTGCAGTTCAAAGGAACCAAAATCCATACGACAGTAGTCTATTTGAAAACTTCTCCTGGACTCAGTTAAGTCACATATTCTTTTTTCAGCAAGCACCAATGTTCAGGGCAGTGCTGTTGCTGACTGGCATAGGCCTGTGTTGTTGAACCAATCACTGTGGTAATGAGCAGGGTATTTTTTTTTTAATTCCCCTTTTTCCCTGAAGCTGGGATTGGAGTCAGTTCAGTTCAGTCAGTCAGTCGTATCCGACTCTGCGACCCTATGGACTGCAACATAGGGTCCATGATGGACTGATTGGAATCAGTTCCCCTTAAACTGATTGGAATCAGTTCCTCTTAAAGTTCATCAGCTGTTTAGGTGAGGGTTGGGTACCACAGCAAAAGTCCAGGATACTCTTAGGAAGAATGAAATTTGATTGAATGCATAACCAAGAGTAGTCACTCCATTGCCCTTTCTTGTTTTGAATACTGGTGGGGATTTATTTCTTTTTTTCTGAGTCTTTCCTAACAGTAGGGATGAGTGAGAGAGACACAGTGAAGATAGATAAAATCCAGTGTGGATTCTGCAATCTTACACCAGAACCCAACTGTATTTTTGAGTCTATTCATTCTTATTTTTCTTGATTTATTAAAAAAAAAGTGCCTATATCTGAATCTAAATAACTAACGTAAACAAAAAGTACAGTTGCAATATATTAATTACTGTGAATAATGAAAACATTTCATGTCTGTGTAAAATGTCCTGGAGTAATTTTAATTATTAGTACCAAAAGTTACATGGTAGCTCTAGGAATAAATTAATACACATTCTGTATATAATATTTTGTAAGTCAGTGAACCAAATCTGGGCACAATCTCTTTTCTGTCTGTAGGCAGTTTGTTGTATAAATTGCTTTTTCAGTCTTGATCATTAGTCTTCAACATGTTTCAAATTTTAAGTAACGTGCTCAGGAAACCTTGTTGGAAATCAGAACACTAGAAAAGCATATTGGACTGATTAGTGTATGGGCAGCTAGATGAACCAAGGAAATAATAGAAATAGAAAAATGGTATATGTAATGTGTTTCTTTAAAAAAAAAAAAGAAAAACACTTCAGTGTTCAATGCTACATTTTGAGGGTCATTCTACCTGTGGTTATGAATCAGGGCTGATCTGTTACAGTCTTTTGCTCCTTGCTGTCTGCAATCAGTGAGCTGTTTTTCTAGGATAGGAAATTTGGATTAGGCTTCTGTCTGTGCTTATGAAAGAAAACAGAGCTAAATTGACTTGTTCTCATCAATTTTAGCCAACTGAGCTAATCAGACATAGAAGGAAAAAAAAAAAAAAGATTTTTATCCTCTCTGGAGGTATGATTGCAGTTTGAAGCCTGTGTTCTTAAAAATCTCCTCTTAGGGCACTGAGCCTTTATTCTTCAGCTTGCAGAATTCTTCATACTTCAGTTTCCTGATAAATGCAGTTGGCACTGATACTCCCCATCTTTGAAGCCAGTTGTTAAGAAGCAGAGCTGCTGCTGAACCATAGTTTAAAACATGAATTAATTTAATACCACAGAAGCTATAAATTTCAAGTAAATATAGTTTCAGAGTAGAGTGAAATATACAGAATAATATGTGTATAGAATTCAAAAACAACCATATCATGAAAGAGATTATAAAGTCTCATGTGATATGGCCTAGAATCAGGATAGAGACCTCTCTGTTCTAGCTAACTTCTTGGATTAGAGAGATTACCAGGGCTGATCACTCTGAGGAAGTAAGAGTTTTAAGCTAAGGTCTGAATGGCAAGAAAACTTTAGCTATGTGAAGATTGAAGAGATTTCTAGGCAGAGGGATCAGCAAGGGCAAATACCCTGAGGCTGAAAGGAAGGAGCTGGGTGTATGCTGGGATTGGGCTTTGGGGATCTAATAACACAGGTGTGAACAAGGAGGAAAGGGAAAGGAGATGAGGTTTGAGAGATCAGGTCAGGCCATGAAGGCTGTGTAAGTGCATGGGATCTCAATCTAAAAGTAACAGGAAGTCAACAGAGAGTTTTTAGATGGGGGGCAATGCCAGATATTTCTGTAGACATAGATACTCTTCTCTGTAAAACTTTCTAGTCATCAAACCAGAGATAATAGGCAGGCGGTTCCTCAGACGCCAAGTGCAGTTGATCAGTAGTGGCTGCTCAGGAATCTGTGGCTAAGGAAGATTCAGTAGGTAAGACTGACATGAACTATTAATGTTGCCACAGTGTATGTATTGTCCCAGCATTAAATGTTCTGATAAAGCAAAGCAAACAGAAAAGGAGAACTTAAATGTTTAATTCACAGTGTAGTTGCAAAACCAGTGGTTTAATTCTGAAAACGTGGAAAATATAAATAAGCTCAAAGAAGAAATGGATAGTTTGCTGTAATCCGGTAACTCAGGGAAAACTGTTCTCCAAGTGTTGATGGACATATGGAAGGAGGTATTTGGGTAAGAAGTGATGGTCTATTTACTCTTAAATGATTTTTGACTTTGCAGGAGCTGGTGGTGCTCTGCCACCTCCACCATCCCAGCTTAATATCTTTGCTGGCAGCTGGGATTCGTCCTCGAATGTTGGTGATGGAATTAGCCTCCAAGGGTTCCCTGGACCGCCTGCTTCAGCAAGACAAAACCAGTCTTACCAGAACGCTGCAGCACAGAATCGTGCTACATGTGGCCGATGGCTTGAGGTAATTGATTAGGTCATGCTGTTTTCTATTCAGTGCATAATACATATGAGCCCAAACTTGCTCTCAGACTTTGAGGACAGCGCTTCCCTGTAACAATGTGTCCTGGTAATATTTCACAAACTATTTGAGTGTAAAACTACCATTTCCCTGTTCAGATTTTGTAATTTCATAAAATAAGAGTAAGAAAAGCATGCCCCCCTCATAGCTAACAGAAGTAGAGTTTGAATCCGGAAGTCCTGCTCCAGAGCCCATGATCTTAACCAGGCATTGACCTCCCTCCCCTAAAAACATGTAGGTGAGGCTTCAAAGTATCAAGGAAAGTTTCAGTTATCATGGATAATTCTGATGAGGAGAGATGAAGTCAGATTTCTGAAAGGGACGAATTATTTAAGTTGGGTTGTCCTGAAAGACCATGGTGTGTCTCCGAGGTACACCAGCCCTGCAGCTGGATGGTACCCAGACAGAGCCTTGGAGAGGCACCACAGCAGAGAGAAAAGACTATGGCCTTTGGAGATAGAGACTGGAATAAATCACTGCTTAATGTACTTACTTTCCTTTGATTTTATTTCTCTAATTCTCTGTTTTTTGTATTTTAAATCTCTGATTCTGTTTTTTGCAGTCTCTACACTGTGTCTAATACTTAATCTATAGTGTCCCGAGTTTGTCTGTAATAATTGAAGACATCCCAAATTAAAGTCTTGATTCCCCCCTTCTCCACCCCTTCCCAACTCCAGTCAGCTTGGAGTCATCCTTCTCATGGCTGCCAGACTGATTGTTTTAATATGGAAGCTGGATCACATCTTTCTTCTGTTATCAAACCTCTCCCACCACACTGTCTGGTCACCGTGCTCAGCCACACCCCTCCTGAGGTTTCTGGAATATACCAGGGGCTGTGTACCCCCTCTTCTCTCAGCCAGAAATGTCTAACCTGCAGATAGCCTCTTGACTCACTTATTTCACTCACATTCCTCAGAATGGAAGTCCCTGACTACCTCATGTCTCTCGGGCACCTGTAGCAATTATCACTGCCTAGTATTCTTTATATTTTCATTTAAAAAGTTTTATTGTCTGTCTATGCCACCGCAATCTAAGTGCCATGACATAAGGACTTTTCAGGTTGTTCACAGTTGTACTGTAGCGCCAAGAATACCACATCCTCAATATATGTGTTGGCGTTGAGGAGAGAGCCGGGAAAGAGGAAGGAAAGACTGCCTGGAGCGTAGTAGCCTCAGAGTGGATGCAAATTTCCTTCTCTTCCTTCACTTCTTAAATAGTGTCTGCTCCTTTTGAGCAGTATCCAGAAAACTTAAATGGAATGGATGGTAAGGAAAACAAACACTGCTCATAAATAAATAAAACTAAACTACTGATATGTGGGATTTAACTATTAACACTGTATAAGGAATATAATAGGAGAATAAAATAAGTAGATTTCCTTTCCTGAAAAAGTCCAGAAGCTATTGAAAAACAGATTATTATAAGATAAGTGAAAGTCACTCAGTTGTGTCCTACTCTTTGTGACCCCATGGACTGTAGCCCGCCAGACTCCTCTGTCCATGGAGTTCTCCTGGCAAGAATACTGGAGTGGCTAGCCATTCCTTTATCCAGGGGATCTTCCCAACCCAGTGATCAAACCTGGGTCTCTCACACTGCAGGAAAATTCTTTACTGTCAGAGCTACCAAAAATGTGTTTGTGGCTCAGTTGTGTCTGATTCCTTGCAACCCCGTGGACTGTAACTCGACAGGCTCCTCTGTCCTTGGGGTTCTCCAGGCAAAAATTCTGAAGTGGTTTGCCATTTCCTTCTCCAGGAGATTTTCCCAACCCAAGGATTAAACCCTGGTCTCCCGCATTGCAGGCAGATTCTTTACCCTTTGAGCCACTAGGGAAGCCCTCCAAACATAAAAGCAGATTTTGATCTGGGTTGCTGTATCTACTTTTGAACACCAGGGGGAACCTTGTACTAAATTAATCTAGGAAAAGTGTAACTATGTCTTATCTATTTCAAAACCTGTATTGGTCATTTTCCTTAATTTAACTTACTCCAGGTCCTGATTTTTTCCCAAATCATCTACATGATTCTCCCAAAGTACTTATTTGTAAAATGAATAATTGATTTTTAAAAAAATTCATCACTGTTTGAAAGATCTCATCTTTCATATAACTTTATCTGGTTCTTCAGTTCAGTCACTCAGTCATGTCTGACTCTTTGCCACCTCATGGACTGCAGCACACCAGGCTTCCCTGTCCATCACCAACTCCCAGAGCCCTCAAACTCATGCCCATCGCATTGGTGATGCCATCCAACCATCTCATCCTCTGTCGTCCCCTTCTCCTCCTGCCTTAAATCTTTCCCAGCATCGGGGTCTTTTCCAATAAGTTGGTTCTTCACATCAGTTGGCCAAAGTATTGGAGTTTCAGCTTTAGCATCAGTCCTTCCAATGAATATTCAGGACCGATTTCATTTATTGACTGGTTGGATCTCCTTGCAGTCCAAGGAGCTCTCAAGAGTCTTCTCCAGTACCACAGTTCAAAAGCATCAATTCTTCAATGCTCAGCTTTGTTAAATAGTCCAACTCACACATCCATACATGACTACTGGAGAAACCATAGCTTTGATGAGATGGACCTTTTTTGGCAAAGTAACGTCTCTGCTTTTTATACGCTGATTAGGTTGGTCATAGCTTTTCTTTCAAGGAGCAAGCATCTTTTAATTTCATGGCTGCAGTCACCATCTGCAGTGATTTTGGAGCCCAAAAGAAATAAAGTTGCTCATCGTTTCCATTGTTTCCCCTTCTATTTGCCATGAAGTGATGGGACTGGATGCTATGATTTTAGTTTTCTAAATGTTGAGTTTCAAGCCAACTTTTTCACTCTACTCTTTCACTTTCATTAAGAGGCTCTTTAGTTCTTCTTTGCTTTTTGCTATAAGTGTGGTGTCATCTGCATACCTGAGGTTGTTGATATTTCTTCCAGCATTCTTGATTCCAGCTTGTGCTTCATCCAGCATGATTCATTTCTCATGATGTACTCTGCATAGAAGTTAAATAAGCATGGTAACAATATACAGGCTTGATGTACTTCTTTTCTGATTTGGAACCAGTCTGTTGTTCCATGTCCAGTTCTAAATGTTGCTTATTGACCTGCATACAGATTTCTCAGGAGGCAGGTCAGGTGGTCTGGTATTCCCATCTCTTGAAGAATTTTCCAGTTTGTTGTGATCCTCACAGTCAAAGGCTTTGGCGTAGTCAGTGCAGCAAAAATAGATGATTTTCTGAAACTCTCTTGTTTTTTTGATGAGCCAGCGGATGTTGGCTTTAAGAACTTTGGTTCTTAGAGATCTTACTTAAAATAACAAGTCCAGCAGTTTCTGATAAAGTGAATGATCTCAGCATATTTTCCTCTAATTTGTCTGATTTGTTTTCAGCATAATGCCAATGTACCTTCTGGGTTCTGTGCCATAAAAGGCTAATAGATTTTAATAGCTAACAATCTTCTACCAGCACTAAGTGTATTTAAAAAACTCAGCATTAGGGTTTGTCTTCCCAAATATCTTTTAGCATAGAGTCATAACTACAGAGATAGAAATAGGCAATAAAGTCACATGATTTTGCAGCCCCTTAAATGATGGAGCTGTTTAGAGTGACATCTAAGAACTTTCTTCATGTTACATATTCTATCCTGTGCATATCTTTTACATATTCTGTATTCAGCTATTAACTTGTATCTCTAAATTGTCTGCTGCTTTGAGCTTTTTATTATAATCCTCAACTACCTTTGAAGATATTGAGTGCAGCACTTTCACAGCATCATCTTTTAGGATTTGAAATAGCTCAACTGGAATTCCATCACCTTCACTAGCTTTGTTCATAGTGATGCTTCCTAAGGCCCACTTGACTTCACATTCCAGGACGTCTGGTTATAGGTGAGTGATCATGCCATCATGATTATCTGAGTCAAGAAGATCTTTCTGAGTCAACAATACACAGTTTTCTGTGTATTCTTGCCACCTGTTCTTAATATCTTCTGCTTCTGTTAGGTCCATACAATTTCTTTTCTTTATTGAGCCTGTCTTTGCATGAAATGTTCCTTTGGTATCTCTAGTTTTCTTGAAGAGATCTCTAGTCTTTCCCATTCTATTGTTTTCCTCTATTTCTTTGCACTGATCACTGAGGAAGGCTTTCTTATCTCTCCTTTCTATTCTTTGGAACTCTGCATTCAAATGGATATATCTTTCCTTTTCTCCTTTGCCTTTTGCTTCTCTTCTTTTCACAGCTATTTGTAAGGCCTCCCCAGACAGCCATTTTGCTTTTTTGCATTTCTTTTTCTTGGGAATGGTCTTGATCACTGCCTCTTGTTCAATGTCACGAACCTCCATCCATAGTTCATCAGGCACTCTGTGCGATCTAGTCCTGTAAATCTATTTCTCACTTCTACTGTATAATCATAAGGGATTTGATTTAGGTCATACCTGAATGGTCTAGTGGTTTTCCCCACTTTCTTCAATTTAAGTCTGAATTTGGCAATAAGGAGTTCATGATCTGAGCCACAGTCAGCTCCTGGTCTTGTTTTTGCTGACTGTATAGAGCTTCTCCATCTTTGCTTGCAAAGAATATAATCAGTCTGATTTCAGTGTTGACCATCTGGTGATGTCGATGTGTAGAGTCCTCTCTTGTGTTGTTGGAAGATGGTGTTTGCTATGACCAGTGCTTTCTCTTGGCAAAATTGTGTTAGCCTTTGCCCTGCTTCATTTTGTACTCCAAGGCCAAATTTGCCTATTGTTCCGGGTATCTCTTGCCTTCTTACTTTTGCATTCCAGTCCCCTATAATGAAAAGGACATCTTTTTTGGGTGTTAGTTCTAGAAGATCTTGTGGGTCTTCATAGAACCGTTCAGCTTCTTCAGCCTTACTGGTCAGGGCATAGACTTGGATTACCATGATATTGAATGGTTTGCCTTGGAAACAAACAGAGATCATTCTGTCATTTTTGAGACTGCATCCAAGTACTGCATTTTGGACTCTTTTGTTGACTGTGATAGCCGCTCCATTTCTTCTAAAGGATTCTTGCCCACAGTAGCAGATATAATGGTCATCTGAGTTAAATTCACCCGTTCCATTCCATTTCAGTTTGCTGATTCCTAAAATGTTGATGGTCACTCATGCCATCTTCTGTTTGACCACTTCCAATTTGCCTTGATTCATGGACCTAACATTCCAGGTTCCTATGCAATATTGCTCTTACAGCATCAGACTTTATTTCCATCACCAGTTACATCCACAATTAGGTGTTGTTCTTGCTTTGGCTCCATCTCTTCACTCTTTCTAGTGTTGTTTCTCCACTGATCTCCAGTAGCATATTAGGCATCTACTGACCTGGGAGTTCATCTTTCAGTGTCCTATCTTTTTGCCTTATGACAAACCTAGACAGCATATTAAAAAGCAGAGACATTACTTTTCCAACAAACGTCTGTCTTGTTAAGGCTATGGTTTTTCCAGTAGTCATGTATGAATGTGAGAGCTGGACTATAAAGAAAGCTGAGCACTGAAGAATTGATGCTTTGGAACTGTGGTGTTGGAGAAGACTCATGGAAGTCCCTTGGACTGCAAGGATATCCAACCAGTCCATCCTAAAAGAAATTGGTCCTGAATATTCATTGGAAGGACTGATGTTGAAGCTGAAACTCCAATTCTTTGGCCACCTGATGCGAAGAGCTGACTCATTGGAAAAGACCCTGATGCTGGGAAAGATTGAAGGTGGGAGGAGAAGGGAACAACAAAGTATAGATGGTTGGATAGCATCACTGACTCAATGCACATGAGTTTGAGTAAGCTCTGGGAGTTGGTGATACACAGGGAGGCCTGGCATGCTGCAGTCCATGGGCTCGCAAAGAGTGGGACATGACTGAGCAACTGAACTGAATTGAACTGAACCTTTGAAGTATAGTAACCTATATTTCCTATAAGTTTGTGTTTCAATATTTTCAAAATTTGAATTTATTTTCTCTTGTTTCACCATAAATCTGTTTTTTATTTTTATCCCATTTGGCAACAAAGGTTTTTATAGTCACATCCAGACCACTCCCTCTCCCCCAAAAGTAAGTACTCCTTTGTCCAGAAGGTCCTTGATTAGTTTATTTTTATGCCACTACTGCTGTCTTGGTCTGATATTTATAGGTAATTATCAGAATATTTCTGATATATCATTCCAAAATAAAAATTTAAGTATTCTTGAAACTCCTTAGAATTTCAGGTTATCTGGAAAATACATCTAAATTCCTGTCATAGCCTCAGAACTCTTTATGTGTGCCTCTTGCCTGCCTTTCCAGACTCCTTTCATTCCATTGCCCTCGTTCCAACCATGCTGAAGGGCTTGACTTCTCATTGGCATCCATGTCTGTGCTTGCATTTGTCATTCCTGTCTTGTCAAAAAAATCGTCCGCCTACAAAACTCATATTCCTCTGGAATTTGTTCACATACTGTCTTCACCGTGATGACTGACTGTACCATGAAGAGTTGCCCTGGCTAACACATGTTTTTTGACTCTGCTCCACGCAGGACTTTACACTGGCTGCTGAAGAGGGAAAAGAAAGATAGAGATTATATTGCTCTTATCAAGGTTAAAAACTTATAGTCTAGTGGGAGAGTCTGCTTTGGAACTACGAGGGAAGTAGTACCAAATGCTAGGGAAGTTTCACATTTTTGCAGTCTTGTTAGAATACCCATCTCTCCCTCTCGATTGTGGCCCTAAAGATCAGGGAGACGAGGATGGCTTTATATCCCCAGGGACTGCCTCTCATAGGTGCCCAATATATATTTGTTAAATGAATGAAGATATTCTGTTCTTAGAATAATTCTCTTTAGGGTGAGATAAGGTTTACTGTAAGTTACAAAGAAGTTTCTTTGCAACATTAATAACAGTCACAATTTAAAAATAACTAAATTGAGTTTAGCCAGTTTGTTTTAATAAAATATTTGAAAATGATCATTGTCATATAATACATAATTATGGCTGAATTATTCTTACTAAGGCAACATCTGTACTTATTATGTTTTGAAAGTTATTCTGCTATTTAAAGCTATTAAAACTATGCTTTTAAGATTAAATTCTATAATTGAACATTTTAACTAATCCAGATAGTCTTTCCTTCCCACTGACATTATTTAAAATTAAGTTTAATTTTTTTAACCTTTGGAAAGTGTTTTGAGAGAGTCTGTAGTCTTTAAATATTCTGAAAGAGGCATGCAATAGGAAGGATTTGGATGCTATTCAATAATGTATGACTTGGCTTTAACTTTTTTCTTCTTAATCTCCCAGCTTTTTTCTTCAACAGGATAAGAGTAGCTAATGGCCTTTCAGTAAGCCCTCAGTAAATTTTTCTTTTAAGCCTATTACTTATTGTTAAGGTCAGCTTCATTAGTATATCTCTCTTACTTTCAGCCAAAAATATGTCTACTGAAAGGAATAGGCCTAATGTCAAATGTTCTAACTACATCCTGGAAGAGAAGGAATCTTCTATTGATGAAGTTAAATGATACATACATTCTAGGTCATCAATCAATGGGAAGTTCAGGATATTTCTGCCTCTCTGCTCCTAATCCCTCTAGCAGTGATTAGTACTCAGTAATGGAGCAAATATTTATTAATATAAAGTGAGCCTATACCAAAAGACACAAACAAAGGATTTAAATTTACCTCTCTTAAGTTCTGTGAAAAAATGTAATTTCAGTTCAATTCAGTCACTCAGTCATATCCTACTCTTTGTGACCCCATGGACTGCATACGCCAGGCTTCCCTGTCCATCACCAACTCCCAGAGCTTGCTCAAACTCATGTCCGTTGAGTCGATGATGCCATCCAACTATCTCATCCTTTGTCGTCCCCTTCTCCTCCTGCCTTCAATCTTTCCCAGCATCAGGGTCTTTTCCAATACGTTGGTCTTCGCATCAGTTGGCCAAAGTATTGGAGTTTCAGCTTCAGCATCAGTCCTTCCAATTCAGGACCGATTTCCTTTAGGCTGGACTGGTTGGATCTCCTTGCAGTCCAAGGGACTCTCAAGAGTCTTCTCCAACACCACAGTTCAAAAGCATCAATTCTTTGGTGCTTAGCTTTCTTTGTAGTCCAACTCTCACATCCATACATGACTACTGGAAAAACCATTGCTTTGACTAGATGGACCTTTGTTGGTAAAGTAATGTCTCTGCTTTTTATATGCTGTCTAGGTTAGTCATAGCTTTTCTTCCAAGGAGCAAGCATCTTTTAATTTCATGGCTACAGTCACCATCTGCAATTATTTTGGAGCCCAAGAAAATAGTCTGTCATTGTTTCCCCTTCTATTTGCCATGAAATGATGGGACTGGATGCCATGATCTTAGTTTTCTGAATGTTGAGTTTTAAGCCAACTTTTTCACTCTGCTCTTTCACTTTCATCAAGAGACTCTTTAGGTCTTCTTTGCTTTCTGCCATAAGGGTGGTGTCATCTGTGTATCTGAGGTTATTGATATTTCTCCCAGCAATCTTGATTCCAGCTTGTGCTTCATCCAGCCTGGCATTTCACATAATGTACTCTGTATATAAGTTAAATAAGCAAGGTGACAATATACAGCCTTGTAGTTCTGTGAAAAATTGTAATTTCAAGGTAGGACATAATATAGTTGTGAGGTCATGTGCAGAACTATGGCAAATTTGATGTCATGGGGTAGGGTAAAAAGAGCTGGGGAAAAATCTGAATTTTTTAGATGGGTAAGGAAAGTTAATAGAGTTTTAGGACTAGTGATAGCTCTTTGGCCATGTTTCTAAAATGGACAAGATCTGGTTGAGAGGAAAACTTAGTTTTGTTTTTTTGTATTAGCTAGTTTTTATTCTTCACCTACAGTGAATGTCAAACTCTGGTTGCCAGTGGTTGAATGGATCAATTTCTAAAAGGAAAGACTTTAAAATTCCCCACATCGTCTTTCCTAAGCCAGTGGTTTACTCATTCCAGCTCTCAGTTCAAGTTGTTCTTTGATCATTCATAGTAGATCTGGGTTTAAAGTAGATTGCATCTTCAAATGATACAGTACAAATAGCCAAAAAGTATTTTATTTTAATTTGTTAACTATTGAAAAAGTAGAAAACATTTTCCAAAAAATTAGGAAATATTTTTTTCAGAAAAAAATTAATATCAAAGGAGAGATAGAATTTTAAAGGCTATGAAGAACTTATAAAATTGTTAAATAAATGAGAGTTATAACAAAATACTATCAATTCTTATTTAATGTATTTTCATTTTAAACCAATTAAAATATTTACATGATATTGAGGGAATTGAGAATTCCTTGTAGAGATTATTAAAGTATACAGAAAAGAAGTCTCAAAAAAATACATGTTCTGCTTAAAGTGGTTGTGCCTTAAAGTTTAAATCACTTATCAGAATTTAACATGTCTTTTAGTTTGTTTTAAATGCATAAATTTTGTAAAACAGGGCTTACATATTTTGATTTCCTTCTATAGTATCTTTTAACTTTGAAGGTAAAACAGCACAGAATTTTGATGCTTTTCCTAGTGAATATGTATATTTTAAAAAATAATGCCAAAATATATTATGATATAATCACATTTTAATACAATTTCCTGTGCATTTTATGGCAGATACCTCCATTCGGCCATGATTATATACCGTGACTTGAAGCCCCATAATGTGTTGCTTTTCACCTTGTATCCCAATGCTGCCATCATCGCCAAGATTGCGGACTATGGGATTGCTCAGTACTGCTGTAGAATGGGGATAAAAACATCAGAGGGCACTCCAGGTAGGTGACAAGCTTTGTGTGATAATTCCCTCTTCAGGATGGATAACCACTGCCCTCAGTTGTGAGTTCAGGAGACTCAAGAGAACACTGTAGCCTATCACGCTGTGAACAGATGTTCATTTATAATCGTGACCAGTATATTTGTGATTTTGATCATTGTATCCAGTAGGGCAAAAAATCAACTGATGTAATTTTCTAGGGAAAAAGTCAAATTATAAAACATAGAGTATGTCTGATGTCAAGTTATGTTTCTAAAAGTTGGATTTCTTAAAAACATTGAATTATTACAGAGGTGGTAAGGGAAGCACAAAGTTTTAATCTAGCTACTGTTAACACTTACATAAAATGAGGCAAACTAGATTTAGGATCACAAACCTTTTTTTTTTTTTTGTAACTAGGAAATCCAAATAACTTTGAAAATCCAAAGATTTTTTTAAATATCTGAATTCATGGTGAAATTTGGCCTAATGGAATTGACTCTCATTATGATCTTTATTTCTCATACTCACTGTGAATGGGTATGTTTCATGGCAGAAATAGAAACATGTTTGAGTATAGGGTGTTGGCTCTGATCCCACTGAATGTTGGTATAATTTGTTATATCATTATTACTTTCTTAAATATTAAAAAGTATAAAATCTCTAAATAATTGTAGCTCCAAGAGTTTCAGATAAGGACTTTGGTGCTGCTGGAGTTCTTTGTTGCACTCTTCTTGATACAAGCATATTTTCTTGCTCTTTTTTAACATATATATATATAAATTCGGAGAAGGTGATGGCACCCCACTCCAGTACTTTTGCCTGGAAAATCCCATGGATGGAGGAGCCTGGTAGGCTGCAGTCCATGGGGTCGCAAAGAGTCGGACACGACTGAGTGACTTCACTTTCACTTTTCACTTTCATGCGTTGGAGAAGGAAATGGCAACCCACTCCAGTGTTCTTGCCTGGAGAATCCCAAGGACGGCAGAGCCTGGTGGCTGCCGTCTATGGGATCACACAGAGTCGGACATGACTGAAGTGACTTAGCATAGCATAGCATAGCATAGCATAGCATATATAAATTTTTTAATTAAAAATTTTTAATTAAATTTTAATTAAAATGTTTTTAAGTTTTAAAAATTTTTAATTTTACTGGAGTAGAGTTCCCTGCGCTAAACTGTAGGTTCCTGTTGGTTATCTATTTTACATATAGTAGTGTGTGTATGTTCATCCCAAGCTCCTGCTTTAACCCTCCCTGCCACGTTTTCCCTTTGGTAATCATGAGTTTGTTTTTGATATCTGTAAATAAGTTCTGTTGACTTATTTTTAATAAATAAGTTCATTTGTGGTTTTTTTTTTAGTTAGATTCCGCATATAAGTGATATGACATTTGTCTTTGACTTAGTATGGTAATCTCTGGGGTCCATCTGGTGTTGCTGCAAATGGCTGTATTTCATTCTGGTTTTTATTGCTGAGTAATATTTCATTGTATATATGTACTGCATCTTCTTTATCCATTTGTCCATCAGTGGACATTTAGGTTGATACCATGTCTTGGCTATTGTAAATAGTGTTGCACTGAACGTTGGGGTACATGTATCTCTTCAAATTATGATTTTCTCCAGATATAAGCGTAGGAATGGAATTGGTAAATCATATGGTAGCTCTATTTTTAGTATTTTTAATGAATCTCCACACTCTTCTACCTAGTGGTTGTACCATTTACATTTCCACCAACACTGTAGGAGGGTTCTGATTGGTATGTGAGTTTAAACCTTTAACTACTGAACTTCATTTTTCTTTCTTCATAGTTTATTGATTGTTAACACTTAAATACTTAAAAAAATTTTGTAGTGTCTCTTTTTGACCCTGTAAAACAATATGAGTCAAGGTTATTATGTAAAATGAGACATATCCATTCTGCGTATTATATCATATTATGCATATACTGGCATATTATGATCTCCAGAAATCACAAGCATCATTTTCTTACCTTATGTTTCAATGTAGCATTTTTTTATTCTTTAAAGTGAAAGAAGGTTTATTCAGAGAGAAACACACTCCACAGACAGAGTGTGGATCATCTTGGAAGGCAAGAGAGGCACCAGGGTGCGGGATTGTCAGTTTTTATGTTGTTGTTGCTATTCAGTCGCTGTCATGTCCTACTCTTTCCGACCCCATGGACCTCGGCATGCCAGGCTTCCCTATCCTTCACTATGTTCCAGACTTTGCTCAAACTCATATTCATTGAGTGAATGATGCTATCCAACCATATCATCCTCTCTTGCCTGCTTTTCCTCCTACCCTCAATCTGTACCAACATCAGGGTCTTTTCTAGTGAGTCAGCTCTTCGCATCAGGTGCCCAAAGTATTGGAGCTTCAGCTTCAGTATCAGTCTTTCCAGTGAATATTCAGGGTTGATTTTCTTTAGGATTGACTGGTTTCATTTCCTTGCTGGCCAACTCTTTGCGACCCTATGGACTGAAGAACACCAGGCTTCTCTGTCCATGGGATTCTCTAGGCAAGCATACTGGAGTGAGTTGCCAGGCCCTTCTCCAGGGCATCTTCTGGACCCAGGGATTAAACCTGCATCTCTTGTGTCTCCTCCTCTGGCAAGAGGTTCTTTACCACGCTCACCACCTGGAAAAAATATCTAGCTGTCCAAGAGAGTTTCAACAGTCTTCTCTAGCACCACAATTTGAAAGCTTCAATTCTTTGGGGCTCAGCCTTCATTCCCTGATGACTCATTGGTAAAAGAAATCACCTGCCAATGAAGGAGACATGGGTTCCGTTCTTGGGTCATTAAGAACCCCTGGAGAAGAAAATGGCAACCCACTCCAGTTTCTTGCCTGGAAAACCTCATGGATGGAGAAGCCTGACAGGCTGTAGTCCATGTGGTTGCAAAGAGTTGGACACGATTAGCAACTAAACAACAACAGCCTTGGTTATGGTCCAATTCTCACATCTGTACATGACTGTTGGAAAAATCATAGCTTTGAATATATAGACCTTTGTCAGAAAACTGATATTTCTGCTTTTAAAATTGCTGTCTAGGTTTGTCAGCTTTCCTTCCAAGGAGCAAGTGTCTTTTAATTTCATGGCTGCAGTCAAGGTGTGCAGTGATTTTGGAGGCCAAGAAAATAAAATCTGTCACTGTTCCATTGTTTTACCATCTATTTGCCATGAAGTGATGGCACTAGATGCCATGATCTTAGTTTTTGAATGTTGAGTTTCAAGCCAACTTTCTTACGCTCCTCTTTCATGCTCATCAGGAGGCTCTTGAGTTCCTCTTTGCTTTCTGACATTAGAGTGGTGTCATCTGAATATCTGAGGTTATTGATATTTCTCCCAGCAATCTTGATTCCAACTTGTGATTCATCCAGCCAGGTATTTCGCATGTTACTCTGCATAGAAGTTAAATAAGCATAGTGACAATATACAGCCTTGACTTCTTTATGAGTTTTGAACCAGTCCATTGTTCCATGTCTGGTTCTAACTGTTGCTTCTTGACCTGCATACAGGTTTCTCAGGAAACAGGTGAGGTGATCTAGTATTCCCATCTTTTTAAGACTTTTTCTACAGTTTGTTGTATCCGCATAGTCAAAAACTTTAGTGTAGTCAATGAAGCAGAAGTTTTTCTTGAATTCCCTTGCTTTCTCTTATGATCCAGCAAATGTTGGCAATTTGATCTCTGGTTCCTGTGCTTTTTCTAAATCTAGTTTGTACATCTGGAAGTTCTTGGTTCATGTCTAGCTGAAGCCTAGCGAGATGGATTTTGAACAAACCTTGCAGTACAAGAAAACCTTACTGTACAAGCAAACCCTGTAGTTTGAACATCTTTGGCATTGCCCTGCTTTGGGATAAGAATGAAAACTGACCTTTTCCAGTCCTATGGCTACTGCTGAGTTTTCCAAATTTGCTGATGTATTGAGTGCATGTATTTAACAGCATCATCTTTTTAGGATTTTAAATAGCTCACATGGAATTCCATCACCTCCACTGGCTTTGTAGTAAAGCTGTTTAAGGCCCACCCGAATTTACACTCTAGGATATCTGGCTCTAGGTGACTGACCACACCATCCTGGTTATCTGCATCCAGTTATCACTGGTTATTAAGACCTCTTTGTATAGTTCTTCTATGTTTTCTTACCACCTCTTCTTAATCTATTCTGCTTCTGTTAGGTCCTTACTGTTTTTGTCCTTTATCGTGTTCATCTTTGCATGGTATCTCCAATTTTCTTGAAGAAATTTCTAGTATTTCCCATTCTATTGTTTTCTTCTATTTTTCTTTTGCATTGTTCATTTAAGAAGGCTTTCTTATCTCTCCCTGCTATTCTCTTAAACTCTGCATTCAGATGGGTATATCTTTCCATTTCTCCTTTCCTTTCACTCCTCTTTTTTTTTTTTTTTTAAGGTGTTTGTAAAGCCTTCTCAGACAACTGCTTTGCCTGCTTGCATTTCTTTTCCTTTAGGATGGTTTTGGTCACTGCTTCCTGTACAATGTTATGAATCCCTGTCCATAGTTCTTCAGATACTCTGTCTACCAGATCTAATCCCTTGAATCTATTTGTCACCTCCACTGTATAATCATAAGGGATTTCATACCTGAAAGGCCTAGTGGTTTTCCCTACTTTCTTCAATTTAAGCCTGAAGTTTGCTGTAAGGAGCTGATGATCTGAGCCACAGTCAGCTTTAGATCTTGTTTTTGCTGACTATGTAGAGCTTCTCCAACTTGGCTTCAAAGAATAAAATCAATCTGATTTCGATACTGACCCTATGGTGATGTGCATGTGTAGAGTCATCTCTTGTGTCGTCTCTTGTGTTGTTGAAAGAGGGTGTTTACCGTGGCCGGTGTATTCTCTTGACAAAACTCTCTTAACCTTTGCTCTGCTTCATTTTGTACTCCAAAGACAAACTTGCCTGTTACTCCAGGTAAATCTTAGCTTCCTACTTTTGCATTCCAATTCCATATGAGAAAAAAGGATATCTTTGATGATGTTAGTTCTAGTTGGTCTCATAGGTCTTCATAGAACTGTTTAGCTTTAACTTCTTTGGCATTAGTGGTTTGGGCATAGACTTGGGTTACTGTGATGTTGAATGGTTTGCCTTGGAAATGAACAGAGATCATTCTGTCATTTTTGAGACTGCACCCAGGTACCACTTTTTGGACTCTTTTGTTGACCATGATGGGTACTCCATTTCTTGTAAGAGGTTCTTACTCGCAGTAGTAGATATCATGGATATCTGATTTAAATTCTCCCATTTCTGTCCATGTTAGTTCAATAATTTCTAAGATGTTGATGTTCACTCTGTCCATCTCCTGCTTAATCATGTCCAATTTACCTTGATTTATGGACGTAACATTCCAGGTTCGTATACAATATTGTTCTTTACAGCATCGGACTTTACTTACATCACCAGACACATCTACAACTGAGAGTCATGTCTGCTTTAGCCCAGCCTCTTCACACTCCCCAGTAGCATAGTGGACACCTACCAACCTGGAGGGCTCATCTTCTGGTGTCATTTCTTTTTGCCTTTTCATATTGTTCATGGGGTTCTTGAGGCAAGAATACTGGAGTGATTTGCCGTTCCTTTCTCTAGTGAGCCACATTTTGTCAGAGCTTTTCACTATGACCTGTACATGTTGGGTGGCCCTGCAGGTCATGGCTCATAGCTTCATTGAGTTACTCAAGCCATTTTGCCACAGCAAGGCTATGATCCATGAAGGTGGTAAGTTTTTATAGGGGTGAATAATTTCATTGGCTGATGAGTGGGAGGAGTATTCCAGCTATTTTGGGAAAGAGGAGGAGGTTTCTAGGCATTGGGCTACTGCCCAGTTTTTTACCTTTTTGGTCTGCCTTGGAACTATCATATTGCCTGTGAGTGTGTCAGTTAGCTTGCTGATGTGTTACAGTGAGTGTATACTGAGGCTCAAGGTCTAGTGAAAGTCAACTCATCGGCCATCTTGGACCTAGTTGGTTCTAATAGTTTATGTCATGTTCTTGGGCTATGTTATTCTTTTAACGATTGTACCTTGCCATCTCCCTGTCTCAATCACTCCCTCAGAGATTTTACTCCTGTTATATACTGGGAAGTGGATGGGTGATGTTTATCTTCTGTAGATGCTTCAGGGCTGAGTAGGGGTGTCAACCCTGTCTATTAGGGAGTAAAGATCTCTGGATGCCTGATCTAGGGGCCTCAGGGACAGGATGGCTTCTTGTTTGGTGTGGATATGGGCTGGAGTCTTTGCATAGCCATCATCTTGGTATGGAACTGTTGTTACTGCCTCTGTAGCCTTCCTATGAATCCTTTTGAAGATGAAGCACTTTTGTAAGAGCATCAGAGTATAATAACTGTCTGTAAGTGACAAAAGACTTAAAATCATATTTAAATATTTTATTACAGTATAATTAATAAAGAAGTTTGGTTACTGTTATGACATATAACATTTTAACATAACAAATAGAACTATAGCATTATACTTGGATATAGCCACAGGACTGGAAAAGGTCAGTTTTCATTCCAATCCTGAAGAAGGGCAATGCCAAAGAATGTTCAAACTACTGCACAGATCCACTCATCTCACAGACTAGCAAAGTAATGCTCAAAATTCTCCAAGTGAGGCTTCAACAGTACATGAACCGAGAACTTCCATATGTTCAAGCTGGATTTAGAAAAGGCAGAGGAACCAGAGATCAAATTGGCAACATCCGTTGGATCCTAGAAAAAGCAAAAGAATTCCAGAAAAACATCTACTTCTGCTTTATTGACTATGCCAAAACCTTTGACTGGGTGGATCACAACAAACTGCCCAAAATTCTTAAAGAAATGGGAATACCAGACCACCTTACCCACCTCCTGAAAAATCTGTATGCAGGTCAAGAAGCAACAGCTATAAGTGGACATGGAACAATGGACTGGTTCCAAATTGGGAAAGGAGTATGTCAAGGCTGTATATTGTCACCCTGCTTATTTAGCTTATATGCAGAGTGCATCATGTGAAATGCTGGGCTGGATGAAGCACAAACTTCAATCAAGATTTCTGGGAGAAATATCAATAACCTCAGTTGTGCAGATGACACCACCCTTATGGCAGAAAGAGGAAGGAACTAAAGAGCCTCTTGATGAAAGAGGAGAATGAAAAAGCTGGCTTGAAACTGAACATTCAAAAAACTAAGATCATGGCAACTGGTCCTATCATGTCATGGCAAACAGATGGGGAAACAATGGAAACAATGACAGACTTTCTTTTCTTAGGCTCCAAAATCACTGCAGATGGTGACTGTAGCCATGAAATTAAAAGACACTTGCTCCTTGGAAGAAAAGCTATGAGCAACCTAGACAGCATATTAAAAAGCAGAGACTTTACTTTGCCAACAAAGGTCCACCTAGTCAAAGCTATGGTTTTTCTAGTAGTCATGTATGGGTGAGAGTTAGACCATGAAGAAAGCTGAGCACTGAAGAATTGATGCTTTTGAACTGTGGTTCTGGAGAAGACTCTTGAGAGTCCTTTGGACAGCAAGGAGATCAAACCAGTCAATCCTAAAGGAAATTAGTCCTGAATATTCTTTGAAAGGACTGATGCTAAAGCTGAAGCTTCAACACTTTGGCTACCTGATGTGAAGAACTGGCTCACTGGAAAAGACCCTGATGCTGGGAAAGATTGAAGACAGGAGGAAAAGGGGATGACAGAGGATGAGATGGTTGGATGGCATCACTGACTCAATGGACATGAGTTTGAGCAAGCTCTGGGAGTTGGTGATGGACAGGGAAGCCTGGCGTATGCAGTCCATGGGGTCACAAAGAATTGGACAGTACTGAGCAGCTGAACTGTACTGAACTGAGGACATATCCAAATTTTGAAACATCATATAATGTTAGAATGTCTGTATAAACAGCATTCATTCATACAGTATATTTTAAGGTAGATTTATTGCTCATGTGATAATGCTCTCTATGTAATTTATCATACTGAATAATATAGTTAATATTTCTCTGATATGCCTCAAGGGCCCTCTAAAGCATCTCAAAATTAGCTGATAGTCAAAAGAACTTTGATTAAAATTTGATATTTGGGAAGTTTGTAAGAAAAATTTTAAAACACTTGGTCATAAGATCATCAGTTAATGTTGCTTTTAAGGGTCATCTCTAGCCATTTTTTACCAAACCTACTGTAATACTCTTGTTACTTTAATTGTTAACTGACTTTATACCAGTAAAAATCCTGTTTCCTGTGTTCTTATGTTTTCATGATTTTAGACATGTTCTTTCTGCATGAAATCCTCTCTCCCTTTCTCAGATCTCATTCCTCTTCTTGTCTCAGATTCATTATTATGAAACTGTCACAGGACAAGTGATCTGTATAGACATCCTGTCTTTCAGATTTTAGTTTGAGTGGGAATAGAAAATTGAAGGGTTTACATCTGTTTAGTGGGGCCAACTCTATCCTTAGAGAAATCTTACATGGTTGTTTGTAAATAAAATTGCAAGTGGCTTTACATCATCTTGGTGATTGCAGCTCAGTTAAAACATATTCCTAAGACAGAAAAAAATACTTTATCTGAGTAGTCAAAATTGTTCCCTACCCTCTCTCCTTTCCTCAATTTATGTTCTTAGGTAAGCAAATGGTCCCAGCTTCCAATGGCTGGTTTTATTATTTTTTATATACATATCCTCTCTTTCATTTTACATAGCTATCTGTTGGAAGTAGAGTGTGCATTCTCATAAATATTTCAAGGTATATTTTCTGGCTGCAAGTGTCTCTGGATTGTTAAATAATAATAAGATAATTGTCATCTCTCCAGCACCTGCTATATCCCAGGCTCAAGTCCAGGTACATTAGACACATGGTGATCCTATCCTCATGCCAGGGCTGAAAGTTAGCTTTTATCTTCTCATCTGTAAAATGAGAAAGCTGAGGCTCAGTGAGATTGTATAACTTGCACAAAGTCATGCAGTAAGTGGCCAAGATAAAGCTCAATCTAAATGACAATTGAATCTAGAGCTATTTGGGCTTTAAATCTATATAGGCATGCCTTCAGAGAAGGCAATGGCACCCCACTCCGGTACTCTTGCCTGGAAAATCCCATGGATGGAGAAGCCTGGTAGGCTGCAGTCCATGGGGTCGCTAAGAGTCGGACATGACTGAGCGACTTCACTTTCATCTTTCACTTTCATGCATTGGAGAAGGAAATGGCAACCCACTCCAGTGTTCTTGCCTGGAGAATCCCAGGGACGGTGGAGCCTGATGGGCTTCCATCTCTGGGGTCACACAGAGTCGGACACAACTGAAGCGACTTAGCAGCAGCAGCAGGTATACCTATTTCATTGTGCTTTGCAGTTTTTTTTTTTTTTTTAAACAAATTGCATTTTTGTGGCAACCGTGCATCAAGCCAGGCTCTCAGAGCCAGTTTTCAATAGCATTTGCTAACTTTGGGTTTCTGTGTCACATATGGGTAATTCTTACAGTATTTCAAGGTTTTTCATTATTATTATACTTGTTATGGTGGTCTGTGATCAGTGACCTTTGATGTTACTATTGCAAAAATATTATGACTTGCTAAAGGTTCAGATGATGGTTAGCAGTTTTTAGCAATAAGCTATCTTTAAGGTATGTATGTTAATTTTAGACATAATGCTGTTGCTATTAATAAACTGCAGTATGGTGTGACTTATGCTGTTACCCAGTGTCTGCCTTGGAGAAATTAAAATTGTTTTCTTGGGAAATTTAAAGTATTTCATCCTATAATATTAGAAGTTTTCCTGATATAATATCTTATTTATATTTTCCTTTTTTATTTAATGTGGAAAACAGCTGCTGGTGTGCTGTGTCTTGCTTCTTTCAAGTGCTAACCCTTTATAAAACTTCTTACTTGAAAGAATCCAACGATTGAATATTTTCAAATCTTTACTGAGACTTGCCTTTTTGTAGTCAAAGCAAGCTCTTTGTATGGTAAAATATTCTATGTAATGTAGAAAAGGTAGAGAGGCTTTGGTTGGTGGGGAAGGACAGCTATTTGCCTTTTTTTGCTTCCCAGGTGGCTCAGTGGTAAAGAATTCAGCTGCGGACATGGGTTTGATGTCTTAGTCAGGGACATCCCCTGGAAAAGGAAATAGCAACCCACTCCAGTATTCTTGTCTGGGAAATCCTATGGACAGAAGAGCCTGGTGGGCTATAGTCCATGGAGTCACAGTCAAACACAACTTAGCGACTAAGCAACAACGGTGTAAGCAACTTTAATATGCACTAGAAAAAACAAAACATTTCTGTGATTCACTTTTTACTGCTATATCGAGGTGATCTGGCCCCAAATCCACAGTATCTCCAAGGTATACCTATAGTCGCTACCCTGGATCACATACAACTGTAACATGTACTAACAGAGGTTTACATGATCAATCTTAGTTGTTTAAAAATCCAGTCAAACAAAGCAAAATGATAGGATCATAAATCTCAAGTACTGAAGATGGGATTCCAGAGGCCTCAGAAACCCACCTAGAGATGTAGGCACCTGACAGTGCACTTCTCTTAGAAGATCTGTCATTACTGTCATATCTCATGAAGGTGGGCCAGGCCACTCATCTGGGGCCTGCAATTTGTTCCTCCTCCCCTGAGCCATGTCACTTTGTTCATGGAGAGGAGATCCTGATGTCGAAGCCTCAGCCCCCTACTTGGCAGTGGATCTCTCTGATCCTTGTTGATTGTGCTCCCTCGGTGGCCTGGGCTACCAGGAGCCAGCTTGTTTCAACTCTCTTCCAACTCATGACCCTTCATTTTAAGTGTCTTACTTCCTGGTTTGGGTCAAAACCTGCCTGTAGTTCAATATCCAACTGATTTTTCATATCAAGTCAGATACTTGTTCCTGATCCCTTTTAATCTGTTTTATCAATGTGCAGTAACACAGGTAAAGGAGAAAGATCATGACAGGAAAACCCAGAGCCTGATCCTTTCTGTTCTGCCCCCTTTTTCCCCAGGCTGCATAGTAAGCATTTTTCCTAGCTGTATCTTAGAGCTTCTCTTTATCATTACTGTATTTATTGTTGTTAGAACGCTTTTAATCACATCAGCCCTAAACTCAAATTTAAACTTTTTAAATAACAGTAATTGTTACCACTGCTAGCACCATCATAATTCCTTCCCCAGAGCAATTACGTTTGAGTGGAAGATCATTACCACTCATATGATTTTAGTTCTCTCCTTCTCTTTTCCTTTTTGATGAATCTTCTTTGTTAATGTTATACTTGAAACTTCGTGAGAAACAATATAACGTTTAACTTAGAAATTTTAGAGAAACAGAAGACCATGTGTTTGTTAAACTCTTGTATATTTTTGTACTAACTCTTACTGTGGTGTATTCACCCCATGTGGACTGTGAGTGCGGGTTCATTACTCTTGTCTCAGGTAAGGACGTGATGGGAGCAAACCTTTCAAGGCATTAACAGAGGTGCTTGTCTCACACTTAGCCCTTTTCATGGTTTGATTGTCTTATTTAATCCTTATGACCCTCTGACATAAGTTATATTACTACTCCTAGTCTGGAGATAAGGAAACTAAAGCTTAGGGACTATTAAAATTTGTCTAGGGTTACACAGGATACAAACCTGTGCCTCCTAAGAGCACAGCGCCAACCAGCAACCATCACAGCTTGTGGGTAAAGGTGTTAACAATTCAGTTACTGGCAAGAACCACAGCACCATGTCTGTCTACATTTTGAAAGGTAACTATGGGATGGAAAATTTCAACCTCAAATAATTTAAAGAAATTCAATTTTAACTCAGTCAGTTGGTTATGTTTATATTATATCCGGCTGGTATTAACAGTTAATTCTGGGCCTTATGACAGATGTGCTATTGACTGAGATGGATACTGACCGATGGCTTTCACTCAGTCAACATCCATAGAAATACAACAGTCTTCGGGTAAACAAAAATGGTATTCTCTGGTTATACCTATCGTCTGATAGGAATTATGAAACATGCTCTACTCAGACTTTTCTGAAAGTAAAAAGAAAGTATATGTTTACGTGTAGTTTGTCGTATATAATCAGACCTAATTTATAAATTTCTTGTATCTTTGATTTATGGATCTTAATTCATTCCATTTGTAAAAATGCAGCCTTATCTGAAAAATATAGTTTCTAGACGAATCATATTTTCCCAATTATTTTAACATTGTACTTGTTATAATAATTCTCTAGGGGAAAATATTCTTATTTTTTATTCATTTATTCATACATTTGGCAATAATATATTGAATGTTATAAACACCAAATACCAATCTGGTGTTACTACTTAACATCAGATTAAGTATTAACACTACTTAACATAGATGTCGGAGAAGGCAATGGCACCCCACTCCAGTACTCTTGCCTGGAGAATCCCAGGGACAGAGGAGCCTAGTGGGCTGCCGTCTGTGGGGTCGCACAGAGTCGGACACGACTGAAGTGACTTAGCAGCAGTAGCAGCAGCAACATAGCTGTGTGGTGTTCATCAAGATTCATTTTTTGGGACTCAATTTTCATTTCTGTAAATTGTGATGAGAAAAATAATGCCTATTTCAACAGAGTTATTGTAAGGATAAAATGAAACAATCCATGTAAGTAACATAGAGAAGGACTGGCATATTGCAGTTGCTCCAAGTGTGTTAGCAGTTGCTTTAGTGGTGAACTTGGAGAATGTGCCTGAATAAATGTGAAATTTTTCCTCCAGAAGCACACATTTTGCCAGGAAAAATAGGGCTATAAACAATAATTATAAAACATTGTGTCAGTTTCAACAGGAGATAGAGTTCAAGGCACAGTGATAGTCCAGAGGAGCAAGTCCATAACTGAGCCATAGGTCTTTAGGACTTCCTATAGAGGAAGGTGATTCTGAAATTACATCTTAAAGGAGAAGTTTGAGATTTAAGAAAATAATAAACAAATATTGATAGAAAAGCAGGAGGAGACATTTCAGGCAAAACGTACTATTGTAGAAATAATTTGTGCAAGAAATGCCCTGTGTTCTAAGTGATAGATGGAGGATTATTTGGTTGTGTTTTTAATTCTGGCTGTAACTAGATAGCATGTAGGCTTAAGAATGTTTCCCCTGGGGTTGTGTCATTTACAGTTGTGGAGCAGGAGCCCTCCGTGTGGGCACATGTTTGGAGCTTCTGGAAGACTTTCAAATGTGTGGGTCCCAGGATTCTGATTTAACTAGTTTGGGTGGAGCCCAGACATTTGTTGTTTAGTTGCGAAGTGGTGTCCAACTCTTGTTGTGACCCCATGGGCTGTAGCCCACCAGGCTCCTCTCTCCATGAGATTTCCCAGGCAAGAATACTAGAATGGGTTGCCATTTCCTTCTCTTTCCTGACCCAGGGATTGAACCTCGGTCTCCTGCATTGCAGGTGAATTCTTTACCATGGAGTCACCACGGAGCCCAGACATCAAGGCTATTTAAATGATCTCCAAGTGATTCCCGTCTTTGCATCATATAAACAATGTCATTGCCTATATTAATCAATTATAAGATAGGCAGGTCAAATTTTGGTACCTTTCTCATTAGGGAAAATGTTATTTGTAAAAAATTTTTTTATAAGATGATTAGAATTTACTCTAGATTTTGAGAGTGTGAGCCTGTGATATAAACAAAATGTTAAGAGAGTGAGTATAGGATTTAGACTTGTGTTCAAACAAAAATGAAGCAAATGTGAATTACTTTAAATAGATTCTATTAAACTTGGGCTATGAAGTCAGAGTGTCTTAGTTTAAATCCTTGCTCTACCACTTACTAGCCGGGGCTGGAGAAATCACCCAATTCCTTTCTTTGGTTAAACAGCAGTACCTAATAATAGTATCTGTTTAGGGATTGTTGTAAAAATGGAATGAGAAATTCATATAAAGGGTTTAGCACCACACTTGGCACATTCCTTATCTGCCCTTGCTTTCCCAGCTTCTGCTTTGTCTTCTTAACCAGGGGCCCAGCTCTGTTTGCCTTCCCTTTTTCCAGTCCTCTGAAAGGCATTCGGAGAACCCACCTTGTTTGCTCGCTCTCTCTCAGGGATCACTGTCTTCTTTTCCCAGTATTCAGAATTTCGTCTTTGTTGTCTAGTTATTTCATTGTTTTATGCAGGATAGTAAGTCTAGTCCCTAGTTCCATTTTACCTAGAAGTAGAAGTGACACATATTTAAACAAATGACTTATTTGAACAGCCTAATACAACAATGTATATTTAGGATTTTAGTAAGTGCTTGAATTTTCTAGTTTTTGAGGGTCATTGATGCTAAACAGAGTGTCCATGTGGTACAGTAGTACAGTCTATACCCACCATAGATCATTCGCAGTGTTAGATCAGATGACAACGTTGTCCTTTTGTAAACAGGCAGTAAGCGTTTCTATTTCTAGCCTTCTAATGACAAACAATGTTAAAAATATTCATTTTCATCCCAAATTAAATTTAGTGAGGATACACTGAATAGCTTGAAATGTTATTTTTCCTGTTCCTACTATGGTCACCAGCATAGTTAAATACAAGGCAAAAAATTTTGAAGAAATTGCAGTTGCTCTTCCAGGGAAGTCATCAGTGATAAGGATACATGTAGAGTAGCTTGGAGGATCTTATGGTTTAGATTGATAATCAAATGGTATGTTGGTAGCTTAGGTTTTAATGCCATCCATCCCCTCCTCTCCCCATTTTTGTTTTTGAAGTGAAAGACTCCATGATGAGTAGTTCAAGCAAGTCATTTTAAGTTAAGATTTTATTTTAAAAATGTAAGGTCTTGATGTGAAAGCAGTGAATGATACTGAGCAGGTCGAAAGATGTATTTCTCATAAATTAGTGAAATAATAACACTTTGGTAACACAGAGATATATCTAGATTTAGATGTGCTTAAGAGGTTTATATACATATTGTAAATTCTACTTCTTTATCTTCTTTTTCTACTTACTATTTCAGGGAAATCTTTCTTTGTTAAATATCAGTTTCAGCATTTACATAATATTTTAGTGATTCACTTAACTATATCTTATCTTGATGTTTATTTATTTTTTCTAACCTTTTGAAATATTAAAAAGCTTTAATTAAAAGATTTGTAAATTAAAAAATTTTCATTTATGAAGCTAATTTTTAAACAGTAGGTTTCTAAGGATCATATTGCTGGATAGGCATATTTTGAATTTTGAAATACTACTTGCCTTCTGGAAAGGTTTATCAATTCAAATTCCATCAATACTTGAATTATAATACCTATTTTCCATTCTGGGTTTGTTATTATTTTTAGTCTTCATGAAGTTAATAGTCAAAAAGTGATAGTTTAATGTTTTTATTTTTCAAATATCTATTTATATATAGGACATGTATTTTTCCTTTCATGTTTTGTATATTTTTCTGTCTTTACTCATTTGTCTACTTTTCTTACTTATTTGTAAAGCTGATTTCAGTTAATGTTGACTCTTTGTCTCTCATGTATTGCAGAGTTTTTTCAGTTTAGGGTTTATCTTTTACTTGTTTATGGTATTATGCTATTGCTGAGTCTGATTCTTTTAGACAAAATAATCTTTACTTTTTCCTGACATGTTTAGTCAGTGATATATCAAAGGCAGGGTCAGTAGTAACTATCCTGTGCAGGTAGCTGCATATTTAAAATTCTCCATAGACAATGTATTCCCCAGTTCTCAACCTGTTGGCTTACTCCACCCATCTCTGATAGAGTGATTAGGGAGGCCTTTTAAATTCCAGTATTATCCATTTAATTGGAATATTTTAAGTACTTAAAAATTAATTAATTTATTTTAATTGTAGGCTAATTACTTTACAATATTGTGGTGGTTTGTGCCATACATTGACATGAATCAGCCACATAAATGTAGATATACATTTTATGTTAAAACTTTTGGTTCATCAAGAGTTTATTAGTTGTATTGAATAATGTAGCTACTCCTTTTTTCTTTATCAAACAACTTATGCTGTTATCATTTATTTAACTCTGTCTTTTTCTCCACTACTTTGAGTGTCACCTTTGTCACATCTTTCCTGCATGTTTGGGTCTAAGTCCGCCATTCAGTTTCAGTGCTGTGTCATTCTGCTTGGGTAGAGGAATCAATGTTTTAAGTATGTAATTTTGTAGGACAGTCTGATTTAAAGTGTTATTTACTCAGAGTTCTTGAAATTAATGATTTTCAAGTAGATTTATCATTTTCAGAGAAACGAATTATAGTAATGCTTTATGCATTTTTGTATTTAAAGATATAGTTGTGGATAGTATATTTCACGTTATTCCATATACCTTTTTGATTTAATGTCATTTTATTGCTATTTATGACAATATGTTTAATCTATACCAGTCCATCAGAAGGATTAAAGTCCTGTCATCATTTAGAGTTTATTATTTGAGGGAGATTTTTCCTAAAGGCATCTGTTTTCCATAGATGACTTTAGAAGAAACTGTTAGCATGGTCAAGAAATAAGATCATTAGAAGTTCATTGGTTGAAATAGAATCATTAGAAATACATTGGTTGAACTTCAAGAAGCACTTAAGAGTGCATGTTTTTTTTTTTTTTTTTTATAATAATTGAGGTAATTCCTGGCTATATAAGTAGGCATTACATTCTCCTACTGGGGATTATGTCAGTGAAGATACTTATATTTTGAAAGGGGGGAGATAAGAAGGTTGAAACCATTTCCTTATTGAAGTAAATATTCCTTTCTGTATCCTCAAAATTATCTTCCTTACTGTCTCTGACTAATTTTGAGAAAAATTGTAACCTTTTGTGCAGCCATAAGATCTGTGGATTGCTATCTAAAGGGATAAAAAAAAAAAAAAAACACAACTAATGTAAAAAGCTATGTGCCATAGATTAAAATTTAAACTAAGTGACCCCTCAAGTCTCTCCCTACTCTAAGAACTTACAAGTCTAATCCTAATGTTTCTAACAGTCAAGTGGGAAAATGCCAAAGGTTTTAAGTTTTTTAATAGTACCTTGATGTAACAGATACACAATAAATCTTTTGAATGAATAATAAATAATTGGATGATTTAATTTAGCCTCCAAAAACTATATGGGTGGGGCTTACTCAAAAAATTGAAGATATAAATTTTGTGTGATCCTTCAATTTTACTTCTGGGCATTTACCTGAAGAAAATAGAAACACTAATTCAAAAAGACGTACGCGGTTTAATGATCATTGCAGCATTATTTAAAGTAGCCATGATATGGAAACAATAGAATGGGAATGACTAGAGATCTCTTCAGGAAAATTAGAGCTTCCAAGGGAACATTTCATGCAAAGATGGATGCAATAAAGGACAGGAATGGTATGGACCTAACAGAAGCAAAAGAGATTAAGAAGAGGTAGCAAGACTACACAGAAGAACTATACAGAAAAGATCTTAATGGCCAAATAACCACGATGGTGTGATCACTCACCTAGAGGCAGACATCCTGGAGTGTGAAGTCAAATGGGCCTTAGGAAGCATCACAAAAAAAAAAAAAAAAGGAAATATCACTATGAACAAAGCTAATGGAGGTGATAGAATTCCAGCTGAGCTATTTCAAATCCTAAAAGATGATGCTTGGAAATTGCTGCACTCAATATGTCAGCAAATTTGGAAAACTCAGCAGTGCCCACAGGACTGGAAAAGGTCAGTTTTCATTCCAATCCCAAATAAAGGCAATGCCAAAGAATGTTCCGACTGTCACACTATTGCACTCATCTTACATGCTAGCAAAGTAATGCTCAAAATTCTTCAAGCTAGGCTTTAGAACTTCAAGCTAGATTCAGAAAAGGCATAGGAACCAGAGATCAAATTGACAATAGCCCTTGGATCATAGAAAAAGCAAGAGACTTCCAGAAAAGCATCTACTTCTGCTTCATTGACTATGCTAAAGTCTTTGACTGTGTGGATCACAACAAACTGGAAAATTCTTCAAGAGATGGAAATACCAGACCACTTTTCCTGCCTCCTGAAAAATCTGTATGCAGGTCAAGGAACAACAGAAGCAGACATGAAACAATGGACTGGCTCCAAATTGGGAAAGGAGTACGTCAAGGTTGTATATTGTCACCTTGCTCATTTAACTTATATGCAGAGTACATCATGCGAAATGCTGGGCTGGATGAATCTCAAGCTGGAATCAAGATTGCTGAGAGAAATATCAATCACTTCAGATATTTAGATGACACCACCCTTATGGCAGAAAGAGAAAGGAACTCAAGAGTCTCTTGGTGAAAGTGAAAGAGGACAGTGAAAAAGTGGTAAACTCCTTTTTCTTTTGTTTATCTGGGAAATTCCCAATCTCTTCTACAGTTCTCACTGATAACTTTGTTGGGTAGAGTATTCTTGGTTAGAAGGTTTTTTGTTTTTTTTTTTCCTTTTGAGCACTTTGTGAACATGCCGTGTCACTCTATTCTGGCATGTAAAGTTTCTGCCGAAGAGTCTGCTGATAGTCTCATAGGATTTCGCTTATATGTAATATGTTGCTTTGCTTGCTACTTTTATCCTTAACTTTTACCATTTTAATGATTATGTGTTTTGGTGTGTGTCTCTTTTTGTTTATCTTAGAGGTTTGGGGACTGGATTAGGGAAATCTTCCTCAGATTAGGGACATTTTCAACCATTTGTTGTTGCTGTTCAGTTGCTAAGTCATATCTGACCCTTTGTGAACCCATGGATTGCAGCATGGCAGGCCTCTGTGTCCCTTACTATCTCCTGGAGTTTGCCCAAGTTCATGAACATTGATCAGTGATGCTATCCAACCATCTCAGCTTCTGCCTCCCTCTTCTTTTGTTTTCAGTCCTTCCCAGCATCAAGGTCTTTCCCAGTGAGTCAGCTTTTCACATCAGGTGGCCAAAGTATGGGAGCTTAAGCATCAGTCCTTCCAATGAATATTCAGGGTTGATTTCCTTTAGGATTGACTGGTTTTATCTCCTTGTCATCCCAGGGACTCTAAAGAGTCTTCGTTGTTGTTCAGTTGCTAAGTCATATGTGACTCTTTGTGACCCCATAAGCTGTAGTTCACCAGGCTTCCTGGTCCTTCACTATCTTCTGGAGCTTGCTCAAACTCATGTCTATCAAGTCGGTGATGCCATCCAACCATCTCATCCTCTGTTGTCCCCTTCTATTCCCACCTTCAATCTTTCCCAGCATCAGGGTCTTTTCCAATGAGTCAGTTCTTCGCATCAGGTAGCCAAAGTATTGGAGTTTCAGCTTCACCGTCAGTCCTCCCAGTGAGTATTCAGGACTGATCTCCTTTAGGATGGACTGGTTGGATCTCCTTGCAGTCCATGGGACTCTCAAGAGTCTTTCCAACACCACATTTCGAAAGCATCAAATTTTTGGTGCTCAGCCTTCTTTATGGTTCAACTCTCACATCCATACATGACTACTGGAAAAACCGTATCTATGCCTATATGAACTTCTGTTGGCAAACTGATGTCTCTGCTCTTAATACACTATCTAGGTTTGTTATAGCTTTCCTTCCAAGGAGAAAGTGTATAATAATTTCATGGCTGCGGTCACCATCTGCAGTGATTTTGGAGCCCAAATGAAATCTGTCACTGTTTCCATTTTTTTCCTCTTCCATTTGCCATGAAGTGATGGGACCAGATGCCACAATTTTAGTTTTTTGAATGTTCAGTTTCAAGCCAGCTTTTTCACTCTCCTGCTTCACACTCATGAAAAGGCTCTTTAGTTTTTCTTCTCTTTCTTCCATTAGTATGGTATCATCTGCATATCTGAAGTTGTTGACATTTCCACCAGCAATCTTGATTCCAGCTTGTGCTTCATCAAGCTCGGCATTTCATATGATGTTCTGTGCATATAGTTTAAATAAGTATGGTGACAGTATATAGCCTTGCTGTACTCCCTTCCCAATTTTGAACCAGTCTGTTGTTCCATGTTCAGTTCTAACTGTTGCTTCTGGGGCTGCATACAGGTTTCTCAGCAGGCAGGTAAGGTGGTCTGGTTTTCCCATCTCTTTCAGAATTTTTCAGTTTGTTGTGATCCACACAGTCCAAGCTTTTAGTGTAGTCAGTGAATCAGAATTAGATTGTTTTGTTTTGTTTTGAATTCCCGTTGCTTTTTCTATGATGCAGCAGATGTTGAATAAGTTAACGACAAGGCTCCTGTACCTTTTCTAAATCCAGCTGGTACATCTGGAAATTCTCAGTTCCTGTATTGTTGAAGCATACCTTGAAGGATTTTGGGCTTGCTAGCATATGAAATAAGCACAATTGTGCAGTAGTGAGAGGGTAACAGGTAGGAAGGCCCGAGGTTCCCCAAGTGGCAAAAGAATAAACTACAGTTGGCAGACTTTTTTTTTTTTCCTCAAACCTTGTGCAGATAATGGCTCAGCAAACCAGTATTCATATTAATTGTTTTATGGCTGGGGATGGCATACCTTGTGTCAATATATCCACGATCTCAAAAGTGCATATTGTGGGAGAAGAGCCTGGTGAAACTCCCTCAGCCTTGAGGCGTTTCTCTCCTCTGATTAGAAGCTTACTAACAAACGCAAATTGTCTTGCTAAAAACTAGCAATGGGGCAGTCTTTCTGTCCCCTTCTGGATGTCTGTGTCAGAAGCTTTCCCTATCTCTGTTATACTTCAATAAAACTTTGCTACACAAAAAGCTCTGAGTGGTCAAGCCTCATCTCTGGGTCTGGTTCGAAATCCTTTCTTCCGGAGGTTGCGAATCCCAGTGTAGCACACGGCTCACAGCCACAACCTTCAGTAGTTTGAACATTCTTTCGCATTGCCATTCTTTGAGATTTTTATAAAATCTGACCTTCTCCAGTCCTGTGGCCACTGCTGAGGTTTCCAAATTTGCTGGCATATTGAGGGCAGCACTTACAAAGCATCATCTTTTAGGGTTTGAAATAGCTCAACTGGAATTCTATTACCTCCACTTGCTTTGTTCATAGTAATGCTTCCTAAGACCCATTTGACTTCACACTCCAAGATGTATGGCTCTGATGAGTGACCACACCATTGTGGTTATCTGGGTCATTAAGATCTTTTTTCTTTTTTTTTCCCAACAGTTCTTCTGTGTATTCTTGCCACCTCTTAATCTCCTCTGCTTCTGTTAGGTCTTTGCTGTTTCTGTCTGTTATTGTGCCCATCTTTTAATGAAGTGTGTTCCCTTGGTGTCTAATTTTCTTTACTAGATCTCTAATCTTTACTATTCTGTTGTTTTCCTCTATTTCTTTGCATTGTTTACTTGAGAAGTCTTTCGTATCTCTCCTTGCTATTTTCTGGCACTCTGCATTAAGATGAGTTTATCTTTCTCATTTGCCTTTCACTTCTCTTCTTTTCTCAGCTGCTTGTAAGGCCTCCTCAGACAACCATGCTGCCTTCTTGCATCTGTTTTTTTGGGCTATGGTTTTAGTCACAACCTCCTGTACAATGGTCTGAATCTCTGTCCATAGTTCTTCAGGCACTCTTCTATCAGATCTAGTCCCTTGAATCTATTCATCACCTCCCCTATATAATCATAAGGGATTTGATTTATATTCTACCTGAATGGCCTTGTGTTTTTCCCTAATTTCTTCAATTTAAGTCTGGATTTTGCAATAAGGAGCTGATGATCTGAGCCACAGTCAGCTCCAGGTCTTGTTTTTGCTGAATGTGTAGAGCTTCTCCATCTTTGGCTACAAAGAATAGAATTAATCTGATTTCGACATTAACCATCTGGTGATGTCCGTGTGTAGAGTTTTCTCCAGCACCACAATTCAAAAGCATCCATTCTTCAGCACCCCACCTAGTTTATGATCCAACTCTCATATCTGTACGTGACTGCTGGAAAGACCATAGATTTGACTTGTTGGCAAAGTGATGTCTTTGTTTATATTTGTTATAGACTGTTACCACTATTCCTTGAAATAACTTTTCTGCCATTTTCTCTCCTCTCCCTCTGAAAACTCTATAATGCAGATGTTATTCTGGGTGATGCTGTCACAAACGTACTTTAATGTATGTCCATGTAAAACAGTATTTTTATTTTACTTCTCTATCTGGATGAGTTCCATTGCTCTGTCTTCCATCATCTTAGAATGATCACCGACTTATTCTTCTACCTCATCTAATCTGTTATTGAGCCCCGTTAGTGATTTTTCAGTTCAGTTATAAACTCAGTTTTAGAATTTTTATGTTTTTTCCTTGTTCAGTTTCTCACTGTGTTCCTTCATTATTCTCTCAAGTTCATTGAGCATCTTTATGACCATTACTTTGAATGCTTCATGAAGAGTATTTCTTATCACTGTTTTTATTTTTCTGAAGTTTTGTTTTGTTGTTTCAGCTGGAACGGTTTCCTCTGTCTTCTCATTTGCCTCATTTTCTGCGTTTGTTTGTATGTATTGAGTAAGTCTGTGATCTCTCCTATTATTGAAGGAGTAGGTTTATTAAGGAGATCTACTCTGTGAATCAGAAGTACAGTCCCACATGGCCCCCAGAGGCAGGTGCTCAAAGAGTATCCTCTGTGTGGGCTGTATACACCCTCCAGTTGTGTAGAACTGCAGCTGGTGTTGAGGCATGCTGGTGAGTAGGGCTGACCTCCAGCCTGCTGTGACACCCAACCACAATTTTTAAGTAGTCTTAACTTTACCATTTATTTTCTGTGTGTCCTTAGGAAAACATCTAACACTTTCGTGATGATTATGTTCTTTGTAAAATGGAAAGTTCTCATCTGCCTATTCAGGAAGGTGTGTGTAAAATGCTATAGTGATACAAATTAGAAACTGTTGTGATATATATACATTATGTCATAGGTACAGTTTATTAGGGATCTATTTTAGAACTATCTTAGCTACTTATATAATTCTTTCACTCAGGTGTGAGAATTATATTATAGCTATGTTAGAAAATGTCCTTATCCTGTTGTTCAGTTGTTAAGTCATGTCTGACTCTTAGTGATCCTGTGAATTGTAGCATGCCAAACTCCTACGGCACCCCACTCTAGTACTCTTGCCTGGAAAATCCCATGGGTGGAGGAGCCTGGTAGGCTGCAGTCCATGGGGTTGCTAAGAGTTGGACACGACTGAGCAACTTCACTTTCACTTTTCACTTTCATGCACTGGAGAATGAAATGGCAACCCACTCCAGTGTTCTTGCCTGGAGAATCCCAGGGATGCGGGAGCCTGGTGGGCTGCCATCTATGGGGTCACACAGAGTCAGTCACGACTGAAGTGATGCAGCAGCAAACTCCTATGTCCTCCACTGTCTCCTGGAGTTTGCTCAAATTCATGTTCAGTGAGTCAGTTATGCTATTTTACCATCTCATCCTCTGCCATGCCCTTCTCCTATTCCCTTCAATTTCTCCCAGCATAAGGGTCTTTTCCAATGAGTAGCTCTTTGTATCAGGTGGCCAAAGTGTTGGAGCTTCAACTTCAGCAACAGTCCTTCCAATGAATATTCAGGGTTGATTCCTTTAGGATTGACTGATTTGATCTCTTTGTAGTCCAAAGGATTCTTAAGATCCCCTTCATGGATCACAGCCTTGTCATGACAAAGTGGCTTGCATGAGTTCAGTGAAGCCATGAGCCATGCCATGCAGGGCCACCCAAAATGGATGGGTCATAGAAAAGAGTTCTAACAAAACGTGGTCCACTGGAGAAAGAAATGGCAACCTACTCCAATATTCTTGCCTAAAGATCCCCATGTATCCTTATCTTAAGGATACATATTGTACTTAGGTTTGAAATATTTTATCTTCAACTTAATATAATGTCAAATATTTTATGTACATCCACAAAGACAAGGAGAGAATGAAAAAGAGTGAGAGGGAGTGACAGAGAAGGAAGAAGACACACACACAGATACAAATGTGTGGAAATGGTAACAGAGAAAGAGAAGAGGAATAAATGCGGCAAAATGTTCATGAGAGAATGTTTACAGTTAGTTCAGTAAAGGTTATCATGCTCAAATTTGTTGTCTCCATCCTTTTGACTCCTAGCTTGTTGAAGCGTTGATGAGCTTTGTCTTTCGCTGAGAAGTATTGTTAAAAACAGTGTCTCAATTCAGTCGTTTACTTCTTGAAGGATATGAATTCATACTTTGTTATATTTTTCTGGCTATATATTTACCATAGCAATCATATATGTTCATTGTGGAAAATTTGAACTTATAAAGGAAAATAAAAGCTACTCATAATTTCTGTACTTGGAAATAATTGTTATTACATTTGGATATATTTATTTGTAGTTTTAATTTTGCATATTCCCATTAACTGTTTATTTTGAAAATGTTTCAGCCTATGAAAAAGTTGAAAGAATAGTATAATATATTCCTATATTCCCTTCACATAATTTTATTATTAACTTTTTGCCACATTGTTGTTCTCTTTCTTTTCTGTTTGAGTCTTTGAAATTGAGTTGAAGATATCATGCTGTGTCATCCTGAAATGTATTTGCATGTATTTTCTTAGTATTTTCTTAGTGTAAGGGTGTTTGCTTGCATAATAGCCGTACCATTATCACAGCTAAGCAAATTAATTCAGGTGATAATTTTATCTATTCAGAATTATATTATACATTTTTTTCATTTACATTATAACATCTTAAAAATTATTTTAAGCTACTGCATTGTGTACAGTATTTAACTTATTTTCATTATAGTTGGATTTCTTTAGATTGTTAATATTTTTATTGTTATAGGTAATGTTGAAATTACTCTCTTTTTCTCAAGTGATTAAAATGATTTATCTTTATTGTGAGATGAAAGGTTTTATTTCCTTATAAAAGAATTTCAGGCATGAACCTTCATTTGAGATAGAGGGCTTTTATTCATTTTAGTTGTGGTTTTCTTTTTAGTTTTCAACTGAGTTGAAGCAGTAGAGTCACACGTTCTTGAAATAATAAGTCCATTAACATTTCAGCCAGGTTAAAGTGACTTGGTATAAAAAAATCTGCAAATCTGCCTCCTGTCTCCTCTTCTGTTTGAAATACTACCCTGAGAATAGTTATTATTAAGAAGGATGTAGTTTTTCCCCCTTTTAGGCTTTATTTAATTGTGAAACATTACTAAATAATTTATTATTGCATGTTTATCCTTATTATTCTTCAAAATTGAGCATGGGTGAAATGTCTTGGGACATGGCTCTTAACTGACTTAAGATATCTCCATTTAGAGATGATATGGCCTGTTTAGACTCATCTCCTGTTCATCAGCATACAGGCCTAAATATATACTTCTTTGGGTATATAAGCCCTGGGTTTGAGTATATTTATTAATATGTCTGTTTCCTTTCAGGTTTTCGTGCACCTGAAGTTGCTAGAGGAAATGTTATTTATAACCAACAAGCTGATGTTTATTCATTTGGTTTGCTACTTTATGACATTTTGACAACTGGAGGTAGAATAGCAGAGGGTTTGAAGTTTCCAAATGAGTTTGATGAATTGGCAATACAAGGGAAATTACCCGGTAAGTTTTGTCTACAATAAAGATTATTATATTTTAATGTAGCAGCTTCATTTCTAAGTTATTTAATTTTATTTATATACTAATTCATTTTACAACTGATAATTTTTTTGTTTAATGCATGAATAGTCTTAAATTCTGTGATGTTAATATAAATCATATGAGAAACATAGAAGATACAGGGTTTCTTCTTAGTATTCTAAATATTGATATATTAGGTATTATATTTAGAAGAATACTCAGGAAAGGAAATACTATTAGAAGTTCAGGTACAGTGACTTTTCTTCTCATAAAGAGTTACTAAGTGTCCATTAGCTTGGAGTATTTTCATTTTCTTGAGTGAAGTAATTTCTATGCAGGAATGAAAACAAATTATTTACTATAATAATTTTTAGTAGTAAATATTAGCAAGAATTAGTAAATGAGTGCTTAATGAGATCAGATCTATTTTGAATGGTCACCTCATGCTTTAAGGGGTTCCCTGGTGGCTCAGACGGTAAAGTGTCTGCCCTCAATGCGGGAGACACAGGTTCGATCCTCGAATTGGGAAGATCCCCTGGAGAAGGAAATGGCAACCCACTCCAGTACTCTTGCCTAGAAAATTCCTTGGATGGAGGAGCCTTGTGGGCTAGAGTCCATGGGGTCGCAAAGAGTCGGACACGACTGAGTGACTTCACTTTTACTCATGCTTTAAAGAAATTCTAGGACTTTTTTCTTTCATTCCTTAACTGTTACTTCAGTTTGCATTCTGAAATATTCTTTTAAATATATTTAGTTGTTTGTCATATTTTCTGCTTTTCACTTAAAATTCTGAGCGTACACTGTGTTCCAGCTACAGGGAAGATAACTATCTCCTTTTGGGGACCTTTAAAGATTCCCAACAGAAGGAAATCAATTATTATTTGACTAAATACTTCATGCACAATCTGGGTCATCTCCCTCATTTTATCAATTAGCTTTCCAGGAAAAGTTTTCAGGTCTCTATTCTACACCGACCAGAAAAATGGCATACTTAAAAACAAATGTTCCAAAACTGACTGTGGGCATATGAGGACTGAATGCTTGTCTACTGTGAATATTAAAATAAAAGTATTTGCAAAAAAGTCTAATATACGAACAAAAGTGTTTTCAAAATCTATTTGAAATGAAGGTATGAAATGAAAATCTATTTTTATTCAATTGGTATTTGTGTCTCTTTTTATACTGTAAAAATCAAGGACTCTTTTTTGATGTTTCTAGTGGAGATAATTAACAAAATTAGCTTGAAGAGTGATAAGCAGTTCATAATAAATGTGGGATTATAGAGATCAATGTTTCCTTTGCAGTGTCTGGACCTCTCATACACATTGAGAAGAAATATAATCTTTCTGATTTGTTCAGTGTTTTAGTGTGATATGTTTTTTAATGTTTTAGATCCAGTTAAAGAATATGGTTGTGCCCCATGGCCTATGGTTGAGAAGTTAATTAAAAAATGTTTGAAAGAAAATCCTCAAGAAAGACCCACTTCTGCCCAGGTATTCATATCATTAAAATTTATCAGTATTTTGTGCAGAACATAAAATATTTACCTATTTATAAAAAAAATATATATATATATATATATACACACACACTTAAACATATAAATACACTCACAGTTTAAAGCAGTTTTAAAACAAACTCTTACATCCTCTCACCACCCTGGGCACAAAACCAAGGGCAGACATCCCAGAAACGCACCGATGCCTCTTTCTGATTGCATCACTCTCTTTCCCTATCAATGCAGCCACTCTCCTAACTTTCATGATAATCATTTTTATTTCCTCTTTAAGGTTTCACTACCCAGTTTAATATTCCTGTATTCATAATTTATTTAAAATGGAATCAGTCACATGCTGTTCTGAGATTTTTCAGTTTTTATCCCAACATTGTTTTGTGATCTTCATCCATGTTGAACATAGCTGTTGATTCCTTTCCCGGCTACTCCATTACATTGTTTGAATGCACAACGATGTATTTACCCATGACCATATCAGTGGGTATTCTTTCTAGTTTTATGCTATTATCAGTACTGTTATGAACATGGTTGTACATCTCCTAGTGCAAATTGCATAAGAATTGCTTTATGTTATATATCTAGGAGTTGAATTGCAGAATCATGGAATATGGGAACGTCTAAGTCATTTTCTGAAGAAATTGTACCAGCTTAACAGTTCCATCACCTGTATATTATTGTAGCTGTTTTTTAAAATATATTCTCCTCAAATATTGTACTATCTGACTTTTTAATATTTTTGAAATGGATTCAGTTTTGTACATTGGCTTACATTTTCTTAATTACTAATAAGGATGAGCATTTCTTTATATATTCATTGGTAATATATATGTTTTCTCTTCTGGAAAATGCTTGTTCATTGTTTTGCCCATTTTTCTATTAGGTTATTTGCATAAAAATGAAATTTAAAAACAGCTTCTTTCTTTTCTACATTGTATACTAAAACTTAGTTGGTTACGTATGTTGCAAATTTATTTTCCCAATTCATGGTTCGCATTTTTATTTCCTACTGAGTGCCTTTTGCTTAACAGAATTGCTTAATTTTAATAGAGATAAACTTAACAGTACTTACTTTTTTAGCTATTAGTTTTAGAATCTTGTTTTAAAAGGCCCTTATCTCTCCCAGAGCCACAAAAATATTTACCTATGGTTTCTTCATAAAGTTTAAAAGTTTTGCTTTTGATAAAGTTCTTAATTCATCAGGAATTGTATTTTTATCTATATCCAATTTTCTTTTTTCCATTTGGATAACCTATTTTCCAGTTTCTTCTATGAAATTGTTTCTTTCTTTGTCTTCCATTGATTTTTTTTTTCCCCTTTGCACTCTTTGATATACTCTCAAAGATACACACACACACATACTCTCTTCCATTGGTCAATTTACCTGTTTTTCCTCCAGTACAGTCCTGTCTTAATTCTGAAGCTTTAATAGTCTTCCCCTCCACCCCGCAACTGTTATCCTTTAGGAATGACTTAGCTGTTCTTTAGTCTAGTTTTTCCAAAAAAGTTTTTAAATCACTTTGTTAACTTTTTTGGAAAATTCTATTGTGCTTTGGATTAGACTTGCACTGAATCTATAGGCAATAGCCTTATGATATATTAATTCACTGTATTCTTGAATGTGGGTTGTCTCTCTGTTTAGGTCTTAAGTGTCTTTCAATAAAATTTTACAATTCTGCATACAGGTCTTGCACATCTTTTATTGGATATTTTTTGCTATAAATTGCTTTAAACTCAGTTCCTGGCTTGAGATGTTTTTGAACCACCTAGGTGATGGGAATCTTATTTGCAAATCTTGAGCAAGCTTATGAATAACAGTTTTTCGGGGTTCTTTTGCTCTTTCACCCTGTGTCTGTAAAGTCCCAAGGCTACTTTCCTTATAGACCAGCGGGAGTGGAGCATGGCTTTATTTCTAATTTTCATTTATTCTGAATATGTGGCCTTTTGGGATCCCAGTTTTATCCTGTTACTACATTCTCCACTTTGGGCATCCCTAGATTTAACTCTTTCCCACCAGCCCCACAAGGAATTCAAAACCACAAATCAGTTTTACTACATTAGATCAGTGCCTTAAGGGAAAATCAGGCTTTGGGGCTTATCTGATCTCTCTGGATTCTGCCTTTCATTAATATTTTGGCCTGATAATTCTGTATAGTGTGGTCAGATCCCTAATGTTTTTAAGAGGTTAAAAAAATAATTTCTTCAGCATTTTAAATTGTAGTTATATGGATCAGATCAGATCAGATCAGTCACTCAGTCGTGTCCGACTCTGCGACCCCATGAATCGCAGCACGCCAGGCCCCCCTGTCCATCACCAACTCCCGAAGTTCACCGAGACTCACGTCCATCGAGTCAGTGATGCCATCCAGCCATCCCATCCTCTGTCGTCCCCTTCTCCTCTTGCCCCCAATCCCTCCCAGCATCAGAGTCTTTTCCAATGAGTCAACTCTTCGCATGAGGTGGCCAAAGTACTGGAGTTTCAGCTTTAGCATCAGTCCTTCCAAAGAAATCCCAGGGCTGATCTCCTGCAGAATGGACTGGTTGGATCTCCTTGCAGTCCAAGGGACTCTCAAGAGTCTTCTCCAACACCACAGTTCAAAAGCATCAATTCTTCGGCGCTCAGCCTTCTTCACAGTCCAACTCTCACATCCATACATGACCACAGGAAAAACCATAGCCTTGACTAGACAAACCTTTGTTGGCAAAGTAATATCTCTGCTTTTGAATGTGCTATCTAGGTTGGTCATAACTTTCCTTCCAAGGAGTAAGCGTCTTTTAATTTCATGGCCAGAGTCACCTTCTATAGTGATTTTGGAGTCCAGAAAAATAAAGTCTGACACTGTTTCCACTGTTTCCCCATCTATTTCCCATGAAGTGATGGGACCGGATGCCATGGTCTTCATTTTCTGAATGTTGAGCTTTAAGCCAACTTTTTCACTCTCCACTTTCACTTTCATCAAGAGGCTTTTTAGTTCCTCTTCACTTTCTGCCATAAGGGTGTGTCATCTGCATATCTGAGGTTATTGATATTTCTCCCGGCAATCTTGATTCCAGCTTGTGTTTCTTCCAGACCAGCGTCTCTCATGATGTACTCTGCATATAAGTTAACTAAGCAGGGTGACAATATACAGCCTTGACGTACTCCTTTTCCTATTTGGAACCAGTCTGTTGTTCCATGTCCAGTTCTAACTGTTGCTTACTGACCTGCATACAAATTTCTCAAGAGGCAGATCAGGTGGTCTGGTATTCCCATCTCTTTCAGAATTTTCCACAGTTTATTGTGATCCACACAGTCAAAGGCTTTGGCATAGTCAATAAAGCAGAAATAGATGCTTTTCTGGAACTCTCTTGCTTTTTCCATGATCCAGCAGATGTTGGCAATTTGATCTCTGGTGTCTCTGCCTTTTCTAAAACCGCTTGAACATCAGGAAGTCCACGGTTCACATATTGCTCAAGCCTGGCTTGGAGAATTTTGAGCATTACTTTACTAGCATGTGAGATGAGTGCAATTGTGCAGTAGTTTGAGCATTCTTTGGCGTTGCCTTTCTTTGGGAGTGGAATGAAAACTGGCCTTTTCCAGTCCTGTGGCCACTGCTGAGTTTTCCAAATTTGTTGGCATATTGAGTGCAGCACTTTCACAGCATCATCTTTCAGGATTTGGAATAACTCAACTGGAATTCTATCACCTCCACTAGCTTTGTTCGTAGTGATGCTTTCTAAGGCCCACTTGACTTCACATTCCAGGATGTCTGACTCTAGGTCAGTGATCACACCATCGTGATTATCTGGGTTGTGAAGGTCTTTTTTGTACAGTTCTTCTGTGTATTCTTGCCATCTCTTCTTAATATCTTCTGCTTCTGTTAGGTCCATACCATTTCTGTCCTTTATTGAGCCCATCTTTGCATTTAATGTTCCTTTGGTATCTCTTGAAGAGATCCCTAGTCTTTCCCATTCTGTTGTTTTCCTCTATTTCTTTGCATTGATTGCTGAAGAAGGCTTTCTTATCTCTTCTTGCTATTCTTTGGAACTCTGCATTCAGATGTTTATATCTTTCCTTTACTCCTTTGCTTTTCGCTTCTCTTCTTTTCACAGCTATTTGTAAGGCCTCCCCAGACAGCCATTTTGCTTTTTTGCATTTCTTTTCCATGGGGATGGTCTTGATCTCTGTCTCCCATACAATGTCGCGAACCTCATTCCATAGTTCATCAGGCACTCTATCTATCAGATCTAGGCCCTTAAATCTATTTCTCACTTCCACTGTATAATCATAAGGGATTTGATTTAGGTCATACCTGAATGGTCTAGTGGTTTTCCCTACTTTCTTCAATTTAAGTCTGAATTTCTTGCCCAAATAACCTTTTCTATCATATTATTGGAAATAGAACTCTTATAGTTTTTTAAATTTTATTTTGATTTTATTTCTTGGTCACACTGCATGGCATGCAGGATATTAGTTTCCTGACCATATCAAACCCTCGCCCCCTGTAGTGGAAGTCTTGACCACTGGCCTGCCAGAGAAGGCCCTCTTACTATGTTTTAAATAAAACATTTAATATATCAAAATAAGAGGTGTTTTTATATTTTGGACTCTCAATTTTGTACAACAATTAATTGAAAAATTTTTGTTCAGTTTCTTACTGAGAAATAGCTGAGGACATGTACACTACCTTTATCAGACAACCTATAATCATGTTGACTACTTGTCTTACTTTTTAATTTTGGTTGCTACCAGTATTAATCACACAGACTTAAAAAAAAATATCTTGGTGATATTCTCCAAAGCTTAATTATTGTTTTACTTTTTCTTTTTTAAATTTTTACTTATATTTCACTTGTATTTTATAGCTTACCTATCACCTTGAGGGTTTTTTTCTCGTAGCATATGACAGTATTCAAAAACTTTCTCATACCTGTTTAAAATACCATGTGTGCTAGGCAAGATAGGTGAACTCATACCTTTGTCAGATGAGGCACTGGGTGAATAGGAGCTTTCTTGGAGTCTCCTGCATGGCAGGCAGGTGGCTGTGACACGAGACTCTAATTCCATTTTCCTGACTCCTGGTTGTTTCCTTACATTGGCTTTATGCCATCTCTCTAGTTCTTTAGTGCTTGAAGGAAAAACAGAAACAGAATCTGGAGGTGATTTGTGAGTTTGTTGCCATGCTGTGCTTAGTCACTCAGTTGTGTCTGACTCTTTGTGACACCATAGACTGTAGCCCGCCAGATTCCTCTGTCCACGGGAATTCTCCAGACAAGAGTACTGGAGTGGGTAGCCTATCCCTTCTCCAGGTGATCTTCTCAACTGAGGAGTTGAACTGGGGGTCTCTTGCAATGCAGGTGAATTCATTACCAGTTGAGCTACCAGGGAAGCTTGTTCCCAAAGATCAAAATTTCATTTCCCTTCAACTGGTAGAAGCTCTAGTCTCTTGTTGGTTCGAATATTTGTCTTTAACATGATGTGTTTCTGCGGTATAAAACTGAATGAAGAATAGCTCCTGATTCTGGTAACTTTCTGTTAATTTGGTACTTTGGGGATTTCTTTTCAAAGAATTCAGTTACAAAACACACCCTACATAATAAAGTGTGTATACCATGCAGTTTAAAAATAAGTATTGTTTTAATGTAATTTTATCTCTAGTTTGTTAATCTTGTTGCTCTGGGTGGATCACAGTATAAATAACAAATTTAGATTTTTCTTGATGAAACTGTAACATTTAACTGTAACATTATACATAATGATATGATCTTTCAAGGTGTTTCCCAGATGTCTTGGTGGTAAAGAATCCACCTGCCAAGCTGGAAATGCAGGGTTGATCCCTGGGTCAGGAAGATCCCCTGGAGAAGGAAATGGCAACCCATTCTAGTAATGTTGCCTGGGAAATCCCACGGACAGAGGAGCATAGTGGGCTATAGTCCATAAGGTCTCAAAGACTCTGACATGACTTAGCGACTAAACTACCATCATAATCTTTCAAACAGACATGTGTTAACTTGATGTGTGTTGTTTTTTAAACTTCTCAGGTCTTTGACATTTTGAATTCAGCTGAGTTAATCTGTCTGATGAGACGTATATCAATACCTAAAAGCTTTACTGTTGAATGCATGGTTGCTACGAATCATAACAGCAAGAATGTGAGGATTTGGCTGGGCTGTGGACACACTGACAAAGGACAGCTCTCGTTTCTTGACTTAAATACAGAAAGATACACTTCTGAGGTAAATCCAAATGCTCTTTAAATTAGTGATATTCTAGAAAACTCACTTTGTGAACTATTTTAAAGCTTGTGCCAATTAAAAAGTTACTTGGGAGCATTCAGTGCATAGATGTGAAGTATCTGGCTGGGGCCAGGGCCAGGGAAGGGCTTGTGGGCACGGTGTTTGGTTTGGGACACAGTGACAGAGCTATCTGTGTCCGACTGCCGGGTGGAAAGTGATTGTCTGGGGCCTAGCCAAGAAAGAGGTCTGAGAGGTTCTTGACACTAACCATGACTTTCAAGTGGAACTGCAGCAACTCAACTGGTTCTTTTAAAAAAAAGTTACTTAGGAAGAAATTAAATAAGGGCTAATATAGACTTGTATTAAATTAGCTTCATGTTAGAACAAGTGCATTCACAAGAAATTAAGTGGTATGTATTTTGTTTTAAAACCACAATGTAAAAAAAAAAAAAAAAAAAAAAAACCCACAATGTATGTCTTAGGTCAGGATCCCTAGAAACAGAGCCTGAAACAGGATTTTATATGAGTGATTTAAGGAAAGAGAGGGCTTCCCTGGTAGCTCAGCTGGCAAAGAATCTGCCTGCAATGCAGGAGACCTGGGCTTGATCCCTGGGTTGGGAAGATCCCCTGGAGGAGGGCATGGTAACCCACTCCAGTATTCTTGCCTGGAGAATCCCCGTGGACAGAGGAGCCTGGGGTTTCAAACAGCCAGACATGACTGAATGACTAAGCAGAGCGCACAAGGAGAGAGAAACTTTAAAGAAGATATGGGAAGCCACATAGGTCAAGGAAAGAAGCTCAGCAAAATGCAGTTTCTGAGGAAGTCTAGCTTCAAGCTTTGTGTATGTGCATTCATGCTCAATCTTTCGACACCATGTACTGTATGTAGCCCTCCAACTTTCAGTCATCACCCACAAGAAACTCTGGAATGTGATAACAGCACAGATTAATTCTTTCACCAGGCAAGTGGTCTGGTATGTCAGTCCCACTTATCAGTCAGTCATTAGCCACAATTTGCCCAATGGTAGGAGTGGGGTAATCTCCCAGCCACTTCTGAACAAGCCAGCTCCCTGTGGGCTGAAGGTAATGAAGGGTGCAGCTTTGAGCTCTTAGTAGCCAACACTCAGAGCACCTGAGGGTGGCTGATAGAGGAGATCTGGGCTTGGCTTTTACAAGATGGGTCACTAATTGTATTGGGAAATATAAGGTAAATTTCTAGACTTAAAAAATTTAATATTTTGATAGTTGCTTTGAAATGTGTTATGCCTAAATATTATTCTTAAGGTTGAACAGTGTTCTTGTGTTATTTTGAGTGAGAAATGATACTGAAAATAATTTTCAGTTTTTAAATTTTAGTTTCAGGTACATTCTAGACAGACCTTTTTTTTTTTCCTTTGCCAGTTAACTCATTTATTGTTGCAAGTTAAATAAAATCGTCACTGTTTTTAAAATTAAAAGCAAGAAGATAAAAAGTTAAATATGTGAATTACATAATTCTGTACAAATTCTAGCCACTTACGGTAGACCAAAGTCCTTTAGAGTGTGTTTTCTTTTCTTACTAGGAAGTTACTGATAGTAGAATTCTGTGCCTTGCCTTGGTGTATCTTCCTGTTGAAAAGGAAAGTTGGATTGTGTCTGGAACACAGTCTGGCACGCTCCTCGTTATTAATACTGAAGATGGGAGAAAGAGGCATACCCTTGAAAAGATGACTGATTCTGTTACTTGCTTGTATTGCAATTCCTTTTCCAAGCAAAGGTAAGACAGTGAATTTGACCTTGAAGGAGCATTACCTGTCTTTTAGTTGACTTAATTATGTGCAAAATTGTTACAGTATCAGCACATGCAAATTTTTAACATTTTCCCATTGGTTGCATGTATTAAAGGCAATTATAGGAGGCCTCAAAGATATTGGTGTTTTCCCATATACAGATCAGGCTGAAGCAGTTTAAAAATAGGTCAGTCAAGGGCGCCTGTCAGCAGAGTGGGGAGAGGGCTGCAGGCTGGAGGAAGTACCTGAGGGAGGCGGGAAGAGTCGGGGCTGCGGCCTCAGGAGACGCTGGGGAGGAGGGCTGGGTGCCTGCTGGCCAGGATGTGCTTGTCAGCCCAGCACCCGGATGTGGGTGCATGGCCTCTGATCCCGCAGAGCCCCTAGGGCTGGCGGAGTCAGTTCTCCGTGTGTGTGTGTGTGTGTGTGTGTGTGTGTGTGTGTGGCGGCGGGGGGGGGGGGGCCCTACAAGACCTCAACTATGGCTCTAACGCTTTACAACTCATGACAGCAATTTACTTTCGTAGGGCTTCTACCAAAAAGAGTTCTTATTCTTTGTCTGAATGCATGTATATCGATAATCTGTTATATGCCTCTAAAGCATAGCACTTAACTACCAGATTGAAAAAAATAACAAAAACAAAAACTTCAGTAAATGAATTCATAAGTTGTTAATAGGTGAAAATGGCTTAAACATTATCGTTATTGAAATGAGAGAATTTCAGATATGAGTGATAGATTAGTTGCTGTAATATTTGGGGCGGTATGATTTCCATGAGGCATTTAGATTATATGTCATATCCTTCAGTCAGTACCAGAAAATAAATAAGTATTAGAAAAATGTGAAGTCCAAGTTTTGGTAGCTGAATTATAAACTCCATTGGCAATGATCCAAAAATTATTGTTGGATACTGTCAAAAATTTCATCAGAGGAAGTCAAATAGGCAAGGAAGATTTCATATTTAAGATAATTGCAATAGGGGAGAGGAATTGAACTCAGCTCTGCTGAAATAAAAGATGGGGGAGTTTTTAAACCCTTTAACGAGCTAGTGGAAAAGTGCTGAAGGACTTTGGGGGAGGAGGAGGGTCAATGTGATTAGGCCATCTGTGTTTGCTGATCATTGCTTATTGAAATTGAGCTCCTACTGTCTTACAAAGACTAAGAGAAGGCACATCATCCTTCCTGATGACATTTCAGAGACGGCTCCCAAATCTTTGAGAAAGTCATTCTTAGATTATAAAACTTGCAAGGGTCTAGGAGAAGATCTGCATTTTAAATGGGCCAAGAAAGAAGTTATAATTTATGTTTTCTCAAGTGAATGCTGTAAGGAAAGGGAGGTCAGGGCCAACAACCAGGAAAAAAACCTGTCTAAAGTTTAGTTAAGCTAGGGGGAATGTGAAGCCATCTTGGTCAATATAATCATTCTTTTTATAACAATTTTGACATTTTTTCTTTTAGCAAGCAAAAAACTTTCCTTTTAGTGGGAACTGCTGATGGCAACTTAGCGATTTTTGAAGATAAAAGTGTTAAGGTAAATATTGAACACATTCTGCATCAAAATTTAAATTGTTTCATGTTTATTCATCAACACCCTCCTTCTGATTATAAACTCCTTGACACCAAGGATCATGTATTCTGTTTTTTATCTTTTCATTGCTTCAGAAAGTCTTGTACACAATAGATTCTCTATAAGTACTTGCTGATTAACTGTGTATATGAATGAACCAAGGAAAAATTGATAAATGAGATCTGATTTATAATAGTCTTAGTGATGGAAATAATTCCATTTTTATATAAGTGAAGTAGATAATTTCTTATAACTGTATTGTGGAAAAGATAAGGGAAACAAGTTTTAAGTCTGGGCTTGCTATCAACCTATTCTTTAATCTTGAAGAAATCATTTGACTTTCTGTTCTTAAGATTCACATTTATCATTAAAGCATTGATTTCTCCACCCTTCATTCATCTGTGGTTCCATCTAGTCATTTAACATCCTATCCATTCATACTCTTTGTTAGCAAAAAAGCTTATTATCTAATGAGAGACAAATAATTATAGTAGAATTTTTAGGTTACTGCTGTACAAATTTTGCATGGAGAAGCGAAGAGATTGGTTACAAAGATAATTGAATACTATTTGAATTAAATCCTGTTTTTATAAGCCATTTGAAAAATTTATCCTGGATTTTTATTTTTATACCTCTAACCATTTAAGCAGAGAAGGCAATGGCACCCCACTCCAGTACTCTTGCCTGGAAAATCCCATGGACGGAGGAGCCTGGTAGGCTGAAGTCCATGGGGTCGCTAAGAGTTGGACACGGCTGAGTGACTTCACTTTCACTTTTCACTTTCATGCATTGGAGAAGGAAATGGCAACCCACTCCAGTGTTCTTGCCTGGAGAATCCCAGGGACAGGGGAGCCTGGTGGGCTGCCGTCTATAGGGTTGCACAGAGTCGGACACGACTGAAGTGACTTAGCAGCAGCAACCATTTAAGAGGAAAAGTAGTTTTTAGGAAGCTCAAATTTTACACTGTTTCACTCTGTAGATACTCAATTTACTGAATGTGTTTTCTCTTTTTGGCGAAGTGTAAAGGAGCCACTCCTTTGAAGATACTCAACATAGGAAATGTCAGCACTCCACTGATGTGTTTGAGTGAATCTGTGAACTTAACTGAAAAAAACATTATGTGGGGAGGATGTGGTACAAAAGTTTTCTCATTTTCTGATGATTTCACCATTCAGAAACTCATTGAGACCAGGACAAATCAGCGGTGAGTTATTCCTTTCTGTGCAGCTAATTTACCATTTTATTGTATATTCTTTGTAATCATGTCAATAATACTGTCTGTAATTTCCAACAAAAATCTTTCAAAATGCATACATTATTTTTCTGTTGTAAATGTAAATATTCATTATGAAACTTAGAAAGCACAGGAACGTTAAAAAAATCACCCAGTCTAATCACATTTGGGATAGAATATGAAAATCCATGGTAATTTTGTAGTGTTTATCAATTTAAATTTTTATCATTTTCATTATCTCCATTTCAAATTAAACATGGAATTTGAAAGACAATCAACTCATTATTTTACTAAAGATATGAATTTTACACATATATTTTGGATAATTTTCTTTGTTCTTTCTTTTTTTATTGAGATATTGTTGATTTACACTATTATATAAATTTAAGCTATACAACATAGGGATTTGAAATTTTCAAAGGTTGTATTCCATTTATAGTTATTATAAAATATTGGCTACATTCCCTGTGTTATATGGTATATCCTTGTAGCTTATTTTATACATAGTAATTTGTACTTCTTAATGTTCTAACATTATCTTGGCCCTCCCCTCTTTCCTCTCTGCACTGGTAAACACTAGTTTGTTCTCTGTATCTTTGAGTGTGTTTTAATTTTGTTATATTCACTAGTTTGTTTTATTTTTTAGATTCTACATATAAGTGAGATCAAATAGTATTTGTCTTTCTTTGACTTATTTCACTTAGCATAATAACCTCTAAGTTCATCCATGTTGTTGCAAATGGCAAAATTTCAATCATTTTATTGGTGGGTATTATTCTCTTGTATATTTATACATACCATATCTTCTTTTTTCATTCATCTGATGGTGGACACTTAGGTTGCTTCCATATCTTGCTTATTATTAGAGTGCTTATATCATTTCAAATATATATATATATATATATATATATATTTTGGATAAATTCCCAGGAGTGGAATTTTTGGGTCATATGGTAGTTCTATTTTTAGTTTTTTGAGGAATCTAAATTTATTTCCCTGGTGGCTGCACCATTTTCACAACCAGTGCACGAGGTTTCCCTTTTCTCCACACTCTTGCCAATGCTTGTTATTTGTGGTCTTTTTGATGATAGCCATTCTGACAGGTGTTAGGTGATACTTCACTGTGGTTTTAATTTGAGCTTCTCTGATGATACTGATGGTAAGCATCTTTTCATGTGCCTATAGATCATCTGTATGTCTTCTTTGGAAAAATGCCTATGGGTCTCTGTCCTTTTATTAATTTTGTTTTGTATTTTTAATGTTGATTTATAGGAGCTATTTGTATATTTTGGATATTAACACCTTATCAGTCACATAATTTGCAAATATTGTCTTCTATTCAGTAGGTTGTCTTCATTTTGTTGATGGTTTCCTTCACTGTGCAAAAGTTTTTAAGTGTACTTAGCTCCTCCCATTTATTTTTGCTATTATTTTCTTTGCTTTAGGAGACAGACCCCCCAAAATTTATTGCTACAATTTATGTTAAGTGTTCAACCTATGTTTCCTTCTGGGAGTTTTATGATATCGAGTCTTGCATTCGAGTCTTTAATCTATTTTGAGTTTATTTTTGTATATGTTGTTAGAGACTCTTCTATGTTTCATTCTTTTCCATATACCTGTCTATTTCTCCCAGTACCATTTATTGAAGAGACTGTCCTTGCTCTATTGTACATTCTTATTCTTGCCTTCTTTGTTGTAGATTAATTGAACATAAGTGAGTGGGTTTATTTCTGGTCTCTTGTATTTCATTGATATGTGTGTCTTTTTTGTGCCAATTCCATACTATTTTGATTACCATAGCTTTGTAATCTAATCTGAAGTCAGAGCCTGTGATTCCTCCAGTTACGTTCTTTCTCAAGATTGTTTTTGACTATTTAAATCTTTTGTGTTTCCATACAAATTTTATGTTCTGTGAAAAATTCCATTGGTGTTTTAGTAGGGATTTCACTGAATATATAGATTGCCTTTGGGTAGTATAGTCATTTTGACATTATTAATTCTTCCAGTCCATGAACATGGTATATCTTTCCATTGGTTTCTGTCTTCTTGTTTCTTTCATCAGTCTTAGAGTTTTCTGAGTACAGATCTTTTATCACCTCAGTTCAGTCGCTCAGTCATGTCCAAATGTCCGACTCTTTGCCACCCCATGTCGTCCCCTTCTCCTCCTGCCCCTAATCCCTCCCAGCATCAGAGTCTTTTCCAATGAGTCAACTCTTCGCATAAGGTGGCAAAGTATTGGAGTTTCAGCTTCAACATCAGTCCTTCCAATGAACACCCAGGACTGATCTCCTTTAGAATGGACTGGTTGGAGCTCCTTGCAGTCCAAGGGACTCTCAAGAGTCTTCTCCAATACCACAGTTCAAAAGCATCAATTCTTTGGTGCTCAGCTTTCTTCACAGTCCAACTCTCACATCTGTACATGACCACTGGAAAAACCATAGCCTTGACTAGCCGGACCTTTGCTGGCAAAGTAATGTCTCTGCTTTTGAATATGCTACTAGGTTGGTCATAACTTTCCTTCCAAGGAGTAAGCGTCTTTTAATTTCATGGCTGCTATCACCATCTGCAGTGATTTTGGAGCCTAAGTGAAATGTGTCACTGTTTCCATTTTTTCCCCTTCCATTTGCCATGAAGTGATGGGACCAGATGCCATGATCTTAGTTTTCTGAATGTTGAGCTTTAAGCCAACTTTTTCACTCTCCTCTTTCACTGTCATCAAGAGGCTCTTTAGTTCTTCTTCACTTTCTGCCATATGGGTGGTGTCGTCTGCATATCTGAGGTTATTGATATTTCTCCTGGCATTCTTGATTCCAGCTTGTGCTTCTTCCAGCCCAGCGTTTCTCATGATGTACTCTGCATATAAGTTAAATAAGCAGAGTGACAATATACAGCCTTGACGTACTCCTTTTCCTATTTGGAACCAGTCTGTTGTTCCATGTCCAGTTCTAACTGTTGCTTCCTGACCTGATATAGTTTTCTCAAGAGGCAGGTCAGGTAGGTTTATTCCTTGTTATTTTATTCTTTTTGATGCAGTTGCTAATGGAATTGTTTCCTTAATTTCTCTTTCTGATTGTTTGTTGTTAGTGTATGGAAATGCAACAGATTTCTGTATCCTGCAATTTTATTGAATTCATTAATGAGCTCTACTAGTTTTCTGGCAGTGTCTTTAGGATTTTCTATGTGTAGTATCTTATTTAACTTATATGCAGAGTACATCATGAGAAACTCTGGGCTGGAAGAAGAACAAGCTAGAATCAAGATTGCCAGGAGAAATATCAATAACCTCAGATATGCAGATGACACCACCCTTATGGCAGAAAGTGAAGAGGAACTAAAAAGCCTCTTGATGAAAGTGAAAATATAGAGTGAAAAAATTGACTTAAAGCTCAACATTCAGAAAACTAAGATCATGGTATCTGGTCCCATCACTTCATGGGAAATAGATGGGGAAACAGTGGAAATGGTGTCAGAATTTATTTTTGGGGTCTCCAAAATCACTGCAGATGGTGATTGCAGCCATGAAATTAAAAGACGCTTACTCCTTGGAAGGAAAGTTATGACCAACCTAGCCAGCATATTAAAAAGCAGTGACATTACTTTACCAACAAAGGTCCGTCTAGTCAAGGCTATGGTTTTTCCAGTACTCATGTATGGATGTGGGAGTTGGACTATAAAGAAAGCTGAGTGCCGAAGAATTGATGCTTTTGAACTGTGGTATTGGAGAAGACTCTTGAGAGTCCCTTGGACTGCAAGGAGCTCCAACCAGTCCATTCTAAAGGAGATCAGTCCTGGGTGTTCATTGGAAGGACTGATATTGAAGCTGAAACTCCAATATTTTGCCACCTCATGTGAAGAGTTGACTCATTGGAAAAGACTCTGATGCTGGGAGGGATTGGGGGCAGGAGGAGAAGGGGATGGAAGAGGATGAGATGGCTGGATGGCATCATCGACTCAGTGGACATGGGTTTGGGTAGGCTCCAGGAGTTGGTGATGAACAGGAAAGCCTGGTGTGCTCAAGTTCATGGGTTTGCAAAGAGTCAGACACGACTGAGTGACTGAACTGAACTGGACTGAACTGAATTTTCTAAATTTACTGAGGCTTATTTTTTGGTCTAGCATGTGACCTATCCAAGAGTATGTTACATGTGTACTTGAAAAGAATGTGCATTCAAATGCTTTTGAATAGAATGTGCTTCAGTTTATATATGTGTAAAATTCATCTGGTATGATTTGTTATTTAAGGCCAGTATTTCCTTATTGATTTTCTGTATGGATGATCTGTCCATTGATGTAAGTAGTGTGTTAAGGTCCTCAACTATTACTGTATTACTGTTGATTTCTCCCTTTATTTCTGTTAATATTTGGTTTATATATTTAGGTTTTTCTATGTTGGGTGAATATAACAATTGTTATATCTTTTTTGAATGATCCCTTGATCATTATGTAATGTCCTTCTTTGTTTCCTGTAAAAGTCTTTGTTTTGAAATCTATTTTTCTGTTATAAGTATCGCTGCCCAGCTCTTCTTAAATTTCCATTTGCATGGAATACCTTTTTCTGTCCCTGAACTTTCAGTCAGTTTTATATCTGAATTGAGTCTTTGTAGGCTGCAGATATACAAATCTTGTTTCTGTATCCATTTTACCACTCTGTCTTTGATTAAAGCATTTAGTCCAATTTACATTTAAAATAGTTATTCATATGTATGTTCTTTTTGCCATTTTGTTAAATGTGTTGAGTTTGTTTTTGTAGGTGCGTTTTGTTCCTTTCTTCTTTTGTTCTTTTCTCTTGTATTTTGATAAATATCTTTAGTGCTTTATTCCTTTTTCTGTTTGTATCTATTATAGACTTTTGGCTTGTCACTACTGTGAGTTTTACATGTGGAAATATATATGGAAAAAAATACAAGTGAGAATCTCTCAGTTGTGTCTGACTCTTTTCAACCCATGGTGTAGCCTGCTAGGCTCTTCTGACCATTGAATTTTCCAGGCGAGAATACTGGAGTGGGTAACCATTCCCTTCTCCACGGGATGTTCCCGACCCAGGGATCAAGCCCAGGTCTCCTGCATAGCAGGCATAGTCTTTAACTGTTTTAAGTTGCTGATCTCTTAATTTCAAATACATTTTATCAACCTTGCATTTGTACTCTCCTCCCCTCACAATTATGATTTTTGATACCATATTTTACATATAATTTCTTTGCATGTCTCTTACCTTCTTATTGTGGATATACAGGAATTTACTACTTTTGTCTTTTACCCTTACTACTAGCTCTGTGTGTGGATGCTTTCCTATCTTTAGCACCAGTTTGCCCTTACTGATGAAGTTTTTCAATTTATAATTTTCAATTTTCTTGTGGCCCTTCCTTTATCACTTAAAGAGTTACTTTAACATTTCTTGTGAGGCTGGTTTAGTTGTGCTGAACTTTTTTAGCTTTTGCTTGTCTGTGAAGTTTTTGATTTCTCCATCAAATCTGAATGAGAGCTTTGCTGGATAGAGTATTCTTGGTTTTTAAGTTTTTCCCTTTCATCATTTTAAATATACCATACCACTTCCTTCTGGCCTGCAGAGTTTCTGCTGAAAAATAAGCTGATAACATTATGGGAATTCCTTTGTATATTATTTGTTGTTTTTCTCTTTTATTATAATATTATCTCTATATCTTTATTTTTTATTTTAGTTAAATAATTTTAATTAAATAAATAAATACTGTGTCTTGGTATGTTTGTTTTTGAGTTAATCCTCTATGGAACTCTGCTTTCTGAATTTATATATTTCCTTTCCCAGGTTAGGGAATTTTTCATCTGTTATAACTTCTATTATGCTCTCAGCTCCTTTCTTTCTGTCTCTCTTCTTCTTCTTGGACCCCTATTCACTTTATAGTGAATATTATTGGGCTTGATGTTGTCCCAGAAGTCTCTTAAATTGTCCTCATGTCTTTCATTATTATTTTTTTTTCTGTTAAGCATCATTGATTTCCACGACTGTTTCTTCCAGGTTATTGATTCATTCATCTGTATCATTTAATCTACTATTGATTTCTTCTAGTACATTTTAAATTTCACTTATATTCTTTATCTCTGTTTGGTTGTTGTTTGTATTTTATAAATCTTTGTTAAAACTTCTAATGTCTTGCTCTGTGCATCAATTCTCTTGAGTTCTTTGATCATTTTTATGATCACTACTCTGAACTCTTTATCAGGTTGATTGCCTAACTCAACTTTACTTAGCTCTTCTTCTAGAGTTTTATCTTGTTTCTTCATTTGAAACATGTTCCTCTGTCACTTAATTTTGCTTAAATTGCTTTTTTATATTAACTTATCTGGTAGGTTGGTTATGTTTTCTGACTTTGAAGAACTGGCCTTTTGCAGGAGACACCTTTTGTTCTCAGCAGTGTATTCCCCTCTCATCACCAGTGCCATATTCTCTACAGTTTCCCGCATGAGGGCTGCAAGGGTCTTTCTGTTGCAGCTGACGGACTATGTGAGCAGTCTGCTAAACTTGGTCGGCTGGTCCATTTGGTTGCTCAATCTTGCCTTGTATGGAGGCTGAGATGACCTCTGGTTTGTGGTACTGGGTTATCAGGCATCTGATTGTGGAACTTTGGGGAGCCCTGGACTTTTGCTGGGTTACTGGTGGGTGGAGTCAGGGTCCAGGAGACCCAGGGGCTATTGCCTGCCCATCAATGGATAAAACCAGGTCATGGAGCTAGTGTGGCTTACTGGAAAGCAGAACCAAGTCCTGGATTCTTGTTTCAGGGCTAAGGAGTCCCAGAGCATGTTGTTGGTGGGTGGGACTGGTTCCTGAAATATCTGGCTGTGTGGCCTCTGGTTTCTTGAAGCTTGTGTTGGCCTGCCCGTGTCTGTGTCCCCTGGGTGAGCTGCAGTTGCCTCCTAACCCAGTTTCTGCCTTCTAGTCCAGACTATGTGGTGTATGCCCTTTAAGTGTGAATTCTCTGTTTTCCTCAGCCCTCTGGGACTCCCGAAAGCAAGCCCCACTGCCATTCAATACGAAATGCCCTGGGGGCTCATCTTCCTGGTGCAGGGCTTCTGGGTTGGAGAGCTTAAAGTGGGGTTTGAACTTCTCACTCCTTTGGGAGTGCTTCTGCAGTTGTAAATATTCTCCCATTTGTGAAGCGCCTACCTGGGGGTATTGGATTGGACTATATCATGGCCCAGTCCCTTTTACCTCTCTCAATTTGATTTCTTCTTTGTATTTTTGGTTGTAGAAGATCTTTTCTGGTAGGTTCTAGTCTTTTTTTAATCTATGATTGTTTTTCAAATAGTTGTGATGGTGTGCCTGTGAGAAGAGGTCGGCTCAGGGTCTTCTCCTCCACTTATCTTGCACACTTTCCCTGTGGATAATTTTAACTATTGATTGTAGGAAATGAACCTTAGGAATTAAGTCCTCTCTAGAGTTGATAATTATGCAGACATTTCCTCAAAAGAAAAGTTATACCAATTTCAAGCAGAATAAAATAAAATATAAACCTTGTTCCAATTTGTTGTTTCAGTTTTTTAAATTGTGTTTTAATGAAAGCATTGCAGTTGGTTCTTATTCATCATATTCCTCAGTGAGAAGCAGTGTAGGGTTTGGATAAGAGCATAGATTGTTCATATCTGGCTTTGTCATGTATTGGTTATGTGAACTTGGCAAGCTCTTCTCAAATCTTCAGTCCTCTCTAACCTGAGGGTGGTAATGTACCCTGTCTCAAAGAGATACTTGAAAAACTAAAGAATAAAAAGTAATATAAGGAACTTGATATGAGATCCAGCACTTGGTAAGCTCTCAATAAATGTTAGATAATTATCATGGTTATTATTAGCTTTAAGTGAGAAATCTTTATCTCAGGGCATATCCTAGTTTTTCAACATCCATCTAATTGCCCAAGACTGAAACTTGGGAAAAATCCTTGATTCTTCTATTTCTAATTCTTTATCCAGTTGATGCTCTTCTTGACTCTCAAATATGTATACTTCTTACTGTTTGCTGCTACCATGGGCCAAGCTGCCATCTACCATCAAAGGCCTGGCCATTTTAACAATAGCAGAGAGTTCTCAAACCTCTGATTGTCTTCCCTTCAATCCATTCCCAACATTCAGGCAGAGGGATTGTTCTAAAATGCAAATCAAGCTGATGCCACTCTCCTGCTGAGAAGTGATCAGTGATATTCCAATGTCCTTTGCATGAAGTCCAAGTTCCTTGAGATGACTTACCAGACTTTCATGATTTAGTCCTTGCTCATCTCTGTAGATTCATATTTTGCAACCTCCTTACCCTCTGTGCCTTAGCCAAAATGAATTTGTCTCAGTTTTGAAGACAGCATGCTCCCTTTCACTCCAGTCTTTACATATGGTTCTTTGTTTTTCTGGATGACTACTATGCCTCTTGTCTGTTTAGTCTAAGAGTCACTTCTGAGTGGCTGTCTGTGATCCCACTGTGGCAATTAGGTGCCTTAGATTTTTTTTCTTCCATTGTATTTGTTATTTCCCCTCATAATAGCTGTCACAAAAGTTTATAAATGTACTTTTAAAAATAATTTTCTCAATACCACTAGACATACTGCTTAATTGGCTGCACATTAGAAGCCACTAGGTAGCTAAAAATAATCTGATGCCCAAGACCTGCCTCAAAGCAATTAAAGCAGATGAATTAAGACTGGGGTGGGTCCCCCATGTTTGTATTTATGTTTGACTCTCAAGTGATTCTAAAGTGTGGTCAGAGTTCAGATACACTGCTATATATGGTAAGTTCTCATGCATGAGGATTTTCTGTTGTTTTTTTTTTCCCGGAGATTTGTTTCCTAGCATGTGGTAAATATTTGGTTAAACGTATTCTCACTTGGGCTTCCCAGGTGGCGGTAGTGGCAAAGGACCTGCCTCCCAGTGTAGGAGATGTAAGAGACACGGGTTTGATTGCTGGGTTGGGAAGATCCCCTGGAGAAGGAAGTGGCAACCCACTCCAGTATTCTTGCCTGGAGAATCCCATGGACAGAGGAGCCAGGCGGGCTATAGTTCGTAAGGTTGCAAAGAGTCAGATATGACTGAAGCAATTTAGCATACACGCACATTCTTATTCTGTAATTTCCACTTTTAACCAACTTAAACAGGCCTGAAGATATAAGAAGAAAAGCATCCCCCTCCCCGCATTCTTGTATTTTACATAGAATGTTATGAGGTCATGGTATCAATTAGCCCCCTAAATTCCCTTTAAGATTTGGAATATAGGTGCTTTACTAGATAGAATGGCCATAAATATCAGGCTCTCAAAGATATTCATTTTCAGAAAGAGATTAGGACCCAGTTTCACAGACACTTGGAAATATCACAGACACTTCTCAGAAGTTGTCACCCATTGTCTAATATCTCTCTCCAATTAGGAAGATACCATGGCAAACAGACAGGGTAGTGTCAGGACATACTAATGAATATGATTTTATATTTAATAATATCTGTAATATCATTATAGATTAATATTTTATATTTAATGCATCAGTTATGGAAAAAGGAATGACTGGTCTGTTTCAGTAAGTCAGGGAAGAATTTGAGAGGAGCTGACATTTAAATTAAGCCTTGAAGTACAACTTGGAGTTTGCCATGCAGATGGGGCCTTTGGTTGCCAATCTGTTTGTGAAATGCCAAATATACTAGGTTGGAAGGTAGATGTTTAAAAATGTCTGTCATTTTCCTTTATTTTCAAAGGGGAAAGAAAAATGACAATTTGCATTCTAATATTTGGATGATGGTGTGGATTTTTTTCCCCCATACCTTGACTAGCTTGTGTTGAGGCAGATATATTTTAATATTTGAAGACTGCCACTAAGGTGGATTTAAAGGTCTTATGATTTTAAGTGTAAATGGGTGACCCTTAATATCCCAGTCATTCTTGACAATGTGGATTTTTTTTTCAGTATTATAAAGTTACAGATATTATGATGATTTTCTTAGACATCAAGATACTTTACATATTCAGATAAAATAATATTCTATAAATAACCAGATAAAACTGAAATTAATAAAATAGAAAATAAAATAGGAAGCAAATTTAAATTTTATTATCAAGGAAGAAATATGAAGTAACCAGAAGTAGGTGAAGTATCAAAGTATTCTGTTCAGAATGGTTAGGGGATAATATGAAATAATTGCTTCTTTTTCAAAATAGTGTTAATCCTTTATATGCATTAAGAGCTAATATGAAGTTGTATTACATTTGAAAATAATAAAAAAAAAATTAAATGACATTCTTTTCTTTCCCTCTAGATTTTCCTATGCATCTTTCTGTGATTCCAACATCATAGCAGTGGTGGTAGACACGGCTCTTTATGTTGCTAAGAAAAATAGCCCATTTGTGGAAGTGTGGGATAAGAAGACTGAAAAACTCTGTGAACTAATAGATTGTGTGCACTTTTTAAAGTAAATTAATATTTTCTTTAATTTCTTTTATTGTGGAAAGAGTACTATGGGACCTGTCTGCTTAACAAATGTTTAAGTGTGCACTGTGTTGTTGAATGTAGGTACAGTGTCATTGCTTCTTTATTTCATGCCTGTAAGAACTGTCCTTACCCTTCAGATTTCACAGAGGGAGAAATTATGGCTTATTTTTCTTCCTTTATACTTCTAAATAGATAAATGTTAAAAAAAATTTAGAAACAAAATCGTTAATAATTTTTGGCACCATCTGTTGGTATCCAGCAAATTTCGTCTTTGGAAAAAAATAGAATCATAATAGACATGGTTTCTTACATGTCTATTACAAAGTATTACAAAGAAAAAGTCACAAAACAATATAAAATCTGGGTGGAAAATGTGCTAGACTGACCAGGCTCAAGTGTGTAGGAGACTTCACATCACCCGCACACCTTGTGTGCTGCCGCTGGCGTCCAGGACCATCACCAGTTTTATTTGCTAGCTACTATATAGTTTTATTTTGGTTTTACTGTATAGAATTTTTTTTTTTTTATCTTCTAGAGAACATTTTGATTATATACCATATCTGTAAATTGAGATTTCAAAGTTTACTAACACTTTAGTTTTTCTCTGGATGGTGAGGAGATTTCTGTTTGGAAGACCTGACAGTTCTGCCTAGTCCTTTCCTAGAGTTCTAAAATTATTGGAATTTTTTACTTCTGGATACCTCATTTTTGTCATGAATTATTCATTAGCTCAGGAAAAAATTCAGTGATTTGGATTCATATCTTTTACATGTAGATGATTATAGTTTTTATTTTCTTTTATAACTTTTAAACTTCATGAAAAAATGTTGAAAGTAATGCTTTTTTTCTTTATATTGAACAGATACTATTCATTTTTTGCTGCATTGTATAGGTTTGTTATATATAAAAATTATATCCATCTTATTTATTTCAGAGTTTCTTGAAGTTGAGAGGCAATTGTTGTGTTATCTTTGATAATTTATGCTTTAAGTAGCAAAATGTGGCTCTTTGACATTCTATATTTAGCAAAATTTGACATTCTATATTTAGCAAAATTTCATATAATTTTAATGATATGTAATGATTCTTGTCATGTATTCATAATCCAAAATGTTGTATATATATATTATGTGTGTGTGTCTGTATATATAGTCACATTTATTTTATCTCTTTATTTTTGAACAAAAAGGATTAATGCATGCTTTCTTTATGGTTTAGGGAGGAACTGGTCAGAGTAAGCAAGGAATTGAAACACAAAATGTCTTATTCTGGGAGAGTGAAGACTCTCTGCCTCCAGAAGAACACTGCTCTCTGGATAGGAACTGGAGGAGGCCATATCTTACTCCTTGATCTTTCAACTCGTCGGATTATACGTATAATTCACAACTTTTGTGATTCTGTTAGAGTCATGATGACTGCACAGTTAGGCAAGTTTACTTCCTTTAAATCTTTTTTCATATTCTCTTAAGACTATAAGAATATGTTTTTTCTTCACTTCCCAACATTGTATGAAGTGTCTCAGAAATTCATAGTGAAATTTTGCAAGATATATTTTGAATAGGGGCCTTATAAGCATGAAGTGAGTAGATGTTTTTAGTCCCATAAGAGAAGCAGGTATTTCAAATGAACACTAAATTTAGGTCTTACTTTCTCTTTTTTCTTTATAATTAAGGCAAAAAATATATAATGTTATAAGCAGATGATTATTTTGATCTTAGTTTAAACTTTCTACCCTTGTTAAGGAATACCATTTAGTTTTTCTTTCTGTAAATAAATTTATATTTTTGTACAGTATATATTGCTACCAGTGTATATTCTTATAGCAATATATACTTCATAATCTATATACAAATATTGGGAAATCATTATGTTTTATTTACTTTATGTTTTCTGTTGTTCCTACTTTTCTACTCAACTATGAAGAAATCATGATAGCACATGATGCTCACACTTAACTCTTATTTTGACTAGTTATTTGCTTTAGGGAATAGACTTAGTATTTATACATAGTTGATCACAAAAATGGGCTTAAGTTCTATAAAACTAGAGTTTATGTAACTTTGGTGCTTCCCTGGTGGCTCTACAGTAAAAAAAATCCACCTGTAATGCAGACGTGAATTTGATCTCTGGGTCAGGAAGATTCCCTGGAGGAGACCATGGCAACCCACTCCAGTATTGTTGTTGGGAGATCCCATGGACAGAGGAGCCTGGTGGGCTACCATCCGTGGGGTCACAAAAGAGTCGGACATGACCTAGCTACTAAACAACATCAATGGATGTAACTTTAGCAAATGAATGATAAAAATGTTGGAACAGGATGAAGACAACAGTAAACTCCTTTTACAGGAATGTATTAAGGACAGACCAATGTTTCTCTTCAGTCTCACAAATTTTCCATGAATAGGTGTCAGAGTTGCAGGAAAGTTAGAATTAGGGGCGGACACGACTGAAGCGACTTAGCAGCAGCAGCAGCAGTGACTAACGACTGCCAGGACACTTGTTCATGCAAGCAAAGTAGTAGGTGTATGGGGGGTTGTCTCTCTAGTCTTACTCACCAAGGTTGTTGTATCCTTTAATTTGTATGTACTTGGTATCCAAATGGTTGTTCATTACTGACATTAAAGGGCAATTTCAATGGGTTTAATTGATTTTTTAAATAATTTAAACATAATATACAATATATGGCATGATCTAGCTTCACCTCAGTTTTCTCACCCTTGTCTTTTGCCGTATTCTTCTTTGCTCTTTCTGCTCCAGAAGAAAGTTCAGCCCCTCTTAAATACATGCTTCATCCTACCTCAAAGTTTTGTGTGTGCTGTTTCATTTTGCGTAGTTAACTTAGTTACTGTTTAGTAACTAATCTCATCACTAGACCATAAAACTCCATTTGTCTCTCTTTAATACATTCCTTTAAAAGGAACTTACACTCTCTCTTTGATATATAGCTTTTGTTGGAGGAGTAATATATAAATATTGAGCCCATTTTGCAGAGAATTTAAGCTGTTTTCTCAGATTCACACAATAAGAATCATAACAAGAAGGTAGATCAAATTTTCTAACTTTAAAAACGTACTGGTCACCTTGCAGAGTATTTTTCGTTCATCACCTTACAGAGTATTTTTTGTTCAAACTCAGTTGAGGGATCTCTTAAGTAGTGGAATTGTAAGTTAATTTCCAAGGTTTTTGTGTCTTAAAATATGAACTGTTGTACTCTTTAAAGTCCAACTTATTATATTGTTTTAACAGAACTCTTTTATTTTTTAATAAAGGAAGCCTTAAAAATGTCATGCTGGTTTTGGGGTATAACCGGAAAAGTGCTGAAGGTACACAACACCAAAAAGGTAATGTTTAATAGGATACTGTGTTCCAAGCAGACTGCAATGACATGAATGATTATAACATATTATGTTTTTATACATTTAGGTAAATATTACATATGCATACAACTTTAGGCATTTTTAATTGATAGCTTCTTTATAGTTCAAATAATCTAGAAATAAATCTTCAAAATTAAGTTTTAGTGATTTAGCAGTGTAATATATTTTTCTGGTGAAGTAGAGCTAGCAACCACTATTAAATGAGAACTAGCTCAAACCCAACATGGGTATTTTTCCTTAGATCTTACCTACTCCGTATTATCCAAATCATAGTCTGATTTTGAAAAGTGTTTGAAAAAGCTTTATTCTTTCAGAAAATGAAGTTTTATGTTACTAAAGGTCCATTGTTAAAATTTAGTAGTTAGTTCTATAATGTATTTTAAAACACTTTCCAAATATAATTTCTTATAAATGGTAATAATTTAGTATGTTACTTTTATATGCATATGTGTATATTGTGTGTGTGTGTGTGTGTGTGTGTGTAGTCCCAGGTGGCACTAATGGTAAAGAACCTAGATGCCAGTGCAGGAGAATTAAGAGATCCAGGTTCCATCCCTGGGTCAGGAAGATGACCTGGAGGAGGGCATGGCAACTTGCTCCAGTATTCTTGCCTGGAAAATTCCATGGACAGAGGAGCCTGGAAGGCTACAGTTCATGGGGCCACAGAGTCAGGCATGACTGAGCACACACACACACACACACACATAAATATATACACACATACACATTGGTCCAACAGCTAAATATAAATTAACAAAAGATAAAAATGTTTCATGGCAGATCTTTGTAACATGATTTGTTTTTTGATTTTCTAGAGATACAGTCTTGCTTGTCTGTTTGGGACATCAATCTTCCACATGAAGTGCAAAATTTAGAAAAACATATTGAAGTAAGAAAAGAATTAGCTGAAAAAATGAGAAGAACATCTGTTGAATAAGAGAGATATTGGAAATCTTTATCTTTGGATAGAAAAATGGTTATCTTCTCTTATAAATATCTTTAAAAAATGTTTATGTATAAAAGAATAATTTCCACTACTTGCTGTTTGCTATATGTATATGAAGGAATGTTTATAGATTTTATTTTGTAAAAATGTACAAAATTGTTACCAGTGAAAATATATTTTAAAGAACTATTTTAAATGTAATATTTCTTATATATCCTAATTAAGTTTATGGATTAAGTAATAAAAGGGAATCTAAAAAGTACTTGATTGTAGTACTCATACTGAAATTTACAAAGTGGATAATTTTTTGTTTTGTTACTCATAATGAAGGTTATGTTTATTTTGCATTCTGTGATTAAGACAGGTCTATTGCTAGATTACCATCTATATATTCTGTGAAGTGGAATAAAAATAGAAAAGTTTAATACATTCCTTCTTAGATTGCTTTAAAATGCAGTTATCATATATACTTGTAAATAGACATTGAATTTGCACTAATGAAGCCCTTTGCTGGAACATGAGTTATTTTTGTTGCTGATGTAAACAATGCATCTCATACAACTTTATCTAAAACAAAATGCCATAAAATGTGCTGATAAGAAACTAACATGTTGTCAAAATCCTCCTATCCAAGAAAGATGTAGCTATTCTCTTTCCTATATTGCAACTCTGTCTTCAAATATGAAATCATAAAGTTTTATAATTGGTGTAAATAAAATGTTCAGTCTTTCAAGTGATATTGTTATATTTTAATTTTGATTTTAAGTGCTAAACCACACCACTGACTACTTGTTCCCAATCTTCTTCACTCCAAATATTAGTACTCATCTTTTTCCTTAATTTGTGACCTGCAAATTCTACATCAGTCAAAATAGAAACTATTTTCAGAATTATAGAATTCTACAACTCCCACTAAGACCATGGGGTAAGAATGTAACATTCCAGTTTGCTGAAACAGAAAGGAGCTTTAGCTATGATGGGTACCTGTTAACCTAGTCTTCTAAATTATACCTGAACTGTTTAAATAAATTCCTATAGTTGGAGTGTTGGGCTTCCTTGATAGCTCAGTTGGTAATGAATCTGCCAGCAATGCAGGGGACCCCAGTTCTATTCCTAGGTCAGGAATATCTGCTGGAGAAGAGATAGACTACCCACTCCAGTATTCTTGGGCTTCCCTTGTGGCTCAGCTAGTAGAGAATCTGCCTGCAGTGCAGGAGTCCTGGGTTCGATCCCTGGGTTGGGAAAATCCTCTGGAGAAGGGAAAGGCTACCCACCCCGGTATTCTGGCGTGGAGAATTGCATGGACCTTATAATCCATTGGGTTGCAAAGAGTTGGACACGACTGAGCAACTTTCACTTCACTTCACTTCCCTTCATAATAGGAGTGCCAGGGTCAAGTACCTAGGTAACCATTTAAGTGTCATTTCTGCTTTAAAAGAAATTTGGAGGGTGGGGAATGGTAAATCTGTTGGCCCTGGCCAAAATTTCTTATTTCAAACTATTCCCTGTGATAGGATGAAAGTGAAGTGAAACTGTTAGTTGCTTAGTCATGTCTGACTCTTTGCAACTCCATGGACTGAAGCCCACCAAACTCCTCTGTACATGGGATTCTCCAGGCAAGAATACTGGAATGGGTTGCCATTCCCTTCTCCAGGGGATTTTCCAAACCCAGGGATCGAACCTGGGTCTCCTGCATTGCAGGCAGATTCTTTACCATCTGAACCACCAGGGAAGCCTATAATAGATAACTAGTCTATTTAATAGACTCAAAACTGAGAATTTTATTATATGAAGCCTTTAAATTTATGTTAATGGTAATTTATGTATTTTTAACCCTGATTCTCCATTTTCAAAAGGATCTATGTTTTATTTGTTGTGTAGTTAAAAAAAAAAAAAGTCAGAAATAATGGAACTATTTGTTCCTGTGATATTTCTCATTGTTACTTTGTATTTACATGCCAGTTTTTCCAAAAGATAATTATGAAGAAATAAAAAATGAACATTGTATTTAAATGAAGTAATAAACATTTTAAAAGCACATTTGTGAATTTTAAAACTTTGTTTTGTTTTTCACATGTAAGTCTGTAATCCATCTAAACTTTGTATTAATCTGTGTATGTTACATTCCACTATAGGAGTTGCTAACTGAAGTGTTCTCCTGGAGTACAATCAGTTGTCAGGATATAAACCAGGATATAATCTCATATAATCTCAGGATATAATCCAGGATATAATTTCAGGATATAACCCAGTGGGCATAATATATTCTATTTTCAAATTCTCGTAGAAATTTTAAGAATTTTTCACTTGAGTACTATACAAAAAATAAGACCGATTTATTTAAAAAAATAGTCATTAATTTTTTTTTCTTCTATTTGGAACACTAAAAACACTACTACCATTATCAAAACATAAGTATTTACCATAATTAAAAATATACTTTTACATGGGAATTTTAGATGTAAAGAAAAAGGAGCCCCTATAAATCTAATTCTGGCAAGCATTGATTATGTGTGAACTATTTAGCTATTTTTCATCAAGACAGTAAGATATATATTGATGAAAGAGTGCAGAGGTAGCAAAAGAGATGGCCTTCTTGTCAGTTTCATTGCTGCTTACTGGTTTGCTTTTTATGTCCTGCTGCTGCTGCTAAATCACTTCAGTCATATCCGACTCTTAGCGACCCCATGGACTGCAGCCTACCAGGCTCCTCCGTCCATGGGATTTTCCAGGCAAGAGTACTGGAGTGGGTTGCCATGTCCTACATTGGTCTAAATTCCATGTCAGACTATTATAGCAAGGGGATTTCCTTGTGACAAAGTGGTAGCTGCAAACAGTTAACAGGATTTTTTTCTGCACTTACTGAAATAAACATATTAAGTGCAACTCTGTCAGTGGTGTTCACTATGGACATAATTTTTTAATATGAAAATCAGTGTGACTGATAGGATTTACGATTTTCTCTTCTCCAGTGAATTGCCTGCAGCTGCCTGTTTCCTGATGGTACATCCCTGTTCTGAATTGGGTAATATTTTGTGTTACAGGGTAGAGTGAGAATGCTCAGACTCTTTGTTATTAGCGGGAGGGTAACTGGGAGTAGAGAACAGGGTTGAGGTTGAAGATCATCCAGTAAAAACTCTTCTGCCTTAGCAAAGAATTACTTTTTTTGTAGGTAACTTTCATGTATTGCAATCAATCCCTTTTTGCTCCCCCTGCTACAATATAGGTTTTTTAAAAATTTATCTGCTTCATATCCACCATGTCTGAGCTACATTACAGACTAGCACAATACCCCTGGAACATAATCATATATGGGAAATTTAATTTGGCATTCTAAACCATCTATTAATTTCTTAAAAATTTCTGGACAGTCCCTTCTTATAAGAGGAAATTATAACATAAATGAGGTAATTTCAGTTTTATGTGACTAATGCTGCTGCTGCTAAGTCACTTCAATCGTGTCTGACTCTGTGTGACCCCATAGACGGCAGCCCATCAGGCTCCCCGATCCCTGGGATTTTCCAGGCAAGAACACTGGAGTGGGTTGCCATTTCCTTCTCCAAAGCATGAAAGTGAAAAGTGAAAGTGAAGTCGCTCAGTCGTGTCCGACTCTTAGCGACCCCATGGACTGCAACCTACCAGGCTCCACTGTTCATGGGATTTTCCAGGCAAGAGTACTGGAGTGGGTTGCCATTGTGTACTTGAATAAATCTGGGAGACTTGAATAAATTTGAGACACTGTAGCTCTTAATTCACAACTGATTTACAGATCAAATTAACATCACATGTGTTTCCAAAAAACATCAGGAGACTATTGAAAGTTGTTTTGGTTAGATGCCTAGAAAAAAAAAAAAAAAAAAAACTTAACATCTTCTCTGAAGGAATAGATATTTGTCCTTTTTCTCAAGTAACATAAGTTTTTAAAGACAAGTGTACATTTTAATATACAAAACCTACTAGTAAAGATGACAACATGAGAAAGAAGCTTCACGGTCAACTCAGAGCAAAAGAGGTCATCTAAGAAAACGATGTCAAAGTTTATTTTTGGGGGCTCCAAAATCACTGCAGATGGTGATTGCAGCCGTGATATTAAAATAAAAATAATAATAATAGAAAAATAAAAGATGGTTATTCATTGGAAGGAAAGTTATGACCAACCTAAATAGCATTTAAAAAAGCAGAGACATTACTTTGCCAACAAAGGTCCGTCTAGTCAAGGCTATGGTTTTTCCAGTAGTCATGTATGGATGTGAGAGTTGGACGATGAAGAAAGCTGAGTGCTGAAGAATTGATGCTTTTGAACTGTGGTGTTGGAGAAGACTCTTGAGAGTCCCTTGGACTGCAAGGAGATCCAACCAGTCCATTCTAAAGGAGATCAGTCCTGGGTGTTCTTTGGAAGGAATGATGCTAAAGCTGAAACTCCAGTACTTTGGCCACCTCATGCGAAGAGTTGACTCATTGGAAAAGACCCTGATGCTGGGAGGGGTTGGGGCAGGAGGAGAAGGGGATGACAGAGGATGAGATGGCTGGATGGCATCACTGACTAGATGGACGTGAGTCTGAGTGAACTCCGGGAGTTTGTGATGGACAGGGAAGCCTGGTGTGCTGCAATTCATGGGGTCACAAAGAGTCGGACACGACTGAGCAACTGAACTGAACTGAAGAGTCCAAATATTAGAACTGTGAAACAGAGTCTGCAAAAAAGATAAGCTTGAACATTTTTTCAGGTATCAGGAAACCGGAAGTATTGCATGACTAAGGAGATTTGAAAATGAACCAAGTGAAACTTCTAAAAAGGAGAAATACAATAGCTATAGTTAAAAGAAGCCATCTTTTTCTTTTTTGTTGTCTTTGCATTCAGAGAGCGCAGTGAAATTGAATCTTTTGTTGACTTACTTTTGGGGGCAAATATGCATGTGGCAAGCCATGTTCAGTCGTGTCTGACTCTGCTACCCCGTGGACTGACCTCCAGGATCCTCTGTCCATGGGATTTTCCCAGCAAGAATACTGGAGTGGATTGCCCTTTTTCCCTCCAGGTGATCTTTATGACCCAGGGATCAAACCTGTGTCTCCTGCATCTCCTGGGTCTCCTGCACTGCGGGCAGATTCTTTACTGCTGAGCCAGTGGGGTAGCCCCAAAATGTCATAGATTAGTTTAATAGCATTTTAGATGAACAAAAAGTTAGTGAACCTAAAGATAAGTCAAAAGATATTTTTTATAGTGCAGCAGGTATAGCAAAATAGATTAATCATGTATGCTGAGTAGTCAAGAATCCTGTGGGATGGGGTAAGAATTTCAATTTTCTGGTTGGACTATTAGAAGAAGGATAGGGGAGAAGTGTTTCTGAGGAGACAATGGCTAAGAAATGGCTAGAACTGATAAAAGATAGCAATCTTTATACAAGAAGACTTGAGAATTTAAATTAGGATGAACTAAAAGATAGCTCCACATAGACACACAATATAAAATAAAAGACCTGGGTGAATCTCATAAACATTGCATTGAGCAATTAAAGCCAAACATAAAGAATAAACATTTTGCTTCTGTTCATATAAAAATTAAAACAAAAATTGAGCTCTATTGTTTAAGTATGCATAGATACATGGCAAAACTAGAAGCAGTAAAGAAATGGTGATTACAAATGTCAAGACAGTGATCATCTTTATAAAAGAGGAAAGGAATTATTGCTTCTCAATCAGGCAGGTAGGGGATTCTAGGATGCTGGAAAATGTTTTATATCTAAAACATTGATGATTAGGTGGGGTTTGGTTGTATAAAAATTTCTAAATTATACATTTACATTTTATATACTTACTCATATCATCTTTCAATTAAAAATGAGATCATACTAATTTACCTGCACTGAATGAAGTAAATTGTCCTGAAGACATTTGCTAAAAAATGTTTCAAATTTCTGTAGTTCTTCTTATCTCTTTGTATTTAGTTTTTTAGTAGGGTATATGGTTTGATAGGGAACAAATCATTCTGAAACATTCCCTAGATAAGGAAATGTATCATTTATTGCTAGCTATTAGCAATTATTATCAATTATTATTATAATTGATCTAATATCAATTATTATTGCTAGCTAACATCATTGCACACTGCGTTACTCAGTTTTAACATTACAGTTAACATTATACACACAAAATAATTCTGAACTTCTAAGCTTAGAGTGTTGAGTATTAAGACATCAGATCAGATCAGTCGCTCAGCTGTGTCCGACTCTTTGCGACCCCATGAATCCCAGCAGGCCAGGCCTCCCTGTCCATCACCAACTCCCGGAGTTCACAGAGACTCATGTCCATCGAGTCAGTGATGCCATCCAGCCATCTCATCCTCTGTCATCCCCTTCTCCTCCTGCCCCCAATCCTTCCCAGCATCAGGGTCTTTTCCAATGAGTCAACTCTTCGCATGAGGTGGCCAAAGTACTGGAGTTTCAGCTTTAGCATCAGTCCTTCCAAAGAAATCCCAGGGCTGATCTCCTTCAAAATGAACTGGTTGGATCTCCTTGCAGTCCAAGGGACTCTCAAGAGTCTTCTCCAACACCAAAGTTCAAAAGCATCAATTCTTCGGTGCTCAGCCTTCTTCACAGTCCACCTCTCACATCCATACATGACCACAGGAAAAACCATAGCCTTGACTACACGGACCTTTGTTGGCAAAGTAATGTCTCTGCTTTTGAATATGCTATCTAGGTTGATCATAACTTTCCTTCCAAGGAGTAAGCATCTTTTAATTTCATGGCTGCAATCACCATCTGCAGTGATTTTGGAGCCCAGAAAAATAAAGTCTGACACTGTTTCCACTCTTTCCCCATCTATTTCCCATGAAGTGATGGGACCAGATGCCATGATCTTCATTTTGTGAATGTTGAGCTTTAAGCCAACTTTTTCACTCTCCACTTTCACTTTCATTAAGAGGCTTTTTAGTTCCTCTTCACTTTCTGCCATAAGGGTGGTGTCATCTGCATATCTGAGGTTATTGATATTTCTCCCAGCAATCTTGATTCCGGCTTGTGTTTCTTCCAGTCCAGCATTTCTCATGATGTACTCTGCATATAAGTTAAATAAACAGGGTGACAATATACAGCCTTGATGTACTCCTTTTCCTAGTTGGAACCAGTCTGTTGTCCCATGTCCAGTTCTAACTTGCTTCCTGACCTGCATACAGATTTCTCAAGAGGCAGGTCAGGTGGTCTGGTATTCCCATCTCTTTCAGAATTGTCCACAGTTTATTGTGATCCACACAGTCAAAGGCTTTGGCATAGTCAATAAAGCAGAAATAGATGCTTTTCTGGAACTCTCTTGCTTTTTCCATGATCCAGCGGATGTTGGCAATTTGATCTCTGGTTCCTCTGCCTTTTCTAAAACCAGCTTGAACATCAGGAAGTTCACGGTTCACGTATTGCTGAAGCCTGGCTTGGAGAATTTTGAGCATTACTTTACTAGCGTGTGAGATGAGTGCAATTGTGCAGTAGTTTGAGCATTCTTTGGCATTGCCTTTCTTTGGGATTGGAATGAAAACTGACCTTTTCCAGTCCTGTGGCCACTGCTGAGTTTCCCAAATTTGCTGGCATATTGAGTGCAGCACTTTCACAGCATCATCTTTCAGGATTTGAAAGAGCTCAATGGAATTCCGTCACCTCCACTAGCTTTGTTCGTAGTGATGCTTTCTAAGGCCCACTTGACTTCACATTCCAGGATGTCTGGCTCTAGGTGAGTGATCACACCATCGTGATTATCTGGGTCATGAAGGTCTTTTTTGTACAGTTCTTCTGTGTATTCTTGCCATCTCTTCTTAATATCTTCTGCTTCTGTTAGGTCCATACCATTTCTGTCTTTTATCGAGCCCATCTTTGCATGAAATGTTCCTTTGGTATCTCTGATTTTCTTAAAGAGATCTCTAGTCTTTCCCATTCTATTGTTTTCCTCTATTTCTTTGCATTGATTGCTGAAGAAGGCTTTCTTATCTCTTCTTGCTATTCTTTGGAACTCTGCATTCAGATGTTTATATCTTTCCTTTTCTCCTTTGCTTTTTGCTTTTCTTCTTTTCACAGCTATTTGTAAGGCTTCCCCAGACAGCCATTTTGCTTTTTTGCATTTCTTTTTCTTGGGGATGGTCTTGATCCCTGTCTCCTGTACAATGTCATGAACCTCATTCCATAGTTCATCAGGCACTCTATCTATCAGATCTAGGCCCTTAAATCTATTTCTCACTTCCACTGTATAATCATAAAGGACTTGATTTAGGTCATACCCAAATGCTTTAGTGGTTTTCCCTACTTTCTTCAATTTCAGTCTGAATTTGGCAATAAGGAGTTCATGGTCTGAGCCACAGTCAGCTCCTGGTCTTGTTTTTGCTGACTGTATAGAGCTTCTCCATCTTTGGCTGCAAAGAATATAATCAATCTGATTTCAGTGTTGACCATCTGGTGATGTCCATGTATAGAGTCTTCTCTTGTGTTGTTGGAAGAGGGTGTTTGTTATGACCAGTGCGTTTTCTTGGCAAAACTCTATTAGTCTTTGCCCTGCTTCATTCCGTATTCCAAGGCCAAATTTGCCTGTTACTCCAGGTGTTTCTTGACTTCCTACTTTTGCATTCCAGTCCCCTATAATGAAAAGGATATCTTTTGGGGGTGTTAGTTCTAAAAGGTCTTGTAGGTCTTCATAGAACCATTCAACTTCAGCTTCTTCAGCATTACTGGTTGGGGCATAGACTTGGATTACTGTGATATTGAATGGTTTGCCTTGGAAACGAACAGAGATCATTCTGTCATTTTTGAGATTGTATCCAAGTACTGCATTCGGACTCTTTTGTTGACCATGATGGCTACTCCATTTCTTCTGAGGGACTCCTGCCTGCAGTAGTAGATATAATGATCATCTGAGTTAAATTCACCCATTCTAGTCCATTTCAGTTCACTGATTCCTAGAATGTAGACATTCACTCTTGCCATCTCTTGTTTGACCACTTCCAATTTGCCTTGATTCATGAACCTGACATTCCAGGTTCCTATGCAATATTGCTTTTTACAGCATCAGACCTTACTTCTATCACCAGTCACATCCACAGCTGGATATTATTTTTGCTTTGGCTCCATCCCTTCATTCTTTCTGGAGTTATTTCTCCACTGATCTCAGTAGCATATTGGGCACCTACTGACCTGGGGAGTTTCTCTTTCAGTATCCTATCATTTTGCCTTTTCATACTGTTCATGGGGTTCTCAAGGCAAGAATACGGAAGTGGTTTGCCATTCCCTTCTCCAGTGGACCACATTCTGTCAGATTTCTCCACCATGACCCACCCATCTTGGGTTGTCGCATGGGCATGGCTTAGTTTCATTGAGTTAGTGTGGTCTTAGTGTGATTAGATTGACTAGTTTTCTGTGAGTATGGTTTCAGTGTGTCTGCCCTCTGATGCCCTCTTGCAACACCTACTGTCTTACTTGGTTTTCTCTTACCTTGGGTGTGGGGTATCTCTTCACGGCTGCTCCAGCAAAGCGCAGCCATTGCTCCCTACCTTGGACGAGGGGTATCTCCTCACTACCGCCCTTCCTGACCTTCGGTGTGGGATAGCTCCTCTAGGCCCTCCTGCGCCCGCACAGCCATGGATCCTTGGGCGTGGGGTTGGTCCTCCAGGAAAAGTAGAAAAGAGTAGCAGGTTTGGGGCAGATGATTATTTCATTTTGACATTTATTTTTGCTTTTTGTAAAACATGCAGATGGGCATGTTCAGTAGATAGTTGTGAGTGCTGATCCAAGACTCAGAAAAAACAATGTGTCAAAGGTAGATCTGTAAGTGACCTTTGAGAGGTCATCTGTATTGGTTTGCTGCTGCTGCTGCTGCTAAGTCGCTTCAGTCGTGTCCGACTCTGTGTGACCCCATAGACAGCAGCCCACCAGGCTCCCCTGTCCCTGGGATTCTCCAGGCAAGAACACTGGAGTGGGTTGCCATTTCCTTCTCCAAGGCATGAAAGTGAAAAGTGAAAGTGAAGTTGCTGAGTCGTGTCCGACCCTCAGCGACCCCATGGACTGCAGCCTTCCAGGCTCCTCCATCCATGGGATTTTCTAGTGCTGCCATCACAAAGGATTGAAGACTGGGTGGTTAAACAGTATGTGTGCTAAGAAACTTCATTTGTGTCTGTTTCTTTGTGACCTTGTGGACTGTAGCCCACCAAGCTCCTTAGCCCATGGGATTCTCCAGGCAAAATTCCAACCCACTACTGGAGTGGGTTGCCATGCCCTCCTCTAAGGGGATTTTCCCAACCCAGGGATCAAACCCACATCTCTTATGTCTCCTGCATTAGCAGGCAAATTCTTTACCACTAGCGCCACTGACAAGCCTGTTTACTCTTGAGGGCTGTGAGGGAAGAAACTGCTCTAGGTCTCTCTCCTTGGCTTATAGATAGCCATCTTCTCCCTGTGTCCAGATTGTCTTCTTTGTATACACGTCTGTTCAAATTTTCTCTTCTTATAAGAACACAATTATATTGGATTGAGTCCCACCTTAATGACATTTTAATTTAATTCTTTAAAGACCCTACCTTCAAATATGGTTACAATCTGAGGCACTAGAGTTTAAGACTTGAACATATAAAACTTTGAGGGATCACAATTCATTCTATAAAACCATCATTTTAAAATATGAGAATATGAGATGGCCAATGAAGAGGATCATACTGGAGAAGGCGCTGGAGCACATTTGGCTTCAGAAGAGATATAAGCGAACAGGCTGAGGAGTAGACAGCTTAAAGATGCCCAATGGAATCAAAAGTGTCAGAATGTTCGATAAGGATCTATCTGGACTAAATAACAATGCAAATAAATGTGGTGATTAAGCTGTCCATGGTGACCATTTAGAGAACTCAGTTTATAGAGTAGAAGGCCAATGGAAGTGGTTTGAGAAGTATGCCTAACTAAGAAAGTGCAGGATGAATGAAAAGACAGCAGTGAATGCTCAGAAGCAGAAGAAAGCTGGAAAGAGGGAACAATATAATACATGGGGTGAGAGGGTAATATTAAAAGACAAATAGAGTGATCTTTAAAAATATGTCTTACGTTGAGCACAAGAAACGATTTCAATGATACCAGGGCAGAGAGAAGACAAAGTTTAGTGAGGGATATAGCTACTATAAACCTCTTTATCAAGAGAAGGCCAATGTTCTAACTCCTCTTAAAATTTTATTCAAAGAAGTTGACTGAATAGCTGTATGTATCAAGGCCACTATAATATCTTTATCAGAACCCTGAGAAAGTTTCTTGTTTATTCTTTTATAAAATCACTCTCTGAAAGTCTGTTCCTATATTACCAATTTCTTCTGCTTACTAAATATTTCAAGAACATTTGGCAAAGTTAAATTGGAGGTGGTAATTTACTGTAGAAAATTATTCATTTTCTATATCTAATGTTAAATATGATTAATTACTTATATAAATTTAAATAATATTGATTCAAAAATTCAATTGTATTTTTTTTTATATGAAGCTTCCCATACAGCAAAAAGGTTCTGATTTCCAGACACTCAACTTTCAAACATAATTTCAGATCATAATATATGAAAGTAGGGAACTTGGTTCTGCAATCCAAACAGACACTGTTTAACATTTTCTGTATTTGCTTCTGGTGCAAACAGTATTGATAAAACAAACGATCTTCCCATTCTAATGTCACTGTTCTTTCAAATGTTGATTTTTCCTCCACCAGTATATCATTATGTGTACAGACACTTAAGCCACATCCTTTTAAATCAAGAAGGAAACATCTAGCTATTGTTCTTTTTGATGGATGTGTTTTAAGCAATGTACCGTAGTTATGCAGTGTATGTTTTAGTATTATTAGATGGTTTTATCCAAACAATATACCATTACAAAAGAGGTAAAGTGCTTAATTTCCTTGTAAACACAAGCTACCTAATGAGAAATTCCAGAACAAAAGTGAGTCTACCTCCTAGAAAAATTGTTTTTACGGACACTATTTAACATTTGCTAAGTTGATAGTTTTAATTCCTTTAAAAATACTTTTCCTTTTATAATACCAATGATGGTTACTTTGAAATCTTAGAAGGTCAAAAAGAATAACCTGAAGTGTAATCCTGAAACGAGTGGTTGAGGAGAGAGGCACTTGGGTCAAACAAATGCGGTTTGTAGCTTACATGCTTTCCTGCATAATCAGTGAATTATCTGGTTTACAATGAAAATTGAAAAAAAAAAACCTCAAAGAAAGATCACAAATATAAATATAGTTACTGGCATTTTATTGTCATCTTGGCTTTTAGCACCACTGTAAACCAAATTTGATCTGTGGTTATTAACTTTTTTTTAAATTAAATAAATATATTTATTAGCATCTCCATATTTTGTGTATTCACCTGCTCTCATTTGATCTATGGTTATTAACTTTAGAGTGAAAAAATTCTAAGAAACATATTAAAACTTTGTAACAATTTTTTTTATTACTAGGCAAATCGGAGTTGATAAATGCTAACAATTTACTATTAATACTGCTAGTAGAGCATTTTCCCTGTGTTATTAATTGAGACTAAATCTGGACTAGAAAGTTCAAATAGTGGGAAACTTTTCTTACTATCAATATGTTTTCTGTTTTAGTACAATATGTCTAACTCAGTGATACTGTATTATGTTGAATTAAATCTGTTAACATGAATAGCTTCAGTACTAACACCTATTATTATTATTATTGCCATGTTATTTAATGTAATGCTTATTTTTGAGCCCAATAAAAATTATTCATTAAATCATCCATTCAATATTTACTGAGCATCTAGTATATGCCAAGCTCTTTTCTAGGTATTGGGACTCAGCAATGAACAAAACACATTGAAGATACCTGTCCTAATTGAATTTGCATTGTAGAACTAACAACAGATAATAGTTACATGTATTAAACAGATTAAATAAAAATGCATACATTCGATGGTGGTGAAAGCTATGGAGGAAAAAGTCAAGCAGAGAGAGGGAAGAAGGGCCTTGGGGTAAAGTTTGCAATTTAAAATATTCAGAGAAAGTGTCTCTGAGAAGGTATTATTTGAGCAAAGATTTATATGAGATGAGGGGTTGTTATTTAGGGGATGCATTAGTAATTGCATAAAAGTATACAATGACTTTAAAAGAAACTTAAAAGTTCTTTTAATTTGCTTTGAAATTAAAATATTAATTTTAATAAAACATTAGGGTATAGAGATATAGTGACAAATATTTATGCTATTTAACTATCTCCTGGACATTTATTTAAAATATATATAAATTATCTAATATAATTTTAATCTTTAACATATAGAGAGGCTTTAACTCATTAAAGCTAATGTTTAATTATAGCTTTGAAAAGAGTTATTTTGGAGGAAAATAATTATAACATGTAAACCAGGTCATTAGCTTTTTGCAAAATATGTCATTAAAGCTCAAGTTTTAATGAGGTGAGTGAGCAAATTCAGTGGATAGCCAAAGAGAAAGTATTTCAGTTAGAGAAATAGCAAATGCAAAGACTTTGATTCTATCTGATGAGCTTCACCAAAGTCAGAGAAGCCTCTGAGCTTGAAGAGAGCAAGTTGGTAGGAGGTGAGATCGGAGTTGGGACTAATGGAATAGGGCCTTGCAGATCCATAGAGCTTGGGTAGTTACCACAGAAGTAAAGGGTTTAGAAAAAGAGATCCAAATTTAAGCTTCTAGTCCGTTTGTTAAGAGGGCTTGTAAATGAGAAGAAATCAGCAGAAGATAAGAGGGAGTAAGAAATGAAGAAGGAAAAAACTGGAAATTGCATAAGTCAGGTGTGTCAAGAAAGAATTAAGTGTGTTAAATATTATTGAGAGGTCAATAAAATAAGAACTGAAAACTGACCATTGGATTGACAAAAGAGTATCACCTATGTCCTGGACAAGAGCACATTGTGTGAAGTGCTAGAGAGAAAACAATGGAAACTAATAAGTTCCGGAGACAACGAGAAGTCAGGAGCTGGAGTCAATGAGCATAAGAAACTCCCTTGTGAAGTTTAACCAGCAAGGGCAGTGGAGAAGTGTGGTAAGAGACCTGGGAGGGAAGTGAGTTCAACAGTTAAAAAAGAACAAGTTCATTGAGAAATAGTTCAGATACATAAATTTGTTTGTTTTATTATATTTATTCATTTCTTTTAGTAAAGACAAATAAAACCATGTATTTATACTGTTGGGAATAATCCAGAAGAGGAGGGAAAACTTGATGATATGGATAGAGATGAACAAATTACTGGCATGATGTTCCTGGATGGCATCCAGTACACAAATGGGGAGGCCAAGCTTAGGTGGCAGCACACAGTGTTGATCTGTATTAATAAGAAAGTTGCAGAGTTCAGGGTACAAATAGTAAAAGATGTCTTTATGCGTGGCTGTAGATGTTCTCTTTTGATGTTTTTTATTTTCTTAGTAAATTTGGAAGTAAGGTCATTGATGTGACAGGGAGGTTGGGAAGGAGACATTGGCTTTTGGGAAAGAGAAAAAATATGAGAAAGAGAAAAAAGCAAATAGACTACAAAATATAATTGACTGACTGTCTTAAGGATCCACTTGGGGTAGTGAATTTAAGAGAGATAGGATAGCATGACCATGTATTTTTACCCTGTGATGATTATCTGCTTAGTATAGATAGAGAAAAATTTAATTTAAGCCATGGTTGTATTTTTGCCCAGCAAGTATAGAGAAGGTCAAGGGAATTGGGGATTCATGCCAGGGAATACTGATAATAGTTGATCATAGACTTCAAGCCAAGGAAGAAAGTACATTAATTGTTGAGGGAAGTGAAGGTGAATGAAAGGCTCTTGTTGTTGTCGTTCAGTTGCTCAGTCATGTCTGACTCTTTGTGAACCAATGGACTGCAGCAGGCCAGACTTCCCTGTCCTTCACTATGTCCCCAAGTGTGCTCAAAATCATGTCCACTGAGTTAATGATGCCATCCAACCATCTCATCCTCTGTTGCCCCCTTCTTCTCATGCCCTCAGTCTTTCCCAGCACCAGGGTGTTTTACTGTGATGTTGAGTGGTTTGCCTTGGAAACGAACTGAGATCATTCTGTCGTGTTTAAGATTGCACCCAAGTACTGCATTTTAACTGTGAGGGCTACTCCATTTCTTCTAAGGAATTCTTGACTGCAGAAGTAGATATAGTGGTCATCTGAATTAAATTCACACTTCCTAGTCCGTTTTATTTCACTTATTCCTAAAATGTTGATGTTCACTCCTGCCATGAAATGAGTGCAAGGTAAATAGGCTCAATGAATTATAGTTCTGAGTGGGAATCAGTGGATTGTTATAATCAGACTACTAGAAGTAGTGATCTGGAAAGACGGAGGACACTGAAATTTTGAAATTGCATTTGTCTTTATTCTTAATGCATTTCCCACTTGGAATCTCTCTGATTCTGCATGTCCAAGTCTTTTTCCAGCCCTTAGCCTATGAAACCATGAAAATTTCCCTGATTTTCTCAAGGTGAAGAAAATCTCTGTCTTTCTTACTTCGATAGTGTTGCGTACTAAACTCTACTTATAGAAAATTTCTGTCTTTCATGTATTCTTATTTTCCCCAAAAGCCTGTAAGTAACTTTATGTTTCATTCAGGTCTCTTACATGCCTAAGCCCACAGTCAAGCACATGAAAGAATAATTACATCACAATGATAATGTGAAGGGAGGAAATCTCCACAAGAAAGTGTATGTTTAAAGAAAAGAACATCACAAGTGGCAGTATTTAATGGTGGCAATGTTCTCTCTGAATTGTACTTTTGTTTTCTGTGTTGGAGAAAAATTCTCACCATACAGTCTTTATTTGTGAGTTATTGAAAGGATCAGAGCTGGGTTTTAAAAAATTATGCTTGGTGAAGTGGTCTTCTGTTACCTCCCTCTCTGTGGCATGAAAGCCTTCTCCCCATGGTTTCTGTGTTCCTCTCTCTGGGTCTCTGTTCTACAGGTAAAAATCTGGTACTTTCAATTCCTGGCCTTCAATAAATGTGTTACCTTGAATAGGAAAGTGAATTTTAAGTATATAAATCTGTGGAATTCTGCCCCCTGTTGAAATGATCTAAGAATTCAGCAAGATCTTGAGGAGCAGGGGGCCCAGGAGCACAAGCACTCAGTATGTTATGAGGAGGCCCTCAAAAGAGGCAGGCATCACTTTTTCTTTGAAATTAGAGGAGACATGAGTGAATAAAGGGGAAGGAAAGGAAGGTTTTTACACCTTTTCCCTTTCTTGGGATTCTTCTGCTTTTCTGTAGAGAATAAACTGAAGACTGTTTTCCCTCTGAAGTTTTTCTTTGGTAGTGATGGGGAGCAGATGAGAAGCAGATCAAAGCCATGAAAAACATCAAAGCATCATCAAAGCCATGGGGTCAACCCTTCTGTTTTTTAGGTCCAATCAACCAGTATCAGGCATTCAACCCTCTCTACCTGCTCAGCCAAGACTGGATCTTCTCTTCCTAAATCCTAATTTGAGCTTGATTTTTCTATCCCAGAACATCTACATATATAATTCATGGCTGGCATTTTGTATTCAAGTTTTGGCCAGAAACATTTTTTCTGATGGTCTTGCTTTCATACATTTTCTACTTACTTATATGCCTGATTATAAATTTCATGGTAAAATGTGTATTATTGGAGAATTATGTATCCTTGTGAGTAATAATTACTATAACCATGGAGCACTTAAATACGCCCATATGTCTATATGTATACCCTGTGTGATAGTCACATATTTCTCTAAGGAAATACCTGTTCATATATCATTAAGAAAAGAGTTCTTTGTCTCCAGGTAGGTTAATGTTTAAAATACATTTCGTTGTTAACAGAGAGACAATTACAATATTTAATCATAGTATTTGAGTTTCTTGAGGTATTAGGACTTTTGCAATGATTAATAGAGTACAGATAAATGTACATCATTGGCATATTTGGTTTTTAATCTGGGACTTTTAGTTCCTGCCTTAGCTGTTTGCCTAGGGTGGCAAGAAGGCATGGTCTGCATTTGGTGTGAGCTGGACTTAATTCAAGATAGAAGATGTCACAGAAATAAGACACTAAACTGACTTGAGGTGGATTTCATCTCTGGTGAGCTATGATATTTACCTTTGCCCTGTCAGCACTAAGCTTACCACACCTAGCCCATGATGAAATATAGTGGTATGAGTGAGTATAAAAACTCCAGGTAGAAGGAACCCTATGGATCTGATTCTCCACGATGACTGTTTTCCGTTTCTAGGTCCCAATCACCACCATGAAGTTAATATTTTTGTGTTTGGTTGTGGCACTTTGCATCTTTTGCAAAAGTAAGTGACTAATTTAAAGAATCCTTCCATGTTTGATAGATCCATGCATATATTTGTTGAAATGTTTCATGTTCTATATTTCAAATATTTTTCTTCTGGGAAATCTTTCCTGCACCATGAGTAGGATAATAAGTAAGAAAATTAGATTTTAATTTTGTTATGTATTGTTTCAGCTTTAACAAGCCTGACTTAAGGGAATATCTTTATCTGTTAGCCATATGCTTAGAGATATTAGTGAACAGATTTTTGATGACTCTGTTTTGAACTTGAATCTACCTCAAAACTAAAGACCCACACCAATAATTTCAGTTTTCATAAATCATAAAAGTATCCCCAGTTAAAAGACTAGCTCATCATCAAAGAAAAATTTTATAAGGAGAATGTTTTTTAAACTAAAACTTTCATGGATATTTTAGAAAATCAATTAATTAATTTCTAGAGTTTATTGAAAGATAAGATTGCTAATAAATCTTTTTTTAAAAAATGAGCAAAACAAAATAAAAATATTTAGAAACAAATGTATTTCTCATCCTTTAGTTTGTTTCTGAAAAGTATAGGAAAACTGTAACATCTAAACATAAGGAGAAAAGTGCAAAAGAGAGATTAGTTATATATTGAAATTTTAAATCAATTTTATAAATTTAGGAGTAGGACACATTTTACTTTTCTGTGAGAAATTATAATGAAGAAAACTACAATTATTTACTATGATTAAGAGAAAACATTCTTATTCTTAATCTGGCTACTTGGGAAATTTTAGATAGACCATTAGAAAATGTTATTTCAAGTAATGGAGACTTTCATAATCTAACATAGCATTTTGTTATAATCTTTGTTTCTATTTTATATAAATATAAATATTCTTTGACTATGTTTGCATAAATGTATTTCTTATATCTTAAGTAATAGATCATGAAACATTATTTTCATTTTCAAAACATAAATGATATATCACAACAAAATGTGTTTGTATTTGGTAAAGTATATTAAATTGACCAGATAACTGGAGAGTATTTCTAAAGTAAATTCCTAGATCTCCATGATAGTTCTGGTAAATGATTACAAATGTTTCAAGAGGATTTCCATAGGCTGCTTATTGACTGACAAAATTCAAGAATTTTTTAAGTTCACAGTGAGAAGTAAGGAGTATACCTGAAAAAAGAAATTCCACGTGCCTTAGTGAAAATGAATTTTTGTTGCTCTTAGTCAATGAGTTTCAGGATCCAAACAGATTCCCTTCATTTTCAGTAGGTTACAGGATGGTAAGGAATTAATGACCACAATTTGGAGAAAGCAGATATTTAGAAGACATCCATAGAATCAGGCAGAAGAAATATTTCTATTGTTAAATCAACCATAAATATATAGATGCGGAGAGCTGACTTGTTAGAAAAGATCCTAATACTGAGAAAGATTGAAGGCAGGAGGAGAAGGGGACAAGAGAGAATAAGATGGTTGGATGGTGTCACCAACTCAATGAACATGAGTTTGAGCAAGCTCTGGGAGATGATGAAGGACAGAGAAGTCTGGTGTGCTGCAGTCCATGGGGTCGCAAAGAGTCAGACATGCCTGAGTGAATGAACAACAACAAATATATAGAAAGAAATAAACAGTTCCCTGGCTAAGTGGGAAAAAATTTTCAGTAGATTTGGCATGAAGAAGATAATCAATTCTTATCTTATTCCCAGACTATTTTGTCCTCTCGAGTAAAATCTGTACAATTGATTATCTTCTTCCCCTTTTTGGTCTAATTCATTGCTTATTAACACATTAACCAGGAAATGTTTAGGGAAAATCGAGTGAAATATAGATCAGAAAATAAACTTCATGTTAGCAGCTGTAAAACATTTAGCTAGTATGAAAAGGTATAAAGCATTGGTTAATAGTAATGTGTGAATTTAATTTATTTGGCTACATATGTTCCCAAGAATGTGCTGACAATGAAACTTTTAAGTATATTGATAGGTAAATATACTACATATATCTATATAGATGAGATTTGTTAAATAGGAAAGATCCAAAGTAATAAATTAACATTGAAATAACAGTGATTAGATATGAAAAGCAGATTGCTTATATTGAATTTAAAAGAAGAATGGAAATGATAGAATTATCCTGATTGCTTTAAAATATATGCTATATAGAAGTATAAAATGATCTAACTGTTGTCACCTTTTTTTTTTTAATTTTTTATAGATGGGGAAGCCCTATTTTATAGGCTAAACTCAGGTCAGTATCTTTCAGAAATTGATCTTCACTTTTAGATAACAAGGTGTATTCTGAGCCCACTTTTGGAACAAAGAAAAAATTTCCAGCTATATTAAGATATAATTGACCTAAGTTTAAGGTATACAATGTGATGGATGATTTGGTGTACATATATTTTTATTTATTTTTTTTTCCTCTAATTTTATTTTATTTTTAAACTTTACATAATTGTATTAGTTTTGCCAAATATCAAAATGAATCCGCCACAGGTATACATGTGTTCCCCATCCCGAACCCTCCTCCCTCCTCCCTCCCCATACCATCCCTCTGGGCCGTCCCAGTGCACCAGCCCCAAGCATCCAGCATCATGCATCGAATCTGGACTGGCAACTCGTTTCCTACATGATATTTTACATGTTTCATTGCCATTCTCCCAAATCTTCCCACCCTCTCCCTCTCCCACAGAGTCCATAAGACTGTTCTATACATCAGTGTCTCTTTTGCTGTCTCGTACACCGGGTTATTGTTACCATCTTTCTAAATTCCATATATATGCGTTAGTATACTGTATTTATGTTTTTCCTTCTGGCTTACATCACTCTGTATAATAGGCTCCAGTTTCATCCACCTCATTAGAACTGATTCAAATGTATTCTTTTTAATGGCTGAGTAATACTCCATTGTGTATATGTACCACAGCTTTCTTATCCATTCATCTGCTGATGGACATCTAGGTTGCTTCCATGTCTTGGCTATTATAAACAGTGCTGCGATGAACATTGGGGTACACGTGTCTCTTTCCCTTCTGGTTTTCTCAGTGTGTATGCCCAGCAGTGGGATTGCTGGATCATAAGGCAGTTCTATTTCCAGTTTTTTAAGGAATCTCCACACTGTTCTCCATAGTGGCTGTACTAGTTTGCATTCCCACCAACAGTGTAAGAGGGTTCCCTTTTCTCCACACCCTCTCCAGCATTTATTATTTGTAGACTTTTGGATCGCAGCCATTCTGACTGGTGTGAAATGGTACCTTATAGTGGTTTTGATTTGCATTTCTCTGATAATGAGTGATGTTGAGCATCTTTTCATGTGTTTGTTAGCCATCTGTATGTCTTTTTTGGAGAAATGTCTATTTAGTTCTTTGGCCCATTTTTTGATTGGGTCGTTTATTTTTCTGGAGTTGATGGTGTACATATATTTTTAAAATGACTACCACAATAAAGTTACTTGACACCTCTATTGCCTCACACAGTTATTTTGTATGTGTATCTGTGTGTGTGACTTGAAAATTTAAGATCTATTCTCTTAGCACCTTTAAAGTACATGATGCAATATGGTTAACTGTGGTCGCTATGCTAAACATTGAATCCCCAGAACTTATTTATCTCATAATTAGAAGTTTGTACTTTTCATCAAGATCTTCCCATTTCTCCCATTCTCAATCTCCTGGAAATCACCATTCTACTCTTTTTCTATGAGTTTGATACTTTTAGATTCCACATAAAAAGGAAATTGTATAATATTTGTCTTTTTCTGACTTATTTCACTTATCGTAGTTGTTACAGAGTTCAAGCTCATACCGCTCACTTCATGACAGGCTAATGAATCAAGAAATGAGTTGTTGGGGCAAGGAACAGCAACTTTATTCAGAAAGCTAGCAAACTGAGAAGGTAGACTCATGCCCCAAAGAACCATCTTGAACCATCTTGCCTGAATTAGAATTCAGGCCTCTTTTATACTAAAAGTATGTGTGTAGAGGGAGGTGGGGGGTAGTAAATCAAATTATTTCCTGGTTCCTATTAGTCTCTGGAGGGAATCTTCCTGCAGTCATTCACAGCTGGTCCTGATCAGGATGTTTCCCGTGAGCTAAGCAAAAGTATTTTAGCTTAATGCACATTTACCTGGGAGGCATGGCTCCCAGAGATAGGTCATTATGTGTAATTTAAACTTACAAGTCATTAACTTAGATACAAAAGATTCTTTCCTATTACATAATGCCTTCAAGGTCCATCCATGTAGCCATGAATGGTAGGATTTTCTTTTTTTATGGCTGAACGGTATTCTATTGTATGTAACATATATCACTTTCTTTAGCTGTCCATCTGTTGATGGACACTTATTTTGTTCCTATGTCTTGGCTGTTGTGAATAGTTATGCACTGAATATGGGAGTGAAGATATCTCTCTGAGATGGTGATTTTATTTCCTTTGGATCCATAATCAAGTGGAATTAATAGGTCATATGGTAGTGCTATTTTTAATTTTTTTGAGGAACCTCCATACTGTTCTTCATAATAGCTGTACCAATTTAAATTCTGATCAACATGGAATACAGAAAATTGATATATTTAATTTTCATACATACTTGATTTTGTTATTGAATTACGAGGACTCCTCACTGTTTATCTCACAAATGTAAGCTACTCAAGGGTGGGATTTTGATCTATGGGTGCAATGACACTCAGTATATATGTTTTGAATGAATAAAATAATTAAGGATCATTGATATGTTTTTATATTTTTTATATGATCTTATATGTTCTACATATAAAAGTTTTCTATGTGAGGGTAACCAAATTCTCTGAAAGGTAAACTTACTGAAATGAACCACAGATAGCCTATCTACATACCCAAGAAGAAATGGAACTTCTGAACACAGATTAACTTTATTTTGAGAACATAAAAATGAATGTGAATTATATTAAATACCATGGAATGTTGCCCTTGGGATTTACTGATATGTGTGCGACAGTTGGGCTCTACTCTGGAGATAGTTTCCGAGTTTCTATGTTTGTTCTTAATTTGCCTTTCTTTCTCCTGACTTATGTTGAATATCTAGTTTTATGTTTTATAGGATCATTGTATCTGCTTTTAACACTCAGTTTTAATTCCTACTTACTGCCTTCAGTTTCCTGTGACGAGAGCACCTTTGGTCCCAGCTCATCACCCTTGTGTATGTTGTAATAGTGTGTATTCTGTGTGAAACCCCAGAATTTTTTTTCGAGAAGGGAAAAGTTCATGCATGGTTTTTTGACATCTTTATTTGTTGCAAGCGGATTTGGGGATGACTCTTAATTGCAACCTACATTTCAGATAGAATTTTCCAGATATTAAACCTATATGGGGAATGTTATTGTATGATTTTTCTTTAGAGACAAATAGTCCCCAAACCTATCTGTAAACCATTTTTTTCTTATCTTTTGGCTAAATGTGTGTGTGTGTGTGTAACTATGTACAATTTAGTTTTGGCAACAATTTATCAGAACACATAGGAAGCCCTTTATCTTTTAACTGGCTTTATTTGATGTTTGTTTTAGTTCATGCCCTTGGCTCAGTAGTAAAGAGTGTGAAAGTCACTGGGTCATGTCTGACTCATTGTGACCCCAAGGACTATACACTCCAGGCCAGAGTACTGGAGTGGGTAGCTGTTCCTTTCTCCAGGGGATCTTCCCAACCCAGGGATCGAATCCTGATCTCCCATTTTGCAGGAGGATTCTTTATCAGCTGAACCACCAGGGAAGCCCGCCTGATAATGCAGGAGATGCAGGTTTGATCCCTGGGTTGGGAGATCCCCTGGAGGAGGGAGGATGTGGCAACTGCTCCCAGTTTTCTTGCCTGGAGAATCCCCATGGACAGAGGAGCCTGGCGGGCTACAATCCATGGGGTTGCAAAAAGTCAGGCACAGCTGAGCAACTAAGCACAGCACCCATACTTACTATGGCTTGACAAGCTTGCTATTTATTTAAAGTTCATCTTGATTCATAATAATAGCAATGCTGGAACTATCTGTAAGTTGTATATATTTGAATTTCAGTATACAGCTGTAAAATAAAAATTGTACTCATTTGATTCACATTAATTAATTTTAGTTTATACATTATTTCTGTTACATGAAAAACTTTAAAACATCTACATTTTGCCAATAGAATAATAATTAATGCTTTGAAACAGCTTTTCAGTCATCTAAGAATTATGTTTTGTTGTGTCCTAATTCATGCGTCTAGACTGACTCTGTTAGCTGGTTGGAGGACTGGTATAGCCATTTCCTTTGTGGAGCTGGTCTAGAGGGGTGTTGAGATACTATGGTCAGCAGATGTGGGAATGTCTCACAGCACAAGCATTGGTTGCAATCAAGATTCACTTTCTATTGGCAAATCTATCAAAAAAGCTACTAATGACAGCAATTCTCTCTCTTTTTCTTCAGATGACAAAATAGCTGAAAGAAAATCAGGTAAATTACTTTGTTTTCTTTTCTTATGCTATTTGTGCTAAATAACAATAGAGTGGAACTGCTTTTCTTTGGAGACAGGACATGTCTTCCATGGAAAAATTGTTAAAACACTTGAAATATTTCTTATTAATACAAACATACCATAGTGTGTTCTAGTATAATCTGGGACAACTGTTTTAATACCTAGTCAGTACTGATGAAGGTAGTAACCTTTAAAATATAAAACTGCTCTGGTTACTAGATTTATAAAAATCTCTTAAACCTATGAGAAAAATGTGACTGTAGATTAAGGTATACATACCACATATAAGATGTGATACATACGACAAACATACTGGCCGTTACTACTTGTGACCCGAGTGGCATTGTATTTCTGAGCAAGTTTTACATAATCAAATATGAGAAGGATAAAATAGTAGAAACAAATATGGCACACTGGCTAAGATATAAGGCTGTTCATTTCAATAACAGAATGAATAAATTCAGAAGAAACATTTGTCTAACAAAATGAAGGATCTAATATATCTGTGGCGTTAAACTCAGGAGAGATATAATGAATACAGTGCACACTTACCATGAATTAAATATGTGAAATATAATGAGAGGAAATGGCAACCCACTCCAGTATTCTTGCCTGGGAAAATCCCATGGACAGAGGAACTTGGTGCACTACAGTCTATGGGGTTGCAGGGTCAGACGCAACTGAGTGACTGAGCATGCACACACACATTATAAAGCAGATATTTTTCATCCTCGCTTATTATATGTGTGCCCAGGGCCCTGCTGTCCCAATCCCTCTACCAGAATCTTCATGGGCATCTCTCTCAAGATTATTTGAGGCATAGTATGATCTACAATGGGGGAGGGAAGATGGAACTGGCTCCGGGTTAGCATAAACCCTTGACCCTGTGTCTGTATTCTTTGACCTCTAAGAAGGACCATGGCTCAAGGAAGGCCAGAGTAAAACTTGGTGGCTAGAGAGAGTAGGAACCCCCTCTCTAAGAGAGGTATTGACAAAGGGCATTCTGATTGCAAGTCTGGGAGTCCAGATGGGTCTGACTCAAAAGTTCATAAATTTCCCACTGTACTGAATATGGCTTTATTTCTTTCTGCTTTGCCATCAAACTAAGATATTTAGATTTCAAGATGCAATTATAAAAGTACATGGAAGTGAAGAAAGACAATGAGAGAGAGAGAAGATAAAAGAGGAAGGGAGAAGAGTGTATAGTGAAGTGGGACAGGTTTAGGGCAAGTTGAGAAAAAAACGCTGTATATGGAGAAGTGTTGTAAAAGTGATAGTATTTTGAGGGTTACTTAATAACATAATAATATAAATTGGCTGTAATCTAAGCACTCTTGACTTCATCTCAAACCAAACACTATTAAGTGATTATTATAATTTAATTATGTCTTAAATGTTAAGGATCTCTTCCTCCAACTAAATAGTAGACTAAATCATTGCTATTCTCAAAAATTTAATATTTTATTTCTGGATATTGTTTGCTATAGAAAAATATATTTGCGAAAAACATGCAAAATGGTTAAGTCCAAAAATCGGAGATGGGGAAATGTAATTAAAAACAAAATCTTCTGCCACCCCAGAAAACCTCTTCACAAAAGCAGAAGAGAAAGAAAACAGTTTTATTATTGAATAAGGATTAAACCTGAGTATGATACACATCATAGACAATCAGCTGGAGAGATTGCAAGAACAGAAAGAAATATTTCCCTTTTATACAGCCAGGAAGATAAAACCCACTACATACATGTCCTTAAGATGAACAATAACTTGTCCTCAAATAAGAGCAATTGACATCACCAATCATCACACACGATTTGTCCTAAGTTTGCTTGGTAGTTAGGGTAGCCACCTGTGTTTGCTAGTTGCCTTTATAAGAAAAAATACTTTCTTGTATCTTTAAAATCATAAAGGAGGGAAGTTTGCACTTGGAGTCAGACACCAGCTGAAGTTATGTTCATATCACCCAGGACACAGAGGAGCTCTCTCCCTTGATGATAGCGTTTCAAAAAGATAGTCACCAATCCCTTAAGGAAACATTACTGAGTTGCTTACATAACCTTTAAAAAGATGAAAAAACATATTAAAGAGGTAGAGAAAGGAAGGGAGTTTAAGTTTTCTAAAGTAAATGATCTAAAAAAGAGGGGAGTCTCTCTTCCCTTATTGTCAACAGAGAGAATTAAGTTTCTTACTATTATTTGTATTTGCTCTTACGTAGTCTTTAAGTTCTGCTTACAAATCATGCATTTTATTATCTAATCAGTGACCAAAATGCATGTCTTCCATGAATTTACAATAATATTGTAGTTATTAAGGCATTACTAATTCTAAAGTTCTTCAATTTTATTACAGAGATTAGAAAAAAACAGAAATGGTATAGAAAGCACAGTATATTAATACCTCAATAATACCTTATATTATACAGTATATATTACCTTAACAAAAGGCCTTTGTTGATTAATGTATTTATTAAATAAATATTAACTGAGTATCCTCTATGGTTCAAGCACATTTCAAGACATCTGGAATACCTCAGTGAATAAAACAGGCAAAAAATATTAAGTTTATACAGCTTAAATCTAGAAGACACTTCATAAGCAATAAACATTATAAGTAGTAAACGTGGTATATACAAGGTGATAAAATCTATGGAATAAGTTAGAGTCATATAATGATAATTAGGAGGATTAAAATGGGGGGGGTGCAACTTTACATTGTCAGAGTATGCCTCATTGAAATGACATTTAAACTAGCTCTTGAAGGAGTCGAGCAAATGTTAATTTATGAGTAAATGGTTTCATCTTTCTTCTTTGCAGAAATACAGAAAAGAGAATCAGGTATGTTATTTTAATTTTACAAGCTGTTACTAAACCAAGGACAGCGTGAATTCAACATGGTAGAGTATTATGATGGGAGAAGGTTGACCACTGGAACTCGGAGCTTAGTACTGGAGAAGGAAGCAGATGGGGAGGTTTCTGCCCTGTCCATGAGAGGAAGAATTTCTAGTACATATCAATTAAATCTTTACAACTTTATTCATCTATTTCTTGAGGTCTTACCACTATGACAAAAAGATATGGACATGGTAATTAAATTAATAAGGGGTGTATGTCATTCCCAGCACCACCAGAATAAAGGTGCTTACACAAAATAATATATGGCTTTTCATAGTATTGTAATCTAATCACATTTATTGTGCCAGCAATACTGTTTTCATATAAAAATGTCTGTTATTCACAGTAAGTCCCTTTTTGCACAGTAGTTCATCCTTTGGTGACTTTAAACAGAAGAAAGAAATCTCTTGTTTGGTTCACTCTTTAACACTGGATTTAGCACTCAAGGAACTGCTGCAGACAGGTCAGAGAACTTTGGGAAGTTAATAGTTTAGAGTCAAAAGACATTCCAGCAGGTACTGTTGGAGAAAAATACTGACCTAGAAGTACTTTTTCCCAGTTGGGATAATCTAATAATCTTTGTTTTATTTGTAGCATATGGCCTTAAAGACACTAATTCCAGTGCCAATGAAAGTAATGAATTCTGTTTTAAGAGAATCTTGGCAAAGTTTACATTAAATTCTTCCTAATGATTTTTATTTTCTTAAACTATCTTTCTTAGTATTATCGTGATGATCAATCATTTTTATAATTGTAAACTAATAATTTAAAATGCTTCCTGGACCCATTTTTAGTGCAAACTCTCATGTTTTGGGCTTCCCTGATGGCTTAGTGATGAAGAATCTGCCTGCAACACATAAGACACAGGAGTTGCTGGTTCCATTCCTGGGTCAGGAAGATCCCCTGGAGGAGGAAATGGCAACCCACTCCAGTATTCTTGCCTGGAAAAGTCCACAGACAGAGAAGCGTGGTGTGTTATAGTCCATGGAGTCGCAAAGTTGGACACGACGGAGCGCATACTCATGCGCGTGCGTGCGCATACACACACACACACACACACACACACCCCCACATATACTCATGTTTCTGTCTGCAACCACAATCCATTTTCAATACCAAGATTCCTCGTGAAATTACATACTCAATTTGCCAAGTAATAATGTTATAAAGTAGGGTTCTTAGGCAGTTTGTGGCCTTCAATTTTGGTTCGATCAGAAACAAATTTAAATTTCTCTAAGTTAGGCATGTGTTTTCTGATTCAATACACTTCTTCCTTCTGGCTGATTCAAACTTTTACTTTACTTACCTGTTCCCTGAAGTTTCTATAGTTTGTATCTCTGCAAAAGTCACGAAGAAGGAGATCCAGTGAAGAAAATAACTTCAATATTTTATATTAAAATTTAATATTTGAGTCCAGGTGGTGATAACTAAAAAGGGAATAGCAGTTTTAGGTGTAGGGCTGTGGTTAAAATAGCCACAGGAAAGACACAAACATTTCCTGTCTGTCCAGTCATCTATTTTAGGATTGACAATCTCAATATGAATAATAAATCAACACAGAAATTTGCTCTTGTTTACAACACTGAGGTGTGAATTGTTTGCTCATGTTCTATAGATCACATTGAAACTTTATCTTAAATGAACTCTGAAGCCAGTGCATCACTTTTCTTATGGAATTCTCTCAAACCTCATGGTAAATTGGCTGCTATGCCCACCTCTGATTATACTGTGTATAATTATATATGGAAAGATATGTGGAGGGGAAGGGATGATACATTCAAAATAATAATGAAGACCTAGTTCAAGCAGTGAGTGTAGATTGATTTCTTTTACAGTATGAATGAAGGCAACTTCTCTCTGATAATGATTATTTTTGTATGGTAAAGAAAACCAGCTCAGCATATAGTCTTGCGAACAGTGTCTCTCGTGGTACAGAACTTAGTGGCACTGCTTCAGATAAAAATAGAATTTGTTGGGGTGCATCTGGCCAAAATGGATTTTTTGTGAATTCAGTAAATGGATTAGCTGGCTCTAATTTTGCTGCAAGTGAAACAGAAATCTAGGTTGTTTCTTAGTTCCTTCTTTGACAGAAAAAGCAATCAATTAGCAAAGCAGGAATTGATGGTTATTTTTGACCAAATCTGATTTAGCATTAGAGGAATTCATGGGAGAGATTTTTATTATTTTTTTTTGTTTTGTCTGGGTTTTTCTTTTAATATAAATTTATTTTATTTTAATTGGAGGCTAATTACTTTACAACATTGTATTGGTTTTGCTATACATTGACATGAATCCACCACGGGTATACATGTGTTCCCCATCCTGAACCCCCTCCCACCTCCCTCTCCATCCCATCTCTCTGGGTCATCCCAGTGCAGCAGGCCCGAGCATCCTGTATCACGCATTGAAACTGGACTGGCAATTTGTTTCACGTATGATAATATACATGTTTCAATGCCATTCTCCCAAATCATCCCACCCTCGCCCTCTCTCACAGAGTCCAAAAGTTTGTTCTATACATCTGTGTCTCTTTTGCTGTCTCGCATACAGGGTTATCGTTACCATCTTTCTAAATTTCATATATATGTGTTACTATACTGTATTGGTGTTTTTCTTTCTGGCTTACTTCACTCTGTATAATAGGCTCCAGTTTCATCCACCTCATTAGAACTGATTCAAATGCATTCTTTTTAATGGCTGAGTAATACTCCATTGTGTATATGTACTACAGCTTTCTTATCCATTCATCTGCTGATGGACATATAGGTTGCTTCCATGTCCTGGCTATTGTAAACAGTGCTGCAGTGAACATTGGGGTACAGGTGTCTCTTTCAATTCTGGTTTCCTCGGGTGTGTATGCCCAGAAGTGGGATTGCTGGGTCATAAGGCAGTTCTATTAACAGTTCTTTAAGGAATTTCCACACTGTTCTCCATAGTGGCTGTACTAGTTTGCATTCCCACCAACATTGTAAGAGGGTTCCCTTTTCTCCACACCCTCTCCAGCATTTATTGCTTGTAGACTTTTGGATAGTAGCCATTCTGACTGGCGTGAAATGGTACCTCATTGTGGTTTTGATTTGCATTTCTCTGATAATGAGTGATATTGAACATCTTTTCATGTGTTTGTTAGCCATCTGTATGTCTTCTTTGGAGAAATGTCTGTTTAGTTCTTTGGCCCATTTTTTGATTGGGTCATTTATTTTTCTGGAATTGAGCTGCAGGAGCTGCTTGTCTATTTTTGAGATTAATTCTTTGTCAGTTGCTTTGCTTGCTATTATTCTGAAGGCTGTCTTTTCACCTTGCTTATAGTTTCCTTCATTGTGCAAAAGCTTTTAAGTTTAATTAGGTCCCATTTGTTTATTTTTTGCTTTTATTTCCATTACTCTGGGAGGTGGGTCATAGAGGATCCTGCTGTGATTTATGTTGGAGAGTGTTTTGCCTATGTTCTCCTCTAGGAGTTTTATACTTTCTGGTCTTACATTTAGACCTTTCATCTATTTTGAGTTTATTTTTGTGTGTGATGTTAGAAAGTGTTCTAGTTTCATTCTTTTACAAGCGGTTGACCAGTTTTCCCAGCACCACTTGTTAAAGATATTGTCTTTTCTCCTTTGTATATTCTTGCCTCCTTTGTCAAAGATAAGGTGTCCATATGTGCGTGGATTTATCTCTGGGCTTTCTATTTTGTTCCATTGATCTATATTTCTGTCTTTGTGCCAGTACTATACTGTCTTGATGACTCTAACTTTGTAGTATAGTCTGAGGTCAGGTAGATTGATTCCTCCAGTTCCAATTCTTCTTTCTCAAGATTGCTTTGGCTTTTCAAGGTTTTCTGTATTTCCATACAAATTGTGAAATTATTTGTTGTAGTTCTCTGAAAAATATTGTTGGTAGCTTGATAAGCATTGCCCTGAGTCTATAGATTGCTTTGGGTAGTATACTCATTTTCACTATAATGATTCTTTCGATCCAAGAACATGGTATATTTCTTCATCTATTTGTGTCCTCTTTGATTTCTTTCACCAGTGTTTTTTTTATATATAGGTCTCGGAGAAGGCAATGGCACCCACTCCAATACTCTTGCCTGGAAAATCCCATGGGTGAAGGGGCCTGGTGGGCTGCAGTCCTTGGGGTCACACAGAGTCAGACACGACTGAAGCAACTTAGCAGCAGCAGCAGCATATATAGGTCTTTTGTTTTTTTAGGTAGATATATTCCTAAGTATTTTATTCTTTTTGTTGCAATGCTGAATGGAATTGTTTCCTTAATTTCTCTTTCTATTTTCTCATTATTAGTGTATAGGAATGTAAAGGATTTCTGTGTACTGATTTTATATCCTGCAACTTTACTATATTCATTGATTAGCTCTAGTAATTTTCTGGTGGAGTCTTAGGGTTTTCTATGTAGAGGATCATGTCATCTGCAAACAGTGAGAGTTTTACTTCTTCTTTTCCAATTTGGATTCCTTTTATTTCTTTTTCTGCTCTGATTGCTGTGGCCCAAACTTCCAAAACTATGTTGAATAGTAGTGGTGAAAGTGGGCACCCTTGTTCCTGACTTTAAGGGAAAAGCTTTCAGTTTTTCACCATTGAGGATAATGTTTGCTGTGGGTTTGTCATATATAGCTTTTATTATATTGAGGTATGTTCCTTCCATTCCTGCTTTCTGGAGAGTTTTTATCGTAAATGGATGTTGAATTTTGTCAAAGGCTTTCTCTGCATCTATTGAGATAATCACATGTCTTTTATTTTTCAATTTGTTAATGTGGTGTATTATATTGATTGATTTGTGGATATTGAAGAATCCTTGCATCCCTGGGATAAAGCCCACTTGGTCATGATGTATAATCTTTTTGATGTATTGTTGGATTCTGATTGCTAGAATTTTGTTAAGGATTTTTGCATCTATGTTCATCAGTGATATTGGCCTTTTTTTGTCACATCTTTGTCAGGTTTTGGTATTAGGGTGATGGTGGCCTCATAGAATGAGTTTGGGAGTTTACCTTCCTCTGCAGTTTTCTGGAAGAGTTTGAGTAAGATAGGTGTTAGCTCTTCTCTAAATTTTTGGTAGAATTCATCTGTGAAGCCATCTGGACCTGGGCTTTTGTTTGCTCAAAGATTTCTGATTACAGTTTCAATTTCCGTGCTTAGATTTTTAAACTACGTTTGGTTCTTAAAGGATCTGTGCTTTCATCAACAGAAATCAATTTAAACATTTTAGTGAAGAGGCAAGTGGAATGAATGCTTTTATGAAGTGGCTTGGACCTGGAATGAAGAAATACCGTTTCTATATAGTCTTTCCTATGAACCTTTTGTGGACTTTGGGAAAGCCACCTAAACTCTCTTGTTTCCAAGTTTTGTCACAAGAAACAAAAACTTTTTGGTCTCATGTTTTTGTACGATTTTTTGAATTTTTAAGTTCTATTACTCTTATTTGAACTGATTGTCCTGAAAGGAATGTCAGAATGTTTGAAACTGTCAAATGTGTATATCTATGGTCAAGAATTAGAAGGTGATAAGCGAAACAAAGTGCTAAATTTTGTTACAGTAATTTTTATTTCAAAATGCTGTTCAATATTGTTTTCTATTATATTTTCAATAATCAAAAGTTGTAGATAAATATCCATTTATATTTGGAAATTAAAGTCATTGACATAACTGAGGTAATTAAAGTACAGTAAATATAGATATTTTTTGTGTCAGAGCAAATTATCTTAAAAGATGTGGACACTGATGGAAATAGAATGAATGGTAAGAAGTTTGTTCATAAATCCATGGGCTTTGGCTCTCTCTTTAATAACATGTATTCTGATTCAGACTTTATTAAGAAAAAACATAAATGATTTATATCCTTTGTTTATTTCTCCTGGTAACATTTTAATATTCCATTTAGTTTTCCATTTTCCTTTTGATTTTAGATTTGATGGTAAAAAAGAGGGTTAAATTGGATTTAGTCTTGATGATTTTGGTTCATGTGGAGTTGGTGTCAGTGGTCTTAAAAAAATAGGAACATTGGAAAATCAAGTTCTGGTGATCTAAATATTACTATTTAGGTTTTGTGTATAAAAAGTATTGATTCATAAGTTGTATTTAAATATTCCCTGGTGACAGTCTCTTTTTTTAACTTCAGCAGACAGCACTAGCATAGGAAGAGGGGCTAAATTTAGTAGCCATGCCTCTGGAAATTTAGCATTTGGTTTGGAGACATCTGGTCAAAAGGAATTGGAAATCAGTAGAGCTGACTGGAGTGAAATTAGCAGTAAGGGATCTGCTGGGGGTAAATCCATAGATTTTGGATGCCTGTGACTTAGGTATTCCAACTGAGACTCATTCCAGAAAAATGTTTAATTGGTTAAATTAATTAATTGGTTAAAATACATTTGAATACCTCTGTTGGTGATAACTCTGGGAATTTGGATTCCAATTTAGGTCAACAGGGTTTTGGAATCAATGAACTTGGTGGGAGTAGTTTGAGTGGCAGTATGTCTATTGGGGCTGGATTTAAAGGCTTTGGTTCTGTTGTCATTAGCTGACAATGGTATTAGTCATTAGTCTGCTGTCATTAGTCTGCTGTCATCAGTATTCCAATAAAGACTCATTCTGGAAAATTTTAGGTTAATTGAATTAAGTAGTGGAAACACTTTTCTTTAAATTTCACAACAACCTAATTAACAAAGATTAAATTTTCATAACATTTTTATTTTTTCACCAGTTGGAACAGAGTCTTTTGGTTGGGAAGTTGGAGCTGGAAGAGGCAATGCTGCATTTGCTTTTGGAGCATCTGGTTCGAGTTCATTTGGTGACAGCAGCTTTAGTAGCAAAACGGTTGAAGGAGATCAAGTGGCTAGGTCTGGAAGATCCATTTCCAGTGATCTAGGTATTGATATATCATTATTGTGTGTGCAAGTTTCTGAATCATAGAATGTTTCAGTATGCTCTGTGACAATCATTTTGTATTCTACAGGTGACACCGGTTTGAGAAGTGGTGATACCTTTGTTGGTGATAGCTCTGGAAATTTGGAAACTGGCTTAGGGTCTTCTGGTCAACAGGGATTGAAAATCGATGAACTTGAAAGGGATAGCTTGAGTGGCACTGCATCTGTTGGGGCTGGATTTAAAGATCTTGGGTCTGATGTTAGTAGCTCAGGTATTCCAATCAAGATTCATTCTGAAAAATTTTAAGTTAATTAAATTAAGTGGTGGAAACACTTTCATTTAAATAATATCTCACAATAAATTAATTATTAAAGATTAAATTTTAATAATATCTTGATTTGTTTTTTCATCAGTTGAAACAGGGTCTTTTGGTTGGGAAGTTGGAGCTGGAAGGGTCAATGCTGCATTTGATTTTGGAGCTTCTGGTTCAAGTTCATTTGGTGACAGTGACTTTAGTAGCAAAACAGTTGAAGGAAATCGAGTGGTTAGATCTGAAGGATCCATTTCCAGTGATCTAGGTATTGATATCTCATTTTTGCACGTATAAATTTCTGAATCATAAAATATTCTCAATAAACTCTGTGACAACCATTTTATATTCTGCAGGTGACACCAGTTTGAGAAGTGTTAGTACCGATGTTGGTGATAGGTCTGAAAATTTGGAATCCAATTTAGGGTCTTCTGGTCAACAGGGATTGGAAATCAATGAACTTGGAGGGGATGGCTTGAGTGGCAGTGCATCTGTTGAGGACGAACTCAAAGGCTTTGCCTCTGATGCCAGTAGTTCAGGTATCCTCTCAGTCTCCTTCCTGAGAAATCCAGTTGAGTTCCAAATGTTTATTATATTGTTTTATAATATTTTGATTTTTTCTGCTAGCTCAAAAGTGTGAATCTTTTTATTTTGGACTTGAAGTAAAGAGTTTTGGAAAAAAATTTTCTGAATCATAACATTTATTAAATATATTCTGGTAACAAAGTTGTGATATTCTGATAGGAGTACTAGTGTAAGAAGTAGGGATGAACAAGTAGTGATAATTTTGGAAATTTGGGATTGATGCTTGACCTTTGGTGAAAAGGAATTTGGAGGCAGCAGATTGATAGAATGGGGTGGCAATGTCCATTGGACCTGGATCCATGAATCTCAGGACCAATGCCCATGACTCAGGCATTTTCCTAATCTGGATTTTTTTCAGTAAAATTGAAATGCATTTCAAAATTTCATTATTTTTTAAAATAACATTTTAATTTTTCCACTAGAGGGAAGGATTTCTAGCTTTAGAAATGGAGAAAAGAAGGGCTGAACTCAATTTGGTTTTGGCGATTCTGGTTCACATTGATTCGGTGACAGTGATCATAGTGGTATAGACTGATAGAAATGGAGTAGGTGGTTCTTTGGACTCTAGTTCCAGTGCTATAGGTGTTGATGGTTAATGTCTTTGCATGGAATAATTCTAAATCACGATATGCTTTGAAATAATTCTTTTGACCATCATTTTGTATTTGGAAAGAATGCAAGAAATGAGGCTGAATATTTTAGTGGCATTTCTGAAGATTCAGGATTCAGTTTGGAGTCATCTGACCAATAGGGATTTAGAGTCAGTAAATTGGTGCGAATGGAAAGAGTAGTGGTAGATCTGCTGGGGCTGAATACTTGAGTCCTAGATCTGAAGTCAGTGGCTCAGGTATCTTAACCTGGATTCTACTCCCAAGAAATCCAGATTAATTGCTTCCTTCTTTATTTCTTTAATCACATCTTGATTTTCCATTAGGAGGAAACATTTGGTCTTCTAATTCTGGAAGTGGTGAAGGAAACAAGGGTGAAGCTGGACTTGGTACCTCTGGACAAAACGTATCTGATGAAACTGGCGTTAGTAGTACAGGTACCTGTGATGCTGGAAAAGATGTTATTGGATCTGGTTCCCCTGACTTGAGAATTGAGGTTTATTTCTGTTAATTAAAAAGGCAGGATTCTAACGTAAATTATAAAAAAAAATAGTGAAAATCGTAACTTTTCTTAATAAAATATAAAAAGCAATGCAAAGTCCTAAAATGATGAAATATCTTTAGATGATATCAGATGAAAGTAATTTAATATGTTGGTCTAGAAGGTGGAACTAGTTTTGTGGTTATGAATATATTGGTGTGAGATAGTTTTTGTTGCCTTTATGTGAAACTGATTTGGAGTTGCATAAGTGGAAGAGTGGCAGTTGATTTGTTGGGCTTGAACTTTGTATTTTGCATCTGGCCTTGATGGCTAAAGTATTTTTTAACAGGTCCATTCCTGAGAAGAGTAAATAAGATCCATCCTTTTTGAAAATCTCATAAAATTTATTATTTCCACTTAATGGAAACATGAGATTAAATAGTATTGAAATTTGTGTTGCATATTGTTAAAGTAACACTTAATATGCTATGGGAACTATTTTGATGAAGTTAGCAGTGAGTATCTGAAAAATACAATTCATACTTAGAACTCAAATTTAAGGTTAATACCTTTTTAAAAAATAAAATATAATTAGCAAAAAATATAGTGCGGTGTAGTAATGGTTGGTCTCAGTTAGAGCCAACTATTAATGAATTTGGTCATACAGAAATAATAATTTTATTTTGGGTTGTTCTTAATCTTTGGACACACATTTTGGGGTCAAAACTTCAGTGAAACTCAGATATTTGAATTTTTCATTCTTTATTGTCACTGATTTTGCTTAAGTACAGTTGATACAAATGGTTAAAGAGACACTGAAATTCTGAACCCCAGACCTGCTGCCATTAGCCTAGGTATTCAAACTTATTAGGTTTTGTTCCTGAGCAATGTACTAAGAGGTAATTATCTCTTATCATTCTATTGTGGAGTGGTTGCCCATTTGAGATTTTTCTGCTATTTGGATGTCAGTTTTCAACTGCTTTCAATTTTCCAAATTAGGTGATAGACTTTTATTAATTAATAGTCTCCCAAGTAGCATATCTAATGCTAGTAAATCTAATGCTTTTGAAATGGCAGGTTCTGGATCTCTTGACATTAATGTCTCTTGACATTAGACATCTTGAGATTGAACATCTCAGCTCATCTAGATTAGTAATTTTAATACTTCCAGTTTCTATGAATGCTGAATCCTTTATGCACTTGACATTTTGAAATGGTACCTAGATTTCCCAAGTGTGAAAGAATTCACAGTGAGAGTAAGTTTGGTTGAAACTGGAAAAGCAGACTTGGAACTCTGTCTATACAACCCTTTTCTCTTTACCTGAACAAGCTTTAAGCAACTGATCTGGAATAAATTAATTTGGTATCAGTTCATTTATTAGTGAGGCTTATAATTTTGTTACTCCAGTAGGTTGTTAAGCTGATAAAAATGTTTTTCTTATATAGCATCATGTGGCTCTAAGTCTGCTATCATCACCATTGATGAATTTAGATCTTTGATATATATATATCAGATCTTAAAATATACTTTTCATATTTTACCAAATAAAATTACAAACAGAAATGGCCTAATCATTTTGTATTAATTAGGTATCACAAGTTCATCTGACTACAGTACATCTGGACCACTCAGCACTCCAGGTAGTTTGATTTTTAATGTTCAGTTTTTAAAATGTATTTATAAGATGCTCTCTTGATTATTGATTTGCTGGAACTTGATATTATTAAATGTTTCTCATGCAATATTGAACTTCTAAGTGGTTATTCTCTTTGAATACCATAATTTAGATGACCAATTGGATCTTTGAAACAAGTTTTGAATAAGAAACATTCAATTGTATCTTAACAGATCCTAAATAAAACAACACAACCTCCCATTTATCATTTTAGATACAGTATTTAAAGGTTTATTTTATAAATAAACTCAGAATTTAATCTATTTTCACCTAACTTGGGTTAGACAGCCTGTAATAAAGAGAAGTGGCCTCAAGATATACAATAAGTGGTACTGTGAAAAATATTTTAAAATTCTACCAAAGTGTTCACTTTTTAAAATTGTTGCTATATTATGTTGCTTGCTTTTAGACCTTGCTCTAAGATTTCATGTGTTTACTTGGTCACATATAAAAGAGTCAGTGCATTGGAAATAAAGGATTATGGGAAACCAAGTTTCAAGGTTATGAATTTTTCCCTTTGATCAGGATAATTGATTTTTTAATATATGGATAACTGAGTTACTAGTATTAGACAGTAGACTGGTTTAATAAATCTATCTTGGACCTGTTTGGGTAGTATCTTCCAATAAAAATAGGCCACCAAGTTCTACTTTTGAAGTTTAAAAAATAATTCTGTAAGGGATGCAGCATACGTTATTAACTGTCCATGACCCAAAATGAATAAACTGTTAATGATGTCTGAACATACTGTAGCTGATTGCTACAAGAAAAAATATGGGCTTTGTAGATAACCATGCATATGACTTTGGCAAATCATAGCATCACAAAATGAAAATATATATTTAGGATAAAAAACCCATTGGATAGTCTTCAATACCAATTTTTAAATTCCCACATAGAAGACCAAATATTCTGTATATTTAAAGCCAATACATATTAGAAATTTAAGTAATCTATTTATTATATTGAATAGAGAAAGGATCCCATATTCCAGAAGCAACGCCAAAATACTCTGAGACAAATGCAATTATTGGTAAGTAATAGATTTATTTCTAATTTGTATATGTATTTATATGTCCATCAGCCACTACCTAATGAGGTTTCAAAGTAAAGAAAATTTGAAACTAGTTTAAAAAATTTTCCAGTCATCTATCTGTTTTATATACCCAGACACACCATACATACAGATAAACATATATATATACACATATATATACATACACATATATATGTATAGAAAGAATATACTTATTTACACTTATTTAATATTTTTTCACATTTTAATTAATTAAAAAATTTTTTAAATTGTGATACATCCAATATTAATGGTAACCCACTCAGACAACATTAGAAAGATTATCTCTATAAAAAGCCAAACAAACAAACAAACAGAACTCAGCCTCCCTCCATATATTCTCTCCCACAATAGAGACAATTTCCCTTTCCCACGGGGAAAAAATATGCTTTTCTTCTTTTGTTTTAGCAGGAATAGCCAACTTTGGGTATTTCCAAGAATTCAGGTATTACTTTTAACACATTTTGCAGTATGTAGGAAATAAAATTATAGATTTAAGATGGATGTGAGACTAGTACCTTTCAGTGAATTTTTTTCTTGGTACATAAACCCTTAAAAAATAAAAAATGGAAGCTACATTAATTGTTCTAAATAATAATGAATATTTGACCCTAAATATTTTGTAGGTGAAGCTTCTACTTGGGGCAAAGGAGCATATAAAGCTTTCAACGGCCGTGTTTTTTCCTTTGAGTCTTCATGCACATATACTTTCTGCCGTCACTGTGTTGAATCGGGAGGAGATTTCAATATTGAGATCAAACGAAACAATGATAGTGAGATTGAAAAAATAACAGTTATAATTGACAACAATGATGTCTCTATCTTTGGTGATATACTTTTAGTTAATGGTGAAAGGTAAATGTCATAGTGTTTTGAATAAAGTATGTAGAATATTTTGAAGTAACCTGATCAAAAAGGGGAGAAAAAGGTTGGGGAAGATACACTACTCTTTTCCTATTTTTGTGCTCATATTGACATTTAGAAAAAAATCTTGTTACATATGTAAGACTTCGCTGTATATGGGATTTATTCCTATAATAAGGTGGTTAAAAAAAAGAGTAATTCTGTTGTTTGACTGTTTTGAGTCTAGATTTGGGGCAACATGCATATTCAACGAAACTGTTAATAGAATATTTCAACTTTCATTTGTATGTTTAATGCCAAATAAAAATTTGAGGTTTCACAATACACTGAAACTTAGGCCATTATTTTTAGAAGTAGCAATTTATGTTTGGAAGGGATGACGTATTTGAATGCTTTTCAGGATAAGAAAATGAGATATGATAGGCTACTTATGAACATTTCAAATTAATCATTTTATTCTTATAATGAACCAGTCTCTTCTTGTTCATTTCTCCAGAGCCCCAAATATTTATTCATTGTTTCTTAAAAGTCTTACCAAATTCAGAAAAATAGTCATTGTGTCCCTTCTGAAATGACTAGAAAAACCTTTAATATTTACCAGAAGTATTATTTATGATACTAAATATAGAAACATGAATTATCAGAAAAATTTTGATGTAATAATACTGTTATTATCTTTTATGTGTAACTGTATTTTATACTTTTCAGTGTGCAGATACCATATAACAATAAGTTGATTCATATTAAAAAATATGGAGAACATAATGTTCTGAATAGTCGTAGAGGAATCCTGTCTTTAATGTGGGACAAAAACAACAAACTCTCAGTAAGTCCACCTATGATTTTCTTATAGTCCTGTTCATTTTGTTCTTTACTTACAGTTATAAAAATAATATAATACAAGGAAAATAAGAGATAAGGTTTACTGAGAAATCTGTATGTATCAAGGACAGTACTAAGCATAATCTAATATTTGAAATACCTTGAAGTACATAATGTTAATAATCTTATTTTACAGTTAATAGGACTCAGGAAATTCAGGATAATAAAAGTTAAATAATCTAACCAAAGACACAGTCAGTAAGAGGTGAAGTCAGATCTTTGCAAATTCTAAATTCAGATGATTTAGAAAAGACTCTGTTGTATATTACTAAGTAACCAGCTTAGGTAAAAATGAACATGAAGAGGCTCTGTCTTTCCATTTGTTTAAATTTTGTCTTGAGATATTTTCAATATTTTATAAACATACATGTAATTTTTTTAAAGCTCACTCTTCACAAGCAATATCCAACTTGCGGTCTTTGTGGTAACTTCAACAGCACTCCAGGTAGGATCTCAATGCATTTGTCTAAGAAAATTCCCTCCCAAAAGGAAATTACAATTATTTGATTTTGGATAAATCTAAAGCTAATAATTTGCCTTTGTATAAAGAATGATTAATTGTTAACATAAATGTTTATATTGTCGTCTATATTTATCTTGAAAATAATGCACATATATAATTATATCTTGAAGTTAACATTGCTTTCTTTTTAAGGAGATGATATCAATGAGCACATTGCCGATAGTAAAATTCCTGATGATTGTTCGAAGGCTGTTAGTAAAAGCTATGAAGTTTGTGAAGATGGAGTACAGGTAATAAATTTATATTTCATCTAATAGCAGACTTCAGCAATATTTCCTTTGGTTTCAGTTTAAATAGCCAAAATTCTCTTCTTAACACACAGACCTTATTAGAATTCTGCAACTGCTTCTTTACCAATGTCCATATGGTCTGTTTCTCAGCTTATAGTCTAGCTGTAGATGCTTAAATAAGTATTTTTTCCCTGTAACATTATGATACTTACTATATATTAGTATAATAATTCTAATTTCCTTTGAACAGTGTTTTAGTTGGCCTATAAACTGACATGCTTCACCTCTCCATAATTATCTCAGTGGGGACTGGCTTGACTTTCACAGTTTAGAAATTCTGTAATGTGTTCCTAAGAACTACTTTTCTGCTCTTTCTCCCTTACTTTTGCCCCAGACAGCAAGTCTGAATTGTCATCTCCAGTATACTTTATCATCTTTCTGAAAAAGTTGCAGATCATTTTTTGACTACACCAGTTGAAAATATTCATCATTTGCTTTTAATTTTCTGCACTTAACATGATTCTCTGAATGTTGAACTTGGTAGATTGCACTCATGTGATGACTGAAGGAATTTTCACATATACATATTTCAATCTAGAATAAAATTCTCAAGATCAAGATATGCATGCACTGTATAGGTAGAAGAAACATGTTTTATTGACAATGGATGTTGTATTTATAACACCTTGTCAGCTTCTATCAAAGCAAATTAAGCCATAATGTTGTATAAGATCATCTGCTATCTTGTGAAGTGCTCCTTGATCTTTGCAGTTAGAATTACTTCCTCTTTTCTCTTTTACCCAATGCTGATCATTAGAATTTATGATCTATAAAAATGCCTCATGCTTTTCTCACATGCTTCCTATGAGATTATGAGCTCTGTAGTAGTATTATTACGTTTTACTGTTGTGGTAGTTGCACAGTGTGTGAGAACTTACTCCTGGTTGCTCAAATGTTTTAGCTGAATATGCTGCTGCTAAGTTGCTTCAGTCGTGTCTGACTCTGTGCGACCCCAGAGACAGCAGCCCACCAGGCTCTCCTGTCCCTGGGATTCTCCAGGCAAGAACACTGGAGTGGGTTGCCATTTCTTTCTCCAATGCATGAAAGTGAAAAGTGAAAGTGAAGTCGTGCAGTCGTGTCCGACTCTTTGCGACCCCATGGACTGCAGCCTACCAGGCTCCTCTGTCCATGGGATTTTCCAGGCAAGAGTACTAGAGTGGGGTGCCATTGCCTTCTCTGGAATAAGTATATAAAGTTATATTAAAGACTATGTATGAGACATTGTGTTAAGCCTAGAGATTACAAAGTTCTAGTTTTTGCTCTAAAGGAGCCTGTTCAGTTCATTTCAGTTCAGTCGCTCAGTCATGTCTTACTTTTTGGGACCCCATGACATGCAGCACGCCAGGCCTCCCTGTCCATCACCAACTGCCGGAGTCTGCCCAAACCCATGTCCATTGAGTTGGTGATGCCATCTAACCATCTCATGCTCGGTCATCCCCTTCTCCTCCTGCGCTAAATCTTTCCCAGCATCAGGGTCTTTTCCAATGAGTCAGCTCTTCGCATCAGGTGGCCAAAGTATTGGAGTTTCAGCTTCAACATCAGTCCTTCCAATGAACACCCAGGATTGATCTCCTTTAGGATTGACTGGTTGGATCTCCTTACAGTCCAAGGGACTCTCAAGAGTCTTCTCCAACACCACAGTTCAAAAGCATCAATTCTTCAGAGCCCGTTACCTAGTGAGAAAGATACACAAAGAATAATACTGAATTTGCCAAAAAGTTCATTTGGGTTTTTCTGTAACATCTTACAGAAAATCTCGAACAAACTTTTTAGCCAACCAAAGTTCGTAAAAAAAAAAAGTCTTTGAGATTTCATTTCACTTAATTTTATACCTCACTTGAAGAATGTTATCAGTTGTCCTGGGGATTACTTGGTGGAAATTGTGTATTTGCTAGCTAGAAGGTAGGCTGTAGCCCATGGGGTCGCGAAGAGTCGGACTCGAATGAGCGACTTCACATTCACTTTTCACTTTCATGCATTGGAGAAGGAAATGGCAACCCACTCCGACGGGGGAGCCTGGTGGGCTGCTGTCTATGGGGTCGCAGAGTCGGACATGACTGAAGTGACTTAGCAGCAGCAGCAGCAGCTTTTGTATTTTTCTGAAAACAAACATAATTAAAATAGAAAACAGCTATGTGTTAATTAAAACATGTTAAAATTTGCAAAAATTTTTTGAAAAAATTTTTTGTTTGACAGTAATGTCTTTATTTCCTTAACCAACATGAGAACAAATATGCTGTTTCCAGAGCAGCTCACATGACCCCCACCAAGAAAGCCCAGAATCAGTCTATTTTATTTGTTTGCTCATCAAATATTATATAAGCAGACTGACAGCTAAAGGGCTAATACCCTTCTGTCTGTTGTGGTTTCAATCATCCATTATCCCTGTCTCTGGCATGGACAATCTTTTCTTTTCTCATATTTTCCATTTTCTTGAGTTCTGAACTTCATGTCACCTTTAGAGAAATTTTGGATGAAATTAGGTACAATTTTTTAAGTCACTACATATTATCAGAGGTGAAATTTTCACTTAGCAGTCACTATAGGAACTGTAATAATTCAAAACTCCCCATTTCAAATCAGTGTTCAAGAACTTTCCCTTTCAAAGCTACAGGATATTGTACAAACACCCCCTCTCTGAGCTTATCTTTCCCTAAGTACTCCTTTTATTCCTCATTTTCCTGTTCCTGTAATAAAACTTCATGCTTTATTTTGCAGTACTGTAACAAAATTATTGGAACCTATTTTGAGAAATGTGGAAAGGTTAGCACTTTATCCAGTGACTACAAAATGATCTGTATTGACGAGTATTGCCAAAGTAGAGACAGAACATCCACGTGTGACACTTACTCAGAATTGTCCCGCCTCTGTGCCTCAGATGGTCCTGGCACCTTTGAATCCTGGAGAGATGATCCTGATGTGGTTTGTGGTAGGTTTTAAATGTATTGTAGACTCCAAATCAAGAAGATTCTATAGCATTTAAAGTTGAGCTGTGTCTCAAAGTAATTTTCTCAAATATCTGTAACTCCTGGGAGGAACCTCATGGGTGAAAGAAAGGTCTTGTCTCTGACATGTACTTGTGAAGAAATTGAGGTCCATTTTTGTGGAGTGACTTGTCATAAGTGCTTTGTGTTAATATATAATTAGAGACTTTATAATTAGTAAAAGTCACTGGGAAAAATAAATAATTTTGTGAAACTCTGTTAAATCTCCATAAAAATAACTAGAAAGTTATCAAAAGTATGTTGACTGGTTAAGTATTTTCTTTCAGAAAATTAGAAAATCTAAATGAGTTTCATTAAATCTGAATATACTTTTCTTTTATACTTAGTTCAATCTTAATAAGTTAAAATATAAATACAATATCAATGTCAAAGTAAGGCAAAATGATACTATGTAATATATATTTTCTTCAAATTAAATATTGTATCATAAAGTAATGCATAGGAAATTGGCATAACTTACTGAGTATCTTTAAAAATTGACCTATATCTTGAAATTTAGACTCCTACTCTAAAAGATACTCATTAGAATGTTATATATTTATCACATTTATTTTCCTCTGATTTCTATGTATTCATATTTCTATATTTCTCCAGAAAAACCTATTTGCCCAGAAAAACATATCTACAAAGAATGTGGTCCCTCAAATCCTGCAACTTGTTCTAATGTGGCTCCTTTTCAAGACACTGAATGTGTGAGTGGCTGCACCTGCCCAGAAGGTAAAACATTTGAAAATGAAGTTACACAGTCAAAATGAGATCTTGTTTCTAACAAGATATTTATTGAATAAATTATCACCTATTCATAATCGATCCTTCTAACATACAGGAAGGGAGGGGTAGAGATATTTTTAAAGTTAATGTACATTTCTATCTCTATAATACTACACAGATGATCTCCTAGTCCTATGCTGGGCTCAATAGGACTACTCTGTGGCTCTGAAAGTTATCTATACCCTTGCCAGTTTTCAAATTTTTTAAATAGAAATGATAATTTTAAGTGTATGTTTACACTTGAAAGAACAACCTCAAAAATGATTTCTCAATACATTGCTTGAGAATTTACTGATGTTAGTATAGTGTTGAGATTAATCTTATATAATGTACTCTAGGTTATCTATTGGATGATATTGGAGAGAAAGGGAGATGTGTGTTGAAGTCTGACTGTCCCTGTGAGTCTAATGGAAAGGTATATCAGTCAGGAGAAGTCCGCGAAGGTTCCTGTGGTTCTCTGTGGTATGTGTGTGTCTTTTGTCTATATTTTATTGATAGTGAAATAATTTAACGTATTAGCGTAACTTGAAATAATTCCCTAAATCCACACTTAAACTTTTCAGAAACAAAATTCAACCTCTTGGCATTTTCTGTGCTTATATTCTTGCATTTTTTTGAGGAATTTTTGTGTGTTTCATGTAAAATATATTAGATTTCTGTGTATCTTTAAAAGATAATGTTTTTTAGGAACTGAAATAATGTTTTGAATAGTAAACCAATTGGTGGTTGCAAAACAGAGGAAAGAATGATACAAAATTATGGTTATAATAATGAAACAATAATTATGCTAATTTTCAAGAATATTTTTAAAATATACAATTACAAACAACCCTTTTCAAATAATTTTTATATGAGGTTACATTGGTGAAGCTATATTTGATTGAGAGTGGATTTTAATGTGTCAAAGATAGTGTAGATTATTTCTCTTTTAGTTGAATAACTTGATTCTTACTTTTTTTTTTAAAAAAAAAGACATTTATTCAGCATCATGATCAGACTATTACATTTAGCAATCAACAGCATGGGTGCAAAAAAAAAAAAATCTACATTAAAACCCTTTGTTGGAATGCTTTACACTTTCCACAGAACAGAAACTAAAATAACCTGTTATACAATTAGTCACAAGTATAGTCCTCGAGTTTTTTGCCCATACACATGAGTATTGTCTAAAACATGTCTTCTTTGTAGCAGCTAGGCCCTGCCACCACTGTGCTTGGCTGAGTTCACACATCTGTTGTTACCTGTAGCTTCCCTGTCACTTTTCTGGCTCTCCTCTCCTGCTAAGCTTTGTTTCCTGGTAGTAATTAAAACCTTCTGCCACTGCCATAACTACTGCTGCTGCTGGAGCCACCATAGCCACCTTGGTTTCGTGGTTTGGCAAAGTATTGGCCTCCACCATCATAGGGGCCAGAACTTCTGCCTCCAAAGTTTCCTCCTTTCATGGGTCCAAAATTTGAAGATTGATTGTTGTAATTGCCAAAATCATTGTAGCTTCCGCCACCTCCAAAATTGCTTCCGTCATTACCAAATCCATTATATCCATCCCCACTGCCACCATATCTGCCACCACCACGGCTGCCACCAAAGCCACCTCGACCACTGAAGTTTCCTCCACGACCAAAGTTGTCATTCCCACCAAAACCACCTCCACGACCGCCACCAAAGTTTCCAGAACCACTTCAACCTCTCTGGCTGGATGAAGCACTAGCCATCTCTTGCTTAGACAGGGCTTTTCTCACTTCACAGTTGTGGCCATTCACAGTGTGGTATTTCTGAATGACAATCTTGTCTACAGAGTCATGGTCATCAAAGGTTACAAAAGCAAAGCCTCTCTTTTTGCCACTGCCTCGGTCAGTCATGATTTCAATTACTTCAATTTTCCCGTACTGTTCAAAATAATCTCTCAGGTGATGTTCTTCAGTGTCTTCTTTAATGCCACCAACAAAAATCTTTATCACAGTTAAGTGGGCACCAGGTCTTTGAGAATCTTCTCTTGAGACGGCCCTCTTTGGTTCCACAACTCTTCCGTCCACCTTGTGTGGCCTTGCATTCATGGCCACATCCACCTCCTCCACCGTGGTGTATGTGACAAACCCGAAGCCTCTGGAGTGCTTGGTGTTTGGATCCCTCATTACCACAGTCTGTGAGCGTTCCCCATTGCTCAAAATGGCTCCTCAGACTCTCATCGGTTGTTTCAAAGCTCAATCCTCAGATGAAGAGCTTCCGCAGCTGTTTGGGCTCTTTGGGAGACTCTGATTTAGACATGACGGCAGTGGAGGCAGGAAAGACTTCACCGATGCTTTCTCGGCGGCATCCACGGGCAGAAAGAAAGCGATTCTTACTTTTAAGTTCAGGAACAAAACGCTGACCAGAGAACTTTCCCTATCCTTCATTATGATTTTTCTCTGGAACTCAAAATATCTGCAGGAATTCAAGAGACTTTCTAGAAATGTACTTTGTCCTTGTGGGGGAATAATCTGACTCAATGAAAACTAATGTATCATTTTTACTGTAATATTTTCTCAGTAAATAGGCAATGTACTGTTAGTCTGATAATAATATATTAATAATAATTATGGAAAACAAGAACTATAATTTATTGAATGTGTATAGCTTTGCTGTTCAAGAGAAATATAATGTGAGTCACAAATATGATCTGCATATATAATTTAACATTTTCAGTTGATTATTTTTAAAAAGCAAAAAGAAACAAACAAATCGAATTAATTATATTCATGTACTTTACATATGGGCTTCCCCTGTGGCTCAGTTTTAAAGAACCCATCTGCCAATGTAGGAGATGCAGGTTTGATCCCTGGGTCAGGAAGAGTCCCTGGAGAAGGAAACTACAATCCAGCCTAGTATACTTTCCTGGGAAATCTCATGGACAGACAAGCCTGGCGGGCTACAGTCCACGAGGCTGCAAAACAGTCAGACATGACTTAGCAACTAAACAACACAACTTTACGTATGCAAATATTAATATTATCATTTCAGAATAAAATTATTATGAAATGTTGAGAGAATTTACCATCATTTTCAGTGTTAATTTTTAGAAGTCTACGTGTATTTTACATTTACAGAAGATCTCATTCTGTCCTGACAAGCCACATTTCACATAATCAATAGCTATATGTCTCTTTATGACTTCCCTGGTATCTCAGATAGTAGAGAATCTGTCTGCAATGTGGAAGACCACATTATACTGGGCAGAGCAGGCGGAAGTTATTATTTTGTTCAATGGAATTAGAGCTTCCCTGGTGACTCAATGATAAAGAACCTCCTGCAGTGCAGGAGGTGTGGAGACATGGATTCAATCCTTGGGTTACAAAGATCTCCTGAAGAAGGAAATAGCAACCCACTCCAATAATCTTGCCTGGAAAAATCCCATGGATAGAGGAGCCTGGCAGGCTACAGTCCATGGGGTCACAAAGAGTCAAACATGACTGAGAGACTAAAAAATAGTACAAAAGAAATTACTAGGATACCATTGTCTGAAAGACATTTTATCAAGGCTGAGATGTTGGAAGGGGAACGAAGATGGTGTAATGAAACTTAACTAGATGTCTTAGTTTAAGTTGTGAATTTTTTTTATGTTGTACTATTTATCATAAAGAAAATGTAATTGATGACATTTTCATGACCATTGCATTTTAACAGCACATGCCAAGAAGCAAAGTGGTCGTGCACTAAAACATTATGCCCTGGAAGATGTAAGATAGAAGGAAGTTTGATTACCACCTTTGATGGCGTTAAATACAACCATCCTGGAAACTGTCACTTTTTGGCCATCCATGTATGTAATAGTCTGCAACACTTGAGAAAACTGATATAGACACCAAGCTTTTTCTTACTAGTTTAAAACACAGTCTTCATCTCTATTTACTATTTAAAACAAACAAACAACCATTCAATCATTGGTTGTGTATTTCAGTATCCGCTTTGTGTCACATGTTGACATTGACAATCGTTATTACCCATGTTCCTTAGAAATTCTTTGCTAAAACTAAAACAATCAAAATCTTTATTACTATTAATTTTCTAAATATATCAGGAAAAGATTTCCTTTTCTACTTTTCTTTGTATGTGTTCACCAGTGCTTCAAATGAAACTAACTTTTACATTCCATAAAGTATTTTCCTCTTTTTTCATTATTCCTTTACATTTATTTTTAGTTTCATAATGATATTTAGTTTTATAACAGTATGATAGAGGTTATCCTTACATTTAAACTCTTTTCAATATTAAAATTTTAAATAATCTAAATTTCAATAAAAGACAGATTCCATTTTGTAGGTTGTGCCTTTAACTGGCATGAGAATAAGCAATTTTACTTAATCTTCCTGGTCAGGAACAAAGATGAGTAGAATTTGTGACTCCTGAAGTGAGAGATGGGGACTGGTGTCTGAAAAATGTCGTTACTGTTATTAAAAGTTAGTTTTCCGAATCTCCTTTCCTTTTTTGCATACTCTTCATATAATCCATGAGGATAGGGGATGGGCAAAGTGAGAGGGAAATACACAAAAATATATAGAATATTTGCTTTATATAGATTAGAGATTCCTAAATCTTGAAATAAGAACTGGAAGTCAATATTTGACATGACTTATATTATGGGTTTATAAATTAAATGCTTCTCTCCTTGGATTTAAGTTGACATCATGGACTTTCCAGAGAATAAACAAGCTGTGTTATCTCGAAGTCCTATTACACTCAATAATGCAGCACAATTCCCATAGAGACAAGACGAAAAGTAAAGCTTAAAGAAAAAAAAAAAGGTTAATGAGAGAATCCACCAATCATAGACTATTTAGATAGTCTATATTTATGCAAAATACTTGGACCATCTGTAAAACTCTTGGCCAATCCTAGACTGTCCCATGGACTGAACTAAGTTTCTAGTTTCAAAGCAGAGTGGTTGAATGTAAGCCTTTTGCATATTAAAAATGAAAATATGCTTTACGAATGAATCACATAGTAATAGCATATATTCAATTACATTTTAATAAGCATTTAATAAATGTATTTTTTTAACAGGATAAAGATTGGTCTATTAGTGTTGAGCTTCGTCCATGTCCAAGTGGTCAGTCAGGAACATGCTTAAATAGTGTTACACTCCTCTTGAATTCGGTAAGTTATCAGCTTCCTAAAGCAAACTTGAGTCAATTACTCTACAAATTCAGAATTTTGGAGGTGGAAAAAGAGAGGCTTTACTATGAAATTAAAACCATAAATGAGATTGATAAAGTCTCTGGAAGACCTGTATAGTTCTAAGGATCCTTGAAAGAAAGTGAAAGTGAAAGTGAAGTCGCTCAGTCCTGTCCGTGTCCGAGTCTTTGCGACCTCATGGACTGTAACCTACCAGGCTCCTCTGTCCATGGGATTCTCCAGTCAAGAATACTGGAGTGGGTTGCCATTTCCTTCTCCAGGGGATTGAACCCGACCCAGGGATTGAACCCCGGTTTCCCACCTTGCAGGCAGACACTTTAACCTCTGAACCACCAGGGAAGCCCTCTAAGGATCCTTACGAATATTGAAATTAACATAGGCACATAACTAAGGTGCTAATTACAGGTCAACCTTTTCCACTTACTAGATTATTAAAATCTATGGCCCTTTTAAGAAGACAGTTATATTTGCTTAGAATTTCATGTATTTGAAACTACCATTTTAATTGGAGATGACCTACATAGGGAGGGAGAGTACCTAGCTTGATCTTTGCTACTTATAAGTGGGTTGACCTTTGGAAATCCAAGTTATCTTCTTGGGTCATAGTTTCCTCGTCTACAAATCAGGGCTGAAAAGTCCTTTATAATCCTCCTTTAAGAATTGATATAAGAAATGCTTTAAAAATGTTTACTATTTTAGACATTTATAAGTTAGTCTATTACAGTGAAGCTTTATGGGAAAAATTTTAGGTTCATTTATTAATATTATACTTAGATGTATTCATATTGAAAATTAATATGAACTAACAATATGCTTTAAATATTAGTCTGTTCAAGTTGACAAATACGTGTTCAACAGAGATGGAACAGTCACAAATGACAAGTTTGGAAATCTTGGTTATTATTATTCAGGTAAGTTTAATGATATCACTTAAAATATTATAAATGTAAAATGCATTACTTTATTCCATTTTTAACTATGTTATAAATGTTTCTGTTTTAAAAGATATATTCAGTATACAGGCATTTTTAGAAATAAAAACTGTTTAACATATTAATTATTGCTATTAATATAAATTATTACTTTAACAGACAAAATACAGATCTTCAATGCATCTTCCTCATACCTTCAAGCAGAAACATACTTTCATGGAAAAATGCAAATTCAAATTTTTCCTGTGATGCAATTGTATGTTTCTATGCCACCTAACCAATTCACAGATACTGTAGGTAAGTCCTATAGATATTGTTTACATTAATTTATTTGTTTTAATTGGAGGCTAATTACTTTACAATATTGTGGTGGTTTTTGCCATACATTGACATGAATCAGCCATGGGTGTACATGTGTTCCCCCATCCTGAACCCCTCTCCCACCTCCCTCCCTATCCCATCCCTCTGGGTTGTTCCAGTGCACTGGTTTTGAGTGCCCTATTTCATACATCAAACTTGGACTGGTCATCTATTTCACATATGGTAATATATACGTTTCAATGTTAATCTCTCAAATCATCCCACCGTTGCCTTCTCTCACAGAGTCCAAAAGTCTGTTCTTTACATCTGTGTCTCTTTTGCTGTATTGCATATAGGGTCATCATTACCTTTCTAAATTCCATATATATCCGTTAATATACCGCATTGGTGTTTTCCTTTCTTACTTACTTCACTCTGTATAATAGGCTCCAGTTTCATCCACCTCATTAGAACTGACTAAAATGAGTTATTTTTAATAGCTGAGTAATATTCCATTGTGTATATGTACCACAGCTTTCTTACCCATTCATCTGCTGATGGACATCTAGGTTGCTTCCATGTCCTGGCTATTGTAAACTGTGCTGCAATGAACATTGGGGTACACCTGTCTCTTTAAATTCTGGTTTTCTTGGTGTATATGCCCAGCAGTGGGCTTGTTGGGTCATATGGCAGTTCTATCTCCAGTTTTTTAAGGAATTTCCACTGTTCTCCATATTGGCTGTACTAGTTTGCATTCCCACCAACAGTATAAGAGGGTTCCCTTTTCTCCACACCCTCTCCAGTATTTATTGTTTGTAGACTCTTTGATAGAAGCCATTCTGACTGGCATGAGATGATACCTCATAGATATGTTTTTATTTCCAAAGCACTAGTGTAACCATCTGTTGTAATTTTCAGTTGTCTCCATTAATAGTAGACTGTAAAACATTTTTACTTAATCTTTCCTTCCATATTTCAGTAAAATAACCTAACATACAGTATAGATAGCTTTATTTATTAAAAAATCTATTTTCATAATGGTTTTCAATAATTTAAACATCTTAAGGTTTTTAAATTAAGGATTTATTGTGAGATTTGATAATATATGCTATATATAAATTTGCTAATATGTTACTAAAACTGATTTGTGGAAGAATAAATGAAAATATTATACATCTTTTGAAAATCCATTCCAACAAGTTGTATTACAACTTGTCTTTCTGTTCATAGATTATCTTTCTTTTACTGAGGTTTTCTGTTTTTCTGAGGTTTTCTATCACAGAAATCAGTTTTTACATACTGCCACAAATATCAAACAAAACAAAGAAACCTTGGCAAATTCCACGTTTACTCATTTAAAACCATCTAAGTTTTTGCAAGATACTTTTGCTTAACAAGTGAACATTTTTTACTTATTTATACATAGGCAAAAAAAAAATGTAATTCAAGGGTCAGAATGGTCCAGAGAAGAAAAGCGGGTAGCTCTTAACATGATTCAACTCTTCACAATGAAACTAAAAATGTGTAGTCATAAACTTTCTACTTTAGGCATGTTTTCTAAAGCCTTGTCAAAGGAGGTTAAGTTACAGCAACAAACAGGAAGAAAACAATATTCATGTCAAATGGTGTTTCAGTGCTCCTGGAATTATAAATGGCAGTATTAACCTGATGTGTCATGAAATTTTACTTAAATGTATAAAGACTAACCAAAACATACTCTCATGTGGCTCATACGTGGTTTGATTTGAGCAAAGAACTGAATATGAATCCAAAGGTGAGAAGATGCTAAAATTTGTTCTGTGCTTTCTACAGGACTCTGTGGTTCCCACAACAACAGAGCAGAGGATGATTTCATGTCAAGTCAAAACATATTAGAAAAGACATCTCAGGCATTTGCTAGTTCTTGGGAAATGATGCCTTGTCCTAAAGCTAGCACTGCTTCATGCATCAGTATAGAAAAAGGTAATGTTTATTGAACCTCAAACTCTGTAATTAGATATTTGTTATTGGAATTATAAACTTATTCTGGTAATAATATGAAACTACTAGATAATCTACTTTTTCAGCTAGTGTTTGTGAACTTTTTCAGCTTTAGAGGGAACAGTGGAGAAACAATTTGACTAGCTGATGGCACTCTTAGAAAACAAGCTTCTCATTCGGGAATGGAGGGAGGAAGAGACACTGTTGTCTTCTCTACCCATTCTTTTCCTCTGTATACAGTTTTCTCCATAGTTTTAAAATGATAGGGTTAGAGGAGACTTCACTCATCACTTCTTTTTATTATTTCTATTTTATATAGTTGTAGAAGGGATCATTTCTTTGAATAGCAACACTCACCCAAATTGTTGAGACACTTCGCGGTACAGCTGTAGTTACATCCAGTCTCCTAACCACTGCCATCATGTATATTAGTTATACCAACCCCCCAAATAGAGATTTTAGTGGAAAAGCTGTACCCTTATATGATTCTGCTGACATTTTAGCTTACCAAGGACTTTCATACATATTATTGATAATTCAATTTATTTCTACAAAGAGTGGTGAAGGATGTGGATGAGGTTATTATTCCCATTCATGTGGATGGTGATATGGAGATTTAGATAGAGTGTTCTATATAAGGTGTAATCCAAGTGTTTTGAGTCCGAGTCTTTCTCTAAATGTTCCTCTAGTGTCATTGATTTTAATATATGCTTCATTTTATGTTGCTTCTTTCATAAATAATGGAATGCAATGGAAGGTAAGTTAAAATATATTATAATGAAATGTTATTTTGTTATTTCTTAATTAATCTGCTTACTTGAAACAAATATCTAATCAGTTTATAAACTACTAAAGTGACTCCTTTTGAAGTTTCATTTATTTGTTTTGATTTAAAAGATGAGTTGATAAATGCATTAACATCAGTATGGTAATGCACATTTCAAGGTTTTGTCATTATTTTATTTTGTGGGTGTTGCAATGAAAATAAAATGAGAATAGGTAAAAAAAAAGATATACATCTCACAAGAAACCAAGCCAATTTATGTTAAGCAGACTATATGTTAACACTTTTGAGAGATATGTAAATAACTCTTTCAATTTTCAGTGTTTTAAATATAACTTAATAAAATAAAATGCAGAAAATTAAACAATAATAAGATGTTAGTAATATTTACACAAAAGCATTGATACCTGGTTGCAAGTTTATCAGAATTTTAAGAATAATTGGCCTCAATGTCCTTTTAATAGGTTCAGTCATTGTCCTTGATTGCTTCTTGGTGATGGTCACTTTTAAAAGTCAATCAGCAAATAGTTAAAAAAAATTCTAGCAATGTTTGTGCTAGTCATGATCATCATCCTTAAGAATTTGCAAACCACCGAGCAAAACATTTTTAACTTAAATGGTTGTTTTGTGAATTCTATCTTCAATTAATTTAACAGAAGACTATTGATAAATCTGCCAAGTATCAGTTAAGCAGCTAAGTGAAATTATTGTATTTTAATTATTGATAATGGTAAACACTGATTTGACCTTCTGGGGTGATAGCACCAACCTTTCATAATTTAACATAAATATGTACTTTAAAGTTACCCAAATAATCTGGTTCCCTCATTCATATTTTATATAGAAATTGCACTTTAGAAAAAGGTTAACTGATTTAATATAAAAGTCCAAAGCTAATGAAGATTTGTTTCTTATTATTATATCATGTTTTTTTTGCATGATAAATTATAGCATAACACTTTAAAAACCAATTGTTCTAATAAAGACACAAAGCAGAGTATAGTTTTAAAAATCTACACTTTCTCTTTTAATTAAAAAATTATGGTATTTAATCTAGTGTTGGGTGCATTAATTTTCTTCCAGAACGATTTGCTGAAAGGCACTGTGGAATTCTTCTTGATTTGAGTGGTCCTTTTGCTTCTTGCCATTCAATTGTGGACCCTAAACCATATCATGAGGTATGTGAAGGTCTAACATTAACAGCCCTTTTTGAGAAATATTTTTATAATACTAAAAGAAGCATCAGATATTAAAAATGTTCAAATAACGGCCATTTTCAGTAGATTAACACATACATTTAAGTTTAAATTGGATTATATTACTTTATTCAATTGTTAGATATACCAACTCAAAAAAGAGGGACTAGAAAATAACCCCACATGAGGAAAATATTGAATAAGTTTCTCTAAGTTCTTGGAAAACTCAGTTAATATTTGATTTGCTAATTTGCATATTTTGAGACATAAAATAATTCCAAAAGTTTCAAGGACAAAATATTTTCCAGAAGAGGAGTGGCTATAAACTGATTTGTTATACCAGTTTACCTGTTCCGAATATTTTCATAATATAAATTTGTTTCTTATTTTAAAGGAATGCAAAAAATACACTTGTACTTGTGAAAATAGCCAAGATTGCCTGTGTACAATTTTAGGCAACTATGTGAAAGCATGTGCTGAGAAGGAAACTTCCATGGTAGGATGGAGAGCTGGGCTATGTGGTAAGCAAAATAGAGGCTTTAGATTACTTTCTTCTCAGTTTTACAACAGGTGTGTGTGTGTGTGTGTGTGTTTAGTGTAGTTTGTTGCTGTTGTTCAGTTGCTCAGTTGTGTCTGACCCTTTGCAACCGACCTCATGGACTGCAGCATGCCAGTCTTCCCTGTCCTTCACAATCTCCTGGATCTTGCTCAAACTCATGTCCATTGAATTGGTGATGCCATCCAACCATCTTATCCTCTGTGGTGCCCTTCTTCTCCCACCTTCATTCTTTCCCAGCATCAGGGTCTTTTCTAATGAGTCGTCTCTTCACATTAGGTGGCCAAAGTATTGGAGCTTCAGCATCAGTCCTGCCAATGAATATTCAGGGTTGATTTCCTTTAGGACTGGCTGGTTTGATATCCTTGTAGTCCAAGGCACTCTCAAGAGACTTCTCCAATACCACATTTCAAAAACATCAATTCTTTGGTACTCAGCCTTCTTTATAGTTCAACTCTCACATCCATATGTAGTTTAATTTAGTATGTAGTTTAATTTAATGTATAGCTTAGGTGTGTGTATTTACAAATTTGTTTTTGGTTCTTTCAAAGATGATTTTCTTTATTTTTAAATAATGGCAACACACTCCAGTATTCTTGCCTGGGAAATCCCGTGGACAGAGGAGCTTGGCAGGCCACAGTCCTCAGTGTTACAAAGTGTCAGACACGACTTACTGACTAAAAAACATGTTTGTTTAATCCTTGCATATTTATTTCTTGATTTATTTCTTTAGTTCGTTCAGTTCAGTCCCTCAGTTGTGTCCGACTCTTTGCGACCCCATGAATCGCAGCACGCCAGGCCTCCCTGTCCATCACCAACTCCCGGAGTTCACTCATGTCCATAGAGTCGGAGATGCCATCCAGCCATCTCATCCTCTGTTGGTCCCCTTCTCCTCCTGCCCCAATCCCTCCCAGCATCAGAGTCTTTTCCAATGAGTAAACTCTTCACATGAGGTGGCCAAAGTATTGGAGCTTCAGCTTCAGCATCAGTCTTTCCAATGAATACCCAGGACTCATCTCCTTGAGAATGGACTGATTGGATCTCCTTGCGGTCAAGGGGACTCTCAAGAGTCTTCTCCAACACCACAGTTCAAAAGCATCAATTCTTCAGCGCTCAGCTTTCTTCACAGTCCAACTCTCACATCCATACATGACCACTGGAAAAACCATAGCCTTGACTAGATGGACCTTTGTTGGCAAAGTTATGTCTCTGCTTTTGAATATGCTATCTAGATTGGTCATAACTTTCCTTCCAGGAGTAAGCATCTTTTAATCTCATGGCTGCAATCACCATCTGCAGTGATTTTGGAGCCCCCAAAAATAAAGTCTGATGCTGTTTCCACTGTTTTCCCATCTATTTCCCATTAAGTGATGGGACCAGATGCCATGATCTTCGTTTTCTGAATGTTGAGCTTTAAGCCAACTTTTTCACTCTCCTCTCACTTTCATCAAGACGCTTTTTAGTTCCTCTTCACTTTCTGCCATAAGGGTGGTGTCATCTGCATATCTGAGGTTATTGATATTTCTCCCGGCAATCTTGATTCCAGCTTGTGCTTCTTCCAGTCCAGCATTTCTCATGATGTACTCTGCATATAAGTTAAATAAGCAGGGTGACAATATACAGCCTTAATGTATTATATCCAGTCTTGGTTCCCTCTAATTCAATTTCTACAGATAAATCAGTATAATCTTTAAAGTAAAACCAAATAAAACTAGCCTGATCATGTGACATTTCAGTCTAAAACAAGTCAGTGGCATTTTATGGCTTTCAGGCTAAAAACCAAACTGCTTACAAGGTTTATAGTTTCTATTCTCTTACTTGCTCTTTGAAAGAATTCCCCTCTCTTCTGTGGGGTTCTCTGGTGGCTCAGAGGTTAAAGGGTCTGCCTGCAATGCAGGAGACCCGGATTCAATCCCTGAGTCGGGAAGATCCCCTGGAGAAGCAAATGGCACCCCACTCCAGTACACTTGCCTGGAGAATCCCATGGAGGGAGGGGCATGGTAGGCTACAGTCCATGGGGTCGCAAAGAGTTGGACATGACTTCACTTTCACTTTCCCCTCTCTTCTAACTTAAGTCGGTTCTCCAAATATAGAATTCCCTTTCTCTAGGCTATCTTCATGCTGTCTATCTGTCCCTCCTCTTCACTATGGACAGGTTCCCAGCTATACACACTCAGAGCTTCCTATTTTGCTTTTTAGCACGTACCACGATTGTCTTTTCCTAAGGAATATAAGCTGCCTGAGAGCAGTGAAGTATCTTGTTTATGGGCTTTATCTCCAATGGAATGTGTAAACATTATAGCAGTGTCTCAATACTGACAGAAAAAAAGGACAAGTACCTTTTCCTTTATTATTCATAACTCATGGTTAATTCACTATAATACTATACATCAAGTCGAATTAAGATTATTAGTTACTCTGGATATTTACATGCTGACCATATTTTCCCTATACCAACAGATCAATCTTGTCCTAGTGGCCTAGTTTTCAAGTACAACGTAAAAACCTGCAATAGTTCTTGCCGATCATTGTCAGAAAGAGATAAGAGCTGTGATATGGAAGGCATTTCAGTTGATGGATGCACTTGCCCTGATGGAATGTACAAGAATAATGAAGGAAATTGTGTTTCAAAATCTCAGTGTGACTGCTACATAAATGATGAGGTCATGCAACCAGGCAAACTGATCCATATTGATGACAATAAATGGTATGGAAATTACATATATACTTGTTATGACTTTAAAATCAAGAGACTTTGCTTTTCAAAGAAATGGTCTTTTGCTAGGATGAAATCTTCTTTAGACCTGCCACATTTTAAATTTTGTATTTCTCATTAAAGTTTAATATTACCTGGAGTGTACATTTCACTGTAATGGCCATTGCTAATATATCCCACTCATGTTTGGTTTTAAATGACAGTAGCAAAATATTCTAGGAGCTGCTACGTACAGAGAATGCAAAGCAATTTCATATACAGGCAATGCTTCCTAGTTGTCTCTCAGCATTTATCGTTCAACAAACAGTTATTCAGTAAATGCCTACCATGTGCCAGGCTTTGTGCTAAGCACTGGAGTTGCAAAGATGAGTGGTCATTGTCTTGGACTCAGAGTAAGCATCATGCAGACTATTGCAAAGAGGCTTATGTACTATCATATGGTACCAGAAAGGGCCAGTTGCTACCTCAGGAGATTTAAAATAGAAAAAAAGAAAAAAAACACACAACTTCTCAGAAGAGATCAGCATTTCAGTTTTCCTAAGGGATGAATCTTTTTCCTGACAAAATTGGAGTGTGAAGAGTGACTTCCAGTCAAGGAAACAGAATGCAGTAATGTAGGAAATGCTGGAAATAGTATTGTACATGTCGGTTGTTGTTACACAAGATTGTGCTAGAAAAGAAGAAAGTAGCCAGGCCATATTCCAGAATTAAAACTTTGTTCCAGGGTGGTGGGAGGTATTGAAAAACTATAACTTTTTGTGATGGATAAGGAGTTTGTGATTCCTGCAGTTTGGGCAAAGTAATTTATCTATATTTCTAATTTCATGTACAGAAATAGCAATTCTTAAAAACATAACTGCAAAAGTGAAGCAGTCATTCCAAAGATCTTTGGATGCACCTTCTCTCTTTTCTTTAGTTCCATGTTGATGTGTGGCAAAACCACCACAAGATTGCAATTAGCCTCCAACTAAAATAAATTAATTAATTTTAAAAAGATATCATTTAGCAATGAATAATAATAATTTGGTCATTTTAAAGGAGAACGTGTAACAACTCCTTTTAATCAACAAAGTACACAAAACATTTGGTTGGGATTTGGTTAACAATACTTTCCCAGTAAATGCTGGAGAATCGGCAGATTACCTTTTTAATAAAACTTAGGCTAGCACCTCCAAATTATGGATGGTGTTAGCATTATCCTGTTTTAAATCTCTAAAACCTCTTATTTATACTGCTGTGTGAACTAACTGACCATTCTTTGTTCTCTCTCTGTCATGTTTCTGGTACTGTCACTGGAATGTCATATCTAAAGCACTATTCTGATTGTGCCACTTAGCTGCTCAAAAACTGATTTTATGGTGACAGTTGCCTAAAGAATAGAAACAAACTTGCATGTCATTTAAGACTATCTGAAATCTGGTTATAACTTACTTCTACCACTTCTCCCTATGTATCCTACCTTCTATCCAAACAAGTCATCAGAACATGCCTTGTTCTTTCCTTTGTCACAGCTTTGCATCTTATCAGCAACATCTGTTGAAACTTACTTATCCATCAAAATCCAGCCATCTTTTTCATTTAGTTTTCTGCATGTCCATAATAACCTTATTTGTACATTCTTATAACAGATACAAGTTATATCTTATAATTTGTTACATTTTATGCATCTTTTTTGGCTTCCAAGGTGGCTCAGGGGTAAAGAATCCACCTGCCAATGCTGGAGCCACTGGAGACACTGGTTTGATCCCTGGGTCGGGAAGATCCCCTGGAGGAGGAAATGGCAACCCACTCCAGTATTCTTGCCTGGAGAAATCACATGGACAGAGGAGCCTGGTGGTTTGCAAAGAATCAGACATGATTGAGCACATGCACATGCATCCTTTGGGGGACTGTATCTCATTGATCTTATTATTCGTGATAAAGCAGGGGGTTTGTGAATGAGGGATGAAAGTTGCTATAACAGTGTATTAAGCTGTCATTGAAACTTTATTTTAATTTATAATTTTCTTTTATTTCCAGTGTCTGTAGAGATGGGATTCTTCTTTGCCAGACTCCCATTGATTTGACACTACGTAAGTTTTGAAATCACGATGCAAGCTTAAGATATCTACTTTGGTTAAAATAAGCAGATCAAGAGGCCCTTGACTAACAACTTCCTTTGTCTCACAGAGAATTGTTCTGGAGGGGCTGAATATGTTGACTGTAGGAATCCTAAGGCACAGAGGAGAGTTGATAGTACATGTAGCACTCGGAACATACCTAGTTTTGATGTAAGTAACATGGTTTAGAGTTTAGATTTTTGAAAACTTTAAAAGAAATTTTGTTTCAGTGAAGATGGAAATTAAAACATCAAAGAAAAATAATTAGAAGGTCATATTATTTTTGTGTGTCATTTTGACTTGTCAAACGCTAATTCTAACTGTATACTTGGTTTATTTGTGCATTAAGTATTAATACAACTGATAATGCAATGAATTTAGACTAGTGCCTCATGGTGTATATTTTATATTTACTCCTATAGGAGAACTTGCCTTGCAAACGCGGGTGCTACTGTCCTGAAGGAATGGTTCGAAATTCTAAAGGGAGCTGTGTCTTTCCTGATGACTGCCCTTGCTCTTTTGGTGGACGAGAGTATGACCAAGGAAGTGTCACCTCAGTTGGCTGCAACAAATGGTACATAATAAAGAATTACTGTTTTATTTGTTTTGGATATTAGAAAGTATACAATCTGCTCTTATTTTTATGGGAAAGGAGTCATACTTTGGAATATTTGGAAAAATAATGGTCAGATGTAATTAGAAAAACTATTTTAAAAACAAATTTTATACAGCATTAAAAGTTGAACATCATATAATGGACAACTGCAAAAGTTAAACTGGTATGCTTTGTAGTTCTTTACAAAAGCAATATGAGTTCAGTCATAATCTTGGCATGATACAATTACCACATTGTATCATTGTTTTCTTCTAGTACTTGCATAAAAGGATCTTGGAACTGTACACAAAATGAATGTCAAACCACCTGTCATATCTACGGGGAAGGTCATGTTAGAACTTTTGATGGAAAAAGTTACAGCTTTGATGGTCTCTGCCAGTATTCATTTATCGAGGTAATTACAAGTGTGTTTTTAAACAATTTTTCTTTACTTCATAATTATTAGATGAACTCTGGGGAATTTTATTCTCAAAATGTGAATTAAAAAAAAATGCCACATATATGTTTCCTGAAGGCAGTAAAATATAGTATAATGTAATGATGATTCTGGAGCCAGTAGGCCTAAATTTCACTCCTGCCTCTGCCATTTCTCAGATGTGTGATTTACTTTGGGTACATACCTTAATTTCTCTGTGTCTCAGTTTCCTTAACTGTATGATGGAAATAGCCCCTACTTGAAACCAAATTAGAGAAAATATTGGAGCACATAATAAGTCCTCAATAAATGTTGGATGTCATTATTTTAGCAACAGTACTATCAGCAACAATGACAGTTACCATTTTATGAGTGCTTCTTTTCCAAGTGAATCTATACATTTAATCATTTATAATATAAAACGCTTATATTATTATCCGCATGAAGGAGATGAAGAAGTTGACATTTACAGAGGTTAAGCAACATGAAGAAAATGCCATATGCAAACCTAGATCTGTCAGATTCTGGAGTCCATGCTTGCTCCATAATACGGATTGTTTTGCATGAGTTTTGAGTGAATATCAAGTTTGTATATCAATATATATATATATATATATACACACATCTATGGTATAATTCTAAGCTTGTATGGAAGTAATGGGAAAAGAACTGAATCAAAGAAGTTAGTTTGGACTCAGGCAAGACTACAGACTTGTAACAGATAACCACTGTCTTTTGGAAATTCCATAATGTAACATATGGTAATTTATTAAGTATGAGGTGTCACTGTCTAAGAAATATTTGTCTGATACAAATATTGTAATTGAGTTCCATGTTCCTGATATAAATTATTATTAAAATTTAATTTTTAAAGGATTATTGTGGTCGTGAAAATGGCACATTCCGTATTTTAACTGAAAGCGTCCCGTGCTGTGAGGATGGACTTACATGCTCAAGAAAAATTATAGTTGCTTTTCAGGTACAGTACTATTTTTTTCCCCTAGGATTATGAACTGCCAAATAAGATTGATGTTACTGTAAGTAAGTCTGTATTTTAATTTACAGGATCAAAATATTGTCTTGCATGATGGTAAAGTCACAGCAGTCAAAACTACAGAAAGTAAGGAATGTGAACTCAATGGAAATTCATACTCTGTTCATACCGTTGGCCTGTACTTGATTCTGAAATTTTTAAATGGAATAACCATAATTTGGGACAAAAATACAAGAATTTCTGTTATACTGGATCCACGCTGGAATGTATGTATATCACTTTCATATGTGTATGTATATATATATATATATCAACATACCGTAACAGAGCAAATAGCAAACAGAGAGATAGTCTACTTCAGTCATGTCTGACTCTTTGCGACCCCATGAACTGTTGCCTACCAGGCTCCTCTGTCCATGGGATTCTCCAGGCAAGAATACTGCAGTGGGTTGCTATGCCCTCCTCCAGGGGATCTTTCTGACCCAGGGATTGAACCTGTGATTCCTGTGACTCTCCTGCATTGCAGGTGGATTCTTTACCACTGAACCACTGGGGAAGTCTGCAAATAGCATGGTAGAAGTGAAATCAGTTTTGCTACTGAGAATTAGAGGACATGTTCAAAGGTAGAAAGTGGGAGAATGGCAATATTTATTATAGAGCAATGCTACATGTTTGTTCAATCTCACATGTAATATTAAATGTGATCAAAGATGATAGAATTTGATGGAAAATAAATGCAATAAACCTGATGAATTCTATTTTAGCCATATTTGGTTGCTTGGTGTATAGATAGAATCAATGCAGTTTTCAGAGCAAATATTCTAAGAACCTAAGAGTATAGTCCTGTCAGATTTGAAGCTAGTGAATGTAATTATTTTTTAATTCTTAAGGCATCTATCTTGATCAGTACTAGATCATTTTGCAATATAGGACATCTTATATTAAACGGGAGGAGAAGCTTATCTACAGATTCTGGTTTTCTTCCAAAATTTGGAATTTAAAATAAACTTGTATACAATCTTAATATCTCTATCATATATCTATCTAAATCTATCTGTCTATGTATCTCTAGCATAACGCACTTTTTCAGTACTCTTTCTGATCTATGTAGGGTCAGGTGTGCGGTCTCTGTGGAAATAACAATGGTGATCTGAAGGATGATTTCACCACAAGATACTCATCAGTAGCTGCTGGAACACTGGAATTTGGAAATAGTTGGAAAACAAGTCAAGAATGTTCAGACACAGTTGCTCAAACCTTCCCATGTGACTCAAATCCATACTGTAAAGCCTGGGCCGTGCGGAAGTGTGAGATCATTCGGGACAGCACCTTCAGAGAGTGTCACAACAAGGTAGGGGGCCCTGAGAGCAATGACAGGCACAAGCTTTGCCCTCAGAGACTCATGTATTGTGCTCTCCTTAGGTGGACCCCAATGAGTACTATGATGCGTGTATTGAAGAAGCTTGTGCCTGTGACATGGAGGGGAAGTACCTGGGATTCTGCACGGCTGTGGCAATGTATGCAGAGGCATGCAGTGCAGTTGGAGTCTGTGTCACATGGAGAAAACCAGATCTCTGTCGTAAGTGAAGTTCATATGTTGCTGTTCTTTAAACCATAATTAGAATTGTTTTGTTGAGACAATCAATCTTCTCATATTTTCTAGAAAATACATATTCTTGGGCATACATAAACAGGCTTAAAAACATGTTAATATGTTTGTTAGTGATGGAAAAAAATACCTATTTAAGAAAATATAGAACTTAACATGGTGCATCAAATTCAATTTTAGTTTCAAAAGTTCTGTTCACAGAGGAAGATTGAATATTGATGGAAAATATTTCTTATTCATAGATGAGCAATGAACTGCCTACCTATCTTAGTATAGTTACATATTCTTAAATATTTACCTCACATATCACTTTTGTTTGAAGTCCTCACACATCATCATGAAAATGTTTATAGAGCTCTAGTCAAGATAAACTGTAATATGAATATAAACAGAATTTTGATATGTGTGAAATGTGGTAACTTTAGTAGAAATTAGTCAACTCTTTTTCTTCCAAAGGAAGGTATTGTAAGAGAAAATGTGACAAATGAGAAATGTTGAAATTAAATCTGCATTTTATTTGGCCTATTATGTACAGCTTTACATATTGAAATATTATATTATATTATATTATAGTTACCTCGTTTGGGAACTGTTATTTACATTTAAAAAGACCAATTTTCCTAGAGATTTATTTTCCTCACTTAAGGCTAGACATTAAAACCATGAATGTAGAGTATGATCTAAAATAGCTCAAAAATTGGAAAAGTTAATGTTTACTCTTCTTCCTAAAATCAACCTTATTGTGAGACTTTTTTTTAAATGCTATTTTGATTCTATAAGTTTCCCTTCCTTTTTTTAAAATTGTTTTGGCTTATACGGCAATTTGGATACAGCCAAAGGACTTAATAAGACAGAATGATATACTTTAGGTCTGTTTATTGTTAGTATCATTCAAAATCTCTCATAAAAATGCTTGGGAATATTAAAGTTGAAAATTGTCATATAATGAATGCAAGTAATTTGATATAATTCAATCATAGCTGTCTACTGTGACTATTATAATGCACCTGGGGAATTCAGCTGGCATTATGAACCTTGTGGCACAGTGACTGCCAAAACATGCAAAGATCGAGTAATTGGCCAGAAATTTTCTGCACTTTTAGAAGGTAAGACATATTTTAATAATATCGGCGAAAAGGTGCAAATTATACTGATATCTTAAAACTGGGAAATGTTGTTAGTTTCTGGCAGTTCAGTGTCTTACATTTTGTAATTTAATGAATAGCTATTTATCTTTATTATGACATTAATATTTCTGCATTAGAATATTTTCTCTAGACATAAATTATCTAAGAGAGAGAGAGAACATAGTGCTCTCATCCTACTAGCAATCTTTATATGTTTCATTAGACAAGGTATTTGTTGAGACTATCATTGCAGAATGCAACATATAATATAGTCTCACTTGAATGGAGGCCAGTTAACTATACCCACAGTTAAAAAGTACTCTTAGCATTACATATCTTAGATAAAAATAAAGAAGTGGCAAGAAAACAAGATGATACAAAAACTCTCTGACAGTCATATCTATGTTAAATCCCAGGCTTTGGGATATTTTCAGCCCATTTTATTATGATTTCGGTTATTTTCATCTATCCGATGAAACAGTATTTAGAATTGGTATTCACGCAAGTATAGAATTGGCATTCACGTTTCAAGACACATACCTATCCAAGTCTTGTGTTAGGTTCAACACCGTGGCTGTCATTAAAGTAGTAAATCACTTAAAATATTTAGGAAATATTTTAGAAAAATTAAGTCAGCTGAAATTTCTAAGTTCTCAGGTTGATATTTCATTGCCAAAGAATCTGAATCCTGTTCAATTTTATATGTTTTTCACTAAAAGTATGCTGTTATCTACTTCGGTTCTTGGAATCACTGAAGTAAGTGTACAAATATATAATGCAGTTTGAGGAGTTTCAGCAAATAGAGATGAACTGAGGGCCATTTTTACACACAGGCTGTTACGCCAAATGCCCGGACAGTGCTCCCTACCTGGATGAGAACACCATGAAGTGCGTCAGTTTGGCTGAGTGCAGCTGCTTCTATAATGATATTGTACCAGCTGGTGGAGTGATCCAGGATAACTGTGGGAGAACATGGTATGTTCTCTAACTGTCCAATAGTTCTGTTTCTTACATTTTTATATAGAAAACAAGAAAAAGAATCAATGAATATATTTTTAACTCTGTTATTTCTAAATGAGGTCAGCTTTAGGTTCAGTTTTATGTTACTTATTTTGGTTATTTTGTGTTTTCATTAAATCCACATATTGACTAATGATTTGTTAAATCAGTGGAAAAGACAGCAGAGAAAATGTCACTGTGTTGTTTTGGGTAAAAGGAAAGTTCTCATTCTATAAATGTAAGATCATGTTTATAGGCTTTCAAGAGGACGTCTGTACTAGAGCAGCACGTCCATCAAAAAACATTGTGTCTGAAACTGAAAATGTAAGAACTAACTTTACAGCTTGATTCCAAACATTCTTTTAGGTCGCAAGAATTCCTCAGTGAAAAGATTAGGAAACAGTACAGGGAAAAACAAAAAACAAAAACAAAACAAATTTGAATCCATAGCATGCTCTTGGGGAAACAATTATTTATTTTTTTCTTATTTGGTTCTGTTTTCATCTTCACTGTTAGACAATTTTTTGCTTTAAATTTAGGAGATGTATATAATTAGGAGTTAAAAATTTCAAGTTCTTTCTCTTTTTGATTGTTTCTTTTTTTGTTTATAATTTAACTTTCAGCTATTGCATCGCAGGAGAATTGGAGTGCAGTGGTGAGTCACTATATTTTACTCTAATTGATTTAGGAAAGATGAGATAAAGAGTTTGGAATCTTTTTAGACCATCAACAGCAGAGGAGTATGTACTTAATGCTTTAGACTGTGCATTTCAGTGTGTTTGTTTATGTTGGGTCAGTTCAAAACCAATGCTGCCAAGGCACTTCAAACCACTGGTAGATGGGGGCAGTTCTCTTGCTCTACTCCTGCCTGTCTGTAGGCTCTGGGAACTAAGAAGTGAGGCATCAGTTAAAATAGTTTAATAAAGGGATGGAATGGAAGATGATAGTTACATAGATAGAATTAACTACTTGAAGGATTATTCATATGCAACATATATCTTAAAAGAAATTTCAATAAACTTCAAAAGAATATATAAATGATTCTTTTTGTGTATTCGAAATTGCAAGAAGTGAAATAATAAAGAAACAAGTAATTCATAGGCAACTTGAGTTTTAGAATTTTTTTCACAACTTTTCATTTCTGTCAATAATAGTAATTTGTGATTATTTCAGAAACTGCTCCAACAAATTCAACATATACAGGTAAAATCATCATTATGGTTTAAATGTGTATTTCTGCTTTCTTTTTATGATAATCATTTACAGTTTCACATGAATCTGTGCCAGTAAAAGATATGCTAATAAATATACTGATATAAAATCTCAAATTAAAATTGTTACTAGAAAATATGTCAAAATATAATTTCATTATACTCCTGTGAGTTAAGTTAGTAATGTGATTAGAATATAAAATAGGTATTATATGCTTATTATTAGTTGGACATCATCCAAAGCTTGACATTTTTAGATGATAATTTGAACAAATGGAATAAAAAAGTGAATGTGATCTCCTGTGAAGTAAATATTTTGAAATCATGATTATTCTGGGAGGTGAGAACACAGAAAAAAAATTAATTTATTTTTCTTAACTTGTGTATTTCTTGCAAGGTATAAGGCTATTTTAGTTATATCCATTCAGGACAGTACTGGGCAAAATGCAGTTTAACTTTGGGTTTGGAACTTTAAATGCACTGGTTGGTAAGTGTACTTAGAGTTACTGCAGTACACTTACATACTATTTCTCACTGATTAATATTTGGAGGTAATGTCAATTAAGAGATAGTATTATAAATTGGAAGCCTTAGGTTTTGATAATGTATTTAGTATGTGATCATCAGTGAAGTGATATTTATTTTAGTTATCATAGGTTAGTTTCCTAAAGCTAAGTGCAGAGTTCATCTTGGCCCATAAATAGACTTAATAAAGTTCCTGTGAGATTTTGGTTAAATGGTAATGACAGAAAATAATTAATCATTTTTGTTGGACATACAGTAAGAAGAGTTATTAATACTGATCTAAATGAAAGATTGTTTTGTCAATTAACCTCCGCATACAATTTTAGAAATGTTTATTGAGTTTATGGCAACTGGTTTCTTGAAATAAATTTGCCAGCAAAATTATTTAAGTAATATATTTTCATAAATATTGTCTTCCCCAAACAGTTTCTACTACAACAGCTACCTCCATACTAAGCACCAAAGCAGGTAAAAAAAAAAAAAAAAAAAAGCTAATTTGTTTTTTAGCATCTAAATAAGCTATGAATGAGTTTGCAACTCAGGCATTTTGGTCCTTTCCCCCAAAGTTGTTATTTTCTATTTATTTATTTCTTAAATGCCAAATAGTAAGGTCTACATCCAATTGTGATATTGAAGAACCTCTTCTCTATTTAGAGACCATGTGTCCTAAAAAGAACATTCTGCATGTTACTAATTTGGAAAAAAATGGCTACAGAAGAAAATTCTATGCTAAATTCCTTGAAAATAAATTATATTTTCTTTTCAACTGACACCAAAGAATTTCAGCTTTAATTGAATCACTTGTAATCAAAGCAGTGGTCAAAGAAGTACAGGAGTATATTAAAATGTGTAAGCATCTGATAAATGAACTTAACTGTTGCATTTCATCGTTTATTTGCATTCTAGAGATATCTAACTGTGTCTAAATAAATACTTTATAATCTTGTCTTTCAAAACCATCTGAACATACATTTCCAAATATTTGTCTCCTCCTTTGTATAGCAATTACACTGGCCACCAATAGCTCAGGCACAGGTAAGCAATAATCATCAACCACAACTTAAGAGGGACTTAAAATCCAAAACTTCCTTTTGCAGTATTATTTATACCTTTGCAATTACATTTTTGGGGGGAGATTTTTTTCCTGTTTTTGTTTTGTTTTTAAGATTTTAGAAAAAAATGTTGTACAAACTGATAAGAGTCTTGACTTCTTACTTGTGGTCTATAAAGTTTAAACTTTAACTTTATGTTTTGATATCTATTTAACTATTTAATCAGATATCTCTGAAACATTAATTTCAAGTTGATCCATTTTATATATGACCATAGATGTTATCAGAAACATAATTTTCCTTCCATATAAAACATTTTTTTCCCATTATTTTCTCCAATTCAGTAGCTTCCATTCCAGGGATTACATCAAGCAGTGAAATAACAGGTAGGTGAATCAGAAAACTTATGAAATGACAAAAAAGGTTTTTATGTATATTATAATTGTTTTTTTAATATATTAGAATCAAGAGAGCCATTCTCCTATACTTAGGATCTTTTTCTTCACCTAACTGAACACTGTTTTCCTTTCTCCTGTTATTTATTACTTTCTCTAGTTATTTATTACTTTGTGTGTCTTGGTATATACATATATATTTTAAAATGTGACATTTTTATTCAGGTATAATTGGCAAAAAACATTATATTAGTTTCAGGTGTTCAACATAATGACTTGGTATTTGCATATTTTGCAAAATGATCACATTTTATCTAGGTAACATCCTTAAAGTCACAGATAAGGGTTTGCATCCTTGTATTCTTACTGCATTTAGTCCCAAGCTACAAGTATTCAACAAGTATTTGTAGAATGAATGGATGTTTCCTCTTTTTCCCTATCCCTAATTTTTAAATTATGTTTTTTCTCTTGTCACAGAATTTCTAGCCTAGTCATTAGACCAATGATTAGATGTTATTTATGCTGATGAAGCTTATAGTTTATACATTTCATTTATTAGAGCTAGTATCTCTTCTCTAGAAAACAGGGTATTGTGTAAAATCAAGATTACTTTTGGTTTATAATTTTGTATCATGATATAGAATTAGAACTAATTTGGAGCACTTTGTAATATTGGTGTTGTCAATTATTTGGTACTTAATACTGTGTTCCTTATATTCTAAGGGCAAATGTCAAAGTATCACCATCATAGTGTGGAATATCATAAAAGTGGCCAACTGACATGTTTAATTTATATCAAACTTTCTCTTATGTTGAATATCATTAGTAGCTGTGGCTCTTTCAGTGTAAATTTAGAGAGTGACCCATTACAGAAGTCTTTTTCTTTATTCTACCTTTGTAAATCTATTTCTGATGGCTTACTAATGATTTCACCCTGAGTTGTTTAAATACATTGTAGAATAATTTTCTAGTTACATAGTATCTCAGCCATAAACAACAGTCTGAACTCCTAATTCTCAGCCTGATTCTCATTCGAAGATAAGCAATTTAGTTCAGTTGTATAGGTCTCTTTCAGTTAAAATATAATTATTCATTCAGCTACCAAAACTTATGAATCTGGAAACCATTTAAAGTATTCTTAACTATTGATTTGATGAATTATATATTCACGTACCCTGGAGGAGCATGGCAACACACTCCAGTATTCTTGCCTGGAGAATCCATGGACAGAAGAGCCTGGCAGGCTCTTATCTACAGGGTCGTAAAGAGTCGGACAAGTGAAACAACTTAGCACACATACTCATATACGTTGTTGTTAAGTCAATAAGTGGTGTCAACTCCTTTTGACCCCATGGACTGCAGCAGGACAGGCTCTTCTGTTCTCCACTATCTCCTGGAGTTTGCTCAAATTCATGTCCATTGAGTCTACAATGATATCTAACCATCTCATCCTCTGTTGCCCCCATTGTTTTTGCCTTTAATCTTTCCCAGCATCAGGGTCTTTTCCAATGAGTTGGTTTTTTGTATAAGGTGGGCAAAGTATTGGAGCTTCAGCTTCAGCAACAGTCCTTCCAATGAATAGTCAGGGTTAATTTTCTTTAGGATTGACTGGTTTGATCTCCCTTTAGTCCATGGGACTCTCAAGAGTCTTGTCCAGCACCACAATTTGAAAGCATCAGTTCTTTGGTGCTCAACCTTCTTTATAATCCAACTTTCACATCCATATATGACTACAGGAAAACCATAGCTTTGACTATATGGACTTTGTCAGCAAAGTGATGTTTCCTCATTTTTAATAAGCTGTCTGGGTTTGTCATAGCTTTTTCCCAAGGAGCAAGAGTCTTTTTATTTCATATCTACAGTCAATGTCTACAGTGATTTTGGAGCCCAGGGAAAGAGTATCTGTCATGGCTTCCACTTTTCCCCCATCTATTTTGCCGTTAACTGAGGGGTCTAGATGGCATGATCTTAGTTTGTTTTTTTAATTTTAATGTTGAGTTTCAAGCCAGCTTTTTCTTTCTCCTCTTTCACCCTCATCAAGAGGCTCTTTAGTTCCTCTTCACTTTCTGCCTCTAGAGTGGTATCAGCTGGCAATCTCGATTCCTCTGCCTGTAAGTTAAATAAGCAGGGTGACACTATACAGCCTTGTTATACTCCTTTGCCAATTTTGAACCAGTGAGTAGTTCCACGTCTAGTTCTAACTGTTGCTTCTTGACCTGCATACAGGGTTCTTAGAAGACAGGTAAGGTGGTCTGGTACTCTTGTCCCTTTATGAATTTTCCACAGTTTCTTGTGATCTACACAGTCAAAAGGTTTTCTCATAGTCAGTGAAGCAGAAGTAGAGATATTTTTCTGGAATTCCTTTGCTTTCTCCATGATCCAACTAATGTTGGCAATTTGATCTCTGGTTCCTCTGCTTTTCTAAGTCCAGCTTGTACTTCTGGAAGTTCTCAGTTCACATGCTGCTGAAACCTAATTTGAAGGATTTTGAGCATAACCTTGCAAACATGTGAAATAAATATAATGTACGGTACTTTGAACATTCTTTGGCATTGCGCTTCTTTAGGATTGGAATGAAAATTGACCTTTTCCAGTTCTGTAGCCACTGCTGAGTTTTCCAAATTTGCTGATATATTGTATGCAGAATTTTAACAGAATTAACTTTTAGGATTTGAAATAACTCAGCAGGAATTTCATCACCTCCATTAGCTTTGTTTGTAGTGATGCTTCCTAAGGCCCACTTGACATCACACTCCAGGATGTCTGGCTGTAGGTGAGGAACCACACCATCATAATCAACCAGGTTATTAATTATCCAGACCTTTCCTGTATAGTTCTTCTGTGTTCTTGCCACCTCTTCTTAATATCTTCTGCTTATATTAGATCCTACCATATCTGTCCTTTATTTTGCCTATCCTTGTATGAAATGTTCCCTTGGTATCTCCAATTTTCTTGAAGAGATCTCTAATCTTTCCTATTCTATTGTTTTCCTCTATATCTTTGTATTATTCATTTAAGGAGGCCTTCTTATATCTCCTTTTTATTCTTTGGAACTCTGAATTCAGTTGGGTGCATCTTTTCCTGTCTTCCTTGCCTTTTGCTTCTCTTCTTTCCTCAGCTATATGTAAAGCCTCCTCAGACAACCACTTTGCCTTCTTACATTTCTTTTACATGGGGAGGGTTTTGGTCACTGCCTCCTGTACAGTGTTATGAACCTCCATCCTTAGTTCTTCAGGCACTGTCTACCAGACCTAATCCTTTGACTCTATTCTTCACCACCACTGTATAATCATAAGGGATTCGATTTAGGTCATACCTGAATGGCCTTGTGGTTTTCTCCACTTCCTTAAATTTAAGCCTGAATTTTGCAGTATGGAGTGCATAATCTGAGCCACAGTCAGCTCCAGGTCTTATTTTTGCTGACTGTATAGAGCTCTTTGTCTTTTGCTGCAAAGAACATAATCAGTCTGATTTCAGTATTGATCATCTGGTGATGTCCATGTGTAAAATTGTCTCTAGTATTGTGGGAAAAGAAAGTTTGTTATGACCAACTTGTTCCCTTGACATAACCATATTAGCCCTTGCCCTGCTTCATTTTGTACTCCAAGGCCAACCTTGCCTGTTACTCTGGGTATCTCTTGACTTCCTACTTTTGCATTCCAATCCCCTATGCATGAAATGACATTATTATTATTATTTTTTATGGTGTTAGTTCTAGGAGGTCTTCTAGGTCTTCATAGAACCAGTCAGCTTCAAATTATTCAGCATCGGTGGTTGGGGTCATAGACTTGGATTACTGTGATGTTGAATGGCTTGCCTTGGAAATAAACAGAGATCATTCTGTCATTTTTGAGATTGCACTCAAGTACCACATTTTGGATTCTTATTGATTATGAGGCCTACTCCATTTCTTCTAAGGGATTCTTGCCTACAGTAGTAGATATCATGGTCACCTGAATTAAACTCACCCATTCCAGTCCATTTTAGTTCACTGATTCCTAAGATGTCGATGTTCAGTCTTGTCATTTCCTGCTTGATCGTACCCCATTTATTTTGATTCATGGTGCTAATATTCTAGGTTCCTATGCAATGTTTTTCTTTATAGCATCAAACTTTATTTTCCTCACCAAACACATCCACTACTGAGTACCATTTCTGCTTTGGCCTAGATGCTTCATTCTTTCTGAAGCTATTCTTAGTTGCTCTCTGCTCTTCCCCGGTTTGGACATTTTCCAACTGAGGGGGCTCATCTTCCAGTGTCATATCTTTTTACTTTTTCATACTGTTCATGGGGTTCTCCAGGCATGAATACTGGAGTGGGTTGCCATTTTTTCCTCCGACGAATCATAAGCAATGTGGATTATTTCAATATAATGCTGATATAAGCACCCTGTATAAAAAGTAGGCAATCAGAACTAAGAAAACTCTTTTGATATTTCCTAGTTTATACATATATTTTCTTTTGCTGCTTTTTTCTTCCCTAAGCATTTGATTTTGAACATAATATTCTGGCAATTTAATTCTGTCAGATTTTGTATTGTAGCAGTAAACTGTTCATATAAAACAGAAAGCCATGAGTAGATTACCTAGAGCTTTAGTGAGCAACTTATGAAGTTTTAGGTGTAATATTAACCTTAAAATACTACAAAAATCTCATCAATTGCTTCTACTGTAGTGTTTAAAAATTATAAACCTAATGTAGAGTTTTATTATAGGGAAAATTAGCTAGGTGCTTTTTTCCCTGAATTCATTTGTTTTTATTTATGACTTTTAATGCTTAAACTTACCAAATCTTATAGTTTTATTTAATTTCACAGAAACTCCAGAAAACATTCATGATCTATAGTTATAATATTAATAGTTTACTAAAATGTCATCTTAGTACAGTAGTATTAATACAAGATCTGGCTAATATTAATAATAGTTTTTAATGAGAGTTTACTGTATTTGAGTCATGATACCAAGTATTTTTGTTCAATTTATCATTAAATTTCAATAATCTCCTAATTTTTATTTCCCACAACACCCTCGCTGTCATATTTTACAGGGGAGGAGATGCAAACAGCTTAAATTATTTTTCCGATATTACAAAGGTCAAAAGAAAAAGAAATTTTCTGGTATGATGTAGAGAGAAATCAGTTGTTTTTCTTGTTGTTTTTCTTTTCCTTTTTATCTTTGAGAGTCAGAAAATATAATTTCACAGATATGAATCAGTAAGGCTCCTCCAGTGTTAATCTGAAATCAGGAAACAAAATTAGTTTTAGAAGTTTATTTTTTCATGTTAAAATTGTGTAAATGTGCCACAAATCATAAATTTTAAATAGATTTAGTCAAATAATCCCAAATATAGAGAAAATATTGATTATCAAGTTATTAAACCAGTGGTATCTTTCCAGCATTTTTGATAATGTAGATGTAGCTTTATCCTGTTGCTAGAATAAATTAGTAAATGCCTATTTCCCAGATGAGCTACGGCATATAAAATTTTATATATTAATTTATTTTCCATTTAAAAATAATTATTAGTGGTTTAATCCTTAGCCCCTACTACTACTCTACCTCTTCTTTTCTGAGACTATGCCCATATCATATATAATAGGTGGAGATTTAGAAAGTATTCAAATAATAATTGATTTAGTTTCCTCAAAAATCTGTGACTTGGGGGCTCAGATCATATCACTTGGTTATCTATGCTGAGTAGATGAACTCAGTTCAGTTCAGTTCAGTCGCTCAGTCATGTCCGACCCTTTGCAACCCCATGAATTGCAGCACGCCAGGCCTCCCTGTCCATCACCATCTCCCGGAGTTCATGCAAACTCATGTCCATAGAGTCAGATATACCATCCAGCCATCTCATTCTCTGTCGTCCCTTCTCCTCCTGCCCCCAATCCCTCCCAGCATCAGAGTCTTTTCCAATGAGTCAACTCTTTGCATGAAGTGGCCAAAGTACTGGAGTTTCAGCTTTAGCATCATTCCTTCCAAAGAAATCCCAGGGCTGATCTCCTTCAGAATGGACTGGTTGGACCTCCTTGCAGTCCAAGGGACTCTCAAGAATCTTCTCCAACACCACAGTTCAAAAGCATCAATTCTTCAGTGCTCAGCTTTCTTCACAGTCCAACTCTCACATCCATACATGACTACTGGAAAAACCATAGCCTTGACTAGATGGACCTTTGTTGGCAAAGTAATGCTTTTCAATATGCTATCTGGGTTGGTCATAACTTTTCTTCCAAGGAGTAAGCGTCTTTTAATTTCATGGCTGCAGTCACCATCTGCAGTGATTTTGGAGCCCAAAACAATAAAGTCTGACACTGTTTCCACTGTTTCCCCATCTATTTCCCATGAAGTGATGGGACCAGATGCCATGATCTTCATTTTCTGAATGTTGAGCTTTACTGCATAACCATAAATTAAATACTTCAAGTTGTGCTATAGGTTCCTGGTCTGAATATAAAATATTCAGAATAAAATTTGACATTTCTGAATTTTAACAATCATAAGATTTTTAACAATCACAAGAATTTTAACAATCATAAGATTTATAATCATATATAAGATTTATAATCATATGTCCATTTACCAGTGACTGGAGAATCATAGCAATCTACTTAAAGTGAGGATGGCAGTCAGAAGAATCTCAGAAGTACTAGAATGTTTGTGGTAATCTTCTTTTGAAGGTCTTTTAAAAAAAGCCAAATTTAATGACCTACTGATCTTCATTTTCATGTAAGAATAAACATTTAATTTTAAGGCACATCAACACACTTAAAAAAAACTGATTTTATAAATTCATCCAATAAGCATCACACCATAGTAAACATAAATCAGTTTAAAGTGTTTGCTTTTAGAACACTTTTAAGGGAATTAAGGATACTTTCTGTGGAGCAATTGCCTTGCACAGATTATAGGCTTGAAAGTCACATCCCATCTCTTTTACTGACATCAATGATTTAGAAGTTGAATAGCATTTGACAAATTGTGATGAATTCATAACTACATAATGATTTTTGTTTTTTAACCTTATAGTGGTGAACCTCTCTTGATCAGAGATGAGAAAAATGGATCCCTAAATAAGAGTTTAGTCATCATTAACAAGTTTCTTGTTCCTTTCTAAATATAGCATGCCTCAACAAAAACATTTAAATAGATACTGAAAAGCAAAATGTAATATTCCCAGATATAACTAGGACATATCATTTTGAATATGTATTGCCTTTCCATGAACTATTTACAATAGATGGAAGGATTTCTTTTTTAGACATGAGAACCCATTTTACTCAGAATTTTGGCTTACAGTCTCAGTGTTCTAAATGTGCTTTCATTCTGGATAATACATAGTCCTTTTGAGTTGAATCAATATGCTTAGTGGGTTAATTTAATTTAGCCAAAGTTGTTCTATTTTTATTTTCTGCATTGTCTTCAGATATCAATTTGGTATTTAAAAAAAATCTTATGATTCTTGAATATGCTATGCTAAGTTGCTTCAGTCATGTCCGACTCTATGCGACCCCATAGATGGCAGCCCACCAGGCTCCGCCGTCCCTGGGATTCTCCAGGCAAGAATATTGGAGTGGGTTGCCATTTCCTTCTCCAATGCATGAAAGAGAAAAGTGAAAGTGAAGTCGCTCAGTCGTGTCCGACTCTTAGCTACCCCATGGATTGCAGCCTACCAGGCTCCTCCATCCATGGGATTTTCCAGGCAAGAGTACTGGAGTGGGGTGCCATTGCCTTCTTGAATAGGTAAGATTTATTTCAAAAAGAGACTGTGCAGAAGGGCACTTTTCTGCCATTGTCTTGTTCCCTGAGTGAAATATTTTTGATCGAGTGCTAGATCAAATACTTCCTTATATCAAGTACTTTTCACTGGCCTTTAGTTGTTTTTGTGTTTCTTTTTTTTTTTTTTTTTAACCTATTCCTTGAAAGGATTGAGCAAATTATTCTAAAACTCCTTTCATAAATTTAAATGACCTTCTCAGATGGATCAAAAGTATTTCATCTAGCCAGGTAGAAAGAGAAAGGCCAAGGTCTTCAGAAGAGGAATGATGAAGTATTTGACTTTATAACTTTGAGAGCACAAAGGAAGTAATATGGCAAGCTTACACTTTTTTCCATGCTTTGTAAATCTGTTTTCTTTTCTATGCAGTAAAAGCTTTCAAAGAGTTAAAATGCCCTGAGAAATGCCTAGCCAACCATTCCAATAAATATGTTATTTTTAGAAGAAAAATTATGCAATCATGTTTTGTTGTTGTTGTTGTTCAGATTGACAGATCTTGACACAGAGCTAACATTTACTGAGCACTATTCTAAACATTTGACACATATTACCTCATTTGATACAGAACTCTGTGAAGTGGGTGCCATTATTTTCCTCAATTTACAAATGAGGAAATGGAAGCACAAAATGTTAAGTTATATGTTTACAGTCACTTGGTAATAAGTAGCAAAGAGAGGATTAAAATCCAGAACATATTTTTCTAGATTCAATCTTAATGCTTTTGTGTTTTGACATTTAAGAAAGAAAATAAAGTTAAATTTAAATTAAATATTATTAACACAGTAGCATATAATTGCAGAATTCAATTTCAAATTTTGATTTGTGTTAAAATTTATAATTTATTTAATTTTTCTATTAAAACTAAAAATAGCTCATTGACTAAATGGAATACTGATTCATATAATTTAAAAAAGTAGGTATGTTACATAACAGTTTAACATCTTAAAATGCATTTTTCTTATCTCAAAAAGTTAAAATATCAGAATTTTACAATTATAGATTGTATATACATTTTTTTGCTTATGTAATCACTTATTCTAAAACTGTATTAATCATAGAAAGAAAGTATGTGCATCAGGATGTTATTGAGAGCCAGTTGAGTGCAGTGGGAAGCAGAAACAGAAAAATAAGAACTAGAATCTCTTCTCTTCTACTTACTAGCTCTATGATCCTAGTTTCAGTCCTTCAAATATACTGAACATTAGTTTTCTCATTTTTTATGTAGGAAAAATAGAATATCTACATTGTAGGATGTGAGAGCAGCTTAGTGTAACACATAAGTACTCAATAAAGTAAAATTTATTACTAGTAACAGCTTTATAAAGAACAATAAATTATGTAAATCAACTTAGATTTTAGCAGAATAGTAATTTTTAATAATCAAAAACATACTGCTTATTCAATTAAAACCAATTTTATGAATTTTTAACTTTTTTCAGAAATAAGATACTTTGCAAAATCTAAACTTTGTAGTATTAAATTTGTTGTTTATTAGAGAAAATGTTTTAAATACTTCTTAAGATTATCTTTCATAAATTTATATTAAGTAAAATTGAATTTTTTGAAGGAAAATGGGAAAATAATCATTTATAAAAGATTTTATAAATTTTATAAAACTTTAAATGGTTCTTAGATATAATAAAAAACTTAGTAGTAGCTGGGAAATTAATTATGTGATTTCATTTCAATTATTAAGTTTATTATGAGAAAAAAAATGAAGTTAAAATAATAAAATAAACTATCAAATTGATCATGAGGTAAAAATAAATGGACACAATCACTCTGAAAATTGTTAGGGTGGATTACTACTTTGTAACATACAGAGATATCAATATTTTGGTAAAGGAAGCTCTTTCTATTATCATTTATGTATTGGCAACAAAGAATCTGATATACAGTAATTCATAATAGCAAGTACTTTAGCATACATGTTCATTTGCAAGTAATGGAAAAATTAATTGAAATTGTAATAGTTAAGGATGTCAAAAATTAATGGGAACATAATTGCTTTATCTATCAGTTTTGGTAATTAAACCATGAATAAAAGTGAATGTGAATTCTCATTTATTCCTATTAGTAGAATCTTATCAATACTTTTTATTGTTGTATCAATAATTTAGACTTACCTCTTCCCAGGTTATTTTGTGGGGAAAGAGAGCTCTTCACAGTAGTCAAAATGGTATGGACTCCAATCTGAGGCTGGTTTAGAGAACTCTTATGGCCTTGATAAAATACGGGTCCTTGAGATCCACTTGAGTATGTTGCCTCCTTAGCCACACCAATTGCACAGAAAGGCCTGTAAATGTGTTTTCTCATTCAAATGCATAAATATTTGCGATGACTGCTGTGCCATCTGTCTTGTGTCACTGTGTTCCCCTTAGCGCTGTGTTGATCCCTACATATTCAGATGTAGAGATTTTGGAGAAGATTGATTCTTCTCCATGTGATAATGTTGCTTTTAATGAAATGTGATTGCCTTCAGTTTGAATGAGTTCAAATTAGGATCACTGGAATTTCTTAAAGGCTGAAAAATCTATACTGGGAAATGGAATTGCCCTACATTCTCTTGAAGTATTGAGTTCTATCCTGCTACGTCATTATAATCCTGACAATCTCTGTGGACAATGGCATAACAGTCTTCCTATGTTATTCTTACATTCATCTCACAACTCACTTTAATTCAAATGTCCAATTGTTGTGTTTGTTAGTGAGAAAAGATATCAAGATTTGAAGAGGTCTGTTGGTGGAGTCTGCTTGATATTGATTTGAAAATTCTTCCCAGCTAAAGTGTAACATTAATTCTGAGAATATTCACACAAACATTTTCTCAATCTACTTAATATTTTTATACTATAACCACTTTTGTAAAGTAATTAGGGGAGATAGGCTGCTTTATTTTTATTTGACATTTTATTCTGTAATTTCTAGTCTAATTTGTAGTATTTCCATTAATATGGTGAATGGGTAACAAAAAACTTATAAACTACAAAAGTAATGTATTATGCATAGAAGTAGCATCACATAAAAAGCTGTATGCATCACATACATACAGCTAGGTTCAGCGTGACTTAGATTTTATTCCTAGCTTTGTCATTGACCACTAGTGATCTTGAACAAATCACTTACTTTTTCTGAGCTCAATTCTTCATACATAGAATAGGTGTAATACTTTCACTTCATTGACTGATTCATTCATGTATTCTATTGACAAATATTTATCAAGCCCCTGTTATGTATTAGGGACTCATATCATTAGGAGTTTAATGATGAATTATAATAGATATGATCTGTGCATTCATGAAACAATAGTCCAGTCAGAAAGATGGATGTCAGTCAAGTAATTAAAATGAATGAAAAGTAGCAATAATTTGCAAGAACTATGAAGTGCTTAAAATGGGGGTAGGATAGAGAGGGGATTTGATCAAGTCAGGATGGTCAGGAATTGAAGAAAAGATGAGTTAGTTGAGAAATGACAATTAAGTTCTAATAAGGAGAAGAGAGAGGAAACTGTTTTCCAAGTAAAGAGAATGGCAAATAGAAAGAATGAAAGTATGGATAGATAAAGCTGCTAAGTCACTTCACTCGTGTCCAACTCTGTGCGACCCCATAGATGGCAGCCCACCAGGCTCCCCCAAACCTGGGATCCTCCAGGCAAGAATACTGGAGTGGGTTGCCATTTCCTTCTCCAGTGCATGAAAGTGAAAAGTGAAAGTGAAGTCGCTCAGTCGTGTCTGACTCCTAGCGACCCTATGGACTGCAGCCTACCAGGCTCCTCCGTCCATGGGATTTTCCAGGCAAGAGTACTGAAGTGTGGTGCCATTGCCTTCTCCATGGCTGGATAGAGTGAGGATCAAATAGATTGTGTGAGAAGTATTTTCTTCTTTTTTAAGTTATAAACTTTTAGGGTGATATAAACACACATAATAGATTTCCAGGGATTTTTTAAAATAGAAATTAAGATTGAAATTAAGATTTCAGATTGAAATCTTAAAAGCTGGAAATTAATAAAGGCATATATTTAGGCCCATAGACCACATCACAACAAACTTTTAAGAAACTTTTACCACATTTTCTGGCAATGGGAATGCAGATAAAATATACCTCTTCCTACAGGAGTTTCGGAGAAGGCAATGGCACCCTACTCCAATACTCTTGCCTGGAAAATCCCATGGACAGAGGAGCCTGGTAGGCTGCAGTCCATGGGGTTGTGAAAAGTCGGACATGACTGAGCGACTTCACTTTCACTTTTTACTTTCATGCATTGGAGAAAGAAATGGCAACCCACTCCAGTGTTCTTGCCTGGAGATTCCCAGGGACAGGGGAGCCTGGTGGGCTACCATTTATGGGGTCCCACAGAGTCGGACACGACTGAAGTGACTTAGCAGAAGCAGCAGCAGCAGCACAAGAATTTGCTGGTGACTTCAAATTTATCTCCATGAACCCACTATATCAAATCATAAAAATAAACCCTAAAAAATTATTTCTCCTTCAATTTGCCCCAAACTCTTTGTAGAGAAATATTGAAGGTGCTGACAATAAAAAATAAAATGAAGTCAAAGAAATCATAAACTGCAAAATCACCCTCTGCTTAGCAGAGAATTAACTTTTCATTTTTGATATATATTTATTCCATTTACACTGTATTTGGTAGACTTCAGCATATGCATATGTGTATAGCATACAAACACCCACACATACACATATGCACACTTGCAGTGAAAAGAGTGACATTATAATGTCACTATTTTAAAAAAGAAATAAAAATGTGTTACTAACTCTCAACACTGAGTATACTGAAAAGTGAAAGTGAAAAGTGAAGTCGCTCAGTCGTGTCCGACTCTTTGTGACCCCATGGATTGCAGCCTAAGAGGCTCCTCTGTCCATGGGATTTTCCAGGCGAGAATACTGGAGTGGGTTGCCATTTCCTTCTCCAGGAGATCTTCCCGACCGGGGGATCAAACCCAGGTCTCCCGCACTGTAGGCAGACGCTTTACCGTCTGAGCCACCAGGGAAGCCACAAGCCACTAAATATATTGAAAACTAACAAGTGAGCAGTCTTTCTAGTATTTTCCCTTGAGGTCAGAAAAATTCACGTCATTTCTCTTTTTCTTGTCAGGAACAACTCTGAGTTTCCTCAGTGAAACTTTTACCACAGGTTAGTTTATTAATTCCTGGTTTTATATGTGAAAAAATATCTGACAGTGGAAATCATTAGTACCTTTGTGTTTTTAAGAAAGAAATTATATATGTTTGGCTTTTGAAAAAATATTTTTAACAATAGTTTACTGGGCTTTTCCTACTGTTTTTAAACTAAACAAAACCCCTGAACTTGACTCATTTTTAATATGTCTATATTAACTGGCTATAATATGGCCTTCAGTTTATTGCTGATATTAATATAGCATATATAACTATTAAGTTATATCAAGCCTCAAATTAAAAAAATAGGATGAGAGAAAACATGGAGATCTCATGATACATTTTTCTTATTAGGTATTTTAAATATAAAAGTAGCAATTAACTATTTCATGATGATTTTCATCATTGTGACTGTCATCTCTAAGTGACAATGTGATTAGGGCATAAGGTTCTGTTTATTTGAAAGCAGTCTTTTGAGATAAATGTATAAAGACCTCATATGATACAATTTAATGATGACATGACTTAGTTAAAAAAATATGGTAAGGACTAAACCAAAATCTTTGCAGGAAAACAATAATGGAAGGGAAATCTTAGGGTATCTGTGCAGAGTCACTGGATTCATGATTCTATTTTCTACAGTAGGAATTGATTGAATAGTTAAATCACCCACTGGTATTAAAGGCCGAGTAAACATGAGATGAGACGTTCTCTTTATGTTTTTCTCAGGTGTTACAAGAACTCCAGCTCCCATCACCTCCACAGCTGGAAGTGTGGGCACCACAGGACTAGTGGGCTCCACCTTCACCAGTTCTGGGCGCATATCAGGTAAATCAAGTTCAGGACAATATATACCAGCATGGCTAAACAACTGGTTTCAGGCAATATTGCTCAGAACAATATTTTACAAAATAAAAGTATCTGACTTATGTGTTATATCAGCTTTGGGTGTTTTTTGTATGTAATTAAAATGTAGGCTCTTTAATTTTTGCACAAATTGCAGTCTTATTGTATATCATGTTACAATTATATACACCTTGAGAATTGATAGCATGCAGTTTTTTCGCAAGTTTTTGCCTTTTCTTTACCTTTATCAGGGTCAACTGGAGTGTCAGTAAGTACAATCACAGAAACTGAAGATGGAAGCACAGGTGACACAGGCTTCAGAGTAGGTGAGACAAAGAATTGAGTCCTTAGCTTCTTTCCACAGCAGTCCTTCATTTTGCATCAGGAACAACTGTAATCTGAGTATATTAGATAACAGAGATGTGGCATCCGCAGTAAGTTATCTGGGTGACTTTGAGAAAAATATTAGTGACATATTTCTATGGCACATTAAAACTTCTGAATGATGCTAGAATATGTAATATGTAATTTAATCCACATCAACACCATGGTAGTTAGGGGTCTTTTTTCCCATGAGAAAGAAAATAATGGAAGTTCTTAAAACTGGCAGAGGCAGGATTAGAAGCCGAAACCTTAGCCTCCTTTGTCTGTGGCTGCACAATTCTGCATTCTGTGCCTAAAGAGCGAACATCTGAGAGAATTCAGTGAGCCTACAATTGTCCTTGTGCATCGCTGACTAAATTTCAACTACTGTTGGTCTCAAAATAAAATATTATTGATGATTTTGATTAAAAACAAACAAGCTCAAGTTCACTCCATCCCTTATGCAGTCAGTGAAGGAGTTTAAGTACCATTTTAATTTCCTCTTTGCATCACATTTGCCTTTGCTTTTGCTCAGATGTCAAACATTTTCTATCTAGTCTTCATGTTCATCCACCTCACTCACCTTTCTCTAACACAGTGGTGCTCAAAGTGCAGTTTCCAGACCAACAGCATTCACATCTCCTAGGAACACTTTTGAAACACAAAATTTGGGGGCACGCTTGCCTAGAATCAGCAGCTCTTAGCGTTGAGCCAGACAAACAATTGATACTTGTCAATGTTGAGAATGTTCCCACTCTTCCCAACTTCCTTCCCAATTTACACTTTAGTCAGTTCCATACCAGAATGAACTTATAAAACTTCAGCTGTCATCACATCATTGTCCTACTTAAAATCTTTTAATTTTTCAGATTTCTTTTGGGATAAATCAAAACCATTATATACCATTAAAAGGCATTTCTTTAATGTATGCATAGAACTTCTCTTTATACATTTATTAACTAATCCGTGGCCTGACTTCATTTTTCCTTCATTTGTTTTCCTTTGGAAAATTTCTCAATATAAAATTTATGTCTTAAATATTTTTTGGAATAAGATATTGCTTACACAAACATAAATTTTTTGAAAGATACAGGCTATAGTAGCACAAGTTAAGAAATGACTTAATTCCAATTAAATCAGTGAATTGACTTAAATTTTAGGGTGATGACTATTGAGTGTATATTTTCTAGAATTTGAATTGGAATTATGTACTGGAGAAGGCAATGGCACCCCACTCCAGTACTCTTGCCTGGAAAATCCCATGGACAGAGGAGCCTGGTGGGCTTCAGTCCATGGGGTCGCTAGGAGTTGGACACGACTGAGCGACTTCACTTTGACTTTTCACTTTCATGCATTGGAGGAGGAAATGGCAACCCACTCCAGTGTTCTTGCCTGGAGAATCCCATGGACAGAGGAGCCTGGTGGGCTGCTGTCTATGGGGTTGCACAGAGTCGGACACGACTGAAGCGACTTAGCAGCAGTAGCAGCAGCAGTGATAATGACAAGTAAGTCAGCTATCTCCTTTGGTTATCAGACAGTGAGTACAGCAGTCTTGAGCACGGTTTCTCCAAGTCTGGTTTGTAAGCGGGTGCAATCCAGAATTCTTTGTTACTAGTCCATACTGTGAGAAAAACTGAAACAGAATATGAGTATTTAAAAACAGCAATTTGACACAGCAATTTTATTTTTGTTGGATAAAAGCTTATGTTTTCTATGGTTTTATTTTTTAATTTATCTACTTTCATGGCACTTTTCCAAAATTTTACAGTAGACTGAAACATTTACAGAAGTTTTCTTTTACCACAGATTTTCTGAGAAGCACAGGGTGGAGTATGAACTTAGGTATAGTTTTACCTGGTGACGATGTCTGTGGAGTGGGACTAGTAATGTAAATTGCCTCAGAGGACTTTTATAGGGTTAAATGAGTTGATTTATGTCTAGAGTATTTTTTAAATCACTATTTTTTTAACCAGGAGGAACAGAAGGTCCTACTGCACCAGTAAGAGGTGAGGAAGATGGCACACCTGGGCAACCAAGCACAGGAGTGACAAGCTCAGGAGAAGCAGGCAAGTCAGGATGTGAACCTTAGCCTCTGCTACATAGTACTGAACTCATTACAGATTGAACAAAAGATTAAACTCTACATGGCGTCATCGACTCAATGGACATGAGTTCAAACTCTGGGAGATAGTGAAGGAGAGGGAGGCCAGGTGTGCTGCAGTCCATGGGGTCGTAAAGAGTTGGACATGACTTAGCAAGTGAACAACAGAACAACTGATATAAGACCATCTAGCCATAGAAATCATAGGAATCATTTGAAGATTTCTTTTTTATGATAAACTTTGATTTTGTCATGTTAGAGAGGAGTGAAATGTAGAGTTCTGCAACAAAGGAAGTAATGCTTCTTCCTTGTTGTGTCAGGGACCCCAAGAACTTCAGAAAGCTTCACAACCGCCCCTGGGAGCAAGAGCACAAATGCAGACTCAGCTGTCCCAGACACAACCCCTGGAGGCCAACCAGGTATGGAAGTGGGCAACATTGACAGTCATCTGAGGCATCTTCTTACTGACCTTAAGGAAGTCACCAGCACTTCTGAGTTATTCCTTACTAGTAAATGCACATTGGAGAAGGCAATGGCATCCCACTCCAGTACTCTTGCCTGGAAAACCCCATGGACGGAGGAGCCTGGTGGGCTGCAGTCCGTGGGGTTGCTAAGTCGGACACAACTGAGCAACTTCACTTTCACTTTTCACTTTCATGCATTGGAGAAGGAAATGGCAACCCACTCCAGTGTTCTTGCCTGGAGAATCCCAGGGACGGGGGAGCCTGGTGGGCTGCAGTCCATGGGGTCGCACAGAGTCAGACACGACTGAAGCAACTTAGCAGCAGCAGCAGCAGCAGTAAATGCACATATTCATGACCTTGTTATTTCTACATTTATGGAATTAATGCCAGTGGTTCTCTAATATCAATTCAGAGGTGATCTAAAGCAAAGTATGTTGTATTTCAAGTTCTAAGACTCCTGCCTTAGGGATTCTAAGGCTGTGAATGTGAAGTTGGGTTAAGGTCATAGTTTTCAACCTTGGCTACACATTAAAATTGACTAGAAATATTTTTGAAAATACATACCGAAGAGCCTTTTACAGAGAAATTAAATCAGAACTCTGAGAGGAAGTGCCCAGGCATGAGTGATTTTTTTAAAGTAAGAGGGAGGGGACATATGTACACCTATGGCTGATTTATGTTGATGTTTGGCAGAAACCAACATAATTCTGTAAAGCAATTATCCTTCAGTTAAGAAATAAATAAATTTAAAATAAAATAAAAAGACTTTGCAGTTTGTTCAAATGTATGACATGGGCTGAGACTCTCTGGGCTAGTTTATTTGTATATTTAACAAGCAACCCAGGTGATTCTTATGATCAATTTTTGAAAGAGTGAATTGGAAATGTGTAAGTGTGACAGGTATTTTCAAAAAATATTTCTTTAATTTATTTAGCTGCACCCAGTTTTAGTTATGGCATGTGAGCTAGTTGTAGCATGCAGAATCTTTTAGTTGTAACATGTGGACTCTTAGTTGCAGCATGTAGGATCTAGTTCCCCAATCAGGGATCGAATCCAGGGCCCCTGTGTTGAGAACATGGAGTCTTAGCCAATGGACCACCAGGGCAGTCCCAGTATTTTGAAAGCAGTTAAACTCTGTTCTGTTTAACTAAAGACATTTATATATATAATTTGATATACATTGTTTATTTTGAAAGAGACTACCAGATCATCAGCTGGTCAAACAACTGGAGAACGAAGCAGTGAAGTGACAGCATCTGAAGGTAAGTTAGGTGAGTAGAGGATATCATAACTTTTGTCAAAAGGGACATTCTTTTTTTCAGAATACTACAGATTTTGCTTAGTATTACTTATTAATATACCATCCAAGAAAAGATCGAGAATGGGATAAGCATGAATAATGTTTTTCATGAAGAAGGTTTTCTTCCTAGTTTCTCCAAGTCTTCCCTTCAAACTTGTTACAGTACAGGATTGTCACATTAATATACGCATGGGTGCTAAGTTGCTTCAGTCATGTCTGATGCTGTTCAATGCTATGGGCTATAGCTCACCAGGCTTCTCTGCCCATGGGAATCTCCATGCAAGAATACTGGAATGGGTTGCCATGACCTTGTCCAGGGAATCTTCCCAACCTAGGGATCAAATTCACATCTCTTAAGTCTCCTGCATTGGCAGGCAAGTTCTTTACCGCTAATGCCATCTGGGAAGCACAATAATATATGGCTAGTGGCTAAATCACTTCAGTCGTGTCCGACTCTGTGTGACCCCATGGACTGCAGCCTACCAGGCTCCTCTGTCCATGGTATTTTCCAGGCAAGAGTACTGGAGTGAGGTGCCATCGCCTTCTCCAACAATAATATATATATACTCTCCCAATTCTGTTTATCAGGCGTAATAGTAGAATTTGTTGGAACTACCACTCAAACTGGCAGTGGCATCACAGCTAAATCATCTTTCTCTAGTTCCAGCCCAGCTGGTAGTTCAGAGGCAAGGGGCAGGACACCTGGACACTTTGGTGGTGCTCCATCAAGAGCTTAGCCTAGACTCTTAGCTGATTCCTTCCTCAGAAGGGGTTTATGTGAATTGAGTAATGGCTTTGGCTTTAAATTTTAGGACAAATGAATGGGTAGTTAGAGCATTTTCATCACAACCATTTATGTAGGGTAGAGTTGACAGATAAAATAAAGGGTGCCGTTTAAATTTGAATTTCACATAAATAAGAAAATTTTTTGGCGTAAGTATGCCCCATGCAAAAATTTGGATGTGACTGTTCTTTATCTGGAATTCAAGTGCAACTGGGAGCCCTGTATTTTGATATCCTTAATCTAGCAACCCCAGTGTCCAATGAGAACATCATTCTTTTCAATTAGGAACAACTGGAGGTGAAAATGCTGCCACCACTGGAGCTGCTCGTGATAACACTTCTGGAGCAACAGGTACTGAAAGAACTTAACCAGAATAAAACCAGACAATATAAATGTGATTTCTTTACTTAAAATTTGGTCAGACACAAGTTTTCCTGGGAAATTTAATTATTATTATTTGTGTGATCTCAAAACTGAAGGAGATCAGAAATAAATTGAGCTATTTATTTGTGTGTGTCCACATCATACTGGGTGCCCTAGAGAACCAGGAGGGGAATAGAGTAAGATATTTATTCCCTTAGAACTTGACTTTTGAGCTGGAGAAATGGATATTTATATATACACAAAGGCAAAATCATGCATGATGGAAGATAATCTAAATCAAGGAAATGTTCAATGACAAGTGTTGAAGTGGGAGCTCAAGAGGACCTAGTAAGAGAGCTGATTAGTTGGGGTTGAAGACAACAGAATTATTCTATTTTGGAAAGAATATGATATTATGATCAGTACACTATGACTGTGTGGACTGAAAAAAAGACATACAACCTAAAAGTTGTGAGTTATGTTTTATTTGGGGACCTTATTGTGGACTATAACCTGTAAGACAGCCTCTCATATAACTGAGAAACTCTTAAAAAGAGGTAAGGGGGAGCTAGGATACATAGGAGTTTTTGCTGAAAAAAATACATATAGTACATCAAAAGATTACTGCTGATCATAAAAAAAAAAAAAAAAAAGCCAGACATCTTAAGTAATGATTTTAGTACTTTTCTATGTATGGGAAAATGCAAGAGTCTAGCCTCATTGAAATAATTCCTTAGGTCGTACCTCTTTTTATCCAGGGCCACTATCCTGTTTCTCTTCATCTTGAATTGCCCGCAGGGTGCTCTGCCCATGGGAGAGGCTGCTGTGGCTGATGGCATGGGCAAGCAACATTCTTTGTTTACTGAAATGGCAGGAAACATTCTTTACCTATAACTATATCTATATACTTTAATGAGCAAAGACTCAAAACATAAGTAAGCGGAATGAAATTTTAAGGATATCTTAAATTTCAGGGACATAAATAGCAATCATAATTCAGGTGTTGAAGATACAGAATTGAAAACAAAATCTTTTCCTAACCCAGAGACTCTTTCCACAAAGGTAGAAGAGAAAGAAAACAATTTTATTATTGAATAAGCATAAAACCAGAATGTGATACAAATTATAGTCAATTTACTAAAGGTTTTTAAAGACAGAAAGAAATCTCACCAAGCTGATACAATCTATTACATTCCTGTTCTCAAGAAAAATAACTAGTTCTTAAGTAAAAATAAGCAAACTTGACAACACCATTTTTTACACATGTTCATCCTAAATTCACCTGGCAGGTGGGTGCCATCTGGTTAATTAATAATTGGTTTTATAAAATGGAAAAATAAACTTTTATTTTGATGATAGGAGGAAATTTTTTATCTAGAGGGGAAAAGAGCACTGTCTCCTGAAATGTTTACTTTTCAAAGAGATAGCACCAAAGTCGTTGAGAAAGACATTTCTGGGTCATTAAGCTGACTGCTGCTGCTGCTGCTGCTGCTGAGTCGATTCAGTCATGTCTGACTCTGTGCGACCCCATAGACAGCAGCCCACCAGGCTCTTCCGTCCCTGGGACTCTCCAGGCAAGAATACTGGAGCAGGTTGCCATAGAGGCTTATTTAGTTTTTTAAAAGATTTACATGCATTTCAAAGACACTGGAAAGAACTTACCTCTACAAATATTCTAAAGTAAATACTCTAAGAAAAGAAAAGGGGAAGTCTCTTCCCTTATTTTCAGTAAAGAAAATTAAGCCTAATATTAAAAATTTTTATTTTTGCTTACACAGGCCATCCTCATAAAAGGATAAGTTTTATATTTTAATTAACTAGCTTTTCTCTCCCATTATAAAATTAATCCATGCCGAGGGTATTGCCTTGAGCAACCTTCAGAGCTGTAAGTGGTAATTCCTCTGAAGAACCAGGCACTAGAGCCACAAGTCATGGGAAGTCAGGCAAATCTGGACCTGATGTTTTCAGCAGTTCACAACAACACCTCCCTCATCAGTGTGTAAAATGGACTAAGGGCCTGATCCTTAATTTGCTTTGATGCTTTTAGAATAGATTCATGGGGTCTCGAGGAGTCGGACATGACTGAGTGACTGAACTGAACTGAACTAAACTCAAGGAACCTATGGAAAAGAAATTTAAAGAGGAAAATGGTGGCTGTATATATTAGAATCTACACATACCTCTGGCCACCAACCAGAAATATCAACAGTCCACATCTAGAATGTTTAGGGGGAACAGAGAAGACTGAAATCTCAAGAATGGGAAAGATGGCTTTATGACTCAGAGGAACCAAGATTCAGATCAGGTCATCAGAAGAAAGGGAAGTATAGAGAGGCTTTTAATAATGGTAGAATATAAATAGCATCAACGAGGATTCACCTCCAGAAGGAAAGGTCCTCACCTTGATTAGAGAATACTGAGAGATCTGGACCTGGCAAGTCAGAGCATTTGTGAATGCTGGGTTAAAAGAAGAGTGGAGAGTTCACGGAATGAGTACTGGCAGTCTTGGGAAGTTATTCAACTGCTTGTAAAGGAGGAGGCATATTGAAAGGCTAAGGAATCCTGGGAACCTAAATGTTAGAAAAAAAAGAAAAAAGTACTTAAATCTCAGGGTCTCTAGAAAACAGGATAATAATTAAAAATTAGAAGACAAAGGAAAGGCTCCACTTACAAAAGAATCTTCCCTTCAGTGTAACAAGAGCAAGCCCTTGATCTGAGAAATCTGATGAGCCTCACAAAGGCCTCTCTGCCCTCAATGCATAGGATCTCCGGCTATTGCTGTTTTAGAAAAATACAGTGCAAAAACTATGAGAAAAATTAAATTCCAATATCTATATAAAACTATTCTTTTCTATACATTTTCAGAAATTTTCAGCAATAGCAAGAAAATTCTAAAAACTTAGTCATAAAGCAGAGGGATACTAAAATGTTATTGAACTCAGCCTTGCAAGCTTCTCAAAAGCCTACACTTGACAGGCAAGTGTTGGTAGAAAGGAAAGTTTGCTTTAATCAGAAGACCTGCAATCTGGGAAGAAGATGGGCTCATGTCCCAGAACCAACTCCAAAGGTGCTACTCAGCCATGAGTTTTTAACAGGAAAAGGCAGAAACAATCTCAGTGAATTCTTGAGGCAAAATGTTGGGTTCTGCATCATTTCCACTGTGTCCAGGCTCACTGACTCCTCATGATCTTTCTTCAGATGTTCTCTTGGTTACATGGTCTGCCTGAAGAATTGCTAAGAGGGAAGTTTAGGATAGACAGATAATCACTCTTTAACTGCTTAATTCTTCATTTCTCCTTCTTTCAGTCTAGGGAAAGAAGAAACAGGTTAGGCAAGGCATTGTGTGCATTTAGTAGAGCTTAATTAGGAGTTAGGTTAAATGTTGCTTAGTGATCTCATTTCTACAGGGTTTGAGGGGAAACAAAAATGAGCAACAGGAAAGGGACAAAGTTGTTGCTTACAAATCCCCACTGTCAGAAATCATTCTATTTTAATTGGATTAGGGGTGAAGGTACATCTGTAACTTCTTCATGTTGACATATGGCACTATATTCTTAAAGTGGAAGATGTTGACATGGACCTGTAACATCTCTTTGCTGATAATTTTAGATGCCTGCTTATATATGCAAGCAGAAGAAAACATAATTTTTTAAATGTAAATTCATTTACTTTAATTGGAGACTAATTTTACAATATTGCATTGGTTTTGCCATACAGCAACATAAATCCGCCACGGGTTGATGCTCACAAAGATATAGATTATTATGTGCAATAATTCTCATCCCATTTTCTTGAGGCTAGTGCTTGGAACTGTGCTAGTCATAGATGGAGAAGATTATGTCATGGCTACAGTCTGGTCATCATGAAGTTAGCTTTCCCCCTCTGGTGGTAGTTATAGTTATGTCCAGAACAGCTCAGGAATGTGTAGCAGACACTGAAAGATTCTGTGACTCTATTTTCCTAATCATTAACTGCTTGAACGTGCTCTTTTGTGATTCTGGAAGGCCTGGGAGATTTCAGCTTTCCTACAAACAAAAGACAGGGGACGTGCAGGGACTTTTGTACTTGAGGGGGCCCTTTGGGTTCTGCTTGATTTCAAAAACATAACATTAATACAATTTAAAATTAAAAAACAACTGAAGATATAAAGAGACATCAAAATTAGAAATTAAGAAAACTCAGGGTAAAAATAGATAAATAGTAGGAGGATGTTAAATTGAAACTGAAGGAGAGATATTGAAAAAAAAGAAAGAAAAATTATTTCAAAAGTAAAGGCCAAATAACAAGGTACCTAACAGAGAATAAATAAGACTGGAAATACGGCAAAGGGATTAGAGGTAGAATTGGAAAAATCACCTCCCTAAAAAATTTCAGGAAAAGGTAAAGAAGATTGGAGTAGGACATAATTATAGGAAATAGACAAAATATCATATATATGTATATATAAAATTACAGTTTCTAGAGAAGAAAAAGCAATGAAATCAAACTAATACTTAGAATTATAAATCAAATCATGTTTCCTGTAATTAAAAAAATTCAAATCTACATGTTGAAATGATTACCTTATACCTGGAATAATCAATTCTGTGGCTTTAGAAAAATGTTAGACTTGAAAGAAAAAGAATTTTTCTAGATGTTGAAGAAAAAGACAACTATTAACAAGTAAAGAAAATTAGATTAGCATTAGACTTAAGAGTAGAGTAGCATTTAGATACACAAAGACAGAGAATGTGGGCCAAGGGTTTCATAGCCAGTTAAATGTAATTCAAGTATTAAAGCTATAGGAATATAAAAAAATACAGGGAATTATGTAGCCATGAGCCCTTCATAATAAAATCACTGGAGGAGTGTTAAGCAGCAAAAAGATGCTTTGAAGACAAACTAAAAGATTGCATTTGTAACTGTAACACTAACACTATGACAAAAGTTGAAAGAAAGGTAGAAGAAAAATGTTACATATTTGACCAAATAAAAATGCCCAAATAAAGTATAAATAACCAAGAAAAAACTAAGCATTAATAAAGAAAATAGTATTTACTTAAATTGGAAAGTACAGAAGAGAAAGAGAAGGAGGAGAAAATAAATGATGTTAATTTTATTGGTGCTCACAGGGAATAACCAATAGGCACTACCTGAAAGAAAATTCAGAGGATGCTAATGGGATTATATAAAAATAGCACTATAAAATATAACCTTTCTGACTATCAAAAGAGAAATAAATAAGCAGAAAGAAAGAGTAACTAAAGAGTTTACATAGCAAAAACAAATGGCTTGAAATTAGAATCCAAACGCATATTAAAATAATGTTTAATATTTTCTGTTAATTTTTAATGAAAGCGTTTCAAAATTACAAAATCTGTTAAAATTGTAATTCATACTAATAGCTCTAAAAGAAATAAAAGCTACTAGTTTTCTACATAGAGGCTAAAAAATGTATTTTATAAATATTCAGTAACCATTTCTGAAGTGAAAAATCCAAAAATAAATATCTTTCCCAAGCAGTGTCCACATACTCCTAGAATCAATATCATGTAATTGAGTGAATGAATCACTTAACCTCTATTACTTTAGACTTCCCTGGTGGTTCAGACGGTAAAGCATCTACCTACAATGCGGGAAACCTGGGTTCAATCCTTGGGTTAGGAAGATCCTCTGGAGAAGGAAATGGCAACCCATTACCCAGTACCCAATTCCAGTACTGTTGCCTGGAAAATCCTATGGATGGAGGAGCATGGTAGGCTACAGTCCATGGGGTCACAAAGAGTAAGACAAGACTAAGCGACTTCACTTTCACTTTCTATTACTTTAGTTTTCTTATCTGTAAAAACTGAGCAATGTAATCTATTGAGTGGGATTGTGTTGAGGATCAAAATGAAATAATGAATAAATGTATGCCAAAGCACATTTTTTGAAAAGTAAAAAAAGGTAAATATTATTAATAAAATGAAAAGTAGGCCCTTCTGTAATCTACTTGAAGTTAAATTGGAATTGGTTATCTCACTGTTGTTGTTCAGTCACTCAGTTGTGTCTGACCTCTGTGACCCCATGGACTAGGGCTTCTCCATCTTCAGCTGCAAAGAATTTAATCAGACTGATTACAGTATTGACTATGTTGTGATGTCCATGTCTAGAGTAGTCTCCTGTGTTGTTGGAAAAGGGTGTTTGCTGTGACCAGTGCATTCTCTGGGCAAAGCTCTGTTAGTCTTTGCTCTGCTTCATTTTGTACTCCAAAGCCAAACTTGCCTGTTACTCCAATTATCTCTTGACTTCCTTCTTTTTCATTCCAGTCTTTTTCTTGGGGATGGTCTTGATCACTGCCTCCTGTAAATGTCATGAACCTCCGTTCATAGTTCTTCAGGCAATCTGTCTATCAGATCTAATCTCTTGAATCTATTTGTTACCTCCACTGTATAATCATAAGGGATATGATTTAGGTCATACCTAAATGGTCTAGTGGTTTTCCCTACTTTCTTCAATTTAAGTCTGAATTTGGCAATAAGGAATTCATGATGAGAGCCACAGTCAGCTCCTGGTCTTGTTTTTGCTGACTGTATAGAGCTTCTCCATCTTTGGCTCAAAGAATAGAATCAATCTGATTTTGGTATTGACCATCTGGTGAAGTCCATTTGTAGAGTAGTCTCTCCTGTTGGAACAGAGTGTTTGCTATGACCAGTACTTTCTCTTGGCAAACCTCAGTTAGCCTTTGCCCTGATTCATTTTGTACTCTAAGGCCAAACTTGCCTGTTACTCCAGGTATCTCTTGACTTCTTACTTTTGCTTTTCAGTCCCCTATGATGTGAAGGACATCTATTTTTGGTGTTAGTTCTAGAAGGTCTTGTAGGCCTTCATAGAACCATTTACCTTCAGCTTCTTCAACATTACTGTTTGGGGCATAGACCTGAATTACTGTAATACTGAATTTTTTGCCTTGGAAATGATCAGAGAGCATTCTGTTGTTTTTGAGATTGCACCCAAGTATGGGCATTTTGGACTTTTTTGTTGACCACGAGGGATACTGTATTTCTTCTAAGTGATTCTTGCCACAGTAGTAGATATAATGGTCATCTGAATTAAATTTGTCCATTCCAGTCCATTTTAGTCCACTGATTCCTAAAATGTTGATGTTAACTCTTGCCTTCTCCTATTTGACCACTTCTAATTTATTCATTCAAATTTATTCTAATTTGATTCATGGACCTAACATTCCAGGTTTCTATGCAATATTGCTCTTTACAGCATTGCAATTTACTTTCACCACTAGACATACCCACAGCTGGGCATTGTTTCCACTTTGGCTCAGCCTCTTCATTCCTTCTGGAGCTATTTCTCTACTCTTCTCCAGTAATTTATTGGGCACCTACCCACCTGGGGAGTTCATCTTTCAGTGTCATATCCTTTTGCCTTTTCATACTATTCATGGGGTTCTCAGGGCAAGAATACTAAAGTAGTTTGCCATTCCTTTCCTTGAAAGTGAAAGTGAAAGTGAAGTCACTCAGTCATGTCTGACTCTTTGTGACCCCATGGATTGTAGCCTATCAGGCTCCTCCGTCCATGGGATTTTCCAGGCAAGAGTGCTGCAGTGGGTTGCCATTTCCTTTAGTGGACCATATTTTGTCAGAACTCTCCACCATGAACCGTCTTGGGTGGCCCTACATGGCACGGCTCATAGTTTCATTGAGTTAGACAACGCTGTGATCCATTTGATCAGTTTGGTTAGTTTTCTGTGACTGTGGTTTTCATTTTGTCTTCCCTCTGATGGATGAGGATAAGAGGCTTATGGAAGCTTCCTGATGGGAAGGACTGGCTCTAGGGAAAACTGGGTCTTGCTCTGGTGGGTGGGGCCATGCTCAGAAATTTTTAATCCAATTTTCTGGTGATGGGTTCCCAAGTGGCTCAGAAGGTAAAGCATCTGCCTGCAATGCGGGAGACCCAGGTTCTATTCCTGGGTCGGGAAGATCCCCTGGAGAAGGAAATGGCAATCTATTCCAGCACTGTTGTCTGGAAAATCCCATGGACGGAGGAGCCTGATAGGCTACAATCCATGGGGTTGCAAAGAGTCAGATAGGACTGAGTGACTTCACTTTCACTTTCACTTTCTGATGATGGGTGTGGTTGTGTTCTCTCCCTGTAGTTTGACCTAAGGCCAAACTATAGTAGGAGTTATGGTGACCTCCTTCAAAAGGACATAGCCAGCACACTATGGCTCTCAAGACTGCTGTATTCAGTGCCCCTGACCCCACAGTAGGTCGCTGTTGACCCACGCCTCTATTGGAGGCTCTTGGACACTCACAGGCAAGTCTGGCTCAGTCTCTTGTGTTGTTACTTATAGTACTTTGGGGTTACCCCATAGATTAAGAAATTCTGTGAATGAGAGTTTTCCATTTTTTTCCTTAATAAGGAGTACACCTGGAAGTCAGGTGATGCAACTAGTGTCACAGAGTATGACAGTGATCTGACAGTTCAGGTTTCTCCATTACTAAACAAGATAAAAGTGAAAGTGTTAGTTGCTCAGCCATGTCAGACTCTTTGGGGACCCATGGACTGTGGGCCACCAGGCTACTTTCTCCAGGCAAGAATACTGGAGGGGGTGGAATAAAATAATATTGTTTTTATATCTTAATTTTTACTGACTAAATTGAATACAATTTAGTGGGTAAAAAAATATAAGGCGATCATTAACCATTATACAAGATCATTTATGAGTCATCTTAATCTGTTTTAACAAAAATAAAAAATGATAACCATAAAAAATACACTGGAAGTGTAATATGGGCAAAATGATATCACATACACTTACCTATTTGAATCATATAGGATCAGGAATCACTTTACCTATATCTGGAGCAACAGTGACCCCCAAATCATCCTTTATAACTTCTTCAGCAACTAGAACACCTGGTGGAAATTCAGAGCGAACAGCCCCATTATCTGGAACAACAGGGACTAATGTTAGAGGATCAGAAACCAGGTTACCTTTATCTGGAGCATCAAAGAACCTTCAGTCTTCACCAGGATGGTCACCAGGAACTGGAACACATGGAGTAGGCTCACAGACAACAGCTCCATTTACTGGAGCAGGAGGGACTAAAAATATTGAATCAAGAACCACTTTTCTTTTATCTGGATCACCAGGGATCCCAGTATCAACAGGAAAGTCAGCTGAAACTGGAATGTCTGGTGCAGGTTCAGAGTCCAATGTCCCATTATATGATGCAACAAGGAATAATGTATTACAATCAGGTACAAGTTTCTCTGCTTCTGGGACATCCAAAACCCCTGGATCAACATCTGAAAAATCTGCAACGACAAGACTGTCTAGTTTAGTTTCAAGGATGACTACACTATTATCTGGTATAACAGGAAATAATCTACTCAGAGAAAGAACTAGTTTACCTAACTTTTTAACATCAAGTATGCCAGAATCAACAACGAAACGAACAAGAAAAACAGGAATATATGCTGCAGGTTCGGAAAAAAATGTTCACTTATATGAAACAACAAGGACTATTATTATAGGATCAGGAACCGGCAGCCATCCATCTGGAGCACCTGTAACCCCTGAACCACCCCTCATAAGCACAGGAGCAAGTGCAAGACCTCCTGCAAGCTCAGAGTCAACCGTCACATTACCTGGAGCAACAGGGACTGATGTTCTAAGATCTGGAACCAGTTTAGCTGTATCTGGAGGAGCCGTGACCCCTGCGCCATCACCAGGAGGGTCATCAGCAACTGCAGGACATGGTGTAGGTTCAGCAACAACTGTCCAGGCTTCTGGGGCAACAGGGGCTGATGTTCTAAGATCTGGAACCAGCTTACCTGTATCCGGAGTAGCAGTGAGCCCTGGATCATCACCAGGGAGGTCCGGAGCAACTGCAGTATCTAGTCAAGGCTCTCAGCCCACTGTCGCATTATCTGGAGCAACAGGGACTAGTGTTGGACCATCGGGCACCCGTTTCTCCTCCTCTGCAATACCAGCAACACCTGGATCAACCACAGGAAGGGCAGCAGGAGCTGGGACCCCGGGTGTAGATTCCCAGCAAACTGCCAGCTTGCCTGCAGCTGCAAGGCCGACCCCACTAGGACCAGGAACCAGTGCGCCTTCAGGTGAAACATCAGGAAGCCGTTCATCAGTACCTGGAGGATCAGAAACCACTCAACAACCTGGCACAGGTTCAGAGTCCCCCACCCTGTCGCTTGGGGTTACAAGGACGACTGCTCTAAGAGGATCTGAGACCCGTGTACCTTCAACTGGAGTATCAGGCTTGCCTGGCTCAACACAAGGAGGATCCGCAGCGACCGGAGGAAGTGGTGCAGGTTCAGGGCCTACCGCCCCAGTCTCAGGAGAAACAAGGACCATTGTTATATCAGGAACCAACGTACCTGTCTCTGGAGCACCAGTGACCCCTGGATCATCAGCAGGAAGTTCGGGAGCACCTGGAGCAGGTGGTCCAGGTTCAGAGACAGCTTCCCCATTGTCTGGAGCAGCAGGGACAAGTGCTACAGGATCAGGAACCATCATCCCTCCATCTGGAGCACCCGTAACCCCTGAACCACCCCTCATAAGCACAGGAGCAAGTGCAGGACCTCCTGCAAGCTCAGAGTCAACCGTCACATTACCTGGAGCAACAGGGACTGATGTTCTAAGATCTGGAACCAGCTTACCTGTATCTGGAGGAGCCGTGACCCCTGCGTCATCACCAGGAGGGTCATCAGCCACTGCAGGACCTGCTGTAGGTTCACAAACAACTGTCCAGGTTTCTGGGGCAACAGGGACCGATGTTCTAAGGTCTGGAGCCAGCTTACCTGTATCCGGAGCAGCAGTGAGCCCTGGATCATCACCAGGACGGTCAAGAGCAACTGCAGTATCTGGTGAAGGCTCTCAGCCCACTGTCGCATTATCTGGAGCAACACGGACTAGTGCTGGACCATCAGGAACCCGTTCCGCCTCCTCTGGAATACCGGCAACACCTGGATCAACCACAGGAAGGGCAGCAGGAGCTGGGACCCCGGCTGTAGATTCCCAGCAAAGTGCCAGCTTGCTTGCAGCTGCAAGGCCGACCGCGCTAGGACCAGGAACCAGTGCGCCTTCAGGTGAAACATCAGAAAGCCGTTCATCAGTACCTGGAGGATCAGAAACCACTCAACAACCTGGCGCAGGTTCAGAGTCCCCCACCCTGTCGCCTGGGGTTACAAGGACGACTGCTCTAAGAGGATCTGAGACCCGTGTACCTTCAACTGGAGTATCAGGCTTGCCTGGCTCAACACAAGGAGGATCCGCAGCGACCGGAGGAAGTGGTGCAGGTTCAGGGCCTACCGCCCCAGTCTCAGGAGAAACAAGGACCAGTGTTATATCAGGAACCAACGTACCTGTCTCTGGAGCACCAGTGACCCCTGGATCATCAGCAGGAAGTTCGGGAGCACCTGGAACAGGTGGTCCAGGTTCAGAGACAGCTTCCCCATTGTCTGGAGCAGCAGGGACAAGTGCTACAGGATCAGGAACCAGCATCCCTCCATCTGGAGCACCCGTAACCCCTGAACCACCCCTCATAAGCACAGGAGCAAGTGCAGGACCTCCTGCAAGCTCAGAGTCAACCGTCACATTACCTGGAGCAACAGGGACTGATGTTCTAAGATCTGGAACCAGCTTACCTGTATCTGGAGGAGCCGTGACCCCTGCGTCATCACCAGGAGGGTCATCAGCCACTGCAGGACCTGCTGTAGGTTCACAAACAACTGTCCAGGTTTCTGGGGCAACAGGGACCGATGTTCTAAGGTCTGGAGCCAGCTTACCTGTATCCGGAGCAGCAGTGAGCCCTGGATCATCACCAGGACGGTCAAGAGCAACTGCAGTATCTGGTGAAGGCTCTCAGCCCACTGTCGCATTATCTGGAGCAACAGGGACTAGTGCTGGACCATCAGGCACCCGTTCCGCCTCCTCTGGAATACCGGCAACACCTGGATCAACCACAGGAAGGGCAGCAGGAGCTGGGACCCCGGGTGTAGATTCCCAGCAAACTGCCAGCTTGCCTGCAGCTGCAAGGCCGACTGCGCTAGGACCAGGAACCAGTGCGCCTTCAGGTGAAACATCAGAAAGCCGTTCATCAGTACCTGGAGGATCAGAAACCACTCAACAACCTGGCGCAGGTTCAGAGTCCCCCACCCTGTCGCCTGGGGTTACAAGGACGACTGCTCTAAGAGGATCTGAGACCCGTGTACCTTCAACTGGAGTATCAGGCTTGCCTGGCTCAACACAAGGAGGATCCGCAGCGACCGGAGGAAGTGGTGCAGGTTCAGGGCCTACCGCCCCAGTCTCAGGAGAAACAAGGACCAGTGTTATATCAGGAACCAACGTACCTGTCTCTGGAGCTCCAGTGACCCCTGGATCATCAGCAGGAAGTTCGGGAGCACCTGGAACAGGTGGTCCAGGTTCAGAGACAGCTTCCCCATTGTCTGGAGCAGCAGGGACAAGTGCTACAGGATCAGGAACCAGCATCCCTCCATCTGGAGCACCCGTAACCCCTGAACCACCCCTCATAAGCACAGGAGCAAGTGCAGGACCTCCTGCAAGCTCAGAGTCAACCGTCACATTACCTGGAGCAACAGGGACTGATGTTCTAAGATCTGGAACCAGCTTACCTGTATCTGGAGGAGCCGTGACCCCTGCGTCATCACCAGGAGGGTCATCAGCCACTGCAGGACCTGCTGTAGGTTCACAAACAACTGTCCAGGTTTCTGGGGCAACAGGGACCGATGTTCTAAGGTCTGGAGCCAGCTTACCTGTATCCGGAGCAGCAGTGAGCCCTGGATCATCACCAGGACGGTCAAGAGCAACTGCAGTATCTGGTGAAGGCTCTCAGCCCACTGTCGCATTATCTGGAGCAACAGGGACTAGTGCTGGACCATCAGGAACCCGTTCCGCCTCCTCTGGAATACCGGCAACACCTGGATCAACCACAGGAAGGGCAGCAGGAGCTGGGACCCTGGGTGTAGATTCCCAGCAAAGTGCCAGCTTGCTTGCAGCTGCAAGGCCGACCGCGCTAGGACCAGGAACCAGTGCGCCTTCAGGTGAAACATCAGAAAGCCGTTCATCAGTACCTGGAGGATCAGAAACCACTCAACAACCTGGCGCAGGTTCAGAGTCCCCCACCCTGTCGCCTGGGGTTACAAGGACGACTGCTCTAAGAGGATCTGAGACCCGTGTACCTTCAACTGGAGTATCAGGCTTGCCTGGCTCAACACAAGGAGGATCCGCAGCGACCGGAGGAAGTGGTGCAGGTTCAGGGCCTACCGCCCCAGTCTCAGGAGAAACAAGGACCAGTGTTATATCAGGAACCAACGTACCTGTCTCTGGAGCACCAGTGACCCCTGGATCATCAGCAGGAAGTTCGGGAGCACCTGGAACAGGTGGTCCAGGTTCAGAGACAGCTTCCCCATTGTCTGGAGCAGCAGGGACAAGTGCTACAGGATCAGGAACCAGCATCCCTCCATCTGGAGCACCCGTAACCCCTGAACCACCCCTCATAAGCACAGGAGCAAGTGCAGGACCTCCTGCAAGCTCAGAGTCAACCGTCACATTACCTGGAGCAACAGGGACTGATGTTCTAAGATCTGGAACCAGCTTACCTGTATCTGGAGGAGCCGTGACCCCTGCGTCATCACCAGGAGGGTCATCAGCCACTGCAGGACCTGCTGTAGGTTCACAAACAACTGTCCAGGTTTCTGGGGCAACAGGGACCGATGTTCTAAGGTCTGGAGCCAGCTTACCTGTATCCGGAGCAGCAGTGAGCCCTGGATCATCACCAGGACGGTCAAGAGCAACTGCAGTATCTGGTGAAGGCTCTCAGCCCACTGTCGCATTATCTGGAGCAACAGGGACTAGTGCTGGACCATCAGGAACCCGTTCCGCCTCCTCTGGAATACCGGCAACACCTGGATCAACCACAGGAAGGGCAGCAGGAGCTGGGACCCTGGGTGTAGATTCCCAGCAAAGTGCCAGCTTGCTTGCAGCTGCAAGGCCGACCGCGCTAGGACCAGGAACCAGTGCGCCTTCAGGTGAAACATCAGAAAGCCGTTCATCAGTACCTGGAGGATCAGAAACCACTCAACAACCTGGCGCAGGTTCAGAGTCCCCCACCCTGTCGCCTGGGGTTACAAGGACGACTGCTCTAAGAGGATCTGAGACCCGTGTACCTTCAACTGGAGTATCAGGCTTGCCTGGCTCAACACAAGGAGGATCCGCAGCGACCGGAGGAAGTGGTGCAGGTTCAGGGCCTACCGCCCCAGTCTCAGGAGAAACAAGGACCAGTGTTATATCAGGAACCAACGTACCTGTCTCTGGAGCACCAGTGACCCCTGGATCATCAGCAGGAAGTTCGGGAGCACCTGGAACAGGTGGTCCAGGTTCAGAGACAGCTTCCCCATTGTCTGGAGCAGCAGGGACAAGTGCTACAGGATCAGGAACCAGCATCCCTCCATCTGGAGCACCCGTAACCCCTGAACCACCCCTCATAAGCACAGGAGCAAGTGCAGGACCTCCTGCAAGCTCAGAGTCAACCGTCACATTACCTGGAGCAACAGGGACTGATGTTCTAAGATCTGGAACCAGCTTACCTGTATCTGGAGGAGCCGTGACCCCTGCGTCATCACCAGGAGGGTCATCAGCCACTGCAGGACCTGCTGTAGGTTCACAAACAACTGTCCAGGTTTCTGGGGCAACAGGGACCGATGTTCTAAGGTCTGGAGCCAGCTTACCTGTATCCGGAGCAGCAGTGAGCCCTGGATCATCACCAGGACGGTCAAGAGCAACTGCAGTATCTGGTGAAGGCTCTCAGCCCACTGTCGCATTATCTGGAGCAACAGGGACTAGTGCTGGACCATCAGGAACCCGTTCCGCCTCCTCTGGAATACCGGCAACACCTGGATCAACCACAGGAAGGGCAGCAGGAGCTGGGACCCCGGGTGTAGATTCCCAGCAAACTGCCAGCTTGCCTGCAGCTGCAAGGCCGACTGCGCTAGGACCAGGAACCAGTGCGCCTTCAGGTGAAACATCAGAAAGCCGTTCATCAGTACCTGGAGGATCAGAAACCACTCAACAACCTGGCGCAGGTTCAGAGTCCCCCACCCTGTCGCCTGGGGTTACAAGGACGACTGCTCTAAGAGGATCTGAGACCCGTGTACCTTCAACTGGAGTATCAGGCTTGCCTGGCTCAACACAAGGAGGATCCGCAGCGACCGGAGGAAGTGGTGCAGGTTCAGGGCCTACCGCCCCAGTCTCAGGAGAAACAAGGACCAGTGTTATATCAGGAACCAACGTACCTGTCTCTGGAGCACCAGTGACCCCTGGATCATCAGCAGGAAGTTCGGGAGCACCTGGAACAGGTGGTCCAGGTTCAGAGACAGCTTCCCCATTGTCTGGAGCAGCAGGGACAAGTGCTACAGGATCAGGAACCAGCATCCCTCCATCTGGAGCACCCGTAACCCCTGAACCACCCCTCATAAGCACAGGAGCAAGTGCAGGACCTCCTGCAAGCTCAGAGTCAACCGTCACATTACCTGGAGCAACAGGGACTGATGTTCTAAGATCTGGAACCAGCTTACCTGTATCTGGAGGAGCCGTGACCCCTGCGTCATCACCAGGAGGGTCATCAGCCACTGCAGGACCTGCTGTAGGTTCACAAACAACTGTCCAGGTTTCTGGGGCAACAGGGACCGATGTTCTAAGGTCTGGAGCCAGCTTACCTGTATCCGGAGCAGCAGTGAGCCCTGGATCATCACCAGGACGGTCAAGAGCAACTGCAGTATCTGGTGAAGGCTCTCAGCCCACTGTCGCATTATCTGGAGCAACAGGGACTAGTGCTGGACCATCAGGAACCCGTTCCGCCTCCTCTGGAATACCGGCAACACCTGGATCAACCACAGGAAGGGCAGCAGGAGCTGGGACCCTGGGTGTAGATTCCCAGCAAAGTGCCAGCTTGCTTGCAGCTGCAAGGCCGACCGCGCTAGGACCAGGAACCAGTGCGCCTTCAGGTGAAACATCAGAAAGCCGTTCATCAGTACCTGGAGGATCAGAAACCACTCAACAACCTGGCGCAGGTTCAGAGTCCCCCACCCTGTCGCCTGGGGTTACAAGGACGACTGCTCTAAGAGGATCTGAGACCCGTGTACCTTCAACTGGAGTATCAGGCTTGCCTGGCTCAACACAAGGAGGATCCGCAGCGACCGGAGGAAGTGGTGCAGGTTCAGGGCCTACCGCCCCAGTCTCAGGAGAAACAAGGACCAGTGTTATATCAGGAACCAACGTACCTGTCTCTGGAGCACCAGTGACCCCTGGATCATCAGCAGGAAGTTCGGGAGCACCTGGAACAGGTGGTCCAGGTTCAGAGACAGCTTCCCCATTGTCTGGAGCAGCAGGGACAAGTGCTACAGGATCAGGAACCAGCATCCCTCCATCTGGAGCACCCGTAACCCCTGAACCACCCCTCATAAGCACAGGAGCAAGTGCAGGACCTCCTGCAAGCTCAGAGTCAACCGTCACATTACCTGGAGCAACAGGGACTGATGTTCTAAGATCTGGAACCAGCTTACCTGTATCTGGAGGAGCCGTGACCCCTGCGTCATCACCAGGAGGGTCATCAGCCACTGCAGGACCTGCTGTAGGTTCACAAACAACTGTCCAGGTTTCTGGGGCAACAGGGACCGATGTTCTAAGGTCTGGAGCCAGCTTACCTGTATCCGGAGCAGCAGTGAGCCCTGGATCATCACCAGGACGGTCAAGAGCAACTGCAGTATCTGGTGAAGGCTCTCAGCCCACTGTCGCATTATCTGGAGCAACAGGGACTAGTGCTGGACCATCAGGAACCCGTTCCGCCTCCTCTGGAATACCGGCAACACCTGGATCAACCACAGGAAGGGCAGCAGGAGCTGGGACCCCGGGTGTAGATTCCCAGCAAACTGCCAGCTTGCCTGCAGCTGCAAGGCCGACCGCGCTAGGACCAGGAACCAGTGCGCCTTCAGGTGAAACATCAGAAAGCCGTTCATCAGTACCTGGAGGATCAGAAACCACTCAACAACCTGGCGCAGGTTCAGAGTCCCCCACCCTGTCGCCTGGGGTTACAAGGACGACTGCTCTAAGAGGATCTGAGACCCGTGTACCTTCAACTGGAGTATCAGGCTTGCCTGGCTCAACACAAGGAGGATCCGCAGCGACCGGAGGAAGTGGTGCAGGTTCAGGGCCTACCGCCCCAGTCTCAGGAGAAACAAGGACCAGTGTTATATCAGGAACCAACGTACCTGTCTCTGGAGCACCAGTGACCCCTGGATCATCAGCAGGAAGTTCGGGAGCACCTGGAACAGGTGGTCCAGGTTCAGAGACAGCTTCCCCATTGTCTGGAGCAGCAGGGACAAGTGCTACAGGATCAGGAACCAGCATCCCTCCATCTGGAGCACCCGTAACCCCTGAACCACCCCTCATAAGCACAGGAGCAAGTGCAGGACCTCCTGCAAGCTCAGAGTCAACCGTCACATTACCTGGAGCAACAGGGACTGATGTTCTAAGATCTGGAACCAGCTTACCTGTATCTGGAGGAGCCGTGACCCCTGCGTCATCACCAGGAGGGTCATCAGCCACTGCAGGACCTGCTGTAGGTTCACAAACAACTGTCCAGGTTTCTGGGGCAACAGGGACCGATGTTCTAAGGTCTGGAGCCAGCTTACCTGTATCCGGAGCAGCAGTGAGCCCTGGATCATCACCAGGACGGTCAAGAGCAACTGCAGTATCTGGTGAAGGCTCTCAGCCCACTGTCGCATTATCTGGAGCAACAGGGACTAGTGCTGGACCATCAGGAACCCGTTCCGCCTCCTCTGGAATACCGGCAACACCTGGATCAACCACAGGAAGGGCAGCAGGAGCTGGGACCCCGGGTGTAGATTCCCAGCAAACTGCCAGCTTGCCTGCAGCTGCAAGGCCGACCGCGCTAGGACCAGGAACCAGTGCGCCTTCAGGTGAAACATCAGAAAGCCGTTCATCAGTACCTGGAGGATCAGAAACCACTCAACAACCTGGCGCAGGTTCAGAGTCCCCCACCCTGTCGCCTGGGGTTACAAGGACGACTGCTCTAAGAGGATCTGAGACCCGTGTACCTTCAACTGGAGTATCAGGCTTGCCTGGCTCAACACAAGGAGGATCCGCAGCGACCGGAGGAAGTGGTGCAGGTTCAGGGCCTACCGCCCCAGTCTCAGGAGAAACAAGGACCAGTGTTATATCAGGAACCAACGTACCTGTCTCTGGAGCACCAGTGACCCCTGGATCATCAGCAGGAAGTTCGGGAGCACCTGGAACAGGTGGTCCAGGTTCAGAGACAGCTTCCCCATTGTCTGGAGCAGCAGGGACAAGTGCTACAGGATCAGGAACCAGCATCCCTCCATCTGGAGCACCCGTAACCCCTGAACCACCCCTCATAAGCACAGGAGCAAGTGCAGGACCTCCTGCAAGCTCAGAGTCAACCGTCACATTACCTGGAGCAACAGGGACTGATGTTCTAAGATCTGGAACCAGCTTACCTGTATCTGGAGGAGCCGTGACCCCTGCGTCATCACCAGGAGGGTCATCAGCCACTGCAGGACCTGCTGTAGGTTCACAAACAACTGTCCAGGTTTCTGGGGCAACAGGGACCGATGTTCTAAGGTCTGGAGCCAGCTTACCTGTATCCGGAGCAGCAGTGAGCCCTGGATCATCACCAGGACGGTCAAGAGCAACTGCAGTATCTGGTGAAGGCTCTCAGCCCACTGTCGCATTATCTGGAGCAACAGGGACTAGTGCTGGACCATCAGGAACCCGTTCCGCCTCCTCTGGAATACCGGCAACACCTGGATCAACCACAGGAAGGGCAGCAGGAGCTGGGACCCCGGGTGTAGATTCCCAGCAAACTGCCAGCTTGCCTGCAGCTGCAAGGCCGACTGCGCTAGGACCAGGAACCAGTGCGCCTTCAGGTGAAACATCAGAAAGCCGTTCATCAGTACCTGGAGGATCAGAAACCACTCAACAACCTGGCGCAGGTTCAGAGTCCCCCACCCTGTCGCCTGGGGTTACAAGGACGACTGCTCTAAGAGGATCTGAGACCCGTGTACCTTCAACTGGAGTATCAGGCTTGCCTGGCTCAACACAAGGAGGATCCGCAGCGACCGGAGGAAGTGGTGCAGGTTCAGGGCCTACCGCCCCAGTCTCAGGAGAAACAAGGACCAGTGTTATATCAGGAACCAACGTACCTGTCTCTGGAGCACCAGTGACCCCTGGATCATCAGCAGGAAGTTCGGGAGCACCTGGAACAGGTGGTCCAGGTTCAGAGACAGCTTCCCCATTGTCTGGAGCAGCAGGGACAAGTGCTACAGGATCAGGAACCAGCATCCCTCCATCTGGAGCACCCGTAACCCCTGAACCACCCCTCATAAGCACAGGAGCAAGTGCAGGACCTCCTGCAAGCTCAGAGTCAACCGTCACATTACCTGGAGCAACAGGGACTGATGTTCTAAGATCTGGAACCAGCTTACCTGTATCTGGAGGAGCCGTGACCCCTGCGTCATCACCAGGAGGGTCATCAGCCACTGCAGGACCTGCTGTAGGTTCACAAACAACTGTCCAGGTTTCTGGGGCAACAGGGACCGATGTTCTAAGGTCTGGAGCCAGCTTACCTGTATCCGGAGCAGCAGTGAGCCCTGGATCATCACCAGGACGGTCAAGAGCAACTGCAGTATCTGGTGAAGGCTCTCAGCCCACTGTCGCATTATCTGGAGCAACAGGGACTAGTGCTGGACCATCAGGAACCCGTTCCGCCTCCTCTGGAATACCGGCAACACCTGGATCAACCACAGGAAGGGCAGCAGGAGCTGGGACCCCGGGTGTAGATTCCCAGCAAAGTGCCAGCTTGCTTGCAGCTGCAAGGCCGACCGCGCTAGGACCAGGAACCAGTGCGCCTTCAGGTGAAACATCAGAAAGCCGTTCATCAGTACCTGGAGGATCAGAAACCACTCAACAACCTGGCGCAGGTTCAGAGTCCCCCACCCTGTCGCCTGGGGTTACAAGGACGACTGCTCTAAGAGGATCTGAGACCCGTGTACCTTCAACTGGAGTATCAGGCTTGCCTGGCTCAACACAAGGAGGATCCGCAGCGACCGGAGGAAGTGGTGCAGGTTCAGGGCCTACCGCCCCAGTCTCAGGAGAAACAAGGACCAGTGTTATATCAGGAACCAACGTACCTGTCTCTGGAGCACCAGTGACCCCTGGATCATCAGCAGGAAGTTCGGGAGCACCTGGAACAGGTGGTCCAGGTTCAGAGACAGCTTCCCCATTGTCTGGAGCAGCAGGGACAAGTGCTACAGGATCAGGAACCAGCATCCCTCCATCTGGAGCACCCGTAACCCCTGAACCACCCCTCATAAGCACAGGAGCAAGTGCAGGACCTCCTGCAAGCTCAGAGTCAACCGTCACATTACCTGGAGCAACAGGGACTGATGTTCTAAGATCTGGAACCAGCTTACCTGTATCTGGAGGAGCCGTGACCCCTGCGTCATCACCAGGAGGGTCATCAGCCACTGCAGGACCTGCTGTAGGTTCACAAACAACTGTCCAGGTTTCTGGGGCAACAGGGACCGATGTTCTAAGGTCTGGAGCCAGCTTACCTGTATCCGGAGCAGCAGTGAGCCCTGGATCATCACCAGGACGGTCAAGAGCAACTGCAGTATCTGGTGAAGGCTCTCAGCCCACTGTCGCATTATCTGGAGCAACAGGGACTAGTGCTGGACCATCAGGAACCCGTTCCGCCTCCTCTGGAATACCGGCAACACCTGGATCAACCACAGGAAGGGCAGCAGGAGCTGGGACCCTGGGTGTAGATTCCCAGCAAAGTGCCAGCTTGCTTGCAGCTGCAAGGCCGACCGCGCTAGGACCAGGAACCAGTGCGCCTTCAGGTGAAACATCAGAAAGCCGTTCATCAGTACCTGGAGGATCAGAAACCACTCAACAACCTGGCGCAGGTTCAGAGTCCCCCACCCTGTCGCCTGGGGTTACAAGGACGACTGCTCTAAGAGGATCTGAGACCCGTGTACCTTCAACTGGAGTATCAGGCTTGCCTGGCTCAACACAAGGAGGATCCGCAGCGACCGGAGGAAGTGGTGCAGGTTCAGGGCCTACCGCCCCAGTCTCAGGAGAAACAAGGACCAGTGTTATATCAGGAACCAACGTACCTGTCTCTGGAGCACCAGTGACCCCTGGATCATCAGCAGGAAGTTCGGGAGCACCTGGAACAGGTGGTCCAGGTTCAGAGACAGCTTCCCCATTGTCTGGAGCAGCAGGGACAAGTGCTACAGGATCAGGAACCAGCATCCCTCCATCTGGAGCACCCGTAACCCCTGAACCACCCCTCATAAGCACAGGAGCAAGTGCAGGACCTCCTGCAAGCTCAGAGTCAACCGTCACATTACCTGGAGCAACAGGGACTGATGTTCTAAGATCTGGAACCAGCTTACCTGTATCTGGAGGAGCCGTGACCCCTGCGTCATCACCAGGAGGGTCATCAGCCACTGCAGGACCTGCTGTAGGTTCACAAACAACTGTCCAGGTTTCTGGGGCAACAGGGACCGATGTTCTAAGGTCTGGAGCCAGCTTACCTGTATCCGGAGCAGCAGTGAGCCCTGGATCATCACCAGGACGGTCAAGAGCAACTGCAGTATCTGGTGAAGGCTCTCAGCCCACTGTCGCATTATCTGGAGCAACAGGGACTAGTGCTGGACCATCAGGAACCCGTTCCGCCTCCTCTGGAATACCGGCAACACCTGGATCAACCACAGGAAGGGCAGCAGGAGCTGGGACCCGGGTGTAGATTCCCAGCAAACTGCCAGCTTGCCTGCAGCTGCAAGGCCGACTGCGCTAGGACCAGGAACCAGTGCGCCTTCAGGTGAAACATCAGAAAGCCGTTCATCAGTACCTGGAGGATCAGAAACCACTCAACAACCTGGCGCAGGTTCAGAGTCCCCCACCCTGTCGCCTGGGGTTACAAGGACGACTGCTCTAAGAGGATCTGAGACCCGTGTACCTTCAACTGGAGTATCAGGCTTGCCTGGCTCAACACAAGGAGGATCCGCAGCGACCGGAGGAAGTGGTGCAGGTTCAGGGCCTACCGCCCCAGTCTCAGGAGAAACAAGGACCAGTGTTATATCAGGAACCAACGTACCTGTCTCTGGAGCACCAGTGACCCCTGGATCATCAGCAGGAAGTTCGGGAGCACCTGGAACAGGTGGTCCAGGTTCAGAGACAGCTTCCCCATTGTCTGGAGCAGCAGGGACAAGTGCTACAGGATCAGGAACCAGCATCCCTCCATCTGGAGCACCCGTAACCCCTGAACCACCCCTCATAAGCACAGGAGCAAGTGCAGGACCTCCTGCAAGCTCAGAGTCAACCGTCACATTACCTGGAGCAACAGGGACTGATGTTCTAAGATCTGGAACCAGCTTACCTGTATCTGGAGGAGCCGTGACCCCTGCGTCATCACCAGGAGGGTCATCAGCCACTGCAGGACCTGCTGTAGGTTCACAAACAACTGTCCAGGTTTCTGGGGCAACAGGGACCGATGTTCTAAGGTCTGGAGCCAGCTTACCTGTATCCGGAGCAGCAGTGAGCCCTGGATCATCACCAGGACGGTCAAGAGCAACTGCAGTATCTGGTGAAGGCTCTCAGCCCACTGTCGCATTATCTGGAGCAACAGGGACTAGTGCTGGACCATCAGGAACCCGTTCCGCCTCCTCTGGAATACCGGCAACACCTGGATCAACCACAGGAAGGGCAGCAGGAGCTGGGACCCTGGGTGTAGATTCCCAGCAAAGTGCCAGCTTGCTTGCAGCTGCAAGGCCGACCGCGCTAGGACCAGGAACCAGTGCGCCTTCAGGTGAAACATCAGAAAGCCGTTCATCAGTACCTGGAGGATCAGAAACCACTCAACAACCTGGCGCAGGTTCAGAGTCCCCCACCCTGTCGCCTGGGGTTACAAGGACGACTGCTCTAAGAGGATCTGAGACCCGTGTACCTTCAACTGGAGTATCAGGCTTGCCTGGCTCAACACAAGGAGGATCCGCAGCGACCGGAGGAAGTGGTGCAGGTTCAGGGCCTACCGCCCCAGTCTCAGGAGAAACAAGGACCAGTGTTATATCAGGAACCAACGTACCTGTCTCTGGAGCACCAGTGACCCCTGGATCATCAGCAGGAAGTTCGGGAGCACCTGGAACAGGTGGTCCAGGTTCAGAGACAGCTTCCCCATTGTCTGGAGCAGCAGGGACAAGTGCTACAGGATCAGGAACCAGCATCCCTCCATCTGGAGCACCCGTAACCCCTGAACCACCCCTCATAAGCACAGGAGCAAGTGCAGGACCTCCTGCAAGCTCAGAGTCAACCGTCACATTACCTGGAGCAACAGGGACTGATGTTCTAAGATCTGGAACCAGCTTACCTGTATCTGGAGGAGCCGTGACCCCTGCGTCATCACCAGGAGGGTCATCAGCCACTGCAGGACCTGCTGTAGGTTCACAAACAACTGTCCAGGTTTCTGGGGCAACAGGGACCGATGTTCTAAGGTCTGGAGCCAGCTTACCTGTATCCGGAGCAGCAGTGAGCCCTGGATCATCACCAGGACGGTCAAGAGCAACTGCAGTATCTGGTGAAGGCTCTCAGCCCACTGTCGCATTATCTGGAGCAACAGGGACTAGTGCTGGACCATCGGGCACCCGTTCCACCTCCTCTGGAATACCGGCAACACCTGGATCAACCACAGGAAGGGCAGCAGGAGCTGGGACCCCGGCTGTAGATTCCCAGCAAACTGCCAGCTTGCCTGCAGCTGCAAGGCCGACCCCGCTAGGACCAGGAACCAGTGCGCCTTCAGGTGAAACATCAGAAAGCCGTTCATCAGTACCTGGAGGATCAGAAACCACTCAACAACCTGGCGCAGGTTCAGAGTCCCCCACCCTGTCGCCTGGGGTTACAAGGACGACTGCTCTAAGAGGATCTGAGACCCGTGTACCTTCAACTGGAGTATCAGGCTTGCCTGGCTCAACACAAGGAGGATCCGCAGCGACCGGAGGAAGTGGTGCAGGTTCAGGGCCTACCGCCCCAGTCTCAGGAGAAACAAGGACCAGTGTTATATCAGGAACCAACGTACCTGTCTCTGGAGCACCAGTGACCCCTGGATCATCAGCAGGAAGTTCGGGAGCACCTGGAGCAGGTGGTCCAGGTTCAGAGACAGCTTCCCCATTGTCTGGAGCAGCAGGGACAAGTGCTACAGGATCAGGAACCAGCATCCCTCCATCTGGAGCACCCGTAACCCCTGAACCACCCCTCATAAGCACAGGAGCAAGTGCAGGACCTCCTGCAAGCTCAGAGTCAACCGTCACATTACCTGGAGCAACAGGGACTGATGTTCTAAGATCTGGAACCAGCTTACCTGTATCTGGAGGAGCCGTGACCCCTGCGTCATCACCAGGAGGGTCATCAGCCACTGCAGGACCTGCTGTAGGTTCACAAACAACTGTCCAGGTTTCTGGGGCAACAGGGACCGATGTTCTAAGGTCTGGAGCCAGCTTACCTGTATCCGGAGCAGCAGTGAGCCCTGGATCATCACCAGGACGGTCAAGAGCAACTGCAGTATCTGGTGAAGGCTCTCAGCCCACTGTCGCATTATCTGGAGCAACAGGGACTAGTGCTGGACCATCGGGCACCCGTTCCACCTCCTCTGCAATACCGGCAACACCTGGATCAACCACAGGAAGGGCAGCAGGAGCTGGGACCCCGGCTGTAGATTCCCAGCAAACTGCCAGCTTGCCTGCAGCTGCAAGGCCGACTGCGCTAGGACCAGGAACCAGTGCGCCTTCAGGTGAAACATCAGAAAGCCGTTCATCAGTACCTGGAGGATCAGAAACCACTCAACAACCTGGCGCAGGTTCAGAGTCCCCCACCCTGTCGCCTGGGGTTACAAGGACGACTGCTCTAAGAGGATCTGAGACCCGTGTACCTTCAACTGGAGTATCAGGCTTGCCTGGCTCAACACAAGGAGGATCCGCAGCGACCGGAGGAAGTGGTGCAGGTTCAGGGCCTACCGCCCCAGTCTCAGGAGAAACAAGGACCAGTGTTATATCAGGAACCAACGTACCTGTCTCTGGAGCACCAGTGACCCCTGGATCATCAGCAGGAAGTTCGGGAGCACCTGGAGCAGGTGGTCCAGGTTCAGAGACAGCTTCCCCATTGTCTGGAGCAGCAGGGACAAGTGCTACAGGATCAGGAACCAGCATCCCTCCATCTGGAGCACCCGTAACCCCTGAACCACCCCTCATAAGCACAGGAGCAAGTGCAGGACCTCCTGCAAGCTCAGAGTCAACCGTCACATTACCTGGAGCAACAGGGACTGATGTTCTAAGATCTGGAACCAGCTTACCTGTATCTGGAGGAGCCGTGACCCCTGCGTCATCACCAGGAGGGTCATCAGCAACTGCAGGACCTGGTGTAGGTTCAGCAACAACTGTCCAGGTTTCTGGGGCAACAGGGACCGATGTTCTAAGATCTGGAACCAGCTTACCTGTATCCGAAGTAGCAGTGAGCCCTGGATCATCACCAGGACGGTCAAGAGCAACTGCAGTATCTAGTCAAGGCTCTCAGCCCACTGTCGCATTATCTGGAGCAACAGGGACTAGTGCTGGACCATCGGGCACCCGTTCCACCTCCTCTGCAATACCGGCAACACCTGGATCAACCACAGGAAGGGCAGCAGGAGCTGGGACCCCGGCTGTAGATTCCCAGCAAACTGCCAGCTTGCCTGCAGCTGCAAGGCCGACTGCGCTAGGACCAGGAACCAGTGCGCCTTCAGGTGAAACATCAGAAAGCCGTTCATCAGTACCTGGAGGATCAGAAACCACTCAACAACCTGGCGCAGGTTCAGAGTCCCCCACCCTGTCGCCTGGGGTTACAAGGACGACTGCTCTAAGAGGATCTGAGACCCGTGTACCTTCAACTGGAGTATCAGGCTTGCCTGGCTCAACACAAGGAGGATCCGCAGCGACCGGAGGAAGTGGTGCAGGTTCAGGGCCTACCGCCCCAGTCTCAGGAGAAACAAGGACCAGTGTTATATCAGGAACCAACGTACCTGTCTCTGGAGCACCAGTGACCCCTGGATCATCAGCAGGAAGTTCAGGAGCACCTGGAGCAGGTGGTCCAGGTTCAGAGACAGCTTCCCCATTGTCTGGAGCAGCAGGGACAAGTGCTACAGGATCAGGAACCAGCATCCCTCCATCTGGAGCACCCGTAACCCCTGAACCACCCCTCATAAGCACAGGAGCAAGTGCAGGACCTCCTGCAAGCTCAGAGTCAACCGTCACATTACCTGGAGCAACAGGGACTGATGTTCTAAGATCTGGAACCAGCTTACCTGTATCTGGAGGAGCCGTGACCCCTGCGTCATCACCAGGAGGGTCATCAGCAACTGCAGGACCTGGTGTAGGTTCAGCAAACAACTGTCCAGGTTTCTGGGGCAACAGGGACCGATGTTCTAAGATCTGGAACCAGCTTACCTGTATCCGAAGTAGCAGTGAGCCCTGGATCATCACCAGGACGGTCAAGAGCAACTGCAGTATCTAGTCAAGGCTCTCAGCCCACTGTCGCATTATCTGGAGCAACAGGGACTAGTGCTGGACCATCGGGCACCCGTTCCACCTCCTCTGGAATACCGGCAACACCTGGATCAACCACAGGAAGGGCAGCAGGAGCTGGGACCCCGGCTGTAGATTCCCAGCAAACTGCCAGCTTGCCTGCAGCTGCAAGGCCGACCCCGCTAGGACCAGGAACCAGTGCGCCTTCAGGTGAAACATCAGAAAGCCGTTCATCAGTACCTGGAGGATCAGAAACCACTCAACAACCTGGCGCAGGTTCAGAGTCCCCCACCCTGTCGCCTGGGGTTACAAGGACGACTGCTCTAAGAGGATCTGAGACCCGTGTACCTTCAACTGGAGTATCAGGCTTGCCTGGCTCAACACAAGGAGGATCCGCAGCGACCGGAGGAAGTGGTGCAGGTTCAGGGCCTACCGCCCCAGTCTCAGGAGAAACAAGGACCAGTGTTATATCAGGAACCAACGTACCTGTCTCTGGAGCACCAGTGACCCCTGGATCATCAGCAGGAAGTTCGGGAGCACCTGGAGCAGGTGGTCCAGGTTCAGAGACAGCTTCCCCATTGTCTGGAGCAGCAGGGACAAGTGCTACAGGATCAGGAACCAGCATCCCTCCATCTGGAGCACCCGTAACCCCTCAACCACCCCTCATAAGCACAGGAGCAAGTGCAGGACCTCCTGCAAGCTCAGAGTCAACCGTCACATTACCTGGAGCAACAGGGACTGATGTTCTAAGATCTGGAACCAGCTTACCTGTATCTGGAGGAGCCGTGACCCCTGCGCCATCACCAGGAGGGTCATCAGCCACTGCAGGACCTGCTGTAGGTTCACAAACAACTGTCCAGGTTTCTGGGGCAACAGGGACCGATGTTCTAAGGTCTGGAGCCAGCTTACCTGTATCCGGAGCAGCAGTGAGCCCTGGATCATCACCAGGACGGTCAAGAGCAACTGCAGTATCTGGTGAAGGCTCTCAGCCCACTGTCGCATTATCTGGAGCAACAGGGACTAGTGCTGGACCATCGGGCACCCGTTCCACCTCCTCTGCAATACCGGCAACACCTGGATCAACCACAGGAAGGGCAGCAGGAGCTGGGACCCCGGCTGTAGATTCCCAGCAAACTGCCAGCTTGCCTGCAGCTGCAAGGCCGACTGCGCTAGGACCAGGAACCAGTGCGCCTTCAGGTGAAACATCAGAAAGCCGTTCATCAGTACCTGGAGGATCAGAAACCACTCAACAACCTGGCGCAGGTTCAGAGTCCCCCACCCTGTCGCCTGGGGTTACAAGGACGACTGCTCTAAGAGGATCTGAGACCCGTGTACCTTCAACTGGAGTATCAGGCTTGCCTGGCTCAACACAAGGAGGATCCGCAGCGACCGGAGGAAGTGGTGCAGGTTCAGGGCCTACCGCCCCAGTCTCAGGAGAAACAAGGACCAGTGTTATATCAGGAACCAACGTACCTGTCTCTGGAGCACCAGTGACCCCTGGATCATCAGCAGGAAGTTCAGGAGCACCTGGAGCAGGTGGTCCAGGTTCAGAGACAGCTTCCCCATTGTCTGGAGCAGCAGGGACAAGTGCTACAGGATCAGGAACCAGCATCCCTCCATCTGGAGCACCCGTAACCCCTGAACCACCCCTCATAAGCACAGGAGCAAGTGCAGGACCTCCTGCAAGCTCAGAGTCAACCGTCACATTACCTGGAGCAACAGGGACTGATGTTCTAAGATCTGGAACCAGCTTACCTGTATCTGGAGGAGCCGTGACCCCTGCGTCATCACCAGGAGGGTCATCAGCAACTGCAGGACCTGGTGTAGGTTCAGCAACAACTGTCCAGGTTTCTGGGGCAACAGGGACCGATGTTCTAAGATCTGGAACCAGCTTACCTGTATCCGAAGTAGCAGTGAGCCCTGGATCATCACCAGGACGGTCAAGAGCAACTGCAGTATCTAGTCAAGGCTCTCAGCCCACTGTCGCATTATCTGGAGCAACAGGGACTAGTGCTGGACCATCGGGCACCCGTTCCACCTCCTCTGCAATACCGGCAACACCTGGATCAACCACAGGAAGGGCAGCAGGAGCTGGGACCCCGGCTGTAGATTCCCAGCAAACTGCCAGCTTGCCTGCAGCTGCAAGGCCGACTGCGCTAGGACCAGGAACCAGTGCGCCTTCAGGTGAAACATCAGAAAGCCGTTCATCAGTACCTGGAGGATCAGAAACCACTCAACAACCTGGCGCAGGTTCAGAGTCCCCCACCCTGTCGCCTGGGGTTACAAGGACGACTGCTCTAAGAGGATCTGAGACCCGTGTACCTTCAACTGGAGTATCAGGCTTGCCTGGCTCAACACAAGGAGGATCCGCAGCGACCGGAGGAAGTGGTGCAGGTTCAGGGCCTACCGCCCCAGTCTCAGGAGAAACAAGGACCAGTGTTATATCAGGAACCAACGTACCTGTCTCTGGAGCACCAGTGACCCCTGGATCATCAGCAGGAAGTTCAGGAGCACCTGGAGCAGGTGGTCCAGGTTCAGAGACAGCTTCCCCATTGTCTGGAGCAGCAGGGACAAGTGCTACAGGATCAGGAACCAGCATCCCTCCATCTGGAGCACCCGTAACCCCTGAACCACCCCTCATAAGCACAGGAGCAAGTGCAGGACCTCCTGCAAGCTCAGAGTCAACCGTCACATTACCTGGAGCAACAGGGACTGATGTTCTAAGATCTGGAACCAGCTTACCTGTATCTGGAGGAGCCGTGACCCCTGCGTCATCACCAGGAGGGTCATCAGCAACTGCAGGACCTGGTGTAGGTTCAGCAACAACTGTCCAGGTTTCTGGGGCAACAGGGACCGATGTTCTAAGATCTGGAACCAGCTTACCTGTATCCGAAGTAGCAGTGAGCCCTGGATCATCACTAGGACGGTCAAGAGCAACTGCAGTATCTAGTCAAGGCTCTCAGCCCACTGTCGCATTATCTGGAGCAACAGGGACTAGTGCTGGACCATCGGGCACCCGTTCCACCTCCTCTGGAATACCGGCAACACCTGGATCAACCACAGGAAGGGCAGCAGGAGCTGGGACCCCGGCTGTAGATTCCCAGCAAACTGCCAGCTTGCCTGCAGCTGCAAGGCCGACCCCGCTAGGACCAGGAACCAGTGCGCCTTCAGGTGAAACATCAGAAAGCCGTTCATCAGTACCTGGAGGATCAGAAACCACTCAACAACCTGGCGCAGGTTCAGAGTCCCCCACCCTGTCGCCTGGGGTTACAAGGACGACTGCTCTAAGAGGATCTGAGACCCGTGTACCTTCAACTGGAGTATCAGGCTTGCCTGGCTCAACACAAGGAGGATCCGCAGCGACCGGAGGAAGTGGTGCAGGTTCAGGGCCTACCGCCCCAGTCTCAGGAGAAACAAGGACCAGTGTTATATCAGGAACCAACGTACCTGTCTCTGGAGCACCAGTGACCCCTGGATCATCAGCAGGAAGTTCGGGAGCACCTGGAGCAGGTGGTCCAGGTTCAGAGACAGCTTCCCCATTGTCTGGAGCAGCAGGGACAAGTGCTACAGGATCAGGAACCAGCATCCCTCCATCTGGAGCACCCGTAACCCCTCAACCACCCCTCATAAGCACAGGAGCAAGTGCAGGACCTCCTGCAAGCTCAGAGTCAACCGTCACATTACCTGGAGCAACAGGGACTGATGTTCTAAGATCTGGAACCAGCTTACCTGTATCTGGAGGAGCCGTGACCCCTGCGCCATCACCAGGAGGGTCATCAGCCACTGCAGGACCTGGTGTAGGTTCAGCAACAACTGTCCAGGCTTCTGGGGCAACAGGGGCTGATGTTCTAAGATCTGGAACCAGCTTACCTGTATCCGGAGCAGCAGTGAGCCCTGGATCATCACCAGGACGGTCAAGAGCAACTGCAGTATCTAGTCAAGGCTCTCAGCCCACTGTCGCATTATCTGGAGCAACAGGGACTAGTGTCGGACCATCGGGCACCCGTTTCTCCTCCTCTGCAATACCGGCAACACCTGGATCAACCACAGGAAGGGCAGCAGGAGCTGGGACCCCGGGTGTAGATTCCCAGCAAACTGCCAGCTTGCCTGCAGCTGCACGGCCGACTGCGCTAGGACCAGGAACCAGTGCGCCTTCAGGTGAAACATCAGAAAGCCGTTCATCAGTACCTGGAGGATCAGAAACCACTCAACAACCTGGCGCAGGTTCAGAGTCCCCCACCCTGTCGCCTGGGGTTACAAGGACGACTGCTCTAAGAGGATCTGAGACCCGTGTACCTTCAACTGGAGTATCAGGCTTGCCTGGCTCAACACAAGGAGGATCCGCAGCGACAGGAGGAAGTGGTGCAGGTTCAGGGCCTACCGCCCCAGTCTCAGGAGAAACAAGGACCAGTGTTATATCAGGAACCAACGTACCTGTCTCTGGAGCACCAGTGACCCCTGGATCATCAGCAGGAAGTTCGGGAGCACCTGGAACAGGTGGTCCAGGTTCAGAGACAGCTTCCCCATTGTCTGGAGCAGCAGGGACAAGTGCTACAGGATCAGGAACCAGCATCCCTCCATCTGGAGCACCCGTAACCCCTCAACCACCCCTCATAAGCACAGGAGCAAGTGCAGGACCTCCTGCAAGCTCAGAGTCAACCGTCACATTACCTGGAGCAACAGGGAATGATGTTCTAAGATCTGGAACCAGCTTACCTGTATCTGGAGGAGCCGTGACCCCTGCGTCATCACCAGGAGGGTCATCAGCCACTGCAGGACCTGCTGTAGGTTCACAAACAACTGTCCAGGTTTCTGGGGCAACAGGGACCGATGTTCTAAGGTCTGGAGCCAGCTTACCTGTATCCGGAGCAGCAGTGAGCCCTGGATCATCACCAGGACGGTCAAGAGCAACTGCAGTATCTGGTGAAGGCTCTCAGCCCACTGTCGCATTATCTGGAGCAACAGGGACTAGTGCTGGACCATCGGGCACCCGTTCCACCTCCTCTGCAATACCGGCAACACCTGGATCAACCACAGGAAGGGCAGCAGGAGCTTGGACCCCGGCTGTAGATTCCCAGCAAACTGCCAGCTTGCCTGCAGCTGCAAGGCCGACCCCGCTAGGACCAGCAACCAGTGCGCCTTCAGGTGAAACATCAGAAAGCCGTTCATCAGTACCTGGAGGATCAGAAACCACTCAACAACCTGGCCCAGGTTCAGAGTCCCCCACCCTGTCGCCTGGTGTTACAAGGACGACTGCTCTAAGAGGATCTGAGACCCGTGTACCTTCAACTGGAGTATCAGGCTTGCCTGGCTCAACACAAGGAGGATCCGCAGCGACCGGAGGAAGTGGTGCAGGTTCAGGGCCTACCGCCCCAGTCTCAGGAGAAACAAGGACCAGTGTTATATCAGGAACCAACGTACCTGTCTCTGGAGCACCAGTGACCCCTGGATCATCAGCAGGAAGTTCGGGAGCACCTGGAGCAGGTGGTCCAGGTTCAGAGACAGCTTCCCCATTGTCTGGAGCAGCAGGGACAAGTGCTACAGGATCAGGAACCAGCATCCCTCCATCTGGAGCACCCGTAACCCCTCAACCACCCCTCATAAGCACAGGAGCAAGTGCAGGACCTCCTGCAAGCTCAGAGTCAACCGTCACATTACCTGGAGCAACAGGGACTGATGTTCTAAGATCTGGAACCAGCTTACCTGTATCTGGAGGAGCCGTGACCCCTGCGCCATCACCAGGAGGGTCATCAGCAACTGCAGGACCTGGTGTAGGTTCAGCAACAACTGTCCAGGCTTCTGGGGCAACAGGGGCTGATGTTCTAAGATCTGGAACCAGCTTACCTGTATCCGGAGTAGCAGTGAGCCCTGGATCATCACCAGGGAGGTCCAGAGCAACTGGAGTATCTAGTCAAGGCTCTCAGCCCACTGTCGCATTATCTGGAGCAACAGGGACTAGTGTCGGACCATCGGGCACCCGTTTCTCCTCCTCTGCAATACCGGCAACACCTGGATCAACCACAGGAATGGCAGCAGGAGCTGGGACCCCGGCTGTAGATTCCCAGCAAACTGCCAGCTTGCCTGCAGCTGCAAGGCCGACCCCACTAGGACCAGGAACCAGTGCGCCTTCAGGTGAAACATCAGAAAGCCGTTCATCAGTACCTGGAGGATCAGAAACCACTCAACAACCTGGCGCAGGTTCAGAGTCCCCCACCCTGTCGCCTGGGGTTACAAGGACGACTGCTCTAAGAGGATCTGAGACCCGTGTACCTTCAACTGGAGTATCAGGCTTGCCTGGCTCAACACAAGGAGGATCCGCAGCGACCGGAGGAAGTGGTGCAGGTTCAGGGCCTACCGCCCCAGTCTCAGGAGAAACAAGGACCAGTGTTATATCAGGAACCAACGTACCTGTCTCTGGAGCTCCAGTGACCCCTGGATCATCAGCAGGAAGTTCGGGAGCACCTGGAACAGGTGGTCCAGGTTCAGAGACAGCTTCCCCATTGTCTGGAGCAGCAGGGACAAGTGCTACAGGATCAGGAACCAGCATCCCTCCATCTGGAGCACCCGTAACCCCTGAACCACCCCTCATAAGCACAGGAGCAAGTGCAGGACCTCCTGCAAGCTCAGAGTCAACCGTCACATTACCTGGAGCAACAGGGACTGATGTTCTAAGATCTGGAACCAGCTTACCTGTATCTGGAGGAGCCGTGACCCCTGCGTCATCACCAGGAGGGTCATCAGCCACTGCAGGACCTGCTGTAGGTTCACAAACAACTGTCCAGGTTTCTGGGGCAACAGGGACCGATGTTCTAAGGTCTGGAGCCAGCTTACCTGTATCCGGAGCAGCAGTGAGCCCTGGATCATCACCAGGACGGTCAAGAGCAACTGCAGTATCTGGTGAAGGCTCTCAGCCCACTGTCGCATTATCTGGAGCAACAGGGACTAGTGCTGGACCATCAGGAACCCATTCCGCCTCCTCTGGAATACCGGCAACACCTGGATCAACCACAGGAAGGGCAGCAGGAGCTGGGACCCTGGGTGTAGATTCCCAGCAAAGTGCCAGCTTGCTTGCAGCTGCAAGGCCGACCGCGCTAGGACCAGGAACCAGTGCGCCTTCAGGTGAAACATCAGAAAGCCGTTCATCAGTACCTGGAGGATCAGAAACCACTCAACAACCTGGCGCAGGTTCAGAGTCCCCCACCCTGTCGCCTGGGGTTACAAGGACGACTGCTCTAAGAGGATCTGAGACCCGTGTACCTTCAACTGGAGTATCAGGCTTGCCTGGCTCAACACAAGGAGGATCCGCAGCGACCGGAGGAAGTGGTGCAGGTTCAGGGCCTACCGCCCCAGTCTCAGGAGAAACAAGGACCAGTGTTATATCAGGAACCAACGTACCTGTCTCTGGAGCACCAGTGACCCCTGGATCATCAGCAGGAAGTTCGGGAGCACCTGGAGCAGGTGGTCCAGGTTCAGAGACAGCTTCCCCATTGTCTGGAGCAGCAGGGACAAGTGCTACAGGATCAGGAACCAGCATCCCTCCATCTGGAGCACCCGTAACCCCTGAACCACCCCTCATAAGCACAGGAGCAAGTGCAGGACCTCCTGCAAGCTCAGAGTCAACCGTCACATTACCTGGAGCAACAGGGACTGATGTTCTAAGATCTGGAACCAGCTTACCTGTATCTGGAGGAGCCGTGACCCCTGCGCCATCACCAGGAGGGTCATCAGCCACTGCAGGACCTGCTGTAGGTTCACAAACAACTGTCCAGGTTTCTGGGGCAACAGGGACCGATGTTCTAAGGTCTGGAGCCAGCTTACCTGTATCCGGAGCAGCAGTGAGCCCTGGATCATCACCAGGACGGTCAAGAGCAACTGCAGTATCTGGTGAAGGCTCTCAGCCCACTGTCGCATTATCTGGAGCAACAGGGACTAGTGCTGGACCATCGGGCACCCGTTCCGCCTCCTCTGGAATACCGGCAACACCTGGATCAACCACAGGAAGGGCAGCAGGAGCTGGGACCCAGGCTGTAGATTCCCAGCAAACTGCCAGCTTTCCTGCAGCTGCAAGGCCGACTGCGCTAGGACCAGGAACCAGTGCGCCTTCAGGTGAAACATCAGAAAGCCGTTCATCAGTACCTGGAGGATCAGAAACCACTCAACAACCTGGCGCAGGTTCAGAGTCCCCCACCCTGTCGCCTGGGGTTACAAGGACGACTGCTCTAAGAGGATCTGAGACCCGTGTACCTTCAACTGGAGTATCAGGCTTGCCTGGCTCAACACAAGGAGGATCCGCAGTGACCGGAGGAAGTGGTGCAGGTTCAGGGCCTACCGCCCCAGTCTCAGGAGAAACAAGGACCAGTGTTATATCAGGAACCAACGTACCTGTCCCTGGAGCACCAGTGACCCCTGGATCATCAGCAGGAAGTTCGGGAGCACCTGGAGCAGGTGGTCCAGGTTCAGAGACAGCTTCCCATTGTCTGGAGCAGCAGGGACAAGTGCTACAGGATCAGGAACCAGCATCCCTCCATCTGGAGCACCCGTAACCCCTGAACCACCCCTCATAAGCACAGGAGCAAGTGCAGGACCTCCTGCAAGCTCAGAGTCAACCGTCACATTACCTGGAGCAACAGGGACTGATGTTCTAAGATCTGGAACCAGCTTACCTGTATCTGGAGGAGCCGTGACCCCTGCGCCATCACCAGGAGGGTCATCAGCAACTGCAGGACCTGGTGTAGGTTCAGCAACAACTGTCCAGGCTTATGGGGCAACAGGGGCTGATGTTCTAAGATCTGGAACCAGCTTACCTGTATCCGGAGTAGCAGTGAGCCCTGGATCATCACCAGGGAGGTCCGGAGCAACTGCAGTATCTAGTCAAGGCTCTCAGCCCACTGTCGCATTATCTGGAGCAAGAGGGACTAGTGTCGGACCATCGGGCACCCGTTTCTCCTCCTCTGCAATACCGGCAACACCTGGATCAACCACAGGAAGGGCAGCAGGAGCTGGGACCCCGGCTGTAGATTCCCAGCAAACTGCCAGCTTGCCTGCAGCTGCAAGGCCGACTGCGCTAGGACCAGGAACCAGTGCGCCTTCAGGTGAAACATCAGAAAGCCGTTCATCAGTACCTGGAGGATCAGAAACCACTCAACAACCTGGCGCAGGTTCAGAGTCCCCCACCCTGTCGCCTGGGGTTACAAGGACGACTGCTCTAAGAGGATCTGAGACCCGTGTACCTTCAACTGGAGTATCAGGCTTGCCTGGCTCAACACAAGGAGGATCCGCAGCGACCGGAGGAAGTGGTGCAGGTTCAGGGCCTACCGCCCCAGTCTCAGGAGAAACAAGGACCAGTGTTATATCAGGAACCAACGTACCTGTCTCTGGAGCACCAGTGACCCCTGGATCATCAGCAGGAAGTTCGGGAGCACCTGGAACAGGTGGTCCAGGTTCAGAGACAGCTTCCCCATTGTCTGGAGCAGCAGGGACAAGTGCTACAGGATCACGAACCAGCATCCCTCCATCTGGAGCACCCGTAACCCCTGAACCACCCCTCATAAGCACAGGAGCAAGTGCAGGACCTCCTGCAAGCTCAGAGTCAACCGTCACATTACCTGGAGCAACAGGGACTGATGTTCTAAGATCTGGAACCAGCTTACCTGTATCTGGAGGAGCCGTGACCCCTGCGTCATCACCAGGAGGGTCATCAGCCACTGCAGGACCTGCTGTAGGTTCACAAACAACTGTCCAGGTTTCTGGGGCATTTGCGACTCATGTTAAAGCATCAAATACAAATGGATCCTCAGCTGAAATCTCAGAGACAACTGGAGCAACAGCTGGCCTTACCTTAACCTCTGAGACATCTATTGTCAGTTCTGCAACACGTGCACCATCATCTGCAGTGACAAGAGCACCAGTAACTTATGATGATGTTTCTGGGATAAGTCATTCGTCATCTGGAAGATCAAGGACCATTGTTATAGGATCACCATCAAGTGTATCATCAGCTGAACAAATAGCACCTTCTTTGTCAACAGATGGACTAGAAGGAACAACTAAAATCTCTGATGTAGATGCCAGGACAATTAGACCATCATATGGAGCATTAGGAGCAACTGGATCATCCATTGGTGAAATTGGAACCACTAGCACATCACCTGAGTTTACAGAAACCAGTAGCTTTTCTGTTGGTTTACGGACAACTAGGCCATCATCTGGAGAAACAGGGACAACTCTTATTGAGTCTAGTACTAGTGCATCATCAAGTGAAGAATCAGGGACAACTGGATCGATAGCTGGACTAAGGAGAACAAATAGAATCTCCCTTATACGTTCAGGAACAACTAGACCATCATCTGGAGAAACAGAGACCACTGTTATTGAATCTAGAGTTAGTGGATCATCAGATGAAGGATTAGGAACAATTGGATCAACAGCTGGACTGATGAGAACCACTAGAATCTCTGTTGTAGTTTCAGGGACAACTGGACCATCATCTGGTGAAACGGGATCTGCTGTTTCTGAATTTAGGACTAGCGGATCATTAGGTAAAGGATCAGAGACAACTGTATCAACACCTGGATTGGCCAGAATGACTAGAATCTCATTTGGAGGTTCACGGACAACTAGACAATCATCTGGAGAAACAGGGACCACTGTTATTGAATCCAGAACTAGTGGTTCACCAAGTGAAGGATTAGGGAGAACTGGATCAACAGCTGGACTGACAAGAACCACTATCATCTCAGTTGTAGGTTCAGCGACAACTGAACCATCATCTAGAGAAACAGAAACCACTGTTACTGAATCTAGGAATAATGGATCACTAGGCGAAGGGTCAGGGACAACTGGAGCAATAGCTGGACTGACGAGAACCACTAGAATCTCTGTAGTAGGCTCAGGAACAACTAGACCATCATCTGGAGAAACAAGGACCACTGTTATTGAATCAATAACACGTAGAACTTCAGCTGAAGGATCACAAACAACTGGATCAGCCGTTGGACTGATAACAGCTACTAGAATATCTAGTGCTGATTTACAAACACTTGGTCCATTATCTGGAGAAACAAGGACCACTGTTATAGGATCAGGAACAAGTGGAAAATCGGGTGAAGTATCAGGGTTAACTCGATCACCTGCTGAACGGACTACAACCACTAGGATTTCTCATGTAGCTTCAGGAACAAGTGCACCATCATCTGGAATGACAAGGACAACTGTAACATCTGGTGTAGCTTCAAGGACAAGTGGACTATCATCTGGAGAAAAAGGGACCAGTGTTACTGAAACAAGAACCAGTGGATCATCAATTGAAGGATCACAGACAACTAGAACAGCAGATAGACTGACAATGACTACCAGAACATCTGTTGTAGTTTCAGGAACAGATGCACCATCATCTGGAACATCAGGGACGATTAGGTCATCAGTTGACCTGACTGGAACAACTAAAGTCTCTGTTATAGGTGAAGGAACAATAGAACCATCAACTGTAGAATTGTGGACAACTGAGCCCAGAGATTTAGGTTCATCAACCACTGTATTTTCAGCTGGTGCTATAGGAACCACTAGACCTGGAACATCAGGGGCAAGTAGACCGTCTGTTGTAGGTTCAGAGACAGCTGGTCCATTATCTGCAAAAACAGAGACCACTGTTATAAGATCAGGATCAAGTGGATCTTCACTTGAAGGAAGAGGGACATCTGGATCAACAGATGGACTGACAGGAACTACTACAATCTCTTTTGTAGGCTTAGGAACAACTGGACCATCAGCCAGAGGATCAAGGCCAACTGGGAAAGGAGATATAAGATCATCAACCACTGTATCGTCAGTTGATGCTACAGGGAACATTAGATCTGGAGGATCAGGCACAACTGGACCATCTATTGTAGGTTCAGAGACAGTTGGACCATCATCTGGAGAAGCAGGGACCACTGTTACAGGATCAGGAACAAGTGGAAAATCAGCTGAAAGATTAGGGACAACTGTATCAACAGACAGATTGAGAAGAACCACTAGAATCTCTCTCGTAAGTTTAGGCACTACAGGACCGTCATCTGGGGTGATGAGGACAACACAAACATCTATTGTAGGTTTAGAGACAACTAGGTCATCAACTGGAGTATTAGTGACAACTAGCACCTCAGCTGAAAGTTTGAGGACAACTGGCCCATCACCTGGAGGATTATGGACAACTGGGACATCAGTTGAAGGGTCCGAGACAACTGGGTCATCAACTGGTAAAATCACAGGAGCCAGGAGAACAACTTGGGAGTCAGGAAGTGAAGTTGCCACATATGAAGGCAAGTCAATTTAGCCATATTTAAGCAATAATATTCCCAGATGGTGCTGGTGGTAAAGAACCTGCCTGCCAATGCAGGAGACATGAGATGTGGGTTTGATCCCTGGGTTGGTAAGATTCCCCTGGAGGAGGAAATGGCCACCCACTCCAGTATTCTTGTCTGGAGAATCCACATGGACAGAGGAGCCTGGCAGGCTACAGTCCATGGGGTTGCAAAGAGCTGGACATGACTGCTACTGGTAAGTAAGCAGGGGATGCCAGATGTGTTTTTTGGACTTTTTTCATGCTCACTGGCTATTTAAAACTGCAAAAGTAATTAATCTCCAATTAAAATAAATTTATATTAAAAATAATAAAATGCAAAATAATTAATAATAATTCCAATTAAACAATACAATGCTCTTAAATATACTGTCTAATTTAAATATTTAAATAAGTATTGCTATCTCATTTTACTCATGAAGAACTTAGAAAAGATATTATATGGTCCAAGCTCTACAGCAAATAAATAGTGAAGACAATGTTTCTATCCATTGTTTGCTGACTCAAAGTCTGTTCTTTACCACAAGGGCATCTTCCACTAAGGCAAATATACAATGATCTTTAGTTATCCATTAATAATATTTACAAAGCTTAAATTTCCCCATTTCTAACTGTACATAAGAACTACAGAAGCAGATAATAAAAAAAGGTTTACAAATTTTAAAGTATTAACAAACTTTGGCATTTGCCATTCTGAAACTGCAAGATTTGGGACATTTTATTTATTAAAACTATAATATTATTATTTTACAAATCAAAATTTTATTTCTTAATTTCTTTTTTATTTTAATTTTATTATTATTTTTTACTTTACAATATTGTATTGGTTTTGCCATACATCAACATGCATCTGCCACGGGTGTACATGTGTTCCCCATCCTGAATTATTACAACATCACACCAAATTCACAAATAACTTGTAAGGCAATTTTTTCCTAACAATAAATGGACTAAATTATTTACTCAAGGGTACAGTATATTATCAAGTTTCCAGACTAGTAATGTATCATGAGCATGTTGAGAAAAACATCATTTCTCATTTTGCAGGTTATCTAATAGAACCTAGGTTTTAGTAACTAAATTCTCTTATTTAAGAAATAGATTGTTTATTCTTTATTTTTCTGTTTTAAAGATTTACCCTATGCTTATTCTAACTGCTATTACAAACTCTACTTATGTAAAATTATTTTACAAACTAATCACTAGAAAATAATTTGATTCAGGCTATATGTATAATTATTATCTATTCAACTTATAGCTATGTTAATCTAAATGAATAACCATGCTTCAAATTATGTATTGAACATCAAACTAATAAATTAATTTCATAGTCACTAATGTGTGACTACTGGGCACAATATGTATTTTACCTTTTCTTTTTTTTGCATTTTCCAAGTTCAAGATTTTAGCCTTTAACTGGAAGCAAAGAACTACTTATGTGTAAACATTTATATGGGAAAAGGGTTATGTTTCTGTTTTTAGTTTAATAATTTGTAACTCAAAGATGATTTCTGAAAAGGGCATTTTACAATTTCTCTTCCAAGAGGTCTTTCTCACCCTGAGTTGAATTTCTAAGATAATCTCAATGAAAATAACATATTCTTATTTTTTAATAAAAAATGTTATACATCATGGCCGTTGAAGCACTGAAATGGATTTTAAAAATAAAAATTCAAATATATTATTTAACTAAAATATGAATTTAATCTTTCCTTTATTAGGCTCAGACAACACAATTCCACTGAAATTCATTGCAGATAAATTGAAATTAAAATGAAAAAATTATACTTTTTCACAATGTGCCTTGAAATAACATTTCACTTTATCAGAGTGCTAGAGTCAATGTGGTTTATTTTAAATATATGAATATCAAAATAACTCAAGTAATTGATGAGTAAAATTTAGAAAGATGAACCCATCATCTGCCTTTTTCCTCCTCACTCTTTCCTTGCCTCTTTCCCTCCTTCCACACCAGGGAGTCCAGGTCTGGAAGTAAAACTAGTGAGGGTGACATAAAGTCTGCTTTCACTGTCAGTGGGATCTATGAAAAAGGAGTAAGTAGGTGGGTCAGGAAGGGAAACGGTGGAAAGTAGTTGATGGTTCATTTCCTTTAGAATCAAAACTCTGCAGGAAAGGTTTTCCAGTGCTACTTCAGTATTCACTGGGGAGATAATGCTGTGTTGATCTTTTAATTTTTCTCACTCTAGGTACTTCAGGAAAATTCTCCAAGGCAGCCATATCTGGGAGTTCCCACACAGGTAGGTTAACAAGAAGGAACTCTTGATATTTAACCGCATAGTTCAGTTCAGTTCAGTCGCTCAGTCATGTCTGACTCTTTGTGACACCATGAACCACAGCATGCCAGGCCTCCCTGTCCATCACAAACTGCCAGAGTCTACCCAAACCCATGTCCGTTGAGTAGGTGATGCCATCCAACCATCTCATCCTCTGTCATCCCCTTCTCCTCCTGCCCTCAATCTTCCCAGAATCAGGGTCTTTTCAAATGAGTCAACTCTTCTCACCAGGTGGCCAAAGTATTGGAGTTTCAGCTTCAACATCAGTCCTTCCAATGAACACCCAGGACTGATCTCCTTCAGAATGGACTGGTTGGATCTCCTTGCAGTCCAAGGGACTCTCAAGAGTCTTCTCCAACACCACAGTTCAAAAGCATCAATTCTTCAGCACTCAGCTTTCTTTCTTTCTTTATTTAACCTCATAAGGTAGTTAGTAAACCCACTCTTATAAAATATCAGCATCATTCTTTTCCTATTATCCCAAATCCTCAGACCTCATCATTCATCATTTTATTTTCTCAGAGGCCACAACTTTAATAGTGAGCAACAGCACATCTGGAACTGGGCTCAGACCTGGTAAGAATGAGATTTTTGAAGTTTGGGTTTAGCATGAATTATGACTCTCCATAGACTATCCTACTGGGAGGTGTGATCTATTACAGAGTAGCTTTCATTGTCTTTTAGATTTAACATGTTATGAAAGATCTTTCAATACCATCACCTAGCTTCTAACTGTTTAAAGATGGGCTGGTGTGTCTAATTGGTATGAAGAGTTTTCCCTTGGGATGACACACACACATCACTAGTATGTTAGGGGGAACCAAGGAGTATTACATACCTGGGAAGAAGAGAAAGTGATGTGAACAGTCCTACCTATATAAAGATTTTATTTGCTTAAATAATCCATTATAATATTCAATATTTTCCTTGGCACATTTAAATATTTTCCTGCCTTTCATCCCACAGAAGATAACACTGCAGTAGCAGGAGGCCAAGCGACTGGGCGTGTGACAGGTGAACCTGGGAGAAAACCCCCCTTCTTCCTGTCCTGGAATAAATGAGATGTTTGAGAAAGTTGCTTCAACTTGGGAATATTTTGATTGCTTTCTTAATGACATGGATAATAGAAAAGTCATACAACTCTCATCTCATCAGGAAAGCCGTGAGAGGACCCTTTGATATGGCATATTTTTCCTAGAGACAGGACTTTAGAAGACAAACACAAGTCACTGTGATGACTAGACCCTTTGTGTTTCAGGTACCACAAAGGTAATCCCTGGCACAACTGTTGCCCCTGGCAGTTCCAACACAGGTAATTCAACAAAATGGTAGGGAATCTTCCATGGGCCCAACTATGTAGGGTTCCTCAAGTGTTATCCTACATAAGAGAACTACCATATCTTTTCTGTAATCCTTACATGGTTTCCAATCATCTCTCTTCCATTTCCCCTTCTCTCAGAGTCCACAACTTCCTTAGGAGAAAGTAGAACAAGAATTGGAAGAATCACAGGTGAGCACTACTGAGTTACTAATTGTGCTTTCTATTAATAATATCTTCCCAGTAAAAAGGCTTGTTTGAAATATATCAAAACTATTTGAACTTTCATATTCAGCAGATGATGTCTTTTTATGACTTTCTGTTAGCTCTCACTATTTTCTGTCTTGTCACTCTCAGAAGTTAGAACCTTCAGAGAAGTAAAGATAACCAAAGAAAGGAAATTGGTAGTTCTTGAGTTCTGCCTTTTCATAGGGCATTTGTTAACGGAAGGGTATTTGTATAAGGTTTACCCCATTTCTTCTGGGGTAAACCTTATACTGTTCTTAAGAGGGGAGCCCAGAAAGGATTCTCTTTTTGGACATTCAAGCTATTACCCTGGTGTAAGATGGAGGCAACATATTAATATTCCCATATAGTTACAACTAAGGAAGTAGAGCTGGTGGGAGCAACTCTGGAAGTTTATGCCTATTAAATTTTGAATTTCAGATGTTATGAACTTGAATACAATTAAATGGATTTACTCAAATATTGTTTCTATTTCTTGTTATCAGGAGCCACCACTGGCACATCTGAGAGGTCAAGCCCTGGAAGTAAAACAGGTAAATATGGGAGAGGCCCAGAAACCTCTGATATTTAACTCTAAGAAGCAAATCATTTGGGACATAAGCCAATGTCTTTATTGCGGCCCTGAATTTAAAAATGGAGAATGCACCTTGTTTTAACAGGATAACTCTAAGAAGAATCTTATATCTTCAAGTCCCAGACAGTCTTATGGGCCATTCTCAGGTTGGTAAATGCATCACTATTGCAATTCTCTGTTTCTCTCTCCTGCTTCAGGTAACACTGGTGCAATCTCTGGCACAACAGTTGCGCCCAGAAGCTCTAACACAGGTAAAGTACTAACCTAATGGGGAGTATAAGGAACTTCAGTGATGGTTTGGCTTCTTCCTTCAACTCCTCCAAACCTTCCCTACCATACTCAACTCAGCTTTTCTGAGTTATATGCATCTTCAAAATTTAGCATTCTTCTCCTTTCTTTCTTTCACTTAGGGGCTACAACTTCTTTGGGAAGTGGTGAAACCAGCCAGGGTGGAATTAAAATAGGTGAGCAACTAAACCACATAAGGCAATGGCACCCCACTCCAGTACTCTTGCCTGGAAGATACCATGGGTGGAGGAGCCTGGTGGGCTGCAGTCCATGGGGTCGCTAAGAGTTGGACACAACTGAGCGACTTCATTTTCACTTTTCACTTTCATGCATTGGAGAAGGAAATGGCAACCCACTCCAGTGTTCTTGCCTGGAGAATCCCAGGGACGGGGGAGCCTGGTGGGCTGCTGTCTATGGGGTCGCACGACTGAACAACTTAGCAGCAGCAGCAACAACAATTAAACAATTATTTTTCTCTTTATCTAAATCATGTTGGCTATTATAAATTTAAGGGGAGTTTTGTTCTATCTGAATCTCATTTGGGGTACAAATTATTAGGATATTGGGCTTCCCTTATGGCTCTGCTGGTAAAGAATCTGCCTGTAATGTGAGAGACCTGGGTTTGATCCCTGGGTTGGAAAGATTCCCTGGAGAAGATAAAGATTACTTCAGTATTCTGGCCTAGAGAATTTCATGGACTGTATAGTTCATGGGGTCGCAAAGAATCGGATATGACTGAGCAACTTTCACTCACTTCACTTATTAGGATATTAACTGCCTTTCATTTTACCCCATGTGAATTGCCTTTTTGGGTATATGTGTAATAAAGTGGCATAATAGAGACCACACATGATGTATCACTTTAAAGCAATAAAGTTCCTTATATTATTTGTTCTAAAGCAAATCCTAGTTTGAACCCCTAGTAAAAGGGAATCACAAATTGATTCTCTCTTGTGATTTCAGTTACCATGGGGGTGACTACTGGTACAACCATTGCACCTGGAAGTTCGAACACAAGTGAGTCATGGAAAAGTTGAAGAAACTTGCCTACATTAGCTTTAGAGACCTGATGTCTCCTATAGAGATATTACAGATAGTAATGCTCTTATACATTTCCCTGAATTCCTGTATCCCATACCATTATTTTTCCTATTTCTTCTCAGAGGCTACAACTCCTACAGAAGTCAGAACTACCACTGAAGTCAGAACAGCAACTGGTGAGCGGTTGGCTCTTTCTGCCTTTGGGTTCAACAGTTTTCTATTTAAGTTTGCGTTAGATGATTGATGAGTAAGAAAACTGGCTGAGAGAGTCTCATATTCCATTTGAAGAGACAGTATATCAGATGATTCAGATTTGGCTCTTCAGACTGAATTTCTCCATATGTCAGCTTTTCAGATGTGATTCTCTGAAGCTAAGAATGATGTGTTGTTCTCAATCCTTTATCCATCTTGCCATTGCAGGTGCTACTTCAGGATTAACTGGAGTTTCCAGGGCATCAGAAAATTCCACTCCTGTTTAGTATTATATGTTTAATTAATTCATCTTGGACTTCTCTTGCATGTAAAACCCATTCTTGTGGGTTTACCCTCATGACCAAAGTCCCAACAAATCAAATTTTAAATATTTATACCCCTGAACACACACTGAGGAGTACACACTGAAGCAACAGGAAACCAAATCACAGGAAATGAAATAAATGTGCAGAGGAAAATCGCTTTTACCCAAAGCCTTAAACCATAGATAAAGGTCTCTTTTCTGAGACTTTTGCATTTATTGGCTTGGGAAATGAAAGAGATACTGGGAAAACATGGTATTTGCTTCTCTTTGGCCAAAGAAGCCCGTTTACTGCTTTTAAGAATCATGCGAATTATCCATTTATGCTACTCTAAGGACACAAAAATATATTGTTACTATCTCTCTCTCTCAATTTCATAATCTATCATTCTCTCTCAACTTCATTTTCACTTCCAATTCATATATCACTGGTATATCTTTTTTAACCATATTTGTTTCTGAAGATTTCAACACGAGTTAGTCAGTTACCAAAGAAAGCTCTCTATATGTATCTCAGGCAAAAGCCATCTTCTTTGGGGCCATTTCTTCTATTATTACAACACATTTTTCCAGATTTTAAAATTGCTTAAAATCATGTTTAATTTTCCTTTTTTACTCCTAGAAACTACCACTTCAAGACACAGTAGTGATGCCACTGGGAGTGGAATACAAACAGGTCAGTCATGCTATTGCATAACTGTTGAGATTTAGTTGGTTATTTGTAGGGTTTTCTATAGAGAGGAGATGACAAAATTTTGCATTTAAAGACTTTCCTTGGAGAAGGAAATGGCAACCCACTCCAGTATTCTTGCCTGGAGAATCCCAGGGATGGCGGAGCCTGGTGGGCTGCCGTCTGTGGGGTCACACAGAGTTGGACACGAATGAAGCGACTTAGCAGCAGCAGAGCCAATTAAAACTGGTCATCTTAGTGTACTAGAATTTCCTGGACTAAAGATTTCATCAGACTCATATTTATTAGAACATAGTTTTCTGGCAGTAAATATCATCATGAAAACAAGAGTCTTTTTTTGAAGACAAGTAGATACTCTCATAGAGAAGGCAATGGCACCCCACTCCAGTACCCTTGCCTGGAAAATCCCATGGACAGAGGAGCCTGGTAGGCTGCAGTCCATGGGGTCGAGAAGAGTCGGACATGACTGACCGACTTCACTTTCACTTTCCACTTTCATGCATTGGAGAAGGAAATGGCAACCCACTCCAGTGTTCTTGCCTGGAGAATCCCAGGGACGGCGGAGCCTGGTGGGCTGCCATCTATGGGGTCACACAGAGTTGGACACGACTGAAGCGACTTAGTAGATACTCTCATACTCATCTTCACTGTCACTACCATCACATAAGATGAAGTCACTGCCACCAAGAAGTTTCCAACCCAGGTAAATTAAGGTGACTGAAATAACTTAAGGCATTCTTGGGGCCTCACATTGAGATTTTTTGTTTAAAAAATGGAAATGATCAGGGAAGAAATATTTCCTCTATTCTATTAAAAAGCATAGTAGTATAAAACAGTTCAGAAAATTATTACAGTCCAGCATACTTATGAAATGCAACCCAGGTGATGAGAGAGAACTGCAAGAGCAGGTGCTGGAAGGTTCTTTGGAACTTCTGTATCTCAAAATCATAACAGAAATTTCCTGAAATAAGGAAAAAAGGAAATGATGCATCAATTTTATATTTTACCATAATAATATTGTAATATAGATGTTAGCTATGACACAAAAATTTAAAACATGATTTCATGGGCAATGTTCAAGCTGGTTTTAGAAAAGGCAGAGGAACCAGAGATCAAATTGCCAACATTTGCTGGATCATGGAAAAAGCAAGAGAGTTCCAGAAAAACATCTATTTCTGCTTTATTGACTATGCCAAAGCCTTTGACTGTGTGGATCACAATAAACTGTGGAAAATTCTGAAAGAGATGGGAATACCAGACCACCTGACCTGCCTCTTGAGAAACCTATATGCAGGTCAGGAAGCAACAGTTAGAACTGGACATGGAACAACAGACTGGTTCCAAATAGGAAAAGGAGTATGTCAAGGCTGTATATTGTCACCCTGCTTATTTAACTTCTATGCAGAGTACATCATGAGAAACACTGGGCTGGAAGAAGCACAAGCTGGAATCAAGATTGCCGGGTAGAAATACCAATAACCTCAGATATGCAGATGACACCACCCTTATGGCAGAAAGTGAAGAGGAACTAAAAAGCCTCTTGATGAAAGTGAAAGAGGACAGTGAAAAAGTTGGCTTAAAGCTCAACATTCAGAAAACGAAGATCATGGCATCCGGGCCCATCACTTCATGGGAAATAGATGGGGAATCAGTGGAAACAGTGTCAGACTTTATATTTTGGGGCTCCAAAATCACTGCAGATGGTGATTGTGGCCATGAAATTAAAAGAGGCTTACTCCTTGGAAGAAAAGTTATGACCAACCTAGGTAGCATGTTGAAAAGCAGAGACATTACTTTGCCAACAAATGTCCGTCTAGTCAAGGCTATGGTTTTTCCAGTAGTCATGTATGGATGTGAGAGTTGGACTGTGAAGAAGGCTGAGCACCAAAGAATTGATGGTTTTGAACTGTGGTGTTGGAGAAGACTCTTGAGAGTCCCTTGGACTGCAAGGAGATCCAACCAGTCCATTCCGAAGGAGATCAGCCGTGGGTGTTCATTGGAAGGACTGATGCTAAAGCTGAAACTCCAATACTTTGGCTACCTCATGTGAAGAGTTTACTCATTGGAAAAGACTCTGATGCTGGGAGGGATTGGGGGCAGGAGGAGAAGGGGACGACAGAGGATGAGATGGCCATATGGCATCACCGACTTGATGGATGTGGGTTTGGGTGAACTCCGGGAGTTGGTGATGGACAGGGAGGCCTGGCATGCTGCAATTCATGGGGTCGCAAAGAGTCGGACACGACTGAGCGACTGAACTGAACTGAACTGAAGGTATAATTAAAAGTTATTTGATATGTTGATTACCATGCACAGATTTGCCTTTTTGGAAGATTAACTAGAGAATTAACTAGAGAATTGATATGAAGGAGAGTAGGAGAGTAAGTGTGGAGATGTCATCCAGTTTGAGACTGTTAGAAGTTAGGCATGATTAGAGACTGAAATAAGGCAGTGATGTGAAAAAATAGAAGGCAGAAGGATGATCAAAAAGAATGAGAAATATGTTGGCTCGTTAGAATCAATTTCAGTGTGGTGATGGGAGGGATAAAGGATAGCAAGGACTGTGGATGAATTCTAATTCATAGTTTGAGTGCCATCCACTAAATTTTGGTATATACTGGAAGAAGAAAAAGAATTATAACTGACAGGAGATATAGTGAGGTCAGATTTTTGACAGTTTTAGTTTAAGGTGCTCTAAGGTATCCAGTTAGTATGCTCAGCAGGAGTAATAAGTGCAGCCAGAATACAGAAGATAGGTTTCATTGGAGAGAGAGATTTGTTAGTGATTTACTTACAAATGATGTTTTAAATTGTGGATGCTGGTGGATTTCCTTATGGTGAACATACATAGTGAAAAGAGATGAAAAATAAATTGAAACACGATTCCTTGGGTTATATAGGTGGGCAAAGAAGCCTGAAAAAGGGAAGAGTTGCGGTTCAGCAGTGTTAAGTCAAATCCATAAAGCAGAGTCTGGGAGTGCTGGAGACTGTATTGCTTCTGATTTAGGGATTCAGAATGTCAGATCAAACAGGGTCAACCAGAATTTGTGGGAAACGTAGGTGTTTTTAGTGTGTGTGTGTGTGTGTGTGTGTGTGTTTTTCCTTTTCCTGAGAGCCTAGCCTTACAATTATAAATCTTTGAAATTGAAAGAACTGCCTCAAAATAATTAAAATTTCAAGATTCTTTCTCCTTCTCATTTTAACCTTCAGGAGTCCCTCACATAATTTCAGGGAGCCAATCTACTATTAATAGAAGCAAAATATGTGAGGATGGGTAAGTTAAAAAAAGTGAAGATGGGGAAGACATCCATCTCCATGATACTAATTCCAGAAAAGAAGGATCCCAGAAAACTGGAGTTTACCACAGGAAATGAAACATCAAACAATATTTATTTCACCTTTTGGAACAAGGAATCCTAGAGAAGGAATGCAGTCTTTTACAAAAACACATTGTTTAACCTGAACCATGATCTCCATCCAATAAGAAAGTTATCTCTGTCCATTTTTTTCCCTTTCTTTTCTTCTCTCTCCTTTACCAGGTATCACTGGGACAGGCTCTGGAACTACATCCTCACCTGGAGGTTTCAATGCAGGTAAGTCAAAAGTGAAAGGAATGCTCCTTTAAGTGGCTGTAGGGAGAAGATCATTGGAGAAGGCAATGGCACCCCACTCCAGTTCTCTTGCTTGGAAAATCCCATGGATGGAGGAGCCTGGTAGGCCGCAGTCCATGGGGTCGCTAAGAGTCGGACACGACTGAGCGACTTCACTTTCACTTTCATGCATTGGAGAAGGAAATAGCAACCCACTCCAGTGTTCTTGCCTGGAGAATTCCAGGGACAGGGGAGCCTGGTTGGCTGCCGTCTATGGGGATGCACAGAGTCAGACACGATTGAAGTAACTTAGCAGCAGCAGCAGCAGGGAGAAGATTATACACTGCTATATCATTTTCACATTTTCAAACTCCAGCTTCTCAATTTTTCCTCCTTTGCTCTTCTAGAAGCAACAACTTTTAAAGAACATGTTAGAACCACTGAAACAAGAATTTTATCAGGTGAGTTTTGCCATGTTTTGGATTCTCAATAATTTTTTCACTTGAGTTTACTGCATATGGGTTGTGAATGAAAATTAACATGGCTTAAAACTGGTTTCTTTTAATTTAGTAACAGATCATAAGGACAACCTCTATTATCTCCTTGGGTTTTCATAGAGAACATACTATAGATGTAGTTCCTTAGATACATTCTTTTTTTTTTTTGTGGCAGATTCATTTTGATATATGGCAAAACCAATACAATATTGTAAAGTTAAAAAATAAAATAAAATAAATTAAAAAAAAGAAACTTACAGAAAAAAAATAAATTATTGATTCAATTTCAGTACAAAAAAAAAAAAAAAGATACATTCTTTATTTGAAAATTTTCTCCCTTTGTTTTGTCAGGCAATAGCCCAGAATCAGTAGGGGTCACTAGTAGTCAAGAAGTGAGGGAAGATCGCTATACCAGATGCAAGTAAATTTGTTGATTAAGGCTTTGATTGAGATGCCTAACCCTTGATCACAAGTTTAGACAATTTTTTTTTCTGTTTTTTTGTTTGTTTGTTTTTGTTTCAGTGCTGGAAAACTGGGAATTTAAGTCACTAGAAATAAATCATGTGACTATAGGACAGACATTCTCTCATTGGATATCAGACTCTAGATGATTCTATATTTAGAGAAATAAGATCAATGGTGCAAGTGTGACTTTTCCTCCTATATTTTATTTGAATAGTCATGAGAAAGTGTTTTGAAAAATATGCCGAGCTTAACATTTTGTGCAAGAAAAATGGTTAAACTGTTTTCTATTGCTTCAGAGAACCAGCACACTTGTCAATACAGTACTCTTCTTAGGGTGAGAAAGGCTTCGTGAGGCTCATGCTTCTCTCTTATTGTAGGTACCACTAGGGGAGCCTCTGGCACAACAGTTATTCCTGAAAGTTCCAACACAGGCAAGTAAATATTTAATCAGTGGCTCCAGGTAGATAAGCCTAGGGAAAAAACAGCCCTTCTCTGGAATTTAGTGTCTGTTGTAGCATCAGCACAGCAAGTTCTAACTTCAGTCTTCTTTGCCTTTCTTAGGGACTAGCACTGGAGTTGGAAGGCAAACAAGTAAGTGTCAGTGGTTCATATCCGTTGTATTCTCAGTTAATGATTCCTATGCCTTTGCTTCAACACAGGGGAATGTTTAAGGTAATGATAAAGGGCCAGGAAATGGGCAGAATCTTTTTAGAGCAAGTCCTCTTCCAGCCATCTATTGTTTTCTTGTTTTGAGTTTCTGGGCTCCATGCAGAGCTGCCAGATAATTTTGTAAAAGTACACAAGGGCACTGCTACTAAAGGGAGGAGAAAGAGGCTGAAATCCAACCAGCATTTTTCAACAAGTTATAAAATCCATGTGTCTTCTTCTACTCAGAGGGTTTTTTTCCTGTCATTGTTTTTTGTTTATTTTTTTACTTCATAAATTTCTCTATGGGCTAACTACAACATTAGCCTAGATTTTCATCTGATTTCCTTTCTCTTCCTGTTATTGATCTTTGAGGCTAGCAATAGAAGCTATGTCTGATATGAAGTGTCCCTCATTTGTCTTTGCAGGTACTGCTGTGGTATCAGGCAGAGTTACTGGTGTCTCAGAAAGTTCCAGCCCAGGTAATGGAAATTACTAACTCTAATGAAGTTCACATGTTCAACATTCTTCTCCCCTTTAACACTCAAGTGTTTCAGAAAAGGAATATTTATGTCTATCAATATTAAACTTGAAGTGTAAAAGAAAAATGGTATCAGATGGAGTTAAACAGCAAAGAAGACTTTAAGATCATGAAACAGAAGTCAAGAGCATTGCAGTAGGGTTGAGATTTTGAATTTAACTTTGCTGAAATAAAGAGCAGAAGAGTTTTTAAATTCTGGGGTGAACTAGTGGAAAAATACTGGAGACAGTAGGGGAGAGGTTGGTCCATGTGATTAGGCAATCTTTGTTTGCTAATTGGTGCTCAAAGATGAAGTTAGTCTCCTACCTTCCCACAGTGAGAGGAAGATGTGGGTGCTATTTTTCATTGCTTTTTCTTTTTTACAATATTGTATTAGTTTAAGATGTACCGCATAGTGTGTCAGTATTTTCATAGTTTATACTCTCTTTAAAATTATTGGAAAATAATGACTGTATTCCCTTAATGTATCTATATAATATTTACTTATTGCTTATCTATATTATATATAGTAGTTTGTATTTGTTAATCCCCTATCCCTATCTTGTCTTTTTCTTCTTCCCTTTCCCCTCTAGTATCCACTAATTTGTTCTGTATATCTGTGAGTCTATTTCTATTTTGCTATATGCATTTTGTTTATTTGTTAGATTCCACATATAAGTGAGGCCGCATATAGTGTTGGTCTTTGCGTGATGTATTTCACTAAGCATAGTACTCTTTACATTCATCCACATTGTTGCAAATGGCTGAATTTAATTCTTTTTTGGCAGAGTAATATTCCAGTATAAATGTATTCTACATCTTCTTTATAATATTCTACTATATATGTGTGTATATAAAATTGTGTATATATACATATATATATGTACATATGTATTTTTTCTACATCTTCTTTATCCATTTATCTGTTGATGGGCACTTAGTTTGTTTCCCTATCTTGGCTATTGTAAATAGTACTACTATGTACACTGGAGTGCGTGTATCTTTTTGAACTAGAGTTTTTATTTTTGTTTGAATATACATCCAGGAGTGGAATTGTAGGGGCATATGGTAGTTCTGGCTTCCCAGTTCTGGCCATATGGTAGCTTTGGCTTCTTTAGTGATAAAGAAACTGCTTGCCAATGCAGGAGACGTAAGAGATGTGGGTTCAATCCCTGGATCAGGAAGATCCCATGGAGTAGGGCATGGCAACCCATTCCAGTATTTTTGCCTGGAGAATCCCATGAACAGAGGAGCCTGGCAGGCCCCAGTTCATAGGGTCACAAAGAGTCGGATATGACTGAAGTGACTTAGCATGCACACAAGAGATTAAAGACCTAAATGTAAGACCTGAAACCATAAAACTCTTAGAAGAGAACATAGGTAAAACACTCTGACATAAACCATAGCAATGTTTTTTGGATCTGTCTCCTAAAGCAAAAGCAAACAAACAAACAAACAAACAAAACAAACACGAATGGGATTTAATTATACTTGAAAGCTTTTGCATATCAAAATAAACCATCAATAAAACAAAAAAAACTTGAATAGCAGATAATATTTGCAAATTATATGACTGACAAGAGGTTAATATTCAGAATATATAAAGAGTTCATAAAACACTCCCCTTAAAATTAATACTAGACAGCCAGGAAAACAGGATATATGAAGTAAAATAGTTCAGTGTGAAAATAGTTTTTGTCACTAACAGAAGGGGACTCTTAAGTGATAGTTACCAGGGTCACAGTGAAGGGAAGTGTCAGTCACTCAGTTGTGTCTGACTCTTTGCAATCCCATGGACTGTAGCCCGCCAGACTCCTCTGTCCATGGGATTCTCTAGGCAAGAATACTGGAATGGATTGCAATCCCCTTCTCCAGGGGATCCCAAACCCAGGGATCAAAACTGAGTCTCCGATTTTGCAGCAGATTCTTTACCATCTGAGACATGAAATACTCAATTCTTCTGTGAGCAAGGAGTTGCTGTGTTAGGGCCTACTATGTTTCAATAGCAGGAGAATGAATTGGCATTTGTAGGTGTACTAGTACACTCCAGGTGCTTTGAGACTCTGGTTCTATGTGAAGATGTCTTCAGATACACTCTTCTGCAACCAGAAAAAGTCCAGTGCTCTTTTCCTACTCATTTTAGGTACCTCCAAGGAAGCATCTGAAACATCTACTGGTCCCGGGATTTCTACCACTGGTAAGTCAAATAAAAATATATGAACTTTGCTTGGTGGCATCTCAGAAGACAAGACAGCTTATCTGAAATTAAACTCTAGCTTTTATAGTTCCCTTTACTCACCACTTTTTCTCCTCTCTTAGTAAAGACAGGTTCTGGTTCTGGAATGCAAACAGACAAATACTAGAAATATAAACTCTTCAATGATCAATGTGCCTGTGATTTTATTTAGGGAGTTGAATTTGGGAGAGAAGAGTGGTGGGAAAGAAACAGGAAAGAAAGACCAAGAAGATTATTTTACATTTCCTCATGAAATATGACTTGAATTTTACCTATGGATTTCCCCACCCCCCCCCTGGGAGTTTTTGGGTTAGGCTTTTACCAGAACTCCTTACTGGAAGTTATGACCTTGAAATCTCTGATAATGAGATTATGATATGCTCAGGAATTGAAAATTTCTGAAATTTTTAATATTTCCTTCTTCAGGCTCCACTTCAAAATCAAATAGAATCACAACAAGCTCCAGAATACCCTACCCAGGTAAAATGAAATAACCCAAAGGCACTGGCATGAATTGTCTCTTCCACATGAAGCTTTCCTTAAGCATGAATGTGTCTGATCATTTGTGCAGGCATATGCGCAGATATGTGTACATGCTCTCTAATAAATAAAATGGCAACACTATCCTTTTGTTTCTCCTCAGAAACCACTGTTGTAGCAACAGGAGAACAAGAAACTGAAACTAAGACAGGTCAGTGTTGGAAAAGTACTAATTTCCTTGTCACTTATTCAACTAACATTTCCTTTAAGCTTATATTTGCTAGACTCTAGCAGCCCTTGCCATTTTATTGCTTTGTATGTGTTGGTGGGGGAGATTATCATGGGCACAGATACTACAGTTTCAGGGTATTTAATGCTACTCAAACAATGCACAACAATTGTGGTCCTGGGAATATATTGAGACTGTTAATTTCTGTCTGCTAGTTGGTATGGCTGAGTGAAGACATCAGAGAAGAGATGACTGCATTTAATATTGGCTAGGGTGAGGAGGGAATTCTTGCCATATGGCACTTGAAAAGACAGAGACATGAGACAGCATGAGGGACTTCAGGAATTAACCAGGTATTGGTATTGTCTGTATGAGTTTCAGGGAAGAAATGAGATTAGAAGGGTGAGCAAAGCAATGCTTATGAAGGACTTTATTTTCAAACTTAAATGAGACTTTATCCTCATAATAAATGGGATGACCTTAAGGATTTTGTTAAGAGGATGATATGATCAGATAAGTCTTTGAAAAATTACTCTGATAGAAATGTGAAGATTATAAGACTGTATTTTTTTGTTGTTTCTATTAAAATTTCTCCAGTGAACTTGGAATTCTGGGTAGGGAAATTTTTCTGCTATATTTATACTTAAAGATCATTTCTCTCTCCTATTGCTGTTTTCTGTTAGTCTGCTAAATATTTATAATTGGGAATTAACCTAGTCTCCCTTAGTAAAGAGAAGCATTTTATGCCCCAAACTTACACATCTTTAATTAATTTATTTTCTGTTTTTCTGTACCTATTAGTTGTTGGGGTCCTTTTACTTGAACCTGGAGAAACTTAAAAATTTCTCTCAAATATTATGTTGCTCATAGTTCAACCTTCCTGGTAGATAGAATAAAAATATTAATCTGATTTTTAGCAGTTTGAAAATAGAACATGAAATTTATGAGTGGGTTGTTGGGTTGACCAAACTTTCTGACATGGGAAGCCTCAAAAAAACTAAGAAGTTTAAAGCATTTGGCAGGATTGGAGATAGAACAAGATTAAAATACTATAGGACCAAAAGAACATACAAATTCTTAGGGTATTAATACCAGGTAACACATAATATGTTTGCTTTATTTATATATATAGAAAGTTATATGTTTTTTATACTGAGTTATCCTTTTCTTTATTTGATTATTTTATTATCCTATTTATCAAGAAATTTTGAAGAGAAATTTACTTTGATTGTCATTCCTCCTTTTGATTCTCATATTTCCTTCCCATTGACATTTGAGATCTAAAGGAAACACTCTCTAATGGTAAAATATCAAATGCCATATGGAGTGGAAAGGGAAGATTGATGGGAATATGTCTGCTTATAAGACTAGCAATGTGGCCATGTATTTTCAGTAATAAACTATATTTACTCCAAACCAATTACAAAAACTTGAGAGACTAATATGAGGTATCTGTTTTTACACAGGATGTACAACATCTCTTCCACCACCTCCAGGTAAGAATACCTACACTTGAAAATAAAATCATTCTACATTAATGATTCATCTTGTAAATCAGGCTTCAGAGGTCATACCAATAAAAGTCACTAGCTAAGGAAATGTTATAGAATAGGAAAACTTGAAGTGGATGAATTTAGCTTTTATTCACCAAATAGTGAATGAATGTCTATTTCGTCACACACAAACTAATAAAGCCAAACCAAACAAATGTATTTTGTCTCTTAGTCAAAATAGAATTTACTTACACAATAAAGTGTTTCATGTAACTATATGATATCCTGATTGAAATATTGCCTTTTATTTTTTAAACTAGATAATTCCAGCTATTTTTGAGGACCAAATTTTAGCAACAAAAATTAGGAGTAATCAGAATTTAATAATTTTAGCAGACTTTGAGTTTCTCTAAAATTATCAAGCCAATGTGGTGTGCTTTCTATTAAGTGGTGAAATTACAAAAAATATCATTTTCTAATATTAGCATACAGTGGGAGAAAGGATATTTTCAAAGAAACAATTTTCATATACAGGGTTATTGAAAATTGTTTCTTTGAAAATATCTTTTCTCCCACTGTATGCTAATATTAGAAAATGATATTCTTGGGGAACACATGTATACCTGTGGCAGATTCATTTTGATATATGGCAAAACCAATACAATATTGTAAAGTTAAATAAAATAAAATTTAAAAAAAAGAAACAATTTTCATATAAGGCTGAAAATAAATTTCACAGTGAAATATGTGACCTATGTATTATATAGCCAACACATCCTATGTGTTACACATCTTACATATATTGTATACTTTGGAAGGATTCTCAAGTATTTCATTAGAGAACTGGAATTTGAGAACAGTAAGTAAGCTAGTTTAGGGTATATACATCAAAGAAGAGAGACAAGGTTGAGATGATAGACCGGAGACAACCTTAGAAGCCAGAATGCTAAAATAAAATATTTAGTTTGCAGGACTATAAGAAGTATCTGATCAAGGCAATGATGAGATGAAAAGTAGGCTTTAGGAAAACTATCCTACCTGTGACATAGAGAATTGACTGGATCAGGAAGAGGTCTGAGTCAGAGCAACCCATAAAAAAGCCAATTATGCCAGACCTAAAATACTAAGGTCCTAAAATAGTATTATAATAAGTAAAATGAGGAAAGGAAGGGATTCAAGTGAGGATAAAGATACAAGATTTTGCAGTAGGTTCAATGCCAAATGATGAGAAGGGAAACAATTAAGATGACTTCTAAGTTTTAGGCTTAAGTAATTAAAAGAATAGTTTAGGCCTCAATAGGAGATGGGCTTCTATGGTGGCTCAGATTGTTAAGAATCTGCCTACAATGTAGGAGACCTGGGTTCAATCCCTGGGGTGGGAAGATCCCCTGGAGAAGGGAATGGCAACCCACTTCAGTGTTCTTGCCATGGACAGAGGAGCCTGGTTGGCTACAGGCCTTGGGGTTTCAAAGAGTCGAACAAGACTGAGCGACTAACACTTTCACTTTAATAAGAGGTGGTCAATTTAGAAGAAAAGCTGGTTTTGAGGAAAATATGATTTAATCTATTTTGTGCACATTGAGTTTGAGGTTCTTTAAAATCTGCTGGGGTGCTGTTTATTAGGCTGAGGGAGATCTGGGTCTATAGGCCATAAGAGATGTCTGTTCAGAAATTTGAGAGTATTCACTTGACACTTGGCACAACAGAACCCTGGGCACTAGGACCAAGAAGGAAGAAACAGTGACACCACAGGAGACTTGGCTGTGGGTGTCTGGGAGTCTCCAGCAAAGGTGTGGGTCAGTGGTGGCCTGCTGCAGGATTGGGGGCACAGTCTGTAGGAGTACATGCATGGGATCTTTTGAGGGAAGTCACCATTATCTTCATTACCTCCACCATAGTTTAAGTGTTAATTGCTCAGTCTTGCCCAACTCTTTATGACCCCATGGGTTGAAACCCAACAGGCTCCTTTGTCCATGAGATATTCCAGGCAAGGGTACTGGAGTGGGTTGCCATTTCCTTCTCCAGGGGATCTTCCCAACCCAGGGATCCCAGGTCTCCTGCACTGCAGGCAGATTTTTTACCAACTGAGCTACAAGGGAAGCCCACCATAGTTTGGCCCCAGGTAAATAGTAGGGAGGAAACACAACTCCACCCATCAGCAAAATTGGATTAAAGATTTACTGAGCATGGCCCCACCCATCAAAACAAGATCCAGTATCCCCCTCAGTCAGTCTATACTATTAGGAAACTTCCATAAGCCTCTTATCCTTCTCCATCTGAGGGCAGACAGATGAAAACCACAATCACAGAAAACTAACGAATCTAATCACATGGACCACAGTTCAGTTCAGTCGCTCAGTCCTATCGGACTCTTTGCGACCCCATGAATCGCAGCATGCCAGGCCTCCCTGTCCATCACCAACTCCCGGAGTTCACTCAGACTCACATCCATTGAGTCAGTGATGCCATCCAGCCATCTCATCCTCTGTTGTCTCCTTCTCCTCTTGCCCCCAATCCCTCCCAGTATCACAGTCTTTTCTAATGAGTCAACTCTTCTCATGAGGTGGCCAAACTACTGGAGTTTCAGCTTTAGCATCATTCCTTCCAAAGAAATCCCAGGGCTGATCTCCTTCAGAATGGACTGGTTGGATCTCCTTGCAGTCCAAGGGACTCTCAAGAGTCTTCTTCAACACCACAGTTCAAAAGCATCAATTCTTCGGCGCAAAGCTTTCTTCACAGTCCAACTCTCACATCCATACATGACCACTGGAAAAACCATAGCCTTGACTAGACAGACCTTTGTTGGCAAAGTAATATCTCTGCTTTTCAATATGCTATTTAGGTTGGTCATAGCTTTTCTTCCAAGGAGTAAGCGTCTTTTAATTTCATGGCTGCAGTTACCATCTGCAGTGATTTTGGAGCCCCCAAAAATAAACATGGACATCATCAGATGGAGAACACAAAAATCAGATTGATTATATTCTTTGTAGCCAAAGATGAAGAAGCTCTATACAATCAACAAAAACAAGACCAGGAGCTGACTGTGGCTCAGATCATGAACTCCTTATTGCCAAATTCAGACTTAAATTGAAGAAAGTAGGGAAAACCACTAGATCATTCAGGTATGACCTAAATCAAATCCCTTATGATTATACAGTGGAAGTGAGAAATAGACTTAAGGGCCTAGATCTGATAGATAGAGTGCCTGATGAACTATGGACTGAGGTTCATGACATTGTACAGGAGACAAGGATCAAGACCATCCCCATGGAAAAGAAATGCAAAAAATCAAAATGGCTGTCCTGGGAGGACTTACAAATAGCTGTGAAAAGAAGAGAAGCCAAAAGCAAAGGAGAAAAGGAAAGATATAAGCATCTGAATGCAGAGTTCCAAAGAATAGCAAGAAGAGATAAGAAAGCCTTCCTCAGTGATCAATGCAAAGAAATAGAGGAAAACAACAGATTGGGAAAAACTAGAGATCTCTTCAAGAAAATTAGAGATACCAAGGGAACATTTCATGCAAAGATGGGCTCGATAAAGGACAGAAATGGTATGGACCTAACAGAAGCAGAAGATATTAAGAAGAGATGGAATACACAGAATACACAGAAGAACTGTAGAAAAAGATCTTCATGACCCAGATAATCACGATGGTGTGATCACTGACCTAGAGCCAGACATCCTGGAATGTGAAGTCAAGTGGATCTTAGAAAGCATCACTACAAACAAAACTAGTGGAGGTAATGGAATTCCAGTTGAGCTATTTCAAATCCTGAAAGATGATGCTGTGAAAGTGCTGCACTCAATATGCCAGCAAATTTGGAAAACTCAGCCGTGGCCACAGGACTGGAAAAGGTCAGTTTTCACTTCAATCCCAAAGAAAGACAATGCCAAAGAATGCTCAAACTACTGCACAATTGCACTTATCTCACACGCTAGTAAAGTAAGGCTCAAAATTCTCCAAGCCAGGCTTCAGCAATATGTGAACGTGAACTTCCAGTTGTTCAAGCTGGTTTTAGAAAAGGCAGAGGAACCAGAGATCAAATTGCCAACATTTGCTGGATCATTGAAAAAGCAAGAGAGTTCCAGAAAAACATCTATTTCTGCTTTATTGACTATGCCAAAGCCTTTGACTGTGTGGATCAGAATAAACTGTAGAAAATTCTGAAAGAGATGGGAGTACCAGACCACCTGACCTGCCTCTTGAGAAACCTATATGCAGGTCAGGAAGCAACAGTTAGAACTGGACATGGAACAACAGACTGGTTCCAAACAGAAAAAGGAGTATGTCAAGGCTGTATATTGTCACCCTGCTTATTTAACTTCTATGCAGAGTACATCATGAGAAACACTGGGCTGGAAGAAGCACAAGCTGGAATCAAGATTGCCGGGTAGAAATATCAATAACCTCAGATATGCAGATGACACCACCCTTATGGCAGAAAGTGAAGAGGAACTAAAAAGCCTCTTGATGAAGGTCAAAGAGGAGAGTGAAAAAGTTGGCTTAAAGCTCAACATTCAGAAAACGAAGATCGTGGCATCTGGTCCCATCACTTCATGGGAAATAGATGGGGAAACAGTGGAAACATGGACCACAGCCTTGTATAAATCAAAGAAACTATGAGCTTCTGCCTTGTAGGGCCACCCAAGACAGATAGGTTATGGTGGTGAGTTCTGACAAAATGTGGCCCATTGGAGAAAGGAACAGAAAACACTTCAGTATTCCTGCCTTGAAAACCCCATGAAAAATATGAAAAGACAAAAAGATAGGACACTGAAAGATGAACTCCCCAGGTCGGTAGGTGCCCCTTATGCTACTGGAGATCAGTGGAGAAATAACTCCAGAAAGAATGAAGAGACGGAGCCAAGGCAAAAACAACATCCAGTTGTGGATGTGACTCATGATGGAAGTAAGGTCCGATGCTGTAAAGAGCAATATTGTATAGGAACCTGATTTGTTAGGTTCATGAATCAAGGCAAATTGGAAGTGATCAGAAAAGAGATAGGAAGAGTGAATGTCAAAATTTTAGGAATCAGAGAACTAAAATGGACTGAAATGGGTGAATTTAACTCAGATGACCATTATATCTACTACTGTGGGCAAGAATCCCTTAGAAGAAATGGAGTAGCCATCATAGTCAACAAAAGAATCCGAAATACAATACTTGGATGTAGTCTCAAAAATGACAGAGTGATCTCTGTTTGTTTCCAAGGCAACCCATTCAATATCATGGTAATCCAAGTCTATGCCCCAACCAGTAACGCTGAAGAGGCTGAGGCTGAACGGTTCTATGAAAACCTACAAGACCTTCTAGAATTAACACCCAAAAAAAGATTTCCTTTTGATTATAGGGGACTGGAATGCAAAAGTAGGAAGTCAAGAAACACCTGGAATAAAAGGCAAATTTGGTTTTGGAGTACAGAATGAAGCAGGCCAACAGCTAATAGAGTTTTGTCAGGAGAATGCACTGGTCATAGCAAATACCCTTTTCCAACAACAAAAGAGAAGACTCTATACATGGACATCATCAGATGGTCAACACTGAAATCAGACTGATAATATTCTTTGCAGCCAAAGATGTAGAGCTCTATACAGTCAGCAAAAACAAGACCAGGAGCTGACTGTGGCTCAGATCATGAACTCCTTATTGCCGAATTCAGACTTAAAATGAAGAAAGTAGGGAAAACAACTAGACCATTCAGGTATGACCTAAATCAAATCCCTTATGATTATACAGTAGAAGTGAGAAATAGACTTAAGAGCCTAGATCTGATAGATAGAGTGCCTGATGAACTATGGACAGAGGTTCATGACATTGTACAGGAGACAGGGATCAAGACCATTCCCCAAGAAAAAGAAATGCAAAAAAGCAAAATGGCTGTCTGAGGAGGCCTTACAAATAGCTGTGAAAAGAAGAGAAGCCAAAAGCAAAGGAGAAAAGGAAAGATATAAGCATCTGAATGCAGAGTTCCAAAAAATAGCAAGGAGAGATAAGAAAGCCTTCCTCAGTGATCAATGCAAAGAAATAGAGGGAAACAATAGAATGGGAAAAACTAGATATCTCTTCAAGAAAACTAGAGATACCAAGGGAACATTTTATGTAAAGATGTGCTCAATAAAGGACAGAAATGGTACGGACCTAAGAGAAGCAGAAGACATTAAGAGGTGGCAAGAATACACAGAAGAACTGTAGAAAAAGATCTTCATCACCCAGATAATCACGATGATGTGATCACTCACCTACATCCTGGAATGCAAAGTCAAGTGGGCCTTAGGAAGCATCACTATGAACAAAGCTAGTGGAGGTGAAGGAATTCCAGTTGAGCTATTTCAAATCCTGAAAGATGATGTTGTGGAAGTGCTGCACTCAATATGCCTGCAAATCTGGAAAACTCAGCAGTGGCCACAGGACTGGAAAAGGTCAGTTTTCATTCCCATCCCAAAGAAAGGCAATGCCAAAGAATGCTCAAACTACCACACAATTGCACTCATCTCACATGCTAGTGAAATAATGCTCAAAATTCTCCAAGGAAGGCTTCAACAATATGTGAACTATGAACTTCCTGATGTTCAAGCTGGCTTTGAAAAGGCAGAGGAACCAGAGATCAAATTGCCAACATCTGTTGGATCATCGAAAAAGCAAGAGTTCCAGAAAAACATCTACTTCTGCTTTATTGACTATGCCAAAGCCTTTGACTGTGTGGATCACAATAAACTGTGGAAATTCTTCAAGAGGCAGGAATACCAGATCACCTGACCTGCCTCTTGAGAAATCTGTATGCAGGTCAAGAAGCAACAGTTAGAACTAGATATGAAACAACAGACTGGTTCCAAATCGGGAAAGGAGTACATCAAGGCTGTATATTGTCACCCTGCTTATTTAACTACTATGCAGAGTACATCATGAGAAATGCTGTGCTGGATGTAGCACAAGGTGGAATCAAGATTGCTGGGAGAAATATCAATAACCTCAGATGTGCAGATGACACCACCTATGGCAGAAAGTGATGAAGAACTAAAGAAACTCTTGATGAAAGTGAAAGAGGAGCTTGAAAAAGTTGGCTTAAAGCTCAACATTCAGCAAACAAAGATCATGGCATCCAATCCCATCACTTCATGGGAAATAGATGGGGAAACAGTGGAAACAGTGGCAGACTTTATTTTTTGGGGCTCCAAAATCACTGCAGATGGTGACTGCAGCCATGAAATAAAAAGATGCTTACTCCTTTGAAAGAAAAGTTATGACCAACCTAGACAGCATGTTAAAAAGCAGAGATGTTACTTTTTCAAGTAAGGTTCATCTAGTCAAGGCTATGGTTTTTCCAGTAAGTCATGTATGGATGTGAGAGTTGGACTATAAAGGAAGCTGAGTACCAAAGAATTGATGTTTTTGAACTGTGGTGGTGGAGAAGACTCTTGAGAGTCCTTTGGACTACAAGGAGGTCCAACCAGTCCATCCTTAAGGAAATCAGTCCTGAATATTCATTGGAAAGACTGATATTGAAGCTGAAACTCCAATATTTGGGCCACCTAATGCGAAGAGCTGACTCATTTGAAAAGACGTTGATGCTGGGAAAGATTGAAGGCCAGAGGAGAAGGTGACTACAGAGCATGAGATGGCATGCTCAGTGGACATGAGATTGAGTAATTTCCATGAGTTGGTGATGGACAGGGAAGCCTGGTGTGCTGCAATCCATGGGGCCACAAACAGGCGGATATGACTGAGCAACAGAACTGAACTGAACTTGACATTTAGTGGATGCTGTAAAGATCGAGAAAAGTATCAGAGGAAAGAATAGAGACAAAATGAGAGGGATGAGAAAGATCTGCTATTTGAGAGGAATTTCTGAGTGTTCAGTCTGAAGGAGTAATATTTTCAAGGTAAGAATTTTAAAATGTTAGCTATTGTAGGGAACTTGAAGAACTGATAAGGAGGCCTTTAGACTGATAATTATGAGGTCTTAGTGAATTGTAGGATTGTGAAGGCAGAAGTCAGAAAGTGAAACAAAAGGTGAACAGTAGCCATAGATTTATTGACCACTGACAGGAGAGATCAAGATTTATCCTTTCTGAGGAGTGTAAAATTAGGAAATATATATATGCTTGCTAGGGAAAGTTTGCTCAAAGTAGGTGATTTATTTACCTTAAGGCACCTTACAACCCTTCACAATGTATCTCTGAAATCCTAGTGCCAATTCAGGTTTGGTCAACCTGGTGGTTATCTACAAATAGCAGACAGTTATATTTTGCCAAATTTAATTAGCATTTGTCATTTCATGCTAACAGCTTGTTATGGTCCACTGGGAGAAAAGAAGTCAGTAAGTACACAATTTGTCTCTACTTTAATACAAATTTGCTGTCATTTGTATGTTTGAATAGAAGTCTAAATTTGGATTGTATTTGTAGCCTGGAGACATATGGACTGCCAATTGCCACAAATGCACCTGTACTGATGCAGAGACTGTAGACTGTAAACTCAAGGAGTGTCCTTCTCCACCCACATGCAAACCTGAAGAGAGACTTGTAAAGTTCAAAGATAATGATACCTGCTGTGAAATTGCATACTGTGGTATGTATTCATAATACCTTGTTTTCTTTTCTACTTTATTTTATTGAGACATAATTGACATAAAACAGTATTAGTTTCAGGCATACAATATAATGATTCCATATATATATACACACACACACACACACACACACATATATATATACATATATTGCAAAGTGATCACCACAGTAAGTCTAGTTAACACCACCTATAGTTACAATATTTTTCCTTGGAATGAGAACTTTTAAGATCTACTTTCTTAGCAATATAATGCATTATTTGATTTGAATTGAATATTTCTTTACTTATTCATATATTCAAGAGATATTTATTGAGCCACTAATCTGAGTCAAATAGTTGATAGGTATGACAAATAGCAATCAATATTTGCCTCTTAAAATTTACTATCTTTTGAGTAGGAGAAACCTAGAATTAACAGTTATGAATATAATCAGTAGATTAAAAGGAGATGATGGTGTTATGGGAAGAAACTTTATAATGTTGCCTTGTTGACTGGTAAATATGATCTCATATACAATTTCTGTTTTATAAATAAAAAATTATAATGTTTGTCTTAGGGTAAAATATGTATTTGTTTTTCAGAACCAAGAACATGTTTATTTAACAATAATGACTATGAGGTAAAGTTATTTCTACTTTAATATACTTTTATTATCATAATTAAGAATAAATGCAGAGTCTCTCAGCTAATACAAAAAAAATCATATGTAATGGTGGGGTGGAATCCATTCAGTTTTTACCCATATTCATTTCAAAAGAAAGGTCAAATGTAACATCTACCACAACTTGCTTCAAAGGGGAACAATAGTCTTGGTCATTAATCTAACAATGGAGCTGTTGAACAGAATTTCCCATGGGTTTCCCCAGGTGGAGAAGACATATAACATTCAAATCAATGAACAGAGTTAAACTGTAATTATAATCAGAAAGATCTAATGGCTGAATTGTCAGAGATCAAATAGGAAAAAATCAGAACTCCATTCTGAGGATATTACAACACAGTATATTCAGGGCTGATCTGACAACTGATTTGACATATTGGAAAGTAATTTAATTTTTTTAGAAAAAGTATCAGAAAGCCATAAAAAACAGATGATTCTCAAATTGATAATAATACATGTGAACTGGTGGCACTAAATATTACAAGAAGCTAAATCTAGACTAAAATATGTGGTATGTTAGGAAATACATAAAACAGAGCCTATAAGTTAATAATAATTTAATTTGGTTAAAGTTAATTTAATTTAATAATTTACTTTGGGGCTTCCTTGATAACTCAATTGGTAAAGAATCTGCCTGCACTTTAGGAGACCCTGGTTAAATTCCTGGGTTGGGAAGATCCACTGGAGAAGGGATAGGCTACCCACTCCAGTGTTATTGGGCTTCCCTTGTGGCTCAGCTGGTAAAGAATCCACCTGCAATGCAGGAGACCTGGGTTTGATCCCTGGGTTGGGAAGATCCCCTGAAGAAAGGAAAGGGTACCCACTCTAGTATTCTGGCCTAGAGAATTCCTAGGACTGTATAGTCCATGGGGTCTCAAAGAACTGGACAGGACTGAATGACTTTTACTTTACTTTGGTAACTCATTTCTTATACTCACATTTCTACTTGGGTTTCTTAAATTTTAGTTTTAAAGGTGATCTGATGAAAATCTATGACAGTTTTGGAATATAAAATATGATGATATTTAAAGAACAAAGCAAAATTATACCTCTAATCATTTATATGCAAAACAGTTGAAATAATAAAATTTGAGCTTACCTGAAAGTTCACTTTGTGATTTGAGGGAATTTCCCAAACTGATGTTTGAATTTTGTACATAAAGCAATTATAAAGCAATCTGAGTAGCAATCTAGAGAGCTTTAAAAGCATAAAAACATAAGCAAAGGTAGAAGATATATTGTGAGATTTTTTTAAATCCTTGAAAAAATATCATAGAACTACTGTAGATGAATCTTAATTTGAGGATTGAAAATCTTGACACATTCTGTGCCCTCAGTGAAGATCTTTGATTATTCATGGAAGTCTTTAACCTACTTTTTCTTAAATATTAATCTAATGGCTCAAAGTGTCTCTGGAAATTCACTAGACATTACAAATTTGAAAAGATGTACAGGATTTATTGTCAACCTGAAACAGAAATGAAGATCAATAATCATTAGTTCCCTCCTCCTCCCCACCTTCCAGGTTGGTGCTTCATTTGCTGACCCTAACAACCCGTGTATCTCTTACTCCTGCCACAACACTGGTTTCGTTGCCGTGGTTCAAGACTGCCCGAAGCAGACCTGGTGTGCAGAAGTAAGTCATCTTCTTAAGTAATAATCAACAAGATTCACTTCTTATGATAAATATAAATATATCTAGTCTTATTCGTAAAGTTTTTGCCTAGCAATAGACATAAATCTCTTACAGATTTCATTCCAGTTATGTCATCTACCTTTAGTTGCCAATTATACTTTTCATATCAAATATGTATTTGCAGGCTCTATAAAGCTTAATCTAGTGCTATTCTAGAAGTAAGTTACTGTAGAAAGACTGTTGCTATATTTTAAACAACAACAACAAAAAGCTAGTATTTTTCAAGGTCATGGCTTCAGGTTAATAATTTTCTATAAAAGAACACATTTTAAAATAGAATCACCTAAGTATGTACAGTTCAGATTGCTCTTTGTGTCAGTTTTTATCCCCTGAAAATAAGATGAGGGTTTTGCTTTAATGAATGTGTAAGCTTAAATTATTAAGGAAGTTTTACATTTCACTAATTTTTTTCCTGAAGATATAATTGATAACATAAAGTTTTATTTTAGACTGCCAACTTTGGATTTCAACATTTACTGAGTTTTTACTTCAGAGAGTTATAAGTTTGAGATTATAATAATGTAAGGTACAAATCTTGCTTGTGAGAAACTTAAGTGTTGAGTCATAATGTCATTATTAAAGTATATTTTTCAATTAAGGGAGGAGTATTCTTTTATTCTTGGGCATTTTATTTTAAAGAGGAATTTAGTTTAAGTGTTGTTTTTCCATTTCTACCCACTGTTGAAAAGTTTGGTGTTAATAGTCTCACTTTTATTACTATGCTTTCCTCTCTGTGTTGATTGGATCTGAGATCTTTATGTTTATCTGTTCCATTCCTTCCTTTGTAATGCCATTTCAATAAGTTAACAAATGCTATATTATTTATAGAAAAATACAAGATTTTTTCAGTCATTTTCTTTTTCTCTGACTCCTATAGGAAGACAGAGTCTATGATTCAACAAAATGTTGCTATACATGTAAGTAAAATTAAATTCCACATATGAGAGAAATGTAAATTGTTAACAAAGATTTAGTGTTTCTTTGAAACAAAATGACAGATCATTAACACAAAGTCTCCTGTGTTTTTAACACAACCAGTAATCTAACTCATATGCATACTGATGATTAATATAATGCATTATATTTTCTTACTTATGTTGGTTGCAACACTCTTCCAAGTAAAAACCAGTGATGTTTACAAGGGTGAAAATTTAATTTTCATGGAAAAAGTTTTGTTTGCTCTCCTAACATTGGCAAATTATATTGTAAATTGTTGTATTAGATCATAAGGATGATCAGCAATGAGAAAACAGATGTGCAAAACAACCATCCCCCCTTTTTCCTCCTCCCCTCTTTCCTCCTTCCTCTTACCTTCTTCCCTTTCTTTTCCTTCTTTTCCTTCCCCTTCTCCTGTGATAGTAATAATAGAATAATAATAACATTTATTGAGTATTACCCTGGTACCTTGTGCTGGGTGCTGAGATAGTCCCTCCATACCATTGTGAAGTATTTGTTATTATTCTCTACTTTATGATTAGGAAAATTGAGACTTAGCAATTGTTAATGTTAAACCTCATTTCTGACTCTGTTTTCCATTTTGTTTTAGGTAAACCTTATTGCAGATCTTCATCCGTGAATGTGACTGTTAACTATAATGGTTGCAAGAAAAAAGTTGAGATGGCAAGATGCGCAGGGGAATGCAAGAAAACCATCAAGTAAGTTTCTCTTTGTATACTGTATGTGAAGTTCGTAGCATTGTGGAGAAAATTAAGCTTTGAAAACATTACATGAACAAATATTTACATGAGATCTAATTATCAGGACCTGATTCAAATAAAATATTAATATCTACAAAATAAAATAAACATTTTAAATAGTAATTAAGCATTTTGAAGTTGTTTTCTATATAAGTCAGACATAATATGTTTATGGTAAATGTATTTATTTTCATAAAGTGATTACAGACATAAGTCAAGCAAATACTCTTGCTTAAAAGTGTTTTTAAAAATGCCACTTGCATTTTAAACATAGCATATATTACATGTTTTCCCTTTTGTATACTTTCACATGTAGATTAATTATGGAGAATAATAATTTGGTATTAAGTTGTATATTTTTAAAATGTTCTGTTTATATTTTTGTACCATATTGCTCTAACTGTGAGGTTGCTATCTTCACTTTTTTGGTCTTATATACAAATTACTATGAATCCATAGCAGAAATATACAATAAAGGCAAAGAATAAATTGGCTAGAAGACTTGCTAAATCATTTAGACAATTGGAGTCTGAGCATTGATGTCAATTTATTTCAGAAAGCATTCTGAAAATATTTATTACTGAACCTTTTTTTTTCTTTTAGGTATGATTATGATATCTTTCAGTTGAAAAATTCATGCCTTTGCTGCCAAGAAGAAAACTATGAGTATAGGGAAATTGATCTTGACTGTCCTGATGGTGGTACAATACCATATAGGTACAGGCATATCATTACATGTTCCTGTTTAGACATATGCCAACAGTCTATGACTTCAACAGTCAGTTAATAATAAATGGCATTGCCTTTCCTGCTGTAACAGACCAGGTATTTATTTTATAAGTGAACAAAAATAATGACTAAATTGTGAAAATAACTAAACATTTACATATTGCTCAAAAAGTGAGTTGTCATTATGAGGTTTTTTGTTCTTTGATTGACTGGATCTAAAAAATAAATACAACTTTGCAAGCAATTAGTGAACGTGTGTATTTATTTGGTAGCAATAAGAATTCTGGAAGTCAAGGAGAAACTAAGTCATGTCATGGCTCCTCAGTATATTTGTCTTCTACTCTTCATCTGGATGAGGCCATTATCCTATTTTGTTCCTTTACTTCATGGTTAAGCTTATGAAAATGTGAATTTTGTTCATCACCCCTTTCATCTATGACACCTCCCTCTGCTTAGGATACTGGTAACCTTCTTATGATTTTTTCCTGTAGGTTCTGATATCATTTTCACTCTTCCATTCTTGAAACATTTTTCTTGCAGTTTCTATGACATCATTTTTAATTAGCATTCCTATATTCTGTGGACACTTTCACTTTTGCCAGTCTTTTAAATCTCAGTCCTCCAAAGTTGTATCTCCTTCCTCTTCTCATTTTACTGAGGCTCCTTGGAAGATTTCATCAACATAGGTAGATGTGTTTATACACTGAATATTTCCAATCTATGCCTCCAGCCCTAAACTCTTCTTTGAATTACATCAATAGAATTGCATTGATAAAACTGAGTTTACATCTCTAACTGGACATTCTGTGCATGGAAGCTAAGTTGCTTCAGTCATGTCTGACTCTGTGTGACCCTGTGGACTGTAGCCCACCAAGCTCCTCTGCCCATGGCAAGAATACTGGAGTGGGTTGCCATGCCCTCCTCCAGGGGATCTTCCCCACCGAGGGATTGAACCTGCATCTTTTACATCTCCGGCATTGGCGGGCGGGTTCTTTACCACTAGCGCCACCTGGGAGAAGCCAGGTACCACAAATTCAGCAAGCCAAACTTAAATGTCACTCCCCTTAAACCCACATTTCTACTTGTATTTTGCATACCTTGAGGTAGTTAGCTAGCAGTTGAGGTTCAATAATATCATGACTGTCATCTTCAGTACATTCTTTGCTGCTTCACACACATACCTTCCCATATGCATATTTCCAAATGTGCCTTATACAACATTGTTTACATATGTAAAACATACACAGTTACTAACAACGTATGTTAGTACATTAGTACCTTTCCAAATCCATTTTCTCATAATCTACTTCTGTACTACTCACCTTTTTATGTGACTTGGACTATTGGTAAATTTAACCATCATCAAATACTGCATGTCCAATGGTGGTTGAAGAATTGATATGTTAGGATCTTGGTAACTGCCAACAAAAGGTGAACAATAACTAAATCCAGGTGGATACTACAGATACTTTTAAATTTGGTCCCAAGGCCTTTGACTTTCCTCCATGTCTTGTCACTGTTTCCAGCTTTTTCTTCCTCTCAGTCTATACCAGAATCAGTCAGTTGGCAAAATGTTTCGTATATGAGCCCTTCAAAATACGAATGGGTGGCATCATAAGTTTTTCAATACCTTTTACATCGGGGAATGGTAAACACAGAGTCAACCACACACTTACATCTCAGCCTTTTACTGCATGACAGTAACACTATTCTCCCTTAGTCAGAATTGGTCATCCCAGACAATATGACGATGGAGACAGAATTTTCAGCCTAGAAAGGCTGTTCAAAGTCACAAAAGACCCAAAATAGCTATAAAGGACTTTGAGCAAAGGGGAGAGAATGTAATATAAATGTTGATTTTTGATTCATGTAATATATCACACAGTGCAGTCAACATATTAGCTTCACAGGTTAGTATCCCTCAGCTGGTGTTAATGAGGAGCTCCCAAAGTCCAGATTTTAGGTTTAACATTTATGCAGAATAAGACAATTTCACTGAAGCTGTATGCACCCATTGCCTTTTGCTTTTCATTTTGAAAATTTTTTTCAGTTGAAAGGAGTTCTGTACATTGGTTCATGGTAATAAATAAAATATTCAATAAGCCATGGATAAAAGTACTTCCCAAGACATGTTAAGCACAAAAGGAAAATTCAAATCAATAATTGGTTATATTGGAGAAAACAAGTACTGATCTCTCCCCCCATCAGAAAAGGATCAAAGTTGTCTACCTGTTACCCAGAGGCTGTCTGGTAGACTATAGAGCAGGTACTGAGTTGGAATTGATATCTATATTGATTCCAAACCAATATTTGGAAACAAATTTCTGGGATCTACCCATTTTGTTTCATTGATTATAGAAATATCTAGAAAAACAGCTTCAATTCCAATTGCCATCAAATTACACTTATTGTGAAGGATATTGTGAGGCATTGTCCAGAGTTCCCTTCAAAAACAAAAGATTCATTTTCCCAACTTTCGAGAGTGCTGCCAGAAGATATCTTATGGCTGTTTGCCTCCTTCAGGGATTGCCTAAGGAAAGCCATGTCTTTCAATGTCATGGCCCCTTTTTGGAAAAAAAGTGGAGCATCCAATTACTGAGGGATGGTAGAAAGCTTTGGCCCTCCTATCACAATTTGGATCTTAAGAATGCCCTGAAAGGTTGACCAAGGCTTTCACTGAAGACACATAATGTCTTGATTTCTCCCTCTATCCAGCCTTGATTCCTTCCTTCTCTTCCACAATTTTGGATTCCAAGAGCTTCCCTAATATGTTTGTTAATATCTATCTCAGAGTCTGATCCTAGGGAATTCAATCTTCATTACTTATAGAAATTCAGAATCATTCTCTAGGGTCAGTCAACTGTTTGTAACATTCCAGCTTGAGAACTGAATAGGGGAAGAATGCAGAAATAAGACTATATCTCTCATTTTGATGGTGGCTTTGAGTTAAATGTATGAGACCTCCACCACTGTCTTGATCTCTCATTTTCTCTCCCCACCTTTCCCTTATATAATTAAAAAATATTTTTTATGCCAACAAGACCATTTTAATGGCTTTAAAAGACAAATGGTGCTAATATAAAATTAATGAGAGGAGAGTTGAATATTAACAGTCAAAATATAGAACTATAATTTTGTCAGAATACCTTTAAAACTTAATCAATATTCCTGACTATCCTAATATTTCTCTCCCAATGTGTAACTCGTACCACAATACTGGTCACTATCCTCTTCTTGTTTGCCTTTGTATGCTTCATAATCCTACATATAGCTTAGTAAAATATCACTTTATTTAGGGATGATTGGTATATAAAGAGCTGTACATGGAATTAAGATGGTGGCATATGAGGCTCCTAACTTCCCTCTTCCATTTGGATATACTACACGAGCAACTACTATACATGGAGCAACTCCTTTTGAAAGAAATTCCAAAATTAGTTGAGTAATTCCTACACACTGGGTAAACAAGAAAATATTCACAGTGAAATGAAAAGTAAACCCTGAGATACTCTCTTTCTTTCTTGCCTGGCAAAGAAATATAGCAATTCTTTCCTTCTCCTCCAAAACTCTGTCTCTGTATTTCTGTTTGGTATTTGTGCACAGAGAGCCAATATCCTTTGGCAACGTGTTCAAGAGTCAGAGGACTGGGGGAAAGAGATACTCCATACTTAAAAAGTCAGTCGCTCAATTGTATACGGCCCATCAGGCTCCTCTCTCCATGGAATTCTCCAGGCAAGAATATTGGAGTGGGTAACCATTCCCTTCTCCAGGGCATCTTCCTGATCCAGGGATCGAACCCAGGTCTCCTGCATTGCAGGTAGACTGTTTACCATCTGATCCACCAAAAAAATCTCATGTCTCCAGGTCCCACGGCAAGAAGAGTAATTTGAAAACAGTCAGAGTCAGACTTACCTCTTTCTCTGGAGAGTCTCTGGAGAGTCAGGAAGCAAATGGAGCTCACTCTGGGGACAGAGACAATGGCAGCAGCAATTTTGTGCAGCTTGTTGTACCACATGGACACTGGTGCTGTCAAACTCCATTTTATAATCCTTTCTCTAGCTTATTAGCCTCAGAACAGGATGGAGATGTCTCTGATCAAGCAATTCACTAGGTTGGTACATAGCCCCATCCACTAGAAGGTGGACCGTCTTAAGATCCTCTGAGGCTTCAGCCACCCTGGACATGGCCAGCTCACCAGAGGGCCTAAGACCTGTATCATACATGGGCCTAGGCCCCATGTTATCATTGTGCATGCACTATACCAGACACCGCCCCCAGGCCTTGCATTCAGAGATCCTGGGACCCAGTTCCACTCACCAGTGGGCAGCCATCAGCCCCAGAACTCCTGGCCCTGCCCATCAGCTGGCCTGCTCTAACCTCAGGACCAGCCTCATCCACTAGTGGACAGACACAAGTCACAGGACAACCATAGACCTGAAGCCTGTGGACCCAGCCCCCCTAACAGGACAGCACTTACCCTGGACTGGCTGGGCCCTTCCCCCATCCATTAGGAGGACAACGCAAGCTTCAGGATACCCTAGATCTTGCAGTCAACTGTGTCAGGAATCAGCCCCATCCATCAGCTGCTTGACACCACCTTAGGACTCCTGGGTCCTGGTCAGACCCCAGGACATGGCTTTGCCAGCCAGTAGGCTGGCACTAACTTCAGGATCTGATTTACAAACCAGTGGGCAGGTGTCAGCCCTGTGGTCTCCAGGTCCATAACCCTGCCCACAAGTGAGCCAGCACTAGGCCCTAGGTACCTCAGGGCACTGTGCCCAGCTGCATCATGACCCAGCCTCATCACCAAATGGCTGACAGCCTCCACACGAAGCAGGATATGGCAACCAACTAGTCCAGGGGGTAACGAAGCTTACCAGTGAAGCTTACCAACGAAGCTGTCAGCCTGACACAAAAGAAGAATTAACGCAGCCCATATAAGAGGAAACCCTAGACCATATAGATCTAGTGTTCAGAGGGTAATGTGCTCCTTGGATGCGTAGAACATCTCCTACCAGATAGGTAGAAATAAAAACAATTAAGCTTGGCAAAATGAGGTGACTGGGGGACATATTCCAAAGGAAAGAACAAGATAAAACCTCAGAAGAAGAATGAAGTAAAGTGGAAAACGGCAATCTATCCAAGAACTCCTTATTGCCAAATTCAGCTTTAGCATCAGTCCTTCCAATGAACACCCAGCACTGATCTCCTTTAGAATGGACTGGTTGGAGACTATGTCGCCCCAAAGAAGGATGCAGAGAGAGCAAATGTATCAGTGTGCCTTTTTCAGAAAGAGATTGATTTTCTTCCATTTTTTGAAACTAAATTCCTTTCAACTGGAGTATCTGGAGTGGGTTTCTCTACTTATTAATAAAAAGTTGTCTTAAAAGTATTTTAAATTTATTGCATACTTAACAAAATTTAACAAGATCTTAACAAAAGATTTACCTTAACAAAATTTTAAGTGCACACTAAACTATTGCAAACTATAGAAACGATGTTGTTCAGCTGATCTTTAAAATTTACTCATCTTGCTTAAATAAAATTTTATGCTGTTGATTAGTTTTGCTTAAAATACTGTCCTTCTACATTTACCTTAATTCTACCCCTCCTGCTCAGCAGCTTTTTGTCTTCAGAATACCTGTCTCCTCCTACCCTTCTCCAGTAGAAGGACTGCTCCATTCTCAGGTGCTTCACAATCCTTTACATGCTTTTCTCATAACCCTCATAAAACTTTACTAGATGAACTGTTATGCATCTGTCTCCTTTTGGTTAGATGGTAAAGTTCTTAAGATATGAATTCTGTCTTTTTGAGATTTAGATTCCTGACACCTAGTACTATGCCAAGCACATAACTTGCACAATAATATAAGTCTATGGAATAAATGAGAATGCTAAAAAGATAGCTTCAGGAGAATACACAGTCGAAATTTTAAAATTTTATTTTATTTACCCACCCAATGGAATAAATGAAAGATTGGGTGGGTAAATTATACAGAGTGAAGTAAGCCAGAAAGAAAAACACCAATACAGTATACTAACGCATATATATGGAATTTAGAAAGATGGTAACAATAACTCTGTATGCTGCTGCTGCTGCTAAGTTGCTTCAGTCGTGTCAGACTCTCTGCGACCCCATAGACGACAGTCCACCAGGCTCCCCCGTCCCTGGGATTCTCCAGGCAAGAACACTGGAGTGGGTTGCCATTTCCTTCTCCAATGCATGAAAGTGAAAAGTGAAAGGGAAGTTGCTCAGTCATGTCTGACACTCAGCAACCCCATGGACTGCAGCCTTCCAGGCTCCTCCATCCATGGGATTTTCCAGGCAAGAGTACTGGAGTGGGGTGCCACTCTGTATACGAGACAGCAAAAGAGACACTGATGTATAGAACAGTCTTTTGGACTCTGTGGGAGAGAGAGAGGGTGGGATGATTTGGGAGAATGGCATTGAAATATGTATAATATGATATATGAAACGAGTCACCAGTCCAAGTTCGATGCACGATACTGGATGCTTGGGGCTGGTGCACTGGGACGACCCAGAGGGGTGGTATGGGGAGGGAGGAGGGAGAAGGGTTCAGGATGGGGAACACATGTATACCTGTGGCAGATTCATTTTGATATATGGCAAAACCAATACAATATTGTAAAGTTAAATAAAATAAAATTTTAAAAAATTAAAATTAAAAAAAATAAATAAAATTTCGACTGTGTTTTCTCCTGAAGCTATCTTCTTAGCATTCTCTTTTTTTCCTTCTAGAAGTTCTATACTATACTAGTGTTTCCCAAATTCTAGTCTACAAATAGGTACTTAGTTGGTAGCCTAATAATAAGTTGCTAAAATTCAAATTTAGTGGGACTGAAGTGTGGGCTGCACATTGGTATTTGTAAGCATGTTTTGAAACTCACATTTTCAGATAATAGGACTTCAGACTGCTTATACAGTGAGAAAACCACTTTTTTCCAGGATCAGTAAACTTTAAAAGACTAAATCCCTCCAACCCTTTTTCGTCTTCATCCTGTCAGTGCTACTTTCAGCACCTGCCCCTATTATTTATTCACATAAGCTTCTCTGTCCCAGAGAATTTGAAGGGAGTTCCACTTTAATACTCATGCCAGTTTTCTAAATCTCCCTTAGTCTTGATCTTTGGCTTTTCTTCTTAAATTTCAAATTAATGTGCCTCAAAACCTAAATCTGATCTAACAAAGCAAAGGGAACTGAAAATTTAAAAGAAATGCCATAAATAACAAACTAGCACCAGAGACAGTCCCAGGCCCTGGGAGGGAAGGTTACATGGTAGAGTGAAAGCTGGAACAGTGTCACGTCAAACTTTAGAGCCTCTGTTCACTCTTTCTCATAGACTCAGATTCGTTGGAATCCATGCATTCATCAGCTCCAACCTTTGAATTTAAAGATAACTCATTCCTGAGAGGATAAGTGGCTTCCCCAAATTCACACTTAATGTAGAGCCAGACCTGAAACATACAACACTGTTGATACAATCATGTGCCTTTTCTAGGAAATTAACAGAATTTTCCCCCTGTTTTATAGGTTTGTTTTTTCCTGATTTGTTTTTATTTTTTCCTGATTATACAAACAATGTATTGTTTGTATACAATAATTTTGGAAAACTGCGTGACAGTATCCACTGAAGCTGAGAATTGGAGACCCTCTAGTGTAGAAATTCTACTTCTGGGTATTCACTCGGAAATGTGCACATATGTTTACCAAGAATTTCATAGTAGCATTATTTTAATAACTCTCAAATGGAAATGACTCAAACGTCTGTAAACGCAAAAATGGATAAATAAACCCTGTATATTCAGTAAATAGAGTGCCAGGTAAGACATTGAGAATCAAAACAACAACAACATAAAAACTTCACAAAAAATAAAACCTCACAACTATATATAATAATACAGATTAATTTTACACAAATAATATTAAGGCAAATTAGCCAGACGTAAAAGAGTATATATTTCATGGCTATTTTTGTAAAGTTCAAAAGCAGGTAAAACTTACTATGATGAAAACAGAGAGTAGTTCCCCCGGGGTGGTAGTGTTAGAGGCATGACTAAGGGGGCAGAAGGGAACTTCTGGACTTTCAGTAATGTTTTGTTCTTTGACATGGATGCTGGTTACACAATGTGCTTACCGTATGAAAATTCATGGTGCTATAAATTTTTCTATAAAGTGTACTTTTATTAAATTTATTAAAATATAAATTATCTTAAGGAAAGAATAACATCTTTAGAAAACTGAGAATGCACAAAAAATATTATTTTTGCACATTTCCTACTATATTTTCTGCATATATACAATTTGTACTTTTATAAGCCCCAAAGTTCAAAACTAAGTTTTTTTCATACTTTATATAGCAACAAAATTCTGACCTGAGCAGAGAACTCATTTACCGACAAATCTTGGCCTTAACTGTCATGAGGTTATTCATAATCTTTATCAACTCACTTGGGGTGAATATTCATACATTTCCTGCAGAAAAACTAAAGTGTCTGAATATGGAATATTGCTTCAGACATCACTGGTGATGCAATCTTTATAATTATCTTTTAAATACTAAAATTTCTGAATTCCAAAATACATCTGACCCTAAGAATTTAATATATAGCTTTATGTACTTTTTAAAAAATGTTTAAAAACTTTTTAACTTTCATAGAAGTCAAAGAAGATATATAGATGAACACATGTGCATTTATTATTGCTTTATGTATTATGGTAGGCAAAATAAAGGCCCCACAAGGATGTCCACACACTGACCCCTGGAACCTGTGAATATAGTAGGTTATATGGCAAAAAGAATTTAGCTGTAGACAGATTATGGTTGTAATCAGCTGATCTTGACATGAAAAGATTATCCTGAATCATCTGAGTGGGCCAGTGTAATCACAAGGGTCCTTATGAGTAGAAGAACCAGAGAGATGGCAGTGTGAGAAGGTCTCAGCCCAACAATGCTGACTTTGAAGATAGAGGAAGAAAGCTATGAGCCAAGGAAAGTAAGAAATCTCTAGAACCTGAAAAAGGCAAGAAAAGAGATTCTCTCCAAGAATCTGCTACATATAGCCTAATCAATACCTTGATTTTGGCCCAGTGAGACCCGTTTTGGACTTCTGACCATCGTAACTGTCGGATCATATATTTGTGTAGTTTTTAAGGTACTCTTTGTAATTTGTTATAAGCAGCAATCAGAAAATAACACATGTATATGCATGTATATACCATAGAATTTATGCATACGCATATGATTCATATGTGCATATACATTTCTAGCCGATATTTAATTTATGCAGTGCCTGGCACAGGATAGAAACTCAAAGAGAATTTTAAATATATAAATGAATGAATGCATGAATAAATGAATAAATTGAATGACTACTCTATGTTTTATGTATACAGATAGGAAAGAAGTTGATAGTGGAGAGTTAGCTCTTAGCCTGTGTAATAGTTCATGCTGCAAAAAACCCTTCAGAACTTCTGTGGCAAACAACGTGAGCATTCATTCTAGCTCACAAATTTTCAGGTCAGCTGGAGTAGCTTAACTTCACATTTCATAAGTCAGATGGGTGGTTTTATGTGTTTCTCAACCTATTCTTATGGTGATAGCAGAAAGAATGGTGGTGGCCCAACCAGCCAAGCAAGCACATGACCTGCATCGAGTGTGCTAACTCACTGACCAAAGTAGATTTATATGGCTGAGTCAAAATTCTAGGGGCAGGAAGTATATTCACCTTTTGCAGGGAGAATTTCAAGGTTAAGGTACCGGAGGAAGGGAAGAATTGAGACCAAAAATTTATCATAACCTCTCTTGCTATTTACCAAAAAGTACTGCTGAAACCAAATATTGATATTGGAGTATGCCAGATAAGACCTTCAAGGATTCAAGAAGGAAAGTGTACACTATCATGTAAGAAAGAACAAATAAGAAAGATGTCATTATCGAAAAAGGAAGATTTCACCTGATTAGTTGGGAATTAACTAGAAGTGTGGGTATGTATGTCTTAAAACAGAAATTTATAAATACCAGGAAAATTGATTTTTCCTTTTTAAATGGATTTACATTATAGAACAATTTTAGATTTACAACTGATGAAATAAAATTTATTTTTTAAGCCAGGACAAGATAAAACTAAACTAGAATTGTCTCTCTTTGTTTTTTGGACCTCCTCCTTCCCTCCCTAATCTGCATTAAGGTTAACCAGAGCTCCTCAAAGATGGGAGTGCCTGCTCAACTATAAAGGTCATTTTTTTCCCCTTTCTTCCAATGCTAGCAATGTAACTGCTTAAAAGAATAGTGTTCTTTTCCAGCACTGTAGAGTGTCCAGCACATGTAGAGGGTTTGTTGCTCACTTTGTACATGTTTTCCTGAACTATGCATCCTTAGCGAAGTTTTGTAAAATATCAGCATTCATTTTCATGTACAAAACTTTGTCTTGAAAATGTATACGACTGGCCTTTTGATTTCTAAGACTTCTGGTAGTTCTCAGAGCTTTCTGAAAATCTGCTTCCTGGGTTACAACCCTCAGTTTGGCTTGAATAACATTTCCTATTTTCTTCTTCACTTGACAGTTAATTGAATTTTTGTGGACAGCAAAACTGAGCAGAAAGAATAGAGTGTTTCAATGTATTTCCTGCCTGCACTCTTCCACCCCCACCCCCACCCCCAAAACCCATCCTTTCTCATTATCAACATTTTGCAACAGAGTGGCACATTTATTAAATTGATGAACCTACATTGACTAGATTTTTATCACCCTAAGTTCCTTCATTTATATTAGATCCACTCTTGGTGTTGTACATTCTATAGATTTGGAAAAATGTATAACAACATTTTACATCTATTATATCTACAAAATAGTTTTACTGCTCTAAAAAACTTCTGTGATCCACCTATTCATTCCTCCCTCACCAGTACCCGCTGGCAACCACGAATTTTTTTTTTTTTTAACTGTTTCCATGCGTGCGTGTGTGCTTAGTTGCTACAGTCATGTCTGACTCTCTGCAACGCTATGGACCATGGCCTGGCAGGCTCCTCTGTCCATGGGATTCTCCAGGTAAGAATACTGGAGTGGGTTGCCATTTCCTTCTCCAAACTATTTCTATAGTTTTGCCTTTTTTGGAATATCATACAGTGGGAGTCATACACTGTGCATCCTTGTCAGACTGGCTTCTTTCACCTAGGAGTATGTATTTAAGATCCCTCTGTGTATTTTTATGGCTTGATAGCATTTCTTTTTAACACTGGGTAATATTCACTGTGTGGGCTTCCCAGGTGGCTCCAATGGTAAAGAACTCACCTGCTGATGCATAAGATATGAGAGATATGGGTTCGATCCTTGGGTTAGGAAGATCCCTGGAGGAGTGCAGGGCAATCCACTCCAGTATTCTTGCCTGGAGAACCCCATGGACAGAGGAGACTTGTGGGTTACAGTCTATGGGGTTGCAAAGAGTCAGACATGACTGAAGCAACAGCACACGCACAATATTCACTGTGTAGATAACCACAGCTTATTTATACATTCACCTACTGAAGACATCTTTATTGCTTTCAAGTTTTATCAATTATGAATAATGATATTATAAATATCCACATGAAAGGTTTTTGTGTATGTGTAAGTTTTCAGCTCTTCTGGGTAAAATACAGGGGAGTATGATTGCTGTTCTGTATGGTAAGAGTATATTTAGTTTTGTAAGAAACTGTCAAACCATATCCCACAGTGGCTATACCATTTTGCATTCTCACTAACAATGAATGAGAGTTCCTTTAGCTCCATATTCTCACCTGCATCTGCTATTGCCAGCCTTTCAGATTATTGCCATCCTAATAGATTTGTAATTGTATCTCACTGTTGTTTGAATCTGTATTCCCTGAGGACATATGATATGGAGCATATAATCATATGACATGTCATCTAATATACTTATTTTCCATCTGTTTATATTTTTTGATGAGATCTCTATTAAGATCTTTTGGTCTTTGAGTTATTTGCTTTCTTGTTGAGTTTTAAGAACTCTTTGCATAATTTTATAAGAGTACTTTATCAGATGTACTTTTGCAATTATTTTCTCCCAGCTTGTGATTTGTGTTCTCATTCTTTTGACATTCCTTTTCACCGAATATGAGTTTTAAATTGAATAAAGTTCAGTTAATCAGTTATTTCTTTCATAGATTGTGCCTTTTGGATTGTATCTAAAAAGTCACCACCATACCCTAAATCATTTAAATCTTATACTATGTTATCTTCAAGGAGATTTCTAGTTTTGCATTTCATATATAGGTTGATAATGTATTTTGGGTTAATTTTTGTAAAGGGTGTAAGGTCTGTATTTATATTCATTTTAAAAATGTGGATGTTCAATTTTTCCACAACCATATTTTGAAGAGACTATATTTTCTCCACTGTATTGTCTTTGCTACTTTGACAAAGATCAGTTTGCTATATTTATGTGGATCTCTTTCTGGGTCCTCAGAGTGTTACATTTACTCTGTCTATTCTTTCATCAATATACCCTAGCTAAATTGCTATAGCTTTGTGGTAATTCTTGAAATTGATTAGTATCAGCTCTCTGACTGTTCTCCTTCGATATAGCTTTGGCTACTTTAGGTCTTCTGCCTCTTCATATAAACTTTAGAATTAGTTTCTTGATCTTCACAAATTAACTTGCTGGGGCTTGGTTTTGCACTGTGTTGAATCTGTAGGTCTATTTGGGCAGAACTGACACTTTGAGAATAGGAGTATTCATGTCCATAAACATGGAATATTTCTTCATTTATTTTCTCTTTGTTTTCTTTCATTAGAGTACTATTATTTATCTCATGTGGATAGACCTTGTACATGTACTTTTTTAGATTTATAATATGTATTTAAAATTTTGAGGGGTGATAATATGAATAATACTGTTTTGTAGCAGTCCCCAACCTTTTTGGCACCAAGGACAGTTTTGTGGAAGATAATTTTTCCTTGGACTGGGGTGGGGGCATGGTTTCAGGATAATTCAGGTACATTGCATTTATTGTGCAATTTATTTCTATTATTATTATATAAGTTCTACCTAAGATTATCAGGCATTAGATCCTGGAAGTTGGGGACACTTGGCATTTTGAATTTCAAATCCACTTGGTCATTGCTAATATATAGGAAATCTATTGACTTCTGCATATTAACCATATATTTTGCAATCTGAATATTGTTGCTTATTAGTTTCAGGAAGGGCTTTTTTATTGAGTCTTTTGGGTTTTCTACATAGATAATCATGCTATCTGGAAATAAAACCTGTTTTATTTCTTCTTCCTCTATTTGTATACCTGTTTACCTTTTCTTGTCTTATTGGTGAGCTAGAACTTCCAGTGTGATGTTGAAAAGGAGTCATAAGTGGGGCTATCCTTGACCCTTTCCTTGTCTTAGTAGGAAAGCTTTGCATTTCTTACCATTAAGTATGATGTTAGTGTAGGTTTTTTGTAGGTTTAATTAAATATTATAGGTTTTAATTAGGCTTAATTAATTGTGTAGGTTTTATTAGGTTTAATTAGGTCCTATTTCTTTATTTATGTTTTTATTTTCATCACTATGGGAGATAGATTGAAAAAGATATTGCTGCTATTGTCAGAGAGTGTTCTGCCTATGTCTTTCTCTGAGAGTTTTATAGTATCTGATCTTTAATCTATTTTGTGTTTATTTTTGTGTGTGCTGTTAAAGAGTTTTCTAATTCCATTTTTTTTTACATATAGTTGTTCAGTTTTCCTGGCACCACTTATTGAAGAGAATGTCTTTCCTCCATTGTATAGCCTTGCCTCCTTTGTCATAGATTAATTTAACCATAGGTGCATGGCTTCAAATCTGTGCCTTCTATCCAGTTCCATTGATCAGTATCTCTGATTTTGTGCCAGTACCATACTGTTTTGATGACTAGTTTTGTAGTATGGTCTGAAGTCAGGGAGCTGGATTCCTCTTCTTCTAGCTCTATTTTTTTCTTTTTCAAGGTTGCTTTGGCTATTTAGGGTCTTTGTGTCTCCACAGATTTTTTAAGATTTTTTTTTTTGTTCTAGTTCTGTGAAAAATGTCATTGGTAATTTGATAGGGATTTCATTGAACCTGCAGGTTGCTTCTGGTAGTATAGTCATTTTTCACAATATTGATCCATCCAATCCAAGAACATGGTCCATATTTCCATTTGTTTGTGTTGTCTTTGATTTCTTTCATTAGCATCTTATTGGAGAAGGCAATGGCACCCCACTCCAGTACTCTTGGCTGGAAAATCCATGGACGGAGGAGCCTGGTAGGCTGCAGTCTATGGGGTCACGAAGAGTCAGACACGACTGAGTGACTTCACTTTCACTTTTCTCTTTCATGCATTGGAGAAGGAAATGACAACCCACTCCAGTGTTCTTGCCTGGAGAATCCCAGGGACGGCAGAGCCTGGTGGGCTGCCGTCTATGGGGTCGCACAGAGTTGGACACGACTGAAGTGACTTAGCAGCAGCAGCAGCAGCATCTTATAGTTTCCAGAGTACAAGTCTTCTGTTTCCTAGGTAGGTTTTATTCCTAGATTTTTATTCTTTTTGAAGCTATGGTCAATGGGATTGCTTCTTGAATTTCTCTTTCTGATCTTTTGTTTTTAGTGTATATAAATGTGACAGATTTCTGCACATTAATTTTGCTTCCTGCCACTTTACCAAATTCATCGATGAGCTCTAGTAGTTTTCTGGTAACATCTATAGGGTTTTCTATGTATAGAATCATGTCATCTGCCAACAGTGACTGTTTTACCTCTTCTTTTCCTATTTGGATTCCTTTTGTTTCTTTTTCTTCTCTAATTGCCATTTCTGGGACTTTGTAAACTCTGTTGAATAAAAGTATTGAGAGCAGTCATCCTTGCCTTATTCCTGATCTTAGAGGAAATGCTTTCAGTTTTTCACTGTTGAGTATGATGTTAGCTATAGGTTTGTCATATTGTAGATTGTATTATGTTGAGGTATATCATCTATGCCCACTTTCTGGAGAATTTTTTTTTTATCATAAATGGGTATTGAATTTTGTCAAAAGCTTTTAATGAATTTATGTAATGAGCATAAGGTTTTTGTTCGTTAATTTGCTGATGTGGCATATCACACTAGTTGATTTGTTGATATTGAAAAATCTTTGTATCCCTGAGATAAATCCCACTTGATTATGGTGTATAATCCTTTCAACTCAAAAGCTTTTGCACTGCAAAAGATACTATAAACAAAATGAAAAGACAACAGAAGGGGAGAAAATATTTGCAAACAATGTGACTGACAAAGAATTAGTCTCCAAAATTTACAAGCAGCTCACGCTGCACATAGCCAGAGGAGAGGAAACTCTGGGACCAGAGCTTGGTGGTGGTGGTGGATTGGCCACAGGGGAGTCAGCAGCAGCTGAGAGGCTGAGGGGGCCTTCTGCTCCTGGATGGCCTGTCGGCTCTGGGGAGAACAGTGACTCCTGGGCGGATCAGTGGCAGATCAGCAGCAGGCTGGTGGCAACAGTGAGGCTGGAGTGCCCTCTGCTTCTGGGCATCCTTCAACATCGGCTTCAGCCTCCCCCAGACCTCCTTCCCAGTCATTCCAGTGGGGACTTGCCTCGAACTCGGGCTGCAAGTTGACAAACACAAGATGGCGAGTAAAGGTTGACACACTCACCGAAGACCAGCAGTGAGACAACAGGGCACCAGGCACAACACCCAGCTACATATATGGCATGTGCCTGCTAGTTAGGGCCTAACAAAACATGGTCCACTGGAGAAGGGAATGCACACCATGTCAGTATTCTGGCCTTGAGAGTCCCCTGAACAGTATGAAAAGGCAAAAAGATATGACCTGAAAGATGAGCTCCCCCAGGTTAGTAGAAGTCCAATATACCACTGGGGAAAAGCAGAGAAATAGCTACAGAAAGAATGAAGAGGCTGAATGAGGTGAAACAGAAATGAGGCCAAGTTGAGGTTGTATCTAGTGGTTAAAGTAATGTCCAATGTTGTAAAGAACAATATTGCATAAGAACCTGGAATGTTAGGTCCATGAATCAAGGTAAATTGGATGTGATCAAACAGGAGATGGCAAGAGTGAACATTGACATTTTAGGAATCAGTGAACTAAAATGGACTAGAATGGGTGAATTTAACTCAGATGATCATTATATCTCTACTGTGGTCAATAGACCACAAAAAAAGTGGTCTCATAGACAACAAAAGAGTCTTAAATGCAGTACTTGAGTGCACCCTCAAAAATGACAGAATTATCTCAGTTTGTGTCCAAGGCAATTGAAACAACATCATAGTAATCCATATCTATGCCCCAATAACTAATGCTGAAGAAGATGAAGTTGAACAATTATGTGAACAAGACCTATAAGACCTCCTAGAACTAACTCCAAAAAAAGATGTTCTTTTTATTAAAGGTGACTGGAAAGCAAAATTAGGAATTCAAGATACCTGAAAAAACAGAGAAGTATGGCCTTGGAGTACAAAATGGAGCAGGGGAAAGCTAACAGAGTTTTGCCAAGAGACCACATTGGTCATGGCAAACACCCTCTTCCAACAACATAAGAGATGACTCTACACATGGACATCACCAGATGGCCAACACCAAAATCAGATTGATTATATTCTTTGCAGCCAAAGATGGAGAAGCTCTATACAGTCAGCAAAAACAAGACTGGGAGCTGACTGTGGCTCAGGTCATCAGCTTCTTATTCCAAAATTCAGGTTCAAGTGGAAGAAAGTGGGAAAAATCACCTAGCCATTAATGTATGATCTAGATAAAATCACTTATGATTATACAGTGGAAGTGACAAATAAATTCAAGGGACTAGATCTGGTAGACAGAGTGCCTGAAGAACTTTGGATGGAGGTTCGTAACATTGTTCAGTAGCTGGTGACCAAAACTGTTCCCAAGAAAAAGAAGTGCAAGAAGGCAAAGTAGTTGTCTGAGGAGGCATTACAAATACCCGAGAAAAGAAGAGAAGCAAAAGGTAAAGGAGAAAAGGAAAGATACACCCATCTGAATGCAGAGTTCCATGGAACAGCAAGAAGACATACTAAAGCATTCTTAAGTGAACAATGCAAAGAAATAGAGGAAAACAATAGAATGGGAAAGGCTAGAGATCTCTTCAAGAAAACTGGAGATACCAAGGGAACATTTCAGGTAAAGATAGGCACAATAAAGGACAAGACAATAAAATGACAGGAATCTAACAGAAGCAGAAGAGATTAAGAAGAGGTGGCAAGAATACACAGAATAACTGTATAAAAATGTTCATAATGACCCAGATAACCATGATAGTGTGGTCATTCACCTAGAGCCAGACCTGGCTGGAGAGTGAAGTCTAGTGGGACTAAGGGGGCATTGCTATGGACAAAGCTAGTAGAGGTAATGGAATTCCAGCTGAGTTATTTCAAATCCTAAAATCCTAAAAGATGATGCTATTAAAGTGATGTACTCAACATGCCAGCAAATTTTAAAAATTCAGCAGTGTCAAGAGAACTGGAAAAGGTCAGTTCTCATTCCAATACCAAAGTAAAGCAATGCCAAAGAATGTTCAAATTTGCTGTACAATTACACTCCTTTCACATGCTAGCAAGATTATGCTCAAAATCCTTCAAGCTAGGCTTCAGCAATATGTGAACCAACAACTTCCAGATGTACAAGCTGGATTTAAAAAGGCAGAGGAACCAGAAATCAAATTGTGAACATCTGCTGGATCATAGAAAAAATAAGGAAATTCCAATAAAAACATTTTCTGCTTCTATGACTATGCTAATCCCTTTGACTATGTGCATCACAACAAAACTGTGGAATATTCTTGAATATATGGGAATATCAGACCACATTACCTGTCTCCTTAGATCTGGACATGGAACAGCAGACTGGTTCAAAATTGGGAAAGGAGTATGTCGAGGCTATATATCGTTACCCTGTTAACAGAGTACATTGTATGAAATGCTGGGCTGGATGACTCACAAGCTGGAATCAAGATTGCCAGGAGAAATACCAACAACCATAGATATGCAGATGATACCACTTTAATGGCAGCAAGTGAAGAGGAACTAAAGAGCCTTTTAATGAAAATGAAAGAGGAGAATGAAAAAGCTTACTTAAAACTCAATATTCAAAAAACAAAGATCCTAGCATCTGGTCCCATCATTTCATAGCAAATAGATGAGGAAAAAAATGGAAACGGTGTCAGATTTTATTTTCTTGGCTCCAGAATCACTGTGGACAGTGACTGCAGCCTGAAATTAAAGGACACTTGTTCCTTGGAAGGAAATCTATGACAAACCTAGACAGCATATTAAAAAGCAGAGACATCACCTTTGCTGACAAAGGTCCATATAGTTAAAGCTACAGTTTTTCCAGTAGTCATACATGGATTTGAGAGTTGGATCATAAAAAAGGCTGAGCACGGAAGAACTGACACTTTCAAACTGTGGTGCTTGAGAAGACTTTTGAGAATCCCTTGGACAGCAAGGATATAAAACCAGTCAACTCTAAAAGAAATCAAACCTGAATATTCATTGGAAGGACTGGTGCTGAAATTGAAGCTCCAATACTTTGGCCACTTGTTGTGAAAAGCTGCTTCATTGGAATAGACCCTGATGCTCTGAAAGACTGAGGGCCAGAGGAGATGGAGGTGACAGAATGAGATAGTTGGATCACATTGGTGATTCAGTGCACATGAGTTTAAACAATCTCAGGGAGATAGTGATGGACAGGGAAGCCTGGCATGGTGCAGCTGATGGTGTTGCAAAAGTTCAGACACAACTTATCGACTGAACAACAACATGCCCCTCAATACCATAAAAACAAACACTTCAGTCAAAAAATGGGCAGATGATTCAAATAGACATTTTCCCAAAGAAAACATACAGATGAGCAAGAGGGACATGAAAAGATGTTCAATGTTGCTAATTATTAGAGAAATGCAAATAAACACTATAATGAGATATCACCTCACAGCTTCCTGGATGGCCATCATCAAAAAATCTACAAACAATTGATTTTAGAGATGGTGTAGGTAAAAGGGAACCTTCTTACACTGTTCATGGGAATATAAACTGGTACTACCGCTATGAATATCTGTGTGGATGTTCTTTAAAACACTAAAAATAGAGATATTATATGATCTAGCAATCCCACTCCTGGGCGTATATTTGGAGAAAAACTTGGTTCAGAAGTTCATGCACCCCAATGTTCATTGCAGCACTGTTTACAATAGCCAATACATGGAAGAAACTTAAATGTCCAAATGAATGAATAAGGAAGATGTGGTACATTTATACAATGCTATATTACTCAGCCATAAAAAGAATGAAATAAGGCCATTTACGGTAACATGGATGGACTTGAAAATAATCATACCAAGTGAATTAAGTCACACAGAGAAAGACAAGTATCATACGATATCACTTATATGAAGAATCTAAAAAAAGATACAATGAAAACTATTAGCTTATTTTAAAATAGTATAAAAACAAAGTATATGTTCATAAAATATTAAAAGGATGATCAGATTTATGCCATGATTTCTTAATATAAATTGTTTCAAAATTCTGTGGATTAAGTAATTTTTTCTTTAGGAAAAAATATAAGGAGTCATTTCAGTCCTCTTAACTGTCCCCTTACTATTCATGGGCCAGGTGAGCAGCACCCCATAAAGAGGATCTGTAGATTCTCTCTTATGACTCAAGAAATATAACCGGGTTCTGCTTCTAGCATCCTCTCTGAATGTTCTTCATTAGATATTCAGTTCTTTCTCATTGCTCTGTATTCTCTGCATGGCCACTTCAGAATCAGGTCAAGGATGCAATTTCAATTCTATTGTTTATTGAAAGCTTCAACTCAGTATCCTTTAATCCATCTGCCATAGCCTTTATCTCCATCCTCAGACAATCCAGCCCCAGTTGAGGTTCTCAGAATGCCTGTCACATTCCAGCATCTCAGGCTCCAATTTATTGACAATAAGAGACTTAAAGTTATGAATAGCTTGGATTATTAATAATAAAGAAATGTTTTATCTATGAATTTGTACTTCCTTAAAATTCTGCTTCATATATATATTAATAGAAGTATGAAGCATGTATAATGGAACATGTATCATGTGATCATTTATACATAATGGATTCATCAAGGCCTTTTAAAGACTTTACTCAAAAGGGTCCTTCATGTAACATATTCTAAAAATAAAGTATGATTTTGGCTAATGGAACCAGAAATGATAAACTGCTTAGAAACTTACACTCAGTAATAAAATTTCATGAGATTAGCAATCTCTCAACACAAGTAGTTTCCATGAGAAACCATTATATAACCACTTGTTGGGGAGGATAGTACACAAAGAAACAGGCTGAGGTATCCTGAATCATTATTTCCTTCCATAAATATACCTGCCAGTGAAAGTGTGAAACTTGAAACCACTGACCAGGTTTGCATTGCTGGTAAACATCACTTAGCTACTTACTGATTTCTGTTTCTGTTCCTCCTTTTTTCTACATGCTATACGATCTGTCTTCTCTTGCCAGCCCTTCCCTTTGGGTATGTCAATACTGTTATATATGCAAATATATATGCATATATATTATGACTTTGAATAAGCATTTTCACTGGAACATGGTTGCTCAGGAAACTTCCTAAGCACACGTGTTCCTGATATCTCATATGTAAGGTGGTTTTGGATGTCTCACTTGATTTGTTATGCATTGATATTATTAGATTAGAAGTTTGGGCTCTGAGGAATCTACCTCACTGATTCTTTCAACAAATATTTACTGTCTACTATGTGGGAGGCATTGTTCTAAGTACTGGCAATTAACATTGTTTTTAATTACTAGTTTATGCCCTTTTGGAGCTGATATTATGATGGAGAGAACTGCCTTTAGGTAAACAAACAATTGTAATATAATATTAGGCTCTGATATGAGCAATAAATAATAAGCAGAATATAAACAGAGTTGTGTGCCCATGATCAGTCATGTTCAACTCTTTGCTACCCCATGGACTTCAGTCTGCAAGGCTCCTCTGTCCATGGCATTTTTCAGGTAAGACTATTGGAGTGAGTTGTCATTTCCTCCGTCAAGGGATATTCCCAACCCAGGGGTTGAACCCACACCTCCCGCATGTCTTGAATTGGCAGGCGGATTCTTTACCAGTGAGCCACCCAAGAAGTTTTTTCAGTTCAGTTCAGTCACTCAGTTGTGTCCGACTCTTTAGACCCCATGGACTGCAGCACGCCAGGCCTCCCTTCAGTTCAGTTAGTTTCTCAGGTGTGTCCAACTCTTTGTGACCCCATGAACCACAGCACCCCAGGCCTCCCTGTCCGTCACCAACTCCCAGAGTTTACCTAAACTCATGTCCATTGAGTCAGTGATGCCATCCAGTCATCTCATCCTCTGTCGTCCCCTTCTCCTCCTGCCTTCAATCTTTCCCAACATCAGGTCTTTTCCAATGAGTCATCTCTTCACATCAGGTGGCCAAAGTACTGGAGTTTCAGCCTCAGCATCAGTCCTTCCAGTGAATATCCAGGACTGATTTCCTTTAGGATGGACTGGTTGGATCTCCTTGAAGTCCAAGGGACTCTCAAGAGTCTTCTCCAACACCACAGTTCAAAAGCATCAATTCTTCTGCACTCAGCTTTCTCTATAGTCCAACTCTCACATCCATATATGACTACTGATAAAACCATAGCCTTGACTAGATAGACCTTTGTTGACAAAGTAACATCTCTGCTTTTTAATATGCTGGCTAGGTTGGTCATAACTTTCCTTCCAAGGAGTAAGCGTCTTTTAATTTCATGGCTGCAGTCACCATCTGCATTGATTTTGGAGCCCCCACAAAATAAAGTCAGCCACTGTTTCCACTGTTTCCCCATCTATTTGTCATGAAGTGATGGGACTGGATGCCATGAACTTAGTTTTCTGAATGTTGAACTTTAAGCCAACTTTTTCACTCTCCTCTTTCACTTTTATCAAGACGCTCTTTAGTTCTTCTTCACTTTCTGCTCTGAAGCTCTTTGCAAGGGGGTAAAAGAAGGTTTTTTGAATTGGACTTTCAACAAAACCTCTCCTAGAAATTGATCATTAAATTTGTATATAAAGTGAATGAGGAAGCATGCCTTATAAGTATCTGATGGAAAATATTTTAGGCAATGAAAACTTCAGTTCAAAGCCCGATGAATTGGGAATATAATTGATGTTTTCCAGGATGGAAAGAATGAGCAGAGGAGTGACTGAAAAGACAGTAGCGGGAAATCAAATCATATAGGACTTTAAAAGCCATGGGGGAGACATTAGATTTTTTTTTCTAAGTGTTATGAAAAGCTAAAGAAGAGTTGAGAGCAGAAAATTGACATGACAATTTAAATTTTGAAAGGATTACTAGAAATCCTTACAGTGAGGGTTATACTGTGAAGACTACAGAAGAGAAAGTAAGAAGACAAATTATTTTTATTTGCTATGGTTCAGGCAGACAGTGGTGTTGGCTGTGTCTGTGGCAACGGCAATGAGAAGGTGAGAAGTGGCACAGTTGGAATAGAAAAGTTGCAGTGTGACTCTAAAGCTTTGGACCTGAATAATGGAGTGGTGTCCATTTTCTGAGGTGGGCTATGTTGGGAGAAGAAAAGTGTTGTGGGGAGAGTTTTGTGTGTGTTAACTTTAAGATGCCCATTTAACAACCAAGTGGAGATGCCATAGAGAGAGTTAGTATTTGAGCCTAATATTCAGGGGGACGGTTTGTACTAGAAATGCACCTTAGGGAGTCATTTCCAAACTATAGATATTCTTTGGAACCATGATAGTGGACAAGATCACCTACAGACTGAGTCTAGTTAGAGGAGTTTTGAGTTTGGATTTCCAGGGCACTCCAAAAACCAGAGAATGAGGGCCCAGAAGAAGAAGCTTGTGAGGGAGGAGATATCCTGGGTCTCCAGCCCTATACCCTGAACATCTTTGCTAAGCCAATCACTAGAACATGACAATCACTGTTTCTCTAAATCTCTAATATAGGAACCAATATTTATGCCAATGGTTGTTAATAAAATATTGGTAATAAAAATAACTTTCAGACAACTTGCCCATCTCTCTCTTCCACACAATAACTAAAAAACATAATGAAACTGGCTTTTCCTTTAGAAACTTCCCACCAAATTCTAAACTGAGATCGGAAAAGAAACCCCAAACCCTAAATTTAATATGTATTAGATAGGTATAACTCTCACTCCTTTGAGAGTAAACACATTAGAGATATTCCAGACAAGACTTTTGGTTAGTGTGGGGATTCACTCAAGCACACAAAGTAATGAGCACTTAGCATATATACATAGGTGCTTTCCATGCCTCATAGTGTTTGATAGTCAGATACTGTGGACTGATAATCTAGAAGCAACTAGAACAGAGTGATGAGAAAGTCTGATGTTGACTCAGATTATCCAAAAAGGTTCAATTTTGGATAACCTCAATTTTATTTGACTTTTATTTTGCTCTTTATAATTCATTTGCCATTGTTCAGTTTCTGGAATTTCCAAAGGGTTTAATAGATTTGATTTAAAGAAATGTTATTAGAAGTAAACTTTTGCAATATGGTAAAAGCATTAAAAGAAACAACCCAATCAAAAAATGTGTAGAAGACCTAAATAGACATTTTTTCCAAAGAAGACACACAGATGGCCAAGAGGCACATGAAAAGATGTTCAACATCACTAATGAATGTTGGAGAGAATGTGAAAAGAACCCTTATATACTGTTGGCAGAAATGTACTTTGGTACAGCCATCTTGCTGGACAGTACATAGATTCCTTAAAAAACTAAAAATAGAGCTACCATATGACTCTGCAATGCCATTCCTAGGCATATACCTGGAGAAAAATATGATCCAAATGGACACATTCACCCTAATATTCATTGCAACACTGTTTACAATAGCCGAGACATGGAAGCAACCTAAATGTCCATTGACAGCAGAGTGGATGGAGAAGATATGGTGCATTTATACAGTGGAATATTACCCAGCCATTAAAAAGAATGAAATAATGCCATTTGCAGCAACATGGATAGACCTAGAGATTGCCATACTGAGTGAAGTAAGTCAGACAGTGAAGGAAGAATATCATATAACATCCCTTATATTTGGAATCTAAAAATAAATGATACAGATGAACTTACAAAACAGAAAGAGACTCATGGATAACCAGCAAGGACCTGCTGTATAGCACATGGAACTCTGCTCAATGTTATGTGGCAGCCTGAATGGGAGTGGGAGTTTGGGATAGAATGAGTACTGTGAATGTATACAGCTGAGTTCCTTTGCTGTTCACCTGAAACTATCACAACATTGTTAATCATTGTATCCTAGTATAAAACAGAAGGTTAAAAAATGGCTAAAGCTAAAAAAAATAAAACTTTAAATATATGATAGAAATTGAGGGTGTTTTAAAAATGTATAATTTTGTCAATTTCTCTTGAAGAGAGTAAAAGAAATTTTAATGCAATCCATTAAAAAAATGATTTTTTTTAAATAGAATTCCCTGGGAAAGGAATTAATTAGTCATAAAGGCTATTAAATCTCCTAAAATGAACAAAGGGTTCCACTGGAAATTATATGTTATGTTGCTGGCTGTTGTTGTGTAGGTACTAAGTCACGTCCAACTCTTTTAAGACCTCATAGACTGTAGTCCTCCAGGTTCCTCTGTCAGTGGGATTTCGCAGACAAAAGTATTGGAGTGGGTTGTCATTTCCTTCTCCAGGGGATCTTCCCACTCCAGGGATTGAACCCACATCTCTTATACTGGCAGGCAGATTCTTTAGCTCTGAGAAGAGATTAAAAGAAACTTAAATTCAATCCATTAGGAAAAAAAAAAAAACCTGATGTTTTAAAAATAGAAGTCTCAGGGAAAGGAATTAATTAGCCATAAGGGTTATTAAATCTCCTTAAATGAACAAAGTGTTCCATTGTAAATTATATAAATACTCTTTAAAATATTACTTTTACTGAAAAGATGTCATTTACATTATTAAAATAACCTAATTTGAAGAAAATATCCTTAGAGACATACACAAACACAGAGTAGTAGGAATATTAAATATGATAAATTTTAAGCCCTTAGTCCTCCTCTTTAATACTCCTTATTTTTATCCTCCCTCCCTGCCTTTTTTTAAATGAAATGCTTTAGAATCAGGAAATTTTTGTAATGTATCCTTGGTGTGATAGCTTACTGGTGACGGTCAACTAATTTTCACTGATGAAAGGAGGTTATATTGTCAAAAAACACACAAACAAACAAACAAAACAAAACAAAAACAAAACCGCTTTCCAAGCATAGGATGGCAAATTAGCAACTTTGAGTACTATTTCTGTCTTGTTTCTCTGGCAAATTATGCTTAGAAATTGAGATTGTCTTTGGCACGAATTTATTCAATATAGGTACACTGTGGAAACTAAAATTTCACAAATCAAGAGCATACAGGATAATGTTTCTTAAATATACTCTATAGCAATAATAGATGGATCAAACTATTGTTCCACACAAGGGGAAGATGATAGGAATAAAGTTCAAATTTAGTTGAGGTGTAAGTTTCTGTAAGTTTGTTCTCAGGACAGTGGGTTAACCAACTAAGAAGGAATAGCCAGCTGCTCAAGCAAAAGTGAAAGTCCTTTGCTGCTAGAGCATGTTCCTAGGAACAAAAGTACTGATATCAGCAGGTAAGGAATTTTCCCTGGAGGGGTCTGCCACTTTTCATCACTGCCAACAAAGAGTTGTTTTCCCCAAGCAGGAATTAACATCCCTAAGTCTTCAGAGAACAGTTTAGATCAGCAGAGTAAACTCACACAGATCAAACACTTCCAGTTGCTGGTTAAACCTCTTTGTATTTAGAGCTAAAAGTCCCCTAAGCCATAATTACTCCTCCACATGCTCTTATGGTCAAGCCGTCAACAGTGCTGGTCAATAGCTGAGCTTACCAACAACTACAGACATAAATGACAACATCCTGAAACAGATTTCTTAATATAAACATTTTCACTCTTCAGTTCAGTTCAGTTCAGTCGCTCAGTCATGTCCGACTCTTTGTGACTCCATGAATTGCAGCACGCCAGGCCTCCTTGTCCATCACCAACTCCCGGAGTTCAAACTCATGTCCATCGAGCCGGTGATTCCATCCAGCCATCTCATCCTCTGTCATCCCCTTCTCTTCCTGCCCCCAATCCCTCCCAGCATCAAGGTCTTTTCCAATGAGTCAACTCTTCTCATGAGGTGGCCAAAGTACTGGAGTTTCAGCTTTAGCATCATTCCTTCCAAAGAACACCCAGGACTGATCTCCTTTAGAATGGACTGGTTGGATCTCCTTGCAGTCCAAGGGACCCTTGAACCAGAAACAGGTGGATTTTAAATCATTTCAAGCCAATACACAACTACTTCCAAGTTATTCAGCAAGATATAAAGCAAAGTGTATAAAACTATACTAGGTCTATTCACTGTAGATGATCTAGATGGATACTTTGATTATGAACTATGTAACCTCAACCTGAGTTACTGGATTCCAGGTGTAGCAATTATTTATACTAGAATTGGACGGGAGAACTATGGATGGAAGTTCATAACACTGTACCAGAAGCAGTGACCAAAACCATCCAAAAGAAAAAGAAATGCAAGAAGGCAAAGTGATTGGCTTTATAAAGAGCTGAGGAAAGAACAGAAGTGAAAGACAAGGGAGAAAGGGAAAGGGAAGGGAAAGATATACCCAACTGAATTCAGAGTTCCAGAGAAGAAGAATGAGAGATAAGAAGACCTTCTTAAATGAACAGTGCAAAGAAATTGAGAAAGACAATAGAATGGGAGAGACTAGAGATCTTTTCTAGAAAATTGGAGATATCAAGAGAACATTATAAGAAAGGATGGGCATAGTAAAGGACTGAAACAGTAAGGACCTAACTGAAGTAGAAGAGATTAAGAGGTAGTAAGAATACAAGATGGAAAAGGCAATGGCAACCCCACTCCAGTACTCTTGCCTGGAAAATCCCATGGGCAGAGAGGCCTGGTAGGCTAACTATACAAGAAAGGTCTTAATGAGCTGGATAATCATGATGGCGTGGTCATCCTAGAGTGTGAAGTCAGGTGGGCCTCAGGAAGAATTACTAAGAACAAAGTTAGTGGAGATGATGGAATTCCACCTGAGCTACTTAAAAGTCCAAGATGATGCTGTTAAAGTGCTGCACTCAATATGTCAGTAAATTTGGAAAAATCAGTAGTGGACACAAGACTGGAAAAGGTCAGTTTTCACTTCAATCCCAAAGAAAGGAAATGCCAAAGACATGTTCAAACTACCATAAAATTGTGTTCATTTCATATGCTAGTAAGGTTATGCTCAAAATTCTTCAAGCTAGGCTTCAGCAGTACATGAACTGAGAATGGTTAAATGTACAAGTTGGATTTTGAAGAGGCAGAGGAGCCAGAGATCAAATTGCCAACATTTGTTGGATTGTGGAAGAAGCAAAGGAATTCCAGAAAAACATCTACTTTTGCTTCATTGACTATGCTAAAGCCTTTGAATATATGGATCACAACAAACTGTGGGAAATTCTTAAAGAGATCAGAGTACCTTATTTGTAGCCTGAGAAACCTGTATGTAGGTAAAGAAGCAACAGTTAGAACTGAACATAGAACAACTGACTAGTTCAAAATTGGAAAGGCAATAACAAGACTATATACTGTCACCCTGCTTATTTATCTTATATGCAGAGTATATTATGCAAAATGCTGGGCTGGAGGAATCACAAGCTGGAATCAAGATTGCCAGGAGAAATATCAGTAACCTCAGATGTGTAGATGATACCACTCTAATGGCATAAAATGAAGAGGAACTAAAGAGCCTCTTGGTGAAGGTGGAAAGAGGACAATGAAAAAGCTTGAAATACAACATTAAAAAAATTAAGATAATGGATTTGGTCCCATCACCTCATGGCAAATAGAAGGGGAAAAAGTGGAAGGAGTGACGAATTTTATTTTCTTGAGCTTCAAAATCACCACACATAGTGATTGCAGCCATGAAATTAAAAGACACTTGTTCCTTGGAAGGAAAGCTACAACAAATGTAGACAGCATATTAGAAAGCAGAGACATCACTTTGCTGACAAAAGTCCATCTAGTCAAAGCTATGGTTTCTCCAATAGTCACGTACGGATGTGAGATTTGGATCATAAAGAAGGCTGAGCACCAAAGAATTGATGCTTTTGTGCTGGAGAGACTCTTGAGAGTCCCTTAGAGTTCAAGGAGATCAAATCAGTCAATACTAAAGGAAATCAATCCAGAATATTCATTAGAAGCACTGATGCTGACACTAAAGCTCCAATACTTTGGCCGTGTGATACGAAGAGCCAACTCACTGGAAAAGACCCTGATGCTGGGTAAGACTGAAGGTAAAAGGAGAAGGGGGTGGCAGAGATTGAGATGTTTAGATAGCATCACTGACTCAATGGACATGAATTTGAGCAAACTCTGGGAGACAGTGGAGGAAAGAGGAGTCTGGTGTGCTATAGTCCATGGGGTAGCAAAGAATCAGATATGGCTTGGCAATTGAACATCAATAAAAACCTGAAACTGAATTGCTGGATTCCTGGTGTAGCAATTGTTTATACTAGACTTGGTAATAAAAATTTCCCTTAATTAAAAAAATAGATGCTTTAAAATTATCTTACCTATGTGAATATATAGTTTTGCATTATGAATCTATATTGGCTAGAAAAAATTTTAGAACTAACATATTCTAAAAATCTGCATTAAGATTGTGTCAAAATCTTTAGAACTACAGGAAAAAAGAAAAAGGTTTTCTTCTGAAACTGTTAACTCTCACTTTAACTTCTGTTATCCTAAATTGATCTCTCTCCTACTATATGATTCTACTTTTGGAAGCAAAATATCAGACCTTAGAATACCATTAGGATTAATCTGCTTTATTAAAAGGTATGTTTCTGCATAGTAACTAAAATCTGGCTTAAAAACATCTCCAAAGCAGATGTATCTACCCTTAGAATGGCAATTTTCACTAGGTTCAAATTGTGCTAACATTTTATGTCACAAGCAACTAATTTTCTTACGTTATTCATTTTGAAATTTTATGTTTTTCTCTGCTTCTATCTTCAATCTTAGTTCAGGCAGTATAACAAAATACCATAGACAGAGTGACTTTAACAACAATGTTTATTTCTCACAGTTCTGGAGGCTAGAATGTCCAAGATCAAGGGGACGGCAAATTCAGTATCTAGTGAAGATATTCTTCCTGGTTTACAGGCATCTACATTTTCGCTGAATGAGAAAGGGCTCTTATCTCTTCCTTTGGTTATAATGGCACTAATCCCATCACCAGTAGTTCACCCTTATGACCTCTAAACCTAATTACTTTTCAGAGGCTCCACCTCCAAATACTATCACATTGTGGGTTAGGGCTTCAATAGATGAATTTGGGGAGGGCACAAACTTTCATTCAGTCCATAGCAGTCTCTTTTAAAGCATGTAAGGCAATAATAATGCCAATAATAACAACTTTTATTCACAGAACACTTGCTCTGAACCAAACACTCTTCTGAGGATATTACAATCATCCTAGCTCATCTAATCTTCACAACAAATCTGTTAGGTAGGGTTATTATTATCACCTCCATTTTAAGGGAAAACTGAGGAAAAGTGACACTAAGTAGCTTGCTTAATGTCATTAATTTGGGAAATGGCAGAGTTGGGATTTTAACTCAGTCTGATTTTAGAGACCATTTTCTTTACCAGCATGTTATATAGATTATTTCCTTACTCCTATTTTTTTTTTTTTTTTAGCTTATTAGTAACTTTTAACAAAGGGTATAGTACTCAGGGCTTCCTAGATGGCACAGTGGTAAAGAATACACCTGCCAAACAGGAGAGGCAAGAGACAGGGTTCAATCCCTGGTCAGGGAAGATCCTCTGGAGAAGGAAGTGGCAACCAGCTCCAGCATTCTTGTCTGGGAAAGCCCATGGACAGAAGAACCTGAAGGGCTACAGTCCATGCTGTTGCAAAGAGTCAGACACGTCTTAGAGATTGAACAACAACACAATAGTACATAAAACAGAGGAAAGCAATCTCTAGCTCTCATTTAATAACTGATCACTAGCACTTGTTGTTCAGTTGCTCAGTCATATCCCAGTCATTTGTTTGCATCCCTGTGGACCACAGCACATCAAGCTTCCCTGTCTTTCACTAGCTCCCCGAGTTGGCTCAAACTTATGGGCATTGAGTTGACGATGCCATCCAACCATCTCATCCTCTGTTGCCCTCTTCTGCCCCTGCCCTCAGTCTTTTCCAGCATCAGGGTCTTTTCAAATGAATTGGCTCTTCACATAATGTGGCAAAGGGTATTGGAGCTTCTGCATCAGTCCTTCCAATGAATATCTGGGATTGATTTCCTTTAGGACTGACTGGTTTGATCTCTTTGCTGGTCAAGGGACTCTCAATAGTCTTTTCCAGACCCACAGTTCAAAAGCATAAATTCTTTGTGCTCAGCCTTTTTTATGACCCAAATCTCACATCCATACTACTGCTGCTAAGTCGCTTCAGTCGTGTCCAACTCTGTGCGACCCCATAGACGGCAGCCCACCAGGCTCCCCTGTCCCTGGGATTCTCCAGGCAAGAACACTGGAGTGGGTTGCCGTTTCCTTCTCCAATGCATGAAAATGAAAAGTGAAAGTGAAGTCACTCAGTCGTGTCCGACTCTTAGCAACCCCATGGACTGCAGCCCACCAGGCTCCTCCATCCATGGGATTTTCCAGGCAAGAGTACTGGACTGGGGTGCCATTGCCTTCTCTGCACATCCATATTAGGAAAACCATAGCTTTGACTATATGGACCTTTGTTGGCAAAGTGATGTCTCTGTTTTCTAATACACTGTCTAGGTTTGTAATAACTTTTCTTCCAAGGAGCAAACTTCTTTTAATTCCATGGCTGCAGTCATTCTCCTAAGTGATTTTGAAGCCCAAGAAAATAGTCTGTCACTGTTTTCATTTTTTCCCCATCTATTTGCCATGAAGTGACGGGACTGGATGCCATGTTCTTAGTTTTTTTGAATGTTGAGTTTTAAACCAGCTTTTTCACTCTCCTCTTTCACCTTCATCAAAAGACTCTTTAGTTTCTCTTTACTTTCTACCACAAAGGTGGCATAATTTGCATATCTGAGGTTATTGATATTTCTCCCAACAATCTTAATTGCAGCCTGGCATTTTGCGTGATGTACTGTGCATACAAGTTAAATAAACAGGGTGGCACTAAACAGCTTTGACATACTCCTTTTCCAATTTTGAACCAATCCATTGTTCCATGTCTGGTTCTAACTGTTGCTTCTTGACTTGCATACAGGACTAATGATTCTCAGGGTTTCCAGCAAATCAGTGACTTTGTTTCAGAGCCCTGCACAGTTGCTGGTTTATTTCATAACTGCTGAGTTGGAATAGAATGCTGGTCTCTGTGAACAGCACCCAGGTAACTGCATGTAAAAAATGTATTTAATGTGGAAGATGGTAGAATTAAAGAGAGGTTCAGATTAGAGGCAGCTGAGTATGCCAAATTTTTTTAAGCTGGGGGGATATTTTACTAGTAGCAATTAATATCTGATTTAATTCAAAAATATTTTAATATTCAAATTCAATTAGGGAGTTTTTATTATGAATTAATATAGTTTCATGTAATTTATGTGTTTCTCTGGATAGCCCAATAGTATGCTAGTAGCAATGCTTTCATTAAAAGTATTCATATCAAAACAACAAATAAAGCATGCTTTTTTGTCCTCTTTTCATTTCAATACCATTTTTATTATTCAGCTATAAGTATTTAGAGAAATCCTTAAGAAGATCTTCTGTACTATTAATTTTCAGTTGCCCATAATAGATTTATTTGCTTGTCTTCAAAAAGCTTTTCAACAAAAGATTATTACTTTAAAGATAGTGGCAGGCATTGTTAACCATATCATACAGACGATCATTCCTGAGGCATAGACTTAGAATATTGCCTGATATTGCAAAGCAAGTCAGTTTCAGAGTTAGACTGATGTTCTAATCTGTTATTCATGCCACAATCTGATAAAAAGTTAAAAGTTTTGTGAATTAAAAATAATAATAACATCATGAAAATATCTGTGGTAGGATATAGAATTTGAGTACCTATAAATTTGTATTATAGAATTCTTACATGAAAGTGCTGTTAGGGAACAATCTTGTCAAATTTCCTGGTAAATTACAGGTAAGGATAGATTCAGTGATTTACCCAAGGCCACAGAGTTTTCTCATAATACTGAAAGTATAGAATTTCATTTATTTTCATTCTACACTTATTGACAGGATAGTGTATGCCAATTTTCTGCTGTGTTGCAGGAATTCAAAGATGGGCAATGCACTAGGATTGCAAGTAAAGGAGAAAAAGGAGGTAAAAGAATAGTTGCAATGTGGTATGATTATTTCTGTGAGATGGAGAATCCACTCCTTTCTAATACTGCTCTGCCCCTATAGCACTGCCTCCTCATATCCCAAGTCAGGAAAACAAATGCACTGTTGTTAAAATGATCAAGTTTTGACTGAGAATTACTCATAATTATAATTCCAAATTAAATCTGGAAAACTACAAGTTATAGTTGGCAAAGTGTTTTGTCAAATTTTGTTAATATTCTCTCGCTAGAAAGATTATCAAGTGTAAGATATGGATATAAATGTATGCATAGGTTTATTAGTGTTATTACACTTACTAAAGTTTATTAAATTTATTAAAGTCAAATTATGGGTTATTGTATTTCTTATATTCAGGTCTGTTTTGAGTCAAATAATCATAAACATGAAGGTTTCTCCTGAAGCTTACAATTTATCACTGACCTATAGATGCACATTCCAACCCAAAATGGAAACACTGAATAGATGAGGAAGTCCAATAATTAATTTCAATGATTTATTTAAATTTGGGGCTTTGGGAATGACTATAGGTTTAGGAAAGTTATGATCAACCTAGATAGCATATTCAAAAGCAGAGATATTACTTTGCCAACAAAGGTCCAGCTAGTCAAGGCTATGGTTTTTCCAGTGGTCATGTATGGATGTGAGAGTTGGACTGTGAGGAAAGCTGAGCACCAAAGAATTGATGCTTTTGAACTGTGGTGTTGGAGAAGACTCTTGGGAGTCCCTCGGACTGCAAGAAGATTCAACCAGTCCATTCTAAAGGAGATCAGTCCTGGGTGTTCTTTGGAAGGAATGATGCTAAAGCTGAAACTCCAATACTTTGGCCACCTCATGCGAAGAGTTGACTCATTGGAAAAGACTCTGATGCTGGGAGGGATTGGGGGCAGGAGGAACAAGGGATGACAGAGGATGAGATGGCTGGATGGCATCACCGACTCGATGGACATGAGTTTGAGTGAACTCCGGGAGTTGGTGATGGACAGGGAGGCCTGGCGTGCTGCAATTCATGGGGTCGCAAAGAGTCAGACACGACTGAGCAACTGAACTGATAGGTTTTGTAGTACATACAGAAAACTTAGCAGAAAAGTAATAAAATGAGAAAATCATCACTCAAATTAACCTCCAAGATTCCTGGAGGAATTGGGGCAGCAGTGAGAATTGGTACAATCAAAACACTTTTATTTCACAAAAGGAATATAAATTTGAGCAGTTACCTTAAACAGTATAAGCATCTGGCTCATATGGTAAAGAATCCGCCAGCAATGTGGGAGACCTGGGTTCAATCCTTGGGTGGGGAAGATCCTCTGGAGAAGGGAAAGGCTACCCAGTCCAGTTTCTGGCCTGGAGAATTCCGTGGACTTTGTAGTCCATGGGGTCGCAAGGAGTCGGACACGACTGAGTGACTTTCACTTTCACTTGTATATGTTATATTTCCTCTAATAGTCTCATCCTAAAGTTTTTTATATCTGTATATTATCTTAGTATATACATATTTTTTCAAAATTCAAACTGAATTCATATTTCTAAGGGTAAGATAATAGCTTGCGTTCTTGCATGCTCAGTAGCTCAGTCATGTCTAGCTCTGCGACCCCATGGTATGTAGTCTCCAAGTTTCCTCTGTTCGTGAAAATTTCCAGGCAAGAATACTGGAGTGGGTTGCCATTTCTTACTCCAGAGCATCTTCCTAACCCAGGGACTGAATATATTACATTTCTCTTGGGACATCTGCACTGTCAGGAAGACTCTTTAACCTGCACCACCCGGGAAGCATCCAGAATCTATTAATACTATAACCTTACATTTATTTTCACACAATTGCTTTCGAGTACATCATTAGCATTTCTTGATATCTGATCATTCTCTGCCTGATCCTAAGCATACCATAGGTAGTATACAATTTTCTAGAGATGTTAAATTGATAAAATTAGTTTTGCCAAAAGCATGCCTAATATGAAAGGAATAGATCTCACAGAAAATGTTTGTCCCTAGTTTTCTGAACAGCCCTAGGTATATCACTGAACTTCTGCATGATTACTGTATTTTTTTTTTCTCTTTGAGCACATCACTTAGGTATGAGATCTTAGGGCTTTAAAGAAAAAGATTTCTGAGAAAGAAAAGGGGTACCCATAGGAGAATTCTCTTAAAATCAGGAATTGACTAAGGGAAGTTTGATAGAATGTGGTAAAACATAGAATATGGAAAAAGTTAATGGAGGAAGTGGAGCAAGAATGATGAGGGGAAATAAGCCAGCTATGCAAGATGCAATTTCCTGTTTGTTGTTTGTTCTTATGGTATTTCTTTATCAATGTTGTGTCTATTTTAACATTTCTTGGAGGATGTATATGTTTAAAATCACTTTTTGTATCAATAGATGCTATCACACACAATAAAATAAACTCTCAAAAGGCAAGTCTAAAAAGCAAATATTTTGATTAATAGGATCAATGTGATTTTAAAAATGTAAGCATAGAAATCATTTGCTCTTTTGTTCATAGTGCTAGTGTTAAGTCACTTTCAGTCGTGTCCAGCTCTTTGCAACCCCATGGGCTGTAGCCCACCAGGCTCCTCTGTCCGTGGGATTCTCCAGGCAAGAATACTGGAGTGGGTTGCCATTTCCTTCTCCAGGAGATCTTCCCAACCTAGGGATCAAACCCGCATCTCTTATGTCTCCTGCATTGGCAAGCAGGTTCTTTACCACTAGTACCACCCGGGAAGCCCGTTTTGTTCATGGAAAGAACTACTTACAGTTATCAGGATTTAAAGCAATATTTAATTTATTAAAGATAAAATAGCTTAACTTTCCTTTATGCCTTGGAGCTATATTTATAAATCTCATTTTGAAAATAAATAAAATGTGAATATTTCTCTTAAATTTTCCTTTGATTAGTGTTTGACCAACTTTATATGAACAGAATAAATTCCTTTAAACAAGAATCCTCACTTATTAATTTAATTAGTTACATTTTCTGGAGCATTTTGTACTGCTTTTAAAAATACCACATATTTGAACTACAACACATTGCTGAAAGAAACTGCAAAAAGTTACTAGAAGATATTAAATAAAATAAAAATAAATTAAGAGATAGTCCATATTCATGGATCAGAATACTCAACATTATGAAGATCACAATTCTCCCCAAGTTTGATCTTCAAATATAGTATAAAGCCTATAAAACTCCCAATTGACTTATATTGCTAAAATTTACAAGTCAATCCTAAAATTTGTATTGAATAGCAAAAATTCCCTGAAATAGAACAAAGTTGGAGGACTTAAACTATCTAACTTCAATAACTACTACAAAGCAACAGTAAACAAGGCAGTGTGATAAAGATAGACATATGGATCAATAAAAGAATTTAGGATCCAGAAATAAACCTCTAAGTATGTGTATGTATGTATATTGGAAAAAAGCAATGATAACCTAGACAGTGTATTAAAAAGTGGAGATATCACTTTGTTGACAGAGGTCTGTATAGTCCAAGCTACGGTTTTTTCCAGTAGTCATGTACAAATGTAAGTGTTGGACCACAAAGAAAGCATAATGTTGAAGAATTGATACTTTCAAACTGTGGTGCTGGAGAAGACTCTTGAGAGTCCCTTGGACTGCAAGGAGATCAAACCAGAACACCCTAGAGGAAATCAGTCCTGAATAGTCATTAGAAGGACTGATGCTAAAGCTGAAGCTCCAATACTTTGGCTGCATGACGTGAAGAACCAACACATTGGAAAAAGATCCTGCTGCTGGGAAATATTGAGGGCAGGAGGAGAAGGGGGCCATAGAGGACGAGATGATTGAATGTAATTACCAACTCAATGTACATGAGTACAAACTCCAGGAGCTAGTAGAGGACAGTGAAGCCTGGCGTGCTGAAGTCCATGGGGTCACAAACAGTAGGACATGACTTAGTAACTGAACAACAATTGATACATGACCCACTGAATGTAGCTAGAGGTGCTAGGTCAGTTTCAATGGGGGAAATAATAATCTTTTCAAAATAGAATCCAGCTAATAATGGTTTTCCATATGTGAAACAATGAATTCTCACTCTTATCACACTGCACAAAATCTAACTCAAAATGGACCATAAACCCAACTCTATCAGTTAAAACTATGAACTTGGAGAAGAAAATATAGACACAAATCTTCATAGTCTTGGGTTAGGCTAAAATTTTTTGACTGAATCCAAGCACATGTGATTTAAAAAAAAAGTAAGTTAAGATCTTTGTGCTGCAAAAGGCACCACTTAAAAAAATACAAGAAAAGGCACAGAAGGAAAGAAAATATTTGCAAATCATATATCTGGCAAAGTACTTGTATCCAAAATACCCAGAGCTTTTATAACTCAATAAGAAGGCAAATGACCCAATTTTTGAATAGATATTTCACCAGAGCACACTGATAAGATGTCTAGCACAATTAGTCATTAGGGAATTGCATATTAAAACTGCAATGAGATATTACTTCACATCCACAATAATTGTGATAATTTAACATATATGCAGAGGACATAATGCAAAATGGATGAAGCACAAGCTGGAATCAAGATTGCCAGGAGAAATATCAATAACCTCAGATACGCAGATTACACCATCCTAATGGCAGAAAGTGAAGAAAAACTAAAGAGCCTCTTGATGAAAGTGAAAGAGGAGAGTAAAAATGTTGGCTTAAAACTCAGCATTCAAAAAGCTAAGATCATGGCATCTGGTCTCATCACTTCATGGCAAATAGATGGGGAAACAATGGAAACAGTGACAGACTTTATTTTTTGGGGCTCCATCATCAGTGCAGATGGTGATTGCAGCCATGAAATTAAAAGACACTTACTTCTTGGAAGGAAAGCTATGACAAACCTAGACAACATTATTAAAAATCAGAGATTACTTTGCCAAAAAAGGTCTGTCTCGTCAAAGCTATGGTTTTTTCAGTAGTCATGTATGGATGTAAGAGTTGGACCATAAAGAAAGCTGAGCACCAAAGAATTGATGCTATTGAACAGTGGTGTTGGAGAAGACTCTTGAGAGTCCCTTGGGCTGCAAGGAGATCAAACCAGTCACTCCTAAATGAAATCAATCTTGAATATCCATTAGAAGGACTGATGCTGAAACTGAAGCTCCAATATTTTGGCCACCTGATATGAAGAACTGACTCACTGGAAAAGACCCTGATGCTGGGAATGATTGAAGGCAGGAGGAGAAGGGGACGACAGAGGATGAGACGATTGATGGTATCACGGATGAATATGAGTTTGAGCAAGCTCTGGGAGTTGGTGATAGACAGGGAAGCCTGGTGTACTGCAGTCCATGGGTCACAAAAAATTGGACATGACTGAATCACTGAACAGAACTGAACTGACTGATAAAGAAAGACAATAACAAGTATTGGTGAGTATATGGAGAAACTGGAAAACTCATCCATTGTTGGTAGAGATACAAATGATGAAGTCACTTTGGAAAATAATTAGACATTTTATTAAAAAGCTAAAGGGCAGGGTATGGAAGGGAAATATAGTAGTTGAATGATGGTCCCCAAAGATGTCCATATCCTAATACTGTAAGTCTGTTTTCTTATATGGCAAAAGGAATTTTGCATAGGTAATCTAGTTAAGAATTTTGAGATGGGGAGATTCTTCTGGATTATATGGATGGGCCCAATGTAATCACAAGAGTCCTTATAAGTAAGCAAGAGTGTCACAATCAGAGAAGACAATTTGAAGATGTTGCTTCTGGATTTGAAGAAGGAGAAAGAGGCTAGCTAAGAACAAAGACATGCTGCTAACAGTCTCTAGAAGCTAGAGAAGAGATGATGTAAGAAATGACTAGCAAGGAAACAGATTTTCCCTTTGAACTTCCAGAGAAGAAACAACCCTGTTAACACATTAATTTTAGTCCTAAAAGATCCATTTTGACTTCCAACTGCTAGATAATAAATTTGGGTTGCTTTAAATCATTAATCTTGTGGTAATTTGTTACATTCATAATAGAAAATGGGGCTACATTTTTTCTAAAGACTCTAGGGAATTCCAAACCGCCACCCCCCCCCCCCGCCCCGCCCTTTTTTAACTCTAGAGGCTTGCCTGACTTTTTTGGCTCATGGCCCCATATCACTGACTTCTTGCTTCCATTGTCAAAACCCCCTCTCTGATTTCTGTTCCTTCTTTTATTTATAAGAACACTTGTAGTCTCAAGACTTCTCCATCTATACAGCACTGTTGATAAAACATCTAGGTTAAAGATGAAAAGTTTCTCCACAGTGAGGAACACCCAGAGAGGTTCTCAGAAAGAAAAACACCAATACAGTATACTAACGCATATATATGGAATTTAGAAAGATGGTAACGATAACCCTGTATGTGAGACAGCAAAAGAGACATAGATGTATGTAACAGTCTTTTGGACTCTGTAGGAGAGGGAGAGGGAGAGGGTGGGATGATTTGGGGGAATGGCATGGAAACATGTATAATATCATATAAGAAACGAATCGCCAGTCCAGGTTCATTACAGGATCCTTGGGGCTGGTGCACTGGGTGACCCGGAGGGACGGTACGGGGAGGGAGGTGGGAGGGGGGTTCAGGATGGGGAACATGTGTACACCCGTGGCGGATTCATGTTGATGTATGGCAAAACCAATACAATATTATAAAGTAATTAGCCTCCAATTAAAATAAATAAATTTAAATAAATTAAAAAAACACATTGAGCACACTAGCTTTCATTCCATTCTCAAAGAAGGGCAATGCCAAACAAGTTTCAAAATACCATACAATTGCACTCATTTCACATGCTAGCAAAGTATGCTCAATATCCTTTAAGCAAGCTTCTGCAGTACACAAACTAAGAACTTCCAGATGTACAAGCTGGATTTAGAAAGGGTAGAGAAACCAGAGTTCAAATTACCAACATTTGTTAGATTAGGATCATGGAGAAAGCAAGGGAGTTCCAGAAAAACATCCACTTCTGCTCCACCCTTATGGCAGAAAGTGAAGAAGAACTAAACAAACACTTGATGAAAGTGAAAGAGGAGAGTGAAAAAGTTGGCTTAAGCTCAACATTCAGAAAACTAAGACATTTTATTTTCTTGGGCTCCAAAACTACTGAAGATGGTGATCACACCAATGAAATAAAAAGATAATTACTCCTTGGAAGGAAGGCTATGACATATCTAGACCACATATTAAAAAGCAGATACATCACTTTGCTGATCAAGGTCTGTATAGTCAAAGCTCTGGTTTTTCCAGTAGTCATGTGCAATGTGCAAGTTTGACCATAAAGCTGAGCACCATAAGGAGTCTGCTGAAGAAGACTCTTGAGAATTCTTTGGACTGCATGGAGACAAACCAGTGAATCTTAAAAGAAATCAACTTTTAATATTAATTAGAAGGACTGGTGCTGAAGCTCTGATACTTTGGCCATGTGATGCAAACAGCTGACTCATTGGAAAGACTCTGATGATGGGAAGGACTGAAGGCAAAGGGGAAGGAAATGACAGAGGATGAGATGGCTACATAGTATCATTGACTCAATGGACATGAGTTTAAGCACACTCCAGGAGATAGTGAAGGACAGTGGAGACTTGTGTGTTGCAGACAATGGGGTCACAAAGAGTTGGACGTGACTAGTGATTGAACAGAAAACAGCATCTCAAAGGGATGATTTGAGTGAATTCAGACTCTTGAATTTCCCATATATAACAAACAGCTATGTTCCTAGAATATATACCAAAACATTCCTTTTTAAAATTTATGAACTCCATTGGACTATTTTTATTAGAAAACAATATAAAATTTGCTTGAGAAGACTTTTTCAGCAAAATTAATTCTTTTGTATAACAGAATAAGTATATACACATAATTATACATACATATACACAGTTATATGTATTCATATGGTTATATTTATATGTATGTATGTAAATATACATATTTACATATAAATATATAAAAATATAAATATATACATAGTTGAGCTATTCCAAATCTGAAAGATGATGCTGTGAAAGTGCTGCACTCAATATGCCAGCAAATTTTGAAAACTCAGCCATGGCCACAGGACTGGAAAAGGTCAGTTTTCATTCCAATCCCAAAGAAAGGCAATGCCAAAGAAAGCTCAAACTACCGCCCAATTGCACTCATCTCACACGCTAGTAAAGCAATGCTCAAAATTCTCCAAGCCAGGCTTCAGCAATATGGGAACCGTGAACTTCCTGATATTCAAGCTGGTTTTAGAAAAGGCAGAGGAACCAGAGATCAAATTGCCAACATCCGCTGGATCATGGAAAAGCAAGAGAGTTCCAGAAAAGCATCTATTTCTGCTTTATTGACTATGCCAAAGCCTTTGACTGTGTGGATCACAATAAACTGTTGACAATTCTGAAAGAGATGGGAATACCAGACCACCTGATCTGCCTCTTGAGAAATCTGTATGCAGGTCAGGAAGCAACAGTTAGAACTGGACATGGAACAACAGACTGGTTCCAAATAGAAAAAGGAGTACATCAAGGCTGTATATTGTCACCCTGTTTATTTAATTTATATGCAGAGTACATCACGAGAAATGCTGGACTGGAAGAAACACAAGCTGGAATCAAGATTGTGGGGAGAAATATCAATAACCTCATATATGGATATGACACCACCCTTATGGCAGAAAGTGAAGAGGAACTCAAAAGCCTCTTGATGAAAGTGAAAGTGGAGAGTGAAAAAGTTGGCTTAAAGCTCAACATTCAGAAAATGAAGATCATGGCATCTGGTCCCATCACTTCAAGGGAAATAGATGGGGAAACTGTCAGATTTTATTTTGGGGGGCTCCAAAATCACTGCAGATGGTGACTGCAGCCATGAAATTAAAAGACACTTACTCCTTGGAAGAAAAGTTATGACCAACCTAGATAGCATATTCAAAAGCAGAGACATTACTTTGCCAACAAAGGTCCGTCTAGTCAAGGCTATGGTTTTTCCTGGGGTCATGTATGGATGTGAGAGTTGGACTGTGAAGAAGGCTGAGTGCCGAAGAATTGATGCTTTTGAACTGTGGTGTTGGAGAAGACTCTTGAAAGTCCCTTGAACTGCAAGGAGATCCAACCAGTCCATTCTGAAGGAGATCAGCCCTGGGATTTCTTTGGAAGGAATGATGCTAAAGCTGAAACTTCAGTACTTTGGCCACCTCATGCAAAGAGTTTACTCATTGGAAAAGACTCTGATGTTGGGAGGGATTGGGGGAAGAGGAGAAGGGGATGACAGAGGATGAGATGGCTAGATGGCATTACTGACTCGATGGACATGAGTTTGAGTGAACTCTGGGAGTTGGTGATGGACAGGGAGGCCTGGCATGCTGCCATTCATGGGGTCGCAAAGAGTCAGACACGACTGAGCGACTGATCTGATCTGATCTGATCTGATATATAAATATTTATATGGTTATATTTACATGTATGTATAGACATATATATGTATGTATAACTATTAGTATATAGTTATTCTGTTGTACAATGTGTGTATACATATATGTACATATACAGACATATATACACCTATGTATATACACAGTTATATGTATAAATATGTATACATAGTTATACATACACCAACTCCAGGAGCTGGTAATGGACAGGGAGGCCTGGCCTGCTGTAGTCCATGGGGTTGCAAAGAGTCGGACACGACTGAGCGACTGCTCTGATCTGATCTGATATATATGTGACAAGTGAAAGCATTAATCACTTGTCATGTCTGACTCTTTGCAAGGCTATGGACTGCAGCCCACCAGGCTTTTCTGTCCATGGAATTCTCCAGGCAAGAATACTGGAATGGGTAGCTATTTCCTTCTCCAGGGGATCTTCGTGACCCAGGGATCAAACCCGAGTCTCCTGCATTGCAGGTGGATTCTTTACCATCTGAGCCACTAGTGAAGCCAACTATATATATCCATATCCATATGATATTTTATCACATATATTGCTATTTTTGTTTAGTTGGTAAGTCATGTTCCACTCTCTTGTGGCCCCATTGACTATAGCCTGCCAGGTGCCTCTGTCCATGAGATTTTCCAGGCAAGAATACTGGAGTGGGTTGCCATTTCCTTCTCCAGGGAATCTTCTTGAACCAGGGATTGAACCCACATCTCCTTCATTGACAGGCAGATTCTTTACCACTGAGCCACCTGGGGAGCCCCATCATACGTATACATATCACATTCATACAATTGCCTTGCCATTTCTATTTCCTTTATCCTATCTACTGAGTTGTTTGGAAGCTGCAAACACAAAAATTTATGCATCTTTAGAAGATCAATAACGCTTTCTTCAAAGTTTCAACAACTTATTTCTTGCTCATCATGTACAGATACCTGGTAACATAAATTAAGCATTTATTTTTCTCACATATAAATGAGTCCAGAATCAGTAGTCCATGGTTGGTCAGGTGACTGAATGCAGTCATCAAAGACTTAGGGCCCTTTGAGCTTACTGATTTCCTATCCTTAGCATGAGACTCTTACCCTTATGCTCATGAAAGTCTATGATCATACAAAGACATATGCTGGAATTACTATTATAATCGCTATTATAATAGTGTTTATGTATTTACATACACTATATATGATGCATACATTATTTGTATATTACCTCAATCACTATTATGCGTGTATGTGTGTGTGTGTATATATACATACATATATATATATATATATATATGCACAAGCTGGAATCAAGATTGCTGGGAGAAATATCAGTAACCTCAGATATGCAGATGACACCACCTTCATGGAAGAAAGTGAAGAAGAACTAAAGAGCCTCTTGATAAAAGTGAAAGAGAGTGAAAACGCTGGCTTAAAACTCAATATTCAGAAAGCTAAAATCATGGCATCTGATCCCATAACTCTATGGCATATAGATGGGGAAACAGTGGAAACAGTGACAGACTTTATTTTGGGGGGCTCCAAAATCACTGCAGATGGTGACTTCAGCCATTAAACTAAAACACGCTTGCTCCTTGCATGAAAAGCTATGACCAACCTAGACAGCATACTAAAAAGCAGAGACATTACTTTGCCAACAAAGGACGGTCTAGTCAAACTGACCAACTATGGTTTTTCCAGTAGTCATGTATGGATGTGAGAGTTGTACTGTAAAGAAAGCTGAGTGCTGAAGAATTGATGCTTTTGAACTATGGTTTTGGAGAAGACTCTTGACAATCCCTTGGACTGCAGGAGAGTCCCTTGGGGATCTCTTGCAACCAGTCAGTCCTAAAGGAAATCAGTCCTAAACACTCATTGGAAGGACTGATGCTGAAGTTGAAACTTCAACACTTTGGCCACTTAATGCAAAGAACTGACTCCTTGGAAAAGACCCTGATCCTGGGAAAGATTGAAGGTGGGAGGAGTAGGGGACGATAGAGGATGAGATGGTTGGATGTCATCACCAACTTGATGGGCATGAGTTTGAGCAAGCTCTGAGAATTGGTGATGGACAGGGAAGCCTGACATGCTGCAGTTCATGGGGTTACAAAGAGTGGGACACAACTGAGCAACTGAATTGACTGACTGACATACAGCCATAAAAATTGAATCTTGCCATTTGAGAAACAGAAATGGATGTAGAGTGTAATTATGTTAAGTGAAATAAGTCAGACAAATACAGACATCATATGATCTCACTTATACATGGAATATTAAAAAGAAAACAAGTGAACAAAGTAATGCAACAGACTCATAGATGCGAGAAACAAACAAATGGTCACCAAAGGGGAGAGCTGTGAGGGTATTGGCTGAAATGATGAGTGGAATTAAGAGGTATAAACATTCAGATATAAAAAATAAGTCATGAAGGTGTAATATATAGTACAATAAATATGGTCAATAATATTATAATAACCTTGTATGGGAAAAGATGGTTGCTAGACTTACTTTGTTGACCATTTTGTAATGTATTTAAATGTCAAATTACTATGTTACAACCTGAAACTAACAGAATATTGTATATCAACAATATTTCACTAAAAATATAAAATAAATGTGATTTAAGAAAAAACTACCAATGTTTATCTGTGTAAGTTGAACTGTAGATGTATTTAGTTTTATTTTTCTACATTTCTAGTTTATATAACAAGTATGCATTATCTTCTGGAGAAGGCAATGGCACCCCACTCCAGTACTCTTGCCTGGAAAAATCCCATGGATGGAGGAGCCTGGAAGGCTGTAGTCCATGGGGTTGCTGAGGGTCGGACATGACTGAACGACTTCACTTTTACTTTTCACTTTCACGCATTGGAGAAGGAAATGGCCACCCACTCCAGTATTCTTGCCTGGAGAATCCCAGGGCCGGGGGAGCCTAGTGGGCTGCCATCTATGGGGTCGCACAGAGTCGGACACGACTGAAGCGACTTAGCAGCAGCAGCAGCAGCAGCAGCATGCATTATCTTCACAATGCAAATATAAAATAAAAGTTATCATTTTAAAGGGGGAAATTTAGCTTCCCCTAAAATCTTAATAAGGGAGGCAATGGCACCCCACTCCAGTACTCTTGCCTGGAAAATCCAATGGATGGAGAAGCCTGGAAGGCTGCAGTCCATGGGGTCACGAAGAGTCGGACCTGACTAAGCGACTTCACTTTTACTTTTCACTTTCACGCATTGGAGAAGGAAATGGCAACCCACTCCAGTGTTCTTGCCTGGAGAATCCCAGGGAAGGGGGAGCCTGGTGGGCTGCCGTCTCTGGGGTCACACAGAGTCAGACATGACTGAAGCGACTTAGCAGCAGCAGCAGCAAAATCTTAATAAAATACACTTCCGTTTATATATCCTTTCCCTGCATGGAGTTTTCAGGTCACTTCTGACTGCAAATGAACTCAGGAGGTAATTATTTCTGTCCTAAACAAAATGAAGTTTTGATAATAAATAAAAAGTAAGGAGAGGATGTATTTTGAGTTGGCAAATGGCGGTGTCCATTGTAGATTCAATGTGTACTGAACTTTGTATTTTAGCTGAACCTTGCCTACAAGACTGATTTGTAAATAGATGTATAATTATAATATTCTTATGATATGTATTATTATAATTCATTTTATATTGTGTTAGGCATGTTTGAGTTCCAGAGGTAGGAAACTGACAGTTTTTAAGTAATTAATTCTATTGAAGAGATACCTAATTATTGCAAAGTTCTTTCTTTAATTGACTCAAATTTGTCTTCCATTTTATATCCAAGGCTTCTACAAAAGTAGACAACTTTCTATTCATAGTGTTGGACCTGGGGTTGTTATTATTTTCAATATAATTTTTATCTGTTTCAAAGGCAAAATATTTCCTGACATGTTTTCCACTGCAGTAATATTTCTTTTTTTGTTGGAGTGTGATTCCAGCAAATAGCTGCTTTTATAAATTAACTTTGATATTACCTAACTTATGAATATGAATGTGTCCAGTTTGTCCATTTCCTTTCAGGGAAAGCACATCTGGTACTCAGAAGCATTGCTGCAATCTCACACAAAGAGGGTTAGTTGATGAAGCTTCTTGAATATCCCAAGTGCCAATGAAAGCAACTTGGCTTCCTCTGAATACTCTATTTCATGCCCCAAATACTGTGTGAGTGTCTAAAACTGCACATGTCTTTCTGATAGGTTTTTGCTTCCATGATACCCAGGCCAATATCAAAGGCATTCCTCTGTCTTCTTGGTGCATTATCTGAATCCCAGGGTGTCTTCCAAGCCTGATGTTTTCATGGGACTGAGAGTCAATAGGCCCATCTGCCTCACCGGAAGTGCTTTTGCCATCTGGCTTGAGGAAATTGGGTCATGTCTAATTGGTTCAAAGTGAATTGGTAGTAAATCTTTCTTATGTGCAGCGCAAATACAATCATGAAAAGACTGCCTTTGAAAGGTGGAGAGACACATCTTTGGAGTGATGCTCAGCTTAGTTTACCTACATACGCTGACCAGGAAATCATCAGTCTTAATACAATTTATGGAACATCTATTACATGCAAGGTGTTTTATATCATTATCTTTAGTACTCACAAAAACCACATGTAAGTTTTGTTTCCCCACTTAACAGATCTGTTCCTAGGCTTAAAGAGATTAATTGAGATGCCCAAGGATGTGCAGCCTAGCAAAATTACACCTTGGATCCAAATCTTCCACAGCCTCCAGGCATACCTGCTTTCTACCACCGAAAATCAGCTTGCTGTGTGATTCTTCCAGTTTCTGTGCCATTTACTTATACCATGGACAAAGGGAGTTAGGGTTTGTTTATTTGTATTTATTACTGTAGGGATTTTTCCTGAAATAACAAGCTTTGAATTTACACAAAACAAAAGAGTGTTTGAACTCTAACATTTTCAAAAGTCAGAAAAAAGAGAAAGTCCTTGAAAAACTTCCAAGAATTTTCTTTCATTATATGCTAGTCATTCTGACTTTCAGCTCTTTCTCAGTTGCTAAGATTTGTTTACTTACTTGAAAACAAAATGTTTTAAGCCAACTTATCTGTATTCATTTGGGCAGAAAAAAAGTTAAGTAGCATGCAAATGTGATATGTAAAAAGAGTATCTAGTTAAAATTGCTAGATCACTGAACTGGATATTGATAGACTCTTAAAAGCAGGCTGGGGGTCAAAGCCAGTATTTGGAATAGATAATACAGTTTGATATAGGTGTTACAGTTTGATACAGGAAACACTAGGTGTGGTGTTTCCCAGGTGGCATTAGTGGATGGCACTAGTGGTAAAGAGCCCATCTGCCAATGCAGGAGACTAAGAGATGCGGGTTCAATCCCTCGGTCAAGAAGAACCCTAGAAGTAGTCACGACAACCCATTCCAGTATCCTTGTCTGGAGAATCCCATGGACAGAGGCATCTGGTGAGCCACAATCCACAGGGTCACAAAGAGTCAGATAGGACTGAAGCGACTTAGCACACAAGTATAGAACTGGAGACTTTAGATAGAACATGAGTGGGATACTATATGGTCACAGTGGTTTTGGAGAAAGAAACAAAGCAATAAGGCAATAAAACAGGATATTATGCCAGCAGTACTGCTTTGTCCTATCTTCTTTTGCTATATAGCTTCCTAGATGATATTTTAAATTATAGATTAAAATAACATCTTTAGTATAGTCATGGTAGAATTTATATTTCTAGTGTAGATCTCTCTTCTGAGTAATGATTTCACAAACTTCTGCCCACATGTTGTCTCCACCAGAGTGAATCAGAGTTATAGTTTTCAAAACAGAAATCTTGCATTTTCTTGCAACTAATTTTTCACTTCTACTCTTCTGCATTTTAGTAAATAGCGATGTCACTCTCCTGCCAATTGCTTATGTCAAAATGTCTCTCCTTTTCTTCACTTACCTAAGTTCTATTGATTTTATTTCCAGAAGATTTCATGACTCATTTCTCTGAAAGTCCATTGACATCACAAAGTTCAAGATACTATCACCAATTATTTCGATCACAGGGTTGGAATTTGCCAGGCAAGAATACTGGAGTGGGTTGCCATTCCCTTCTCCAGTTAACTCCTAGCTTATTTTCTTTTAAAAACATTTATTGAAGTATAGTTGATTTAGAATGTGGTACTTCCTGCTGTACAGCAAAGTGATTCAATTATACATATATATATTCTTTTAAAAAGTCCTGTTCCATTATGATTTATCACAAAATATTGAGTATTGTTTGCTGTGCTATACAGTAGGACTTTGTTGTTATCCATTCTACATATATGTACCTGTTAACCCCAAACTCCCACTCCATCTCTCTCCTATTCCCCCACTCCCTTGGCAATCAAAGTTCTGTTCTCTATGTTTGTGAGTCCATTTTGTTTCATAGATATTTTTATTTGTGTTATAATTTAGATTCTACATTCCTAATCCCTGGGACCTCTTTATCCATTCATCTGTTGATGGACATTTAGCTTGTTTCCATTTCTTGGCTATCAAGAACAGTGCTGCTATTCTTGATATTCAAGAGTGCACGTATCCTTTTGAATTACAGTTTTGTCTGGATATATGCCCAGGAGTGGAATTACTGGATCATAAAGCTGAGCACTGAAGAATTGATGCGTTTGAACTGTGGTGTTAGAGAAGACTCTTGAGAGTCTCTTGGACTGCAAGGAGATCCAACCAGTCCATCCTAAAGGAGATCAGTCCTGGGTGTTCATTGGAAGGACTGATGCTGAAGCTGAAATCCCAATACTTTGACCACCTCGTGTGGAGAGTTGACTCATTAGAAAAGACCCTGATGCTGGGAGGGATTGGGGCCAGGAGAAGAAGGGGACGACAGAGGATGAGATGGCTGGATGGCATCACCAACTCGATAGACAGGAGTTTGGGTAAACTCCGGGAGTTGGTGATGGATAGGGAGGCCGGGTGTGCTGCAGTCCATGAGGTTGCAAAGTGTCGGACACGACTGTGTGACTGAACTGAACTGAACTTATGGCAACTCTATTTTTAGCTTTTTGAGGAACCTCTAACACTGTTTTGCACAGTGGCTGCACAAACTTACATTCTCACCAACAGTGTAGGAGAATTCCCTTTTCTCCACTCCCTCTTCAGCATTTATTTGTAGAATTCTTAATGATGGCCATTCTGACTGGTGTGAGATGGTACCTCATTATAGTTTTGATTTGTATCTTTTCATGTGTTTGTGGGCCATCTGTGTGTCTTCTTTGGAGAAATATCTGTTCTTTTGTTCATTTTTTGGATTAGGTTGTTTGTTTTTGTTGTTGTTGTTGAGTTATATGCATCAATAGTCATGTCCAACTCTCTACAACCCCATGGACTGCAGCCCACCAGGCTCCTCTGTCCATGGAATTTCCCAGGCAAGAATACTGAAGTGGGTTTCCCTTTCCTATTACAGGGGAATCTTCCCAACCTAGGGATCAAATCCGGGTCTCCTGCATTGCAGGTGGATTCTTCACCATTAGAAGTTGTAGACGCTTTTTGTATATTTTAGAGATTAAGCCCCTGTGAGTTGTACTGTTTGCAAATATTTTCTATCATTCTGTAAGTTGTTTTTTTTGTTCCACTTGCGGTTTCCTTTGCTTGCAAAATCTTCTAAGTTTGATTCGGTCCCCATTTGTTTATATTGCCTTGGGAGACTGACCAGCTCATTTTCTTCCTTTCATTTCCATCCCCTTACAACACAGTTATACTGACAGAAGTGAGTAATTAAAATATAAATTGTACCACATCATTTCTCTTGATTAAACCTTCCCAGTGTTTTGTATTTTTTTTCTTCCACTGAACACATAATAAAATCCAAAAACCTTTCAGTGGCCTAAAGACCCTGAATTATCTAGCCTAGGTTTCCCTACCCTTCCCACCCCACCATAGTTAACATCCTTTATGTACTGAACATTTCAAGCTCTCTCCTTTCTCACTAGTTTTACATGTGCTCTCTCTTCAGTTCAGTTCAATCACTCAGTTGTGTCCGACTCTGCAATCCAATGAACCGCAGCACGCCAGGCCTCCCTGTCCATCACCAACTCCTGGAGTTCACTCAGACTCACGTCCATCGAGTCAGTGATGCCATCCAGCCATCTCATCCTCTGTTGTCCCCTTTTCCTCCTGCCCCTAATCCCTCCCAGCATCAGAGTCTTTTCCAATGAGTCAACTCTTCGCATGAGGTGGGCAAAGTACTGGAGTTTCAGCCTCAGCATCAGTCCTTCCAAAGAACACTCAGGACTGATCTCCTTTAGAATGGACTGGTTGGTTCTCCTTGCAGTCCAAGGGACTCTCAAGAGTCTTCTCTAACACCACAGTTCAAAAGCATCAATTCTTCAGCATTCAGCTTTCTTCACAGTCCCAACTCTCACATCCATACATGACCACAGGAAAAACCAGAGCCTTGACTAGACAGACTTTGTTGGCAAAGTAATGTCTCTGCTTTTGAATATGCTATCTAAGTTGGTCATAACTTTCCTTCCAAGGAGTAAGTGTCTTTTAATTTCATGGCTGCAGTCACCATCTGCAGTGATTTTGGAGCCCAGAAAAATAAAGTCTGACACTGTTTCCACTCTTTCCCCATCTACTTCCCATGAAGTGATGGGACCAGATGCCATGATCTTCATTTTCTGAATGTTGAGCTTTAAGCCAACTTTGTCACTCTCCTCTTTCACTTTCATCATGAGGCTTTTTAGTTCCTCTTTACTTTCTGCCATAAGGGGTGGTGTCATCTGCATATCTGCGGTTATTGATATTTCTCCCGGCAGTCTTGATTCCAGCTTGTGCTTCTTCCAGTCCAGCGTTTCTCATGATGTACTCTGCATATAAGTTAAATAAGCAAGGTGACAATATACAGCCTTGATGAACTCCTTTTCCTATTTGGAACCAGTCTGTTGTTCCATGTCCAGTTCTAACTGTTGCTTCCTGACCTGCATATAGGTTTCTCAAGAGGCAGGTCAGGTGGTCTGGTATTCCCATCTCTTTCAGAATTTTCCACAGTTTATTGTGATCCACACAGTCAAAGGCTTTGGCATAGTCAATAAAGCAGAAATAGATGTTTTTCTGGAACTCTCTTGCTTTTTTGATGATCCAGCAGTTGTTGGCAATTTGTTATCTGGTTCCTCTGCCTTTTCTAAAATCAGCTTGAACATCTGAAAGTTCACAGTTCACATATTGCTGAAGCCTGGCTTGGAGAATTTTAAGCATTACTTTACTAGCGTGTGAGATGAGTGCAATTGTGCGGTAGTTTGAACATTCTTTGGCATTGCCTTTCTCTGGGATTGGAATGAGAACTGATCTTTTCCAGTGCTGTGGCCACTGCTGAGTTTTCCAAATTTGATGGCATATTAAGTGTAGCACTTTTACAGCATCATCTTTCCGGATTTGAAATAGCTCAACTGGAATTCCATTACCTCCACTAGCTTTGTTCATAGTGATGCTTTCTAAGGCCCACTTGACTTCAAATTCCAGGATGTCTGATCTAGGTGAATGATCACACCATCATGATTATCTGGGTCATGAAGATCTTTTCTGTACAGTTCTTCTGTGTATTCTTGCCACCTCTTCTTAATGTCTTCTGCTTCTCTTAGGTCCATACCATTTCTGTCCTTTATCGAGCCCATCTTTGCATGAAATGTTCCCTTGGTATCTCTAATTTTCTTGAAGAGATCTCTAGTCTTTCCCATTCTGTTGTTTTCCTCTATTTCTTTGCATTGATCCCTGAGGAAGGCTTTCTTATCTCTTCTTGCTATTCTTTGGAACTCTGCATTCAGATGCTTATATCTTTCCTTTTCTCCTTTGCTTTTCGCTTCTCTTCTTTTCACAGCTATTTGTAAGGCCTCCCAGGACAGCCATTTTGCTTTTTTGCATTTCTTTTCCATGGGGATGGTCTTGATCCTTGTCTCCTGTACAAGTCAAGAACCTCATTCCATAGTTCATCAGGCACGCTATCTATCAGATCTAGTCCCTTAAATCTATTTCTCATTTCCACTGTATAATCATAAGGGATTTGATTTAGGTCATACCTGAATGGTTCTAGTGGTTTTCCCTACTTTCTTCAATTTAAGTCTGAATTCGGCAATAAGGAATTCATGATCTGAGCCACAGTCAGCTCCCTGGTCTTGTTTTTGTTGACTGTATAGAGCTTCTCCATCTTTGGCTGCAAAGAATATAATCAATCTGATTTCAGTGTTGACCATCTGGTGATGTCCATGTGTAGAGTCTTCTCTTGTGTTGTTGGAAGAGGGTGTTTGCTATGACCAGTGTGTTCTCTTGGCAAAACTCTATTAGCCTTTGCCCTGCTTCATTCTGTATTCCAAGGACAAATTTGCCTGTTACTCCAGGTATTTTTTGACTTTCTACTTTTGCATTCCAGTCCCCTATAATAGAACCGTTCAACTTCAGCTTCTTCAGCATTAGTGGTCAGGGCATAGATTTGGATTACTGTGATATTGAATGGTTTGCCTTGGAAACGAACAGAGATCATTCTGTCTATTTTGAGATTGCATCCAAGTACTACATTTCAGATTCTTTTGTTGACCATGATGGCTACTCCATTTCTTCTAAGGGATTCCTGTCCACAGTAGTAGATATAATGATCATCTGAGTTAAATTCACCCATTCCAGTCCATTTTAGTTCGCTGATTCCTAGAATGTCGACATTCACTCTTGCCATCTTCTATTTGACCACTTCCAATTTGCTTTGATTCATGGACCTAACATTCCAGGTTCCTATGCAATATTGCTCTTTACAACATTGGACCTTACTTCTATCACCAGCTTCTATCATCACATCCACAACTGGGTATTGTTTTTGCTTTGGCTCCACCCCTTCATTCTTTCTGGAGTTATTTCTCCACTGATCTCCAGTAGCATATTGGGCACGTACCATCCTGGAGAGTTCCCCTTTCAGTATCCTATCATTTTGCCTTTCCATACTGTTCATGGGGTTCTCAAGGCAAGAATACTTAAGTGTTTGTCATTCCCTCTCCAGTGGACCACGTTCTGTCAGACTTCTCCACCATGACCCCTTGGGTGGCCTCACACGGCATGGCTTAGTGTCATTGAGTTAAACAAGGCTGTGGTCCCTGTGATTAGATTGGCTAGTTTCCTGTGATTATGGTTTCAGTGTGTCTGCCCTCTGATGTCCTCTGGCAACTTCTACCATCTTACTTGGGTTTCTCTTACCTTGGACGAGTGGTATCTCCTCACCTGCCACCCCTCTGACCTTGAAGGTGGAGTAGCTCCTCTAGGCCATCCTGTGCCCACGCAGCCACCACTTATCCCAAATTTCTACATGATTAGTTCATTCTCTTTCTTTAGATTTCAGCTTCAATGTTATATCCTCATGAGGTCTTCCCTCACCACCTTTTCTAATGTAGGGCCTCATTTAATATTATACTCGATGCTTGTTTTCTTTGAAACTGCCATTACAACTTAAGACTGGTAATTTATTTGTCAATTCTCTCCCCCCCCCCCCCCCCACCCCTTCACATTACTGAGAGGGTAACAGGCAAGAAGGCTAGGGGTCTCCAAACGGAGTAGAGGCTGCATGCGTCAGATGTTTTTTTAATCTCTCTCTTAAGCGTCAGGAAGAAACAAACTACAATTTTCAAAATTTTTTCCCTTCTCTATACAAAATTAAAAGGAGACTTCTTTTAAAATTCTGTGTTGCCGTGAAGACACCTAGTTCCACCTGAACTTAACTTTTCTCAAACCTTGAGCTAATCAATGTGTTTTTCTTATGGAAATGTTTTTTTTTTTTTTCTTTTAAGCTATGTTAATTAACTATGTATTTACCCTAGACTCTTTCTTCAAATTAGTTCCACCTAAGACTCAGAACTGATAATGGATCAACAAACCAGTATATTTTACTCATACAAATGTTCTCTTAAGCTATGTTAATGACACTATGCATTTGCTTGGAAACCTGCATTTCTTCAAGAATTGTGTCAGTTGTTTTACGGCTCCGGATGACTCAACTTGTGCTAATGTTATCTCAAAATGCATGTTGTGGGTGAGATGCCTGGTGCCACTCTCTGAGTTTTGAGACATTTCCTTTTCCTATTAGCAGCCTGCATATAGGTATATAACTTCTTGCTAAAAACTAGCAAGGGGGTACTCTTTCTGCCCCCTTCTGATGTCTATGTCAGAAGCTTTTTCTATCTCTTTTATATTTAATAAAACTTTATTACACGAAAGCTCTGAGCAATCAAGCCTCCTCACTGGCCCCGGATGGAATTCCTTTACTCCAGAGGCCAAGAATGCTGGCATCTTTAACAGCTCAACAACAACCTTTCATTATTGTCACTATACTGTAATCTCCATGATTTTCTTGTTTACTAAAGTATCTCAAGCATTTCTTAAAATGGAAGATTAAATATAATAAATAGTTTCTGAGTGATCAAAAAGCCTCATTTGTTTGTGTGAAGGAACATTCGAGAAGATGGACAGAGAGCTTCTCTGGGCAGGGGTAATTTCCAAGAAATCCTGAGTTTGTTGCAGGAAGGGGGACCCTTTCCAGGACCCGAAACTGGGCTCTTGTCTAACACTCAGAAATGAATTGTCCGAGGAGACACATGTGCTGACAAAGCAAGAGATTTTATTGGGAAAGGGCACCTGGGTGGAGAGCAGTAGGGTAAGGGAACCCAAAAGAACAGCTCTGTCACATGGTTTGCAGTCTCAGGTTTTATGGTGATGGGATTAGTTTCTGGGTTGTCTTTAGCCAATCATTCTGACTCAGAGTCCTTCCTGGTGGTGTATGCTTTGTTCAGCCAAGATGGATGCTAAAGAGAAGGATTCTGGGAGGTGGTTGGACATGTGGTGTCCCCTTTTGACCTTTCTCGAACTCTTCTGGTTGGTGGAGGCTTATTAGTTCTGTGTTCCTTACCAGGACCTCCTGTCATAAAACAACTCATGCAAATGGTTACAATGGTGCCTGGCCAGGTTTCAGTCAGTGTGCTTCGTCTAACAACTTCCTCCTGAGAGACTTCATACTCAAGATACTTCTTGGGAATTAGGGCAGAGGTCTCTTTCTTCTGTAACTTCTTTCTGCTGTGCATGGGCATAGGCCTGCCTAGCAGAGCAGAAGTCTCTCTCTACCTGATCTAAGTCAAGATATTTTTTGCCTGAAACCAGCATTCACCCTAGTAATAACAGCAATTTAGTGTGAAACTGTTGGCTCCTCTCCGAGATGAAATAGACAGGGACCAAATAGGAGACCCAACAGGATGGTCATCACTGGTCTCCAGAAACAGGAGGCAACATTTGAGGTGAGGGATGCAGGGTTTGTGATTTTTTTTTTTTTTTTTAATTGGTTGGTGGTGAGGCAACAGAGCTGTGCTCCAGGAATCTTGTGTTTAGTCTGAAGTTACCATCCTTTGACTGTATGGATCACAATAAACTGTGGAAAATTCTGAAAGAGATGGGAATACCAGACCACCTGACCTGCCTCTTGAGAAATCTGTGTGCAGGTCAGGAAGCAACAGTCTGAACTGGACATGGAACAACAGACTGGTTCCAAATAGGAAAAGGAGTATGTCAAGGCTGTATATTATCACCCTGCTTATTTAACTTATATGCAGAGTACATCATGAGAAAGGCTGGACTGGAAGAAGCACAAGCTGGAATCAAGACTGCCGGGAGAAATATCAATAACCTCAGATATGCAGATGACACCACCCTTATGGCAGAAAGTGAAGAGGAACTAAAAAGCCTCTTGATGAAAGTGAAAGTGAAGAATGAAAAAGTTGGCTTAAAGCTCAACATTCAGGAAACGAAGATCATGGCATCTGGTCCCATCACTTCATGGGAAATAGATGGGGAAAGAGTGGAAACAGTGTCAGACTTTATTTTTCTGGGCTCCAAAATCACTGCAGATGGTGACTGCAGCCATGAAATTAAAAGACGCTTACTCTTTGGAAGGAAAGTTATGACCAACCTAGACAGCATATTCAAAAGCAGAGACATTACTTTGCCAACAAAGGTCCGGCTAGTCAAGGCTATTGTTTTTCCCGTGGTCATGTATGGATGTGAGAGTTGGGACTGTGAAGAAAGCTGAGTGCCAAAGAATTGACGCTTTTGAACTGTGGTGTTGGAGAAGACTCTTGAGAGTCCCTTGGACTACAAGGAGATCTAACCAGTCCATTCTGAAGGAGATCAGCCCTGGGATTTCTTTGGAAGGAATGATGCTAAAGCTGAAACTCCAGTACTTTGGCCACCTCATGCAAAGAGTTGACTCATTGGAAAAGACTCTGATGCTGGGAGGGATTGGCGGAAGAGGAGAAGGGGACGACAGAGGATGAGATGGCTGGATGGCATCACTGACTCGATGGACGTGAGTCTGAGTGAACTCTGGGAGTTGGTGATGGACAGGGAGGCCTGGCGTTCCGCGATTCATGGGGTCACAAAGAGTTGGACACGACTGAGCAACTGAACTGAAGCATCCTCCATCCGGGTGGGGGCCTCAGTTCTGTAGAAGAACTCAAAGATACTGTTATGCATATTTCTTTGAGTAAGAACCAGGACCCTGTCTGGAGGCTGTACCATCATTTGATTGTTTGTTTCTCCTCTGTTTTGTATCCCCTCCCTTCCCTGATTAGCAATTGTTTGAATCTACCCTTTGGAACTCAGGGAAGGTCAAGGAGGCAGAATGAAGCCTATATTCTACAGACAAGAAATGGAGTACAGAACAGATCTGTACTCCAGAGTCCCACAGAGTTCTGCTCAGTTTTAATTTAGGGAACTAGGCAACTATGACTGTGATAACTTCCTGTCAAAAGGCATAGGACTGCCTCAGCTTGGAGAATAGACACTGAATTGGAAGTATTCCTGAGTTCCAAGTTCTAGATCTGAGTATTGTATGATTAAAATCTCAATCCCTTGGTCTGCCATTTTGGTGCAACAAACCCAGTTAGAAGTAGTTGGAGGAGTGATAACTGGAATTTTAACAGACAAAATAAATCTCATTTCTTTTTAGAAGAATAGGCCTGAAACCCAGTCTGGACCTGGCACTTCAGGGAGACTTGTAGCCAAGTAGCCAGTTGCCTAGCTTTATAAAAAGTAAGGTTGCAGTTACTAGCTTCCAGCAGACATTGTTTTGAGAATGGTGGTATCCAAGCCTGACACAACTCAGAAAACTCAAGTGTTTAGCAATACAAGGTCTAGTCTGAAAGTACACCCATAGTATCACCTGGTTAGCTCCCAGGATGTCTGAACCATAGCTACTCTATTTTGACTTTTAATTGTATAATTTTTCTCAATAGCCAAAGCAGATGTCACCATTAATGAAGTCAGTGTTTCTCTAGGTATGAGAAGATACAAGAATTGGAACTCATAAAATCTTCTCCTGGAAAGATCTAGCTATCTGAAGGCCTGTTCTGCCAGTTTTTCCCAGAGCACAGAGTGCCTCATTCCTGATTTTCACCCTGAACTCCTTTCAGGGGAGTTGAAGGTCAGCAGTTGCAGTGGCCATGATTTAATCTTTGTAGACGTAGATGGCAATTGTCGATTTTCAGTTGGCAGAGCCCCTTTTTGCTCATAAACTTGACAATAATTTTGAAGGAGGCATTTCATGACCATTTTATCCCCTGGTGCTGAGAATGTCTATTCTCAAGTTTGGCAAAGATTTTGTTGACAGGCTACTCAATGTGTTGTTACCAGACTAGGCTACAAAATAGTATTCAAAATTCTCTGCACCACCTGTCTTACTAGCCTCTTGGTCCAGGAAAACATTCCCTCTTGTTGCTGCTTCCCATATCTAGAGTTACACTGTTACCATCATTGATCTCATATGGAACTATATATTATTCTATCAGAGGCCTCAGTCACACATTTGGCAGTGTAAGAAATAGCAATTTTGTAAAACAGGTAAAATACAAATAACATAGCCAGCAGTAATAATAAAGTCACAAATAAGACTTAAGAGCTTCCATTAGATGTAGCCCAGTATATCCCAGGTCATCTGACCTAGTCTACTCTGTAGAATCTTTATCTTCCAGGGAAATTATATATTGGTACTGTCTATAAGGCACATAGCCCAGTTTTATAGTGTTACTAGACTGATTATCCTTCAGTTCAGTTCAGTCACTCAGTCATGTCCAAGTCTTTGTGACCGCATGAACCACAGCATACCAGGCCTCCCTGTCCATCACCAACTCCCAGAGTCTACCCAAACCCATGTCTATCGAGTCGGTGATGCCATCCAACCATCTCATCTTCTGTCGTCCCCTTCTCCTCCTGCCCTCAATCTTTCCCAGCATCAGGGCCTTTTCAAATAAGTCAGCTCTTTGCATCAGGTAGCCAAACGATTGGAGTTTCAGCTCCAACATCAGTCCTTCCAATGAACACCCAGGACTTATCTCTTTTAGGATGGACTGGTTGGATCTCCTTGCAGTCCAAGGGACTCTCAAGAGTCTTCTCCAACACCACAGTTCAGAAGCATCAATTCTTCGGCGCTCAACCGTCTTCACAGTCCAATTCTCACATCTATACATGACCACTGGAAAAACCATAGCCTTGACTAGATGGACCTTTGTTGGCAAAGTAATGTCTCTGCTTTTTAATATGCTGTCTAGGTTGGTCATAACTTTCCTTCCAAGGAGTAAGCATCTTTTAATTAGTATGATTTAATTGTTTCCAACATAGAGGAGACTTTAAACCTAAATTACCATAGCCTGGTGCTATCTATATAAATCCAGTCCATAATTTTGGGAAATTTTTCCTCCTTTGCTGAAACTTTACTTGTTGCTCTGATTGAGCTTGAGTAATAGAAGAAAGCTCAAATTTATGGCCAGAGTCAGAGCAGGCATTGTTAATTGGCCCAGTGAGGGGATCCCATCTAGTGATATCACAGTGTGCTGAATGTGACTATAATTTTTTTTTTTTTTAAGTAAATTTTCTCAGGGTGAACCAGTTAGAGCCTTGTTATAGAGAAATTTACCAAGGTAACCAAGAATTAGATACAGGTAATTGGCACAAACCCAACAACTGGATTGATTTCTAAAACTTTCATAGGATCAGGCCTATGATAGAAAAGCATTTGATTTACATGCAAATGTCTAAGAAGTCAAGAAAACATTATAAATGATCATATGAATCAGGTCCAGCATCTTGGGTAAACTGTCTACCATTGATGTCGTCGTCTTCTCATCCTGGTGTACTGTAGTTTCTCCTCTGTTTGAGCATAATTTTAAGGTGAGATCAGGTCAGCTGTCTTCTCTATAGACCAAGCCAGTGTAGGGCTCTTTGGAAGTGGGAATTAATCTAAGAGTTAATTTCCCTTCAGTTTCATCATGCATGAACTAGTTAAGAGTACCTGATAAAAATGTCCTTCCATCCAGGTTGGAGACAGCTCCTTAAATTATGTTTTTTTCCAGTTCTGGTTGCAGGTCATGAGGCATCTGATCTTCATAGATTACTGAGATAAGCTTCAGAAATAATCTTAGGGTGTCCTTTAAGAATTCAATTAAATTTTACATTAATATCACATAATGCAAAGAACTATCCAAGAAATGAGTCTTACTAGATACAGACCTCCATTAACAAACTGGGATATAACATTGATTGAAACATCTTTTTCTGCCTAATATTACCCTCATTTTTTAATCAAATATAACCAAATTAAGGCTAGTTTGTTTGCAAAATAGGTCTGTTCTCACTAATTTTGGTCTGATGATTTATATAACCATAATTAATCATAGACTTTTTATTTTGCTGAGACATTTATAGAGTTTCAGACTGAACTTTTAAAACAAAACAGGGCTGGGAAACTCACACCAAAGGCTTATCACAGATTTTGCCTAACAAATCTAGGTGAATTCTTCCCTTTTTAAGGTCTCAAAAATTCCTTGAGATTTTTCTACCTGTTTGTGAGATAACCTTCCTAACTCATTTGATAAACTTACTGGAAACCTAAGAGTTTCCAATTTCTGGAGGAGTCAGAGAGAAAATATAATTGTTTTGTTAATAATGTATAATTTTATGAAAGTATTGTCATAATTAGTTTGAGAGGAAGGTTTTCCCTACTCCCCGGAAAACATAAGATTCAAACCCGTAATTTTTCAGATAGAGACCATAAAAGTTATGAGCATATTTGCTGGTTCATTCAGTCCTTTGTTAACTTTTATGAAGTCATCAGGTTTTTCATTAGAATACCAGGATACATCAGAATGTTAAGAGCCCCATATAATTTCTGCTGCTGCTGCTGCTAAATCGCTTCAGTTGTGTCTGACTCTGTGCGACCCCAGAGATGGCAGCCCATCAGGCTCCACCGTCCCTGGGATTCTCCAGGCAAGAACAATGGAGTGGGTTGCCATTTCCTTCTCCAATGCATGAAAGTGAAAAGTGAAAGGGAAGTGGCTCAGTCGTGTCTGACTCTTAGTGACCCCATGGACTGCAGCCTACCAGGCTCCTCCGTCCATGGGATTTTCCAGGCAAGAGTACTGGAGTGGAGTGCCATTGCCTTCTCCGATATAATTTCTAGGATATCTATATTAGGAATATTTACCATACATTATAACATGAGAGGATTTATTACTCATTTGATAATATTTTTCATGTAATTTAACCAACCAAATAAACACAGTTTAATATCTCTCTTTGAGATGTTTCAGGGGCCTCCTGAAGCACCCCAAAGTCAGCTAAAGGTCAAAGGAACTTCAAAATAATTCAATTTAGAAAGTTTATACAAAAAAAGTCAATTAAAAGGGTTTAGAACATTTGGTCAGATTTAGTCAATGTTGATGGGTGTATCATTTAGCTTGTTGATATGTCAGGATGGGCTCAAGGTCTAGTGAAAGTGTTGGACCTAGTTGCTTCTAACCAGTTTTCCTATGGCTGTGTCATTCCTAACAAAATCCATTTATCTAACTAACTGTAATCCAATTTAAAAAAAATCCTGATCATGCATAATTCTTTTTAGTATTTTTTGTACCTTTTTTCATTGAAAATACACTTCTTACTTTCCTTTAGCAACCAAGAACTAACTTTTATATTAGCATTTTATAGATTGGTGAGCATAAATACCAGTGATAATTTCTAAAACCCTTGCTTTCTTAAAACATTTTAGGATGGTACCAAATATTATTAATTTGTAGTCCCAAATCTCTTTAGTTTTTCTGTAAAAGGAAATCAGTGTTTAGTAGTATATGTTTCAAAATCTTATTTTATTTGGAAATGAACTAACTATTCAATAGACTTCCAACACTCAGTTTAGCACAACCCTCAGAAATTCAAGTTACCCCAATCTGGAGAGACTATTTTAGACATATATTCCTTAAGCATAATTATTCTTAATAGAGCTTATCTAAAAGTTCATATCTCATATCCTTTTTTTTAGAAGTTTCTTCACTCAAGGTAGTTTCCTTGTTGACAAACTTGTAACAGATATGATAATATTTAACTTATATTAAACCTAGGTATAATGAAAATATTCTACTTAATGTTAATTACTCTAAGACGTGTCTATATTAGATAGGTCAACAAACAAACATTAATATTACGTATTTAATCTTGAATATTTACCAGTTCATATGAACCTGGAATTTATTGTTTAATTTAGAATTATTTGATTTGTAAGCACTTACCTTTCTTTAAGCCAATTAAATCGAGCTCATTTAAAAGTTAATCTCAAAAATATTAAACAGAGACAAAGACATACTGAGACATATTTAGACAGACACAACACAAGATCTAGCTTCATTTTCTAAGTTTAGTCATGAATTAGGTATTACAATATAAAATTTACTAGTTTATAAAAAATAGCTGGAATAAACAAAAATTTTAAAGGATTCTTCCCATTTTTCTTCAGTCTCAGAAGGTAGAGATGGTCTAGATAAGTGTTCCTGAGAGCCCTGGTCTCAAGGCACAGGGAAAGAAAATCAAGTTTTAACAAAATGGTGGCAGGTCTAAACCAAATGGTGGCCAGACAAAGCAAAATGGATATCAAACATCACAGAACACAGAGTTAAAACACACATATAAACCTGGCAGTCCTCATCAGACACTCCCTTAAATATAAGAATAGTCTCTCAGAAAACCTCCTATAGAGACACAGAACTTCAGATCCAAGTACTATCATAGTAAAAGAAAATATCCTAGATCTTCAAAGATTTCAAAGGGAGGAAAGGAAGCCAGGTTGAAAGAAGAACGGGGAGGAGGCAGGAGAGGGGGGCAAAAAGGGTGGCCTTACAGACGTCTCCTGACACTTGCAGATACCCACGCATTATGGGATTTCACCCTGGGCCTCCAGAGAAGGGAGGACTGGAACTCAGCCCTACCAGAAACCAGACCAGAACAGAACCAGAATTCTAGTTCTCTGCAAAGAGGAGGTGATCAGTCCCCAATCCTCAGCTCAGGCTGAGGCCCTTTGACCAGATTCCTGGATCCAGGACTGGGGGACTAGCAAAAAGGGGAAGGATAGGAAGGGTTAAAGAGAGGAAAGAGAGAGGGAAGGGGAGAAAGGTCAATAGTCTCCTGCTCCTTACCGGTTGGGGCACTCTAGCCTGTTGTCCACGTCAGGAGGAGACCAGGGACAAAAAGGTCCCAGTTGTGCCACTGGGTCTGGTCCAGGAAACACACTGATTGAAATCGCCCACCCCTGCCGGGCACCACTGTAACCATTTGCATGAGTTGTTTTATGACAGGAGTCCTGGTAAGGAACAGGGAACTAATAAGCCTCCGCCAACCAGAAGAGTTCGAGAAAGGTCAAAACCACCATGTCCAACCACCTCCCAGAATCCTTCTCTCTAGCATCCATCTTGGCTGAACAAGGCATACACCACCAGGAAGGACTCTGAGTCAGAATGAGTAGCTAAAGACAACCCAGAAACTAATCCCATCACCATAAAACCTGAGACTGCAAGCCATGTGACAGAGCTGTTCTTTTGGATTCCCTTACCCTACTGCTCTCCACCCAGGTGCCCTTTCCCAATAAAATCTCTTGCTTTGTCAGCACATGTGTCTCCTCGGACAATTCATTTCTGAGTGTTAGACAAGAGCCCAGTTTCGGGTCCTGGAAGGGGTCCCCCTTCCTGCAACAGGTTGACAACATTCAGGAACATGAGTTCTTCCAGGATTCTTTGTCAGCTTTGTCTTGATCAAAAGAATCTGTTGCATCTTATATTAATTAAGTTTACTGTCATTCCATCTGCTAGTGGTGTAAACAAGTAGGGTCACTGAACATTTTGAGAACCATGGATGTCAGAGAAACCATATGCCAGCAGGAGAAAATTTTGGGGGGTTCGCAGTAGATTGGTTATTGGTAAAGCTGACCTATTATCTTCACAGGGGCTTGGAAGTGAAACCAGAAGAGAGTCTAATGGCAAAATAGTCTGCCATCCAATGTCAATAAACAGTTGTTTCTTCTTGCATGGCTATTTATTTACTTTGCCTCCATTTAGTAATATTAAATTATGATTATTTACCATATTCAAAGCATTAGTGGGTTCCCCATATAGTATTTATATCTGTTTATATCAATTTCTAGAGTACATTGGAAAATTCCACTGCTGAAAAATGTATCTTCAGAATTAAAAATTCAAATTTTCATATTTATTGAACTTAAAATGATAGTTATCCTTTCCTAAAAAATTATTTTTTCTCATAATCTTAAACATATAAATGATGAATATTATAAGCATTTAATATTTGAAATGAATTAATTCACTTGATACAAATTTTACTCAAAAAAATATGAAATGATATATTGTTGCATCAGGTGCACTAAGAGCTGATATAGTTTAGTAAATTATTATCATCAGTTTGCTCCCCTGTTAGAATTGAACTACTTCAGGTGGCACTTTGAACCTGAATTAGATTTACCAACAGTAGCTACAATCATTTCCCTTTACATCACCTACTCTAGTCACGGAAAACTCACCATTCCCCAAACACTTCTTTCACTTCAGTGCTTTTGCTCATGCTAGTCCCACTTCTGGGAATAATTCATCAGCTCTTTTTACCTGACAAGTTCTACTTAGTTTTCAAGATCCATACCAAATGTCACTTCCTCTGAAAAGCTTTTCTTCCTTTCACTGCCCTTCAGGCAAAAAGACCCTCTTATTTTAATTTCTGTAATATTGTATGTATACACACACACACACACATATATAAGGGGGATGGCATGTCACTCAGTTATTCGTCTAGTAAATAATTTATTATAATAATAAATAATTACTATTTAATTAGCCATGCACTATACTGGGTGCCAAGAGATATAACAATTATGTCACTGTTGTCAAAGACTAGCAGAATAATGAGACATTATATGAACAATTATAGTATGATGAAGGCTATGAAGACCTATTAAAAAAAAAACAAGTCTTTTGTATATAATATATGCTTTCCTAGAGAGTGAATCTAGGAATGGATAGAAGTTAGAAAGACAAAGTGACAAGCATTCTAGGCAGAGAATAGAGCATGTGTGAAACCCCTCAGTTAAAAGCTGACATATATTAATTTAAGGAAGGACTCAGGGTGCCAGATTGAAGGGAAGAACCACATTCAGATGAGATGGAAAGTTAGGCTGGGGTGGTTTGTAAAGATTGCTTAAAGCCTTATTGAGGATACTGGACTGTACCTAACAGTAAGGAGAAATGTTAGAAGCTTTTAAGAAGAGGACTAAATAACCAGAGACTGTGTTTTTGATATATTATTCTGACTGTGAAGCTCAGAACAAATAGAGGAGAACACAGGTTTAGGGACGTGTAAAGAGGTTATTGTAATAGTTTAGACAAACGACTTCTGTGCTTCTACAGGGGCCTTCATCATGGGGATGGAGAGGAAGTGGATTGGTTTACCTGTTTTTTAGGAGAAAAATTAACAGGATGCAGTAATCAACAGTGAGGAGTGAGAGAGAAGAAGCAATTAAGGGAGGCTTCACAGTTTCTAAACTGAACAGCTGAATAGGCAATCTTGCTAATTCTAGGAGTGAATAGGTTTTTATTTACCAATTAATATTTAGAATTACATTGATACTGTATATTTTAATATGATCAAGAAGTATAGGATAAGAATGAGTGTAATGATACATTAAATCTAGGATATGGAATTTCTAAAATTCGTATTAAAAAGACTTTCTGAAATTTCGAAGGAATATAAGTTGTAGAAGTTTTCATTATGATAAAGAATGGGTATATTGGACTGGGAAATTTGCAGCAATAATAATTTCTGCTACCAAACTTATTCTGTGGTTACTTCTCAAAGGAAGCATTTGCAGCTCTTTTTATTTCCCTATTTTTACTAAGGTTCACACCTTTCTGTATTTTGCATATATAATACTTAAAAATTAAAAATAGAATCTCCAAGCTGCAGATATTCTAACTGAACATTTTAATAAGATCTTTTCTTTGTGTTAATCAACTTTCTAAAGTTTGAGCTATTTTTAGCTCCAGTTACACTTGTACCTTTGGGTCCAATTCTAATTCTCTTCACATCACAGATGATCTCTCTGCAGCATTCTCTTTGAAATCAATCAGGGCTTTCAGGAGAGAAAGTTAGGCAGTAGAGGATGAGAACTGGGTCAGGGCTGGCATTCTCCTTCACATAATGCTGAATTCTTTTACTTCCAGGTGCAAAGACAGGGTTAGATGACTGCCATTTAAATAGCACAAAGAGGGCTATTAGAATAGATGGAAAAAAAAAAAAAAAGCTTACTTCAGTAAGGTTATTTCAGACTGGCTGCATCGTCATTTGTTTCCAGAATTTTAACTTTACTAACAAACTAAAATTACTATAAAAATAGTCCTAGTCTTAAAAATGGCAAGTAGTTTGTAACGTAGCGTCCTCACACTCAGAACCCTGAGAAGACCCAGAAAAGACTGGCAGACTATCTACTCCTTGGCAGATCATCTACTTCCAGGAACTTTAGAAATTTCCATTAATTTCAAGTTTGAAGGGATTTAGAACAAGGAATATAGTGATTTGCCCATTTTTTTAAGGGAAAAAAGGAAAGCCACCAATTTGAAAAATGTTACAAAATATTTGGCAAAACTAATACAATATTGTAAAGTTAAAAAAAAAAAAAAATCTTTCATCCTTCCCCTGTGGTCTATCTTTTCACTAGCACTTGAAGTTCTGTATCAACCAGAAAAAACAAAATAATTTCTGTGCTATTTTCATTTTTATTTTGGAGTGGTCAGAAGTTGATTTTTCAGTCTTTTCTCCCCACGCCCATAATTCAAGTAAATTGGGGTAGGTTGGGTTGGGGTAAACAAGAATCCTAAAGAAGACTCCCTGTGCTATACAGTAGCTTTCTACTAGCTCTTTATTTTACACATAGTAGCGTACATGTGACAATGCTACTCTTCCAATTTGTCCCACTGTCCTCATCCCCTGCTGTATCCACATATTTATTCTCTATGTCTGTGTCTCTATTCCTGCCCTGCAAATACCATTTTTCTAGATGCCGTGTATATGAATTATTACAGAATGTTTTTCTCTTTCTAACTTACTTCACTCTTTCTGACTTACTTCTAGACATACTTTAGGTCCATCCACATTACTACAAATGACCCAATTCTGTTCCTTTTATAGCTAAGTAATAATCCATTACAGTACTCAAAACTGTATGGCACTAAAACAAAAACATAAATACAGATCAGTGGATCAAGACACATAGTCTGGAGACAAACCCACACACCTATGGTCACCTTATCTTTGACAAAAGGGGAAAGAGTATAAGTTAGCTTATACAATGTCTTATTTTCTTTTATCTGCTTCCTATTGGCTACAATTCCTCAAACATACAGTATGACTTCTTTTTTTTTTTCTTCCAAATGCTACAGAAAAAATATGATGGTTTTTAACTACTTGAAAATTAATTATTTATGCAATGAAAGAAACTTGGATCTTGCTGTCACAGAGTTAAAATTAGTAAAAGAGGTTTCTATTAAATCATAGAAAGAGAAATCCTAATATGTTGTCATAATTGTTATTTCATTACAGAGTAACAGTCATAAAATTGTGAACAAATTCTTATGTGTCAATATATTGCATAGCATTTATTAGCACCACTCAGATATACAGCCTCCATGAATGAAAAAACAACAATAATAACAACAAGACTTTGCAATAGGGTATGTGGTATGTGCTTAGTATTATAGCAATAATAAATGTTTGGCTTAAAGTACTGTGTTCAAATTTTAAAAAGAAATTGTGAAGTAGACTAAATTCCAGAAAGAAAATATTTTGACAAAAGTCTCTAAACATTTGAGACTCACAAATGAAAAGACCAAAACTCTCCAACTTTTAAGTCCAAGAAAGGGGCATTACCACTTATTGACTATGTTGAGGGCTACCCTATTAACAGTGTAGTTTATACTCACTAGAATATTCCTTCTGAAGCAGCTCTTCAGATGGGAGAGAGCAAGTTTTTCGTGTTTTGAGCTCTATTTAAATGTTGAGAAACAGAATCCCCTTTGTCTCTTAAGCTGCAATGGAACCACTATTTCAGGGATTTGGCATTTCCCCTCCTTTACAAAACATGCTCAGCAAACTATCAGTTAACCACAAACCAGTAAGTTGGATTTATTATCATTGTGACATCTGAAATGTTTTGTAAAGCAACTGATTTAATATAATCACAAACATGAGCACTTAAGTAAATCACGTGAATAAGAGCCATACATGTCTGTCAGACTCTCAGGAACCTTGGGAACAAACTGGCATGGTGGCAAGGGTGACAAGACATTTACATTTAGGCTTTGCCTCATTGAGGTTAATCTGATTAACAGTATTGTTAAATGTTCAATTTGCTAAAGCAGAGGCTGATGCTGTACTTAATATGCCACATTCTTCAGAGGTACCAGAAAATATATGGTGGCAGGTTATTACTTTGAACCTCATCATACTGATTTGTTCTCCCTGGAACAGACACTTATCCATGGACTTAGTGAATACCTCATTGACAATTTCAGAATTCCTCATAATGTTGATTGTAATGAAATGACTCGTTTTCTAGGGGAGAAATGGGACAGCATACCAGAGCCTGAGGAAATTCCTGATTGTACTACGTCTTTTGTTATTCCAAAGAAGATATCCTTATCAAGTAATGAACAGTACATTGAAGACTCAGTTATGACATTTTCTGGAAGGTACTACCTTGTGAGGTTATGAGACTCTTTTGGAGAATGTAGTATATGATTTTAGGCAGTGATTCATGCCGCAATAGGCCTTAATTTAAATACCATTAAAAAGAAGGAATTGAGAGACCAGTGGAAAGAAAGAGAAAGCGCTATCAAGTAAACCAGTTTGCAGTCATTGTAAGAAGTGGGCCAAAACCAGAGGCATAACCTAACACAAGGAAAAGACAAAATAGAAAAGTATGGTTAACAATACTTTTTCTTCTGTAGCCATAACATAAAAGTGAAGGAACCAAGGAGTGGAATTAAAAGTGATGCTCTAACCCACTGCACCAATGTCACCTTCCAAAAGAAGGAAAAAAACAAAAACAAAAAACCCTGCCATTAAAAAACAAAACAAACAAACAAAAAAACCCGCTCTGACAACTATATATACTTGTCAAACTTTTATTTCAAAATTGTTCAAAGAATGAGACCCAAGCAGGCCAATTTAAAGGTTGATGTCTTGCTAGTGACACTTGTAGAGAAAAGAGTTGCTAAATAATCAATAAAATGCTGACTTTCTGATTGGTGATCATTAGACTTTTAACTGACACTCAACTGGAGTAAAATGGTAGATGGGTGACTAGTTTTCCAGAACAGATTTTGTGCTTATTAAAGTTCATCAGAAAAGTATGCAATGGTACCTAAGCAATTTTATTAGAAATTACAGTTTTGAAGAAAGAGATTGTGAGATTATACCAGACTAGGTTTGAGCAGTATTTTTTCAAGTTACCAAAAGGAGAAATGCTTCCACAGGGGATATAGCAATGGCTGCATTTTAGACTCTTCTTGCAACAAGCCAAATAAAATAAAATAAAGCAATATAAAATGGGATGGGAGTAGAATAACTGCATTTTCCAGTGATTTACCTAATCACAAAATAACAGTAGGGCTAGTTTTCTTTACAATGAGGAGTACGTATGGAGCCAATGTATCTTCTGAGTTGCTTTTTCTACTGGTTTATCAGATGGTAAAATAACTTACATTGACCATTGAACATTTAGGCAAGACCATGACAGAGCCAAATATATTAGAATAAAGACTCAGATCAACCTACAGACAAAAAACATAAACGACCAAACAAACCAGACAAATATATAAAACTAACCATCTAAGATCTTGTGTGAAAGTAAGAGGATATGGCATAGGTTTCATGAGTACTTGTAGAAGTTACTACTTACAGAAATGCATAATTTATCTCTGTGTTGCTTATATATCTACACCTACTAAGTAAATTTTATTCTCCTCTAGTATCTTGGGATTAAAGCTTATTTTTATTTTATTATTATTCTAGGTTGTGGTATAGGACTGGACAGTAGTTTGAGCAATTACCAGGGATTAGGACTCTTTTCATTGTCAAGTCTCTCATTGCTAGAATGTCTTCCCTGCCCATCATGCCAAATGTAACCCAAATTCACATGCATATTTCAGCCTAGAAGAAAGAGGAAGGAAAAGGGGGGACAACATGTTTAAGATGCCATTTTAGTTGAACAGAAGAGGAATGAGTATTATTCAGAGATGACTACAGTATCTGAATAGACTGATTCACATCTTGAGGAAAGGGTGACTGCATTTAAATGTTTGGCAATGGGTATTTTGGGTTGCCATTGCTATTGTTGAAAGTTAAGTATTGAAAGAAATGTGTGTATAAATGTTACTTATAAAAGAGATTGGATCTGGTGGATACAGAGAAATGGCCCTCACATTCATTCACTCCAACTTTCTCTGAAAATGAGCTTCCTACTCTGCAAAGGTTGGGAAGTGAAAATGACTTTAAAAATTTTCTTGAAGCTGAAGCAGAGGATGAGAGTTAAGTTCTGTTCATTAGATTTATTTTAGATGGAACTGCCTCCAATATGGAAGAAAGAAGTCTTCCTGATGCCCTGGGTGTTGTTTCTGGCAGGCACCACTGTATAACTGCTATGGTTTTTTTTTCTAATGCTGGGTTCTAGAGTGGAGGTTGGTATACTTTTGTAAGGGTCTTGATAGTATATATGCTATGGTTTGGGAACAAGAGGTCACACAGAAGCTCTGTCTCAACAGCTCAACTCCTACTGTGGTGAAAGAAGCCATAGACAAATACAGAGGTGAGAAGCTGTGCTTAGTGACTGGATTTGGCCTTGGGAAGCTCAATTCCCTACATTAAGTCAATGTCTGCCTAAAATATATATATAATGGGTTCTGTTTCCTGCAACTGAAAACTGTCTCATCACTGCTTATCTCTATATATTAGTCAGAAACTACACCTGCCAATAGGTAAAGTGCCAGGAAAGAGAAGCAAAGTCCAAGTGAATTCTAGGATATCTGATTACCTAAGAAATAACGCCCATCCCCATTTTCCCAATGGAAAGTATGGATAACAATGTGAGCAGTGCATGTTAGTCTTTAGTAAAGACTATTGGTTAGGACAGTATAAGATCTGACCTTAGACTCAACAAAATCACACTGAATAATGGCTAGGTGTCACAAATTAAGCACTTCAAGCTTCTGTTTCTTTGTTTGTTTGTTTTTTCCCATTTGGACAGAAGTGTTACCAACAACCAATGGACAATAAATGGCATAAGAGGTTTTCTTTTTCTTTTTTTTTTTTTTTTTAGAAAATGCTAGGCCTGGTTTGGTTGCTCCATATTCCAAATTAGTAAATAGAAAATAATTTATGGTTCTGTTAAAATGCTAATGATTGAGAGGTCAATATAGTCCTGAAAATTTTTTTCATTCTAAACAGAACATCAGAAATTGTTAGAATATATCTAATTGAAGCAGATTAAAATGATAGAAACCTAGAGATAAGAAGATGTGGAGGCAAAAGTGCAAAGGGAGACAGAAGAAGTAAAAAGTTATAAATAGAAATATCAAAGAATCTCAAAACAAAAATTAATTTTGAAAAAGAGAACACAACAATAAAGTTCCAAAATATCAAATCAGTGGTGTTGTACAGAAATTTTAGTATTTCTTTGTGAATACAGAGAAAAAAGACCCAGTTGAAAAATTAAGGGAAAATGACATCCAAAGAGAACTGAAAATAGAGACCCAATCTAAGAAATATTTACATTCCAAAGGAAGCTGAATATAATAAGCAATTAACTTATAGGAAATTTTTCTGAGGTGAAGAAGAATTACATGTCCTGGACTGAATATACTCACAAAATTCCAGGCAACTACAATGAAAAAACAAACAGGAAAATTTAAATCAAAAATTTAGAGTAAAAAGTTTTAAAAATTAGCCATTAGAGAGGTTTTTAAAAATGATGTATTTAATAACCTATATTGCACAGAAATAGACCAATGTGATAAATGGTAGCACTGGCCTGGCATGGTCTTACTATTCAGCACTGGCTTAATAACATCCCTGGTTATGACATAACTGTGTATCTATTTATCTTTGTGTGAATTCAACAAAAGCTATTTTTAATTATCCAAGGTCTTCAAACATACTAAGAACATATTAAGAACATACTCTTATTTAGAAAACTACTTGGCATTCCTTACAAGCAAGAGATGAATTAAAATCAAGATTTGGTTGCTGCCCTTGCTGTCCCGGAAGTGTGTGGGCTGCCACCTCTAAGAGACATAGAAATAGGCACCGATCACTGCCTTTGCTGTCCTGGAGACATGTGGGCTGTGATGCTGCTCACTGTCTCCACAATTCCAAGAGTTTGCATGAGCTGTCACCCTTGCACATCCCCATACAAAGGGGATAAAGGCCAGCACGCACTGAGGCTTAGTGGGGTGGGGGAGTTGGGGAAAGGAGACCAGTGGCACTGGCCCCAGGGAATATTTGCTGAGTGAGCTTACCAGGAGGTCCACCATTGTGGCACTGAGACCTGGTCCAACCCAACAGACCTCAGGCTCTGATTCTGGGATGTCTCAGGCCAAACAACAAGCAGAGTGGAAACACAGACACACCCATCAGCAGATAGGCTGCCTAAAGTCATACTGAGCTGACAGCCACCCCTAGACACACTCTTTGACATAACCCTGCCTACTAGAGGGACAAGATCCAGCTCCATCCACCAATGAGTAGGAACTAGTCCTTCCCAAAAGAAGCCTGCATAAGAATCTCTAACAACCTCACTTACCAGGCAGCGGAAACCAGAAGCAAGAGGAACTACAAACTTTAGCCTGTGGAAAGGAGACCACAAACACAGAAAGTTAGGAAAAATGAGAAGACAGAGAAATACAGTCCAGAAGAAGGAAAAAGATAAAAACCTAGAAGAACAACTAAGTACAGTGGAGATACGCAATCTACCTGAAAAATAAGTCTGAGTAATGATAGTAAGAATGATGCAAGATCTTGGAAAACAAATGGACGTGCAAATTGCGAAGACATAAGAAATGTTTGAGACAGAGAGAAAAATTAAAGAACAAACAGAGATGAAAAATACTATAACTGAAATGAAAAATACACTAGAAAGAATCAATAGCTGGAAAATTGAGGGTGAAAACAAATAAATGAGCTGGAAGACAGTGATGAAAATAACTGCCATGGGACAGAATAATGAAAAAAGAATGAAGAGAAATGAGGACAGACTCAGAAACTTCTGGGACAACATTAAACCACCAATATTTGCATTAGAGGAGTCCTAGAAGGAGAAAAAAGAGAAAAGAGGATGAGAAAATATTTAAAGAGATTATAGCTGAAAATTTCCCTAACATGGGAAATGAAACATTCATTTAAGTCTAGGAAGTGCAGGGAGTCCCATACAGGATAAACCCAGGATGAACAAGTCAAGAAGCATATCAAACTAACAAATAGTAAAGCCAAAGAGAAAATATTAAAAGCAACAAGGAAAAAGCAACAAATAATATGCAAGGGAATTCCCATTTGGTTATCAGATGATTTTTTAGCAGAAAATCTGTAGGCCATGAGGGAATGGTATGATATATTTCAGGTGAAGGATAAACGTTCAACCAAGAATATTATACCCAGGAAGTTCTCATTCAAAGTTCACAACAAATCAAAAATTTTACAAACAAGCAAAAGCTAAGAGAATTCAGTACCACCAAACCAGCTTTACAACAAATGCTACAGGAATTTTTTTAGGCAGAAAAAGGGACACAGTTAGAAATAAGAAAATTACTAATGGGCAGCTTACCAGTAAAGGCAAACATATAATAAAGGTAGGAAATCATTCGTATTTGTAAATATTTATGCACTCAACATAGGACCACTCAATATATATGGCAAATATTAACAGCCATAAAAGGAGAAATCAATAGTAACACAGTAATAGTGAAGGACTTTAACAGGTTGCTTTCATCAATGGACAAACCATCCAGAAAAATCAATAAGGAAACACAGGTCTTAAATGACGTATTAGACCAAATGTACTGCACTGATATTTATAGAACATTTCATCTGAAAGTAGCATAATACAATTCTTTTCAAGTGCATATGGAGCTATCTCTAGGACAGATCACATGACTGGGCCACAAAGTGAGCTGTGGCAAATTTAAGAAAACTGAAATCCTACCAATCATATTTTGTAACCAAAATTCTATGAATTATAAATCAGTGTCAAGAGGGAAAAAAACTGTAAAAACACAAAAATGTGGAGGTTAAACAACACATTACTAAACAACCAATGGAACACTGAAGAAATTGAATAGGAAATTAAAAGAGAGAGAAAGAGAGAGACAAATGACAATGAAAATACAACAATCCAAAACATATGGGACATGGCAAAAGTGATTCTAAGAGGGAAATTTATGACAATACAATTTTACCTCAGGGAATAAAAATAATCCAAAATAAATAACCTAATCTTACACCTAAAGTGACTACAGAGACAAGAACAAAGAAGGCCCAAAGTTAGAATAATCAAAAAGATCTTAAAAATCAGAGAAGAAATAAATGAAATAGAGTAGAAAAGATCAGTGAAAGTTAAAGCTGGTTCTTCGAAAAGATAAACAAAATTGATAACCTTCTGGCTAGACTCATCAACAGAAAAGGAAGAAGGCTCAAATCAATAAAACTAGAAATGAAAAAGAAGTTACCATGGACACAATAGAAACACAAAGAATCGTAAGAAACTACTAAACCAACAAAAACAGAAAGAATCACAAGAAACTGCTAAACCAATCAAATGCCAAAAAACCGGAAAACCTAGAAAAAACGGACAAAGTCTTAGAAGGGTACAACCTTTGAAGACTGAACAAAGAAGAAATAGGAAATATGAACAGATCAATCACAAGTACTAAATTGAAATTGTGATTTAAAAACTTTCAACATATAAAAGTCCAGGACCAGAAGGCTTCACAGGCAAATTCTAACAAACATTTTGAGAAGAGTTAACACCTACCCTTATGCTGTTGCTGTTTAGCCGCTGTCATGTCTGATTCCTTTGTGACCCCATGGACTGTAGCCCGCCAGGCTCCTCTGTCCATGGGATTTCCCAGGCAAGCATACTAGAGTGGGTTACCATTTCCTTCTCCAGGGGATCTTCCCAACCCAGGTATCAAACTTGGACCCTGCACTGCAGGCAGACTCTTTGCCATTGAGCCACCCTTACCCTAATTGCAGAGAAAGGAACACTCCCAAACTCATTCTGTGAGATCTCCATCACTTCAATACCAAAACAAGATAGATATTACAAAAAAGAAAATTACAGGCCAATATCACTGATGAGTACAGATGCAAAAATCCTCAATAAAATACTAGCAAAATCAAGTCCAACAACATATTAAAAGGATCATACATCATAATCAAGAGGGATTTACCTCAAGAATACAAGGATCCTTCAATATCTGCAAATCTATGAGTGTGATATACCACACAAATAAATTGAAGAATAAAAACCCTATGATTATCTCAATGCATGCAGAAACAGATTTTGAGAAAACTCAGCACCCATTTACGATTAAAAACTATCCAGACAGTGGGCATAGGAGGAGCCTATCTCAATATAATAAAGGCCATATATGAACACCCATAGCCAGCATTATTCTCAATGGTGAAAACCTGAAAGCATTCCTTTTAAGATTAGTAACAAGAAAAGGATGTCCACTCCTGCCACTTTTATTCAACATAGTTTTGGAAGTCCCAAACATATCAATCATGTATTTTCATGAGATGGAAAAGAAATAAAAGGAATCAAATTGGATAAGAAGTATAACTGTCACTGTTTGCACATGATGTGATACTGTACATAGAAAATACTAAAGATGCTACCAGAAAATTCTTAGAACCCATCAATGAATTAAGGAAAGTTGCCTGATACAAAATTAACACATAGCAATCTCTTACATTTCTATACACTAACAATGAATGATCAGAAAGAGAAATTCAGGCAGCAATCCGATTTATCATTGCATCAAAAAGAATCAAATACATAGGAATAAATCTATCCAAGGAGGTAAAATATTTATACTCTGAAAACTATAATATACTGATGAAAGAAATCTTATATTACATAAATAGATGGAAATATATACCATGCTCTTGGATTGGAAGAATCAATATTGTGAAATGTCTATACTACCTGAAACAATCTACAGATGCAATGCTGCTGCTGCTAAGTCACTCCAGTCGTGTCCGACTCTGTGCGACCCCACAGACAGCCTCCCACCAGGCTCCCCCGTCCCTGGGATTTTCCAGGCAAGAACACTGGAGTGGGTTGCCATTTCCTTCTCCAATGCATGAAAGTGAAAAGTGAAAGTGAAGTCGCTCAGTCGTGTCCGACTCCTAGTGACCCCATGGACTGCAGCCTACCAGGCTCCTCCGTCCATGGGATTTTTCAGGCAAGAGATGCAATGCAATCCCTATCAAATTACCAATGGCATTTCTCACAGGACAAGAACAAAAATTCTAACAAACTTTTTACGGAAATACAAAAGACTCCAAATAGTCAAAGCAATCTTGAGAAAGAAAAAGAGCTGGAGGAATTAGATGCCCTGATTTCAGACTTTACTACAAAGCTACAGTCATCAAAACAGTACAGTTCAATTCAGTTGCTCAGTTGTGTCCTGCTCTGTGACCCCATGGACTGCAGCACACCAGGCTTCCTTGTCCATCAACAAATCCCAGGGCTTGCTTAAACTCATGTCAATTGAGTCGGTGATGCCATCCAACCATCTCATCCTCTGTCATTCCCTTCTCCTGCCTTCAAACTTTCCCAGCATCAGGGTCTTTTCCAATGAGTCAGCTCTTCACATCAGGTGGCCAAAGTATTGGAGCTTCAGCTTCAGCATCACTCTTTCCAATGAATGTTAAGGACTGATTTCTTTCAGGATTGAGTGGTTTGATCTTATATTCCAAGGGACTCTCAAGAGTCTTCTCCAACACCACGGTTCAAAAGCATCAGTTCTTCAGTGCTCAGCTTTCTTTATAGTCCAACTCTCTCATCCATACATGACAACTGGAAAAACCAAAACATTGACTAGATGGACCTTTGTTAGCAAAGTAATGTCTCTGCTTTTTAATATGCTGTCTAGATTAGTCATAGCTTTTCTTCCAAGGAGCAAGTGTCTTTTTATTTCATGGCTGCAGTCATTATCTGCAGTGATTCTGGAGCTCAAGAAAATAAAGTCTGTCACTGTTTCCATTGTTTCCTCATCAACTTACCATGACATGGCGGGACCAGATGCCATGATCTTCATTTTTTGAATGTTGAGTTTTAAGCCAACTTTTTACTTTCACTTTCATCAAGAGACTCTTTAGTTCTTCTTCTCTTTCTGCCATAAGTTTGGTGTCATCTGCATATCTAAGGTTATTGATATTTCTCCCAGCAATCTTGATTCCGGCTTGTGCTTCATCCAGTCTGGCATTTCACATGATGCACTCTGAATATAAGTTAAATAAGCAGGATTAAATAACCAGGTTTCCCTGGTGACTCCACTGATAAAGAATCTGCCTGAAATGCAGGTACCTGGGCTTGATTCCTGGATTGAGAAGATGCCCCAAAGAAGGGAACAGCTACCCACTCAAGTATTCTGGCCTGGAGAATTCCATGGACGTATAGTCCATGAGGTTGCAAAGAGTCGGACATGTCTGAGTGAATTTCGCTTATCAAAACAATATAGTACTGGCACAAAAACAAATACAGATGAATGGAACCGGATAGAAAGGCCAGATATACGCCCACATACATTTGGTCAATTGATCTATGAAAAAGGAGGAAATAATATACAATAGATAAAAGAGAGTCTCTTCAATAGGTGATGCTGGGAAAACTGGACAGCTCCATGTAAAAAGAATGAAATTAGAAAACACCCTAATACCAAACACAAAGTTAACCTCAAAATGGATTAAAGACCTAAATGTAAGGCTGGCTACTCTAAAACTCTTAGAGGAATACACGGGTAGATTGCTCTCTGACATAAACTGCAGCAAGATCTTTTTTTTTTTTTTTTTAATGTAATTTATTTAATTTATTTAAATTAAAAAATCTTACAATCTTTTGTTGGTTGCTGCCTTACAACAATTCAAATAAGCCACAATTATATGTACATACTCTCTCTTTTTAGCTTCCCTTCCCTCCCCCCCATCCCATCCCTTCAGATCATCACAGAGAACCAGACTGGGTTCCCTGTGCCACACAGCAACTTCTCACCAGCTATCCATCTTACACCTGATAGTGTACCTAAGTTGATGCTGCTTTCTCTACTCTTCCCACACATCCCTCCCCCACCATTCATCCATTTCCTACAGTAATGAAAATAAAAAGAAAAATAAACAAATGAGAGCTCAGTTCAGTTCAGTCACTCAGTCGTGTCTGACTCTTTGCGGCCCCATGAACTGCAGCACGCCTGGCCTCCCTGTCCATCACCAACTCCGGAGTCCACCCAAACTCAAGTCCATTGAGTCACTGATGCCATCCAAGCATCTCATCCTCTGTCATCCCCTTCTCCTCTTCCTGCCTTCAATTTTTCCCATCATCAGGGTATTTCCAAATGAGTCAGCTCTTCACATCAGGTGGCCAAAGTATTGGAGTTTCAGCTTCAACATCAGTCCTTCCAATGAACACCCAGGACTGATCTCTTTTAGGATGGACAGGTTGGATCTCCTTGCAGTCCAAGGGACTCTCAAGAGTCTTCTCCAACACCACAGTTCAAAAGCATCAATTCTTCAGCACTCAGCTTTCTTCACAGTCCAACTCTCACATCCATACATGACCACTGTAAAAACCATAGCCTTGACTAGACGGACCTTTGTTGGCAAAGTAATGTCTCTGCTATTCAATATGCTGTCTGCTGCTGCTGCTGCTGCTGCTAAGCCGCCTCAGTCGTGTCCGAATCTGTGCGACCCCATAGACGGCAGCCCACCAGGCTCCCTCGTCCCTGGGATTCTCCAGGTAAGAACACTGGAGTGAGTTGCCATTTCCTTCTTCAATGCATGAAAGTGAAAAACGAAAGTGAAGTCACTCAGTCGTGCCCAACTCTTAGTGACCCCATGGACTGCAGCCTACCAGGCTCCTCTGTCCATGGGATTTTCCAGGCAAGAATACTGGAGTGGGTTGCCACTGCCTTCTCCGAATATGCTGTCTAGGTGGCCATAACTTTCCTTCCAAGGAGTAAGCATCTTTTAATTTCATGGCTGAAATCACCATCTGCAGTGATTTTGGAGCCTAGAAAAGTAAAGTCTGACACTGTTTCCCCATCTATTTCCCATGAAGTGATGGGACTGGATGCCATGATCTTAGTTTTCTGAATGTTGAGCTTAAGCCAACTTTTTGACTCTCCTCTTTCACTTTCATCAAGAGACTCTTTAGTTCTTCTTCACTTTCTACCATAAGGATGGTGTCATCTTCATATCTGAGGTTATTGATATTTCTCCCGGCAATCTTCATTCCAGCTTATGCTTCATCCAGCCCAGCATTTCTCATGATGTACTCTGCATATAAGTTAAATAAGCAGGGTGACAATATACAGCCTTGACGTACTCCTTTTTCTATTTGGAACCAGTCTGTTGTCCCATGTCCAGTTCTAACTATTGTTTCCTGACCTGCATATAAATTTTTCAAGAGGCAGGTCAGGTGGTCTGGTATTCCCATCTCTTGAAGAATTTTCCAGTTTATTGTGATCCACACAGTCAAAGGCTTTGGCATAGTCAATAAAGCTGAAATAGATGCTTTTCTGGAACTCTCTTGCTTTTTTGATGATCCAGCGGATGCTGGCAATTTGATCTCTGGTTCCTCTGCCTTTTCTAAAACTAGCTTGAACATCAGGAAGTTCACGGTTCGCATATTGCTGAAGCCTGGCTTGGAGAATTTTGAGCATTACTTTACTAGCATGTGAGATGAGTGCAATTGTGCGGTAGTTTGAGCATTCTTTGGCATTGCCTTTCTTTGGGATTGGAATGAAAACTGACCTTTTCCAGTCCTGTGGCCACTGCTGAGTTTTCAAAATTTGCTGGCATATTGAGTGCAGCACTTTCACAGCATCATCTTTCAGGATTTGGAATAGCTGAACTGGAATTCCATCATCTCCACTAGCTTTGTTCGTTGTGATGCTTTCTAAGGCCCACTTGACTTCACATTCCAGGATGTCTGGCTCTAGGTCAGTGATCACACCATTGTGATTATCTGGGTCGTGAAGATCTTTTTTGTACAGTTCTTCTGTGTATTCTTGCCATCTCTTCTTAATATCTTCTGCTTCTGTTATGTCCATACCATTTCTGTCCTTTATCGAGCCCATCTTTGCATGAAATGTTCCTTTGGTATCTCTGATTTTCTTGAAGAGATCCCTAGTCTTTCCCATTATGTTGTTTTCCTCTATTTCTTTGCATTGATTGCTGAGGAAGGCTTTCTTATCTCTTCTTGCTATTCTTTGGAACTCTGCATTCAGGTGCTTATATCTTTCCTTTTCTCCTTTGCTTTTTGCTTCTCTTCTTTTCACAGCTATTTGTAAGGCCTCCTCAGACAGCCATTTTGGTTTTTTGCATTTCTTTTCCATGGGGATCGTCTTGATCCCTGTCTCCTGTACAATGTCACGAACCTCATTCAATAGTTCATCAGGCACTCTATCAGATCTAGGCTCTTAAATCTATTTCTCACTTCCACTGTATAATCATAAGGGATTTGATTTAGGTCATACCTGAATGGTCTAGTGGTTTTCCCTACTTTCTTCAATTTAAGTCTGAATTTGGCAATAAGGAGTTCATGGTCTGAGCCACAGTCAGCTCCTGGTCTTGTTTTTGCTGACTGTATAGAGCTTCTCCATCTTTGGCTGCAAAGAATATAATCAATCTGATTTTGGTGTTGACCATCTGATGATGTCCATGTGTAGAGTCTTCTCTTGTGTTTTTGGAAGAGGGTGTTATGACCAGTGCATTTTCTTGGCAAAACTCTATCAGTCTTTGCCCTGCTTCATTATGTATTCCAAGGCCAAATTTGCCTGTTACTCCAGGTGTTTCTTGACTTCCTACTTTTGCATTCCAGTCCCCTATAATGAAAAGGACATCTTTAGAGCACTACTAAATATTCTGTAATAACCTATATGAAAAGGAATCTGATAAAGAACAGATATATGTATATGTATAACTGAATCACTTTGCTATATATCTGAAAATAACAACATTATAAACCAACTGCACTACAATATAAAATAAAAAATTATATTTAAAAATAGTAAACAAATGTAGAATCATTAACAGAAAGAAAAACAAACTGGGAGAAAATATTAGCAAAATATCTATATGGTAAGTCATCCAAAATATGCAAAGAACTTGGAAAATTCAACAATAAGAAAACAAAAAACTTTTTAATGGACAAAAGATTTGGTCATTTCACCAGAGAACATATACACATGGCAAATAAGCATTTGAAAAGATTCTCCATGTTACATGTCATCAGAAAATTGCAAGTTAAAACAACAATGAAATACAGTTATACATACAAGTTAGAATGCAAAGTTCAACACATCAACAACACCAAATGCTGGTAAGTTGCAGAGCAAGAGAAACTCTTATTCATTGCTGGTGGGAATGCAAAATGATATAGATAATTTGTAGGACAATTTGGCAGTTTCTTAACTGTTACCACACAGTCTAATAATCTTGCTTCTTGATATTTACCCAAGTGAGTTGAAAGTGAAGTGAAAGTGAAGTCGCTCAGTTGTGTCCGACTGTTTGCTACCCCGTGGACTGTAGCCCACCAGGCTCTTCCATCCGTGAGATTCTCCAGGCAAGAATACTGGAGTGGATTGCCATTTCCTTCTCCAGAGGATGTTCCTATCCAGGGATCGAACCCAGGTCTCCCGCATTGCAGGCACAGATGCTTTAACCTCTGAGCCACCAGGGAAGCCCAAGTGAGTTGAAAACATCCACACAAAACCTGCACTCAAATGTCTGTAGTTCAGTTCAGTTCATTTCAGTTCAGTCACTCAGTTGTGCCTGATTCTTTGCGACCCTATGAACCACAGCACACCAGGCCTCCCTGTCCATCACCAACTCCTGGAGTCCACCCAAACTCATGTGCATTGAGTCAGTGATGCCATCCAACGATCTCATCCTCTGTTGTCCCCTTTTCCTCCTGCTCTCAATCTTTCCCAGCATCAGGGTCTTTTCAAATGAGTCAGCTCTTTGCATCAGGTGGCCAAATTATTGGAGTTTCAGCTTCAGCATCAGTCCTTCCAATGAACACCTAGGACTGATCTCACTTAGGATGGACCGGTTGAATCTCCTTGCAGTCCAAGGGACTCTCAAGAGTCTTCTCCAGCACCACAGTTTAAAGGCATCAATTCTTCGGTGCTCAGCTTTCTTTATAGTCCAACTCTCACATCCATACATGACCACTGGGAAAACCATAGCTTTGAATAGACTGACCTATGGTGGTAAAGTAATATCTCTGCTTTTTAATATGCTGTCTAGGTTTGTCATAGCTTTTCTTCCAAGGAGCAAGAATCTTTTGATTTCAAGGCTGCAGTCACCATCTGCAGTGATTTTGGAGCCCCCCAAAATAAAGTCTGCCACTGTTTCCATTGTTTCTCCATCTATTTGCCATGAACTGATGGGACCAGATGTCATGATCTTCATTTTTTGAATGTTGAATTTTAAGCCAACTTTTTCACTATCCTCTTTCACTTTCATCAAGAGGCTCTTCAGTTCATCTTTGCTTTCTGCCATAAAGGTGGTGTCATCTGCATATCTGAGGTTAAGCACAATAAATATTTGCTATTACAACGTTCTGATAAAAAGAAAATAATGAAAAAAGAAGAAGAAATCTTTGTTTACCATTGGTCATGAAATTATTTACCTATGTTTTCTTCTTCTGCTGCTGCTGCTAAGTCGCTTCAGTCGTGTCCAACTCTGTGCGACCCCATAGACGGCAGCCCACCAGGCTTCCCCATCCCTGGAATTCTCCAGGCAAGAATACTGGAGTTGGTTGCCACTTCCTTCTCCAACGCACAAAAGTGAAAAGTCAAAGTGAAGTCGCTCAGTCGTGTCCGACTCTTAGCGACCTCATGGACTGCAGCCTACCAGGCTCCTCCATCCATGGGATTTTCCAGGCAAGAGTACTGGAGTGGGGTGCCAATGCCTTCTCCATGTTTTCATCTAAAACCTTATATTTCTTTTGACAATTAGGTTTATTAATTAATTACTGTGTATGATATACTATGAGAGTCAATATTTGCTTTTCATATAAATTAGCTGCTTGGCCCAGCACCATTTATTAAAACAAAGCATCACTTCATTTCTCCACTGGTTGTCAGTGACACTTTTGTCTTTGATTGCATATATGTGTGTTGAATTCTGGAATCTATTTTATTTCATTGGCTTATTTACTGTCCTTATGCAATACTACATTGTTGTGATTATTGTAGTTTTACCATAAGTCTTGGTTTCTGGAATTGTAAGTCCTCTGCTTAATATTCTTCATGATTATCTTACATTTTTTTTTCTTTCTTTCAGTTTTATTGAGATATAATTGATATACTTGTAGGGTTTTTTTCTAGCTTCTTCTTGATTTCATATAGACTTTAGAATCAATTTGTTAACTTTCACATAGACACCTACACAAACCTTGATAACTTAATTGCAATAGCACTAGAACTATAATTAAATTTAGGGAAACTTGACATTATACTATTACAATTAAAACGATGATAATTCTTTTGGACAGATTTGTAATCCAAATAATTGCCATGGTTTATAGAAAATTGACAAAATTTACAAAGTGTCTTTTGAAGTCACTGAGTTTTGTTAGCTTAGAAAGATGTCCTGGGCTCTTGAAAATCAAAACAAGTAACTTCTATCTTATGGAAAATACATAACACAGCGAAAATGCTTCCTGATATACTTTATTTCTTCTAAACATCCTATGTAATTGTACTGATCTATGGGGGTTCCATTACTAGCAAATGCTTACATAGAGCTTTCTGCTTTAACTGTGGTTTTATAAGTGTAAATTTCTGCTATAATGTTTGAATTTCCAACAGTGATATCAATGGAAGCTATTTAAGCACCATTTATAACAAAATAATGTCAAACAAAGGTCACTTCCTACTGACTGAGAAGATGAGATGAAATTAAAATATTCATGTATAATGACAAAACCAAAGTCTGCAAAAAATTATCCTATCTACTGGAAAGTGTGATTAGTAGATCATTTACATCCTGATCAAAATTAAATAATATTAGAAATGTTTTATCTTAATGACCTCAACTCCCATTCTGCATTGGAAAGATTGCCAATGAAAATTATCATGTTGGGGAATATTACTTTCTAATTTTTTACTTCAATATTCACCTAATTTGCCTACTACTTATCTATCATCTATCATTTTAAATTCCTCTAGTAAAATTTCTATCCTTGCATGCAGCATGTAGACATAACCCTCCTAAGGTTTCTACTAAGTGGGAAGAGATTTATCTTCACTCCCCTCCTTTCTACCTTTTTCTACCTCTCCTCATGATTCCTGCCTCCCTATTCTCAAAAGTTTGCATACTGCTGCTGACAGTCTACTTGACTACTTCCCAGAGATGGTTAGTGGTTTCTAATATCTGTGCCCTGCTGACACTGCTAATTACATTTTCCAGTCCCTCTCTCAGATGTGGCCATCACACTGAGTTCAGTAAAGTGCAATATTTACAAGTCTAGTCCTTAAAATCTCCTGTTAAGATCCCCCTTCACTCACTCTTCCCTCCTCCATTAGCCAGGTGCAAAGGTTCAGCAGAAGACTCAGAAGCCCTTAGTGATAGACATTTGATAAAAAAGAACCTGCGTACCTAAAGAACTTTCAGGGCATATGAATCCCCTTAAAACAAACTCTACCCCAACTCACCTCCACAATGTGGACCTTCCAGTTCCACATTGGAACTGGAAACAGTTCACTATTTCATTAAGTCTTGGGGTTTGGGAATTGCTTGCAACAGAAGTTAGCACATTTTGACAAATACAGTGCCCTTATTTCAGATCATTTGTCTACTCTCTACCTTTTAGGACAGAGTTTAGGAAACTACAGATAGTTGGCTCAATATAGCCAAGGCCTATTTTTTACAGCCTACACTACAAAAATGTATTAAAAAAAATTTTTTTTAAAGGATTTGCTTGAAGAATGAAAAGGAGGGGTAGGAAGAGGACTGGGAAGAGGAGACACAATATGACAGATAACATGTGCATGAAAATCAAAAATATTTACTATCTAGTGTTTTATTGAAGAAATTTGCCAGTCTCTGCTCTAGAATATTATAAAAGTCCCAGATCTTTTGTAGAAGCCTTAGTATGCCAGGACTGCCTGTCATAAAATCCCCAATATCTATAGCAAGGATATTGACTGAACTCTACCACAATTTTCAGTACCCAGGTATCCAAAGCTAGGGAGTTTGGGATGGACGTGTACACACTGCTATATTTAAGATGGGTAACCAAACAGAATCTACTGTATAGCACATGGAACTCTGCTCAATGTTATGTGGCAGCCTACTTTGTGTGCTTAGGATGTTGTCTACACTAACATGCAGCTAGTTAAAAATAATCTTTTACACTTGCAGCTATATAGGACTGACACTGAATAAAAGTATTTAAGATTTCAAGTGGCCAGTAAAGAAGGTATCTATGCCAGGCATTGCTTTTAGAAAGTGTGAGTTTCCTGTCCCTGTAATGATTTTTTAAAATTAGTAATTACTTAGTCGAATATATTTAAGAACATTTTGAAAAGTAAAACCTGAGGCACTGGGGACAGGGAGAAAATACCACAACCTCTCTTTGTGAAAGACTATTATATGCACCTCATTAAGATTGTGAGAGGCAGAAATCTTAGTACCTAAGCACAGGGATGAATTTTATAATGGTGGTGTCTATCCCAAACACTGATAAATCTGGCAACTGAGTTATCATAGAATTTATTTTAAAAACAATTTTCAATCAATGAAGAACTTTAAAATCTCTTGGAATCCAAATTAATGCAGGACTAAGTCATAGTTTAATTAGAATAAATTTAAAAGCAAAAAAAATAGTACCAGAAAATGGGCTGATTGCCTAAATAACTCCAGACTTTCTGACACTTGATGACCATGCATTTTTTTTATCTTGTCAATATTTTGTCAAAAAATAAAGCTTATCCCAGAGATAAGCAACTCTTATCTCTGGGATTCTAAGCAATCTCTGGGATTCTAAGTAATTCTAAGAATCTCTGGGGTTCTAAGCAATCACAGAAGTTTTAATGAGTTTATGTTGGAAAAAGTTTCCAAGAAGAATTAAGCTTTAAACTGTGGGTTTCAGAGAATACGCTAAACAGGCCAAATGTCATCATGCTACATAAATATTTTAAGCTACATACCCATATTAGAATAAATCACTTATTTCTCCAAAGTAAATGGACTGCTGAATGCAATGGCCCACTCTCTCTTCCATATTTGAGAGAACTACCGCAGAGCCAAGAGACTCTGCTGCACAGAAGAACACATGGATGAAACAATTCCTGTTGCCAAGCTCCCTCCAACGACTTCCAGGGAATTAACACTGACAGGTTTCCTGATGTCAGCTCATCTCCTCCACCAGGCTTCTTAGCCATTTTAATCCCCAGATGAATTGACTGGATAAACAAATCCACAGTAGGTTGACATCAAAAACTAATGCTTTCTGTTCCTTCAACAGATTCAATAACTTTAGTTTTTGGACAAGGTTTGCCCTCTCAGGGAAAAGAATGTCAAAACCTTTTATAAAACCCTAAAATTACTCTTACTTGTTCAGTTATTTTAGACAGAATGCTTGAAGACAAGATAATTGGCACATATACACATATACTCGGTGTTTAATGTTGCTGGTTTAAACTAGAAGGAACATGGCATACACAATTTTTCTGTGTTTCTGTGATAGTGGTGATGTTTCTTAGTAGGTGAAAGTCTTAGGACTTATGACAGGAATTTTAAAAATTTGCTGTTTTCCTAAAGGAATATTATTTTTGTAAAGAACACATTTTAAAATATTTAAACATTTTTATCATTCTAATAATGATTAATTTAAACTTCAGAGGCAAGCTAACGATGAAGTTCTGAAAAAGACTAGCATCAAAGATTACTCTTGGACAGTGCTAATGTGTATAGTACATGGTTAAAATCTAAAACCAGACATATGGCTTCTATAGGAGGGCAGTTTGCTTGAGTGAGCAGATCCGTACTCTGAGAATGAAACACTATCACTTGTTCACAAGCCATTCCCATCTTTATCTGCTTGTCATAAATAAACTGGGAGAAGTTTTCTTCTGGCATTTTATTCCCTTATTTTCCTTGTCACCCTTCTCTTGCCTTCAACAGCAGAGCCCTCTGAATGAGGACCTCTAAGAAGATTGCAGTTGTTTTTGCCCACTCAAGACCTTTGTCCTGTAATTGTGTACATACAGATCTCATATTTTCTAGTGTCAATTCTAATAAATTTGATATTAAATTGATGTTCCCTAAACCAAAAGTTCTCATACTGTTCATGGGGTTCTTAAGGCAAGAATACTGAAGTGGTTTGCCATTCCCTTCTCCAGTGGACCATATTCTGTCAGACCTCTCCACCATAACCCGCCCATCTTGGGTGGCCCCACAGGGCATGGCTTAGTTTCACTGAGTTAAGACAAGGCTGTGGTCCTAGTGTGATTAGACTGACTAGTTTTCTGTGATTATGGTTTCAGTGTGTCTGCCCTCTGATGCCCTTTTGCAACACCTACCGTCTAACTTGGGTTTCTCTTACCTTGGACATGGGGTATCTCTTCACGGCTGCTCCAGCAAAGCACAGCAGCTGCTCCTTATCTTGGACGAGGGGTATCTCCTCACGGCCGCTCCTCCTGACCTTGAACATGGAGTAGCTCCTCTAGGCCCTTCTGCGCCCACGCAGCTGCCACTCCTTGGACATGCGGTTGCTCCTCTCCGTCGCCGCCCCTGGCCTCGGGAGGGGGTAGCTCCTCCCGGCTGCTCTGGCACTGTCGCAGCCTGGCACTCTCGGCCACTGCCCCTGACCTCGGACGTGGGGTAGCTTCTCTCCACGGCCGCCCCTGACCTCGGACGCAGGGTAGCTCCTCTCAGCTGCCACCCCTGACCTCAGACGTAGGGTAGCTCCTCTAGGCCGTTCCTATACCGTCGCAGCCTGGCACTCTCGCTGCTGCCCTTGACCTCAGACGTGGGGTAGCTCCTCTTGGCCACGCTTGTGCGCAGTCGCAGCCGCCCGCGCTTGTGCGCCGTCGCATCACTTCATGGGAAATAGATGGGAAAACAGTGGAAATAGTGTCAGACTTTATTTTGGGGGGCTCCAAAATCACTGCAGATGCTGAGTGCAGCCATGAAATTAAAAGACGCTTACTGCTTGGAAGAAAAGTTATGACCAACCTACATAGCATATTGAAAAGCAGAGACATTACTTTGCTAACAAATGTCCGTCTAGTCAAGGCTGTGGTTTTTCCAGTAGTCATGTATGGATATGAGAGTTGGACTGTGAAGAAAGCCAAGCACCGAAGAATTGATGCTTTTGAACTGTGGTGTTGGAGAAGACTTGAGAGTCCCTTGGACTGCAAGGAGATCCAACCAGTCCATTCTGAAGAAGATCAGCCCTGGGTGTTCTTGCAAGGAATGATGCTAAAGATGAAGCTCCAGTACTTTGGCAACCTCATGCGAAGAGTTGACTTATTGGAAAAGACTCTGATGCTGGGAGGGATTGGGGGCAGGAGGAAAAGGGGACAACAAAGGATGAGATGGCTGGATGGCATCACCAACTCGATGGACGGGAGTTTGAGTGAACTCTGGGAGATGGTGATGGACAGGGAGACCTGGCATGCTGCGATTCATGGGGTCGCAAAGGGTCGGACACGACTGAGTGACTGAACTGAACTGAAACCAAAAGTTAATTTCTTTCCTTCCATAATAGTTTAGATTACCTACACATTTTAGAACTATATTTTAAAAGCTTATTTGCTGCTATTTAATGTATTTTATTTTCACTTGCATTACTTCATAATTTATTTGAATAGTTGATGGTTTCATATAAAACTGAGTACAGCTATTTGAGTTTTTGTCTCTTTTCTTTTTAAAATTGATATGCAAAAGTTTTACATATTTAATATATAACTTTTGATGAGTTTGTACATAAGCACACACTGGTGATATCATCACTGCAATGGAGGTGATAAACATATCCATCACTTTAAAAAAGTTCCTTCTGTTTGCATATGTGTGTGTGTGTGTGTGTGTGTGTTAGGAACACTTAATGTGAGAATTTTCCTCAACGCATTTTAAAACACAGAGTCCTGTATTTACCACAAGTCTCTAGAATTTATCCATTTTGCATAACTGAGACATATCCACTGAGTAAAAATCTGTGGCCCTGTTCCTCTATGTATATTTCCTTATATTTTCAATGTTACCTTGTTTTGGTAAAATAGTTATAAAAATCAAGTCTTTGTAGAAAATCCATCTAAAAATAGTAGTCTTAGTAAAATAACAATTTAATGTAATTTTATCTTTTATATACAATTTATTTTTATATTCTTCTGTAAAATATCAATACATCATTTTTTAAGAATGCTTGTGAATGTACAAAGCTATACTTCACTCACATCCTGAAGAAGACAAGAATCACTTAGAATACTTTGCTTCCACACACACACACACACAAAATCCTTCATTAGGTCTGAAATGGCCTACAATCTTACACAAAATTATTTGAATCAAGCTGAGTAGAAACTATTGAGAAATGATCAATGAAGAGAATCTGATGATTTAGATAGGAATCAGCAAGAAAGGCCATTAATCATCCTGCTGCTAGAGCAAATATCACACCCTAGTGATGCTTGTGAGATGATGGAAGGCTAGGCAAACAGGAAAGCTGCTGTGGCTGTTAAGGGTTCAAGAATTTTTTTCCAAGCAAAAGTAACATGTATTATGTAAACAGGAAGAGGAGACAGAATTTACTTTCAGGGGAATTGTTTAAAGACAGCTTTTTTTTTTTTTCCCCCAGACTTGAGATATTTTGATATATCTAAGATTTTACATTTATAAAGCAATATACAAAAAATGTAATAGCCATACCTACTTAACAACAACAAAAAGAAAACTTCTGTTACCTACATAGGAAATTGTAAGGAATGCATTGTTACTCTATCTAACCCAAAATAAAATTCACAAAAGTGGGTCAGTGGGAAACCTTCTGAGAGGTCATGCTAAATTTCAGGGGCAGAGATATTATGAAATAAATATAATTAATTTAAGATTCAAGTTAGAATTAAAGCAATAAGATTCTGTGACAAATAGTGAACTTATGTTTCTTGTAAGTACATGAATTTAGACCTTTATCACACTTTCTAATGACAGATGGGGATTTAAAAAAAATAATGTATTTAAATAAAATATTCCCAGTAAACATCTAAATGCTATTTAGTGCCTAAAAAGGAAATGAAGAAAAGGAGACAAGGGCAGGGACTGTTTGAGAATGAAGGAAGGATGGAGTGAGGAAAAAGAAAAGGAAAGGAAAGAGGATAACAAAAAAATAAACCCTTTCCTGAGGACTTTAGGAACTGTGATAGGTGATTTCACATATGCCACATGATCTTATTCTTAAAATAACTTTTGAGATAAATATTATTACCCCATTTATATAGATAAACTGAGATCCATGAAATATTTCTAAAGTAAACTGAAGCCAGGATTCAAATTCATTTTGACTCTTAAGCTCATTCATTTTTTGTGCTCTCATAATTCATCCTTGGGAATCATAACGATTAATCTTCATGCATTTAAATGACTAATCATCGCTCAGTGAAGAGCATTTAAGTCCTAGAGCTGCTCATTGTCCATTCAGAGCTTGAATCTCCAAAGGGACTCTGTGTTTTTGGCTCCAGATCATGTACAGGGGGTTAATCCATGTAATCCTGTACATTGATTCCACATGGAATCCACATGCGGAAACCACGGAAGGCAATCCAAGGAGACTTCAATGTCTGTCAAATTGTTATTATGTACTGACGAAGAAATCCCTCTGTGATGACCACTGTGTTCTGGGTTAGGAACAGTCATTTCCCTTTAACATATAGAGTAGTGTAGCTTTTGAGAAGTAAGAATATCATTGTGGAGAAACATTCTCCTTTATAATTAACTTCTGGATTCCTAGACAAGATGTAACTGGCTTTTCATTTCAGTGTTTCAGTAATTTTCTATACTACTCTCTCTGTCTCTGATTTTGTTCCCTATGCCAAGTTGTTCTCCCTTACAAGCTCTACTCTTAGTTACTAATCTGACTTTCTCCCCATTCCACATTCTCTTATCTGATCTTTTGAATCCTTGTTCTATCTTTTGCATCCTCCCATCATCAATTCCATCTTGGCTGCTTTTTTGAATTTGCCTCTTGCCCCTTTTTCATTTTAAGCCCTGCTGTGTTTTCTGGTTTGGGCCACCTTGCCCCCTAAAACACTCTATGACATCATTGACTTTCCCCTTTTAACAAATCTTTCCCAACATCATACCAATAAGCTATATTTCTAATCTATATCTCTCTTGCAACTGTCCTTTCTCAATCTCCTTTCCAGTAAAACTTTAAAAAAATGTTGTCAAAGTTTGCTGCCTCTACTGTTCTCTTCTAATCTTTTTCTGAATCCAGGCCAATTGGCCTTTTAATTCACTGAATCAGCTCTTGTCAAGGTCTCCAATGACCTGTTCATTGCCAAGTACAATGGTCAATTCTCTGTTCTCATGTAATATTTATTAATATTGAGCATTTCCGAATTCTCACTTTCTTGCCTTCTGGAATATCTCTGTCCTTCTCATTCTTTGTCTCTCTATCTCTCTCCTACCTCCCCTCTCAGTACCCTTTTTCCTTATTAGCTACACACATCACAATATCATTTGCTGGTCCTTACCAATCTCTCCTCACTCTAAATTGGAAGGTCCATGATTTAGCTCTCAGATGTCTTACATCACTCCCTAGATGATTTCAGCCAAATTAATAACTTTCAAGTTTATGCATCTAAACTAGCTGTTTCTGCTGAACTCCAGACTCATATACTCAACTGTCTACTTAGCATGTCCACTTGAATGTATAATAGGCACCTTAGGCTTAACATGTCCAACCTAAATACCAATCTGTCACCATATTCATCCTACTAACTAAAACAACTTGATCTTTGTTCAAAATGCATCTAGAATCTCACTGCTGCTGCTGCTGCTGCTAAGTTGCTTCAGTGTGTCCGAATCTGTGCGACCCCATAGACGGAAGCCCACCAGGCTCCCCGGTCCAGGGGATTCTCCAGGCAAGAACACTGGAGTGGGTTGCCATTTCCTGCTCCAATGCATGAAAGTGAAAAGTGAAAGTGAAGTCGCTCAGTTGTGTCCAACTCTTAGCAATTCTACCATTATTACCACTGCCCAAGCCACGTAATATCATTTGCATTATACCAATATGCTATTGGAGAAGGCAATGGCACCCCACTTCAGTACTCTTGCCTGGAAAATCCCATGGATGGAGGAGCCTGGCGGGCTACAGTCCATGGGGTCGCTAAGAGTCGGACACGACTGAGCGACTTCACATTCACTTTCCTGAATTGGAGAAGGAAATGGCAACCCACTCCAGTGTTCTTGCCTGGAGAATCCCAGGGACGGAGGAGCCTGGTGGGCTGCCATCTATGGGGTCGCACAGAGTCAGACACGACTGAAGCGACTTAGCAGCAGCAGCAGCAGCAATATGCTGTTAACTGGTCTTTCTACTCCTACACTTATTTCAGCATTTGGTTTATTTATTAGACAGCAGCTAGAAAGACCTTTTCACAATGTAAAGTCAGATCTTATTACTTTGTTGACCAGTGACTTTCAAGCTCACTGAGAGTAGCAGCCAGAGTCTTTGTAGTGGCTGCAAAGCCAATCTTCCTCTTCTTGACTTTCCAGCCTTGACTCCTACCACTTCCCCCTCCCTGTTTATTCTACTTCAGCCACACAAGCTTTGTTGGTGTTCTGAGAAGAGCAACTTCAGGAGTTTTGCACACAGAGTCTCTTCTACCTGGAATGCTCTTCTCCTGACTGTATCATGGCTCCCTTCTTCACTTTGTTCAGGTCACTACACTTCTGTTGCAACCATCAGAAAAGCCTCCCTGGCTCAGGGTTAAGGAGCACCACATCTCACCTTCATTTGTTTTTTTGAGTTTTTTTGTTAGCCATCTCATCTTCCTAGACTATAAATTCTAAATTCCTTGCCCATTTCTTTGACATGTCCCTTATGCCTAGAATAATATCTGTCTTAGAGTAAATGGCAATTAATATTGTTGAATAACTACATGAGCATTATATAAGATACTAATCTGATTTGTTTAAAGAAGAGACATTTTCTTAGAATTAACAAAGATAGGTTTTAAATATCAAAGATTTTAGGCAAAAAAGAGATGGTAACATCCACTATGTTCTGGTAATTTACTTTGATAGTGACAAAAATAAAACCTTGTTAATCTATCTAGGAGTTCACAGAAATTCAATGAGTTTTGCCATTGCTAATTCTGTTCTGTGAAGAATACTGTTTTAAAACATAGCTGGCATTGTTCATGGCCTACCATTATTTACTGTGGGCCAGAGCTAGGCTCTGGAGACTGACTTGCTTATTAAACTGAGTAGGTATCATGTCCAACAAGAAGGAAATAGCATGGGACAAAAGTCAATAGGTACATAGTTTAGGTAAGCAAGTCTCATAGGGAAGGGGGTATAGGAATAAAGTAACAGGATATCTTGGCACATGGATGGGGCATAGACCATGCAATTCAAGAATCAGTTTATGAGTCAGGAATCCTTCTAGTAAATGACAGGAACACAACTCAAAGAAGCTTTATCAAAAGACAATACACTGGTTCATGTACCAAGAAGTCTAAGAGCACTGAAGTTTCAGTCTCAGTCAGATTCAGGACTTAAATGAGAATGTGAGTACTCTGTCTTGGTCTTCACTTCTTGAATAGTGTCAGGTTACGTGGTAGGACAAATGGCTTACTACAGCCCCACCTGATATCCCATCAGCCTATCAACTCCAATAAGGTAGGTCTTTTCTGATAGTCCCAGAGGGAAACCTTCAGAGGAGATTCTGTTTAGCCTGGCTTGAGTCTTTCACATGTATTCCTGAACAAGTCACAAGGTCCAGGAAGATGGGAGAACTTTGGCTAGTCCTGGATCATATTCCATTGTCCGTGTTTCATGGGGAGTGACCAGACTCATATAGTCCCATAGAACAGGTTCCCCAAAGGAAAGAATAATTCTATTGTGGAATAAGGAGGGAAAACTGCACAGACAAGAACAATTGACATCTATTATGTGGGCAATACAAATTCAGAAAGACAGGTGTTTGACATGAAGGAAGCTTTTCAATGTGTGAAAAAAGGAGAATTCTTTATGTGTGTCAGGAATGCTTAGAGATGGTAAAGATAGCAGTGGAGAGTGAACAGGAGGCTATTGCAATATTTGTTTTTACCTAGAATATCAGTAAAAAACAACAATTGAATAACATCAAACTAAAAGATAAAAAATTATTTACCATCTTTATCTTTTGTCTTCCACATGAGTAGCAGATAAAAAATGTACTCCCTCCAAATACAATATTAATTTAAAATGAGCTAAACTCAAGATGTCAAAGAAATATCAGTTATGAATCCTCAGTAAAGTTAGTGAAAATATAAAGCATTTAATTACTGAAAAATGAATATAAAATGCAAATAGTTTCTATAACATATAATAAAATGATTTACCATTTACCTGTGTTCCAATTTTTGTTATAATTATAAAATTATCTGTATGGGTTTTCTACAGAATCCATTATTGTCTAAATTATCTTTTACTATTTCTATTTTTCATTTTTTCTATTTGAATATTTCTGTTTCTTTGACAGCTAATTAAAAGGTGTTTCTCTTCCAATGTAGGAGGCAAAGACATCTTTAGTAGAGAAGAAAATGATCAGGTTTGGGACTTATTAGCTGAGCATGTATTCTTCCCTGAATATCTATCTTCCACCTCTATCTATCAGGAGTCAAAGAATATACTGGATACAGCATTAATTACCTTGGTTCAGTCCTGAAAGCCAAAATGAATTTCTCTGAATAATGAGGAACTGTTCAAAATAAACATTAATGATTACTTTAATTACATTATTAACAAAATCAAATAATTACATAATTATACAATTAACATCACATAGTCAATACATTCAACATTAAGAAAAACTAAGATCATGGCATCCAGTGCCATCACGGCAAATAGAAAGGGAAAATGTGGAAGCTGAGACAGATTTTCTTTTCTTGGGCTCCAAAATCACTGTAAACGGTGACTGCTGCCATGAAATTAAAAGATATTTGCTGTTTGGAAGGAAAGCTATGACAAACCTAACAGCAGGCGATGGCACCCCACTCCAGTACTCTTGCCTGGAAAATCCCATGGATGGAGGAGCCTGGTAGGCTGCAGTCCATGGGGTCACGAAGAGTCCGACATGACTGAGCGACTTCCCTTTCACTTTTCACTTTCATTGTTGGAGAAGGAAATGGCAACCCACTCCAGTGTTCTTGCCTGGAGAATCCCAGGGACGGGGGCTGCCGTCTGTGGGGTCGCACAGAGTCGACACGACTGAAGTGACTTAGCAGCAGCAGCAGCAGCAGCAACAGCATATTAAAAAGCAAAGACATCACTTTACTGACAAAGGTCTGTATAGTCAAAGCTATGGTTTTTCCAGTAGTCGTGTATGGATGTGAGAGTTGGACCATACACAAGGTTGAGCACTGAAGAATTGATGCTTTTGAACTGTGGTATTGGAAAAGACTCTTAAGAGTCTCTTGGACTGAAAGCAGATCAAACTAGTCGATACTAAAGGAAATTAACCCTGAATATTCATTGGAGGGACTGACGTTGAAGCTGAAGCTTCAATGCTTTGGCTACCTTATATGAAGGGCTTACTCACTGGAAAAGACCCTAATGCTGGGAAAGATCAAAGGCAAAAGAAAGGGGCAGCACTGACTCAATGGACATGAATTTATGCAAACTCTGGGAGATAGAGAAGGATAGGGCGTGGCAGGCTGCAGTCCTTGGGGTCGCAAAGAGTTAGACATGGCTTAGTGACTGAAAAACAGCAACAAATCAATAAACATTAATGAGTATATTAAGTATTACTTGTCATAAATTCTTACACTTTGTGAATCACTTTGATTACATCTGACTTTTTTATAGGAACTTGATGTCCCTAAATTCTTCACCCTTCTATGTGACTCCTCCTCTTTAAAACCCAAATAAAAATAGTTTGCATTTCCCTCTCTTGCCTGATTTACAGAAAATAATGTTGTTTATCAAGTTTCCCTCCCTAAAAATTTCTTGTAACTTGAGGAACATTTTATTGTTTCACTAATGCTTCCTGTATGTCACTTGGCATCTTCAATTTCAGCTGCTTGTCTGGACGTCTATATAGATCACAGATTGCTAGGTCAATATTACTCCTCCATGAGTTCTCCTAAGTTTGAGAACACATCCATCCTATGATTCCTTCAGTTCAGTTCAGTTCAGTTCAGTCGCTCAGTCGTATCCAACTCTTTGTGACCCCATGAATCGCAGCATGCCAGGCCTCCCTGTCCATCACCAACTCTTGGAGTTCACTCAGACTCACGTCCATCAAGTCAGTGATGCCATCCAGCCATCTCATCCTCTGTCGTCCCCTTCTACTCCTGCCCCCAATCCCTCCCAGCATCAGAGTCTTTTCCAATGAGTCAACTCTTCACATGAGGTAGCCAAAGTACTGGAGTTTCAGCTTTAGCATCATTCCTTCCAAAGAAATCCCAGGGCTGATCTCCTTCAGAATGGACTGGTTGGATCTCCTTGCAGTCCAAGGGACTCTCAAGAGTCTTCTCCAACACCACAGTGCAAAAGCATCAATTCTTCGGCACTCAGCCTTCTTCACAGTCCAACTCTCACATCCATACATGACCACAGGAAAAACCATAGCCTTGACTAGATGGACCTTTGTTGGCAAAGTAATGTCTCTGCTTTTGAATATGCTATCTAGGTTGGTCATAACTTTCCTTCCAAGGAGTAAGCGTCTTTAATTTCATGGCTGCAATCACCATCTGCAGTGATTTTGGAGCCCAAAAAAATAAAATCTGACTGTCAACATCCGCTGGATCATGGAAAAAGCAAAAGAGTTCCAGAAAAACATCTATTTCTGCTTTATTGACTATGTCAAAAGCCATTGACTGTGTGGATCACAATAAACTGTGGCAAATTCTGAAAGAGATGGGAATACCAGACCACTTGACCTGCCTCTTGAGAAATTTGTATGCAGGTCAGGAAGCAACAGTTAGAACTGGACATGGAACAACAGACTGGTTCCAAATAGGAAAAGGAGTACGTCAAGGCTTTATATTGTCACCCTGCTCTTTTAACTTCTATGCAGAGTACATCATGAGAAACGCTGGACTGGAAGAAACACAAGCTGGAATGAAGATTGCCGGGAGAAATATCAATAACTTCAGATATGCAGATGACACCACCCTTATGGCAGAAAGTGAGGAACTAAAAAGCCTCTTGATGAAAGTGAAAGAGGAGAGTTAAAAAGTTGGCTTAAAGCCATTCAGGAAACGAAGATCATGGCATCCAGTCCCATCACGTCATGGGAAGTAGATGGGAAAACAGTGGAAACAGCGTCAGACTTTATTAAAGTTTATTATTTAAGAAAGTTTTACTCAAAGAACAGAGAACTTTTACTGAGATCAGAAAAAATTACAATGTAGCCTGGGGAAGGGAATCATAGAAATCTCATCATATGTTCTCTTTTATCAGATAGTAAACAGAAGTTTCTAGTTCCATGTCTCTCTGCCAGGGATCTGCCATTACTCTCCTAACCCCCAGACTTACCACTCATGACAATGTATCTTTCCATTAGGGCTCTCCCACGTGGAGTCCAGACATATAAACTCAAAAGATACTGGACAGAACATTTAGTACTTCAGTGTATGGAAATATTCCTTTCTGGAATAGAATTGGATTTACACTTGTATATCTAAAAGGCCCCCTTAAAGAGTTTCCCAATCCAAATCCAATCATAATATATATATATCACACACACACAATCTTCATGAAAAATCACTTCTATTTCCATCACAGAACAACAGGCAAAGTTGCAATTTGTCCTGACAACACTATTTAAAAGAAGTTAGTAAATGAATTACATTTTAGAAATGGAAGTATGAAATTTAAGACTGAAACTTACTCTTTTACTTTTATGAATACAACTTTGTAAGTCTAAGAATGATCCTGACTTTCAAATATGCAAATTATGTATCAGTGTGAATTTAGGGGGTAAGTGACTACACAAATTGAATCTCCAGTTCTTTCTATGGAACATTTCTAAAATTGCCTTGACTTGGAAATTTCTGGAGCAGAAAGCAGATTGCCAAAGTCTATGTTTACAAACTTAGCTTCCCTGGTAGCTCACACAGTAAAGAATCTGCCTACAATTCGGGAGACCTGGATTCCATCCTTGGGTACAGAAGATCCCCTGGAGAAGGGAATGGCAACCCACTCCAATATTCTTGCCTGAGAATTCCATGGACAGAGGAGCCTGGTGGGCTACAGTCCATACGGTCACAGTTGGATTTCACTGAGCTACTAGCACTTTCACTTTCATGTTTGCAAGCTGCACAGTTTGTAATAGTCCTTGCTGTTGTTTTTTAGTTGCTACATTGACATACTTTTGAAAATATGTGGAAATAATGCTTCCCTTTCTAAGGGTTTGGATATCCACGTTAATATGAAAGAACAGCAGTGGCAAGATTCCATGTCAGAAAATGGTGCTTCTTTCCAGAAGAGAGGGGATTATTTTGTCCAGCAAGATTTCTGCAATTTTTAACTGGTGGATAGCAGGCAGATACAACTGAGGTTTGGATGATAACTGTGAAACTGAAAAACTTTGTGATTAATTTGAATGGTGGTTTTATTAGAAAACATAATAATTTTCTCATTTATTCAATGCATTTATTGAGTAGTCACTATATATAATGTTCTGAATTGTGGAGACTATAAACAAGAAACTTCAAAAAGTTAACATTTAATTGACAATGTATACCTATCCACACTCAGGCAGGGTCTTGGAAAAGACCCTGATGCTTGGAAAGACTGAGGGTAGGAAAAAAGGGCGACAGAGGATGAGATGGTTGAATGGCATCACTCACTTAATGGACATGAGTTTGAGCAAACTCTGGGAGATAGTGAAGGACAGGGAAGCCTGGGGTGCTGCAGTCCATGAGATCGCAGAGTCAGACACGACTTAGCGACTGAATAACAACAACTCATGCATGAACAAAAGACTATTAAATAAGCAAACATGTAATACCCACAATAAAGAAATATAGAAAATAGACAGTTCAGAGGAAAGTAATTCTAGGCAAAAGAAGGCAGAATTAGGAACATCATGAGGGATAATTTATATGGAAAAACTGAGTACATGTAAGTGGAATTTGGAATATGAGACAGGAAGATAAGTTGATCTGACCTTGGAGGGCTTTGAGGATCTCACAAAAATGCTTGTACATTATTTCATAATAATAATGTTCTAGTAAAAGCTTTTAGCCAAGGAGGGGCATAATCAGGGCTGTGCTTCTGAAGTCAATCTGTTTGGTGGTATGGAGAAGGTAATTTTAGAATAGAGGAAGGAAATAAAAGTCTGGAAAATATTTGCTTGTTCTTGAAATTTGACATACAGAAATCATTAATGCATTTCAAGTGAGAAAAAATAGTTTGACCTTTAAGGGTCCACATGTCATGTTTATTTAGCTTATATAAGTTATTAATCTGAAACCACTCCAGATATTTTAACATGTTTATAAAGTTTATTCCTGGAATTTCTGATATTTGCAAATACATAGCAGCCAAATGAAAAATGCTCAGAAGCAGAAAAAAAGAAAGGTGCCCTTTGTCCCTCTGGCCATGTTTAGTGAGTGTGTGAAACAGAGTGCCTACAGGACTACTTAGTCTAAAAGCACAGAGCTGACTCCACTGGGTGGTGGCAGAGAAAGGAGAAGACATGCACAAAGTGTTCTTGAGGACATATTTGTCTCAAGACAAGGACATTTTTTTTTCAAACCCTTTTCATGTTGAACTGACTTAGTCTTTGGAGAGTTAAGAGAGTATCTGGAAGATGGAACTGAAAGCTTCCTCTGGAGAATTCTTATGGGGAAAAAAAAAAAAAACGCACAATGTTGGAAGTAAAGGAGGTTTTATGTATTACATAGTATGTGTTAAAATATGTTGTTAGCATTCATGCTAACAAGAGTAGAAGAAGTTCACCATTCTCTGGCACTGAATCTTCTTTATCCATGCTCTCATTTATCTAATAAAGGTTTAGGAGTATGAGCCACACATTACCCTACTAAGGATAAAGGTTTAAAAGTACGAAGCACACATTACAGTGTGGGAGAAATGTCAGGGACTGTAGCTTAGGGCACACTGAGCAGTACAATAGCCAAGGAACATGGGAACAGGAAACAGAATGGTGTGTTCAGGAGTGGGAAGTGCCAGAGGATGAAGCTGATTAAAAGGCAGAGATCAGATCATATATGCCTTGCATAAATTATTAAAGGATCTGGAATTTACCCTGTAGTAAGTATGATTCTTTCGGATAGCCATTTCATATACTGAAAATCTGAAATGTATGAACAACATACTTACAAACAAAATCGATTCTGATTAGCATTTCTTTTGATTATCATTTGAATTTTTATGACTCACTCAATATCAACACAATAAAGACAGATAGTTGTTACAACTAGAACTATCTGCTCTGACAGATTGTGGGGTCACTGATATGGGCTCTAAATGTGTAGTTGGGCAAATTGAAGTACTTTGCAGTGAGAAAATATTTTGTTGTCAAAGCAATAACATCTGTGAGTGAAATTTTTGATTGTGAAACATGGAATAGGAAAAGAGCTATGAACATTTAACAGAATTGGCTTAAGTAAATGAGTTAATTTGTGTGAAATACTTAGACCAGTATTTGACACATAGCATTCAATACATTTTAGCTACTAATAATGATAGTGTCATTTAATTTTTAAAAGAAGATTGAAATAGGAAGAAATAAGAAAAATTCTAAATACAGAAGAGAATTATTTGCTTGTTAATTCAGTGTGAATAATACTACAACAAACCCTCATCAGTACATCTTCTGTGCCAGGCATTGATGTAGGCTGTGGGGACAAGTAGGAATCAAAGGAGAAAAAAAGCCTGGCTTTGGGGAGGTTACACTCTGAGAGTTTCTGGTTTAGATTTTGAAGTCTGGAGACAGGGTCATATAATTGACTCCAAATCCAACAATAGCTCTTCCCACCTCTCTTGCAAAGCCTAATTAAGAGGGTCCTGATGAGGGGCAAGATAGTGGCCAGAAGAGATGGCATCAACCCAGTGGCTATTGCTTGGGTGCAGAACTCACTGTTCTTCTGGCTGCTGCTTTTGAATCTCCTGGCCTAGTGCACAGCCCCACTTCACCTGCTAACTTCTCTGTGGAGTGATGGTCTCTTTGGAGTATGTGATATTTTTACTGTAAGACTGTTTCTCCTACTCCGTAATGGGTGCCAGTAGAGCCCAGTTCAGTTTTGAACTGAATGCTAATCAATTATCAGATCAATTATAATTTAGAAGCATGTTTTTCTCAGCAACGTGATCTAATTAATCATTAGAAAACTGATACTTTCCAATTAAGAAAAAGTATCCCCATTTTTCTTTGTATAAACTATATACTAATATGTGGGTATAGATGATGCCAAATGAAGACAGAGACTTCCATCATGCCTGAGAGAAACTTAATACCCTGAGGGCTCCTTCACCAGCTTTTTGGGCTCCAATTCTGCCTCCTATAGGTCAGTGATGACCACTGATCATAAGAACATCCCTGGCTCTGTCTCTAGCCCTTTCAACCCCAGCCCTACCTCTCACCAAGGCAGTAGCTGCTAGAATACCCTAGAGGAAGACATGGCCTGTGTTCACTTCAGATCCACTGGGCATATGCAGACTGACTGGGATGCTCTCACACTAGGAAAATGCCTTCAAGACTGTGATAGGTAGCTTTCATTTAATTTCATAGAGACAAAGTTAAAATAAGAAGACAGAGAAATATCTTTCATTTGAAGGAATAAAGAAAAAACCTTGAAAACTTCTAATGAAGCATAAATAAATAAATAATTTACCTGATAAAGAGTCTAAAACAATAATAATAAGAATGCTAAATGAACAGGGGGAAAGAATAGATTAATTCAGTGAGAATTTTAACAAAGAATGAGAAAATATATATATAAAAAAAACAGAGCTAAAGAATGCAATAATTGAAGTGAAAAATACATTAGAGGGAATTAACAGGAGGTTGGTAGATACAGAAAAAATAAGCAATCTGGAAGATAGACTAATAGACATTACCCCAGTATAAAAAAGTATATAAAAGGCATCAAGAGAAAAACAAAAAGCCACATTCAAGGGAACTTCCATTACACTATACTTTTTAGCAGAAACTTTGCAGGCCAAAGGGAAATATGCTGAAAGTAAAAAACCTACACCCTAGTCTACTCTACTCAACAAGGTTATCACTAAGAATGAAAAGAGAGATAAACAGCTCCTCAAACAAGGAAAAATAGAAAGAGTTCATCAATAGTGAATCTTTACAGAAAGTATTATAGGGTCTTTTTAAGTGAAAGAGAAAGGAACATAGAAAAACTACAAAACAATCAGAAAACAATTAACAAAATGGAAATAAATACATATGTAGCATACATGTCAATGATCATATTAAACATCAATGTATGATATGCACCACCCAAAAGCATAGGATGACTTACAGGATAAAAGCAGAAAAATTTGATCCATCTATATGGTGCCTACAAAAGACTTACTTCAGAGTTAAAGACATATACAGAGGCTGAAAGTGAAAAGATATTACATGAACATGGAAATGTAAAGAAGCCTGCAGTAGCAATGCTTATATTGGACAAAGTATATTTTGAAACATAGACTATAATGAAAGACAAGAAAGGCTTTATATAATTTTAAAAGGATCAATACAAGAAGAGGATGTAATGTTGGCATACATAAATGTACCTAATACAGGAATATGTATTACATAAACCAAATATTAACAGATGTAAAAAGAGAAAATGAATATTACAGTAGTATTAGGGAGCTTTAGTGACCCACTTACATAAATGGATAGATCATCCACATAGAAAATCAATAAGAGAAGAGTGGCCTAAATTGACACATTAGATCAGCTGGACTTAATAGGTTTCTATAGGACATTCCTTCCAAAAACAGCAGAATAAACATTCTTTTCAAGTCCATTTGGAAGATCTTCCAGGATATATCTCATCCTAGGCACAAAACAAGTCTCAACAAATTTAAGAGGATAGAAGATTTTATAAAGCATCATTTTAGACCACAATGGTATGAAACTATAAATCAGTCTTAGGGAAAAAAATGAAAAACACATACATGTGGAGACTAAACAACATGCTACTAAAAGACCAATGGGTTAATGAATAAATCAAAGACAAAATCAGGAAATACCTTGAAATAAAACACAACTTTCCAAAATCTATGGACTGCAGCAAAAACAGTTCTAAGAGTGAAGTTTTTAGTGATACAAATCTACCTCAAGGAAAAAGAAAAATCTCTAATAAACAACTTAATTTACCCTTTAAAGAAATTAGAAAAAAAGAATAGACAAAGCCCAAAGTCAACAGAATGCAGGAAATAATAAAGCACAGAGAGAAAGTGAATAAACCCAAGAGCTATATTTTCTTTTTTTTAATATGAGCAAAATTGATACTCATTAAGAAAACAGGGGAGATCCAACCAATCCATTCTGAAGGAGATCAGCCCTGGGATTTCTTTGGAAGGAATGATGTCAAAGCTGAAATTCCAGGACTTTGGCCACCTCATGTGAAGAGTTGACTCATTGGAAAAGACTCTGATGCTGGGAGGGATTGGGGGCAGGAGGAAAAGGGAACGACAGAGAATGAGATGGTTGGATGGCATCACTGACTTGATGGACGTGAGTCTGAGTGAACTCCAAGAGTTGGTGATGGACAGGGAGGCCTGGCATGCTGCAATTCATGGGGTCGCAAAGAGTCAGACACGACTGACTGACTAAACTGAACTGAAGAAAACAGGGAGAGGGCTCAAATAAACAGCATAAGAAATGAAAACGGAGAATTATAATCAATGTCACAAAAACACAAATCATAAGAGAATACTTTAGCTATGTGTCAGCAAATTGGACAACCTAGAAGAAATGATAAATTCGTAGAGACAGATAATCTTCCAAGGATGAATAGGAAAAATGGATAATCTGAACAAACCGATTTTATTACTGAAATTCAATAAATAATCACAAGCTTCCAACAAACAAAATTCCAGCACTGGACTGCTTCAAAGGGGAGTCCTACCAAACATAAAATGAGTTAATCCCTATCCATTCAAACTATCCTAAACAATTGGAAAAGACAGAGCACTCCCAAATTCATTCTGTGAGGCCAACATTAGTCTTATATGAAAACCAGACAAAGAAAGAAAATTACAGACCAATATTCCTAATGAATATAGATGCAAAAATCATCCACAAAATGTTAGCACACTAAATTCAAGAGTATACAGAAAGGATCAAGTAGCATGATAAAGTGGGGTTAATTTTGGGGGTGAAAGAATGATTCAGTATCTGCAAATCAATCAATGTGATATACCACATTAACAAAACAAAGGATAAAAATCCCATAATCATCTCAATAGATGCAGAAAAAGCACTCAACAAAATCAGCAGCATTCATGACTAAAAGCTTTCAACAAAGTTGGTATGGAGGAAAAGGCCATTCATGACAAATCCACAGCTAATCTCATACTCAGTGGTGAAGGCTAAAACTTTTCATCTAAAATTAGGAAGAAGACAAGAATTTCCATTCACCATTTCTATTGAACATAGTTTTGGAAGTCCCATCCATAGCAATAACACAAGTGAAATAAATACATTCAAATTGGAAGGGAAGAAATAGAATTGTCACTGTTTATAGATGACATGCTCCTTGGAAGGAAAGCTGTGACAAACCTAGTCAGTGTATTAAAAAGCAGAGACATTACTTTGATGACAAAGGATCCTATAGTCAAAGCTATGGTTTTTCCAGTAGTCATGTATGGATGTGAGAGCTGGACCATAAAAAAGGTTGAGCACCAAAGAATGGATGCTTTTGAACTGTGGTGTTGGAAAAGACTCTTGAGAGTCCCTTGGACTGCAAGAGATCAAACCAGTCACTTCTAAAGGAAATCAATCCTAAATATTCATAGGAAGGACTGATGCTGAGGTTGAAGCTCCAGGACTTTGGCCACCTGATGCGAAGAGTCCATTCATTAGAGAAGATCCTGATTCTGGGAAAGATTGAAGGCAGGAGGAGAAGGGGACGACAGAGGATGAGGTGGTTGGATGGCATCACCAACTCAATAGACATGAGTTTGAGTAAGCTCCGGGAGTTGGTGATGGACAGGGGAGCCTGCCATGCTGCAGTCCATGGGGTCACAAGGAGTTGGATATGACTGAGTGACTGAACAACAACAAATGATATGATATATAGAGAACCCCAAGACTCTAATAAAAAACTAATAATAAATTCACTGAAGCTGCAAAATTTATGACCAACCTAGATAGCATATTCAAAAGCAGAGACATTACTTTGCCAACAAAGGTTCGTCTAGTCAAAGCTATGGTTTTTCCTGTGGTCATGTATGGATGTGAGAGTTGGACTGTGAAGAAGGCTGAGTGCCGAAGAATTGATGCTTTTGCACTGTGGTGTTGGAGAAGACTCTTGAGAGTCCCTTGGACTGCAAGGAGATCCAACCAGTCCATTCTGAAGGAGATCAGCCCTGGGATTTCTTTGGAAGGAATGATGCTAAAGCTGAAACTCCAGTACTTTGGCCACCTCATGTGAAGAGTTGACTCATTGGAAAAGACTCTGATGCTGGGAGGGATTGAGGGCAGATGAGATGGCTGGATGGCATCACTGACTCAATGGACATGGGTCTGAGTGAACTCCGGGAGTTGGTGATGGACAGGGAGGCCTGGCCTGCTGCGATTCATGGGGTCGCAAAGAGTCGGACACGACTGAGTGACTGATCTGATCTGATACAAATATCTGTTGCTTTTCTATACACCAATAGTGAATTATCAAAATAAGAAAGCAAAAAACAATCCCATTAACAATTGCATTAAAAAGAATAAAATACGTAGAAATAAACTTGCTAAGGGAAGTAAAAGACCTATGCTCCAAAAAATGACATTAATGAAGGAAATTAAATATGATTAAAATTAATGTGCAGATATCTCATGTCCATGGATTGGAAGAATTAATATTGCAAAAATATCTCTACTACCCGACACAATCTACAGATTTAATTCTATCCTTATCAAAATGTTCATAACATTTTTCACATGTTTAGGAAAAATAATTCTAAAATTTGAGTGGAAGCACAGAAGACCCCAAGCAGCCAAAGCAATCTTGAGGAAAAGGCGAAAGAGCTGGAGGGCACAAAATCAGATCAATGGAAAAGAATAGAGAACCAGGAAACAAACTCATACATATATTGTAAATTAATTATCAGTTACTTAAAGAAGGTAAAAATATGCAAGAGCGTCTCTTCAATAAGCAATATCGGGAAAACTAGAGAGCTACATGTAAAAGAAAGAAATTAGAACATTTTCTAATACCATATACAAGAATAAACTCAAATGGGTTAAAGACCGAAACGTAAGAATGGAAGCTATAAAATTGCTAGAAGATATCATTATACCATAATCTTTAATATAAGTCTTGTGTGTGTTAGTCACTTAGTCATGTCCAACTCTTTACAACCCTGTGGACTGTAGCCCAGGCTCCTGTGTTTTTGTGATTCTCCAGGCAAGAATAGTAGAATAGATTGCCATTCCCTTCTCCAGGGTACATTTCCCACCCAGGAATTGAACCCAGGTGTCGTGCACTGAAGGCAAATTTTTTATCACTGCTTCACCTACACTCCCAATATAAGTCTTAGCCATATTTCTTTGGCTCTATCTTGTCAAGCAAGGGAAGCAAAAGCAAAAATAAGCAAATTTTACCGAATTAAATTTAAAAGACCTTTTGTGTAGTGAAGAAAACCATAAACAAAAATGAAAAATTATCTAACTCAAAGGGAGAAGATATTTGCAAATGTCTGAAAAAGGCTTAATATTCAAAATACCAAAGAGCCCATACAGTTCAAAATCAAAAAAGTAAAACAACCAGTTTAAAAATAGGGAATCCATTTTCCCAAAGAAGACAAATTTGGCCAACAGGAACCTGCAAAAGATGCACAGCATCACAATCATTAGGGAAATGCAAATCAAAACCACAATGAGATATTGCCAGAAACATGTCTGAATGACTATCATCAAAAAAATCACAAGTAACAAATGCTGAGGATGTGGAGAAAAGGGTATTCTAGTTCACTGTCGAAGGGACTGTAAATTGGTGCTGTTGATATGGAAAATAGTAGGGAGTTTCCTCAAAAAATTTAAAATAGAACCACCATATGATTCTGCAATTCCTCTTCTGAGTGTACATTTGAGGAAAATGAAAACACTAATTTGAAAAGATATATGTACCCCAATGTTCATAGCCACTATTTATAATAATAAAATATGAAAGCAACCCCAGAGTCTATCAACAGATGGTTAGACTAAGATTTTGTAAATATACATATGTGAAATAATATTATATTGTGTATACAAGACACAATGACAAAATGGACTATTACTCAGCCATAAAAAGGAATGAAATATCACCATTTGCAACAATATAGATGGACTTGGAGTGTATTATGTTTAGTGAAAACAGACAGATAAATATGGTATATTTTCAGTTAATTGTAGAGTGAAAAAATAAAGCAAATGGATGGATATAAAAAAAACAGATGTAGATTCACAATAGAGAGGGTAAACTAGTGATTATTAATAGGGAAAGAGGTGAGGGGAAGGGTAAAAGAGGGGAAGGGGATTAACAAGCGCAAAGGTGCAAACTACTAAGAGTAAAATAATAAGATACAAAGATATAATATTCAGCACAGAGAATAATCAATATTTTATAATAATTTTGACTGATGTATGCTTAGTCACTTTGTCAGGTCCGAATCTTTGCAAGTTTATGGACTGTAGCCCACCAGGTTCCTCTGCCCATGCGGATTCTCCAGGAATCAATACTGGAGTGGGTTGCCATCCATGACCTCCTCCAGGGGATATTCCCAACCCAGGGACTAAACCCATGTGTCCCGCATTGCAGGCTGATTCTTTACCATCTGAGCCATCAGGGAAGCCCAAGAATACTGTAGTGGGTAGCCTACCCTTTCTCCAGGTGAACTTCCAGACCCAGGAATCAAACTGGGGTCTCCCGCCTTGCAGGCGGATCCTTTACCAGCTGGCTACCAGGAAAACCCATAATAACTTTAAATGGAGTATAAAAATAAACTCAAAATGGATTAAAGATCTAAACATAAGACCAGAAACTATAAAACTCTTAGAGGAGAGCACAGGCAAAACACTCTCCGACATACATCACAGCAGGATCCTCTATTATCCACCTCCCAGAATATTGGAAATAAAAGCAAAAATAAACAAATGGGATCTAATTAAAATTAAAAGCTTCTGCACAACAAACGAAACTATAAACAAGATGAAAAGACAGCCTTCAGAATGGGAGAAAATAATAGCAAATGAAGCAACTGACAAACAACTAATCTCAAAAATATACAAGCAACTCCTACAGCTCAATTCCAGAAAAATAAACGACCCAATCAAAAAATGGGCCAAAGAACTAAATAGACATTTCTCCAGAGAAGACATACAGATGGCTAACAAACACATGAAAAGATGCTCAACATCACTCATTATCAGAGAAATGCAAATCAAAACCACAATGAGGTACCATTTCACACCAGTCAGAATGGCTGCGATCCAAAAGTCTACAAGCAATAAATGCTGGAGAGGGTGTGGAGAAAAGGGAACCCTCTTACACTGTTGGTGGGAATGCAAACTAGTACAGCCACTATGGAGAACAGTGTGGAGATTCCTTAAAAAAACTGGAAATAAAACTACCATACGACCTAGCAATCCCACTGCTGGGCATACACACCGAGGAAACCAGAACTGAAAGATACACGTGTACCCCAATGTTCATCGCAGCACTGTTTATAATAGCCAGGACATGGAAGCAACCTAGATGTCCATCAGCAGATGAATGGATAAGAAAGCTGTGGTACATATACACAATGGAGTATTACTCAGCCATTAAAAAGAACACATTTGAATCAGTTCTAATGAGGTGGATGAAACTGGAGCCTATTATACAGAATGAAGTAAGCCAGAAAGATAAACACCAATACAGTATACTAACGCATATATATGGAATTTAGAAAGATGGTAATGACAACCCTGTATGCGAGACAGCAAAAGAGACACAGATGTATAGAACAGTCTTTTGGACTCTGTGGGAGAGGGAGGTGGGGGATGATTTGGGAGAATGGCATTAAAACATGTATAATATCATATAAGAAATGAATCGCCAGTCCAGGTTCAATGCAGGATACAGGAAGCTTGGGGCTGGTGCACTGGGATGACCCAGAGGGATGGTATGGGGAGGGAGATGAGAGGGGGTTTCAGGATGGGAAACACGTGTACACCCGTGGTGAATGCATGTTCATGTATGGCAAAATGAATACAATATTGTAAAGTAAAAAAATAATAATAATAATAAAAAAATTAAAAAAATAAATGGAGTATAATCTATAGTATCAAATCTCTATATTTTACACATGAAACTAATATAACACTGGAAATCAATCATATGTCAATAAAAAGATTTTTCCACTCACCAGAAATAATGATGAAAGGAATACTAAGGTGTAAAATTTCCTTATCACCAGAAATTTTTAACTAGAAATTAAATTAATTAAATTAAATCACATTTACAAAGCTGATAAAGTACTCCTGGACTGTGTTGAAGGTAGCTTTGTACTATTCAGACTCTTATGGACTTTCTAAATATATCTACATTTTCTGAAATTGTTCAACTGCTGTTTTAATTTCTGTATTTTGATACAAAATTCTCTGGAATATCTCCTTTACTTTCATTAAAAGCCAAGGTCACAGAAAATGTAAATGCAAAAAGGATACTGCTGCTGCTGCTAAGTCACTTCAGTCGTGTTCGACTCTGTGCGACCCCAGAGACGGCAGCCCACCAGGTTCCTCAGTCCATGGGATTTTCCAGGCAAGAGTACTGGAGTGGGTTGCCATTGCCTTCTCCGAAGTACTCTTTTCAACTCTTTCAATTAAAACATTTTTTTTTTTTTTTAGTGTAGCATGTCCAAGCAAGCTTACATTGAAATTATGCACACATCAGATCAGATCAGATCAATCACTCAGTCGTGTCCAACTCTTTGCGACCCCATGAATCGCAGCACACCAGGCCTCCCTGTCCATCACCAACTCCTGGAGTTCACTGAGACTCACGTCCATCGAGTCAGTGATGCCATCCAGCCATCTCATCCTCTGTTGTCCCCTTCTCCTTCATTTCTAAATAATAAAGCTAGTTTTCCTTTAACTAACATACATAGCATTTCTTTATTTCAGTTTTATATATATACATAACTGAAATAAAAATCTTATATATAAACATATATACACATAACTGTATATGTAGAAACATATATATGTATGTGTATGAGTGAGTGAAAGTCGTTCAGTCGTGTCCAACTCTTTGCGATCCCACGGAATGTAGCCCACCAGGCTCTTCTCTGTCCATGGGATTCTCCAAGCAAGAATATCGGAGTGGGCTGCCATTCCCTTCTCCAGGAAAGGAATTGTGTGTGTGTGTGTGTGTGTATGGTTTTTAATCTTATATCTGCTTGAAAATGTTTCTCTCTGCTTGAAAATATTTATTTTTTTCTTTCTTTTCTTTCTCCTCAGCCTACATAGACTCATCTCATTTCCTCCTTATTTCTAGAAAGTCAGATTTATTATCAAAATCACAGTACCTACTTTCTTCCATAGGCCAGTTTTCTGGGAGAATTTCATGGCCTATGCCTTGCACCTAGTCATGCACATCTCTTCTTTGGATTCACATAGAGATAGACCAGGGCCAGATGAGTCAGAGTCTTTTAGGCCATGGGGAAAAAAGTTTATTCTTTTCTTTTGAGAGCTGGAAAATTGTTATATTTTTGAGCATAGGATGACATATCTATTTATATTTTAAAAATATCATTCTTTCTATTGCTGAGTAGGAAAATGATGGCAGAGAGCCAAAAGGAGGCAGTCAGCCAGGGGCACTTATTAAGCCAGAACTGACTGCATCTTGGGCTAAAGTTAGTAGTGAGAATATATTGTATTCAGATACAGTTCTCAAAAAGTATATAATTGGCATGAGAAAAACTTTAGCTACATAAAAACTGGAATTTGGTCTCTTAAATTATTACTTTACATCCTCTCTCATTTGGTAATTACTAACATAAGGGTGTCAGGTCCATGAATCAAGGCAAATTGGAAGTGGTCAAACAAGAGATGGAAAGAATGAATGTCAACATTCTAGGAATAAGCGAACTGAAATGGACTGGAATGGGTGAATTTAACTCAGATGACCATTATATCTACTACTGCGGGCATGAATCCCTCAGAAGAAATGGAGTAGCCATCATGGTCAACAAAAGAGTCTGAAATGCAGTACTTGGATGCAATCTCAAAAACGACAGAATGATCTCTGTTCGTTTCCAAGGCAAACCACTCAGTATCACAGTAATCCAAGTCTATGCCCCAACCAGTAACGCTGAAGAAGCTAAAGTTGAACAGCTCTATGAAGACCTACAAGACCTTTTAGAACTAACACCCCCAAAAAGATGTCCTTTTCATTATAGGGGACTGGAATGCAAAAGTAGGAAGTCAAGAAACACCTAAAATAACAGGCAAATTTGGCCATGGAATATGGAATGAAGCCAGGCAAAGACTAACAGAGTTTTGCCAAAAAATGCACTGGTCATAACCAACACCCTCTTCCAACAACACAAAAGACTCTACACATGGACATCACCAGATGGTCAACACTGAAATCAGATTGATTATATTCTTTGCAGCCAAAGATGGAGAAGCTCTATACAGTCAGCAAAAACAAGACCAGGAGCTGACTGTGGCTCAGATCATGAACTCCTTATTTTCAAATTCAGACTTAAATTGAAGAAAGTAGAGAAAACTACCAGAACATTCAGATATGACCTAAATCAAATCCCTTATGATTATACAGTGGAAGTGAGAAATAGATTTAAGGGCCTAGATCTGATAGATAGAGTGCCTGATGAACTATGGAATGAGGTTCGTGACATTGTACAGGAGACAAGGATCAAGACCATCCTCATGGAAAAGAAATGCAAAAAAGCAAAATGGCTGTCTGGGGAGGCCTTACAAATAGCTGTGAAAAGAGGAGAAGTGAAAAGCAAAGGAGAAAAGGAAAGATATAAACAGCTGAATGCAGAGTTTCAAAGAATAGCAAGAAGAGATAAGAAAGCCTTCTTCAGCGATCAATGCAAAGAAATAGAGGAAAACAACAGAATGGGAAAGACTAGAGATCTCTTCAAGAAAATCAGAGATACCAAAGGAACATTTCATGCAAAGATGGGCTCGATAAAGGACAGAAATGGTATGGACCTAACAGAAGCAGAAGATATTAAGAAGAGATGGCAAGAATACACAGAAGAACTGTACAAAAAAGATCTTCACGACCCAATCACGATGGTGTGATCACTGACCTATAACCAGACATCCTGGAATGTGAAGTCAAGTGGGCATTAGAAAGCATCACTATGAACAAAGCTAGTGGAGGTGATGGAATTCTAGTTGAGCTATTCCAAATCCTGAAAGATGATTCTGTGAAAGTGCTGCACTCAATATGCCAACAAATTTGGAAAACTCAGCAGTGGCCACAGGACTGGAAAAGGTCAGTTTTCATTCCAATCCCAAAGAAAGGCAATGCCAAAGAATGCTCAAACTACCGCACAATTGCACTCATCTCACACACTAGTAAAGTAATGCTCAAAAGTCTCCAAGCCAGGCTTCAGCAATATGTGAACCGTGAACTTCCTGATGTTCAAGCTGGTTTTAGAAAAGGAAGAGGAACCAGAGATCAAATTGCCAACATCCACTGGATCATGGAAAAAGCAAGAGAGTTCCAGAAAAGCATCTATTTCAGCTTTATTGACTATGCCAAAGCCTTTGACTGTGTGGATCACAATCAACTGTGGAAAATTCTGAAAGAGATGGGAATACCAGACCACCTGATCTGCCTCTTGAGAAATCTGTATGCAGGTCAGGAAGCAACAGTTAGAACTGGACATGGAACAACAGACTGGTTCCAAATAGGAAAAGGAGTACGTCAAAGCTGTATATTGTCACCCTGCTCTTTTAACTTCTATGCAGAGTACATCATGAGAAACGCTGGACTGGAAGAAACACAAGCTGGACTCAAGATTGCCAGGAGAAATATCAATAACCGCAGATATGCAGATGACACCACCCTTATGGCAGAAAGTGAAGAGGAACTAAAAAGCCTCTTGATGAAAGTGAAAGTGGAGAGTGAAAAAGTTGGCTTAAAGCTCAACATTCAGGAAACGAAGACCATGGCATCTGGTCCCATCACTTCATGGGAAATAGGTGGGGAAACAGTGGAAACAGTGTCAGACTTCATTTTTCTGGGCTCCAAAATCACTGCAGATGGTGATTGCAGCCATGAAATTAAAAGACGCTTGCTCCTTGGAAGGAAAGTTATGACCAACCTAGATAGCATATTCAAAAGCAGAGACATTACTTTGCCAACAAAGGTTCGTCTAGTCAAGGCTATGGTTTTTCCTGTGGTCATGTATGGATGTGAGAGTTGGACTGTGAAGAAGGCTGAGCACCGAAGAATTGATGCTTTTGCATTGTGGTGTTGGAGAAGACTCTTGAGAGTCCCTTGGACTGCAAGGAGATCCAACCAGTCCATTCTGAAGGAGATCAGCCCTGGGATTTCTTTGGAAGGAATGATGCTGAGGCTGAAACTCCAGTATTTTGGCCACCTCATGCGAAGAGTTGATTCATTGGAAAAAACTCTGATGCTGGGAGGGATTGGGGGCAGGAGTAGAAGGGGACGACAGAGGATGAGATGGCTGGATGGCATCACTGACTCGATGGACGTGAGTCTGAGTGAACTCCAAGAGTTGGTGATGGACATGGAGGCCTGGCGTGCTGCGATTCATGGGGTCGCAAAGAGTTGGACACGACTGAGTAACTGATCTGATCTGATCTGAACATAAGGGAATACATATAAGGGCACAAAGTTGTACTAGTGAGCATTTCTGCAGAAGGGCTGAGAGCAGTTGTTAGTAATCGCTTTTGCATTCTTTGCCTCTTTTTTTCAGGAAAAGAGAGAAAAATGGAGTCTTTAACACTAAAGAAGTTACCAAAGTCGATGAAGTTATAAAGATACACTTTATGCATGTGTTCATTTTTGTCTTTATTTTTCCTAATGCAATCACATCCCTTCATGGATCACAGCCTTGTCACAGTGAAAGGGCTTGTCTAACTCAATGAAGTAATGAGCCATGCCGTGCAGGGGCATGGAGACAGATGAGTCAGAGTAGAGAATTCTGACAAAATGTGGTTCATTAGAGGAGGATATGGAAAACCACACCAGTATCCTTGCCGTGGGAACCACATGAACAATATGAAAAGATAAATGATATGACACTTGTGTAATTACCTGAGATTCATCTGTACTCCCTTTGGGTAAGTAAATATCTAACTTGGGAAACACATGTATTTTCTGAAAATATAAGCACTTTAGTGTATAAATGGAAAAGTATTAACAAAATAGAACTACATCACTACCGTTAGTCTGCTTAGATATTAAATATATACGTTGTTTAGTGGCTTAGTTGTGTCTGACACTTCTGTGGCCATATGGACTATAGTTCCACAGGCATCTCTGTCCATGTGATTTCCCAGGAACAAATACAGGAGTGGGTTAATATTTCTTTCTCCTGGAGATCTTCCTGACTCAGGGACTGAACCCAGGTCTTCTACATTGGCAAGCGTATTCTTTAACATAGAGCAACCCCAAAATTCCATCTTCCCTCCTATCAGGGATTTTTGTATTCTCCAATATAAGAAGGGTATGGTATATAAGTTTTGGTGTCAAATAATTCAACAGAGTTCAGAATTAATGTCATCAACAGAAAAAAATCTGTACCTCAATTCTTTAATATGCTATTGGATATAAACTGGAGATCAGTGGAGAACTAATTCTAGAAAGAATGATGAAAAAGAGCCAAAGGAAAAACAACACCCAATTGTGTATGTGACCAGTGATGGAACTAAATCCTATGCTATAGAGAACAATATTGCATAGGAACCTGGAATGTTAGGTCCACGAATCAAGGCAAATTGGAAGTGGTCAAACAGGAGATGGCAAGAGTAAACATTGACATTTTAGGAATCACTAAACTAAAATGGACTGAAAATGTGTGAATTTAACTTAGGTGTTCACTATATGTACTACTGTGGGCAAGAATCCCTTAGAAGAAATGGAGAAGGAATCATATTCAACAAGAGTACAAGACGCAATACTTGGATACAATCTCAAAAATGACAGAATGATCTTTGTTAGTTTCCAAGGCAAACCATTCAATACAACAGTAATCCAAGTTTCTGCCCCAACCAGTAATGCTGAAGAAGTTGGAGTTGAATGGTTCTATGAAGACCTACAAGACTTTCTAGAACTGCTGCTGCTAAGTTGCTTCAGTCATGTCTGACTCTGTGTGACCCCATAGACGGCAGCCCACCAGGCTCCTCCGTCCCTGGGATTCTCCAGGCAAGAATACTGGAGTGGGTTGCCATTTCCTTTTCCAATGCATGAAAGTGAAAAGTGAAAGTGAAGTCACTCAGTCGTGTCCGACTCTTAGCGACCCCATGGACTGCAGCCTACCAGGCTCCTCCATGCATGGGGTTTTCCAGGCAAGAGTACTGGAGTGGGGTGCCATTGCCTTCTCCGTTTCTAGAACTAACACCCCAAAAAGATGTCCTTTTCATTATAGGGGACTGAAATGCAAAAGTAGGAAGTTAGGAGATACCTGGAGTAGCAGGCAAATTTGGCCTTGGAGTACAAAACGAAGCAGGTCAAAGGCTAACAGAGTTTTGCCAAGAGAACGCACTGGTCATAGCAAACACCCTTTTCCAAACACACAACAGAAAACTCTACACATGGGCATCATGGATGTCCTGGATGGTCAATACTGAAATCAGATTGATTATACTCTTTGCAGCCAAAGATGGAGAAGCTCTATACAGTCATCAAATGCAAGACTGGGAGCTGACTGTGGCTCAGATCATGAACTCCGTATTGTCAAATTCAGACTTAAATTGAAGAAAGTAGGGAAAACCACTAGACCATTCAGGTATGACCTAAATCAAATCCCTTATGATTATACAGTGGAAGTGACAAATAGATTCAAGGTATTAGATCCGAGGGACAGAGGATCTGAAGAACTATTTACTGAGGTTCATGACACTGTACAGCAGGTAGTGATCAAGATCATCTCCAAGAAAAAGAAATGCAAAAAGGCAATATGATTGTCTGAGGAGGCAAAGGAGAAAAGACTTACCCATTTGAATGCAGAGTTCCAAAGAATAATAAGAAGAGACAAGAAAGCCTTGTAATTTTCCTCAGTAATCAATGCAAAGAAATAGAGGAAAACAATAGAATGGGAAAGACTAGAGAGCTCTTCAAGAAAATTAGAGATACCAAGGGAATATTTCATTCAAAGATGGGCACAATAAAGGACAGAAATGGTATGGACCTAACAGAAGCAGAAGATATTAAGAAGAGGTGGCAAGAATATACAGAAGAACTATAAAAAAAATATCTTCATGACCCAGATAATCATGATGGTGTGATCACTCACCTAGAGACAGAGATCCTGGAATGTGAAGTCAAGTGGGCCTTAGGAAGCATCACTATGAACAAAGCTAGTGAAGGTGATGAAATTCCAGTTGAGCTATTTCAAATCCTAAAAGATTAAGCTGTGAAAGTTCTGCACTCAATATGCCAGCAAATTTGGATAACTCAGCAGTGGCCACAGAACTGGAAAAGGTCAGTTTTCATTCCAATCCCAAAGAAAGGCAATTCCAAAGAATGCTCAGACTACCACACAATTGCACTCATCTCACACGCTAGCAAAGTAATGCTCAAAATTCTCCAAGCCAGCTTCAACAGTACGTGAACCATGAGCTTCCAGATGTTCAAGCTGGATTTAGACAAGGTGGAGGAGCCAGAGATCAAATTGCCAACATCTATTGGATAATTGAAAAAGCAAGAGAGTTCCAGAAAACCTTGGACTGTGTGGATGACTGGAAAGTTTCTAAAGAGATGGGAACACCAGACCATCTTACCTGCCTCCTGAGAAATCTGTATGCAGGTCAAGAAGCAACAGTTAAAACTGGACATGGAGTAATAGACTGGTTCCAAATCGGGAAAAGAATACGTCAAGGCTGTATATTGTCACCCTGCTTATTTAACTTATATGCAGAGTGAGTGAAAGTCACTCAGTCATGTCCGACTCTTTGTGACCCCATGGCCTATACAGTCCATGGAATTCTCCAGGTCAGAATACTGGAGTGGGTAGCCTTTCCCTTCTCGGGGGGATCTTCCCAACACAGGGATTGAACCCAGGTCTCTCACACTGCAGGCAGATTTTTTACCAGCTGAGCCACAAGGGAAGCCCAGAGTACATCCTTAGAAATGCATAAGCTCGAATCAAGATTGCCAGGAGACATAACAATAACCTCAGATATGCAGATGACACCACACTTATGGCAGAAAGCAAAGAAGAACTAAAGAGCCTCTTGATGAAATTGAAAGAGGAGAGTGAAAAAATTGGCTTAAAACTCAACATTCAGAAAACATCAACATCAGAAAAGATCATGGCATCTGGTCCTATCACTTCCTGGCAAATAGATGGGAAACAATGGAAACAGTGATAGACTTTAGTTTTGGGGAGGTGCAAAATCACTGCAGATGATGAATGCAGCCATGAAATTAAAGATGCTTGCTCCTTGGAAAAAAGTTATGACCAATCTAATGAAGTGAAGTCGCTCAGTCGTGTCCGACTATTTGTGACCCCATGGACTGTAGCCCATCAGGCTCCTCCCTCCATGGGATTCTCCAAGCAAGAATACTGGAGTGGGTTGCCATTTCCTTCTCCAATGACCAACCTAGACAGCATATTAAAAAGCAGAGACATTGCCAACACAGCCTGGCATGCTGTGGTCCATTGTGTCGCAAAGAGTTGGACACGACTGAGTGACTGAGCTGAACAAGAAAATATCTGTACCTCAATTCTTAAACACCTGTTTTGTCCAGACACCCTAATCTTTTATTCAGGATGGCTTTTTAGATGACTGGCAGGGAGGATTGGTGAGTCTATTAAAACCAGAATGCTTCCTCTGTCCCTTTATAACCAGTGTCTACACAGAAACTTGGAGTCTGCCTGGAGAACTCCCTATATACCTACAGGTTTTTTTTTTTTTTTTTTTTTTTTTTCACTTTTTGAGTTCAGTTCAGTTCAGTTCAGTCCCTCAGTTGTGTCTGACTCTTTGTGACCCTGTGGACTGCAGCATGTCAGGCTTCCCTGTCCGTCACCAACTCCTGGAGCTTGCTCAAACTCACATCCATTGAGTCAGTGATGCCATCCAACCATCTCACCCTCTGTCATCCTCTTCTCTTCCAGCCCTCGATCTTTCCCAGCATCAGGGTCTTTTCTAGTGATCAATTCTTCACATCAGGTGGCCAAAGTATTGGAGTTTCAGCTTCAACATCAGTCCTTCTGATGAACACCCAGGACTGATCTCCTATAGAATGGACTGGTTGGATCTCCTTGCAGTCCAAGGGAATCTCAAGAGTCTTCTCCAACACCACAGTTCTTTAAAAGCATCAATTCTTTGGCTCTCAACTTTCTTTATAGTCCAACTCTAACATCCATACATGACTACTGGAAAAACCATAGCTTTGACTAGATGGACCTTTGTTGGCAAAGTAATGTCTCTGCTTTTTATTTTTTTATTTTTTATTTTTTTTGTATAAACTATTTTATTTTTTTTAATACATACTGTTTTATTCTTTGTCATTTTTCTTTTTCTTTTTTTTTAATTTTATTTTTAAACTTTACAATATTGTATTAGTTTTGCCAAATATCAAAATGAATCCGCCACAGGTATACCCGCGTTCCCCATCCTGAACCCTCCACCCTCCTCCCCCCCCACCCTCCCTCTGGGTCTGCTTTTTAATATGCTATCTAGTTTGTTCATAACTTTTCTTCCAAGAAGCAAGCGTCTTTTAATTTCACGGCCACAGTCACCATATGCAGTGATTTTGGAGCCCTCCCAAATAAAGTCTGTCACTGTTTCCATTGTTTTCCCATTTATTTGCCATGAATTGATGGGACAGGATGCTAAGATCTTAGTTTTCTGAATGTTGAGTTTTAGCCAACTTTTTCACTCTCCTCTTTCATTTTCATCAAGAGGCTCTTTAGTTCTTCTTTGCTTTCTGCCATAAGGGTGGTGTTATCTGCATATCTGAGCTGATTGATATTTCTCCCAGTAAACTTGATTCCAGCTTATGCCTCATCCAGCCCAGCATTTCTCATGATGTACTCTGCATATAAGTTAAATAAGCAGGGTGACAATATACAGCCTTGACGCACTCCTTTCCTGATGTGGAACCAATCTGTTCTTCATGTCCAGTTCTAACTGTTGCTTTTTGACCTGAATACAGATTTCTCAGGAGGCAGGTCAGGTTGTCTGGTGTTCCCATCTCTTGAAGAATTTTCCACAGTTTGTTGTCATCCACACAATCAAAGGCTTTGGCATAGTCAATAAAGCGGAAGTGAAAGGGCTGTGAATATCTATCTTGTGTTTTCATAGTTTGGCAAACAATGTAAATTTTGAAACTGAGATTTTAAGAATTAAATGGGAAATTACCTGGCTACCATTGGGAATAGTTATAAATAATACTTGAGTGTGCTTACTTACTAGATTGAATGTACAAATTTTTTTTTCTTTTTTGTTTAAGCTGTGAATTTCACTTGGCACAGCTTCCAAGAATGATAGGGAAATTTAGAAGCAGCTGGAGTTGCCATCATTTTCACTTTTGTTGAGATTGATGCCTGAGGCTTGATAGAATACAAATTTGGGTGACTCCATCTTGTAAGTGGGAACATCCTGCTTACTTAGGCAAAATACACATTATTGTGTTGATTCGATTTTTTGCATAAATGATTAGAACAGAAAAGTCACTATAACAAAGGAAGAAAGAGGAAATGAATATTGACTTGCTGAACTTGAGCACTATTGAACTTGGGAAAGCTGAAGTGAAGACAGAAATTAATTCAGAGAGTGGTGGAATCAGAATCTAAATATCTGGATTTGAACAACAGCCCTGACACTCATTAGAATTGTGACCTTGGGCAAGCTACTTGCTTTCTCTGGTTTCAGTATCCTGATGCCTGTTTTAAAGATTAATCATCAAATCCTGACTCAAAAAGAGCCTGGCACACAGGCTACTTGAATCTGAGAACTCATTGTTTTTTTATTCCAAGTTGCCTGGCTTCTGCTATATTTCATTATTTTTTTAAAGTTTTGGCTTAACTATTTATCAATAAGGTTGCAAAGTAAATCCAGAGTAAGATAAGCTTAAAAGGAAGGATACTGAATGTGCTGTGTATTTTTTCTCATTTCCTTTTCTGGGAAGTTCTCCTAAAGATTTGTACCATATACATCTTGTTTTATTCTTTTGGTGGTTCCTATACTTTGAGAATGGTCTTTCAGCTAATTTTATTTAATTATCCATGTATAAAGCTATTGACTTCTGCTACTCGTTACTATTATTTGATGGTTTTGATCCAGACATCTTTTGTAGCTGTCAGATATTTTAGAACAGTTTTTCCACCTTTAAAAAAGTGATCATCCAGATACATTTGAGGAGCATACTATGTTTAAATGATTTTTCAAAATAAGTAGAATACTATGATTAAAAACAGATAATTATTATAAAATTGAAGGTACCTTCTCAAATTTTAGTTATGCTTCAATAATTATAATTTCTAAGAATTCTAATATTCTGCCCCTAAGCTGATTGGCACCCCACTCCAGTACTCTTACTTGGAAAATCCCATGGACGGAGGAGCCTGTTAGGCTGCAGTCCATGGGGTCACTAAGAGTCAGACACGACTGAGCCACTTCCCTTTCACTTTTCACTTTCATGCATTGGAGAAGGAAATGGCAACCCACTCCAGTGTTCTTGCCTGGAGAATCCCAGGGACGGGGGAGCCTGGTGGGCTGCCATCCATGGGGTCGCACAGAGTCAGACATTACTGAAGTGACTTAGCATAGCATAAGCTGATACTGGAGTAGGTCACTGAGAGGACATGATGCCCAGTTGACCCTTGATCTGGACCCAGGCAATCAGAGGCTCCTCATTCTCAACCCTGCTCTTTGAATGTATGTTCTGCCTGCCATTGCTGCACTAGGAGCCACTTCAAGGATGTAGTCTTGAGGAAGCAATGTTGTGCTGAGACCATCCGGATGGTGTACATGAGTGAACCCAGTTTAAGGTCTTTATATATACATTTAAGTTTCTGGTGTGCCAAGGTGGGTGGAAGTTTCATCTTGTGACCACCCAAAACAAGTCTCACTTTAAGTTTCCTTGCTTATTAAACCTGGCATCTACCAATCTTCTGTGGTCTGCCTCTTTCTTTGATCTTTCCTTGCCCTCTGTGTATGAGGGCCAGTTTCAGATTTTCATCTGGGAAGCTCCTGAGTTTGCAAACCAACAGGCAATGTACCTGATTTATCTACCTCTCCTTCCTGCCTGAAGATGCTTCATTTAGCTCTGATTTCCCTTTTTGATTTTGTGTGTGTGTGTATGCTAATTTATTCCTTGACTAGTATCTTTTAAATTTTTTTCCTTGGAAGGATATATCAGTGGTATACTTTACGAGATTTGCATTTCTAAAATTATGTTTCTTTTGTCCTTTCAAATAAATAGAAAAGTGGATTTGACTCCCAGGAAGAAAGTCAAGAGTTCAGTAAAAGCTCAGTGTCAGAATGAGATACTTTTATTTGTATTCCAGTTAAGACCAAGACTGGCAATATTAAGTCTTAAAACATAAAATATTTCTAATGCAATGACTTTTTACACCTGTTTCATTGGCATTATTAACACTAAATACCTCCAGGAAATCTCCAGTGTTGTGTGCTTACTTAGCTGGGACAAGAAAAGAGGACAAATTTATAAACATGTTTTTGATCCACAGAGATCAAGTGGTAGCAAAGGAATTGTTCTGGTGGACAAAACCTTAGGGCGATAATAGAGAAAAGGACAACTGAGCCACAAGGGAAGCCCCAAAATACTGGAGTGTGTAGCCTATCCCTTCTCCAGGGGATCTTCCTGACCCAGGATATGAACTGGGGTCTCCCGCATTGTAGGTGGATTCTTTACCAACTAAACTATCAAGGATCTTCTCTAGAGAAATGTCTATTTAGACTTTCTGCCCAACTTTTGATTGTATTGTTTGTCTTTTGTCATATTCAACTATTTGAGCTGTTTGTATATTTTGGAATTTAACCCTTTTTCAGATACCTAACCTGCAAATATTTTCTTCTGTTCTGTAAACTGTCTTTCATTTTGTTTAATGGATTCCTGTGCAAAAGCTTTTAAACTTAATTAGGTTCCATTTGTTTATGTTTCCATTACTCTAGGAGATGAATCAAAAAAAAAAAAAAATTACTGCTGCTATTTAGGTCAAAGAGTGTTACCTGTTTTCCTCTAATATTATCATAGTATTTGGCCTTACATTTAGGTCTTTAACCCATTTTGAGTTTATTTTTTTGTGTGGTGTAAAGAATATTCTAATTTCACTCTGTTTCATATAACTGTCCTATTTTCCCAACACTGCCTATTAAAGTGTCTTTTCTCCATTTTATATTCTTGCCTCCTTTGTTATAGATTAATTCACCATAGGTGCATGGGTTTATTCTGGGCTTTCTATTCGGTTCCATGAATCTATATTTCTGTTTTTGTGCCAGTACCATAATCTTTGTCTGCAACTTTGTAGTCTTAAGTCAGGGAGCCTGATTCTTCCAGATCCTTTATTTTTTTCTCTCTCAATATTGTTTTGACTATTTGGGGCCTTTTGTATTTCCATATGACCTTTAAATTTTTTTTTCTAGTTTTGTGAAAAATGCCGTTGGTGACTTCACAGGGATTGCATTGACTCTGTAGATTGTTTTGCATAGCACATAGCATAGTTCTTTTGACTATTAATTCTTCCAATCCAAGAACGTGACATATCTTTCTGTTTGTGTCATCTTTGATTTCTTTCATCAGTGTCTTATAGTTTTTGGAGTGTTTTGCCTCCTTGTGTGTGTATGTGTCAGTTGCTTAGTTGTGTCCAACTCTTTGCAACCCTATAGACTGTAGCCCACCAGGCCCCTCCGTCCATGGGGTTCTCCAAGCAAGAACACTGGAGTGGGTTGCCATTTCCTTCTCCAAAATGAACTATAGAAGGTAGGTTTATTCCTAGGTATTTTACAAGTTTTGATGTGATGGTAAATGAATTTTCTCCTTAACATTTCTTTCTCATTTTTTGTTGTTAGAATATAGCAATTCAATAGAGTTCTATGTATTCATTTTGTATCCTGTCACTTTACTGTATTCATTGATGAGCTCTAACAGTTTTCCAGTAGTGTCTTTACAGTTTTCTATGTATAGTATCTTGTCATCTGCAAACAGTGACAGTTTTACTTCTTCTTTTGCAGTTTGTATCCATTTTATTTTTCTTCTCTGATAGGTTAGGACTTCCAAAACTATGTTGAAAAAAAGTGGCAATAATAGATATCCTTGACTGTTCTTGATCTTCCAGGAGAATATTTTTAGAATGATGCCTCTATAAGCATTTGTCATAGTCTCTAAACTAGCTCTTCAAATATTTCACAACTGCAGGAACAATTCCCTTGTAGTGCTACAATCTTTTAAAAGGTAAATAATACTACAAAATAGAAATAATTCCCCTCCCCACCCACCCCACCCCCCCACCCCGGACTTCCTCTCTCTAACTTTCAGCTTCTGTTACCTTGAGGCAAAAATTTTTAACCCTTTTGATGACTTTTTCTACTATTTATTGCAATCATAAATTACAGGTTTATTCTATAAACCATATATTTTCTACTTTTCATTTTCAAAACATCTAAAGATGATGATTAAAATCTCTTAGGTTAATCTCTTTTAGGTATCCCAAACCTGCTCCACTCTTCTGCTCTCCCTTCTTATAAAACCATTTAGGCAAATTTTTACAAAGGGGAAGCTTGTTGTGTTCTGTTGTTCATTCACACAGTCGTGTCGACTCTTTTTGACACCATGGACAGCAGCATGCCAGGCTTCTCTGTCCTTCACCATCTCCTGGAGCTTGCTCAAACTCATGTCCATTGAGTCAGTGATGCCATCCAACCATCTTGTCCTCTGTCCTCCCCTTCTCCTCCTGCCTTCAATTTTTACCAGCATCAGGGTCTTTCCCAATGAGTCAGTTTTCGCATCAGGTACTAAAATATTGGAGCTTCAGCTTCAGCATGAGTCCTTCCAGTGAATATTCAGGATTGATTTCATTTAGGAAGGACTGGTTTGATCTCTTTGCAGTCCAAGGGACTCTCCAACACCACAGTTCAAAAGTACTAACTCTTTGGCACTCTGCCTTCATTCTGGTTTTCATTCTGTCTGCCATCTGATGAGGCATAATCATAAGAGGCTTGTGGAAGTTTCCTGATGGGAGGGACTGGCTATGGGGAAAACTGTGTCTTGCTCTGGTGGGCAAGTCCATTTTCAGTAAATCTTTAATCCAATTTTCTACTGATGGATGGGACTATGTTCCTCCCTGTGGTTTGGCCTGAGGCTATACTGTGGTGGGGGTAATGGAGACCTTCTCCAAAATGACTATGCCAGCATGTCTCAAGTCCCGAGACTGCTGCAGTCAGTGCCTCTGAGTCCTTGACAGGCCATTGTCAACTCATGCCTCCACCAGAGACTTCTGAACACTCACAGACAAGTCTGGCTTAGTCTCTTGTGGGGTAATTGCTCCTTTCTCCTGGGTCCTGGTATGCACAGGTTTTGTATGTGCCCTTCAAGAATCTCTTGAGTCTCTATTGTGTTCTATGTTATTTTATTGGCTAAATAACATTTTTTCCCCTCTGGAATTAAGATACATGTTTGTGATACATTTATATGGATACATTATATTTGTATGCCATATTTTTATATTATATTTATATTATTTATTTACATGATACTTTTTTTTTTTGCTTGTGAATTTCTTCTGGAACCCTCTGTTCAAAACTTCAATCAAGACTTTGTACTACATTAGCTTATTGCACATCTGGGTTCCTTGTTCTTTTTTGCACTGACCCTAGAATCTCCTTTATTTCTCTCCTCTAATTCATTACCTGTTTTGTGTATGTTAAATTTAGTCCTAGATTGCTGTAAGGATTTCACTGATTCTAGGACCAATAGAAAAAAAATCACAAATTTGTAATGATATTTCTAATTTCAATGCTATCAGTTCAGTTCAGTTCAGTCAACTCAGTCGTGTCTGACTCTTTGAGACCCCATGAAGCGCAGCACGCCAGGCCTCCCTGTCCATCACCAACTCCCGGAGTTCACCCAGACTCACGTCCATCGAGTCAGTGATGCCATCCAGCCATCTCATCCTCTGTTGTCCCCTTCTCCTCCTGCCCCCAATCCCTCCCAGCATGAGAGTCTTTTCCAATGAGTCAACTCTTCACATGAGGTGGCCAAAGTACTGGAGTTTCAGCTTTAGCATCATTCCTTCCAAAGAACACCCAGGGCTGATCTTCAGAATGGACTGGTTGGATCTCCTTGCAGTCCAAGGGACTCTCAAAAGTCTTCTCCAACACCACACCATATGGTTATTCTTGCCTTTCCTCCATTCCATTCTTGTATTTCCTCTTTCATAGTACAGATCTAACAGTGAGAGTTACCCAATTTTCTTATTTGGGCAATCCTACAATACTTGTAGTATAGAATCAGAATTCATATAGGTATGAAAATTATACATATTAAAATGCATTTAAGATTTGATATGGTTTCTTTCTTTTTTCCTAGATTTTGTTTATAGTTAAACCATTCTGTTTAAAAGTTAGATCTCCCCACACTACTTGAGTGTGGTCATATTATTAATCTGAATTCATTTATTTTCATTGAATACAATTCTAGTGTTTTTTCTCAGTTTTTATTTAATTTTAATATTTTAAAAGGGAAAATATTCTTTTAAAACTGAAAACTGTATAAAAATTAAGCTAAAGAAGTATTATTATCAGCTATGAACCTTCTCCTGGCTTCTTGCTCTGCTCTGCTCCTTGCAAGTAATTGATTTCATTATTTTCTGGCTTATTCTTCCTGTTTCTTTTTGCAAAAGTAAGGACACACACATTGTATATCATGTACTGATATGCACTTTTTCCATTATTATAACTTAAAAAATCACTCCATATCTATTCAGATAAATCTTCCTCATTCTTTTTACAGCTCATAGCTTGCCACTGTGTGAATATATAGTAGTTTATCCAACCAATCCCATTATTCAGATATTAGATAGCTTTCAATACTTTGCCATTACAAATAATATACAGCACATGTTTTCACAGTATTCTAAACATATCTTCATGGTAACTTTCTAGAAGTGAGATTTCTGGTAAAAAGTGTAAATGCATATATAATTTTGTTAAATATTGCCAAATTCTTCAGAAGAATTAATTGTGCAGTTTTGCACTCCCAAAGCAATTTCCACAGCCTTGTCAAGCAGAGTGCATTATTAAGCTTTTGAACTTTTACTAACCCAATAGTGAGAAACAATATCTTAGTATAGTTTTAATTTTGCATTTTCTTTAATATAAGTAGCATTGAACAGCATTTCATGTATTTAGGGATCATATGCTTTTCATGACTTCTTCTAAGTTAATATCTTTTGCCACATTTTCCATAGAATTTTTGTAAGTTTTATATTCTATTGCCTATTCAAGTGTAACTTTTATAGTACCTTCAATCACCTTATTTCTTATTTAATGTCACTGTGCAATTTTTGAAATTTAAATGGTATACTTTGCTTCCCAACTATTTACTTTTACAATAGTCAATTATCTTACTCTGCTTTTCCTTTCTTATTCTTTCCTCCTTCTATTCATTAGTTGCAGTATTTGTACTTTTTCAGAATATATGTTTACAAACTATTTTTTTCACTCATATACCTAAACTTATATCGAATCCCGTATTAACAGTTCTACATTTAGATATATTAAACACTCATTTTCTGTCCTTTTGTAGAAGCCTCCCCAGTCATTATTTATTTTGGCAAAGTTCATCTAGTAGAATACCCATGAAGAGAGTTGATGGTTACAGTATATAGTGAGTTCCTTCTCATTCAAAGTTCTTGATTATTATAAGCTTAATACTTGGAGGATTGCTTGACTGGATATAAAATCCTTGGCTCACACTTTCCTTAGACTTTTAAAAATGCTGCTGTGACCTTGATTTTCATGTTGTTCTTGAAAAGTCTGGTACAGTATAGTGATTTTGTTCTTTTAATTTGATGTTTTTGTCCAGGAACCCTAATAATTTTGCTTTTATATTTTAAGCCTAATAGTTTTAGTAAGATTTGCCTCAGAGTTTATTGTTCTGGGCCAGTTTCTTCAGGTATACAATGGACCTTACAGTATGTCCATTTAGTACTGTTTTGAAAGTTTTTTTGGGTTACAGTTTTAAATACTGCTTCCATTAGATTGTTTTGTTTTTCTTCTTCTGAAACTACTTATCTGCATGCTGGGCCTTCTTTCCTTACTTTCTGCTTCATTCAATATCTCTCTAACCACTTTTATTTCCTTATATGACTTAATTTTCTTGGTTTTCTTTTTCTTTCTTCAATGTCCCTTGTTAAATTTTCTTTTGAATTTATTATCCCTTAATCATTTTGCAATTTATTATTTTCAAAGCTGGCTTATCTTTTTTCTTAAATATCTTTCCTGAGTTCACTAAACTCTGGTTGTGTTCTTCCTGTGAGGAATTTTTTGAGTGCTATTTTTATGCCAATTGTTTTTTACTTTTTAATTTTTTTTTAATTTTATTTTTAAACTTTACAATATTGTATTGGTTTTGCCAAATATCGAAATGAATTCGCCACAGGTATACATGTGTTCCCCATCCTGAACGCTCCTCCCTCCTCCCTCCCCATACCCTCCATCTGGGTCATCCCATTGCACCAGCCCAAGCATCCAGTATCGTGCATCGAACTTGGACTGGCAACTTGTTTCATACATGATATTATACATGTTTCAATGCCATTCTCCCAAATCATCCCACCCTCTCCCTCTCCCACAGAGTCCAAAAGACTGTTCTATACATCTGTGTCTCTTTTGCTGTCTCGTATACAAGGTTATCGTTACCATCATTCTAAATTCCATATATATGCGTTAGTATACTGTATTGGTGTTTTTCTTTCTGGCTTACTTCACTCTGTATAATAGGCTTCAGTTTCATCCACCTCATTAGAACTGATTCAAATGTATTCTTTTTAATGGCTGAGTAATACTCCATTGTGTATATGTACCACAGCTTTCTTATCCATTCATCTGCTGATGGACATCTAGGTTGCTTCCATGTCCTGGCTATTATAAACAGTGCTGTGATGAACATTGGGGTACACGTGTCTCTTTCCATTCTGGTTTCCTCAGTGTGTATGCCCAGCAGTGGGATTGCTGGATCATAAGGCAGTTCTATTTCCAGTTTTTTAAGGAATCTCCACACTGTTCTCCATAGTGGCTGTACTAGTTTGCATTCCCACCAACAGTGTAAGAGGGTTCCCTTTTCTCCACACCCTCTCCAGCATTTATTGCTTGTAGACTTTTGGATCACAGCCATTCTGACTGGCGTGAAATGGTACCTCATAGTGGTTTTGATTTGCATTTCTCTGATAATGAGTGATGTTGAGCATCTTTTCATGTGTTTGTTAGCCATCTGTATGTCTTCTTTGGAGAAATGTCTATTTAGTTCTTTGGCTCATTTTTTGATTGGGTCATTTATTTTTCTGGAATTGAGCTGTAGGAGTTGCTTGTATATTTTTGAGATTAGTTGTTTGTCAGTTGCTTCATTTGCTATTATTTTCTCCCATTCTGAAGGCTGTCTTTTCACCTTGCTAATAGTTTCCCTTGTTGTGCAGAAGCTTTTAAGTTTAATTAGGTCCCATTTGTTTATTTTTGCTTTTATTTCCAATATTCTTGGAGGTGGGTCATAGAGGATCCTGCTGTGATGTATGTCGGAGAGTGTTTTGCCTATGTTCTCCTCTAGGAGTTTTATAGTTTCTGGTCTTATGTTTAGATCTTTAATCCATTTTGAGTTTATTTTTGTGTATGGTGTTAGAAAGTGTTCTAGTTTCATTCTTTTACAAGTGGTCGACCAGTTTTCCCAGCACCACTTCTTAAAGAGATTGTCTTTAATCCATTGTATATTCTTGCCTCCTTTGTCAAAGATAAGGTGTCCATATGTGCGTGGATTTATCTCTGGGCTTTCTATTTTGTTCCATTGATCTATATTTCTGTCTTTGTGCCAGTACCATACTGTCTTGATAACTGTGGCTTTGTAGTAGAGCCTGAAGTCAGGTAGGTTGATTCCTCCAGTTCCATTCTTCTTTCTCAAGATAGCTTTGGCTATTTGAGGTTTTTTATATTTCCATACAAATTTTGAAATTATTTGTTCTAGCTCTGTGAAGAATACCGTTGGTAGCTTGATAGGGCTATAAATCATTTTCACTATATTGATTCTTCCAATCCATGAACATGGTATATTTCTCCATCTATTAGTGTCCTCTTTGATTTCTTTCACCAGTGTTTTATAGTTTTCTATATATAGGTCTTTAGTTTCTTTAGGTAGATATATTCCTAAGTATTTTATTCTTTCCGTTGCAATGGTGAATGGAATTGTTTCCTTAATTTCTCTGTTTTCTCATTATTAGTGTATAGGAATGCAAGGGATTTCTGTGTGTTGATTTTATATCCTGCAACTTTACTATAGTCATTGATTAGTTATAGTAATTTTCTGGTGGAGTCTTTAGGGTTTTCTATGTAGAGGATCATGTCATTTGCAAATAGTGAGAGTTCTACTTCTTCTTTTCTAATTTGGATTCCTTTTATTTCTTTTTCTGCTATGATTGCTGTGGCCAAAACTTCCAGAACTATGTTGAATAGTAATGGTGAAAGTGGGCACCCTTATCTTGTTCCTGACTTTAGAGGAAATGCTTTCAATTTTTCACCATTGAGGATAATGTTTGCTGTGGGTTTGTCATATACAGCTTTTATTATGCTGAGGTATGTTCCTTCTATTCCTGCTTTCTGGAGAGTTTTTATCATAAATGGATGTTGAATTTTGTCAAAGGCTTTCTCTGCATCTATTGACATAATCATATGGTTTTTATTTTTCAATTTGTTAATGTGGTGTATTACATTGATTGATTTGTGGATATTGAAGAATCCTTGCATCCCTGGGATAAAGCCCACTTGGTCATGGTGTATGATCTTTTTAATGTGTTGTTGGATTCTGATTGCTAGAATTTTGTTAAGGATTTTTGCATCTATGTCCATCAGTGATATTGGCCTGTAGTTTTCTTTTTTTGTGGCATCCTTGTCAGGTTTTGGTATTAGGGTGATGGTGGCCTCATAGAATGAATTTGGAAGTTTACCTTCCTCTGCAATTTTCTGGAAGAGTTTGAGTAGGATAGGTGTTAGCTCTTCTCTAAATTTTTGGTAGAATTCAGCTGTGAAGCCGTCTGGACCTGGGTTTTTGTTTGCTGGAAGATTTTTGATTACAGTTTCAATTTCTGTGCTTGTGATGGGTCTGTTAAGATTTTCTATTTCTTCCTGGTCCAGTTTTGGAAACTTGTACTTTTCTAAGAATTTGTCCATTTCTTCCACGTTGTCCATTTTATTGGCATATAATTGTTGATAGTAGTCTCTTATGATTCTTTGTATTTCTGTGTTTTCTGTTGTAATCTCTCCATTTTCATTTCTAATTTTATTGATTTGATTTTTCTCTCTTTGTTTCTTGATGAGTCTGGCTAATGGTTTGTCAATTTTATTTATCCTTTCAAAGAACCAGCTTTTGGCTTTGTTGATTTTTGCTATGGTCTCTTTTGTTTCTTTTGCATTTATTTCTGCCCTAATTTTTAAGATTTCTTTCCTTCTACTAACCCTGGGGTTCTTCATTTCTTCCTTTTCTAATTGCTTTAGGTGTAGAGTTAGGTTATTTATTTGACTTTTTTCTTGTTTCTTGAGGTATGCCTGTATTGCTATGAACTTTTCCCTTAGGACTGCTTTTACAGTGTCCCACAGGTTTGGGGTTGTTGCGTTTTCATTTTCATTCGTTTCTATGCAAATTTTGATTTATTTTTTGATTTCTTCTGTGATTTGTTGGTTATTCAGCAGCTTGTCGTTCAGCCTCCATATGTTGGAATTTTTAATAGTTTTTCTCCTGTAATTGAGATCTAATCTTACTTCATTGTGGTCAGAAAAGATGCTTGAAATGATTTCTATTTTTTTGAATTTACCAAGGCTAGATTTATGGCCCAGGATGTGATCTATCCTGGAGAAGGTTCCATGTGCGCTTGAGAAAAAGGTGAAATTCATTGTTTTGGGGTGAAATGTCCTATAGATATCAATTAGGTCTAACTGTTCTATTGTATCATTTAAAGTTTGTGTTTCCTTGTTAATTTTCTGTTTAGTTGATCTATCCATAGGTGTGAGTGGGGTATTAAAGTCTCCCACTATTATTGTGTTATTGTTAATTTCTCCTTTCATACTTGTTAGCATTTGTCTTACATATTGTGGTGCTCCCTGTTGGGTGCATATATATTTATAATTGTTGTATCTTCTTCTTGGATTGATCCTTTGATCATTATATAGTGACCGTCTTTGTCTCTTTCCACAGCCTTTGTTTTAAAGTCTATTTTATCTGATATGAGTATTGCTACTTCTGCTTTCTTTTGGTCCCTATTTGCATGGAAAATCTTTTTCCAGCCATTCACTTTCAGTCTGTATGTGTCCCTGTTTTGAGGTGGGTCTCTTGTAGACAACATATGTAGGGGTCTTGTTTTTGTATCCATTCAGCCAGTCTTTGTCTTTTGGTTGGGGCATTCAACCCATTTACGTTTAAGGTAATTACTGATAAGTATGATCCCGTTGCCACTTACTTTATCGTTTTGGGTTCGAATGTATACACCGTTTTTGTGTTTCCTGTCTAGAGAATATCCTTTAGTATTTGTTGGAGAGCTGGTTTGGTGGTGCTGAATTCTCTCAGCTTTTGCTTGTCTGTAAAGCTTTTGATTTCTCCTTCATATTTGAATGAGATCCTTGCTGGGTACAATAATCTGGGCTGTAGGTTATTTTCTTTCATCGCTTTAAGTATGTCTTGCCATTCCCTCCTGGATGAAGAGTTTCTATTGAAAGATCAGGTGTTATCCTTATGGGAATTCCCTTGTGTGTTATTTGTTGTTTTTCCCTTGCTGCTTTTAATATTTGTTCTTTGTGTTTGATCTTTGTTAATTTGATTAATATGTGTCTTGGGGTGTTTTGCCTTGGGTTTATCCTGTTTGGGACTCTCTGGGTTTCTTGGACTTGAGTGATTATTTCCTTCCCCATTTTAGGGAAGTTTTCAACGATTATCTCCTCAAGTATTTTCTCATGGTCTTTCTTTTTGTCTTCTTCTTCTGGGACCCCTATGATTCGAATGTTGTAGCGTTTAATATTGTCCTGGAGGTATCTGAGATTGGCCTTCATTTCTTTTAATTTGTTTTTCTTTTTTCCTCTCTGATTCATTTATTTCTACCATTCTATCTTCTAATTCACTAATCCTATCTTCTGCCTCTGTTATTCTACTATTTGTTGCTCCAGAGTGTTTTTAATTTCATTTATTGCATTATTCAGTATATATTGACTCTTTTTTATTTCTTCTAGGTCCTTGTTAAACCTTTCTTGCATCGTCTCAATCCTTGTCTCCAGGCTATTTATCTGTGATTCCATTTTGATTTCAAGATTTTGGATCAATTTCACTATCATTATTTGGAATTCTTTATCAGGTAGATTCCCTATCTCTTCCTCTTTTGTTTGGTTTGGTGGGCATTTATCCTGTTCCTTTATCTGCTGGCTATTCCTCTGTCTCTTCATCTTGTTTAAATTGCTGAGTTTGGGGTGTCCTTTCTGTATTCTGGCAGTTTGTGGAGTTCTCTTTATTGTGGCATTTCCTTGCTGTGTGTGGGTTTGTACAAGTGGCTTGTCAAGGTTTCTTGGTTAGGGAAGCTTGGTGTTCTGGTAGGTGGAGCTGTATTTCTTCTCTCTGGAGTGCAATGAAGTGTCCAGTAATGAGTTATGAGATGTCTGTGGTTTTGGGGTGACTTTGGGCAGCCTGTATCTTGGAACTCAAGGCTGTGTTCCTTTGTTGCTGGAGAATTAGTTTGGTATGTCTTGCCCTGGAACTTGTTGGCCCTTGTGTGGTGCTTGGTTTCAGTGTAGGTATGGAGGTGTTTGATGAGCTCCTGTCAATTATTGTTCCCTGGAGTCAGGAGTTCCCTGGAGTCAGGGTTTGAACTTAAGCCTCCTGCTTCCAGTTATCGGTCTTATTTTTACAGTAGTTTCAAAACTTCTCCTTCTATACAGCACCACTGATAAAACATCTACATTAAAGATGAAAAGTTTCTCCACTGTGAGGGTCACCCAGAGAGGTTCACAGCATTACATGGAGAAGAGAAGAGGGAGGAGGGAGTTAGAGGTGACCTAAATGAGATGAGGTGGAATCAATAGAGGAGAGAGTGGGCTAGCCAGTAATCACTTCCTTATGTGCACTCCACAACTGGACTGCTCAGAGATGTTCATGAAGTTATACAGAGAAGAGAAGAAGGAGGAAGGAGACAGAGGTGGCCAGGAAGATAAAAGGGGGGAATGAAAAGGAAGGAGACAGATCCAGCCAGTAATCAGTTCCCTGAGTGTTCTCCACCATCTGGAACACACAGAAATTCAGAGTTGGGTAGAGTAGAGAGGGGTTAGGGAGGAGACACAGGCGACCTGGTGGAGAAAAAGGAGAGTCCAAAGGGAGAGAGAGCAGTCAAGCCAGTAATCTCGCTCCCTAGTGAAAAATGGGTACTGAAGATTGGGTTCTTAAAGGTACAAAATTGGTAACAAATACATAAAAGCAAAAATAAAAAATCTAGAGTAGAGTTTGAAATTTCAAAAATACAATGTTAAAGAAAAGAAGAAGGAAAAGAAAGGGAGACAAAAAAAAAAAAAACAAATAAAAACAAAGTCACAAAAATTATAAAGAAAATATAGGTCCAAAATTGATAACAAATACCAAAAAGCAAAAGTTGAAACTCTAGAGTAGAGTTTGGAATTTCAAAAATACAATGTTAAAAAAAAAGAAGAAGAAGAAAAAGAAAGAGAGAAAAAAACAAACAAACAAAAACAAATGAAGTCGCAAAAATTATAAAGAAAATATAGGTACAAAATTGATAACAAATACCAAAAAGCATAAATTAGAAATCTAGAGTAGAGTTTGGAATTTCAGATATACAGTGTTATATAAAAGAAGAAGAGAAAGAAAGAGAGAAAAAAAAGTCACAAAAATTACTAAAAAAAAAAAAATAGGTACAAAATTGATAACAAATACCAAAAAGCTAAAATTAAAAATCTAGAGTAGAGTTTGGAATTTCAAAAATACAATGTTAAAGAAAAGAATAAAAAACAAGGTCAAAAAATTATAAAAAATATATATATGAAGTTTGCTTTAAAAAAATAGTCTTTTTTTTTTGCAAAGGAATAGTAGGTTATAAAAGTGAAAATTAAAGGACTTAAATTTTTTTTTTAATTTAAAAAAAAAAGAAAGAAAGAATGATCGTAAAAATAGTAAAAATATATCTAGGACTTTCTCTGGTTTTGTTGTGGGTATTGTGGGTTCAGTTCATTTTCAGCTAGTTCCTTGGTCCGACTTATATTTCTCAAGATCTATAGGCACCTTCCTATGTAGACGGTACTAACCACAGGGCTTTAATCTATTGCTTGTAGCTTCCAAGGCAGTTCCCTCTGTTATAGCTTCTTCTGTTTGCTGGTCTCTTCAGTGTCTGGTTTCTGCCCTGACACAAAGGGGACGGTGGAGGACACTTCTTTTTTTTTTTTTTTTTAAGGCTCACTTGTTCAGTCACGCTGTGGGGAGGGAGGGATGCTGCAAACAAATAACACTGGCGTGTGCTCGCAGTGCCTCAGCCACACTGGTTCTGCCCCCACTCACAGCACGTGTAGCCTCCCTGCCCACCCTGCTCAGGCTCTAGGTTGCTCCTCCGGGAACCATCCGTGGCCGGCCCTGGGCTGCTTGCACCTCCCAGGTCCAAGCTGCTCAGGTTCAGGCACTTGGGTAGTCCTCAGTGGCACAGACTCCGTTGGGCCTGCGTTTTGTGCCCTTCCCAGGTCCGAGCAGCTCAGGTGATGAGATGTTTGGTGAGCACGATTGCTGCGACTTATCGCCTCCCCACTGCTCAGTTATCTAGGTGTACAACCGGTGCACCTTCTCAGGTGGATGTTGACCGTCCAGAACCCCAAGAAGTCTCAGTTAGCAAAGAAGCCTGCTTACAGTTTTATAGATAATGTCTCTCTGGGGCTGCGATTGCCCCTTTCTGGCTCTGGCTGCCTGACACCAGAGGGGGATGGTCTGTAGCCGGCTATCTCTGTTCAGTCCTTTGTTCCGTGCGCGGGCCTGGCGGTGTCTTAGGTTAGGGCTGGCTTTTCGCGTGGTAGATATCCCACAATCTGGTTTGCTAGCCCAAATTATTTCACTCAGATAGCGCTTGGGGTATTCAGGCCAGATCCTTACTCTAAGTGATGCATCCCGCGTCGCGCCTCCCTGCCCAGCCCCCGCTTGCTAGTGGCCTGTGCAGGTGTCTGCGCTGCTTCTCCGCTGGGGGAGTTACCGTAGGGCTCGTAATCTGTGGGTTTTAATTATTTATTTATTTTTCCTCCCTGTTATGTTGCCCTCTGTGCTTCCAAGGCTCGGCACAGATTCAGCAGTGAGAAGGTTTCCTGGTGTTTGGAAACTTCTCTCTTTTTAAGACTCCCTTCCTGGGACAGAACTCCGTCCCTCCCTCTTTTGTCTCTTTTTTTGTCTTTTATATTTTTTCCTACCTCCTTTCGAAGACTTGGGTTGCTTTTCTGGGTGCCTGATATCCTCTGCCAGCATTCAGAAGTTGTTTTGTGGAATTTACTCAGCATTTAAATGTTCTTTTGATGAATTTGTGGGGGAGAAAGTGTTCTCCCCATCCTACTCCTCTGCCATCTTAGCTCCTCCCACCTACTTTTTAAATTTTTGATTCTTGATTAAAAAAAAAATCTTCAAATTTTTGTTGGAGTATTTAAACTTCCAATTAAAATGTGATGTAATTTTCTCCTGTTTGTGTGTTTTATTTTTTATTTTTTGGGGATAAATTTTCTTAACTGAAAATTTTGATTCACATTTTCTTTTTTCTTCCCTTGTAATAGCTTTGTATGAAGTTTGTCTTATTTTATTGTACTCCTGAATTTTTAATGGACAAGACTTTTGGTTTGAGTGTTACCTCTTTCAGTTGGTCAAAATATAGATTAGCTAATGGATATGCTTTTTTCTTTTGGTAATGCTAGAGGATGACAAGATGTTTTATTTTTGCCCCTTTCTGTTTCTGTAAGATAGTTACTTCCCATCTTCTTACCCTTTCCTTTCCCTTTACTATCATTTCTTCCCCAATGTACCATTTTTTCTCTATTTACCTTACTCCTGCAGAAGCAGCTCTTCCCTAAAGCTCCTACCATAGTTTTAAGTGCCTTCTCCATGGCTGGGGCAGTGAATTTCCAATATTTGGGTAATTGATATTGAACACTTTTTCATATATGTATTCTGTCTCTCTTCTCAAGGAATCTCTTATTTTCCACACCTACAGGTTTGTAGCAGCAATGAGAACTTTCTTGGACTTTGATAGTTATCTTTCTCTGCATAAGCTAGTATGTTCCAAGGACTGTGTTTTGTAAATACATAACAGAACTTAATCCGGTCTGTTTATGATTTAACTGAATAATTTCTCAGTTCTCTCTTTCCTTCCTTCCCATAAATTAAGCTTACACTACTCAAAGTTTAAGGAAATTTAGTATATGGTAGGGGAGTGAAAGTTTGAGTACCTAAGCAGAAATTATGAGGGTGTTTCAATTATTTGAAGAAATTAGTAAATCACTATCATTAGGAAATAAAACACCAGGTTGTTTAATACAAAAGTGTCAGAGAGCTTTTCTTAGATGGACTCTGTATCAGTAGTGCTGACTAACTCTCCTGAGCCCATCAGCTGCCAAAGGAGCAGATCCAGGCAGCCTGCTCTGAGGACACCAGATGGACAGCTCTACAGGACGGTGCATCCAGGGAGAGCTGTCAGTCTGTGATTAGTTGAGTGCTCACCAATAGTCATTGATTATTTTATTGCCTGCTTGGGATATTACAAAAAAAAAAATAAACAGTCATGGTGTCATGATGGTTGTTTACTTAACGCTAAACAATCTGTTGAGCATGGACTATGTGCCATGCATTGTTCTAGCAGTGGGAGAGACAGCAGTGAATAAAACAGACCAGGTCCTTGTCCTTATGAAGCATATATGCGGTAGAGAGAAAGAAACAAGATAAACAAATAAAGATTGAAATACCAGATATTATTTTCTATATTACAGTGTTATGAAGGTAAAACAACAGTGTGATATAATAGAGAATCTGAATTAGGGGATGTCCTAAAGGAGTGCTATCACAGGAGTCTTCTTTGAGGGATATTTAAGATTAGTCCTGAAAACTCATAGAAAGCCAATCATATGAAGAACTAGAAGATCCTCTAAAAAAGAAGGAATAGCAACTAAATTTGGCTTATTTAAGGAACAGTCAGTATGACTGGAACATATTAAGCAAAAAACTGAGTGATTTGAGATATCAGAGAGGTAGAGGTGAACCAGATCATAATGGAAAAAAAATTGGACATTCAAAATGTGATGCAAAGCTATTAGAGAATTTAAAATGAGGGAGGACTTAAATGTGAGGGGAATTTAAGAATGTGAGGACCATCCTCCAGTGAAAGAATCTAGCTCCAACAACCCTGCATCTCCCATCAACTCTGTTGACCTCTTCTAAACATCCTTTTCAAAGAATTGTGGAATATATAAAAAAAACCTCAACCCTACTCGAATTTTTAAGCCCATAGTCCAAATGAGCCTCTGTAGTGTCTTTTTTCTTTTGTAAATGACTTAATCTGTGCCCTAATTCTTTGAGTTCATACTATAAATCTTCTAGTCAACCAAGGAATTCTTTTTTTTTTTTTTTTTTTTTATTACTTTTTAACTTCACAAGTATAGAACAGTCTTTTGGACCAAGGAATTCTTGATACTATAAGAACTACCTGTTTAACCAGGCATGGCTAATAAGATGGTAAAAAGCAATGACAACATAGAAAAAGTTCAGACATTCAGGTAAACTGGAAAAGTAGATTAAATGGCTTCTAGCCATATGTTTAACATATACACATATATTTGAAATATATGAAATATGTCACTTGTATACATATATGTCTAAAATGTAATATAGATAGATAGATAGATATAAACTCCCCTCCCCAGATAGAAAACCTATTAGAGAGGAGTCTAGGCTTAGAGCCAATTTTTTTTCAGTGTCAAATGGTACAAATTTGGGGGAAAAAGAATAATTATATCCATATAAAGGTTAAAGTAAAATTTCTTTTGAGCAGATTCTCATTTGATAATTGGATGGCAGCAAAATTCTGAGATTTCCCAGTAGTAGGTAATGCTTTCCTTTTAAGCTATGCTTGGTACTTTTTTGTTTACTGAGGTACTTTTGCTATATGTTCCTCATGTTACTACTGAATACTTAGAGGAAGAGTAATAGAACAAAGGAAATGGCATTTCTGACTTAAATTTCTTAAAAAATAAACAAGAATTAAGAGTCCTAAAATATAAATTTTACACATTCTCTATTTGTTTGGATGGATTTATATTTTTTAGGTTCTTTTATCAGCAAATTGCTGTATTTCTCATAATTAACTCTCAAGGTAATAATTCACTAAGACAAAACATGATTTAGATATCCTTTTCATAGTGAGTAACTATTAACATAATCCTAGAAAAATCTAAGTTTTGCATTTTAAAAATAAGCAAACAAAAAAAAAATCACAATTTTAAACTATAAAATGGTATCATTGTTATTCCTCACCCATCTATTTAATTTAAATTTGTTTTTAAAGCTCTAGTGCATTTCCAATCTTCTTTAAAGGCTTCTCAGATAACATGTAACAGAAGGTAGAAGGGATTAGCTCTTTTTTCCTTAGTTCTTATCAGTATTCCTAATCAACCAAATAACGCATTTGCTTTTCATTTGCAATGAAGAGAGATATACCAGCAAATGACTACGATAAAATGTTATGGCATCACGGTAAATTTATTTGTAAAAAATAAATGTACAAAAATGAAGGTAACTGTATCTGAGTGTAAGTTTGAGAGGAAAGCTTCAGTTCAGTTCAGTCGCTCAGTCGTGTTCGACTCTTTGCAACCCCATGAATTGCAGCACGCCAGGTCTCCCTGTCCATCACCAACTCCCGGAGTTGACTCAAACTCAAGTCCATCAAGTTGGTGATGCCATCCAGCCATCTCATCCTCTGTCATCCGCTTCTCCTCCTGCCCCCAAGCCCTCCCAGCATCAGAGTCTTTTCCAATGAGTCATCTCTTCGCATGAGGTGGCCAAAGTATTGGAGTTTCAGCTTTAGCATCAGTCTTTCCAATCAATACCCCAAACTGATCTCGTTTAGAATGGACTGGTTGGATCTCCTTGCAGTCCAAGGGACTCTCAAGAGTCTTCTCCAACACCACAATTCAAAAGCATCAATTCTTCAGTGCTCAGCTTTCTTCACAGTCCAACTCTCACATCCATACATGACCACTGGAAAAACCATAGCCTTAACTAGACGAACCTTTGTTGGCAAAGTAATGTCTCTGTTTTTGAATATGCTATCTAAGTTGGTCATAACTTTCCTTCCAAGGAGTAAGTGTCTTTTAATTTCATGGCTGCAATCACCATCTGCAGTGATTTTGGAGCCCAGAAAAATAAAGTCTGATGCTGTTTCCACTGTTTCCCCATCTATTTCCCATGAAGTGATGGGACTAGATGCCATGATCTTCATTTTGTGAATGTTGAGCTTTAAGCCAACTTTTTCACTCTCCTCTTTCACTTTCATCAAGAGGCTCTTTAGTTCCCCTTCACTTTCTGCCATAAGGGTGATGACATCTGCATATCTGAGGTTATTGATATTTCTCCCGGCAATCTTGATTCCAGCTTGTGCTTCTTCCAGCCCAGCATTTCTCATGATGTACTCTGCATAGAAGTTAAAAGAGCAGGGTGACAATATACAGCTTTGACGTACTCCTTTTCCTATTTGGAACCAGTCTGTTGTTCCATGTCCAGTTCTAACTGTTGCTTCCTGACCTGCATATAGGTTTCTCAAGAGGCAGGTCAGGTGGTCTGGTATTCCCATCTCTTTCAGAATTGTCCACAGTTTACTGTGATCTGCACAGTCAAAGGGTTTCATAAAAGAAAAAAAACAACTAACACAGTATTGGAGAATACGGAAGACTTTATTTGAGTGAAAACAGTCTGTGTAGGGAAGAGGGAAAAATAGTTTCCAGGATTAGAGAACACTGGATGTGAAGACACAGTCAAGCAAAAAGCACGTATTATGGGTGCTCTGTTTGTGTGTTTGTGTGTATGTTTGTATGTGCATACATTCCTAATTCTTCATCCTTTTTCCTCTCGCAGGCAAAAAATGTTTATTGAGTATCTATTATGTCCCACGGATTGTTTGTTCTATAAGTGAGCACACAACACTGAACAAAAGGGAGTCAATTTAAGCCTTAATGGATATTAAATTCTAGATGAGAGTAGGGTAGGCATATTCTGCAAGAAAGTAAATAAACCAAATGAATATAAAAATGTATAGTATTGCATTTGATAAAAAGTGTCATTGAGGAATATGAAGTAGGGGAGAGAACAGGAGTTCAGGGATGAGGAGATGTTGATTTTAAATGATGCAAATAAGGGTAACCCCATTCAGAAGATAACATTTCCATTTTAATAAAAACCTTGATAAAGGAAAGAAATGGTATGGACTTAACAGAAGCAGAAGATATTAAGAAGAGGTGGCAAGAATACACAGAAGAACTGTACAAAAAAGATCTTCATGACCCAGATACTCACAACGGTGTGATCACTCACCTAGAGCCAGACATCCTGGAATGTGAACTCAAATGGGTCTTAGAAAGCATCACTATGAACAAAGCTAGTGGAGGTGATGGAATTCCAGTTGAGCTATTTCAAATCCTGAAAGATGATGCTGTGAAAATGCTGCACTCAATATGCCAACAAATTTGGAAAACTCAGCAGTGGCCACAGGACTGGAAAAGGTCAGTTTTCATTCTAAACCCAAAGAAAGACAATGCCAAAGAATGCTCAAACTACTGCACAATTGCACTCATCTCACACGCTAGTAAAGTAATGCTCAAAATTCTCCAAATCAGGCTTCAGCAATATGTGAACCATGAACTTCCAGATGTTCAAGCTGGTTTTAGAAAAGGCAAAGGAACCAGAGATCAAATTGCCAACATGTGCTGGATCATCAAAAAAGCAAGAGAGTTCCAGAAAAACATCTATTTCTGTTTTATTGACTATGACAAAGGCTTTGACTGTGTGGATCACAATAAACTGTGGAAAATTCTGAAAGAGATGGGAATACCAGACCACCTGACCTGCCTCTTGAGAAACCTATTTGCAGGTCAGGAAGCAACAGTTAGAACTGGACATGGAACAACAGACTGGTTCCAAATAGGAAAAGGAGTTCGTCAAGGCTGTATATTGTCACCCTGCTTGTTTAGCTTATATGCAGAGTACACCATGAGAAATGCTGGACTGGAAGAAACACAAGCTGGAATCAAGATTGCTAGGAGAAATATCAATAACTTCAGATATGCAGATGTCACCACCATTATGGCAGAAAGTGAAGGGGAACTAAAGAGCCTCTTGATGAAAGTGAAAGAGGAGAGTGAAAAAGTTGGCTTAAAGCTAACACTCAGAAAATGAAGATCATGGCATCTAGTCCCATCACTTCATGGGAAATAGATGGGGAAACAGTGGAAACAGCATCAGACTTCATTTTTCTGGGCTCCAAAATCACTGCAGATGGTGATTGCAGCCATGAAATTAAAAGACACTTACTCCTTGGAAGGAAAGTTATGACCATTCTTGATAGCATATTGAAAAGCAGAGACATTACTTTGCCAACAAAGGTCCGTCTATCAAGGCTATGGTCATGTATGGATGTGATAGTTGGACTGTGAAGAAAGCTGAGCACTGAAGAATTGATGCTTTTGAATTGTGGTGTTGGAGAAGACTCTCGAGAGTCCCTTGGACTGCAAGGAGATCCAACCAGTCCATCCTAAAGGAGATCAGTCCTGGGTGTTCATTGGAAGGACTGATGCTGAAGCTGAAACTCCAATACTTTGGCCACTTCATGTGAAGAGTTGACTCATTGGAAAGACGCTGATGCTGGGAGGGCTTGGGGCCAAGAGGAGAAGGGGACGACAGAGGATGAGATGGCTGGATGGCATCACTGACTCGATGGACATGAGTTTGTGTAAACTCTGGGAGTTGGTGATGGACAGGGAGGCTTGGCATGCTGAGATCATGGGGTTGCAAAGAGTTGGACACGACTGTGTGACTGAACTGAACTGAGTTTATTCAGAAAAGAAGGAAGGGCATTTAATGAGAGGAGGTCAGCAGGTGCAAACGCTGTACCATTGGAATGTGCCTCATTTATTTGAAGAATAGCAAGGAAGGCAAAGCAATTTCTAATCCTTTTTGTTCTCTTCATCCGTATGCTTCAAGCATCATCAAAGTCTCTCAGTTATTAGGCATGACTTATTATTTTTAATGATATATCTTTCACATTCTTTTTCAAACTAGGAATATTATCTTAAATTCTGAATACCGACAATTCTTCCTTTAAAAGTCCACCTAAATAGCATCTCACTTTTCCTGTCTCAGACATATTGACATTCTGTTTTCATAATGTTCTTTTGTGCCACTAGCCATGATAATCATTTCAGTCTGAGTATTTTGAGTTTGTTATTTTTTTCAATCCACGTAGAAAAATTTACCAGAAAAATGGATTTGTGAGTCTGAAATGCAGAATATATCCAACGTTGGAGAAAGATTTAGAAAAATTATTGTATAGGGGGATGTTAGAACCAGAAGAATTTGTGCTACCACACATTAGAAGAGGTAATAAGAATCAAGTATTGGGTATAAAATTATTCTCTAATTTAACATTGAGAGAAACGGAGAGAAAAAGACAATTTGGAGAAGAAACTTTAGAGTTCTTAGAGAACTAGGATTAAAACTAGGAGAAAATTAAAAAGTGATAAGGATATATGAGGGTCACAAGGGAAAATTTTCAGTTCTCTAGGTCTTGTACCATAATTAGAGGGAAATGCAGGGTTAGAGTAATTTTTCATGAAAGAGACAAACATAGTTTTTACGAAAAAGGAGGTCTAGAAAAATAGGTATTGACAATAAAAGAGATACAAACAATAATTGCTGAAAAGGAGACAGGAAGAGGTAGGTGAGGAAGAAAATATTTTTAGTTGGAATCGAAACTAGTCAGCCTTCAAACAGAACATCCATGAAAACTCAGGAAAATCTGGTTACAAAAGGCTAGTAAACTAATAATATCAAGCAATAATTTTCCAATTTCTGGATAGATGATTTCTTTTCAATTTTTATGCCTTCTAAATTTTTATAGTTTCTACAATAAAAATAACTATTACATCGCCCAGGAAACAGATTTTAGAATGGAATTTTTTATGCAGAAAATTCTGGGGGGGCGGGTAAATGTTATTTAGACAACTTTGCAGTTTCCCCCCCCCCCCTTGAGTATAATTGTAATAGCAGTTTTAAAATCCTTGCCTGCTAATTCAAATATCTGCCTTTACTTTTAAGTAAATCACATTTTCCTATTTTGTTTTTGAAGAGGGATATCAGAAGTAGTCAGGTTTGTCTAGTTGTTTTAGATTATATTTTGGACATTGTGACAATACATTTTGGAGATTCTAGATTTTTTTTTCTTAGTTTGTTTTTGAAAAGTATTAATAAGTTTCACTTTTTGTGTGAGAAAGCTGTTACTTTAACAGAATGCAAAGTTCAAACTCTGTGTCCCCTTTGGCAGTCAGCAGTTGAAATTTCTGGTAAGTTCTTATATTAGTTTCCTTATGGCAGCTGTAACAAATTATCACCACAACAAAACAAAACAATAATTATCTTCTCACTAAAAACAATAAAATTTATTTTTTCATTGTTCTGAAGTACAGAATGTCTGAATCAGTATCACTGGGCCAGAATCAATGTGTCAACACAGCCACCCTCCTTTCAGAGGCTCTAGGGAATATCTACTCCTTGCTTCTTCCAAGTTCTGGTGGCTGTGGGAATTCCTTGGAAAATGGCTGCATCACTCCAAATTTTGAGGCCAGAATTCTCAAATCTCTCTCTGCTCTGCTTTCACATGTCTTCTGCTCTGTGCATAGTAAAATCTCACTTTGTGTTGCTCTTATAAGGATATATGTGATTGCATTTAGGATGGAGCAGGATAATCTGAGATAATCTTCCTATCTCAAGATCCTTAATCATATCTGCAGACTTTGCCATAAAAGGTAACATTCATAGGGTCCAGCAATTAAAGAGCATTATACAGCCTACTAAGTTCTGTTAGTCTTATTTGGTCTGCTAGGAGTCTGACCTGTATATACACAGTTCAGAAGTCAGTCTAAATTTGACTTATACTCGGAATTGAGGACTCTCCCTTTATCTCTCCTTTCTGGAATTTTTCTCTCATTTTCTTTCTTCCATCATTATCCAGAACTCTGTCTTCTGTTTCTTCAAACCAGAAAGATTTTTTTTTCTTTTTTACCATGTTGTCTTCTGATTCCTCAAGCCAGAAAGGTTTTATTTATTTGTGTATTTATTTGTTTTAGTTTTATCCATCCTGTTTGGCACCTACTGGAACTTTTCCTCAAGCCCCAAGTGTATAAAATGGGAAACTCGTTTTCTACCATTTCCCTTTCCCATGTATAGAGTAGATACCTCATCAGATTCTGCCTGCTTTTGGTTTTTAACAGTGGCTTCAAACAGGTTTTTATTTTTTCTTTTTGCTAGAGCTTATAATTTGTACATATGTATATGGAGGATGGTTCCACAATAGCTATTCCTCTATCACCAGAAGCTGAACTTTTCTATTTTTTAAGAGTACATGGGACATTCACCAAAATGCATTATAATTTTGCATTATAAGCAAAGCCTCAATAAATTGCCAAAGGTTAAAATCCAAAAGGTTTAGAATATTTTTCTGACAACAGTAAAATTAAACTAAAAATTTAAAAAGACAAGCAGGAAAACCTAAGGTGACTTTGGATCAAAAAAAGAAAAAAAAAAAAAAAAAACAACAGAGATTAGAAAATATTTGAACTGAACTATATGACAAGACATTAAAACTTGTCTAAGTTTTAATGTCTAATATACTAAAGCACTACTTAAAAATAATATTACAGCATTGAAGGCAAATATTAAAAAAGAAAAAAGGCTGAAAAATCAATGACATATACTTGGATTTGAAGAACAGAGAGGGACACCAAGTTAAAAGTGAGTGAAGAGGAAGAAAATAATAGAGATAAGAGCAGAAATCAATAGATTAAAAAACAAACATACAATAGAATAAAATAAAAAATCAAGAATTGATATCTGAAATGGTTAATAAAATTTCTAAACACTGGAATAAGGGAAAAATACAATTTCTTGAGAATGAAAATGGATTATATATACAAATCTAATAGATGTTAAACACATAAAGGGTATTATAAATAACTTCAGACCAATAAATTTGGATGAAATGGACATATCTTTTCCTCTGTTCTTTTACTTCTTTTGGTTGTTTTTGGAATAGGATATATATTTGGGTAGATGATCTTTTATAAAAATGCTAATATTATACTCTTAGCAAATAGTTTTGTATTGTGCAACTCTGCCCCTCTTCTTATGGCACTGGAAACTGAGGTTTAAATCCAGTCTCTATCCTCTCAGTTAGTTATTAGAGTAGAACAAAGGTCTTCTAACACCCTGTTCTCTGGCCCTGTGTCTGCCTCAGATGGTGAAACTGTCTGTCATTTCAAGGAAGTATTAAAGAAAATGGGATTTTCAGTATCTACAATGGCAGTTAAAAAGAAGGGAAAGGACATCCTAATTAAGGTTGTTAGTGAGAGTTAGTGAGAGTTAGTATCTGATCTCCTGCTCTCAGAGAAGAGAGATCGAAGTTACAATTTAATAACTGAATTGAGAATTGGCTCCTCCTTATGAGTTCCATGAGTTGAAGGAATTTAAAAGACATATTGGCTATGAATTAAGGAGTAACATGCCCTTTTGTTATATTACCATTGGATTGTTATGAACCAAAATGGGCACTATTACAGAATCCACAATAGTGAACTCTTGTGAAACAATGGAATCTGTGTGAATATATCCTTGCAATGTTAGCATAAGACTTTTCTGTAAATCCAACTTTTTGGTGCATGGCAGTCATTGCCAAAACAAAAAAACATCCTATTCTTACTCTTAACCTCCACAAAGATTGCAGAAGCTCTGGATGAGCAGCAAGCTGCTACCATTGACTATATTTCTAGTCTTCAGTACTTGAAAATTATCTGCTTAGCCTTCTTCCCACCATGTGGTCCTGATAGTGTGTGTGTGTGTGTGTGTGTGTGTGTGTACATGTGCACAAGCACATCCCTTGGCCTGTGTTCCCAATCGGCTCTAAAAAAGCTAGGTCAGTGGGCTGATGTGATTTTCCTTGAGATGCTGCAGGCTGGGATCAGCATGACTGTCTTCAAACCAGTTTCTGCTGTGTTAAGTTTGCTTGAAATTTTGATTGGAAAAGTCTTTTTTTTTCCCTAACTCTTCCTTCTCTTTCCTATATCAAGCTGTTAGCAACTGTTCTCCTGGGAAGCTTCAAAGTGATGAAATGGTGGGTGGATCAGAGGAGAAAGAAAGGGAATGCGTGCTGTGGAAAGCTGTGCTGTTGCTGTAGTTTCCTTTCCTCTCACTGAGATGTAATCACTAGTTGGAGAAAATTGGAGTGTTTCAAGAATGAGAGCCAGTGCAGGGTGGGAGAGGGAGGGGATGGCAGGAGAATTCAATAATAGGGCCAAGGGGAGATTAGCAATGTAATGCCCAGTAAATTGTGCTGTGGAACTCTGCCAGTGATTAGAGAATCAGAGCTACTGCAGGAAAAGGCAAATTTTCCTAGTGTTTCTTTTGAAAATTTGCAAATAAGTTTGCTACCATGCTGCCAGGTAAGGGGGGTTGAGACATGTTTCTGCAGTTCTATTCTTCCTCACTTTAGGGACAATATGTGCTAGAGGCCATTGGCCTAGCTGACCACCCATTTTATCTGCTTTCTTTATACCCAAACACCAGCCCCAGTTACTCTTATTCCAATCTGGTGAGGCAGACCCCAAATTTACAAGCAAACTGAATCTCAACTACTGATTATGCCCTACATAATTTCCAATTAAAGTGGCATGCTTTCATATATATTTATAGATGTTGGAAGATGAGTACACCATTGTGTCAGTTCTGAAAGCTTCAAAAGGTTGTGTGGTTTAGAGTATGAATTCTCCAGGACAATATAACCAAAAATTTACTGTTCATTGAAGTGGAAAATATAGTGAACTGATTTCTGCACTCAGCTTTGTCCCTGTCTAGGTACATATCTTGGGCAAATTATGTCTGAATTGCTCCTTCATAGAATAATGGATGGAAATTGATGGTTTCTAAATTTCTTTAAACTTTCAAATTTTGTAATGTACATATTCATCAATGAGTATATGTTGGATATCTCCTACATATAAAGCATTATATACTCAACTAAGCTTTTTTATTAACTTTTGTTTCAAAGTAATACATTTTTATGACTACTTCAATTTCCTCAGTTGTGAAAATGGGCTAATAATGGGCCTTCTTAGTTAAGAACATAAATACTGATTGTATCTGAAAGTGGTTAGGAAAATGTAAAATGCACTGTAGCAGACCAGTTCAGTTCAGTCACTCAGTCATGTCTGACTCTGTGCCTGCATGGACTGCAGCATGCCAGGGATTCCCTGTCCATCACCAACTCCTGGAGCTTGCTCAAACTCATGTCCATCAATTCAGTAATACCATCCAACCATCTCATTCTCTGTCATCTCCTTCTCCTCCTGTCTTTAATCCTTCCCAGCATCAGGGTCTTTTCTAAGCAGTCAACTCTTTGCAACAGGTGACCAAAGTATTGGAGTTTCAGCTTCAGCATCAGTCCTTCCAATGAATATTCAAGATTGATTTCCTTTAGGAGTGACTGATTTGATTTCCTTGAAGTCCAAGGGACTCTCAAGAGTTTTCTCCAACACCACAGTTCAAAAGCACCAATTCTTCACTGCTCAGCTTTCTTTATGGTCCAACTCTCACAGCCATACATGACTACTGGAAAAACCATAGCTTTGACTAGATGGACCTTTGTCGGTAAAATTTTGTCTTTTCTTTATAATATGCTATTTAGGTTGGTCATAGCTTCTCTTCCAAGAAGCAAGTGTCTTTTAATTTCATGGTTGCAGTCACCACCTGCAGTGATTTTGGAGCCCAAGAAAATAAAGTCTGTCACTGCTTTCATTGTTTTCCCATCTATTTGCCATGAAGTGATGGGTCTGGATGCCATGATCTTAGTTTTTTGATTGCTGAGTTTTAAGCCAGCTTTTTTTTCACTCTCCTCTTTCACTTTCATTAAGAGGCTCTTTAGTTCCTCTTTGCTTTCTGCCATAAGGATGATGTCAACTGCATATCTGAGTGTATTGATATTTCTCCCGGCAATCTTGATTCCAGCTTGTGCTTTATCCAGTCTGGCATTTTGCATGATGTATTCTGCATATAAGTTAAATAAGCAAGATGACAATATGCTTGTCAATATGCTTGACATGCTCCTTTCCCAATTTGGAACCAGTCCGTTGTTCCATGTCGAGTCCTAACTATTGCTTCTTGACCTGCATATAGGCTTCTCAGGATGCAGGTAAGGTTTTCTGGTACTCCTATCTCTTTAAGAATGTTCCACAGTTTGTTGTGACCCACAGAGTCAAAGGCTTTGGTGTAGTCAGTAAAGCAGAAGTAGCAGATACTGCAGCAGGTACTTGTGATATATTCACATACATGGGAAAACATGTACTCCAGAAACAGACATGGAGGTTTTATCCCTGAGATAATAACCAACAACCTGGAGACAATTTGCTCTATGCACCTGTGACCAAATAGACTTAACCTAATAGTGTTCCCAAATTGTGTGTGTGCACACACTTCATTCATTGCCATGTTTACAATAGTAATATTTATCAAAGAAATGAAGGAATGAAACAATGAAGATATAATAGAATTCTTTAGCAATCTTTTCACTTTCAATTTCAACTTCCATGCTAACCTCAGTGCTCAGTATTTTTCTTTGATACTATGCTTTCTCACTGCTTAAATCTAGAGAAGGGTGTGCTAGAATTGATTGTGACTCAATATATGCTCAGGGATCAAAAGATGTTAGTACTGACTATGTACACTTCTTCTACAATATTTTACTATCTTAATTGCTTCCTGAGTCCCTCTTTAATAAGCTCAGTGGATTATTCTTACTTTATTCCCTAACACCTAGCACAAGATGTGGCACAAATTAAGTGCTCAATAAATGCAGTAAGTCATGAATAATTTGTCCAGTTCAATGACATAATTGGTATGGGTGCCTAGGTGAAGGCACAAGACTAATGGGAATATTATGTGGAAATATGAATGATGGGATCTTGAAATTTGCCATTGAATTTTAGTTATTTCTATTAGTGTTAAGAGGGTTCTTGACATAAGAATCTTGTCTATTGTTCACTATAAATTATGTCTAAGATCCCTTCTGCTTTCCAAATAAATTAATTTAATTCCTCCAGTTTCATGAAGAGAACATTTTATGAAGAATCTGGCTTAACAGTGATGACAACCTTAAGTATGAAGCTAAGAGCCTACACTTGCTTAGCATTTTAATAACAATGTCATCTTCTCTACAGTTGTCCAGTGACCCAGGCCCATCATAAGCTCTGAGAATGCAAGCTCTGTCATGCTCTGCACTAGTTAAGACAACTACTTAATTTAGGTGGATGAAGAACTTGGCTCTTTGCAGAAAGAAGGCAGCCTGTCAAGAAGACTGTTTCCTTATATGGCATTAGAATAAGATGCCTCCTTACCCCCAATTTGACTTGTGATATTCTATGATTATCCCTAATCTGAGCAATGGCTTGAATTCCAGGACTTTCTGACTCCACCTAGACCAATGGCAGAGATAAAAGTGGGCAGGCAGAAAATGGTTTTACTATCCTTCTCATTCACCTAAAGGTGACAGAGGATGAGATGGCTGGATGGCATCACTGACTCGATGGACATGAGTCTGAGTGAACTCCGGGAGTTGGTGATGGACAGGGAGGCCTGGCGCGCTGCGATTCATGGGGTCGCAAAGAGTCGGACACAACTGAGCGACTGATCTGATCTGATCATTCACCTAAAAGGCAGACTTGGGATCATGTAGGTTTGAGTTGGCTTATCCACCCTCTGCTTCTCAGTTTGAGCACAAAAGAATCACAATCAGTAGAAAGGGAACAGATTGATTATAAGTCTGGTGGTAATTGTTTGAAAACTTTTGCCATTAAATGAACTGCCCAAGGCAAGTCTCTTAAGCAGTTTAACCTTAATTGCCTTCCTTTAATTTTTTTTAAGAGGTGATTATTGCAACATTTTCCCTTCTAAAACATTGTTCCTGCCAGGGGATATTTTGGAGTCTCCCTCCTCTATAGAATGAGATGTTCAACCTTATTTCCCTTCACGAAAAACTGCCATGTTACATTTAGGGGAAAAAAAAAAAAAGAAACTCGAAACAAAATCTTCAAGATTTTTCCTTTTCTTATTATTTTTTTTCCACGTAATTATATGTATTTTTCTATTTAGCTTCATTCGTTGCCGAAGTTCGTGCCTCTCTATCTAGGCACTCACTGCTGCTAATATTTTGGCCTGTCAAATCTTCCAGAGCAGATGGTCCCTTCAGGAAAGCCCTGGAAAGTACTGGGTGTCTGGTTCTGCCTGGTCCCTCCCTCCCTCTTGGGGTCTCAGATGACAAGTCAACAAACCAGTTTCCCCCTCTTAGGGGTCACGGATCCAGTGGCTGCAGGGTTTGGTTCCAGGGACTGCAGAGACCCTTGCGGTTGGGTCTAGCAGCAGCTACCCTGTTCCGCAGCAAGCCCTGGTCCTGGGATGAGTGACATCCCGTTTGCCCAATCAGACACGCGGCTTTCTCTCTAGTGCCCGCCCCACTTTCCTTGCCGCTCCAATAACCGCTCTAAAAGGCCCGGCTTCTGCTGTCAAGTAGCTGGGGTGGGCTCGGCCGAGGCGAGTAGGGGCGCCGGGTGGGGAGATGCGCTCCCAGGTGTTTGCGGCGGAAGTGGGAAACCTGTAGGTTATGGTCCAGCTGTGCCACGCCGAGGCGAGCAGAAGCAGGGAACAGGTAGGAGGCAGGACTTTCCCTTCTTTGCAGACAGAATAAAGAATGCGTATTTTCCTGCGGCTGTTGCCTCCCTTCCCCTTCCCCCAGCCCCGCCCCGCCCTCGTCACCCCCAGATCTCCTGCGGTCTCCGCAGCTCTCGTTGAGAAGGACGGCAGGAAGGGCTGGGTGAAGGGAGTGTCGGTGAAGGGGTGCGGGCTCCGGGAGCCCGGGGTGACGGGCAGGGCAGGCGGTAGTGCCTTGGGAAAGGGGACAGAGCCCCCGTCTCCTCTGGTCAACTTTCCTCTCAGAGGCTGCGGCCGACACCGCGGGCGATGAGCCCAAGAGGTGCCAAGTCGCCCGGGGCGGGGGAGGGTCTGGGGGAGCAGACATGTCAGCAGCCGGTAACCCAGGTCTTCCTAAACTGAGATGAGCGTCTGCTCCTCCCCACGCCTGTCCGCACCCGCTCGATTCCTCTCTCCTACCTTGTCTCTAGACTAGCACAACCCTGAAAAACTGGGAATGGTTGCGCTGCGAGGAAAGGGGACTTGTTTTCTCCCTGGCCCTTGGGGAGTGGGGGGTTGGGGAAAAAACCTGCAACTCGAGGGGCATTTTCCAATTAATTACATCTTCATTGAGAAGACATCAGTCCTTCTCCCCTATTTGCTGCAGACTTGAGGAGGGGAGAGGCAGGGAAGGCTTGGCCTCTTCTCTCCTAGCGTGGCGTTGTCTATCCTAGTTTTTAAAAGATGGGTTTATCCTGGGGGATTCCCAGAGAGTTAAGTAATTGTGCCAGGATGGCTCCCAGGGGCTGCAAGGCAGCCTCCCTGGCTGACCACATCTGGGTAGTAGGTGTTGGCCCAGTGCCGGTTCCTGCTAGAGTCAGATTGCTGGAATCAGTAAGCAGAAGAATTGCAGAGAAATTGGACGCTGCATCACTACCAGGGTCTGATGACACCCTGCTTTGAAAATTACTCAAACATTCGGGTGATGGGAAGAAGGAAGATGGGAGGAGCTGTAACCTCTTCCTATTTATTCATGCCCCATCCAGCATGGGCATTTGTACATATACTTGTGTGTGCATATCTCCAAGGTGGAGCTATATATAGCTCCTGCACACCCAGCCCTGTTTGCCGGCTGCTGAGCAGGCTGGCTTGGCCTTCTGAAGCAATCTGGAAACACTGAGTGGGAGGGGAAAGAGGGAATCAAATTCTCCATTGGGGGAAAAGCCAGAGAAGATGCACTCAGACTGAGGAAACCTTGCATAAAATAATATTTTTGTGTTGCCCATGAAGATCAATATTTCCAAATATTATTTTGAATACATTCTTGGAGTGCTGTTTGATCTTCATCCATTTCCCTGCATTTTCAGCTTCACAGTGTAGCTTATCAGCATGAAATGTAGCATACATATCAAATAAATATGAATCATATCTGGGATGCTTGTGTCTGTATCTTGATTGTTTAATGGTAAATTTATTTGGTAAGTTGCAGTTGACAGTATTTGGAATCTGGGGGAATTGACCCACACATTTTATAGGATATGAAACTCAGGGACCTTTAGAACCTCAGAAGGTAATTTTGATATATTTTTTGTACAAATTTTACTTATAGATTTGATATTTAAACTTTTGCTGTTGTTTTATATCAAATCTGTTTGCACTACATGGACTTTCTTTGCATTTATTTCTCCATTGACGGGAATTATTTAATTTTGGTGATAACCTTTCCATTTTCTTAGATGAGTAAACTAAGATTTTGAGGACAGAAATAATTTGTTTAAAATCTTTCCCAAATCCACTATTTCAACCCTAACATTCGAAAACCTACTGTGAATTAATTGCATAGCAGTTTGCCATCAAATAGAATACTTCAGTGTCCCATGGTTTATTGGTCCTGGTAACAAAACTTGATCAATATTGTTATCACTAACAGTATAGGCCAAGGTTGGATGGGAGGGCATACTGGCGGGAGAATGGATATGTGTAGCTGAGTCCCTTTGCTGTCCCACCTGAAACTATCACAGCATTGTTAATCAGCTACATGGCAATATAAAATAAAAAGTTAAAGAAAAACAAGATAGGCCAAGGTTATTCAGTTATTCAGACACTAAGTATCATTTGATTGGTTTAATTATTTATTATTTGTATGTCTGATTTGTCTTCTAATTAGTATGTACTTTGTAGAAAAAGACCATATATACATAATTTGTGTATACATCAAGATGAACACAGTTCAAAGGAGGCTCAAAGATTCTTACTGAGGAAATATCATCATAAGGAATTGTTTGGATGAATGCAGCAGTGGTTTGGGGTAATCTATTAATTGATAGAAGGCTCTGTGATGGGAACTAATTTTGGAAACTTCTTTGACTCCATTATTCTCTCCATGGGGAGGAATGAATGACATGAGACGTTTCTATATTCTTCCACAGAATGATTCTATTTTCCAGTAGAGGTTATGAAGACGTACATATTATTCTATGGATTCTCTGATATCTTCTTCCCCTTGAGACAAAGTTGAAAAATAGATAATCCATATTTCTCCACGCAAAACATGCCATCCCACATGCATTATTAAAAAAGAGATCAACAAGGTCCATCCATTTCTAATGATAAATTGGCCATGGTCTGTGTCATATCTAGAACTTATCCTCTTTAAGTCATCAGTAAGTCCTTCCTCAAGGCCAGTCTTCAATTTTTTTTTAGTGGTGCATTCATTTTATTCTCTTTTAATCTGACATTTCTGCCATATTGTCCATCTCCTCCTTGAAATTGAGACAGTAGCTACTAGAAGAAGAAATACTGTTTATAGTAATGATAATGTATTTAGAGAAAACAAATTTTTTTTTTCACTTTTCCGCCATCAATAATCTTCATCCTTAAACTGGCTTTTAGCAAAGGATACTGCAGTTTTCTAGGCTTTTCTGATTTGTGATCATTTTTTTTTTCTTTTGTCTACTTCCAGATGCCCACCATCTATTCAGTTTAATTTATTTCATTTCTATTCTAAATCTAATTTGTATTTTTCTGTTTTCCTTAATACCAGTTTCATCTGTCATTGCATGACTCCATTAGTGCAGTTATCAAATATCCCTGTGTATAAGTTTCTCTGCTTAAATCTGAGATGCCAAATATTATTATTGATATAATGTATTTTTAATGTTCCTTATTGATTCAACTCTGCTTTGAATTTTTCACTGTGCTTTTAATTTGTATCTTGAAGAGCACTGGCTTTGGAGCAAGAATACATGGGTTCAAATCCTTAGAACAGGAAATACCAGTTGTATGAACTTGGAAATATAGCAGATGGAGGATGGGGCATTATTTCACTATGGTTGTCTAAATGACTTGCTGTATAAAATTGTATTTGAAAGAATATTCATCTAGTATTAAATTTAAATGTTAAATTATAGCTTTTTAGAGTTATAAGGAAATACAGGATCATTCAAGAAAAATTGGAAATCAAGATAGTATCATCATGCACAGAGATCTACTATCAACCTTATAGTTTTATTTTTATGAATATGCATACATATTTTAAATTTACAGATCTGAATTTACAGTGAATATGCATTTTGGCATTCAGCTTTTTTCTAGCATAACAACACACCATAAATATTCATTTATTTCATTTAATATTCTTACTAAGCATGTTCTTTTATGGCTGCCGTTTTTTTTTTTGTAACAAAGCCTTTAGATAGTTTCGTTTTTCACACTTGCGGAAATGAACGTAGATACTCATTAGTCTTTACCTTTCAGATCATTTCTTTACTATAACTTCTTAGATGTTATTGGATCAAATGTATAAATATTTCCAGACTGTAAATGCTACTTCCAAAATTGCTCTTACAAAAAAAAAACAAAAAACAAAAAAAAAACATGCACAAATTGATACTCAGTTTAAACTGATTGGCTGTAATCTCATAACACTTGGTATTATGGTTAAAACAACTGTGACTATTTTGTAGTCAAAATTATATATCTAATCATTCTTTGAGTTGTGTCTCTATGATTCTGAATGAGTTTGACATATTTTCACTTCTCAAACCTTTATCTTCTCTTTGTATTTTTTTATTTGTGGATTTTACTTGACTATTTCTCTGTTGAGGTATTCATAGTTTCTTCATATAATAACAAATCTGATATAAACTGAAAATTTTCCTCACCCTGTTATTTTCCCCTTTCTTTTTTTATGTTGAACATACAGAAATTTATAACCTTACTGTAATTTAATCTATAAATCTATTTGCAGTGATATTTTTCATTGCTTTAAGGCCCATAAAACTTTCTGCTACCTGCAAAGAATTGAATATAACAACATGCATTGAGAGTGCTTTTGCTGAAATTTTTCCTTCTTTGAAGTGGGATTTGGCTTATGTATATCATGTATCTCTGTGTGAAATGCCTCTCTTGGGGATGTGTAAAATACGCTCACAGTCTGTTGAGATCCCATTATTATTTATGTGGCTTTCCCATGAAGTGAATAGTACCTTAATTCTTTCTGAGCTACCGTTGTCCATTTCAAAAGTGCCACAGGGCAGAATGTACTATGGAAGATATTAATGACCAGGTTACTCAGCCAGAGAAGGGCACATTGTTTGCACAATTATCTGAATGACTCAGACACTAAATCTGCTTTTGCCAGGATTATCCAGATGGTCCTTAATTCACTGGATAATTGCTCACCCCTGTACTTGATTTGATGATGTAGACTTGACTCTGTCATTGCTTTTCCTACATTGTTTGGTTTGTTGCTATTCTCTAAGTGCTTAGGGTTTGTCACATTCATTTCTTTTCCTCAGAGGCATTTTCTAAGGTCCTTGAAAGCACACATTTTAGAATATTCAGAGCTTTGCTTGAGACCTAGCTCAGCCACTTACAAACTGTGTGATTCAGGGCAAGTTACTTAATTTCTTTAAACCTTTGTTTCCTATGTAGGAAATGAGGATATTCTGAGGATGTTCAGAGTTCAGAGCCCCTACTTCAGTCCCACTGTCCTGTAGTCTTCTCAAGCACATTCTCTGCACTATCAGTTCTCTTTCTGAAACCAATCTCAACAGGTACCTCCTCTGCTGAAGAATTTTTGGTAGAGTTTTTTCTCTCTCTTTCTTAAATAACAAACTGCCTGAAGTTCTTTAAGTCTTTTTCTTAATTAAGGACCTAATGTCATTTTTAAGTGGTCCTTGTTTACTTCGATAAATTCATTTCCTCATCATTCCAGTTTCTTCCATCTCCAATATTCCACAGTGCCAATCATACTAAACTTTTAGTATTTCATCTTATTTATATATTCTTCCTCTATTTTCCCAAACTCCACTTCCTCTCCATATTCTATTTCCTGCCAGACATTTTCTGTCTCCTTGTCTGCCATGTAGTTGTTTGCCTCACCTCTTTAAGGCTCAGGTCAGCTGCCACCATCTTAAGGAAGACTTTCCAAAATTTCCAGGCTAAGTTTTAACTCTTATTCAGTGCATTCATAATAACCTGTGGGTATCCTAACCATAGAACTTACAATACTGTATTATAACTGACTATTTACTTGCTTGTTACCCCTATTGTAAACCCTTGAGGACAGGGCCAATGCCTTATTCCTCTTTGGGCCCAGTGAAGACACTGATGTATATTTCTGAATAAATGAATTTAAAGAAGGTTAAGACTAAGTACCTTTTTAAGATGTCAGAAGATTACAGATTTATATTTCTACCTTGGAAATAAGAAATAAAACTAGAAGCTATGTCAATCTTCTTAATTTTTCAATGATTGCTGGGTTTGTTGATTTATACAGCAAGACAGATAAAGAATCTTTTAATAAGTAATTTGTCAAGATAGGGCTTCCCTGATGGCTCAGTTGGTAAAGAATCCACCTGCAATGCAGGAGACCCTGATTTGATGCCTGGGTTGGGAAGATCTACTGGAGAAGGGATAGGTTACCCACTCTAGTATTCTTGGGCTTCCCTTGTGGCTCAGCTGATAAAGAATCCACCTAAAATGCAGGAGACTTGGGTTCAATCCCTGGATTGGGAAGATCCTCTGAAGAGGGAAAGGCTACCGATTCCAGTATTCTGGCCTAGAGAATTTCATCAACTGTATAGTCCATGGGAGGGAGAAGGCAATGGCACCCCACTCCAGTACTGTTGCCCAGAAAATCCCATGGATGGAGGAGCCTGGTGGGCTGCAGTCCATGGGGTCACTAAGAGTCAGACACGACTGAGTGACTTTACTTTCACTTTCCACTTTCATGCATTTGAGAAGGAAATGGCAACCCACTCCAGTGTTCTTGCATGGAGAATCCCATGGACGGAGAAGCCTGGTAGGCTGCAGTCCATGGGGTCCCACAGAGTCAGACACGACTGAAGCGACTTGGCAGCTGCAGCAGCATAGTCCATGGGGTCACAGAGAGTTGGACATGACACAGCAACTCTCACTCAATTGTTTGTCAAGATAAGGCATGCTTAGGACATTGAGTAACACAAATGCTAAATCAGTAGGTAATTCTTAATTCTCCATTTTAGAAGAAGGAATAAATGTATAGTTACATGGATAATGTAGATATATAAGTTTAGCTGTGATGAACTAAATACTGGTAAATTGAATTCTCTTTCTCTTCACTTAATAAAAAACCTTTGATTGGTATGGACTCTGGGAGTTTGTAAAGCATCAGTTCATTTCAGTTCAGTTCAGTTGCTCAGTCATGTCCGACTCTTTATGACCCCATGGGCTGCAGCACGCCAGGCTTCCCTGTCCATCACCAACTCCTGGAGCTTATTCAAACTCATGTCCATTAGGTTGGTGATGCCATCCAACCATCTCATCCTCTGTCATCCCCTTCCCCTCCTGCTTTCAATCTTTCCCAACATCAGGGTCTTTTCTAGTGAGTCAGTTTTTCTCATCAGGTGGCCATAGTGTTGGAGTTTCAGCTTCAGCATCAGTCCTTCCAATGAATATTCAGAACTGATTTCTTTAGGATACACTGTTTGAATCTCCTTGCAGTCCAAGGGACTCTCAAGAGTCTTCTCCAACACCACAGTTCAAAGGCATCAATTCTTTGGCACTCAACTTTCTTTATGGTCAAACTCTCACAATCCATACATGACTACTGAAAAAAACCATACCTTTGACTAGATAGAACTTTGTTGGCAAAGTAACGTCTCTGCTTTTTAATATCCTGTCCAGATTGATCATAGCTTTCGTTCCAAGGAGCAAGCATCTTTTAATTTTATGGCTGCAGCCACCATCTGGAGTGATTTTGGAGCCCCCCAAAATAAAGTCTTTCACTGTTTCCATTGTTTCTCCCTCTATTTGCCATGAAGTGACAGGACCGGATGCCATGATCTTCGTTTTCTGAATGTTGAGTTTTAAGCCAACTTTTTCACTCTCCTCTTTCACTTTCATCAAGAGACTCTTTAGTTCTTCTACACATTCTGCCGAGGGTGGTGTCATTTGCATATCTGAGGTTATTGATATTTCTCCTGGCAATCTTGATTCCAGCTTGGGCTTCATCCAGTCCAACATTTCACATGATGTATTCTGCATATAAGTTAAATAAACAGAGTGACAATATACAGCCTGGACATACCCCTTTTCCTATTTGGAACCAGTCTGTTGTTCCATGTCCAGTTCTAACTGTTGCTTCTTGACCTGCATACAGATTTCTCAAGAGGCAGGTCTGGTGGTCTGGTATTCCTATCTCTTGAAGAATTTTCCACAGTTTGTTGTGATGCACACAGTCAATAGTCAAAGTCTTTGGTGTAGTCAGTGGAGCAGAAATAGACGTTTTCCTGTAACTCTCTTGCTTTTTCAATGATCCAACAGATGTTGGCAATTTGATCTCTGGTTCCTCTCTGCCTTTTCTAAATTCAGCTTGAACATCTGGAAGTTCATGGTTCATGTACTGCTGAAGCCTGGCTTGGAGAATTTTGAGCATTACTTTGCTAGTGTGTGAGATGAGTGCAATTGTGCGGTAGTTTGAACATTCTTTGGCATTGCCTTTCTTTAGGATTGGAATGAAAACTGACCTTTTCCAGTCCTGTGGCCACTGCTGAGTTTTCCAAATTTGCTGGCATATTGAGTGCAGCATTTTCACAGCATCATCTTTCAGGATTTGAAAGAACTCAACTAGAATTCCATCACCTCTACTAGCTTTGTTCATAGAAATGTTTCCTAAGGCCCACTTGACTTTGCATTCCAGGATGTCTGGCTCTGTGTGAGTGATCACACCATCGTGGTTATCTGGGTCATGAAGATATTTTTTGGTGCTAGAAAATTAACTCACTTTTTTCCCCCCAAAATTATTTGGTATGATGATGAAACTAAGACATCTACTTTTAATAAAACATTGCATTGCTTTCATTAAAAAAAAAAAAAAAAAAACTTTTGTTGGAATAACAGAAATATAGCAAATCACACAGAAAAGAGTCATGATATCAAGATTCAGTTCTGAATAAAGAACTTTGTCAATACCCAAAACCGCCTCTTCCAGCAATCATTACCACCTTGTTCTTTCACAAAAGTAATCACTAATTCTAACTTCAAGACCATAGAATTGTTCTGCCTGTTTTTGAAATTTGTATAGACAGAATCATACCATATGTGACTTTTTTTGTATCAGATTTCTTTTGCTCAGTCTTTTTGTTGAGATATATCCATGTTTTGAATGTAATAATAATTCATTTTTGTTGTTCTGTAAAATTCCATTGTACTCCAACACAGACCTATCTCTTCTACCTGTTAGATGTCTAGGTTGTTTTCAGTTTTGTGTAATAGTTTTCTTATAATCATACATCCTTTTATATGCCTTTTGTAGTGCATGTATGTATATGCATTTTTTGCTAAGATATACCTAAGATTAGTTTCCTGTGATTGTGGTTTTCATTCTGTCTGCCTTCTGATGGAGAAGGGCAAGAGGCTTATGGAAGCTTCCTGATGGGAGAAACTGACTGAGGGGGAAATTAGGTCTTGTTCTGATGGGCGGGGGGGCCATGTTCAGTAAATCTTTAATGCAATTTTCTTTTGATGGATGGAGCTGTGTTACCTCCCTGTTATTTACCTGGGGCCAAACTTTGCTGGAGGTAATGAAGATAATGGCGACCTCCTTTAAAAGGTCCCATGCATGCAATGCTACACTCAGTGCCCCCAACCCACATCAGATCATCACCAACCCACACCTCTGCGAGAGACTCCTGGACACTTACGGGCAAGTCTGGGTCAGTCTTTTGTGGGGTCGCTATTCCTTTCTACTGAGTCCTGGTGCATATGAGGTTCTGTTTGTGCCCTCCAAGAGACTATTTCCCAGTCCTGTATAAGTTCTGGTGGCTCTATGGTGGGGTTAATGGCGACCTCCTCTGAGAAGGCGTATGCTATATCCAAGTCTGCTGCACCCAGAGCCGTTGGCCCTGCAGCAGTCCACTGCTGACCCATACCTCCACAGGGAATGCTCAAACACAGTTCTGTCTCAGTCTTTGTGGGGTCTCTGGGTCCTGGTGTGCACAAGGTTTGTTTGAGCCCTCTGACCGTTTCTAGCGGGTATGGGGTTTGATTCTAAACGTGATTTCACCCCTTCTACTGTCTTTCTGGGGCTTCTCCTTTGTTCTTGGATGTGGGGTATCTCCTCACAGTTGCTTGAGTGCGACGCAACCGCTGCTTCAGCACCTACCATCTTGCTGGGGCTTCTCTGCCCTTGGACATGGGGTATCTCCCCAAAGCCGCTTCTGTACCATATCGCTGCCGCACAGCCTGTACTTCAACAGATTTTTTTCCCCTAAGCTTCCCTTCTTTGTCTATCAGTTTTATGCACCAATGGGGTGGCAGTCAGAAAGACCCAGCAAAGAAAACTCTAAAAAACCCAAGATGGATGGGTCATGGTGGAGAGTTCTGAAAAAACGTGGTGAACTGGAGAAGGGAAAGGCAAACCATTTCAATATTCTTGCCTTGAGAACCCAATGAACAGTATGAAAAGGCAAAAAAGATAGGACACTGAAAGATGAACTCACCAGGTTGGTAGGTGCCCAATATGCTACTGGAAATCACTGGAGAAATAACTTCAGAAAGAATAAAGAAATGGAGCCAGCGAAAAAACAACACCCAATTGTGGATGTGCCTGGTGATGGAAGTAAAGTCCGATGCTGTAAAGAGCAATATTGCATAGGAAACTGGAATGCTAGGTCGATGAATCAAGGCAAATTGGAAGTGGTCAAACGGGATGGCAAGAGTGAACATTGACATTTTAGGATTCAGTGAACTAAAATACACTGGAATGGGTGAATTTAACTCAGATGACCATTATATATACTACTGTCATCAAGAATCCCTTAGAAGAAATGGAGTAGCCGTCATAGTCAACAAGAGTCCAAAATGCAGTACTTCGATGCAGTCTCAAAAACAACAGCATGATCTCTGTTCGTTTCCAAGGCAAACCATTCAATATCAGAGCAATCCAAGTCTGTGCCCCAACCAGTAATGCTGAAGAAGTTGCAGTTGAATGGTTCTATGAAGAGCTACAAGACTTTCTAGAACTAACACCCCCAAAAGATGTCCTTTTCATTAATAGGGGACTGGAATGCAAAAGTAGGATGTCAAGAGATACCTGGAGTAACAGGCAAATTTGGCCTTGGAGTACGAAATGAAGCAAGTCAATGGCTAATAGAGTTTTGCCAAGAGAATACACTGATCATAGCAAACACCCTCTTCCAACAACACAAGAGAAGGCTTTACATGTGACCATCACCAGATGGTCAATACCAAAATCACATTGATTATATTCTTTGCAACCAAAAATGGAGAAGTTCTACACAGTCAGCAAAAACAAGACAGGGAGTTGACTGTGGCACAGACCACGACTCCTTATTGCCAAATTCAGACTTAAATTGAAGAAAGTAGGGAAAATCATCAGACCATTCAGGTATGACCTAAATCAAATCCCTTATGATTATACAGTGGAAGGGATTAGATCTGATAGACAGACTGCCTGCAGAACTATGGACAGAGGTTTACGACATTGTCAAGAGGCAGAGATCAAGACCATCCCCAAGGAAAATAAATGCAAAAAAGGCAAAATGATTGTCTGAGGAGGCCTTACAAATAGCTGTGAATAGAAGAGATTTGAAAGACAAAGGAGAAAAGGAAAGATATACCCATTTGAATGCAGAGTTCCAAAGAATAGCAGGAGAGATAAGAAAGCCTTCCTCAGTGATCCATGTAAAGAAATTGAGGAAAACAATAGAGTGGGAAAGACTAGAGAGCTCTTCAAGAAAATCAGAGATACCAAGGGAATATTTCATGCAAAGATGGGCCCAATAAAGGACAAAAATGTTATAGACCTAACAGAAGCAGAAGATATTGAGAGGTGGCAAGAATACACGGAAGAACTATACAAAAAGATCTTCATGACCCAGATAATCATGATGGTTATGATGATGATGGTGATCATCAACCTAGAGCCAGACATCCTGGAATGTGAAGTCAAGTGGGCCTTAAGAAGCATCACTATGAACAAAGCAGGTGGAGGTGATGGAATTCCAGTTGAGCTCTTTCAAATCCTAAAAGATGATGCTGTGAAAGTGCTGCACTCAATATGCCAGCAACCTCAGCAGTGGCCACAGGACTGGAAAAGGTCAGTTTTCATTCCAATCCCAAAGAAAGGCAATGTCAAAGAATGCTCAAACCACCGCACAATTGCATTTATCTCACATGCTAGCAAAGTAATTCTCAAAGTTCTCCAAGCCAAGGTTCAACAGTATGTGAACTTTGAACTTCCAGATGTTCAAGCTGGATTTAGAATATGCAGAGGAACCAGAGATCAAATTACCAACATCTGTTGGTTAATTGAAAAACCAAGAGAGTTCCAGGAAAACGTCTACTTCTACTTTATTGATTATACCAAAGCCTTTGACTCTGTGGATCACAACAAACTGCAGAAATTCTTCAAAAGATGGGAATAGCAGACCACCTTTACCTGCCTATTGAGAAATCTGTATGCAGGTCAAGAAGCAACAGTTAGAACTGGACATGAAACAACAGACTGGTTACTAATTGGGAAAGGAGTACATCAAGGCTGTATATTGTCACCATGCTTATTTAACTTATATGCAGAGTACATCATGCAAAATTTTGGACTGGATGAAGCCCAAGCTGGAATCAAGATTGCTGGGAGAAATATCAATAACCTCAGATATGCAGATGGCACCACCCTTAAGGCAGAAAGCAAAGAAGAACTAAAGAGCCTCTTGATGAAAGTGAAAGAGGAGAGTGAAAAGGTTGGCTTAAAGCTCAACATTCAGAAAACTAAGACCATGGTATCTGGTCCCATCACTTCATGGGAAATTGATGGGGAAACAGTGGAAATGGTGTCAGAATTTATTTTGGGGGGCTCCAAGATCACTGCAGATGGTTAGTGCAGCCATGAAATGAAAAGCCTTGCTCCTTGGAAGAAAAGTTATGACCACCATAGACAGCATATTAAAAAGTAGAGACAATACTTTGCCCACAAATGTTCATCTAGTTAAAGCATTTATGCAGTAGTCATATATGGATGTGAGCACCGAAAAATTGATGCTTTTGAACTGTGGTGTTGGAGAAGACTCTTGAGAGTCCCTTGCACTGCAAGGAGATCCAGCCAGTCCATCCTAGAGGAAATCAGTCCTGAATATTCATTGGAAGGACTGACGCTGAAGCTGAAACTCCAATACTTTGGCTACCTGATGAGAAGAACTGACTCTCTAGAAAAGACCCTGATACTGGGAAAGATTGAAGGCAGTAGGCGAAGGGGATGACAGAGGATGAGATGGCTGGATAACATCACCGAGTCAATGGACATGAGTTTGAGTAAACTGTGGGAGTTGGCGATGGACAGGAATGCCTGGTGTACTGCAGTCCATAGGGTCACAAAGAGTTGGACATGACTCAGTGACTGAACTGAACCTAAGGTTAAGTTGCTGAATCAATGACTAATGATTAGTAGAAATTCCTAGATTTTCCCAAGGGGTTGAGCCAACTTCCAGTTCAACCTTTGGTGTGTGAGATTCCAAGTTACTCATTAGCTTTACCTTCAGTTGGTTTTAATAGTCTTTTTAACTTAAACTATTATAGTAGGTGGGAAAGTGTGGAGATGGATGTTTCATTATGGTTTTAATTTTCATTTTTCATTAATATGTTATTAAAGGCCTATATATATTTATATATATAGGCTGTTTGAATATGGTGTTTTGGTTTTATTGGTTTTTAGTCACTAAGTCATGTCTGACTCTTTTAGACCCTATGGGCTGTAATCCTGTCAGACTTCTCTGTCTATGGGGTTTCCCAGGAAAGAATACTGGAATAGGTTGCTATTTTCTTTTCCAGGGACCTTCCTTACTGAGTGATCGAACCTTTGTCTCCTGCATTGTCAGGCAGACTCTCTGCCACTGAGACACCTGGGAAGGCAATGATGCTTTAGAGTACCATTCAAAGATTTTGTCCACTTTACTGTTATCTGTCTTTTGTTTATTGATTAATAAGTGGTTCCTTATATTAATATATTTTGAATTTGAGTGCTTAGAAAATATTTGCAAATCTTTTCCCTGGTGGCTTAGATGGCAAAGAGTCTGAGAGACTCTTTTGGGAATAATTCATTTGAGAATAATGAGTTTATTTTTCTCTTATCCATTCTTTGTAACTTATTAAACATCTTAACTTATTATGCTGACTAAGAGCTCTAGGACAGTGGTGAGTAGAAATGATGTTAATTGACTCATTCTTTATCTCATAAGAAAATTTCTCAAAAGTTCATCTTTAAGTATCAGATTTTTTTTGTAGATAACTTTTTTCAGGCTAAGGTGATGTCAAATTTACATTGGTTGGACTCATGAGATGAGATATATTACCTTTTTTTATTCTGGTAAGAGTTTGTGAATGATACATTTTAATTTTCTGTAGAATCAACTATTGAAGACATTTGGCACTAGAAAATTTTCTCTGGCAATATTTTAAACTAAAAGTTCAGTTACTTTATATATTATGAAAAATTCAGTTACTTTATGTCTATTCATATTTTCTATGTATTATTTAATATTTTTTGTAAGTTGGACTTGTCTAGGAGTTTGCCCACCTAAATTGTCAAATGTATTGGACATTGTTCTTAAAAATAATCTCATACTATATTTTTAATATGTATATGATTTTTAATGATGATTCTCTTTTCATTCTTTTAAATCCACTGACAGAGCTGACTATTCTTAATATTTTGTATATATTTTAAAAGATTTCAAAATGCATCATATTATGTATAGTGCTCTATCACTTTTTTTCTCTTGGCCAATTTTTATTTTCACACATTGTAGTGCTAACACATCTTTTTTTCATATTTGCATGCTGTCCCTCTGCGTGGAACACAGTTTATTTATGTCGCCCTTATTGGATCTTTGCTTTATTTGTAATTATTTTTTATAGAATGCCAAAAGAATACCATTCTACATGTACTTTTGTACATTCCTTAGAATACTTCGCTAATACATTTCTAGAGTGAAATTCCTAGCAAAAAGTTACATCTTTTGTAGAGTATCAGTATTTCCAAATTGTTCTTCAAAGACATTATAGCAATTTATAATCTTAGTAACATGAATAAGAATGTTCTCTGTTGCATATCCTCCCTTATGGGCTTCCCTCAAGTGGCTCGGAAGGTAAAGAATCCTCCTGCAATGCAGAAGACCCGGGTTGATCCCTGGGTTGGAAAAATCCCTTGGAGAAGTGGGATGGCTACCCACACCAGTATTCTTGCCTGGAGAATTCCATGATCAGAGGAAACTGGTGGGCCACAGTTAGTCCATGGTGTAGCAAAGAGTCGAATGTGACTGAGTGACTAACATTTTTGCTTTTCTTCCTCCCTTGTACTGAGTATTATCAGTCTTTCAAATACTTTTAGAAGATGTTTTTGTTTCTAAATGAAACCACTATTAAAAAAATAATATAAATTATTTGCAACTATGCACCAATGACATCATAAAATATAAATTTGATATTTCCCTATAGATTTTTTACTTTATATGTAAAATATTTTTGGCTATTATTGGGATTGTAAAATATTTCAATTAAATTTGGCACTAAGTTGTTTTGATAAAATTTAAGTGCTAAAAAACTCTCTCACTTTCATTGTTTGTTACAGCTTTTCAATATAATATATAGCATGTCTGCTTGTGCAGGAAAGAATATAGTACTAGATGTTCAACAACATAGTTTTAAAAAATTGAGATATATTTATTACAGAAAATTCATCTTTTTAAAAAATAAATTTTATTGGCGTATAGTTGATTTACAATGTTGTATTAGTTTCTGCTGTACTGCAAAGTGTATCAGTTATGCATGTACATATATTCAGTCTTTTTTAGATCCCTTTTCCTTATAGGTCATTATTGAGTCTTAAGTAGACTTTCCTCTGCTAACAGTAGAGGGAACTGTTTCAGTTATCTATTTTGTATATGAGTGAGTGAGTGAGTGAAGTCGCTCAGTCGTGTCCGACTCTTTGTGACCCCAAGGACTGTAGCCTACCAGGGATCTCCATCCATGGGATTCTCCAGGCAAGAGTACTGGAGTGGGTTGCCATTTCCTTCTCCAGGGGATCTTCCCAACCCAGGGATTGAACCCAGGTCTCCCACATTGGAGGCAGATGCTTTAACCTCTGAGCCACCAGGGAATATATAGTAGTATGTATACATCAATCTCAGTCTCTCAATTTATCCCTCCACTGTTTCCCCCAACTTGTAACCACAAGTTTGTTTTCTACATCTGTGACTCTAATACTGTTTTGTAATTTCATTTGGTTATTTTTTTAGATTCCACATATAAGCAATATCATATGATAAAATTCACCTTTTAAAAGTATACAATCTTTTTTGTTGTTTTTATTGTACTCATTATCTGTGCAACCATCACATTTACTGAATTCTAGAACAATTTCATCACTCCCAAATACAACTCTTAATTGTTCCTCCCATTTCCTAACCACTTAGTTAGGAAATAGTCTGTCTCTATGACTTTGCCTATACTGGACATTTCATAGAAATGGAATCACACAATGTGTCCTTTTCTAGCTGGCTTCTTTTACTAAGCATAATGCTTTCAAGGTCCATCCATGTTTTAGCATATATCAGTACTTTTTATTGCTGAATAATATTTCATTGTATGGATATACTACATTTTATTTATTCATTTATCAGTTGAAGGGCATTTAGGCTGTTCCCACTTTATGGCTACAGTGAATAGTAGTGTCATGAATGTATGTGTACACATTTTTCAATGAATATATTTTTAGTTCTTTTGGGTATATAACTGAGAGTAGAATTGTAGGGTCCTATGGTAACTCTCAGAGAAGGCAATGGCACCCCACTCCAGTACTCTTGCCTGGAAAATCCCATGGACGGAGGAGCCTGGTGGGCTGCAGTCCATGGGATCTCGAAGAGTCAGATACGACTGAGAGACTTCACTTTCACTTTTCACTTTCCTGCATTGGAGAAGGAAATGGCAACCCACTCCAGTGTTCTTGCCTGGAGAATCCCAGGGACGGGGGAACCTGGTGGGCTGCCGTCTATGGGGTCGCACAGAGTTGGACACAACTAAAGCAACACAGCAGCAGCATGGTAACTCTATTTTAACTCTGTAAAAAAATTTATTTATTTTTAATTGGAGGATAATTGCTTTATAATATTATGTTGATTTCTGGCATATATGAACAAAATATACCATAGGTATATGTAGACATAGATTTAAATCTAAATTCTGGCACTTAGTAGATATGTATTACTGAGAAATTTACTCAATTCTTATAACTGTGAGTGGCTTCATTTCCTAAATTGAGGAAAATACATATGAAAGTAAGTTTGCTATATTGCCTGTCATCTATTTTCTAGGTGTAATTTAAATGATTAAGCTAGTCAGGCAGGGCCTTTTCTCTTTCACTTGCCTAATTATGGCCTTGTCAATGTTACTTGTTCTTCAGGGAAAACAGCTTCCAGATATGAAAAAGGACTGTTTCCTGTAAACAATCTATGAAGTTGAGCTAAAAGTAGATCTTCTGCTAGAAGTGGAGAGAAATAATGTGATTAATATCTTTTCCTTTATTTATTATATACTGTATTTGTTAGTGGAAGGAAAGAAGAAAGAAGGGAGAGAGAGAAGGAGAGAAAACAGAAATACATCTCCTGTGTGGTAAGCATTGTAGAGTAAATAAATCAGATTTTTCCTTCCTTCAAGAGGCTTCTAATATAAGTGGGGAAAATAGATGAAAAGATAACCCCAAATTGTGTGATGAGTGCTTTTATACAAGTAGATTCAATGTTAATTGAATACTGTATGCCAGGGACATTTACAAGAGTATGACTGGTTTAAGTAACTGAGAGAAATCTAATATATGACAGAGTATATACTAGGTCTCCTGCCTTGGGCAGGCAGGTTCTTTACCACTAGTGCTACCTGGGAAGCCTATAAAGTAGCAAAACATATGGCCAAAGAGGAGAAAATAGTAGATCAAGAAATCTCTACTTTGTATTTTTCCCTAGAAGCAGTGGTTCCAAGAAAGACTGTGATTTAATTGAATATTTTTAAATGTGTTGGGAGAATTTAATGAAGTTAAAAATAAATATTAGGTATGAGAGGATGTTGTAATTTCAAAAATGTGGAAATTAACTAGATTTTAAACAGCATGTCTAGATAATTGCTGATAAGAAATATTGCTACAAATTGGCAGGATTGTACTCTCCAAATCATCTTTTAACATCTCTCATAATAATTTCATTTTGACTTCATTTTGCTATTAGTGTTCTATAAAAACTCCCTTTAAGTATTTAGGAGAGAAAATTAAATATATGTTTTCATCCCAATCTTTTCATAGGTTCTTTGAGCGCTAGATTTCTGCTAAGACATATATATCTTGTAAAAAAGCCATATAAATTCATGGGAGTTCTTAGAAGTTCACTGGACTTTGGATGTTATTTAGGCCATGGCTGAGAATACCACCATGCTTATTTCATAAACACAGATGGTTTCCTGTTTGCATTACAGAATAGTCATTTATAGCATGACCAAATCACCAAAAATGTTGTCTATTAGTACAGTGATTTTTAGGGGTATTTGAAATAGAAGGTTTTTATAAAATGCTACCTATGTCTGACATCAACAGACTGAGAATTTTTTAATTCATTTTTACTATAGCAAAGTGACCAATTGTAAAGAGGAGATTGCCATTACTACTAGTTTAAATGATTTTATTAGTCATAGTAAAAATGTGCTCAAATGTTAATCCTTGTCATTTGAAAGGTTGCAGTTGCAATAAAAATTCCTCTCTTTCTGGTAGTTCATTGATTGAATGTTGAAAAGTCACAACAAATAACTGACATATAGCAAGTGTGCATAATTTGTTTCTTTCTTTACTTTCTGTCTCCTTTTAGTGCTGCTGTTGTTCAAGGAAGTATTTTGCTCAAGCGTATGACAATATTGATCATTTTTGAATATGTGAAATGTATTTTTTAAAACCAGTTATTGTCCATTATTTGATTCATTAAAGCTTCTACTCAGCTTTTATATCAGTTCAGTTCAGTTCAATTGCACAGTCATGTCTGACTCTTTGCTACCCCATGGACTGCACCACACCAGGCTTCTCTGTCCATCACCAACTCCTGAAGCTTGCTCAAACTCATGTCCATTGAGTTGGTGATGCCATCCAACCATCTCATCCTCTGTCATCCCCTTCTCATCCTGCCTTTAATCTTCCAAGCATCAGGGTCTTTTTCAGTGAGTCAGTTCTTCACATCAGGTGACCAAAGTATTGGAGCTTCACCATCAGCATCAATCTTTCCAATGAGCATTCAGGACTGATTTCCCATAGATTGGTTTGATCTCCTTGCAGTCCAAGGGACTCTCAAGAGTCTTCTCAACACCACAGTTCAAAAGCATCAATTCTTTGGCACTCAGCCTTCTTTATGGTTCAACTCTCACATCCATACATGACTACTGGAAAAACCATAGCTCTGACTGTACAGATCTTTGTTGGCAATGTAATGTCTCTGCTTTTTAATATGCTGTCTAGGTTGGTCATAGCTTTTCTTCCAAAGAGCAAGCATCTTTTAATTTCATGGCTGCAGTCACCATCTGCAGTGATTTTGGAGCCCCCCAAAATAAAGTCTGTCACTGTTTCCATTGTTTCCCCAACTATTTGCCATGAAGAGATGGGACTGGATGCCATGATCTTAGTTTATTGAATGTTTGAGTTTTAAGCCAACTTTTTCATTCTCCTCTTTCACTTTTATCAAGAGGCTTTTTAGTTCTTCTTTGCTTTCTGCTATGAGGGTGGTGTCATCTGCATATCTGAGGTTATTGATATTTCTCCCGGCAATCTTGATTCTGGCTTGCGCTTCAACCAGCCTAGTATTTTACGTGATGTATTGTACATAAGTTAAATAAGCGGAGTGGCAATATGCAGCCTTGGTGTACTCCTTTCTCAGCTTGGAATCAGTCGTTTGATGTCTGGTTCTAACTGTTGCTTTTTGACCTGCACATAATTATCTCAGGAGGCAGGTAAGGTGGTCTGCTTTTCCCATCTCTTGAAGAATTTTCCAGAGTTTGTTGTGATCCACACAATCAAAGGCTTTAACGTAGTCAATGAAGCAGAAAGAAATGAAAGTGAATTTGCTCAGTCATGTCTGACTCTTTGTGACCCCATGGGCTGTAGCCTACCATGCTCCTCCACCCGTGGGATTTTCGAGGCAAGAGTATTGGAGTGGGTTGCCATTTCCTTCTCCAGAGTATCTTCCCAACCCCGGGATCAAACCTGGGTCTCCCACGTTGTAGTCAGATGCTTTACTATCTGAGCCACCAGAAGTAGATGTTTTCTGGAATTTTCTGGTTTTGTCTATGATCCAATGGATGTTGGTAATTTGATCTCTGGTTCCTCTGCCTTTTCTAAATCCAGCTTGAATATCTGGAAGTTCTGGGTTCACATACTGTTGAAGCCTGGCTTGAAGAATTTTGAGCATTACTTTGCTAGCCTGTGAGATGAGTACAATAGTGTGATAGTTTGACATTCTTTGGCATTGCTTTTCTTTCATCGGAATGAAAACTGACCTTTTGCAGTCCTGTGGCCCCTGCTGAGGTTTCCAAATTTGGTGACATATTGAGTGCAGCACTTTCACAGCATCATCTTTAGGATTTGAAATAGCTCAACTGGAATTCCATCACCTCCACTAGTTTTATTCAATAGTGATACTTCCTAAAGCAGCTTTAATATACTTAAGTGTTTATTCATTCTACACTTGCTCATGTTTGAGTTGTGGTAAATGCTGTAGATGATGAATACTGATGAAAAAATATTTCCTAAATATCAGATCATAATTTTTCTCAAAAGTTCTTTAGTAATGGACTTCAGGCTGAATTCTGAGCAAAAACAACATCTATTTTTAATAGTATCTTTGATACTTTAATGAGGTAGAAAGCTTTGCTTGTGTCTGCATTGTATATCTGTCAAACATCTGCTCATTTTTAAAGATTATTCTGTTCCACTTCATTTACGAAGCTTTTCCTAGCTTGACTTCTCCCAGTTAGATTGACACCTTACTTTTTATCTCCCCAGGTAACCTTTAGAAAGTTCTTCTATAACCCCTTCACTATTAATGCTTATAACTATGTTTCCTTTTCTTAACTCGACAGTACATGTTCATTAAAAAAAAAATCTTAAGTTCTTAGAACATTGCCTCTCATGTGTAGGGATACTCAACACTCCATGTATGTCTGTCTTTCTTTTTTAAGGCAAGTATTTTAGAAATGTTCTTTTGCAATAATGTTCCATACTCTGAAAATGCCAGAGAGAAACCATCAATTTATTAGCAGATGCCAGAAAACAGGATTTTCTCCATATTTGTAGATAATTATAGTTCTACAATTGTCCTACAGCTGAGGTACTATAGGTTTGTGGTTCTCAGACTTTAGAGTTCACAAGAATTACCTGAGATTTTTTGTTAAAAATGAGGAGTTCTGACCTCCAACCTACAGAATCTGGTTCAGTAAATGTGGAATATAATACAGAAGTCTACAATGAAACTCTGGTGTTCCTCAAACATTTGACAAATAAAAAATTTTGTCACCTAGATGAAGCTAATGCTTATACCCCAGTAATATCTACATATAAATACAGTATTAAGTATAATGCTGTTCTACAATTAGACCAGTTCTGTAAGGAACAAGGGAAATGGGTAAAAGCAATGGCAACCCACTCCAGTACTCTTGCCTGGAAAATCCCATGGATGGAGGAGCCTGGTAGGCTGCAGTCCATGGGGTCACTAAGAGTCGGACACGACTGAGAGACTTCACTTTCACTTTTCACTTTCATGTACTGGAGAGGGAAATGGCAACCCACTCCAGTGTTCTTGCCTGAAGAATCCCAGGGACGGGGGAGCCTGGTGGGCTGCCGTCTATGGGGTCGCACAGAGTCGGACATGACTGAAGCGACTTAGCAGCAGCATAAATACACACACACACAGAAACCTGTTTGGATTGTGCCTAAATGATTGTTTTTAAAGACCTCATATCACTACAATGTCAGAGTCATTATTTCTTTCTATTGCTCTGTTGACTGTTTTTCTTTCTTTCTTCTTTTTCTATTTCTTTTTTGTTTGCTATCAAAACATGACTTTTTACAAACATCACTAGCCAGTCAGGGCATCCTTCTCTTTCTTTCATGTGAAATATTAGATTATTTCAGTGCATCAAATAATATAATTTTTGTGTCTTCTGTTGTGCTTGGCCATACATATTTTTGATGCCTAATCATGGGTGACTGATTTATCTCTAAAAAGGTGTTTGTTTGTTTGTTTTTGTGAAGGTGAATTCAGAACAGTATTTTGGAGTCTTCAGATTCCTTGGTGGCTTTTGGAGGGATGGTTGTTGGATTGCTAAGAATATTAAAATAAGATTTTGAAGCCTATCAAATTCTCAGAATGGTTGCTTAAAATGAGTATTTATTTATAAACAGAGCAAAGAGCACATATCACTTGCTCTAATTCTTATATACAAGTCAAAAAATTATGCATTATTTTATAATATTAAGTCCTTCAGTGGCTTTTTACTCCTGGGTACTTTTTTCCAATGTAAACTATATTATGTATTAGAATTTTTAGTCTTGTTTACTTCTAATATTTGATTTTAAATTTGAGAGAAAATACGGTATATTACTCATGGCTATGCTTTTATTTTGGAAATCAAAATGTTATTGCTAAAATTTTCTGTTCATATTTTCTAATTCCGTTGGTTTCCAACAATATGCTGAAAATGTTCCACTGCATGTTGCCTGGTCTGAGGTGGTAGATATAAGTATAATGATGACATTAGATTATTTCTGTAGAACCAACTGAGAAACAATGATACAGATATTACCACAAATCATGTTTTTCATATTGCCTTCTATTTTTTAAGAAGAATCCTGCGAAATAAAGGAATTTCTTTGGATTCTTGCTAAGGAGATGGTAAAGAGACTGTCGTACTGGACTCAGCAATTATTTATCTTTTTAGATTTTTTAGTGCAATTCATGTATAACCCAGTTACTTCTCTTTTTTAATTTTAAATTAAGCCTTCCTCCATTTTTTTCTGAAATACGTTCTGGAAGATGACATTAATATTTATGTTACTAAAAATATCATTGTGAAGTGGAATATCTTAATTAATTAAATGTTGCTTCATTCAATGTGTTCACCTCTAGTGTTATCCTTTAAACCTATGAGGGAGGAAGGATCTCTTCCCTTTCTTAATTCTAATTCTTCTGTGTTTATTCTGGATCTCAGTTTTGTACAACATGAGAGAAAATTTGTTCTTATATATTTCCTCCTCTGAAATGCCAGTCTTTCTCTTAACTCCCTAATTTTCCCCTGCCTTCAAACATTTTAGGTGTTTTTCTTCTAAGTTTTCTAGATCATTTAAACAATTTCATGTTTTCTCTTGTCTCTTCTAAAATTATTAGTGTATAGTTTCTAAATATGACCTCTGCTAGAGTCACACTCTCCTTCCATTCTTCTGATTCAGTGTAATGGAGGAAGAAAGTCAGTTTCTGCCTAAATCTTCTTTATTTTCCTGGGTCCTGTATTACACCCTCTTGTCTTTTTTTAGGGTCCTCACCACATTACCACCTCTTTCTTGGATCTTTAACTTTGATCTCTACTGGCTTCCTGATGCCAACATTTAAGCAAACCTAATCCTCTTTCATTTTAAAAACAGACAAAATTAAATAAACAAAACCTCTTCCAACTCTTGACTACCACAAACTACTGTAGTCATTTTTCCCTTTTCTCTTTCATAGCCAAATTTTTTTGAACCTTTATTTACATTTGCTTTACTGTTTTCTTTGTTTGTTTTTGCTTTTTTGCTTTTAATTCTCTCTAATATCTGAAACCTGGGTCTTATGCCAGACATTTTAATAAGACCAGTTTCATTAAATACCCAAAATACCCCTTAGTTCCTAAATTCTATGGGTACTGTTCAGATATCACCTACTTGATCTTTCAGCAGAAATCAACACTGTTAAATTTTCCTTCTTGGTAAGGTCTTTTCATAGTTTGCATTTATTTTTAAGCAAATGTTTATTTCTCTTCAATTCCCACTGTTGATAGAGCATACAGCTACACCAGTTGATGTTATGTTCAGTTATATGTCCATTTTGCCCAATGTGATAGTACTAGATATGGACTAAGCAAAGATTATGCACCTGAGCTTGGCTTGGTTCTTATTCCCAGTCATCTGCATTAAGAAGTATGTGTGCTGGGAATCCGGAGAAGGCAATGGCACTCCACTCCAGTACTCTTGCCTGGAGAATCCCATGGATGGAGGAGCCTGGAGGGCTGCCGTCTATGGGGTCGCACAGAGTCGGACACGACTGAAGCGACTTAGCAGCAGCAGCAGCAGGATGCTGGGAATCTGCTGATCCAAGGTGAATGTGGAAACATGTGAGCAAACATAAGGTCAATACAAAGCTTAAAGCCAGGCCCAGTTACTCTACAACCTAAAGCATGATTGACCCAGTTAAACTCTGGACTCTTGTGCAAGAGAAAAAATATTGTATGTTTGGGATGTTCATTTTGCAACATTATTGGGAAATACCTAATTGATATAACTATATTCCTTGATTTTCAGGAAGCCATTTTTTTTTTAAGTCATAAACTTTTGTAGCCTCTGTAGTCTTTTCTTCCAGAGGCTTCTGCCCTAAAACCATTACCTCAATTTGAATACACTACTGCAAGATCTTATTTCCAGGGATGGTTTTGATTGCTATCTATATGCTGATAACTTCTAAATCATTGGCTTCAATTTGGCCTATACATTAGACCCATCTTGTCAAAAATGCATTGGATGTCTTCACTTGATGATTTCACAAGCACACTAAACTCCATTTTCTGAACACAGTGCTTCTGCTCCACAATATATTTCGTAGTGAACCTCAGAGGGGATCAAATTAAAACAGTTATGTACTCAGTTCAGTTCAGTTCAATTGCTCAGTCATGTCCGACTCTTTGCAACCCTATGAATTTCAGCACGCCAGGCCACCCTGTCCATCACCAACTCCCGGAGTTCACCCAAACCCACATCCATTGAGTCGGTGATGCCATCCAGCCATCTCATCCTCTGTTGTCCCCTTTTCCTCCTGCCCCCAATCCCTCCCAGCATCAGAGTCTTTTCCAATGAGTCAACTCTTCACATGAGCTGGCCAAAGTACTGGAGTTTCAGCTTTAGCATCATTCCTTCCAAAGAACACCCAGGATTGATCTCCTTCAGAATGGACTGGTTGGATCTCCTTGCAGTCCAAGGGACTCTCAAGAGTCTTCTCCAACACCCCAGTTCAAAAGGATAAACATTACAAAAATTAGTATAGAGGTTATGAGTCACTGCATTTTTGCTTTATGCCTTTAGATATATTATCTGACTTGTTGCAACAACTGTTAGGTTGTATATTATTATCCCTTCAGATGAGGGACATGAAGCCTATTTAAATAAAATAACCTAAGATCATTAGCTAGTCTGGAACATTTGAAACAGTTCAAATGCAAATCTGCCTGATCCAAGTGGCTACATGTGCTTAATCACTGTCATGTGATACTCTTTGCAACCCCATGGCTCCTCTGTTCATGGGGATTCTCCAGGAAAGAATACTGGAGTAGGTTGCCATTCCCTCCTCCAGGGGATCTTCCCAACCTAGGGATCTTTCCAGGTCTCCCACATTGCAGGCAGATTCTTTACCATCTGAGCCACCAGGGAAGCCGTAGAATACTGGAGTAGGTAGCTTATCCATTTTCCAGGGAGGCTTCCTGACCCAAGAATTGAACCAGGGTCTGCTACACTGCAGGCAGATTCTTCAACAGCTGAGCTACCATGGAAGACCAGTGGCTGTATACTGTGGGCCTACGTATATAATTTTATGGACTGCTTGTTTAAAATCTAAATTTAAGGACTAGACTCTCCTTTTCAAGGTGTTGTACTGCATATACATATTATCTATTGAACAATAACTGTCTCTGTTTCCTCAAAAGAATTTTTTTTTTTTTGCTATCTATCTTCCATGACCCACATTACTGCTGTTTTGTCTTTGTTCATGCTATTTATTGTAAATAATAGTAGCTGCTTCCACATATATCCAAATTCTCTCCTTCTCAGATGCACTTCATTTAAAGCTTAGGGCTTTAAGAGATTCTCAAACTATTTCTAAAGACAGTGGTAATTTCTTAAACACCTATAGTATTTTTTTCTAATCATATCAACTAAAATTTATTGAAAATTACTTTTAAGGCACTGATCTTAATTTAAGGAAGCTTTCACAATTATGGAAGTGAAATATTCCTCACATATAATTTGTGTATATTATTTAATAGTTTCATGTTCAAGTTTCTTCAACTGTCTTGAACACAAATGTGTGGCCAGACTCTTTTGTGTCAATTTCAACACAAAATACATTTTGTTGAAAAGTTGGTAAGTGAACTAAGTATTTTATTTTTAACTCCTATTGCTTTTACTTTTACTGCCCTCTCAAAATATCATTGAAGTAACATGTCATCTAGAGAATATTTCTCTCCCTTAAATCGTAGATTTATATAATATTGAAATAATCATAAGAATCAACTTATTTATGTTATTAAGTAAATTAAAATAAAGTCATTATTTTTGTTTAGTTGCTAAGTCATGTCCAGACTCTTTTGTGATCCCATGGACTCTAGCCCACCAGGCTCCTCTGTCTATGGGATTTCCTAGGCAAGAATTCTAGAGTGGGTTGCAATTTCTTCTCCAGGGGATCTTCCAGACCCAGGGATCAAACCCAAATCTCCTGCATTAGCAGGCAGATTCTTTACCACTGAGCCACCAGGGAAGCCTATAAATAAAGTTAGCCAAAAGTTGTAGCCTCAAGGTTAGTTATTAAGGTCTCTGTCATACTCATTTATGAGAACTAAAGTATGTGAGAAGTAGGATAGAGTTACTCAATAATTTCTATTTCTATTAACACAATTTTATTGTGTTAATAATTTCTGGATTATTTGACATATTTTAGGTAATTTTAACATATTAATTAATTTATTTTATTGAAGGATAATTGTTTTACAGAATTTTGTTGTTTTCTGTTAAACCTTAACATCAGCCACAGGTATACATATATCCCCTCCCTTTTGAACCTCCCTCTCATCTCCCTCCCCATCCCACCCCTCTAGGTTGATACAGAGCCCCTGTTTGAGTTTCCTGAGACATACAGCAATTCCTGTTGGCTATCTATTTTACATATGGTAATGCAAGTTTCCTTGTTACTCTTCCCATACATCTCATCCTCTCCTCCCCTCTCCCCATGTCCATAAGTCTATTCTCTATGTCTGTTTCTCCATTGGTGCCCTGTAAATAAATTCTTTAAGTACCATTCAAAAGTACCATTTTTCTAGATTCTGTATATATGCATTACAATACGATACTTATCTTTCTCTTTCTGACTTACTTCATTTTGTATAATAGGTTCTAGGCTCATCCACCTCATTAGAACTGACTCAAATTTGTTCCTTTTATGGCTGAATAATATTCCACTGTATATATGTACCACAACTTCTTTATCCATTCATCTGTCGATGGGCATCTAGGTTGCTTTCATGTTCTAGCTATTGTAAATAGTGCTGCAATGAACAATGAGATACATGTATCTTTTTCAGTTTTAGTTTCCTCAGGGTATATGCATAGGAGTGGGATTGCTGGGTCATATGGTGGCTGAACTGAACTGAACTGATGGTGGTTTTATTCCTAGTTTTTTAAGGAATCTCCATACTGTCTTCCATAGTGGTTGTACCAATTTACATTCCTACCAACAGTGCAAGAGCATTCTCTTTTCTCCACACTCTCTCTAGCATTTATCATTTGTAGACTTTTTGATGATGGCCATTCTGACCAGTGTGAGGTGATATCTCATTGTAGTTTTCATTTGCATTTCTCTAATAATGAGCGATGTTGAGCATCTCTTCATGTGTTTGTTAGCCATCTGTATGTCTTCTTTGGAGAAATGTCTGTTTAGGTCTTTTTCTCACTTTTTGATTGGGTTGTTTGGCATTTTGGAAATTAATTTTGTATATTATATTTTAGAAATTAATCCTTTGTCAGTTGTTTCATTTGCTATTATTTTCTTCCATTCTGAGGGCTGTCTTTTCACCTTGCTTATAGTTTCCTTTTCTGTGCAAAAACTTTTAAGTTTAATCAGGTCCCACTTCTTTATTTTGTTTTTATTTCCTTTACTCTAGGAGGTGGGTCATAGAGGATCTTGCTTTGATTTATGTCATCGAGTGTTCTGCCTATGTTTTCCTTTAAGAGTTTTATAGTTTCTGGTCTTACATTTAGATCTTTAATCCATTTTGAGTTTATCTTTGTATATGGTGCTAGGGAGTGTTCTAATTTCATTCTTTTACATATAGCTGTCCAGTTTTCCCAGCACCATTTATTGAAGAGGCTGTCTTTGCCCCACTGTATATTCTTGTGTCCTTTGTCAAAAATAAGGTGCCCGTAGGTGCATGTTTATTTTTGGGCTTTCTGTCTTGTTCCATTGGTCTGCTACTGCTGCTGCTAAGTCACTACAGTCGTGTCTGACTCTATGCGACCCCAAAGATGGCAGTCCACCAGGCTCCCCCGTCCCTGAGATTCTCCAGGCAAGAATACTGGAATGGGTTGCCATTTCCTTCTCCAATGCATGAAAGTGAAAATGAAGTTACTCAGTCGTGTCTGACTCTTCACGACCCCATGGACTGCAGCCCACCAGGCTCCTCCACCCATGGGATTTTCCAGGCAAGAGTACTGGAGTGGGGTGCCATTGCCTTCTCCATCCATTGGTCTATATTTCTGTTTTTGTGCCAATGCCATACTGTCTTGATAACTGTAGCTTTGTAGTATAGTCTGAAGTCAGTAAGGTTGATTCTTCCAGCTCCGTTCTTCTCAAGACTGCTTTGGCTATTCAGGGTCTTTTGTGTTTCCATAAGAATTGTGAAAATTTTTGTTCTAGTTCTGTGAAAAATACCATTGGTAATTTCATAGAGGTCACATTGAACCTGTAGATTGCATTTAGTAATATAGTCATTTTCACAATATTGATTCTTCCTATGCAGGAACGTGGAATATCTCTCCATCTGTTTATGTTTCTATCTTCTTTTATTTCTTTCATTAGTGTCTTATAATTTTCTGTGTACAGTTCTTTTGTCTCCTTAGGTAAATTTATTCCTAGATATTTAATTCTTCTTTTTGAGATGGTAAATGGGATTGATTCCTTAATTTCTCTTTCTGATTTTTCATTGTTAGTATATAGAAAAGCATGTGATTTTTGTGTATTGATTTTGTGTCCTGCAACTTTGCTAAATTCACTAATTAGCTCTAGTAATTTTCTGATACTAGATAAGTTTTTCTATGAAATATTTTGCTAAATTTTTATGAAATGGCTTAACAGATGTAAATTTTTTAGCATAGTTTCTCACAAAAGAAGCTTTTGAAAATAGAAGTTCTGGGGAGGTCATGCTGAAGATATTGTGCTTTTCAGGTTTTACCATGTTAACAAAAAAGTATTATGAAGGCAGAGAAGAAAATTATTATTCAGGGAGAATACTGTGGAACTCTCAATATACATAATAAAATAAGAGGAAAAGTAAGCAAAATTTCCAACCAAAAATGCTTTTGTTTTGTTACCTTACCAATCACTGAAAAGTAAATTTATATGTCTTTTCCATATTTAGTCCTTTGGTTTAAATTATATTAAATGGCAGCATCATACTGGTGTTTTTTTTTTCTGATATTTTCAAATTATACTCTGCTCCATTTCTCCCTGCTAAGAGAAACTAGATGAAGTCAAATGCCCTCCCTGGGTAGTAATTGGAATTCTTCTGATTCTCTTTCTCCTTGACTACCTAGATGGTAAGAGATGCCTTGATTAATTATGTCCTCATTCTATTCCACTGTTAGAATTTGGAGTACTAACTGAAAAATTTCAGGCTTGACCAACAGTGAAGTTGCTTAGTAATGCCCAACTCTTTTCAATCCCATGGACTGTAGCCTATCAGGCTCATCCATCCATGGAATTTTCCAGGCAAGAATCTTGGAGTGGGTTGCCATTTCCTTCTTCAGGGGATCTTCCCAGCCCAGGGATCAAACCCAGGTCTCTTGCACTACAGGCAGATGCCTTATCGTCTGAGTCACCAGAAAAGCCACCAGATTTGACCACATATGAATATAAATCTAAAATAAATATAAACGTTTAAAATTGTTAGATTTTTTTAATTGAATTATCCATATAATAGCTCTTCTCTCATTATAAGAATAATGGAGAGTTGACTTAAGCATCTTGTTTGTTTGAAAATTCTCCACCAATAGGAGAAGGACATGGCAACCCACTCCAGTGTTCTTCCCTGGAGAATCCCAGAGACGGCAGAGCCTGGTGGGCTGCCATCTATGGGGTCGCACAGAGTTGGACACGACTGAAGCGACTTAGCAGCAGCAGCAGCAGCAGCAACAGGCATATTAAAGGTTTTCAGCATTTCAAACACTATATATTCATTTTAAACATTAGCAAACCCAGGAAGTTTATGCAATTTTGGCACTAATAAAAAAATGGAACAGACTTCAGAGAGTCTTAGTATGGGTCATTTCTGGAGTTAATAGTTTAGGAAGTAGCAATTGTAAATTTTTATTTAGTGTCACATATTACTGAATTATAACCACTTCCGTCTGTCCATTATTAAAATGTTGATCATTAATGATGCTATTATATCCATCTTTATTAGAAGGTGAAAAGATATAGTAGCATATGTAATTCCTAATTCTTTATTATTAGAATGCTCTCATCTCTCGTGTATGTGTGTGTGTGTGTGTGTGTGTGTGTGTGCACGTGCTCAGTCGTGTCTGACTCTGTGACCCCATGGACTGTAGCCTGTCAGGCTCTTCTGTCCATGGAATTTTCTGGGCAAGAATACTGGAGTGGGTTGCCATTGCTACTCCAAGGCTCTTCCCAACACAGGGACTGAATCCCTCTCTTTCATGTCTCCTGCATTGGCAGGCAGATTCTTTACTACTGTGCTACCTGGGAAGCCCCACATCTCTTGTATCTTCTCATAAATAAATGTTGCTGGTAATGTTATATATGATATTTTTAAAGAAATGATATTTTGCATTATCTTTCCTGTAGACTTTTCAATTCTACAATTTATTCAGTTCTGAGCTGGTGACCTTATAAGATGTAAGTTGTCAAGAACTCTAAATTGTTTCATAAACACATATAAAGGCATTCAAACAACCAAAATGTAAGGTTTAATTTCAGTGAGCTAAAAATGCATATATCATATTAACATTCTGCAGTTTGTGCAACTTTTGAATTTTTATACACTCTAGTTCCCAAGATATTGACTTTTTCAGAACCTGCTGAAATGGAATATGACTTTAATGTTAAATTTTATGTTCTATATTCAATCCACTCACTCAAAAATGGACTGCAAGTGAATTGTTTCTCATAAAAAAGGTAAATATTGATCCTTTCAAATCAGAACCTCAAGTCCTCATGGTCGTTCTGCAGCTTACTGAAGAAATTCCCTCTACATGGTAATTGTTTTGTAAGCATTTTTATGAAACAAAGGAAAAATAGATATAGAAAGGAATGAGAGTACAATATATAACACCATAGATTATGAACTGAATTTTATTTGCATTAGATATCCTCTAAGCCTATGGTTCTGAAGCATGAAAATAAGTATCTCTGGAAAAGCTTGTTAAAACATATTCTCAAAGCTTCTGATTCTGTAGTCTGAAGTGGGGCCTGATTATTTGTATTTTAACAAGCTCTCAGGTGATGCTGATGCTGCCTTCTCAAGAATCACTCTGGGTATTGCTCTAATTACCTTTGGTACCAAACCTTTGTTAACTGGTAACACTTGCCTTCAGAAAATGATAATCACACCAACAGTATTAGCAAATGGAAGAAAATAACAAAACAGCTTAGTTAATTATATAGGATGATGCTAAGTAGCAGGATTCTTTGCCTTGATTTAACATTACCCACACATTTTTCCCCTTGCTATCAAAAAATAGCAAAAGTAATGTTTTATGGCCTGATTTGATAATTCTCATGTTGGAGACAATATTTATATTTCTGTTGCTTTTGAGAAATAAGTCTGTTATGGTCTCAAGTGGGAGATTGGTCATTGGAACCTAGGTCGAAATGGCTCCAATATCCATTCTTCTTTCCTTTCTTCCATGTTTATTGATGCTTCTCTCTTTCTTCCCTTCCTCCCTCCCCCCTTGCTTCCTTTTTTCCTTCCCCTCTCTCTCTCCCTTTATTTGTCCTTCTTTTTAAAACTCAGATCTAAATATCCTGGAATAAAAAATGAATTCTAACACATGCTGAAAGGTAGCACCCTATGAGAAGCAATGTATCCTTTAGAATATATACTCAGTACATATGGTGACAGCTTTGCTTATTGTACCTTGCTCTTCAGTTCAATTCAGTTCAGTTTCTCAGTCATGTCCGACTCTTTGCATCCCCATGAATCGCAGCACGCCAGGCCTCCCTGTCCATCACCAACTCCCGGAATTCACTCAAACTCATGTCCATCGAGTTGGTGATGCCATCCAGCCATCTCATCCTCTGTCGTCCCCTTCTCCTCCTGTCCCCAATCCCTCCAAGCATCAGGGTCTTTTCCAATGAGTCAACTCTTCACATGAGGTGGTCAAAGTATTGGAGTTTCAGCTTTAGCATCATTCCTTCCAAAGAACACCCAGCACTGATCTCCTTTAGAATGGACTGATTGGATCTCCTTGCAGTCCAAGGGACTCTCAAGAGTCTTCTCCAACACCACAGTTCAAAAGCATCAATTCTTCACTGCTCAGCTTTCTTCACAGTCCAACTCTCACATCCATACATAACTACTGGAAAAACCATAGCCTTGACTAGACGGACCTTTGTTGGCAAAGTAATGTCTCTGCTTTTGAATATGCTATCTAGGTTGGTCATAACTTTCCTTCCAAGGAGTAAGTGTATTTTAATTTCATGGCTGCAGTCACCATCTGCAGTGATTTTGGAGCCCAGAAAAATAAAGTCTGACACTGTTTCCACTATTTCCCCTTCTATTTCCCATGATGGGACTGGATGCCATGATCTTCGTTTTCTGAATGTTGAGCTTTAAGCCAACTTTTTCACTCTCCTCTTTCACTTTCATCAAGAGGCTTTTTAATTCCTCTTCACTTTCTGCCATAAGGGTGGTGTCATCTGCATTGGATGTGGGTAAATATGTATGTCTGGAGATAGGAACACTATCTACATTTTCCATGCATGTCTGGAACTCATAGGCTTAACCTGCAATGCAAAGGGCATCCAAAGGTAGGCAGATAGTCTAGGTACAAAATAATTACTGCTGTAATTATGGTTGAAACCAGCTATGATCTATTCCCATGGTTATAGGAACAATAAATCAATAAAGTCTATTCACTAAACTAAAATAAAAAATTCATTAAACTTAACTAAAATGAATGTCATGCTACTTTTCCTGTAAAGATCTTAGAACAATATCTGTCATATAGTATGGTCACTATTAATTTTTTGTGTGTATATTGACTTTCCAACTTAAAAATGTTTTCTTGCTGTAAATTCTGGAATAAGCTCTTTAACATCAACTAGTCATGTAAATTAATATTTAAAATGAGTGAATTTCTGCTCATCAGCTGAGTGTCAACATTAGCAAATGTAAAATCATCTTCAAATATACTTCATTTCTTCTACTTAAGTCAATTCCATTGTTTCCTTGAGGGAGCATTATAACCTCACAAGAAAATAGTTTCATATTGCTGTAAAAAATATGGTTTTGTTTTTCTTTCATTGGTTTAGGTTGAAATTTAGTATTCAAATCAACATTGGATAAAATCACTCCTGTAAGTGCAGTGTACCTAGTAATTGGAGGTAGCTCTTTAGTATTTCTTAAGCAAAATGGGGGCCTCTTGTAAGTAATTGTATTTATGAATATTTGTAAAATTAGATTTTTCATATCTAGGTCTGTTTTATCCATTCTTTAATCAGGTTTAAAGACACTAAGAAAAATGGGATTTCTTTGGTTGTATATATTATCTATAGGCTTCCCAGGTGGCTCAGTGTAAAGAATCCACTTGTCAAAGCAGGAGACATGGGTTCAATCACTGGGTGGGAAAGTTCCCCTGGAGAAGGAAATGGCACCCCACTCCAGTGTTCTTTTCTGGGAAATCCCATGCATAGAGAAGCCTGGCAAGCTATAGTCCATGGAGTTACACTAGAGTCAGACACAACTTAGTGACTAAATGACAACAATAATATTTTATCTCTCAGGAAGACAAATTCTAATTTTTTTATTGACTGGCTTTTATAAGTGCAGTAGACTATGGTTTAATTTTTTCTCTGTTTTTAAAATTATGTTTTTGTGTGAAATTCAGCCTTCATAATGTTTCTGTTATTCCATCTGATGGATATCTCTTTTTAAAGCAATGTATATTCTCATTTGAAACCAAGACTCTCTGGATAGATTTAAAGGTGGTCCTAAGTGTTATGAAAATTTTTTCAGTACCTTCTCTGGTAAGGAAACTGGAGCTTTCCAGTCAAAACTAGGAGTTGGCTTTAATGAATTCAGCCTTGTCTATAGAGCCCAACAAACAAAAAGTTGACTTTAATGAATTCAGGCCTCTGGGGAAGGGGCTAAAGTGCTCTATTCCTCCTCAGCATGCTGGGGCAGTGTGATTGAACAGAGTACTTATGTGGCACTATGAGGCAGAACTTATCCCCTCTTTACAGATGAAGAAACTGAGGCCACTAGAGATTACATGTTTAGCGCTACAAGTCACAGGCGGCATTTAGACTAAGATCTGATTAACTTTGTACCTATCTTTCAAAGTTTTCCCAGGCTTTGCTGTTCTCTTTATCTGAACCGACTGGCTTGTATATTTCTAGGCCCTGGTTACCCATCTGATAAAAGTTTGGCATTTCTTTCCCAAAGCATATTTTACAAAGGTGCCCTTAGGAAGATAGTTTCACTGAATTTTATTTTCCTTCATGGTGTGGGGGGGTTAAATCTTAAAAGAGTTGCCTTTTGAAAACCATTATCTGATTACCTGAATGTTACTACAGTTCAAAACTTTTTGAACATTGAACAATTAAAGTTATTTATAAAGTTATTTGTCCTTTAAGGACAGAAGTGTTGTTCATTCAGCTGGAAATAATGTACTCAAGATGGAAAATTTAACAATTGCTGATTCATCACATGAGATAATGTATATTTATGGATATTCTTTTGTAATAATAGAGCACGCTAAATAAATCACTAATATGTGAACATAATGGGAAGATGAAATAATAGTCACTTTGATTTAAAATTGAGGTTAGTTATATTTTCAGAGTATAGTATTTAAAGAAGCTTTATATATAGACCCAATCATTTAGCCACCACAAAATTCCTTTAGTTCAAGAATTTGCTATATAATTTCTAAGCTATTTTATAAGCAACTTCCAAGTATCAGACCTTCTTAACCTGATCATCTGGCAAATAAAATACAGATACTAATTATATCAGCTAAAAGAAAGGAAGCAGTAACTTTTATGACAGAGCATTCAACTTTGAATCAGGACCAGAAACTTAACTGTATTTCATGTGGAATTGTGGAACTCACCTTATCTCATTGTGCTTTGAGGTCAAGAAAATAAATCATTCTTATTTGCTTAGTGTATTCTTTCATGCTTCAGAGGAAGTATATAATACACTAGTTATGTAACTGCCTAGACTCTTAGGCAGAGAAGAAAGTATTTATTAAGTATTTGCCATGTGTTAGCATCATGCTAGGGCTTCCCTGGTAGCTCAGCTGGTAAAGAATCTGCCTGCAAGGCAGGAGACCTCGGTTCTATTCCTGGGCCAGTAAGATGCCCTGGAGAAGGGATAGACTACCCACTCTAGTATTCTTGGAGTTCCCTGGTGGTTCAGATGGTAAAGAATCCACCTGCAGTGTGGGGAACTGGGATGGGGAAGATCCCCTGGAGGAGGTCATGGCACCCCACTCCAGTAATCTTGCCTCGAGAATTGCCATGGACAGAGGAGCCTGGCAGGCTATTGTCCCTGGGGTCAAAAAGAGTCGGACACAACTGAGCAACTAAGTACAGCACAGCACAGCATCATGCTAAAGTTTAAAAGAGTAGAATTTTATTAAAAGATCTGCCTTGCTGGTCCTGATGCTGACATTCAACTATGTGCTTAATCTGCTTATGAATCTACTCTCTATTTTCTTTACTCAAGTTTATCTCTAAAGAATGTCGAAGTCAAAAAAGACAGTTCAAAGGAACATACTTATTAGCAGTAATTTGATCTTTTACGAGAATGAGATGGTTGGATGACATCACCAACTCAATGGGCATGAGTTTGAGCAAGTTCTGGGGGCTGATAGTGGACAGGGAAGCCTGGTGTGCTGCAGTCCATAGGGTCGCAAAGAGTTGGACATGACTGAGTGACTGAACTGAACTTATTTTTTAAGTTCTAGCTTCTTCATTGTCTTTCAAAGATTTAATTCAGAGTATGTTTCAGTGCTATAGATAGATGTGAATCTAATTTTGTGTGTGAGTCCCATTTTGTGTGTGTGCCCTGTGTGTGTATGCATGCATGAGTGTAGAGCAGTATAAAAATATTATGACACACAGTCAAATGACATTTAGTTTGTATGGCTGTTTTGTGTTTTTGAAAATTGAATTTTATTTGAAATGCCAAGGGTAATATGGTTGCCAGATATACGAATCCTATTATAAATCCCTTTGAAAAAGTAGCTATAATCAAGTAGTTTTTAATGTAATTAAACATTTAAAAAAAAAATATGTCAGATTATTTTAATTGAAGACCAGCTATGATTGTTGTGTCAAATATAAAACTAGGAAAATACCTTTTTGCCTTTTGAGAGAACTTTATTAGTTGATCCTCTTTCTTCTCTTTCCAAACACCAGGCATCACAGTTCATCAAGATGTCCTCATTTATCAGAATTAAGATAGCGATGCCCACATAAAGAATGCCATGCTTTGTATCTCAGTCCTCCTTGAGCATCTCCAGTGCTCAACTTTTCACTTTTCCCATCACATACCCTGCCCCAAAAGTCAATGAAATAAGCTACAAGGGTGATGGCCATAAAAGCACTCAGGACCAGCTCCTATTTTGTCTCTTTTGTTTCTCTCTAATTTTTACTCCCTTAAGATCTCTTATGGATCTTTTTTCTAAGTTTTAAAAGTCTTTATGTTATGTAGAGAACTCTAAAATATCTTATTTTCATTGACAAAGAGAAATGCCAGCTTGACTTTGGTACTCAGTTCTAGTTCTTAATGTGCCCTCTGTAATTTATTGTCAAAAGGTGCTGGTTGCTATTAAGGCATGTTACATAAATTTGAGCTGTTGGGAACAACAGACTTATCCATAAACTAATAAGTACCTCATGGTTGGGCTACATACAGTACAAAAAAAATGCAGGTCAACATTTCCTTTCTTATAATTCTGTAACTCAAAAAATCTTGAGACATACATCATTGGTGATAAAACCTGCTTTTGACCTGAACTTATGGTAGCAAATCGGTTCTGACTGATCTGAGATGATTTCTGTCTTATTTATTCTATCTGAAGTGAACATGCACAATTTTTTCTAAAGAAATATTGATATTTTTGATTATATGTTACTATGCCAGACAGATACATGGTGGTGGTGGTGTAGTTGCTAAGTTGTGTTCAACACTTATAACTCCATGGACTGTAGCCCCCAGGCTCCTATGTCCAAGACAGATATATACTCTTCAAAAATTCCAAAAACTCCAGAAATATGTTAATTCAAAACATATCTGGTCCCATGAAATTTGGACATCATCAGATGGTCATGGATGTCATCATATGGTCAATACCAAAATAAAATTGATTATATTCTTTGCAACCAAAGATGGAAAGCTCTATACAGTCAGCAAAAACAAGACTGGGAGCTGACTGCGGCTCAGATCATGAACTTCTTATTGTAAAATTCAGACTTAAATTGAAGAAAGTAGGAAAAAAAAAAACTACTAGAACATTCAGGTATGACCTAAATCAAATACTTTATGATTATACAGTGCAAGTGACAAATAGATTCAAAGGATTAGATCTGATAGATAGAGTGCTTGGAGAATTATGGACACAGATTGATAACACTGTTTAGGAGATGGTGGTCAAAACCATTCCCAAGAAGAAATGCAAAAATTCAAAATGGCTGTCTAAGGAGGCCTTACAAATAGCTGAGAAAACAAGAGAAGTGAAAGGCAAAGAACAGGAAAGATATACCCATCTGAATGCAGAGTTCCAAAGAATAGCAAGGAGATATAAGAAAGCCTTCTTCAGTGACCAGTGCAAAGAAATACAGGAAAACAATAGAATGGGAAAGACTAGAGAGCTCTTCAAGAAAATTAGAGATACCAGGGGAATATTTCATGCAAAGGTGGGCACAATAAAGGACAGAAATGGTATGGACCTGACAGAAGCAGAAGATATTAAGAGGTGGCAAGAATACAGAGAACTACTATACAAAAAGATCTTAATGACACAGATAACCACAATGGTGTGATCACTCACCTAGAGCCAGACATACTGGAGTGTGAAGTCAAGTGGGCCTTAGAAAGGATCTCTGTGAACAAAGCTAGTGGAGGTGACGGAATTCCAGTTGAGCTATTTCAAATCCTAAAAGATGATGCTATTAAAGTGCTACACTCAATATGCCAATCAATTTGGAAAACTCAGCAGTGGCCACAGTACCATACAGTTGCATTCATCTCACACACTAGCAAAGTAATGCTCAAAATTCTCTGAGTTAGGCTTCAACAGTACATCAACCCAGAACTTCCAGATGTTCAAGCTGGATTTAAAAAAGGCAGAGGAACCAGAGATCAAATTGCCAACATCCTTTGGATCATAGAAAAAGCAAGAGAGTTCCAGAAAAATATCTACTTATGCTTTATTGACTACACTAAACCCTTTGACTGTATGGATCACAACAAACTGTGGAAAATTCTTCAAGAGATGGGAATACCAGACCACCTAACCTACCTCCTGAGAAATCTGTATGCAGGTCAAAAAGCAACAGTTAGAACTGGACATGGAACAATGGACTGGTTGTAAATTGGGAAAAGAGCCCGCCAAGGCTATATATTGTCACCTTGCTTATATAACTTATATGCAGAGTACATCATGCGAAATGCCAGACTAGATGAAGCACAGGCTGGAATCAAGATTTCCAGGAGAAATATCAATAACATCTGATATGCAAATGACACCACCATTATGGCAGAAAGCAAAGAAGAACTAAAGAACCTCTTGATGAAAGTGAAAGAAGAGAGTGAAAAAGCTGGCTTAAAACTCAAAATTCAATAAACAAAGATCATGTCATCACGTCTTATCACTTCATGGCAAAGAGATGGAAAAACAATGGAAATAGTGACAGACTTTATCTTCTTGTGCTCTAAAATCACTGCAGATGGTGACTGTAGCCAATGAATTAAAAGACACTTGCTCCTTGGAAGAAAAGCTATGACAAACCTATATGCATATTAAAAAGCAGAGACATTACCAGAAAAGCTCTGTATAGTCAAAGTTATGGTTTTTCCAGTAGTCATGTATGGGTGTGAAGAATTGGACTATAAAGAAAGCTGAGAGCCGAAGAACTGATGCTTTTGAACTGTGGTGTAGAAGACTCCTGAGAATCCCTTGGACAGTAGGGAGATCAAACCATTGGGAAAGACTCTGATGCTGGGCATGATTGAAGGCAGGAGAAGAAGGAGGATAACAGAGGATGAGATGGTTGGACGGCATCACTGATTCGATGGACATGAGTTTGAACAAGCTCCATTAGTTGATGATGGACAGAAAAGCTTTGCATGCTGCATTCCATGGGGTTGCAATGAGTTGGACATGACTGAGCAACTGAACTGAACTGAAAATAATAATAACAGCAGCTACCACATAGAATTGTGGGAGGATTGCATCATGTGATGCATATATTGGAAGATGCCTAACATATAAGAATCACATTTATATTGCTTATTATGAAGTTATTCTTCCCTAGGCCCAGTGACTAAAGTTATTCTTATGCTATGGAATTCTATATAATTCATTCTTAGCTACTCAAGAGAGTTGTTTTCATTGCATTTCATTTCATTTCATATAAATTTTCCTTCTATAGGATAATTTTTTTCATAACCTTTTTTAGATATATCTAATAATCAAAGCAATTATCTAATGAAGAAGCCATCTTAGCATGCTATTTACTCATGTTTATTACTGGAAGCACTCAGCTGACTCACATGTGACTTAGTTTTAACTTCTCCATGAAGCAGAGGAAATTGGAACTACAGAATGTTTTGTCTCATGAAATACTTGATGTGTTGTTTACTCTTGATGAGTCAAGTTTTATAGCTAAGCCATTAAATACACTCATAAGGTGATCATATCCTTTGTCCTGTAAGAATCTCATTGAAATGAGCAATAATAAGCTACAAAATTAAAGTTTGGGTGGTAAATATGGCAAGGGATGATATTCATAATAGAAACTTTGATATGGCTTTGCTAGACATAGTGAAATCTTACTAGAATGAAGGAACTACTAACATGACCAAGAAGCCCTGTGTGTGTTAGAAAAGACTCACCAAAAAAGGAAAGTGGAAGAGATGATAGTGGGACCATATTGTGATTTTCATGAACCCCAGGCACTTCTACCTGTATGGGTCCATTTCTCCATAAAAAATAATTACAAATGATATTTTCCAATATATATTTCCAATATATATTTTCCAATTTTCTTTACTTAATATAAAGATAAATATAATCCAAGCTGATTTATTCTTATATATTTATTAATATTATATCTGTTTTCTCTTCTTTTAAAGCAAATTAAAATTAAAATGATTTTTGTTAACTCCTAAAAGTAACATGGACCATAGACATTGTGCCTGCTATACCTCTCTCATGGATAAATGCTATCCTCGATGCTGATAGAAATTCACCAGTGCTTTTTGTTAAAAGCCAAATATCAGTGAAACACATTGATTTCTACAGGAAAATTTAACAGGCATAAAATAGGAGCATGACCCAGCCAACTAATGTTCTTTCAATAAAGAAAAAGAAAACTCATCTTCAAATTAGACTGGCACATCCTGTCCTGACTTCCTCCAGTTCAACTTAATTTCTCTCCAATATCATCCCAGGCTCTGGGATCTGTTGTTAGCATAATGAAAGTAACATGATTGCAAACTACTCCCTTACCATTTCATTTGTACTGGAAAGATTTGGAAATAGATCCTCAAGTTTTTTTTTTTTTTTTTTTTCAGAACCTGTCTCAATGTTCAGTATATAAAAAGCATGCTCTTCTCTGTGAGCACAACAAACAAAACACTCTGATTCAAAAGACAGTGACATTTGAAACAAAGATAGAGTATATTCTTGTGCATTTGTTACTACAACACAGTAGAAAATTTTAGAATATGTTAGGTTGACATAAATTAAATTTTGATTTTAATTGAAGAAATAAAGCACTGCAGTTTACAGTGGTGCAAAATCATAATGAGAGAATGATCTGAAATAAGTAAATCTGCATGGAATGTAAAACACAATTGCCATATTAAAACTTGAATAAAAATAGAGACCACTGATGGCATTTCACAAAATCAGTAATGTAAATGACATATTTAAGAAATTCTTCCTGAACTTGGAAAAAGTATGAGGCCAAAGTAACAAAAGACAAAGGAAGTGTGACCAAAATAGCCTTAAAGTTTCCCTCAGCTTGACTAACTTTTGAGAGGCTTTTCATGACTATAGGTCTCTCTGATTTCCTTTTCTTGAAGGGTTTACTTTAGAAAACTTCTTGAAAATTCTTTCTCTGCCCCTGTGAAATTTGTATCAATCATTCCTTAGCTTCTATCCAGTTTTATAATCCAGGAATGTCTTTTTCAAAGACCTAGGAATCATTCTTTCAAAATATAGCCATCAAGAAATATGGCACCCCCAACTCTCAGTTTCTGTGGGAGTATAGGAAACTAACCTCACAAGCAACAGTTAGCAAACAGATGGTCTAATCACAGTGACCCTCCCACTAACATCTTTTTGTACTTTTCTACTAGCTCAGTTCAGTTCAGTTGCTCAGTCATGTCCGACTCTTTGCGACCCCATGACCTGCAGCACACCAGGCCTCCCTGTCCATTGCCAACTCCTGGAGCTTACTCAAACTCATGTCCACTGAGTCGGTGATGCCATCCAACCATCTCATGCTATGTTGTACCCTTCTCCTCCTGCCTTCAATCTTTCCCGGCATCAGGTTTTTTTCAAATGAGTCAGTTCTTCACATCAGGTAGCCAAAGTATTGGAGTTTCAGTTTCAGCATCAGTCCTTCCAATGAATATTCAGGACTGATTTCCTTTAGGATTGACAGGTTGGATCTCCTTGCAGTCCAAGGGACTCTCAAGAGTCTTCTCCAACACCACAGCTCAAAAACATCAATTCTTCCGCTCTCAGCTTTCTTTATAGTCCAACTCTCACATCCATACATGACTACTGGAAAAACTATAGCTTTAACTAACGGACCTTTGTTGGCAAAGTAATGTCTCTGCTTTTTAATATGCTGTCTAGGTTGGTCATAACTTTTCTTCCAAGGAGGAAGCATCTTTTAATTTCATGGTACAGTCACCATCTGCAGTGACTTTGGAACCCAAAAAAATAAAGTCTGCCACTGTTTTCACCGTTTCCCCATTTATTTGCCATGAAGTGATGGGACCAGATGCCATGATCTTAGTTTTCTGAATGTTGAGTTTTAAGCCAACTTTTTTACTCTCCTCTTTCACTTTCATCAAAAGGCTCATTAGTTCTTCACTTTCTGCCAAGGGTGGTGTCATCTGCATATCTGAGGTTATTGATATCTCTCCCAGCAATCTTGATTCCAGCTTGTGTTTCTTCCAGCCCAGCGTTTTCATGATGTACTCTGCATATAAGTTAAATAAGCAGGGTGACAATATACAGCCTTGATGTGCTCCTTTGCCTATTTGAAACCAGTCTGTTCCATGTCTACTAGTACATGTTCTATTAGCTCACCCCTGATCTAAAAACTCTCCCACCACTTGTTTCAATGGAGTTGAGTTCAGTCTTTTTTCTTATTACAATAGTTCTAATTAAGTCTTCCTTGCCTGTTTAAATTTGTCCAGTATAATTTTACTTTGACACATCAAAGTCAGATCTTTGAGATTCAGTGGGTATTAATAAGCATCTAATAATAATAGTAATAATAATAATATTAACAAATTCATGAATAACTGTTGACTGTGGTCCATTCCCAAAGCAGCTTTTCTTAGTCCAGGACAGTTTTCCAGAGAAACTATAGCCGTGAACTCACAGTAGCTGGGGGACATGCGTACTGACCAGCAAAGGAGACTTGAAGGGGGCTGGCAACATGTACTACAGACATGTTTTCTGTTAAAACTAATTTTGACTGCAAGAAAGAGAAAATCTGATGAAAGTGGTTTAAACAAAGTAAAGGCTTTATCTTTCTCATGAATCAAGGAGTCAGAGGTAGGCAGTTTAGACCTGTGAGTGGCTCCAGGACTTCCTTAAGGATCTGTGTCCTTTCTCCCTGGTTATAGTGTCCTGCTTAGTGTGTGGTTTCATCCCTGTGTTCAGGATGGCTGCTAAAGCTTTGTGCATATGACCACATTCCAGGCAGTATACAAGCACATATTCATAGGTCATTCATGTTGTTGTAAGGCAGAGCTTGTATACTGAATGTCTTGTCCCTTCAGTCCTCTGCCCTTCCCCTTGTTCCTGCCTGGAATGTGGTCATATGCACAAAGCTTTAACCTTTACTTTATCATTTATCATTAATCACCTCCCTCTGTACATAAGAAACCAATACAACATTGTAAAGTAATTATCCTCCTATTAAATATATATATATACATACAAGCTCTATTGGGAAAAAATCTTTAACTTTCCCAGTAGTACTACCCAGTGGCTTAACATCTCATTGTTAAAAGTAGATCACATATTCACCCATAGTTATTGAAACTTTCAGCTGTCTACCTTCTTGTAGGAAAGGAGGTCAGATGAGAAGGATTTGGGATGACTCTAAACATCCATTGCATTTGGCAAACTGAACATTTTCACATTTGAGATAAAAAACTTTCTTAACCCTGATGAAAGTACAGATCCAATTCTACAATTATATGATGCTTAAAAATAGCAAAGAAAAAAATGTATAAAATTATGCAATAGGCCTAAGTTATATTCAGAAAAAATTATATAATAAAAACTGAAAATAAGTGAACTTAGTGTTGCGTTAATCAAGAAAATATTAAGAAAAAATGCTTAAGGAAAATAAGAAAAAATCATGAAAAGCAAAAGTTGACATTTATAAATTTGAAAAAAAAATGAGGAGGAGAAATGCAATTGTTAAATTAATACAATATTTGTTCTTTGCAAGGTTGGTAAAATAGACCAACCCTTGGGCAAAATGTATAGGGAAACAAGGGAGAAAGGCACTATGTTACGTTAGGAATGATAGAGAGGGTATAACAACATATTTTGGGTGTTTTCCTCCTTCAGGATAAAGAAAATACTGTGACGGTCATATGTTAAGAAAAGGCAAAAATTTGATAAAGTGAAAGTTTTTTAGTAAAAGGAAAATGACCAAAATTGATCCTATAGATAGTTAGATAGCATGGGGAAAATGGTTGAAATAGTAACTTAGTTTCAAAACAATACAAGTCTAGTGGAAATGGAAGCACTGATTTAAAAGTAAATTTAAAAATTAAAAATAAAGTACGTATCCTGTATATTAGAATTTTGCCTACAGGGATTTTTCTTGAGGGGAGAATGAGGCATATATGTAGATTTAGGTAACTAGATATGCATCATGGTGCTATTCATTACCACTATTTACTATAGAAAAATAATGAAAAAATAAATATACAAATATAGAGGATTGTGGCTCATACATGCAAATGTATTAATAGATTTAATTATATGATATGGGTGTTATTGACAATTTCTCTACAAAACCAGAGATTTCATATGCTCCAAACTAATAAATACACAAATACATATTTATAAGCCCCCAGGTTTCAGCTGTGGCTATCTCTGAGTTAAGGAGATTATTAGTGGTTTTAATCATCTAATTAATTCTAATAAATGAACAAAATGAGCAAATAACACGCATATATTACTTTGTAATGTTGCACTAAACTATGCACTCTTGGGGAATGTATACTTGATTTTGGTAATTATTACATTCCTGGTTCAGGGTGAGTTCTACAAATATTTGTTGAATCAATGACTGAAAGAATTTATACTATAAAAGACTTTAAATTGCAAACGAGGAGAGTTAGGGAAATTGCTTCTTAAATTATTTGCCTCACTATGTGGAAGGGTTAAGGCAATTTTGAGCCTATCATGGGTCAATTTAGGCAATTATTTTTCCTTAATGGATTCCATATGTGTAGCATCTGATATGGGGCTATTATGAGATTTTATATTGACTTTATGGTTATCTTTGAAAACATCTAATTAAGTTTCACAAATATAATTTGATGTGGGAAATAATGAAAACATCAATGATAAATGGAGATATACAATCTCAAGAGAAAAAATTCTGCCCCACAGTTCAGAATAGAATGGTAACATAGCATTTGAATCTATAATCTATAGATTAATATAGATATAATCTATAATCTACAATGGTATATGCTGCTGCTGCTGCTAAGTCACTTCAGTCATGTCTGACTCCGTGTGACCCCATAGACAGCAGCCCACCAGGCTCCTCTGTCCCTGGGATTCTCTAGGCAAGAATACTGGAGTGGGTTGCCATTGCCTTCTCCAATGCATGGTGCATGCTAAGTCACTTCAGTCGTGTCTGACTCTGTGCGACCCTATGGACAGCAGCCCACCAGGCTCCTCTGTCCACAGGATTCTCTAGGCAAGAATACTGGAGTGGGTTGCCATTTCCTTCTCCAGTGGTATATGAAATTGCATCAAATATGTTTCACTGATTCAGTATTCAAATTATCAAATTTTAAAATGATGTCCTGGATGATGTATCACAGTTTTGTAGACTAGGCTCATGGCCTGCCAGGAAAACTGTATTTCAGCACTCTATTTTCTCTAATATAAAAAATGTCAAACGGAATCACTGACTCTGATGGTCTTTACTGCAAAAGAAGATTGAAATCCACATTTGCTCAGAAATTCTATTAGTGCTTCTATTGAGGAAAGGCAAAGAAAAGCATTGAATTGTTAATGATTTGCTTACAAATATTTTTTGATCATGTGTTTGGATAAACTAAAGTGAAAGTGAAGTCGCTCAGTCGTGTCCGACTCTTTGTGACCCCATGGACTGTAGCCCACCAGGCTCCTCTGTCCATGGGATTCTCCAGGCAAGAATACTGGAGTGGGTTACCATTTCCTTCTCCAGGGGATCTTCCTGACCCAGGGATCGAACCCAGGTCTCCCACATTGAAGGCAGACGCTTTAACCTCTGAGCCACCAGAGAAGCAAGAGTTAATTCCATAAAATTCCTTTCTTTCAAATAATTTTGCTGATGTAAACCTCCCAATCCAGTAACTTTCTTTGATAGTCCCCTTAAATATAAAAATACTAATTTTTGCCCACATAAATTAATAAATGATGCAGGCATTTTGTATCATTATCTGCCCTTACTCATAGAGTTGGTGTGTATATATATATGCAGTTGGTATATATTTTAATTAGTCACAAAATTACAACTGCTTTCTTATTTTTACTAGAAAGCATATTTTTTCAGTCATCGATGTGGTAACCTATAGAGGAATTAGAGGCACAGTCTTTACATTCTGTTTATAAAAAAGATGCACTTTCTGGGTATGAACTTGGGCTTTGAGGGAAATATGTAGACCAGGAGAGGATATTTATGAATATTATAAGTAGATGCATTTGGTCATAATATTTTGTGACTGATGTCATATTTAATTTTCATTTTTTGAGACACAAAATACAGTATTTCAGGAATGTAATGTTGCCCAGTATCAAAGAGTTTATAAACCCAAATGAGGCTCCATTGATTTTCTGGTTTTGTTTTTTTCCCAGTCATTAATAAATAGCTTAAAAATTAAATCTAAAATATACATTCAAAGCTTGAGTTCTTTATATGCTATAAAAGTCAGATTTTTTTCCAGGTATTAAAATATATTGGGAGGAGGGAGGAGGGTTCAGGATGGGGAACACATGTATACCTGTGGCAGATTCATTTTGATATTTGGCAAAACTAATACAATTATGTAAAGTTTAAAAATAAAATAAAATTAAAAAAATAAAATATATTTAGTGGCAATATTTGGCAGCAAAATACAAGGGTTATATTTTCCTATGATGCCATCATTTTCAGAAGTGTTCTGATGGATCTTTTTCCTGAGAGGAAGACTTTTGAGATTTTGACACCATGACACAAAGAAAGCCAACAAACTTGAAAAGCAGCATAAATGACTTAGGCTGACTGTGTGTGAAAAAGTCTTTATTTCCAAAAGTATTTGTTCATCATTGAAATAGGAAGAAAATTTGCAGGATATTTCTAATTTGATAAAATACCATATATAATACATTTTAAAAATTATATTTAATAGGAATATATTTTATTCTTTGTCCTGAATTTTTGCATTCACCTTTAATGCCAAGTAGCTCCATTTAATTTGGAAAGTTTGTGCCTGATAGAATACAACCTCTCAATTGATCTCTGTTTGTGAAGAGCACTGATGATTGATCTGATTGCAACTCCAGCAGTTAAAGGCGTGTTCATTTCATGATCAAGTAGCTTGAAAACACTTCTCTAAATGAATGCTTTTTTTCTATTTGATGATTCTTTCAGTGCACACCAGGGTTTTTCTTGCCTGGGTTTTCCCAGAAACCCCCCTTTTGACATTTCCATTAAACTATAAAAAATTAGTGTTTACTGATTAACATCTCATTTTAAGAGCTCTGCTAAAAGCCATATTCATGAATCAAAGTCTGTGTTTATCACTGGTAATTAACTTGACAAAAGTCAGTTTTCCAGGCTAATCATCTGGCTGCTTTATGTGATGGCTGTCAGTTCAGATCTACAAAGCAATTGGAGTCTGCTAAAATGGAGGGGAAGGCAGAAGAACTAGTGGTTAGGTCACGTTCTCTAGCTGGGAACATATTCTAATTAAAATTCAGAAGTATAATGGAAAAACAGAAACATTCAAAAATGTTGACTTGAGAATCACATATTTACAATTATGTAAACCAGCCTAAATAAGATCCAACTGGTGGTAGGAGTTAAATGTGAGTCAATGTAATAAATATCCTAGGTTTGCCATGTGAATGTTCTGAGCAAGATGCTGTACAGGTAGTAGATCATCTATGGCACTAGAGTTTCGTGGTTAAGAATGCTGCCTCTACAGTGAGACATGCTTAAGTATTGGCCCCTTGCTAGTTGTGTGATTTTGGAAGCACTACTCAACTTTATTCTGCCCTCATAAAAAAAAAATCACATATCTTATATTCTTATTTATTCGATCCCTGGGTCAGGAAGACTCCCTGGAGTAGGAAATGGTAACCTGTTCCAGTATTCTTGCCTGGAAAATTCTATGGACAGAGGAGCCAGGTGAGCTACAGTCCATCGGGTTGCAAATTTTGGACACAACTTAGTGACTAGGTACACACATACACATGTGTCTATTTTAATACATTTGTTTGATAAAACCAAATGACGACCTTAATCTACTGCCTGGCATTTAGCAAATGCAAAATAATTATCATATATTATAATCCTAACTATTATTATCACAATCTGCTACTAAGTGAAATGCCAAGTACACAAATTGTTACAGTATAATATAATAATATAATATGCATGCTAAGCAAAAAAATATATGAACAGATTGTCCTTAGGATTCAGAAATGCAGAACCAATATCTGGGCTTGAAAATCTTGGAGGAGGAGGAGAAGTTGATTTGGGTAATGTTCTTTAGAAAGATAGCTAATGTTTATCAATTAAGGTGAGGATATCTCACCTATTTAAAAGGTATTAAACTCTAGTTGAAGAGTATGAGCAAAATGATGCATCAGGAAAAGCACGATGTATAATTGAGGAGCAGTAAAGCATTCATTTTACTGGAGCATAAGATTTTGTAATAGAGCAAAAGAAGATTATTCTTCAAAGATGGCTAAATATTGTTGAGTTTAATATATTTAAGTCATCAATTGATTGTTTAAAGTTTCAAAGGATATTTTGATTACTTTTTGCAGGCCAAAATATTCCATTATCAGAAAGTCCAACAGAACCAAAACAAACTGAGCTTTCCCACAAAATCTCAGTTAGCCTCTATTTAATAATTAAAGCCATTTATAAACTTGTATTAGAAGTGCTAGGTTTTATGGAAGTCGATTAAATGCCATTTTTTAGAAGCAGTAAGAATCTTAAAAATATATGACAAGATGCTTAAAAATGCATATATGGTTCATACAAAGAAAGGACACAAGTAGAATCTTTTAAATAATATTAAACACCTCTATCTTTTTTTGATAGACGCATGGGTCTATCGAGGTATGAGTCTCACTTCTGCAGCAGAATCACCTGTGGTATTTGTCAGTTTACACAGCTTTGAACTGACCCTAAAAGATTCTGGGGCTTCCTTGGTGGGTCAGAAGGTAAAAGAATCTGCCTGCACTGTGGAGACCTGGGTTCGATCCCTGCGTCAGGAAGATCCCCTCGAGAAGGGAATAGCTACTCATTCCAGTATTCTTGCCTGGAGAAGTCCATGGACAGAGGATCATGACAGGCTACGGTCTGTGGGGTCACAAAAAGTTAGACACAACTAAGTGACTTGCCACTTTCACACTTGAAGATTCTGATTCCATTTGTTAGAATGCAACTCAAGGCACAAATGATTTTCAGCAACAAAGGGATTTCAATTGTGAAAAGAAAGAGCAGAGACACTTTCCCAACTCTTAAATTATTAAAAGAAAAAAATGTAAACCATGTTTTTAACAAAACTAGGAATATTTGTACTCTTGAATCACAATTTAAGAAGCTTCCAAGGCGGTGCTAGTGGTAAAGAACCTGCCTGCCAATACAGGAGACAAAAGAAATCTGGGTTCAATCCCTGGGTCAGGAAGATCCCCTGGAGGAAGGTATGGCAACCCACTCTAATACTCTTGCCTGGAGAATGCCATGGACAGAGGAGCCTGCCAATCTACAGTTCATGGGGTCATGAAGAGTCGGACACAACTGAAGAGATTTAGCATGCATGTTGTCAAATACAGTAAATATCAATCCAGGGTCTCCAAAGATCCTGACAGAGACATAAGTAGTCATATGTCTCAGACATACCCAGCTAAATACAAATGTGCAGAGTATGCTAAAGAGAAAAAACAGCAATCTTTGATATGAGCCAGTGGAAACATGTTTAAATTATTTATATGTTTTAAAGACATGTAAAACAATGCTGTGAAGTGCTTAAGATCACAAAATGCATAGAGGTAAAACTTTGAAATCTTTAAGGATGATACAAAACAAACTCAGTTAGCTTGTCAGATTTAGCAAATAAACATACATTCAAATTGGAGATCACATGACTATAATAAAAATTAAGTCATTGTTTATCTGGAATTCAAGTTTAATGAAGAGTCCTGAATTTTATATAGCAATGCCACTTAGGAGGTGGTCTAGAGGAGTGCACACAGGTTCCAATCATATCTGTGATGTTTGACCTCTTTATGGAAAATCAGAAACAAGGATAATCAAATGTTAGAATTTGATAGAACCTCATGTTTAATGCAGGCATATCTATTTGGTAATCCTTTTTACTATTGTAAAAATAATTTTAAATATACTGGATAAACAGATTTCATTGATAGTAACAACACAAAGGAGAAGCTACCTTGGTATAAACTCATCAGTAAATGTCTAAGACCCATTTGAAGAAAACATACTGAACTATTGAGTGTTAGGAAGAAATGCATAGATTTAAAAAATACTGTATTTTGTTATTGTGTAGGAACACTTATGATGTCAAGACACCTGTGGTTTCTATGTGAATTAACAGATTTAATGAATATTTCTAAGAAAAGACTCAATACACATTTTTCTGAACTAGACAATAAATTCTAAACGTCATAAGGATAAACACATTTGCAAGAACTGCCAGATAAATCTGACAATTATGAATAATAAAGGCAATATGCCAACATTGTGATAAAATATAAATCTGTTGCTAAAATGAGTGCTATGTAAAAATATCATATAATACATATCAAAATTATATTTAAGCAAAAGTCATATCCTGTTTTAACACACTGGATGGCTATAGAAATAAAATTGTGACAATCATTGCATAATGTGGATTTAGTCACAATGTGTATATATATATATATATATCTGTATATGTAATATATATTTTACATTTTTATTAAAGTATAGTTGGTTTACAATGTTATATCAACCTCTGATGTATGACAAAGTGACTCAGTTTTACACATATATACATTCTTTTTTCAAATATTCTTTTCCATTGTGGTTTATCCCAAGAGTTTGGATTAGTTCCCTGTGCTATACAGTGGGGCTTTTTTGTTCACAGTATATTTTTGAATCTTTGCTATTGTTTTAATCTTTAAAATTTTTGCTCCAGTTCAGCTCTTTGTTACCTTCTATCTGAAAATTGCAGTAGCTCTTTAACTGCTCTTAATACTTGCAAGTCCTTAGGGCTTTTGTTCCACCTCAGTTAAAATGATATTTTGCAAATGCATATAATAGTGTGTTAACTTCCTTACATAAAGTAGGCTATTCATTACATACTGCTGCTGCTGCTGCTGCTAAGTCGCTTCAGTCGTGTCCGACCCTGTGCGACCCCATAGACGGCAGCACACCAGGCTCCCCCGTCCCTGGGATTCTCCAGGCAAGAACACTGGAGTGGGTTGCCATTTCCTTCTCCAATGCAGGAAAGTGAAAAGTGAAAGTGAAGTCGCTCAGTCATGTCTGACTCTAGCGACCCCATGGACTGCAGCCCACCAGGCTCCTCTGTCCATGGGATTTTCCAGGCAAGAGTACTGGAGTGGGGTACCATTGCCTTCTCCGTCATTACATACTAGACAAGTGTAATCATATTAGCATGGAATGAAGGACACTCTAGGACCCAGCCTTACCTCTTCAGTCTTGTCTTTAGCACTCACCATAACTCAGAAAGTTCTTCCCCATCTCCTCACACACACAGGAATATTTCTCATTGCCTGGAATTTCCTCTCAACTTGCTTGTTTCACCTGGCTAATTTTTATTTATCTAAAAAATTAATTCAGCTACTACACCTGACCTCTCCAGTGGATGGACTAAATGTACCATCTCTGAATATCTCCCTGTGTCTATTTAAGAGCTCATGAGTGAATCTTGGAATTTCTAGATTATATTCCATTATTTATATTACTTAATATACTCCTCAAGACAAAATTTCATTTATCTTTTTGCACTTAGTTCCCAGTATACTGTATACATAATTGATGGTTAATAAATATTGAAGTGACTTGTTAAATATCAGTTGGAATCCTTTCAGTAAAATATACAACACAGATGCCCAGACAAGTGACAACTAACCAAGCAGGCAAGCTAACACTAAAATTCCTGGAATAGGAAGGTGGACATCGTATTTCTAGTTTTATTGGCTATATCCTAACATCTGTTTCTTTATTTTACTTATAAAATAAAGTTTTCATAATTTTAGTTGTTGAATTCAGTTAAATTTATACATAAAATAAATAAATCATAATCTGACCTTTCAGCTTTAATTGAAGCCTATTTACCAATCTTCTCAATAAGACTTTGAGTTTGATTACTTTAATATGCTTACTTACTTACTTATTTCTACCAGACATTATAAATATTAGCAGAATACTTGAAACAACCTTTGCACTACATATTATTTTTACTTTGTTGTGTCAGTTGCTAAGTCGTACCCAGCTCTGTGAAGCCCTGGACTATAGCATGCCAGCTTCCTCTGTCCACTATCTCCTGGAGTTTACTCAACTTCATGTCCATTGAGTTGGTGATACTATCCAACCATCTCATCCTCTGCCTCCCCTTTCTCCTTTTTTTCATTTATTTTTACTTCACAAATGAGGGAATATGAGATTTAGTGGTGAAGTAAGTTGTTCAATGTAACAAATAGTGAATGTTAACTGTCAGGGAAACAAATTCATTTTACCTCAGAATTTATTTTTCCTAATTACAAGTATGATCCTGTTTTTATCTTCTGTGATAGAGGTATATAATAAATAATACCACATGAATTAAGTTTTAACAGAAAAAGTTAAAATTCTAGAAGTGGAATCATAATATATTATCAATAGTAATTAATTACATTTGAACTTATTATATTTTTAAATTTGCTTTGAGAGGTTGAATTTCTTTTTTCCTTTCATTTTAGATGGAAAAAAAAATGAGATTTCTAAACTTTTCCAGAGTTTAATGTACACTTTTAAGAAATGGAGCAGATCTATTTCTACTATAATAGGCCTTTCTATTAAGTTAGACAAACTGGCCCAGTAATATCACATCACAATGAGAATTTGGCTTAAAATGTTTAAAATAGAACCTGTGTAACCTAGCCACAACTGGAGGGAGCCAATAATGTTCTCCTACTGTTTGATGACAAAAAGAACTTCAGGGAAGTTTCATTTATCCTGCTCTTTCACTATGCAGCAAGGTGACTGCCAAGTTGATTTCACAATAGCTTAAATGGTCTAAAACTAAAAACATTTGGTAGGGTGGTATTTCACCATAGCAGCTCCATGGCTTAATAGCTGATCCAAGAGTTTACATAAAAAAGGAAAAAGGAAAAGACTTTGTAGCAGATAATTCTGTCCAAATTCACTTGCATTTGATTACTTAATGCTTCAGAAACGACAACATTTTCAAGGGAGTAAAGTTTGTCTTTGCTGCTTTTTGACTCTTCTGTCACTTCTGTGTCTCATCCTCTTTCATGTCCTTTGACTTATGTCCCTAGAGACAATTCAGGCTTTGTTACTAGTTCTAAGTCTCCCTGAACTTGAAGACTGTCTGATAAGAATTACTCTTTCCAGATATTTGCTTTATAATGCGGTACTCTGATAATTTCCCACATCAATCATTTATCAAAAGTCTGTTATGGCAGGTATTGATTTAAGCATTAGCATGTGCTGTATATTCAACTAATATTACTGGAAGAGAAAATGATGCAATGGTGACTAAGACCCAGTCTCTACTCTGGAGGAGATTATCATTTAGTAAGAAAGCTAGATTAGCCAATAATTAAATTCTATTGCCTTGCAATGATGATGTGTAAGATATATGAGTACAAAACTGTAGAGAGTAGGACAAATTACTCTGCAGGATGATAACAGAGGGAAGGGAGGCTTTGTTGAAGAACAGAATTTGAGTCATATTTTGTGGGCTATGTTTGGGAGAGAAACGTTGAGACATTCATAAACCAATGGGATTGGGAAAGGACCCTGAAAGTCCTTAGTCTTTCTGTTCAGTTTGGCAGAAACACATGGGATGGGGTAGGGAGAGTTAAGAGATGTGCTTGGACAATTACCCTTGCTCTAAACTTCCAAGAGCTTTTTTGAAACACAAATGAGTTTGAATTGTTACAAACTGGGCAATGGGGGGAAATATTTTTTTAAATAATTAGAAGAAGTGACATAAAGAATGTTACAATAGTTAAGGACACCAGCTTTGCCTCTTACTAGCTATGTTAACAAATTGCTTATCCTTTTTGTGTGTCAGTTTGTCTATAAAAGAGGGCTAATGTATATGACTGGTGTAAAGATTAAGTGAGAGAATATAGGCTAAATATTTAGAATTAGTGTTTGGAAAACAAAGACCACCATAGATGAATGCATCAATTAAATGAGAGTGAAGATGCATCAAATTAAGGAGATTTCTAGAGTAAAAGAACCTGTAATTGATGACTGGTTATTCCTGATAGGAGAGATAAAGAAATGAAGTTATCTCTTAAGTTTTCCAGCTTGAAAAACAGATACGGTCACATGAAACCCCACAGACCAGAAGTAAGTGAAGGAATTACTGTTAACACTTTTGTACAACATCTTTTCAAGAAAACTCTGGTACATTCAGTTCCCAATAGAATACAGAGGACTGGAACATAAAATAGAGACAGTGTGGGCAAGTACAAGGTGATGTTTGATGCTTTTGTCTTTTCTTCTAAGTATAGCAACACACTGGAGTTTTCAGCAGAGTGGAGACCTGATATGATTTGCATTTTAAAATATCAGCTTGGTTGCTGTGTGGAGAATGAATTGCAGAGGTCAAAAGGAGAAATAGTGGAGTCAGAGTTTATTGCTGTAAAATAATAGCATGAATAACAATACAAAGAAATTGTGAGGAAAAAATAAGTCATAATGCCAATGGACTCAACTTTGATTTACTATTAAAGAAATGCTCCTTAATAGGAATATGTGATACAAAAAAAAAAAAAAAAAAAAGACAAATTCATTATAGGCAATGGAAAACTATTTTGGTAAAAGAGGTTTGAATCTGCATTTCCTCTTTCTGGGCAATGAGTAGTCCTGGTTGAGTGAAATGGAATATCTATGAAGTAGAATATTACGCAATAAAGCTGTGTAGGCAAGAGATCCAGATAGTGGGGGGCATAAAATACAAGTTTAGAAATCAGTAGTTCCTTCTGCGGGTAGCAAAAATAACTATAGATATCTGAAGAGGACAATGCAGTGTATAATTTGGCACTTTAGACAATTTGATTTGACAGTGGTTTTTAGTATTTTAAGGAGATGTCTGGACTTCCCTCTTGCGTCAGTAGTCCAGAATCTCCTACAATGCAGGAGACATGGGTTTAATCCCTAAATCAGGAATATCCTCTGGAGAAGGAAATAGCAATCCACTCCAGTATTTTTGCTTGGGAAATCCCATGGACAGAGGAGTCTGATGGGCTACAGTCGATGGAGTCACAAAAGAGATGTGGTTTAGCAACTAAACAATAACAACATTGGATGCAAGAGGATCTACTAGGGAGAAAAGTATCTGGAGGGATAAGAGGTGAGCATCTGGGCAGAGGTTAGGTTTAGTCTTTATTGTTAAGTGAGAGACAATGGAAAGAAAGAATTGATGTAATGGGTTAAAGGAGAAGGAAGAATGAAAGGTAACTTCAAGTTTACATAAAAGATACATATCACTTTTAATCCCTCAAGAAACTGGTGAGGTAGGCAATATTCTTATTTTACAGAGGAAGAAACTGAGGTGCTAAAGGCATAGTGGTTTGCCAAGTTCTTGTAGCTAAAGAGTGTCAGTTGGGATTTTTAAACCAAGGTAAATTATATAACTGTCTCAAAATGCTCTGAAATAATTTAAATTTCTAAAGATTGACTATGTATGTATATTGTACTCTGCTTTCAAGATATTTATTCCCATGGAATATGTTTTAGTTGATACCTGCTGTGCTCATTTAAAAATACTCTGATGGTGTACTCCAGGTATTAAATAAATCAAAACTGTATTTAAATAGAACTTTGGCTTTTATTCTCATTATTTTCATTTAATCACAAAAATGATTTTAATATGTTGGTTTCTAATCTCTTATATGTTTTATTATATCTGCTTCCTTACTGATTTAATCAACAATGACAACGCCAACAAGCAAATAAAAAAGTGGAATAAAGTCAAAGGATCAAATTGAGGAAACAATTTAGTAGAAGATAAAATGTTTTTACAGTAAGTCTAAACTCATAATTTAAAATAGTTTAAAAATTATAGATATGATATTTATTTGTAATCTATCTTTTCTTCCCAAGTTAATATTAAAATGTGTTAAACCTGAAAACAGGTAAAACACCCCTTAGGTTCTTATACTTGGTCTTATACCATAGAATTCTTTAATATTAATGAATTATTTCACTTATAATAGAAATGATGAACTTGATTTCTGTCTTCTTAGTTGCATCTAAAGAGCACTAATACTTTATCTTTCTGGAATTCTATTCCATTTTGCAAGAACAGTTCAGGGACTGAACTACATAATAATTGTACAGAACTGTCCCTTTTCAAATATTTAACATAAATCACCATAAATTAATACTAATTGATCTCACACAGTGAACTATATATTATAGCAAAGTAGGTACACAGTATATATAAAGTAGACAGCCTATATCTTCACTGTTTACCTTTCAAGGATATTTTTGACTGAAAAAATATTTCTTTTGATTGTTATGCTTAATCTTATACATGTTTTGCAAATAGCATTGTGAATTATATTAACACTAACAGATAATTTTCAGTGAAGGAAATAAGGCTTCTGTTGGGTGTCTAAGAACCATAATATAAGATCAGTGCAATGATTATTTTCATTAATAAATGGTAGGTGTGAGGTCCTGAGTGAACACTGAGCAAAAAGAATGTATAATAGCAAAAGTAATAATTACATTAGTTTATTTAATTCTCCAAAGAACCTTGGAAACCTGATCTTGCTAATGATCACTCCATTTTCATGGATAATAAAAATGAAGTTTAGAGGTTAAATAACATGACCAAAAACATGAGATGGGAGAGCCACAATTATACTCCAAGTGTATATGACCTTGAGTGCTATAAAGTGCTCCTAATTACTATATTTTTAAAACATTTAAAAGACATGTCAATTGGCTAATGCAAATGTATGATAAAATAAGAATTTTCCTAAATTTTGGTTAACCCAAGCAAGATATTATATTGATGTTCTTTTTCCTTAGCATGTTACCATTGTTGTAGACTTAATACTACATAATTTAATCTAAGCTTTGGAAAGATAATAGTATAGAAAGTAGATTTAAAGGAAAACAAAACTGATACAGAAATATATATTTGTAGTCACATGATATAGTGCAGATAAGAATTAGGAGGGTCTGAAATCAATTCATCAATTAACGTATTGGTGTAAACAGTAAAAATAAATAGTATAAATGATATTTAGTGAGTGCCTAATGTGGGCTGGAGACTGGTGTAAACACAAAGTTCTCACTCTCATTGAGCTCACATTTCACAAAAAGTAAATATATGTCAGGTAGTAACAGGTACTATGAAGAGTTTCAGTAAAGTTGGTTAAAGGAGAGAGATAGTATACAGAAGGGGCTTTGGGGACTGGGGTGTTATGTATAGGACTTCACTGTTTTTTCATACTTGAATAAGAAAGTCTTGAAACTGTCTTGAGAAGGAAGGAATGAAGCACTATATTAAGTACTTCTACTGGTTTTTATAAAATGAGAACAGAGGATTGACCATTAATCTGATGATGTAGATGTCTCTGGAGCCTTGAGGAGAGCTCTTGTGGATTTATAAGATGATAAGCCTGATCAAATTGGTTCAAGAGAACAGAAGAAGAGGAAGGGGGTTAGTATTAGTAGCTTTTTTGAGTTTTGCTATAAAAGAAAGCAGAGAAAAGGAATAGTAGTTGGATGCGAATGTGCATTAAGTAAGGTTTGTTGTCATTTTAAAGATGAAAAAATTCCTTAAATCAGGTTTGCATGATGATGGGAATCATCCAGAAAAGAGGAAAATCAAGATGGCAACAGGCAGGATGATATTCTGGAGTACTGTCTTTGAGAAGCCAAAAGGTATGGATGAATTCCAAATAGATAGGTGGGATTAGCTTTAGGTACAATTAGGGTGGGCTTCCCTGGTGGCTCTCATGGTATAGAATCTGCTTGCGATGCAGCAGACCTAGGTTCGATCCCTGGGTCAAGAAGACCCCTAGGAGAAGGGAATGGCTACCCACTCCAGTATTCTTGTCTGGAGAATTCCATGGACAGAGGAGCCTGGAAGATTACAGTCCACAGTGTAACAAAGAGTCAGAACTAACACTTTCACTTGGAGGGCATAAACAAAACCTTGTGTGCACCAGAACCTAGGAGAAAGGAGCAGTGACCCCACAAGAGACTGAGCCAGACTTGCCTGTGAGTGTCTGGGAATCTTTGGTGAAGTTGTGGATCAACAGTGGCCTGCCATGGGGTTGGGGCACTGAATACAACAGTCCTGGCATAAGTCCTTTTGAAGGACTTACCCCTACCATAGTTTGACCTCAGGCCAAACTACAGGGAGAGAACACAGCCCCACATGAACAGAAAATTGGATTAAAGATTTACTGAGCTTGGCCAGGTCATCAGAGAGAGAAAGACTCAGATTCTCCACAGCCAGTCTCTCCCATCAGAAAGTTTCCACAGTGGGCAGACAGAGGGCAGACAGAATCAAAACCACAATTACAGGAAACTAATCAAAACTGCAATTATAGAAAACTAACCAAACTGAAAATTTGGATCACATCCTTGTCTGATTCGATGAAACTATGAGCCGTGCCATGTAAAGCCACCCAAGATGGACAGGTAATGGTGGAGAGTTCTGACAAAACATGGTCCACTGGAGAAGGGAATGGCAAACCACTTCAGTATCCTTGCCTTGAGAACCCCATGAACAGTATGAAAAGGCAAAAAGATAGGAAGGACTGATTTCCTTTAGGATGGACTGGTTGGATCTCCTTGCAGTCCAAGGGACTCTCGAGAGTCTTCTCCAACACGACAGTTCAAAATGCTGCACTCAATATGCCAGCAAATTTGGAAACATCAGCAGTGGACACAGGACTGGAAAAGGTCCGTTTTCATTCCAGTCCCAAAGAAAGGGCATGCCAAAGAATGTTCAAATTACTGCAGAATTGTACTCATCTCACATGCTAGCAAAGTAATGCTCAAAATTCTCCAAGCTAGGCTTCAACAGTATGTGTACTGAGAACTTCCAGATGTTCAAGCTGAATTTAGAAAAGGCAGAGGAATCAGAAATCAAATTGCCAATAATTATATGTTGAATATAGAAAAATCAAGAGAATTCCAGAAAAACATATACTTCTGCTTCATTGACTATGCTAAAACCTTTGACTGTGTGGATCACAGCAAACTGTGGAAAATTCTTAAAGAGATGGAAATACCAAATCACCTTACTTGCCTCCTGAGGGAAGCCTGGCGTGTTGCAATCCATGGCATCACAAAGAGTTGGACATGCATGTGCTATTTGGTAAAGATTGGCTAAAACTTCATGATATATGACTGTGACTGTTGAATGAAATATCATTAGAGGTCAGTAGCTTAAAGTGAAATAGTGTTCAGGGATTATTTACATTTTAATAAAAATTTACTAAATATCTCCTTTGTGCCAGAAATCATCCAAGGGATCCTTGAACAAGCAGACATTTTGAACAGAGGTGACAAAAACCTAGTTCTCAAATATCCTACATTGTAATTTAGGTTATTTCTTTTAGCCTAGGAGCCTTGAGCATTTTAAAATTTTATATTAGGAGAAAGAGTCAAAGGGGAAAGTGGAAAGAAGAGGTGGTTCCAGGGCATGACATAGTGAAAGGGAGTACACAAAGTGTGTGAGATACTCTACATCACAAAAGGAAGTGCCTATAAATTACAAAAAAAAAAAAAAAAAGACCATGTGTATTTTCAGCTTATGACATTTACATGAACAAGGATTGTGTACAGAAACACAATGGCTTAGTGAGAAGAACAATATAATAGTTTTCAGAAGATCATGGTTTTAGCCCCACACTTAACTAGTTATACAAAAGAGGAAAGAGACTTGTGGCTGCTTCAGTGTAAATTAGAGGTATCAGTTCAATTGCAAGGTGTTCTTACACTGGTTAAATGAGAGTGTAGGTTCTCTGAAGAGCCTGATACATTTTTGTTATAAGAAAATGGTAATTGACAAGGCACATCTGCAAATCTTCTGACCTCTATTTTGTGGTTCTTTAATCTTTATAATCATTATTTTTATTTATTTGACTATAATTGAAGTAATATATCTTTATTTAATATTTTAATGTTTTTTATATTTGTAAAATATGTTTACATTTATAAAACACTTTTTTATTATGAGCAAGTTAACAAAATAAATTTAGAATATATTATTCCCTTTGACAACTGTGCGCTAATATAAAAACAAAGACTTTATTATGCCTTGTGTGATCACATGTTAGAATAGATGAGCCTTAGCATACAATTACTGCTTTGTTTGATGTTTATTAGCCCATGCTTTGGTGCAATTGAATTTGTCCTAAATTCACTGTTTCAGAGCTACAACATGTGTAAGTACATTCATTGTCCTATGATAATACTCTCTTGCTTGAGTTAAGAGACTATAACTTTAGCACTGTTAAGGGTCTTTTCTTTAGGTTCTAGAAACTCCTGTTAAAATGTTGAAAATAAGGAGACATTAAAATATTTCAAATGATGGAAACATTATCCTTATCTGATATGATTTTGAAAAATAAGCATGTAATCTGTACAGGATGAGGCTCATTTCTCACTTTCCCTTTTGGTGCAAGCATTACTGAATGTTATTTAAGTGGATAACAATTTGTAGATTATTTTATTTAATTCCAAATAAGATAATTCCATGATACATTAAATTGTTTATAATTCTAATCTGTATTATTGGGACTTTCCAATAAGTTTGAGACTATTACTTCATCTTTTAAAATTATATCACAAAAGTTAAAAAAGAAATTTGAAGTGTAGCATTTTAACCTCTAGAATGCTTTAGAATCTTTTAAGATATATAACATCTGATTTATAAAAATAATAATGCAGTTTTCCCTTAGTCTCTTCCATATTAACACATAGGCAAATAAGAACTTAAATTCAGAAACATTCTATGACTGCCCAGCTACATGTTTGGAATGTAGAGCCTAGATTACACAACTACAGTATATGTCATTGCCTTTGGTGGTTTTAATAACAAAGTATCTAGTGGTGGTAGTGGTGGTGAGGATAGAGTGAGTGAGGATTAAAAAGCTAGTTTATCCTGTGCAGGGGCTGAAATGTGACTGGGAATGATTCTACCAGTTCCCACTAAATTGAGTAAAGAGAAGAAAACTTGGCTCTCCTTACCAACTTGCCTCTTTCCTTTTAAAAATCTTTATCCTTAATATTTGTTGCTTTATCAACTGCTATATACTTCTATGTATTGAATATTTCTATGAAAAATTTTGAAAATACTAAAGAAAATTATAATTGCTCATAGCTCCACCAGAATAGATACTCAATACTTTGCTTTACATCTTTTGATGTATTATTTATAATGAATACTGTAAGGAATTTTACTAGAAAAATTAGACAATTTATGATGATACTGTTTTGTAATCTCCATTTAGATTTGGCTCTCTACCTGAAGCAACATTAGCTAGCCTTACATTTTCTTCAAGATAATATTTTTAATTGTTCCAGCACATCCTCATACTAACATAAGGATATGTTATAATTTATTTAATCTACTATTAAAAATTCATATTTTTAATTTTTTGTTGTTATAAAATAACCATAATTTTAAATTTTGATTTGTATTGACAGGTTACCTTTAGGAAGTTATCAGTTGATATCCCAACTATTATGAGAATCCTTACTTCCTTGTATGTTTCACAATATTGGATATATTATATTTATGGATATATAAATATGTGTGTCTACCATGTATATATGTAAGTGTATGTATGCATGTAGGTGTATATATAATAAAATACAATATATAAATTTAAATATATTAAACATAAAGCAATGATGACATCTCATTTTATTTTTTATTGTAATTATTGTTTTATTTTGCATTATTAACTATTGGTAAAAATATTTTTCGTGTGTTACTATTTCTATATCTTCTTTTTAAATTCTTAATTATATGTATCACTCAATTTTTTTTCTTTTGAGGAATAATCTGTAAAATTTATTTCTATTTTAGTGATATTGTCCTTTTTCTATTAATTATGCTGCAAATTTTCCCCACATCCTTACTATTTTCATAGTTTTTAAAAAGCAATCTACTTACTTTCTTTTTGTTTTGAAATGCCATAATTATTACATCTAATGTTAGGTCTGTTTATGTACCTCTAGTTCATTAAAAATATGTGCCTATTTTTACTGCTACTGCTTTTATATTATTATTGTTTTATAGTAGGTTCTAATACATTTAATACAATGCTTCTTAATAAATTCTGTGAGTTATTCAAATTGCTTTGTTATTCTTGCTGTTTGTTCATTTATCCTTCCAGAAAAAAAAATCAAACACCTATTTATTTTATTTCTTCACTCTTCTAAGGAAGTATGTTTGGGAAAGAGAAGTAACAGCAAATTTGTGTGCTAATAGAAATGAACGATGGGTATTGAAAAAAATGTTGATACAGAAGAAAAGGGTAGACTTACTGAAGTGATGTGAGTAAGCTAGAGGAATGAGATCTTATGTACAAGTCGGGGGGGGTGGGCTTAAAGAATAACTTTTAACATGGTGTTTACTAAGTAAGGGTGGCTAAGGAGGAGGAAATGTTCACAGTCTGAGAGAGAGTAAGTACAGAAATGTGGGATGATTGGAGAGTGAATGGTCTGGTTTAATAGCCCTTTTCAGGATACTGTTCCTGAATGTAAGATGAAACCATTCAGTATAATTAGACGATGTGATTTATTTTTCTAGCCATGTTTAGATACATAGGTGTAGGCACATAACAAGTGGAATTGATTTTAACTAGGTTTAGCTTAGTCAAGAATAAAGCAAGAAAAAGACAGGGAGTTGGAATTTTAGACAGTAAAGTGATTGTAGTGATGTTTCATGAAATTTGATCAGTAAAGAAAGTAGTGAGGACCCCATGGACTATACACGCCATGGAATTCTCCAGGCCAGAATACTGGAGTGGGTAGCCTTTCCCTTCTCCAGGGGGTCTTTCCAACCCAAGGATCGAACCCAGGTCTCCTGCATTGTGGGCGGATTCTTTACCAGCTGAGCCACAAGGGAAGCCTGAGGAGATGGGCTGTGGTACCACAGAAAACAAATGGCAACTCCATAGATTGTAGGTCCTGGTGGGGTAGGAGAATCACTGGCATAAGAGTGCTTAGAGAGAGTACACTGGGAAGAAAGAAGGCGATAGTCAGGAAGTGTGATGTTGTAAATTGAGACTGTTTGTTTTGTTTTGTTTTCATTGGTACGACCAGAGGAGCAGAAGTAGTGTTGATTACTAAAAGAGTGGAAATCAAGAAACCCAGAGCCCTGCATTTTGAAGGAGTTATGGGTATAGATAGTAAAACAACCAAAAACTGAAATGAGATTAGTGTTGAAGATAGTGACAATGAGCTGAGATTTCTGAGAAATTGGTACCTGACCTTACTAAGCAAGGGTTCTAGATGGATGGGTGACTTAATATCATGAGATTAAATATGAGAATTGTTAGGGAGACCTAGTGCACTAGATGTTTCCTATGCCTAGACTATTTCCCTCCAGACCCCCCAATGGTTTGCTCCTTCTCATTCATTTAAGAGGGTTTCCCAGGAGTTTCAGTGGTAAAAATCCGACTGCCAATGCAGGAGGTGTGGGTTCAATCCCTGGGTCAGGAAGATCCTCTGAAGAAGGAAATGGCAACTCACTCCAGTATTCTTGCAGGGAAAATCCCATGGACAGAGGTGACTGGCTGTTTACAGTCCATGAGGTTGCAAAGAGTTGGACACAACTTAAGAAACTGAGGATGTACACATTCATTAAGAGGTTTTGCCCCATTCTCTAATCTAAAATATTCCCTCAAGGCTTGCTCTGCTTGGCATTTACTTGTTTTTATTATTTAATGCCGTTTATGACTAATGGAAAATGTCTTATTTATTTAATTCTTTTTTATACACTGGTTCTCTTATAGAATATAAATATTTTGAAAACAGTGATTTTGTTTATCTTGGTTGTGGATAACTTCCCAGACAGGGTTTCTGGCACATAGCAGATAGCCAGTAATTAATTGTTGAATGAATTGATGGACATACATAGATTTAGTCTCTCCCACTTTCTTGTAACTTCTTCCTGAATCCAAATATGTTTTCTTAAAGCCATCTTCCAACTCAGAGCATTTATTTTTTAAAAAAATTCTTATTTAGAGCTTTATGTTCAAGAAAGATTAATTAGATAAAAAGTAAGAAAAGGTTAACAGTAAGCTTGCTCCATTTGCTTTGTGATGGTTATTGAAGTTAGGACTCAAAGATGTTTTCACTCATTACTTCAAGAAAGACTCACCAGTTGGATAATGAACTTGAAGTATAGTTACCTTCTGATTTATTGTTTTCAGCTATCACTATACAGTTATGTCTAGCAAACAGCTACCCAAAGTTTAGCAATTGTAAACTGGATGCACCTTTTAGTATGACTGTACACTCTGTTCACAATTTTTGGAAACCAGAAAGATGAATTGAAAATCTTCTTAGTCAGAAAAAAAAGAAAATCCATTTATCTATCTTCGCTTGTTGTTTTTTTATACTAAAATCTAAATATCTTTATATTTTTGTGATAAATACAATATACTGAGATAAACTTGTATTCTTATTTTTTGACTATAAGTAGAAATATTAGGTAATTAGTTAGCATCTTATTTGTTGTTCAGTTGTTCAGTTGTGTCTGATTCTTTGCGACCCCATGGATGCAGCATGCCAGTCTTCTCTGTCCTTCACCATCTCCTGGAGTTTGCTCAACCACAGGTCCATTGAGTCAGTGATGCCATCCCACCATCTTATCCTCTGCCATCCCCTTCTCCTCCTGCCTTCAATCTTTCCCAGTATCAGAGTCTTTTCCAAAGAGTCAACTCTTTGCATCAGGTGGCCAAAGTATTGGAGCTTCAACTTCAGCATCAGTCTTTCCAATGAATATGCAGTGTTTATTTATTTTAGGACTGACTGGTTTGATCTCCTTGAAGTCCAAGGGACTCTCAAAAGTCTTCTAAAACACCACAGATTGAAAACGTCAATTCTTTGGAATGCAGCCTTCTTTATGATCCAAATCTCACATCTGTACATGACTACTGGAAAAACCATAGCTTTGACTATATGGACCTTTGTCTGCAAAGTGATGCATCTGCTTTTTAATATACTGTCTATGTTTATCATAGCTTTTCTTCCAAGGAATAAGCAGCTTTTAATGTCATGGCTACAGTCACTGTTCGCAGTGATTTTGGAGAAAATAAAGTCTGTCACTGTCACTGTTTCCATTGCTCCCCCATCTATTTGCCATGAAGTGATGGGAATGGATGCCATGATAGCCTTTTATTTTTCTTTTTTAACTAATTTATTTTAATTGGAGGATAATTACTTTACAATTATATGATGACTTTTGCCATACATAGACATGAATCAGCCGTGGGTGCACATGTGTCCCCCCATCCTGAACTCCCCTTCCCGCCTACCTCCCTACCCCATCCCTGTGGGTTGTCCCAGAGCACCAACTTTGAGTGCCCTGCTTCATGCATTGAACTTGCCCTGGTCATCTATTTTACATATGGTAGTATATATGTTTCAATGTTATTCTCTCAAATCATCCCATTCTTGCCTTCTCCCACAGAGTCCAAAGGTCTTTTCTTTACATCTGTGTCTCTTTTGCTGCCTTGCATATAGGATTGTCATTACTGTCTTTCTAAAATCCATATATATGTGATATATACAGTATTAGTGTTTCTCTTTCTGACTTACTTCACTCTGTATAATACTACAGTGTCATCCACATCATTAGAATTGACTCAGATGTGTTCCTTTCTTATAGCTGAGTAGTATTTCATTATGTATATGTAACACAATTTCCTTATCTATTCTTCTGCTGATGGACATCTGGATTGCTTCCATATCCTAGATATTGTAAATAGTGCTGCAATGAACATTGGGGTACGCATGTCTGTTTTCAATTCTGATTTCCTCGGTTGTATGCCCAGCAGTGGGATTGCTGGGTCATATGTCAGTTCTGTTTCCAGTTTTTTAAGGACTCTCCACACTGTTCTCCACGGTGGCTCTACCACTTTGCATTCTCACTAACACTGTAAGTGTTTTTCTCCACACCTTCTCCAGCACTTATTGTTTGTAGACTTTTTGATGGCAGTCATTCTGAATGGCATGAGATGATATCCCAATGGGGTTTTGATTTGCATTTCTCTAATAATGAGTGATGTTGAGCATCTTTCATGTGTTTATTAGCCATTTGCTTGTCTTCTTTGGAGAAATGTCTGTTTAGTTCTTTGGCCCACTTTTTGATTGGGTTGTTCGTTTTTCTGGTATTGAGCTACATGAGCAGCTTGTACATGTTGGAGGTTAATTCTTTGTCAGTTGTGTCATTTGCTATTACTTTCTCCCATTCTTAAGGCTGCCTTTTCACCTTGCTTATAATTTCCTTCATTGTGCAAAAGGTTTTAAGTTTAATTAGGTCCCATTTGTTTATTTTTCTTTTTATTTCCATTACTGAATGTTGAGTTTTAAGCCAGCTTTTTCACTCTCATCTTTCACCTTCATCAAGAGCCTCTTTAGTTCCTCTTTCCTTTCTGCCATAAGGGTGGTGTCATCTGCATATCTGAGGTTACTGATATTTCTCCCGGCAATCTTGATTCCAGGTTGTGTTTCATCCAGCTTGTCATTTTGCGTGATATACTCTGCATATAAGTTAAATAAGCAGGGTGACAATATACAGCCTTGATGTACTCCTTTCCCAATTTTGAACCAGTCCATTGTTGCATGTCCGGTTCTACTGCATACAGGTTTCTTAGGAGGCAAGTAAGGTAGTCTGGTACACCCAGCTCTTTAAGGATTTTACACAGTTTGTTGTGATTCACACAAAGACTTTAGTATAGTCAGTGAAGCAAAGGAGACATTTTTTCCTGGAATTCTCTTGCTTTTTCTATGATCCAACGGATGTTGGCAATTTGATCTCTGGTTACTCCACTTTTCTAAATCCATCTTGAACATCTGGAATTTCTTGACTCATGTACTACTGAAGCCTAGCTTGAAGAATTTTGAGCAGTACCTTGCTAGCATGTGAAATGAGTGCAATTGTGCAGTAGTCTGAACATTCTTTGGCATTGCCCTTCTTTGGGATTGGGTTGAAAACTTACCTTTTCCAGTTTGGTGGCACAGCTGAGTTTTCCAAACTTGTGGGCATATTGAGTACAGCACTTTCACAGTATGATTTTTAAGGATTTGAAATAGCTCAGCTAGAATTCCATCATCTCTGCTAGCTTTATTTCGTAGTGGTGCTTCCTAAGGCACTTTGACTTCATACTGCAAGATGTCTAGCTCTAGGTGAGGGATCATACCATCATGGTTATGCAGGTCATTAAGATTTTTTTATATAGTTCTTCTGTGTATTCTTGCCACCTCTTCTTAGTCTCTTTTGTTTGTTAGGTCCATACTGTTTCTGTCCTTTATTGTGCCCATCTCTGCATAAAATATTCTTTTGCTGCTGCTGCTGCTAAGTCACTTTAGTCATGTCCGACTCTGTGCGACCCCATAGAGGGCAGCCCACCAGGCTCCCCCATCCCTGGGATTCTCCAGGCAAGAATACTGGAGTGGGTTGCCATTTCCTTCTCCAATGCATGAAAGTGAAAAGTGAAAGTGAAGTTGCTCAGTCATGTCTGATTCTCAGCGACTCCATGGACTGCAGCCCGCCAGGCTCCTCCATCCATGGGATTTTCCAGGCAAGAGTACTGGAGTGGGGTGCCATTGCCTTCTCCGAAAATATTCTGTTAGTGTCTCTAATTTTCTTGATAAGATCTCTAGTCTTTCCCAGTCTCTTGTTTTCCTTTATTTGCGTTGTTCACTTTAGGAAGCTTTCTTATTTCTCCTTGCAGTTTTTTGAAATTCTGCATTCAGATGGGTATACATTTCCTTTTCTCCTTTGCCTTTAGTTTCTCTTCTTTCTCAGCTATTTGTAAGGCCTCTTCAGACAACCATTTTGCCATTTTGTATTTCTTTTTTGGTGTGTTGTCTTGATCACTGCCTCCTAATTCCTTGAATCTATTTATCAATTATATTATATAATTGCAAGGGATATGCTTTAGGTCAACCTGAATGGCCTAGTGGTTTTCCCTACTTTCTTCAAGTAAGTCTGAATTTGGCAATATGGAGTTCATGATCTGAACCACAGTAGTTCCCTGTCTAGTTTTGCTGACTGTATAGAGTTTCTCCATCTTCAGCTGCAAAGAATATGATCAGTCTGATTTTGTTAATGACCATTTGGTGATGTCCATGTGCAGCGTCATCTCTTGTGTTGTTGGAAGAGGATGTTTTCTACAACCAGTGCGTTCTTTTGGCCAAACTCTATTAGCCTTTGCCCTTCTTCATTTTGTACTCTGAGACCAAACCTTCCTGTTACTCCAGGTATCTCTTGAATTCCTACTTTTGCATTCCAGTCCCCTATGATGAAAATGACATCTTTTTTTTTTTTTTTTTTTACTGTTAGTTCTAAAAGGTCTGTGGGTCTTCCTAGAACTGTTTAACTTCAGCTTCTTCAGCATTAATGGTTGGGGCATAGATTTGGATTACTGTGATATTGAAATAGCATCCTATTTAGTTTATATATAATAAACTAGAAAGAGCATGGTATAGTTGAATAAGCCTTTTTTGTTGTCAAGGATTAGCTAGGATAAAAAATGTAAATTTATTTCCCTCTCTTTTCTTTTTAACATACCAGATATGTTATTTATCTTCTTATAGAAAATAAAATTATTCACCTTAATTTGATGCTCAAGGCAAGAAATTTTTTCTGTGTTGTCAGTGGTTATTATGTAGCATGATTCTAATTGTTGCTGCCCCATTTTTATAAAGTGTCATTCTGTAATCACGTCAGTGATTTAGTGTTTCTAATCATTTACATTTTAAGCCTTTGTTATTATGAATATTTTACACAGTAAGTTGACTTATGTTTATGTACTCAGAATATTTCAAGTTCAAAACAAAGTGTTCTTTTTTTGTTTTGAATATTTTATAGGCTACTGAAAGAGAAATTTGCTGCCACTTCCAATCTGCTGCCATTTGTTGAGCACCTACCAAATGAAAAGTGCAGTCAGCTTAGGCTGCCAGAGTGAAATACTACAAAACGGATAGTTTAAGCAACTGAAAACTTATTTGTCACAGTTCTGGTGGCTGAGAAGTCCAACATTATGATTGGGTTCTCGTGAGGATTCTGCTTTGCAGACAACCACTTTCTCATGGTGTCTTCAGACATGACAGAGCAAGAAGAGAAAAAACTCTCTGGTATCTCCTCCTATAAAGACATTAAAATCCCGTCTTGAGAGTTCCACCCTCATGACCTCATCCCCAAAGACCTAAATCTAGTAATCTCCCAAATACCATCCCCAATACCATCACTTTGGGAAGTAGGGCTTCAACATATAAATTTGGGGGACATAATTCTGTCAGAATGGACCTTTAATTAAGAAACACACTACTTTTTTCCACTTTTTTTAAATTGAAGGATATTTGCTTTACAGAATTTTGTGCGTTTCTGTCATACATCAAGAAGAATCAGCCATAGGTACACCAAGTCCCCTCAGTTAGATTATAGTTGCCAGAAGTTACTACTATTTATATTTCCTGTTGGAATGTGGTGCTTTATAATACAAAATTATATTTTCTATAGATTATGAAACACTTATGGACACTCTACACAGTAAGATTTTACATCCAAACAGACTGTGGGATCTGAGGTTTGTTTTATGAAAATGTTTTTTATATGGAAAAAGCTAGACAGGAAAGTTAATGAACACTTACGCTCACATGACCCAGTTTCAACGCTATCAACTCAAGGTGAATGTGGGTTTCTTTTTACCTCACAACTTACCCCAGATCTGGAATCAATCTTGTCTCCAAGTTCTATGATTCCTTTCCTACTTTAAGTCTCCAATTTTGCTGCTAGGAAACTTTATTGCTCCTGAGTTGATTATTGTTTTTTTGTTTGTATTTCAGTTGACAGAATAGGATAAATATGTTCTGTTTGATCTTGAAAATCAAATATATTGTTAGTTTATATGTATTAGTAGATTACTTTCTCTAGATTATTTGATCATTGTATATGGATGTCCCTTCCCCCAGTTTTTTTTTCTTCTTAATTCTGATAATTTTACCAGATATGTTTTGGTGTGAAGTAAATTATTTTCCAATAGCCTCCCTGGTAGTTCGGACAGTAAAGAATCCACTTCCAAAGTATGTAGTGTGAACTTTCAAAACACAGTTTCAAATCTTTCCCATTTTTTTTCAGAATATGATTTAAAATTGTAGTTTTTTGTATTTGTTCTATGTTTTGGTTTTATTTTATAAGAATATAAATGAGTTACAGTTCAAATTATTCAGTTAATAGTCATTAACTTATGGTTTGCCACATGGGGTCAGCTTTGGCCCATACAATCAGAATTTTACTAGATCTAATTAGAGGTGTGTTACACAGTGTTTCCTCTTTGATTTTATGGTCAAAGGCTAAGGATGTCCTCTTAGCTGGCTTCCCCAAATTAAACTTTACCCAAACTATGTGCTACAACACATTGAAATGTTTCTTTGGAAAAATACTTACTCTTTAAAATAAATTGAGGAAAAAAATCTAGATTTGTCAAATTAAACAAGTTTGTCGAAAACATGTATTATAATACTCAGAGAAGATTATATGTAGCCTTTTTCTTCAGAAAAGAATACTTGTAGTGTTTCACAAATGTATTTGATTTCACAAATCATTTTTACATTAGCTAGAATATTTTTTCCAGTTTTTTGTTCATTTGAATTTAGGGAGTTCTTTGTGTTTTCAATGAATCATCATTACAAGCTAGAATCATAGAGAAAATAGAGTGTTGTTTTGAATATGCTGAATTTGTAAGATTAATCAACCTTTCAAATTAGCAGCAGAATTGTAATGTAAGCGGGTGGCATGCGATAGCTGGGCGCTCTGTGTTTTAGTGTCAGCTGTTACTGCACGCCTTGGCTAGAGTGGGCGTCACAAGACCTCCACACTCCAGACTGTACACTTTTGATTCTTCTTTAATTCATAATCAAGCTCAACTGTATTACCCTTTGGTTACTATGAATAAGCATATATTTAACTTAAACTAGACTTTCTGTTACTTTGAAAGGAATAGAATACTGAGTACTTACATTATAGATTTGACTTTTGTAAATACAAAAAAATCACTCCTAAATTAACCATCTACAGTTTCCAAAGACAAGGAAATGCATTTAAACTATCACACAAGAGAGACTGAGGGCAATCTCTTGACATTTTATGAAATTCAATCATCAGAGATGGATTACTAAGTATACAGTTTAACTTTGTAAAGTAATAATTAAGATGAGAGAGAAAAGAATTGGTCAGTGAGCATACAGTAGAGACTATCATGTTAGAGGACAGTTTAGAATTTAAAATGATCTTGAAAATTCAAAAAATTGATCTGAGTTTATCCAACATAAAATCATACTTAAGCAGAAAATTTATCTGAAATATTTGAGATTAGTAATATGTGCAATCAGAAAAACTGATATGGATTAAAAAAAAAAACAAAGCTAAAATATAGTCCTCCTTATATAGTGTCTAAGGGTAAAAACGCTACTGCATATAATAGTGAGAAGAAGAATGGACTTGTGCATAACCAGCTCAGTTTGAGTCTTCAGTCTTCATGTATAAGAACAGACAGAGAACCTGCTTTGTGGTGTACCATGTGAAAGGTCTGGGGGTACAACAGTGAGTAAAACCTACATGATCTTTTGTCTTCTGTGCTTTCTGTTTAGTGGATGAGACAGACATTAATTACATAATAATGAAAATAAGTAGTTAAATAATGAGATGAGTGGTCTGAAGGCAAATAAGATCAGATTAAGGTAAATAAGATCATATTAAGGGAACCTTGAGTGAACTGAAGATTAACAAAGACTTTACTAATAGAGATATTTAAGTGCAATCTGAAAGTTTAGTAGAAATTTAGTTAATGAGGATGTCATGTAGCTAAGAATATTCCAGGATGGGAAAAATTACTAAGAGCAAATGTTATATGGAAGAAAGGCACATAGTCTATAAGGAGAATAGAAGGAAGGTCACTGTGGCCAGTGTGCAAAGGAAGAGGCACTGATGAGAAGAATTTAAGGCTGAGGCAAGGCCTTTAATAGAATATTTAGAAAACTCTACTATCATCTTCTATGATATGTAGAAACGTGTGTAATGGGGAGGTTGCTCATGCCAATGACTATAGGGTGTTACAAGCATTTAGTAGAGGGACAGTTCAGTTCAGTTCAGTTGCTCAGTCGTGTCTGACTCTTTGCGACCCCATGAATCACAGCACACCAGGCCTCCCTGTCCATCACCAACTCCCGGAGTTCACTTGAACTCATAGCCATCGAGTCGGTGATGCCATCCAGCCATCTCATCCTCTGTCATCCCCTTCTCCTCCTGCCTCCAAACCCTCCCAGCATCAGGGTCTTTTCCAATGAGTCAACTGTTTGCATGAGGTGGTCAAAGTATTGGAGTTTCAGCTTCAGCATCAGTCCTTCCAATGAACACCCAGGACTGATCTCCTTTAGAACGGACTGGTTGGATCTCCTTGCAGTCCAAGGGACTCTCAAGAGTCTTCTCCAACACCACAGTTCAAAAGCATCAATTCTTTGGCAGTCAGTTTTCTTCTCAGTCCAACTCTCACATCCATACATGACCACTGGGAAAACCATAGCCTTGACTAGATGGACCTTTGTTGGCAAAGTAATGTCTCTGCTTTTCAACATGCTATCTAGGTTGGTCATAACTTTCCTTCCGAGGAGTAAGTGTCTTTTAATATCATGGCTGCAGTCACCATCTGCAGTGATTTTGGAGCCCTCAAAAATAAAGTCTGACACTGTTTCCACTGTTTCCCCATCTATTTCCGATGAAGTGATGGGACCAGATGCCATGATCTTCGTTTTCTGAATGTTGAGCCTTAAGCCAACTTTTTCACTCTCTTTTCACTTTCGTCAAGAGGCTTTTTAGTTCCTCTTCACTTTCTGCCATAAGGGTGGTGTCATCTGCATATCTGAGGTTATTGATATTTCTCCCGGCAATCTTGATTCCAGCTTGTGCTTCATCTAGCCCAGCATTTCTCATGATGTACTCTGCATGTAAGTTAAATAAGCAGGGTGACAATATACAGCCTTGACGTACTCCTTTTCCTATTTGGAACCAGTCTGTTGTTCCATTTCCAGTTCTATCTGTTGCTTCCTGACCTGCATACAGGTTTCTCAAGAGGCAGGTCAGGTGGTCTGGTATTCCCATCTCTTTCAGAATTTTCCACAGTTTATTGTGATCCACACAGTCAAAGGCTTTGGCATAGTCAATAAAGCAGAAATAGATGTTTTTCTGGAACTCTCTTGCTTTTTCTATGATCCAGTGGATGTTGGCAATCTGATCTCTGGTTCCTCTGCCTTTTCTAAATCCAGCTTGAACATCTGGAAGTTCATGGTTCACATATTGCTGAAGCCTGGCTTGGAGAATTTTGAGCATTTCTTTACTAGTGTGTGAGGGTAATGATACTAAATTTCCTGGAATCTTTGAGTGGATTTCTCTGCTCAGCTTATTCAGTAAATGCCAACAGAGCTTTTCTAAACAGAGAAACACTGTAGTAGAGTATGCTACATGGCTGAAAGTATCAGTAGTTGGAGACTGGGAATGAAATCAATATGACAAATGTTTTAAAAGTAGAATCCACTTAATCTGATGATGTATATAATGGGTCTGAGGTAAAGCAAGATTATGACTGTCACAATTTAGACATGAATCACTGTATGGATAGTAGTTCTTTTCAATCAGAGAGAACTATAGGGACTGAAGCAGATGCCACCAAGTGAGAGATGATGAGTTTGTTTTGGAACAGGCTAAAGGGTTTGTGGGACATATCCAAGTTTGATGTCCAGTAGATAATTGAAAATCGGAATGTGGACTTCAGAATATATTGGGAATGAAAATAGAGTTGAAAAACATATGTTGATATTAGTGAAAACCCAAAGTAGGTAGTATTTCTCAGGGATAGTTAGTAGAATAAAGAGAAAAGACAATCAAGATAAAAAGTAAAATTTTATGTGCTTTATTCAAAATTTTTTTATCATATGAAACTTGGCTGTGTTTTATAAAGTTGTCTTAAGGAAAGCAAATGTAGTGATGTAAGGAACTGTATATTTTTAATACACTCAATCAGAGTATTGGAAATTTCCATTTTATTTTACATAATATCTAATCTGGCACTTACTAGTGGTCAAATAATATTATGATATAAAATGTTTACTCTTCAATTATTCCTTAATAATGGAGTTGTTTTACTTTTAGTGTCTATTATTTTCATGTTACCTAAATATTACCTGGGAAGTTATCAAACTAAGATAATTTTCCAGTCACTTTTCTTATTTTTCCTTTTTATAAACTAAAAATAATTTTTAAAGTGTTTTTCTTAATAAACTGACTTTCTTAACCCAGGAAATTGTAGGGATGAATAATATCTCTTCAAACTTTGAATTCAGGGTCCCAACAGTGAAAATCTTAATGTAAGAAATTATTTCATTGCAATATCTTATCATTTTTTACTACTGTAGATTGATGACAATGATTTTAAAATTAATTCTCTTTCTAGTACAAATGGAAATTGGCTTTACAACCTTACTTCTTATTCTATTTTGTTATGTTTTAAATTTCTCATGACATTTGTGTAACATCTCATAGTTACAAATTATCTGTAGTTGCCATGTTATTTAATTCTGACTTCAACTTGGTGACCTATGAACTAGTAATGCTATTTTATGGAAAAGGATACTTCAAGTGAGAACCCAATGTTTTACAGCTCATAAGGGTAGAGAAAGCCCTCAGATCCGCTCCTTGTCCTCTCTGTCCAGAGTACTTTGACTACACCTGAGTAATTTCAAAATATTACATGGGTTTTGTTAAAGCATTTGCTTGTGTTGCACTTCCAAATCCCTTGTGAACACATATGAAGTTATAAAACCATATACTTTAAAGAAAATGGCTATGACATAATTAATTCCACCATTCCACCCCACCCCTGATGTTTTTATATTTAACGAGATACAAGAGTCTCCTATGAGATTGAAATGAGTACATTTTTTGAGTTATAACAAAGAAAGATTATTTTCATCTCCAGCAGTTCCTGGCTGATCACAGTGTTCTGTGCCACAGAAAGGCCTGAATAACTTTATTAAAGAAAGCACTGAAGCCAAGAATTAGCATTCTTTCTGTCTGAATTGCAATTGCACACAGGTTGGCTTCTCATTTTTGCTGCAGTGTTTTTATTATGTTAATTGAAAGGCTGTCCTCTCAATTCACGGCAAAATGAGAAATTTAGACAAGAAAGTGGATCTTCAGCAAGAAATTATCTCTATGGCGTCCTTTGCCTACCTTTTTCTCAAATTTTATATAATTGAAGCTTTTATGGTGGTTGCTATCAAGGGCTATCTACTTTGATATTATTATACATAAGATTCTGTTATTTATAGTAACTCTTACAAGCTCTGGTGGTCTTCTCTGAAACAGTGTGAAGTGATGGTCAGTGTGAGACACTCTTCCAAAAGCAGCATCAATAAAGCATCTGAAATCATGTTGATGTCCTGTAGTTGTGACTTATTTGTAAATTACAAAGTCATACTTACTATAGTACTTCTGTGTGGAAGTATAAAAAATTTATTATTATTATTTTTATCTGTGGACTCAAAAATGTTTGTTAAAAAATCTTAAGTGTAATAAGTCTATCAAAGTGAAATGTAACTAAAACTATATCTTTATCTCAAGCACAGGAGCAATTTGATTATTATTAATAATGAGAGAAGAATCAGTTCAGTTCAGTCACTCAGTTGTGTCCAATTCTTTGCGACCCCATGGACTGCATCACTCCAGGTTTCCTGTCCATCACCATCTCCCAGAGCCTACTCAAACTCATGTCCATTGCATCAGTGATGCCATCCAACCAGTTCATCCTCTTTAGTCCCCTTGTCCTCCTGCCTTCAATCTTTCCCAGGATCAGGGTCTTTTCCAAAGAGTCGGTTCTTCTCATTTGGTGGCCAGTATATTGGAGTTTCAGCTTCTGCACCAGTACTTCCAATGAATATTCAGGACTGATTTCCTTTAGGATTGACTTGTTGGATCTCCTTGCAGTCCTAGGGACTCTCAAGAGTCTTCTCCAGCACCACAGTTCAAAGTCATCAATTCTTCAGCGATCAGCTTTCTTTATAGACCAACTCTCACATCCATACATGACTACTGGAAAAACCATAGCCTTGACTAGACAGAACTTTGTTGGTAAAGTAATGTCTCTACTTTTTAATATGCTCTCTAGGTTGGTCATAGCTTTTCTTCCAAGGAGTAAGCATCTTTTAATTTCATTATACTAAATTGGATATCCAAGTAAACTTGATTTTAATCCTCCTCAATATCACAAAGAATTATGATTCTTGTGGGAACAGCATCAGAATATAAAGTGTATCTCACATTTGCCCGTGGCCAATAATTAAAATTCTATTTATAAGGAGGACAAACAATGAAATTGTAGATTTAGTGTTTAAAAATATTTGTACCAACTTTTATGAATTACTGTAATCACTGTATACTTCACCAGTTAAAATGAAACAAGTGGCAAGTATAAGGACTTCTTTAGCTAGATATAGTTTATAAGATCTTTATTTAAAATTTTAATATTTTCTTCATCATGGATTTTTGCATTAATTTTGATGTTTTAAAATATTACATTAAAATGTTACTTATTTTGATTGCTAATTTTGGAAGGCTCCTTTTAAATTTTGCACTGGGGCAATGCCTTATTTGTGACTCTGTGGTCCTGGCCTTGGACTGTTTTCAGCTATTTTTAAGAAAATAATGAATTTTAATATTTGTAGAAATATGCCTCTAGGAAAGGTTTCTCCTTAGTCTGTTAACTAGTTGTCTGTGAATATCTTTTTGTCATAATAGTAGTAGAAAGAAAAAAAGAGAAGTATATATTGAGAGAATAAGACACAAGGGCTTCAGAACTGTACTGCAGAGAAATGAGAAGAGAGAGACTGCCAGATTATTTTGCAGTCTGGTACAGTGTTCTTTTTAGAGGTCATGAAACTGAAACCTTAACCTTGTCACATTTGGAGAAACCCTGTAGCCTTAGGTATGCCAAGCTTAGTATTTCAATTGTTATAGCTATTTAGTCACTAAGTCATGTCCGACTCTTTTGCAACCCCATGGACTATATCCCACCAGGCTCTTCTGTCTGTCTTTTTTAGGCAAGAATACTGGAGTGGGTTGCCATTTCCTTCCCAGAGGATCTTCAGATCCAAAGATCGGACTCTCATCTCCTGCAGTGGCAGGCAGATTCTTTACACCTGAGCCACCAGGAAAGCCCTTTGTATTTCAGTCAGTTCAGTTCAGTTCAGTCGCTCAGTCGTGTCCGACTCTTTGCGACCCCATGAATCACAGCATGCCAGGCCTCCCTGTCCATCACCAACTCCCGGAGTTCACTCAGACTCACGTCCATCGAGTTGTGATGCTATCCAGCCGTCTCATCCTCTGTCGTCCTCTTCTCCTCCTGCCCCCAATCCCTCCCAGCATCAGAGTCTTTTCCAATGAGTCAACTCTTCGCATGAGGTGGCCCAAGTACTGGAGTTTCAGCTTTAGCATCAGTCCTTCCAAAGAAATCCCAGGGCTGATCTCCTTTAGAATGGACTGGTTGGATCTCCTTTCAGTCCAAGGGACTCTCGAGAGTCTTCTCCAACACCACAGTTCAAAAGCATCAATTATTTGGTGCTCAGTTTTCCTCACGGTCCAGCTCTCACATCCATACATGACCATAGGAAAAACTGTAGCCTTGACTAGATGGACCTTTGTTGGCAAAGTAATGTCTCTGCTTTTCAATATGTTATCTAGGTTAGTCATAACTTTTCTTTCAAGGAGTAAGTGTCTTTTAATTTCATGGCTGCAATCGCCATCTGCAGTGATTTTGGAGCCCCCCAAAATAAAGTCTGACACTGTTTCCACTGTTTCCCCATCTATTTCCCATGAAGTGATGGGACCAGATGCCATGATCTTCATTTTCTGAATGTTGAGCTTTAAGCCAACTTTTTCACTCTGCTCTTTCACTTTCATCAAGAGGCTTTTTAGTTCTTCTTCACTTTCTGCCATAAGGGTGGTGTCATCTGCATATCTGAAGTTATTGATATTTCTCCCCGCAATCTTGATTCTAGCTTGTGCTTCTTCCGGCCCAGCGTTTCTCATGATATACTCTGCATATAACAATCAGGTTACCTTAGCACCTAAAATGATGTTAAATTACCTGGAGATAGGGTCCCTGGTAGAATACACTGGCAGTTTTCATAGCCCCAAATTATACTGGAGAGGTAGATTCACCAAATCTGATATCTAGAAAAAGAATAGCTCTCTGTCCTAATGTTTTTGAGAAAATTTTTAGAGGAATTGTAATTCATTTTAGCCTTTTCTAAAGACCAATTTAGATGTGACATTTGAAACTGGAAATAAAACTGGTGCTAAAATAATTTTTACTAAAATAGTATATAAAACACAGAAATTTTCTATCTCATTTTTTTAAAATCTTGCCATAAGATTTATTAACTGTTCATCTGTATACGGTCAGAATTTTGGATATCAAGGCCATGAAAATAGTTTTTAATATAGTTTATACCAATTTGCATTTCAAAGTTCAAACTAGCAATTTAGCCCATAAAGAGTACAGAAGGCTTAACAGATAACATATAATTAACAAAAGTAAAATCATAAAAAAATTCTAAAATTTGTGTGTAAAAGGAGATTATCAGAGACTATGCAAAAGAAACTAATACTGCCTGGCTAACTTAGTGCTTTTTACATTACTTGAGATATACTGGATAATCTAAATATGTGCTATATGCAAAACAAAAATAGGAAGCAATTTAAATTTTACTAGTGACAGTGAAATAAGCTGAGGCAGGTGCATTATGAAACAAATGATATGAAACTTCCTTACTAAGATTTCAATTTTAATTAATTGTTTTCCAATCTCATGAGTTAAATCTTACTTTGCTTATCAAGTCAGAAGTCTCAGTGCATTTTCATTTGTTGATAAAATATTGTGTGACACACTGAGAAACCTGCTCCAAGGGAAACTCGGAAAAGAAATCCAATAGGATATGGTGAAACCCTTAGACTGGTATGCATTTCAAAAGGAAATCACATTTGAAATAAATCTCAATGTGCTATAGTTTTTAAAAAAAAAAAAAGATCCCTGTGAGAGCTTGTTGACTTACTCAAAATTACAGTTAAAACATATTAGAAACTCGGCTAAAACCATTTCTTATGGATTAAATACCAGAAGATTTTCCTCTTCACCAGCTTTACTTGCTGTAGTCTTTTCTTCAATGATCAGTACTCACATTTTTCACATTGGCTAAAATATAGTTGCCTCGGTATCCTTGCCTTTGAGAATTCCAGGAACAGTATGAAAAGGCAAAAAGATAGGACACTGAAAGGTGAACTCACCAGGTCGGTAAGTGCCCAATATGCTACTGGAAATTAGTGGAGAAATAACTCCAGAAAGAATGAAGAGAAGGAGAAGCAAAAACAACACCCAGTTGTGGATGTGACTGGTGATAGAAGTAAAGTCTGATGCTGTAAAGAGCAATATTGCATAGGAACCTGAAATGTTAGGTCCATGAATCAAGGCAAATTGGAAGTGGTCAAACAAGAGATGACAAGAGTGAACATCGACATTCTAGGAATCAACGAACTATAATGGTCTGGAAAGGATGAATTTGACTCAGATGACCATTATATTTACTACTGTGGGCAAGAATCCCTTAGAAGAAATGGAGTAGCCATTATAGTCAAAAAAGAGTCTGAAATGCAGTACTTGGATACAATCTCAAAAACAACAGAATGTTCTCTGTTTCCAAGGCCAGCCATTCAATATCACAGTAATCCAAGTCTATGCCTCAACCAGTAATGCTGAAGAAGCTAAAGTTGAATGATTCTATGAAGACCTACAAGATCTTCTAGAACTAACACCAAAAAAAAGATGTCCTTTTCATTATAGGGGACTGGAATGCAAAAGTAGGATGTCAAGAAATACCTGGAATAACAGGCAAGTTTGGTCTTAGAGGACCGAATGAAGCAGGGAAGAACTAATAGAGTTTTGCCAAGAGAACACACTGATCATAGAAAACACCCTCTTCCAACAACACAAGAGAAAACTCTACACATGGACATCACCAGATGGTCAATACTGAAATCATATTGATAATATTCCTTGGAGCCAAAGATGGAGAAGCTCTGTACAGTCATCAAAAACAAGACTGGGTGCTGACTGCGGCTCAGGTCATGAACTCCTTATGCTGAAGAACTTAAACTGAACTTAAATTGAAGAAAGTAGGGAAAGCCACCAGACCGTTCAGGTATGACCTAAGTCAAATACCTTATGATTATACAGTGGAAGTGAGAAATAGCTTCATGATTTAGATCTCATAGACAAAGTGCCTGATAACCACGGACTGAAGTTTGTGACACTGTAGAGGAGGCAGGGATCAAGACCACCCCCAAGAAAAAGAAATGCAAAGGCAAAATGGTTGTCTGAGGAGGCATTACAAATAGCTGTGAAAAAAACGGAAGTGAAAGGCAAAGGAGAAGAGGAAAGATATACTGGTTCCAAATTATGAAAGGAGTGCGTCAAGGCTGTATATTGTCACCCTGCTTATTTAACTTATATGCAGAGTACATCATGAGAAACACTGGGCTGGCTGAAGCACAAGCTGAAATGAAGATTGCCGGGAGAAATACCAATAACCTCAGATATGCAGATGACACCACCCTGATGGCAGAAAGCAAAAAGAACTAAAGGGCCTTTTGATTAAAGTGAAAGAGGAGAGTGAAAAAGCTGGGTTTAAAGCTCAACATTCAGAAAACTAAGATCATGGCATCTTGTCCCATTGCTTCACGGCAAATAGATGGGGAAACAGTGAAAACATTGACAGACTACTTTTTCGGCTCCAAAATCACTGCAGATGATGTTTGCAGACATGAAATTAAATGATGCTTGCTCCTTGGAAGAAAAGTTATGACCAACCTAGATCAGATCAGATCAGATCAGATCAGATCAGTCGCTCAGTCGTGTCCGATTCTTTGCGACCCCATGAATTGCAGCACGCCAGGCCTCCCTGTCCATCACCAACTCCCGGAGTTCACTCAGACTCACGTCCATTGAGTCGGTGATGTCATCCAGCCATCTCATCCTCTGTCGTCCCCTTCTCCTCCTGCCCCCAATCCCTCCCAGCATCAGAGTCTTTTCCAGAGTCAACTCTTCGCATGAGGTGGCCAAAGTACTGGAGTTTCAGCTTTAGCATCATTCCTTCCAAAGAAATCCCAGGGCTGATCTCCTAGACAGCATATTAAAAAGCAGAGACATTACTTTGCCAACAAAGGTCCATCTAGTCAAAGCTATGATTTTTCCAGTAGTCATGTATGGATGTGAGAGTTGGTCTATAAAGAAAGCTGAGTTCCAAAGAACTGATGCCTTTGGACTGTGGTATTGGAGAAGACTCTTGAGAGTCCCTTGGACTGCAAGGAGATCCAACCAGTCAATCCTAAAGGAAATCAGTCCTGAATATTCATTGGAAGGACTGATGCTGAAGCTGAAACTCCAATACTTAGGTCACCTGATGTGAAGATCTGACTCATTGGAAAAGACCCTGATGCTGGAACAGATTGAAGGCGGGAGGAGAAGGGGACAGCAGAGGATGCGATGGTTGTATATCATCACTGACTCAATGGACATGAGTTTGAGTAGACTCTGGGAGGCCTGCAGTCCATGGGTTCCATGGAGTCGGTAACAACTGAGCAACTGAACTGAACTGTGCTGAGAATATACTTAACTGAGCAGCTTAATTTTCAACTAAGCAATAGTTGATGTCAAGTGTTATTTCTTTTATAATACTCTTCTTCTACATAGTCTGCTAAATATGGGGAAATCTATATATTTAAGAGGTCATAGAGTTTAGATAGCTCAGACACAGGAAATGTAAGAATATTTAATATATGTTGCTACAGAAAGTTGTTAATTTGTGATCAATTAATGTAACTGTAATAAGTGAAAAAGGTTTGCATTGCTGTTTGATGATTATGTGTTCTGCAGTGTTAACAAGCAGAATGGGCTAGCATGGGCTGAAGTTGGCACTAGGGACCCTTTTCTTGGAAGTTCGTTTTTCCAAGATGGATTATTCAAGTGCCTTACATTTATCATGTACTTTTTTTTTTCTATTATTACATCACCTTCACTTCATATCATCAAGCATTAGATCCCAGAGGTTGGAACCCCTGGCTAGAGCACTATCCTAGGAGGAGAATGGCCAATTTTAAAATCAGAATTGTCTTAGGGTGGATGGTGGAGCTCTAACATAAGTGACTGAAAATAAAATACAGAATATGTTCTTATTAACAATACTAATTATTTAAGTATGCCAATTTTATAAAGAGTTTTAGTTGTTGCAAAAACAATGTAGATGTTCCTTATCTCCTCTGTCCACCCCAACTGCTATCTATTAAAAGAAAGATGTGGTATGGTACTGGCACAAAGACAGAAATATAAATCAATGGAACAAAATAGAAAGCCCGGAGATTAATCCACGCACATATGGACACCTTATCTTTGACAAAAGAGGTAAGAATATACAATGGATTAAAGACAATCTCTTTAACAAGTGGTGCTGGGAAAACTGGTCAACCACTTGTAAAAGAATGAAACTAGACCACTTTCTAACACCATACACAAAAATAAACTCAAAATGGATTAAAGATCTAAATGTAAGACCAGAAACTATAAAACTCCTAGAGGAGAACATAGGCAAAACACTCTCCGACATACATCACAGCAGGATCCTCTAGGACCCACCCCCCAGAATATTGGAAATAAAAGCAAAAATAAACAAATGGGACCTAATTAAACTTAAAAGCTTCTGCACCACAAAGGAAACTATAAGCAAGGTGAAAAGACAGCCTTCAGAATGGGAGAAAATAATAGCAAATGAAGCAACTGACAAACAACTAATCTCAAAAATATACAAGCAACTCCTATAGCTCAATTCCAGAAAAATAAATGACCCAATCAAAAAATGGGCCAAAGAACTAAATAGACATTTCTCCAGAGAAGACATACAGATGGCTAACAAACACATGAAAAGATGCTCAACATCACTCATTATCAGAGAAATGCAAATCAAAACCACTATGAGGTACCATTCCACACCAGTCAGAATGGCTGCGATCCAAAAGTCTACAAGCAATAAATGCTGGAGAGGATGTGGAGAAAAGGGAAGCCTCTTACACTGTTGGTGGGAATGCAAACTAGTACAGCCACTATGGAGAACAGTGTGGAGATTCCTTAAAAAACTGGAAATAGAACTGCCTTATGATCCAGCAATCCCACTACTGGGCATACACACTGAGGAAACCAGAATTGAAACACGTGTACCCCAATGTTCATCACAGCACTGTTTATAAATAGCCAGGACATGGAAGCAACCTAGATGTCCATCAGCAGATGAATGGATAAGAAAGCTGTGGTACATATACACAATGGAGTATTACTCAGCCATTAAAAAGAGTACATTTGAATTAGTTCTAACGAGGTGGATGAAACTGGAGCCTATTATACAGACTGAAGTAAGCCAGAAAGAAAAACACCAATAGAGTATACTAACGCATATATATGGAATTTAGAAAGATGGTAACAATAACCCTGTATACTAGACAGCAAAAGAGACACTGATGTATAGAACAGTCTTTTGGACTCTGTGGGAGAGGGAGAGGGTGGGATGATTTGCAAGAATGGCATTGAAATATATATAATATCATATATGAAATGAGTCGCCAGTCCAGATTCGATGCACGATACTGGATGGTTGGGGCTGGTGCACTGGGACGACCCAGAGGGATGGTATGGGGAGGGAGGAGGGAGGAGGAAGAGGGTTCAGGATGGGGAACACATGTATGCCTGTGGCGGATTCATTTTGATATATGGCAGAACCAATACAATATTGTAAAGTTTAAAAATAAAATAAAATTAAAAAAAAAAGAAAGATGTGAATGTGGAGATGGTGGGGGAGTGTTTTTCTTTCCCTTTGGAAGTGGCCTCTATAGCACCAGGAAAGCATAAGGTAGCAGTGAGGGAAAAAAAAAATTTCCTTTGGAAAATAAATACATATTTTCTTCTTCATTTGAGGTCTCTATCCTTCATCTTAGATTATGCTGTATGGATTCCATTAATTTTCTCAAAACTTCTGTTGTAATGCTGAAAGAGTAGGCTACTTTGTAAGGACATATGGGATATACTGTTGGGGGCCAGAGTGAGGCACTTGGCCCGTGGCAAAGGTCATGAGGAAGGAGGCTCGACATACGCAAAGGTGGGATGGAGCCTCAGGAGTCCCCCTGGAAATCCTCGAGCATCTACCCTCATAACCAGAGCCTGCCTACTTTACTACTTTGTGCTTTCACCTACACCTCTGACTCTATGGGGGGCTGTCCCCCACCACCTCTTTCAGAGAAGGAGTTAACTTAGAGCTCCAGTTAATAAAAACTCCAGGGCGTGACAAGAGTGTTTTAACCTACAAACTCCTCTGAAGGTTCTCTAGCCTGCCTGACAGGCTTGTCCAGCCACATGTGATTGCTCACAGCCTCCCAACCATGAGAGGCACGAGATGCTTTAAACCATCTAAAAACAGGTTCCTTAGAAAAGTTAGAAAACCATTAGTATAAGTATAGTGGGCTGATTAGAAATTGTATTGGTGAAGCGTTTTTCATTTGTTGAGCCAATGTTTGCTGCTAAGTCTCCACATCCCCTGCCCTTACACACATTAATGAATATATAGAAGAAATAAATATTAACCTTTGATATAAATCACGTTAGACCTTAGGCTAAGTAAATTCTTTCCTTAACTAAAACCCACTATACCCTCACCCTATAGGAATGTAACTTTATTTGGGTGGCGTCTGTTTTGAGAATAATCACCCCTGGAGAAATAAGTGTCCTGGTTGACTGACCGCTGTCACAAGGAGAGGGTCATAAATTGTCAGCAGGCCCTCTGGCCAGAAGATGATATAATACCCCTAAGACCTCTATATACATTTGTATGAAGCACCTGACTTTGATAAAAGTCAGGACTGCTGACCCCGCGTGACTTTTGCATAACATCTCAGTGTATAAAAGTAGACCACGGAAAATAAAAAATTGGGATCAGTTTCTCGAAATACTGGTCTCCCCATGTCGCTCTCTCTCTCACTCTGGCTGAGTCTCCATCTGGAGCGCGGAACCCACCAAGCTTACTAATTTTGCCTGGGCTTCTAAGATCCGACCGGGGAGGCCTCAGTGTCTCCTCTCCTTCGGGAGAACGGAAGGATGCCTGCGGCCTACGTAAGTGGTGCAAGCTTCTTGTCTTCAAGTTTTATTGGTCTCCCGTGTAAACCAAGCTACTCAGCCTCTTTTCTCCACTGAATTTTCCTACTGAGCTATCCTCATTCTATTACTCTTTACATCTCTAATTAATATCTAACTGAAGCTATTGTATCCTGATCCTTGCTGACGCCGTCCCCGCTTTGAACTCCCTGGATCAGCCGGGGCTGGACCCCGGCAATATACATATAGCAATTTGGATGGAGTTACATGGCAAATGGCAGAGGATGGTTAGAATCTAAGTCAAGGGCTGCTGTTGCCTGAGATTTCTCAGGAAAACATCTTATACCTTTACATGTTAAAGTGAGTTTGTTTGTGAGGAATCTGGATAGCACAAGTTGGAATATTAATTTTGGCTTCACTTCTTTTTCTAATATTTATGTTTTATCTGTAAATAATATAATGTAGATGTTATATAGAACAGTGAATATTCAAGTGATTCTAAGCAGAGTTTCTAAACTGCTTTCTAAGCCTTAAAGATAAATGTCTTTTATGTATATTGTATAAGTAAAAGCAAGGAGAATATGTTCTTTCCTTGATTGAAACAATCACATCTGTGGGTTTATAATCATAATCTCTGTTGCTTTCACTTTATAACAGATGAATTACATAAGCAAGTATTATAATGTGAGAAGTTGAAAGCCAGAAAATAAACAACTAAAATCTAATCTGGAATTAACATTAGGGAAGAAGCAAAATATAAGGCAGGCATGTAATACTTGTTCAAGTGCTATATATTTTGAAGATTAACTTTATACCTATAGAATACATCAAGTTGAATATTTAAGATCACCAAAAATGGTGTGAGTATCCTTCCATACCATCAAGTTCAAAGTTAATGTTCAACAGATACTGGGAAGCCACTGAATGTATCTGAACAGATCAATCATGTGATTAGGGCTGTCACATAGGAATTTTATCTGGAATCAGTGTGCCAGAAAAAAGTGGAATAAAGTTGTTGTGATTATCTAAACAGCAGAATGAATAACTTCATTAGAACAGGACAATGAGACTAAAAAGGTGGTGTTCAGTCACTCACTCCTGTCCAACTATTTGCAACCCAATGGACTGCAGCATGCCAGTCTTCCCTGTCCTTCACTGTCTCCCTGAGTTTGATCAAACTCATGCCCATTGAGTTGGTGATACCATCAAACTATCTCACCCTCTGTCATCCCCTTTTCCTCCTGCCCTCAATCTTTCCCAGAATCAGGGTCTTTTCTAATAAGCTTGTTCTTCACATTAAGTGGCCAAAGTATTGGAGCTTCATTTTCAGCATCAGTCCTTCCAATGAATATTTAGTGTTGATTTCCCTTAGGATTGACTGCTTTGATGTTTTTGCATCTGTCTTCTTCTGTCAAGGGTCTTTTCCAGCACCACAGTTCAAAAGCATCAGTTCTTCAGTACTCAGCCTTCTTTATGGTCCAACTCTCACATCTTGCATTTTTTTTCCCCCTTAGGAGTGGTTCTGACCACTTCCTCCTATACGATGTTATGAACCTCTGTCCATAGTTCTTTGGACACTCTATCAGATCTACTCCCTTGAATCTTTTGTCATTTCTACTGTATAATCATAAGGGATTTAATTTAGGTCATACCTGGAGAAGGAAATGGCAACCCACTCCAGTATTCTTGCCTAGAGAATCCTGTGGACAGACGAGCCTGGTGAGCTGCTGTCTGTGGGGTCACACAGAGTCGGACATGGCTGAAGTGACTTAGCAGCAACAGCAGCAGCAGCATACCTGAATGACCTCATGGTTTTCCCTACTTTATTCAATTTAAATCTAAAATATTCAATAAAGTGTTCATGATCTAAAAATGTGTAGACTCCATTAAAATTACCACTTACAAGCACTTACCTTTGAAGAGAAATAGAAGTAAAATGTACTGTTCCAAGATAGTGAGGAAGAAGGGATTTATGAATACTGAGCCTCCAGTAGTCATGTATGGATGTGAGAGTTGAACCATAAAGAAAGCTGAGTACCGAAGAATTGATGCTTTTGAGCTGTGGTATTGAAGACTCTTGAGAGTCCCTTAGACTGCAAGGAGATCCAACCTGTCAATCCTAAAGGAAATCAGTCCTGAATATTCATTGGAAGGACTGATGCTGAAGCTGAAACTCCAATACTTTGGCCACCTGATGTGAAGAACTGACTCATTTGAAAAAACCCTGATGCTGGGAAAGATTGAAGGTGGGAGGAGAAGGGAACGAGAGAGGATGAGATGGTTGGATGGTATCACCGAACCAATGGACATAAGTTTGAGTAGGCCCTGTGAGTTGGTGAGGGACAGGGAAGCCTGGTGTGCTGCAGTCCATGGGGTTGCAAAGAGTCAGACACAACTGAGCAACCGAACTAAACTGAACTGATCCTTACTGTATGCCATCCACAACATGCCACTTATACACATTATATCATCTGTCGATAACAGAAATAAAGTCCACAGGAAAAGAAAGAAGTTATGAAGGGGATTAGCAAAAAGGGGCATCATGAGTTTCCAACCCTGAAATCTCTAGCAGAATTTGGAAATTCAAGAATTAAGCATCATAATTCTGGAAAATCTATGAAAAATCTAGAAATGATCATTAAAACATTGAAAGTACATTAAGCAACTCATGTTTGATCAGAGGAAAAAGATAGGAAAGTGCTGGTCCAAATTTTGGTTAAAGTCTGTTACTTTTATTGGGTGTGAAACACATACACACATGCAAGCAGGTGATACATACACATACACACAAGCAGGTGATAAAGAAAGGTGAGTCAACAGAGAGCTAGTGGAATGTCCAAAATAATGCTTTATCATAAAAACCAGAAAGAAGAGAGTTTTTGAAAAGGAAAAATTTAACAATAGCAATATATGCTTTAGAGAAAATAAGAAGGAAGAGGATAAAGACTAAGTTTTATATTTTAAAAGTAGAAAGTAATTGGTGATTACATTTTTTTTTTTTTTGAGAAAACCGGAAAAAAATTATGCTCTTTTGTCAGAAAAGTCAGCAATTCAAAGACTAGGCCAGGATACAGCAGGTCTAAATCCAAACATTTTTGAGAAGAGGATCTTGTTGAAAATGCAATGTGGGAAATTTCTGTGATTGCCATTGGAAAATGCAATCAAGCTGAGACATTCAAACTGTTTAATTACTGGACTTAGAGAAAATTGGTCCATATGCAATCTGGAAGGGTTTGAGAGGTGAAGCAGAAGCACAGCAGGAAAATAAATATCAGTAGAAGACTTGCTGAAGCTGAAACTCCAATACTTTGGCCACCTCATGCGAAGAGTTGACTCACTGGAAAAGACCCTGATTCTGGGAGGGATTGGAGGCAGGAGGAGAAGGGGACAACAGAGGATGAGATGCCTGGATGGCATCACCTACTTGAGGGACATTAGTTTGGGTAAACTCCAGGAGTTGGTGATGGACAGGGAGGCCTGGCGTGCTGCAATTCATGGGGTCACAAAGAGTCGGACACGACTGAGCAACTGAACTGAACTGAACTGAGAAGACTCTTGAGGGTCACTGGACAACAGAAAATTAAAACAGTCTATCCTAAAAGAAATCAACCCTGAATATTCATTGGAAGGACTGATGCTGAAGCTGATGCTCCAATCCTTTGGTCACCTGATGCCAAGAAGAAACTAATTGGAAAGACCGTGATGCTGAGAAAGATTGAGGGCGGGGGGTGGGGGGGTAGGGGGTAACAGAGGATGAGATGTTTGGATGGAGTCATTGACTCAATGGACATGAGTTTGAGCAAACTCCAGGAGATAATAAAGGACAGGGAAGCCTAGGGTGCTGCAGTCCATTAGGTTGCCAAGAGTCAGACATGACTTAGCAACTGAATAACAACATTTATGAGATGAAGACTTCTGAATAACCTCACTCACTAAGATTCAAAAAAGGCGAATGGATGATCATGATCCTTACAGAATTCTGATATTGCAAATCTGGGTTCTGTGTTTAAAAGAAGAACCATTGTCTTGTTGCAGGAAAGAAACAGAGTCTTGCTGGGTAATATCTTGTGTTCCTTGTAGCCCTGGTCCTCAGCAAAGTACCTGGCACAATATACAGTCTTTAAATGAAGCAGGAGTTCAGGAAATGAATGAAAAAGTAGTGAGTTTTGAACAGAAGAATGAAATGACTAGGATGATATTTTAGAAAGGTCACTCTGTCTGATAAGGATTTGCTCTAGGAGTAATTGTAAACAGCGAGGCTCTTGCAGAAACATAGATGACAGCTGTAGAAGAAATTGACCACAATTATTTAAATGGGGATAAAGATAAGGGGATAAATTTGAGAGATGTTTGAATTGATGAATCATCAGAACTTGGCTATCAGAAGTGAGAGGTGAGTGAGGGAGGGGGCTGGGATGGTGCTCAGGTTTATGGCTTGAGCAGTAGGATGAAATTTGGTATAAACAACTAAATGAAGAGAATTTAAAAGGGATTAATTGGGAGATGGGTAATGACATGATAATGAGTTAAAATTGCATTCAGTCAATTCAGTTCAGTTCAGTTCAGTTGCTCAGTTGTGTCCGACTCTTTGCAACCCCATGAATCGCAGCACGCCAGGCCTCCCTGTCCATCACCAACTCCCGGAGTTCACTCAGACTCACGTCCATCGAGTTGGTGATGTCATCCAGCCATCTCATCCTCTGTTGTCCCCTTCTCCTCCTGCCCCCAATCCCTCCCAGCATCAGAGTCTTTTCCAATGAGTCAACTCTTTGCATGAGGTGGCCAAAGTACTGGAGTTTCAGCTTTAGCATCATTCCTTCCAAAGAAATCCCAGGGCTGATCTCCTTCAGAATGGACTGGTTGGATCTCCTTGCAGTCCAAGGGACTCTCAAGAGTCTTCTCCAACACCACAGTTCAAAAGCATCAATTCTTCAGCACTCAGCTTTCTTCACAGTCCAACTCTCACATCCATACATGACCATAGGAAAAACCATAGCCTTGACTAGACGGACCTTTGTTGGCAAAGTAATGTCTCTGCTTTTCAATATGCTATCTAGGTTGTCATAACTTTCCTTCCAAGGAGTAAGTGTCTTTTAATTTCAGGGCTGCAGTCACCATCGCAGTGATTTTGGAGCCCCAAAAAATAAAGTCTGACACTGTTTCCACTGTTTCCCCATCTATTTCCCACGAAGTGATGGGACCAGATGCCATGATCTTCGTTTTCTGAATGTTGAGCTTTAAGCCAACATTTTCACTCTCCTCTTTCACTCTCATCAAGAGACTTTTTAGTTCCTCTTCACTTTCTGCCATAAGGGTGGTATCATCTGCATATCTGAGGTTATTGATATTTCTCCCGGCAATCTTGATTCCAGCTTGTGCTTCTTCCAGCCCAGAGTTTCTCATTATGTACTCTGCATAGAAGTTAAATAAGTAGGGTGACAATATACAGCCTTGACGTACTCCTTTCCCTATTTGGAACCAGTCTGTTGTTCCATATCCAGTTCTAACTGTTGCTTCATTAGATTTGTTAAATTTGGTATCTCTGTTGACCATCCAAGTAAAGATAATCAGTAAGCAGATCTGAGAAAAGAGACTTTGACCTGCAACATTGAGATATGGGCTTTATCAGTATGTGCTTAGCCATGTTTGTTAAAACCATGGAAAGAAATCAAATTGCCAACAAGAAATTTATATAAGAAGAAAATAGAGGAAAGATAGATGTCTGAGGAATTTCAACATTAAAGAATGGGCAAAGGCGCTCACAAAAGAAACCTAGGAGTAATTTAGGGAGTGGGGATGAAATAAGAGGAGTATAGTGGAGAAGGCAATGGCACCCTACTCCAGTACTCTTGCCTGGAAAATCTCATCAATGGAAGAGACTGGTAGGCTGCAGTCCCTGGGGTCGCTAAAAGTCAGACACGACTGAACGACTTCACTTTCACTTTTCATGCATTGGAGAAGGAAATGGTAACCCACTCCAGTGTTCTTGCCTGGAGAATCCCAGGGACGGGGGAGCCTGGTGGGCTGCCGTCTATGGGGTCGCACAGAGTCGGACACGACTGAAGTGACTTAGCAGCAGCAGCAGCATAGTGCTGCTGAAGGAAGAACTAAGGGTGACACAGTTGAATAAATGTCAAAGAAGATCAGAACTAAAATTTTATGGATATTTCAAATTACTTTTAATTAGGCCACTGACCTTGATGAAAGAAATTTCAGGGGAGGAAAGTAGGAGGTAGCCATCTGAAGTGTTAAGAAGTGGGTGGAAACTGAACTCTTGAAGCTAGCTAGTATGTTAGAAAAGTGAGACAGGGTTGAGGAGAGTAATGTAAGATTCAAACAGAAACCAGGAGTTCAAAATCCTTTTCAAAAATTTGGTTTTGGATGATGAAACAGGGCTATAAGTTTACACTGTTATATTATAGTCCCCAAACTTCCCCTCAAAATGATGGCTGGTATATGGAGTGACTATGGATAAAGGCCAGGTTCAAAGCACTAACTGTGTGTGTTTTTTTGTTTTTGTTTTTTGGTTTACAATGTTATTCAGAGTTGTGAACAGGAAAGAGAACAAGCATTATTGTGAGTCATTTTTTCTAAAAGCAGACAAATCCCCGTTTTACCATAATCCCTCCTATCACGTCATTAATTTCTACTTTCCTTATATTCCTGCTAGTCAAAGGAGGCCAGAATACTTTGTCTTTCCTCCACCTAAGATATCACATAAGGTTTTAAAAGTACTCTTTTCACAGAATTTTGAACTACACAGTTTACCAAAATTAATTATGTAGCTTATAACAATTTAAAAGTGTCAAAATGTATTGTTGTACTTTAAATGATTCATCTTCCTTCAGGATAAAATATATATATTATCAAAGAGTAGTACTAACAATATTTGACAACAAAGTACCATATCTATATGTATGTCTTTATCTTTACTCATACCAATATCTATCCATCTATCTACATATATGTATTTATACACACTTTCCACACTTGGTCTTTTATAGGCAAATTTGCATTAACACAACTTTGGCTGATATATTATTCCTTGTAAAGATTCTATTCAATACACTGTAGCTGTTATATCTCTCTTGACTCTGATATTAATATTTGTATAAAATAGCACCTCCAATAAATTTTAGCTCCATGAAAATTAATACCAGAATTAAATAAAACTGAATTTTAGATTTGTTATATGAAACAAACCGCTGATAAACCATTCTATGTAAGTCTATAGCCTATTCCCTTTCTGCAGTGTCTTGGTGCTTTCCACTTGAGAAAATGGCAATATGGTTAAACACATTTAATTTATACTTTTACATTCATCCTCCACATCAGTGCATATTCAGGCATTTTACCATACTTTCAAATCTTCAAAACCTATATTTATTTTTTAAAATATAAGAATGGATATACAAACCTAGGGAATGATTTAAGTATATATAATATAACATTTTATTGACTTTTGTATGTCAAATTTGTTCTATTGTGAACATAGGGAGTGAAAGAGACTTCAAAAACCAAAATGAAATGAAAATAAAACAAAGTATTATCTTTATGATGGTGCTCAGCATTCTTTACTTAAAAAAAAATTCTGACTTCTGCTTTGTTCATGTTGCTATTCTGAATACTTTGTAGCAAGTGTTAGATATGACCCCTGTTCTTAAGACACATATTCTGCAAAATGATGGAGGAAATTCTCAAACCAATACATCAGCAAAAAAATTAGTTGGCATTATTTATAATTGTTAAAAGCATATGTTTAGAATACAATGTAGGACTCCACTGTGGTTCAGATAGTAAAGAAGCTGCCTGCAATGTAGGCTTTGATCCTTTGGTCAGCAAGATCTCCTACAGAATGAATGGCTACCCACTCCAGTATTCTTGCCTAGAGAATTCCATGGCCAGAGGAGCCTGGTATACTATATAGTCCATAGCGTCAGAGTTGAACACAATTGAGAGATTAACACTCACTTTTTCCCAGGAGTCCAGATATATTCTGATCAAATACAATCTTCATAGATCTTATTTTAATCAGCACATTTAGCATCTCCCTTTTCTAAAATTTAACCTCATTGGGAACAAAGACTTGTTCTAAGTGATTATTGTTTGCAAATTCCTGGTACATAAAATGAGCTCAATAAATTTCTGTTGGTGATTTTTATTACTTTAACATAAATTATTAAAGAATTCCCAGGTGACTCAGTGGTAAAGATTCCACCTGCCAATGCAGGAAACGTAGGAAATTCAAGTTCAGTCTCTGGGTCAGGAAGATCCCCTGGAGGAAGAAAAGACAACCCATTCCAGTATTCTTGCCTGGAAAACTCCATGGACAAAGAACCCTGGTGGGTACAGTCCATGGGCTCACAAAGAGTTGGAGGTGACTGAAAATGCACACACGCACAATATAAATTATTATTTCTGTGGTTATGGATGCAACTTTATCATGCATTCTAATTACAGTATTGACTCATATTCAACATTATCAACTCAAACTTCCATGTTTTTGTTTTTTTTCCTTCTTTGTTTTGAAAGCTATGATTTCTCCATCATGTATTGATACTGTTTTGCAGAAGACAGGGAGGCTCTCATGAGGAAAAACGTGGGACTGCAAACCAAGAAGACTGTAAAGTAAGGTAATAACTTGATGTGAGTAGGCTGAGTTCATCAGTGAAGAGAAATGAAGACAAATGAATTAGACAAGGGAGAATTACTTTCAAAATTAGGATCAAAAAATGAGGATTGTTGTTAGAAGGAGTCTCACATTTGAAATACTTGCTTGGAAAATTCTAAAGTAGTATATAGACATAGTGTGATTGGAATAACATTCCAAGAAGGCAGTAATAATTATAGTATCAAGAGAATTTCAAAGACCAGAATTCATTTTTCAGTGACAGGTGAAGAAATGGATCTATCCATTGAAGGCAGGAGAAAAGGGGCCGACAGAGAAGGTGCTGATAGAGGTTGGATGGCATCATTGGACATGAGTTTGAGCAAACTCCCAGAGATAGTGAAGGACAGGGAAACCTGGTTGGTGCAGTCCATGGGGTTGCAAAGAGTTGGACATGACAGTGACTGAAAACAGAGGCTCTACCATCCATGAGAGGAAAACTTTGCAATCTCACAAGACAACATATAGTTGAATAATGATTATACCAAATGCATTTGAGTTAGTAGTAATCTCCTCCCAAAGTGAAAAAAACTAATGGTAATTATCATCTTTTGTGAAAATTTTAACAAACAAACTCAAGGTGATAAAGTCTGTACTTCAAAAAAGCATTTCACCATTTCCTACCAAGTCAAATTTTACAAATTCCTACAGAAATGTCACACAAGTCATCTCAGAGTACAAAATTATTATTAATCTCCTTTCATTATGATAAAATAACATTTAAATTGAATTTATATTCTACTTCTAAAATTTTTAAATCTTTAGATTTTTAAAAATCAAAGTTACTAAAACCTTTGAGAAAGAAATTAGACCAAAGTCAGTCTTAATTATTTTTATTTATTTTTTTTAATATTTTTAATGTTTAATAAGAAAATGGTTATTTTTCTTGATCGAAGGGAGGAACTTTGGCCACATGAAAAATAAACTTCACAATTGTGTTTCATTTATGAGGAAACATGACATAATTTGCATTTTAAATGTGAAGGATAATCTCAGAATCAGTCTTTGAAGGGATTTTGCTTCCTGTATAACTGTCTCTGTGTTAATTGAGACCAAGCTTACCATAATACCATTTGGGAAGGAACACATTTATGATCATGATGGTTATTGAAGACCTGAACATGAATGTGGAAAAGTGTCCTATAAACTATTAAACTCAAAACATGATTTTTGTTGCTGTTATTGTTAATATCACTAAAATATCAGTTTATCCAAATACTTGAGCTTTGTTAACTTTGATCCATTTGATTGTACCCAAATACTTGGTTTCCTCTCCCAAATGATTTAGTTCTATTTCTGTTTTTTTCCCCTTAAATTTACACATGTTGTGTATGTGTGTAATACCAGTATGTCTATCAATATGCAGCTATGAAGTAAAGTCCCGAACTCTTTTGGTGCCAGTGACCAGATTGTGGAAAACAATTTTTCCACAGATCAGGGTTAGGGGATGGTTTCAGGATGATTCAAGTGCATCACATTCATTGTGCTAATGATAATGTGTATTATCAGCTGTTCCCCAGGGCTAGCATCATTGCTTCAGCTCCACCTCAGATCATCAGGCATTAGATTCCCCTAAGGAGCATGTCACCTAAATGCCCTGCATCCACAGTTCACAGTAGGGTTTGCACTACTATGAGAATCTAATGCCACCATCTGGCAGGGGGGCAGATCTCAGGTAATGTGAGTGATGGTGAGTAACTGTAAATACAGATGAAGTTTCACTCACTCTCCTGCCTTTCACCTCCTGGTCTCGGCCCAGTTCCTAACAGGTCATAGACCAGTACCAGTCTGTTGCTCAGGGTTTGGGGACCCTTGCATATGTGTACATACATTTTGAACACACACACACATACATATCATGTATGTAGGGTATACATGGTATATACACATTCTTCCTAAGATATATTTTAGTCAAGGATTCAGTATCCTAAAATGGGACACATTCAGCAATGATAATTTTATTTAAAATGTTACTTTTAATAAACTTAAATAATGCTGAATAAGATCATACTTGGGATATAACCCATCAATATGCTTTATGAACAGTAAAATAAATATGAAAAGTAAAATAAGTTCCTTTAGCTTAAAAGCATTTATGGATTTTCAGAATATACTTTACAAGTGTTCTAAAACACTAGTGGTCAGAGCAATAAACAAAAACTTCTGGAGGATGAAAATGCTACTATTCTTTATAGAAAATATAAAAATCATCACTAAAAGTAAAAACATCTTTATCTTCAAGCTAACTGACTGTAGTTTCATAATTATTGATTTGTAGATATCTGCTTTGGATTATTTCTGAAGCAAAAATTGAAACATTTTTAAGATAAGCTGTTTACTTGGGGATATGTATGTCTATTTTAGTTTTAAAGAATGAAACTATATGACAAAATTGTGTGTAATAAATATTCAAATGTATTTATAGTAACTGCTCTTTGAAAAATTTTCCAATTCAATGTAAACACTCAATGATATTGGTTCTGTTTTTTTCTTTTTTAGAATTCTCAAGTTCAAAAATATCAAAACAGATGATAAATTCTTTGATGATTACTTATTAGTATTAAGTGTCCTTTCAGTGCCCTCTTGGAAAATACCAACAAAAGTAAATCACTCTGCAAATACATAAAACAAACCAAAAAAATTAATTAATACCGCATAGCACAGTGCTCAATATTGCTGAGTTAATAGAAGTTGAAATGAGTTATCAAAAAGGGGCTGGATAATTGGAGAAATGTCTTGGAATTAATAATAAAAACAATAATATTAGTAACACTGCCATCAATAATAATACTGTTTAGTTAATATTATATCAGAGACACTCTACTAAACACTTTATCTGCTTTAGCTTGTACAATCTTCACAGTTTTACAAAGCAAAATTATAATTCCTATTATGATTAGTTCTGATAGTCACTGAGTTGTGTCTGACTTTTTGTGACCCCATGGACTACAGCATACCAGGCTTCCATGTCTATCACCAACTCCCAGAGCTTGCTCAAACTCATGACCAACAAGTCAGTGATGCCATCCAACCATCTCATCCTATGCCTTCCCCTCCTCCTCCTGCCTTCAATCTTTCCCAGCTTTGGGATCTTTTCCGATGAGTCAGTTCTTTGCAACTCGTGGTCAAAGTATTGGAGCTTCAGCTTAAGCATCAGTACTTCCAATGAATATTCAGGACTGATTTCCCTTAGGATTGACTGGTTTGATCTCCTTGCAGTCCAAGAAACTCTCAAGAGTTTTCTCCAACACCACAGTTCAAAAGCATCAATTCTTCAGTGCTCAGCTTTCTTTATGGTCCAACTCTCACATCCATACATTACTACTGGAAAAACCATAGCTTTGACTAGACAGATGTTGTCAGTAAAGTAATGGTTCCACTTTTTTTTTTTTAATTTTTTTGAGTTTTTTTTTTAATTTTATTTTATTTTTAAACTTTACAATATTGTATTGGTTTTGCCAAATATTGAAATGAATCCACCACAGGTATACATGTGTTCCCCATCCTGAACCCTCCTCCCTCCTCCCTCCTCATACCATCCCTCTGGGTCGTCCCAGTGCACCAGCCCCAACCATCCAGTATCGTGCATTGAACCTGGACTGGCGACTCATTTCATACATGATATTATGCATATTTCAATGCCATTCTCCCAAATCTTCCCACCCTCTCCCTCTCCCACAGAGTCCATAAGACTGTTCTATACGTCAGTGTCTCTTTTGCTGTCTCGTATACAGGGTTATTGTTACCATCTTTCTAAATTCCATATATATGTGTTAGTATACTGTATTGGTGTTTTTCTTTCTGGCTTACTTAATATGCTGTCTAGGTTGATCATAGCTTCTCTTCCAAGCAGCAAGCATCTTTTAATTTCATGGTTGCAGTCACTATATGCAGTGATTTTGGAGCCTAAGAAAATAAAGTCTGTCACTGTTTCCCCATCTATTTGCCATGAAATGATGAGACTGGATGCCTTCATCTTGGTTTTAAGAATGTTGAGTTTTAAGCCAGCTTTTTCACTCCCCTCTTTCACTTTCATCAAGAACCTTTTTAGTTCCTCTTCATTTTCTGCCATGAGGGTGGTGTCGTCTGCATATCTGAGGTTATTTGTATCCCCACCCCCACCCCCACCCCAACTCCAGTACTCTTGCCTGGAAAATCCCATGGATGGAGGAGCCTGGTAGGCTGCAGTCCGTGGGGTCTCTCAGAGTCGGACAGGACTGAGTGACTTCACTTTCACTTTTCACCTTCATGCATTGGAGAAGGAAATGGCAACCCACTCCAGTATTCTTGTCTGGAGAATCCCAGGGACAGAGGAGCCTGATGGGCTGCCATCCATGGGGTTGCACAGAGTCGGACACAACTGAAGCGACTTAGCAGCAACAGCAGCAGCAGCAATCTTGATTCAAGCTTGTGCTTTATCCAGTCCAGCATTTTGCATGATGTACTGTGCATAGAAGTTAAATAAGCAAGGTGACAATATACAGCCTTGATGTACTCCTTTCCCAATTTGGAACCAGTCTGTTGTCTCATGTCCAGATCTAAGTGTTGCTTCTTTACCTGCATACAAATTTCTCAGGAAGCAGGTAAGATGGTCTGGTATTCCCTCTCTTGAAGAATTTTCCACAGCTTGTTGTGATCCACACAGTCAAAGGCTTTGGCACAGTCAATGAAGCAGAAGTAGATGCTTTTCTGGAACTCTCTTGCTTTTTCTATGATCCATCAGATCTTGACAATTTGAATTCTGGTTCCTCTGCCTTTTCTTTTTTTTTTTTAATTTTTTTATTTTTAAACTTTACAATATTGTATTGGTTTTGCCAAATATCAAAAGGAATCCACCACAGGTATACATGTATTCCCCATCCTGAACCCTCCTCCCTCTTCCCTCCACATACCATCCCTCTGGGTCGTCCCAGTGCACCAGCCCCAAGCATCCAGTATTGTGCATTGAACCTGGACTGGCGATTCGTTCCATATATGATATTATACATATTTCAATGCCATCTTCTGCCTTTTCTAAATCCAGCTTGAACATCTGAAATTTCTTGGTTCATGTACTATTGAGGTCTATCTTGGAGAACTTTTAGCATTACTTAGCTAGTGTGTGAAATGAGTATAACTGTGAGATAGTTTGAACATTCTTTGGCATTGCCTTTCTTTAGGATTGAAATGAAAACTGACCTCTTTCAGTCCTGTGACCACTGCTGAGTTTTCCAAATTTGCTGGCATATTGAATGCAGAACTTTCACAACATCAGCTCTTAGAACTTGAAATATATCAACTGGAACTCTCAGCTCTACTATCTTTGTTCGTAGTGATGCTTCCTAAGGCCCCTTTGACTTTGCATTCCAGGATGTCTTCCTCTATGTGAGTGATCACACCATCATGGTTATCTGGCTCATTAAGATCCTTTTTAAAAAATTCTTCTGTGTATTCTTGCCACCTCTTCTTAATCTCCTCTGCTTCTGTTAGGTCCATACCTTTTCTATCCTTTATTGTGCTCATCTTTACATGAAACGTTCCCTCAGTATCTAATTTTCTTGAAGAGGTCTCTAGTATTTCCCATTCTATTGCTTTCCTCTATTTTTTTGCGTTGATTACTTAAGAAGGCTTTCTTATCTCTCCTTACTATTCTTTGGCATTCTGCATTCATATGGGTGTTTCTTTCCTTTTCTCTTTGCCTTTTGCTTCTCTTCTTTTCTCAGCTATTTGTAAGGTCTCCTCAGACCACCATTTTGCATTTTTGCATTTCTTTTTCTTGGGGATTATCTTGTTCATTCCTGTACAATGTCATGAACCTCCATCCATAGTTATTCAGGCACTATATCAGGTCAAATACCTTGAACCTATGTATCACTGCCACTGTATAATTGTAAGATGTTTGTTTTATGTCATACCTGAGTGGTCTAGTGGTTTTCCCTGTTTTCTTCAAGTTAAGTCTGAATCTGGCAATAAGGAGTTCATGATCTGAGACACAGTCAGCTCTCAGTCTTGTTTGTGCTGACTGTATAGAACTTTTCCATCCTCTACTGCAAAGAATATAATCAATCTGATTTTGGCATTGACCATCTAGTGATGTCCATGTGTAGAGTCATCTCTCATGTTGTTGGAAGAAAGTGTATCCTATGACCAGTGCATTCTCTTGGCAAAACTCTGTTAGCCTTTGCCCTGCCTCATTTGTACTCCAAGGTCAAACTTGCCTGTTACTCCAGGTATCTTTTGACTTCCTACTTTTGCTTTCCAGTCCCCTATGATGAAAAAGACACCTTATTTTGGTGTTAGTTCTAGAAGGTCTAGTAGGTCTTCATAGAACTGTTCAACTTCATCCTCTTTGGCATTAGTGGTTGGGGCATAGGCTTGGATTACTGTGATACTCAATGGTTTGCCTTGAGAACAAACAGAGAACATTCTGTCTTTTGTGAGATTGCACCCAAGTACTGCATTTTGGACTCTTTTGTTGATCATGAGGGCTACTCCATTTCTTCGAAGGGATTCTTTCCCACAGTAGTAGATGCAATGGTCATCTGGATTAAATTCACCCATTCTGGTCAATTTTAGTTTTCTGATTCTTAAAATGCCAATGTTCACTCTTGCCATATCTTATTTGACCACTTCCAATTTACCTTGATTCATGGACCTAACATCCCAGGTTCCTTTGAGATATTGTTCTTTACAGCATCAGACTTACTTCCATCACCAGTCACATCCACAGCTGGGCACTGTTTTTGCTTTGGCTCTCTCTCTTCTTATTTTATGCATTTATTCATTCTTTATGCTTCTTCTCTTTCTCTTCATTCATTCATTCTTATTCATTCTTAATACTATAGTTAATCTCATTTTACATTGAAAAATCTGAGACGGATTAGTTACATAGATGGTAAATTGCATACTTACAAATGGAGGCCTAACTAACACCCATATTTTGGTTTCCTATCAAATTGCCTGGAAAAGGCAAGAGTTAAACCAATCTTGAGAATTTTCTACTGAGTAGACAATGAGAAGGGGATGTGTTGTGGTATGAAGACCACTAAGAAAGCATGAAAGATCCTGTAAATATGCATTGTGTTAGAGCAACATGTTGGAATGAAGAGCATTTGAGGAAAATGTAATAAAATATATATAGCCAGAGAACCAAGATTATGGACATACTTTGATGGATAATGTTAAGTGATTGTCCTAGTTTCACCTCCAGTATCCTCTACTTACAAACTATTAAATGGGATTATTACTGCTGGAGTTTAGTACAAGATTCCACATTCTGGTCAGAGTAATCAGTTAAAAAAATAAAAATACTGAATCAGAAGGGATCTTGGAAAATTATCTATTCCTGGATATATATGGAAAAATATCATTCCATATTAAATGATATGCTAATTCTGATAGCTGAAGATGTAGAAGCAAACAAATATAACCATTCTTTATGATAGATTAGATTAAAGGAGTAAAGGATTTGGAGACCAGAGAGGGCTTTAAGTTTATTCCCATGGCCAAAAAAGGAAAACATTAAAAAAATTATAGAAAAGAGATATGAACTATTTTCTTAGAGAAAAGAGTAAGCTTGGTTTCTCAATTCTGCATCTGAAATACCAAAGGGGACCCACATTCACAGTTTGTACAAGTCAAAGACAGGAAGTTAAATGAAGAAGAGTGATGAAGATTGGATCCCAATTCCATCAAATACATTTATTATTTTAGAGGGGGTAATTTTTATGGAAGGATTAGTATACAAATAGAAGCACACGGGGCTCATGCCTAAACACTATTTTCAGTTGAACATTTTAAAAGCAAAATATAACTATGTAAGCTTGAAAAACATATGTGAGAAGATCCAATTTGTATGTCTTGCCTTTGATGTGTAACTCTGACTTCTAAAAGGTTTTATTTGTTTGAGATTTGTTTATTTTTGTTTGGCAATGTAGTTTTCTCTTTTAAAAAGAAGTAATATAAATTACTTCAAAGTCAACTCTGGAAAACATTTATTTTAAATGTTGGCAATATTGCTTCCTTTACTAAGCATTTTCTTTCTCTGGGCATTATCATTATCCTGTTAACAATGCTTTAGGCAAATACAATTTAAACTTACTTTTATTTAAGAATCTAAATCCTCATTCATTCTTTGTGTGAAAAATATGTGAAATAGATGATACATGAGAAGAGAAAAAAGACGAAACTACTGGGAGTGTAAATTGCTTCATTTAAAGTGATGTCTCTCACTAATGCTGGCTTACAATTCTATAATATTTCTAATAATACTAAAACAACTTTTCCTAGTATTAGTTTAAGATATAGGTTAAAATAATATGATACAGAATTATAAACTTCTTACATCTTACTGGACGTACTCACTCATAGATTAAATTCATCAAATGTTTATTCAGTACCTATATCCAATGCTAAATTCTGGGACTACTACAATACTTTTAGTATTTATGGTTTCTTTTTTAAAGATGGGCTTCTCTGGTGGCTCAGAGGTTAAAGCATCTTTTCAAGATGCTCATGGTTTGGTGTATGTGTATATATATATATATATATATATATATATATATATATAAACAAATTATTACAGCATAATATTCAGTTCAGTCACTCAGTTGTGTCTGACTCTTTGAGACATAAAGTAATCCTTTTTTATGGAAAGACAACGGATTGGATTACTTGTGATTCAGTGGAACAGAATTTCTCATAGATATTATCAAGAAAATGTAGATCTTTGGTTTACAAACTTAGAAGTAAATATACTTTCTAAATATGGAATGAGCTTTATGTTTATTTAAAATATAAAAGCAGTATGAGGACTAATTGAATTTCTTAGAATTTGATTCTCAAAGACTATTTTTTTTTCTTCATTTGGAGTCTAGAGCAGAGTCTTTATATAGTTCTGTCAACATATATTTAGAAAGTAGGGATTTAAAGTGTAAAACATATTGCCTGTGGTCTGTTACTTATTTTTCTTGACATTAGAACCATCAGGAAGTGTACTTGTTAAATGCATCAAGAAGTTAATGGAAAAATTATCACTATGCTAACAGTTTTACTTAAGGTAATAAAACCCTTATACAGGCAATGAAATACACTACTTCAATTTTTAAAAATAAATTTTACTATACTTAAAAATAATTTATGGAGCATTCTTTTTCTGGCAGCTGTTAAATGAAAAAGTCTAAAAATATGACTACCAAATACTTCTTTTAAAATGCTTTTCTTAAAAGGTAAGAAAGCAAAGATTCGAAAGGGGACAAAAACCAAGTGAAAACAGCAACCCAAGGGGTAAACAAGGGCAACACTGGGACAGAAGATGAAGCATAGTGCCAGCCCTGGTGGGACCTCAAGTGTCTCTCTCAGAGAACCAGGGTGCTTACAAGGACATCACATTAAGAGTGAGTCTATTCAAAATAAAACTACCACCAAGAAAGAGCATCAAAGAAACATGCCTATCTAGACTTTATGCCAGGTGGAGGGACACAAAGTTGCCCTTAGAACTCAGAAATACTAGATGGCTTTCTCTAAGATTTGCTGACAGAATTTACCTTTGTGATCCAGTAAACTTTAGCCAACAATTGAGAGTGGTTCCAGATTTACAGTCAGTGAGTACAAGCAAAATAAACCATTTGAAGTGTGAATCCAAATTCAATGTTTAGACAAATTTCTAAAATAATTAGTTACCAATTTAAAAATTATAAAGGATAAAGAATAAATTAGAGTTGAGAGAAGGTTAAAGAAAATGATAACAGAAGATATAGTCTTGCAAAGTATTGGAAAAATTATTTAGAAAGTGTATTTAATATTCTAAACATTGGAAAAGAAGTATATTTAATATTCTAAAAATAAATGTGAAATTAATTTTCTTTTTTTATTTTCTATAACAAATTACCACACAATGTCATAAAACAGAATACTGCACAAGTGTCATCAGATGAAAATCAAAGTATAGGAAGGATACAATTAATTCTGGAAGCTCTAAAAGTCTTAGTCACTCAGTCATGTCCAACTCTTTGGAACCCATGGACTAGTCTGCCAGTCTTCTCTGTACATGGAAGTTCTAAGGGAGAATCAAGTTAGTTTCTTATTCATTTGGGTTTTTGACACAAGTCAGTTCTTTGTGGTTCTAGGACTAAGCTCCGTGTCTTGCTGTTGGCTCTCGGCTTTCCCCCAGTTTCCAGATGCTGCCACATGCCTTAACTTTGGACACCTTTTTATTTTCAAAGCCAGCAATGGTACGTTGAGACCTTCTTACATCCTGTCTCTCTAACCCCTTCAGTCCAAGTTGGCAGTGTCTCTGCTTGTATAAGATTCATAAGAACTTGGTGCGTCTTCCACAAATATCAAAGAATTCAGTACATTAGACAAGAGGTTCATGTACATATCTTTCCAAGAAAATCTCCCCTACTTTTGACTTCTGCGGAGATGACTGATGGGATTTATGATAACTTCCTTAATTTTTTGTCATTTTTTGCTACTGATTACTTTGGACTTTTGTTCTTTCTGATATAGCTCAGAAAGATAATCTCTTTATTTTTAATTAAGATTAAATTTAAATGAATATCTTAATTTTAACATCTTGTGATAGAATGAGAAGTTCCAAAATCATCAAGTCCTGGTTTCTTTTTGTTTAACAGTTCCTCTATCAGTTTATCTCTTTCCTCTTGCATTTACAGACTGAAGAAATCAATCTGCACATTCAGCACATTACTTGTAAATCTACTCACCTAAATATCCAAGTTCATTACTTATAAGCTCTGGTTTCTACATAACTGCATGTCACAATCCTGCCTCAGTTCAGTTCAGTCACTCAGTCGTGTCCGACTCTTTGCGACCCCATGAACCCCAGCACGCCAGGCCTCCCTGTCCATCACCAACTCCCGGAGTCCACCCAAACCCATGTCCATTGAGACGGTGATACCATCCAACTATCTCATCCTCTGTCGTCCCTTTCTCCTCCTGCCCTTAATCGTTCCCAGCACCAGGGTCTTTTTCAATGAGTCAGCTCTTCGCATCAGGTCGCCAAAGTACTGGAGTTTCAGCTTTAGCATCAGTCCTTCCAAAGAACACCCAGGACTGATCTCCTTTAGACTGGACTGGTTGGATCTCTTTGCAGTCCAAGGGACTCTAGAGTCTTCTCCAACACCACAGTTCAAAAGCATCAATTCTTCAGCCCTCAGCTTTCTTCACAGTCCAACTCTCACATCCATACATAACCACTAGAAAAACCATAGCCTTGACTAGACGGACCTTTGTTGGCAAAATAATGTCTCTGCTTTTTAATGTGCTGTCTAGGTTGGTCATAACTTTCCTTCCAAGGAGTAAGCGTCTTTTAATTTCATGGCTGCAGTCACCATCTGCAGTGATTTTGGAGCCCAGAAAAATAAAGTCAGCCACTGTTTCCACTGTTTCCCCATCTATTTGCCATGAAGTGATGGGACCGGATGCCATGATCTTCGTTTTCTGAATATTGAGCTTTAAGCCAACTTTTCACTCTCCTCTTTCAATATAACAGAAATCCCTTTTACTCTGATTTCCAATAACATTCTCATTTATTTCTGAGCCCTCAACAACATCTTCCTTAAAGTTCATATTCCTATTAATAGTTGTTCATGACTATTTATATTTTCTATGAGGCAACTTAGGATTTCTCTGTAATGTTTTTTATTTCCTTCTGAGCCCTTATTGACAGTTTTTAATTTCCATATTTTTGCTAATAATCTATTCAAAGAAATCTAGGCTTTTTCTTCTGTGTTTCTTAAAATTCTTCCATAATATACCCAAAATCTGATATGAAAATCAATTCCACATTTTTAAATATTTATTACAGATATTTAGATATGTATTACACCTCAATTCTGATAATAAAATATATATTAATTTCCTATTGTTGCTAACAAATTATTATAAACTTAATGGCTTAGAATATAAAGTAATCATTTTATAGTTCTGTAGAACAAAAGTTCAGTACAGTTCTCATTGAACTAAAATTAAGGGTGGCAGATATGTTCCTTCCTGGTGGCTCTAAGACAGAATCAATTTTCTGCCCATTCAAATTACTGAGTTAAATTCCTTGTGGTTATAGGACTAGGGTCCCCATTTTCACACTGACTATAAACTGAAAGTTGTTCCCAGGTTCCAGAGGCTGCTGCTTTTCTTGATTTATGGCCTTTTCCTTATCTTTCTACAGCCAGCAACAGTGGGCTAAGTCCTTTTCACATTGCATCTCTTGACCCATTCTTCTACTTTCCTTTTCTGCTTTTAAGAACTCATGCACTTGGAGTGTGAATATCCAGGTAATGCCCTTTTGCATATAAGGAAATATACTTTCAGTTTCTGAAATTTAGATCATAGGTATCCTGGGAGGAGAAGAAGGGGCATTATTCTAACTGCCAAAAATATATTTAAAGAAAAAAAAAAGTCTGAAAATATGAGCAAGGAACAAGACACTATAAAAATTAGAAGCAGTTTTGTAAAAGAATAGAAATTAAATATATTGTAATAGAAAATTATAAACTGAAAGAGCAGTTTAACAGAATTGACCCAGCAAAATTTGTGATCCAAAGAAATAATTATTAAACAGAGAAATATCATTTAAAAAGTGCAAATTACCAGAGAGACTATCGACTATGTAACAAATGACTATCAATATGTAATAGAATGAAAAAAATGTAAAACATGTAATAAGTGTTCTAAAATCATAAAACAGAATTAAGGAAAAGAAAGAAATATTTAAAGAAGTAACAGCATAGAATTTTTCAGAATTGTTGAAAAATACTTATTCTTCAGATCTTGGAAGCCTAAGGAATCTGAGATAGGATAAAGTATAAAAAAGTTTACAAGTAAAACATAAAAATAAATGAAACTGCAGAATATCAGCTTTAAAGGAAGAACATCATTGCAAAGTGAAAGGTAATTAGACTAGTGGGCAACTTCTGAATAGCTAAAATGGAAGCCAGACTTACAGGGATATGAAATCTACCAGATCAGCCCCTACTTCATGCCACTTGCCTCTGTCTTCTATTTATGGGTGTTATGGTGAAAGTCTTATTTATATATCTTCATTCAACCTTTAAATATTGTGAGATATTTCTAATATCTTACAAATATGAGCATAAAATGCATAACAAAATAATATCAATTTATTCAACAAATATTCATTATCAGCTCCCTGTGATGCTCACTATAAAGCAGATTCTATTCTAGGCATTGGGGATATAAAAAAAAAAATCTATCTGTGTCAAGTTATCTATTTATATCAGTCTTTCACGGGCTTCCCAGGTGGCGCTAGTGATAAAGAACCCACCTGCCAATGCAGGAGATGTAAGAGATGTGGGTTCAGTCCTTGGGTTGGGAAGATTCCCTGGAGGAGGAAATGGCAACCCACTCCAGTGTTCTTTCCTGGAGAAATTACATGGACAAGGAACTTGGTGGTTTACAGTCCATAGGGTGGCCAAGAGTTGGACACGACTGAAGTGACTTAGCATGCATTCATAAGTTAGAAATTTTCTGTATAAAGTCACACCTGTCTTATTTACAAAGTAACTCTTCTCATTTGCCTGTCAGTTATAAACCTTGATGTCTCTATATCTTTTATATGATTTTCAACAATTCCATGCACTCTTCTAAATGCTGCAGTTTACTCAGGACTTGGCAGCTATCATCAATCAAAAGTAATTTGTTTAGCACCAAATGTGTGCTCACTCTTACACTTAGCACTTTTGGACACAATGGGAAAAGCACTGTAGCCCCAGTGTATCTTTCAATGCCTTTAAAGACTATTTATTATAGTGAACTTTGGCAGACCCTCCACCTTGTTATTACTGTTGAACAATTGAATTATTTTAGATGTTTAATAAATTATAGCATAATTAATTATTGAATAGATTTTAAAAGTCATGGCTTTATGGCTTTATTTTCGAGCATGCCTAATGTAAGAAAATCACATGACTTTTTACTCCATTTCATCAAAACAATATTCAATAAAAGAAAATCCAGGGAGGCACAAGGCATTTAGTGCCTGAGATTTAATGAAGAATAAAATAAAATGACTGAGAACTTTTTGTAAAGCAAGCATAAGCTTTATTTTCTCCCAGAATTGCCCAACGGCATTCATCTATAGTTTAAGAAAACATTTTACTAATTGCTAGTGAATAATCATTTACTAAATTCTGTTAGATGTATAATTTTATCTAGAAAGTATATAATGTCTTGTGACAACTCTTTTGTAGAGGATAGAAGATTAGTGTCAAACAGAATTGGTTTGAATTCTAGCTTTGCAAATTACTAGCTGTGACTCCTTAGGCAAACTAATCATTTTTGAGCCTTCCTCTCATGATAAATAAAAACAACTGTCTCAAATGCAGTCACTGCAGTCATATGTCTTTTATTTTTCCCATAACTTGAAATTTGGCATGCCCATTTTATCAGGAAGTCCAATGACTCTCTCTTGAGATCCTCTCTACCCTCACACCCACTGCCAAAGCTCCAGAGGATAACTCCATCTAATGCTGTCTGCCCTGCAGCCAAATCCCAAGCAGAGAGAAAACTGGGGAGTCCATCCATTGCTTTCCGTCAGCACACACAGAGCTGCTATGGAAAACTGGTTCCCCAGCACATTCCACTTAGTGATTTTGCACTTCTATAGGGGAAAAAAAAATCCTGTCTGAACTGATTCCTTCACACTGTGGGCTTAATAATTCTACCTGCTGTCTAGAAGCTCAGCTATCCTTCCTGCAATGTCCATCATCATACCATCCTGAACATTCCGTCAATGTCCAGGACTGAAAGGGTGCCAGCATCAGCCTTTCTTCAGAAATTTGTAAATCATGGTTCTGAGCTTGGGTCAGTGGCCTGTGCTCCCTTGCCAGAGAGTGACCTTGTTGAGGCTCCTGTCTACAACCTCAATGAGAAACAGATATCCTTTAAAGAAGTTTAAATAACATTAAATCACAAAAGAATCTTCTCTGACCCCAAATAACCTCTTGGAGGGCTTCCCATGTGTCTCAGCTGGTAAAGAATCCACCTGCAATGCATTCAACCCTGGGTTGAATCCCTGGGTTGGGAAGATCCCCTGAAGAAGGGAAAGGCTACTTTGAAGGGAAAGGCTACTCAGGCCAAAGTATTCTGGCCTGGAGAATTCCATGGACTATATATATAATTTATGGGGTCGCAAAGAGTCAGACATGACTGAGCAACTTTCACTCAGCCTCTTGGAAAATTTACTCAGTGACCTGCTCTTGTAGGAGGTGAGCCATAATTTAACAGGTCATAAAAAGTACTACTTTTATCTTTCCCCAGGAAAACATGTACCTATTAGGTTAGTGAGGACAAATAAAATGACTTTTTAAAAAAGAAATTCTTTCTGGATTTCCTCCTATTAGGTTCTGCCTCACCAGACACATGGTACAGCCTGTTGCTTCAAGAATTAATGAGACAATATGTAGCAAGTTCCTCTCAGTGCCCACTATTTAGCAAACACTTAACACATTCTGATTTTATCCTTTGTTTTATATTCTTAATTTTTAGTTTAACCCTTTATTATTATTTTAATTTTTCACATATATTTTCTAAGTGAAATTATAAAACCTGTAGAGGAAAAGAGTTATGTCTTGTACATTTTTTAAGCCTCAGCATAGTGCCTTACAAGAAAATATTAATTGTTAGGTAATTACTGATTTAATTATTGCTCTGAAGCTTATTTTTCCATCTTTAGATAATATAATCTGCTTTTTAAATTATTGTTATGTTATTCTGCTATCATACAAATGTTAAATTATTATTCTGAGCAAAAACTTGACATGGAAAGGATATGAAATTTTAACATATATATTTTCATTTTTATTACTAAATCATCTATTAGTCAATAACACTAGAATTGCTTAGAAATTTTCATGAACAGCTGAAATGATGGGTTTCTTTCCTTTTCAAAATGGTGAAAAAAGAATACATGTGTATTGTTACAGTGAAGAAAACCAAAAGAAACAAATCTGAATTCTAGATCTCTAATGATACCTTTAAGAACATAGGCAAGCCATTCAATGTGCTTCCTATGGCAAAAAGGGTAACAATAAAGCAATTATTATAATGATTGGAGGAAATAATTGTGTAAGTGCCCTATAACAGAAGTCCTTTAATTTAAAAAATGCACACTTATTTTGAAAAAAAAATGGAGAATAAGAGAAATAACTCATAATCTTGCATCTCAGATATAAGCATTTGTTACCATCTTGAGATATTTTGAAGTCACAAATACATAATTTTTAATATTCTGTTTTTTACTTCATCTTATAGTGTGTTGAATTTTGAAATTTTTATATCACAAATTCTTCAAAATAATATTATGCATTATATAATTTGGCCATATCTCATGGTTATATGGAGAAGGCAATTGCACCCCACTCCAGTACTCTTGCCTGGAAAATCCCATGGACGGAGGAGCCTGGTAGGCTGCAGTCCATGGGGTTCCGAAGAGTTGGACATGACTGAGCGACTTCACTTTCACTTTTCACTTTCATGCATTGGAGAAGGAAATGGCAACCCACTCCAGTGTTCTTGCCTGGAGAATCCCAGGGACGGGGAAGCCTGGTGGGCTGCTGTCTATGGGGTCGCACAGAGTCGGAAACGACTGAGGCGACTTAGCAGCAGCAGCAGCATGGTTATATAAATTTCTTTCCTAATGTTTCACTTAAAAATAATTTTATTTTACCATCCTTTCAAGATTCTTATATTCATCTTTATGAACATTTGTAAGATTCTTACATTTTAGATTTACACCCTTCATACTTGTTACTTTAAAATTCCTTGATCCATTTCATCTTAAAATAGCTCTGCAGACCCATGACTTATACAAATCTGTTATTTATTTTACTGATGCTCACACATCTGTGCTGCCCTGGGCTAGTGTTAACAGCACTCACTTCACTATTGAGTGAGTCTAGTGGCTGCATGCCCCTCGCTCACTCAGCTTAATTGTTCTCCCCTTTCTACAGTCCATATTGAATCTATTTTTGTTGCAGTGTTATAATGCAAGGGATTCCCTGGTGTCTCAGATGGTAAAGAGTCTGCCTGCAATGAGGGAGACCTGGGTTCAATCCCCGGGTTGGGAATATCCCCTGGAGAAGAAGATGGCAACCCAACCCAGGATTCTTGCCTGGGAAATCCCATGAACAGAGGAACCTGGCAGGCTATAGTCCGTGGGATCACAAACAGTCAGACATGACTGAGCAACTTCACTTCACTTTTCTATAATAATTTATAGATTTCCCAGCATCAAACTGTTCTTCTACCCAGAATATTCTTTTAATTCATTTGATTTGCTAGGATTTTATTTATTATTTAGCACTTAAAACCACATCTGTATTTTCTCCTTTCTGTGCTTTGCTTGTTAAGTTTGGTGACAGAGTTGTAGTTCTAGGTATATACAGTGAAGGTGGTAGACTAAATCATATTCTACAGGGTTCAGTGAAAACATGGGAAAATTAAACTTAAATATAATAACAGCTTGCCATAATATAGCCCCAGTAGCCAATACTTTGGAAAATAGGATCCGTATTCAATTTATTGTATCAATAAATTGAACACTGAGCTCAAACCAACAAGATAAAATATTTTAGACATACATGCAAAATTTTTTCTTTTTATATTTGAAAATATAATTTTATAAATATAATGTGGTAAGGGATGTGACTGGACACCAATCCATAGGAAATAAATAATTGTACTTTTTAGAAGGACCACAAGTATATGCACCAACAAAGCACAGAAGCTGCTGATATAACGTGTCAAATTATATCAAGTTGATAAATCAGAAGAAGGGTAGTCCTTTCCTCACCATGTTTCTGAGATTCTTTCCAGCAGTAAGTTCTAGTACATGAGACTCATACAAATATGTATGCCTACTGCTGTTAAATCTTGTATCCAATTGGTCTTCAGCACTTGTTTTATCCAGCTGATACCCTTAGCTGTCTCTCAAGGGTAACACAGGAAGTTTAGGAGTCAGTGAGCTCTCCTCGAAGCTTCCTGAAATGCACAGTCTTATGAATAGGAAAACACATTCCCTCAGAGAGCTGTTCCCACTCTCTGTGTTACTATCACTTCATTCTACCAGAATACCTCTTACAAGACTGATCCCTAGGTCAGAGCTTCCAAATGTGGTCGTGGACTACCGAAACTAATAGGAAACTCTCAGTTCTCACCAGGCATCACCGAGTCCCACAGGAAAGCAGAGTGGGCTTTGCTCCCTTCTCCCTGTCTATGCCTTGTGGCCATCTCCCACCCGTCCAGTTCCCAGGACCTGACAGCACTGGAAACATCTGGTATTGTGTGCTCAGTAACCTGCAAGCAGGAAGGAAAGCCAGCACCCTGCATTCAAAATCACATCCAAATCTCAAGGAAGGGTTTTCTGTCCACCTCTCCTACACACTACCATCACCCAACAGAGAGGGCAGGGGAACTAGTGTGAATCTCTATTTCTCCATACATTCTTCTCTCCAACTCTCTTTCTGAACCTTCTTTTAACATCTCTTCTATGTTAAAATATCATAGAAAATCAGTTCTGTTTGTTTCCCGAGGAATCATGACCTTGACCCAAACTTGAGGGAGGCTCCTTTGCAACAGTTAAGAGTTGAGCCTTTATTCTCAGCCAGCTGAGGATTGCCAGGATTGAACCCTGCCTTTACCTTTCAGACATAGCTAGTAGCAGACGCTTTCCACTACTCTATGGCTGAGGTTAGTAAGGAGCACTTTCCTCAAATCCTTTATTGTATGTTGTGATGCTTTTGAACTGTGGTGTTGGAGAAGACTCTTGAGAGTCCCTTAGACTGCAAAGAGATCCAACCAGTCCATCCTAAAGGAGATCAGTCCTGGGTGTTCATTGGAAGGACTGAAGCTGAAGCTGAAACTCCAATACTTTGGCCACCTCATGCAAAGAGTTGACTCATTGGAAAAGACCCTGATGCTGGGAGGGATTGGGGGCAGGAGGAGAAGGGGATGACAGAGGATGAGATGGCTGGAAGGCATCACTGACTCGATGGACGTGAGACTGAGTGAACTCCGGGAGTTGGTGATGGACAGGGAGGCCTGGCGTGTTGCAATTCATGGGGTCGCAAAGAGTTGGACACTACTGAGCGACTGAACTGAAATGAATAATTTTTATTACTGTGCAGTTAAAACTAACCTTTTAAGTGCTGCAGTTGACAAATTTAGAATTATTACACAGATTGATGTACATGATACATATGTAGTTTATCACTCAGTTACTGTTTACATTTAAACCAATGTAAAGATGAACACTTTTAAAATGTCATCAGTTTATCTTTGGTTTTGCTTAACCCATGTCACTGTATTACCCCTGGTTTATTAACTTGTTCTAGCAATAAGGACAGGCAGCAGTAGTGCTTATCTCTTTTACCGCTCAATACATCCCAAATTCTCTACTATGGTCTGAAATTCCTAATGTTCCATTTAGTAATGCTGTTTGTGATCAAAGCTGGACCATTTTCCCTAGCAGGGCAGTTAAAGTATATATGGGCATTGATTTTTTTTTTTCTTTTGAAGCAAAGACATTGATTCAATCAAATTGAATCAATATGATAGCCTCAAGGACAAATTTTTTAAGAACTCAGAAATATGGATAATTTATAAATAAATAATCTAGAAAGTAGACTATTTCTTTAAATATTGTAATCACATACCTATATTTCGGAGAAGGCAATGGCACCCCATTCCAGTACTCTTGCCTGGAAAATCCCATGGACGGAGGAGCCTGGTAGGCTGCAGTCCATGGGGTTGCTGAGGGTCGGACATGACTGAGCGACTTCACTTTCACTTTTCACTTTCATTCATTGGAGAAGGAAATGGCAACCCACTCCAGTGTTCTTGCCTGGAGAATCTATGGGCTGCCATCTATGGGGTCGCACAGAGTCGGACACAACTGAAGTGACTCAGCAGCATACCTATATTTCATTACTCTAGAGTCTAAAATATTCATTTATGTACATAATCATTTTTTACCTTCACAAAATACCTTGGAAGTAGGTTGCTTGTGCAGATTCACAGATTATTAGTAGTAAAACTACAAGGTAATACAGATACCCTTTGTTAGGATATACAAAAACTGAAGATACCCTCCATATAAGAAAATAACCTACTTACATCTTTCCCATGATCGCTGTCAATGACTGATGATTCATCACTGGGGAGAGGGTTATACTGAAGAGAAACAAGGGGTAAAACTCCTGAAGATGCAGCCTTATCAGTCCACAGATGTTTCACGGGAGCTGCTACGTAATCAGCACTGTTTAAAATTTAATGGGTGATTTAAAAAAAACATAAACTGTGGTTATCCATCAAAGATCTCATAATCCATGTGTGGACATGAAATTAACCTGAAGAATTATTAGAAAAAAGTTAAATGTTAGGGTGTGAAATGCTGATCATAAGAATTCATAGAAAGGAGAGGGCAGTAGAGATTGATAACCTAAGAGGATGTTTCTGAGAGAAAATAACACACAAGCAGAGCTTTGGGGATAAAGGTGATCTGATTGCTCAACTCTCAGCTCCTCCACTAACTGTTTATATTTTCCTGGGAATATTACTAACTTCTTTGAGTCATACTTGGCTATTCTTATAGTAGTGACACAAGCAGACAATGCTTAGTTTCCTTAATTTAAAAGTTGTTGTAAGAATCAATAAGATGTTTTATATAAAATACTCAGAATGCTTGGCCAAAACAAGACATTTAATCATTATCACTTCTGTTTCCTCTCTTCTCTTTGAAATAGGTAAAATCAGGATACATAAAGGAAAGAAATTAAAGCACTGAAAAAGGCACAGAAAATATTATAAACCAAAATACTAAAGTAGGAATCCACATAGTAGGTGTAGAGATGGAAACAATATATATTCTTAATTTTCAAAGACTTTTTTCTATATTGCTATCTTGATTTACAGTTAATAGCCATATTTATAATTTAGCTATGAGATCTTGGCCAGTTTTGCTTTCATGTTTAGTTTTTAGTTATATTTGTTTGTATTCTCCATAAACCGTGGCAAAGTTTGTTGCATATAGAAACTCAGGAAATGTTAATTACATGTGTATACATTAATAAACTATTTGTTCTACATCTGTTCTGTGAATTAAACCAGGTTGTGTAGAAAACCCAAAGTGTAATCCTGAAGCTTCTTGACCTTGGAAATCAAATTATGATATTCATGAGATGGAAAATAATGTTTGTGTTTCTCTTCCACCCCAAGTTATGCCTCATTCTCTACTATTCTTCAAACAGAATGAAGCATTTCTTTTATGTGGCTCCCTTTGTCTGGAATAAGACCTTTGTCTGCCACCTTATCCATCTAGAAAATGCTTACTTTTTTCTAACACTTAATTGAATGAAACTTTCCTGATCTGCTTTCCTATTTCAAGGAGATTAGCCAGCCTATCCTTTCTCTTTCCTCTAAATTTGGTGATTATTTTTATCAGTCCACCTATAACATTATGGCATCTGGTTGTTCACTTCTGTCTTTATTAGATTAGAAATTTGAATACTAGGTGGAGGTGGAGGTAAGGAGGAAGCTCATGTCAGTAAATTTGTAAATTTGTATCAGTTCTCTTATACATATCTACTAAATGTCCCACAGTTCAGGATTGTACCTAGAAGTATGTAAAATGAGGAAGTATTTGGGATCTTGAGAAAATAAGGAGTTTAGTCAAATATCTCTGTTGTTGCACAATGAGAAAATGAACTGAGATAAATACCCTCTTCGAGTAGCACTTTTCATGAATATTTTTTAGCTATTCCTGTAAGAGACAGCAACATTATTTTTGTGTTGCTGAAGTGCTTTGAGAGTAATGCCCTGGTGACAGCATAAACAAAACACAAAGGCCAGTTTGTTTTTATATCTAAATGGGGGTTTGTTGGTGAAGAGCTGTGCCAGCCAGTACAGAGTGGAATAGTGTTTTATTCCTCTCAAGATAGATGGATTGCTGAATTGCCTGAGTTCCTGCTGTTTTATTCCCTGCCCCTTGAATTTGAAAATGAATAAATGGTCTTTTTTTTTTTTCTGAATGAGTAGTGAGAAAATATATAATTTCAATAAAATTCAGCTCATAATATTGTCATTAAAAATATGTCCACCTGGTATTTTATCCACCCAATATATTACCAAAATATTAAGCATCGTATTATTATATTTTAGTAGTTTATCATTATTAAAATAAGGAATGGACAATTTGCCAATAGGTTAAATTTTTGAAATGTTCCTTCAAATGAAGTGAAATAAGTTTTAAATCATTGATAATGCCATTATTTGAAACTTTTTGCTGAGAGATAATAAATTCAACATATCCTTTGAGTGCCATGGTGAAAATTCTCTTTAGGGGATAGACACAAAAAGAAAGCATAGTTCCCACAATCAAGGAGATTTAACAAATAGAAAAAAAAATTATTAGGTATAGAGGGTGATAACACAGAAGGATAACAAGTTACAATGACTATGAGAAAGTAACTCCCATGGAGGTGAATAATTGGAAGCAATGGAACTTGGAAAAGGAGTTTCACTATTGAAGAGGAAAACATTAGAAGAAAATTGAATCATGGAGATTTTTAAACACAAAGAGAGAATTTGATTTTTGTTCTGTAGATATAAAGGAGTTATGATTGCTAATTTTATGTTTCAGTTGAATAGGCTATATATGCAGTCATTTAATCAAACACTAATTTGGTTTTGCTGTGAAGATATTTTGTAGATGTGGTTAGCATCTAAATTCTGTTGGATTTAAATAAGCAGATCAGTCTCTATAAGGAGGAAGGGCTTCAGCTAATCACTTGAAGGCCTTAAGAGAAAATACCGAAGTTTCCCAGAGAAGAACAAATTCTGCCTTAAGTCTGTGGCATCAACTCCTGCCAAATTTCCAACCTTTTTGCTACTCTAGGGATTTCTTATTTGCCATCCCCATACAGCCCAACCATCTGAGCCAATACCTTAGAAAAAATATCTTTATCTATAAACACATATATATCCTATTTACTATACATGTATACTCTATATGTTATACATATATTCTCTGTGTTCAGTTCAGTTCAGTTCAGTCCCTCAGTCGTGTCCGACTCTTTGAGACCCCATGAATCGCAGCACGCCAGGCCTCCCTGTCCATCACCATCTCCCGGAGTTCACTCAGACTCATGTCCATCGAGTCAGTGATGCCATCCAGCCATCTCATCCTCTGTAGTCCCGTATGCCTCCTGCCCCCAATCCCTCCCAGCATCAGAGTCTTTTCCAATGAGTCAACTCTTCGCATGAGGTGGCCAAAGTACTAGAGTTTCAGCTTGAGCATCATTCCTTACAAAGAAATTCCAGGGCTGATCTCCTTCAGAATGGACTGGTTGGATCTTCTTGCAGTCCAAGGGACTCTCAAGAGTCTTCTCCAACACCACAGTGCAAAAGCATCAATTCTTCAGCGCTCAGCTTTCTTCACAGTCCAGCTCTCACATCCATACATGACCACTGAAAAAACCGTAGCCTTGACTAGACAGACCTTTGTTGGCAAAGTAATGTCTCTGCTTTTCAATATGCTTATACATACACAAATATTATATTGGAGCATCCTGACTGAATCAAGAATGTTTGCAAGTTCTAAACAAAGGTATGTTTATAAATTTTATGACAGAATTCAGTCTTGTAATTTTAAACTTTTACTGAACATTAATTTGTGCCAGATTTAGGGCTTCCCTGGTAGTTCAGCTGGTAAAGAATCCACCTGCAATGTGGGAGGCACTGGTTTGAGTCCTGGGTCAGGAAGATCCACTGGAGAAGGGATAGGCTACATAATCTAGTATTCTTGGGCTTCCCTGGTGGTTCAACTGGTAAAGAATCTGCCTGCCATGTGGGAGACCTGGGTTTGATCCCTGCGTTGGAAGATTTCCTGGAGAAGGGAATGGCTGTCCACTCCAGTTTTCTGGCCTGGAGGATTCCATGGACTATATAGTCCATGGGGTCCCAAAGAGTTGGACACAACTGATTGACTTTCACTTTCACTTTATGCTACATACTATTGAGGAAAAAGAAGCATAAAATAAAGTATCAGTTTTAGTAACATTTTGCACTCTTGAATGGCAGGAAATGCTGGGTTGTTGTTGTTTTTTTTTTTTCCAAATTCTTTCATTTGACCAATCAATGCAACATTCCTATGACATGGATGTTAATAATGAGGCTACTGTTATATTTCTAATTTTAGAAATGAATAAACTGAATTTAGAACTAATACATGTGAGACTCAGGACCAGACAGCAGGCTACAGCTAATGAAATGTTGTGTATTTAGCCATTAAAATACATATCTTCTCCTAAGGTAAAACAAACTGACTATGGTCAATGACAGGTGAACAGAATAAACTATATTTCTAGGTATTCATAAAAGGAAACATAAACAGTTATATTTGTTATAGAAAAGGGTCCTCAAGAAGACTCCATGGGTGGTGAAAGTGAAAGTGAAGTCACTCAGTCGTGTCCGACTCTTAGCGACCCCATGGACTGCAGCCTACTAGGCTCCTCCATCCATGGGATTTTCCAGGCAAGAGTACTGGAGTGGGGTGCCATTGCCTTCTCCATTATGGGTGGTAGAAGGCTTATAAACCGAAAATAGGGAAGTAGCTTAGATCATGATTACCAGATCTAAGAAAAGTTAAAGTGCAACTTCAGACAACACTTTCTACCAGTTTTAATAAACTTGATTTAAATTGTAACAACAGTGCTATTCAAAGTGTGATTTTAAGACTATTAACATCAGCCTGACCCAGGAGTTTACTAGAAATGCAAATCTGGGAACTCCAACCCAGATTATTTATATGAGAATTTCTTAGAATGAGGCCTTGGAATTTGCATTTTAAAAGAATTTACTGAGTGATCCATGGCACATAAAGTTTGAAAAACATTTCTCTACAGCAATAAGGACCAGTAAATAAGAAGCTGAAGTGAGCTTCCCCAGGACAGCAGAATGAAAAATAAACAAGTTGAAAATAACTGGAATTAATAATGGTTAATGAACTGTTGCCAGGGTCCAGCCCCGGCTGATCTAGGGTATTCGAAGGAGAGACGGCATAGGCGACCTATTTATTTAAATATTTATCAAAGATATAAAGAGTAATAGGATGAGGATAGCTCAGTGAGGAAATTCAGTGGAGAAAAGAGGCTGAGTAGCTTGGTTTACGCGTGAGACCAATAAAACTTCAAGACAAGAAGTTTGCACCACTTACATAGGCCACAGGCGTCCTTCCGTTCTCCCGAAGGAGAGGAGACACTGAGGCCTCCCCGGTCGGATCTTAGAAGCCCAGGCATAGTTAGCAAGCATGGCGGGTTCCGCACTCCAGATGGAGACTCAGCCAGAATTTGGGAGAGAGAGCGACATGGGGAGACCAAGTTTCAGTGAACAAGGCCCGTACTTTATTTTCCAAAGTAGTTTTTATACCTTAAGTTGTGCATAGAGGATAATGGGGGAAGGGGTGGAGTCATGCAAGGACAGCAGTTCCTGGTCCTAATTGAAGCCAGGCTTTCAAACTTCTCATATGCAAAAGTTCAGGTGAATTACATCATCTTCTGGCCAGGAGGCCTGTTAACATTTTAAGAAACTTATCTTTCTCTAAAGGTGATTATTCCAAAGTCAGGCACCAGCCTCCAAAAAAGCATTGGACAAAGCTGCATTCCTATAGTGCAAAGGTGAGGTGGGCTCAATCAAGAAAAGAATTAACTCAAGGGTCCAAGGTTACAAACATTGAGGCTACTACTTACATTTCTATACACCCATTATATCAATCAATACACTGCCAAGGACACAGTAGGTAAGGAGTATGGAGACTTAGCAACAAACATTGGCCCAATAAGTGAAAAAACCTTTCACCAATACAATTTCTAATCAATCTTTTAACTACTCAAAGGACTCTGTGTTTAGACAGTTTAGAACATCTCCTGCCTCTCACAGTTGGGAGGCTCTGAACAATCACATGTGGCCGGAAAAACCTATTCAGGCAGGCTAGAGGATTTCCAAAGGAGTTTGTAGGTTGAAACACTGTCACACCCAGGAATTATTAACTGGAGCTGTAAGCTAACTCTTTTTTCAGAGAGAGGTAGTGGGGGACAGCCCCCCCGTAAAGTCAGAGGTGTAGGTGAGAGCACAAAGCAGAAAGTAGGCAGACTCTGGTTTGGGGGGTAGATGCTCGAGAATTTCCAGGGGGGCTCCTGAGGCTTGATCCCGCCTTTGCGTATGCCAAGCCTCCTTCCTCATGACCTTTGTCATGGGCGGAGTTCCTCATGCTGGCCCCCGGCAGTGATAGAATTCCAGTTGAGCTATTCCAGATCCTGAAAGATGATGCTGTGGAAAGTGCTGCACTCAATATGCAATATGCCGGCTCCCGGCAAACTGTCTTAGGTTATGATACAAGATGAGGATCTGGGACAAAAATAAATTCAAAAGGGACAGAGCTTAAGTAGGATTATGAAGAAGATGAAATTCTGTCACTCAGGTGATGATGAGTTTGGATACAAAGTCAGAACAGGTTCAGTTCAGTTCAGTCGCTCAGTCGTGTCCGACTCTTTGCGACCCCGTGAATCGCAGCACGCCAGGCCTCCCTGTCCATCACCAACTCCTGGAGTTCACTCAGACTTATGTCTGTCGAGTCAGTGATGCCATCCAGCCATCTCATTCTCTGTCGCCCCTTCTCCTCCTGCCCCCAATCCCTCCCAGCATCAGAGTCTTTTCCAGTGAGTCAACTCTTCGAATGAGGTGGCCAAAGTACTAGAGTTTCAGGTTTAGCATCATTCCTTCCAAAGAAATCCCAGGGCTGATCTCCTTCACAATGGACTGGTTGGATCTCCTTGCAGTCCAAGGGACTCTCAAGAGTCTTCTCCAACACCACAGTTCAAAAGCATCAATTCTTCAGTGCTCAGCTTTCTTCACAGTCCAGCTCTCACATCCATACATGACCACTGGAAAAACCATGGCCTTGACTAGACAGACCTTTGTTGGCAAAGTAATGTCTCTGCTTTTCAATATGCTATCTAGGTTGGTCATACCTTTCCTTCCAAGGAGTAAGCATCTTTTAATTTCATGGCTGCAGTCACCATCTGCAGTGATTTTGGAGCCCCCCAAAAATAAAGTCTGACACTGTTTCCACTGTTTCCCCATCTGTTTCCCATGAAGTGATGGGACCAGATGGCATGATCTTAGTTTTCTGAATGTTGAGCTTTAAGCCAACTTTTTCACTCTCCTCTTTCACTTTCATCAAGAGGCTTTTTAGTTCCTCTTCACTTTCTCCCATAAGAGTGGTGTCATCTGCATACCATAGCAGAAATGAAAGTGGTCAGGTTGATATGCATCAAGGATCAAAGCAGAGTTAAAGATTAAGGAAGATGTGTTAAGCTGAGGAGGCAAAAATCCTGGGACCAAAGAACAGCTATTTTAGAATGAAGCTAAAGATGTAAAAATCTATAACCAAAGGTCTGAACTTGAGTATAAACTATTTATTTGGAAGCAGAAAGTTCAGATCTATTAGGCCAACTCCATTAATGTTGCCAATTTTTCATCCTAAAGAATTATGTCTTCTTAATAGGTAATGGAATCACAAATTATGCCACTACGAGTCCAAAAAATATGTTTGGCACTCTCTACATGTCAAATGCAGTGATAAATAATAGAGATAAAAAATTAAGTGAGACAAATGTGATCTTTGTCATTAGAGGAGTCAGGTATTAAATAAAAAAAAAAATATACAAGCACTTAATTATGATTTCTGTAAGTATTACCCAGAAAAAGTACAGGTATTATAAGAATGAATTACAGGATACTTAACCAGCCTGAAAAAAGGAAGGATAGGAGGGCCAGGAATGTTTCCCAGAAGAAGTAAATTTTAAGTTATAAACTCAAAGATGAGATAAAGTTGATTAAGACATGATTTGGGGAAAGGGCATTCTAGGCCAAGAATGCAACATGTATGGAGTCTGGGAAAAAATTTAGGATGGCCAGAGTGACTAGAAGGCAGTGAATGGAGGGAGAATGCACAAGATGAGAATAGTGTGATACAGAACCTGTTATACCCTATTGAAGAATTTAATGACATCCTAATTGTAGTAGAAAAACACAGGACAGTTTTAAGCTAGTAAATAATATAATGACATTCGAGTTAAAAAATATATCGTTCTAGATGATATGATAAGGTATTTGATACAAATCATAGTAATTCAAGTCTATGACCCAACCACTAATGCCAAAGAAGCTGAAGTTAAACGGTTCTGTGGAGACCTACAAGACCTTGTAGAACTAACACCAAAAAAAGAGAGATGTTTTCATCATAGGGGACTGAAATGCCAAAGTAGGGTGTCAAGAGATACCTGGAATAACAGGCAAGTTTGGTCTTGGAGTAAAAAATAAAGCAGGGCAAAGGCTAACAGAGTTTTACTAGAGAACACACTGGTCATAGTAATAACCTTGTTCCAACAATACAAGAGACTACAAGATGCTACACATGGACATCACTAGATGGTCAATATCTAGATCGGATTGATTATATTCTTTGGAGCTGAAGATGGAGAAGCTCTATACAGTCAGCAAAAACAAGACTGGGAGCTGACTGTGGCTCGGGTTGTGAAGAACTCCTTAATGCAAAATTCAGACTTAAATTGAAGAAAGTAGGGAAAACCATTAGACCATTCAGGTATGACCTAAATCAAACCCCTTATGATTATACAATGGAAGTGACAAGTAGATTCTAGGGATTAGATCTGATAGAGTGCCTGAAAAACTATTGAGGGGGGTTTGTAACTCTGTATAGGAGGCAGTGACCAAAACTATCGTTAAGAAAAAGAAATTCAACAAGGAAAAATGGTTGCTTGAGGAGGTCTTACAAATAGCTGAGAAAAGATGTGAAAGGCAAAAAGGAGAAAGGGAAAGATATACACAGCGGAATGCAGAGTTCCAAAGAATAGCAAGGAGAGATAAGAAAGCCTTCTTAGGTGAAAAATGCAAAGAAATAGAGGAAAACAACAGAATGGGAAAGACTAGAGATCTCTTCAGAAAAATTAAAGATATCAAGTGAATATTTCAAGCAAAGATGGGCACAATAGAGGACAGAAATGGTATAGACCTAACAGGAGCAGAAGATATTAAGAAGAGGTGGCAAAAATACACAGAAGAACTATACAAAAAATATCATCATGACCCAGATAACCATGATGGTGTGATCACTCACCTAGAACCCAGACATCCTGGAATGCAAAGTCAAGTGCCCCTTAGGAAGCATCAATACAAACAAAGCTAGTGGAGGTGATGGAATTCCAGTTGAGCTATTTCAAATCCTAAAAGATGATGCTCTGAAAGTGCTGCACTCAATATGCCAGCAACTTTGGAAAACTCAGCAGTGGCCACAGGACTGGCAGAGGTCAGTTTTCATTCCAGTCCCAAACAAGGGCAATGCCAGGAAATGTTCAAACTACCACACCATTACACTCATTTCACATGCTAGCAAGGCCATGCTCAATCCTTCCATCTTGACTCCAACAGTATGTGAACTGAGAACTTCCAGATGTACAAGGTGGGTTTAGAAAAGACAGAGGAACCAGTTTAGATATTTAACTCAACTCCTTTGTATGAATCTATTAGATCACACAAAAAGCAAGAGAATTCCAGAAAAACATCTACTTCTGCTTTTTTGTTACACTAAACTCTTTGTGTGGATCACAACAAACTGTGGAAGAGTCTTAAAGACATGAGAATACCAGACCACCTTACCTACCTCCTGAGAAACATGTATGCAGGGCAAGAAGCAACAGTTAGAACTTACATGGAACAACAGACTGGTTCAAAATTGGGAAAGAAGTACATCAAGGCTGTATATTGTCACCCTGCTTATTTAGCTTCTAAGCAGATTGTATCATGTGACATATTGGGCTGGATGACTCACAAGCTAAAATCAAGATTGCCAGGAGAAATATAAATAATCTCAGATATGCAGATGACACAACCCTCATGGTAGAAAGTGAGTAGGAGTTAAAGTTCCTCTTAATGAAGTTGAAAGGGTAAAGTGTAAAAGATGGTTTAAACTCAACATTCAAAAAAATAAGATCATGGCATTCAGTCCCATCATGCATGACAAACAGATTGGAAAAAGTGGAAATAGTGACAGCAATCTCTGGGAGATATTGATGAACAGGGAAGCGTGGCATGCCGCAGTCCATTAGGTTGCAAAGTGTTGGACAGCACTGAGCAACTGAACAGCAACAATAACACAGGGAAAACTTTTAGATTACCATACTAATTCAGGAAACTCCAATGATGACTCAGAATATGTTAACGGTAGTGAGGAAAGAAAGAAGTAGACAAAATCAATATATATATTTATCAAGTACAAACCAATGAGCTGGTAGCCAAAAAGGAAGAAGGAAAAATAAAATATCAAATCTAGGTTTCTGGTATGAATATGTGTGCTCAGTCTTGTAGCGGATAATGGTCTCAAGCTCTGAAGACACTTTGTCTGAAGATGTAAGTTTGGCTTCATTATACATGGTAGGTCAAGTTATTAGAGTGGATGAGAATGACTTGGAAGAGAAAATGAAATGAGAAGAGATCTATCTTTCAATCTTTAAGGGATGGTAATAAAAATGTTGCACTGGCAAAGGAGACTAAATAGGAATGGTTAGAAAAGCAAAAGAATTTTGTATAGCGTTATAAATGTTTTGTACATGCTGCATGCTAAGTTGCTTCAGTCCTGTCTGACTCTTTGTGACCCATGCACTGTAGCTTGGCAGGCTCCTCTCTCCATGGAATCTCCCAGGCAAGAATCCTGGAGTTGGGATTCACCTCCTCCAGGGGATCTTACTGACTCAGGGATTGAACCCATGTCTCTTATATCTCCTGCATTGTCAGGCAGGTTCTTTATCACTAGCGCCACCTGGGCATATATTTGCCTTTATCAAAGACTTTTCCTTTCATAATTTTTGTACTTCTAGTTGTAGTCTTGTCTTTTCCACTTAGAGAAGTCCCTTTAACATTTCTTGTAAGCCTTATTTAGTAGCAATGAACATTTCCAGCTTTTGTTTTCTGTAAAACTAGTTTTTATCTCTCAAATCTGAATGATGTCCTTTTCCTGAGATAGAATCATCTGAGTCATTGTAACCTGATAAAGCAAAAGGACTCAGAAAGAAAATTTGGTTGAATTCATCAATCAATCAATAAGCATTTGTCACAAGCCTGTTCTTTGCAAGCTCTGTGCTAGATGCCTATTATTCAGCAACATAAACTGTGGTGCTAGGTTGCAAGGAGCTTATGTGATAAAAGTAACAATTTTAATACTCACTATGTTGAGGCACTGTATAAGTTTTTTTGTTTTGTTTTTTTTCGTGTTCTTTCATTTAATTAAATCTCACAGTATTCCTGTTATGGAGGCATTATTTTTGTTTTTGTCATTTGCATTTAGCAAATAAAATATTGTAATGCAAGGGGCTTAAGTAGCTTGGCTATGAACAAACAGCAAGTGTAAAATACAATACTAAGCTATAGGGTGTAAGAAATGAGATCTTATGCTTTTAACTATTAGATCCACTCACTCTTTATAACTCATTGGGAAGGCAAGAAAAATATTTAAAAAATATATAAACAAACAAGTTAGGAGAAAAAAATGCTCTTTAATTTTTATTTTTTAGACAACATGATCTACTATTAAATAATACTTGTGAACTTATTAAATAGAAAAAAAAATAATAGTGAGCATCTTCAGTAGCTAGAGCTTTCCCAGTTTTAACAAAGAAGGAAAGAGATAGCTTAGTTGGTGAGAGTACAGAAGTAGATCAGCTCACTCCCTGAGAACCAGAAGTTAGATAAGTTAAAGCCATCAAATCAACTTCTCTGGCATTTATCTCCACACCAAATTTGAACACATCATCCTTAAACTACTAGAAATTTAGGAGCTAGCTAAGAAAATTATCAAAGGGCTCAGGAGAATCTCCCTAAAGAAAGCAAAGTTGAAACAACAGCTGAAGTTGTTAGAATTAATAGAAGTTAATCGGTGTTCTGTTTAGCTGAACCAACATGGATATATAAGACAACAGAGAATTCAAGTAGGTCAGGGGCAAAGCAGAGATTGTGGAGATAATAAAACTTTCCCACTTACGGATAAATGAGTTTGGATACAAAATCAGAGCAGACTGTCAAGCATGGGTGACAAAAGTTCAAAGTCTCCTGACCCGTGTCCTGGAACAGAGATAAGTAGTACAGATTTTTAGGTAGAAGCTTAATATATGAGAATCTTTAGCCAAAGATCTAAAATAAAGAAAACATTTATTTAAAGTAAGCAGCTCAGTTCTAGGTGATGAACTCTATCACAGTGCCTGATAATTCAAACTTGAAGAATCAAACCCTCTAAAACAAGCACACACTGTGTATCGATTCATTCTTCCGTGCATTCAGCACATATTTGGTACCCTGTATAGCAATCACAGTGATGCACCTTATACCTGTGATAAATGTAAGGCATATGAAACAAATATGGTCTTTGCTGTAGTGAAAATTACAAAAACATGTTTTTAATTATAATTGTGATCAGCTATAAAGGAAAGTTACTGCGTATTGCAAGAATGAATTATAGAAGGAACAATCCTAGTTTATAAATTGGTAGAGAAAATTGTATAACCTGAAAGATGAGTCAATTAGCCAAGAAAATATTTGAAAAAAAATTACTGACAGAGGAAAAATAAAGTCTTAAGGTTAGGAAAAACAGGGAGATGGCCAAAGTAACTAGAATATAGTGAAGAAGGGGGAAAAGAGAACACAATGAAGCTGTAGGGTTAGCTAGAGGCCAACAGGACATTATATGCTGTCTTGAAGATTTTGAATCTTATCTTAATTTTAGTTCAGGAAACACTGAACATTTTATGCCAGTAGACAATATGATGACATTGGCATATTAAAAAATCCTTTTGGGTGATCTCACTATGTATTTGGTATGGATTAGCCAGCAGCAGAGTGGATATGGAGAGCTCACCTTTAAGACTGTTTCAGTAGTTTAAGCAAGAAGTGATTACAGCTGGAACTTTGCTATTGACAATGAATACAGAAAAACATAGATGGATACAATATATAATAAGGTGGTAACAAAAAGAGTTAAAGCCATAGACTCTAGGCATAAACAGGATGATGTAGGGAGATGTCATTTACTAGGATAGGAAGGAATGGAGAAAATCAGGTTTGAGAGAAATATTGAGAATTCAGTTATCTAAGAGTGAGATATAACCAAGTAGAACTATGGAGTTGATGTGTTGGATTTCAGAAAAGATATCTGGCCGAGAGACAATTTTGAGTTCATCAACATATAGGTAATCTTTCAAGTAGAAAAAGATTATATCTCCATTTCTGGAATAAATAGATGATTGATGGTAATGTTTCCTAGCACCGGGGAGAAAAAGAAAAAACAAATTTAGAGAAAGAAAGTCGAGTTTATTTGTGAACTGCCTGAGACAGATCAGTGTAAACATCAAGAGCAAAACTACCCTGCTGGGCCTGGGGTTCGGAAAAAAGATTTTGGCTGGAGATAAAGTTTAAATTCAGTATGCATTACTGTAAAGTTATTAAAGGACACAGGTAATGGTTATATTAGTTAATTATTAATGATTGTCTTTAACAACTGTCTTACAAAATTTCTGACATTTAAAATTATCTCTAAAAATGGGCTGACTCCAACAGACCACTGATTCTAAGTTACTGGAGATAATGATGTTCAGATTCCTGGCACCAAGTTAGGTTTTGACCTATAGCCCATGTCAGTGAATATTTGCCATGTCAATGAATATTTTGGCGGGAAAAAATGCTCAAGTCAATGTCAACTGGATTGAAAGTTAGATAGGTGTTCTTTGCATTCACAACTGCATTTCCCAAGCCAGACTTTTTACCCTGCTATTTCATATACCTGTTTTACTCTGTATCGTTCATATGGATTATTTTTCAAACATAATTATTACTGGCTAGACAAGAAGTTTGCATCTGATGATTTTGTACCAAGGGTCGGTCTAGAATATATGTTATTCTTATACAAAGACTTTCAATTCCTACATTGTCAATTTTCTATTTTTAATTTAAACTCTTGTATGTGTCAGTGAAGTATCATTTCATTCAGAAAGACCCTCACATCCATTTCCTACAGCTAAAATATTAACTATATTTTTAAGATACTTTATGAATGCCTCTCCAATTTCACAGGACAAATACCTGTGATAAAGTCTTTTCCAGGAAATTACAGTTGCAAGACTAAAGATAAAACTCATGAAGAAGCAAAACCTTATGCAATAACTCTATGAAGCAAATATTTTACAAGAGAACTTACTGGAATATTAATATCTTGCTATGAAATCAGGTTTTTGGTAGGAAAATAAAATGCACTGTGAAGTATTTATATGAAAAAGAACTTATACAAAATCACCTTATTAAATAAAAGTATAACATATACACTTTACATTGAACCTATGGTCAAATAAGAATGGAAAGAATGTGAATAAAAGCTTCTATCCAAGGTGTTACTTATGGGTTAAATTATTCTTTTCAAAAAGCTCAGAAATCTTAAAGACCTAAAAGTTTACATACCTTTTTTGAATAAAAGAAATTGAGACATAATGAATTTCTAGTGTCAATTATCTTGACACTAGAGATTTATTTACACCAGACTATTTCAGCAGTATTTTGCAAACATTAAAATTTGTTACTAGAGAAAAGAAACAGGGTTATACTTTAAAAATTATTTTCTAAGGTGTATGTAGAGATACATACTGGCGTGTGCACAGAGCTGTTTGGTGAATCTCATGCGACAGAACTGACTGCTGGTATCTCTGGGTTAAAGTTAAACGTGTCTTCCTTCAAGAGTATTTAATCCCTTAAAAAGGAAAACTACTCTAAAGATAACTTAAGTAAATATAATTAAATAAGGATTACTATGATTATTTGGCAGTTATACTTTTCATAGACTTAAAAAGTTTTATATTTTTCAATTATACCTGTTAGCATTAGCAGAATTCTTAATAGTTTCATTCTATATGCTGACTGAACTACAGTTGGGTAATTTGTATGAGACCTTGGGAATCATTTGAGTATATTAAGTTTTTGCAAGCTCACTGAAATATTGAGATATATTAATGGAATTAGAACTCTTTAATGTTGCATGGACAATGTCACTCAAATTTGGGGACATGTTAGGATACCTGTTCCCTATAGCTATTTTTTTTTCCTTAACTGAAAGATGTGTGCCCACTACCAGCATGATAAATAAAAGTGTCTGCAAATAAACTTCTCTGTATTCCTCTTCCCCAATAATAACCTTCTTCTTCTCCTTAGCAATAAGTACAATCCAGAATTTGATATTTATATCCAGACCTTAAGTATCATGTATCTTATATACATAAACCTTTAGGCAAAATATAATATCATATCACTTTGCTTATTTTTAAATTTTATGTAATAGAAATTATGACATATGAGTTCTGCATTTCCCCCTAGCATTAAGTATGCAAGCTCCATCTATGTTGATAATTGTAGCTTTGTTTTTTTTTCATTTCTTGGCTAATTTAAAAGAATATTGTTAAAGGAAATTACAGTGTAATAAATCTGGGCTTTGGTCATGTGGAATTTTAATTCTGTGTTATTCTTTATATCATTCTACCCTTGTGAAAGTTACTTAAAACTGTCTCAGCCTGTTTTCTTATCTACCAAAAGGGATCATAATGTCTTCCTTATAAATTATTTTAGGCATAGTTGTAAAATATGCATTTGGAGATAAGTATATAGACATATAAAATATTGTGTATTTGGAACAATAATAAATGATTTTTTCTTTTCCATATTTTAATTTTTCTTTTGTTTTTAAATAAGTAGTGATTGCCAGACATACTTTTAATACAAACTCACTATTTGTTGGTCTTTGGGGACATGCAAGAGCAGAGACAGTTCTTGGAAGTGGTTCAGTGGCATTATATGGTTGAAGAGGTGTGAATTGTATACTTGGAAAATCTAAATGTGACTTCAGGCTCACTTGTTCATTGGTCATGTGACCTGATCAAATTTCTCAATCTTACTTTGAGAGGGAGGCTTCACTGGTAAGTGGAGGGAAATGCTACTTGTCTCACAAGAGCTTTTTGATGGTCAAATTAAATCAGTGTATTAAAGTACTAAGTGTGTTCTAGCCTTATTGTATGTGCTTAACACATATTAGCAGTTTTCCCTTTTGTAGTCGACTTACTAATGATGTCAAGATATTTATTTAATGTAAAGCTTTTATGTACATTTTCTTATCTACATCTCAGTGTTTCTTCCTCTATCTTCTTTTCTCTACACACTTTCAAACCTAAGTTGTTCTCTCCACTTCCATAGCTTAAACAATTCTGACCACTCCCAAACTTATTTAGTGAAGTATAGCTTCTTTAGCCAAGTGTCTAATGAAAGTTCTATGAGTATCCAATTCTTTATCAACTCTTCATCTTGTTTCCTGGTATACCTCTCTTTTGTTACATTCAGTGTTATAACCTAATTACCTCACCATCTTCTCATAACATCAGTGGTTCTTCTTTTCTTTCTTTTTTTTTTTTTGGGATAGAAGCAAGAGTACCCTGAGTGGCCCAAGTCTTAAAGTCTTCCATGATTTCTCCCTGTCTTTTAATCCTACTAGTCTTACCACTTTAATGTTTAAATAGTTCTAGAATATCTTTCAGAGAAGGCAATGGCACCCCACTCCAGTACTCTTGCCTGGAAAATCCATGGACGGAGGAGCCTGGTAGGCTGCAGTCCATGGGGTCGCTAAGAGTCAGACATGATTGAGCGACTTCACTTTCACTTTTCACTTTCATTCATTGGAGAAGGAAATGGCAACCCACTCCAGTGTTCTTGCCTGGAGAATCCCAGGGACGGGGGAGCCTGGTGGGCTGCTGTCTATAGGGTCGCACAGAGTCGGACACGACTGAAGCGACTTAGCAGCAGCAGCAGCAGAATATCTCTATTTCTGCTTTGTGGAGGCCCTCATCACTTCTGGTGGACTAAAATGGTATCCTATTAAACACATTCTTTTAATCTGTTACTGCATCCAATCTATCCTCCAGTCACAAAACCTAGTCATATTACTATCTTGGTGAAATCTTTAAATATCTCTTTCTCTGTTGAATAGCTTCAAAGTCCTTGACAGTATTAAAAATGTTGTATATAATCATGATTTTTAACCTTTTTTGCTATCAGATTTTGTATAATCTTGTGTCATCACCTGAAAATATATGTATTATATCCAAATTATAAAATAGATACTTAAGTTTCTCAAGCATGTCATGTGATGTCCTGTTTCTCTACAAATGCATGCTTTTCTCCTTACTAAAAATGACTTTCCCTTCAAGACAGAAATAGGAAGAAAATAAATTAATATTTCTAAAGTCCTTACTGTGTCAGAACTGTTGAGTCACATAAAGACATTGAAATATTTGAATTTGCTAATAACTCTGTGATGTCAATGAAGTTCCTATTTAGACATGAGGAAATCAAGGTAGGATTTAAACTCTCATCTGCATGACTACAAAAAATGTATTTTTAATTATTGTAGTCTAGGCCGTTTATTTAATTCTTACAAAAAGATAAAGAGATAGAGGTTTAACTTGATTTCTACATGATAAAACTCATGTTCATCAAGTATGGGTATCATGCCATGGTCACATCAATTTTTAACCCAGTAGGACCCTATGGCACCTTCCTGCAGCAGATATCTACCCCAGGTTCTCAGCCTGCCTTCTGTTTGTAGAAAAGCTGTATTTTCCCAGGGCCCTCCTGAGTTACAAAAGCGTGGATCAAGGATTAATGATGGAAAAGATGTGAATCAGTTCAGTTCAGTCACTCAGTTATGTCCGACTCTTTGCAACCCCATCGACTGCAGCATGCCAGGCCTCCCTGTCCATCACCAACTCCCAGAGTTTACTCAAACTCATGTACATTGTCGATGATGTCATCCAACCATCTCATCCTCTGTCATCCCCTTCTCCTCCTTCCCTCAATCTTTCCCAGCATCAAAGATGTGAATATATGGTGACAAAAGTAGCAGTTGAGCAGGAGTGCATGAATGCTCAGTCATGTCTTTGAGACCCTATGGACTATAGCTCTCCAGGTTCCTCTGTCCATGGGATTTTACAGGTAAGAATACTGGACTGGGTTGTCATTTCCTCCTGCAAGGGATTTTCCTGACCCAGGAATCTTCCTGACCCAGGGATCGAATCATCGTGTTTCGATGTCTTCTGCATCTCCTATGCAAAAGACATAGGAAACAAGACATGTTTCCTATGTCTTCTGCATCAGCAGGTGAATTCTTTACCACTGAGCCATGTTGTAAGTAGTTTGAGCCAGGAGAACTGGTAACAATTTAAATAATAAATCAGCCATATGGCAGTCACAGAATCTTTAGTTCTTCCCTAAGCTACCTAGGTAACAGTATCTCAAATATAATTCCTAAGTTTTTAAACAGATGCTAAAATCCCACCAAATGGGAGAAGTTAACTACTTGATGCCCATGATCTATGGGAACCTGAGGATTGATAATGTTAACCAGTGACATTGCCTGTTACCTCTTCATGTGTAAGCTGATCATATACCCTGGGACTCCTCTCCCTCAGTTTGTCTTTAAAAATGCTCCCTGAAACTCATTTGGGAGTGTAAGAGTTTTGAGCATTAGCTGCCCCAGACTCCTTGTCTGGTGCCTTACAATAAATGCTGCACTTTCCTTCACAACATCTCAGCGTTATCCTTGGATTTACTTTGCAGGGCAAGAAGACTCAAGTTCTGCTGGGTAACAAATTCAGAAAGTTTGAATATAATTTCAGATTTGTGAAACATTATAGCCCATGTAAGTTTTATTTACCACTCAGATTCTTTAAATATCACCTCTCCGTGAATCATTTCCTAATGCCCTGTGAGCAGGTGGTAAATACACAATTTCTTCTACACTCTGCCTCAGGTATAGCACTTATCCATCAGTTACTTAGCGTGTAGTCACAGCATGCTTTAGTAGTTATCTCATTTGCATACCTTAACACATATCAGAAGTGATTATAGTCATCACCCGGCATCTATGTCTTTACGTATTTTTCTCACTAAAGTATGAATATCTTGGGAGCAGTCATTATACATATTTGTCTTCCTAGCTTGTAGCACAATCCATTGCATATAGAAAGTACATAATAAATATCTTTGATTGAATGAATGTGTTATAATTAGGGGATGACTGTATTATAGTTAGGACAACTTGAGAAAAGGGGAAATAATGTCTTAAATCTTGGAAAATAAATGCAGCCTGCTCCCACTCCCCTTGAGCTCAGGAATGTGGAGACTTTGGCAGACTAAGTTATTTTCTTAATTCTACATGGCATTGTGTATTCTTAAAATGAATATAAATTATGCATTTTTCCAAATGACAGGTTAGGAGTATATCTTAATAGATATTGCAAATTTAGCTGACTAAATATGTTTTGATTTATTCACAACTTTTGATTCAATTTATTGAGCCTATTGTACATTACAGAGTTTGCTCCATATTTTATATGTATTATAAATTCTTAATATTGGAACGCCTCTAGATCTGCAAAGAGATCAAATTCATCTAAAAGAGGCACCTCTGTTTTCCATACACTTAAAAGATAGGTTAAGTGTGTTTCTTAGGCATAGTCAAGCTTCTGGAAAATGGAAATCAGTTCTTGTTACTTTCTCAGGCTTTTTCTTATCTGGGAGTACAATTGGTTGTTTTTACTCATGCGTTTCCCCTCAAGGTTTCCCCTACCCTGATTTCCTAGGAACTTACCACCTCCATAACTTTTCTTATGCCATACTTATCTCTGCTGAGTCTAATCTTGGTCTACCCTAGGTTGATGAGGTGTTTGCGTGTGTGTGTTCTCTCCCCACATTTAAAACAGTTGAATCTGAAAATTCACCAAGTAGGTCCAAAGTTATCATCATCATTTTAGATCTGGGTCTTGGAAATTTGTATGCGGGAAAAATATTGACTTTCCTCCACTCACTACAGAAGGAGAGAAGGACAAAGCTAATGCTTTTCCTATCCACCTGGTTATACGCTATTGAATCATGTCAATTCAGAGGATTTAAATTTCCAATGTTTATATTTGCAATTATTTTTGGTTTTGTCAGCAATTTATATCTCCTAAATGCTTGTACATTGTATCCTTAAATTTAAGCTAAATTTCAAAGTTTGTGATTTTCTACTAGTTTTAAATTAGACATTATCTTCATACAAAATGGCTTCTAGATGACTAAATTAATAAAACTCTTGGTGAAACTATCTGGTGTCATTTGGGGGGCTCTGAAGAACTCTGGTACCATAATTCTTTACGTCTCAGGTCAGAAAAGATTCAGTAAGAGGCACAGTGAAAGATAAGAAGTGATTTATTAGAATAGGACGCTTGTGATATTTACAAGTGGACAGGCAAGAGGGTGCCATGCCTTGAGAACTTACTGGGCTAGTTTCATAATCAAAGGAAAATGGGGAGGGTAAGAAGAACTTCATCTTTCTTGAGTAGACATCATGCTTCCATCATCAGCTTCTCCTTCAGCTTCAGCAGGGGAGTTTCCTTGTCCCTACATGGTCAAGCTAGGTCCACAAATTACTGTTTTTTAATGTGTGTAGAGAGCGTGTCCTAGTGATCATTAACTTACTGACCTCACTGGGCAGGATATGGATATCATGCCACCATTGATTTATTGTTTGGGGGCATGTCTCATGCTTCTGTCTCATGGTTTTGTTGCTAAGCAAGCCTTCTTGTTTTGTAGTTAAGCAAACATGCTTTCTTGAGTAATCATTACCTTACAGGGGTCTCATATACACACACAAACACACACACACACACACACACAAGCACACACATATATATATATATTGCTTATAATACCCTAGTGGGATTAGCTATTTATTAACTATTTAATTACCTACTTTGTCCCTTTATTCCATCCCTGTCATTGGCAGGAAATTTATCCTTAGCTATAACTTCTAAAACTTAAGTTTTAGAGATCTTTTGTATAAAAAATAAAAAATATTACTCAAATAGTATAAAATAAAGTCTACTTGTAGTTAACTTGAATTTTTTATTTTAGAAGTAATACTTAAGTACTTAAAAAAAAAAAGAAGAAGTAATATGTATTTTTAAATGTACAAATAGAATCTGAGTTGGATACAACAGAACATTGAGGAGTATGGAAGATATAATGTATATAGTAATTGGAGAGTTAATTTCTCAGACACATTTAGAATATTTTAGCATAATCTTTATCAGCTGAATATACCTATTTTTTTTCACTGGGCTAGCAAGGATTATGCTCTTCTTGCACTTGGAAGGAAAAACTATCTCCCTGACCATCCCTAAACTCCATCACTGTTGCCATCAAGGCTCCTACTGCCCTCTCAGGCTGGTATAAATTTTAACTGGTTTATTGACTGAAAGTCACCATGATCATGCCCCCTCCAAGAGTGAACTGCTCTCTGTAGTGTAATCTTTAGATGGGAAACCTTGATTATACTCTGAGAGTTATTCTTTACTCCAGTCCTGAGAATGAATTTGAAGGTTTCGCTCTGGTCTTATAAATGGCAAGGTGTGGTGAGATAGAAATATTGCCTTTTTGTGTATGTGGTACCTGTGTATATATAAAATATAAGATATATATAGTATATATATATATATATATATGTGTGTGTGTGTGTGTATGAAAAGGCTTTGAAAAGACATGGCATTAGGCTTCTAAATAATCTTAGTAACATCTGTCCTCTATGGTGGATAAAGTTTAATTCGTTTTTACAATGAAGATACTTTGGGAAATAGATAAACATTTATTGTACATTAAATGCCTTTGCCATTTCATTTTACATGGATCTCTCATATGGTAATTTTTCCAAATACTACTGTGATATTTCAAAATGCTACCTGTGTTTTCTCTTGATGAATATTAGCATAATAAAAAGCATAATTAGCTTTAAAGCTTACTTGTTTTTTGAGGCAGTGAAAAAAGACTAGCTGAAATCATGGCATGTTCTTAGGAGCTTAAATTCTGAGAGAAAAGGCTCTCAGAACTACTGACACACCCAGTGTACAGGTGTTCAGAATCCAAAATAGTCAATGGTGATGAACAATGATGTACTCACTATGATGATTTTTTAAAAAGGAATCCTCTTCCATATTATTGAAAGAAAAATTAATTATTTTTATCTTAAAATCTTCTAAGAAGTGTTATTCAAATGAGCCCGTATAAAAATCTCCTAGAATATGACTTACAGCAATTCATCATTGTTCTTTTTTCTTAATTTTCAATTTAGCACTGTTGATTTTCCGGAAATCGTAGGAAAAAATCAACTCTATATATCGCACTTCTAATATAAAATATTCAGCCTAAATCTGCAGAAACGATGTGTTTTGAATAAAAGTAAACAAATGTTATAGCATTTCCTCAGAAGAGTCCAGTTTAAACATTCTGCAATATGCAAATGCCATCCCGTCTATGTGAGTGTTTTACCCCGGTGGATGCTGCAGGGTTGGAGGTTTCTGCCTGTGCTTTAGATTGTAATTTTATTTGTGGAAATAAACCAATCGCGGAGCTCCAATTGTCTTAGCGATGAGGTGATCAATAGCCCATTACTGGATAGAACAGCGACTACAGGAAGTGCATTGAAGATTTTAATGCATGAATTATGCATGCGGTGGTCATTCTTTAGTCTCTGAACAGAATGACAGGGTTTGTGAAGTCGCCTCAGATAGTTTCTTGCATTAAGTGACTGCAGTGAAATGCTTAATATTTTCAGGCATAGAAGCAGCATTGACTCTAGCCAGCTGAATTTGGATGTAAATCCCCCAGCTCCCAGCACAGAATGCTTTATTTGAAACTATTGCTATGTAGCGAGCCAGCTTTACTGTCATCTAACCTGCTCTCCCCAGAAGGTTGGCTGAAGGATGGGAGCGGCTGTGCCTGCCTCTGAGGTCACAGCTTGAAGTCCTTTTAACTTGCTTTCTGCAGCAGGAGAGAAGCGTACTGTGGTGTAACTGTCGCCGCATTCATTCAAATGGACAGTTTGCAATAAATACTATACTCAGAACGACAGATAATTCAACATATGAGGTAAGTCCGAGGTTTTCCTCTAGGTTAGAAAATTGCAAGCGAAAATGTGCTGAATTCGGATAAGGATGATGCAGTGTTAGCAGGACTGACTTACACCTCAGTATTGCGATGCAGTGTCGGGATTCTCAATTGTTATGTTAATTGAAGGCTGATTTTATTCTATATTTTTGACAGTATTTGTGCCGCAGGGTATTTTATTTTGCACGCAAAAGCTTTTTAGGACTGTACCAGAGCTCAGATGTGTGTGTCTCACATAGACTGAAACCTGCAAATTGGGGAGGGGCGGCACCAGAGTATGAGTGGAATCAATAAAAATTACCTCCTGTGGAGAAGTTTTAGCAGGGCTGTGGTATTCCTTGGCTCTTATTGTTTCCTTAATGTCAGTATTTTCAAATTATGCTAAAAAATGTTGATAAACACCAAAAATGTTCACTCCTTTCCCCAGAAGCAGAGGAAAGCACTGAGGTACTGTGTTGCATACAAATGGAACAGATGGAATTAAAATAATTTGGAATAGCTTGTCCTTGAAGGAAGACCTTGTTGTCAGAAACAAAACAGTCTGACTTCTACCTGTGGTGTTCTCTTTTTTCCCTCTTGTCCAGAATGCCCTACTCCAGAAAGAATATATAGATGACAAGATTTCAAAATATATGCTCCTCCTCCATGACAAAAAAAAAAAAAAAAAGTTTTATTTCTTTCTTGGTCTCTAAAAAATTAAGCTTATATGATTGCAGAACTCATTATATAAAAGCCAAATAAAATTTACAAAAACTCTGTAAAACTGAAAAACATAGCTCTGTATTCTGCTATATTTGCCAGTCTTTGTGAATTAAAGCTGCTTGCTTAAATACCATGAAAATATGAATAAAAATGCAAGTTATATGCACTATGAAATAAATTTTTAAACTTTTCTTTAGGGTGGGAAAATATCATTAACAAATATTCAGTAAGAAACTCTAGATATATAACGTTTTTAAAAGATGCTTTTCAATAACATTTATACTATTAGTATATACATATGTATACACATAGCATATATGTACACATATGTACACACAATATATAATTTATAAAACATAATATATGCCGTATAACATGTATGTCATATAAAGTAGATAATATAACATTATCTACTCAAGTATGTTAATTAATATTAAGTTTTAAAAAATGTGTTTTCTAAATAATCTATCAAGAACCAGTGATAGGGACTTCCCTGGTGGTCCAGTGGTTAGGACTCCAAACTTCTACTGCAGGCGCCATGGGTTCCATCCTTGGTTGGGGAACTAAGATGCCACATGCCACATGGCATGGCAAAAAAATAAATCAATAAAATAGAACCCTAAATTAAAAAAAAATCAGTGATAGATAAGGCCAACTATTTTTGCTAAGATAGGGATTATTTATTAAAAATAAAAAGGATATATGGAGCACTGACAGCAAGATCACAGGAAAAATACCCTTTAAGCGTTTCACAGTGCATTTCAATTTTGCGACAGTGTTACTTTGTTACTTGGGTTTCCTGCCAACTGTCTGGTGGTGGTGTGGCACTTGGTTCCCAGGACTGTACAATGTGTTTAAATCTTCCAAGCTCATCTAGTTTAGGTACATAAGTACACTCACACATGGAGTGAAGCTTTTCCTTAGGGAGGGGACGAAAGGAAGGAGAGGTGTCTCCCAATGCTGAGTCATGGTATTCAGTTCTGTTTAAATGCCTTCTGGGTGAGGTCCCCCAACAGCTAGTAAAATGGAATCTGAAAGAAAATGAGAAAGAATGGAGGGGACAGAAACTTAATGTATTTATAATAATAAATGTATTTAATAATGTATTTGTTGCATTGACATACTAAATTCTGAGTAACGAATATAATGGCAATGCTACTTGTTGGAGCTTGTTGAAGTGACAGAAGAAAAGCCTCCATGCTGGGTGACAAGACCATAGCAGTAAAATTAATGAGCCAACATGGGACAATTGTATAGACAAAGGGGTCCATGTAGCACTTCACTTGTGCAAATCTAAGCCTCTTTGTCATTGTTCTAGTCTCAACTCAAGCCATTATTCAGTCTCACTGAAAATATCTGATGGTTTTGATAAAGAATATTCCCTAGGTCAGAATGAGATGTGCTCAGTTCCCAATTTCCACATTAGCTGCAACTAATTTTTATAGGTTATCAATTGGGAGAAACTAGCAAGAGGTTAATGAGAATATTTGAAAATCAACCACAACATATGAGGTAAAATACCATAAATGAATTTAGGTAATGATTACCATGGCAAAGTATAATCATATTAAATTCAACTGGAAAGGAAACTGAAGATATGAAAAGGATATAAAAAAAAGGAAAGAGAGAAAAATGGAATGTGAAACATCAAAAGTAAACTTTTTGAAAAGATAAATTTAATTCATAATTGATATATTTATTAATACCTCTAAAAATCAATTTATAAGATTACTGAAATATTATGATTCACTAATATAAGATTTTGTAATTTAGCTTAAAAAAGGAACTTTAAAGGTGAGTTAGTAAACTAAGAAATCAGTTGAGAAGAATATTTTAAAATGATAAGCAGACAATTTTGTTATAGGGAATAAATACATATATTAATAAGGAATGTTGACATGTACATCATAATAAATCTAAGAATAAAACTGTATCCATCTATCTATACTATATTCAGTATTGACTAAGATTGTAGAAAAGTTATGAATCCTTTATGAAAGAGTGGAAGAGTGAAAGATGAGAGATGATAGGCCCATTTTCCAAGCCTAAAACACAAATTGATTAAATCTGAGTTAATATTTATATGGTACATCATGAGAAATGCTGGGCTGGAGGAAGCACAAGCTGGAATCAAGATTGCCAGGAGAAATATCGATAACCTCAGATGTGCAGATGACACCACCCTTATGGCAGAAAGTGAAGAACTAAAAAGCCTCTTGATGAAAGTGAAAGAGGAGAGTGAAAAAGTTGGCTTAAAGCTCAACATCCAGAAAACAAAGATCATGGCATCTGGTCCCATCACTTCGTGGGAAATAGATGGGGAAACTGTGGAAACAGGGGCTGACTTTATTTTTCTGGGCTCCAAAATCACTGCAGATGGTGACTGCAGCCATGAAATTAAAAGACGCTTACTCCTTGGAAGGAAAGTTATGACCAACCTAGATAGCATATTCAAAAGCAGAGACATTACTTTGTCAACAAAATTATATCTAGTCAAGGCTATGGTTTTTCCAGTAGTCATGTATGGATGTGAAAGTTGGACTATAAAGAAAGCTGAGCGCCGAAGAATTGATGCTTTTGAACTGTGGTGTTGGCGAAGACTCTTGAGAGTCCCTTGGACTGCAAGGAGATCCAACCAGTCCATCCTAAAGGAGATCAGTCCTGGGTGTTCATTGGTAGGACTGATTTTGAAGCTGGAATTCCAATACTTTGGCCACCTGATGCGAAGAGCTGACTCATTTGATAAGACTCTGATGCTGGGAAAGATTGAGGGCAGGAGAAGGGGACAACAGAAGATGAGATGGTTGGATGACATCACCGAGTCAATGGACATGGGTTTGGGTGAACTCTGGGAGTTGGTGATGGACAGTGAGGCCTGGCGTGCTGCGATTTCATGGAGTCGCAAAGAGTCGGACATGACTGAGCAACTGAACTGAACTGAATTTAATCCTCTGTAGGTTTCTTTAATATCTAGAAAGGTATTAATAACTTTTAATACACAGAAAAGTTTTTCAAATATAAATTTATAACAATGATACCGATATTTCATATTCTTTTCTCTTCCATTGGATAAAATGATAAAATTAGCTCCTCCTTAAAATATTTTCCCTAAGAAATTATAGCTTATGAAGCGCTTTCCTTTTATATATTCTTTTAGGAGCTGACTCCAATGGTTGTGTCATTTTAACATAGCTTCATGCATTTTTCACCAATTTATTTCCTCTGATTATAAATTAACATTTTACCCATTTACCCCATTATTTATTGTTTCTTAATCACTTTTAACCATACAAGACAACTCAGTGCAATGAAGAAGCATTTATTAAGGTCTTCTTGTGTGCTTTTGCTCAATACTTGCGTTAGATGCAGAAAAAGATGAAGGGCTAGGCGTTCAGTAAAACAAATAATTCAAATGCAGGGAAAAAATTAGAGCATGGCACCAGCCCAAAAATATTTTGTTAAATGTTTCAGTGTCACAGGAGAAAGGAAGAACTAGGCTCAGAATTTTTAAATGGAGTCCAAGAGAATAATATCCATAAACATATGGAAATGAAAATTAATACTATATATTCTTGTGTCAGGACTGAAATAGAGGCATTGGATAGATAGAACTGAAAATAAACAAGGTGGGAGCTGGTTATTAAGACTTTAACCAGCAGAATAAAAATTTTAGACATAGACCTAACAATCATTGGGCAGGACACTCACAGATATCATTTAATCATACTGGAGGCATTCAATGCTAAAGATATTTCTCAACCTCTGAATCAGATGAATTCTCAACTTTTCTTATTAATGGTTGCTAATCCTGAATTAAATATTATATTAACTATACATTTTTATCTGTATTCTAATGCTTTGCCTTGCTGACCCTGGAGGGGCTTTGCCTCCCAAATTGAGCCCATAATGGGAGTTAGTAAGCCATTGGCCCTCAAATTCCCTTTTCAAGTACAAACCCATCATTCCAAAGTCCTGCCTTCAACCACCCTCTTTATTAGAGTTCTCACATCTAGCCACTTCTTTCTTCCTAATTGTTCCAGCAAGGAATACTTAGAGCAGACCACTAAGTACAGCCACAAATGCCCCAGTGAAAGTAAAAGTTACTCAGTTGTGTCCAACTCTTTGCGACCCCATGGACTATACAGTCCATGGAATTCTCCAGGCCAGAATACTGGAGTGGGTAGCCTTTCCCCTCTCCAGGGGATCTTCCCAACCCAGGGATGGAACCCAGGTCTCCCACATTGCAGGTGGATTCTTTGCCAGCTGAGCCACAAGGGAAGCCCACAATGCCCCAGGGCTTTCTGAAATAATTCAAACCAGCCAATCCCACATCCACTCTTATCTTGCATCTTTACTGAGAAAAGCATAATACTATAAAGGCTCATGCCCACTGTTGCCCTTCTCCTACTGCCTTCTGACCAAACCCTCATTATTCCCACAATTCCCTGTATGTCTCCAGGCAAATGCTGCCTTCTTGGGATTTGTAAATGTAACAAGCTATTTTTTCCAATGACTATCATCACCAGATCTGTTGGCTTTACCATACCTAGGTAATAATAAAATTTATTAAAACAACTTGAAAAAAATGAACACCTTTAATGTTAATTGACATCTATAGAAGTATTGTACTCCTAGTGTTTAAAATAAATCAGTCAAGTCTTTCTCAAATCATTATCTTTTTATTAAAATGCTATATTGTTAGAGCAAGTTTGTGTGCCCAATGCACAGTGAAACCAAACAAACCAAAATGTTGGAGTTTGGAGCAGAGAAAGGTTTATTGTTGGGTGGCTTAGATGGTAAAGCGTCTGCCTATAATCTGGGAGATCTGGGTTTGATCCCTGGGTCAGGAAGATCCCCTGGAGAAGGAAATGGCAACCCACTCCAGTACTCTTGCCTGGAAAATCCCATGGACACAGGAGCCTGGCAAGCTACAGTCCATGGGGTTGAGGAGAGTCGGACACGACTGAGCGACTTCACTAGACTACACTATGCAAGGAAACAGGTGATTTATGTTCCCCCAAATCTAGAACTCCCTGAAGGGTTCAACAAAACATTTTTTTTTAATATCATAAATATATTAGCTCATAGTTCTGTAGTTGAAAGTCCAAGCACAGTTGGCTCACCTGATTCTCTGCTTGAGTGTCATAAGGCTTAAATCAAGGTGTTGGCTGGGCTACATTCCTTTCTGGAGACTATGAGGTGAATCTACCTCCAAGTTCATGCAAGATGTTGGCAGAATTCTGTTCCAGTTCTAGACTTAAAGTCCCATTTTCTTTGCTAGCTGTCAGCTGAAGGCTGTTCTCAGCTTCTGGAGGATACCCTTCCTCCATTTTGAAGGCAGCAACAGTGAGTAGCAAAGCATTTTTAAAAGCCAGGGGAGGGAGGGGGATTATAGGGATGTGATCAACTCATGCACAATTCTCTGATTTTTCTGATAGTGAGATATTAATCACAGGGCAGTATCACAGGAGTTAATATTATCAATCCTCAGGGTCCAGTAGGCCTGGGGGTTATGTGCCCATGGTCATCAAGTAGTTAACATCTTCTATTTAATGAGGACAGGGAGGGGTTTCACATCTGTAAAACAACTCAGGAAATGTGCATCGGATACTGTAATCTAAGGGTACTCCAGAGAGGAGCTAAAGCAGAGTATATGCAGGAATGCCTATCTTGAAAGATCCTATACATCCTGCTCCATTACAATATTATTTAATTTAAGGGAAATTTCTCAGTGAACCTCCTGCAGGTACAAGCTCAACTCTCTTCTAAGATGTGGTTAGAAGATGAAGGATATTATTCTAGAAATATAAGTGGACAATTCGTTTTTAGTCTCATAACAAGGTATACAGGTCTAAAGTTTTAAATATTTTCGTGAGTCTGCTTTAACTTGTTGCTATTCAGTCACTAAGTAGTGTCCAACTCTTTGTGACCCCATGGATTGCAACATGCCAGGTTTCCCTGTCCTTCACTGTCTCCTGGAGTTTGCTAAACCTCATGTCCATTGAGTCAGCAAGGTCATCCAACCATCTCATCCTCTGTCATCCTCTTCTCCTCCTGCCTTCAATATTTTCCAACATCAGGGTCTTTTCCAAAGAGTTGGGCTCTTCACATCAGGTGGCCAAGGTATTGGAGCTTCAGCATCAGTCCTTCCAGTGACTATTCAGGGTTTATTTTCTTTAGAATTGACTGGTTTGATTTCCTTGCTGTCCAAGAGACTCTCAAGAGTCTTCTCACACACTACAGCTTGAAAGCATCAGTTCTTCAGCACTCAACCTTCTTCATGGTTCAACTCTCACATCTGTACATGACTACTGGAAAAACCATCGCTTTGACTAGATAGACCTTTGTTGGCAAAGTGATTTAACTGCTTTTTAATATGCTGTCTAGATTTGTCATAGCTTCTCTTCCAAGGAGCAAGCATCTTCTAATTTCATAGCTGCAGTCACCATCCACAGGGATTTTGGAAACCAAGAAAATAAGATCTGCTACTGTTTCAATTTTTTCATAATCTATTTGCCATGAAGTGAGGGGATTGGATGCCATGATCTTCGTTTTTTGAATATTGAGTTTTAACCCAGCTTTTTCACCCTCCTTTTCACCTTCATCAAGAGGCTCCTCTTCTGTCATTATGTTGGTGGTATCACCTGCATATCTGAGGTTGTTTATACTTCTCCTAGCAGTCTTGATTCCAGCTTGTGATTCATCCAGCCTGGCATTTCATATGATGTACTCTGCAGAGAAGATAAATAAGTAGGGTGACAATATACAGCCTTGATATACTCCTTTCCCAATTTGGAACCAGTCCATTGTTCCATATCTGGGTCTAACTGTTGCTTCTTGACCTGTAGATTGGTTTCTCAGGAGGCAGATAAGATGGTCTGGTATTCCCATCTCTTTAAGAATTTTCCACAGTTTGTCATGATCCACACAGTCAAAGGCTTTAGCAAAGTTAATGAATCAGAAGTAGATGTTTTTCTTGGATTCTTATGCTTTTTCTATGATCAAACGAATGTTGCCAATTTGATCTCTGGTTCTTTGCCTTCTGTAAATCTAGCTTATACATCTGGAAATTCTCAGTTCACATACTGTTGAAGTCTAGCTTGAAGGATTTTGAGCATTACCTTGCTAGCATGTGAAACAAGCATACTTGCACAGTTATTTGAACATCCTTTGGCATTGCCTTTCTTTGGGATTGGAATGAAAACTGACCTTTTCCAGTCCTGTGGCCACTGCTGAGGTTTCCAAATTTGCTGGCATACATATTGAGTGCAGCATTTCAGAGCATCATCTTTTAGGATTTGCAATAGCTCAGCTGAAATTCCATCACTCCACTAGCTTTATTCATAGTAATGCTTCCTAAGGCCCACTTGACTTCACACTCCAGGATGTCTGACTCTAGGTGTGTGGCCATACCATCAAGATTATCTAATTCATTAAAACTTCTTTTGTATAGTTCTTCTGTGTACGCTTGCCACTTCTCCTTAATATCTTCTACGTCTGTTAGATCCTTACTGTTTCTGTCCTTTATTGTACCCATCTTTGCATGACATGTTCCCTAATAGTATCTCTAATTTTCTTGAAGAAATCCCTAGTCTTTCCTATTCTATTGTTTTCCTCTATTTCTTTGCATTGTTCACTTAAGAAAGCTCTTTTTTTTTATTTGTCCTAGCTATTTGGATCTCTGCATTCAGTTGGGTATATCTTTCCCTTTCTCCTTTGCCTTTCACTTCTTTTCTCAGGTATTTGTAACTTGTAGTATGTTATATCTGCTGCATGAAAATAAGTACAAGTGTCTCAGTGGGTTAAGAATTTTCCTGCAGTGCACTAAATGCAGGAGATGGGGGTTTGTTCTCTGGTTCAAGAAGATTCCCCTGGAGGAGGGCATGACAACTCATTCCAATAATCTTTCCTGGAGAATCCCATAGATGAGAAGTCTAGCAGGCTATATTGTACAGGGTCACAAAGAGTTGGACATGACTGAAGGGACTGAGCGTGCGCACACACACACACACACACACACACACACACACACACACACATCAAGCAACTAAATCAATATCATAGGGAAATACCACCTTATGCTCCTTAAATGTCAAATTCTGAAACTGTAATTATCCAATGCTAGTGTTGTTTATATAACATATTTGACATTCAGTAGGCAGCTATATCAGAGAAGGCAATGGCACCCCACTCCAGTACTCTTGCCTGGAAAATCCCATGGATGGAGGAGCCTGGTGGGCTGTAGTCCATGGGGTCTTGAAGAGTCGGACATGACTGCGCAACTTCACTTTCACTTTTCACATTCATGCATTGGAGGAGGAAATGGCAACCCACTTCAGTGTTCTTGCCTGGAGAATCCCGGGGAAGGAGGAGCCTGGTGGACTGCTGTCTATGGGGTCGCACAGAGTCAGACACGACTGAAGTGATGCAGCAGCAGCAGCAGCAGCAGCAGCAGCAGCAGCAGGCAGCTATATCTCATCCTAAACAAAAATATTTCTGCTACATTAAACCTAAAATATTTAATTGAACTGTCTTGAGAATGTTGCCTTTAAGAAAAGGTTGTTAGTAATCAGTGAGTGCAAATCTTTGGAATAATGACAAATGCACTTAACCACAAGACTAAGAAGAATTGAGCCATACAGAAGCAGTGTGCAGAAGAATATATATGAAAAGACATTTGTGATATATTTCATTAGTGCGCATTATTCCTTCAAAACATTATCAATGAAAGAAACTGAGAACAGTAAATAAATTTAACAGGTAGAAGAATTAAAATGTTAAGTGCATGTTTGAATGTTTTCATTTAACTTCCCTTTCTGCTCCAAGATTGTATAATTATAAATAATTATTGCCATCACAAAATCCTTTAAGAGAGAAACTTTTGATGAAATTTAGTAGAAATTTGGAGACAGTTTAGGTTGGGAACAGGTTAATAAGACACTAGTCATGCTAGCAGATGGAAGGGCAGCAAGGTAGGTGGCTGGGAGGGAATCTGGAGGCGGAGATGTGCCAGAAAGAACATAGAAATTTAAACAGATGGAAGATGATATATTAGTTGGCAACAAGAGAAGCTGGGTGACAAACAAAGAGAAATCTATTGAAGAACTGGGTGAGTAGGCAACCAAGAGGTGAATTAAGTGGACTTAAGCTAAGTAAATCAGTAAGAGGCACCCAAGTTACATAATAGATAGGTAAGAATATAGAAAACTACAAATTTTCCCTTTACTTGAACCCAGGAATTAACTTTTATTATAAATTTTAAAGTGCTTTGAAATCATGATGAACAATGATCATCTATGGAGGGACAATTTTAGGAGAAAATTCAGAGGTGCTTACTACTGAAGAAATGTATTCTATGAAATTATCGTCAATATAAAATGTATTTATTATTTTCTAGTTTTGTGTTTTCTATAATTTGAATTTGGACCTTACCTTGGAGGATTCTGTTGGAAAATAATACAGAGAGGTAATACAAGTAGAGAATAAGAACTTTAATCCCTACCAAAAAGAAGATTTGTCAGACTGTGGAAAATCTGAACATAATATTATCTTTGGAAAAAATATCTTGTGTCGTCCTTGTCTGTTGAAAGTGATAGTACCTCTGTTTCAGTGAACATAAAAAAGATGATTGCAAGTCATTTGATCTCTTCTTCATCTTTGAATTTATCTATCCTCAAATCACTATATTCTTGGACGATTATTCATACTTAACAACACTTGATAAAATTATGTAAAATAGTTAGGTAATTTAAAATTATATCTGTCATTACATATTAACATAAAGTGCAGTACATAGTAGCATTTGGATGAGAATCTTTACTTTATGGCTATCTTGATTGATTTTCAGATAGATACATGGGTTCTACATGGAGAGACACTATCATTTGAAATTTTTTTTGCTTGTTTGTTTTAATAATTCTTTATTTTTTATTGAAATAGAGTTGATTTACAATGTTTCAGGTGTATTACATAGTGATTCAGTTTTATATATACACATAGGTGATTGATAGATAGATCTAGATATTCTTTTTCATATTCTTTTCCACTATAGGTTATTACAAGACACTGAATATAGTTCCCTGTATTTTTTTAATTAATTTATTTATTTTAATTAGAGACTAATTACTTTACACTATTGTAGTGTTTTTTGCCATACAGTGACATGGATCAGCCATGGGTGTACATGTATCCCCCGATTCTGAATATCCTCCCATCTCCCTTCCTATCCCATCCCTCATTATCATCCCAGTGCACTGGCCCTGAGTGCCCTGTCTCATGCATCGAACCTGGACTGATGATCTATTTCACATATGGTAATATACATGTTTCAATGCTATTCTCTCATCATTTGACAGATTTTAAACATGAATTAACTCCACTCTTGTCTTTGTTCTTCAATCTAACCTATAAATTTATTTTTTTCTGATACATCAGCTATATTTCTCAGGCCAATTTATTGCTCTCTATTTTACTCATCAAAGCCCTATGCCACTGTGCCTAAATCTTTTATGTTTATTTCCAGCATAATTATTTATAAAATATTTTAATTTCAATTAATCCCGCTCACAGAAACAAGGGCCATTTATCAACGGTTGTCGGGACTGTATGAATTTTCAAGTGATACATTTAGTTACCACTTTAATCCCTTGAATTATTTTGAGTCCAAAGCTAATAGCAGTATCTTCCCAAGTTCTAAGTGCCCACTTTATGTGTGTGTGTGTACAAACACACAAAATTCTCTTGAACTGAAGAAGCATAATTGGCAAATCTTGCACATATGTTAGCCACTTATGCTAGACTTTAGGGATACAAAGACGAGTATAACATGAACTGTCCCATCAAAGAGTTTATATTCATGTAGAATAAATACATTTATATATACCAGATACTATGGTACAATCTAACTGATGGACCGATGTTATATTCATGGGTAATAGACATGTATATCATCCTACATGATTGTGAATCTGTTAGATCAGGGACCACATTTATTAATTCAGCAAATGTTTATTAAGCCCATTCTAATATACAAAGGGAAATATATTGCTTGTTTCCATGAAAAAGTTGTCTATTAAAAGGAGGAGGGAAGATAACAGAAAGTTTACTGGATAAAGTTAATTCTTGTAAAGATATAAGTACTCTTTGGAAAAGACCCCGATGCTGGAAAAAATTGAGGGCAATAGGAGAAGCAGGTGATAGAGGATGAGATGATTGAATAGCATCACTAACTCATTGGATATGAGTTTGAGAAAACTTTGGGAGACAGTGAAGGACAGAGAAACCTGGTGTGCTGTACTTCATGGGATCACAAAGAATCAGACACAACTTAGCTACTGAACAACAACAACAAGCAGGTATAATAAGTGCATATAAACCAGGCTCTAGCAAAATGAGGGGTGAGCATCAAGGATAACTTCCTTAATGAGGCAGATAATGGATACTTAAAAAAAAGGTTTAAAATATTTGTAAAATGTTTTTTTCAGTGTAGTTGTGAAACATGGTGATGACTGTAAACTTCAGAGGTCTGCACTGAAAGGGGGGAGATAGTTCATACACACAGCTTGAAAGGAAAAGGTTTGTGCTGAGATCATGCTTAAATAAATAATGTCATTTAACCCTCTCTAGAAGAAAAAGTAAGAGAGTTCCAGAAAAACATCTATTTCTGCTTTATTGACTATGCCAAAGCCTTTGACTGTGTGGATCACAATAAACTGTGGAAAATTCTGAAAGAGATGGGAATACGAGACCACCTAACTGGCCTCTTGAGAAACCTATATGCAGGTCAGCAAGCAACAGTTAGACCTGGACACGGAACAACAGACTGGTTCCAAATAGGAAAAGGAGTATGTCAAAGCTGTATATTGTCACCCTGCTTATTTAACTTATATGCAGAGTACATCATGAGAAATGCTGGGCTGGATGAAGCACAAGCTGGAATCAAGATTGCCGGAAGAAATATCAATCACCTCAGATATGTAGATGACACCACCCTTATGGCAGAAAGTGAAGAGGAACTAGGAAGCCTTTTGATGAAAGTGAAAGAGAAGAGTAAAAAAATTTGGCTTAAGGCTCAATATTCAGAAAACGAAGATCATGGCATCTGGTCCCATCACTTCATGGGATATAGATGGGGAAACAGTGGAAACAGTGTCAGACTTTGTTTTTTGGGGCTCCAAAATCACTGCAGATGGTGACTGCAGCCATGAAATTAAAAGACACTTACTCCTTGGAAGGAAAGTTATGACCAACCTAGATAGCATATTCAAAAGCAGAGACATTACTTTGCCAACAAATGTCCATCTAGTCAAGGCTATGGTTTTTCCAGTAGGCATGCATGGATGTAAGAGTTGGACTGTGAAGAAAGCTGAGCAGTGAAGAATTGATGCTTTTGCACTGTGGTGTTGGAGAAGACTCTTGAGAGTCCCTTGGACTGCAAGGAGATCCAACCAGTCCATTGTGAAGGAGATCAGCCCTGGGATTTCTTTGGAAGGAATGATGCTAAAGCTGAAACTCCAGTACTTTGGCCACCTCATGCGAAGAGTTGACTCATTGGAAAAGACTCTGATGCTGGGAGGGATTAGGGGCATAAGGAGAAAGGGACGACAGAAGATGAGATGGCTGGATGGCATCACTGACTCAATGGATGTGAGTTTGAGTGAACTCCGGGAGTTGGTGATGGACAGGGAGGCCTGGTGTGCTGCAATTTATGGGGTCGCAAAGCGTCGGACACGACTGAGTGACTAAACTGAACTGAGAAGACTATGAGATCTTCACTTTGAAGATGGGAAAACTGGGAGTTGGAGATTACTAAAACTCTAACTTCAAGAATAAGAGATTAAAGCTTCTCCTCTATATCCTCATAATTTTACTAACTCTTTTTGGCACTCTGAAAGAATCTTCAAATGTCGATACTCGTATATAAACAATGACATTTGAACCTCTATGTTCATATGTTTGTTCATCTTTCTTTCATTTTAATTAAAATGGGCATAATGGAGGCAGTGTAAAATTTAAAATTTTTTATTTTGATTTACTAATAATAGAAGAAAATCAACTTTAATTTGAAAAAGAAACCATCTGTAAATATCAGACCAGATCAGTCGCTCAGTCGTGTCCGACTCTTTGTGACCCCATGAATCGCAGCACGCCAGGCCTCCCTGTCCATCACCAACTCCCGGAGTTCACTCAGACTCACGTCCATCGAGTCAGTGATGCCGTCCAGCCATCTCATCCTCTGTCGTCCCCTTCTCCTCTTGCCCCCAATCCCTCCAAGCATCAGAGTCTTTTCCAATGAGTCAACTCTTCACATGAGGTAGCCAAAGTACTGGAGTTTCAGCATTAGCATCATTCCTTCCAAAGAAATCCCAGGGCTGATCTCCTTCACAATGGACTGGTTGGATCTCCTTGCAGTCCAAGGGACTCTCAAGAGTCTTCTCCAACACCACAGTGCAAAAGCATCAATTCTTCAGTGCTCAGACTTCTTCACAGTCCAACTCTCACATCCATACATGACCACAGGAAAAACCATAGCCTTGACTAGACGAACCTTTGTTGGCAAAGTAATGTCTCTGCTTTTGAATATGCTATCTAGGTTAGTCATAACTTTCCTTCCAAGGAGTAAGCGTCTTTTAATTTAACGGCTACAGTCACCATCTGCAATGATTTTGGAGCCCAGAAAAATAAAGTCTGACATTGTTTCCACTGTTTCCCCATCTATATCCCATGAAGAGATGGGACTAGATGCCATGATCTTCGTTTTCTGAATGTTGAGCTTCAAGCCAACTTTTTCACTCTCCACTTTCACTTTCATCAAGAGGCTTTTGAGTTCCTCTTCACTTTCTGCCATAAGGGTGGTGTCATCTGCATCTGAGGTTATTGATATTTCTCCTGGCAATCTTGATTCCAGCTTGTGTTTCTTCCAGTCCAGCGTTTCTCATGATGTACTCTGCATATAAGTTAAATAAACAGGGTGACAATATACAAAGGTCACTTTGCTCAAGTATCCAAAATCTGACTAATGGATAAGGAAAAAATGCTATTTGAAGAAATACATAAATTTTACAAGACATCCAATACAGGTACTCAGCTTTTTACTGAGTAGTCTGATGACTAATGTTTTCAATAAATTTATATTAATTAGTTCATTATTGATTTCTCTAAAGTATAAATTAATGATAAGAGTAATTTTTAAATTCTTTTGTTGGGAGATATGATTTTATTTATTTATTTATTTTAAATATAAATTTATTTATTTTATTTGGAGTTTAATTACTTTACAATATTGTATTGGTTTTGCCATACATCAGCATGAATCCACCATAGGTATACACGTGTTCCCCATCCTGAACCCCCCTCCCTGCTCCCTCCCTGTACCATCCCTCTGGGTTGTCCCAGTGCACCAGCCCCAAGCATCCAGTATGGTGCATCGAACCTAGACTGGTGACTCATTTCATATATGACATTATACATGTTTCAATGCCACTCTCCCAAATCATCCCACCCCCTCCCTCTCCCACAGAGTCCAAAAGACTGTTCTATACATCTGTGTCTCTTTTGCTGTCTCACATACAGGGTTATTGTTACCATCTTTCTAAATTCCATGTATATGCGTTAGTATACTGTGTTGGTGTTTTTCTTTCTGGCTTACTTCAGTCTGTATAATAGGCTCCAGTTTCATCCACCTCATTAAAACTAATTCAAATGTATTCTTTTTAATGGCTGTGTAATACTCCATTGTGTATATGTACCACAGCTTTCTTATCCATTCACCTGCTGATGGACATCTAGGTTGCTTCCATGTCCTGGCTATTATAAACAGTGCTGTGATGAACATTGAGGTACACGTGTCTCTTTCAATTCTGGTTTCCTTGGTGTGTATGCCCAGCAGTGGGATTGCTGGATCATAAGGCAGTTCTATTTCCAGTTTTTTAAGGAATCTCCACACTGTTCTCCATAGTGGCTGTACTAGTTTGCATTCCCACCAACAGTGTAAGAGGCTTCCCTTTTCTCCACACCCTCTCCAGCATTTATTGCTTGTAGATTTTTGGATCACAGCCATTCTGACTGGTGTGAAATGGTACCTCATTGTGGTTTTGATTTGCATTTCTCTGATAATGAGTGATGTTGAGCATCTTTTCATGTGTTTGTTAGCCATCTGTATGTCTTCTTTGGAGAAATGTCTGTTTAGTTCTTTGGCCCATTTTTTGATTGGGTCGTTTATTTTTCTGGAGTTGAGCTGCAAGAGTTGCTTGTATATTTTTGAGATTAGTTGTTTGTCAGTTGCTTCATTTGCTATTATTTTCTCCCATTCTGAAGGCTGTCTTTTCACCTTGCTTATAGTTTCCTTTGTGGTGCAGAAGCTTTTAAGTTTAATTAGGTCCCATTTGTTTATTTTTGCTTTTATTTCCAATATTCTGAGAGGTGGGTCATAGAGGATCCTGCTATGATGTATGTTGGAGAGTGTTTTGCCTATGTTCTCCTCTAGTTTCTGGTCTTACATTTAGATCTTTAATCCATTTTGAGTTTATTTTTGTGTATGGTGTTAGAAAGTGTTCTAGTTTCATTCTTTTACAAGTGGTTGACCAGTTTTCCCAGCACCACTTGTTAAAGAGATTGTCTTTAATCCATTGTATATTCTCGCCTCCTTTGTCAAAGATAAGGTGTCCATATTTGATTGGATTTATCTCTGGGCTTTCTATTTTGTTCTATTAATCTATATTTCTGTCTTTGTGCCAGTACCATACTGTCTTGATGACTGTGATTTTGTAGTAGAGCCTGAAGTCAGGCAGGTTGATTCCTCCATGTCCGTTCTTCTTTCTCAAGATTGCTTTGGCTATTCGAGGTTTTTTGTATTTCCATACAAATTGTGAAATTATTTGTTCTAGCTCTGTGAAGAATACTGTTGGTAGCTTGATAGGGATTGCATTGAATCTATAAATTGCTTTGGGTAGTATACTCATTTTCACTACATTGATTCTTCTGATCCATGAACATGGTGTATTTCTCCATCTATTAGTGCCCTCTTTGATTTCTTTCACCAGTGTTTTATAGTTTTCTATATACAAGTCTTTAGTTTCCTTAGGTAGATATATTCCTAAGTATTTTATTCTTTTTGTTGCAATGGTGAATGGAATTGTTTCCTTAATTTCTCTTTCTGTTTTCTCATTGTTAGTGTATAGGAATGCAAAGGATTTCTGTGTGCTGATTTTATATCCTGCAACTTTACTATATTCATTGATTAGCTCTAGTAATTTTGTGGTGGAGTCTTTAGGGTTTTCTATGTAGAGGATCATGTCATCTGCAAACAGTGAGAGTTTTACTTCTTCTTTTCCAATTTGGATTCCTTTTATTTCTTTTTCTGCTCTGATTGCTGTGGCCAAAACTTCCAAAACTATGTTGAATAGTAATGGTGAAAGATATGCTTTTAGAACCTTTTTCTCCTTACCTCCTTCAGGAGGAAAACTGATATTAACCAGGGGAGTCTTCTGTATATGATTGAAAAATAGAAAGGGCACATGCATTCCCAGTGTCTAGTACAGTGCCATGAACAAAGTGGGTGTTCAATAAGTCTGTACATAATGAATATTTACATGAATTACTGTTACCACATTTTATTAGTTCTAAGACACTATTGTTTAAGTCACACTATCAAATGAATAGACTTTGAGTAGAACGTTTGTTATGTTAATTGTACATATCAAATGCACGATGAATCTTGTAGTAGTAGATATTTTCTTTTCTTTGAATTTTGGTTGATTTATAATATTATACTAGTTTCAGTAGTAAAACATAGTGATATTTTTATAATTATTCTTTTAATAACTTCATTACTCATGTGAAAACTTCATTTAAAGCTATTGCAAAATAGTGTCAAAGATCAAACTAGTTAAGAAAAAGAGATTTTTGGGAAGGATATGATATCATGTGACTCTAGGCTGTACAAGTAAATGATAGGAAGGATGAGTTGGGATGTAGCTGGACCTAAAATATGACTGTAGCTGGAGATTTGATTGTCATGTCAAAAATGCCAACCTCTCAGAGAGATCAACTTTGATATATGCCTTAGGGAACATGTCCTTAGGGAACTGCCAGGATTTAGTTATCTTTCCAACTCAAAGCCCCTTCCTTACCACTTCTACCAATCAGTGAGTGTATTTTATAGTAATTTTTTACAAAGACTGTTGAAATGGCAAGTTCAGGTGATTGGAATGAACAGAATTTTTTTTCCCCATTGTTAATTAGAAAATTAATGTAAAAACATTTTGTGATTTAAAACTTCAACAAATATTCTGTCAAGAAAACATGCTGTGGCTATTTTAAGAAAAGAAAAAATCTGTCTTATGCAGATGTTATTATGTCAACACTAGGCATAAAAATAATGAAAATATTTTAAATTATTTTAAATAATTTTAAATTATATTCAACATATTTTCAGACTCTGTGGGAACATTTGTTCTGATTATGTCCATATCCCCAGCATTTAGCACATTGCCTGATATATTGTGAATAGTTTGTGAATATTTATCATTAATGTATTGATAATAAGGTCTTCTTTACTCACATAATTAATTCATAATAGTAATAGTGAAATGGACTATAGTTAGACAGTAGAAATGTTGTGTGCTGTGCTTAGTCACTCAGTCATGTCTGACTCTTTGTGACTGCGTGGACTTTTGCCTGCCAGGCTCTTTCTGTCTATTGGGATTCTCCAGGCAAAAATATTAGAGAGGGTTGCCATGCTCTCCTCCAGCAGATCTTCCCAACCCAGGGCTCGAACCGAGGTCTCCCACATTGCATAATTAAAACATCAGTGAGTGGATTCCATTACATATTCATAGCTATATAAACATATTATAATGTTAATAACTATGATAATAGAGCCACTATGGCTTCCCAGTTGGCTCAGTGGTAAAGAATCCACTTGCCAACACAGGAGATCCAGGCAATGAGGGTTGAATCCTTGAGTCAGAAAGACTCCCTAAAGGAGGAAATGGCCACTCACTCCAGTATTCCTGCCTGGAAAATCCTATGGACAAAGGAGCCTAGAAGACTATAGTCCATGGGGTCACAAAGAGTTGGACACGACTCAGTGATGGAGCTATAATAATTGACAAAATATATAAAACTGTATATTTAGAAATAAGTGACCTACAACATAACCAGAGATCCAAGCCAAAAAGAATGTGTCTTGTTGACTCTGGCTTTATATCATTTATTAAAGATGACCTGAAATTGTGCATTTTTCTTTGGAACTTAAGATGTTGAGTACATAGTAAAATTCTGAGGGGAGTAAGACTAAGCAGAAATAATAACAAAGATATTGAGAGAACTGGTTATTTGTGCCAGAACACTCAGCTAGAAGAGAGAAAACATGGCCAAATGTTTACATGGATATATTTGGATGAGACCTTTGCAGAAGAGCATGAATGCCAAATTCTGTTGATTTTTAAATAAATGACATATTTTAATCATTTCTGGAGGAAAAAAGAAAATTCTTTAGCACAGTGATTATTCTGAAGTTGCTATGTGCAAACAATAATAAATCTAGTAATTTTCTCTTTTTTTATTGCAGTAGAATATAGCTCTCACCTATGGAAATGTTAACTCCTATAGATTAATGCCTCCTTTTATTCAGATTTAACTTAAATAGATGCTTCATACAGTAATGAAGAAAATATTTTTAGTAATCCAAGAGGAAGATTATTTAGAATTTGTCTATCTTGTCCCTTATCTAAGATAACATGAAATTATAGAAGAGTTCATATAATAATTATGACTAATCCTTAATTTTTGCAGCTGAAAACTGAGTTTCTAATGATTGAATTTTACAGTTTAACAGCCTTCTATTCAGACATACCTACCTATAGAAAAACAAGCTTCAAAGCATACATGGTTAAAAATTCAAAAATAATAAAAAAAACTTCAGCAGTTTTCCCCTTAATTATAGAATTCTTAATTCAGATGTAATGTTCCTCATTAAATTAATTTCTTAGCTCAGTGGAAATTTTTTTTAATGAATTTCTTTTGCGACTTTATCTATCTAAAGAATGATTCTTAAGAAAATAAATTTCAACGAAAGAAAACTCCTTCTCTGTGATTCAAAACATGTCAAACTCTTAGATCTTAGCCACAGAGCTATAATGTTGGAAGATATCATTCATGAGCATTGACAAGGAAATGGGCACCCCTTGAGACATGCTAAATATCAATATAAACTTAATTCTTCCTTAAAAGAGCTAGTCATGCATCAATTGATGTGCTGAAAATAAGTGTTATATTTATATGACTTAAAAACAAAACTTTCTGTAGTTTATAACTGAGGAAGAAACAGGAGTAAATGTGTTAAAGTTGAAATAGAGGTTGTATGAATTTCTATTGCTCATATGGGAGGCTGGTTAGGATTAAATTGGCCCAGCAAAATATAGAAATGTTATAGATGCTACATGGAGAAAAATAATGACAATCATAGTGCCTAACAATGAGTAAAATAGGGAGAATAAAGAGCACAAATTTGTTAAAATTGCCTGTAGATATTACTACCTGTTTCAAAGTAAAATTACTTTTTTAATGTGTTTTGTTGACAGAATAACATATAACTTAAAGAGAGAAATGGGTATACCAACATGCACATTTATTTAAATGTTATCATTGGAATAACAATAAATATTTAAAATGTGTTAATAAAACCCAACATTTTATTTTTGCATAAAAATTATATCTTTGTCATATATGTGTCAATATAGGTGATTAGTTTTTTAAAAAAACTTAGTATTGAGTCTTTGTGCAATGCATAATTGTGTATGAGACAAATTACAAAGAAATATAGCTACCTATTTATTACTTTGTTAAGAATAGAGTGGCTAAACTTGAGTTCTAAAGAAACACATCAAAAGTGCATTTGAGTAGAATGGAAATCAAGTATTCCAAATAGGCAGTCAAAATAATTCTACACGGATTGAGTTAACTGGGGAAACTGAATTATGTGATAGTTTTATAGCCCTATCTAAATAACATGAATTCAGCAAATAAATCAATGGAAAAGATCCACTATATAGATGATAGAAGAGATTACTTTAGCACTGGCACTGTAATAGAAGTTAGAAAAATGTATGGATATTTTATAATTGATATAAAATGAGAGTGAATCTACCAATAATTGACCAAAAAAAAAGAGAAAAGATTGGGAGTGAGAATGTTAACAACTCAAATTCAAATGCTTCCAATTAAGTTTCCTTATAAATTTAAATATTCACTTACTTTCTTCCTATGTATCATCCCCCCCCAAAGCAGTTTTTTTCCAATATTTATAACAAAGTAATTTAGATCTGCTAAAGCTCTCACTTTTGTTTTTTACATGCATATTTCAGAATGAAAATTGAATTTACTAGTGGCTACTCCATCTTTCATCTGTGTCACTTTCAAGCATTGAGTGACTTATTATTTATGCCAGCTAAAAATGGGAACTAAATATCATTTCAATTTTAATGTTCTCAAAGATCTTAGGGAAAAATTTAAAAGCAGTGACTTAATAATGTGAATAACAACTAGAATTATATCTTACTATTCATGTCACAGGAACATTCCTAAAAAGGGAGCAGTAGAATTATAGCCTGAAGGAGTGAGCTGTTTCTCCAGAGCTTCTCAACTTCTCAATTCAACAGATATATTGTCATTGGAGAAGAAGCTTTATGCCTGATAGAATGAATTCATACAGCTACAATTTGACATCAGAATTTAAGATAAGAATTTGTACATGAAGAATGCATCTAATATTCTTTTAAATTATTTTTTTCACAATGACATTTCTGTAACATCAAAATTTTTCCTAGTATTCAATGTTAGAGATTTTACTTTTTATTTATTCTGCATTATAATACCATTCAATTAACAAGTAATGTCCCCTAAGCAAGTCTACATGACATCCTTCATATTGGGATCTCATTCTTCTATCACTGTGCTAAAATCTTCATTGACTATGTAAGCTGTAATAAAGTCCTTTTGGAAGTACCAAAGCATATATGATGAACAAATAAATATGTGAATAAATTATGAGAGTTAGCATATAGAGCTCACCTGTTTTGACTGAGTCAAGAGATTAAAATGCTATTTTGGAATTTATGAAAAACACTAATCTGACCACACATAGTTTTCTTTAAAAGATATTCAAATATAATACAAAGAAGAAAGAATATTTTAAAGAGGGTTTTCTGATTAACCTATATTTTTTTCAAGGCTTTTGCTGGATGTATTACATGTCTGGTAGCCAGTAAGTCTTTAGGGCTTCTTAAAGATAAAGTTCCTACTTAAGTTGTACTGAATTGAACTATATATATTTATATCATGGCTTTGTAGTACATTCAGAATCTAGAGCATCTGAAAAAGAAAAAAGATAGTAGGGACAATTATAAAGTAGAAAAATCACTTCTTTTTCTATGAGTTGCCATCTATCCATCTATACTCTTGCTCCACAAATACTAATAATAACTCTTAGTTGGGATTTATGAAAGGAAACAGAGGTAACTTTATAAATATTTTTGAAATAATTATTAATACCTAATGATGATTTGTAGTATTAAATAAAGAATTTCAAACAAATTTTCAGCCTGATTTTCAGGTCATGTACAATCAAAGTAAAACAAACTCAAATTAGGAAGAACATCTCTATTTTTACCTCTGTGAGATACAGAGTACTCTCTTAGTGGGAAATATATATAAATCAGTAAAGAATCAGTCAATCAACCATTCAACTCTGCAGAGTGGTTTTAAAGTTATGTATTTGTTGATGCTTACAGCTTTTCTTCCTTGAAAGAAAAGTTATGACAAACCTAGACAACATATTAAAAAGCAGAGACATCACTTTACCAACAAAGGTCCATATAGTCAAAGCTATGGTTTTTCCAGTAGTCATGTATGGATGTGAGAGTTGGACCATAAAGAAAGCTGAGCCCAAGAATTGATGCTTTTGAACTGTGATGTTGGAGAAGACTCTTGAGAGTCCCTTGAGTGCAAAGAGATCAAACCAGTCAATCTTAATGGAAATCAATCATGAATATTCATTGGAAGGGCTAATGTTGAAGCTGAAGCTCCAATATTTTGGTCACCTGATGACTCATTAGTAAAGACCCTAATTCTGGGAAAGAGTCAGGAGGAGAAGGGGATGACAGAAGATGTTAATGATAAGACAGTGAAGCCTGGTGTGCTGCAGTACATGGGGTCGCAGAGTTGGACACAACTGAGCAACTGAGCTGAATGGAACAACTTTAGCATTATAAGTGCTGCTTTTTCACAGGAAACTGCTCAAAGTTATGTGGCAGACTAGAGGGGAGGGGAGTTTGGGGGAGAATGGATTCATGTATAGGTATGGCTGAGTTCTTTGTTGTCCGTCTGAAAATATCATAGCATTGTTGGCTGGCTATACTCCAATACAAAATTAAAAGTTTAAAAAAGAATAAAAGCTGCTCATTGATTCCTATTCAAATTAAATTGTGTTTTATACAAAAGCACCCCACAACTTGCACATTTTTTTCTGAACATTGTTTCTGTGGATGCTTTCCTATACTGTTCATTTTGAAATCAACACACAACACATCTAATTGTTCATTTCTTATTTTTAAAAGACTGTCAGCTTAAAGTTTCTGAGAACTTGTCCAGAATTATTTTCTTCTCTGAATTGATTCAATACTTTTCAACTGTTGCATTAGCTATATCTCAAACAATGTCATACAGGGCTCCCCAGAAACAGTGCAGTAAAAGGAGGGTAAAAGAAGTGAATAGCAAATAAAGCTTTGCTTCTTTATGAATCATAAAAAAGAATGGAATTGTTAAAGCCTCCAATCTATTCCTTGATTATGCTTTGTATTTTAGAAGAAGCTTTCACATGATTCAGAAACACAGTCTGAATCAATTATTGTTCCCATTTCAGCTGACATAAAATTATCCAAAGTGATGATATCAGAATACGAGCTTGTCTGGAGTAGGTTCGTATCTAAATAAATAAGATAGATAGTTTTGTATTCTTCAGTGATCTATGAGATTATAGTTGGTACAGATATATACCAGTTGATTTGAAAGCATTTATTAATTGGAGTTAAGTAGGGACTTCCCTGGTGGCTCAGTGGTAAAGAATCCGCCTGCCACAGCAGGAGACACAAGAGCCGCAGGTTTGATCCCTGTGTCAGGAAGATCCCCTGAAGAAGGAATGGCAACTCACTCCAGTATGCTTGCCTGGAAAATCCCATGGATAAGGAGTCTGGTGGGCTGCAGTCCACGGGATTGCAGAGTTGGACATGACTTAGCAACTAAACAACTAAACAAATTTGTTAATGGGAGTTGTGGATGAGGCTACTAATCTTTGCAATATCACTGCACTAAACCAAAACCACAGAGAAGGCAATGGCACCCCACTTCAGTACTCTTGCCTGGAAAATCCCATGGACAGAGGAGCCTAGTAGGCTGTGGTCCATGGGGTCGCTATGAGTCGGACACGACTGAGTAAATTCACTTTCACTTTTCATTTTCATGCATTGGAGAAGGAAATGACAACCCATTCCAGTGTTCTTGCCTGGAGAATCCCAGGGACGGGGGAGCCTGGTGGGCTGCCGTCTATGGGTTCACACAGAATTGGACACGACTGAAGTGACTTAGCAGCAGCAGCAGCAAACCAAAACCAGTCTCCCATTTTATTATTTTTCATTTTTAGCTTTAAAATACCCTCTCTTTTTGGCATAAGGATGATAAACTCAGTGTTAATGGTTATATCCATTTCAATTGCCTTCAACAAGAATATCTAGACCATTGATCTAGACATCATTCATCTAGATCACTTATGTAGAACATAAGAGGGAAATATTCCAGTTGGAACTCTGCTTAGGATTGTATTTATTAGGCAGTGAAACTGATTTGCTACAAAGTCATTTCCAAAAGCTTTGCATAGACTGCTCTTCAGAAAACTAATAATAGAGCAACTATATGATCAAGCAATATCACTACTGGGTATACAACTCCTGGGTGTATAATTCCTGGGAACAAACAAAAATACTAATTTAAAATGATACATACACCCCAGTGTTCATAACAGTACTATTTACAACAGTCAAGATATAGAGACGACCCAAGTGTCCATTGACAGATGGATGGATATATGTGTGTGTGTATGTATGTATATATGAAGTGAAGAGAAGTGAAGTCGCTCAGTCATGTCCGACTCTTTTCGACCCCATGGACTGTAGCCTACTAGGCTCCTCCATCCATGGGATTTTCCAGGCAAGAGCACTGGAGTGGGTTGCCATTTCCTTCTCCAGGGAATCTTCCCGACCCAGGGATAGAACCCAGGTCTCCCGCATTATAGGCAGACTCTTTACCATCTGAGGTGCCACCAGGGGAGCCACCTATGTATATACATATGGAATGTGCACTAAGCTGCTTCAGTCGTGTCCGACTTTTGTGATCCTATCGACCATATCCCTTCAACTTCCTCTGTCCATGGGATTCTCCAGGGATTCTCCAGGGGAGAATACTGGAGTGGGTTGTGATGACCTCCTCCAGGGAATCTTCCTGACCCAGGAATCAAACCAGTGTCTCCTGCACTGCAGGCAGATCCTTTCCCACTGAGCCACTGGGGAGACCTTGTATATATGGAATATTATGCCTTTAAAAATAATGAAATTCTGCCATTTACAGCAATGTGGATGAACCTAGTGTATATGTCAGAGAAAGTCAGAAAAATGTCAGAGAAAGATAAATGCTTTATAATATCACTTTATGAAGAATCTAAAAAATAACAAATGAATATTTTAATATTAGGAAAACAGAAACTGACTCATAGCTATAAAATCAAACAAGTTTTTACTAGTGGGGAGAGGGAAGGCAGGAGGAGCAAGATAGGAGTATGGGATTAAGAGACACAAACTATTATATATAAAATAGATATGCAAGAAAGATATATGTATATAAGCACAGGAAATCATAGCCATTATTCTGTAATAATTTTAATGGAGTATAATCTGTAAAACTATCGAATGACTATGCAGTATGCCTAAAGATAATATAATATTGAAAATCAACTGTACTTGAATTTTAAAAAAATAGACTTGTATTGGGGGTGGAAATTGGAGCTTTTCAGACCAAGCCCAAGCTCTTAGTGAAAGGTACTAACAGAGCTTGGATGTACCTGGTGTATCAACAAATACTTTTGCAAAAACAGGACTTAGAAATAGACATGACTTGGTCTTTAATTTGCATGCATTCATTTTCACTTTTTTCTTTCCTTCTTATGCTCTTTGCTTTTCCAGTGCATTATTGATGAAAGCCCTAACAAATATGTGTGTGTGTGTGTGTGTGTGTGTGTGTGCAGTGCCTGTGTGTGTGCATTTGCATGCATGTGTAAATGCTTTAAATAATATTTTACAAAAGATCAGATATTCAGATGAAAGAATGAGTCAAAAAGGAAGTTCAACATTTTGTGAGCCCCCTAGGACATGTGACTTTAACATTTCACATCTTATACTCTCTGGGGTTAGTCTTGCTACAGAACTATATGATCATTTTAATTAAATTAAGCTTTAATTTGTAAAATTGTTATGTGTATGTATATATATAAATATATATGCATAAATATATATACATATATATATATATATATACACACACACACATACACACACCTTTCTCAGCTATTCCTAAGATTGGTATGAAAGATTTTTTTGTTACCATTTCATAGACGAGGAAACAGATTCAGAAAAGTTGGCTTCATAAATGCCATGAGACTGGGTAGAAATATTAAATTTTTAATCTAGGCCAACTCTATCTGGGACCACTGTTCTTTCTATACAAGGTAGGATTGTTGCTTGGTTTTCAAGCTTTTTATCACATTTCTTAGGTTTCATTTTATTTATCCAAAAATGTTTATTGATATATTGTAAATCACATCTTTTTTTGCATAATATTTTTTTCATCTCCAAATGGCACATTTCCCCCTTTTTAATACTATTAAAATTAAGATGCCACAAAAATTCATGTCATTATGACATTTTTATAAAATTTGAAATTTAATTGATAAAACAAATGTTGTAAAATAACTCAGAAGGCAGTTTTTTGTGTCCCTGTGTTTAGGTAACATAAGTAATATGTCTGCTTCCTTTCTCACTGAAAAAAATATTCTCTGCTTTTGCCTAAAAACTTCATATAAAGATTCAAATGCTATTTCATTAATTCTGTTTTTATAAGTCTCCCAAACTACTGTCAAATCATCCTTTATTAATTTTCATAACCTTCTAAATTTGTTTTTTTAAGTCACTCGGTTTCCTCCTGGAAAGATAATTCTCATGAGCTTCCCAGGTAGCTCAGATGTTAAAGAATCCATCAGCAGTGTGATGAACCAGATTTGATCCCTGGGTCAGGAAGACCCCATATAGAAGTTAATGGCAATTCATTCCAGTATTCTTGCCTGGAAAATCCCATGGACAGAGGAGCCTTGCAGGATACAGTCTGTGGGGCTGCAAAGAGTTGGACACAACTGAGCGACTAACACTTTCTTTCACACAGTTTTTGAAGAGAATTTGATCTAATATCTGTCAGTTTTTCAGTGATTTCACTGAGTAGTTACTGAAGTTCTTTAATAACAGCTTGATTCGTTGCAGTATCTTTTCTCCATTGTGTTGTTGTAAACATTACTCTGTCTTCAAACTTACCTGTAGTTCATGATATCTCTGAAGTACTTTTTCAGCTTAATGGGGAAAATATATGTGAAAAATTGAGTTTTAGAATTTCTTGCTGAACTTTTCTGTTTTGCCTTAACTTGTGCGTTTTGTTACAAGGGATACCAGGAGCAAAGTCAGGTTTGAAAAAAATTGAACTGTCCAAACAACTGACCCTAAGACAGGGGAAAAGCAGAGTTAGATAAGATTCCAAATGAATGCACTCATTCAGATTCAAAACAATGGTTCCGTTTTGAGTGGCAAATGAGAGTAGCCTAAGAAACTGAGGCTGAGTCCTTGCTGAATTGCCCTACCCACACAGAAAATGTTAGTAAAAAAGTAAATTGAAAGCTCAATCCAAGGCACATATGACCTCAAAACTATTTTCAACAATTAACGAATCAGAAATCACTCATGTTTATTGTCTTGTTCTGATTTCATTCATTCATCTAGTATCAATTTATTGAACACACACTATATATGAGATTCTATGCTAGGCACTAGAGCCTTAGTGCTAAATGATAGATAGCTATCTTATTTTCTGTAGATTGTCACCTAATTTAAATAAAAGTAGAAAAACTGTTGGTGGAAGTGTGGTATATTTTGAATACTAAAGGGTGAGGATTTCTTCCAAGTCAGAGCATGAGGAAATAATCAGGAGTTAGCCTTAGCCCATCTTCTCCTATTACTAGATTTGCACATTTGGTCTTGTTTTAGAAAGATACCTTTATATGTCTATAAACTTGGGTCAGAAATCAGCTGGAGAAATAAGAAAACAAAAAATACCACCATGCAAACATTTGACCATTTAAAATACGAGGATTCAAGGAGCCAAAACAAGGTAAGCAAGTAAGTTTTGGCTTCCATTATAAATTCTGTTTGTAAATCTGAAGTCATGTGCTATGCCAACAGATTAAGGGGATTTCTGACGCATAATTGGAGGACTGAGGAGTATTTTCTGACACAGCTGATTTCAGAACTGAGACCAGAGTGATGATCAGGAGTTGATTATGAAAAGGAGAAGGGCAGATGGTGGAAGGAGGGAAAGTGGAGGAAGGGAGTGAGAATGAATCAGGAAGGGGAAAGAATTTGAGAAAGGGCCCAGAGACATGAGGCTCAGATGTCTTATAGTTCAGTTTCCAGGGGATGGTGGTAAGGCAGCAGTGGCAACAGTCACTGGAAAAGCTCACAAGGAAAGACAATGAGAAGCCACTGCATTGTATTAATAGTGACCTGATTGAATTTTTGTATTTAAGCACTATCATTCTGACTCCTGAGAAGGCAATGGCACCCCACTCCAGTACTCTTGCCTGGAAACTCCCGTGGATGGAGGAGCCTGGTAGGCTGCAGTCCATGGGGTCGCTAAGAGTCGGACAAGACTGAGCGACTTCACTTTGACTTTTCACCTTCATGCTCTGGAGAAGGAAATAGCAACCCACTCCAGTGTTCTTGCCTGGAGAATCCCAGGGACGGGGGAGCATGGTGGGCTGCCGTCTATGGGGTCACACAGGGTCAGACACGACTGAAGCGACTTAGCAGCAGCAGCAGCATTCTGACTCCAATTTTCTTTTTTTTTAATTTATTTAATTTTAATTGAAGGATAATTGCTTTATAATATTGTGCTCATTTCTGCCGTACTGGCTGAAATGTTTTGAAAATATTTTTAAGTGAGGAATGGCTGCCAAACAGGAAGAATACTAGAAGATATTGCAGTGACTTTGGTAAGAGGTAATGGTTTAGATGAGTGGTTTTCAAACCTTTTTCTTTAATTACCCCCTAAAGAATTTTTTAAAGTAAATATTCTCTCATATACTTATGAAATGACTTACAAACTCATCATAAGTTTAAACAGTTGCAAAAATGTAATTTTCAGCATATTGTAAACTTTGACATTTTAAAATAAATCTGCTGTTTCACTCCTAAATGTATTCCTTAGAGTCTGGAGAGTATTGAGATTCATTATTATGATTATTTATTTAAAAATATTTGAAATAGATCTTGTAAAACAAGCAGTTCTCCAGACACCAGGGTATTCAAGAATTCAACTAAATTTTGGTGCTATTTCCCCTGAGATAGGATCAGATTCCAACCCTTTAATCACATTATTGGCTCCTTCAGCAATCAGTCCTCATTCTTGAAAGTGAAGTCACTCAGTCGTGTCTACTCTTTGCAACACCGTGGACTGTAGCCCACCAGGCTCCTCCGTCCATGGAATTCTCCAGGCAAGAATACTGGAGTGGGTTGCCATTTCCTTCTCCAGGGGATCTTCCCGACCCACTGATCAAACCCAGGTCTCCTGCATTGCAGGCAGACACTTTAACCTCTGGAGCCACCAGGGAAGCCCAATCAGTCCTCATTCTTAGATGCTTTCAAAAAGTCACCTCGTTAATGTATCAAAAGACACCTGTAATCAACACTTAGGGAATTTCAGTCGTTTGGGGAGCTATGAGCCAAGAACTGTGGAAAAAGACATGAGAAATGTATATTTTGGCCATCTGAAAAGCCAAATGTTTATTTCTTATAAAATGCAATACCATAACACTCTTTTCAAAATCAAGTGAACATAAAGGTAAAGGTTTATTTCTGTACTCAGAATTCTATTCAATTGTTTTATATTTCTATCATTATACCAGATTACACTATATTGATTATTGTCACTTCATAGTAAATAAAATTTGGAACTGTTAATTCAACTTTCTTATTTTTTTTCACTATCTTTTGACTATTCTGGGTCTTTTGGATTTCCATATTAATTTTAGGATTGATTTGTTAAATTCTGCAAAAGCCAGATGGGATCTTGAAAGAGATCACATTCAATCTGTAGAACACTTTGGGGAATATCATATTTTAAAGTCATTAAATCTTCTGATCCACAAACACAAGATGAGCATCCTTGTTTTAGGTCTTATTTAGCTTCTTAAATGGAGAAGGCAATGGCACCCCACTCCAGTGCTCTTGCTTGGGAAGTCCCATGGACGGGGGAGCCTGGTGGGCTGCAGTCCATGGGGTCGCTGAGAGTCAGACACGACTGAGCAACTTCACTTTCACCTTTCACTTTCATGCATTGGAGAAGGAAATGGCAACCTACTCTGGTGTTCTTGCCTGGAGAGTCCCAGGGATGGGGGAGCCTTGTGGGCTGCGTCTATAGGGTAGCACAGCGTCGGGCACGACTGAAGCGACTTAGCAGCAGCAGCAGCTTCTTAAACAATGTTTTGTAATTTTCAATGTAAAATTTTTACACTTCTGTTAATTTATTCCTAAGTATGTTATTCTTCTACATTTATTATAAATGTAATTGTTTAAATTTCATTTTCATGAAGTTTAATTCACATTTGTATATTTATCTTGTATCTTGCAACCTTGATAAGCTCATTTATTAGTTCTAGTTTTTTAGTGAATTTCTAAAGATTTTCTACATATAAGATTATGTCATTTGCAAATAGAGAAATAGAGATAGTTTTACTTCTTCCTTTACAATCTGTTTGTGAGTTGTGTGTGTGTGTGTTTAACTTCTTTGGTTGTGACTGAGCGACTGATTTGATCTGATCTGAGTAAAATATTCAACAGAAGTGACAAGAGCAGAAGACATGTTTGTCTTGTCCTTATCCCCTGATGATGCTGGGAAAGATTGAAGGCAGGAGGAGAAGGGGACAACAGAGGATGAGATGGCTGGATGGCCTCACCGACTGGATAGACATGAGTTTGAACAAGTTCTGGGAGTATTGGTGATGGGCAGGGAATCCTGGCATGCTATAGTTCATGAGGTCGCAAAGAGTTGGACATGACTGAATGCCTAAACTGAACTGAACATGAATCAAAGTCTTTCTAGTATCCAATATCATCTTCCCCACTGCTCACAATCTGACCATATACTCTTGTCTTACACTTTAGGGTGAGTTTTGAATTTTTAGCAGCATCGCCTTTTAAGGTACCATTTCTTTATTAGTCAGACATGTTAAACTATACAACAGTTATAAACAATCTTAGTATCTATTCCAACCTAAAAGCTTATTTATTCACATCACATCTTTGCAATTTGGCATATGTGGTCTCTTAGGCCACTATGTTAGGGGAAAAGATGGCTGGAGAATTTTAAGGACCAGGCTTAGAAAAAGGCCTTACCAGAAGAATCATAAGGCTCTAAACTTATAAATGCAGAAGAGAAGACCAAAAGGATAGTGCTTGTAGTTTCTGCCAAATATTAAAATATTTTGTCATCATAAAGTCAGCATGAACCTACTATTTTTACCAAAGCCTTCTTTCATGTTCCAGCACTGTCAAGCACAGAACCAACTAATTTCTCCATTAACGTTTTTATTAACAATTTATTCAGTATGCACACCATGCCTAGAACAATAGAACAACTTAGAAAGCAAAAATAAGGCATATTGGAGATAAATATATAAATAATCAGGAGGTAATTCAGAATGCTAGAGGGATACAAGAAGACACAATGCTTCATTTTACTGTAGGCTGTTGGAGAAGTTCAGGTTTTAATTCTCAAAGAAAGTGACACATGAATCTTGTGTTTCTGGATAGAGAAGGCTAAAAATAATTGTTGCATAGTCAGATTTTAAACCAAAAAATCAAGTTAAATTTTTGTTGTTCAGTCACTGAGTTGTGTCCAATTCTGCGACTCCATGGACTGCAGCAATCCAGGCTTCCCTGTCCTTCACTATCTCCCGGAGCTTGCTCTAACTCATGTTCAATGAGTTGGTGATGCCATCCAACCATCTCATCCTCTGTCTTCCCCTTCTCATCCTGTCTTCAGTCTTTCCCAGCATCAGGGTCTTTTCTAATGAGTCTGCTCTTCATATCAGGTGGCCAAAGAATTGGAGGTTCAGCTTCAGCATCAGTCCTTCCAATGAGTATCAAGGATTGATTTCCTTTAGGATTGACTGGGTTGATCTCCTTGCAGTCCAAGGGACTCTTCAAGAGTTTTTTCCAACAGCACAATTCAAAAGTATCAGTTCTTTGGTGCTCAGCCTTCTTTATTGTCCAACTTTCACATTGATACATGACTACTGGAAAAATCATAGCTTTGACTCTGTGGACCTTTGTTGGCAAAGTGATGTCGTTCCTGAATGAATCACCTTCTTGACTGTGCAGTTATGAATCACTTATATAAACTTAATAGCAGCTCAATGTATCTAATTATCCTATAAACCTTAAATGAATTTAAAGCATACAGAAATATATGACTGTCTTAAGAAGATCAGTAGTGAGTAGAGGTCTAGTATTTAAAATTAGCATACTCAGAATTTAATTTGCTCTAATTTGTATTTTGCTCTTTATTTTTCTGCCAAAATCTTGGCTCTCTATGCACCGAAGCTGAACAAAAATATGGAGACAGAGTTATGGAGGAGAAGGAAAGCCTGGCTTTATTTTCTCTGCCATGCAAAGGAGGAACACTGTAGGCTAGCACCTCAAGAACTGTTCCTCCCTCCCCAGGGAATTGTTATTCAGTTGCTAAGTTGTGTCCAACTCATTGCCACACCATGGACTCCAGCATGCCAGGCTTCTCTATCCTTCACTATTTCCCAGAGTTTGCTCAAGCTCAGGTGTATTGAGTACGTGATGCCATCTAACCATCTCATCCTCTGTTGCCCCCTTCTCCTCCTACCCTCAGTCTTTCCCAGTGAAGTAGAAATTGCTAGGCATTCAGTCTTGTTTTCAATAAATATCTCAATCCATTAGCCTAATGCTATAGCCTTTGTCATGAATTCCTGGAGCATGTCCTTGTCTGATAAATTATTAGCATTCACATCCAGGGAAGGGCAGTAATTAACTTCTGTTCTATATGCCTGAGAATCCACCTGCAATGCAGGAGACCCTGGTTCAATTTTCTGGGTTGGGAAGATCCGCTGGAGAAGGGATAGGCTACCCAGTACAGTATTCTTGGGCTTCCCTTTTGGCTCAGCTGTAAAGAATCCTCCTGCAATGCAGGAAACCTGGGTTTGATCCCTGGGTTGAGAAGATCCCCTGGAGAAGGGAAAGGCTACCTACCTCAGTATTATGGCCTGGAGAATTCCATGGACTGTATAGTCCGTGGAGTCCCAAAGGGTTGGACAAGACTGAGCCACTTTCACTTCATTTCACTTCTATATGTCTGAGAGAAAAACAACTGGTGATCATTAATCTTAAACCCTTATGCCTGATCCATTGTAAATGGCCAAGAGGCATGAAAAAGGGTGGCAACTTAATCCGAGGACCAAGAGAAGCCATAACATGCTAAACATCTTGACCTTTAAACTGATTGGTTAAAAATGACTAGGAGCCAGTCAAAAATGCACCAATTAAAAATATAAAAACTGCTGTAGGTCCCACTTCTGGGAGACTCTTTACCCCCTCTCAATATCTATGCTGAGAGCTTTGTACTTCTCTTCTCTTTAATAAATCCTATTCACTTACAACCAAGAGTACTTGTGTTTGTTAAGTTCATTCGTTGGCTCCATGAACAAGAACTCGGATTCCCATTTCACCAGAATCAGGGTCATTTCCAATGAGTCAGCTCCTTGCATCAGGTCACCAAAGTATTGGAGCTTCAGCTTCAGCATCAGTCCTTCTAATGAATATTCAGGGCTGATTTCCTTTAGGATTGACTGATTTGATCTCCTTGCTGTCCAAGGGACTCTCAAGACTCTTCTCTAGCACCACAATTCAAAAGCATGAATTCTTCAGTGCTCAGCCCTTCTTTATGGTTCAAGTCTCTCCATGACTACTGGAAAAACCATAGCTTTGACTATACAGACCTTTATGGTCTAAGTGTTGTCTACCTCTCTCTCTCTCTCTCTTTTTAATATGTTGTTTAGGTTTGTGGTTATGTAGTAAGGCAGGGCTTTGTGGTGAGGATCAAGCAGTAACAGTGTTGCTTTTTTCTTCTGCAAAGTTTCAAAGGATGATATTGCTGATAAGATTAGGGTGTGTGCTGGGTCTTAGGTGTTCTGGTCTCCTAATCTTGATAAGCCTCTGTGGTCCCTTTAATCTTGACTAAGGTGGTTTCCTACCTTTGCATTTCAGTCCCCTATTATGAAAAGGACATCTTTTTTAGGTGTTAGTTCTAAAAGGTCTTATAGGTCTTCATAGAACCGTTCAACTTCAGCTTCTTCAGCATTACTGGTTAGGGCATAGGCTTGGATTACCGTAATACTGAATGGTTTGCCTTGGAAATGAACAGAGATACTTCTGCTGTTTTTGAGATTGCATCCAAGTACTGCATTTTGGACTCTTTTGTTGACCATGAGAAATGGCTACTCCATTTCTCCTAAGGGATTCCTGCCCACAGTAGTAGATACAATGGTCATCTGAATTAAGTTCACCCATTCCAGTCCATTTTAGTTTGCTGATTCCTATAATGTCAACGTTTACTCTTGCCATCTCCTGTTTGACTACTTCCAATTTTCCTTGATTCATGGACCTAACATTCCAGGTTCCTATGCAGTATTGCTCTTTACAGCATTGGACCTTGCTTCTATCACCAGTCATGTCCACAGCTGGGTATTGTTTTTGCTTTGGCTCCATCCCTTCATTCTTTCTGGAGTTATTTCTCCACTGATCTCCAGTAGCATACTGGGGACTTACCAACCTGGGGAGTTCCTCTTTCAGTATCCTATCATTTTGCCTTTTCATACTGTTCATGGGGTTCTCAAGGCAAGAATACTGAAGTGGTTTGCCATTCCATTCTCCAGTGGAGTACAGAATGAAGCAGGACAAAGGCTAATAGAGTTTTGCCAAGAGAACGCATTGGTCATAGCAAACACCCTCTTCCAACAACACAAGAGAAGACTCTACACGTGGACATCACCAGAAGGTCAACACTGAAATCAGATTGATTATATTCTTTGCAGCCAAAGATGGAGAAGCTCTATACAGTCAGCAAAAACAAGACTGAGAGCTGACTCTGGCTCATATCATGAACTCCTTATTGCAAAATTCAGATTTAAATTGAAAAAAGTAGGGAAAACCACTAGACCATTCAGGTATGACCTAAATCAAATCTCTTATGATTATACAGTGGAAGTGAGAAATAGATTTAAGGGACTAGATCTGACAGAGTGCCTGATGAACAATGTACGGAGGTTCGTGACATTGTACAGGAGACAGGGATCAAGACCATCCCATGGAAAAGAAATGCAAAAAAGCAGAATGACTGTCTGAAGAGGCGTTACAAATAGCTGTGAAAAGAAGAGAAGCAAAAAGCAAAGGAGAAAAGGAAAGATATAAGCATCTGAATGCAGAGTTCCAAAGAATAGCAAGGAGAGATAAGAAAGTCTTCCTCAGTGATCAGTACAAAGAAATAGAGGAAAATGACAGAATGTGAAAGACTGGACATCTCTTCAAGAAAATTAGAGATACAAAGGAAACATTTCATGCAAACATGGGCTCGATAAAGGGTAGAAAATGTATGGACCTAACAGAAGCAGAAGATATTAAGAAGAGGTGGCAAGGATACACAGAAGAACTGTACAGAAAAGATCTTCACAACGAAGTTAATCACGATGGTGTGATCACTCACCTAGAGCCTGGAATGCAAAGTCAAGTGGGCCTTAGAAAGCATCACTATGAACAAAGCTAGTGGAGGTGATGGAATTCCAGTTGAGCTCTTTCAAATCCTGAAAGATGATGCTGTGAAAGTGCTGCACTCAATATGCCAGCAAATTTGGAAAACTCAGCAGTGGCCACAGGACTGGAAATGGTCAATTTTCATTCCAATCCCAAAGAAAGGTAATGCCAAAGAATGCTCAAACTACCGCACAATTGCACTCATCTCACACTCTAGTAAAATAATGCTCAAAATTCTCCAAGCCAGGCTTCAGCAATATGTGAACCGTGAACTTCCAGATGTTCAAGCTGGATTTAGAAAAGGCAGAGGAACCAGAGATCAAACTGCCAACATCTGCTGGATCATCGAAAAAGCAAGAGAGTTCCAGAAAAACATCTATTTCTGCTTTATTAACTATGTCAAAGCCTTTGACTGTGTGGATCACAATAAACTGTGGAAAATTCTGAAAGAGATGGGAACACCAGACCACCTGATCTGCCTCTTGAGAAATTTGTATGCAGGTCAGAAAGCAACAGTTAGAACTGGACATGGAACAACAGACTGGTTCCAAATAGGGAAAGGAGTATGTCAAGGCTGTATATTGTCACCCTGCTTATTTAACTTATATGCAGAGTACATCATGAGAAACGCTGGGCTGGAAGAAGCACAAGCTGGAATCAAGATTGCTGGGAGAAATATCAATAACCTCAGATATGCAGATGACACCACCCTTATGGCAGAAAGTGAAGAGGAACTCAAAAGCCTCTTGATGAAAGTGAAAGAGCAGAGTGAAAAAGTTGGCTTAGAGCTCAACATCCAGAAAACAAAGATCATGGCATCTGGTCCCATCACTTCATGGGAAATAGATGGGGAAACAGTGGAAACAGTGTCACACTTTATTTTTGAGGGCTCCAAAATCACTGCAGATGGTGACTGCAGCCATGAAATTAAAAGACACTTTTTCCTTGGAAGGAAAGGTATGACCAACCTAGATAGCATATTGAAAAGCAGAGCCATTACTTTGCCAACAAAGGTCCATCTAGTCAAGGCTATGGTTTTTCCAGTGGTCATGTATGGATGTGAGAATTTGTCTGTGAAGAAAGCTGAGTGCCGAAGAATTGATGCTTTTGAACTGTGGTGTTGGAGAAGACTCTTGAGAGTCCCTTGGACTGCAAGGAGATCCAACCAGTTCATCCTAAAGGAGACCAATCCTGGGTGTTCATTGGAAGGACTGATGATGAGGCTGAAACTCCAATACTTTGGCCACCTCATGCGAAGAGTTGACTCATTGGAAAAGACCCTGATGCTGGGTGGGATTGGGGGCAGGAGGAGAAGGGGATGACAGAGAATGAGATGGCTGGGTGGTATCATCAACTTGATGGACATGAGTTTGGATAAACTCCAGGAGTTGGCAATGAACAGGGAGGCCTGGCGTGCTGCGATTCATGGAGTTGCAAAAAGTCAGACGTGACTGAGTGACTGAACAGAACTGAACTGAAGGTGGTTTCCTGTCACCTTATCATTTCTTATCACCTCATCACCTTTATCACTTCACTGGGAGAAATATCAATAACCTCAGATTCAAGGATGACACCATCCATCCTTATGGCATAAAGTGAAGAAGAACTAAAGAGCCTCTTGATGAAAGTGAAAAAGGAGAGTGAAAACGTTGGCTTAAAACTAAACATTCAAAAAACTAAGATCATGGCATCTGGTCCCATCACTTCTTGGCAAATAGATGGGGAAACAATGGAAACAGTGAGAGACCTTGTTTTCTTGGCCTCCAAAGTCATTGCAGATGGTGACTGCAGCCATGAAATTAAAAGATGCCTGGTCCTTGGAAGAAAAGCTATGATCAACCTAGACAGCATACTAAAAAACAGAGATGTTACTTCTCTGACATAGGTCCATCTAGTCAAAGCTATGGTTTTTCCAGTAGTCATGTATGTGTTAGGTAGCTAGAATAGGAAAATGGAGCCCAAAATGGTGCTGGCTAAAAGACAAAGAAGGGAAAAGCCCACAAAAATAGGACAAAGGAGTGAGGACTTCAGGTAAAACAAACAGTCCTCCTGGCTACCCAACTTACACAGGGCAGGTTCAGGGGGAAGAAGACAAATGTATAAAAGGAGGAAGCCTAGAAGGATTGAGCCTCTCTTCTCTTGTCTTTTGGGTCGGCCCACCCTCACTCCTTGAGGGAGTATTATCCTTTGTTTTTCCTAATAAAATTGAGCTGTAACACCGATTCACCTCTCACTTCAAATCTTTGCTGCGGCAAGACAGAACCAAGGGAATTAGTTGCTCCCATTTCTTACAGGCAAGAAGATGAAGCTCCAATAATTTGGCCACCTGATGCAAAGAACTGACTCATTGGAAAAGACTCTGATGCCTGGAAAGATTGAAGGCAGCGGGAGAAGGGAACGGCAGAGTATGAGATAGTTGGATGGACATGAGTTTGAGCAAGCTCCAAGAGTTGGTGATGGGCAGGGAAGCCTGCTGTTCTTCAGTCCATGGGGTTGCAAAGAGTTGGACAAGACTGAACTGAACTGAACTGAAAAAGGATTCATGGATGCTTGTCCCTTGATTAGCAACTGCTCTGCCCTTTGGAACTCAGAGGTCATGGAAGCTGGAGTCTTGCCTATAAGAAATGGGGGACAAAAAGGACTCCATGCCTAGGAGTCCATAGGGCCCTGCTCGGCTTCATTTTGTTAAATGTTCCATAATATAAGTGGATCAATGCTAGGCGCTTTATGTAAAGGGAGAGAAAAATACAGTTGGGCTTCCTAGAGCTATTTATTTACTATAATAATTTTTTCTTGGTGACATTTTGGTGGTATGTTAATGTTTGCTTTCCTGTGAGTAGAAACTCCTTTGGATTGTTTCTTAACTTCAAATATTTTGGGACTTGTAATTAAAGGCTTTGTATTTATCAGTAACTACTGGAAAAAGTATCTGCTTTGAGGAATTATAATTTTGTGAAGCTAAAGCCACAATTTATTAAGTTTTTTTTACATTCTCTTCTTTCTTGAGGTGATGCTTCCTGTTTCTTTTGTTTGTTTGTTTTTGTTTCAAATGTAATTCCTTTCTTCCAGTGCACAAGATCTTTTTGTCCATAAATGAAAATATTCATCATCATGGAAATTTTATATTAATTAGATATAGGTGGCCACTGGAATTCTAACTTTTCTTTATACAGAAGACATTGAGATTTTAATTTACAAAGTTTAGTATACAGTTCAGTCACTCAGTCGTGTCCGACTCTTTGTGACCCCATGAATTGCAGCACACCAGGCCTCCCTGTCCATTGCCAGCTCCCCAAGTTCACTCAAACTCATGTCCATCGAGCTGGTGATGCCATCCTTGACTAGATAGACCTTTGTTGGCAAAGTAATGTCTCTGCTTTTCAATATGCTATCTAGGTTGGTCATAACTTTCCTTCCAAGGAGTAAGTGTCTTTTAATTTCATGGCTGCAATCACCATCTGCAGTGATTTTGGAGCCCAGAAAAATTAAGTCTGACTCTATTTCCACTGTTTCCCCATCTATTTCCCATGAAGTGACGGGACTAGATGTCATGATCTTCGTTTTCTGAATGTTGAGCTTTAAGCCAACTTTTTCACTCTGCTCTTTCACTTTCATCAAGAGGCTTTTGCACTTTCTGCCATAAGGGTGGTGTCATCTGCATATCTGAGGTTATTGATATTTCTCCTGGCAATCTTGATTCCAGCTTGTGCTTCTTCCAGCCCAGTGTTTCTCATGATGTACTCTGCATATAAGTTAATTGGTACAGATATGTGTAATTCAAAGTAAAATTTCAAAGCAGTTTTTGTTTCAGTTTGTTAATGGGATTACAGAGTGTGTCTGTTTCTATTATTACTATCATTTGAAGAAACTTTAAAAGTTATCTACCCCATCTTCCTTTCAAAGTACTAGGTTTCATAGAGCCCCTTGATTATGTCAAGGTGCTTAGTTAGGTAAACATTGTAAAGCTCTATTATTGTGAAATCACAGACTTTAGAAACTATCTGCTGAGCCATGATCAACTGGAAAGCTGTATTTCCATTGTGTACTGTATGTAAATTATTATTGTTGTTATTGTCCAGTTGCCTAGTTGTGTCTGATTCTTTGCAACCCCATGGACTGCAGGACACCAGGTCTCCCTGTTTGCCACCATCTCCCAAAGTTTGCCCAAGTTCGTGTCCATTGCATTGGTGATATCATCCACCCATCTCATCCTCTGACACCCTCTTCTCCTGCCCTCAATCTTTCCTAGCATCAGGGACTTTTCCAATGAATTGGCTCTTTGCATAAGATGACTAAAATACTGGAGCTTCAGCTTCACCATCAATCCTTCCAACTAGTATTCAGGGTTGATTTCTCTTAAAATTTACTTGTTTGATCCCCTTTCTGTCCAAGAAACTTTCATGAGTCTTCTCCAGAACCACAGTTTGAAGACTTCAATTCTTTGACATTCTGCCTTCTTTGTGGTCCAAGTCTCACAACTATACGTGACCACTGAGAAGACCATAGTCTTGACTATGAGGACTTTTCTGGGCAAAGCAATGTCTCTGCTTTTCAAGACACTGCCTAGGTTTGTCATAGCTTTCCTGCCAAGAAACAATCATTTTCTGATTTCATGGTTGCAGTGACCATTCATAGTGATTTTAGAGCCCAAGAAGAGGAAATCTGTCACTACTTCTACTTTTTCCCCTTCTATTTGCTTATATATTGAGAATTTAAGATATTAAAAAAAAAAAAAACTTTCTATTCCCATCTTAAGTGTGACAAGCTAAAATCTGAATGTTTTTTTTTCCCTCAAAATTCGTGTGTGGAAATCTAATTCCCAGTGTGATGGTATGTGGAGGTGAAGCATTTGAAAAGTGATTAAGTCCTAATGACTGATGTCCTCTCAAATGGAATTAGTGCCCTTATAGAAGAGGCACTAGAAAGCTCTTTTCCCTTCCACCATGTGAGGACCCAACAAAAACATCACCAGCTATGAGCCAGGAAGTGAGCTTTACCAGACACTGAGTCTGCCAGTGCCTGGATCTTGGACTTCTCAGCCTCCAGAATTGTGAGAAATAAATTTCTGTTGTTTATAAGCCACAGTCTATGGTATTCTGTTACAGCAGTCTAAATGGGCTAAGACATCATTCATCTCCAAATATTTTTCAATAATTCAACAATTCCAGTATTTTTATGCTTTTCATTACTTAAATATGCTGATACACATGAAGATATTTCCACAAATCAGTCAATCAAAGCAAAATATGTGGAACATTTCGAACCCACATTTAACTCAAATTCATTTCTTAAAATTAGGAAGGATAAACCAATATTGAGAAACCTATTATTTTCATTCATCCAATTAAGACCAGAGAGTATTCAAGTAACCAAAGATTGGTCTGCACTAAAATAAAAATTGGTAATTCAAATGTAATATCTAAAGTAAGTCAAGATATAATTCAGAGAGAATATAAATGCTGTGTAAGTGAAAACTAGAGAATCTGAGGATTGTGTAGCCGATTAAAAGAGATGTGTAATTTCTTTGGGTAGGATTCTTTTTTTAATCTATCAAATTCTGAAATGTCAATAAAATGATAAATATGTCATATATTTTTACTGGTAAAATTTTTAGATTTTTCTCTGATTTGTATTATTTGTTTTCTTAATTGTTACCTTCTCCATCTTTAGCACTAATATTTTCTAAAGAATATCCACTTTCATGTTCATTTGCTGTTAGGATTAAATAAGTTAATTAGGTGGGATACTTGAGTCAGGTTGAATGCTTATTAACAGTGACCACTCAATATTTATTAAGTGATATTTAATTTATTAAGTGATACTAACTTATTAAGTGAATCCTAGACTAATGTATCTAAGTTGAATTATGTCAGTAGCTGTTTATAACTTGTCCTATTAATTTATTCTGCAAGTATCTTTTTGTAAAGCACTGAGCTAGATACTGTGAGACCTGTTCACAGTAATACGACTATATCTGACCTTCAAAGGTTTATAAGCCATAGTAAAGCAAAGAGGCAACTTTTTACCTAATAGAGTTTTTGTTTTAGGTTATCACATAGCCCATATATATTTTCAACTATGTTTCCCTTTCATATTTATTGGGGCATTGCTCCTAGTCAAGTAATGTTCTTTTGAAAACCCCTGTTCAGATCTTACAATGCCAGTTGGAAATAGTAGTCATTGACACCATCATGATCTGTTATCACAAGAGCACAGATGAGTTTATTGTACTAGCCACTATCCCCACAAAGCTCTGGAGAATAGATCATAAATCATTATCTTTTCATTAGAAATGAATACACAGGGAAGAGAACAACAGTGACATAAATTCTTCAGCAGTAGGAAAAATTTAAGTTACCTTGTGTGAAAGAAGTTTTACTTTTCTTTAGTAAAGCTTGATATTTATGTTGGCTCTTGGACCTACTGCAATCATCTCTGGTATTTGCTTGGGTCGCATCCCACATCTTGGGAATCACTGTGTAGTTACATGAGAGATGGAAGCAGAGGTTCAGATCAAAGGGGTGCCTATTTTATATGACTCAGAATTAAAATAAAAACCTAGCCTGCTTGAGGTACAATAGCCAATAACAACTTCTATAAAAGCTACAAAAGGGTTAATATGAAGATGCCCAAAACAAACACTGACCTCCTCAGTAGCATCTCTCTGCTCCTCAATTCCAGGCCCTCCAAGCCCTGTACACTGCTCCAACCTCCTAGAACTACTTTCTTCTCCCTAAAAGCTGTGCCTTTTGCTCCTCTAGATGTGTTTGCACATGCTCCTGTTTTTAATTTTCCTTTTCATTTGTGCTGCCGTTGATCCCTCCTAATGCATTTCCCTCCTCCTAGTCTGAACAGCCATTGCTGGTTGTTGCCATTTACTTGTCTATGCATCTCAGTAGATTATAGATTCCATGTGAATTGAAACCGACAGTAGTGTCTTTCACCAACAGCTGTAACATAATAAGTCCTTAGTACTGTTGTGGAATGCCTAAAAGAAAAAAGGTGTCAAGGAAATAAAATTCTGGCAAATTCATAGTTTGCTTGAGTTGTGGATCTTGAGGATGGTTACTTCCTATTTAGAGATTTTTTACTATTACTGTCATTATTCATTTTACTTTCCTTCCAACATATTAAGGTCAACATTTGTGTGAAAAATTTAAAAAATTTTCTGATAATCTTGAATAAAATACTATATATATTTTATGAGTATTTTATATAATGAATAAAACACAAAATAATACAATAATAACATGTAATATTCTATAAGATTTTATCTTGGGACATTCAAATATACATTCAAATACTGAAAAAAATCTAAATAACAAAAAAAAATCTAAAATTAAATCCATTGCTGCATTCCTTTTGCATATATGCATATTTTTATAATCAGGAAGAACTATAGACCATAGAAAATATTTTATGTATAGTTTCTAAATAAATGATACTTATTATTATGTTAAGTTAATTGAAAAATCTGCAGTGGTTTTTCATTTCATATTACTCTCATGGTTTGCAAGCTAAACACAAATGAACTGTCACAGCCATTGATTATTTTGTCCCTAGGACAAGATATTGAAATTATTTTGAATTGCAAATACATACTTTGAAGATTATTATTTTTCTCATATATATACATATCCCATTGTAATTATTCAAGGAAGATGGCAAAAACAAATGAACATAAAATGACCAAGTTATGTAAAGAAGTAATTACACAAGGCAGAATCCATTTATTACAGCAAAACTGATTACACCTTGTATAAAATGCTATTTTATTGGTGGTTTTTTTCAATTCTTAGACGAAAAAAGTGAATTATGTTCTGTATTTTAATTTTCAATCTAAGACCAAACACAAAGTTACTTTAACTTCCATTTCTTGATGTAAGGGGCATGTTGATCTACAATCAGCTAGACAGATTATAAATATTCAATTTCTAAACCCAATTTTTTAAATTTCTGGGCATTATTTTTGAAGGAAGTTAATAAATCAAATTTTAGTGAGAATTCAATTATTGAGTACCTACTATGGTGGATGCTATAGCAGGGATATGTGTGGGTGAAGGAATGTCAGAGATTTGTGAGACACAGTTGCTGAATTAAGAAGCTTATTATCTGGTTATGTAAACTATACATGTGCATGCAAGAGTACACACACTTCTACATGCACAGACATGCACAAGTACAAAGTTTAATACCATTGTACATGGTCAGATCATAAAGAGTGATCTGAGTTGAAAGACTAATGAGAACTGTGACATTCTGGGTTTAAAGCTATTTTCATGTTGGGTTACACAGAACAAGAAGACAAGCAGGTAAAGATGCAAAGGAGTGATTAAACGCAGTTTCTTAAATTCCTAGTCAGTACATCCATCAGGAGGAAATAATAAAGTTAAGCCAGAAAAGCATAAAGAAGGGTACAAATCCATACTCCTACCTAAGCCCTTTTCATTTTTCTACCTGCTACCATGAATTGTATACTAGTAGTCATTCTATTGGAGAAGGCAATGGCACCCCACTCCAGTACTCTTGCTTGGAAAATCCATGGACGGAGGAGCCTGGTAGGCTGCAGTCCATGGGGTCACTAAGAGTCAGACACGACTGAGCGACTTCACTTTCACTTTTCACTTTGATGCATTGGAGAAGGAAATGGCAACCCACTCCAGTGTTCTTGCCTGGAGAATCCCAGGGACCTCGGAGCCTGGTGGGCTGCCATCTATGGAGTCGCACAGAGTCGGACACGACTGAAGCGACTTAGCAGCAGCAGTCATTCTATACTAGTAGTCATTTAGTACAGGCAATTCTATACTAAATATATTTGTAGTCATTGACAAAGTTAATGCAAAGATAGTAAGGAAGGACTTGGATCTGTTAGATAAAACAAAGCTGGAGGGCAATAACACAAGGGAAATGTGATACATTTAGGGAGTAGACTAGTGCTGAGATATGTTAGGTTCCATAAGCCTTGTAAGAAGCCCAACTTCAGTGAACATACATTGCATGACTCTGGGGTAGAGGGATATAAATTACCTTTTTTAAATGTCACTGTAGCAATCTTATGGAGAGCAGACTACAAGATGGTGAATTTGGGGTTTAGGGATTCTGGATTAGAATGGTAGCAGAGGAAAAGTGGTTGCATTGGAATATTCTGAAACTAGAGTCTAAAAGATTTGCTAATAGATCAAATTTGAAAGAAGGGAAAGAGGTAATCAATAATCATCTCTAAGTTTTGTGCCTGATCAGCTGAGTGAATAATAGCTCCATTCTTAGGAGTGATTCCCAGTGAGGGAGGAGAGGTTAAAATAATGTACACAAAAATTTAAGGTTATGTTTTGCATTTTACATTGCCAAACAGGATAGAATCAATTTGGCTAAAATTACTGAATTTAATGAAGAAAGTCATATCAACTGGCACCATTCTAAATTACTTTGAAGGTTTATCCATTATTATTATTATTTTGACTGGAAGTTGTTGGCAGTGGTTGTTTAACAAAAATATTTCAGACATTTTTTTTTCTGCTGTGTATGAATAGCAAAACATTTAGGCATACCAAAAAAAAACCTAGTTTCATAAGTGGCATTCTGTAGACGGAAGGTATTTTCATTTTTTTGCAATGTGGATTTATATTTGTTCTTTGTTCACCACTCATTGATAGGGTTAGATAATTTTTGAAATAGAATGATAGCAAGGTATTTTTAATTTTCTTGGATCCATTTCTTAAAGTTTACCTCAGAAATTATCTAGTGTGACTCTTAATTTTACAGATAAGAAAGGTATTAACCCATAAATACCAAATGAATTGGTAAAGTTACACAGGCATTTACTCAGACAGTCTAGACTAGAGTTTGATCTATTTGGGTTGCAGTGGGGTTTTACTGTTGTTGTTTTGTCTTTTTACTCTATTGTGATATAGAAAAATTATGATAATTTTTATTACATTGAAAACATGTAGTTTGTATGAAATGTAATATATCAATATTAAGAAGAACCATTAAATACATTGATGTAGATTCCAATAAAGGCTTCCACAACATAATTGAAATGTTGCTTCTATCCTACCTTGACCATTTCTGATAAGTTCATGTTATATGCACTCAGACATTGTCTTGTTGCATATTCAAAAGCAACTTTATGAGTTTGATACTATTATTATCTCTTTTAACATATGAATAATCTTAGAGTAAGAGGGATGATAAATAGGCTAAAATGATAATTATAAGAGTCCAGTCCAGGATTTAAACTGAAGTCTCAGTTCAGTTCAGTCGCTCAGTCGTGTCCGACGCTTTGCGACCCCATGAATCGCAGCACGCCAGGCCTCCCTGTCCATCACCAACTCCCGGAGTTCACCCAGACTCACGTCCATCGAGTCAGTGATGCCATCCAGGCATCTCATCCTCTGTTGTCCCCTTCTGCTCCTGCCCCCAATCCCTCCCAGCATCAGAGTCTTTTCCAATGAGTCAACTCTTCGCATGAGGTGGCCAAAGTACTGGAGTGATACCAACTCCCTGCTCTCCACTCTGTCCTGTCATTTTTAGCTGGGAAATGAGTATAAATATCACAATAGTGTGACTTCATTCTTACAGAAAATAAATATTTTATTATTGAGACAGAAAGGGACAGGTAAGTAAGGAACATTTTCTGTAAAGAACAAAAAAATTAGGTAAAAAATAGTGCTAAAAATTCCTGTGACATGTATGAAATATTTTAAATTCATTTTTAAGAAGTGTCTCACAAATGAATTTAAAGAATTATCATTATCACATATTCCTGAAAATTTTATCAATTTAATCATCTGCTTCTTTATATATGATACACTATGAAGTATATAAAACATAATTCATGTATCAAAGAATAGTCAAAAATCTCTTTATGTTTTTCAGCTTTATTGAGATAGTCACCCGTAACATTTCATAAGACTACGGTGAAAGACACATTGATCTGATACACTTATATATTGCAAAATGATTACCACAGTAGTGTTAGCTAACACAACTAATCACTGTAATCCTCTTTATTAAACACAACTTGGATAAAGTTTACCTTGGTTAATGTTCTGATAAGATAGGTATTTTAGAACATGATGCAAGCTCTCCACTATGGGCTTATTCTTAGAATATTTTTGAAACTAAGCATATGAAAATGAGCAATTTTTAAAATTTTTCTTAAAATTATAAAAATTTTCAATTTTGCTGCTTTCAAGCATTCATGGTAAAATTTTAGTGTTTTATATCAAAAGACATTCATAATCATATGAATAGCTTTAACTATCTTTGGGAATTCTAGGATATTTGTTCAAGGATCTTGCTTTTATTTTATTTTATTTTATTTTTTTAAGGATCTTGCTTTTAAAACATAATACACTTTAAAAATTTAAATTTGATTTAAATTTAAAAATTAAAAAAATTAAATTAAAAAATATAGAAGTATACTATAAAATAAATAAATAAATTTAATCATTGCTAATTTTCCTGTCTTCTCCATCTTATACAAATTGTATCTCAGCTTGTCATTTTGAGCTTTAAAAGCCTACAATGGCTCTTCATCGCCCCCAGGCTAAACAACTTCCAGTAGCTGTCAACTATTGGATATTCACTATATGCTGAGCCCTTTGCAGCCACTGCTTCTACACCTCTCAACCACCTTTCTATAGAAAGAGACTGAAAAAACTAGGGCTAGGGATCAAAAATAAAATTCAGGTCTATCTAATTTCAACACCTTGAATTCTTGCCACTAGAAAATGATAGCTCACAGTAATTATATGTCTCATTTAGGGTAAATAAGAATACCTTACCGAGTTATAGGGAAAATAAAGTGAATAATCTCTTTAAAGAGCTTAGCATCTAGTATATAGTTAAATAATTAAATATCATTATTATTATAAAATACTTCAGATATACAAGAGCTATAAATATATATATCAAAGTATTTATTCAAAATGAAACTGAAAAGATAGAACATTATAAATACATTTAAACATACATGTACTCATCCACCCTCTGCAGGAGAAAGCAATGGCACCCCACTCCAGTACTCTTGCCTGGAAAATCCCAAGGACAGAGGAGCCTGGTCGGCTACAGTCCATGGGGTCGCTAGGAGTCGGACATGACTGATCGTCTTCACTTCACTTTTCACTTTCCACTTTCATGCACTGGAAAAGGAAACGGCAACCCACTCCAGTGTTCTTGCCTGGAGAATCCCAGGGACGGGGAAGCCTGGTGGGCTGCCGTCTATGGGATCGCACGGGGTCCGACAGGACTGAAGCGACGCAGCAGCAGCAGCTACCCTCTGCAGATGTAGCCATTTCTTAAATTTCAATATTTATTCTTCTTATTTATGCTTATATCCAATTACTAAAGGGGTATATATTGTTAAACAATATATGAAAATGGTTTCTCATTTTATAATGAATAAGACCAACTATATTCTGTACTCTAGCTTTTAATGATATATATTATGCTTGTGAAAGTAACCATTATTATTATTTAAGTACTGGCTCATTTAATTTCACTATCTATGTTCTGTTTTATAAATGAAAGACATTTCTTCATCTATTCTCTTACTGATCTATATTTAGATTTGTTTCCAAAATTTTACTCTTTCATAAACTGTTATGAAAATAATAAAATGATGAAAGTAATATAAACACTCTTTGATGATTATGTTTTAGGCACTAAGTAATTTATAAATATTGAATTATTTAGTTTCACAACAATTTTTAGGTATTACTATTGTATACCGTGTACATGTAGGGAAACAGAGTCAACATTACAGAGCAAGTACATGATGCTGCTAGAAATCAAATGAAACAAATATATTCAAGAGTTAGTTCTCCTAACTATATATCTCCCTGGACACACAAGTGAAAGGAGCTCTAAGGCTGATTGTCAGTCCTACCTGTATGTTAGAATCCTCTAGGGTCTTAACTAAAAAGGACATGTGCCCAATCCTCCATGGATCAAGTGATTCAAAATCTCATGGGATAAAGTCTGTAGATAAACAATTTTTAGTCTTATTTTAAATTAAAAAATTATTTTTAGGTAATTGTACATTTATATGCAATTATAAAAAATAATATGGGGCAATCCTATGGACTATTTATCTAGTTTCCCCCAATGATAAAATCTTGCAAAACAGTATCAAAACCAGGATTGACATTAATACAGTTAAGACACAAAACATTTTTATTATGACAAAGATTTCTATGTTGGCTAATGCCAAGATAAATATCAACACACATGTACATATAATCTTTTTTTTTAATGCTTTGAATTTAGACTCCATACTTAGTGTAAGTAAAATAGTTTATAGTAAAATGAAAACATTTTAAAAATGTTTATTCATTTCTTGCTTGCTTTTAACATATGAAACTTTTTTGGGGGGGTTCTTTATGGTTTTATTATTTGAATTTTACATTTGAGTAATTGTAGCAAATCTATGTATAAAATAAAATACCTGAGCTATGCCGAGGTATCATCTTTCATTCATTTTTTAAGAAACTAGTCATCACTTACTACCTTTCTTGCACAGTGTTAGGGAAACAAAAACTGGTTCTGTGAACACTACAATAATGCAATCATTTTCAGTCCAGTCTCTACTATATTACCATCACCTGGAGAAATTTAAGTTCCACTCCAGAGATAATAACTTGGGTTTTGAACCAGAGCATGGATATATTTCAAAAGATTTTTCAGTGATTCTACCTTGCATATTAGGTAGACAGTGAGTGAGCTAATGAGAAGGCTGTGTTTTTCAAGTGAAATGTATTCTTTAAGGTAGTAACTATTTCAGGTTTGATAAAAACAAACAATGATATATTTATGGCTTCCATTCTTTTTCAGTCCAAATCCTTGACAAAGAAAAGTGTTTCTGAAATTATGTAACTGGGAATGAAAAATTCAAATATATTTCCCCAAATGTAAGACATTAGAGTAAACCAAAGTGAAAAGAGAATGCTAGTGATTACAAAATTGATATTCCTTTTCTCCCTTTGCAACTGGGGCCTGCTGGCCTGCTTCACATTGCTTATTCACAGAATGAAAGAAATGTTTTTAAGAATTTTCCACAGAAGAAAGTGATTGATATGAAACAGACACTCTGGCTCAAAGAGTATCGCTAAGAAACACACTTTGAATGTGAAACGCCCTACTGACCTGTATCATCTCATAACAGGAAAGTATGGTGAATTTAAAAAGTAGGGAAATAATCTGTTAAAGTGTAACCAGAGGGACTCTATTATAGTTTCACCTAAACAGTTTTATTTTGAAAATAGTTTGGGTTTATTTATGCTACACTGAAGCTTCCATATATTCTGTTTTGTGTAAGGATAAAATTGTAATCATATGATAATATTTTGTCAAAATAATCACTTTTAAAATAAGTATGCATAAATACAAAATAAACATAGCTTACTTTTCTTTAATCATGATACTCTATTAAAGTAATATATCCTTCAACATAGGAAAATTTGCAAATATGGAAAATATAAAACAGAAAATATCATCCATAATCATACAATACAGAAATGACCATATTTTGGTATTATTCCTTTATATGTTATTTTCTCTAAATACTGAGGTGTTGTTAGCTAGGGGTTTTAAAGTTGTTGTTTCTTTTCTTTATTTTTTTTTTAAGTATGTTCCTTGCCTTGGTGGAGAGATCTGAAAAAACCTGATCCACTGGAAAAGGGAATGGCAAACCACTTCAGTATTCTTGCCTTGAGAACCCCATGAACAGTATGAAAAGGCAAAAAGATAGGACACTGAAAGATGAACTCTCCAGGTTGGTAGGTGCCCAATATGCTACTGGAGATCAGTGGAGAAATAACTCCAGAAAGACTGAAGAGATATAGCCAAAGCAAAAAGAACAGACAGTTGTGAATATTGGAAGTAAAGTCTGATGCTGTAAAGAGAAATATTGCATAGAAGTCTGGAATGTCAGGTCCATGAATGAAGGCAAATCAGAAGTGGTCAAACAGGAGATGGCAAGAGTGAATGTCAACATTTTAGGAATCAGCGATCTAAAATGGACTGGAATGGGTGAATTTACTCAGATGACCATTGTATCTACTACTGTGGGAAAGAATCCCTTGGAAGAAATGGAGTAGCCATTATAGTCAACAAGAGTCTGAATTGTAGTACTTGGATGCAATCTCAAAAATGACAGAATGATCTCTGTTCGTTTCCAAGGCAAACCATTCACTATCACAGCAATCCAAGTCTATACCCCAACCAGTAACGTTGAAGAAGCTGAATGATTCTATGAAGACCTACAAAACCTTCTAGAACTAACACCCAAAAGATGTCCTTTTCATTATAGGGGACTGGAATGCAAAAGTAGGAAATCATGAAATACCTGGAATAACAGGCAAATTTGGCCTTAGGCGACCGAATGAAGCAGGGCAAAGGCTAATAGAGTTTTTCCAAGAGAACACACTGTTCATAGCAAACACCCTCTTCCAACAACAGAGGAGAGGACGCTATACATAGACATCACCAGATGGTCAATACTGAAATCAGATTGATTATATTCTTTGTTGCCAAAGATGGGGAAGCTCTATACAGTTATCAAAAACAAGACCAGGAGCCGACTGTGGCTCAGATCATGAATTGCTTATTACCAAACTCAGACTTAAATTGAAGAAAGTAGGGAGAACCAATAGACCATTCAGGTATGATCTTAAGCAAATCTCTTAAGATTATACAGTGGAAGTGGCAAATAGATTCAAGGGATTAGATCTGATAAACAGAGTGCCTAAAGAACTAAGGGTAGAGGTTTGTGACATTGTACAAGAGGCAGCTATCAAGACCATCCCCAAGAAAAAAAAATGCAAAAAGGCAAAATGATTGTCTGAGGTGGCCTTACAAATAGCTGAGAAAAGAAGAGAGTTGAAAGACAAAGGAGAAAAGGAAAGATATACCCATCTGAATGCAAAGTTCTGAAAAATAACAAGGACAGATAAGAAAGCCTTCCTCAGTGACCAATGCAAAGACATAGAGGAAAACAACAGAATAGGAAAGACTAGAAATCTCTTCAAGAAAATTAGAGATACCAAGGGAACATTTCATGCAAAGACGGGCACAATAAAGGACAGAAATTGTATGGACCTAACCGAAGCAGAAGATATTAAGAATAGGTGGCAAGAATACACAGAACTATACGAAAAAGATCTTAATAACCCAGAACCATAATGGTGTGATCACTCACCTAGAGCCAGACATCCTGGAGCAAATTCAAGTGGGCCTTAGGAAGCATCACTAAGAACAAAGCTAGTAGAGGTGATGGAATTCCAGTTGAGCTATGTCAAATCCTAAAAGATGATGCTATGAAAGTGCTGCACTCAATACACCAGCAAATTTGGAAAACTCAGTAGTGACTACAGGACTGGCAAAGGTCAGTTTTCATTCCAATCCCAAAGAAAGGCAATGCCAAAGAATGTTCAAACTACCACACAATTGCACTCATCTCACATGCTAGGAAAGTAATGCTCAAAATTCTCCAAGGCAGGCTACAACAGTACGTGAACCATGAACATCCAGATGTTCAAGCTGAACTTAGAAAAGACAGAGGAACAAGAGGTCAAATTGCCAACATCAATCTGTTGGATCATTGAAAAAGCAAGAGAGTTCCAGAAAAATATCTACTTTTGCTTTATTGATTATGCCAAAGCCTCTGACTGTGTGGATCACAACAAACTGTAAAATTTTGAAAGAGATGGGACTACCAGACCACTTGACCTGCCTCTTGAGAAATTTATATGCAGGTCAGGAAGCAACAATTAGAACTGGACATAAAACTACAGACTGGTTCCAAATAGGGAAAGGAGTATGTCAAGGCTGTATATTGTTACCCTGCTTATTTAGTTTATATGCAGAGTACATCTTGAGAAACACCAGGTGGATGAAGCACAATCTGGATACAAGATTGCCAGGAGAAATATCAATAACCTCAGATAGGAAGATGACACAGCCCTTATCACAGAAAGCGAAGAAGAACTAAAGAGTCTCCTGATGATAGTGAAAGAGGAGAGTGAAAAATTTGACTTAAAACTCAACATTCAGAAAACTAAGATCATGGCATCTGGTCCCATCAGTTCATGGCAAATAGATGGGAAAACATCTATTTTATTTTGGGGCACTTTAAAATCACTGCAGATGGTGACTGCAGCCATGAAGTTAAAAGATGCTGGCTCCTTGGAAGGAAAGCTATGATCAATCTAGACAGCATATTAAAAAGCAGAGACATTGCTTTGCCAACAAAGTTCTGTAAAGTCAAAGGTACAGTTTTTTCAGTAGTCATGGATGGATGTGAGAGTTGGACTATAAAGAAAGCTGATTGCTGAAGAACTGATGTTTTTGAACTGTGGTGTTGGAGAAGACTCTTGAGAGTCCCTTGAGACCCAACCAGTCCATCCTAAAGGAAATCAGTCCCGAATATTCATTGAAAGGACTGATGCTGAAGCTGAAACTCCAATACTTTGGCCATGTGATGAGAAGAACTGATTCATTTGAAAAGACCCTGATGCTGGGAAAGATTGAAGGCCAGAGGAGAAGGGGATGACAGATGATAAGATGGTTGGATGGCATCACCGACTCAATGGACATGAGTTTGAGTAAACTCCAGGAGTTGGTGATGGACAGGGAGGGCTGGCATACTGTAGCCCATGGGGTCGTAAAGAGTTGGACTCGACTGAGTGGCTGAACTGAACTGAGCCTATGCTTATGTGCTCAGTAGCTAAATCATGTCTGACCCTTTTTGAGGCATGGATTGTCACTTGCCAGGCTCCTCTGTCCTTATAATTTTCCAGGCAAGAATACTGGAGTAGGTTGCCATTTCCTATTCAAGGGATCTTCCTGACCAGTGGATTTAACCCATGACTCTTGTGTGTCCTGCATGGGCAGGCAGATTCTTTACCACTGTGCCACCTGGGAAGCTATAACCTATGCAGGATCCTAAAAGGACCTAAAAAGGACTCTGTACAAATATGTCAGTTAAGTTTAAACATTTAAAAATATATATATAGTGTTAAAATGCAATATTGAAAACACAAGTCAAATATATACTTACTAATTTCTCACTAAGGTTTCTAAGATATGAATAAATTGATGTATGATTTTTAATCATAGCTTATGGTTCTAGACTCTAGAATTTTAAAGAAACATATTTTATAAAATGAAAAGGAAACAGATTTTTGTGTCTTTGTTCTTTTTCACATTTCTATTGCTGAAACAGAGAAAAGATAGAAAGTATTTTTTTAGATAAAATTCCCTGATTTGTAGGGAAGGCAGCAAGGAAGCCCTGCTGCCTTCCCTGCAAAGATAAAGAGACTATGGAATTACTTAAGAGGCAAACAGGCTGAGTGCTTCTCAATAAATAAGATTGAAACCTGTAACAGACACGAGAGGGAAGAGATCATTTTCCTTGATTTAGCAGCTGGTAGAAAATTAGAGATACCAAGGGAGCATTTCATACAAAGATGGGCTCAATAAAGTACAGAAATGGTATGGACCTAACAGAAGCAGAAGATATTAAGAAGAGGTGGCAAGAATACACAGAAGAACTACGCAAAAAAGATCCTCATGACTCAGATAACCATGATGGTGTGATCACTCACCTAGAGCCAGACATCCTGGAATGTGAAGCCAAGTGGCCCTTAGGAAACATCACTATGAACAAAGCTAGTGCAGGTGATGAAATTCCAGTTGAGCGATGTCAAATCCTAAAAGATTAAGCTGTTAAAGTGCTGCACTCAATATGCCAGCAAATTTGGAAAACTCAGCAGTGGCCACAGGACAGGAAGAGGTCAGTTTTCATTCCAATCCCAAAGAAAGGCAATGAATGTTCAATTGCACTCATCTCATACACTAGTAAAGTAATGCTCAAAATTCTCCAAGCAAGGCTTCAACAATACGTGAACTGTGAACTTCCAGATGTTCAAGCTGGTTTTAGAAATGGCAGAGGAACCAGAGATCAAATTGCCAACATCCACTGGATCATCGAAAAGCAAGAGAGTTCCAGAAAAATATGTACTTCTGCTTTATTGACTATGCCAAAGCCCTTGACTGTGTGGATCACAATAAACTGTGGAAAATTCTGAAAGAGATGGGAATACCAGACCACCTGACCTGCCTCTTGAGAAACCTGTATGCAGGTCAGGAAGCAACAGTTAGAACTGGAAATGGAACAACAGACTGGTTCCAAATAGGAAAAGGAGTACATCAAGACTGTATATTGTCACCCTGCTTATTTAACTTACATGCAGAGTACATCATGAGAAGCACTGGGCTGGATGAATTGCAAGCTGGAATCAAGATTGCAGAGAAAAATATCAATAACTTCAGATATGCAGATGACACCACCCTAATGGCAGAAAGTGATGAAGAGCTAAAGAGCCTCTTGATGAAAGTGAAAGAGGAGAGTGAAAAAGTTGGCTTAGAGCTCAACATTCAGAAAACGAAGATCATGGCATCTGGTCTCATCAGTTCATGGCAAATAGATGGGGAAACAGTGGCAGACTTTTATTTTTGGGGGGCTCCAAAAATCACAGCAGATGGTGGCTGCAGCCATGAAATTAAGAGACGCTTACTCTTTGGAAGGAAAGTTATGACCAACTTAGAGAGCATATTGAAAAGCAGAGACATTACTTTGTCAACAGAGGTCTGTCTAGTCAAGGTTTTTCCATTAGTCATGTTGGATGTTAGAGTTGAACTATAAAGAAAGATGAGCACTGAAGAATTGATGCTTTTGAACTGTGGTGTTGGAGAAGACTTTTGCAATCTCGTGGCCTGCAAAGAGATACAACCAGTCCATCCTAAAGGAGATCAGTCCTGAGTGTTCATTGGAAGGACTGATGTTGAAGCTGAAACTCCAATAATTTGGCTACCTGATGTGAAGAACTGACTCGTTTGAAAAGACCCTGATGCTTGGAAAGATTGAAGGTATGAAGAGAAGGGTACAACAGAGGATGAGATAGTTGGATGGCATCACTGACTCAATGGACATGGGTTTGGATAAACTCCAGGAGTTGATGATGGACAGGAAGGCCTGCCTTGCTGTAGTCCATGGGGTCACAAAGAGCTGAACACAACTGAGTGACTGAACTGAACTGAACTGAGAAAACCTTCACGGGAGGAGAATGTATGAGGACAAAGAACAAGTTTTCCTTTTCTGACTGCCTCTGAATTTATCCCACAATATCACGCCAGTGAGGGCACAGGCCTGGGCTAGCAGATATTCACTTCATGGGGCCAGTCATTTGAAAGTTCTTTAAAGTATTTTGACTGAAGCTGTAAAAAATTAAAGCAAACAAAAAGTCCTTCTTAGGCTATTCTCTGTAAGAGTTCAACCTTGTCTTAGGAAATGCATTTCTTATCTACCCATTTAATGTAGGCGAGAGGTCTATTAAGAGGTTGGTGAGAAGCAGCTAGGCTGATCATAAAAATCACTGTCCCTCCTTAACTCAATTTTAGGCCATAATGTGAGGCAGAAAAGACAAAAATTGTGACTCTTATGGGTGGTTTAAAACAAAACAAAATTACTAAGATAGTTTATCATAGTGATACAGTTAGAATGTGATTGAAGAAAATAAAAGGGCAGTTGTTATGTCATTACTTTTCAGTCTTCAATTTATCCCTGCAGGTGTTGTGCTAATTATGCTTGTTTTTAAGGCCATAGAATAATTATGACTGTCAAGACATTTGTTAATTTATACATGCAGAGATTTTTTTTTTTTTTTGATGTTTATTAAGCACTTCTTGAACTGTGATGTTGGAGAAGAATCTTGAGAGTCTCTTGGACTGCAAGGAGATCCAACCAGTCCATTCTAAAAGAGATCAGTCCTGGGTATTCATTGGAAGGACTGATGCAAAAGCTGAAACTCCAATACTTTGGCCACCTCATGCGAAGAGTTGACTCATTGGAAAAGACTCTGATGCTAGGAGGGACTGGGGGCAGAGAAGGGGACAACAGAGGATGAGATGGCTGGATGGCATCACCAACTCAATGGATGTGAGTTTAAGTGAATTCTGGGAGTTGGTGATTGACAGGGAGGCCTGGCGTGCTGCAATTCATGGGGTTGCAAAGAGTAGGACACAACTGAGTGACTGAACTGAACTGAAGCACTTCTTGAGTAATTAGGCATTATGGTAGCTTCCAGGAATTTTATAATTTGCATTTGTTCCGTGATCTATTTTGAGATCTTGTGTGTGTGTGTGTGTGTGAAGAGTGTAAAGTTTTTGTCTAGATTCATTGTTTTTGCCTATGGATGCCTCATTATTCTAGTAGCATATGTTGAAAGGATTCTTTGCTGCCCTACATTGCCTTTGCTCCTTGGTCAAAGTTGACTGTACTTATACAGGTCTATTTCTGGGCTCTCTATTCTATTCATCTGTGTGTTTTTTCACCAATATCACAGTATCTTGATTACTAGAGCTATAGAACAAGGCTTGAAGAAGAGTAATGTCAGTCCTCGGACATTGTTTTTCTCCTTTAATACTGTGTTGGCTATTCTGGGTCTTTTCCTTTTTGATATAAACTTCAGAATCAGCTGTTAATATACAAAATAATATAAAGTAACTTGCTGGAATTGGGATTTTATTGAATCTATAGAACAAATTGGGAAGAATTGACATCTTGACAATACTGGATCATCTTTCCTGTCTTTTCCTCTATGCATAACATTTGCTAAACTATTTATTCAATAAAAGAATAAAATAAACTCCTCCATACCATAGCCATATCTCAAAAGTTACATTCCTTCCAGAGCTTAGTGCTGGCCAAATAACCAGCTGGCCAATGAGATCAAACAAAGGTCTACCACCCAGAAATTGCATCTTTGCATCGAGCCTATCTGAAGGTGAAGGATATGTTGATTAGATATACTTAGCAGAAGTTGTGGAGAAGGCAATGGCACCCCACTCCAGTACTTTTGCCTGGAAAATCTCATGGACGAAGAAGCCTGGTGGGCTGCAGTCCATGGGGTCAGGAAGAGTCGGACACTACTAAGTGACTTCACTTTCACTTTTCACTTTCACGCATTGGAGAAGGAAATGGCAACCCACTCCAGGGTTCCTGCCTGGAGAATCCCAGGGATGGGGGAGCCTGGTGGGCTGCCGTCTATGGGGTTGCATAGAGTCGGACATGACTGAAGCGACTTAGCAGTAGCAGCAGCAGCAGCAGAAGGTGAAAAGAACAGTATAATTACAATGTACCTGAACTTACCTCAGGTTCAAAATCTATGTGATTACATACATACCAGGTGGTTGGGAGCTTTTCATTCTCAGCAAAACATTGTATATGAATAAAGAAGTTTTCTGTGAAAGACTGTATTAAGTATTGATGCCTATTCAAATAAAAATATTAATTGCAGAAAACAAAATGTCATCCTCCAAGAGAAGGAAACACATCAACAGGAGAAAATAGAACCATAACTAAATAATAATTACTATTGGCATTTTTAAGGATGTCCTGAGGATGTCCTTTTTCAACAGTTGTGTACTTTGGTTCTGTTCAGTTCAGTTCATTTTAGTCGCTCGGTCGTGTCTGACTCTTTGCAGCCCCATGGACTGCAGCACACCAGGTTTCCCTGCCCATCACCAACTACCTGAGCTTGTTCAAACTCAGGTCCATTGAGTTGGTGATGCCATCCAATCATCTCATCCTCTGTCATTCCCTTATCCTCCTGCCATCAATCTTCCCAGCATCAGGGTCTTTTTCACTGAGTCAGTTCTTCATATCAGGTGGCTAAATTATTGGACTTTCAGCATCAGTCCTTCCAATGAATATTCGGGACTGATTTCCTTTAGGATTGACTGGTTTGGTCTCCTTGCACTCCAAGGGACTCTCCAGAGTCTTCTCCAACACCACAGTTCAAAAGCATCAATTCTTCTGTGCTCAGCTTTCTTTATGGTCCTAGTCTCACATCCATACATGACTAATGGAAAAAACATAGCTTTGAATAGATGGACCTTTGTTGGCAAAATAATGTCTCTGCTTTTTAATATGCTATCTAGGTTGGTCATAGCTTTTCTTCCAAGGAGCAAGTGTCTTTTAATTTCATGGCTGCAGCCATCATCTGCAGTGATTTTGGAGCCCAAGAAAATAAAATCTGTCACTGTTTCCATTGTTTCCCATTCTATTTGCCATGAAGTGATGGGATCGGAATCCATGATCTTAGTTTTCTGAATGTTGAGTTTTAAGCCAACTTTTTCACTCTCCTCTTTCACTTTCATCAAGAGACTCTTTAGTTCTTCATTTTCTGCCATAAGGGTGGTGTCATCTGCGTATTTGAGATTACTGATATTTCTCCCAGCAATCTTGATTCCAGCTTGTGTTCCATCCATCCCAGTACTTCACAAGATGTACTCTGCATATAAGTTAAATAAGCAGAGTGACAATGTTCAGCCTTGACATACTCCTTTCCCAATTTGGAACCAGTCTGTTCCATGTCCAGTTCCAATAGAACTGTTGCTTCTTGACCTGCATATGGATTTCTCAGGAGGCAGATAAGGTGGTCTGGTATTCACATCTCTTTAAGAATTTTCTAGTTTGTCATGATCCACACAGTCAAAGGCTTTGGTGTAGTCAATAAAGCAAAAGTAGATGTTTTTCTGGAACTCTTTTGCTTTTTTGATGATCCAACAGATGTGGGCAATTTAATCTGTGGTTCCTCTGCCTTTTCTAAATCCAGCTTGAACATCTGGAAGTTCATGGTTCACATACGTTTGAAGCCTATGGAGAATTTTGAGCATTACTTTGCTAGGGTGTGAGATGAGTGCAATTGTTCAGTAGTTTGAATATTCTGTGGCATTGCCTTTCTTTGGGATTGGAATGAAAACTGACCTCTTCCAGTCCTGTGGCCACTGCTGAGTTTTCCAAATTTGCTGGCATATTGAGTGCAGCACTTTCACGGTATCATCTTTTAGGATTTGAAATAGCTCAATTGGAATTCCATCACCTCCACTAGCTTTGTTCATAGTGATGCTTTCTAAGGCCCATTTGACTTTGCATTCCAGGATATCTGGCTCTAGGTGAGTAGCACACCACCGTGGTTTTCTGGGTCATGAAGATCTTTGTTGTATAGTTCTTCTGTGTATTCTTGCCACCTCTTCTTAATACCTTCTGCTTCTGTTAGGTCCATACCATTTCTGTACTTTATTGAGCCCATCTTTGCATGAAATGCTGCCTTGATATCTCTAATTTTCTTGGAGAGATCTCTGGTCTTTCCCATTCTATTGTTTTCCACTATGTCTTTGCCTTGATCCCTGAGATAGGCTTTCTTATCTCTCCTTGCTATACTTTGGAACTGTGTATTCAAATGGGTATATCTTCTCTTTTCTCCTTTCCCTTTAGCTTCTCTTCTTTTCTCAGCTATCTGTAAGACCTCCTCAGACAACCATTTTGCCTTTTTGCATTTCTTTTCTTGGGGATGGTCTTGATCACTGCCTCCTGTACAGTGTGTACTTATAGTTTCTTAAATGAAACTTCACTTCTTCAAAGGCAAGATATTTGCAATCTGATACTTTGCAACTTTTTAACAGTCCTGTCTGTGAGGTAACTTGCCAATATATCATAATATAATATATATTAAAAGAAATATAAAGGGCAACACATATTATTTTTTGCTTCTCTGGAATGCTGAGAGAGATGTTTGGTTCAAGAGAATACAAATCATCACAAACACCCTTTCCCAGAAATTCAGGACATCAATCAAAGCAAATGAAACAAAAATGAAAACAGCTAGAGAGTGAATAAAGAAAAACATGATGGAGTTGAAAATATAACGCTTTTATTAATTGGAAAAGAATGACCTACTGAGATATGAAAAATTAACCATAAATATTCTGGTGGTTATTATTATTATTAAAGATTTCAAATATTGTTCAAATACAAACAAAGAATGTAGGGTCACTTAGATAATTCAAGTAAAAATATTGCATTTTGCCTAAAATTTTCTGCAAAATTCTTCCTTTTTACCTTGACTATGGAGATCATTATATCATAGCCAAATAAGAAATTTAATTTTCAAGTGAAATTAAAAATCTCTTACAATGTCAATGGTAATTCAAGATTTTTGTACAGACATATGGAATTCAAAACTGATAATTAAGGCTAAAGGTCCTTAAAAAATCATAATAAACCTTGTATTATGCTTTCAAAATTAGTTCAAGATTGGACACATTTTTGCTTTTTAAAACTTGTGAGATCTTTATTCTAAGAAACTGAAACTAAACTAGTGACATTTACTAAATCTTCAAAACACCCAAGAAACTGTTTTCTTTAATCTTTTAAAAAAAATCTTCAGCAAGAAATTTTGAACAAAAGCCAAAATATTTTTTTAAACTCATAAAGAAAATAATTCTGGCAGGAGTGCAAAGAGCTGCAAGTTTCTTGCCAAGATGCAACTGTAGCTGCTTTTTTTCTTTTAAAGTCAGTGGGCAGATCATGATGGGTGAAAAATTAATCTCAGGTGTACACTTCTGCCATTTGATTTATCTTCCTTTAATTTCTGTACTGCATAAAACAAATTGATTTAAAATGTTCTACCCATTACTGAACTTCAAAAATATTAGCTCTTTGCAAATCCCCTCCCAATGCCTATACCCTAACCCCAAATTCTGGTCTCACTTACTCAAATGCTTCACTGGGTATCACCACTTGGATGTCTAATAGGAAACTCAAACCTAGCATATTCAAAAGTAAATTTTTTGTCAAGTCACCTTCCTACCAAAACCCTACCTCCCCTTTGCCAAATGGAAGCATCTTCTACTACAACAGGGAAGCTGAGAGATAAGCACTCGTCTCTGAACTCCTTCGGAGAAGGCAATGGCACCCCACTCCAGTACTCTTGCCTGGAAAATCCCATGGATGGAGGGCCCTGGTAGGCTTCAGTCCATGGGGTCACTAAGAGTCAGACACGACTGAGCGATTTCCCTTTCACTTTTCACTTTCCTGCATTGGAGAAGGAAATGGCAACCCACTCTAGTATTCTCGCCTGAAGAATCCCAGGGACAGGGGAGCCTGGTGGGCTGCCATCTATGCGGTTGCACAGAGTCGGACGTGACTGAAGTAACTTAGCAGCAGCAGCAGTGGCTGAACTCCTTCCTTTTGCTTATCTTCTACTTCCAGTCATTTTTTATGTCTCACTGGTTATACTGAAGTCAAATGACACTTATTTTGTGTCTACTAAATCTCTATGATCTATCCCAGTGTACATGATAGACACTTAAATATTTTAAAACAAATAAAATTGCCTGTACAACTGCTTCTACTACTATGTACTGCTAAGTGAATTGCTGATTTTACCTACCTACATTGCAAGTTGTATTGACAGCTGCACTGTATTAGAGAAGTCATTAGATCTTGAAAGAGAAATGGTATCATATCGTTCCTCTCCAGATAAATACATGGAATTATCCTCAAGTCAGGATTAACTATTTAACAGTGATTAAGTTCTAAATGAAGGCAGTGTCGTAGCCATTCACAACTGTGGTGCTTTTTCTTTCAGTTAGCTTGTTTCTCTGACATGCAAACCTTCTATGGCATTGAACATATGCATACTCATACACCAGTGTGCACATGCACACACATACATATATATATATATTAATCACAAGTTCTGTGCAAAGTATTTAATCCTTAATAATATAAAGACATATATATATAAGGCACGTTCTGTTCCCTAATTTATAATCTAGTTCTGGTGATGAAAAATTAACACAGATGTACAAATGTTTTGTGTACATTTTTCAAATGATTCTCACAATTGACATAGGCTGGAATAACTTGCCCAAAATGAAATAACTATATGAGTAAGTTCTGATATTATCCATACTCTTGTCTCTCAGTCTCACTGTCTTTTGATAATATAAAAATCTGAAATACTGTGAACATATGTACAGAGTTCCCAGGGCAATTTCATAATCAGATATTTTTCTCTACTTATTATCTTCATAAGCCATTAAGACCTATCAGAAATACCAGATTTTGACAAAGAAACAACTTATCCAAAATTCTTTTTTCTTCACCTCTTAAATTGTCTTCAAATGTTTAGTAATCAAATGTCCATATATTCTTTGGAAGTTTGGAAGACAAGCAAGAGCATAATAATGACATATCAGTGAGTCAAAAACTACATAAAGATTTTAGAAAAGGGACAAGACCTCACAGAAGGATATTGAGGACAGTTTTTCTTATAAAGATAATCTTGATCTAGGTTTTAAAATATAGGAAAGGTTTTTGTTTTCTTATCCACTGTAGGGAAAGAGCAAATTAACCAAGATGGTGGTGGTCAGGCTCTGTCACCCCACGGCCTCTCCCTCTCACCCCACGTTTAGTAAATACCTGGTTATGTAACAGCTGAGATCACTTATAGCACTGCACATGCGCCTCATGATGTACCTGCTTGGCCAAGGGCCACTTTTGCTCTGTAAATCTATATAAAATCCACCTGAAAAGCCCTTGCAGCTGTGCCATGGCCGTGTCCACTGGGTCAACTTCAAGGAAATAGAGCATGTCTGTAGCTGTTACGTCTGCTGTGTCAGCCAAGAGAAAATAAACATGTCTGCAGTTCCTACAACTCCTTGAGTTTTCATTCAGCTTCCCTGCTCATGCCTTGCCTATCCTGGGTTCAGCGCACAGTGAGATACAGTAAGACATCCATGAACTGAGGTTAAGAGTAGTAGCTACATTATTGGTTCATGTAAAGATTACTTGAGTTAATACTCAAGTTTCTAGAACAGAGGCTAGCTTACAAAATGAGAGGTCATAGAGTGTGGTTATCTTAACTACTAAGCTAAAACTTATAAGTGAGTTTTTAAATTTCTTTAATATTAATGTGTACTACATATGATAGATAGTCAATAGATATTTGCTGAAATTTATATCACTGATAAATTTTGAGGCAGAGAGTAAAAGTAAGTCAGTTAAATTTTCTAAAGATCAATTTTAATATTATTCACTAGGTTTCAGATATTTGTATACATGTTCATTGAAATAGTAAATGCATAGGTAAAGTTTCCTCTTAATAGCAGGGATCAAAGGGATATCCACTGAGATTGCTCTGAATCTTGAGCCTAACTAGACGCAAAGCTTCTAAAGTTTGAAAACTTGCCTCTACTTCAGTTTGCAACTGTGGCTTGTGTAGCACCTTTCACATATTAGGTACCCAGTCAGAATTTGCTGATTGATAAGACTTGGGTATGACACAAGAAATCATTACTTACATTTAGAAAGAATAAAATTATTTCCAGAAGTTATAGATCCTTTACTTTTATATTTCAGTTTTTAAATAAGCCACATCTTTGTTCTGTAAGTTCATATAAATGGAGTGATATCCACTCTTGCCTTACAATTTAATCTTTGACATAAATTTGAATTAAAAGGGATAAAGTTCTCTGTATAGCCCATGACCATGTTATCCCTATCAATCTGAAACCTTGATGCTGTGAATCCATCAGAGTGCATAAGTTGGGGCGTTTCGCCAATATCTCTTCTGGTCACAGAACACTGAGGAGGGGCCTGAAGAGCAGTGTTCATCAACCAAAGTATTTAGGATTAAATATTATGACTATATTTTCTTGCAGAACAATTCAGCAAAAGAAACTTAACTCACTGCCTGTGGAAGAAACCAAAAGTTCAACACATGACATTTAAGGTCCTATAATTTGACATTTTTATCCCCGCTTATTAAACGCTCCCATGAGTGCAGGCCCTGGTCATATTAAATGCCTCAGATTTCTCTGAATTTGACACACACTTTCCTACTGTATGCTTTTAGTATTGTTGCCTCCTCCTGCTTGCTTGGATCCATGAGTCAAAAGTAAGACCAGTGATTTGCTTTTAGTAATAGCTCATTGAGTTTATTCAACAGATATTAAATTGAATATTTTCAATGTATAAGATATCATGTCAGGTAATATGGGGCACTGAAAAAGGAACAATGCAATCTTATATTGAGGCATTTCTAACCATAAAATTTCCTCACTGAATAAGTCTTTGATTTACAAATAGTTATGCTGCTGCTATGAAATGTCTCAATTTGATAGATACTTCATAAATGTATATGGAAATAATGAATAATTAAAAATTACCACCCAGCTACCTTTATATGATTATTTTATTTTATACTCTTCAAAGAAAATGAAACAAACTTCTTGGTCTTTGAATAGCATTCAATAAAAAAAACAGGTCTATTAATTCACACTAACATTCAATGACATCCTCTTACATGTGTTTCAAAAAATGAATAGTTATTGAATTGTTCTAGTTGAAGCACATTTTTAAAAAGTGATTCTTTTATGCTGTTTCTAGAAATAAGGGCCTAAAATATCTGAGTAAAAATCAGTCATAAGTTTAAGTACTGAAACAATGACAGGAGTCAGTAACTTTTTCTTGTTTTTTTTTTTTAAATGAAATGTCAGTGGTTACTTGTTGCCATTTCAGGAGGTCTGTGCCTTCTGTGTGGTATCTCTCTTAACCTTAACAGTACCCAATAGGATCTACAAGATCATCAGCTTTATTCTGCAATCATGGATGCGTCAATTGTGGGAGAACAGCATGAAATTCTATGTACCTTTATTGGTGAGGTAGAATAAAGGTCTGCTCTTTTATACACAGGACATCCAGTTAAATCTGTGCAGCACAGAGCAGTCTTTGGATAGAAGGGCTTAGAGTGGAGCCTCAACAGCAGAGTGGCAGCAGCAATAAAGCCTTGCTGTTAGACGTGGTCATTTCCACAGAAGAATGAAGCCATACAAAAGGGAGACTATGGTCCAGGAACTCTTTAAAACTCCCAGTGTAAACTGAGTGAGCGTTTCAACCTGGCACCTTTTCTTCACAGACTTGTCCTTTTATACATGTGTGGGAAGGCAAAAGAAAAAGAAGTTGAAATTTCTCTCTTCCTGGCATGGGAAATTTTTTCTGCTGTCAAGGACTTATTAAATCCTACTTTGGAGTTTTAGATATGATTCACAGGGAAAGTATCACAGAGTAGGTTTCTTTGTAATAGTACAGCTATCTCAGATCATTTTGAACTACAGTTAGGCAACAAGAGAAGTTATGTCATTATAGTCCAACAAGAGGGTCTCATTTTAAAGTAGGAAACCTTCCAGGTAGGTGTCAAAGCAATGTATCAAAATGCCTGTTCATTACAATGTAGCAAAGTAAATCAGATGGAGACAGGATATTCAATTCTCACCCAGACCAAATGCTGCAACAAAGTATAGTGTAGACATAATTTTAAGAGTAGGTTATTAAGCATTGCATATCTTTTGATTTTTAGAGTGCACTGGCTAAAGATGGGGCTTAATAAAGTCAGAAACCATTTGCATATTCTCTGACTGGTAGACACTCCAGTACTCTTGCCTGGAAAATCCCATGGATGGAGGAGCCTGGTAGGCTGCGGTCCATGGGGTCGCTAAGAGTTGGGCAGGATTGAGTGACTTCACTTTCACTTTTCACTTTTATGCATTGGAGAAGGAAATGGCAACCCACTCCAGTATTTTGCCTGGAGAATCCCAGGGACAGAAGAGCCTAGTGGGCTTCTGTCTATGGGGTCCCACAGAGTCGGACACGACTGAAGCAACTTAGCAGCAGCAGCAGCAGCTGACTGGTAGAAATATCCAAACCTTCACTTAATTCATTTACTACAATAGTTCTTGAACTTTAGTATGCCTACAAATTACCTGAGAAGCTTGGTTAAAATGCAAATACCTGAACTGTTCCCTCAGAGACTCTAATTATTCTTGAGAATTGTCAGAAATCTATTTTATTAACAAGCACACCAAGTACTGTTAATGTATGTGGCTCCTAGACCATACTTTGTAAAACACTGACAGTATTTTGAAAAATATGTTAACCATTGAATGTACAAAATATCATTTATGATTTAGAGCAAGAACAGCTAAATATCTCCTTAAAAAGTTAAATGGTAGAAAGTAAAGGATTTAGGTCTGCCTGGAACAGAATTCAAATTTAGCTCTGTTTTTAGTTGTGTGTCTTTGGGTGATCCTCAGAAGTCGGTCTGTCTCTCAAAATCTCACAGAAATTTGGCAAGATAGGGCAGAAAGTGAAGAGGAACTAAAAAGCCTCTTGATGAAAGTGAAAGAGGAGAGTGAAAAAGTTGGCTTAAAGCTCAATATTCAGAAAACGAAGATCATGGCATCTGGTCCCATCACTTCATGGGAAATAGATGGGGAAACAGTGGAGACAGTGTTAGAATTTATTTTGGGGTGCTCCAAAATCACTGCAGATGGTGATTGCAGCCATGACATTAAAAGACGCTTACTCCTTGGAAGGAAAGTTATGACCAACCTAGATAGCATATTGAAAAGCAGAGACATTACTTTGCCAACAAAGGTCCGTCTAGTCAAGGCTATGGTTTTTCCAGTGGTCATGTATGGATGTGAGAGTTGGTCTGTGAAGAAAGCTGAGTGCTGAAGAATTGATGCTTTTGAACTGTGGTGTTGGAGAGGACTCTTGAGAGTCCCTTGGACTGCAAGGAGATTCAACCAGTCCATTCTAAAGGAGATCAGTCCTGGGTGTTCCCTGTAAGGACTGATGCTAAAGCTGAAACTCCAATACTTTGGCTACGTCATGCAAAGTGTTGACTCATTGGAAAAGACCCTGATGCTGGGAGGGATTGGGGGCAGGAGGAGAAGGGGACAACAGAGGCTGAGATGGCTGAATAGCATCACCAAGTCTGTGGACATGAGTTTGAGTAAACTCCGCGAGTTGGTGATGGACAGAGAGGCCTGGCGTGCTGCGATTCATGGGGTCGCAAAGAGTTGGACACGACTGAGTGACTGAACTGAACTGAACTGATGAGATAATATAAAGTGAAAAGTAAAGTCACTCAGTCGTGTCCGACTCTTTGCGACCCTGTGGACTGCAGCCCACCAGGCTCCTGGGTCCATGGGATTCTCCATGGGATTCTGCATCTGCATTGCAGGCGGATTCTTTACTGTCTGAGCAGCCACTAGGAAAGCCCCCATATACATATTGACGTGAAATGAAGTGAAGTGAACTGAAGTTGTTCAGTCGTGTACACCTCTTTGCGACCCCATGGACTATAGCCTACCAGGCTCCTCGGTCCATGGGATTCTCCAGGCAAGAGTACTGGATTGGGTTGACATTTCCTTCTCCAGGGGATCTTCCCAACCCAGGGATCGAACCCGAGTCTCCCGCGTTGTAGGCAGACGCTTTACCGTCTGAGTTACCTATTGCTACTTAATTGTTCCCATGTGTCTGAAGTTACCATGTTGCTTTCAGTTTTGTTATTAATCCACCTGACTCCATTCAGTTCTTTCCAACCTGAACCATAATGTAAACCACTGACAACACAAAGATTATTAGGGCAACTCCCCATTATCGTTTCTAATTCTTACTAAAATTCACCTGCTATGCTTTATGTTTCATTTAGCATCCATTTGATATTTTGAAGAGCAATTCTTTGCTATACCCAGCACTAGATTCTGAGGATTCAAAGTAGAATAAGTTATGGAGTTGAATAATAAATGGATTCTTTTAATATTAGTATCATTGATTTAAAATACCAGTTTCAGGTATACAATATAGTGATTCAATATTTTTATAGGTTATGATCCATTTAAAGTTATTACAAAGTTTTGGCTATATTCCCTGTGTAGTGCGTGTGTGTGTGTGTGTGTGTGTGTGTGTGTAAGCAGTTGTGTCTGACTCATTGTGACACCATGGACTGTAGCCCATTCCTGTGTAGTACAATGCTTGTATCCTTGTATCTTTTTTTAAATATTTGTTGTTTTAAGGATCTTGAGTTTATTTATAAACATTTTATATAAGAGTAAGGAGAAGGCAATGGCACCCCACTCCAATACTCTTGCCTGGAAAATCTCATGGACGGAGGAGCCTGGTAGGCTGCAGTCCATGGGGTCAGGAAAAGTCAGACACACCTGAGCAACTTCACTTTCACTTTTCACATTCATGCATTGGAGAAGGCAATGGCAACCCACTCCAGTGTTCTTGCCTGGAGAATCCCGGGACGGGGGAGCCTGGTGGGTTGCCATCTATGGGGTCGCACAGAGTCGGACACGACTGAAGTGACTTAGCAGCAGCAGCAGCAGTGCTTATCCCCAGTGACAACTGCTGGCTTGTTCTCTATATCTGTGAGTCTGTTTCTGTTCTGTTATATTCATTTGTTTATCTTTTAGATTCCATGTTAAGTGATAACATTTAATACATGTTTCTCTCTCTGATTTATTTCACTAACTATAGTACCCTCCAGGTCCATCAGTGTTTTTCTAAATGGTAAAATTTTATTTTTTAATGGCCGAGTTATACACACACACACCATTTCTTCTTTATCCATTCCTCTATTGATGAACACTTAGGTTGCCTCTACATCTTAGCTATTATAAATATACAGCCTTGACATACTCCTTTTCCTATTTGGAACCAGTCTGTTGTTCCATGTCAGTTCTAACTGTTGCTTCCTGACCTGCATACAAATTTCTCAAGAGGCAGATCAGGTGGTCTGGTATTCCCATCTCTTTCAGAATTTTCCACAGTTTATTGTGATCCACACAGTCAAAGGCTTTGGCTTAGTCAATAAAGCAGAAATAGATGTTTTTCTGGAACTCTCTTGCTTTTTCCATGATCCAGTGGATGTTGGCAATTTGATCTCTGGTTCCTCTGCCTTTTCTAAAACCAGCTTGAACATCAGGAAGTTCACGGTTCCCATATTGCTGAAGCCTGGCTTGGAGACTTTTGAGTATGACTTTACTAGCGTGTGAGATGAGTGCAATTGTGCGGTAATTTGAGCATTCTTTGGCATTGCCTTTCTTTGGGATTGGAATGAAAACTGACCTTTTCCAGTCCTGTGGCCACTGCTGAGTTTTCCAAATTTGCTGGCATATTGAGTGCAGCACTTTCACAGCATCATCTTTCAGGATTTGGAATAGCTCAACTGGAATTCCATCACCTCCACTAGCTTTGCTCGTAGTAATGCTTTCTAAGGCCCACTTGACTTCACATTCCAGGATGTCTGGCTCTAGGTCAGTGATCACACCATCATGATTATCTGGGTTGTGAAGATCTTTTTTGTACAGTTTGACTTTTAAAATATATAATATCCCTTTTCTAAAACATTCACATATTTTAAATTCAAATCTAATTTGAGTCTTCCCTGGTGGCCCAGTGGTTAAGACTCCACACTTCCACTGCAGCAGGCGTGGATTCCACCCCTGGTCAGGAAACTATGAAATCCCACATCCCACACAGCCAAAAAACAAAACAACAAAAAAATACTGACTTTATTTCTTCAGATTTTTAGTTGATTTCACTTCAGTGAAATAAGACTTCAGTCTATTCTATTTGACTTCTATTATGTACACATATCACAGGACTGAGTGACTGAACAATGTAACCATGTCAAAAGGCTTTTACTTACACACACAGATGTGTATCTATATGCATGCATAATTTGTGTGTGTGTACCCAGTCATGTATGACTCTTTGTGACCCCACGGACTGTAGCCTACCAGGGTTCTCTGTCCATGGAATTTTCCAGGCAAGAATACTGAAGTGGGTTGCCATTTCCTTCTCTAGGGAATCTTTCTGACCCAGGGATTGAACCCATGTCTTTTGAGTCTGCAGCATTGGTAGGTGGATTGTTTACCACTGTACCACCTGGGAAGCCCCATGCATAATCTAGTCCTCACAATAATCTTCTGAAGAATGAACTTGAATTTGCATTCTACAGACTGGGTAACTGACACCTCAGGAAGATTAAGTAATGGGTGCAGCAGAGGCAGATTTTCATATTGAGTCTGAGGACAAAATATTCCCTGATTTTAAAATGTAGAGTAAGAAATGTTGATGTCTTTTCACCTAGGATAATCTGAGCTCAGCACAAACAAGTTTCCTCTATTTTCTGGAAACTGAAATTCATGGCAAATATTCCTTAGAACCAGAGCAGAGTGGTCAGTATCGTAAGTAAAATTTTAGGTTAAATATTTTTAACATGACCTTGTATGAGCTGTGTTGAGGATTAATCAGAATAGATTCCTGAAATCCTGCCAAATCTTTTTTCTTTCTAAAAGAGATGCCACCACTTGCTAATACATATTAATGTTTTATCCATATTTCTAAATTTTGTTCTCTTTCAATGTAAATGCTTGTATAAGCATCAGTTCAATGAAATATTAGATTTATTGGTATTGTTGGAGGAAACTCTAATTATATACCAATACTAAATACTTTGTGAATAATTGTTAGTGGCTAAATGTTTGCTAATGTATAGTTGAAGATTTTTAAAATAATTTATATGAAATACCTCATGACAGAACAAAACTAGACAAGAACTAGATGATGTCTGTCTAGCAGAAAAATGCATACATAGATATGGACCAGATTTCCCAAAGGAGAACCATAGCATCATCTAAATAAAGAGAGAGAGCGGGGAAAAGCAAAGCATGGCAGCACAGACGAGAGCATGAAGGAAGGAGACAGAGGCTGTCACCTTGTGTTGCCTTATTATATTTTTGTTGTTGTAGTTGTTTAAATACATAAGTAAGTGTCTTAGTAAAGGATGTTGAATTGTTTGGAGAATACTATAGCACCAATACATGTTAGGGAAACACCAGTCACTAGACACCTATAGAGCTGTGGTTAAGTTGTGATATGAGCCATCTGCAGTACCTGGTGAAAAGACCTAGGGGAGAGTAGGAGAAACCAGGGAGCTGTTTCCTAGCACAGCATGGCATGTGGGCAGGAATGCATCCCCAGGTTCTGGTCATTCTGTTCTTTTGGATATTGAGAAGAAAAGGTCTGCTTCTTTTATTGGCACATCTTTGAGTTGTTTTCTTCTTATGCCACTTCACTTGCTACCACACTTTCAGGAATATGGGGGCTGGGAGCTGGCTGTGGATTACTGAGTGGTAGGTCCTTCAGAGAGAATTAAGAAGAGCTGTTTCTTCTGCACTAGCGTGTGTGGGCTCAACCTTGCCCCCCTCTCCTCTGCTGCACTCTGAGAGGATGGGATCAGGAGTCACAAGTGATGGGATAACTGGTGACACAACAGAACAAATCAGTAGCAGAAAATGATGTGAGAGATGCTTTTATACTGAAACAGAAAGAAATCCATTAAATAAAATGAAATACATGCTGCCAGGATAATCACTCACTGTCCTATTGAAATAGGCAATATTTGGAGTGAAGGAAAAGATAGTTTGCCTCAGGATAATGAAAAATGTCTCCTTCTGATGAGAATGAAAATATTGAAATTGGAAGTCTTTCAAAAACACTCAATAAAATACACATTAAAAATGCTTTAAAATATTGCTGCTTAGACTATCCTCTTCTAAGGTGTATATGCTGCTGCTACTGCTAAGTCACTTCAGTCGTGTCCGACTCAGTGCGACCCCATAGACGGCAGCCCACCAGGCTTCCCGTCCCTGGGATTCTCCAGGCAAGAACACTGGAGTGGGTTGCCATTTCCTTCTCCAATGCATGAAAGTGAAAAGGGAAAGTGAAGTCGCTCAGTCGTGTCCGACTCTAGCGACCCATGGACTGTAGCCTACAAGGCTTCTCCGTCCATGGGATTTTCCAGGCAAGAGTGCTGGAGTGGGGTGCCATTGCCTTCTCCAAAGGTCCCATAACTGAGACCAGAGCCCCAGTAAGAAATACTTTTTATTACCTATTGTATTTTATGCTTACTTGAAGGAACTAAAGTTAAATTTTAATTTGTTTGTGGCAAGTGTTTTGAAATACAGTTATGGAATGGTCCATTCATTTCTTCAATAAATATAATATCAAATGACTACTCAGTGCCAGGCATTAGAGACACAATAAACAAGTAACGTGTCATTGTCTCTTGTAGCCTGATGGGCCCTAACGCTTAGCAGAATGATAGTTAATATCTATTTACTACTTTCACAGTAAGCATTTCACATGTATAATCTTGTATGACACTTGCAAGTGTTCTATGAAACACGCATTTTTTTCATACTTTGTACATGAGTCAGAACTTGAGTAATTTTCCCTAAGTTGCAAGCTAAAGAGTGGTTGAGCCAAGTTTCAGACAAGATCTGGCTGACTTTCCTGGATTTCCTTTGACTATGCCTTACCTCAGGTTCCCATATACTGTGGGTGTTGTCTAAGAAGGAAATATAAGATAATATCCTTGACCTAGAAAAGTCCTCTGTATCTTATTTTTAGTTTCTTGAAATCGCTCACTCATAGCTACTCTTCCTTTAGACCTGCCCTCATTCTTTCCCAGATTCTCTATATAGTTAATAAGGTAAACAGACCAAGATCTCACTCGCATAATTTGTCAAAATTAATAATCTGAAGGATACTCTTCAAAGTAATTGTTCTTTAATTTTACCTGATTCTTTTTCTCTCTGGTCAGTACTACTTCCTCTATAGTCAATAAAAAAAGATGCAGCAGCATCCCTTGCTCTTAAGATGAATGTTCAGATCAGATCAGATCAGATCAGTCGCTCAGTCGTGTCCAACTCTTTGCGACCCCATGAATCGCAGCACGCCAGGCCTCCCTGTCCATCACCAACACCCAGAGTTCACTCAGACTCACGTCCATCGAGTCAGTGATGCCTTCCAGCCATCTCATCCTCTGTCGTCCCCTTCTCCTCCTGCCCCCAATCCCTCCCAGCACCAGAGTCTTTTCCAATGAGTCAACTCTTCACATGAGGTGGCCAAAGTACTGGAGTTTCAGCTTTAGCATCATTCCTTCCAAAGAAATCCCAGGGCTGATCTCCTTCAGAATGGACTGGTTGGATCTCCTTGCAGTCCAAGGGATTCTCAAGAGTCTTCTCCAACACCACAGTTCAAAAGCATCAATTCTTCGGCGCTCGGCCTTCTTCATAGTCCAACTCTCACATCCATACATGACCACAGGAAAAACCATAGCCTTGACTAGACGGACCTTTGTTGGCAAAGTAATGTCTCTGCTTTTGAATATGCTATCTAGTTATGTAAAGTTATTATTTAGAATTATTTATTATTAATTTAGGTTTATTAATTGATAAATTTGAACTATTTAAAATCCAGTAATCACTGACACATTAAACTGCACATGTTTTGTAATTTGCAAAATGTTTGCAAATATATTATCTAAGTTGATCTTTACAAAAAGAACTGTTTGATCGACACAACAGTTTTGGCATAGTTTATGTTTGCCTTTCTCCCCTCCTCCTCATTAAAGGAACTCATCTTAATTAGCGTGTATAACTCAATGAAAAGAATTACAAACCAATGGGCCAAGAAAATGCTGAAATGTACATTTTTGGAGACAAACTTTAGGAGCTATAAATAACGTGTATAGGTTTCAAACTTTTTAATTTAGGTTTATATTTGAATATTAATGATAACAAAATAAAAAAATGAATTCTTCTATAGATCATTTAATGGATTCCCCTGCCTCCTGAAGGAATTTATCTTTATTCTTCACCTTTATTTACTGTTTCTTTTCCTTTCTAATCAGTTCTGTTTAGTAAAAGAAATAAAATTTAAATTTAAAAGTCTAGACTTAATACAATCTATACATTTGTGTAGTTTTCTTCTTCTTACCAATGTCCAAGAGAAATAAATTGGTAATAATCAATCTTGACATTTAAAAATTATCTGCTGAATATTTTTCCTTTTGCAAAGATATCTAAAAATTTTCCTGTTGCTCCACTGACCCATATTTACTATGTTTGATCTAAAAATTCAACTCATTTTTTTTCAAGAAATAAATGATTTTTCACTGAAAAATAACCTATACACAAAAAGGGAAAAATATTTTTCCTGATCCATGTAGTAACACTAAATATTTTTACCAGTCTTGGAAAATGCTGGAATTCTGGCAAATTAAAGGGGGGTAAATATGGTCTTAAAGTCCATCACATTTAAAAAAATAAGTAGTACTCTACATGTCATTATGATGCAAGAAATCAGTACCATTTTATTTTGGCTGCTTTAGATAGCATTTAAATATATTTATATATTGATAATAATAACATTAGGTATTTTCAGAATTGCTTTCATGCTCTAATTTATATTTTACATTCATTTCTATGTCATGAGATTCTTATATTCTATTTCTACATAATCTTTGAAAATATGATTTCATGTGTTTTCAAATTGAAGAGCCTATTGTGTCTCATTGAAGAAGTCAAGTCTCTTTGTAATGCCCTGGAATATTTGAAAATTTGTTATAGTGCCACCACCAGGTCCATCTGAGACATATTTTGCAGTGTTTTTAATAAATGATTGACATGCCAGAATTGAAAGAGACACGTGTACCCCAATGTTCATCACAGCACTGTTTATAATAGCCAGGACATGGAAGCAACCTAGATGTCCATCTGCAGATGAATGGATAAGAAAGCTGTGGTACATATACACAATGGAGTATTACTCAGCCATTAAAAAGAATACATTTGAATCAGTTCTAATGAGGTGGATGAAACTGGAGCCTATTATACAGAGTGAAGTAAGCCAGAAAGAAAAACACCAATACAGTATACTAATGCATATACATGGAATTTAGAAAGATGGCAACGATAACCCTGTATGTGAGACAGCAAAAGAGACACAGATGTATAGAACAGTCTTTTGGACTCTGGGAGAGGGAGGTAGGGGATGATTTGGGAGAATGGCATTGAAACATGTATAATATCATATATGAAATGAATCACCAGTCCAGGTTTGATGCAGGATACAGGATGCTTGGGGCTGGTGCACTGGGATGACCCAGAGGGATGGTATGGGGAGGGAGGTGGGAGGAGGGTTCAGGATGGGAACACGTGTACACCCGTGGTGGATTCATGTTGATGTATGGCAAAACCAATACAATATTGTAAAGTAATTAGCCTCCAATTAAAATAAATAAATTTATATTAAAAAAAACATGCTTTCAAGTTTAATACTATGTAGATCCAAACAAGTCTGTCATTGCACTGACCTGTGTACACATAAGCGTTCCTGTTGATCTGTGAACTTTTTAAGGGCAAGCAGACTATGCTTTCTTTTTGATTCTTTTATCTGCATGCTTGGTCACAGATGGATCTACAAAGATGATGATGAGGCTTAAGTCAAAGAGCCCCTCACTAAAATGAAGCTATTTCAATGCCTTGAAACCAAAATAATCATGTGGTCAGAAGTTTTTACAGAATTTTATAAAAGCAAGATATTTTACTTAGACTGATGCATAGTTTTGTAGCGTAGTTTATTTATTTATTTATTTATTAGTATTTTTTTAATTTGGCTGTGTTGCATCTTAGTTGCTACATGTGGGATCTTCCATGTGTAGTGCAGGATCTTTCATTGCAGCTCATGGACTCTCTAGTTGTAGTGAGTGGACTCAGTAGTTATGACACATGGGCTTATTTTCTCCATGGCATGTGTGATCTTAGTTCCCTGACCAGGGATTGAACCTGTGTCCCCTGAATTGAAAGGTGGATTCTTAGACTTCCCTGACCACCAGGGAAGTCTCTGTAGCTTAGTTTATATTAGTAATTTTGTCTTCTTATCTTTAAAAATAGCTCTCCAAATTTTAAAGATTTTGACATACAAAACCTAGCTTCTCTCTTATAAGGAACAATTATTTACATTTTCTTGAATGAATAAAGGAAAAAAGTGAAAGCAGGGAAAAGGAATAAACAAGTTATTAATCTATATACTTTAACATTTAAAAATTTAGGTTTTCTGGCAAAAATTTTCCATAAACCACCAACAGGCAATCTAAGATATAACTCTTGTACAATGTCTATGAATTTATAAAATTCTTATACAGATATGGTTGTGGTGATGATTTAGTTTCTAAGTCATGTCTAACTCTTGAGACCCTGTGGACTGTAGCCTGCCAGGCTCCTCTGTCCATGGGATTTTCCAGGCAAGAATCCTGGAGTGGGTTGTCACTTCCTTTGCCAGAGGATCTTCCCTACCCAGGGTTTGAATCCGGGTTTCCTGCATTACAGGGGGATTCTTTTACTGCTGAGCTACTAGGGAAATTCTTATACAAATATATGTTTTACTAAATCTTTCTACCAGTGCTTCAGGTCAATTTAATCTTCAGGTAAAATAGTTGACATTGAAATGTTCACAACTCTGCTATTTGTAAAAAGATTTTACTATACTCAGTTATTAAAAACTTAAAAAAATGTCAATTCAGTTACTTGCTCATGTTTCTTACAATGTCAGTACTGGGAAGAAGCTGAAGCCCTGATACCGAATCTACTCTTTTCATTATAATATGATGTTTACAAATGTATTTAAATAAACTAAAACTTATTATACAAATAAGAAATATAAAATAAAATAGAATTGATAATATTGTTGATGCCAAATGGTGAATATTTTCCATTACCTTTCTTTCCTTTTTCTTATCTTTCCTCTTCCTTCTTCTCTTCTCTTTATGCAGGTGTTTAATATTATCCAACTGCCATAAAGTTAAAGATTTTTTTTGAAATTTGAACCTAAATTCTACTGAACACAAGATGAAAATGTGGTTACTGTTCAGTCTCCTTGTAATAATATCTTTTAAAACTTGTCTATCAGGTAAGAAATATCCTGTCTATAACATATAACTTCCACAATTTATGTCAATGTAATTAATATTCTTTTCACTATATTGAGTCTAGTGTATAAAGTTCAGAATTAATATTTTCCTTTGCCATCTGGGTCAGGCAAGTAAATGCATATATATTAAGCCTGACACTTTTGTTCTTTTTTCTTTTTAGTTTCAATTAAAATTTCATAAGATAAGTTAATCGATCTTATATAGTGATGTGCTGGTAAATGGTTAAAATCTGAATATCTGGGAGGGGAAAAATATCCCTGCTGTAGCATTTGTCAATTCCTACAGAGTAAATTGTCCTACTGTTGTCATTTTCAACTTGAAACCATGTACGGTGGTGGGAGAAGAGTTATGCAATAGCGCACCATCATATAGTATGTTCACTATAGGGGTAAAATCGACTTAACCTCATTAGTATACATAAAAGTAAAACATAGTAAAATATTAGAAAATAATGGGTTTTAAGCTTTTGATACATCTGTCTATTTTTTACAAGTTAATATAATTTAATTTTTATTATTGGCTGGTCAATCTTTTGAAAACAATTCAAAAATAATCTACAGTGTATTCAAGGACTTAAGAATAACAATGCAGTTTTAAGTATACCGTAGTTTTAGGATAAACAAACACTATATTTCTATTTTTCAAAGATAAGTGTGAAAGATTAAAAAATATTTCTAAAGGCACATTGTATTTTTATCTGAAGCAGTGTGTTTTCTAACAATATTTTATAATACCTCTGTCTCAATTACCTTAATTCAGCACTTGTTGAGTTGCTGTTAAGTTCAAGATATAGATGGATCTTATATTTTCATTTATGAACCTCCCTTGATTGCTTTAATAATGAACTTGATGGGCACACACATATAGAACTATTTGCATATATGCATATATATTATTTAATATAATAAAGAAAATTTGTGGTAAGGTTATTATTGCTGTCTACATTTATGAATAAAATAAAGCAAAGATATTCTTATTAGTACTGAAAATTCATGCCAATTCTTTAAAATTTTTGGTGCTGTAATTATAAAAATGCAAAGATAAGAAATAAATATTTCCAAAGACATGGTCATACTTCAGCCTTAATAGTGAAGAGCTAATAATCTAATTTCATTAACTAATATCTCGTTTATTTGAGTAACATTTGAAATCAAAACAAAGAGCAGCTTTGGGATTAATATTTTTCTGATTTTTGTCTTTTTTTTTCTTTTTAGAGTTTACATGGCACAGAAGGTATGGTCATGGAGGTAAGTTGATGAAAGGGTAACTTTTTAAGTAGATTTCTTCAAATAAACCATATTTCATCCCTACATTAAGCTATTAAGTTTTTAAACTTATAGCAAGTGGTTACAATTAGAGCACTTGGGAATTTTGTAGATGTTTTATCTGAGGTCTTCATGTAACTTATTTGATTACCAAAATAAATGAATAGATACACCACAAGCAAATATCCAAGTGGAGGATTGTAGCAGATAGAATATATTCAATGCAACCTGTATTTTCCCTTCATGTTTTATAATAATCCTATAGTACTTAATTTTGCAGCAATATTTTTAATATTGTAAAATTCTAGCTTGTTTTGAAAGCCTTCTGCTTTGCTGCAAGAAGAAGAATTAAAGTTAATAAGCTTGGAACCTTAAGATTCAGTTTAATTGGAAATCCAGATAATGGAAAATTTATTATTTATCTTTCATTAAATATAATTAGTGATCCTGATAGTTTAGATTATATTTCAACCACTGAATAGTTATTGCTAGAAATATAGACTGGAAAAAATAGTCTAGAGTAAATCAGTCTGGACTTACATGTTCAACCAGGTATTCACTATGTGATCTTGTGCAAATTATTCAATTTCTATGAGACTTACGTTTCCTACATGTAAAAATCACAGGATTCTTGTGAACACTAAAAAAACAATGTAATGATAACTTACAGCACTGCTGCTGCTGCTTTAAGTCGTTTCAGTCGTGTCCGACTCTGTGCGACTCCATAGACGGCAGCCCACCAGGCTCCCCCATCCCTGGGATTCTCCAGGCAAGAATACTGGAGTGGGTTGCCATTTCCTTCTCCAATGCATGAAAGTGAAAAGTGAAAGTGAAGTTGCTCAGTCGTGTCCGACTCTTCGCGACCCCAAGGACTGCAGCCCACCAGGCTCCTCCATCCATGGGATTTTCCAAGCAAGAGTACTGGAGTGGGGTGCCATTGCCTTCTCCGACTTACAACACAGTGACCTACATAGTAAACAAATAAACATGGTAACACTGGTAATCATTGAAAGCCACAGCATAGTGGTAGGAGAACGAGTAATTAAAAGAATCACTGAGTAATCAGTGCTATTGCTTCCATGCCAAAGCAAGAGTTTCATGCCAGAGTGAGTCAGAGTCTCCATCGATAGGGGATTTATAAAAAGGAAAGTCTCAGCAAGAAGCATATCAAAGCTATTTCTGTTTCTTCCTTGTGAGTTAGCCTATATAGTGTGAGTGTAGGCTATATAAAGATCAGTGACATATGCTCCTTGATTTCAAGAACCTTACATATAATAAGGAATAATAAAAGTAAGTGGGTAACAAATTCATAAGAAAAATATGATAGGCTTTTTAAAATAATTGAGGAATTAATAAATATTTAATGATGGAGCTAGTAGGCAAGGGAAACTGCAAGTATTTCAATTATTAGAAATGGAAATAATTCTTAGAGAAAGTAGAACAAATAAGTACAGAAGTGGGTAAATATGGACTGTGTTAGGTCACTAATTCAAAGAACACTTGTTCTGAAGGATGTTAGTAGGACTTCATTGTCAAATAAATTTGAGAAAGGCTAGTTCATTAAACTTCAACAGTTTATTATTATGTGTGTTGTTTTTGTTCAGTCCCTCAGTCGTGTCTGATTCTTTGCAACCCCATGGACTGCAGTAATGGACTTATTAGTTTCCTAGGACTGCTATAGCTATAATAAAGCCACCAACTGGGTGGCTTAGAACAACAGAAATTTATTGTCTCACATTCTGAGACGAGATGTCCCAAAGAAAGGAGATATCAGAGTCAGGTTTCTGCTGAAACCTGTATGGGAAAGCTCTTCCTTTCATCTCTCAGCTTCTAGTACCCCAAACACTGGGCTTCCTTTGTGTCTCAGATGGTAAAGAATCTGCCTACAATGCATGAGACCCAGATCAAGAAGACCCCTTGGAGAAGGGAATGGAAACCCACTCCAGTATTCTTGTCTGGAGAACTCCATGGACAGAGAAGCCTGGCAGGCTACAGTCCATGGGGTCACAAACAGTCGGACACAGCTGAGCGACTAACACACACACACACACACACACACACACACATCCCAAACATTCCTTGGCTTATGGCAGCAAACACAGGCAGATATAAGGTAGGTGTGAACAGATGCCCAGATTGTTACGCAAAACACAGTGTCTAGAGCTTGAGGTTGCACCATAGGTCAAGGAAGTGGTTGTCATTAATAAATGTGAAAGGCTCTTCTTAGGCAAATAAAATCATGCAAGGAAAACTTAGTCAACAATTCTGATAACCTGATCTTAATTTTCCTTCTAATAATTGGATTCCTGTACATTCTCAAGACCAACTTGTTATATTTTAGTTATGATATATTGCTGCACTGTTACCTATTACCCATGAGACTAAGAACTGACGAACCAGAGTATTCAAAGCTTAAACCCTAAATGTCCTTATTCTCCAGAGAAGGCAATTGCACCTCACTCCAGTACTCTCGTCTGGAAAATCCCATGGACGGAGGAGCCTGGTAGGCTGCAGTCCATGGGGTTGCAAAGAGTCGGACACACTGAGCGACTTCACTTTCACTTTTCACTTTCACCCATTGGAGAAGGAAATGGCAACCCACTCCAGTGTTCTTGCCTGGACAATCCCATGGACGGCGGAGCCTGGTGGGCTGCCGTCTATGGGGTCGCATAGAGTTGGACACAACTGAAGCGACTTAGCAGCAGCAGCAGTCCTTATTCTCTTATCAGTGAGGAATGTTTGAAAATGGAGATAATAATAATGCTTTGAGCCAATTTAAATATTGTCTCATTTAGAGAGTTTACTTTATTTTAAGAGGGCTTACAACACTCCCCAGGCCATATCCACTGAATATTGTAAACACTGTAAAAATTCAAATATTAGACTCTGCTAAAATTTTGTTCTCATTGCTTTCTTCCTGAAACTCTCATTAAAACATACTTATGTAAAATTATGTTTGAAAACTAACAGATTAAGATGACATATTACAGAATAAGAAATAGGATTTCTTTCACTGAATATAAAATGAATAAAAATAGCTCTCAAGCACAAATTGTAATGATACTTTCAATTTCCAGAGATAAAATAAGATAGCAAGGTTACAGTGGATCATCTCTACATAACAAGAGGTGAAGTATTTCATTTAAGATCATACACTAACTGACTACATTAACTGTGAGACTGAGAATGCTACTGAAAAAAAGCAGCAGTTTTTTCCTTTCTGTTAATCTTCTTGATCAAATTTAAGAAATGAACTTACTTCTGCAATAGATGACCACTATATGGTAGAAAATAAATTTTTATTGAGTAAATCAAAGAATGATTTGAAGTAATTTTTTCAAGTAGCTTGAGAAGTTATCTATATAACTGTGTGCTCCTTTTTAGAAGACTATATCTAGCACAAAAAAAGAGCATATGTTTTAAAAACAACCTTATTTTAACATATTTTCCATTTGTTTCTGTACCCTTTAACCTCATAATACTTTCAAAGCATGATAATTTGTCATCTAATTATTTCCATTGCCCTGGAAATAAAGCAATGGATAACTTAATTTTTGTTAACAGAGATTATAATGCTTGTATTAATGGATCCTTTGCTGAACCTTGTGTTGTATTACCCCTGAAAGTTCTTTTTCCTTGATCTGAGTGCCCTAGCTCAACTAACAGAGCAATGAGCTTGGATAGTCTTCAAGCGGGTTATGAAGCTTACATTCAGAAGTTAACCCTGAGCATACCAAAGCAATTCGAAGCCAGTTATGAATAATTTATCTCCCAAGAGCCCAAATATATCCTCAAAATAAAATGCATAATGTAATTGGTAAACCACCCAATGAAATACATTATTTTATTCAGGCTTGAAAATATTAGAAAAGCAAGAAATATTTATAAAATTTATAAATATATGCTAACATTTTATAAATAACATTTATAAAATAATACTAACTGGAAACACAAATGTGATATCAAATGTGTCATAGTCTCCTTTTGTTCTTAAAATGGGCAAAAGGAAATATCTTAAATATAATATTTTGTCAAAATGGAAAAATTTAGTGTTTTATTGGAAATTAGTTTCATATTTTATCACTTAAATGATTCATTGTCTCTTTCTGTAAAGGGCAAATGGAAATGGAGCACTTGGAAATATCTGCATATAATTTTGGAAAAGTACTTGTGGAGAATAAAATAGCATGGGGCACTGATAATATTCAGTTTGGCCTATAAACTTCAACCCAACTCACCCCCGAAGTGTTTTATCTTTACTTCAATGAGTAGAGGGATTGCCAATCAATAGACATAGTCTTATCATTATTAACATGTGGCATTTCATTATTTCCAATGGAAATTGCCATTGCTGATATCTTTTCCAGAAAGAAACATGCCTTATGATCATGATGAAGAAACCATAAACATATGTTCAGTTTTCTAAAAGCTGATGAATTTTTATCTCAAAGTCACATATCTTAAAATCAAAAGATATCCTATCAAAAGAAACATTTAAAACCATGCATTTTATGAAGATATGCAAGTGTGCAACTAACCCCTACCTCCACACAGATGTATGTTTGTGTGCAGCTGTCTTTGTATTTCAAGGCACCATACAATACTTGAAATAATCAAGGCAATTAGGAATGAACAAAACTCAACTACTTCAAATGATAAAACTAGTTATTTTAAGAAAATTAATAAATTATTAATTAAATTGAGAATTCAGGATTGTTATAATCCCAATAAGGCTTCCCTGGTGGCTTAGATGGTGAAGAATTGACCTGCAATGCAGGAGATAATGACAGTACCAGAGGACTTTTTAGAAGCAGGTACTAGATAGCCCAGGATTAGCTATTTCTACATTGGAAATACAATACTATTGAATCTTTAGTTAATGCAACTGTGCACCTACTGAGATGAATTCAAATTTTTTAAAATTGTATGTGATCACAATTATTAAATGAAGTACATATTTAATTCAGTTCAGTTCAGTTCAGTCGCTCAGTCGTGTCCAACTCTTTGTGACCTCATGAATTGCAGCACGCCAGGCCTCCCGGTCCATCACCAACACCTGGAGTTCACTCAAACCCACGTCCATCGAGTCAGTGATGCCATCCAGCCATCTCATCCTCTGTCGTCCCCTTTTCCTCCTGCCCCCAATCCCTCCCAGCATCAGAGTCTTTTCCAATGAGTCAACTCTTCGCATGAAGTGGCCAGAGTACTGGAGTTTCAGCTTTAAGCATCATTCCTTCCAAAGAAATCCCAGGGCTGATCTCCTTCAGAGTGGACTGGTTGGATCTCCTTGCAGTCCAAGGGACTCTCAAGAGTCTTCTCCAACACCACAGCTCAAAAGCATCAATTCTTTGGCCCTCAGCTTTCTTCACAGTCTAACTCTCACATCCATACATGAATTAGTGGAAAGTATTTCCAATTTGCTGCTTATTCCAAAATTCTCCAATGTATGTTGAAATGGACCTAAGGAAAATCTCTAATCTTGAAGACCTAAAATTCTATTAACAGTGTCTTTCACAGAACAGAACTTTTAAACTTGAATAAAGTCCAGCTTATCATTTTTTTTCTTTTATGGATCATGCTTTTGAAACCATGTCTCAAAATTCTTCACCATATGCAAGGTCTGAATCAAGTTATTGACTGAATTAAGGACAACTATAACCTCTAGTTCATTAAACTGTAGCCTCACAGAAAACCATTTAAAATTCTTATGTTAACTCTAATGTAACAAGTGGAAACTCAAGATCTATCCAGTGTAGATAAGTCGACTTCTGTTTAAGCTTTATAATTGCACCAAACATTCATTCCTCTTTAACTTTGATGATGTTTTCTGTTGATAATGATAGTAATACCATAATCATCAAGCTTGTATATAAATACAATGAATTTAGAAGATATTCATGAGCTTAAACTCCCCTAAAATATATTTATTTTAATATTCTGAATAATTAGTATGTTTAAATTTTTCTTAATTGCTCAGAATTGTCACACTATTCATTATTCATCAAGGGTTGAAGTGAGAATAGTATTCATCTTACCTTCAAGAAGAGAATCAAAATATGTTAATAAAATTGAACTTCACGGCTCATCTTTTTAAGCATTTTTGTGTAAATTGGGAAGAAACAGCAGAAGCTTCAAAGCAGCAGGGTTACTAAATTGTTCCAGCTAGTAAAGCTGGGCAATTGACAGAGATTCAAAGAAGAGTTCATGAGATTGTTCAAGTGGGAGAAGAAATATCACATGACTTATGTCATAGATATGTGCTTAGTCGCTCAGTCGTGTCAAACTCTTTGCAACCCCATGGACTGTAGCTCACCAGGCTCCTCTGTCCATGGAGACTCTCCAGGCAAGAATACTGGAGTGGGTTGCCATGCCCTGCTCCAGGAGAGCTTCCCAACCCAGGGATCAAACCCAGGTCTCTCGCATTGTGGGTGGATTCTTCACTATCTGAGCCACCAGAGAAGCCCAAGAACACTGGAGTGGGTAGCCTTCTGCAGGGGAACTTACCAACCCAGGAATCGAACTGGGGTCTCCTGCATTGCAGGCAGATTCTTTACCAGCTGAGCTACCCAGGAAGCCCTTTTTATCATAGATAATTCCAAAGCTATTTCTTTCTGAAATCAAAAAATCTAGAACCTACATACAAATAAAGGTCTTGTTATCAAGGATTTGAGATTCATTACATGTTTCCCATGAAGGTGAAAGAGGAGAGTAAAAAAGTTGGCTTAAAACTCAACATTCAGAAAATGAAGATCATGGCATCTGGTCCCATCACTTCATGGGAAATAGAGGGGGAAGCAGTGGAAACAGTGTCAGACTTTATTTTTTGGGCTCCAAAATCACTACAGATGGTGACTGCAACCATGAAATTAAAAGACGCTTATTCCTTGGAAGAAAAGTTATGACCAACCTATATAGCATATTTAAAAGCAGAGACATTACTTTGCCAACAAAGGTCCGTCTAGTCAAGGCTATGGATTTTCCAGTGGTCATGTATGGATGTGAGAGTTGGACTGTGAAGAAGGCTAAGCACCAAAGAATTGATGCTTTTGAACTGTGGTATTGGAGAAGACTCTTGAGAGTCCCTTGGACTGCAAGGAGATCCACCCAGTCCATTCTGAAGGAGATCAGCCCTGGGATTTCTTTGGAAGGAATGATGCTAAAGCTGAAACTCCAGTACTTTGGCCACCTCATGCGAAGAGTTGACTCATTGGAAAAGACTCTGGTGCTGGGAGGAATTGGGGGCAGGAGGAGAAGGGGATGAAGGAGGATGAGATGGCTGGATGGCATCACCGACTCGATGGACGTGAGTCTGAGTAAACTCCGGGAGTTGGCGATGGACAAGGAGGCCTGGTGTGCTGCGACTCATGGGGTCGCAGGGAGTTGGACATGACCGAGCGACTGAACTGAACTGAACTGAACTGAACATGTTTCCCTATGATGCTATTTCTTTCTAAAGGCCAGAAAACATTGGGCATCATCAGGTAATTATTAGAAGCAAAGCAGAAAACATTATAGTATTTCTAGTTTTTCATCTCAAGTATATGGAAATAAACAGCTTAGAGCAGGACTTCAGAAATCATTAGAAAATGACTTCTGTGAACACCTTGCATTCATCATCTTACTTATGGTTGAGTAGGCCTATGGAGTCCTTAGAGAACATGCCCCAATTCCTTTTTTTTTTTTTTAGTGTAAATACAATATGGAACGAATGACTTGTATAAAACAACAGCTAAGAAACCAATGTTGAGCTAAATCCCATTTCCTCTATTTCCTCCAGTTCTGATCCAGTGATTTATCTGTGATCTGAAATAGGATGATGCTATATAATGTAACTGAGATCCATAAATTCTTGAATGGCATTTTCAGCAAATTCCAACTAATAGTGAGGCTTCTCCCTTTGAAATATTTCAAGTCAGTTTAGAAAAATCAATACTGGGAAAATTAATACTCTTCATACTGGGAGAAACTAACTGAGGTTTTTGATTAATCATCTGTATATACAAAAATGTGTATTGACATGATGCTTGTGGCACCAGAATTAGAAGAATGAATAAAATTCGGCTTCTGAAACTTTTGGAATTAGTCTAAATGGTGAGATATGTAAGACATGTAAATTAAATTTTGAAAAGATCGGCAAATTCATGAGAATGTGGGTTGTCTCAATGTAATTCTTACAGTAGTCAAATGAGGTAGGTTTTAATATTATCTCCATCTTATAAGGGGTGACATCAAGGCTGGAGATATTAAATACTTTTTCCAAAAGCACTGATAAACTTCACTAAGGCAAGATTTAAAAGATGTAATTAAACTGCTTGTTAAGAGAAACTAGAAGAAAGCTCTTATCCTCAAGTTTAACGTTAGAATAGCCAATTTTTCAGTATGACATTTACCTTACACTCGCTCTTAAAAAAATAAATTGAAAGAGTGAACCATAGCTTTTGATTAAGCAGAGACCTACAATGATCCCATGTAAGATATTCCTCCTTTCTAGCCATATATATATATATATATATATATATATATATATATAAAAGTATGAAGTCATCTGGAGTGTCTGGCTCTTCACTGGGCTCTATAAAAAATGTTCCAAACTGATGACATGTGAGTGATTCTCTTCCTCATCCTGCTGTGAGGTGTCACACCTCCTCTCCAGAGGATACGCTGTCAGGAATGACTGCTTCAACACTGGTATTTTTGTGGTAGATTTTAAACCAGCTGGCCAGATCCCATATCCACTTACTGATAACTCATGGATTGTTCAGTAATTTACAGATTGTTCTAGATGCTACCAGTGCTGGTCACATGTTTAAAGAGAAAAACAAAACAAGAACTGCCCCAAGAAAAGGACCCATTTCCTCAGAACTTCTAGAAATATTTCATTCTATTGTTCAAAAATTGTTAAACAATTTTTATGTTCCACACTGCTAGACAGCTGTGGAGGAGAGTGCGGTATAGAATTTATGGCATCTGCAATCTAGTAAACCTTTCCCCAGGCATCTGCAAAACCATAAATTGCATCAAGAATCACAGCAGCTGTGTTAAGTGCCATAAGCCTGCTAGGGAGTTATGAGAATGTGGACCTAAAACTAGGTCACTAAAACTAGGAGGGTTTGAGAGTTGGGTTCCCGAAGGAGCTAACTTTATGATTGTCATTAAGGATTGTACAAATTTTGATGGGAGGAGAGAAATGAGATGGTGGTTTCAGAAAGAGGAAAAGCTCAGAGGCAGGAAAGGATGGCTTGTTTGAGAAGCACTAATTAGTTAAGCATGGCAACACAGAGTGCTTTTCAGAAGATGATGAGAGGTAAGTAGAAAAGAATTTTGAATAAACCTAAACATTTTCCTCAGGATCATAGAGGCAAACATCTTTGGTTCAAATGACACTGGAGATCCCATGTTTCTGACCTTTCTTTCAAAAAAACCTTTTAAAATGTACTCAAATTTTCTTTGATTTCTAAAATAAAGGAATATAAAATAATTTTATTTTTCTTATAGTTTCTGAGGAAGACAAAGGATTTGGACCAATTTTTGAAGAACAACCAATCAATACCATTTATCCAGAGGAGTCACCGGAAGGAAAAGTTTCACTAAACTGTAGGGCACGAGCCAGCCCTTTCCCAGTTTACAAGTAAGGTACCTCACTGCTCTTTTCAGAATGAAGTGTTGGACTAAGATTACAGATCAGCATCTATGATCCTGTATCTATAGAGAAAGCTATGGCCTAAAGCTTTCTACAAAATCTAGGGTCATTATAAAAAATATTGTCATACAGCTAATTTTTTAAAAGTTGTTTAATATTGAAATAGTTTTCTTAAACATATGCATATAATTCACTTCCTATTTCCTGCGCAGAGAATGCCAGTACCATTTCACATTATCACTTAAAAATTGGCTAATGGAGATTATGCTATTAAGTAAGAAAATGGTTACATGAAAAATTTAAATATATTTAAAATATATGCACTTGAGGATAAACTGTTTTTGTATTTATTGGCCTGCTGCTGCTAAGTCATTTCAGTCTTGTCCAACTCTGTGTGACCCCATAGACGGCAGCCCACCAGGCTCCTCGGTCCCTGGGATTCTCCAGGCAAGAATACTGGAGTGGGTTGCCATTTCCTTCTCCATATATTGGCCTAGATAACTCATATATACAGATGACAGATAATAGTCTATATTAACCACATTTAAAGAGCATATTACATAGATAATTCTAGAAAACACCATTTTTCAGTAGTCTCAGATCTATATGCCAGACAACAAAACAAATTCCTTAAATGACTCTATCAGACAATCTATATATCTCTTCATGTTTTTTCTGGAGTACCTATTGACACTGTCAAAAATAAATTTATGAAAAGTAGCAGTCAGTTTTCTTGCTTCAGGGTGTTCGGAAAAATATATTAACAGTTTCTAGTCTTATATAAAGAATAAGATTTTAAAATTAACCAAATGCCAATGGATTTTGGTTCCATGAAGACAAAGCAAGTGATTGACAGGAAAATTGGGGCTCTCGTGTGTTCATATCATCTGAGTTAATTGAAGGTTGTCACTCAACAAAGTTGATTTTAGTGGTAGATTTTTCTTTTCATGAATAGAAAAACAACTCTTCTTTTTTTTTTTTAATTTTATTTTATTTTTAAACTTTACAAAATTGTATTAGTTTTGCCAAATATCAAAATGAATCTGCCACAGGTATACATGTGTTCCTCATCCTGAACCTTCCTCCCTCCTCCCTCCCCATACCATCCCTCTGGGTCTTCCCAGTGCACCAGCCCCAAGCATCCAGTATCGTGCATCGAACCCAGACTGGCAACTCGTTTCATACATGATATTATACATGTTTCAATGCCATTCTCCCAAATCTTCCCACCCTCTCCCTCTCCAACAGAGTCCATAAGACTGTTCTGTACATCAGTGTCTCTTTTGCTGTCTTGTACACAGGGTTATTGTTACCATCTTTCTAAATTCCATATATATGCGTTAGTATACTGTATTGGTGTTTTTCTTTCTGGCTTACTTCACTCTGTATAATAGGCTCCAGTTTCATCCACCTCATTAGAACTGATTCAAAAACAACTTTTCATTGCTATTAAAAATGTATTATCATGAAGAATACACATTCCTTTCATTTCATTATACTTGAACTCATTTCCTAGTGCCTCTAACTATAAATGCAAATTTTTTCTTAAAATAAAATTTAAATTTATATGCAAACTCACCATCTTGGAGTGCAATATAAGTGGATATTTTATAAATTATATAAATAACATATTTGTTCTGAAAATATCTGATGGGCTAGATTTATTTCTACCCTTAAGTCATTCATAATGGGAGTTTACATACATAACCTTGGACTTGGCATAGTGTAACTAATGACAGGCCCTAGAGAAGTACAGAATTTTACATCAAGTACAGAATTTTATAGGAAAGGAAGCTGTGACCTATATAAGTAAATTGACTTGCTCCAGACCTAGTAAATCACAGCTCTAAGACTGAAACACAAGCATTATGACTTTCAAGGAAACATATAATTTTTTTTTCAGTATTCATCTATCTAGACAGGTTGATAGTATTTGAAAAGCTATTTCAGTGATGGTTATTCTGTGATTCTCTTTCCTTGACATTCATACACATGGAACCTAAGCAAATCAGCCTCCAGGCTCCCATGGAGAATAAAAGAACAGAAAGAGGTTGTTCTCAGATAGTGTTCTAAGAACGTGGGCTTCTCTTTGCTGCCCCACTGCCACCATAGAGACTGTAAGAAGCAAAGTTTTACATCATTAAAATTGTATACATATTAACACCCCCTTACATCTGCCTCCCTCAAGTCCCATTTAGTTTTCTTATCACAATTTAAAAAATAACAATAAGAAGCAAAACTTTGCTTGGCAAATATATCACCAACTTCCTCCCACAGACTACATAATCATTTAAGTCCCCAGGGCAAGTATGCCCTTATTATCTATACAGTAATATAGAAAACTGATGGGAAGAAGTAGATGTTTAATTGTTGTGAAGATGGTCTGCATTTGACAGCAAAGTAAGAAAAAATTATTCAGCTCATGATGTAGCTTGTCTGACAAAAGAACACTTGCCATGATGAAAATTTACTTAATATTCAAGGAAAGCCATACTAACCTTGGTAATCATGCAATTTGTCATTCACATAGTACTTTGATATTTATGGTATGTTCTGTGATAATTTGTTATTCATGGCAACATCATGAAAGATAAAACAGGGAACTTTTTTACTTATCAGTCTTGAGACTTTCACTATCTTGCCCTGTCTCCCACATTAACAAGAACTCAAATAAAAATTGTACTTAAGGCTGTGTGAAAGGGATTATAACAATGGTGAGTGGTGAATATCCAGAAAAATTAAATAGACGAGTGAACTTACCTAATCACAGCAAGATTTAATCATTATATCACATCAGGAGCAGAATCAGACCCACTGGGAAGAAGTTAAAACAAGAAATAAAAATTTGGAGTGAATATAATGGGGAGGAATGTATATTGATATCTTACATTTTGATATAACTAGTGCCTCACAAGGGAAACCACTGCCTTGGCAAATGCTAAGTGACTCGACACTGGATGGTTCAGGCAGGGACAATATTGCCACCAGCTAGGATGAAGGGGATGATTTGTTCATAGGGCTGATATTTGGTAGGTTTTGAAAAGCAAAGCATGGTTTTCTGTGTTTGCTTTTAAATTACTTCCCACACTGTAAAAATTAAAACTAAAAATGTTCTAGTAGTTCGATTTATTAAAAATATTATAAAATTATTAGGCCTTTCTGGCAAGATGCTAACCCTAATCAGAATTTTGCAGCCAGGACATGAATGATGGGGCCATAGCCCACTGGTTGACATAGTTCTTGTCTTAGAACACTGCAGAAGACATGAAACCTTAACCCTAAAAGAGAATGATTATAAAATTATGCAGGTGGTCAGCTTAATTGAAAACTATTTTATATATGCAATCCTCTCATCATCTCACCATGAAAGTTTCCTGATTCTAGTTAGTTTAGATTCTAGATTCCTGTTTCTAGTTAGTTTATTCACCGTCACCATCAATATACCTGCAATAATGTATCTGTGGCCTGGAACCAAGACCCAATTGACTTCAGCCATTTTCAAATGGTGTGATCGACCTCTAGTGGTCAGAATATGACATTAAATGAGTAAAACCCTGATTTCTATTGGTTTGTTTTATTCAAAATGAAATTTTATTCAAAAATGACTTTGATATTGATATCTAATATCTTATACTTTGGTATCTTATATTGATATCTTATATTTTATTTCTACTATAGCAATATTTAAAATATTTATATAACATTTATTTATTCATGAATCTACCTACTCCATAAATAGTTATCATTTATGATGCATGTATATCTGCTAAGAAACCAGTTTATGTAGCAAAAGTCAATGAAATATTTGTCCTTTGGAATGCCTCATGCTAAAAAAGGAAATATCTCATATACTTGAACATTTACCTTTCTGTGCCCGAACTAAATTATAAATCATGAGCCCAGAGACATGGAATTATAGAATATGTAGAAATACCACTCTGAGTCAACTACTTAATCACCTTCTTTCATATGGAGCTGTACTCATTTTATTTTAGAACAGTGTTATCCCAGTATACTGATTTCAGTCCTCTTGACATTTGATATAGCATTTACTTATTTTTTCATAGATGGAGAATGAATAATGGGGATATTGATCTGACAAGTGATCGGTACAGTATGGTAGGAGGAAACCTTGTTATCAACAATCCGGACAAACAGAAAGATGCTGGAATATATTACTGTTTAGCATCAAATAACTATGGGATGGTCAGAAGCACTGAAGCAACCCTGAGTTTTGGATGTAAGTAATTGTGACTTTAAAATGGGTATGTGCATTTAGGTGAAGAAAATTTTAGACATTATCAGAAGAATTAAGCAAAAAAGGAGAAATCGAGGAGAAAGAAAAGCGAGAGAAAGACTTCTAGATGAGGTGGGCTTTACAAGATTAGTGGGCCTTAATTGTGTGGAGAAGAAAAACAATTCCAAGAGAGCAAAGTATTATGAAAAATATTATGAATGCATTTAAAGTAGTGAAAGATAACACTGGAAAATAAACTAAGGTCATGTTCAGAAAGATCTTGAATAAGTTTCTAATAATTACTCTCAATGGAAATACTAAGCTTTGAATTCTCACTGGGGATGATATTGTCCCCACGGGAGTGAAAATCAGTTCTTGGAGGCAGGGAACCATTTTATGTATTACAACACAATGGTCTTATTCCTTAGTATTTAATTTTTCTTGTTAGTAATGAATTAAATGTTAACTGATTTAAGTTTAAATTAAATAAAATTTCTCCTTTTAGGGACAATAATAATGAGAATACTTTGAGAAACATTGTGCTAAACTAAAAGTTAGAGGTTATTATGGAATAAAAATGTCTATTGGGAGAGGAGTTAGACTAGATGTTCTCCACACGTGATTTTATAAGTCAGCATTTAAATATTTTGCAAAATGAATTATAGGATGAAAGCGACATTTTTAAAAGGACCCAAGTGGTACTGATTACCAGAAGGGAGTGAGACAAAATCAGCAAGTGCAGCCAGATTAAATTCATGTGGTGACAGTGAGAGTGCAAATGATAAACTCAGTCCTTGAGGAAATATACAACAGATTCACTGAAGGAAAAAGACCTTGAATATTTTCTTAAGGAAAGTCTAGTCAAAGGGCAGAAACATTTTGCTCTCTTTAAAATGGAACGGGAGCAATTAAGACCAATATCAAGGATAAAAGTAAGCGCTTCAATGGTCTCTTCGCATTTAGAGAAGACATTGTTATCCACAGTGAGATAGACCCCAACTAAGTTTTAGAATAGGAATGCCATTCCAGGGAGGCATCAGGACAGGAAAAGTAGATTTGAAGGGTTCTTTGCAAAAAGGTAATTATTGGAATGATAATTTTTCAGAGACATAAACATAAAGAGAATTAAAAACTAGATTTCATAATTTGAGTACTGATCACAGCATATTAAAAAGCAGAAACATTACTTTGCTGACAAAGGTCCATTTAGTCAGAGCTATGGTCTTTCTAGTAGTCATGTGAGAGCTGAACCATAAAGAAGGCTGAGTGCTGAAGAATTGATGTTTTCAACTTGTGGTGCTGGGGAAGACTCTTGAGTGTCCCTTGGACAGCAAGGAGGTCAAACAGTCAACCCTAAAGGAAATGAACCCTGAATATTCATTAGAAGGACTGATCCTGAAGCTGAAGCTCCAATCCTTTGGCCACCTGATGTGAAGAGCCAACTCACTGGAAAGAACACTGATGCTGAGAAAGATTAAGGGAAAGAGGAGAAGGGGGCTACAGAGGATGAGAAGGTCAGATGGCATCACCAACTCAATGGACATGAGTTTGAGCAAACTCTGGGAGATAGTGAAGGACAGGGAAGCCTGGTGTGCTACATACAGTCCATGGAGTCGCAGAGAGTCTGACATGACTTAGTGACCGACACCAACTTATCACACATAAGGAAATGGAGATGAGACAAGACTGAAACAGAATAAGAATGAGTAACATAAATGAAGAATCAGATCCAAGCAAAATGTGAGTTCCAAATACACAGAACAGAGTGAAGGAAATAAAAACTGAGGAAAGTCCAGAATTTGAAAAAGAGCAAGATTATTGACCTTCACGTTCCTCAGCTAGGATTCTGCCCTTCATCCTTACTCCTTCTCCCCACTGGACTCCTCTCTCCGACTTTCTCTGGTAAAGCCCTGGGTTTGTCTGTGCACATTGTATTTCCAGATATTCTTAAAGAGAGTCTTCCTAAATCTGAAGAAAAGTTTAGAAAATGCACAGTCTTCCGGGTTGTCACAGCAGTTATACAGATGCGGCCAATGTCCATATTCTTCTGTAATGTGTGCACGTTCCAGCATCTGAAAAGGCTTGAATAAGCTTTTGATAAGCTTCACCAAACCAACAGAGAAATATTGTATCTAAAAGTGAATTAGTAACTGAAAAAGAAACTTTAATGAGTATCAATTTTTCTATTGCCCAGAGAATGAATGTTTTCCTTCTTGCTTTCATGATTAGATCTTGATCCTTTCCCACCTGAGGAACGTCCTGAGGTCAGAGTGAAAGAAGGGAAGGGAATGGTGCTACTCTGTGACCCTCCATACCATTTCCCAGGTAAACTTAGCTCTTCTATGATTATAAGCATCTAGGAAATGAAGTGGGAACACTTTTATTTCTTCATGATATTGGAGCATTTATAACTAAGACTCAATATTTGTATAACCTTATAACACATCACTTACTAGAGCTTATAGATGCTTGCTTTTTTGATTCTTTAAACAGTTGTCCCTAATTACAAAGGTCTATGATCATTTCAGCTTATAAATAACATGTATGTTGGATTATGTTCCTATTAAAGTCCTGTTACACTGGAGAAAATATGGTAGATTTTCTACAAATAATTCCTGTAATAGAATAGTACCAAGGAGGAAATAATCATTTTATTAATAATTTGGCATCTAACATATGCTGCTGCTACTAAGTTGCTTCAGTCGTGTCCCACTCTGTGCGACCCTTGAGACGGCAGCCCACCAGGCTCCCCTGTCCCTGGGATTCTCCAGGCAAGAACACTGGAGTGGGTTGCCATTTCCTCCTCCAATGCATGAAAGTGAAAAGTGAAAGTGAAGTCGCTCAGTCGTGTCCGACTCTTAGCAACCCCATGGACTGCAGCCAAATATACTAGGACCTGTAATTAAACACCAGAAAGAAAGAGACATAATAAATTATTAATCTCTTTAGGAGTTCTAATCCACAAACAGAATGTGAGTTACAAATACATATAGTAAAGAAAATAAAAGCTGAGGAAATCCAGAATTGGATACAGAGCAAGATTGTTGACCTTCACGTTCCTCAGCTAGGATTCTGCCCTTCATCCTTACTCCTTCTCCCCACTGGAGTGCTCCCTCAGTCTTCCTCTGGTGAAGCCCTGGGTTTGTCTGTGCACATTGTGTTTGAAGCAAAATTTAAAACATGTGCAGTCTTCAGAGTTGTCACAACAGGTACACAGGCCCTGCCAATGTATCCCTGTACACAAGAAAGGGGCTAAACTGAAGTTCATCTGTTACAAGATTCAACTTTGGAATACATGTTTTCAGTAATTTGATATGGCTAAAATGAAAGCTACAAAACCATTGATTAAAAGATGAACACTGCATATATAATATTTTCACTCATTTCATTTATCATTTTCTTCAAATAATATATTTATACCATTTTTCTCTCATAAAAAAGTATTCTGGGTTCTTATAGTTTTAATCTTATGTCATAAAGTTGTCTCTAAATATCTCTATATAGAATGATTCATAACAGACTATTATAAGTCTGGCATATATTAATATGGAATATATATACATGCACATATATACTATTCTGATTATGTATAGATAATAGACAGTTTATAATCAAATGTTGATCACTTTTTTCTTATAACTGTGGGAGAAAGAGAATTAGTTGATATACATAGGAGACTCAGTAGACATGAGTCTGAGCAAACTCCAGGAGAAAATGGAGGACAGAAGAGCCTGGCATGCTGCAGTCCATGGGGTCACAAAGAGTCTGACATGACTTAGTGGCTGAACAACAACAAAAGGAGAAATTTATGAATTCAAATGTTGTAAAAAGTTTTTCAATGAAGGAGTGGTCTTTTTTTTTTAAAGAACTGACAAAATTATGAAAAAATACCCTCATGTTCATAGTGTTTCCATTGGCATCTGCTTTGAGTGAGATTTTCATTAAAGGGCGTTGAGCAGAGGAATCACAGGACATCACTTAAGTTATAGAAAGGCAAATCTGGTTACTGTTGTAAGAAAAGACTCAGCAGAATATAAAAGTGAAACCAGGAGCTCAGTTAAAGGTATTGCCATCATGTAGGCAATGAATATGGACCAGAGCAGGGGAACTGGAGGTAGGAAGAAGTAGTTAAATCAAGATATATTTTGAAGGAAGGGGTAAGAGTACAGGCTGGTAGACTTTATGTGTGAGATATAAGAGAAACACAGGAGTCAAGATGACATCAAAGTATTTGTCATGAGCTCTGGAGAGAATGGAGTTGTCTGGAAGAATAGGTGTGGATTAAGAGTGAGGGGCCTAATTTAAAATTCCAAAAAGAGTTGTTCAGTTGGCAGTTCTATGAGTGTGGAACCCAGGGGCAACATCTGAGGTAGGAGTATCAGTTTGTCATGCAGCATTATATAAACTGTTTTCAAAGCCATAGGACTGCATGTCATTACCTAGGGAAGTAGTATAGATAGATATATGGGGAATGGTTCAAGGAACACAAACTATGGGATTTTTCTGAGATGAGTCTGGTTTTCAAGCCTCTGTGGCATCTTTACAACTTTGTTGACTGAAGAATTTCATGGACCAAGACTAAGGTTGGTAGAAGCTTCAAATCATTAAGCCAAATGAGTGTATTACCTCTTCTTCCTGATAAAGATAGAAATGTTTACATGGGTAGGGGCAGGACTGGGACGTCTTTTAAATAAGCCAAAGAAACATTATTAATCACAGAATAGAACCTGAACAACTCATCTCCACTTGTGCTCTTAGTGGATTACGACCTCTTTGAACATTAGACATGACACCTTCAAATATAAGAATGGACATATGCTTGAAGACCATAGTGTGTATATATGTGTGTACCATTTTGCCATTTGCATGTCATAAATCTATCTTTCCACTATATGCAGTTAAGGTTTTGTATATTGCAGTTAATATTTCATGGAGTTGAGGTATAAACGAACCGACCAGGTTTGGATTCTGAACCTCAAAGAACATTATATATGCAACTATTTATAGTAGTCAAATCTTGTTGGCTCTATTTGGTGATCTGATAACCTAAAATTTACTCCTTACTAAGTCAACTTAACTTAGCCATAACTACATCTCAGTTTGCTTGTTCAAAATTTGGGAGTAATAATTCTTGTGCCACCTACTTCACAGACCTTGTTATGAGATTCAAATTTAATGTTTTTAAATTATAAAATGGATATCTAATTTAAAAGGATTATTATTAAATTAAATAAAATGTATTTAGTACATTTAATGTTATATTTTGAATCGCCATTAAAACAAATAAAGTACATCTCACTTCACTAAGAATTTTTTTTATTCATGGCTATTGAATTCACCTCTGATTTATGCACAGGAAAAAGATCTAGGGGACAATCTCATCATTTACAATCACTACATTTTTCTATGGATTTGGGTGTTCTACAATTTCTACAAACTCTTATTTGAACCAGTTGTTTATTTATTAGGAATACTTATACATACCTATATCAGTAAAAATGTTGATTCAATTTTATAACAACATTTGATATGCAACTGATTGCCTAGTGCCTAGCACAGGATATGTGTCCAACAAATATTTGAAGAATGAGAAAGTAAAAGAGTAAATAAGTGTATTCATTAAATTGATAGATACATAGTGATTACAATTTTAGCAAAAGATAAATTTTCTTGTTTAGATCTTGTTTTATTAAATAGAACCATTAATTCTTTAATGTGTAAGACTTTCTAAATCCCTAGATTCTCAGAAAATGGAAGCATGATTCTTTGATTCCAACTAATTTTCAGAATCTGAAACTGAGTTACACAACTCACAAAATAGGAATCATATATGTGCATATTCTGTAAGAGAATTAAAAAAAAGCCCATCATTTGAAGAGTGAGTACTATTGAGAAAATACAGGATATCTAATAATACACATGGTGTGGATTTTTAAATAAATAAGAAAGTGGGAATACTCTTAAGAGAAAAAACTCATTAAATGTTGAATGTGATAGTGACTGAATCTCAATAGACTAGAAAGGTAAGCATAAAAATAGACAAGCATGCTAGAGCATAGTAGGGAATATATGAGCCCACAGTATAACCTGGTATAAATTTCTTTCTAAAAGAGTTTATATATAGTTTACTATAGATGTCAAACAAAAGTTAGAAGCTATTGTGGTTTTATTGGTATAGGTAAATTCTGTTCTAATGAGGTTAATTAACAACAACAACAAAAAAAAAGTACAAACATCTTCAAAAAAGTTTGTGGACAGAGACAGCACTTAATTACTTCAAATATATATCAAGGAGAAATGTAAAATTATTTATCAAGCTTGGGTAAGTGGTATATTTCAAAATAATACAATGAAACTGATCAAATGCACTATAATTGGCCCAAACAAATCCCCACTGTAATATGGTACAGACTCTCTTGAGGCAAAGAAAAAAGTCCCAGACACCTATCGATAAAAGCAATGTTTTTTAAACAGTCCTGGTATTTACTCTTCCTAAAAAATAATTTTATAATAATTTATTGTTTAAGCCAGACAGCAAGGCTATGAGGAAAATAGGTGCTGACTTCTTCAGTTCAGTTCAGTCGCTCAGTCGTGTGTGACTCTTTGCGACCCTATGAATCACAGCACGCCAGGCTTCCCTGTCCATCACCAACTTCCAGAGTTCACCCAAATGGATGGAGTTCATGTCCATTGAGTCGGTGATGCCCTCCAGCCATCTCATCCTCTGTCGTCCCCTTTTCCTCCTGCCCCCTACCCCTCCCAGCATCAGAGTCTTTTCCAATGAGTTAACTCTTTGCATGAGGTGGCCAGAGTACTGGAGTTTCAGCTTTAGCATCATTCCTTCCAAAGAACACCCAGGACTGATCTCCTTTAGAATGGACTAGTTGGATCTCCTTGCAGTGGAATGCAAAAGTAGGAAGTCAAGAAACACCTGGAATAACAGGCAAATTTGGCCTTGGAATATGGAATGAAGCAAGGCAAAGGCTAATAGAATTTTGCGAAGAGAACACACTGGTCATAGCAAACACCCTCTTCCAACAACACAAGAGAAGACTCTACACGTGGACATCACCAAACAGTCAACACTGAAATCAGACTGACTATGTTCTTTGCAGCCAAAGATGGAGAAGCTCTATACAGTCAGCAAAAACAAGACCAAGAGCTGACTGTGGCTCAGATCATGAAGTCCTTATTGCCAAATTCAGACTTACATTGAAGAAAGTAGGGAAAACCACTAGACCATTCAGGTATGACCTAAATCAAATCCATTATGATTATACAGTGGAAGTGAGAAATAGATTTAAGGGTCTAGATCTGATAGATAGACTGCCTGATGAACTATGGACAGAAGTTCGTGACAGTGTACAGGAGACAGGGATCAAGACCATCCCCATGGAAAAGAAATGCAAAAAAGCAAAATGGCTCTCTGGGGAGGCCTTACAAATAGCTGTGAAAAGAAGAAAAACGAAAAGCAAAGGAGAAAAGGAAAGATACAAGCATGTGAATGCAGAGTTCCAAAGAATAGCAAGAAGAGATAAGAAAGCCTTCCTCAGTGATCAATGCAAAGAAATAGAGGAAAACAACAGAATGGGAAAGACTTCTTCAGAGATGGTTAATTTTTACCATTTGCAGGGAGTAAGGGAAGACAGATAATCTACTGAATGCCCATGAGAACTGAGTCAGAGTTTGGCTCTTGATTACCTAAATTAAGCTTCATTCTTAAGTCTGATCAGGGCAGCTACCACACCAATTGTGGAACAGTTTTGGTAGTTCTGGGGTGGAAAAGGAAGTTAGAAGATCAGTTCTGCCTTCCTATTGCTAAATGAGAGTCCCTTGGACTGCAAGGAGATCAAACGAGTCAATCCTAAGGGAAATCAGTCCTGAATATTCATTGAAAGGACTAATGCTGAAGATGAAGCTCCAATACTTTGGCCACCGAAGAACTGACTCATTGGAAAAGACCCTGATGCTGGGAAAGATTGAAGGCAGGAGGAGAAGGGGATGACAGAGGATGAGATAGTTGGATGGCATCACTGACTCGATGGACATGAGTTTGAGTAAGCCCCAGGGGTTGGTGGTGGACAGGGAAGCCTGGCATGCTGCAGTCCATGGGGTCACAAAGAGTAAGACACAACTGATCGACTGAACTGAATTGATTGCTATACGTCCTTGGGCGAGTCAACCTAGCTAAACCTCTGTATCCTTTTTTTAAAATGACAATAGTGATCCCTAGCTTTGTTTTAGTGAGAAATGATAGCATCCAACATATTGCAATTATTCTTTTGTCCAAGTAGATGGTTTATCATTAGACAATAATCTATTAAATAAATTTATATTATTAATATTACAAGTTCCACAAGGGCAATGACCAAATTTGTCTTCTTTAGTGGCACATAGAAGATAACTCAGTAAACTGGAGGGGAGGCCCAATTTTGATCCATTGAGCAGGAAGCTCCCATGGAAAATGGGATGGGTACCCACTCCACTATTCTCACCTGGAGAACCCATGGACAGAAGAGCTTGACAGGCTACAGGCCATGGGGTCGCAAAGAGTTGGATACAACTGAGTTACTAACACTTTCACATTGAATATTTAGGAAAATACACACTGGGCCTTAAACCAGCCAGACCATTTATTCTGTAGTACAAGATTTATGTTTTTACCAACGCATGGCAGTAACTTCTCTGACCTAACTTTTCTGCCTTTAAGATTCAAAGAGTAAAACATTATCCTGTTCCTCTTCTCTAATGAGTGGTACACAGAAAAATTTCTTAGAATTTAGAAAAACTGAGTAATATGGTAGTTAAAATAGCCTGACCAAAGTCATATTAATATTTAGTCTGGAATTAAAACACAGGTCTCCACATTGACATAACTATGGAGTACTCAGAATATTCTGAATTAGTTTTGTGTGTGGTATCTTGAAATATTGTATAGCTAAGAAAATTCTTCTGTAAGGAAATCTGTACTTTCCTGACTCTTTCTAATTTTTTTGGAATTTGTGTCCAGAAATCATTACAAAAATATTAATTTTCTTTTTAAGTGAGAATACAAAAATTATTTCAAAACTAGACAAACTCACATCTGTTAAAATATACTTTAAATATTATTTTGGTTTACAGTCTGTTAAAATATATGATAAATGTTATTTCTAAATACTATAAACATAGAAGTATTTGTTGCCCAATTCCAAAAACCTGATTTCAGCAATTTAAGCAACCTCCAAAGTTTCTGCTTATTTTGTTTCTTCTGTGGTTTTTACCTGACCTTCTTAAATCAGCATAAGGATAACGATTAATATTAATAGAATCATTCACTTCATGGCAAATAGGTTGGGAAACAATGGAAACAGTAAAAAAGTTTATTTTCTTGAGCTCTAAATATCACTGCAGAGGGTGACTGCAGCCATGAAATTTAAAAAATTCTTGCTCCTTGGAGGAAAAGTTATGACAAACTTAGTCAGCATATTAAAAAGCAGAGACATTTCTTTGCCAACAAAGGTCCATATAGTTAAAGCTATGATTTATCCAGTAGTCATGTATGAATGTGAGAGTTGGACCATAAAGAAGGCTGAGCACTGAAGAACTGATGCTTTTGAACTGTGGTGTTGGGGATGACTTTTGAGAGTCACTTGGATAGAATGGGGATCAAACCAGTCAATCCTAAAGGAAATCAACCCTGAATATTCATTAGAAGGACTGATGCTGAAGCTGAAGCTCCAATACTTTGGCCACCTGATGCAGAGAGTCAACTCATTGGAAAAGACCCTGATGCTGGGAAAGACTGAAGGCAAGAGGAGAAGGGGACAACAGAGGATGAGTTGGTTGGATGGCATCACCGACTTAATGTGCTTGAGTTCGAGCAAGCTCTAGGAGATGTTGAAGGACAGGGAAGCCTGGCGTGCTGCAATCTATAGGGCCACAAAGATTTGGACATGACTGAGTAACAGCAACAAGAATTATTCACAGATACAAAGGTCTAGAGAATGTGTATGCTAACAATAAGAATGCTGAGTTGGAGAAATATGGTGATTTTATTTTCTTTCAAATTTAACTTTGTATTTTCATTTTTTGAAAACAAAAAATAAACTTCTGTAATTAAAAAGATAAGATAAATAATCTTCATTCACTTTTATGAGACTGTATATTGCTGGAGAAAATTATATAGCTAGTTTAAATGGAATCCCCTGGACTATTATTTTCAATCATACTGGACATATATAGCATGCAATTCTTTTAGTTTTTCATATTCAGCTCTTTTTCATTCTCCATTTAGCAGCTTTACCAGTCAATCACCTTGAGTTCCATAAAACAAAATGGAATGGTGTCAGGTCATGATTATTTCATTTTTAAAATATCTTGATTTTCCACCATCTTGCATCTAAATCTTTTCTAACTTGAACTAAGAGATCTTTTTCTGAGGGTACCTTTTTTTTAATTTTAATTCCCCTGAGGGTATTTTTTCCCCCTGAGGGTATCTCCCTAGTGGCAGTTGTCTTCACATGGTTATAATGTTTTAAAGGGGATTAGGATATTGAGACTGAGAAATATGTATCACCCAGCGTTCCCTCTTACGCATTACTGCTGTGCATGATTACTGGAATGTCATCCCTCAAAACATTAAGGGGAGATCTGAATGGAAAACTGGGAAAAGAAGCAATTTAATGAGGAAATTCAACTTTTGGCCTAACCAGCCAGTATGCTTAGCCAAAGGAATTTACAACAGTTAAAAGTTACCATATGATCTGCTTCCTAATATTTAAGAAAACAAGTAAAATGCCTTTTTTCCTTTTCTGTAGTTTTTACTTTTTAATGTAGCCAGAACAGGCTGCATAAACTCATTTCTAAATCTGTCATGTATAATAGGAGAATAAAAAGATATAAAGCCACAGTACAGTTGACTTTATCTTTTAAATGCAGTAGGGAAGATGGAATTTGAAGCTATTAGACCTGGATTCAAAATCCTAATTCTACTTAGTCATGAAATTCTAAGCAAGTCATTTAAACTGAGTTGTATTTAGCCCATAATTAATTAAAAGAATATTGGTAATTCATGAATAATTGAGAAATAGATATTATTGCTTAGTATCACTTTATATTCAAACTACGGTAGCTTTTAGAAAATTTGTGCCATTTATCTTGGCCTACTTCCAACATTTACTCTACAAAAGCCTAGATTAGATTATGTGCTAGTTTATTTCTAGAAAACAAGACTTTTCCTTTTGGAGAAGAGCTTAAAACTGAGTCAATAATATTTGAAAAGCCTAGATTAGGTTATGAACTAGCTTACTACTAGAAAACAAAATCTTTGCTTTTGGAGGGAGTTTAATACTTAGTCAACAATATTTTCTTCTAGATGATCTTAGCTACCGCTGGCTTCTAAATGAATTTCCTGTATTTATCACAATGGATAAACGAAGATTTGTGTCTCAGACAAATGGCAATCTCTACATTGCTAATGTTGAGGCATCTGACAAAGGCAACTATTCTTGCTTTGTATCCAGTCCCTCTATTACAAAGAGTGTGTTCAGCAAATTTATCCCACTCATTCCACTACCTGAACGTAAGTATATTTGTTCTCTGTTTTTGTAAGGTTGTCTACTTATGGCATACTTATAATAATGAAAAGAAATATCCAATGGGCAAACCAGCTGACTGCTTCACCAGGACAAATAGAGGACATATACTTTGAAAGTCTTGGTTTTTCCTTAGATTTTCACCTAGAGAAGATTTACATCATAAAATGTCCTAAGGTGGTTGAGTTTGAATTGGTTGCCTCCAGTTCAGTGAATGTATAGAAACCCAATTGATTTACTAGCAAAATGCCAATATATTGGTTATAAATGGGAATCACCACCATCTGTTTTTTGTTTCATGGTCAGTCCTACTTTTTAGTCAATTCATGAAAGTGAATGAATGATTATATCAAAACAAGCTGCAGTGATTACAGAATTAGGGTGGAAGGAAAGGTAATCAGATCATTTTTTATTTTTAAGGAATTATTTACATGAAGCAAATAAGTATATAAATTGCCTTTCTATTGTAAGTAGTGTAGGGTATGACTACTGTGGTACCATCTTGAATGACAGTTAAGAGTTAACACACTCTTAACTGGCCTTTCCCCAGGCTTCAGTTGAATGAACTTAAATCAGAATACAGTATGTTTTCTTACTTCAGGTTATTTTTATCTCAGTCCTCCTGCAACACTCATATCACTGAATTCAAGCTTCTAAGGAAATACTGGTTCTGTTGTTGGCAGACTTAAATTTGGGTCTTACCTCTAAGTTTTATATAATAATGGTGGCAAGTCTATCATATCACAGACATTCTATTATTATTCTCAAGATAGCAGTCACATGGTTACTATTCAATAAACGTCTTATTATCTGGCTGTTTTTTTACCCCTCTCAAATCTTAGGAAATACTCTCACCACTACTTCACAGAGTGAAAAGGAACCATCATGTGAAAACTTCCCTCATTTTCGTCCCTCAAAATTCAGTGCTTCTTACTTTCTTTCTCAGTGGAAAAAGTGTTTTTCCTGCTGCTCAAGCTAATTGCTGCAGCTGCTCTGATTCACATTCCATTTGTTTCATTTAAGGATGTCATTGCATCACTCTTTCTTTTCTGAGTCTTTAAATTCTCCTCCATTTGTTTCCCTCTGCATATTCTTTTGTATTCAATGCAAACAGTCTTGAGTAATCAAAACCACTTCTTATTTGCTAAATCCAAAAGACATTTTCAGATCTGATTCTGTATGAAATTTGACCCTTGTTGATCTCTTCTGGCTCTCTTGAAATCTCCTTTCTTTTCCTATTTTTTGACTATTTCTTCCTCTGCTTATTTCCCAGCTGCCTCAGTGACAACCTCTATGCAGTATCCTTCATCAGATCATCCTCATTCTCATATTTCTTTCCAATCTTTTTCTAGATAGTCTCATTCATTTATACCTTTATTTCACTAGAAGCTCTATGTGCTGACTCCAGATTCACTTCTCCAAAACTTTTCCCTAATCCTACCTACATCCTGGGCTTGACACACAGAAGCTTCTCAAGAGTGTTAAATTTGAAATATTCCAAACATATCTTTCATCTGCTCTCTAAACCTCCTCTTCTGGTGTTCTTCATCTCATTGAATAATACTATCATATTTCTCACCGGTAACTCAGGAGAGAATTTTAATCGTCAACTCCTTTCCACTGACATCCTGAGGACAGTGAACACAGCAGTTTTCATTTAGGACATAAGCACTTGGAAAGTTTGAGGAAAATGTGGAACCCAAAGATAATGATTCAGCAGACCCAGGATGTGATCCAGGAATCTATAGTTTCAATGAGTATCCCAAGTGATTTTAATGAATTGGATTTTATTAATTAATTTATTTTTACCAATACAATATTGTAAAGTAATTAACCTCCAATTAAAATAAATAAATTTATATTTGAATTGGATTTTTGATCTGTATCTTGGGAAAACATTGATCCAAGGGGCAGTTCTTTTGATTCTGGTTCTAAAACACAACTTGGATCTGTGTTTTCCTTTCTGCTCCCACTGTGACTCTGCCCTTGTTCAGGCCCTCACTTAGAACTCTGACTCTCTGCTATATTTTTCTTCTCCATATTCCTTCCCTTAAAACTGCCAACAAATCTACTTAAACCAAAGGTAAAATTCATATTTAGTCTCTTAACAAATCCTATTAATAGCTAACCATTGAGGAAATTAATCTCAAAATCTTTAATATCAGTTTCAAACCTTCTATATTGTAGATTCAAGTTCATCTTCAACTACATATACTTCAATATCATTTTGATTCCTAGACCTTTTATAATTGCCTGCACACTCCTGAAGTTGTGTCAAAATATGCGATTTCCTCAACTTGAACTGGTCTGGTTCAAATGTCCTCTTTGCCTGAGATTCCCTCAGCTCTTATATATTTCCAACAATCCTCCTTGGCCACCACTTTTTTAGAGCATTTACTATTGATTTGGTTTATATTTCAGGTCTTTGTGTATCTATTTGTCTTTCAAGTGTTCTACAGTATAAAGCACACACTCATGTTATGATTCTAAGCAGTGTATTTAGCCTTTCTGCTCTGCTTGCTAATTTTGGTTTTTCTTAAATTAGGAACAACAAAACCATATCCTGCTGATATTGTAGTTCAGTTCAAGGATGTATATGCATTGATGGGCCAAAACGTGACTTTAGAGTGTTTTGCACTTGGCAAGTAAGTATGCTCACAGTTTTCATTAATGTATATAAAGTTTAAATCTTATATTGTTAGGAAATAAATGTTAAAAATGTTTATCTATAAACATAGAGTAAATTGACTTTTAAGTGTTGTGGACTATTAGCTCTTGTTATCTTCTATTTAAGTCCTGTTCCTGATATCCGATGGCGAAAAGTCCTAGAACCAATGCCAAGCACAGCTGAGATCAGCACCTCTGGAGCTGTCCTCAAGATCTTCAATATTCAGCTAGAAGATGAAGGCATATATGAATGCGAGGCTGAGAACAATAGAGGAAAGGATAAACACCAGGCAAGAATTTATGTTCAAGGTAGATACATTGTTTTAATTTTCCACACATGTAATCAATATCTTATTTAAAACCATTTTCTAACTTGAAAACTTAGCATAAAATGATTAACCTTAAAAACAGTAATGTGTATTACATTGTGAAAAACAATAAAATATTTATCTTTATGTCCAACTAAGTCACAAAAACGAGTAGACAAGTTAGGAATTTATGCCACTGGTATTACAGGAACATGAATGGATCAATAGTAGTGTTCTTGATAATTTTGAGAAAATACAATTCATATGGCTTGTTGACTTTCTTCAGGCTCTTTTTTATTTGTAGAAACACCTATGCATTATGACATAGTTTAAGCCAGTGATTCACAAACTTTACCATGTTTTAAAATCATCTGGAGGGCTTATTTAAAGACACAAATTGCTGGTTCTCATACTCAAGAGTTTCTGAGTTAGAAGGTCTATTTGGGGTGTGAGAATTTGTATTTATAAAAAATTCTTAGGAGATGTTGATGCTACTTGTCCAGGAGCCACTCTTAGAGAATTATTGGTCTAAGGAAAGTTTTTCTTTGATACAACTTTTTGATACAAGTATTTAATTGAAATAAGCTTTATTTGGGAGGAGAGAATATAGTTTCTCAGTCAATGCTTAAAACTTTGCATACTGAAATCCTCCCTACAATGTTCTCCAATGTGAAATTTGCAGGTCACACCTGAATAAACATCTAAGTCTTTGATAAGGTCATTCACTGAAAGGATGAATGTACAGAGTGCGTCCTCAGAGGCAGACACAGCAGGAGCCAGGACAGTTAAATATAGGAAATATTTTGTCCTTGAGGGGTTCATACTCTAGTCATACTATATGAAAAACCTCCAAATTTATATAGTCATACACAGTCAAATAAATATATACCCCTAATGTATATAATTATAAAGAAAATTGTGAGTACAATATGGGGATTACATATGATATTGATAAAGCATTTGATAAAGGGGTACCTTAGTCTCATCAAAGGATGGATGATAGGAAAAACTAGAGATGATGCCTGAGCTGAACTGGAATACCAGTAGACTAAAGGGTACTGTGGCAGTGTCAGGACGAACCCTTACCTCCTACCCTTAGACCCCAGGCCTCTGTCTATATAGGAATGAAGTAAGCATCTCCAACGACCCAGCACATGCAGCCTCATCACCACCATCTCAGAACGTCCACTAGGTTTAGGATTAATGTAACTTTCACCTTGTGCATTTCATTTGCCTTAAGAAGCCCTTGGACTCCAGGGCCGTCTTATGGGCTACACTTTCATACCCACATGGCTTTGCACCTTTCCTACTCAGACTCTATATTCTTTTCATTCCTAACTTCTGACGTCCTTATGGTCATCTAATAAAATGAGAGAGTGAGTAAATCTGGAGAAAAATAGTCCAGTTGCCAAGCAACATTAAGGGCCTATTTAAAGTTAGTGATGCAGTGATGTTTAACTAGACATAGGCTAATCAATTTGGTAGTGCTCATTTCAAGTCATATTCAAGTTCCTTGGTTCTGACACTAAGGCAGAGAGCCAGAGTTTTCCAATATTACTCTTTGCCAAAGTAGCAAGACAAAGTGGAGAGAGATGAGTGAGCCTCTAGAACACATAGTCCATCATTATCAGAATCCCCTATATCCGTAACTTTGCACATTCCCTTTATTTATTTATTGCCTGTTTATTTATTTATTTATTTATTTTATTCACATTCCCTTTAGTCTTTGCTGTAACTGACACTGTTTCTACTGCAGACCACGCAAGCAGTGGCTGAATTTTCTTTCACAACCCTCATCCCCAGGTGTGACTTGTACACTTGTCCTCCTTGCTCTTTATTGCCATTGCTAGACTATCTTTCTTTTCCTTTAATTATCTAGTTTATAATCTTATGTCAGGTTACCTTCCCAACCCATTGTTCTAAGATTTTCATTATTAACAACTATCACCACTACAAGTCTTTTCATGACTTCATTCTTGGTGACATAAAATCATGTGGACTATAATAATTTTTCTAATGGTCTTGTGTCTCACTTCCTTTGAACTCCTCTCTTCCAATGATCTTGTTCTACAATCTTGCTCAGCAATCCACTCCTAAGGCTGAGGGTTCAGACCTTATTGTTACCAAAAGTGCAATCCCTTTACAATCTCAAGTTTAGGTATTTAAACTCTGATCACCACCTTTCAAGCTTCAATACCCAGATTCCTACAATCCTTTTAATCTACCAGCAACTATAATCAGTTAGTCTTACTCTGTTTTAACTTCCTCTCACTTTCCCTAACTTGGCCATCTCTTTCCTAAACCTGGGTTCAATCATTATCATTTCCCTGCACACCGACTTAGCTCACTCATCTCTCTCCACTTTGTCTTGCTACTTTGGCAAAGAGTAATATTGGAAAACTCTGGCTCTCTGCCTTAGTGTCAGAACCAAGGAACTTGAATATGACTTGAAATGAGCACTACCAAATTGATTAGCCTATGTCTAGTTAAACATCACTGCATCACTAACTTTAAATAGGCCCTTAATGTTGCTTGGCAACTGGACTATTTTTCTCCAGATTTACTCACTCTCTCATTTTATTAGATGACCATATCATGCCTTCACGGTTTCCATTAAACCCACAGTAATTCCTTCTTCGACCTTCCTCTCAGCTAATAACTTGGCTTCCTATTTTACAGAGAAAATGGTAGTAATTAAATTAGAACTCTCACAAACTTCTGTTCTGTTTCTACTAACACTTGCGTCTCCACCCTTATCTCTTTTTACTCTAGAGTCAGCTATTCTCTGAGAACAACACCTCCACTTGTGCACTGGACTCTATCCCTCTTACACAATAAATTGAAACATAATTCTTTCAAACCTTAAATATCAGTTTGAAAGATTTATAAGAAACAGATCAGTTATTTTAGTGTTATTTATGAATCAGCTTTCCAACAAACCATGCTTCACAAATAGAAAAACAATTATAAGTTGAATTAGAATTACCTTGTCTCTAATAATGTAAAGTTTACCTACAGACCTATATACAACTTCAATGATTCTATCATTGATTCTAAGACTCAGAGAGTATCTGATGTATTCTCCAGAAGAAAGTCAAAACTATAATATTTGTCTTCTTGAGTTGATGATGAATGCTGAGACTTGCATTTGCATTTACAATGTCCTATACTTTTTAGCATTTCCTGAGTGGGTGGAACACATCAATGACACAGAAGTGGATATAGGCAGTGATCTCTACTGGCCTTGTGTGGCCACGGGGAAGCCCATTCCTACCATCCGATGGCTGAAGAATGGATATTCGGTATGTGTGTTCAAGCGCTTTGCAGTTCTTGAGCCTATGTTCAGGTAACATTTCCTATAATCCTGGGAAAAACTAGTGGCATGTAGGCCCTGAAATATAAAAGTTTCCTTAAAAAAAAAAAAAGTGAACATAAAGTGTCTTTTTTCAGCTTAAACAGTTTTCTATAATCTTATGTCTACCTTCTCTTTCTCTCTCCTTATTGTCTCCTTTGTTCCACTTCCCCCTTCTTCCTTTGCATCCATCTCCACTACCTGATATTGTCCTCTTTTTCTTACCACTGTTTCCCTGACCCCACAGAAACAGAGGTAAGAGTGAAGGTCCTACCTTTAGCCCTGGGGACAAGTAGCAGCAGTGGGGTCCTTCTCTACCTTCCCACTGTAATCTCTCAGCTGGGCCGAGAGGGAAAAAGGTGGACTCTCTGCTCTGTAGGATGAATAGAACAAGAGCCACTGGGCATGGTAAGTGGGTTTTACTTCCCCATACCATGAAAACCCCACTCCACTCGACTTAATTAACAGTGGGGGAAAAATAATGTACTTAAAATGGAAGACAACCAAGCCCAAACCCAAATGAAAGCATTTCTGTTAAAGTTTTTCAAGGAGACGTGTTTTACTTTGTGTTCTTTCCAGTACCATAGAGGGGAACTGAGGCTGTATGACGTGACCTTTGAAAACGCTGGCATGTACCAGTGCATAGCTGAAAACACACATGGAGCAATTTACGCAAATGCCGAGTTGAAGATCCTGGGTCAGTATCACTTTCTGTTTCTGTCAACAATCAGCAAGAAAGCAACACATTAAAAAGTACCTTGGGTTATCTAGATTATACTTAATTTCATATTACTTTCTTGAATTAACAGTTTCTTGAATTAGAAGTTAAGCATTTCTAAAATGTGGTTTGTATTAGAATGGTATTATTTTCCTTTCATTGAAGAATAGTAAATAAATTGGAAGCAATGTAGAGTATAAAGGTTTTTAAAATGTTTTTAATGGTAAAGCAAACTTTACACATGTCAATTTTTACAAGTCTTGCTTTCTCCTATGTCTGGGCAACTAAACACTGCCAGAACATCACATAGTACAGCTGCTCCCTCAGTGCCTGTGAGGCAGCCTTGGAGAGTCTTTGGCACTCAGTAGCTTTATCAGTCCCTGGGTTTCATATCCTACAGTTGCTGTTTAAAACCTTCAGCACATTCCTCAGTCCCTTTATCCCACACTGAGTTTCTTCTTCATGAAAATTGAAAATCATGGAGATAAAATGTTTCAACTTCCTATCCCTCATTCAAAACTATCTGAATCTTTACTACACTTATCCTTTAGATACTCTTTATCCAGAGGATGATGTATACCTCCTCTCGTCCAAAAATAATCCCTTTACCTCTGTACTCAAGACACATCCCTTCTCTTTGTGTGTGTATGTGTGTGTGTGAGTGTGTAAATCTGTATGTGCATATCTCTCAAGATGCCTCTCTTTCTGGGCATGTTTTCCTCTTGAATTCTCCTCTCGTTTGTGTTTAGTGACTCAGTGCTGATACTTCCTATATTATTTCTTCTTGATCACTTCATTTTCTCCTTTTCATCCCTTCCTTTGCTCAGTTGAAAATCTTGCTCTCTTCCAGAGTTCCATTCCTCTGGCTGCATTCCATTTTCTTTCTCATTCTTTCACATATTCTATAATATTATTCCTGAATTATTATTATTTTGAAATTAAAATTATCCTGGATGATATCTTCTTCTCCCATTAACTATCAATGACCCCTTAAAGTATATCTCTGGGTCAGAGTTTTATCCTCAGCTTCTATCTCAGTATGAAAAATTTCTTAGCAGAAATGGTCATCTGGGTAAATTCATAGATATCCAAAACTTAGCATGTCTGAAATTAAAGTCATTATTTCTTATTCATCCACACCTTTTCCTCTTGAAATGTTTACTGTTCTAAAAAATGAAACCGTAAAGTTTAAAAATAAAATAAAATTAAAAAAAAAAAAGAAACAAGGTAGTAAAAAAATAAATAAATAAATAAATAATGAAACAATCCATTACATCCTTCTCCCCTATTACATCTATTGAATTTCTCATTTTTACCCTATAAATCTTTCTGAGTTTTTTTACATTCTTATTTTCATTACAATTACCTTAAATAACACCTTACTATATCATGCCTTTTTCATACTACTTGAAGTGGCTATCATTGAGTTTAGTTATATTTCAAGTAATTAATCCAGATGGGCAGGCTTCCTCTTCTGGATATGATCACTGAAAAGATAAAGCAATAACTCTGGAGAAGGCAATGGCACCCCACTCCAGTACTCTTGCCTGGTAAATCCCATGGACGGAGGAGACTGGCAGGCTGCAGTCCATGAGGTCGCTAAGAGTCGGACACAGCTGAGCGACTTCACTTTCAGTTTTCACTTTCATGCATTAGAGAAGGAAATGGCAACCCACTCCAGTGTTCTTGCCTGGAGAATCCCAGGGATGGGGGAGCCTGGTGGGCTGCCATCTGTGGGGTCGCACAGAGTCAGACACGACTAAAGCGACTTAGCAGCAGCAGCAGCAGCAGCAGCAAAGCAATAACTCAGTGCAGCCTATTTGATTTTTGCTACACCAAAGGTTAGTTCTTTAAAACAGTTGTACCACTACAAATTGAGTGACACTAAAAGAATGTGAAAGGCAGTGAAATAATAATAAGAAAGTATTAAATAAAACTATCTTTTAAAAGAGTTGAGGCCTTCTTAATTTTAACTTTCCCTGATTCTTCTTAAATTTTAAGGATCATATTCCATTTCTTCCCCTTAAAGTCAAAATTCATTGCTAATATCTTCAATCTAGCTTCTTTGGGTATTAAGCAGATGTTTAGGCTTAGGCTTCATACTGTATCACTTTGGTGAAAAGTACAAAGAAATCATTTGACTTTTAGAGAAGATATGAGGTGAGTTTCAATTATTTCCCAAATGTAAACTCTTTTGTTTTCTGTTGTAATTTCTTCTTTTTAAAAAAATCAGTTTATCATTTTTTTAATCAGAGGATAATTACTTTACAATACTATGATGGTTTTTGCAACACATAAACATAAATTGGCATACATGTCTACCCTCCATCCTGAGCCCCTCTCCAACCTCGCTCTCTATCCTATCCCTCTGGGTTTTCCCAGAGCACCAGCTTTGGGTGACCATAATTGTTATACATTATAAAATGATAAGAAAATACAACAGTTCAGATTGTAAGATCTCTTTGTCTTCAAGCCAAAAACCTTCCAATCATTGAATGTCTATTAATGTAGTAATTAAGCAAACTGAGCATTTTGAGATTGAGATAAATTCCTGGGCATCTTTATATTTGTTTCAATATATTTTTTTGTTTATTGCCTGTAGAAATGGTGTTTCTCATTCTTCTTTCTTGAGTTATTTAGTTAACTTTTATTTATCTACGAAAGGATTATTGAGTACTTTTGCTGTACCATATATTAGTCTATAATAAGCTCAATAAAGAGCAAAGAGAATACACATACATACCTATGTATATATATATGTGTGTGTGTATACACATATATATGAACATAGTCTAGATTCTGTCACTAGAAATTCAAATATTACATAAGCATGAAGTCATTCTAATGACTGGACAAAAGCAACTATTTTATTAAAAGTAAACTGATTCAAGAAAAATTCTCATTTTATAGATGAATTTAGGCTTTTTAAATATAATTCTATTACATTTTCTCTCATTTTACAAACAATATGTTACCCATAATATTTATTGAACCTAGACAGAGTACCCGAAGAAGGCAATGGCACCCCACTCCAGTACTCTTGCCTGGAAAATCCATGGACGGAGGAGCCTGGTAGGCTGCAGTCCATGGGGTCGCTAAGAGTCAGACATGACTGAGCGACTTCACTTTCACTTTTTGCTTTCATGCATCGGAGAAGGAAATGGCAACCCATTCCAGTGTTCTTGCCTGGAGGATCCCAGGGATGGTGGAGCCTGATGGGCTGCCATCTATGGGGTCGCACAGAGTCGGACATGACTGAAGCAATTTAGCAGCAGCAGCAGCAGCAGACAGAGTACCACATGCTGTGTTAGGTATACAACACAAGTTGGTTGTTTACTTATATATTTATTGCCAATTATAAAACACAAACTAGAAGAACAATGGAATAACCTAAATCTTTTCCATAAGAAATGTGTTCCTCAGAGTACGTTCCTCACTTCCTAGAAGTGCTGAATTTCAGGTTCACCCCAGACCTACTGAGATCTCAACAGCAGTTTTACTGAGATCCTTCGATGGTTCTGATGCTCAGATAAAATTTGAGAATCATGGAACTAGATGATGAAGCACCAAGACCTGGATAAAGATATACTTAGACTCAGAAAAAGCTGTAGAAAGGACAGTTACAGATCACTGGAATATGTGGAAATAGAAGGAATTCCCCCAGAGTCTGGGGGAAGATGAAGAGATTGAGAAATGAGCTAGATGTGGAGACACTAAAGAAAGTGATATATCATTAAGTAAGTGATTTTAGGATCTAAGCTGTTTTCATAATTATTGTTCTTTACTTTTAGGTAAGGAGATGTATCATGTATTCCTCAGTTAATTGAAAACATCATTCCCATAGCTGTTTGTAGGTTGGTCTTAAATGCAGGGGTTTCTGTTTATTAAGGCATCTCATAGTGTCTGCAACATAGTTGGTGCTCAATAAATGTTTGTATAATGAAGGAGGAGTCTTACAGTTTACTGAAAAGAGAATGCTTATGAATCAGATGGAACTAGATTCAAATCTAACTCCCATCTGATAACCCTCTGCCTGTTGCACCTTTGACAGGTTACAAAATCTTAATAGATATTAGTTTTCTCACTTGTAAACAAGAGACTGTTCAAAGTGTGTTTAAAGAATACTAATTCTAAATATGTGTCAGCATTAATAATGGTGGTCCATTTCCTCCAGCCCTTCACTTAACTTCCCTTGTGAAATTGAGTCAAGAAAATTGAATTAGACGTTACCTTAAAAATTATAGAGCATTTGACTGCAACTACAATTTATAATAATCCAGTTATCACCAAGAATTGCATATTTAAAATGGGCAAGATTTGATAAATAAAATATACCTTAGTGAAGTTATTAAAGCAAAGGAAAACTACTAGTGTTATGTATGGAATGTCTGTTGGTCATAGTGGATAATATTTGGTGAGATTAATCCTCTCTGGCTTCCCAAGTGGCTCAGCGGTAAAGAATCCACCTGCCAATGCAGGAGACCCAGGTTTGATCCCTGGGTTGGGAAGATCCCCTGAAGAAGGAAATGGCAACCCACTCCAGTATTCTTGCCTGGGAAACCCCATGGATAGAGAATCCCGGTGGGCTACAGTCCATGGGGTCACAAAAATCAGACACAATGACCAACAGCAACAGTCCTTTCTATTGATTATTAATCAAAAGGAAATAAAAAGTACTATAGTATAGAAGAATTTTTTTCTTTTTAGTAAAAAAAGAAAATAACTAGTTCTTTCCTTTTAGCTTTGGCTCCAACTTTTGAAATGAATCCTATGAAGAAAAAGATCCTGGCTGCTAAAGGAGGACGGGTTATAATTGAATGCAAACCCAAAGCTGCACCCAAACCAACATTTTTATGGAGTAAAGGCACAGAGCGGCTTGTCAATAGCAGCAGGTTAGTCCAGAATGCAGTTCAGTATTCGGAAAAGCTTACTTTGTAAAGAACCTGTTTTCACATTCATAAGGTAAATATTTTTGTTCTAACTTTTTTCCACAGATGATATCACAGTTCTAAGGTAAACCAAAATACTTACCCATCACTGTCCCTATCTATTATAAACATTTAAACATCTACAATTTATAAGGATATTTTAAAAGTGAGGCCCAGAGATTTGTGATAAATTGCCCAAGGCTTCAAAGTAATTAACAATGAGAAATAGAACAGAATCTAATTTGTACCTAACAAGCACATCTATAGCCATTCATATTTGATTTAATTTTATGTGATTAGTCTATTAAACATTTCAGTAGGGAAATAAAAGGTGATTTCAAAGTACAAGTCACCTCTTCCCATCTTCCAAAGTGAACAGGAACTTCTAATCTTCCTAACTACCTATCAGTATTTTAGAGGCTTTGGGATAAAACAAAGCATATAGCTTGCATAGATTATTTGCATAAAAGCCAAACTGAATGGTTTTTATAAGTTTCCCAGAAGAAGTTATGATTATATTGAGTACTAAAGTACGGGGAGAAGCAAGTCACGTTGGGAAATAAAAGAAGTGGGATATGAAGGTTGAGGAGCAAGAAATATCTCATTCAGGGGAGTGTAGTATGTGCAAAGGCCCTAAGGCAGAGGGCAGAGGACATATAAAGACTGTAAAAACTAAAATCAGTGCGGCTGTCTTTAGAGGAAAATGAAGAGTGTTAAGGGATGACACATAGTAAGCCAGATGATCAGCAATGTTTTTTGTGCTGAGGTACTTGGCTTCATCTACGAGTAATGGAAATCTGTCTAGAGGCTTAAATGAGGGAGGGGAAAAGTAGCCTTTGCTTTAAAAAATATTCTGGCAAAATGTAAAATATAAATCTTCTTATAATAATCCAATAAAGAATGTAAGATGGATGCTATCATCTCTATTTTTATATATCTAAAGCCTGGAAGGAGAAGGCAATGGCACCCCACTCCAATACTCTTGCCTGGAAAGTCCCATGGACAGAGGAGCCTGGTGGGCTGCAGTCCATGGGGTCGAGAAGAGTCAGACATGACTGAGCAACTTCACTTTCACGCATTGGAGAAGGAAATGGCAACCCACTCCAGTATTCTTGCCTGGAGAATCCCAGGGATAGTGGAGCCTGATGGGCTGCCGTCTATGGGGTCGCACAGAGTCGGACACGACTGAAGCGACTTAGCAGCAGCAGCAGAAAAGCCTGGAAAGGTTTAAGTAACCTTCTGAAAATATCTCAAATAATCTCTAAGCTAGAACTTTGAACTTGTGCCATGTTGATATGAAATGAACGTATTTCTCTTGTTAGGATAATCGCAGGTATGACTGTGTATACGACAGAAATGGAGTGGGAAGGGGTAGGCAGGGACAGCAGCTGTTTCCCAGAACACATTAACTTTTATAGTTAATATGTTTGACTAAGAGTTATTAAGACTTTAACAAAATAATACCTGAAGAATTAGTGTTAAAGGAAAAGTCAGCTTGTGCAATATAGCATTGAAACTTTAGCAGTCAGACGAAGAATGATACAGACCGTAATCTAAAGGTAGTTCCGTTCTCAGGTATTCACTACTACAACAGCCTGGGGCATGACGTTCCCTATTGGCTGCACCGTTAGCTCTCTCTCCTTAATGAAGAAAATCTTGCTCTGATTCCTATGAGGACTCATGTCATAGGCCTCTGCAACCATGGATTTCTCAGAACCATGCTTCATGGATTATACTGAGATAATTTTGGCAACAAGTGACTAATTTATTAAAGACCATGTGGTTCCTGGCTTCTGTGACTGTTTATCTATATCATATTTTCTAAAAATAAGACATATATTTCACTTGTATATGAAATCTAAAATATGACACGAATGAACTTACTTACAAAACAGAAACAGACTCACAGGTACAGAGAAGAGACTTGTTGCCAAGGAGGAGGAGGTTGGAGGAGGGATGGGTTGGGAGTTTGGGATTAGTAGATGCAAACTCTTATATACAGACTGGATAAACAATAAGGTCCTACTGTAAAGCACAGAATAGTCAATACCCTGTAATAAACCATAATGGAAAACAATTTTAAAGCTTTATAAAATAATGTAAAAATCCAGGGTCAGATAATCCAATAATGATTCTAAGTGCAAACATTATATAATAAAGTTATATAATAATAACCAAAGTATTAATATATGTAATATAAATCATGCATGATATATCATAATATATGTGATATTAATATCATATGAATTAGATGTAAAAGTTATAAGAAATGAGTTTTTGGTCTCCTGGCTCTAAGGAAGAGGCAGACAGGCAGAGGGAACAGATTTAAGTTCTATTAGTATGAAAGATTTAGTTTACATTCATAGAAGACTTTCCTAAGTAGTAATTTATATACAAGCTTTCACCAAGGGATATTTTACAATATCTTTGTTTGAAAGTTTCTAAAAATAAAATATGTTTGTATTTCTCTGTAACTGTGGAAATAACAGTCTGTTCTAACTTTCAAGTCTGAAGTTCTGAGGTCACTTTCCTGGAAGATCTGGACTCATATGTTTCAGGCTTGTGACTTGTCTAAGTCTATCTCACAGTGGTTTAAAAATCATTTACAGTGGTGTGTAAACAGCCACTGCTTCAGTCAGACTCCATGTAGTTCATATATTCAAAATCAGCTTATTTGAGTGCCTCTTCATTGTTCCATGTCTCCCTCCTTAAGGAGTTTCTGGAAAATAGTATTTTTTGTTTTGTTTTTTCCTAATGAATATATATGTTAATCGATATGTTAACTAGTTGGACACAGGGCTAAAAACAAAACAGATAAAAATTACTGACATCTAATGCAAAGATCGATAAATAAGTAAAACTGAAGTACTTTTCTGATGAAATATGTATTAGGAAAAAAAGTTCTGGGAACAAGGATAGCATGAGGAATGCCGGGACAGTAGCAGAGCATGTGTGCCTGTGTGCATGTCGTAATATCTGGAGTTATCAGGCAAAGCTTTCCTGAAGGTGCCACTGGGGAAAACCCTGAAGAATGTAGGAAATGAACTGTGAAATTGTACTGGGCCTGAAAGGACAATCTGAGGACTGTGGCCCTTACTACGCATAAGGTGGAAAAGTCACTGGAGGGTCCTGAGCTGTGGAGTGACATCAGTGAGCCAGAGAGTGATATGATACTAGTTATATGACATATATCTTCATGTCTGGCTGACATGTGGGAAAGGAGACTGTGGAGAGACAAGGATGGCAGCAGGAAGATAGGATTACTGTGATAGTCCAAGAAAAAAAGATTGCTTCCCAAAACAATTTGATGTTGGAAGAATGTTCTATACAAAGGCAGAATGTTTCATCTTTTAAAAGTCTCTGTCAAGCAATTTATATAAAATGTTAATGATACAAAGATGTTAGTGTTTTTAATCTAGTACATAGAATAATGGCATATTTCATTAAATTAATTTTGTGAAGTATGTATTTTTTTCATTTCATAGAATACTCATTTGGGAAGATGGTAGCTTAGAAATCAATAACATTACAAGGAGTGATGGAGGTGTCTATACATGCTTTGTGGAAAATAATAAAGGGAAGGCTAATAGCACTGGGACTCTTGTTATCACAGGTAAGAAAACATTTGATTAATTTTACATTTTTTTTTAAAGTTTAACAATGCTTAGTTTCTAATGTGCCATAAGACATGTGATTCTGTACCAAGCTTATGAGACAACTCATGTATTGATGCTTCCACTTCAAAAGCCTTCTGGGCAAATCTCTTGCTTGATGAAACTGTCCCTGGAATTTGATTAGTAGACATCTTACTCCTTTGCCCAGGGAATTCAATTATATTGATTTTTATTTTGTAATATACCAGATAATATGGTGTCTCCTAATATTTTGAAATGTGCTTTACTCCTCTATTTAAAAATATTTAGATCCCACACGAATTATATTGGCCCCGATTAACGCTGATATCACTGTTGGAGAAAATGCCACCATGCAGTGTGCCGCTTCCTTTGATCCTGCCCTGGATCTGACATTTGTTTGGTCCTTCAATGGTTATGTGATCGACTTTAACAAAGAGAACATTCATTACCAGCGGAATTTTATGGTATGTGTTTTATTTATGGCATGTCCTTATTTTCATCTTATTAACATTCTGATAATGCCCATGTGTCTGCATTGGAATTTTTATTACTAAATCATATACTTGAGACTGAAAAACAGGCAATATTTTTTTCATGGGCCTCCTTAAATTAATTGTAGTATTAAACCTTTCTAAAAATGATTAGCCCTGAGGATTTTGGTAGTGAGCCACTAGGGAAGCCCAACAATACTGGAGTGGGTAGCCTATCCCTTCTTCAGTAGATCTTCCTGACCCAGGAATCGAATCATGGTCTCCTGCATTGCAGGTTACCAGCTGACTACTAGGAAAGCCCTCATTATGTCCATTTTCTCTTTATTGTAATACAATTTTATGTTAATGTGCACTCTACCTCATTATATCTATACTTCAGGTTCTAAGTGACTTCATTTCAAATGAGGTAAGAGAACAGAACTTATCCTTTGCTATAATGATGATTTTAGGTCATTTATTTTTTTTTTTCGTTGAGGGTAAGAAATAGACAAAATATATACATGGAAAGCTCAACATTCAGAAAACTAAGATCATGGCATCTGGTCCCATCAATTCATGGGAAATAGATGGGGAAACAGTGGAAACAGTGTCAGACTTTATTTTAGGGGCTCCAAAATCACTGCAGATGGTGATTGCAGCCATGAAATTAAAAGACACTTACTCCTTGGAAGGAAAAGTTATGACAACCTAGATAGCATATTCAAAAGCAGAGCCATTACTTTGCCAACAAAGGTTCATCTAGTCAAGGCTATGGTTTTTCCAGTGGTCATGTATGGATGTGAGAGTTGAACTGTGAAGAAGGCTGAGCACCAAAGAACTGATGCTTTTGAACTGTGGTGTTGGAAAACTCTTGAGAGTCCCTTGGACTACAAGGAGATCCAACCAGTCCATCCTAAAGGAGATCAGTCCTGGGTGTTTATTGGAAGGATTGATGCTGAAACTCCAGTACTTTAGCCACCTTATGCGAAGAGTTGACTCATTGGAAAAGACTCTGATTCTGGAGGGACTGGGGGCAGGAGGAGAAGGGGACAACAGAGGATGAGATGGCTGGATGGCATCACCAACTTGATGGACATGAGTTTGAGTAAACTCCGGGAGTTGGTGATAGACAGGGAGGCCTGGCGTGCTGTGATTCATGGGGTCGCAAAGAGTCGGACACAACTGAGCGCCTGAACTGACTGATACATGGAAAGGTTTGGAGAAGTAGTTCATGTGATTTTTAAAGGTCTAAATGGCTGTATTTTAAGAATAAGAAGCATGGTGATGTCACTGTATAGAAATAAAGAAAACAGAGGAAAAGGAGGAGGGGGTAATGCAGGAATAACAACTTCTGTAGGAACACCCTTGGTTGCACTGATGCGTGAAGTCGCTCAGCCGTGTCCGACTCTTTGCGACCCCGTGGACTGTAGCCCCCCAGGCTCCTCCGTCCAAGGGATTCTCCAGGCTAGAATACTGGAGTGGGTTGCCATTTCCTTCTCCATTGCACTGATAAGGTTCCTTAAATTATGATGAATTTAAAGTGCAAATTGATCACTGCTCCTGTCAGTCTGTTCTCTAGAAAAGCAATCGTTTAAGAGCCTAAAGATCTATCTAGACCATATGCTTAGTTAAGAAACTAAGTTACTTCTTTTAGAAGTCAATTATAATAAGTTTGAATTAACTCAGTATAGTATTTAAGATTTTTCAAGTCCTATGAAATCTGAAGTTTGATACATGTGAAGTGAAGTGAAGTGAACTCGCTCAGACATGTCTGACTCTTTGTGACCCCGTGGACTATAGCCCACCAGGCTCCTCTGTCCATGGGATTCTCCAGGCAAGAATACTGGAGTGGGTTGCCATTTCCTTCTCCAGAGGATCTTCCCAACCCAGGGATCGAACTCAAGTCTGCCGCATGGCAGGCAGATGCTTTATCGTCTGAGCCACCAGGGAATCATAATATTATACTTTCAGATTGTCTGCTGCTGCTGCTGCTAAGTCACTTCAGTCGTGTCCAATTCTGTGCAACTCCATAGACGGCAGCTCAACAAGCTCCTCTGTCCACAGGATTCTCTAGGCAAGAATACTGGAGTGGGTTGCCATTTCCTTCTACATTCAAATTGTCTAACTATCCTTAAAAAATTCATCTAGAACATCACACTTTAAAAAGCCAAAACAAGCATTCAGTCAGGTTGAGACTGATTTTAACGGGCTGAAAAGACTTATTTTTAATTCTTTATTAGATAGATGCATAAAACAATTATCAACACAGTATCAATATTTATGCCTTCCATATGTCCGCTGTAATTCCAGTTTCTTTCTTTTTAATCTAACAGATCTAGGTACAACTGCGCATATACAGAGAATCTACTGTCTTTCAGTTTCTGAACCAAATTTACACTTTAAAACTAAATAACTGGGAATTTATGGAAGACAATTTTAACAGAACATATGATACTTTTTCCTTATATGCCTATTTTGATGTGCTTAATCATAATCATGACCAACATTAGTAAATTTGGTACCATTGTCTTTGATAATTTCTTCACATTATGTTTTGTTTTGCAAGAAAAGCCAATACCACTCAGTTTTCATTCATTTGAAGAAAAAAAAAAGTAAACAAAATAGAGGTTTGTTTGTTTTTAAAGTAGACTTTTGAATTTTAGTTCCTTGGTATTATACACTGAATAATGTCTAAAATGCAGTAAGTATAATTTATATAAGTACTTACTTTTAGCTGCAGTGGAGTCTATAAAAATAAATTGGCAGTTATAAATTGCCCAAATAAAGCTGAAACTTCAAATGCCGAGCCTCTATTTTCTTTAAAATGATAGTTTCTTTTTGTTGATTGATTCAAATAAACATTTCAAAAGAAAGAAATTAAAGGAGGAAGGAAGAAAGGAAGGAAGGGAGAGAAGGAGAGAGGAAGGAAAAAAGACAAAGAGAGAAAAGTTGGGGGAGGGGAGAGGAAAAAAAGAAAAAAGAAGCTCATGAAGAAATAACTGAAATCCTAATTAAGAAATTAATATTAAATTGGCTGATAATGATGTAAAAATTGGCTTAAAGCTCAACATTCAGAAAACTAAGATCATGGAATCTGGTCCCATCACTTCATGGCAAATAGATGGAGAAACAGTAGAAACAGTGGCAAACTTTATTCTTGGGGGGCTCCAAAATCATTGCAGATGGTGATTGCAGCCATGAAATTAAAAGATGTTTACTCCTTGGAAGAAAAGCTATGACCAACCTAGACAGCATATTAAAAAGCAGAGATATCACTTTGCCAACAAAGGTCCATCTAGTTAAGGCTATGGTTTTTCCATGAGTCATGTATGGATGTAAGAGTTGGACTTTTAGAAAGCTGAGCACCAAAGAATTGATAAATTTAAACTGTGGTGTTGGAGAAGACTTTTGAGAGTCCCGTGGCCTGCAAGGAGATCCAACCAGTCCATCCTAAAGGAGATCAGTCCTGAGTGTTCATTGGAAGGACTGATGTTGAAGCTGAAACTCCAATACTTTGGCCACTTGATGCAAAGAGCTGACTCATTTGAAAATACCCTGATGCTGGAAAAGATTGAAGGCGGGAGAAGAAGGGGACGACAGAGGATGAGATGGTTAAATGGTGTCACCAACTCAATAGACATGAGTTTGAGTAAACTCCAGGAATTGGTGATGGACAGGGAGACCTAGCGTGGTGCAGTCCATGGCGTCGCAAAGAGTCAGACAAGACTGAGCGACTGAACTGAACTGAATGATGTAAAAGTCTTTGATCATCATTCATTCACTGTACTCCTTCCTTCTGGATGTTAACCACAGAGCTTCATGCTTTCCCCTCAGAGAAGCCAGAACAGACCCTAACTGCAGGCCAGCGCTCTGGCCTAAGGGACTTAGTTTCAGCTTCATTTCACCAAATAAGGAGTATAATAATAATCAGTGGCAGAAATCATACTCACTGGCTAAATATGCAACTTCAGTTCAGTTCAGTTCAGTTGCTCAGTCATGTCCGACTCTTTGTGACCCCATGGACTGCAGCAGGCCAGGCCTCCTCCCTTCAGTTCAGTTCATCGCTCAGTCCTGTCTGACTCTTGGCGACCCCATGAACCGTAGCACGCCAGACCTCCCTGACCATCACCAACTGCCGGAGTCCACCCAAACCCATGTCCATTGAATTGGTGAGCATATAGGGCACCTACTGACCTGCGGAGTTCATCCTTCAATGTCCTATCTTTTTGCCTTTTCATACTGTTCATAGGGTTCTCAAGGCAAGAGTACTGAAGTGGTCCATCACCAATTCCTGGAGTTTACAAACTGATGTCCATTGAGTCAGTGATGCCATCCAACCTTCTCATCCTCTGTCCTCCCCTTCTCCTCCCACCTTCAGTCTTTCCCAGTATCAGGGTCTTTTCAAATGAGTCAGCTCTTCGCATCAGGTGGCCAAAGAATTGGAGTTTCAGCTTCAACATCAGTCCTTCCAGTGAACACCCAGGACTGATCTCTTTTAGGATGGACTGGTTGGATCTCCTTGCAGTCCAAGGGACTCTCAAAAGTCTTTTCCAACACCACAGTTGAAAATCATCAATTCTTTGGTGCTCAGCTTTCTAAAAGTCCAACTCTCACATCGATACATGATGCCTGGAAAAACTATAGCCTTAACTAGATGGACCTTTGTTGGCAAAGTGATGTCTCTGCTTTTTAATATGCTATCTAGGTTGGTCATAACTTTTCTTCCAAGGAGTAAAAGCAAAGGCACATTTTTAGCACTTTGTAGATGGACAAGTCGATTTAATTCTGTAAATAATTTAAAAAACCAGACAAGAAATGTATTTTAAAATAAATTGTTAAACTTAATTCAGTCTTTTGAACCTAAAAAAGACCTTTAACACTTTCCCTTGCATCTTCCTTCTCTTTCAAAGCAAATTTCAAAGTCACACTTCACTGCTAAATGTTTCTGATCCACCTTTTGTAAGATAGTCCTAATGCTAGCAAGTGCTTCTGAGGTTACTGATAGACCACTCTCAGAAGAAGAGGCTCTTCCAATCTAAAACTCAGTGAACACATAACAGTAATGGCAGGTACGGGGAAAGCAAACGTGAGGAAAGGATCACAGCTGCTTGTATTTGTCTCTTATCCAAGTTGCGCTATCAAATACATCAATATATAATGTTGAAGATTTTAAAATCATGTTTTTATATTTTATTTAATTCTGGCAACATTTTAATTATTAAATATCATGTATTCACTTAAAAATATAGTATTGAACCCATACTACGGTAGAAACAGTGATACGCACTAGAGTAAAGAAAACACTGAATAAGACAAATGCAGGCACTATTGAGATCTATTTTGATTGGGCTTTTTCTGTAAACCTACATCACTGGAAATGCCTTGAGGAGTAACAATGTAGTTTCCTTTGCTTACAGAAATACCTGTTAGACCGTAACATTTTGAAGTGTATCCATATTCCATTGGAGGTCAAAGAAGCCCAACTAAAAGCATTGTGGACTGACTGACACGACAACTGTGGGTTCAGCAAAAACTATTTTTTAAAAGGCTATCATCAAGATTGTGACTCAGACATTGGCGTAACTAACTATGCAAGGACTCGGAACATGTGAAATTCCTAAAAAATTTATTGAGAGATAATTTTGCCTGTATTACATTACACAAAATAAAAAGAAAGCCCTTTATATTTTTTGTAAAAAAAAAAAAAAAGACAAACACAGGCACTAACCTAAAATCATAGCTACCCTATGAGTTTAAAATTCAAATATAAATAATTTGGAAAAAAATAACCTGGTAGTTATCGCAGTTAACAAAACTATCATCATCATCATATTTAAATCATTTAAATTGTTAAAAATTAATAACAAACTCTAATTCATGAAGAATATAGACATTAAAATTTAGACTTTTAATTTAAGAATCTGTTTGTATTTTCTAGTTTGATTTCAATAATATATTATATTCAATAATCAAGCATTGTTGATTTTAGCTTGCTATCCTTGATCTTGCCACTATGTGGCAACCTTACATAAGGTTTCAAATTTCACAACATGGACTCTGGAACTTGAAGTTTTATGAAACTAAACAAGTATATTTCCTTATATCTAAGATGTATGATTTAATTTCTTTCTTTATACTTCTTCCAATTATATTCATATAATTATCAGGGGGAAAGTAACTATATTTTTGAAAATGTGCATTTCCTTTAAGAATTTATAGTGACCTATAAAATTTAAATACATAAATAACATTTCTATTACATTTATAATCTTGCTTTATGTAAAACTCTTTTGAATTAGTTAATTTTAAAATGGAGCTATTAATTTTAAAGCTGTAAGTAAACAATACTGATTATAGAAAAAGACTTAAAGGTTAACTATATAATTTACCTGTCACGTTATTTATCCTGTCACTATTCAAATAAATATTCACTGAGTATTATATGGTTATGTAATCAGGGTCAGTAAATGTTTCATTTGAACTTGAATTTATGCATTGATGTTAAGTATTCTTATATTTATACATATATATGAATTATAAATGTCATAACTTTGGAACTTTGATACAATACGCTTATAATTAATTTGTCTGGCATTCTTTTATTCTGTTAAAATTATATGGCAAATACATAAATTTTTCAAGTCCAAATATAAAATGATTTCTATTTTGATTTTCCAATCCTGTAGCTACTTCTCCCTTAGAGTAAATAAAAAAGCAGCATCATTTTACTTACTAATTTAATTTTTAACCCCGTTTGCTCTAGAAAAGACCTGAGACACTTTACCAAGAAATATGTATTTATAACATATCATTTTTGGCTCTCCCATGGTGATACCTGATATGCAGATTTTTTTTTCGAGAACTTTTGACATCTACTTTGAGTCATTTTCTGTCAACTATTTGTCAATTCGCCCTGTCAGAGCTACTATCTAAGTTTAAGTTTCTTTAACTTTCTAATTCTGGTATTGCCACTGAAATAACAGCTCTTTCTCTAATTAAAAATAAAAGTTAAAAGTATAATTCAGGTAGAAGATTTTACATACCTGTTTTGAATTCATAAATATCATATAAATTGTTCAGAGACTTTGCCACAACTGGAGCTCTGGGCTCAATTTTTTTCATTTCTTATTCTGTGACTCTGAGTCAGTGATTAAGCCTCTCTAAGTTTCATATTTCCCCCTTGGTAAAATTTTATTAGTAATTCACCTACATCACTAGTTGCTTCATTGGGTTTGCAACATGTGTTACTTCATAGTATTTTTGTGAGAATCCTATGAGAGAATGCCTATAAAGTGCCTGGCACAAGATCTGGCAAATGGTGGTTTATTACTAATACTTTTATAATAGAGCAATCATTCTTCATTGAAAATTCCAGAAGATTTTGCCAGATAGTTTTGTCTGGTTACAGATCTCATTTTTCGTGATTTATATTTTGCACTGCTTGCTGTACTGAATACCTAGTCTGAAACAAAAGATTCTAGGTATTTCCTTGCTGAGGACAATGGAGGGGTGATAAATAGTCAACAATTTTATTGAGTTTGGCAAGCATTGGGCCTAATGTTTGTCTTGTATTTCTCAGTCGATCTTCATAGTAGTTCTCTATGGAGCATATATTACTGTGATTGTCTCAATTTCCAAGATGAGGAAACAGCATTTGAAAGGTTAAGTAGCTTATCCAAAGTCATATAGCTTGCTGGTGGTAGAGGATTTGAAACCAAGATGGTTTGATTGCAGACCCTGTGGTCCTCCCCACTTCAGTTTCCAATCCATTGGCTGGTACTCATGTCTATATCTATTTAAATAATCTCCCTCCCATTATTTGCAACACTATTAGACAGCAGTTGAACAGCAGTTCTACTCCTAACTTATTCTATATCTTGTTTAATGAACTCGTAAAAATTTCATTCACTTTTGGTTGTGCTGGGTCTTTGACCTGTGCAGGCCTCCTCTAGTTCAGGTGGTGGGGTGGTGGGGCTACTCTTCATTGTGATGCATGCACTTCTCATTGCAGTGGCTTCTCTAGTTGTGAAGCACAGGACTTAGGCATAGGGACTTCAGTAGCTGTGGCTTGGGGGCTCTAGAGCATGTGCTTAGTAACTGTTTATTTGCCCCATGGCATAATGGAATCTTCCCAGACCAGGATCAAACACATGTCCCCTGCATTGGCAGGCAGATTCTTATCCACTGTAATAACAGGGAAGTCTTAAAGAAATTTTTATGTTCACTCAAAATTATCCAAATTACTTTATTCTCCCTACACTTTTAGCAAAATTTTGTACATAGTAAGTCAAGTCTACAGAGTTTCAGGCAGTTCTTAATGATCTCCTTTAGCAAGATAGGTTATATGTGTGTTTGCAGCAATGCATTTGTTCTGACTGCATAGACAACATTCAAAAAAGACAGATTTTTTTTTACCCTAAGGCTAAAAGAAAATATTAATTCTACTGAAAAATGTGTTTAAATTTGAAACACATATATCTCATACTAGAAAGTATTATGAATTTGAACCGATATTTTGCTTCTGTGTGTGTGAAAAGAAAGTAACAATAATAAAAAGGAAGTCATTATTTTTCTTTTAATTTCATTGGTTCTCTGTCATTGTCAAGCAAGAAGGTAATCATTGTCCAGAGTAATGAGGCAACAGATATCTGTGGAAAAAGAGCATTAGGCCACAATCCAGGCAAATAAATCAAATTAGACCTGAAGAAATAGAGCAGAAGACTGAGCAGGCACAATGAGATGATGTGAGCTCTAAAATGATGGTTCTAAACCAGGAACAATTTTTATTCCCAGGGAAATTTAGTCATATTTGCAGGCATTTTTGGTTGTCACAGCTGAGAGGAGGTGGTGTATTATTGGTGTCTAGCACAGGTGTGGCTAAACGTCCCAGAATGATGAGGACAATCCACAACAGAAAATTATCTCCACCAGACTGTCCATGGGTCAAAGTTGAGAAATGCTGTTCTCAAGGGAGATTAAATAAAAAAAAAAAAAGACCATAAAAGGACTGAAAAGTCTTAAGCATGGTATGTTGGAAACAAGGAGAAGTTATATTATTTTGAACAGATGACAGTGCTGAAGACAAAGTAATGATAAGATATATAAAGATACATGAATCATTTTTCAAAATAGACTGAATGTATTTTGTGAATTGAAGACTCTGAAATTCTGATGAATGGTGGCAGAAAGAAATATGTAAAAATTCCCCTGACTTGGTTCTATGACCTACAAACAACTCAAAATGTCAGTTACCTCTGCCCAAATTGTTTCTCTACTAACATTAATTAATTGGAAAAGAGAACTCTATCATACCTCATCCTGTATGAATTTTCTCAAACTCCCTTTCACTACACTAAAAAGCCTACTTACACCATGTTTTCCATTTTCCCCCAGTAAACATGGAGGGAGGTAGGTTCCTATGCTCACTAGATGTATCTATACTTAGGCTGGCTTTTTCTGTATCATCACGCTTCCAGGATAGAGATCATGCCAACTACAGTTATTCTCTAACAGACAGTTCCACAGTCTAGTCTTTAGGAACCATTTGTTGAAGATCATGCTCAGTTCAGTTCATTTGCTCAGTCGTGTCCAACTCTTTGTAACCCCTAGGACTGCAGCACGCCTGGCTTCCCTGTCCATCACCAACTCCCAGAACTTCATCTCATGTCCATTGAGTTGATGATGCCATCCAACCATCTCATCCTCTGTTGTCCCCTTCTCCTCCTGCCTTCAATCTTTCCCAGTATCAGGGACTTTTCTAATGAGTCATTTCTTCACATCAGGTGGCCAAAGTATTGGAGCTTCAGCTTCAGCATCAGTCCTTCCAATGAATAATCAGGACTGATTTCCTTTAGGATTGACTGGTTTGATTTCCTTGCAGTCCAGAGGACCCTCAAGAGTCTTCTCTAACACCACAGTTCAAAAGCATCAATTCTTCAGCCCTCAGCTTTCTCATATCCATACATAACTACTGGAAAAACCATAGCTTTGACTAGACGGACCTTCGTTGGCAAAGTAATAAATAGAACTAAGCATATATGGCTGCAAGTCTTTATTCTTCAGAAATGCATTGGCTTGGAAAAATTTCCAAAAATTCATTCAAAATTAAAGTCCAATTTGTTTTACGTAAAACTCCTTGCATACTTAACAATCATTGGAGTAATTATTCTCGTTCTTTATGCTTGCAAAATATAGTGTGTATATAGAAATACATATATAATATAAAAGGGAAAATAAGCATAAATTTTTGGTGCCTTAGGAATTTTATTTTATAATTTCATGTTGTTGATTTTGATGTTTTATTTATTATATCACACTAGAAATATACTATTTTGTCATTAGCTATCATATTGCCCCAAAATAGAACTTTTTTTAAAATCCAGTTTTTAAAAACAGAACATTATCTAAAGGTCTAGAATTCTGTTGTGGTTTTGCCCTTGACAAATTATATGACCTTCAGCAGAGCAGTCACTCTGAGCCTCAGGCTTCTCATCTGTCATATGAGGAAGTTGGGCCACAGCAGAAATTTTGAAAAACAGCAACAGAAGGCTTTTAGCAGTAGAATTCTTATCCCAAAGAAAAGTTAAATTTAAATTAGAACTCAAATAAATATTCAAGGTGAAGTTAAAATTACTCTGACTGAAGAAATTGTATGCACAATTTCTGAGAATCTGTGAGGATTTCACAGTTGTAGGAACCCAAAGACCTAACTGTAGGGTCTCTCACATCTTCCTATCCCAAAACACATCTTGTTCTGATCCCTTCTTTCTACCAAGCAATCCATGAAGGTTTTGGAACTCTGAGGCTAGTGGAAATCAATTCAAAAACCATACAAATTAAGCAATGTTCCAGGTTTTCTTTCAACTCTAAAATAGGGGTAGTAAACCTAAGGCTTTCAAGGTTTTGGCCATCATTTAAAATGCTTAGTAGACATTTCCTTCCTTGTGAATTTTAATTTTAAATGATCCAATTGATCAAAATTGAACACTTTAGCCATCAGAATAGCCAAATTTAGGGATAGTCAGTGTTCCATTGATCCTATAAGTACTGGGCAACATCTTAGTAGTTGTCCTACATGATTTCCCTAATATATTTAAGTGTGTCTATTTGTTATGACAATCATAAATTTTTTGTAAGCCCTATATTTTCAAGTTTTTTTTTTTTAACATTCAAGCAAATTTAGAGCTGATACATTACTTAAAATAACACTAACTTGAATAGGTTAATTATGCCATGTGTGAAAATGATTTTGTGATAAAGATAATGGCCTTACTTTTTTGGAGATTCAATTTAATATTTTAAGAAATGAATTATAGTATCGTAATTTATTTTTTAAGGGTTCAACACTAGATAGACACATAACTTGATACATAGATAAAAGCAAATATGGCACGAAATTTGTAATTGTTGAATCTAATTGGTTAGTATATGGATGGCCATGGTACTACTCTATTTTCTTATGCTTTAGTGTTTAGGTTAAAATTTAAATAAAAAAGAAAATAATAACATGTTGTATTTTTCCTGTTGTGAGAAAATATCCACTTTTACCTACTAAACTGTGAACCTAAATTCAAATGTTTGATCCATGAAGTACTGCTTCGGCAGCAGCCTAACTTGGTGAAAATAGGTTAATTAGTCAGCCTTCTTTGTTGTTGTTGTCTGGTCATTAAGTTGTGTCCAAATCTTTTGTGACTCCATGGACTGTAGCCCACCAGGGCTACATTCTCTGTACATGGGATTTCCCAGGCAAGAATACCAGAATAGGTTGCCATTTCCTTCTCCAGGGGATCTTCCCAACCCAGGGAATGAACCTGGGTCTTCTGCTCAGCAGGCAGATTCTTTACCACTGAGCCACCTGGGAAGCCTTCTACAAGTAGCTTAAATTAAAATCTCAAATCCCTTATCCATAAAATAGAAAGATTAACTATATCTCCCTGAACATTATACAAAAAATAAGAAAATATATTTAAAGTAGCAAGCCCATTGCCAAGCATCTAGCGTAGTGTGTGTGTGTGCTCAGTCACGTCTGACTCTTTGTGACCCTATGGACTGTAGACCACCGGGCTCCTCTGTCCATGGGAGTCTCCAGGCAAGGATAGTGGAGTGGGTTGTCATTTCCTCCTCCAGGGGAACTTCCTGGCCTGGGGAATGAACCCTAGTTTCCTGCATCTCCTGCATTGGCAGGCAGATTCTTTACCACTAAGCCAAGCATCTAAAGAGCCTTTAATAAATAAGTTAGATCAAATATTAATTGTTCACAGTAGCAATAGCAATGGCAGTAGCAATAGTACAAGTTGTGCTAGCATTCCTAATAGTGGTGTTAGTGGCAGCAGAAGTAGTATCCTATTCACAGCAACAGTGGTAGCAGTAGTAGTGGTTGTAGTAAGAGTAGTGTTGTGTCCTCATCTCTAAAATAAAGTTAAGAATAGCACCTCTCTCCTAGGGTGGTGGTTGTAAATGAATTTTCACATGCAAAGTATTTGTATTAGCCTCTGGCACCTATAAAACCCTTACTAAATATTTGTTGTTGTGTTGATGATGGTGATGTTAAAGTTTGCAGTTGCATCTGATGAATTTGCTGCAGTTATCCTTTTTTTAACCTAGCAAGCCAAAAGTAAAAAAGAAAAATATTTTTCATAGATATAGCATGTTTTATACATATTTATTTATTTTCCTTATAGGTTTCTAAAATATTCTCTTTAAAGGCTCTGCTTTTGTCCAACCTTCTATATTTGTCTCTTCATTCTGAACTTCAATGTAACAAAATAGATATTTCTATAGAGACATTATGAGTTCTAAGCTTTATTCAGACCTTGTATATACATAGCATTTAGCATATTTCTTTGTTCATTATGGTTAATTGAATTTGTTAATACAACTTAGTAATTCAGATTCATTTATACTACAGGAATGATTTTTCAAAGTTAGTTCACGGGAGAAGGGGAAGGAAGGAATGGGCATTTATATTTTGAAAGTCTTTTGACTTAAATTTGGGAAATTTCTCAGTGGTAAACCACATATACACTTTGGAACATCCCTGAGCTGTGCTATCACAATTTCCAGTATGTGATTCAACCCTCCTCATATGAAGGGAAGCATTTTGTAATTCAGCCAAGCAGCGGTTTGTAGTGAAAATATAGAGAGCATTCGTATCTAATTTGCGGCTAGAATGTGCTGAGATCCATGATCTTTACTTGCTTCGTAAGCGTTCTGTCAACCACTGAGAACCTCAACTTCTCCTGAGGTATGGAAAGCGCTAGCATCATTTATAAAAGCTTCAGCAAAGCTTTTGTACATACACAACTCGATTGGAAGTGATATAGTATATTTTTTCTTTGCTTTCCTTTTGAGGTGTTTCAACACCACACCTTCACCAAAAATAGACCAAATGAGAATATATGTTAAAGTACCTTATTATTGTTTTATGTGAGTAAACCTATCATTAGCTGCTGCTGCTGCTGCTGCTAAGTCGCTTCAGTCCTCTCTGACTGTGCGACCTCATAGACGGCAGCCCACCAGGCTCCCCCACCCCTGGGATTCTCCAGGCAAGAACACTGGAGTGGGTTGCCATTTCCTTCTCCAATGCATGCAAGTGAAAAGTGAAAGTGAAGTCACTGAATCGTGTCCGACTCTTCGAAACCCCATGGACTGCAGCCTACCAGGCCGCTCCGTCCATGGGATTTTCCAGGCAAGAGTACTGGAGTGGGGTGCCATTGCCTTCTCTGTATCATTAGCTACCCAAGTCCTAATGTTTAAAACAGGGCTGACATTTAAAGTGAGTTTAGCATTAAACTTTTAGAATAGTTTAATTAAAAGTTTTTAAGGAGTTAATTCTGAAGATTCAGTAAGTATAACTTTAATATGATATGTTAAGACATAAAATAGTTTGTGTTTTTCATTGCATGTGAAAAGTATAAAAAAAATGACCACATTATTCCTCTCAGAATTAAGTAAGTGAATATAAAGAAGCAATATGCTTCAAACTGAGATTTGGGGAGGAAATTATAGCAATTTCATTAAAAGAAGATTATTAGGTATATAGCATTCAAGTATTTTACAAAGAGTAGTTATGGTTCCACAATTTTTTAAAATTATTTTTGCCCTCATTTTTTTATTATAAGGTTGAATTTTTAAAAAAAAATTAATTTCTGAAGTGTTTTATTTTTAATTCCAATCTAATCACATAGCTCATTGAAATAGCCAGAGTTTAACAACAGGATTATCTTTCATTAGATGCATGAAGCAACCAAAGTAGTGAGTTCACATAATAAAAGCATATAATAGAGCTAAGTGCTTTTCACTTCATGCAAACATTATTCTTTCTAAAATATAGCTATTATCTTGTGTCATAATAGTGTTAAACTGTTTTATTTAATATCTTTTCATTACTGAATATTTAGTGTCAAAATTCAGTCTATTAAGAATGTAAAAGTACATTAGTCTGTTTTATAAATATATAGTGATTGATTATTTTTATTTTACTATAGTTACTTTACATTATTTTTTCTCACTAGAATTTTCTTGAAAAATATGTGCCAGTTAGCCTCTATGATGGCTCAAGAAAAACTCTTCTATTATTACCTTCCCTATATACACAATTTTACTCTGTATTTACTTCAAATATTTCTAAAAAGAGTTATAAATAATAAAATAATATTTATTTACTTCCTCTCTTAGATGAATTCTACTTAGTAGGAATATGAGGAGTTGGTTATGAGGAACTGGCGAACTACAAAGTTAGGCAAGTTCCCAAGACAATCTTCAGTTCTGAAACCAACTACAAGTTCCAAGAGTTGCCAAAACCACCCTCAGCTTTGATTTTCTAGAAGTCCCTGAAAGCTATTATGCTTATGATGATAATTTATTACCTGAATGCTGCTGCTACTGTTTAGTCACTAAGTTGTGTCCGACTCTTTGCTACCCCGTGGAATAACATGCAGATTAAAATCAGCCAAGGGAAGAAGTGCATGGGGTGGAGTCCAGAAGATGTACCAAACACAGAGCTTCCCTTGTTCTCTCCCCTTGGAGTCAAGATGTTACTGTATCACTTTGGTGTGTGGCAGTATGCACAGAGTATTGCCAACCAGGGAGTCTTTCTTGAGTTTTGATGTCCAGAGATTTAGTTGGGGCTTAATCATATCGGCATTGATTGATTGCCCAAATATAATAGTTAATCTCAATCTCTAGGTTGATGGTTACTACATGACTCAAAGCTGCTACTTGGAGAAGGAAATGGCAACCCATTCCAGTGTTCTTGCCTGGAAAAATCCCATGGACAGAGGAGCCTGGTAGGCTGCAGTCCGTGGGGTTGCTAAGAGTCGGACACCACTGAGCGACTTCACTTTCACTTTTCACTTTCATGCATTGGAGAAGGAAATGGCAACCCACTCCAGTGATCTTGCCTGGAGACTCCCAGGGACAGGGGAGCCTGGTGGGCTGCCATCTATAGGGTTGCACAGAGTCAGACAGGACTGAAGCGACTTAGCAGCAGCAGCAGCAGCAGCAGCAGCAGCAGCAAAGCTGCTACTAGAAGTCACAATATTCATCTTTTGGGCATGGCCAGCCCCTACTCTAAAACTACACAGTTGCAGCTAATGGCCACCCTAAATCGCATGATTAGAATTGTTTAGTATGACCCAAGATAACCAGGCAGAGAAAGATACTAAAGATTACCTTCCAGAAGCTGAGGGAAAGGCAAACCTCTCTTTGTAAATTTGTGATTTGCATTACAAATTTGGCCTCTGTAAAGGCTTTTTTTTTTTTTTTGGTAGGCTTAATTCTTTACAACAGATATTGTCGTTGTTGTCTAATTGTTAAGTTGAGTCTGACTCTTTAGACCCCATGTACTAAAGCCTGCAAGGCTCCTCTGTCCACCAGATTTTCCAGGCAAGAATAATGGAATGGGTTGCCATTTCCTTCTCCAGGGGATCTTCCAAACTCAGGAATTGAACCCATGTCTCCTACAATATAGGCAAATTCTTTATCACTGTGCCACCAGGGAAGCCCCTACCACAGATACAGGTGGTTGTAAAACTTAGAGGTGTCCATTTTCTTATATGTCAACTGCATTCTTTTGTCTATAAATTTACATATTATTCCTAAAATGTTTATATTTACTCATGAAATTAGTTTTCAAATAATTTGAAATATAATATTAATTGACAGTTGATCTCATGAATATGACAGCAACAGTTGTTCTTAATTCAGGTATTTTATCTGATAATATGATCATTATCTTACCTGAAAAATCACAAGAAATTACTAAAAGAATTTATTAAAAACATTGTAGATAATAACTCTTTTAATTCATTTATTACATATTTATTGGCTGAATTCCTCTTGTATGTCAGATATCACAATATGTAATTTGTATATAATAATAAATAAGTCCTAAATTCTTTCTCAAAGAATTACAATCTAGTAGAAGAAATTAAAAGCTAAACAATTAGAGTAGAAAGGAATAGTTACAATGAAAATATACAAGGGACAACTCCATAACTGGGACTTTGGATTCCAGAGGAGAAAGGAGCAGCTAACAACTAGAAGCTAACCAAGTGATAGAAGTGGGAAATAAGAGAATCCAGGCAATGGAAACAATATGTAAACAAAGGTCTGCAGAAAAGAGAACACATAGTAAAGTGTAAGTTACTGGGGTACAGGAAGTGGGAAAGGAAGTAGCAAGAATGTGTTTCATCCTGACACCAAAATAAGTCTCATCATGTGCTTACAAAATGCTGCAATTGTGATAGACTATATGAATTTCCTATTCTAATTCTGCTTGTAGCTAAAAAGTAAGTACATATTATCTCAAGATTTGATGTCAGGAGTCTTAATAAGCATGTCGACTTGTCCATTCAGATGATGTACTTTTGGTCTTATGTTCCTGGCACTGCTGTGCTGGCCCTAGAGATACAGCACATACAGCTGTATGTGAGTAACACAGGGATACAAAGCTGAATAAAATAGGGAAGGTTTTTCCTTCAGGGAAACCAACTTTAATCATATAATTGTATAAATATTTTACTGAAATGAGATATATAATTTCACATTAAGTAAATTGTGCTATGGCAAAACATAACAACAGAAAGTAGAAAGACTGCCTTAGGGAAATGACTTGAACTGAATCTGGTCGGGGACGGTAAATGTTATTTCGGTGAAGGTGGGGAGAGGGTAGGATATAAGGGGACCAAATCCAGGAGAGGAAACACTTTGGAGAACAAGGGATAAGAGATAACAAGATACATTAAGCCTTAAAAAGGGAATGTTCTGGAAAGCAGAGTGTAAGTGAAATGGTGGCACTTGGTGAGCTGGAATATTGGACAGAATTTAGAGAATGGATCCAGGTTGACCATCATACCACTTACAGCTTTTATTCCAAGAAGGGGAATATTTTTAAAGGTTTTTGTTTGTTTTTATAGAAAGGGATGCTTTGATCATATTTGCATTTTTAAAAGGTCACTGTGGGTGCCAAATGGAGAAGAGAATAAATAGGAACTGGGTGGAGGTCATGACCAAATAGGATATAGTAGTTCAGTGACCCACTCCAGTGTTCTTGCCTGGAGAATCCCAAGTATGGGGGAGGTTGGCGGGCTTCTGTCTATGGGGTCACACAGAGTTGGACACGACTGAAGTGACTTAGCAGCAGCAGCAGCAGCAGCAGTTCAGTGACGGATATTGGTAGCTTGGACAAAGGCAGAGGAATGGTGATGAAGAGAAAGGGATAAATCCAATAATTCATATGATGGAATTGAAACTGAAGAAGAGAAAGGGTTGAGAGTTTTCTCAAAATTTCTGGAAAATGTGCTGTCACAGATGAGAAGAAAAGTTGAGTTTTGGGGGACAGAAGGTCAAATGCTATCAGAAATCATGCAAAATGAGTTTAAGAAGCAGGAACCAGCTTGAAATGGATCGAGGAGTAAGGTAAATAAATGGCAAAAGCTAAAAACAGAAAGTCGGGTTTTGATAATTAGGTATGGTCAGGATGCAAGCAATCATACAGGAATTAAGTAGCTCAACATAAAGAAAGAAGAATAGTTGATTGTTTCTAGAGGAAACAAGAAAGAGCAGTCAGAGGTAAGATATGGGACTGGGAACAAACGCCAACAAGATGGCAGGGAACTGGGAGAAGTAAAGGTCACTGAGAAATCCTCAATTAAAGTATGACCTATAGGACTTTTAAGAATAGAAATATGTATTGGATGATAATTGCTCTACTTTGTGGGATACAACCAATTCCTTGAACTTCAACTCTCCTGTAAACCTACTTTACTAGGGGAAGCATTGTGTTAGTAGGTTTCAAGGCAAAATAGAGAAAGGGTTGGTCCAAGGCTCCTTAATATGGCAAAAAAAAATAAATGGACAAGAGAACAGAGGGAAAGAAATCCCCTACCTTAGGACTGCACAGAAATCTTGAAATCTGAATTTTTACCCAATTTAGACCTCAAGGGGCAGGAAGTTCTACAACTAACATGAAATTGTATTATCTGTAGCTGTGTTTTTACTGAAACTGGCTAAGAGCAAGGAATAAGGTGTGTGGCCACTGACCAGATATTTATATGAAGTTAGCAGTATTCTGTTACAATCAATTGAATCAATCTGTTCCGATTATAACTAAATTCTTAATTAATCTTATTAATCAAGCAAGGATTGCAACCCAAATACTTTCTAAGACCAGCAGGAAATTTAATATGTAAAGGGCCCACTGGCAGAACCAATGGTGAAGCAGAGCATTCATTTTACATACAGTCATTAAATAATCAGAATTTAAAATTTGCAAGTATGTCGTATAAAAGAAACAATGCCTTCATGAAAAACTGACTTAACCATTAGTTTTTCATCCTTTTATCTATCTGGATATCTATGATCGCAATAGTAAATCAATATTTTTGATTCGCTAGAAAACCAAATGTCTGTTTAAAAATTGAATTTTCTGTATTTGTCTTTTAAGAGGATATTTGGAGATAATGAGTATGGACTATGTTATGCTCCTCCTAACCAAACAAACAAAGTAACTATAGTTAAATTACTTGGATGCTCTGTCTAACTTTTGTCTTTAATAAAATGTACAAATTAGGACTCATCTCATAGAACTGTCCACAGAAGAGAATGGAATGAGAAGAGCTGTACAGAGGAGACTTTTGATAAATATTAGCTATTTTTAGAAATTGCATTGAAATGGTACCTTGTCATTCACAAGCAAAATTCCTTTAAGCCTTTCTCAAAAAATATATGTTAAACACTATTCTAAGCACTGGGCATAGAGCAGTGAACGAGACAAAAATCCTTCCCCACATGGAGCTTATATTTTGGCCCAAATGGAACATGTTAGTAGAATTGTCCATTTTAACATTTTCTACACACGTTCATTATCATTGTAAAATGAACGGTGACACATCTTGAAATTAATAATTCTTCGTAGCCAAAGAGCATGTATGTATCCTCATTGATATTCAACATCAATATCAAGTTTCATCCTGTGGGTTTTCTCAAAAGGACCTCTGATTATAAGAATAATGGGATGCTAAAGACATTAGAGCTAAAATGGACCTTAAGTCATTCACTCTATTTTTCGCTTCAGATACTGAAGACCAGAAGTTTAAGTAACATAAGAACACACTGTCAGTACATCCAAAAGAGATGCCTTTTAATGAAAATGGTTGCATTTTGTTAGGGGAAAATGTACCTCTCATATGCTAAATACCACTTAATTGGTGAAAAAGTTACTGATTTGAATGACTGCTGTTTTTGCCGACAGCTGGATTCCAATGGGGAGCTGCTCATCCGAAATGCCCAGTTGAAACACGCTGGGAGGTACACGTGCACAGCTCAGACAATTGTAGACAATTCTTCAGCCTCTGCTGACCTTGTTGTGCGAGGTAAGAGTTTCGACATTTTAGAATCATAAAACCAAAGCTATTTGACTTGCATAAATATGTATAATTTTCTGGTAACTCTGGTACGAATTCTTATATATTTAGAGTCTTGATCTTTGAGAACAGCTCTTCACCCATGCCTAAGATTGATTTATGCCAGACAAGTAGTAAACAAAACTGATTTTGTTTGTTTTACTAACTACATATCTTCTAGAAACTTATACCACATACCTCCTACTAAACGTTTGTGCTTTTAAACCTAGTACTTACCAGAAGTTCTCAGTTTCTGCTAATACTTCTCGTGTTTGAACAGCATGTTTCTTTTTTTAATCTTTTATCGAAAAAAAAATATACTGATGACGTTTATTTATAACCTTAATTGTTTTTTTTAATTAATTTATTTATTTTAATTGGAGGCTAATTACTTTACAATATTGTAGTGGGTTTTGCCATACATTGACATGAATCAGCCATGGGTGTAAATGTGTCCCCCCTCCTGAACCCTCTTCCCACCTCCCTCCCCATCCCATCCCTCAGGGTCATGCCAGTGCACCATCCCTGAGCACCCTGTCTCATGCATTGAACCTGGGCTGTTTCACATATGATAATATACATGTTTCAATACTACCCTCTCAAATCATCCCACCCTCTCCTTCTCCCACAGAGTCCAAAAGACTGTTCTTTACATCTGTGACTCTTTTGCTGTCTCTCATATAGGGTCATCATTATCATCTTTCTAAATTCCATATATATGCATTAGTATACTATATTGGTGTTTTTCTTCAGACTTACTTCACTCTGTATAATATATAACCTCAATTGTTAACACATTTGCCACTATCATCTTAGAATAAAAAATGATTTTACAGGTATCATGTTTCTATTTGTTGCTGATTTTCAAACCTGTGCTTTTGTTCTTATAAATGATTGAGAATGTACTTGGATATATGCTTATTGAAAATCCCACCACTTTGCTACTGATCTCTGCTGTATAGCTGTGAGGCCAGCTCAAAACCTGCCTCACTTTACTTAAAATCATTCATCTGCTCTTCACACTGTCTAAAGAATGAAGACCATTCCTTTTAGCTAAGCACCTGAGAAGTTCCATACTGTGTGGTGACCTAGGCCTGTTTAGCTTTAATCTCTCACCATTCCTGCTGACCAACTAGTCCACAGAAATATCCTAAGATTTTTACCTCTGTTCCTTGGTTCACAACATTCCTTCCACATCCTGTTTTCATTGCTTGTTGCCCAAGTCTTATCCATCCTTTAAGGTGAGGTGCAAGTTGCTCAGTCTAGTCTGACTCTTTGCGACCCCATGGACTATACAGTCCATGAAATTCTCCAGAACAGAATACTGGAGTGAGTAGCCTTTCCCTTCTCCAGGGGATCTTCCCAACCCAGGGATTGAACCCAGGTCTCCCACATTGCAGGCAGATTCTTTACCAGCTGAGCCACAAGGGAAGCCCTCCATCCTTCAAAGATTAGCTCAAAAGTACAAAACTCATAAGTCATTTTTTGATGTCCTAAATATTAACCCTCTTTTCTAAACTCGGTAACAATAACTATTTTGTTGAATGAGGTTTATAGCAATTTGTGCATATGAGTTATCTCCTCTACTAAGTTGTGAAATTCACATATGTGTTTTTATTATTAATAATATTTAGTGAGATGCAGAATTCTATTTCATAACTTCATAGTTCTCTTTTTCCCTCTGTCTCAATAGCATGTTAACATTTTTATTTTTTCACACTTTACGTACTAAAATATTTATTGACCATGATCCAACCAGTCCATTCTGAAGGAGATCAGCCCTGGGATTTCTTTGGAAGGAATGATGCTAAAGCTGAAACTCCAGTACTTTGGCCACCTCATGAGAAGAGTTGACTCATTGGAAAACACTCTGATGCTGGGAGGGATTGGGGGCAAGAGGAGAAGGGGACGACAGAGGATGAGATGGCTGGATGGCATCACTGACTCGATGGACCTGAGTCTCAGTGAACTCCGGGAGTTGGTGATGGACAGGGAGGCCTAGTGTGCTGCGATTCATGGGGTCGCAAAGAGTTGGACACGACTGAGCGACTGATCTGATCTGATTGTACTTTTCATCAGTTTTTGCATAATCAGATAAATTATTAGTAACTGAGATGATACACATGGTTTTTAATATTACCCATACTAAATCCAGATCAAAAATATAATTTCAGTCAATCTCATATATGTCCTGCATTTTCCTCTAGAGCAAAGGTAGTCTCACTGAGCAAATATTGAAAACACTTATTCCAGTTAAGTATATTCTTCTTTAGAGTATTAGAAGTCTAGCTGAAATTTCTTTATCCAAATAAACCTAGGTATTTATTACACACAACCCTCATTGAAAATTAATTAAACTCCAAGGCTACAAAATGTTAAATTCAATAAAGTTCCTATAGTTTCAATATTTCCATTTTATTTTCTTGGACATCTGTCTGAGAGTTATCTGGGAGAGGAATTATTCACTGTTTTTACTAGTCAGACAACTTGCTGCTAAGCTGCTTCCAAGGATAGCCTATGTTTGCATTTAATTGACTTTGTTTGCATGTTAAATGATTATTATTAGTATTGCAATAAGTGTGCTAAGTCACTTCCCCTGTGTCCAACTCTTTGTGACCCTATGGACTGCAGCCTGCCACTGCACTGCAGACTGCACCCTGTCCATGGGATTCTCCAGGCAAGAATACTGGAATGGGTTGCTGGGCTCTCCTCCAGGGATTCTTCCTGACCCAGGGATCGAACTTATGTCTCTTACATCTCTTGAAATTGGCCGGCAAGTTCTTTACCACTAGCACCACCCGGGAAGCCCTATCACAATAGGGGTTATATTATAATATATGTACATCAGTGTCTTCATATAACTTAGATGTTGTTGTTGTTTAGTCACTAAGTCGTGCCATACTCTTTGCAGCCCCATGGATGGTAGCCCACCAGGTCCCTCTGTCCATGGGATTTCCCAGACAAAAATACTAGAGTGGGTTGCCATTTCCTTCTCCAAGGCATCTTTCTAACCCGGAGATCAAACCCCTGTCTCCTGAACTGACAGGCGTATTCTTTATAGATGAGCCATCAAAATTGCAGTAAACTCCTGGAATGCTGAGGGAAGAATAAGTTTTGCAGATATAGTTGAAGAATATTAGTAATCTTGACCACTCACACTAAGTAATTAATAATCATCATAGTGTGTATTTTTTATAAAAGTAAAAACCAGTATAAAAATGTATAGCATTTTTATAGAAAATAAAGGAATAAAAAAATTAAAAAAATAAAAAAAAAATAGATGAGCCATCAAAATTGCAGTAAACTCCTGGAATGCTGAGGGAAGAATAAGTTTTGCAGATATAGTCGAAGAATATTAATAATCTTGACCACTCACACTAAGTAATTAATAATCATCATAGTGTGTATTTTTTATAAAAGTAAAAACCAGTATAAAAATGTATAGCATTTTGATAGCAAATAAAGGAATAAAAAATTAAAAAAAAAAAAAAGAAACTCTGAAGATGGGGGTTTAATAAAATTTTCAGTTGATAAAAAAAAAATGTATAGCAGTTATTATGTGAAAATATAAGTTTTTACTTCTAAAGCCTTTTAGTTCTAAGAAAAATAACATAAAACAATGGAAACTGAGTTCCTGCACTATAACAGAATGTTAAAAAAACTATAGCCTGGTGGGTTACAGTCCATGGGTTGCAAAGAGTCAGACACAACTGAGCGACCAAGCACAGCACAGCACAGATAAAAAGAATTGCTTCAGTTCAGTTCATTCACTCAGTCGTGTCCGACTCTATGCGACCCCATGAATCGCAGCATGCCAGGCCTCCCTGTCCATCACCAACTCCCAGAGTTCACTCAGACTCACATCCATCGAGTCGGTGATGCCATCTAGCCATCTCATCCTCTGTTGTCCCCTTCTCCTCCTGCCCCCAATCCCTCCCAGCATCAGAGTCTTTTGCAATGAATCAACTTTTCCCATGAGGTGGCCAAAGTACTGGAGTTTCAGCTTTAGCATCATTCCTTCCAAAGAACACCCAGGGCTGATCTCCTTTAGAATGGACTGGTTGGATATCCTTGCGGTCCAAGGGATTCTCAAGAGTCTTCTCCAACACCACATTTCAAAAGCATCAATTCTTCGGCACTCAGCTTTCTTCACAGTCTTAGCATTGATAAAAGACAGTCTTAGCATTGATAAGGGAGAAGGCAATGGTACCCCACTCCGGTACTCTTGCTTGGAAAATCCCATGGACAGAGGAGCCTGGTGGGCTGCAGTCCATGGGGTCGCTGGGGGTCGGACACGACTGAGCGACTTCACTTTCACTTTTCACTTTCATGCATTGGAGAAGGAAATGGCAATCCACTCCAGTATTCTTGCCTGGAGAATCCCAGGGACAGGGGAGCCTGGTAGGCTGCCATCTATGGGGTCGCACAGAGTCGGACATGACTGAAGCGACTTAGCAGCGGCAGCAGCAGCATAATCATTCTCCAAATTTCATTATTAATAAGATATTCATTTTGCATCAATAAAAATTTGAAATTCAAATAGTCAGATGCATTTCTGCATAGCTTTTGTCAAAAATATATATAAAGTAAACCTTCAGATATGATTTATATATTTATATCATGGAATATAGAATTAAAGTTTTCCTTATTTCTTAAAATAATGATGAGTAATGACATAGTATGACTTTAGTAATATTGTTTACCCACCTCATTATGTTTTTTTATTTAGTCTAGGAAATCATAACCTGGAATCCAGTGATAGGCTTCAAGTGGCCTATGGATCTCCTGAAGTTAAATGGAAAATTCAATGAGTATCTAGATTGTCCTGGGAAGAGAATTTATCACTTTCATTAAATTTCCACAGCCAGCAAAGACCCAAAAGGCCACTTTTAGCTAAAAGACCAAGGAATTTAATCTATTATTCTTTTTACCCCATCTAGACCAAGATTCTCAAAAAAAGAAAACATAAGGGATTATTTTTCACCTCATGCTAATAAAAAACTAATGAATTTTATGTAGTGAGGTCTAATAGCACATTTAGATTATAAATTGCTTTCAATCAGTTTTCTTTCAAATTTTCAAGAATATATGTCTATAAATATATTAACCATGATATATATCAGACAATATATAAGAGCTTGCTAAATCTGAGGTAAATTAATGTCCAACGGCTTAGATGGTAAAGAATCTGCCAGCAATGCAGGAGACCCTGGTTTGATCCCTTGGTCAGGAAGATCCCTTGGAGAAAGGACTGACTACCCACTCCAGCATTTTGCCTGAGGAATTCCATGGGCAGAAGAGCCTGGTGGGCTACAGTCCATGGGGTCTCTGAGTTGGACACAACCAAGTGACTAATGCACATACACAGTGCTAATTCACTCAGATATCAGTGATCTGAACTGACGTTTCTAAAATTATGAGAATGTCAGTGCTGTGAGAGGGACAGTGAACAGATTAGAGGGGAAAGTAATTTCCTCTTATGATCACTGAGGAAAAAAAATTGACAATATATCCATCTTAGTACACATACACTATTATGCCTTATCAGAGGGCTTAAACAAAAGTAGAAATATTCAGGGATAATTTGGAAAATGTGGATTTTTTAGCTTATGTTCTCTTGCAGTAAATGAATACATAGTGAAAATTTTGTATCCCCCTTATATTCTATGTGTGTGTGTGTGTGTGTATTTGCCTGGTTGTGGGTGGTTGTGCAGGTAAAGCCTGATGAAATTTTGAATAAGAGTGAAAAATGTATTTTAAGCTTGTGCCTTTCATCATCATTTTTAAATTGAGTTTAGAATGGAGGCAGTGAATTAGTTAAATATGAATGTTTCTAAATATAAAACTGAAATTAAATATAGAAAAACACATCGCTGAAGGAAAATGTAACATTAGATCTGCTTTTGTAGGACTTTTTTACCCAGAGGTAACTCACTTCCCCACTTATCCATTTAAGGTTTGTTAGAACTGAGAAATAAAGAAGACAATAGCAATTGTTGTCAACTGAAAACAATATAGAAAATGGCCCAATAATCGAATATAACCCATTGTCATTCTGTAGCAGTCATAAGCGTTTACATGTAAAAACCTGTAGAACTTCAATTGCTTTACCCACTAGTTAAGTCCACAGATGCTCAAGGAAAAGAGACCATAAAAGTGACACACATTGCCTATTTCTCCAGTTATACAAGCAATTTCAAGTTATGAGGTAGTACTGGCCATGTAATTTTCACCTTTGATGTCCAAAACTGCATTTTATACTAGTTCTATCCTTTCAGTTTGGAAATATTTCTCTTAGTATTTCTATAGTGTTGACATTATTCTTTTAAAAGCAACCTTTATTTAAACAATGTTGTCCTGAAAGCCCAATATATAGAATTCAAGCTGCCCTGATTGAAAGAAATGAAAACTTTTTTTTTTTTGGAAAAGTGTTCATTCACTGTTCTAAAAACTCACTAGAAACACAAAACATTTTAGATAAGTCAATAAACATTCTTCATCAGAGCCTGGGCAAATGTAAAGGAATACCATCTCTGAAATAGCATTCAACACAGCCTTTTAGGATTCCAACAAATTTAGATAAATCAAATACTGAACTATATAAAAAATGACAAGCCATAAAAATGAATCAGGGAGGATTAAAAACAAAACAGTAAAGTCTAGAGTCCATCAGAGACTCTAATCATCAGAATAATAATAAAAATAATCATGCTTAAATCTTTAGACAAATAAGAGAGAAAATGATAAAAATGAGTTGGAAATAAGATACTATGAAATGAAGCAGTTTGGGGGAAAAAAGAACTACAAACAATAAACAATCATTGGAAATTTAAAATAAATCATTGGATGGGTTAAATAACAATTACAGACAAATTAAGAAAAGATTAGGGACAGCGTTCATAGCAGTTTTCTTCATGATAGTCCAACACTGGAAACAAATACTCTTAAACATAAGAGCGGTTAAACAACTGTGGTATACTAGTACTGTGGACTACTATTCAGAAATAAGAATAATAATCTAGTGATGTGTGCCATTTGGCTATATCTCAAATGAATGCTGCATGGAAAGCAGCCAATTTGCATACTCTATGACTCCATTTATTTAGCATTTTTGAAATGAAAATTATAGAGATGGAGACTAGATTATCAGTTGTTATGACTTAAAGAGATTAGAAGAAGGGGAGTAGTTGTAGCCATAAAAATGTAGTGCAGGGAATCCTTATAATGAGATTGTTCTGTATCTTAACTCTGGTCATGGTCACTGAAGTCTACACATGTGATAAAACTAAAAGTTTCTTAGAAATAAGCAAGCACACAGACACACAAACTAGTGAAATCTGTACTACAAGTTTGATGGATAGTATCAATGTCAGTTTTCTGGTTGTGCTAATATATTTAGTTAGGCAAACTGCTGTGGTGAGTAAATGAATGAAGGATATTCAGGACCTTCCTTCATTAATAGTCACAATTGCATGTGAATCTATAATTTCTCCAAAAATTTTTAACAAAAAAATCAATAAACATAAAACACACTGAAAATATAAAGAAAATATGTACATGTTTTCTCTTTTTTCAAAAATAGCATAATATTACTAGGAAGCGTAGATTACGGCATACCCAGAAGTAATGTTTGAACAAGTGGCAGCTACTAAACTGCCTTCTGAGGAAGTTGATCCAAGCCTGGGAAGGACTGAGTTGGGCTGCAGCTTTGGCACCAGGGTTGAATTACCAAAGGCAGTAGAGGAGAATGTGTTGCCTGCATCTTTACCCAGAACCCTCCTCCACTCTTTTCCCCTATGCATTACTGTATTCTTTTCAAATAAGTATTGGATATATTTTTAAAGAATGTCATTATGGAGGGCATCAAATTATACCATTCCAGAGTAGCCAAATGTTTAAACCTGGCCTGAGTTGGCAAGTCTCTTTTTTTAATAAAACCACACAATGCTCGTGATGAAGTGGTCTTTAAATGGTTTTCAGAAATTATTGTTCTAGAGAATTCATGGAAAATGGTTTGAAAGTCATATTGTTTTGTTTATAGAATAGATAAAGACATTTGAAATGTGTTTCAGAAAGATAATAAGATCCTCTTTTCCTCCAGTTTATCCTGTGCAAACCAAATAGAAGTCTCAACGAATAATTGAAAAAACACTTATGAATATTTGGCTAGAAGTCAAGGAAGGGAGCTCTGATGTAAGGACAGGAATGTTATGGGAATGGAAGAAGGCAATTCAGGTGGTGAGAAAAGAGTTAACTCCAGGTGGTTTTCCCTCACCCTTATATAATTTTAGCACAACTGAACTTTAAGCACTAAATCACACCAAGGAAGATAATCAGCTTCAAAAACTCTAAAGTTAATCAAGAACCACTCAATCTATGTATCAACAGTAAGTAAAAAAAAATAGATACAAAATAAGATGAAATATTCCCCAGCTAGAGCTAATATAAAATGATATGATAAAATATAACTAATATAAAACTGAAGATAACTTTTATAAGAGATTGTAATACCATTCTTGGTATTATGACATTTAAAGTAATTTGTAGATAATTTTAGTGAATTATTTTTCTGTTAGAGCACACACTGACTCAATTTAAAATAATATTGTATTAGTGAAAGAGGCAATTTCAGAATAAAACTTTAAAACACAGGCATGTATGATATAGCCAAGGGGATTTAGAACTCAAACAAATTGTTTAATAGCTAAAAGACCTTTATAGTCTAAAATTATTTTTAGTTAAACAAACAAAAAACAGCTATTTTTAGGCTTCTTATATAAGAAACCAAATCAAGATGATTGATACAAATTTCCATTTTGTTATTGTTTTTGTAATAAAGGTTGTACTTAATAGGTCCATAAAAGTGTAATTTAGGTTGCTTCATCAAGTGAGTTTTGGTGCACAACAGCCCTGTTGTTTTTAGCAATTAAATATGTTTCTAGAGGACTTAATGCTTTTCAGTTAAAAGAAAAAAGTGTCATTTATAAGGAAAGGTTTCTCAGGATTCATTTGACAGCACTTTGGGGAACATTTATGTAGCTTGCCAAGGTTAAATTCTTTTTTATGAGTGCACTTTTGGACAATATTCAAAAATGGACCATAATATTAGGCCACAAAAGCAAGAAATTAGGCTTTGACATCTGTGTTTTACTACTTTCCATGGCATTTCTGCTGTATTATAAATATCCTTGGTAGTGCTACCAATTGTTAGCACCCTCCTGACACCTGGCTGAACATAATGTTTGTCACTAAAATTGAAAAAATAGAAAATGCAGTCATGATTATTCTTTTCATATCTGCCCCCCATTTTTATATCTTAAATACCATATTAAACAACACTTCTTAATACAAGGCTGAGATTAAAAAACAAACAAAAGATAAAAAGACTTTGATTCTCTGAAACTTTTAGTTTGAATCTCAATACTAACCTATGCTATGTGAAATTTGGAAATGTTTTGGAAAAAGAATAACTGGAGTTAAAGTGGATAATACAAAACTATGCAAACTATTGAATCCCCAAGTCAAGTTTGTATTTTTATATTAGAAGTTTACATGCATAGTTTTATGTAGATTTTTATTTAGACAAGAATATTATGTGTGCGTATTTCTACTTTATTTCTAACGCCAAAATACAGTTGCAGAATGGAAATGAATGTAAGTAAGATGTCATCTTTATTTGATGTAATCCCCTGAAGTTTTTATTACTTGGCCTAATGACACGGTTACCAGATTCTTTCTTAAGGAGGTCATTTTGGTTGATGACTAGCTCACTTTTAAATTCTGTGTTGGTTAAGTTAAACTAATATGGTCAAATAAATAACCTGATGGAAGCTGGCAATATAATTTTTAGTCTGAATAATACTGCTGTATTTTTAACAATCATAATAGTTGGCTAAGTCTTTTCTACAGAAAATGCCCTTGGGTATTTATTATTTCCAGATGTTCTGTTAGCAGAGTTCACATCCAAAGCATACTCTCTTTGCTATCCAGACAAACTTAATTTTGAACTATTTACTTGGAGACATTGTTCCAGATTCATTAGTACTGTTTCTTAAAAAAACATGAAATAAACATTTTCTTTGTTTGAGATAAAAGGGCTCTAATGGCCCTGTTATTAGAAAAGCATGCACTAAAATTACATTTTTTTCCCTTCTAACTTCTTCAGAGTAGCTACATGAAATACCTGCATTTATCTTAAAGCTGGAATATACAATTTCAAATCTAGAATTAGTCCTAGAGGTCATCTAGACTGTTCCCATCCCTTTTTACTACAAAATTTAGATTTCAAGAGAGACTTGCCTTGAATTACCCATGTATTTTGTGACAATTACCTTGGAACCTCAATTCAATTTTCTGATAATAGATGTCTTTCAGATAGTAGGAATAAATAAAATCTATAGTTAATTTCTAAAACTTTTGTACCTAAGGTTTTAAAATTTTAATACTTTAATACTCTAAAATGTTCAATAGTTAATTTGGTATAATAGCCAGAAGACTACCAAGTCTGTTGTAGAACTGCTGCTACGAAAGTTACTGATTGCAGTTCTGCTCTGCTCACTTTCCCATTATTGTCCAGCACATGCTAATAAATAGTGGTTGGGGTTTTAAACATCAAGGGAAAAATAAAGCCAGAGACATTTATTTTAAAAGGTTGAATTACCTCCTCTTGGGTTATTTAATGTTGTATTTGTATGGTTAACTCAGGAACCTTGGCTATTTGTGAAAGCAGAAGGAAAATGAGACTGCCGTCAAGTTAAAAGTTAGTGGAACTCTTGGTGTTTAATCAGGATTTAGACTTCTGCAGTACCTGGCATAAATATTCACACTGTGTTCAAGAATTCCAATATTCAAATTATTAAATAACCAAATGTGGGTTTATGTTCAAAATTATTATTTAAGCATGGCATGCCTTAATTAATTCAAAAGGACTTTTACATTAATTAGTTTAATAACTATAAAATTAGGAAGGACAGATTAAAAAGTTTCATGTGATATACACACAAAGTTAGACAGACATAAAATTATGCATGCACCTTACCACCCTTCACCCACTAACACACTCACTCTTAGTGAAGACATCCAGAAAAGAGATTCACTTATATAGGCAGAAAGACGTGTCCAGATCATCACCACCAAATCAAAGAGAATAGTTGAGGTAGTTTTTCAAGTATTTGGGTCAGAAAAACACACATTTACCTCAGATTCTTGGATAATTGCCTTTGCTTTCCACTTTGGCCAAGAAAATTTGCCACAGAGACACACTAAAGATTCCATCTCATCAGTCCTTGTAGGCTGAGACAGGAAAATGGCCCTCCCTGCCCACACTGGTTGGAACAATGACTGACCAGGCGCCATTCAGAGGCATCCTGACCCCAGTTGGCTCTATACCGCAGTAATACATCTATTAATAGTGAAGATTGCCCAGAAATTAAGCTTTCTCATTTCCATTGAGAATCAACTAATTCACAAGCTACTAAGCGCCAGTTCTCCGTAACTGTTAAATGCTAAAGCTGAAATGCATATTTGTTTATCATAAATGCAGAATTTAGAAGTAGCTTGATTGTTTCAAAGCTAGAAATTACTAGTAGTTCTATTTATAAAAGCTCTAGTAAAAATAGCAGCTTTCCTAATTACTGCTAAAGTTACAAAGTACAGTAATAATTTGAAATTGTATTTTTTAATGTCAAAACAATGTATATTGACATAAATTCAAGGAAATGTTCAATTATATCAATGAAACTTGTAGTTCTTTCAGACTGAGATATGATATTTTAAACTTTAAGATGGATCTTGGAAGTGATTTAGTTTAACCCTTCATTTTACAAATTCAAAAATCAAAAATAACAATATGAGGGTTATAAACTGGTAGATGACACTATGAAGAATGCACTGAATAAATTTAATTACTTTTTTTTTTCCTCATTGAAGTACAGTGAGAGAAGTTTCATTGCAGGATTTCTTCTTTTCTTCAGTTAATTGTTCTCTTTGTCTAGTAAGCTAACTGGTCAGGTTTTGGCAAACTGGAGTTTATTCTTTGCTACAGTGGGTTTATATCCAGGGCTCCCTTAAAAAAACAATCAACAAACTTGCTTCTCCTCACTCTGATTCCAGGAGAGAAGGCAGGAAAGCTTTACAGAACTTAATAGCCTGGATCTTGTTAAATAGCCTGGATCTTCATTTCACTGGTCCATAATGATCTTAATATATTAATGTATATTTACCAGAGTAATCCAAATTAAACTGACAATTATGTCAAATTACAAGAGGGGTACAGATAATCAGTGATATACACAAGCCTTTATGAGCGTGAATAAATGGCAATTAGTTCAAATTTTAAAAATTAATTTTAATTTACATTGGCAAAATATATATTTATAGCTCCAGTCTTTATGCTGTGAAAGACACATATTAATATAAAATAAAAATATTTGTTATTACATAATTTAATGTATCAGTCAGTTCACTTCAGTTGCTCAGTCATGTCCGACTCTTTGTGACCCCATGAATTGCAGCATGCCAGGCTTCCCTGTCCATTACCAACTCTCGGAGTTCATTCAAAGTAACGTCCATCGAGTCAGGGATGCCATCCAGCCATCTCATCGTCTGTCATCGCTTTCTCCTCCTGCCCCCAATCCCTCCCAGCATCAGAGTCTTTTCCAATGAGTCAACTCTTTGCATGAGGTGGCCAAAGTACTGGAGTTTCAGCTTTAGCATCATTCCTTCCAAAGAACACCCAGGACTGATCTTTAGAATGGACTGGTTGGATCTCCTTGCAGTCCAAGGGACTCTCAAGAGTCTTCTCCAACACCACAGTTCAAGAGCATCAATTCTTCGGCACTCAGCCTTCTTCACAGCCCAACTCTCACATCCATACATGACCACTGGAAAAACCATAGCCTTGACTAGATGGACCTTTGTTGGCAAAGTAACGTCTCTGCTTTTTAATATGCTATCTAGGTTGGTCATAACTTTCCTGCCAAGGAGTAAGCATCTTTTAATTTCATGGCTGCAGTCACCATCTGCAGTGATTTTGGAGACCAAAAAAATAAAGTGTGACACTGTTTCCACTGTTTCCCCAGCTATTTCCCATGAAGTGATGGGACCAGATGCCATGATCTTAGTTTTCTGGATGTTGAGTTTTAAGCCAACTTTTTCACTCTCCTCTTTCACTTTCATCAAGAGGCTTTTGAGTTCCTCTTCACTTTTTGCCATAAGGGTGGTGTCATCTGCATATCTGAGGTTATTGATATTTCTCCTGGCAATCTTGATTCCAGCTTGTGCTTCTTCCAGTCCAGCGTTTCTCATGATGTACTCTGCATATAAGTTAAACAAGCAGGGTGATAATATACAGCCTTGATGTACTCCTTTTCCTATTTGGAACCAGTCTGTTGTTCCATGTCCAGTTCTAACTGTTGCTTCCTGACCTGCATACAGGTTTCTCAAGAGGCAGATCAGGTGGTCTGGTATTCCCATCTCTTTCAGAATTTTCCACAGTTTATTGTGATCCACACGGTCAAAAGCTTTGGCATAGCCAGTAAAACAGAAATAGATGTTTTTCTGGAACTCTTTTGCTTTTTCCATGATCCAGCGGATGCTGGCAATTTGATTTCTGGTTCCTCTGCCTTTTCTAAAACCAGCTTGAACATCAGGAAGTTCACAGTTCACATATTGCTGAAGCCTGGCTTGGAGAATTTTGAGCATTACTTTACTAGCATGTGAGATGAGTGCAATTGTGCGGTAGTTTGAGCATTCTTTGGCATTGCCTTTCTTTGGGATTGGAATGAAAACTGACCTTTTCCAGTCCTGTGGCCACTTGCTGAGTTTTCCAAATTTGCTGGCATATTAAGTGTAGCACTTTCACAGCATCATCTTTTAGGATTTGAAAGAGCTCAACTGGAATTCCATCACCTCCACTAGCTTTGTTCATAGTGATGCTTTCTAAGGCCCACTTGACTTCACATTCCAGGATGTCTGGCTCTAGGTGAGGGTTCACATCATCATGATTATCTTAGTCCACTTGACTTCACATTCCAGGATGTCTGGCTCTAGGTGAGGGTTCACATACATCATCATGATTATCTTAGTCGTGAAGATCTGTTTTGTATAGTTCTTCTGTGTATTCTTGCCACCTCTTCTTAATCTCTTCTGCTTCTGTTAGGTCCATACCATTTCTGTCCTTTATGGAGCCCATCTTTGCATGAAATGTTCCCTTGGTATCTCTAATTGTATAATATATGACAAATCATATACTATATATAATAACAAAATACATATTGCAAGTATACATTTATTATATTATTCAAGGATATATAATATTTACTAAAGGTTTATTTTTACCAGGCACTATTTCAAGAGATGGATGGATACTGTTGTTATCTCCATTTTACACATGAGGAAATTGAGTCCCAGAGAGGCTAAGTTACTTGCCTAAGGTTATTCAGCTACTAAGCAAAAAAATAAGATTTGAATATAGGGAGTCCCGCTTCATATATAATGCCCAGTTCATTGCTGCAAAGCAATTTAATTAAGCACTAATTCAAATATATTCAGAGATAAAGTAATCAATGTGAAAAGTTAAAATGTAGGCCTTTTTTTGATAAAAAATGTTAATTTTATATAAAAGTTACTGATGCAAATTTTGCAATTTTATTTTTGCCCATAATGTATTTATGATAGGTCTGATGACAAAAGAAAGCTATAATATTTTTTTTCCTCTATTAACATTATAAATTATAATTACAATAGCAAAAAGAGTAAATAAATCATAATAGATAGTTTTAAACTTGATTTTTACAATGTGTTTTTTGGCCTTAAAAATAGTTCATTCAAAATGTTTAAATGTTTTAGATTAAAATGTATGTGTCTACAGAACTTTCATATAAATTTTTTCAGGTCATCCTAACAAAACTGCTGCATGTTAGAAGTGCAAGGACTTATCTTTCTCACTTTTCTTTAATATTTAACTTCCCCAGATATAAAATCAGATCAGATAATTTTTATTTTGCATCCTTTTTTACTGTTGATATATGGTTTGTTTTATAATTAGTTAAATTGTCCACCCGAACACCCTGAGGCATTGATAATTAGAAGTTAATTTACAGAGTAAACTTTTAAGTTACTTGAAATTAGAATTTCTTAATATTTTCTGTTCTTGGTTCATTTTATTTAAAAAAGAATAGAAAACACCTGAGCTTCATTATTGAAAAAATAATCAACAGAAGACTCAATGGCATATAATTCTTTTTAAGCAAAACAATTTTTTTGATATGATTTTTGTGAAATCTGCCATTTCGAGTTTCAGAAATGTGCAATTATTTCCTCATGGTACCTTTTGCAGACTGGCTTCCTGCCACTCCCATCTTCTTCCCACCAGCCAACCTCACTAACCTGGGAGTTTGACTGGGTCACAGAATTTTTTATACCTAAGCAAAAGAAAATGAAGGAAATCAGAGAAAACCTTTACCCTCTAAACCTGTGGTCAGTTTAAGAAGCTGCAGAGAGGGGATTTTTGTCCTTTTGAATTCCTATCACATAGCTCATCTGACTACCATCATCACTGAGGTTAAGTGAGATAGACTAAAGAGAAGGGCAGAGATGTTGAAAGGGTAATCCAACCTCCTGTGAATCTCTATTGGTATTCTACAAAGCCAGCTATTTTTGGTTTACACCTTCCCTGTTTCCTCCTTAAAGGTAACTACATGATTCAGTCCTTGTGTGCTAGACCCCCATACATGTGTTTAAATCTGGCTTAGGATATCTCATTAGATTAGTACAATGGGAAGCTCTCTCTGCCAAACACTTTTCCATTATAATGTTTAACTGACTGATATGCTCATGAGTGAATGCAGATTCTGGAATACATCCAAAAGATTTCTTTATTTTCCAAAAAAGTAAAATGTCATTTTGACTTCTAATTGTCCAGTGCTAGTAATAGTCATTCTGTGGACATGGGGTGAGGTGAGGAACTTGGTTGGGGTCCATGTGCATTTCCCAGGACACTGCTGGAACACCAACCCCTTTATCTGAAAGTACATTGGGATGAAGGTAAGCAAGAGCTAGCAAAATTAAAAGGGTATACTTGAATCTGCTTCATTTTTACAAAAAAATAATGTACAAAATTATGAATTTTCAATATTCTTAGCAGCAAAAAATGTGTGACCCACTAGAATGTAGGTGTGTCACAGAGTAGTCTGGACTCTGTCACACTGAGGAATATACTCCTGAGCATCAGCTCACTACATTCTTCAGGGCCTCAACAGCCAGTGTTTGAGCCCCCTGCCCACCTCTGAGAATTTCTTCAGGGGCAAGGGACTGTTCCTGAATAGAAGACACCAGGTACTTCTGATTGTGATTTAAACAACTTGGAGGACCACTATTTGATATATTCCTTCAAAGGCTGAAAGCTACTGTTAACTAATTCAAGAAATAGCAGTCTAATGTGCATCTGTTTAGGGAGGCTTCCTGTGTGACTGTTCACAACTCCCTCTCTCTCTGCAAAAATACCAAGACTTCATTTGAAAGGGAGAAAAAAGAATATCTCAAAAATTATCAACTTCAGCTCTCGTCAAAAGACTTGGAAATCTCTAACATTTGAAAGACACATAGAAGTGACAAATGCATTAAGTAACCTTTGTTACCATTTATCATAGGACTAAATTTGCAACAAGTAGTCAGCAATTTTCCTAGCAAGTTTTTCTATACATGATTACTCCTATTTAAATAACTATAACTAGGAGGATACTAGTGGTTACAAAATAGCCTAATTATAATCAAACTATCCCTAGTTATAGTAAGGAAACATAGGAGGATGACCATCTTGTTAATGTCATGATTTTCTATAATGGTATAGTTATACTGATATATGATATAGTCATTAAAAGATCCACGTGATGCAAAGGGAATGGTCTGGCTTTTGGTATTATGTGAGCATAGATTTAAAGAGCACTTCACCTGCTGAATAAGCTGTGGTCTTGTGGGTCTCAGAGTCCATATTTATGTAAGAGAATAATAACAACTCCAGTTCACGTGTTGCCCATGATGGCTTTTTATAAACATTTTCTTTTACTTCGCTCCCCTTTTGCCGTAATGTTCATATAGACATGAATAATAAATATATTTCTCAAGACACAGGTTCCTACAACTTCCAGCTCCAATCTCTGATTAATTTTTTAAGTCACAGCTTAAATTTACCCTCAAGCTTTTTTTCTTAATTAGAAGTCTTGAAGGCACAAACATATTTTCAGTAGGTAGATTGTTCTTTGTGGAGTGAAATCACAAAGGCTTTAGGAGTTTTTTGTTTTGTTTCATTTGTTTATAGAGGGGAAGAGGGGATTCAGTTACAACTCTTACTCTTTAGAAAGTCAGTCACTATTTGTGAGGGAAACAGGTTGAATGGGCCAAAGCTTGTCTCTTCAGGCTTCTCCTTTTTGGACTCTCATCCACAATGTCTAGAAGTTGTTCTTTGTTCGTATTTCAACTTACCAATTAAGGATATATGACAAATTTTCAAAGTACATGGCTTCCTGCTCCTAAATGGGCATCAACACTTGCCCTTCAGCCTTGATCTTTCCTCTTGCAGGTAAAAACAGAAAAGATGGAGAGAAAAACATGGTGGATCCTTTTCTCCCCGTCTGTGCAAGCCTGCCTCCAACCTGGTGATCGCTGACACTCACTATTTGTGTGAAAACTTTTTTTTAACACATTATACTAGATTTTACTAATTAATTCAATATTGTAGCTTCTGAAGTTCCCCCTGCCAAAATCCAATTCCTAGAGGATTTTTTCCTTTTGGACACCTAAACATACTTTGAACAGAAAGATACTTGAAAATAATGATATAGTTTTACTAATATCTGAAAACTGTCTGCTGAACTAACCCAGTACATCATATGATGGCCAAGTAAAATTTTTGTGTTTTCATGTCCTGTCTTTCTTTGAAATTACATATCTCAGAAATTAGCTCATTATCTGAAAAAAAATATGAAAAATTGGTGAATTATAATACAAGAGTATTGCTACTGAATGGACTGTTTGATTTACCCAAGCAGGTAATGAACAAATCTGTTGTCAAATTCACTAATGAGTTATCTTAATTAGGATGTAAGCTAAGGGGCATTATTTCCCGTGGCCTTCTGTACCCTGGTTCCATATATATAATTTGGCAAGAAAAGACATAGAGCAGCAAGAAACAACTGAAGCCTGCTCATGGCCCTGTAGGGTTTTTGGAACAATTCCTGGAATTGGGAAGTGAAATTGGACAGCATGTGGAGAAAACTGTCATCTCAGTAGCTAGATTTAAGTGAAGATAACAAAGTGATTAACAGCATGTATACATATTTAATTGTTAACTCCTAGCATCGGCCTTCTTGGATCTTTATTTTGAAAGGAAGGTCAAGACTTTTTGGAAGGACATGGGTAGAAATGAGAGAGTAATATTGGAACTGCTTAAATTTCATTATTTGAAAATATTTCCCTTTCCCCGCTTTGGTCAAACAAACATGCTTAAAATTCTTATTTCTTCACAAGAAATACTTTTGCTGTTCTTAAATAGGCTTACTCTTAGGCATGGGATATTATATAAATATCTCCTTTAGTAACTGTAGCATTCCCATCTGTGGTTGGAAGAACTCTTAGGGAAGTTTTGAGAGAAATATATATAAATCCCAAATATTTAAGTAATTAAAAAACAATTGATCAGCCATCTTAAAGGAATACATGTCTCTGGCTCAAAATGTTACTTATTTCCATCATTTTTTACTTCTCATTTTCTAGTCTCAATTATTGTCACAGAAAGAAGCATCCTAGAATGTAGACTGGAGATCTAGGGCAATTGCCATTTTAATAAGATTTTTAAAAATAATTTGAGATTGTCCTATATCCATAAATATTGCCATGGAGATGTACATGAATCAGCATTGTGGGCCCCTTAAGCGATCTCTAGTTGAAAGTATACCAGCAATATATACCATCAGATATGAATATAGTTTGGGAAAGGATCAATAAAAATTAGAAAGGACACCACATGGCAAGTATGAAAAGTGCCAGGAAAAAAAGAAGCTTTCCTTCTCCAGTTTCTTTAGATAAACTGTATCAATATCAACTAGAATTACATTGATTCATTTACCTCCCTTTAACCTCATTCTCATTTCTAATGGGGATCTAAGTTCGTTTTTATCAAGTAGAAGGTTAAAATACCATTGTTAGAGGTTAAAAACTACCATATTCCCATTTAATATTCAGCTTCATCTTAATACAGCCTTATGCTTCAACAACGGAGAAGGAAATGGCAACCCACTCCAGTGTTCATGCCTGGAGAGTCCCAGGGACGGGGGAGCCTGCCGTCTATGGGGTCGCACAGAGTCGGACACGACTGAAGCGACTTAGCAGCAGCAGCATGCTTCAACAACACCACACATCAATTTGTGTTATATTACCTTATGATAAAGCAGTTGTCTTAACTAATTTTCAGAACAAGAACAGGCTTGTAGTAAAAAAGGGACTTCAGTTGATGTATTTTTGTAAAGAAGAAGCCACCCACCTTAATATAACTGATGTTCTTTCAGCATTGTTATTTTCAGATTACTTTATTTTAAAAGGGACAATAATTTACACTGAACTTTTCATTAAGCTTTTCATTGACATTTAGCATTCAAACTTTTCATTATGATTTACTATTTTAGTAAAAATAAACAGTGAACCACGGGATAGGATATTATATGTGATGGTTTGTTCTTAATTGCTTACTGAGCAATTACAAGTGGAAACAGGATGACACTGGGATGTGTCTCCTGTTTAGTGTCAAAGCTTATATTAAATGTGTGCTATGTGGAGTGGAATCCCAGAAGGACCAACAGTATGTTGGATCCAATTCCAACCACAGTTGTTTAGAAAGCCAGTCAGTGTTTAAGCAGAAGAAAGTGCATTAAGGTTTTTGGCTAAGTATTGTCACTGACTCATGATGCTTGACTACTATGCATCCTGTTTAATCTTGGAGGATCCCAGTTTCAAATCTTCTATGCCACTTGACTTAAATGAAAATGAATCTCAATTATTGATGGAATGAATAATGGGATACATGTGTCTTTTTCAATTACAATAGCTAGAACATGGAAGCAACCTAGATGTCCACTGACAGATGAATGGATAAAGTTGTGGTACACATACACAATGGAATATTACTCAGCCATAAAAAGGAATACCTTTGAGTCAGTTCTAATGAGGTGGATGAACCTAGAACCTATTATACAGAGTGAAGTAAGTCAGAAAGAGAAAGATAAATACTGTATTCTAACACATATATACGGAATCTAGAAAAACGGTACTGAAGAATTTATTTACAGGGCAGCAATAGAAAAACAGATATAGAAAATGGACTTATGGACATGGGGAGAGGGGAGGAGAGGATGAATGTATGTCAAGAGTAACATGGAAACTTACATTACCATATGTAACACAGATAGGCAACAGGAATTTGCTATATGGCTCAGGAAACTCAAACAGGGGCTCTGTATCAATCTAGAGGGATGGGATAGGGAGGGATATGGGAGGGCGGTTCAAAAGGGAGGGGGTATATGTATAGCTATGGCTGATTCATGTTGAGGTTTGACAGAAAACAACAAAAGTCTGTAAAGCAATTATCCTTCAATTAAAAAATAAATTAAAAAATTATTGATGGAGAAAATATAGTCAACTTATAATGTGTGAATAATCATTTTGAAAAAAAAAATTTTCTTCTATTTTTCCTCAAATGTCACTGACTATTTCCTCAAATGTCACTAAACTATTTCACAGAGTGTTACTACAATCCTAAAGAAGAAATGATGGAATTGAGAAATAATTGTATTTCTGTTCATTTTTCCTTCTAATTATTTTATATATGAAAGAGACTGAGTGGAAATCACATCTGTATTTTGTTCATACATAGGTTTTTTTTTTTTCCTAAAAAATTGGTAAATTTCAGGAAAGATTACCAAACACTTTTACAATAATAAAAACAAAACCTTAGGATGTAATACAGTAGGAATTTATATGATGTATTTATGTGATGTATTTATCTTCATTTATTTGAGTTAACAGATCACAAAAAAGATATAAAAAGCTATAATCAATGTAACACAGTTTTTATCATTTTCCCAAAAATGCACAGTAATGCCCAAGTAATTCATATTCTCCGCAACACAAAAGGTCTCTAAAGGAAAGCTGTCAAGGCCATTTTTTAATTTGAATCTGGTAATATTGTTTTTAAATGATTGTTTTCACTGTAGTAAATGAAAAGCCTGATGGCGAATCGGTTGTGTTCATATCTTAGCTTTAGCTTTGCTAGCTGGATGACTGTGGTTATTTTATTTAATCTATTCATGTCTGGATTTCCTCATCTGTTAAGGAGTGAAAATAACGTGCTTACATTTTAGGGTTATTTGTAAGAATTATAAAAGACTCAGATATAATAAGGATTTACTAAAATATATTATTTTGTTTGCCAGTAGTCAGTGATTTAATAGTAAATACATTGAGAACCTAGACAAATTTTGGAAAAGTGAGTATGGATGTGGCCAGTGAGATTCCGTTGAACCACACAGAAAGTGGTTCATAACCACTCTGTCTATGTCCAGAAGGATGGTCAGTTTCTAAATGCCTGCCTTTGTGCTGAGGAACTAGTGGCTGCATTATTTTATTTTCTGCCACAGCACTTTTCTCTCCATTTTGAACAGAAAAACGGAGCAAGTAACATGAGCTACACTGCTTAGAAAACCTTTCTCCTGGGAGACAGTGCAAGGCTGGCCACGTTTCTCTCCACAGTACCACTCTAGTTTCGCTGCATCCTTTGTACACGCTAGAGGGCCTTCACATGACCAGTTTTCCTTATCTCCAAAAAATTTACCAGAAACAACTTAATTTTGAGTGGAAAGAACTGGTGTTTACCAGAACAATCTGATAAACAGATCCTTGTTAATTATTATACAAATATTAATCCTATCCAACAGCTCAGATGTGCAGAAAGCTCTTACAGGTGTAACATTGATAGTATTAAGACTAAAATTTACTAAGGGCTTTCTGTAAACCAGGCCTAGCACAACATTCCTTAAAGATTTTTATTTTAATCCTAACAACAATCTGGTCAGTTTTTATTACTCCTATTTTATACCTGAGAAAATGAAAGCTTAGTCAATTTGATAAACTTGCCCAAGATAAATCAAGGCACTGAATTTAAAATCAAGCCTTTTTAAACTCTAAAATCTCTGTTCTTTAGTAGTATATTTCCTCTCAGGTATTTCCTAGGGGATATTTGTATTTAATTACTACATGGAAAAAAAACCTACTTGGTAAATTACTACCAAGTTATATTGCCACACTATGGTTTTGGGGTTATCAACCAACTCCTTTTCATTTATTTTCTCAATTTCACCTTCTTAATGCAATACAGTTTCAGAGCAAATGAAAGAATGAGATTGTGTTGTGTATAACTGTTATGTTTACAGAGCTCTGAAGGTCAATGTGATAAATTTATTTATGTCTTCACCAAATATTTATTAAGAAGGGTCAGTATAGGCCAGGCATATATCAAAGAAAGAAATGCATAAATATAATTACAGCCTTTTGCTTCATATTGTTCCTCAGTGAATGGGATGAATTATTATGCATATAGTATCCCAATTAATGCATTATTAATATGCAGCTTTAACCTGACCTTTCCAAAAGTCATTCATTTGCCATCCGAAAATTTCAGAGAGTAATAGTGGGGAAATGATTTACACCTTAATGATAAAAGTCTAACCTATGGCGATTTTGCCTTAAATTCCCTTTAACATTTCCTTATGCTCAGAAAAAGTGTATGAATGCCTGCATTATAAGACTTTCTCTTTTTTTAAAAAAATATAGTTTTTAATTTTTCATTTCTAAATTTTAATTTTAATACTCTGAAATATTCCACTCAGTAATTGACTTGGGCTGATGCTTAATGTGAAGTAAGGAACATTGTGGTTCTGATCAAGAATGTGTATTGTTTTTCAATGTAGTCTTTACATATGGAAAATGCAACATGTTCTTTCTGAATATCAAATGTGGTTTATATAATTTATGTGGCTATTTTCATTAATTTTGGATGGCATATTATTGTTACTTTTAATTAACATCAGTAAGTATAAAAATACTATTACATATATATTTATAAGAATCTATTTGCCCTTATTAATTTATGTTTTGTGCTTCTAAATAAAAGTTACTATCATAAATAGGCTGTGTCTTGTGTTATTTTACTGTTAGTAGTAATGCAACTGTGTTGTTCTATACACATTTTTCTCTTTGGGACCAATTACAAAGAAATTGGTGCAGGTTTGGAGTGTTATCTATACCTCTGTAAAGACCAAAGCCCATGTGGAGAACAAGGCCCTGGAGATAAAGCAGCTGATCTGACATTTAAACGGGAAGGCACTTAAATAATGTGCCCATTTTCTCTAGCTGCTCTCAAGATTTCTCTTTGTATTTGCTTTCACCTAAAAGATAAAAACATGTGTTTTATTTAATACTTTAAAAATTTGCCACTCTGCTAACGTTGTTGATTATTTTGTTCACTGTGCCTAATTCAATTGGGGATGGCCTCCTTTCTGATGCAAAGAAAAGTGATGTCATTGTCTGAAATGTCTATCTTAGGAGTTCTCTGGCAACAGAACCTTGTTTAGCATTGTAAGTGATAGACGCTACATTACCATCTAAAGAACTTTTTCTCACAGTTTTAAAAAGAAAACATCATGATGCAAAGTCTAAGTATGCTGTAAACCATAAACTTGGCATTTGCTACTGTCTTTTACAGTCGCTTATTTACTGTGCCATTCCACCCTTTTCACGACAAAGATCTGTTCAAAGCCTAAAAGTTATGTCTCATTTATCTTTTCATTTCTCCCACTCAACACAGTGTTCTCAGTTTAGAGAATAAATGAATAATATTAATACTGAGTTATTAAGCATCTGTGAAATCCTATTTTTAACATTGTCTTCTGACCTGTTTCTTCAGTATATTATTTGATGTTTTTAGATCATTCCTGGTATGCCTGAATTAATAGTTGTTTTCTACCTTTTATATACATAGAAATATTTCTGTTAATATTATTTCTATTACTTTAACTAACATAGACTGTATTACCCAAAATGGTACATACAGTCATTTTCAGAAATTTCTACTCCAAGTAAAATAAATTAACTATAACATTTAGAATTATTAAAAAGTATTTGTTCCATTTTGGGGAGGCAGAATGAAACTATGACTAACTATCCTCATATCTAGGCAGTGTTATCTACTCTGATTCATTTATTCAGCAAAATTTCATTAAATCTCACTATGATTAAAATCTGTTAGGTTCCTTGATGTCAATTGTATTTTATGAGTCAAAGATTATCATATATATCCTGAATAATAATGCCATTTTAAAGGATGGTATTTATCTCTTTTCATAAAAAGACATCATGAAATCATTTAGTAAAAACTATAAATACCATTAGTATTGCTTCTTATAGTTTATGCTTAAAAGGAATGTGGCAACACTGATTTCATTGTGTAAATATTCTTTAGATTAATTGCAAGGAAGACAATTTTGTATGCCAATATGCACCCAATTCACTGGATGGGATTCATTGATTCATTACCCATATTTTCATTCCAGGCCCTCCAGGCCCTCCAGGTGGTCTGCGAATAGAAGACATTAGAGCCACTTCGGTGGCACTTACTTGGAGCCGTGGTTCAGACAATCATAGTCCTATATCTAAGTACACTATCCAGACGAAGACTATTCTTTCGGATGATTGGAAAGATGCGAAGACAGGTGAGTTTATTTGTTTGATTAATCTGTTCATGTTTTGAGATGAATTCTTTTTTTTTGTATTCAGTTCAGTTCAGTCACTCAGTCATGTCCAACTCTTTGTGACCCCATGAATCACAGCATGCCAGGCCTCCCTGTCCATCACCAACTCCTGGAGTTCACTCAGACTCACGTCCATCGAGTCAGTGATGCCATCCAGCCATCTCATCCTCTGTTGTCCCCTTCTCCTCCTGCCCTCAATCCCTCCCAGCATCAGAGTCTTTTCCAATGAGTCAACTCTTCGCATTGGGTGGCCAAAGTACTGGAGTTTCAGCTTTAGCATCATTCCTTCCAAGGAAATCCCAGGGCTGATCTCCTTCAGAATGGACTGGTTGGATCTCCTTGCAGTCCAAGGGACTCTCAAGAGTCTTCTCTACCCTGAAAATTTTCTTTAAAAAAATTATTTTTTTAGTAACCCCACACTTTGGTAGTAAACAAAACCACAACAAACTAAATGTTTTAAAGCTATAAAGGACGAAGCAGCATGGCTAATCTATTAATATAATGGGGGAGCAAGGAGAGGCCTCCTGGGTTTCTTATTTGAGCTATATGTAAGTCTAAGATGTATTAGGAAAAAAGTACAGAGAAGGTGTTATATTGACAAACGGTATCTATAGCATTATTTATTATCCTTTTTATCAAATTACAGAGGTACTATAGCTCTGCATTAAAAAAAAAAAAAAGACAGTTGATCATAAAGATTAAACACTTAAATCTTACTGGCATAACTCCGAGTATGTTCCTGTCTGGCTTGAATTTCCTCAAAACAGGTTTTAAAAGAAGTTTAGGACCTCAACTGTTTTCCCCCTCATATTTTATTCAGATTTTCTAAAAGAAAAAAAAATTATAAGAGTAAGTGGGTACTTTCCCTTGTGTAGAAGTTATTACCATTGTCATTTGTTATCACCAGTCTTCAATATCACGTTAGCTTATTTTCTCAGATATAAAAGAAGATAGAGGATTGTTTTGATAAAATAGCCTGTTAATCCTTGTCATTGTTGACAATATTTCTAACCAAATTTGTAGTTATTAGAATTTATTTTAGATGCATAAGGAAGAGGCATAAAATATGGCCTTTGTTGTCACAAAGGGAAGAAAAAAAGACAAAAGTGAATAGAATGCTCCTTTAAAAAAACAAAAAAACCAACAACAAGAATTAGTTCCAGCATAACTTAAACCTGCTCATTTTAATCTTTACATAATGGAATTTATTTGTATTGCTCCCTGAGAAGTTTTAATTTAAATTTACCTTTTTAGGATAATGTCTTCTTATCATGGGAAATTAATGAAATATAAATTTGAAATCTATAACAAGGGTTTAGGGCACATTTTTGGGCTTCTCAGGTAGCTCAGCTGGTAAAGGATTGACCTGCATTGCAGGAGACCCTGGTTAAATTCCTGGATTGAGAAGATCCTCTGGAGAAGAGATAGGCTACTCATTCCAGTATTCTTGGGCTTCCCTGGTGGCTCAGACAGTAAAGAATCTGCCTGAAATGTGGGAGACGTGGGTTTGATCCCTGGGTTGAGAAGATCCTCTAGAGGAGGGCATGGCAGCCCATGCCAGTATTCTTGCCTGGAGAATCCCCATGGACAGTGAAGCCGGGTGGGCTACAGTCCATGGGGTTGCAAAGTGTTGGACACAACTGAGCGACTAAGCACAGCACAGGATATATTTTATTGTTAAACAATTCTCTGCATTACCTGAATGGCCTAGTGGTTTTCCCTACTTTTTTTCAATTTAAGTCTAAAGAAATAAAATTTAGAAAACTCAGCAGTTGCCACAGGACTGGACAAGGTCAGTTTTCATTCCAATCCCAAAGAAAAGCAATGCTAAAGAACATTAAAACTATCACACAATTACACTCATTTCATATGCTAGCAAGGTCATGCTCAAAATCCTCTAAGCTAGGCTTCAACAATACCTGAACCGATAACTTCCAGCTGTATAAGATGGTTTTAGAAATGGCAGAAAAACCAGAGATCAAATTGTCAACATCCATTGGATCATAGAAAAAGCAAGAGAATTCCAGAAAAACCATCTACTTCTGCTTCATTGATTACACTAAAGACTTTTACTATGTGGATCACAACAAATTGTGGAAAATTCCTCAAGAGATGGGAATACTAGACCACGTAAACTGCCTCCTGAGAAACCTGTATGCAGGTCAAAAGCAACAGTTAGAACTGGACATGGAACAACAGACTGATTCAAAATTAGTAAAGGAGTACATCGATGTTGTATATTGTCACCCTGCTTATTTAACTTCTATGCAGAGTACCTCATGCAAAATACAGGGCTAGATGAAGCACAAGCTGAAATCAAGATTGCCAGGAGAAATATCAGTAACCTCAGATATGCAGATGACACCACCCTAATGGTTGAAAGCAAAGAGGAACTAAAGAGCCTCTTGATGAAGGTGAAAGAGGAGAGAGTGAAAAAGCTCACTTAAAACTCAACATTCAAAAAGCAAAGATCATGGCATCTGGCTCCATCACTTCACAGCAAATAGATGGAGAAACAATGGAAACAGTTACAGACTTTATTTTCTTGGGCTCCAAAATCACTGTGGATGGTAACTGTAGCCATGAAATTAAAAGACTCTTTCTCCTTGAGAGAAAAGCTATGAAAAATCTAGACAGAGGATTAAAAAGCAGAGACATCATTTTGTTGACAAAAGTCCATCTAGTCAAAGCTATGGTTTTCCCAGTAGTCATGTATGGATGTAAGAGTTGGACCATAAAGAAGGCTGAATGCCAAAGAATTGATGCTTTCAAACTGTGGTGTTGGAGAAGACTCCTGAGAATCCCTTGGACTGCATGAAGATCAAACCAGTCAATCCTAAAGGAAATCAAGCCTGAATATTCATTGGAACAACTGATGCTGAAGCTGAAGTTCCAGTACTTTAGCCACTGGATGCAAAGAGCTGACTCATTGGAAAGTACCCTGATATTGGAAAAGATTGAAGGTAGGAGGGAAGGGGAGGATGAGATGGTTGGATGGCACCACCGACTTAATGGAAATGAGTATGAGCAAACTCTGGGCGATGGTGAATGACAGGGAAGCCTGGTGCACTGCAGTCCATGGGGCCACAAAAAGTTGAACACAACTGAGCAATTCTGTATATAAGTTTATGAAGTTCAAATGAATTAGAAACAAGTGAAACATTTCTATTACATTATGCTTGTGAGTATAAGAATTATTTATAAACATACTTGGCAAAATCCAACCATTTGAAAAACAATTTTTTAAACCATTTAGATATTTGATAAAATAATGCACGAGCAGTTTCTGCTTCTCCAAATAGAATGAAAATGGATGACAGTAATAAAACAGTAGATGATCTTCAATATCCAGTCAAATTGATGTTAATTATAGATACTGGAGAGCAAATGAAATACACACATGTTTAAAATTTGGTTTGGCTTTGAAAAAGGAATAATAATTGCAATCATCTCCATTAATTGTGTATGCTTACTGTGTAGCTCAATAAAATATGCTTCTCACTAAAAAAAATTATTCTATTATAAATTATGTTTCATGAGAAGGAAGACTTTTGTTTGATTCACTATTCTATCCTTAGCAACTAATTAAGGCTTATAAAGTTCATTCATTAAATGTATACATATTGAGCTGCCATCGTGTATCTGAATCTATCCTAGATGCTGGATTCATAATGGACCAGCTGTGAGTAAATGAGAGAGGAAAAAAAAAGCAAAAAAAAAAAAAAAAAAAACCCAAACCAAACGCCATAGCCCTATCTTTAAAGAGCTTACTTTCTACTAGGAGAGATTGTAATAAGCAACTAACTAAAATGTAAAGTAAGTCACATGGTGTTTAGTGCTAAAGAAAAACAGAGAAGGGAGATTGGGAAACAAAAGTTGCATTTGAATAGGGTGCTTCTGATATTAACATAGATGCTTCTATTTGTTATGGTTCCTGTTTCCATGTTATATCTTTTACAATTGCCAACCTATTTGTATTGTTGAATCTAAAGTATATTTTCTGTTGACAGCATATAGTTGGATCTTATTTTATATCTAGCCTACAATCTCTGCCTTTTGATTAGAGTATTTAATCCATTAACATTTGATGTTATCACTGGTGTAGTTGAATTTATATTTGCCTGATATTTTTGCCTTCTAAATATTTCATGTTTATGTCTTTCTATTCCTCCTTTATGGCTTTCTTTTGCATTATGAATATTTTCTAGCATAAAAATTTAGCTAATTTAATGAAATTCTCTAAATATAAAACCTTAATGATTAATCATTAGAGTAATCAGAGCTTACCTGATTTACCTGAGTTTATCAGAATAATCTTCATATTTTTACCGATAATATCAGTGAGATATAGAAACATTGCCTTTAAGGGTGGTCTCTCAGCACTCTTCTGCTTCCAAACTTTATTGAATAAATCTGGTGAAGCCTACAAAAAAGAACTTGTCAACAGGAAAAGACTCTCCTTTATTTCCCGTGGATTCAAAAAAGTCATGCCAGCATGCACTCTGTCTTTAAATATCTATGAAAAGTTAAACTGAGTTTTTCTTATGAACATTTGTGACTACTTCCTCCTCTTCCCATGACTCTATCAATGATGATTTAATTCATTAGATTTCCTCACAAATTCAACTCTCTGATGGGCTCTGCAAAAACTATTATTACTTAAATTATTTTATATATTCTTCTTGTTAGTAGTATCAGTATTGTTCTCTTGTGATTGTGTCCTAATGTTTTAGCCACGTGTTCTGGGAAACAAACTCACTCAGAAGGACAATGCAGATAGTGGAGTGCAGTTTATTACACTGGTGGGCCCAAGGCAGAGTCTCCCCTTAGCCAAGGACCCTGACCAGTTTTTGTGAAAACCTTATATACCCTAAGTGTGCATGCTCAAACCCACCTCCCCAAATTCTCTGAAACTACTCTGAACAAAGGAAAAGAAAGGTACAAAGTTAACCTGTGATTCTCATATGCCTTAGCCTAGGTAGTTAACAGTGGACAATTATCAATAGGCCTGTGGTCATACCCCAATAAGCATAATGGAATTTATGATTCTATTCGGTTACACAGATAATTAGGGTGTTCTTTTAGGTGAATAGACTCTCCACCTAGGTGGAGTGTCTAGCTACGAGCCCTGGGGCTCTTCCATCCGGGGGGTCTGGTTTTCCAGTTGGTATGTCATTTCCATAAATACTGGGCATATAGCTCAAAGTCCACAGTCCAGCCCAAAATGGAGTCCTGCTTTCAAGATGGAGCCTGTTCTGTTTCCTCCTTCAATAAATAGAAGTGAAAAATAATTTTGGCAACCAATGCAGAAATAAAACTCACATGGTTTTTATTTATAGTGGTGTCCACTGAAGACAGGAGGTGCCAAATTAAATTCAGTTTTATGAAGGTAATTATTTTAGGTGTCCAATAGGTATTTTTCAGATACCAGCTTTCAACATTCTAAAGATTAAATTTAGGATAATGACATGAAATAATGGAAAGCACATCTTTCCAAAACAAGCTACTGGAAGTGTTACTTCTCTTGAGCATTTTTGGGGATGAACGACATAAATTTGATACCATTCCTAGAGTTCCTCGAGATGCTCAGGTCAGATTTAGAATGTTATGTTGGATCATATGCTACTGCTTTCAGAGGAAAAATTATAGAATACTTCTGGTGATGGTTTGTGTGGAAGAGAAAGGTTGGCCAGAATATAAAATAGCCTGGAAACTGTGCTATGAGGAACAATTGAGAGAATCCTGGATATGTTTTCAAAAAAAAAAAAGAAAGAAAATGAAGAAAAATGTCCTTATGTTTAAAGGTGTATCATATGAAAGACTAGAATTGTTATAAATCTCTGCAATTATCATCTCAGTACATAAATGTTTCTCTGAATTATTCAGATTATTTAGATTATTTCCTCAGAATAAACATTTGTAATTTAAATTATTGAGTGTAAGCATGCTTAAGCTCATGAGTTATACTGCAAAATTACACTGTAGAAAGGTATAAGTTTTTACTTCCACCACCAGTATATGAGTTTCTCTTCTACCACATTGCTACTTAGTATTTAGTATTTTTTTTAAATCTTTGCCAAAGTAATAGTTTAAAAAATGAAAAAAATAATTAGGCTCCTTGTAGGAGATTGCATTTTAAAAATTTACTATTTTCTTGATGCTTTCCTGTAGCTTCACTTTTGTTGTTCTCATTTCAAATATAAATTTCTGGGTTTTCATGAGGCTACATGCAAATTTTCCCTAGAGAAGAATCAGTGAATCATACACTCTGGGATGCCAAAGCGCAATCTACTTCTCCTTCTCTTCAAGGAATTTTGTCACACCTCTGGCTCCTCCCCGAGTCCTGCCAAATGGTCTCTGTGTTGGGTCTAGAGCCTCTAACATCACACAGAGTAGTTGTGTCAGTGCCAGAGAGAAGCCTTTAAATGCCCATTTTCATTTTCAAACAATGGACTAGTTTTTTTCAGCTAGAATCCCCAAGTGGGTAATGGTTTCCAGGTACTTTCAAAAACTTGTGTTTTAGATTGAAATGGAAGTTCCTGAGGATTTGAATTGTATTTAAATCCTGAGGAAATAGCAGCATTTACTATGGCAACATTGGAGAATCTAGAACACGTGATACATTGCCTGGAGTTATTTTTGAAACATCTACTTTTTCTTAGACTGGAGGTCATTCTGTGTGTTTCTGAAGCTGCTCAAAGAATTAATCAGTGTGGCTTAGAAGGCACAGCAATATAAAGCATATGACAAAGCACCACAAACCAAAACCTTGTAACTTTTGGCCTTTCAATACCCATAAGGCTTGCTTCTCTTTTCCTCCAAAGAACAGTTAGAATTTGTCTTTTTAATTCTGAGCATTATGGGCTAAAACTATTTGAAAATATATCTCTACGTTACTGCTCAGGGCTGGTTATCAAAATAAGACCTTCTAAAGAAGGGTCTTTTGATCTGAGTATTAAAGTAAGATTTATGTCTCCTATTCTATATCCTTTTGCAACCAATCTAAATACCTGTCAGGTTAATATACTGTTGTAGACACACATTCCGGGAAACAAACTCACTCAGAAGGACAATGCAGATAGTGGAATGCAGTTTATTACACGGTGGGCCCAAGGCAGAGTCTCCTCTTAGCCAAGGACCCCAATCAGTTTTTGTGAAAATCTTATATACCCCAAGTGTACGTGTTCAAACCCACCTCCCCAAATTCTCTGAAACTACTCTGAACAAAGGAAAAGAAAGATACAATAAAAATTAACCCGTGATTCATATGCCTTAAACCTATGATTCGTATGCCTTAAGCCTAGGTAGTTAACAGTGGACAATTATCAATAGACCTGTGGTCATACCCCAATAAGCATAATAGAATTTATGATTCTATTTGGTTACACAGATAATTAGTGTATTCTTTTAGGCGATGGAGAGTCTAGATACGAGCCCTGGGGCTCTTTCATGGGTCGGGGGAGGGGGTCTAGTTTTCCAGTTAGTATGTAGGTTCCATAAATACTGGGCATATAGCTCAAAGTCCACAGTCCGGCCCAGGATGGAGTCCTGCTTTCAAGATGGAGCCTGTTCTGTCTGTTTCCTCCTTAAAGATAATATTTTACCCTTGTTTTTTTTTTTTTTTTTTTAACAGAGAGAAGCCTCTGACCTTATACAGTTAAAAATCTGATTTTCTACACTGTTATCTGTAAAAAGTGACCTGACTCAGAACTGACTCAGTTGAAACTCAGGAACTTGAGCTCTCAGTCCTAATTCCGGGTACTTGCCTCTGTTGTGCAAAGTACTCACCTCTCTTTCTGACCCCAGAAATAGCAAACAGGTAGCAAGAGACTTGGCTGAAGAAAGGTGACACAGAGTCCCTCTGCTCCTGATTATTGTCCATTTGGCTAGGGGCATGAAATGCTTTCCAAAGGAAAGATGACCTTTGCTTCCAACCTATCTGTGTGGGTGGTTTTGGAAAAATAAAATACATCCAGTAGCTTCTACCAAGGCTAAAGGGATTGGATAAAATTACAAGAGGTACAAATCCTTTTATAGGAACATCTAGGGATATGAATAAAATAAATAAAAATTAGGTAAAACAGTAGCAGTGGAGGAGAGAAATCAGAAAGGACCAACTCAGAGTTAAAGAGAATGGGAGAGAGCTTAAGAGAATGGAGATGAGCTTTATCCTCTGCTTTAGAAAAGGCAGGATAATTTATGAGTTGAATATAGATATAAAAGCCATAACGCATGGATATTTTTTGGAGGGTTCAAGTAATATAATGCCCTCTTTTCTACTACCAGTAGCCTGCCTGATTCAGGGTTGAAGGAGAAAATAAAGTGATTGTTGTACACATGGTTGTGCTGAGACATTGTAAACTCTCAGATCAGATCAGATCAGTCGCTCAGTCGTGTCCAACTCTTTGCGACCCCATGAATTGCAGCATGCCAGGCCTCCCTGTCTATCACCAACACCCAGAGTTCAGGCAGACTCATGTCCATCGAGTCAGTGATGCCATCCAGCCATCTCATCCTCTGTCGTCCCCTTCTCCTCCTGCCCCCAATCCCTTCCAGCATCAGAGTCTTTTCCAATGAGTCAACTCTTCGCATGAGGTGGCCAAAGTACTGGAGTTTCAGCTTTAGCATCATTCCTTCCAAAGAAATCCCAGGGCTGATCTCCTTTAGAATGGACTGGTTGGATCTCCTTGCAGTCCAAGGGACTCTCAAGACTCTTCTCCAACACCACAGTTCAAAAGCATCAATTCTTTGGCGCTCAGCCTTCTTCACAGTCCAACTCTCACATCCATACATGACCACAGGAAAAACCATAGCCTTGACTAGACGGACCTTTGTTGGCAAAGTAATGTCTCTGCTTTTGAATATGCTATCTAGGTTGGTCATAACTTTCCTTCCAAGGAGTAAGCGTCTTTTAATTTCATGGCTGCAGTCACCATCTGCAGTGATTTTGGAGCCCAGAAAAATAAAGTCTGACACTGTTTCCACTATTTCCCCATCTAGTTCCCATGAAGTGATGGGACCGGATGCCATGATCTTCATTTTCTGAATGTTGAGCTTTAAGCCAACTTTTTGACTCTCCACTTTCACTTTCATCAAGAGGCTTTTTAGTTCCTCTTCACTTTCTGCCATATAAGCACAATTTCTGTATTTGTATTTTGTTTATGATTTCTCCAAATATTTATCAAGTACTTTTACCTACAAGACATCATACTAGGTATACGAAGCCCTGAGTGGCCCCAAAATATGATTAAGAAGTAAAAGAAACACAAACATATATATGGAGATATATATATCCATAAATGACAAATAGGAATAAATAAGTGGGACATAGAGATATATTATGAGTATGGCCTGGTATGGACATAGCCAATCTTGAGGTTCTAATTGTAAAATGATGAGCTGGGCTGCTTAGCTCAAGACTGGACAGGAAAAAAATTAGAAAGCAAACTTTTAAATCCTGTTCTTGTGATGTGGTATGAGTCAAAAGTCCTGACCCCTTCTGGGGAAGGAAAGCAGGCCAGATACAGAACCACATTTAATTCTAGATACATTTTTCTAAAATAATTGGTATTAGTCATTTTTGCTAGATTAGCCCTATTACTTATATAAATGGTTTTATACAGGGAGTATTGTAAAGATATGCCAAAAACTTTTTTGTTTTAGATACTTACCATCTCATAGGTGCTGATGTTAGAGTATATTAATAAGAATGAACATAACTGCTTTTCGTTCTTAAAAAGAGGAGCTTTTACACCTTTAGCTATATTTGTAGATATATTATTAGCTTATTGATATCAAATTCCTTCCTTAATTATTCATAAGGTACATCTTGAAAGTCTATCTTCCTAACACCCACTTCCAATTTCCTGTTTTGAAAGTCATTTGCATCACTGGGCCAAGGGTTTCCCACTGAGGCCTGATCCTCTCATGGTTGTAATGTAACTCCAAGGCTCTTTGCTTGTTCTTCTTTCTTTACCTCAGACTTCATTTAGTCACAAATCTTACGTCTTCATCTGGAATCTAAAACTTACCCTAAATTGACTCCAGTTGATTTTTCTTTATCTCTCACCATTCTTCCAAATATTTTCTGTAGTCAAGTATGACTTTCTACTCAGGACATACTCCTGAGCTTCCATTTGTTTGGAGCTATTTTAGTATTGGACCTTCATGCATGTTTGGAGTCAGTTTATCAGCTGCAGTTTTTACTGCACATCCATCAGGGTATTCCTGTTCTGAGCCAGACTTCACCTGCCCCTACCTGTTGACTGCCCAGCTGCTTGGAAAAGCCCCAGTGTAGGTTTTACCATCTTGAGAGCACCATGCCCTTGCCAAGAATGGCCCTTTAGAACAGTTTCAACATTTCCATTCTTCAGACATTTAAATGAGGCTGAGGTTTTGCAGCATAAGTAGCAGAGGAGAATATCCAACTGCCTCCTTGACCCTTTTGTTATACTTTTTAACTTGTACTTTCCAGACTTACAAACTCACAGATATTTCCATCAGTCTCTGCCTCTAAATCTCGGTATTAATTCCCTAGGGCTGTCATAACGGAGAAGGCAATGGCACCCTACTCCAGTACTCTTGCCTGGAAAATCCCATGGACGGAGAAGCCGGGTGGGATGGGGTTGATAAGAGTCAGACACGACTGAGTGACTTCACTTTCACTTTTCACTTTCATTCATGGAAAAGGAAATGGAAACCCATGCCAGTGTTCTTGCCTGGAGAATCCCAGGGACATGGGAGCCTGGAGGGCTGCCGTCTATGGGGTCACACAGAGTCAGACACGACTGAAGCGACTTAGCAGCAGCAGCTGTCGTAACATGTTACCACAGATTTGGTGGTTTACAACAACAGAAGTACAAAATCATGGTGTTGGCAGGGCTGTACTGTCTCCAAGGATCTCAGGGAACAACCCGTTTCTTGTCTTTCCCAGCTTCCAGAGGCTCTAAATACTCCTTGGCATGTGGCTGCTTCACTTCGGTTTTTGCCTTTGTGTTCACATTTCGCCCTCCTCTTCTCTATGTTTCCTTGTTGTGTTTCTCTTATAAGAACATTGCTCATTGGATTTAGGATCCATCTAGACAATCCAGGATGATTTTAGCTAAAGATTTTTAACTTTGTTTTAGTCTTAAAATTAAAATGGTTGATAAATTCTTTGCAAAACAAAGTCACATTCAAGGTTCTGGTGATTTGAACATAGACATATCTTTTGGCAGGGGAGGGACAATCACCATTCAAATCATGGAAGCTCAAAATCATTAAAAGGCATCTAGTGAGGAAGACTCTGTTGTTAAATCACTGCAGTCATGTCTGACTCTGTGCGACCCCATGGATGGCAGCCCACCAGGCTCCCCCGTCCCTGGGATTCTCCAGGCAAGAACACTGGAGTGGGTTGCCATTTCCTTCTCCAATGCATGCAAGTGAAAAGTGAAAGTGAAGTTGCTCAGTCATGTCCGACTCTTCACGACCCCATGGACTGCAGCCTACCAGGCTCCTCCGTCCATGGGATTCTCCAGGCAAAAGTACTGGAGTGGGGTGCCATCGCCTTCTCCAAGAAAGACTCTACCCAGCGTCATAACAATGAGCCCTGTGTTTTCCCTTTTCTCTGTGAAGAATCCTGCACATTCAAAACTTCATCTTCCCTCTTCCAATTACCTAAAATTTGTTCTTATGTATATGAAGTAAGACAAACAGATTCGGATATGGTGTGAGAGTGTGGTGGAGGAGATAGAAGATAAAGAGGCAGAATTAAAACAGGCAAAAGCAAAGCCAAAGTTTTAATCAGAATGTCAAAAATATGTCAAATATATAAAACAAGTCCTTAACAAAATAAGACATTGGATGGTAAAATTAGTGTCTAGGAGAGTTCTGCCGCATGTGACAACGTGACACATGGGATAGGCTGAGTTGTATAGGAATTTGTCCAAAAGTAGAAACTGACACTGTGATGCTCAGCATTTATGGTGGCCGTTGGTACAGTATCTTAAAAAGCTACGTATTCATGGTCTGCAGTGTTACATAAAGATTTAGGAATTCCCTAAGTAATAAGATAATGAGTCATATGCAAGCCTAAGGGAACACATTTTTCAAATAAATGATGTACATCTGTTTTATATGCATATGTATGTGTAGATTGATTATTAAAGACATGTGAAAGTATTTTGTTGTTGTTTAGTGGCTAAGCCATGTCCAATGAACTATTGCTTACCTGGATTAATACATAAATAGATAAATAAGTAATTCCTATCTATGGGATTTCCCAGGCAAGAATACTGGAGTGGGTTGCCTTTATATTCTCCAGGGGATCTTCCCAACCCAGGGTTTGAACCCATATTGACAGGCAGATTCTTTACCGTTGAAGAATTTTTTAGGGAAGCCCTAAAAAATATTTTAGGAGAACTAACTTATTCAGATGACACCATCCTTATGGCAGAAAGTGAAGAGGAACTAAAAAGCCTTTTGATGAAAGTGAAAGTGGAGAGTGAAAAAGTTGGCTTAAAGCTCAACATTCAGAAAACGAAGATCATGGTATCCGGTCCCATCACTTCATGGGAAACAGATGGGGAAACAGTGGAAACAGTGTCACACTTTATTTTGGGGGGCTCCAAAATCACTGCAGATGGTGACTGCAGCCATGAAATTAAAAGATGCTTACTTCTTGGAAGGAAAGTTATGACCAACCTAGACAGCATATTGAAAAGCAGAGACATTACTTTGCCAACAAAGGTCCATCTAGTCAAGGCTATGGTTTTTCCTGTGGTCATGAATGGATGTGAGAGTTGGACTGTGAAGAAAGCTGAGCGCCAAAGAATTGATGCTTTTGAACTGTGGTGTTGGAGAAGACTCTTGAGAGTCCCTTGGACTGCAAGGATATCCAACCAGTCCATCCTAAAGGAGATCAGCCCTGGGATTTCTTTGGAAGGAATGATGCTAAAGCTGAAACTCCAGTACTTTGGCCACCTCATGCGAAGAGTTGACTCATTGGAAAAGACTCTGATACTGGGAGGGATTGGGGGCAAAAGGAGAAAGGGATGACAGAGGATGAGATGGCTGGATGGCATCACCAACTCGATGGACATGAATTTGAGTGAACTCCGGGAGTTGGTGATAGACAGGGAGGCCTGGCGTGCTGCAATTCATGGGGTTGCAGAGTCGGACACGACTGAGCGACTGAACTAAACTGAACTGAACTTAAAATAATGTATGGTCCTGCCTTGGTTGTATGTTTTCTAATACCTCAACTAAATAAGCAATCTTGAAGCATATCTTACCCCTAAGGTATAATTTACCTGTTAATATCTAGTAGCATAAATTCTGAATATTATATAAATTTGATTGAATTATTTTAACATTAATAACTGCCCCAAATGATTTGGGTTTAAATCTAAAAAGCTTACAACAAAAGGGTATAAACATATAGGTACTGTACTAATCAATCATTTGCTACCTATACACTATATCAGTTTGAGTCCAGAAAAATTTTATCTTCCTGAATCATACCCTCGGGTCAAGAATTTTTCTGGATTCTGTCTTCAGAATACATATTCTCAGTGTTCAGAGTGTAGCCGGTGGACTAGCAGCAAAGACCTGAACTGGGAGTCAGTTAGAAGAGCAGAATCTTAGTGCACCTGACCTATACTTACTAAATAAATGATACATATGTGTGTCTGTCTTTCTAAGGTCTAAGATTTTCTTAAGGACCTCTCTTCTTACTTCTTTAAATGTAATTAACATTTTATCATCCTAGTTTTTATTTATATTTGACTTAGTGGAATATGTGCCATTTTCTCAAAAGAGTAAAATAAAAATAGGGAATTATAAGAGTGATATTACTCAACTAATATTCTCTATTTAATATTTGTTTTATTTAGATCCCCCAATTATTGAAGGAAACATGGAGGCAGCGAGAGCAGTGGATTTAATCCCATGGATGGAATATGAATTTCGTGTGGTAGCAACCAATACATTGGGTATAGGAGAGCCCAGTATACCATCAAACAAAATTAAAACAGATGGCGCTGGTATGTAGAAAAAACGTTTTAAAATTTTAAAGTTTTATAAATTCAGTGACACTTTAATACATAATTGAACATATTTGGAAATAATGCTGTGAAGTAAGTCATTAAAAATGTATATATATATATGTATATCACACATGTATGCACATTATGCGCCAAGAAGTCAAAAATCAAAAGAGAAGATATAAAGCTTTAAAATATTTTTACATAATTAATGGGAAAGAGGTAAATAGAGGCAAGTCTGTGATCCTCTAGACAGTACTTAAATGAATTTGGCGTTTAGAATATAAGTGAAGGTGTTAGTCTCTCAGTATGTCTGACTGTTTGTGACCCCGTGGACTGTAGCCCACCAGGCTCCTCTGTCCATGGAATTCCCCAAGTAAGAATACTGGAGTGGGTTGCCATTCCCTTCTCCAGGGGGTCTTCCCTACCCAGGGATCAAACCCGGGTCTCCCACATTGCTGTCAGATTCCTTGCCATCTGAGCCACCAGGGAAGCCCATTTAGAATATAAATTTTAATGTAAATTGTGAATCTTAACCAGGCAGAGTCATGTAGACAGTTCCCTTGATCTAGAAGGCTCACATTTTTTTCTGTCTTTCAGAGACATTTATAACTGAATGATCTCATGGATGGAAGTATGAGCAGGAGAGTAGGATGAGCAGGCTGTGGAGAGAAAGTGAAGGACACTCTCAGATCTGTACACCTGGGGAGTCAGAGCACCTTAGAAATAGTTATAATGTGTTCTTTTGAGTATTAGGTGCCACTCTAAATGTGCTCTTTTCAGCTCAACCATAGCTATTCTTCCAATTTAGGTCCAATTTTTATGCTGAACACCAACTCCATTTTAATAATTGTTCATACAAGAAATATTCCACTCTGTTTTCCTTCTCCCTTGCATTTCTGGGCAAAAATATTGTTCTGATTCTAATAATAACTTTTCTTTATCATTCCTTGTCTATGAAAAAGAAAATGTTTTGTAGACTCTCTGAGTTTGTTTATTTTTACTATGCCTTGCCAAACTTCAGTGCTTTATTTGGGGAAAAATATTTTAAATGGATGACAGAACACCATTAAAATTCTGCTGTGTTATCTTAATAACATTTATCCATTTCTGGCTACATCAATCCCTTGGCTTAACTTCTAAATATAATTATGAATTGTACTGTCTGTAGTTTTTAAAGCTAAATTATTCACGGAGACTGCCATCAGTAAACTCTGTCTTAAAGTTTCATGTAACTTCATGTAATTTACCAGATAAAATAGATGATTCTATAATAAAAGAAGAATAGAAACACTAAAATACTGATCTATGCTGAGTATTTTCACATATATTTCAGTTAATCCTCCTAATAATATTTTGAGGTAGGTATTATATTGTTTTCTGAATGTTGAGCTTTAAGCCAACTTTTTCACTCTCCATTTTCACTTTCATCAAGAGGCTTTTTAGTTCCTCTTCACTTTCTGCCATAAGGGTGGTGTCATCTGCATATCTGAGGTGATTGATATTTCTCCCGGCAATCTTGATTCCAGTTTGTGTTTCTTCCAGTCCAGCGTTTCTCATGATGTACTCTGCATATAAGTTAAATAAACAGGGTGACAATATACAGCCTTGACGAACTCCTTTTCCTATTTGGAACCAGTCTGTTGTTCCATGTCCAGTTCTAACTGTTGCTTCCTGACCTGCATACAAATTTCTCAAGCGGCAGATCAGGTGGTCTGGTATTCCCATCTCTTTCAGAATTGTCCACAGTTTATTGTGATCCACACAGTCAAAGACTTGGGATAGTCAATAAAGCAGAAATAGATGTTTTTCTGGAACTCTCTTGCTTTTTCTATGATCCAGTGGATGTTGGCAATTTGATTTCTGGTTCCTCTGCCTTTTCTAAAACCAGCTTGAACATCAGGAAGTTCATGGTTCACATATTGCTGAAGCCTGGCTTAGAGAATTTTGAGCATTACTTTACTAGCGTGTGAGATGAGTGCAGTTGTGCGGTTGTGGGATATATGGGGAAACAGTGGAAACAGTGTCAGACTTTATTTTTCTGGGCTCCAAAATCACTACAGATGGTGACTGCATCCATGAAATTAAAAGACACTTACTCCTTGGAAGGAAAGTTATGACCAACCTAGATAGCATCTTCAAAGGCAGAGACATTACCTTGCCAACAAAGTTTCGTCTAGTCAAGGCTATGGTTTTTCCTGTGGTCACGTATGGATGTGAGAGTTGGACTGTGAAGAAAGCTGAGTGCCAAAGAATTGATGCTTTTGCAGTGTGGTGTTGGAGAAGACTCTTGAGAGTCCCTTGGACTGCAAGGAGATCCAACCAGTCCAATCTGAAGGAGATCAGCCCTGGGATTTCTTTGGAAGGAATGATGCTAAAGCTGAAACTCCAGTACTTTGGCCACCTCATGTAAAGAGTTGACTCATTGGAAAAGACTCTGATGCTGGGAGGGATTGGGGGCCGGAGGAGAAGGGGACGACAGAGGATGAGATGGCTGGATGGCATCACTGACTCGATGGACGTGAGTCTCAGTGAGCTCTGGGAGTTGGTGACGGACAGGGAGGCCTGGTGTGCTGCGATTCATGGGGTCGCAAAGAGTTGGACACGACTGAGCGACTGATCTGATCTGATCTGATCTGATTGTATTGTTGTTATTGTTCAGTCGCCCAATTGGGTCTGACTCTTTGCAACCCCATGGACAGCAGCACACCAGGCTTCCCAGTCCCTCACTATCTCCTGGAATTTGCTCAACTTCATGTCCATTTGACAGGAGATGCCTTCAACCATTTCATCCTCTGATGCCCTCTTTTCCTTCTGCCCTCAAGCTTTCCCAGAAGCAGGGACTTTTCCAATGATGCAGCTGTTCGCATCAGTTGACCAAAATAAAAGCTTCAGCTTCAGCATCAGTCCTTCTAATGAATATTGGGGGTTGATTTCCTTTAAGATTGACTGGTTTGATCTCCTTGCTGTCCAAGGAACTCTCAGGAGTCTTCTCCAGCACCACAGTTCAAAGGCATCAATTCTTTGGCCCTCTGCCTTCTTTACAGTCCGGCTCTCCACAACCCTACATGACCACTAGGAAGACCATAGCCTTAACTATACTGACTTGTGTCTGCAGAGTGACTTATCTGCTTTTCAACACACTGTCTAGGTCTGTCATACCTTTCCTGCCAAGAAGCAATTGTCTTCTGATTTCATGGCTGTGGTCACTGGCCACAATGATTTTAAAGCCAAAATAGAGGAAATCTGTCATTGCTTCCACCTTTTCCCCTTCTATTTGCCATGAAGTAATGGGGCCAAATGCCATGATCTTAGTTTTTTAATAGTTTTAATGGAAGGTATTATAATCCAATACTCATTAATAAGCAGTAAACTCAGAGACACTAGATAGTTTGCCTAGGTTGATATAACTATTTTCAATATTCAGAATTCAAATCCAGACCTGATGCATTCAACTTTCTCTCTTAAAGGTGGTTTTTCAAGCAGGTTTTAAAAGCACATTTATATGAAACTTTATTAGTGTTCTAGTAGAAATTCATATTTCATTCTCAATTACAAAAATATATGACTTAAATACCATTTTTTATTTGCCTTCGTATATCCACCTGTGAAATGAACACAATTGTTTCTTTTACTCTACCTCACATAAATCTCATTAGGATACAGAGATAATATAAATTGCAGCTTTAGAGAATGCAGATACCAGATAGCCAGGACCCTTGAGTTTGGTTTTTATTATTAAAGCCTCCTATGTTTGTATAGAAGCTTCTATGTGATGAACTGAACACAGTTGTCCCTTCTTAAAAATCAAAAATAAAAAGGAACTGGGACATTATCTGACTGGTTGTTTAAACCACATAATTCATGCTGAGAGATCATGTACTTGCTTCAACAAGTATTCATTTTCTAAATAAAATTGCAAAAATATCAAGTCAGTCAAAATAAACCAATTTCAGTTAAAAATTATAACAGATTTACCTCAGATATCAGCTTTTTTTTTTTTTATTTCATGGAGCTTGATTAATTTTCTGTCCTATGTTTACCAGTGAAATGTGAATTAATTCTAATCCAAAAATAACATTGTTCATGGGGAGGGAAGATATTTTCTCTGGCATTGACGATGTTAGTAGACCCTCCCTTTTCCTTCTGAGAAATTTTGCTACCAAAAAATTATTTATTTCAAAACTTATTGCTTTAGTATACTTTGGTTGATCATTTGGTCAGAATTATCATAAGAATTTAGATTTTTTATTTTTTAATCTCAGTGTACAATCAATGAAATGAAATATGTTTTTAAGAGCAACAATAAAAATGTTCAGAAAGAAAGATTTAATCTAACTCTTTCATATGTGAATCTCTGAATATAATTTATATTTAATATCATATTTAGAAGACTAGAATACTTTTTATGTCCATTTTGCCAGGAGTTTTCATGTAACTCTGAAGACTTTCCAACCTTAATGTTTTCTTATCTTTAGAAATGCTGGGAACAATTTGTTTCAGACTGATATCAAACCTAAAATTTTGGTAAGGTTATTACTTCCAACCAATAACTTTTGGCATCACCTTCATTAAGTATCACCTCTAACATTATGTTTGCTGAAATGTATTTTGTTAAGGACTTAATTCTCTCTCTAGTGTGCTTGGAAAACAACTTCTCTTAAAAGCCTTCAAACACAAAACAAACACATGAAGTAGTAACAGTTTTATTCGCAATGCAAGATATGACTCTATAGTGATATAGTGAAATGATGCATTCCTTTCAATTGTGAAAAAATAAAGCCTATACTCTGTAATACATTTGTTAACCTTTCGTAAGAAAATATTTTAGATCCTTTATTAATCAACGTTTATGCCTACCATCATTTAGGTACTTTCTGTGTGTTATCTCAGAGTGCTAAACTCTCTACTTTCATTGCTCCATTTAATTCCCACAATAACTTTATTCACTTGTATTATTATTTCTAATTTACATACAAAGAAGTCAATATCCCATTCAGTTAATGTGAAGCAGAGCTGGAATTCAAATTAAGGGCTTTGTAATAATAAAAGCTTTGTTCCTAAACAACTTCCTACAAGAACAATGTGCAGTATTAAAGCTCTGGGACATTGATCCTTTAGTAGAATATTGGTTCCATCATTTAAAATCTCCGTAATTAGAGGCACATTACTCAACCTCCCTAAACCTCAATTTTCTCATCTCTAAGTGGAAATTATTTTCCTTATGAAATCTTATAATGATTAGAAACATGTAAGGAAAGCAAAGTTAGTACTTTCAAGTACGTAATATTTGCTGAATCAAATTTTTATTATGTTCTCAATGCTCATTTTATGCTCTAATATGCTTATAAGAAAATATTATCTACTCTGTAATAAATCACCACATTTGGCAATGTTTCCATTTTTCTAAACATAGTAGAGGATCATATAATCTTACAAGAATATGTCTATATATTTAATACAATAAAATTCAACAGACTTTCTCTTTAATTTCTGTTTTTTCTTTCATCTTGTTTTTGAAAAATTGAGTATTCATAAAATTGGACATTTATATTTTTTATCCTTACAAAACAATACTTTCTGAAACACAGGGTTATTTGTCTTGTCATGTACCATTATATCAAGTCTCTAAGAGATGCCAACATTTGTTATATGAGATAAAGGCTAGTTTCCATTTGATGGGAAGGGTACTGTGTGGCTCATTATGCTGACTGAAAGACAGGACATTATCTAGTGCAGCATACACCCTTATCTGTCCAATTACTTAATGTTAAGATCGCAAGGCACAGTTGGGTATATTCTTTGGTTTCAGACAAGTGCATTATAAAATGGATGGTCCCAAATGAAGAATTAGAAGATGTGTTTGTAACCCATTTAATTTTGACTGTAAATGAGAGATAACAAAAGCATCCTTCAAAGTGATGTGTCATTGTAAGACCAAACCCTTATGGCTAATAGCTCTGCAGGTACAGTTGGCAAGTCAGTATCCTAAAATGGTATACTCAGGTTTGCTTTGAAAGCTTTTGCCATTTATTTACCAGATACAACTAAGAAGGAAAAGAGAAAAAATACTATAACACTGGAATCAACACTTTCATACCTTGTTTAAAACTTTAATTTCATGTCCAATGAAGCTCTTCTGCTCTTTCATATACTTTTATTTTTTAGATATGTTTGATAAAGGAGAAGAATGGTATCAAGAACATATTTAATAGCCAGTAAGATGCTATATTAAATTCAGTAGCTGTCACTAATAATACAATAGAAAAATCTTGTTTTAAAAGTGCTAACCTGAGTATCCAGTTAGGTGTGATACATAAAAATCCTTTTGAAGTTCTAGATGAGTCTTAATACACTGGGCTTTCTTACATTCATTCATACTTTCATCTGGTCCTTCCCTCATACCTCAGTTGGTAAAGAATCTGTCTGCAGTTCTGGAGACCCCAGTTGTAGAAGGGATAGGCTACCCACTCCAGTATTCTTGGGCTTTCCTTGTGGCTCAGCTGGTTAAGAATCCACCTGCAATGTGGGAGACCTGGGTTGGATCCCTGGGTTGGGAAGATCCCCTGGAGAAGGAAAAGGCTACTCATTCCAGTATTCTGGTCTGGAGAATTCCATGGACTATACAGTCCATGGGGTCACACAGAGTCGGACACGACTGAGTGACTTTCACTTCATACATTCATCCAGCAAACTGTTACTGGGGATTTTTTAATACATTGTAGATATTTAACATATGAGTTAAAACTAGTTGTACATATTTAGCTTGTACTATATTAGCATCTTCAGGACTGAAATCAGATTTTATTCATATTGTAACTTTAGTGCTTATCACAGCATAGTATCTATATCTGGTACTTAAAATTATTTGTAGGAAAAGAGAGGAACAAGAAGGAAAAGAGGATGGTTCTGGAAATTGTAAGTGAATAGAGGATAATGAAAAGAAAAGTAGTGATCAAAGCTATAGTGATAATCGTATATTAAAATTTAGAAAAAAAAATAAAATAAAATTTAGACAAATCCATTAATAAATGCAATTTGTTTTGTTCAAAATAAAGTTAAAATATGCATTAGATGCTTTTGTTTTTAATACAGTGAGATAAACTTGGGAAGTGTTCATTCTTTCACTTAAATGAAATATCCATAATTAGTCTGAGTTCTTTATATTAATAATAAATTTACTATTTATTATGATTATTTCAGTTCATAGCATTCTTTTCTGCCCATCTGAACTTTCCCCAGATTACTTGTTTTTAGACTAACATTCCACTGAGAAATTAACAAATTTACTCTGTCACATGCTTTTAAATTTCCTGTTTGACAGCAAAATTTAGATTAATAAGCAAACAACAAATTTGGCCTGATAAGCCCTAAAGACATTAATATATTTGTGAACTATCTCAGACCCTATATCTCTTTTATCTGATGCGTGTGTGCTAGATTGCTTCAGTTTTGTCAGACTCTTTGCAACGCTATGGACCATAGCCTGCCAGGCTTCTCTGTCATGGGATTCTCCAGACAAGAATACTAGAGTGGGTCACCATGCCCTCCCCCAAGGGATCGTCCTCACCTGCAAAGAGCATCAATTTAACATGGTAGATGCATTAAAATTGTTAACAATATGCTCCACCATCAGAACAGTAGATCATGGGTTATGGGCAACTCATTTGAATATCCAAACATGCAGTTCATTTGATTTTATTAATTTTTTGACTTTATTAATTTTATTAATCTCTTCAGAAAGAAAACATATTTACAGATAGAATAAAAGCAGATGTAAGACTTTAATCGCTTTGTTTATCTAGACTCTAGAGTATTACTTGCTATTTTGAATTTCTTACTAAAAAATTTGTTTTAAATCACAAAGAAATTCTGATGCAAATTAAAATAAGAAGCTATTGGGTTAGCCAGGAAGTTTATTCAAGTTTTTCTGGATGATATTATGGAAAAACCCAAATGATCTTTTTTGATCAACCCAATACATCCATGGTAACTTTATCTCTGTAAAAATAGCTATTTAAATTAAAGCAATAATTAACAAGAACTGAATAATCAATATATTCTAAGTCAAGAGCCTCTACTCCATGATTTTTGTAATTTAGAATTGTGTCCCAAGGTGATTTGCATATTGTTAAATAAAATGCTGAAGTCCCCAAAGGTACTTCTATGCAAATTATTTAAGTGCTAAATCTAAAAGTAAAATTGACAGCATTAGTTTCATAACATAGGAAAGATGAATCAGGGTATTGGCTTGATTTTCTTTTTAAATATTTTCTAGATCTACAACTAAAATTCAAAGCCATTCTATAAACATCAACAAAGAATCCCTATTAGACTGAAATCATGGCAAAAGCGTGAATTAAAAAACCTCATTACCTTTCATTGTTTATTTGTGATTAATTCAAGAACTTTATATTTTTACAAAATATTTATTAAAATTATTTTTAATGATTTATCATTAAGAGAATGCCTAGTTTGTTCACTGTTAAATGCCCTGGAGCCTAAAGTTAAATAAACTTCCTTGTGCTCAGGGTAATTTACTTCCTTGAACAGAATCACTATTTGGCCAAGTCCTCCTGTTTCTGCAGGACTAAATACAAACACAGAACTAGTTGCTCAGATTCATGTCAGATGTGTAGGTTATATGTCCAATTCCCTTGTGAAAAAAATGTCCCTTAGCTGCTAAGTTTACAACTGAACATTCAAAACTCAAAGGAAATTAAATCAATTATTATTCCAAGTAATGTATATGACACTCTATTAAGAGATACAGCTACCTTTATTTCTGAGTGTGTCTTTGTCTTGTTTTCAGCATATTGAACTCGATGGGTGATCTTTGAAGAGCAAAATTATCTTTAAAATAAGTGTTATGAAATGGGAAAAACATTCACTATAACATAAGCAGACTATTTTTAGATCTTTTCTAAATAAGAAAGGTTCATATTGATTATAATAAAATGGATTATAGTGAAATGCTTTGGCAAATAATACTTGCCCTGATGAAGGCAATACCTGATTCAACAAATTTCAGTATAATAAATTATTCTGGAGTTACTTTTGAAACTATTTGCCAGTCACCACAATATTTATACTTAAACACACAAAATTTGATTTATTCATTGATTGCAAGACAACATGCTTTTTGTTTCTCTATAGCAGGTAGAGTTTGGGCTTCAGAACATGAGTTACGGAGTTTAAAGAATTTCCAAGAGTATTCTAATGTTTCAGCCTTCAATATGTGTAAGGTATAGTTCAGACGAGGCAATGAAGAAAGGAAGATGACCTTAATGGAGACAGATTACCTTTATTCAGGCCCGTCTAACGACCAGGCTGAGCGGTGCGGGACTAGGGAGGCTTCATATTTAAGAGGAGGTTTTGCAGAAGTGATTCGGGAAGATTTAGTCAGGCGGGGCGTTCTGGGTAATCTTTAGCTGAGATGGCAGTCTGCTGATAAACAGGGGCGGCGGGGCGGGCGGGGTTCCGGGCAGCGGATGGTGGGTCCCAGGCTGATGCAGTCTGCCCTGAGTATCAGGGTGGGACTTAAAGTTTAGTTTTGCCATCCTGGAAGTCAGATGGTTCAGCAAGGGCCCTTGAGGTTATCTTCTTTTCTAGGCCTGAGGACTCCTTTAATATGTATTTTATCTAAAGTGCTACAAGTAAATTAACTTTTAACACCCCCATGCACTAAATTTAATTTCTAACTCTCATGTGGTGACAGTTGAATAAAAAAATCTCTCAAACTTCACATTAATTTCTTAATCTGGAAAGTAAACCATATAATTTTATAGATACAAAAAAATAGCTTCCATTTTGTTTGTTTCTGTATAATTACTATACATAGTTCAGCAAAGAATTTTCATGACTAACATAGAGGAAATTTTGAAGTATTTGAGAATCACAGTTACATTAGGATCTGTAAATAAATACTCTCTCCAAGGTGTTGCTGTTTCCTTTTGAGAGGACTGTTTGGAAAGTCAAGGAAGAAATGACATTTCATCTGTTCTTTAAAATGTTAAGAGAACTGGGAATAGTATCTCAGACTGAGTCATAGCAGTTGTGTGGGAAAATGTGTGTTCTCAGTAAAGACACAGTCTTCTTCCATGTAGTTGGGTAGCTGGTCTCCAAGGGCTTGAAGTACAGGAATAAACTGCTTTAATATTTATCTGTACAACTCCAATTAGATGCAAATCCAATAAGATGTAGCCTACAATAAGACAGTATTTAATCTTATATTTTAGTCATGTTCAACTGTTTTGTAATCTATGGACTATAGGTTTTCAAATAAATAAAACATGGGAAGGCAAATCTGCTTCACTATCTTTTGTTGAAGTAAACCAGCACATTCATTTTGTCCATGAGATTTCCCAGACAAAAATACTGAAGTGGGTTGCCATTTCCTTCTCCAGGGGATCTTCCCAACCTAGGGATTGAATCTACATCTTCTGCATTGTAGGCAGATTCTTTACCAGTGAGCCACCTACAAATCTAATAATATATAGCACACATCCTGAAGGACTTCCAAGGAGAGAGAATAACTTGGAGAAAAACAAAGAAGCCATTGGACTTGGTAGTTAAAAGCAATTTTGTGATTTTTGAGAGAGTGATTTCAGTAATATGAAGACATAGAAAACAGATTATGCATCATTAAAAAGTGATTATAGAGTGAAGTACAAAAATAATCATGTATCAGTTCTTCTTTGCACCTCAGTGACAGGAAAGGGTGAGATGGCTTGGAGGTTAAGTGTAAAGCAGTATTATTATAGGATGATTTTTAAGGCTGAGAGGTTACAAAGGATAGTCACTACAGTAGAGAGACTGAAAAATCGAATGATGTTATAAAAAGATAGAGTAAGGGAGAAGAACCCTGACAGGACAGGGTTCCCGAAGAGATTTAGGCATTGAAAATGAGAACACAAAAACAGTATTAGATTTGTAATGTTTCCAAATATCTTTGGGAAGCACAATCCTATGTTAATGTGCATGTTCCATTTCTTAACAGTTATTTGTAGACTGAAGCATGAAACTAACCCAACAGTATGTTGTTAGAAGTTTATAGAGTTCAAAACAAGAGCTGTGAAATATTTTCCCAACAAAATGAGTCCAGTCTTTCAGTCATATTAAATGAAAGGACACAGAAAAAATTTAAAAAGGGAAGGCAAATTTGCTTCACTACCTTTTAATGAAGGAATCCAGCACATTTCATGTAGCACTGAATTAATTTTTATCTTGGCAGAAAATCAGATTATTATAGCAAATCTGGGGCATTGTCATTATAATTGAGTGTATCGTGTGCAGCTTGTCTTTTCTAGTAAAAGGAAAAAAAATGTGTATGGTTTCTAAGTGAATAAGAAATCTAACATCAGAAAAAGTTACATGGCCTCTCTTTTGTGGTTTTATTTGTTTGTTTCAGCACCTAATGTGGCTCCTTCAGATGTAGGAGGTGGAGGTGGAAGCAACAGAGAACTGACCATAACATGGGCGGTAAGTGTTAAGAAGTTGCACATGTAATTTGTTGCTTTACCTACACTTAATCTCAAACCCATTTTGTTTCCTGAAATAAAATAAAAGACAATGCCTCAAAAACAAATAAGAATAAATTACTAAAATTAATTTTTTTCTCTAATGCATGCCAGATTTTGCCTAATTTACTATGACTTAGTGTGCCATTCTTATGCAAAAATAATTTATTGATGCTATAGTAACTATAGGCCTAGGCCTAAAAGATTAAACATTCAATTCTTTCATTCCAGAGATGAATGTACTCTGTACTCACTGTGGCCTGGTAACCCAATTGCAATTCATAATTTTTGCTCTGGACTTTCAAAATTTCAAAGATTCAGTTAAAAAATCTTTTGTATCAGCATCTGTTTTTAAATTGGCCCTTGCTTTCTGACTTGAAACTTACTTTCATCAGCACGTGTAATTTATCACTATAGGTCAGTCTTAGAAGTCCCCACAAATGACTTGTTATTAAGGTATCCAAAACATTTTATTAAAATTTTATAACCCAAAGGGAGCTCTGTATCAGAGATTATAATGTTTGGAAAATAATGTATCCTAGTTGGATTTTTGAAGTGACAGAGGTATCGGGGATGAGGAAAATTTTGATAACATAAATGTGTCTGAATTAGACATCTGGCATTTATGTAGCTAACATGCTTTATATAGCTCTATGTATCCATTAAATCTCTGCTGATGGTCAAAGAACACAACTAAGACTCCAAAAAATTCCGAAAACTACAGAAATAACGAACACGTTTTATTCTTTACATGTGTCAAATTAATTTTTACAATAAGTGGATATTTAGCCAAAGTTGACTTCACTCTGTATTGTATAGTCATATTTTATACTTGTCATTACATCTTATATTAAAGTAGGATTCAGGAAAAAATCGCCTCTTCTTCATTTGAATCTCAAATGATTTGGCAGTTTTAGTGACAGTGTGATACACAAAAAGTGAAGATATTAGAAAATTTGAACATTTTACTTCTTTAGGTTTTATTTTCTCAACATGTGTAGATATCTGCCTCACAATAAGAGGAGAAGCTTGTCAAAACATTCAGATTGGAACTCATTTACCATAAATTTGAAATCAAGTCTCTGAGAACAGGACCAGAGAGTCACTACATTCTGAAAGCTTCATAGCTAATTCTGATATGTTAGCCGTGCAGTCATGTCTGACTCTTTGAGATACCATGAACTGTGGCCTGCCACACTCCTCTGTCCATGGAATTCTTCAGGCAAGAATACTGGAATAGGTTACCATTCACTTCTCCAGGGGATCTTCCCAACCCAGGGATTGAACCTGGGTCTCTCTCACATTTCAGGCAGATTCTTTACCATCTGAGCCACCAGGGAAGCCCAATTCTGATATACTAAATTGCAAAAATTAAGTATAGAACTATCAATAAGAAAAAGAAATGTTTAAAGTCTGCTGGAAATGTTAGGCTATTGTGTTAATAATGTAAAATTATATTATGTACCTCCTTGTGATCATGCTTTACAGTTTCTATATTGTGCAACCAAGAGCAACTTCTTCTTCCTTTGAACTTTGTACATTTACATGCATCCCTGTTTAACATAAGGATATTCGAGCTACTATGTTGTACTTAGTTAAAGCTTTCCCCTCAAGACACTTTACCTGTGATATTTCTGTGTAAAAAGCAAATACATAATGACTAAAAAAGATTAAATGATGAATACTCAGTAGAATTTAAGTCAGAATTTAGGGCTGACATGGACATCTTTATTGAGTAATTGACATGTAAGAAGTCGCTCAGTCGTGTCCGGTTCTTTGCGACCCCATGGAGCCTAGCCTACCAGGCTCCTCTGTCCATGGGATTTTCCAGGCAATAGTACTGGAGTGGATTGCCATTTCCTTCTCCAGGGGATCTTCCTGACCCAGGGATCGAACCCAGGTCTCCTAAATTGTAGACAGATGCTTTACTGTCTGAGCCACCAGAGAAATCCAATAATAGCTCTAAGAAAATGTAAAACAGAGGTCTTTCTTCAGTATTAGAGTCAGACAGGGTGCCTAGCCAGTCACCTGCAGATGGAGGCAATGCTATCTTTTTCTCCTTTCTCCTTCTTTCTTTTTCTGTGACCAGTTTCTACTGTTCGGTAGCAGTACAGATATTCCAGTGTATAGTTAACTTTCTTATTATAGTCTTTCAACTCTAAAGAAATTCATTAACTTATCCACTGAATAAATACTACTTGAGACTTTGTTTAGGTTTTAGAGATAAAGAGGTAAATGAAACTGTCAATAACCCTGTTCTCATGAAACTTACATTCTACTAGGCAAGAAAGAATAAAGTAGACAATAAGTAAATATATAGTGTAGATCATAATAGTGTTAAAGAAGGAAAAATAACTGGGGATGTTTTATATGGATTATTGCACAAAGAATCTTAAAATGGCAGATCCTGTGGCCAGGGAAAGCACCAAGTAGTTTTTTAGCCTTCAGAATGTGAGGGAAGGGTCTTTTGACTCAGGGAAAGCACCCTTGAAGGAAGAAACTGAAAGTAAAAAGACCCAGAGTGAGAGGTACCCCTCCCCCAGAGTGTTTCAGAAATAGTGAACTTGGTAAATGAAGTCTCACGTGTTGCAGCTTGTTTGTGCCGAATTTTTGTAGGCAGCTCTCACTTAAGAAATAAAAATGTTTCTACAGAAAGCCTGCTTCCATGTGTAGCATTTTTGTTTGCATATGATTTTCTCCGTTACCTCTATTGCTTAAACCTGTTTAACATTTCAATTTCTATTTAGCCTTTGTCAAGAGAATACCATTACGGCAACAATTTTGGTTACATAGTGGCATTTAAGCCATTTGATGGGGAAGAATGGAAAAAAGTGACAGTTACTAATCCAGATACTGGCCGCTATGTCCATAAAGACGAGACCATGCGCCCTTCCACTGCATTTCAAGTCAAAGTCAAAGCTTTCAACAACAAAGGAGACGGACCCTACAGTCTCACAGCTGTCATCCACTCCGCACAAGACGGTAGGTGAAAGAAAGGCCCCACTGACATGATGAGGGATGAAAAATCTGATTCTCTAGTAGGCATTTTGTTTGCAGTCTTTTCAGTATTATTTTGAGCCAAATCAGCATGTCAGTCTCTTTATCTAAATGACAAGAATGTTGCTAAAATCTTTTTCATCCTTTAGATTGTGTTTATGGTAGTTAGTAAATCGCCACTAAAATCGTTGGCTTAGACCCTATTCCTGATCTCTTAATTATAATTTTGCAGTCAGAAAATCTCTAGATTTGAGAACCTCAGTGTGCCTGTTCATTCATAAAATTCACTAGTTTACCAACTCTTTAATAATACTAATAATATTTAATTAATAATATAATTTTTGATAAAATTTCTCCATTTAACTCAAAAATGTGTAATGTAGCATTTATGTAACTTTTTTTTGTCATTACAGTAGCATGTTCATTAGTGTTAGTGTTAGTGTTAGTCACTCAATTGTGTCCAACTCTTTGCGACTCCACAGACTGTAGCCCATCAGACTCATCTGTCCATGGAATTCTCCGGGCAAGAATACTGGAGTGGGTTGTCATTCCCTTCTCCAGGAGATCTTCCCTACCCAGGGATTGAACCAGGGTCTCCAGCGTTGCAGGCAGATTCTTTATCAACAGTAGCATCCTGGAATTTTATTAAAGGGAATTTAGGCATAATTCTATGAAAAAGGGGTCAGAAGGCCAATGTAAGTTTTTTTCTTGAAAATAAAAATATATATGAAAGGGATAAAATTACCGATACTGGTTCTCTGTTTTTCTAGAAACTTTAATTGAACCAATCATGTTCCTAAAGAACTTTATATATCTATGATAAATGATACATAATTTTAAATGTAATTACACTAATTTCTATGATTTCCTATTTAAGTTACTACATTTTTATTATTTATTTTCCTATTTGAAAAGATAATACTTCCTTATTATACCTTCTACTTGTGTGCATTAGGTAAATAATTAATAACTAAAAGAGAAAGTAGAAATTTTCATTGCTTTCTGACCTAACACATTTGTGCTTGGATAAGTTTCATTTTGCACATGTGTGACAAGCAACAATGGAAGGGTTTTAAAACTTAAAGCTATGTGAAATATTCTTATGATTTCTTAGAGAAAAAGCACTATTTGTTAGTTTACCCAATTTACGTTATGTTTGGTCCACAAGAAACATTTAGCTATCGCTTAAAGTTTATGCGCTATAGTCATAGATTTGTTAGCTTTCATATTTGTTAAAAATGTATATATTCAAATCATTCCATGATCTTTACTTCCAATACAAACATAAACAACTATATTATATATGTATCTATGTACACACACTCTTTTTGAAAGATAAACACATAGAAAAACAAGTAGAAATTTCTAAATTTATAATCAATTCTGGACTTTTTAATCCTCGGTAATGAATTTTACATTTTCAAAACTCGCTCTAATTTGAAGAAATATTATAACTTGACTCAATCTTAATAGTTTGAATGACATATGTACAACTCACAGAGAAAATGAAAATATAAAATATTTTACAAGTCATCTTCTCACCTAGTATCATTCTTAATGTTTTATTTGATGCTAAAGTAATCAGGTAAAGGTCATGCTTGTCATGTCTTTAGTTATGGCCATCTGTATTTAATTACATTTCTTTCCTAAATGTTTCATAAGCCTCATAAAACCTGCATGTGCTGAAACTTGTATAAACGTTCATTTTCTCTTTTACTGCTAAGAAATCAATCATAGTACCACACATTTACCTTGTTTTGGAAAGACAACAGTGTTCACATGCAGGACACTTCAGCATAAAAGAGTATTTTGTCTTGTTCAGAAAAGACAATAAAAATTGATTACTCCTGATCATTCCTGCTTAAGATTTCCTTAGTTTCTTTGTGTAATTTTTGTAAGGGATATAGAGTATTTTTTTTTCACTGAACAGAGGCCTTTTTGATACATATTTGACTTGATGCCCAATTGGAAGATTAGATTTATAAAAGCTTTCCTGAGCCCAAGAAGCAGTGAATGTCACAACTTGTTTCAAATGATCTTAAAAAAAAAACTTAGCTTAAACGTAAAAGAAAAAGAGGAAAGTATTGCTGTGTATCTTTAGCTCATACAAATAGCATGAGAAAGTTGAAAATTAATTGTTAATGAATAATTTTCTGTAAGAAATACCTAATTTCCTATTTTTAATAATATATATAGAGTTGATAAGTTGAACACATTAATAATAAATTTTGATTTGTATTCACAAGCTTTCATAAACAAGTTAATTAAAAGAAATATAAAATATTAGTATGGTTCTTGCTCAAGGATATCAGAGAAATTCTTATGGATTTCCGTATTTTGTAAAAGTGTGTGTGTACATATGTATGCATATGTGTCTCTATATTAACATTCATATATATGAATATGTGTGTGTGTATTACTGATAGCCATGACATAAATAAAAATAGAGAAATAAATAATAAAATTTTTGAACTATTTTCTTTGGAAATATTAAAACTATTTTAAATACTAATATAGTTTCATCCATTCATACAGCAAATGGTGCTATTTGAGTTTCTTAATATAAGCATCTTATGTAAGAATGCATTGTTCTCATCAAATTTCAGCTCCCAGTGAAGCCCCAACAGCAGTAGGAGTAAAAGTCTTATCATCTTCTGAGATATCTGTTCATTGGGAGCATGTTGTAGAAAAAATAGTAGAAAGCTATCAGGTGAGTTCAATTTTTATCAAACAGAAATACATCTACTCATAATTATCAGCATATGTTTTCAAATATGTCGCATCTTTCAGTGTGCTGCATCCTTCTGATTTATGTGACAACACTATATTTTCTGTGTTCAATATGTTGGATATTTATTAATTAATTATCATGAGTAAAGTGGAGATTTCCAACCAACTTATCTATGAGAGATGTAGAGTCCTATGTGTAAGTAAACAATTGACCAAAATAAAAACTAAAGTAATAAAACTAAGGCTTAAACATGATCTTTTGAAACAAATGTTCTCATAACATCTGGTGAATCTCAAGTTTTGGGGAAATCATTTTGGTAATTTAAAATGTTTATCATATTTGACTCAGTAGTTCTACTTCCAAAAGAACCTCCTAAAGAAACACTTCTAAATATACTAAATATATATCCCATTATATTATATATGAAGGCAGAAAATTGGCAAACTCAAAATATGTCAAAGGTAACTTCCTTCGAAATAAGTCTTAAAAGAGTAGTAGGAATTAGCCAGCAGGAAAGGGGAGGACTTGTTTTAGTCAAAGGAAATCAGACCTGGGATATTAAAGCTAGTTCAGTTTGGATCTTTATTATGAAATTTAGACTCAATTGTGTAGGAAAATTGAAGTCATCTCATAGCACAAAGACTGAAAATTAAGAACTGACATCATCCTACCTTTACCAATGAGCAAATGGATGTCAAAGTGTTTCAATGACTTGTCTTAGCACCAAGGGAAAATGTCAGAGACTGCCTAAAATTCAGATGTCCTGATTCCAAGTGCTATGATTTATGCCAAATCACAGACTCCCTTTATTTTATTCAGTGAGTGGACAGTAACTGACCTTCTGAAGCTGTGGCTGGTGAGCTGCCCACCCAGTCAACTTGCCCTCAGTTCTTGTGCTTTATCATACATCAGTGGAATATTCATTTCATGAGGGTAGCATTTTGTCTCTTTTGCTCTGTGTCAAGAATAGTGGGCATATCATAGGCATAAATGAAATATTCACTGAGTACTGATAGAAATACTAAAGTATGGTCAAATAAAATGCTGCAATCTAACTTTCTCAAGACCATGTAACCATAGGAGCAGCCTAAGGTTTTAAGTTGCAAACACACAACCTAACAGGAAGATTTTTCTTGGTATCATGTGTTATAATTGGGGTAGTTAGATGTCAAAATGTTTTCAGATTATTCTTGCAAACATTTAGCTGAAGTTATCATCAAGACTGTGGAGTTATAGAAGTGGACTGTGAAGATCCAATATTCATAACATATTAAACTTCCATTTCGGAGAAGGCAATGGCACCCCACTCCAGTACTCTTGCCTGGAAAATTCCATGGATGGAGGAGCCTGGTGGGCTGCAGTCCATGGGGTCGCTAAGAGTCAGACACGACTGAGCGACTTCACTTTCACTTTTCACTTGCATGCATTGGAGAAGGAAATGGCAACCCACTCCAGTGTTCTTGCCTGGAGAATCCCAGGGACCGGGGAGCCTGGTGGGCTGCCGTCTATGGGGTCGCACAGAGTCGGATATGACTGAAGCGACTTAGCAGCAGCAAACTTCCATTTACAGCTGGTAGAAAAGAAATGGGAAACAGAGAAATTCACTAAATGTTACAAGCCCCTATAATAAACTAGTCCAAGGTATCTTGAGAGAACACATCAATATTTAGAGTTTTCAAGCCATATTTTAGACATAGATTTTCTTCTTTTTTTAACATTATTGCTTTCTAAGCAATAAAAGAAAAAAGATTAATATATACCTCATGCATTGTCAAAATGCTGAAGATATATTTTACTTTGTTAAAAACATGCCACCAAAATATATCTTGTCTTTATCAAATAATTATATACTAACTATTTTATAACTTCTGAAATGCAGATGACAAAGAACATACAAGATAAGAAATGATGCCCTGGTACCAGTGAATTTAGACAATAATCAGAATATATGCTCTTGATGGGGAAATTAGCTAAATTAAGTTTTGCCAAATTAAATAGTCAGCAAAAAATAATCTTCAAATAATGTTTAACAGCTATGATTTCCTCAAATGATAAAAAAACTGTATGCTAGCAAGTTTAGTTTCGTAGATTTCTGGTGTTTAGCAACTCCACACTAGAAAATTATGAACTTTGTTGGTGAGCATACATGCATTTAATTTCTCAGCTGTGTCACTTAAGAATTCTGTGGAAAATTTATTCAAATTGTCTGAGCCCTAATTTCCTCACCTACAAAGCTGAGAGTAATCACTGCCTCATATCCTTCCATCATGTGGAAGAAATTAAATAACCTGCACTTAATGTCATCCCCTATTTCAAGTCATTGGACATTTGAAGAAGATAATGATGATGTTAATAATAATAACTGATAATATTTGTTAATCCTTATTATATTAAAATTTTAATTAAGCTCATCGTATTGAATCCACACAATCTCAGGGAATAAATACTATTATTTTTTTCCATTTTAAAGATGAAGAACTTGGAGGTTTGAAAACATTTATCTGAGTAATAATTGGTATATCCTGACTTGAACCTAGGTCTTGCCTCTCCAGAGAATAGTTAAAAGTGTTGGAAGTAAATCACAAAATTATTATTGCCATTTGTTCCTTTTCAAAAAGCCTTTATGTTTTTCACACAGAGCCTTGAATATCAAAGAGTCAAGCATGACAGTTTAAAAGAGACAATCCATAACATTTATTCTCCTCTAAGAAAATGTTCTTTATGGGGGAAAAGCTTGGCTCGCTATAATATGGTTATTGTTTCTGTTTTAAAATATGAAGGAAAAAGTCAATGATTTAACAAGACAGATGATCATGAAAGCTAATACTCCACTGCACTTCCCATGAAAATGTACAATGGGTCTAAATTATAAAGAAACAGAAAAAAAGCAAGTTAATAAAATAAGATAAATGAAAAGCTGTGTGATTGACCCCCATCTCAAGGTTAATTTCCTGAGATTTAAGTGAGAATTGTAGGCAGTTGGATTTAAAAATAAACCTTTGTGGTTTTAAGTTTGTCTTATAGAAAGTTCAAGTTTTATTTTCTTCCCCCCCTCCATCCGCCCCACCTTGGCTAGTTAAAGAGCTCACCACTTCTAACCTTGTTCTTAATTTCCCGCAGTGTAGGTGAACTGGAAGAATTCAAGAAGTGTTTCTTATCAAAGGCATATTAGAACTTTGGGCTCCGGCCCAGGAATCCACAAAAGACTTAGTTTACTTACCCAGCAGGTAAAGAATTCCCTTAATGAAAACAAGTACAATGTGCTATCAGTAATAACAGAAAGCTTCTTAGCAGCTGAATCAGAGATTAATGAAGATGATTGATTATTCTTAAAAGATTATCAATCCTGAGCAGTTTACTCAGATGTCTTAAAAAGTCAAATTATTGTGGAGAGCAGAAGCTCATGTTAGGAAGCATGGTATTTTCTTATTTGGAGAAGGCATGTATCTTGATCTGATCTCCTAAAAGGAAAGTCAGACACAGGTGTAGAAAAAGTTAGTGATTTTGCTGTTGTTATTGTTGCTTATTTATTTGTTTTAAATATGATCCCAGGGAGTACATAAGAAGAAACAGCAGAATGAACAGAAGAGGGAGAAGCTTGGTTAGAAAAATGCTTTATCAGGTCGGCAACCACTGTGGGCAACCGATACTCCATCCCTTGGGATCTTTGAGGAACATCATAAATGTGATTCAGAACTGACCCACATGGGATGAAAGGGGAAGCTTTCAACCACTGTAATTGCCCACAGGTTAAGAATGGCCCCAGGGCACCACCTCCCCTCCCTGCATGAACTGCAGGGCAAAGTTCACACTGCAGCATCAAGCATTATCCAAGACAGGAAGTGAGAGTTTAGTGGAAATAGTAGAGGAAAAATGCAGGTAGTACTTATGGGAAGCTGGTTGAAGCCTGCATAGAACTGTTTAGTTCCTGAACCAATGGCTAGAATAAAAATGAACTTTGAATAGCTTCCAAGAGGTGTAAGAATACAGATTTTTAAAGATTTATATTACTGCTCTTCTTAAACCCATAGAATGTACTAATGCATGACTTAGTCTGCGATCTGGATGATATCAAGCTATTATATAACATCTTTTAAAGGTTGAACTTTTTGTTGCAGAACTTCAGTTTTTATTTAAGTACCCATACTTAGATTATTTTCTGGAAAACTGTATTAAATCCATAACAAAAGAACATTCAGTTGTCATGTCCAACTCTTTGTAATCCCATCCATAAATTCTCCAGGCCAGAATACTGGAGTGGGTAGCTTTTCCCTTCTTCAGGGGATTTTCCCAACCCAGGGATTGAACCCAGGTCTCCCACATTGCAGGTGACTTCTTTACCAGCTGAACCACAAGGGAATCCCAGGAATATTGGAGTGGGTAGTCTACCCCTTTTCCAGAAGATCTTCCTAACCCAGGAATTGAACCGGGGTCTCCTGCATTGCAGGCGGATTCTTTACCAACTGATCTATCAGGAAAACCCATTAGATCTATAACAAAAGAATATTCAGTTATTAGAAGATTTTTTTTTTTCAGAAAATTTAGAATTTGAAGGAGAGAATTTGGAAATCTGCAACAAAAGTTTACTACTGAAGTAGAAAATAACAATGGAGCAAGTCTAATTTTCAAAAGTGCTAAATGTTTTTAAGCACTACCATAATTGTAACATCTAGGTCTTTATTTATTTATTAAATTTTTTTACATTTCCCTTGGAAGGAATATAACTACTATCTTTATTCAAAAGTGGTGTTGTTGTAGCTCATAAATGTATGGAAAGTATAATTATTCTTTATTAAAAGTATGAGTTAGTCCTTTTTCTGAGGCTTTTCTTTTCAGCTTTCCAATATTGTTATAAAGAGTAAATTTTCTTGGGGTAAAATTATACACAGATTATTCCATCAAAGATATTAGTAATCTATGTAGACTTAAACATTTTGATTTCTATTTTAAAGATTTATGAAGGCAAAAACATGTTTGCTTGGTTCACTACTATATTCCCAGCACCTAGCACAGTAGCTGGTACAATGTAAATACACAATAAATATTTATTCAGTGAATGAATGAGTGTCATACATCAACTGCAGTCCTCTGTACATCGTGTTCAAAATAGTTAATATTCGTCCTCAAGCAATTTATAATCTAGTAATAGTAGAGACCAGTAATGATGTAATTCCATAATTGTTTAATAAACACTAAGATAGATTAACACTAGACATGGAGTGTTGTACAGATTTTAGGAATATGTAAATAAAGAGTTAAATTTATATAATATCACAGCATGCAATAGAAATAAATACAGCATATGTTGCTCTAGCATGTGAAAAGAAATTTATGGTCAACTATCCTTAAAGCAAAAACTGCTTCATTTATTTATTTATTTTTACACTAGTTCATTCAGGCTGTCTTTCGGTCTCCCTAGTGATTAGTCAAAAGCATGCATTTGTTCTGCTCCGTTACTATGGGTTCACTTCATTCCAAGCAGTTTTCTCTCAGGTTAAAGTTGGTTCTTTACCTCAATGGGCAACTCAGGGCGAGGATCAAAATGCAGTCGCCCAAATTGTCTATTTGGAAATTATCTCTAAGTGCATGGCCAATGGCTGGTTCAGATAAAAAAATACAATGGCATATTTTATATAGACTGTTTAATTTAGAATTGTTTGAAAATATTGCAACTTATATGTAAATGCATGATTTGAGTTAAGGAGAGAGCTTATTCAACCAAAATAATTTTGTATCAGATGCTTTCATTAGTAGATGCTTAAAATACTGTAAAAGTGTCATTCAAATCTCATAAAATAAGGAAATCAGGGATTATTTTGCACACTCAATAACTCTCTGGGTTCCCTAGTTACCATGGCATAACTAAAGCAATGCTTAAGTTTATTGGGAATTCCAGTGGAGACCGTGTAACATAGATCTGTGTCAAAATCAGATGAATATAGTAATTTGACACTTAGGATATAGATGCAAAGAGTAAATTAAAGACACTTTTGCTCTTTCCTTCTCTATTGCCAAAATGCCTCATGGAATTTTGGGTAAAATGTCAAAAAATTTGTCACTCTTAAGTCCTCATTTTAGTGCTTACTATCTTAGGAATATCTAGTTAAAAATCTTCTCTTTTCCTTTATGGTTTATCACAGAATATGGAAAAGAATATTTAAAAAATGTATATATATATATATATATAGGCAACTGAGTCACTTTGATGTACAGCAGAGGAGGTTGGCACAACAATATAAATATACAATGCCTTAAAAAAAAAAGTTTCTCCTCTTTAAACTGTATAGAAAAGTTGTGATATTGGAATGAAGATTGTGAAAGGTGGTCTCAGTCAACAGGCATCCATATAAAAGTACCTGAAGCTCAGGGGCTTCAGTTTTGATTGCTGTATAACAAGGTGGTGTTCTTCAGTCACTAAGTGTCTGTGTCCGACTAAGAGTCCTGTCCGACTCTTTGTGACCCCATGGACTGCAGCATTAAGCAAGGTAAATGCTACCATTCCAGACTTGTTGAGAAAATGATACATATGAATGATCCTACTTTAGTACCTGGCATTTCATTGGAATATAAATGCACATTTTATTTCTCTTCAGCCAAGGAGTGGAAGAGGCCTTACATGTCACACAGTTCAAATGCCCACTAAAATGTAGGCTGTCTTCCTCCTTCTCAGATGAATGTAGGCGCTGCCTGAATGCTCCCAGCATGAGGAAACTCATGCCTTCACAAGGATACTCCTACCATCATAAATCTTTTCTCTGCCATCTGACTTTGGAACCACTTGGTATAATTCTACTTCTTCAGTTCTGAGCCATCCTTGGTCAGAGAGCAGAAAAGCCAAAGAGATTCTATCAAAACTCTTTGGAAAAAACATATTGGCCTCAGAAAAAATGAGCACTAGTCAACAAGATAAAAATATATCAAAGGAAACCAATCAGAAATTAGTAACTAGCCTTTTTTAAAAAAATGTGCTCATTCTACATATAAACCCCATTTTGTTACTGAAGAAATTTGAGCTGTCCAGTTCCATTTTATAATGGCTTCATATGTGTTTATGTAAAAAAATTTCAGAATTATATCAATATTAAATATTATCCTATAGTATTTTGGTGAATTGTGAAATTCAAATCTCATTGTTTTATAGACAGGGCATTTAAAATATAAAATAGAGGTAAACTTATAAGCAAGCTTTTATTTTTATTTATAACTTAGATATAATTATGGATTTTTTAACCAAAAATTTATATGAGGAATGAAAATTATAATTCATGGCTTTAACTTAAAATTTAAGAGCCTATTAAGGCTGTCATTGATATGCTAGATGGTAAAAGTAATCATTTCTAATCACCACATGAATGAAAATTTTTAAAACATTTTAAAGATAAATAATTTCTGCAACCAGTTATTAGGTATAATATTTCTTTGATAGCTGGTCTCTATATAGGTTCAAAGAAGATTCTTTTACATACTTCTGAAATAAGCTAGCAAAAAATAATTATGCTAGCCTGTTTTAGACCATGTGGTTGTTTTTATCAGGGACCCTTAACAAATTTGCAATCATATAAACAGAAATAAAGCAGAAAACCAATGATATAAATTATTGTGTCAAATGCTTCTAAACAGAGACCACTTTTATGTTTTGAGAGCAAACCTTATGCAAAGTTTTTTGGCTTTTTCTCTTTTTTCATCTGTGTATGGCTATTTCAGGCCTTGAAGTGAGGCTTTAATTTGCTTTTGACATCTTTAATCAGATCTGCATTATATGCTTTGCCATAGTCTAAGACTAATAAAAATGGAACAGCAAGTAACATTTGAGAATCTGATGCCCAGCCATCATCAATGGTGTCATAACAAGTTGAAAAGAATTTTTACGACTGAAGTGTCTGAATCATGAAAAAACCTTACTTAACTTGCATGTTTGCAGATTCGGTACTGGGCTTCCCATGACAAAGAAGCAGCTGCACACAGAGTTCAAGTTGCTAGCCAAGAATACTCGGCCAGGCTGGAGAACCTTCTGCCTGACACCCAGTATTTTGTGGAAGTCAGGGCGTGCAATAGTGCAGGGTGTGGACCTCCCAGTGATATGATTGAGACCTTCACCAAGAAAGCACGTGAGTCTCAATATGTGTGTTATATACTTGCCAAAATTCCCGATGGAATGATACAGGTACAGGTGAGAGAAATTTACTACTAGCAATCAGCACATTTGGGTTTCAACTTTAGCCTTTAAAATCATATAAGTTTTAAAATACATCAAAAACAACAAAACCATTGTTAGTTATTGTAGATGAAAAAAGTGGCAATTACTTTCACATAATTAATATCCATTTCAGAAATAAAATTGCAGAACCTCGTTTTCTAAAGACTATCCACAAAATCTTGCATCATTAGATAATTAGTTTATTATTTTAAACTTGGTTTTATAAGAATGCATCAACAGGGTGAGAAAATGAAAATTATGTAATTATTCTATGCTTTGATTTATGTCATCATTGTACAATGCAAATGCAAGTTAAATGTTGAAGTGTTATCTTCACTCTCTTATTACTGTATGTTCTCGCTGTTAATATAATAAGACCTCCTGCCCTGCTCACATTTTGTGCTCATCCTCATCTCCCTGGCTTCACTATGATAGTTCCTTCTTGATTAAGTTGAACAAATAGAAGAAGAGAATTTATATTCAGAATCCTGGGAAGTTTCACAAGGATTTGAAGACATTATTACCATTAGAGTTTGGAAATTTATTTGGGTGAAAAGATAGTCCTAATGGTATAACAGAGCATGGAGGTAGGATCCAGACTTTGGTATCAAAGAGGGGTTTCAAATTTGTCCCTGTCACTTACTCAATTGTGTATTGGTAGACATCAGATCAGATCAGTTCAGATCAGTTGGTCAGTCGTGTGCGACTCTTTGCGACCCCGTGAATCGCAGCACGCCAGGCCTCCATGTCCATCACCAATTGCCGGAGTTCACTGAGACTCACTTCCATCGAGTCAGTGATGCAATCCAGCCATCTCATCCTCTGTCGTCCCCTTCTCCTCTTGCCCCCAATCCCTCCCAGTATCAGAGTCTTTTCCAATGAGTCAACTCTTAGCATGAGGTGGCCAAAGTACTGGAGTTTCAACTTTAGCATCATTCCTTCCAAAGTAATCCCAGGGCTGATCTCCTTCAGAATGGACTGGTTGGATCTCCTTGTAGGCCAAGAGACTCTCAAGAGTCTTCTCCAGCACCACACTTCAAAAGCATCAATTCTTCGGTGCTCAGCCTTCTTCACAGTCCAACTCTCACATCCATACATGACCACAGGAAAAACCATAGCCTTCACTAGATGAATCTTTGTTGGCAAAGTAATGTCTCTGCTTTTGAACATGCTATCTAGGTTGGTCATAACTTTCCTTCCAAGGAGTAAGCGTCTTTTAATTTCATGGCTGCAACCACCATCTGCAGTGATTTTGGAGCCCAGAAAAATAAAGTCTGACACTGTTTCCACTGCTTCTCCATCTATTTCCCATGAAGTGATGGGACCGGATGCCATGATCTTCGTTTTCTGAATGTTGAGCTTTAAGCCAAATTTTTCACTCTCCACTTTCACTTTCATCAAGAGGCTTTTGAGTTCCTCTTCACTTTCTGCATATCTGGTGGTGTCATCTGCATATCTGAGGTGATTGATATTTCTCCCAGCAATCTTGATTCCAGCTTGTGTTTCTTCCAGTCCAGCGCTTCTCATGATGTACTCTGCATATAAGTTAAATAAACAGGGTGACAATATACAGCCTTGACGAACTCCTTTTCCTATTTGGAACCAGTCTGTTGTTCCATGTCCAGTTCTAACTGTTGCTTCCTGACCTGCATACAGATTTCTCAAGAGGCAGATCAGGTGGTCTGCTATTCCCATCTCTTTCAGAATTTCCCACAGTTTATTGTGATCCACACACTCAAAGGCTTTGGCATAGTCAATAAAGCAGAAATAGATGCTTTTCTGGAACTCTTTTGCTTTTTCCATGATCCAGTGGATGCTGGCAATTTGATCTCTGGTTCCTCTGCCTTTTCTAAAACCAGCTTGAACATCAGGAAGTTCACGGTTCACATATTGCTGAAGCCTGGCTTGGAGAATTTTGAGCATTACTTTACTAGCGTGTGAGATGAGTGCAATTGTGCGGTAGTTTGAGCATTCTTTAGCGTTGCCTTTCTTTGGGATTGGAATGAAAACTGACCTTTTCCAGTCCTGTGGCCACTGCTGAGTTTTCCAAATTTGCTGGCATATTGACTGCAGCACTTTCACAGCATCATCTTTCAGCATTTGAAAGAGCTCAACTGGAATTCCATCACCTCCACTAGCTTTGTTCGTAATGATGCTTTCTAAGGCCCACTTGACTTCACGTTCCAGGATGTCTGGCTCTAGGTCAATGATCACACCATCGTGATTATCTGGGTCATGAAGATCTTTTTTGTACAGTTCTTCTGTGTATTCTTGCCACCTCTTCTTAATATCTTCTGCTTCTATTAGGTCCATACCATTTCTGTCCTTTATCGAGCCCATCTTTGCATGAAATGTTCCTTTGGTATATCTGATTTTCTTGAAGAGATCCCTAGTCTTTCCCATTCTGTTGTTTTCCTCTATTTCTTTGCACTGATCGCTGAAGAAGGCTTTCTTATCTCTTCTTGCTATTCTTTGGAACTCTGCATTCAGATGCTTATATCTTTCCTTTTCTCCTTTGCTTTTCACTTCTCTTCTTTTCACAGCTATTTGTAAGGCCTCCCCAGACAGCCATTTTGCTTTTTTGCATTTCTTTCCATGGAGATGGTCTTGATCCCTGTCTCCTGTACAATGTCACGAACCTCAGTCCATAGTTCATCAGGCAGTCTATATATCAGATCTAGGCCCTTAAATCTATCTCTCAGTTCCACTGTATAATCATAAGGGATTTGATTTAGGTCATACCTGAATGGTCTAGTGGTCTGCCCTACTTTCTTCAATTTAAGTCTGAATTTGGCAATAAGGAGTTCATGGTCTGAGCCACAGTCAGCTCCTGGTCTTGTTTTTGCTGACTGTATAGAGCTTCTCCATCTTTGGCTGCAAAGAATATAATCAATCTGATTTTGGTGTTGACCATCTGGTGATGTCCATGTGTAGAGTCTTCTCTTGTGTTGTTGGAAAAGGGTGTTTGTTATGACCAGTGCATTTTCTTGGCAAAACTCTATTAGTCTTTGCTCTGCTTCATTCCGTATTCCAAGGCCAAACTTGCCTGTTACTCCAGATGTTTCTTGACTTCCTACTTTTGCATTCCAGTCCCCTATAATGAAGAGGACATCTTTTTTTGATGTTAGTTCTAAAAGGTCTTGTAGGTCTTCATAGAACTGTTCAACTTCAGCTTCTTCAGCCTTACTGGTTGGGGCATAGACTTGCATTACTGTGATATTGAATGGTTTGCCTTGGAAATGAACAGAGATCATTCTGTTGTTTTTGAGATTGCATCCAAGTACTGCATTTTGGACTCTTTTGTTGACCATGATGGCCACTCCATTTCTTCTGAGGGATTCCTGCCCACAGTAGTAGATATAATGGTCATCTGAGTTAAATTCACCCATTCCAGTCCATTTCAGTTCGCTGATTCCTCGAATGTCCACATTCACTCTTGCCATCTCTTGTTTGACCACTTCCAATTTGCCTTCATTCATGGACCTGACATTCCAGGTTCCTATGCAATATTGCTCTTTACAGCATCAGACCTTGCTTCTATCACCAGTCACATCCACAGCTGGGTATTGTTTTTGCTTTGGCTCCATCCCTTAATTCTTTCTGGAGTTATTTCTCCACTGATCTCCAGTAGCATATTGGGCACCTACTGCCCTGGGGAGTGTCTCTTTCAGTATCCTATCATTTTGCCTTTTCATACTGTTCATAGGGTTCTCAAGGCAAGAATACTGAAGTGGTACCTCAGTATTTAAGCATCAGCTTTGTAACTTATAAAATGAGCATTTATTCCTTTGTTATTTTTTCTTTTTTTTTTCTTTTTCTTTTTATTTTTTTTATAAAATTTGCCATTCTCCCAAATCTTCCCACCCTCTCCCTCTCCCATAGAGTCCATAAGACTGTTCTATACATCAGTGTCTCTTTTGCTGTCTCGTACACAGGGTTATTGTTACCATCTTTCTAAATTCCATATATATGCGTTAGTATACTGTATTGGTGTTTTTCCTTCTGGCTTACTTCACTCTGTATAATAGGCTCCAGTTTCATCTACCTTATTAGAACTGATTCAAATGTTTTCTTTTTAATGGCTGAGTAATATTCCATTGTGTATATGTACCACAGCTTTCTTATCCATTCATCTGCTGATGGGCATCTAGGTTGCTTCCATGTCCTGGCTATTATAAACAGTGCTGCGATGAACATTGGGGTATACGTGTCTCTTTTCCTTCTGGTTTCCCCAGTGTGTATGCCCAGCAGTGGGATTGCTGGATCATAAGGCAGTTCTATTTCCAGTTTTTTAAAGAATCTCCACACTGTTCTCCATACTGTACTAGTTTGTATTCCCACTAACAGTGTAAGAGGGTTCCCTTTTCTCCACACCCTCTCCAGCATTTATTGCTTGTAGACTTTTGGATCGCAGCCATTCTGACTGGCGTGAAATGGTACCTCATAGTATTTTTTCAATTTATTAATTTACCAAAAGTATGCTATATGCCCTCGACAGCTCTAGGTATTGAGGATAGAGAAAAGATCAAGCCAGACCCAGATCCTCTTCTCACAGGATTTAACAAACTAATGGAAAGAAAGGGAGAGAGATAAGGAAGGAGAGAAAAATATGACAAATAAATATGATAACATCAAATGACAGAGCAATAAATTAAATAAATAGATAATGGAGGAAGAGACCAAGATGACAGAGTAGAGGACTTGAGCTCACTTCCCTCAATGAACACATCAAAAACATGCTCACCTACACATGCTCACCTACATGTAGAGCAATTCTCACTGAAAAAAACTGGGGGCTATTGGAATCAAGGCTCTTAAGTAAGATCCTTGTAGAGTCAAGTTGAAAGGGAGAAGTAATCAGGTTGGGACCATAGCCCTAGTAGGGGACATAGAAGTGGAAGGGGGATATCCCAGGCTCAGAGGTCCTCCCTGGAGAGTGGTTTGAGCCACATCTAAGGTTCCCCAACCACAGAGTCCAGCACCAGGAAGATGAGCCCCAGTAGCAGATTTCAATACTGGTGGGACTTACAAGATGGCTGTAGAAAAATAAGATCTCATTCATGAAGAGCAAAATCTGCTGGAGTGATTTCCTGGGACAGCCCAGCATCTGTCCCAGCCTGTTCCAGATGCCTTCTTCAGACCAACTCCCCAGTAAAACAAAGGCTACATTGCCAAGGAGATTGCGCAACTGTGGGGGATAGAACTGGCAAAGAACAAGCACTGGATCTGAATGGAGCAAAGAAAACCATTGCTTGTGCTCACAGAGGCTGTGAATTGGGAGCTGTCTCAAGCTCTGACTGTCTTGCCAGGACTGTCTTATCACATGCTCTGGCCTGCTCTGGGCACCCACTCTAGTACCCTTGCTCTAGCAGTGCTTAGCCCTGGGGCAAAGATGCTGTTGCTGGGGGGAGAGGGAGAGCACATTTAAAGGGAATGAAACCAGCTTAAACTTGACCCTCAAGGCTTCTGCTTGAGCACCCTGGGACCCAAAACTACCCTCAATAGAATGGTGATGGCCATTGAACATAGGAAAAGTTCCAGCTCCCACCTGCCTTTGGGTAGAGCTCCTCCATTTCCAGCCCGATATCCCACCAGCATGCCCTAGGAAAATATGTGATCTGTGCTAATTATAGATCCAGCTCTCCCACCAAAGCCACTGGGCATATGCTGACTGATAGAGCCACTACAACCTAGGAACACACCTTCAAGAACTGATAGAATTACAGTTGAGCTATTTCAAATACTGAAAGATGACACTGTGAAAGTGCTGCACTCAATATGCCAGCAAATTTGGAAAACTCAGCAGTGGCCACAGGACTGGAAAAGGTCAGGTTTCATCCCAATCCCAAAGAAAGGCAATGCCAAAGAATGTTTAAACTACCTCACAATTGTGCTCATTTCAAGTTCTAACCAAGTAATGCTTAAGATCCTTCAAGCTAGGCTTCAATAATACATGAACTGAGAACTTCCAGACGTACAAGTTGGATTTAGAAAAGGCAGAGGAACCAAAGATCAAATTGCCAACATCCATTGGATCATAGAAAAAGCAAGGGAATTCCAGGAAAAATATCTACTTCTTCCTTGACTACACTAAAGCCTTTGACTCTGTAGATCACAATAAACTAAAATTCTGAAAGAGATGGGAATATCAAACCACCTTTCCTGCCACCTGAGAAACCTGTATGCAGGTCAAAAAGCAACAGTTAGAACCAGACATGGAACAATGGACTGGATCAAAATTGGGACAGGGGTAGGTCAAGGCTGTTTATTGTCACCCTGCTTATTTAACTTCTATGCAGAGTACATCATTAGAAGTGCTGGGCTGGATGAAACACAAACTATAATCAAGATTGCTAGAAGAAATATCAATAACCTTAGATATGCAGATGCTACCACCCTTATGGCAGAAAGCAAAGAGGAACTAAAGAGCCTCTTGATGAAAGTAAAAGAGGAGAGTGAAAAAAAACTGATTTAAAATTCAACATTCAAAAAACTAATATAATGGTATTCAGTCCAATCATTTCACAACAAATAGATGGGGAAACAATGGAAACAGTGACAGACTTTATTTTCCTGGGCTCTAAAATCATTGTGGACAGTGACTGCAGCCATGAAAATAAAAGACACTTGCTTCTTGGAAGAAAAGCTATGACCAACCTAGACAGCATATTAAAAAGCAGAGACATTACTCTGCTGAAAAATGTCCATCTAGTCAAAGCTGTGGTTTTCCCAGTAGTCAAGTATGATGTGAGAGTTGGACCATAAAGAAGGCTGAGTGCTAAAAAATTGATGCTTTTGAACTGTGGTGCTGGAGAACACTCTTGAGAGTTCTTTGGACTGCAAAGAGATCAAACCAGTCAATACTAAAAGAAATCAAGCCTGAATATTCATTGGAAGGACTGATGCTGAAGCTGAAGCTCCAGTCCTTTGACCACCTGATGCAAAGAGCTGACTCATTTGAAAAGACCCTGATGCTAAAAAGATTGGAGGCTGGAGGAGAAGGGGACAACAGAGGATGAGATGGTTGGATGGTATCACCAACTCAACAGACATGAGTTTGAGCAAAGTCCTGGAGATAGTGAAGGAGAGGGAAGCCTGGCATGCTGCACTCATTGGGTCACAGATAATCAGATATGACTGAGGAACTGAACAACAAGAAGTGTTTCACCTAATTTCAGAGTCTGAGAAACTTAAACCTGAATACAGAGAAATTACTTTAAAACAAAAGAACAAGGGAAAATCTCCTTAAAAAATGACTAAGGAAACAGAGGTAAATAATTTACCAGATAGAGTTTGTCACTAATAATAAGAATACTAACTGAACTTGGGAAAAGAATAAATGAAGACAGTGAAAATCTTAACAAGAATTAGAAAATATAGAAAGGAATAAGTCACAACTGAAGAATGCAATGACTGAAAGGAAAACTAGATGGAATTAACAGCAAACTATGTGATATGCAGATGACACCACCCTTATGGCAGAAAGTGAAGAGGAACTCAAAAGCCTCTTGATTAAAGTGAAAGAGGAGAGTGAAAAAGTTGGCTTAAAGCTCAACATTCAGAAAACGAAGATCATGGCATCCGGTCCCATCACTTCATGGGAAATAGATGGAGAAACAGTGGAAACAGTGTCAGACTTTGTTTTTTTGGGCTCCAAAATCACTGCAGATGGTGACTGCAGCCATGAAATTAAAAGATGCTTACTCCTTGGAAGGAAAGTTATGACCAACCTAGATAGCGTATTAAAAAGCAGTGTATTGCTTTGTCAATAAAGGTCCGTCTAGTCAAAGCTATGGTTTTTCCTGTGGTCATGTATGGATGTGAGAGTTGGACTGTGAAGAAAGCTGAGCACCGAAGAATTGATGCTTTTGAACTGTGGTGTTGGAGAAGACTCTTGAGAGTCCCTTGGACTGCAAGGAGATCCAACTGGCCCATTCTGAAAGAGATCAGCCCTGGGATTTCTTTGGAAGGAATGATGCTAAAGCTGAAACTCCAGTACTTTGGCCACCTCATGAGAAGAGTTGACTCATTGGAAAAGACTCTGATGCTGGGAGGGATTGGGGGCAGGAGGAGAAGGGGACGACAGAGGATGAGATGGCTGGATTGCATCACTGACTCGATGGAAGTGAGTCTCAGTGAACTCCGGCAATTGGTGATGGACATGGAGGCCTGGCGTGCTGCGATTCATGGGGTCGCTAAGAGTCGGACACGACTGAGTGACTGAACTAAACTGATGTGATACGAAAGATCTGGAAGACAGAATAATGGAAATAACCCAATCAGAACAGCAAAAGAAAAACAGATTTTAAGGGACTAGCTTAAGGGACCTCTGTGACAACATCAAACATAGCAACATTTTTATTATAGAGAGTTCCAGAATAAGAAGAGAAAACAGGGCCAAAATATATTTGATGAAATTATGGCTGAAAATTTCCAAACCTGAAGAAGGAAAGAGATATCCAGATACAGGAATCACAGAGGATTCCAAACATGATGAACCCAAAGAAACCTAAGACATATTATAAAGAAAATAGCAGAAGTTAAAGAGAGAATTCCAAAGTCAGTAAGAGAAAAATAAAAAAAATCACATACAAGGGAACCTCCATAAGACTATTACCCGACATTTCTGCAGAAACTTTGCAGGCCAGATGGGAGTGACCTAATATATTTAAAGTGCTAAAAGGGAAAAACCTACAAACTAGGATACTCTATTCACTATGGTTATCAATCAGAATTGAGTTTATCAATACTAAACCAATCTTACAAAAATTTTTAAAGAATCTTTTCCAAGTGGAAAAGAGAAGGCTGCAACAAGTAGTAAGAATTGATAGAAAAGAAAAAATCCTACTAGTAAAGTCAAATATATAGTAAAGGTCTGTGGATCGAGCACTTGAATAAGCAACTATGAATATTTAAAAAAAAAGAAATTATAAAATTAACTATAACCACAAAAGACTATTAAGGGTTAAAACATGCAGAAGTGAAATATGACATCAAAACACAAAACTTGCAAAGGAGGTTTAAAGAGTAGATATCTTAGAATGTGTTTGAACTTAAATGACTATAAGTTTAAGACAGGTAGATATGTTTATAGGTCAACATATATGAACTCCATGGGAAGTACAAATCAAAACCCACAATTGTACACACAGGAAAACTAGAGAGAAAGGAACACAAGCATGCAAATACAGAAAATCATCAAACCACAAGGGAAGAAACTAAAAGAACAGAGAACTACAGAAACAACCAGAAAACAAGTAACAGAATGGCATTAAGTACATTTCTATCAATAATCATTTCAAATGTCAATATGCTAAATGTTCTAATCAAAAGACATAGAATGCAAAAAAAAGGCATAGAGTGGTTGATTAAGTAGAAAAAGAGGCCCATGTATTTGATACTTTCAAAAGACTCACTTTAGAGCTAAAGACACACATATACTGAAAGTGAGAAGATGGCAAAGATATTTCATGCAAATGGAAACTAAAAGGGACTAGGGTTACAGGATTCAGAGATACAAGCTGCTATATATAAAATAAATAAGCTACAAGGATATATTGTATGGCATTGATATACAATTTCATAGCTGCTATTTTATAACTTTTAAAGTGATATAATCAAAAATATGAATCACTGTTGTACACCTGAAACTAATATGGTAAATCAACTACAATTCAATTAAAGATAAATAATACATAAAATCTAAGAAATAACCAAATACGAACATTTAAAATGGTTTGGGTGGGAGCCAAATTCTAATAGGATAGTTAGGAATGTCCTTTTAGAGAAGATCCTATCTGACCTAGGATATGAATAATAAGAAGGAGTACTTTGCTGAGGAGATTCTATCAGGCAGAAAAAATAACCAGTACAAAGCCTTTACATGAGAGGAGTTTGGTGTGTTTTAAGTGTAGAAAAGACAATGGTTCCAGCTCTGAATTGTGGAGGAGTCATATGAAGCAGGGTTTTACAGATCATAGTAAGGAGTTTAAATTCTTTCTAAGTGTCATAAGAAATCACTGGACAGTTTTAAGGCAGAGAGTGATAGTATATATATATATTTAATTTTCTGCCTTCTGGGTAAACAAGGAACATAATAGAATAAGAGTGAAAGCTGTGTAGCCAATTAGGAGGCCTTTTTTAATATTCAAGGAAGAGCTGATGGTGACCAGAGATGAAAAGAGATAGAAGCAGAAAATTTTCTGCAGGCAGAGTTGACAGTTTTCAGCTAATTTGTATGTTGGCAATGAATGAAACAGAAGATTGAATAGATTTTGGCTTGAAACATTGGGAGTTTGGTTGTGCCATTTAGTAAATTTGGGAAATAGAGAAAGGCAAATTTGAAGGCTACATAGTAAATGTTCTGTCTTGATTATATTGCATTTGGGAAACCCTTTAAACATTGAGGAGGACATAGGAAGCTGGACACATATCTGTACAAGTTGAAAGATTACCTTGAGACACAATCATATGTATTTAAAGCCATAGGCCCAGATGTAAGGTTTGAGGAGATTTATACATAGAGGAGAGAAGAGCGCTCAGGATCAAGTCCTAAGTCATCCCAACATTGGGAAACTTGGCAGAAGTCATGGAGCTAGCAAAGAATGATTAATGAGAAGGAGCAACGTGAGAGACAAGAGGAAAGATTAGAAGAGATTATGAATTTAAGAAAAGATATTCAAGAAAGAATTAGAAGGTTAATTCTGTGAAATGTGAAGATGTTAAACTTGAAAAGAATAAAAAAGTGACATTAAATTTGGCTAACTGGAGGTGACTGATGACCTTGAGAATAGCAGTTTCTAAAGAGTGGTGGAAAAGAGACAACCAACTGAAGGTTGATGAGAAGAGAATAAGAGATCATTATATTACCTTACCTCCCCGGGCCACAAGGTACATTAAATGAAACCATGGATGCAGACCATAGGGCCAGGCACGTAATACAGACATCAAAATTAGCTATTTTTATTCCCACATCACTATCAGTATTATAATTCCTGATGTTGTGCAGCTTGCAGAACTGAAGTTGTATGTGGTTACCATCAGTAGCATATTATTACTTTCACAGCTCCAAGCCAGCCTCCGCGGATCATCAGTTCCGTAAGGTCTGGTTCACGCTACATAATCACCTGGGATCATGTGGTTGCACTGTCAAATGAATCTACAGTGACGGGATATAAGGTATACAAAAGATTACTAGATTATTTCCTACACAAGCTTCATTCTTACAAAGAGTGATTGGTATTTGTTTTTTCATTGTTGTTTTGTCAAAACCCATCCAGCTCTTATTCTAGTTGTGTAGTGGAATCAGACGACATAGTACTATGATAAATTTTGAAATGAGAAAAGATCTTCAGTGAATTCCAGGAAAATACAATGTCAAGTGAATAAGATAGAATAACTACTTTAATGAATAGAACTGTTAGAATAATTAGTGTTTAAGGAAGAGAGAAAGAATTGATTTTTGCTTGGCAGTGAGTAAGATAGTGTTGCCAAGCACATAGTGAATTCTTTGATGTATTGAGGCACCCTCTGTAACTGAACAAAAAAGGAAAAAAAAGATTTTTTATATAAATTCTTTATATCACTATCACATTTTTCAATGGATACCAAATTTTAGGAATCGTGCGAAAAATTCTAATTGTGAGGCAATTTTTTAGACTATTTCAATATTTTGAAAGAGCCCTCATTTTATACCTTTTTTCATTAAAAAATACATTTTTAATTTCTATTTTAGATAGTTTCAAAAAATGAAATTCAGATGCTTAAGATGTGTCCTCTTGGATTAGCCTAAAATAAATAAAATCTATGTGATTTAAAAATAATATGGATTTTTCAGCTAGTTTACACATAGCTTCCTAATTTTTTTTAATTATTATAAGCATTTTTAGTCAAATTTAGTATTAGAGGATTGGTTCACTATTACCCATGTATTAAATAGTCCTATTCTGAAACTTTTAAAGGTACTCTATAGACCTGATGGCCAGCATGATGGCAAGCTGTATTCAACTCATAAACACTCCATAGAAGTCCCAATCCCCAGGGATGGAGAATATGTTGTAGAGGTTCGTGCACACAGTGATGGAGGAGATGGAGTGGTGTCTCAAGTCAAAATTTCAGGTAAGCCAATCATTTAAGACACATTTTAATTAAGTACTCATAAGTTTCTAGGCCTATATGGGTTCCCAAATATAAATGTGGAACTTATATTCCCACTAATATCAGTATTATTTGTAAGTAGATTTGAAATGTTAAAGATGCCCTTCAACAAAGGGCAAAGCTGTTATTTGTTCCCTTATGTGTCACAAAAGTACATTGGCAACATATCAGATACTTATTGATTATTATCTGAACATCAAAATACAATGGTATTTATTGAAATAATAAAAAATAATATCCAAACTTATACTAATAATATTATCCAAAGACAATAATATCCAAATTTCTCTAATATCAAAAGAAAATTCATTGGACTACTATTAATATTTTCCTAAACACTTTTTCCTTACCTTACACATATTAGCATAATAATAAGATAAGAAAGAGGAGTAGATGACAATTCCTTCCTTTACCAATATATCTATTCGTCTCAGTATAGCTATTCCTTTTCTGAAAACTATTTTCACAGCATTGGTTAATTTGAAATAGATATGTAAGGCAGTGAATTTTTGCTCTATTTGGATTTGTAAAACTCTACTAATTTTTACAATTTTGTTGCTTTTCTCTCACTCTGTACACATGGTTTAGTACTGGATTAAAATCAATGTTATTTTGAGAATTTTATGAGACTATGAAATTCTAGAAGATGCTAAATCAAAGATGAAGTAATTGATTTAGAAGAAAATTTGATGATATATAGTTAAATAGATGAATATGGCTATATATTAACCTAATAAAAAGTCCTTTAAAACAATGCCAGCGTTTTTTGTCCAAACATAACTATACAAAGAAACTGTTGAATTAACATGAAATGTCAGATGTTAGGTAAATAGTATAATTCGAGACTTTAAAAAAAATGTTTGGATTAAAAAAAAAAGTTTGGATTTATTTGCAAATTATTTAAACTATTTGCAATGAGAAAAGTATATGAATACAAATGGAAATTTTACATTTTCATATGAATTTAAATTATTTACATTAAAAACAATTTTAGTTTAGACATTGTTATTATGTCTTTTACAAAATTTAGAAATTGCAAAAAATGAAAGGAAAATAAAATAGTCATATTCCACTCTAAGTGCTTAACTCATGTTCAGTGGAATTCGCTTTAAGTTACCCTATAGACATTTGTAATTTCATGTGTAGGCTTTTATTGAATATATCCTGTCATATCCAAATTTTATCAATTATGTTTCATGAACATTGAAAATTTCATGAATTTTATTTAAAATCTCTGTAACTCAAACGGTAAAGAATCTGCCTTCAATGCGGTAGACCTGGGTTCGATCCCTGGGTATGGAAGGTCTTCTAGAGAAGGGAATGGCAATCCAGTCCACTATTCTTGCCTGGAGAATCCCATGGACAGAAGAGCCTTGTGGGCTGTAGTCCGTGGTGTCACAGAGAGTCAAACACGACTGAGCGACTAACACTGAGACTACTATTCTCTCAAACAAATGTGCAAAGTTATCTACTCATTTCAGTTTTTTCTATCATAAATAATACTATTTTCACTGCATTTTTATAAATCTTTCTGCAGGTTAAATTTAAATAATCTTCCTGAAGGTTAAATTCAAACAATGAGTTAAAGAGTTTTACTTCTATATTTCAAATTTTCTTTTAAAATATGTATCAACTTATGTTCCTATTATTGTGTATGAGTGCATTTTCTACTGCACCACTCCAACACTAGTCTCTATCTTTTAAGTCATCACTATTTTGATAGGAGAACATGGCATCTTTGTATTTTTGAAACTTTTTCTAAATTTTGAACTTGGATAGCACACAGATTCAATAGTTTTACACTTAGAAGGGCTGTTTCACAAAAGGAAATTATTTTGAATGTGATAAAATGCAAAAAATCCTGAGTAAGTTGCTTTTGAAAACTGACCTTCCCTCTCTAGAAGCCAGACAGTGGCATACTGTTGTTCTCTTCATTTTTACCCTTGATGTGTTCCTGCTGCTGCTAAGTCACTTCAGTCGTGTCTGACTCTGTGCGACCCCATAGATGGCAGCACCAGGCTCCCCCATCCCTGGGATTCTCTAGGCAAGAACACTGGAGTGGGTTGCCATTTCCTTCTCCAATGCATGAAAGTGAAAAGTGAAAGTGAAGTTGCTCAGTCGTGTCCAACCCTCAGTGACCCCATGGACTGCAGCCTTCCAGGCTCGTCCATCCATTGGATTTTCCAGGCAGGAATACTGGAGTGGGGTGCCATTGCCTTCTCTGTGATATGTTCCTAATGCGAAGCAAAAGGTAGTTCCTGGGATTTAAACTACAGAAGTTTGTAGCAGTGACAAAGGCTGTAGCAGTGGCAGTAGGATCAGTAGAGTTGTAACTAGTGATGTTCTGGTAAATGTTAAACAATTGACTCTCTGAAGGTGGGAGGAAGCCCTGGTATATAGTGTTTGCCAATTTTTATGATGTAAATATTTTCATCATGTCTGATTTCAAGCTTGCTACATGATGTCCCTAAATGTGGAGTTGGAAGGAGGTGCTCAGGAGCACAAGTTTCCCTAGTGCTCAATGGTAAAGAATCTCCCTACCATATAGGAGATGTGGGTTCAGTCTCTGGGTGGAAAAGATCCCCTGGGAAAGGAAATGGCAACCCACTCCAGTCTTCTTGCCTGGGAAATCCCATGGACAGAGGAGCCTGGTGGGCTACAGTCAGTGGGGTCACAAAGAGTAGGACACTTGGCAACTAAACAAGTTCAGGAGCACACTGTGATAGGGTTGTCACCATCCAGACGCAATAGGCATAACCTCATGAGCATTGATGAAGATGAACTGCAGTAAAGTGATGAAAGTGAAAGTGTAACCCACATTGCTGGCAGATTCTTTACCAACTGAGCCACCAGAGAAGCCCGAGACCACTGGAGTGGGTAGCCTATCCCTTCTCCAGGGGATCTTCCCCACCCAAGAATTGAACCGAGGTCTCCTGCATTGCAGGCAGATTCTTTACCATCTGAGCTACCAGGGAAGCCCAGGGAAGGGATTCCCTCCTACCTCAGTTGGTATAGAATCTGCCTGCAATGCCTGAGACCTGGGTTCAATTCCTGGTTTGGGAAGATCCCCTGGCGAAAGAAGTAGCAACCCACTCCAGTATTCTTGCCTGGGCAATCCATCCGACAGAAGAGCCTGGTAGGCTACAGACCATGGGGTCGCAAGAGTCAAACATGACTTAGTGAGTAATACCAACCAAAGTGATGAAGCTGAGTATTTACTATCTTTTATCTAATTTTTTTCAATTAACTGATAAATTTACATAGTTTCAATTTTAATAACAGCATTTTAAACAACCCACTCACGAATTTCCTTAAAATGTAACAGTCACCTTTTGGCAGGTAGCATGGACCAGCTGCAGCACCCCAAGTTTATAGTCTGATTTCAGGGTGTAAATAGCCCATATACAGAAGACACAGTATGATTTTTTAGAAACTTGAAATATACTCAGAATAGTTTCCTTTTATTGCTAAATAATGGAAAATGTTTTATTAATGCAGAATTTCTGTTATTTATCTCTTAATTTGGTCAGAACTGTACAAAAAAACCCTCCAAAACCTGTAGAATTAATATTAAGAAATATCAGATATTTTATGAACACACCATTCTAGAATTTTCTCATTTATTATTTTCAAATTATTTGTAATGGGAAAAGCATTTGAATACACATGAAAATGTTAGACTTTTCATTAAGTTTAAAAGACTCCCAGTACTTTCCTCTGTCTCAATTTTTGTGCCTAAAATATGTAGCTATGAATATAATACATTGCTACATTTTCATGTCTATATACATCATGCTGTTCATTCATTTTTCTCATTCAAAAAATATACATGAAATGCCTAAAATACTTCAGGCATAATTTACATACTTAAAATGTTCTGCCATTTACATATTTCCACATGCTTTGGAGTCTACATCACAATCATCCCCCTCTGGCTCTACTATAATTCTAAAATTTCTCTTGGCTTCCAATTTTGGCTTCCTATATATAGTATATAGGCTGTATAACAGCCAGACTGATCCTTCCAAACATAAGTCAAATCATATAGCTTTCCTCTTAGAAAAACATCCCATAGAATAAAATCAAAACCCCTCACCACTCGCCTGTATAATTTGGTCCTCCCAAACACTCTTCCTTCAGTTGATTTCATCTGTGCTCCTTTAACCCTTTTTGCTTCTTGAACACACCAGCATTATCCACCCTTTAAACATTATTCAACCTCTAAGCCTCTGTTCTTGCCACTGTCTGGAATTCTGTGGATTTTGGCACTGCTGGTTATTTCTGTCATTTTTGTTTCTGCTCAGATGTCACCTTCTGAAGGAAGAATTATTATATGTCCATCAATGTAACATAGCCCCCTATTCTAGTGCTTTTCATATCACATCATTTTTTCAATTTATTCATATTTATAGCTATTAGAATTATTTATTAATTTATACTGTTCACTGTCTATATCCTTACTTGTATCTAAGCTTTGTGGGATCAAGTTCTTGCCTGCCTTGTTCAATCCTTGAATCCTTAGAACTCAAGGGACATATCTGGCACGTAACAGGGTATTAACAAATAATTGTTTAATTAATTAATGGTTTCTGTATAGAGGAAGATTTAGTTATAAGAATAATTGGGGCAACTTAAACTGTAATTTAGATGTCTAGAATGTTGATATGCTATCCTATTGGGCACATGATTTATGCCATGCTAATCTACAAATTTGATTCTTACAAAGATTAAGACTTCATATCAGAGATATTCTAGAAAATTGATTAGACATGGTAATCTGTAACTCTATTTATCTCTGACCTGAACACTGTCATCTGCTGTCTTAATAAATTATTCCCTTTCAGATTGCTTATAGTTCACATAGAGGCAAGCATAACACTGCAAATGTTTCGTCACAAACATACTATGTCTGATACATTCTATATTGTCTTTTAAGAATCCTTTGTTTTTATAGATCACTGTGAATGAAATTAAGAATCAGGTGAAATTTAACTATACATTTTAATACAAAGTAATTTATCTTAATGGCAACCCACTCCAGTATTCTTGCCTGGAAAATCCCATGGATGGAGGATCCTGGTAGGCTACAGTCCATGTGGTCACAAAGAGTTGGACATGACTGAGTGACATCACTTCACTTCACTTCTTCATGAAATACACACTTATAAAACTTCAGAATATAAATTGACAAAACACATCCACAGAGAAGCAGTATTTCCTTACTGATGTGTCAATGTGCATATTTTGAGCTTTTATTTTTCTTTTAGTTTTAAACACACTAAAGCCATCTTACTCAAATGAAGAGTTTCAAGGACATTTTAGCGTTTGGACTACTTAAAATCAAAAAAGGTAGTCATTTGAACCCTTTAAAGTGTTAGTAATATGACCAGATATTTGCACTTGAAAAATTACTTTGTTGTTTGTGGAAAATATATACAGTAGGAGAGTAAGATAGAAGGAGATGAATTACAAGGTTATTATCATAGAATGATTAATATGATGATGGTCTGGATTGGAAAGAAGGCAGTGGTAAAGCCTAGGATAGGTTCTAAAAGAACGAGACATCTTTTCTGCTTGATTTAAAGTTACTATAGATTTATTTTGTTGACTTTATGTCTTCTAATAAATCTGCAATTTATCCTGATGTTACCATAGATGATATTATCTAAACATTTAACCTACTATTTTTGGTAACTCCAAGCTATTTAGTTAAACTACATAACCAAAGCCACTGACTTCAACACTGATGAAAAACACATTTTGTTTTTTCAGTTTGTTCTCTTCCCAGTAGCAGAAGTTAAAGGGCTAGGAAACCGTTCTCTAGTGAAACCTTTAGATGTCTGACTACCGTTACTCACATGCTCCCTTCTCCACTGTCTATGTTTAATTCCTACTTTATGAAATTAAAGTTCTTCATTAACATCAGCAATTTTGCAAATACCTTAGTAAGCATTTTCAAAACAAAAAATAGTCTGAGCGTCTAATTTTATACAATAGCCTCTATATACATGGTGGTCTAAGGCTTACTTTAACCTGTCTTATTTAATGACAGGATGCCATATTCTTAAGTGATCTCCATATCTGTAACCTTGTAAATGTTCTGTATCATTTGAAAAATAAATTTTAATAAATAAATTACCTACTAGCCTAAAATTTTGACATGGTATATTATGTCACAGTAAAGTTAAGATGAACGTCATTTTTATAAGTTAATCATCATAACTTTAAAGTTTTATATTTGTGACTATGAGACAATCAAATATTGTCATTCAAGAAATGGTATCACTCAAACCATTTTGAAATAATCAAATATTTTGTTTTCCTTTGCTATATTTTGTGAGGGATGCAAGAGAGTGAATCCAACCTGTATATTTCTAGGCTGACAAATATCTTACATTTAAAATTACCTCTAAAATATAAATTCCTTTTATTACCATTCAGTCATGACTACCCACATAAAATGTTTTCTGACTCTATTGCGGTGCTTGACTCTTCTAGTTTTGTAACAAGACTAAAATAAATGTGAAGGTATCTGAGCAAACTAATACTTTTTCACATCTTTATATTTGATTTAGAGACTGACTCAGTGCCCTGTTCATTGTCAATGTATGAATGATCCATGTTTGTTTCAGCAGTTGATGGACAGGGTTAGGGACTCCCAGTAAAGAAGTTCTCAGAGGTTTACTTACCCTTCAGAAGCTTTGGGCAGTAATTCTAGGAGCAGATTTTGTCACTTTGTCAGACCATGCATAGCATCTCTCCATCTAAACTAATCTGGGTTCTCCTGAATCTTCCCCAAGGTTTTTTATTTATTTATTTTTTAGTTACTAGTAAGTTCATGCAACACCCAAGATATTTTGTTCATTAACTTAGTTGCAGATATAATTTGATTATAAAAATCCACACTGGAATACATTATAAAAATAGAAGAGAAAATAAGAAATCATCCCCCAATATTTCTGTCCAATGCAGTCACTCAGTCATGTCCAGCTGTTTGCAATCCCATGGACTGCAACACGCCAGGCTTCCCTGTCCATCACCAACACCCGGAGCTTAATCAAACTCATACCCATTGAGTCGATAATGCCACCCAACTATCTTATCCTCTGTCATCCCCTTCTCCTCCCGCCTTCAATCTTTCCCAGCATCAGGGTCTTTTCCAATGAGTCAGTTCTTCACATCAGGTGGCCAAAGTATTGGAGTTTCAGCTTCAGCATCAGTCCTTCTAATGAATATTCAGGACTAATCTCCTTTAGGATTAACTGGTTGGATCTCCTTGCAGTTCAAGGGACTCTCAAGAGTCTTCTCCAACACCACAGTTCAAAAGCATCAATTCTTGGGCACTCAGCTTACTTTATGGTTCAAATCTCACATCCATACATGCCTACTGGAAAAAAAATAGCTTTGACTAGATGGACCCTTGTTAGCAAAGTAATGTCTTTGCTTTTTAATATGCTGTCTACGTTGGTCACAGCTTTTCTTCCAAGGAGCAAGCATCTTTTAGTTTCATGGCAGCAGGTACCATCTGCAGGGATTTTGGAGCCCCCCAAAATAAAGTCTGTCACTGTTTCCATTGTTTCCCCATCTACTTGCCATGAACTGATGGGACCAGATGCCATGATTTTAGTTTTCTGAATATTGAGTTTTAAGCTAACTTTTTAACTCTTCTCTTTTACTTTCATCAAGAGGCTCTTTAGTTCTTTGCTTTCTGCCATAAGGGTTGTGTCATCTGTATATCTATGGTTATTGATATTTCTCCTAACAATCTTGACTCCAGCTTGTACTTCATCCAGTCCAGCATTTCTCATGATGTACTCTGCATATAAATTAAATAAGCAGGGTTACAATATACAGCCTTGACATACTCGTTTCCCAATTTGGAACCAGTATGTTGTTCTATGTCCAGTTCTTACTGTTGCTTTTTGACCTGAATACAGATTTCTCAGGAGGCAGGTTTGGTATTCCCATCTCTTTAAGAATTTTCCACAGTTTTTTGTGATCCACATAATCAAAGGCTTTGGCATAGTTAATAAAGCAGAAATAGATGTATTTTTGGAACTCTCTTTTTTTCTCAATGATCCAGCGGATGTTGGCAACTTGATCTCTGGTTCCTCTGGCTTTTCTAAATCCATCTTGAACATCTGGAAGTTCATAGTTCACATACTGTTGAAGTCTGGCTCAGAAAATTTTGAGCATTACTTTGCTAACATGTGAAATGAGTGTAATTGTGCGGTAGTTTGTGCATTCTTTGGCATTTCCTTTCTTTGGGATTTGAATGAAAATGGACCTTTTCCTGTCCTGTGGTCACTGCTGAGTTTTCCAAATTTGCTGACATATTGAGGGCAGTACTTTCAGAGCACCATCTTTTAGGATTTGAAATAGCTCAACTGGAATTCCATCACCTCCACTAGCTTTGTTTGCAATGATACTTCCTAAGGCCCACTTGACTTTGCATTCCAAGATGTCTGGCTATAGGTGAATGATCACGCCATTGTGCTTATCTGGGTCATGAAGATCATTTTTGTATAGTTCTTCTGTGTATTCTTGCCACCTCTTCTTAATATCTTCTGCTTCTGTTAGGTCCATACCATTTCCGTCCTTTATTATGCCCATCTTTGCATGAAATATTCCCTTGGTATCTCTAATTTTCTTGAAGATATCCCTAGTTTTTCCCATTCTATTATTTTCCTCTATTTCTTTGTATTGATCACTGAGGAAGGCTCTCTTATCTCTCCTTGCTATTCTTTGGAACTCTGCATCCAAATGAGTATATCTTTCCTTCTCTTCTTTGCCTTTTGCTTCTCTTCTTTTCACAGTTATTTGTAAGGCCTCCTCAGACAACCATTTTGCCTCCAGTGAAAATAATTTTTCCCTCTGATAAAATTTACTCTCAAAACATTCCATATTTGTATAACACATTTGCTCTGCAGAACACTGATTCATTCAATGGACATCTACTGAACACCTGCAATATGTCAGGCTATTGCTAGGTTACTGGTTACAACAATTGGCAAGCCCTTCTGAAGCTTGCATGCAGCAACATGGATAGACCCGTAGATTATCATACTAAGTAAAGTAAGTCAGACAAAAAAAGACAAATGTCTTATGACATTATTATATGTGGATTCTAAAATATGACACAAGTGAACTTATTTACAAAGCATAAAAAGAGCTGCAGACATAGAAGAAAAACTTATGGTTACCAAAGGGGAGAGGGAATAAGGAAGGAATAAATTAGAAGCTTGGGATTAACAGATACATACTACTTATATGTAACACAGATAAACAAGGACTTACTGTATAGCACTGGAAACTATATTCAATATCTTACAATAAACTATAATGGAAAAGAATATAAAACATGTATGTTTGTACATATATATACACATAACTGAATCACTTTATTGTATACCAGAAATTACCACAACATTGTAAATCAATTTATAAAAATAAGAACGCTAATAGATACCAGGAAAATAAAGCGCTAATCCAAATAATAACATTTATCTAGATATAGATTTATTAAGGCCTATAAGAAAAAATAACAAGCTAATATAGAGAATAAAAGAGGTAAGACTGATTTAAATAAGATGAGCAGGTTAAGCCTCCTTTAAATAGGAGATGTTTAGGCTGAGGCCTAAAAAGGAACTAGACAGACCACACAAATGAGGCTAAGAGTCACAGGGACAAGGAAGGAGCATGACATGTTCAAGAAGCTGAAAAACCAGTGTGACTATTACATAAAGGGGATGAACTGGAGAGATTAGGAGGGGCAAAGCCATAAATGGCCATGATTCCATCTCAGACTCTTACTCTTCTCCTCTCATTCTATTTCTCTCCCTTTTCCTATCCTTAAAGGTTTTTGTCAGATGTTTGTACTTTATTCTGTGTTCAGTGGGAAAATATTGATGAGCTTTTACAAGATGAGTGATGCAATCTGATTTAAGATCATCTTTGCTATAGTGCTGAAAACAGTTAAAGTGGAACAAAAGGGGAATTGGTGTGATTGGTAAGAAAATAGCAAGTTTGAAATCCAATCATTACAAGCAGATTCTCCTTCAGAAAGAATTGATATATAGGATAGTTTAATTTTTTTTGTTGCTCTGAGATGTAAAGCAAATTGCAAGACATTTTCTAGCATAAATGACTAAAGAAGACATTGTATACAATTCAGAGGATGAAATGTACATTTTAAATGTTTTTAATAAAAATTTTCAGGTGGAATATTAGAGATATTAATAAAAATATAAAGAATTCATAAGCTGGCTGGAAGAAAATGTCTATCTCATCTTGTTCAGCTCCTTCCCAAAGTTTGGAATTCCCTGCAGGACATTGATGGTTTATGCTCTCTCAGCATCGGCTGAAACACTGTTAGTGATGGGGAGGAAATGAACCCATTTTACAAGCAGTCTTGTAAATATCAAAAGCTTTAATCAACAGATTATAAATCTCGATCAGTTCTATAATGATTAAATTAGTTTCCAATAAAATCAAACTCATAGGATCAAACTATATACTGCTACATAATTGTTTCTTTTCTCTTCTGAAAGTGAAAGATGGTGCAGATTTAGGGGAAAAAAATAATAACATCTCTGGATATTTTAATCAAGTATTTAATTAGAGTCTTAAAAAAGGAAACAAAACCTTGTATAAGAACTATGATAATGAATATCTGCTGGCTTTAAGAAAAGTAGCTAAAAGGAGCCCAATTGGTGGTCCAGTTCAATTCAGTTCACTCAGTCAGTCATATCCGACTCTTTGTGACCCCATGGACTGCAGCATGCCATGCTTCGCCGCCCAGCACTAACATCCAGAGCTTGCTCAAACTCATGTCCATCGAGTGCCATCCAAACATCTCATCCTCTGTTGTCCCCTTCTCCTCCTGCCCTCAATCTTTCCCAGCATGAGGGTCTTTTCCAATGAGTCAGTTCTTTGCATCAGGTGACCAAAGTATTGGAGTTTCCACTTCAGCATCAGTCCTTCCAATGAATATTCAAGACTTATGTCCTTTAGGATTGATTAGTTGGATCTCCTTGCAGTCCAAGGGACTCTCAAGAGTCTTCTCCAACACCATAGTCCAAAAGCATCAATTCTTTGCACTCAGCTTTCTTTATGGTCCAACTCTCACATCCATACATGAAAACTGGAAAAACCATAGCTTTGACTAGATGGACCTTTGTTGACAAAGTAATGTCTCTGCTTTTTAATATGCTGTCCAGGTTCTTCACAGCTTTTCTTCCAAAGAGCAAAAGTCTTTTAATTTTATGGCTGCAGTTACCACCTGCAATGATTTTGGAGCCGAAGAAAATAAAATCTGTCACTGTTTTCATTGTTTCCCTTCTATTTGCCATGAACTGAAGGGACTGGATGCCATGATCTTAATTTTCTGAACGTTGAGTTTTAAGCCAAAATTTTCACTCTTTCACATTCATCAAGAGGCTCTTTAGTTTCTCTTCACTTTCTTCCATAAGAGTGGTGTCATCTGCATATTTGAGGTTATTGATATTTCTTCTGGCAGTCTTGAGTCCAGCTTGTACTTCGTCCAGTCTGGCATTTCACATGATGTACTCTGCATATAAGTTAAATAAGCAGGGTAACAAAATACAGCCTTAATGTTCTCCTTTCCCAATTTGAAACTAGTCCATTGTTCCATATCTGGTTTTAACTGTTGCTTCTTGACCTGCATACAGGCTTCTCAGGAAGCGGGTAAAGTGGTTTGGTATTCCCATCTCTTTAAGAATTTCCCACAATTTGTTGTGATCCACACAGTCAAAGGCTTAAGCATAGTCAATAAAGCAGAAGTAGATGTTTTTCTGGAACTCTCTTTCTTATTCAATGACCCAATGGATGTTGGCATTTTGATCTCTGGCTCCTCTGCCTTTTCTAAATCCATCTTGAACATCTGCAAGTTCTTGATTCATGTACTGTTGAAGCTTAGCTAGGACAATTTTGAGCAATATTTTGCTAGCATGTGAGATGAGTGTAATTGTGTGGTAGTTTGAGCATTCTTTGGCATTGTTTTTCTTTGGGATTGGAATGAAAACTGACCTTTTTGAATCCTATGGCCACTGCTGAGTTTTCCAAATTTGCTAACATATTGAGTGCAGCACTTTCACAGCATCATCTTTTTTGATTTGAAATAGCTCATCTGGAATTCCATCACCTCCACTAGCTTTGTTCATAGTAATACTTCCCAAAGGCCACTTGACATCACACTCCAGAATGTCTGGCTCTAGTTGAGTGACCATACCATCATGGTTATCCTAGTCCTTATGTTAAATGTGGTTTTTTGGAAATGTTAAATTAAATTTAAAAAAAGAAAATAAATATGTTTTAATTTTAAAATGCTTTCATGGTATAGAAATTCATATTATTGAAACCATTAAAGTTATAGGATAAGAAAACCTGCAGATATTGAAGCTATATCTGAAAATATCTAAAAGGGAGATTTACTCAAGATATGGAAAATAATGATTAACATCACTTGATCACTAAGATTCAGAAATAACAATGTGGCTACCATATTTAGTCACTCCCATATTTCCTTTTTCAGTATTATGATAATACTGAATGATACGGAAATAATTGTATGCAGACCCTTTTATATATATATATTTTTTAATTTCCATGTGTTTCTTAGAAAAGATTCCCAGAAGTGGAAATACAGGATTAAAGGGAAGGATCTTTCAAAGACTTGGTGGCCCCTACTTGACAATTGTCAAATTGCTACCCAAGTAGTAATGCCCACATTTCATTAAAGAAGCTTCATTTCTTCATTAAAGAGGCTTTTTTTTTGGTTTATCTCACTAACATTTTGCTATTCAAAAATTTTATAAATTAAGCAAAGTTATTATCTCATAATTTTTAATATTTGCTACCTAGATGATTAATATGTTTAATAGTTACTTATCTTACCAATTCTTCTTAATTCTGATTAGATTATGTTTTGTTTACTATTAATTTTCTTTAAATTTTTATAACCAGTTTATCAAGATTTTAAACATTTTCATGCCATATTTTTACCAAATATTTTTCAAGTTCAGTCATTCAGTCGTGTCCAACTCTTTGCAACCCCATGGACTGCAGCACGCCAGGCTTCCCTGTCCAACACCAACATCCAGAGCTTGCTCAAACTCATGTCCATCAAGTTGGTGATGCCATCCAACCATCTCATCCTCTGTCGTCCCCTTCTTCTCATGCCTTCAATCTTTCCTAGCATTAGGGTCTTTTCCAGTGAGTCAGTTCTTCTTCACATCAGGTGACCAAAGTATTAGAGTTTCAGCTTCAGCATCAGTCCTTCCAATGAATATTCAGGACTGATTTCCTTAGGATGGACTGGTTGGATCTCCTTGCAGTCCAAGGGACTCTCAAGGGTCTTCTCCAACACCACAGTTCAAAAGCATCAATTATTTGGTGCTCAGCTTTCTTTAAAGTCAGTGAGACTTTCTTTAAAGTCTCACATCCATACATGACTACTGGAAAAAACTTTGACTAGACAGACCTTTGTATTTAAATATTATTGACACCAGATTGGTGTTTTAGTTTTAAATAAAATCATTAATTTCTATTATAAAAATTCTCAAATATTTAGTGCACATGAACAAGAAATAATAGAATAATATATGTAAGTCTATTTATGTGAAATTCAGAAAGAATATAATAAAGCAATTTTTAAAAAGGTATATATGTAAAACTTCCCCCAAAAAAGATGGATTAGCACAAAATTCAGCATAGTGCTCCAAAGGGCAATCAAGAAGAAGTTTATAGAATGGTGACAATGCTATTTATTTGCCTGCTGATAGGCATACAGACATTTTTTGCTTTTTCTAAACAGCATTTTAAAAAAATATTAATTTACATAATTTATTTCAAAGTTGTAAAAGTAAAAAGAGTATTGGCACAGCTGAAGATTATTGAATTTGGTATTTTAAAGGTCTGTATTAGTTAGTTAGGGCTGCCATAACAAAGTACCACAGACTGAGTGACCTAAACAACATAAACGTATTTTCTTTCAACTCTGGATACTAGACGTCTGAGGTAAAAGTGTTGACAGGTATGACTTCTTTGGAGGCCTCTCTCTTTGGCTTGTAGATGGCCATCTTCTTCCCCATCTTCATGGGTCTTCCCTCTGTATATATCCGTGTCCTAAATTCCCTTTCTTATAATAATACCAATTATATTAGACAAGACCTCACTCTCATAACATAACCCTATTTTAACTCAATTACCTCTTTAAGAACTCCATCTCCAAATATAGTCATATTCTTAGGTACTAGGGATTAAGGCTTCAGTATATGAATTTTTAGTGGTAAAATCCAGTCCATAAAAAAATCACTGGAATTTCAAAAGGAAAGCCTCCATAAGATAGCATGGGTGAAACTGTTATTTCTCTAAGCAATCTACACAGTACTTATATCCTAAAGAAAGGTGGCAAAAGCAGAAGCAGGTGGGTAAGATGGAAGAGGGCTAGGGCCTATGTTTATTTATTTATTTATTTATTTTTTTCAATCCCGAACTCCCAATCTACAACCTCCATTCTCCCCTGGTAACTATAAGTTTTCTCAATCTGTGAGTCTGTTTCTGTTTTGTAGATAATTTTATTGATATTTTTCTTAAGATTCTGCATATAAATGATATCATCTGATATTTGTCTTTCTCTGTCTGACTGGCTTCACTTAGTGCAGTAATCTCTAGGTCTAGCCATGTTGCTGCAAATAGGCCTTATTCCATTCATTTTAATGTCCGAGTAATATTCCACTGTGTGTATGTACCACATACACTTTAGCCATCCATCTGCTGCTGGACATTTAGATTGCTTCCGTGTCTTGGCTAGTGTAAACAGTGCTGCAGTGAACATAGTGGTACATGGATCCTTCTGAACCATGTTTTTCAATGGGCATGGCAGGAAAAGCCTGCTCTGATAGGATAACAGTGGAAAAAATAATCAAAAGAAGTAAGGAAATGGCCCATGCAATTAATGGTCCATGCAGGAAAAGTATTTCTACAGTAACAATAAAAAGCCTCAAGCAAGAAGGTATACTTGATAGCTCAAGGGCAAGCAAGATCAACATGCCTGGGGCTGAGCACGCTAGGGGGAGAGTGGACACAGCAAGTCTGAAGAGTTAGATAGGACCTGAGTCATAACTAGATTTATAGATCTTGGTTGAGAACATTGGAATTTACTCTAAATGTGAGAAGAAACCACTGAAGCATTTTAAGATGTGGACCGACATGATTAGATTTATATTTTACAAGTTGTGTTTTTTCAATTCTTTGTAAAGAGGTAGAAATTTTGTGAATTGTGGAGGAAATCTCTGTCAATATCAGGAAATAAGGAGGGCAGGAAATAGCAGCCTAAAGGTGAGAGTCAAAGCAAGAGATGATATCAGCTTTGACTGTGTGTGTGTGTGTGTGTGTGTGTGTGTGTGTGTGTTAGTCCCTCTGTCATGTCCAACTCTTTGTGACCCCATGACTATAGCCCACCAGGCCCTCTGTCCAAGGAATTTCCCAGGCAAGAATACTGGAGTGGATTGCCATTTTCTTCTCCAGAGGAGCTTCCCAACCCAAGGATTGAACCTGGGTCTCCTGCATTGCAGATGGTATCCTTACCATCTGAGCCACACTATTTGACTAGAATGATCACAGTGAAAGAAGTGAGTTTTTCAAGTTTTATTTGGAAGAAGACCCAAAAATATTTTCTGATAAGAGAGAGGGTGAAAGAAGAATTGGTATGACTCTTAAAAGTTTAGATTAACCAACGGAATCATCTACTGAATTGGCCAAAAGAATATCTACTTCAATAGAATCAATTACTGAAAATAGATAATTGGAGAAAATAATTAGGAGTTCAAATTTTGATATGCTACTTTATGCTATGTCTATTAGACATCCAGGTGTATAGATTTTAAAGCAATCATCTAGCCGAACAGAAACTAGCTGAGGTCAGATAACAAATTTGTCAGAAAACCAATTGGCACAACTGTGTAAATATCTATAGCCCATACCAGCCTGATACAGACATAGAGATAGCAGAGAGTTGTTGGTGTTGCCCAAAGCTGGTGCATTGCATGGTAATAGGAGATCAAGGGAAACAAGGATGTATTACTTCTAGTTAAAGAATTTAAATAGCTGGACAGAGTGTTCATATCTATTAGGAGATTTTCAGCTGGCAGAAGCAAACTCTCAACTCAAAATTGCTTGAGAGATAGGTAGGCTTTCCACCATTGTGACATCAGTGCCTCAAACATATAATCAAGGACCAGTCACCCCACTCCCCCAGATTTGTCTTCTTGGGAGGTCTCAGGATTAGGTTCATTCTAAAGCTCATCTAAGGCTCTCTGTGCTTGCATGATGGCTGTGACAGTGCTAGAAATTATTTCATACAGACTTGATGACCTCCAATAAAGAAGAGTTCTGTCTCTTTTGAAACTCCATTTTTAAAATGAAGGATCTTTCCCAGAAGAACTTTAGAAAACCTTTCCTTGTTATCTAGAACTGGGTCACATATCTACCTTTAAACTAATAAAATGGCATTTGCATGATTGCTCACTGTGATAAAAATTTACCACAAATCTGGGGATAAAAAATATCTTCCTTGAGGGGAGAACATCTGAACAAAACATGGAAATGTGTTGACAAGGAAGCAAAGAGAAGATTTCAACTTTAACTTTTAACTTTTCAGAGTTAACTAACAAGGTAAATATCCATGGACATAGGGAAAGAAAGAAGAGGAAACTAGGTCAAAGAGCAACTTCATAAAAGTGCAGAAGAGAAAGGCAAGTTACAGGAAGGATAGAAATCTAGCTTCAAAAGAAGAAAATTTGGGCAAGATTAATTTTTTAATTGAAATAAAAAGGAGACTTCACCAACAAGGATCCTGAGACTTAAACAAGGATTTAGGATGTCAAACAAGTAGCCAAAGAGTATGTCAATAAACTGAGAGAACTGTAATCCAAAGACAGTAAATACAAGTTTACTCTCAAAATTATATATGTGGCACTACCGCTCTTAAGGAAACTGACCTAAATCAAATCCCTTTTGATTATACAGTGGAAGTGAGAAATAGATTTAAGGGACTAGATCTGATAGACAGAGTCCCTGATGAACTACGGACAGAGGTTCATGACATTGTACACGAGACAGGGATCAAGACCATCCTCAAGAAGAAGAAATGCAAAAAGGCAAAAAGGCTGTCTGAGGAAGCCTTAAAATAGCTGTGAAAAGAAGAAAAGCAAAAAGCAAAACAGAAAAGGAAAGATATACCCATTTGAATGCAGAGTTCCAAAGAATACCAAGGAGAGATAAGAAAGCCTTCCTCAGTGATCAATGCAAGGAAATAGAGGAAAAACAATAGAATGGGAAAGACTAGGGATATCTTCAAGAAAATTAGAGATACCAAGGAAACATTTCATGCAAAGATGGACTCAATGAGGGACCGAAATTGTATGAACCTAACAGAAGCAGAAGATATTAAGAAGAGGTGGCAAGAATACACAGAAAGAGATCTTCATGACCCAGATAACCACATGGTGTGATCACTCACCTAGAGCCAGACATCCTGGAATGTGAAGTTAAGTGGGCCTTAGGAAGCATCACTACGAACAAAGCTAGAGGAAATGATGGAATTCCAGTTGAGCTATTTCAAATCTTAAAAGATGATGCTGTGAAAGTGCTACACTCAATATGCCAGCAAATTTGGAAAACTCAGCAGTGGCCACAGGACTGGAAAAGGTCAGTTTTCATTCCAATCCCAAAGAAAGGCAATGCCAAGAATGCTCAAACTACTGCACAATTGCACTCATCTCACATGCTAGCAAAGTGATGCTCAAAATTCTCCAAGCCAGGCTTCAGCAATACATGAGCCATGAACTTCCAGATGTTCAAGCTGGTTTTAGAAAAGGCAGAGGAACCAGAGATCAAATTGCCAACATCTGTTGGATCATCGAAAAAGCAAGAGGAGTTCCAGAAAATCATCTATTTCTGCTTTATTGACTATGCCAAAGCCTCTGTGTGGATCACAATCAACTGTGGAAAATTCTGAAAGAGATGGGAATACCAGACCACCTGACCTGCCTCTTGAGAAACCTATATACAGGTCAGGAAGCAACAGTTAGAACTGGACATGGAACAACAGACTGGTTCCAAATAGGAAAAGGAGTACATCAAGGCTGTATATTGTCACCCTGCTTATTTAACTTCTATGCAGAGTACATCATGAGAAATTATGGGCTAGAAGAAGCACAAGTTGGAATCAAGATTGCTGGGAGAAATATCAATAACCTCGGATATGCAGATGACACCACCCTTATGGCAGAAAGTGAAGAACTAAAAAGCCTCTTGAGGAAAGTGAAAGAGGAGAGTGAAAAAGTGTGAAAAGAGTGAAAAAGTGTGGAAAGAGTAAAAAAGAGTGAAAAAGTTGGCTTAAATCTCAACATTCAGAAAACTAAGATCATGGCATCTGTTCCCATCACTTTATGGCAAATAGATGGGGAAACAGTGGCTGACTTTATTTTGGGGGGCTCCAAAATCACTCTAGATGGTAATTTCACTGCAGATGAAATTAAAAGATGCTTAATCCCTGGAAGAAAAGCTATGATCAACCTAGACAGCATATTAAAAAGCAGAGACATTACTTTGCCAACAAAGGTCTGTGTAGTCAAGGCTATGGTTTTTCCAGTGATCATGTATGGATGTGAGAGTTGGACTGTGAAGAAAGCTGAGCACTGAAGAATTGATGCTTTTGAACTGTGGTGTTGGAGAAGACTCTTGAGAGTCCCTTGGACTGCAAGGAGATCCAACCAGTCAATCCTAAAGATCAGTCCTGGGTGTTCATTGGAAGGATTGATGTTGAAGCTGAAACTCCAATACTTTGGCCACCTGATGCGAAGAGCTGACTCATTTGAGAAGACCCTGATGCTGGAAAAGATTGAGGGCAGGAGGATAAGGGGATGACAGAGGATGAGATGGTTGGATGGCATCACCGACTCAATGGACATGAGTTTGGATGGACTCTGGGAGTTGGTGATGGACAGGGAGTCATTGTGTGCTGAGGTTCATGGGGTCTCAAAGAGTCGGACATGACTGAGCGACTGAACTGAACTGAAGTAGGTAAATGGGCTTCCCTGGTTGCTTAGATGGTAAAGAATCCACCTGCAATGCAGGAGACCCAGGTTTGATCCCTGGGTAAGGAAGATCCCCTGGAGAAAGCAATAGCTGCTCACTACAGTAATCTTGCCTGGAGAATTCCGTGGAAAGAGGAGCCTGGTGAGCTGCACTCTATGGGATCGCAAACAGTCGGACCTGACTGAGAGACTAACACATGCTTTAAAGTAGGTAAATAGGCATGTTTAAAGGAACAGCTTAAGTCATTACTGTCACAGAAGAGTTATAAATGTCTACTTTGTTTTACATCTTAGATTAGATACTCCACCGTACTCAAATCTGTGAGACAAACCCTTCCCCTTAAGAGTTGCATTTAGCGAAGTTTTCTAAACTTAGAAAATTATATTAGGAGAGTGGAATCTGGAAAGAATATTGTTGATGTAACTAAAATTGGAACCTAGTTTGCAAAGAGATTTCCTTATATAGTAAGTGCTTTCCAAAACAGAGTTGCAAATTAAGGAATTAAACATTTTTAAAGAATATAAGTACATTGAAGAAGTTGCAAAAAATGAACCAATGGTCTATTCATAATGGGCTTTTTTTTTTTTTTTTGATTTTGAGTATCAGCAAAACTATAGTCTTAGTAAATACTCATCTGCTTATTTTACCTTATTTGCATAATACCAAGCTCTGTGGAATATAATAAAGGTTTAACAGATATTATGATGGGTCATAATATTATACATCAATAAATTAGTCATAAATGGATTATCTTGTGCAATGGTCTATCTTAAATATATAATTTTAATTATTAGTAAACTCAATTTTGCATTTTATGAATGTTGATATATTAGTGGCATAAAATGTTACATTAAATTATATATTCTGTACATGCAGATGGGTTGGATATCCTATGATCCTAAGGAGGGAATATTAAGATAAATGTCCTCTCAAATCACTGGATATTACTTCATATTCTCTCTTGACTTAAGAGCAACAAATAATTTAATTAAAATAATTATATTATCTTAAACTGATATATACATCAACCATTAAAATACCATTTTGGAGTTAATTTTCCTATGAAAAATTATAGGCTCTGCTGAAATTTGTAACTTTCTTAGAAAGATATAGAGAAAATTGTCTGTGGTGAAAAAGAAAGTTGGGTTTTGAATTTTCTCTCCTGAGGTTTGACACTCACTGTAATATAAACTTGAAAACCATTTAGAAAATAAAATGTCATTGTTGAAAATAAAACCCTGAAAATTTCTCACAAATAGAACTAGAAAACTTAATGCTCTGATGAAAGGGAATATAGCACTTTTGGAATGTGATATGTCAACATATTAAAATGATCCGTTTGATACTACTTTAGGGACCAGCTTTACTAATTGATGAAACAATGTTGAGGTCTCAAAGTACTTCTCATAGTTGAGTAAGGCTATAAACCAGGTTCCTTGCTAGATTATTCACAGTATGAAAGTCATGCAATGAAGCAAACAATGTTCCAGAGGCACTTTCTTCGGATACCTTCTGAAAGATGAGCCAGACAAATGAAAATAAATCATTTAGAACATATTCCAAGAGTATCAATTTTTCCATCCTGTAGTCTTTCTTCTATAGCCTACCACTCCAAAACAGACACTGAATAACTGATTTTCATCTTTAAAGCAAATCACCAGCCTTGGTCACATGGCCATGAGAAGCTGGTGGAGGGAAGACTGTCACTGGTTACAGAGGACTCGGGAAGAATCAAGGATACTGTAGATTACAGAGGAGTAGCTCAACAAGATGCTTAGTGCATAGGTATTGCCTCAAAGTCCAAATATATTAATAGCTGGAAGTTCTGAAATCTTTGGATATCAATGTCTGTGGAGATGATCATTCTGATATCCTAGCTTCTTAATTCCTCTTTCCTGATGATCTTGCCCTCTGCCTGATTCAGCCACCCAGCCATGATTACATCTAGACAGGGCTTCACAAACTTGCATATGAATTAGAAGTTGAGTGGTTGCTGAAACTTGACTGAGAAAAATTACATTGTAATTTTTACTAATTTTTAACTAAAATTTATCATTTCTCAAATATGAATTTAAACAACAAATCTGTCACCAGGAACAATCCCAGATATTTTCATTTAATATTTCACCTGTTGCAATATCACTTCTTCAAAAAATATGATATTTATTAGACCATATCCTAGTTTTTTATGTAATGTTATAAGCACACTGAAAGTGAAAGTTGCTAAATTGTGTCTGACTCTGCAACCCCATGGACCATACAGTCCATATAAGCAAACTACTTATATATTAATAAGCATACATTTGTTTTTCTGATATTTAAAAAATCATTTTAATATAATATATTTACTTTTCACTCCATGTATTGTATTTTATGTATATAAAAGCATTATTTTCAGTGTTCTCAGATATTCACAGAATGCCATGGTATCTATGACACATAAAGTGATTAAAATCTTTGCAAATCCTGACATTACTGATACAAAAAATTAAAATTTTAAGCCTTTATTCTCTGACCACTAATATCTTTCCAATTTATTCCTTCAAATCTCCTTCCAACTCCAACAGTTCTCCCACTCCCATCCCAGACCTACTGCTATTTTTTTTTTCTTCTTCTTTCCCTCTCTCATTCTCCTTCATGTCCTCAGTTATGTCCTTAAAGAGCTCAGATTCCATAGTCCATAATTAAAACCACGGCCTTATCTGTACCTTGTCTCATTCTTTCTTTATGCTCCTCACATGGTCAAATCCAAATTTTTATTCAACAAAACTTTCTGAATATTTTATGCCTGTATACAAGCAAAGGGCCATGTGTTGCCACCAGAATCTCCTCTTCAATCACCATCACTAACAATCGCCACCTCCCCAGTACTACTACCTGGAGACCCTCAGGTCTAACGAATAAATACCCCTTTGTGTGCCTCATTTTAAGGCTTCATTACTCTCCAGACTTAATTCTTAAACCTTCCTACTCTGCGTCTGGAATTATTGGCAGTCATTGGTAGTATCCTATAATGTCCATCTCTTCACTGACTGTTTCCTTCACCTTCTTTATTTATCAGAAGCCCCACCCCTTGCTCCCAGTCATGTGTCATCTCCTATAGTCTATTCATGTGCCTTGAACACCGGACCCCATGCAGGATAGGTGCTGTTCCTTTCTGTTGTTGCTTCCACTGTACTCTCCTTTCTTGCCCCAAGTTCCCTGCTTAGAACCTCATGCCATCTGCCTCTCTGACTCATTTTATCTTCCTGAGGTTTGCTACGAGTTCCTTGAAGATTTTGATGCCCAGATTAGTCACTGTCTCCAACACTACTTCTCTCCTACATTCTGATGATTTCCATATACACGTCAATGATCCTTACATTACTTTGTCCTCTCAATTCTTTGAAACACTTCCTCCAATTTATTTGTCCTTCCCATGGTTCCACTTTTACTCTATTGTTTTTGCTTCTGTAATTTCAAATATTCTCATCTCTCTCCTCCACCCGTCTTTCTTCTCACTTTTTCTAGTACTCAGATTTCTGAAAATTTTTGACCCACCAGAAACCACAAACCCTTTATCTTACCACTTTTCCTACATCTCCTACTTTTCTCAGTCTCTACATATCCAACTGAAATCCCACAGTCATAAATTATCATTACTCCTTAGTATAGACTTTGACACCCTTTTACTTCTCTCACTTCATCATACTCACTTGGATAAATTGTGGATTAAATCTAACTGTCCACTTATTCCAAACCTACACTTTCACAACTAACAGTGGCTAGAGAAAAATACCCCAAATTAAGATTTATTCCACCTTGAATTTATGCTATGTCAAGTGGGCCCACAGTGCTGCCATCCCAACACTCTATCAAAATAGCTCTTGTCAAGATCACCAATGACCTTCATGTTTCCAATGCAGGAGTTAGTTCTTCTCTCCCACTCCATTTCTTAGCAATGTGAATACTATTGATCACTTTCTCCTTCTTGGTTTTCTGGGCACCAGTCTAGATTTTCCTCCTCCTTCATAGGATGCTGTTCTGTCTTTTGCTGGTTTCTGATCATCCTTCCAACCTCTAAATTTTAAAATGGGTAAGAGCTCAGTACTTCAATAGCTCTGTCCTTCTTAGTCCATAAGCAATCTTATTGTGTCAAGGCTATAAATGCTTAAAACTCTCAAATATATATCTCTGATTTATCCAACTGTCTAACTGCTATCTCCACTTGGATACCTAAGTTAAACTTTTGTTTCTTTGCTTTTCCTATACTTTTGCCTGTCTCAACAATGCATCTCCTGGAAATCATCTTTGACTTCCTTTTTCCTCTTATATGTTAGTTTCATTTCATCAAGAAATCCTATTGGTTTTACTACTAAATATATCCAGAAATCTCCACCTTTGCTGCCATCATCATGGTCCAGGCTTCACGCTTTCTCTCCAGGATTTCTCTGCTTTGTGCTTAGCTACAACCCTACAATTCATTCTCAGCAGAATGACCACAGGAATCATTTAAAATTATATTAGGTCTCATCTGTGCAAAAACTTCCAATGACTTTCCACCTTTTCAGAAATAGATCATATTCATATTTATTATTTGTTAACCATGGTTATTACCGAGCCCTTACCTGGTGGCTCAGATGGTAAAGTGTCTGCCTACAATGTCGGAGACCTGGGTTCAATCCCTGGGTTGGGAAGATCTCCTGGAGAAGGAAATGGCAACCCACTCCAGTATTCTTGCCTAGAAAATCCCATGGATTGGAGGAGCCTGGTAGGCTACAGTCTACGGGGTCACAAAGAGTCCGGACACGACTGAGCGACTTCACCTTCACCTATGGTTATTACCATTAACCCTTTAATTCATAAAACAAATCTATTTCTGTGAGATTTTAAATTGGCTTTCTAATATTTTACAAATTTGGAAATTTGATTCTTCTAATCGAGATGCCTATCATATTCCTATATATTTGTATATATTTTTATTATTTATATGGCATGATCAATAACATAGGTTATTCTATACTTTACATGTAGAATGGGAATAGTAGTGTCTACTTTTTATGTGAGTAATAAATGATGAGTAAATTATTACCTTCTATTATTGTGAGTAATAAATGAATAAATTAAAACCAGTCTTCATGTATCTTACATCTTTGCCACCCAATTCCAAACAGAAGAATAATCGGGAGAGATAGTAGTCTATATCAGTGTTTCTCAACCTTTTTCACTATTGTCCCCCTAATAAGCCTTTTTACAGAGTTTTTATTTTTTTTCCCTTGGCAGCTGTTGCCACTCATGAAATTTTAATATTATAGAAACACTGCATATCTGTTTATGTACTGTAGTCTTCCTTTTATTGTTTGAAATTTTTTTCAGGTGAGGCTGAACCTAGAGAAGTGAACACAATAGGCCAGGCCAATAAATAAATACTCAAAATATCTGATACTTAATATTAAATCAGTATTTTAAAATTTCTATATATAGTTTAATAGAGAAGATGAGATCTTATTAGAGGAAAGAAATGAGAGAAGTCCACTTCTGTTTAAATTTCTAGAAAATTTTATCTCCTCAGGACACCCTCTACTTCACACACATACACACACAAAAAATTGATACAGTTAAAATAAATCCATTCTGCTCCATATGCAGCTTAAGTCATTTCAGTTCAGTTCAGTCGCTCAGGCGTGTCCGACTCTTTGCGACCCCATGAATCACAGCACACTAGGCCTCCCTGTCCATCACCAACTCCTGGAGTTCACTCAGACTCACATCCATCGAGTTGGTGATGCCATCCAGCCATTTCATCCTCTGTTGTCCCCTTTTCCTCCTGCCCCAAATCCCTCCCAGCATCAGAGTCTTTTCAAATGAGTCAACTCTTCACATGACGTGGCCAAAGTACTGGAGTTTCAGCTTTAGCATCATTCCTTCCAAAGAAATCCCAGGGCTGATCTCCTTCAGAGTGGACTGGTTGGATCTCCTTGCAGTCCAAGGGACTCTCAAGAGTCTTCTCCAACACCACATTTCAAAAGCATCAATTCTTCAGCACTCAGCCTTCTTCACAGTCCAACTCTCACATCCATACATGACCACTGGAAAAACCATAGCCTTGACTACACGGACCTTTGTTGGCAAAGTAATGTCTCTGCTTTTGAATATGCTATCTAGGTTGGTCATAACTTTCCTGTATGCAGCTTAGATATTACTTATTGGGGCACTTTTAATAGAAACTTGTTCTCTACACAAACACACTCTAAATAGTTCCTTCAACATAGTACTCTCCTTTTGAAGATCTATGTGTGATAGGAAGGGGAGAAGAAAATCAACACTTCCGGTAAATATGCTTTCTCAATTTGTTGCATTTCTAGTACTGAATAGCATCCTTTACCCCAGGTACTGCCCAGCTAGCTTATCCCTTAACTAGCATCATTTCTCTGGTCTAAGGACTAGAAATAGGACACTTTTCTTGAGCACAGTACTTGTTTGTATCTTTAGGATAATGAACTTAATGACTGAGCTACTTCTCTATTTGCATTCCCTGGCCAGAACCCTGGCTTGCTCCTTGGAAAAAAAGTTTTGACCAATCTAGACAGCATATTAAAAAGCAGAGACATTACTTTGCCAACAAAGATCTGTCTAGTCAAAGCTATGGTTTTTTCAGTAATCATGTATAGATGTGAGATTTGGACTATAAGAAAGCTGAGCACCAAAGAATTGATGCTTTTGAACTATGGTGTTGGAGAAGACTCTTGAGAGTTCCTTGGACTGTGAGGAGATCCAACCAGTCCATCCTAAAGGAGATCAGTCCTGAATATTCATTGGAAAGACTGATGCTGAAGCTGAAACTCCAATACTTTGGCCACCTGATGTGAAGAACTGACTCATTTGAAAAAACCCTGATGCTGGGAAAGATTTAAGGCAGGAGGAGAAGGGAACAACAAAAGATAAGATAGTTGAATGGCATCACTGACTTGATGGACATGAATTTAAGTAAGCTCTGGGTGTTGGTGATGGACGGAGAAGCCTGGCATGCTTCAGTCCATGGGGTCGCAAAAAGTCGGAGATGACTGAGCAACTGAACCAAAATGAAAGTCTTCCCCGGTGGCTCAGCAGTATAGAATCCACCTGCAATGCAGGAGATGCTGGTTTGATCCCTGGATCAGGAAGATTCCCTGGAAGAGGGCATCTCAACCCATTTCAGTATTCTTTCCTGGAGAATTCCATGGACTGAGGAGCCTGGCTGGGCTATAGTCCTTAGGGTCACAAAGAGTTGGACATGACTGAAGCGACTGAGCATGCATGTATGCATAAGGTCATAAACAATGTATTCTAAAATGTGAGAACCTATGAAATCTAAAGAAAAAAATGCTAAAAATGCAGGAAAATGGACACAATTTAAAATTGCTTGTATTATTAGTATAATAATTTTCATGGCCAATGGAGACCTGGCACATGGGATTCTTAAATTTCAAAGAGACTGTAAACCAAGGAGCAATTCCAAACATAAAGCAAACAAATTTAAAAGTAATTTTAAAAAAGATTGGAATCATAAAAAAATATGCCATCACATTAAAAATATATAGACATAATTCTTATATAGTCATAATTTTAGTATTCTTATGAATAATATATAGTTAAATTCTTATATTCTTCCAAGTCCCTCAAGTAATTTAGTACCATTATGCATTCTGAGGTTTTTAAGAAATCTTTAGTTTTTATAAATGAAAAGATTTTCTTTCTTTTTATACTGTCACCATAAGAGGCTCCCTAATCTTCCAAACTGGGCTTCCCCAGTGGCTCAGCAGTAAAGAATACACCTGTAATAGAGAAGATGCAGGTTTGATCATGGGTGGGGAAGATCCCCTGGAGAAGGAAATGGCAACCCACTCCAGTATTCTTGTCTGGGAATATCTTAGACAGAGGAGCATGGTGGGCTACAGTCCATGGGCTAGCAAAATTTGGACATAACTTAACAACTAAACAACAGCAACAACAACACTCCAAACATATAAATATACTGACACAGGTACCTGAAATCCAACATGAATTTAATGTAAAGAATGAAGTATTGCACAGATAAGTTTTTTGGCTTCTGTCTCTTATGCTTTCACTGAATATATTTTTCTGTTGGTAACATCAAGTTTAAAAGATTCGTCGTTTAAAAGATTGCTCATTTCCAAGGAATACTAATTATTTTATGATTTTGTACATAACTTTACCCTTTATTTGGATATTTTTGACAGTTGAACACATATTTTTGCAGTTCTCTGAAGCCACATATTATTTTGTTAGGATTTAAAAATTGTCTTTATCAAAAAATTTTAGCTGATTATTGATATATTAAATTAAGATATATTAAAATAATGTTACAAAAAAGATACTATCTTATCTTTGTTCAGTTATTACACTTTTGTTGAACGTTGGGTTCAGTTAAAAAATAGGAAGATCATTTAACATAAAATTTTCTTGTTCCGATTTTTAAAAGTTTTTTTGCCCATTCATCAATTAAATATAATTTATTACTAAATTTAGAGCCTCATTACTCTATTGTCTTATTATCTTCTAATTCTTCTAGAAATAGTTTCTATTATAGTCACAACTATTAATTATATTCAGAGAATTTTCTTTAAAAATCAGTATTTTATGTCACATAAAATGGCTCAACTGGTAAAGAATCTGCCTGCAATGTGGGAGACCTGGGTTCAATCCCTGGTTTGAGAAGATCCCCTGGAGAAAGGAACAGCTACACACTCCAGTATTCTGGCCTGGAGAATTCCATGGACTATATAGTCTATGGGATGGCAAAGAGTTGGGCATGACTGAGAGACTTTCACTTTCACAAAAGAAATTTTAAGAATATTCTATATCTGAATGTCTTAAAAATAGTTCCCTAACTTAGGGACGGCGGAGCCTGGTGGACTGCCTTCTATGGGGTCGCACAGAGTCGGACACGACTGAAGTGACTTAGAAGCAGCAGCAGCGGCAACTTGGAGATGGGGAAATTTTCATTGTTCTCAAAGAAACTAAAACGAAAACAAGGATGCTTTTTATTATTAGATGATCATTTGGAATTATATTTTAAAATATTTTTGTTATTCTTTCTGGATGAATGTTTATTTTACTAAAATTTGAGATTAGTAATATGAGTAATAAATAATGCTAAGAATTACAGCATTAATATCAGAAAGAAAAATAAGCCATATATTTTTCAGGAAATATTAAATTCATTATTTTAAGTATTTCCTAGGGCATGTTTTATTATAAGCATTTCTCTGTAAATTAGAGATTGTGGTCAATTATTGGTATCCATTACATCAGATGTATGAGGCAAGTTAGCTAGACAAAAGATGGAAAATCACAGTGAGAATGTGATTATACAGTTTTTGCTTTGGCAAGGAACAAAATAATATGTCTTCTTACTTTAAATTTGAACAAATTTCTTATCTTTAAAATTAACCTATTATATAGGCAAAAGTACTTAGAGTCTATAGCAATTACTCAGTAATTTTATTTAAACTTTAGCAGTCACCATTGAACACAACAATCCAACACATCCATAGTGTGCTTTACAGGAAAATATTAATTTTTATTTACTAAATGAACTAAATATATTCATATACAAGTATATTTATATTTAGAGATTATCAAGTCTAAGGATGAATTTGTACAAATTTGATAAATTCCTATTTATATGTATTCATTTTAAAATGTGATGTCTCATGACATTTTAAAATGAATATGTTACACCAGTATATTTTTTATCTGTGGCTTATTCTCAGCCATTTTAAGTAGGTAGTATGCAACATTTCAGGTTTTAAAACTAAAGGTTCTCATTATTCCAACTAAGACATTTTTGTTGTGGCTCTTTTCCTAGGTTAATAACTTCTCTGACACTGAACAACTATATTTGAAATACAGTCTAACAGAATGTATATTTATATTACATTTATGTTAAAAAAAGATCATGATAAACTATCTCCTTAAATTTTAAAGCATTTGTATGCTTTTATTATTTTGGAGTGTTATATGAATTAATTGGAGAAGACAATGGCACCCCACTCCAGTACTCCTGCATGGAAAATCCCATGGATGGAGGAGCCTGGTAGGCTGCAGTCCATGGGGTCGCTAAGAGTCGGGCATGACTGAGCGACTTCACTTTCACTTTTCACTTTCATGCATTGGAGAAGGAGATGGCAACCAACTCCAGTGTTCTTGCCTGGAGAATCCCAGGAACAGTGGAGCCTGGTGGGCTGCCGTCTATGGAGTCGCACAGAGTCGAACACGACTGAGGCAACTTAGCAGTAGCAGCAGTATGGATTAATTATGGAAGTTAATATTGCTTAGGGGATTTATTAGAACTTTAAATTAAATTAGATGATAATAAAGCCATGGCTTAGCATAAGACTTTATTTCCTTTTGAATATCAAGGATTATTTTTCATTAGATTTTTTTAGTATGCATTTCTTGGTAAATATTTTATTATCACAAAAGGCATTTGTGAACCACATACGTATATTTTGTCCCATCTCTTCTTGCTAAGCTTGTGTCCCTTTTCCTCCCAGAAACTCCTTTTGTGCCACCACCTGCAGCTTCCCACTTTCTGCTCCCATGGTGTCTTAGGCATTCTGAGTGCAACCAACATTACAGCAAGGTTGACTTGTAATTCAGCTGTGATCTCAGGGGGCAGAATGGCTGTTTCTGCACTAGGCAGAGTAGTAGTAGGTTCTCATTGTGTGTTAATTGAATTCATGAAAACTTACAGATGCTATCTTTTTTAAAAAGCAGAATTGATTAGGTTAAATTTTAATCACATCCAGATGTCTACTGCTTACTTAGCTAAAATATCCAGTAACTGTATCTACAAGGTAGATCATACCTGTGTAACTTTCTCAGCAGTGACTTCCTTCTTTGTTTTCTCAGCTTCTAGTTGGGACATTACAGCCTAGGGTCTCCTCAATTCTGTACCAGGCCTGGATTCAAGTTTGTACAGCTTTGGAAATCCAGAGTGGTTAAATTGTAGACAGAACAGTGTGTTCCTTCCCAGCTTGTCTTGGAATGGTTTCCTAATTCTTAGTTGTTACCTAGCAAATGCCCTTCAGTTTGGACTTGGCCCAGTGTCTTTTCCTTCCTGAGTCCAGTAAAAACATTTTGTGGAATGTGACGTGCAGAGACCACAGATGAGTGGCAATCTCTTCTTTGACAAATGGAGCATATCAGGAAAAGAACTTTCTAGTAATTGCAGTAGGAATAGCTACCGACTGTGAAGTATTTCTCTATAATTGCAATGCACTTTCTGTACCTTTAATCATTGTAAGACTCAAGTAGATAAATGTAGCTATCCTCATTTGACTGATGAAATAACTGAGATCAGAGAGTTTAAGTAACTTGCCAAAAATCACATTGTTGTTAAGTGAGAGTCCAGGGTTCAGATGACTTAGCTTTTCTACATGTGTTGTTGGTCTCTATATTAAGTCCAGAGGAGGTTAATTTCATGTGGCAATTTTTAACAAGAACCTGATCCTGGGAAATGGCATGGCACAGTGGAGGAAAAATGAAGACACACAGAAATATCTAGGTCATTCCATAAGTAATTCTTCATTGCAGAACAAGTAGTAAATACCAGAGAAAGAAGTGAGATTTCCAGCAGCCAAATCCAGACCATATTTTGTTAATTATATTTAAAGGACCTTCACAGTCTCTACCATTATCTAATGAGAAAGCATCTAAATAATCATTGAAAAAGTAAGTAAACTCAGATTGCTTTAATTATTTAGAGTCCGTGTGGAAATTCATTTGATTTAAAGGTAAAATTCTTAAAGCAGAAATTACGCAAGTTAAAATATCTAAATATGTTCCTTTAAAGAAACAGTCTTCTTTTCCTGGTCCAAGATTATATTCTAAACATATTCACAACGTAAAAATGACCAAAACACTATCAGATCAGATCAGATCAGTCACTCAGTCGTGTCCGACTCTTTGCCACCCCATGAATTGCAGCACGCCAGGCCTCCCTGTCCATCACCAACTCCCGGAGTTCACTCAGACTCACATCCACTGAGTCAGTGATGCCATCCAGCCATCTCATCCTCTGTCATCCCCTTCTCCTCCTGCCCCCAATCCCTCCCAGCATCAGAGTCTTTTCCAATGAGTCAACTCTTTGCATGAGGTGGCCAAAGTACTGGAGTTTCAGCTTTAGCATCATTCCTTCCAAAGAAATCCCAGGGCTGATCTCCTTCAGAATGGACTGGTTGGATCTCCTTGCAGTCCAAGGGACTCTCAAGAGTCTTCTCCAACACCACAGTTCAAAAGCATCAATTCTTCGGTGCTCAGCCTTCTTCACAGTCCAACTCTCACATCCATACATGACCACAGGAAAAACCATAGCCTTGACTAGACGGACCTTTGTTGGCAAAGTAATGTCTCTGCTTTTGAATATGCTATCTAGGTTGGTCATAACCGTCCTTCCAAGGAGTAAGCGTCTTTTAATTTCATGGCTGCAGTCACCATCTGTAGTGATTTTGGAGCCCAGAAAATTAAAGTCTGACACTGTTTCCACTGTTTCCCCATCTATTTCCCATGAAGTGGTGGGACCGGATGCCATGATCTTCGTTTTCTGAATGTTGAGCTTTAAGCCAACTTTTTGACTCTCCACTTTCACTTTCATCAAGAGGCTTTTGAGTTCCTCTTCACTTTCTGCCATAAGGGTGGTGTCATCTGCATATCCGAGGTTATTGATATTTCTCCCAGCAATCTTGATTCCAGATTGTGCTTCTTCCAGTCCAGCGTTTCTCATGATGTACTCTGCATAGAAGTTAAATAAACAAGGTGACAATATACAGCCTTGACGACCTCCTTTTCCTATTTGGAACCAGTCTGTTGTTCCACGTCCAGTTCTAACTGTTGCTTCCTGACCTGCATACAAATTTCTCAAGAGGCAGATCAGGTGGTCTGGTATTCCCATCTCTTGAAGAATTTCCCACAGTTTATTGTGATCCACACAGTCAAAGGCTTTAGCATAGTCAAAGCAGAAATAGATGTTTTTCTGGAACTCTCTTGCTTTTTCTATGATCCAGTGGCTGTTGGCAATTTGATCTCTGGTTCCTCTGCCTTTTCTAAAACCAGCTTGAACATCAGGAAGTTCACGGTTCACATATTGCTGAAGCCTGGCTTGGAGAATTTTGAGCATTACTTTACTAGCGTGTGAGATGAGTGCAATTGTGCGGTAGTTTGAGCATTCTTTGGCATTGCCTTTCTTTGGGATTGGAATGAAAACCAACCTTTTCCAGTCCTGTGGCCACTGCTGAGTTTTCCAAATTTGCTGGCATATTGAGTGTAGCCCTTTCACAGCATCATTGTGGCTCAGACCATGAACTCCTTATTGCCAAATTCAGACTTAAATTGAAGAAAGTAGGGAAAACCACTAGACCATTCAGGTATGACCTAAATCAAATTCCTTATGATTATACAGTGGAAGTGAGAAATAGATTCAAGGGCCTAGATCTGATAGATACAGTGCCTGATGAACTATGGACTGAGGTTCGTGACATTGTACAGGAGACAGGGATCAAGACCATCCCCATGGAAAAGAAATGCAAAAAAGCAAAATGGCTGTCTGGGGAGGCCTTACAAATAGCTGTGAAAAGAAGAGAAGCGAAAAGCAAAGAAGAAAAAGAAAGATATAAATATCTGAATGCAGAGTTCCAAAGAATAGGAAAAAGAGATAAGAAAGCCTGCTTCAGCGATCAATGCAAAGAAATAGAGGAAAACAACAGAATGGGAAAGACTAGGAATCTCTTCAAGAAAATCAGAGCTACCAAAGGAACATCTCATGCAAAGATGAGCTCGATAAAGGACAGAAATGGTATGGACCTAACAGAAGCAGAAGATATTAAGAAGAGATGGCAAAAATACACAGAAGAACTGTACAAAAAAGATCTTCATGACCCAGATAATCACGATGGTGTGATCACTGACCTAGAGCCAGACATCCTGGAATGTGAAGTCAAGTGGGCCTTAGAAAGCATCACTACGAACAAAGCTAGTGGAGGTGATGGAATTCCAGTTGAGCTATTCCAAAACACTATAGAAAGCAAGAAAGACATTAAGTGACACAAAAATCTCACACCGTCATTAGGAGAACTATCACGAGAGGAAAAGAATAGTAAAGTTTTAGTGTGTAGCTAAGTTATATTGGTGAATTCTATTACTTTTTTAATCCAAATTATAAAATAATGCTAACAGTCATCTGGCTAGCAGTTATTCTCAGCAAATGGACTATCAGTGAAAGACCTTGTTTGTTCATATATACGTTTTTAGCCCTTTATTGCATATAGGTTAAATGGGATTGAATTGAAAGGTTGTTGTTGAATCACATGAAGACACCGGGATTCTTGGCCCGGAGAGGAGAAGAATTCAATCTCGTCTCGGGGCCAGAGACGAGGCTTGATCGCTCAGAGCTTTTGTGTAATAAAGTTTTATTAAAGTATAAAGGAGATAGAGAAAGCTTCTGACATAGGCTTCAGAAGGGGGCAGAAAGAGTACCCGCTTGCTAGTGTTAGCAGTGAAGTTATATACTCTCCAATGAATCCAAAGAATGTCCAGAGTTTGTAAAGACCTCATCAGACCTACTCCCATAATTTACATTTTAAGATAACACTGTCCTCAGGCAGGATACATCCTTGTAAAGACCAGGTCTACTCCTATAATTTACATTTTAAGATAACAGAAGGTTTAATCCAGAGACTGTCCTTAGGCAGGATACATTATTGTTATATAATCCTAAGGAATATGGAGAAAGAAAAAAAGTTTGTCCTTTCTTCCTCCTTGAGAATTCCAGACCCCTCTCTCCTTGGGGACCCCTAGACTCCTTATCAACCTGCCTAGCAAATGACTCTCTCAGGATGATTGCTTGATTTTGTGTCTAGAAACAAATGGCAATTTTATAGGGAAACTAATTTGTTGTACTACATCTTTCTCAGATATGTCTAGAGAGAGAGAGATCTTTGGTGGAACTACAGTGCTGGGGGAGGGACTCTCTAAAGCAGGACCATTAGTGTAACTCATTCAACAAAAATGTACTGAGCATCAAATGTGTATTAGGTAGAACTTGGTCCCTAGAAGTTGGAAGATGAATAAGAACATGGTCTCTGTTCTTAAAGAACCATAAAGTCTTAGAAAAATAAGATAGGTGAGAAAATAATTTTCAGCACAAAATGTTGTAGAAGCAAGCTGTGCTCTGTGCATAGTTGCTCAGTCCTGTCTGACTCTTTGCAGAGAGGAGGCTTGATAATCTCTATCCATGGACTGTAGCCCACCAGACTTCTCTGTCCATGGGCATTCTCCAGGCAAGAACACTGGAGTGGGTTGCCAGGGGATCTTCCCAACCTGGGGATCGAATCCAGGTCTCCACATTGATTGTGGATTATTTACTGTCTGAGCCACCAGCAAACACCTAGGAGGAAATAATTAAATTCATGCACAATTATTTAAAAGAATAATACTTTAATGACTCATTTATGATCAGTGAGTGTTTTCCAGGTATAAAAGGAGGTAAAATAGCACTTCAGTTTGAGGAAACAAGTGTTGACTCTGAGCACACATAAAAATGCCGTCTCATTCAGTGTATCTTTAAGGAGGATTCCAAAAGTAGAGGAAGGTAAATATAGTTATAGGTTATAGACAGACTGAAAAGGAGGTAGATTGCTTTTTTTCATCTGTTTACTTTTTCTTGTGTTTAAGTAAGAGGAGATGAAGTCCTGGATAACTATGGGAGAGACTGGAGAGACAGTGGAGCAGAGAGATTCTAGAGCTCTCTTAGAGATGGAATCAATTATACGTGGTGACCAAGATGGTGTATGCAAGTGAGAAAGAAAAGCCCTTTGAAAATGATTCTGTGTTTTCCATTCTGAGTAATTAAAAATGAATGGCAAATGATTAACTGAGCTAAGTAATTCAGAAGGATGCAAAAAAGACTAATGACAAAACAGATAATGTAGAGGTCGAGAGAGGTGGTGCTCCTATGTGGAACCTAACATGGAAAAGCCAGGGAAAGGGAACAAGAGGTAGGACAGTCCGGGGGAAATAAATATCAAAGCAAATTAGTAGTCTCAAACTTCTTTCTAGATTTTATAATATTTCCCTTAATATCGTGACAGTTATGTTATTTTGGTGGTGGTTTAGTCACTAAGTCACGTCCAACTCTTGCGACCCCATAGACAGAGGAGCCTGACAGGCTACAATCCATGGGATTCTCCAGGCAGGACTACTGGAGTGGGTTGCCATTTCCTTCTCCATGTGTTATTTTAAGCATATTCATATATCATCATCAATCAACATCTAACAGTGCCTTTGTATACAGTACACTGTCACAAAGCAAATACACTTTCATGAAGCATAAAGACACAAGATACAAGACGCAAGTCTTGTGGAGAAAAAGTCAATAATTACTCCAGATATTTTATAATAAAGTGACTGGAAGAATACTGGTTAGAAAAATAGATGTTGACAAAAGAACTTCAATTGCCATTCACTGTATAAGAATTTGACTTGTTCAGTATAAACAAAATGGTTCCTTAAGGCATTTCCCAGAATTCCTGTTGGTTAGCAAGGAGTAACTACTAGGTAGACTTTTAAAATAAACTCCTCATACACGTGATGAAATTCAACCTTCTTTTCTTCCACTTTGTTGTTGTTGTGCAGTCACTAAGTCTTATCGGGCTCTTAGTGACCCCATGGACTGCAGTATGCCAGGCTTCCCTGTCCTTTGTGAACCTAAAAAGAATTTGCTGCTGCTGCTAAGTGGCTTCAGTCGTGTCCAACTCTGTGCGACCCCATGGACTGCAGCCTACCAGGCTCCTCCATCCATGGGATTTTCCAGGCAAGAGTACTGGGGTGGGGTGCCATTGCCTTCTCCCAAAAAGAATTTGCTGCTGCTGCTGCTAAGTCGCTTCAGTCGTGTCCGACTCTGTGCGACCCCATAGACGGCAGCCAACCAGGCTCCGCCGTCCCTGGGATTCTCCAGGCAAGAACACTGGAGTGGGTTGCCATTTCCTTCTCCAATGCATGAAAGTGAAAAGTGAAAGTGAAGTCGCTCAGTCATGTCCGACTCTTAGCGACCCCATGGACTGCAGCCCACCAGGCTCCTCCGTCCATGGGATTTTGCAGGCAAGAGTACTGGAGTGGGGTGCCATTGCCTTCTCCGAAAAAGAATTTAGAAGAGCTTAAAATTTCAGGGCTTAGCACCATGAAACATAACTAAGAATGAGCCTCCTGGGGGAAAAAAAAAAAAAAAAAAAACTCTTAAAAATATATAAACAGAACAAAAATTCCATGTAGGTGTCATCCAAAGTTATTGAAAAATTTTTATATCTTCTACTGAATCAGCACAAAATCTTATAAATCCTTTAGAGTAATTAGTGCTGATTTCAGCCAGTAACTCCTTAGATATCTGTTTCAGAGTGTTGTTACAATAGCTGAGAAATTGTTTCTTCTGTGAAAGTACAAAAAGAAGTTTCACTTGATTATAATCCTTTTAATAATTGTGAAGGTTCAATGAATTCAGATAATTTCTTATAAGAACTTCATGTGTATGTGGAAAAACAGCGAGGCACCCATTAATCCTTGATGATAGATGGCTGACACTGAATCTTGCAGTAGGCCCCAAAGTCTGACAGACATATCAGTTCAGGGTCGAATTAAAAAGGAAAATCTTAAGTAAAAAAATACTACCTCAAACAGGTGAGTCACTTATTTGTCATAGCCCCAAAGCAAAGAAAAATCAAATAGAACGTTTTTCTGGTTTTGCCCTGGGAAAGCGTCTAAGTATTTGTGACTCTGAACCACCACATTTAACCAGTAGGGGACTGGAGTCTGACTTCTGTGGCATGGAGATGTTTGGATACTCGTAATATTTTCTAACTCTCAAGTCATTACATTATGGAAGGAAGCATTCATGTAGCATCTTTGGAGTAGAGAAAATAACATTGGGACCAGGTTTCAGTTCAAAAGCCAATTTTGCCTTTTGCTAGGTGGACAAATCTGACCCTTAAGCCTTTCTTCAGTAAATGAGGATAATGAGACAAAATTTAACTGTATTATAAGAATTAAGCAAAATAACATGTTGTAAAAATTTCCTGGACAGAGCAGGCACTTAGTAAATTAAATAAAAATAATCTTTTGAACAAATATTTTTTAAGGACAAATATTATTACTTGGGCCAGTTTTAAAGAAAACTTATGAATAAATAAAGTAATTTTAAAGAAATCATTTTTATTCTTATATTACCACTACCTGTATATTTAAATTTTGGAGTTTTCCTCATTGTTAGGTGAAGATTTGATTTGGAAAGAAAAGCAGAGGTAATATTTAAATTTAAATTAACCTGCATCTATTCTTTGTTGAAACCTGACTTGTGAATTGGAAACCACCCCCAGGTAGGCCAGCCAGATGAAAGATGGCTGCCTAGTTAGGGTCCTACAGAGCAGTTACATAAAACTGAAGGAGTTCCCATTACAGGGGTCACAGTGCCAATTGACACAGGATTTTCTGTGTCATCCTCAGCACTCATCTCTTGAAAAATCTACTATTCTAAGCAAATTTAAAAGGCAAGACACCTAACCTTTCCTAGAACTGGAGGATGACTTGTCCCACAAATATTAGTACCATAAATAGGCATGCAAATATGTATCTGCTAAAAATAGGTTATCTGTCATATAATTTTAAGGATGCCTAAACAGAATAGATCCTCTATGAATACATTTATTTTAAAAAAGAACTAAAAAAAAATTCAGTGGGCTTTGTAGTAAGATGTATCTACCTACTTTCCTTTTTTGGATTTCTTTGAATTTCTTTGATTATATACACTGATAAGTTTAAGAAAAATTGACTTTCATGACCAGTTGGTTTTATTCCAGGGCTATCCATGTTAGAATATTCTGCCAGTGAGCTATTTCCAGCACCAAAAGCAAAGGTGATCCAGTAGGCTGGCTCTGCTTGTTTGTGAATAAGGAAAAGCAAAAGCTTCAAAGTTATTTGTTAAGGATTTTGAGGAAAAAATTAACCCCCTGAAATCCATTATATATACGTTGAACAATTTATAGCATAGCAGAGAAGAGAGTGCTGAGTCTCTTTGGCCTCATCCCATGCTCAGTTTATTTTCATAGATATTCACTAAGTAGTAATTTTTAAATGAATGCACCAAATGTCATATTTCAAATTCATAATTATGAGATGGCGCTTACTATGTATTTTTAACTTTTTTCCATTTAATTATCATAAATACTGTGCTATGGAAGTATTCCCCATTTGGCTGATAAAGAAATGGAGACTCTGAGATATTCAGTACCTTGCAGGAGGTTGCACACTCAAGTGAACATAACAGTATTCAAGTGAATTTTTCTTAATGCCAAGTCTCATGCTTTAGTGAAAGCCGCACCTTACATTTCTAAAGAAGTAGGTAAACCAGTTTTAAAAGTCCTCAGCATTATAGCCTCATCTTGCCCAAAAGTCATATTAAAATTAGGCTACACACCATGTGCTTGTTAACCCTAACCCTAACCAGCAAGGAGGTCCAACCAGTCCATCCTAAAGGAGATCAGTCCTGAATTGGCAGTCCTGAATTGGAATTGGAAGGACTGATGTTGAAGCTGAAGCTCCAATACCTTGGCCACCTGATGCAAAGAACTGACTCATTTGAAAAGACCCTGATGCTGGGAAAGATTGAAGGCAGGAGGAGAAGGGGACGACAGAGGATGAGATGGTTGGATGGCATCACCGACTCAATGGACATGAGTTTCAGTAGGCTCCAGGAGTTGGTGATGAACAGGGAGGCTTGGTGTGCTGCAGTCCATGGGGTCGCAAAGACTCAGACACAACTGAGCTACTGAACTAAACTGTTGGCCAATAATAGACGAAAGTTACGTTTACATTTCCCAGCAAATAACCAGTCATCACTCTATTAGAAATGCTTGCTCCTTTCTTGAAGAGGAAATGCATCCTTGCAATGTAGCATTTCCTAAAAGGGAAAGGACCAGAGTCAACAGTAAGGAAAGTATGCAACTACCAGAAAAAGCTGCCAGCAAATCATATACCCTTGCCAAAAACAACACCATTTTGCTTGACATATGGGTTTATAATTGCCAAACAAATAGGAGTAGCAAGATTAGTGGGTTTCACCAGTTTTAAAGAACTATCATAACCACTATCACTTACATAATCAAGCTTTTAATGTATATATAAACAAATATCAACTTAGATTATCATAGATAAGGAGAAATATAATAAATATCTTTACAAAGTTTATGGCTCAATCCTTGAGATTCTTAAATTAATCATGGTTTGCATGGAATCACATACTAATAGCCATACTAAGAACCGAAGGACTTAAAATATTGAACCCTATCATTTTACAGAAGGAAAATCAATAGCCTTGACAAGTAAAATGCCCAAAGATCATGCCAGCCTCAGAGCCATATTTTGAGTCCAAATTTTCTCTTTTCTCTAAGTTATACAACTAGCTATCGACAGGACTATAAATAGGTCTTAAATTGCCTTTTTCTCTTCTTCATACAGCTTAATGTTTTGCTATCTGAAAGAGATATAAGGAGAAAAAATTATAAAACACAAAATAAGCAAGCTGATACCACATAGGCACTATAATAAAATAGATCTCAAAGCAAAAAAATAAATCATCAAATATATAAAAAGTCTACAGTATCTCAAAGAAAAAAATCCACTTTAATTTTTTATTTCTTTTTTGTTTTTCTTTTCCAGAAACTCTTAAAAATAGATTAGATTATTCCATTTTACCAAAGGCAGGTATTTATGCTTATAATAATTGAGATAACATTGAAAACTTTCTCAACATTTCCCCCAAGAGTTAGCAGAGTGAACTAACTTTTAAAAAGATATCTCTTTTAATTCTTCTTAGACAATTTATAAAAATAACTGTTCTGGTATATGGCCCAGAGTAAATTTTACGGTTACCCTCATTAGTTACAGGAGTTTTATTGAAAATTCTTTACCAGATTCTAGGCAAGGATCAAAAATAGGGTAGACTAACTGGAAGAATCCAGGAAAGGTCAAAAGGAGACTCCACGTATCCTACCACCTCCCAGAATCCTCGTTGGCATCCATCTTGGCTGAGCAATGTATGAGTGAGTCAGAGTAATTGGCCAGAGACAACCAGGAAACTAATCCTATCACCATAAAATACTGAGACTGTGAACCATGTGGCATGGCAATCCTGGGTTTCTTTTCCCTCCTGCTGTCTGCCCAGGCACCATTTCCCAATAAAATCCCTTGATTTGTCAGCAAGAAAAAAAAATAGTGGGTCAGGAAAAGGGCCAGAAGAAGGGTGTATGGTTTGCCGGCTACTTATCCTGGCAGTTATATACTTTCCTTACCGTTGACTCTAGTCTTTCCCTTGTCAGGAAATGCTAAACTGTAAGAATGCATTTCCTCCTTGAGAAAGGAGCAAGCACATAGAGTGATGTCTGGTTATTTGCTGGGAAATGTATACATATGGTCTATTATTGGCCAACAAGCACATGCTAAATAACCTAATTTTGATATGATTTTTGGGCATGATGAGGCTATAATTATGAGGACTTTTAAAACTGGTTTACCTACTTCTTTAGAAATGTAAGAGTGAATATGAGAGAGAGACATATAAGATGGAAAGCCCAGAAATTAATTTACCAATAACAAATCTATAATTGTTTTGTCTGGGATATTTAATAAAATCCCAGTAGTCAAGACAGATTTTAAATAGTTTTCTTTTCTTTCTTTTTTTTTTTTTTTTGCCTCAAAAGACTTCAGATCCTTTGTGTTAAGTCCTGCAAGAAAATTGGAGTGTGTGATATTTTAAAAAAATGATCTTGGTCAGAAAATTCACTCATATATTAAGTTATGTGTCAGGATTTCAAAGTAAGAAACAGCTTTTCCTCCTTAAACTTTGTTTTCACCCACCTCTGTCACAAAATTTAGGAAAATAAATGCCATTTTCTCACTTAATCCTCACAACATCTAATTGGTAAACACATACAAAACATTTTCTAAAGGGTACACAGCCAGGGAGTGATAGACTCAGGAGGCCAAACTGCTTAAGCTAACTCCAAAAACAAAGCTCTTAATTAATACCTAAGATTAGAAAGGTTAATGTCTTCTTAAGTGACCCTTCTCCTTGGCCAGAGTGATTGACTGAGGGATGGGATGGGCACCTGCTCTAATCTAGTTCAATCACACAAATCCACTAACTCAGCCACAATATTGGTCTTACAGTAGGTGTATGGCTCAGACTTCTCAAATAAGAATCTTTCCTTGAGAGTTTTCTCACTGGAGTTGGCGTTAAAAAAAAATCATCTCTTTGCTTTTAAGAACGTATAATTGTGAGCTTCACACTCTGGTCTATCTTGAAGAAGTCAGTCTGAGAATGTGAGGCAATCTGCAAAGGAAGAAGAGATAAAAGCCAGAAATCTGGCAGACACAAGTGTTCAGTTAACTGGCTCTAGTTGTCCCAAAGCAGTGCAAAATCAGCTTTTTCTTCATTGAGTTCCAGTGAATTAAAATAAAGAATCCCCAGCTACCATGTCACAGAGGAGATCACCTTGAGCTGCTGCTGCTAAGTCGCTTCAGTTGTGTCCGACTCTGTGCGACCCCATAGACGGCAGCCCACCAGGCTCCTCTGCCCATGGGATTTTCCAGGCAAGAATACTGGAGTGGGTTGCCATTGCCTTCTCTGCACCTCGAGCTAGGCAACTACAGAAAAGTGCAATATGTCCGGTGTTGATATGTGAAAGGACATTTCAGGGCTGTTTGTGACCTAACAGGACACAATATGTAACTGGGGAGCAGTAGGTAGGCATATAGGTTTCCAATGTAAATTGTGTGCAGGGGGCACACCTGCTTTCTCTATTGTTTTCCTTTGGTTTTATCCAACTATTTTTCAAAAATATAATGTAGGATTATATAAAGAGATGAACAACATCAAATGTATCAATCACTGTCATTTATGGGAGTTTTCTATCAGCCATGCATTTTTTGAAGTGCTGTACATAAAACAACTATTTTCAAACTGTGATAAGCAAAGCGCCACTCATTTTCTGGAGTGATGGGCTTGAGGGAGTACAGGAATCAGCATGAATGTAAAGGAGGTAAAAAATATCTGTGGTCCCCTGCCCCAGGCCCATCTTTAAATAAAGCATCCCCTCTCCCTCCTTGTTCAGTTAAAGAGCTTCCATATATGATTGCTTCTGAAGAAAGGTTATGCTGCTAAAACACACTAAGAACCATCGATACACATCTTCTCCATGTCTTCTCACAATAAAGACATGAGATATATTATCCCTGTTTCTTACTTGAAGGAACTAGGACACAAAAAGATTAAAGAATATGCTCAGGATTACCTAGCCAACTGAAAGCAGAGGCAGAATGTGGGCTTCATTGTCCTTGCTTGGCTCTAGAGCCCCATGACACTATTCTTAGTATACCCTTACATCTCCTGGCAGGACAGTGGCCTGCTTACAGACCTTCATATTTGCCTATTTGTTCTCAAAATCTAAACATCCAAAGACCAAGTACAAAGTCATACTCTGACAGGCAATCAGACCATCTGTAATTGACTAGATGTAACAAGGAAACACACCTCAACACAGTCATGGAGCACCACTCAAGTAGGAAGGAGAAACATCTTATGTAAGATTTGAGTTCTTGCTGAATAATCCAGAGGAGGGTCTAAGGGAAGAAGCAGTCAGTTCCGAGTTATTTGCTGTTTCTGAGATAAGGCCAGAAGTATCAGGAATTAAGGAGGGTTGGGACCCATCATGGGGGTTCCCAGGTGGTGCTAGTGGTAAAGAACCCACCTGCCAATGCAGGAGATGCAGGAGGCATGGGTTCAACCTCTGGGTTGGGAAGATCCCCTGGGAAAGGAAATGGCAACCCACTCTAGTATTCTTGCCTGGAGAATCTCATGGACGGAGGACCCTGGTGGGCTACAGTCCATAGGGTCACAAAGAGCTGGACACGACTAAAGTGACTTAGCATGCCAGGGACCCATCATGAGGGGAGAGTAGTTTACCAGCTGCATGTTCCTAGTAAAAGATAAGAAGAGTAAAGAAGGTATGGAATATTATTGGTAAGTCAACACTAGCCACTCAGTGATGGGGTTGTTCTTGCATTTTCTAGTCGCTGCATGATCTTAGAAATGTTTCACAGTTGGCATTATCTTTGTCTCTCATATAACTAACCTGAATAAAGACAGGTCACTTTGTTGTGTTTTTTTTTTTTTTCCCCTCCTAGCTGATTTTATTGTCAATCCCAGACAGACTTTTATATTCTCCAAACTTGCTGCTATCCCAGAGGGAGTTTTATTGAATTCAACACAAACACACACTGATGTATTCCTAAAACACCTAATATATATGAAGATGGGGATAAATCATCTTATCAAAACACTTTCTTCCCCCAGCCCAAGGCCAAGGATAAGACTGTGAAGGAATCCAAAGTAACATCCCACTAAGACAAGTTGGAGAACGCTTTGGGCTGAGGAGTAAAACATGGCCTTTCTGATGTTGCAGATTTTTAACATTGTTTAAACCAGGTCACCGTGGTTGTCTTTGTCTTCTTTAAACCCCTATGTCTTACCCCTTTACTGTCTTTCTGACCTTGTACTCCACAATCAGAAAAGATTCAGGGATATTAACTGTAAAAATTATTTATATCGTACCTTTATAGTTAAATTACTATATGTTGAGCTTGGTATTAGACAACACAGCTGAAAATATAATTTGGATATATTCCCTGTCCTGAAGATGTTCACAAAATGTTAAAAATTGTGAACATAAAGCACGACACCATGAGGAGAAAATTATAGCAAACATTAGCAATTTGGGTTGGAGCATGTCCAAACTTAAGCATCAGAAAAGACATTTGTATTAAAAGCTGACTAGACTGTCTTATGCTCATGCTCAGTACTCAGTCGCTCAGACATGTCTGACTGTGACCCCATGGACTGTAACCCACTAGGCTCCTCTGTCCATGGGATTTCCCAGGAAAGAATACTGGAGTGGGTTGCCATTTTCTTCTCCAGGGGATATTCCCCACCCATTAATCAAACCCCCATCTCCTGCATTGGCAGGTGGATTCTTTACCACTAAGCCACCAAGGAAGCCTGGAGTGACCGTCTACTTACCATAAAACCTGAAAAGATTGTTAAGTACTGCTTGTTTTTTACTTAAATTTCTCTTCTCAATGTGTAACTAGACAGTTAAGAGTAAAAAAAAATCCAGAAACCCAATGACATAGTATTCTAAATAGGCTTTACATGAGTTCTTATAGGCAAAAGTAATTAACCAGATTGATGATTTGTTCATGTTTGATATTCAGTGAAAGTGAAAGTTGCTCAGTTGTGTCCAGCTCTTTGCAACCATGGACTATACAGTCCATGGAATTCTCCAGGCCAGAATACTGGAGTGGGTAGCCTTTTCCTTCTCAAGGGGATGATCCCAATCCAGGGATCGAATCCAGGTCTCCTTGCATTGATGCAAAATACATGTTTACAACTAACCATGTAAGTACTGAAATTATTCTTGATAGCAATATTATATACATTTTGTTAGGTAAAAAAAGAATATATGTTTAAAACCCCTCAAGAATATGGGGATCCCACATTTAAAATGACTTTAAATAGCAATTCAGTGAGGTCTCTAATTTCTGTTTGGAATGTGGAAGAGAATTGAAGATGAAGACCACAATTACATAGGCTTGAGCCATTAGAGAAATTAAATATAACACACATAAACTTTGAAGAGTTTATTTTAAATAAATCAAATATCCTGATGTTGCAGCCACAAGTTATGAAATTATATTTGGTTTTCATACTAACACCAAAACTTTAAAATGGCATTCACAGTTGACTAACCATCTTTCTGTTGCCACAGTTTGTACTTAGACAACCCACATATTCAGGCAAATACTCGAACGTGTACCCATCACTAATGTAATTTGTGGTCAAAGGACAGAGCATTTCAGAGACCCTGCTGTCATTCTCAGACAAAGGTCTTTGGGAAAGATCATTTAAATTAGGTCAAACATTGAAAACTAATATTTTTCTGTGTGATTGAGGTTTATTATTGGTCATCTTATTGAATAAAATAATGTGTGTGCTGAAGCATAGTTTTAAAATATCTGTGTAGAAAAAGAGAAGGAAAACTACAAGAACAAATACCCCTGGAAACAGCTTAGGCTCTCCACTTTCCCCTATGCCATTGATTTTCCTTCAGTGCTCTGCCTTGACACTTGAAGTGCAGGATGTAGCATTCTAGTGCTTTTTTAGACCTGGTTCATTTCCAAAGTGATCTGTAGAAAGTGGCAGCAATGTAGAAAGAGCATGGACTTTGGAGCCAGGCTGATCTGAGATCTAATCCTGGCTCTGTCTTCTACTGGCTACTGGTCTTAAGCAGCAATTTTATCTGAATCTGAGTTACAAAATCTATAAAGTGCAGGCATGAAATTAAGAGACACTTGCTCCTTGGAAGAAAAGCTATGACAAACTTAGACAGCATTTTAAAAAGCAGAGACATCACTTTGCCGACAAATGTGTATATCGTCAAAGCTATGGTTTTTCTAGTAGTCATGTATGGATATGAGCTTTGGATCACAAAAAAGGCTGAGCTCTGAAGAACTGATGCTTTCTTTTTTTTATTTTATTTTATTTTTAAACTTTACATAATTGTATTAGTTTTGCCAAATATCAAAATGAATCCGCCACAGGTATACATGTGTTCCCCATCCTGAACCCTCCTCCCTCCTCCCTCCCTATACCATCCCTCTGGGTCGTCCCAGTGCACTAGCCCCAAGCATCCAGTATTGTGTATCGAACCTAGACTGGCAACTCGTTTCTTACATGACATTTTACATGTTTCAATGTCATTCTCCCAAATCTTCCCACCCTCTCCCTCTCCCACAGAGTCCATAAGACTGTTCTATACATCAGTGTCTCTTAAATACAGTATACTAACGCATATATATGGAATTTAGAAAGATGGTAACAATAACCCGGTGAACAAGACAGCAAAAGAACTGATGCTTTCATACTGTGCTGGAGAAGACTCTTGAGAGTCGCTAGAATTCAAGCAGATCAAACCAGTCAATTCTAAAGGAAATCAACCCTGAATATTCATTGGAAGGACTGATGCTAAAGCTGAAGCTCCAGTACTTTGCCACCTAATGCAAACAGCCAACTCACTGGAAAAGACCCTGATGCTGGGAAAGATTGAGGACAGGAGGAGAAGGAGGTGACAGATGATGAGATAGTTGTATGGCATCACCAATTCAATGGACATGAGTTTGAGCAAACTTCAGGAGATAATGAAGGACAGGGAAGCCGGGCATGCTGCAGTCCATGGTGTCGCAAAGTCGGACGTGATTGAGTGACTGGACAACAACAATAACAAATCTATAGAGTCAGGATAGTAAGTTCTACCATCTTAGACTACCGTATAAATACCACAATACACATAAAAGGCCAGTGTGGTTTCTGTCTTGTAATTATAGAGCAGTGAATAGCAGCTATCATAGTTATTATTAGTGTCATCATTGCTACTGGTAGTGCTATTATGCAGCATCTCCATAATGAGGCAGCTGCTTGAGGGCCGTTTACATTGTGCCTACTGTTCTGGCCCCACTTTTACCCTCACTGCCCTGCTCACTTCTAAGAACCCCTTTATGTGTGTCTCATAATGTTTTCTCTCTTTTCCATGCAGCACCAAATGCTGCTAACAGGGCAATAGCGGAATATAGGTAGACACAATCATTGTCCACCTTACAAGGAGTATGACTGTGCTTTCAATGACCAAATTGAAGAAAAGATTCTTCTCTTCAATCTTGAGTCTTTCAAAATGTAAGGAGAATATTCCAAAGAAAGGGATATTTAGACAGCTGTAGATATCGTTGATGACAATGACTTAAAGTTTCAAATTTAGAGAACTTCCAAATCTATTATATTTACACAAATGGACACAAATCTATTATACTTGCAATCTGTTGACTGTATCTTTAGCCTGCCACTCTTCCCAGCAGTGCGGTCATTGAAAAGAGTTCTTAATAACTGTGGAGAGTTGAAAGGAAGAGTATACATTTTTGATCCCACTTTTCAACCCTTTCTCAAGAATTCCAGTGATGCTGGACTTAGACCTATAAATTTCCTTAGCACAGGAAGAGCCCTTCTAGATGGCATTCAAGATGTATGTTAAGTATATAGAATATCACATCATTTTTATTCTTAAATCACAGCATTAATATTTCAGGGCAATTGTTCTTTAGATATAAATTTGAATAGATTATTATTATCAAAAATACATTTCTCAAATCATTGTGTATAAGTCCCTAAATGTTTTAAAACTATTGATATATGGGATATGAGATCATGCAATATCTTCCAGTATACATATGATGTCATTCAGTTCAGTCACTTAGCATGTCTGACTCTTTGTGACATCATGGACTGCAGTATGCCAGGCTTCCCTGTCCATCACCAACTCCCAGAGCTTGCTCAAACTCATGTCCATTGAGTTGGTGATGTCATCCAACCATCTCATCCTCTGTTGTCCCCTTCTCCTCTTCAATGTCTTTGCCCCAGGTTTAACATTATTAGCATTTTTGCTGCATCTCTTCATCTTATTGTGTCACAGCTTACTTATGATTTTTCACTTATTTATGTATGTTTCTTGACCTAGTGCCTTCTAGTAGAAGTTTAGGACTGCTGGATCATAGGCAAAATAGAAACATTTGTGATCTTATTATCTTAAATGATTTATATGAACTCATGGTATAAATAGTCCATATACTTTCACACACAAAATCCTTTATCAACCATTTTTATTTTTACTAAGTCACTTAAGACTAAGAGAAGCTGGTATTTTTTTCAAAGGAAACACTTGTTTTTCAGGGTTACATAATATGGTCTTCCCCAAAGCAGAAGAAATGAGCAATAGTGACTGTTATCAATGAACTAATAAGCACGTGTTTGATTTGCATTATAGGTGCATCCATCCTATCACCATGTCTTCTCGGCTTCCTGCTGCCTGCCCTTGGCATCCTTGTCTACTTGGAATTCTGAATGTGGTGTGACAACCTGCTTTTCCCAGCCCAGCTCAGAGAACACCCTTCATCCCTATGATGACTACAGTTCCTTCCAATCCCTGCGGCTCCACGCTAAGCCAAATAAATCATAATTTAACAAACTATCCAACTGATTTACAACATATGTTATGACTGAGGCATTCAGGAACCCCTTCATCCAAAAGAATAAACTTTTAAATGAATATAAAATGGTTTTTAACTCGTTCCAATATGCCTTATAAACCACTTAAACTGATTCTGTGACAGTTGCATGATTTAATCCAATGGGACAAGTTACAGTGTTCAATTCAATACTATAGGCTGTAGAGTGAAAGTAAAATCACCATACACAGGTGCTTTAAATTTAATAACAAGTTGTGAAATATAATAGAGGTTGAAGTGTTGATCGTATGTGGTAAATGTAAGAGTACTATAGTCTCTTGTACTATCCTCTCTGTTTTGGGTCCTGCATATTTTTGAATGGCCCCTATCATTCTTGACATTTTGAGTTTTCTTAGAAAAAAATAATAGAACTGAAGAATTAGACATAATCTCCAATACCAAATCATTTTATTGAATAAGTTGGAAGATTTTGAATATTGAAAACCAAATTCTAGAACTTATGATAAGTATTCCTATTTTGGAAGCAAGTAATTTTCTAAACATTTGGTTTTCAGAATCAGTAATTCTTTTAAGTTAGTTTTTTAATAGTAAAATTAACATACTGTATGAAGTTTTGTTTTTTTTTTTACTTTTGTATTCTACTCTGATGTTCTTTTATGCTTTTCTTATTATCAATTTCAAACCTCAAAAATCATAACTCTTGTGATAGAGTATCATCATGTTGCTGTATTTATTCATATGTGAAATGATCAATTTTAAAAAGTAGAGAGCTTCCATTTTTTTAATTGAGAAGTGACAGGCTTTACATAGCTAGGAATAAATGTCAGTTAAGTGAATATCAGAATTATCTAATATTCTAGTGTCTTTGTTTTTGTGCTTCATTATAAGTAAAACCTTTCTTTATTAAAGGTGTGGGATCAAGAAATCACCTGTAGCTTGGAAAAACTACAGTATTCCCCATTATTTTTTAAATTTAGTTTTAAATTAATTTCCTGCTTCAATGCAATACCGAAAACTGGCTAAAAATACCAAATCAAGGTTTGTTAATGGTACTTTGAAGAGTATCCAAAACTAGAAGGCTGGGAGGAGACAAATAGCTTGTCTGTGCAGTGGTATCTCCCAAGTGTTGGTATTTTAGGTTTTTATAAGTCCTGAAAAGGAAGATGCACATTTCTTCATTCTCCATGGTGTGCACGGACATGTGTTTGAGTGTGGATGTGAAAGAAGTAATAAAGGATTAGCTGGCTAATGAAATAGTGCAATGTCTGATGCTTCAAGAGGTATAATCCTATTTTATTAGCACAACCTTGCTAGCTAATTAGAGATAGAGTTTATCTTTTTAGAAAGGATAACTTATAGGTTCATAAAAATATCTACAGGAAGCAAAATAGATCTATTACTATTTTACCCCCTTTTCTTTAATTTGTATAATTTTTGTACTATATATCTATGTGTAAATGTTTAGAGCTTTCATTAAGAAAATACCAATAAATATTTCATTAGTTTACATTTAACTCTTTGTTATAAAATGAAACTTTTTAAAAACAAGTGAAAGGGATGATTCCCCAGTAGAAGTATGTCAACAGTCTGAGATCATTGCCAGATTTCATAAAATATTTAATTATTTGAAAAAGAAACAAAATCTCTTCATACTTTCGGGAAACAAATACTCTGTGAGCCTTCTGTACAAATGTTTGTGTTTTCACTGTTACACTTTGGGGTTTTCCTTTTGCAATGTGACCCATGTTGGGCATTTTTATATAATCAACAACTAAATATTTTGCCAAATGCATGCTTGCCTTTTATTTTCTTATGTATGGTAATAAAGAGCAAAACTGGTTAGATTTTGCATGAAATGGTTCTGACAGATAAGAAGAAAACAGACTTTGAAGGTTGTTTGTTTAATTTTAAATTTGTGACAGAGATAAAATAGAGTAAAATCTCTCATACACTGATAATTCAAGCTTTCATTTCCTCATAGACGTGTACAAATTTGACTGGGACCATCAGGTTTAAACTGTTGTCAAACTAATGCATCATCTGCTTTAAGACACAAGATTCTTAATTAAACTTTATATAGTGATAGATACATCTGTTGTTTCTTTGTATTTCAAGGAAAGGTGGTAGTAGTTTTATTTGATACTGATAAATATTGAATTGATTTTTTTAGTTATTTTTTATCATTTTTTTCAATGGAGTAGCATAGGACTGTGCTTTGTCCTTTTTATGAATGAAAAAAAATTATAAAGAAATAAATGTCTTACTGTTACCCAAGAAATAACAACTGTCCTTTCAATTTACCTGAATTTGAAAATTCATTTTTAGAGGATTTTCTTTAAAAATTTAATAACATGGAAAAAATATTACATATTAAACAAAACAGCAGTTCAATGAAGCGTTCTACAAAAAAATATACATAAAAACATATACATGCACACACAAGCATTACAATGACATATGATCACCTGGGAGATGTCTTCAATTTATGGAGAGGTCAGTGCATATCACTCAATCTTATGCTGGACACTAATGCAAGCTGTTAGATACTGAAAAAATAAGAGACTGTTTAAACCCTGAATGAGCTGATACTCTTAATGGAGGAATTTACTTAAAAGCATAGCTGTGCAAACAGGAATCTGGTACAGGTGAAGCCTTCTCTGAGTCCTGAGCCAGACTGAACCTCAAATGCTGAATCCCAGAGGTTTCTGCCTTCTTCCTTACATCCTCCCTTGCGTTCTGATTGTGATTTCTCACTGGCATTCTGACCTCTCTTCCTGTTTCATGAAGCTTGCTTCCACCCTGCACCCTGGTTCCCCTTTTGGACCCCACCTCTGTTTCTTGACCCTAAGTATTATATTACTTCCATTCTAATATTTTACTTTTGGTATTTGACCCAGGACTGACCCCATCTCTAATTCTCCAGGCTTTGGGAGATCAAAGCTTCTTTCTGTGAGTGCATTTTCCTTGTTAGTTGTTCTCAAACCTGGTTGTCCATCAGGATAACCTGGAGAATTTGAAAAAGCAAAATAGATTTCCTAGGCCTCAGTCAGGCTTACCAAATCAAAATTGGGCAGTGAGGCATAGGGATCTGTATCTTTTTAGGTTGTTTGTGAGAGTCTAAAAGGGATCCCAGGTTTGAGAATCACAGGTTTTCATCATTATTACAAGTTAGATTAATTGATATTTTAAATTGAATCAACAATATAAACATCATGGATACAAAATTTAAATTCTCTTAAAAATAAATCCATTCTCTTGGTTTATCTAAAATGTTAATTTGTTCATTTTTTGTCTTTTGGTTCTATATCTTAAGTGTCAAAATGCTATATACTTTTTGTCTGTTAAAATTGTCCCCTAATTTGTTTGTGTCTAAAATCCATGCAGCAGACTGAAATGCATTTCAGGTTTTCTCTCTAGAGAAATGTGGATTTTATTTTATTTTTTTCTTTTCCCTTTTTGTAACATGGAAAGTTAAATTTTGATACCTAATTTCCTGAATCTCTAATCTTCTGGAGATGGCTAATATAAAGATTGTTGAAAGGTGCCCCTTCTCCAACTTGAGCATTTTTTTTTCCACAATGGAAACATGAGTGGTTATGAATGAGTTGACTTCAAAATTAGTGGGTAGGGAGGCCAAAATTAGTTTCTACATTGTTTATCACATTTAAAGAACAGGTTTCACTTTTCAATTACTACTAATAAATTTGATGCTTGGAGAAATTACATGCATCAGTACCCATGATGCTATTACTATTTGACTCTTGAATTCAATTGGGCATATCCTAAGGCAAAACTGTGAAGTGAAGAAACTTGTCTTAATCTATCCTATGTCCTCAGTCAGGCTCTTTTGCTTTATGAAAGCTGCCTTAAAAGCAATCCCCTAACTTTCATACCTTCTTGTATTAGTTTCCTAGGTTTTCCACAACAAATGACCACAAACTGAGTGGCTTCAAACAACAGAAATCTCTCTCTTACATTTCTGGAAGCTGGAAGTTGGAATTCAAGGTGTCAGCAAGATTGGTTTCATGTGGATTCTGAGGGAGCATCTGTTCTGTGCCTCTCTTGTGGTTGGAGGCAATCCTTGGTGTTTCTCGGTTTGCAGCTGCATGTCTCCAATCTCTGCTTCTGTTGTCATGTGACAGTCTCCGTTTGTATTTAAATTTCTCTCTTTTTATGGTTGCTGGGGTGAAGGACAGGAGGAAGGGATAATTGCAGAATTTGAGATGTGTGGCAACTTGAATGGGAGGGGAGTTGGGGGAGAATGGATACATGTATATATAGGGTGAATCCCATGGTTGTTAACCTGAAACTATCACAGTGCTGTTTGCTAATCAGCTATACCTCAGTACAAAATAAAAAAGTTTAAAAAATATAAATAAAGGAATAATTTTCTCTCTTCTCATAAAAACACTAGTCATTGGATTAGGGCCCACCCTAATCCAGTTTGACATCATCTTAATTTGATTACATCTAAAAAGTTCCCATTTCCAACAAAGGTCACATTCATAGATTCCAACTGAACATAAATCTAGAATACTATTCACCCCAGTATATGTCTCTTTTCCTTTTTTTAAAACCTGTATATCCCCACTCAGACTTCCCAGTTGAAGCACGGGTAAAGAATGTGCCTGTCAATAGAGGAGATACAAGAGACGTGGGTTTGATCCCGTGTTTGGGAAGATCCCCTGGAATAGGAAATGGCAACCCACTCCAGTATTCTTGCCTGGAGAATTCCATGGACAGAGGAGCCTGGCGGCCTGTAGTTCCTGGGATTGGAAAAAGTCAGACATGACTGAGAACTGAACACACACACACATGCCCCACTCATGCTAATGAGGATTAGACTGAAAAACGACTCCAGGCATGCTTTCATAAAACATTTGTGTTGATAATATACAACACTATGGAACAGAATACATTATGCTAAGTGAAAAAGCCAGATAAAAAAGACTGTGATTCCATTTATATGACATTCTGGAAAAGGCAAAATTCTAGGGACAGAGAACAAGTCAGTGGTTATAAAGTGTTAAGAGTAAGGAGGAGAGTTTGACCTAAAAGGGGCAGCATGGAGGGAACTTCTCAAGGGTGCCAAAACTGATGGCAGTGACTCAAATCTATTTATCAAAACTCATAAAACTATACAACAAAAAAGGGAATTTTACTGTATGTACACTTTAGAAATTTTTATAATGTAGTTATGCAAAGATCATGAATGTTGGACAGACCTGTGATCATATTCTAACTCCGTTATTACCTTATGAGATACCTTGTGAAACCTTTGATGAGTAAGTTGACATTTGGAAGATAGTTTCCTTTACCATAAAGTAAGAGTAATACTTTTGAATCACTTAGAATCCTTTCAGCTGCAAGTGACAAACACTCAACTCAAATAAGTTTAAGACAAACAAGGACTTTGTTGACTCAAATAATTGCATCTATGAGATACAGGGGCTGGGTATAAGGGCTTAAATAGTGTCATCAGAGAGCTACCTCTCCATCTGATGATTCTGGTTCTCCCTGTGCACATGTTTCATTCATAGGCAGGCTATCTTCTTGTGGCAGGAATCATGGATGCTGACTGGTCCAACCCTACATTCTACTGATTGGTGGCTCCAAAGCACTAGAGATTCTTTTTCCTACTTATTACAGGTATAAAATCTCATTAAAGACTCATACTATCCCCAGGAGGCTGGCCATGGGACCCCTGGCCATCTTTCTAGATAACTGGATGGTGGCAAGAACACTGTAAGAAGTTTCACCAGAACCACATGAAATGGAAAAGGATGATTCCCTTAAATGGGACACCAGGTGCTATTAACAAAAGGAGGATATTGGACTAGCAAAAACATTCTCCACTCCACTTGTTCTTCCTAAAATTCTATGTGTTAAATAGATGATAGAGTTAAAATGCCTAGCATATAATAAATGCCTGCAAAATCTTAAATTTCCCCTCCCACCATAACTTTTCACCATATATATGCATATTAGCATATAAGGCTTCTAAAATTCTTAATTCAGGTGATTGAATAGCTAGAGCTTAGCATTCACAGTCAAATCAAGGTCTGCTCTCCTTGGTAAGGTAGAGCTGATTTAGTTGAAATGAATGCAATCCTGTCAAGTCACTTCAGTCATGTCCGACTCTTTGCTACACTATGGACTGTAGCACGCCAGACTCTTCTGTCCGAAGGATTCTCCAGGCAAGAATACTGGAGTGGGTTGCAATGCCCTCCTCCAGGGGATCTTCCAGACCCAGGAATCAAACCCATCTCTATATCTCCCGCTTTGGCAAGTGGGTTCTTTACCACTAGCGCCACCTGGGAAGCCCCAATGAATGCAATAGCAGAATATAAAAGAACAGGGCCAGGGGTCTGATGGCTCTGAAGTCTTCCTTTTATTTCATTTGAAATGTATAACATTTTCAATAATGAGGAGTGAGGGGAAAACATTGTCTAGCAGTCCTGGCTATACTTTTTTCATTATTTCTGAGAATGATGTGTATATCCAGGCATACTACAAGTTTCCAAGGGACTTGAGAACTTCTTTGGAAAATCTTATCCAGTTATCCAATGAATCAATGGGAAAGGGCATAGCACATTAAATTGGTGAAAACACATATACCATTTAAAGTGAACTATATTAGTTATTTATCACCATAATAATGCTGCAGAAACATAGTCACAAAACCTTAGTGGCATATAATAGTAAACATTAATTGCACACACATAAGATCAGCAGTGGATCAGAAATGTGGCCTTGCTAATGTGAGCTGGACTTTCTCACACACTTGAGAGCAGGCTGACTATCAGCTGTTATAGCTGGCGCCTTTAGGGCCAGCTTGGATCTGCTCCACTTTTCTGTCATCCTGCAGCAGCCTAGTTCTGGCATGTTGTCATGACAAATGGCAGAGGTAGAAGGAAGCAAATGGAAATGTGCATGTACTCTTTCAAGCCTTTGCTTGCCCCATGACTACTAATATCTCATTAACAAAATCAAGTTATAAAGCTCAGACTCAAGGAGCAGGGCAGGTCACCCACGTATGTGGGCGGACACCTTAAAGTTAAAGGCAAAGGGTGTGGATAAAGGGAATACTGATAAGTTGGAACCAAATGATGCAATCTACCATGTATATTTACCAAATCCCATTGGTTTAAAGGCCACTAATTTTACCATCAAGAAAGAAAAAATACTTGTAATTAAACTATAATACAATGTTTATCATATAGACTTGTATATTTATGGAAATATTTATTTAAACAAAATGTTTATGACTTGTGATTCTCATGCACACACAAGAAAGAAACTATGTACAAAAGAAATTGTGTAATATAGTCTTAAATATTTCCATATTCAGAAAATAATTCTTCTAAACCAATCTTAAACTCTGAGTAATTGGTATTTGTATTTTGCCACAAAATATTATTCTTTGGTGGTATTTGTATATGCATCATTTCTTAAAAGACTGCTTAAGTATATCTTTGAAGCTCCCAACGCTCATTCTGCAGTACTTTCTCAATCTTATCAGGCATTGTTGTTGTGGTTGTTGTTGTTCAGTCACTAAGTATGTCTGAATTTTTGTGACCCCATGGACTGCAGCATGCCAGGCTTCCCTGTCCTTCACTATCTCCTGGAGTTTGCTCAAATTCATGTCCACTGAATTGGTGATGCTATCTAACCATCTCATCCTCTGTTGCCCTCTTCACCTTTGCCTTCAATCTTTCCTAGCATCAGGGTCAACTCTTCATATCAGGTGTTGATCTCCTTGCAGTCCAAGGGATTCTCAAGCACCATAATTTAAAAGCATCAGTTCTTCGGTGCTCAACTTTCTTTATGGTCTACATCAATGCATGACTACTGGGAAAGCCATAGCCCTGATTATTCAGACCTCTGTCGGCAAAGTGATGTCTTTGCTTTTTAAAATATTGTCTAGGTTTGTCATAGCTTTCCTTTCAAGGAGCAAGTGTCTTTTAATTTCATGGCTGCAGTCACGATCCACAGTTTCTGTTCTTTATCTTGCTCATCTTTGCATGAAATGTTCACTTGATAGCTCAAAATTTTTTTGAAAAGATCTCTAGTGTTTCCTATTCCATTGTATTCCTCTATTTCTTTGCATTTTTCAGTTAAGAAGGAGCTTTCTTATCTCTTCTTGCTATTCTTTGGAACTCTGCATTCAGTGGTATATATCTTTCCCTTTCTCCTTTGCCTTTTACTTCTTTTATCAGCTATTCCTAAAGCCTCCTCAGGCAACCACTTTGCCTTCTTGCATTATTTTTTCTTTGTGATGGTTTTGGTTACTGCCTCCTCTACAATGTTATGAACCTCCGTCCATAGTTCTTTAGACACTCTGTCTACCAGATCTAATCCCTTGAATCTATTCATCACCTCCACTGTATAATCGTAAGGGATATGATTTAGGTCATACCTGAATGGTCTAGTGGTTTTTCCTGCTTTCTTCAATTTAAGTCTGAATTTTGCAATAAGGAGCTCAAGATCTGAGTCACAGTCAGCTCCAAGTCTTGTTTTTGCTGACTGTATAGAGCTTCTCCATCTTAAGCTGCAAAGAATATAATCAATCTAATTTCAGCATTGACCTTTTGGTTATATCCATGTGCAGAGTCATCTCTTATGTTGTCGGAAGAGAGTGTTTGCTATGAGCAGTGTATTTTCCTGGCAAAATTCTGTTAGCCTTTGCCCTGCTTCATTTTGTACTCCATTGCAACTTGCCTGTTGCTACAAGTATTTCTTGACTTCATACTTTTGCGTTCCAATCCACTATGAAGGAAAGGAGATCCTTTTTGAATTAGGTTTTGCAAGTCTTCGCTGAACCAGTTGACTTCAGCTTCTTCAGTATTAGAGGTCAGCAGATAGACTTGTATTACTATGATGTTGAATGGTGTGCCTTAAAATGAACCAAGATCATTCTGTTCATTTTGGGGACTGCACTCAAAAAAAAGAGATTGATAATCTTTTTTTTTTTTTTTTTGAATATGAGGGCTACTCCATTTCTTATAAGATATTCTTGACAACAGTAGTAGATATAATGGTCATCTGAATTAAATTCACCCATTTCCATTCATTTTAGGTCACTGATTTCTAAGATGTCTATGTTTACTCTTGACATCCCCTACTTGACTACATCCAATTTACCTTGATTCATGGACCTAACTTTCCAGGTTCCTATGAGAAATTGTTGTTAGAGCATTGGGCTTTACTTTCACCACCAGAAACATCCACAACTGAGCATTGTTTCCACTTTGACCCAGCCACTTCATTCTTTCTGGAGCAATTGATAATTGTCCTCCACTCTTCCCCGGTAGCCTTCTGACTTTGTAACCTGGGGGGCTCATCTTCCAGTATCATATCTTTTTCACTTTTCGTACAGTTCATGGGTTTCTTGCAGTAAGAATACTGGAGTGATTTGCCATTCCCTTCTCCATTTTGTCAGAACTCTCCACTATGACCAGTCCATCTTGGGTGCTCCTGCATGGCATGATTTATAGCTTCATTAAGTTACCCAAGCCCCTTCACCATGACAAGGCTGTGATCCATGAAGGAGTATTAATAGGCATTAATATCAAGCACTAATAGATAGCTATTAGGGCTATTAAAAAAAAGAAAAAAGAAGTCCAAAAATTCTTTGATATTCCTCCTTTCAGGAGGTGGAACCTAATTCTAATTCCCCTCCACTTGAGGTTGAACTGAATTTAGTGACTCATTTCAAGCGAATATGATAAAAAACAGAAGTGACAGTGCAGGATTTTGGAAACTAAGTCATAAAAAGCCAATGCAGTTTATATGGTTTTCATTTTGGTCCTTCTCTCTAAGACAAATTGTTGTAGAAGTACACAGGCAGCCCTCTGGAGATGTCCCCATAGTGAGAAACTGGGCCCTGCCAACAGCCATGTGAATGAGACATTTTGCAAGCACATCCCAGCCCCAGTCAAGCCTTCAGATGACTGAAGCCCTGGCTAAAAGCAAAGCTGCGGGCTGGGAAAGACATTGAATAAGAGCTACCCAACCAAAATGCTTCCATGTTCATGACTCTTGGAAACTGCATGATATAACAAATACTTGATGTTTTAAGCCCAAAAGATTTGAGGGTAGTATATTATACATAGAATAAAATAAAAACTCATTTTAAGCAAATGAAATTGTCTGACCTGGCCAACAGGAAGAAAAAGTGTTATCCTTTATGCCCAGTTCAGTTCAGTTGTGTCCGACTCTTTGTGACCCCATGTATTGCAGCACGCCAAGCCTCTATGTCCATCACCAACTCCCGGAGTTTACTCAAACTCATGTCCATTGAGTCAGTGATGCCATCCAACCATCTCATCCTCTGTCATCCCCTTCACCTCCTGCCTTCAATCTTTCCCAAAATCAGGGTCTTTTCAAATGAGTCAGTTCTTCGCATCAGGTGGCCAAGGTATTGGAGTTTCAGCTTCAACATCAGTCCTTCCAATGTATATTTAGGACTGAATTCCTTTAGGATGAACTGGTTGGATCTCCTTGCAGTCGAGGGGACTCTCAAGAGTGTTCTCCAACACCACGGTTCAAAAGCATCAATTCTTCAGCACTCAGCTTTCTTTATAGTCCAACTCTCACATCCATACATGACTACTGGAAAAACCAGAGCTTTGACTAGACGGACCTTTGTTGGCAAAGTAATGTCTCTGCTTTTTAATATGCTGTCTAGTTTGATCATAGCTTTTCTTCCAAGGAGCAAGCGTCTTTTAATTTCATGGCTGCAGTCACCATCTGCAGTGCATTTCACTTCAGTTCAGTCGCTCAGTCATGTCCAACTCTTTGCAAAGCCATGAACTGCGTCACTCCAGGTCTCCCTGTCCATCCCCAACTCCCGGAGTTTACTCAAACTCATGTTCATCGAGTAGGTGATGCCATCCAACCATCTCATACTTTGTCGTCCCCTTCTCCTCCTGCCCTCAATCTTTCCCAACATCAGGGTCTTTTCAATGAGTCAGCTCTTCACATCAGGTGGCCAAAGTATTGGAGTTTCAGCTTCAACATCAGTCCTTCCAAAGAACACTCATGGCTAATCTCCTTTAGGATGGACTGGTTGGACCTCCTTGCCATCCAAGTGACTCTCAAGAGTCTTCTCCAATACCACAGTTCAAAAGTATCAATTCTTTGGTGTTCAGCTTTCTTTATAGTCCAACTCTCACATCCATATATGACTACCGGAAAAACCACAGCCTTGACTAGATGGCCTCTGTTGGCAAAGTAATGTCTCTGCTTTTTAATATGCTATCTGCTGCTGCTGCTGCTAAGTCGCTTCAGTTGTGTCCGACTCTGTGCAACCCCATAGACGGCAGCCCACCAGGCTCCCTCATCCCTGGGATTCTCCAGGCAAGAACACTGGAATGGGTTGCCATTTCCTTCTCCAATATGCTGTCTAGGTTGGTCATAACTTTCCTTTTAAGGAGTATGTGTTTTTTAATTTCATGGCTGTAGTCACCATTTGCAGTGATTTTGGAGCCCCCTCCCCACAAAAAAAAATAAAGTCTGACACTGTTTCCCATCTATTTTCCATGAAGTGATGGGAATGGATGCCATGATGTTAGTTTTCTGAATGCTGAGCTTTAAGTCAACATTTTCACTCTCCTCTTTCAATTTCATCAAGAGGCTTTTTAGTTCTTCTTCACTTTCTGCCATAAGAGTGGTGTCTTCTACATATCTGAGGTTATTGATATTTCTCCCAGCAATCTTGATTCCAGCTTGGGCTTCATCCAGCCCAGCGTTTCTCATGATGTACTCTGCATATAAGTTAAATAAGCAGGGTGACAATATACAGCCTTGATGTATACCTTTCCCTATTTGGAACCACTCTGTTGTTCCATGTCTAGTTCTAACTATTGCTTCCTGACCTGCATACAGATTTCTCAAGAGGCAGGTCAGGTGGTCTGGTATTCCCATCTCTTTCAGAATTTTCCACAGTTAATTGTGATCCATTCAGTCAAAGGAAGCTGTGGCTCTACAGTGCTGGGGCAGCAAGCAGCCAAGGGGAAATACCCCATGTCCAAGGTCAGGAGCAGTGACTGTGCTTTGCTGGAGCAGTTGTGAAGAGAGAACCCATGTCCAAATTAAGAGAAACCCCACTTAGACAGTAAGCTCTGAGAGAGGACATCAAAGGGCAGACAGACTGAAACCACAATCACAGAAAACTAGCCAATCTAATCACATAGACCACAGCCTTGTCTAACTCAATGAAACTAAGCCATGCCGTATAGGGCCACCCAAGATGGTCAACAAAATGTGGTCCACTGGAGAAGGGAATGGCAAACCACTTCAGCATTCTTGCCTTGAGAACCCCATGAACAGAATGAAAAGGCAGTGATTTTGGAGCCCCCCAAAATAAAGTCTGTCATTGTTTCCACTGTTTCCCCATCTATTTGCCATGAAGTGATGGGACCAGATGCCATAATCTTAGTTTTCTGAATGTTGAGTTTTAAGCTAACTTTTTCACTCTCCTCTTTCACTTTCACCCAGAGGCTGTTTAGTTATTTTTAGCTTTCTGACATAAGGGTGGTGTCATGTACATATCTGAGGTTATTGATATTTCTCCCAGCAATCAAAATTCCAGCTTGTGCTTCATCCAGCCCAGCGTTTCCCATGATATACTCTGCATATAAGTTAAATAAGCAAGGGTGACAATATACAGTCTTGAAGTACTCGTTTCCCTATTTGAAACCAGTCTGTTTTTCCATGAGGAGATACCCCATGTCCAAGGTCAGAAAAACCCAGCAAGATGGTAGGCACTGGAGTGGTGGCTGAACAGTGCTGGAGAGGCTGTGAAGAGAGACCCCACACCTAAGGGCAAAGGAAAAGGCCCAGCAAGACTGTAGGAGGGGCAAATTCCCCATTCCTACCAGAGATGCTCAGAGGGCTGAACAAACCTTGTGTGCACCAGGACCCAGGAACCCCACAGAGACTGAGAGAGAACTGTGTTTGAACATCTCCTGTGGAGGTATGGGTCAGCAGTGGACTGCCACAGGGACAGGGGCTCTGGGTGCAGCAGACTTGGGTATGGCATAAGACCTCTTGGAGGAGGTCACCCTTAACCCTACCATAGAGTTGCCAGAATTCACACAGGACTGGGAAATAGTCTCTTGGAGGGCACAAACAGAACTTTGTGTGCACCAGAACCCAGGATAAAGGAGCAGTGACCCCACAAAAGACTGATCTAGACTTGCCTGGGAGTGTCCAAGAGTCTCCAGCAGAGGCATGGGTAGATGGTGGCCTCCTGCAGGGTTGGGGGCAGTGACAGCACTGTAACAGCACATGCATGGGATCTTTGAAAGAGTTCACCATTATCTTCATTACCTCCAGAGGAACCAACAGTCAAACTGCCAACATCAGTTGGATTATTGAAAAAGCAAGAGTCTTCTTGCTTTTTCTTCTAAGGGGTTCTTACCCACAGTAGTAGATATAATCGTCATCTGAGCTAAATCGACCCATTCCAGTCCATTTTAATTCAGTTCAGTTCAGTTCAGTCACTCAGTCGTGTCCAACTCTTTGTGACCCCATGAATCACAGCAGCCCAGGCCTCCCTGTCCATCACCAACTCCCGCAGTTCACCCAGACTCACGTCCATCGAGTCAGTGATGCCATCCAGCCATCTCATCCTCTTTCATCCCCTTCTCTTCCTGTCCCCAATCCCTCCCAGCATCAGAGTCTTTTCCAAAGAGTCAATTCTTTGCTTGAAGTGGCCAAAATATTGGAGTTTCAGCTTTAGCATCATTCCTTCCAAAGAATACCCAGGACTGATCTCCTTTAGAATGGACTGGTTGGGTCTCCTTGCTATCCAAGGGACTCTCAAGAGCCTTCTCCAACACCACAGCTCAAAAACATCAAAAGAATCAAAACCATTTTAGTTCACTGATTCCTAAAATGTTGGTGTTCACTCTTGCCATCTCCTGTATGACCACTTCCAATTTGCCTTGATTCATGGAGCTAACATTCCAGGTTCGTATGCAGTATTGCTTTGTACAGCATTGGACTTTATTTCCCAGATGTCCAGGTGCTCTATTTCCATAAATTTCAGTAGATAATAAATTTTGGTCTTACTGATGAATCATAAGACATTTAAAGAGCCATTAAACTCAATGTTTTATCCACAAAATGCTCCTAACACAAATAAAGTAATACCAATTATAAACAGCTATGACCAAAGTCACATATGTGCAAGCAGTGACAATAAAGTCATTATTGTCTCCTGACTTATAGCATTTAAGAGATGCTATAAATTTTAAGATGCATTCCATTCTTAGATATCAGTCAGTTCAGTTCAGTTGCTCAGTTGTGCCTGACTCTTTGCCACCCCATGGACTGTAGCACGCCAGGCTTCCCTGTCCATCTCCAACTCCCAAAGCTTGCTTGAACTCATGTCCATCGAGTCAGTGATGCCATCCAACCATCTCATCCTCTGTCATCCCCTTCACCTACCTTCAATCTTTCCCAGCATCAGGGTCTTTTCCAATGAGTCAGTTCTTTGCATCAGGTGGCCAAAGTTTTGGAGTTTCATCTTCAGCATCAGTCCTTCCAATGAATAATCAGGACTGATTGCCTTTGGATTGACTGGTTTGATCTCCTTGCAGTCCAAGGGACTCTCAAGAGTCTTCTCCAACACCACGATTCAAAACTATAAATTCTTTAGCACTCATCATCAATTCTCATATATTAACATGTAAAAACATTGAGTGTATTAGAAATAATGAAATATGAATATTTACAGTTTTGAATAATTACAGCTTCTGGACCAAATTTGAGTTAAAGAAGGTAAGAGTTATATTTAGGATGCTGAACATTATTTGTTTAGTTCACCGAGGAAGCAAAATGCCTAGCATAAGTGGCTAGAATCCCAGTAGTGATTTGAGATGAGCATGGTTGCCAAGAGTAATAGTCTCTCTACATTTACATTTATCATAAAGACAACAGTTCAAAGTGTCCCAACAGGCTAACTATGCTTCTCTTCACAGAACAGCACAAGATTTTGTATGTAATAAGACACACACACAAACACACATGTGACTCAAATGGAAAAGAATCCACTTGCAGTGCAGGAAACCCAGCTTTGATTCTCGGTAGGGAAGATCCCCTGGAGAAGGAAATGACAATGACTCTAATATTCTTGCCTGGAGAATCCCATGGTCACAGGAGCCTGGCGGGCTGCAGTCCATAGGGTTGCGAACAGTAAGACATGACTGAACAGCTAACACAAACACCCATACACAATACAGAATGGTTTAGTGAATGAAAGAATGCAATCAATCTGATTTCTGTATTGACCATCTGGTGATGTCTACGTGTGGAGTCGTTTCTTGTGTTGTTAAGGAAGGTGTTTTCTATGATCAGTACATTCTCCTGGCAAAACTCTGTTAGTCTTTGCCCTACTTCATTTTGTACTCCAAGGCTAAACTTGACTGTTACCCCAGATATCTCTTACCCCAGATATCCCTTAACTTCATACTTTTGCATTCCGGCCCCCTATGATGGAAAGGACATCTTTTTTGGTGTTAGTTCTAGAGGGTCTTGTAGGTCTTCATAGAACCATTCAGCTTCTTTGGCATTAGTGGTTGGAACATGGGCTTAGATTACTGTGATATTGAATGGTTTGCCTTGGAAATGAACAGAGAGCATTCCATTGTTTTTGAGATTCCAACCAAGTACTGCATTTCATGCTCTTTTGTTGACTATAAGGGCTGCTCTGTTTCTTCTAAATGATTCTTGCCCACAGTAATAGATATAATGATCATCTGAACTAAACTTGCCCATTCTGGTCCATTTTAGTTCACTGATTCCTAAAACACTGATGTTCACTCTTGACATCTTCTGTTTGACCACTTCCAATTTGCCTTGATTCATGGACCTAACATTCCAGGTTAGTATGCAGTATTGTTCTTACAGCATCGAACTTTACTTCCATCACCAGTCATATCCACAACTGGGTGTTGTTTTTTCTTTGGCTCAGCCTCTTCATTCTTTCTAGAGCTTTTTCTCCACTAATCTCCAGTAGTATATTGGGCACTTACTAACATGGGGAATTGATCTTTCAGTGTCACATCTTTTGCGTTTTCATACTGTTCTTGGGTTCTCAAGGAAAAATACAGAAGTGGTTTGCCATTCCCTTCCCCAGTGGGCCACATTTTGTCAGAACTCTACACCATGACCCGTCCATCTTGGGTGGCCCCTACATGGAATGGCTCATAGTTTCATTGAGTGAGACAAGGCTGTGATCCAAGTGATCAGTTTGGTTACTGTTCTGTGATTGCAGTTTTCATTCAGTCTGCCCTCTGATGGAGAAGTTATATACAGTCAGCAAAAACAAGACAAGGAGGTTACTGTGGCTCAGATAATGAACTTATTGCAAAACTCAAAACTAAATTGAAGAAAGTAGGAAAAGCCACTAGACCATTCAGGTATGACCTAAATCAAATCACTTATGATTATACAGTGGAAGTAACAAATAAATTCAAGGAATTAGATCTGATAGACAGCATGACTGAAGAATTATGAATGGTGGTTCATAACATTGTATAGGAGGTGGTGATCAAAACAATCCCTAAGAAAAACAAATGCAAAAAAAAGGCAAAACAGTTGTCTGAGGAGGCTTACAAATAGATGAGAAAAGAAGAGAAGCAAAAGGCAAAGGAGAAAAGGAAATATATACCCATGTAAATTCAGAGATCCAAAGAATAGCAAGGAGAGTTAATAAAGCCTTCCTAAGTGATCAGTGCAAAGAAATAGAGGAAAACAGTAGAATGGGAAAGACTAGAGATCCCTTCAAGAAAATTAAATATACCAAGGGAACATTTCATGCAAAGATGGGCACAATAAAGGACAGAAATGGTATGGAACTGACAGAAGCAGAAGATATTAGGAAGAGGTGGCAGAAATACAGAGAAGATCCATACAAAAAAGATCTTAATGACCCAGATAACTATGATGGTGTGATTACTCACCTAGAGCCAGACATCCTGGGGTGCAAAAGTCAAGTGAGCCTTAGGAAGCAACACTATGAATAAAGCTAGTGGGGGTGATGGAATTCCAGCTGAGCTATTTCAAATCCTAAGAGATGATCCTGTTAAAGTGCTACACTCAATATGCCAGCACATCTGGAAAACATCAACAGTGGACACAGGACTTGAAAAGGTCAGTTTTTATTCCAATCCTAAAGAAAGACAATGCCAAGGAATGTTCAAACTACTGCACACTTGTGCTCATTTCACGTGTTAGCAAAGCAATGCACAAAATTCTCCATGCCAGGGTCAACATAACGTGAACCGAGAAATTCCAGATGAACATGCTGGATTTAGAAAAGGCAGAGGAACCAAAGATCAAATTACCACATTCATTGGGTCATAGAAAAAGCAAGAGAATGCCAGAAAAATATCTACTTCTGCTTCATTGACTATGCTAAAGCCTTTACTGTGTGGATCGCAACAAACTGTGGACAATTCTTAAAGAGATGGGAATACCAAACCACCTGACCTGCCTCCTGAGAAATCTGCATGCAGGTCAAGAAGCAACAGTAAGAACTGGACATGAAACAACAGACTGGTTCCAAATCGGGAAAGGAGTACATCAAGGCTGTATACTGTCACCCTGCTTATTTAACTTATATGCAGAGTACTTCATGTGAAGTGCTGGGCTGGATGAAGCACAAGCTGGGATCAAGTTTTCTGGGAGAAATATCAATAACCTCAGACATGCAGATGACACCACCCTTATGGAAGAAAACAAAGAGAAACTAAAGAGCCTCTGGATGAAAGTGAAAGAGGAGAGTGAAAAATCTGGCTTAAAACTCAACATTCAAAATACTAAGATCATGACATCCAGTCCCATCACTTCATGGCAAATATATGCAGAAAAAACGGATAGAGTGAAAGACTTTATTTTCTTGAGCTCCAGAATCACTGCAGATGGTGACTGCAGTCATAAAATTAAAAGACACTTGCTCCTTGGGAAAAAATCTATGACAAAGCTAGACAGCATATTTACAAGCAGAGATTACTTTGTCAACAAAAGTCTGTAGAGTTAAAGCTCTGGTTTTTCCAGTAGTCTTGTATGGATGTGAGCATTGGACCTCAAAGAAGGCTGAATGCTGAAGAATTGGTGCTTTTGAATTTTGGTGTTGGAGAAGACTCTTGAGAGTCCCTTGAACTGCAAGGAGAGAAAAACCAGTCAAATCCTAAAGGAAATCAACCCTGAATTTCATGGGAAAGACTGATGCTGAAGCTCCAGTACTTTGGCTACCTGATACAAAGAGCTGATTCATTAGAAAATACCCTGATGCTGAGGAAGATTGAAGTCAGGAGGAGAAATGGAGAAAAGAGGATGAGATGGTTGGATGGCATCACTGAGTCAATGAGCATCAGTTTGGGCAAGCTTCAGAAGTTGGGGAAGGACAGGTAAGCTTGGTGAGCTGCAATCCATGGGGTTGCAAAGACCCAGGCACAACTGAGTGACTGAAAAAAAAAAAAAAAACAGTACTTGCTCCATGTTTTTAAGTACTCCTATGGTGTTCTGGAGAAGGAAATGGCAACCCAGTCCAGTACTCTTGCCTGGAAAATCCCATGGACGGAGGAGCCTGGTAGGCTACAGTCCATCGGGTCTCTAAGAGTTGGGTACAACTGAGCAACTTCACTTTTACTTTTCACTCTCATGCATTGGAGAAGGAAATGGCAACCCACTCCAGTGTTCTTGCCTGGAGAATCCCAGGGACAGAGGAGCCTGGTGGGCTGCTGTCTATGAGGTCACACAGGGTCGGACACAACTAAAGCAACTTAGTAGCAGCATGGTGTGCTGTGCTTAACCGCTCAGTTGTGTCTGACTCTTTGCTACCCCATGGACTATAGCCTGCCAGGCTCCTCTGTCATAGGGGTTCTCCAGGCAAGAATACTGGAGTGGGTTGCCATGCCCTCCTCTGGGGATCTCTTCAGCCCAGGAATTAAACCCAGGTGTCTCACTTTGTGGGCAGATTCTTTACCATCTGAGCGTCCAGGGAAGTTCAAGTACTTCTATGTTGGGGTACAATTTTGTCTGATACAAATGCTGTAAGACTCTGTATCTTTTAATTTTCAGTTGCATGGATATCTTTTTCTCTCCTGTTACTATCAGTTTGTATGTATATTTAAAGTGTGTCTCTTGTAGGTAGCATATAGTTACCATTAAGAAATCATCATATTTAATCATTTCCAAGCTGTGTATTTTTTCATAATTTAACATGTCTTAAATGACATCTCACAATTCTGGTTGGATACAGGCATTTTAAAGGAGGTGATCTTGTCTGGGCCTGTGAGAACTTGGTTATAATGTTAATATTGTTCTCACTACAGTTAAAAAATAGCTGTAGTTGGCACCATATATATTTTGTTTAATTATATGTAAAATATCCTGGTTATACTATGAATTGGTACTTATTTTTAAATTATATGCAAAAAGATATAAAAGCAACATAATGCAAAGACGTTGTATTAGTGAAATTGTTACTCATCTTTGAAGAAATGACTACAAGTAACAAAATTTGCTGAATGGTGTAAATTGTTCGGAAAAATATATCTGGGACTAAAACATGCTCCATCAATTACCCTCTTCTATAGCTTAGAAAATCAAGAACACTGAGAACTCAGAGAATAAAAAGCAATTCTCAGAAGGAAGAGGATTTAGGTAATCCTTAGTCAATTTATTTCACTTATATTTTTCTTTTTATGTGCAATAGTGAAGTATGACAAGAGTAAATTTGAAGGTATATCTAAAGAGGTTGTTTACTAAATATAAAAAATTGTAAGGGAAAAGAAAGCATTTCTGTGTAATTGGTGATCATTTTTGGTGGGGATATATATAGTAATGCTACATTCTGCATGTATGACATCTTAAAAATTGATGAAATCTGAAATGTTCTTAGCACTCATATGTTTTTATATTCTTGCAATTTTGATAGAGATTCAGAATCCAATGAAAGGTCACTTAGTAGCCTTACTTAAACAATGTGATAATCCCTTTTCCTTAAAGAGGATGAATACCTTGATTGGTAATGCCAACAAAATTTATTCCAATGAAGACCAGTTGGATTCTCAAAGGAATATCAGAGTTTTATTACAAAAAGAATGGCACATGGATATTAAGTAATCAAGACAGTTGTATAACAAAATGTTCATATTATTTATAACTAGAATATTCTTAATATATAAAAAACTAATTTAAATTAATCAACATATATGAGAATATTAATACCCCAGAAACTTCATCTACACTTGATATTACAATTTTTTTCTCAATCTAATGAGAGAATATTTCACAATTGTGTTAATTTGCATTTCCTTCCTTTCTATTTAAGGCAAACATCCTTTATATGTGTCTGGTCATTTGTATTTCCTCTTCTGGAGATGATTTGTTCAAAATTTTGCCCATTTTTTTTAACTGTATTTTTGTCTTTTCTTATTCAACATTCAGAAAACTAAAGATCATGGCATCTGATCCCATCACTTCAGGGCAAATAGAAGGAGAAACATTGAGAACACTGAAAACAGTGGGGGGCTCCAAAATCCCTGCAGATGTGACTGCAGCCATGAAATTAAAAAACGCTTGCTCCTTGGAAGAAAAGCTATGACCAGTCTAAACAGCATATTCAAAAGCAGAGACATTACTTTGCCAACAAAGGTCCATCTAGTCAAAGCTATGGGTTTTCCAGGAGTCATATATGGATGTGAGAGTTGGACTATAAAGAAAGCTGAGCACTGAAGAATTAATGCTTTTAAACTGCGGTATTGGAGAAGACTCTTGAGAGTCCATTGGACTGCAAAGAGATCCAATCAGTCAATCCTAAATGAAATCAGTCCTGAATATATTCATTGGAAAGATTGATGCTGAAGCTGAAACTCCAAAACTTTGGCCTCCAAAACCTGATGCGAAGAACTGACTCATTGGAAAAGACCCTTATGTTGGGAAAGATTGAAGGCAGGAAGAGAAGGGGACAACAGAGGATGAAATGGTTGGATGGCATCACTGACTCGACAGACGTGAGTCTGAGCGAGCTTTGGGAGCTGGTGATGGACAGGGAAGCCTGGCATGCTGCAGTCCATTAGGTCACACAGTTGTACACAACTGAGCGACTGAACTGAACTGAACTGATAGTCATTATGGAATATTTTGGATATTTTTTTTCTGTTATATATTGTTGCATACTCTTTCAGTCAATTGTTTTACTTTTAACTTTGTTTACATAGTGCTTTTTCAAACAGATCATTGTTATTTGGGCCTTGTCAAGCATATAGATTTCCCAATTCACAGAGCAAAGACAGTTAACCTCAGTAGAGTATGTTCTCTTGAAAGCAAGGAGTATAACTGTGTTCAGTGCAGCTTGCAAATGGAGGAAAAGCCTCCAATGTGCTGAGATGATAACTAACTGGTCTATCCGAAATAGCTAAGGGTCAAGGACTTCACTTAGAGTTTCAATAGAGTGGAAGATCCCTTCTAGGTCACTGAAATTCAGCTCTTTCCTCCATTACACATTGTCATAAATAGAAATACACAAGACATCTTTCACTGGGTCAGTCTTGATCCTTGAGGATCTCCAAATTCCAGGAATGTGTGAATCCTATCAAGCCTCTAGTATTAGGTTAAAGAATCCATGCACATTCCCAAACACCCTTGTCCAACCCTGACTTTATTCCATTTATTTACATCACATCTTTGGAAAGAGGGCATCACAAGCATGCAGAAATTTAGCTTTTAAGACGTCAAGATTTTTTTATGTCTGAGCTAAACTGCTACCTCAACAGTAAAGTGATAATTATGTAAATGTTGTATTTACCCCAAGTAGTATTTATTAAGTATTCAAAAATGCTAACAGAAAATGGAAAATGTGTACATAAACTTTTGCAATTTAGAAAATAAGATCAATAATCATCAGCCAAATATCTTGAGTCAGTGTTTTTTTAATACACCATGCTTTTATTTATGTTTTATAATTGGTTCGTTTTACTCTTTAAACAATATTAAGACAGATAAGAAAATTCTTAACTCCAGAAATATAACTAGGAAGACTACATTTTCAATTATACACCATGAAACTAAATTATGTGTTCATCTTTCATGCAAAAATGGGAATCTATTTGCAAGCACATATTTTAAAACTTGGAAAATGTTATGAAATCAAATATCTGAAATGTTGCAGAAGAGTAGCTCATTCAGAACCAAAATCTGCAAGCGTAGCTGCTTGCAACATCAATCTCATCACAAGTTCTTGGAACATTTACAGAAAGCAATTCCAAGTTCACACAATAATGCATTTTAAATCCTGATGATATGTGTGTGGTACTGGAAACCATGAACACAATTATTTTTGAAAAGCAATTAATATAAAGTCATTGGTATTAAATGAGTGTCAGCAGAGTAACTCATTAATATAAATGCTTTTACCAAGTTAAGGAGAGAAGTATTGATTACTTTTAGGCAGAGAAAATTAAATTAAGTAAACTCTAAAATCCAACGTCTTGACATTTTGCTAGTAAGCAAGAGATATTTTAAACTAATCCATGAAATTGGTTGGCTGACTGCCATTATTAGCTCAGATCTTGGGTTGTTAAAGGGAAAAGTTTGTTCTAATAAAAAGTCTTTTTCCAAAGTAACATACTTGATGCAGGCACTATTTAAATTCTCATAAATAGAAAAATTAAGCCAGTACATCTAAGAAAGAACTTTCATTGTGTTCAGTAAATATTTTTGAAACATCTCAAAGACAAATCTAAATTAATGAAAAAGTTTTTCCTTTTATCCTGAATTATACCTTTCATGAAATTAAAAGATGCTTACTCCTTGGAAGGAAAGTTATGACCAACCTAGATAGCATATTCAAAAGCAGAGACATTACTTTGCCAACAAAGGTCTGTCTAGTCAAGGCTATGGTTTTTCCAGTGGTCATGTGTGTATGTGAGAGTTGGACTGTGAAGAAAGCTGAGCACCGAAAAATTGATGCTTTTGAACTGTGGTGTTGGAGAAGACTGTTGAGAGTCCCATGGACTTCAAGGAGATCCAACCAGTCCATTCTAGAGATCAGTCCTGGGTGTTCTTTGGAAGGACTGATGCTAACGCTGAAACTCCAGTACTTTGGCCACCTCATGCGAAGAGTTGACTCATTGGAAAAGACTCTGATGCTGGGAGGGATTGGGGGCAGGAGGTAAAGGGTACGACAGAGGATGAGATGGCTGGATGGCATCACCGACTCGATGGACATGAGTTTGAGTGAACTCCAGGAGTTGGTGATGGACAGGGATGCCTGGCATGTTGCAATTCATGGGGTCGCAAAGAGTCGGACAGACTGAGCTACTGAACTAAACTAAGTTTCCCCCAAATGGATAAACCTATTGATCATTTTACCTCTTACTTCTGGATATGTTTGTTGTAAAACATTCTACTAGGTAATAATCAATACTCATTATCATCATTTAATATGATAAACGTTTGGTTCACAAAAGTATTTTTATTCACTTCTCACTTTCTGAAATGGAATACATTAAATACCTTAGGCTGAGGTGTTTTATTTATAAGATTAACATCATCGACATGGCAAATATAGACACACCTAGGCATGAGTTTGTCTTGGAGATGGGTTTCCCAGAATAAATCTCATTTGCTTAGTAATTTTGCAAATTTTTAAGAATATGTAACATTAACAACTCATATAATCTGCACTTTATTATCCTTAAATATAGAAACTGTACATTCATTTAATGATAAAATTTGCATGTTTAAAAAATATACAAGCCAGTTAGTTTACAAAAATCAAACAATTCCATCATTTAGATATAATCATTGCTAAATTTTAGTGGTCTTAATTCCAGACAATCATTTATTCCTACATGAGCATAGAGCTAAAGATATCTAGACTGAGAGAGCAAACTACCACTATTAAAATGAAACTATACTTGCTTCTTTTCTTTTAAAAATCATCAACGCCATTTTATTTTAATTTAAAAGAAAAAGAGCTGAATTGAAGCTAAATCAATTGCTATCATTTTGGCAATTGCTTCTTCATCAAAAAAATACCTTAACTTAAAGTATCTTTCCAAATTAAATTTTAAGTGTTCATGAAAGCCTAAAGAATTTATATCATTATTTCAACTAAGTATCTCAGGTTCAGGCAATAGTGATTGACTGTCTATTATGAAAGTGAGTACGTGAACGCTCAAATTCATTCTCCTACCAATTACTTCCTGTTCTTCCACATAGCTAAACATTTGTTTTACTATCTATGACTTTCGTTTGTTTAGTTGGAATTTTAGTTTTATTACATATGAATGTTTTACATCACTTGCACCCTATTCTGTGACTTTTTGGCCTCCTAATAAGCCTCTCAAACTTTATTAAGCCCAACAACCAGCTCAGCAGAAGATTAAAATCTGTTCTTCCACCGTCTTGTCACATCTTGGTTATTGGCAACTCTAGTCTCCACTTGCTCAATACATGAAACTTGGAGTCATTCTCACCCCACATCCAAATCATAAAAATTCCTGCCAGTTCTACCTTCTAAGTATACTGAGAATCTGCCCATCTTCTCAGCACTGAACTTCAGCCCCATCACACTGGTACAAATCACCAACAATCTACCTGAACCTAAGCAACAGCTTCCTACCTGGTCTCCCTGCTTTGCCCTGTGCCCCCTCAGTCACTTCTCAACACAGAATGATCCTTTTTTAAAAACAGTACATTTATGTCAACATTTTGAGGGGAACCCTTCAAGGTTTTAACAATGGCCAACAAGTCCCTGTACAATCTCACCCTGTTCCCATTTCACCTAGTGTCTTACGACCCCACTCCAGCCACACTGGCCTCCTCAAATATGACAGGTAACACTGGACACTATTGGACGTGGTCCTTGCTTTGCGTTTCATACATTTTGTTGGATACATGATTAGAGTGGAATGAGTCAAATGACATGCATATACACAATTTTCATACACAATGCCAAATGGTTTTACAATGTGGTTTTACCAGTTTATACTTCTACTACCAATTTATACTCCATTCCATGAGGATGGAATGGAATGGAATGCTCATGGAATATGTGGAGCATTCTCATCACTCCACATATTTGAAAACTTCAAATTGTTGCTGTTTATTTCTAGCCATCTGGTGAGTGCACAGTGAACCTATTTGCAGGTTTATTCCTCATTTCCCCTATTACCAATGAGGTTGGACATCATTCTGAATTATTTGTTCTCAACTTGGCATCACTAATTAAGATGTTTCCTTGTTATAGAAGAGAAACCAGATATTGCATTTCCAAGAACTTCCTGTCTGCTTGACTCTGAATTGAAGTCTGACCTTGAGAGAATTCTGAGAAGGGAAGGGAAGGTCATATTCTCCAGAGAAAGTTATAGCCAGACTAACTGGCAGACATGAGAGTCTGAGCGGCTTCTGATGAGCTCCTGACACTGTCACTTCACTGAAGCAGAGGAAGACGGTAAGAGCATCTCCGAGCTTTACTACGCAGGCTCTTTATAAAGCTATATACGTTCTAATTCACAATACTAAAACTCTTTATACATCCAAATACGTAACTTCTGCTGTACTATCCAAAATTCTGATGGTATTAATACCTGTTCACATATTTATTGGCCCTTGAGAAATTTTGTGAAGGGTTAGTTCAAGCCTCCTGCCTTTTTATCATTCTGGGTTGTTGTTCTCTCATTGATTAGTAGGAATATTTAATATTATTTTAGAGTTTAGTTATAGATGATATAAGTATTTCTCCCACTCCATAGACTGCTTTTTTCAATCTCTCAAATGGTGTATTTTGATAAGATTAACAATTTTGAAGTAGTTTAACAAATACATGAATAATGATTTTATGTTTTAACTTTAAAAACTATTTCCTAACAACAGTCATGACGATATGCTCTTATGCTATTTTTATCTTTGGTTTTCCTTTCACATCCATATTTAAAATTTAAAATCTGTTTGGAAATAATTTTTTCAGTAAGGTATGAGGAAACTTCATTGCCCTCCCCCCACATAGTTATCCAATTGATCAACACTTTATCAAATAGGCCATTTTTTTTCTCCCATTTCTTGGGTGCCAACTTTTACATAAACTATCTATATCTATGTGGATTTCTTTCTGGGTTTTCTAGTCTGTTTCTTTGAGCTATTGGTCTATTCTTCAGTCACCCCCACACTGTCTTAATTATCTTCATAGCAAACACCAATATTCCTTAAAGAAAGCCTTTCTACCTTTTTTTCATCTTTTCAGTTCAGTTCAGTTCAGTCACTCTTTGTCCGACTGTTTGCGACCCCATGAATCACAGCACGCCAGGCCTCCCTGTCCATTACCAACTCCCAGAGTTCACTCAAACTCACGTCCATCGAGTCGGTGATGCCATCCAGCCATCTCATCCTCTGTCGTCCCCTTTCCCTCCTACCCCCAATCCCTTCCAGCACCAGAGTCTTTTCCAATGAGTCAACTCTTCACATGAGGTGGCCAAAGTACTGGAGTTTCAGCTTTAGCATCATTCCTTCCAAAGAACACCTAGGGTTGATCCCCTTTAGAATGGACTGGTTGGATCTCTGTTTATCTTTTAGACTGTCTCAAGTATTCTTGGTCTTTTGTAATTCTAAATAAATTTTTGAATAAGATTATCAATTTCCATTTTGGAAAACTGTTAATTTATTTGCTTTATCTGTTCCATTTTGTTTGATTTAGTTTTTGAAGGGAGAAGGTGTGGTACTTAAATCAATACTCCCTGCTCCCAGTGCTATCTGACACACAAATATAATCTCAGCTCCTCAGTTTTAATTCCGAAAGTCATACTCACTCTAGATAAAATCTTTATAGATTGTTAGACTATTGTGCAAGACTCTATACTGACTTATTCTTGCCTTTATTTTCAGCCACAATATATGCCAAGAATAGGGCTTGGAAACTATATATTAGATTAAACTTCTGTCTTTAGGTATTAACCTGGCTGTCATGTTTTTCCAGAAGTCTTTCTTGAGTTCATCAAGCAAGGATAATAACTCTCTTCTGTTGTATAAACCTCTATATGTAATATATATTCATTTGTAGCCTTAAATTTTTTAAAGCATTATTCAAACATCCCTAATAAGAAGACAGAGATATAATATAACCATCTTGAATCTTGAATAAAAAATACTTAGGCAAGCATCTCTACTTTAGAAACATAAATGGATACACAAATAGATATTTAGAGATAAATAGTTGGCATTTTAGTCTAGTATCATATTAGTTTACACTATTTTTCTGTAAGTCACTTCTATAGATTTTTTGATGATTATAAAGGACAGAACAACACAGAGTCAGCATTAAAAGCAGATTGGGGATTCTGCAGGAAAATGGCTCTACAGCAGTACTCTAATGATTTTACCTGCACACAGACCACGTGGCCATCAGAGTCTAACCCAAGTGTTGATCTGGAGCCCTGTGACTCGGTTTGGAGCAAACAGAGAGAAGCCTCATGAGAAGTTGCTGCAAGGCAGTTTCTCTCCTAAGACTGACACAGAGCTAATTCCTGTACATATCTCTCGTTTCAGCTGAGCACAGATTTTCCACCGAACCTCATCCCATGGAGTACAGATTCAGGTTCTGTGTAAGTTTATAAAACTGCTTGGTTTGGTTTAAAAACTGCTCCCCAATGGCAGAGTGACCCATCACTTGTGTTGTCTGTCATCTGACATTTGTGGTTTAGTCATAATGTGAAACAGGGAATACAGGGAACTGCTACTATGCTGATCTTACTTTCCTTTGGCATAAGTAATAAAGAGTCTCTTTGAGGCCATTGACTCTGCACTGGCCAAATCTATGGTACAGTGATAAAAACATGTTGTCACCCTGTTATTATGCTGTTTTTGGAATATCTGACAACTTTTTTAAATGCCAGCTGTTAATAGATAGCAAATTTTGCCAACTATCAACAAAAATATTTATAAATATGCTCTTAAAGAGTGAAAATTCATGATAACACTCAATAGAATTTATAATCTACCTGTTGAAATAGAAGTCACAAAATAAAGCAATAGTAAAAAGAATGGTGGCCTGTGTGTATCAGGTTCAGTTCAGTTCAGTCACGCAGTCGTGTGCAACTCTTTGTGACCCTATGGATTGCAGCACGCCTGGCTTTCCTGTCCATCATCTTCCAAAGCTTGCTCAAATTCATTGCCATTGAGTCAGTGAGGCCATCCAACCATCTCATCCTCTGTCATCTCTTTCACCTCTTGTCTTCAATATTTCCCAGCATCAGGGTCTTTTCCAATGAGTCAGTTTTTCTCATCAGGTGGCCAAAGTATTGGAGTTTCAGTCTCAGCATCAGTCCTTCCAATGAATATTCAGGACTGATTTCATTAAGGATTGACTGGTTTGATCTCCTTGCAGTCCAAGGGACTCTCAAGAGTCTTCTCAAACACCACAGTTAGAAAGCAGCAATTCTTCAGCACTCAGCTTTCTTTATAGTCCAACTCTCACATCCATACATGACTACTGGAAACAATTATACCCTTGATTAGATGGATCCTTGTTGGCAAAGTGATGTCTCTGCTTTTGGATATGCTGTCTAGGTTGGTCATAGCTTTTCTTCCAAGGAGCAAGTGTCTTTTAATTTCATGGCTGCAGTCACCATCCGCAGTGATTTTGGAGCCCCCCAAAATAAAGTCTGTTACTGTTTCCATTGTTTCCCCATCTATTTGCCATGAAGTGACAGGACCAGATGCCACGATCTTAGTTTTCTGAATGTTGAGTTTTAAGCCAACTTTTTCACTCTTCTCTTTCACTTTCATCCAGAGGCTCTTTAGTTTCTCTTTGCTTTATGCCATAAGGGTGGTGTCATCCGCATATCTGAGGTTATTGATATTTCTTTGGACAGTCTTGATTCCAGCTTGTGCTTTATTCAGCCTGGCATTTTGCATGATGTAATCTGCATATAAGTTAAATAAGCCGGGTGACAATATGCAGCCTCAACATACTCCTTTCCCAATTTGGAACCAGTCTGTTGTTCCATGTCCAGTTCTAACTGTTGCTTCTTGACCTGCATGCAGATTTCTCAGGAGGCAGGTCAGGTGGTCTGGTATTCCCATCTATTGAAGAATTTTCCAGTTTTTTGTGATCCAAATAGTCAAAGGCTTTGGCATAGTCAATAAAGCAGAAGTAGATAGTAGATGTTTTTCTGAAACTCTCTTGCTTTTTTGATGATCCAGCGGATACTGGCAATTTGATCTCTGGTTCTTCTGCCTTTTCTAAATCCAGCTTGAACATCTGGAACTTCACAATTCATGTACTTGTTGAAGTTGGCTTGGAGAATTTTGAGCATTACTTCTCTAGTGTGTGAGATGAGTGCAATTGTCCGGTAGTTCCATTCTCCAGGGGTCTTCCCAACCCAGAAATCGAACCCAGGTCTCCTGCATTGCAGGCAGATTCTTTACCATTACCCAGAAAGGCCTTTATTTCAATTTAATGGGAAAAACTACAACTTTACAGACAAAAGCTAAACAAAAGCTAAATGACGTCAGTTTCTCCAAACTAACTTTACCAGAAATGTTAAAGGGACTTCTCTATCCAAAAAAAAAAAAAAGTCACAACTAGAAACTTAAAAATTACAAAAGAAAAAAGCTCACTGATAAAGATAAGCACACAGTAATAGTGATAAATTAACCATCTACAAAACTAGTAAGGAAAGTTAAAAGGCAAAGTAGTAAAATCATTTGTTTCCACAATAAGTAGCTAATGGATGCACAAAACAAAAAGATATAAAATATGATGTCAAAAACAGTAATCATGGTGAGGGGAGTGAAAATGCAAGATTGTTAAAATTTTCTTGAAATTAAGAGATCACCAAATGAAATAATTACATATGTATGATTATACATGCATATGTACACACACACATAGGAAGAAAGGGAGAAAGATAGAGGAATTGAGAGAGACTGCTGTGTATAAACCACATGGTAATCACAACTATGTATTCTATAATAGTTATATACACACACGCACACAGAAATTCAACTATAACATTAAATGTAGTCAGCAAGTAATAACAGAAGGGAACAAAGAAACAAAAAACAACAATGAAAGCAAGTCCAAAACAGTTTTTTAAATTGCAATAAACACATACCCATCAATAATAACTTTAAATTTAAATGGACTAAATGCTCCAATGAAAAAGCATAAGAGTGGCTCAATGGCTACAAAAATAAGATACATATGCACACTGCCTACAAGAGATTCACATCAGGTGTAAAAACACACATAAATGAAAGTGAGAAGATAGAAAAAGATATTCCATGTAAATGGAAAATCAAAAGAAAGCTGGGAGAGCAATACTTACTTCCGGAAAAAAAATACTTTAAAACAAAAATTCTAATAAGAGACAAAAATATTATTAATGGTAAAGAATAAATTCATGAGAAAGATATAACAATTGTAAATATATATACACCAATACCAGAGACTCTAAATACATAAAGCAAATAGTAGCAGTCATAATGAAATAAATTGATAGTAACACAATAGTACTAGGAGAGTTTTTAAACTCCACTTATATCAATGGACAAATTATTTAATAAGAAAATTCTGAACAAGAATGAAACATTAGACCAAATGGATATATGTGTCTCTGTGTGTGTGGTCTAATGTATCATCCATACATTATGCATATATAATGACATATTATACTCATATATATATGACATATATCTATAAATATGACATTACATCCAAATGCAGCAGAACGCACATTCTTTTCAAGACAACCCCAAAACAATTTTTTAAATTGCAATAAGTACAGACCTATCGATAACCATTTTAAATGTAAATAGACATTCTCCAGGATGAATCATACTTTAGGCCACAATGTAAGTCTCAATAACTTTAAGAAAACTGAAATATCTAGCATCTTTTCAGCCGTAATGCTATAAGACAATAAAGTAATTGCAAGGGAAATACTATAAAAACCACAAACACATGGAGGTTTTAAAATATATACTAAACAATCAATGAAGAAATCAAAGAAGATATTTTAAAAAATACCTGGAGACAACTGAAAATGAAAATACAATGATCCAAATTCTATGGAATGCAGCAAAAGTAGCTCTAAGAAGGAAGTCTATAGCCCACATTGGGAAACAAGAAAAATCTCAAGTAAACAACTTATCCTTACACCCTAAGGAACTAGAAAAAGGAGAAAATTTAGTAGAAAGAGAGAAATGATAAAGATTAGAGAAGGAATAAATGAAATATGATTAGAAAACAATAGAAGACATCAATTAAACTGAGAGCTGGTCCTTCAAAAAAAAGCAAACAAAATTGGTAAACCATTGGCCAAGCTTATCAAGAAAAAAAGAGACAGAGCTCAAATCAATAAAATCAGAAATGGAAAAGGAGGAGTTGTAAGTAATACTACAGAAATGCAAAGAATCACAGGAGATTACTACAAAAAAATTATACCCCAATACAATGGACAATCTTGGAATTGTAAAACCTCCAAAGACTGAACCAGGAAGAAATAGAAAATATGAACAGACTAAGTAAAAGCAATGATATTGAATCAGTAATTAAAAATTTAAAAATCACCCAATGAAAGGGCAGGACAAGTGAATTCTATCACAAGTTTAGAGAAAAGTTACCACCTATCCATCCTGAACTGTTACAAAAAACTAGAGGAAAAAATGTTTTTAACTCACTGTATAAGCCCCTATCATCCTGATACTAAAACTAGAGAAAGATAGCAGAAATAAATTTATAGGTCAATATCTCTGATGAATATATATGCAAAAATCATCAACAAAATAGTAGCAAGCCAAATTCAATCATACATTAAAAACATCATATGCTATTATCAAGTGGGATTTACTCTAGGGATATAGGAATAGTTTAACTTCTGCAAATCAGTGTGATATACCACAATAACAAACTGAAGAATAAAATCATACGATCATCTGCATAGGTGCAAAAAAAGCTTTTGACAAAATTCAACATACTTTTTAAGGAAAACACCTCCTAGAAATTGGATATTGAGGAAATATACCTCAACATTATAAAGGACATATATGAGAAGCCACAGCTAAAGCCATATTAAACAGTGAAAGGTGAAAGCATTTTCTCTTAGGTGAGGAACAAGAAAAGGATGCCTACACTTGCCAATTTTATTCAACATTGTATAGCAGATCCTAGCCACAGAAATCAGACAAGAAAAAGAAATAAAAAGAATCCAAATTGGAAAGGAAAAAATAAAACTGTCACTGTTTCAAAGGATAGAAAATCCTAAAGACCCAACACACACACACACAAAAGCTACTATAGATCATCAATGAATTTGGTAAAGTTGCAGGATACAAAATTAATACAGAGGACGATGTTGCATTTCCATACACTAACAATGAACTATGAAGAAGAGAAGTTAAGAAAATGATCATATTTATCATCACATCAAAAAGAATAAAATTATTTTCTGTCACTAAGCTGTATCTGACTCTTTGTGACTCCATGGATTGCAGAACACCAGGTTTCTCTGTCCTCCATTATTTCCCAGAGTTTGCTCACATTCATGTCCATTGAGTCACTGATGCTATATAATAATTTTATCCTCTGCCACCCTCTTCTCTTTTTGCCTTCAATCTTTCCCAGCCTTTGGATCAGGTGGCCCAAATTTTGGAGCTTCATCTACAGCATCAGTACATCCAATGAATATTCAGGGTTGATTTCCTTTAGGAAAGTAATTCTCAATAGTCTTCTCCTCCACCACAAAAACATCAGTTCTTCTGCACTCAGCCTTCTTCTTCTTCATGGCCCAGCTCTCACATCTGTACATGACTGCTAGAGAAACCATAGCTTTGACTAGAAAGACATTTGCTGGAAAATGATATTTCTGCTTTTCAATATGCTGTCTAGGTTTGTTATAGCTTTTCTTCCAAGGAGAAAGCATCTTTTAATTTCGTGGCTGCAGCCATTGTCTGCAGTGATTTTGGAGCCAAGAAAATTAAATCTGTCACTGCTTCCACTTTGTTCTCCTTCTATTTGCCAGGGTAAACCCACCTAAGGAGGCAAAAGACCTATACTCCAAAATTATGAGATACTGATGAAAGAAAGACAACATAAATAGATGAAAATATATACCATGTTTCATGGATTAGAAGAACTAATATTGTTAAAAAGGACCATACTCCTCAAGGCAATCTACAGTTTCACTATAAACACCTATCAAAATAACAATAGCATTTTTCATATAACTAGAACAAATAATTGTAAGACTTGTATCAGTTCAGTTCAGTCACTCAGTCGTGTCCGACTCTTTGCGACCCCATGAATCAGAGCATGCCAGGCCTCCCCATCCATCATCAACTATTGGAGTTCACTCATACTCACTTCCATCAAGTCAGTGATGCCATCCAGCCATCTCATCCTCTGTTGTCCCCTTCTCCAGACATGTATATAAACACAAAAGATCCCAAATAGTCAAAGCAACCTTGAAAAAGAACAGCGCCAGACATATACACTCCCTGATTTCAGACTATTCTACAAAGTCATCAAAACAGCTTGGTACTTGCACAAAAAGACACATAGATCATTGGGAAAATGGAGAGCCTATAAATAAACCCATGCATTTACAGTCAACCTATTATGTAAGAGGGAGAACATATGTAACACAGAAAAATAGTCTCTTCTATACCTACTCCTGGAAAAAATTAGACAGTTACTTGTAAAAGAATGAAATTAGAACATTATCTAACACGATATACAAAAATAAATGCAGAATAAAGACCTAAGTGTAAGACCAGACTCATAAAGCTCCTACGAGTAAACACAGGCAGAACACTCTTTGACATAAATAGTAGTAGTGTGTCTTTGGATCTGTGTTTTAATGCAGAGAAAACAAAAGCAAAGATTTTAAAATGGAAAGTCATAAAACTTAAATGCTTTTGCAGAGCAAAGGAAACTACTGACAAACCAAAAATACAACTTACGGAATGGTAGAAAATATTTGTAATTAACATGACCTATTAGAGGTTAAGGAAAAGGAGTACGTCAAAGTTGTATATTGTCACCCTGCTTATTTAACTTATATGTAGAGTACATCATGAGACACGCAGGGCTGGAGAAAGCACAAGCTGGAATCAAGATTGCCAGGAGAAATATCAATAGCCTCAGATAGGCAGATGATACCACCCTTATGGCAGACAGTGAAGAGGAACTAAAAAGCCTCTTGATGAAAGTGAAAATGGAGAATGAAAAAGTTGGCTTAAAACTCAACATTCAGAAAACTAAGATCATGGCATCTGGTCCCATCACTTCATGGGAAATAGATGGGGAAACAGTGAAACAGTGTCAGACTTTATTTTTTGGGGCTCCAAAATCACTGCAGATGGTGACTGCAGCCATGAAATTAAAAGACACTTATTTTTTGGAACAACCTAGATAACATATTAAAAAGCAGAGACATTACTTTGCCAACAAAGGTCCATCTAGTCAAGGCTATGGTTTTTCCTGTGGTCATGTATGGATGTGAGAGTTGGACTGTGAAGAAAGCTGAGTGCTGAAGAATTGATGCTTTTGAACTGTGGTGTTGGAGAAGACTCTTGAGAGTCCCTTGGACTGCAAGGAGATCCAACCAGTTCATCCTAAAGGAGATCAGTCCTGGCTATTCATTGGAAGGACTCATGCTGAAGCTGAAACTCCAGTACTTTGGCCACCTCATGGGAAGAGTTGACTCATTGGAAAAGACTCTGATGCTGGGAGGGATTGGGGGCAGGAGGAGAAGGGGACGACAGAGGATGAGATGGCTGGATGGCATCACTGACTCGATGGACGTGAGTTTGAGTAAACTCCGGGAGTTGGCAATGGACAGGGAGGCCTGGCGTGCTGCGATTCATGGGGTTGCAAAGAGTCGGACACCACTGTGCGACTGAACTGAACTGATCCAAAATATATAAACAGCTCATAGAGTTGAATATATTAAAAAAATTAAAAATAGGCATAAATTCTGAATAGACATTTTCGCAAAGAAGACATACAGATGGCCAACAGGCACAAAGAGATATCTTTTCAATGCTCATTACCACTAATTATTAGACAAATGCAAATCAAACAGAATGAAGAATTACTTCACATCTGTTGGAATGGTTATCATCAAAAAAGTCTACAGATAACCAAATATTGATGAGGATGTGGAGAAAAGGGAGACCTTGTACACTGTTAATTGGAATGTAAATTGGTGCAGCCACTATAGAAACAACAGTATGGAGTTTCCTCAAAAAATAAAAATAGATTTCATATGGTCTAGCAAGGATCCAAAAATTCCACTCCTGGGTGTTTTCCAAAGAAAACACTAATTTGAAAATATACATTCACCCTGATGTTCTTAGTAGCATTATTTACAGTAGCCAATATTTGAAAGCAACCTAAGAATCCATCAACAATGAATGGTTAAGGAAGATGTTATACACACATGCACACACACACACGCATGCACACATACAATGTAATACTACTCAGTTATATAAAAGAATGAAATTATGCCGTTTGAAACTACATGGATAGACCTGGAGGGTATTATGATTAGTGATATAAGACAGAAAGAAAAATACTGTATGTTATTACTTACATGTGGAATCTAAAAAAGAAATAAATACAACAAAACAGAAGATTCATAGGTATAGAGTGCAAACTGGTGTTTATCAGTGGGAAGAGGGCAGGGGAAAGATAGGAGTAGAGAATTAATTGGCACCAAATACTTTCTATTAAAAAATCTATATGGATATATTACACAGGGAATATAGCCAATATTTTAAGATAACTTTAGAGTATAATTTATGAAAATTTTGAAACTAATGCTATGCACTTGAAACTAATATATTGTAAAATAACTGCTGCTGCTAAGTCGCTTCAGTCATGTCCGATTCTGTGCAACCCCATAGAGGGCAGCCAACCAGGCTCCCCCGTCCCTGGGATTCTCCGGGCAAGAACACTGGAGTGGGTTGCCATTTCCTTCTCCAATGCATGAAAGGAAAAGTGAAAGTGAAGTGGATCAGTCATATCCGACTCTTCGAGACCCCATGGACTGCAGCCTACCAGCCTCCTCTGTCCATGGGATTTTTCCAGGCAAGAGTACTAGAGTGGGTTGCCATTGCCTTCTCCAGGTAAAATAACTATGCCTCAATTAAAAAAATAATTTTCCCAGCCCCTACTCATTACACATTTTCAAAGCTGCTTCTACATTTTTATATATTTGTCACAGCAGCATCCCTTCATTTCGGTATCAGTTTCTATCCTATTTCAGACTGTTAGTACAGTGTACCATAGACTGAGTAGCTTATAAACAGAAAAAATTTATTTCTCACAATTCTGGAGGATGGAAGTCTAAAATCAGGTTACTCACATGGTCAGTTTCTGGTAAGTCTCCTTTTCAGAGTTGCAGCCTGCCAATTTATTTTATCATTACATGGCAAGAGCAGAGAGAGGAAACAAGGTCTCACATGACTCTTATAAAGATACTCATTCCATTCATGAGGGTGCCACCCTCATGACTTCATCTAGTCCTAATCACTTCCCCAAAACCTCACCTTCTAATACTTCCACATTGAGGCACAGAATTTCAATATACAACTTTGGGAGAGACACAAATATTTAATCCATTGCACTCTTACATGGAACTATTTATAATAAATTATGAATTCTTTTGAATAACATCCAATATGTGTCTTGTGCTCCCCTGCCTAATCACTTTGAACCATTGCACCAAGTGCAAGACACTTTCTATTTCCCAATGTTTCTCTCTTTATTGAAAACCCATTTATTTTTAAAAATAGTTCACTATGACCACCAATCTTTTTTATGCCTTTCCCCTGGTTAAAATTTTACTAATCTTGGCATTCATAGTAGTACCTCTCATAGTACCATAAATAGAGAAATAACATTTATAAGATGTATTGGACACAAATCACCAAAATATATATCTTCTTCTAATGATTCATAATAGCAGAGGGAGCACCTTCATCTAAACAGGACTGTTTCATTATAGTTCTCCTATTAAGTTTGGACACAACACATGTTTTTATTTAGGTAATTTGTATCTAACCACAGTAAGAATGAGTAATAAGGGGAAAATCTCTATTTCTCTCTCTCTCCTCTTTCTCTCTCTTTATCTCACATACACAAACACACAAATAATACTTTACAACCTTACTACATGAAGTATGTTAACTAAATGTAAACCACATGCCCCAAGTTGTTCTACTACTGACAAATTATTGAAAAATCACTTGAAAATCTGGCTAAAAACTGATACATTTTTGCTAGACAATCATTCAATTTTTCTTATTTTTCCTATGTTTTTGTTATGCCAAGTACTTCCATGACAGCTTGCATGAACCTCAAAAAGTCTGTTTTCTTCTGGGTAACCCCACAGCAGTCAGGGAATATTCTTGTATGAATAGCTCAGCATAAAGTCTCAGAATTACAAATTTTACCTCATTTCAGGTGTAGATTCATTCCCTGCCATCCAATGACAGTACTCCTTTTACAGACCAGTGGGCCAAATGTAAGCTAATTCACAAAGTGGCAGGCTGAAGAGCATGTGGAATGCTGAACAAAAAATAAACAAAAATGTAAATGAAACTGGGCACTCTGCCTAGAAAACAGAATCTGTGTGCAAACAACAGCATTCAATGCCAAATTTTAGACCCTTTGTGAGGCCATTCAATTATGTTCTCTCTAAGCATAGCACCAAAGTGGAAATAGGTGAATTTCCATCAATACACAGTGTGGAGGTATAAGGTGTAAAGATCATAAATCTGCTCTAGGAAAGGCTGAACAAAAGGATAAAAATTCAACTAATTCATCCCTAATTTGACAAGTTGACATGTCACATAGAAATAGCTACCATTGGAGAAGGCAATGGCACCCCACTCCAGTACTCTTGCCTGGAAAATCCCACGGACAGAGGAGCCTGGTAGGCTGCAATCCATGGGGTCGCTGGGAGTCGGACACGACTGAGCAACTTCACTTTCACTTTTCACTTTCATGCATTGGAGAAGGCAATGGCACCCCACTCCAGTACTCTTGCCTGGAAAATCCCATGGACGGAGGAGCCTGGTGGGCTGCAGTCCATGGGGTCGCTGGGAGTCGGACACGACTGAGCAACTTCACTTTCACTTTTCACTTTCATGCATTGGAGAAGGAAATGGCACCCCACTCCAGTGTTCTTGCCTGGAGAATCCCAGGGACGGGGGAGCCTGGTGGGCTGCAGTCTATGGGGTCGCACAGAGTCGGACACGACTGAAGCGACTTAGCAGCAGTAGCAGTAGCAGCAACCACAGAAAGTCCTAGGATTCTCTTCATAGTTGAGCTCCATGTCTTAAAATTTATTTTGACTCATCAAAGCCTACATTTTTCACAATATTATTAGAGACCTCAAAAGCTAAAATTAGTATCAAGGGGCTTGCACCTTATCTCAGGTTATGCGATTGGACAAATCTCTTTCTTCCAGTCCCATCTTTAAAACAAAGTAAAACATTTCCCAAAGTCAGAACTATAAAAAACAGTCTGTAAATATCAGGTACTATTATTTTTATAGACAGCAAGGAATAGTAAGAGCATTCCTGAGAAAATAGTCCTCAATCAGTTTGCAGGTCTTAAATGTGGAAGTAGGAAGTAGCCAGGCCACAGCTGGGAAACAAGTAGTATACCTCTCTGGTTGGCCTAATAAACTCCAAAAATATTTTTGAAGCTTTCCACTAGTCTGTAACTATTAGTTCAGAATAACTATTCTTTCCTTTAATTTTGATAGCTTTTTCCCTTATCTCTTCACAGTCAGTTAATTCCTTTCTATAATTATTATCCAGAAATTAGAAAAAAAAAAAAAAACAACAAAACAACCTTCTACCTGATTTGAGATCCTATGATCTCATTTCTCTCCATTTCAATCCATGTTAAAAGTCCTCACATATAGTTTTCACGTACTGAAATATCTGCTGAAAATTCTACCAAAAAATCACTCTAAAAAGCTTGGTATTTTAGTTATATTTACTACCCGATTTCAAAGTCCTTTATTACCTACCCCCACTCAAAGAGTCTAATATCATTTTCTATCCAGGTCTGAGTCAGAGCAATTCCTTCCATTTCTGGAGGGTTTCTCAATCAGATCCACCTCTCCTCTGAGGCAGGATCTGCAATAAGTTTCCTCTGAGGGTGAAAATATGATTTAAATGTATCAGTGGTCCATGCTGCTGCTGCTGCTAAGTCGCTTCAGTCGTGTCCGACTCTGTGAGACCCCATAGACGGCAGCCGACCAGGCTCCCCTGTCCCTGGGATTCTCCAGGCAAGAGTACTGGAGTAGATTGCCATTTCCTTCTCCAATGCATGAAAGTGAAAAGTGAAAATGAAGTCACTCAGTTGTGTCCGACTTTTAGTGACCCCATGGACTGCAGCCTACCAGGCTCCTCTGTCCATGGGATTCTCCAGGCAAGAGTACTGGAGTGGGGTGCCATTACCTTCTCCATCAGTAGTCCATACCATGCTAAAATCAGAAATGTAGTTTTCTGAGATGGAAACTTTCTGTTTCAGTGTAAACTGTGGTCTGCATTATTTATGTTTAATATTTAAATTTTACAAGGAATGAGAAAAAGTCATACTACACCTAGAAAGGGTGTAAACATTGAATGCTACACTCATGGAAAGGTCTGTGTCTCGATAATACTTTTAATCAAAGTTGTTTCCACAGTTACAAAATTATTAACCAGATTATGCATGATGTGATAAGCCACTGTAATTTTCTATTGTTAGATGGTTACTAAAATATGAAATTCAAATTAAATTATTGTTTAACATTTATATTGAATATATGTTTCAAAATAAGGCAGCAAAATCATCTATGCTTTTTTTGTATTAATGAGGAAGACATTTTGTTTTTAAGTTTGATGTACTTTAGTCTTTTGGAGATAGAAAGACTAATAGAGTTTTGCCAAGAAAATGCACTGGTCATAACAAACACCCTCTTCCAACAACACAAGAGAAGACTCTATACATGGACATCACCAGATGGTCAACAATGAAATCAGATTGATTATATTCTTTGCAGCAAAAGATGGAGAAGCTCGATACAGTCAGCAAAAATAAGACCAGGAGCTGACTGTGGCTCAGACTATGAACTCCTTACTGCCAAATTCAGACTTAAATTGAAGAAAGTAGGGAAAACCACTAGACCATTCAGGTATGACCTAAATCAAATCCCTTATGACTATACAGTGGAAGTGAGAAATAAATTTAAGGGCCTAGATCTGATAGATAGAGTGCCTGATGAGCTATGGAATGAGGTTCGTGACATTGTACAGGAGACAGGGATCAAGACCATCCCCATGGAAAATGAAATGCAAAGAAGCAAAATGGCTGTCTGGAGAGGCCTTACAAATAACTGTGAAAAGAAGAGAAGCAAAAAAGCAAAGGAGAAAAGGAAAGATATAAACATCTGAATGCAGAGTTCCAAAGACTAGCAAGAAGAGATAAGAAAGCTTTCTTCAGTGATCAATGCAAAGAAATAGAGGAAAACAACAGAATGGGAAAGACTAGAGATCTCTTTAAGAAAATCACAGATACCAAAGGAACATTTCATGCAAAGATGGGCTCAATAAAGGACAAAAATGGTATGGACTTAACAAAAGCAGAGGATATTAAGAAGAGATGGCAAGAATACACAAAAGAACTATACAAAAAAGATCTTCATGACCGAGATAATCATGATGGTGTGATCACTGACCTAGAGCCAGACATCCTGGAAAGTGAAGTCAAGTGGGCCTTAGAAAGCATCACTACGAACAAAGCTAGTGGAGGTGATGGAATTCCAGTGGAGCTATTCCAAATCCTGAAAGATGATGCTGTGAAAGTGCTGCACTCAATATGCCAGCAAATTTGGAAAACTCAGCAGTGGCCACAGGACTGGAAAAGCTCAGTTTTCATTGCAATCCCAAAGAAAGGCAATGCCAAAGAATGCTCAAACTACCACACAATTGCACTCATCTCACATGCTAGTAAAGTAATGCTCAAAATTCTCCAAGCCAGGCTTCAGCAATATGGGAACCGTGAACTTTCTGATGTCCAACCTGGTTTTAGAAAAGGCAGAGGAACCAGAGATCAAATTGCCAACATCTGCTGGATCATGGAAAAAGCAAGAGAGTTCCAGAAAAACATCTATTTCTGCTTTATTGACTCTGCCAAAGCCTTTGACTGTGTGGATCACAATAAACTGTGGAAAATTCTGAAAGAGATGGGAATACCAGACCACCTGATCTGCCTCTTGAGAAATTTGTGTGCAGGTCAGGAAGCACCAGTTAGAACTGGACATGGAACAACAGACTGTTTCCAAATAGGAAAAGAAGTACGTCAAGGCTGTATATTGTCACCCTACTTATTTAACTTCTATGCAGAGTACATCATGAGAAATGCTGGACTGGAAGAAGCACAAGCTGGAATCAAGATTGCCGGGAGAAATATCAATAACCTCAGATATGCAGATGATACCACCCTTATGGCAGAAAGTGAAGAGGAACTAAAAAGCCTCTTGATGAAAGTGAAAGTGGAGAGTGAAAAAGTTGGCTTAAAGCTCAACATTCAGAAAACGAAGATCATGGCATCCGGTCCCATCAGTTCATTGGAAATAGCTGGGGAAACAGTGGAAACAGTGTCAGACTTTATTTTTCTGGGCTCTAAAATCACTGCAGATTTTAGAGCCTGCAGCCATGAAATTAAAAGACGCTTACTCCTTGGAAGGAAAGTTATGACCAACCTAGATAGCACATTGAAAAGTAGAGACATTACTTTGCCATGAAATTAAAAGACACTTACTCCTTGGAAGGAAAGTTATGCCCAACCTAGATAGCACATTGAAAAGTAGAGACATTACTTTGCCAACAAAGGTCTGTCTAGTCAAGGCTATGGTTTTTCCTGTGGTCATGTATGGATGTGAGAGTTGGACTGTGAAGAAGGCTGAGCGCCAAAGAATTGATGCTTTTGAACTGTGGTGTTGGAGAAGACTCTTGAGAGTCCCTTGGCCTGCAAGGAGATCCAACCAGTCCATTTTGAAGGAGATTAGCCCTGGGATTTCTTTGGAAGGATTGATGCTAAAGCTTAAACTCCAGTACTTTGGCCACCTCATGCGAAGAGTTGACTCACTGGAAAAGACTCTGATGCTGGGAGGGATTGGGGGCAAGAGGAGAAGAGGACGACAGAGGATGACACGGCTGGATGGCATCACTGACTCGATGGACATGAGTCTGAGTGAACTCCAGGAGTTGGTGATGGACAGGGAGGCCTGGCGTGCTGCAATTCATGGGGTCATAAAGAGTTGGACATGACTGAGCGACTGATCTGATCTGATCTGACCTGATGGCTAGATCTAGTCTCAGAAAAATTATCCTTTCTAAACAGCTTGATTTGAGGGACTACGTTTATTTTTAGGATTTGATTTTGCTGTTAGTCTAAGAAAATAATACTATGCTTCAAAAAAATCTGTTCTCTGAATATGCAGAGTACATAGTATTTACTACCTCTTTCAAAAACAGATTTAGGTCTGGTTTTTAAGGAGAAATTCAGGGAGAAGATGAAGAATAGAGGCTTCAGCCTCTGAAAGGAGTGTCACACTCTTCCTTCTGACAGTTTCTAGTTTTATGACTCTAATTTGATCTATTTTAAAGAACTCCAATACTTTGGCCACCTGATGTGAAGAGCTGACTCATTGGGAAAGACCTTGATGCTGGGAAAGATTGAGAGCAGGAGGAGAAGGGGATGACAGTGGATGAGATGGCTGGATGGCATCACCGACTCAGTGAATATGGGTTTGGGTGGACTCGGGAGTTGGTGATGGACTGGGAGGCCTGGCGTGCTGCAGTTCATGGGATTGCAAAGAGTGGACACGACTGAGCAACTGAACTGAACTGAAAGAACTGTGGCCTAAAGTCAGGCTAAAAAAAAAAAATGTATTATGTAACTAAATATTGCATGCCTTATGCCTTTAAGTTTGGACAGTTCCTTCCTCAGGTGAAATAATCTGAGTCTCAGTTTGGAGGAGTGCAACAGCTTGAGCAAAAAGAGCACAGGATATGCAAAGGTTTGCAAAAGTGAAGGGACAAGCATCTGGTGAAGGAAAGGACAAGACAGAGAGCTGAGGGAAGAGGGCCTGGGAGGGCAAGTTCTTCCTGCAACTCTGCCTCCCCTCCCTTACAGGAGCTCCCCTGGGGAAGCCAGAAGTTTCAAGTCCTGAAATAAACCCAACAGTGAGCTGTCCCCTAGGCTTAAGTTAGAGTTTCCTTGCTTTCTTCCTCTTACAGAGAACCTTTGTTACATTAGAGAAATGAAAACACATTTATATCAAGCAACTTCCAACATTCAAACTTCCTCGCAATTTATCTATGGACTACATATTTACAGATTAAATATGATGGGTGTGAATGTCAGTAAGTGGTTGAAATGATAGCAGCAGTGTGATATAAGGTAACACTAACTTCATCTGCCCCACCTGTCCATGTCAAGAACACCAAAGTAATCACCATTTAACAATCCCTGCACCTGGATTTTGTATTAAACTTCAGGTGGATTTTTATATAAATATAACATTAATTTAATGCCAAAACCGTGAAATGAAGTCACCTTAAATGCACCAGTGTACTATGTCAAGTTAGGTGCTTTGGTATAATAGCTACAGTTATACATTATAAAAAGAATTTTAAAGCTATTGTATTTCCATGTTTATTCTCCAGTTAGTCATATAAAATTTTAGTGTTCAGATAATTTTCCCAAAGGAAACTTCAAATTGTAGGCATTGCATTATGATAGTCATGGCACTATTAAAAAATAATGATAGTTGTATTTGTGATTTATGGATTTAGGTGAGTCATATATAGAGTCATATGTATATGATATTAATTGAGCTGGATGAAATCCAGAAACAAATACTCATCCTCCCATCTCTACACAAAAGATTTGAATTCTCATCTGCCAGAAACATTATTTATTAGCACAATATATGCTTCATGTTCTGAAATGCTCACAAGTCTGCCAGCACACTCTGCTTAAACCCTCTGAATGTCCCTATCTACTTTTCCTCTTTTACCCTATTTCTCTTTCTCTCTCTCTTCTACACACACACATGCATACACGCATCACAGCTTAGACTTCCTGTGTCAGTTTGTGATGTGTTTGCTTTTGTACATTTGAACTCTCAAGGGAGCTGGGGAACTGTTGTTCATGTCTGGGCTTCCTTGTGGCTCAGATGGTAAAAAATCCACCTGCGATGCAGGAGACCCATTGTCACCTTTTACTATTTTGTAAAAAAAGAAAAAGTTTGAATCAACAAGCTTCCTATCAAGACTTTATCTTTTCATAAAGCTCAATTTCCCTTTAACTCTAAGGGGAGAAGAAAGAAACTTTTGGCCAGTCCCTGTGATGAAACAGGCATCATCGTAGGTACCTGCCGTATTTATCTCATGTAATCCTCATACCTGCTCTGAAAGATTCACTCATTTTATTTCCATTTATGTTCCAACATTACTCTGTCAGGAAGACCTTTAGACAAAGTCTTTATCTTCATAAATCTGTCAAATAGAAAGGCCTACCATCATCTCAATTGCTTTTACCAGTTACTTTTCTTCTTATGTACTTATCTTCACCTGATAAGATTATATAGATTTTGCTTGTTTATGGTTTTCCCCTTACTATATCAAAACTATCATGAGAGTGACCATTTTTCTTGCTTTCATTCAGAGCTGTCTCTTCATTACAGCCAATGCATAATATATGCAAATAAATACATGCAGAATGAATGATTAGAAAAGTGATTGACCTAAGGTAAAGAACAAAGTTGAGTTGAGTTTAGTCAGTCAGTCATGTCTGACTCTTTGTGACCCTATGGACAGCAGCACGCCAGGACTCCCTGTCTGTCACCAACTACCAGAGTTTACTCAAATTCATGTCCATTGAGTCGGTGATGCTATCCAACCATCTCATCCACTGTCATCCCCTTCTGCTCCTGCCTTCATATTTCCCAGCATCAGGGTCTTTTCAAACAATTCAGTTCTTCTCATCAGGTAGCCAAAGTATTGGAGTTTCAGCTTCAACATCAGTCAACCCAATGAATGAGAAATGCTGGACTGGATGAAGCACAAGCTGTAATCAAGATTGCTGGGAGAAATATCAATAACCTCAGACATGCAGATGACACTACACTGCAGAAAAAGTAAAGAAGAAAGAATGATTTCCTTTAGGATGGACTGGTTGGATCTCCTTATAGTCCAAGGGATATTCAAGAGTCTCCTCCAACAACACAGTTCAAAAGCATTGATTACTCTGTGGTCAGCTTTCTTTATAAGAACACTCACATCCATACATAACTACTGGGGGAAAAAAAAAAAAAAAAAACTTTGACTAAACGAACCTTTGTTGGCAAAATAATGTCTCTGCTTTTTAATATGCTGTCTAGGTTGGTCATAACTTTTCTTCCAAGGAGCAAGCATCTGTTAATTTCAAGGCTGCAGTTACTATCTGCAGTGATTTTGTAGCCCCAAAAAGTAAAGTTTGCCACTGTTCCCATTGTTGCCCCATCTATTTGCCATGAAGTGATGGGGCCAGATGCTATGATCTTCATTTTCTGAATGTTGAGTTTTAAGTCAACTTCTTAATTCTCCTCTTTCACTTTCATCAAGAGACTCTTTAGTTCTTCTTAGCTTTTTCTGCAGTGTAGTGTCATCTTCATATCTGAGGTTATTGATATTTCTCCCAGCAATCTTGATTCCAGCTTGTGCTTCATCCAGTCCAGCATTTCTCATGATCTACTCTGCATATAAGTTAAATAAGCAGGATGACAATATACAGCCTTGACGTACTCCTTTCCCGATTTGGAACCAGTCTGTTGTTCCATGTATAGTTGTAACTGTTGCTTCTTGACCTTAGGAGGCAGGTCAGATCATCTGGTATTTCTTGAAAATGTTTCCATAGTTTTTTGTGATCCACACAGTCAAAGACTTTGCCATAGTCAATAAAACAGAAGTAGATGTTTTTCTGGAACTCTCTTGCCTTATCCATGATCCAACAGATGTTGGCAATTTGATCTCTGGTTTCACTGCCTTTTCTAAATCCAGCTTGAACATCTGGAACTTCACGATTCACATACTCTTGAAGCCTGGCTTGGAGAATTTTGAGCATTACTTTACTAGCGTGTGAGAAGAGTGCAAATGTGCGGTAGTTTGAGCATTCTTTGGCATGCCTTTCTTTGGGATTGGAATGAAAACTGACCTTTTCCAGTCCTGTGACCACTGCTGAGTTTTCCAAATTTGCTGGCATATTGAGTGCAGCACTTTCACAGCATCATCTTTCAGGATTTGAAAGAACTCAACTGGAATTCCATCACCTCCACTAACTTTGTTCGTAGTGATGCTTTCTAAGGCCCATTTGACTTCACATTCCAGGATGTCTGGCTCTAGGTGAGTGATCACACCATTGTGATTATCTGGATCATGAAGCCCTTTTTTGTACAGTTCTTCAGTGTATACTTGCCACCTCTTCTTAATATCTTCTGCTTCTGTTAGGTCCATACCATTTTTGTCCTTTATCGAGCCCATCTTTGCATGAAATGTTCCCTTGGTATCTCTAACTTTCTTGAAGAGATCTCTAGTCTTTCCCATTCTACTGTTTTCCTCTTATTTCTTTTCATTGATCACCGAGGAAGGCTTTCTTATCTCTCCTTGCTATTCTTTGGAACTCTGCATTCAAATGGGTATATCCTTCCTTTTCTCCTTTGCCTTTCACTTCTCTTCTTTTCACAGCTATTTGTAAGACCTCCTCAGACAGCCATTTTGCGTTTTTGCATTTCTTTTCCTTGGGGATGTTCTTGATCCCTGCCTCTTATACAATGTCACAAACCTCTATCCATACTTCTTCAGGCACTCTATCAGACCTAACCCCTTGAATCTATTTCTCAGTTCCACTGTATAATAGTAAGGGGTTTGATTTTGGTCATATCTGAATGGTCTAGAGGTTTCCCCTATTTTCTTCAATTTAAGTCTGAATTTGGCAATAAGGAGTTCATGATCTGAGCCACAGTCAGCTCCTGGTCTTGTTTTTGCTGACTGTATAGAGCTTCTCCATCTTTGGCTACAAAGAATATAATCAATCTGATTTCAGTATTGACCATCTGGTGATGTCCATGTGTAGAGTCTTCTCGTGTTGTTGGAAGAGGGTGTTTTCTATGACCAGTGTGTTCTCTTAGAAAAATTCTGTTAGCTTTTGCCCTACTTCATTCTATACTCCAAGGCTAAATTTTCCTGTTACTCCAGGTGTTTCTTGACTTCCTACTTTTGCATTCCATCCCCTATAATGAAAAGGACATCTTTTTTGGGTGTTAGTTTTAGAAGGTCTTGTATATCTTCATGCTATGCTATGCTATGCTAAGTCACTTCAGTCGTGTCCGACTCTGTGTGACCCCATAGATGGCAGCCCACCAGGCTCCCCCGTCCCTGGGATTCTCCAGGCAAGAACACTGGAGTGGGTTGCCATTTCCTTCTCCAATGCATGAAAGTGAAAAGTGAAAATGAAGTCACTCAGTCGTGTCCGACCCTCAGTGACCCCATGGACTGCAGCCCACCAGGCTCCTCCGTCCATGGGATTTTCCAGGCAAGAGTACTGGAGTGGGGTGCCATTGCCTTCTCCGATAGAACCATTCAATTTCACCTTCTTCAGTATTACTGGTCAGGGTACAGACTTGGATTACTGTGATATTGAATGGTTTGCCTTGGAAATAAACAGAGGTCATTCTGTCATTTTTGAGATTGCATCCAAGAACTGCATTTCAGACTATTGTTGGCTACTCCATTTCTTCTAAGGGATTCTTGCCCACAGTAGTAGATATAATGGTCATCTGAGTTAAATTCACCCATTCCACTCCATTGTAGTTCACTGATTCCTAAAATGTCAATATTCATGCTTGCCATCTTCTGTTTGACCACTTCCAATTTGCCTTGATTCATGGACCTAACATTCCATGTTCCTATGCAATATTGTTCTTTACAGCATTAGACTTTACTTCCATCATCAGTCATATCCACAACTGGGTGTTGTTTTTGCTTTGGCTCTGTCTCTTCATTCTTTCTGGAATTATTTCTCTACTGATCTCCAGTAGCATAATGGGAACCAACTGACCTGGGGAGTTCATCTTTCAGTATCCTATCTTTTTGCCTTTTCATACTGTTCATGGGGTTCTCACGGAGAAGGCAATGGCACCCCACTCCAGTACTCTTGCCTGGAAAATCCCATGGACGGAGGAGCCCGGTAGGCTGCAGTCCATGAGTTCACTAAGCGTCAGATACGACTGAGCGACTTCCCTTTCACGCATTACAGAAGGAAATGGCAACCCATTGCAGTATTCTTGACTGGAGAATCCCAGGGACAGGGGAGCCTGGTGGGATGCCATCTACAGAGTGGGGCAGAGGGGTCGTACAGAGTCAGACACGACTGAAGCGACTTAGCAGCAGCAGCAGCATGGGGTTCTCAAGGCAAGAATACTGAAGTGGTTTGCCATTCCCTTCTCCAGTGGACCTCATTTTGTCAGAACCCTCCACCATGACCTGTCTGTCTTGGGTGGCCCTCCATGGTATGGCTCATAGTTTCATTGAGTTAGACAAGGCTGTGGTCCACATGACCAGATTGATTAGTTTCCTATGATTATGGTTTTCAGTCTGTCTGCCCTCTGATGGAGAAGGATAAGAGGCTTATGGAAGCTTCCTGATGGGAGAGGCTGATGGAGGGAGAAACTGGGTCTTGTTTTGATGGGCAGGGCCATGCTCAGTAAATCTTTAATCCAAGTTTTTGTTGATAGGTGGGGCTGTGTTCCCTCCCTGTTATTTGACCTGAGGCCAAACTATGGTGGAGGTGATGAAGATAATACTGACCTACTTCAATAGGTCCCATGCAGACACTGCTACACTCAGTGCCCTCAACCCTGCAGCAGGCCACTGCCAACCCACACCTCCATGGGAGACTCCTGGACCCTCATGGGCAAGTCAAGCTCAGTCTCTTATGGGGTCACTACTCCTTTCTTCTGGGTTCTGGTGCACACAAGTTTTTGAAACATCCATGAGATGTTTCCTAAGCCCTGTGTAAGTTCTGGCAGCTCTGTGGTGGGGTTAATGGTGACCTCCTCTAAGAGGGCTTATGCCATACCCGGGTCTACTGAACCTAGAGTCCCTGCCCCTGCAGCAGTCCACTTCTGACCTGTATCTCCTCAGGAGACACTCAAACACAGTTCTGTCTCAGTCTCTGTGGAGTCTCTGGGTCTTGGTGTGCACAAGGTATGTTTGAGCCCTCTGAGTGTCTGTGGCAGGTATGGAGTTTCATTATAAACATGATTTCGCTCCTCCTACCATCTTGCTAGGGCTTCTCCTTTGCTCTTGGACGTGGGGTATCTCCTGAATGTCATTCTGGTGCCACACAGCCGCTACTCCAGTGCTTACCGTCTTGCTGGGGCTTCTCTGCCCTTGGACGCGGGGTATATCCTCACAGTCACTCCAGTGCCACGTGACCACCACTCCAGCAAGAGCAAAGACTGTAGTCTTAACGTCTGGGTTCAGCTCTCCATAGAGTTAATGCAGGTTAGCTGTTAAATTATGTAGCCTTGGAGTCAGTCCACTTGGGTTGGAAGCCCAGCTTTACCATTCACTTTACCATTTGTTTGCTATGTGACCTTGGATGAGGTTCTTCACTGCACTGGTTTCAAGGTTCCTCATCTGAAAGATGGTGTTCATAATAGCAACCACCTCATAGGGTTATGTGAGAATTGTATGAATGAACACAGTGTAATTAGGACAGTATCCAGTGTTCCATGTTAAAAGTTATCATTGACTTCAGTTCACAGATCAAGAAACAAAGACTCAGAGAAGTGATGCGACATATAGGTGGGAAAATAGGAGTTCAAGCAGAACTTTTTCTGATGCCACAAACTGTATGTTGTAATAAAGTGTTCTCAGTTTAAGGAAATAATCATGGAAAAAAATAATAGGATAAGAAAAATGACTATATGAATGAATATATGAGGAATAATAACTCATAGTCTAATTTTTCTCTAAAATCTTTGAATATTAAATTATCTACCTACAGAGATAGCTTTGAATTGCTTATTTAAAAATCCTTCAAAAGAATGCCCAGTGTACATGGCAGCACTATTTTCAATAGCCGAGACATAGAAGCAACCTAAATGTCCACTGACAAAGGCATAGATAAAGAAGAAGTGGTATATATATATACAATGGAATATTACCAAAGAGGCTCACAGACTTAGAGAATGAACTTACGGTTGCCAAGGGGAAGGGATAGTAAGGGACTTTGGGAAAGTCATATACACACTGCTATACTTAAAATGAATGACCAATAAGGATCTACTGTATAGCACATGGAACTCTGCTCAATGTTACATCCAGCCTGAATTGGAGGGGTTTCAGGGGAGAATTGATATATGTATATGTATGGCTGAGTCCTTTCACTGTTCACCTGAAACTGCCACAACATTTGTAATGGGCTGTAGGCCAATATAAAACAAAAAGTTTAAAGTTTTGGGGAAAAATTCTTCACCATGAAATGTTATGCTGTAAGCACCACAAATATCGATTCTTTTAAAAGTGAATAAGGTTGCTTGATGCTAATTTTAGTAATTTTGTTTTATTTGTTTTCTATGATGAAGGATTTGGGGGCTTTGAAGATTTTTAAAAGTATATGTGGTAACATCTTTTTTTGTTTGTTTGTTTTGTGTGGTAACATCTTTTATCCTATCATAAATAATTTCTCCAATACTCTGTAGTAGTTTTTTATACACTTCTTTTCTCTTTTGTTTAGAGAATCCTTTCGTCATAAACAATTTACCTGGAATTCAATATAAAACTGGAGTCACTCAGATTGAAGTAAGATTGGACAGTTCAGAGTCTAGATCATTCAGTCCCTCCTCTACCTCCTATAGGAGTGCCTGAAAATACAGAGAAGACTCCAGGGTAAGATTTTCATTTCCAAAGAATATTGTAAAGCAGAACATATTTCCCAGATCCCACTTTGGCTTTGAAAAACTAATCTAAACCTTACAATACCCAAATGACCTTCAGGACAGTGAGCCTTCAGCCAGGCTGGTTCATGCAGACCCCACACTGAGTCCTAAATGTCAGTTCCCTCAGGTCAGGGACTATCTCCTTGCTTGGAAAATTATTGCATATGAGAGTATAGTTAGGGACACTTTCCCTGACAGGGAAGACATGAAAATTTCTTAGATGTTCCTTACAATAATGACTAAATATCCATTATTCTCAGTTTTAATAGGATGAGAATTTATTTAAAACAGGTCAAGAGACTGATCTTTTTTTTTTTTTTTTGGTACACTGTAGTCTAAAATTTATCTCAGCTACAAATAATTTAGAAGTATTTCTTTAATTTTAGAATTTTTTCTAATATCTTCTAAATGTGCAAAAGTTAGTTCATGTATTTTGGGTGTATTATTGTGTTTGGGTTCTCTTTTCTCAAGATGGGATATTAACTTGATGTGTTTGCCTAATAATACTTCCAAGTAGAACAGAGTCTACTCTGTTATTGAGTAAAGACTGATATTGAGTAAATTCTGATGGGTTTGGTTGGCTCTGACTGCACATAATATATGAGTGAATATGTTAAATTGCCTTGAGTGAATAGAGTCTCAAGTATATTCAGTTTCCAACCTGACATTTGACTTATAGTATTAATTTTTTAATAAATACTCTTTAAGATTAAAATACTAAAAATTGTTTAAAAAACTATTACACCATTACAATCATATGATGAATTATTACAAAGTGCATTAAAGTTCTGCTATACTGACAAAACTGAGATTTCAATAATGCAGAAAACAGAATGAGAAAAGACAAACACAATAGAATGTCTGCATATCCTTTCAGAGGTGTGTAATTTTCTTTCTAAGCATATTTCACATTCTAATAAAAGGCACAATCCCTTACTCAGCCCACACATAACAGCTTCATAACTGCTTTTGTTAATGAGGGGGTAGAGGATGATTAATAATAGGGAGAATTTCATTGAATAAGTATTTTATATACTTTGTATTAAAAAGAATTAAACTAGCTGTAATCACTAGTTTTGTGGGAATCTGCAACTACAAAGCTCATTAGGTGACCAATAGTTTCTATGCAATCTCATAAAGATCACCATTTGATGGGATTAGAGCTGATTAATAGCTCTTTAAAAAAAAAGAAAAAAAAAAAACTTCATTTGCAGCTTGGCTTCATCTCAGACCCTTTTGCTGCCACCTCATCCATCTAAAGCCTGGGTTATCTCTTGTGATAGCAAATCTCCAAAGGGTTGTAATATGGCACACCAATTGAAATTTCCTTCTCTAGGTTTCTGAGGAATGTCTTCGGTCCATCTCACTTGTTTAGAGGTGTTATATACAAGCTGACCCCTATTAGCTATCCTCTCAATAAAATGCTATTATATTAAAATGGTACATACCATGTTGGATGCTTAATACATGAGGCACTGTGCTAGACATCTTAAGATCCCTAACTTATCTTTATTATACAGATGGTGCAACTGAGAAAGATAAGGTCATGTTTCCATGGTTAATATTAGTTAATAGTGTCAAAAATGTGATTCCAGTCTAGATCTGATTTTTACGACTTAACAATATGTTGCTTTTGTATATTCAGCCTGTATAATTGTGTTAACTCATTCATCCACTGGTTTAACAACATTTATTAAGTGCTGACAGAAAGGTGCTAGAATATAAGATGCATAGAATAGTGTGCTTGGCCTCTGGGGTTTCTCCACATGTTGAGAAGCAAAGAAATTTCTAAATAATAATATAAATAAATATTAAATGACCAGAGAGGAAAACACAATTCAATAATTGTGGAAGCCAAGGATAAAGTTATCAAGTGAGGATGATACTGGAACTGATTCTTGAAAGATGGATAGTATTGGGATCTAAAAATGCATGTTGACTTTAAAGAAGAACATCAAGACTGAAACCCAAAATGGCAAAGCTTGAGAGAAGACAAGGTCATATCTTGTTTAGCATTCTAATGAAAGGAAATATTATTCTAGATGTAGATATAGGGTAAATATGAGAGTATTTTAAGCATCTCTAAGATTTATGGGTAAGCTCTTTAAGGAGTCTCATCTTAGCATTCAGCACTAAAAGGTCCTAGCCTTTTAGTAGGTGCTCAATAAATGTTTTCTTGTCCACTTAATGGGTTATAAAAAAGGAAATTAAAAAATAATTTAAGTAAAAGAAAGGCAAAAGCAGGTGGCCTCAGTTGAGAAGACCTTGGGCACAAATGCACCAATTATTGAAAATTTGGAGAAACAATAAAAATTTGAATATGTGAATGCGATAAAGCACTGTGGAGAGAGAGTAAGTAATCACACATAAAAGTATATATGGATGCAAAATATACAAGAGTATGTTAACACCTGCCATACAGTAAGGGTTCAATATGAATCAGCTTTAAAAAAAAGTAAATGAGGGATCAGAAGAAAATGGCAAAAGAGTAAGATGGGGAGATTGTCAGCCTGTCAAAAAATACATAAAAAACTCATCAAGATATGGAACAACTACAAAACAACCTTTAGATGACAGCCAAAGAGCCCAGTCCTCTGGAGTGACAGACTAAGCTCCCTGAAATGAAGTAGGAGAGGGGATTGAGACATAGAAAGGGAAAAGGCAGAGAAATCCTGGGTGGGAGCTTGTGCCACAGAGGGAGGGAGTCCTGAAACAGGAAGAGTTCCCATGCACTGGAAGCTCCTTCGAAGGCACACCTAAGGGGGAACTGTAGAGTCTAGGAAAACCTGGCAAAGCAGGGACTTAGAGGGCAGAAAACAGAGAAAGCTGCACTTCTCAGCCCATAAACAGCTCACGGGCTGTGGCCATGCCTGGATGGCAGGTTAGGGGAAAGGAGAGAAGCCCATAGGAGCCCCACAGCACAGAAGGCAGGCCCAGGGTGCTGAGAGTGGAGAGGCATACAAACCTCTCCAGTGCACACAACCCTTGCGGCAGAGAAGGTAGGCCTAGGGAGCCAAAAGAAGGACACACAAGCCCTGTGACATAGAGGGTGGGCTGGTAAGTCGAAACAAGTGCATACAAACCCCTCAATGCAGAGAGCAGGCCCCATGAGCCAAGACAAGTGCACACAAGCCCTGTGACATAGAGGGGGGTCCTGGAGAGTGAAAACAAGTGCACATAAGCCCCGCAACACAGAGGGTGTGCTCAGGGGGCTGAGGGAAGCCCACACAAGACTCTGGTGACACAGAGGGCATGGTCAGGGAACTGAGAAAAGATCCATACAAGCCCCTTAACTAGCAAGCTTAGGCCAGCAGTGCAGGGCGGGACCTGGGAACAGAAGCACTGGCAATAATTCCAGGGACAAGAAGAGGGCTGGCAGCAGTGAAGATATGCTGAGAGGGCCACTTTGAAGCAGCTGCAGAAATAGATGTGTCTAACACTGCCAAAGCCAGAAGGACTGCCCAAAGACATACTGAACCCATAGACACCCCAAAACCTACCACTGGACACTGAATTGCCCTTCAGAGAGACAAGATCCAGCTGCATCAACCAGAAACAGGCACTACCTCCCCTAAACAGGAAAACATCACAGAATACTAACCCAACCCCATCCACGGGGGCAGACTCCACAAGCAAGAAGAACTATGACCTTGAGAACCTTTTTTTCTTGTAAATCAAACTGATTGTTCCCCCTACATATTTCTACCTTCACGTTAGCCTTTTGCAGTGCTGTGTTTTCTTCTTTGTTTAAAAAAGAAATTTCATTTTAGATTTTTTTTTTAATTTCTTTTTCATCCAATTTTTGGTGATTTTTCTGATTTTGTTTTTGATACATTCAGCTGCTTTTCTTATAGTTCTTTACCAGCTGTAGCTATTCCTAAATACATATAAATCTTTTTCATATACATCTGTATCTTTTTCACATACATCTATTTATCTTTGTTTTTCAATTTTTTCTTTTCTCTTTCTTTTTTGAATACTCTTTTCCCCCCTTCCATTTTTCTTTTCCCTCCCTTCTCCTCTTTTTTTTCTCTTTTCATTCTCCTTTTCCCCTTTGTCTTTCTTTTTTCACTAAGTAGGTTAAATTGTTGAACTCTTTTTGCTATATTCCTCAGTTGCCACTCTGCTCATGCTCAGTTTTCCAGATTGATCATTAGCTAGCTCTGCTTTTATTTGGTTGATATCACTTTTGGTTTCTCTTGTTCACCAAGTCAGTGTCTAGTATTCTTTTCTTTAGAATACTTTGGTTATAACCATGTGTGTGAAAGTGTGTATATAAGTCCCATTATTTCTGTAATTATGTATTTAATCTCCTCCCATTAGGACACAGGCACAAGTCACCCCTAACAAGAAGTCAACACAAACCACTCAAACAATCTTTCCCTCCAAGGGCAAAAACCAAAAGGAAGAAAGAATAAAACCCTAAACCCTGGGAAAAGGAGACCTCAAGTGGAAAAAGTTAGAAAAAAAAAAAAATGAAAAGACAGAGAAATATAGCACAAATGAAAGAACAAGGTAGAAACTCACACCCAAATAAATGAAGAGGAAATAAATGATCTACCTGAAAGAAAATTCAGAATAATGATAGTAAAGATGTTATGAAGACTTGAAAATAGAGTTGAGAAAGTGAAAGAAACATTTAACACAGTTAATAAAATCACCAAGGGCATAGAAAAAATAAAGAATAAGCGAACAAATGAAAAACACAATTGCTGAATTTAAAAATACTCTAGAAGGAACTAATAGCAGAATAACTGGGACAGAGGAATGGATAAGTCAGCTGGAAGACAGAATGGTGGAAATAACTGCCGAAGGGCAGAATAAAGGGAAAGGAATGGAAAGAATTGAGGACAGCCTCAGAGACCTTTGGGTCAATATTAAACACACCAACATTTGAATTATAGGGATCTCAGAGGAGGAGGGGAAAAAAAGAAAGGCACTGAGAAAAATTTTTGAAGAAATTATAGTTGAAAACTTTCCCAACATGGGAAAGGAAATAGTCAATCAAGTCCAGGAAGCAGAGACCCTTACAGGATAAATCCAAGAAGAAACACATAGAGACACATATTAATCAAGCTAACAGAGATTAAACACAAAGATTACTAAAAGCAGCAAGGAAAAAGCAACAAGTAACATATAAGGGAAAATCCATGTGATTAACAGTGGATCTTTTAGCAGAAACTCTGCAGGCCAGAAGGCGGCATGATATATTTAAAGTACTAAAAAGGAAAAAATCTACAAGCAAGATTACTATACCCAGCAAAGAGCTCATTCAAAATTGATGGAAAAATCAAAAGCTTTACAGACAAGTAAAAGTTAAGAGAATTTAGCACCACCAAACCAGCCTTACAACAATAGTAAAGGGAATGAACCAAAAATTTAGAGAAGAGCTAACACCTATCCTGCTCAAACTCTTCCAGAAAATTGCAGAGGAAGGCAAACTTCCAAACTCATTCTATGAGGCCACCATCACCCTAATACCAAAACCTGACAAAGATCCCACAAAAAAAGAAAACTACAGGCCAATATCACTGATGAACATAGATGCAAAAATCCTTAACAAAATTCTAGCAATCAGAATCCAACAACACATTAAAAAGATCATACACCATGATCAAGTGGGCTTTATCCCAAGGATGCAAGGATTCTTCAATATCTGCAAATCAATCAATGTAATATACCACATTAACAAATTGAAAAATAAAAACCATATGATTATCTCAATAGATGCAGAGAAAGCCTTTGACAAAATTCAACATCCATTTATGATAAAAACTCTCCAGAAAGCAGGAATAGAAGGAACATACCTCAACATAATAAAAGCTGTATATGACAAACCCACAGCAAACATTATCCTCAATGGTGAAAAATTGAAAGCATTTCCTCTAAAGTCAGGAACAAGACAAGGGTGCCCACTTTCACCATTACTATTCAACATAGTTTTGGAAGTTTTGGCCACAGCAATCAGAGCAGAAAAAGAAATAAAAGGAATCCAAATTGGAAAAGAAGAAGTAAAACTCTCACTATTTGCAGATGACATGATCCTCTACATAGAAAACCCTAAAGATTCCACCAGAAAATTACTAGAACTAATCAATGACTATAGTAAAGTTGCAGGATATAAAATCAACACACAGAAATCCCTTGCATTCCTATACACTAATAATGAGAAAACAGAAAGAGAAATTAAGGAAACAATTCCATTCACCATTGCAACGGAAAGAATAAAATACTTAGGAATATATCTACCTAAAGAAACTAAAGACCTATATATAGAAAACTATAAAACACTGGTGAAAGAAATCAAAGAGGACACTAATAGATGGAGAAATATACCATGTTCATGGATTGGCAGAATCAATATAGTGAAAATGAGTATACTACCCAAAGCAATTTATAGATTCAACGCAATCCCTATCAAGCTACCAACAGTATTCTTCACAAAGCTAGAACAAATAATTTCACAATTTGTATGGAAATACAAAAAACCTCGAATAGTCAAAGCGATCTTGAGAAAGAAGAATGGAACTGGAGGAATCAACCTACCTGACTTCAGGCTCTACTACAAAGCCACAGTTATGAAGACAGTATGGTACTGGCACAAAGACAGAAATATAGATCAATGGAATAAAATAGAAAGCCCAGAGATAAATCCACGCACATATGGACACCTTATCTTTGACAAAGGAGGCAAGAATATACAATGGATTAAAGACAATCTCTTTAACAAGTGCTGCTGGGAAACCTGGTCAACCACTTGTAAAAGAATGAAACTAGACCACTTTCTAACACCATACACAAAAATAAACTCAAAATGGATTAAAGATCTAAACGTAAGACCAGAAACTATAAAACTCCTAGAGAACATAGGCAAAACACTCTCTGACATACATCACAGCAGGATCCTCTATGACCCACCTCCCAGAATATTGGAAATAAAAGCAAAAATAAACAAATGGGACCTAATTAACCTTAAAAGCTTCTGCACATCAAAGGAAACTATTAGCAAGGTGAAAAGACAGCCTTCAGAATGGGGGAAATAATAGCAAATGAAGCAACTGACAAACAACTAATCTCAAAAATATACAAGCAACTCCTACAGCTCAACTCCAGAAAAATAAACGACCCAATCAAAAAATGGGCCAAAGAACTAAATTGACATTTCTCCAAAGAAGACATACAGATGGCTAACAAACACATGAAAAGATGCTCAACATCACTCATTATCAGAGAAATGCAAATCAAAACCACTATGAGGTACCATTTCACACCAGTCAGAATGGCTGTGATCCAAAAGTCTACAAATAATAAATGCTGGAGAGGGTGTGGAGAAAAGGGAACCCTCTTACACTGTTGGTGGGAATGCAAACTAGTACAGCCACTATGGAGAACAGTGTGGAGATTCCTTAAAAAACTGGAAATAGAACTGCCTTATGATCCAGCAACCCCACTGCTGGGCATACACACTGAGGAAACCAGAAGGGAAAGAGACATGTGTACCCCAATGTTCATCGCAGCACTGTTTATAATAGCCAGGACATGGAAGCAACCTAGATGTCCATCAGCAGATGAATGGATAAGAAAGCAGTGGTACATATACACAATGGAGTATTACTCAGCCATTAAAAAGAATACATTTGAATCAGTCCTAATGAGGTGGATGAAACTGGAGCCTATTATACAGAGTGAAGTAAGCCAGAAGGAAAAACATAAATACAGTATACTAACGCATATATATGGAATTTAGAAAGATGGTAACAATAACCCGGTGTACGAGACAGCAAAAGAGACACTGATGTATAGAACAGTCTTATGGACTCTGTGGGAGAGGGAGAGGGTGGGAAGATTTGGGAGAATGACATTGAAACATGTAAAATGTCATGTAAGAAACGAGTTGCCAGTCTAGGTTCGATGCACGATATTGGATGCTTGGGGCTAGTGCACTGGGACGACCCAGAGGGATGGTATGGGGAGGGAGGAGGGAGGAGGGTTTGGGATGGGGAGCACATGTATACCTGTGGTGGATTCATTTCGATATTTGGCAAAACTAATACAATTATGTAAAGTTTGGAAATAAAATAAAATTAAAAAAAAAACAATAGTAAAGGGATTTACATAGCCAGTAAATACAAGAGAAATGAGAGATCTATAAAAGAAAACCCCAAACAATCACAAAAATCCCAATAGAACCATGTATACCAATAAGTAACTTAAATGTAAACAGATTAAATGCACCAACCAAAATATACAGACTGACTGAACATATACAAAAACAAGACCCACATGTATGCCTACAAGAGACCCTTTTCAGATCTAGAGACAAATACAGACTGAAAGTGAAAGGAAGGAAAAAGATATTTCTTGCAAATGGAAACCAAAAGAAAGCCAGAGTGGCACTCTTTATTTCAGAAAAAAAAATTTTTTTTAATAAAAAAATATTGTAAAAGCCAAAGAGAGACACTACATAATGATCAAGAGATCAATCCAAGAAGAAAACATAACAATTGTAAGTATCTATGCACCCAACATAGGAGCACCACAATACATAAAGCAAGCACTAACAGGAATTAGAGGGAAAATCATCACTAACACAATAATCGTAGGGGACGTTAACATCCCACTTACACCTATGGACAAATCATCAATACAGAGAATCAGTAAAGAAATGCAAATCTTAAATGAAACATTAGATGTTATGGACCTAATTTATATCTTCAGCACTTTCCATCCAAATACAGAAGAATACATTTTCTTTTCAAGTGCACATGGAACATTCTCCAGGATAGACCATGTCTTGGGCCACAAATCAAGCCTCAGTAAATTTAAGAAAATTGAAATCATATCAAGTATCTTCTCTGACCATAATGCTGTGAGACTAGATGTCAACTACAGGGAAAAAAAAAAAAAAAACACAAAAAACACAAACTCATGGAGATTAAACATTACATTACTAAATAATATAGCAGTTACTGAAGAAATAAGGAAAATCAAAAGATTCCTAGAAACAAATAACAATGAAAACATGACGACTCAAAATCTATGGGATTCAGCAAAAGCAATTCTAAGAGGAAAGTTTATAGCAATACAATCTTACCTCAAGAAACAAGAAAAGCATCAAATAGACAACCTAACCCTACATCTAAAGCAGTTGGAAAAAGAACAACAACAACAACAACAAAAAACCCCAAAGTCAGCAGAAGGAAAGAAATCATAAAGATAAGTCCAGAAATAAGTGAAAAAGAAGGAAATCATAGCAAAGAGTAATAAAACTATAAACCAGTTCTTTGAGAAGATGAAATTGACAACCACTAGCCACATTCATCAGGGAAAAAAAAGAGAAAAATCAAAATAACAAAAATTAGAAATGAAAGCCGAGAGGTTACAACAGACAATGCAGAAATACAAAGTATCATACGAGAATATTATGAGCAACTATATGCTAATTAAAATGATCAGCCTAGAGGAAATGGATAGATTCTTAGTTCAACCTCCCAAGATTGAACCAGGAAGAAATATAAATTATGAATAAGCCAATTACAAACACTAGAATTGAAACTGTGATCAAAAGTCTCCCAAAAAACAAAAGTCCAAGGTCATATGGCTTCACAGGGGAATTTTATCAAACATTTAGAGAAGAGTTAATGCCTATTTTTCTGAAACTCTTCCAAAAAGCTTCAGAGGAAGGGACACTTCCAAATTCATTCTATGAGGCCACAATCACCTTGATACCAAAGTCAGGCAAAGACAACACACACAAAATAGAAAATTACAGGCTAGTATCACTGATGAACATAGATGCAAAAATCCTCAACAAAATTCTAGCAAACAGAATTCAACAACACGTTAAAAAGCTCATACACCATGATCAAGTTGGGTTTATTCCAGGGATACAAGGATTCTTCAATATATGTGAATCAATCAATGTGATATGCCATATTAACAAATTAAAAGATAAAAAGCATGTGATCATCTTAATAGATGCAGAAAAAGCTTTGACAAAGTTCAACACCAATTTATGAAAAAGTGCTTCACAAAGTGGGCATATAAGGTACCTACCTCAACATAGAAAAAGCCATATATGATAAACCCACTGCAAATATTATTCTCAATGGTGAAAAACTAAAAGCATTCCCTCTAAGATCAGGAATAACAAGGGTGTCTACTCTCACCACTATTATTTAGCATAGTTTTGGAAGTCCTAGCTATGGCAATTAGAGAAGAAAAAGAAATAAAAGAATCCAGATCAGAAAAGAAGTAAAACTCTCACTGTTTGCAGATGACATGATACTATACATAGAAAATCCAAAAGAAACCATCAGAAACTTACTAGAGCTAATCAGTGAATTCAGCAAAGTCACAGGATATAAGCTCAATATACAGAAATCACTTGCATTCCTATATATTAACAATGAAAAATCAGAAAAGAGAAATTAAGGAATCAATCCCACTTACCATCTCAACAAGAAGAATAAAATATATAGGAATAAACCTAGCTAAGAAGACAAATGACCTGTATAAGGAAAATTATAAGACACTGATGAAAGAAATCAAAGATGACAAAAACAGATGGAGAGATATTCCATGTTCCTGGGTAGGAAGAATCAATATTTTAAAAATTACTATACTACCAAATGCAATCTACAGATTCAGTGCAATCCCTATTAATTTACCAATGGTATTTTTCATACAACTAGAACAAAAAACTTCACAATCCATATGGAAACACAAAAGACCCCGATTAGCCAAAACAGTCTTGAGAAAAAAAACGGAGCTGGAGGAATCAACCTTCCTGACTTCACACTATACTACAAAGCTACAGTCATCAAGACAGCATGGCACAAAAACAGAAATATAAACCAATGGAACAAGATAGAGTACCCAGAGATAAACCCATGCACCTTTGGGTATCTTATTTTTGACAGAGGAGGCATGAATATACACTGGGACAAAGATAGCCTCTTCAATAAGTGGTACTTTGGAAACTGGACTGCTGCTGCTGCTGCTAAGTCGCTTCAGTCATGTCCGACTCTTTGCGACCCCATAGACGGCAGCCCACCAGGCTCCGCCGTCCCTGGGATTCTCCAGGCAAGAACACTGCCACAGTTATAAGCAAAAGAATGAAATTAGAACACTTCTTAACACCATACACAAAGATAAACTCAAAATGGGTTAAAGGCCCAAAAGTAAGACCAGAAATTATAAAACTCTTAGAGGAAAGCATAAGCAGAACACGCGATGACATAAATCAAAGCAGGATCTTCTATGACCCATCTCCTAGAATAATGGAAATAAAAACACAAATAAACAAGTGCAACCTAATTAAACTTAAAGGGTTTTGCACAGCAAAGGAAGCTACAAACAAGGTAAAAAGACAACCCTTAGAATGGGAGAAAATAATAGTAAATGAAACAACCGACAAAGAATCAATTTCCAAAATATAAAAACAGCTCATACAACTCAATATTAGAAAAACAAACAGCCCAATCAAAAAAGACCTAAAAAACCTATTTCTCCAAAGAAGACATACAGATGGCTAATAAACACATGAAAAGATGCTCAACATCACTCATTATTAGAGAAATGAAAATCAAAATCACAATGAGGTGTCATCTCACGCCAATCAGAATGGCTGCCATCAAAAGTGTCTGCAAATAGTAAATGCCAGAGAGGGTATGAAGAAAAGGGAACCCTCCTGCATTGCTGGTGGGAATGTAAATCGATACCCACTGTGGAAGATGGTATGGAGTTTCCTTAAAAAAAAACTAAGAATGAAACCACCATATGACCCAGCAATCCCACTACTAGGCATATACCCTGAGGAAACCAAAATTGAAAAAGACACATGTACCACAATGTTCATTGCAGCACTATTTACAATAGCTAGAACATGGAAGCGACCTAGATGTCCATTGATAGATGAATGGTTAAAGAAGCTGTAGTACATATATATGATGGAACACTACTCAGCCATAAAAAGGAATGAATTTGAGTCAGTTTTAATGAGGTGGACAAAGCTAGAGCAGATTATACAGAATGAACTAAGTCAGAAAGAGAAATATAAATATCATATACTGTTGTATATATATGGAATCTAGAAAGATGGTACTCATGAATTTATTTTCAGGGCAACAATGGAGAAACAGACATAGAAAACAGACCTATGGACATGGTGGGAGAGGAAGAGGGAGAGGGTGAGATGTATGTAGAGAGTAACATGGAAACTTATAATACCTTATGTAAAAGAGATTGCCAATAGGAATTTGCTGTATGACTCAGGGAACTCAAACAGGGGCTCTGTGATAATCTAGAAGGGTGGCATGGGGAAGGAGATTGGAGAGAGGTTCAGGAGGGAAGGGATATGGGTGTACTTATGGCTGATTCTTGTTGATGTTTGATGGAAAACCACAAAATTCTGTAAAGCAATTATTCTTCAATTAAAAAAAAAAGTGACAAAAAAAGGAAGTAAATGGTTAATTATCAGGTAACTGGAGGAAGGCTGAAGGGATAAGCAGTAGACTGAATAGAAAGTTAGAAATACTGTGAATAAATTGAAGAGTGAATGGGTAAAGCCGTAATGATAAAATATTGCTGATTCTCCAATATGAATGTCAAAATGAAGACTCCCAGTGATACATTTCTTAGGCAGTATGATACGATATCCAGCTCTTTTGAATAATTCCCTATTTCAGTCCTCTTTAAGAATAATGATAACTTATATATGAATGGATTTGTATTTTGTAAAGTGCTTTCCTACTCATAATCCCATTTAATTGTACAATAATTATGTGGGGCACTCAAATCAGTTATTATTTCCTTTTAACAAATGAGGAAGCAGTGAATAGGTCATTTGCTCAATGGTACTCTCAAGTCCATGTAGGAGCCAGAGTAGATGTGCAGTTCATGACAACCAGCCCTTTATTTTGTAGATAAAGACTATCCTAAGGTACATGCCTCGACCAGTTGTAGGGTAAAGAGGTGGTAGGTAGGCTTGCCTATCTCATATCTCCCAGGCAAGTGTATTTTTGATTTATCAAAATTGCTTCTGTATCATTGTCTGTATCACAGGCTTTTAAAATTTCAGAAATTTTCACTTATCTTTGTGTTACATTTGAGACTGATAACATCCCTGTATTAAAAGATTGCACCTCATGACTTTGTCCCAAGGCAGCTTTATCTGGAAAAATACTGACAGATATGGTTTTGTGAATATGGTCTACATAGAAAGTGAGGTGATCCTGTTCTTTGTTGGTTTCTTAGCTGTATGTAGACAATGGGTAAAAATTTCCAAAAATAATTGTAGTAATAATAAACCATGTAATATATACTTCTTACTGGCATGGCCACAGTTTGGGGGCCCTTCCCTGTGGCTGCTAGAAATTGCCTTGTTAAGGAGAAAGTGCAGAGGAAGGAATCAATATACTCCCCTGGTTTTATACAAACATATTTGTATTGTTACCAAACCTAATCCCATCCAACCACACACAGAAATCTAAGATTAGCGTTTCTTCTGTTTATTAGCTACCAGTATTTTATCTTTAACTATCTGAAAAAAGTCCTTGCTGATTACTCAGCAAATATAATTCCATTTCAAATATATTATTAAAAGATTTATTTTACTAGTATTCCATCCAGAAAATATCCACAAACAATTGAAAACAATGCACTTCACATTTGGTGGGAAATGTAAACTTCATAAGTGAAGTGAAGCTGCTCAGTCGTGTCCGACTCTTTGCGACCCCACGGACTGTAGCCTACCAGGCTCCTCTGTCCATGGGATTTTCCAGGCAATAGTACTGGAGTGGATTGCCATTTCGTTCTCCAGGGGATCTTCCTGACCCAGGGATTGAACCCGGGTCTCCCGCATTGTAGACAGACGCTTTACCATCTGAGCCAAACGTCATAGAAGATGGAAAACAAGAAGAAAAAAAAAAAGAATATTTCTTCAAAGGGCTTTTGTGACAGTTAATAAGCTAAAGTTTATAATTAATTATTGAGGAGACTCTGTCTTGAAAAGTACATTGCAAACAAAAAGCTTATGTTATCACATATCCCTATATTACAAAGAGTTAAAATTATAGGTTTAAGACCACTCAATGGAAAGATTACTGCTCAGTTTATAGAGTTCTCAAATAATATTCTTTCAGTTAGGTCAATCTCAAGATGCCAAGTTCAATTCAGATAGTATGTGTGGAGATCTGTCAGAAAAGAACAAAATCTCTGCCTCTACTTTGCTTAATATTGCCTTTTAGAGACAAAAAGTCTCTAAATATTTTAAAGCAATAAATTATTGTTATGATTTCCCATCTAGCTGCTGCATTAAAACAGGGATATTTGTAAAGGTTAATACTATGACTATTGTGAGAAGGAATTATATTTATTAAACACGACTCATTGGCTTCTGTAACTCGATTTCAGTTTGCCAGATAGAAGGATGATAATGCACCACAGAGGTTTGCCACACCATCCTATTCCATCCTATAGACTCACCGTAAAGGTTCAATCAGGATTTCATTTATCAAAATTTTCTATAGAGAGATACAGAAGTAAAATGATGTTTCAATTAAAAGCAGTTTGACTAAAATAACCCAAGAGAAAACTTTGGACAGTAGTTACAGGGAAGAAAGGAGAGGAGAAAGAAGGAAACAGGGGACAGAGGAAAGAATGGTAACATTTTCTCCTTACTTGATGTACATCTTCTCTTACAAGCCCTGTCTCTCATAGATAAGGCAATTTGTTATATGGTGAACAATATGCTTTTGTCTATCTTTATCTCTTCTTTCAGGAAACCATCTTTTTTCCCTCCATATTTTCCTGGTGAGACTGACAATTATGTGTCACCCATCCCTGAAGACTATTTAACCCATTGTTCTCCATTCGTGGGGCTTCCCTGGTGATTCAGATGCTAAAAAAGTCTGCCTGTGATACAGGAGACCCAGGTTCAATCCCCGGGTTAGGAAGATCCCCTGGAGAAGGGAATGGTAATTCACTCTGGTATTCTTGCCTGGAGAATCCCATGACAGAAGAGCCTGGTGGGCTACAGTCCATAAGGTTGCAAAGAATCAGACACGACTGAACAACTGAGGACACATATGATGAGTCATGAGACCTAAGCTAATCAGAGTCTTTCTAAAAATGAATAGGAAAAAATCTCAACTCCGTTTGGGCTTCCCTGGTGGCTCAGATGGTAAAAAAAATCTGCCTACAATACAATAGGCCCAGGTTTGACCCTTGGAAAAGACCAATTGTCTCTTAACATCTACCCTAAACGTTTTAGAAAAAATACCTGAAGTGAGGTTGATCTATAAAATGTGTACAAAATCAGTAATATAAATTGAAAATTATAAGCCATTGTTTAATTTTTTCTTCATTGGTGCAAATTGTTCTGGGTCTCCCAAGAGACCCAGGGAAGATACCCTGGAGAAGGGAAAGGCTACCCCCTCCAATATTCTTGCCTGGAGAATTCCATGGACATAGGAGCCCAGTGAGCAATAGTTCATAGGATTGCAAAAAGTCTGACATGACTGAGCAACTAACTCCCTTTGGACTATGAGATATAAGAATACAAGTTGATGTCTGCTAGCATCCCTCTTTTCATCCACACAGAGACTACCTGAGATTTAGTCCACAGACAAACCTAGAATATTTTTCAAGTCTCTTGTTTTAACTCTGCCTAGACTTCCCAGTAACATGAGTCAATATGTTCTTTTCTTTCCTCTTCTTTTCTTTTTTAATTAGGTTAATTTAACTGAATTTATTACAACTGCCCAAATTTGACAAATACAGCCTTTACATAAATTTTTCTCAATTAATTCTCTCAAAAATTAATTTTACAGATGAGAGGCTTAGTGAGGTTAAGTAAACTATCCAAAATCACAATAGAAAAGGTCACAGCTAAATTCAAAGCTGTGTGGTCTGATCAGATTTTTCTTGAACACAATGCCAATGCTAATAAAGGCTGGACCTTGTGGATCTGACATTCATGAGAGACATACTTTTTCATTTTTCCTTGTTTTTTTTTTTTTTTTCATTTATTAGGTTATTTATTTTTATTAACATATATTCCTGTATATTCTAATATATATTTCATAGATATTCAACTTTTTTCAGCAGTTTGTCCACTGTCAGTAGAGAAAACTTACCTTCAGCAATATGAGAGTGTGTTGCATATATACCATGATAATTTAGAACAATTCACACCAATGAAGAAAACATAAAACAATGGTTTATAATTTTCAATTTATATTACTGATTTTGTACACATTTTATAGATCAACCTCATTTCTGGTATTTTTTCTAAAATGTTTAGGGTAGATGTTAAGAGACAATTGCTAGGCAGCAAAAGATTGTCATGTTTCCTACACGCTCCTTCCTTCTGTCACTAAATCCAGCCTATTCTTTTTTTACTTCATTCATGCAGCCTCTGTTCCAGTGTGATGGAAACTAAAGCTTTGCATACATAAATCAAAAACTTCCTTTTCCTAAACCTCTCTTATTCTTCTTCATTGATCCTACTGTTCCATTCACTGCTACCACACTTATATGTAATTAATTTTCTACCTGCCTACTTGCTCTGCCACATGTGAAAAACTAATATTAATTAGGAACTTCCACTCTGCTCAGCCATGAATATGCAAAAATTATGTCATCATCCATAGCCTTAAAAGCAATATATTCAATTGGGAAGATAGACATGTTAATAAAATTCTATAGAGAAGCTATTAGTCTTATGGTATGGGTATAAGCTTGGATCTTCCCTGGTGGCTCAGATGGTAAAGCGTCTGCCTACAATGTGGGAGACCTGGATTCAATCCCTGGTTCAGGAAGATCTCCTGGAGAAGGAAATGGCAACCCACTCCAGTATTCTTACCTGGAAAGTCCCATGGATGGAGGCACCTGGTTAAGCTACAATCCATGGGGTCGCAAAGAGTCAGACATGACTGAGTGACTTCACTCATAAGCTTCAAAGGCAGTCCAGATATTGGATCAACTAACACAAACAAGACCCATTGAGAATGTTAGCTCTCAGTCATCAAGGTCCGACAAGGCTGTGTAGGTATAGTTGGAGAAGGAGCAGTTGTGTCAAACAGAGGCATGCCAGACAGATGACACAACAGGAATGGAGACATGAGCCATAAAGAAACTTTGCTTGCATCACAAAGACATTTGGAGTATGTCTACCCTATATATAATGAATCCTTTATTAACAACTCTCTCTGCTGACACTTCTCATCCATAGTAGTTGGTCCTCCAGCATCTATATTTATACTCCATGTCTATAATTATGCACTCCTGATTATAACTCATTAGACCAGAGTGCTGCCTGATCCAAGATGAATACATAAGCATCCCTTCCACTAGAATTTAGAATTTGGCTTAGAGAGAGAGCTAGAAAGAGATATTTTAAGTTATTAAACCTAAACTTTATGAGTTTCTCTACTAGATCTGCTATGTGGAGAAGAGAAACAAAGAAAAGCATGAAACCATGAAGAGAACATGGACCAGTCTGGAAACAGAGAAAGCCCTGATTCATTTATTCATACAACAAAATGTATTACATAATTATGATATGGGAAGCATTGTGAAATTCAGAGAGCAAGAGCGTAAAGAATAAAATGCAGGTCCTGCTATCATGAAACCAAAGCCTAATGCAAAAATAATCGAGAAACAAGAAGACATCAGACAGTGATTAAGACTTCAGTGCAGTAAATCAAGGGAATGTGGAAAAAAATGTATTGGGGATTAATTTGGATTAGGGGTTCAGAGAAGATGTCTATAATGAAGTTTCATCTAAACTAAGATTTAGTGACAAGAAAAACTCATGAAACTGTGGGGAGGAACTTCTGAAGCTGAGAATACAGGAGGGAGTAAATTTAGCACATAAAGGCACAGAAAGAAGGTCAGAGTGATTGGAGCTTAGAGACTGAAGTCAAGAAGATTAAGAGTGAGATAGAGAAGAAACAGGGACCAGATGAGATAGGATCTTTGTGCCAGGTTAAGGATTTGGAATTCTATTTTAAATTCAATCATAAACCATTAAAGCATAGTAAGTAGGCCAATAATATGCTGACTTAAGTTCTAATAAATATTGCTTTAACTTGGAAAGTGGATTCTAGTAAGGAAAGAGGGAAGCAAGGAAATCAGGTCACAGATAACCTAAAATAGCCCAAGTTAAAGAAAATGAAAACTCTTCTCACCAGACTATTACTAATGTAGATGTAAGAAAGAAGGGATAGGGGAAAAAAAAAAAAGCTTGGTAATAGATTAGAGATAAAAGATGAAGAAAAAAGATTAAGCAAGAATAATTCCTTGGCTTTTGGATTAAATATTTAAGTAATTGAAGATGCAAATTTTCTGAAATGCATATGACTGTGAAAAAAAACAGATCTGGAGTTTAGTGGGGGTGAATTAAGAGTTCTGTTTTGACTACTCCAAATTTGAGATGCCTATGAGACATCCGAGGCCAGGGGCGGTGGCCGGGAGGACCAACCCCATGTCCAAGGAGCCATGGCTGAGCAGATGCAGGAGGGCCTAGAGGAGCTATCCCACGTTGAAGGTCAGGAAGGGCAGCGGTGAGGAGATACCCCTCGTCCAAGGTAAGGAGCAATGGCTGCACTTTGCTGGAGCAGCCGTGAAGAGATACCCGACGCCCAAGGTAACAGAAACCCAAGTAAGACAGTAGGTGTTGCAAGAGGGCATCAGAAGGCAAACACATTGAAACCATACTCACAGAAAACTAGTCAATCTAATCACACTAGGACCACAGCCTTGTCTAACTCAATGAAACTAAGCCATGCCCATGGGGCAACCTAAGATGGGCAGGTGATGGTGGAAAGATCTGACAGAATGTGGTCCACTGGAGAAGGGAATGGCAAACCACTTCAGTTTTTTTTTGCCTTGAGAACCCCATGAACAGTATGAAAAGGCAAAATGATAGGATACTGAAAGAGAAATTCCCCAGATCAGTAGGTGCCCAATATGCTACTGGAGACCAGTGGAGAAATAACTCCAAAAAGAATGAAGGGATGGAGCCAAAGCAAAAACAATACCCAGCTGTGGATGTGACTGGTGATAGAAGCAAGGTCCGATGCTGTAAAGAGCAATATTGCATAGGAACTTGGAATGTCAGGTCCATGAATCAAGGCAAATTGGAAGTGGTCAAACAAGAGATGGCAAGATTGAATGTCGACATTCTAGGAATCAGCGAACTGAAATGGACTGGAGTGGGTGAATTTAACGCAGAAGACCATTATATCTACTACTGCGGGCAGGAATCCCTCAGAAGAAATGGAATAGCCATCATGGTCAACAAAAGAGTCTGAAATGCAGTACCTGGATGCAATCTCAAAAAAGACAGAATGATCTCTGTTCGTTTCCGGGGCAAACCATTCAGTATCACAGTAATCCAAGTCTATGCCCCAACCAGTAAGGCTGAAGAAGCTGAAGTTGAACGGTTCCATGAAGACCTACAAGACCTTTTAGAACTAACACCCAAAAAGGAGGTCCTTTTCATTATAGGGGACTGGAATGCAAAAGTAGGAAGTCAAGAAACACCTGGAGTAATAGGCGAATTTGGCCTTGGAATACGGAATGAAGCAGGGCAAAGACTAATAGAGTTTTGCCAAGAAAGTGCACTGGTCATAACAAACACCCTCTTCCAACAACACAAGAGAAGACTCTATACATGGACATCACCAGATGGTCAACACCGAAATCAGATTGATTATATTCTTTGTAGCCAAAGATGGAGAAGCTCTATACAGTCAGCAAAAACAAGACCAGGAGCTGACTGTGGCTCAGACCATGAACTCCTTATTACCAAATTCAGACTTAAATTGAAGAAAGTAGGGAAAACCATTAGACCATTCAGGTATGACTTAAATCAAATCCCTTATGATTATACAGTGGAAGTTAGAAATAGATTTAAGGGCCTAGATCTGATGAGCTATGGAATGAGGTTCGTGACATTGTACAGGAGACAGGGATCAAGACCATCCCCATGGAAAAGAAATACAAAAAAGCAAAATGGCTGTCTGGGGAGGCCTTACAAATAGCTGTGAAAAGAAGAGAAGTGAAAAGCAAAGGAAAAAAGGAAAGATATAAGCATCTGAATGCAGTGTTCCAAAGAATAGCAAGAAGAGATAAGAAAGCCTTCCTCAGCAATCAATGCAAAGAAATAGAGGAAAACAACAGAATGGGAAAGACTAGAGATCTCTTCAAGAAAATCACAGATACCAAAGGAACATTTCATGCAAAGATAAAGGACAGAAATGGTATGGACCTAACAGAAGCAGAAGATATTAAGAAGAGGTGGCAAGAATACACAGAAGAACTGTACAAAAAAGAGCTTCACGACCCAGATAATCACGATGGTGTGATGACTGACCTAGAGCCAGACATCCCGGAATGTGAAGTCAAGTGGGCCTTAGAAAGCATCACTACAAACAAAGCTAGTGGAGGTGATAGAATTCCAGTGGAGCTATTCCAAATCCTGAAAGATGATGCTGTGAAAGTGCTGCACTCAATATGCCAGCAAATTTGGGAAACTCAGCAGTGGCCACAGGACTGGAAAAGCTCAGTTTTCCTTTCAATCCCAAAGAAAGGCAATGCCAAAGAATGCTCAAACTACTGCACAATTGCACTCATCTCACACGCTAGTAAAGTAATGCTCAAAATTCTCCAAGCCAGGCTTCAGCAATATGTGAACCGTGAAATTCCTGATGTTCAAGCTGGTTTTAGAAAAGACAGAGGAACCAGAGATAAAATTGCCAACATCCACTGGATCATGGAAAAAGCAAGAGAGTTCCAGAAAAACATCTATTTCTGCTTTATTGACTATGCCAAAGCCTTTGACTGTGTGGATCACAATAAACTGTGGGAAATTCTGAAAGAAATGGGAATACCAGACCACCTGATATGCCTCTTGAGAAATTTGTATGCAGGTCAGAAAGCAACAGTTAGAACTGGACATGGAACAACAAACTGTTTCCAAATAGGAAAAAGAGTTCATCAAGGCTGTATATCGTCACCCTGTTTATTTAACTTATATGCAGAGTACATCATGAGAAATGCTGGACTGGGAGAAACACAAGCTGGAATCAAGATTGCCAGGAGAAAAATCAATAACCTCAGATATGCAGATAACACCACCCTTATGGCAGAAAGTGAAGAGGAACTAAAAAGCCTCTTGATGAAAGTGAAAGAGGAGAGTGAAAACGTTGGCTTAAAGCTCAACATTCAGAAAACGAAGATCATGGCATCCGGTCCCATCACTTCATGGGAAATAGATGGGGAAACAGTGGAAACAGTGTCAGACTTTATTTTTCTGGTCTCCAAAATCACTGCAGATGGTGACTGCAGCCATGAAATTAGAAGACGCTTACTCCTTGGAAGGAAAGTTGTGACCAACCTAGATAGCATTTTCAAAAGCAGAGACATTACTTTGCCAACAAAGGTCCATCTAGTCAAGGCTATGGTTTTTCCAGTGGTCATGTATGGATGTGAGAGTTGGACTGTGAAGAAGGCTGAGCGCTGAAGAATTGCTGCTTTTGAACTGTGGTGTTGGAGAAGACTCTTGAGAGTCCCATGGACTGCAAGGAGATCCAACCAGTCCATTCTAAAGGATATCAGCCCTGGGATTTCTTTGGAAGGAATGATGCTAAAGCTGAAACTCCAGTACTTTGGCCACCTCATGGGAAGAGTTGATTCATTGGAAAAGACTCTGATGCTGGGAGGGATTAGGGGCAAGAGGAGAAGGGGATGACAGAGGATGAGATGGCTGGATGGCATCACTGATTCGATGGACGTGAGTCTGAGTGAACTCCGTGAGTTGGTGATGGACAGGGAGGCCTGGCGTGCTGCGATTCATGGGGTTGCAAAGAGTCAGACACAACTGAGCGACTGATCTGATCTGATGAGACATCCAGGTGGATAGGTCAAATGAGCAATTAGAAAACTGAATCTGATCATATATGTAGTATTTAAAGCCCTGAGCTGGAAGATATCACCTTAAAAAAAAAAAAAAAAAGTATAGATAGAAGCAAAAGCCCAGACAGTTATAGATTAAGACAAAGAGAAAAGTCTTCAAAGAAAACTGAGAAAGGTTACCAGTGTTCTAGAATGAAAACACTAGAGTGTGATATTTCAGAAGCCAAGAGAAGAAAGGGTTTCAAGAAAGAGGGAGTATTTCTCTATGTTGAATAGTCAGGGAAGTTGAGTAAGATGAGAAGTTGATTAAGATGAGAAGTTGAGTAAGATGAGAACATGCATAAAACTAAGTTTTGAAATGTTGAAGACTAATTTATTAACAGTATCAGTGTCAGGACAGTGATGAAGACAGATGCCCTATGGGAGCAATTTGAGGAGAGAACAGGAAATGATTTACTGGAGGAATTGAATTGACACAACTCTTCAAAATTCTGTTGTTAAAGAGACCAGAAATAGGTAGGAAGAACTTAAGGAGTAAATTCCCACAATATGACTGTATTGATGAGAATGAATCCATTGAACAGTAAAGACAGTGAAACAGATGATGCGTAAGGGAGGGGAGATAGTTGCAGGAGTGAGGATCTTAAGACACTGGTAGGGAATGAGACAAGGGAGTGAGTGAAGAGACCTTTGTTGAGTAGAGGTACCTCAACAATTGTGGTGGGGAAATAAGCACAGCATGCTATGGTAGGAAAATGATGAAAATGATAGATTTGGGGCTATGAAGGTGTAGGTGTTCCTGCCTTATCCTGTTTTCATCTTGAGGGCATTAGCTAAGAGTAAGAAAGAAGGTGGAGTGTTGGAGCTTTAGGAAAAGAAGGTAGTATGAAATAATTATTTTAGAGAATAGGAGAACAAACATACCAGGGTAGAATGTATGATTCCTGATCAAAGTTGAGTCCTCCTGAAAGGTTGTTGTTGAATCATGCGAATACACCGGGATTCTTGGCCCCCGGAGGAGAAGAATTCAATCCGGGGCCAGAGACGAGGCTTGATCACTCGGAGCTTTTGTGTAATAAAGTTTTATTAAAGTATAAAGGAGATAGAGAAAGCTTCTGACATAGGCATCAGAAGGGGGCAGAAAGAGTACCCGCTTGCTAGTGTTAACAATGAAGTTATATAATCCAAAGAATATCTGGAGGTTGTAAAGACCTCATCAGACCTACTCCCGTAATTTACATTTTAAGATAACACTGTCCTCAGTCAAGATACATCCTTGTAAAGACCAGGTCTACTCCCATAATTAACATTTTAAGATAACAGAAGGTTGAATCCAAAGACTGTCCTTAGGCAGGATACATTATTGTTATATAATCCTAAGGAATGTGGAGAAAGAAAAAAAGTTTGTCCTTTCTTCTTCCTTGAGAATTTCAGACCCCTCTCTCCTTGGGGACCCCTAGACTCCTTATCAACCTGCCTAGCAAATGACTCTCTCACCCCCTTGAGATCTATGGTCATGAATATAAGGTGAGGTCAGTTGTGTTTTTTTCCAGTAATATTTATTTGTTCAAGTATTCATAGAGGAATAGCTGGGATTTGCCAGAGGTGGAGCTTTTCCACACATGAATTGAATGAAGGAGAGAGATGCATGATAGTTATGGGTTTTTTCAATTAAGTAATTTTGATTATTGGCCGTGAAATCTAAGCTGTGTAACCATAGCAATGAGAATTAGAGGGATATGGTTGACATAAGAAAAAGAAGTAAAGAATTAAAAGTCTCAAGAAGGACAAAGAGTCACTGGAGTAGGAGAACTGGAATAAGTAAGTTAAATAGGTAGAAGTCTAGGGATTGAAATATAAATTCTGGCAGAGTTTGAGCTTTTGAAAGTTATAAATGTCAAGTTAAAACTGTGGGTCTTGATAAATGAGATAAAGTTAAAGAAAAAAAAAATGCAAGTGAGGCCAAACAATTAAGAAGCCAAGGGATTAGACAGATTATCTAAGTAAATACTGAATCAGCAAGAACTACCCCAGAGTAAATGTGGTGAAGAAGAAAGGGAGCAAAGACTCCAGTCAACCTGAATGAAAGGGGAGTGATTGGAGACTGGCTGGTGATACTCTGAGGAGGGTGCAGTTGATAAAATTTCTTGGCATAAACTTCAAAGAATCTGTGCATTTGAAAGGGAAGGATGGAGGCAACTTGGAAGCAGCATGGAGGAGGCAAATAAGATGCACACTTTCCTCCTCTCTGAGCCCTCAGGTAAGTGGAAGGAAAACACAAGCAAATAAACTCTCCACTCTTGAGTTCTGCCTGGAGTGCAGCATCAGTAACAAATGGCCAGTTTCATTTAGGACAAAAAAAAAGAAAGAATGTTCAGAAAAGAAGTTACTGAAAAAGAGGGGTTGGCTACTAATCAACCACATGTTCCAAAGAGAACAATAGAAGGGCACTGGAGGGTGGAGGCTGGTGACAGACTGGGTCACATTAGGCTCTGCAGCATTAGCTTGTAATCCACAAAGGGAGAGTATTTAATTAAAGACGCAGCCCACACACAGACATGCACTATGTAACTAAAAGCAGTTTCACAAAACAACAGTTTCCTATTTAATATGTGTGATGTGCTCTGACCAGTTGCAATCATTTGTAAACAAAGATAATGTCATTTTGGATCCACTAATATTCACAAGTGGTTGATTGTTTATAGAAACCCAGGGCTGGAAAACACTGCACTTGGTTCTGCTTTTCCTTCAGGTTCTCTGAGAGGTTTCCCTGTGGTTTACTAAAGTGGCTCAATTATTCATCTTATTTCCTTGTTTATTTGCTTTGTGATGTTTCTAGTTTCCCTGTTTATCTTTCTAATTATTATTGTCCACAGTCTCTAAAAAGTGAACTCTGTGGAGCAGGGGCCTCTCTGTCTTGTCTGTCTTTTCACCACCAGCACAGCACCTAGGTAACACACTCTTGATGCTGTTGTTCAGTCACTCAGTGGTATCCGACTCTTTGCAACCCCATGGACTGCAGCATGCCAGCCTTCCCTATCCTTCACCAACTCCTGGAGCATGCTCAAACCCATGTCCATTGAGTTGGTAATGCCATCCAACTATTTCAGTCTCTATTGTCCCTTACTCCTTCTGTCTTCAGTCTTTCCCCGCATCAGGGTCTTTTCCAATGAGTCAGGTCTTGCATTATGTGGGCAAAGTATTGGAGTTTCAGCTTCAGCATCAGTCCTTCCAATGAATATTCAGGACTGATTTCCTTTAGGATTGACTGGCTTGATCTCCTTACAGTCAAAGGGACTCTCAAGAGTCTTCTCCAGCATCACAGTTTAAAGGCATCAATTCTTTAGTGCTCAGCCTTTTGTATTGTCTAGCTTTCATGTCCATACATGACTATCGGAAAAACAATAGCTTTGACAATACAGGTCTTTGTAGGCAAAGTGATGGCTCTGTTTTTCAATACACTGCTGGTTTGTCACTCCTTTTCTTCTAAGGAGCAAGTACCTTTTAATTTCATGACTGCAGTCACAATCTTCAGTGATTTTGGAGCCCCAGAAAATAGTCTGTCACTGTTTCCATTGCTTCCCCATCTATTTGCCACGAAGTAATGGGACAGGATGTCCTGATCTTCATTTTTTGAACATTGAGTTTTAAGCCAGCTATTTCACTCTCTTTCACCTTCATCAAGAGGCTCTTTAATTCTTCTTGTGTCATCTCATATCTGAGGTTACTGGTATCTCTGCCCACAATCTTGATTACAGCTTGTGCTTCATTTAATCTAGCATTTCACATGATGTACTCTGCATATAAATTAAATAAGCAGGGTGACAATATACAGCCTTGTTGTAGTCTTTTCCCAATTTGGAACCAGTCCATAGTTCCATGCCCTTTCTAACTGTTGCTTTTTGACCTGCATGTAGGTTTCTCAGTAGGCAAGTAAGGTGGTTGGGTATTCCCATCTCCTTAAGAATTTTCCACAGTTTGTTGTGATCCACACAGTCAAAGGCTTTGGAATAGTCAATAAAGCAGATGTTTTTCTGGATTCTCTAGCTTTTTATATGATCCAACAGATGTTCACAATTTGATCTCTGTTTCCTCTGCCTTTTCTAAATCCAGTTTGCACATCTGGAAGTTCTTGGTTCAAATACTGTTGAAGCCTAACTTGAAGAATTTTAAGCATTACCTTGCTAGCATGTGAAATGAGTGCCATTGTGCCATATTTTGAACATACTTTGGCATTGCCTTTTTTTGGGATTGGAATGAAAACTGACCTTTTTCAGTCCTATGAGCACTGCTGAGTTTTCCAAATTCACTGGCATTGAGTGCAGCACTTTCACAGCATCATCTATTAGGATTTGAAATAGCTCAGCTGGAATTCCATCATCTCCACTAGTTTGTCTGTAGTGATGCTTCCTAGGGCCCACTTGAATTTGCACTCCTTGATATCTGACTCTAGGTGAGTGATCACACCATCGTGGTTATCTGGGTATTAAGATCTTCTTTGTGTAGTTCTTTGTATTCCTGCTACCTCTTCTTAATATTTTCTGCTTGTTTGGTCCATGCTGTTTCTGTCCTTTATTTTGCCCATCTTTGCATAAAATGTTCCTTTGGTATCTCTAATTTTCTTAAAGAGAAAGTAGTCTTTCCCATACTATTGTTTTCCTCTTTTTTTTTTTTGCATTGTTCACTTAGAAAGGCTTTCTTGTCTCTCTCTCCTTGCTATACTCTGGAACTCTGCATTCAGATGGATATATCTTTCTTTTTCTCTTGCCTTTGGCTTCTCTTCTTTTCACAGCTATTTGTAAGGCCTCCTCAGACAACCATTTTGACTTTTTTGCATTTCTTTTTCTTTGACATGGTTTTAATCATCACCTCCTGTACAATGGTATGAACTTCCATTCATGGTTTTACAGGCACTCTGTCAGGTGGAATCCATTGAATATTTGTCAGTTCCACTGTATAATCATAAGGGATCTGATTTAGGTCATACCTGAATGGTCTAGTGGTTTTCCCTACTTTCTTCAATTTAAGTCTGAATTTTGCCATAAGGAGTTCATGATTAGAGCCACAGTCGGGTCCTGATCTTGTTTTTGCTGACTGTATAGAGCTTATCCATCTTTGGCTAAAAAGAATATAATCGATCTGAGTTCAGTATTAACCATCTGGTGATGTCCATGTGTATAGTTGTCTCTTGTTGTTGGAAGACAGTGTTTGCTATGACCAGCACATTCTCTTGGCAAAGCTCTGTTAACCTTTTCCCTGCTTCATTTTGTACTTCAAGGCCAAACACACTCTACATACATATTGAATGGATCAATTCTCAAAAATATTAATTTTATATATTCTGGCCTAGAAAATACCTAAGTTGTCCCTAGCTTAAATTCTAGACCTTTACTATGTTCACTAAAAAAAATATCCTCTAGAGAAGTATAAAAAGTTTTCCTTGATATCCTTTTGTTTAGGCTATACATCAAAAAAAAAAAAAAAAGAAAGAAAGAAAGAAAGAAACTCTACTATGGATTGACAATCTGTCCCTTAATAGTTGCTTTTGTTCCCCCCTTTCCAGTGTATTTTGTCACCATCTATAGACTGCATGTCCTCTGGCTTCCAGCTAGGTCTGGCCTGTAAAGGTCCCAACAAGAGACCCAGAAGTAGGGGAGTGGGAAGGTAGGTGTTTATTCACCAGGCTCTCTGACTCTCCCATTGTGGACTCAGATCATACATGTTCTTTCCTGGGAAGCTTCCTCAGGTTTCTGCCACTGCTCCTTCTTTTGCCTGCTGAGGCTCAGAGGTGATACCTGCCCTCTCCCCAGCCTCAGCCACAAAACCTTGTTTCATTCTCTTACCTCTGCCCAAGCCTTTCTAAATGTTATCTTCCTTAAACTCTCTCCAGTCATCTCATTTGAGTGCACTGTTTGTCTCCTGCCTGGATCCTGATTGAAACAGAATATATTTTATTTAAAATATGAACCATTCTAGGTGCCTCTGAGTTTAAAAGTCATGCCAAAGGCATTTCTGAACAAGTCTGTAGATGTGTAAGAAGATACACTCTGCACACCCCATCTCTAAACTCAAAGAATTAAGAGGGCGTTTTGTAGCTACAGGCAATTATTCTATTATTACCATAGCAGTGTCATTCCTTAAGTCAAAAAACCACTTACCAGCCATCTATTATGTGCCAGTCTATTGACACAAAGTCAAATAGGTCACAGTGCCTGTTTAAGGAACTTAAAATGTTCTTGTGGAAACCCTAACTTGTGCCTGGAATTCAAAGCAAAATGAGGGTTGAGAGCAAGCTTTAAGTACAATATTATGAGATATAGAAATATTCAATGTGAACATTCAGGAAAGAGCAACTAAATATATCAATACTGAAACATCTCAATTTGATAATTAGATATTTAGTGTTTTTACATATAAGAAGCAAAAATGCTAGGTCTTTTTGAAGCACAAAATTAGATGTTGTTTGATACAGAATTTTTAAAAATCAGGAAGAATGTATGCATAGGTATATTTCTTTCTTTGAGGAACTAAAGAATAAAACAGATATAAAGAGAAATGAGTTAGCTAATTTAAGACTAATTTTTTTGGATTAGTGACAGTAGCAGCAAGGGACTATCTTCTGGGTAATATTCAAAATAGGAAGTATTTGCACTTTTAAGATCTGTTACACAGAGATTTTTATTAGGATCCCTTCAATTTATTTTGTGGTATACATGTCATTTTGGCCTGAACCACTTATAGCTATAATAAACATTTTCATTCTGCCTCAAAGGAATACTAGCATGACTCATGAATTGGGTTTTCAGATAAAAAGACATTAGTGGAAGTTTCCAAAGTAAACCTTATATTCTGGCCTTAGCAGCTAGCTTACTTTTCATCATGAGTAAGGAAGTAGATTTATAATTTAGTGTTTTCTAAAATACGCTAAATGTTTTCTCCATATTTCTTATCTGTAAAGTGAGGAGAAGCCAAGATTGATCCTTTTATACTTGTTCATAAGTTGTTAAATTTACATAAATTAATTGGCAAAATCGAAAAGATACTCATAAAAATTAGGTAATATTCAGTATAAGGAAAACAGAAACCTCCTTTAAAACTCACGTTCAGATGACATGATGTTTGATATATTAAATTTCTGTTGAAGGTTCACAAAACCTTTTATTTTCCTTTCTTTGCTGGAAGTTAGAAAAACATATCAATTAAAGTAAAATAAGGAGCTTGAAGTTGATTATATCTCTGTGTGGCTAGTATGCTTGGTATAAGATGTGGGTAAAATTGTTTACCTGTAAAGGTATGCTTTTCATAACAAAATTCAGACTTAAACTAAAGAAAACTGGGAAAAACAATAAGCCAGCCAGGTATGACTTAAATCAAATCTTGTAACACTTTGCAATAGAGATAATGAATAGATTTAAGGAACTAGATCTAGCTAACAGTGTGTCTGAAGAACTATGGACAGAGGTCCATAATATAGTACAGGAGGCGGTGAACAAAACCATCTCAAAGGAAAAGAAAAGCAAGAAGGGAAAATGGTGAGCTGAGGAGGTTGTACAAATAGCAGAAGAATGAACAGAAGCGAAAAGCAAGGGGGAGAGGGAAAGGTACATCCAATTAAATGCAGAGTTCCAAAAAATAGCTAGAAGAGACAAGAAGATCTTCAATGAACAATGCTTAATAATAGAAGAAACAACAAAAAGGGAAAGACTAGCAATCTCTTCAGGATAATTGGAAGCATCAAGGGAGCACTTTGCCCAAAGATGGGCACAATAAAGGATAAAAATGGTAGAGACCTAATAGATGCTGAAGAGATCAAGAAGAGATGGAAAGAATACATGGAAGATCTATACAAAAAATACCTTATTCAACTGGATTACTATGATGGTTAGTCATCCAGAGCCAGACATTCTGGAGTGTGAAGGCAAGTGATCCTTAAGAAGCACTGATGTTAATAAAGCTAATGGATGCAATGAAATTCCAGCAGAACTATTTAAATCCCTAAAAAATGATGCCATCAAGGTTTTGCATTCTTTATGTCAGTAAATTTGGAAGACCCATTAGTGGCCACAGGACTGGAAAAGGTCAATCCTCATCCCAATTCCCAAGAAGGCTAGTACCAAAGAATGTGCTAAAAACTGCAGACATTGGCACTCCTCTCTCATGTTAGTAAGGTCATGCTTAAAATCTTGCATTGTAGGCTTCAGCACTATGAGCACCAAGAACTTCCAGATGTCCAAGCTGGGTTTAGAAAAGGAAGAGGAACTAGAGATCAAATTGCCAGCATTGGCTGGATTATAGATAAGGCAAGGAAATTTCAGAAAAGCATCTATCTCTGTTACATCGACTATGCTAAAGCCTCTGACTGTGTGGATCATGATAAACTGTGGAAAGCTCTTAGAGAGATGGGAATATAAGACCATCTCCCTGTCTCCTGAGAAACCCATATGCACGTCAAGAAGCAAGAGCTAGAACTCTGTTTGAAACAACTGATTGCTTCAAGATTGAGAAAGGAGTACGGACAGGGCTATCTGCTGTCACCCTGTTTGTTTAACCTGTACTCTGGGCACATCATGAGAAATGCTGGGCTAGATGAGTTAAAACCTGGAAGCAAGATAGGTGGGAGAAACATCAACAACCTCAGATATGCAGATGATACCACTCTAATGGCAGAAAGTGAAGAGGAACTAAAGAGCCTCTTGATGAGTATGAAGGAGGAGAGTAAAGAGCTGGCTTAAGACCAAAAATAAATAAAGAAACTAAGATCATGGCATCTGGCCCCATTACTGCATCGCAAATAGCAGGGGGAAAGGTGGAAGTAGTGACAGATTTCCTCTTCTGGGGCTGCAAAATCACTGTAAGCAGTGATTGCAACCATGAAATCAGAAGACAATTGCTCTTGGCAGGAAAGCAATGACAAATCTAGACAGTGCGTTGAAAAGCAGAGGTATTACTCTGCCAACAAAGGTCCATATAATCAAGGCTATGGTCCTCCCAGTGGTTACATAGGGTTGTGAGAGCTGGACCATAAAGAAGCTGCTGCCGCTGCTAAGTCACTTCAGTCATGTCCGACTCTGTGCGACCCCAAAGATGGCAGCCCACTAGGCTCCCCCGTCCTGGGATTCTCCAGGCAAGAACATTGGAGGGTTGCCATTTCGTTCTCCAATGCATGAAAGTGAAAAATAAAAGTGAAGTCGCTCAATCGTGTCCGACTCTTAGCAACCCCATGGACTGCAGCCTCGAGGAGATCAAACCAGTCAATTTTAAGGGAGATAAACCCTGAGTATTCACTGGAAGGATCGATGCTGAAGCTGAAGCATCTGATGCAAATAGACAACTCACTGGAAAAGTCCCTGATGCCGGGAAAGATTGAGGGCAGGAGAAGAAGGTATCAGAGGATGAGATGCCTGGACAGCATCACCGATGGAAAGAACAGGAAGTTGGGCAAACTAGAGATGGTGAGGGACAGGGAGGCCTGGTGTGCTGCAGTCCATGGGATTGCAAAGAATCGGACATGACTGGGTGACTAAACAGCAGCAACAACAAAGGTATGCTGGAGTCCTAACACAAGATAGCTGTGAATGTGACCTTATTTGTCTACATGGGACCTTTGCAGCTATATTCAAGTTAAGAAGAGGTCATCCTGAATCAGGTTAAGTTCTAAGTCCAATGACTAGTTGCCGAGGTCCAGCCCCGGCTAATCCAGGGAGTTCGAAGCGGGGACGGCATCAGCAAGGATCAGGATACAATAGCTTCAGTGGAGAAGGGAATGGCACCCCACTCCAGTACTCCTGCCTGGAAAATCCCATGGACGGAGGTCCATGGGGTCGCTGAGGGTCGGACACGACTGAGCGACTTCACTTTCACTTTTCACTTTCTTGCATTGGAGAAGGAAATGGCAACCCACTCCAGTGTTCTTGCCTGGAGAATCCCAGGGACGGGGGAGCCTGGTGGGCTTCTGTCTCTGGGGTCACACAGTGTCGGACATGACTGAAGTGACTTAGCAGCAGCAGCAGAGATGTAAAGAGTAATAGAATGAGGATAGCTCAGTAGGAAAATTCAGTGGAGAAAAGAGGCTGAGTAGCTTGGTTTACGCGGGAGACCAATAAAACTTCAAGACAAGAAGCTTGCACCACTTACGTAGGACGCAGGCATCCTTCCGTTCTCCCAAAGGAGAGGAGACACTGAGGCCTCCCCAGTCGTATCTTAAAAGCCCAGGCATAATTAGTAAGCATGGCAGGCTCCACGCTCCAGATGGAAACTCAGCCAGAGTTTGAGAGAGAGAGCGACATGGGGAGACCAGTATTTCGAGAAACTGATCCCCATTCTTTATTTTCCATGGTCTACGTTTATACACTGAGATGTTATGCAAAAGTCACGCGGGGTCAGCAGTCCTGACTTTTATCAAAGTCAGGTGCTTCATACAAATGTATACAGAGGTCTTAGGGGTGTTACATCATCTTCTGGCCAGGGGGCCTGCTGACAATTTATGACCCTCTCCTTGTGACAGCGGTCAGTCAACGAGGACACTTATTTCTCCAGGGGTGATTATTCTTAAAAAAGACTCCACCTTCTGAAAGTACCAGATAAAATTACATTCCTATAGAGTGAGGGTGTAGTGGGTTTTAATTAAGGAAAGAATTTACTTAGCCTAAGGTCTAACGTGATTAAAATCAAAGGTTAATATTTATTTCTTCCATATATTCATTAATGTGTGTAAGGGCAGGGGATGTGGAGACTTAGCAACAAACATTGGCTCAACAAATGAAAAACCCTTCACCAATACAATTTCTAATCAGCCCACTATACTTATACTAATGGTTTTCTAACTTTTCTAAGGAACCTGTTTTTAGAAGGTTTAAAGCATCTCGTGCCTCTCACGGTTGGGAGGCTGTGAGCAATCACACGTGGCCGGACAAGCCTGTCAGGCAGGCTAGAGAACCTTCAGAGGAGTTTGTAGGTTAAAACACTCCTATCACACCCAGGAATTATTATTAACTGGAGCTGTAAGTTAACTCCTTCTCCGAAAGGGGTGGTGGGGGACAGCCCCTCATAAAGTCAGAGGTGTAGGTGAGAGCACAAAGTAGTAAAGTAGGCAGGCTCTGGTTATGGGGGTAGATGCTCAAGGATTTCCAGGGGGACTCCTGAGGCTCGATCCCGCCTTTGCGTATGTCGAGCCTCCTTCCTCATGATCTTTGCCACGGGTGGAGTGCCTCATGCTGGCCCCCAACAACTAGTTACTTTATATGAAAAGATAAGTTTGGGCACAGGCACATACAATACATTTCTATCACCTTAACCCACCCAGTTTGTGGTACTTGTTTATGGCTGCCTTAGGAAACTAACACCAAGGTTTTCAGAGATGACTAGATCTTTCTCATTCATAGCTAAAGCCAAATATACACTGTTAAAACATGAAAGCAAAATATAAATAATTATGAGAAAACCACAAACAAAACATGAAACCTAAGTAGCTACACTAAAGGCTTCTAGAAGTTCCAAGGTAAAACATTTATTTCACATTCAGCAGTGATTTAAGTCTGGCTCTAGAATGATAAGAAACACACAACTCCTCTTACAATTTTAATATTTCAAAAGATATAAAATAGAAAATAATTAATACATCTAGTCCTTATTATTTACCAGATCCAGTAAAAGACATTCTTTTTCTAGTACGAAAACTAATCATTACAGTGACTCTGAGATAGAAATGATAGCATCTTCCTTTTCCAAATAAGGAAATCATAAAGAATTTGCCTAAGTTATAGTAGTGAAAATGCCCAACGTAAAAGTACTTCCCACTATCCTGAGTGCTGCTGTTCTTAATCCAGAATGCTCAAGTATTTTGTGCAGTGAATAGAATGTATGTGCATTTACTTATATCTATTGATATATATTTCTCTTCTCCAGATATATATTAAAGATACACACACACATACATCCTTGAAATAAACATATCATCAGATACGACATTGAGAAGTAGCTAGCGTATTGACATCTTATATTTCTGACAGAATGTGGTCCACTGGAGAAGGGAATGGCAAACCACTTCAGTATTCTTGCTTTGAGAACCCCATTAACAGTATGAAAAGGCAAAATGATAAGATACTGAAAGAGAAACTCCCCAGGTCAGTAGGTGCCCAATATGCTACTGGAGATCAGTGGAGAAATAACTCCAGAAAGAATGAAGGGATGGAGCCAAAGCAAAAACAATACCCAGCTGTGGATGTGACTGGTGATAGAAGCAAGGTCCGATGCTGTAAAGAGCAATATTGCATAGGAACCTGGAATGTCAGGTCCATGAATCAAGGCAAATTGGAAGTGGTCAAACAAGAGATGGCAAGAGTGAATGTCGACATTCTAGGAATCAGTGAACTGATATGGACTGGAATGGGTGAATTTAACTCAGATGACCATTATATCTACTACTGCGGGCAGGAATCCCTCAGGAGAAATGGAGTAGCCATCATGGTCAACAAAAGAGTCCAAAATGCAGTACTTGGACTGCACGTTTCCAAGGCAAACCATTCAATATCACAGCAATCCAGGTCTATGCCCCAACCAGTAAGGCTGAAGAAGCTGAAGTTGAACAGTTCTATGAAGACCTACAAGACCTTTTAGAACTCACACCCAAAAAAGATGTCCTTTTCATTATATGGGACTGGAATGCAAAAGTACGAAATCAAGAAACACCTGAATTAACAGGCAAATTTGTCCTTGGAATACGAAATGAAGCAGGGCAAAGACTAATAGAGTTTTGCCAAGAAAATGCACTGGTCATAACAAACACCCTCTTCCAACAACACAAGAGAAGACTCTATACATGGACATCACTGGATGGTGAACACCGAAATCAGATTGATTATATTCTTTGCAGCCAAAGATGGAGAAGCTCTCTACAGTCAGCAAAAATAAGACCAGGAGCTGACTGTGGCTCAGACCATGAATTTCTTATTGCCAAATTCAGACTTAAATTGAAGAAAGTAGGGAAAACCACTAGACCATTCAGGTATGACCTAAATAAAATCCCTTATGATTATACAGTGGAAGTGAGAAATAGATTTAAGGGCCTAGATCTGATAGATAGAGTGCCTGATGAATTAAGGAATGAGGTTCGTGACATTGTACAGGAGACAGGGATCAAACCATCTCCATGGAAAAGAAATGCAAAAAAGCAAAATGGCTGTCTGGGGAGGCCTTACAAATAGCTGTGAAAAGAAAAGAAGCAAAAAGCAAAGGAGAAAGATATAAACATCTGAATGCAGAGTTCCAAAGACTAGCAAGAAGAGATAAGAAAGCCTTCTTCAGCGATCAATGCAAAGAAATAGAGGAAAACAACAGAATGGGAAAGACTAGAGATCTCTTCAAGAAAATCACAGATACCAAAGGAACATTTCATGCAAAGATGGGCTCGATAAAGGACAGAAATGGTATGGACCTAACAGAAGCAGAAGATATCAAGAAGAGATGGCAAGAATACACAGAAGAACTAAACAAAAAAGAGCTTCACGACCCAGATAATCATAATGGTGTGATCACTGACCTAGAGCCAGACATCCTGGAATGTGAAGTCAAGTGGGCCTTAGAAAGCATCACTACAAACAAAGCTAGTGGAGGTGATGGAATTCCAGTGGAGCTATTCCAAATCCTGAAAGATGATGCTGTGAAAGTGCTGCACTCAATATGCCAGCAAATCTGGAAAACTCAGCAGTGGCCACAGGACTGGAAAAGGTCAGTTTTCATTCCAATCCCAAAGAAAGGCAATGCCAAAGAATGCTCAAACTACCGCACAATTGCACTCATCTCATACGCTAGTAAAGTCATGCTCAAAATTCTCCAAGCCAGGCTTTAGCAATATGTGAACCGTGAACTTCCTGATGTTCAAGCTGGTTTTAGAAAGGGCAGAGGAACCAGAGATCAAATTGCCAACATCCACTGGATCATGGAAAAAGCAAGAGAGTTCCAGAAAAACATCTATTTCTGCTTTATTGACTATGCCAAAGCCTTTGACTGTGTGGATCACAATAAACTGTGGAAAATTCTGAAAGAGATGGGAATACCAGACCACCTGATCTGCCTCTTGAGAAATTTGTATGTAGGTCAGGAAGCAACAGTTAGAACTGGACATGGAACAACAAACTGGTTCCAAATAGGAAAAGGAGTTCCTCAAGGCTGTATATTGTCACCCTGTTTATTTAACTTATATGCAGAGTACATCATGAGAAACGCTGGGCTGGAAAAGCACAAGCTGGAATCAAGATTTCTGGGAGAAATATCAATCACCTCAGATATGCAGATGACACCACCCTTACGGCAGAAAGTGAAGAGGAAGTAAAAAGCCTCTTGATGAAGGTGAAAGTGGAGAGTGAAGAAGTTGGCTTAAAGCTCAACATTCAGAAAACAAAGATCATGGCATCCGGTCCCATCACTTCATGGGAAATAGATGGGGAAACAGCAGAAACAGTGTCAGACTTTATTTTTCTGGTCTCCAAAATCACTGCAGATGGTGACTGCAGCCATGAAATTAAAAGACGTTTACTCCTTGGAAGGAAAGTTATAACCAACCTGCATAGCATATTCAAAAGCAGAGATGTTACTTTGCCAACAAAGATTCATCTAGTCAAGGCTATGGTTTTTCCAGTGGTCATGTCTGAATGTGAGAGTTGGACTGTGAAGAAGGCTGAGCGCCAAAGAATTGATGCTTTTGAAGTGTGGTGTTGGAGAAGACTCTTGAGAGTCCCTTGGACTGCAAGGAGATCCAACCAGTCCATTCTGAAGATCAGCCCTGGGATTTCTTTGGAAGGACTGATGCTGAAGCTGAAACTCCAGTACTTTGACCTCCTCATGCGAAGAGTTGACTCATTGGAAAAGAGTCTGATGCTGGGAGGGATTGAGGGCAAGAGGAGAAGGGGACGACAGAGGATGAGATGGCTGGATGGCATCACTGACTCGATGGACATGAGTCTGAGTGAACTCCGGCAATTGGTGATGGACAGGGAGACCTGGCGTGCTGCGATTCATGGGGTCGCAAAGAGTCAGACATGACTGAGCGACTGATCTGATCTGATCTGATCTGATTTCTGATATGTGAGATATATGGAACTAATTAAATTTTCCCTGATGTTTGCCAAACTTGAAAAAGGCATTTATATGAAATTACAGAATGTATATGTGAATTGAAAACAAAAAAGCACAATGTGAGAGTGGTAGTTAAGTTTTATTTAGGGCCAAATGAGAACGATAGCCCAGGAAACAGTCTCTCAACGTGCAGCTCTGAGAGCTGCTCTGAAGAGGTGGAGGCAGAAGTCAGTATAGATGTGATATTAGTGAAGAGGAATATGTGCAATCAAGAACAGATTTTGGCAAAAGGTTGCTGCTAGTCACGAGGAGCATATTCTCTGCTAATGATTCTAGTGGTTTTTAGATATGAGGAGTAATAAAAAATTGAGTTCATAAAGTTTCACAAAAATATCTATCTGAAAGCCTGTTTTGCCAGTTTTTCCAGGAACACAGACCCCATTCCTGATCTCCTCCTGAACTCCTATCAGGGTGTATTGAAGGTTAGCAACTACTATGGCTACTGACCTAATCCTTGCAGAGGCAGATGGCAAGTGACAAATTTTAGTTGGCACGTAGAAAATGCTTTGGGCTTGAAAAATTCACAAATATTGTATGATATACCACAACCACTCTGCCCAAACCAGCACCTTATCTATCATTTCTATTCTTTATATCCCTATTGCCCACAATTTCTGCCTTATGTATTTTTTTGGTATAGCACAATTCTTTTTAGCAGTATTATAATTGCAAATCTGTGATAAATGGACAATATAAAAACATGGAAACAAACTCGTATTAATAGTGTAGTAATCCCTATTGTGCTATATTTGCATCAGAAAATGCAAAATACACATTTTATAAAGGACAAATTTTATGTTATATTTTTATTTTCATTGCCTTGTATAATATTATAAGATTATTGTATGTCCTAATTTGCATTATAATTTTTACTACTTAAAAGTATAAATATGACAACTTTGCATAGTTTATTAATTTTTAATTTTTCCTTTTATAAAAAATTATCTAATAATGGGAAAACCATTGCCAACCATATATGAAATATGAATTTTACCCCTTATGATTATTTTATAAAGATTTTATATTTGCCTAATAAAAGACATGTGATACTGTACTATAAATAATTTCATTTTAATGCTATTTCATATCAGCATTTTCAAGTTTTGTTTACATTTTTAATATTGGCAAAAGTTAGCACATTGACTAAACCTTGTTGCATATGGAACAGGGTTTTGTCTTATTTTGCCTTCTATCTCTCCCCACCCTTGTTCTCACTTTCTCTGTCAGTGACAAATTTACACATTTTTTAACATGGCAATAAAGTATAACTTTAATGCAGAAAAAAAAAAGTGAGTTGTCTATGATTACACACTAGTAAGCTGTGGGGCTAGAGTTTGAACCTACATCTAAGGTCAGATTTAGGTTTTGTAGGGCCTAAAGCTTATACAATATGTGGGGGTAGTTGTTATTTAAGCAAAAGAAAACAATATTTATGAATACAAAATGCCTACCTGGGGCAAGCGAGCGGCCTTGGAGCTTAAACTCATTTTGTCAGCTCTTGTCTGGGTATTTTTGACTTTCAGCATTTTCTTCCAGGTAATTAGACATATAACACAAATTAATTATAGGCAAAATTTAAATATAATTAATTACTTTTTTAGGTCACTAAAAATTTAACCATCTAGCGTTAGCCATTGCTAATTACAAATATTTATATATTCTGTAGAGATCTTTCCACACATATGCATTTATGTTTGCTTTTTTTTTTAGTTAATGTACTGTGTTATTCTTGTTTAGTCACTAAGTTGTGTCAGACTCTTTTGCAACCCCATGGACTGTAGCCAGCCAGGCTCTTCTGTCCATGGATTTCCCAGGCAAGAATACTGGAGTGTGTAGCTATTTCCTTCTCCAAGAGATCTTTCTGATCCAGAGATCAAACCCCTGTCTCCTGCATTAGCAAGAGGACTCTACCACTGAGCCACCTGGAAAGCCCTTATGGCTTATTATGGCAGATCAAAAATATTTGGAAAAAATTTTCAGAAATTTCAAAAAAAAATACTTGAATTTGCAGCATCAAGCAACTATTTACAAAGGATTTACATTATATTTACAACTATTTACATAATATTTGCATTTTATCAGTCATTATAAATGATCTAGAGATAATTTAAAGAATAGGGGAGGATATATTAACATTGTATGCAAATACTATTCCATTTTATATAAAGAACTTGAGCATCTGTGGATTTTGGTATGCAAAAGAGGTTCTGGAACCAATTCCCAGAGATAGCAAGAGGAGGGAGACAGCATTTCTTCCGAAGTTCCAAACACACTTCTGTCCTCTAGACCTGCGACACAGCTGCTTTGCTGAGATCTCCCAGAGCTCCTCTCATAGGCTGATTTCGTTTTCTTTATTTCATTATCTAGCTTCAGTTCTCTCATGTCTGCTCTCATAATTTTAGCAAAGTTTTTGCTTGTTTCCACATATCCCCTTTCTCCCTTAAAGTTCCTTTTTCTAGGTATCATGCTCTTTTTTCAGGTTTACAGTGTTATCTTATTTTTCTGAGGGTATGATATATATGTATATATATATATATATATAGTGGTTTTCTTTTACTGCCTGCATTGTTTCTGTTTCCTTTAATATTTCACTTTCTCTAATATTCTCAGAAAGCTTGCTTTGCATTTCGCGTGAAAATCTCTCCACAAATGTGTGGAAATTATTGTTTTGCCATTAAAATATTTAAGTGTGGGGCACTAAAAAGGTAATTGAAAATTCTGTGTGCATGGAGGTAAAGCTTATCAGCTTGAGGGGTTCCTCAGAGAGTGATTATTTCAATGCTGGGAAAATGTATGGATAAGCAGAGGCAGTGATGTATATGCCTGTCTGCACTCTTCTTGAAGCCTTGCCATTATTTGTTGACTTTTACATAATTTTCCTGTTTTAGCACAAGACTTGGGCTTCACAACTAAGTACTGCAAGTGAATTTCACGTGCTCCCTGAGATATTGATTTCCTAAGCCTTTTAAATAGCCAGTTGGAGCATGGGTGGGGTCATGTTAAGACAATCATATTTCCCATTAGAGTCAACAACCTTGATTTACAATCATTGCCCCAGTATAATTAAATAGCACCCCCTTCTACTAAATGTGTCCTGGTTTGGATGATAAATTACTATTTAGTGTTTTCCAACACTTTCCATTTTTAATCAGGCCTTTCATGAAGTCATTATAGTTTAAAAAACTGATACAAAATAGTAATTTAGAGTGACAACCTCATTCTTATTAAAATTAAGATTTTTCTATGAAATCTTTATATAAATTTAATGTTTTCCCTAACAGTTTATTTTTTTTATAATACAAGTAAACATTCTTGAATGTTTCACAAGACTAAGGGCCATATGCATTGTTAGATTTGTACATTCTCTAGACTCCTTTATACTTGATGAGGGTCTGGACTTCTAGTGACTGGTGGAAGTTAAGCTTGTTAGCTTCTTCCACTAATAAAGCAGTGGCAGCTACTGTCCAGAGGGAGCCAGGTAAACCTCAGGTCACAGAAACTAGTTGTTTGGAAAAATAGTCTATAGAATGGGGAATTTCCCCTAGCTTCTGTATAAGGATTCCCAGAACTGCCCCCTGCTTTTCAGCCACATATAAGATGAATGGCTTTTTCAAGCTGGGGAGACCCAGAGCAGGGGCTCTGGTGAGGGTTTGCTCAATATCTTTGAAAACTTTTTCTGTTCTCAATTCCAAAACAATGGTTCTGTATCTGGGCCTTTAGTGGCTTCATATAGAAGTTTATTTATTGGCCCAAATGCTGGAGTCCAAATTCTAGAAAATCCTGCCATGCCCCAAAAGATACAAAGATGTTTCTTTGTTTTTGGAGTGCTTAGACCTAATATAGTTTGTTTTCTATATGGAGACAAATGTATACTTTCAGGGTGTATTATATATCCCAGATCATTAACTTGTTGCTTTGTGATTTGGGCATTTGAGATTTGTGTGTTTGTCTGAAAGACTCCGTAACCCTGGGCCCCAAAGAAATTAAGGACTGCAATGGCATTTTGAATGAGACCTACATGGAGGGGCTACATATAAATATTTCATCTATATACTATAGAATTCCCTCTACTTTTAGATTTATTTCCCTAGGTTCTCTTCCTAGGGCCTGGGTAAACAAGAATGAAATGTGAAAGTGAAAGTGTTGGTCATTCAGTCATGTCCGACCTCTTAGACTGTAGCCCACCAAACTCCTCTGTCCATGGAATTCTCCAGGCAAGAATACTGGAGTGGGTTGCCATTTATTTCTCTGGGGGATTGTCCCAATCCAGGGATTGAACGTGGGGATCCTACATTGCTAGCCAATTCTTTACCATCTGGGCTACCAGGGAAGCCCAAACAACATAACTCACCAGGCTCCTCTGTCCATGGAATTCTCCAGGCAAGAATACTGGAGAAGTCACTCCCTTCTCCAGGGGATCTTCCCAACCTGGAGACTGAACCCGGGTCTTCTGCATTGCAGGCAGATTCTTTACTATCTGAGCCACCAAGGAAGCCCAAGGTGCTTCTCAGCTGGTACTAGTGGTAAAGAACCTACCTGCCAGTTCAGGAGATATAATGAGACATGGGTTTGATCCCTGGATTGGGAAAATCCTCTGGAGGAGAGCATGGCAACCCACTCCAGTATTCTTACCTGGCGAATCCCATGGGCAGAAGACCCTGGTGGGTTACAGTCCATAGGGTCACAAACAGTCGGACACAACTGAAGCAGAAGAAACAAGTATGAGCTGTCCCTAAGACAATACTGTCCAGATATGTTGTTGCATTTGGCCTGAGTTGGGGTCAATTCACTTGAAGATAAACAGATATTGCAATGAAGGATGAACTGGGATACAAAAAGAGGCATCCTTGAGATGGAGTATATAGTAAATTATTCATTGTCCTCAGGGATTTGGGCTAATATATAAGGACTGGCCACAAGGGAATGTATAAAGACCATTGCATCAGTTACTACTCTAAGGTCTTATACCATCCTATTTCCCCATTTGGCTTAATGACAGGCAAAATAGGGATATTGCACAGAAACTGGCAGGGTACCAAGAAGCCATGTTCTAAGAATATATCTATGAGAGATTGTTTTTAACTTTATGGGATATTATCTCTTGATAGGACAGATGGCTTCTGGCCTAAGTCTAATTCTTACAGATTGGGCTTTAAGGCCCCTCATGGGATTTCTTTATCACATATTGAAGGGTTCACTGCTTGTAGAATATGGCTGGGAATAGGACCTTGCTCTGATGGCTAGTCTGTATTGGTCAGAGTCAAGATAAAGAGTTGTTTGGGGCCTCCTAAGAAATTAAAAGACGCTTACTCCTTGAAAGGAAAGTTATGACCAACCTAGACAGCATATTCAAAAGCAGAAATATTACTTTGCCAACAAAGGTCCATCTAGTCAAGGCTATGGTTTTTCCAGGGGTCATGTATGGATGCGAGAGTTGGACTGTGAAGAAAGCTGAGTGCTGAAGAATTGATGCTTTTGAACTGTGGTGTTGGAGAAGACTCTTGAGAGTCCCATGGACTGCAAGGAGATCCAACCAGTCCATTCTGAAGGAGATCAGCTCTGGGATTTCTTTGGAAGGAATGATGCTGAAGCTGAAACTCCAGTACTTTGGCCACCTCATGCGAAGAGTTGACTCATTGGAAAAGACCCTGATGCTGGGAGGGACTGGGGGCAGGAGGAGAAGGGGACAACAGAGGATGAGATGGCTGGATGGCATCACCAACTCGATGGACATGAGCTTGGGTAAACTCCTGGAGCTGGTGATGGACAGACAGGGTGGCCTGGTGTGCTGTGATTCATGGGGTTGCAAAGAGTTGGACACAACTGAGTGACTGAACTGAACTGAACTGAACCATAGTATGGACCCAAGGGAGCCCAGAAGGTCTCTTTCTGGAAGGGAGGTAGTACAGTCATGCACAACTATTAATAAAAAGGCAGGTGAAATCAGCCACTGTTCAAACTGGCAAGTGAGAGGCCCAGTGTACTAACAGGTGTGAGGCTTTTCATTGGCACCAGTCACAGTACAATTTTTGGAGGAAAGCTTGAGAAATCAAGACAGAGTAAGTGGCTCCATATCAATTAAAAATCAATCTTGTACCTACCATGTCAAGAACTATGTAGGATTCCTGGATGAAGATAGACATCTCACTGGGGGAGCCACCAGAATTCCCGGGAAGTCTCAGTCATCCAGCATGGCCATCTCAGGAGCAGGAGCCCCTCTTCCCCTTTAGGACCAAGGGCAGTCTGTCTTCCAATAATACGTTTGTTTGCAGGCAGGGATGGTTCAGGGGGGCTCTTACTGGCATTCTTGGGCCCAGTGGCCAATTGACTTGCATTTGAAGCATTCACCCTTGTTGGTCTTACCTATAGATGGATAGTTGAACTTCCTGGGCTCTCTTAGTTGTCCTGAAGTCACAAGGCATGGCTGACAGCAACAGCTATCAGTTTTCATGAGCCCTGGCCTGCTTTTCTCCTTTTGGATTCTCTCTTCCTCCTTATCTTGATCTCAATTACTAAATATCCAAAATGTCACCTCTATGAGTTGGGGCAAGGGGGTTTATGGCTTTAATTGTAACTTTTGGAGTTTCCACCTAATATCAGGGTCACAGTGGCTGATAAAATATTGTCCTAGCAGGGATTGATCTTCCTGAGTGAAGGGATCAATGTTAGTATATTTTCTAAAAGCTTCTACAACCCGCCTATTAAAGAAGGTTGGATTTTCTTTTTCTTGAGTCATTCATTTAACCCTTTCATAATTAACTGGCTTTTTGATATACTTTCTCACTCCTTCTAATGCACGTTGTATCAAAATCATTATTAGAAATCATACAGCTTATTTTGCATTCCAAACATATTCTTTTTGAATGATTCTAGGAAGGTTGCTTCAAATCTCTAAACTTCAGTCTCCTCATCTGTAATTATTAGTTCTCACTCTTTAAGAATGTAATAACAATTAAATAGTGCAATGTATGTAATATGCTTAGCACAGTGCTTGATAGCATAATAGGTACTTGATAAGTTCCAGCATGCTAGTGGCTTTGCATTGCTTCACACTGTATCTTTAACCAGATTAGTTGCTATTTGACTGATGTTCTTTGGGACATGTTTAACTTAGAAAAATGTCAGAAAGGCTAATGTAGCTGATAATTTATAACAGCTAATTTTATGATTAGGAATATATAAAATTATTGTTTAGTTAAGTAAAACACTGCTTTCTTTCTATCTGTAAACTTTACTCCAAAGAGAGAAAATGTAGAAAGATAGAATATATGAAAGAAAACATGACCAAAAAAGTTGACAGCAACTGTGAGAGTATACCAAATAATCAGTGGTTCTCAAATTTTAGTCACATTTGTTCAACTTAAATACAGTACACTAGTTTTTAAAAGCAATTTATTTCCCTGCATCCAACTCCAATAAGTTATGATTTGGTAGTCCTGTGGGAGAACCCAGGAATACTTAAGTTAATAAGCACACTATATGTGCAGCAGGTGGCTAGTGGACTACATTTTGAGACACAATAATCTTGCTAGGGCAAGACATGAAAATTCAATAAAAAATACTCTACTGGCCTTCTATTACATGATGATGTAATGCACATGCTCTTAGTTGCAGGTGAGACAACACAGCCATGTAATGCAAACACTGAAATATAGCAATATGTGAAACAAGCACATATGCTAAGTCACTTCAGTCATGTCCAGCACTTTGCGACCCTATGGACTGTACACTGCCAGGCTCCTCTGACCATGGGATTCTCCAGGCAAGAATACCAGAGTGGGTTGTCATACCAAGCACATAGCAGCCCCAAATAAATTTAACACAGCTGTGTACTAACAACTCTCAGAAATAAAATCACAACTTTGCAAAATCATTTGGTAAACTTGCACTCAATAAAAATAAACAAATAAGTAAAATGGCAAATACTTTCAACTTTCAGTTTGCTCCATTAACTTATCTGAAAACATAAATCAGTTAGCCCTCACAACTCTAAGAGATAGGTACTTTTAATAGTCTAAAGATGAGAAAACTAAGGTACAAAAAGTTACGTAATTAATTTAGCTTGAGGACTCAAAACTTACTAAAGTGGCAAATGCAGGCACTCTGTTTCCAGAGATATGCTCATGATGATGTTGTAACTAGTTTCCTGGAAGGAAGAAGATAGACTGACTTCAATTCTAATATTTATTCTTGGCCATTACATAGCTTTATGTATTTTACAGGCATTAAGGTTTAGTGTTCCTCTAAATATCTTATATTTTTTTCTGTTTCTTTTCTAACTTTTCAAGTGTGTATATTTGAGTTAGTGATGAACACCAAGAACAAACTGAACAGAGATTAGCAAGGAGGAATGAAAGTTTGCTGCCTACATAGATTTCAGAGCAAGACAAACCTATGATATCCTAAGTTCTTTTTGACATTAACAAGCTGTTCTATTCTCACAAAGTGGATTAGTCTTCCATCAAAGCAGTTAATGGTATGAAAGAACAGCTTTAGAATCTGCATTGTTATCTATGTAATGTTGAAGGGACAGTTTACTGTGTTCACATTTAGCACTTTACTTTTTCATGAGAGAAACAAAATTTTATTTTTGAAGATATTTTTCTCTATTGTTGTTCAGTCTCTCAGTCATGTCCAACTCTTTACAACCCCATGGACTGTAGAATGCCAGGCTTCCCTGTCCTTCACCATCTCATGGAGTTTGCTCAAACTTATGTCCATTGAGTCAGTGATGTCATTCAGCCATCTCATTCTCTGTTGCCCCCTTCGCCTCCTGCCCTCAGTCTTTCCCAGCATCAGGGTCTTTTCCAATGAGTCAGCTCTTCACATCAGATTGCCAAAGTATTGGAACTTCAGCCTCAGCATTAGTCCTTCCAGTGAATATTCAGGGTTGATTTCCTTTAGGATTGACTGGCTTGATCTCCTTGCTGTCCAAGGGACTCTTTAGAGTTTTTTCTCTATTATGATATACCAAAATGGTCACCAAAGCAAAGATATCTGTAATGGTCATCTTTGTTGTTGAAAGAATATGATTGCTATCTGAATGCTTCCAGAATGTTTTAAATAACATGCAAACTCTCTTTTCGTATTTCAGTCATTCTGGTCTTTGTTTCCTTTTGTAAAATAATACCAATGACTTACTGTTTGCTGGTCCAGTATTATTTCCTATTTTGCTCAAGATGCCTTGATATTGTTAACTACTTACTACTCTTGGCACCTAAGATGAATAATTTTCCTGTTTCTTTCAAAATCTATCATTGTATTTTACACTTGACTCTACCTTTCGCTCTTTATTTCTACTTCTGAGTCCTACTGCTCAAGTTTGCTTTGAGAATTTCATAATTATCAATTAGATTAGTTGCCATGTAAGTTAATGGCCACAAAGCGTGTGACTTCCTAAATAATTTTTCACTGCATTAAACTTTTGTATCTTAAACCATTGGTAGGATACATAGCTGCCTTTTTATGTGTTTCCTTAACTAAATTTTTATATGCTCATTTAGGAACTCAGCTTGTAGGGACAAAATGGACCCCTGAAATGCCTTCCATTTCCACATCTTCTTGAAATTTACCATCCATGCAATGTTATTTTCTGATAATTCCAGCTCACATAGTTCTGCTTATCTTTAAACATCCTATACCACTTCATTTTCAGCCACTGAGCTTTTGCTTTGTGTTTTAAATCTGCTCATTCTCTTTACTCAATCTTACTGTAAATTCATGGGGAATAGAGATTTTATATCCTCTGCCATTATATCTCCTAGAGTGTCCTTTTTGGGCACTGGGTAGGTACTCATTAAATACTCATTGAAAGTTTTTTAATCATATTGTTGAGTTTGTTCCCCATACTTTGGATTGAGCTCAAACATCACTTAATACATAGCCTTTCTTAGTTAAAAAAAAAAAAAAGAAAAAAAATTACAAACTAAGACTTTTTATCTGGTTACTGGCCTTTAATTATACTAACTGCAACTTTTAAGTTGCATTACTGATCCAAAGAAAATACTGACTGTTGGTAATTTTCTGACCTGTGATTGATGAAATGTTATTGAGTAACATTAGTCATATTCTTTGTTAGAATATAACTTGGTATTTGGCAGCTATACCATCAATTAGCATTACTGCTGATAACCTCTATTTATATACCAAGTAATTTGTTTTTCCATAGAAGCTGAAAGAAGGGGAGAAGGAAATGATAGTTGCTCATTGCCACAGTCATCTGTGGTAAGAAAAATAAAGAAATATTTTTTAAACTTTTGTAAAAATTTATGTTGTTAAGTACATGTACCCATGCATGCATGGTCATCTTGGGATGATTTCTGTCTACCATTAAGTATCAATTTATTCTTATTGCCCATTTTTAATCTAGGTCTTTGATACTTCATTTCTTACCTAGATTTTTGGATAAGTCAAATAATCCAAGTCTCCATACCAACGTTCCAAGATCATTCACAATGCCAAACCAAAGAGTTGCTAACTTAGCTTATTTTTCCCCTTTTCTGAAATGCATTCTAATTAAGCAAACTCATATCTCAATGCTTTTAATCCACTTCTTAAAAAGGAGTTAAGCACTTATTTAATGTCTACTACGTGCCAAACAATGTGGTGGGCATTCTGCATAAGTTTATAAATGAGAAAATAATAAGCTCTAAATAACTTAGACCAAAATAAAGCAAGCATAGTTCTTTAGGTACCAATCTCTTTAGATACCAAAGTATTGGAGCTTCAGTGTCAGTCCTTCCAGTGAATATTCAGGGTTGATTTCCTTTAGGATTGACTGGCTTGATCTTTCGGTCTAAGGGATTCTCAAGAGTCTTTTCTAACACCACAATTCAAAATCATCAATTCTTTAGCTCTAAGCTTTCTTTATGGTCCAACACTCACATCCATACATGACTACTGGAAAAACCATAGCTTTGACTATATGGACCTTTGTCGACAAAGTAATGTCTCTGCTTTTTAATATGCTATCTAGGTTTGTCATAGATTTTCTTCCAAGGAGCAAGCATCTTTTAATTTCATGGCTGCAGTCACCATCTGCAGTGATTTTGGAGCCTGTTTTTCCTTTGAGACTTTTCAAGATATCTCAATATTGACAGCAGAGAAGGCAATGGCACCCCACTCCAGTATTCTTGCCTGGAAAATCCCATGGATGGAGGAGCCTGGTAGGCTGCAGTCCATGGGGTCGCTAAGAGTCAGACACAATTGAGTGGCTTCACTTTCACTTTCATGCATTGGAGAAGGAAATGGCAGCCCACTCCAGTATTCTTGCCTGGAGAATCCCAGGGACGGCAGAGCCTGGTGGGCTGTGGTCTATGGTGTTGCACAGAGTCGGACACGACTGAAGCGATTTAGCAGCAGCAGCAGCAGCAATATTGACAGAGACAACTTTAAAGGTCTCAAAGGGAAAAATTAATTTTTAGTACTCTAAGTACTTTATAGTTAACATGCAACCAGTAAGGAGAATAATCTAGTTTGAAATTAGACTATTAAATCATCTGTATTAGTAGTATGAATTTTGCTCACCTTTTCCCCTAAAAATAAGAATTTTAGAGGTTTTTTCCATTAATTCAACCTCTTTTTTCATATTTACCCAGACTATCATATGATGTAGGCAAATATAAATACAATACAGATTTCAAAAAAAAAAGTAAAAAGAATTCATTCTAAGCTTCAAATACATACACACACACACACACACACACACACACATTTATTCATACGTAGGCAGGAAGATAAAGAACATTTTTGGTGGAAATTTGAGCAACACTTTTTGTAAGTAGCAAACACCAATGGCTTTTATCTAAGGATTCATTATTTTTAAAATTTCACATTAAGTGGAAAGAAAATAATGATTAATGGCTTAAAGTCAGATTTAGAAAATTTAACATTTTAATTGATTTAATGCTTTCTACATACAAGTTAATAACATATTTTAAAGATAAAGGTAGTTCGTCCACTAAACTGCCTCATCACTCTGTCGCAAAGCATGGGGCATCAGCAAGAATGGGGACCTGCCTTAGCTCTTGCTCAGGTATGAATTCAAGCATTCCTCATCAGTAGAAGATAAACAGAATTTGGTGATTATGGGTAGGAAGACGTGGTTCAACATTCCAGAAAAGAATCAATCTTTAAAAGACAGAATTAACATAATTCTCAATAGAGAACTCAAGGAACCTCCACAGGGAGCTCATTTTCTTGCCAAAAGTCTGGATGATGCCTTAGAACTTATCGAGCAACCAGCATTAACAAATAAACTAGATATGGTTTGATAGCAGGAAGCAGTTCTATATAAGGAAGCCATGAACAAGCCAGGCCATCTTAGATTATTTGTGGCAATAATCACGCAAGAATTTGAAAGTGATGCATTTTTTTCTTGAAAATGATTTGGAAAATTATATACTTCTCCCAGAATACCCAGGTGTTCCTTCTGTCCAGGAGGAGAAAGTTGTTAAGTATAAATTTGAAGTATAAGAAAAAAGCAATTAAAGTGAAAGTGTTTTCTTATCTATTTTGATCTATCTTCCCTCCGTCAAAAAAAAAAAAAATGCATTTTTGTTGTATTTTGTTGGCTTTAAATCAACTATTTCTAACCAATGTATTCTTATTCCCCATTAATCTTTTTTTATTAATTTTTATTGGAGTATACTTGCTTCATAAAGTGTTAGTTTCTGCTGCACAGCAAAGTGAATCTGCTGTGCGTATACACGTATCCCCTCTTGTTTGAATTTCCTTCCCATTTAGGTCACCACAGAGCACTGAGTAGAGTTCTCTGTGCTATACAGTAGGTTCCCATGAGTTATCTATTTTTTTAGTACTGTATTTCTCGTCGTGAGCTTCCTTAGTGACAACAGTAAAGGATCTGCCTGCAACGCAGGAGATGTGGGTTCAATTTCTGGGTCAGAAAGAGTCCCTAGAGAAGGAGATGCCAACCCACTCCGGTATTCTTGCCTGAGAAATACCAAGGACAAAGGAGCCTGGTGGGCTACAGTCCATGGATTTGCAAATAAGTTAGACAAAACTTAGTGACTAAAAACAAACAACAACATACAAGTTAACACATGTTAAAGATAAATCTAGGCATTATTCCCACTGGCCTTCACTCTTACATCAAGGCTGTATATTGTCACCTTGCTTTTTTAATGTATATGCAGAGTGTATGTGTGCGTGCTAAGTCACTTCAGTTGTGTCTGACTCTTTGTGACCCTATGGACTGTAGCCCGTCGGGCTCCTTCTGTCATGGGATTCTCGAGGCAAGAATACTGAAGTGGGTTGCTGTGCTCTCCTCCATGGGACCTTCCCAACTCAATAATCAAACCTGCATCTCTTACACCTCTTGTGTTGGCGGGAGGGTTCTTTACCATTAGCACCATTAACTTTTTATTAATTTATTTGTGATAAGTCCAAATTGATCTTCTGGAGTATAATGAGGTTAACTATTTCAACAAAAATTAGCAAGATCCTTATTAAAAAATTACCTGAGGACTTCCTAGGTGGAACAGCAACTAGAAGTCCACTTACCAGTGTAGGTGACATGAGCTCAATCTTTGGCCCAGGAAGCTTCCACATGCTGTGGAGCAACTAAACCTGTGTTCCACAGCTACTGAGCCCGCATTCTAGAGCCCATGAGCTGCAACTACTGAACCCTTTTGCCACAACTCCTGAAGCCTACACACCTAGAGTCTGTGCTCCAGAATAAAATAAGCCACCATAATGAGAATCCCATGTGCCAAAAAAGTAGTGGCCCCTGCTTGCTGCAACTAGAGAAAGCCCGCATACAGAAACAAAGACCCAGTGCAGACAAAAAATAGATAACTAAATAAAATGAAAGTCTTAAAAACATAACTTGAGATATTGAACTTTCCTACTTTACCCCAAATATTTAACTACAAATTCTTTTCTCTATTTCAACTATTGTGCATCTCCTCTATAAATTATTCATTTTTAAGATAAAAATTAAATGAGATACACATGTAAATAATGTTAGATAATGAATTTATTAAAATATTTTACCAAGTTCTTTGTCATGATTGATACTTTACAAATTTAAAATTAAAATTTGAAATCAGTTCTATTTAGCTTTATTTCAATAATATATTTTCAGCCATTTAATAAAAAAAATATAAAACCCTTCTTACAGGGCTAGCTTTCTCATTGTATAATTTCTTCAATTAGACCCAAATACATTATCCCCTGTGATTTTCTTCATTCTACTTCTTACATCTGATAGACATTTAAAATTCAATTTTCTGCTGTATCATGAATCCTGGGTTGATTTTTTCTTTTGTTTTTTTTTTTAAGAAACACTATTGCTTCCTTCTTTAAAACATTTTTACATCTTTTTTAATATGCACTATTAACTTTTTTAAGCTGTGCAGCTGACAAAAATAATACAAGCAGTTGTTTGGAAAGTACCAATGGGTTATATAGGAATTTGAAAATGGAAATAATCTTCTGTTAGGGATAATGAGGTATATGGCAGTTTTGATGTTGTTATATGATGCTCTAGAGAATTTTTGATGTAGGAAGGGCCTATCAGTTCAGTTCAGTCACTCATTCATGTCCAACTCTTTGTGACTCCATGAACTGCAGCATGCCAGGCCTCCCTGTCCATCACCAACTACCGGAGTCCACCCAAACCCATGTCCATAGAGCCGGTGATGCCATCCAACCATCTCATCCTCTTTCGTCCCCTTCTCCTCCTGCCTTCAATCTTTCCCAGCATCAGGGTCTTTTCAAATGAGTCAGCTCTTTGCATCAGGTGGCCAAAGTATTGGAGTTTCAGCTTCAAACATCAGTTCTTCCAATGAACACCCAGGACTGATCTCCTTTAGGATGGACTGGTTGGATCTCCTTGCAGTCCAGGGCACTTTCAAGAGTCTTCTCCAACACCACAGTTCAAAAGCATCAATGTTTGGCACTCAGCTTTCTTTATAGTCCAGCTCTAACATCTTTACATGACCACTGGAAAAACTATAGCCTTGACTAGACGGACCTTTGTTGACAAAGTAATGTCTCTGCTTTTTAAATGTTGTATAGGTTGGTGCCATAAAGTGATGGGACCAGATGCCATGATCTTAGTTTTCTGAATGTTGAGCCTTAAGCCAACTTTTTCACTCTCCTTTTTCACTTTCATCAAGAGACACTTTAGTTCTTCTTCATTTTATGCCATAAGAGTGGTGTCATCTGCATATCTGAGGTTATTGATATTTCTTCTGGCAATCTTGATTCCAGTTTGTGCTTCCTTCAGCCCAGCATTTCTCATGATGTACTCTGCACATAAGTTAAAAAAGCAGGGTGACAATATACAGCCTTAACATACTCCTTTTCCTATTTGGAACCAGTCTGTTGTTCCACATCCTATTCTAACTGTTGCTTCCTGACCTGCATACAAATTTCTCAAGAGGCATATCAGGTGGTCTGGTATTCCCATCTCTTTCAGAATTTTCCATGGTTTATTGTGATCCACACAGTCAAAGGCTTTGGCATAGTCAATAAAGCAGAAATAGATATTTTTCTGGAACTCTCTTGCTTTTTTGATGATCCAGTGGATGTTGACAATTTGGTCTCTGGTTCCTCTGCCTTTTTTAAAACCAGTTTGAACATCTGGAAGTTCACGGTTCACATATGGCTGAAGCCTGGCTTGGAGAATTTTGAGCATAACTTTACTAGCGTGTGAGATGAGTGCAATTGTGTGGTAGTTTGAGCATTCTTTGGCATTGCCTTTCTTTGGGATTGGAATGAAAACTGAGCTTTTCCAGTCCTGTGGCCACTGCTGAGTTTTCCAGATTTGCTGGCATATTGAGTGCAGCACTTTCACAGCATCATCTTTCAGGATTTGAAGTAGCTCAAATGGAATTCCATCACCTCCACTAGTTTTGTTCGTAGTGATGCTTTCTAGGCCCACTTGACTTCACATTCCAGGATGTCTGGCTCTAGGTCAGTGATCACACCATCGTGATTATCTTGACTGTGAAGCTCTTTTTTGTACAGTTCTTCTCTGTATTCTTGCCACCTTTTCTTAATATCTTCTGCTTCTCTTAGGTCCATACCATTTCTGTCCTTTATCAAGCCCATCTTTGCATGAAATGTTCCTTGGTATCTCTAATTTTCTTGAAGATGTCTCCAGTCTTTCCCATTCTATTGTTTTCCTCTATTTTTTTGCATTCATCACTAAACAAGGCGTTCCTATCTCTCCTTGCTGTTCTTTGGAATTCTGCATTCAAAGGGGTATATTTTTCCTTTTCTCCTTTGCCTTTCACTTCTCTTCTTTTCACAGCTATTTGTAAGGCCTCCTCAGACAGCCATTTTTCTTTTTTGAATTTTTGTTTTCTGGGGGTGGTCTTGATTCCTGTCTCCTGTACAATGTCACGAACCTCCGTCCATAGTTCATCAGGCACTCTGTCTGTCAGATCTAGTCCCTTAAATCTACTTCTCACTTCCACTGTATAGTCATAAGGGATTTGATTTGGGTCATACCTGAATGGTCTAGTGGTTTTCTCCACTTTCTTCATTTTCAGCCTGAATTTGGCAATAAGGAGTTCATGGTCTGAGCCACAGTCAGCTCCTGGTCTTGTTTTTGCTGACTGTAAAGAACTTCTCCATCTTTGGCTGCAAAGAATATACTCAATCTTATTTCGGTGTTGACCATCTAGTAATGTCCATGTGTAGAGTCTTCTCTTGTGTTGTTGGAAGATGGTGTTTGCTATGACCAATGCGTTCTCTTGGCAGAACTCTATTAGCCTTTGCCCTGCTTCATTCTGTACTCCAAGGACAAATTTGCCTGTTACTCCAGGTGTTTCTTGACTTTCTACTTTTGCATTCCAGTCTTCTATAATGAAAAGGACATTTTTGGGGGGTGTTAGTTCTAGAAAGTCTTGTAGATTTATACAGGTCTATTTTAATGTCACATGATCTTTTAACATTAACGTGGAAGATTACCTCATGAGTGTAAAATTATTTTATTAAAAGTTATTTTAGATTCTGAAAAACTAAACTGACTTGGATGTAATTCAAGAAATGTTTGAATATAAGAATTCTGTGGGGAGCCAAATTTAAAGCCTCACCTCACTATCAATCAGGTAAGTTTAGATCACATCCTCAAATATTAGTATCTTTTATTTTAATGTTAAAAGGTAACACTGGTGATATTGTTCAATTCAAGGGTTATATAGGGAAGGAAAGATTACATGCAGAATTTTGAAATTGCTGAGATATGTTTTATTCAGGAATGTTTGTAAGGTTGATTAAAAACACAATTTTAAAATAGAATTTTAGAAATAGAGTAGTGAACGTATGTTTAAAAATATTCTGCTAAAATGTAAGAATTAATGACTCCTTTTTTAAAAAAAAGTAAAGGGACTGTGTGTGTACAGATTCATGAAAAATGATACCAAGTCTCTAAGTCTTGAAGACAGACAAAAAGTTTAGTGTTGGAGTTGGGGCATAAAGCAGTGGAATATATTATCAAATAATTACTGGGTTGGCCAAGAAGTTTTTTCAGGTTTTCCCACAAGATGTTACAGAACAACCCAAATTAACTTTTTAGCCAATACAATAATAATGATATTTTGTTTTCATTATATCAGTTATACAAATTTAAGTGCAATTTAATGCCAACAAAAAGAATATACTATTGACTGATGTGCACATAAAAATAATCTGAGAAAAAGGAGGTAGTATGTGAACCATGAACTTCCTGATGTTCAAGCTGGTTTTAGAAAAGGCAGTGGAACCAGAGATCAAATTACCAATATCCGCTGAATCATGGAAAAAGCAAGAGACTTCCAGAAAAACATCTATTTCTGCTTTATTGACTATGCCAAAGCCTTTGACTGTGTGGATCACAATAAACTGTGGAAAATTCTGAAAGAGATGGGAATACCAAACCACCTGATCTGCCTCTTGAGAAATCTGTGTGCAGGTCAGGAAGCAACAGTTAGAACTGGACATGGAACAACAGACTGGTTCCAAATAGGAAAAGGAGTTTGTCAAGGCTGTATATTGTCACCCTGCTTATTTAACTTATATGCAGAGTACATCATGAGAAACGCTGGACTGGAAGAAACACAAGCCGGAATCAAGATTGCCGGGAGAAATATCAATCACCTCAGATATGCAGAAGACACCACCCTTATGGCAGAAAGTGAAGAGGAACTCAAAAGCCTCTTGATGAAAGTGAAAGAGGAGAGTGAAAAAGTTGGCTTAAAGCTCAACATTCAGAAAACGAAGATCATGGCATCCGGTCCCATCACTTCATGGGAAATAGATGGGGAAACAGTGGAAACAGTGTCAGACTTTATTTTTCTGGGCTCCAAAATCACTGCAGATGGTGACTGCAGCCATGAAATTAAAAGAAGCTTACTCCTTGAAAGGAAAGTTATGACCAACCTAGATAGCATATTCAAAAGCAGAGACATTACTTTGCCAACAAAGGTCCATCTAGTCAAGGCTATGGTTTTTCCAGTGGTCATGTATGGATGTGAGAGTTGGGCTGGGAAGAAGGCTGAGCGCCGAAGAATTGATGCTCTTGAACTGTGGTGTTGGAGAAGACTCTTGAGAGTCCCTTGGCCTGCAAGGAGATCCAACCAGTCCATTCTGAAGGAGATCAGCCCTGGGATTTCTTTGGAAGGACTGAGGCTAAAGCTGAAACTCCAGTACTTTGGCCACCTCATGCGAAGAGTTGACTCATTGGAAAAGACTCCGATGCTGGGAGGGATTGGGGGCAGGAGGAGAAGGGTACGACAGAGGATGAGATGGCTGGATGGCATCACTGACTCAATGGACGTGAGTCTGAGTGAACTCCAGGAGTTGGTGATGGACAGGGAGGCCTGGCGTGCTGCGATTCATGGGGTCGCAAAGAGTCGAACACGACTGAGCAACTGAACTGAACTGAACTGAAGATTTCCTTCCAAAACATTCTCTGTTGTATATCTGTTCAGACATGGTTATTAGATTAATCTCTAAACTCAAGCTGAACACTGCCAACAAATAAATTTGAGAGATTTTATGAGTCAATGGACAAAAAGCCTACGCAACTAAAACCATTCTGGTGAATTATTTTTCTGAACATTAAATAATTTTAAATATGTTTATGCATAAAAGCATAAAATACATATTTTATATGACTAACTTTTTTAAAATAAATTCTGTAATTCATTTAGACATTGAAAAAAGTTCCAACTAAAGAACATTAATTTTGAAAAGTATGTATCTACAGTTTACCAGTAGACAGGCATCTATGCAGACTTAGATGCCAGAATTCATTAGATAGCAGCCTAAGTTTAGGTACAAATGAGAACAGAATTTTGCAGGAAAACAAGAGTTAATGTTCCTTTGTAATTCATTTGCTATAATTAAATAAAGTAGAATATCTAATAACTAGTAAAGAATGTTAACTTGAAGTTTAGCTATAAGTATTTTGTTGTGATTTTTTATTGCATATTATTTTTCTTTTTTAGATCATGTATATTAATTTAATATTTAGATAATTTCCTTGCAATTTTCACAAGACTGCTGCTAACTTTATTATCAGCTGTTCTAGCATAATATACCTGTCAGGGGTCCAGCTAGTTAGAGGAGATAATGCAGTAAGCTTGCAGCTGATAAGATGTTGATGTTAATGTTTATCAGATTAATGGAGGGCAGTTAAAGTTGGTGATAGAAATAAACTTATCAGAGGTTAATTAAAAGATGAAAGACTATGGAAAAGATAGGATTCCATCCTTCACACTTGCTCCATCCCAGACCACTTCACTGTCTTTAACCCTTTGTTCCTACCTGCTTACATCACCAAGCATGCAGGCAGGAGGGATTATACCAAATAAGTGGAGTCATAAGAGTTGAGAATAGGGTAAGGAACAGAGGAGGAATAGATTTTAGCATTGTATCGATGGCCCAAATCTTGCCAACATATCCATATTATTGAAAAGTAGATAGGAAACCAGTTTCTTTCCTAAACCTTTGCTTATACATTTTCTTCATTCATTCAAGAAAATATCTGTAGAGTATCAACCATGTGTCAGACATAATTTTGGTCATCAGAGTTACAACAGTCAATGAAGCAAGCCAAAATTTCCAACATCATTCAGGCTTTTATAGAATGGGTTAAATTATGAAATACATATTTTATGAAACAAAAGAGTTTTTAGAGGTCAAGAGTCTCACATGCCAGAACACAGATATTTTATTAAATGGAAAGCTATCCCTTTTCTTTACTTTCTAACTGAAGGTGAATTTCTCAGTCTAAGAAAGGTTGGTAAGGGAATTGCAGACTTGTTTTTGAATTAAGCTCAATGGTTCAATTTATTGCTCTGACTGAAATGTTCTGTCTTATAGAGTTGACAATTTTTCTACATAGCACTGATATTAAAGACAGACTAAGAGCCTTCTGGGAGTGAGGATTTTGGTTAGCTTGTTTTTAATATTATGGTGGAGGGAATGCATTTTAATAGTCCAATTGCCATTTATACAAAAATAGGTTTTGTGAAAAAATAGGGTTTATAGGTATTGTAAAGTTTAATTTAAAAATAGCTGTATTGTATATAACCTCAACTTTGACAAAGTATTTAAGAAGCAAAGAGGCAATAGTTTTTGGTGCCAACCTTTTTAAAACTAAGGAAGAGGAAGGCTAAATAATTTAAATGTGAAGAAAAGCATCAATCAAATTCTAAAATTAGTTGACCAAAGTTCAAATTCTAGCCTTCGACTTTGGACAATATATTTAAAGTTCTGACACTCAGGTTTCTCATCTGTATAACCGTGATAAAACCAGTACAATATTTTAAAGTAAAAAATAAATAAATACATAAATTAAAAAAAAAAATAATGACTGTCTTTCCTTGTACAGTTGATGTTAGAGAAAATCAAAGATATTGAATGTAAATGTATTTGGTAAAAGCTCAAATCCTATAGAAATTAGAAGAATCATTGTTGCTAATCTATAAAATATTACTGATAATAATGTAATGAGACTAACTTTAATTTCTTCATTTTAAGAGTCTGATAGTAAAGTATTAATTTTTATCACTTCATTTCTTATATATAATATAAATAGAATAGAAAAATAAGGTTAAATCAGCATTTCTTCTATCAAACACTTTTGATTTTTTACTTTCTTGTATTTTCTTTTAAGAAGACATGTTGGTTTATTTTTCCTGATTTTTAGAAATACATCTTTTATCTATGTCAAGCAGTATCACTTACTATGACTCTCCTCGCATATTCTCTTTTGTTTAAATTGAAGTATAGTTGACTTACAATATTATTCTTGTTTCAAGTATATAGAATGGTGATTCAGTATTTTTAGATCATATTCCATTATAGATTTTTAGAAGATATTAGGTATAATTCTTTGTGTTATATAAGAAATCACTTTGGCTTATCAATTTTACAGAAAGTAGTTTATATCTATTAACCTCACATCCTTAATTTGTCCCTCTTCCCTTCTTTAATAACCATAAGCATGTCTCCAACCAATATTGTATTATTGTCAATTTCTCTATTTATGTCTGTTAATATTCACTTTATGTATTTAAGTGCTCCTATACTGAGTGTGTATGTGTTAATGGGTGTAATATCCTCTTCTTGTATTGATCCCTTTATCATTATACTATGCCATCTTTGTCTTCTGTTATAGTCTTTGTTTAAAGACTTTGTTTATGGTCTATTTTGTCTGATATGAATATCACTACCTCAGCTTTCTTGTAATTTTCACTTGCATGAAATATCTTATTCCATTGTTTTACTTTAAGTTTGTTTGTGTCTTTTGCCCTGAAGTGAATCTCATGTAGGCAATGTATTGAAGAATTTTGTTTCATATATATAATGAGCCACCCTTTTGATTATAGCATTTAGTTCATTGACATTTAAAGCAGTTTTTGATAGATGTGTACTTATCATCATTCTTCCTGTTTTCCAGTTGTTTTCTTAGTCCTTCTTTGTTCATTTCTTCTTTTGTTTTTTCCTGTTATGGTTTAATGATTTCCTTTTGTGGTTGCTTGAGTTTTTTTTTTTTTTTTTTAAGAATCTATTTTAGGTTTTTGATTTGTGGTTACCCTGGGATTAATGTATGTTTACTCATAATTATATCTACTTGTTTAAACTGATAATCATTTAAGTTTAAATACAGTCTAAAGACCTACATTCTTAATTTCCCTTCTGAAATTTTGTGCTTTTGATGTCCTATATTATATGTTCAAATTTACACTTTTAATCATTTAGTTATACTCACTTTTACAATGTTTTTCTTTTTTAGTCTACATATTAGACAGTTTGTTAAAAATCAGAGACATTATTTTGCTAACAAAGATCCATGTAGTCAATTTTTTCCAGTAGTCATGTATATCTGAGCTGGACTATAAAGAAAGCTGAGTGCCGAAGAATTGATGCTTTGAACTGTGGTATTGGAGAACACTCTGAGAGTCTCTGGGACTGCAAGGAGATCCAACCAGTCCATCCTAAGGAAATCAGTCCTGAATATTCATTTGAAGGACTGGTGCTAAAGCTGAAGCTCCAATACTTTGACCACCTGATGTGAAGAGCCAACTCATTGGAAAAGATCCTGATATTGGGAAAGATTGGGAGCAAGAGGAGAAGGGGGCAACAGAGAATGAGATGGTTGGATAGAATCACCGACTCAGTGGACATGAATTTGAGCAAGCTCTGGGAGATAATGAAGGACAGGGAAGCTTGGGTGCTGCAGGGAAGCCTAGGGTCGCAAAGAGTTGGACATGATTTAGTGACAGAACAACAAATTGTCTTATTTAAGTGACCTTCAATCCTTACCTACTATATATTTGCCTTTCCTATTGCTATTTTCCCTTCCCTATAGATTCTTGTTACTTTTCCATTTACAGAAGACATTTCAACATTTAATTTAGAGTGGACTTAGTATTGCTGAATTCTTTCAGTTATTGCTTTCATAAGGAAGTCTTTCTCTCTCATTCCATTTGAATGATAATTTGCTGGGTAGAGTATCCTAGATTGCAGATTTGTTTTTCCCTCTCATCAGTTGGAATATATCATGCCATTCCTTTCTGATCTACAAAAATTCTACAGAAAAAACACCTGATAGCCTTATGGAATATTTAGGAGGTTCCCTTGTATGTGACTCTTTCTCTTGCTGCCTTTAGAGTTCTCTCTTTATCTTAAGTTTTGCCATTTTTATTATGATGTGCCTTGATGTGGGTCTGTTTGAATTCACCTTTCTTGGAACCCTCTATTCTTCCTGTACCTGGATATGTTTCCTTCTTTACTTCTGGCAATTTTTCAGCCATAATTTCTTCAAATACATTTGTGATCTTCTCTTTCTTCTCCTTTTGGAACCTCTTGGGTAAGTTGGCACATTTTATATTATCCCAAAGATTTGTATGTTGGTTTCTTTTTTTTTTCCCATTTGTTTTTTTTTGACTGCTATTCTGCTTGGGTAATTATTATTCTGTCTTCCAGATCACTTATTCATTCTTCTGTATAAGTTAGTTGGCTACTAGTTAGTTCTAGGTTGTTTTTTACATCATAAATTGAGTTATCTATTTTTGATTAGGTAATCTTCATAGTGTCTAACTCCTTGTAAAATTAATTTACATTTATATTGGTAATTTTTCTTAATTCAGTTAGCATTTTTATTACCATCTTTTGAACTCAGTGTCTGGTAGACTAACAATCTCTGTTTCAGCATTTATCTTTTATTTAGAGGTTTTCTCTTGCCCTTTGAATTGTAAGTAATTCTTCTGCCTTTTCATTTTACTTAACTTCCTGTGTCTCTATGAATTTAGGAGCAACAGTTATCCATTGTGGCCTTAAAGGGATATGTTTTTGTGGGAATATCCCTATGTAGATTGTGTGTCCCCAGTGTCTTTGGTACAAGGACCGGTTTCCATGTGGATTCCAGTCACGTATTTCCTCAGTGTATGCGGCTGCTATCACTTTGTTAGGGGGTGTGGTTGTTGGAGGATCTAAAGCCTGCACAGGGTGTTAAGAGGGACTTTCTGCTCTGCACTGTTGTTGTTTTGTCAGGAGTGGAGTCTGCTCCCCAGTTGCCAGAAAAAAGGCCTGAGTGTCAAGATTGAGCAGGCTTTGTTCCCTCTGATTGCATGTTATGTCGCATAGGAGGGGAGTGCTGAAGTAAGTGAGTTTCACGTGCTCATAGGGGTTTAAAACACTACCTGTGTAGGCATCTGCAGCTCCACTCAGATGCAGCCCAGGGTTGCATTCCTTCCTCTATTTGGTTATCCAGATCTAGCACAAGGTTGTGGCATAGAGTGGGCTAGGCTGGGGTGCTCACTAGGATGAAGCTGAGGTCAGGGGATTGTAGCTACAGGAATCAAAGCAGCAGTCCTGCCCTTAGACGTCTGGTCTACTCTGAGGCACTGCCTTTACTACTGCCAACACTGGCTGCTGCCACACCACCTGGGCCACACCCCAAACCTCTAAGCCACCTCTGTGTCTCCAGACTGAGTCTTCTCCCGGGACCTATCTGCTGTGGTTGAAATAGGTGGGGCAAGATAGGCTAGTTCCTGATGTGCTGCTTAAGTAAACACAAACAATAGCCACTGCAGCCCCACCTGAACCACACCCCAGGTCCTGTCTCTGTGTAGCTAGTCCAGATCTTTTCCCAGGACCCTGCTGGCCAGATCCCAGGCAAAGCTGTGGTATGGAATGAAAAGGGATAATGCATTCACCTCTCTCAAACTGGAAAGTGTGGGAAGGCAGGAGAGCCCTATTTTTTGGCCAGCCAGCACCCATGCAGTCTTTGTGAGGGGAGTTTAGACTTCTCCAGCCTTTCTACCTGTCCCATCACTTCTCCTAGCAGCCAAGGGGTCTTGTTTCTTCTGCTTAGGAATCCAGTGTTGGGTCTCCCAGTCTGCGGCTTCACCTGCTTGCTCCCCAGCATGGCAGTCCACCATGTAAGCATTTTCTTTCTTTCAAATATCTCCCGGAGATGGAGTTCTTGACTCCAGGCCTTTTATCTGTCTTACCTGGTTTTGTGGAAATCTGTCTAACAGCTTTCATTGTCTAAGAATTCTTCTGCTACTTTCCAGTTAGTTTTCCATGAGGATTGTTCTACATGCAGATATATTTTTGATGTGTTTGTGAGGGGAGATAAGCTCCACATCCTCTTACTCTGCCATCTTGAGCCAATCCCTCTTTGCAGATTCTTTAGGATGCTTGGCTTAGCATTGGGTGAGTCAGTTGCATTCCAATGGAGTGAAACTTAATTTGAAAATCTTAATTCCAAGAATTAAAGTAAACACTCTGGAAACTCTCCAATGTGCTTGCATTCTTTTTTTCTCTTCATTTTCCCTTCATTGGATTTATAGCCAATGTCCTCTCTATACCTCATCTTTCACTTTCCATTCTGTGAATAATGTTAGATGAACACTAAGGCTATCTTTTATTTTTATAAATATAATTTATCAAAATTAAATGTAATTAAACAGATTCCTGGATAGTATGATAATCAGTGATTTACAACAGAATACCACTAAACAAAAATCTTAGTGTAGCTAAATTTTTTTCCTATGGGCACTTGAGGAATCTGACAATCCACAGGTCAAGCAAACTGATAATTCTTTAAACTGAGTAGGATCCTGTCAGGCTTTCCTGGGGACTTCCTGTGTCCCCTCCCACTTATTTGTAGGGAAACTTTAGCCTCTTATGCTTTCCCTGAATTCCAAAGAGCAAACTGAAACAGATTAATGAGAAAAATGCAGAAACAAATGAAAAAGTCAAGCAAGACAAAATAACAATAGTTTGGCCATAACACAAAGTGAAGACATTTAGTTTCTCCTCAAGGATTATAGATAATATCCTGAGCTATATCCTTGGTTGTTCTGCAGATATTAAAATTCTCTCACCAGATGGATAGCAAGTAACTGCCAACCCCCAGCACATAGAACCCAGACCAGTTACAACTAGAAATTTGATGATATTGACTCCCAAGATATCACACTGTTATCTCAACACCAACCAATCAGAAGAATGGACACGAGCTTATCACACACTAATGACCAGCTCCCTCACCTTGCCTTTGAAAACCCTTCCCTGAAATCTATTGGTTTTTTGTTCAGGCCTTTTAACATGAGCTGCCTGTGCTCCTTGTTTGGCCCCTTGTTGGGCACCTTGAAACAAATGTACTTTCCTTCACCACAACCCAGTGTCAATACATTGGCTGTACTGTACACAGGTGAATGGTCTTATATTTAGTTGTGTTCTGAAATTTCACTTTAATAAAATTTATTTTAGTACTTAGTAATAATGGTGGTTTCAGTATTCAGTTGCTCAAGGATTTGTCTTTTGCTAGCAGTTTAATATCTAGTAAAAGTGTAAGACATAAGTTGGCTGAGGAAAACCTTAAATTTTATTTTGTTTGTTTTCTATGTTCTTTTAAGTGATAGGCCTTTATTTACCTGGGCTGTGCTGTTACTTCAACAAATTTGTGAGGTGGGTAAAATTAGTCTTCAGTGAAGTTCTAAGTCTCATGAACATCAGCCCTCCTTGTGCTATCTGTTTTGTTCAGAGAATTCATCATGGTAGGCCAACTTTCTGAATTGGAATCCTGGCTCTATGCCAACCTACTGAGTAATCTCGCCCATCTGTAAAATGCAATCACTAATAAACCCTACCTTTATAGTTGCCATAAGGATTAAATGCTTAAAGTGTAAAGCACTTAAAAAAATCCTGACACAAGGTAAGTGTCATTATTATTGCCAGTGTTGGTATCAGGATCTTTCAAGCTCAGGAAACCAGAACTTATCCTTCATGGTTTTCTAGAAGAACCAATTCCCTACTCTCCCAAATTACCTGCTCTTTGTTTTAGTCTGCCAGAGTTTTAATAGGCAGTGGCTAGCATGATAGAGTAACCTCCCAGGGATGATAATGACTGAGGAAACCAAGTTTAAGAACCCTGGGTTAGAATCTCAGACTGCCACTTATAGACTGTGAGATGTGAGGTCAATTACTAAACCTCTTTCAGCTACAGTGGCTTCATCTGAAAAATTAAGATGATAATAGCATTGTTAATGCCTGTTAGGAATTCTATAGATCCCACCACAGAAAGTGAACCATTTTGAGGAACATAATACAAATATTTTAGGGTGTAGACCTTGTAGATTTTGGGAGCTAGTTAGACAGTCAGCCTAGGCCTTTTGCTCTTCTATATGAAGTTGTGCTTGAAGTTTACAGGTGCCAGCATGAGGAAAGGAAAGTGGATAAGAAGTAGGGGGAGCAAGAACAAACCAGAGCCTGTTAGGATATGGTGGAGTTCAGGAGCACACACTGGGCCCTGCCTCCATCTTTCACTGATATTTGTATCTATGTCTCACTGCTTCTAAGCCTCCAACATTGAAGGCCAAAGAGCCGTAGCACCATGGAGGAGCACAAGAAAAAGACCCAGAGTTAGAGGAAGCTGCAGGATGATCCAAGAAGCACTACAAGGATACATGTCCACAGATGAGCCGGTACATACAGGATGATGGCTGTGAACCACAACAGCACCCAATTCTAAACCAAACTCCCTAGCATAAACATGGCTGCTGTGCCACTGTTGCCTTACAAATCTTGCACAAATTACCCTGTTGATCTATCCTAATCCAAAAGCAAGCAGGTAAAAGAATTCTCGAAACATCAATTCAGCTTGGCTAAGTTGCCATACTATAAAGCCATCACACAAGCGTAGTGATATCAAAACCTATTTACTCCATCCTTCAGGTCCATAAAATTATAGCTCCTTCATGTTCTATAACAGACCTCTTACTGCTCCTTAGTCTGGATCCCACAATGCTGAAAAGAGGAAGGACACAAACTTGTCAATTATGAGAATCTTTTTTGATTTAAACTTTTTTTTTTTTTTTTTGGTAAAATCGGTCTGTTCCAGGTAAATGCATAGAGTTTAAGGGTTCCTTCGACCTGGACTTATACCTCCGCCCCTTATTTCTAGTTAAGATGGCATCTCCATATAGGATTGAGTTTATAAGACCATGTGAAGATAGAGTAGGTATAGGTCTTAGTTCCCAGGGACCCACTGGGTATCTTCATGGTACTTGGGAGTGAAGTCTAACTCTGAAGAAATTGAAGCCTAAATTTTTGGCATAGTTAAGGCCTGATAGGGCTGCAAACTACCAACTCATTCTGGTTTGCCTGATGCCTCAACTTTAAAATTGAAAGAGCCATGTCCTGGAGCCCATGCCAGTCCCAGAAAAACCTGACTGATTGATCACCCTGGGGTTTGCTGTTTCTCCCTCTGATGACTCTGTCCTTGCTCAGCTATTTTTAGGGCTACAAACATTCAGAACTGTTCTTTCTTGTTCCAACTAATCCCAAATTTTGGCTGTCTGCCCTGAAATCTCTGTTCCAGGGTCACCTATCACCCGTCACTGTGTGACAACCACTATTAGCTGCATCTCTTTACTCATGTAAAGTTCTGTAAACTCCTATCTGGAGCAGTTAGCAGCTCCTAAATCCATTCCATACTGCATAGGAACAGAGGAATAAATAGGAAGATGAGGTTGCTGCATCAAGCCCTGATCATTTCCAAGGGAGTTTGAAATGTTCCCAACCTGAGAGAGAGGAACAATATTCACACTGGGTTTAGTCCCAGGAATAAATGGGGAAGGTGATGGGGAAACTCAGTTTCTGTTCACTTGTGCCAAGTTGAGACAGAGTTTGGGGTGAAGCAGAAAAGAAATAGCTTTATTACTTTGCTAAACAAAGGGGAACAGAGCAGGCTCATGACCTTGAAACTATGTATCCCAACTTGGGGGAATTTGGGGAGGAATTTCATAGCAATAATTCAAGGACAGGTTTGCCGATAAGGATCAGGGTGTGTATAGGACCTGCATTCCTTTAATCTGGCTTCAGGTGGTCTGCTTTTTAAACTTCAAGAAAAATTTTTATTCTATCCTGGAGTATAATTATATAACAATATCATGTTAGTTTCAGGTATATATAAAATTGATTCAGTTATACATGTATATGTATTTATTCTTTTTAAAATTATTTTCCCAGAGAATATTAAGCAGAGTTTCCTGTGCTATACAGTAGGTCATTATTGTCAATATTTTAAGTATAGTAGAGTGTACAAATCAATCCCATACTCCCTAACTATCTCCCCCATCCACCTTTCTCCTCGTAACCATAAGTTCATTCTCTAAGTCTGTGAGTCTACTTCTGTTTTGTAAGTAAGTTTGTTCATTTCATTTTTAGATACCAAAGCAGCATCATATGATATTTACCTTTCTCTGTTTGACTACTTTGTTTAGTATGATAATCCCCAGGCCCATCCATGTTGCTGAAAATGGCATATTTCATTATTTTTATGGCTAATATTCTGTTATATATTTGTACCACATCTTCTTTATCCATTCTGTCAATGAACATTTCAGTTACTTCCATGTCTTAGCGATGGTAAACAGTGCTGCTATGCACATTGGGGTGCATGTCTCTTTTCAAATTATGGTTTTTGCCAGATATATGCCCAAAAGTGGGATTGAAGGATCATTTAGTTACTCTATTTTTAGTTTTTAAAGGAATCTCCATACTGGTTACACCAATTTACATTCGCAACAGTGTAGGAGGGTTTCCCTTTATACACACCTTCTACAGCATGGGTTGTTCGTAGACTTTTTGATGATGACCATTCAGTGAGGTGATACCTCATTGTAGTTTTGATTTGCATTTATCTAATAATTAGTGATGTTGAGCATCTTTTCATGTATTTCTTGGCCATCTGCATGTCTTCCTTGGAGAAATGTCTATTTAGATTGCTTAGCTTGCTTTTTAGTTGTTGAGACACATGAGCCGTTTGTAAATTTTGGAAACTAATCCCTTATAGGTCGCTTTGCTTGCAAATATTTCTCCTGTTCTGTGAGTTGCCTTTTCATTTTGTTTGTGATTTTCTTTGCTGTGCAAAAGCTTTTGAGTTTAATTAGGTCCCCCTCCCTTTTTTTTTAGTTTTGTTTTTATTTCTATTGCACCAGAAAATAGATTGAAAAAGATGTTGCTGTGATTTACATCAAAGAGTGATCTGCCTATGTTTTCCTCTAACAGTTTTATAGTATCCAGCCTTACATTTATGTCTTTAATAGATATTGACCTTATTTTTTGTTTATCTGTTAAATAATGTTCTAGTTTCATTTTTTTTAATGTAGCTGTTTAATTTTCCCAGCGTCATTTATGGAAAAGACTGTCTTTCTTCCACTGTATAGTCTTGCATCATTTGTCATAGATTAACTGACCAGAGGTGCATGGGTTTATTTCTAGCCTGCTTTCTATCCTGATTCAATCATATGCATTTGTGGTTTTGTACCAGTACGAAACTATTTTGATAATTGTAGTTTTGTAGTATAGTCTGAAGTCAGCCTGACTTCCTCCACATCTTTATTTTTTTTTTCCTCAAGATTGCTTTAGCTATTCAGAATCATTTGTGTCTCCACACATATATTTTTTTTTTAGTTCTGTGAAAAGCACCGTTGGTAATTTGATAGAGATTGCATTGAATCTATAGATCAATTTGTGTAGTATAGTCATTTTCACAATATTGATTCTTCCAATCCAAGAACATGATATCTCTCTCCATCTGATTGTGTCATATTTTATTTCTTTCATCAGTGTATTATAGTTTTCTGAGCACAAGCCTTTACCTCCTTAAGGTACCTTACCTCCTTAAGGTTTTATTCCTAGGTATTTTATTCTTATAATGCAACGGTAAGTGGGATCATTTCTCTAATTTTTATTTCTGATCTTTTGTTGTTAATGTATCAGAATGCAAAAGATTTCTGTGGATTAATTTTGTAACCTGAAACTTTGCCAAATTCATTGATAAGCTCTAATAGTTTACTCATGGCATCTTCAGGATATTTTATGGATAGTGTCATGGCATGTGTAGATAGTGACAGTATTACTTCTTTTTCAATTTCAACTATTTTTGTTTTTTTCCTTCTGTGAGGGCCAGGGCTAGGACTTCCAAAAATATGCTGAATAAAAATGTTGAGAGTTGCATCATTGTCTTACTCCTGATCTTAGAAGAAAAGCTTTCAGCTTTTCACCTTTCAATATGGTATTAGCTGTTGGTTTGTCACTTGTTACTGTTTAGTCATTAAGTTGTGTCCAACTCTTTGTGATCCCAAGGACTGTAGCCCTTTGTGTCATAAATGGATTTTAATAGGTTGAATTATGCTCCCTCTATGCATACTTTCTGCAGAGCATTTATCTAATTGGGTGTTGAATTCTTTAAAAAGCTTTCCAGCATATATTGAAATGATCAATGGTTTTTATTCTTCAATTTGTTGATGTGGTGTAACACAATGAATGATTTGCTGATATTGAAACATAAAGGAAACACTAGGATAGTTCAGTTCAGTTCAGTCTCTTAGTTGTGTCTGACTCCATGCAACTGCATGGACTGCAGCATGCCAGGCCTTCCTCTCCATCACCAACTCCCGGAGTTTACTCAAACTCGTGTCTATTGAGTTGGTGATGCCATCCAACCATCTCATCCTCTGTTGCCCCCTTCTCCTGCCTCCAATCATTTCTAGCATCAGTGTCTTTTCAAATGAGTCAAATCAAATAAAGGATTTAATATATTTTCCTACACAAACCACCTCTCACTTAAGGTAACATTCATTTCAGTTCAGTCTCTCAAACATGTCTGACTCTTTGTGACCCCATGCACTGCAGCATGACAGGCCTCCCTGTCCTTGAGCAAACTCCTGGAGCTTGCTCTAACTCATATTCATCTAGTCAGTGATGCCATCCAACCATCTCATCCTCTGTCGCCCCTTTCTCCTCCTGCCTTAAATCATTCCCAGCATCAGGATCTTTTCCAGTTAGTCAGTTCTTTGCATCAGGTGGCCAAAGTATTGGAGCTTCAGCTTCAGCATCAGAACTTCCAATGAATATTTCAGGACTGATTTCCTTTAGGATGCACTGGAGAGTCCAAGGGACTGTCAAGACTCTTCTCCAACACAACAGCTCAAAAGCATCAATTCTTCAGCACTCAGCCTTCTTTATAGTCCAACTCTCATGTCCATACACAACTACTGGAAAAACCATAGCCTTGACTAGATCGACCTTTGTTGGCAAAGTAATGTCTCTGCTTTATAATTTGCTGTCTAGGTTGGTCATAACTTTTCTTCCAAGGAGTAAGTGTCTTTTAATTTCATGGCTGCAATCACCATCTGCAGTGATTTTAGAGCCCAGAAAAATAAAGTCTGACACTGTTTCCACTGTTTCCCCATCTATTTCCCATGAAGTGATGGGACCATATACCATGATCTTAGTTTTCTGAATCTTGAGCTTTAAGCTGGCTTTTTCACTCTCCTCTTTCACTTTCATCAAGAGGCTCTTTAGTTCTTCTTCACTTTCTGCCATACAAGTTGTATCATCTGTGTATCTGAAGTTATTGATATTTCTCCCAGCAATCTTGATTCCAGTTTGTGCTTCATCCAGCCCAGTGTTTCTCATGATGTACACTGCATATAAGTTAAATAAGCAGGGTGACAATATACAGCCTTGACATATTCCTTTTCCTATTTGGAACCAGTCTGTTGTTCCACGTCCAGTTCTAACTGTTACTTCCTGACCTGCATACAGTTTTTTCAAGAGGCAGTTAGGTGGTCTGGTATTCCCATTTCTTGAAGAATTTTCCACAGTTTGTGGTGATCCACACAGTCAAAGGTTTTTATATAGTCAATAAAGCAGAAATAGATGTTTTTCTGGAACGCTTTTGCATTTTTGATAATCGAACAGATGTTGGCAATTTGATCTCTGGTTCCTCTGCCTTTTTAAAACCAGCTTGAACATCTTAAAGTTCACAATTCACATACTGTTGAAGCTTGGCTCGGAAAATTTTGAGCATTACTTTACTAGCATGTGAGATGAGTGCACTTGTGCAGTAGTTTGAGCATTCTTTGGCCTTGCCTTTCTTTGGGATTGGAATGAAAACTGGCCTTTTCCAGTCCTGTAGCCACTGCTGAGTTTTTCAAATTTGCTGGCATACTTAGTACAGCACTTTCACACATCATCTTTTTGGATTTGAAATAGCTCAACTGGAATTCTATCACCTCCACTAGCTTTGTTCATAGTGATGCTTCCTAAGGCCCACTTGACTTCACATACCAGGATGTCTGGCTAAAGGTGAGTGATCATACCATCGTGATTATTTGGGTCATTAAGATCTTTTTTGTACAGTTCTTCTGTGTATTATTGCCACTTCTTCTTACTATCTTCTGTTTCTGTTAGGTCCATACCATTTCTGTCCTTTATTGAGCCCATCTTTGCATGAAATGTTCCCTTGGTATCTCTAATTTTCTTGAAGAGCTTTCTAGTCTTTCCCATTACATTGTTTTCCTCTATTTCTTTGCAATGACCACTAAGGAAGGCTTTCTTATCTCTCCTTGCTATTCTTTGGAACTCTGTATTCAAATGGATATATCTTTCCTTTTCTCTTTTGCCTTTCGCTTCTCTTCTTTTTACAGCTATTTGTAAGGCCTCCTCAGACAGCCATTTTGCTTTTTTGCATTTCTAATTCTTGGGGATGGTCTTGATCCCTGTCTCCTGAACAATGTCATGAACCTCCATCCATAGTTCATCAGGCACTCTGTCTATCAGATCTAATCCCTTGAATCTATTTGTCACTTCTACTGTATAATCGTAAGGGATTTGATTTAGGTCATACCTAAATGGTCTAGTTGTTTTGCCTACTTTCTTCAATTTAAGTCTGAATTTGGCAATAGGGAGTTCATGATCTGAGTCAGTTAGCTCCTGGTCTTGTTTTTGCTGACTGTATAGAGCTTCTCCATCTTTGGCTGAAAAAATATAATAATCTGATTTCTGTATGGACCATCTGGTGATGTCCATGTGTAGAGTCTTCTCTTGTGTTGTTGGAAGAGGGTGTTTGCTATGACCAGTGCGTTCTCTTGGCGAAACTCTATTAGCCTTTGCCTTTCTTCATTTTGTACTCCAAGGCCAAATTTGCCTTTACTACAGGTGTTTCTTGACTTCCTACCAATGAACTCCTCTTAATTATGGTATATTATTCTTGTAGTATGTTGACTGCTAATATTTTGTTTAGGGTTTTGGATCTATTTCCATCAGTGGTATTGGCCTGTAATTTTCTTTTCTGTGTGTGTGTGGTATCTTTGTCTGCTTTTGGTATTAGGGTCATGGAGGCCTTGTAGAATGATATGGGTATATTCCTTTCTCTGTAAATTTTGGGAATAATTTCAGAAGAATAGGTGTTAACTGTTCTATAAATGCTTCTTAGAAATCACCTGTGAATCCATCTGGTCCTGGAATTTTGTTTGTTGGAAGTCTCTTTTTTATCACAGTCTCAATTTGATTGCTTGTGACTAGCAAGCTCATATTTTGTATTTCTTCCTGGTTCAATCTTGGAAGGCTTTTCCTTTATAAGAATTTTTCTATTTCTCCTAGTTTGTCCATTTTATTGGCAAGTGTTCTTCAATAGTATCCTTTAATCCTTTGGGAAGGTCAGTTTTCATTCCAATTCCGAAGAAAGGCAGTACCAAAGAATGTTCAAACTACCATACAACTGAGTTCATTTTACATGCTAACAAGGTAATCCTCAAAATCCTTCAAGCAAGGCTTCAACAGCACATGAACCGAAAACTTCCAGAGGTAGAATCTGGATTTAGAAAATGCAGAAGGACCAGAGAACAAATTGCCAACATCCATTGGCTCATAGAAAAAGCAAAGGAATTCCAGATAAACATCTAGTTTGGCTTCATTGACTATGCTAAAGCCTTTGACTGTGTGAATCACAACAAACTAGAAAATTCTTAAAGAGATGGAAATACCAGACCACCTTACCTGCCTCTTGAGAAATTTGTATGCAGTTCAAGAAAAAACAGAACCAGACATGGAACAATGACTGGCTCAAAATTGGGAAAGGACAACATCAAGGTTATATTTTTCATCCTGCTTATTTGAATTCTATGCAGAGTACATCATGCAAAATGCAGGGCTGGGTGAATTGCAAGCTGGAATCAAGATTGCCAGGAGAAATATCAACAACTTCAGATATGTAGATGATACAAATCTAATGTCAGAAAGTGAAGAACTACAGAGCCTCTTGATGAGGGTGAAAGAGGAGAGTGAAAAAGTAGGCTTAAAACTCAGCATTCAAAAAAGTAAGATCATGGTATACAATCCCATGACTTCATGGCAAATATGTAGAGAGAAAGTGGAAACTGACAGAGTTTGTTTTCCTGGGCTCCAAAATCACTGCAGCCATGAAATTAAGATGTGTGCTCCTTGTAAGGCAAGCCATGACAAACATAGACAGCATATTAAAAAGCAGAGACATCATTTTATCAACAAAGGTCTGTATAGACAAAGCTACGATTTTTCCAGTAGTCATGTATGGATGTGAGATTTGGACCATAAAAAAGGCTGAGCACTGAAGAATTGATGTTTTCAAATTGTGGTGCTAGAGAAGACTCTTAAGAGTCCATTGGACAGCCAGGAGATCAAACCTGTCAATCCTAAGGTAAATCAACACTGGATTGGAAGGACTGATGCTGAAGCTGAAGCTCCAATACTTTGGCCACATACTGGGAAGCGAAAAGACCCTGGTGCTGGGAAAGATTGAGGGCATGAGGAGAAGGGGGCAACAAAGAATGAGATGGCTGCAAAGCATCATTGACTCAATAGACATAAATTTATCAAACTCTGGGAGATAGTGAAGGACAGGGAAGCCTGGCATGCTGCAGTCCACGGGGTTGGAAAGTTTCAGACATGACTTAGTGACTGAAAAGCAACAACAGCTGTCCTTTGTATTTCTTTGTGTACATTATAACTTCTCCTTTTTCATTTCTAATTTTATTAATTTGATCTCTCTCCCTTTCTTTCTTGGTGAGTCTGGCTAAAGGTCGATCAACTTTGCTTATCTTTTCAAAGAACTAGCTTCTAGTTTCAGTGATTTTTCTATTGTTTTCTTCATTTCTATTTCATTATACTTTCTTTGTTCTTTATTATTTCTTGCCTTATCTTCATTTTGGGTTTTACTTATTTTTTCTCTTATTTTTTTAGGAATAAGATTAGATTGTTCATTTGTAATTTTTCTTCTTTCCTGAGATAAGATTTTATTGCTATAAACTTCCCTCTTAAAACTGCTTTTGTCACATCCCATAGGTTTTGGATCATCATGATTTCATTTGTCTCTAGGTATGTTTTTTTCATTTCCTTTCATATTTCTTAAGTGATCCATTGGTTGTTTAAGCATATTATTTAGCTTCCATGTGTTTATATTTAAATTTTTTAATGTAATTGATTTCTAATCTGATAGGGTTGTGCTTGGAAATTATCCTTGATATGGTTTCAATTTTCTTAAATTTTCTGGGGTTCAACATGTACAGCATCAGATGAGTCTAGTAGAATGTTCCATTTGCAAATGAGAAGAATGTGTATTCAGCTGTTTTTGAATAGAATTCTCATAATATCAATGAAATCCATCTGGTTTAATGTGTCATTTAAGGCCTGTGTATCCTTATTGATTTTCTGTCTGGATGATTTATCCATTGATGAAAGTATGGTGTTAAAATCCCCACTATTACTGTGTTACTGTTTTCTCCTTTTATGGCTTTTAGTATTTTCCTTATATATTGTGGTGCTCCTATGTTAGACACACACATATGTTTACAATTGTTATATCTTCTTCTTGAATTAATCCATTGATCAGTATGTAGTGTCTTACTTTGTCTCTTGTAAAATAATCTTTGTTTTAAAGTCTTTTTTTTTTTTTTTTCTGATATGAGTGATGTTACTCCAGCTTTCTTTTGAACTCCAAGTATTCATTTTCAATGGAATAGGTTTTTTCCATCCCCTCACTTTCAGTAAATGTATCCCTAGATCTGAAGTGGGTCTCTTGTAGACAGGATATATATGTGTTTTGTTTTTGTATCTTTTGTTTGGAACATTTAAACTGTTTACATTTAAAGCAATTATTGACACATATGTTCTTATTGTTATTATGGATTTGCTTTTGTAGGTCCTTTTACTTTGCTTTCACTTTGATTTTCTTGTGAATTGATGAATAACTTTAATGCTGTGTTTGGATTTCTTTTTCACTTTTGTGTATGTATCTATTGCAGATTTTTGGTTTGCAATAACTGTGAGTTTTTTATATTTCCATGTATATATAAATAAGATTGTTTTAACTTTTTGGTCTATACTTTCAAATGCATTTTCAATATCCTGTATTTGTTTTCTCATCTCACAATTCCTGTTTTTGATGTACTTGTCTGCAGATGATTTTCTTTGTTTGCTATATTTTTGCCTTTACTGGTGAGCTTTTCCAATTTCCTCATTTCCAGTTTTGTCATTTTCTTTTCCACTTAGAGAAGTTCCTTTAGCATTTGTTACAAAGCTGGTCCAGTGGTACTGAATTCACCTTTTCTTAGCTTCTCTGTAAAATTCTTGATTTCTCTGTCAAATCTGTTTGAGAGTCTTGCACATTAGAGTATTCTTGGTTGTAGGTTTTTCCCTTTCATCACTTTAAGTACATTGTGCCACTCTCTTCTGACCTACAGTTTCTGCTGAGAAATCAGTTTATGTGAGTTTCCCTGTATGTTATTTTTTTGCTTTTCCTTCATTGTTTTTCATATTTTTCCTTTGTCTTTGCTTTTTGTCAGTTTGATTACTCTGTGTCTCGATGTGTCCCTGCTTTGGTTTATCCTGCCTGTGACTCTGTGCTTCCTGGACTTGGGTGATTGTTTCCTTTCCCATGTTAGGGAAGTTGCAGCTGTTATCTCTTCCAATATTTTCTCAGGTCATTTCTCTGTCTCTTCTCCTTCTGTTGTTCAGTCGCTCAGGCACATCCAACTCTTTGCAACTCTATGAACTGCAGCACATCAGGCTTCCCTATCCTTCACCATCCCCTGGAGCTTGCTCAAACTCATGTCCATTGAATTATTGATGCCATTCAACCATCCTATGTCATCCCCTTCTCCTCCTACCTTCAATCTTTCCCGGCATCAGGATCTTTTCTAATGAATCAGTTCTTTGTATCAGGTAGCCAAAGTATTGGAGCTTGTCTCATCATCAGACCCTCCAATGAATATTCAAGATTGATTTCCTTTAGAATTGACTGGTTTGATCTCCTTGCAGTCCAAGGGACTCCCAAGAGTTTTCTCCAACACCATAGTTCAAGAGCATCAGTTCTTTTGTGCCCAGCCTTCTTTATGGTTCAGCTCTCACGTCCAAACATGACCACTGGAAAAGCCATAGCTTTGACTATATGGACCTTTGTTGGCAAAGTAATGTCTCAGGTTTTTAATGCTCTGTTTAGGTTTGTCATAACTTTTCTTCCAAGGAGAAGGCATCTTTTAATTTCATGACTGCAGTCACCATCTGCACTGATTTTGGAGCCTAAGAAAATAAAGTCTGTCACTATTTTCATTGTTTTCCCATCTATTTGCCATGAAGTGATGGGAATGGATGCAGTGATCTTAGTTTTTTGAATGTGGAGCTTTAAGCCAGCTTTTTCACTCTCCTTTTTCACTTTCATCAAGAGGCTCCTTAGTTCTTCACTCTCTGCCATAAGGGTGGTGTCATCTGCATATCTGAGGTTATTGATATTTCTCCCAGCAATCTTGATTCCAGCTTGTGTTTCAGCCACCCTGGCATTTCACATGATGTACTCTGCATATAAGTTAAATAAGCAGGGTGACAGTATAAAGCCTTGACATACTCCTTACCCAATTTTGAACCAGTCCATGGTTTCATGTCCAGTTCTAACTGTTGCTTTCTGACCTGCTTCTTTTCCTTCTGATACCCCTCCAATGCAAATGTTGTTGTGTTTGACATTGTCCCACACGTGAAATTTCTTAGACTGTCATCTTTTCTTTTATTCTTTTTTCTTTATTCTCTTCTGTGTCAGTGATTTCTGACACAAGACTATTCTGTCTTCCAGCTCACTTACCCATTCTTCTGCCTCAGTTATTCTGCTATTAATTATTTCTAGTGTTTTTTTCCCTTCATTTATTATATTTTTCATCTCTCTTTACTTGTTCTTTAGTTCTTCTAGGTCTTGTTAAAACATTTTTTTGTATCTTCTGTATATGTGCCTTCATTCTTTTTCTTAGATCTTGGATCATCTTCACTATCTTTACTCTGAATTCTCTTTGCACTACATTGCCTATATCCATTTCACTAGGTTGTTCTTCTAAGATTTTAGCTTTGTCCTTCTTCTGGGACATATGCCTCTGCCATCCCATTTTGTATGACTTTCTGTAACTGCAGTTTCCTTTCCACTGGCTGTAGGATTGTAGCTCATCTTGCTTCTGCTCTCTGCCCTCTGGTGGATTAGACTATCTAAGAGGTTTGTGCAGGCTTCCTGGTTGGAGGGACTGGTTCCTGCTTGCTGGTGGGTAGAGGTGGGCTTTTTCCCTTAGGTGGGCAGGGCCATGCTCAGAAAGACTTTAAACAGGCTATCTGCTGACCAGTGGAGCTGTGTTCCCACTCTGTTGGTTATTTTGCCTAAGGTGACCTAGCATTGGAGCCTATAGGCTGTTAGGGAGGAAATTGCAGCTTTCAGGAATCTTCACACCAAGCAGCATTTCCCAGAACTCCCTCTACCAGTGTCTTTGTCCCTGTGAATCACAGCCACCCCCGACCTCTGCAGCAGACCCTCTAATACTAGCAAGTAGGTCTGGCCCAGTCCCTTATGAGGTCACTGGGTTTTTGTTTGTTTGTTTGTTTGTTTGTTTTTCACTGGCTACTGATGTACACAAGAAATTGTGAGCACCCCCTCAAGAGTCAGGGTTCTGTTTCCCTCAGCACTGTGGAATTCCCATGATCAAATCTTTCTGATCTATAAAGCCACATACTCTGGCAGTTCCTCCTCCCATTGCAAAACTTCCAGGTTGGGAAGTCTGATGTGTGACTCAAGATTTTCACTCCTGTGGTATAATTATTTTTCAGTTTCTGGGCCACCCACCTCATAGGTATGGGATTTGATTTTATTGTGAGTGTGCTCCTCCTACCATCTTTTTGTGATTTCTTCTTTGTCTTTAGATATAGGGTATCTTCTTTTTTTTTATTTTGTGGTAGGTCCACATTTTTTTTTTTTTTTTAATGATCATTGTTCAATGGTTAGTTGTGATTTTGTTTGTTTGTTTGTTTTGTAAGAAGGACTTAGCTCATGTCCTTTAACTTTGCCATTTGGAGCCAGCTCCCTCTGATGTGTTTCTGTGGTTCTGGAGGTTATCAAACTGTGACCTTCTCTCTGGAATAAAGAATATTTCATCAAATAGTTAACATCTTCCATTTACTGGGGATTTAATTCTGCAGAAAAGTGCAAAGATATTTTTATATGTATCCTTTGAGGAGGTACCACTATATTGTTCCAAGGCTACATTATGGCTTCTTGACTGCTCCTCACTTATCTCTGCATATCCTTCCTTCCCTGATCAATGACAATTTGAACCTCTCCTTTGGTACTCAGGGCAGGTCATGGAGACTGAAGCCAATTCTCTACAAACAAGAAATAGGGGACACAGAAAGGCCTTCATGCTCAAGAGCCCTACAGGGTCCTGCTGAGTCTCAAAGGGTCCATATGGTGACCACATCATCCTCTTCTGTCTCTTTGCCCTTTCTTCTCTCTACGAAAATATTATGTGGGCACTGAGCTTCTATCATATCCTGAGTTCTCCATACATGTGATGGCTATACCTCTGTGGTCCACATCCTTCAGTGTTTCTCCTGATACAAAAAATTTGAGAATTTTAAGAAGGAATTTTTCTTTCTACACAAATACTGTTTTTTAAGAATATTACCTTTTTAAGGTTACAGGAAAGTCAGTCTTGAATCTCTTTTCTAGGTATAATTTTCTCTTGCCTTTCCTTAGATAATAAACCATATTGTATATATTAAATGGTAGAAGCCAGATTTAGATTGGGATACAAATTATTTAATGTTTATAAATATTATGTCTCTTTATGAATAGGTTTTGCCTATTCTCTTTTCCTCTCCTGGGAATATTTACTGGATAATCCTGTTGATGGTGCTCTAATTTTTTTAAAAATAAAGAAAAATGAATTGTAATTCTTGAATTATCTGTCTGTTAGGGAACACTTTTTGGGAAGGAAGGATTTTATAATAATGCTTTTCAAATCACAAAAGATACAAAAAAAAAAAAAAACCATACTTTTACTTGCATATAACCATACTGCCTTTGGAATGTTTTACTATGGTCAATCACAGAGTCTGGGCACCATCAGAGATAATATAAGAGGTTGAAATAAACTATTGCAAAGAATAAAAGTGTATTTTAGTAATATCTGGCCCTTAAAAGTCACTTAATTCCATTAGAAACATGTCCGCATCTCTTCTCATAACTCATTTATAATGAATGTTTACATAAAAAGAACAATAATTCACTTTACAGGCATACTCATTCACCTCATGTCCCTCCCAGTGTTACAGATGAATATACTACAGCACAGGGAAATTAAATAACTTGGCTGCAGACACTCACAGGAAATGGCAGAACCATGCTTTGAAAATAGGTGGCATGGTGGGTTGAATAGTGGCTCATAAAAAATTTATATCCACATCCTATCACCCAGAGCTTGTGAATATGATCTGATTTGGAAAGTCTTTGCAGATGAAACTGAATTAAAGGTTTTAAGATAAGGTCATCTAGAATGCCTGGATTGGCCCTAATTACAATTCCAAGTGGCCCTATAAGAGATACATGAGGAAAGCCAGAGGAGATCAGTGAGGTGACCATGGAGGTAGAGATTGGACTGATGCAACCACACGTCTAGGAATGCCTGAAGTCATCAAATGCTTGAAAAAGAAAGGAAGAACTCTCTCCTAAAGACTTCAGATGGAGCAAGGCCCTCCAACACCTAGTGTGTGGTAGTTTACTAAGACAGCCTTCAGTTCAGTTCAGTCACTCAGTCGTGTCCAACTCTTTGCAACCCGATGAATCACAGCCAGGCCTCCCTGTCCATCCCAACTCCCGGAGTTCACCCAAACTCACATCCATCGAGTCAGTGATGCCATCCAGCCATCTCCTCCTCTGTCGTCCCCTTCTACTCCTGCCCCTAATCCCTCCCAGCATCAGGGTCTTTTCCAATGAGTCAATTCTTTGCATGAGGTGGCCAAAGTATTGGAGTTTCAGCTTTAGCATCATTCCTTCCAATGAACACCCAGGACTGATCTCCTTTAGGATGGACTGGTTGGATCTCCTTGCAGTCCAAGGGACTCTCAAGAGTCTTCTCCAACACCACAGTTCAAAAGCAGCAATTTTTCAGTTCTCAGCTTTCTTCACAGTCCAACTCTCACATCCATACATGACCACTGGAAAAATCACAGCTTTGACTAGATGGACCTTTGTTGACAAAGTGATGTCTCTGCTTTTCAATATGCTAGCTAGGTTGATCATACCTTTCCTTCCAAGGAGTAAGTGTCTTTTAATTTCATGGCTGCAATCACCATCTTCAGTGATTTTGGAGCCCAAAAAAATAAAGTCTGACACTGTTTCCACTGTTTCCCCATCTATTTCCCATGAAGTGATGGGACCAGATGCCATAATCTTAGTTTTCTGAATGTTGAGCTTTAAGCCAACTTTTTCACTCTCCTCTTTCACTCTCATCAAGAGGCTCTTTAGTTCTTCTTCACTTTCTGCCATAAGGGTGATGTCATCAGCATATCTGAGGTTTTGTTATTTCTCCTGGCAATCTTGATTTTCTATACATACATATCTACTATAAGTTTGAATTTATAAATTAAGCACAGTAAAAGATTAGCAACAGTAACTTAAAATAGAACAACTATGACAATGCTGTATACTATAATAAATAAATAAATAATAAAATACAAAATAAATAAAATAAAATGAAAGTTATGTGAATGTTGTCTCTCAAAATATCTTGCACTCATCTTTCTTTTTGTGATGACGGGATAAAATTACATGACTGCATGATGTGATGCAGTGAGGTGAATGACACAGGAATTATGACAGCAGTAGGCTGCTATTGACCTTCTGATGGTCCTTCAGATGGGGGATGATCTGTTTCCACTAATTCTAAATTATCAAGCCATGATCATGTTGATGGTTGTGGATCCTGAGTAGGATTGAGTATAATGGCACTGCTCAGAATGTTGTGCAATTTATAATCTATGAATTACTGTTTATTTCTGAAATTTTCCATCAAATATTTTCAAAATGAAGTTGACTATGGGAAACTGAAACCATACAAAGCAAAATCTCAGATAAAGGGGAACAATTGTAAATGAGGGTAAATATAATTAGTGACATCTAACATTTCCTTAGTGCTTTCAAACTATACTTAATAATATTAGTTTTAAGCTCTAGCTCCTGTATCATTATAACAAGTGGATGTGCATGCTCAGTCACTTCTGACTATTTGTGATCCTTTCGACTGCAGCCCGCCAGGTTTCCTGTCCATGGAATTTATTATAACAAGTGGTAAAAAACAAAGATGAAATTCAACAAAATAATTTGCTGGCATTCACTAAGCAACAAATTTATAAAATTGAACTTACCATATCTCAAAAGCTTATGACTTTGTGGAGAAACAATTAGAAGATACTAAGTTACAGAAAATTTTTAATGAAAAACTAAACAGAAAATAACAGTTCAGTCAATATATATAATAACTGATTAATTAAGCCAGGGTTTGAAGAACTGAGACAATTGGATTATTATGTAGAAAACCCCCAGGTATTTGAGACTAGTTATATGGGACAAAGTGATTTAAAATATAACCACATTAGTATTGCTGTTGTCATTCAGTTACTCAGTCGTGTCCGACTATTTGTGACCCCATGGACTGCAGCACACCAGGCTTCCCTCTCCTTCACCATCTCACAGAGCTTGCTCAAACTCATCTCCATTGAATTGGTGATGTCATCCAACCATTTCATCCTTTTTCATCCCCTTCTTCTCTTCAGTTCAGTCAGTTCAGTCACTTAACCATGTCCGACTCTTTGCAACCCCATCAACCACAGCACGCCAGGCCTCCCTGTCCATCACCAATCCCAGAGTTCACCCAAACCAGTGTCCATTGAGTTGGTGATGCCATCCAACCATCTCATCCTCTGTCGTCCCCTTTTCCTCCTGCCTTCAATCTTTTCCAACATCAGGGTCTTTTCAAATCAGTCAGCTCTTCATATCAGGTGGCCAAAATATTAAGCTTCACCATCAGTCCTTCCAATGAATATTCAGGATTGATTTCCTTTAGAATTGACTGGCTTCATCTTCTTGCAGTCCAAGGGACTCTCAAGAGTCTTCTCCAACATCACAGTTCAAAAGCACCAGTCCTTTGGCATTCAGCCTCCTTTATAGTTCAAATTTCACATCCATACAGAACTACTAGTAAAACCATACCTTTGACTATACAGGGGCTTCCCTCCTAGCTCAGTTGGTATAGAATCTGCCTGCAATGCTGGAGACTCGGGTTCAATTCCTGGGTCGGGAATCTTGGGCTTCCCTCTTGACTCAGCTGGTAAAGAATATGCCTGCTATGTGGGAGACCTGGGTTTGATCTCCAGGGGAAAGATTCCCTGGAGAAGGGAAAGGCTACCCACTCCAGTATTCTGGCTTGGAGAAATCCATGGACTGTACAGACCATGGGGTTGCAAAAGGTCAGACATGACTGAGCGACTTTCACTTTCACTTTGACTATATAGACTTTTGTTGGCAAAGTAATGTCTCTGCTTTTTAATATGCAGTCTAGGTTGGTCATAGCTTTTATTCCAAGGAGCAGGCATTTTTAAATTTCATGGCTGCAGTCACCATCTGCAGTGATTTTGGGGCCTAAGAAAATAAAGTCTGTCACTGTTTCCAGTGTTTCCCCTTCTATTTGCCATGAAGTGATGGGACTGGATGTATTGATCCTCATTTTTTGAATGCTGAGTTTTAAACCAGCTTTTTCATTCTCCTCATTCACTTTCATCAAGAAGCTCTTTAGTTCCTCTTTGCTTTCTGCCATAAGGGTTGTGTCATCTGCATATCTGAGGTTATTGATATTTCTCCTGGAAACCTTGTTTCCAGCTTGTGCCTCATCCAGCCTGGCATTTTACATGATGTATCCTGCATAAAAGTTAAATAAGCAGGGTGACAATATACAGCCTTGATGTACTCCTTTCCCAATTTGGAACCAGTCCGTAGTTTCATGTCCATTTCTAACTGCTGCTTGTTGACCTGCATACAGGTTTCTCAGGAGGCAGGTAAGGTGATCTGGTATTCCCATCTCTTTAAGAATTTTCTACAGATTGTTGTGATCTACACGTAGGCTTTAGGATAGTAAATTAAGCAGAAGTAGATGTTTTTCTGGAATTCTCTTGATTTTTCTATGATCCAATGGATGTTGGCAATTTGATCTCTGGTTCCTCTGCCTTTTCTAAATCCAGCTTTTATATCTCGTAGTTCTCAGTTCATGTACTATTCAAGTCTAGCTTGGAGAATTTTGAGCATTACGTTGCTAGCCTGTGAAATGAGTACAATTGTGTGGTAGTTTGAACATACTTTGGCGTTGCCTTTCTTTGGGAATGGAATGAAAACTGACCATTTCCAGTCCTGTAGCCACTGCTGAGTTTTCCAAATTTGCTGACATACTGAGTGCAGCACTTTCACAGTATCATCTTTTAGGATTTGAAATAGCTCAACTGGAATTCCATCACCTCCACTAGCTTTGTTCATAGTGATGCTTCCTAAAGCCCATTGACTTTAAACTCCAGGATGTCTGGCTCTAGGTGAGTGATCAGACCATGGTGGTTACCTGAGTCATTGAGATCTTTTTTGTATAGTTCTTCTGTGTATTCTTGCCACCTCTTCTTAATATCTTCAGCTCCTGTTAGGTTCATACCATTTCTGTCCTTTATTGTGCCCTTCTTGGCATGAAATGTTCCCTTGGTATCTCTAATTTTTTTGAAGAGATCTCTAGTCTTTCCCATTCTGTTACTTTCCTCTATTTCTTTGAATTGTTCTTCAGGAAGTCTTTATCTCTCGTTGCTTCTTTGGAATTCTGCATTCAGATAAGTTTATCTTTCCTTTTCTCCTTTGCCTTTGAGACAATTTGAGACCAGTTATATGGGACAAATTGATCTAAAATATAACCATGTTAGCATTACACATAACAATTAATAACATAAATATTCTCATTCACTAATTACTCCAAGGCATCTAATAAGTATGAACGTAGATGTTCTCTCCTTAAAGGACAGCAAAAAAATGGTAGCCGTTGAACAGTGGGATTCAAATATATATATTTATCACTTCAATTTGCAATGAGATTTGATATGCACATTTTATTCTAAAATAACTCAGCAGTCAAGGTGTGAAAAAAAAATGATGTTACTGTGTAGTATTTAAGAGTGAAAGTTCTTTAATGAGGCAGATTTTGGTTTAATCCCTGGTTCTGCCACTTTTTTTGTAAACTTGGGTAAATTGTAGGAGTAATAATAGTATCTGCCCAAAATGGTCATTGAGAGAATTGATTGAGAGTGTGCATGTAAAGATTGCCTTCACATAGTAGAGTTATTACATATTGGCTCTTATAGTTGTTTTTAATAACTTCCCTCTTTATCAGCAACTATGATCCACAGAGATACAGCACAGAAAATCAAGGTAAATCAAATAAAGGATTTAATATATTTTCCTATACAAAGCACCTCTCACTTAAGGTAACATTCAGTTCAGTTCAGTCTCTCAGTCATGTCTCACTCTTTGTGACCCCATGCACTGCAGCATGTCAGGCCTCCCTGTCCTTGAGCAAACTCCTGGAGCTTGCTTAAACTCATATTCATTGAGTCGGTGATGCCATCCAACCATCTCATCCTCTTTCACCCCCTTCTCCTCCTGCCTTCAATCATTCCCGGCGTTAGTGTCTTTTCAAATGAGTCAGTTCTTCGTATCAGGTAGCCAAAATATTGGAGCTTCAACTTCAGTATCAATCCTTCCAAAGAATATTCAGGATGGATTTCCTTTAGGATAGACTGATTCGATCTCCTTGCTGTGCAAGGGAATGTCAAGAGTCTTCTCCAACACCACAGTTCAAAAGCATCAGTTCTTTGGCGACTCAGCTTCCTTTATGGTCCAACTCTTACATCCATACATGACTCCTAGAAAAACCATAGTTTTGACTAGATGGACTTTTGCTGGCAAAGTAATGTCTCTGCTTTTTAATATGCTGTCTAGGTTCCTCATAGCTTTTCTTTTCAAGGAGCAAATGTCTTTAGTTTAATGGCTGACAAAACGTGGTCCAGTGGAGAAAGGAATGGCAAACCACTTCAGTATTCTTGCCTTGAGAACCCCATGAACATTATATAAAGGTAACATTACTATCTTATTTAAGAGCAATCTCTCACAATTGACCTCTCTTAAACAGGTTAATAATGTTACTTTAAGTAATGTCTCAGTGACTTTAGAAAGTCAGACCATAAGGGAATTGAAAGTTACCAAAATGTTTAATTGATTCAGTTCAGTTGCAGAGTCAGTGTCTGATTCTTTGTGACCCCATGGACTGCAGCATGCCAGGCTTCCCTGTCCATCACCAAATCCTGGAGTTTACTCAAACTCATGTCCACTGAGTTGGTGATACCATCCAGCCTTCTCATCCTCTGTCATCCCCTTCTCCTCCTGCCTTCAATCATTCCCAGCATCAGGGTCTTTTCAAATGAGTCAGTTCTTCACATCAGGTGGCCAAAATAGTGGAGTTTCAGCCTCAGCATCAGTCCTTCCAATGAATATTTAGGACTGATTTCCTTTAGGATGGACTGGTTGGATCTCCTTGCATTTTAAGGGACTCTCAAGAGTCTTCCAACACCACAGTTCAAACGCATCAATTCTTCGGTGCTCAGACTTTTTTATAGTCCAACTCTTACATCCATACATGACTACTGGAAAAACCAAAGCTTTGACCAGATGCACCTTCGTTGGCAAAGTAATGTCTGTGCTTTTTAATATGCTGTCTAGATTGATTGCTTTTCTTCAAATTCTCCATTTCACTTTGTCTGACAAGTTATTCCCACAGAGATTGCACAATTACCGTAAATCTTTTACTGTATTTGGAATGCATAATAACTTTGTTCATATCACTTTATTCCTCTTAAAAATGGCAATCTGTACTGTCATGATGTTGCTTCTAGCTATTTTGCTAAAGGTAGCCCAAAAGCAAGATAATAGCAAATAACTCCTAAAGAAAGGGATTGTAAAGACTTACACAGCTCTATGTTCTCTGAGTGTAATCAATTCTCTATTTACCAATGAGTAAAATATATCACAGAGTGTCTCTCATCTGGCATAGTATGTAACCCACATATCTTCTAAAAATACCTACCTTGTTTTAAATGGACTTTCAAAAATTCAACTTTAAAACATCTCTCAATTTATCAAGTTTGGAATTTTTAACTAGTCTCAAGTTGACAGTCTTGCTGTTCCTCGCTGTGCCCACTGTTTGCTGAACCCAGGCTAGGCAAGACAGGAGAGGGGAAGCTGGAAGAAAACTCAAGGAGTCATAGGAACTGCAGACATGTTTATTCTCTAATGGTGGGTATGCCGGCCATAGCAGCAGACACTCTGTATTCTCTCCTTTCGTGGTTGACCCAGAGGACACAGCAATAATGCAGCCACAAGGGCTTTTTGAGGTGGAGCTTATATATGCTTATAGAACAAAAGTGGCCCGTGGCCAAGTAGGTACATTGTGATGTGCATGTGCAATGCTATAAGCGATCACAGCTGTTATATAACCATGCATTTAAGAAACATGGGGCAGGAATGAAAGCCTCACCACTGCCATCTTGGCTAATTTGCTCTTTCCCTACATTGACCTTTATATTATCTTATGCTTTATGAACATATTTATTTATGCTACTAGATACAATCTTGATCTAGATTATGCTGCAAAACTATCAAGAACAAAAATGAATTTTAGTTTCGTTAATACTGATACATATAGAGCAGCTGGGTATTTTTGTCTTTTCTATCAGAATAATATTATATAGTTTTATTTTGTTGTTCAGTCACTAAGTCATGTCCGACTCTTGCACCCCATGGACTATAGTCCACCAGGCTCCTCTATCCATAAATTTGGGAAAATGTATTTGATTATAGACCATGAAATTAATTAATGATAAATGACTAGAGAGTCAGAGAAAAGAAAATAGAAATAATGGGATTTCCAGTTCTTATAATAGAAGATGTAAAAATTTACTCTTGTGTTAAAATAATAAATTATTCTATATAAACATATGAAATAAATGACTTATTTAATTTTTTCTTTGAAAAAATTTCTTCAGGTTTCCTGATTTCACAATTCTTAATCAAATTCATGAGACAACATGACAAAAATCACAAATGAGTTGGTTTAAAGTATTATCTTCACATGGAGTGGGAAATATCTCTTCCTTATTTTTCACATCTCCATTCATCATTTGTGAGTCTTGGAATATAGTATTTCAGTATTAGGTCTTTTAACATTTGACTTGAACAATAAGTAACTCTCTGATTCCCTATTCATCCCTGAAAGTAAGGATGATTCAGAACTGAGTTGGAACCCTGCCTCTTTTCACTCAAAACATCTATGGGCATACTTTATTTTTCATTACTGGTCTAGAAATTGACCCAAAGAATATAGCAAGTTAATTTTTTAATCTGCTTTCAGGAATATGATTCCTGACAGTGAATTGAAGGAAAAACTATTTCTTAAGCTGAAAATACCCAACCAAATATCAACTATTTAAAGACATTTTGAATCAACAACAGAGCCCCTGGCTTAGTGACAAACCAGGTGTATGTATTGTCTTCCCCTTGTCTCTCAGTTGGCCATTCATATTCTCAAGTTCAGTCTGAAAGAAAGCTTAAGAGGAAAAAGACAGGCATGGTCTTGGCTACAGCCAACAGGATACCTAGACAAGAAGGAAGACAATGGCTCATCTTTCAGTTCTTCCTACAATATTGCTATTCAGCCTGCAGACTTCACTAACCAGCCACTCTTAAAAGAAAATTATGATGCTGAAAACATAAGGATATGCACAAACTAATGATGCAAGGCACTAATTTGTCTCATTTGCCAAAAGACATTTAAATATTACTGGATCAGTTTTGCTGAAATATTGTGCATACTCTATTTTAAATTTATTCCAAATGCTTCCTTTGCTTACCTCAGCTAATTACCTCAATCTAATTCAGCTTCATGTTTCTAGCTCGCCCAAGCTTTTCTTATTTTTCTTATATATGGAATAATTTTTTGCAGTCTGTGAAGTGAAATCAGACTATTTGGCTCAACTGATGTCACACCTTTATTATGTTGCAACATTTTCAGATGGGAAGAATCCATGGGGTTCATGTTAAGTGTGTCCATTACTTTAGGGTTTAACTTGTACTGTTTTTCTCCTGGTACTGAACTCTTTTGGAAATACTCAAGCTTGCATGTTCTCAAAATTAAAAGGTTTTCCCAAGTTCACTTTTGGCCTACTTTGTTACTTGGCTTCACTTTACATGTTCTCATTTTTTAACTTGTTATTCTCTGTGGACACGGTCTTTGACATCCATCTTCCCTTTAGCAATCAAAACATTATATAACCTGGAAAAACTCATACCATAACCTGTTCACGTTTCTAACTTTTGTTGTATGAATTGCATGGATGGACCAAGTGCATTATGTAACCATTGTTTTATTTCTTTCTTTTCAAGTAACTGCAAGTCTCATTTTCTAGTATATTTCTAGAATATTTTTAGATTCCATCTGTTCACATTCACTTTTTTTAAAAAGTTCCCTTTGCCACTGTTTCTATTGTAAAACAATAATTGCCAAGCCCTATCTATAAAGTCACAGCTATAAGTCACAGCTTTTTCAATAGCTTAAAAGATGGAATAGATGCCTCTTGCTCAGAATTATTTGAATACATTTTATAACATTCTGCTTTTCACAATTCACCCAATTCCCAAGAATATGTTCATGCTGTTAAATGATTTCTTATTTATTCAGTGAATTCATTGTTTATTTACTTGGCCAAGAGGGAGAGGAATGTAGAGCACTGTGCCAAATGTTACTTTATCGTATACTGTATATCATATATTGTGACTGTACATATAAAATAATCTTGTTTTGAAACAAGTTTAAAAACATATCATATATTTGGCAACCCACCTCAGGATCCTCACTTGCTACTGAACTACTCTAATGAAGTCTCCTCTTTCAAATGGCTCAGAAAATTATTAACCTCTACAATTAGCCTTTGCTAATTCTTTAGTTGGTGTCAAGGATTTAAAGGACAAAGTCTGGAGCCTCTTTCATGTGTTTCAACTGATAGATTTTGGCACTATTTCAAGTACATAATTTTCTGGGAACAGTGAGGAGTCAATCAGGGACTACTTTAGGAAGTTCATCCTAAGTTATGTGGAAGTAACTTCAGGATAAATGGCAGTAAGTGGTGTTATCCTGGCGACAGAATTGCTCTGCATTCCTAAGGTTCAGAAGATGGTGAAGGAAGCTGGGGCAGATAGGCCAAAGGGTTTCCTTACTCCATGTGTCCTGTAAGGCCTGCTTGCTACACACTTTGAAGAGTCAAACTAGAGGAAGGGGGCAGTTTGGATCTAAACTGTATTTTCAAGGTAAGTAGGGGGAATTGGTCATAAATTTTATTTCTGTTATTTCACTGCTTTCTTTCATAATCTTTTCCTTTAATCCTCCTTTTCAGGTGCCCAAATGATCACATTCCTGTTCCCAGTGGTAAAATGCTTGTGGAAGTAGAAGACAAGACGGATGGTGTGGTGCTTGAACTTGGAGTCAGACTGCCTGGTAACAGAATCCTAGCGTCCTCCTGCTGCAGAGGATCTTGAATGGCGATTCAAGTTCTCGCTAAGCGGGAGATGTCCTAAGGAGAGCACCTGGCCTTTTCCCGGCCTTTGTTGTCAGTCAACATCCCGCCTCTCTTACACTCACCTGATTTCTGGATTGTGATTTAAGAAGCCTGGCTCTGTAGATATTCAGAGTGATTTCCTTCGGCCGCAGTCACTTAGCGGATGATTTTGTTGTGGATTTGAAAGAACAGAAGCTCATCGACCTCAAACACATTTATTGAAGAACGACTGGAATGCCTGGCGATGAAGACAGCGGAAAACCCGACAACGGTCCTGCTCCTCCGGAGAGACTTTCCATTCTGGTGGAGTTGACTTCTTTCTCAACGCCTGCACTGTGCCGTGCCAGCTCTATCCAAGGACTGCTGAAGTTCACTATTTGGACAAAGGGGTCCACAGCTTTCCAGCGGATAGCTGTAATCCGACCTCAGCTCCCCTCTGACAACATTTGAAGTAATATAAACTGCAGAGCAGCGAACAGCAATGTAGATTGGCGGAGCGGGGAGAGGGAAGAGGAGAAGGAGCTGGGGGAACTGGGGAGAGGGGGATCCCCTGGTGGTGGCGTCTATTCGTGTCAATACGGCAGAATCAGGGGACCTAGTCGGAGCCAGAAAACTTCAAGCCAAACAAACTCTGAGATCACTCCCCCTCACCCGTTCCTCTCCCTTCCGACGAACCATCACAGCTAAGAGCACCTTCCCTGTGGTAGCTCGGGGGAGACAGGGGGCTCGGAGAAGGTGGACCCCGCATTCGTGCCCCCTTCTCCCCCATCCCCACCATGGGCTTTGCCCTGGAGCGCTTCGCCGAATCGGTGGACCCAGATTTCCAGTGCAGATTGTGCGGCCAGGTGCTGGAGGAGCCCCTGTGCACGCCGTGCGGGCATGTCTTCTGCGCCCGCTGTCTGCTGCCCTGGGCGGCGCGGCGGCGCCGGTGCCCGCTGCAGTGCCGGCCCCTGGCGCCCGGCGAGCTGTACCGGGTGCTACCTCTGCGCAGCCTCGTCCAGAAGCTGCGCATCCAGTGCGACTACCGCCCCCGCGGCTGCGGCCGCTCGGTGCAGCTGAGCGAGCTGGCGGCGCACGTCGAACGCTGCGACTTCGGCCCTGCCAGCCGCCGCCACCTGGGCAGCGTTTCCCGGCCGGACGGCCCGGGCAGTGGGGACCGGTCCGTGCGGGGGGCTGCCGCTCAGCGCCCGGGATCCGCCGCGGCGGGGGCGGGGGCTCACGCGGGGGGTCGCCGGGCGTCTGCGGCAGAAGCTGGAGGGGGCCCGGGCCTCGGGTCTGGAGGCGGCGCGAGAAGGCGCTCCTAGCGCAGCTCTGGGAGCTGCAGGGCGAGGTGCGGCTCATCGCCCGCAGGTACCAGGAGAAGTTGACCCAGTACATGGCTCACGTCCGCAACTTCGTCAGGGACCTGGGTGGCGGCCACGACGCGGTAAGGCTGAGGGATGGGGTACCGGGGAATGATCCATCGGGGTGGAAAGGGGAACAGTGTTTTCTGGCACTCAAGATTCTTTTGCAAGGTGACATCCTTCCTCACGCAGTAGGAAACATCCACCGCTCTGATCATCCACTACTCTTACCTGTCTTGTGTTTTAGTATTGCAGTCAACGAGGATTCTCCCTTTCCCTTCTACTGGGATTGGAAGAAGTAACAGCTTCAATTCCAACTTTTCGGTGGAGAAGGAGGAATTAATAAAACTCATTTTCCCACCAGAGCCTTGCTTCACATCTTCCACTCTCCTGCCCTAACCTCTCCACCTTTTTTTTTTTTTTGCACCTTTGGCCTTTGTCTGAAGCCAGTTTGAGGAGGAAAGCCAGGAAACGAGGACCTCTCTGACTCTGCCTCCCCATTGCCAGGGCGTGTCAGTCAGTCTCACACCTTTAGGTCTGAATGACTTAGTTTCTACCAAACCGCCGGTATCAGCCACCTTCTACTCAGCACAGGGACTCAGGGATGCGGGAAACCAGAATCACTTGGAGTTAAGAAATGAAGAGATGAGATTTCTTAGACCTACCGGGTTATTTTCATCACCCTAACCTTCCCTAAATAGTCCTTACGTGTTCCCGAATTTCATTATTAGTGGAATGTTGCGCGTGTGAGTGTGAGACTTGGGGAACCAAGTCAGGAGCTCACATCCATCTGCGCTCAGACTAGCCCGATGAGCTCCTGAGCTGTTTCATTTCTTTGTCGAGGCTTCTGGCCTTGAACTGTGTTCCTGGACTGCCCACTTTCCAATCGAATAAACAAGCCTCCTTGCAGCGGCTGGTGAGATGAGGCCTGTTTATAAAGCTGTTCCTTCTCTTCTGAAGGACTTCTGCACAGTGTTTGACATTGTTGGTCGCTGCCATGGTGAGCAGAGATTTAGCAGAACTTACACTCCGTTCAAGGAGCTGTTTTCATTCCCCAGCCTCCTGGGGAGGAGCAACCCAGGAGGATGCCCATCTGGGACTGCTTTGCACTGCCTCCAGCTCAGGCACCAAGATTAGAAGCTTCTGTCCTTGAACCTAAAAAAGGATAATTGAAGGGTGAGGAGCTGAGCTGTATCTAGTCTGATCAGAAGTACACCCTTATTAAAAGATTGGATTCTATTACGTTTCTTTCTTTTTTATTGTATCTGTATCTAGTTAAATTTATAAAATGGGAAGACCAGAGAGAAGCACAGAATTATGGTCTGTAATACTGGTTAAGGGTACAAGGTTTGGGGGAAGGAAGGGTTGGGGGAAAGGAGCAAGGCTAGATTATATGACAGAGAAGTCCATGCAACAAGTCAGGCTGTGGTTCTGAGAAGTGAGGAAGAACAGAGCGAGATCTGTATCTACTTACAGACTACTTACCAAAAGGCTTCTCTGTGCTGCTCAGAAATGTTTTGCCTCTACCAGTAGGGGCTGCTGTGCACACTGCCTGGGAAAAGCTCCTGAGAAAAAGTGGTGATGATGGTAGTAGCTGTGACGATGTTTATGGAAATTCATCATTCCAGAGTAATTACCAAACATGTAATTTCCTCAGATAGTTAATAATATCCATAACCATGAATGAAGCTCATAGTCTCAGACTATTTCATCTTATGTTTAAATTGGTCTTTATTAATAAGCAGATATTGTAGATAGAATTCCTATTTGTGTAACCATTATTTGGCCATCAGGAAAGCAATGCATACTACTTTAGTTAACACAAATCCTCTCTCTCTCTTTTTAAAATTCTGCAAAACCAAGTAAAATACCATTTAAAATCAGGATTACTGTAACCTACAAGACCCTGTATTTCAATAGCAATCTGAATATTACTGTTGAAAGAAATTTATAAATAATATATTATACATATAAATTTATAAATATCCTTTACATCCCTCAAGACTTTCCAAAGTGAAATTTTTATACAAAATAATTCTTAGATTATTTAACAATTTACTAAACTCATCTATAATGGAGAGGAAAAACATAGATACCTGTATAGTTGAATCAGAAATCTATTTTAAATTACAGTGGACTCAGAATTATATGCTACATTGGGATAAAAGCTGCATGTGTAAAAATACACAGCCATTTAGCCATTTTTGGAAATAGTTATTTTTCTTACATCCATGGTTTTTCCTTAAAATGCATACTTTCATTGTAAATTTAGGAAGAAATTAATCTCAAGAATTCAGCCATGCTTATCTTTAAAACTTTAAGGTTTTCTCTTTTCCAAATTTAATTTTTTTACTTTAAAAAATTTTTGATTCATGTTGATGTATGGCAAAACCAATACAATATTGTAAAGTAATTAGCCTCCAATTAAAATAAATAAATTTATATTAAAAAACAAAAAAATAAAAATAATTTTGTAGCACTTACTTTTTTTCTTTTATATTTTTAACTAGTTAGTTATTTTACCCCTTTTCTTCTAGGAAGGAGAACATAAGCCACTCACTATTGTATTGGAAAGAGAAAATGACACTTTGGGATTCAATATTATAGGAGGTCGACCAAATCAGGTAACTGATCTTGTTAATGCATAACTCGTTTCTTGTTTATAAAATAATAGAAGACTTAGCTTTCATTTGTGGATTTTGAGTAAAAAAAAAAAAAAAGTGATTTAATCTTTAAAATAGTGCTTGTCATCAAGTATCAGATTTCTTAATTGCAAATATTCCAGTGTAAATATTCCAGAACATGGTGAGAGTTTTTTGAGAAAAATAAGACAAAACAACAGTTAACTTTGCTACTTAAAAAAAAAAAAGAGTACATTTCACATTTTATCTTCGTATAGTCCTGTTGGCAACTTTCTTGAATAAATCTATTTCACAAAAATGTATATGCAATTTCTGCTTGATAATCTTAGGTGTATCACTTGTTCGTAACTCTTATTTATTATTTCAAATTGATTAATTTTCATATGCTAACACAGACCAGTAAGTTTCTAATATATCTTGAATGAATGAAGAGTTAAAATGAATTGAAATAAGAGATAGTTGTTTTCACAATTTCATAGAAAATACCATGCTTAGGAAAGATAGTTGATCTGACATATTTTGACTCCCCAAATCAATTCCTTTATTTAACTGAATGAATAATTTTTTCTACACTGATGCCAATCTTTTTCAAAATTCATGAGTTTATAAACTCATAATAAATACTGCAGCTGCAAAGTTCTTTCTTATCCTTCAAATACTGTATCAGCTTAATTTTCATCCTCACTAGGAGGGGTGATGAAGTTTTTAAAAAATCGTATTCTTTCAATTTCCCAAATCAGCTGTCATGAAAATTTTGCGCCCTGCCTTGCAGATGTTTTCCATGGGAACTGAACATTGTTAGCCATATGCTGTGTTCAGGCCAGGATGGCAATGACATGTTTCCCCCTTTTATTTGGCATTTTAAAAACCTAGCAACTAATGACTGCTACGTTTCTGTTTCTAGAACCGTTCCCTTTTATTATGAAAAGGTAGAAGTCTTTTTAGCATATCATTTTGTTTTCTTTTCCCCTGTTAGGTGTTTGACATTTAGATGAAACTAGACATTTTCAAGAGCCTCTTAAAATTCATGTTAAAGAAGGCTAATAAATGAGAAATAATCTTATTTAACCTGCCATAAAGTGATGTGACATTTAAAATTATATAATTTATTATTATAGGATGTTGGGCATTTTCCCTAAATGAGTTTTGCAATGTAATTGGTGTTCTGTGACTTACTAAAATGCTATGTATGATACTGACAATGTGTTTGAGGTTTAACTAATAATCAGACTCACTGTACATGGAACCCATTCCAGAAAGCCACTGAAATTTGGAGTTGATCTTTCAGAATTTTACACTTGAGTAAATGGTTTCCCCTGTGAATAGATACAGTCAGAGCTGTATTTCCAAATGTGTCCCATTGTGAGGGTATATTTTTAGAACTATGACTACCTCTCAAACCAATTACATAGTGAGGCTGGATATGCTTTTTATTTCCTTCAACTTAGAATCTTTTTAATGGCTACACCTCTTTAGAAGTGAGATGTTTTATAAACAATATTTAGAAGCCTACTGTTATCACCTTATACATGGCTTTCCTCATAGTTTTTATGTATATGTACACAAAAACAGGAAGTAAATAGATAATCTTGTCAAAGATGTGGGATTCCTTCACTAAAGCTGCCATCTAGATTAATGACTAGTTGGTGTTAAGTAAGTTATAGTTCAATATCAAATCTCCAGTTTAGAAAGAGAGTTGCATGGTTAGGGAGGTTTGACAATGTTGCATTTATTAAATTGTTTTTTTATCTAACTTAAAATTCTGTTCACATCTTTCTCACTGCTAACGGTTTTATTTTTAATAGAATAATCAAGAAGAAACACCAATGGAAGGAATTTATATTTCAAAAATTTTGAAAAATGGACCTGCTGATAGAGCAGATGGCCTGGAAATTCATGACAAAATCATTGAGGTAAGACAATAATAAAATACAAATAGGATTTGTGAAAGAATATTTGGACATTTTAAATTTCCAAACTTACTACTTTTCCTAGGTGTGGTACTTATTAAAGTGTATATCTCACAATAGTATTTAAGTGACCTATATTAATTATTGGATATTGGGCTAGAAGAATGAATCACCCAAAATTTCAAAATGTGTTAATGAATGTTTCCATTTGAAAAAATTGCCTATTCCCATGAATTTTAAAGATGAGTGTGTGATTATCAAAGGATTAGTTTTTATGACATCTCAGAAAGGATGATAAATCTCTGCTGAAGAACATTTTTGATGAGTAAATATTACTATATTTAAACTTGTAATTGGTAAGTTATGTGTAGAGTTTGGAATTATTTATACAATGCCTTTCTACCATTTCTTAGTTTAATATGGTTATCTTGTTCATGTTCTACATGAAAAAAAAAGAAGCAGCTTTTTTTTCTTATTGCAAAAACTTGTTGTAAACTATTTTTTCTTCTGTACGTTATGTCTGTATTATTTGTATTTAGGGTTGATAAAGTAAACACAAGTTAGTGAAATTTGAATTGTGATTATGGAATTTGGCGTCACTGCCATTTACTGACTCAGTGCTTTTGAAATGTTTATTGGTTGCTAAGTTGCTTCAGTCATGTCCCACTCTTTGTGACCCCCTGGACTACAGCCCTCCAGGCTCCTCTGTCCATGGGATTCTCCAGGCAAAGATACTGGAGTGGGTTGCCATTTCCTGTTGGATAGTATTATTTGGCTTAACTGAAAAGTAGGTTACTTTTATCAATGGAATTATTTCCAATATATTAGTAAAGGCATAAATGAAAATTTGGAACATTTATTTAACTCCACTGTGCTTTTGGAAAAACTCTGCTTTCTAAATAATGTAATTGCTATCTTTCTGAGTGTCTGTATAAACTATCTGGATGGAGACTGTTTTTTTATTAAACTTTGAATAATGTTTTAGATTTTCATTCATCATTTGTGCATTTAAAAGTTGAATTTCAAATAATTGCATCAAGAATGAGAGTAAAGAGTAGAGAAAAGTCTATAGTTTATGGTTGACTTATACCATTTAGAAATTAGCTGATTAGGCACTTTGGGGGAGAGAGAGGAGTTGCCTTTGGCTAAAAAATTGTGGTTTTTATCTAAAGAGGTCTCTTGTATCAAGATTTTCTCTTTCTAGTTTTGTAGCCAAGAAAGTATAGAGCTACTTTCACTGATGTTATCCAGTTTGTCTTGACAATTTGCCTGGTGGAAACATTTACATGCTACAGTATCTAAAGTTAGAATTTGTCTGTTTCTACTCATGTTTGTGCTGTATGATATAAAGGAAAGATAACAAACAAAAAGTTGTTCTTATTACTTTCTGCATTATCTCTAAGCATTTAGGTTTTTCCAGTTAATGAAAAACAAATGCCTACATATGCTACTATTAGAAGTGCTGATGGAACTGGATATGTATATTCCATTAGCACGCATATTCACATGTACTCATAACAGAAACACATACTTGGGATTTGAAAATGATTTATTCCAACTAGGCAGCAATGTAATGTATACTTCATTGATGTTGTATGGAAAAGGAGGAAGAAGAATTTGTCTTTTATATTGTAATATAGCAAGTTTGTTAAAAATGTATTAGTTTTGTTAATGTAAAGATGTATATTTATTAAAACTATGGTTGATTAATCAGTGCATCTCTATACCTAATATTCTTACTAAATATATTTCAAAATAACCTTACTTAAATAATACAAGATAAAAAGCAAAAAGATCAATCATGGGGTTGATTGATCAATTATATTGATAATCAGTAGATCTAAATTATAATTTCTAACCAGCTGCAGTATTACTATTATTTCAGCTTGATGTGCATGTATTAGCTGCTAATGACAAAAGCTTGAAATTTATCTCGGTTCAGTTCAGTTGCTCAGTTGTGTGCAACTCTTTGCGACCCCATGGAATTCATGCCAGGCCTCCCTGTCCATCACCAACTCCCAGAAATTACTCAGACTCATGTCCATTGAGTTGGTGATGCCATCCAACCATCTCATCCTCTGTCGTTCCCTACTCCTCCCTCCTTCAATCTTTCCCAGCATCAGGGTCTTTTCCAATGAGTTAGTTCTTTGCATCAGGTGGCCAAGTATTGGACTTTCAGTTTCAGCGTCAGTCCTTCCAATGAATATTCAGGACTGATCTCCTTTAGGATGGACTGGTTGGATCTCACATCCATACATGACTACTGGAAAAACCATAGCTTTGACTAGATGGACGTTTGTTGGCAAAGTAATATCTCCACTAGTAATGTCTCTTTAATATGCTGTCTAGGTTGGTCATAACTTTTTTCCCAAGAAGCAAGTGTTTTTTAATTTCATGGCTGCAGTTACCATCTGCAGTGATTTTGGAGCCCAGAAAAATAAAGTCTGACACTGTTTCCACTGTTTTCCCATCTATTTCCCATGAAGTGATGGAACCGGATGCCATGATCTTAGTTTTCTGAATGTTGAGTTTTAAGCCAACTTTTTCACTCTCCTCTTTCACTTTCATCAAGAGGCTCTTTAGTTCTTCTTCACTTTCTGTCATTAGTGTGGTGTCATCTGCATATCTGAGGTGATTGATATTTCTCCCAGCTATCTTGATTCCAGCTTGTGCTTCATCCAGTCTAGCATTTCTCACGATGTCCTCTGCATATAAGTTAAATAAGCAAGGTGACAAAATACAGCCTTGACGTAACTCCTTTCCCAATTTGGAACCAGTCTGTTGTTCCATGTCCAGTTCTAACTGTTGCTTCTTGACCCGCATACAGATTTCTCAGGAGGCAGGTCAGGTGGTCTGGTATTCCCATCTCTTGAAGAATTTTCCACGGTTAATTATGATCCACCCAGCCAAAGGCTTTGGCATAGTCAGTAAAGCAGAAGTAGATATTTTTCTGGAACTCTCTTGAAATTTGCCTCAGTGATAGAGATTTATCAATGAATCCTTTTTGCCAGAGTACATTGGTATTATGCATATTTTCTTTATAGTTCTTTAATGAATTCATGTGACCACATTTGCTGTTAAGAAATGAATTAGGTCGTATATACATTTCTGAAATGTTACCTGTTAAATAGCATGAAATAGTTTGTAAAGAAGATGATTAGAAATAAATCTCTCGTATTTAGTTGCTCAGGGATGCCATCAACTTTTTCAGAGTGAAAGGTAGTTGTGTGACCTTACTTAATATACATATTTAAATAAGCTTGTTTGTTCTTGTGCTTATGTATGTGCAGAATATCCCTATGTGTATGTAAGAAAGATATAATTCTTGTCAATTAATTAGTTCATTTGCCATTATGGCACCAGTAAACTTTATAATGGGAAGCTGATAAGAAATATGTTGATTAATTTAAAATATACAGACATAAAAAAACAGATTTTATGTTAGATTAAGTTTCATTTTTTTGTGCTCAGTGATGTTTAGTGAACTAATTTGATAATTTTTTTTCTCAGTTTTTGAATTTTAAATGGCCATGCTGATTTAAACCTAGTTCAAAAAATATATTTGTTTATGGTATAAAGTACCCAAATACTTCAAATATTATAGTACATGTGACTTAATTCACACAGTCTGACACATTACTAAATGTTTTGAATTCAGTGATATATGACTTAAATGAAAAATAGAAACTGTTCTATAATTCATTTTTTACTTAAAATATACTAAAATTATTTTGTCTAGTTAATTACTTAAAGCACTCATTATGACAGGCTTATGAAATAAATTTATAAAATAAATTTTTTTAAATCATTCATTTGAAGGAGAAGGTAGATATGTTAAAAGTTTGGTTCTACTGATAAAGAGATTTTGCTAATGCTAATAAAAATATTAGCTATAACAATTTTGTTAAAGTTTAACAAAGGCCAAAACTCCAAAAGTATGTCTTTAAATATGGTGCATTCTACTGAAGCTTAATTCAAGAAATATAAAAGAAAAATTATAGTCATGAGATAAATCCATGCCTTTCACATATTTTTCACATCAGATCAGATCAGTCGCTCAGTCGTGTCCGACTCTTTGCAACCCCATGAATCGCAGCAGGCCACGCCTCCCTGTCCATCACCAACCCCCGGAGTTCACTGAGACTCACGTCCGTCAAGTCAGTGATGCCATCCAGCCATCTCATCCTCTGTCTTCCCCTTCTCCTCCTGCCCCCAATCCCTCCCAGCATCAGAGTCTTTTCCAGTGAGTCAACTCTTCCCATGAGGTGGCCAAAGTACTGGAGTTTCAGCTTTAGCATCATTCCTTCCAAAGAAATCCCAGGGCTGATCTCCTTCAGAATGGACTGGTTGGATCTCCTTGCAGTCTAAGGGACTCTCAAGAGTCTTCTCCAACACCATAGTTCAAAAGCATCAATTCTTCAGCGCTCAGCCTTCTTCACAGTCCAACTCTCACATCCATACATGACCACTGGAAAAACCATAGCCTTGGCTAGATGAACCTTTGTTGGCAAAGTAATGTCTCTGCTTTTGAATATGCTATCTAGGTTGGTCATAACTTTCCTTCCAAGAAGTAAGCATCTTTTAATTTCATGGCTGCAGTCACCATCTGCAGTGATTTTGGAGCCCAGAAAACTAAAGTCTGACACTGTTTCCACTGTTTCCCCATCTATTTCCCATGAAGTGGTGGGACCGGATGCCATGATCTTCATTTTCTGAATGTTGAGCTTTAAGCCAACTTTTTCACTCTCCACTTTCACTTTCATCAAGAGGCTTTTGAGTTCCTCTTCACTTTCTGCCATAAGGGTGGTGTCATCTGCATATCTGAGGTGATTGATATTTCTCCCGGCAATCCTGATTCCAGCTTGTGTTTCTTCCAGTCCAGGGTTTCTCATGATGTACTCTGCATATAATTTAAATTAACAGCGTGACAATATACAGCCTTGAGGAACTCCTTTTCCTATTTGGAACCAGTCTGTTGTTCCATGTCCAGTTCTAACTGTTGCTTCCTGACCTGCGTATAAGTTTCTCAAGAGGCAGATCAGGTGGTCTGGTGTTCCCAAATCTTTCAGAATTTTCCACAGTTTATTGTGATCCACACAGTCAAAGGCTTTGGCATAGTCAATAAAGCAGAAATAGATGTTTTTCTGGAACTCTCTTGCTTTTTCCATGATCCAGTGGATGTTGGCAATTTGATCTCTGGTTCCTCTGCCTTTTCTAAAACCAGCTTGAACATCAGGAAGTTCACGGTTCACATATGGCTGAAGCCTGGCTTGGAGAATTTTGAGCATGACTTTACTAGCATGTGAGATGAGTGCAATTGTGTGGTAGTTTGAGCATTCTTTGGCATTGCCTTTCTTTGGGATTGCAATGAAAACTGACCTTTTCCAGTCCTGTGGCCACTGCTGAGTTTTCCAAATTTGCTGGCATATTGAGTGCAGCACTTTCACAGCATCATCTTTCAGGATTTGGAATAGCTCAACTGGAATTCCATCACCTCCTAGTTTTGTTCATAGTGATGCTTTCTAAGGCCCACTTTACTTCACATTTCAGGATGTCTGGCTCTAGGTCAGTGATCACACCATCGTGATTATATAATGAAAGGCAAATTTAGTTTTTAAGCTAGTCACCATGAGCAATCATGTTTATCAGTTTATACATGTTTACAAATCTACATTTGTTAAAATATTTATGTGTGTAGATTCAGAAAAGACATCAGTTGTGATATGTCAGTTACAATATTAGGTGTCAAAGTATCACTGAAGATTGAAAAGGCAGAAGCTATTGTTAGACATTTTGAAATATCACAGAAATTCACATAGACTGGGAATTCACCAAAGTGTACATCTGAATAAAAGCATCTTTTGCATGCTACTTTTCACCCTTTCAAGGCTCAAAGGACCACAGAAGATCCTTGATACTATCAAAGGCTTTGGCACACTTCTATGCAGGCAATACCAATACAGTCATTATCATCATGTTAGGATGCCTGAGTCAGAGAAGGCAAGGGCACCCCACTCCAGTACTCTTGCCTGGAAAATCCCATGGATGAAGAAGCCTGGTAGGCTGCAGTCCATGGGGTCGCGAAGAGTCGGACACGACTGACCGACTTCCCTTTCAATTTTCACCTTCATGCATTGGAGAAGGAAATGGCAACCCACTCCAGTGTTCTTGCCTGGAGAATCCCAGGGATGGGGGAACCTGGTGGGTTGCCATCTATGGGGTCACAAAGAGTCGGACAATACTGAAGCGACTTAGCAGCAGCAGCAGCAGCAGCAGGATGCCTGAGGGTGTGTGAGAGGGAGTTGAGAGTCAAAGTTCACTGCTGCTGTCAGCAACTACTCTTCTATTGTTATTTCTGTGATGCTGGTGGTGGGTTGCCACCAGCCCACCAGGCTCCCCCGTCCCTGGGATTCTCCAGGCAAGAACACTGGAGTGGGTTGCCATTTCCTTCTCCAATGCATGAAAGTGAAAAGTGAAAGTGAAGTTGCTCAGTCGTGTCCGACCCTCAGTGACCCCATGGACTGCAGCCTTCCAGGCTCCTCCGTCCATGGGATTTTCCAGGCAAGAGTACTGGAGTGGGGTGCCATTGTTACACAACTGTAACCCCTGAATGAGAAAGTGACTAGAGGGGGGATAGTCATTCATGGCTCTTCACATTTTGTTCTCCCCTACCCATTCCCCTGACTCCCAGCAATACTTTGAGATTGTGACAGGAAAGTCCACCTTTCTTTCTGCTTCTGGAGACTAGGGTGCAAGGATGAAGTGCTGTGAAGTCTTTGAGGACAGTTGGGAGCAGAAAGCACAGTTTTCTTTAGTGTATATATTAAAATATCTTCTATTTAGTTTGAAATCCATTGTGAAATGCAGCACACAAGACTTCTCCATTTACTTTAGAAAGAATTCCAACATGGAATCATGTCAGTATAGCACTTTCTAGAAAGTGCTCTGTTTAGTACTAGCAGAAAGAAGTTTACAAATGCAATGATTCTACAAGAACTTATCTCTTCCAGACTGCCAACTATACTTTGTTTTAGTTCTTCAGTGTTAGATATTCTGCATTCTCTGTCACTACTTTCTCTTCCACTAAAGTGAAAATCTTTGATGACTATCATGTTTATTTGCCCAAGGCTCTGCATAATTTGGTGTGGCTGTTAATGCAGGAAATTTAAATGCAGATTAGAGCTAAACGTTCAGGAATGCTTTTGAATCAGATCTTCAGTGAGGTACCCCTATATGTGCCTGATGGCCTAGTGTAACTTATTGCGTCATTAAGCAGCCATGCTAATTTGTGTATGCATAAGAAATATTTACAGGTTCTGTAGGTCATTTGTATAACTGGTGGGGAATTAGAATTTTTGACAAATTGCTATTTAATTCAAACATATTACAGAATTCATCAATAAAATATTATCACTCTCCCATGTTCTTAGAGTGTATTTCAACATTGACTGATTTTCTGAAAGAATTAGGAGAGAAATAAAGCAATCTCGTTAAGTGCAAGAAAAGAAATACATCGTAATGAGTTTTAAAATCAAGATTCCATTTGTAATACATGATTATCATTATATAATGGTATATTTTAATATATCTTGAAAATTCTGTAGTTTAGTGGGAGCATGAATTCTGAAATTAGGGAGATCTAGTTAGAATTCCTGTCCTGCCTTTAAAATGTATGACCTTATATAGGCTTCCCTTGTGGCTCAGATGATAAAGAATCTGCCTGCAATGCAGGAGACCCCAGTTTGATCCCTGGTCAGGAAGATGCCCTGGAGAAGGGAATGTCAATCCACTCCAGTATGCTTGCCTGGAAAATTCCATGGACAGAGGAGCCTGGCAGGCTACACTCCATGAGACGGCAAAGAGTCAGACATGACTGAAAGACTAACACTTTCAGTTTCACTTGAATAAGCCAGCTGTGCCTCAGTTTCTATGCCATTCATACTTATTGTGTGCATGAAGTGCCAAGCACAGGGCAGGTTCCTGGAACCTGCTGTTGTGAGCCTGTGTCTCATTCAGCTTATGCAAGTAGTTTGTTCTTCAAAGCAGAGAGACAGTATAGGGAGGGGAAGGGCAGTTGTATTTTTCTTTTTTGGAGAATTCAGTCACTCCAGTTTTCAGTCATTCCCATTTCCATAGGCACCACAGTTTGAATGAGTAAATGTAGGAAGCTTTAAGTTGTACATTTCACATACTGATATAGACATCAGATGCTAAAAGGGCTGCAGGAGAAAATTGTAGACTTATGGTTTAATTCAGTCATTTAACAAGTATCTTACTAACTGCCTATATGTGTTAAGTGGCATGGTTGTATTATGGAAATAAAGAGAAATAAGGCTCATTCTCTGCTCTCAAGCAGCTCCTTATGTAGAAGGCCTGTTTTCTGTTTATACAAGGCAAGGCAGGCCTTTATGTGAAGCTTCTCTTTCAATTGCTATGAAGACAAATGGACATTATCATCTTTTCTTAGTGGAATGACACTATGGATTAATTTTAGTTTTCCTGTTATCCTAGAAGTACTTTAGCTCATTTTGAGACATCATGATATGGGATTAGTAAAAGAGTGGAATCTGTGGATGTAACATAGCATTTTGGTTTAAGGAAGAAATTCGGGCCTTGAACTTGGGTCTCAGCCTTGAAATTGAGCTGGGTTATCTCACAAAGATTTCTCAATTTTTTCTTATTCCCAGTTTTGTCCCCATAGCTATGAGGGTAACAACAGCTAGTTCCTCAAATTTTCTATCCAGTTTTTCATAGTATTTTGCCAATCCACTGAGTTTCTATTATTAATAAATTCAGTTCTGTTTAAAATATTTTAAATGTTTTATTTTAGCTTACAAAAGAAAAGCTAGAAGGGTCTTTAAAACCTTGAGCTTTAGTGAGTTAAGCACTGATTTATCTGTTTTAAATTTATAAGATATGAACTTTGATTTTTGAGTGCTAAGCTTCTGAGAAAGTAAACAGGGCCACCATACGTGACTATGCAGTTCGCATACCACATAACTGCATGTGGTGTCCCTGTCAGAAAGTCTAACTGTGACTCCCATTCCTCCTTTAGTTCCCAGCTACAAAGTCTCATCAGAGCACCTCTATAATTTACTTTTATTTAGATGATTTTTATTAGGTATATTTGACATGCAATATTATATTAGTTTCAGGTATACAACACAATGATTTGATATTTTGAATATACTGTAAAAACAGTCACTACCATTAAGTCTAGCTGAAATCGTCACCATAGACATTTATAGGATTTTTTCCTGTAATGAGAACTTATAGGATCTACTCTCTTAGCAGCTTTCAAATATGCAAGATAGCATTTGCTAACTATACTTTCCGTGCTGTTCATTACATTCCCATCACTTATTTATATCTGGATATTTTTACCTTTATATTCCCTTTGCCTGTTTCCTCTATCCCTAACTCCCCAGCTCTGAGAACCATTGAACAATCTGTTCTTTGTATCTATAAGATTTTTTTTTTAATTCTATGTGTAAGTTTGATCCCATTGTATCTGTCTCTCTCTTATTTATTTTACTTAGCTGATATATATAATATATATGTACATATATGTGTGTGTATATATATGCATATGTGTGTGTGTTTGTGTGTATATATATACATATATGTATATATCTCACAGTTTCTTTATCTATTTATACATCCATGGATATTTAGGTTCTTTACATATCTTGGTCTTTCTAAATAATGCTGCATGCATCTTTTTGAAATAGTGTTTTTATTTTCTTTGGAAAATAAAAATTTAGAATTTATTGAATTAAATTAAAAAAATATTAAAATTTTTGAATTTTAGAATTTTTCTATTATATGGTAGTTCTATTTTTAATTTTTTGAGGAAACCTCATAATGTTTCTCATAGTGTTTTTCACCATCTACATCCCCACCAATAGTATGCAGGGGTTCACTTTTCTCTACATTTTGGCTAGCATTTGTCATCTCTTATCTTTTTGATAATATCTCTTCTAACAGATGTGAGGTGATATCTCATTGTAATTTTACATTTCCCTCTTGATTAGTGATGCTGAGCATCTTTTCATGTTCTTGTTGGCTATCTGCATGTCTTTTTTTGTAAAAAAAAAAAAAGTGTTTACTTCTTCTACCCATATTTTAATCAGATTATTTGTTTTTAAGCTGAGTTGTATATATTCTGTATATGTTTTGGATACTAACTCCTTATCAAATATATGATTTGCAAATATTTTCTCCCTTTCAGTAAGCTCCCTTTTCACTTTTTTCTTCTCTGCTGTGCAGAAGGTCTTTAGTTTGATATATTCTCACTTGTTTCTTTTTCTTGTTTTGTTGTTGTCAAATCCAAAAAGAATTATTGCCAAGTCCAGTATTGAGAACCATGGTGCCTATGTTGTCTTGGAGTTGTATGGTTTAAGATTTTGCATTCAAGTCTTTAATTCATTTTAAGTGAATTTTTGTTTAGAGTATAACATAGTGATCTAGTTTCTTTTTTTTTTGCATGTAACTGTCCAGTTTTCCCAGCACGATTTACTGAAGCGAAAGTGGTAGGTGATCAGTCACATCTGACTCTTTGCAGTCCCCTGGATGGCAGCCCACCAGGCTCCTCTGTCCATGGAATTCCCCAGGCAAGGATACAGGAGTGGGTAGCTATTTCTTTCTCTAGGTGATCTTCCTGACCCAGGGGTCGAACCCAGGTATCCTGCATTGCAAGCAGACTCTTCACCATCTGAGCCACCAGGAAGCCCATTTATTGAAGAGACTGTCCTATTCCCATTGTATAGTCTTGACTTCTTTTTTGTACGTAATTGTATACCTGAATTTATTTCTGGGCTCTCTATTCTATTAATCAATGTGTTTTTTATATCAATACCATAATGTCTCGATTATTATAGCTTTGTAATATAGTTTGTAATCAAGGCATGTGATGTCTTCAGGTTTCTTCACTATTCTTAAGCTTACTTTAGGGTCTTTTGTGGTTCTATGCAAATTTTAGGATTTTTTTCTATTTTTGTGAAAAAATGCCAGATTTTCATAAGGATTGCATTGAATCTGTAGATAATTTTGGGTAGTATGGACATTTTAAAAATAACAATTCTCTCAATCAGTAAGCACAGACTACCTTTCCATTTATTTGTGTTCTTCATTTTCTTTCACCAATGTCTTATAGTTTTCAGTGCACAGGTATTTTACTTCTTCTGTTACATTTATTTCTAGGTATTTTATTATTTTTGATATAATTGTAAGTGTGATTATTTTCTTCATTTATTTTTCAGGTAGTTCATTAATAGTCTATAGAAACAGAACTGATTTCTGTGTATTGATTTTGTATCCTCCAACTTTACTGAATTTATTTATTAGTTCTAACCATTTTTGGTGGTGTCTTTAGAAAATTCTTTGCACAAATGACTGTCTGTATCTACCAGTTCTATATCTGTAAATTCAATCAACTGTGAATTAAAGAAAAAAAAAAAGCCTGAAAGTTCAAAAAAGCAAAACTTAAATTTGCCATGAACTTACAAATATTTACATAGCATTTACATTGTATTTATAATTATTACACAGCATTTACATTGTATTAGGTATTGTAAGTAATCTAGAGATGACTTAAATTATATGAGAGAACATGCATACTTTACATGCCAATACTATGCCATTTTATATATGATACTTGAGCATTCACAGATTTTGGTGTTAGAGAGGGCTGGTTCCTGGAACCAGTTTCATGTGGGTACCAAAAGATGATTGTATAAAATTATGTCATCTGCATATAGTGAAAGTTTTACTATTTCCCTTTCTAATTTGCAAGCTTTTTATTTTCCCATCTGATTGCTAAGTCTTCCAATATTATTAATATGCTGTATAAAAGCGGTGAGAGTGGTCATCCTTGTCTTGTTCCTGATCCTATAAAGAAAAACTTTAATCTTTTTAAAAATTGACTGTGCCATTAGCTGTGGAATTTTCATATGTGGCCTTTATTATGTTGAGGTATTCCTTTTGTATCTAGTTGGTTGAGAGCTTTTGTCATAAGTGGATGTTACCTTTTGTCAAATGATTTTTCTTCATTTACTGAGCTGATCATGATTTTTATCCTTCATTTTGTTAAAGTGGTGTATCACATTGATTGATTTGTGAATATTGAACCATACTTTTAAGTTTGGAATTAAGTTCCACTTGTTTATGGTATATGATCCTTTTGATGTATTGCTGAATTCAGTTTGTTGTTCAATATTTTGTTGATTTTAGATCTGTGTTTATCAGGGATATTAGCCTGTGAGTTTCCTTTCTTGTGGTGTCTTTGTCTGTTTTTAGTAACAGGGTAATGCTGTCATCCTGAAATGTGGTTGGAAGTGTTCCCTCTACTTCTGTTTTTTGGAAGAGTTTGAGAGAAAGATTGGTATCAATCTTCCTTTGAATTATTGTTAGAATTCACTGCGAAACAACCTAATCCTGAGGTTTGGTTGTTGGGAGGTTTTTGATTACTGATTCAATCTCCTTACTGGTAATCACTCTGTTGAGATGTTCCATTTGTTTCTGATTCAGTCTTGGACGATTTTATTTCTAGGGATTTATCCATGACTTAAGTTATCTAATTTGTCAGTATATACTTGTTGATAGTAGGTCTTTTATAATCCTTTGTTTTTCTGTAGTATCAGTTATAATGTTACTTCTTTCATTTCTGATTTTACTTGAGTCCTATGAGTTTTAACTTAAGAACCATTTCTTTGTTTAATTGATATTTTATATTGTCTTTTTGCTTTCTATTTTAGTCTGCTCTGATTTTTGTTATTTCTTTCCTTCTGCTAAATTTTGTTCTCTTTCTAGTTTCTTGAGTTGTAAAGTTATGTTGTTTATTTGGGATATTTATTGTTTCTTGAGGTGGGCATTTATTGCTATGAACTTCATTTTTAAAGCTGCTTTTTGCTCCATGCCATAAATTTTGACATGTTGTATTTCCATTTTCATTTGTCTCAAGATATTTCTTTAAATTTCCCTTTTGATTTCTTTGTTGATCATTGGTTGTTCAGTAGCATGTTGTATAGTCTCCATATATTTGTGAAATTCTGGTTTATTCATATAATTCTTTTTACTTTTGTACTGTTTTGGTCAGAAAAGATCCTTGATATGATTAAGTCTTCTTGAACTAGTTAAGATTTGTTGAATGATAATTTAACTATATATATAGAGAGAGAGAGAAAGAGAGAAAGAGAGAGAGAGAGATTCATATTCTTTTCCATTATGGTTATCACAGGGTGAGTCTTCTTTTATTCTTGTAACTACTCTATGTCTTTGGAGAATCTACTTTCTTTACATTTAAAGTAGTTATTAATAGTTATGTACTTATTTCCAATTTGTTAACTGTTTTCTGGCTGTTTTGTAGCTTCTCTACTCCATTTTTCTTTTCTTGCTTTCTTCCTTTGTGGTTTGATGACTTTCCTTAGTGATATACTAGATTTCTTTCTGATTATCTTTTGTGAATTTACAATAGCTTTTTGCTTTGTAATTACCATAAAGCTTACGTATAACAATTTATATTTATAACAGTTTAAGTTGATAAAAACTTATGTTAGAATGCATCCTAAAATACTCCGCACTCATGTTATATGTTTGTGATGTCACATCATACATCTTTTTATCTGGTGAATATAATTATCATAGATAATTATAGTGAGTTTTAGTACTTTGTCTTTTAATCTTCATACTAACTTTATAAGTGATTAATTCACATAAAATGTATTTATGTTTCCCAGTGAGGTTTATATTTTCTTTTTTTGTTGTTGTTATTAATCAACACCTTTTTTTTCAGTTTAAAGAGGTCACTTTAACATTTCCTGTATCACTGTTTTAATGTTGATGAACTCATTTTGCTTTTGCTTGTCTATAAAACTATTTATTTCTCCTTTAATTGTGAATGATAACTTTGTTAGGCTGAGTATTCTTGGCTGGAAGTTTTTTTTTTCCTTTCAGTACTTTTAATATATCATGTGACTGCCTTCTGGCCTGCAAAGTTTCTACAGAAAAATCTGCTGATAATCTTGTGTATAATGAGTTGTCTTTCTCTTGCTGCTTTTAGGATTCTCTGGTTGTCTTTAACTTTTAGCATTTTTATTTACAATGTTGCTTAGTATAGGTCTGTTGGACTTCATCTTGTTTGGTGGTGTTTGGGCTTCCTGAATCTGGAAGTCTACTTCTTCCCCAGTTTAGGGAATTTTTCAGCCATGATTTCATTCAATAAGTGTTCTACTCCATTCTCTCTCTTTTTTCTTCTGGGACACCTATAATGCAAATGTCATTTCACTTGCTGTTGTTTAACAGGTCCCTTATACTATCTTCACTTGTTTTTATTACTTTTTCTTTTTGTTCCTCTGTGTGAACGTCTTTGTGCTGTCTTTGAGTTCACTGACATTTTTCTTTCTTCTGCTTTATCTAGTCTGCTGTTGAAACATTCCTAGTATACTTTTCACTTCACTTATGGTATTCTTCAGTTCTTTTTCATTTTTCTTGTATTTCCTATATTTTATCTGTGAGCTTTTCATGGCATTCATTCATTCTTCTCTTGAGTTTTATAGTTATGATCATTATTTTGAACTGTTTATTGAGTAAATTACATATATCTGTTTCATTAAGTTTTTTTTTTTTTTTGAAGTTTTACCTTTTTATTTCATTTGAGACATATTTCTGTCTTCCTTCATTTTTCTTGATTCTCTGTGTCGGTTTCTGTGCATTAGCTGAAACAGTTACCTTTCCCATTTTTTGAAGTGTTGGCCTCAGGTAGGTAAACCTTAGTGTTCAACCTTGCCCTAGCACTTGATTCTTTCCTAAACCTTTGTGATTGTCCAAGCATCCTATTTTATTTAATAGCTCCCAGTGTTGAGGGTATGCCAATACCACTTATTGTCCCAAAGGTAGGATCTCTGTCATCCCCTAGATTCAGGCTGATTGCAAGCCAGACCCCAAGGCAGCAGCATCTACAGATTGCAAATATATACAGCCCCGTTGAACCACAAGTGTAAGCCTTGTTAGCCACCAGATCCAGGTAATGTATAGGTGTCCTTTGGAAGTAGCTGCAAAAATCAAGACATCATGCTAAGATGTAAGGTCCTCTCTGAAAGATACCAATGAACTGGAATGAGACAGAGGGAGAGAGCAAAGATTACATCCGTGGTGTCAATTCCCTGACAGCAGCTCTGTAGGCCAATTTACATGTGCCAAATCAGAAAGCCTGCCCCACAAGCCTCAGCTCCTATCCACATAACTAGGCCTCTGTCTCAGAAAGACTGGGTGTTTTTCAGTCTGCTATCTATGCAGTGCTGTGGGAATGATAGTCTGTCAAGGACTGCCTCTCCAATTGTTATAGTCCCATGAAACTGAGGAACACAAGCCTCTCCCCACTCTCTGGTCTTTACAGCCATACATTCAAGGGGTGTTCTCTGGGTGACAGCCACACAAACTGAGTTAGCAGTTATAAAAACTGGGGCACCAAAGATGTGTAGAAGCTTTCATTAAGGAGTTACTGGCACACTGATGTGTTGTACAAGGAGAGGGCAAAGATGGCACTCTCTGCAAAAAAAAAAAAAAAAAAAAAGATGGCTCTGGCTGTCTTCAGTATAAACATGGGCCCCACTAGAAAGGAAAAGAAAGAAAGATGGGACCTGCTGGCTTTGGTGAGGCAGGTGGAGAACATGAAGATGGCACCCAAAAACTCTGTGCCTGGAGAGTATACCAGCAGGTCCCTGATGATCAGACCAATATTTTAAAATTAGGAAAGGATTGTCTTTTATGTAAAGTTTGGACAACTTTTGGCAAGCAAAGGAAACTATAAACAAAATGAAAAGGAATCCTCTTACACCTTTGTCGGGAATGTAAACTGGTATAGCTACTATAGAAAATAGTATCGAGGTTCCTTAAAAAACTAAAAACATAAAAAACTAAAAACATAACTACCATATGATCCTGCTATCCCACTCCAGGCCTTAAATCCAAAAAAGATGAAAGCTCTAATTCAAAAAGATACATACACCTCAATATTCATAGCAGCACTCTTTAAAGTAGTCAAGACATGGAGGCAACTTAAATGTCCATAAGCAGATGAATGAATAAAGACAATATGGTTTATGTATACACATATGGTATGTGTGTGTGGGGTGTGTGTGTGTGTGTATATAAAATGAAATATTATTCAGTCATAACAAAGAATGAAATTATGCAATTTGCAGCAACATGAATGGACCTAGAGGTTATCATACAAACTGAAGGTCAGGCAAAGAAAGAAAAATATTCTATGCTACCACTTATGACATCCTATGATATCCACTTATATGTGGAATCTTAAAAAATGATACAAATGAACTTATTTTAAAACCAGAAATATACTTAAAGTCATTGGAAACAAACTTATGGTTACCAAAATGTAAAGGGGTGGGGAGTGGGATAAATTGGGAATTTGGGATTAATAGAGACACACTACTGTATATAAGATCGATAAACAACAAAAACCTACTGTGTAGCACAGGGAACAATATTCAATATCGTATAATAGTCTATAATGAAAAAGAATCTGAAAAAGTATATATATATATATAATACATACACAGATTATATGTATTTTATATATGTATATATATATGTTTGTATAACTGAATCACTTTGCTGTATGCCTGAAACATTGTAGATCAACTGTACTTCAGTTTAATATTTTTTAAAAAAGAAGGGTAAAAAAGTCCAGGCATCTTTAAAGGGCTGTTTCTATACTGCATCCTGGGGCAGGTGAGTCTGCACATGAGCCCATTAAGTGCCTTTTCTGTTTGCCTCAGCTCTGCAGTTCTCATGGTTATAAGTTTTATTGGTCTTCAAAGCCAGATGTTTGAGGGATCATCTTTCAGGTGCTGGTCTTAATAGTTGGTGTGCCTGATGTAGGGCTCAGCAATGGCCACAGGACTGGAAAAGGTCAGTTTTCATTCCAGTTCCAAAGAAAGGCAATGCCAAAGAATGCTAAAACTATTGCACAATTACACTCATCTCACACGCTAGTAAAGTAATGCTCAAAATTCTCCCCGCCAGGCTTCAACAATATGTGAACTGTGAACCTCCAGATGCTAGAACTGGACATGGAACAACAGACTGGTTCCAAATACAAAATGGAGTATATCAAGGCTGTATATTGTCACCCTGCTTATTTAACTTATAGGCAGAGTACCTCATTAGAAATGCTGGGCTGGAAGAAGCAAAAACTGGAATCAAGATTGCCAGGAGAAATATCAATAACCTCAGATATGCAGATGACACCATCCTTATGGCAGAAAGTGAAGAAAAACTAAAGAGCCTCTTGATGACAGTGTGAGAGTAAAGTGAAAAAGTTGGCTTAAAGCTCAACATTCAGAAAACTAAGATCATGGCATCTGGCCCCATCACTTCATGGCAAGTAGATGGGCAAACAGTGGAAACAGTGGCAGACTTTATTTTGGGGGGGCTCCAGAATCACTGCAGATGGTGACTGCAGCCATGAAATTAAAAAACGCTTACTCCTTGGAAGGAAAGTTATGACCAACCTAGCCAGCATATTAAAAAGCAGAAACATTACTTTGGCAACAAAGGTCCATCTAGTCAAGGCTATGGTTTTTCCTGTGGTCATGTATGGATGTGAGAGTTGGACTATAAAGAAGGCTGAGTGCTGAGAATTGATGCTTTTGAACTGTGGAGTTGGAGGAGACTCTTGAGAGTCCCTTGGACTGCAAGGAGATCCAACCAGTCCATCCTAAAGAAAATCAGTTCTGAATATTCATGGGAAGAACTGATGCTGAAGCTGAAACTCCAATTCTTTGGCCACATGATGAGAAGTACTGACTCATTTGAAAAGACCCTGATGCTGGGAAAGATTGAGGGTGGGAGGAGAAGGGGACGACAGAGGATGAGATGGTTGAATGGCATCACCAACTCAATAGACATGAGTTTGAGTGAACTCTGGGAGTTGGTGATGAACTTGGAGGTCTGGTGTGCTGCAATCCATGGGGTCGCAAAGAGTCGCATACAACTGAGCAACTGAACCAAGCTGGACTGATGTGAGGCAGGAATCCTTCACTCATCAGGGAGAAGGTCTAGGTTTTTAGTTCATACCTGATTTGGGGGATGCTTATGGCTGTGTTGTGTCTCAGCCTCTTCTACCTGTTTCAGTGTGGTTTCCCTCTCATTATCTTGATTTAAGATGGCCACTTTAGGTTTTGTTCAGAGGAAATTGTTCCATAATCATCTACAGATTCTGTGGGAAGATCTGAGTTCAGGATCTTTTCTCGCTGATGTCCTGAACCAGGAAGCTCCTATAACGTCATTGGGACTTATGTTAAAATGAGATCCAGAAATGATTTTCAGTAAAATTTTGAAATGTGCTGTATATTACTGTCTTTTGCCCTCTTTTACTCCATCAATAATCCTAGCAATCTGCTATCTTCTTTGTCATATTCTTATTTCTTTGCAGCATCCATCTTTAGGAAAGAATATTGTGAAATTCACGTATACTAATAGATATTTGAATGATGAAAGTTTGCCCTACTCAGGATATCTGAATTTAACCCAGAGATAATGTCTTCATGATTCTTAAGTATTTTTATCATTTTCACCAAACTAGCACAGTAGCTTCTTGCATAAACATTGCCTTCACCCAGTCTCTATCACTTGTAACTCAACTTGCCTACTACTGGCAGGGTTATTATTTTTTTCTCCTTTGCTTAAGGCCCTTCATTACCATTCTATTGTCAACAGGATAAAATCCTGATTTTTTTGTGAAGCAAAAACATACCTTCAAAACCTTTGCTTTTCTTTTTTCCCCCCAGTTTTCATTTTTAGACCCTCTACTGCAATCACATTAAACTTCTCCCCTTTCTTATCTTCAGGCCTCTCTACATTGATTCCTTCTTTCCCTTTTACCTGGTATTCTGACATTTCCTCCAAACTCCACATCCCTTTTTTCACCAGCAAGTCTCTGACTATCCTCAAAAATCCTCCACTCCCTGAAAGTGAAAGTGAAAATGAAGTCACTCAGTTGTGTCTGACTCTCTGCGACCCCTTGGACTGTAGCCTACCAGGCTCCTCTATCCATGGGATTCTCCAGGCAAGAGTACTGGAGTGATTTGCCATTTCCTTCTCCAGGGGATCTTCCTGACCCAGGGATCAAACCCAGGTCTCCTGTGTTGCAAGCAGACGCCTTATCCTCTGAGTCACCAGGGAACCCCTTCACAATTCACCAAGGGGAATTATTTTCTTCTCTCTGTTGCCAGTAGACTATTATTCCTCTCACTTTCATAGCACTTTTTATGTTTTTCTGTTTATTATTTGTTGTTCTCCACCAACAAAGGTATAGTTTCATAAGCATAGTTTCAAATTTTATTGAACTTTCTAATTCTAGCACTCTTTATGCTCTCAGCATTGTGTCTGGCAGACCAAAAGCTCTCTGTTATTTCTGTCTGAATGATGGATTAAATGAATGGATAGACCTCAAGGTCAAAATTTTAGACATCTGGACTAGATCCAGGAATTTTTCAGGTGCCAAGCAGCCAGCCCCCTGTTACATCCTATTCCTTCTCTTTACATCTTTATCACAAGGTCAGTCAAAAGTTGAAAGACTCACTGTTTAAATTTTAAAATCTCTAAGATCTAGTGTAAATGGATTAAAGGAATTGTATTTCTCAAGACTGTTTCGTCTAGCCTGTAAATAAGAAAGAATTCAAGTCTGCAACACAATGTTTCAAATTCTGTTTATGTAAATGCTTGCTTTGGACCTGCAGACATGTATGTTTGCCTTCAGATATTTTGTCATTAAATTCAAAGAGCACCGGTAAAGATTACTGAATTCGCATGCTTGTCTGCAGAGCAGATTTGCAGAAAATAGCACTGGACTGAACATGGAATCAAAAAAACCATGATTAACCACAGAGGAACTGAAAAGATGAAAGATGTTTTCAATTTTCCCAAACCTTATAAATGGTTAGGTGAAAAGACAGACTTAGTAGCTTCCTAGAGCACTGGGGAGTGGCTGGGGAAACTCTTTGAAGTTCTGATTAGAGCTGCTTGGAATAATTAACAGTAGTCCCAGCTGTGAGCTGTTCTGAGAGGCTTAAGGAACAACTCACTCAGCTTGTTGCTTGGAACTTTATAAGCCGAGTTCAAGAAAGTTATTCTTCTGTATAGTATGTGCTGTTGTACTCCAAGTAGATTCTGATGCTTTTCCAGAACTCTATACGTGTATTTCTCCTTTCCTTTCTAAAAAGAATACTGATGTTGTTCTTCCCACTGCCTTGAGAAAGCATCACAAAAGAGAAAGGGCAACTGGCATGTGTTGGGTGGATTTGTTCTTCTTAACCTATAAATTATTGTGGCCACATCACAGTCTGATGTCTGTATGAAAGTTCCTTTAATTGACTTCCCTCCTCTTTCTTAAGCAGTTAAGTGTTCTTAAGAAGTTTATCACTCCTTTAATCATCAACATCTCACAGGTTATTCATTATCATCTTCAAATAAAAAGTGTCCCAAAGAATAGACATGATTCATTATGTTTAAAATATTTCAAACAATTCTATGTACTCTTGCCTGGAAACTCCCATGGACAGAGGAGCCTGGTAGGCTGCAGTCCATGGGGTCGCTAAGAGTCGGACACGACTGAGCGACTTCACTTTTACTTTTCACTTTCATGCATTGGAGAAGGAAATGGCAACCCACTCCAGTGTTCTTGCCTGGAGAATCCCTGGGATAGGGGAGCCTGGTGGGTTGCCATCTATGGGATTGCACAGAGTCGGACACGACTGAAGTGACTTAGCATAGCATATAGCATGTTGCTTTAAAGGTGTAGGAATAAATCTCCAACTCATAAGATTAAAAGAGCAATTGACTGTGCTGCTCACTTTATAGGGAAATTATTATATTTCATAATACAGATCAGGATAAAATTTAGCACTGTATAGTTGGAAATCATATTTAGAAATCATTAGTTAACAAAAATGTGTTAGTCATATAAAAGGTAATCTACCCAGTTTTCTGATGTTTTTATGAGTTTGATTTTTTTTTAATGTTCCACATATAAGTGATATCATATAGTGTTTGTGTGGCGTGCTTCATTTAGCATAATGCCCTCAAGGTTCGTCCATGTTGTCACAAACAGTACTTTTTTTTTTTCTTTCTTGTGGCTGAATAATTTTCCTTTATATGTGCGTGTGTGCATGTGTTTGTACGCTCTTTATCCAATCATCTGTTGATAGATACTTGGATTGTTTCCATATCTTGGCTATTGTGAGTATGTTAAAGTGAATATGTGGGTACAGATATCTCTTCAGTATCTTATTTTCATTTTTTAGATATATACCCAGAAGTGGGATTACTGCATCATATGGTAGTTCTATTTTTATTTCTTTAGAAAAATCTATATTGTTTTCCATAGTAACTATGCCAATTTAATTCATACAGAGGTTCCCTTCTTTCCACATCTTTACCAACATCTCTTATCTTTATGGTGATAGTCATTCTAACATGTATGAAGTGACATTTTATTTTGGACTTGATTTGCATTTCCCTGATGGTTAGTATTTGAGCATTTTTTCATGTACCTGTTGGCCATTTGAATTTTTCTTTGTAAAAATGTCTATTCAGTTCCTCTGACCATTTCTTTAATTAAATGGTTTGAGGTTTTTTGCTATAGTGTTTTATAAGTTCTTCAAATATTTGGGGTATTGATTTTTTTTTGTATATGTAATTGTAAACATTTTTTCTATTCTATAGGTGGCCTTTTCATTTTGATGATAGTCAGAAGCTTTTCAGTTTTATGTAGTCTCACCTGTCTATTTTTGCTTTTCTTATCTTTGCTTTTTGTGTCAAACTAAAAAACATGATTCTTAATACTGATGTCAAGGAGAATACTTCCCCCTCAGTTTTACTTTTTTAGGAGTTTTGTGATTTCAGGGCTAATTTTCAAGTCTAATCCATTTTAAGTTGACTTTTCTGATGGTGCGTGATAGGGGTTCAGCTTCATTATTTCGTTTGAGGCTATTTGTTTTCTCAACACATACTGAAGAAACTGTCCTTTCCCCATTTTATAGTCTTTCCTCTTTTGTCATAAATTATTCCTGCTGCTGCTGCTGCTGCTAAGTTGCTTCAGTCGTGTCCGACTCTGTGCGACCCCATAGACGGCAGCCCACCAGGCTTCCTCGTCCCTTGGATTCTCCAGGCAAAAACACTGGAGTGGGTTGCCATTTCCTTCTCCAATGCATGAAAATGAAAAGGGAAAGTGAAGTCACTCAGTTGTGTCCAACTCTAGCGACCCCATGGACTGCAGCCTACCAGGCTCCTCCGTCCATGGGATTTGTGGCTTTATTTCTGGACTGTCTATTCTGTTTCATTGATCTATGTGCCTGGTTTTATGTTAATACCATGCTGTTTTGATTATTATAGCTTTGTAATATAGTTTGTAACAAAAAAGTGTGATGCTGCTAGTGTTGTCCTTCTTTTTCAATATTGCTTTGCTATTCAAAGGTCTTTTATGATTCTGTACAAATTTTAGGATTGGTTTTTCTATTTCTGTGAAAAATGCCTTTGGAATTTTGACTGGATGGAATTGCATTAAATCTACAGATAATTTTGGATAGTATGGACGTTTTAACAATAGGAAATTTTCCAAGCCATAAGCATAAAATATCTTTCCATTTATTGTGTATTCTTCAATTTCTTTCATCAATGTTTTTATAATTCTTTTTTATACCTGTTCAGTTAACTTTTTTCCTAAGTATTTTATTCTTTTTATTGAAATTGATAGTGTAATTGATTTCTTAATTTCTCTGATAGTTCCTCATTTATAGAAATGCAGCTGAATTTTGTATATTGATTTTAGATGCGAAAGTAATAGGGGGAGGTTGGTAAAAGGACACAAACTTTCATTTCTAAGATAAATGAGGTCTAAGGATCTCTAGAACATGAGCACAGTTGAAACCACTCTATTAAATAATAGAAATTTGCTAAGAGAGTATAACTTAAGCATTACTAATAAATGAATAAAGTGATGGATGTGTCAGTTAACTAGATGGTGGGAATCACTTTATAATATATATGTATATAAAATCATTACAGTGTACACTTTAACTATTTTACAATTTTATTTTTCAATTTTATTTCAATGAATTTGATAAAAAGATAATCATTTTCCACAGTAAAATTTACTACACCAGATTTACTAAATAATTAAACACACTTGAATTTCAATAGGCTCTTGTTGCTAGAAGTTCAGTTCAGTTCAGTCACTCAGTCGTGTTCGACTCTTTGTGACCCCATGAACTGCAGCATACCAGGCCTCCCTGTCCATCACCAACTCCCAGAGTCCACCCAAACCCATGTCCATGGAGTCAGTGATGCCATCCAACCATCTCATCCTCTGTCATCCCCTTCTCCTCTTGCCCTCAATCTTTCCAGAATCAGGGTCTTTTCAAATGAGTCAGCTCTTCACATCAGGTGGCCAAAGTATTGGAGCTTCAGCTTCAACATCAATCCTTGCAATGAACACCCAGGATTGATCTCCTTTAGGATAGACTGTTTGGATCTCCTTGCAGTCCAAGGGACTCTCAAGAGTCTTCTCCAACACCACACTTCAAAAGCATCAATTCTTTGGCGCTCAGCCTTCTTCACAGTCCAACTCTCACATCCATACATGACCACTGGAAAATCCATAGCCTTGACTAGATGGACCTTTGTTGGCAAAGTAATGTCTCTGCTTTTTAATATGCTGGCTAGGTTGGTCATTACTTTCCTTCCAAGGAGTAAGCATCTTTTAATTTCATGGCTACAATCACCATCTGCAGTGATTTTGGAGCCCAAAAAAATAAAGTCAGCCACCGTTTCCCCATCTATTTGCCATGAAGTGATGGGACCAGATGCCATGATCTTAGTTTTCTGAACGTGGAGCTTTAAGCCAACTTTTTCGCTCTCCTCTTTCACTTTCATCAAGAGGCTTTTTAGTTCTTCTTCACTTTCTGCCTTAAGGGTGGTGTCATCTGCATATCTGAGGTTATTGATATTTCTCCCAGCAATCTTGATTCCAGCTTGTGCTTCCTCCTGCCCAGAGTTTCTCATGATGTACTCTGCATATAAGTTAAATAAGCAGGGTGACAATATACAGCCTTGACGTATTCCTTTTCCTATTTGGAACCAGTCTGTTGTTCCATGTCCAGTTCTAACTGTTGCTTCCTAACCTGCATACAGGTTTCTAAATTACCTTAAATACGTTATGGTCATCTCTGGTGGCTCAGTAATAAAGAATCTGCCTGCCAATGAAGGAGATGCAGGTTTAACCCCTGGGTCAGAAAGATCCCCTAGAGAAGGAAATGGCAACCCACTCCATTATTCTTGCCTGGGAAATCTTATGGACAGAGGAGCCTGGTGGACTACAGTCCATGGGGTCACAAAAGAGTTGGGTATGACTTAGCAACTATCGGAGAAGGCAATGGCACCCCACTCCAATACTCTTGCCTGGAGAATCCCATGGATGGAGGAGCCTGGTAGGCTATAGTCCATGGGGTCACTAAGAGTCGGACACGACTGAGCGACTTCACTTTCACTTTTCACTTTCATGCATTGGAGAAGGAAACAGCAACTCACTCCAGTGTTCTTGCCTGGAGAATCCCAGGGATGGGGGAGCCTAGTGGGCTGCCATCTATGGGGTTGCACAGAGTCGGACACGACTGAAGTGACTTACCTTACCTTACCTTAGCAACTATACAACAATAACAAGAACAACCTTATATCAACACATGAAGATGGTGTATATTAAAAAACAAAAGCAAAAGAACAGATGATGATGAATGACTGGCACAGAGGGACTTCTAAAACGACCTCCTTGGTATTATGGTGGCCTAAAGTTTTAAGAATCTTTCTTTTTAAAAGAAAGATAAGAGATTAAGATGGAAGAGAGGATGGAACAGGGGCTTTCCATATTTAGGAAGAATGCAATGAACAAATGACGAGGCAGTATTGACTATATTGTTGCTTGACAACCATTTTGGCTGATTTACATGATGAAAAATAATAGGCAATATATATAGATTCAGTTCAGTTCACTTCAGTCGCTCAGTTGTGTCCAACTCTTTGCAACCCCATGAATCACAGCACGCCAGGCCTCCCTGTACATCACCAACTCCCAGAGTTCACTCAAACTCACATCCATCGAGTCTGTGATGCCATCCAGCCATCTCATCCTCTGTTGTCCCCTCTTCCTCCTGCCCCCAATCCCTCCCAGCATCAGAGTCTTTTCCAATGAGTAAACTCTTCGAATGAGGTGGCCAAAGTACTGGAGTTTCAGCTTTAGCATCATTCCTTCCAAAGAAATCCCAGGGCTGATCTCCTTTAGAATGGACTGGTTGGATCTCCTTGCAGTCCAAGGGACTCTCGAGAGTCTTCTCCAACACCACAGTTCAAAGCATCACTGTATGTCAAATATTCTTAAAGTTGTGTAAGAGGTATTAGGAGAAGGCAATGGCAAGCCACTCCAGTACTCTTGCCTGGAAAATCCCATGGACGGAGGGGCCTGGTAGGCTGCAGTCCATGGGGTCGCTAGAAGTCGGACATGACTGAGCGACTTCACTTTATTTTTTCACTTTCATGCATTGGAGAAGGAAATGTCAACCCACTTCAGTGTTCTTGCCTGGAGAATCCCAGGGACGGGGGAGCCTGGTAGGCTGCCGTCTATGGGGTTGCACAGAGTCGGACACGACTGAAGCAACTTAGCAGCAGCAGCAGCAGCAGCTATGGAGGTGTTAACTTATTTCATCCCCATGAAAACTCTATGATGTTGGTATAATAGATAGTAGTAATATCCCCTTTTTCCAGACAAGAGAACTGAAGCCCAGAAAGATCAAGTAATTTGCCATAGTGACAGAGTAGGGGTTCTTGGGTCTGTGCCCTTAGCCATAACTAGAGACTGCTCTTCTTAAGAGTTGTTTAGGTGAGTCAAGGTAGATAATGTATGAGAAATTATTTGAATTCAGATTTTGATGAAGTTGATGGAAGGCATTGTCTGTTTGGCTAAAAAGTTAGATTTTATTACTTTGCTTACACTCCTCATTATAAGCCTTGAGGAGTCAGTAATCATTTTTTGAGCAGGAGGATAACATGGGTAATGTAATGATTAAAAGATTAGTCAAAAATTGGTTTCACCAGGATATGTAAATAGATTGAACATTAAGGTAATCAGAAAGCTTACAAAAAGGATCTGGAAGTCTTTCGGATTAAGTACCTTAATTTTTCAGTCTGTTTACACAGCTGTCCATATAGTCAAAGACATGGTTTTCTAATAGTCATACGGATATGAGAGTTGGACCATAAAGAAGGCTGAGGGCCCAAGAATTGATGCTTTTGAATTGTAGTGCTGAAGAAGACTCTTGAGAGTCCCTTGGACAGCAAGGAGATCAAACCAGTCAATCCTAAAGGAAATCAACACTGAATATTAATTATAAGGACTGATACTGAAGCTGAAGCTCATATAGTTGGGGGGCCACCTGATGTGAAGAGTTGAATCACTGGAAAAGATCCTGATACTGGGAAAGACTGAAGGCAAGAGGAGAAGAGGGCAACAGAGGATGAGATGATTGGATGGCAACACTGACTCAATGGACTTGAGTTTGAGCAAACTCCAAGAGACAGTGAATGACAGGAAAACCTGATGTGCTGCAGTTCAGGGGGTGCAAGAGATTTGGACATGACTTGGCGACTGAACAACAACAAATCAGACTAGTGGGTAAGTACCTCAGTGTCCATATGTGAGGAATGGGGGCCTATGGCAAATAGAGTAGAAAATTGCCAGAAGGTAATGAAAACCTTGTTACTTTATTCATCATACTTGGTGTCTTCCCTTGTCTTCACTCTCCTACAACATGTTCAACACCATCTTTAATCAAGAATGGTACTTGGTGCTTATTTTTAAGTAAATTTGCTATAGAAGAGTCACAAATGGTAAGTATCTAGTGCAATAAAAGGTGAGAAAGTGAAGCCAATCATGTAGCCAGTTTCCCAGTCAAGACAGGTCATTCCAAGCACTTCAAGAATCTGCTGTATTCCTCTGTTCCACCACTGTGGTTGTTCCATCACTAAGTGGTGTCTAATGCTTTGGGACCCCCCTGGATTGCAGCATGCCGGGCTTCCCTGTCCTCCACTATCTCCTGCACCCTGCTCAAGTTCATGTCCGTTGAGGTAGTGATACTATCTATTCATCTCATCCTCTGCTGCCCTCTTCTTTTGCTTTCAATCTTTCCCAGCATCAGGGTTCCGCCACTGCCTTCCTCCAAGTTTGTCTATTTTTGAATTGTGCTTAAATAGAATCGCATGATAGGTATTCTTTATGACTTCTTTATTGAACATTATATTGGTGACATTCACTGGTATTATTTCATCTAACTGTCATTTGTTCATTCTCGTTGCTGTTTACCATTTCAGTATACCACAATTTAGTTATCAGATGTATCATTAGTGGAATTACTAATTCTGGGTTATTGTAATAACTTACTCTGAATATTCTTTTGTGTATCTTTTGGTGAATATATACCTATATTTCTGACACACACGCCTACAAATGTGGTTTGTATAGGTGAGTCTAAGTAGATAACGTATGAGAAGTCATTCGACATACAAATAAATGTGTCATTTGTATGCCACAGAGTCAGAGAATGGACACACACACACACCAGGAGTATATTTGTATTTCACAGAGTCAGAAAATATATGCATAGTTACTACTGCTGAATATATTTGTTTAAATGATTGTAGCAATTTATATTCTTATCAGCAGGGTCAGAGCCAATTACTTCACATTCTTGTTAGGACTTAATATTATGTGTTTTTTAAATTTAATCCATCCAGGGAACTGGTATATACACAATCCCTTGATGTCTTAAGGGGCTTCCCTGATAGCTCAGATGGTAAAGTGTCTGCCTGCAATGCAGGAGACCTGGGTTCGATCCCTGGGTCATGAAGATCCCCCGGAGAAGGAAATGGCAACCCACTCCAGTACTCTTGCCTGGAAAATCCCATGGATGGCGGAGCCTCGTAGGCTACAGTTCATGGGATCACAAAGAGTTGGACACGACTGAGCGACTTCACTGGTTGATATCTTGAATGTTTTGGGCCATTTCAGTATCCCTTTTTGTGAAGCACCTGTTCATATTATGGTGAACTCAGAAATCCTACCTTTTCCTGCACCTTCAACACCTCACACACTGCCTGGCATGCAGTGGGCACTCAGTTGTTTAATGAATGAATTAATACATACAAGATTATAAGGATAAAGCCTATCTAGCATTACTGTCAAATCCCTATGCTTAATATATGTGAAGTGTCCAATAAAAGTGTACTACTTGGATGAAAAAAGCTTTCCTGTTTTTTTTTTTTTAAACTTATCTATCATGAAGCACTTATAATCTTCCTATTTTACCCAGTTTTCTCTAGAGGAAGAAGTAATATTGTGTTTCTTTTGAAATTATCTCATTTGATCATCCCGGCATGTTCAGTTTTTAATGTTACTCTTTTTGTAGAACCAGTCTTACATTCTTTATTACAGTGTCACAAATATTAATATGATCCCTAAATAAATACTTTTGGCCTAGACACACTGTGCTCTTAACCCTTTCACCTTGCTGAATGTGGGGGTGTTATTTTTTCAGAGGCCTAATTCTTTCCAAGAGATAAGAATGATCAAAGAAAAGAGTCTTTGTTTTTCTGCTTACCCAAGCTTTGACCTAGAGGAGATTTCTTTTTATAATCCAGAACTTTACAAAGCATATTTCCTCTTAGAGCAGTTTTATTTATTTATTTATTTATTTGGGGGGGTGGTGGTCCAAATTAGAACTGTGGGGCTGTCAGAGCCTACTGATTCAGAATTAGGTCATTGAAACATACTATGTTAGCTCTAAGTTAAGAGGTTCCCAGGCATACATATGGTAATATAGAATCTTAAAGCTGAAAGAAATGATTAGTTGAGGATTATTATGTTAAGTGAACTATTGAAAAATGATTTTTATTTAGAAATTTAAAATGCTGAATACTCTAGCAATATTTTACATATCTAAATATTTTATAAGGTGGAAACAAGAGCTATCAAATAAATTATTTGACTATAATTCATACATATATTTCCAATACTATAATTTATACATGTATTTCTGACAATTTATACATATAGTTCCAATATATATATATAATTTATGCACATATTTGACTACAGTTTATACATATATTTCCAATATTTCTCTCATGAAAGAAAACTCAAAAATATGTATCAACACATAATATAAATTTTGTGACAGATGGCTGTTTATACCCATCATAGTAATGAGAACAATGATTATAAAGCTTAATAATAACCCTAACATTAAAAGAGTCCTTATTGTGTGCTAAACGCTGTGCTAGGAGTTATATGTAATAAATAAATATATTAGTGCAATTAAAGAATGCCAGCGAATAACAACAGTTTAAACTTTATGAGGTTAAGTTTTATCATAATCAACTTTATTATGTTCAAGGAAAAAATATGGATTGGTTTATTTGGAGGACTATTAACCATAAACTAACATGTATTGGAGACCTGGGGAATTGATAGTTCTGATAATTCTTGAAAGCAGGAAACAAAAGTTCCTGTTAATGATGGTATTAACCAAGTATACTGCTTAACAAAAAAGCAGGGAAATACAATTATCATTTTTTTTCTTTGTAGTATATAAAGTATATAATAATTTTTGTTATTAAAAGATCACAAAACAGTGGAACAGGTTATAGTTTCATCCTTAGCTCAGAATTTCCTGTGTTTTGTTTGTTTTAAACTTTGCATGCATTGAATTGATGCGCAGAATTTCCTCTCTTCCCAAGATCCAACTGTTAAATTCCAAATTTGTAATGTACTAGAGGCATCTTACCTGCTAAAATAGAGGTCTTTAATTATAAGCTTTATAATAAAGACTTTACTATGTGGCTCAAGAGAAATCCCAGGAATAACTTGAAGAGAGATTCCTGCTTTGAAAATGTGATTTCCAAATTTTAATACTTCTACTGTCCTTCCAAATGATTTTTTTTTAACTGAAGAAATATGTGGTCCAATCTATATGCCATTACTCATTCCAAGAGATTTTCACTGAAAATGTCAAAAATATTTGTTTTGTGTATTTTTAGGGATTGGCTTTTATCTTTGTCATTGTCACTTATTTGATCAGTAAGTGATGAAATTTTACCTTTTAGAGGGACCATAGCCTGAGGTGTTTGTTTTTCATCTTTTACCATATTTGGATTAATTCTTGACATGGAAGTGGTTTTGTAATATAAATAACTAAGAAGAATGTATGATTTTTGTTTTTTAATAAAAGTTTGAGCCTTTGGATATGTAGGAAACATGCTCTGTAGTTCTTTTCCCTCCTTAAAAAGAATTTGATAGTAAGATGCTTATCTTTATTCTCTGGAAAAGAGGCCATGTTAAGAAAAGGAAGTGGAAATTGTTCATTTTTCCCAAATATTTTTTCTTATTCTTTATGTTTATTATGTTGTTATAAAAACAAAGATTTTATAGAAGGTTTTCATGTCCAGATTTTCTGGAAGATTTCATGAAGATAATTAATCCTTCACTTTCATTTTTCATGCTCTAAATGTTTAAAAGTGTGCAGGTTAAATTGTAGGAGGTTGAGAAGGTGCCTAAACCCTGTGAATTTCCCTAAGTTTATTAGTGCCTGCATGCACTTGTGTGTGTGTGTGTGTGTGTGTGTGTGTGTGTGCGCGCGCGCATGAGCATGTGTTTCCTCTCTCTTTGCCAAGTCTGAAAGTAATGTGTCAGCACTTTGATTCATTATAAAAATAATTTTTTTTCTTTATTTTGGAAAGAGCTCCAGGGATGCAAATGAGTGTCTAAGTTAATGAACTATAAGAAAGAAGTGGTTTGTTTTGAGTGGAAATGAGTTTAAAAAATCAGCAGTTACTTTGTTAGGGTTCTAAAAGGTCATTTGGATACAGATAAAATGCAACTTAAAATTGGATATCACTTTATCAACAAGTATAATGTTAGTAGTATGTTTTCTGCTGAAAGTGTTCAGAAACAATGTAAATATTGTTTCACATTAGTATTGGTATTGTTTTGGAGGGCAAATATTAAAATATATTTAAAATCTTGCAACATTCTTAAAAATGCACTAGACACATTATACTTTTCTGTATTTGTTGCTCATTTCCCGTGGTTGGTGGCTGTATTTAAAATATCATTATGAAATCTATGTAAGAAATATTTTATTTGTATGCAGTTGTTGAAAAATGAAACCATAGTATAAAAAAATGCCATTTAAAATTACTTTTTCTTTTGAAGGAGTATTCTTAGGAATTCTGAAAGCCAAGTAGAAATGTGAATTTATACAGTGCTCAAAATACAAGGCTTATTATGTTTTTTTGTGTAGTTCCTGGTATTGATTGGTACAGTGGATTTTGCTTAAGGTTTAAAGTCCTATACTACCTAAATCATTTTAAGATTTCAAATCCTTTTTCCAGAAGAAGCTAAAGTCCAAAAATTAGTTAACTCATTTTCATTCTGAAACCCTGAAATCTATTTCTGCTAATTATTTATAGTTCTTTTCTCTGTGCCAGCCCATTATTCAAGTATAAGCTCTAAAACATTCCAAGTTTTACACATAACTTATGTTTATACAAAGTCAAGTAGTACAAATAATTCATAATTAAAAAAATAAAAACTAATATTTTGTTCCCTTAGCAAATACATACGTTATTGCCAATAGTCCCAATGCCCTTGGTTTTTCACACAAGGGTACTTTACAAATAGTCACCTTATTAAAAGAAGTGAGAGTAGTTCTTTGGCCCTGAGGGGAAATAAATCACAGAATGTGGAAGCTTCCTGGATTGGAGATTGGGGTTTATTGTTATTTAAACTATTTAGCAGGAAGATCCCCTGGAGAAAGGCATGGCAACCCACTTCAGTGTTCTTTCCTGGAGAATCCCATGGACAGAGGAGCCTGGCAGGCTACCATCCATAGGGTCACAAGAGTTGGACACAACTGAAGCATCTTAGCATGCAGCACAAACTATTCAGGGGCCAGCCCAGTTCTGAGATTGTTCTTAGAAGTTAACTTTAGATTTTATTGCTTTCATTCATTTTAAGAGAAAATCTTTTATAGAATATAAGAGAATGTTGTTATGTCTTCTGTATTTGTCTGTTATTTTTCTTTCTTTCTATCTGTATTATTTATAGAAATCCTGGGTAGATCTGTTCTCTCTAGTCATTTCTGTGCTGTTGAAGAATCTTTCTCTAGTGTGGTTATGTAATAATACTATTAGCATGAGAAATGCTAATCACTTGAACAGAGAGATATAATCTTAATCAAAAAACTATTATTCTGAAACTGCAACCCTAGCAAAATCAAAAGGAATACACAAAGAAGGCCACCTGTAGACTCTTTCCACTGATTTGATAATTGGATGGTTTAGGCCATAGACGTAGAAGCCTGGATGTGGGAAAATGGAATGGAATTTGATGAGCTACCTGAAGATCAATGTAGGCAGAATAAAATCCTCTTATTTCAGCCAAAATCAAAATGAAAATATAGTTTTAGGAAGTAGTTTTTAAATTAATTTATTTATTTTAATTAGAGGATAGTTACTTTACAATATTGTGGCCATATGTAAAATTGATAGCCAGTGGCAGTTTGATATATGACACAGGGAACCCAAAGCTGGTGCTCTGTGACAGTCTGGACAGATGGGGTGAGGAAGGAGGTGGAAGGAAGGTTCAGGGAGGAGAACTGTAGTTTTAAATGAGAGCAGAAACCCACAAAAAGGACATTAATTACTTTTCTGTTAGGGTCTCACTTTTTATTAATCCTTTAAAAAAAATTTGTATGTAGACTCTTAAAATCAGTATATACATCTTAAGTCTAAAGAAAGCATCAGTTGCTATTTTTCTATTTTCTTACATACTGCTCTACCTTAAAATAGAATAAAACTTAATGGGCAGTCTATCAGTCAGCCTAATTGTGAGGGAAGTTCCATCTGATATTAATTGGATTTTGCCTTAAACCAGTACATGTTCCAAAATCTCTGTGGCATATAACTAGATTACATAGTTATAATAAGAACATGAACTCCTATACAGATATTTAAGCACATGTGTTGCTCAGATCAAAATATTGCTGTCAAGTAGATTTATTATGATGCCAGTGCAATGGTATTTTTCTACCACCTGTTTTTAGTGTTTTGCTTGTTTTCTTTCTTGTTGTTTTTGTTTTGCTGAACTAGTAGTTCTTAAAAGAAGACTTTTGTTTCAGTTCAGTCGCTCAGTTGTGTCCGACTCTTTGCAACCCCATGGACTACAGCAAGCCAGGCTTCCCTGTCCATCACCAACTCCCGGAACCTGCTCAAACTCATGTCCATCAAGTCGGTGATGCCATCCAACCATCTCATCCTCTGTCATCTAGTTGGTGGATTTTTCCTACTATTCATATTTATTTTATGTCATTCTGAATACCTATGCCCTATAAATATGGAAAGATTGACATCCCTACAATATTTTTGGTGTCTTTATATAAAAAATAGCTGTCTGAAATAAAAAATAATGCTTTCTTTTACAGTATTTATTATATAATTTTCTTTTTTAAAATATTCATATTCTCATTCATTCAATAAATATTTACTTAGCTTCTCCTATAAGCCAGCTCCTATGCTGAGTACTAGTTATACTGCACCTAAGGAACTGTAATTACGGTAAAATGATAGAGATAGAATTAAAAGTAGATTACAAATTGTAGCAATATATGAAAGAAAAGTTCAAGATGTTGTCTGAGGAGATAGTGAGGGTGAGGTGAAGGTGGTTTTTATTTGAAGCACTGATAGCTTATGGTGAACCGGGTCAGATTTGTGACCTGTGAAGAAGATTTAGCTTCAGGACCAGAGACAAGGCTTGATCACTCAAGAGCTTTTGTGTAGCAGAGTTTTATTATAGTAAGAAAAGGGACAGAGAAAGTGTCTGCCATAGACATCAGAAGGGGGACAGAGAGTGACCCCTCACTAGTCTAAGCAAGGGAGTTATATACTTTTTTAATTGGTTATTACGATAAATCAAAAGAGTGTATCAAGGTTGTAAAGATCTTACTAGACCCACTCCCACAGTTTACATTTTAAAATAACAAGATTAGAACTTACCAATAGAAAGATTTTACCAGACCCACTTCCATAATATACATTCTAAAATATCAGGATTAGTCAGAGGTTTTCAGGAAGGAGAAACTGTCCTCAAGCAGGATACATTGTAGTTATATAATCCTTCAGTTCAGTTCAGTTCAGTCACTCAGTCACTCAGCTGTATCCGACTCTTTGCGACCCTATGAATCGCAGCACGCCAGGCCTCCCTGTCCATCACCAACTCCCGGAGTTCACTCAAACTCATGTCCACGGAGTTGGTGATCCCATCCAGCCATTTCATCCTCTGTCATCCCCTTCTCCTCCTGCCCCCAGTCCCTCCCAGCATCAGGGTCTTTTCCAATGAGTCAACTCTTCGCATGAGGTGGCTAAAGTTTTGGAGTTTCAGCTTCAGCATCAGTCCTTCCAAAGAACACCCAGGACTGATCTCCTTTAGGATGGACTGGTTGGATCTTCTTGCAGTCCAAGGGACTCTCAAGAGTCTTCTCCAACACCACAATTTGAAAGCACCAGTTATTCGGTGCTCAGCTTTCTTCATTGTCCAACTCTCACATCCATACATGACCACTGGAAAAACCATAGCCTTGACTAGACAGACCTTTATTGGCAAGATAATATCTCTGCTTTTCAACATGCTATCTAGGTTGGTCATAACTTTCCTTCCAAGGAGTAAGCGTCTTTTAATTTCATGGCTGCAATCACCATCTGCAGTGATTTTGGAGCCCCCCCCCAAAAATATGTATATAATATATAAGCTGATGTATATAAGCGAAATATATATAATAATATATAAGGATTATATATAATCCTTAGTACAGAGTTTAATCTGAGTTGTTTGTTGTGTAATCATCAGTTTCCAACTTAAAGAAAAAAACCTTTTATGTGACTAAGAAATGTAAAGGAAAAAAAAAAGATATTTGTCCTTTCCGCCTCCTTGAGAATTCCAGACTCTTGTCTCCTCTTTTAGAGCCCCAGACCCCTCTCTCCTCCTCAGGGACCCCGGACTTCTTATCAACTGGCCTAGGAATTGACTCTCTCAGCGACAAGGAAATCTTTGAGGAGTGGTGTTTATAGCTTGAAACATGAATAAGTGTTAAGCAAAGATTTGGAGATAGAGCTTTTTAAACAGACAGATGGGCATGCACAAAAGCTGTGAGATGGGAAAAAACTCAGTGTACTATAGTAATTGAAAAAAACCTTGGGAGAAAATGGCTCTTAGTGAGGGTTGGAGCATTCTGAGGGGGCTACTTCCTGTAACCTCTCACATGAAGAGTGACCATACATCTAGGCTGCCCTGTAGAACCCTTTTGATCTGGCCAAAGGATTAATGATGCCCCTACTATCCAAAGTGCCCAAATTTAATACTAAGTTATATGGTCACCCTATTTATAAATGTTTCCTTTAATCCTAAGAAAAATAGGAATCCATTAAGTATTTAAGTAGTAAAGTGCAAAGGACAAATTAGCATTTAAAAAATTATTCTGGTTGCAAAGTTGTAGGTTTTGTTGTTCAGTCACTAAGTTGTGTCTGAACTCTGTGACCCCATGGACTGCTGCATACCAGGTTTCCCTGTCCTTCACTAACTCCTGGAGTTTGCTCAAACTCATGTGCATTGGGTTGATAATGCCATTCAACCATCTCATCCTCTATCATCCCCTTCTCCTCCTGCCCTCAATCTTTCCCAGCACCAGGGTCTTTTCTAATGAGTCAGCTCTTTGCATCAGGTAGCCAAAGTATTGGAGCTTCAGCTTCAGCTTCAGCTTCAGTCCTTCCAATGAATATTCAGGGTTGATTTCTTTTAGGATTGATTTGTTTGTTCTTCTTGCAGTCCAAGGGAGTCTCAGAAGTCTTCTCCAGCAATGCAGTATGGCTACAGAAAATGAAATTTAACCATCATTCTTCTTTGCTTGTGGAAATACACAAGTGCGTGCATGCTATTGATTTTTTAGGGAGAAAGTTGACTCAGCATCTTGGTGGTGGGGGGCGGATTTTTATTTTTATTTCTAGGAGCAAGGTATTTTTAATGCTGAAACTAAAGCAGAATTAGAAACTTGTGGTGAAAATATAGACTAATAGAATTGTTGTCAATTACTCTTATTAATCAGTTAATTAATCAATTAAAACAAATTCAGTTATTATAAATAAAAATTTCATCTCTCCTACTAATCAGTTAAGATTCATTTCCATGGGCCAGATTAATTAGGTACAACTAATAATTATTAAGCATCTCATATATGCAAAGTTTTGTTCTGTGCACTGTTGGAGAAATAATGAGAAATTAAAAAGCAGTTCTTGATATTGTTGTAGAGATTGTCTGAAGGAGGAATAAGAAGAAATACAAACAACTATGATGAAAGTTACTATATAACAAGTAACAAGATAGAAAGTGCTGAGGATGGCAGTTTTTACAGGAAAAAAAGTAAAAGATGGAGTTTAAAGGACTCACAATGATTCCATATGAGCATTTAAAAAATGAGAAGGTTTCAGAAGCTTGTGTCAGTGTTTGCCTTGAATACAAGCTAGAGGTAATTTCTGAAGTGTATTTTAGCTTCAGATTTTTGTGATTTGAAACCAGGGAAGACTTTGAGTATATATTTCTTTTGTTTTTTTTTTTTAATTAAAAAAAATGCTTTTTGCCAGATCTCAAACTTCCATAATCAGAAAATTAAATTTATGTTGTACTTGCATTGGATTTTTAAATAGTAGGTATTAATTGAGTAATTATTCTAGGCCTGCTGATCTTATCTGCTCATTTGTAATTCATCTCAGAACACAGAACCATATATTTATCATTCCTTTTTTTCTTTAGGAAATATGGAATCAAGCATGAAATTGAAAAAAAAAATCACTGAGTCAACATGGAAGTTCAAATTAATGTCTTTTTATTATTCTTAAAAAGGATCACCACCCTAAATAATATTCATGGTAAATGCCTTGCCTCATAAATATGGAAATCCATCTTTATCTCATGAGGAAATCAACTGCTCAATATCCTCTCCTTCTCCAAACAAACAGGCCAATTTCAGTTTCTTCCCTTCACCACAAATATTCCTTGCATGTTCTTTATCATTTACCTGGGCATAATCTGTAGTTCTGAAGCTCGTTTAAGTAGCAGATGAGGCAGAACTGTGCCTTGGTTTTCAGTTTAAGCTCAAGTGGCTCACAAAGTTCAGGTCAGGGACCTAATTCAGAGCAATTCAACTAATCACCTTTTAAAAATAATTTTATTTGTTTATTTATTTTATCTTTTGCCCTGCTGGGGCCGTGCTGGGGCTGCCGCATGGGCTTTTCGTTAGGGTGGCTTCTTCTGTTGCAGAGCAAGGGCTCTAGGACGCGAGGGCTTCAGAAGATGCAGCGTGTGGGCTCAGTAGCTGCGGTTCCCAGGCACAGGCTCAATAATTTTGACACATGGGCTTAGTTGCTCTGTGGCACATGGGATCTTCTCAGACCAAGGATCAAACGTGTGTCCACCGCACTGGCAGGCAGTTATTTATTTATTTATTTATTTTTTTACCACTGAGCCATCAGGGAAGCCCTCAACTAATCATATTTTGTCTTTATTTCAAGTTTATGCAGAGACCAAAAAGCTGCTCTGGCTGGGTTGACGTCCTCGTGCCTTGAAGGGCCCTGCACTTGTTTCGGTGCTCTGCTGACACCATCTGGAGATTCTTAACACTTTTGAGCTGGGAACCCTGTATTGTCAAATTGTTCTGGGCTCCCCTTACTGTGGTGGCAGAATTTCAAAGCTGGATGAAAGTACCAAGGTACTGTCATTTTTTAGCACGAAGAGGAAAATAACAGATTTTTGGAGACCCAGTCAGTTGACATGCCAAATTTTCCCTGGCACATTCCAATTAAGAGAAAATATTTATATGTGCAATAGTCAAAGAAGATACAGGCAGATTTGATCAGTTCAACAAGTACTTCTGATAGCCTGAAGGAAAATGATTCTCTGTGTAAAACTAAGACCATTTTCCCAGCCCTATACCAGGTCCCTTCTTCTTTTGTTGTTATATCTGTTTGTTCTCTTTTTAAAATATTTATTCGTTTAGTTGAAGGATAATTGCTTTACAATGTTGTGTTGGTTTCAAACAGGATCCCATCATCATTATATATATATATATATATATATATATATGTATGTATACGTATGTATGTGTGTGTATATATATATATATCCTTTTCCTCTTGAGCCTCACTCCCCATTCCCATCCCTACTTTCTAAATTTGTTCTGTCTCCTTCCCCCATTGTGTCCACAAGTCCATTCTCTACATCTGTGTCTCCATTCCTTCCCTGCAAATAAGTTCATTAGTACTATTTTTCTAGATTCCATATATATGCATTAATATATATTTGTTTTTCTCTTTCTGACTCACTTCACTTTGTAGAACAGGCTCTAGGTTTATCCTCTCATTACAACTGACTCAAATTCATTTCTTTTTACTACTGAGTAATATTCCATTGTGTATATATATATATATACATATACACACACACCACATCTTCTTTATGCATTCCTTTGTTGCTGGACATTTAGGTTGCTTCCATGTCCTGGCAATTATACATAGTGCTGCAATGAATATTGGGATACATGTGCCTTTTTGAATTGTGATTTTCTGCAAATATATGTTCGGTAGTGAGATTGCTTCTCTTTAACGATCCACACATTGGGTATTCACTGGTAGTTCAGTTGGTAAAGAATCCTTGTACAATGCAGGAGACCCTTGTTTGATTTCTGGGTCGGGCCGATCCTCTGGAAAAGGGAAAGGCTACCCACTCTGGAGAATTGCAATGAGCTGGACATGACTGAGTGACTTGCACTTTCACTTTCAATGGTCCACACAAACCACAGCCATCCTAGGCATTCTTAGCATGGGCTGCCAAGAAGATAATGCCTGTTTTCCAGTTTTCAGAGTTCATTTCTGTGCCCTCAAGATCCTTCTAAATCCCATTAACTTCTTGAAGAAAGGATTATGGAGGCCACCTCATTATTCCTACAAACTTCCCACAGTGCACTGCCTTTGCAGCCCAGATGGAAAAGGACTTGGGCAAGTCAGCTCTCAAAGGGCTGATATTCTGTGAGAAATAATTTATCCCCCCCCCCTTGAAAGTTTTGATAGAGGCAAGCTTAAATGCAATTGCTTTATCTTCCCAGAATTTAGTTTGCTTCTCTAGCATAAGGAACCTGTTGAAAGGGTTAAGTCAGTTTTAGAAGAGTAATCATTCTTTTGTCTGAATTGTAGAAATGATTAAAGCGAAAGCCCAATTTCCTTTTGTGTTATATGAATCTGTACTGTTTTGGCTCTCACTATTTCATTTCATTTCCCCTTTGGTTGATAGCTTTCTATTTCATCAGAGGAGGGCAGGATAAAGTAGATGGGACACAGAACAGCAATACATTCTAAGAGAATTAAAACATGTCAAAGGCAGAAGAATGGATCAGAGCAGACCTGATCGCTGATTTTTAAATTGTTAAAGGTTGTTGTTCTTGTTCAGTCGCTCAGTTGTTTCTGACTCTTTGTGACCCCATGAACTGTAGCACGTCTGGCTTCCCTGTCCATCACCAACTCTCAGAGCTTGCTCAAACTCATGTCCATTGAGTGATGGATGGTGATGCCATCCAACCATCTCATCCTCTGTCTTCCCCTTCCCCCGCCTTCAATCTTTCCCAGCATCAGGGTATTTTCTAATGAGTCAACTCTTTGCATCAGGTGGCTAAAGGATTGGAGCTTCAGCTTCAGCATCAGTCCTTCCAATGAATATTCAGGGCTTATTTCCTTTAGGATTGACTAGTTTGATCTCTTTGCAGTACAAAGGTCTTCTCCAACACCACAGTTCAAAAGCATCAATTCTTTGGCGCTCAGACTTTTTTATGGTCCAACTCTCATATCCATACATGACTTCTGGAAAAACCATAGCTTTGACTAGATGGACTTTTGGTGGCAAAGTAATGTCTCTGACTTTTAATATGCTGTCTCACTTTGTCATAGCTTTTCTTCCAAGGAGCAAGTGTCTTTTACTTTCATGGCTGCAGTCACCATTTGCAATGATTTTCCAGCCCAAGAAAATAAAGTCCGTCATCGTTTCTATTGTTTCACCCTCCATTGGCCGTGAAGTGATGGGACCAGATGCCATGATCTTTGTTTGTTGAATGTTGAATTTTAAGCCAGCTTTTTCACTTTCCTTTTTACTTTCATCTAGAGGCTCTTAGCTTTCTCCCATAAGGGTGGTGTTATCTGCATATCTGAGGTTATTGATATTTCTCCCTGCAGTCTTGATTCCAGCTTGTGCTTCATCCAGCCCCGCATTTTGCATGATGTACTCTGCATATAAGTTATCTCTCAGTCGTGTCTGACTCTTTGGGACTTCATGGACTAGCATCCACTAGTCTTTTCTGTCCATGGAATTCTCTAGGCAAAAATACTGGAGTGGGTAGCCATTCCTTTCTCCAGGCAATCTTCCCGACCCAGTGATTGAACCCAGGTCTCCCGTGTTGCAGGCAGATTCTTTACCATCTGAGCCACCAGGGAAGCCCATAATGTTAAATGTAGAAGAGTTCAATCCACAGCATAAATTTGCTGTAATCACAGGTGTAACACTTACCTCTGATGTTTGTCTTGCATCAGGCACATTTATTTCAACATATTTTTAAAGGGCAAGATAACTGCTTACAATATAAAAATCTGATGGTTAGTGTGGAAGAACTGACACACCCTCTATATGGAGAGTTATGCTGTCCCAGTAATAAGGAGTCAAATTGAGAAGTCATTCCTAATCAGGGACTCACTGTCAGATGATTTGGTTGTATCTGCTAAAGCAAAATAATATAAAATAAATTTATTTTTTAATCATTAACTATAGCTCATTTCCAGCAAATATGCATCACTTATGAAGGTTGAAATATGCTCAAATATCTTCCATCCATTACTCCTTACATAGTTTAATTTCTACTCCTTTATGGCAAATTCAAACATCTGACTAAAGGTGAATAAATCTTAAATTAACTGTAGAAATATTTCTTAAACCTTAAGCAGGTATCTAGGAATAATAATACTATTCAGATGGGTGAAAATAAATGCTGCTTCATTCAGTGTACATTACAGAGGCTTCTTTGTGTACAGAGATACAGCCCATGTCTTGCAAGAGTCAAGGTCATCAGAGAATTATAGCACTGGTTCCTCAGTGCTGTGATAGGAGCTGAGAGAGGGTGAAAGTATGCTCTAGTTCTACTGGAGAGGATGGAAAGAAGCTGAGCAAGAACTGAAGAATGTTCCTGGAGAATGTGACCTCTGACCTGCATTTTGATAATTGAGTAGGGGTTTCCTGGTGACTCAGAGGGTAAAGCGGCTGCCTGCAATGCAGGAGACCCAGGTTTGATCCCTGGGTCGGGAAGATCCCCTGGAGAAGGAAATGACAACCCACTCCAGTTCTCTTGCCTGGAAAATCCCATGGACGGAGAAGCCTGGTGGGCTACCGTCCATGGAGTCGCAAAGAGTCAGACACGACTGAGCGACATCACTTAAATTAGAGTAGGGGCTGGGCTTTCCTGGTGGCTCAGCTGGTAAAGAGTCTTTCTGCAATGTGGGATACCTGGGTTTGATCCCTGGGTTGGGAAGATCCCCTGGAGAAGGGAAAAGCTACCCACTCCAGTATTCTGGCCTAGAGAATATCATGGACTGTATAGTCCATGGGGTCGCAAAGAGTCGGACACGACTGGGCAACTTTCACTTTTCACGTAGGTTAGAGAAGGGAGTGGCAAGGAGGAGAAAGCTGGGTAGTCTCAAACCTCGCATTTACTCCAAATAGTATCTTTTGTATAGATATTTTATTTTTAAAGTAGAGATCAAGGACAAGAAGTAATCTAGTGGGATGCACTAGAAGTTGAAATGTGGTACTCTTAACAGTGGGAGTTAACTTCTTTCCTAATTGATTGTAACCTTGCCTATGTCCTTGGTAATCTGAATGTTAAATGGTGCAGATGCTTAACAGAAGTTGGTTTATGTATTAGATGAGATGTGAAACCTGCTAACAGAACTTGTCTTGAGGAGAGACAAGTTTACTGCTACGTTTTACAGTAATTCTTCAGCAATTTACTAGTCTGGAGGTGACCTTCACATGATATTTAGAAATTAGCTGTAAGCATATGCTATTTTTTTTAGAAAATGGATTTCTTTTTAATCTTTTAATGACTATTTTAAAGCTATCTAATAACTTCCAAAATTTTCATGCTAAGTCAATTCAATCATGTCCAACTCTTTGTGATGCTATGGACTGCAGCCCACCAGGCTCCTCTGTCCATGGGGATTCTCCAGGCAAGAATACTGGAGTGGGTTGCCAGGCCCTCTTCCAGGGGATCTTCCTCATCCAGGATCGAACCCAAGACTCCTATGTCTCCTGCATTGGCAGGCAGGTTCTTTACCACTAATGCCACCCAGGAAGCCCTTTTAGATACTGTAGTCAGCTGCTAATATGACTTACAGCATCGATTGGGGAAATTTTAGAAGCTCTTCTGTGTCAATTTGACCTCGAGAACTGTCTGGCTGCCCTCAGAGGGAGGATAAACCGGTGGAGGTGGGGGAAGGGGGGGGGTGCTTTCCAGAAAGACTACAAATGCAAACTGAGATCCTAGAGGACAGGACTAGTTAGGAGGGGTCTGCTGAGTGGAATGAGGAATGATAAAGGAGAGGCTTGAAACCAAGCTCCAAGAATGCACAGGACTTTTATATATTTTTCCTCGGTGAAATCTGTGTTAGTTTGTCGGGGCTGCCATAACAAGGCACCACAGATTGGGGGCTTATAGCAGAAATTAATTTGATCACAATTCTAGAGGCCAGAAGTCCAAAATCAAGGTATTGACAACATTCTTACTTTCTGAAGGTCTCTTCTTAGCTTGTAAGTGGCCACCATTTTTCTGTGTCTTCCTGTGGATTTCTATGTGTATCTTTGTGTTCTGGCTTATCCTTAGGACACAAGTCATACTGAACAAAGGCCCAGACTAATGACCTTATTTAACCTCTGTTATCTCTTTAAAGAGGTTATCTCCAAATACATTGACATTCAGAGGTTCAAGGCTTCACCATATGAATTAGAGGAAGAAGCAGTTCAACAGGTGATGGAATCCTCAGTGCTTAGAACATGTATCTGGCATATAATTGCACTCAGCAAACTTTGTTTTGAATAGATGTTTGAAAGAATAAATAAATAGCTAGAGAGAAGCTGATGTCAGAAGCTGACTTGGATCCTGTGTACTAGACTATGGCAAGGAAATACGCAACATGATGGTCGTCAGTTTTGTAGTCTCCAAAAGTACTGAAGGTAGTCTCCAAAGAATGGAGTGAGGAGGAGGTAATGGAATACACCAGGCAGTTCAGAAAAGAGTAGGGCTTCCCCGATGGTTCAGTGATGAAGAATCCACTTGCAATGCAGGGAAATGGGTTCAATCCCTGGTTTGGGAAGATCCCCTGGAAGAGGAAATGGCAGCCCATTCCAGTATTCTTGCCTGGGAAATCCCACGAACACAGGAGCCTGGTGGGCTGCGGTCCATGGGGTCACAAAGAACTGGTCACAAGTGAATGGCTAAACACCAACAACAAAAACAAGGTCAGTCCATATGGTCATATCTCAGTCTTGACTCTGGTTAAGTTTGAGTATTTTGAGCCACTATAATCATGATTTGGAAGGAAAGCAAAATACTATAGAGAAAAGCATCTTTTTATCCAGAGGGCCCTTCTTCCTTTATACTCTCCTGAAACCTAAGTATGGCTGCGGCATTGTCGTGCATTTCCACATTGTTTTCACTGTAGGCACACTAGATGCCTACATTTCACTACTTCCCTGGCATATAGGGGGAACTATATGACTGAGTTCTAGCCAAAGGAATACCAATGGGAGTATTACTACTTATGACCTGGCCATAAAACATCCATGCAATGCTTGCTTTGTTCTCTCACTCTCTTCCTCTCTCCTCCCCAGCCCGCCCATTTACCCCTATCCCTCCTCACATGTGTTTAATTCAACCAGTTAGACAGGATAAAGATAGACAGCATATATCTCTTCCTCTCTAGAGGTTCATCCTCTAGTTATAGAATATAATACATTTGTGGTGCTCTGTTTATTTTTCAAATGTGATTTTTTTTTTTTTTTTTGGTATTCCATATAGCAAATTGCAAGTCAGAGTATGCTTTTGTTATTAAAGCAAATGTTAAAAATAAAATAATATTGATGCTGAAAGCTATTGAGCAACTAGGTATAGAGGTAGTCAGGACAATGAATCAAAGTAAGGATCAAATCTATATTCATTTACTACAACTGTGCAAGCAAGAGGTGAAAAGAGCTACCCACCTCCCCCGTCCCGTTTGTCCCATGGAATGTCCCTGGGCAAGGGTCAGTGGTAGGTAAACAATTTCCCTGTTGAGGAGCCCAGATAAAACCCTTACCTCTTTCAGGACCTATGGGTCCCCAGGGCAGTGAGAGGGTGAAGGGCTACGAGGGAAAGGTAACTGAGTCAAGGTGGAGGAAAGTACCTCAGGCAAGGCACTTCAATAAGGAGGCTCTGCGGAGGTGCCTGGACTCGGACCGCAGACTTTTATATAAACATGGCAGCCTTAGAGGTGGTGGGAGAGAGACTAAGTCCTTCCCTGTAATCACTGCCAGCAAACTACTAAATCTGTTGTGGTGAGGACAGTCTGCCCTCATGAGGCTGCCAGGCAAAGCTTTGAGGTCACCTATGGTTGGACCTGCAGGATCACATGTAGCGAGGGTTTTGGATAAGAGCTGGGGTCCTTGGGCATGCCAGACATTGAGGCAGTCGGTTCCCATGAAAGCACATGAGTTTGGGCTGTTATTTACCTCTTACTGCTGAGTAAACTGATGTTCTGAAGGTTAAGTTACTTGCCCAGTGTTGTGCCTTTGAATCTGTCAGCTAAAGTGTGCCAGGTTATACTCCATCTATTGACATATTCATAACAATATGCTTTGTTACCATCTTCAAAGCTTATTGTATTAAATATGAATGCCAATATTAATGAGTCAGTTATTTTCTGAGGTGTGGTCTTGAGTGGAACTCTTCCTAAGTAGGCACAGAATAAAATTATAGGCTCAGATGGTTTTAATAAAGATGTGATCAAGTGAAAGTGCTTTTATTGGAATTAAAAAGCAAAAGAGAAAGTCAAGAGAATTTCTATTCCATGAAGTATAGAATTGTAGATATTTTATAGAGATCATTCCACATTTATTGGTGAAGAGAATTTGTTTCTTAGAGCAATATATCTAGTAGTAAAGATGAGACAAGACGTCAAAATTCCTGACTTAGTTCAATTCACATTAACAATTTAAGTCCCCTGTCCATTCTTTCTGGATCAGCATGATGGTTACATATTGTGGGATGTCAAGAGACAACTGAGAATGGAATGGGGCACCTAGAAACTTAACCCTTTACCTCAGAGTCAGGAGTCAGCACAAACCCTTGCCTTTCCTGTTATGGATTTTACTGGATCTGTTGTCTCAGCTTGTTCTGTGTTAGGTACAACAGCCATTAAGATATTCTAGGATTTGGCTTCTCATCTTTATTTGCGTCATGCCCTCTTCTCTTCTGGGCTATAGCAGAGCTGGGCACCAATGAGGCAGGTGCTCCTTGTCAACAGAACACACGTGCATCCACTCGGCTTCTTTTGCCTCTGCTTTCACCTCTCCAGACATTTCTGCTGGTCCTCAGTTTACTTGTTCTGGATCTCTTTCTCTTAGGACCTGGTTAAATGGTGACTTCAAATGCTAAGCTGATCATTTGACGTTATGGTTTTTAACAGGAAAACCTTGAAATTTTCTGAAAAAAATCCCATGTGCTGCATGTTGTTACATGCGTTCTGAAATGAAGACCTTTCTGTGGTCCACCCTCTCACCAAGCTCATGGCTTTGCTCACATAGTATGTTCTTGGTAAGCACGTGTCTAACCACCACTTTAATTGTAGCATCTCTCTACCCAGGCCCTCCCTGCCCCACTTACTGTTTCCCCTCAGAGTACTAGTACATTCTAATGGACTGTATGACTTACTCAGCTGTTTATCTTATGTCCGTTCTCTGCTGGATCAAAAGTTCCTTGAAAGAAAGTTTTCTTTTCTTTTTTTTTTTTGTTTTTTGTTTTTTCTTTTTTGCCACTGCTAAATTCCTTGGAAGCATGTTTTCTTTTTTTCTTTTTTTTTTGTCCACTGCTAATAACTTCAGCGGAGAAGGCAATGGCAACCCACTCCGGTACTCTTGCCTGGAAAATCCCATGGACGGAGGAGCCTGGTGGGCTGCAGTCCATGGGGTCGCTAAGAGTCGGACACGACCGAGCAACTTCACTTTCACTTTTCACTTTCACACATTGGAGAAGGAAATGGCAACCGACTCCAGTGTTCTTGCCTTGAGAATCCCAGGGATGGGGGAACCTCGTGGGCTGCCGTCTATGGGGTCGCACAGAGTCGGACACGACTGAAGCGACTTAGCAGCAGTAGCAGCAGCAATAACTTCAGAGCCTAGACCAAAGACTATTACTTAGTAACTGTTCAATAAAATTTGTTGAAGTAACAATATAATTATAAGGGTATACAGCTTTCATTAGATTCCAAAAAGGGCCTTAAAGTTAAAGGTAAAGAAACCTTGATTTAAAATGTCATCTCAAAAAGTAAAGCATGTGTATGCATGCCAAGTCATGTCTGACTCTGTGTGACCCTATGAACTGTAGCCCACCAGGCTCCTCTCTGTCCCTGGGATTCTCCAGGCAAGAATACTGGAGTGAGTTGCCATGCCCTCTTCCAGGGGATCTTCCTGACCCAGGGATCAAACCCACATCTCTTGTATCTCCAGCATTGGCAGGCATGTTCTTTACCACTAGCACCACTTGGAAAGCCCAAAGTAAAGCATGCTGCTGGTGCTGCCAAGTCACTTCAGTCGTGTGGAACTCTGTGTGACTCCATACATCGCAGCACCCCAAGCTCCCCTGTAGAACTTCCTAATTTTAAACGTTTCAATGGATAGAACAGTGCAGGTCCTAAAAATTTTGTTCATGGTTTAAATATTGGCCATGAGATTCCAGCTTGCAACCTATAGCTTTAGGTATTACTCTTGCCAGCCATATTGGTATTTTGATAGTATTGGGGTTAGAAAAATTCTTAAGTTCCAAAGAAAATACCAAAGCATGCGTGGCTGACAACCATAATATGTGCTATGACTAAAGAGGAAAGACTTTTGCCCACCCCACCCATCCTCTGAGCCCTCTCTCCCTGGTGAAATCATCTTCCACCTTTCAATCACACCATTTACCCTCTAGAGGCCTGTTTATGGCATTCTTTCTCATTCTTCTTGTGTCAGTCAAACCAGCTTTCTTTTGACTGTTTTGTATTTGCTGTTTTATATACAAGTAGCTTGCCTGTTTGTATCACACAGGTATGAAATATCTCAAATTGCATCTTAACTTTTCTGTATACAGATTTGTAGATTCAGAACCTATAGACAGTCTACACATTTAGAGTAGTAGCTATTGTTATAGTAATGTCAGATTACTTTTCGTAGATGGTTAATAAAATAAGCAAAATGGTAGATTTAAAAGATATTTGTGAGAAATTTAGAGTATGAGAACTTTGTGCTGTCAAGTGGTGGTGGAAGTAATTTTGATTTAGTAAGAGGTTTGTTCTCTTCATCTTGCATCAGAGAGCTAGGATCCCCAGGGATTTTGAATAAGCCCATTGCTTCTCTGTGTTTTGTCAGGGCCAATATGGAATTATCAAGCTACAAACTAGTATATTAAAGTCATCAAGATGAACATATGAGATTTATGCTGTGTGGTGTTTAATGAACTATAACTTGCTTTTCTTCAATACAATATATGATAATGAAAAACAAAGAGATAAAAGGGAAAAGCAAAAATCATGTCTTAAATAAGAAATAATTTGCAATTATTTCTTAAGCAAATACATTATATCTAAAGCAAATAAAAATCGATACAACACATACATATACAACATATGTATAGGTACATCATGTCATGTATTCATCCCAAGGTGATCTGTGTATTATCATACACTGAAGATATAGTAGCTTTCAGAGAAGGTATTCACTTGTACAATTTAGATGACTGATATTGACACTATCCATGATATAAATAAAAGCATAGGAAGAATGAGAGTCATCTAGATTGAACTACCATGGAACCAGAAAGACTGAACTCTATATCTACTTATTACCAATAATTATGAACAGCACTCTTTACCATCTGCCAGAGCCCAGTGAAGATGCTTTCCAGAGTTTCTCCAATCAGATGAACAATGGCAGCCATTCATCAGTACCGCACCATTTATGTCATCATAATTATCTTAAAGCACAGAAGGGAAATTCTTAAGGGTTTCTATAGGCTGAAGGTTAATTTTAATTAAGTACTGGGGCATAAGTCAGACTTACTGACTACAAAATAATTTTTGTACTACTCAGAGAATTTGTGAGTATTCAAGAAAGTTCACAACAGCATGATACTATATGAATAGTCTGTTTAACTTGGATATAATAGGTCAAAAAAAAAAAAAAAAAGGAAAGAAAGAAAGAAAAACCTGACCTAGTCTTGGATTTTGAAAAGGCTTTTAACAGGGGGGGGGGGGGGGGGGGAAGAATTGTGCAGTGAGTTAGAGTGTTAATTGAGGGGGAAAAACAACCCAGGAGAATTTTATCATCATCCTGAAATAAAAGGCTACCTTTGTTCAGGCTCTGTCATACTCAAGGGACTGTAACCCCCTGACTTTTATAATCAGAAAACTATAATGTTGTTGACAAGTATAAGCCTGAATTTTCTTAGAGGGAAAACAAAGTTCAGGCTGAATTTCCTGTGCGTATGTCAACAAACAATGTTTCTCAATGTTGCATTGAACTATTTCTATAAAAGTCAATATATAAAATGAGATGAGGTGATTTTCTTAATATCTGTGCTTTTGTATATAGAACAAATGAAGTATTCCCATGGAGATAATTTCATAGAATTTAAAAATTGAACAGAAGGGTTATGCTAGACTATCAGCCTGGATGGGATTTAGCACTCTAATTCTCAGTATGGCATTCTTCTTCTTTCCAATAATAGAAATTACTACCTTGAATTGGAAATAAGCCCTTTCCCTCAATCAACTTCTGTGCCATACTGGGCTTTATCATTTTCCCCACGTTATCTCTTCTAAAGTTTACCCAGATAAATGAAGAGAGATAATGTATATTTTCCTTTTAAACTTGACAATTATCACCTTGGGGCGGGCACTCAGAAGTTTGTTCAATTAAAGGTTGAAGACTTCACTATTACAAATCAAACAAAGAGTATCAACCAGGATTCTTCAAGTGTTTCCTAATCAAAAATGTCAGCAGCTTCAAGATCAGTAATTCCCAGTGCTTTTTTTCTATTTCTTGTTTCAGAGCAGATCTTCTTTTCCAATAAGTGTGAGGCATCTGTTAAGATATTACATTGTGTTTATAGTGCTGGAACTAGGCAGCACTTTTCCTTGTCTTTGACCTTTTCCTTGTCTTACATCCTATCTGCTATATCAGAGCATGGGAATAGATGGAGTGCCTGTATCTATTTTAATCCAGCTTCACATTTTTATTTGAAAGATTCCCGTGACCACTAACACCATTGTTGTATGGGAATTGTCATTTGTGACCGTTCTTGTGCTGAGCTTCGGAAGCCTTGGGAACTCTCAGATTTGAGGCTTGAAAGACTTCCCATTTTATGCACTTTCTTTCTTTTCCCCAGTGTCCTAGGTGAGGTCAGTGACGTTCTTTGCATACGGGATGCTCAGGCTTAACCCAGCTTACACTTTGAGAAGTATACATGAAGTTGATACACTTAGTGACTTTTCCTGTCTCCATAAGTAGTTCTTGGCTATAACAGTTTGTGACATGATTTCCATTTCTATGTCAGGGGTCTTCTATAACTGAACTACAATTACTTTTCAAAACCATCCCTGTGTTTTGTGGAGGCTAGACTCTGCAAACCTGATAATATTTTGAACAGGGTGAACATTGCTGCTGGTGATATTGAAATCTTAGCCTGTGTGCACTGGTGATGAATTGAATCCTGGAGACAGAGTTTTGGATGAAGCAGAAGACAATAGCTTAATTTTTTGACAGGCAAATGAGGACACAGCAAGCTCCTTCCTTCTAAAACTGTGTCCCATCAGGGAAGACTTGATGAAGAGTTTTACACTAAGAGTTCAAGGATAGGGTTGCTGATAACATTAGGTCCTGCACTCTTCTAATCTGGTCTAAGGTAATCTTCTGGAGAAGCTGCTCTGGTTCCTGCCTCAGATGTTTTCTTGCCTGCTTCTGCCTGGATTAGGAATTGTTCAAATGTGCCCTTTGGAACTCAAGAAAGATCATGGAGGCTGGATTCTGTTCCCTACAAACAAGAAAACAAGGGACAAAAAGGCTTCTGTGACTAGGAGCCCCACAGGGTCCTGCTCAATTTCACTGGGGAGAGTATTGCAGTTTTAAGTGAGAACACCTTTGCTTTAGTTTGATCCAGGAAAAGTGCAGGTGCCCTTTCAGTACTGGCTAAGGCCTGGTGTGACCCAGGTACAAACAGAGAGCTTTATGGGCTTCTCTGGTGGCTCAGATGATAAAGAATCTGCCTGCAGTGCAGGAGACCTGGTTTTGATCCCTGGGCTGGGAAGATCCCCTGGAGAACAGAATGGCTACCCACTGCAGTATTCTTGCCTGGAGAATTCCATGGACAGAGGAGCCTGGTGGGCTATATAGTCCGTAGCGTCAAAAAGAGTCAGACACGACTGAGTGACTAACACTTTCATTTTCGTGCCGTGTTGTATTAAACACATATATGTATGATTTTATCAACTGGATTTTTTTTACCCCTGCCTTTCTTCTCACACCCTCTTTTTGTCCCTGGATTGTGTCCAGGCAGTAGAGCTATGATGAATATTGCTAAGCCTGAATAAAGCATAATTAGGAAGATGCATCTCCTAAAATAGAAAATCAAGATCATTCAGTGTATTCCAAAGGAATTATTTGTATTTTCTGGTTTACCACTTTCCTGGATTAGTTTTATTTCTGCTTCCTTCCTTTGCCATATAGTCAAAAAATTGACCATATCATTACTAATAAGTTATAAATGCAGGCTGTTATGAATAAGGTTAGCATATTGTAATGATATGGTGGAAGAAATAATATTCTATTCTGCCATCCCAGGAAATGGTAAAGTACAAGTAAAGTATGTTTCATTTGTATCAGTGGACATGAAAATCTTTTATCTTATTTGGTTATTTGTAGTTTAAACCGCCTTTTCATTATTTTAGACATTTTCAGAAAAGTAGATTTTTATCTTTCAATTCTAACTCTCCTACCTGGTTTTATTCATAACACTCTCATACTGTTATGTAGTTCTTTTATTAATATTTTTGGTAGTTCTTTTATTAATCATGGTAAGCCTTTATTAATATTTTTACACACAGCTAATCTTTTTTTACTCAGGCAACAGGAAAATCTGTGTTTCAGCTGCATTAAAAGATAATAGTATACTCTGTTTTGTCTTTGAATTGTCTAATTTTTCTACGGTAAGATTAAAGTAATTTCTGACACCTCCCCTACGGTTTAATGGAGTGCATAGGTGAGCGAATGTGTGTGTATGTGTGTGTTTTCAAAAAGAAATATTGAAGAGAATAGAATGGAAATCGGTTCGTAAGCTCATGTTGCTTCCATTAGCTGCACATTCATCTTAAATGAAAACCAGTGACGAGAGCTGAGCAGATACGGATAGTTAGAAACGGATTCCGATGAGACAAGCTCTTGAACAACCAGACTGCTCTATTATCATTAATGGGTTTTGTAAATTAGTAAATTGTTTTTTTCAAAGTTTTTATTAAGAAAATAATATATGAATGTTGAAATTGCCTTTGTATCAACACCTTTAAAAACTCATTTGTTGGCATGTGCATTGTCATATTTCCAAATGACATTTTTGTTGCAGAAAGGATTCTCTTGCTCTGTTCTGACCTAAATATAATAGCAAAATAAATAAATAAATAAAAGGCAAGAGAGTTAACTTGCTCTCTGTTTAATTTGACCCCCCTGATGTCAGAGTTATGGTGGCATGCAAATAGGTTTCCCTGGAGATGTAATTATTCCAGAGTGATGGTTTTTCCTGATCATGGACTGAAAGATATGGCATCTTTTCTTAGACTGTATAAAAATTCACTTAGTCATTTTTGCTGTTTAAAGCTTTATTATTTTTCTTAGTCGACAATGTATGATGGAGAAGCCTGAAGCTATGATTCTATGGACTCTTTTACCTAACTTTGCTGCATGACAATGAAGATGCCACTTTTAGAAAAGCACAGAAGTGTGTTATGCAGTGCCTTTTGTATCAGCAAACCCACTTAGATTACAAATCTGTTCGAGAACTGCATTTTAAGAAGCATGTGTTCCAATTTAAATTCCTAGATTTTGATAAAGTGCTATCTTTACAATTGTTGAATATCTACTTTCATAATAAAGCAGGTATGAATTGGTGCTCATGTAGCCTCTCCTGTCTCCTCTGCATGGGGATGAGAAAAAGGGGTCAAGTGCATAGTTACACTATGCACTCTTTTACGCTATGACCTGAACATTCAGTGTGAAAAAGATCCCTATACTGTTTTCCCATATACCATGTTTAGATATGTGAGGGGGTATTCAGTGTTATTAAGGACTAGACTTTAGTAACACCTTACTAGCAATTTTGTAAGCAATTTACTTAGCTTCTAAATAGAGATACTCCTGTATTTAAGTGTTTGGCACATGAAGAGATGCATAGCTAAGACATTTACTTCAAGATCTGGCAGACAACCCCTCTTTGACTGAACTCCATGATAGAACAATGGTGGCCCTGTGAAGAATATCCACTTTAGTGAATTTGTTTTTCTTTGATTAATGGAATCCTCAATAAACAAAATATGGAATACTATAAGAGAGCATTTTAGGCAATATATCCTCTGAAAGTTCTAGAATTCTAGAGTTGCCTGTAGTTTCATAATATAATTAAATAAATATTTTTAAATATTTTAAACAATGTTATTAATTTTAATATATGAGTGAAATGAAATGTGAATGAGCATGAGTAAATATGAGTAAATATTTTAAAGAAATTATATGAATGGGTAATATAATATAAATTATGTTATATATATATTAATACAATTTTATTATTTAGGGGGAACAAATACTATCATGGTATTTTTCAAAATTATTTTGGCAGAGATTGAGACCTCAAATTTTTCTATCTTCAAATGATATAGAGAGTAACTTTTTTAAATTCATGCAGTTTGGATTCTCAGGTAAATTATAAATATGAACAGCCAGGAATTAAAGAGAAACTCAAAACTTTGCTCAGGAAATGGTCTTAAAAAATTTAAATATACTTTTCATAGCTGCAAAGCAGAGAATCCCAGGTCCTTGCCATTGGATATGGGTAAAAATATCATTCACGAAGTAGGACTTTCATAGTCACAATGTGAAAGAACTCTTGAAGAAAATGTAAAGTTTCCATTTTATCCAATAAATTTAAGCATCTTACAACAAAGGAAGTTCATGAGTGGTGGTTTCTGGACTGCTGGGATGAGAGAGTTGTAGCCACATATAAGTGCATAGGAAGCCTCTGAGGGTCCTCTATACATGTACCTGTAGATAAGATGGAATAATCACACCTCAAAAGCCCTAATGAACAGTATTTTCTTTTCTGGATTCCTCTTTAGTTGTTATATAAATGTGTCCTTTAAAAGTTGATTTGGATCAGAGTTGTGTTTTCTAGCTTATTTAATCTCCTGAAATTGGAGATTGCTATTTAACCCTATGACAGATGGAGACAGCCTGTCTCAGCCTTCAAAGATGAAATGTGAATGAGCACAAGTGAGTAAATATGAGACTAATTGAAGTGGACTGACTGAAAGACCAAGGAAGGATGTGTTCCTGGCACTCCTCAGACTCCAGCTTTGAAGCCAATCACCAGTCTGTGTAAATGACCCCACGAACCTACAACGGAAGGGGTTAGAAGGTTACTTAAACACACAGTCCTTTATAAGTCTATTAGAAATACCTTTAGGCCTTAGTATCTCTAAATATGCTGGGTCTGTCTTATCATTTATAAAGTAAGAATTAAAGAATACTGATTTTACAAAGATTTCTGCAATTTTACATTATTCAGATAAAATCTTTTAGTGTACTACAATCAAATGTTAAGTAACTGTTTGACTTGACAACCATGGTAGTATTGCAGACCCTACCACTTTCTCACCTGAAGTATCAATACGCCATTTTGTTCCTTTTGCAACAATATTTGCCTCCTAGGAAAATAAGAAAACAGCCAAATAATGAAGCAAAGCTGCAAACAGTATGATTCAAAGTCCAGTTTATAAATTAATGCATTTCATAAATATGTGTTAAAACAATGAATAAGAGAAACAGCTGTGTTAATCAGGGCCACAAATTTAAAATGCTAGAAGGACCAAGAAGATTCTACATGGGGAGAAAGTTGATTTGCACACACTGTGTCTGTAAATAGTGAGGACTATAACAAATTGGACATGTATATTACTTTATAAGTATGTGGGCCCAGGAATCCTAGATTTTCTGTTTTTTATCTAAATTTGTATGCAAAAGATATCAATTGTTAAATATAGGTTCAGAATTTTTTTTAAAAACCCTCTACAGAACAAACCACACACACACAGACACACAGACACACACATGTTTTCAAGATGCATTTGGCTCTGAGGCCACCAGCTTGCAAATTCTGATCAAATGTATAAGTTCATGCACAGATATAAAGCTCTGTGGGTAACAGGCATATGAGAGATACATGTTTAACTGAGTGGAACATAATCTGGCAGAGTTACAGACTTTGATTTTCAAATGTATAACACTCATTTTTTATTACTGGATTTTCAGAAGTCAAATTAAAGCTATATTAGACATACTCAGCTATGTAAACTAGAACTTAGCTATTTCAGAAAGCAATATTAATTCTAGAGAAAAAAGTGCTAAATTAATCTGAAATATTTTTCACAATCCAGTTAAGTCACACTTATTGAGTATCCAGTTTAAAAGGAATTGAAGGGGTGATTGAAATGGAGTTCCCAACCAAAGTAGTTGTTAATCCAGTGGATGAGAAAGACTAGCTTTAATAAAGCACAGATAAAAGCAAATGTACAGATGTCACGAGAGAGAGAAGAAATGATCTCCTTTGTGCCTTCATAGTACAAAGGAAGGAAAGATCGATTCTTTGCAGAGATCAAAAATCAAGGAAAGCATCCTGAAGAAAGTGGCATTTCAGCTGTGTCTGAGAGTATGAATAGCTACAAGTTTTCAAATTCTTGGGCTGAGCAATAGTAAATGGTCTGTTCTGACTGGAGCATAGAGGAATCAGGGGGTGAGTGGGAGGCTAACTTGCAACAGGACTGCAGAGGGCACGTTTGGGGATTTTATTGTGTAGAAAGAAGAGATCTGAGGACTTTTAATATATACAGTCTCTTTGTTAGAAGTTAGCATTGGTACATTGTAAAACATGGATTAGAGATGGAAAAAAAAAGAGACTGACAATAGAAAGATTAATTAGGTGGCTATTTGAATAGTGTAGACAGCAAATAGTGAGAACTTGAGCTGTGCAGAGACAGCAGGACCTGTGAGACCATGGATGTGGATGTCAAACTGTATGACATTCCAGGGAACTGTTTTCTCTTTCTTGACAACACTGTCAGTGAAATAATTTGACCCAGATATTAGTTTTTCTTTTTTTTTTTCACTTTGTCTGCTCAGCATTCTTTCTGAATTTCATTCTAACCAATTGAATAAGGGGAAAATGGTAAGACAATGGGTATTTGGATTTTCCTACATAGTCAAAAACAAGTTCTATTTCAATGTCTGGGCATATATTCTTTTATAAGTGAAATCTATTGAGAAGCATGGGCAAAAAGATAGGAAATATTTTGTTCTACTTTTATTATAGGCTGTAAAGTTGGATAACTGGTAATATTTCAAACGCACACACAGATAAAGGTTAAAATTGATGATAACATAGATTACAAAAACGAAGACAAGGATTAGAATTTCAAGAGTTAACTTTGATTACTGGCAAAATGAAACATGAAAATGAAAACACTGTAAGGCAATATCATTTTCCAATCACCATACCTTCTTAGTGATGGTGTCCCCTTGTAAGTACTTCTTAGGAAAAATAGAAATCAAGACCTTTCACATGAATGGAGTATACAATCCAGAGACAGTTGATAAAATGAAAATATTATTTATAATAGTTTAAAAAGAAATCTAGTCCCTGTTTTTTCCTTATGAAATGGAAGTATAAAACGTCTGCTAAAATTAAGATCACTAAAGATAGTCTAGTCATATTCAAAGAGAATACCTGTATGGAGCATGCTATAATTTGGCCATGTTAATTGCTATAGGTGTTCAAATAAATGTCTGAACTGAAATGTTCCATAGTTTTGTTACTATTATTAGTATGTGCTGCTTGGTTATGTGTGATAAAATAAGTTAATTTAATGCAGCAGAGCACAAAACTATCACCTGTTGTTTCCCAATTATAATGGCACAGGGAAATTAGTTAATTTCCTTATCTACTGTACACCAAACTCATACACCAAAAATTAACTGAGCTCCTTTTGGATGAAAGGTGTCATGTCACATGCTATTGGGGTTGCAGAGGTGACAAAAGAAGTATGGAATAAACAATTTTCAAAAATTTAAGAGTTTTGATTTATTTATTTATTTATTTTTTTGGAAGCTTTAGAAAGTCAGGCTACCTCCTCTTATAGCTTTATATTTTCTGCTGATTCATGGGGCAGCAAGAGTACTAAAGAGGTGAGATGAGTAAAAATGAAAAATTACATAACTTAGGAATTTGAAGAATATAAGGACATTTTTAAAAGGACAAATGTTAAGAACAAACAGCAGTTATAAAGCTTATTATTGAGCTTATTATTGAGTTTATAATGGTCTAGAGAAAAAGACATCCAATAGTATTTTACTCAATGTATCCATTATGGGGCTAATTTTGCCCTTTTAGAAAATTCTAATGTGTACAAAACGGAAAAGGCACACATTGCCCCCTTGCACACTGAGCAGCTGGCAGTTCCTCTTCCTGACAGTGTGGCTAGTTGTACTTCATATTCTGCCCTTGCTCACTGCTTTGAAAATTTGTGTGATAACTGAATTCAAATTAATTGTAAGCCTCTGATCAGTTCCTTGCAGATGGTTGCCAGAACATTTTTGTGGGTGATCACTCCTAAATACTTTTTTCTGGTTATCCCATCAGCAACATAATCCAGATGGGAGTCTCACATGCGCATCTAAGGACCATGCGAGGCCCTGTTTCAGAAGTGAAGGGATAATATAACTGCAGTTTGTCAGCACCATCCTAAAAAGTGAAAAGCTAAAGTCTGAATGTTAGAGGTGATTTAACTGGAAATAGCTGAAGAGCCAACTAATTCACATGTTGACTGTAGCTGCTTTAGGCTGCCCAAAAGCTGTAGTCACAGTGAAGACAGTAATAGCATCAACACTGGCTGCAGAGTCCACTAATTGTTTGCTCGTCTACCAATTCTTTATAGATTATATAGTCTTGAAATGAGTGAAATTCAGTGTCTATGCCTCCTCTCTCTCCCCAGTTCTTTGACCTCTCTCCTTTATATTATGTAAGTAGATGATATCCAAATAGAGATCTGGAACTCTCACATATTCTGCTTGATTGTTATGACCTGCTTCTAAATCACCACACTTCTGAAACCAAATTTGTGGGGTTTTTTTTCCTTATATCAACTGCTATCCTACTCTCTGGACACATTTGAAATTGGTCCTGACACCAACTTCCTGAAGTTAGTGCAGACCTACACAGGTAGAATACTCAGTTCCTCAAAATTGCTTCCACTTCAAATGCCAATCACAAGTCCAGGTCACCCTTACTTCTGACTGATCGATTATAAAGTCTTGGGAGATTCCCAAGACTGAATCCCCTCCTCAGGTTCAATAAGTTACTAGATGGCTCACAGAACTCAGGAAGGTGCTTTATTTACTATTATTCATTTATTACAGAGAATACAACTCAGAAACAGCCAAATGGAAGAGATGCACTTGTCAAGGTAAAAGACTGGGGGCAGGAGCAGAGCTTTCCATGCCTTCCCTGGGAGAGCCATCTTTTCCGTACCTCAAATGTGTTCACCAACCTGGAGGCTCCTCAACTCCATCCCTTAGGGTTGTTTAATGGAGGTTTCACTTTGTACACAAGATTGACTAAATCATTGGTTATTAATCCCATCTCTTTCTTTGCCCCCCTCTCCAGAGATCCTGGGGGTTGGACTGAAAGTTCCAAATCTCTATTAGACTGTTCATTTCTTTGGTGACCAGCTTCCATCCTGAAGCTATTTAGCGGCCAAACAGAAGTCATCTAATTAGCATGAACTTACATGGTTGAAAGGGGTTTGTTATGAGTAACAAAACAAGGATTCTATCACCTGTATCACTTGGAAAATTCCAAAAGTTTTAGAAACTCTGTGTCAGGAACCAGGACAAAGTCCAAATATATATTTATTATTATGCCAGTTGATTTTGTTGTGCATCTATATTTTGGATTTATTTAAAGAAGTTAAACAATCAACTAAAACAGTGGGGAAACAGCAGAAACAGTGTCAGATTTTATTTTTTTTGGGCTCCAAAATCACTGCACTTAGTTCGGGACATCTACTAGGAGTTCCAAAAAATTTTCCTACTCTTAAAAACCATTGGTGAGTTGAACTTGTTTTTCTCAAATCATATGAAATAAGTATTTACTAGCATTCACTAACCTTTAACCATGGATTTATATCTTGCTCAGATTTTACAATTAGTATTTTCCATTTTAAACATTTGTATGGATATTACTCTAGATATTTTCTTTAGTTGAATAAGTGCAGTTTTGGGTAAAACAAGGAAAAATATAGGTCTTAAAATGGTTTAAACTTATGGTCACATCTCCTGAGTTATACAAAATAATGACAAAGCAATTAGTCGAAAATGGAAAATATCTTTCAACCAAGTTATGTTACAGAATGTGAGATAATTAAAAATATTTTGACTTATTTCACACTTAAAGCTGAATAGATTTATTGAAGTCACTTTATATTTACAACCTTGATCAAGTAAAAATTGGGGGGGATGATTTTTCTTACTAAGTATTGCAGATTTAGTGCTTTTTAAATTTCTGTATTAGATAGCATTGCTTCATATTTGACTAAAAAGATAATAGAATAGAAATAGAATATTTTTATTTTAATGTTTTAGATTATAATATAGGATTTCACATATAGAGAATATATCCCTGTAACTAACAAAAATGAAAGTATCTAATGTTCCCAATTTTGTAACCATAGCTAAAATATATCTATTATCTTTCCCCATTCCACTCTTACATTCTCAATCTATAATTTCACTCATTAATCTGACCAGAAGAGACCTTTTTAGTTTTTACCTTTTTAATTTCCTGTCTAGTCTTAGATGGTCTCAGCCAGACCTAAGGCGACTTAATGGCTAGTAATATTTTATATGCAATTTTAACCTCTAACCTGGACTGCATCTACTTTCTCAGCATTTCCAACTGGACAGTTAATAGGCATCAATTTTTTCATATCTCAAAGCAAACTTCTGATTTCCAACTATCCCCGGGACAGCTCTGTAAATAGCAATTTTGTTCTTCTAGTTGCTGAGATCAAACCTCTGGAGTCATTCTTATCTCCTTTACAAGTACTTTACTTGAAATTCTGTCTCACCATCTCCACTAAGCCATTGTATCTCTCTCCGGGAGTATAGCAATAGTCTTCTAACTGGTCTTTTTCCTTCCTTACCTGCCCCAGTAGACTGTGTTCTCCATGCCACAGCCAGAATGGTCCTCCTGATGTCAGAGGACCGTGACACTCCTCTGCTCAGTGTTCTTCAGTGAGTCCCATCCCAGTGAAGTCCAGAGTTCTTTCCATGGCCAAAGCCCTACATGATTACATTCCCCATCCCCACTGTTGCCTCTCTAAATGCATCTCCTAGCCCTCTCCCCTTGGTTTACTCTGCCTTTAGCAAACCAACACTTTTCTCATTCCTTCAAAGGTCAAATCAACTGCCATCTCAAGACTTTTGCTGGTCCCTCCCCTGGAGAGCTTCTCCCCCAGGTGTACCTTTGACCTGACCCACACCTCATATTGGTCTCTAATCAAATGTCTCATTATCAGAGAGGTTTTCCTGGGTCATCCCATATAAAGCAACATCCTTATTTCCATCTTGGGCACTCTCTCACCTTGTGGCAGAGTGTTATTTTATATCATAGCATCTTCACCACCTTAGCTGTTATATATTTATCAGTTTGGTATATCTCCTCAGGTTAGAGGAGAAGATTTCTTAGCACAGGAACTTGCTTGTTTTGTTTACTTCTTCTTCCAGGACCAAAACAGTGTTGGTTCCTATTAGGTGCTTAATAAAAATTTGTTGAACTAATGAATGAACAAATATTATTTTGTCAGCAAACACATATTGACTTTATTCCTGGCACTATTCTAATTGTTTAGTGTTCAAATTGGACTAAAGTGTGGGCTCTACCTGCAAGAGGAAGAGAGACATATAAAAAAGTACTTAGGATATGATGTGATAACTGCTGTAGTAGAGCCTGATGAGTTTTGTGCACACTGAAATATTTATGGATGACATGGTAGAATATCTAGGATTAGCTTCAAAATGGCATGGAGGGGAGGGTTTGTTTATATATGGAGCAATGTGTTCATAATTGTTAAAGGTGAATAGTGGATACATGTGGATTCATTACATTATTCTCTTTACTTAGAAAATGCATTTTCAATTAAAAAAATAGTATTTTTAATCCTATGGTAATATGGTGGGTGAAACAATAACTTTTCCTCTGGGGACAGGGAGTCTTTAAAGGGAAAATGGTTATTTCCTCTGACCTCTAAAGGAGACGAGGCAAGAAGAACTCATGAAAGTGGTAAGCAGATAGTTGGAAGGGCCATGCACCCCTTTGCTAACATCTGCTCTGCAAAAGTAAAGAATTTAAATAAATTGATATTTTTAGGGGTGGCTCAAATCAAGAAATGTGGATGATAAAGAGAGTCTGGGGGAAGATAGCCAAAGACCTGTTTGCAACATGAAGGATTATGGAATTATCCTGTAATGCCGGGGTCCAGCCCCGGCTGATCCAGGGTATTCGAAGTGCGGACGGCATCGGCAAGGATCAGGATACAATAGCTTCAATTAGATATTAATTACAGATGTAAAGAGTAAGAGAATGAGGATAGCTCAGTAGGAAAATTCAGTGGAGAAAAGAGGCTGAGTAGCTTGGTTTACGCGGGAGACCAATAAAACTTCAAGACAAGAAGTTTGCCCCACTTACGTAGGCCACAGGCATCCTTCCTTTCTCCCGAAGGAGAGGAGACACTGAGGCCTCCCCGGTCGGATCTTAGAAGCCCAGGCATAATTAGTAAGCATGGCGGGTTCCGTGCTCCAGATGGAGACTCAGCCAGAGTGAGAGAGAGAGTGACATGGGAAGACCAGTATTTTGAGAAACTGATCCCAATTCTTTATTTTCCATGGTCTACGTTTATACACTGAGATGTTATGCAAAAGTCACGTGGGGTCAGCAGTCCTGACTTTTATCAAAGTCAGGTGCTTCACACAAATGTATACAGAGGTCTTAGGGGTGTTACATCATCTTCTGGCCAGGGGACCTGCTGACAATTTATGACCCTCTCCTTGTGACAGCAGTCAGTCAACCAGGACACTTATTTCTCCAGGGGTGATTATTCTTAAAACAGATGCCACCCAAATAAAGTTACATTCCTATAGGGTGAGGGTGTAGTGGGTTTTAGTTAAGGGAAGAATTTACTTAGCCTAAGGTCTAACGTGATTAATATCAAAGGTTAATACTTATTTCTTCTATATATTCATTAATGTGTGTAAGGGCAGGGGATGTGGAGACTTAGCAACAAACATTGGCTCAACAAATGAAAAACCCTTCACCAATACAATTTCTAATCAGCCCACTATACTTATACTAATAGTTTTCTAACTTTTCTAAGGAACCTGTTTTTAGAAGGTTTAAAGCATCTCGTGCCTCTCACGGTTGGGAGGCTGTGAGCAATCATATGTGTCCAGACAAGCCTGTCAGGCAGGCTAGAGAACCTTCAGAGGAGTTTGTAGGTTAAAACACTCTTGTCACACCCAGGAGTTTTTATTAACTGGAGCTCTAAGTTAACTCCTTCTCCGAAAGAGGTGGTGGGGGACAGCCCCCCGTAAAGTCAGAGGTGTAGGTGGGAGCACAAAATAGTAAAGTAGGCAGGCTCTGGTTATGGGGGTAGATGCTCGAGGATTTCCAGGGGGACTCCTGAGGCTTGATCCCACCTTTGCGTATGTCGAACCTCCTTCCTCATGACCTTTGCCACAGGCGGAGTGCCTCACTCTGGCCCCCAACATTGTAAGAAGTCAAAAGCCAGCTGAGATGATAATTCAAAATTTAGGGAGGTAACTCTAACAGCATGCACATTGAGCTGCTATTGGCAGTCAGGAGACACTTCACTAGCTGTGAAGGAAGTTCTCTGGCTAAGAGAATGTCTTTGACAGTTTGTTTTGAGTGCCATTTGCCTGCCTCATTGCAATAGCTCTGTCCAGAGAGGAATTTGAAAAATATAGCAGCTGTTTTCTCACACTGTACATATCAGAGTTTCAAAAGAATTTTACTATTGATAGTATATGTCAAAATCCACTCTAGTTTGAAAAGCTTTGATGACATCATAGCTAAGTTTTTGCAAAGAGGTTATGTTGTGGGTGTAGATATGTTTGGCTATCATTCTAAGTCTGATCCTCTTGAGCTGCAGTCCCCAATCTTTTTGGCATCAGGGACTGCTTTTGTGGAAGACAATTTTTCCACAGACCAGAGGTGTGGGGGATGCTTTAGAATTATTCAAGTGCATTACATTTATTGCGTATTTTTTTCTATTATTATTACATTGTGATTTTATAATGAAATAATTATATAACTCATCATAATACAGAATCAAATATAGATATTAGATCCTCATAAAGAATGTGTAACCTAAATCCTTCACATGCACAGTTCACAGTAGGATTCTCACTCCTTTGAGACTCTAATGCCACTGAGTATCTAACAGGAGGCAGAACTCAGGTGGTAATGTGAGTGATGGGGAGCGCTGTAAATACAGATGAAACTTTGTTCACTGGCCCATCACTTACCTGCTGCTGTGAGATTCAGCAGATTCATGGCCCAGGGGTTGAGGACCCCTGCTCTTGAAGAAAGTCTTTGTATTCTGTATGTCACTGGCTTGTTTCATTTTGAAAGGAAGTTTTCATCCTAATTGTTTGGGGCATCTTGTCTTGCTACATTTTATCATTTCATGACCATATCTAAGCTTTTTGGTTCACTTGTATATGATCGGCTGATGCGGTAGATCTGGTGGCAAGATGCAGACATTAGAATCATAGCTAATTTCACTATGCTGGTTGTTTCTCTTCTTATTTTCATTATCCTGTAAATCTTTTCATTCAGTGAGGATTGTAAAGCAGCAAGTTTGACTTTGACCCTGTTGTTCTCTTGGCATAATAGTTCCAATTACGCCATTGAATGTGAAATAGAGTGAAGATAATGACCTCTAAATTCTTAAGAAACTAAAGCATCTGTCTGTAGGGAGAGCCTACCCAATGTCCCCCTTTAGTCTGCAACATAAGTAGATAATTTTGCATGGAGTCTTCAGATAAGATATTTTGCCTCATTTTGTTTTCATTCCTTCTGGAATGAATATGTCCTTCATCCACTTCTTCCTAGATTTAAAACATTTTAACAAATGTTTTGAAAGCTAATACATCCAATGTTCTGTGCAAAGTACTATGAGGAATGTGATGCTGGTGAAATCCTAAACTCAAAGAATTTAAATTTAGTAAAAGGATTAACATATACCCAAATAATTATCACCTGAGGTAGAATATGATAAGTAACAATGTTTTGGGTGTTCAGAGGAATGGTGTATCCCGTCTGATTGAGAACTTTAGAAAGATGTTAATCTTATTACCTACTATCTTTTCTAATTGTGGTTTGTGGATTTGCAGAATCAACATTCTGTGAGGACTCACTAGATATTCAGATTCTCAGGTCCCAACCAGACTCACTGAATTAATCCCATTCTTCAGAAATGCAGCCTTGCAATCTCTATTTTAGTAAGCTGATTTTTACATACACTAAGACATGCCCCTGACATGGCAGTTACTTAATGTAAGTAGACAAATTGTTAAATGGGGATGGGGGGCATATGGGATTTCATTTAAGTACTTTGAATAATAAGCAAATGTCCCTCCTGTGCAGCAGAGTTCACTAAGCACTGCCTTTTGCCTTATTATGGCCTTTGTCTTGGCTCTGTGAATGACTAGCTTGCACAGTGTGATAAATCTCTAACATACTGATTGTTATATATTTCTTGACATTATAGGCTTGCATAGAAGATAGAAAGTAAACTAATGTAACAGATTCTTTTAAAAAATGTCCACTCATCTTCTGTCCTTTTAAAAAATATATCTTTTTCAAAAAATATTTTTTAAAGATTTTTTAAAAAGGAAACAAAATACCCTTTGTGCTCAGCATAGCCAATTTAAAATACTAGTATTGGAAATTATTTTTAAAAGATCTAGGCTCAAACTAAGATTTTATGAAAGATTCGGATTTATATTAGGATGATTAGTGCATTTGTACACTCGCTGGGCATTTCAGCTACAGAAAGCTCTGGCACTGGCCCATGTGCTGGGAGAGTCATAGATGTGAAATTTACTGGACTGTTTTAGGCAGTCAGGGAGAAACAGGAAACGAACTAGATGCAGTAGGTTGCAGTGAATTGAAATGCAGTTTTACTTTACCAATGCATTATGATATTTAAAGTGATGTTGCAACCAGAGGGTTAGCAACTGTATTGGGTTTTTGTTTGTTTGCTTTGCTTCAGCTGATAATAGTTTGTGAAAATTATGGATATACTTCCAAAGGCATTTTGATGAGTCAGATGAGACCAAACCCCAAGTGCTAGATAAAATATGTAAACCTACATCATGCATTGTCAAGGCTTTTTATGAGGGAATTGGAAATGTTTTGGCTAACTTAGATTTCATTATCATACTCATACGTTTTATGAATTGCACATGATATGCTGAAAATAGAGCTTTAGTGCAAATGATAGGAAAAGTAACATTTTCATTGCTTGAAAATAAAAATTTTACTTAACATTCAATGGCTAAATTCTGTAAGTTAGTAGGTAAGAGAGTAATCTCCATGATTTTATCCTCCTGCCCAGGAAATCCACTGTGAAATTGTGAGTTTAAAATAACAGTAATTAATCATTATGTTAGACTGTCAAAAAAGAGTTCAGGTCATTTATGTTAATAATTGCAATATGTCATTTTTGATGTTTACTATGAGTCCTAACATATTTCGTATATAACACTTAACCAAAAATGCAAACATCTGGAAAGCAGTTTGTCTGAATTCTCCGAAGTGATTAAAAAAAAAAAAAAAATATATATATATATATATATATATACATATATAAAACACACACACATACGTCTTTGGAACATACCTTAGTGTAAATAATGGTAATATAAAATATCATTTTAAAAATAAACTGAAACACAGATAATTTACTTAACATAAAGTAATTTTCCCTAGAGCAGTTTAAATAATAATGTCAGTAACTTCAACATAGATTACATAGCAATGTTCGTTTGGTAATAACCAGAGAGCATTTGTATACCAGGGTTATGATATGAACCATGTATGCATTGCACTCTGGCAGAGAAGTGAGCATTTCCAGTTCCCCAATATTTATTTTAAATTGCTTTGAAGTAAAAGCTTCTTGGTTATTATCCAGCAAAAAGATTATGTAATCCATTTTATACATACATACACACACAGAAACACACAGAATCAATTCCAAAAAAGGATAATTATTTTATAAGATTATATGCCTGAATATGCAAATAGATATGAGAAGAGGGGCTATAAAATGTGTTATACCACAAAAAGTACAACTCTACTGTCAGTATCGTGGGTACTAGGCATGTTTCACAAGGAAGTAGTTTGTTACCAATTAGGAAACATATATGTGTTAAGGGTAACTTTTCAAGATTGTATATAATTATGTCAAAATAAGTTGTTTGGGGGAAAATAAATTTGTACATACACTCACTGAATGCCCCTGGCAAGATACTCCTATGAAAACTGTGGCCTGGCTTTAGTACTGAGTTGTGGGGATTTGAGTTAAAAGGGAAATGAATGAGTAATTTGAGGCCTGAGAGAAGTCAGTAACAGTGGGACTGGAACATAAATACGATGCTTTGAAAATAAGATTCCCTTGCTAATCCAGGTTCCTTCCAGCCTTAATCATTCACGAATCACAGCAATGGACTCACCACTGCCCAAGAATGCTTTGCAGATGGCCTGCCTGAAATAGCATTCAGCCTTCCTTTGCTTTCAAGACTTCTTACTTTTTGATATGTCCTATGACTTATTCTGCAAAAAGCTAATACTGACACAAGATAGTAGGGAGGTAACTCAGCAGTGGCCACAAGACTGGAAAAGGTAGGTTTCATTCCAATCCCAAAGAAAGGCAATGCCAAAGAATGCTCAAACTACCGCACAATTGCACTCATCTCACACGCTAGTAAAGTCATGCTCAAAATTCTCCAAGCCAGGCTTCAGCAATATGTGAACCGTGAACTTCCTGATGTTCAAGCTGGTTTTAGAAAAGGCAGAGGAACCAGAGATCAAATTGCCAACATCCACTGGATCATGGAAAAAGCAAGAGAGTTCCAGAAAAACATCTATTTCTGCTTTATTGACTATGCCAAAGCCTTTGACTGTGTGGATCACAATAAACTGTGGGAAATTCTGAAAGAGATAGGGATATCAGACCACCTGATCTGCCTCTTGAGAAATTTGTATGCAGGTCAGGAAGCAACAGTTAGAACTGGACATGGAACAACAGACTGGTTCCAAATAGGAAAAGGAGTACGTCAAGGCTGTATATTGGCACCCTGTTTATTTAACTTATATTCAGAGTACATCATGAGAAACGCTGGACTGAAAGAAACACAAGCTGGAATCAAGATTGTCAGGAGAAATATCAATAACCTCAGATATGCAGATGACACCACCCTTATGGCAGAAAGTGAAGAGGAACTAAAACGCCTCTTGATGAAAGTGAAAGTGGAGAGTGAAAAAGTTGGCTTAAAGCTCAACATTCAGATAACAAAGATCATGGCAACCGGTCCCATCACTTCATGGGAAATAGATGGGGAAACAGTGGAAACAGTGTCAGACTTTATTTTTGGTGCTCCAAAATCACTGCAGATGGTGACTGCAGCCATGAAATTAAAAGACGCTTACTCCTTGGAAGGAAAGTTATGACCAACCTAGATAGCATATTCAAAAGCAGAGACATTACTTTGTCAACAAATGTCGGTCTAGTCAAGGCTATGGTTTTCCCAGTGGTCATGTATGGATGTGAGAGTTGGACTGTGAAGAAGGCTGAGCGCCAAAGAATTGATGCTTTTGAAGTGTGGTGTTGGAGAAGACTCTTGAGAGTCCCTTGGACTGCAAGGAGATCCAACCAGTCCATTCTGAAGGAGATCAGCCCTGGGATTTCTTTGGAAGGAATGATGCTAAAGCTGAAACTCCAGTACTTTGGCCACCTCATGCAAAGAGTTGACTCATTGGAAAAGACTCTGATTCTGGGAGGGATCGAGGGCAAGAGGAGAAGGGGATGACAGAGGATGAGATGGCTGGATGGCATCACTGATCCGGTGGACGTGAGTCTCAGTGAACTCCGGGAGTTGGTGATGGACAGGGAGGCCTGGCGTGCTGCGATTCATGGGATCACAAAGAGTTGGACACGACTGAGCGACTGATCTGATCTGATCTGAAGAAGGAAGCAGAGGTTACCCATAGGTAGGTACACTACTTGGATTTGAAAGCTGAATACTTTTCTTTATTTATAGGACAGACATATGTATTTGTGTTTAAATTTTGCCATTAAGTTTTGTGGAGATTCAGCCAAATTTCCCCACAGTTTACCCCAGAAATCATAGTTGTGAGACACATATATCATTTAAGGAAAATTTTACTTAGATTAATTCCTCATTAAATTATTCTAGATGGAATAGAGAACAGTGGAGAAAATAGATAGCATGATGTACATAATTTACTTATTTGCTTTTGACACAGTTATTGCGATTTTTATAGAAATATTAAAAAACAGCCTTCTCACCATTCAAGACCCACATGGCATTTTTTCTGCAACTAGCTTCTACTTCTCATTCATTCCAAGTTCCAGCAAAGGTGAACAACTGGTTTACAGTGAAATAGTTGGGTTGAATGGAAAGACAGTTGTTATCAGTTCTAAAGCCTTGGCCATTTGTTCACTTACAAAAAACTTCTTAGAAAAGTGAAGATCTGTTTGAAATTCTATGCTTAGAACATACTAAGAAATTTCTTAATTATTCCACCATCAATCTTCTTTAAAAAAATTAAAATTAAAAAATTGTTTTCTTTTTATATAAGTGCTCTACAATGAATCTCTCAGGACCCCACCACCCTCCTTACCTGAGCTATTTGAAACGGTCTTGTGTGGTCAGATTATAATACAGATCAACAAACCCCTATACAAAATTGTAAATTTAGTATTATATATATGCTGCAGCTGCTGCTGAGTCTCTTCAGTCGTGTCCGACTCTGTGCAACCCCATAGATGGCAGCCCACCAGGCTCCCCCGTCCCTGGGATTCTCCAGGCAAGAACATTGGAGTGGGTTGCCATTTCCTTCTTCAGTGCAGGAAAATGAAAAGCGAAAGTGAAGTCACTCAGTTGTGTCCGACTCTTAGCGACCCCATGGACTGCAGCCCACCAGGCTCCTCCATCCATGGGATTTTCCAGGCAAGAGTACTGGAGTGGGGTGCCATTGCCTTCTCTGATTATATATATATATATATATATATATATATATATATATATATATATATGTATATAATTATAAATATTTACATGTAAGATAAGCATTGCAGTACAACCATTTTGGAAACGTTTGGCAATGTCTCATAACATGCATACTTTACTGTATGACTAATAATTTCACCCTTAGGTGCTAGTAGGAAAAAAAGCAAAAACAAAAAAAAAAGGGCATTTTTCATAATAGCAAAGACCTTGAAGTACTTCAAATGTTCACCAGCATGTAAATGGATAAACACATTTTGGTATGTCCAAACAATGAAATGTTACTCAACAATAAAAAAGAATGAACCAGAGACACAGACAAATCATAAACACTAACCTTAGTGAAAGAAGACAGACATGAAAGCTTTGTCATATGAAACATTAAAACAAGCAAAACAAATCTGTAACAGAAAGCAGATCAGTGATTGCCTGGAGCTGGGAAGCAGGTAGGAAGGATTTATTACAAAGGAACATGAAGAAACTCTTTGGGGCACTGGGAATATTTCAGATCTTGATTCTGGAATTAGTTATGGGGTGTGTACATTTGACAGGCTCATCAAGCTATACACTTAAAATGGGTGTATTTATTGTATGTAAATTTTATCTAAAATTTGATTTTGAAAGAAAAAAAATGTCACATTGACATAGAATGTGTAAGAACAAATGAATATGTGGTAGAAGTAATTTTGTAATGTAAAGTAGTAGGAAATAACATCCCTAAAAGGGCAAGAACTTGCAATTGTATTGAATTAGAGTAGAATTGGGATTAAAAAAAAAATAAAATTGAACACTGAATGTAGAAATCAGCATTTTCTTTTATACTGCCAGGGAGATCAGAAGCAGGAAATGTTTATTTTTAGCACAGTGTAGACATTATACTAAGCACTTTGTAAGCCTAACATCATTTAATCTTCCCCAACCCCTGCCCCCACCATGAGGTAGGTTATAAAAAACAAACTTTAGGCATGCTAAGAAAACGCTCATTATCACACGTTGATGAGTGGGATGGCAAATTCAATAAGACTGACTCAAAGCTATACATACTTAACAGTCATACTCAACTAAAACTTTCTGGATCATAGTTCCTTACATCATTATGTAAATACTTGTATTTTAATTGTTCATATAAACATCTTGTAAACAAAGAGTAAACATAAAACATTGTACTCATTTATTCAATAAATATTTGACTATCTACTATGTGCCTGAAATTGTGCTGTGTACTAGGAACATGACAGATCCCCTGTCCTTGTGAGTTTAAAGACGAGGATAGCAAACAAAAAAGGTAAAATACTCTTTAAAAAAAGAAGTGCTGTAAGACCACATTTTACAGGCAACTACCCCCTCGAAAGTCATGATGTCTGAGCTGATGGATGAATGAGTTTGTTCTCTGGGTGTAGGAAGGGGAAAGGGTAGTAATTGCCCCAGAAGAGATTAATGGTAACATCTAGAGGAGAGAAAAGTTCAGTGAGACAGGTTTAGTGGACCAGATTGTCAAGTGCAAAGTGAGGAAATGATGAGGGACAGGGTTGAAGTGATCAACATGGGCCAAACATTTCATTTCCTTAATTTGTGATCCAAATCAGAGTACCTGAGAGGGAAAAGGGCACTATTGATAAGTATGCCAAGACAATAGATCTAAATTGGGGCTATCCATGGCCAGAGGGATATTCCACATGCTTTGAAAGGAAGCTTGAGGTTTTCAAGGGTAGTAGGCACAACTGGAGGGCTTTAAGCAGAGAAGTAAATGATTAGATTAAATTCTGCCTTGTCTCATGTGTGTTGTGATGCTTTGGGGAGGGGGTTGAAGTGCATTTTAACTTCCTGAAGTATATGTATGATGCCTTTTATTTTATTTTATTTTTTGAAGTGTAGTTGATATACAATGTTATGCTAGTTTCAGGTGTACAGCTAACAGATTCATATATATATACATTTTTTTTTCTTTTTCAGATTCTTTTTCCATATAGGTTATTACAAATTATTGGGTAGAGTTCCCTGTGCTATACAGTATGATGCCTTTTAAATCTTCACATTCTCAAAGGAAATTGTAATTACTCAAGGAGTGTTTAAGGAAAAAGAAAATTGAACCAAAAATATATATTAATAGCCAAAAGTGTAAAGATAATTTAAAAATAATTATGTACTATTTTCTTTTCCTGGTCATGCAAAAGTGATTTTAAGCAAATATTCTAAATGAAAGGATATGAAAGTAAAAAGAAAGCAATTTTTCCAAATGATATCTTAAAATGGAAAAAAAAATTTTTTTTGAACGTTTCTAAGGCCCTGCTCTCCCAAAGTCAAATTTTGATACTGTTGTATAAAATAAAGTATTTAAGATTGCTATTTGATTTCTTAAAATTATAAAAGGTGTAGTAAAAAAGAATACTTTAATACCTTTTCTACTCTGAGACTGTCTTCATTTATTTGAATATTCCACACATAGGTGTACTGTGCCTAAAATGTGTTAGAAGAGTCTGTAAAAGCAGGTTGATCCCCCTATGGACAAATGTACACATAGAATCCTTTCCTACATTCCTGAAATCAGGAAAATAACAGCTGAATCTCAGAGGGTTTTATTGGTTATGTTCAGTACTTGTCTTTTTTTCCCTAAAAGCAAAGAGAAGTCATTGAGGGGTTAAGGAGCATATTTCAATCAAGAGGTCTCCAGTTCATATCGGGGTACCCCCTGGTGTCCTCACTTTTGGGGCTTCCCTGGTGGCTCAGCTGGTAAAGAATCTGCCTGAGATCAGTGTTCAATCCCTGGGTTGGAAAGATCCCCTGCAGAAGGGCATGGCAACCCACTCCAGTATTCTAGCCTGGAGAATCACAAAGAGTCGGACACACCTGAGCAACTTTGACTCACTTTGATCTAAAAGCAATTTGGAGAAAAGGTTGGTTGGGTTAGGAGAGGAAGGTTAGGAAGTAGGTTAGGAAGTAGACCGTTCAAGAGCCATCAGCCAAGTGAGAAATCTGATAGCCTAGGCTGAGTTGATAGTGGTGGAGAGAAGTGAATGGATTCAAGACATTTTTTTTTGGGGGGGGGCTTAAAAACAATTAAATATAGTGATAGAATATGAGAAGGAAGGGAGGGATTAGAGATGAATTTACTTTTATTTGAATGGATGAATGGTTGTGCCATTACCTGAGATAGGCAGATTAGAGATTTGGCAGAAAATTTCAGAAGATTGTTCTGTGTCATCAGAAAGGCTTTGAGATACACAAGAAGATAGTCAAGTAGACAGTTGATATGCAAATCTGGAGACAGTTAGGTCTAGCAATATAAATGTGTAAGTCAGCTACATAGAGGAGGCAGCTGAAGTTTTGGGTATGAGTGACCTCAGAGAATAGATCTGAATTCTCTGGAATAGACATTAGAAGAAAAAGAGAATGAACATTCAATGACCAGATGAAGAAGAAGGAAACTTTGGAGACAAAGAGAAAAATGGGCAAGAGAAAGAAGTAGAACCTGAGAAGTGTAGTAATATGTAATTTAATAAGTGATTTGACAAAAGATTGAGTTTTCAATTATATTTCATTTATTTCATACTGATTTTACTGTTGCTCCAATTGGAGACAGTGGTCTCAATTTTGATTCTTTAGCCCCTTTCATCTATTTACTCATTGTATTTGTCTTCCTGAGAGAGGAACCCAGGTAGTAGAAAAATTAAAAATAGCTTAGAAACTGCCTAGGTTTATAAATTTAACAATAACATTGGAAGCTTTTTTGTTCAGCACTTTTTATGTGCCCGTGCTAAGTGTTTTAGATGCATTTTGATATTTCATCCTTTCAACAAAGTATGGGATCAGTTTAGTTCAGTTCAGTCATTCCGTCATGTCCAACTCTTTGCGACCCCATGAATCGCAGCAGGCCAGGCCTCCCTGTCCATCGCCAACTCCCAGAGTCCACCCAAAACCATGTCCATTGAGTCAGTGATGCCATCCAAACATCTCATGCTCTATTGTCCCCTTCTCCTGCCCTCAATCTTTCCCAGCATCAGGGTCTTTTCCAATGAGTCAGCTCTTCACATCAGGTGGCCAAAGTATTGGAGTTTCAGCTTCAACATCATTCCTTCCAAAGAACGACCAGGACTGATCTCATTTAGGATGGACTGGTTGGATCTCCTTGCAGTCCAAGGAACTCTCAAGAGTCTTCTCCAGCACTACAGTTCAAAAGCATCAATTCTTCAGTGTTCAGCTTTCTTTACAGTCCACCTCTCACATCCATACATGATCACTGGAAAAAATCATAGCCTTGACTAGACAGACCTTTGTTAGCAAAGTAATGTCTCTGCTTTTCAATATGCTATCTAGGTTGGTCATAACTTTCCTTCCAAGGAGTAAGCGTCTTTTAATTTCATGGCTACAGTCACCATCTGCAGTGATTTTAGAGCCCAGAAAAATAAAGTCAGCCACTCTCTCCACTGTTTCCCCATCTATTTCCCATGAAGTGATGGGACCAGATGCCATGATCTTAGTTTTCTGAATGTCGAGCTTTAAACCAACTTTTTCACTCTCCTCTTTCACTTTCATCAAGAGGCTCTTTAGTTCTTCTTCACTTTCTGCCATAAGGGTGGTGTCTTCTGCATATCTGAGGTTACTGATATTTCTCCCAGCAATCTTGATTCCACCTTGTGCTTCCTCCAGCCCAGCGTTTCTCATGATGTATTCTGCACATAAGTTAAATAAGCAGGGTGACAATATACAGCCTTGACATACTCCTTTTCCTATTTGGAACCAGTCTGTTGTTCCATGTCCAGTTCTAACTTGCTTCTTGACGTGCATACAGATTTCTCAGGAGGCAAGTCAGGTGGTCTGGTATTCCTATCTCTTGAAGAATTTTCCACAGTTTATTGTGATCCACACGGTCAAAAGCTTTGGCATAGTCAATAAAACAGAAATAGATGTTTTTCTGGAACTCTCTTGCTTTTTCGATGATCCAGTGGATGTTGGCAATTTGATCTCTGGTTCCTCTGCCTTTTCTAAAACCAGCTTGAAATCTGGAAGTTTACGGTTCACGTATTGCTGAAGGCCTGGCTTGGAGAATTGTAAGCCTTACTTTACAATGTGTGAGATGAGTGCAATTGTGTGGTAGTTTGAGCATTCTTTGATATTGCCTTTCTTTGGGATTAGAATGAAAACTGACCTTTTCCAGTTCTGTGGCCACTGCTGAGTTTTCCAAATTTGCTGGCATATTGAGTGCAGCACTTTCACAGCAAGGTATGGGATAGATAGTATTATTATCCTTTTCATAAACGAACAGAGTAAAAGAGAATTTGACACTGAAAAACAATTATTTGTGTTGCATAAAATTAGACTGAATGTTGAGTCCACTCTTGATAGTAGAATTAAAACAGTAAGTTAAACCTGGGCTGGATTCCTACTTTGGTTCTCAGGTGATCTTTTCTTACAGACTCTAATCACATATGTGGACAAAGACTTCAAGGCACAATGGAGACAACTCTAAAAATATTTATACTAAGAATTTAAGATAAAAATAAACATTGAGAAAATGAATATATTCACCAGGCTAATTATACTAGTAATATTATGATTTTAATATTAATAATTGTAATATTATAATTATAATATTAAATTATAATATTTTTCAAGTTAATTTTGTCTAGTGGGCTACTTTCTTGAGCTAATCAGCATAGTCTTCACTCTCCTTTTTGATATCTTTATCAATACGTATTTCACTTACTAGGATTATAAATTCTATTTACTTTGCAAGTTGATCTACAGAAATCAAAGTGTCAGTTATGTCTGTCTTTTTCATCTGCACTTCTGATAAGTTTCAGAAAGACTGACCTTGAAGGAACAGCTTAGATTCACTTTAGGTCATTTTCTACCCTATGTCAGAATACTGTTAGTAAACTGATTTATTTAGAATATCTGATACTTATCTTGGACATTATTTTCATATTTGATTAGTGAAAAGCATTCATTTTTCTATCAAAAATAGGGAAAACAAATTTGCAGTTTGAAAGTGAAATTTTTCAGACAGCTTTTTTGGCTAAGTCTTGATACCACTTTTAGAAAAATTTACCTGTCATGTTTTGTCTTGACTTGTATATTGGAGGTGTGTATTCCACACAACCTATTTTCTAGAAGAAATCTAGTACAATTCCCAACATAACAACAGAGATGGGGAAGTGTGTGTATCTATTATGGTATAATTTATGTGAAAAAATTAGTTTTGATTCCCTTTTAACAAAGGCCATAATTGTCATACTCTGGGTAGTCTCTGATTGAACAAGCTAGTGCTATTGAGTGGAATTTCCATAGTTTAAGTTTGAATGAGGTAAAACCCAAACCTTAAGGAAATACAGAATTCAAGTTATGACTTCAGTTGTTTACAAGTTCATGTGAGTTTATGTGTTTCCATTTTTTATAGTAGCCATATGTAGCCATTGTTAGCTCATGCAATTATTGGTAATAAGCACATTCCTTGATACTAAAAATTACTATCTACTATGTTGTCAATGAATAGGAAGGAATAGTTATGATATTAATTCCATTAAAAATTTATTGAAGGCCTGTTAATCACTATGAGACTAGGCAAGGTGATCCCATATATATATTAAAGTAAGCACAGAGAATCTTACTGGATTTTGTGAACAATTGAATTCATAACTTTGATCTTCTATAGTCTGCATTTCCTTTGTTTCACTCACAGAAAAGCATTAATATTTCTTATACTTTTCCACTTGAAATACCTGTAAGGACAGAAAATAATGAGTCTCTAACCCCAGGGTTCTGCCAATTTGCTGCAAAGTAAATTTACCCTGCAGTCAAGATACTTTTAAGATCTTTTATTTTTTTTTAAAAACTTAAACCCCATGGTATATCTCCTTTTTAATTACAAAAGCAGTATGTCTTTATTGAATAAAACTGATGATCCAGAAAGATGCATTATGTTTATTTGTTGATTCATGAATTCCATGGCATATCCTAGTTTGAACAAAGAATTCTACTGTAGACTCATTAGAGTTGTACCTAGTATCTAGGGGTTCTGGAATTCCCCAGAATTCGTCACACTAATTTATGTGTATTTTTATCACTAACTTTTGAAAAAAATCTATTTGATACACTTGTGAAGAATGTAAATTGCAGTACTTAGCAAGAAACAGAGTTTTCTTTAGAAACACCCAAGGGCAAATGGACAAATCCCATTCCACATGGATTGTTTGTTGGAAATCTAATGACTTGTGATAAATTAATTATGCTACATCAACAGTCATAGATTTGACTAATCAAGATTTAGGAATTAAAGGAAGCAGATCCAATTCTTCTACAAAAGCAGTCAGAGTAGTTATATTTCCTTTCTTATTGTTTTGAAATCTCAATTTGGGGAAACTTGAAAAAAAATTTTTTTTTTGATTGTCCTATGACTTTTTATTTCATAAGTGGAAGTCTTTTTTGATAATCCTTTTTTTTTTTGGTCAAGCACCAACATTTCAGATACATTATGTCTACTCTTCATTCTGCTGCTGCTGCTACTAAGTTGCTTCAGTCGTGTCCGACTCTGTGCGACCCCATAGACGGCAGCCCACCAGGCTTCCCAGTCCCTGGGATTCTCTAGGCAAGAACACTGGAGTGCATTGCCATTTCCTTCTCCAACGCATGAAAGTAAAAGGTGAAAGTAAAGTCACTCAGTCGTGTCCAACTCTTAGCGACCCCACTGACTGCAGCCTACCAGGCTCCTCCCTGCATGGATTTTCCAGGCAAGACTGCCTGGGGTGCCATTGCCTTCTTCATAAAGCTTAGGTATTATCATGCCTATTTACATATGGGGAAGGTAAAGTGAAGATAGGTTAAGGTACAGCCTCAAGGGTGCCTGACCAGGTGGTGTCACTAAGCATTTTTAATACAGGTTTGAGCAAACTTCAGGAGGTAATGGAGGACAGAGGAGCCCAGTACGCTGCAGTCCATTGGGACACAAAGAATCATACACAACTTAGCAACTGAACAGCAACAAATACACATAATTCTTCTAAAGATATAATAATGAAAGATAAGTGTGACTTTGAAAAAGTTTTATGTGCCTGTTTGCAAATAAAGACATGGACTATATACATTATATATTTATTCTGCTATCATACAAGTTATTTCATTTAAGTATTTAAAAATCTATGAACCTTTGGAAAATGCAAGAGAATATCTCATCATTCTAATAAGTAACAGGAAATAGCTTGTTTATCTTGACTTTTTGTATGAATTGTATCTCAGGGTAACTGAATAGTTGATAAAGGGAGGTTTTTCATTTTCTGTATATGTGTTTTTTAAAAAAAATAAAAACATTTTTAGAGCAGTTTTAGACTCACAACAAAATTGAGCAGGAAGTACAGCATTCCCATTACACTCCTCTCTGTCTCTCCCTCCCAAACGTCCCCCACTATCAGCATCCTGGACCACAGGGTACATTTACTTCAATTGATGAACCTACATTGACACATCATCACCCAAAGTTCACAGTTTACATTTGAGTTCACTCTTGGTATGGTACTGTCTATGAGTTTTGACAAATGTGTAATGACATATAACCAGCATTGTAGTATTATACAGAATAATTTTCATTGCCCTAAAACATCCTCTGTTCTTTGCCCATTTATCCTTGTTTCTCCTTTAGCTCCTGGCAATCACTGATCTTTTACTGTCTCCATAGTTTTGCATTTTCCAAAATGTCACATAGTTGGAATCATACAGTATGGTCTTTTCAGATTGGCTTCTTTCAGTTAGTAATATGCATTTAAATTTCCTCCATGTCTCTTCATTGCTTAAGAGTCTATTTCCTTATAGTACTTAATAATATTCCATTGTTTATTAATTATACCATAGTTTATTTATCTACCCAAAGACATCTTGGCTGCTTCAAGTTTGCCAGTTATGAATGAAATTGCTATAAAAATTTGTGGGCAGGTTTTTGTGTGCGCACAGGTTTTTAACTACTTTGGGTAGATGTGAATAAGTAAGATTGGTGGATCATTTGGTAAGAGTATGTTTAGTTTTCTAAGAAAACCATCAAACCATCTTCCAAGTGGCTGTATCATTTTATATTCCCTACAGCAAGAAGTGAGAGTTCCTGTTGCTCCATATCCTTTTTGCATTTTGGCCATTCTAATAGTGTGTTATGGTGTCTCACTGTCATTTTAATTTGCAATTCCCTAATATGTGGTATTAAATATATTTCCATGTACTTATTTGACATCTCAGGTTGAGATATCTGTTCAGGTTTCTTGTCCGTTTTTATTTGAGTTGTTCATTCTCTTATTGTTGAGTTTTAAGAGTTCTTTGAAACTTGAAAATTTATAGTGAAGTGTAATGTGAGAAAGATACACATACTTGCATTAGCAGATTCAAGGCAGAAAGCATGGAGAATGGGGAGGGCAGTATTATGTGGTGAGAAAGGGTGGTAGGGCACAGTGATAAGGAGGGACTGATTTCATTGATGAAGATAGACTTAATGGCTCCTCATTGAAATCTGTGTAATTATCCTGCAATTACAGTTTCTTTTCCCATTGTCATCCTCCCATTGCCTCATCCCATGATTCCATTTGCACTCCTTTAGTCCTCCTAGATGTTTGGTCTGAGTCCCTAAGTATCCTCTCCAGCATTAGGATTTCTGTGACTCTTCCTGTTTCCCATTGGCACTGGTGATACAGTACTGTAAGATATAACAATGTATTCCAGCTCTGCTGCTTAAGGATCATAGTCACACTCTGTCCTATGCAGAGCCTTGAAATAAGCAGTCACCTGTGTGTACACAAAGCCATTTAAGGTCTTTGTCTGATGTCTTTGTATACATTTGGTTCTGTCTAAAGGAGATTCTATTGAGTGTCTGTATGAAATGCAGTACCCATGGGCTGGATATAAAAAATGAGTAAGACAAGGCTTGTGATCTGTAGGAATTTTTAAGTTAGTGAGAGAGATGAACAAAAACAAACAAAATGAACCCAATTTCAATATATTCTAACATGCACAATTCTTATAATAATATTTATGTAACAACATGATCATGGTCTTAGAAGTGCTGGCTAGTACTCATAGAAACGGAGAGTAGATTGATAGAAGTGCTGAAGAGTAATCTGAAGTTACAAAATCCCAGCCATATGATGAATAAGTTTTGACGATCTAATGCACAATATGGTGACAATGATTAGCAACATGATATTGTATACTTGAAAGTTGTTAATAGAGTAGATCCTAAATGTTATCACCACACATATGAAAATGGTACTCATGTGAAAGGATGGAAGTGTTAATTAACTTAATTGTGTTAATCATTTTGCAATATATACATGTATCAAATAATCACATTGTATACCTTAAAGTTTTATGTTAATGTCAATAATATCTCAATTAAGCTGGAAAACAAAAAAAAGAATAGGTAGCTAGAGCATATTGGAGCTACACCTTTCCTTTGAGATGGTTTTTGAAGACTGTGTCAGACCCTGAAAAAAATGAAATTGCTGTTGATTTAATAACCAGCATTGAGTAAAACCATATAAATGATCACTGGCAGAAGAAACACAGGGGAAACTTGTTCAAAGACAGAATGCTATTTTTTATGTATTCTAAGATGAAGTAAAACAAGGAAACAATACGAGCACTAAGAACAGGTATAACAGAGATTAATTTTCATGCTAGCTTCAATAGATTGCCAGGAGAAATATCAATAACCTCAGATATGCAGATGACACTACTCTTACGGCAGAAAATGAAGAGGAACTAAAGAGCCTCTTGATGAAAGTGAAAGAGGAGAGTGAAAAAGTTGGCTTAAACCTCAACATTCAGAAAACGAAGATTGTGGCATCTGGTTCCATCACTTCATGGCAAATAGATGGGGAAACAATGGAAACAGTGACAGACTTTATTTTCTTGGGCTCCAAAATCACTGCAGATGATGACTGCAGTCATGAAATTAAAAGACGCTTGCTCCTTGGAAGAAAAGCTATGACCCACCTAGATAGCATATTAAAAAGCAGAGACATTACTTTGCCAGCAAAGGTCTATTTAGTCAAAGCTAGGGTTTTTCCATTGGTCATGTATGGATGTGAGAGTTGAACTATAAAGAAAGCTGAGCACCAAAGAATTGTTGCTTTTGAACCGTGGTGTTGGAGGAGATTCTTAAGAGTCCTTGGACTGCAAGGAGGTCAAACCAGTCAATCATAAAGGAAATTAGTCCTGAATATTCATTGGATGGACTGATGCTGAAGCTGAAACTCTAATACTTTGGCTTCCTAATGTGAAGAACTGACTCATTGGAAAAGACCCTGATACTAGGAAAGTTTGAAAGCAGGAGGAGAAAGGCATGACAGAGGATGAGATGGTTGGATGGCATCACCAACTGGATGGCCATTAGCTTGAGCAAGCTCTGGGAGTAGGTGATGGACAGGGAAGCTTGGCATGCTGTAGTCCTTGGGGTCACAAAGAGTTGGACATGATTGAAGGACTGCACTGAACTGAGCTCTAATACATAGGTAGCAAGTGCTCAAAGCATTGCACAGACCTTCAGGCTTCCTCCAGACCCTGTGAAAGGAATGCTCCCAATTTTTGAAAGATGGCTTGGGCTTGAAACTCAGGTGGAATCACCTGATTATACATCCATCATGCTATGGATGTATAATCCCTGATTTAGAGTAAAATGACACTCCTTGGGGGCTTCCCTTGTGGCTCAGATGGTAAAGAATCCACCTGTAATACTGGAGACCTGGGTTTAGTCCCTGGGTCGGGCAGATCTCCTGGAGTAGAAAATGGCAAACCACTCCACTATTTTCACCTGGAAAATTTTACCGACAGAGGAGCCTGGCGGGCTACAGTCCTAGGGGTCACAGAGTCGGACACAACTGAGCGACTGAGCATGTACGCATGGCTCTCCTTAGACATAACATTCCCAGCATGTGTTAGATTATCTTAGTAATTAAACCACATTTTAGATTGATTCTAGGTTAAACTGGCAGAAGGTAAATGTAGATCACTAAAGTAAGGTAAGGTAAGATGCCTGGGGTTTTAGAATTAAAGACATATCCTAAAGATTAATGAGTCAGTTGAGTTGCCTCTGTTAGCCTAATTTTTGAGGCAGTATTAAAAAAGTCCATGGACACATACTAAAAGACTCATTAAAATGTATATTTAAACAGGAAGAAAATTAAGCTGATATAAGGAGTAGCCATATGAAAACTATGAATAATCATAAATAGAATTAGCTGTTGATTTGTAAGGCAATTAGAGAGTGAAACAATGATAAAGACAAGATTCTAATCAATAGTAACAAGAGGGAGATGGTTCGAATACTGGGTAAAGGAAATAAAATTCTTTGTCTTTTGAAGAGAAAAAAAGCTCTATATGTACACATACATACATATACACTTACACTTAGCATTTTGTATGTTATCAATGATAGACCACAGGGGACTATGGTTATTGTGAAACTATATAAATAAAATCATGGAAAGGGCTAATTTATTCACTTTAATTATTCCTCAAAATTATTACTGATCTCCATAAGTGACTCTCCAAAAACAAAAAGGAAGATACATGTGTGTGTGCTTGCACACATACATAATATCAATGAGACATATAAAGTAATTATTCAGTCAACTTAATGTACTAATACAATCATCTTTATTGAGTTGTATCTTACATTCACTGTTAAAAAGTGAAAATAAAGTCCATCAACTAGGTAAAAGCAAAGCTGATGGAGAAGAATTAGCAATCATACTAGTTTTTGTGCCTATATTAAATTTTTAAACTACTAGCTGAATATGCAATAAAATATTTACCATATGTAATCTCATATCATAAAATACATGAAGGAGACTTCCATTCCCCTAGTGCTGGTAATAGTTGAATTGATTCATAAACATGCTTTTACACGTGTAATCAAAGGCTTCTCCTGATAGCAAGTCAAGCATAGCCCAAGAAGCTTACTGCCTCTATAAAACCCACACCTTTGGCGTAGCATCCCAATCCTTTGAATTCTCAGAACTATTTAAAAATACAGAACTATAGATGTACATACTTGCAAATATCCCAATTTAGGGGAAGGGATATATAATTATTCAAGCTGTAGGTACAATGAATACATTAAATTTTTATATGATACAAAATAATTAAATGATTTTATTTGCAAGACTAATCATAATCCATAATCTCAAAGATCAAGTGATTATGACCTTAAAAAGTAAACCTCAAACTGAGCATGTATAATTTACAAGGTAACTATATTCATTGGTTTTAAACCATCATGAATTAATACTAACAGGAATTAAGGCAACTTTCTATTGGTTATAGCTCTTGGAAATTTACTTATCACCAATAAAATATATTCTTAGTGCCATTTCTTTTTAACTATATAGTGGTTTGTAGTGTTTCAAAAAACCCATTAGAGGGCGATATAACATTACTCTGAAGCTGAGAAAGTGCACTAATGAAAGGATAAAATTGCCTTGCCTCTCACATGACAGTTTTGAAAATGGGCTTCTTAGTAACAAAATAAATTACTTAGTTTTAGTCTTCCTTTATTAGTATTTTACCTATCTGAAACACAAAGCCTCAGATGACTTAAAGCTTTTTTTTTTTTAATTTAGAGTTTAAAGTGATATTATTCTAAATTTGTATTTCTGTGTGTGCTTTGTGTTTGATATAAATAGCACAGTAAATGTCCTCAAGTTCTATTTTAAAAGATTTTTCCCCATAATATAAAGTGTTTCTTAAAATTGAATAAAAAACTTTCTATTTTAAAACTTAGGGATATACACACACACACATATACACATTCATATATATGTGAATAATGAAATAATTATGGGCTTTTTAAGGTTGATTGTTTATATTAAAGAACATATATTTTACATATATGGTTTATAAATAAAATTTAAAGTTCTGCTTAGTCATGAACTCAAGTTGTATTTGTAAGTTTGAAAACGAAATCTTAACTAATGTAACCAAATAGTCTATATAATTTAACATAATTTTGTTTTACTTAATTGAAATATAGTTAAGAATGAGTGTGTCATGAATCTGGTTTCACGTTAAAAAACTGTCCTGTGTAACAACAGAGCACAGCAGGCAGCAGGGACCTATCTCAAATCCTGTCTTCAATCCTATTGATTTGTGCTGCACTGGAAAAAAAAAAAAAGGAACATTTGAAGAAAACACTAGGATTAATTAAAGTACTGTATTAGAACTTCTGTTTTCTTCTGAGGCTGTAATGAATCAGTTCTGGATTCTTCTCATCATAGGGGTAGCTGATGACTGGGCCAATGGCGAGCAGTTGAGTGATACAGACAGCCTTTCATATAAAGACTGGTGACTGTCTGAACTTGATGAAGGGGATGGTAATTAAGTAATCAATTAGACTGTTTTGGGGACTTAGGATAGACCAGTGCCCCTCTAACTTTTAGCCCATATCCATGTACCTCTCGTACTGTTTACTTCATTGAACCACTTTTTAAACTTAAATAATGTATTATAAAGGTTGCCATTAGCATAAATTGAAAACCAAAATAATATGCCATAAATACCAGAAATATGATCATTCCTTTTTTTTCCCTTTTTGCTGATATTAAATGCAACTGAAAATCCCATTTCACATGGCCACCTAGGTTGATATAATGGGCCAGGTTGCAATTTACATTTTTAATTGCAGATTACAGGTCCTGAGAGCAGTGGGAGGTACTGTGAAGCAAGAAGCTAGAACTGAGGCTACTATTTGACCTAGATGAGATGCCCATCTCGGAAATAGATATTTTGATATTTCAAAATGACAAATTGCACAGCTTCTGTTTTACTCTACCCAATGCCAGTATTCATTCTGTGCCTAAGTGGAGAAGTCCCTGAATGGGAAAGAGACTTTGTTCTCTGCATGGTCCAAGGCCCAGGAAATCATTCACACCTGCATGCCTCCATCACGTCGCTGGGTGAACCCACAGCAATCAGGCTACTAACCTGAGATCCGAGGAGAAGAAAGTTCTCTCCAGCCTTCTTAGCAATCTTAGGAAAAGGACAAATATTCAGCATCGTCCCATTTAAAATTATTTTATTGGCATACATGTTTATATTTGGAAGCTATGAGTCAGAGAAGAATCTTGCAAAGACCAATACTGGTGAGAATAGAATTGTAGGTAGTGGGTGGTCCCTGTGACATTTCAGTTTTGTAGATCAGTTCATCAGTCACCTTAGATTGGCCAGGTCTTTTCACCAGTGCTTCCTGGATAAATATCCAGAAATGTGCTTATTTATTTGTTGGAAAAGAAAAGATCCTTAATCAAAAATAGTAAAAATAGTTTTAAGAAGTATATTCAAATCTTGTATCATTAATAAATGATGTTTTATTTTAATAATAATGTATGTTAGATTAAGAATAGATTTTAATATAATGCCATACATTCTTTCCAATACAGTCACAAAATTTTTATTCAGTATTGTCAGAATTGTTAGTCTGTCCATCCATACATTTAGACACCTAACCTGACATCTCCATGAATTAAAGCATCGTTTGCTCAAGGAATTCTTCAGCTCAGGTGCCAGACAAGCTGTTAATTAAAAATAATTTGATGCTGGTCCATGAACTCTCTGAGACAAAGCTATCCAGCTTTTGGTTGTCATCTTATGTAGATAATGTAAAAACTGCTTTTGACTTTCAGCATATGCTGCTGCTGCTGCTGCTAAGTTGCTTCAGTTGTGTACGACTCTTTGCAACCCCATAGACAGTAGCCCACCAGGCTCTGCTGTCCCTGGGATTCTCCAGGCAAGGTCCGACTCGTCGCGACCCCATGGACTGCAGCCTACCAGGCTCCTCTGTCCATGGGATTTTTCCAGGCAAGAATACTGGAGTGGGTTGCCATTGCCTTCTCCGTTTCAGCATATAATGAAGCAGAAATATAGCTGTAGCAGGATTTGCATAGAAATGACAAGTACTTGGCACACACACAGTTTATTTGCCCCTTCCTGTGCCAAAAGCAGATATTGCTAATTGATCATTCCTACCAAAACTGATAAGAATCCATCTTTAGACAGCCATTACCTACCAACTAAAAAGTGAAAGTGTTACTCGCTCAGTCATGTCCGACTCTTTGCGACCCCATGGATTGTAGCCCGCCAGGCTCCTCTGTCCATGGGATTCTCAAGGCAATTGAAACAGACACGTTTCAGGGTTATTTGAAACCTTCAGGCCATTCTTGTAATTGGAGGAAGAAAAAGAAGAAAGACAAAGTAAGGATATGGAATAAAGAGGAAAGGGAACCAGGGTTTCCCAGTGAATCACAAATTAAGAACATCCTTTCTATGTGCTGCTGATAAAAATTGGAGTTGAGGCAAAGGGAAGGAAAAGAGATGGATAAGAAAGTTCTTCTGGTCATCCCTTTCACCATAGAAAAAGAATCCTCTACAAAGTAGCCAGTTGTCATGGTGACCTGGGGGAAGTTGGGGATGTCTACTCTCCACTTCTCTTACTTTGTTAAGTTAAATTTAACATATATTTGCTAAGTGACATTATATATACTATGCATATGTTCCTGCTATGCGGCATTTGTTCTGTGGTAGATAGGAAAAAAAAAGAATAGCTACAGTTATGTGCAAGGCACCATGTCAGGTATTAACATATTTTATTTAAAACCCCAAACACCTTTGAGCCAAAGTAGTATTGTATTGACTTTAAAGATGAAGAGACTTCGGGGGAGTTAAGCCAATTTCCAAAAGTCATAACAGTGGCTAAGTGAGGCCAGACCTTGCTTAAAAATTCGTAGTCTTTTCACACTCATGGCCAATAAGATAGTTGCACTGTTTTTACATATCTCCGGATTCAGTGAAATAGCAAAAGAAGCAAAAGAGCATCATTTTGCCTCCTTCATCATTTCCTTGGCCAAACCATTCAGATTCTAAAGGATAAAAATAAAAGAAAAAATAATCAGTTACCAGTGATTGACTTCCTATTCTGTTCTGATTACTTGTCGCCTTTAATTATTTCTAGGTTTGAATAACTTTAACATTTTCCCCTGAAAAATAGCTGTCTATTAAACTTTATTGTAAATGTAGATTTATTAATGTAAAGATAGCATATACATCAGGAAATCACACACTGTGACTTCTAGTTAAACACATCATTCTTTACCAAGATAAAGAATTTTGGAATCAAAAATCACTGTTTAAGAAAGTTCATGTTTTAATGAAACTATCATTTATTTGAAGAGATTGGGTTATTTTTTTAAACCCAAGTTAAATTGAAGGAATGCACATAAGAGGAACATGATAAATGAATCATTGAGAATAAAAATGTGGGGAACTACATGATTGAAACTAAGGCATTCCGCTTCATACTCTGCCTTATAGACTATCAATTGGATAATACAGTTCAGTACAGAAACCCTCAGTCATTGATTTTTCACTTTAAGTGGATTTCTGCTTCATCTAACTCCTAGCCCTGAGCTTAGAGAGGGCAAACAAGAATATTTGGGTTTAGCCTAGAGTGACATAAAAAGAAATGGAATAAAATCTTCTCCAGATTTCTGTGTAGCAGGTGGCCTACAGCATACGGAGATGGGGCTATAATGGTTCCAAAGTGAAGAACAGTATTGCTGGTGTCCACGAAAATGGAGAGCTACTATAAAAATGATTGACATGGTCTATAAAGTAGACTTTCACTGTCAATCATCTAAATGTGATTCATTAATCATGCTATAAGCATTTGACAGCTGACTGACAGTAACAAATTCTCCCCAGAGAAAGCTATATAGAAACTTAAGAGCAGCTTATTAATGTTGATACTATTTAAGCCGGATGTTATGCATCATACAAGAAGCAGATAGCTTCTTGCAGCCCGACATAATTGATTCCAGCAGACCTTTTATTACCAGAGTGTGCATTACACGGTGTCTGATGCATTCCCAATTACAGAGCTGATTGGTTTCATGAAAATCTTTTTCACAAGAGAAGCAAAAAATGAGAGAGAAAACATCTCTGATCCAAATTAAACGAATTATTCAAAATAGACTTTTTATAAAATGCATTTTCCAATATATTTCATTAGTTTGGGAACCTTAGTATTAACAAAACAAGCAGCATGTCAGGCTGGTGTCTGTCCCTCCATGTGGCATCACCATGTGCCAGAGTTCAGGGCTTCATATGCGGCATGTTGAAATTGTTTTAGAATCTAATGGCTGTTTCCCTCAGACAGTTGTTAACTGATGATTGCAAAGAAAGATGCAAGGTCAAACTTTAAATGAAGCACAAGATAGAAAGACTAAGGGTGTAATATTAAAGACTTGCTATACATAGACCCAGGGGCTGTCCTTGGAGAAAACATCAATTAACACTAGGTTTTAACTATGATAAGCATGCTGACCATGATAACCACAATAAGCTCCTTATCGCCAATTTCAGACTTAAACTAAAGAAAGTAGAGAAAACCACTAGACCATTCAGGTATGACCTAAATCAAATTCCTTATGATTATACAGTGGAAGTGACAAATAAATTCAAGGAATTAGGTCTGATAGACAGAGTTCCTGAAGAACTATGGACTGAGGTTCATGACATTGGACAGGAGGCAGTGAACAAGACCATCCCCAAGAAAAAGAAATGCAAAAAGGCAAAATGGTTGTCTGAGGAGGCCTTACAAATAGCTGAGAAAAGAAGAGACTCGAAAGGCAAAGGAGAAAAGGAAAGATATACCCTTTTGAATGTAGAGTTCCGAAGAATAGCACAAAAAGATAAGAAAACCTTCCTAAGTGGTCAGTGCAAAGAGATAGAGGAAAACAGTAAGACTAGAGAACTCTTCAAGAACATTAGTGATACTAAGGGAACATTGCCTGCAAAGATGGCTCCATAAAGGACAGAAATGGTATGGACCTAACAGAAGCAGAAAATATTAAGAAGAGGTAGCAAGAATACACAGAAGAACTGTACAAAAAAGATCTTCACAACCCGATAATCACCATGATGTGATCATTCACCTAGAGCCAGACATCCTGGAATATGAAGTCAAGTGGGCCTTAGGAAGCATCACCATGAACAAAGCTAATGGAAGTGATGGAATTCCAGTTGAGGTATTTCAAATCCTAAAAGATGATGCTATGAAAGTGCTGCACTCAATATGCCAGCAAATTGGGAAAACTCAGCAGTGGCCACAGAACTGGAAAAGGTCAGTTTTCATTCCAATCCCAAAGAAAGGCAATGCCAAAGAATGCTCAAACTACTGCACAATTGCACTCATCTCACATGCTAGCAAAGTAATGCTCAAAATTCTCCAAGCCAGGTTTCCTCAGTATGTGAACCATGAACTTCCAGATGTTCAAGCTGCATTTAGAAAAGGCAGAGGAACCAGAGATCAAATTGCCAACATCTGTTATCAAAAAAACAAGAGTTCCAGAAAAACATCTACTTCTGCATTATTGACTATGTCAAAGCCTTTGACTATGTAGATCACAACAAAATGTGGAAAATTCTTAAAAGAGATGGGAATACCAGACCACCTGACCTGCTTCCTGAGAAATCTGTATGCAGGTCAAGAAGCAACAGTTAGAACTGGACATGAAACAGCAGTCTGGTTCCAAATCGGGAAAGGAGTACATCAAGGTTGTATATTGTCACCCTGCTTAGTTATTTGTTCTTGAGTGACTACATTTAGAGATTTTCTTTTAAAATGACATAAATCCACTCCCCCATTCCCAACCAAAGAAAGACAGGCTACCTTAAATATTTTCAAGGTTTGTTTTTTCATGAATAGTTGATTCTCATTATACTCAGCTACTTTCCGTTGGGTACAAAAAATATGGGTCAAGTTCTATTTTCGTGGCCTTATTAAATCACAGCTGTAAGTAACATTTTTAAGCATCCATGACATTGATTAAAAGATATCTTTCACATAAATTTTTTTTTTATGTCAGTCTTCTTTTTGTTACGCATAAAGTTTTCTCTTCTTTCCAGACTCAGATTTTTCTGCCTATTCTGTTTTAAATATTTTGCCCCTGACAATTAAAATGCTTGCCTCTTGGTCTTAACTTCCTTTCCCTTATTCCCATCAAGCATCTGTTTTTCCACATTCTTGTATAGTTTAGCTCAGAGTGCCAATCAGTGATGATAGATCACATTTTCAGACAACAGCCTGGACCCTGGTTCTGCACTCCACATGCATTTGCCATTTTGATTAATGAACATAAATCAGGGGTGACAATTCACATTTGCAAGTGGATAGAGAGAATTATTAGAAATACAGCGTGTTAGTTAGCCAAAGCTTCCCTTCATTTTATTACAAATGCATTGAAAACAAATACATGCCCCTCAGAGAACCTTGTGATTATCATTAGGGAATATCTGAAGTATGTAAATAAAACACATTGCCTAGTCTGTTTTCATTGCTTAGATCTCATAAAAGATCTTTATATTTCAATATGGCCTAACCACGAAAAGATCTTTAAAATTTTCCATATCTGCATAAACCTCTATTACATAGAAAGTCTCCAAAAAGCAGTGTTTTTCTCTACCACTTAATGAGCCCATAATTTTGTGGTATGAAAGACAGTGCTAGGAATATATTCAAACTTGCTGTCTTAATTCACATAAACAATAAAAATTATGAACTTTTAAATATCCATTCCATTAATTACTTTCTTCTTTTTATTTCTCTATCAATATTAACTTTTGAAACACAAAATTTGTAATAAACAATCCTGTTTAAAGCCAAAGTGCTGATAATATATGAACAGACCTAAAATTATCTGGTGACGGTACTTTGTTTTCTTTGACTGTTAAAATTTCTGTTCTGATTGCAACTTGCTGATCTGACTCTTCACATAAGATATTATAAGTAGCAGACTGTAATTCACAGACCATTATGTATTGATTCTAAGAGTGACCAGAATGACATATTAATTTTAAAGCATCATAACTATAATGGCCCATTCATTGTATGAAATGAGTATTAAATCTTTATAACTACTTAACACTGTTTTAAAGGGCCATGGATCTAATTGCCTCAGCAAATGGACACCTATACCTGCAATTATTCCCATCTCCTTAAAAGATGAAAGAAAGCACTACTATGTTCAGTAAAGTGTCACCCACTCTTCTGGTAAAAACTGGATGTGCTTTTAAAGCACGTGTACCAGTCTGAATTTTTACAAACTCTGTCACCATGGAAAATTTTAAAATATTTGCTGTATTTGGATTAAGTCTCCATCATTTATCATAACATTTTTACTTAGGAAATGCTTTATTTTCATTCTCCTTTTGTGGCAGTTAAATTGTCCCTTGAAAGCCTCTGGAGTAGACATGGGAAGAATGGTTAAATTGTTATACATGTGAGGAAACAGCAAAATAGGTGCTGTTGAGGATTAATCTCAATTTCCAAAAGTTACATTAAAGTCCTGCTAGTCAAAGCATGTAGGAGGAAATTTACTTCTGCAGCCAATGAAAACCACAGTCTTGAGGGTTTCCAAAAGCTTCACTTTCTTGGGCTTCCCTGATAGCTCAGTTGGTAAAAAAAATCCACCTGAAATGCAGGAGACCCTGGTTCAATTCCTGGGTCAGGAAGATCCACTGGAGAAGAGATAGGCTTCCCTCTCCAGTATTCTTGGGCTTCCCATATGGCTCAGCTGGTAAAGAATCCACCTGCAATGTGGTAGACCTGGGTTCAGTCCCTGGGTTGGGAAGATCCCCTGGAGAAGGGAAAGACTACCTACCCACTCCAGTATTCTGGCCTGGAGAATTCTATGGACTGTATAGTCCATAAGGTAGCAAAGAGTCAGACACGACTGAGCAACTTTCACTTGGCGTCTTGCTTAAACTTATCTGGCTTAGTAGTAAGTGGTCTTTTCATGTTAAATTTATATAATAATTGGCATAAAAAATTCAAGTGCTGAGTATCCTTTGGATTAATTTTATTCATGCAGACATATATATTTTATGAGGCAATGTGTTAGGTGCTGCAGATAAAGGTATCAAAGAGACTCAATTTCTGCTTTCATAGTATCTTAATCTAAAAGGGGAAATATTCATGTAGGAAAATGAGTTGCAGTCCAGTTTGATAAGTATGGTAATGGAAGTATTCTTAAGACAGAGTGCTAACAAGAGGAACAATGATTCAACCAGCACAGGGAGCTCAGCTCAGCTCTGTGATGATCAAGAGGAGTGGGCTTGGTGGGGGTGGGGGATAGGAGGGAGGCTCAAGATGGAGGGGTTATATGTATACTTATAGCTGATTCACCGTTGTTGTAAAGCAGAAACTAATACAGCATTATAAAGCAATTATCCTCCAACTAAAAATAAAAGACACTATAACTAAACCCTGAAAATACAACTCCCCTGACATATCAAGAAGGAAAGTGTATTATGAGAAGAAGAAATAGCGAATTCAAAACAGAGAAGAATGAAATATGTGGCCTGATAGAAAACAGCAAGTAGCCTGGACTCCAAATTAACTATGGGGTGCAAGGCAGAGATGGAGGAAATGATAAGGGATGATAAGTAGGGAGCTTCAGAGTTTAGAAATTATCCTAAAAGTGATACAGAAACAAATATATGAGGTATTTCACTTGAGAAAAAGTCTATTGAACCAGAAGTAGTCAATTTAGGAGTTTTTGGAGAATCTTAAATAAAGAATGAATATAAATGTAAATAAAGACTGAATATTAAAAATTAATTATATTTTAATTCATAAAATATTTTGTCAGTTCTGCCAACAAAAACTCTGGTTGATTTTAAGACATGTATAATTGTAGTAAAAGCCACCAAATGCATCTAATTTATCATTAAATTTACCTTCACTGCATCAGATGCCAAAGAACAAGTTCAGCAATTTTTCCTAATGTCATGCCATTATCATTTATCATTATTTAATGCGTCTAGATCTAAAGTATAAGTCCATGAAGGCAAGCTTTGTCAGCAGCCATATAAATACAGTTCACTTTGATTTTCCCCTCCTGTGTCATAAAAGGGGTCTTGCCTTTTTCTATGTGAGATGGCATTTAAGTTCAAATAACCTTTTAAGTGAGTACATTATTTTTTTTCTTATGTTGAACTGGGATAACTACATCACCAATATGTGGTAGAACAAATTGCAATCACATGTCAATAGGTCATCCTAATGAGTAAGGGTAAAGCTGGTATGTTCCTTTAGAAAAAATTGGTTTTATTTTTCACAGAACAGCAGTATATTTTATTAATATTAATAATAACTGTTCTGTGTATTATGTAGTTAAAATTAGTGACTTGAAACTTTCTTAATGTCAAATATTATTTAAAATAATCAATCCATTAAACACTAAATTGTCATGGCATCAAGGTACAATTTGAATTAAAATATATAGATTTGATATCTATAAATGGACAGCCTTTTAAGTGTTGAGCTTGTATCTGTGTTTGTGAATATTTTCTAGTTGAAAGTAGAAAGAAAGATTGCTCTCAATTAACCAAAGTTCTGAGTTAGAGAATTCTTTGGAAGCAACTATAGTTGACCTTTGAACAATTTGAGACTTAGAGATGCTCACCGTCCACAGTCAAATATGTATAATGTACAGTCAGCCTTCTGCATCTGTGTTTCCTCTGGATCTGAGGTTTCACATCCATGGATTCATCTAACCATGGGTCATGCAGTATTGTAATATTAACCATTACAAAAATTTCTCATGTAAGTGTCACTGCATAGTTCAAGCCCGTGATGTTTGAGGGTCAACTGTACAGTACCTCAGTCTTTCAGGGACACAAAGATCCTTTTTTAAACCACCACCTGAAGTCTATGTGACATTCGTATCATCTCTGCCTGTTGATTCATTCAAGCACCTGAGTCAGTGGTGGACCGCAGACCTCTCCAGGCAGTCGGCTGCTTCTTCAGATGACTCCATTGGAAAATTCTTCCTTATATGCTTCTCAAACTGTCTCCCTGCAGCCACAATTCCTGGCCTGAGTTCTGTCCTTTGGGGGCATACAACTCTATATATATCTGAAAACGACTAAAAATGAATTCCTTTCTCTTTTTTATTAAATCACTAGATTAATTGGTCACCAGGAAAATATGGTAGACAAAATACTCTAAAGTCAGCCAAATATTTGCAAAATCTCTCACTGAGTTATTATAGGCAGAAAAATATTGAGTGATGTATAGTTAATTGGCTTTGTAACTAGTGGCTAATTAATGGGTTGGTATCAATCTGAAGAGCTGAATATCTAAAGAACTTGGATGCTGTATGAATCTGTGCTTTAGACTCAACATTTGAATCCATGACTAAGCTTGAAGGCCTTGATTGACACAGGATCATACAGATTTTTGAGGCAACTCTGAGAGGGAGAGTGATGTGCTTACTGACAGTTATCCCTGAGAACTGTGTGTCTCATCTCCTCATTTTATTGAAGTCTTTGATAAAAAAAAGAAAAAAAACTCCACCTTTCCCATAGGATCGGTCTGATTACCATATACAGATTAGCATTCTCCCCCTAAGTCTCCACTTCCTTTATTTTCTTCATTGTACTTATTACCACTTGATATATTGTATATTTATCAGTTTATTTGGAATTTTTCCACTGGGATGTAAGTTCCAACATTTTTTAGTTTTCATTACCAGAAATCCAAGCATTCAGTTCTTTCCTGTTAAATGGTCAAGTCATCAGCATGAGTTATGTAGCAGACTGAACAATAAACCTAAAAAAGGAATACTCATGGGGTGACACAGGGGGAGGCAGGAAGTAGATTCCCTCTGGTTCACTTTCTCACCCAGTGCATGCTAGGGACTATGCTAGACTTTCTCCTCTGAATTGTATAAAGGTGTATTGTAGACCTTAAAAACAAACAAGCAAACAACAACAACAAAAAAAACAGAACCGGAGACTCAGATACAGGAAGTGAAGGAGAGAGGATTCAGACTCAGACACGATGGATCACAAATGTAAGAGACCTTTTAAATGTCTGACTAAAATGATCACAGTGTAAAGTGGCTTTTGTTGAACAAAAAATGAAGTACAATTGACCCTCGGGAAATCATTTACAGAAAAGGTAAGGCTTGATATAAAGAATAAAAGTGATTCTGAGGGATGTGAGAGTAAGGAACGTGGAGAATACAGTGGGTTTAAGAGTTGGATAAAGATTAGGTTACAGATAGGGGAAGTTCTAGATTTAAATATCTCTATGTTGGTAAATCTAATTGACTAGCAGTGTTTTCATAGTTATTAAGAGGGTGAATGGTGCGATAGGCCTAAAATAGGTGCGATAGCCCTAAAAGTGGGGATGATTCTTCATCTCAAAGTGGTGAAGTTGGTTCTTGGAGGGAAAAAAAACAGAAAAAAAAACATGTTACAATGTAAAAAGAGAGTAAATGGTAAAGTAAAAAGGGAGAGAAACACAGGCCTAGTGCCAGAGAGAACCTGGGTGTGGGTGTATCTTTCTACTGTATTTACAACTTTTCTCTAAGCCTATTTGGAAATAAAAACTTATTTTTAAAAAACGTATTCTTTTCTAGTAATGAATAGAGCATTTTCTTTTAACTTGAAGTTTTTAAAATGCCAACTTCATAAGTCCAACTGAACAATGAAAAAGTCTGAAAAATCCTATGATGAGAAGGCACAGGAATTTAAAACATTCCATGTGTAGGCCAGCAGATGGCAGAGTACCCAAGCGTCTGAACTTGGACTGAAAACTGCTTCCCATCAAATGAGTCCTTCGCTTGTTTTCATACAGTTTTTGTTGATTTGTAATGTCAAAATATAAAACCTTATTGCCTCAAAATACAGGGCTGTTGCTGAAATGGGTGTGAGTGGAGGCTGATGCGTTAGCTCAGAGGACTATGGAGGTGAGTTCCCCGCTGAAGTAGAGGCAGCTGGGGTGCTGAACACCATGGACTCAGGTGGTTATTCACAGTAGGGGTGTGATGTCCACAAACAGATGGCGAGCCTTCTCGTCCCATTCTCTTTTTCACCTTATGCTCACTGTGGTGATTTCTCACCTGGTCCAGGTGGGTTTGTAATCAACTTAGTAGACTAGAACAACTGGACTAATCACCAATCTCCAGCTGTGCAACACTAATCTGGAGGTACTGCTGGAAGGAAAGTGTAAACTCCAGCTGAAATAAGGTTGGGGAATGGCTCTGGTTGTAACAACCAGGGATACTCTGCGGCTCTTTGCTCTGTAGCGAAAGCGACATTTGTTGTAAGAAATCAATTTCTCTTTGATACATTAGTGACCATGAATAAGATTCACACATAGAGGTTCCATATAGATAAAGATGAATTTTTCTAATGTCTAAGAGAAAAGAAGATAATTTATGTGAGCAAATGAAAGGTAATGTAGAATAAAAGGGATATTAGTTAGACATTTTAGTCCTCAGCAAAGAATTTAAGCCTAATGGCCTCCATCTGATCTGAAAGCCAATTATGCTAATGGCTCTCTTAGAAGTAAAAGCTGTGGTCATAAGTCAGCAAGCCCTTTGGTACTCGGTGTGTTTGCATGGACACTTGGGTGATTCTTTTCCTCCCTTCCCCTAGCTGTACTCAGTGTTAAAATCATTTTTACCCTTTGATATATGTGTGACCTGTAGGGGTAATAGGACTGAATGGAGTGGAGGCTTTAATAAGACCATCAGTGGATATATCTTCCAAACTGAGTTTTATGGGATATTCAAAAGCCATGGAAGAAAAAAATAGACACAAGATGCAGTGAAAAGTTGTCATCTTTCTATCCATATGATCTTTTTCACCAAATGCAAGGAGGCTTTAATTTCTTTTGTGCAGAAGGTTAATCGCTGAGATGAGTTAACATGCAGGCATTAGTTAATCTTAGCAGTCTGTTAAATGAACAGGTTTATTGACTTTACAAAAGGTTACTTTGTGTAACGATTACATTGAAAGAGCAGAACTCAATAGAGTGCAATAGAAAGCAGTATATTTCCTCTGCTGTCCTAAAACTGCTAGGTGGGCCAGTTATTTCCAGGAAATGTCAAAGCAGTCCCACAGCTTCAGCACTTCTAATTACAAGAACGGTCTTTTAATATTCAGAACTCTCTACTTCACTCAAAGTTAAACCTTCTCCAGTGTTATTCCCTTAAGACTCCTTTCACTCAGCTAGAAGTTCGGGAATGAATGTGGGAGGCACTGCAGTGCCTAAATTCTCTCTAGACCATCCCATTTCTAGGCTCTTCTAATGGTTAAATATCTTCAAACTATGGCTTGAATTCGTTGTTGCAAATCATTTTTTGCAAGTCCTGCCTGGTGATCTGGCATTCACTCAGGTTATGGGGATCTAGTTTCTTATCTCAGCTGTTGGGCCTTCAGTCAAAAATGGGGCGAAAACAGGTCCCTTTAAATATCCTGTCCTATCAGTCAGATCCATGAATCAAGGCAAATTGGAAGTGGTCAAACAAGAGATGGCAAGAGTGAATGTCAACATTCTAGGAATCAGTGAACTGAAACGGACTGGAATGGCTGAATTTAACTCAGATGACCATTATATCTACTACTGTGGGCAGGAATCCCTCAGAGGAAATGGAATAGCCATCATGGTCAACTAAAGAGTCCAAAATGCAGTACTTGGATGCAATCTCAAAAATGACAGAATGATCTCTGTTCGTTTCCGGGGCAAACCATTCAATATCACAGTAATCCAAGTCTATGCCCCAACCAGTAATGCTGAAGAAGCTGAAGTTGAACGGTTCTATGAAGACCTACAAGACCTTTTAGAACTAACACCCAAAAAAGATGTCCTTTTCATTATAGGGGACTGGAATGAAAAAGTAGGAAGTCAAGAAACACCTGGAGTAACAGGCAAATTTGGCCTTGGAATACGGAATGAAGCAGGGCAAAGACTAATAGAGTTTTGCCAAGAAAATGCACTGGTCATAACAAACACCCTCTTCCAACAACACAAGAGAAGACTCTATACATGGACATCACCAAATGGTCAATACCGAAATCAGATAGATTATATTCTTTGCAGCCAAAGATGGAGAAGCTCTATACAGTCAGCAAAAACAAGACCAGGAGCTGACTGTGGCTCAGACCATGAACTCCTTATTGCCAAATTCAGACTTAAATTGAAGAAAGTAGGGAAAACCACTAGACCATTCAGGTATGACCTAAATCAAATCCCTTATGATTATACAGTGGAAGTGAGAAATAGATTTAAGGGCCTAGATCTGATAGAGTGCCTGATGAACTATGGAATGAGGTTTGTGACATTGTATAGGAGACAGGGGTCAAGACCATCCCCATGGAAAAGAAATGCAAAAAAGCAAAATGGCTGTCTGGGGAGGCCTTACAAATAGCTGTGAAAAGAAGAGAAGTGAAAAGCAAAGGAGAAAGGGAAAGATATAAACATCTGAATGCAGAGTTCCAAAGAATAGCAAGAAGTGATAAGAAAGCCTTCTTCAGTGGTCAATGCAAAGAAATAGAGGGAAACAACAGAATGGGAAAGACTAGAGATCTCTTCAAGAAAATCAGATATACCAAGGGAACATTTCATGCAAAGATGGGCTCAATAAAGGACAGAAATGGTAGGGACCTAACAGAAGCAGAAGATATTAAGAAGAGATGGCAAGAATACACAGAAGAACTGTACAAAAAAGATCTTCACGACCCAGATAATCACAATGGTGTGATCACTGATCTAGAGCCAGACATCCTGGAATGTGAAGTCAAGTGAGCCTTAGAAAGCATCACTACGAACAAAGCTAGTGGAGGTAATAGAATTCCAGTTGAGCTATTCCAAATCCTGAAAGATGATGCTGTGAAAGTGCTACACTCAATATGCCAGCAAATTTGGAAAACTCAGCAGTGGCCACAGGACTGGAAATGGTCAGTTTTCATTCCAATCCCAAAGAAAGGCAATGCCAAAGAATGCTCAGACTACCACATAATTGCACTCATCTCACACGCTAGTAAAGTCATGCTCAAAATTCTCCAAGCCAGGCTTCAGCAATATGTGAACCGTGAACTTCCTGATGTTCAAGCTGGTTTTAGAAAAGGCAGAGGAACCAGAGATCAAATTGCCAACATCCGCTGGATCATGGAAAAGCAAGAGAATTCCAGAAAAGCATCTATTTCTGCTTTATTGACTATGCCAAAGCCTTTGACTGTGTGGATCACAATAAACTGTGGAAAATTCTGAAAGAGATGAGAATACCAGACCACCTGATCTGCCTCTTGAGAAATTTGTATGCAGGTCAGGAAGCGACAGTTAGAACTGGACATGGAACAACAGACTGGTTCCAAATAGGAAAAGGAGTACGTCAAGGCTGTATATCGTCACCCTGTTTATTTAACTTATATCAGAGTACATCATGAGAAACGCTGGGCTGGAAGAAACACAAGCTGGAATCAAGATTGCTGGGAGAAATATCAATAACCTCAGATATGCAGATGACACCACCCTTATGGCAGAAAGTGCAGAGGAACTCAAAAGCCTCTTGATGAAAGTGAAAGTGGAGAGTGAAAAAGTTGCCTTAAAGCTCAACATTCAGAAAACGAAGGTCATGGCATCCGGTCCCACCACTTCATGGGAAATAGATGGGGAAACAGTGGAAACAGTGTCAGACTTTATTTTTCTGGGCTCCAAAATCACTGCAGATGGTGACTGCAGCCATGAAATTAAAAGACGCTTACTCCTTGGAAGGGAAGTTATGACCAACCTAGATAGCATATTCAAAAGCAGAGACATAATTTGCCAACAAAGGTTCATCTAGTCAAGGCTATGGTTTTTCCTGTGGTCATGTATGGATGTGAGAGTTGGACTGTGAAGAAGGCTGAGCGCCGAAGAATTGATGCTTTTAAACTGTGGTGTTGGAGAAGACTCTTGAGAGTCCTTTGGACTGCAAGGAGATCCAACCAGTCCATTCTGAAGGAGATCAGGCCTGGGATTTCTTTGGAAGGAATGATGCTAAAGCTGAAACTCCAGTACTTTGGCCACCTCATGCAAAGAGCTGACTCATTGGAAAAGACTCTGATGCTGGGAGGGATTGGGGGCAGGAGGAGAAGGGGACGACAGAGGATGAGATGGCTGAATGGCATCACTGACTCAATGGACGTGAGTCTGAGTGAACTCCGGGAGTTGGTGATGGACAGGGAGGCCTGGCGTGCTGCGATTCATGGGGTCACAAATAGTCGGACACAACTGAGTGACTGATCTGATCTGATCTGATCAGTAACTTTGGAGGATTTCCAGGATGTGAAAAATATGGCAGTGCAATGTGAAAATAGCATGATGTGCTTGGATTTTTGTTCACTGAATTTTAAAGGGGAGAAATCAGAGACTCCTGCAAGGTTCAGGTACACAGTGGTTTTCAAGTGATTGGGTTGATAAACTTTAAGAACAACTTTTCCTGTCAAACTTTAAGCAAATCAAACATTCTTGACATGTCATCTTGTTTACAAAATAAGAATGTTGAACTGAAGGGACTTTAAGGTTTCCTTTAGCTCAAAATTATTTAAGAATGACAAGTCAAACAATAAAAAAGAAATAAAACTGTCAAAATTATAATTGTATGGTCAGTTTTGATTTTATTCAAACAAAGTAGGTAGTTATTAATGGAGAAGGGAATGGCAATCCATCCCAGTATTCTTGTCTGGAGAATTCCATGGACAGAGAGACCTGGTGGGCTACAGTTCATGGGATCACAAAAAGTCAGACACGACTGAGTGGCTAACACACACACAGGTAGTTATTGAACCTAAAAAGCTAAAACCTTGGTACAATTTATGAGCCTAAATGCAAAGCAGCCAGTCTTCATTGTGTAACAAATGATGGCTGTGGTGGTTAAAGATAAGGGCTAATTCCCAGTAATAGGTAGGAGCAACTATTACTGAATTAATTAGTTTCTATTTCGGTTACTCTAGAGAAAGCTGGTAATTTTTTTTTTTTTTTCTTAAGTCTATATCCTCAAGTGAGAATATAACTGAACCTGGGTCCAGTTGGTGTGAAAGGTGAATTTCTAAAACTGAAAATGTGGAAATCAAACATATTGCCATGATATGTGAACACTAATGCTTTTGATGAAATAAAAAGATTTGTTGAAACAACAAAACAAAGTTGAAGATAATCTGAGTGTTGAGGAGAGGCTATTAATCATTAAAACTCTTAATAAAAATAATTAAGAGTTTTAATGATTAATAAAAGAGTACCACATACAGAGATTTTTTTTAAATGTGAAGACTTCCTTCCTCTATCTCCATGCAGGGCTAGCATCCTATATGGCAGAAAACAGCAATATGAAATCGGACTTAAGTTCTAAGGTAAATACTAAACAAGGTTGCTGATGGTCCAGTTCTCCTTAACAGGTAATGTTTTGTTTGATGGGAGCTGGGTGCAAAGTTCAGCAGCCATGGGAAAACTGCCTTGCCCCACTCTAACCCTCACAGAGACTCTCTTCCAAAACTTTCCCAGCTTATCTCTGACCTGTCTGATGATAAAGTGAGCACACATTCCAAGATCTGTAAGGTAGTTAACATATCGTGGCTGTTGTACAATCCCATTTCATTAAATGAAGGCAGGCTCTATTTAAATAAGTTTCTGGTGCTGTCTGTTTTTGGAGGCACGAATGATGCACACATGTGTCCATGAGTAAATGTTTGGGTGTCCACTGGAAGTCTTTGAGGTGTTGCTCTTGTTTGCAGAAGATCCACAGGGCAGTGGAGGAGCTTGTGAGTGCACAAATTTCACTGTACCAGTTTAGGATTTTAGGGTAAAAAAATCTGATGACGTATAATGAGATACCTCGTATACAGAAAACAATAACGATTTACTTTTTGAAATATATGGCATGTTGTTCTATATAAATCATTTAGTGTTTTATACCTACTCTTTGTGGTCTTTGTGTTATCTAGGTTTGGAAATGTTGTCCCTTGTTTTCACTTTTTCAATCAGTTAATGTTCCTTGTGTGAACGCTAAGTCACTTCAGTCCTATTCTACTCTTTGTACCCTAAGGACTATAGCCCTCTAGGCCCTTCTGTCCACGGGGATTCTCCAGGCAAGAATACTGGAGTGGGTTGCCATGCCTTCCTCCAGGGGATCTTCCTGATCCAAGGATCGAACCTGTGTCTCCTGTGGCTCCTGCATTGGCAGGTAGATTCTTTACCACTGAGCCACCAGGGGATGTTTCTTATTCAGACATAAAAACATATCTAAGGTAAATTTCGGGCTTCCCAGGTGGCATTACTGGTAAAGAACCAGCCTGCCAGTGCAGGAGACAAGAGATAGAGATTTGATCCCCAGGTTGGGAAGATCCCCTGGAGGAGGGCATGGTAACTCACTGCAGTATTCTTGCTTAGAGAAACCCCATGGACAGAGGAGCCTGGCGGGCTGCAGTCCATAGGGTCACAAAGAGGCGGACATGACTGAAGCAACTTAGCACAGCAACGTAGCTTTTATAGCTTCATTCTAGTTAGCCTCTGCAGAAGATTCAAGGAAACAACATGTTTTGATGTTGTCATATGTAGAAATAGATAATTGCATTCAAATATTTAAATAACTTAATACCATAATATATAAAATAGCATTTTAAAGTCTAGTAAGTCCACATGGAATAACAGAAAGACTAAATTAGAGACAAACCTGTGTTGTAGTCTTAGCTCTTCTAAAGGCATCACCCAGAGAAGCTGATGTGACATGATTTCAGATTTCTTATTTGTAAAGTGAACTAGTTAAACTGATAAACTCAAAGATTATTTTCAGCTCAAAACTTTTTCAATTGAATACTTGATGTCTAAAAGTAATATCCTCATTAAAAGCATCAATCACCTTCAAATTGGCTTTTATTCATTACATTTAAGCTATTTCTTCATATATAGAGTGAAAAAGGAAATTACTAACTTTATTTGCAAAGATCCAAATACCATTTAGCTAAGAAGTCTAACCAATGTGAAGAAAAAAAAAAAAAAAAAACCTTGAAAACTGCTAAGGAAGTCTGAATTACTGGAAAAATCTTCAGTCTTTTTTAAAAATCTCCTCAGAATATGTTTAAGAATTAGGCACCTCACCATCTGAAGCAAGGAAAGAGAGAGAAGGAAACCAAATAAAATAATAGCATATTCTGATAGGAACTCATCTTCATAAAGTAGACTTTCTGTTTTTTCATTTAGGACCTGAATTTCCTAAGGAAGCCTTACTGCTTAACAGAGAAGAACACTTGCCCTACAACCCTAGTGAATCTGGGTAGAAAATTACAAACACTTCTCAGGGCTTTTGCCAAAGTCTCTCCCTTATGTAGCTCTGACATTTCTGCAAATCCTCTCTAAATATTGTGAGAGAAAGAAGTGGCTTTTTATTTGGAATGCATGTTGCGACTTCAGATTATTGGTGAAGCCCCTTTGTTTGGGCTTTATTGAAGCATGTCAACAGCTGTCAGTAATAATGCCCACTCTGCCTGCTGCAACATGATATATTGATATGTATACAACAATATGTTATAAATTGAAATAAAATATGCATTTTTTTATAATTTATCAGCATTATGATGGCACAAAAAAGGCAGTCTTATGAATAATACAGAGCTCTTCAGCGGGCATTATGTACTGTAGGTAATAAACGCAGCCACTCCCCTGACTGCCAGGAGAGTTGTAAAGCACAAAGCATTAGTTCAGCCCTGTGATAATAAATCATTTTAGTATGTCAGGAGGCTCTGGCTAACTTTTACTCCTGAGGTCTGAAAGAATAGTGTGCCATACGGCTCTGGATGGTTTCTGAAATGTTTAGACTGGCTCTGACTCTCCTGGGTAATGTTTGAGTGAGCGATATGGTTAGATAACAAGTGGCAGTATTTCTCAGGTATCAGTATCGTGATGCCTCCTGTTGTTTTATTGCCTAGAATGGCTGATTTTGTCCTAATTGGAACTGGAATTCTTCTTTGTGTCTCTATTTACAATATGGCACAGTGGGTTTTGTTTTTTGTTTTTTTTTTAAATAAAAGTTGTTCTGTAATACAGTGGAACCACTTTAAAGTGGGACCACCCAGACTCTCAGTTATCTTTGTATGGATGAGAAATTAGTAAGTCCTTACTGTCCTTATTTATCCTCTTAAAAAAGTAGGCAGCCATATAGGAACTGTTTTTCTTGGAGCAACAATGGTCATCAATTTATGATTACTTCATGTCATTTAAGAGATGACAAACTCAGTTGGTGCTCAAATTTCAATTGATAGTATATGATTTCTGGAATCATGTTTATTCAAACTTTGTTAGAATACCCAAGCCTTCTTTATGTAACAATTTCTTCTAGAATAACAACAGAGGTGATGGTTATTATACATGTACAAAATGATCCCATTTAAAATTATTCTTTTGGTTGAGAATATACATTCTTTTAAAAACATGTTACAATTTTATTATACAGTAATCAAGATCTTAAAAAAAATTGATAAGAAACACTAGATGGAAATTAACAGCTATTCTGAAGGAGGCGAGACATATATTTCATTTTGCATTACTTTCTTATGTTCCTACTGAGTAAATTAATTCTGAAAAGAATTTTAGCTCTTTTTGATGTGTAGGATTGCTTACCAAGCCTCTGCTTTCTTGATGTAAGCATCCACACAGTAAGCTCATGCTCATCTCTGTACAGTTCAGGAAACAGTGATTTGATGCATACACACAATATCATTTACTGCAGTGTGATAGCATGGTTTATAACTTAACTTCATTTGAACATTCAAACTAATTAGAGTCATAAAACTGTAATAATGGTGTATTTTACTTCACTGCCATATTAACCAATGTGGAAGGAGCATGTTTTTCATATAAAAGATCATGAACTAGTCCAAAATAATATTTGGATTGAAACAGGTGAGAAATCACAGTTCAGGCCCACTGCTCCTTCATGTCCTCAAATAAAAATGCAGGAACTGTTAGCAGCAGTACACCAGCTGAGCTGCAGAGAGATGGCCAATTTCTAGGGAAACCAGTGTTAGGGTCTTTTAAAACACATAAACTTGACTTCATTTGGAAACAAATATGTAACTGGTGCAGCTCACAGGGCATGGCATGGTTCTCTCCTGTTTCAAATGGCTTTCGTGGTCTCTGTTCTGCACCAGCGGGTCCTCAAAGCTGGCTCTCACAGAAGAGATTGCTGCAGTCCAGTACAAGGATTAGGAACGTCCAGAAAAGGATGGTGACAGCAATTCTGAAGACAGATGACCTCTGTCACCAGATTGAGGATATAGTAAAGGAAATAACTGTGTAAAGTGCTTTCCCATCAACTTACCTCTTCCCTTTGCTTTGTGAGTGTACCCTAGAGAAGAAAGTGGAGTCCTGGCTGCATAATTACAGCTGGATTTCCAGGGATTGTTATGAAATAGTTGAAAATTTTGACACCAAATAGGGCCTGCCATCAAATATTAAGCTTAAGAATGCCTATTTATTTGTGAAAAACCACTGTAGTGTGGAGGAAATGCTCATGAGGGGCCTTTCCTTTGGGTTCATGTAGCCAGAGATTTATGTGATGTTTGAGATCCATTGTGCTTTGGAATAGAATCCTCTTAGCATCCCTACCATCAGCTCAGATAAAAGATGATTTAAGTGCTGTGGCTGGCTAACATGCATTATTGCTTCTATTTATGGGAGACTTTTTTTATAAAAAAAATTTAAAGCAAAATATCAAATATGCTTTAGTAGGAATATTTATACATCATGAATGGAGGCTTCTCTTAAAAGGTTTTTACTCAAAAACATCTTTTTTTTTTTTTTTTTTGAAAATAGAAATTCTGAAGCTGCTTACTCTGTGTCATGACACTTTAAAATAAAGGTAAATATGTCACTGATTTATCACATTTTCTGTGAAATTCCTTTTTGCCATTTTATTTAGGAAAATGTAATAGAAATAGAAAATCCCTCCACATAAATATGCAGTAAATCACCTTTAGGGAGAAAGGCATATGCATTCATGAACACAACTTCTAGAACACAAACACACATTCTGACATACATAAAAGCACTTTAACTGGGAGGTGGGGGGAAGATTTGAAAAATACAAATTCTAATATTGATACTATTTAATTAACCTTCATAAAATGGTAATTACTAAGTAGCATAAGACTAAATCTTTGAGGAATAGTTTCATATGTTTTCCCTAATCCTGGGAAAATAGACATTCAAAATCTTTCAAATAAATCATTATCTTTTATTCCTCACAGTCTTATCAGAAATTCATTATGCTCCCTAGCTATGGCAAGGATACCTCCTCTTGTATCTTCATATTTTTTAACTTCATTTAAAAAATTTTCATAATTTTCTAATCCTAAATGACTCAATTCACTTTTAAAGTTTTTTGAAGTCTATATTTACCTCTCAAAACCAATACAATATTGTAAAGTTTAAAAATAAAATAAAATTTAAAAAATGCAAAAAGAAAAAAATAAATGATAGAATAAAAAACTTTTTTAATAAATGAGATATATTTTGTTTTTTTCAAAAGTTGCTTTGTTGAAAAAATGCTAAGTTAACTCTAGGTAATGTAAATTCTAAGGTAGAATTTACAGAATATTTGCAAGATACAGAAATATTTTTCTCTATTGGATTATACATTTTTTGTACAGATATATTTGAAGATAATAAAAGTTACGTTACTTGGTTACTGGGAATATTGTGGACATTAAAAGTATTGATTGATTTTTTGAGATATTGGGGATCAACAACACTATAGCTTGTTATAATTAAAAAAAAAAATGCTTCTAAAGCATAAGGTTTAAATGGAAGAAACTAAGAAAGTCATGGCCCTGCCTTATTTGTTTGCCTAGGTGAGAAACTTTGTGATCATACCAACATTTCTTGTACTGTTGAACCCTTACTGTTCTCATTTAGTAGCTGTACAAACCCATTTATGTTGCTTGTGTGTGTGTGTGTGTGTGTGTATTGCTCAGTTGTTTCTGACTCCTTGTGACCCCATGGACTTCAGCCCACCAGATTCCTCTGTCTGTGGAATTCTCCAGGCAAAAATACTGGAATGGGTAGCCATTCCCTTCTCCAGGGAATCTTCCTGACCCAGAGATTGAACCTGGGTCTCCTGCATTGCAGGCAGATTCTTGACTGTCAGAGCCACCAGGATTATGTTGATTAGACTCTTTGAATCTCAATTTTATCATCTGTAATTTGGGAATAATAATTCTCAGAGTTTTTGTAAGATTTAAAATGCTCAATAAATTTTGTTTCCTTTATACATTGTATAATTCAAAGCATAACTCATCCTGATTCTGCCAAAGCCAAAAGTCAGCCCTGAAACACAAAAGGTGCTCAGTACATGGTAGTCATGCAATGTTTATAGTTTTTCAGTAGGACCAGATCTGTAGGAGCTTGGTTTGTATGAACAGTGGTTGTGATTGGGATAAAGAGATAGATGACTTTGTGTACATCAGGAGGATGTTATGTTGCAGGGTCGACAAATACCATGATTATTCTTTCCCCATGAAGAATGTCCCCCTCTCCCATCCATTACCTCAAACCTGGTACATTAAATGCAGGGTTAGAGGAAAAGGTGGATCAGGTGTAATGGTCCTTAGATAAAAGTGAGATATCATCCATAATTGTGACCATGAACCTATGAATTGCAGTGAACAACAGAACAGAGAAAATTGAGCAGAAAAACAGATTTAAGGAACCAACTAAAGAAAGTTGTCAATCCTTACTACAAGGATCAAACAATCTTACCAAAGGGGAAAAAAAATGTTCCAGAGCTTCTTGGGGACGTATATGCAAAGAGCTAGCTCTGTGTTGCTGGACATCATGTGTGTGCAGGAAGTGCGAATAGCAAGTGCACAAGGGTCAGAAAGGGGCTTGCCATGTGGCGCAGTGGTAAAGAATCCTCCTGCCAATGTAGGAGACACAAGAAAAGTGGGTTCAATCCCTGGGTTTGAAAGGTCCCCTGGAGTAGGAAATGGCAACCCATTCCAATATTCTTGCCTGGAAAATCCCATGGACAGAGGAGCCTGGCAGACTACAGTCCATGGGTCACAAAAAGTTGGACATGATTGAGTGACTAAGCATGTACTAGCATGCAAGGGTCAGAAAAGAAGCAATAAATAGCCTAGTAAGAGGTGTTCCCTGGCAACATTTCATTGTATTTCTGAGGCCAGATAGGGTTTTTTTTTTTTTTTTTTTTCTGATTCAGTTCTTACATTTCAGGATGCCTTCTGACGGTGTTTGGGCTTATTTTTGCCACTACTTTGGTGGAATTAGAGCTGGAAATCCCAAAATGGTCCAGAAATTCACTTTTTAAGTATACGTGTTAGCACCTTGGCCATCAATGGAAGCATGAGACTCCTTTTCTGTTCTTAATATGACTTTCTGGGTGTGGAAGCATGCTGCCTCTTTGTTGCCTTTATTTCTTAAGGAATTTGAAGAAGAATGTGGCACATTAAGTGTGACTTTCATGAGGTTCAGCAATCTTAGAAAAAATGTCCCGGAGAGTTGTGGTTTGACAGGATCAACTATGGGTTGGAGTAAGCACCCTCCAAATCTCTGTGAATGCTTATGTCTTGCTCATGAAAAGTCTGGTGTGAATGTTCACAGTCAGGCAGCTCTGCTTGGTGGCTCTTTACTAAGATAGAGCTCAGAATTCTGGGGTCCTTGCATCTTGTGTCTCCACTGCCATCTTGGAGTCCCTTCCTTCCAGCTGCTCAATCCAGGTGGGTGGTGAGTGGGAGGTGAGAAAGACAGTGGAAAATAGAGGTTCACTTTGGCCATTTTGTGGCCAGGCCCACCAAAACTTTATGACTTTCATCCACATTCAGTCCCAGAAGTCAGTGATGAGGTCCCATCGGGATGTAAGGTGTCCTGGGAAAGGTTGTCTTTCTAGTCCTATCAAGGAAAAGCAGCTGGTTCAGAGCACACGCAGTGTTATTTCTCCCATGGTATCCACTCAGGTGACCCATCTGTTGTTCTCGCCTCTCCCATCACCTGCCATGTCTCCTCTACTGTCTGTGCTTCTGCTCTGCGGCAGTTGAAAGCCATCACCAGTGATGCCTATGGGAGCCAGAAGCTGATCCCCACTCTCTCTACTACTATTCAGAATAAGTGTCATGGCAAGATGCCAGCATTGGGGGGAATTTCTCTACAATTTTAAACTGTTCCCCTTCTGTTTTGAAAAAGTAAACTCACTATTAATGCATATCCCTAGTATGTTGTACTCCAAGTAGTGGCAGAAATAATTCATCCTGGCAAAAGGAAATCACCCTGGAAATTACCAGAGGATGTGACATGGATTATTTAGTGTAATGGCTGAAGGTGTTTTCAGTAAAATGCAGTGTATGCTGTGTTCCCTGATCCCATTTGTCCTCTTAAAATTAATTTCTGTAGTGTTTCACAGTTACCTGTTTAATTATTCATTCTGGATGTCATGAAGAATGATACAGTACTGCAAAATAAAGCCAATAAAACAAGTTTCTAATGCTAAATATTGAAGCTGGAAAATATGACCATTACAAATAAGCAAGGATCTGTCTTCTCTTTTCATAAGTATTCTACAAAGACATGCCATGCAATAAACAATAATGTTGCTTGGATTAATTTTAAGACATTTGCATAAATATGCTTAGAGTTTTATAGTTTTTTTTCTCCCCACTATAGTTTATATCACAAGAGTATGTGTTTCTAGGGCAAAATATTCACCTTACTCTTTCATACCTTTGAAACTTCTACTTGTTTTTGCAGTATAGAGCTATGAAAATAGGCGTGAGCTTTAGGATTCAAACAGATCTGGGCGTGGGTCCTGGATTTATCACACTTGATGTGTAGGTAACTTGCCATGTCTCAGGCTATTTGCAACGTATACTTTGCAAAGTGGTAGTGAGCAAAACCTGAATTTAATATACTGACTTGCCTCTTACTAAAAGGATTAATTTCCACTAATAATTGTATATTAATTACAAATAACATAATTGATTTCAAAGACGAATATAAATAAGAACCATAAGAGAATTGTTATGACTTTATGAAGATTATTGACAAAAGAATTAATTAATTTGAATATTTAAACTTTAAAATTATTTAAAAGATTTGATCTCAAATAGGGTGACCTTGAAACTAAATTTTTTATTAAAATAGAGATGATCAAAACTTGATTAACTTAAATATTACCTTGTTTCCTATATTCCAATATGAGCCCAGAGTCATTAGTGGAACACAGAAATCCCTCTTCTGGGGGAGGAGGGAATCCTTCCTTCCCCCTCATTCTGAAGCCAACCTCAGTGGAAAACGGCGCCTATAACTTGTGCCCTTAGCCATGTTCATGTGATACACAAACACAGGCATTTATTGGAAGTAAAACAATATAAAAGTGTTGATTAAATTGACAAGTTAAAAAGGAAGATGGACTATTTAAGTGTAGTCAAACTTCAAGAGACCCAGGAATCAGAATGAGGAGGAAATTCCAAGAAGCAGTTTCTAAGCAGCCTGGAAAATCCAGCGCAATAGATTTACTGCCACAAGGAGATGGTGAAGTCTTTGCAATCTCCTAAAATGGAGGAAATGGCAATCCACTCCAGCGTTCTTGCCAGGAAAATTCCATGGACAGAGGAGCCTGGCAGGCTACAGGAGTCCAGGGGGTCGCAAAGAGTCAGACACGTCTGAGTGACTAAGCACATTAACAAAGTAGATTTGTTACTGTTTTTCACTATCCGTTTCAGACCATATTCCTAGTTTTCCCTATTGAGCAGGGAAGCCCAGTATGTATTGTCTAGTTCAAATATATATTTTAAATTTTAATGATTATTTTTATCTATAAAAATAATGTAGAAAATTAGAATTCCCAATAATTTCACCCCAGAGAAAAGTACTGTTAACACATGTGAGTATTCAAATGTAATTTTAATAATTAAATTTCAAGATTGTTTCCAGTGGCCAGTTGGAGCTTAAAGATTCTTTTTGTATATTCGCAGACTTTTACTATTTGTGTATTATACATTCTTGTTTTTCTAGCTAAGAAGGTACTATTCTCCTTGAGTAATCCTGAGTTAATGTATCTGAAATTTTAACAGTGTCATAGCTGCATTACCAGCTCATGTTTCAATTTGGTGTTTGCACAAACTTCATACCTTGTCATGCTATTGTATATATTTTAAATTCAATATTGTCTGTTTCTTATGAACTTTTTAAAATGATGATATGCTTTTTGTAGTAGATTATTTTTTACAAATTACTTGATAAGAATTGGATAAGAAATAGTATCTAATGGAGCTGGAAGACAAAGTGGAATGAGGTTAAAGGTGTTAAAATGAATCAAATCGGTGAAATAGACTAGTATAACATCTTCCAGAAAGGAACATAAATGTAACAGATTAACACTTTAATTTCTATCATTTTTCAATTAAAAAGACAATATTTGGGGGAAATTTTTCTTTTTCTTCCACAGGACAATCTACATCTCTTTGTCCTTTGAGTCTGCTGTGTGATCATGTGTCCCCGACTCTTCAGTCTGGTTTCCTTATTCTTATTGTTTTGTAACACCTTTTTTTTTTTTTCTGACAGTAAATAACATTTTCTCAGAGGCTAGTGCCAGATGCTCCATTCATCTTTAGTAAGAGGAACAAGCAGTGGCCATGGGTTTTTGGAGGAGTTCTTTACTTTATATACCAGTCTGGGGCAAATTACCATTAAAAATAGATAAGCCATCTTCTCTAGTTGTTTAAACCTCTAAATATAATTAATCGCAAACTTTCTCTGAAATTTTCTTTTGGCTGGTTTCACAGTGGAAAGTTTAAATGAGAGATTGAAATTTTTTGCAATTAAAAAGTCTTGACTGTACACTCATTTCTAAAGGCTTTGCTTGGGAGCCAATATTTTTCTCCTCTTTTGTAATCTATTAAACTATCAAGATTTTTTGAAAATCAGAATATTCCTATTTGACACATATTTAACTTATGAAGTTATTTTAATTATTGGTTCTGACTTCAGATTCAAACTGAATTTCCTGGAATTCATTTACATATTTATAATCCTCATATTTCTGAGGTTTAGATGATATACTAATAATATCTGTTAATGGTGTATTCGGAGAAGGCAATGGCACCCCACTCCAGTACTCTTGCCTGGAAAATCCCATGGGCGGAGGAGCCTGGTGGGCTGCAGTCCATGGGGTAGCGAAGAGTCAGACATGACTGAGCGACTTCCCTTTCACTCTTCACTTTCATGCATTGGAGAAGGAAATGGCAGCCCACTACAGTGTTCTTGCCTGGAGAATCCCATGGACGGAGGAGCCTTGAAGGCTGCAGTCCATGGGGTGGTTAGGAGTTGGACATGACTGAGTGACTTCACTTTCCCTTTTCACTTTCATGCATTGGAGAAGGAAATGGCAACCCACTCCAGGGTTCTTGCCTGGAGAATCCCAGGGATGGCGGAGCCTGGTGCACTGCCATCTATGGGGTCACGCAGAGTCAGACACAACTGAAGTGACTTAGCAGCAGCAGCAGCAGCCCTGCAATGGGAACACAGCATCAGCCAAATGCAAAAGTGTAATTCATTCATATCTCCAACACTTAACCACTGGACTTCACCACCAAGGAAGTCCCTGTTGGTTCTTAAAGAGTAAAAAACTTTTGGAGCATATTTTCAGGTAATAAAATTAATTTAATCTTATGGGAAACAAATATAAATAAATCTTACTGTGCTTTTGTATTTTCAAGTTGAATTTGTTTTCATAGCATATTTTACTGCACGTTTGTGTTTTATGATAACAGCAAATTCAGCCACTAAAAACCGTTTAAGGATTTTATATATTAAGGTATTGTACAACTTATATCTTTCATTTTTATGAAGCAAGAATAATATTTGATAGAAAATACTATTTTATGATGTTTTCTTAAACAAAAATATCTTTCAAAAATGGTATGCATTACCATACCTGGTAAAAATGGGCTTGATGCATATATTTTAGCTGTTTTATCTATTTTAAACTCTGAGTAACCTCTGCCAGTATTATTCCAAGATAAAGGATATATTATCTATTAATTTATGTTTATCTGTATCATATTTTATCTATTATATATTATCATATCATTTTTATTTATACATCACCAATAAATATATTCCAGAAAGAAAAGTACTATATAACAATAATATCAATGCCACATTGTTTTTGCATAATTCTTTTAATTGTTTTAATATATATCTTTCATCTTTTAAAAATCTTTCAAAATCAGTTCAGTTCAGTTGGTCAGTCATGTCTGACTCTTTAAGAGCTTTCAAAATAAATAAATTTGTAATCATGTATATAGTTTTAAGAAACTGTGATGCTATAGCAAGAAACGATATGCCTGATAAACTGAATACTAGAATTAACAGTTTTCCTGAATCACAGTTCAATAATATTTCAAGTACAGATGGTCAATAGTAAGGATTAAAATAACTTTAACAATTCTATCTGAAGATATATATGCATGTGATATATTTATGTGAAATGGTTCAATAAACTGCCTGGCATACCCAAAAATGCCTCTAATTAAAATCGAACATATACTAGAAATATTTCATAATATGTAGGTTTTATTTTTTCCCTTGTGATCATTATCTCTTTTTTGAGAAATGGCCTCTAATAAAGATATTCATTTGGCCCCAGGATATGTGTACACTAAGGAAATAAAAACCTCAAGAGTTCTCCCTTCCCTATTAAACCCGTAAGATATTTGTCAGCTATCCCTAGGGCCTTTTACATACTGGTCAGCTGTACACAGGGATCATTATGAAAACTTCATGTAGTTTTGCAATATAACTTAGAGGTCTTTCAGAGCTGTTATATCTTCTAAGACTTCCTTGTGCTTTATTGAAAGCTTCAGGGAAAATAAATACATCTTGATAGACCCGGAACTTGAAATGACAGTGGACTCAAGAGATCAAGGTTATCAAAGCATGAGTTCTGTGTTATGGCTTGTGTTTATTTGCAGGAAAGCTGCCAAGGTGAAAGGGGTTGTTGTTTTTTTTTAAAGTATTGAATTATCTGAAGGAGAAATTTCTTATCAGTGTAGATGATTTTTGTTGCCAATTGACCTTATTTTTTATATAATCTCTGTCCTTTGACATTTATTAGCTTATAGATGATTGCTGCAGAATAGCTCCCAAACTTGTTCACCCAGGAAGTTATTGAGGATGTTAGGCTATGCGTTTGCTTTCAAAGGCAGGGAGAGGGAGGGGAGAGGTAGAAATGATGAGAAAGGAAACATAGACAGACATTTTACCCATCAGCATAAACTGCCTTGCCTTCTAGATACCCACACTCAGGATTTCTACTGTTTTGTACTTAATATACTTCAGTTCAGTTCAGTTCAGTCACTCAGTCGTGTCCAGCTCTTTGCGACCCCATGAATTACAGCACGCCAGGCTTCCCTGTCCATCACCAACTCCCAGAGTTCACTCAAACTCATGTCCATTGAGTCGGTGATGCCATCCAGCCATCTCATCCTCTGTCGTCCCCTTCTCCTCCTGCCCCCAATCCCTCCCAGCATCAGAGTCTTTTCCAATTAGTCAACTCTTCGCATGAGGTGGCAAAAGTATTGGAGTTTCAGCTTTAGCATCATTCCTTCCAATGAACACCCAGGACTGATCTCCTTTAGGATGGACTGGTTGGATCTCCTTGCAGTCCAAGGGACTCTCAAGAATCTTCTCCAATACCACAGTTCAAAAGCATCAATTCTTTGGTGCTCAGCTTTCTTTATAGTCCAACTCTCACATCCATACATGACCACTGGAAAAACCATAGCCTTGACTAGACGGACCTTTGCTGGCAAAGTAATGTCTCTGCTTTTGAATATGCTATCTAGGTTGGTCATAACCTTCCTTCCAAGGAGTAAGTGTCTTTTAATTTCATGGCCGCAATCACCATCTGCAGTGATTTTGGAGCCCCAAAACATAAAGTCTGACACTGTTTCTGCTGTTTCCCCATCTATTTCCCATGAACTGATGGGACCAGATGCCATGATCTTCGTTTTCTGAATGTTGAGCTTAAAGCCAACTTTTTCACTCTCCTTTTTCACTTTCATCAAGAGGCTTTTTAGTTCCTCCTCACTTTCTGCCATAAGGGTGGTGTCATCCACGTATCTGAGGTTATTGATATTTCTCCCGGCAATCTTAATTCCAGCTTGTGTTTCTTGCAGCCCAGCGTTTCTCATGATGTACTCTGCATATAAGTTAAATAAATTAATATATTTAGCTGTTTTCAAATCTTCAATATTTGAGGAGTTCCCTTTGTTCTGGGCAACAGTGGAATCACTGTATTAGTGCCATGAGTAGGATTGTTGTTTCTATTTAGATATGATAAAATAAAAATCTGACTCTGTTTAAACTTTGTACCTGAGATCTTTATATCATTCTTACACAAAAGTGAAACCAAGTCATTGGGATCTCTCCCTTCCTTATGTAATTCAGAAGTTTTAAATATCTCATTTAATCCAAGGGCTTATTGCAGTCATTCATACTGCATATCATAGCCCAGATAAAAGATAATGTTAAATATTATAGCTGTGCTATCAGTGATAGTTACCAAAATTCTTTTGCATTGTAGCATAGCAAGAGAAAACAAGGTTAGACAGTGGTTAATGTAAATAAGATATTAGGAGTCCTAACACCAAAATGTGGATGAAAATAGTCCAGGATTTGTTTTGCAGTCTGAGATAGATATTAGATTTGAAATCAAGCCTTGATAATTAGTTACCATGTGCTCTTGAGCATGTTATTTAACCTATTGTACTTAAATCTCACATGGCTCATTTCTAAATGTTGCCTACCACTAAGTTTCAAGTTTGTTGTCATCATTACTTTAAAAAAATGTATTTAAAATGCACAGCACAAGACAGAACATACTAAGTAACAAAATATCTGCTCAATGATTTTTGATCTTTTTTTCATTTTTTATCATTTCATTTTAAAATTTACAGAATGTTTCAAATAATGTATGTGTGTTTATATGTATGTATATTCTTGTATATGCATACATGTATATGCATATACGGGTGTACATTTGTTTATACATGTGTATGTATGTTTTTGTATGATAGGCTGCAGTCCATGGGGTTGCTAAGAGTCCGGCACAACTGAGCAACTTCACTTTCACTTTCACGCATTGGAGAAGGAAATGGCAACCCGCTCCAGTGTTCTTGCCTGGAGAATCCCAGGGACAGGGGAGCCTGGTGGGCTGCTGTCTATGGGGTTGCACAGAGTCAGACATGACTGAAGCGACTTAACAGCAGTAGCAGCAGCATAATATATGTTAATATATATTGTTCAGGATGTTTGGATTAATCTCAAGAATGATATTTCTTTCAAGTTTTTGTTTAATCTTAAAATCCATAGAATTATGTACTCCCTACAGTATTATATATTGTAGTATTAAAATATTATCTTTCACAATCATCACAGTTTAAAGTGATATTGTCCCCAAAAGATACTCCACAGTGATTTTGTGGTTTCTTGTGGCTTTTGTTCACCAGTGTATATCCAGGAGAAAGGATAGACACTCCAGTTTTTAAAAAACAACATTAGACCAGGAAGAAATAGAAAATCTTAACAGACCCATCACAAGCACGGAAATTGAAACTGTAATCAAAAATCTTCCAGCAAACAAAAGCCCCGGTCCAGACGGCTTCACAGCTGAATTCTACCAAAAATTTAGAGAAGAGCTAACACCTATCCTGCTCAAACTCTTCCAGAAAATTGCAGAGGAAGGTAAACTTCCAAACTCATTCTATGAGGCCACCATCACCCTAATACCAAAACCTGACAAAGATCCCACAAAAAAAGAAAACTACAGGCCAATATCACTGATGAACATAGATGCAAAAATCCTTACCAAAATTCTAGCAATCAGAATCCAACAACACATTAAAAAGATCATACACCATGACCAAGTGGGCTTTATCCCAGGGATGCGAGGATTCTTCAGTATCCACAAATCAATCAGTGTAATACACCACATTAACAAATTGAAAAATAAAAACCATATGATTATCTCAATAGATGCAGAGAAAGCCTTTGACAAAATTCAACACCCATTTATGATAAAAACTCTCCAGAAAGCAGGAATAGAAGGAACATACCTCAACATAATAAAAGCTATATATGACAAACCTACAGCAAACATTATCCTCAATGGTGAAAAATTGAAAGCATTTCCTCTAAAGTCAGGAACAAGACAAGGGTGCCCACTTGCACCATTACTATTCAACATAGTTTTGGAAGTTTTGGCCACAGCAATCAGAGCAGAAAAAGAAATAAAAGGAATCCAAATTGGAAAAGAAGAAGTAAAACTCACACTATTTGCAGATGACATGATCCTCTACATAGAAAACCCTAAAGACTCCACTAGAAAATTACTAGAACTAATCAATGACTATAGTAAAGTTGCAGGATATAAAATCAACACACAGAAATCCCTTGCATTCCTATACACTAATAATGAGAAAACAGAAAGAGAAATTAAGGAAACAATTCCATTCACCATTGCAACGGAAAGAATAAAATACTTAGGAATATATCTACCTAAAGAAACTAAAGACCTATATATAGAAAACTATAAAACACTGGTGAAAGAAATCAAAGAGGACACTAATAGATGGAGAAATACACCATGTTCATGGATTGGAAGAATCAATATAGTGAAAATGAGTATAATACCCAAAGCAATTTATAGATTCAATGCAATCCCTATCAAGCTACCAACAGTATTCTTCACAGAGCTAGAACAAATAATTTCACAATTTGTATGGAAATACAAAAAACCTCGAATAGCCAAAGCGATCTTGAGAAAGAAGAATGGAACTGGAGGAATCAACCTACCTGACTTCAGGCTCTACTACAAAGCCACAGTTATCAAGACAGTATGGTACTGGCACAAAGACAGAAATATAGATCAATGGAACAAAATAGAAAGCCCAGAGATAAATCCACACACATATGGACACCTTATCTTTGACAAAGGAGGCAAAAATATACAATGGATTAAAGACAATCTCTTTAACAAGTGGTGCTGGGAAATCTGGTCAACCACTTGTAAAAGAATGAGACTAGAACACTTTCTAACAGCATACACAAAAATAAACTCAAAATGGATTAAAGATCTAAATGTAAGACCAGAAACTATAAAACTCCTAGAAGATAACATAGGCAAAACATTCTCTGACATACATCACAGCAGGATCCTCTATGACCCACCTCCCAGAATATTGGAAATAAAAGCAAAAATAAACAAATGGGACCTAATTAACCTTAAAAGCTTCTGCACATCAAAGGAAACTATTAGCAAGGTGAAAAGACAGCCTTCAGAATGGGAGAAAATAATAGCAAATGAAGCAACTGACAAACAACTAATCTCAAAAATATACAAGCAACTCCTACAGCTCAACTCCAGAAAAATAAATGACCCAATCAAAAAATGGGCCAAAGAACTAAACAGACATTTCTCCAAAGAAGACATACAGAGGGCTAACAAACACATGAAAAGATGCTCAACATCACTCATTATCAGAGAAATGCAAATCAAAACCACAATGAGGTACCATTTCACATCAGTCAGAATGGCTTCGATCCAAAAGTCTACAAATAATAAATGCTGGAGAGGGTGTGGAGAAAAGGGAACCCTCTTACACTGTTGGTGGGAATGCAAACTAGTACAGCCACTGTGGAGAACAGTGTGGAGATTCCTTAAAAAACTGGAAATAGAGCTGCCTTATGACCCAGCAATCCCACTGCTGGGCATACACACTGAGGAAACCAGAAGGGAAAGAGACACATGTACCCCAATGTTCATCGCAGCACTGTTTATAATAGCCAGGGCATGGAAGCAACCTAGATGTCCATCAGCAGATGAATGGATAAGAAAGCAGTGGTACATATACACAATGGAGTATTACTCAGCCATTAAAAAGAATACATTTGAATCAGTTCTAATGAGGTGGATGAAACTAGAGCCTATTATACAGAGTGAAGTAAGCCAGAAAGAAAAACACCAATACAGTATACTAACGCATATATATGGAATTTAGAAAGATGGTAACAATAACCCTGTGTACGAGACAGCAAAAGAGACACTGATGTATAGAACAGTCTTATGGACTCTATGGGAGAGGGAGAGGGTGGGAAGATTTGGGAGAATGGCATTGAAACATGTAAAATATCATGTATGAAACGAGATGCCAGTCCAGGTTCGATGCACAATACTGGACGCTTGGGGCTAGTGCACTGGGACGACCCAGAGGGATGGTATGGGGAGGGAGGATGGAGGAGGGTTCAGGATGGGGAACACATGTATACCTGTGGCGGATTCATTTTGATATTTGGCAAAACTAATACAATTATGTAAAGTTTAAAAATAAAATAAAATTTTTAAAAAAACAACATTAGGTGATGTTTTGAGGGTGATTTGTATAAAGAGCATTTTAAAAAGATGTAAGGGTTAAAGATGTAAGGATGCTATTGAGAGCCACTTGATCCTTATACATCTTTTTTGGACACTTAATTATCCCATAGGTGGTGAGTTTTTATAGGATCAGATTCACAATCCCCAAAGGAAGTTAAATCTTTTTCAATCCTGCTGACTTTTACACAGTCACTTTTGAAAAAAATTTCTTTTCAAAGTTAAAATTTTTCATGCATTCAGTGAGATATCATAGCCTTACCTGGAGAAAGCAATGGCACCTCACTCCAGTACTCTTGCCTGGAGAATCCCAGGGATGGGGGAGCCTGGTGGGCTGCCGTCTATGGGGTCACACAGAGTCGGACATGACTGAAGTGATTTAACAGCAGCAGCAGCATAGCCTTACCGAGATAGTTTCTGTCTATAATTTTATGAACCATGAGTTTATCAATTGTTCATTTTCCCTCCTACCCCTATCCATACTGGATGATATCAGGTGCAGCTGATCCAAATGAACCTTCGTGTATGTCCTAAAGGGTAAACTGAATGTTTAGATATAAATGTTCCTGCTCAAGAAGATTCTGTTTTATGTGACTCAGTAGAATTATGTGAATCAATATATTATGTATAAAATTTTGTTTGTCAAAAATTTAAAAGCTTCAAGTATTTACTCCATGACACTAACCTTAGTACTGACAATCAGTAGCCATAACACACGTTATCTGAGGAATTATCCACTGGGAAGCACATGAACTCATGGCAGGATAAAGGTAATCTTTAGGGAGACCTCTACAGCAGTTGCAATTATTGTTCCAAGTCTTCTATTTTCATAATGTTGTCCGCATTGGTTGGTAAATCAGTAAAACCACCAATCAGACCATGCCTTTGGCAAAATATGATGTAGCATAATTACAAAGGAGATATTTAGAGAAAACGGCCCAGCGTCCTCTGTTCTGAATGCCTAAGGGGTTTTTCTGCTGGCCTGCAATTTGATCACAGTCATGCGTGTTTCTCATGCCTCCAGGCTTCCTGGAAGTTCTCTTTATCCATGAACCATATTCCAAAATTTTTACATCTCTACATAAGACAAAGGCTGCATACATCTTAGTATAAAAATGCTGCTTATCAATAAAAATAGTAAAGAACTCACCTGTTTCCTCTGGAAATTTCCTATTCAATTAAGTTTCAACAAGAATTTTATCTAACTAATCACTCAATATATTTTTTTATTTGAATGTTAGAGGAACTATGTCTAATTTCTCATCATCCTGCTTACTTGAAACTGTGCTGATATTGAGCATTTGACTCATTTGATTTGAGCATTTGATGTAAAATATTTTTGCAGAATTATGACACATCTAGAATACCACACATCCACTAAAAGGCAGATTTCACTGGAGAATATGCTTTTGCTTTTCCATGTCTGCTCTTAGTGAGCTCAGTGTTCTAGATAAGCTCGCTGGCAGGTTCTTTATTATTACTCTATGTAGCAATGACGGGACGACAGACATGTAAGCACCTCGCTTCATAGTCTCTCATCAGCTTTTAGAATTCATGTAGGACTCTTTTTGGTACCTACTATGAATAAGACATAAACTCTGTGTTCAGACTTCTTTCACTCTAGTTAAGGAACACAGGCGTAAAGACATCATGAGAGTGACGATATATACATTAAAGCAGTTTTCCCTTAAAAAATCAGGACATACTTCACAAACAATAAAATGAAAAAGTCTGTTTTGAGAACTTGCTTAGTAAGAAGAAAAATAAGGAATTTTGATGCCATAGTTCCGAAGCATGAAAGAATATTCTATTTACATATTTTGAGTTTACAATTATTATGCTTTAATCTTTCACCAGCCTTGTATGAGAGTACTACATCAAGAGAAGTTAAATAACTTACTCAAAGTCACCCAGATAAAAAGCATCAGAACTAGAGCTGGAATTTTAATTTATTTTTTCATCTACTTAAAAATATTTACTGAATATTAACAAAAATAAAAACAAACATTAAGTAAGTGCTTACTTCAAAGCACTGTTCCTCCATTCTACCTTAGAATACTTTTTTAAGATTTTTTAAAGCTAATTGCCCTCTCCCTAAGAAATGTTAATACCTTGGATATACTGTATATCTGTTTTGTACTGGAGCTGTTTAGAAGGCCACTAAGCATTGTTAATAGCTAAAAACTTTTTCACCTTCTTTCCCGTTTTGACCCCTTGAAGATGTTATCTCCCCTGTTGAAAATGCGTGTTTTACAGACATTTTTCTAGATGTTAAAGAATAAAAATAAGTAGAATATGGCCCTTCCTCTGAGTCACTTCAATACTAATGGATGAGAAGTACAAGAAAAAAAAAAAAAAATTCCCACAGAGAGTAGTGAGTTCCACAATAGAAAAATGTGCAAACTACATTAAAAGCACAAAAGAGACTGTCTGTAACTGGCTGGAAGCAGTTAGAAGAGACTTCATAAACTCCATGGTTGTGGCTTATAGTGGGATAATGTGACCATCAGGTGCAAAAAGGAGAAGGACATTGCAGACAGACAAGAACAACAAAGGCAAAAGGGGTGAGACAACATGGCCAGTTTTGGGGCCTACAAAAGACTCACAGGAGAGGGCTGGAAAAGTATCAGGATTATGTCAGAAACTGGGAGCCTCAGCGTTATTGTGGAAGTAGTGAAAGGGTGACTTGATCAGTTTTGTCTCAGAAGGATTTCTTGGCGGTTTCACTTCTGGTTCATGTAACTAAGGAAAGCCAAAAGGTGCCTGACACACAATGTGTTATTGTAAATTACGTTTTAATGGAAACAGATAAGAGGCCATAATTACATGATGAGATGCTTACCTGAGGCAGGAACTTGGGCCAGGGGAAGATTCTTTTTATTTTTTTTATTTTTAATTTTTTTTATATTTTTTAAGTTTTTATTTTATTTTTTAACTTTACAATATTGTATTGGTTTTGCCATATATCAACATGAATCCGCCACAGGTATACACGTGTTCCCCATCCTGAACCCTCCTCCCTCCTCCCTCCCCATACCATCCCTCTGGGTCGTCCCAGTGCACCAGCCCCAAGCATCCAGTATCGTGCATCAAACCTGGACTGGTGACTCGTTTCATATATGATATTATACATGTTTCAATGCCATTCTCCCAAATCATCCCACCCTCTCCCTCTCCCACAGAGTCCAAAAGACTGTTCTATACATCTGTGTCTCTTTTGCTGTCTCGTATACAGGGTCATTGTTACCATCTTTCTAAATTCCATATATATGCATTAGTATACTGTATTGGTGTTTTTCTTTCTGGCTTACTTCACTCTGTATAATAGGCTCTAGTTTCATCCACCTCATTAGAACTGATTCAAATGTATTCTTTTTAATGACTGAGTAATACTCCATTGTGTATATGTACCACAGCTTTCTTATCTATTCATCTGCTGATGGACATCTAGGTTGCTTCCATGTCCTGGCTATTATAAACAGTGCTGCGATGAACATTGGGGTACATGTGTCTCTTTCCCTTCTGGTTTCCTCAGTGTGTATGCCCAGCAGTGGGATTGCTGGGTCATAAGGCAGCTCTATTTCCAGTTTTTTAAGGAATCTCCACACTGTTCTCCATAGTGACTGTACTAGTTTGCATTCCCACCAACAGTGTAAGAGGGTTCCCTTTTCTCCACACCCTCTCCAGCATTTATTGCTTGTAGACTTTAGGATCGAAGCCATTCTGACTGGCGTGAAATGGTACCTCATTGTGGTTTTGATTTGCATTTCTCTGATAATGAGTGATGTTGAGCATCTTTTCATGTGTTTGTTAGCCATCTGTATGTCTTCTTTGGAGAAATGTCTACTTAGTTCTTTGGCCCATTTTTTGATTGGGTCATTTATTTTTCTGGAATTGAGCTGTAGGGGTTGCTTGTATATTTTTGAGATTAGTTCTTTGTCCATTGCTTCATTTGCTATTATTTTCTCCCATTCAGAAGGCTGTCTTTTCACCTTGCTAATAGTTTCATTTGTTGTGCAGAAATTTTTAAGTTTAATTAGGTCCCATTTGTTTATTTTTGCTTTTATTTCCAATATTCTGGGAGGTGGGTCATAGAGGATCCTGCTGTGATGTATGTCGGATTCTTTTTAAAAATAATTTCTCTCATTGCACCATAGCAGCTCCACACAGTCCAGGAACTCATCGCATTGTTTTTCTTGTTGCATTTCTTCCACAACAGCCTCTCTATAGTATCTCACAAATTCCCTTTTGGTTACATATTAAAACAGCTTTTGTCAATATGTAACCATAATAGTTTACTTGTATTGACAGGTTATGATATGTCAAACATTGCGATAATTGTTTTAGAGACATAATTTCATTTAATCCATACAGCATTTCTGTAAGGTTATCACTGTTATTATACCCACTCCATATATGGAAAACCAAAATGAAAACAAAGCAAACCAACAGACAAAAAAATAAACAATGTAGAACTATGGCAGCTTAAGTAAATTTCTCAAGTACCTGAAGTGGTTAAACTTGAGATCATGACTCCATAACCCTGGCTATTAAACATCTGCTATTCTGCTTTACATATTATTATTTTCTGACAACATTCTTGTCTTAATCAATTTGAGTTGCAGTAACAAAAAATCACAGACTTGGTGGCTTAGAAGCAATGTACATGTATTTCTCACATCTCTGGATACTTGAACGTCAAAATCAAGGCTCCAGCAAATGTGGTGTCTAATGAGAGTTCACTTCGGTGTCAGAAGTGAGCTGGCAGAAGGGCCTCAGAGCTCTCTCTGAGGCCTCTTTTATCATGACACTAATCCCATTCATGAGAGCTCTGTCCACATGACCTAATCACCCCAAAAGGCCCAGTCCACCTCCTAATACTATCACTTGGGAGCCAAGATTTCAACATATGAATTTTTGAGGGAATATAAATATTCAAACAATAGCAATTCTCATGACTTTTTTTAAAAAAAGAATTTTATACTTAAATATTGCTAAAATGTCTAGATTCTTTTTAATTACTTGGGTCATTAATTCAGCTTACTTTTCATTAAGCTATAATTAAAAGGTAGTCCTGGCCCATGTGTAATGTATGTGTTTTCAAGAACTGGAGAAGACAAGGCATTGACATTTGTCGTCTTGACTACAATGTACGAGCTCCTATGCTGCACCCTTTCTCGTGTCCTCTCATTTCAGTCCCACCTCGACTTGTGATGTAGCATTAGAATCCTCAAATATCAGATGAGGAACCTTGAAATTTGGAGACTTAGTAGTCTCACTTCTTATATACTTCAGTGTTTATATGTGCAAAATAAAAATACACATGTAAACTTTAGTACTCACAGTTCAAAAATGTTGAATCATTTGGAAATTACAATTCAAAAATGTTGAATCATTTGGAAATTACATTTCAGTATCAGAAGCAGGAAACCTCAGAAAGTAAGTGTTGTTGTCATTTAGTTGCTCAGTTGTGTCCAACTTGTTTGTGACCCCATGGACTATAGTCCTCCACTCCTCTGTCCATAGGATTTCCCAAGCAAGAATACTGGAGTAAGTTGCCATTTCTTTCTCCAGGGGATATTCCTGAACCAGGGCTCAAACCCACATCTCCTGCATTGGCAGGTGAATTCTGTACCACTGAGTCACCAGGGAAGCCCCCAGGAAGTAACATCAAAGATCAAATTATAAGGCAACCTTAAATTCCAAACCAAGAACTAAGAGTGAATCCCATATTGTTAACTTGATTGTCCTAAATAAATGGGAGAAAGCAGAAATTTAGACACTTTCAAATAGCAAATAATCCAAGCACTTATTCATGTGATTTTAAAAGCTTTTAGGTAGGTGTTTGTGTTCTATAAAGAGTATAAGCTTATATTGGAATATTTAAGTGACAGATATTCCAGATAATTTTCCAAGAAAGTTTACATCATGAAATTTCATATTATATTTTTATACTTCATACAATATTTAAGATAGAGAACACCATTCATTATTTTCTTTGTAAAGATGTTGTTATACAGAATATGGTTTGTCATACCCATGAGTACATTTATAATAAGATATTTCAAGGTATTTTATGTTGAGCTTTTAGTTAAGGAAAATATCTTATATTCTTATTTAAAGTGACACATAAAAATAAATTCCAGAAGGGTTAAAAATCTAAATTAAATTTTAAAATCTCCTTAAAACAATGCTATGAAAGTACTAAAAGAGAATATAGAACATCATGGCTATTAGGATTTGAATAGGAATCTTTAAGCACCATAAAAATCAAACACTTGAAAATGAAAAATAACTATGAGCAAAATTAAATATGACCGAATGAAAGTATTTGTATCATGAATAACATATAAAGTTAATGTCCTTAATATGCAAAGAGCTGATACAAATAAATAAAATTAAAACAATCTTATAGAAAGATGAGCTAAGGCTGAGATCAGGTAACACTGCATACTGGTAAACATGCTTTAAAAAATATCTCATGCTAATGATCAAGTAACTAAATTTTCAGTTATCAAAGTGATAAAAGTGAAAAGGAATGGCAATATCATACACTATTAAAAACGGAAAGAAAAAGTAAGAGTGCCCTATTCCCAGTCAGACTAAGAGGAACTTTCCTGCATGTGTGTTTGAAATGTTATTAAAATTTTAGTAACATAAATGTCTTCCTGTCTGCTAAGTCGATTCAGTTGTGTCCAACTCTGTTCGACCCCATAGACGGCAGCCCACCAGGCTCCCCCGTCCCTGGGAGTCTCCAGGCAAGAACACTGGAGTGGGTTGCCATCTCCTTCTCCAGTGCATGAAAGTGAAAAGTGAAAGTGAAGTTGCTCAGTCGTGTCCATCGTGTCCGACTCTTAGTGACTCCACGGACTGCAGCCTACCAGGCTCCTCCGTCCATGAGATTTTCCAGGCAAGAGTATTGGAGTGGGGTGCCATTGCCTTCTCCAATGTCTTCCTGTAGATTGAAAATAATGGAGTGATGGGATTTACATGTTAACCATGTATCTAGAATTTTTTAAAGTTCATGTCATGCTCTTAACCTCATCTTCCTTTTCCTTACCCCATGCCTTACTGTATTAAAGAGCTCTATTCAGTGGCTGTTAACACTTCCAGACTTGCAGAGCATTTAGTCTGGATCATAGTTACATTCGCAACCACCATCTTCAGGACCTAAGTACATGATAACTGCATCGATGGTTCCATTATCACAGCTTGACCATGCCAGGCTTTATATGGTTGCTAAGTAGGCAGTGTCAATTGTTGCTCTTAAGGATGAGGGATAAAATATTTCTTAAGATAAAAGGAAAGTGTTATGAAAAAGCAAATGCTACCTTTTCCCCATGATATCCTATTTCTAAAACACTACCATGTTTTAATGTTTTATTCATTAGGTAAATTCTTAAAAAGATCTTGTCACTTTCTTTAGTAACTTTACCTAGGAAACCATTTACATTTATGGCAGGTGGTTCTATACAAACATAAAAGTTTTTTTTTTTTAATGTTCATAAAGTTCATATAGGATTAAGGGGAAACATACAGATCTAATGTTGAATGAATCTCATGAGCATATGAATTTTCTATTACCAACCTCCTCTGATCTTAAATGTAAATGAAGCCTCCTGCTAATAATACATTTATTTCAGCACACATAACAACTATTAAAAAATTCTTTTCATACACATACAAAAATTCTTAGTGCACTGAATCATCAAAAATAGATGAAAGCATTGAGCAGTTTGAATATTCTTGTCAATAAATTAGGATGTTACATGACTTTGCTCCAAAACTAACTATAGATTAACACATGTATATGGAATTCATAAAGATGGTACCAATGATCTTACATGCAGGGCAGCAAAGAAGACACAGACATAAAGAATAGACTTTTGGACTCAGTGGGAGAAGGCGAGGGTGGGATAATTTGAGGATAGCATTGAAACATATACATTACCATATGTAAAATAGATGACTAGTGAGAGTTCAATGCGTGAAGCAGGGCATGCAAAGTTGGTGCTCTGGGACAACCTAGAGGGATAGGGTGGGGAGGGAGGTGGGAGGGGAGTTCAGGATGGGAGGGAACACATGTATACCTATGGCCTATTCATGTTGATTAATGGCAAAAACTGTCACAATATTGTAAAGTAATTATCCTCTAATAAAAATAAATGAATTAAAATTAAAAAATTAACTGTGCAATACCACATCATTATATAGTTTAACTTGGTTTCAGTAAATCTTTAAAATAACATCAGCTGACAAATATACATACTGAGTCTGATGTACTCTGTTATAGTCAAGGAGAGATTTTTTAAAAAGGTAAGACCAACCCTTGTTTTGTGGGAAAATCCTACTCTTGCCTATGAAAGGTAATTAGCAACACACAAGATATTATAGTTGTTCGGAATGGGTGGCAGGGCAGTATTGTATGCTAATATTTTCAGGACATCTATTTGAGAACAGTAAGAAAACCTGTTTGGCTTCACTTGAGATAGACTTGAATATCAGTAATTTTAAAGGTTCACAAGGTCTCATCTTTGGTTCAGAACTGCTTCACTGAAACATGTTTAAGACTGAAATATTAGGTATCACTGTGAAGGAATTAGAATGATACATTAAGCCTTTAGAACTTCAGGGACTTGACTTCCCTATATAATATCTAGTCTTATAGAATACAAGATGACCTAAAAAATGTCAAAATTCAGTGATTCTCTGGAAGGTTGTACAACCAATATTCAGATTTAGGAATATGGATGAGCCACTCCGTGATTTGTTTTATTGTATGGGATATTGATGTCCTATGGAAAGAGAAATAAATCTGTATCAGTTACACCAGTCTTCTCATTAACAAGGCCTCAAAAGGTATAGAGTGAATTTTAAAAGAAAATATATTAGAAAATTATTGTGTTCATTACAAAGGAATACTTAGCTTTATAAACATATTTCAGTTTCTTTTAAAAACAATATATATAAGAATATTTGGTTTGAAAAATGGCAGTATTTATTGAATGTATTTAAAGAAGACACTCACTACCCCTGCTTCAGCATTGTTGTTGTTCAGTCGCTCAGTCGTGTCTGACTCTTTGCGACCCCATGGACTATAGCATGCCAGGCTTCCCTGTCCTTCAGTGTCTCCTGGAGTTTGCTCAAACTCATGTCCATTGAGTTGGTGATGGCATCCAACCATCTCATTCTCTGATGCCCCCTTGTCCTCATGCCTTCAATCTTTCCAGCATCAGGGTCTTTTCCAGTGAGTTGGCTCTTTGCATCAGGTAGCAAAATATTGGAGCTTCAGCATCATTCTTTCCAACGAATATTCAGGGTTGATTTCCTTTAGGATTGACTGGTTTGATCTCCTTGCTGTCTGAGGGACTCTCAGAAGTCTTCTCCAGCACCACAGTTCCAAAGCATCAGTTCTTCAGTGCTTAGCCTTCTTTATGTTTCAACTCTCACATCCATACATGACTACTGGAAAAACCATAGCTTTGACTATACAGACCTTTGGTGGCAAAGTGATGCCTCTGCTTTTTTAATACACTGTCTAGATCAGCATAGAACTTTTTATTATAGCCCTCAGCCACACTTAAGTTGATCCTGGTGCTAATATCCGATTTCCCTTTATCAGCATTAGGATTCTTTTTCTACAGTGTCCAAATACTAACAATTTGCATAGTATTACTTTAAATACATTTTTGCAGTGTATTCAATTTTATTTAAAATGTCTTAATAAATATGATCCTTCATTTGTTGTTTTTAACTTTTTATGAGTATTTTCTTATCTATGGGCAGCACAATGAGAGCGATGAGGAAAGAAGAGATTTAAGAAAGGTTTGGAAGTTAGTATTGAATATGAGTTGGGGGATATGATGTAACAATTGGTATCCTTAATTAACAGGATGATTTTTATATTTCTGATTAGGAAGTGAGTGCCAATTCTATCGGAGAAGGCAATGGCACCCCACTCCAGTACTCTTGCCTGGAAAATCCCATGGATGGAGGAGCCTGGTAGGCTGCAGTCCATGGGGTCCCGAAGAGTCAGACACGACTGACCGACTTCACTTTCACTTTTCACTTTCCTGCATTGGAGAAGGAAATGGCAACCCACTCCAGTGTTCTTGCCTGGAGAATCCCAGGGATGGGGGAGCCTGGTGGCTGCCGTCTATGGGGTCACACAGAGTCGGACATGACTGAAGTGACTTAGCAGCAGCAGCCACTTCTATTCCTTCTATGCAAATGTTTTATGGAAAAATATATGCACATTTTACATTTATCTGTAGCAAAAAAGAACTTCTAAAGTCGTTCCACTGAATTTAGCAAAGTTAGGGCTTTTTTTTCTTTTTTTCTCCCCAACACATCCAGGTCTTGTAACATCGTTGTTTACCTACCTATAAATACTTTGCCCTCTGTACATACTCTACCTCTGAGGCTAGGCATGTGGCTACTTTTCTTCTTCTCTCTTCTGTTCCTGGTCAATTTAATTCACTCCTTTAGCCCCTAGAGACAAGTGACTGCAGTGTCCATTACTGCCAAATCACACTGCTTTCTTTCATATTAGACCCAGACACTCGCACTGCCCACCAGACATCTCCCAACTGGATGCCCCATAGGCAAAACAAATTCAGGGTATTAAAAATGAAAAGTACTGTTTTGCTTCCAGACATTTCCTTCCTCTTGTGTTATCCATCTAGGTGGACCAGACCACCACTTACACTCACTTCCAAATCAGAAATATAAAAACCAACCTGCTAATTAAGGAGACCAATCATTAAATGCCTGTTGTATCCCCCAACTCATATTCAGTACTGACTCCCAAACCTTTCTTAAATCAGTTCTTTCCTCGTTGCTTCCACTGTGCTGCTACCTTAGTTCTCCCCATCAGAAGCGTTTGTCTATTACAAAGGATTCAAAATTCTCCATCCCAGGTCCCATTTTCCACTCCTCTATTGCCAGAATGGTCATAATTAAATGCAAATATGCTTTTGTGACTTCCTTGCTTACATTAAAGAGTCCTGCTGGCTTAGATAACGTTCAGTCCCATGAACTGGCCTTGCTCATAGACTACTACTATCTCCAGCGGAGTCTCACCATTGCCTGAGACCAAGACCTGAATGGGATCTTAATTCTACTTCTGCCTTTGCTGATTCTGTTCCCTGTGCTGGGAAGGTCCTTTTTCTTTCACTGTCCTTATTTATCTTTGCTTATTAGAAAAAGTATCCTCTGAGACCACTCATTACTTCTTGTCCCAGAAATTGCCATCTATTCTCCATAATTTGAAGGCCTTAAAATCAGGAAAATGACAATACAAATTACAATGTAGCATAAATACTACAATTTAAGGATGTAGAATCTGTGGTGGTGACATTGTCAAGGAGGTGGTTATTTCTTAAGCAGGGAGGGTCTTTCACCAAAGAAGTGACATCTTAACTGAATGTTGAATGAGAATATTCCAAGCAGAAAGGAAAAGAAGGACATTCCATGCATGAGCAAAGATTTAGACATCAGAAAGAATGTGAAACATTTGGGGAAGACTGGAAAGTTTGTGTGGCTGAAAAGGTGTGCCTTATAGAGGTTTTGTTTGTGGGTTAGTCTCTGATGTCTCGTTTCAGTTCCTTTCTTTTGAGTAAGGTTTTTTTTTTTATGTTTCTCCTATTCAGATTCTCCAATATTGAGACACCCAGACTCTCTTTACTTTCTTTGTTTCATGTCTTTAAGTTTCATAATGTGCTTGCTGAGCCTAGGTCTTCTAAAAAGAAATAAAGTGCTTCTTGGGAAATTTTAGAGCTTAGATAACCATGAAAAACAATTGAAAACCAAGTCATTAGAATGGTAGCTCATGCAGACAGAGATCACAGGGGAGAAATGATAATTCTCAGTGATCTTTTTTACTTGGTACCCAGTGGTGCACACCAAGCCAAAGCTGTGTTCCTGAGTGTTCAGGAGAATTCTTCTGCACGCAATTCTTCACTCCTTTCTGAACACCACTCTGTTATATTATCCATATTTTCAGTCTGAAAGCATATGAAGCCAAACCCACAGGAAACAAGAGAGCATATATTTCATTGTGAACTGGCATTTTATGAACTCTCTGTGTCCTTGTTCTTATGCATGCCTACTTCATAATAATGAAAACCTCTTCCACCGGCCAGTATATAAAACTCAGTTTAGTTTATTCTTTTTACTATCATGATCATGACAGTGAAAAGGCAAATGGCATTTGATTTTTTTCCCAGTCTTATTTATTACATTTGATCCACACCACTGGCATTTGACCTTTGAATTAAATGAAAATGTATATGAAAGGTGTGAGAGCAAGTGAACATTTGTTTGAAGTGAATTTGTTTGAAGTGAAATATAAACAATGAAATAAATATGAACATAAAGATTTCCATATTACTATGTATTAACATTATCATTTAACTTTTAATCTTGGTTGATAAAGAGCTCTAATTTATCTGCTTTTCTTTATTTAACACACTATAAATGAAATATTCATGTGAATAATTTTGTAATACTGGGAAAAATAAGGATTATGTAATGATATGATTTATAAGAGTAGTATGCAAAAGTTGTAAAATACAGCAGTTATCTGTAACCATTTAAAGCCCTATTTAAGTAGGTTGCCCTTATTCTAAGTTATTGTACTCGTTTATATTATACTACAGGTTGTTTTTCTTCTGTTGTTGTTCTTGCTTTTTGGATTGGAAAGGTAGAAAAGTCCCGGTCAGAACTTAAATTTGCAAGCCAACATAAATCAAAGCTCCATTCTCCAGGCTGAAGGCTCCTGCCCCTGTCTTCACTCCCAGTGACCCTGTGAATGTAATCTTTTCAGAGTGAACCTTGAATCTGGTCTAGACAGCATGTGACTTATGAAGGGAGGTAGGGTGAGGTGTCCAGGGAGAGGCAAATCCTTTATAAATGAGTCTCAAAATAATGTATTTTCTTTCTTGGAACCCTAAATAGATGAACTGCAACCCACTGTCTTTTTTCTAGGAAACTGTTTAATGCTTTCTTTTCCTTCCACTATGCATGCCCACTGTTTGTAATCCATATTACACTGTTTCTGCTTTTCATTTATTGACCTCCTCTGGTTTAGAGGATAAGTCAGTGTAAGTAAGTGCTCTTGGGTAAGACTGAAGTGTGTAATGAAAGTGAGATAAGGTAGTAATGACTAAGAAAACTTGCCTTTTCCTTCTTAATAGTTTGAACGCTGCTTTCACAGTATACTCAGTAGCCGCCATAGGAAATAATCTAGGAAATATTTCTAATGAGAGTCTGAGGTCATTCTGATTACTAGAGGCAAAGGGGAAGAAAAAGATACGCTGTAATTCGGGACAGTGAATCTTCTACAAGGATAGACTCTACCTAAAAAAATACTTATTTTAACTTAGAAAGTAATGCAAATTTCAACTTCAAAAGTATTCCAACTACATGTCTCAATGAAAGTGGTTGATTAAGAGCACCTATATTTGCATGGCTCATAGGATATCTAATACTGTATCTTAATTTGTTAGTATTCTTAAACCATTGAATCCAGTTGGCTCCTATAAAAGCAATTGAAATCTTATTCTACATGGTTCTTAGGAATCCAGATTTGGTAGCGTTATTTTAAATTCTGGTACTTTAACCATTCACTGAGGTCCATTCATTGTCTAACCTTTGCCAGAAATATGGAGTTCTGTCTCACCAACCCTTCTCAGGGTCTCTATTAACTAATGCTTTGCTTCTCCAGCATATAAGGGCCAAGGCCGAAGCAATCACCATCTTATCACAGTGAGAAAAATTTTATCCTCCAGCATCCAATATCATTTGGCCATTGTGTTTGTTTGTTTAGGAGCTTAAAGGCGGAGTGAAGTGCTTCCTTTGAGAAGTGAAAGCAAAGCAAAACAGAACAAAAAGTTGGCCAATAATTTGTCTCTCTCATGTTTTCAGTGTGACACTTTTGGACAGCTCTGCACAAAAGGGCTACTGCTTCTCCGCTGTTCTCCAGGCCTACACACTGAGAGAGTCAAACACATGAACAGGAACAGTGAGTGCCTCCCTATCAGAGAGATTTCAACCATGCTTCCCGTTTCAACCACTGGCTTATCTGAATCTAGGGAAGATTAGTAGCAAATGGTGTAAAACTTTCATGCAGGTTCATAGGTTTACTATACACCACAGGTAACTGATTTTCCTCTTGGAGGCAGATACAGCCCCTTACCCTTCTCTTTTTTCTCTGTCCCTTAAAGCAATAAGTAGTTTATCCGTTAATATAGTTTCCATTTTGTATTTATTAAACATTTAATAAATATTTACTGAATATCAAATGTAAAAGCATCCAAACAGTTGATATAGCTGCAGGAAAACCATTGTTCAGATGGCTTACTATTACCTAGATTTGGGTAATGGAAGCAGCTTTTAAAGGACAATCAAAATGAAATGGGACTTACTGTATTTTCCTTCACTGTTTTTCTTATAGACATGTTTATATAATTACCCATATATACTTCTGTTTACTACCTTTTCACTATGACTACTCAATCAAAAATAATTTCCATATTATAGTGAAGGTACTAAATTAAAAAGTTGAATCTGCACTTAATAACTGTTCCTATGATTAGGAAAAATACAAGTTTATTGTGGAAAATTGGGAAAATAAAAATTTCCCATTATCCCAGTACTCAAAGAGTACTGCTGTCTAGGCCAGGTCCCATGGTAGGTTAGCATGGGGAGATGTAGGAATTCACTAGCCGTATAACGCTGTGATGATTCTCAGGCTGTCCTTCAGTATCCCCACCAGTTAAGAGCATTCATATCAAACTTTACTTTTTGGGGTAAATATAGTTTTATTTTATTTATTTATTTTTATTGAGTTATAGTTGACTTACAATGCTGTTAGTTTTATGTGTGCAGCATAATTTGTTTTCTATGTCTCTGGGTCTGTTTCTGTTTGCATCTTTAAAAAACAACGAAGCTTTATTTTCTAAAATATGTATAATGAAACAACAGATGTGTTGGTTATGCTTTCTCAAGCTATGCAGACCCAGATTCTAATTACATCCCCGCTTACCTCTCCTCCCATTTCCATTTGAGAATTACTCGTCTAAGCAGAAAAAAAATTATAAAGCAAAAAACCCCTCCCAGAAAACAGGAAAACCTCTGATTGGGAACTCTCTTATTGTTCAGACTCCATTACTTATAACTGTGTTATGCTGGGTAGATTATTACCTCCTTGAAATTTATGTCAGAGACATTAGTAGTTTTTACTTAATAATTTGTAAAGTGGCTTGTGAAGATTAAAATGGAAAAGGCACATAAAGTTCCTCACAGTGCTTCTTGGAAAATACTAAGTAACTTTTGATTCCAGGACCTGATTTGGGCCCTATCATCTATTTTGTGTAATTAATAGGTCAGAACAACTATGACCTGGAACAAGTACATGAATTTTTAAAACATTTTATTGGAGTATAGTTGATTTACACTGTTGTGTTAGTTTCAGATGTAAAATGAAGTGAGTTACATTTATGTATATATATCCATTCTTTTTCATAGTCATTTCCCATATAGGTTATTACAGAATACTGAATAGAGTCCCCTGTGCTATATAGTAGGTCCTTGTTAGTTAACCTAGTTTATATACATGCTAAACTGCTTCAGTTGTGTCCAACTCTCACCAACTCTACGGACTGTAGACTTCCAGGTCCTCTGTCCAGGGGATTCTCCAGGCAAGAATACTGCAATGGGTTGCCATTTCCTCCTCCAGGAGTGAACCCAAGTCTCTTATTTCTCCTGCATTGGCAGGCGAGTTCTGTACCGCTAGTGCCGCCTGTAGTGTGTATATGTTAATCCCAAACTCCTAATTCCTCCTTTTCCTTCACATTTCCCCTTTGGTAACAGTAAATTTGATTTGTGATCTGTAAGTCTGTTTCTGTTTTATAAAAAGTTCATTTGTATCATTTGTATTAGATTCCTCATAAAGATGGTATCATATAATATTTGTCTTTCTGACTTATTTCACTTAGTGTGATAATCTCCAGGTCCATCCATGTCGTTGCAAATGGAATTATTTCATTATTTTTTATGGCTGAGTAATATTTCATTGTGTATATATACCATGTATTCTTTATTCATTCATCTGTTGATGGACATTTAGGTTGCGTCCATGTTTGACTGTGGTAAAAAGTGCTGCAGAGAACACCAGGGTGCATTTATCTTTTTGAATTATAGTTTTCTCTGGATATATGCCCAGGAGTGGGATTGCTGGATCATATGATATTCTACATTTGGTTTTTTAAGGAACTTCCATTCCATTTCCATAGTGGCTGCAACAATTTACAGTCCTATTGCTTGTGGATTTTTCATGATGGCCATTCTGATATGTGTGAGGGGATACCTCATTGAAGTATTGATTTTCATTTCTCCAGTAATTAGTAATGTTAAACAAATGGGACCTAATTAAACTTAAAAGCTTTTTCACAGCAAAGGAAACTATAAAGAAAATGAAAAGGCAACCCACAGAATGGGAGAAAACATTTGCAAACAAAGGGGCCAACAGGAGATTAATCTCCAAAATACACAAAAAGCTTATGCAGCTCAGTATCAAGAAAAAACCAAACATTCTAACCAAAAAATGGGCAGAATATCTAAACAGACATTTCTCCACAGAAGACAGACAGATGGCCCAAAAGTATCTGAAGCATATGAATTTTTATGTGTAAGTTGAATGCTTTAGATCTCACCATTTTGTGGGGGCAAGTGAGACCACAGTCACAGTAATGCCTAAATTAGGATATTTCTTCCCGCAAACCCCATTCACAAAGCATCTTAACCTCCCTTCAAAAATCTAGTTTTTCTGAGTCTGGAAGGTTATTCATGTTCATCAAAGCCACCTTTGATGCTTTCCATGGAAGTCTATTTCCCCTGCAAGCAGAAAGAGGTTCGTAACATTGTAAAGGAGGCAGTGACCAAAACCATACCCAAGAAAAGAAGTGCAGCAAGGCAAAATGGCTGCTTGAAGAGGCTTATGAATAACTGAGAAAAGAGAAGCAAAAGGCAAAGGAGAAAAGGAAAGATATACCCATCTGAATGCGGAGTTCCAAAGAATAACAAGGAAAGATAAGTCTTCTTAAGTGAACAATGCAAAGAAATGAGGAAAACAATAGAATGGGAAACACTAGAGATCTCATCAAGAAAATTAGAGATACCAAGACATATTTCATGCAAAGATGGGCACAATAAAGGACAACAATGGTATGGACCTAAGAAACTAGAAGGCATTAAGAAGAGATGGGAAAGAATAAACAAAAGAACTGTACAAAAAAGGTCTTAATGACCCAGATAACCACGATAGTGTGGCCACTCACCTAGAGGCAGACATCCTGGAGTGCAAAGTCAGGTGGGCCTTAAGAAGCATTACTAAGTGCAAAGCTAGTGGAAATGATGGAATTCCAGCTGAGCTATTTCAAATCCTTAAAGATGATGCTGTTAAACTGTTGAACTCAATATGCCAGCAAATTTGGAAAACTCAACAGTGGCCACAGGACTGAAAAAGGTGAATTTTCTAATCCCAAAGAAGGGCAATGCCAAAGAATGTTCAAACTAGTGCACAATTGCCCTCATTTCACATGCTAGCAAGATAATGCTCAAAATCCTTCAAGTTAGGCTTTAACAGTATGTGAACAGACAATTTCCAGATGTACAAGCTGTGTTTTGAAAAGGCAGAGGAATAAGAGATCAAATTGCCAACAAGAGTTGGATTATAGAAAAAGCAAGAGAATTCCAAAAAATCATCTACTTCTGCTTCATTGAATATGCTAAAGCCTTTGACTGTGTGGATCACAATAAACTTGGAAAAACCTTAAAGAGATAGAATACCAGAACACCTTACCTGCCTCCTGAGAAATCTGTATGCAGGTTAAGAAGCAACAGTTAGAACCAGGCCTGAAACAAAGACCTGTTCCAAATTGGGAAAGGAGTACGTCAAGGGTGTATGTTATCACCCTGCTTATGTAACTTATATGCAGAGTACATCATACAAAATGCTGGGCTGGATGAATTCCAAGCTGAAATCAAGGTTGTGGGGAGAAGTATCAATAAACTCAGATATGCAGATGATACCACTATAATGGCATAAAGTGAAGAGGAAGTAAAAAGCCTCTTGATGAAGGTGAAGTTCAGTTCAGTTCAGTCTCTCAGTAGTGTCCGACTCTTTGCGACCCCATGAATTGCAGCATGCGAGACCTCCCTGTCCATCACCAGCTCCCAGAGTTCATTCAAACTCATGTCCATCGAGTTGGTGATGCCATCCAGTCATCTTGTTGTCCCCTTCTCCTCCTGCCCCCAATCCCTCCCAGCATCAGACTCTTTTCCAATGAGTCAACTCTTCGCATGAGGTGGCCAAAGTACTGGAGTTTCAGTTTTAGCATCATTCCTTCCAAAGAAATCCCAGGACTGATCTCCTTCAGAATGGACTGGTTGGATCTCCTTGCAGTCCAAGGGACTCTCAAGAGTCTTCTCCAACACCACAGTTCAAAAGCATCAATTCTTCGGTGCTCAGCTTTCTTCACAGTCCAATTCTCACATCCATACATGACTACTAGAAAAATCATAGCCTTGACTAGATAGACCTTTGTTGGCAAAGTAATGTCTCTGCTTTTGAATATGCTATCTAGGTTGGTCATAACTTTCCTTCCAAGGAATAAGCGTCTTTTAATTTCATGGCTGCAATCACCATCTGCAGTGATTTTTTGGAGCACCAAAAATAAAGTCTGACACTGTTTCCACTGTTTGCCCATCTATTTCCCATGAAGTGATTGGACCAGATGCCATGATCTTAGTTTTCTGAATGTTGAGCTTTAAGCCAACTTTTTCACTCTCCTCTTTCACTTTCATCAAGAAGCTTTTTAGTTCCTCTTCACTTTCTGCCAAAAGGGTGGTGTCATCTGCATATCTGAGGTTATTGATATTCCTCCTGGCAATCTTGACTCCAGCCTGTGCTTCTTCCAGTCCAGCGTTTCTCATGATGTACTCTGCATATAAGTTAAATAAGCAGGGTGCCAATATACAGCCTTGACGTACTCCTTTTCCTGTTTGGAACCAGTCTGTTGTTCCATGTCCAGTTCTAACTGATGCTTCTTGACCTGCATATAGATTCCTCAAGAGGCAGGTCAGGTGGTCTGGTATTCCCATGTCTTTTAGAATTTTCCACAGTTTATTATGATCCACACAGTCAGAGGCTTTGGCATAGTCAATAAAACAGAAATAGATGTTTTTCTGGAACTCTCTTGCTTTTTCCATGATCCAGAGGATGTTGGCAATTTGATCTCTGGTTTCTCTGCCTTTTCTAAAACCAGCTTGAACATCTGGAAGTTCACGGTTCACATATTGCTGAAGCCTGGCTTGGAGCATTTTGAGCATTACTTTACTAGTGTGTGAGATGAGTGCAACTGTGCAGTAGTTTGAGCATTCTTTGGCATTGCCTTTCTTTGGGATTGGAATGAAAACTGACCTTTTCCAGTCCTGTGGCCACTGCTGAGTTTTCCAAATTTGCTGGCATATTGAGTGCAGCACTTTCAAAGCATCATCTTCCAGGATTTGAAATAGCTCAACTGGAATGCCATCACCTTCACTAGCTTTGTTCATAGTGATGCTTTCTAAGGCCCACTTGACTTCACATTCCAGGATGTCTGGCTCTAGGTCAGTGATCACACCATCGTGATTATCTGGGTCATGAAGATCTTTTTTGTACAGTTCTTCTGTGTATTCTTGCCGTCTCTTCTTAATATCTTCTGCTTCTGTTAAGTCCCTACCATTTCTGTCCTTTATCGAGCCCATCTTTGCATGAAATGTTTCCTTGGTATCTCTAATTTTCTTGAAGATATCTCTAGTCTTTCCCATTCTGTTGTTTTCTTCTATTTCTTTGCACTGATTGCTGAGGAAGTCTTTCTTATCTCTCCTTGCTATTCTTTGGAACTCTGATTTGGATGCTTATATCTTTCCTTTTCTCCTTTGCTTTTCACTTCTCTTCTTTTCACAGCTATTTGTAAGGCCTCCCCAGACAGCCATTTTGCTTTTTTGCATTTCTTTTCCATGGGGATGGTCTTGATCCCTGTCTGCTGTACAATGTCACAAACCTCCATCCATAGTTCATCAGGCACTCTATCTATCAGATCTAGTCCCTTAATTCTATTTCTCACTTCCACTGTATAATCATAAGGGATTTGATTTAGGTCATGCCTGAATGGTCTAGTGGTTTTCCCTACTTTCTTCAATTTAAGTTTGAATTTGGTAATAAGGAGTTCATGATCTGAGGCACAGTCAGCTCCTGGTCTTGTTTTTGCTGACTGTATAGAGCTTCTCCATCTTTGGCTGCAAAGAATATAGTCAATCTGATTTCGGTGTTGACCATCTGGTGATGTCCATGTATAGAGTCTTCTCTTGTGTTATTGAAAGAGAGTGTTTGCTATGACCAGTGTGTTCTCTTGGCGAAACTCTATTAGCCTTTGCCTTGCTTCATTCTGGATGAAAGTGAAAGAATGGAGTAAAAAAGCTGGCTTGAAACTCAGCATTCAAAAAATGAAGATCATGGCCTCCGGTCCCATTACTTCACAGCAAATAGATGGGGAGACAGTGGAAACAGTGAACAGACTTTACTTTAGGCTCCAAAATCACTGGGATGGTAACTGCAGCCTTGAAATTAAGATGCTTTCTCCTTGGAAGACAAGCTCTGATAAACCTAGAGAGCATATTAAAAAGCAGAGATATCACTTTGCCAACAAAAGTCCATAGTCAAAATTATGGTTTTTCCAGTAGTCATGTACAGATGTGAGAATTGGACCATAAAGAAGGCTGAGTGAATTGATACTTTTGAACTGTGGTTCTGGAGAAGACTCTTGAGAACCCCTTGGACAGCAAGGAGATCAAACCAGTCAATCCTAAAGGATATAAACCATGAATATTCATTGCAACGACTGATGCTGAAGCTGAAGCTCCAACACTTTGGCCACCTGATGCAAAGAGCCAACTCAGGAAAACACCCTCATGCTGGGAAGGATTGAGGGCAGGAGGAGAAGGGAGCGACAGAGGATGAGATGGTTGGATGCCATCATCGGCTCAATGGACATGAGTTTGAGCAAATTCAGGGAGATAGTGAAGGACAGGCAAGCCTATTGTGCTGCAGCCCATTTGAGTGCAAAGAGTTGGACATGATTTAGTGACTGAAAAACGATAGCAACTGGAGGCTATAATAGTAAATACCCAGTATGCCAGCTGGGTCAGTTTGCTAAGAGGAGAGAGAGGTCTCATGGTCTGCTCTCACTGTGATGAGCTAGGTTGCCAGGGCCTGGGTTCCCAGTGCTTGTAGCCACAACCTCACATGAACACAGTCCCTCCCTCATTATTCTTCACAACCACTGCTCCAGAGCCACTCAAAACCAGCCCCTGCCCCTCATCAGTGCCAACATCTGCTATCTTTCACCAGTGTTTACCACAAATCTCTTTACTCCTTCTTCCACCCTAAGACAAAAGCTCAAAAGCCTCTGTTCAGAGCCTCCCATGAATAACCAACCCATTGATTCCACACTCAGCTAGACTCTAGATTCTTGTTTTGTTTTCCTCTCAGATAAGACACGTTGGTTCATTCAGAGAAAGAAACTGAGGCTGAAAATAGTTACTAAATATGCCTACTGGTTAAAACAAATTCATCTCCTTTGCAAGCCCATGATTCATTTGCAGGAGTCTGCCCCCTGCTTTTCAATCTGATGGTTACCTTACCTTTTTCTGCAAAAAGAGTCAGTCCATTGTTGATGCTTATCTCAGATGGGCCCTTCCTGTTCTTCCAATTGGCAGCTGTGTAGCATGGCTCTGGACTGTGCTTCTGCACATCCTTAGGCATTTGTTATGCCTGCTGGGCTTGCAGCCACCCTGCTCTTGCCTGTTATACAGCTGCCGCCCGGGTGCCTGCCATTCCACATCTTCAGCACATCCCACCTGGGGCCTGCGATAGGGAGAACATCATTTCAGCACCAGAGTCTTGGCCATGGTCCAGGGGCTCCCTAGTGGCCTTGCCACTGACACTTCCTGTGGCTCACGGGGGATTCTGAGGAGACTGCTCGATGCCCAGTCCTGTGTTGTATGTTTCCAGTTTCCTTAGATGTGTCAGTGGAGCAAAATCAGATACAGCATTGACACTACCTTGTCATTTCATGTCCCATAATGCATGCTGACTAAATAGAGTGTTTTTTTCATTACATCTATCAATAAATATTCAGATTTCTTGCTGCTGAAAGCTAGTTATGATTATCAGCTTTATATGAGAAATATTCAGGAAAAAGCTTTTTAATCTAGGATGTTGTGGAAATGGAGAGTATCTCTTAGGCAAAAAAAATGTCATCGACACTGCCTTGAGGTGTCTCCTTATCACTCCTTGCTTTCTTTGTGGGGACCAGTAAATGCGTTACCCTCTCAGAAGGGAGCAATGTTTATTCTCAGTTGACTCCAGGCTATCCTGCAGTCAAAGGCAGACAGATGTCAACAGAGAGATGGTTGATTTAGTATAGCTTTGAACGACTGAATGTGTGAAAATTTTGTTAAGTTGGAAGTGACAACACAAGGGAGAAATCTCATCTCTCCACTTGAATGACAATCTGTGAATTAAAATTCATAAGAGTATATGATAAAGTTCATTAGAATAAATAATCCTATAACTATAGAAGTGTCAAGAAGATATACCAAAAAATTAGCAATGATTATTGCTAGGTGATATAACCATATGTAATTTTTAATTTTCTTTTTATTGCTTGCATTTTCTAACATTTCCACAATACATATACACATATGTATCATTTCTATAATATATATAATTTTTATAATAAAAATGACAATATAGTAAAACTTTTATGTTTAAAAATCATACCCCTAAAATATTTAAATATAAAAACTTTCTTCACTTTTCAACATTTCTGTGATTTTTCTCATATACTAAAAAAATCTAATTATAAATAAAACAAAAAACTCTCACATACATCTTTTAAAAATAAAATGTATGTTGTTTATGTGACAAATGCTATGCTATGCAGATAAACAGCAAATTGCCCTCCAATGTTTGAGTTACCCATCTGCTGTCTTACTAAAGTGGAACGGTCATCAGACTGCCATGTGCCTGGACCATATCACCTCAGCACAGAAGTGCCTTCACTGAGGGATGATTTAGTGGAGTATTTGCTGCTTGTAACCTTAGAATTATTTCAGTGTTATCTCCAGGTCTGAGTTTAATGTGCATGCTCAGTCACTCAGTTGTGTCTGACTCTGCAACCCTATGGACTGTAGCCCGCCAGGCTCCTCTGCCCATGGAATTTTCCAGGCAAGAATACTAGAGTGGGTTGCCATTTCCTTCTCCAGGGAATCTTCCTGACTCATGGATTGAACTCACCTCTATTGTGTCTCCTGCATTGGCAGGTGGATTCCTTACCGCTTGGTCACCTCATACTCTAATTTAAAATATTGCCCAGATTTACCATTATTTACACACATCTAATTAATAGATATCTAAAAAAGTATATGATAAAAGAACAATAAAATAGAATAAAGTTTAAAAGTAATGAAGCTATTGAAATTAAATGCTACTAAGGTAAATAGAAATCTCTTATATTATTCCCAAGAAACAGCTTATTTCTATAGACAGATTTTATGTATCTTCTTATGGCAAAATCAAAATACCTAATCTAAATCTGCTTTGCCTTGGTTCCTAAAAATCTAAGTCAAATTCCCTGTTCACTTATGTATCTGTATATTCTCCTAGTAGTATCTACTCCTTTGCTTTATTTGCTTCTCTTTGTTTTGGTCTTGGTTTTTTGGGTGGAATCTAATATGCCTTCAGTACTGTATTTTAAATAAATAATAGACTGCCCTAGATTTTCTTAGAAGGTAGATATATAAGAAGACTGATCACATATATAAATGTTATATAGTAAACTTTATATGAACAGACATAGTCTCATTACCAAGAACTCTTTAGAATTATTATAATGTTCTAATTTGAATAATTATGTTGGAATGACTGGTTGGAAAGCTTACAGTTTTATCTTCATGCAGGTGAATATAGTTATAAATGAATAGAACTGCCTCTTCATCCTGCCTGCAAGAGAATCCAAATTTATGTATTTAAAACAGGCTCTTTATTACATGCCTCATCCACCAATGCTGCCTTTTACTAAAAATTTTGTAACTAAACTTTGGGGATTGCCTATTGGGCAATTTAAAATTCGTACTAGAAATGTACTCTAAATATATAGCTGATGCTCATTTGCTAAAAATAAATGCATTTGTGAAATGTGTTAAATTCGTTTTGGAAATGTTAACTCTGTTACAGTTAAAGACATTCTTATTTAAAAGAATCTGGAATCTGATCTTTTTTTGTAAATCATGGAAAAATATTGTTTTTTAAATGAAGACTCTATTTGAAAATAGTAATCTACTTCATTGCTAGTATAATGAAAAACATGGCAGAGGACAAACAAGGCCAATGCAGTAAAAAAAAAAAAAAAAAAAATGTGTTTCTCCATTCTGTTGAGTAGTGGAAGATGGCTAGATTAGTAGTTACATTACTTTTGTTTAGGACTTTCTAGATCTTATCAAAATATTGCATTTCTTTTAAGTATAGCAGGATAAAGCACTCCCCTTTACCCTCAAGGTTTGCATCTTAATTGCAACTTCAAATTGACAGGAGTTAGGTGATGCTGAAACAATCTTCTATGAATAAAGTATGCCTTAAAAAGGAAACATCTAAATAAAATAATTCTTTATTATTATTGGAACGAAAAATCAAAGTCAACTTTAAAAAAATACAAATATTTTAACTTTCTTAGTATTTTGTGAAAATGTTGATCCTTTTTTTGAAATTTATGTAAGACTTTTAGTTGAGATTAATAGTCATCTAAAAAACCATATGATGAAAGGACAATAAAATAGAATAAAGTCTAAAAGTAATGAAGCTATTGAAATTGAATGCTACTAGGGTAAATAGAAGATGAAAAAGTAATATCTTTTGCCAGATGAAGAGATGGGTCTTCTTATTGTATTGTTCAGGCAAACAAAAGCAAGAAATAATCACAACCAAGGTATAAAATAAGATAAATTTTCATACAAATTGAAGTGATAATGCACTTTAAATCAGTCATAAAATTACTTGCTATCCAAAAATGTCACTAATTCAGCAACAAGTGCTATAGTTTAAATATTTAAATTTTACTTTTCTAGTAAAGAACTATAAAATGCCTCAACAGTGTCTGCAAATTTTTATAGTGACATACTTGTTATATTTTATTAATAAATCTAGATATAAAATTTTTCATAGAGGTATGATATATATTAATTTTCTAAAATTTTAGTCACTCAGTCATGCCAGACTCTGCAACCCATGGACTGCAGCCCACCAGACTTCTGTGTCCATGAGATTTTCCAGGCAAGGATACTGGAATGGTTTGCCATTTCCTTCTCCAGGGGATCTTCCCAATCCAGGGATTGAACCCCAGTCTCCTGCACTGCAGTCAGATTCTTTACCGACTGATGTTATAGTATATTATTAACCTCAAACAGAAAGCATGTTATTAACACACCATCCAAAAATTTAGCTGTATGACTGTTTACAGACAAAACTGGTTAGGTTTATTTCTTTTGAATTCTAAGTATTTAGCTATTTTAGACATCCATATCCTTATAATTAAACTTACATGAATTATTTATTTAAAGATGACACTTTCACTAATATATGAAAAAAGATTTTTCATTACAGCTGTTTATAAAACTCTGTCATAATATACTATAATCTAGAAAGATTGTTTAAATAAAATTTGTCTCTAAATAAAAATGATCTACTTTTTTCTTCTTTTATTCTTCTGCATGGGATTTTGTAAGTATCAGCAATTTCTTATATATTTCCTTAATCATGCTATTTATATCTCACTTTACACATATGTTTTACAAAAAAACTATGCAAATTTATATGTAAAACAATTTTTTAAAACAATTAGGCCATATTTGAAATTCAGGAAAGAGGTTACTGTTTATAGTTGTTCAACTTGCTAGGCTACTGAAATAACTGAATGGTCTTGCTTTTTGTAAATCATGAAAAAATAAAAATGTTATAAATTATATGAAGAATACATTTTAATTGAGAAATAATGTATCCATCAGGTACATTGTTTATCTTATGATTTCAGAAAGGTATTATTATGTTTCTGTTGTAGACACAGATTACTATAATCCAGCCACCAATTTACATAGATGCATCCATTAAGAATAACTGGTTTATAAGAACTTTATGATAAATATTCCTATAAATCAAAATACATAGACACCTTATAGATCTGTAACTTCTATAGTATAGTAGTCACTAGATATGCATGGTTGCTTGACTAATCTTTTAAATATTTATTTATTTCTGATTTGAGGATAATTGCTTTATAATGTTGTGTTGATTTCTCCCCTAAAGCAATGAGAATCAGTTATAGGTGCATCTACATATGTTCCCTCCTTTCCACCTCACACTCCATCCCACCCCTCTTGGTTGTCACAGCACCAATTTGAGTTCCATGTGTTATATAGCAATTTCCCATTAACTATCAATTTTACATATGGTAGTGTATATATTTCAATGCTATTCTCTCAATTTGTCACATCCTCTCCTGCCCCCACTCTGTCCATTAATCTTTTATTTATGTCTGAGTCTCTATTCTTGCCCTGCAAATAGGTTCATCAGCACTATTTTTCTAGATTCCATATATATGTGTTAATACATGATATTTGTTTTTCTCTTTCTGCCTTTCTTCACTCTGTATAAGAGACTTTAGTTTTATTGACCTCACTAGAATTGACTCAAATTCATTCATTTTACGGCTAAGCAATATTCCATTGTATATATGTGCCAGAACTTCTTTATCCGTTCATCTGTTGATGGGTATCTAGGTTGCTTCCATGTCTTGGCTATTGTAAATATTGCTGCAATAATACTGGGGTGCATGTGTCTTCTACAGTTATGGTTTTCTTGGGGCATATGCCCAGTAGTGGGATTTCTGTGTCACATGGTAGTTTTATCCCTAGTTTTTAAAGAAATCTCCATACTGGTCTCCATAGTGGCTATATCAATTTACATTCCCACCAACAGTGCAAGAGGGTTACATTTTCTCCACATCCTCTCCAGCATTTGTTTGTAGACCTTTTGATGATGGCTATTCTGACTGGTGGAAGGTGATTCCTCATTGCAGCTTTGCATTTCCCTAATAATAAGTGATGTTGAGCATTTTTTCATGTGTTTATTAGCCATCTGTATGTCTTCTTTGCAGAAATGTCTGTTTGATCTTCTGCCCATTTTTTTAAAAAAATTATTTGCTTTTCTGATATTGAACTACATGAGCTGCTTATATATTTTGGAGATTAATCCTTTGTCAGTTTTTCATTTACTTTTATTTTCTCTCATTTTGAGGATTGCCTTTTCACCTTGTTTATGGCTTCCTTTGCTGTGCAAAATTTTTAAAGTTTTATTAGGTCCAATTTGCTTATTTTTGTTTTTATTTCTATTACTCTAGGACATAAAGTCACAGAGGATCTTGCTGTGATTTATGTCAAAGAGTGTACCACCTATGTTTTGCTCAAAGAATTTTATAGTTTCTGGTCTTACATTTAGGCCTTTTATCCATTTTGGATTTATCTTTGCGTATGGTGTTAGAAAGTGTTCTAACTTCATTTTTTTTACATGTAGCTGTCCAATTTTCCCAGTACCACTTATTGAAGGGACTGTATTTTCTCTATTGTATATTTTTGTCTCCCTTGTCAAAGATAAGGTGCCCATTTGAGCATGAGTTTATATCTGGGCTTTCTATTTGGTTTTGTTGGTTTATATTTCTTTTATGTACCAATACCATACTGTCTTGATGACTGTAGCTTTGTAGTATAGTCTGAAGTCAGGATAGTTGATTCTTACAACTCCATTATTCTTTCTCAAGGTTATTTTGGCTATTTAGGGTCTTTTATGTTTCCATATGAATTATGAAAATTTTTGTTCTAGTTCTGTGAAAAATGCCATTGGTAATTTGATAGGGATTGCATTGAATCTATAGATTTTTTTGGGTAGTATAGTCATTTTCACAATACAGATTCATCTGATCCAAGAACATGGTATATCTCTCCATTGGTTTATGTCATCTGTGATTTCTTTCATCAGTGTCTTATAGTTTTCTGATTATAGCTCTTTTGTCTCCTTAAGTAGGTTTATTCATTGGTATTTTATTCTTTTCATTTCAGTGGTGAATGGGATTGATTCTCTAATTTCTCTGATTTTTCATTTCATTTCATGTATAGGAATGCATGGGATTTATGTGTATTGATTTTGTATCCTGCAACTTTAGTAAATTCACTAATTAGCTCTAGTAATTTTCTGATAGTATCTTTAGGGTTTTCTATGTATAGTATCATGTCATCTGCTTTTCCAATCTGGATTCCTTTTATTTCTTTTTCTTCTTTGATTGCTATGCCTAGGACTTCCAAAACTGCGTTGAATAATAATTGCAAGAGCACACACACTTATTTTGTTCCTGATCTTAGAAGAAATGCTTTCAGGTTTTCACCACTGACAATAATGCTTTTTGTGATTTATCATATACAGCCTTTATTGTGTTGAGATAGATTCCTTCTATGTCAATTTTCTGGAGAGTTTTTTTTATCATAAACGGGTGCTGAATTGTATCAAAAGTTATTTCTGCATCTATGGAGGTTATCATATGATTTTTATCCTTTAATTTGTTAATATGGTTTATCACATCGATTGATTGCATATATTGAAGAATCTTTGCTGTGCTGTGCTGTACTTAGTCGCTCAGTCATGTCCAACTCTTTACGACCACATGAACTGTAGCCCACCAGGCTCCTCTGTCCATAGGGATTCTCCAGGCAAGAATACTGGAGTGAGATGCCATGCCCTCCTCCAGGGGATCTTTCCAACCCAGAGATCAAATCTCTGTCTCCCACATTGCAGGCAGATTCATTGAGCCACCAGGGAAGTCCAAGAATACTGAAATGAGTAGCCTATCCCTTCTCCAGGAGACCTTCCTGTTCCAGGAATCAAACCAGGGTCTCCTGCATTGCAGGTGGATTCTTTACCAGCTGAGCTACCAGGGAAGCCCAAAGAATCCTTCCATCTCTTGGATAAACTTGGCTTGGTCAGGGGTTATGATCCTTTTAATGTATTATTGGATTCTGTTTGCTAGAATTTTGTTTAGGATTTTTGGATCTATGTTCATCAGTGATATTGCCTTTAATTTTTTTTGTTAATAATTTGAAGAATATTTATTTTTTAAAAAAGCAACAAAAAAGACCCTAAAAATAGTCATCATGCAACATTCTGAAATATCTTAGAGCTCCTTGTGTGCATGCCCAGTCACTTCAGTCATGTCCAACTCTATGACCCTTTGGAGTCATAGAGGAACCCTATTGCCAGGTTCCTCTGTCCATGGGATTCTTCAGGCAAAAATACTGGTGTGGGTTGCCATTTCCTTCTCCTAATTTTCTTGTGTGTGTGTGTGTGTGTGTGTGTGTGTGTGTGTGTGTGTCAGATGTCTTTTATTGGTTTTTGTTATCAGGGTGATGGTGACCTCGTAAAATGAGTTTGGAAATTCCTTCTTCTGCAATTTTTGGAAGAGTTTGAGAAGAATAGGCATTAGCTATTCTCTGAACATTTGATAGAATTTTCCTGTGAAGCCATCTGGCCCTGGGCTTTTGTATTTGGGGAGATTTTTTATTACAGTTCCAATTTCAGTGCTTATGATTGGCTAGTTCACAACTTCCATTTCTTCCTGGCTCAGATTTGGAAGGTTAATTTTTTTAAAAAATCTGTCCATTTCTTCCAGGTTGTCCATTTTATTGGCATATAGGTGCCCATCTTATTGTCACCCTGCTTATTTAACTTCTATGCAGAGTACATCATAAGAAACACTGGCTGGAAGAAGCACAAGCTGTAATCAAGATTGCCGGGAGAAATATCAATAACCTCAGATATGCAGATGACACCACCCTTATGGCAGAAAGTGAAGAGGAACTAAAAAGCCTCTTGATGAAAGTGAAAGAGGAGAGTGAAAAAGCTGGCTTCAAGCTCAACATTCAGAAAACGAAGATCATGGCATCTGGTCCCATCACTTCATGGGAAATAGATGGGGAAACAGTGGAAACAGTGTCTGACTTTATTTTTGGGGGCTCCAAAATCACCACATATGGTGATTGCAGCCATGAAATTAAAAGACGCTTACTCCTTGGAAGGAAAGTTATGACCAACCTAGATAGCATATTCAAAAGCAGAGACATTACTTTGCCAGCAAAGGTCTGTCTAGTCAAGGCTATGGTTTTTCCAGTGGTCATGTACGGACGTGAGAGTTGGACTGCAAAGAAGGCTGAGTGCCGAAGAATTGATGCTTTTAAACTGTGGAGTTGGAGAAGACTCTTGAGAGTCCCTTGGACTGCAAGGAGATCCAACCAGTCCGTTCTAAAGGAGATCAGTCCTGGGTGTTCTTTGGAAGGCATAATGCTAAAGCTGAAACTCCAGTACTTTGGCCACCTCATGCAAAGAGCTGACTCATTGGAAAAGACTCTGATGCTGAGAGGGATTGGGGGCAGGAGGAGAAGGGGACGACAGAGGATGAGATGGCTGGATGGCATCACCGACTCGATGGACATGAGTTTGAGTGAACTTCAGGAGTTGGTGATGGACAGGGAGGCCTGGCATGATGTGATTCATGGTGTCGCTAAGAGTCGGACACAACTGAGGGACTGAACTGAACTGAACTGAATATTCCCTTATGATCCTTCATATTTCCACACTGTCTGTTGTAAACTCTCCTTTCTCATTTCTAATTTTGTTTAAGACATGTCCCTTTTTCTCTGTATGAGTCTGGCTAATGGTTTGTCAACTCAGAGAACTAGCTTTTAGTTTTACTTCTTTTTTATTTGTTTCTGCTCTGGTCTTTATGATTTCTTTCCTTCTGCTAACTTTGGGGTTTTTTAGTTCTTTTTTGCAGTTGATTTAGTATAAGGTTAGGTTGTTTATTTGATGTTTTTTTGTTGTTGTCATTGTTTCTTGAGGTAGGACTGTATTGCTATAAACTTCCCTCTTAGAACTGCTTTTGCTGCATTCCATAGGTTTTGAATCATTGTGTTTCATTGTCATTGGTTTTTATGTATTTTTTGTTTTTTGATATCCCACTTTATTTCTTCAGTAACCTGTTGGTTATTTAGAAACATTGTTTAATCCCTGTGTTTGTGTTTTAGCAGATTTTTTTTTTTCTGTAATAGATACCTACTCTCATATAGTTGTTGTCAGAAAAGATGCTGGATATGATTTCAATTCTCTTAACTTTTCCAAGTCTTGATTTGTGACCCAGGATTTGATCTGTCCTGGGTAATGTTCCATATGCACTTGAGAAGAAAGTGTATTGTTCTGCATTTGGATGGAATGACCTGAAGATATCAATTAGGTTCACCTATTATAATGTATCTTTTAAGGCTTGTGTCCTTATTAATTTCCTGTTTTGATGATCTGGTCATTGGTTTAAGTGGATTATTATTATGTTACTGTCAATTTCTCCTTTTATGTCTGTTAATATTTGCCTTATGTTTTGAGGTGCTCCTGTGTTGGGTGCATGAATATTTACAATTGCTATGTTTTCTTCTTGGATTGAACCCTTGATTATTATATAGTGTCCTTCTGGATCTCTTATAATGTTCTTTATTTTAAGGTCTGTTTTGTCTGATATAAGAATTGCTGCCCCTGCTTTATTTTGATTTCCATCAGCATGGAATATCTTTTCCATCCTCTCACTTGCAGCCTGTGTGTGTCTCTATGTCTGATGTGGATCTCTTGTAAACAGCATATATACAAGTCTTGTTTTCGTATCCATTCAACCTGTTTGTGTCTTTTGGTTGAAATGTTTAATCCAATTACATTTAAAGTAATTACTGATATATATGCTCCTATTGGTATATTGTTTTTGTAGGTATTTTCCTTCTTTTGTGTTTCCTGCCTATAGAAGCCCCTTTAGGATTTGTTGTAAAGCTGGTTTGGTGATACTAAATTCTCTTAACTTTTGTCTATAAATCTTTTGATTTCTCCATCAGTTTTGAATGAGATCCTTTCTGGTTAGACTAACCTTGGTTGTAGATTTTTCCTTTCATTACTTTAAATATATCCTGTCATTCCCTCTGGCCTGCAGAGTTTCTGTTGAAAGATACCTGTTAACCATATGAGGTTTCCCTTGTATGTTACTTGTTGCTTTCCTCTTTCTGCTTTTAATATTTTTTCTTTGTGTTTGATTTTCATTAGTTTGATTAAATATGTCTTAGCATGTTTCTCCTTGGATTAATCCTGTATGGGACTCTGTGCTTCTTGGACTTGATTGACTATTTTCTTTCCCAATTTAGGGAAGTTTTTGACCATAATCTTCTCAAAGATTTTCTCAGATCCTTTTTTTTTCTTTTCTTCTTCTGGGACACCTAGAATTCAAATCCTGGTGCATTTAATATTGTCCCAGAAGTCTCTGAGACTATCCTCAATTCTTTTCATTATTTTGTCTTTATTCTGCTCTTCAGCAGTTATTCCCACCATTCTATCATCCAACTCACTTATCCATTCTGCCTCTTATTCTGCTACTGATTCCTTCTAGAGTATTTTTAATTTCAGTAATTGTGTAGCTCCTTTGTTTACTTATTCTTCTTCTGGGTCCATGTTAAAATGTGTTGAATGATTCTTGCATTTTCTCCATTCTGTTTTCAAGATTTTGGATCATCTTTACTACATTATTATGAGTTCTTTTTCAGGTAGTTTGCCTATTTCCTCTTTGTTTATTTGGTCTTGTGAGTTTTTAACTTGTTCCTTCATTTGCACAATATTTCTCTGTCTTTTCATTTTACCTATTCTTACTGTGTTTGAGGACTCCTTTCCCCGGGTTATAGGGTCATATTTTCTTTTGGTTTTGGTCTTTGCTGTCAGTGGATGAGGTTGGTCCTGTGGTTTCTGTAGGCTTCATATTGAGAGGAACTTGTGCCTGCATACTGGTGGGAGGAGGTGAGGTTTTTTTTCCTTCTCTCTCTGATGGGCAGGACTGTGTGAGGTGATGTTTTCAGGATGTCTGAGGGAAGCCCATCTGTTGATGATTGGTTTGTGTTCTTAGCTTGTTGTTTGGGTGAGGTGTCCCGTATTGTACACTGTCAGAAGTTGGATGGTGCCAGGTCTTAGATGCAAGTGGAGACCTTCATGGGAGTTCTCACTAATTAATACTCCCTGGGCTCAAGAGTTCTCTGAAAGTCTAGTGTCCTGGACTCAGTGCTCCTGCCCCAGAGACTCAGGCCCAATATCTCATTGGGGAATCAAGATCCTATAGCCATTTGTTTTGACAATAAAGGGCATTAAAATGAACATACAAAAAAACAAACAAAAAAACTAGAAAAACAAATGAACCCCAGACAAATGATAAATGCAAAATCAGACAAGTAGAAATAAAACAAAGGAACATACACAGACACACACACAAACAAAACCAAAACCAAAACAATCCTAAGAAAACAAGGTACAAGGGAGTGACTCTGCAAGTATAGGAAACCAAAAATGATATCAACCAATTAAAAAAACAAAAACCACCAAAAGAGAGAACAAGACCAAGGCAGAGAGCCAACTGAGGAATAAAGCAAAGAAAACAAAAGAAACTAACAACAGTTGTGGAAAAATGAAAGGAAAAGTTAGGAAAGCAAAGTTAAATAGAAGTATATAAAAAGATTTTTGTGTACTAAAGAATAGCCATACCAAGAAAAGAACAAGAAGAAAATCAAAACAAACAAAAAAGGAAACAAACAAGCAAAGAAAAAGCCCAGAGAACTGCAAAAATCCAATGTAGAGGTAGAAGTATTTAAAGGAAATAAAAAGTTTGATTTAAAAAAATCTCAAAGGCTTTTATATATATATAGTAATAATATAAGCAGCAACCACAACAACAGAGAAAGAGAAAAAGAGAAAAAGAAAAATACTAGAATCACTTACAGATCAAATCAAAATATAAAAAATAAAAGTAAATGTTTTTCTCGGGTCTCAGCTGTTAGAGTCCTTTTCCCCAGTGTGATTCATAACCTGCTGCTGCTGCTGCTAAGTCGCTTCAGTTGTGTCTGACTCTGTGTGACCCCAGAGACGGCAGCCCACCAGGCTCCCCCGTCCCTGGGACGAACATTGGAGTGGCTTGCCATTTCCTTCTCCAATGCATGAAAGTGAAAAGTGAAAGTGAAGTCGCTCAGGTTGTCTCCTTGAAAGTTATACAGTCATGTCCGACTCCTAGCGACCCCATGGACTGCAGTCTACCAGGCTCCTCCGTCCATGGGATTTTCCAGGCAAGAGTACTGAACTGGGGTGCCATTGCCTTCTCCGGATTCATAACCTACCTCCACCTTACTAGGAACCTCTCTAATACTGGGAGGTAGGGTGGTCTCTGGACCTGCTGAAGGGACCTGCTCAGACTCTAATCTGGCCCTACTCCTGTCTGTTCTTGCCTTCATGTCCACAGTTGCCAGAGCTAGGATTGTGTGTATGTGTGTGTGTGTATGTGTGCGTGTGTGTGTGTTGGACAGGTGGGGGGAGCTCTCATTGTCCTTTTATATATCCCATAGACACAGATCTACCTGGTAGATCATGTGGATTTAATCTGTAGTTTGCACAAATGGTGGAAAGTTTTTCGAAACTCTTCCTTAGCCCCTCTACCCATGGAGCTCAATTGTAGCTATATCCCCACCTCTGCTTATGGGTCATCCTCAGAGTTTTCTCTTGAGGCTTCCCTGGAGGACCTGGGTCTGTCCCAGTGAGGACTGAGTATGGAGGTGACAGAGCTTTTTGTTTTTTTGTTTTTTTAGCTTTTTGGATTGCAGAGACCCTCGTGGCGCCAAGTGCACAGGGAAGCCGGCGGCCACAGACACGGGGATTTGGAACTATTAGAATCTTTTTCTAGGCTCTGGCAGCTGGCGTTCAAAGGATCTCCTTTTCTGATCCTTCTCTATTGCTCAGTGCATCAAGCACTCAAAGGGCCACTCTCTCTGAGGTCTTTATTAGTTAGCTGCTGGCCTCAGCATACAGGGGGAGAGAGGCTTCAGTATGACTCCACCCCCTGCCCATGACTTAGCAGTAGCACCCGGCCTCACTGCTTCCTGGTTTTCCTCTAAAGGCATTACCCATTGTGATCATCTCCCTCCCTTCCCAGTGGGCCATCTCCCCACAGTCAATAGCAGTCCTTGCCCTGGGATTGTTCTCCAATCCCTATGCTTCAACTCCTAGCTGCCGCACATTCCTGTGGACTTGTGTTCCTGTCCAGGGTACAAAGGGCTATGGCACAGATTGTCTGTGTGGTTTTCACTCCATTTAGACTGTCACTGGTCAGCTGCTTCAGTCTTCAACAGCTCAGATTCTCATTTCCCCTCTGTCCTAATCTATTGCCCTGATGTGGGGATTCACCCCTGCTCTAGCTTCCCCAGCCCCCAGGTGCAGGTCTGGTCCCACTAAATTTCCTCCTCTTTTTCCTTTCCTTCCTTTGTTCTATTGAGTTTTGCATGGATCTGTACATTCCTTTCCAGTGGTCAGGAACTCCTGCCAGCTGTCAGCAGGTGCTCTGCAAGATCTTCTGCATCTGAAGATGTATCCTGTGGAGAGAGATCTATTCCATGTCCACCGACTTCTCCACCATCTTGTCTCTCCCCTCTGTTTGACTAATTAAATTAATACATGTCTGAGTAGACATTTGCTGGATTTCACAAACTTATTCATTGTTATACTTATTATGTGCTGATATGACAATATTTTGAGTTAAATAAAATATATTGTTGGACTTCCCTGATAGCTCAGTTGGTAAAGAATCCGCCTGCAATTCAGGAGACCCCGATTTGATTCCTGGGTTTGGAAGATCCACTGGAAAAGGGATAGGCTACGCACTTCAGTATTCTTGGGCTGCCCTTGTGGCTCAACTGATAAAGAATCCACCTGTAATGTGGGAGACGTGGGTTCAATCCCTGCGTTGGGAAGATCTCCTGGAGAAGGGAAAGGCTACTCACTCCAGGATTCTGGCCTAGAAAATTCTTGGGATCGCAAAGAGTCAGACATGAGTCTTTTGAGTTAAATAAAATATATTGTTAGAATTGTTGGTGTTAAATCTAGCAATATATTTTATTTAGTATGGAAACTAGAAAATTTAACATTTCAAGTTTAATGATGTAGTTCTCATGTATGTTCATAGTATTTCTATTGTACTGGACTGTTCAAGATACTCTTCTCCAGTGTCCCTATTTTATAATTTAATATAGTAGAGCAAATATCTCTCTTTAAGGTGAGTATCAGCTGTGGGGATATTTGAATATACTTTGTTAATATTTGTGAAATAATATTTCAAGAATTATAGCATGATTATTACTTTTATTTTTCTTCTATATAGTAGTATTAAAATAAATATTTCAGTGCAAAATTAATATTTAATCTTAAAAATAAAGAAATACACCATATCATTATATGATGAATCAGTGGCATTTAATCCTTTCTTTCATAAGTTAGAAAACTTTATGTTAGAAATGAACATTTTTATTAAGTACCAATGTGTTTAGCATGGCACAGTTTGGAAATTTTTCCAAAAAGGAACCAAAATAAGTTGGTATGCCTCAATGATTATGATATATTATATGTATTATTTTCTGTAATGGAAACATTAAGAACAGTATAATAATAGATTTTAAAAGCATATAAGAATAAAGTCTCTGAGGAAATGAGATGGGAAGAGGAGATCAGGACTTAGTAAATCATCTCAACAAACTCATATCAACAGGGAGAAGGTTGACTACTGTGCTGAGCCAGGGAGGATGCAGGTCCCTTACTAGAGAAATTACCTAAGGTTAGCTGATGAGCAATGCTCAAGACCATGAAGTTAGAGTTTCTGCCAAAGATCATCTGCTTAAGAGTCTAATGATTGATCTGTCTCAGTTAATGTTATTTTTGGAGTTTAGGTATTGTAAATATAAAATGTCTAAGTGATCCAAAAAATATACTGTAGCAAATGTTATCATTCCTAATGTGGGGCATACAGTTTGACAAAAAAAATAAGCAGTTTCAAAATGTGTGTTAGAGAAATTGAATATAATAATTATGTTATCAGATAAATTGAAAAACTTCCTAAGATAATTCTGTTGGGGGTATTTTTGACATTCTGGTTTCATGGATAAATGTTCTACAGTTGTGATTTTAAAAGTTTTTAGACCATAACTAACAGTAATACATTTACCTCATAATATATACACAGCTTACCTAACCATATTTTGCTGTTATTATAGCTGATGGACTTTTATATTTTCTATCTAGTCTATTCAATTTCATTTTCTGGTTATGATCCACTAAATTGACCTCACAACCACCAGTCCCCATTTAAAATGATCCCGAAGTTGAAAAATATGTATATTGTTCAATGCAGATGTTAGGCAACTGGAGAAATAAGGTCAAATTGCAAGACTGAGCAGCAAAGGATTAAAAAGCAAGTAGGTTCAGGATCAGCAGACCCCATCCTCAGCAAGGCAAGGGCATCAGAAGGGTCTGATCACCTGTGATTAGAGTCAAGTGTAATTCTGATGCAATTATCTCTTACCCAGTATATTTTCCTTCATGAAACCAAAACAGCCCTAACCAGATGAACCAGACAAGGCAATACACCTCACTGCCTAGAGCTGAAACAAGAATGCAAAGAATTCCTCACAAAGGCAGACTGCAATTGAAATTTTAAAAGAAATAATAAATTATGAATTGCTAAAATGAATTGCACTATTAAGATACACAATTTAGACCCTCATAAAATACATGGACAAATAATTTTAATGTTTTAATTAAATTCTGATTATAAGTTTGTAAATGAAAACAAACAAGACTGATGTGTTATTTGGTCCAGACTGTCTGAATTAATTATTTATTTTCTCATCTTTTCAATCAGTTTCTCTCCAAAGGAATATGGTTGTTTATAATTTCTATTTCTCTTGAAGATGCAATCCCACTTTATTTTCATATTTCCTGCTTTTCTTCTATTAAAGAGATGACATTTTCCTTTCCAATTTCAGTACATATTCTACTTTGCTAAATCGGTGTGGTAGGTGTAGTACTGCTCTTGCATTGTTCAGACCATTTTTAAATTTTTCTCTGTTCCTAGACCCCTGCTTTCCTCCAGCTGCTATTGACAGGCAGGAAGCTTGCACACATCATGCTGCAGCTTGTTTCTTAAGGGACTTTTCTTTCGCAGTTAATCCATGGTGTAAAGTCCAGGCTCCTCTCTGCGCTTTTGATGTTCTTTGCTAAATCTTCTACCTCTGTGCCTGAGACACCCAAACTGTAGCACATCTTTTGAAATGTAAAGGGCAACCCTTATCACTGTAGAGTGTGTTCCTTGAATTTTGCTGCTTTAATTTTGGGAAAGTGGTTGTAGCTGTGAGCATCAATCAAACTGAGAGGTCTGTACAATTTGAATAAAACTTTTGTGCAGCTTGAGAAGGAGAAAGGTAAACACTGATAAGCCTGTAAGTTCTCAGCCCATCTGTGAACCGGTGGATAAGGCCAGGGTTTCAAGATTGAAATGGCCACTATCTTTTAGCTCTCTGTGGGTACACAGCTCAATATCTTTTCATAACTACTACCACTCAAAAGTATCATTATTGAAAATGAAAACCACATGGTATATAATTGGGATTATAAAATAATGTTAAACTCCTCTCTCTATATACATCTATTGTTATTTAGTCACTCAGTCCTACCTGACTCTTTTGCAACCCTATGGACTATATATAACCCTCCAGGCTTCTTTGTCCATGGGATTTCCCAAGCAAGAAAACAGAATTGGGTTGCCATTTCCTTCTCTAGGGGATCTTCCCAACCCAGGGATCAAACCTGCATCTCTTGCATTGCAGGTGGATTCTTTACCACTGAGTCACCTGGGAAGCCTTCATATTCATATATATATGAATATAATACATAAAATACACCCATATATATGATGTATATGTATGTTTATGCTACCTTAAATATCCTTCTTCATATATGGTTATGCATTCAGTTGTATTTCTTTAAGATTACTGAAATAAAATGTATTTTTTTCTGTCTATACTGAGGCATGGCTGATACTAAAAAAGCTATACTATATGAAGCAAATATGGAAAAATCTAATAAATATCATTATAAATCCAAAATGAATTTAATCAGGCTCAGAGATAGGAAGAAGGTTTATCCAACTGTATTAACGGCATTTAAAACGAACAATAGGAAGTAAATCTAAAAGCAAAATCTAATTTCCAATTATAAATACGGTTGTTTTTAACCTTTTATCAGAGCCACTAGTATTGTACAAAATGTAGAGTAAGATTGCTTTATGTTACTTGACATTTGATGGTTGTATACTAGCTGAAATGTGTTCAGAAAAATATTACTTGATATAGACACACAAACATGATTTAAAAATAGAGAACTAAGATTTGGGGAGTTTGTTATAATATAGCTCAAGCTTGTTTTAAAAGGTTAGCTTCAAAATTCTGCTTATATCTGTCTGGATCTCCTCTGAAAACTTGTGTCCAAGATGTTTCTAAGAGCCCACCAGCATAAAGAGTGGGACTTCTTTCACTGATGGACTTACTATTTCCTTACAGCTTCCCTCCAGGGAAGGGTAAAATATGCCTGGCACTGAAAGCAAATCTTGAATTTTATGAGACCCGGGAAGATAGGAGACCATCATGGGGAGTATTTAGGTGGAGCCAAGTGAATTTTCTCTAGGCACTGAAAGTGAGGCTTTTATTCTTTATTTAGCCAGAAGGTAAAGAGTATTATCAACAGTACTCCAGGGAGCAACATTCATGGAAAGCTCCTTGATGGTTGCAGCTCAAGCAAATTTGGACACAGTAAGCAGAACGGAACCATTTTAATGAACTTGAGATGATTGTTGTCCTCTTCAGTATTGAACTTGCTCCTCACCTCCATTTCACCTTTGAAATTCTTCACCTAAAGTAATTATATGGAATCTACTGCACATTCTTGATAGCACCCTCTGCTACTTATTTGGTAGTGTGGGTTTATGTTCATTCATTTTGAAGGCATCAGAGAAGGGAGCCTCCCTTGAAGCAATCCCAGTTACCTATGTTTTGCCTATTTATTCCAAAGCACATGGAATTATATTTAAGAGAGGACTGTGTCTTCAGTGTACTCTTACTTGACTAAAGCCAATGTTAATATCTATACATTCTGTGCTAGTACTTCATATATACTAATACACTAACGTGTTTTTTCCACTTTATGTTGTTAAAAAGGAAAGTTCACCAGAGTATATATTGGTCAGAGCATGTGTTGACAAATCCCATGGTAACTAGTGGAATTAATTCAGCCATCTTCAGATAAGATCAGATCAGTCACTCAGTCGTGTCCACTCTTTGCAACCCCATGAATCGCAGCACGCCAGGCATCCCTGGCCATCACCAACTCCCGGAGTTCACTCAGACTCACGTCCATTGAGTCAGTGATGCCATCCAGCCATCTCATCCTCTGTCGTCCCCTTCTCCTCCTGCCCCCAATCCCTCCCAGCATCAGAGTCTTTTCCAATGAGTCAACTCTTCGCATGAGGTGGCCAAAGTACTGGAGTTTCAGCTTTAGCATCATTCCTTCCAAAGAAATCGCAAAGCTGATCTCCTTCAGAATGGACTGGTTGGATCTCCTTGCAGTCCAGGGGAACCTCAAGAGTCTTCTCCAACACCACAGTTCAAAAGCATAATTCTTTGGCGCTCAGCTTTCTTCACAGTCCAACTCTCACATCCATACATGACCACAGGAAAAACCATAGCTTTGACTAGACGAACCTTTGTTGGCAAAGGAATGTCTCTGTTTTTGAATATGCTATCTACATTGGTCATAACTTTCCTTCCAAAGAGTAAGCGTCAGCCATCTTAGTCACTTTTAATCAATCCCCTAATCATGTTTTGAAAAGTCAGTTCAGCACACTGTTCATGACAATAAATGTATCTGTTGTCATTTTTAGTGTGAGTGTGTGTAGTAATGTAATGTTAGTGTGCTTTTTTCCCTTTAATATCATCTTGGAATAATGTTAAAATAATGACTACTTAGAACAGGCAAAATGAGATTCTTAATTGCTGATTAAATTTCTTTTCTAGTTTCTTTAAGGAAATGTTGCTTCATCTGGCGTTCCTTATACAAATTCAACTCCGTTAAACTTATGAGAAAATATAAAATAAAATCATCATGCAAAGAAAATATTTTAGTAGATTAAACTATCACTTAAGTCAAATACCACTTTTACTCAAACTGCTCAGACATGACTCCTAAAGATACTCCCCTATAATCTTTTATACCCAATTCTCTCCTGATAGCAATTGGCTAATCTTTACCTGGAGGCCAGAACTTTGATTAATCTTAGAATATAGCATACAGAGACATAAGGTGCTTTTTCAGGTTTCCTTAGGAGATAAGATAGACCATTTAAATATACTTTGTTATGTGATTTTCAGTAAAAATGAATAATTTAGGTTCATTATGTGTTGTTTTAAAAAAAACTATTTTCTTTCATGCTTCTAAGTTAACATAGTGAATATTATCAGTATGAAAAAGTAAAAATTATCCAGTAAAATCTGAACAAGTTGAACCATTGATAACCTAATGTGGCAGAACTCAAGAGTTATTGATGTAACTTTCTTATTATAAGGGAAAAGGATTATCTTGACATTTCAAGTGTTGCCAAGATGCCATTCTTAGTGCTATCTTTTCAAAACTTGAGCCATACAGACATGGGTGTGACACAAGCCTTTGGTAATCAATTTTATTTATCTGTACCTCAGTATCCTCATCTGTAAAATAAGATATTAAAATTAGCTTAAATCATTTTTTGTTGTTCAATCACCAAGTCATGTCTGACTCTTTGTGACCCCATGAACTGCAGCATGCCAAGCTTCCCTGTCCTTCACTATCTCCCTGAATTTGCTTAAACTCATGTCCACTGAGTCTGATGCCATCCAACTATCTCATCCTCTGTGCTCTCCTTCTCCTCTTGCCCTCAATCTTTCCCAGCATCAGGGTCTTTTCCAGTGTATTGGCTCTTCCCATCAGGTGGCTAAACTATTGGAGCTTTAACTTCAGCATCAGTCCTTCCAATGAATAGTCAGGGTTGATATCCTTTAGGGATGACTGGTTTGATCACCTTGCCACTCAAGGGACTCAAGAGTCTTCTCCAGCACCACAGTTCAAAAGCATCAATTCTTTTGCACTCAGCCTTCTTTCTGGTCCAACTCTCACACCCATACATGACTACTGGAAAAACCATAACTTTGACTATATGGACCTTTGTCAGTAGATGTCTTTGCTTTTTAATGCCCTGTCTGGGATTGTCATAGCTTTTCTTTCAAGGAGCAAATGTCTTTTAATTTCATGGCTGCAGTGATTTTGGAGTGTGAAAAAATAAACTCTGTCACTGCTTCCATTTTTCCCCATCTATTTGCCATGAAGGGACCAGGTTCCATGATCTTAGTTTTTTGAATGCTGTGTTTTAAGCCAGCTTTTTTACTCCCTTTTTGTACCTTCCTGGTAGCTTAGCTGTTAAAGAATCTACCTGCGATGCAGGAGATCCTGGTTCGATCCCTGGTTTGGGAAGATCCCCTGGAGAAGGGATAGGCTACCCACTGCAGTATTCTTAGGTTTCCCTGATAGCTTAGACAGTAAAGAATCCTCCTGCAATGCAGGAGACCTGTGTTGGGTCTCTGGGTTGGGAAGATCCCCTGGAGAAGGGAATGGCTACCCCCTCTAGTAGTCTGCCTATCTGAGGTTGTTGATATTTCTCCAAGAAATCTTGATTCCATCTGTGATTTATCCAGCTCGGCATTTTGCATGATGTACTCTGCATTTAAGTTAAATAAGCAGGGTGACAATATATATTCAGCCTTGACATACTCCCTTCCCAATTTTGAACCAATCTGTTGTTCCATGTTAAGTCATATAAGATTGCAAGTGTATACATCATGCTGCTGCTGCTAAGTCGCTTTAGTCGTGTCCGACTCTGTGCGACCCCATAGACGGCAGCCCACCAGGCTCCCCCATCCCTGGGATTCTCCAGGCAAGAAGTGGGTTGCCATTTCCTTCTCCAATGTATACATCATATATGGTAAAAATAATAACAGCAGCCAATTTCCTCTGGTTTGCCCTAATTGTACCTATTTTATAAAGTTGATGAGAGAATTAAAATCTCTTACATGTAAGCTTTTAGTACAGTGTTAAATATGTGGGAGTAAACTTCCATTCGTTTTAGTTCCTATTCTTATTATTAGAAAAAGAAAAATCAAGGAATATTTGGTCCATCTGGAAGTGGGAAAAAAAAAAATACATTCAAAGCAATACTATCCAGCAGCCCAAAGCCCAGCTTTCCATATTACTCTGAGGAACTGCTCTGGAGAAACATGGTTTTCAGCACAGTCAGAACAAAGAACATTAAACAAGTCAGAGACACAGTTCTTCAAGGTTTGGGGAAAAAAAAAAAAAAAATACCAGCACATACATAGTGAATCATTATGGCCATGGAACCTAGGAAGGAAATCTTATCGAAGGAGAACCAGCATTGCATCCCGGGAAGGGAGCATTTAATCTTAATTGTTAACATGGACCTTCTTTACTTCTGGTCAGTGTGCCCGTTTCTTTAGTAATTAAAACAGATGTACAATGTGTGTTTCATAGGCCCTATGTTCTAGTTAGCATCAAATTCAAGTCAACTTATGTATCCCTTTACCTCAATATGTGAAAATTTATTTTATCAGTGAGTTTGCAGATCAGGAACTTGGCTGTGGTAATTTTTTTTTTTTCCACAATAAAATAAGAGCTGTAAATCAGAGTGGAGAGGATCTCAGATATTGGAAAGTGAACTTAATTGATAAAAATGGAAGAACTGTTGAATGGTATTGAGACCATTTGAGATGTGAGGCAATGAAGTTAAAGTAAACAGTAGTCCTGGTTGTATAATTTTCTCCAGCTACATTCACTGACTCAATAGGAAGGAATGTGAAGAAAGCAGAACCAATACAATATTGTAATTAACCTCCAATTAAATACATTTAAATTTTTTAAAAAAGAAAGCAGATGGTTGTGAGCTTCTGGAATTTGAGTTTTGAAAGGAAAGTACAATCAAGGAGAGAAACCATGTAGGTGAAGGTATGATTATAATAATAAATCAGCTGTAAGTTGGAGAATGAAACTAGGGGGAAGGTGAGAGAAGATGAAAATTTGGGTCTAGAACCCTGGGGACCATAATGTTGTAAAGAGGGTACTATTTGAATAGGGAAGATAGAAGGATAGGAAACTTTGATTCCAGGGTGGAATGTTTGTATTTCAGTTTTGGAGACAGTGCAGATTCTGTTGATGAAACCTCGGGTATGATCCAGAGAAAGTATACTGAGGTACTGTGAAGGGCAAGATCATCTGAGATTAGGAGGCCAAGAACCTGAGGGTCTATTAAGTTGGATAGATAAGTCTGATTGCTGATCACATTATCAAGACTAGGTAAAGTTTGTATGACAAGGAAGACAGCCTACAGCTAATTTCAAGGGAAATGACCAAGAAATGAGTAACAAGCCTCCAAAGAGGTGGTGAGGGAAGAATAGCAAGTTTTGTAAGAGGCAGATAAAGAAATGGTCTGGACGTGGAAATTAGCAAACTGACTGAGAATTTAAACAATTAAACATTCTGCAACCTAGTCTGAAGTGAAATTTCCCTCTTTCTATTCCATTTCAAGTTGCTGACAAGTACCCTATTGCATAACTTCATGTCTAACCTTCTAGTGATAGTGTTTTTGTTATTGTTTTCATTTATGCACACCTCTTGGGCAAAGGCCTTCCTTTTCTCTGGGAGACTCCGGTAAACCTTTGCCTCTTAATTAGCATTTGAATCTCTGGGAGGCTATAACACAGCCTTTGCTAGCATCTCACCAAACTTAGCCCATCAGAATAGAATCTTTCACAGGCCCACTTGCTGCTGCCTTCTCATTATTCTCAGATCTTTTCCACATTTTTGTTTGGGTTGGTTTTGTTTGCTCTTGAATACTGAGAGTCTGTCTTTGGCAGCACACAAAATGTAATGAAGCTTTGGAAGTATTCAGTGAAGAGTGAAGAAAGAAAGGAAGAAAGAAAGAAGTCAAATTGATGAGTGTTGTTCTAAATGCAGATGGCATTGACTAGTTTGCTGAGATCCTTCTCTGAAATAAGCTCGGCACCATCACCTTCTTATCTTGGAATCAGTCTTCCTGCCAGAAGTGATGGCTGGGACAATGCAGATGGCTCTCAAAAAGGAGCTTCTCTCAGAACCCAGTCCTTATCACGGCTTCAACTGGCAAAGGCTGTCATTCACGCTGTCACTCACAGTGGGCCTACAATGGATCATGTCTGCCTTGCACATCATAGATAACTAGACTAACGGGCTGGATTTAATTCCTTGGTTAAAAAAGAGGCGAAAAGATAAATCATTGATTATAGAATATCTGATTTTCCTTTAATTTACTTGTCACTGAAACTGTAACCTTGTGTTCCAGATCAGTTAAATTTGTCAGCATCCCTAAAAGAAACCACCATTTTAATAAGATTTTTCTCAAACTACCACGTATTTAAAAGTCCGTGTCTGTGACTCTTTCAACCCTGTGTCAGAGTAACAGTCTTTCCTTGAAAAATCAGCACCGTGATTTTGATGTGCTTTGGAATTCTTATCCTAACATTTTAAGATCAAATGAACACTAATGACCTTGATAGAGCATTCTTGAAAAAAAAAAATTGGTTAGGTAAAAATGAAAATATGAAGGTATGAAACATAAAGGTATTTTGTGTAAAAATCTACTGTTCATTCAATGGTGACAGCAGAGGATTCATTTACACATCTAAAGCAACTTTGTATATTGACAAAGAAGGTGTTCAAGACAGAACTGTCATAATAATCACTATGCCTATTCACTACCATTTTATGTTATTGTATGTCACAAATGTTGTTCTCCTCATATTAAAATAATCTGTTAAAAGGAGCAGTAACTCTTAGCTATATTAATTATTGAGTTTTCAAAAAGCTAATTAATGATATCTGACCTGATTTTTCTATTGAAAGGAAGTATTGAAGATTTTAAGATATGCAAACATTCTGCAGTACACAGTAAAATATATTTATAATGTTTGCCCAGAATATTATTTTTTTTCACTAGATTACTATAGTGAGAATGAAAGGACTAATATTACTTGGATCTTTCTTTGCTCAGTGGTAGGAAAACAGCTACCATGTTCAGGAAAATACATAAAGTTAATGTGTCCACGATATAGACATATGAATTTTACTGGAGCAGGAAACTATGAACATGACTCTTGATATTCTAACCAACCTAATGTGGTAGCTTTTCCTGGGTATCTAATTTCCACTCCTATTAATATTGTTTTATGCTTATGTTCATTTATCCAGAGAATTTTAACTAAAAAAGCTAGTGCATGGTTTATTAAAATATTAATTGGAGTAAGCTTTCTTTTCAGAAATTGCATGCTGATCTACACAAAACTAGTTTTAGGATAAGGCATATAAAAAGTACTCTTTTATAAAAAAGGCTAGTTCTTTCAAAGGTTTAAATATGTGTATCCAAATTAAGGAGATATTTCTTCTCAGTTAACAGTTCTCATTGAGAAATATTTATTGTCTGTCTATGAAAAACAAAATCTATTGCTCATATTATTCAACAAGTATGGCCAATAATATGTCTGATTCTATATATTATGCCCTAGAATAATGTATATGTCAACTAAAGGCTGGTTCATCTTGCTTATAAGATATAGAGAGAAGGAAGAAAGTTGAAAAATAGAAGCTTTAGGAAAGAATAATACTCTTATATGTGTCAGCACTTGTAAAAAAAAAAAAAGGTATTATTCTCCCTGAAGCCCAGTAGTGCTCTTATACTTCTCTTGTAGTGACCATTGTAGCTTACTGGCCAGCTCAGCAATTGGTTATCCATGAGTCAAATCCCACACCACTCCACACCTGGTCCAGTCAGTGGCCAACTCCACCTGAAGACCAGCCTGGCATGATTTCCCAAGAAATAGGGCTATGTACAGGGAAGTGACAGCCAAAAGAAGAAGCTGAACTCAATTGTCATGAGACTGATATGTCCAAACATTGTCTCTCTTATATATGTGAATCTGACTCTGGGAGAATTTGAGAATTTGTAAATTTGTACTCATTTCTGTACTGGAGAAATGTAAATACTACTCTGCTTCTCTATCCCTGCCAAGTCTTTTCAGTTTCTTAATCAGTACCCCAAGTAGAGGCAGTCAAACTCAGAGCTGTGTCCCTTAAAGAAGAAGGACAGTGTGACCAACAATGGCTAGGTGACTGGACTACTCGATGCTGAGAAATATGGGGTCTCCAACTTGGGCCTGTCTTAGTTCTCTACAGTAACCTGTGAATTTAGGGATGACATGCCGCAGTCAGAATTCCAAGGGTGGGCAGGCTAGAGGAACTATGGAGCTTTGCCCCAGGATTTAGATTTGATAATTTAGGTGGGTTCTTCAGAGGCAGCTCAGAGGATTTCCATAGTCTATCTGGTTTATCATACAATAATTATATCACTTCAGTTTTTACACTTTCTGCTCTTTGTGTGAGTCATGTCTTTACATGAAAACTTATCAGATGACCTTGATCTCAGGATTCAGCTTCCTTTGTCACCTGCCAGGATGAAAATGAAGTCATTCCTTGGAATCCAATAGAATTAAATCATCTTTGACCCTATCCTCTCCTGGAATAGACAAAATCAAGACTATAATGGATGCTGGGTTACCGACATAGATAACTTAGTTGAGGCCTCAGGATCCATTCTCTAATGATTTTGATTTCTTACTAACTTGACCTAGATGAAGTGTTTTCTATAAACTTGTTCTCTTAAAGAATATAGCAGTATCTAGCTATGTGGCTACAGCACGTAATTTTGTTATTTATACAGGACTGATAGCTATTTGTTCTGATTGTTTGTTTTCACATTTCTCTCCAATATTAAAATACAATCTAGTAGTACAGTAAATTAGATCACTCACTTATTCATCTAGTGTTCATTAGTGCCAACTATTCAAATTCTTATAAATCTCAAATTCATGAGGTCTGCAAGCAATGTATGTAGGTTAGCATTATGAACTTACTTATTTTAACAGAATGAAAATGTTAGTGAAACTCTTATAGCCTTAATTTTCCATTTTGAATATTACTCAAAGGATTATTTGTAAAGTATATGCAGTAAAAATGCCATGGGCACAATAAATCAGTCTTTTTTTTTTTTTTTAACTTTGGGTTTTAATTATGTAATGTATACAGGCATGGGCTTCCTAGGTGGCACAGTGGTAAAGAATCCACCTGCCAATGCAGGAGACTCAGGGGATGCAGGTTTGATCCCTGCATTGGGAAGATCCCATGGATAAGGAAATTGCAACCCACTGCAGTATTCTTGCCTGGGAAATTTCATGGACAGAAAGCAGCCTGATGGGCTACAGTCCATGGGGTTGCAAAGAGTGGACATGACTGAAGCAGCTTAGCACACACTCATGCATGCAGGCATAGACTTGCATTAGGAAAAAGAGGGAATTATCCATATCCTGGTTCTACAACCACATTGGACCAATTCTACTACACTAGATGGATAGCATGTCTATTGGCAGTAGAAATGTATCACTCTCTTTATCACTATACCTACTTGGTTGCAGAATGCTAGCAGGTACTGTGTTAATTATCAGTCACTTCCTAACAAACTTAAAATAACAAAGACTTATTTATCTCACACAGTTCCTTAGGATCAAGAGTCTTAGAGCAGTTTAGGTGGGTAATTCTGATTCAGTGTCTCTCATGAGGTTGCAGTCATGATGTAGGCCAAGGCTGTAGTCATCTAAAGGGTTGACCAGGTCTAGAGAATCTGCTTTCTACCTCACTCCCATGGCTCTTGCCAGTAGGCTTCAGTTCCTTCCTGGCTGTTGGTCAGAGGCCTCAGTTCCTTTCCACAAGGTCCTTTCCTCTAGGACTGCTCATCACATGGAAACTGGCTTCTTCAAGAGTAAATGATCTGAGAGAGAGAGAGTAGACAGACAAGAGCTATGGTATATTCATAAACTCATCTCAGAAATCATATATTATCACTTCTGCCATACTCTGTGGTTAACACAGACAACCCTGGTACAGTATAGGAGGAGATTACACAGGACTCACACACCTGGCGACAGGGATCACTGGGGGCCATATTGCTTGGTGTTGTTGTTCAATCACCCAGTCGTGTCCAACTCTTTGCGGGCATCCTAGAGGCTGGGTTAAAAGACTTCTGATCCAATTCCCAGCTGTTTTCTGGAGAAGTCTGACCAAATTAGGCCTCTGTATAAAGTGATTCTCAAAAAGAGATGAAGAGGCACAGAGTTTGAAAGAACATGTTAATATTATAGTATAATTTTATATTTTTAAATAAGAAAACACAGTTTATAATACGAGCTGTTTGTGTGCTCAGTCGCTTCAATCATATCTGACATTTGTGATGCTATGGACTGTAGTCTGCCAGGGTTCTCTGTCCATGGGATTCTCCAGGCAAGAATACTGGAGTGGATTGCCATGCTCTCCTCCAGGGAATCTTCCCAACCCAGGGACTGAACATGAGTCTTTTGTGTCTCCTGCATTGCAGGTGGATTCTTTACCACAAAGCCACCAGGGAAGCCCAATATGGGCTTGTTGTTGGTGTTCAGTCACTAAGTCATGTCTGACTCTTTGTGACCCCATGGACTACAGTATGCCAGGCTTCATTGTCCTTCACTATCTCCCGGAGTTTGCTCAAATTCATGTCCACTGAGTCAGTGATACCATCCAACTATCTCATCCTTTGTGACTCCTTTTCCTTCTGCCCTTAGTCTTTCCCAGCATCTGGGGCTTTTCCAGTGAGTCAGCCCTTTGCATCAGATGGTCAAAATATTGGAGCTTTAGTTTTAGCATCAGTCCTTCCAATGAATATTCAGGATTGATTTCCTTTAGGATTGACTGGCTTGATCTCCTTGCAACTCTCAAGCATTTTCTCCAGCACCACAATATGGGCTACAGAAAATTAAATTTAGCCATTATCCTTCTTTGCTTATGGACATACACAAGTACCTGCATGCTAGTGATTTTTTATGGAAAAAGTTGACTCAGAAACTTGGTTTGGGGGGGTGGGGGGGCAGGGATTTTATTTCTATTTCAAGGAGCAAGGGATTTTAATGTTGAAACTAAAACAAAATTAGAAACTTGTGGTGAAAATATAGACTAATTATTAGAATTGCTATCACTCTTATTAATCAAGTTAATCATTAATCGCATAGTTCTTTGATTAATAGATTTGATCAGGTTTAAGAAAAAAGTTAATTAAAATATTAGTATCAAGTTACATGAAGAAATCAAGGATTTCTGGCAGCCTTACGGTATATAGATCTAAAAAATAAATTTTTAAATGTTATTAATGTAAAATTTAATTATTTCTATCCTAAAATACACAAATATAAGATAGTGTATGTTTACTCCTTATTAACAGAAGCATTTTATATGTGATTTCTTCATGCTAAAGCAGCTTCAGTGAGTTGGAATCTATCCCAGAGATCAAGGAAGCTGATTATATCATTCTGTTATAGTAGAACAGCAGGAAGAGTTCAATGAGGCTTTTTATCTTAAATTATATTTTCAACTTGACCTCATTAATTTTTTTCCTTCTGCTTGTCATCATTGTTAGGCTTACTATTTTTCGTATTTCCTCTCGGCCCCTTTTAAAATTGTCCTTTAGAAATCTCTTTCATGGAGAATTCATTATTTCTCTAGTGACAACATATTGAGTGCTCTAATGCACTGATTTCACTATGCCTCATGACCTACATTTAGAAAAATTCAGGTAGGTTTTCTAGTTGCTGATTATTTCTTAGAAAAATCATTAAATGTCAAAAGCTATTTTTCTGTTTGTGAGTGCTCAGTTGTGTCCACCTCTTTGCTACCCCATGGTTATAGCCCTCCAGGCTTCTCTGTCCATGGAATTTTCCAGGCAAGAATACTGAAATGGGTTGCCATTTCCTATTCCAGGGCATCTTCCCAACCCAAAGATTGAAAGTGTGTCTCATGCATCTCCTGCATTGGCAGGCGAATTCTTTACCACCGAGCTACCTGGGAAGCTATTTTTCTTTTTATTCATGTCTATTTTCAAATTTATCTGTAAAATATCCTTAGGAGAGAAGATGCTGTAGTCTAACAAGTAAAGAGTACATTTTTGCTTAGATTTTGTTTTTTAGAGTGGAAAAATAAATAAGAGATGGGGGACTTTTTTCCTCCAACATATGACCTAAATTTCTGTCCCAATAATGCTGATGTTTTCTATGAATTTTTGTAGTAATTGACCTATTTTTCAACAATTGTGTGTGTAATGTAGGTATAAATATATATTTTAACTATTTCATGTAGATATCAATATGGGTATAATTTTGATTTTAATCTGTAATAAAGTACAATTTTTCAAAGCATCCTTAGAAAGGGGTGGGAGGAGGAGGAGGAACTTGATTGAAATGCAACCAGATGAACCAATGTTAATAGACACAATGACTGGAGAGACTAAAGCAACTCATAATGAATTAAAAAGAAAAGGGCCATTAAACTGGAGAATCCCAACAACCAAGTGGAGACATTTCAGGCTCTTCAGGCATCACTGCTAGAATAAATACATTATCACACTAAGCTTTTATGAAAGGCTGTTACATTTTTACCAACTTTAATCTGTTTCATTTTTGTGTTTAAAGGATGGGAGTTGCATTAAAATAAAAATTCCATTTAGGTTATTATCTCCCCAGCTGTCTGTACAGAACACAGGGCTGGCCAGAGAATATTCTCATTATGTGTGTCAAGCAGTTATCCAGTGATTGATGCTTCATTAATGCATGATACAGACGTGGTCCTTTTGTTACCGAATATTAGACAAATTAGTTTTTACGAATTCACTACCCACCCTCCCTCTCCTAGTCGGCATGTCTTCCTCCTCTTTCTCTGTACCCTACACATCCCTGTGCCTTTCTGCTGGGCACCTGACTTGGCTACCAGGGAGAGTTAATATTGCTAATAACCCTCAGTGGATGGGAACTGAGGCAGTAGGAGGCAGAATCTGACTAAGGAAGTGGAAGAAAACAGTTGTTGGTCTTTCTAGTCACACCATATACAATGAGGTTCTCGTCATTTTCCAAGATACCTCAATGCATTCATGAAAAATGAATTTTTTGCTAACATAGTCCCAAATTAGTTTTCCCTCCCCAACTTTTTTTGAGGAGCCATTTATCTTCTCAGTTGCTTTAAATTGACTTTTGTCATAATAGGGAAAGATGAGTCATAAAAAGAATTTTAGACAGTTTCTTTAGCCATGAAACAGTCTGGAAATGAATATACCTTTCTTCCTTTTGCCCAAAATGTTTGTATTAGAATTTTCCCTAGAATTGTTTTAAAAAGCAGTCCAGATACTAAAACTGAAACAGAGATCTCTGGGTATGATCCATATACCCAGATCCATATTTTCTCACACATATTAGTTTTTAATTGGATTATATGTCATATATATGAATTTTGTTGTGAAAAGGTTTGCCAATGATACCAAAGGTTTAGAGTTCTTAAAATATATCATTACATGTGTATTACTAGAAAAAAATATTCCGTGCTAAAAACTATTATTTCTACATTAAATCTTGAATATGGAAAATTTTCAATTGTACAAATGAAGAAACAAGCACAGAAAGTTAGCTTAGCCAGTGTTACCTAGTTATAGCCGATCCTGACCCTGTCTCCTAAAAAAGTGGTCTAAAGACTATATGTCATTTATGAATGAAAATGAATTAAAATTTATTTTCAGTTCTACAGTTTAGCTATTTCTGAGGATTTGTTTATACAGTTTCTTAGCAGTCTAAATTTTAGTTTCTAATCAGTACGTACTGATATATAAATATTCTTATATTAGTTTGATAAACATTGGTATAGTCTACTGGGCTTCCCTAGTAGCTCAGACAGTAAAGTATCCGCCTGCAATGCAGGAGAACTGGGTTCAATCTCTGGGTTGGGAAGATCCCCTGGAGAAGGAGATGGCAACCCACTCCAGTATTCTGGCGTGGAGAATTCTATGGACAGAGGAATCTAGTGGGCTACAGTCCATGGGGTCACAGATTGTCAGACACGACTGAGCGACATAGTCACACACACACAGTCACTAAGCAAAAGCTTGATGGCTCCTGCCTGAATAATTTTTAAGTATACAATTCAATGTTTTTCGGTATATGTAAAGGATTGCACAATAATGTATGCAAACTAGCTATAGAACATTTTTGTGTTCTAAAAGAAACCTCGCACTGTTAGCAGTCACTCCCACTTCCCTCCAATATCCTCCTACCAACGTACTTTCTGTCTCTATAGATTTTCCTATTCTGTACATCTCATGCCAGTGGGATCACAAAACTCACACAGTATGTGGTGGTTTGTGTGTGGTTTTCTTTACTTAGCATACTTTTTAAGATTCATCTATTTTCTTACACCATATTAGTACTTTATTTTTTAAATTGCCAAATAGTATTCCATTGTATGACTATAGCACATGTTGTTTATCTGCTTATCAGTTGATGAACATATGGGTTGTTCCTACTTTTGGGCTATGATAAATTATGCTACAGTGAATATTTGTGCACAAGGTTTTATATGGACATTTGATTTCATTTTTCTTTGGTATTTACCTAGCAGTGGAATTTTGGATCATATGGTAACTCTATATTTAACCTTTTGAGCAACTGCTAACTTGTTTTCCATAGCAGCTGTACTATTTTACGTTCTTACCAACAATGTGTGAGGATCTCAATTTCCCTACATCCTGCCAATACTTGTTTTTGTGTGTCTTTGTGCTTATTGCCTTCCTTGTGAGTATGAAGTGGTGTCTCATAGTTTTGATTTGTATTTATCTACTGACCAATGATGTTGAGCATTTTTATATGTCTATTTGCCATTTGTATGTTTTCTTTGCAGAAAGTATATTCATTTCTAAGAAACTGTTACCTAACTCAAGGTCACAAAGATATATTCCAGTTTTCTTCTGAGTAGTTTTAGCTCTTAAATATATTGCTAAATTTTATTTGAAACACTCTATAAAAGACACTTTGTGGTATAGGCCTAAATTTTGAAATGAAGATCAAGACAAAGTTTTGGAAGATTTTTCCTGATTTAATAAAGGTCAGGAACATCACTGTTTAGTCTCACTGGTTTGGGATTTCCAGAGTGGATGGTATTGACACTTCAACTGTTCTGTGCCATAGATAGTAGTTCTAAAAGTGTTGGCCAAGAGTTGAGGATCCCTGAGTGCCTTACAGGTGGCCTGCAGGATCAGGACTTTTCACTAAAAGTATTCAGACATGATTTACCTTTTTAATTGTACTGACATTGTGCTGATTATGCAGAAGCAATGGTGGATGAAACCACTGTGAGTTAAGACGGATCAAGGAAGTGGCACCAAACTGTGCTAATAGTCAATAGTCATTGTGTCCCTACTGCCGCAGCCTTGCAGTGAAAGCTAAAACTGAGTATGTAAATAAATAAAATGCCAGTTTCACTTAAGAACATCCTTTGTGATGCAGTAAAATTATTGATTTTATTAGATCTTGACCTCTAATTGCATGTCTTTTTATCACTGTATGGGATGAGATGGAAAATCCACAGAAAGCACTCTGTTGTATATTAGGTCATCTGGAGTGCTCCAAGGTTTACTGATATAATTACTGTTAGTTCCTAATTATCTGGACAACTGAAGCAATTCAGCAAACCTGCAATTGCTGTGGCATTGGTGCCTAGACAAGACAGCACAGAGAAACAGTTGTTCATAATTTATCTTGATTGGAAAGCTAGGCAAATAAGAAGTCCTTAAAGTGCTCACAATAAATTAAAGATACTCTCAAGGCTTCAAAATAACCTTATTATTTATATAAACTTATAAATTTGATCAATTTAATTAGAATAAATGCTACAAAATGATAAAATGATAGGATTCTGGAGCAAATATAAATACATTTTAGTTTAATTTGAGCATAAATACCTGATTTCTTACTTAATAAGTATCCTCTGGAGTGCTGTGATTCATGGGGTTGCAAAGAGTCGGGCACGACTGAGTGACTGAACTGAACTGAAAAGGAGATTATCTGAATCTAAAACAGTTTTCTACAAAGCATGTAGGAAATAGTAATAACTTTTTTTTTAATTTTTATTTTATTTTTAAACTTTACAAAATTGTATTAGTTTTGCCAAATATCGAAATGAATCCGCCACAGGTATACATGTGTTCCCCATCCTGAACCCTCCTCCCTCCTCCCTCCCCATACCATCCCTCTGGGTCGTCCCAGTGCACCAGCCCCAAGCATCAAACTTTTTAAAATGTAGTGTTAATAGCTTAGAACTTTGTATACATTTTTGGAATGTATTTCCGCAGTCACGTTAAATATGTTATTATTATATATGCTTTACAAATGAGGGAGCAGAAGAAATGAAGCCAGCCCTAACCTGGGTCTAAATTTGTCCTTATTGTTTGGGTAGAAACAGTGGCACCACCTTCATCCCTTCCTCTGTGACACAGCTGGCAGCGTCCGTGCATCACAACCATGATTTGGGGACTGTCAAAGCTTCATTCTGATTCTGGACAGGATTCAGTATTTGACAAAAGTCCAATCTAAAGGAGGTAAAATAGGTGCATTTCTTCTGCAGTTTTGAATCTTAGACAAGATTCTGGTTGTCAGAAGGACATGAAGTTTTTAACCAAAAATTAGTTGATTATATGACATGAACTCTAGAGAGAAATCCAGGCTAAAGATAGAGATTTGAGTCATTACCCTAAATGTGATAGTCACTCTAAGACATGGCATTGTATCAGAAATTCCAGAGAATGGTTGTGATCAATTTCATATTAACAAAACAACACAGGTAAGGAGTGCTTGCTCTATGTTAGGTAGGCGTAGGCCTTGTAGGTAAACTAGCTTCTCCTATAAAGAAGCTGGAAATGAGTGCAGGATTTAGACATATAAATAGATGGAAAAGTAAGAGGGGACTAAGGTGAAGGGCAATAATTTAGGAAACATCAACATTTGTATTTCATTGTTCCAGCTTTATTGAGATATAGTTAGCAAAGAACATTGTGAAAGTTTAAGGTATACAGTGTGTTCATTTGTTTATAATATTTAACAGTTTCTGAGGAGCTCATGAACAGGGTGGAGAACATCCTTTCTTAGAAGTGGATTGAAGTAGAAGAAGTCTCTTAAAAAGTGTTTTTTTAAGAAATAGAGTTGAATAAAGACACCTGGGAAACAATATAAAGCTAAGGAGGAGACTTGTTTCAAAGCAGTGGGAATGGCCATTGTATCTGATTACACCTAAAGGTCACATTATGGGAAATTCTGAAAAAAGTGGACTAAGGCGTGCAAAAGAAAAATACATGAGGAAGTGAGTGTTAGATTAAATGGAGTAGTGTTACTAACTTCCCTAGGTTTGAGGGTACAAAGACAGTGAGCATGGGCTCCACTTCAAAGAAGTATGGCTATGAAAAGAACAAGGATAAGGGGGAGCAAAATTCTATGAAAGGACGGTGTCAAGAAAGTGCATTTGTTGATTTAGATGAGACATGTCAGAAGCTAATGGTAAGAGCTAGTGGCAGAGGGGTGGTGGGTGATTTATCTGAATGACTGGCAATTCCTATTCTATTCAGGTAACAGACCTTGGATTCTTGTTATTTATCATGGCATTTCTGCCCTGGATAAACTCATTATTCTTAATTCTTTACCATTATGTCTTATGGAATTTTTGTTAAGTGGTACAGAGTTAATTATACAAGAATGAAAAATTCTAGCAGCTTATTATGATAATGCCTCAATTAACACAAAATCAGTTAACTTATTAACCCAATTTCTTTCTACATTTTCCCTGTTATAGAATGAGGAAGTATGTGGAGGTGGGTGATTAAAATTTAACTAAAAACCTACTTCAGGAGCAGATAGACAAACAGTGGGCATTTATTATGTGCTCCTCTCCCAAAATTATGATGATTTGTGCCAGAGTTGCTTCAAACATTCAATCTTGTCATCATGAATGTTGAAATCTGCGGATATAAAACTACACAAGTGAACAGATGTAAACAGTGTGACAATATGAATGATAAACACCAAAATGAATGATATAGATTAAATAGAGTAGGAATTTAGAAGACAGCTAACAATGAGTTGAGTATTCTGATAACTCCTTGGACAAGATGGAATTCAAGTAAATCCTTAGGTTGGGTAGATGTCAAGATAGAGAAAAGCATTTCAGCTGGAAGTAGTATTTATTCATGAATTCAGTTCAGTTCAGTCACTCATTCATGTCCAACTCTTTGCGACCCCATGAATCGCAGCACGCCAGGCCTCCCTGTCCATCACCAACTCCCGGAGTTCACTCAGACTCACGTCCATCAAGTCAGTGATGCCATCCAGCCATCTCATCCTCTGTCGTCCCCTTCTCCTCCTGCCCCCAATCCCTCCCACTGTCAGAGTCTTTTCCAATGAGTCAACTCTTCCCATGAGGTGGCCAAAGTACTTGAGTTTTAGCTTTAGCATCATTCTTTCCAAAGAACACCCAGGACTGATCTCCTTTAGAATAGACTGGTTGGATCTCCTTGCAGTCCAAGGGACTCTCAAGAGTCTTCTCCAACACCACAGTTCAAAAGCATCAATTTTTCGACACTCAGCTTTCCTTATAGTCCAACTCTCACATCCATACATGACTACTGAAAAACCATAACTTTGAGTAGATGGCCTTTTGTGGGAAAAATAATGTCTCTACTTTTAATATGCTGTCTAAGTTGATCATAGCTTTTCTTCCAGGGAGTAAACATCTTTTAATTTCATGGCTGCAATCACCATCTGCAGTGATTTTTGACCACCGCCCCCCCCCCACCAAAAAAAAAAAACAAAGTCTTTCACTGTTTCCATTATTTCCCCATCTATTTGCCATCAAGTGATGGGGCAGGATGCCATGATCTTACTTTTCTGAATGTTGAGTTTTAAGCCAACTTTTTCGCTCTCCTCTTTCACTTTCATCAAGAGGCTCTTCAGTTCTTCTTCACTTTGTGCCATAAGGGTGGTGTCATCTGCATATCTCTGATTATTGATACTTCACCCAGAAATCTTGATTCCAGCTTGCATTTCATCCATCCTGGCATTTCACATGATATACTCTGCACATAAGTTAAATAAGCAGAGTGACACTATACAGCCTTGACGTACTCCTTTCCTGATTTGGAACCAGTCTGTTGTTCCATGTCCGGTTCTAACTGTTTCTTCCTGACTGGCATACAGATATCTCAGAAGGCAGGTCGGTGGTCTTTTATTTCCATCTCTTTAAGAATTTTCCATACTGTGTTGTTATCCACACGGTCAAAGACTTTGGAGTAGTCATTAGAGCAAAAGTCCATGTTTTTCTGGAACTCTCATGCTTTTTTGATGATCCAATAGATCTTGGCAATTTAATCTCTCATTCCTCTGCCTTTTCTAAATCCAGCTTGAACATCTGGAAGTTCAAGGTTCACATGCTGAGGAAACCTGGCTTGGAGAATTTTTAGCATTACTTTGCTAGCGTGTGAGATGAGTTCAATTGTGCAGTAGTTTGAACATTCTTTGGCATTGCATTTCTTTGGGATTGACATGAAAACTGACCTTTTCCAGTCCGGTGGCCACTGCTGAGTTTTCCAAATTTTCTGACATATTGAGTGTAGCACTTTCACAGCATCATCTTTTAGGATTCGAAATAACTGAAATTCCATCACTTCCACTATTTTTGTTTGTAAGTGATGCTTCCTAAGGCCCACTTGACCACATTCCAGTATGTCTGGCTTTAGGTGAGTAATCACACCATCATGGTTATCTGAGTCAAGACGATTTTTTTTGGGGGGGGGCATGGACCTTCTTTGTATTCTTTCCACCTGTTGTTATCATCTTCTGCTTCTGTTACATCCATACCATTTCTGTTATTAATTGTGCCCATCTTTGCATGTAATGTTCCCTTGGTATCTTTAATTTTTTTGAAGAGATCTCTAGTCTTTCCCATTCTATTGTTTTCCTCTATTTTTTTGCACTAATCACTGAGGAAGGCTGTCTTATCTCTCCTCGCTGTTCTTTGGAACTCTGCATTCAGATGGGTATATCTTTCCTTTTCTCCTTTGCCTTTAGCTTCTCTTCTTTTCTCAGCTATTTGTAAGGCCTCCTCAGACAACATTTTTGCATTTCTTTTTCTTGGGGATAGTCTTGATCACTGCCTCCTGTCCAATATCACGAATTTCTGTCTGTAGTTCTTCAGGCACTCTGTGTATCAGATTTAATCCCTTGAATCTATTTGTACTTCCAGTTTATAATCATAAGGGATTTGATTTAAGTCATACATGAATGGTCTAGTGTTTTTCCCTACTTTCTTTATTTTCAGTCTGAATTTGGCAATAAGGAGTTCATGATATGAGCCACAGTCAGCTCCTGGTCTTGCTTTTGCTCACTGTGTAGAGCTTCTTCATATTTGGATGCAAATAATATAATCAATCTGATTTTGGTATTGACCATGTGGTGATGTCTATGTGTAGAGTCTTCTCTTGTGTTGTTGGATGAAGATGTTTGCTATGACCAGTGTGTTCTCTTGGTGAATCTCTGTTAGCCTTTGACCTGTTTCGTTTTGTATTCCTAGGTCAAATTCACCTGTTACTCCAGGTATCTCTTGACTTCCTACTTTTGCATTCCAGTCACCTATAATGAAAAGGACATCTTTTTTGGGTGTTAGTTCTAGAAAGTCTTGTAGGTCTTCATAGAATTGTTCAACTTCAGCTTCTTCAGCATTATTGGTCTGGGCATAGACTTGGATTACTGTGATATTGAATGATTTGTCTTGGAAATGAATAGAGATCATTTTGTTGTTTTTGAGATTTCATCCGAGTACTGCATTTCAGACTCTTTTGTTTACTATGATGGCTACTCCATTTCTTCTAAGGGATTTTTGCCCACAGTAGTAGATATAATGGTCATCTTTGTTAAATCCATCCATTCCAGTCCATTTTAGTTCACTGATTCCTAAAATGTTGATGTTCACTCTTGCCATCTATTGTTTGACCACTTGAAGAACTGTACAAAAAAGATCTTCATGACGAAGATAATCATGACAGTGTGATCACTCACCTAGAGCCAAACATCCTGGAATGTGCAGTTAAGTGGGACTTAGAAAGCATCACTACGAACAAAACTAGAGGAGGTGATGAAATTCCAGTTGAGCTATTCCAAATCCTGAAAGATGATGCTGTGAAAGTGCTGCACTCAGTATGCCAGCTAATTTGGAAAACTCAGCAGTGGCCACAGGACTGGAAATGGTCAGTTTTCATTCCAATCCCAAAGAAAGGCAATGCCAAAGAATGCTCAAACTACCACACAATTGCACCCATCTCACACGCTAGTAAAGTAATGCTCAAAATTCTCCAAGCCAGGCTTCAGCAGTATGTGAACCATGAATTTCCAGATGTTCAAGCTGGTTTTAGAAAAGGCAGTGGAACCAGAGATCAAATTGCCAACATCTGCGGGATCATGGAAAAAGCAAGAGAGTTTCAGAAAAACACCTATTTCTGCTTTATTGACTATGCCAAAGCCTTTTATTGTGGATCACAATAAACTGTGGAAAATTCTGAAAGAGATGGGAATACCAGATTACCTGACCTGCATCTTGAGAAACCCATATGCAGGTCAAGAAGCATCAGTTAGAACTGGACATGGAACAACAGACTGGTTCCAAACAGGAAAAGGAGTACGTCAAGGCTGTATATTGGCACCCTGCTTATTTAACTTCTATGCAGAGTACATCATAAGAAACACTGGGCTGGAAGAAACACAAGCTGGAATCAAGATTGCCGGGAGAAATATCAATAACCTCAGATATGCAGATGACACCGCCCTTATGGCAGAATGTGAAGAGGAACTAAAAAGCCTCTTGATGAAAGTGAAAGAGGAGAGTGGAAAAGTTGGCTTAAAGCTCAACATTCAGAAAACGAAGATCATGGCATCTGGTCCCATCACTTCATGGGAAATAGATGGGGAAACAATTGAAACAGTGTCAGACTTTATTTTGGGGGGCTCCAAAATCACTGCAGATGGTGATTGCAGCCATGAAATTAAAAGACGCTTACTCCTTGGAAGGAAGGCTATGACCAACCTAGATAACATATTGAAAAGCAGAGACATTACTTTGCTAACAAAGGTCCATCTAGTCAAGGCTGTGGTTTTTCCATTGGTCATGTATGGATGTGAGAGTTGGACTGTGAAGAAGGCTCAGCGCCGAAGAATTGATGCTTTTAAACTGTGGGGTTGGAGAAGACTCTTGAGAGTCCCTTGGACTGCAAGGAGATCCAACCAGTCCATTCTGAAGGAGATCAGTCCTGGGTGTTCTTTGGAAGGGATGATGCTAAAGCTGAAACTCCAGTACTTTGGCCACCTCTTACGAAGAGTTGACTCATTGGAAAAGACTCTGATGCTGGGAGGGATTGGGGCAGGAGGAGAAGGGGACAACAGAGGATGAGATGTCTGGATGGCATCACCGACTCAATGGATATGAGTTTGAGTGAACTCTGTGAGTTAGTGATGGACAGGGAGGCCTGGCGTGCTGCAGTTGATGGAGCCCCAAAGAGTCAGACACGACTGAGCGACTGAACTGAATTTGCCTTGATTCATGTATCTAACATGCCAGATTCCTATGCAATATTGTTCTTTACAGCATCAGACTTTACTTCCATCACCAGTCACATCCACAACTGGGTGTTGTTTTTGCTTTGGTCCATCTCTTCAGACTTTCACTTTTCACTTTCATGCATTGGAGAAGGAAATGGCAACCCACTCCAGTGTTCTTGCCTGGAGAATCCCAGGGACAGCAGAGCCTGGTGGGCTGCTGTTTGTGGGGTCGCACAGAGTCAGACATGACTGAAGCGACTTAGCAGCAGCAGCAGCAGCTTCATTCTTTCTGGAGTTATTTCTCCACTGATCTCCAGTAGCATATTGGGCACCTACCGCCCTGGGGCATTCATCTCTCAGTGTCCTATATTTTTACCTTTTCATACAGTTCATGGGGTCCTCAAGGCAAGAATACTGAAGTGGTTTGCCATTCCCTTTTCCAGTGGACCACATTTTGTCAGAACTCTCCACCATGACCCATCCATCTTGGGCGGCCCTACAGGGCATGGCTCAGTTTCACTGAGTTAGACAAAGTTGTGGTCCAGGTGATCAGTTTGGTTAGTTTTCTGTGATAGTGGTTTTCATTCTGTTGGCCCTCTGATGGATAAGGTTAAGAAGCATATGGAAGCTTCCTGGTGGGAGAGACTGACTGAGGGGGAAACTGGGTCTTGTTCTGATGGGTGTGCCATGCTCAGTAAATCTTTAATCCAATTGTCTGTTGATGGGCGGGGCTGTGTTCCCTCCCTGTTGTTTCACCTGAGGCCCTTACCTTTGTTTATTTTCTATTCTCTTTGCCATCTGAATTCTCTTTCCTGGTTGAAGAATTCCTTCCATATGAGTAGTGGCTCAGAGGTTAAAGCGTCTGCCCATAATGTGGGAGACCTGGGTTCAATCCCTGGGTTGGGAAGATCCTCTGGAGAAGGAAGTGGCAACCCACTCCAGTATTCTTTCCTGGAGAATCCCATGGATGGAGGAGTCTGGTGGGCTACAGTCCATGGGGTCACAGAGTCAGACACGACTGAGCGAGCGATTTAACTTTTATTTATTTTTAAGGAAGCTAACTCACTTCTTACTCTATAACTTGGAAAGTCTCACTACTTGCTCCTCATCCTTACACCAAAAGATAGAGCATAGACATAGGTTTGGTCCGCCAGAAGGCTTGTTTGAAACGTGGAATCAGAAACAGGGTGCCTTCCATAATGAGGTATCCATTCTGGAACTGGAAGCAGCTATATCCATTTGCTGTGGCATGAATGGCAGCGTACCCAGTGTTGACATCAGCAGTGCTGGTGACAGGAGTGGCAAGCTGTGACATCAGAGGTGGATCAGTGTCCTCACCAAAACAGTTTGGTGGCACAATTTTGAGCTGGTTTGTGCTGTCTGGCCTCTCTTCTTTATTTCCATTTTTTGAGCCAGGTTCTTATTAGCTCAACTATTATGTGAGCAACCCAATTATTCTTCTAACAAATGCCTTTTCTGCTTTAACTAGTTAGAGTAGTTTTGTGATGCCTAAAATTATTACAAGTGGAAGAGTTTAGGGTAAAATTATGAGAGCTTTTAATGTCAGCCTAAGGAATTTAAGCATTATAGGAAATTACCAGTGTTAAATGGTTTTGAGCAGTAGGATGGCATTACCTACTAAGCGATGCTTTATGAAGATTAATGTCAGTGTTATGTAGGTTGAATAATTTGAGATAGAGACACTATAGCTGGAAAGGTAATATAGAAGATGTGGGTCATATTAGCAAGGGATCTAGTTTTCAGGGGAAGAAGTTAAACTGGTTGAATTTGAGTAATTTGACCAGTGAATGTATAATCAGATAATAACATTATGGGATTCAGCATAGATCAGAAAAGTGAGTCCAAACTTTAATAATAATAATGTGTGTTACTGTTCTAAGCAAAGTGATTATTGCTCTGATAAAGAATTATAGAGCATTGGGCCTCTATATCAGAGAAGGCAATGGCACCCCACTCCAGTACTCTTGCCTGGAAAATCCCATGGATAGAGAGAGGAGCCTGGTAGGCTGCAGTCCATGGGGTCACTAAGAGTCGGACACGACTGAGCGACTTCACTTTGACTTTTCACTTTCATGCATTGGAGAAGGAAATGGCAAGGCACTCCAGTGTTCTTGCCTGGAGAATCCCAGGGATGGGGGAGCCTGGTGGTTTGCCATCTATGGGGTTGCACAGAGTCGGACACGACTGAAGCGACTTAGCAGCAGCAACAACAGGGCCTCTCTATATAAACTACGTAAACTACTCTGACAGACCTGAGAGCTAACACATGGATCACACACAGGGGCAGTGGTTCAATCTGACAGTGGTTCTCTCTTTTCAGTTTTGCCTCACTTGCAATATATATTTGAATCAGGGGGCAGAAGACATGTGCCCATCAAGAAAGAACCAAAAATGATTAAATAAGCCCTTTCTCCTGCAGTCCCCTACTCCACTCAAATGCATTTACCTAGGAGTCTTCTTTTGTAGAAAGTAAAAAAAAAAAAAAAAAAAAGAACAGAAACAAATACTGGCTACCCTTATGTTATAGGCTGATAGAAAATGAATTCATAAAAATAGAACAAGAATCATCATCCAGGAAGCATCAGGATTGCCAGAACTCTTGGCAGCTGAATTCCACCTTCCTATTTTAATATCTAGAAACCTACTCAGAAAGTGAGGCAGGATTTTATAAATAGTATAAAATATCAGGCTTAAAGTGATTCCTTTATTTTGCACCTAAAATCCCAGAGATAGTAGAGGACAGAGGAGCCTGGCATGCTGTAATCAATGGGGTACACAGAGCTGGACACAACTTAGTGACTGAACAACAAAAAATCCTCACACTGGTTAATAAGAACTTTAACTCCCTTCAGTTAGGATATTCAAGGATGATATTGCATATAAAGGACACTCTTCCCTAGCACTCTGGTTAAACAAAAAATTTCAAAAGCAACTTTCTGGATCTTCCAGAATAAAGGGCAAGTGATAGCATTAAAAGGCTTCAAGTTGTATTCCCCTATATATTACTGTAATGTAGTGAATTGAAAACTAGATAAATTCCATGTCGTTGATGCAAAACACAGAGTTGTGGGGCAAAGCACCATAGCATTTAGTCAAGAGTCTTGTTTTGCCACCAGTTGTTTGCTTTGAAGATTTTCTTGCCTTTTCTCCACCTCAGTTTTCTTCTCTCATACGGGACAAGATCATTGAGGGCCTTTGAGGAAAAGATTGAGAAATTGAAAGAAAATAATATTGGCTATGAGAGGGAATGAACAGATGATGCTGCAGGATGAAATTGCAGCCTTCAGAGCAGAAGTTGAGAACAGTTGCTACTTTGTTTAAAGGTCATCGCTCACATTTCAATAGGAATGGGTGGTGATGTCACATTTTGAACCTGTTGTCTTTGTCTAGGGTAGGCCCTACCCTTTTCTACCAGTTATCTGTTTACCTTTTAACATAATTAGGCAGACCAGATTGGTATTTAGTCTTGTTCTGACAACAGCAAATTAGGCTTAACTCTTTAATTACAATGAGAAGGAAATCACCTTTCTGATATCCTTCAATTAGCTCAAGCAGCTGTTAAGTTATAATTAAAATTTCACATGGATCATTTGAGTTCTTGGAATGTTTCCATTTAATAACAAAACATTTGCATATATGCATTCAGTTTTCAACAACCTTTTCAAATCTGTCAATGGTAAACCAAGAACATTGATACAGTATTAAACAAAATCTTTGTCATCTTGTTAGCAGACAGCTGGGTCCTACAAAATGAAAAATGGAGATAGAGGAAGGTGATCAAAAAATATTAGTTCCTCCAAATTTTCTGGAGCTTGTTCATGGAATTAAATTTTTGTCTAATTTATAGTTCTCCAAGAGGGGAGAAAAACACTAACCAGGAGTGAGTGGTTATTTGGTGTTTAACAAATGGATGCCTGCATTATATGCATCCCATTATTCAGGGCAACAACAGTCATCCACCATGTCTTTACAACTGGATTCTTGTCTCCATGGACTTTTAAAAATATAAATGTGAGGGGGGAAATTACATGTAAAAACTCAAATATTTCTTTTATTTCTATATTGTCCTGAGAATTGAGTTCACTAAAATAATTACTCTCTTTGAGTCGCTCTGGCCATCTCTGATACAGCTATGGATTTAACTATTAATATGTATATAAAAACAAGGTGAAAGAATAAACGTGTTAAACATGCTTAGAATTTATATTTTGTATTTTGAAACACTAAATGCTGATTAAATTAAACAGAATCCAACTGAAGCATCACAGGAATATTTTTAAAATTATGTGTAAAAACTTGAGTTTATGGAAACTGAATGGCAGAAAACTGATTACAAGAGGACATAAATCTTTTCTGTTTCTTAAGATATAATTTGTATTTTCTATTCTTTAACATTAGTGGGAAGAATTGATTTTCTAAAAATCTGTTGGCTAATAACAGTGTTGGGTGGTTAAGCTTTTAGAATCTATATCCAAGTCCCCAAAACTATTTTTAACAAGCCAGGATTCTATTCATGCTTACTCATTGATAGTCTGTATCGACAAGTAGAATTCTATATTGGCTAAGAACCTAATGATGTCCTCCCAACCCTCAATCTGTAATGTATACTATTGAATTTAAACCACCAAGATAATTGTGTCCCTGGGAATTAAAGAATGCATGTAGAGAAAGAAAAGAGATGAAAGAGCAATGTCTACTATCACAATTGTACCAATGTGCACACTTTGGGTCCACCAGCTGTTATCTCCACATTTTCCATCTGCCTTTACTAATTTTATTATGACCTTTTAGAACTGACTTCATCTGGTAGAGAGTTGGCTCTGACACATTCATTTAGTCAGTTTTATCTTTGAACAACTAAAGAGAGGAATGAGTAGCAAGTAGGAGTCTATGCAGGAAAATGTTCCAAACTAATATCCCATTATTCTTTTGTTAGGAAATAATGTTGTTGAGTGAATTTAAGATTCAGCTCAAATACTTACTAATTGGCAAATCCACAGATTACCTTAGGGAATTGGTGTTAGAGATAAACTCTTAAGCAGTTCAGGATTGTTTGGAAAATGTTTGTTTAAAGAGTTTTTTTACATTTTATGCAGATGAAAATCAGAATCCTAGAGGGTAATTCCCTTTATTCTGACTTCAAATCTAGAAAGATTTACATTAACTTTTCTTTCATTACCTTTTCCCTCATACACACACACACACACACACACACACACACACACACACACACACATTCAACACCTTATTAAGAACAAGGTGTTTAGAACTCTTACTGTGTGCTCTGGTTCACTTACTGTGAACAAATCATTTTATTTATCCCAACAACCCAACAAGCTAGCTTATATTATTGTACATATCATCCATAAGAGAAAACTGAACCCATAAAAGGTTGAATCTCTGAGTTTAAATCTACATGAGTCTTAAATCTAAAGCCCATTCTTTGTTCTCTTTACCAAGATGGAGTTATATTCATTAATCATTAATTTTACTAGTTAGGTCTACTTGATCTCTAACTTTTCTGGAGTCTAGGAATACAAAGGTGAGTGAAATGGACATGAACCTCAAGGTTTGAAAGTATGTGAATAGTGTTCTCCTTGTAAATTGATCATACTGTCAATGAGCAATTTCTGCACATTCATAGGCTTTAGTCCTCAACACATGGTATTCAGTGATGCTGCAGAGGCCACCAACAATGCTGGGAATCTTCTGAATTCTGTAAGACAGTATGTAGAATCCAGTCTTTGGTGGCTGTGTTAGCCTTAGCTGATTGTTTAGGTGTTGGAGAAGACTCGAGAGTCCCTTGGACTGCAAGGAGATCCAAGTCCATCCTAAAAGAAATCAGTCCTGGGTGTTCATTGGAAGGGCTGATGTTGAAGCCGAAACTCCAATATTTTGGCCACCTGATGTGAAGAGCTGACTCAATTGAAAAGACCCAGATGTTGGGAAAGAGTGAAGGCAGGAGGAGAAGGGGACGACAGAGGATGAGATGGTTAGATGGCATCACTGACTCAACGGACACGAGTTTGGGTAAACTCCGGGAGTTGGTGATGGACAGGGAAGCCTGGCATGCTGTGGTTCATGGGGTTGCAAAGAATTGGACATGACTGAGCAACTAAACTGAACTGAACAGCTGTACAACCATAGAATGCTGCAGGACCCAGCCATTAGACATGGGGTCAGTTTCTGAGTTGCTCTTGGAATTTCCCTCAGTTTTCTAACAGTCTGCATTCCACTGTGAGTGAGTGAGTGAAGTCGCTCAGTCATGTCTGACTCTCTGGGACCCCATGTACTGTAGCCTGCCGGGCTTCTCTGTCCATGGGATTCTCCAGGCAAGAATATTGGAGTGAGTAGCCATTCCCTTCTCCAGGGGATCTTCCCGACCCAGAAATTGAACCCGGGTCTCCCGCATTGGAGACAGACGCTTTAATCGCTGAGCCACCTATTCCACTGAGCCACCCTCTAAGGGGAGAATACCCTCTCTAGTTTCTCCTTAGTTACAGGTTACATGAAAGCCAAAAGGAAGTTTTTGATGTCTTTTGTTTCCACCAAGATAAAGGATAATACCCTTACCCTGACTCATGCCTGGGGACAATCAGAAGGAGGGGAAGATGTTAAACACTAGGGATCTAAGTCTGAAAAAATTTTATTCTGGGCAATGTGAATTTACAGATTTGTCATAATGCCTTAGAGGAGCTTGCTCCATTAGTAGGATTTGATGTTGAAAATGTGAAGAGTGTAGAGTATAGCACAAACAGGAACAAAGCAAAGCCTCTGAATTGTAGCCATTTGCACACCATTTATATACTAGCTATTTGTTTATCAGCAGCCACTTCCATCTAGTTACATATGCTAAATAGAAGAATTATATACAGAATTTCTGGAACTCATATACAGTTGCTCAGCATAGGAAGAGAGTCTTCTGATTAAATACTATATTCCAGGGTGTAATCAATATTTTTCCTAATTATTATTCTTATTGACCACCATCATTATTATTACTCTATCTTTTATTTAGGTTTTACAATGTGCCAGGTGTTATCCCAGGCAGTCCCCATACGCTCCATCCTCATACACACTCAATCTTCTCCATTGTGCAGATGAGAAAACTAAAGCTGGGAGAGGGTGACTGACTTGCTCAGTGGCCCCTCCTCCCCACAGTGTGTGGCAGAGACTGGCAGAATACGGTCTGTTGATATCACAGATGCTTCTTACCTTGAACTAATGTTCCTCACAGAAAGGCTGTTCTGCCCTGGCTGCTGTAGGTCACCCACATGTGGAAACTGCATGTTCTTATTTATGGACTCTCTGAAGTTTTTCATTGTTAAGTTTTATTTCTGTTACATGTTTCTTATGTTTTTCTTTGACTCTAAAGCACAGATCCATAGATTAGCATATTTTGTGTAGATATTTTTATCTTCTAGTTTTATAGTAATTTAAGGATTGTGAGCACATGTCAAAGTGAGGTTATAATTTTTTCTTTTACAAATAGTCACTCACTAGAGATTTTTTTCTTCTGGGTTTCATTACTTAAGTATTTCTCAAATAACTATGCCTTTAATTATTGAATTTAATAATGGAGGCTCTGTGATTGATTTTTCTAAAAAAGTTTAGAGAATTTAACTAAATGATGGTCGCAGTTATATTACCTAAGACCTCTCTGTCCCTCTCTAATCATTATTTATATTTTATTGATAACTAGGTGACTTAGCAAGTCTGTTGATATCTCTGAGCCTTACATTTCTTCTATAGAATAATGTTTCTGATACTTTCTTCAAAGGCATTTTCAATCACCAAGTCTCTGCTACTGCTAAGTCACTTCAGTCGTGTCCGACTCTGTGCGACCCCATAGACGGCAGCCCACCAGGCTCCCCCGTCCCTGGGATTCTCCAGGCAAGAACACTGGAGTGGGTTGCCATTTCCTTCTCCGATGCATGAAAGTGAAAAGTGAAAGTGAAGTCGCTCAGTCGTGTCTGACTCTTCGCGACCCCATGGACTGCAGCCTACCAGGCTCCTCCATCCATGGAATTTTCCAGGCAAGAGTACTGGAGTGGGGTGCCATTGCCTTCTCCCACCAAGTCTCTAGTATTCTTTTAAGCCTTTGAAGGAAGGACCTGGTTAATTGTTTTATGGTGGAGAACAGTTTGGAAATGAAATTGGAAGACTAGAAATCTATTAAATATATACTTTAGGTTAGAAGTGGGACACTTCCATATTCAAATTAATACATTTATATAAAAAATAAATACCCACCCATTCCTAATATTAATAACCTTTTAGTTCTCTCTTCAAAAAGGCAATCAGTTATAGGCAACTCTCACTTGCAGTTAATAAACCAAAGCTCTATCAGGCTAGAATCTATTGCAACTTAAGACCAGCAGTTGAAATACAATAGATAAGTAGATTGCTGTGTGTTACAGGTTTCTCCAAGACATTTAGTGTGACAATTAAAAAATAATAATAATTTCTAAGAAGCAGTGGTGGATTTTGCTAAAGGGATAATTGATAAAGATTTCCACGAAGAATAATCAACACATGCCTGCATACTGGTACTTTCTAGGTCAGCTGCCTTTTGGTATTCATTGTAAGCATCATTCAATATGACAATTATAGTATTTGGTTATTACTTAATATGATATATGTCTTTTTTCTATTGATATTAACTCAATGGACATAAAAACTATGTCTCATGCTTCTTCGCATTCCCCTACAATATGTTGCATAGAGCTAAACATATCATAACATTATAATAAATATTTACAGGATTGAGTAAATTTATATTAGAAATGTTATTGATGTATTTTGCTTCAAGCAAGAAATGTCTCTAAATAATAGTTATTCTAATGTTGCTATATATTCCATATTCCAGTTTCTAAATCATACTTTGAAAATACTTTTTAGACAATGTTTAGATATAAGCCTCCATTTTTCTTGGTGCATTAGTTATCATGTGAGGAACCTTATAGTGGAAACTTATTATGCAGAAATCGAGCCCTAGTATCTGAGATGCAATTCCAGCATACTGGGAGTAAGTTGTAGGCATCTTTACTTTTAAAAACACCACAAGCGATACTAAGGTACAGCCAAATTGAAAAAAACTGAAAACTAATGTAGGGTGACCACAAAGAATTCTATAGAGACTGTCCTGAGGCCTCACATAGTTATTCGGTTAAAAAAAAATGAATAATTGACTTACTTTTTATGTATTTTTAGTAAAGTGAATAGAGTAAAAGCATAATTGTCCCATTAGTAGACTGCCTGAAATAGGCTTGACTAAAAATTACCTTTATGCGTATACTAGACCATCAAAGATAGGGAGTGTACAAACATCAACATCTGAAATGTTTCATGTCCATTGATGATTATCTCCCCTGTGTTACACAAGGTTTTCTACTTAACTTCAGGGTCAGAAAAGCAAAGCAACAAAATAGAAAACCTGTGGATTATTTCAAATAATTATTTATTTATGTACATAAGTATATATATAACATATATCTACACATATGTAGATATATAATACATACGAGTGCATATATTTATATGTTAAGGACTTTTAAGCATCTCATACAGGTTTTTCTTTGACTCTAAAGTATATTTTGGCTGAGTCCCTTTGCTGTCCACCTGAAATTATCACAACACTACTAATCAGCTACACTCCAATATAAAATAAAAAATAATAATAAAGTATAAGGTATTTTGTCTGATGTGGATTCTTTTCTCTTTCAGTTGCATGAAAAATTTGCATGCTAGTTTACAGATTTACATACCACTGTATGGTTTGTTAATTTTGTCTTTTAAGAATCCAAGAAGGAGGAAAGTACATAACAAAATTGTATAAATAATGAACAAATTATATAAGTCACTTTCAGTAACCTCATTCTGAAATTTAGATGTTATTCCATTTGATTTTAATAGAAAGTCATTGGACATGCTAATAAAATATATTGGCAAGGCTCCTTTCTAATAGAACAAAACAGTAAAATTTCTGCACGAACTTCACTTTTCATTTTTACTCAAAACATGCAGAAAAGGCAACTTGTCTGAATTGGTATTGAGCTTGCTTGTTATGAGTTATGGATGTTTTAGCAATAAAATTTGGCTTTCTGGAACAAATGGGTGTTCAAACCTGATTTTATTAGTGTAGTTGAACATTGTGGAACTAAAACAGGGAAATTTCTGCATATTGCTACAATTTGAGGCCATATGGATCATAAACTTTTCTATTTATATTTCACTGATGGACATAAATGGCATTATCTCATCAGGAAAAGAAGGGAGGCAAGGAATACACAACTTTGGTTTAGAAACTGTACATCTTGTTACTGAATGTCAGATAAAGGTGAAGCTTTTAAATAGGAGGCCCCTTGATTTAGTACCTTTAATGTGCAGAGGAAGGGATGTGCAGGGAGCATCATTAGCGTGACAGGGTGAAGGGGGCAACACGTATCTTCTGCTGCTCTGGGAAAGAGGATGGATCTGGTACAGCTCTGATGTCAGAACCTCCATCACCTTTCTCACAGATGATGTAGATTTTAATTGTACTCCAGGCTGACTCGCATCGCACCAGCTCCTACGTGACATTGAAATAGATGAAGCCATTTGTTGGCATTATCAGAGCCAGCTGTGTGCTTGGCTGCAGCTACAGTAGGCATTTTATCTCATGCATAATCCTCTCATTGAGAGGGGATCACAAGCATCCGAACCATATGGCAAATAATTTTATTATGATCAAAAAAGGACTCTTGAAGCTAGTTAAACAGAAGAGTCCTTGAAATTCAATCAGAAGAAGTTTTATTTTCATGTCACACCATCATCCTAAATGAATTGTTAGTACTGCTACAATAAATAGAACCAAGACTCTCTGCAATGCCTGCAAAGTGAGAATAAACTTAAAATTACTTCACCTGCAAGTTTTTAGTCTTCTCAATTTTGAAGAATTTATTTAGATTTAGAGGAGAGAGTTTGGATTTCTAAGACTGAAGGCAGCTCCTGATTTAAAATAATTATGATGATAATACCTCTTCAAACATGAGAACCTCAAACCAAATGAGACAAACTTGAGTTTGTACCCGTCATGAATTTATATCCTCAAACTTGAGTTTATATCCTAACAGCTATATAACATAAAGGCTAATCATTTTTTCTTTAGGGCAAGTAAAGTTTTAAAAGAAAGAAAGAAAATCTGTTATTTCACAGGTCACCTAATGATCCCGTAAGTTTAGCATACATCTTCAAAGGAAAGAAGCAAACTTGTCTTTTCCACATGGTGTGATTTCCTGCACATTGTCAAGGAAATGCATGGGTCTCCATAGCAAAGGCATGTAATCCGCTGCCCTTCTGTCCAAGGAAGTGACGGGAAGCAGCTGTTACAGGACAAGCCAGTTCTGCTTAAGGGGAATTGTGTGAGGCTGTGGCAAGCAGGTTAGTTGTTCCATCAGACTAGAATTGCTTCCAGCTATCATATTCCTACATTAATTGTGACTTTTATTAATCACAAAGGGTGTTTCAAAACTCTAGTTCAAATGTTACAAGGCCATAAAACAGCAACTTGCCTAATCTTACCTTGTACGTGGTGTGTGTGTTTTGTTCTTTTATTACGATTTTTCTTTCCAGAGGAAAGTGTATAAGATTTGGGCCTCAGGGCACCAGTTAGTGATGTAAAGGCATTATCAGCAACTTCCACATCACAGTTTGAGAATATAAAGTATCGCAAGCTCCAGATGGCAGCAACTGCCTTATCTGGAGACTAGTTTTTTATTTGGTATTTTATTGACAAATAATAAAGCTAGAAATTGGACTGGGAGAGGAATAGACCCACCTAATTTACAGGAACCTTAATTTTCTACTACTGAATGCCTGAAGTAGCTTTTTGTTCTTATCACCCCCTCATGAGTAAATCAGAGTACCTGGCTGAACTCTTCAAATGATTTAAAATGTGTATTTTTCTTTTCATTGTTTAAGAGCATGTTTGAAAAAAATATAGTTATATTGTGAATTATGACAGTGATTCCTTAAAATGAGAAAAAACAAAAGCAGCAACATGTGATCCTGATGGTAAAGCCGGGATATATTTGTTTGGGAAGCTTTCCTAAGTCCTTATTCCCAACTAAGGGATGTGTACCAAGCTGGTAGAAAAGCCGGCAGAACAGCAAAACTAGCTTCTAGTACTGCCAGAGGCAGGTATTCCACCCCAAGAAATGGGCAAGAGGCACATCTCATTCTTCCAACTTCTTCATCAAACTTGGCAATTTAACAAAAAGAAAAAGAGGGAAAAAGAAAAAAAATTATTACATTGGGCCCTTAATCTGCTTGCTTATTATTAAAGCAGACATTGTATAATCTCATTCTTGCACTGTTTAAGGTCTCCCCAATCCCTGTCATGGTACAAGGAAGATAATAGAGATTTGGTTGTGCTATGGCAAAGAAAAGGCATTTGGGGCCTTGTGGTTTCACCTAAGTGTGAACTTTGTTAGTTTGGAACATCCAATATATTGTCTGGCTAAATGAAACGTCTGATTTTATATGGGAAAATCCTGGTTATTTTTAAATGTTTTGTTTTTTTCCTCTCAGAAGCAATTTACACAGCGTTCCAAAAGTTTTTGCTAAGTATGTAGTATTTCATGCTACTCACTTCACAGGGATTTCACTGGCAATGAAGGTTGTAGATAAATAATGGATGAAGAGGGGTGACAGGGCCTGAGCACTGGGGACTTGACAGATTATCCTGTGATGTATTACAATTAGATATGCATCAGTGTCACTTCATTTATTCTACTAGGAAGAGTGCATAACTCTTTGAAGGTAGATTTATGAAGAGCTTTAGTCATGTCTTTTCAAAATTTAGAATTGACTTTTGAGCATCTCTAACAGCTTTCTAAATCACCTACCCTTTATTTTTTTAAGTTGGAATTTTTAAAAATCTTTACGCACTAGTTCAAATTTTTGATTGTATATTTTATTTGCGCTCAAGGCAGTTGCTGTTGACAGATCATGTTGTCACCAGCTGGTCAACAGACCGAATGGGCCTTTGGAAAGAGAGAACGTGGGATTGTTGTGGAATTATAGGTGCTAAATCGATGGCAAATAGTAGACATGGTAATAAAGAGCAGTTTTTTCCATTAGAAAGATAATGCACACGCTTTCCAAGTAGGCATTGGCTTTTTCTTTTTGCAAACGAGATGCCAGTGGGGAGAAAAATATAAATCCTGGCTGTTAAGAAGCACTTTTAAATGGTACCCTTTATACAAATGAAGTTTTCCTAGCCCTCTAGGGTGAATTACATAAGTTAGCAATGACAAAAAAGCCTAGGCCCTAAAATTGTGAGGGCAGTTGAAGCCAATCAGAATTTTTAATGTATTACATTTTGTTTCTTTTTCACATGTTTTTTGTTTGAAAAAGATCTGTGGCAGATGATTCCATTCTCTTAGAACTCAGTGATACAAGAAATAACAAAAGATATTGGGATTAGCTAAGAGAAAATTTGCTATTTTTAATTGTGAGGGAGGCCCATACTGATTTATTTTTGTGGACCCTATGTTTCTAGCAAACTGTTTTTCTAGTTTCTCCTAGATCATGTTAAATCAGGTCATTGAGAACTTAAGTATGTAATAAGCACACATCATTTCTGCTACTGTAGTGTATTTCTTAATAGCATTTAAATAGGTGTTTTAAAAATAATCTATGATTGCAAAAACTCCCAACCTCTGTGGCCAGAGTGAACCTCATTTTTGAGAAATTTAATTCTGAGATTCATAACTTGATGAAGCCTTCTTGAATAACCTCTCATTAGAAAATAAATTATGTTGATTCCCCCTGAATGTTTATTTTTTGGCAAACGAAAGTGTATTGTGTAATGCACAGTAACTGGTTACAAAAACAGAAGGAACCCAGAATTATCAAAACTTCCCCTTCCCCCTTTTAGCCCAAATCAGTCTTTCCAGGGGTCTGAATAAACCTTGTCACTGTAGGACAACTTTTACATTCTTCAGATAAGGGCAGCTCAGTTTGTGGTCAAATTATACTAGTAGCAAAACTGATCAGAGCAAACAAGGTTTCTGAGGATTCACTCACTCTTGTAAAAGCTGATTATAATTGATGAACGACCAGCTTGCTAGACCCTGACAGGCTGGTTGCCTGGCCTTTGCTCTCTGCCAGTTCAAGCCTTACAAGTGTGAAATAGCCAATTACTGGAATACCTATTGAAAGTAATAGGCCAATGAGCAAATTGCTACTGTGGGACACTGTGGCAGTGTAGATGGAAGGAGGCCAAGATAAAGTTCTGCTCTGAGCAGCTGCTCCCAACACAGATTGCTAATACTATTGGATGACCAAGAGATGAGAGCAAGGTATTTTCCCATTCAAACCGCAAGTGTCCTGCCTTGTATTGACTTAAAGTTTATGATGCATGATACCATCTTGTTTCCCAGGTCCTAATTTGCTGAAATAAATCCTCCTTTTAAAAGGTAGTTAAATAGGTAATAAGGATAGTCACGGCCATAGATTTTGTGCAAAAGCATTAAATACAATTTTTGCAGGGAATGAAAAGTCATATAGTGTGCAGAGTGTTAATACTTGCCAGCCATTTGCTATTGACAGAACAATTTATCTTGATAAAGGACAGTGAAAAATTCCAATCTATTCACTGACATCACATTATCAGCAGTAATATATGACTGCATCTAAATATAAGGTTGAGATCTGATACAGCTGAAAAGTTCCTGGTAATTTTCCTGTAAATATAATGTGTACTGGACAATGAACAAATGACACATTTACCATGTAATTGGATAACCTATTTTTATGTGAAATTTAAAGTTTTGCTGTGTTTAATGGAATATATGATAATGTTTCCTTTTGAAGGTAACCTGTTTCCTTAGTAAGACTTTAGCAATGAGTATTACTGTTTGATAGAGAAGAAAGGATAGATAAAGAAAGGTTAATTTTAAACATCTGCACAAGACAATAAGCTGTTTCAGTTTTTACTTCCATAAGAAAATTACCTTAATATTTACTATAATTTTATATTGCAATTATTACTATATATATACTATTCATACTATATATATAGTATTTATACTATATATATAGTATTTATAGTATATATATAGTATTTATACTATATATATAGTGATATTAGGAAATTATGAATTGTTTTGAATATTTCTTTTCAAATTGCCCTAGCACAAGTCTGAATGATTTGAAGTGTGTCTGAGTGGGTCAGAATGCAGTCAGATCAAGGTGGGGTGACATGGAGCATGAATGGTGCTGGGAAAGGTGATTTAGACCTATGTTTGAGCTCCATTTCTCCCTAGGTTAGAGGGCATGCAAGTTCAGCTCAGCAAGATTACAGGAGGCCGAAGGGTGCATACACCAAATCACCTCTATGTTCCTATATACAACTTTGCCCTTACATGTGAGTCTCAAAGAAGGAAGACTCAAGGCCATTGTTGCTTAAGATCTGAATCTTGAATTTATTGGTTAAAAAAAAATGTTTATTTTTTACCAAGCCTCTATAAACTTCCATAGTGTCTTATCAGTGCCTTTTCTGCTTTAAATTTGTCTTTCATGAACACTTTCACAAAAGAGATGAGAATTTTCTGTTATTGATATAACATATCTTGGGAGGATGTAATTGGTGTGAATACGTGTGTTCCACTTCATTATCACTATTGAAAAAGCCAAAACGTTTACTATTTTTAACATATATCTTGCCTGTTTTCAAGAATATTTGAGGAGCCTTCAAACTAAATTAAATCATAATATAAAATCTCTTATTCAGTTATTGAAAACAAATAAAAACAAGAAAAAATTTCCAGAGCACGTCCATGAGACAGAAGGAATGATTGCTATCAGGCCATTGAGAGAGAAGCTTTTGCCATAATTGGCATTGAGTTTGACAATCTGGTTTTGTGGTTGCTATGACAACAGAAGCAAGGTGTACACAGTATAGTGTAGGAAAAAAGTAGTGTCCTGTTTTTCCCATACTCTAATATAATATTCTAATATTCACAGTAAACACTTAATTTACCTCCAGATCTAATAAATAGGAGTCTCACAGTTTCTCTCTTTCTCTCTCTCCTGTTGAAGAAAAATAAAAACCCAATTCTACTTTTAAAATGAAGGTGAAGGAATGAAGAGAGATCTGAAGAGTCCGATCCATCCTCACCATTGACCACTTTTACTTCTGTCTGCCACAAGGTGTCGCTGTTGAAAACAGGACCTGCACAGTCTGCAGTTTTGATGTCTGCCTGTCCACAGCTGTGATACGTTCTTATTGGTTCACATTCCTGTGTAAATGTTATATATATATATATATATTTTTTTTTTTTTCCCTCGAAAAACTAGCTCAAGTCCATCGAGCACTTTTCACTCTTGAGTTTCCGCTTCTAATTCAACCATTTTCCCTCAAGCACACCATCAGTGCCCAGAGACAGATAAGAAAGAGCTTCAGACTCATGCTACACGAGACTGCTAGAATACCTTCCTCATTGGATTTTTCAAGGGCAAGTATTTAATGAGGTTTAGAGGAGCCTGGTGGACTACAGTCCATAGGGTTGAAAAGAGTTGAACATGACTGAGTGAGCACAGTGAGCTATTGCTCACACACACACACTTAGAACAGAGGCAGTGTGCTAAGTTGCTTGTGTCCGACTCTTTGAGACTCTGTGGACTGTAGCCTGCAAGGCTCCTCTATCCATGGGATTCTCCAGGCAAGAAGAGTGGGTTGCCATTTTCTTCAGGGGATTTTCCTGACTCAGGGATGGAACCGATCTCTCTGGTGTCTCCTGCATTGTCAGGCGGGTTCTTTACCACTGGCGCCACCTACTGGGTGTTATAATTGTTACTCAAAAAAAAAAAAAAAAATGCAAAACCACCTTGAAGTTGAGCACAGGGCCCAGTCCAGCCTTCTCTCTTTCCTTACCTGTAAGTTTTCCTTAGAGACTTTTGGCATCTTTATTTTCTGCAGATTTCAGTTGCATTATCTCAATCCATTTAAAAAAATTAATATTAATCTTTAAAAAAGGTGAGATCTTCACCTATTCCACTCAGGTGCTTCTGTAATCTCTCATTTTCCCTCCTGTGATTGGCAATACAGGTGAGGGTAAGAGGCTCCTCTTGTCCAGAATGTAAAACCCCCATTTTCCTGAGTATTTTTCTGGGACATAGAAATCAGCTGGTGTATATTTGTATAACTGATAGATTACCCCAGATCCAATTTACAGAACCAGTCTCTCAGGTAACTTTCTTTTTCAACTTTGAAGAAAGCCAGCTAACCGTTTTTAAGTATCAATGTCTCTTGCTAAAAAGTATTACTCATATTGTATTCACTTTCTATTAGGAGAAAATTTTCTGCAAAGATAATTATTTTCTTGTAATTAGACAATTATTAATGTGTCATATGAAAAGGGTAATCTAATGTCTTCCTTCATTGTGGCCTATGATATGAACTTTATAGGGAAGGGAAAATAATGTTTCTAGATACTATAAACAGTGCTTCATTTTATCTTCACAACCCTCAAGGAAAGTAGAATTATCTTGGTATTTCAGGTTAGGAATCCATGTTCAAAGAGTTTATGTTAATACTCAGAAATCACATGAGTAAATTAGCATGTACCTATAGAAACCAGAATTCAAACACAAGTCACTGCATAATTTTCATGAATTCATCTTATGTACAATGAATTTGCTAAAATCTTTTAATAATCTGTGAATTTATAAGCTCTTTTGGACTTTTTATTCATACAATTATTATACTGTCTGCACATAAATGAGGTTTTGTTTCTCTTTCCAGTTCTTTTACCTCATGTTTTTTTTTTTTTTTTTTTTCTTTTTTACTGTACTGGCTAAGGCTTCTAGAACAGTCTTAAATACATTACAATTACAAAAAGTAATGACAAATATCCCTCTATCTTATTCTTGATTTTAAAGAAAAAGCTTTGTTTTCAATAGTGATTCTAAGATGTGTTATATATTTTCACAGCTGAGGAACTCATATTTTTTCCTCTATCAAAAGATTTTCAAAGTAAATAAATGTTGACTTTATAAAATTTAAAGAATTTTATTATCCATTGAAATTAGCATGTGGTTTCACAATATTAACTTACTAATAGAAGATATTCTGTTAAAAGATCATTCTAATGTTAAATCAATTTTGCATTCCAAGGGTAAATATTGCTTGTTCATAATGTACAACTTTTTATGCATGTCCACACTTGTTTTTGGAATCAGGTTGTACTAGACAATTTATCTACTTTTTGTACTAGTATGTTAGAGATGAAGAAAACTTCTCTAACATACTAGTACAAACATTAATTAAATTAATTAACATTAAAATTAATTAATTAACATTAATTAAAACTGAGGCTGGTGATTTTTGAGGGGTTTTTCCTCTCTACTGATTTGATTTTTTAATTTTTTTAGTCAGAGTCAAATTTCTGTTTGCTGTTAAACTAATCTAAGGGACTTATATCTTCCTTTTTTCAAGAAAATGTCCATTATTTGCAGTGTCTATACTGAACTGGTATTTGTTAAATAACTACTATATTAACTACATACAGAAATGTCCTCATCCTCCTTTCTACCATTCTACATATATTTTTTTCTTTTTCACTAGTCCAATACTGTCAACAGTGTGTCTTCTTTGGTAGTCTCTATATATTATTTTTATTGAATACTGGTAATCTTTTTTTGTTTTCTATTTCAGTAATTTCTTCTCTTTATTTTTTTTTCCGTAATTCTACTTTTTTTAGGTTTAGTGTTGTCCTTAATTCATAAGTTAAATACTGCACATATTAATTTTCATTTCTTTTTTTCCTGATTTCCACATATGCCTTTTAGACTATATATTTTCTTTTATTTACTATGTTATCCGCATACCACATGTTTTAATATACAGAATCATCACTGCTATGACAAGCAAATATCTATAATTTTTGTGGACTTCCCTGGTGGCTCAGCTGGTAAAGAATCTGCCTGCAATGAGGGAGACCTGGGTTCAGTCCCTGGTTTGGGGAGATAATTGTTTCTTCATCATGAATTTTTTAAAGGTATGTTTTTAATGTCTCATATTTATGAATTGTGCCCTCATCTATTCAAATTTGTTGCATTTTTGTCAAAAAAATGGTGTGTGTTTTGGTCTGTTCATTATTCTATATTTATTGATATTTCCTTAATTATCCAATATTTGTGATTTTTTAGCAAGTTTTAAAATAACATTTCTATATTTTGGTAGTATAAGTTTATTTTTTTTTCCCTCTCTCATGTACATGGGAGCATAAATATATGTATGTGAATATAATATATATGTATATAGTATACATATATTTTCATACATATACACATACATACACAGCACTAATAGACACACACATATGGTAGATCTGGAGAAGAAAGCAGCAAGCCACTCCAGTCTTCTTGCCTGGGAAATCCCATGGAGAGAGGAGCCTGGCAGGCTACAGTCCGTGGGGTCACAAAGAATCAGACATGACTAAATAATTGAGCACATGTATGGCTGATCCTGTTCACACTGTCCACACTGCTTGCTGAACCCACGATAGGCAAAGTGTGAGCTAAAAGGCTGGAAGGAGACTCGAGGAGCTGTAGGAACTGCAGACACGTTTTCTCTCCTGGCTGGCATGGCAGCCATAACACGGCCTCATTCCTGACTGACGCAGCAGCTGTAGCAGCAGCCATAATATAACCTCATATAATATACCCATGATGTCGCTCCAATGTAGCCCCAGTGCAGCAGCAGCCAGAGCTTCTTACAGGCTTACTGAACAAAGTAGCCTGTGACCAAGTGAGTACTTCATGGTACATGTGTGCTAAATGTGTTTAGCATTTAGCAGTGCTAAAATAATCTTAGCTGTTACATAGTTATTTGCAAAATGTGGGGTGAGAGAGTCTGAATACACCATCTTGGCTAATTTGCTCTTTCCCCACAGCACACATGGTAGATCAAGGTTGTTAATTGTATAAATCTACTTTATATCAGTCACACTGCCTTTTTGTATTTCAGTTTCTTAGATGCTATGATAAAATTTAACGTGATTGTGCGTTTATTCATTCTTCCTTGCAGTGCCCTTAGATGCAGTTAAGTACACATATGATCGATATGGTTACCTTTTACTCTTAAACTGTTCATTTCGTTTATACATCAAATAGCTCTTTTTTGTTTATCTTTTACTTTAAAGTCTATTTTGTTTGCAATCAATATTGTTATATCAGTTACCTTTCATTTTTTATTTTACACATATCTCTTTATTTCCTTTTCAATCGCACTTCTTATGTAATTGAGTCTTTAAGTGTACATCTTTTAAACAGTGTATAGCTGGATTCTTATTTATTTTAAATCTAATTTCAGAATCCTTATCTTTACTTTTTTAAAAAACCATTTCAAAATAAACCAGATGTCCAAACAATTCTCAATGCTTTACTTGTACTCACTCACTGAATATAGCTATCTCTCTTTCACAAATAATACAATTTAAGACCCAGAGAAGTTAAGCAACCTGATCATGATCACACAGCTACTTAGTGGTAGATCCTCCCTAGTCCGTACTCTAATCTACTCTGCATTGAACTAAACAATGGCAGAAGCAAATGGGCACTGAAGTAATGAATTGCAAATTCAACAAAGAGTAGCTCATTGAGTTTTGCTGAAACAGAAGTTTCTTTCATTCATTTGTCAAATAGTTACTAAAAGCCAGCATATATTCCCACCAAAACCTTGATTCTTTTTGGGCACCTACAAGTTAGGCTTAGCTCTTATACAGAAAATAGTGAGACTCTAAATTACTTGGTAACTTCATATAGAGAGTATCAGGGTCTCTTTATTTTACAAAGGTGTACTTTTTCTTTTGTACTATTTGGCAGATTTTTTGAAGACTGGGCCAAAAGATGGGAAAATTTAGGTATACATATACTGGGTGTTTTATTTTTTAGTAAAACAATGTTTTATACTAATTCAATGGACATGAACTTGGGTAAACTCCAGGAAATGGTGAAGTACAGGGAAGTCTGGAGTGCTGTAGTCCATGGGGTCACAAAGAGTTGGGAACAACTTGGTGACTGAACAACAGCAACAACAAATGTTTTCTACAACTGGCTTTTTAATTCATATCTTCATTTATAGCTTTATGTCATAAGAGCATGTTAAGAAAAGGCTAACACTAAAGAATATTAAAAGTACACAATTCCTTTGCTAACAAATGCATTTGTGCTGATACTGAATGAAATTCATCTTGTTTTATCATTGTCATCTTGTAAACAACAACAGAAAAAGATTTATAACGTTTTCTTCAAATCACTTCTCATTGGGGTTCCCCCCTGAAAGATAATAAAAGAGAACAATATATTCACTTAAGTGCAACCTAAGTGAATTCCTTTTTAATGTTGTGATATTGCAACTCATTTGAGTCTAATGCATTAGCCTCAAATTTGACTCCTCAGGCACCTGATTATGCCTTCCAGTCCTCAGATGTGCAAGGCCAACCAAACAGAACCTTCTGTGCCCTTCTGCTCTTTAGAGCACCAAATGAGGACTTTTGGCACCTAGCTGGGAAATCTGGAACACGATGTTTATATAGCTTTTGCCGTGTGGATACTCCAGAAATTTTCTTCCTTTCTGCCAAAGAAATGACTCCAGCAAAGCTGTTCTGTGGAAGCACTATGGGGGAAAAAGGCAGAAAAATGCAATCTGAAAAGCAATGTGATAAGCTGAGCATTTTAAACTAGTTAGCTGAAAGAAATAAACACTTTATATTTTATGATTAAAGCACCAATGGAAATATTTATGACTCTTCAGAATGCATTCACAAGCACCAAGTCACACTGAGTTTTCGTGATTAGCAAATGTACATATTTAAGAAAACACTGGAGCCCAAAAGGATCTAGGAAAATTCCTTCTCTTTCAAGATCAGCTCAAATAATCCCTCTCTGTAAAATTTTCTCTCTTCACATGGATTAATCATTCTTTTATCAGTATTTGCTGTTACTTTTTACATGTTTATAATATTTATTATGTTGTAACAGGTAAATATCTCCTTATAGATTTTCATTTTTGCTTAGAACATATTGGGATACTTTGACATGATTAATGCTAGCTCAACTTTAAAAAAAAAAAAAAACTGATATATACACCAAGGTATAACTTTATTTTCTAAAGAGTATTGAAGATGCATGGAAAAACATTTTCATGAAATAAAGTACTCAATTTCTGGTTGTCAAGTACTTCCTGGGAGGGTCCCTAATAAACAGTGTTTCAAGCTGATGGAAGAATCAGAATTTTAAGTTATTAATATCAGTTTCACATTGAGAACTGTATTAAGGAATATTTTTTCCAAGCGGTGGAAAGACACTGTAAGCATTTCCTGTGCCTCTCACACCTGAATAAACAATTATATTAACCCAGAAGTAACATGCTCCTGACAGTGTTTTTATCCCTTCAACAAGACTAGATTTAACTAAAAACTTTCTTTTGGAGACTTCTTATTTTTAGACTCAATGTAGGTGAAATTAATACTGTCTTCAGAAAGAATTTAATACTACTGGATAATTTTTAGTTGTTAAAATTATCTTTTCTAATGTGTAAAATTGGTCTTGGAGGGGCCCTCTGTCCTATGCTGTTGGATTAGACTACTTCTAAAGACAGTTTATCCTATTAGTAGCTACTGTTTATTATAACTGTTGTTCTTATTTCTTGGTTTGGGGCAGGCCTTCTCCATAGCATCTAAATTATTTTATAATAAAGGTAAAGAGAACAGGGACTGCTAAGTTGTCAAATATGAATTAGAATCATATATCAAAATCAATTTAATACTAGAAGTAATAGCAATACTCAACTCCAACAGTTTCAAGAAGACTAAAGGTGATGTGATGTATCTAAGCACCTAAAATCCTGCCTGGGGGCTGTTCTCATCATGCAACATATACCTGACTGCTTTAGACATCATTATTCATCTTACACTGATTCATTAAGTAGTGCCTGTTTGATGCCAGACTAGAATATAAAACATCTTATAGCATTTAAAAGATAACAAGCACATTTTAGCAGGGGGAGACAGACCATGAACAAAATAATCTTCTATAGTAGAAATAAGCAATGTGATGACAAAAGTCAAAACAAAGAGGATAGGAAACTTGGAGAGGGATTGTATATTTAAAAGAGAGGTCAATTAAATAAGAAGGTAACATTTGAGCCAGGAATGAAGGCAGCAAGTGACCCACCCATGCATATGTCTGGGGGAAGGATATTCCACGCAGAGGGAACTATTAGTGCAAAGCAAACTGGACACAGACTTGACGTATTTGAAGAATAATAGAGCATACTGTTCGTTTCCAAGGCAAACCATTCAATATCACAGTAATCCAAGTCTATGCCCCAACCAGTAACGCTGAAGAAGCTGAACGGTTCTATGAAGACCTACAAGACCTTATAGAACTCACACCCAAAAAAGATGTCCTTTTCATGATAGGGGACTGGAATGCAAAAGTAGGAAGTCAAGAAACACCTGGAGTAACAGGCAAATTTGGCCATGGAATACAGAATGAAGCAGGGCAAAGACTAATAGTGTTTTGCCAAGAAAATGCACTGGTCATAACAAACACCCTCTTCCAACAACACAAGAGAAGACTCTATACATGGACATCACCAGATGACCAATACCAAAATCAGATTGATTATATTCTTTGCAGCCAAAGATGGAGAAGCTCTATATAGTCAGCAAAAACAAGACCAGGAGCTGACTGTGGCTCAGATCATGAACTCCTTATTGCCAAATTCAGACTTAAATTGAAGAAAGTAGGGAAAACCACTAGACCATTCAGGTATGACCTAAATAAAATCCCTTATGATTATACAGTGGAAGTGAGAAATAGATTTAAGGGCCTAGATCTGATAGATAGAGTGCCTGATGAACTATGGAATGAGGTTCATGACATTGTATAGGAGACAGGGATCAAGACCATCCCCATGGAAAAGAAATGCAAAAAAGCAAAATGGCTGTCTGGGGAGGCCTTACAAATAGCTGTGAAAAGAAGAGAAGTGAAAAGCAAAGGAGAAAAGGAAAGATATAAACATCTGAATGCAGAGTTCCAAAGAATAGCAAGAAGAGATAAGAAAGCCTTCCTCAGCAATCAATGCAAAGAAATAGAGGGAAACAACAGAATGGGAAAGACTAGAGATCTCTTCAGGAAAATTAGAGATACCAAGGGAACATTTCCTGCAAAGATGGGCTCAATAAAAGACAGAAATGGTATGGACCTAACAGAAGCAGAAGATATCAAGAAGAGATGGCAAGGATACAGAGAACTGTACAAAAAAGATCTTCACGACCCAGATAATCACAATGGTGTGATCACTGACCTAGAGCCAGACATCCTGGAATGTGAAGTCAAGTGGGCCTTAGAAAGCATCACTATGAACAAAGCTAGTGGAGGTAATGGAATTCCAGTTGAGCTATTTCAAATCCTGAAAGATGATGCTGTGAAAGTGCTGCATTCAATATGCCAGCAAATTTGGAAAACTCAGCAGTGGCCACAGGACTGGAAAAGGTCAGTTTTCATTCCAATCCCATCAAAGGCAATGCCAAAGAATGCTCAAACTACTGCACAATTGCACTCATCTCACACGCTAGTAAAGTCATGCTCAAAATTCTCCAAGCCAGGCTTCAGCAATATGTGAACCATGAACTTCCAGATGTTCAAGCTGGTTTTAGAAAAGGCAGAGGAACCAGAGATCAAATTGCCAACATCTGCTGGATCATGGAAAAAGCAAGAGAGTTCCAGAAAAGCATCTATTTCTGCTTTATTGACTATGCCAAAGCCTTTGACTGTGTGGATCACAATAAACTGTGGAAAATTCTGAAAGAGATGGGAATACCAGACCACCTGATCTGCCTCTTGAGAAATCTGTATGCAGGTCAGGAAGCAACAGTTTGAACTGGACATGGAACAACAGACTGGTTCCAAATAGGAAAAGGAGTTCGTCAAGGCTGTATATTGTCACCCTGTTTATTTAACTTATATGCAGAGTACATCATGAGAAACGCTGGACTGGAGGAAACACAAACTGGAATCAAGATTGCCGGGAGAAATATCAGTAACCTCAGATATGCAAATGACACCACCCTTATGGCAGAAAGTGAAGAGGAACTCAAAAGCCTCTTGATGAAAGTCAAAGTGGAGAGTGAAAAAGTTGGCTTAAAGCTCAACATTCAGAAAACGAAGATCATGGCATCCGGTCCCACCACTTCATGGGAAATAGATGGGCAAACAGTGGAAACAGTGTCAGACTTTATTTTTCTGGGCTCCAAAATCACTGCAGATGGTGACTGCAGCCATGAAATTAAAAGACGCTTACTCCTTGGAAGGAAAGTTATGACCAACCTAGACAGCATATTCAAAAGCAGAGACATTACTTTGCCAACAAAGGTCCATCTAGTCAAGGCTATGGTTTTTCCTGTGGTCATGTATGGATGTGAGAGTTGGACTGTGAAGAAGGCTGAGTGCCGAAGAATTGATGCTTTTGAACTGTGGTGTTGGAGAAGACTCTTGAGAGTCCCTTGGACTGCAAGGAGATCCAACCAGTCCATTCTGAAGGAGATCAGCTCTGCAATTTCTTTGGAAGGAATGATGCTAAAGCTGAAACTCCAGTACTTTGGCCACCTCATGTGAAGAGTTGACTCATTGGAAAAGACTCTGATGCTGAGAGGGATCGGGGGCAGGAGGAGAAGGGGACGACAGAGGATGAGATGGCTGGATGGCATCACTGACTCGATGGACGTGAGTCTAAGTGAACTCCGGGTTTTGGTGATGGACAGGGAGGCCTGGCGTGCTTCGATTCATGGGGTCTCAAAGAGTCAGACACAACTGAGTGACTGATCTGATCTAAGAGCATACTGAACAGGGGAAATACATTAAAAAGGAAGTCAGAGAAGATAGTGAAGGACAGGGGAACCTGGGGTAATCTATGGGTTTGCAAAGAGTCAGACACAACTTAGAGACTGAACGGCAACAACAGAGAAGCCACAGGGACCAATGGTGAAGGGTAGGCCATTGTCAAGGGATGGAAACTACTGGAGATTTGGGGCAGTCCTGCTGTGTATCTGCTTCAGCTTTTACCACTCTGATTGCTCTTTTGAGAATGGATTCCAGGAAAAGGTGGAAGCAGGAGAACATTTAGGAAACTGTTGCAAGGATTTAGGTGAGAACTTACCAGCTGCCAGTGATGGAGGTGGTGAGAAGTACAGATGCTGGGTTTATTTGTGAGACAGAGCAAATGGAATTTCAGACAGATTGGATGTTGTTATGAGAGAGAGGAAAAAGTCAAGGTATCTGCAAAGTTTTTGACCTGAGCAGATGAACAGGTGGAGCTTTCATTTAAAGGACAAGAACAGTTTTGTATATTATTTCTTCTCCATGTACTAATCATACTTTTCTCTCTGTATGGTCATCTGTGTGGTAAGCAGGACTGATTTGGTATAGCTTGTCAGTGACACTGATTAAACTTGTCATAAAATTGGCTAAGATGGCTGAGATAATTGAACATTCATAGCCATAGACAGTTATGGTTGGATTGTTAAATATCTCTGGAGATATTTAAAATTATATGCAAAATAGGGGAAAATAAGTGTTTATACTAAGAATTTTCACCACCTTTAAAGTTCTGAAGTCTAAAATGCAGTATACTCGAAGGGTCTATGATTTGATATAAATAATAATATAAATGAGATAATTAAAACACTCCTAAGTGAAGCATCATCTAATTACAAACTGAATCTAAGTGAATTTTTATAAGACTGAAGATACATCTTGTTTTGTTAAAGAAATCTTTTAAAGACTTTCTCTGGGATTTTAAATGTAACAAAATGAAGTCCTAATTTGGAGCAAAAGATAATGGTTAAATATATAAACAAATACAACTACACCTCTGTGATAATCTAGAATTTTTAAATGAAAGAGAACTTAGAAAATATTTAGTGTCACGTCTTAATTTTTCCATCTGAGATACTAAGAGTCAAGGTGAGTTGTCCAAACTCCATGGCTAGTTCAAGGTTAAGGGAGATTTAAACACACATCTACTGTTCCTGGCTCAGCAGTCTACTCTACCTTGTTTATGTTTTCTTATTTTAATCAGCTTTTCTTAATTTTTAGGAAATTTAGAGATTATTAAGTATAATCCTCTCAATCTCTCCATTTTATTTTGGAAATAAATAATTCAAAGTGACTTGAATGCCAAATGAGATACTTTATTTCTGTTATGTCACATGGGCCATTTCCATACACTATCACGTACGTATGGACTATGACCTGAAAATTATTGACCATCAGATCCTCCTTTGCCATTGCTTTCTGTGCTGGCCACACAGAAGTCAGACAGAAACTGACATCCACCTGACAGTGGGATCAGACATTTCTATTTCGGGGTTCTTCTGGGTTTTGTTACTTTCTGAAAAACACTGTGTGTGATCATGATATTTGGTATTACACTAGAGGACAAATGGCATCTGGTCCCATCACTTCATGGGAAATAGATGGGCAAACAGTGGAAACAGTGTCAGACTTTATTTTTCTGGGCTCCAAAATCACTGCAGATGGTGACTGCAGCCATGAAATTAAAAGACACTTACTCCTTGGAAGGAAAGTTATGACCAACCTAGATAGCCTATTCAAAAGCAGAGACATTACTTTGCCAACAAAGGTTCGTCTAGTCAAGGCTATGGTTTTTCCTGTGGTCATGTATGGATGTGAGAGTTGGACTGTGAAGAAGGCTGAGCTCCGAAGAATTGATGCTTTTGAACTGTGGTGTTGGAGAAGACTCTTAAGAGTCCCTTGGACTGCAAGGTTGGACTGCAAGGAGATCCAACCAGTCCATCCTAAAGGAGATCAGTCCTGGGTGTTCTTTGGAAGGACTGATGCTAAAGCTGAAACTTCAATACTTTGGCCACCTGATGTGAAGAGCTGACTCATTTGGAAAAGACCCTGATGCTCAGAGGGATTGGGGGCAGGAGGAGAAGGGGACGACAGAGGATGAAATGTCTGGATGGCATCACCGACTCGATGGACATGAGTTTGAGTGAGCTCCGGGAGTTGGTGATGGACAGGGAGGCCTGGCCTGCTGCGATTCATGGGATCGCAAATAATCGGACACAACTGAGTGACTAAACTGAACTGAACTGAGAGGACAAATAATCCAGTCTCATTCACTGTGAGATTTCAGTAGTACTGTATGTTTGATAATGCTGTAAATGACAGATTACTCTTCAAATAAGATAAATGAATGGCTATAAGCCAATAATTTAACACTTCATATATTAGAAGAAAGAATGGTAAGTCTTGGATGGCTGAGATTAAAGCCCTTTTTATAGTTGAGGACAGTGACATTGTTAATGTTAATTTACAGTGGACAAACTAGATTTTTACACTGATAATTTGGCCACTTATTAGACTTTCAGGGCAGGGATAATTAGTATTGCTGTTCAGAAGAGATGCTGTATTATTATTTATAATTTCATGAGTATAAAAAGTAACTTTACAGATTGGGAAGAAGATGAGGACCAACCTGGAGGCCTTGCAGAAGAAGCTGGAGGAGCTGGAGCTCGATGAACAGCAGCGGAAGCGCCTCGAGGCCTTTCTGACCCAGAAGCAGAAGGTGGGGGAACTGAAGGATGATGACTTTGAGAAGATCAGTGAGCTGGGTGCCGGCAATGGAGGTGTGGTGTTCAAGGTCTCCCACAAGCCGTCCGGACTTGTTATGGCCAGAAAGCTAATTCACCTGGAGATCAAACCTGCCATCCGGAACCAGATCATAAGGGAGCTGCAGGTTCTCCATGAGTGCAACTCGCCTTATATCGTGGGCTTCTATGGGGCGTTCTACAGCGATGGCGAGATCAGCATCTGCATGGAGCACATGGATGGGGGTTCCTGGGATCAAGTTCTGAAGAAAGCTGGAAGAATTCCTGAACAAATTTTAGGAAAAGTTAGCATTGCTGTAATAAAAGGCCTGACATACCTGAGGGAGAAGCACAAGATTATGCACAGAGATGTCAAGCCGTCCAACATCCTAGTGAACAGCCGTGGAGAGATCAAGCTCTGTGACTTTGGGGTCAGCGGGCAGCTCATCGACTCCATGGCCAACTCCTTCGTGGGCACCAGGTCCTACATGTCGCCAGAGCGACTCCAGGGGACCCATTACTCCGTGCAGTCGGACATCTGGAGCATGGGGCTGTCTCTGGTTGAGATGGCTGTCGGGAGGTATCCCATCCCTCCTCCAGATGCCAAGGAGCTGGAGCTGATGTTTGGGTGCCAGGTGGAGGGAGATACGGCTGAGACCCCGCCCAGGCCAAGGACCCCCGGGAGGCCCCTCAGCTTTTACGGAATGGACAGCCGACCTCCAATGGCAGTTTTTGAGTTGTTGGATTACATAGTCAATGAGTGGAGTATTCAGTCTGGAATTTCAAGATTTTGTGAATAAATGCTTAATAAAAAACCCTGCAGAGAGAGCAGATTTGAAGCAACTCATGGTTCATGCTTTTATCAAGAGATCTGATGCTGAGGAAGTGGATTTTGCAGGTTGGCTCTGCTCCACCATCGGCCTTAACCAGCCCAGCACACCCACCCATGCGGCTGGCGTCTAAGTGGTTGGGAAGCAGCAGTCCCTGCCCAGGGGCATGCCATGTTGCTTCTGGGCAGCCTTCCCATGCCTGTCTCTGTTCAGACGTGCATTTCACCTATGACAAAGGATGAAGAACACAGCATGTGCCAAAATTCTATTTGTGTCATTTTCAATATTATCATCTTTACTCTTATTACTATTGTTATTCCCCTAAGTGGATTGGCTTTGTGCTTGGGGCTATTTTTGTGTATATTGATGATGAAAACATGTGCAATGTAGAATTACAGTGAAACTCTGGTGACTGTGGGTAGTCATTCTTACTGAAAACTGCACTGCTTTCCCACACCATGAACTGGCTGGTCGCCTCTATTTTCGGGATTCTTTGACACTTGGTGGTACTTCATTCTTGCCAGGCATACCTTCTAACTGAGTAGGAAGGAGCCTTGTAAGATCCTTCACAGGCAGTGCATGTGAAGCATACTTTGCTGCTATAAAAATGAGCATCAGAAAGTGTGTATCATGTTATTTTATTATGTTCTTGCTTTTGGTGTAGAATTCAGCAAATTTTCATCAAAATCTAGCCAGAGCCCTTCACTGCCATGATAGCTGGGGCTTCACCAGTCTGTCTACTGTGATGATTTGTAGACTTCTGGTTGTATTTCTGTATTTATTTTTAAATCTACCGTGTGGATATTTAGTGCTATGTCTCTTTAAGTTTGGATTAGTGTTTCTAAAATGGTGGAGTTACTCTGAATGTTACAAATGGATCAAGGCATTAAAATAAATGAGATCTACCTTTCACCAAGTACTGATGCTATTGTAAACAACAATGTGTATAGTGCCTAACAACTGTATGAAAATCCTTTTACCATTTTAATCCAGATGTTTAACAAGCCTAATCTCTTACTCTAATAAATATACTATCAAATTCAAAAAAAAAAGAAAAAAAAAGTAACTTTTTATGTTAAAATGAATATTAATTTTTGCTTCACTGCATGCAGACTGGGATATTTACATTGATGCTTTTGCTACAGTATTTCATTTTCCAAGTTATTTGATCTGTTTGTCATGGTTTTGTTTTGTTCCCCACTCCCAAACAACCCTTTTGACCCTTTAAGTGGAAAGAAGTAGCCAAAAGATATTTTCTCGAATAATTGTTCCCTACATTCTCTAAGAAAAATACATATTTTTGCTGGGTGAAGTAAAAGTGAAAGTGTTAGTTGTTAAGCCATGTCAGACTCTTTGTGACCCCATGGGCTGTAACCAACCAGGCTCCTCCATCCATGGGATTTCCCAGGCAAGAATACTGGAGTCGAGTGCCATTCTCTTCTCCAGGGGATCTTCCCTACTCAGGGATTGAACCCGGGTCTCCTGTACTGTAGGCAGATTCTTTACCATCTGAGCTACCAGGAAGTAGTCTGAGGATTGTGAAGAATTTTTGAGTCAAAAAAGGAAAAACTTTTTTCATGTTTCCAAAGTGATGATTCAAGGGACTCAGACCACACACATCCTTCTAATTGGGCTGAGGAACAAACTTTTCAAATTCTACACTGTAGTAGCTAAAATTATGGTCACTTCCCACTATCAGCCCATAACTGGATGTACAATTTCAAATGTCCTAGGACTATTGCAATTTTCATCCCTTCAAAAAGCCCAAAGACTTGGTTTCTTATTAAAATTCCATACTTATATACTTCATATTTCTTATGATTTCCCCTATAATGTCACCCTCACTCTTGATAGAAACTTATTTGGATAATGTCTGGAAGCAAAGCAATGCCCCCCCTCCCCAAAAATGGCTAGGGATGGAGGCACTCTGTCAATACCTGACAGGTGTAAGTTTTTTAATGTATGAGCAGTATATGAAAATACAAATCACCACCCAGAGCCAGCCTAAAGCAGACTGAAAAGCTGTCATAAGCAATTTTCAAAAAGCATGAGTTATTTGATTCCCTTCCAGGGGGAACAACTCCACAGGCATAAATTTGTGAATGGTACTTGACAATCTTAACAAGTCCTTCTGTTTCCCAACTTACTGTATGGCCAATGTGTTGCTCACCTGTATTCTGAGGCCAAGGGAGAACTGACATGGTAACTAGGAAGAGCTTGAGCCACCTTATGTACTTGAGGCACACATCAAGAAACAGATTAAATAACCTCACAGTCTGGGCCATTTTGAAGCAATTTATTTGACTGCAAATTATTTGTGGACCCTCTTGCTAGCGTCAACACATTGAGTGTCACAATACTGGGGGAAAGGTAGAGTCTGGGAAATAGACCCCACCCCCTACCACTAGTTTATAAGCTCTAACATTATAAGATTTTTCCTTTTTTCTTTTCAGCCCTTGGTTCACTGAAAAATCTTTACTAATTGAATAGCCTTCTCCCTGGTGTGAAAAGTCTGACTTTAGCAAAGGAGTGCATGATGGGCCAGTCATTTCTAATTGAATAAGTGTCAAGGTCAAAAACCAACAAGTGATGAAGATGAGGAAGCCCTGGAGTGATGTTTGTTTCAAATCACATTATATATTTTCTAGTAGCACAGGGCTTTAGAGAGAATATGTAAAATGAAAAAAGCAGGAAAATTATAGATTAGCTGTATGGTATTGATCCACTAACATAGAGAAAGCTATATTTTGTAATTCTTGTTAAAATTAGGTCGTACAAATGTACTAATATCAGAATTCCAGAGAATTTAACACTTGAGAATGAATTAAATCATGAATGCCTCCTGAAGGATTCGCTTTGATTAAAGAGTAAAATAAAAGATTTGGTTCCATAATTCAGGATCCTCCAGTGGCTTCTGCTGACACTCCCCTAGGACAGTGGTTTTCAAACTGTTTTGATCATGACCCAAAGAAAGAAGGGACTCAGTATACAAAGATACATCATATACCCACAACTTAATTATTATTCATATGAAACCTACTCCTGTTTTCTGTAATGCTTTTTAATTCTTTATTCTATTCTATTTCAATATTTTATTTGAAACACTGATTATATGGCACTAACTAGATGGCACAGCTTTCCAGGGGTTCGCAAAAAGCTATTTGAAATACATTGTACTGAAAGCCTCCTTATTCCCAAAATATTCTGTGTGTTTTTCTCATTGGATCTATGCTCACACCATTATTACACAAAGGGAATGTTCTCCCTTTGTGTAAATCCTGATCATCCTAGAAATCATCAAGAAAGGGATCTATTACCTACTAAATAATTGTATGAGTAATGATACATGGTCAGAAAATCCAGGAACACTGGAACCTTATCCTTTACCAGCCACTTCTTTCAGTAAAGTTCCTAATGGAGCTACAGGAATTGCAAAAAAAAAAAAAAATTATTATTAGCTGTGGCTTTAATACCAATCCACATGATAAGATAGTCCAGATTATGTAGAAGAATCCCTTTAAGTTTAGAGTTAGCCTGTACACAAAGTCAAGGCAATGCACTTAGTCACTGAATTCTAATAGCATATACTGTATACATTCATTCAAAATTCATTTATTCATTCAAAAAGATGTATTGAGTGCCTGCAGTACCCTAGGCATCATATATTTACTGTGATAATACTAGGATAGTGGTTTTACTACCTCAAGTAACTGGGGAATGAAATCACTAAATCCTTTCAGCTCTGCTTTTTGATCTCTTCACTGAGTGATTATCCTAATTGATGGGATTTACCATATAGTAAGTGTGGCTTCCCAGGTGATTCAGTAGTAAAGAATCCACCTGATCATGTAGGAGACACAGGTTCTATCCCTAGGTTGGGAAGATCCCCTGGAGGAGGAAATGGCAACCCACTCCAGTATTCTTGACTGGAGAATCCCATGGACAGGGGAGCCTGGAGGGCTACAGTCCATGGGGTTGCAAACAGCTGGACATGACTAAGCATGCATGCACCATATAGTAAGTAGAATTTTCCCCTCTTTTTAAAATCATGCTAGATTCTTGTAGTTGTATACAGAACCTAGCATAAGTAATGGTTGCTCCTATGCTCAGTCATGTCTGAATCTTTGCAGCCCCATGGACAGTAGCCAGTCAGGCTCCTCTGTCCTTGGAATTTTCCAGGCAATAATACTGGAGCAGGTTGCCATTTCCTACTCTAGGGGATCTTCCCAATCCAAGGATAGAACCCAAATCTCCTGCATTTCCTGTATTGGCAGGCAGACTCTTTCCCCGTGACACCTGGGAAGCCCAAGTAATGGTTATGTAACAGTTATTTACTTGTGAGCACTATAATTGGTCTGAGGTTAATAATTGTTTGTTAGATAAGTGCATGAACATACTAGATTTATTTAAATGGCTTACTTCGTTGTCATGGCTATTTTTAGCTACTATGTAAACCAATCTATTGTATTAAGTACATATTTGGAAAATTGAATAGTGGTATGCCTACTCATAATTAAAAAAGAAAATTGGGCTTCGAAGGGTCATTGGTTATATTCTTTGCAGCCAAAGATGGAAAAGCTGTATGCAGTTAGCAAAAACAAGACCGGGAGATGACTGTGATTCATATTAGGAGGTCCTTATTGCAAAAATCAGACTTAAATTGAAAAATATAGGGAAAACCACTAGGCCATTCAGGTATGACCTAAATCAAATCCCTATGATCATGCAGTAGAAGTGATAGATTCAAGGGATTAGATCTGATAGACAGAGTGCCAGAACAACTATGGATGGAGGTTCATAACATTGTACAGGAGGCAATCACCAAAACCATCCCCAAGAAAATGAAATGCAACAAGGCAAAATGGTTGTCTGAAGAGGTCTTGCTGCTGCTACTGCTGCTAAGTCACTTCAGTCGTGTCCGACACTGTGCGACCCCATAGACGGCAGCCCACCAGGCTCCCCCATCCCTGGGATTCTCCAAGCAAGAACACTGGAGTGGGTTGCCATTTCCTTCTCCAATGCATGAAAGTGAAAAGTGAAAGTAAAGTCGCTCAGTCGTGTCCGACTCTTAGCGACCCCATGGACTACAGCCTACCGGGCTGCTCCATCCATGGGATTTTCCAGACAAGAGTACCGGAGTGGGATGCCATTGCCTTCTCCGGAGGAGGTCTTACAAATAGCTGAAAAAAGGACAGAAGCAAAAGGAAAAGGAGAAAGGAAAAGACATACCCAATTGAATACAAAGTTCCAAAGAAGAGCAAGGAGAGATAGGAAAGCCTTAAATGAACAATGCAAAGAAATAGAGGAAAACAATAGAGTGGGAAAGACTAGAAATCTCTTCAAGAAAATTAGAGATACCAAGGGAACATTTCATGCAAAGATGGGCACAATAAAGGACAGAAATGGTAAGGAACTACAAGAGCAGTAGATTAAGAAGAGGTGGCAAGAATACACAGAATTGTCAAAAAAAAAAAAAAATCTTAATGACCCAGATAACCACAATGGTGTTTTTTCATCTAGAGCCAGACATCCTGGAGTGTGAAGTCAAGTAGGCCTTAGGAAGCATTACTGTGAACAAAGCTAATGGAGGTGATGGAATTCCAACAGAGCTATTTCAAATCTTAAAAGATGATGCTGGTAAAGTACTGCACTCAATACTCAGCAGGTGTATTGCTTATTATTAGTATTATTAAATAATTAATTGATCCAAAAGGTAACAGCTTACAACTGCAACCATTATTGTCTCACTGTTTCTGTAGGTCAGGAATCTGGCACCATTTTAGCTGACTAATTCTGGATTGCAGTCAAGCTGTTGGCCAAGGCTATAGTCTCACCTGGAGGCTTAACTAGAGAGATTTTTGCTTACAGTGTCACTTACATGGTTGTTGGCAGTCCTTACTTCCTCACTGACTGATGACCAAACATTTAACTTCTTCACCAGTGGGCTTCACTACAGGTTGCCTGAGTGACTTCATGATGTAGCAGCTGACTTCTCCCAGAGGAAGTGACCTAAGAGAGAGAGACACACCCAAATCAGAATCCATAGTCTTTTATGACCTAATTTGAGTGGTATAGCATCAGTTCTGCCATATTCTACCCATTATAAGTGAGTTAGTACATCTAGCCCACACCCAAGTGGAAATAAAATACATTCCACCTCCCCTAAGAAATGTTTGTAACTACCATAGTCCACTTTCTGGATATAAGTTTATTCACATTACTCCCACAAGCAAAATATACTCACCTCTCTCAAAGTCCCCATCTTTCAAAGCCATTCAGAATCTCATCATCTAAATCAAGTCTACATATGGGTGAATCTCCTCTACTATAAATCCTTAAACACAGCTTATTGAGTGCGATTCCTCTTAATATGTAGAGCTATGAAACTAGAGAGGCAAATTACCTGCTCCTCACACATCCAACATAGAGTGGTATCACAGGTATTAGATAACTGATATAGAAATTCCTGTTCAAAAAATGGGGGAAGATGGGAAGCATAAAGGAGTCACTGGTCCATAACTTCCAAAATTGCAAAGTTTCATGATTCAGTCTCAAGATCTAGGAGTGATTCCTTATAGCTATTACCTCCACTTTCTGGCTCTGAGTCATCATTTTCCATGCAAGTCAGAACATAGTTGCAGCCAAGCAGTTTTCTTCAGCAGCTTCCACCAAGTAGAACTTTGGAGATCAAAAATTCATATTTCATTTTGTTTTATTTCTGTCCCTTTCAATCTAACCTGAGAATATATGCAAATATATAAGTATGTCAAAACTTTGTATGTCTTCTGTGAATCTTCTTAGCGTCTTCTTTGTTAGACAAAGGCCACAATCAAAAAAATCTTTGATAAACTTTCCTCTAATTTGTGAACACTGAGGAACAGCAGTGTACCCTTAACCTTTCCAGAAGCCTTATTGTTCAGTTGGAAGAGTGGGCACATTCCTGCTCTCTTTAAAGGCCTTTTGCGTGACTGAGTAGTACACTGATGGGATGTATCACAGGCATACCCTTTGCTTCATCTTTGGACCAAGTTTTCTTAGCAGTGTCCTGGATTTCACCTTTTCTCAGAATACTTCTCTTAATTTTAGTATCATGCATCATATGGAAATGGTCAGTCAGTCAGTTCAGTTGCTCAGTCATGTCCAACTCTTTACTACCCCATGGATTGCAGCATGCCAGGCCTCCCTGTCCATCACCAACTCCTGGAGCTTGCTCATGTCCATCGAGTCGGTGATGCCATCCAACCATCTCATCCTCTGTCATCCTGTTCTCCTCCTGCCTTCAATCTTTCCCAGCATCAGTGTCTTTTCCAATGAGTCAGCTCTTCACATCAGATGGCCAAAGTACTGGAGCTTCAGCTTCAGCATCTATCCTTCCAATGAGTAGTCAGGACTGATTTTCTTTAGGGTTGACTGATTTGATCTCCTTGCAGTCCAAGGGACTCTCAAGTGTCTTCTCCAACACCGCAGTGCAAAAACATCAATTCTTCAGTGCTCAGCTCTCTTTTTGGTCCAATTCTCACATCCATACATGACTACTGGAAAAACCATAGCTTTGACTAGTTAGAACTTTGTCAGCAGAGTAATATCTCTGCTTTTTAATATGCTATCTAGGTTGGTCATAGCTTTTCTTCCAAGGAGCAAGTTTCTTTTCATTTCAAGGCTGCAATAAGAATTCTCAAAACTATCAATTCCCTCCTTCTTTTAACAGTTCACCCTCTGGTAAATCTTTATACTCTTGCATTTTACTGTAGCAGGAATAAGAAACAAGAAAGCAACTTCCCCATTTTGCTTGGAAATGCCTTTAACTAGACCATTGAGTTTATTAGATAACTCATTTATTTCCAAGTTATTAAAGGTAACAGGATTGCTACACTTTTCTGTCACTACATAACAAGGATCTCCTTTTTTCCAATTTCCAGTAACATTTACCTCATTTTCCCACAAATCCTCCCCTACAGTCTTATCAAAGACCATTGAGAGAATTTCTTTAAGGCACTTTAAGCTCTCAGTCAGGTGTGTGTTCAGTTACTCAATCATGGGACTCTTTGTGGCCCCATGGACTGTAGCATACCAGGCTCCTCTATCCGTAGAATTTTCCAGGCAAGAATACTGGAGTGCGTTGCCATTTCCTACTCCAGGGAATCTTCCCAACCCAGAAATCAAACCCACTTATCTTGAGTCTCCTGCATTGGCAGGTGGATTCTTTACTACTGAACAATCTGGGAAGCCCAGGCTCTTACTCACATCCTCCCAAAAGCCCACTGCCTGGTCTCAGTGCCATCTCCACATTTGAGTATTTTGTTGTTCATCACAGCATTCTACTTCCAAGTATCAAAATCTATTAGTTTTTTATTGCTTTGTAAAAAAAAAATACCCCAAATCTTAGCAAGTAAAAACAACAAACATTTATTATCTTTCAATATTTGTGGGTCAAGAATTCATGAACAACATAGCTGGCCGTTTTCTGGCCCAAAATGTCTTATGAGGTTAGTCATGGAGTTGGCAGGGCTACAGTGTCACCAGAAAGCTGTCCTGAGGAAGATCTACTTCCCAGCTTGCTTTTACAAGTAAATGAAAAAGTTCTTTATGTCCATGGCATTTTCCATTGTCTATTTATATGCTATCCTAGAAGATCTAGGACGTACTTTAAGAAAGTTATAAAATAGAGTGCTCAGTGAGTAGGTCAAGTATTTGAGAGTAAATTTTAGCGTCCATCTTAACTAATGTTATTTTATGAGGCATACTACTTAAAATCATTATGCAGTATAATATAAATAAAACTTCACAAATATAGGTTTTATGATAGTTAGGTTTTATTCTTTTGCTCACATGATGCAGTTTTGAAGTGGCATGTGTCATTTGGGAGGTATATATATCCTACCATTAAGCAAAGAATGAATGCTTGTTTTAAAGTTTCTTTTTGTTGATAAATTCTATTGTTAAGTCACTCATATTTGATTTTGTTAATTAAATAACTATGTTAAAATAACACACTAATAAAATATTGGAACCATTTTATAATCTTTCTTCTTCCTTTACCTTAGACAGAGTTGTGATTTCTAAGGGTGCATTTAGCTCTGCACTCTACTATATCTCCATCATATTTCCAATCCCCAAATAGGCACAACAAAGGATTCTTTCTTTGTCTCATGCTTATAAAAATGACTGGCAAAATGAGTATATCTTTGAAAGCAATTTCTACTATTATAACAAGCTGACATCAAAATGGCCAATCAGTAATAAGCCAACCCCTATTAACTTGCACTAAATTATTTTCATTTGGTAGATAAAATAACCACTTTTCTGCTCTTAATTAGACTTTGGTCTAATAGGATTGGCAAGTAAAGCTAAGGGGATAATTCTGTATTTAATTACTTTATAATTCAGTGCTTTTAAAAAATTCAGTACTTTTTAGATTCAATTTTGAGAAAGTTCCAAAGAAACTTGAAGATCACATTTTGTTTGCCAGGTTATTCCTGCTCTTAAAAATCAAAACAACTCTAACTGTTGGATATTTTAAAATTGTGCTGTTCTATAGCATATTGATCTCTATGCCCTTACATAATTTAGATTACTATTAAAAAGTGGTAGCTTATTACCATTTCCTTCTCCAGGGGATCTTCCCAACCCAGGGATTAAACCCTGGTCTCCCACATTGGAGGCAGACGCTTTAACCTCTGAGCCACCAGGGAAGCCCATAATATATTGATCTCTATGCCCTTACATAATTTAGATTATTATTAAAAAGTGGTAGTTTATTTTATAAGCCACTGTATTCTCTTTTTATGCCTCTGCTGCTGCTGCTAAGTTACTTCAGTTGTGTCCGACTCTGTGCGACCCCATAGATGGCGGCCCACTAGGTTCCCTGGGATTCTCCAGGCAAGAATACTGGAGTGGGTTGCCATTTCCTTCTCCAGTGCATGAAAGTGAAAAGTGAAAGTGAAGTCACTCAGTCGTGCCCAACTCAGCAACCTCATGGACTGCAGCCTGCCAGGCTCCTCCATCCATGGGATTTTCCAGACAAGAGTACTGCAGTGGGGCGCCATTGCCTTCTCCGTTTACTCCTCTGTTACATGAATATAAGTCATTCTGCCCCTTTGGACTGTATCTTATGGTAAAAAGTATACAAAATTGTCACTTAGAGAAAAGAAGTACATGGTTAAAAACGATAGGCTTTAGAGCCATAAGTACTCAAATTCAAATCCTAACTCAGCTGCCAAGTAGCTGGATGACCCTGGGCATGTTATTAACCTTGTCTGTGCCTCACAGATGATATAAAGAGAGGAGGTATAAATATAATGCCTCTAGCAAAGAACCTGGCACATAAGATATGATCAGTGAATTTTGATTTCTATTATAATTCCTCTGTTCTTAATACGGAGAACATTGGCAAACTAAATTTTAAAACATACCCACATTGGCAAACCCCATCTCTTCCCAAACCAGCTCCTCCCAGGTCCAATGTCTGGCTGGCATTGAGAAAGAATGAGTTAAGCAGTCATGAGACTAGCATTTTAAATTAGGCTATATAGATATTTTGATAACAGAAGATGACTGGCAAATTATAGGATTTACTGAAGCTGTCATAAAGGGTGGGACAGTGAGGTAAAGGGTATATGAAGTCAGTGACTGGAGAAAAATAACAAGTTCAAATTTGGGGAGGAAGTCAAGGGAGAGAAACAGGAAGAACCTAGATCTGTTGTCCTTTTTCTAAGAAAATCATAGGCCATGTGTGAAGAAGAAATGAACAGATCAAATCATAAAAAAAGATGCATGATGTCTTAAGCTGTTTTCATTTGAATTAAGAATTATACTAGCTTACAAATACTATTCACTGTAACTTTTGTGTAACTTTAGTTAGTAAATTTTTGTGCTTTTGTCAAATATCAAATGTTATATACTATTTGGGGCTTCCCTGGTGGCTCGGTGGTAAAGAATCACCTGCAAATGCAGAAGACATGGGTTCAATTCCTGGTTAGGGAGGATCCCCTGGAGAAGGAACCCACTCCAATATTATTTCTTAGGAAATCCCATGGACAAAGGAGCCTGGCAAGCTACAGTCCATGGGGCTGCAAAAGAGTCAGACATGACGTAGCGACTAAACAATGACAAATATACTATTTTATTTTTTATTGAAATTGGAGCCTAATCAATTCCCCAGGGGGCAGAAACTCAAAGATATAGAGTTTTCTCCCCATTTATTTCATATAAATAAATCACAATATGAAAGTATTTATTCCAGAAATTACAACCGTGTCTGACAGTAATATTTTTTGGTTCCACGAGAGTTGACTTAACTAGTTTGAGAATCTTCCTTTAATGTTTTACTTCTAAGGTAATTTTATTAGGCTAAACTCAAAGAGACTATTTTCATCTCATCTGCACAAATGTATCCATAAAACATTCTCAGCTATAAAACAAACACTTGCAAAGACAGGCTCTTTCAGTATTTTTCCTTACTTGCATTTTTTAAGGATTTGAGTCATTGGGTCTTAGGAAAAAGTAGGAAATGAAAAAGGTATAAAAATAATATATATGTGTGTGTATATATATATATATATATACTATGCGTATATAATAGTACATTATACATAATATGTGCATATACAATGTATAAAAATAATATATATAGTGTATATAATATTACATAATATATATAATATATGCATAATACATATTGGGCTTTCCTGATGGCTCAGCAGGTGAAGAATCTGCCTTAAATACAGGAGACACAGGACACACGGGTTTGATCCCTGGGTTGAGACAATCCCCTGAAGTAGGAAATGGCAACCCACTCCAGTATTCTTGCCTAGAGAATCCCATGGATAAAGGAGCTTGGTGGACTAAAGTCCAAAGTGTTGCAGAGTCAGACGTGACTGAATGACTAAGCGTATAATATATATCAGTATATACAAGAATGCTGACATTTTGATTCATTAAAATTTATGAATTGTTTTTATTACACAATAATGCATTTTGATTTACATACCAAGATATGTAAAAAGAAGAAAGAAGAACTAATCATTAAAAAAAATTTTTTATGACTATAAGATGTCATAAAAATACAGTCTCACATAAGGATGATAAAAGACAATTAAAATGATAAATTGTGTCCCTTTATCCTGTTTCTTTTCTTTTTTTTTTTTGCCTATTTTGCCAACTTCTGACAGTTGTTGTCCTAGTTTTTTCAATACTACATCTTAAATTTTTATAAATCTATGGGTTTTAAAATTATTCCAACCCATGGTGATATATGATATTGAAATCAACAGAAGACAGAAAAAATCAATAATTTCCCTCTTGTATTTCTTTGTTAATTGTTCTGTGGACCTTTCAGTTTTAGGGTAAAGTCCAGTTATTCGTCTTTGGGTAGATGCTTCTACTCCTTTAGCAGAAAGTGAGAGGTGAAGCAGGGCAGAGGGGAAGAAGGTCCCTGATCCCTGTGCCAGCTTCATATGTAAAATGGTGTTCTCTTGTAAACTTGGGCTATTGTGCAACTTCTCTGAAGGAAATTGGAGCAGCCTTCAGTTATGAAACAGTTATCAGATAACAGGTTCTGGTTGCAAGACTCAGAGCAATACACAAATACATGCTCTTTGTTTCTATATCGACTGAATCTGCTGTTTTCTGCCAGCTTTCCCCTCCTGTTGTGCATTTAAGTTAAATCTGACAGAAACCATAGATGAATTTTGTAATAGACACTGTTGGAACTTAAGTCCCAGGAAGGCATTTTGGATAGGCTAATGTTAGCAAAATATTAGCAGGCAGTCAGGGAACGATATAGAAAACATGTAATTTGCTTCCATGTGAAATAGTTGACTAATACCCTTCTGATAGGGCTCCAGATTTATCTGAATCTGAATAATTTGTGTTAAGTGATTTGCAACACATTCCAGGGACTGTCAAGGGTGCATTTTAGGCAGAAGGGATACTTCAGAAATTAGGACTTCATGGTTTATTTTTCTTTGTTTGAAAATGTACTATATATGTTCTGTTTTTGTCCTGGGATTGTCATACAGCCCTAAAATGTTTACAGCTTTCAACCAGAGGGAGAGGGTCCCTGGTGAGGGAGGGATGTAGCCAGGGGAAGATAACTTCATAAAACTGCCTTCATGCATCATTTTACTCTTTCTTACAGTAGAATCTAAGTCTCACTGAAAAATAATTTCATTAAGACCTGTTCTATAAAAGTGTCTTTAGGAACATACGTTGCTTTACAAGTAGTGTAAAACCACTTTTTAATAAAAGTGTTCAAATAGCTAAAATAGTTCTGAAGAAGTATGGCTTCTTGGTTAAAATTGTGCCTCCTTTGATTTACTTACATCTGTATCTTTTGTATTTTTGAGATGGATCTGAGCCTTATTGTAATTAGTCTTTTTATTGTTGTTGTTGTTTGAGATTCTGGATTTGTATAATAAAGTTGACTTTCACATCTATTTAGGATATAAGCATTTAAAAATTATTCCTAAGGACTTAAATGTATACATTTCAGAAAGATAGCATGTCATAATGTGTTTTGTGTGTATTGCTACTTACTGGCAATTCAAAGTTTCTATGTAAATGAAAAGTTTGTTCTTATAATTCCTTGGATCTTCTTGCTAGGTGAATTTTAAATATTGATGAAGCCATAGACTGTCATCAACTTAACACTTTGCATGTCTATAGCCAAACAAATGAATATAGAATTTCCCTTATTCAGGAAACATTTCATGTATATTTACTGAGAACTGAGAGGATCTGTTTTGAAATGGAATTTGAAATTTCCTTTTGAAATGGAAAGTTTCTCTCCAGTTCAGTTCAGTTCAGTTCAGTTGCTCAGTCGTGTCCAACTCTGAGACTCCATGAATTGCAGCATGCCAGTAGCTCATGGTAATAACATCAGTTTCTCAAATGTCTAAAATAAACGTTTCAGTTGTTTCTTTCACTTGCCCTTACATTGCACTGTGTGCTAAACTGAATAGTTTTATGATGAATGTGTAACTTACAAAATGCTCTCTTTATATATATATATATATATACACACACACACACACACACACATATATGTCTTCACTGTCCATTAGTCATCCCATCCTTCACCCTCTTTCTCCTTTGCCTCAGCTTTCTTCACTGAGACAGAGGATTGCCTTCACAGGGTTTCTTGAAGCCATCCTCTTTTTGTCACTCTCACTCCCCACTGTTAGGCTCTCCTCATACCTTATCTACCTTATCTAGCTTATAACAGCTTCCTTATGTGTTATGTCCTCCAATCCCTCCAGTGTTGCCAGGATTTCTCCTCACCTGTGTAAACCCAAACCTTCATACCAACTATGTTATCTGCAAGATGAAGTCTAAAGTTTATCTGTGTGTTAGTCGCTCAGCTGTGTCCGACTCTTTGCAACCCCATGAACTAGAAGGTTCCTCTGTCCATGGAACTCTCTAGGCAAGAATTCTGAAGTGGGTTGCCATTTCATTTTCCAGGAACTTCTCCAAAGTCTATACAATATCGTAAAATGATTCTGTCTCTGATGTTCATCTTAAATCTCATCTCCTAAAGTTCTTCTCAAACTATGCTTCAGCCAGAAACAGTTCACGCTCTTCACGTTTTGAAGCTTTAAATTCCTCAGGGCTCTTTCACATTCTGTGCCCTTCACTGATGGAGCCTCCTTTCTCTCTCATGTAAAAAATTCTCTACACTCCTTGAGGTCAGCATTTAAGTCTTATTTATGCCTAGCGGGTGGGCATAAGACTTAATTGCTTATAAGTAGTGGGCATACTACTACAGTCCTAATTCCTTCCCATTCCTCTCACCCTGGGGCATCAAAATTATTTGAATTTGTTGAGCACTAATACTCTCAAAAATTAAAATTGCCAATGATTTTGACCACCAGTGATTAATCAGAGATGAAAAGATTATTTTCTATTTTGTATAAGAAAAACAAATAGAAAATACTAAGCACTTTGAAGGCAGGGTCAATATCTTATGTATTACTTATCTTTATCCATTATAGCATTATTCACAATAGCCAAGGTATAGAAACAACTTAAGTGTCTGTCACTGGATGAATGGATCAAGAAAGTGTGAGATAGATAATTGATATGCATACACAAGGATAGTATTCAGCCTTTAAAAAGAAGGAAATCCTTTCATTTGCCACAATATGGATGCACCTAGAGGGCATTATGATAATTGAAATAAGCCAGACAGAAAAAGACAAATACTGAATGGTGGTACTTATACATGAAATCTAAAATAAAAATCTAGCTCTTAGAAACAGAGTAGAAAAATGGTTGCCAGGGGATGGGAGTTTGAGGGAAATAGAAAGAATTTGGTAAAAGAGTACAAACTTTAAATTCTAAGATGAATAAGGTCTGAGGATCTCATGTATAGCATGGTGAGTATAGGTTATAATGTATTAAGACAACTGAAATGTTTTGAGAATAAAACTTTAAAAATTTCTAAAAAATTTCTAAATGTTACATATGTGAGGAGATAGATGTGTTAATTAACTTGATGGGGGAATCCTCTCATGATGTATGCATACTTAAATCATCACTTACACTTTAAATATCTTACAGTTATATTTGTCAGTCATATGTCAATAAAACTAAAAAAAGGAAAATGGTATCTGATCTGATCTTCTGAGTGTTCTTCTATCTACTTGTCATCTGCTGATCACTGCTCATTCTGCCCTTGTTTTCAATTGACAGTTTAGGTGAGACACTGTTGTTGACATCTTCATTCAGTGTGATAGGCTCTTTCAGGTTTAACTCTCTTTCACTTACTTCGCTGCTACTCTTCAATGAATTCTCTTAAAATACATTGTCTAGCTTCTGATTTTTTCCCTTCTGTTTACTGTCTGTCATCTTCCCAGGATTTAACTCTTGAAGCTTAAATGCCAAGAATGTATCCTTTAAATTTTTTGTTTTGTTTTGTTTTGTTTTCTATTTAATTTAATTTTATTTTTAAACCTTACATAATTGTATTAGTTTTGCCAAATATCAAAATGAATCCACCACAGGTATACATGTGTTCCCCATCCTGAACCCTCCTCCCTCCTCCCTCCCCATACCATCCCTCTGGGTCGTCCCAGTGCACCAGCCCCAAGCATCTTCAACTTCCTGCTCTATCGAATCATTCCTTCTCAGAATAAACAAAGGAAAATTCTTCACATTAATTGAAAGTTGGAGGCAACAAAGAGGTACAAGGGGTTGAGTATGCAAAGAACTCAACATTGATACTTTAAAATATCCTACACAGAAATAATACAATATGTGAAAATGCTATTGCTGCTGTTCAGTCTCTAAGTCATATCCAACTCTTTGCAACCTTATGGATGGGGTCCCACCAGGCTTCTCTGTCCATGGTATTTCCCAAGCAAGAATACTGGAGTGGGTTGCCATTTCCTTCTCCAGGGAATCTTCCCAACTCAGGGACTGAACCCATGTCTCCTGCTTGGCAGACAGATTTTATTTTTTTTACCACTGAGCCACCTGGGAAGTATATGAAAGTAATTGGAAGCAAAAGAACTCATGCACTAATCAGGAACCTAAAAAGTAGTTCAGTCTTACTGGAGTTTAGAGAAAATGCATCCTGAAGTGGCCAAGAGTAAGACTCAAACGTTAGTAAAGTTTAGATTATGAAAGGCCTTACATGCTATTTAAGATGCTTGAACTTTATCTTGAAGGCAGTGGAGAAGCGTTAAAGGGCTTAAAGCAGAGAAGTAATGAAAGTATGAAAGGCCTTACATGCTATTTAAGATGCTTGAACTGTATCTTGAAGGCAGTAGAGAAGCGTTAAAGGGCTTAAAGCAGACAAGTAGTGACCTGACCGGATTCTTTTTTTATAAATGTTAGCTTGGTTGCCTTATATTGGATAGTGAGATAGAGTGTATCATCATCCACCATTATCTAGGAAAGACCATGAAAGATTTGGACTAAGAGAAAAAAATTGATCAATATGAGATATTTTAATTAAGTGATATGAACTTGGTAACTGAATGTAGAGAATGAGGCAAGGTGATGTAACAGAGATGACACCTCAGTTTTTAAGATGGGCAATTGGGTGAATAGTGTTACTTTTTTTTTTTTTTTAGGTTTAAAAAGGATTTGCTGTTGTTTTGTTCAGTCACTAAGTCCTGTCCAACTCTTTGCGACCCCATGAACTGCAGCATGCTAAACTTCCCTGTCCTCACTATCTCCCGGAGTTTGCTCAAACTCATACCCATCAAGTCAGTGATACCATCCAACCATCTCATCCTCAATCATCCCCTTCTCCTACTGCCTTCAATTTTTCCCAGCATCAGGGTCTTTTCCAATGAATCATCTCTGCATCAGGTGGCCAAAGTATTGGAGCTTCAGCTTCAGCATTAGTCCTTCCAATGAATATTCTGGGTTGATTTCCTGTCCAAAGTCTGTTTTTATTTTTTTTTTCAAAGTGAAAGTGAAGTCACTCAGTCGTGTCTGACTCTTTGCAGCCTGTGGACTGTAGCCCACCAAGCTCCTCCGTCCATGGGATTCTCCAGGCAAGAATACTAGAGTGGGTTGCCATTTCCTTCTCCAGGGGATCTTCCCGACCCAGGGATTTGAACCCAGGTCTCCCACATTGCAGGCAGACCCTTTAACCTGTGCACCACCAGGGAAGCCCTTAAATACAAGAATACAGTCTCTCAGAAAACCTCCTATAGAGACACAGAACTTCAGATCCAAGTACTAACATCAAAGATTTCAAGGGAGGAAAGGAAGCCAGGTTGAAAGAAGAAGGGGGAGGAGGGGGAGAGAGGGCGTGAAAGGGGTAGCCTTACTGTAGGTGGTCTTCTGCCACCTACAGATACCCAGGCATTATGGGACTTTTCCCTTGGCCTCCAGAGAAGGGAGGACTGGAACTTGGCCCTACTAGAAATCAGACCAGACCAGAACTAGAATTCGAGTTCTCTGCCAATAGGAGATGGTCAGTCTCCAATCCTCAGCTCAGGCTGAGGGCCCTTCGACCAGATTCCTGCATCCAGGACTGGGGGACTAGAAAAATGGAGAAGGATAGGAAGGGTTAAGGAGAGGAAAGAGAGAGGGAAGGGGAGAGAAGTCAATAAAATCTCTTGTTCCTTACCAGTCAGGGCACTCTGGCCAGTTGTCCGTGTCAGGAGGAGACCAGGGACGAAAGAGACCGTTGCAGCCGCTGGGTCTGGTCCATTGGCAGGCAAGCTGGCCCCTGAGTACCCTGAGTGGTCAGGATGTCAGTCTCAGCAAATAAGAGTCCCCACCAGAGTCGCCATTTGTTGCAGGAAGGGGGACCCCTTCCAGGGCCCGAAATTGGGCTCTTGTCTAACACTCGGAAATGAATTGTCCAAGGAAACACATGTGCTGACAAAGCAAGAGATTTTATTGGGAAAGGGCACCCGGGTGGAGAGCAGTAGGGTAAGGGAACCCAGTACACATTTATGGCCAAAATATTGAAATATATGACAAAGTTTATAGTGAAAAACAGGTATCCCTCTTTATCTCATTCCTACATCCCAGACGTCTACACATTTCTTCTAATATTTATCTCCATGTTCCTAAAGACTTTGCCTATACTACTGCACACTGGTTTTTCAATCTTGAGTTGTGCTGTATACAGTCACTTCAGTCATGTCCGACTCTTTTTGACTCCATAAACTATAGCCTGCCAGGCTCCTCTGTCCATGGGATTCTCCAGGCAAGAATACTGGAGTAGGTTGCTGTGTCCTCCTCAAGGGATCTTCCTGACCTAGGAATTGAACCCATAGCTCCGGTGTCTCCTGCATCGCAGGCAGATCTTTACTCACTGAGCCACCTGGGAAGCCTTTTTCAATCTTGGGGGAAATCTATTGGTTTCCTACCAGTCCAAACCCCACCAGCTCAACACAGAAAAAACTTTTTCTCCATCTTCTGAGAGTTATCATAATTTTCAGATAAACTTAAGCAAATAAAATGAAAAAAACACAATAGTCATTGTATTATAAACCTACCATTTTTAGTATAGAAGACAGCTATTGGTTTGGGAAAATGGTAAGGGCAAGCAGGAGAAATTCAGTTAATTCAATGAGCTCAAAATGGAACATATTAAATTTGCTGTAGCTTTCTGGTCATCCAAGTAGAAATCCCAAGAGAAACATCCAGTAAACCATTGCCTATATAGGTTTGGAGCTCTGGGTAGAAATCTGTAGAGAGAGAGTTGTGTCTGTAAGTATCAGCAAGTACAAAGTAAAACTGAATTTCCTGTGATTCAAGTTAGCTGAAATTTTTATTAGCAAAAACTTTGCCTAAATTGTGCTTTATCTAGGCTTCTGCTTCACCTTAAATCTTTACTGTAAACTAATAGTTAAATTTGGTTAAAACTAATTGGTACAAAATGATTAGAACCATGTAACTCCCTCTTCTACATAAGAGAAAATGTTGAATGAGGGGTATTATTTTTAGCTTAAGATAAATTAAATTTTGTCTTGAATCTATCTCATTAAGATAATAAAATCAAAAAACTAGAGTTAGGTATCTCTGGAGAATTTGGATAAGAACTTGAAGAAGAGTTGCTACTACATATGAAGAATGTGATCTTTGTTGTCCATTCCTATTGAATTTCACCTATAAAACATTGAATGGATGCATAATTCAATCTAACTTCGGTTCCCTTTGAACAATGATACATTCTTCAGAAAAACTAAAATACAAGTGTTAGATAAGCCTAACAAAGTATTCCTGAGTGAGAAAACTAAAGCTCTGGTTTTCCAGTATGTCTTTCAATAGCAAAGCTATATTTAGCAAGAAGAAAAGAAAATGATGAAATGGAACAGTTGAAAAGAAAAAAAAAAAAAAAATCAAAGCTTACTTGTGGCAGCCGGTTGGCTCCCTTCATCTTGACCAAGCTATTATGATGTCCTCAATTTGTTGTTTTGATATGAAATTATGGTTTTACACTCATCCAGGGTAGCTCATCTTAAAAGCACCAGTGTACATAAACCTCTCATTGCCAATCTGCTGATTGTGGAGCCAAAAGTTGTCAGCTAGAAAAATTACCTTTTAAAATATTTTATTTAGAATGACTATTTTTATTAGAAAAATATTTTTTATTATTTTTGTATGCATGACAGCAAAAAAAAAAAATAAAAGAAAAATGCAATCCCTACTCTGTTTTCACAGTGTGAATATTGCACTGACAAGAAATGCTACAGCCTTTAGATGTTGCAAAAGTACCTGATTTGTGAGCATCTTTCCTTCTAATGAGATGTGTGTTGTGATGCAGAACTTATATTCCTCATGGATCCTGCATTCTCAGAATTATTACTTTTTCTTCTGTGAATTAGCACCACTTTTTTTTTTTTTTTTCACTTTTGTTAATAGTACAAGGTCCAGCTCTTGGCAAAGTTGTCTTCCATTTGGGAAAAAACAAAAACAAAAAAACAAAAAAACTGAGTTAAATATCTCAGTGTGATTTTAGGTTAGTACTCTGGACCAGAGTGGACTCACCCAGCAAGAAAACCCTTCTTTTCTTTATACGAAGACTTCCAAGTTCTGTGATTTAGCATGAGCCTGTAGTAAGCAGAGAGCTATTTGATGCTGAATTCTGAGCAAAGGGTTCTTTGTGGGAAGGTCTGTCAAACAGCGGAGTTACCATGGCAACCCTGGCTGGATAACCCATTTGGGAAAATACTTGTAGGACCTAACACTCTATCATCTGTCATTCAATAATTTCATGTTCATAATAACTAGGAAATCAATGGCTGTCCTCTGAGACAGTTTGTGGAAAGGGCAGGCACGCTATTGGCAGCACACAGCTTACATTTGCGTCTACTTGTTGTGATTCTTGTGCCAGGTTACGAGTGTGAGAAAGAACTCGTTTGTTTGGCCTGGCACAAAGATGAAAGGCAGGTTCACTTTTGCAATCTAATTACAACTGTAGTGTTTATATGTGCAAAAGAGAAAGAACCAATGACATATTAACAAAGCCTTTGCTAGACTATTAGGAAGTAAAGTTCACCTAATATTAGCATTTCACATTTCAAAATTCTGCAGGAAAAGACAAGTCCAAGTTATCACGTGACTGGCATGAACAAATTTGGTAATGTAAGAGGCATTTTTCTTATCTTAGCTTTCTAATTAAACTGCTTATCATTGTAGAGCTGTGTTACCTGGCTGCTATGGTGTAGAATATAAAGTGATCTTAGAAAAGTAATTAAAATTCTTAAACATGCAGCCCGTTGACTTTACATACAATTAGTTTTTAGAGTGTGAGGTTTAATAATGAGGTCAGTTAGCTGAGTAGAGAAATATACACTTAATAATTACCTTGACAGTATTTATCAACTGGAAAAAATGCCAGGGATAATTTCAGTAAATGGATATTATAAATAAGAAAGTATGATGAACTGAGACCATGAAATGAGTAGAACTGAAAAATTAAGCATTTTGTATTCTATGAAGAAAGGGATATTTCACCTTCATGAAGACATTTGGAAGACACAGATTTGCACGTATAAAAAGCTAATTGTTTTCAACTTAGAAGCATTCTGAAACATAAAGATGTTTGTAAATTGCTTTCTTTTCAGCACAATAGGTTTTTATTTTAAGCTGTTCCCAGTGAAGTACTGCTATCATTCTGTAAGTTTACAGCATTCAAGTTTTGTCAAAGTGGAAGTATGGAAGCTGATTAAAACATCATCTTTTTCAACATAAGAGATGAAGTCTTTGAAAGTCAAAATGGTATTTTTTCCTAAGAAATAGTAGTTCTCTGAAGAGCTGTGCTGAATATGAGCACATGAGACTGAAAGATTATAAGGTCCCTCTTAATTGAAAACCTGAGGTTTACTGAAGATTTTTTTTAAATAATATTTTCATACATTTTTCCCAGTAAACAATATAGCATCTTGTTGAATTTTCAAAGATCTGTTGAGCAAATTTACTGCTTGCTTGTCTCTTTCTCTTCTTTCTTTCTCACTCTTGAACTTTCTTCCCTCCTCTCCCTCCATATTTTTCACTTTTAATATTTTTGGGGGACTGAAGAATATAAATTTCTATTATTAATGCTCACAATTCAAAAATGAAAACTTCTGGTATATTTATTTGAGAAACTTCTGCAGATGGTCCAAGCCATATGAATAGAATCCAAAGCATATGAATAGAATCCAAGTGGTATCAAAAGTAAAACTATATTATGGAATAACTTTTTACTCCAAATAGTTTTTCTTTTAAAAGAGAGGGTTGATTTTATTTCTAGATGTAAGAACAGAAATAAGAAGTGGTACATATATACAATGAAATATTAATCAGCCATAAAAAAAGAACAAAATAATGCCATCTGCAGGGACATGGATGGACCTAGAGATTACCATACTGAGTGAAGTAAGGGAGAGAGAGATAAATATTAGACAAATAGAATATTACTTACATCTGAAATAGACAAATAGAATATTACTTACATGTGAAATCTAAAAAAATGATACAAATGAACTTATTTAGAAAACAGAAACTTACTCACAGACTTAGAAAACAAACTTATAGCTACCAAAGGGGCAACATAGTGAAGAGGAACAGATTGGGAGTTTGGGATTGATATGTACATACTCCAGTATTTAAAATAGATAACCAGTTGGTAGGAATGTAAACTGATATAGCCATTATGGAAAACAGTATGGAGATTCCTTAAAAAATTAGAAATAAATCTACCACATAACCCAGCAACTCCACTACTAGGCATATACCCTGAGAAAACCACAATTTTAAAAGACAAAGATACCCCAATGTTCACTGAAGCACTATTTACAATAGCCAAGATACCAAAGTAACCTAGATGTCCACTGATAGATGAATGGATAAAGAAGATGTGGTACACATATACAAAAGAATTTTACTCATTCATAAAAAAAATGAATTTTAGTCAATTATAGTGAGGCTGATGAACCTAGAGTCTGTTATACTGAGTGAAATGAGTCAGAAAGAAGAAAACAAATATATTATATTAATGCATATACATGTGATCTAGAAAAATGGTATTGATGAACACATTTGCAGGGAAAGAATGGAGGAAGGTACAGATGTAGAGAATGGACTTGTAGACACAGTGAGGGAGGGAGACATTGGGATGAATGGAGAAAGCAGCATCAACATATATACACTATCAGGTGTAAGACGGGTAGCTGGTGAGAAGTTGCTGTGTAGCTCAGGGAGCCCAGTCTGGCACTCTCTGATGACCTGGAGGGATGGAATAGGGGGATGGGAGAAAGGCTTGGGAGGGAGGGAATGTATGTATAATTATGGCTGATGCACATTGTTCTTTGGCAGAAACCAACACAACATTGTAAAAACTAAAAAAAATAAAAATAAACAAAGGGAAAAAAAACCCCAACAAGGACCCACTACGTATAACACAGGGAACTCTGATCAATATTCTGCAATGACCTATGTGGGAAATGAATCTAAAAAATAGTAGATATATTTATATGTATAACCGATTCACTTTGCTGTAGGACAGAAACTAACACAACATTGTAAATTAATAAAAATTAAAAAATATTATAAAAGTTAAAGTTAACAATATTTAAAATAAATTGCCTTTAGCCTTTAGATAAAGAGATTTACCATGCTTTTGTTTTAGGAAATATATTTTAAATACCTTTTATTTTTTTAAAAAAGGTTGAAATCTATGTTATTTTTAAAATTCTTTTATTCATTTGTTTACTACATTTGTTGATTCTTTATAGGTCCTCAGGCACCCTGCTGTGTGCAGAAGTTACAAAAATAAAGGAACTCTATCCTCAAGTACTTCTCCGTCCATTGGGAAAAAAAAAGAAGTAGACAGGGATTCATAGGCTGCTATGGGAGCACTGAAAGGAAGTATTCCATATATTATTCTTAGAGGCATTTACCTTACTGTAGAAATTTGTTTATATGAGGTCATTTCTGATTTTAGGGACTGTAGTCTGCCAGGTTCTCTATCCATGTTTTTTTTTTTCCAGTCAAGAATACTGGAGTCAGTTGCCATTTCTTCCTCCAGGGTATCTTCCTGACCTAGAGACTGAACCTGCATCTCCTGAGTCTACTGTATTGGCAGGTGAATTCTTTATCACTGAGCCACCTGGGAAGACCCTTATCACCACTTTATAAATAAGGATTCAGAAATACCAACATGTAAAATATTTCTTGGTATTCTCAATAAGATTCAAATGTTTAAAAGGATATTTTTCAATATTCTCAATGAAACTCAGAGACAACTAGTATTAACATATGTTTTATTAATTATTTTATGGGACTGTCTTCAAAAGTTCCACAAATTAGGTGGTTTAAAACAATGGAAATGTGTTGTCTCCTTGTTTGGGAGCCCAGAAGTCTGAAGTCAGGGTGTCAGCTGAGCCATATTCTTACTGAAGTCCCCAAGGAAACTTCTAGCCTCTTCTAGCTCTGGTAGAGCCAGGTAGTTCCTTAGCTGTAGCAACATAATTCCAGTCTCTACCTTCTCTCTGCAAGCTTTCTCCCTGTGTCTTTACATGACCATCTTCTTCTTAGGACATCAGTTATATTCGGCCCCTCCACTCTATCTGACCCTGTTACATTTTCAATGACTCTGTGTCTAAATAAGGTCATGATCTGAGATACTGGGAGCTGGACTTCAGCATACATTTTGGGGGGGACACAATTCAACACCTAACAGTATAAAAATGTCCACTTTAATGAAAATGAAACACTGTGAAAAATTTTTTTTTTCTTTCAGAAGAATTAATCTATTTGTTTTCATGTTTTGTTGTGCAGAATAATGTGCAGCCTTTTTTAGTGTTTTCATTTGAAAACCATAAACCTAAGACTTCTTAAAAACCCTCTGTATTCTCAAATGCTGGAAAATACATACACACATAATTAAAAAGATGGAAACGGTTATTCTGAAGCTTTTGCATAATAACTCAGCCTTTAAATACAAGCCACTACTTGGAGTTCTTTATCATAGGCAGTTCCATAATTAGCACATCTCTTGCTACACCACTTTACTGTTGAGCCTTCTGATGTATTTTTGACCTAGCCTGACGTGAAATGCTAAAATGTTGACCTGTTCATAATTTTAGTGATACAGACTTTTCTTTAGCATTTAGGATGTCAGGGAGTATATTCTCTTTGGTACCCTACATAGGAGGAAGAATGCTTCTATGAGATGTAAAGGAAGACTAATTTAATTTGGAATCATGTTTGGTTTAATGGCTCTGACTGTTGAATCTCTCTTGGCCTTTATTTCCTCCTCTTTAAAGATGAAAAGGCTGTTGTCAAGATTAAATGATAACAAGAGAAAATGCCTCTTTCACTGTTGCCCATATAGAAGCTACCTGGGAAAGGGCTGACCACATTTGATTGGAAATGTCATACAAGGTAAGCCTAGGCTCTCCCAACCTAATGGCTAGAAAATGAGAACAAACAAAACCAGTGTTACCCCTGATGTAAGTACAGATATTCTATCTGTAGCATCTCCTTTCTAGCCTTCCTTCATCTTCCCAATTAAGACAGGAATGTGAAGAGGAATAGAAAGGTGGCATCCCCATGTGCTGCATTCGATATACACTACCTCCCCTGGTGTTTCTCTATATTTAGTCATGGGTTAGATCAGTAAGCCTCACACCTGAAAGTGAGAAATAGCATTGGTCAGACAGACTTCTCTCACTGGCTGAAAGCAAACAATCAATTGATACAGGATTCTTCATCTACTGGGCAGTCATTAGCTAAAGCAGAGACATTGCATCTTGGGGTTGACTTTTTAGCATGTTAAAGAACCTGGAGGATAAGCTGATTCTGGCTTATTTTATTGTATTGGGTTATTGCTTCACTGGGTACTGATAATTGAAGCAGGAATGCTATTTCAAGTAAAAGACATCAAAAGACATTTCATTTAAACCTAGCTAATTCTTTACAAGGCCCTATAGGTAAATAAAAATAGAGTAGCTATGACCTTCTTGTTTCATTTTCTTTCCCTATTAATTTCAGTTTTTAATGTGATCAGCAGCTTTTCTCCTAGGTTATAATAGCCCAGAGGAACTCTGTTTATTAACAGGAGACAAAGAAGTTGAGAAGAAGGCCAAGAGTTTAAGATCTCTGGGTAGTCCAATATCTGCTATTCATTTCTCTATGATCTTAGGTTAAGACAAGTTATCTCTCTTGTGGGGGAGAGGTTAGCTCTGAAATAAAGAGATTGCATTAGATCAACTTTAATTAATATCTCTAGGGTTACAGTTTCCTCACTGAAAATCTAATAATTCCTATAGATATTTCCCACCATATCTGTGTATACAAAAATACAATTTTACATGTAAGTAGAAGTCATATCAGGCCCCCTTGAACCACATATATGGGCATACCTGGCTTTCATTCCCAAGGTCATGTCATGGTCAAAATGACTGCTTCATCTGCATTCATCATGTTCAATTTATTTCTGCTGGAAGGGAAATGGAAAGGAGAAAGGGATGATGAAGAAAAATGAATGAAGTGAATGATCCAGAAGTGATTTTAGGAAGGTTCTTGGGAGTTGCCTCATGACATATCACTTACATTTCATTTATGGGAAACATGGCTATACTTGAGAAATGAGTTTTGGGAGATCATGTACCAAGTTAGAAATTGGGAGTTCTTTTACTTTAGAAGAAGGAATGTGTTATTTTAGGTGAGCAACTAGCAGTCTCTGTTTTAGAGATAACATAGATGCACACTGAGCAAACAAAAAAGAAGAAAAAGAAGACATTGTGTAAGAAAAGATATGTAATCAGAATATACCACATGGCTCGACTGTGTTGCTTATGTGATGTAATGACTGAATATTGATATAAACAAAGAATGTGGTTTAACAATATTAAAAAGTTAGAAGAGGAGTAAACAGCTAAATACTCATTGTTCACCATGGAATATCAAATCATAATGTCAGAAACCTAAAAATCTAGAAGTAAGAGCTTACTTAGTTAAGATGGTTAAGTGTTAAGCAAATTGCCAACAAGAGTAATTAAAACTGTGATCACTTCTGTGATGGAAAATACAGAATGCTATGGTGAGATCTAACTGACAAATAATCTCACTTTGAACCTAAGGAAAATTGTCCCAGAAGAAGTCATGTGAGATGAGTAGATATTTATGGGACAGATAAAAGGTTTTTCATTCAGAAGGACTAGCATAGTCAGAGGTCCTGAGGTAGTGAGGCATATGACAGAGCACACCTGAAGACTGGAATGAAACTGTGACTGATGAGAGCAGCAAGAACTGACTCTGGAAAAGCACAGTTAATCATATCTGGCCTTGCAAAACACTGCAATGGATTTAGGTATTTAGCATTAAGACACCAGGAATTTATTGAAGACTTAAGGTAAGGGTGTGGTCTGATCCGGTTTGTATTTTAAAACATAACTGTACTACAGATAGGCTTCGCTGGTGGCTCAGATGGTAAAGAATCCACCTGCAATGCGGGAGACCTAGTTTTGATCACTGGGTTGGCAAGATCCCCTGGAGGAGGGCATGGCAAACAACTCCAGTATTCTTGCCTGGAGAATCCCCATGGACAGAGGAGCCTGGCAGGCTATAGTCAATAGGGTCGCAAAGAGCTGGACGTGACTGAGCAACTAAACACAGCACAGCACAGATGACCTATGGAAAGTGTGTTGTATGAGCTACTTGAGAAGGCAAGGCGTATGTACTGGAATCAGTTTTGTACACTTTAGATGATGATAACTTCACCTTAGTTGATTGCTGTAAAAATAATGTCAACATGAGAGTAGCACTGAGAGATATTTAGAAGGAAAGTCAATGGGACTTTCTCTCTTTCTATACACACACACACACACACACACACACACATATATATATATATATATATATATATATATATATTTATATATATAACTGTAAAATGTAGCTACAGGTTTGGAACTTTGCCTTTTCTTCCTAGAGTACAGCAGCACAAACTGCCCACATATAAATAAAAGTTTAGTAAATAAATATCTCAGTCTGTGTATAGGAAAATATTGACACCATCAAATTTTTAAAAGGTAACATCCTTTGTTGTAAAGCATCTAACATTTCTGGTGAAATTTCAACTTTGGGAAAATATAATTAAGTATAGAAATGCTTTTTTAAATGTATTTAAAGGGAGAAATTGGTTACCTTGTGGTAGATAAAACACAATTATTTGGAAATGACGAATTGTGTCCAGAAGGCATGCTTTACCATAGCAACCTTAACACTGAGTTACAGTATGTCTTTCAGTTTTACAAAGGGTCATTTATCATGGGAGGAATGTGTTGAATATGTCACATTTTACTATCTGCCTATTTAGTTAGATAATCAAGATCTTGACTCTTGAAATGGAATTATTCTAAGTTTTGTCTACTTTCACGCTTGCAAATATAATGTGTATACTTTATATTCATTTTAAATTTTAAATAGATTGAAAGAGATGAAGTCTGGCTTACATGAACAGGACATAGAAGCAAAGCCATATTTTAGTTTTCTGCTAAGACTTTAAAACTGTGTAACTGATGGTGAAGGCTGAAATATTTTCTCTGAGATTGACAAATATATATTTCTTAATCTGAGCCATTTAAATTTGAGACTTTAAACATAGAATAAATTGGAGAAGATGATTTAAAATAGAACTTTGAGCAAGTATGCTACATTTTTTTTCATAATTGTTCCTATTTCCTTCACATACTTATATATCTCAATAGTTTAAACTTTGGTAACTAAATTTTTATTTTAGAGATGAATTTTTCTTCTGTCAAAAATAAGATTTTTTTTTTTCCTTTCTGAAGAACAAGAATGGCAAAAGAAGTACTCTCTGATTAAAAGCATTTTTTTGTTTTTATTTTACTTTTCTCAACAAGTATTTTTTTAATATAAATTTATTTATTTTAATTGGAGGCTAATTACTTTACAATATTGTATTGGTTTTGCCATACATCAACATGAATCCACCACGGGTGTACACGTGTTCCCTATCCTGGACCCCCTTCCTTCCTCCCTCCCTGTACGATCCCTCTGGGTCATCCCAGTGCACCAGCCCCAAGCATCCTGTATCCTGCATCGAACATGGACTGGTGATTTGTTTCTTATATGATATTATACATGTTTCAATGCCATTCTCCCAAATCATCCCACCCTCTCCCTCTCCCACAGAATCCAAAAGACTGTTCTATACATCTGTGTCTCTTTTGCTGTCTCGTGTACAAGGTTATCGTTACCATCTTTCTAAATTCCATATATATGTGTTAGTATATTGTATTGGTGTTTTTCTTTCTGGCTTACTTCACTCTGTATAATAGGCTCCAGTTTCATCCACCTCATTAGAACTGATTCAAATGTATTCTTTTTAGTGGCTGAGTAATGCTCCATTGTGTATATGTACCACAGCTTTCTTATCCATTCATCTCCTGAGGGACATCTAGGTTGTTTCCATGTCCTGGCTATTATAAACAGTGCTGCGATGAACATTGGGGTACACGTGTCTCTTTCAATTCTGGTTTCCTCGGTGTGTATGCCCAGTAGTGGGATTGCTGGGTCATAAGGCAGTTCTATTTCCAGTTTTTTAAGGAATCTCCACACTGTTCTCCATAGTGGCTGTACTAGTTTGCATTCCCACCAACAGTGTAAGAGGGTTCCCTTTTCTCCACACCCTCTCCAGCATTTATTGCTTGTAGACTTTAGGATCGCAGCCATTCTGACTGGCGTGAGATGGTACCTCACTGTGGTTTTGATTTGCATTTCTCTGATAGTGAGTGATGTTGAGCATCTTTTATGTGTTTGTTAGCCATCTGTATGTCTTCTTTGGAGAAATGTCTATTTAGTTTTTTGGCTCATTTTTTGATTGGGTCTTTTATTTTTCTGGAATTGAGCTGCAGGAGTTGCTTGTATATTTTTGAGATTAGTTCTTTGTCCATTGCTTCATTTGCTATTATTTTCTCCCACTGTGAAGGCTGTCTTTTCACCTTGCTTATAGTTTCCTTTGTTGTGCAGAAGCTTTTAAGTTTAATTAGGTCCTATTTGTTTATTTTTGCTTTTATTTCCAATATTCTGGGAGGTGGGTCATAGAGGATCCTACTGTGATTTATGTCGGAGAGTGTTTTGCCTATGTTCTCCTCTAAGGGTTTTATAGTTTCTGGTCTTATGCTTAGATCTTTAATCCATTTTGAGTTTATTTTTGTGTATGGTGTTAGAAAGTGTTCTAGTTTAATTCTTTTACAAGTGGTTGACCAGTTTTCCCAGCACCACTTGTTAAAGAGACTGTCTTTTCTCCATTGTATATTCTTGCCTCCTTTGTCAAAGATAAGGTGTCCAGAGGTGCGTGGATTTATCTCTGGGCTTTCTATTTTGTTCCATTGATCTATATTTCTGTCTTTGTGCCAGTACCATACTGTCTTGATAAGTGTAGCTTTGTAGTAGAGCCTGAAGTCAGGCAGGTTGATTTCTCCAGTTCCATTCTTCTTTCTCAAGATTGCTTCAGCTATTCGAGGTTTTTTGTATTTCCATACAAATTGTGAAATTATTTGTTCTAGCTCTGTGAAAAATATAGTTGGTAGCTTGATAGGGATTGCATTGAATCTATAGATTGCTTTGGGTAGTATACTCATTTTCACTATATTGATTCTTCCGATCCATGGACATGGTATATTTCTCCATCTATTAGTGTCCTCTTTGATTTCTTTCACCAGTGTTTTATAGTTTTCTATATATAGGTCTTTAGTTTCTTTAGGTAGATATATTCCTAAGTATTTTATTCTTTTCATTGCAATGGTGAAAGGAATTGTTTCCTTAATTTCTCTATTTTCTCATTATTAGTGTATAGGAATGCAAGGGATTTCTGTGTGTTGATTTTATATCCTGCAACTTTAGTATATTCATTGATTAGCTCTAGTAATTTTCTGGTGGAGTCTTTAGGGTTTTCTATGTAGAGGATCATGTCATCTGAAAACAGTGAGAGTTTTATTTCTTCTTTTCCAATTTGGATTCCTTTTATTTCTTTTTCTGCTCTGATTGCCATGGCCAAAACTTCCAAAGCTATGTTGAATAGTAGTGGCGAAAGTGGGCACCCTTGTCTTGTTCCTGACTTTTAGGGGAAATGTGTTCAATTTTTCACCATTGAGGATAATGTTTGCTGTGGGTCTGTCATATATAGCTTTTATTATGTTGAGGTATGTTCCTTCTAGCCCTGCTTTCTGGAGAGTTTTTATCATAAATAGATGTTGGATTTTGTCAAAGGCTTTCTCTGCATCTATTAAGATGATCATATGGCTTTTATTTTTCAATTTGTTAATGTGGTGTATTACATTAATTGATTTGCGGATATTGAAGAATCCTTGCATCCCTGAGATAAAGCCCACTTGGTCATGGTGTATGATATTTTTAATGTATTGTTGGATTCTGATTGCTAGAATTTTGTTAAGGATTTTGCACAACACAGAAATACAAAGGATCATAAGAGACTATTATCAGCAATTATATGCCAATAAAATGGACAACTTGGAAGAAATGGACAAATTCTTAGAAAAGTACAACTTGCCAAAACTGAACCAGGAAGAAATAGAAAATCTTAACAGACCCATCACAAGCACAAAAATTGAAACTGTAATCAGAAATCTTCCAGCAAACAAAAGCCCAGGTCCAGACGGCTTCACAGCTGAATTCTACCAAAAATTTAGAGAAGAGATAACACCTATCCTACTCAAACTCTTCCAGAAAACTGCAGAGGAAGGTAAACTTCCAAACTCATTCTATGAGGCCACCATCACCCTAATACCAAAACCTGACAAAGATGCCACAAAAAAAGAAAACTATAGGCCAATATCACTGATGAGCACAGATGTAAAAATCTTTAACAAGTATTTTTATATACAGCTAGAAACTTGGAGAGATTTAGCAACCAGAGACCATTACAATGCCTGGAATGAATATTCTTGCCTAGGCAAATGTTCTAGTTGGTCTGAATGTGTGCATTGGATTAGGCCTGCTCTTTTATATTGTAGCAGGGTGCTCTAGAAGTTGAGTCCAAATATATGAAAACTTTTCCCAAAACACTACCATATTACCCTTACCTAAAAGCATCACGTGTCTTGGCATTTAAACTTACTGATAAAAGCATCTTTCTTAGTTTTTTCTGAAATGCTGTAACAGGATACTATTGACTAAGTGGCTTAAACAACAGAAATTTATTTCTCACAGTTCTGAAGCTAGGAAGTCAGAGATCAAGGCACTGACAGATCTGGTGTCTGGTAAAGCCCACTTCCTGGTTCATAGAAGCTGTCTTTCCCTGTGTCCTCAACATGGCAGAGTAGGTCTCTGGGATCTCTTTTACAAGGCACTAATCCCTCTCATGAGAGTTCAGCCTTATGATCTAATCATATCCCAAAGGTGCCCATTGTCAAATTCCAACACATTGGGCTTAGGTTTCAACATGTGAATTTGGGGCGGGGAGGGCAAACATTGATCATCTAAAATGTACGTTCCAAAAGATACTTGAATTTGACTTCCTGCCTGATAGACTTGTTTTGTTGTTTGATAAAAACAACTGCGGAGGCAACCTCTTTATCACTTTCAGAGATAGAATATCAAGATGAATGTTGTAGCCTGATCAAGGACAAGTTCCAAATATTCTTACTTGGAAAGGGAAATTGTATTTTCTTAATTCTAGTTCAGTTCAGTCGCTCAGTCATGTCCGACTCTTTGAAACCCCATGAATCGCAGCATGCCAGGCCTCCCTGTCCATCACCAACTCCCGGAGTTCACTCAGACTCATGTCCATCGAGTCAGTGATGCCATCCAGCCATCTCATCCTCTGGCATCCCCTTCTCCTCCTGCACCCAGTCCCTCCCAGCATCAGAGTCTTTTCCAGTGGGTCAACTCTTTACATGAGGTGGCCAAAGTACTGGAGTTTCAGCTTTAGCATCATTCCTTCCAAAGAAATCCCAGGACTGATTTCCTTCAGAATGGACTGGTTGGATCTCCTTGCAGTCCAAGAGACTCTCAAGAGTCTTCTCCAATTCCACAGTTCAAAAGCATCAATTCTTCGGCTCTCAGCCTTCTTCACAGTCCAACTCTCACATCCATACATGACCACAGGAAAAACCATAGCCTTGACTAGACAAACTTTTGCTGGCAAAGTAATGTCTCTGCTTTTCAATGTGCTATCTAGGTTAGTCATAACTTTCCTTCCAAGGAGTAAGCGTCTTTTAATTTCATGGCTGCAGTCACCATCTGCAGTGATTTTGGAGCCCCCCAAAATAAAATCTGACACTGTTTCCACTGTTTCCCCATCTATTTCCCATGAAGTGATAGGACCAGATGCCATGATCTTCATTTTCTGAATGTTGAGCTTTAAGCCAACTTTTTCACTATCCACTTTCACTTTCATCAAGAGGCTTTTGAGTTCGTCTTCACTTTCTGCCATAAGGGTGGTGTCATCTGCATATCTGAGGTTATTGATATTTCTCCCAGCAATCTTGATTCCAGCTTGTGTTTCTTCCAGCCCAGCGTTTCTCATGATGTACTCTGCATAGAAGTTAAATAAGCAGGGCGACAATATACAGCCTTGATGTACTCCTTTTCCTATTTGGAACCAGTCTATTATTCCATGTCAAGTTCTAACTGTTGCTTCCTGACCTGTATACAGATTTCTTAAATTCTTAACTCTAAGGAAACATATTTTCAAAATGTTTTAATATTTTTAAAAATGATAAAGAAGCTTGTAATTCATACATGCCTTGAACATTATAGTATATCCTTTTCTCCTTGCACTAAAAAGCTGATGTTAAATTAATGGTTATTTTATATGCAATGCCATTTTGGCCACAGGAAATTTGGTAAGTGTCATTGTCAACACAATCTGAGAAACATCAGCCACTTTCATGGAAAGCAACTGGCAATCCAGTGACAAGGCTAATAGTTATGATGTTCTTCTTTAATATAGTCACAGTTTTAGTTTCATACTCTTCATTCAATCATGCATTAGTACATGCTGTGTATCGGTTACATGCCAGATAGTATTCAAGATGCCAGGAAAGCAGAGATGATGATGTCCTCCAAGATATAACAACCCAGCAGACAAGTAAGGAGGCAATGTTAGAATTCCTAGAATAGTGATAATTATAACATGGTGTGGAGATACAGAGATAGGGGCACTGTGTTCAACTTCAGAAAGAAGGAAAAACTCACAGAAGGGTAAAATTTGAATTTGTAGATGAGTAACTATAGTCACTGTAGAGGAAATAACATCATCAAACATACACAGGGATAAAGTTGCAGGAGAATGTTGTAGACTGGCAGGACTGTACAGTGTTTGTAGGGTGAGTAGAGGAAGTTAAATGTTGAAGTTAAATGGCACTTTGTGTGGGTCTTAAGACTAGCCACACTTTCAGATAATGTTTATATGTGTGTGTGCATAAAATATATAAAAATTCATATATATGTATATGGGTGTATGCACGCATATGTGCTAAGTCGCTTCAGTTGTGTCTGACTCTGTGACCCTATGGACTACAGTCCTTCAGGCTCCTCTGTCCATAGGATTCTCCAGGCAAGAATAGTGGACTGGGTTGTCATTCCCTCCTTCAGGGGATCTTCCCAACCCAGGGATCTCCTGCTTTGGCAGGCAGATTCTTTACCAATGAGTCACCAAGAAAGCCCATATGAGTGTATATATTTATAGTATATATATAATGACAAGCTTAGTCTAACATGCATGTTAACTTTCTTGATGGTTAAGTAACAAAAACTTAATTGTTTAATTTCCTAATTATTCATCCTTGCAACAGATAAGTAGCAGCCTTTATCTTATGTATGCAACCTATAACTTGTATGATTACAGATTTGTATATTTTTATTAAAAAACTAAGCATTGAATTGCAAGGAGAGATAAGAAAGCCTTCCTCAGTGATCAATGAAAAGAAATAGAGGAAAACAACAGAATGGGAAAGACTAGATCACTTCAAGAAAATTAGAGATACCAAGGGAACATTTCATGCAAAGATGGGCTCGATAAAGGACAGAAATGGTATGGACCTGACAGAAGCAGAAGATATTAAGAAGAGATGGCAAGAATACACAGAAGAACTGTACAAAAAAGATCTTCATGACCGAGATAATCACGATGGTGTGATCACTCACTTAGACATCCTGGAATGTGAAGTCAAGTGGGCCTCAGAAAGCATCACGATGAACAAAGCTAGTGGAGGTGATGGAATTCCAGTTGAGCTATTTCAAATCCTCAAAGATGATGCTGTAAAAGTGCTGCATTCAATATGCCAGCAAATTGGGAAAACTCAGCAGTGGCCACAGGACTGGAAAAGGTGTTTTCATTCCAATCCCAAAGAAAAGCAATGCCAAAGAATGCTCAAACTACCACACAATTGCACTGATCTCACACGCTAGTAAAGTAATGCTCAAAATTCTCCAAGCCAGGCTTCAGCAACACATGAACTGTGAACTTCCAGATGTTCAAGCTGGTTTTTGAAAAGGAAGAAGAACCAGAGATCAAATTGCCAACATCCACTGGATCATCGAAAAAGCAAGAGAGTTCCAGAAAAACATCTATTTCTGCTTTATTGACTATACCAAAGCCTTTGACTGTGTGGATCACAATAAACTGTGGAAAATTCTGCAAGAGATGGGAATACCAGACCACCTGACCTGCCTCTTGAGAAATCTGTATGCAGGTCAGGAAGCAACAGTTAGAACTGGACATGGAACAATAGACTGGTTCCAAATAGAAAAAGGAGTGTATCAAGGCTGTATATTGTCACCCTGCTTATTTAACTTCTATACAGAGTACATCATGAGAAATGCTGGGCTGGAAGAAGCACAAGCTGGAATCAAGATTGCTGGGAGAAATATCAATAACCTCAGAAATGGAGATGATACCACCCTTATGGCAGAAAGTGAAGAAGAACTAAAGAGCCTCTTGATGAAAGTGAAAGAGGATAGTGAAAAAGTTGGCTTAAAGCTCAACATTCAGAAAACAAAGATCATGGCATCCAGTCCCATCATTTCATGGCAAATAGATGGGGAAACAGTGGCTGACTTTATTTTGGGGGGCTCCAAATCACTGCAGATGGTGATTGCAGCCATGAAATTAAAAAGCACTTACTCCTTGGAAGGAAAGTTATGACCAACCTAGACAGCATATTAAAAAGCAGAGGCATTACTTTGTCAAGAAAGGTCCGTCTAACCAAGGCTATGGTTTTTCCAGTGGTCATGTATGGATGTGAGAGTTGGACTATGAAGAAAGCTGAGCACCAAAGAATTGATGCTTTTGAACTGTGGAGTTGGAGAAGACTCTTGAGAGTCCCTTGGACTGCAAGGAGATCCAACCAGTCCATCCTAAAGGAAATCAGTCCTGGGTGTTCATTGGAAGGACTGATGTTGAAGCTGAAACTCCAATACTTTGGCCACCTAATGCGAAAAGCTGACTCATTTGAAAAGACTCTGATGCTGGGAAAGATGGCAGGCAGGAGGAGAAGGGGATGACAGAGGAGGAGATGGTTGGATGGTATCACCGCCTCAATGGAAATGAGTTTGGGTGGATTCTGGGTGTTGGTGATGGACAGGGAGGCCTGGCGTGCTGCGGTTCATGGGGTCACAAAGAGTCTGACAACCGAGTGACTGAACTGACTGAAGCATTGAATGATAAAGTAGAATTTATACAGTTCTAATAGGGTTATTTTCCCCTGCTTCTCGGAGCATCATGCTGTAGCAGATTATCATTTATTTGAATTTATAACTGACATTGACAAACAAAAAAAACTACATTGATATTTGCATGTATTAACTTTTTAAAAATAGAAACATGCTTTAAAATCTAAATTGAAAAACTTGGAAACATCACTTTCATTCTATGGAACAGTAATGAAAGTGGAATGTCATCCTAATTGAATCATTGGTATCATTTCTGCTTATATATTATCAGGAAAGTGTAGGTGGGAGAAAGATACTGTGATATACACTTTAAAACACTAACAAAGGCATTATAGCTTGCATCAAAACAAGGAAGTAACCGTAGTTGCTACATATGGATGACTGACTTGAAAACTGGCCTTAAGGAATTTTATTCCTAGTAAAACATCCCTGACTTTTTAAAAATTCTGTGATCATGTTTCATGCAAATCCAAAAGTAAGCTGCATCTCTATATATAGTCATGACTTCGTCCTATTTAAAATGGTTAAACCGAGGATTCTATAAAGATTCTCTACATTTTACCTGTGGCTACTTTTCTACCATGAAATTTCAGAGTTGGCTGTTATGTAAAACAAAGCAATTTCACTGCAGTCCTCCTTGGAAGACAGCTCTGATATATGAAGAAAGCACTGATCTATTGCTGCTTCCCTGAGTGGATACAGCAGCAGCCAAAGGAAAAGGGCTTGGCTGGAGAATAGACGGGTGACCATTGTCGGTGTAGGTGTCAGTGGCAGGGTGACTGCTGGCTCAGATCAGCATCTGGCTGACAACTCACAGCCTGGGAACCAGTCAAATGTGACAAATCTCCCCTTGCAATTTGATGGGATGCCCTGCTTGATTTCTTGTAGCCAGAAGAAAAGCAGATTTCCGATTAAGGCTGCTTTGTAACTCCATTCAGAGATAAAACAGGATTTTCTATGCTAATTTGTACTCTTTTCCATAGGAAATGAGAATAAAAAGAAACCCTTTGTTAAATGGGCTTGAGCAATAACTCTGTCGTAAGTGCCTTTCTTTTCTTGTTGTTTTGTCCTGAATGCTGGTGTTTATATTTGGTGTTTTGGTTATATGCTTTTTTAAAAAGTAGGATGGCTTCTGTGAGAGTTGCCATAAAGCTGTGGTTAGACAGTGTTCACTGCCAAACTAGTGTCTCCATGTGCTGTAATCCTGTTTAGTACCTGTACAATAGGGGAACAGCTGGTGCAGGCTGCAGTTGGTATGTGAGTATGCTATGTTGGGACTTGGGATCCACACAGACAATGAACCAGGTCAGCTTAGAACAGACCTAAGCACCCCTCAGACAGCTGGCTCAGTAACTATACACTAGCCAATCTTGGGAGGGTGATTCATGGAATAACATTAATTTTCTTCTCTAGCAGACGGTGAGGTAACGGAAGCCAGGTTGATTGTGCTGCCTTGGGATTTCTACCTAATGATCTTCTGGAAAGCAGGTGCATTGGCAAGGATTTTAAGCTTCTGAAAATTCAACTAGTATTACAGAGTAAACCTTTGCTGCCATGGGGGTTTTACAGGAGCCGGGTGCATTAATGTGAGATCATTACAAAGCATTTTGGTGACTACTACAGAATTAATGGCACTTTTATGACTTGTGGTTAATGAATGTCAAGAAATAAGAGTTTATATCTGTTCAAATTGTAATTTTAAATCAAACTTGCAAGCTGTCAGATGCATCCACCACATGAGGACTCCTTCTTGGTAATATTTGGTGTTTCTCTACATCCATCACAATTTTAGATCGTTGCTTGGAACCTCAGCTACAGTTCTACATAGGCTTGATGTAAGTTTTACCATGACAAAAGCAAAGCAAGTTGTCGCTTCCAAGAGGGCAATTTCCATGTCGTCCCTGTGGAAACTTAAGTTTACTTCAGCATTGAAGTAGGTAAAATTATTCCTATTTGTGGAGCATCTCCTGATTTTGTTAAGTAGCATTCTTTAAGTTACTGATTGGCCGTGTGGCCTAATGGATAAGGCGTCTGATTCTGGATCAGAAGATTGAAGGTTCAAGTCCATTCATGGTCGTTTGTTAAGCTCAAGTAATGCAGGGGCATCTGCTGTGAGCCCATTCAACTCTCTGTCCTTCCCACACTTCTAAATCATCCAGTCTTTACTCATCTCTGTCTTCTGCCTGAGGAAAAAAATCTCCCTCCAATCAATACCAATTGATTTTACCATGCCTCTCATCCTATTTACTCTGACTTCCTTTACTTTCCTGTTCCATCTCTCTGCAGCATCTTCAGTCTCTTCTTTCTTCCATGCATTCCTCTTTTAAAACGAGCAGACGAACAAATCCTTTCTTGATCCTGTCATCTCCTACAGTGTCATTTCAGCTTCCTCTTCTCTCTATTACACACTTCTTGAAAGAATAGTCTTCATCCACTGTCAACACTTGGTCACTTGCCCCATCCCTCATTCAACTCTCTGTAGACCTCACTGTCTTCCCCTACACAGCCTCTCAAGAATGGCTGGTACATTCCAACCTACCACCCTCCACACCACACCACTACCTGGAATCCTCAGCCATACTTGACCCTGCTAACGAGCCCCTCATTTTTGAAACTGGGTGGATTCTTGACTTTCTTGACTCTTTCTTTTCTATAGGTTCAGTTCTGAAGTCTATTTTTCTGTATCTTTTTCTGTGATATTTTCCCAATTCACTGTTGTCAAATATATCTTAGTGACCTTCACATCCTTATAATTATATTTGCCCTTTCTAACTAAAATTTAAACTCCATAGAGGACATCTTATTTGAAGAAGTATCTCGATACAGTCATACCCAATTCCAATCTATTTCCACAGTAACTCTTCTTCCTGGCACCCTTATCTCTATTAATGACACAGCTTTGAAATCAGACAGCCGGTCTTACAAATGTTCTAATTGTTGATTCCTTCCTATCCCTTGGGGGCTTCCATGGTGACTCAGACAGTAAAGAATCTGCTTGCAATGCAGGAGACCCAGGTTCAATCCCTGAGTTGGGAAGATCCCCCAGAGAAGGGAATGGCTACCCACTCCAGTATTCTTCCCTGGGAAATCCAATGGGCAGAGGAGCCTGGCAGGCTACAGTCCATGAGCTCTCAAAGTCGGACATGCCTGAGCGAGTAATACTTACGCTTCATATCCCTTACCAATTACTTGGCAAAACAGCTTCTTCCTATTTCTGTAGCATTTCTCTCATTTGCTCAGTATACACTTCTTTTCCATTCCCCCTTTTAATGACTGTTTATACACTATTGTAAAAGATTAATTTTTATTATTAATACTGTTATTAGATTCCTCTTTGTTTCTTCCAGGTCAAAACTCTTGAAAAATTGAACAATGGCCTATACATTGTCACTCCCTTACACAAAAATCTTCAGTAGCTCTTCATTACCCACTACAGAAAGAATAAACACAGACCACCCAATAGACAAGTTCATCTCTTCTCAGAGGATTGATTCCACAATTTACCCTGCAGGGTAAATTATGTCATTCCTTTAATGTTCCTATGCTTTCTTATTCATATGTTCACTATTCTTTTCACTGAAAATTTTTCTACAGCTCCTCCATCTCTCCTGGCTAAATATATCCTATCTTATGAAGTTTTTCTGAGAAACAGTAAAAATATTACCAACATTGAAGTCCAAATACATGCATTATATACTTATAAGTAAATGATATATAAAATAGATCTCTCATCAAGCTAATACCCCACTGTGACTAGTATACTATATCTCTACTGATAGTTCTGTTTTAATGATTTATTTATTTAATTATTTAAGGTTAGCAGTGTATCCGTGTGTATCAATAAATACTTGTTGAATGAACAAATGAATTTAACTGATGGTTTTTAATTAGAATCTCTTGGCTCATTATCTTGGTCTTTCTTGAGGCTGACAAAGTTATCCATTTTGCTTTTATTTGTAATTTTATTCTCACTGATGTGTACACCATTTACACCTATTTATACTATTTACACTAATGGAAATAGTTAAACGGATTTATTGTTGAAGCAGAAAAAGAAAAATAAACACAAATACAATTAATTTTTATTTTATTAATTAATATTAGAAGAGAATATTATGTATCTGCCATTACACATCAAAAATTATGAAATAAATTCCCAGTCAAAGGAGCTATGTGTCACAGACACCTAGCAGATTGTCTGGCATGTTCATGAACCTCTGTTGGTTATCATTATTGTAATAAATTTCTAGTAATAAACTCCATTGGAAATCATGACTAGTGTCCAGAGATTTATGAACATATACTTGCACACAAAATCTACATATGCATCTCATTCTCTGTGCATATGTGCTTACATAGTACATGCACAATGGGAACTTCTTTTGTCAATATGACATTTATTCAAGTCATGAGTAGCTAAGCTCCTCTCTGCCATAGCTCCCTTCTTTTTATGAATGCCTATTCTGGGTGTTCTTTGGAAGGAATGATGCTAAAGCTGAAACTCCAGTACTTTGGCCACCTCATGCAAAGAGTTGACTCATTGGAAAAGACTCTGATGCTGGGAGGGATTGGGGGCAAGAGGAGAAGGGGACGACAGAGGATGAGATGGCTGGATGGCATCACCGACTTGATGGACGTGAGTCTGAGTGAACTCTGGGAGTTGGTGATGGACAGGGAGGCCTGGTATGATGCAATTCATGGGACTGCAAAGAGTCAGACATGACTGAGCAACTGAACTGAACTGAACTGAACTGATCTGGTTATCCTAAAGTATTTCTGATTTCATTTGTCGAACAACTCCTCTTTGTTCATTAAAACTTAGCATAGAATCAACTCCGATTTTTTGTTTGTTTCTTTTTGGCACTCCGTGGCAATAATTTAAATTAGATAAATCTTTAAGCTTCTTTATACTACAAAATGTTCCCAAAATTTATCTGAATTTATATAATCCTATACCTCTGATCTTTTGTACATGGTTCAGTTAGTTCAGTTCAGTTCAGTCGCTCAGTAGTGTCCAACTCTTCCCGACCCCATGAATCAGCACGCCAGGCCTCCCTGTCCATCACCAACTCCCAGAGTTCACTCAGACTCACGTCCATCAAGTCAGTGATGCCATCCAGCCATCTCATCCTCTGTCATCCCCTTCTCCTCCAGCCCCCAATCCCTCCCAGCATCAGAGTCTTTTCCAATGAGTCAACTCTTCACATGAGGTGGCCAAAGTACTGGAGTTTCAGCTTCAGCATTATTCCCTCCAAAGAAATCCCAGGGCTGATCTCCTTCAGAATGGACTAGTTGGATCTCCTTGTAGTCCAAAGGACCCTCAAGAGTCTTCTCCAACACCACAGTCCAAAAGCTTCAGTTCTTTGGCGCCCAGCTTTCTTCACAGTCCAACTCTCACATCCATACATGACCACAGGAAAAACTATAGCCTTGACTAGACGGACCTTTGTTGGCAAAGGAATGTCTCTGCTTTTGAATATGCTATCTAGGTTGGTCATAACTTTCCTTCCAAGGAGTAAGGGTCTTTTAATTTCATGGCTGCAGTCACCATCTGCAGTGATTTTGGAGCCCAAAAAATAAAGTCTGACACTGTTTCCACTGTTTCTCCATCTATTTCCCATGAAGTGATGAACCGGATGCCATGGTCTTTCTTTTCTGAATGTTGAGCTTTAAGCCAACTTTTTCACTCTCCACTTTCACTTTCATCAAGAGGCTTTTGAGTTCCTCTTCACTTTCTGCCATAAGGGTGGTGTCATCTGCATATCTGAGAGGTTATTGATATTTCTCCCAGCAATCTTGATTCCAGCTTGTGTTTCTTCCAGTCCAGCGTTTCTTATGATGTACTCTGCATATAAGTTAAATAAGCAGGGTGATAATATACAGCCTTGATGTACTCCTTTTCCTATTTGGAACCAGTCTATTTTTCCATGTCCAGTTCTAACTGTTGCTTCCTGACCTGCATACAGATTTCTCAAGAGGCAGGTCAGGTGGTCTGGTATTCCCATCTCTTGAAGAATTTTCCACAGTTTATTGTGATCCACACAGTCAAAAGCTTTGGCATAGTCAATAAAGCAGAAATAGATGTTTTTCTGGAACTCTCTTGCTTTTTCCATGATCCAGCAGATGTTCGCAATTTGATCTCTGGTTCCTCTGCCTTTTCTAAAACCAGCTTGAACATCAGGAAGTTCACAGTTCACGTATTGCTGAAGCCTGGCTTGGAGAATTTTGAGCATTACCTTACTAGCGTGTGAGATGAGTGCAATTGTGCAGTAGTTTGAGCATTCTTTGGCATTGCCTTTCTTTGGGATTGGAATGAAAACTGACCTTTTCCAGTCCTGTGGCCACTGCTGAGTTTTCCAAATTTGCTGGCATATTGAGTGCAGCACTTTCACAGCATCATCTTTCAGGATTTGAAATAGCTCAACTGGAATTCCATCACCTCCACTAGCTTTGTTCGTAGTGGTGCTTTCTAAGGCCCACTTGACTTCACATTCCAGGATGTCTGGCTCTAGGTCAGTGGTCACACCATCGTGATTATCTGGGTTGTGAAGATCTTTTTTGTATAGTTCTTCTGTGTATTCTTCCCACCTCTTCTTGATATCTTTTACTTCTGTTAGGTCCATACCATTTCTGTCCTTTATCGAGCCCATCTTTGCAGGGAATGTTCCCTTGGTATCTCTAATTTTCTTGAAGAGATCTCTATTCTTTCCCATTCTGTTGTTTTCCTCTATTTCTTTGCATTGATTGCTGAAGAAGGCTTTTTTATCTCTTCTTGCTATTCTTTGGAAGTCTGCATTCAGATGCTTATATCTTTCCTTTTCTCATTTGCTTTTTGCTTCTGTTCTTTTCACAGCTATTTGTAAGCCCTCCCCATACAGCCATTTTGCTTTTTTGTATTTCTTTTCCATGGGGATGGTCTTGATCCCTGTCTCCTGTACAATGTCACCAACCTCATTCCATAGTTCATCAGGCACTCTATCCATCAGATCTAGGCCCTTAAATCTATTTCTCACTTCCACTGTATAATCATAAGGGATTTGATTATAGGTCATTATAGGTCATACCTGAATGGTCTAGTGGTTTTCCCTACTTTCTTCAATTTAAGTCTGTATTTGGTAATAAAGAGTTCACGATCTGAGCCACAGTCAGCTCCTGGTCTTGTTTTTGTTGACTGTATAGAGCTTCTCCATCTTTGGCTGCAAAGAATATAATCAATCTGATTTCGGTGTTGATCATCTGGTGATGTCCATGTATAGAGTCTTCTCTTGTGTTGTTGGAAGAGGGTGTTTGTTATGACCAGTGCATTTTCTTGGCAAAACTCTATTAGTCTTTGCCCTGCTTCATTCCATATTCCAAGGCCAAATTTGCCTGTTACTCCAGGTGTTTCTTGACTTCCTACTTTTGCATTCCAGTCCCCTATCATGAAAAGGACATCTTTTTTGGGTGTGAGTTCTAAAAGGGCCTGTAGGTCTTCATAGAACCGTTCAACTTCAGCTTCTTCAGCATTACTGGTTGGGGCGTAGACTTGGATTACTGTGATATTGAATGGTTTGCCTTGGAAACGAACAGAGATCATTCTGTCGTTTTTGAGATTGCATCCAAGTACTGCATTTTGGACTCTTTTGTTGACCATGATGGCTACTCTATTTCTTCTGAGGGATTCCTGCCTGCAGTAGTAGATATAATGGTCATCTGAGTTAAATTCACCCATTCCAGTTTATTTCAGTTTGCTGATTCCTAGAATGTCGACATTCAGTCTTGCCATCTCTTGTTTGACCACTTCCAATTTGCCTTGATTCATCTACCTGACATTTCAGGTTCCTATGCAATATTGCTCTTTACAGCATCGGACCTTGCTTCTATCACAGGTCACATCCACAGCTGGGTATTGTTTTTGCTTTGGCTCCATCCCTTCATTCTTTCTGGAGTTATTTCTCCACTGATCTCCATTAGCATATTGGGCACCTACTGACCTGGGAAGTTCCTCTTTCAGTGTCCTATCATTTTGCCTTTTCATACTGTTAATGGGGTTCTCAAGGCAAGAATACTGAAGTGATTTGCCATTCCCTTCTCCAGTGGACCACATTCTGTCAGATCTCTCCACCATGACCTGCCCGTCTTGTACATGGTACTATATTCTTAAGAGATGTATTGCCATGAAATAGTTGCCTAACTTCTAATATCAGTTTCACAACACTGAGTCTCTCCCCAAATCATAAGATTTCATTTTAATTTGCCATAACTCCAGTCTAACTCCAGTAGCTAAAAAGTTGATATTAACATTCTTAGTTGTTAAGATTTTGAACAAGTTAGTCATTATAACCCATCCAAGTCATTCAGAAAGCAGAAAGACTGTTAGAAGTTGGGATAGGATAGATGGTCTTACATGAGATACTCCGGGAGTTGGTGATAGACAGTGAGTCTGGTGTGCTGCGTTTCATGGGGTCACAAAGAGTCAGACACAACTGAGTGACTGAACTGAACTGAACTGAACCGAACATGAGAAACATGTTTTTCATGTAATACTATCAATATGCATTTGTCATGAGGCACAAGCCATTAACTCTGCTTCCAAAATGGAAACTGAGATTCAGAAAGTTAAGCATGGTACTGCAGCTCAATTTGTAGAGCTGAGCCTTAAACCCATGATGTTTTGCTTTTGAAGCCCATATTGTTCCATTATTCTATGTTTCCATAATGCTATAGAAATTTCTATTCCACACTAAAGCCATTCCATTCTGTGTCTGGTTTCCTTCAGACCCTTCTCTCTTTTATTCAAAAATAATTTATCACTTGATAGGAATGAGTTCAACCTACTTATGCTTTGTTTGTTTTGGTACAAAGTTTATACAAACTTTGGTACAAAGTTGCTGTCTTAATGTAGTTAAGATGCAAAGCCACTCTGAACATCAGTATTTTTAAAATGGGCAATGTTTTGCTCCAAGGAATAATTAGTGCTCTATAAACATACTGTGCATGTATTTAGTCTGCTTATATAAAACTGTCCTTATTTTGGATTTATTCTCTCTTCTTTCAAAAAAAAAAAAAATATATATATATATATATATATGCACCTTATCTTTATGGTTAAGCAAATGACCTGACAAGTATTGATGATCTATTTGAAAACTTGACAACTTTTATATTGATATTTCTGAATAGTCATTCAATTATTCTAGGTTATGTTCTATTTCTTTATACAAAATTGCTTAAGAGGTCATTAGAAGCCATCATGACTTGTAGTGTCAGGATAAGTTGAGCTTTTTCATGCTAACTGCATTTGTTTAAATACATAAACTCAGAAGTGTTGTCTTTGAGTCCTAGTCATGCTAAGCTATTTGGAGCAAACAGTTTTCAAATCTTTAGCAGTTTAATGAAGTAAAGCTGCATCTCTCCTTCAAACAGAGTTTCATATGGGTCTGTAAGCTTATCTGAATGTTTTTATTCAAGTAATGAATCTGGGATCCAGGCTGTAATGCCTCTGGGATCTAGGTTGTATTCACCTGTGACTGCACCATACTGGTGAGTTTTGCTTGCAGGCAGTTGGTGAATACCTGTGGTCCATTCCCAATGGATTTAATCACTAGACTTCTAGGTCTGCTTCAGCCTAGACGGAGGCTCACATGTAGCTGGATTAAGAACAAAAACAATTTTTAAGAATCCCAGTGCAAAACCACAATTTCCAAGGTATAACCTTCATTAACACTCCTTTGATTCCACTGGCTTTATAACCTCAATAATCTTTTTACTATTTGAAATAGATTTTAAATGTGAAGCAACTAAACTCCAGATTGGTTGAACTTGATATCTAGAGATACTGAACATCAAAGAAGAATCATATCTTTCAGAAGAGTAGATGGATATGGCGCATGATGGAAAATCATCTTATTAACAAAGAATCCAATAAACAGTCACTTAATTCCCTTTGCCTGGTACCAATATCTAAAATTTGGGTCACTCACTGTCCCACTAGGGGTTGGTGAATTCTTCATGTTTAACCACATATCTAATTTCAGAAGCTAAAACCCAGCCTTGTCACAAGTCTAGTAAGAATTTGCTCATCAGTGTAGTCAGTATAGCCTATAGGTAGGACATGTCCAATGAATTGTGAAAGGAGGCAATGCTCTGATTGAAGCCCAACCCTCCAACAACCCTTCATTCATAGCACATTCATCAAAGATGCTGCGCTATATGAAGTGGGTTCTATTGCCTTACTTCCTGAGGGAAGTAATATATCTTATTGTAAAAGGCAGAGTCTTAGAGTTAAGACCATCTGGATTTAAATCTCAGCTTTGCCACTTACCAGCTGTGTGACTTTGATCAAATCACATAATATTCGAGCCTGAGGTTTTTATGTTAAAAAATAACCACGTACATCTCATAAAATTTGTATGAGACTTAAAGCACATTTGGTATAGTAGGTGCTTTGGAAATGTTAGTTACTTTTTAAAATTAGTAACAAAGACTCAATGATTTCACACCCTGGAAACTCTATTAAAACAGCCTCTTTACTTGCTATCCCCTTACCTGCTTTATTCTTCTTATTTATATTAACTTGATTGGACTGGACTACAGACTGTGTGTTCAATCGTGTCTGACTCTTTGTAACCCCAGGGCCTATAGCCTGCCAGGCTCCTGTGTCCATGGAATTTTCCAGGTAAGAATACTGGAGCAAGTTGCTATTTCCTACTCTAGGGGATCTTCCCGACCTACATCCACCTCATGTCTCTTGTGTCTGCTGCATCAACAGGTGGGTTCTTTACCACTAGTGCCACCTGAGAAGGCCTTACATGATTATCTGTATGCAAGTATATAAGCAGGCAGGGAATAAAAGAGATATCCCAGACTCTAGAGTATCCAAGGCTTCCCAGATGGCTCTAATGGTAAAGAATCTGCCTGCCAAGGTGTGAGATATAAGTTGGATCCCTGGGTTGAGGAGATCCCCTGGAGAAGGAAATGGCAACCACTCCAGTATTCTTGGAAATCCCTGGATTTCCTGGGAAATCTCATGGACAGAGATGCCTGTGGGCTACAGTCTGTGGGGTCATGGAGTCAAACATGACTGAGCAACATAACACAGAGTATATAAGAAAAAGAACCCAGTTATTCACCATCACACCACTCTGTGTTAATCCCTTTACTTGCTTTGATATTTTATAGGATGCTTATCTGATTAATTTATTTATTGCTTCTTATTACTATAAGGTTTGTTCCATGAGATCCAGGACCTTTGTATATCTTGAATATTATTATAATGATTGAAGAGGTGACAGAATCCAAAGATGAGAGAGGAGTGATCATATATCACAGTACTAGATAGAAAAGTAGAGTCTAGATGCAAGTCAAAAAAGAGATAGATAGCAAAAAGACATAAAGAGTGGTATTGACAGAATTGTATTCTCTGCCCCTAGAGCAGGAATATTCTGTTCTATATTGTCTATTGTGTATGTGTGTGCTTATCGGATAGGGGGAGGTAAAAAGAGGAGAGAGAAAGATATGTAGGTTGCCAGGATGCAAGCTTAGTTGCTCAATCCTGTCGATTCTTTTGCTACCCCATGGACTGTAGCCAACCAGACTCCACTGTCCATGGGATTCTCCAGGCAAGAATACTGGAGTGGGTTGCCATTTCCTCCTCTAGGGCATCTTCCCAAAGCAGGGATTGAATCTGAAACTCCTGCAACTCCTGCATTGGCAGACAGATTCTTTACCACTGTGCCACATGGGAAGCCCATCTGATCTGTAGGTTGATGGTGAAAGTGAAAGTCACTCAATCCTGTTGGACTCTTTGCGACCCCATGGACTATACAGTCCCTGGAATTCTCCAGGCCAAAATACTGGAGTGGATAGCCTTTCCCTTCTCCAAGGGATCTTCCCAACCCAGGTCTCCCACATTGCAAGTGGATTCTATTGAGGCACAAGGGAAGCCCAACAATACTGGAGTGGGTAGCCTATCCCTTCTCCATTGGATCCTACCAACCAAGTAATTGAAACAGGGTCTCCTGCATTGCAGGTGGACTTTTTAACAACTGAGTTATCAGGGAACCCATCTGATCTGTAGGTTAGGGACCAGGGAATTGATGAGAGCTCAATTTTTTAAAAAAATTAAAAAATGGGCAGAAGATCTTATACATTTTTCCAATAAAGACATACAGATGGCCATAAGACATATGAAAAGATCCTTAACATCACTAATTATCAGAGAAATGCAAATCAAAACTATAGTGAGGTATCATCTCACACTAATCAGAATGTCCGTCATCAGAAAGTCTACAAATAATAAATGCTGGAGAGGGTTTAGAGAGAAGGGAACTCTCCAACACTGTTGGTGGGAATGTAAGTTGGGGTAGCTACTATGGAGAACAGTATGGGAACTTTTCAAAAAAAACTAAAAGTAGAGTTACCATATGATCCTGCAATCTCACTCCTGGGTACATATCCAGAGAAAATCATAATTAAAAAGAGACATGCACTCCAATGTTCATAGAAGTACTGTTTACAAAATCCAGGACATGGAAGCAACCTAAATGTCAGTCGACAGATGAATGGAAAGAAGATGTCATATATATATTATATATGCACACACACAATGGAATATTACTCAGCCATAAAAATTAATGAAATAATACCATTTACAGCAACATGCATGGACCTAGAAATTATCATATAAGTGAAGTCCTTCATCAAAGAAACAAAAATATCATAGGGGAAAGAAATGCAAACAGGCAAAATGGTTGTCTGAAAGGCCTTACAAATAGCTGAGCGAAGAGGGAAGTGAAAACCATAGGAAAGTATACACATCTAAATCCCAAGTTCCAAAGAATAGCAAGGAGAGATGAGAGCCTTCCTCAGTGGTCAATGCAAAGAAATAGAGGAAAACAGTAGAATAGGAAAGACTAGAGATCTCTTCAAGAAAATTAGAAATACCAAGGGAACATTTCATGCAAAGATGGGTACAATAAAGGACAGAAATAATATGCACCTAACAGAAGCAGAAGATATTAAGAAGAGGTGGCAAGAATACACAGAAGAACTGTACAGAAAAGATCTTCACGACCCAGATAATCACGATGGTGTGATCACTCACCTAGAGCCAGACATCCTGGAGTGTGAAGTCAAGTGGGCCCTAGGAAACATTACTATGAATAAAGCTATTGGAGATGAGGAAATTCCAGCTGAGCTACTTCAAATCCTAAAAGATGATGCTGTGAAAGTGCTCTACTCAATATGCTAGCAAATTTGGAAAACTCAGCAGTGGCCACAGGACTGGAAAAGGTCAGTTTTTATTCCAATCCCAAAGAAGGGCAATACCAAATAATGTTCAAACGACTGCACAATTGCACTCATTTCACATGCTAGCAAGGAAAAGCTCAAAATCCTTCAATCTAGTCTTCAATCTAGTCTAGTCTAGTGTTCAATCTAGTCTTCTACGTGAACTGGGAACTTCCAGATGTAGAAGCTGAATATAGAAAAGGCAGAGGAATCAGAGATCAAATTGTCAACATCCGTTGGATCATACAAAAAGCAAGAGAACTCCAGAAAAATATCTACTTCTGCTTCATTGAAAATTATAAAGCCTTTGACTGTGTGGGTCACAACAAACTGTCGAAAATTCTTAAAGAGATGGGAATACCAGACCACCTTACCTGCCTCCTGAGAAACCTGTACAAGGGTCAGGAAACAGCAGTTAGAACCAGACACGGAAGAACAGACTGGTTCCAAATTGGGAGAGGAGTACGTCAACGCTGTATATTGTCACCCTGCTTATTTAACTTTTATGCAGAATACATCATGTGAGATGTCAGGCTGGATGAATCCCAAACTGGAATCAAGATTCTGGGGAGAAATATCAATAACCTCAGATATGCAGATTATACCACCCTTAAGGCAGAAAGCAAAGAGGAATTAAAGAGCCTCTTGAAGATAAAAGAAGATAGTGAAAAAACTGGCTTAAAATTCAATATTCAAAAAATAAAAATCATGGCATCCGGTCCCATCACTTTAAGGCAAAACATGAGTACACAATGGAAATACTTTTATTTTCTTGGGCTCCAGAATCACTGTGGATGGTGACTGCAGCCATGAAATGAAAAGATGCTTGCTTCTTGGCAGTAAAGCTATGACCAGCCTAGACAGAGTATTAAAAAGCAGAAACATGACTTAACCCACAAAGGTTCATATAGTCAAAGCTATGGTTTTCCCAGTAGTCATGTATGGATGAGAGAGCTGGATCATAAAGAAGGCTAAGCACCAAAGGATTGATATTTTTGAACTGTGGTATTGGAGAAGACTCTTGAGAGTCCCTTGGAGTGCAAGGAGATAAAACCAGTCAATCCTAAATGAAACCAATCCTGAATATTCACTGGAAGGACTGATGCTGAAGCTGAAGGTCCAATAATTTGGCCACTTAATGCAGAGTGGTGACTCATTGGAAAAGACCCTGATGCTAGGAAAGATTGAAAGCAGGAGGAGAAGGGGATGACAGAGGACAAGATTTTTGGATGACATCATAGAGTTAATGGACATGAGTTTGAGCAAACTCTGGGAGATGATGAAGAACAGGGAAGCCTAGTGTGCTGCAGTCCACGGGGTCACAGAGTTAAACACAACTGAGTGACTGAACAACAACAATGACAATTGCTTATATGTGGAACTAAAAAAAAAAAGATGATACAAATTACCTTACATACGAAACAGAAGTAGATCCACAGACACAGAAAACAAGCTTATATGTGTGTGTGCTAAGTTGCTTCAGTCATGTTTGACTCTTTGCAACCCTATTTATTTTTTGAAGTAACTGTTGATGATTATTTCCAAACATAGAGATATGACTGCACTACTATCAATACATATATTTCCTACTATAATACATATTAAGAAAAAAAGTATTCTCTGTTGGTACATGTTTAGTATAGCAATCCCCCATCAACAGTGGAGTGGAGTAAGGTTATGAAATTGCTTAGATGTATTCAATCTATTTTATGCATCCATGCTTAAGTATAAAACTTGGAACTTTGGAGTTAATTTTAGACTATACTTCTGGTCCTTGGGGAAATTCTTACAGCTCAATATGTTACAAGCATCACCAGGATGACTTCTTCTAGCCATCTAGGAATTTGCATAATGATGACTATCTCTGAGTGACAGGCAGTATAAAATACTGATTAAACAGTGGACCCACACTATTTGGATTTGAGTCCTAGCTCCTCCATTTACTACTAATATGACCCATTTTATACCCATGTCAAGAGGAGATAGTCATAGTACTCACCTATGAGAGTTGATATGAGGATTAAAACAAATTAATAACATATTGTTCAGAAGGACGACTAGTATACAAAAAAATGCTAAATAAGTATTGTCTTGTTTTCAAAAATGTTTAAGAATTATCAGCATTCTTTTATTCATCATAGTGTTTAAAAAATACTGAAAAATAAAAGAATATGCTGGCCATTTACTTGGTTACTTTTGTAGAACTAAGAAATGGTGAAGGTAGTATTCTGGGAAACCCTACATACTGTATATGAAGTTGTTAGACAGTGTGACATTATCAAGATATGATACCCTGGAGTGTACATAGTCAATTGGTCTATAGATGATCAAACCAAGAAAGCCAATATTACACTGGGCTAGATTAGTAGCTGTTAAATTCCTCAAAGAACTACCTATTTCACAGTTGTATGAATCTTGCTTCAGATGTTATCCATTTCTTGTACACTTATATCAACATTACTTACACATTATGCATTAAGAGAAATAAATACAATATCAGGGTTATTACTCTAAATGTATTTTGTTACATTCTTTACACAGAAAAATAAATCTTTGTGCTATGTGCTAAGTTGCTTCAGTCATGTCTTGACTCTTGGCAACCTTATGGGCTATAGCCCTCCAGGCTCCTCTGTCCATGGAATTCTGTAGGCAAGAATAGTTGAGTGGGTTGCTGTGCCCTTCTCCAGGGCATCTTCCTGACCCAAGAATGGGACCTTAGTCTCTTGTCTCCTGCACTGCCAGGCAGATTCTTTACCACTGTTACACAAGAAGCTGAAAAGCAAATATTCAGAAGTTGTTGAATGACCAGTTTGTAACTGTACAATAGCAACAAGTGGACAGAAGTATGACTATAATGTTTCTGCGAAATAAGTTTGAAATAATGTAATAGAGATTTATTATGACAGAAAAGTTAGAACTAAACAGATAACCTGAAAATTGGAAACAGATAATTATTTTCATAACTATACTACTTGATTACCAGTAACCAATAGGGATGGGGCTACATCCTAGGTGTCAGATACACTAGACATATATTATCATCACAATAACCTTAACCCTTGAAATAATTGTTTGGTAGATGCTATTATTATCCTTGCTTTAGAGATGAAAATGGAAGAATCAGAGAAGGTTAAAAAATGATAACTTGCCAACATCACATAGATAGAAATTAGGGAAGCTGGGTCTTGACCCAGGACAGACTCATATAGAACCACCATTGCCCTAACATAGACCAACTACTTCACAGTTTATGAATCCCTCCTCATGTATTTTATCCCATTCCATCCTCACAATCAGTCTGCAGGTTAAGTATTATTTGAGTATGCAAGTTGCATCAAGTGACACAGGTTGACAGTAACAAAGTTCAAATGGAACCATTCCTTGGAATCCCACACCCTTCCTTTCCATTGGAGTCTAGTCTAATAACTTGCCAATTCTTGGAGGAGTTCATAAACTGGTGAAGCACTGTTAGTTCCACAAGCAATGATTGAATTGGGTTGGCCAAAAAGTTCATTTGGGTTTATCCATATGCTATTACAGGAAAACCCAAATGAACTTTTTGTCCAAACCAATAGATGCAAAATGAAGATGGTCAGCTAGTGAATAAATTGTGAAGAGTGTGTTTGGTTACATGTTGTTCCTTGTAACAACTGTAAGACTGTAACTAAGAAAATGGATGTCATGTATGCTCTCTTAACAGAGCATTTTTGTAAATTCATGATATTAGTTCATATTGTATGGTGTTATGGAAAAAAAAAACACTGGTTCAGAGCCAAAAGACAAAGGCTCTAGGTTTCCCAGCTTTAGGAATTTCAACATCTAATAATTTCTTTCTTAATAAATAAGGGACAATATCTGAAATACTTACTTCAGAAAAATTATAAACATCAAATGAGATGATGTATGATTTTAAACAGCTGGCATTCTTATACCACCAGATGTAAGATAAGTACCCAATAAATACTTGGGGGATAAATAAATGAATATGTAAATAATTTGTGAAACAGAGTATAACTTGGAATGCATACATAGTGTGTGTGTATATATAAAATTGTAAACATCAAATGAGATGATATGTGATTTTAAACAGCTGGCATTCTTATACCATCAGATGTAAGATAAGTACCCAATAAATACTTGGGAGATAAATAAATGAATATGTAAATAGTATGTGAAATAGAGTATAACTTGAAATGCATACATAGTATGTGTATATATATATACATGAAGTGAAAGTGAAAGTTGCTCAGTTGTGTCCAACTCTTTCAGGCATCATGGACTATACAGTCCATGGAATTCTCCAGGCCAGAATATTGGAGTGGGTGGCCTTTCCCCTCTCCAATATATATATGAGGTAACTGATAAAACACATGTGGTCATACTTTACTTTTTGTGTACCTGGCACAGAAAAATTCGTTTCATGGATTCTCGAATTTGTGTTTATAGAATTAAACCAGATTATATCTATCTTATGCTTATGATTCTTCAATCCTTTGACTTACTCTCCTTGAATAAGCCCTAATGGGGAAAAATGTTACCTGGCAATTAGGTATAGAGACAGAAACACAAGTGTATGTCACTTTGCCAGAATCAGGTCTCTTCCTATATCCCAATCACAGCCATTTATTCACTCTGCCTCTATTGCAGACCTGCAGTGTGAAAGACACCCAGGCTACTCTTGATATTTTGAGGAAGTCAAAGATCAATTAATTATAAACATCAAACTCATCTCAGGTTGCCAGGTCTTCTGTTGCTGCTCCCCTCCCGTATCTCATAGTCCAGTAGGAGTGGTAAGGCATGTATACAGAAATCATGTAAGGAAGTGTCGTGTGTCTTGAGATGAATATGGATAAGATTCACTGAGATTTTGCAAGTTGAAGAGATCACTACTTCAACTCCAAGAGTCCAGGGAGGAGAGTGTTTAAACTGAACCACAATAGCTTGATTTGTGTTTCTGAAGAATAAGCAGTATGAGGTAAAGTCTGAGGCAATGGTAGGAAGATATATATACCTTACATATAGCTGTTCAGCTTTGCTGGAGCCTGAAAAGAAAGAGATGTGCACTCCAGAGACCAATTTGCTAAGGACTATAGTCCTTCTAAGATAGGGAACCTCGAGCTAAAAGCCAGGGAAATCCCAAGATGAGTTGCCCTTTTTCCTGTGCACTCAGGGAACACACCCAATGACTGGTTGTGGAAGAGTTTTAGCTAATTGAAAGTACTTAGCCATGACATATTAAAAAATTTTCAGTTTGATAAATTTTATATTTTTCAACTTCAATTCACTTTCATTATTTCAAGCTGTATCTATCTTTTAAAGATGTATTCATTCTCTCTCCTTTTCTCTCTCTCCCTTCCACCTTATTTCAGCACTTTCAAGGGCTAACCTTCATTTCCTGTCATCAGGATCATATGAAGGCATATTGATGTAGCTCTAGCTTCCTCTACAAGACAGAGAGCTCAGCAAATTAGGTATCAAGTTCAACCACAGAATTTGTAATTGGAGAACTGAGTTCAGATCTCTTTACTCTGTTTGACCTTGAGCAAGTTCCTGTCTCCCTGAGCCTCAGATTCTTTGTCTTTATGATTGAATATAAGATATTAAACTTTAGAAAATGTTATGCAGGTAAACGTCTACTCAAAAGTGCCCAACTATATCCCTAAAATAAACGCAAGATAGAGACTAAGAAGGAAATTTGTACACTAGGTATCAAGACAGATAGCAGAATTAGAAGATCCACACATGACTGTGGCAACGATAGAGGGTTTGAGAGTGGACTTACCTACTGTACATCCACACCTGCATAGGAGAAACAACACCAGTCTTTACAAAGGTAATAGAGAAACTGTCATCTGCAACTGATGGCAGCTGCCATAGACTCAAGGACATGGTGACTCAAAATAGTCACATTTGGACTGTCCCTCTCTCTCTTATTTGGGACTGCAACTGTCTACTGCATTGACCAGTAGGGATGGGACATAGGTGCAGCCTCTTTGATAAGTCATTTTTAAAATGTCTTCTTGTGAATGTAACAAAAATACAGGAAGCACATAAAACAAAGTTCTACTAAATAAATTATAATGCAACCACCTAGTAAAACTACTACCCAGATTAGGAATTAGAACTTTGTTAGCCATGCTGAGACTTTCTGATGTCCCCTCTTAAACACAGTCCCCTTTCTCCCCCTAAAGAGTAACCACCCTCTTGACTTTTGTTGGTAATCCTTTTCTTACCTCTATTTATCATTTTATCACCCAAATTATTTGCATATACAAAATATAGTTTAGCAATGTTGGTTTATAAAGTGTCTTTATAGATTTCCTAGCCATCATATCTCCCTACTCTTCCTCCCTGCCTCTCTCTCTCAGAAACTGAAATATGTATTTACATTGTTACCCACAATCTGAATTTGGCTGACTGCATCCCTGTGGCATAATTTAACATACTTCTTGGTCTTCCACATTCCATGGAATTCTCTCACTTTGGGAAAAACTTGCTTTTGGAAAGGTGTCATTTTCTTCTGTCAGGTATACAATATCTGGTTATTTCCTGTGTGTGTGCATGAGTGTGTCCTGTCAGCAGCCATTAATTCTTAGTACTAGGTCCATTAAATAATTAAGGGCTGCATGGCGTGTGCATGCTCTATCATTCCTTGGCATTCATTGGCATAATTCTATAAAGAAAATTATTTCTTTCATGTACTATTTAGTCTAGAAGTACAGTTTGGTGGCCCAGATGGTAAAGAATCTACCTGCAAAGGAGGAGGCCCAGGTTCCACCCCTGGGTCCAGACAATCCTCTGGAGAAGGGAACGGCAACCCACTTCAGTATTCTAGCCTGGAGAATTCCATGGACAGAGAATACTGGCTGGCGATAGTCCATGGAGTCACAAAGAGCTGGACACGACTGAGCAACTAACACACACTCACATGGTTTATATAGGAAAAGCAAGATAAATGCTGGATTCCTTCTGTTCAGTTACTTCTCACTTAGCCCTCTGATATATCAGCCCAGATCTTGATGAAAATGTCTCTTATTTTGAATATCACTGTATTTGAGGGGAGTAAACTAACACACTTTAAAGGCAATTAAAACAAATAACTATATCTTGAAATATATGCCCAACATATTTGTTTATACTTTGATGAATCTCTTTTAAGAATGTTTGAGAAGTTAAATTATTATTATTATTATATATTATTATTAAATTATATATTATCATGTATTATTAAACATCTATTGTCTGCTTATTTTAACCCATAATATACCATATTATTACTGTCCAAGACAGATAATATCTAATCTATTTGCCTTGTTAAAACATTGTTTGGATTAACACACTTGTTACTATCTGCTTCAAACTTATACTCTAATATGAGATTTCACAGCTCAGTCATTGGAAAAATCTAACACTCATGCTCTATTGAAATTTAGAGAAATTTAGAATCATAGTTCTCCTTTTCTATAAATTGCCTTTCAATTTTGGAGGAAGAACCTGTAAGGAGCAAAAGATAGACTGTTCCAAGGTACCAGAGTCAAGGGCATTATTTGATAAGTGAAGGAAGAAGCTACACTTGCTTCCTGAGAAAGAAATTAAATAACAGACTTAGAAATGAAAAAGAAAACAGTCAAGAAAAGTTGCTGAAAGAATAACTCTAATTTGAAATTTCTTACTTCATTGTTCATTCTTTACTTTTCTATGATGAAGAAAATATTTTTTAAGGCTGTGATTGTTTCAATTTTCTTTACAAACCAACTACAAAATATTATGAGAAAGGTCCAGTAAGCAACCATAGCTTCAATAATTGTTTCCTACTTAGCTTTCAAAACCTTTTGCATAATTAAGACCTTTATCAGTAGAGGAAAAAAACATTTTCATTCATAGATGAGTGAACCATCCTTGCCTTGCTGCTACTGCTGCTGCTGCTAAGTCGTTTCAGTCGTGTCCGACTCTGTGCGACCCCAAAGACGGAAGCCCACCAGGCTCCCCCATCCCTGGGATTCTCCAGGCAAGAACAGTGCAGTGGGTCATCCTTGCCTTATTGCATTCTAATTCCTTGATTTGACTTTTCAAAGGACAGAATTTTAACATCTGAGAGTCATTAATTTTATCTCAACTTGGCAGTATAGAATTCTTCAAAAAATAGTCAACATTTGCTTTGAGTATGTGATCTCTTGAATAAGAACACTTGATGGGAAGTGGTATAGAGACTCAAAGAATATTAAACTTTAAAAAGCATCTAACATATATTTTACATTTGTACCTAAGGAGGTTGCATGTGTTTGTGACCACCGTTGACTTTCATAAAGGTTCCCCTCAAATACTTCCTTGATTATATCCTTTTCATAAAGAAATCAAAATAATTAATATTTACTACTAGTGGTTTCTAATTTACAGGAAGTCCTGGTAAACTTTGTTCACATGCAGGTCCTTGAAGTGATACTGCTTCGTGTAGTTCTCTTAGCTTGGCTTTCATCCAGGCTGTTAGGTGAAATTAGGCCCAGAAAATAGGATTATTACATCCCAAGGGAAATGACTGATAAGCAGCAGATGATTGCTCATCTCCTGGCTCCTTGCTGGTGTTGAGGTGTTGCTAGTTACAAAGCCAATTTGTTAACAATTAGTACTCATTAGAATCATTTCCTGTTATCGATTCTAAACATTTGACAAAGCACTTTTAGGAAATTGGACCCCCAAAAGTAGCTATCCATAAGAGTTGAGCAATTAAAAGTCTTCAGGATCCAATGTTAATTCCTAACCAGAGTCATCAGTTTCCAAGTAATTATTTTTGCTTTGAAACCCACCTGCTATCCTGTCCAGTTTAAAGATGTGCTGGTACAAGGACATACTTCTTAATTAGCAGAGGTTGTAGATAACTCAGTATAGAAACAAAAGGAATTTTCTTTTATTATTATTATCTGCTTTAGCTATTTGTATATCTTTAAGGGACAAAAAAAATGCCAGCTTGCAATACAATATATATATTGTGAGTGTGTGAAATTAAATGCATTACTTCTATTATCTAAGTATCTAAGCTTAGTTTTTATTTCTGTGTTCACCTTTGTATTTTATGAACTCTAAATATAGACTCATAAATGGAGTCATTGTGCATTACATTAGAATTTAAATATTACCAGTGTCAGCTTTCTGAAATATTATATATGACTTTAATAAAATTAGCATAAATACTATATGCATTTGAAATTTTTCTCAGAAAGGGCATTGTATTTATCTAATTTTAAAATATAGATCTGCATGTATTATAAGGCTGCAAATTTATAGTCAATGGCTACACTCTATATCTAATTAAAATATTTATTATCTGTACAAGTATATCTACTGATACTTGCTTAAATGTTCTTTATTTAGACTAAGAAAATATGCCTTATTTCCTCCCTCTTAAGTAATGGTCTTTACATGTGAACCATTCAGTTATTTTTGTAGGATTAGAATTAAGATTCTGAATGACACCCCCATCTTCTTTTCTTCACCCACATCACTCCCCAAATTTTCCTTTGCCTCTATGTTTCTTTTATAAACTTAAATAATTGCTCCTTTTCATCTTCCCCTACACTTAATAATGCTAAAAATATTTTTTCTAATTGTGGCAAAATATGAAGGTGTGAATTAAGTATGATATTTCTGTTTCTGAATTTCTTATTCCCATATTAAAAGCTTACGTCAATGGAGAAATTAAGTGTATGTTCTTTGAAATGCCCTAAGCTCAACCCCTCTATCCTTAATAAACAGAGATGGTATTGACACAAGTGAATTTTGTTTAACCACACTACATTTGCTTCTTAATTAGTGAATATTCATCTGTCATCAGCAGCAGCTATGACACCCCTCCCTGCTAACATGTTCTGTCATAAATAATCAATGAGGCACTATTAATATTCATGAGCTGGAATCTGTGTAGTCATGTGCACTGATGCAGAGACAGGGGGAGTGTTGCCATGAACTGACTGGAAACTCTGTGTGTGTATCCGTGAGTGCAAGATACTTAGAGAAAGCGAAGAAGAGCATGCTGCTACACACACCCTGGCTTGTGCTTCCAGCTAACAGCGGTTTGTCTGTGTTTCTGGACTGAAGTGACTGATGAAAAACAGTAGTCAAGTCTGGAGGGTGATTCCCTTTCAGTTCACTTGCCTTTCAGTTCTGGGGAAATTAGAAGATTTGCTCTCTCTCTCTGCTTCTTAGAATGGGCTGCAATTTGTGCACTTTTCAGAAAAGAGAGGAACACTACAAACTGCTGTATGAAGTTTCCCAGGTGAGTGCAGGGTCTGTTACCAGCAACTAAACAGCCAGGCTTTGTGTTTGTCTGAAAAATGGTCAATGAACTATGGCTAGCTTTATTTTTTCTTTCTGTAGATTTCAGAATTAAGGGCAGACTTGCTAGCTGGGGGCTTTTTATTTTGGTTTGGGGTGGCAGTTTTCAGCTTCCTTGCCACTCCCCCTTCAGATGACTTCCTGTGGGATTCTTTTTAACATTTTTTTGTATCTACTGCCAAGATGTCAATCAAGTAAAAGGAGTAACACTGAGATTCATGTCTGTAATATTTTGAAACCCCTCTTTCATTTTGGAATAATGTTGACATTTGAAAATCAAATGTATCATTGCATAAATATTGGGATATTTATATAATATATTATATAATAATAGGTCTGTGAGCTCAGTTATTTTGAATAGACAGGAAAAGTTTCTTGCCAAATCTTGTTAGTCAGAGGAATTATTTGATTAATTTGGAATTTGTGCTTTGGTTTAAGAGGAAGACCTGGTATATTTGTATTTTATGCAAAAAGTACTTGCTCTGTCTTGGCTTAAAAAAGGGAGATAAAGGAATTTTCTTTTCACTTGTACTTGGATTCTTTTTATAATTTTGTATCTGTTTTAGCACTCAAAATTAATTTCAAAAGCTTAGTACAATATTTGTATTGTAATAAAAAGGCAAAAACTGTGTCCCTTTTCAGATGTCTCTTTAATGTATATCTGAGGGCTTTTTAGAATAAAAATAAGATAATGATATTCCAAGCCTTCAGAGTTTTCACAGAATTCTATTAATTCACCGTTTTATTTAGGCAGGATTCTCTGGGAGTATATGAAGTCCAAATTTCTTGTCTGGCAAAATAAAGTTTATTTCTCCCTTCCGATTTGTCCCAGATGTGACATGCTACTACTTTTGTTTTTAGATGATATTGCTGATGAAAGACAATGTTTGGGATGTTGGCGTCTATGGGCACAGCAGTAGCCAAGTGCCCACTGCCTACTGGTTCCCTCAGACTTCCCCCTGACGTGATTCATTTCACAGTGGGCTAATTACAAAGTGGATTTGCTACACATGAAACAGCCTCCTCAGTTGCAATGTTAATGCACATTTTCATGGTAATGTGATCAGAGGCTCATTAGCCAGTTTCCAAAATGATCCTCTGCATTAATTAAATATAAAAATGACTCCTTTATCACCATAGAGAGGAAAAAGAAGATTAACATTGTTAATTACACCAGGGGCAATACCTTTTGCTTTGTTTTTTTTTGTTGTTTTTTGTTTTTTTAACTATAAACTTGCAAACCCAGGCTGGAATCATCTTCATTCCTAGATAAGCTTTCATTTGCTTCGACTCATGAAAACAGACTCTAGGTGGAACACTTCCCTTTAGTTTGGTTTGTTGGAGTTTGAGTTCTACTATTGTTTTTCTTTAGGTGGTAGAGGAGCAGGGGAGTGGATTAATCAATCTATTATTTCTCTGAATCACTAAATTGACATAAAAGTATAATATGAAGAAAGTGGTAGGTGGCATCCTCCCTGATTATGAATGGGTTAAGCTATTTATCTTCTGCTAAGAAATCAAGCCAGATTTCTGCATCCAGAAAGGATGACTGTATTTGTTAAGGAGCCTTTGTTATAGGATTTTAAAGTGCTTGTCTGTGAGTTTTGCTTTTAAGTGCTTCCTAAATCTTGAGAAAATAGATAAGTCATACTCTCTATGGCCTCCACCTGTATTCCTTCATATATTTATTTTATTTTCTCTTCTCCTGAGTTGCAGTACTTATGATCTTTAATAAAGGGGGTGAAAATGAAGTATTAGCTTCCATTTAACTGGCTTTTAGTAGATAAGTTAAAACTCCAGCTTAAAGATCTTGTGTGTGTTTTCCAAGGGGAGCCCTCCTACAGTTTGTCCCTAGCTTTGTGCTCTATTTTATGGAGTTAATGGAATAGATAAGATATCAAAGGAAACCAGTGATAGGCTCATATGATACACTGGAGCCCCGTGTGGTGCTGCAAACTAGTTTCTATTTTTATTTGGAGCAGTGGCAGCCCAGAGCACACGTGAGAGTGAATATGTTCTTAACCAGGTGTTCGTGAGGGTACACATGGCTGCCCCCAGAATAGAGGATACTATTTACAAAAGTGACTGGGGATTGGAAACGATATATATTAAAAGCGAATTAGCTCACACAAATATCAACACCTGATGGTCCAAATCATATGTATTTATTTAGAGACTTGTAATTCTTAAATCACCTGATTTTATTGTTCCTTTTGTTATTATTTCTTAAAAGCTAAGGCAAATTAAAGTTTATCAGGGGTGTGAAAATTTAAGACTAGCCATGAATACTACATATATGAACAAAACAATTATTTCTCTGTAATAGAGTCATTATGACATTGAACTTTTTCCCATTTTCTCTGTATAATTCTAGATTTTGCTGTCTGATAACATGGGCCACATAGAATTCAGTTTCAGATTTGTAACCACAGTAAACAAAAATAAATGTGCTCACTGAGGTGTCTAGTGAAACAACCAGAATAATGTGCATAGGTGTGAAGTGCGGTCAAGTTTAAATTTGGTTAATGTTTTTTGCTCAAACAGAGAAGCTAGGACTTTCAGCAGACAGAAGAAAGGAAATGCTGCCTCAAGAAAATTATTTTCATCTGAAGTTGGGCCAGTCCGGCTTCAGTACAGAAAGGGATCCAAGAAACTAGGGTTTGTGTAGATCTAGTAACCTTCACACCAAGTAATTTTCAGGCGTCTATTAACTTTATATGTGTCAGGGACACAATTGTTATCTGCAGTGATTTATTCAAAGTAGGTTATTTATTAACTGATTAAGAATTAATAACTGGCCAATTTGAACAATGCCATTCTATTGACACAGAATAAATTGCCTGTTTTGTATTAATCTGCCTGAATAGACAGTTGGACCAAGAGAGCCACAGTAGCTTGTTAGACATTTATGACCTAAAAACAGATTTATCTCTGAGGGAGATTTTATGGTAATACCTAACTTTGTTGAGTTCTTAGTTTAACTTTTCATACATAAATTAAATGTAACTTTTTGATTGATTAAATAATGCAGATTATCAATGGAATGTTTATTGGTATTGAATAATGTGAACGTGGGAGCAAATACTGACTGGTTTGGCGCAACTAGAGGCCTCCCCCATGCACCCATGGAGTACTCTCATAAGCTGAAACAGAACCTGCATGGACAGTTACAGCAGTTACGGTGCTAACAGCAGCTAACACTGAGCACTTCCTTTAGTCTAGGCACTGTGCTGGGCACTACATTGTAGAACAAATGAGACAAACATATTTCTCATTTATTCTACAATGAGTTCTTTAATCTTGTATAATCTCCCTTCTTTGGTGACTGTCCCATATTCCTCAGAAATTTGTTTCATACCATGTAAACCCAACTTATAATGTCAACCTCTTTATGCAAATATCATCCTTTCCCCCATATTCCTTAGTGCTAGTGAAAGTCTCACCATACTTCTTGCTATCAGTGAAACTCAAAAATACTGAATTAAAATAGGCACTTCCTTATCCACACTGAACTTCTGGCTATTTTATTTCTACACATTCTGCTGCATCAATTCCTGCCTTCCCACAATCACAATTCTTTTTATTAACTGTCTGTGACATCATGGTAACAACTTTTCCATTTAGAATTTGTCAATGTGTCAGTCTACTCTGATTGCGTTGCTAAACCCATATTTCTAGAAAGTATGCAGTGGCTCCCAATTAATATACAATGAAGTAAATCTTCTCATTCCAATATATTCAAGGACCTCCTAAACTGGCACTAGATTCCTTTCTGGCTTTCTCTTTCACTGATCTTCCCCTCAATACAATTTATAATCTATCTAGACCAATGATTTTACTTTTCTCTCCAAGTTGATATCCAGACTTAGACCCTTGTAACTTAGTTCTCTTCTTTCAGCCTTTGTGGATGCCCTCTACATCCCACCACTATCTGTCTTCTTCCGTCACTAGCTATTCAAATCCTGCCCCTTTGGCTTTAATATCTCCTTGGGCAGAGAGCTTTTTGGAGTTATTATTATTTTTTTTAATCTGTATCTTCCCACCTTGGAACTCTCATAGCATTTTGCTTACACTATTTTGAGTTTCTTTCTTTTTTATATGTTCTTCTGTCTGGTATTATAGCAAAGTATGTGTAACTGACTTGTGTGTTCCTGGAATGCAGGTCAGGGGCTTGACTGTCCTTTAACCCCCACGCTGCCAGCAGACACTCACTGAGTTCCACCGTGCTGCCCTGAATGACCACAGCCTCTCCCCATTGACAGCTTTGATTGCCTGATATGTGCCTAGTACTCATCTTTGCCATGACGGGATTCAAAGACAGATGTGGCAGTCCTTGCTTTTGAGAACCACACACTATGGCAGTAGAAGAAAGACACAAAGCAGAGAATTTTCACATGGTGTGATAAGTGAATATGTTGAATTGAGAGATGTTGGCAGACTTCTAGAGGAGTGCACAGGGACTCAACAGGGAGGATTGGAGGTTTGGAAGAGGGTGATGATAAGGGAGAGGAAATCAAAGAAATGGAAGGGTAAAGAAGTCCATGGAGGTGGCAAACAAGTGCTGGGTGTGAATGGACCTGGAGTAGGGAGCTACAAGGGATGAGTGTTACTTAAACCTCAAGTGGCAGGAAGGCTTCAGACCATGGCCTGAGATGTGGGCAAGACCAGACTTTGGAGAGTGTCCCATGTCCCAGGATTTTGTCTGTTGGTTTGTTTTTAAAGAGGGAGAATTCACTCTGATAGGAGTTCAGAGTGTAGACTTGGCTGTGGTGTATGTCTGGGGACATTGGGCTTGAATATTGCAGCAAGACTTCAAGGGAGACTAATTTGCAGGCTGTTGCAAAGAGTTAGATAGTGCAAGAAATCATTTAAAAAACAAGGACAGGAATGAGGCACTGAGAAGGTAAATTAGATTTCTGGCTTGTGAGACCAAGGAAGTATTCTGAAATTTATAGAAAGAATGAATAAGAGAAGAAGTAAGTTCTGGGAAGAGGAGAGAAGGCCATTGATTTCACCATGAGCTGTCCAAGAAATGCTTGCGGACAGTGAATATTCAAAGTGAAAACGGTATATATGTGTTTGGTGGATGATATCAACCAAAAAGATCTGAAAAGTGAAGAGAAAAACTGAACAGTGAGGAGAGTTGTGAACCAAGGACATAAAATTAAGGAACACAGAAAGGAGAAGAAAGAAAAGGTGATAAAGTGAAATTGCTCTAGTGTGAGAATGAAGACCAGCAGAAAGTTGTGGGAGAAGCCAAGCGGAGAGGGTCTTTTAAAAAGAGTGGTCAACATTGTCAAACTGGTTAAGAACTGCAGTGTCTTTGGATTTGAAAATATGTGGTGTGCTACCTGGGTGCCTCTTCAGGAAGCACTTGCTGTCCCAGCTGCTAAAAGTGCTGTCAACCCCTCAGGGACTATCTTACCTGCATAGAGTCCCTCACCCAAGGTTATTCCTCTCTCAGAACTCAACCCCTCCAATGACAGATGGATGCAAGTATACATGAGCCTGGGCACCTCGGCCTGAACTGGAACCTTCTGAAAGGCAACTCCAGTTCCAGAGCTCCTTGCAGCTGTTGTTGAGCCTGCATCCTAGTTTGGTTCACCTTCTGCCCAATTCTGCTTTCTTCTTCTCCTCCCTTCCACAAGAGGAATGCTCCTTAGAAAGCACCTTTCCCACTAAATTCTGTTTCTTGTTAGCTTCCTGGAGAACCTAACCTGGAGAGAGGTCAGTGGTGACAATTACAGAGCATCTTAATACAGAAATGTGGACAAAATTCAGAAAGTGGATTTTGGAATTTTTCAAGAGGACTATTTCTGAAGAGTGATAGTGAAAAATTCTTGCACAACAGGCAATCACTATTTTGTATATTCATTTTATATGGATAGATTTTTACATGATGAATTTTCACAAGCCATTTATTAGGTATTCAATCAATACTATTAAATGATTGGTTATGGTGGTGGTTTGGTCACTCAGTTGTGTCTGACTCTTGTGATCCAGTGGACTGTAGCCCACTGAGCATCTCTGTCCATGGGATTTCCCAGGCAAGAATACTGGAGTAGGTTGCCATTTCCTTCTCCAGGGGATCTTCCTGACCCAGGGATCAAACCTATGTCTCCTGCATTGCAAGGTCATTCTTTATCATTGAGCCACCAAAAAACCATTCAATGATCAAGAAAAAACAAAACAAAACAAAACAAAACAGTGTAGGGCCTCTTGTTGAGTACCTAGTGATTTAACTCTTTTTTATTAAATGATTAAGAAAAATGAAAAAAATTTAAATCACTAGGTACTCAACAAGAGGCCCTAAACTGTGGACCTATGAAGGATTCTGTTCTTGAAAAGTTTATAATTCATGAAGGAAAGCTGAGCAGTTTGCCCAGAACAGGCTCTGTCTCAGTCACTGTTTTCTGTTAGTCCATCTTGGGCATACACCATCAGAATTTTAGGTATTATTCTTTTCTTAAAATTTTTATAGAGTATAGTTGATTTACAACTTTATGTTAATTTCAGATGTGCAGCAAAGTGACTCAGTTATACATATCCATATATCCACTATTTTCTTATATTCTTTCCCCAAATAGGCCATTACAGAATATTGAGCAGAGTTCCCTGTGCTATATATCAGGTTCTTATTAGTTATCTATTTTATATATAGTAGTGTGTATACATCAGTCCCAGTCTCCCAATTTATCCCTTCCCATTTTATCCCCAGTAATCATGTTTGTTTTCTACATCTGTGACTCTACTTCTGTTTTGTAAATAAGTTAATTTATATACTTTTAAAAGATTCTGCATATAAGCAATACCATACAATATTTGTCTTTCCGTGTCTGACATTTCACTAAGTATGATAATCTCTTAGCCTGTCCATGTTGCTGTAAATGGCATTATTTCATTCACTTTTGGCTGAGTAATATTCCATTGTATATTTATAACGCATCTTCTTTATCCATTCCTCTGTCAATGGACATTAGGTTGCTTCCATGTCCTGGCTATTGTAAACAGTGCTGCAATGAATGCTGGGGTTCATGTACCTTTTCAAATTATGGTTTTCTCTGGGCATATGCCCAGGAGTGAGATTGCTGAGTCATATGGTAACTCTATTTTTAATTTTTTAAGGAACCTCCATACTGTTTTCCATAGTGGCTATACCAATTTACATTCTTGCCAATAGTACAGGAGGGTTACCTCTTCTTATGCACTCAAGCATTTTTTGTTTATAGATTTTTTGATGATGACCATTCTGATTGGTATAGGGTGATACCTCATCATAGTTTTGATTTGCAATTAGTGATGTAGAGCATCTTTTTGTGTGCTTTTTGGCCACCTGTACGTCTTCTTTGGGGAAATGTCTATTTAGATTTTCTGCCCCATTCTTTTATTGGGTTTATTTTTTATATTGAGTTGTGTGAGCTCTTTGTATATTTTAGAGATTAAGCCCTTGCCAGTTGCTTGGTTGCAAATATTTTCTCATATTCTGATGACTTCCTTTTTGTTTTGTTTATGGTTTCCTTTGCTTTGCAAAAGCTTTCAAGTTTAATTAGATTCCATTTGTTTATTTTTATTTTTATTTTTACTACTCTAGGAGGTGGATCAAAAAAGATCTTGCTGTGAATTATGTCAAAGTGTTCCGCCAATATTTTTCTCTAAGAGTTTTATAGTGTCTGGCGTTACACTTAAGTCTTTAATCCATTTTGAGTTTATTTTTGTGTGGTGTTAGGGAGTGTTGTGATTTCATTCTTTTACATGTACCTGTCCAGTTTTCCTAGCTCCAGTTGTTTAAGGAACTATCTTTTTTCCATTGTATATTCTTGCCTCCCTTGTCATAGAGTAGGAGACCGTAGGTTAGTGGCTTCATCTCTGGTCTATCTATCCTATTCCATTGATTTGTATTACTGATTTGATTACCGTAGTTTGCAGTGTAGTCTCAAGTCAGGGAGTCCGATTCCTCCAGCTCCCTTTTTCTTTCTTAAGACTGCTTTGGCTAGTCAAGGTCTTTTATATTTTCATACAAATTGTAAAATTTTTCTTCTAATTGTGTGAAAAATGCCATTGGTAATTTGATAGTGATTACATTGAATCTGTAGATTCCGTTGAGTAGTATAGTCCAAGAACATGGTTTATCTCTCCATCTGTTTGTGTCAACTTTCTTTTATCAGTATCTTGGTTTTCTGAGTACAGGTCTTTTGCTTTCTTAGGTAGGCTTATCCCAGGTGTTATTCTTAATAGATGAATTCTTGTGATTCATGAGGATTCAGGTATCACTCACTGGGTGGTAATTTTGTTTTCAGATTTAGAATTTTAAGTAATTTAAGTGCAACAGTGATTTTCATATACAATGCAACATTTCCCAAAGTCGTCTATATAACCTGTCAAAGTCGTCTATATAACCTGTCATAGTTCTGTCTCATTTCTAGTTGAATTCATTTCTTCTCTCCTAATTATTTCACTCCCAATGTGGAATAACAGGTTTTAAAAATTATTATAAATAGTTCATTGTTTCTTTCAACAAAAAGTTTAAAAGGGAGTAGCCCCATATTCTCCTGTGTTTCAACATATAACATCCAATTGCTAATTTGTGCCATTTTGTAACAAGCTGTAAATCCTACTTCATGGTTGTTTGAGTCCTAGTAAAGAATACCACCTATTTCTCCTTTTACACAGCTTTTTAGAAATACTGCGGGCAATTTTTATAAACTTGCTCTCATCTCCATTGTTGTTGTTCAGTGGCTAAGTTGTGTCTGACTCTTTGCAACCCCATGAACGCCAATTTTCCCTGTTCTCTATCTCCTAGAGCTTGCTCAAATTCATGGCCATTGAGTTGATGATGTCATCCAACCATCTCATCCTCTGTTGCCCACTTCTCCTCTCCTCAATCTTTCCCAGCATCAGGATGATGGGAAATCATCTAATGAGTTGGCTCTTTGCATCAGGTGCTCAAAGTATATTATTGAAAGTAACTCAAAGTATTGAATTATTCAATTCAGAATCACTCCTTCTATTGAATATTTAGGGTTGATTTCCTTTAGGATTGACTGATTTGATCTCCTTCCTGTCCAAGGGACTCTCAAGAGTCTTCTCCAGCACCCCAGTTGAAAAGCATCAATTCTTCAGTGCTCAGCCTGCTTTATGGTCCAACTCTTATATCCGTACATGACTACAGGAAAAACCATAGCTTTGACTATATGGACCTTTGTTGGCAAGGTGATGTCTCTGCTTTTTAATGTGCTAAGTTTGCAATAGCTTTTCTTCCAAGAAGCAAGCGTCTTTTAATTTCACGGCTGCAGTCACTAGCTGTGATGATTTTGGAGCCCAAGAAAATAAAATCTGTCAATGGTTCTACTTTTTCTCCATCTATTTACCATGAAGTGATGGGACTGGATGCCGGATGCCATGATCTTAGTTTTTTGAATGTTGAGTTTTAAGCCAGCCTTTTCACTTTCCTCTTTCACCCTCATCAAGAGGCTCTTTAATTCCTCTTTGCTTTCTGCCATTAGTGTGGTATCATCTGCATATCTGAGGTTGTTGATATTTCTCTGGGCAATCTTGATTCCAGCTTGTGATTCATCCAGCCTGGTATTTTGCATGATGCACTCAGCATATAAATTAAATAAATAGTGTGGAAATATACAGCCTTGATGTACCCCTTTCCTAATTGTGAACCAGTCCATTGTTCTGTATCTGGTTCTAACTGTTGCTTCTTGTCCTGCCTACAGGTTTCTTAGGAAACAGGTAAGGTGGTCTGGTATTCCCATCTTTAAGAATTTTCCACAGTTTGTTATGATCCACACAGTCATAGGCTTTAGTGTAGTCAATGAAGCAGAAGTAGATTTTTTTTTTAATTCCCCTACTTTTTCTATGATCCAGCAGATGTTGGCAATTCCATCTCTGGTTCCATCTCAGTGGATATTAGATTTTTCTGAACTAAGCTTTTACTTCCAAACATCTTAAGGGTCTGTACCATGTACCTTAATTTTAAAATTAAAGTTAAAAAATTTAAACTATTTTCAAGTGTGTATGAACAAAAAGAATTGCTAAGTATGGTTTAAAAATAATAAATCCACAGATTAAGGACCACTCTTTTAATCAGTGATATTATTCTTTTCCTATAATTAAATTATGGTAAAATTCAGATATTAATGCTTTTGAAGTAAAGAAAAGCTTGGGAAAGAGTGTTTCTCATTGAATAACCACAAATAATTACACTGTACTTGCTTTGTGCTCAGTACGGTGCTAGACAGCAACAGAGAGTGTAAAATAAGCATTATCTAAGAAGCCAGTCTTCAAGGTGTGTTGTTGTTGTTGTTGTATTGTTGTCATTCAGTCACTCAGTTGTGTCCTACTCTTTGTGACCCCATGGACTGCAGTACACCAGGCTCCTCTGTCCTCCACTAGCACCCAGAGTCTGCTCAAATTCATGTCCATTGAGTCAGTGATGCTATCTAACTACCTCATCCCTGCTGCCTTCTTCTCTTTCTATTACAAAGCAATTAGAAGACAAATGTGGAAATGTACAACCTTAACCTTATCCTATATGGGTAAGAATAATCAAAGGGTCTTCATATAGCAGCCTAACTAATGGTGGTTCTTATTTAGAATGACCTAGATTAGGAGCCTAGGATCATTTTTAAATTCAGCATAATTATTGTATATCCAGTCAGTCTATGTAATATGTTGGTGCCCAGGATTCACTGTAAAAGCAAAGTCATAAAATATGACTAATAGGACCCACATAGGGGAAATAGGATAAACAGTCTCACCAAAGTAGGATATGGGATGAGGATGGTTGCATATTTTGATCTCTCTGCAAAAATGAATGAACTTGGTGACATCATCACTGCAGGATTCCATAACACTTAAATATGTGATCAAATAGAGTCTCTGAAATAAATTTAAATGATAGAACATGTGTAAGTATTGTTTGCTTGGCACTTTATTTAAAGGAGCACTGTCATGCTAAGTTGATCCTCAGTGGATAGGTTTTTGCCATTCACTCCTTAAGTGTGCTCTGTTTCCTTAGAGGCTCATTTTTTTGTTTGTTTGTTTGTATGAAGTTGGTTCTGCCTTTGCAATTGTGAACCTCAGTGTTAAGACAACATGGAAAATAGTGAAAATGTTTGACTCTGTTCACAGCTGAGGTATAATTAACTGTTTGATGAGTACTTGCTAAATGCCTAAGAAAGAATAGAGGCTATGGAATCAAGCAGGAGCACCACTTATGTCCTCTCTGACTGTGAATTAGTTACTTAATTTCATTGAGCCTTTGTTTAATTGATGAATATCAATCTTGAAGTGTTCTATTGAAGATTAAATGAGATCATATATTTAAATTACACATTACAGGGATGCTATAAATAATAAATTTTGAGGTTATGATCTCAAAAGTTTTAGTGACCTTGTGAGTTAGGTAATATGGTCCCCATTTTGCAAATGAGAAAGCTGAGGCACAACGTAATCATGTGACAAATTCATATTGTCAGCAAGTAGAATACCTGAAATTCAAATCAGGATTTGCCTAATGCCAAAGTCCATGTTCATTTTATTATAAATATCAAATCCTTTACCCTTTGAGCTTTCCATATTTATCCACTTAAAAGTGAAAGTGAAAGTCAGGCCTAAATACTAGAGTGAGTAGCCTTTCCCTTCTCCAGGGGATCTTCCCAACCCAGGGATTGAACCAGGTCTCCCACATTGCAGGAGGATTCTGTACCAGCTGAGTCACAAGGGAAGCCCTTTTTCCAGTGAACTGATCCATAAACACTGAGCTCCTGGTACATAGTAGGTCCTCAACAAATGTCTGATAAAGAAAGAAAGAAGAAATGGCAGGGGGGAGGAAAGGATGAAGAAAGGGAGATAATAGATGCTATTTATATTTCCCCTCAGAAGGTTCTACAGAGATGCCCTTTTCAGTATAAGGAAAAGAAGCAGGTCCTCTGTATTACCACTCTCCCATCAGTTTTAATAGCTTAAATCAAACTGTCTCAACTATGAAGCCCATCAGCATGGGAAAGTGATTTGACACTCCGCATATTAGGGCTTGAAAGCCTTTCCCAAATTTTCCCATAAATCTGTGCCTAGCATGAACAATCCTTCACAATCTCCTGTCTTTCTTCATACATTCCCAATAGCCCAAATTTTCACCAAACCAAACTATAATTTCCTATTTGAAAGCAACATGACTTTTCTCATCTGTTTGCCTTTCAGTGAAATGTACCTTTTTGCCTAGTGTGTTTTTTATACCCTGTACACATAAAAATTCTAATCCCTTGTTACTCAATTCCAGGCTTATCATTTGGGAAGTCTTCTCTGAACAAAATACAGGATATACTGCTCTTCTCAAAATTCATCCAAAATTTGAAAGATGGTTCTGTATTTGTGTTTAGTTTTTCTGCATCTCTGCATTTCTACCATATCACACGGTGCCTGGCTTGGAAGGTATTTAATACAAATCAAGTCACAGAATAGGAGTGGGGACATAGCTACAAATGCATTCACAAAAGAAACCTAATTTTACTATTGTCTCCAGAATTCACTGAGGTCTCTTTCAAAATAAGATGATTTAAGAAACTACAAAATTGTTATTTTCTTGATTTTGAAGATATCTGTTTTGTAATATTGTTACTCTCAAGGCTCATTATCAAATTTAAGGAAAACTGGGGGCATGCAGGGTTGACAAGCTACCACCTTTAATATACATATTGATTGCAAGCTGAACCCTCATTTCAGAAACAAGAAGACATTGGGGAGAACTCACATCTTAAAACAGGAAAAGTGGTCATTGCTTTTCTAAAAAACAAAAACAAAACAAAAAACACTATCAGCCCTTCTTTCACCCTGTACTGCACCCTATTCCCTGACCTCTTCCCAAACTGAGGAACTTACTAACAAGGTGGATTCAGCATATCCGGTCCTTTTCTCAAAATTGCCAGTCATAATGGATAATGATATAACCTTTATTCCTCAACTGTCAAACTGGCCAATATACCTTGCTGTTGTTCTTCCTGGATAGTTTCCCCATTGTCCTTCAGCTCACTAAGTTTTTGGCTTCCTCAAAGCCTGGGTTAGGTATCACCTTTTCCAGGAAATCTCCCTGGAATCCCTGAACCCAAGACGGCCCCTCTTTTCTCCTTCCAAAGTACCCAGTGCTTACCTTTGTCATGACATATACCAAATGGTATAATTTCTCAGTTTACTTGTTTATGATTTTCACTGGTCTCTGAATCTCTGGAGGGCACAAACCCCATTTTCAGTCTAACTCAGGACTCACACATATTTCTTGAGTAATGGATAAATGGCAAAAGTCTAAATGAATTCTGTGTGCAAGGCAGTATGTTAAAGGCGACATAAAAGCAGAATAAGATGGGATCCCTGCCCGCAAGGTGTTTAGTGTCCTGCAGTCTCCAGGAATACACACTTGTTCTCCAATAACTGGGCTTCCCTGGTGGTTCAGATGGTGAAGAATTCACCTGCAATGTGGCAGGCCTGGGTTCAATCCCTAGGTGAGTAAGATCCCCTGGAGAAGAGAATGGCTACCCACTCCAGTATTCTGGACTGGAGAATTCCATGGACAGAAGAGCCTACTATAATGCAAGGTACAATATTAGTTCCATGAGAGAGAGAGAGAGAGAGAGAGAGAGGAACAAGGTATAATGAGATGTTATAGTGATGAAGATTTACTGTATTATAGATAAAAAATAAAGTATAATATATATATCATATATATACATATACATATATATAATATATATCATATTATATACATCATATACATATATATAATATATATACATCATTTACATTGTATAAAGCAAAATAGTGTTTTGTGTGCGATGAGATTGATATTGATTTAGTAACTGTCATATTTCTTCATCTGCTGCCTTCCATGCTATTTTGTAAAATGGCTTAATACATACTTATTTTTATTTTACATGATTTATATCCATCATTGAAATAGTAAACTGTGGCTAAGTTATTACAGTATTCATTTTCTATATGTCCCTCCTAACTATAAAAGGATTCAAAGTGGTAATTATAAAATACACTGGAAAATGCCTGAATTTTTTCTGATGATGTAGTCTTTGGTTTCATAGTTACTATAGCACCAATAAGAAAATTTGCCCAAGTGCAACTATCCCATTAAAGTCACGTAAAGCAAAGAGTAGACCCCCATAAAACATGAAAACAAATTTTAAAGGTTTAAGCTCTAAATAAAACCTAGTCCAATTCAATAATATTCTAAAAATAGATTTGTTTCTATATCCAAACCATATATATATAAACCCTATTTATTATGTTGTTGTTTAATCACTAAGTCATGTCCAACTCTTTGCAACCTTATAGACTGTAGTCCCCCAGGCTCCTCTATCCATGGGATTTCCCAGGCAAGAATACTAGAGTGGCTTGCCATTTCCTTCTCTAGAGAGCCTTCCTGACCCGGGCACTGAACCCACATCTCTTGTGCCTCCTGCATTGGCAGGCAGATTCTCTACCACTGAGCCACCAGCCAGGCTGTCCTGTGTTTAGTCATTCAGTCATGTCCAACTCTGCAACGTAGACTGTAGCCTCCCAGGCTCCTCTGTCCATGGCATTTTCCAGGCAAGAATACTGGAGTGGATTGCCATTTCCTACTCCTGGTGATCTTCCTGACCCAGGGATTGAACCTGTGTCTCTTGTGTCTCCTACATTGGCAGGCGGATTCTTTACCACTGAGCCACCACGGAAGCCCCTTATTATGCATGACTACTTATGAAAGTGAGGATATTCTTTGACCAATGAGGAACATAATGAGAGTAAAGATAACCCACTTCATTTACCCAATATCAGTGAAGCTTTGCGAGAAACTAACTCAGTGACCCACAGATAACTTGAGACAGACAACTCAGAGAGGGTAGAAGTTAAGATTCTGAATTTGAAAAAATAGGAGCTTTTAATCAGAATTAATTTTCTTTTGCCACAAAATTAGTTCTGAACTGGACAGAGATGCCCAGCATATTCTAGGTCAGACCAGAAAAAATTGTAGCTGTTAATCAGAATTAATTTTCTTTTGCCACAAAATTAGTTCTGAACTGGACAGAGATGCCCAGCATTTTCTAGGTCAGACCAGAATCTTATCCAGATTCTAGGATAATCTGAAGGGGGTGGCAAAGAAAGAGGAGATTTTTACTGTCTTGTTTATGGTGACCATTTTAAGAACTAAATACAAGAATGGTAAATCACTCTCAAATTCAAGAATTTTCAGAAATTGAATTAAAAATTTTTAAGTTTTTTGGAATTACACCATGTATTTAATGCAGTTGGTAGAATTCAGAGAATGAGTCAGTGACAACACTCTAGTCAATATAGTCATATTTTACTAGATGTGACATTTAAACTAAAAAGTGTTAGAGAGTATCTCTTCTTGAACTGACATAGATTAGATGGCTGAATTTAGTCTTTTCCATTTTCACCTTCTGAAATAAAACATCACCAGTAAAAACCAGTACCTTAGCAGATGCATAAACATCACAAATTCATTTCTATGATGATCATCTCCATAATAGATTATTCTCAGATATATTTCAGTGGAGCCTATGACTGCAAATTCTTTTTCAGATGTGTGGGATCCAGATACTAAGTATTCTAAAAAGTTGTTAAAACCAAGTTAAATATTAATTTAGAAAGAAATGGCCTTACAAATTTTTCATACTGTCATTTCAGTCTCTTGAAAGCAAAGTAGCTAAGTCTTAGATCTCAGGAAAATGAAATTGTGGTTTCATAACTGATTAAAAACAACAGTGATAAAAGCATTTGAAGCAAATGCCATACATAAATAGCTTCCCCAGTGATCATATTATGAGATGATCTCCTTGATGGATTATCATTTTCTGGCTGAGTAATTGACACCTCATCTGTGACTGCTGCACTGACCACTGGCATCACTGAGCTACCCAGTAACACTGTTATCAGTGTCTTAATGATTGCTCCCTAGAGCTTCCCTCTTCTTCCCCTCGCCATAAATACCTGGTTCTCACCTTCCACAGAAAACAGAAAATCATTTGAAAACTGGCCTCTCACTTTGAAGTTTGCTTTGATGGTTTTGAAGTATTCACAGCTTTTCAGCCAGTATTATCTATGTTTCATAGATCACAGAAAGTCCTGAGAGAGGGGAAAAGCATTTATTAACTTGAGATGTAGAATCCTCTGTTGATATTTTTCAAATGGATTTAGTTTGAATTTTAGATACCTTGTTATAAAGTGTTGCTTTTAGATAGTGCTTAAGAGACAAATGTCTAACAGCACCTTAGAGAAATATCTACATACATTTTATTAATAACATCATAGTATCCGCAAGTGGGAACCAATGGGTGGTCACATGTATGATGCTTAAATCCCTCAGAAAGGAAGCTGTCAGGACTAGCAAATGGTACCTCAGCCCCTGAGTGTATTTTAATACACTGTGATTAGTTACTGGGTTACTTAAAGATACAGAAGGATGCCAGAATCAAGCTGCACTTAAATTATTAAATGTCATATGCTTTAACATTTTAAAGTTATATAAAAAACATCTTTTGGTCTGTGTAAATCCTAGCAAGGTAACAATATGGTACTTACCAGTTGTGAAGATGAACACCTGTGGTTATTTCATTCAGCCCAGTATTTAAATTATCTTAATTTGCTACCAAGAAAAATACCTCTTTGGTTATATTTGCTGTCAGGTTACATGGCCTGGGGAACAGGCTCTGAGGCAAAGGGTTGTACATGAGATGCTTCAGAGCTTTCCCAGGAACAGCACTTGTGTGGGAGTGAAGGCAGTAGGACCAGGCAAAAGGAAAAGAAGATTGTAGTGCAGTCCCGACAGAGAGCTCAGAAAATGAAGGAGGTCGGTGTGAAGCTGGGATGACCCTTCAGAATTGTTCCCAAGTGAGGCAGAGTAACCTGGCTCTGCACTCCTGCATCATCTCCTCTTTGGAGGTTGGCGGCTCCTAGTGAGCAGGCTTGCTTTGCACTAGGTCACTAGTTCCCTTTGGCTGAGCTCAGTGCCCTGAGCAGGACAAAGCTGTGAGGCAGTAGCACCCACTGGCCCCTGGGGCTGGGCAAGTGAGTGCCTTGGTCCTGAAAGCAGAATCTCAGTGCTCAGCAAGCATCCACTGCATATACCAATTCATCTTGTAATATATGGACATCATTTCTAGGCTATAATAAAATCCCCCTTCCAAAGGAATTTTAATCACTTAGAAGACAAGGTCAGGTTGCTTAAGGTTAGAGTGTCCTTCTCCTCTTTATCCACTTTGTTGTTAGATTAAATCATTTTCTGGAATTAAGAGTGTCATTGAAAATGTATATTTCAAAGTCATATTTTGAGAATGTGACTTTGGAAGTCTGACCTGTAGAAATGTGATGAACTGTGTTTGGAGATTGATTTTGCTGAGTGCTAGTACCAGATCACGGAGTGATGGAGTTTCACTTACTAAATATTGCCCAGCCCATATTGTTGAACTCTGGGCTGCCGCAGTCACCTCATCAGGATGTTTTCTGTCCTGTGACTAGTGGTTTCAAATGTACTCATCCATCTTCTTGTCCCATTACATTGTGTGTGACTGATGTTCTGTACCCATTAAAATTGATGGGAAAGAACAAAGAGAAGAAAAATGTGCCCTTCAATTGATTACTTCTCTGAAAGAGCAAATGAGAATTCTCTAGTACCAACAAGAGATTTAAAGTAGTAGGTGTCCCCCCATTTATTAAGTGCTTTAATTAGTTAGGTTTACTAAACAGAGTCTCCTATTTATAAGAGCACATTCTCAGCATGCTTTAAAATTCAGCATCCCTCTGAAATATTTGATATTTGTAAGTTGAATTAATAGCTGTTACATTGTTTACAGTCAGGAGTCATTTTGGTGACTTCACAGTAGTAGAATCAATTAGATCAGATGCCTTCCATGTCAGATTCCCATCCCCACCGCCCCACCTTGGATAAGCTATTATAATGGCTCATTTTACATTCTATGATAGCCAATAATTAAATTTACCATTACTGTAAACTTAAGCCAAAACCACAGTAATTTTGGAAGACCCAATCTTCCTAGGCTTTTTTTGGATATATTGAATGTTATCTTTGTTCTGCAACAAATTGCAGAGCAGCAAGGTATTCCTGCAGTGCTCGCAAAACATCTGTTTAATTACAACATCTAATGTGTTGAGGGGAGGGAAACCTGCCCACCAGAATTTACCAGACTTTGGCCTCTACACCTCGTTTCTCCTCATGTTCCCATGTTTGTCTTGGAGGAAACAGTGTGAACATATTTCTTAAGTGACAGGAGAAATTCACATTTTAAAAATAAAATTAAAATGAAATAAATTTAACAAAATAATAATAGAACCAAATAAATTATTATGGATTTCCCTTAAGAGAACCTCACTGTCCAGGGATCAAGGTATCCCCCTCGATATGTTTAAGTACTATGGATAATATGGTCCAAGGAGAGTCAGGAAAGTAAAAAACATTCTCCCATATTGACTTTGGCCACAGGGATGGTGGGAGCTATTCTGAAACTTGCTCATAGAAGTATACCTGTGAACAGCTGTTAAACTGAATGTGGCCTTGCTGGTTTACACTTTGAGCAATGCTGTTGATCACGTGCTGTGCAAATACTTGGACCAACTTTGGGGCAAATGGAACTAACCAAACTAAAGTCAGATCCTTTCATTTATGTAAAAAATGATCTCAATTAGCCTTGTCTGACTGAAATTTCAGGGCTGATGGACGTATTCTATATTTTGTTGTTGAGTAGTATGCAGCCACTAACTACCGGCGGTATCAGTTGGTTAAAATGCAGCTAATGTAACAGAAGAAATAAATTTCCAGTTTTATTACTTTTAGTTGCTTTAAATTTCAGTGGCCACATGTGGTTGGTGACTACTGCATTGGATACTGCAGGTCTAAAAATTCTTAAGGAAACATATCCAGTGCAATAGATTTTAAGGTTTTATAACTTTAAAGTTCAGTTCAATTTTTATTCCATCCTAGCATTTTTTAAAAATCTCTCTGTCAATTTCTTTTGGGGGGTATTTTGTTAAAATATGTAATGCTTCTTTAAAAACTGAAATAAAATATAAGCTCTGAAAACAAGCATGTAAATTATGAATCCTATGGAATAGCCTACAAAAAGGTGTCTTAGAAATTGGAACACTGAAAGAAACCCCTCACAGATTCTTCGTAGTAAAATTTCACAGAAAAAATGAACGGTCTTGACATTTTATAACTCACAGATCTTAAAAGCCTGAAATCTGGGTCACTGCACATTAGCAGTAGGAGTGAAGAATAAATTCATTTTAATCTAAATGCAAAAGAGCTGCATTTCTAGACCTAAAAAATAATTGCCATGTATTGGGGCATTCTAGAAAAAGAATTCTTTTCCAACTGTAACAACAAAAATAAAATAATAAAATGACAAAATAAATAATAGTATAATTAGGGATGCAGTGCATTGAACCTCCTTTCACAATCTTCCCCAGTTGTAGGATTCTGCCTATCAGTCATGTACATTGATCTGAGAAATTCTTGTGAAGTGTTTCTTCAAGGCTCTCATCAGTTCATTTTGACTGTAATAATATTTCCTACTATGTAAGAATTGTTTTATTCTCAATATTTACTCCAAAGTATGTGCAATAGGACTAATCTCTTAGTAGCAAACCCATCTCCTTTGAATACGTATTATTTTTCCCTGGTGAGGGTATCATAAGCCATTCATTCACTAAGCTGTAAGTCATTGTCTGTCCAACTGTGTCCCTCACCCTGTTCTCAGACAACATATTCAAATTGCCAAAGTCCTTGATCTCCCTCTACCGTCCTTGTTACCTCTACTCCTCATTTCCTTTACTGCCAATCTCTGGACTTATTAAGCCCTCACTTCTCCCCAGTCCTAATCTATCTCCTTGATCCTAGTCTCTGTGCCTCAAATCATTGTCCATCTGGTGCCCATACGTTGTCCTTCAGGCTCCTTTGCTCAGACGTCTTTTGTGACAGATTCCCCGCTCTCCACAGGACACAGTCCCATTACACCAGTTACACAAGGCTCAGAGAACACTGAATCCTGAAAGCCTTCCACAGTCACCTCAACTGGAACCAGTTTCTATCTACCTATGTTAGTTGACTGTATTTCTTTTCAGAACAACTCCAAAATGTATAAATAAATTAATGGGATTAGTGAGGTTTATTATTTTAGAGATTACAAAACATATTCAATGCCCTATCTTATATTTAAGTTTCCCAAGTAATTCTGGGATCCAAGTAGAGCAGGCAGGATTATTTTCCCATTCTGTAAGTAAGGAAACCTGCTGAGATAAGGAAACGTGAAAGAATAAATCAAGATTACACTCCCAGTAAGAGATACAATTTCTGGGATCTTTCTATAGTAATAAAATAAATGTTTTAATACAAGTAATATCCTCAGCACCTACGTGGGGCTTCCCTGGTAGCTCAGAGGGTAAAGAATCCATCTGCAATGCAGGAGACCTGCATTTGATCCCTGAGTCTGGAAGATCCCCTGGAGAAGGAAATGGCAAACCCATTCCATTATTCTTGCCTGGAGAATCCCATGGATAGAGGAGCCTGGCAGGCTACCATCCATGGGATCACAAAGAGTTGGACACAACTGAGCAACTAATACTTTCTTTAAGCACCTAGGATAATGCCTGGCACATAATAATGGTTTAAAAAAAATGTGATTGATGAAATGAATGAGTGAATGGATGAATGAGGGTGCATTGCTAAGGGTGCTAAGGGCCTTTTGAATATTGTGATTATCATTTTGCTCTGGATTAACTAGGCAATGAGCAGGTGATCCAGGGATCATTGAGCAGGAGGGGAGCAGGTTAATATGAGAAGACAGATAGGAAGTGAGATAATAGGTTCATTCAGTGGGACAGTGGGAACCAAGATAAAAATGGAAGAGTGAGAGACTTTTTAAAAATTTTAATTAATTTTTATTAGAGTATAATTGCTTTACATAGGGTTTCCCAGGTAGCAGAGTGGTAAAGAATCCTCCTGCCAATGCAGGAGACAAGAGACATGGGTTTGATCTCTAGGTTGGGAAAATCCCTCAGAATAGGAAACAGCAACACACTCCAGTATTCTTGCCTGGAAATCTCATGGACAGAGGAGCCTGACAGGTCACAGTCTATGGGCTTTCAAAATAATTGGACACAACTGAGTGATTGAGCACACATACACACACACACACACGTAGTTGCTTTACAGAGAGACATTTTAAAGAATGAATTAAGAATTATTACTCCTTGATACTAGTTGAATGTGCAGCCAAAGGAGGAGGCAGAGCCCAACATTCATCCATTGTGTGGCTGTCAGTGATGCTCATTCCAGAGAGAGATCAGCCTGGAGGAGTCGTTGTCTTCTTTGAATGTAGATGAGCCTTTATCTGCTAAGCCCTTTGGCATCTGATTATACTATATATTGTCTCATAATCTTTATGGATCCATGTCTAATTATTCACATGTGAAAATGTTGTTTTCCTCTATGTTTTAGTACTTTATTGTTCCCGTGGCACCTAAGCCTCTGCTAGGCAAAAGATAGACTCTCCAAGAAGTGCGGAAATTGATTAATTTGAATATGATATAAACACTACATAATTGAATTATGCTGCACCCTTTATTATAATTAGGCTCAAGTTGTACAGTTAAAAGTATGGTTTTCAGAAAAAGTAGCCCATCTATAAAATACTGGTTAAATTTTTCTCAAATGTGTTTTGCTACTGATGCCTTTTAAAGTGGAATAGAAGTGCAATAAAATGCACAAACTTAACTTCCATACAGGAAAAGGTGCTTGGATTTTAAAGATTATTTTCTTCAAGTTTTCTATGGAATACTAAAATAAACATTTAAATTCCCTCAAGCTTTATAGGAGAGAAATGTTCAAGTCGTGAAGCCAAGAAAGGTCTCTTACTGGCCCCCCACCCTTGCCTCTTTTTAGCTGTAGTAAAATAAAATGGCTGCCTATAGTCCCCATTTTAATCATATGATTATGACTACAATTTCTAAATAACCAAGACTTTTTCCATCCATGCTTACTTTCATTGTACCGATGTCAGAAACATGGCGTTTGTTTTCAATTAAATTAAGATAATTTAATTTATGTCTTTAAAATTTAGCTCTTAGAAATAATTAAGTGCATTAGTGACTTTTTGGTAATATGAGTAGTAAATTAACCTAGTGGTTAACACTGGCCATCTGATGAGACACAATACAGACTTTAAGTGCATTCTTGGTGCATGGCTGCTAGCACAGCGGCAGCTGCAGGGTGAATTAGAACTGAACCCGCCAGGGTCATCCCATCCTTAGGATGTTATCGTGGTGACACAAAATCCAACTGATGACCAGGAAAAAGAGAATTGTAACTAAGGGAGCCATACACAGAAACCTTATGAAAAACATATGATTCAAGCTGTTCCTGCAACATCAAACAGATGGAGGTCAGCATTCTGGCCATAAGGACAAAGAGAGTGAAGGATCAGGATTTGGGGAATCTAGACTATGCTGGTGTGGAACACTGGGGACTTTGGGAAAGAAGAGCAAGTACCCCAAAAAGGCAGGGGCAGATGTTGGGATATTGAGTGCCAAGCTGAGAAGAGTGAGTTTTCTTTACATGCAGTTAGAAAGGTTCAAACAATGTTGTTTTTTTTTTGAGAAAGATAGATCTATGCTTGCTAAAATGAGTGGAAGTTACTATTTGTAAGATGAGTGTGATTTTCATTTTGATTTTAGGAATCAAATCTTTTGGTTTGTCTGTTTTCCAAATGAAATAAGGAGCTTCAATATATAAAACAGGGTTGCCTGGCTGAGTCTGAGAAATTGAGGAGGATAGACTGAGCATTGTGAGCCCCAGGGTGGCCCCGAGGCTACCACAGGTGGGAATGGTGAGGAAAGCAACTGAGGAAGACCAGAGGTTAACAGAGATATCCAGAGAACGCAGAGGAGGGGCTGGCTTGGGAAGAGTGGCTGAAAGAAGCAGCCAGGCCAGGGCATCATGATTTGGTTACTGAGTCTGGTGGAGGAGGTTAGAGAGAAAAAGGAGGCAGAGAAGTTTCTGATGTTTCATTTTGGAGGAACTGGTAAGAGGGTAGTGGTCCTGAGTAGAAATGCAGAAGGCAGAACAGGTGTTTAGGAATAAGTGAGCACTGGGCATGGGACCTGCATTCAAAGAGTCTATAGAACAGTGTGTGTCAAAAATTCAGACAAATATTGTAGCTTTACTCACTGACTTGAATATGTTACATATCTGATTGCCCCAAATCATGCCAGCCCGGTCCAAGTCTAAATGAGTGATATGTTTGTATTTATTACTTTTTTTCTCTTTAGTATATCCTGGAGCTTTTTTGTTCTGATATTTCATGTTAACCTTTCAAAACAACTTGAGAAATTACTAGAGGAGAGTCTTGACACCTGGCATATGATTCAGGCTAATGTAACAAATTTTAAAATGTCTTTTCATAGGCAAGTTAAAAATGTGCAGCTTAGAGAGTCGTTGAAACTCCATATGCCTCTTTTGGCCAACACAGTAATGCAGCCTGCAGAAATAGAAATGAACATTCAGAAATTGGAAGCATGCCTTTGTCTAAAATCTGGGCCATATTTAATCTTCCTACACATTGAAACCTTTCAATTAGCCCTTACCAGACTTAAATAAAGAAGCAAATAGCTGGTGCTGCATCCCTCATCCTGTCTGTAGCTGAATCAGGTTCCCTGGCTAAAGAGATGCAATGTGTTTAATAGCCTTTATGAACAGACTTATGCGCCCAAAGATTCTGTTATTTCAGGAAGCTCTTATGAACAAGGCTCTAAATTGTGAATGCTTATTAGACATTATAAATCATTTTCCCTTGCAATAAACATCAATTAAATGCACTTCACAAGCCACAATGCATGGTACAGATTGATTCTGAAGATAGCACAGCGCCCTGGTTACCTACAGTTGGGGTGTAGAAAAAGAATGCCCATTAAATTAACATTAGCTTAAGAAAAATGAAAACTTCTTGAACAATTACAGGTTTACTGTTTTGACTGAAGGGTGAAAAAGGAGCTTTGTTCCAAGAGATGAGACTTGAACAATGCTATTCTGCATGAAACTGAGAGCTTGCCAGCGTTCCCAACCTGACAGATAGTGCGCGCCAGATCTTAGTTCTGCTTCATTAGGCTCTTGTGAATAAGTGGTAGATTTTCCCAATTTATACATTTTCTGCCAGGATATCCTGCATAACACATGTTTTTACTGCTGCATTTTTGTTTATATATTGGTTGCTGCATTGACAAAGAGTTTATTCCCAAATTAGAATAAGTATCCTCCTTTTCAAATATTTAGATAGATATTAGGAATAGGTTAAAGTATATACACATGTTACTTTTTATACTGTTGTACATTAACTATGCAGTCTTTCAAGAATTTAATTTTTCAGTGAATGAAAATAAACATATTTAACCGGCTTCAAACTTTCTAATACATAAATTTTAACACATGGGAAATGAAGTTTAATGGACAAGCATTTTCTAAGTGAAAACATTTTTCTTGTTCAGTTTGAACAAGACAAGTCTGGAGAAAGTGAATTGTTTACAGATGAATTCACTGTAATTTAAATTTAAGAAAAAATTTAAGCAAGTTGTCCGCTTGAATCTTCTTAGAGCCTCTGTGTATGCATGCTCAGTCATGTCCAACTCTTTGTGATCCCATGGACTGTAGTGCACCAGGCTCCTCTGTCTGTGGATTTTCCAGGAAGGAATACTGGAATGGATTGCCATTTCCTACTCCAGGAGATTCTTCCTGACCCAAGTATCAAACCCGCATCTCCCGCATTGGTAGGCAGATTCTTTACCCACTGTGCCACCTGGGAAGCCCTGTTAGAGCCTACTTGAATACATTTTTGAAATATCCATTGTATCTTAGAAATTGTGTAGTATTTTCCAAGTAACATGTTACTAATAATTGCATAAAGGTACTTAACGTCCACAAACCATATTTGTGTTTGTGTATGTGTGGGTATGTAGGAGGGTGGGTGGGTGGATGGAGAAAAAGGGAAGGAGGGAGAGAAGTATTATCCTTTTTCCTTTGCATTCTGCTCTGCCTTTTTGAGTGAGAAGAGTCGAGTTCCATCTTGCTGCAAAATGCACACATAACCCTAAATGGATGGAATCATGGAGATGTGTCTGTCTGTCATGAGCAGACACTACCTTCTTGCTGCTGGACTGAGGAATAACAAAGTTGATCTTGAGAGTTCAGTTTGTTCCATTTGATTCCTTCATCTAAGGGGTCTCTAGCATGTTTAAGTCACGTGCTTTCCTCAGGACAGCTGGGTAGTGCCTCGTTACCCTGGATTATGTTCTGCAGAGTTTCTTGTGTAGTAAAATGGGACCTTTCTTGGGCCCTGGCATCGAAGAGACCCCAATTTGAACAAGGGCTTCAGGGAGACAGTTGATGTCAACGAAACTAATGCCAAACACAAAAGTAACAGCAAAAGCAACCACTAAATTACATGGGCAAACCTCCCTAAAGAGAGAAGAGAGGAGGCTCCTGACAGCCATGCCTTCACACGTTATCCCAGGTGATACCTACCTCTCAGAACATCTAACATAGATACATATTAGCTAGATTCTACCCATATAAATGAATTGGGGAATGAGACTGAAATGTCCTTCCCTTACTTCCTTAGCTTTAAAGATCCTATCTCACACTCAAGACTCAATTTAAATGCCACTTGCTTTTGGATATCTTCTCAGAACACTAAATAGAATCAATGGATTCTCCTCCAAAAATCCATACTACTACCTGAGACTTTCTTAGGAAACTTTCATCAGGTGCTTTGTATTTTCATTGAGTTTTTAAAATTCCTGTCTTTGTTCTCCAGAGCAAAACCTTTTTCATATTTGCTTCATTCCTGTACCTCACTCCAAATCCCACAGGAAACTGCTTTGCACATAGTGAGGTTGTGAGCAGCCGGTGTGAAAAGATTGTTGTTGCTTAGTCGCTCAGTCGTGTCAAATCTTTTGCAACTCCATGGACTATAGCCTGTCAGACTCCTCTGTCCATGGGATTTCTCAGGCTAGAATACTGGAGTAGGTTGCCATTTCCTTCTCCAGAGGATCTTCCTGACTCAGGGATCAAACCTATGTCTCTTGCATTGTCAGGTGGATTCTTTACCACTGAGCCACCAGCCCTTTGCACATTGTAGATGTTCGTTAAAATGTCATTCATGTTCACATTCAGTGTTAACCTCATACTGTGCTCCCAAGGATTAGATTTGGATAATGGCACTGGTTATGTTCAGTCTTACATGACTATACAATCTCAGTCTTTTCTGCCAGCCAGTAGGCAGCCTTCTACTAGATTTTCAAATCTGTTTAGAATTAAAAGCAAGTAAATTAACTTCTATTCTGAAAGGTCCTTGAGAGAACTATCCAACTCATATATCATTTTTGTATCTCACAGAATTGCTTAATACAGAACTTTTAACAAACTAGTTACTCAGTGTTTGTGGAACGAAATTGTTAAGTCAAGAATACCTGTAAAACTCACACAGAGTCTCTTGACTGCTGAGCATGCATTTCTTATGTATATTTTCTCATAGAAAGTTAATGTACCAGGAAGACTTCATTAAGTTTTCATTATGCTTTAACACTAAAAAGGTATTGACATGGTTTAGAAGTCATTGATCATTAGTCGCAAGATGCTGCTAATCTTTCTACCTGAGTAAAACAAATGAAGCTATTCAGGTGAAAAAAAAAATAGTTGTCACTTATTCCTTCAGAAGATTTCTAGACTATATTTAAGGATATACATACCCCTGCCTCAATTCCAGGCCAGCTGTGAGAAAAGGACACAGGTATTGATTGTCAAACTTTGCTTAATCAAGTAAAAATAAGCAAATTTTTGAGGGAGTTCTTTTCAATAGAGTGATGAACACAATTATGTGTCAGTAATTCTGTCAATTTTTCTTTTAGAAAATGGCCTTACAAAATAAGAAAACACAAGAATTACAGTAATTCAACAGTGATATTAGCAAGAGCAGTTGGCTAGGTATGGAGGTACTTCGGTGTCTGTTCACTTCCAGATCCTGGGCTGGGCACCTTCCAGTTTCCTTGCAGTCGAGATGGGGTCATGTCTCCTGAGTTCACTTTTAGCATTAGAGGTGTAGTTGGTGATTTTTTTGTCACCCCACTGCCAAATACAAACGCTTAAGGAATGTCTTACTGTATCATTTCCTTGCTCAAAAAATCTTTAGTAGCTTCTCCCACTTGTCTATAAAATTACAAAACCAGGTATGATCAGCAAGCGTTTTAAGATTTCAGTGCTATGATCAAACCCACTCTTCTCTTAAGCAATATTTCCCAATTGTCCCTAATATACAGTGCCAAACTGTAGCTGGCTGACTTATGAATTTATTTTGCACCTTTCCCATCCCACATTCTCTGCTAGGTGAATTTTTCTATCTTAGGGTTGCCTCCCCAGCTCTGAAGTCTTCCTTGAGCTCATCAACTATACTTTTCATGGTTAATAATGATGTTCTTCCCATTCTGACCTGTATTGGAGTTACTCATATTTGGGGGGCTCATCTTTACATTTCCTTGAAAGAAGGGCCTTGTCATGGATTCTTTGCTCCTTCCACAATATCTACTACAATGTCTTATTCACTGTGGAAATAAACCACCTAATCTTTAAATAAACAAATGAGAACCCACAGTACCTTGGAAGGCACAGTACATGCAAAAGATGTAAAGAACAATAGAATTAGAATATTATATGGTCATCACTACATTTATATCCAACATGTGACTCTCTTGATAAATCAGTTAGTAGGGTGCACTGTGATATATTTAAGTTTAAACAGAAACTGTAGGTAAGTCACACCCATTCGACATTAAAGTAAATTTTTGTTTCCTATTTCTATGGAATTGATCATCAGAAAGCTCCTGAACTTAGACACATCTCTGATAAGGTGGAGGGCCGTATACTTTTCCTCCAGTACTTAAAGATCTGTGTCAGTAAGATACATGTTAGCCATTTGCAAAGCTCCAACCTGGCCAGACATAAGGCAGATTCTGGGAGCTCAGCTAACCTGGAGAAGGCACAGAGACAGCCCAGGCTCTCAGAGCTTTTATAGTGAATCTATTGCAGAGGTCGGTTTTACATCTCAGGGATATTATGGAAGTAGAATTCAGTTACTTCCAGAAGTGGCTGCTTTGTCCTCCACACTCCATAACCCCAGCCACTTCACTTAGTATAGTCAAGTCGGCATAGTCACGAATGAACACAAGGAGCAAAACTCATTCAATGCAGCTGACTCTCTTCAGAGGTTCGGCTGAAGGCCAAGAGAGAATAAGCCCAGTTCTGGGCTTCCACTGCACTGGCTTCCAGAAAAAATAGAATTTGGCTTTCATATATGGGTCAATTCTACAAAACAGAAGAGTGCAAGTGAAGCAGGCAGAATGGTCACCTGTGCCTACTCACCGTTCCCGTTACGCTGTCACTCAATGGAGTCACTCATTTGGTCAGCAGTGTCTGGGGAGGTGCCACTCCAGACCTGGGATCAGAATCCTTAGAAAATCATAAACACAATTAAGATGCATTCTAAAATTAATTTTCAAGGGGATTTTTTCACTAAGATCTTCTAAGTAGGTATTGTTACTTTTTCTCTCCTGAATTAAAAAAATATTTTTCTGTAGAGTTTACAAATGATAATTTGTAAATTAGAACAACCAAATACTAACTTCCATATTCTTCTCTCTAACTCATCTGGTGAATTCACTCATCACTCTTAGAAAAAGTAAAGACAGCATGTAATAATGAAAATATTATGTGATAACTATAGCTTATGTAGAACCACATGAGTTGAATTTCATTGTTAAATGGGTGAATGAAAATTATGGTGTTTCTTTTACCTCTTGTCCACTAAGATAGTGAGCAAGTGTGAATGGATAACTGTCATGCCCCCAAATTAATCTTTCCTTTTCTTTAAAGGCTTGAAAGTGACCTATAAACATCTACCTACGTGGTTTGCTTCTGTGTTTTGGGGTGAGAAGCGAACCATATGTGGATCAATGTAGGAGAGAGAGAGGAGGTTAAGTTATGACATCCAACTGCATCAATGACCAACCACTGAGTTGGTCACTACACCTAAAAGAGATAAAGTTCTTTCTCTTTTTTTCTAATTTTTTCTAAACCAAGAAACTTAAGAAAATGTGGATGTTTCTGAAAAATCGGTTGGCCAAAGAGAAGCTATGAAGAGACATTATGTTAACAAACAGAAATGGAAAGCTTCTGTGTTGAAGAAGATTGCAAATACTCCCATTTGCTTACTTTTAGATTAATATGATAATAGCATCATTTAGAGACTCGTTTTGTGTTTTGGCGGCCATTTCTCCTTCACGCAGTCCCTATCCTACCCCTTTCTTTAGCCTGCTGCCATAGTGGTGCTTTACATCCAGACAATTGTAGCACTAACTGATCCCTCTCCCTGACTCCAGCTCATTGCAGAGTTGAGGATGAAGAAGAGAAGGATGTGAGAAATATGTGTTTAAGATGATTCAATTTCTTGCAAACTATTAATTTATAGAATCTCGCCAGTGATACTTAAATGCAGCCTAAGTTATAATGCCACAGTGTTTTCACAAAACACATGCACAGCTGTTTTAGTGTTCTTAAAAAAAAATAGGCCTGGTTTCAATGTCCTTATCAGTTCATTATCAGCGTATTGTTTGTTTCATTGTCCAGCACAACTGTCTGATAAAATCCTTAATTATTAAGTATCTGATAATACTAGCCAAACTGCTTTAATTACAGCACATTTTGTGTCTTGTTTTATTACATTTCATGCCAGAATGCCCTGGCCAGGATCTTTAATAAGGCCATATTAAATCCAGGCTAGAGGTTAAAACTCATGAGGCATCCTTGATTCTCTGCCTATTGTGTAGAGAATCTCATCAGAAAAGCCCCAAACTTCATTAAAGACCGCTGGATGTGGGCCCTCCTATATTGCCATTTACTTTAAGGGCTATCACTCAGGGGCAATTATTGGTGTGCTCCTCATGATCCCTGTTATATTAAGGCAATTTCTACACCTAGGTTAGGCATTAATACCACCATTATCTCCAACACAAATCCCCTGACAGTTAGAAAAGCAGGAGAAATTACAGGCGGATTAATCTCTAGTGCCCGTCCAAAAAGAAAACCTTCCCCCAGAGGATAGAGGCGGCCGTGTTGAACTCAGTTAAGCTGTGTTAGATGTAATGAGAAAGAGCCCCCTGTGCCTGCCTCTGTCGGAGGCATTAGATGACCCTTCCTCAGCTTGTCAATATCCCTTTGGGCTTTCCTTCTCTCCACTCCTCCTAGGCTGCTCTGTCTTATGGCATCTTTAAATTATTGTTTGTATTTAAAAAATAAAAGAGAGAGTGAGAGAAAGCAACTAAGCTTATCCATGTGAGAAGGCTGGACAGAGTAATCCATTTCATCCAAAAAGAAGAAAAGAAGAATAAGAGCCTGGGGTTTTCACAAATCCTTTGTATTTCCAGTGTGTTTTTCCAGATGTGTTTGTAGGGGTTGCACCATGAACCATGCTAAGAAAAACAGATCATAGAATAAGGACAAAGAATCCCACTATGCACAAAGGCATCTGAAGACAGGAGGCTGCAGTGACTTGGCAGGTCATTCCCCGAGCACCCTGCCTCGCCTGATAAGGATACCTTTGACAGTGGCGGATGCTGCTTTTGACGGACCTCTGTGCTTGCCACAGCATCACTGGGGTTTGGGAAAGGAATGATAAGGAACACAATGAATAACTAACAAAGCTCCTTTGATGAATGCAGTCATTTGCATTACAGCACAAAATAGCTTTGCTCCTGATGGGAGAGTGTCATACCTAACCACAAATATTATTTTTGTCCTTCAGTGACATATAAGGGCAGTAGTAGACAGAATGAGAGTTCAGTGAGTGGGAAGTCCTCATTCTTTGCTTTATAACTGTGCAGAAAAGTTGACCCAACAAATTTTTTTTTAATGTTATTGACCTCAAATCTAATGAGGTTCTTTTGGTTTGAAGGGAATAGATTTGTAATAAAAATACACTTTCAAAAACTGTTAATGTTGAAATTAATATCTCATGTGTTCTTTATATAATGGTGTTAAGGAGTGATTCACAGTGTAGTCTACCTCATTGTTACAAAAATGCTATTTTAACTCACTTTATGCTTAGTCTCAGAGAAGGCAATGGCACCCCACTCCAGTACTCTTGCCTGGAAAATCCCATGGATGGAGGAGCCTGGTGGGCTGCAGTGCATGGGGTCGCTAAGAGTCGGACACGACTGAGCGACTTCACTTTCACTTTTCACTTTCGTGCATTGGAGAAGGAAATGGCAACCCACTCCAGTGTTCTTGTCTGGAGAATCCCAGGGATGGGGGAGCCTGGTGGGCTGCTGTCTATGGGGTCACACAGAGTCAGACACGACTGAAGTGACTTAGCAGTAGTAGCATGCTTAGTCTATTCAATAGGACAACGGAAAAGGAGATGTTGAGTATATGAGGTAGAACATGAGGGGCTTTCCAGGTTGTAAACTTTTCCAGAGAAGTAATTGGATATATTTGTCCCTTTGAGGTGATGTAGTTGTTTGCCCAGAACATAGCAGAGATTTCCAGGCTGAACGTACCCAGTCTTAGGTTACCACACACCAGAAACTTAAGACTGTGACCTAGAGCATTTATCAGCCATCGCTTCATCCACTGATTGGATCTACTGCCTGGTGATAACTGATGACTTCCAACTCACAGTGCAGAACACCCCATGGACTCAGCACCTGCTGGCCAAACCAAAGTAATATAAAATGAGAAGTCACTTACGCTATGAACCACTCCTAATTCATCATACGTTCCTCTTTTTTTGTCAGTAAATTAGTTGCTATTCTCACTGAATGTTTCTTTGCCCCTTTAAATTGCTTAAGTAACAATAGCTTTTGTAACCTTTGATATTCTAACATTCACTCAACAAACATATATTAAACATTTAAGTGCCAGGCATTGCATTTCATTGATAGAAAAATAGAAGTAGTGTTTTCATTTAATGGAGGAAGAAATGGCGTATACATTTTTGCAACCTAATGTGAAGGATGCTATAATCAAAGTACCAGCAAAACACCACAAGAGTACACAGAAGGAAGGGACAATTTCAGGGAAATTGCAGCTCATTTCCAGAAATGTGATAAATAAAAATGAATCCAAGAATATTTATAAAGACCTCCCAACTTAATTATCTATCCTTTGGATAGAACGATTGAATCATAGAAAATATTCAGAAAAATTGTTCATGAACATATGTGGGCATAAGGAAACTCTCACCCATAGGGAAAGAGGGAACATTTTCTCTTTAAAAGACTCCGAACTGTTGTTGCCCTCTGTACATGAAGCCCAGAACAGTTAAGAGTGAACTAATTTAACATCAGAGACAGATATTCTTGACCGGACTTTAAAAGGGAAATCACCAAAAAGACTAAAGTGTTAATTTCTTTTACTGAAAATGTATCTTCTTTGCTATTCACATTTACCACTGCAAATATATATTCTTAAATAATAGCCACACTTTCTGAAGTAAATTCTTTACCTGCTGCTTCCTTTTGAGTTATAGGCACTATGATTAAATTTTCAATTTTTAAGATACTCCCCCTACACACAAATGTAACATACATTTATTAGAATGTAAAATGGCAACCCACTCCAGTACTATTGCCTGGAAAATTCCGTGGACTAAGGAGCCTGGTAGGCTACAGTCCACGGGGTCACAAAGAGTCGGACACGACTGAGCGACTTCACCTCAACCTTTTCATAAATGCATAGTATACAAACTGAATATATTCCATCATCTCTTCCACTCATCGACAGTGGCTAATTAGAAATAATCAGAATCAGTTCTATCATAAACAACATAGTAAACCTCTTTTTGCTAACTTTTTGTTTTTGCCTTTAAGATTTGTTAACTCAAATCATCCAGATGTCCCCCTAGGCATAGCCATCCTTTCTTCACTAGTTTCCCAAATGTTGCAGCAAAAGCATTTCTCTTTAGAATTTGAGGCATTGTTTAGAAAACTGACTTTAAGTAAAGTTGTTTTGCCTGAAAAGCCAGCTGAAGATTAATGTCTTTGAAGAAAGTTATGCTAAAAAAAGTTGGTTAATTATAAAACAAATATTATAATTCAATACTTAGATAATTTAATATTAACCAAATGTATAAAATCAAAGAGTATCCACTTACCTTGTTGCTTGTTGACTTAATATATGTTCATCTTACTCTGTATGTGCATAATTATTTTCTAAATTCTAACCTGGCTATAATTGAAAATAAACAGATAAGTTAAACATAGTGATTTGTATCATTGTGTTCCCTTTAATTAAGTAGACTCTGTCATAATTTTTGAAAATTTTCTGCCTGAGTTGGAGTTTTTTTTTACTTTTTCTTGCACATTAATTAATTCAGATCCATTTCTTGCTGATATTAGGGTGTCTGCTAATACTTATGTGCCACAAGCTGAAAAATCAGATTTAAAAAAAATTGCTAAACTATTAAGGAGTTGTTAATATAAGAGTAGACTCAGAATTAGATTCTATAGATTCCCCCTTGTTTTAAGCCCTATCATTTGGTACTAAGAGTTTTTGACATTTATTTAAGTCCTCAAAGGCCTTTGTAGACTTATTTCTGGGTCTTTACTGAGTTTTATTTAGATGAATTTGCCAGGAAATTTCCAAATTGTTTTTAGATTTTTGGCTATAGTTGAAATCTCTATCAACATTTCATCAAGTGACATAAATAAATCACCCTCATTCTTAATATATTTGTGATAATGGTGATAGGAAAGGTCAAAATTATTGTGATAAGTTTCCTCTGCAGGAGAGAAGGAAAATTAACTTGGGATTGGTTACTCTCTCATATTGACAGGACCTTCCTCCATAGAATTCAGGGACCCAGGCTCCTTCCATTCTGTGTCTCTGTTATCACCTGTCGTTCTGAATCTTCTACTCCCAACCAGCAGAAAGGGAAAAGGCAGAGTAGAAAACCCCTTCCCTGCTTCTTAAAAGTCCTGACCAGAAATGATATAGATCACTTCTGCTGTTACTCTGTGGCAAGAACAAGCAATATGGCCACACCTGGACACCAGCAGGGGAGAGTCAGAAAATATAGCACCTGGCTCAGCAGCACCCCCAACCACAATCCCACACTGGAGCAGCATGACATTATGGTAGATAACCAGCCACCTCAGCTAGAAGCTGGGAAGATGAAGGAAAATGCACAAACATAAGAATATATGCACACAGAGATTAACTTATCTAGCTCCAACAATATGCAAATTACCTTCTTAACAACACTCCTGATTGAGTTAATCATATGCTCTGAATATTATTTTCAGTGACAGTAGTGACTTTAAGTGACGCCTCTGCTCCCCAAAATAGTCACACATACAGAGCTACAGTGACAGAGAAACTTTCTCAGTGACAAAGTATACTCCATGGCAGCCTGTATTAAACAACTTAAATGTTATTAAAATATGAAAAATTGCCAAGGATAACAGTAACGTAAACCAATTTCTTTCTCTTTTTCCTCTCACTCTTACTGAGGCTATTTAAAAATGCTCATTGTTTTATTTGATTCAACTATTTACTGTCATATCTAACTGGTGATGTCAAGGAGAAATGTGAAATAGTTTCTAGAGTAAATTAGCTTTACAAAAAGAATTTATTCTTTACTTTGGCAAAAAGGAGGACGTATTTGTTGGTTTGCTTTTGAATCATTGCCGTGTAGATAGTATTTAATAAATATTTGATGAATTTAAATAGGCTTTTGGTGATGTTGATGATTATAATTTGATGACTTTTATACAGAAATCAGAGATAGTTGTATGGATTAAAGAATGCAGGGTGAAATTGATTTAGCCCTTATGATATTCTGTATCAGTCATAATAATATTATTATGGTTGTTAGAGAGTGATGATTATAAGTCATTGATAAAATATGCCAAGAAAATACTTCATTTAACATAAAATGTTCTGCTTTTATAAAAATTTCTTTATGGAGGTCAATTTGTTTTTTCTTAAGAATACATTTTAATACTTGAGATCTCCTTGAACATAGTTAATTGTATTTCTAATAAATGTTAATATAATTGATAGATGACAAGTGATATCATCAATATGTCAGTTCAAGTAATAAAATGCCCGCATATTTAATAACTGTTATTCTGTGAAACTTATTAAAAAGACCCAACTTTCTTTAAGATATTTCATATCATGTAGTGCTCTTTGTTGACCAGCTATGACAAGGATGTAGTTACAGTTTCATGGATAGATATCTTTGTAAGACATATCTTATATCCTCAGGAATATTAAAAAGTAATTAACTTTCTTTGAAAATGTTTTAAAAAGAAGTATTCTGAGCTCATTGTCTCCCTTTTTAAAATTTTTTTATTGAAATATAGTTGAATTACAATGTTGTGTTAGCTTCAGGTATACAGCAAACTAACTCAGGTGATTCAGTTATATATATATATATATTCTTTTTTTACATTCTCTTCTATTACAGGTTATTACAAGATATCAAATATAGCTTCCTCTGCTGTACAGTTGTTGGTCATTTATTTTATACATAGTAGCATATATATTTTAATCCCAAACTCCTGATTTATCCTTCCCCCACTTCTCCTTTGGTAACCATCAGGTTTTTTTCTTATGTCTGTGAGTCTATTCTCTTCTATAAAGAAGTTCATTTGTATCATTTTTTAAATGTACATGTGAAGAGTTGACTCATTGGAAAAGACTCTGATGCTGGGAGGGATTGGGGGCAGGAGGAAAAGGGGACAACAGAGGATGAGATGGCTGGATGGCATCACCGACTCGATGGATGTGAGCTTGAGTGAACTCTGGGAGATGGTGATGGACAGGGAGGCCTGGCGTGCTGCAGTTCATGGGGTCGCAAAGAGTCAGACACAACTGAGTGACTGAACTGAACTGATAAGCAACATCATATATTTGTCTCTGTCTGACTTACTTAACTTAGTATGATAATCTCTAGGTATCCTTTTAATCATGATTTATGTTAACATTAGAGAAGATTTATTGAGTTTTTACTAAGTATTGGTGTCATTCTAAGAGTTTTAAGTGTATTAACTCATTTGGTCTTCCTGACAGTTGTATGAGATTGTGGTAATATTACTTCCATTTTAACAGTGAGGAAGCAGAAGCATAGAATAGTTAAATAACTTGCTCATAGTCATCACACTGCTAACTAGAGGAGCAGGGTTTGTACCCAGTCAGTTGACAGCAGAGAACTTGCTCTGATCCAAACGAAAGTGGCTTCTCTACTAAGGACAATCAAAATGTTGATTTTAAGATACTTTTTTACATAATAGTATTTTGCAATGTATCTAAGCAAGCTTAATATCACTGAACAACCAATAATTGAATAGAATGCAAATAGAGTTTATTACTACATTTAAATGACAGAGATTATAGTAACCATTACTTCTCTTGAGTTCAAAAAATTTCTGATCTTAGAAGACTCTCAGAACAGCTAATATTTGAAGAAAGGGGGAAAAGCTTATTATTATTTTTCAGCCTTAAACGTTAACTAATATGACAAAGTTTTGTGTGTTTTTTTTTTCTTTTTTTCAGTAAAACCACCTGGAAAACACTAAAAATATATTCAGTTGAACCATATGAAATGTCCATATTTGACATTTGCCCAACCATATGTCCAACTATATTTGGGGGATAAAAAAGTCACATATTGCCAATTCTATATGATTCAAACTATTGCCAATGGAATACTACAAGTATTTGTTAAAGAATGGGTCAGAAATTATGATGGGGAGATGGAAGAATTCAAAAGGAGTAAGACACTGTCCTCGCCATAAGGGCTAACAATGCGAGTGTAGTAGCAAGTTAGACACACCTATAAATGTAGCTGATGCCACTCGAGAGATCTTAGAGAGCTGCGTCCAGGTGCTGACTCAGAGAGCTTTCTCCACAAAGGCAGGAATGAGGTCCCAGATTTTCAGAAAGGGCTCTGCGACTTCACTGTGCCTCCCAAGGACGTGTTGAATGTTCCTGCCCAAATTCAGCAACCTCTGCCCGTCAGCCATGCAGAAACCGCATACACTCTGATCTTTCACCTTGATTGAGGCTTGCTTTCCTGCTAACGTCTGTAGTTATGTTCTCACACTCTCTAGGCCAGGCACCTGTATACCCACCCCAGCTGACCCTACTGTGCCCACATCTAGCATCTGACCTTTGTCTCTGGCTCCTGTATTCAAGGGAGTGAACTCAGGTATCTATGCTGCTACTTTGATAGGGTTCAGCCTACTACACAGTCAAGTTTATAAATGTTATAAAGTTTATAAGTTATTGTATTAATAATATATCAATATAAGTTTATAAATTATTATATTACATATTAATATAATAAAGTCCTTCAAAGTGACCAAAACAGGATTGTAATTTTAAGGAGAGACAGTCTTTGAGAATCAGAACATCTAGAGAAAATGTCAGTGATGCGTAAGCCTTGAAAGGATATTTTAACAACAGGTAGAATTTGGATGAATGCAAAAGGAAAAGGCTATTTAGGCTATGGAAACAGTGGAATGAAAGATACAAAACAGGGGGGCCACGGCATGTGGAGGGGAGAAAGGGACATTCAGTGAGAGTAGAGATTTCATGCCCTCAGACCTAAGAATGATGAATTAAAATAGTTTATGTCAAGTCTTCAATGCTAGGCCAAAGGCCTTGAGTCACAACCAGTAAAAGACATCATGCACTGAGCACTTACTATGTGCCAGGTGCTGACATATTACTTCTATTTTAACAAATCGTAGAAATCAGTGGTCAGCTAAACAAATAAGAAGCTGAGATCGAGAGAAGGTGTCTCATAAAAGGTTAAATTTTAAAATATTTTAATCACTTTTAAAGCAATTATTATATAACATGTCTAGATATAAGTGCTTAACAAGTTAATTCATTTAAACTATACACCAACCCAATGAAGCAAAGTACAATTATTATCCTTATTCTTATCTTCTAATAGAGTTAAATGAGGTGCACAGGGATTACCTAACCTGCTCAAGGTGTCACATATTATAAAGGGTGGAGCCAGGGTTCAAACCTGGGAAGCCTTATTTCAGGATCTGTGTTCTTATGTGCTCTGCTAATAGTTGTTAAAAAAAAAAAAAAGGAAAAAAGTGGGGTTGGGTGGCAGCAGGGCACTCAAAATTTTAAGCAGGATGACCACATAACAAAGTGGCATGACATTTTTATTCGATATTTACCCAGGATGCCAGACTTCCCAGGTGGCTCAGAGGTAAAGAATCTGCCTGCAATGTTGGAGATGCAGGAGATGCAGATTGGGAAGATCCGGGCTTGGCAACCCACGCCAGTATTCTTACCTGGGAAATCCCATGGAGAGAGGAGCTTGGTGGGCTAAGGTCCATAGAGTGCAAAGAGTCGGACACAACAGAAGCAACTTAGCACGCACGCACTTGGGATGTCAGGTGGAAGACTGTATCTGTAATTTTAAAACGAGATGATTGAGGCCTGGATAGGGCAGTACTGGGGAGGACAGAAAAAGAAAAAAGTGCAAGAAACATGATGAAGGAAGAATAAAGCCGGTATGGGTTTTCATATAGATATGAAAGGTAAGTGTGACAGAATGAAATACGAGGATGTACACCTGACTAGTGAGAATTATGATCTGAAAAAATGCAAGAAACGTTTTGTGACAGATTTTGTGTCCAGACTGGAAAATGTGAGTGGAAATATCCAGCCAACTATTGCACATAGATACCTGGAATTCCCATTTTATGTGGGATGCACTCATATCCTCTTCAATACCATGTTTCTATATCTCTTCCTTCTGCCTAAAAGGAATTTCTAGGCTGTCATCCCTTTGAACCCTCAGTGCCCAGCGCTGAATCTGGAAACATAGTAGACTCTCAAAGAATACAATCGAATCAACCAGAATTGTCCAGATAATAATAATAGCTGTGTTCTTGTGTCTTTAAAAAAATTAGAGAGAAATGAGGACTAGAAGTCCGTTTCCTCCTTCTTTGGGGGATTATGGTCTCAGCTCTCTTTTCCTAATAGAACCTAGAACTTGCAACCTGTGATATTGTGGAGTAAAATAAATTACCAAATGTTTAACAGAATACTAGCTTAGAATTATCTTAATGGTTTACTAGATGGAATCAATACATGTCTATTACTTTTGTGTCTTTAATTATGTTTATCTAGAGTACTTGATGGCCAGGCTATAAGTGGTTTGGAAAAGCAAATTCTGTGCAGTTCTAAAAGCTACTATAGGAAATTTTCATGAGAACATTCATGCACTGAGAGTAACTTTTATTTTTTATTAAAAACAATAATGCATTTTGACCCTATGATCTTCTGAATCTAAAACCACCTTGAAAATCAGATTGAGACCATAGTATTCACAGTTCAAATTTTAGTTATTTTTTTCAAACACAATATCATGGAAAGTATGATTCTTCTCCTATGCCTATAATGTTTGAGATGCATTAGAAACTTGGAGTTCCTACCTATTGTCTTGAATCAAATAGAGTCCTTTATCCTTATTTCCTTTGCTTTCTTCTCCCTCTGTTTTCTTCATTTGGCCCCTAGACCTACTATGTATTTGTTGCATGATACTTGGTATTTTAAGCTATACTTTCATGCACAGAGAATTTCAGCTCCTTGAGGATATTGTATTTCAACTTTTCAAAGATTTGCCTTAGTGCCTGCAGTCCCCTGTATATACCCCCCATGCCTGTGTGCACAGAGTATGGCCAAATACCAATTATTGTTGATAGCCTTTTGAGATTCCAAAGTACCTCAGAAATAGTCCTTTAGTATTCCCTATAAATCTAATACTTTTCTATGATTATTATGATCATGAAAACATTGTACATGAGGAAGGAAACATGATAGTGAAATAAAAATTAACTGTAGAAATGCAGTTGTAAAATGATGTCAGTCTCTTTAGGGGTTGGTCCATCATAATTCCTATGCCTGATTTATTTCTCTTTCTGAGGTTGACTTTAAATTTGTAATAGCTGTTGTTCTTTACAAAACTGATGAAAGCATTCATTTACATATTATGTGTGTTTGTGCATGCTAAGTCACTTCAGTTATATCAAATAGACTTAAGGTATTAAATAGCCTTAGGTCTGCCAGGCTCCTCTGTCCATGGGAGTCTCCAGGCAAGAATACTTGGGTTTCTTGAGTGGGTTGCATGCCTATTTCCAGGGAATCTTCCCGACCCAGGGATCAAACTCACATCTCTTTACAACTTCTGCATTGTTAGACGGTTCTTTATCACTAGCACCAGCTGGGAAGCCCTTCATAGTATCTGTGCATTGCTAAAGGAACAGCATAGCAAACCAGGAATAGAATTACAATTACAAATTAAAATTAGGAGGTTCAAATCTCATTTTTATTTTGTTAGATAAGACCCAAAATGAACTAGTAGCTAAGCACCATTCATTATAAAAAATGAATTAGGGGACCACTCAAATATAAACAGATGACACTTTTACTTTATTATTTCACCCACTTGGTCCTCTTCTAACATTTGTTTTCCCCAGGCAGAAACATCTAGACTGCCTCCCCTTCAGACTACTCCTCCTTCAAGAACACCTTGAAGCCTCTTGTCTGCTCTAAGAGTTCTGTTTATTTTATTTATAAAAAGGTCCTCTTATTCGGATATTTCACACTTACAAGAAGGTGGTACTTTGATGACAGCTCTGATAGTAAAGAGAAATTGACATGTCTGAGCCCTAGTGTCCTCAACTACTTGCTAAGGGTGCCCAGGCCTGCCTGGCAGCCTCCATCTCCAATTAAGCGTTTGTGGAAGCTGGGAAGCAAGCCTCTTAATGGAGAAGCTGAAGATACAAGGCAGGTTACAATTTCTGCTAAGATATGTCTCAGACCAAATTTCCTTCCCTCATCTTCATTCTTGCATTTGTGTTTTGTTACCCTGCGGCCCCCTCCCCTATTCCACCCTGCAAGACATGGAGGTTATTTGCTGAACATCTGAATACACAAAAGTCATTTTGCATGAGGAACTTTGAGCTCCATAAATAACCTCCTACTGAATCAGGATCCGTGACGAATTTAGTCCTAATTGCACCATATTCTCACCCTACCCCCACACCTCCCATTAAGATATATTGTCTAGGACACATGCAGGAGATCTGTTTGCAGCTATCTTTTACATAGAACTGATTGTTTAATTGCAGATTAAAGATTAATGCAAGTATAATGATTCCAGGAGGACACTTCAGACAAAAGCATCCTGCATCAGGCTGCCTGCCTCCATTTTTCAATTTGACCATAAATTTGGCTGGGAATTAAATAGTAAGTAGCCGTGATTGCAAGTCTGGTCTCTGAAGGCACTCACGGGAATGAAAATAAATGAACAGGCTCTCACACAAAGCATGTTTCATTATGGTCATTAGTGGGCAGATTCTCAGCAGCATTGAAGGTGAAATTGTCTAGAAGAGATGTTGGCACATGTCTGTTAAGAATAGCTGAAGAGTATGGTGAAAACTATGGAAGTGGTCTTGGTTGTGGCATATGTTTTGAATTTTAATTCCTTTTTTTTAATAATTATTGTTTAAAAGTTTTTAGGCATCAGATACTTATGCTACAGAACCACATAAATGTAAACATATTTCATACCGGCTCAGTATTGGCATGATATAGAAAATGAATATAATTATAAATGATGGTTAGTTGCTAAAAATACCAATTCTGTAAAAAACAGACAAATAAAAAATATTAGAGATAAATGTGACATCATGAAAAGCCACCAGGGACTTTCCCATATTCATGGTAATAATTTTGATTGAGAAATACTTATCTTTGAATTTCTCCTGTGTTTTTCAAGTAAGAGAGGCTTTTTCCCTAAGCCTTTGACTCTGTGACTTGCTGGCCCTCCATTGTGAGCATGAGATTAAGTTTATTTTATTTTATTCTCTTGCTTATCAGCAAGCAAATTAACCTACATGATTATAAATAAGAGGACAAACCTGGCTGCTCTCGTCTTTTTTATTGGCCACTGGTTTTATACCCCCAAATAACATATTTCATCCCCAGGTGCTTAGAATGATATTACACTAATAAGTATGTTAATTTAAAGAGCTCTACACATACTCTAGCTTATTTCAGTTATACTGTTATTTGCTGGTTCTTACTCTTTACAAAAACTAAAACTCCAGAGACTATTGCCTTTATGATATGTTAATGCATTTTCAAACCTGTTGAAAGTTTATATGAAAAACGTAAACTAGTCTAACAAGACACAAACTTTCCTTCATGTTTTCTATAGTCTTATTGAAAGCCTCTTATATGAAGGAACAAGTACAACTGTAACAACAATGACCCAATAATGTTTGGGTCAAAAAAAGCTAAAATGTTGTGTAATGTTATATACACACACACATATATAGGGAACACACACATGTACAATCTTACTGTTGATGATATCCTAGGGAGCTCTCCTGGTAAAAACTGATGGAGCAACGCTAAAGGTTGATAAACTTTTTATTAAAACTGTATTGTGTCAGAAACACTTTTTAGTGCCAAGTCTTAACTATTAGTAAGGATGTTCCAAGTCAGAATTCTAAGGGAAAATACTAGTATTTGTAGTTTCTAATGAATTAAGACATAATGACCAAAGTAATCCCTTTCTCCCTTCCCCAAATAAAAGCAAGTCGTTAAAAAAAGAATGCTTTGTTTCTATTATGAAAACCACTCAAATATTTAACTTCATAAATGAGAGGAGAATTTTAGAATAAGAAATGACTTTTACTAATGAGGTGCAATAAGGACACTGGCAGATGGAAAGAATCTGAACGTGGTATGTTTTCAACTGACCCACAGAAGGAAAGGCTGACTTCTACTTGAGATTAGGGCAAAATTGATTTCTCAGGAAACTAAAGTAGATGACACAATATATTTTTTTCTTTCCTTTTTGTACAGTCTCATAGATCAGTGAATATAGTTATGACAGTACTATGATAATATGTATCTATCCATTTTTGACTTGGTTCCATTATCACTTCGAAATTCTTATATGGCTGAGAGATTGATTAACTTCTCATGTACATGAGATTATTTTATGAAAGAGTTTAACCAGCTGCTCACCATTTTCACTGAAGAATGAGCAGGAAGAAATAGTTTCAGTTGAAATAGCAGGTCCCTAAGTTGTGTGGGAATCATGATCATTGACATTATCCTATCAATGTTTGTCCAGAGCCTCCCTACATGTGAGTTCCTGCTGGACACAGACAAAAGTGCCTCCTCTCAGGAAAGGTGGTTAAATGTAAGAAAGTCTTGACAAAAGAAATTCTGGAACACCCATTTGTATAGATCTCTTTAGAGAAAAAGAGACACAGACATGTCCCTTTGTTCAAGACATCAATAACAATTTTACATTAATGAAAATAAGAAATTATGACAGATGTAGGAATTAACATACACACATATTAAAATAATTTTTCTATCCTTAAAACCATTCATTTCATCCATCTGACTGTTTATCTCCTCTGAATAACTTTTCTGTTAAATGTGGGTAAATATCACTGATCCATAACTGTAAAACGAAACCAAGTGAAGAGTAATTTCCATGAACCAAAATGGTTCAGCTCTTGGGACCATGAAATTCTTTGTATATTTCAAGTCTGCATGTTTCATGCTCATGATATTTTGGTACAGGAACTTTTCTTCTCTAAATTACCTATTGTGATTAGAAGTTCAAGGGCATGGTTTTGAATATGTCAGCAGTTTCTTCTCCACTCACAACAACTATCTCCTTCACCAGCCACCTGTTGGGAGAGCAGCTGGCCTATTTATTGCCTTAGTGGCCTTGATGTCCTTCCGAGGTGAGGCTAGTTTATCAACCCCATCCTAGCTTTGATTCTGTTCGTAAGACGTATGTGTCTGGCATTAGCTCACAACTAAGTCTCCAGATGGTGGAAATATTTGTCATAGTCACATTAGAACTGAGATTTGGAATTCTGATGTAAAATTTACTCCCACCCCTTTGTTTTAGGTATGCCTATTATACTAAGAATATAGATTTTCAATGGAGTAAGAGATCTTGCTGAGATTTTGATCTTTTTGAGATTTATTCTATTAAATTGAATATCAGAACATAACATGCCATGAAGATATAAAGTTGTTAGAAGTAGGTTTTACTTCTCATACTAGATGCTCTATGGGAAGGTTTCTACTGTGTTTGTACCTCTGTACAATGTAGTTTTTAATGAACATAATAAAAACTAGCAAAAAGTATCTCTGCATCTAAGTGTTTCCCAATGTCAGGCTCAATTAACAAATAGAAGCTATTACATAAACATTTTATAATTTCTGAACTCTTCCCCTAGAAGATATTCTTTTCAGATTGTTAGCACAGAGCAAGATAAAGGAAAAGAAATAGAAAAAGATACTCTGATCATTTCTAGTGAGAGCTCTCGGTGGGCTCGGCTGATATTCTGTAGAATGGGGGACAGATAAAATTTCAACAGGATGTAGAATGGAAAAGAGATTTCAGAACATGACAAAATAGTTATTGTTTTTGATAGACTGAGAAGACTCATGATGTCAGGCAAATAAAATATAAAGACCAAAACAAAATCTTAGAATACAGATAGTATTTTTCTAATAAATCATATTTCAGAATCATTTCCATTTTGTTCTCTATGTAAATGAGGGTGAGCAGTATATGAAGATGTATGTGGTGCTGAAAAAATCCAGCCAAGCACATGTACCCAAATATATCTGTCCCGGAGCTTCCACAAACTGGTCATCAGTAATCTTGAGACTTAAATTTCCATAGCACTGATTGTTTGCATTTTTGTAGCAGTTTTTTATTTACCTTTTTTAATGTATATGCCCTATCTCTCCAAGCAAATTAAAAGCCTCTCTGGGGCATAAACCATATTTTAGACCTATTATATTGCCCTACTTAGATTAGCCATTTACTAGTTGTTCATGGATAATAAGGGTCTTTTTACTAGGTTAAGAATGAATTCGTTTTAATAAATCTTTATAGATATAAAACTAAAAACTTTTATTAGTCTCATAATTATTTGGCTATTAGTAACTTGATACTTCACTAAAGATGGATTAAATATAGGGGCTCAACTTAATTTGATCACATCAAAAAATAATTATTCACAGCTGGGATTGATGATTGGCTTCCCTGTCTTTATCTTAGCCTTTGTCACAAATGGCCTCTGTAGTTCCAAGCATCACATCCTCACACAGCCAGACTTTAGCTGGGAAGGTAGACGTTTTTCCTTGCCATCTTTCTCTTTTCTCAAGAAGAAAAATCCAAGAAATACCCCAGTAGATTCCCCAGAAATAATTTAGACCAGTGTATGATTATATGCTTATTTCTTAACATTTAAAGAAGCTGGAAAATAAGTACCCAAAATATTTAGCCTCCATCATGGGACCTGGGTTTCTATGAAAAGGAAGAAGGAAATGACTTCTGGGTGGGCAATCAATCCTATTGGTAACTAGTAATGTTTAGAGTCAAATTGCTTTCACATATGTTGAGTTATTTATTTCTCATAGCAATTCTGTCAAACTAATAGCATTTTCCATTTTATAGATGAAGAAGCTGAGTCTCAGAGTGGTTAGAGAGTTACCAAAATTAACTAAGTAGGAGAGGTGAGTTTTTAAGTTCCTCTCACAAAGCCAAGGTCAGGGTGTTTTCTACTACATCTTTGTCTCCCAGATCAGAAAATTTTGATGATAGATGCGGAAGAAAAATCCTAACCAAAATAGGAAAGGGAGTGTACCTAACATACAGTAAGAGAGGAACAAGGGATAGTGCAAATAAATTGGTCTTCTGGCAGTGAGAGTACCTATAGGGGATGGGGGAAGTTTAGACAGAGATCAACTCAATTTAAGAGTTTTAAGAACTTTTAAAACTTGTACAATTATTTCTGTTTATATAAATGGAAAAATATTTAACATTTTGTGAAATTAATCCTGATATCATATATGTACAGCTGACCCTTGAACAATGAGGGTTTGACTGCAAGGGTCTGCTTATACACAGATACTTTTCAGTAATAGATAAATAATTGTGTAGTACTACACAATCTATGGTTGACGGAATCTTCAGATGCAGAGGAACCATAAATATGGAAGACCAACTATAAGCTATATGCAGATTAACCCGTACAGTCGTTCAAAGGCCAACTGTTTAACATTTGAGGAGCTGTCATGTCGGAGAAGGCAATGGCACCCCACTCCAGTACTCTTGCCTGGAAAATCCCATGGGCAGAGGAGCCTGGTAGGCTGCAGTCCATGGGGTCTCGCAGAGTCAGACACGACTGAGTGACTTCCCTTTCACTTTTCCCTTTCATGCACTGGAGAAGGAAATGGCAACCCACTTCAGTGTTCTTGCCTGGAGAATCCCAGGGATGGGGGAGCCTGGTGGGCTGCTGTCTATGGAGTCGCACAGAGTCGGACACGACTGAAGCGACTTAGCAGCAGCAGCAGCATGTAATGAAGGGAGAAGGCAATGGCACCCCACTCCAGTACTCTTACCTGGAAAATCCCATGAACGGCGGACCTGGTAGGCTTCAGTCCATGGGGTCACTAAGAGTCAGACACAGCTGAGTGACTTCACTTTCACTTGTAAATTTCATGCATTGGAGATGGAAATGGTGACCCACTCCAGTGTTCTTGCCTGGAAAATCCGGGACGGGGGAGCCTGGTTGTCTTCCATCTATGGGGTTGCACAGAGTCGTTCACGACTGAAGCAACTTAGCAGCAGCAGCAGCAGCATGTCATGAAGTGCCATGTTTCAGAAGGTACAATATATGTAGAACCTAAAGGATATCCTGTATTTCAGATGAGATTTTAAATATTCTCAACATTTTGTATTTTAACCTCTTTATCAAAGAGTAGATAATATGTGTCCAAGGATTATGGTTTTCCTCTATTTTAAAATTTCCTTTTTTAAAGTTTTTCAAAAAGTAGCAGTTTATTTTCATTCTTTCAATAAGCTTACACAAGCCTTCAAAGGGAAGAATCTCAAAAGAAAGTAAAAAACACTACATGTTACTTTTGAGATTTCTTTAGACTTTTATGGTGCCTTACGAAGAACTGACTCATTTGAAAAGACCCTGATGCTGGGAAAGATTGAAGGCAGGAGGAGAAGGGGATGACAGAGGATGAGATGGTTGGATGGCATCACTGACTCAATGGACATGAGTTTGAGTAAATTCCGGGAGTTGGTGATGGACAGGGAGGCCTGGCGTGCTGCGGTCCATGGGATTACAAACAGTTGAACATGACTGAGCGACTGAACTGAACTGAACTGAACTGAGGACTTCTAGAAAACAGCATCCTAAATATCATTCTTTGTTGTTGTGGAAGCATTTAGGGAGGAGAAAGGAGAGGGTGGCTGGAGTTACCCTAGTCCTCATCCAAAGCTTCAGATCTGTGTGTACAATTAATGTATGATACCCTGTTCCTTTGTAAAAGCACCAAGAATAATAAAATATTCCTGTTATCTGTGCTTAGCCTCAAGCTTCTTTAATGATCCTCCCAGATCTTGCAAGAACTCAGACTAAATTGACTCTATGAGTTCAGTTGGGGGCATCACAGTGACAATTAACGGTTTTCTTCAAGATCCCTAAATTACGATATCTAGCTACTACTTGTTTTTTCTCTCTCAAAGGTTCTTGGGCAGCATATTAAAGTGTCTAACCTTTGCTCTGGCAAGCCCTCTCAAAGGAAAAAGTAAACAACCAATCAAGTAGAAATTCTTTGTGGCTTATTCAGAGTCCAGTTATGTGAATAAAACCCTCTTCATTTGTCATTTGAACTTGTATCATTTTCATCTATTTTTTTTAATCTGTTAAGTTTTATTCTGTGTCCCATTCTGAAAAAATACATTTTTTAAGTAGCTAAATAAATAAAAATATGTTAAAAATTTATGGGTAAGATCATGCTCTTCCTGTTAGGCCTATCAAAATAGTTCAAAAGCTTATTTGCAAAAGAAAGAGAAGAATGATCTATATTATGCAAATGACTTACGAGTGTCTCATAGCAAAATTGACGGAGTGCTATTTTTCACATCTGGGCTTTCTTGCTGTATCATAATGTGAAATTGAGAAGATGTATTTGGAAGTACTCAAATCCTTAGAAATCAAAGCAAATCCATGTGAAATTTTTAAAAAATAAATTTATTTTTATTTATATTCATTTATGTTTGGCTGTGCTGGATCTTCATTGCTGTACAGACTTTCCTTTAGCTGCAGAGAGTGGGGGCCTTTCTCTAATTGCAGTGCACAGATTTCTCTTTTCGTTGTGGTTTCCCTTGTTGCGGAGCACTGGCTCTAGAGTGAGAGGTCTTCAGTAGCTGTGGGCACATGGGGTCAGAAGTTGTGGCTCCTGGGCTCTAGAGCACAGGATCAATAGTTGTGGTGCATAGGTTTAGTTGCTCCACGACATGTGGGATCTTCTCGGAACAGGAATTTAACATGCGTCTCCTGCATTGGCAGGTGGCTTCTTTACTGCTGAGCCACCAGGGAAGTCCCCACATGAACTTCTGAACCTGAACCCACCTTAATCAAAATTGCAGAACCGAAGAGGTCATTTATGTGCTGGTTTCTTCCCACTACCACCAATTGACTCAATAATGTCAATATCAGTGTTTTTTTCTAATTTTGTACAGTAATTAAGAATTTGGGTTCAAAACCTGACTCTTCATGAACTAGCTGTGTGACTTGAGATCAACCACTTAAAATTACTACATTTGTTTCTCTTCCATTCAAGTAGTATAATAGAGGGATCATTCTACCACAATGAGTTTTTTTTAAATTTTTATTTTGTATCAGAGGACAGTTGATTTACAATGTTGTGTTGGTTTCAGTATATCGCAAAGTGATCCAGTTGTCCGTATGCATATATGTATTCTTTTTCAAATTCTTTCCTCCTTTAGGTTATTGCAGACTATTGAGCAGAGTTCCCTGTGCTATACAGTAGGTCCTTGTTGGTTATCTATTTTAAATATAGTGGTGTGTCAATTCCAGACTCCCAATTTATGCATCCCCACCTCGCCACCTTTCCCCTTTGGTAACTATAAATTCATTCTATAAATCTGATTCTGTTTTGTAAATCAGTCTATTTGTATCAAAGTAAGTTCTTTTGTATCATTTTTTTAGATTCTCCATGTAAGAGATATCATGTACTTGCTTTTCTCTGACTTACTTCGCTTAGCATATCTCCAGGAACATCCAGATTGCTATAAATGGCATTATTTCATTCTTTTTAAAGGCTAATATCCCATTGTATATATGTACCACCTCTTCTTTATCCATTCATCTGTCAATAGACATTTAGGTTGTTTCCATATCCTGGCTGTTGTAAACAATGCAGCAATGAACATTGGAGTTCATGTATACTTTCAAACAATGGTTTTCTCTGGACAGCCCAGGAGTAGGATGACTGGATTATATGTTTTAGTTTTTTAAGGAACCTCCATGCTATTCTCCATATTGGCTATACCAATTTACAATCCCACCAACAGTGTAGGAGGGTTCCCTTTTCTCCACACCTTCTTCAACTTTTATTGTTTGTAGACTTTCTGATGGTGGCCATTCTGACTGGTATGAGGTGATATCTCATTGTAGTTTTGATATTGAATAGATTATATGCTAAATGCATGTGAGGAAAATATTTAACGTCGGACACGACTGAGCGACTTCACTTTCACTTTTCACTTTCATGCACTGGAGAAGGAAATGGCAACCCACTCCCATGTTCTTGCCTGGAGAATCCCAGGGACAGTAGAGCCTGGTGGGCTGCCGTCTATGGGGTTGCACAGAGTCGGACACGACTAAAGCGACTTAGCAGCAGCAGCAGCGAGTGCTAAATGAATGTGAGCTATTAAAACTATTATTTGCCTTATTTTCATCTCACCTAATATAACTCCGACCAACCCAAGGAATCCAAAGACCAGATAGATTTCAGTTCTCCAGATCTGTTACAAACTATATGACTTTGCACTACACACTTAAACCTTATGATTCTGTTTCCTTAACTAGGTGAAATTTCCGGTCCAAATATTCTTTGGCAGAACCATAGGCATTTCAGTCTGAAATCCATCATAGGGTGACAAACACCAGAAAAAAAAGCATGGAGTAGATCAGGTGTGCCTACATACCTGTCCACCTGTTGATTTTTTTTTATGTTCATTTAGATGGCAACTTCCTTCTGACCTTTGAGCCTGGTCCCTATAGTACTTCCTACCTTGACTCCCTAATCATCAATCTCAAGCCACAAAAATTGCAACCCTCTCCAATCCCAACCTCTTTTTAGGAAAAATATACTCACCCTGTACCCAGCTTTCTTAAAGTTTCTTAGTGTTGATACAAGTCGGCCTGTTTAACTCATCTATAGTAAACTGCTGCTGCTGCTAAGTCACTTCAGTCGTGTCCAACTCTGTGTGACTCCATAGACAGCAGCCCACCAGGCTTCCCCGTCCCTAGGATTCTCCAGGCATGAACACTGGAATGGGTTGCCATTTCCTTCTCCAATGCAGTGTATGTTAATTTGTTAACATTCCTAGACAAAATATATGTTGTTATTTTTCAAGTGGAGTTGAGGGTGGGGAGGATAAGGAAAAATGAGGAATTTCAGGCATCACGGCAGAGGAGGCTACCGAGGAAACAGGAAGCACATCTCTGGGCAGGCAACACTTGCGTTATCCTCTCTTTGGCACAACACAAATCAGACAGCCTGTACCCCTTATTATCCTGAGATGACTAGATCCTAGAGATTGACTATTCCTGTGTGTTAATTCCAGTACGGAAATGACATGCCAGGAAATTCCCAGAATGCCAGGACTCACTGGAAGTGTTACTGTTTGTACTGCCACCTGTTTCCTTTGTTGCTATTTGTGTTTGTTTTGAAATAGAATTAGAGGAAAGGCAGTTTAACAGTCTCTGTCTACCTTTGCTACAACTTAACCTCAAAAACAAAATCTAACCAGAATATACCTAAAATATTTTTCAGATTTAACACTTAATGAGATAAACTTAAATGAAATGCCATTTAGAAGAAAGTATAGAAAACTAAAAGGTGACAGTAACTTTTCAATATTAATACCTGAAAAATCACAGACAATAGTTTCCAGTTTATTATAGGCAAAGCAATGGAATAGCAGGGAACTATGTTATAGTATAGTGCTATTTTTAAAATACCTTGATACTGTGTTACCAAAAGTTTTCATAAGTAGCCCAGATGGCCCTTTGGCATAGATGTCATAAAAGAAGTTCAGATAACTGAAGGGAGGTTAGATAGTAGGACTTCCAAGGCCACTTGTAACACTGAAAAATAAATTTTATAAGATTCCTATTCTGTTAAATCCACTGTTTGAAATACTTCTTGAATTGAGTTGGGGATCGAAAAACCAAGGAACAACATAGTTATTGGTGGATGAAAATTTCAGACTTAGCATAAACTCAACTGAGGTTCAAATCCCATTGCTTATGAATCTTTATTGTGCAACATGAACAGATGGATGTAACTTTCAGGTGCAATAATCTAAAAAAAATTGGAAAAATTGAACTCAACAAGATTGTATCTAATGTATCATGCTGGACATAGAGTAGGAGATCAATGAATGAGGCCTTATTTGTGTGGATAGTCAACCAGCAGATTGCAAGAGAAATGGCAATTCACTGAAAAGGCGATAATTGGAAGAATATGGGTGATGACAGAGAATGAAGGCAACAGACTGACTAAGATGGGAAAGTGGAGAATGAAAATAGGGAAAAGAAACCAAAGTAAGGAAAGTGGGGAAAGCTTTCTGGGAAAGATAGCCAAGAGTCAAAGATGAGTTTGTACAGTGGGCCAGTATGTGTCCAGTTACTGTGAGTTCAGCCATCACTCTCTCCCCATTCAATCTCCTCTAGTCACCTTTCCTCCCTGCTGCCCACAGATGCAGTGAATGCTGCTTCCTCTGGGCCTTTGAAATGGCTGTTTTACTCCTTGAGTTCCTCCATACAGACACGTCAGTTCAGTTCAGTTCAGCTGCTCAGTCGTGTCCGACTCTTTGTGATCCCATGGACTGCAGCACACCAGGCTTCCCTATCCGTCACCAACTCCCAGAGCTTTCTCAAACTCATGTCCATCGAGTTGGTGATGCCATCCAACCATCTCATTTTCTGTCGTCGCCTTCTCCTCCTGCCTTCAATCTTTCCCAGCATCAGGGTCTTTTCAAACGAGTCAGTTCTTTGCATCAGGTGACCAAAGTATCAGAGTTTCAGCTTCAGCATCAGCCCTTCCAATCAATATTCAGGACTAATTTCCTTTAGGACTGACTGGTTTGATCTCCTTGCAGTCCAAGGAACTCTCAAGAGTCTTCTCCAACACCACAGTACAAAAGCATCAATTCTTCGGTGCTCGGCTTTCTTCACAGTCCAACTCTCACATCCATACATGACTACTGGAAAAACCATACCTTTGACTAGACGGACCTTTGTTGGTAAAGTAATGTCTCTGCTTTTTAATATACTGTCTAGGTTGGTCATAACTTTTCTTCCAAGGAGCAAGCATCTTTTAATTTCATGGCTGCAGTCACCATCTGCAGTGATTTTGGAGCCCAAGAAAATAGTCTCTCACTGTTTCCATTGTTTCCCCATCTATTTGCCATGAACTGATAGGACTGGATGCCATGATCTTAGTTTTTTGAATGTTGAGTTTTAAGCCAGCTTTTCTGCTCTCCTCTTTCACTTTCATCAAGAGGCTCTTCAGTTCCTTTATTTTTTTAAAGGGTGGTATCATCTGCATATCTGAGGTTACTGATATTTCTCCTGGCAGTCTTGATTCCAGTTTGTGTTTCATCCAGCTTGGCATTTCACACAATGTACTCTGCATATAAGTTAAATAAGTAAGGTGATAATATAGACACATGAGTATTCCTTTTTCTTTTAATTAGGTCTTTGCTCCAATGTCTGCACCTTCTAAATGAGAACTACAGGGGCCAAAAAGGAAAAATTACAACTCACCTCTTGCACTATCAGTTCTCCTTATGCTGCTCTATTTTCTCCATAGCAAGTAACAAATAATTATCTTTTCATAGTACTTAATATATTTAAGCATTTAATATATTTATTGTATGTTTGCTTCATTAAAATGTCATCTCCATGAGGTCAGGGATTTCATTTGACTTGTTCACTTATATTACCTCACTGCCTAAATCTGTCTAGCATGTTGCTGGTGCTCAGTAATTTCTTTTTTTTTTTTTCATTTATGAATGAAAATTGAAAGCAAAAACAGGAAGAGGAAACTAATCTTAGATTCAAGAAAATTATTTTCTAATTTCTCATTTTAATTAGTATTCCCAGTGCTGTGACAAGAGCGTAAAATTACACACATCTAATTATGTTTTAAATTATAATTGTTAGCTTTGAGTTTTAGTAATATCATTTGCCCTCTAGTCACTGTAACCAACTCTAAATAGGCTTAAAACTTGAAATACTATGAGCAGGGAAGCTCAACTGTATGTATTAAAATGTTTAATATTGTAATCTTTAAAAATATGATGTTTTCCAAAATTTAGCTAATTATGTAAAATATCCATTTACACATTTGGTTATATACTAACTAGATTCTTTAATTCATAAGGCTTGTTTCTTGATATCTATTCAACAGTAGAAATATTTAAAGCTCTGCTATCTAGCAATTAAAATTATAGTGGAGGCAACTAATGTAGACAGAGCACAAATTTTGTCACACTTGATCACCCTTTTCTATATCATGCTCAACTACCCTAATGAGGAAATATGGAAAATGGAAAATGTCAACTAGCTAAGAGGTGAGTGTTTTCTCCTATTGGAGTTCTAAAGTTGAAAAAATAGTTCCTTGTTGGGTAAACATAGTAATTGACTTTTATAGCCTTTTAGAAAACACATATGTGTGCAGCCTTTTTAAATATAGAAAGAAATGCATTATATATTAATGAATGAATGAATAAAAAAATGAGTCTGCTAAGTTTCTATCAGCATCCAAAATAAAGTATGTAGTGATGTCAAGAACTCTAAATAGTTAACTATTATTTTCATATTTTCATAATAACTGTTACCAGTTATTGTTAATCTTGTGGTATTTCACAGCCTTTCAGTCCTGCAAAGGTACATTCCATTATCCTTTCCACAGTTCTTTATCCAGCATCCAAAGTTCTGTCCCAAGTCAGCAATTCCATGAAATGTTGAGATAATTGATGTGGAGCAGAGCATTTCTGGAGAAGGCAGTGGCACCCCACTCCAGTACTCTTGCCTGGAAAATCCCATGGATGGAGGAGCCTGGTAGGCTGCAATCCATGGGGTCGCTAGGAGTCGGACACGACTGAGCGACTTCACTTTCACTTCCATGCATTGGAGAAGGAAATGGCAACCCACTCCAGTGTTCTTGCCTGGAGAATCCCAAGGACAGGGGAACCTGGGGGGCTGCCGTCTCTGGGGTCGCACAGAGTCGGACACAACTGAAGCGACTTAGCAGAGCATTTCTAAAAACAGTACATGGGATCTCAAACAATTTTTCAAGTCATATTAGCAATGCTTCGGCTATTACTTATTAGGGTGCATATTACAAGCATATGTGGGCCTCAGTACTAGAGGAGGATGTGGAAAAATGTTTAGAGGAAGTTATAAATTGAATAAAGTATAAAAAATAAACTCTGTATGAAAAATTACTGAAACACAGTATTTGTTGGAATAAATATTGCAGGTCACCTGGAATCCAGGGATTTTTGTCATCTCAATCCTTGTCAAATGCCCATCACTAACGAAGCATGATCTTACCACTTTAATGACAGCTCAAGGAATCCAATATATAGTAACTGATAGACAAGTGATAACTTCTGGGTCTCTATACCAGAACAACACCATGATGAAAGAACCCTGACAATAACACAATCACATTTAACTTTTCTTGACTGACAGGAAAAAAACAAAACAAAACATAATTAGAGCCTTTTTCTGGCCACATGGTATGGCATGTGGTGTTTCAGGAACCAAGGATCAAATCCACACCCCTGCAGTGGAAGGGTGGAGTCTTAATCACTGGATCACCATGGAAGTCCCAGGACTCTTTATAAGCACTGCTGCTGCTGCTGCTAAGTCACTTCAGTTGTGTCCGATTCTGTGCGATCCCATAGACAGCAGCCCACCAGGCTCCCCTGTCCCTGGGATTCTCCAGGCAAGAACACTGGAGTGGGTTGCTATTTCCTTCTCCAGTGCTTTGTAAGTACTATTGGTTGGTATTTCACTCAGATATTTTCCAGGTCAATTTTCCCCCTTAAAATGTGACTATATATAATTATAAACTTTCAAAAATCCATGAAATAGAGGTTAATTTCTCTCCTCAACTTCTGTGTTATGCAGTATTTCAGTATTCTTATAATAAATAAGAATGTGTCTATTAGACCCAGCATTCTTCAACCTTCATGGAATAAAATGTCATTAAAATTAACTTAAAACTGGGCATGGTCTTGCCTTCTAGGAGACATTTTTGGGTGTCACAGTTGGTGTTGTGTGTATAGGGGAGTTGCAGGGGAAGAGGGCAGTAATACTAGCATCTAGTGGGTAGAGGCCAGGATGCTACTTCTCAGTTTCAAGATCCAAGACCGTCTTCCCTAGTGAAGAACTCTCAAGCCTGAAATGCCGGCAGCACTACCATTGAGAAAGACCAGCCTACAGGCAATTCTGCTATTCAGCAGTTCAGTCACCTCAGAAATAATTTCCACCAGCTGCTTCTCTCATGCTTCCTGTATTAGAGTAATTGCAAGGTAATGGAGCAGTAGATGTAAATGGAACTTACCTCCATGTTTGGAGTCTCAGCAATTTACACGCTGTTTGATTTAAGCAACAAGAGCAAGTCAACTTGCCATTCTTTAAACTAAATTTTGTTATTTTATTTTGAAAGACTTAGACATCATAAGTTTTGGCCATGTTACTGAGGTTTTTCTTCTAAACAGAACTCTTAACTTTGTGAAGCTGTCATTTAGTCAGTCTAGGAAATTGGTTAAAACATGATGGTGACATCAATTGACTATGATCTTCAGCTTTTTAAAAGTTACCAAACTGAATATTTCACAAGGTCCCAGTTCAGCCAATAGTTCTATGCTCTGGTTTCTAGTAAACTCAGAAATACTTGTCAGAATTAAGCAATCAGTAATCTTTTCTTGTTTTCATTGCCTTCTTTGATAAGCTATTTTGCTGAGAATATAATATTTAGATTTAAATTAGCAACCATGTCCTATATCCTTCACAGGCATTGATTAACTAATCTAGGCAACAGGTTGAGAACAAAAGAGAGACCTTATGGTGGCATAACAAGAATGCTGAGAGTCAGTCTAGGCTTTACAACTTGTTGTATGACCTTGGTAAAAATCAATTAAACCAATATCTACCTCCTACTTAATATGTACATAATCCTTAAATCTCCTGTGAGCAGTGAGATGCATTTGGTGAGGAAATTAACTCATAAATTGCTAAATAGATTGCAAACATCAGGCACTAAATTCCCTCATCTGTATTGAGTTCGCATATATTTGAAACTTACAATGAACTGAGGTTTTGAAGACTTATGTAACTTTCCAAGTCTACTTTGGTAGCAGATGGTATAGAATTCAAGTCATCTAACCACTAATCCAATGCTCTTTGTGTATAACATTTTATTTCTTAAAATGTTTGCCATCCAAAAATCTCACTGGCATGCTTTGTCAACATATCTAAACCTGCTATCATTATCACTCTCTGATAAACACTGGAGAGAGAACCCTTTTAAATGCCAAACAGATAACAATAATAAATAATTTCCATATTTTATTGAATTCTAACTCTATCTTGCTTATTGGTTATGTTTTACTATTTCCTCATTATTTTGTCATAACAACTTTTAGAGATCAGCATTATTATCCCCAGTTATATAGATGAAGAAACCAAAGTGTGCAAGAGTCAAATGATCAACCTGAAGTCACATAACTGCCAAGGGACAAAGCTTGGGATCAAGCTAGGGACAACCTAGGGCCAGACAATCATGCTTTTCCCCTTTACTTTACTTTGCCTTTTTGCATTATAATGCATATTTGTGAATATCTTGTCATGTACTATTTAAGCCTTTTTTGCATTATAATGCATATTCATGAATGTCTTATCATGTACTGACAGAATGTGGTCCACTGGAGAAGGGAAAGGCAAACCACTTCAGTATTCTTGCCTTGAGAACCCCATGAACAGTATGAAAAGGTGAAAAGATAGGACACTGAAAGATGAACTCCCCAGGTCAATAGGTGCCCAATAAGCTACTGGAGATCAATGGAGAAATAACTCCAGAAAGAATGAAGGGATGGAGCCAAAGCAAAAACAACACCCAGTTGTGAATGGGACTGGTGATAGAAGCAAGGTTCAATGCTGTAAAGAGCAATATTGCATAGGAACCTGGAATGTCAGGTCCATGAATCAAGGCAAATTGGAAGTGGGCAAACAGGAGATGACAAGAGTGAACATCAACATTCTAGGAATCAGTGAATTAAGATGGACTGGAATGGGTGAATTTAACTCAGATGACCATGATATCTACTACTGTGGGCAGGAATCCCTCAGAAGAAATGGAGTAGCCACCATAGTCAACAAAAGAGTCTGAAATGCAGTACTTGGATGCAATCTCAAAAATGACAGAATGATATCTGTTCGTTTCCAAGGCAAATCATTCAATATCATGGTAATCCAAGTCTATGCCCCGACCAGTAATGCTGAAGAAGCTGAAGCTGAACAGTTCTAAGAAAACCTACAAGACCTTCTGGAACCAACACCCCAAAACAGATGTCCTTTTCATTAGAGGGGACTGGAATGCAAAAGTAGGAAGTCAAGAAACACCTGGAGTAACAGGCAAGTTTGGCCTTGGAATACAGAAGAGAATGCACTGGTCATAGCAAACACCCTCTTCCAACAACACAAGAGAAGACTCTATACATGGACATCACCAGATGGTCAACACCGAAATCAGATTGATTATATTCTTTGCAGCCAAAGATGGAGAAGCTCCATACAGTCAGAAAAACAAGACCGGGAGCTGACTGTGGCTCAGTTCGTGAACTCCTTATTGCCAAATTCAGACTAAAACTGAAGAAAGTGGAGAAAACCACTAGACCATTCAGGTATGACCTAAATCAAATTCCTTATGATTATACAGGGGAAGTGAAAAATAGATTTAAGGGACTAGATCTGATAGATAGAGTGCCTGATGAACTATGGAATGAGGTTTGTGGCATTGTACAGGAGACAGGAATCAAGACCATCTCCAATAAAAAGAAATGCAAAAAAGCAAAATGGCTGCCTGAAGAGGCCTTACAAATAGCTGTGAAAAGAAGGGAAGTGAAAAAAAAGGAGAAAAGGAAAGATATACACATTTGAATGCACAGTTCCAAAGAATAGCAAGGAGAGATAAGAAAGCCTTCCTCAGCAATCAATGCAAAGTAATAGAGGAAAACAACAGAACGGGAAAGACTAGAGATCTCTTCAGGAAAATTAGAGATACCAAGGGAACATTTCGTGCAAAGATGGGCTCAATAAAGGACAGAAATGGTATGGACCTACAGAAGCAGAAGATATTAAGAAGAGATGGCAAGAATACACAGAAGAACTGTACAAAAAAGATCTTCATGACCCAGATAATCACGATGGTGTGATCACTGACCTGGAGCCAGACATCCTGGAATGTGAAGTCAAGTGGGCCTTAGAAAGCATCACTACGAACAAAGCTAGTGGAGGTGATGGCATTCCAGTTGAGCTATTCCAAATCCTGAAAGGTGATGCTGTGAAAGTGCTGCATTCAATATGCCAGCAAATTTGGAAAACTCAGCAGTGGCCACAGGACTGGATAAGGTCAGTTTTCATTCCAATCCCAAAGAAAGGCAATGCCAAAGAATGCTCAAACTACCACACAATTGCACTCATTTCATACGCTGGTAAAGAAATGCTTAAAATTCTCCAAGCCAGGTTTTAGCAATACATGAACCATGAACTTCCAGATGTTCAAACTGGTTTTAGAAAAGGCAGAGGAACCAGAGATGAAATTGCCAACATCTGCTGGATCATGGAAAAAGCAAGAAGAGGGTTCCAGAAAAACATCTATTTCTGATTTATTGACTATGCCAAAGCCTTTGACTGTGTGGATCACAATAAACTGTGGAAAATTCTGAAAGAGATGTGAATACCAGACCACCTGACCTGCCTCTTGAGAAACCTATATGCAGGTCAGGAAGCATCAGTTAGAACTGGATATGGAACAACAGAATGGTTCCAAATAGGAAGAGGACTCCATCAAGGCTGTATATTGTCACCCTGCTTAGTTAACTTTTATGCAGAGTACATCATGAGAAACGCTGGGCTGGAAGAAGCACAAGCTGGAATTAAGATTGCTGGGAGAAATATCAATAACTTCAGATATGCCGATGACACCCCCCTTATGGCAGAAAGTGAAGAGGAACTCAAAAGCCTCTTGATGAAAGTGAAAGAGGACAGTGAAAAAGTTGGCTTAAAACTCAACATTCAGAAAACTAAGATCATGGCATCCGGTCCCACCACTCATGGCAAGTAAATGGGGAAACAGTGGAAACAGTGGCTGACTTTATTTTTCTGGGCTCTAAAATCACTGCAGATGGTGATTGTAGCCATGAAATTAAACGATGCTTACTCCTGGGAAGGAAAGTATGACCAACCTAGGCAGGATATTAAAAAGCAGAGACATTACTTTTCCAACAAAGGTCCATCTAGTCAAGACTATGGTTTTTCCAGTGGTCTAGTATGGATGTGAGAGTTGGGCTATAAAGAAAGCTGAGCGCTGAAGAATTGATGCTTTTGAGCTGTGGTGTTGGAGAAGACTCTTGAGAGTCCCTTGGACTGCAAGGAGATCCAACCAGTCCATTCTAAAGGAGATCAGTCCTGGGTGTTCATTGGAAAGACTGATGTTGAAGCTGAAACTCCAATACTTTGGCCACCTGATGCGAGGAGTTGACTCATTGGAAAAGACCCTGATGCTGGGAAAGATTGAGGGCAGGAGGAGAAGGGGACGACAGAGGATGAGATGGTTGGATGGCATCACCGACTCGATGGACATGGGTTTGGGTGGACTCCGGGAGCTGGTGATGGACAGGGAGGCCTGGCGTACTGTGGTTCTTGGCGTCGCAGAGTTAGCCACGACTGAGTGATTGAACTGAACACCCTCAAAGTAGTACTTTCTCTGTGTTAGGGTTACAGTTAGGGAAATAGTACTTTCTCTTGTCTCCAAGGATGTCATGTATAGTATTGGACTTAAAAAAATAAAGGATAAGTATGACTCGGGCCTCTCTCATTTTCTCTCTTGCTCTCACTCTTTCCTTTCTTTCTCTTCCCATTCTCCCTTTTCATATAAGAAAGTTTAAAGAAAAGTAAAGTAAATGATAACTTATGAGGAAAACACTTGAAAAATACTCTTAAATATGGCAACATTACATAGTCTTAAAAAAAGATGTTAGTCCTCCACAGAAGCATCATCATGTGTGTTCTCCCGAGGACCCTGTCTTTAGGGTTGTCTGTTCTCTGAGACCCTCTACTTGGAACTTTTGTTTTGTCAATCTCCCCACACATTTCAAGAAATCCCTACCATCTACCTCTTGGTGGATGGAGAAGGAAATGGTTACCTAGTATTCTTGCCTGGGAAATCCTGTGGACAGAAGAGCCTGGTGAGCTACAGTCCACGAACTCACAAGAGTCGGACACAACTCAGCGACTGAACAACAACAACCTCTTGGTGGAATCACATTTCTCAAGTTCCATCTTCTCAACCCCAAGAGTACTACCTTCAGGTCTGAGTTATTCGAATCATCTTCTGAGGGTCCCAGCAGGACAGAGTAGAGTAGGGTTTTGTATGGTAAGGAGCACAGAATATCCCAGGGTGAGCATGGGTGCTGTTGGAGTCTGAAATTCCTTCCAGACAGGGCAGCACACCCTCCACTTTACTTTTCTGATATCCAGTATGAGTAACTCATAACTCATACACACACACACACACACACACACACACACAGAAGCACAAACACACACACACACCACATGCCCAAGTCATCCCAATGCCCTGTGAATCCTCGGAGAAAGCTGTCTCGATGTTTAGTTTGGTTCAATCAGCAGTGAAGAATTCTGTCAAAACTGGGGCAAATAAAATACTTGTGAATAATTCTTCCTTTCATTGTCTTCCTCTGTGCCTTCATAGATAATTTTAGTGGGACATTGGGAGAGCCTGTGTTAGGAGCCGCCAACTAGTCACAATTCTAAAAGGAAAAGGCTATCTTGTGCAGTTTAAAAATTGTCTTTAGCACTTTTGTTCTCATTAGAAATTGCATGTTATATTATAAACTGATTAGGCCCTGAAGACATTTCCGTGTACTTAATAAGAGCCACTTTTGATCATACGTTAGTAATGGCTGACTTCGGGAGAGTGGCACATTTTTACCTTTGTGCTTTATTCTCTTTGTCTGATTCCTAGACATTTGTTATTGCCCATTATAGATTGACTAAAAATATTTTCACTTGATATAATTTTAGTCACCTAACTTATATCCGTTTCATTCATACATATTCATAGGAAAACCACATTACCCTCAGAAAAATGAAATCTATGTTACAAATTTATTAGTGTATCAAGCAATTATATCGGATACATACAAAAGTATGTGTTTTCCATGATCTTAAAAGATGCTTTTTAAGTTAAAGATTTATTTGTCAAACAACCCACAACGCCTACATGCTGTGTGATAAAAATCTTAAAAATATGAAACAATAATGGCAAACCAATAGTTAATTTTCACATATTAAAACATCTTTAAAAGATAGGAAAAAACCCATCATCTAAGATTAATTTTTATGTTATCTCCTTACTTGTGCAAAACTCTTGGAATTTATATCTTGCTTGAAGAAGAAAAGGAATCTTAGATCATATAAAAAGCATGTGACTACCTCCCATTAGAGAGTTTCTCTCCTCCAAATTAATGAAAGGGTCATAAGAACAAAAATATACTATGCTTGGCAGGGAATATTGAAGAGCAACGATGAGTATGTGTGTTTGTGTGTGGATTTGTGTGTGTGTATATGTCTTTGGTGCTCAGATTAAAAGATATCATAAGGAAAGTGTATTTTATCTCTGTGATTTGAGTGTTTTACTGGGATGCAGGTGGTAGAAATTTCTGAATCTCACCCTGCCATTTGAAAGGAAATGAAGGAAAGATGCTGTTTAATGCTGAGTCTCACCATCCTAGCAGTCATATTAAAATGGAACTACTTCAAGTTCTTGCAAATATGAGATCCTCATGGTGCAAGAAAAATCAGACTTCATTTAGCATTCTACTAGTCACTCCTTTTAGATTATTCTTTACATCTTTGAAATGTCCAAGTCACTCTGGGATAGCTATTTGTAAGCTGCCACTGTGAGATGACATTTAAAACAAATGAAAGAGATATAGACAGCATCCTCTCTAAATAAACAAAATCAAGCTAGAAAGCTGCTATGGAAATGCTTGTTTTCTGTCCCACTCTTCTGTGCATATGGCATTCTAGAAATTATAAATTCTGTTTTTATAGAACTACAATATTTATTACCAGAGGAAAATAGATTATTAATTACAGCCAAAGGCTGCTTTGATTAAATATACAATTAATTAGCTATGCAAAGCTCATCCATCCCAGAGCTCCTAATATTTTCAGCCTGATGATTCTTCTAGTACTTTTAATTAAAATTGTTTTAAAAAGCCACAAGTTAGTTGCATGTGCACTTAAATTGAAGTTATCTCTTCAGTGTTTCACTGGTTTCCGTATGCCATGTAATTAATCTTTTGTGATTAAATGTACATAAAATCATCAGAGATGTAAAGTAATTTGTGCAGACATGGAACAATGAAGAGCTTTTTACTGGGCTTTGGCAGGATTGTTTTATCTGCTGAAAATTATTTTTAAATTGTACATATGTTAATTGTTTACAGGAACTAAAATTACAAAAATATGCCCCTCTCCCCGACTCTTCCAAACAAAGCAAAATAAAATCAACAGTATTAGTGTAGAAACATGTTTGTGGCAGGTTGAATTTAATATAATGACTCCATCTGTGGTTACACTCACTTTGGTCTTCAGTCTCATTCATTTCCTGAAGGAGTCATAGGGCCGAGCAAAACACAGTTTTCAAAAAGTACCCCCAAGTCCTGTTGTCTAATTTAACATGCATGCCGACAGAGCATGCCAAAACCTTGAGTTAGCTGCAGTTTTGCATACAGTCCTGCTACTGTTTTGGAGACGTTCTATTTGAACCACTCATCGTAATGTGTCCACCAAGGTGAAAACACAAGAGAACACAGGTGGTCTCTTCTCTGGGAACTTCATCCATCACACCCCTGAGGGCCACTGAAATGCTGTGAGGCAGTAACAAAACTGTGTCACACATGAACAAGGCCAGACTTTGAACTAGGCATCGCAAGGAAAAGTTCAATTGACAGGTCCTGGAGTCACCTTCATGTCTGAGCTTTACTTGATTCACTTATAGGAAATAAAGAGGTGGAGGGTTCTTTTTACTAAAGTTTTAAATGACTTTAGGATTGTGTGAGAATAGTGCATGTTCATGCTTATGTATACTTGTATAGATTTTCTTAGAACTATGAAGATCTTTAAATATCATCTTGTCTAAGCTACTTTACAGAAACATTTTTTTCACTTTTCAACTGAAATTTTCTTGTCCTGGGGACAGATACTGAGACAATTATCCATATCCATGACTACCTACCGTTCAATTCAGTTTAGTTCAGTCGCTCAGTCGTGTCCGACTCTGCAGCCCCATGGACTGCAGCACTTCCGGCCTCCCTGTCCATCACCAGCTCCCAGAGCTTGCTCAAACTCACGTCCATTGAGTCAGTGATGCCATCCAACCATCTCATCCTCTGTTGTCCCTTCTCCTCCTGACTTTACTACTTACAGTTGATTACTTAATTGTAGTCGTATGAATTACTTACTAAAAGAAAATAGAAAAATAAACCTTCCAATCCTCTTATTCAGTTTTTAGAGCTCTAAACCTCTATTGATGTGTAATAATAGAAATTAAAAAAAATCTTTTGTTTTTTTTTTTTTCACTCAGTAGCTATGTGATCTTGAGCAAATCACTTAAACTCCTAAGGTTTAATTTCTTTATCTAGAGGATGAGTTTTATAATTCCTTCACCTCTAGGAGTAGATAGTACTGAGTGGAGTATGTGGCACATAGTAAGCACTCAACCAATTTTTATTACTGTTATTACCTTTATTATTCATTTCAAGGTACATGTAGAGACAACTAACTTAAGAAATCACTGGGGAAATTTTCGGCTATTTTATATAAAATTATATCAGTTGCTATTTTAAATGCATTTACTTCATCTTTTGGCTCAGGCAGCTATCTATTTTTTTATTAAATACAGACCAATATACTGCTTTTCACAGTTCATGAATTTGAGGAATTTGGAAGCATGGTGTTAAGTTTATGGGCACAAATTCAGTTGGTTTTACTTGTGGGCATAAAAGCATGTGAATTTCCCTGTGGGCTTGGCCTTTTTACTGTAGTTTCATATCATCGATTGAGTTCAACAAGTGTCAGAATGAATTCAAATGGCAGAATTGATTGTTGAAAATGATTTAAACCTTCCACTTCTCCAAGGGTGATGACTGTTCAGATTTTTGTCCTGTCCTTTCAAACTCATATGAAATAACTTTCATATTAGAAGCACTAGGTTAGAGATGTTGGTAGTGAAGAGGCAGTTATATATCCTACAAGTTCTACTGTCTTGTGTTAATCCCTATGTTCTAAAACTCCTATATCCACTTGGGTGAAACATCTAAGTTTATAATTCAAAAAAAGCTATAAATGACTCAGGTGGAGGATCCTAGAAGGTGTAAGAGTATTTGTATATGTGCAAGTTTGTGTGAGTTTTATGAGTGTTTTTGTATGTGTATGAGAGAGAGAGAAAGAGGGGGAGAGAGAGAGTGAGAAAGTGGGTATGTACAGTGTTGAGACAGTTACCCAATTTCCTAGGTGAGTACTAACCAGAGATGCAGTTTCAGAACATTAGAAGAAGTAGTTTTTGATTTCTAAAATAATCACTGAAAATGTAAGTCTATAGGAGATGGGCAACATCCACTTAGAATTCCTTTATACATTATTTTTAAAAATTAATTAAAATTACTTTACAATGTTCTGTTAGTTTCTACTGTATAGGAAAACAGTAGAATCAGCTATATGTATACACACATCTCCCTTTTACATTACTTTCCCATTTAGGTCACCAGAGAATACTGAGTAGGGTGCTTGAGCTATACAGTAGGTTCTAACTAGTTATCTATTTTATACATAACATCACTATTTTTTATGTCAAGAAAGCCTTTATACTTAAAATAAAATTCTACAGCTTGTATTTCTGTACAAGGAGTAAATAGAAACTGTGGCTAGGCTGTTGTAGAAAATCTGCCAATTGGACAGTCCTACTGAACTGTGTATGAATGAGAATATCATAATACCATTGTACGGCCCTCTCCTACCTCCTCCATTTGGACCATCCTCGTTGTCCCCATCAGATACAGGCACTGATCATTCTCTCCAAGTATCTTCCTAAAAAAAGATCTTCACAACCCAGATAATCCTCATGGTATGATCACTCATGTAGAGCCAGACATCCTGGAACACAAAGTCAAGTGGGCCTTAGGAAGCGTCACTATGAACAAAGCTAGTGGAGGTGATGGAATTCCAGTTGAGCTATTGCAAATCCTGAAAGATGATGCTGTGAAAATGCTGCACTCAATATGCCAGCAAATTTGAAAAACCCAGCAGTGGCCAGAGGACTGGAAAAGGTCAGTTTTCATTCCAATCCCAAAGAAAGGCAATGCCAAAGAATGCTCAAACTACTACACAGTTGAACTCATCTCACACGCTAGTAAAGTAATGCTAAAAATTCTCCAAGCTAGGCTTTAACAGTATGTGAACATGAACTTCCAGATGTTCAAGCTGGTTTTAGAAAAGGCAGAGGAGCCAGACATGAAATTGCCAACATTCGCTGGATCATCGGAAAAGCAAGAGAGTACCAGAAAAACATCTATTTCTGCTTTATTGATTGTGCCAAAGCCTTTGACTGTGTGGATCACAATAAACTGTAGAAAATTCTGAAAGAGATGGGAATAGCAGATCACCTGACCTGCCTCTTGAGAAATCTGTATTCAGGTCAAGAAGTAACAGTTAGAACTGGACATGGAACAACAGACTTGTTCCAAATAAGAAAAGGAGTACATCAAGGCTGTATATTGTCACGCTGCTTATTTAACTTATATGCAGAGTACATCATGAGAAACGCTGGGCTGGATGAAGCACAAGCTGGAATCAAGTTTACCAGGAGAAATAACAATAACCTCAGATATGCAGATGACACCACACTTATGGCATAAAGCGAAGAAGAACAAAAGAGCCTCTTGATGAAGTTGAAAGAGGAGAGTGAAAAAGTTGGCTTAAAGCTCAACATTCAGAAAACTAAGATCATGGCATCTGGTCCCATCACTTCATGGCAAATAGATGGGGAAACAGTGGAAACAGTTACAGACTTTATTTCTTGGGCTCCAAAATCACTGCAGATGGTGACTGCAGCCATGAAATAAAGACTCTTACTCCTTGGAAGAAGAGTTATGACCAGCCTAGATAACATATTAAAAAGCAAAGACATTACTCTGCCAACAAAGGTCCATCTAGTCAAGGCTACAGTTTTTCTAGTAGTCACGTATGGATGTGAGAGTTGGACTATAAAAAAAGTTGAGCACCGAAGAATTGATGCTTTTGAACTGTGGTGTTGGTAAAGACTCTTGAGAGTCCCCTGGACTGCAAGGAGATCCAACCAGTCCATCCTAAAGGAAATCAGTCCTAAATATTCATTGGAAGGACTGATGTTGAAGCTGAAATCCAATATTTGGACCTGATGTGAAGAACTGAGTCGTTTGAAAAGACCCTCATGCTGGGAAAGATTGAAGGTGGGTGGAGAAGGGGATGACAGAGGATGAGATGGTTGGATGGCATCACTGACTCGATGGACATGAGTTTGAGTAAACTCTGGGAGTTGGTGATGGACAGGGAGGCCTAGCGTGCTGCAGTCCATGGGGTCGCAGAATCAGACACGACTGAGCGACTGAATTGAACTGATCTTCCTAAATGCCTTCCCTGCTTTAGTTACTTTTCACTGCAGACTTTGGAGTTATCTTCAAAACCTAAATGAGACCATGCTATATTTCAGATACACGATGTTTAAAACGAATACCTTGCCACGGCCCATTGAAAACACAGGAATCTTGTGAAAGTCTCCTTTCCAGCCTCTTTTTTCTGTAGTTACCCAAATCCCTCTGTATTCTGTTACACCAGATCTCCTACTGGTTCCCAGAAATCTTGCTCTTTTATCCCTTTGCCCTGAGATTCTCTTCTTTACTCCCATCTTTGCTGCTAATGAAACTCTACATCTTTAAGACCACCTCAAATGTCAAGTCCTGGAGTCAAATCACAATACTGCCAGCTATGGTTGGCCCTTGATACTTCCATAGAACTATACTAGCACCTTTATTTCAGCTCTTTACAAGTTTGCTTACAATTACAGATGTAGCTGTTGTTTTTCCCTAGCAGACTGTGAGAGCAGGTGCTTTTCCTTTTGCCTTCTGATCCTCGGCTTCCACAGCTTTCAAATGGGGATAAAATTCTTGCCTCATATAATTGTTCTTGGATGTGACTGAGCTAATTGAGGCCAAGGGCTTGGCTCAGCTTCTGGCATATTGTGAAGAATGCTCACTTAGTGCTAACCGGTATTGTCTTTGTTGCTGCCAGGACTGTAAGCACAGGTATTTTCTTGTATCCCCAGAGAATCACCTGGTCTCTGTCACTCAAGAGTTCCACAGGAAGGAAGGGAGGGAATCAAGGAAGCATGAGTCAACATCATAGCATGTCAGCTGCCTTAGCTGTATTATTTATCTGAGCCTGTCCATAGCTCTGTGAGTGGGTGTTACTGTCTCCTGTTCCAGATGAATTAATGAGGCTCAGAGAATTTAGATAACTTAAAGTCCCACAACTGATACTGAGAACTGTGTATAGACCCCAATCCTGAATGATTCCCACATCCTTGTTCTTTTTGCTAAAACACTGAATGGTGGGCGGGGCTCTAGAGCAGAGCAATTAATGCCTTTTCTTTGCCACTCAAATCCATTTTTATGGTAGACTTAAGTAAAAGGAATAATATGGATAACTGGGCTACGCAATAGAGCGTGGCAATGAAAGGCATGCAGTTTGCACATAATCACAGGTAACTTTAGAGACAAACCCAATCACATTTGTTTTAACATGGTGGTGGTGGTTTAGTCACTCAGTTGTGTCTGACTCTTGTGACCCCATGGGCTGTAGCCTGCCAGTCTCCTCTGTCCATGGGATTCTCCAGGCAAGAATACTGGAGTGGGTTGCCATTTCCTTCTCCAGGTTGTTTTAACATGTAACCTGATAAATACATAAAAATTTATTTAACACATTTATCGAGTGTCAAGTACGTGCCAAACACGTTTGGGGCCCTTAAACAATAGTACTAGACAAAACATGCAGCTTCTTGTCATTCAGCATTTGTTGCACAGAAGCATTTAAATAGCTAAGCATGTTTTGATATGCTTGTAGATCGGGGACAGTGGACTTCTGGTGAAGAGGTACTCAGCATCTTTGATGTTGTCATCAGTGTCCTATTACAAATAAGTCACTATCTTGTCCCTCATTAGTTACTATGTATAACACTAGTATTCCTTTGATTTAACAGAAAGTTATTTTTAACACTTCTATGACACTATGCTAGTGTGGCTGAGACCCAAAGTTATGTTCTTAATATCCATATATATTCTCATCATGGAAATGGTACCAAGAGATCTTGTCCAAGGGCTGAGAACACATTTCTGCTTGTTCAGTGAGTATGAAAAATGTATAGCTCTGTCCGCATCCTTAGTTGCTTATGCTGTTTATAGTAATTTTTAAAGAAAATCTGGGTCATTTAATTACAATGAAGTTTGTTCCCAATGAAACAGTTTGAGTTCATTTTAACAGCATTTGCCCTATGTATGCCTTCTGTCTTTATACCCTTAGGCCTGCTGCAGGAAATTTTATGTCTCCATCAGAATTTCTCTTTAAGTTTAACATATTTGGATCTGATGTGTCAAAACTCAATGGATAGGTTTATTAATAATCAACTACATCAGCTTAGTATTATCTTAGGAAGTAAAAGGTCAATAAGCAGTTGTTATCCTACTATTTCATCAGTGGACTCTTCTCCAAAGACTTCAAGTCATTATTCACTGCTTATAGAGTCACTTGAGATATAAAAAGTCCTTTATAGTAATGAAAGAACTCCTACAATTAGCCAGAAGGCAGTCATCTATCTTTTTAAATAGCTCAGCTTGGAGGAGAACAGGATTTCAGGTGATACTCAATAGATGAATTGTTATGACAATGATAAAGTTGGTGATAGCAATCTGTGTTTTTTGCTGTAGGGATGTGTGTGTGTGTGTGTGTGTGTGAGATATGTGCACAAGAAAAAAGACATTCAGTTCAGACTAAGAATTTGTTCCTCTTCAATATATGCAAATATGGAAACACTCTGTAGGGACCTTATAATTCATCAATTGCTTATAATTATTTGCTAACTAAATGATTATAGCATAAATACATTTGTAGCTAATAACAAATATAACAGTATCTTGAGACATTTTATTTTGACATAATTTCAGACTCATCAAAAAGTTATAAGAATAGCACAAGGAATTCTCAAATACCATACATCTAGAATTTTATTTAACATTTTTAATAAACATTTAACATATTTAACATTAACATTTTACATGTGCTTTAGATTCATTCTCTGTCTCTCCTCTCTTCCCCACCCCATCTCTTGAGTGCTCTCACTCTCTCCCTCAAGTCATAAAGATTAATATCACCAATAGTGGGCCAAGGTGGTAAGTTTTAGCTTTTTTTTTAATTAATTTATTTTTTATTGAAGATAATTGCATCACAGAATTTTTCTGTTTTCTGTCAAACCTCAACATGAATCAGCCATAAGTATACATATATCCCCTCCCTTTTGAAACTTCCTCCCATCTCCCTCCCCATCCCACCACTTTAACCATTATTTTGTTATTTTTTTTTTAAATCAGAGGAGTTTCATGCCTAGTTATATTAATGAGTAGGAAACAGAGAGCACACTCAAAGAGTTTCATTGAAGAAAGCTGAATGAAGGAACACTTACAGAGGTATGAGCAGAGTTAAGGGAATGCACACAAGGAGTAGCAATAGAAAAAGAAATCCTTACTACTCACAGACCTGAAGGAGGAAAGTAAGCCAGGGTGTGAACCAACCCTGACCAGAGCTGGCATCCTGAAAGCCAGGAAGGGAGGGCTTGGATAAACACAGAACATTAGGTCTCTTACCACTGGCTAAGGCAAGCAAAAGACATAAAGCAAGGGAGCCCAGTGACATGGAATACAGTTGGCAGCTCCCCAGCATATACAGAGCTGGGTAGAAGAGAGTACACTATGGATCTCAGGGACAAACCAAGAAACTCCAGCTCATGTGCCAAAGAGGAGGAGTTTCCATTTCTTTCATTAGGGGAGGGAAGATAAATCTATTTATAATGAGGGAAATAAAACTATGGTGCATATATTTTATTTCCCTCAGTGAAAATCAAAACTATCATAACCTGTTCCTTTAATAATTGGAATCATTTGCATAGATAACCACTGTTTAAATTTGCTAAATCCCAGCCAAGTGGGAAAGCCTGGAAGAAAAGTGTGGCAATGAAAAGAAAGAAAGAAAAAGAAAATACAAAGAAGGAATACAAAAATTAAGACAGAGAAAAGATAATAGGGGGAAAGGCAATTATTAAAAATGCATCCCCAAGATTTCCTATAACCAAAAATATAAATTGGTTCAAGAAGAGCTCTGAAAAATCCCTAAGTAATGGGTCTATAACATTTTTTAAAATTTGTGTTTGGTTGTGCTGGATCTTCACTGCTGCGTGAGTGCTTTCTCAAGTTGTAGCAAGCAGGTGCTATTCCTCCTTGCTGTGCTCCAGCTTCTCATTGCGGTGACTTCTCTTGTTGAGGAGCACAGACTCTAGGCGCAAAGGCTTCAGTAGTTGCTGCTCGCCATCTCTAGAGCATCAGCTCAGTAGTTGTGGCGCAGGGGCTTGAGTTGCTGCACAGCATGTGGGATATTCCCAGACCAGGGATCGAATCTGGGTCCCCTGCATTGGCAGGCGGATTCTATCCAGTGCACCACTAGGGAAGTCCTGGGTCTACAACATCTTAATAAGAAAAGTTGGAGATGAGTCTTGCTTGCATTCGGGAACAGTTTGTCATCAAAATGTACTGTGAAATGAGCTGGGAAACAGCATCCTGTAGTACTGACCTCAGTGTCACAATCAGTTAACTAAATATATTATTAGGCTCTTAAAATATCTCCTTGGGTTAATGGGAGTCTGCAATTCATATGTTACATGTAGAAGTATTTTGAATAAATTCAGTTCTTTATGTTGTAAATGTGTGTCACACAGGGTTGATAGGGCAAATTCTGCACTGTTGCAAGTTCTAGGTTAGACTATTTGCTAAGTCACTTCAGTCGTGTCCGACTCTGTGCAACCCCATAGATGGCAGCCCACCAGGCTCCCCCATCCCTGGGATTCTCCAGGCAAGAACACTGGAGTGGGTTGCCATTTCCTTCTCCAATGCATGGAAGTGAAAAGTGAAAGTGAAGTCGCTCAGTCGTGTCCGACTCTTAGCGATCCCATGGACTGCAGCCTATCAGGCTCCTCCGTCCATGGGAGTTTCCAGGCAAGACTTCTGGAGTGGGGTGCCATTGCCTTCTCTGAGGTTAGACTATAGTCTCTATTGACTACCTGGTAGCTCAGTCACTAAAGAATTCACCTGCAATGCAGGAAACCTGGGTTTGATCCCTGGGTTGGGAAGATCCCCTGGAGGAGGGCATGGCAACCCACTCCAATATTCCTGCCTGGAGAATCCCCAAGGACAGAGAAGCCTGGTGGACTGCTGTCCATGGGGTGGCAAAGAGTCAGACATGACTGAGCAACAAAGCATAGCACAGAAAGCACAACACAGTCTCTTTTGGGAAAACATACAAGTCAGGGGTCAGCAGCACACAGAGACCTGGAACTCTTGGACATACAGTGGGTCTGTATTCTAGTGGAGAGACCCCACCCTGCTGTTGCTCTCTTAGGGTCATGTTGTCAGGAGGAAAACACAGGAGATTTAGGCTGTCTGAGTTAGAAGTCAGTTATCTCCATTTTCTGGGAAAGACAGCTAACCAACACTGGGGAGCCTTTGGAGCTCAAGGGAAGCTGCAAGACCTCACACACCAGGAAAATGAAGCTACCACCCTGCAGTCCAGGCAAGACAGAAGGAGCCCCAGGATCACTTCTGAATAAGTCTGCTCATTAGCACCTGTGTGATAATTACCATATTCTCTTCCCCAAATCTGACAACAGCACTGTCAAAAGAACACTGAACCACACAGACTTTTGATTTAATGCAACATAACATTTTTTACTTTCTCACTTTCTAAAATATGATTATCACAGGCCTACCAATGTTTTGTTCATTGACAATATTTTTTAAATGTTTCAAAATTAAGTTTATTCAATCTCACAAGATTTTCTTCATAACATGTTGCACAATTCCTTTTCTGTGAGTTCTTTTTGCTATAAATATTTCTTATGCTATGCTGTCCTCAATTTACATAACAGATGTCCATCTAGAATCAAACATTCCAAGTTTAGAAAAAGGCGATATGCTTAAATTCTTTAAAACTGATTTACAGATTGTATATACCAAGTGTTTTAATGAATTTGGATTATTTTAAATTCCTTTCATACCAAACATTTTAGCAGCAATTTAAATATTGCTTTTTTCTTACATAAAATATTATTAGGCTCTGTTTTTATAACACCCCCATAATTATCAGAGAATTTGATCAGCAATCACATAGGGATTCTAATCAAAATTAATTTCATAGTTATTCGTGAGGGTGAGAGTTCTTGTAAACTGTCATGCCCAACCAGAATTACAACACTCAGATCTGAGGATCTAAAGTAAAAATAGTGACTGTAGTTGATAACACTGTATTATATAATTGAAATTTGCTAAGCAAATACAATTTAAATGTTCTCACCTAAAGAAAATATAATTAATGAATTGAAGTGATAAATGTGTTAATTAGTTATTTGGAATCCTTTCACAATACATACATATATCAAATCACTACCATGTACATGTCAATGTACATGGTAGTGTACATCTTATAATGTTGTTATCTGTATCTCCATAATGCTGAAAATAAATGAATAAATGAATGAAAAAATAAATTTTATAAACATTAAAAAACAGTATTTAAGTGTTTTATGCTTGCTTATTCTCCACTTGAAATTGTACATAATCTTTGGTATTCTGCACCTCTTCTACTGAGTATTCTTATATGTATGATCTCATGAAAGGTCGAGATACTTAAAAGCCCTTAGTTTCTGTAAGAGGCACAGAGGTTTGGAAACCCTCATTGTCCCAAACAGCTGACCTTGGAAATGAAATCGCACCAGGATGATTTTGTCATTCATGCCCTTGTTTGCGCTTTGGAAAAAAGAAAAGCCTGTTTGTTTTCTGACACTCAAGAAAATTGTGCATGTGGCTGGATTTGGAGGAATAATCAAAGCAGAAGAGCTCACATACAAGCTGAGGCCACCAGTCACTCTGGGGAGGTTGTTGACAAGTGGCCCAGATTTTTCAGTTTATCCAAAAGAGTAGATCGATTTTTAGTTAAACAGAAGCTTCACCAAATGATAGCGTGATTTGGTTTACATATGAAAAGCTATATTTTTTACTTAACATTCACAAGTTGCTTATGGATTAATTAGCCCATCTGCCACAACAAATGGATTCTCAGTTCTTTTGCATTGCTTGCTGAAAAGTGACTACTTGTCTCCTATTCACTTCCCTGTATCAATATAATGGAAAATAATTTTTTAGAAGCAAGACATTTATTTTTTCATATCTGTAAAAATGTGTATATATTTTCAACGTATCAACTAAATTGATAAAGTAAGTGCAGGAAGGAGGAAGATCCTCTCTGGAAAGGGTTTCCCATGGTTAGGATTTCTTTTAGTCACTAAACATTTGGTAGAACTGTTCCAAGTTTGGCATGATTAAGGCTCCTCTTTACACTTGCTTCCAATCCCAAATCTGTTTTTCTTCTTAAGGATAACCACATCTCTGTTTCTTCAAGAACTTCTATCATTAGCATCTTCCTTTCCTCTTTTATGCTATTACCAATTCTGATAATCTTCTTTATCAATATTGTGCCTGGTTTTTCATTTATCTCAACTCAGGTGACTTAATCACCATTTCAGAGTCCCGTTGCTCCACTCTGGGGCTGTGAGCTTCTTATCAGAGAGCAATTACATGAGTCTTTTCAGTTTTACTCAAGTTGCTAGGTAGCTTTATAAACAAATCAGTTTTGTCCACAGTTATCAAAAAGCCAGATGTAATAGAGTAATATATATAGTAATAGAGGGAATTATCTCATATACTTCTCATGTTTATTAGGACGCTCTAACCTCTCACTCATTTCATTAACAACCACTTTAGAAAAAGGTCTCTTTCTCTACACCATGTTTAAATCAAATCATCAGCCTTCTGCATGTACTCTTCAAACCCACACCCTGTAATACATGGGTATATCTTAATTTTCAAATTACCTTTCCTCCCATAAATTTTGCTCCCAACACTCTTCACCCAGTTTTTCCTCCTGAAAATCAACTTCTACCACTTGCTTCTTTCCATTGATTAGGCACCTAGAGAGAGAGGAAGAAGGAAGGAGGGAAGGAAAAAATATGATGGAAAATAAATAAAAGGATAATGATATGGCACTATGAAATACCAAATATCTTGTTGGTTTAGGATCTAACCACATGGAAAATACAGTTTTGCTATTAATTTATTTGTTAATTTACTTCAAAACTTTCTACAGGATTAAAATTTCAGATATTCTTTCAAAATTATTATTCTCCCTAGTTGTAACTAATGATAACTGAGTAAAGGAACTGCCAGAAAATGCCAGTTAAACTCTTCTTTTTTTTCTATTTTGAAAGGCATAACTTACGGTGACCTTTTGATAGGCTAACAGTATGTTGATGAACTTCAAGTGAAGTGAAAAAAAGAGTATTTCGTATCATCAGCGCTTACATTTTCTAAGGGATCACATGGGGCAGTATACTGAGCCTTTAAAGGTCATAGACTTCTTTACTTTGAGAGATATTAAATAGCTTATGAAAATAGGGGTCAGCTGCATGATAACCAGAAGAAAAGAGCATTCCCAATAGGGAAGTAAGATATTTGAGATTATATTGACTGTCCTTTTTTAAGATTGTATTCATTGTCCATAAAGCAAAAAATTAATTTTGCATATAAATGCCATGGTTGTAAATGAATGAATGTACAGGTCTTAGAATCAATAGCTATTGATCTTGCTGTATGAATGCTAATATTGTCTGCATATACTAAGTATTATGATAAGAACTAATAATTTCACAGGCTAAAATACTCTCCAGTAATTTTTTGTTTCTGCAATTTTTTTATACTTTTCTGAACTTAGCAAAAATGATTTTACTTCACTTATAGGAGCATAAGATAAATAATCTTTATCATTAAGGAACTTACTTTTTAAAATTATTATTTCTTTGAAGATCACTAAAACAAGTAAGAAACAAAGGAGTCTCAAGACTAGATTGTAGGCAGGGTACTGAGCCACCTTGGGGAAGAAATAGAATAATGGCATTTCTTCACTATTTAATAACATACAATTTATGCATTAGTAGGATTTCATGTGGGCTTCCTCTGGAGAAGGAAATGGCAACCCACTCCAATATTCTTGCCTAGAGAATCCTGTGGACAGAGGAGCCTGGTGAGCTGCTGTCTATAGGGTCGCACAGAGTCTGACACGACTGAGTCAACTTAGCATGCATGCATGCATTGGAGAAGGAAATGGCAACCCACTCCAGTGTTTTGCCTGGAAAATCCCAGGGATGGAGGAGGCTGATGGGCTGCCGTCTGTAGCATCACACAGAGTCGGACACGACTGAAGTGACTTAGCAGCAGCAGCAGCAGCATGTGGGCTTCCCAGGCGGTGCTAGTGGCAAAGAACCTACTGTCAACGCAGAAGACATAAGGGATGAGGGTTCGATCCCTGGGTTAGGAAGATTCTCTGGAAGAGGGCATGGCAACCCACACCAGTATTCTTGCCTGGCGAATACCATGGACAGAGGAACCCGGCAGGCTATGGTCCAGAGAGTCACAAAGAGTTGGACATGACTGAAATGACTTAGCACACACACATGCAGGATTTCATGTATGACTGGAAGAAACCATGGCCACAAATTATTTTCCCTTTACCTTCAGATAATGTTTAAAGTTCCTTCAAAAAGAAGACTTTCATTCTGCCATTGTTAGGAATTACTCTAGATACAATGCTTATAGGAAAAGATAGCATTATTGACATTGTTCCAGTAGGTTTTAAATACCTGATAATAGATTATGACCAAGAGTTCTTTTCAGAGAGGTAAAGGTATGAAATCTTGCACAAATGAATATTCACTCAGTTGAAGGGACACCATGAAGCAGGAAATATGTGGATAAAAGGGCAATTCTTCCATATCACGTAGATTATGACGGAACAGTCTCTCTACCACTGGATCATCTTCCATAATTCTGGAGTTAGTAAACACTGACCATAAGAAGAGACAGAGGATGATGGTCTTCAACACAAAAAGCCAGATTTCAGTTTGTACTTTTCCACCCTGGAACTTCTCTTACCACTTGCTGACTACAGGTCTTCAGGAGTAGTGTCCTCTCCAGAGTGCCTGTCATCTGAAAGTGCTAAAAGAATGAGTGCCAGTTAGTAGATGTACTGTGTTCATATTGCCCCATATGCCCAAAGTCATCAAGCCATTCCAAAGTTATACCAGTGAAAAGTCAGTGGTAATGTTCTACTTCATGGAGAAAATTAATGACTATGCACATTGGTAGGTAAACACCCAAATCTCCAACTGAAGTTTCTTACTAGTTATTCAGGAACTGTACTGGGTCATATGGTGCTGGTGAGGAAACTTAATTGCTCAATTTCTGAAGGCACATTAACTTTTTCAGGGTCAATTGAGTAAATTAGCTCATCCAGGTCATTAAGCCTATCTCTACATGACATGACAATTTCCACCTAGCACTGTATCATTTACCCCACATTCGCTCTGAGCATGCACATATTCTTTCTCTACTTGGAGAAAGTGTGCTCATTTGAATGTCAGCAATCTCTTGCTGGCTGCAGTGATTCCCTTTGTGTCTTTTGAAGGCTTCCAGGGATCTCTAAAGATTTGCTGGTGCAGCAATGGCACTGAACTGAACTGAACTGAACTGGACGGCACCCCACTCCAGTACTCTTGCCTGGAAACTCCCATGGGCGGAGGAGCCTGGTAGGCTGCAGTCCATGGGGTCGCTAAGAGTCGGGCATGACTGAGCGACTTCACTTTCACTTTTCACTTTCATGCATCGGAGAAGGAAATGGCAACCCACTCCAGTATTCTTGCCTGGATAATCCCAGGGACGGGGGAGCCTGGTGGGCTGCTGTCTATGGGGTCGCATAGAGTTGGATACGACTGAAGCGACTAAGCAGCAGCAGCAGCAGCAGCAGCTATTAGAGCCTCACCAGCAGATGAGTGGTTTAGTTGTCCAGAAATGGTATAATTTCAGGGGTTTTGAGCACAGTACTGTACTTCAAAGTATCTCTTCCTATTTGAAAAAGCCAACATTATTGGTTCATTTGGGTGGGAGTTTTGACTTTCTTTTAGGATTCAATAGCTGTTTATGAAAACACAACTTCCACTAAGAGGCTATGTTATTAGAACCCAAGTTAGGGGAATAAATTGATGACAATTTGAGAGCAGTCTCTGTACTACCTCTCAAGAGGGTAATCAGAAAAGCCTGTGGGTGTTTTGGGCACCACAAAGGTGGGGAAATATCACTGGCCCTTAAAAAGCAGGCATGAGAGAGTGTCACTTAAAGAAAAATGTTTATCCCCCAAATGCCAATGGTTGGCCCAAATGAGAAGTAGTGATGGAAGGAAAGGGCAAACACCCCCTCTTCCTCTGTTATGTCCAGGCTACATTGGAGAGTCATAAATTGGTATAGATGAATACAGGTGAGGAGGCAAAGGGACATGGCATACTCTCTCAGAGGTGTTTTAGAGCAGTGCTCCTTTCTTGTACATGTAAATCAGCAGGAATCTTGTGAAAATGCCAGTTCTCATTTAGCAGGTCTGGGGAATGGCCAGGGATTCTGCATTTCTAATCTCTTATGCTGCTGGTTCACAAACCATACTGTGAATGGCAAGGACTTAGAATAACATGCACATGAGCAGTAACATGGTCTTGGATAAAAATGATGAGTATAAAATAAATCTGACAGAAATTATAGTGCAAGTCAGTATGACTAATTAAGGGCCTCTCCGATGACTCAGTGGTAAAGAATCCACCTGCCAACGCCACAGATGTGGGTTCGATCCCTGGATTGGACGATCCTGGAGAAGAAAATGGCAACCCACTCCAATATTTTTGCTTGGGAAATCCCATGGCCAGAAGAGCCTGGCAGGCTACAGTCCATGGGGTTGCAAGAGTCAGACATGGCTTAGAGACCAAACAACCACAAGACTAATTAAATATTGAAAATTCCACCAAAAGATTGATAGATCATTTTTTTAAAAAAGATATACTTACCATTTCTACCTAGCTAAAGATTTTAATCATTTTCTGAGGCTTATGTTTTGAGGCTTATGGTTTGAGGCTTATGGTTTTGAGGCTTATGGTTTGAAATCTTTACTAATAATTCTGATGGTGTGCTTTGTAAAGATATAAGAAATAACTGTTTTCCTAGTTTCCATCACTTTCTCCTGTTGGTGAATAGTTCAGTAAATGTCAATTTCTGATTAAGTATTCCTTCACAAAATTCATAGCAGAGCTTGTTTAAACCTCCCCTGCCCGCCTTTTATTAATCTATCATGACAGTCTCTCTGTTCTTTCCTCTGAGGTGAGCAATGCCCTTTCATCTTTGCAGGTCAATGGGAAGGATCTCTCAAAGGCTACCCATGAAGAGGCAGTGGAAGCTTTTCGAAATGCCAAGGAGCCTATCGTGGTCCAGGTGCTAAGGCGAACACCTCTCAGTAAACCAGCCTATGGGACAGCCCCAGAAGTGCGACTCATGAATGCCAGCACTCAGACGGACATCACCTTTGAACATATAATGGCCCTGGCCAAACTTAGGCCACCCACCCCTCCAGTGCCCGACATCTGTCCATTTCTGCTCTCAGACAGGTATTTTTCTGTCTTTTATACTAGAGCCTTATCTGTTGTCATTTGTCATTGAAAGTAGATGTTGGAAAGAATCAGGCACCGTAGCAAGTTGACAGTTACAGAGACAAGCTCTCAGTTCTGTTTGGAAAATATCTGTGACTGTGTCTCCATACATTTAGTTCTCAGTTGTCTTGCTCCTCCCTTTCCTGACCCACATAATTGTTTCAGCTCAGGAATCCTACTTGCTGAGATGCAGTGAGAAAGTCTGGCTCTGATTAGTTCATCTTCATATTTTCAGTCATCACAAACCTCGCACAGCTCACAAGCACAGGTCAGGGAAATAGATTTTCTCACTGAAGTTGCCAAAAACATTATTAAGACAGACCTAGAAGCAGCATGTTGGCACTCTGTCCTCCTTTGTGGGTTGCCTTGCTCTCGTTCTTTTTTTTTTTTTTTTCCTCTTCTTTGAAGAAGCTAGGAAATTCACTTTATTAAGGTGCAATTCTCTGCAGGAAGCAATTACCCGATATATTGAGATGTAAACCAAAGGTCCTGGCTGTCTGAGAGGAAGTATATAGAGCTACAAAATAAAGAACTATTAAACGAATATTTCTTCCTAGTTTTTACCTGAGTTAAAGGCTGTTACAGCTATTTTACTCAAATAATCCTACCTGTGCCGTTTTGGAAGTCTGTTTGGCCCCACACATTTTGTTCTGTGAGTTTTTAAGCAAATATTCAAAAATGATTGAGAGCTTGTTATATAAGAGCAGAACTCTCTGTTGGCTTCATTTTCATTGCCTGTTGCAATCCATGTTCCATTTAGTAAAATGTAGACCTGGTCATGACACCTGCCTGCCCTTTAGTGTCTTCTATTAAGTCCATCTCAGTGATTCACATGTGCTCATTAAAGTCACTTGGGAACTTTGAAAAGCAGAATAAATGCAGTGCCCGGCTCAGTCCTACCTCAGGCCAAAATATAGGCATTCGAACTTTTCAGAAATCTCCCTAAGCAATTTTAATGTGCACCATGTGCACCACTTCTTGAAGCCTTATGTTTCTAGGTGGGCAGGGCCTCTGTCTGTCTGACCTATGATTCTAGTCGTGTATCCCTTACTTATTAAATAGCCCCTTGTGTCAGGCATTAGAACTCAGTCCTGGGCAGAAAACTGGTAACAAAAACAAAGCCACTACCTCCTGGAGCTTATATTCTAGAAGGGAAATGAAAAACAGACAAACAAAAGAACAAATAATATTTATTTGTACAGCCTGATGCAGAGTAGCCATCCAACAAATACATTCTTGAATGAATAATAGTTAACATTTACTAGCTAACTTAACATGTTTTAGATAATATTCCTCATAAAAGTCTCCTGAGTGAGCACATTACATTATTACCATGCCCATGTCACAGATGAGGAAAAAATGTTAAGGAATTTGTCAAGGTCACACAAAAGGAAGTGATAGGGTCAGGCTTCTGAACCTAAGGCATTTGACCCCTTGGTAGGTGCTCTCATAGCTTCTCTATTTTCCCCTTAATTATCACACTGTATTAAAATCCCCACTTTGCTGCTCTACCCAATTAATAGGACAATAATTGGGTTTTGTGCCCAACCAATTTCCAGCAATTGGCATAGGGCCTGGCATCTTGTAGATACTCAGTAAATGCTTACTCAAGTATCAGGAAGGTGTCCTTCACAGCAGGCCTCCTTTTTCAATAATTCAAGGACCAGGAAAACACATCAGCTGCTCTAAACAGCAGGTTATGATGTTTAAGCAGTGGGAATGGGCTTCTCAAAACCAGTCCAGGTTTAAGCTCTTAGACCAGCAAGCAAGATGCTGCCTGCACTGCTTTTGTTCTTTGGGCCCAAATTAGAGAACAGTAAGAAGAGGCTGGTAGAGTATTTACACTGATCCTGTGAGGTACCAGGATGGATCTTTCCGGCTTTTCAGCTATTAATAGATAAGGGGACTAATTTATACTACAAAGTTCATTTTTGTCCTAATGTTCAAAATGGACTTAGAGACCTTTCCTGAAGGCACCTTGGTTAATTTCACATAGGCTTCTTTCACTGAAATTCTCATAGAGAACCTCATGCCCTTTGCTGCTAAACTGTGCTTAGCTTTCACATTGGGCTTCCCAGGTCGTGCCAGTGGTAAAGAATACACCTGCCAGTGCAGGAGACGCAAAAGATGTAGGCTCTATTCCTGGGTCATGAAGATCCCTTGGGCGAGGAAGTGACACCTCATTCCAGTATTCTTGCCTAGAAAATTCCATGGGCAGAGGAGCCTGGTGGGCAACAGTCCAAACGGTTACAAAAAGTAGGACACAACCAAGCAACTGAGCCACACACACACACACACACACACACACACACACAGAGCTTCATATTGTATAATGTATACATATGGCATATAGTAATTTGAAAGCACTACTATGAATTATTTAAAACATTTCCCAAAAGTTAATGGATACATAAAAGTCATACACAGTGTCCTGGAACCCCTTCATTTCCTTTACTTTATCAGTTCTCTGTCCCAAGATGTTTTCTAAAAGGATTATGAAACTCTATGGTTTATAGGGGTTTCCAGTGAGTTATCACCGTGAACATTCTTTAGTGTTTGTGTATGTGGGTTATGAGGGAGAATGAGGAAGAAAGTCTCAAGAAATGGAGGCAATGTGAGTACAATTTACAGACTGAAAAATACAATCCCCACTTCACTCCCACATCTGTGGATTCTGCATTTAAGGATTCAACTAACTTCAGACTTGATTTTTTGATCCATGGTTAATTGAAAAAAAATACAGAACCCATGCATTCAGAAGACTGACTGTATGAGCTTTTAAAATCACATTTAAGAAACAGTTTGAGGCTGTAATTATGAAATTGGTAGTACTTTATTACAAAATACCCACCTTTGGGCAGACTGCAGTCTCAAAAGCCACACACCCATCTATGTATCAAGTCCACTGGATGGAATGGAAGGCAGCCAGAGTATCAATATGGCACCATTGCCAGGATAGAGGGCACATCTGCCCCTTCACAAAATGAAGCTCTGACAATGAGCCATTATCTTGGTATTCTCTCAGAAAATCAAATTGATGGATTTCATATAAAGGGAGAAAGAAAAGCAATTGTTCTTTCTGAGCTGTAGTTCATTTAAAGGCTAGATCACTATAGGTCTTATTGGTGAGCAGAGAAAACTAAAGTGAAATTCTAATGTCTTTTTTTAATCTTGAGAACAACCCTTTTGATCCATTTCTATCATATTGCTACATTCCCCACAGCTGCCATTCTCTCCATCCGATGGAGCATGAATTTTATGAGGACAATGAGTATCTTTCCAGCTTGCCTGCTGATCCAGACAGAACAGAGGACTTTGAATATGAGGTAAGATCATTTTCACACCACTTTACACTTTTCCATGAAGTTATGGTTGAGGGGTTTTGCATAACAAAGAAAAAATTAATTTATTACTATGAGACATATTTTATCTATTATATATCTAAGCTAAGAGCTTTTAAATATTTGTTTCAGCTATTTGGTGTCTAGTATTTTATGTGTATTGGAAAACATTTTGATAATATAAACCTGAAAATAATTTGCTCACATTTTTGTTGCTTTGTATAAATAGTATTATGGAAGCTACATTTTTTTTCTTCTTTTTGTAATATAAGAGAATTTCAAGTAGAGTTTGGAAAGGAAATTATATTTAAAACCAAGACTATGTTTACTATTTTTATTCATTCTGTAGTACTTTTATTTTAATTGATAAACTAAATTTTATATTATTTGTATTCCCCTTCACAAACTCAATATTCTTTTTATTTATGACTTCCCTATTGGCTCAGACGGTAAAGTGTCTGTCTACAAAGTGGGAGACCTGGGTTCGATCCCTGAGTCAGGAAGATCCCCTGGAGAAGGAAATGGCACTCCACTCCAGTACTCTTGCCTGGAAAATCCCATGGACAGAGGAGCCTGGTAGGCTACAGTCCATGGGGTCGCAAAGAGTCAGACATGACTGAACAACTTCACTTCAAAAACTCAATATTCTTTTTATTTATGACTCAAGTACTTTAAAGAATATTTTCCCTGACTTTCTAGAAAGAGAGATGACCTCATGTCCTTTGTTGTTAAACCATGTTTAACCTTTACATAGTACATGTTAGAGTGTGTGTACTATGATATGAAATAATTTCCAAAACCTGTCTATTAATTACTTAAAAGTTTGCACAAAAGTTAAAGGATTCATCCTAATATTTCCTCAGTTTCTGCAGTCCATGAATCTTTGAAAGGTTTCAGACTACTCTGACATTTGGAAATAAAGTAGATTGAGGGCATAAAGAAGCTTTGGTAAACAGCAAAGAAGTCATGATTATCTGCCCTTTTAATGCTTTAGATGATGTCATACAAGTTCAGCAAAATGTTCTCTTCCATTTTACAACCAGGAAATCCTGAAATCTCTTCCCTTAGGAGGATCTGAAATTAAATAAGGCCAATTCAGTGAAGCTCACCTAAAGCAAATAGACATTTATTTGAAAGCTCCCTCCAAAAGTCATTGCTGGGGATTACAGAAATCATTATTTCTTTTCAGCCAGAATTTGGAAGAGTGTGCAATGATACCCAATATCTGAGTAAATGGTTTTGTCATTTTTGTTCACATTAATTACTTATCCCCCCTCTCCATTAATTTGATTGAAAAGTTTTATAAATCCTCAAGTACTGATATACACTGAAATATCCATTAAGTTTTGTCTATTCATGCAAAATAAATTACAAAGTTGAGTCACTTATCCAAATAATTCAAGATTAAATGATGTCTTTCTTTCAGTTAATTAATTGCTTTGGGTTTGGGGGATGGAATTATCTAGATCACTTCAACTTTTTATTTAGTTTGTGCCTTAAACCTTTATTAAAATACATCTGATATTTGGCAAAACTAATACAATTATGTAAAGTTTAAAAATAAAATTAAAAATAAATAAATAAATAAAATACATCTGTGTACTAGGGAAGGGTATGGGAGAGAGACTTGCTTAGGCTAAGCAGAGTCACAGTAAAAATTATTTTCAATAATTAGCATGTCATTGACTATTACAATACAGTCAGATTCTCTAGTGCTTACTCTAGCTGAACCACATCCTCTTTTCCAACCAATGTCAACCCCTAATAGAGGCCAGCATCGGTGTGATGACAGTGGTAAATGCTCAGACAGGTCTTCTGTAGCCTGTAATCTGAACTAATCACAGAATCCTAGTCATTACTTGGCTGTCAGCTGTGATTCTCTTGCCAAAGGCACCTTTCTGAGTTATTGAAATAAAGAATGTTCCAGTGAAATTTAAATAAGGAATAAGTTACTGTGACAGGCTTCGGTCAGGAGGAAGGGTACAGTTGAGAATATCTGCATGGCTAATGGGGGAGTGGAGGCACTGGGGAAGACCCAAGGATAATGGACCAACTTTAGAAGAGAGTGATTCTACTCTATACCTCACAGTGTGTTACACTAACATGGCAGAGTGTCACACACCATCCCTCTTGATTGCGTCAGATGGGACTGTGAGACCTAGTGAGCCCACTGCTATCACCAGAACTGACTGTGCTCACCACATTAAGTGGGGGGAGATTTAGAAATGCTGCCTTTACATGCTATTACACTTAGAAGCAGACTGGTCCAGTGTTTCTGTGACTAGCTCAGATGATCCCAGCTTCTCCAGAAACTCTGTTAATAACCCAGAAGTTGGGGGGATGCAGAGAATGCCATGGTCCTTCAAGAAGGACCAGTTTTATGCCACTCAGAGAGTATTATGGGAACCTGAGGTCTAATGGTCAAACAGAGGACTTCATCTCAGAAAGAGATACTCATTCCTCTTCAGCTTAAAAATGAAAACACATTGATAGGCAATTGGGAAAGTAGAGATATGACTCCTTTTCATCTGTTTTTGTTCAGTTGTACCATAAATATTTAATGAGCAGTTAAAAAAGATGCCAGGTTTTTATCTAGGTTTTTATTTAGGATTGATAAAGCCTTTACTCCAGTGGAGCTTAACCTTTAGGGGACAGAGATGGGCAGAAAACAAGTGAAGATGCATTATATCAGATGGTGATTAAGTCCTCGTGGAGAACAAGCAGTTTGGGTAACAGAGGAAGGAAATGCATGGTTTGGGGATGAGGTGTTGCTGTCTCATACAGGTGGTCAGGGAGGGCTGCTCTCTTAAGAGACCTGAAGAGAACTAGCCATGTGGATTCTGAGAGAGCAGCTTTCCAGATAGAACAGAGGGCAAGCATGGATACGAAGGGCCAAAAGCAGGACCACTCCTGGATGTGCCCAGGTACAGCAGAGGCCAGTGTACTCTGGGGACCGGGCAAAGGGGATAGACAGGCAGCAGTATGAGGCAAACTCAGAATGAGTAGGGGCATATCTTGAGGGACCTTTGGCTTTTACAATGAGATGCAAAGTTGCTGAAGGAGAGCCTGGCCAGGTTCTGCAGTCCTCACAGGATCCCTCTGATGCTGGAATGAGCTTGAAGGTGGGCAAGTAGTCTCCAGCCTACCAGTGAGAGGAAAAAGGGGGAATGGGACCTGGCTGATGACAGAGGCGGTGGTAAGATACGGTCTGGAAGGCAGCATTCACCCTGCCCTGAGGCTCTGCCTGTGTCCGTGCTTCCACATCTTATCTTCTAGCTTTAATAGTCTGTGCTCTGGGGGGCTTTCTTCTTCTGACTTTCTAAAAGCAAAATATCATAGGCCAGAGTGAAACACAGCTTCTGGCATCCACTGAAACTAGCATAATAAATCTACTCTTAAAAGACAAAGTGTACAGAACTGCATTTCTGAACTTGCTGAAAGCAAACTATGCAATTATTAATATTTAGGCATCTTTTTAAAAGGCCTACTTACTATCGACTCAGTGAACCAAAGCTGATCTATCTTGTGGATACATATTTAGGGACTTTTAGTGTGGGAATTTTTGACCCAATAGACCAAAACAGACCTGAATATCTCTATAAATACACATTTAGGGACTCTCTAACACGCAGATTACTCTATAGAAAGATGGTAACTGCTCCCCTCAGAGCCATGATAGACAGCAAGCACGTCTTTGGAGATACTGTAGTCAGTATGTCAATGCTATGGTGACTCTGGTGGGGTAGGGACCTCTATGAAATTTTAATGACACCCATATCTCACCATGACCTATCACCACTTTCCCCAGGAAAATTATTTGACTGGGTTTTACATTTCCCCTCAGTGCTTCAGAAAAATCTCAGCAGACCAGTCTTTATTAAAAGACTCACAGCTTGAAATTTGATCTTTTTTCAAAAACAATAGCACTGTTTTCTAATTAAAAATGATAAAGGATTTTAATTTTAACTTTGAGGGAAAAAATAAAAACATAAAAATTTACACAATACAGCCTTCATAAGAGTCAGGGTCCTGACTTTCACTGAAATAACACTGAGGATTAAGCACTCTTTTTCTGTATTTTCAACTTTGTTCATTTTTTTCTTTCATAGAGCCAGCTAAAGGTTGAAATAAATCATAAATAGCCTTTAGCAAGTCACAGGCAGATCTCACATCCAGCCTCTACCAGAAATAATTTAAAGGGAAAGGCTTTGAGAAATATAGAGCTCTTTTGTCCAACTCTTAATAGAGATATGTTTGCTGTTGCAGGAGGGCAGAGAAGATGTTGAATTTTCTGCAGCATTTGCAATCAACTCTCAAAATTCGATGTTGAGAGCGGAAAGTCAGAAAATTAATAAGTGCAGCATTTTGATAGTATAAAATATCATGTTAGACACAACAAGCAAGTAATTTTAGCAACATTTCTAAGCCTGGTGATTTTCATCACTTAGAAATGCTACTTGAAATTGTTGTTATTCCTTGGCCTAAAATAAGCTGAAGAAACATCCAACAGCCTAAGTACTCATAGAGTTGCCCTTGTCTGTACATTGTCATCACTGTGAAAGGGCGTTTAGAAATTTGCTTGGACAGATGGTAAAGAGAGAAAGACAAGTACATGTCAGAGTTCTATATAATGTTAACTGAAAATCCAACTTGGGCTATAAACAAGAAAGAGCATTAAGCATATTAATTAGCTACCTCTTAGCAATTCTTATGCAAAGCATAAGTAAACCCTTGTGCTCTGCTGAGAAGTGTCATTTTGCAAAATTTATTTCCCAGGTCTGGATCCCTGTGAATATGTGCAGAATATTTGTGAGAATTTAAGTATATAATCTCTCTCACATAGTTAAAGAAAAGAGAATTTTGAATCAAAGACATGTTCATTCAAAAAAATAGCTAACAAGAGAATAAGCATTAGTGAGATTTTAATCATATCTTTTTGGACAGATTCATGATTTGTGAGCCAGCTTTCAGAAAAATGTCCCTAGTGTGCATACGTAAGAGCTATATGTCTCCTTTCTAGTCTGTGAGGGCAGAAGCCTTCTCTGCCTGTTCATCATTGCATCCTATCACCTGTCTCAAATCTGGTACTCAGTATTTGACGAAGGAATATATGAGGGTTCTTACTGCTGTCTCCATGAACCAAACTTTGAGCAGTGCAGTCCCTTTCCACCTTTTGTACAAGGGAATTGGAAAGGAGCTTGAGACCACCATGAAGTTATGACAGATATCCTCTCCCTTTTTAATAGGTATTTGTTCTTTTTTCAAGTTTGTTCTGTTTTACTGAGCTCTCCCTATTTACCTCACCCCCTAGCCCCTGGCAACCATTTTTTCTACACCCCATTTCTGTGTTTGACTTTATTTTGTTTTGTTTCGATTCCACATGAGTGATACCATGCATATTTATTTTTCTCTATCTAATTAATTTAACTTAGCATAATACCAAAATCTATCTATGTCACAAATGAAAGAATTTCCATCTTTCTCATGGCTGAATGATAGTTCATTTTATGCACATACATATATATGTGCATATATATATATATATATGTATACTACACCTTCTTTATCTGTTCATCTATTGATACATAGTTTGTTTTCATATCTTGGCTATTATAAAGGTATTTGTTCTTTATGTTAGGGGTTCTAATCCTAGTGCTATTTTTGTTTCAGTTAAACCTTTCTAAGGAAAGGGCTAAAACATGGAGAAACAAAAAGAACTATGTAATGAAATAGATTTTTGACTCCATTAAAATTAATTTTTCTAGTCATAATATTATAAATTCATAGAATCTCATATTTGACATGTTCTCTAATCCACTCCTATATCCAGTTTGTAAGTTCTTCAACAAGGGATAGTTAAGCAAGCTTGTAAAACTCCACAGTGGACAGAGAACTGAGAGCCTCCCCAAGTAAACAACTCTGACTCTTACAGTCAGTTCAGTCACTCAGTCATGTCCAACTCCTTGTGACCCCATAAACCGCAGCACACCAGGCCTCCCTGTCTATCACCAACTCCCAGAGTGCACCCAAACCCATGTCCATCGAGCTGGTGATGCCATCCAACCATCTCATTCTCTGTCGTCCCCTTCTCCTCCTGCCCTCAATCTTTCCCAGCATCAGTCTTTTCCAATGAGTCAGCTCTTCACAGCAGGTGGCCAAGTATTGAAGTTTCAGCTTCAACATCCATCCTTCCAATGAACAGGACTGGTCTCCTTTAGAATGGACTGGTTGGATCTCCTTGCAGTCCAAGGGACTCTCAAGAGTCTTATCCAACACCACAGTTCAAAAACATCAATTCTTCAGTGCTCAGCTTTCCTTATAGTCAAACTCATATCCATACATGACCACTGGAAAAACCATAGCCTTGACTAGACGGATCTTTGTTGACAAAGTAATGTCTCTGCTTTTTAATATGCTATCTAGGTTGGTCATAACTTTCCTTCCAAGGAGTAAGCGTCTTTTAATTTCATGGCTGCAATCACCATCTGCAGTGATTTGGAGCCCCCCAAGATAAACTTAGCCACTGTTTCCACTGTTTCTCCATCTATTTGCCATGAAATGATGGGACCAGATGCCATGATCTTAGTTTTCTTAATGTTGAGTTTTAAGCTAACTTTTTCACTCTCCTCTTTCACTTTCATCAAGAGGCTGTTTATTTCTTCTTCACTTTCTGCCATAAGAGTGGTGTCTTCTGCATATCTGAGGTTATTGATATTTCTCCCGGCAATCTTGATTCCAGCTTGTGCTTCCTCCAGCCCAGCATTTCTCATGATGTACTCTGCATATAAGTTAAATAAGCAGGGTGACAAAATACAGTCTTGCTGCTGCTGCTGCTGCTAAGTCGCTTCAGTCGTGTCTGACTCTGTGCGACCCCATAGATGGCAGCCCACTAGGCTCCTCTGTCCCTGGGATTCTCCAGGCAAGAATACAGGAGTGGGGTGCCATTGCCTTCTCCAATGCATGAAAGTGAAAAGTGAAAGTGAAGTCGCTCAGTCATGTCCGACTCCTAGCAACCTCGTGGACTGCTGCCTACCAGGCTCCTCCGTCCATGGGATTTTCCAGGCAAGAGTACTGGAGTGGGGTGCCATTGCCTTCTCCGATACAGCCTTGACGTACTCCTTTTCCTACTTGGAACCAGTCTGTTGTTCCATGTCCAGTTCTAACTGTTGCTTTCTGACCTACATACAGGTATAGTCTCTGAGAAATGTACTATGAAGTTTGAAAAAGTGATAGCAGGAGTGCGTTTGGGTATAAAACATAACTCATAAACAGACTATATAGTATCCATATGTTGTGTTAGACATCAGGGAAAGAGAAAATAGTGTGCAGTGTGAAAATATAGAATCTTCAGAATTTTTTAATTGACTGGGTGCTTTACAGTTCACCAATCTATTTCCTTCCACTTGTTAGTTCCATTTTAGAATTATTAATAAAATATCTAAAATAACTTCATACCACTTACCTCTTGAGCAATAAAATCATCCATTTAAAAATCATGTTAATAAGTTCATTCTTTGGGGAACTGTATTGAATTGAAAACTAATCTAGATGAAGTGTGAATATATTTTTATTAATTTGAACATTTAAGATAACATGTTGTTCTGCCAGACAGGCGTTGGTTCAGTAAGGTATCTAGTAATGAGACTACCATTTTCACTTCAGTTCACCATATCAGTTATATCACATTAAATCCTAATCATGGCAGCCAAACCGTCCAGTTGTCATATATTGAGGATTATATGTCCTATATCATGACTGCTTCCTCCTTTGTCTAAGACATTCCTTTATCTCCAGGCTACTTCTTGATCTCCTGGGGCCAGTCTATAGTCTGTAGTCCATCCAATCCCCACTGCCAGACCAGCCCTTCTTAAATGCGCTTCTTATTGGCTCACTCCCCTGTTTGTCATCTTGTAGGGCTCTGTTCCTTGAATTAACTCTAAGATACCCTATGTGGCATTGAAGATCCTTTGTACTCTGTCACTGCTCTATTTTTCCAGACTCTAGTAGTGTGCTTTTCTTTATTTGTGTCTTTACTATGGGCTTTTTCACTCCTGAAACACCTTTCTCACTATCACTTTCCCATCAATGAACTCCCCTATGATATTCCATAAATATTTTTGTCATGATTCCCTGGGCTATAGTGATTTTTGTACTTATATTTTTATTCTAAATGATTTTTATTTTTAATAGAAGTGACCACTCCTAATTATCTTTATATCACCTGGAAAGTCTAGCACATGCCCTGGTTCATGAAGGCCACCCAGTAGGATTTGATGAGTGAACAAAGTATTGACCATTTCTGCTGGTGTTATTCTATGAGCCTGAATACAAATTCAAAGGGATAAATGAAGGAAAGATCAAACCAGTCAATCCTAAAGGAAATTGACCCTGAATATTCAATGGACGGACTGATGCTACAGCTGAAGCTCCAATAATTTTGCCACCTGATGCAAAGGGCCAACTCATTGGAAAAGACCCTGATGCTGGGAAAGATTGAGGGCAGGAGGAGAAGGGGGCAACAGAGGATGAGATGGTTGGATAGTATGACTCCGTGGACATGGGTTTGAGCCAATTCATGCAGCCCATGGAGTTGGACACGACTTAGCAACTAAATGGGCTTCCCTTGTGGCTCAGCTGGTAAAGAATCCACCTGCAATGTGGGAGACCTGGGCTTGATCCCTGGGTTAGGAAGATTGCATAGAGAAGGGAAAGGCTACCCACTCCAGTATTCTAGCCTGGAGAATTCCATGGACTGTATAGTCCATGGGGTCGCAAAGAGTCGGACATGACTGAGGAACTTTCACTTAGCAACTAAACATCAACAACAAAATGAAGGCAAAGAAGAAGAGAATTTTGTAATAGAGTTGTGAAAGTCTTTTTTTTTTCTCATAATAATTCAACTAATAATCCGGTTGTTAGAATAAACAGTTAACATACACTTGTACCAGGTTGTAAAAGAAGGAAATCTGGATTTTTCTGATTGCCTTTCTAACAAAGAAAATCTGCATGTTTTACCCCAAACTTATAAGTTGGAGGACCCTAGCAAATAGACATGCTAATTTACATAGGTAAAGAATGGACTAGGGTTCAGTATTTATTAGGATAATCAGATGTCCTGGTTTGCCCTAAACTGTCTGCATGTATGACTACTGTTCAATTTAGTTATGAATGGCATCCTCTTCCACTTTCAGAAATGTCCTATTGCACAGTACATTGTATGGTTTTCCTGGTTTTTATACTTGTTGAACCTTAGTGGAGGCTGAGACTTTGTAATCCCATTCTATATTGTCCTAATATTCCAAGCAGAGGTGACTCAGAATTTCCCAATTTGAATACCGATCTTATTAAATTGAACAGTTTTCCTAAGTCATGAGTCTCTATTAAAAAAAAAAAAAAGTCTTCCTTAATGAATGACTAGAAAGAAAATGACACAAAGTTGGAAATAGTCATCAAAGTTACTGTAATTCTTTTCAATTTTTTACTGAAAGAAATGAAATTAGTTGAGCTGTTAATTTGGTCATGTAATTTCATAAAACAAATATGAGGAAAATTTGTCTTTTGCCTCACTGATTATGAAAACACTAAACCTAATTTCCTAAGAAAACAATGAAAAGCAACTTGAACCTTCCAAATTGGTTATTAAACACTGTAACCAAGGGAACATTTCTTTGAAGAGGAATCTAGATATAAAATGAAGATTCCTTATACTGCATGTATGAATTTTATCAAAATGCTGATATTCAGTTTTTGTTTGAAGATGCTCAGTGATGCACATTCAGATGATTTTCTTGCATTAGTGAAAAGTGTTTGTGAAAGGTTGTGTTTAAGGTGAACATTTGCATATCAAATAATATTTTCAAATGACTTCTGCTTTCAAAGAAGTTTACATAGGGACAAAGAAAGGATTTTAATGTTCCTTTTAGAAGCAATGTAATCAAGTGGAAGGAATTCAAACTAGGAGTCTGGTTCCAGTTCTAAATCTGTCTCTAGAAGCGACTTATTACCTTTTCAATAATAGCATCCTCACATGTGAGATCTGTGGGGCCATCAGTGTTGGTTAGGGAATGAATTGTCAGCATCTATTTTTTCCTTGAAATACACTTAAGCAATGTGAGACAAATGCATAGTCAAATCCTTGAAAATTTTATGAATATTTTAATATTTCAAACATATCAGCCCACACTTTATGAGTTTTTATAAAGAAAACACATACACATAAGGGTACAAATTTTCTATGAGTAGTTCTGGTCTGTATAGACTATCCAATAGTCTGGTCTATAGTACCATTTGTAGCAGGCAGTACACCTCTCCATATTTTCTCTGGCTTTAGGGTTTAGAACGTTAACTCATGTACATTTGCCAATTCAAAGTGGCAGATGCAGCACTAGAAATAAATGGCTTTTTTAAAATACAGTGTTACTCTTTAGAAAAATTTTAATTAGAAAATAATTATAGTTTGGATTTTCTTCCACCAATTTATCATCTCTGAAAAAACTGTTGGAATCGTTAAGAGAATGTGTTTTGTATTGGCATGATTGTTCTGCCTTTCCTCCCTAAGATGCAAGCTATCAGTGATGCTCTGGTTCAGTTACATGGTGCATCTATCAGTATTCACTATGTATTAAACAATCTAACTTATTCAATAGTATGGGTAACAGGGAACCTTGCGTGTATAATACAGATTAACCAAGAATTATGGTAAATCTGATCTATGTATTTGTAGTCCAAAATAAACATTTAAATATCATTATTGAAATATATTTTTATATATTTAAATCAAATATATATATAATTAAAATATAATGGATATATAACATTGTATAAATTAAAGAACATGATGATTGATTAATGCATATATTGCAAAATGATTGCCACAATAAGATTGATTAATGCACCCATCCCCTCACATGATTACCATTTTTGTATGTGTGGTAAGAGCATTTAAGATCTACTCCCTTAGCAACTTTTATGCTATAATACAATACTGTTAATAATAGTCAGCATGTTGTAAGTTAGATCTCTAGAAGTTATTCATTTTATAGCTGGAAGTTTTTACCTTGTGACCAACATCTTCTCATATCACACAATGCCCAGCCCCTGACAACCACCATTCTACTCTGGTTTTGAGTTTGGCTTTTTTAGACTCCAAATATAAATGAGAACACAGTTTAAGTCTTATCTGTCTGACTTATTTCACTTAGTTTGATATCCTCAAGGTCCATCAAAGTAGTTGCTAATGGCAGGGTTTCCTTTTAATTGATGAATAATATTTTGTGTGTATCATATGTATGTATGATATATATCACATTTTATTTATTCATATGGATTTATGGACACTTAGATAGTTTCCATGTCTTAGCTATTGTGAATAAAGAAAGGTGCAATGAACATGGGGTGCTGACACTGCTTTGGTATCTTATTTTTGTTTCTTTTGGATATATTCCCAGAAACAGGATTCCTGGATCATTGGTTGTTCTTTTTTAAATTTTTATAAGGCAACTCCATATTGTTTTTCATAGTGGCTAACCAATTTACATTCTCATTGACAGTGCACTAGGGTTCCCTTTTCTCCGCATCCTCACTAACACATTTATTATCTGTCTTTTTGATAACAGTCATGCTAACAGGAATGAAGTGATATTTCATTGTGGTTTTGATTTTTATTTACCTGATGACTAGTGAAGTTGAGCACCTTTTCATGTACCTGTTGGCCATTTGTATCTCTTCTTCAGGAAAATGTCTATTCAAGTCCTCTACGCTTATTATTTTTTTGGCCACACCAAACAGCATGTGGAATCTTCCCCCACCAGGAATCAAACCCAAGTTCCTTGCACTGGAAGCACAGAGTCTTAACCACTGGACATTCAGGGAAGACCTACCCCCATTTTTAATAAGGGTTTTGCTGTTGTTTTATTGTTGTTGTCTTTGCTGTTGAGTTGTATGAGTTTTTATGTATTTTGGATACTAATCCTTTATATGATATGTGATTTGCAGATATCTTCTCCCTTTTCGTACATTGCCTCTTTATTTTGATTTTTTTTTTTTTTTACTGTGCTGAAGCTTTTTAGTTTGATGTAGTCTCACTTATTATTTCTGCAGCTTGTACTTTTGGTGTCATATCTAAAATATAGTTGCCAAGACCAATGTCAGGGAGATTTGTCTTCATTTTCTTCTAGGTATTTTATGGTTTCAGGTCTTATATTCAAATCTTAAATCCATTTCAAGTTTATTTTTGTAAGCGGTAGAAGATAGGGTTTCAATTTCATCCTTTTGCATGTGACTACCCAGGTTTCCCAGTACCACTTACTGAAGTGGTATCTTTTTCCTATTGATTATTCTTGGCTTCCGTGTCAAATAATAGTTGACCATATATACTTGGGTTTATTTCTAGGCTCTTCACTTTGTTCCACTGGTCAATGTGTCTGTTTTTATGGCAGCACCATAATATTCTGATAGCTATAACTTTGTAATATCATTTGAAATCTGGAAATGTGATGCCTCCAGCTTTGTTCTTTTTTCTCAAGATTTGGCTATTTGGAATCTTTTCTAGATCCATATAGATTTAAAATTTTTTTCTACTTCTGTGGAAAATATCATTGGAATTTTGACAGGGATGGCATTCAATTTATATATGGTTTTGGATAATATGGATGCAACAATATTAACTCTTGTGATCTGGGATCAAGGGATATTTTTCAGCTTATTTGTGTCTTTTTCAGTTTTTTTCATGAAAGTCTTGTAGTTTTCAGTGTAAAGACTTTTCATCTTCCTGGTCAAATTTACTCCTAAGAATTTTGTTGGTTTTGATGTTATTGTGAATAGGATTGCCTTATTTCTTTTTCAGTTATTTCATTGTTAACATGTAGAAATGGAATTGATTACTCTGTGTTGATTTTGTATCTGGCAATTTTACTGAATTCACTGATTAATTCTAATGGTTTTAGTTTGGATCTTTAGGATTTTCTATACATAAGATTATGCCTTCTACAAACAGAGACAACTTTGCTTTTTTCTTCCTGAGTGAGATGCTTTTTATTTCTTCTTTTTGCCTAATTACTCTTTCTAGGATCACCAGGGCTGTATTAAGTAGGAATGATGAGAGAATGCACCTTTATCTTGCTTATATTTTAGAAGAATAACTTTCAACCCTTTGCCACTGAATATTTTAGCTATAGGCTGGTCATATTTGGCTTGTATTATGTTGAGGTACAGGCTTCCCAAGTGTTGCTAGTGGTAAAGAACCCACCTGCCAGTGAAGGAGACATAAGAGACATGGGTTTGATCCCTGGGTCGGGAAGACCCCCATGGAGGAGAGCATGCCAACCCTCACAAAAATATTTTTGCCAGGAGAATCCCAAGGACAGAGGAGCCTGGTGGGCTACAGTCCATAGGATTGCAAAGAGTTGGACATGACTGAAGTGACTTAGCACACATGCATGTATATGTTGAGGTACATTCCTTCTAAACTCAATTGGGTGAGAGTTTTTAATCATGAAAGGAAGTTAAATTTTGTTTAATGCTTTTCTGCATATATTGAGATGATCATATGGTTTTTATCTTTCATTCTATTAATATGGTATATCACAGATTTGAATATGTTGAACCATTCTTGTGTCCCAAAGTTAAATCCCACTTGACCACGGTACATGTTTCTTTTAATGTGCTATTGAATTTGGTTTACTAGTATTTTGTTGAAAATTTTTGTGCCTACCTTCATCAGGTATATTTGCTTATAGTTTTCTTGTTTTTTAATGATTTTATCTGGTTTTGGTATAAGAGTAATTCTGGCCTTGTAAAATGAGTGTTCTCTCCTCTTCAACTTTTTGGAAGAATTTGAGAAATACTGACATTAATTTTTCTTTGAATGTTTGGTACAATTCACTAGAACTGTCTGGTCCTGGGCTTTTCTTTGTTGGGAAGTTTTTGATTACTTATTCAATCTCCTACTTATATTTGTTTTTTTAAATCATATCTTCATGATGAAGTCTTGGTAGATGGTTGGTTTCTAGGAACTTATCCATGTTTTCAAGGCTATCCAGTTTGTGAAGTGTAATTGCTCATAGTAGTCTCCTATGGTGCTTGGTATTTTTGTGATCTCAATTATAATGTGTCCTCTTTCTTTTCTGACTTTATTGATTCGAGTTTTCCTTCCTTTTATTCTTAGGTCTAGCTAAGGTTTTCTCCATTTTTATCTTCTAAAAAAAAAAAAATCTCCTACTCTCACTGATCATTTATTGTTTTTCTTGGCTGTATTTTATCTATTCCAGCTCAAGTTTTCCTTCTTCTAACTTCAGGCTTAGCTTTTTCTTCTTTTGCTGGTTTTTTGAAGTGTAAAATTAAGTGGTTTTTTTAGTTTTTTTTCTTTTTTTCCCTTAATGTCGATATTTATCACTCTAACTTTCTTTCCTCTTAGGACTGCTTTTGTTCCATCATTTAAGGTTGGGCATATTATGTTACCATTTTGGTTTCAAGAAACTTTTTGATTTATCTCTTATTTTAATTACTATTATTGGTTGTTCGGCCGTGTGTTCTTTAGTTTCCACGTATCTGTAAATTTTCCAGCTTTCCTCCTATTATTGATTTCTAACTTTACACCATGTGGTCGGAAATGATACTTGATATGATGTCAGTTTTCTGAATTTGCCAAGCTTGGTTTGTGATTTGACATTTGATGTACTTTGGACACTGTTCTGTGTGTGCTTTAGAAGAAATGTATTCTGATGCTGCTGCTAGATTGAATGTTCTTTATTCATCAGGTTCATTTGGTCTAACATATACAGTTGCCCTTGAACAATGAGGGAGATTGGGGGAGGGGGGAACTGTCCCTTGCAATCAAATATATTAAAAAGTATGTAAGTTTACAGTCAGCCCTCTATGTCCATGGTTCCACAACCATAGATTCAACCAACCATAGATTGTGGAGCACTGTAACATGCATTCATTTTTTTAAAAATCCACATATAAAGTTGCCTGTGTAGTTCAAAACTCTGTTGTTCAACGGTCAATTGTATTTCAAGTCCAATATTTCTGTATTGATTTTCAGTATATCCTTACTGATTTTCAGTGCTTTGTTATTGATTTCTTATTGATGATCTATCCATTATTGAAAGTGGGGTGTTGAATCTCTCTATTATTGTTGTGTTGTTCTCTATTTTTCCCTTCGGTCTTCTAGGGTTTGTTTAATATATATACATACTCTGATTCTACATGTGTATACTTTTACAATTGTTATATCCTCTTGACAAATTGACTCCTTTATCATTATATAATGACCTGCTTTTATATTGTTATGACTTTTGACTTACAATCTATTTTTTTCTGATATAAATATAGCTATCCTTGCTCTCATTTGGTTTCTACTTGCGCGAAGTATCTTTTCTGTCCACTCACTTTTAGCGTATATGTTTCATAAGGTCAAAGTGACTCTCAAAGTGGGCAGCATATAGTTGGGCCTTGTTTGTCTTTTTTTTTTTTCAATCTGTCCAGTCACTCTGTGCTTTTTGATCAGAAAATTTGATCCATCCACATTTAGAATAATGATTAATAAGTAAAGAGTTACTAATGTCATTTTATTATTTGTGTTCTTCCTGTTTACTGTCTTCCTTTGTGAACTGATTATTCACTGACTTTATGTTGAATGTAAGAATATTTACAAACACTTAATATGGTCCCAACTGCCTAAGGTCACTTGAGGACACAGCTGTGCATCAAGAGCTCAGGTTCCTGAATTGGAGAAGCACCTGTAGTTGGTTTGCACTCACGATGTGCCTAGGCCACAGGAGTTGGAAAAGTCTCTGTGGCTATTTTTGTAGCATATCTGTGAGCTCTTCTGGGCGTGTCTGGGGTAGGTTTTAGAGATCAGCTTACATCCTTTTCAGCTAGGCCACCTTTCCGTTGCTCATGCCTAACTTCCTACCTAACATTAATAATCAAGTCATAATAAGAGATAGAAGCAAAACTTTAAAATAGAAGTAAACACATTTGGATAAAGAATAGTTAAATAGTGTTTGGATAGAAGAGAATTAAAATTAAGAGAACTTTGACATGGTGGAATTTGAACTATATGATGGCTGCCGAAGGATAACTGACTGAGTTAACAGAGAAAACTAAAGGCCTTGAAGGTTAAAAATTCAACTAGCACAGCTAGTTATTAGCAGATGCTGGACAAACATTTCCTCTTTTTCTTTCTTATATTTTTAATTTTTTTTTTTAGTTTTTTTCAATTAATTAATTAATTTGGAGGATAATTACAATATTGTGATGGTTTTTGCCATATATCAACATGAATCGGCCACAAATATACATGTGTCCCCACCATCTCCCACCCCTCTCCCATCTCCCTCCCCACCCTATCCTTCTGGGTTGTCGCAGAGCCCCAGCTTTGGGTGCTCTTCTTCATGTGTCAAACTTGCACCAGTCATTTATTTTACATATGATAATGTACATGTTTGAATGCTATTCTCTCAAATCATCCCACCCTCGCCTTTTCCCACTGAGTCCAAAAGTCTGTTCTTTATATCTGTGTTCCCTTTGCTGCCCTGCATGTAGGATTGTCATTACTGTCTTTCTAAATTCCAGATATATGCATTAATATATAGTATTTGTCTTTCACTTTCTGACTTACTTCAATCTGTATAATTGGTCCAGGTTCATCCACCTTATTAGAACTGACTCAATTGTGTTCCTTTTTATAGCTGAGAAATATTCCATTGTGTACACATACCACAACTTCCTTATTCATGCATCTGCTGATGGACATCTATGTTGCTTCCATGCACTAGCTATTATTGTAAATAGTGCTGCAATGGACATTGGGGTACATGTCTCTTTTAATTCTGGTTACCTTGGGGTGTATGCCAAGCAGTGAGATTGCTGGGTCATATGGCAGTTCTATTCCCATTTTTTAGGGAATCTCCACACTGTTCTCCATAGTGGCTGTACCAGTTTGCATTATCTCCAACAGTGTATTCCACACTCTCTCCAGCATTTATTGTTTGTAGACTTTTTGATGATGGCCATTCTGACCGGTATGAGATGGTACTCATACTGGTTTTGATTTGCATTTCTCTAGTAATGAGTGATGTTGAGCATCTTTTTGTGTGTTCCACTCCAGTATACTTGCCTGGAGAATCCCAGGGATGGGGTAGCCTGATGGGCTGCCGTCTATGGGGTCGCACAGAGTCAGACATGACTGAAGCACATATCTATCTATATCTAACCATCTGAATGTCTTCTTTGGACAAATGTCTGTTTAGGTCTCTTGCCCACTTTTTGATTGAGTTGTTTGTTTTCCTGGTATTGAGCTTCATGAGCTGCTTGTGTATTTTGGAGATTATTTCTCTGTCAGTTGTTTCATTTGCTGTTATTTTCTCCCATTCTGAGGGCTGTCTGTTCACCTGCTTATAGTTACCTTTATTGTGCAAAAGCTTTTAAGTTTAATTAGGTCCCATTTGTTTATTTTTCTTTTTATTTCCATTACTGTGGCAGGTGGGTTATAGAGGATCTTGCTGTGATTTATATTAGAGAGTGTTCTGCCTATGTTTTTCTCTAAGAGTTTTGTAGTTTCTGGTATTATATTTAGGTCTTTAATCCATTTTGAGTCTATTTTTGTGTATGGGGTTAGAAAGAGTTCTAGATTCATTCTTTAACATGTAGTTGACCAGTTTTCCCAGCACTATTGTTGAAGAGATGTCTTTTCTCTATTGAATATTTTGTCAAAGATAAGGTGTCCTTTGTTAAAGATAAGGTGTCCATAGGGGTATGGATTTATCTCTGGACTTTCTATTTTGTTCCATTGATCTATATTTCTGTCTTTGTGCCAGTACCATATTGTCTTGATAACTATAGCTTTTGTAGTATAGTCTGAAGTTAGGAAGGGTTGATTTTTCCAGTTCCATTCTTCTTTCTCAAGATTGCCTTGACTATTCGGGGTCTTTTTTGTTTCCATACAAATTATTTGTATTTCCATACAAACGAAATTATTTGTTTTAGTTCTGTGAAAAATATCATTGGTAGTTTGATAGGAATTGCACTGAATCTATAGATTGCTTTGGGTAGTATACTTATTTTCACTATATTGATTCTTACAGTCCAAGAACATGATATAGTTCTTCATCTATTTGTGTCATCTTTGATTTCTTTCATCAGTGTTTTATAATTTTCTGTAAACAGGTCTTTTGTTTCTTTAGGTAAATTTATTCCTAAGTATTATATTCTTTTCATTGCAATGGTGAATGGGATTATTTTCTTAATTTCTCTTTCTGATTTTTCATTGTTAGTTTATAGGAATGCAAGGGATGTCTTTCTATTAATTTTATATACTGCAACTTTACTATATTCATTGATTAGCTCTAGTAATTTTCTGATGGCCTGCTTAGGATTTTCTATGTAGAGGCTCATGTCATCTGCAAACAGTGAGGGCTTTACTTCTTCTTTTCCAATCTGGATTCCTTTGAAAAAAATATAGTAATAAAAGTAACAGATATTTTTTGTTTCATTATTCATATTCCCTTTGGCATGTAATTGAGTACGTATTCTTTTCTGGAGTGTATAATTTTCAAGACTATATAACATTTCACTTTCCTTTTATAAACAAATAAAAAATCAAAACTAACTCATCCTAAAAGGTGATCACCTGTAATTTATCTTCTGAGAGAGCTCTAAAACTCCTAAATAACCATTGCAAGGATAGTATGTTTTCAGGGGATGTTTATAAATGACTGGTGAAAGAGAAGGTGTTAGTCACTCAGTTGTGTCCAATTCTTTGTGACTGCAGGGACAGTCCCTTTGTCCATGGAATTCTCCAGACAAGAATACTGGAGTGGGTTGCCATTCCCTTCTCCAAGGAATCTTCCCAACCCAGGGATCAAACCCAAGTCTTTTGCATTACAGGCAGGTTCTTTACTGTCTGAGCCACCAGGGAAGGAATAAGTAACTAGAGGAGCTACAAACAGCTGTTACACATTTTTTCAGCCATGGAGTTCATAATCCTTAAAGAATGTTTTCTTCCATTCATCTATACATGAATATCTTCTAAAATAGGGCTTCACAGGTGGCACTAGTGGTAAAGAACACACCTCCCAATGCAGGAGACATAAGAGATGTGAGTTCGATCCCTGGGTAAAGAAGATACCCTGGAGGAGGGCATGGCGACCCACTCCAGTGTTCTTTCCTGGAGAATCCCATGGACAGAGGAGCTTGGAAAGCTACAGTCATTAGGGTCTCAAAGAGTTGGACATGACCGAAGCGACTGAGCATGCATGCATGCACCTACCAAATAAAGGCAATTGTGGATCCCTTTAAGCAAAAGTTTTAAATTCTTTTAAAATTAAAAAGTCTTGAATTCTTTCAAAGTTTTATAGCTCTTCATTAAATTCTTTAACAAAAAGAACACAAGAGAATTTAGCTGGGAAATAATAAGAAAGCTGTGATTCTCTAAGTGAAAACACTACTATTTGTAGTTTTAGAAATGATTTAATCACCTCCTTCTGATATGCACTGAAAGTGATAAAATTGTCTCCTCCAAAATGAAAGTGAAAGGGGCTCAAAACTTTTGTTTTTCTCCTTCAGATATCCCAGATGACCATCAGAGTTTCTATTATTGACTTTCTTCTATATTAATTTCATTCACTCATTTCAGTCGCTGAGTCATGTCTGACTCTTTGTGACCCCATGGACTGCAGCAAGCCAGGCTTCCCTGTCAATCACCAACTCCTGGAGCTTACTCAAACTTATGTCTGATGGTGATGCCATCCAAATATCTCATCCTGTGTCATCCCCTTCTCTTCCCACCTTCAATCTTTCCCAGCATCAGGGTATTTTCAAATGAGTCAATTATTCGCATCAGGTGGCCAAAGAATTGAAGTTTCAGCTTCACCATCAGTCCTTCCAATGAATATTCAGGACTGATTTCCTTTAGGATGGACTGTTGTATCTCCTTGCCATCCAAGGGACTCTCAAGAGTCTTTTCCACACCACAGTTCAAAAGCATCAATTCTTCTGTGCTCAGCTTTCTTTACAGTCCAACTCTCACATTCATACATGACTACTGGAAAACCCATAGCTTTGACTAGACGGACCTTTGTTGGCAAAGTAATGTCTCTCCTGTTTAATATGCTGTCTAGGTTGGTCATAGCTTTTCTTCCAAGGAGCAAGCATCTTTTAATTTCATGGCTGCAGTCACTATCTGCAGTGATTTTGAAACTGAAGAAAATAAAGTCTCTCACTGTTTCCATAGTTTCTCCATCTATTTGCCATGAAGTGATGGGACCGGATGCCATAATCTTAGTTTTCTGAATGATACGTTTTAAGCCAACTTTTTCACTCTCCTCTTTCACTTGTATCAAGAGGCTGTTTATTTCTTCTTCATTTTCTGCCATAAGGGTGGTGTCACCTGCATATCTGAGGTTATTGATATTTCTCCCAGCAATCTTGATTCCAGCTTGTGCTTCATCCAGCCCGGCATTTTGCATGATGTAATCAGCATATAAGTTAAATAAGCATGGTGAAATATACAGCCTTGACATACTCCTTTCCCAATTTGGAGCAAGTCTGTTATTCCAAGTCCAGTTCTAACTGTTGTTTTTTGACCTGAATACAGACTTCTCAAGAGACAGGTCAGGTAGCCAGGTATTCCGATCTCTTGAAGAATTTTCCACAGTTTGTTGTGATCCACATAGTCAAAGGCTTTGGCATAGTCAATACAGCAGAAGTAGATGTTTTTCTGGAACTATCTTGCTTTTTCTATGATCCAACAGATGTTGGCAATTTGATCTCTGGTTCCTCTGCCTTTTCTAAACCCAGCTCGAACATTTGGAAGTTCCTGTTTCACATACTGTTGAAGCCTGGCTTGGAGAATTTTGAGCATTACTTTGCTAGCATGTGAGATGAGGACAATTATTCAAATCAACATTCTTTGGCAAGGCCTTTCTTTAGGATTGAAATGAAAACTGACCTTTTCCAGTCCTGTGGCCACTGCTGAGTTTTCCAAATTTGCTTGCATATTAAGTGCAGCATTTTCACAGCATCATCTTTTAGGATTTGCAATAACTCAACTGGATGTCTATCACCTCCACTAGTTTTGTTCTTAGTGATGCTTCCTAAGGCCCACTTCACTTCACGTTCCAGGATGTTTGGTTCTAGGTGAATAATCACACCATCATGGTTATCTGAGTCATGAAGATCTTTTTTGTGTAGATCTTCTGTGTATTCTTGCTACCTCTTCTTAATACCTTCTGCTTCTGTTAGGTCCATACCATTTCTGTCCTTTATTGTGCCCATCTTTGCATGAAATTTTCCTTTGGTATCTCTAATTTTCTTGAAGACACCTCTAGTCTTTCTCATTCTATTGTTTTCCTCTATTTCTTTGCATTGATCACAAGGAAGGCTTTCTTATCTCTCTCTCTCCTTGCTATTCTTTAGAACTCTGCATTCAAATGGGTATATCTTTCCTTTGCCTTTTGCTTCTCTTCTTTTCTCAGCTATTTGTAAGGCCTTCTCAGACAACCATTTTGCCTTTTTGCATCTTTCTTGGGAATGGTCTTGATCACTGCCTCTTGTACAATGTCATGAATGTCTGTTCATAGTTCTTCAGGCACTCTATCAGATCTAATCCCTTGAGTCTATTTATCACTTCCACTGTGTAATCATAAGGGATTTGATAAGTCATAGCTGAATGGTCTAGTGATTTTCCTTACTTTCTTCAATTTAAGTGTGAATTTGGCAATAAGGAGTTCATAATCTGAGCCACAGTCAGCTCCTGGTCTTATATTAATTTACAGGTCCAAAAATTTCCATTGATGTACTTTGGGATTTATCCAGTTTAAATATTTTTAGTAATGCAATCTCATTACTCCAAGTCTATATTAATTTACATGTCCAAATATTAAATATAATATAATTTAAATGAATATTATATAATTTAATTAAATAATTTTAAAAATTAAATATTTTTAGTAATGTAATCTCATTACTCCTGGTCTATACTAATTTACAGGTCCAAAAATTTCCAGTGATGTACTTTGGGATTTATCCACTTTAAATATTTTTAGTAATGCAATCTCATGCAATAATACCAAATACAGGATAAATAAACTGTAGGACCCATGGTAATTCATAGAGGTGGCAGTACATGTGTATATTGAGTTAGTTTTAGTTTTATGCTCTGATTTTCAGAGGAGGAAATATGTTAATATTATTACAACTCAATACCAGACTGATCATTCCATATGCAGGTTCTATTCTTTATGTCTGTCAAAAGCAGAGAAACCTGAATGTTCTCTCAGGGAGTTCTCTCAGGTATGGAGAAGTTATTTTTATGATCATTTCTTGTCATTTTTCTTATAGGTCTTGAACACATGCAGAACTATAGTAATCATGTAATATAATAATGAAAGTGATCAGTATCTTAAAAATATCAGATGAATCACATAAAAAAGATTCTAGATTTTCGACATCCAAATTATTTCGCTTATATTCCAACTATATAAGATAAATTACCTTCATTAAATCATCAGTTTTGTCCCCTATAAATAACCTATGCTTTCATTGTAAGAAAAGCCTTCAAAACGTTATTACCCACAAAGTGAAGATCTAATTGTATCATTCTGACTGGAGGAAAAATTATATTTGGGTACATTAGGAATCAGCTTGAAGTATACTCAAGTCAAACTCCACTGCTTAGTACTTGTGTGACCTCTTGCTGCTTTAGGTTCCTCATCTTGGCAAAGAAGAGAATATTAGCAATAAATATTTCTTAATATTAAATGAGATAATGTATGAGAACTCACAGTACAATGACTGGAATATATATTTAAATATTTTGTATGTGTATATTTATATGTATTTTCCATCATTTAACCATTGCAATCTCAATTTCATCACCTTGAGTGGAGAATATTTAAGAAAGAAGGAGAAAATGATCAATAAGAAAAGAAACTCCACATCTTATGGAGGATAGGGTCTGTGTCAAGCCCTTGAAACATGAGTTGTAAACTGCACACAAGGAGAACTGTTCTGAATGTCATAGCAGGCCCAAACACATTCAAAAGTTCTTTATGTAAAAGAAAAAAAAAAAAAAAAAGAAAAGCCCTTAAATGGAGCCTGTTTGGATCTCTGACTTTCATCTTCTCTATTCTTTTTCCTCAATGTCTTAAAAGAAGAGTTTGACTCTCTGCAACTTTTTCAAAATCTCATTTATTCAATGTGATTTGAGGATGACAAGTAATAGCAGAATGACCAAATCCAGGTATACTTTCTACTTCCCTACTATTTCAGCTGCAAATTTAGTGCTACCTGCCATGTGCATCTTCTTGAGATGTTCTTCTTCCTTTGTTTCCATAATACTACACTGCCTTTCCTCCTAAACCAAGAACAGTTCCACCTGGACTTAATTGGGTTTATATATCTAGGTTTGGAGCTACTACAGCCTCACTGCTTGGGGATTTGGGGAGGGTTAAGCAAGCTGCCCTGTGGCTTTTGGTGTTCTAAGCTGGCAGGGAGAATGGGGCTGGATGAACCTGCTGTGTGCAATGCACCACCACCCTCCTGTGTGTCTGGAGGCTCCTGCCTTGTCTAGCTGGTTCAGTGCTGCTTTAAAATCAAACCTTTGGCACTCATTCTCTCCTTTTTGAGCTTAGGCTTTAACGTGAACCCTTCTGCTTTTCCTCTTTCAGAGATTTCTCAAAGTTTCCAATATGCCTTTCTTATTTTAAAGCATTATTGTGATTCTTTTCAATATATACTTTTCTTATATATTCTGTGGTTTTGCAGCAGGAAAGGAGATGCTAGGCTATGCTAGTATCAGTGTATGGTAGACTATTGAGGGGAGTTCTCTGTGCTATACAACAGGTTCCCATTAGTTATCTTTTTTTATACATGGTAGTGTATATGTGTCAAACTCAGTCTCCCAATTCATCCCACCCACTCCTTCCTTGCTTGGTATCCATGTTTGTTTTCTACATGTATGTCTATTTCTGCTTTGCATATAAGTTCATCTGTACCATTTTTCTAGATTACATATATAAGCAAATTATATATTTGTTTTCATCTTTCTAACCTCTCTGTATGACAGCCTTTAGGTCTATCCATGTCTCTGAAAATAGCAGGATCCCATTCCTTTTTATGGATGAGTAATATTCCACTGTATATGTCTACCACATCTTCTTTATTTACATTCCTTTGTTGCTGGACATTTAGCTTGTTTTCATATCCTAGCTATTATAAATTGTGCTGCATGTCTCTCATAATTAGTTATATGTTCAATATGTATCTGTCAGATGATTTTGTGTATGTGTATATATATTTTAAAAGTAAAATAAATGAAGTATTAGTTTTCTTTTTAGACTAGAATAAGGACAACACTGGGCTTCCCAGGTGGCACTAGTTGTAAGAACCCGCCTGCAATGCAGGAGACATAAGAGATGTGGGTTCTGTCTCGGGGTTGGGAATATCCCCTGGAGAAGGGTGTGGCAATGCACTCTAGTATTCTTGCCTGGAGAATCCCATGGACAGAGGAGCCTGGTGGGCTACAGTCCATAGGGTTTCAAAGAGTCAGACATGACTGAAGCAATTTAGCATGCATGCAGGCCCAAGGATAGCACCAGTAGTAATAGTAGCAGTGGAAAGTGAAAGTCATGGATAGATCTGAAACATATATACCAGAAACAAATTTGAAGACTTGGTAATTATTACAATGTGGTATATTATGGAAAGGCCTAGCACAATGTTAGATATTGTTACTAAACAAATTACTGCAAGTTAAAGAGAATTTTATCTACATTTACTAAATTACTTAAATGTTCCCTTGGTTTTTAAAAATTCACAAAAGTCCAACATCAGAAGCTCATCTCAGTCCTTAGTTTTACAGCTTCATACACATTGTAGTCAATGATTTAAAATCGCACCTTAGTAACTGTTGGTAGTAATGTAAATTGGTGTAGCAGCCTTGAAAACAGTATGGCGCTTCCTCAGAAAGTTTAAATTTAACTGCCATATGATCCAGCAATTCTATTTTTGAATATATATCCAAAGATATGTATATATATAGATACATATATATACAGTCTCATGTTCATTGCACCATTATTTACAATAGCCAAACACGAAGATAAACTAAGTGCCAATCAAATAATGGATGGATTGAAGAAATGTGTATACATACAAGGAAATACTTTTCAGTTATAAAAATAAGGGAATTTTGCCATCTCTTAGGTCTTCTGCATTGGCAGGTGGGTTCATTACCACAACTGTCAGCTGGGAAGCCCCAACCTTAATGGTGTTATGCAAAGTGAAATTAGTCGGACAGAGAAAGTCAAACGTTGTGTTCTCACTTTTATGTGTAATCTAAATAAGCCATTCTCCCAAACCATCCCACCCTCTCCCTCGCCCACGAGTCCAAAAGACTGTTCTATACATCAGTATCTCTTTTGCTGTCTCGTATACAGGGTTATTGTTACCATCTTTCTAAATTCCATATATATGCGTTAGTATACTGTATTGTTGTTTTTCTTTCTGGCTTACTTCACTCTGTATAATAGGCTCCAGTTTCAGAGAATGGCATTGAAACATGTATAATATCATATATGAAATGAGTTGCCAGTCCAGGTTTGATGCACAATACTGGATGCTTGGAGCTGGTGCACTGGGACGACCCAGAGGGTTGGTACAGGGAGGGAGGAGGGAGGAGGGTTCAGGATGGGTTACACGTGTATACCTGTGGTGGATTCATGTTGATATATGGCAAAACCAATAAAATATTGTAAAGTTAAAAAATAAAAAAAAATAAGCCAAACATAAAGAAATAAAGAAGAATGGTAGCTGCCAGGGGCTGGGCAGTGGGGGTAAAAAGGAGATGTTGGTCAAGGGGTAGAAACTTCCAGCTATAAAATGAAGTCCTGGGAATCTAATGGTGTTGATAATTATCTACAACCATTGTTAGTTGTTAAGAGAGTAGATATTATATGTTCTCCCCACAAAAAAGGTAAATTATGTGGAGGAATGAAGGTGTTAAGTATCCTTATAGTGGTAATTATCTCATAATATATACATATATCAAATCATCACATTGTACACCTTAAATTTATACAAGTTATATGTCAACAATATCTCAGTAAGCAGTAAAGAAGGAGCTACAGGAGACCTGGGTTTGATCCCTTGGTCAGGAAGCTCCCCTGGAGGAGGGCATGGCAACCCACTCCAGTACTTTTGCCTGAAGAATTCCCATGTACAGAGAAGCCTGACAGGCTACAGACCATAGTGTTGCAAACAGTCGGACACAACTGAAGTGACTTAGCAGCACAATATCCCAGTAAACCTGGAAAAATCAGGAAATAAAATAAAATTGCACTGTATGGCCTCAGTCCTTCTGCATGCAAACACAGATCATGGTATTCCCCTAATACATGATTAAACATGGGCTCTTTACATCTTATTTTTCATAGGTCATTAAATTTTGCTTTTAAATCCAAGGATTTTATACTGACCTTCACTTCTGTGATATAAAGATGTTTTCCTTTAAGCTTCTGATAAATACAGTGACTCAGATAAGTTCAGAAGTAAATATTTTTGATCAATATGATATCTCAGATTCTATGCTGACCATTGGTAAGCCAAAAATAAATGAGATACTGTCTTCCATCAAGAAGCTCACAGTTTAGAAACCAGATCCAGCCACTCAACACTCAAAAACCAATACCTGAGGGAGAGTCAAATGCTGGTAGAAAGGAAAGTTGCTTTTAATCAGAATCTTGGCAATCTGGGGAGATGATTGACTCAGTGCCTCCCAAAAACAACTTCTGAAGATCCTGCTCAGCCATGAAAACATTTAAAAGGGAAAAAAGGAACTAATCTCAGTTAATCACTGAGATAGGGGGATCAAAGACATCGCCATCCCCTGCTGTGTGCAAGCCTTGGTTCAGGCTTGTTGACTTCTTGTGATTTTTCTTTAGATTCTATCTTGTTCACAGCTTGTTCTCAAGATTATTGAAAGGGAAGCTTGGGAAGAGATCTGGCCATCTATTAGTTACTTATTCTTCATTTCCGCTTCCTTGATCTATGGATAAACCAACAAATTTGGCAAAGTATTGTGTGATCAAAAGATTTGAAAGGTGTGATTGGCCAGGGATGAGTAGGGCCTGAGGGTGCCTGGTTTGAGGTTAGTGACAAGACAAGGGGCCTCCTGTGGAGAGTTCTTTCCTGCCAAAAGCTGCTGAAAGAAATAGGATAATACATATATATTATATATAATTATATAATATATTATATAATGTATGTATATAATTACAGCACTTTGATACATGCATAACAATAAAATACAGAAGTGGTACAGAGAAACCAGTGACTAACTCTTTGGTCAGAGAGGAAACGGTACCTGAGAAGAGTTTTGAACAAGCCAGTGTTTAAGGAAAGAGCAAGTATGAACATACAAACACAGCATGTTCAAGGGATACACATCATTCAGTCTAACTGGAGAGTAAGTTTTGAGAAGTGAAGAAAGACACAGCATAAGCCTGGACAGTTATGCAGAGGCCAGGTAAGGAAACACCCCTTATGTCATAACTAGGAAACTGAACTTTATACTACAGGCAATGGGAAGACACTTCCATGTTACAAGAGGCCTGAGGGAGTAGATTGGTTCCCCAGATTGATCTATTTTTGTAGGAGTGTGGAGGACAGGTTTGAAGGAACAAAACCCAGATTAGAGAGGCAAATTTTTATAGTCCAGGTGTGAAAAGAAAAGGACTTGAACTAAAGTGGTGAGAATGGTAGAGTATAAATTCAAAGAAACAAATAGTTGGCCTTTTTAAAATTAAACAAAATTATTTAGACTATTCTCCTTTCCCTGTGTGAAAGTGGTTATAAGCCCTATTTCCTTTAGAGTCAACTGCCAACTAAAGTCATTGTAGAAAACTTGACATTCGGCATGATTTGTCCTCTTTGATAAATGTTCCAGGGAGGCAAGACAGTCACCTGTCAAAATTGATAAGTGAGACCACAGCGGGGAACGCAGTCTCCTTTGTCACAGCACAGCCGCTAACACTAGCAGCCTGTTTAACTCTAGACTGGTCTGTCTCGCTCCAAGACTTTTCTATTTCCACCCAAATACCCCCCAAACGCAATGAGGCCATGCCTACCTATGTGACATATTCATTCCAGAGTAGGCTGCAAGTGCAGGAGGAGAATAAAGAGGCCACTTTCATTAGGCTGTTTTCACAACTGAAGAGTTTCAATAGCTTTCAAAGGCAAAGCATGAACTAGACCAATTCTCTGTAGGTACATAGCAAAATACTTAGTAAATTCTGTGGAATAGAAAAGCCCAAGGGATTACGATGAAGTGTCTAAGATCCTAAAACACTCATTACCTCATGCATGGAATGTATCTAAGGAATAAGAAGCTGTATTTTTGATTAAAAGGATTTAGTTCTGAACAATAGAGTGGCCAGTATTTTTAAATTAAATACACAGGAAAGCACTTAAACTTCATTCTCTGCCTTTACGAAGAAAAGAAATGAAAGTCTCAGAGGACCATCCCAGCACTGATGAGAAGTCCATTCTGTACAATAAACTTCTTCTTTCTTTCCTCTTTTCTAATGGGATTGTGATTATCTACGTACATGAACACATTGCTTCAAAATCTAGGAAGGAAAGAGCCGGAATCGGAATAGAACAAGAGCAAGACTTTGGTCTACCCATGGTGTGGTCATTAATAAACCTTGCATTCACAGTCGAAGTGCAAAAATTCCTAAAGTGAACTTTTTCTTTAAATGAGATACCCTGTGTACGAGACAGCACAAGAGACACTGATGTATAGAACAGCCTTATGGACTCTGTGGGAGAGGGAGAGGGTGGGAAGATTTGGGAGAATGGCATTGAAACATGTAAAATATCATGTATGAAACGAGATGCAGTCCAGGTTTGATGCACGATACTGGATGCTTGGGGCTGGTGCACTGGGACGACCCAGAGGGATGGTATGGGGAGGGAGGAGAGAGTGGGGAGGAGGGTTCAGGATGGGGAACACATGTATACCTGTGGTGGATTCATTTTGATATTTGGCAAAACTAATACAATTATGTAAAGTTTAAAAATTTTTTTAAATAATAAAATATTTACTGAGTGTCAAAAAATAAAAAAAAAAATAAATGAGATGCTAGCAACAGTTAGGAAAACTCTTAACTATGTAAGTGTCCAGTGTTTCCCACTTACCAGATCATCCTGTTTCACATTGTTTACTTCAGGAAACCATATGTGCAGATTAAACTGACTTTTTTCCCAAGAAAGCAAATAATGATTTTTTGAAACTGTAATGCCCTTGTCCTTCCAGTACTCAGTAGTGAATTGCAAGATTTTCTCTTTCACAGGTGAGTTTTCAACAATTGTCATAACTCTGGTACTGTTCTCAAGGTTCTATCTTTCTTCTGCTGCAGATGTTTGCCCAGTTTAAACAGTTGAAATAAAAATTTTCCTTGATACTTTTAAGTCCTTCCTATGATACAGCCTTTATATCTCCTGCCGAGATTACTCCAAGACCTAACAGACATTAGAAAACATTTTACAGTATTCAAATTGTCTTTTACTATGTTGAATTTCATAGTTTTTCCTCTCCATTGCCCATTATAGAAGTAATTTGCAGAATTTCTGCATTTTAGCCAGGAACATTCAGAAGGAGTGACTATCTGGAGCACTGGATCTACTTCCATCACCAAGCTAGAAAAGACAGAGCCTTTTAGGGCTGCTATAGATTCCAGAGGGGTGTGTGTGTGTGTGTGTGTCTGGAGTTCCATCTGTACATAAATTACTGTCTCTCTATAACAATATTACACAGTTCTTATTCTTTTTATAGATTCATGGACACACTTGCACAGGCTCCTTCCCAGACCCACATGCTTGTCCTAGATTATATTCTGAGTTAAACTTGGATACACCTAGGGTATTTGGTCTAGTGGTTTTCCCTACTTTCTTCAGTTTAAGTCTGAATTTGGTAATACGGAGTTCATGATCTGAGCCACGGTCAGCTCCTGGTCTTGTTTTTGTTGACTGTATAGAGCTTCTCCATCTTTGGCTGCAAAGAATATAATCAATCTGATTTCAGTGTTGACCATCTGGTGATGTCCATGTGTAGTCTTCTCTTGTGTTGTTGGAAGAGGGTGTTTGCTATGACCAGTGCATTTTCTTGGCAAAACTCTATTAGTCCTTGCCCTGCTTCATTCTGTATTCCAAGGACAAATTTGCCTGTTACTCCAGGTGTTTCTTGACTTCCTACTTTTGCATTTCAGTCCTCTATAATGAAAACGACCTCTTTTTTGGGTGTTAATTCTAAAAGGTCTTGTAGGTCTTCATGGAACCGTTCAACTTCAGCTTCTTCAGCATTACTGGTTGGGGCGTAGACTTGGATTACTGTGATATTGAATGGTTTGCCTTGGAAACGAGCAGAGATCATTCTGTCGTTTTTGAGATTGCATCCAAATACTGCATTTCGGACTCTTTTGTTGACCATGATGGCTATTCCATTTCTTCTAAGGGATTCCTGCCCACAGTAGTAGATATAATGGTCATCTGAGTTAAATTCACCCATTCCAGTCGATTTTAGTTCGCTGATTCCTAGAATGTCGACATTCACTCTTGCCATCTCCTGTTTGACCACTTCCAATTTGCCTTGATTCGTGGACCTGACATTCCAGGTTTCTACGCAATATTGCTGTTTACAGCATCGAACCTTGCGTCTATCACCAGTCACAGCCACAACTGGGTATTGTTTTTACTTTGCCTCCATCCCTTCATTCTTTCTGGAGTTATTTCTCCACTGATCTCCAGTAGCATATTGGGCCCCTACTGACCTGGGGAGTTCCTCTTTCAGTATCCTATCATTTTGCCTTTTCATACAGTTCATGGGGTTCTCAAGGCAAGAATACTGAAGTGGTTTGTCATTCCCTTCTCCAGTGGACCAGATTCTGTCAGACCTCTCCACCATGACCCACCCATCTTGGGTGGCCTCACGGGCATGGCTTAGTTTCATTGAGTTAGACAAGGCTGTGGTCCTAGTGTGATTAGATTGACTAGTTTTCTGTGATTATGGTTTCAGTGTGTCTGCCTTCTGATGCCCTATTGCAACACCTGAGAAATAGATTTAAGGGACTAGACTGCCTGATGAACTATGGACGGAGGTTTGTGACATTGCACAGGAGACAGGGATCAAGACCATCCCCATGGAAAAGAAATGCAATAAAGCAAAATGGCTGTGTGAGGAGGCCTTACAAATAGCTGTGAAAAGACGAGAAGTGAAAAGCAAAGGAGAAAAGGAAAGATATAAGTATCTGAATGCAGACTTCCAAAGAAAAGCAAGAAGAGATAAGAAAGACTTCCTCAGCAATCAATGCAAAGAAACAGAGGAAAACAACAGAATGGGAAAGACTAGAGATCTCTTCAAGAAAATTAAAGATACCAAGGGAGCATTTCATGCAAAGATGGGCTCGATAAAGGACAGAAATGGTTTGGACCTCACAGAAGCAGAAGATATCAAGAAGAGGTGGCAAGAATACACAGAAGAACTGTACAAAAAAGATCTTCATGACCAAGATAATCACGATGGTGTGATCACTCACCTAAAGCCAGACATCCTGGAATGTGAAGTCAAGTGGGCCTTAGAGAGCATCACTACGAACAAAGCTAGTGGAAGTGATGGCATTCCAGTGGAGCTATTTCAAATCCTGAAAGATGATGCTGTGGAAGTGCTGCACTCAATATGCCAGCAAATTTGGAAAACTCAGCAGTGGCCACAGGACTGGAAAAGGTCAGTTTTCATTCCAATCCCAAAGAAAGGCAATGCCAAAGAATGCTCAAACTACCACACAATTGCACTCATCTCACATGCTAGTAAAGTAATGCTCAAAATTCTCCAAGCCAGCCTTCAGCAATACGTGAATCATGAACTTCCAGATGTTCAAACTGGTTTTAGCTTAGGCAGAGGAACCAGAGATCAAATTGCCAACATCTGCTGGATCATGGAAAAAGCAAGAGAGTTCCAGAAAAACATCTATTTCTGCTTTATTGACTATGCCAAGGCCTTTGACTGTGTGGATCACAATAAACTGTGGAAAATTCTTCAAGAGATGGAAATACCAGAGCACCTGACTTGCCTCTTGAGAAACCTATATGCAGGTCAGGAAGCAACAGCTAGAACTGGATATGGAACAACAGACTGGTTCCAAATATGAAAAGGGTATGTCAAGGCTGTATATTGTCACCCTGCTTATTTAACTTCTATGCAGAGTACATCATGAGAAACGCTGGACTGGAAGAAGCACAAGCTGGAATCAGGATTGCCGGGAGAAATATCAATAATCTCAGATATGCAGATGACACCACCCTTATGGCAGAAAGTGAAGAGGAACTCAAAAGCCTCTTGATAAAAGTGAAAGAGGAGAGTGGAAAAAGTTGGCTTAAAGCTCAACATTCAGAAAACGAAGATTATGACATCTGGTCCCATCACTTCATGGGAAATAGATGGGGAAACAGTGGCAGACTTTATTTTTGGGGGGCTCTAAAATCACTGCAGATGTTGACTGCAGCCATGAAATTAAAAGACACTTACTCCTCGGAAGGAAAGTTATGACCAACCTAGATAACATATTCAAAAGCAGAGACATTACTTTGCCAACAAAGGTCCATCTAGTCAAGGCTATGGTTTTTCCAGTGGTCATGTATGGATGTGAGAGTTGGACTGTAAAGAAAGATGAGCACTGAAGAATTGATGCTTTTGAACTGTGGTGTTGGAGAAGGCTCTTGAGAGTCTCTTCGACTGCAAGGAGATCCTACTAATTCATTTTGAAGGAGATCAGCCCTGGGATTTCTTTGGAAGGAATGATGCTAAAGCTGAAACTCCAGTACTTTGGCCACCTCATGCGAAGTGTTGACTCATTGGAAAAGACTCTGATGCTGGGAGGGATTGGGGGCAGGAGGAGAAGGGGACGACAGAGGATGAGATGGCTGGATGGCATCACTGACTCAATGGACATGAGTCTAAGTGAACTCCAGGAGTTGGTGATGGACAGGGAGGCCTGGCATGCTGCGATTCATGGGGTCGCAAAGAGTTGGATGCGACTGAGCAACTGAACTGAACTGAGGGTATTTGGAGACTAATAGAATGGCACTTTCGTCTGAAAAAAGTCATGTGCTTCTTTTGTTTTTAAAAATGGTATCCTTAATGTGTGCCTGTGAAGTCACCTCAGTTGTGTCTGACTCTGCGACCCTATAGACTGTAGCCTGCAAGACTCCTCTGTCCATGGAATTCTCCAGGCAAGAATACTGGAGTGGGTTGCCATGCCTTCCTCCAGAGGATCTTCCCAACCCAGGCATCAAACCTCTATCTCTCATGTCTCATGCATTGGTAGATGGGTTCTTTACCACTAGTGCAACCTGGGAAGCTGGTATCACTAATATCTAGTATCAGATACACTTAAAAGTTGTTTTATTAAGAGTACTGTTGGATTTTTTGCATTCATTCATGAATTTTTATATCACGTAAACAACATTTTGATAAAATATATAATCTCTGCCCTCAGCAAATTAATATCTATTATTAATTTTAATTGTACATTAATATCTATTATTCATCTTAAGCCTACTTTCTTTAGAAAATGCCTGTGTTTAGGGGAAAAAACAGTAATAAAACTATTTTTCTGGCTACACTCTTTCCTCTAGTTTTTTGGGTTCTTCAAGTCACACCTCAAAATCCTTCCAGAAGCTTCTGGGAATTCTCACAGTATGTCATATATGCTCTCTCAAACTGCCGAGTGACTGGCCCATCGGATCTGGTGTTTTCCTTTCTTCTTCAGCTGTGAGGATCATGTCCACTGTCGGACCTAAAGTTCTGGGGCTGCTTCTTTCCCTGTCTCCATTTCTGACTGGCCCAAGCAGATGGCAAGATCACTCTATATAGCTGGATTGTTGTTCTTTCGTGCTAACAGTAACAGTGGTCTGTTTGCATTTATATTTTGTTATTTTTTGCCTTTTAACTACATGATTTTGTCTGCTTACACGGAATTATTCATAAATTTGGGCATAATTATATTATCTTATACTGTACTTTGTTTTCTCTTTTCTGTTTCTTTTCCTAGCCTTTCTTTTAAGTAAATTGTCTATTTTTTAATTCCATTTTTTTTACTCTGCTGGTTACAATATGGTGATAAAACTATTTCTATTCTATTCTTTAAGTGCTTATCTTATAAAACTTAGTGTATTAAACAATATATTTACTTTCATTCTTAACCAGAATATAAGGACTCAAGAACACTTAAGCAAACCACACCCTTCCTGACTTACATGTTACCTTTATAAGCATTTTAATTTTTCCTGGCCTTACTTTAATCCCTTAAACAATGGTATATATAGTATAAGTTGTTACATACTCTTTATATTTGTTTAGATTTCTTTACTCTTCATTTCTTTTTACATCTCAGACCTGCTGGGTTTTCCTTCTTAATGTGAAGTGTTTATATCTTTTAGCTTCCCTTAGGGGTCGCACAGAGTCGGACACGACTGAAGTGACTTAGCAGCAGCAGCAGTGAGAGTCTGCTACTTGCAAAATTGTTTTATTTTACCCTTGTAAAAAACATTTTCCCTGGGTATAGAAGTCTAGGTCAGCAGATATTTTGTTTGGCACAAGAGTACCATTCCACCATATTTTTACTGATACACAATACAGATAATACGAATACAGTGCACAATAATGATCCTGTGGGGACCAGTTTGTTATTGCTTATTCTCAGGTGAGATTTTCTCCGTTTCACTCAAGGCCAAAATTCATGATAGACAATTTTCTGTGCAATACCCTGGGAGAGAGGTATTGTGTTTCTTGTTCACCATTGAACTCAGTCAATAGCTCTTGGGCCTCCCAGCTTCCTGTTAGACTCTTTATCTTGGATAGGCCCTGGACGTTGTCTCTTCGTCTTTGTGCTCTGTTAAACTGTGGACATTGAGTCCTCGGTTCACTTAAAGCAGTACATACTCTGAAGGATAAAATCCGCTTCCTGATTATTCTTTTCCAAATTCTCAGCTTCACTCACTTGTTTTGTCCTCTGAATATTTACTGTTATTTTGCCATCCTAGTAATACATTAAAAATAAATAAAATAAGTGTGTCAGTATCATTAGTTGTTTTCAGCAGGAAGGCTTTTCAAAGTACCTAGCACAACGTAACTACCAAGCATAAAAGCCCTATTTTTTGAGTGCTATCTTTGAATCTTTATATTCTTTTTCACAGGAGGGTTCTTTTTTTTTTTTAATTTTATTTTATTTTTAAACTTTACATAATTGTATTAGTTTTGCCAAACATCAAAACGAATCCACCAGAGGCACACACGCGCTCCCCATTCTGAACCCCCCTCCCCCACACCACCCCTCTGGGCCGTCCCAGCGCACCAGCCCCAAGCACCCAGCATCGTGCATCGAACCTCACAGGAGGATCCTTAAGCCGTCTTATAAATAGATCCCAGCAGTCCATCTATACCAGTCTTCTAGACATGGCCAGATGCAAGCAAACCCTAATGTGAAAACATTATAGGCCTCTAAGCTGGAAATGTTCCAGTCTTCCATGACAACACATAAGGTGGAGTGTGAGTTATATTTAAATAGAGCTGCAGAAACCTCTGTATACTCAGGGATAACGAGTACTTCTGGGTGATGAAGCGACTGTGATAGAGGTCTGGTTTGAAATGGATGCATTTATTTAGCAAATAAGCACAATCACTTAATGCTTGCACGTTCCTACTATCAACACTGAGATACAAAGCTGAATACATTTCTTCCACCCTCAAGGATTTCCCTGGTGTCTCAGCTGCTAAAGAATCTGCCTGCAATGCGGGAGACCTGGGTTCTATCCCTGGATTGGGAAGATCCCCTGGCAGAGGGCATGCAACCCACTCCAGTATTCTTGCCTGGTGGGCAAATCCCCAATCCTGGTGGGCTGCAGTCCATGGGATCACAAAGAGTCTGACATGACTGAGAGACTAAGCACAGCACAGCCATCCTTTAAGAGTTCATAGTTTACCATATCTTAAATATAGGTAGAATTTTAATCCGGCTACTAAATGAAGTGGCATACATTTTGCTAAGGAGTCTCACAGATCTGGGAAATTATTCCTACTGCAGTTTGGCCAGGTTATCAGATCTTTGAGCAGAAGAATAGGAGATATTAGGGAAAATGTTTGGGATCATATTACAGAAGGTCTGGAGAGTCATTCTGAGGACTTTGGACTTAATTCAGTAACTAGGGGGAGCCATTAATACTTTTGAGCATGAAATAATGTATTAAGGACATATTAATAAGATTAATCAAGCAGTAATCTTCCAGATGGATTCAAGGGGATAGAAGAGGCAAAGAAGAAAAAAATGCAAGACTGAACTAGAGTCACAACAAACGGAATGGAAAGAAAAGGAGATTCATTTTATAGGCAATGGTCAATTATCTGTAAAACAGCAAAGTTGGAGAATACAATATTACTCTGAAGACCTAAACCGGGCTGATTGGCACAATGGTAATGCCATTAAGCAAGCTGGGAAGAAGATCAGAATTGTGGAGAGTCAGTAAGTCTGACGTATTTGTGTGGATTTGGCCCTACGACGAACACAACTTCAGGATCTAGCACTTCATAACTGAAAAGCTTAATTAAATTTGGGGCATAAAAAAAAATAACCAAGGCTTAGCGTCTGTGTCTTCTTTTGATGGAGATAAGCCATTTGAGCTTCTTACCCACACAAAGTATTTTTTTGATGATTGTGTTTAGTTTCTTCTTACTCCACTGAATTGATCAAAATCGTTTTTTCCCTTGCTTTTTAATTAGTGTTTTCTAGTAAATAAGACAGTTGTATAGAAGGGAAAGAATAGAGATCTGTGGGCTTCCGTGATGTACAAAGCACCCATTTGTTTTCAATGATTTAAATAGTGTTTATTTTTCTAATTCTAAGTAAGTGCATACTCATAGAAAATATAGTTGGAAATACAAGGATATATTAAAAATAAAAGAATCATGATTATAATAATAGTAACTAGAGTTAACAACTCACATTTCTTCCAGGATTTTTTCTTTGAATACAAGACTAAAAAAGAAAAACAAAAGGGGGATGATTATGTGTTATGTAAATTTGTGTCCTGCTTTATTATTTAGTGTTTGTAATGATCATTTCCCATGTTATGAAAGTTCTCCAGAGTCTTACTATTCTATCATTCAGATACCCCCTTATTTATTTAAGAAGTCTCATATTGTATACATAGAGGACATTTATGATACTTTACTATTGTAAATTATGTGATAGTGAACAGATGCTGATATACTTCAGACTAATGTTGATGATTCATGTTTTTGTATGTAGTTATCAAATCAGGCTGCAGAATACATAATGCAATGATGGAAATTAATTTTTAAGTGGTCAAAATATCCAGACTGATCTCATTAACAACAGAGAACATGTCTACTTTTCAGAAGCCCAAAGGAAAAGCAGTTCGTAAAGCATTTGGCCAAATAATGTAAAATATTATAATAAATAAATATGTAAATTAAATAAATAATTTAAATTGATCTGATCGTTATTTATTTAAATGTCTATCCAATATGATAAAATACTACTGCTCTAAATTCCACAAACTGGCATCATGGTTACATAAATATACAAGTATACACTATGTGTGAGTCATTGGGGAAATTATACCATCTACAATAAAAATTGATAAATATATGTGAGACTATATGCATTCTTATGCAACTTTATAAGCTCAGAAAAGTCCATACCATTATTTATTTTGCATCTAAAAAATAGATCATAGGATAATATGTGATAAACATTACAGTTCATTGTTAACATAAATCCTGTAGGTATAGAATGACCAAACTTAGGAAATACGTATACATGAAATTATACCTGCAAATAATGTTACGTACATTTTGAGAAAGCTGCTCTAATGTGTAAAATATACACCCCTCCCAAATGAACTTTCTCCTTTCCAAGAATGAAAGTGTTAGTCGTTCAATCATGTCTGAGTTTGTGACCCCACAGACTATAGCCTGTGTTCGTGGAATTCTCTAGGCCAGAATACTGGAGTGGGTTGCCATTCCCTTCTCCAGGGGATCTTCCCAACACAGGGATTAAACCTAGGACTCTCACATCGCAGGCGTATTCTTTACTGTCTGAGCCACCAGGGAAGCTCTTTCTAATACTGGGTGTTTCAAAATGCATACCTTACTTCTTGATTTAAGAAAAATGTTTTTTATAAAAGTCACCAAGTTATATTGAGCTTTTGGAGAAAAAGTAAAAATGTTGAATAAAAATGCAAAGCTTTAACTTCTACATGTTAAACCTTTTGTTTTATTTTGTAACAGATCTCTTTTTAGGGTTTAATTTCTTCAGTTAGATCAGAAATATCTATGGAGGTAATGTGAACACATTTGATGATATGAAAGTTCTACTTTACCAAACAGGAAAAAATAATTTGGGAACAATCATTATAACTTTCATGGGATCTTGACAGGTTTAAAAGTCTTGTGCATTTTCCTGTTTTGATGACCACAGGAAAATCTCCCTAGCACCCACTATAAAATAGCTTAGACAAAAAATCGCAGTCATAGCCCAGTGCCTCATTAGAAAAGCCTGCATTTCCTGCTCCAATAACCAGCTGATGGAAATAAAGTTCATCTTGTCAACAGGTTTATTTATTTCCCCTCTTCATCTACTTTGTTAATCTTCCTTTTATGTTTCCTTAATAACATATGCTGTAAAAGTTCCTGAATGCTTTTCAAATAAAGAGAAATTCTGAGAAGGATTGACAAATTTCTGTTGTGTCAACATAGACACGGGCGTCTCCCAGTCTGGAACTCAATGTATAATATCTGAAATAGATAAATGTACATTCTCCTTTTCTCATTCATTAAATCAGAAGATATTTGGGTTTACTAATTGGTTTTAATGCATGTTATTAGAGTTTTATTGCCAGGACAATAAAGATGCAATGCATTTTATGTATCGTAACAGACTGGCCTTAAAAAAATCACTAGGAGATCTGGCTCCAAAAAGAAGGGATAGGAAAGGAAAAATCTAAAATCTGTGCTAACATATAAATTCTTTGAACACTTTGGGATAATGTCCAGTGGCAAACCATAGAACCTATCAAATATGAAATAAATGCTGAAATCAGGATCAACCTGTTACCTACAATTACTATATATTTAAAAAGAAATTTTTTATTATTATACACTGTCATACTAATCTGGAGATGTGGGACACCAAACATCTTTTCATAATTAATCTTGTGGAACAAGTTGCTTACTAACCATCAGATGCTTGAATAAAGTATCATATTCTTGAATGATCATGGTAAGGCAGAGGATATGTTGGATTTTCTTAGTTAGAAGAAAATTTAATTCATTATTTTATCATATTTTCAATCAAGGTCTCAAATATTAGGTATAAAAATGTAATAATATAAAAGAATTTTTCCTTTGACCCACTTTCAGATACACAAATTTATTGTATGTTTTACAATGTAAAATATTCATAGTTTTTGTGTAAGTTTTGTAATTTATTTCCCTACCTTGAAGAAAATAGTAAAAAAAAATATTGCACTATTACTAGTAAAAAAATATTATATTGCCTATCAGTATATTGTCCCAAAATGGAGCATGAAAAATGGAATATTATCTGATAAATTTAGATTAATATCACCATTCGAGTTCAAAAAGTAGTTTCGCTATCATGCCCCAGATCATTTCCTTTAAGCTCAAGTTCACAATGGAGCTTCCCAAGTGGCACTAATGGTAAAGCACTCCCCTGCCAATGCAGGAGACATAAGAGTTGTGGGTTCAATCCCTGGGATGGGAGCATCCCTTGGAGGAGGGCGTGGCAACCCACTCAAGTATTTTGCCTGGAGAATCCCACAGACAGAGGAGCTTGGAGGGCTACAGTCCAAACGTTGCAAAGAGGTGGACACGACTCAAGTGACAGCACACACACACTCAAGCTCACAATAAATCTACCGTCTCTACTAAACTCTGTGCCCTTTGGAATGGGCATTTGAGCCCTCCTCACCAAAGCCAAATATACGCCTTCCTGGGTTTTCTTAGACCATAGCCCTCTAGCTCTTCATTCTGCCACTTTGTTCTTAGCCATATATACTTGTCAAGGGATAGGCAATGTCTCGATTCCTGTACTAAATATTCAACAGGTCTTCCAATATTTTGGCTCCCAAATGACATTGTTTTCTCTTACATAAAGCACTGATAACTCTTCGTCACCCAGTGTTGATATTTATAACCTATTTCAGTCCCTGTTTACTCAGCTCATTTTTAGGTGCTCCTTAGGATCATTTTGTGAACATGTAGATTGTACTTTTATTCCTTTAATATGCTCACTTTATTACCCAGAAATAGCTATAGTTGTCTTATATTTCGGTAAAAGACATTTTGTCTTTCTCAAGTAAATGCCTGCCTCTTCAAAATGATTTCTTTTTTTACCCTGAAACAGCATTTCAGATCTCCTTTACTTAAAACACAGCCAGATTGAAAGCATGCTGGTAAATGTTACCAAGAAGCACAGCCATTGAACGAGGGACTACCATGATACAAAGGGTCTCCCTGGCCTTTTCAACTATTTACTTTTCAGAATGCACATGGTTAATATCAAAGAAATGCTGTTAACACTTTCTTTTGAAAAAGCTAGTTTCAGCAATTCAAAGGCAAGATAGCTTACAATTGCCAGAAGTAGAGATACACTAAAGACAGCAGGACCAGGTGAAACACCTACTATGAAAATGGCAATAGGCATTTTGAGGCTTTCAGAGAATGAACAACACTTGTGTATGAAATTTTCGTGTGCTGTTTCTTCTTTTTAAATCTGCTGTAGACACAAAGGGTTGAAAGAATACTTCTAAGAAAAAGTCAACGCAAGCCCTTCTCTGCTAGCACACTGATCCAGTTTGTTGTTGTTGTTCACTCACTGAGCCGTGTCCGACTCTTTGCGGCCTCACGGACTGCAGCACACCAGGCTTCTCTGTCATCCATTATTTCCCAGAGTTTGCTCAAATTTGTGTCCATTGAGTCAGCGACACTGTCTAACCATCTCATTCTCTGTTGTCCTCTTCTTTCTATCTTTCCCAGGATCAGGGTCTTTTCAATGAAGCAGCTCTTCACATAAGATAGCCGAAGTATTGGAGCTTTAGTTTCAGCATCAGTCCTTTTCCAACCCTAAAAGAACATTCAGGGTTGATTTCCTTTAGGTCTTACTGGTTTGATCTCCTTGCAGTCCAAGGGACTCTCACAAGTCTCCAACAACACGATTCGAAAGCATCAGTTTTTCAGCACTCAGCCTTCTTTGTGGTCCAACTCACATCCATACATGACCACTGGAAAAACCATAGGTTTGACTATACGGATCTTTGTCAGCAAAGTGATGTCTCTGTTTTTTAATACACTGTCTAGGTTTGTCATAGCTTTCCTTCCAAGGAGCAAGCGTCTTTTCAATTTCATGGCTGCAGTCATGGTTCACAGTGATCTTGGAGCCCAAGAAAATAAAATCTGTCACTGTTTTCAATTTTCCCCTTCTATTCACCCTTAAGCGACGGGACCAGCTGCCATGATCCTTTTTTCATGTTGAGTTTCAAGGCAGCTTTTTCACTCTTCTCTTTCACCCTCATCAAGAAACTCTTTAGTTCCTCTTCACTTTCTGCCATTTGAATGGCATCATCAGCATATCTGAGATTGTTAATATTTCTCTCAACAAGCTTGATCCCAACTAGTGATTCATCCAGCCCAGCAATGATTCAGTTTACCTTACAGCTAACATCACTGGTCAATCTTGTTCCTGCTTCCACACATTTCAGCTTCATAACCCACCTCCATCAGCTTCTCTAATTTCTTGCAATGATTTTCCCATGCCAAAACACTCTTCTCCATGCACACCCCAACTTACCATCCCAGATGAGAATTTCTCAAGGAATAATATAAGAACCAACATGATAACAGTTATTAAGAGTGATTGAATAAATGTTAGGAGACTTGGCTTCTGTCTTAGCTCTGCCACTAAATTATTGGGTGAATGTGGGGAAGTCGTTTCTATTAATAAAAGTTGGAGGATAAGTTAAGTTGTGTCTAGAATTTCCTTCCAAATAATCCAGTGAAATAAATTATAATTATATTAATTTTCTCAAAACTTAATCTGTTTTGAAAATAAAATAGAATAAATTTATGCATCTGCCTCAGCTGAATGCTAAAAAATCAAATCCTTTCTTTCAATAGTCTTAGTTTCATAATTCTTTGTTTATAGAATATGAAACACTCTAAATTTTGCATATTGGCCTCCCTCTCTGTTTTCTGCCCAGTATTTTTGTCATGAGACCTTTTAGAATTTGGTCCTAACTTAACTCTCTTGGCATCCTCTCTTCATATTCCCATAAGCACCCTTTGCAATAGCTGCACTGATCTTCTCACCCTCTGCATGAAGGTAGCTTCTCTCTGGAACTTTCCCTCTTTTGGCTCATCTCTTGACACTTGCCTCATCTCATCTATCTTTTACCATGTATGTCTTTGCACTTTTGTGAGTTCTTTATGTATTTAAGCCTCAGTCTAGACAATGAGCTTTTAAATCATTGTTGAACTATAAGAGTGTATTGATTGAAAAAACAAGCTTCAGAGTAAAAGAAAAAAAGTGTGTTCAATTTCTGACTCAGACAAATAGTTGCTAAGGAACCTTAGGTAAGTTACTAAATACTGATCCTGAATTGTTTTATATGTAAAATGAAATTTGTAACATCTTCCAATATCAATTGGGACTCGGATCCAAAAAAACAGATGACCCAAAACAGATACTTAAGAGGAAAAATAGATGTATTAACTTTTTGAGTTGAAAATTCCAGAAGATCCTGTTTCAAGCATAACTTGATCCAGGGGCTCCAATGATGCCACTAAATTTCAATCTTTCCATCTTTTGGCTTTTACCTCCTCTTTGCTGAATTTATTCCTAGGGTCTACATATTGTAGGAAAATGAAGATCTGAGCTGTTCCTATAGTCTTGTAGGCTCAAGTACAATAGGAAAGACAAGTGTTCTTTTCTCAATAGTTTCAACAATGGTCTCAGGCCTGATATTGATGGGCTTAATTAAACTCTATCAAATATCCATTCTTAAAATGATCATTACAGTTAATGAATAAAATACACTCATTGACTGATATCTGGGTCACATGACTGCTCCCAAAGCTGAAATCAGCATTGAATAAACAAGCAGATAAAGAAAGAAGAAGATGCAATTCTGCACAAGAAATATGGGTTAATGTTTCCGAAAAGAAAGTAATTGAATGCTGGTAGGATCATAAATAACTACAATGCACTATATTAGCCTATCATATTTTTATAAAACTAAATGTGACATTATTCCCAAAACATTTATCACAATGTTTGGTATATAAAAGTTTCCAGTGCTAAATATGGGCCTTGGTACATAGCAGGTGTTAAGAAAGTATCAGGTGAATAAAGTGAATACACACTAAGTGTGCTAGAGAAATTCTTAGAATTTGTACTTTATAGTTAATTTTGCTTTATTTTTCCAGCTCACTCTGATTATTTTGTTGGCAGAGATTATAAGAGAATAAGTCACATTTATTGTTTGAACAGTTTTCTGAATATATTCTACTTAATTAAATACAATTATACTGAGGCACAAATATGCCAAAGCAATTATAGTCTATATCCAACTTCACAATAGTAGGTAGCTCATCCAAAAGATGCCTGTGGGTCTTCTCATAAGTTCCCAGATTTTGCTGGCATTAGGAATGCAATGAAGATGGCATGGCACTGTCCTCAAGAGTTTGATTCATATCTAAGGCTTGTGGGATATGAAAAACACTACATAAAATACCTGCTTATACGATAGTAAAGGGAACAGACAATAAAAAGTAAGCAATCTAACAAAACAGAAATTTGCTAATAAAAATGAATAAATAATCATAGTTGTCAAGAGGTTTCTAAGCATCGGTGAAATTTCTGTACAGAACTTTAAAGACCCTGCTTTAGAAAGAGTGATGGAGAGGGGCACTACCCAGGATATTATTTAAGCTGGAAACAGAAAAATGAGAACGAGTTATATATGGAAACAGAGGAAGGAGCTGTTGAGAACTGAAGTTGACTCCTTCAATTAGGACTTGAATCTCAGCTCTGCCTCTGACTTAAATGCATGTCTCTGGGCAAGTTACTTAACTTATCTCTAAGCTTCATTTTCTTCAACAATAAAAGTAACAGTGTTTAAGGACTGACATAGTTGGCATTCAAACCCTTACCTTCTCCTTCATGTGTTGATAACATTCCCCACTTGTGTGCTCATCTCTTAACCCCTACAACTCATGGGCCAAGCTACTGCTGTAGCCATTTTCCAAACTGCAAATCAGACTATGTTAGTTCCTTTTCAGTTAGTCTTCTTTACTTTTTTGCAGATCTAATTACTTAATATAGTGTAGTCATTGTTCCATGATCTTGCCACTTTTCCAGTTTTATTTTTCACCATGAACTCTCACCCACTCCAATCTTCAACCCTTAGCTTCACATCCATTAACTACTTAAAGCTCATCTAACATGTCATGCTTTCCCTATCTCTGGTCAAAATTCTCTGCTTGGGAATTCAGGCTTGGTGAACACCAAGTCTATTCTATTATGTCTTCCAAGATTTTTTATTTGATTCTGTCAGTTACCCTCAACCTAGAGTGGATCATCATTATTGTGGGGTTTCTACTCTACAGGGTGGATACAGATGAATTTAGATTAATATGCTGAATGGAGAGAAGATGTAGCAGTTTCCATCTCATGGATTATTTTTTTTCCCCACAAAGTGTGAAATAGAATGATTGGCTATGAGTTGAGAGAGAGAAGACACCATAGCACAGTTGTAGAGAAAGGGAGTGCAAAATACTCATCTGGGAGAGTGCAAAGTTGACATAATAAGAATCTCTTAGTATCCTGTGAAGTATGATGGGAGGCCATCAGCTGCGAGTGGGCATATTTTATTGGAAAAATTATGAAGAAAGAAGAGCAGCTTCACAAGGGAAGCATATGGGATTGTCTACCAGTGTTGATGGCCCATTTGAGTTTTGTGGGAATGAATTTACAGTGAAAGCAGTCCATGTGGTCTGCATGACTGTGCCTTTTCCTCCAGGACCATACTGCAGCCATTTAGGTGAAAACCCAAGGGAGTGAACAGTTGGGCTTAACAGTGATTGACCTTTGCTGGGTGATACGGTGAAGGCAGAGAACAATGAGGGGGTTCTGGAATTTTAAAAGAGTATCATTACTAACTGCAGTTTCAAGCTGGGCAAGGAGAGAGGAGAGGGCATAAGGGAATTATTGATAGTGAAAAGTCAACTAGTTCAAGGTCCCCTGAGAGAGCACAAATGCTGGAGTGGGAATGGAAGAGTATCTGAGCTGATCAGAGCATGAAATGCTAAAGTGGATAATTTAGAAGTAAAGCAACTATGGAGATAACATTTTGGAGTAGTCTTTTCCATAGATTGCTACGATATGTTGAATTATTTTGATGGAGACCAGCCAAGAGCTAACGTACAAATCACAAAACATAGACAAAAAATGACTATGGATATTTAGCATTGCTGCCATTTATAAGCTAATAAGTGATCATTTAATGTTTTGTTCAAATCTCAAGTGTCCACTCTGAAAAACCAAGGGTTACAAAGGTAAACTATATGATCCTAATATCTAAAAACGAGTGCAGCTTTCTCAAAAGGCACAAGCTCAAAATAAGGGGAAAAACATGTCTGATGTAACCAGCATGTCTCTGTGATTTCCTCCCCTGTCTTTGTGCTTTGATGCAGACAGAGCAGGGCTGAGTGAAAGCCCATTAAAGGACAGGTGTGCATGAAGCTGGCCTGACTCTGTAACTGACAGAGCAGAATGAAACAAACCACTTCTCACACTCACCTTGATGTTAAGTTTCCCATTTCTATTTCTGGTCCAGATTTCATGACATGGGCTCAATTACTGGCCTCATGAATCCATTCCCTTCCTCAGTTAAAAGTGTAAGTAAAATTAACATCTTTTTCTTTGTTAAGGTGTAGAATTTATTCCAAATGGGTAATTTAAGACTTCCTAAGGCAATTCAGAGGCCACGAGAAGGAGACAGTCTGGGTCAAGGAAAATGTGGCACCTTTATTTCTCAAAGGATCCAGAAAGAGAAAGTCTCTAAGAACAAGGAAACTGGGGGCTAAATACTGCCTATATTTTGCAACATCATCATCAAGAAGGGAAAGTGGTTGAGTCCTCACCAACCATTCACTTCATCTCAGTGGTGAGATAAAGGTGTCAATGCAAAGACAAGACCATGTGTTTCACTTTTATCCTAACATCTCTACAAAATGTGGTTTAGTCACTGCTGCTGCTGCTGCTGCTGCTGCTGCTAAGTTGCTTCAGTCATGTCTGACTCTGCGACCCCATAGACAGCAGCCCACCAGGCTCCCCTGTCCCTGGGATTCTCCAGGCAAGAACACTGGAGTGGGTTGCCATTTCCTTCTCCAGTGCATGAAAGTGAAAGTGAAAGTGAAGTTGCTCAGTCGTGCCCGACTCCTAGCGACCCCATGGACTGCAGCCTACCAGGCTCCTCCGTCCATGGGATTCTCCAGGCAAGAGTACTGGAGTGGGTTGCCATTGCCTTCTCCAGACTTAGTTACTAGTTGCAGTAATTTGTATGAATGTTTAGAGTTGAGGTGTCCAAACCTGAAATGTGACAGCAAATTGAGTATTTCAGGAGGTTTTTTGTTTATTTCTTATTGAACTTTGTTCCTGATTTTCACTATCCAGGAGATAGTGAATCGAAACAATTTTTCCATAGTAGAGTATCTAAGCTTCTCATGGATGTAGAGGTTAAAGTTTTCATATTTCCCACTTAATTCATTTTAAATAAAGATCTTCTTGGAACAACTAAGTGTGGTACTTCACTAGTTAGTAAACAACACTACAAAATTTAAGAAAGTTATATATGATTAAAGCTAAGTTGATAAAATAGTTGATACGTTGTCTTATGGGGCTTCCCAAGTAACTCAGCTGGTAAAAAATCTGCCTGCAATTCAGGAGGCCCCGGTTCAATTCATGCGTCATGATGTTCCCCTGAAGAAGGGATAAGCTACCCACTCCAGTATTCTTGGGCTTCCCTGGTAGTTCAGATGGCAAAGAATCTGCCTACATTGAGGGAGACCTGGGTTCTCTCACTGGGTTGGGAAGATCTCCTGGAGGAGGGCATGGCAACCCACTCCAGTATTCTTGCCTGGAGAATGCCCCATGGACAGAGGAGCCTTGCGGGCTACAGTCCATGGGATCAGAAAGAGTTGGACATTACTGAGCAACTAAGCACAACACAGCACATGTTGTCTTATAAATAAAAAGGAAATAAAATTAAAAGAAAACTGAACACACTAGACCCCATCTCTGGATTGTCAACTGGTATTGGTGACCATCCTGTCTAGCCCTGGTTTTCATTCTGACTTGTGTAGTACTGATTGCCGTGCTGTGCTAAGTTGCTTCAGTCATGTCCGACTCTGTGAGCCTATGGACTGCAGCCTGCCAGGCTCCTCTGTCCATGGGATTCTCCAGGCAAGAATACTAGAGTGGGTAGCTGTGCCCTCCTCCAGGCGATCTTCCCGACCCAAGGATCGAACCCATGTCTCATGCAGCTCCTGTATTATAGGTGGATTCTTTACCACTGAGCCTCAGTGGAAGCCCCGTAGTACTGATTGCCTCTGAATTTTCTCAGTCATGCCATGGGCCTCAAGCTCTCTAGAGTGTAGAAACAATTTGCTTAAATTCACATTGTTGTACAGCAGAAACTAACACAACATTGTAAAGCAATTATAGTCCAATAAAAGGACATTGCAGGCAGCTTCAAGCCTCAGATCTTCCAATACGAGAATTCCACCCAAAAAGGAAAAGTGTGTTTATTTTTTTTTAACTTCCTTGTTCCACCTGAGACTGAATCATAAAAATATAAAATTTTCACAGCACTGTAGTGCAACCAATTTATATAAAAATCCCATTCTTTCTACAATTCAAAGGATGTTTCACAGTAAACTCTACTAACTAACTTTAATCTCTTACTCCCCCCTCAACCTTCATAATCAATTTCTCACAGGATTAAATATGATGGCATGATTTTTTTAAGGGATTATACATATTCCCAGAACGTAAGATCTTAAAGCACATTTAAGCCAAAATTAATGTGGTTTCACCAGGTGTATGAAGTGATTCTTCCACTCTAGTTGCAAATGCATTATGGATGGTTGGCAGTGCCATCCAGGCGGGCTTGGCTTTGATTTGTAGATGCCCGAGAATTGTCTTCGTGAAGAAAATGTACAGAGATAGCATTTCACTTTTATGTTTTTCATCAAACAGCTTCCTTGTGACAGAGGGAAAGGCATGAAAGTTGTTAGGGAAAACATTCTCTATTACCAGGAGGTTGTTTCTTCAGAAGTCAGAGGCCTGTGTGCATTGTGAAGAGAATACTAAATGAAACCTGGGCTAGAGGATTCCTTTCAGATAAGCAGCCTTTACAATGCCACCTTTGCCTCGTACAAACAAAATGGTCTACAGCTGCTAGCGGCTTATAAATTATTTGGTCATAGAATTAAAGAAACTTTGATTCTAAAGTGTATGCTTCTGTGTACCAATATGAAATATGCAACACCTGAAACATTCTCAACCAAAGAAAGAATTGCAAGTCCACTCTTGAGGCTGGTGTTAGGTGGTTTGTGGGCTGCAGGAAATCTCACTTGAGTCTTCTTCAGAGCCTGGAATCTTACTTCCATAAGTTCAGTCCTTTGAATTAAGGCTTCTAATAAGAATTGTATGCTCAGTCTTTATTGGTGTAAACCAAACACTGGATGGGACAACATTTTAAAAAATTATTAATAATGATCCCCTTAGGAAATATTTATTATCAATTGTCTTTATCTCTCAAGAGCTACTTGTGAGATAATGGAAGATGATACCAAGGGCCAGGTTTTGCTAGGAGGTAATTAGGATGACAAACCTGAATACCGATGGCTTCCTAGGTAAGCAGACCTTAGGAACTTCAGGAAGCTAAAGAAATAGAAGCAGGGTGTCCAGGATCTTAAAAGGGCAGGGGAGGAGATGTTATTGAAAACAAAGGTGCTGTGGGTAATTTCGAGGCCTGCTTCACAATTTTGCTTAGATTCAACATGACCTTGGTTTCTCAGATCTCCGTTTCCTTGTGATTCTTATTAAATGGTTTGCAATATTGATATTGTATGGGTGATTTTACCCTTTTTGTTTTAATAGATTGGTTCCACATTTATTACAGGATATTTAGATATGCGTCTTTTAAACAAACACCAAAACAATAGTACACCATTGAGAATGCAGAGAAAACACTCAGAAAAAGAACACTTCCCTCCGGAGATGACTTCCCGCAACGTGGGGTGTTTCTCTTGTGCTGTTGGAAAGGACAAAGAAAGTCAATGGATTTCAGCTCCACATTTGCTTTAATTTTAAGTTCCCACTTTCATCCCATAAGTTCTTTATGGGATGTTTAGATTTCCTTGTAGGCCTCTTAGGAATCACAAACTTCTTTACTCCTTAACTGTATATACTTCATTGCTGTAATTAGAGCTCTTTTGTTGCTGTAATTCCTTCATAATGTTACAGTTTTAGTCAAGTATTCTTTCCCTCTGGAGGCATTAATTGTTGCCAGTTTTGAAAATGCCCTTCATGAGTGTATACTTTTTGCTGCTGGTGATAAAACGTGTCACTGTTTCCTATTTTTCCTCTAGGTGAAAAGAGTTTTTTTGTTGTTGTTCAGCATATGCCATGCCCTTTTTAAGTCCTGTAGTGTAATTTAGAGTATCTTTGTCCACCAGCTGGAAAGTCAGCATTGGTCATGGTTTCATGTACTTCACCAATTTGTAGTACATGTCTCAAGATGCATGATTTAAATTTTCTTTTATTTGCTGTTAGCTGTGAAATTGTTGGTCACTGGAGCTTATGACAGCCTATCCTTGTTAAGGATTTACCTATGGCAAGTAGAAACATATGGTTTGTAGTATGTCATTAAAATAAATGGTTATTTTCCAATGACAAGTCCTTCAGTGAAATACAAATTTAAAATGGAAGATATTTCTTTAAATGTAGCAGCGTGTACTGGAAATATCCTCTAATTTGAAATTGAGTGAGTATCTCTTTATTTAGTCCTGGTAACTACTTGAGATAATGGATACCATATTAAACTTTATTCCCTTCATTCACATACACACACACACACACACACACACACACACACACACACACTCAATGCATGCACACAAAATCTATCTCCAATTAAATAGGAAAGATTGATTATTGGTTTACAAAAAAAATTGGTTTACACTCAGACATGTTTTGAAATAAAAGCCGTTATCCTTCAACCATCATGGACTGAGATCCCACACTGAGACTGGCCCTGTTCTAGGCCCTAGTGAAAAAGAGTATTAAGCAAGACAGACAAATGCATAACTCCCACAAAACCTGAGTTTTAGAAACTTGGTCTAGATTTGGTCATTTGGTTATTTCCAGTTTAAATTTATTCTGCTCTTCCTCATCTGATTATTTACTAAGGGGCCTTATATGCTCCATCCAATAGGAACACGTTCTCCATGATAAGAGCACCAATTGGTGTTTTACTGTTTGGAATTATGCAATTTATTCTAAAGTCATCTGCTTCTGAGAGCAGTACAAGTCTATTTCATTATATAAAAATGAAATACACTGAAATTTATTATTATTTTACTGAACATAAATCAGGAAACAGATTCAATATACATTACCTAAGGACTGACATTTCAAGCCCCTTAGCCATGTGTTTCAGTAAATGTGATTCCTTGTTCATTTACTGCTGCATTTTGAATCATTGCCTCTGCCCATATGACTGTTGATGTCTCTTGCTGCAGCCTGGATGAACCCATTTCTTTCCAAGGCTGAGAGTTGTTAGAAGATAATAGAAAACCTTGGCCTAGCTACACAAAACTCTGATTATCATCATATATAGAACTCAAAAGAAGAATTGATGCAGAGTCCAGTTCTTTTTTATTTTAATTTTATTTTGTTTTATTAAAATAAAAAGACAGGAACTCTGAATAGTTTTATAAACATTTTGCTACCTACATTGACATTCTCAAGTATTTTCTTGATTCCACATTATTGATTTATATATATTTTATTTGAACATCATTTGTGAGTTTTTTGTTTTATGACAATGCAAAAAAATGTGCATCTCCAGCTTTATAATGAAAATTTTAAATGTTGGCCTGATCATACAGATATATATGTTGGGAGTGAGTTTTGAGGATTTTGGTACCATAGGTTAATTCAAATGTCAGGTAATAGTTGTGAAAACATCCCAGGATGACCCAGAGAATGTCAGTGAGTTCTGCATCCTGCTGTGGGATTTCTCTTTGAGATAAATGTCGGTCTCTGTGTTTTTCTCCCAGGAGGTCGAGTTGTGTCGTGTTAGCAGTCAAGAGAAGCTGGGTCTGACAGTCTGTTACCGAACGGATGATGAAGAAGACACCGGCATTTATGTCAGCAAGGTAAGAAATGGCATGGAAGAGAGATTAGGGGAGGCAGACAGCGAGCAATGGAGTGAAATGACTCACAATGAGAAAATCCTTGGGAGGCTTGATGTGAAGAACTGGCCATGTTCCAATACTTGTCATTTTCAATTAAAGAAGTAAATTATGTTGCCCAAGTAATGCAATTATTATCAGTTTATTTAATGTGGATGCTTTCACTGCATAATCCTAGTAAGAAAGAGTGCAAAAATGGTAACATTGTCTAAATTTGAATAAAGTCCCATAAGTATACAGGAAGTCAGGCAAAGTTTTTGATCAGCAAATATTTGTCCTTCCATTCCTGCTGTGTCTTTTATCTGACTTGTTAGCAATCACATTAACTAATTGTTTTAAATCGAATATTCACATCTAATATTTTAAATCTAAATAAAAAATCTAATATTTTACTCTGCTGAAGACTGATAAATTTGAATATCATAGCCAAGAAATGCATCCATTAGTTTGTTTTATTCAACCACATAATCACTTTCAAAAAGTGAGGTATTGACTCAGGGAACTATATTCAATATCCTATAATAAGTTACAATGGAAAAGAATATGAAAAAGAATAAAATCAACTATACTTCAATTGAAAAAGTGAAGTACTTAAAGGTGAAATACCTTCAGTGTTAAATTATTTTGAAAAAAAGTGAAGATAAGTTTATTATTATAGGTGATTTTTGAAACTCCCAAAAGAATCATTTTATGAGAAGTAGTAAGATATTATGTATGCAGATATGATTAAAAATCACATATGTACACGCAAGCACATATGTGTATACATGTTATCTAATTCCTGCATATGCATATGTATACACACATATATATGTGAAATCATGCATATTATATGTATGTGCATGAACCCAGAGGTTAGACAAACTAAATACTAATTGCTCTCCTGTGCTATTTCAAATTTTCTTGGCCATGACCTTGAAAACATTATATAACTTACAAAGCTTCAGCTTCCTTAACTAGAAATTCAATACAACAATGCTTTTAATACTGCTTTCATAGAGGTTTTAGACTAGGAAAAGATAATGCACTTAGAAAATTATGAAACTCTATAAATATAAATGTTAATCTTTATCACTTTACCAAAAAATCTACTGACTCGTTCTTACTGTGAAAAAATTTCCAGAGAATATTTGACTTGCATATATACCTCTCTTAAATAAACAACTATGAAAACCCCTCTGATTATGGTGAGGAAGTATAAGGCAACATATGCAGAATTATCTTTTGTAATATGTATGGAAGAATAAATACAGAATTTTAATATAGTTTGATTATAGTTCTGAAGACAAAGTTTTAAATTGTGAATGGCTTCTAAATAGGATACAATTAATTAATTATCCATCATTTCCTTTAGGTAAGTCTCTGTTTACAATTTAAACATGTCAGCTTTGGAACTTTGTGCTTCAGGAATAGTAAGAAAAGCCACAAGAGCATCTTTTGTTCTTGACTGATCACTTAAAACTCATTTATTGGGTGGTACTACCTAATTAGAAAAGTAATATCTAACATCTGGATAGGATGGATCAAGCTTATGCTACACTTGAAATATTTTGCTTAAAGAAAAAAAAAAAAAAGGCTTTGCTGGAATAAGCTCCAATAAATGATTGGAAGCCATCATGTGAAATGTGTCCTAGATGAAATTACCTCCCGTGAACAGTAAGTCATCACTCAAGTTTGGCCAATTAAAGTGTGGATAAGCTCTTAAAAGAGCTTTAAATATCTATTTATTCTAAAATAAATGATAGTTAATATACTTTACCCTACATGTAAAGTAGGGTCTAGTAATAATCTGCATGGGTAGGATTTTTTTTTTCACTTTTTGAGCTACATAGATTATAAATCCCTTTATAAATTTGTGTGATCATAACACAGAAATCCCTTTAATAAGTATGGACTTAAGAATATAGCTATCAGGTTTTCTCAGACAGCTAAGGCAGGATTTAAAAATCACCCTAGCAGAAAGTACATTTCCTGGGTCCAGAGAATTCTGGTATTAACATCATCTGAGGATCATGTCAGCTGAAAACAACATCTGACAGTTGGGATACAGAAATGAGTGAACAACTGTAAAAAAAAAAAATAAAATAAAAAAGGGGGAAAGGATAAAAGGAAGAATGAAAGAAAGAGAGGGAGGGAGAGAAAAGTGGTCTACAGATCAAATTGGGCGTCGTTCTCCTTAATTTTATTATGATTAATTCTAAAATAGCTCATTAACATTTTTAGAATCAGTTGACAGAGAAAAATTTGGCATGCCCCCTATAACTCAATAGAAAAACATGAACCATATTTACAAAGACATTTAAGTTTCTGGGGACGATATTGCATATCCAGCTGACACTGTGTCCTCTCCCTTACAGGTGGATCCAAACAGCATCGCTGCAAAAGACGGCCGAATTCGAGAAGGGGATCATATTTTGCAAGTACGTGGTGCAGTTATTCTCTCTAGTTTCCTTCTATCTGTCCAACAGTTTTCATTTTATTTCACACCTTGAAAAATATTAGAGAAAATGATTTCCCTTTGTTTATGGATAGTAACATCTACAAAACTAAAGCTATCATTCAAACCTTTTTTTAAAAAAAATTGATAGTGCCATTTATTAAGGATTATTAGCTAATAATTTTAGTAAGACATAATCTCTGGACTCAGATACCTCAGCTTCAGCTTCCAGCTCCATCACTTACTTGGAAGCTTTACTTAACTTCTCATTGTAAGACTGTTTCCTCATCTTAAAGAATGATAACAGTAAAATATATGGTGGCAAAGGTTAGATGTGATTAAGCCTGTGATGTGCTTAATGAGTAATAAGTACATGGCCAGAAATAAGTGTATGGTATGTAATAAGCATGAACTGCTGTTGTTACTGGCATCAACAGCATTTATTGCTGCCTTTTCCACAATAAATTAGGTAAACAGTGATCCCAGTGTTCCATTATGATGAAAGTTTAGAAATATGAAGTCTTAACTATTTACAAATGAGTTGCTGAGGACAGGTGGAGGATGGACACGTGAAAACATAGAGATGGACTGAATTTCAGTTTAACAACAGAAATGGTAAGCACCTTATGGGAGATGTATAAACTGGAAAGAGTTCCAAGCCAAATCAAGAAAAACCTTGAAAGCCAAAGTTTCTATCATAAATCTTCCTTGACCCTCTTTGTCACTTTTGAGTCCTTTCCCATAAAGAGTGGCTGCAGGAAGACACACAGCACCCCAGCTCTTGTATCCAATTTAACCCCCAAAATAAGAACAGAGGCCTTTGAATTTCGCTGCAGAAAAAAGAAAAAAAAAAATGAAAGTGTTAGTCGCTCCATCATGTTCGATACTGCAACGCCATGGACAGTAGCCCACCAGGCTCCTCTGTCTATAGAATTCTCCAGACAAGAATACTGGAGTGGGTTCCTGTTCAGTTCAGTTACTCAGTTGTGTCCGACTCTTTGCGACCCTGTGGACTGCAGCCTGTCAGGCTCCGCTGTCCATGGAATTTTTTCAGGCAAGAATACTGGTTTGAGTTGCCATTTCCTCCTCTAAGGACTAGAGTAGGTAACCATTTCTTTCTCCAGGAGATCTTCCTGACCCAGGGATAGAACCCTGGTCTCCTGCATTGCAGGTAGATTTTTTACCATCTGAACGACCAGGGAAGCAGATCACACCTGTAAAACAGGAAGGAGGACTCAAATGACACATTGAAGAAGTTACCACCTGTTGATATATTCTGTAAAACTTTTAGTTGTTATATCTATCATTCCCATTTCTCCTTCTTAGATATGAACCCCTGAAAAATATTTCTTTTGATTCAATACATTTGGATTCAACACTCTACCTGGAACCAGGGCTTTAAAATAAACAAGCTGCCATGGCAGCCTTTGGGGAACTCCCTGTGTAATTGGGAAGACAGCTGCAAACACAGATGATGACAGCACAATGTGGCATTGTTGTGAGAAAGCTGTGCCATACCAGAGGGCTGGCCTACTCAGCCTTCTGCTGTTTCCTTTACTTTCTTTAGGGGGACACTCACCAAATCACACCCCTTCTCCATACTCCTTCCCTGCTCCAGTGAGAGGCCACAGAACTCCTTTTTCATCAGGGACCCTCTACTAAAGCTCCAATTAGGAAAGAATTGGAGATTATTCATGGTCCCACTAGTTCTCAGGAAACTTCAAGAATATATCATTTCAACTTTAGTGAGCTCCTTTGTGATTAAACAAAATAGGATATGTCCTTCACTGGATAATTCAGGGGCAGGAAAAGTGAATCAAGAAGACTTAGTCTTGTCTGCTACTCTATTTTCAATATCTCTTTCACACATATGAATAAATGAGGGGATGAAACACAGATATTCAGTAGAGTGCCAGAATAGATGGAGGAGTAAAGCTTTAACTATGTATCCTCGTTAATAAAAAGCATAGTATTTTAGTGTGCCATCTGGATAATGAAGCTTCAAAAATATTTCGTTAGTATTTGACTTATGAATCATTTTAAATGTGTTGTTTACTTTGTTAATATCTTCAATTAAGTCAACTGAAAAGAATGTAACCTTCCTTTGATGCTGAGGGTCACATCATACCCAGCTCTCACCACCCAATGCTAAAATGGAGTAAAATGCTCAGTGACTGAAAGGTCTGGAAGATTGTGTGCCCTGATATTAAGTGACCCTAGTGAAGTCGTGAAGTCGCTCAGTCATGTCCGATTCTTTGCGACCCCATGGACTGTAGCCTATCACGCTCCTCCGTCAATGGGATTTTCCAGGCAAGAGTGCTGGAGTGGGTTGCCATTTCCTTCTCCGGGGGATATTCCCGACCCAGGAATCGAACCCGGGTCTCCTGCACTGCAGGCAGACGCTTTACCGTCTGAGCCATTGGCTACTTTTTCTGTGTTTTGTCATTTTCCTCCTGCTGTTACCAGCTGGCACTTTTTCCTTTCACCTTCTACTCACCACACCCCATATTCACTACTGCAGCCTCACGGACTCCCTGCCTAGTTTCTAGCTCACCACATCCCAAGTACAGTTAGTAAAATACAGTTAGATACACAATACACAAATACAATTAGTGAAATGGCACCTGTTAGTTCTGCAGGTAGACTTCAACAGTTGTAGAGTACCTGTGTTTCCATAGTTGCATACCACATGTTCTGACGCTTCCTTATTTTTGGCTATATTGTGGGCAGTTAAAGTTATCAGATAAAAATTTTTCTGGATAATAAGGCATTCCGTAATGGAGCTGGTTCATTGAAACAGCAGCAGGATTGATAAAGTGCTTTGGTTTGCCTGATTAGTTTATATTCAGTGACAAATATGTCACATCTAATGAGTAAATACCTGTCACGTTAAAAAGCCTAGAATTCAGTTCTATCTGCACACACAGGAAACAAAAAGTCTTAAGAGTGATAGTAAAATTATATTAAAGAAAACCGTGACAAAATTGTACTCATAGACAAATAGCTCCTGTGTGGCTGGTAAGGAGATTATGGGATACACTGTAATGAACAATTAATGACTCCTTTCCCAGGGAGATAAGAGTAGCAGAAAGAGAGGATATCTTCTCATCCTTTAGCTTTCCTGGCTGGCTTTGATTTGAATGAATCTTGTTGAAGCAATTGTGATTTTAATTTCCTGTTCACAATGACCTAAGTATAGTACCTCTATGGCTCTGCCCTCATTGTGTGGCTAAAATTTTCTAACTGTAGTGCTCAGTTGACATGTTAGAGGACCTTCCTCAGTGGCCCCACACACACACATGGGTATTCACACACTATTGATAGAAGGTAGGGATCATACAGAAGAGAAACTATGACCCAGCTTCATGAGAACATATTCTAGCTCTCATGTGTTTTTTTTCCCTCTGCAAGTGCTTGACAGTCTATTTGCTGTGCTATGGCTACAAACTGGTTGTATCAGACATGTTCCCAGGAATTAATATGGGGAAGTCCTTTAACAAAATTGTAGTGCTGAGCCAGAGAGAAAAATTAAAGACACATACATGATTGACTATCTAAAGGAAACAGTGTTCTATTCTCACATTCTCTTTGGCATCGTAAGCATATAGTATTCCATGTAAGTATATATTTTTCTAATCTTGGCCAGAAAAGTCAGTCATGTTTCTAAGGATTATTCCCTGACAAAACCCTGCAAAAGCGCAACAAAACAGTGGAACAGTAAGACCTCTAATCAGTTCTTTCCTTCTCTGCCCTAAACTGGTCCTTAGCATTTCTTCCTACTCTTACTTGCTTTTTTTGGATAACTATTTTCCTGCTATTTCTAATTGTTTCACCTCTGTATCTCTATGCTTCCTTTGCCTTCTTTTTCACAGTGAAATATCAATACATTTGACATAAATCTTTCCTCTTTTGCTTAGATTTTTGGGTTTTCAAATAAGAAATTCTACCACCTATAGTTCGTTGAATGCCAAAAACTTTAGTTGCCTACCTGCCCATGGTACACTGACATGAAAAACCTAAAAATTGTCATATTTAAACAAAAACGAAGCTATATGAAGACACTTCTAGACTTCTAAGTTTTTACACACATTCACATACCAAGTTACTTCAGTCATGTCTGACTCTTTGCTGCCCTATAGACTATAGCCTGTTAGGCTCCTTTGTCCATGGGGTTCTCCAGGCAAAAATACTGGAGTGGGTTGCCATATCCTCCTCCAGGGGATCTTCCTGACCCAGGGATTGAACACTCATCTCTTATGTCTCCTGCATTGGTAGGGAGGTTCTTTACTACTAGTGCCACCTGAGAAGCCACACACACACACACACACACACACACATACACACTCATAGGCATGTACAGGAGATTAGGCCTGAAGTGGGGTTTTGGCTGATTTCTCTTTGTAATTGCCACAATTCTCTTCTAAGCCAAGATAATATCCATTTTTAAACTAATGTTTACATATGCCCATGCACAGAGAATGAGACAGATATATTATCTAGCAGGTTTTTTTTTTTAATTTATAACAAAGTTACATATTGCCTTCTTCCTCTCTTTTTTCCCGTCTATTGTCTTGAAATGGAAGTCTTTCATTAAATAGTGATGACTCCATTCCTCATCTATGTCCTCCCTTTGTTTCTGGCTCCTTCACTCTTTCTGTCTGCATGGTGTTTCCAGACATAGGAAGCTGTTTCCCCACAAGCAATCCTTCAGCTATGAGCCATCATTCAGGAAACAAAGCAAATTAAGGTGGAAAGCTCTGTTTCCATTCCTCAAGTATTTTCATTCCATGAGAAGAGTCTTTGATGAAACCTATGGCTGCATTTTTTGTCTCAATATCAATCTGAGTATCAAACTAATATTCCAAGTACAATGGAATCTACTAACCCGGTGGCTCAGGTGATGTTTATTTTAAAAAAGAAATAAAAATTACATGTTAAAGCCTGTTTTCTGTGGCAAATTTATTTCACTCCACCTATGATTCTGGATGTAAACTGTTTCTACAATATATGATCTGTCCTCCCAAAATAAGGACATAATGCTCAGACTGAAGATCATAGCTCTGGTCATTATGAGTTCACAGAGGAGACAGAAAAATAAAGGAAATCAAACTCAGCCATAGTGTTTCTTGACCTTCTAAGAATTAAAAATACATATGAGATAGGTATATCATAAGCTAGAATCATGTTTACTATTGTGGATTTCATTGTTATGCATGAATTTTAATATAGTTGCTTTGTTTAGAAGAAAAGAATCTTTCTGAGGGATTAAAATATAAATAATCATAGTAATAATAGCAACAATAGCATTAATAGTAATATATACCAACCTTGTGCACTTTCTGTATACAAGTCACTTATTTAAACCTTTTACCTATATTAGCCCATTTAATCCTGTAACAGCCCTCTGAGAGAGGCACTATTATCTGCATTTTAATAGAGAAAAACATAATAGTAACATTAACATGAATGAAGAGTGTTTAGATTAATGGTAAGTAAAATTTACATGAAGAATTTGGAAGTGAGAAAAAGTGAGAACTGCATTTCAAAGTTTTCATAAAAGTTTAACATAAATTGTGTGAGATCATCCAACTCATTCTCCTTAGGATCAATGTGCCTACAGAGGAGGGAACAAGAAAGACCAGATGCAGAAGAAGAAAGATGGACACATAGATGCACCACAGATATACTACAAGAATTACTATGAAAGGGGTGCAAGCCCTCAAAACTCAAAGAAAGTAAAACTTTCCATATTATTATTTTTAAACTACACACAGGTGGGAGGAGTAATCCTCCACTGCCAATTTATGTTAAAGGAATAAAGGAAATTTATTTAAAGGAAAAAAGGCCTTGGACCCAGTACAGAAATAGCTTTTCAGATATATATTTACAAAAAAAAGGAAAACTACAACATATCCTTCTGGGTCACTAGTCCCCAATTTGGAATAAAAGTTTTGTTTTGTTTTTTTTTCTAATTTGATAAATTTTATTTGGAAATTGCAAAAAGAAAAGAAAATAGATTTGAAAGTTATAAAAGCTGAATTTCTTGTCCACACACACAAGTGAAAAACTGAGGAGCTACTCATTTGATTACAGTAAGAAAATACAGCATGTGGTTGTGTGATTTTTCCCCCCTTTGACTATTATCGTCTGCTTCCTTCATACTAAATATGAGTCTATAAGGATCATTGATTGTGGTGCACAGATGAGATTCCTGAGCTTGTCTTCAGATAATTATGTCTGTCTTCATGAGTCAGCCAGAATCCCAGAGACCCACAAGGAGAAAACCTCAGGAGTCTACTTCATGCTTTTAAGAAGAAATTCTCAATGAAAGATGTTAATTATTGAAAATAGTGGTCACTGCAGCCACATTTTGTTTAATTTATTGACATAATTAATACTTATTTTAGATAGAATTACTTGACCTCTTCAATTGAAATTTCTTTCTACTTTCTTTGATTATGTGTTATGGGTCAAAAATCTCATTGTCTCTATGGAATAGAATGATTAATAAAGTAAAAGAAATTTATAAAGGGCAAATAAAAATACATCAATAAGAGCTAAATACCTTTGAACATGAAAATGTAGTTTAAAATGCAAATTTTAGGAACCTTATTTTCTCTGTAGCACTTAGGGGAAAAAATGGTACATTTCAAACACTACTGGAATCTATTGTTTTTAATAAAAAATTTTACTTAAGTTTTCCTTTCATTAAGCATTCCTATTAAAGAAAGCATTTAAGTTTTCAAATTTAAGTATACTTAAGAGTTGAACCTTATTTCATTAGTTTTGTTGTTTTAGAGAAGCAGATAAATCTGAGAAAGGAGCTGGGAGTAGACGAGGATGTTACCGATAAGCTTGTTCTCGTTTGATTAGTTAAGCATCAAAAGATATCCGGAGAGTGATTTGGGGCAACTGAGTCAGACCCACATGCAAATATGAGATGATTAAATGAAAATGCAGGCAGCAGCGGCCGGGAGCATCACCCGGTGAGAGATAACAGGGCGGCTCTCTAATTGGCTCCCAGCAAGCGCGCAGGATGACGGATTTCAGTTGTGGTATTGCTGGGCCTGCTCTCCCCAGCACCATTATCTCAGAGTGACACTTCCATTACTCTGAGCGGAGAAAGATGAACGTCACCTGTCAGGGGCTGGTTAATTGTGTTGCTAGATGTATGTTGCCAGGGCGCAGGTTGGACATTTATGAACATAACTGCTTCCTCTGATGTCCGCCATCCTTCAGGGATCGATATGGCTCTTACAGTAAGCGCGTAATTGAGTGAAGGCACTTACCACCGAGGGGCTGAAGACGAGCCCACTGTGTGAGCTTCATTGTCCATACATTTACCATAAATGAGCTGATATTTGCCATTTATTGTGTGCAGCATTGTGGAAATGGAAACTAATGCGCCACTTTCATTTGTTTTCTAGATAAATGGGGAAGACGTCCAGGATCGCGAGGCGGCGGTGGCCCAGCTGTCTAGCGATGAGTGCAGGAGAATCCTGCTGCTGGTCGCAAGGCCAGAGAGTCAGGTCAGAATACAGAGCAAAAGCCTTGGGCTGAACCGTAGGTTCATTGTCTGCTATTCCACATCAGATCAGTGCCACAGTTATTTGTAAAACCAGGCACACAAAATAGAATCCAGTCATCATTCCCAATTTGCCAACCTTATTAAAACAGTTATAAGACTCCTTAATACTGCTCCACATAAAGGCAGCTAAACAACTTATTTTTTAAAAGAAACACAAAATTGAATAATTACTCTCTCCTTCCACTTGCCAGTTATTTAAAATTAATTCATAAATGAAAAATGATTGACTTTATGTGATATTTAATTCTGTGTGCATCCCTGCTTTAGGTTGTCATCTAAAAATACTTAATTGGCATATTAAGGTATCTTAAAAGAATCTCTAATGAGAGAAACATTAGCATATCTTGCTATCAACTCAAATCTTTTTAGAGTGCCTTTATCAGATGAAAGACATTAGGTAGCATGATGTGGTTCCACATATAGTAGATGAATTTTTTCCAAGGTTAGCATGACAGACACATCTGTCTGGCCAAAACCAAAAACTGATAGCTTCTAAGGAATTTTTTTATATCTTTACAGAGGGAGATGTCATGAAAGTAAAGGAGAGGTAATGGTGGAAGAAAAGTACTATCGGTACTTCTTTTTATGTCCTTTTTATCCCCCACCGCAATGCAGAAAGGACCTTACATTGTCACCATTCTATCCTTCTGTCAGTAGTTTGAGTGAAGTTGGTTATATCACCATTTGTCTTTTAGGTTATTGATCTGATATTTTTCAGACTCAGTAACTACATCCTATCTATAAATTACATTGAGTAAGTGTATTTCAGTGTCAGACTGAATCCTGACTCGAATATAGTGGTTATAAAAGATCACCCTTTCCGCATATATTTCCTTTATGCCCTTGACCATTCTAAATGGTTCCCATAAAGCCTTCCATAGCCCAGGGCAGACTGAAGTTGCACACCTGAGGTCCTGGGAGTGGGGTTGGACAGGCTGCAACTGGCTGGGCTGCCTATGTGAGAGTGAATTATTAAAATACGTATGAAATTGCACTAATTACCTGGACATTTGGCAAACCAGTTAATCTCAATGACCCCATTTTCTTGAAAAAGAATAAAGAGGCTAAAAATACATATTAGTGAAATTAATGGTAAATTGAAAAGAGCTGAATAGTCACCCTTTGTAGAAAAGATACTTTGACTTTATCCTGTGGTTTCCCTGCCCTTTCCATATAACTTCTAGACAACCTCATTAATTTAGAATTAAAGCATTTCCTTTACTATGCCATGTAACAGCTGTAATGTACTGTGGAAAGAATAGAAGTTAATAACATAAGACCAGATCCTGTTAATCTTTGATAGCATAAATATTCTCAGTAGAACCAGTGGTGTTTTTGAATAACTGACTATACTCCTAACCCAAGAGTTCATGTTGGAGGATGAATTTTCAAACAATACTTTCCACAATTGATAAAAGATGGTCATCTGACTCTGAAGGATACCATCCTGTCTGACAAAAGTAAGATCTTCCTTAGCCCCTTGATCCTGAAGAAGTCATAATGATACTGGAATGGAGCTGATTGCCTTTAGAAAATCAGATTTCTAGAAAAATAAGGAAAGAAAATGCATTGTAACACCATACTTAAAAATGTAATTTAAGCATTACATGCTATAAGGTGGCAAACGTAACACAAAACAAAACTTGTATTTATGTAACCATATTTTCCCATCAGTTTCAATATGTTTCATTATTGCATTTTTGTGCGTATATTTTATTTAGGAAGAGTAGAAGTTTATGTGTCGTTTTTCTAGCCTTTTAAAAATAATGTTTCAAATAGTCTCAGAAATGATCTACAGAGTTGCTGGGGGCAGTATTGTGCAACCATGCAATATTTTAAAATTACTCATTTCTTCCATTCCCTGTCAACGTCAACTTACTTTCATTTTCTGCCCATTTTCTTCCTTGGACCATTAAAGATATTACTGTTTTGCTCTATTCCTCTTGGGACACTGGATGAGAACAGGCTCTTACAAGAACTGTAGAGAACTTTTGAGACAGTGCAGGTTGTTCCTTTCTTTGAGATACCACATGTGATCCTCTGCGGTGCAGACAGATCCCCTTGTATAATTATGACTATGCTCAGCTCCAGGGAAAAGTTGGTCTGCCAGAGCACTGGACTCAGACTGCCATATTTATGCCAGTCTGCCACATTATGGGAAATGTGACAGGGAAAGGTGAGCCAGAAGAATCTCTCCTGACTTAGTGTGTTGTGTATCCCTCCAGCCTAGAGGGACACCTTATCAAAGCAGACGGACACTAACTACCCATGGCAACTCAGGGATCTGTGGGTTAGATAACAAGATAAGGGTTATAGGGAACTGTTAATTTCTATCATTTGTTCTCTTTGTCTTCCCCACCCCTTCATTTCAGTTTCAAAAGATTCTGTTCTATCATTCACTATATCAATGTTGGCAAATATTTTGTTTTGACCTGATTAAAGAAACATTCCTTGGTATGCTTATAAAAAACAAACAGTTCTAGCTTTAAGTAATTTCTTTTGGAGTCTGGCATTTGCAACTTCATGAAACTTAAAAGGGATTAAAAAAATATAAAACTTGAACAATTATGAATTGAACTGAATTTAAATTTTTAGCCAGCTTAATTTTCATAGCTCATCTGCATATCAAAGTCACTGGGGTGGAACTTGGTCAAGTTATTCAGGCCAAATTGAAATAAATGAGGATGAATAAATGCATTGATGCTTTTGGCCCAGGCAAGTTTGAGATAATTTAAGGTCTAGGTAGACTTCAGTAAATAAAAAAGAAACCTAAGATTGCCTTCTTTTAATGAATATGATGCATATACACTAATGCCTCTTCTGATGCAATTTAATGTTTTCTCAGGGATTCCCAGGTGACTCAGTGATAAATAAAAAAAATCTATCTACCAATGCAGAAGACATGGGAGATCCCTTGGAGGAGGGCATGGCAACCCATTCCAGTATTCTTGCCTGGAAAATCCCATGGATAGAGAAGCCTGGCAGGCTACAGTCCGTGGGGGTCACAAAGAGCTGGACACAACTGAGCATGCAGACAGGTTTATTTGTGTTTACGTTTTAGAAGTTCAGCTCTCTTAAAGACAAGCTTATTTTATGTGTTTGCTTGGTGCTTAAGCATTAGTCTGGTAGTGAAAACATCTCCCTCTCTTGTTAATTTTGACTCACTAGAAAACTGCTGTTCCATTGTAACACAGAGTAAAGAAGAACTTTGACAATTATTCAGTTAATTCAATCAGTATAGACAGCTAATTTATGTAATCCGGCTCCAAAATAGTGACCCACTCCAGTACTCTTGCCTGGAAAATCCCATGGATGGAGGAGCCTGGTAGGCTGCAGTCCATGGGGTCGCACAGAGTCGGACACGACTGAAGCAACTCAGCAGCAGCAGCAGCTCCAAAAACCCACTTTGAGGCAAATTATCTGTATTGACTGTCAACACTTATCATATTAACAAGATAACCACGAGTTTTCCACTTCCCTTTGTATTAAGAAGCCAAAAGGATTTGCTTGGTTTAGTTTGTGTAAGACTCCCACAAGAATACCTGCCTTCAGCACCCACAGACAAAACCCTGCATGCTTCACACTGCTCCCTCACCCTTATATGCAACATGTAAGCTCTTTTTCCTTGGAACTGGATCTGAGAAATGAATCACAATAGTTATACCATAGCGTCACTTTGTTTTTGAGAATAACTTGGAATTTTCCTTTTTTTCAGATAAAATAAATGTGGGTATTTGTGGCAAGGAGCCATCTTGTTAACTTGAAAGTCATCCACCTCAAAATCAAAAACAGAGTGAGAGTAGCTCGTGCGTGCGTGTGTGTGTGTGTGTGTGTGTGTGTGTGTGTGTTGAGAGGGGCACTTTGTGTGGAGTTGCTTTGAGGTTGTTGCTAAGGAAAAAGGCCCTATTGTCTCATAGCCCTATTAGTACCACTGCAGTTCTTTAGCACGGGGACTGTTGGAGGTAATGAGCATGACAGCTGTGGATTATGCAGCATGATTTTCATACATTTTGAAAGACAGTAATGTTCTGTGCTGTGAGATCTACTCAGTTACGAGAGAAAATCTGTAGTTCTGTTTTAGGAAAAGATAAAAAGCATAAGAGCCCAATTTTTTGTTACCACCTTTTCTTCCTTCTGAGAGGTGAACTATAGGAGGCTGGTATTTTGAAGAGAATCATTATGATAAAAGGAACTAGTCAGGCATCACCATTTAAGTTTACCCTATTTTAGCATGAGTCCTCACTAACAGAATATAATGTACTAATGTATTCTTATGTAGGTGGATGAAGGCTGGCTGGAAGATGAAAGGAATGAATTATTAGAGGAGTTAAACTTGGCGATGTTGGAAGAACAGCATAATGAAGTGATGCAGCGCACTGCTGATGAGGTGGAGCAGGTAGGACCACGATCTGAACTCCATCATTGGAAATGATGCTATTCTTCCTTAAATGCATAATCTTAAATGAAATTTTTTTTTTAAAAATCAAAAAGTTTTAGTGAACATCTCTGTGATGGTAATTTCTGAAGGCAAAAGATCACCTCAAATGAAGCAGAGGAAATACATTTTTTCTATTAAGACTATTTTTAGTTTGGGAAGCTTAGGGACCATTATGGAGGGCACAGTAGGCTTCAGGTGCTGACTCAGGTACTGTTCAATGTAATTCAGAAATTTAATAGTAAAAATATATTTTGCCTCTCAGTACACCAGCCGGAGATAAACTATATCTCATGAAGTAACCCCTCCTCCCCAAAAAGTAATTTTTTTTAATTTTAAAATATCAATGTAGATATTTGAATATCTACTTGAGGAAGATGATGACATGATTAAGCCACTGATCTTATTTGGATATTTGGTATCATGATTACACTGAATTACAAGTAGTTAGACGAGATTATTGACATCATTTTGCCTTAAGGTCACATATTCATTCAACAAAAAATTCTGAGCCCCTGATATACTTCAAGTACCACATTTGATCCTGAGAATACAAACAAAATGAGCAAAATTTAATGCATAACTGGTGAATAATCAAAGTGTAGTTTGTGGCAAACTGAGCCTTAGGAATCTTTTCATTTTTGTTTTCATTGTTTTTTACTAGATAAAATTAAGATCAATATAGCCTAGATTTTTTATGTCAGATTCATGTCATTCATTTCCCTGATATAATTGTATTAACACTTCTGCTCTCTATCTGCTGATGGTTTAATTATCATCCTATTCTCAACATTAATTGTTAACTCACCGTAAAAGATTATTATTTTAAAAAGTCCTGACAGTTAGGCTTAGGAACATAAAACACAAACATCCTATCACTTTACCAAACTGAATGATGAGATACGGTGACACGCTGACATCCCATAACAGAGGGGTGTGTGTGTGTGTGTGTGTGTGCATACACTAATAATTAGGTTGCAAACTACAGTTGACAGAACCATGTGTGCTCACCATGGGTACTCAGTGGCCACCTCACAAACAGTAGTTCATGCTCAAAAGCAATGCTGCTACTATAGTGATTGCTTTTCAATATGAAGAGGACAGATTGAAATTTTTATGTATGACTTCAACACTGGCCACAAATAAAGATATTTTTTGGTGGCAGCTGCTGGTTATGAGCAAGAAAGTCCTTGCTCCAGGCTTTTTCTCTCTTAGAGACAAAATGTGACCTGATACAGATTTGACAGGAGGATGTTGGAATAAAGAAAGAAGGGAGAAATCCTTTCCAGGTGAAGTGATATGGTGTCAGATGCTGCCTACTCATCAGACGTAATACAAATGCTAGGTCTTTTTAGGTAACACAAGGTGTCCCTGAGGTTAGATTTTCACTGTGTAGAAATTTTTCTTCACCATAAGACTGAAAAATGATGAGAAATACAGAAACCTTTAAAAGTCCTTTGCCCTTATAAACAATAATACTACTTTAGAAATGTCTTGGTAGAAACATTGCCTGTCACTATGATAATTCCATAGGGAAATGATAAATTATAGAGTAGCATTATATCAGAAACCAGGAATTTTAGTTTTGAGAATAGAAAACTCTTTTTATTTTCACATGTGCTCATAAACCAGTAACGAAAGAGAAATGCAATTTAAAATTTCATATCCATATATAAAAGCTAAAATATACATCCATCTGAAAGTTTCACCTTACATGCTCTCCTTGGTCCTGTGACTGCTGTTGACACACATTTTGTGAACAAATTTGTCTATCATTTATACTCCATAAGAAAAATATCACCTTCTTGTATTTTTCAGCTTACTCTTACACAGGAGAAAATATAAGTATTGTGGTATACAAACTAAACTGTCCAATATCAGTAATACCCTCTGGGGATTTTATAGGGATTCCTTGGTGGCTCAGATGGTAAGGAATCTGCCTGCAATGTGGGAGATCCGGGTTTGATCCCTGGGTTGGGAAGATTCACCGGAGAAGGAAATGGCGACACACTCCAATATTTTTGCCTGGGGGTTTTATGGTACAGTGTGCAAATGTTACCACATTTGATGTCGCTGTCACCTTATAGCAAGGAATATAGAGATTTATCAAGTTTTCTTTCTATTGTTAGTTACAATTACTTATGTATGTTCGCTCACTAAGTCGCATCAGTTATATCCTACTCTGTGCAACCCTGTGGACTGAAGCCTGCCAGGCTCCTCTGTCCATGGGATTCTCCAGACAAGAATACTGAAGTGGGTGGCCATGCCCTCCTCCAGGGGAGCTTCCTGACCCATGGATCAAAGCCACATCTCTTACATCTAGCTGCATTGGCAAGCGGCTTCTTTACCACTAGTGCCTTATGTATAACATTCTTTTTTATCAATAAGACATTTTAAATCAATCATAGTATGTTCTCAACAAATAAGGAAAAATATTTTATGGAAATATTGAGAATCCTGGAACTAGCATGATACATGGTCATGTTCTCCCTCCAATTCATTATGTTTTTTCTGCCATTACTTGATTGAAAGAAAACAACAATTATCTGACACTTTCAAACCTGTCTTACTTTTTATCACCTATCCTTTCTTTCTTTGACACTAACAGGCTTAATTATATCTAATTATATAATTTCCTGCTAAAGGGAAAAATGTATATATGTATAAAAGTGAGTAAATTTAGACATAAGGAGAAAACGATCTAGAAATTGTATTTGTAGACTTTTATAAGAGAAGTGATAGAATAAAGAGTAGCTTTACGCTATTCACGGAGAAACAACTAGATGTGCGTCTCCCTAGGGCAGTGACAGTTAACTGCTCTGCATGAAAAGCCAAAAATTGCCAGGGAGTGAAGTTCACATATATATTTACTTACATATCTGTTTTTTGACATTATGCCCTTGTCTGGCAATCAGTGCTGCTCAGATTTTAGGGGAACCATCATTTTACTTTCAGTAGAATAAAACTCACTTCTGGGGGGAATTACTGGCTAAGAGTAGAAAAATCTTTTAAAGTAACCCAATGAGTCCTAAGACATCACTGTTGCTCTTGAGCAACATGATATGGAGATGCCTTGAAGTCAAAGTACATGTATGCAAGAATATAGCACCTTGGATGTAAAGAAATCCTGTCCATGGAAGATGGCACTGGCCTCCTAGACTTCCTGCCTAAGAAGTTACATCCACCTGGGACTAAGTTTCCTTATCTATGGATGGAAGGTCTTGGGCTCCTGTACTTATTCCTGAGATGTTGTGATATTTCATTTATTATCATCAGTGTATTACTAGATCCAATGAAGTTTCTTTTGAACTTGAGAAAAGTTCATGAAGAAAAGAAATAGTAACATGTGATGTGGCTTCTGAACTCCAGATCTTCATTGCTGAAGACTGTTTTGGGATTCTTTCTTACTCATCCTTTTGTATGTTATCGCCTCAGAAACTCATAAAGTCACCTCATTTATACAACTTCACTCCAGTTTCTCAACTAAAAGAGAGCCTAAGACAAGAATCACTTATTTTAAATCACTCATTTAATTTTAATTTAATTATTTTAATGTGCCCTGTTTTATTTATCTTCAAGTGAGTAGCATAGCCATATTCAAGCAGCTTTTGCTTTCTTTTAGAGCAAAAAAAAAAAAAAAGACTGCCATCAGCCAATTGCCTTTATTCGTAAAACAGTTATGGATACTAAAATTAGGGTAGCTTTATAGGAGCTGAACTTTTGCCAAAAGCATTGTTTTTTCAAACAAGTTTTCAACGACTGATTTTCAAAATAATTAACTTTCTTTCTTCTCTTAATTTTATTTTCCTAGCCAAAAAAACAAGAAGAAGAAGAAGGCACAACAGATACGGCAACATCCTCATCCAATAACCATGAGAAGGACAGTGGAGTGGGGCGCACAGATGAAAGCTTGCGGAATGACGAGAGCTCAGAGCAGGAGAATGCAACCGAGGATCCCAATGGCACATCTCTGAAAAGCAAAAGAGAGCTGGGGCAGAGCCAAGACACCCTGGGAAGCGTTGAACTTCAGTGCAATGAGAGTTTTGTGTCTGGTGAATACATTGACTCAGACTGTATTGGCAACCAAGATGAGGAGTGTGAAAGATTTCGGCAGCTCTTGGAGCTCAAATGCAAGATAAGGAAGCATGGGGAGTATGACCTGTATTACTCAAGCAGCACAATAGAATGCAATCAGGGAGGACGAGAGGGAGTGGAGCATGAACTACAGTTGCTTAATGAAGAACTGAGAAACATTGAACTTGAGTGCCAAACTATCATGCAGACTCACAGGCTCCAGAAAGTGACAGACCAGTATGGAGATATCTGGGCATTGCATGATGGAGGATTCCGAAGTTATAATACCAGCATAGATACCCAGAGGGGGAAACTAGATGACATCCTTGAACACCCAGAAAAGTCAGACAAAGACAGTTCGAGTGCTTACAACACAGCTGAAAGTTGCAGAAGCACTCCACTCACTGTGGACCGTTCCCCTGACAGTTCCCTTCCAAGAGTGATCAGCCTCACCAATAAGAAAAATCTGAGAAGCACAATGGCAGCCAACCAGTCCTCTTCTGGACAGAACACTAAAGAGTCAACCTGCACCAAAGCCAAAACCTCTGAACAAGGCTGTGTCATTGAAGGCAAAGAGAAGACTTCAGAAAGCAGCAAGCTTTCTGATCCAGAGAAGACCAGCAGTGAACACATCCCTTATCTCTCTCCTTACCACAGCTCCTCCTATAGATATGCAAACATCCCAGCACATGCTAGGCATTATCAAAGCTACATGCAGTTAATTCAACAGAAGTCCGCAGTCGAGTACGCTCAGAGTCAGCTCAGCTTGGTGAGCGTGTGCAAGGAGTCTCAGAAGTGCTCAGAACCCAAGATGGAATGGAAGGTGAAAATCAGGAGCGACGGGACGCGGTACATCACCAAGAGGCCCGTGCGGGACCGCATTCTAAAGGAGCGTGCCTTAAAGATCAAGGAGGAGCGGAGTGGCATGACCACGGACGATGACACCATGAGCGAGATGAAGATGGGGCGCTACTGGAGCAAAGAGGAGAGGAAACAGCACTTGGTGCGGGCCAAGGAGCAGCGGCGCCGCCGCGAGTTCATGATGCGGAGCCGGCTGGAGTGTCTCAAGGAGAGTCCGCAGAGCGGCAGTGAGGGCAAGAAGGAGGTCAACATCATTGAACTGAGTCACAAAAAGATGATGAAGAAAAGAAACAAGAAAATTTTGGACAACTGGATGACAATCCAAGAACTGATGACCCATGGGGCCAAGTCCCCTGATGGTACACAAGTTCCTAATGCCTTTTTGTCTGTCACCACAGTATGACCCAATGGATGGAATGCAGCTGATTTTCAGAGGGTGCTACCAGTTTGGGTAGAGGATGCTTGCCTCGTTCAATGTGGCATTTTTATATATATTTTGTGACTCTTTACAGTTTAAATTTTTTGTAAGCAAAAATACCTGCTAATTTTTCATTTGTTTTTCATATATCGGTACTTCTTTTTGGCTGAGATTTCTTTCTTTGACTTGTGATATATTCATACTACTCATTTATATATAAAAACAAGCAAAAGGAAAGAAAACAAAAAAACTTGCACAAAAATACTGAGGAGCCAATTAATTTCCTATTTTAATGTACCTATTATAGATCTGGATTTATTTCTGTAGTTTGCTTATTTTCAACTTTAATAACAACTCAATGCCAAAATATTTCTATGCTTGCTTCTTGACTAATACATATAAAATCAAACCTGATGGTAAATCATGTGCCACATCTTGTTTTACACATAAAAATCACCTCTTTTTAACATCCTGTTGTACATTTAACACATAAATGGCCATTATCTTTGTCTCAGTAAAGTGTAGGTGGACAATCTTCCTGTGGTATGTAGTGACACTGTTTATGTAGTTAGATAGTTGTGGTAATTGTGACGATAAAAGAGAAATAAATTATTGATTACCCCTGAGAAAAGCTATCAAGGAGTGTTCTATTTCCATTGTTCCCTGTGGTTACCAGATATAAATTAGTTATATATGTATACTCTTTAGAAGACTCCTAATTGTGAATTCTAAAATGTGTACATTTTCTATCCCATTTTTTCAATAAATTGTCCTGAAATACTTCCCATAGATCATTGTGTCCCATATTCTTACCAAGATTAAGTTATGTAGAGCATCTAAGAGTTGCTGTCTAAGCATTCAGTAATCATGAGTTCATGCTCTCCTTGACTGCTACCCATGTAAAGAAAATCCAAGAACAATTTAAGGGATGGTATGGAGACAGAGGATCAGTAAGTAGCTGAGACTGTTTGTAAGGACAGCTCAAACTGCCATAACGACATACTATAGGCTGTGTGGCTTAAATAACAGGAATTTCTCATAGTTCTTGAGGCAGGAAACTCAACATCAAGGCACCAACCAATTCAGCTCCTGATGAGGGCTCTCTTCCTGTTTTGTAAATGGCCTCCTTGCTTTGTCCTCACAAGGTAGAGAAAGAGAGGAAGCTGTTTGGTGTAACTTCTTTTAAGGACACTAATCCCATCATGAGGGTCTCGCCCTCATGACCTCATTTACCACCCAAAGGCCCCATTTTCAGCTACCATCACATTAGGACTTAGAGCTTCAGCATATGGATTTGTCAGGGGAGAGGTAGTTCAGATCACAGCACCATGAGCATTTGTTTAGTTCATCTTTTGGAAAGAGGTTCTTGGAAACTATCTTTTCAATAATTTTCAGCCTACTCAATTACAGATGCCTTGTTAAAAAGTGAGATTGTTAGATTATCTGATAGGATATTTGAGTCTAGCTTTTCATCATACACATATCAACTATATCATATATCAATCATGATGCCTTCAAAGTGAAAGACCAGACAAATGTGTGTGTGAATTTAATCAAATTTTCATTCAACCCAAGAGACTGTTGTAACATAACAGAGACACAACATCTAAACATCTTTGAAGCTACTTTCCTGTTTAAAAACCTATAATGGCTCCTTGCTATCTCTTAAATCAAACTCTGATGCCCCAGCCTTATTTTCAAAGTTCTCCACTAACTTGCCCACCTTGCCTCCTGTGCCTCCTCTTTAGGTTTTCTCTGAGTTGTTCTGGCTTCCGAGCAGCCTGCCCATTTTCACTGAAGTTATCTAATGTTATTTACCCATCTGGAGTTTCTGTGCCAAATCCTACACCTCTCTTAGAGAGTAATCACATGTACATTTTCTCTTTGGAGCCTGTTTTGATGATCTGGGTTTTCTCTGCATTTTGACATACACTATGATGCACTTGCAGTTTATGTTACCTTGAAGATTTTATCCTTCCATTATTTGGATCACATACACAGAACTTATTGTCTCCCTGTACAGATCTAAAGTTCATGGAGTCTGGCGCTTGAGTCACCTTCTTTGTAAATCTCTCATAGAATGTCATTTAAACAATAACGAATGCTAGTTAAGTTATTTTATTCACTTATCTCACGTATTGGTCCTTTTGTTACTATTTTCCTTACTCGTCTACCCGTCTGAGTTCTTACCTTTTAAAGGGCTATTACGTAGATGGAAAGAAATAAATCTTATTTACATATAATAAAAAGCTGGTCTCAAAAATTTTAAGATAGTAATAGCAACTTAAGTCAATTGAAAATTTCATCACTGCTAACTTTAATCCAATCAATAAAACTACTCAGTGTACCTAGAGCTAAATTTTGATCAGACGGTTTTAAATAAGAATGCCTCTCTGTCTTAAAAACCCAGTTTCTTCCTGGTCTAATGACTATGGTTATTGTTTATCCTCTTGATACAACTCGGTTTAAATATTCATTGAATTCAAATTACTCCTATAGATAAATGAGTTTGGAACCAATATGTAGATATTTTCCAGAAGAAATATGTACACATCTTACAGAATGCAGTGTTTCCAAAGTTACCAGCTTAATTTTATTTTTATTAAGGCCAAGTGTGCTTTCCAATTTTTTAAAACTGTGATGTTAGTGTTTTTCATGTCTGTGTTTATACAGTTCTACAAATTGAGAAATGTCTTTTTCAAAAATCAGTGAAAATCTGAGAAGTGTTACGTTTTATCTTTCTACATAACATATCTTTGTGCTAAGCATGTTTTTTTTCTAGTAAATGAATAATAAACCTGCTGCTCAACAAAGAAAAATAATTGACTATATGTGAAATATTTTATTTTAGTTCAAAAGACGTATGTGAATGTGAAGAGGAAAAAATACTTTACTTGGGCTTACCTTTGAAATTCCATATTTTCTATTGACAGAAATTGGTGTTAGGATCCATAGGTGAATGACCTAAGGAGGGGAAATAATGTATTCTCTATGGGCGTTTCTTCACTGTGTGTCATGAAGAAGGCTATTGTCACCACGTTATTTTGTGCAGACTGGCCCTTTAGGAGCACACAGCATGGCTTCCTCTAACATAACCTTTCCATAACTACATATTGATTTAATCCATGCCTTGCTGCTGTGTCTAAATCTTCCATCTAAACATATTTTTATGCCTCCAATGAGCTGTTACTCTCAACTTCAAATTATTTTGTGATGGTGCCACTATTTGCTGGTCTGTCACACTTATCGCCTGAGTCTTCTGGAATTTCTGTTTTACCTCATAAGTGACAAAGCAGTGTGAATTTTCTTTTCTAAATATGTCAGGTTGTCTTCAATACCCTTACCCAGTCATCTTTTGGTATATACTGTCTCCGTCTCCTGCCTAATTACCTCGACAAATCTGGATTTTTTCTCCCTGGACACTTTTCCCAGTCTCCCTAACTTGTGGCAGCAACACTGGGCCTCCTAAATATTACTTTCCTCACTTTGCTTGAATATCTTCAGAAATCTTTTCCTGAGTATAGGATAAAATCTGAATGCCTGAGATATTCATCAAGGACTTTATATAATTTAACCTCAACTTTTTTTTCTGTTTGATCTCACACTTCTCTCCAGAAAGAATTTCTAACTCAGACCTCAAGAAATCTGTGTCTTACAGAGTGGTGGTAGCTTAGTCACTAAGCTGTGTCCAACTTTTGCCACCCCATGGACTGTATCCTGCCAGGCTCCTCTGTCCATGGAATTTTCCAGGCAAGAACACTAGAGTGGGTTGCCGTTTCCTACTCCAGGGGACCTTCCTGACCCAGGGATCAAAGTCACATCTCTTGTGTCTCCTGCATTGGCAAGTGGATTCTTTACCAACTGTACCACTTGGGAAGATGCACCTTCATATCAATATTCTTCCAACTTTAGTTAAAATTTAATGAAATTTTATTTTTTATTGATTTGTACTCTGCTATTTAGTTCATTTCCATTATTTTTATTTGTATGAATAGTCATGGATTGGCATGATATAATTCATAGTAGCACAATAATAATTATTAAATAATTTCTATTAATTTTCAATGAATTGAATACTGCAATAGGTTCACTGACAAATTCACTTATTAAAAAATAAAGTAAAAAAAATATTCCCAGAAAATTATTTTCCACTTACCTGAAGTCTATGTTCTCTTTCCAGTTTCTCATCATTATTTTCCAAAATATAAATATTTGGAACTTTATTAAAAAGATTTAAAATCTAGGTAAAACAAACCATTTGCTTCTGTAAACATGCATGAAGCAGCTTCAGAATTTCGATGAATAATGACAACAGGAAACCACTGACAAGACAATTGACCAAATCAGTCCTTATTAATAAAAGAATATTTTGAGTTTTTTTTTTTTTTTAATTCTCTTTTATTTCCATCTTCCACTCAAGTATGCTACCTTTTTCAACAGGACTGGTTTATACTGGAACAGGTTTATAAGGAGTCTCCTTGTAGAACTGAGTTAATGGTCCCATGAAGCTATTTGAGGATGTTTTGTGTTACTTCTAATGTCCCACTATGCTTCTGCTTTAGTCAGACAGGACTCCCCACAGTTTGTCTAACATGCCTCTCTTATTTTCAAGGCCACTCTGCATGTGGTGTTCTGCATGTCAAATAAACCCTCTCCTTTCTCTTTGTCAACATTTTGCCATCTCTCCAGGGGATTTTCCCTAACTCTTGCTAACAGCCTCTCATTTCTGAACACTCATAGAAGGTACTGTCTTATCACTCCCTTGGCTTTCCACCCAATAGTGTCTAATATTTTTTCCATAATGTTTCTCTTATGATTCAAGTTTGTTGCACAGTTAGTAATCATTGCCACACAGATCCTTCTGGAATTTCTTCTGTTTCACCAAAAAACAGCTGCTCAGGATTTTGAGTGCCTTGCATGTTTTACATGCCCTAGTCAACTGTTGTGTTGCAACAAGTACTGCTCCTGAGTTCACTGGCCAATTATAAATTAGGGTCCCATTTATTACTCAGTATCCTACTTCCCAGCTCTGCCCTTTACTAGGTTCATATTCTTAATAAAGTTGGTTACGCTTGCTGCTGCTCATTAGAGGGAGATAATTATAGCCTTTTTCATAAATTGGGAATCAACTGAGCTAATACATATAAAGAAGCTAGATGAGTGTGGGCACAGAGTGGGCGTTCAATAGATATTAGAGCTTATTTTTATTTTCTGATGAGTTGTTGTTCAGTATTTTAGGCCTATCTGACTCTTTGAGACCCCATGAATTGCAACAGATCAGGCTCTACTGTCCTTCATTATTTCCCTGAGTTTGCTTGAACTCATGTCTACTGAGTAGGTGATGCCATCCAACCATCTCATCTTCTGTCACCCCTTTCTCCTCTTGTCCTTAATCTTCCCCCACATCAGGGTCTTTTCCAAAGAGTTGGCTCTTCATATCAGGTAGCCAGAATATTGGCTCTTCAGCTACAGCTGAAGTGCTAGATATTCAATTCTAAAATATGTTTGAATAAACAATTTAATAAACCATATACTTATTCAGCTTTACCTCTTTGATGGTGATAAGAACAGATTAGATGAGATCCAACTTCTCAACACATCTTGGAAAATCTGTGAAATACTCTGTGAAGCAAATTGTAATCAAATATTTCCAGAAACTAGCCCTACCCTGATGTTCTCATTATGGTAGGATCAGTGAGTATAGTATAGATTTCTATTTTTTTCCACTTTATTTAGCCCTACTTCATTATTGAAACAGAATGTTAATCAGAAAATCAATCAAATGGAGAACACAAAACAATAGAAATGGACAAAACAGTCAAAAGAAGGAAACATATTTGGAGCCTACAATGTTCACTGTGTTAAATACTTTACATGGATCATTAGTAAACTTCTTGACTTAGGAAGATGAAATGTGAATATGTGAAAAGTAACCTAACTTTACAGAGCAGTCAGTGTAGAGTGAGAAACACAAGAAGTTTAAGGGGAATGGAAAGTTACGGGTAATGCCACCTTTGAAAAGCCTTCCCTGGTCTCACAGCCTTGAGACTCAAGTAATGGTTCACCCTAAGGATCAGTCCAGTTCACTTCAGTTCACTCGCTCAGTCATGTCTGACTATTTGCGACCCCATGAGTCACAGAACGCCAGGCCTCCCTGTCCATCACCAACTCCCAGAGTTCACTCAGACTCACAACCATCGAGTCAGTGATGCCATCCAGCCATCTCAACCTCGGTCATCCTCTTCTCCTCCTGCCCCCAATCCCTCCCAGCATCAGAGTCTTTTCCAATGAGTCAACTCTTCACATGAGGTGGCCAAAGTACTGGAGTTTCAGCTTTAGCATCATTCCTTCCAAAGAAATCCCAGGGCTGATCTCCTTTAGAATGGACTGGTTGGATCTCCTTGCAGTCCAAGGAACTCTCAAGAGTCTTCTCCAACACCACAGTTCAAAAGCATCAATTCTTTGGCACTCAGCCTTCTTCACAGTCCAACTCTCACATCCATACATGACCACAGGAAAAACCATAGCCTTGACTAGATGGACTTTTGTTGGCAAAGTAATGTCTCTGCTTTTGAATATGCTATCTACATTGGTCATAACTTTCCTTCCAAGGAGTAAGCATCTTTTAATTTCATGGCTGCAATCACCATTGGCAGTGATTTTGGAGCCCAGAAAAATAAAGTCTGACACTGTTTCCACTGTTTCCCCATCTATTTCCCATGAAGTGATGGGACCAGATGCCATGATCTTCGTTTTCTGAATGTTGAGCTTTAAGCCAACTTTTTCACTCTCCTCTTTCACCTTCATCAAGAGGCTTTTGAGTTCCTCTTCACTTTCTGCCATAAGGGTGGAGTCATCTGCATATCTGAGGTTATTGATATTTCTCTGGCAATCTTGATTCCAGCTTGTGTTTCTTCCAGTCCAGCGTTTCTCATGATGTACTCTGCATATAAGTTAAATAAGCAGGGTGACGATATACAGCCTTGATGTACTCCTTTTCCTATTTGGAACCAGTCTGTTGTCCCATGTGCAGTTCTAACTGTTGCTTCCTGACCTGCATAAAGATTTCTCAAGAGGCAGATCAGGTGGTCTGGTATTCCCATCTCTTGAAGAATTTTCCACAGTTTATTGTGATCCACACAGTCAAAGGCTTTGGCATAGTCAATAAAGCAAAAATAGATGTTTTTCTGGAACTCTCTTGCTTTTTCCATCATCCAGCAGATGTTGGCAATTGATCTCTGGTTCCTCTGCCTTTTCTAAAACCAGCTTGAACATCAGGAAGTTCACGGTTCACATATTGCTGAAAGATGATGCTGTGAAAGTGCTGCACTCAATATGCCAGCAAATTTGGAAAACTCAGCAGTGGCCACAGGACTGGAAAAGGTCAGTTTTCATTCCAATCCCAAAGAAAGGCAATGCCAAAGAATGATCAAACTACCACACAATTGCACTCATCTCACACGCTAGTAAAGTAATGCTCAAAATTCTCCAAGCCAGGCTTCAGCAATATGTGAACCATGAACTTCCTGATGTTCAAGCTGGTTTCCATATGGTAATTTAAGTTTCCATGTTACTCTTTCCATACATTTCACCCTCTTCTCCCCTCTCCTCATGTCCGTAAGTCTATTCTCTATGTCTGTTTCTCCATTACTGCCCTGTAAATAAATTCTTCAGTACCATTTTTCTAGATTCTATACATGTGTGTTAGAATACAATATTTATCTTTCTCTTTCTGATTTACTTCATTCTGTATAGTAGGTTCTAGTTTCATCCATCTCATTAGAACTGACTCAAATGTGTTCCCTTTTATGGTTGAGTAATATTGCATTGGGGATATGTACCATAACTTCTTTATCTATTCATCTGTCAATGTACATCTAGGTTGCTTCTATGTTCTAGCTATTGTAAATAGTGCTGGAATGAACAATGGGATGCTACTGCTCCTGCTAAGTCACTTCAGTCATGTCATACTCTGTGTGACCCCATAGACAGCAGCCCACCATCCCTGGGATTCTCCAAGCAAGAACACTGGAGTGGGTTGCTATTTCCTTCTCCAATACATGGAAGTGAAAAGTGAAAGTGAAGTTGCTCAGTCATGTCGAACTCTTCACAACCCCATGGACTACAGCCTACCAGGCTCCTCCATCCATGGGATTTTCCAGGCAAGAGTACTGGAGTGGGTTGCCATTGCCTTCTCTGAAACAATGGGATACATGAGTCTTTTTCAATTTTGGTTTCCTCAGGGTATATGCTGGGTATATGCTGAATGGGATTGCTGGGTCATATGGTGGTTTTATCCCTAGCTTTTTAAGGAATCTCCATACTGTCTTCCATAGTGGCTGTATCAATTTGCATTCCCACCAACAGTGCAAGAGTGTTTCCTTTTTTCTGCACCATCTCCAGCATTTATTGTTTGTAGACTTTTTGATGATGGCCATTCTGACTCGTGTGAGGTGATATCTCATTGTAGTTTTAATTTTCATTTCTCTAATAATGAGTGATGTTGAGCATCTTTTCATGTATTTGTTAGCCATCTGTATGTCTTCTTTGGATAAATCTCTGTTTAGGTCTTTTACCCACTTTTTGATTGTTTTTTTCCTCTTTCTGGTATTGAGTTGTATAAGTTGCTTGTATAATTTGGAAATTTTGTCACTTATTTGTCACTTTGTAACTTATTTCATTTACTATTAGGTTCTCCCACTCTGAGGGTTGTCTTTACACCTTCCTTATAGTTTCCTTTGCTATGCAAAAGCTTTTAAGTTTAATCAGGTCCCACTTGTTTACTTTTGTTTTTATTTCCTTTACTCTAGGAGGTGGATCATAGAGGATCTTGCTTTGATTTACGTCATCAAGTGTTGTGCCTATATTTTCCTCTAAGAGTTTTATAGTTTCTGGTCTTAAATTTAGGTCTTAAATCCATTTTGAATTTATCTTTGTGTATGGTGTTAGGAAGTGTTCTAATTTCATTTTTTTACATGTAGTTGTCCAGTTTTCCCTGCACCATTTATTGAAGAGGCTGTCTTTGCCCCATTTTATATTCTTGCCTCCTTTGTCAAAAATAAGGTACCCATAGATGCATATATTTATTTCTGGGCTTTCTATCTTGTTCCATTTGTCTATATTTCTATTTTTGTGCCAGTACCATACTGTCTTGATGATTGTAGCTTTGTAGTATAATCTGAAGTCAGGAAAATTGATTCCTCCAGCTCCATTCTTCTTTCCCAAGACTATTTTGGCTATTCGGGGTCTTTTGTGTTTCCACATGAATTGTGAACTTTTTTGTTCTTGTTCTGTTAAAAATAACATTGGTAATTTGATAGGGATTGCATTGAATCTGTTGGAGAAGGCAATGGCAACCCACTCCAGTACTCTTGCCTGGAAAATCCCATAGATGGAGGAGCCTGGTAGGCTGCACTCCATGGGATTGCGAAGAGTTGGACATGACTGAGTGACTTCACTTTCACTTTTCCTTCCATGCATTGGAGAAGGAAATAGCAACCCACTCCAGTGTTCTTGCCTGGAGAATCCCAGGGACAGGGGAGCCTAGTGAGCTGCCGTCTATGGGGTCACACAGAGTCGGACATGACTGAAGCGACTTAGCAGCAGCAGCAGCAGCATTGAATCTGTAGATTGCATTTGGCTGTATAGTCATTTCCACAATATTGATTCTACCTACCTAAGAACATGGAATATCTCTCCATCTATTTATGTTATCTTTGGCTTATTAGAGTCTTATAATTTTCGGTGTACAGTTCTTTTGTCTCCTTAAGTAAGTTTATTCCTAGATTTTTTATTTTTATTTTTTTGTTTCAATGGTGAATGGGATTGATACTTTAATTTCTCTTTCTGATTTTTCATTGCTAGTATAGAGAAATGCAAGTGATTTCTGTATATTGATTTTGTGTCCTACAACTTTGCTAAATTCACTGATTAGCTCTAGTAATTTTATGATACTATCTTTAGGGTTTTTTATGTACAATATCATATCATCTGCGAACAGTGAGAGCTTTACTTCTTCTTTTCTGATCTAGATTCCTTTTATTTATTTTTCTTCTCTTATTGCTGTAACTAGCACTTCCAGAACTATGTTGAATAATGGTGGTGCAAGGGAACACCCTTGTCTTGTTCCTGGTCCTAGGGGGAATGCTTTTTGTTTTTCACCATTGAGAATAATGTTTGTTTTAGGCATATCATATATGGCCTTATATGTTGAGGTAGGTTCCTTCTATGCCCATTTATTGAAGAGTTTTAATCATAAATGGGTGCTGAATTTTGTCAAAGGCTTTTCCTGCATCTATTGAGATTGTTATATGGTCTTTATCTTTCAATTTGTTAATATGATGTATCACATGGATTGAATTGCATATGTTGAAGAATCCTTGCATCCCTGGAGTAAACCCAACTTAATCCTTGTGTATGAGCTTTTTGATGTGTTGCTGTATTCTGTTTGCTAAAATTTTGTTGAGGATTTTTGCATCTGTGTTCGTTAGTGATATTGGCCTGTGGTTTTGCTTTTTTGTGCTGTCTTTGGTTTGGGTATCAGGGTAATGGGGGCCTCATAGAATGACCATGGAAGTGTCCCTTCCTCTTCAATTTTTTTTGACAGATTTTTAGAAGGATAGGCATGAACTCTTCTCTAAATATTTGATAGAATTCTCCTGTGAAGCCATCTGGTCCTGGGCTTTGGTGTTTTGGGAGATTTTTGATCACCAGCTTCAATTTCAATGCTTGTAACTGGGTTGTTCATAATTTCTATTTCTTCCTGGTTCAAACTTGGAAGATTGACCTTTCCTAAGAATCTATCTCTTCCAAGTTATCCATTTTATTGCCACATATTTGTTCATAAACATTTCAGTTCAGTTCAGTTCAGTCACTCAGTCGTGTCTGACTCTTTGCAACCCCATAGATCGCAGCACACCAGGCCTCCCTGTCCATCACCAACTCCCAGAGTTCACCCAAATTCATGTCCATCAAGTCGGTGATGCCATCCAGCCATCTCATCCTCTGTCGTCCCCTTCTCCTCCTGCCTATCCCATCCAGCATCAAGGTCTTTTCCAGTGAGTCAACTCTTCATGAGGTGGCCAAAGTATTGGAGTTTCAGCTTCAGCATCAGTCCTTCCAATGAACACTCAGAACTGATGTCCTTTAGGATGGACTGGTTGGATCTCCTTGCAGTCCAAGGGACTCTCAAGAGTCTTCTCCAACACCACGGTTCAAAAGCATCAATTTTTCGGTGCTCAGCTTTCTTCACAGTCCAACTCTCACATCCATACATGACCACAGGAAAAACAATAGCCTTGACTAGATGGACCTTTTTTGGCAAGGTTATATCTCTGATTTTGAATATGTTATCTAGGTTGATCATAACTTTCCATCCAAGGAGTAAGCATCTTTTAATTTCATGGCTGCAATCACCATTGGCAGTGATTTTGGAGCCCCCAAAAATAAAGTCTGACATTGTTTCCAGTTTTCCCATCTATTTCCCATGAAGTGATGGGACTAGATGCCATGATCTTCGTTTTCTGAATGTTGAGCTTTAAGCCAACTTTTTCACTCTCCTCTTTCACTTTCATCAAGAGGCTTTTTAGTTCTTCTTCACTTTCTGCCATAAGGGTGGTTTCATCTGCACATATGATTATTATGTGTTATAACAGCCGGTTATTGATACCCAGCTTCTAGGCCTTTGTTAATTGATTCTTGCATTTCCTCCATTTTGTTTTCAAGGTTTTTTGATCATCTTTACTATCGTTATTCTGAATTCTTTTCAGGTAGTTTGCCTACTTCCCCTTCATTTATTTGGACTTCTATGTTTCTAGTTTCTCCCTTCACTTATGTAGTATATCTCTGCCTTTCCAAAAAAAAAATTTTTTTTAACTTACTGTGTTTGAGGTCTCCTTACCCAAGCTTCAAGGCAGAATTCTTTCTTCCTTTTGGTTTCTGTCCTCCTCAGGTTGGTCCAGTGGTTTGTGTAAGCATAGTATAGGGTGAGATTTATGTTGAGTTTTTTGTTTGTTTGTTTTTCCTCTGATGAGCAAGGCTGAGTGAGCTGGTAATCCTGTCTGCTAATGATTAGGTTTCTATTTTTGTTTTCTTTTTTGTTTAGCTGAGGCATCTTGCACAAGGTGCTACTGGTTATTGGGTGATGCTGGGACTTGTATTTAAGTGGTTTCCTTTGTGTGAGTTCTCACTATTTAATACTCCCTAGGGTAAGTTCTCTGGTAGTATAGGGTCTTGGATTCAGTGCTCCCACTCCAAAGGCTCAGAGCTTGATCTCTGGTCAGGAACAAAGTTTCCACGAGTGGTTTCTTACTCCATTAAGTGAGATTAAAACAAATTCTTCAAAAAGAGAAACCAAAGATGAACCCTAGTTACTAAATCAGACAAATAATAAAATAATGGAATATACACATGTACATATACACCTATAAGCAAAATCAAAACAGCCCACCAAAAACAAAGTACAGTAGATTGACCTGGTGAACAAAGGAAAATGAAAATTATATGTACCAGTTAAGCACAAAACAAAATAAAGCACAAACTGGGAGATAACTAAAGCAAGGTGCCAAGTGGGGAATAAAGCAATGAAATAAAAATAACAAATGTATTGAGAAGAAAGGAAAGAAATAATTGATATGCAAAGTTAAATAGAAGTAGATGAAGAAGATTTGGAAAACTCAGCAGTGGACACAGGACAGGAAAATGTCAGTTTTCATTCCAATCCCAAAGAAAGGCAATGCCAAAGAATGTTCAAACTACTGCACAATTGTACTCATCTCACACACTAGCAAAGTAATGCTCAAAATTCTCCAAGACAAGCTTCAAAAGTACTTGTGAACTGTGAACTTCCAGATGTTCAAGCTGGATTTAGAAAAGACAGAGGAACCAGAGATCAAATTGCTAGCATCCATTGAATCATTGAAAAATCAAGAGAATTCCAGAAAAACATCTATTTCTGATTTATTGACTATGCCAAAGCCTTTGACTGTGTGGATCACAATAAACTGTGAAAAATTCTTAAAGAGATGGGAATACAAGACCACCTTACTGCCTCCTGAGAAATCTGTATACAGGTCAAAAAGCAACAGTTAGAACTGGACATGGAACACAAACTGGTTCCAAATTGAGAAAGGAGTATATTGAGGCTGTATATTGTCATCATGTTTATTTAACTTCTATTCAGAATACATAGGTGAAATGCTGGGCTGGATGAAGCACAAGCAGGAATCAAGATTGTTGAGGTAAATATCAATAACGCCAGATATGCAGATGACACCACACTTATGGCAGAAGATTAAAGAGCCTTTTGATGAAAGTGCAGAGTGAAAAAGTTGGCTTAAAACTCAACATATAGAAAACTAAGGTCACTACATCCAGTCCCAACACTTCATGGCAAACAGATGAGGAAACAGTGGAAACAGTGAGAGACTTTATATTTATGGGCTCTAAAATCACTGCAGATGGTGACTGCAGACATGAAATTAAAAGATGCTAGTTCCTTGGAACAAAAGTTATGACAGACCTAGTTCAGTTCAGTCGCTCAGTCATGTCTGACATTTTGCAACTCCATGGACTGCAGCATACCAGGCTTCCGGGTCCACCACCAACTCCCAAAGCTTACTCAAACTCATATCCGTCGAGTCACTGATGCCATCCATCATCTCATCCTCTGTCAGCCCCTTCTCCTCCTGCCTTCAATCTTTCCCAGCATCAAGGTCTTTTCTTGTGAGTCACTTCTGCTCATCAGGTGGCCAAATATTAGAGTTTAAGCTTCAGCATCAGTCCTTCCAAAGAATATTCAGGACTGATTTCCTGGATCTCCCTGGCAAGGGTCTTCTCCAACACCACAGTTCCAAAGCATCAATTCTTTGACACTCAGCTTTCTTTATAGTCCAACTCTTGCATCCATACAAGACTACTGGAAAAACCATAGCTTTAACTAGATTGACCTTTGTTGGCAAAGTAATGTCTCTGCTGTTTAATATGCTCTCTAGGTTTGCCATAGCTTTTCTTCCAAGGAGCAAGTGTCTTTTAATTTCATGGCTGCAGTCACCATCTGCAGTGATTTTGGAGCCCAAGAAAATAAAGTCTCTCACTGTTTTCATTGTTTCCTCTTCTATTTGCCATGAAGTGATGGGACTGGATGTCATGATCTTAGTTTTCAGAATGTTGAGTTTTAAGTCAACTTTTTCACTGTCCTCTTTCACTTTCATCAAGCGGCTTTCTTCTTCACTTTCTGCCATAAGGGTGGTGTCATCCGCATATCTGAGGTTATTGATATTTCTCCCAGCAATCTTGAGGAACCTAGACAGCATGTTAAAAGGCAGAGACATTACTTTGCTGACAAAGGTACACACAGTCAAAGCTATGGTTTTTCCAGTAGTCATGTATGGATGTGATAGTTGAACTATAAAGAAAGCTGAGCACCAAAGAACTGATGCTTTTGAACTGTGGTGTTGGAAAAGACTTTTGAGACTCCCTTGGACTACAAGGAGATCAAACCAGTCAATCCTAAAGGAAATCAGTCCTGAAAATTCTTCGGAAGGACTGATGCTGAAGCTGAAGCTCCAGTACTTTGGCCACCTGATGTGATGAAATGACTCACTGGAATAAACCCTGATGCTGGGAAAGACTGAAGGCAGGAGGAGAAGGGGACGACAGAGGATGAGATGGTTGGATGGCATCTCCAACTCAATGGATTTGAGTTTGAGTAATCTCTGGGAGTTGGTGATGGACAGGGAAGCCTGATGTGCTGCAGTCCATGGGCCATAAAGAGTCTGACACGACTAAGAGACTGTACTGAACTGATGATTTATATACATTAAAGATTAAATGTAAGGGGAAAAGAAGAGTAGAAAAGACAAAAGAATAAGTATAGAAAAATATAATAAGTTTAAAATTTTTTCAATTTAAAATTTAAAAAAGAGAATAGAAACAAAAACAGGAAGAAGAAAGAAAAGAAAAAAGAAAGAAGAAAAAAAAAAAAGGAAAATTCCAGAGAACTGCAAAAGCCTAACATAGAGGCACAGTTTTATAACAACAATAAAAAGTGTGACCAAATATACACACATATATATATACACCCGTAAGCAAAATCAAAACAGTCCTACAAAAATGAAGTACAAAAGATTGACCCAGGGAACAAAGGAAACCAAAATTTATATCTATCAGTTAAGAACAAAACTAACTAAAGTACAAACTGGAAAACAAAGCTAAAGCAAGGTGCCAACTGGGGAATAAAGCAATGAAAATAAAACTAATATGTTGAGAAGAAAAAAAAGAAAGAATAGATAAGCAAAGTTAAATAGTAGATAAAGAAGGGTTATATACATTAAAGATTAACTGCAAGGGGAAAAAAACACTGGGAAAAGCAATCAAAGGAATACATGTGGAAAAAATAGTAATAAGTTTTAAAAAATTAAAATTAAAAAAAGGGAAAAGAAAAAAAAGAAGAAGAAAGAAAAAAAGGAAAACTTCACATAACTGCAAAAGCCCAAGGTAGAGGCAAAGGTTTATAACAACAATAAAAACTATCACTAAGGGGGGGAAATAAAAAGCTCAAAATCTTAATTAGATTTCATACTGCCAATGAAGCCAACAACTACAACAGGGCAGGGGGAAAGGAAAAAAATTTCAAAAGAATCTACAGAACAAGTCAAAACATGAGAATAATAAATGTTTTTCTTGAGTCACTATTGTCAGAGTCCTTTCCCTCGTTGGGAGTCACAGTCCACCTCACCTCCCTGGGATGCCTTCCAACATTGTGCTGGTCTCTGGACCTGCTATGGGGGCAACTCAGATTCTAATCTGGTCCTACTCCTGTTTGTTCTTGCCTCCAGTTATCAATTATCCATAGTTATCAAAACTAGTTATCAAAACATAGTTATCAAAACATAGTTATCAAAACTAGTGTTTTCTTTTTGTGGGAGGTCTCAGTGTCCTTTTATATATTCCATAGACAGAGTCTGCCTAGTTGGTCATGTCGATTTCATTTGCAGCTTCTATGGCTGGTGAGAAGGTTTTGGGTCTTCTTCCTTAGCCACACTGCCCCCGGATTTCAACTGTGGTTTTATTTCTGCCTCTGTATGTGGGTCGTCCACTGGGGTTTGCTCCTGAGGTTGCCCTGGAGGACTTGGATCTGCCCCAGTGAGGACCAGGTGTGGAGGTGGTGCAGCTGCTTGGATCACAGGGGTTCTGGCAGCACCAGGTACTCAGGGGAGAAGGCAGCTAGGGCAGCAGGAAATATAGAAGGGTATGACAACCAGTATTGGCCAATACACTCCAGTATTCTTGCCTGGAGAACCCCCTGACAGAGAAACATGGTAGGCTACAGTCCACAGGGTTGCAAAGAGTTGGGCACAACTGCAGCAACCCTGCGTACATAGATACATGACTTTTTTTGCCCACGGCAGCTCTGCCTCAATGAGGGTTGAGCATGAAGGTGGCTCAGCTACTTGGATTACAGGGTCCCTGGTGGCAAGTGTGCAGGGACAGAGACTGCCTCCACACAGGAGTTATGGCCCTATTAGAGTCTTTTTTTTGAGCCTCTTGTAGGTAGCTATCAGAAGGCCTCTTTTGCCAGTCTTTCTCCATAGCTCTGCCCATTCAGGCACTTAGAGAGCTCCCTTGCTTTGTACCCTTCTCTCTTGTTTGGCACGTCAGACATACAGAGAGGCTGCCCTGGCTGGGGTCTTACTCTGTAGTTACGACCAACCTAGATAGCATATTGAAAAGCAGAGACATTACTTTGCCAACAAAGGTTCGCCTAGTCAAGGCTATGGTTTTTCCTGTGGTCATGTATGGATATGAGAGCTGGACTGTGAAGAAGGCTGAGCGCCGAAGAAATGATGGTTTTGAACTGTGGTGTTGGAGAAGACTCTTGAGAGTTCCTTGGACTGCAAGGAGATCCAACCAGTCCATTCTAAAGGAGATCGGCCCTGGGATTTCTTTGGAAGGAATGATGCTAAAGCTGAAACTCCAGTACTTTGGCCACCTCATGCGAAGAGTTGACTCATTGGAAAAGACTCTGATGCTGGGAGGGATTGGGGGCAAGAGAAGAAGGGGACGACAGAGGATGAGATGGCTGGATGGCATCACTGACTCAATGGACGTGAGTCTGAGTGAACTCCGGGAGTTGGTGATGGACAAGGAGGCCTGGCATGCTGCGATTCATGGGATCGCAAAGAGTCGGACACGACTGAGTGACTGATCTGATCTGATTTGATCATTAATAAGTAATTGATAATTGCTTAATATTATCCCACATTAAAAAATTAATTGATAATTACTTAGTATCCCATATTAAGTATATGGCAAGAGGTAACTGCTTTTGACAGCACTGCTGCTGCTGCTGCTACTGCTGCTAAGTCGCCTCAGTCGTGTCCAACTCTATGCGACCCCATAGACGGAATCCCACCAGGCTCCCCCGTCCCCGGGACTCTCCAAGAAAGAACACTGGAGTGGGTTGCCATTTCCTTCTCCAATTCATGAAAGTGAAAATTGAAAGGGAAGTCACTCACAGAAATTATAAAAGGGAAAACACTAGAGAAAGGCCCATTTTCACAAAGTACTCATCAATGGGCTATCAAAAGTAATCACTTCAGGTCTTACAATGCATTTATACTGGATAAGCTAAACTTCAGAACACTTAGAACATCCACTGTTCCCATCTAAGTAAGTTTTTAAAAATTCAGGTCAGTTCAGTTCAGTCATTCAGTCATGTCCGACTCTTTGTGACTCCATGGACTACAGCACACCAGGCTTCTCTATCCTTCAGCAAATACTGGAGCTTACTCAAACTCATGTCCATTCAGTCAGTGATGCCATCCAACCTTTTCATCCTCTGTCATCCCCTTCTGCCTTCAATCTTTTCCAGCATCAGAGTATTTTTCAATGAGTCAGTTCTTCGCATTAGGTGGCCAAAATATTGGAGACTCAGCTTCAGCATCAGTCCTTCCAAAGAATTTTCAGGGTTGATTTCTTTTAGGATTGACTAGTTGAATCTCCTTGCAGCCCAAGGGACTCTCAAGAGTCTTCTCCAACACGACAGTTCAAAAGCATCAATTCTTCAGTGCTCAGCTTTCTTTATGGTCCAACTCTCACATCCATACATGACTACTGGAAAAACTATAGCTTTGACTATACAGACCTTTGTTGGCAAACTAACGTCTCTGCTTTTTAATATGCTGTCTAGGTTTTCTCATAGCTTTTCTTCCAAGCAGCAAGTGTCTTTTAATTTCATGGCTGCAATCACCATCTGCAGTGATTTTGAAGCCCAGGAAGGTAAAGTCTTGCACTGTTTCCATTGTTTCCCCAACTATTTGCAATGAAATGATGGGACCAGATGCCATAATCTTAGTTTTTTGAGTGTTAAGTTTTAAGCCAGCTTTTTCACTCTCCTCTTTCACTTTCATAAAGAGGCTTTTTAGTTCCTCTTCACTTTCTGTCATAACTGTGGTGACATCTGCATATCTGAGATTATTACTATTACTCCCTCCAGTCTTGATTCCAGCTTGTGCTTCATCCAACCCAGCATTTCACCTGATATATTCTACATAGAAGTTAAATAGGCAAGGTGACAACATACAGCTTTAATGTACTCCTTTCCCATTTTGAACCAGTCAGTTGTTCCATGTCCAGTTCTAATTGTAGCTTCCTGACCTGCATACAGATTTCTCAAGGGACAAGTAAAGTGGTCTGGTATTCCCAACTCTTCAAGAATTTTCAACAGTTTGTTGTGACCCACACAGTCAAATGCCTATGCTTTGACATAGTCAATAAAGTAGAAGTAGATGTTTTACTAGAACTCTTGCTTTATCTATAATCCAGCAGATATTGGCAATTTGATCCCTGGTTCCTCTGGCTTTTCTAAATTCAACTTGTACATCTGGAAGTTCACAGTTCACATACTGTTGAAGCTTCAATTCAGTTCAGTTCAGTTGCTCAGTCGTGTCCAACTCTTTGCGACCCAATGAATCGCAGCATGCCAGGCCTCCCTGTCCATCACCAACTCCCAGAGTTTACTCAAACTCATGTGCATCGAGTCGGTGATGCCATCCAGCCATCTCATCCTCTGTCATCCATTTCTCCTCCTGACCCCTATCCCTCCCAGGATCAGAGTCTTTTCCAATGAGTCAACTCTTCACATGAGGTGGCCAAAGTACTGGAGTTTTTAGCTTAAACATCAGTCCTTCCAATGAACACCCAGGACTGATCTCCTTTAGAATGGACTGGTTGCATCTCCTTGCAGTCCAAGGGACTCTCAAGAGTCTTCTCCAACACCACAGTTCAAAAGCATCAATTCTTTGGCACTCAGTTTTCTTCACAGTCCAACTCTCATACCCATATATGACTACTGGAAAAACCATAGCTTTGACTAGATGGACCTTTGTTGGCAAAGTAATGTCTCTGCTTTTCAATATGCTGTCTAGGTTGGTCATAACTTTCCTTCCAAGGAGTAGCATCTTTTAATTTCATGGCTACAATCACCATCTGCAGTGATTTTGGAGCCCAAAAAAAGAAAGTCTGACACTGCTTCCACTGTTTCCCCATCTATTTACCATGAAGTGATGGGACCAGATGCCATGCTCTTAGTTTTCTGAATGTTGAGCTTTAAGCCAACCTTTTCACTCTCCTCTTTTGGTTTCATCAAGAGGCTCTTTAGCTCCTCTTCACTTTCTTCCATAAAGGTAGTGTCATCTGCGTATCTGAGATTATTGATATTTCTCCCAGCAATCTTGATTCCAGCTTGTGCTTCTTCCAGCCCAGCATTTCTCATGATGTACTCTGTATATGTTAAATAAACAGGGTGACAATATACATCCTTGACGTACTCCTTTTCCTATTTGGAACCAGTCTGTTGTTCCATGTCCAGTTCTAACTGTTGCTTCCTGACCTGCATACAAATTTCTCAAGAGGCAGGTCAGGTGGTCTGGTATTCCCATCTCTTTCAGAATTTCCCACAGTTTATTTTGATCCATACAATCAAAGGCTTTGGCCTAGTTTGGAGAATTTTTAGCATTCCTTAATTAGCGTGTGAGATGAGTGTAATTGTGCAATAGTTTGAACATTCTTTGGCATTGCCTTTCTTTGAGATTGGAATGAAAACTGACCTTTTCCAGTCCTATGGTCACTGCTGAGTTTTCCAAATTTGCTGACATATTGAATGCAGCACTTTCACAGAATCATCTTTTAGGACTTGAAATAGCTCAACTGGAATTCCATTACCTCCACTAGCTTTGTTTGTGGTGATGCTTCCTAAGGCCCACTTAATTTCACATTCCAGGATGTCTGGCTCTAGGTGAGTGATTACACCATCATGGTTATCTGAGTCATTAAGATCTTTTTTGTACAGTTCTTCTCTGTATTCTGGCCACCTCTTTTTAATATCTTCTGCATCTATTAGGTCCATACTGTTTCTGTCCTTTACTGTGCCTGTCTTTGCATGAAATGTTCCCCTGGTATCTCTAATTTTCTTGAAGAGTTCTCTAGTCTTCCCCATTCTATTATTTTCCTACATTTCTTTGCGCTGACCACTTAGGAAGGCTTTGCCCTCTCCCCATGCTATTCTTTGGAACTCTGCATTCAGATGGATACATCTTTCCTTTTCTCCTTTGCCTTTAGCATCTCTTCTTTTCTCAGCTGTTTGTAAAGCCTCCTCAGACAACCATTTTGCCTTTTTGCAATTCTTTTTTCTTGGGGATGGTCTTGATCACCACCTCCTGTCCAATGTCACAAGCCTCTGTCCATAATTCTTTAGGCACTCTGTCTCTCAGATCTAATCCCTTGAATCTATTTGCTCACTTTCATTATATAATCATAAGGGATTTGATTTAGGTCTAGTTTACCAATCATTAGACCTAAACGATCTATTGGTTTTACATACTTTCTTCAATTTAAGTCTGAATTTTGCAATAAGGAGTTCATGATCTGAGTGACAGTTGGCTCCTGGTCTTGTGTTTGTTGACTGTATAGAGCTTCTACATCTTTGGCTGCAATGAATATAATCAACCTGATTTTGGTATTTTTGGTGATGTCCATGTGTAGAGTCATCTCTTGTGTTGTTGGAAGAGAGTGTTTGCTCTAACCAGTGTGTTCTTTTGGCAAAACTCTATTAACATTTGCCCTGCTTCATTTTGTACTCCAAACCCAAATTTGCCTGTTCTTCCAGGGAGAAGGCAATGGCAACCCACTCCAGTATTCTTGCCTGGAGAATCCCATGGACGGAGGAGCCTGGTGGGCTGCAGTCCATGAGGTCGCTAAGAGTCAGACATGACTGAGCGACTTCACTTTCACTTTTCACTTTCATGCATTAGAGAAGGAAATGGCAACCCACTCCAGTGTTCTTGCCTGGAAAATTCCAGGGACGGGGGATCCTGGTGGGCTGCCATCTAGTGGGTCACACAGAGTCGGACACGACTGAAGCGACTTAGCAGCAGCAGCAGCAGCAGCCAGGTATATCTTGACTTCCTACTTTTGCATTCCAGTCCCCTTTGATGAAAAGGACATCATTTGGCTGGTATTAGTTCTGGGAGATCTTGTAGGTCATTAGAACTGTTCAACTTCAGATTCTTCAGCATTAGTGGTTGGAGCATAGACTTGGATTACTGTGATATTGAATGGTTTGCCTTGGAAATGAATAGAGATCGTTGTGTCATTTTTTAGATTGCACTGCATTTCTGCCTTTTTGTTGACTATGTTGAATAATTTTAAAAATTATTTACTAATGATTTATATTTTAAATTTTGTATCAAAGTAGAGAAACATAAAAAAGTCTAAATTCTCACAAAATTGACACACTTGTATAACCAGTATCCGGGTCTTGAAATAAAACATTTTTGACCTTCCATAATCCACCTCTTAAGTATTATCCCTCCATCCTTTCCAATTGTAAACCCTATTCAGACTTCTAACATGACATAAAATTTGCCTATTTTAATGTTTGTAAAAATGGGATTCTACAGTATATATTCTTTGGGTCTGACTTCTTTTACTTAATGAATTTTTTTTCTTGAGGTGTTATATGTACTTGTAGTTTGCTTATTTTTATCACTGTGCAGTATTACGTTGTGAGATGACCACCATTTATACATCTATTGTATAGCTGATGAGCATTTGGCTTGTTTTCAATTATAGATTATTACATTGAATACTTTGGACATTCTTCTATATGTGGTGCACACATTTTCACTGGGTGTATACTTAGAAGTTGAATTATGGGGTCTTAGATTATGCATGAGTCTTCCCAGGTGACGCTAGTGATAAAGAACCCACCAGCCAATGCAGGAGATGTAAAGATGCACATTCGATTCAAGTGTTTGTAAGTTTATATTACCACTAGCAGTATGTAAGAATTCCCAATATTCCTCATAATTACTAATACTTGATAATTGTTAAAATGGGGTAGAATTTATTTTATTACAGTATTAATTATTCATGCCAACTCTTCACCCATTCATATGTCAGTAGATACTTAGGTCATTTCCGTGTTTTGGCTACTGTGAATAATACTGCAATAAACATGGCGTTAAGATTTCTCTTTGGGATAGTGATTTTTGTTTCCTTCAGCTATATACTTAAAAATGAGATTGCTGAATCGTGTTGTAGTCATATTTTTTAATTTTTTAGGAACCTCTGCTGCTTTCCATAGTGGCTGAAACAATTTCTGTTCCCACCAACAATAGGAGGATTCCATTTTCCCATATTCTTTGCCAGAACTTATCTCATTTTATAATGAGCCATTCTAACACATGTGAGGTGATATCTCGTTCTGATTTTGATTTGCATTTATCTCGTGATTAGTTATGTTGATCACTTTATCATGTACTTGTCAGTCCTTCTTATAACTTCTTCTAGAAAAGTGTCTATTCAAGTTCTTTGCCCATTTTAATTATTTTTTACCATTGAGTTATAGTAGTCTTTTATAGGTCACCTCCTGGTACCATGAAAACCCACCCCTAACCACTGCTGATTGGAATAGTAAGTGGATATCTAACCCAAAAGTATCCAAACTTGAGGCAGTTATCTAAGAAGTGACCTAGATTATAAACGTCAAAATAATAGTATTGATCAAGTGAATCAATGAAATTTCAACTGGAGCTTGGGGAGGTCACTGGTTAGTTACTGACCCTGTATATGAGACAGAAAAAGAGACACTGATGTATAGAACAGTCTTATGGACTCTGTGGGAGAGGGAGAGGGTGGGAAGATTTGGGAGAATGACATTGAAACATGTATACTATTATGTATGAAACGAGTCGCCAGTCCAGGTTCGATGCATGATACTAGATGCTTGGGGCTGGTGCACTGGGATGACCCAGAGGGATGGTATGGGGAGGGAGGAGGGAGGAGGGTTCAGGATGGGGAACACATGTATACCTGTGGTGGATTCATTTCGATATTTGGCAAAACCAATACAATATTGTAAAGTTTAAAAATAAAATAAAATTTAAAAAAATGTTAAAAAAAAAAAAGAAAATAGACACTCAGAGAGAAAAAGAGTCTCCATAATGGTGAAGAACTAAGGTAAGGAGGCATGCATTCTCAAAGTAGGACAATCTTATGAATGGCTCTCCAGTTTCTGTTTCCATAAAGCTTGACTATTGCAGTTTATGCTTTTTAGTAATAAGTGGTAATGAATTTTCTTCTGCTTAACATGAAGTCTTACTATGTGATTGAGATTCCTATATACCCTATTTTCATGTGTGATCATACACATGATGGGTGTATATGACATGATAGGTCATCATTATGTTAACCTAAAGAAGTTTGCTGTCACTGCAAACAAAAGAGCCCACCAAAAACAATGCCATTCTAAACCTCTCTGTATAAATATATATAGTTATTTTTTAACAAAATCAGATCAGATGATGCAAATGTTCATGTCCTGATTGTTTGATTTATCAATATGTTTAAAATGTACATGTGTGTTAAGTTGCTTCAGTTGTGTCCAACTCTTTGTAACCTATGGACTGTATCCCACCAGGTACTCTCAAGGCAAGAATTCTGGAGTGGGTTGCCATGCCCTCCTCCAGGGATTGAACTCATGTCATTTAAGTCTCTTGTATTGGCAGGGAGGTTATTTACCACTAGCACCACCTGGTAAGCTCATATTTAAAATAACCACCTATAACAATAATGTTTATATGCAGCACTTTCAGTGTTTAGAGTATCCATTATATGACCAAACCATAACATATTTAACAATTGCATTCTCCCTTTCTCTTACTATATGCTGGTGGTATAATAAATAATGGTTCAGTAAGCACACTTGTTTATACATCAGTGTATGTAGTCTATGCATGTCTGTACTCTGTATATGTTATGTATGTATTCTATGTATATATTGGGTTATTTCTTTTGGGTAAATAATCAGGAGTAAGCCTGCTAGATTAAAGAATACAATCATTTAAAATACTTTTGAATCAAATTCTAAAAATGACCTGTGGAGTGTTTTTAATAATTGTATTTTCAAAAATGATGCATGAGAATAACTACTTGCAAGAAAAGAAATATTCACCTTAGGACCTCACTGCCTCTAAGGAAAATCCCCAGTTGCAGTGACCACACACACCAAGGGAGGCCTACAATTGCACGAGGGATTTGGAGGTGAACAGGTGTATTGAACATAAACATGTTAAGTGGCTAATCAAATTATTAATAATTTAGTGGATGAAAACTTGCTGAAGACACTGCTTTCTAAACACTTTTTGGGAAAAATAGTATGTACTTCCTGGAGGAGTAACCAGGTTCTTTCAAATATAAGTCTTGCTTTCCTTACATAGGAAATGTTGAAAGTTCTAGCAAATACTTACTTTCCTTCTGAGATATATTTCTAAGTAGTAGAAGACATAATGAGTCATTGTTAATATATGGATATTTAAATTGTGTAAATAAATATATATGGAAAAATACATGTTTGTATAAATTGTGTGTGAAAAACTGTATATTTAATATATCTAGGAGACAGAGTGATATGATGGAAAGAGTGTTGAACTATTACTCAGAATACTAGACCTAGCTTCCGACACACTTTGTGAACTTGAGCAAATTACTTGACCTTATAGCACCAATAAAATAAAAGAACCAAACAAGAGAGTACTTTCTAGCTTTTAAGTTATAAGAAATGAGGTAGTAGTGCATATTAGGAGGTGATTAGAGCTATAAATTTCTTAAGAGGACTCAAAAAATCTTCAGTGATTTAATTTGTGGAACTTATGGCTTCCCTGGTGGCTCAGATGGTAAAGAATCTGTCAGCAATGCGGGAGACCTGGGTTTAGTCCCTGAGTCGGGAAGATCGCTCGGAGGATGAAATGGCAACCCACTCCAGCATTCTTGCCTGGAGAATCGCATAGACAGAGGAGCCTGGCAGGCTACAGCCCATAGGGTCACAAAGAGTCGGACACGACTGACAGATTAACACTTCCCTTTCATGACTTAAATTGTCAGTCTAGGTGATCTGACAAGAGCCATATGTGATGAATGACAATAAGTCAGAAGACTGAGGTTTCACTCGATAGTCCCTAGCAGCACTGGCATTACACAGGCATTGTTAAAAACCCATGACTTCTCAGTGAGGATACTGCTAAGAAGGCTGAATGAATCCTTGAGTCCACTGTTTGAATTTAGTCCTGAAAGTATTAAGAAGCACGTAAATAGAAGATCCGTTCATCTTCCTCCTAATGAGAAGTCATATACCGAGAATTAAATTTTTATGCTAGAAGACAAAAAGAGTGACATCATATTTATGATGGCTGGACCTTCTTTGGCAGTAACTGCAGAAAAAATTCAAGTTGGAAGTGAGCAGTCAGCAAGCTCATGAAATTCACTAGAGATCAAAATAGTCCCTTTGGCACTTTTTTCCTCTAATTTTCTGAGGTTGTTTAACCTTGCTGCCAATCTCAACTGTGCATAAATATTTTTGTTGCTTTGAAATCACCATCTTAATGGCATATGGATACTATACAATGGGCAATATGAAGTGTATAAATATTCATATCAGTCAAGATGCTGTCACACCTTAGACAGGATAGGATCTTCAAAATTAAAATATAAAAGGGATAATTCCATTTCCCCTCCCCTTTTGTCTTTGAGTTCATACTTAAATGAACAGTGAGGATAAAGAAATGGACCCTGAAATTCATATCAAGGTGTAAGAAATTAAAACTAAAGACCAGTTCAACCCGACAGTTTAATTTACTTCTTTTAAGATCTTTAATACCAAACTTATCAGTTCTCTCTGTTAGGCATTAACTTGTTAAATGAGTCTTAATTATACATAAGCAGATGGAGATTTGAATTAAAATTACCTTACACTCGAGTGGCTTTAGTTCATTATAACGTATCTTCCTCTTAATCATTTAGGCAGTCTCATCATCTTTCATATAGAAAGTTATTAAAATATTCCAATTTCCATATTTCTTCAGATACAGCCACTATTAAATGGCAAGTAATGCACATTAGTAGGTGACTTATACCAGCCAAGAATTGGTGAATTATTCATGTCAGGAACAATTTTTGTGCTTTTCTGTCATCTGTAGAATTTTCTTTTAAATACTTTATATTTACTTGATACGTGGAACCTCACCTCATTTAATTTTAAGTACCAATTTTAATTCCATTCCATTTTCTGAGGGACAATGAAAAAGGACTCCATCAACTTTATTTCATACTTTGGATCATCAGACTCCAGAAAGTCAAGGTATAGGAGCATGTTCCTTGAAAACTCAAAAGATAATCAGAATTAAGTACAGCCTAACCAGATCGGCCTTCAGATAGACTGCTGCATTCCAATACAGCATGCACAAGAAAAAACTGCAATGTTTAAAATTAATTTAGATGTTGCAAAGTAACAAGAGATGTAACTCAGTAGTAATTTTACTCCTGGAAATAAATATTTCTTGACTAAACAACCAAACCTAAGATTTGTTCTTTTTCAAAGTTGCTAAGAATGTTGAGGTCAGGCTCCACTCAGATAGTGTTCTTAAGCTAATAACTCCAGTGTGCCATAAAGCTAACTTAGGCCAAGTACTAGTATTTTCAGTTCAGTTCAATTCAGTTCAGTCGCTCAGTTGTGTCTGACTCTTTGTGACCCCATGAATCACAGCACGCCAGGCCTCCCTGTCCATCACCAACTCCTGGAGTTCACTCAAACTCATGTCCATTGAGTCAGTGATGCCATCCAGCCATCTCATCCTCTGTCGTCCCCTTCTCCTCCTGCCCCCAATTCCTCCCAGCATCAGAGTCTTTTCCAATGAGTCAACTCTTCGCATGAGGTGGCCAAAGTACTGGAGTTTCAGCTTTAGCATCATTTCTTCCAAAGAACACCCAGGGCTGATCTCCTTTAGAGAGATCAGCCGTTACTAAAACAAGTATTTTAGTATTCCTGAAAGAGAGAAATTACAGCTATTTCCATAGGAACCCTCTTGAAAAACTCCAAATCTCAACACTGTCCTGCCTTCCTTCAGAAGTCGAATTCTCCGTAGGCTGTTATTTTCACCCAAGTATTCAATCCATATCTAGTAACATTCTCTTCCTGAGACGTCACTGGCTTTACAGGCAGCAATGACAGTGGTAGAGAAATCAAACTAGACAGCTGACAAGAGTAGAAGGGCCTGAGTCTTGGCTGAGTTATCAAGACAAAAGTGCAGTCTCTTCTGGCATCACCATATTTTATTTATAAAATGAAGCACAATAACATCCTTAATGTTTGACAAAACTCAATATTCAGCATAACTCCTTCTGCCTGCTTAGCCTGCGTGAGTGAAGACAAATGATTCATCTCAAACCCACAATTCATTTAAAAAGTAGAGTAAGCTGGTTCTGAATTATGACGAGTTGTAGTAGCCTCAAGTGGGATCTCAGTAATACTGTACAGAACGGCAATTCTGAAATTACTCCTTAAATGAAAGGAAACTTTTCTCCAATCAGCAAGCAAGACTTATGTTAATATTTAATTGCTGCATATTAGCAGTTTGACATCACAGGTTATTTCTGCATGTTTCCATAGGATTGTAAAATAAAAAGTATAGAAACATTTACAGTTTGAAAGCAAATATTGAGCATATGAGATGTGATAGAGGGATTAATTCCATTCCTGAACAGAACATCTATCTATATTGCTTTTGCTGGACTTCCCCCGGTGGCTCAGCGGTAAAGAATCTGTCTGCAATGCAGGAGTTGCAGGAGATGCAGGGGTTTGGTACCTTGGTCAGAAAGATCCCCTGGAGGAGGAAATGGCAACCCACTCCAGTATTTTTGCTTGGAGAATCCTATGGACAGAGAGGCCTGAGGGGCTACAGTCCATGGGGTCACAAAGAGTCGGACATGACTGAAGCAATGTAGCATTCCTTTTACCAGCCCTCATGGAAATAAATTATAGAGTTATTTCTTAAACAGGTCTGATTTTTTTTTTCTTTTTAGATTTTTTTTTTATTTCATATACTACTGAATTACTTGAAAAACAAATATATAAATGTAATAAGCATATGTTCTATAAAAAGCAGTTTAGATGGGTCTATAATCTCTAGAATTGGTGAAAACTTTCCACCCAGAACAGCTCCCTGCCAAGGGTGGTGGTTTTCAACATGGTCCTTTCTACACCAAAAGCCATACATTGTTTGGGAATCCTCCATCCAGCTCATTCTCTAACTCCAACTAATTAAGTTTTCTGCTTGCTGCCATTGAAAGCTTCACTCAGGTATAATTAAAACTGAGCCAATGACAGCAGTGGCATTTGTCAGAATCATCCAGTGGTTCAAATACCAGTTCTGACAGAAATGTCAAACTGATAGCACTCCCATCTTCCCAGTGCATGTAAGAGAAGAGCAGGAGGACTTTTATTATAAATGCTTGGCTGATAACCTTTTTGAATCCCAGAACACCAAATGCCTCACATGAAATCTCATTATCCCAGAGGAGAATTCAGCTCACAGATGCTCCCTTCCCATGAAGTAAAGCTCAATATAACTCAGTGGGCTTCACTTGTGCCAGGTCTTTCAGGGAATTCTGAAATGAAAAATAATAACATGTCAGATAGCCATGTGGAAAAGACTGCTCCAGTTGTAGACACATCAACCTCATAAGTGAAATTTTTCTTCGAGTTGAAGCTGTTGTTACCAATCAAATTCCTAGATATACTATTAGATATGAGCTTTGTCTTCTGTTTCACTGACAAAAGATTACCCAAAACTAGTGAATATACCATCCAGAAAGGGGAAAAGCCACAACCCCCTGACACAAACCATCACTGATTTTATGATCTATTGTCTCACATAGTTTCTGGAAGTACTCAATGTATGCTTGATGAGTTAAAAAATTAATGAATGAATCAGTGAATGAATCTCACACACATCCTCAGGAAGAGAATTTCTAAATCACAAAATGAAAGTGGCCATAGTGAAAAGACAACTTTGTGATTATTATTTTTGCTGTGAGAAGGATGGAGGATGGAAAGAAGTAATTTGTCTTCCTTTTCTTTCTGCTTGAGTTCGTGGTATTGAAGACTGGATAAAGTAATAAATATAAAACACTTTTATCAGTCTTATAGCCAAAAAAAAATTAACTATGTCCACAAGCCAAACAATAACAAATAAGAAATGGTTAAATTAAAACACTAGAGTTATTGCATTTTAAAGAAAGATTTACTATTATACACGGGGAATGAGACATGGGCTTGATCCCTGGGTTGGGAAGATCCACTAGAGGAGAAAATGTCAACTCACTCCAGTATTCTTGCCTGGAGAATCCCATGGACAGGGGAGACTGGTGGGCTACAATCCATGGAGTCACAGAGTCAGACACAACTAAAGCAACTTAGCACACATACACAGAGAATGTCACGACTGCACATTTTTTTCCACCTTGTGATACGTGTTTTAGTTAAAACACAGGAAAAAGTGCTATGTTCTATGAAAAAGATTTGTAAGTGTCCACCTTTGCTTATTTAACTTCTGTGCAGAGTACATCATGTGAAATGTTGGGCTGGTTGAGGCTCAAGCTGAAATCAAGATAGCTGGGAAAAATATCAATAACCTCAAATATGCAGGTGAAAACAAGCTAATGGCAGAAGGTGAACAGAAACTAAAGAGCCTCTTGATGAAGGTGAAAGAGGAGAGTGAAAAAGTTGGCTTTAAAACTCAACATTTAAAAACAAAGATTATGGCAGCTGGTCCCATCACCTACCTCATGGCAAAGAGATGCAGAAAAATGGAAACTGTAATAGGCTATATTATCTTGTGCTCCAAAATCACTGTGGACAGCGACTGCAGCTACAAACTTAAAAGATGCCTGCTCCTTGAAAAAAAAGCTATGACACACCTAGACAGCATATTCAAAAGCAGAGACCTTACTTTGGCAACAAAGGTCCATCTAGTCAAAGCTATGGTTTTTCCAATACTCATGGATGGATGTGAGAGTTGGACCATAAAGCAGGCTGAGCACCAAAGAACTGATACTTTTGAACTGTGGTATTGGAGAAGACTCTTGAGAGTCTCTTGGACTGAAAGGAGATCTAACCATTCAATCCTAAAGGAAATCAATCATGAGTGTTCATTGGAAGGACTGATGCTGAAGCTGAAGCTCCAATACTTTGGCCACCTGACACGGAGAACTGACTCACTAGAAAAGATGCTGATGCTAGTAAAGATTGAAGGCAGGAGGAGAAGGGGATGACAGAGGTTGAGATGGTTGGATGCCATCACCAACTCAATGGACATGAGTTTGAGCAAGCTCTGGGAGATGGTGAAGGACAGGAAAGCCTGGCATGCTGCAGTTCATGGAGTCGGAAAGAGTTGGACATGACTGAGAGACTGAGCAACATAGAATATCCAGAATATCCAAAATAATCTTGAGAAAGAACAAAGCTGGAGGCACCATGCTTCCTGATTTTAAACTATACTACAAAACTGCAGTAATCAAAATAGTATGTTATTGGAACAAAAAGACACATAGATCAATGTAACAAAATAGAAAGCCCAGAAATAAACTCATGCATAGTCAATTGGGTTTTCCCTGATGGCTCAGCAGTAAATAATTTGCCTGCAGAGTGGGAGAGGTCAGAGATCGAGACTTGATTCTTGTGTTGAGAAGATTCCCTGGAGGAGGAAATGGCAACCCACTCCAGTATTTTTGTCTGAAATATCCTATGGACAGAAGAACCTGGTGGGCTACAGTCCATAAGGTCACAAAGAGTCAGACATAACTGAACTGAGAGAGTACATAGTGATTTTGGAGCACAAGAAAATAAAATCTGTCACTGTTTTGATTTTTTCCCCATGAAGTGATGGGACCAGATGCCATGATCTTGGTTTTCTGAATGTTGAGCTTTAAGCCAGCTTTTTCACTGTCCTCTTTCACCTTCATCAGGAGGCTTTTTAGTTCCTCTTTGCCTTCTACCATTAGGGTAGTCATCATCTTAGTATTTGAGGTTATTGATATTCCTCCCAGCAATCTTGATTCCAGTTTGTGCTTTATCCAACCCAGCATTTAACATGATATACTCTGCATATAAGTTAAATAAGCAGGATGACAATGTACAGCCTTGACCTACTCCTTTCTCAATTTGGCACCAGTCTGTTGTTCCATGTCCAGTTCTAACTCTTGCTTCTTGACCTGAATACAGGTTTTTCAGGAGGCAGGTAAGGTGGTTTGGTGTTACCATCTCTAAGAATTTTCCAGTTTGTTGTGATCCACAGAGTCAAAGGCTTTAGTGTAGTCAATGCAGCAGTAATAGATGTTTTGCTGGAATTCCATTGCTTTTCCTATTTCTGTGAAAAATGGCTTTGGAATTTTGATAGGCTCTGCATTAAATCTTTAAGTTGTAAAATACAAGCATTTTAATAAAATTAATTCTTCTAATCAATGAACATGGAATAGCTTTCTATTATTTTTTTTCAAATAATTTTTTTTGCCCTTTTTTCTCTTCTTTTTCTAAGTCCCCTATGATATGATTGTTATTTCACTTGCTTCCCCATAGGTCCTTTAAGCTAGGAACTTTAAGCTAGTCTTAAGGGACCTATGAGAAATTTTAGAATTTTTAAATTTTTTTAAAGATAAAGAATTTTTAAAATTCTTTTGCTGTTTTCCACTGCCCTGTCTTCCGTATCACTCATCCATTTTCTTACTTCATCTGGGGCTTCCCTGGTGGCTCAGAGGTTAAAGCATCTTCCTCCAACGCAGGAGACCCGGGTTTGATCCCTGGGTCAGGAAGATCCTTCACCTAGCCTTCTGTTAAACCCACTTAGCGTCTTTTGCAGTTCAGTTGTTTCATTCTTCAGCACTATAACTTCTATTTGACACTCTCCTATATTTTCTATCAGAGAAGGCAATGGCACCCTACTCCAGTACTCTTGCCTGGAAAATCCCATGGACGGAGGAGCCTGATAGGCTGCAGTCCATGGGGTCACTGAGGGTTGGACAGTTTAAAATAAGTTTCAAACATCAAAGGAAACTGAGTGACTTCACTTTCACTTTTCACTTTCATGCATTGGAGAAGGAAATGGCAACCCACTCCAGTGTTCTTGCCTGGAGAATCCCAGGGACGGGGGAGCCTGGTGGGCTGCCATCTATGGGGTCGCACAGAGTCGGACACGACTGAAGTGACTTAGCAGTAGCAGTATATTTTCTATGTCTTTGTCAAAGTTCTTTGTTCATCCATTTTTCTTCTGAGTTTAGGAGGCATCTTTATATCTAGTGCTTTGAACTCTTTATTGGGTATATTGTTTATCTCCATTTCATTAAATGTTTGTCTTGTTCTTTTGTTTGGAACATTCCTCTGTTTCTTCCATTATCTTGATACTCTGTGTTTGTTTCTATGCACTGAGTGAAGAAGCTACCCTTCCCAGACCTTGTGGCCTTGTGTAGGAGATCCATCTTATTTTTTAACCTTACCCTAGCTCTTTGCTGGTTTTAAAACTTTTGTCATTGTCTAAGCTCTCTATGCATTGAGAGCTCCCCATTGTTGAGGGTGTGCCAAGACCTGTCAGTGTTCCAAAAAGAGGAATCTCAGTCAGCACTTATATTCAGGCTAATTGAAAGCCAGAACCTCAGGCAGCTTCTTTTAAAGTGTGCAAATATACACAGTGCTGTGTGACCGCAATCATAAATCCTGCTGGCTTCCAGATAAATCTGGAGGTGCCCCATTGGTGGCAGTTGCAAGAACTGGCCCTCCAAAAATGTAGAAACTCCTTTCTGGGAGATACTGGTAAGCTTTGAGGCTAAGGGAGAGTGCAAAGACAATGTCCTCAGCCTACATTCCCTCTGAGCGCCTCCATAACCTCTAGAGGTATGGCACATGTGAAGCTTGCCCTTCAATCTGAGGTTGCAGTACAAATAAAAGACTGTTTTCACAGGAAGACCAAGTGTGTTTTAGTCTTTTATTTGCACCATTCCCTGGGGATAGTGACCTTCCAAAAACTGTCTCAGTCCCATTGGGGCCCCTCTGACCACGAGAGCCAGGCACTCAAAGGGCATCTCCTCTGTGGGCTGTATGGTTTGGAGAGACGCCAGGAGAGCACAAGACCGTGAGACATTGTGGGGATTCATCTCTCTGAACCAAGTTCCAAGTGTCGAGATACCTGATGTGAGGCTCACATCCCTTATTTCTCAGGGACAAATAATTTGTGAGATTTTCCCCAACTGGGTTTCACAGTTTCAGGAGTGGGGTTTTTGGTAAGACCATGACTCTGACTTTCCTACTCATCTCAGCATAACCCTTTTATCCTTTGTTGTGGAGAAGCTGTTAGCTAGCTTTCAGGTCTTTTCAGAGGAATTATTCTATATGTAACTATAGATTTGAGGTGTCCAGGGGAGAAAGTGAGTTCAGGATCTGCCTACAGTACCGTCTTGAACAGTACTCTCTATTAACAGTTTTTATAGACAGATGTTCAATTTTATCAAATGCATTTTCTGCATATATTGAAATAATATGTTTTTCCCTGTATTGTATTAACATGTTACATAAAATAAGTTTCAAACATCAAAGGAAACTTTCATTCTTGAAATAATCTCAACTTGGTCTTGAATATCAGCATTTCTAGACTTGGTTATGTAATATTTTACAACTTTTTAATATCTATATACAGTTTAAAAATTGTTCTATTATTGACCCTTCTTAATGTTATTTAAGGGTAACAATGTTATTTAAAGAATTTGGTATGAGAGTTATGTTGCCTTCATAAAAAGAGTTAAAGTTTGCCACTTTTTTGTTTTCTGGAATATTTCTCTAAAACTGACAGTATCTCTTTTTCAAATGTTCGACACAATTCAACAATTAATGAATTTTGGCTTGGAGTTCTTATCATGGGAAGGCTTTATTTATAGATTCAATTTATTTAACAAATAAAGGATTATTTCTTCTTGTAGAATGTACTAAAACTTCTTTCCTTTTTTGTGGCCAAATAACACCTCATGTCACATTTTATGCGCCCTTTCATCATTTGATGGATATTTGAGTTCTTTCCAATTTGGGGCCATTGTGATTAACGCTGGTATGAACAATAATATGCAGGTTTTCTGTGAGCGTATTTTTATTTCTGTTGATTGTATATCTAGGAATAAAATTGCTGGGACATTTGGTAGTCTACACGTAAACTTTCGAGGAATTGCAGGTTGTTTCTAAAAGTGTTTTCACAATTTTACATTTCTACCAGTAGTGTATAAAGGTTAAAATTTTTCCACGTTCTTGCTGTTTCTTGTTTTTATTAATAATTTTGCTGTATATTCTATTAATAATTAAGAGAAAGAGAAGTATGTTAAAATTTCCCTCCATGATGATTGCTGTAGCTTTTTCTGCTTCTAGTTCTATTAATTCTTGTCTCATAAATCTTGAGGCTATATTATTATTTTATTTAGAATTGTGATATTTTGGGGTAAAATGATACTTTTTTGTCTCTCTTTAATATTTCATCCTACCTTAAAATTTACTTTATTTGTTATCACTATAATGATACTAGTCTGCTTTGGTTAGTGTATATATAAACTTCTATTTTTTCATTTCTTTACTTTCAGTCTTTACCTAATCTACACCAAACAGCCTATAGCTTGATTTTGTTTATCTACTGCTTAGTTGCTTCAGTCATGCCCAACTCTGTGCAACCCTATGGACTACAGCCTGCCAGGCTCCTCTGTCCATGGAATTCTCCAGGCAAGAATACTGGAGTAGATTGTCATGCCCTCCTCCAGGGGACCTTTCAAAACCAGGGATCAAACCTGGGTCTCTTGCTTTGCAGGCAGATTCTTTACCACTGAGCCATTTGTTTATCTAAGGAAGACCATTTGCTTATCTAGTCTATAATAGCAACTGTTATCTTTATTTTTAATAGAAATACTTAGCCCTAATAATTAAATATAATTACTGATATATTAAGAGGAGAGGGGAAAAGTTGGCTTAAAACTCAACATTCAGAAAACTAAGATCATGGCATCCAGTTCCAACACTTTATGGCAAATAGATGGGGAAACAGTGAGAGACTTTATTTTCTTGGGCTCCAAAATCACTGCAGATGGTGACTGTAGCCATGAAATTAAAATCTTGCTCCTTGGAAGAAAAGCTATGACCAACCTAGATAGCATATTAAAAAGCAAAGACATTACTTTGCCAAAAGAGGTGCGTCTGGTCAAAGCTATGGTTTTTCCAGTAATCATGTATGGATGTGAGAGTTGGACTGTGAAGAAGGCTGAGCGCCAAAGAATTGATGCTTTTGAACTGTGGTGTTGGAGAAGACTCTTGAGAGTCCCTTGGACTGCAAGGAGATCCAACCAGTCCATCCCAAAGGAAATCAGTCCTGAATATTCATTGGAAGGACTGATGCTGAAGCTGAAACTCCAATAATTTAGGCACCTAATGTGAAGAAAACGGACTCATTGGAAAACATCCTGATGCTGGGAACGACTGAAGGCAGGAGGAGAAGGGGACAGCAGAGAATGAGATGGTTGGATAGCATTACTGACTCAGTGAACATGAATTTGAATAAGCTCTGGGAGTTGGTGATGGACAGGGAAGCCTGGCATGCTGCAGTCTATGAGGTCAAACGAGCTGGACATGACTGAGCAACTGAACTGAACTGATATATTAATATATTATATTAAATCTATCATCTTGTTACTTGTTTTCTGTTTGTTCCACTTGTGTTATGTTTCATTTTCTCTTTTTTCTTGTCTTCATTGAAATAATTTTTTTCATGGTAATATTATTATATTTAATATTTTATTCCATATGATCCTGGAGATTACATGTGCATATTAACTTATTAAAGTCTAATATAACTTATCACTTCCAAAACATGTGAGGAAATTAGAACAGTTTAACTCCATTTACATCTTTCATAGTTGTTAGTTTATATGTATTATCATATACATTTTAATAGCAAATGACATTGTTTTTTACTGTTTTTACCTATCATTATTCATTTAGACTTATCCACTGCAGGTGGTGACTGCAGCCATGAAATTAAAAGACACTTATTCCTTGGAAGGAAAGTTATGACCAACCTAGATAGCATATTCAAAAGCAAAGACATTACTTTGCCAACAAAGGTCCGTCTAGTCACATCACATGTATGGATGTGAGAGTTGGACTGTGAAGAAGGCTGAGCGCCAAAGAATTGATGCTTTTGAACTGTGGTGTTGGAGAAGACTCTTGAGAGTCCCTTGGACTGCAAGGAGATCCAACCAGTCCATTCTGAAGGAGATCAGCCCTGGGATTTCTTTGGAAGGAATGATGCTAAAGCTGAAACTCCAGTACTTTGACCATCACATGCAAAGAGTTGACTCATTGGAAAAGAGTCTGATGCTGGGAAGGATTGGGGACAGGAGGAGAAGGGGACGACAGAGGATGAGATGGCTGGATGGCATCACTGACTTGATGGACGTGAGTCTGAGTGAACTCCGGGAGTTGGTGATGGACAGGGTCGCCTGGCGTGCTGCGATTCATGGGGTCGCAAAGAGTCGGACATGACTGAGCGACTGAACTGAACTGAACTGAACATATTTAAACTTTTTATCATTCTTTGTTCTTTCTTATATCTCTCTGTTCCATCTGGGATACTTTCCTTCTACCTGAATAAATTCCTATTGTATTTTCTTTAGTTCAGGTATATTCAAGAAGAACTATGTCATTATTGTGTTGTAATATATTTCCATTTTCCTTTATTTTTTAACATCTTAATTGAAGTATAATTGACAAAAAATTGAAGATATTCAGTTTATAGTATGTGATTTGTCAAGTTTTGACATATGTATGCACCCATGAAACCATACCACAGTCAAGAGAGTGAACAGACCCATAAATTCCAAAAGTTTTCATATGGCCCTTGTATTAGTTCCCTCCTTCCCATAACTGCCCTCCTTTCCCAATGATCAATAATCTGCTCTTTGTCATATTAGCTTGCATTTTCTGGATTTTTATATATAAGAATTATGCAAGTATGTTTTCCTTTTTGTCTGGTCTCTTTCAGCATAATCATTCTAAAATGAACTATTTTGTTACATGTTTCACTAGTTCAGTATTTTAATTCTTTATTTTATTATTATTTGTAGGGAGAGCTGTGCTGGGTCTTCATTTCTATGCATGGACTTTCTCCAGTTACAGCGAGCTGGGGCCATTCTTGGTAGTGGTGTACGGGCTTCTTACTGTGGTGACCTCTCATTGCGGAGGACGGGCTCTAGGCACTCAGGCTCAGGAATTTTACCATGCTGGCTTAGTTGCCCCAAAGCATATGGAATCCTTCCCAATCAAGGGTTGAACTGATGTCCTCTGCCTTGGGAGTCCAGGCAGACTCCCAACCACTGGACCAGCAGGGAAGTCCACTAATTCATTATTTTAAGTTGCTGAGTAGTATTTCACTGAATGGATGTATCACCAAGTATCTACCCATTTATTTTTTGATGGACACTTGGGCTATTTCCAGTTTAAGGCCAATAAAAGTAAGAATACTTTGAAAAATTGTGTCATGTAAAAATACTTCTACGGGTACATGCTTTCATTTTTTGTGGGTAAATATCTAGGTATGGAATGTTTGACTCATATGGTAGGCATATAGAAGCTGTCTAACTTTTTCAAAGTGGTTATGCTATTTTACACTCTCACCAAAAATATATGAGAGTTCTAATTTCTCCATATCCTTGCCAACACTTGTAGGGTCATCTGGCTTAATATTAGCCATTCTAGTAGGTTGGTAGTGAGATATGATTGTGGTTTTAATGGTCACTCCTCTAAGGCTTAGTGATGGTAAGCACTTTTTATGCTTTTGTTTGCAGTTTCTATATCTTCTTTAGTAAAGGGTCTGTTCAAATATCTTGCTCATTCCATATTGGATTATTTGTCCTTTTTATCACTAACTTTTGAGGGTTTCTCCTCCCTACATTCAGCTGGGAAATCTTTCAAGTCATTAAACTGGGGTAATTATAGTGCTTACTTCCTTTGTTTCACATCTTTTAAGGATCACTCTTTCTTTGCCTTTATGTCAAGTGCCTGCGAAATTTTATTATCTTCTCCAATTTGGTTTTGTTGTTGTTGTTGTTGTTTCAGACAGGAGGGTTAATCCGGTCCCTATTTCTTCATATTGACTGGAAGCAGAAGCCCATAACGGTTTTGCTCTATTTAAACGCTACTTTTGCTGAACATAAAAATCTTCAGCACTTTGAGTAGTAGTGGTAGTAGTGAAAGTCACTCAGTCGTGTCTGACTCTTTGCAACCCCATGGACTATACAGTTCATGGAATTCTCCAGGCCAGAATACTGGAGTAGCCTTTCCCTTCTCCGGGGAATCTTCCAAACCTGGGAATCGAACTGAGGTCTCCTGCATTGCAGGTAGATTCTTTAACAACTGAGCTATCAGGGAAGCCAAGATAACATTTATTGTGTTCTAGCTTGCATAATTTGTGGATGAGTCATCTATCAGTCATATTGTTGCTCCTTAAAAGTTATTGTAACATTTTTCTCTGGCTTCTTTTAACATTTTGTTTATTCATCCTTTGTTTTCAGCAGTATTATTTTGATATGCCTCTATGTAGTTCTGTGTGTATTTATTCTGCTTTGAGATCATGGCACCTCTTGAATCAGTTACTTGATGTTTTTCTTTCATTTGGATGATTTCTGACATTGATGCTTCAAATATTTATTTTCTTCCATTCATTTATTCTCTCTCTGTCTCCCTCTCTTTCCCCACATTCCTCTCCCTCTTCCCTCACTCTCTCTTCCTTCTATAATTCCAATTAATTATATGTTATACATTTTCTGGGCATCCTTTATGCCTCTGATGCTCTTTTCTGAACATTCAAGTCTATTTTTCTCTTTGCTTTAATCAAGATGTTTTCTTCTAACCTTTATATTACTTTAATAATTTCTCTCCAGCTTAATCTAATCTGCAGTTAAACACACTGGTTGGTCTCTTATTTGGTGGTATTTTGTCAGTTCTAGATTTTCCATTTTAGTCTGGGAAGGCTTATTACTGCTCTCTTCTGAAATTCTCTGATAGTCATATAATTTCTGGAATTTATATTAATCACGCTCATTTAAAGTCTACTCCAATATCCATATTTCCTGTGAACCTGTTTCAATGGTTTTGTTTCTTTTTGTCTCTTGATTTCTGACTAATTTTTATCTTTTCTACCTTCTTATTTTTTTAAATCTGAGTCATATATATTGTATGTATGTGAGGCTCTGGATGATGTTATATCTTCCAGAGGACATTTAGTTTCTTGAAGAGAATTATTTGGGAATATTACCTTAATATAATCATGGATAGGGCTTATTCAAAGCTGAGTTTTTTTCCTCCTTATGCACTCTCTATGTACTCTCACCAGGAATTTTAATTAATTCCTTTAATTCCATATAGTCTCAAAATCTAAGGAGGGGGGTTCAGATGATAGGAAACAAGAATTACAAATCTCCACCTAGCATATTATCTAAAAAGTCTCTAGTCTAGGAAACTATGGATTCTACCAATTTTTAAATATGTGTCAAGTAAGTGTATAAAAAAGTAATTTGCTCTGTTTGGAAATAACTTGACCTAATAACCTAGTAATTGATCCCCTGACATATTCATCAAATATGTGACTCTAGATTTTACGCTAAAAGACTGATAGAAGAGCTCCTTGCTATTGTAATTTTTCTGTGAACCTCAGGTGACACAGATGAAACAGAGAAAATGTACTTTTTTTCTGGAGCATAAGTAGTTCAAGATTATCAGTAAGACCTAGAGCAGTAGATACTGATCTTTTGAGAGGAGATATGGACTCCTCCACCTGCAGTGTGGGAGACCTGTGTTTGATCCCTGGGTCAGGAAGATCCTCTGGAAGACATGCAACCCACTCCAATATTAATGCCTGGAGAATCCCATGGACAGAGAAACCTGGGGGGCTACAGTTCATGGGGTCACAAAGAGTCAGACACGACTGAGTGGCTAACACTTTTACTTTACTTTGGGAGCCAGTGAAAGCTATGGACTCTCCCTCCACAAAAGGAAGTACACAATCCATATTTACATTCAACATAATGTGTATTAAGTTAGAGAGCTTAGAGTCCAGCTGAGCCCATGTTAAGATTTCCTTCTCTACTACAAAAATAGTTGCTCTTTGTCTTTAAGAATGAACAAAAGATACAACATTGGAGCTTAATGAGATGAACCTCAACATTTTGATTTTGTGTGTCACAGAACCCATATTCCACATCTTGCCTTTTATTTTACCTGAGAAAAATTGAGAGTCACGGAACACTGAGAGTCAATGATTAGAAAAGGAAAAACTCATTTAACCTTTATACTTAAAAACATAATGATATATAATGATAAACACCATTTCTATAAGCCCACACATGAGGAGAGACATCTATCTTCCAGCAAATAGATTTCAACTAGGAGGGCTGGGGGCAAACTCTCTGCACCAGAGTGGCAAACTGTGAGCTTAGAGTTGTGTCTTGCTCACAGTCTTTGTTAGGTCCACACAGTAATTTCAAACATTTTAATTAGTTGTACACACTTAGAAATTGGAAAATTTCATATAAAATGTCTTTTCTTGTCTCCTCTTGAGAAGTCAGAAGATACAGGCACAGTTGGCTCATACTTCTGTGTAGCAACGATTCTTAGGAGCTGAGTAGCCATGACCTGTTTTCCCCGATCACTGCAGTGTTGCCCCAGGAGCACCCATGTCACTGTCACTTATTGTTAGTTGATGGAGTTGGCATTGGTGCTTTGACCCATAGTGGTCAGCCCTTGGATGTATGGGCAGCCCTGGAATAAGTGGATATTGGCCCAGCGTCACAGAACACTCTTAACCTGCTTTCCTATTTCCTTACAGCCTTATAGCCTCTGATATTACACTTTGCTCCTTGACAGGAGATTCCAAGCTCATTCCATCTCTCTGAATTTATCTCTACTCAATTTTTCCAGATGATTTCCAGCTGACCTCCCACCATGCTCATCCAAGGATCAAAGCTTCCTTTGTGAAAGAATGAAGGAAAAAGGACTGTGCTTGAAAGCTAACCTCCCAGTTAACAACCTTCATAGTGTTCCCATGTCTTTACACCACTTTTTCCCCCTCATTTTGCTTTTTGTTTTTAGTAAATTTTGACCTTCATTGGAAAGGTTAGTACATTTCATGGGGATACTTCATGCTTAAAGCTATCTCTAAAATGACTATATTTTTTAGCAAAAAATGTCTAAGAGATCATGCTTAGTATTTGTAGCAGTCCTGGGTCAAAATTAACATATTACAACAGCTTGTGTCAGCCTGGGTTGCAAACTTTCCACAAGAAAGGGCAGGCAGAAAGGTCACACTCATCAGCTCATACCACAGAATTGCATAAATATAGAAAATGATTTTTTCTCTTTATAAATAAAAGTCACTGATTTCTTCTTGCTCCAGCCGCCACCTTCTCTCCATACACCGGACTTTCATACATATCACTCACCCCACCATGCAGCTACAGAACCAGCTAGTTTCTTTCCCATCCATTTCTGTGAATTTAATGGCTTTGAGTCAGTTCCTGGCTTGATTAAACAGGTGTTACATTGTTCTACCTTTTCTGTTTGTTTATTCTAATGGAAATGCTTATTTGACTAGTTAATGAGCCCAGCCCTGAACAATGGCTACAGTTAATACTGCAGAGTTCTCAATTACAATATGTGCCACGTGTGACCTGTGTCTGTGCCTATTCTCCTAGTCCTGAAACTTCTTTAATACCTCACCCCATTCCACCACACCAAAGCTTCCCATTTCAGCCGCTGAAATGCAGGCTGCAGTCCAGGTTGCACACCCCAGCCCACAGCCCATCAGTGGGGCTGGCAAAGTGCTGGGACACAGGGTGCTACAGAGGTGGAGGCTCAGTGACCTCTGCACTCATCTAGAAGGCTGAGCCTGACTTGGCCACTCAGTCAGCATAATGGCAAAATGACAGGTTACTTTTCTGTTGCTTGTCTTCCAGTATTGGCTTTATTAACCTTTGGCTTTATTACAGTTGTTGAACCAAAGATGCCTTCACTTTACCACTAATACTATCGCACTAATCTGTCCAGGTGAGAGACGAGTTTCTGAGAGTCAAGCTGAGTCCTCAGAGAACAAAAGTTGAGGAGAACTTAAACCACCTACTGGGGCTTTCCCTTTCTCCACTGGTTTCAGCATCACCACCAGAGTGTACGCCAGTGTCTTCAGTTAGAAGACAGCAGTTAAAAGGTGCTGTAATTGGAAAGCATTTCAGTCTTTGGGGATCCCAAATGTCTCAAAGTTTCATGAGCTACACTAAGACAGACATCTGATTTTGCAAAAGGCTATCTTTTTCGATGAGGTTCCATCCCTGCCCTTCATCCCATACCACTACCTATGTGTAATACATCCTATGCCACTAAATTAATATTCTTTTTTTCTCTCTCTTCTTCTCTTTCTTACTCCCCTTCATAAAGTGTGCTTTCAATTAATGCAGTCATGACCTATTGTCACCCGTTACCATGCTAATCCTGAGCTGGTGTGAAATTACTTTATAATAAACACTATGGAGTTCTGACTTTCAATTAATTTTTCACATGCTGCGCTAAATCAGATTAACTCTCCCCCCCACCACTCTTTTTGACCACAGACGTAATTCTTTTCTTATAATGAAATAGAGGATTAATTTATATGAAGCATATCTGTACACATTTGCAAATAAATGTAAAGATAGACGTTGTGCCATTTTTGCATTATGCAGTGTTGGGTCTAATGCAGACTCTCTGAGATGATTGATTTTTTGTGTTCACTGAGGTGGGGAAAGACATTTCTAGTTGTTGTTGTTGTTTCTCTGTTAAATTCTAACTAAATGTTTTCATGAAGAATAAGCAAAGAAATGCTCACAGATGCTGAGAAAGCAGTGACTTCCCCCATAAATCGTATAATACCATAATAGGAAAAGCTGGAGGAAAATGTAAATACTCTGAAATGGAAACAATAATCATTAACTACTAAATTGATTGGTTCTCTCCCTGGATAGGCACATTCACATTCATCCCAAATGAAGGAGGGGGGATGACTTCTTAAATGACCATTAAATTGAAGGAATTTGATGACAAGTGCAAGCAAATGATGGCTCATGCCTCTTTAAACTAATGTCGCCCCAGCACTGAAGTATATTTTTTGTGAGATAATTATTTTCATCTTTGAAACTCATTATTAGAATGGAATGATGAAAGACAAATGTAGGCACACACTAAATGAACAAATTTGTGTTAAAAAATTAATCATACTACCCAGATGCTGGGCTATACTTTTTCTTCTGTCAGTCTCCATTGTATTTCATTCAGCTTCTCTTATTACTACAAAATACTGATAGAAAAATTTCCCCAACACATATATTTTTTGACACCAAATGAGAAAAACTGCCAGAAGAACTAAAGGTATGGCATATATAAAAGATAAATGTGTACTTATCAAGTCCTTTTAAACCAATCTTTTATTAACAATAGAAGAAATAAAATCTTGTTTGGTGTTGCAATAATGAAAATACTTACCATTGAGTTATTTTAAGACAGACTAAGCAAATCATGTCTGGCAAATACTGTAAGTTTATTTTTCATTCGTTCAATAGGTATTTATTTCATACCTGCTATGTGCCAAACCACTACTTAAAGTACAACTGATAAACCACTCCCATTGAGGGGGATGCAAACTTGAAATCATAAATACAGCCTGTTAACATCCTCCTGATCATTTATTGAGCTATTACTATGTGCTCTGCTGCTGCTGCTAAGTCACTTCAGTCGTGTCCGACTCTGTGCGACCCCATAGACGGCAGCCCACCAGGCTCCCCCGTCCCTGGGATTCTCCAGGCAAGAACACTGGAGTGGGTTGCCATTTCCTTCTCCAATGCATTAAAGTGAAAAGTGAAAGTGAAGTCGCTCAGTCGTGTCCGACTCTTCGCGACCTCATGAACTGCAGCCCACCAGGCTCCTCCGCCCATGGGATTTTCCAAGCAAGAGTACTGGAGTGGGGTGCCATTTCCTTGCTCAACACTGTGCTATTTTCCATTTATATAATTCAGTCCCCATGTTTAATACTTTCCCTCTAGCTTATTATCATGCACATTTTATAGATAAATTTGTTACCAATTCTCCCCAGTTGGTCCCCCAAAAAAATCCTTTTTGGGGTTCTGAAACAAAGGAAAATTTTATTCTTTGATTAGAGAATGAAGAGACACAAGCTCACATAGATGGGTCCAGGCTCTCCCAGACAGGTGGTGGGCAAGGATGCTTTATAAGGACCTCATTAGTGGGAGAAGAAGTGGACTTCTCTCTGGGCATGCGCAGCTGTGCTGATCCTCCCAGTGGCAGGGTGCAGTCTGCTTGCCGCCTGCTGAGAAGAGGGGTGGATACATCATCTTTGCACTAGGAACTCAGTTTAGGTGTGATTCCCCCAGCACGAGTCCTCTACATGTGTTCCTTTAAGAATAAATGAAACTAGACTAAGTACAAAAAGAATAAAAGTTTAGATATTAATTTGTTATCCAGATTCTGTTTTTATTCCCCAGGAATTGTTAATGGGCTTTGAGGCTGACAGAATAACTAAAGCTTAGAGGTTAAGTAATTTGTCCTAACCCCACAGAATAAAAAGTGGCAGAGGTAGAATTCAAAATTAAGTTTTTTGGACTAAAATTCCTGTGCTATGCTGTTTCTGATGTTCATTATCTCACAAGCACATATCATCTTGTATTTGTTCAAATTTTAGTTTTTAACACTAGGGTGCATAAAAATAGGAGCAGAAGGCACATCCTTCACTTAAGATTTCCAGTCTATTGGAAGAAAGTTGCACACTTATGAAACAACTATTCATAAATTTTCTTTGGACAGCTAACTTTATACTGCATATTGAGGGGGGAAGGGGACAGGATTATTCGAAGACATTTATCTCTGTTTAGCATATTCAACTTCTATGAATTTACCCATTGTAGAGTACATTATTAATTTAGTAGAAGTTTTTAAAGAAGAATTGAAATAATACAGCATCAAAAGTAGCAGTTATATGCTATACAATTTGCCATGATTTCAATTCCATGGAATTTTGAGAAGCTTGATTCTTAGAGTGGAGGCTGTACAGCAGCATAAGAATAATTTGTACCTTGAAAAGGCTTCACTTTGAAACTGTACCCAGCGCATTTTAAACAAGGCTCTTCTGGATCACTCTAGAAGAGTGATCCACCCTAAGCTATCTTGTGGTATTGTTAAATTCTGCTGTTTATATCTTTCTAGATATTTCTTCTAAGTTTTCAAAATATATTATCATATATATTTATAACCAATTTAATACTGATATCTGCAATTATTTTTAATTTCTATTGTTTACTTTTTTATTTGCTTTTTCTCATTTCACTTGGGCAGATTTGTTAGTATCTTATCTCCCTTGTTGTTTCCTGGTTATCCTCTTTATGGTTCTCCAAAGAACCATTTTATTCAAACAACTGAGTCTTACATTTGTTTTACAATGCTAGAGTTCTTTATTTATTAATTCATTCATTTATGCTTTTATGCTCATTAATTATTCTACTTGCTCTACATAGGTATATTTTTCTTTTTATAATTTCTTGTTAAGTAGTACTTTGTCATTGTAATTTTCCCTCTTTAAATACTGTAAATTTTCATCCTTGGCTGTATCTCATGATTATTTCACCAGATATTTTGTATTTTAAGCAGTTTGGGGGTCCTTCTATACCCAAGAATTTTTTAGAATAATATTTCCCAAGTGATTTTGGTTTTTCTCTGTTTATGCTTTCAGTATTCTTTTCCAGTTTTAATGGAATACAGCTCAGAATGTTATCTAGTATTTCATCACATAGGTACTTGAAATAAAATGATTTTGCTGTTTGTGTAGTGTAAAGCTTGATGAGTATCAATTTAAGTTTGATGAGTATCACGTTTAGTTATTATTTAGCTTATCCATACCCTAGTTATTCCTTGAGCATTTTATCTGAAAACCACTGAGAACACTGTGTAAGATCTTCTAACGCCATCATATTTCTGTTAATTCTTCTTTTATAGTTCCAGTAGTTTTGGTTTTAAATTATAATACTGTGGTATTCAAGATGTAAATATTCAGGTTGTTGTGTCTTCAGCAGTAAAACTGACCCTCCGGTTTCATCTGATAAACCAATATCCTGAGATATTTAATGAGCTATTATTTGTAACAGAAAAGATTTGGGACAAACTGAAGTAAGGGCTTAGTTATATAAGTTGTGTACATCTATACAATCAACATGTATACTCATTGAAAATAATGAGAAAATCCTATATGTACTATTAAGTAACAATCTTAAAAATCTAGTTCTAAGTGAACAAAGCAAGGTAATGAATAGAATATATGTTATCAGGACCATGGAAAGCAGAGTACCACAGTGGTAAGAACGCAAGTTCTCGTGTTAGTCTGCTTGAAGGAATTCTGACTTCAACTCCTACTACTGGACGACCCCAAGGTAAGTCACTTAATGTTTCTGTGTCTTCAATTGTCAAATTGGAACAAGAATTAAGTACTATCTCCCAGTTTTCAGAAGGTTTAGATGAATGATTACAAGTGCCTAAAATACTGCCTAGTAGCAGGTGCTTAAATGCTTATTTGTTAATATTTAAAGCAAAAAAAGACAAAAGAAAACAATTCTCACATACATAAATATGTGTGTGTATATATATATATATGTATATATATGTATCATAATATATAGTGTGAAGGTGCTGTGTACTGACAGCTCAAGTGTCTCTGACCCTTTCCCCTCCCTCTGTGTGTGCCTACACAGGCTATTTACAGCTCCTCCCATCAAGAGGTGGAATCTGTTTCCTCAAGCCTTGATTCTGGGCTGGCCCTAAATGTTAGAATGTGGCAGGAGTGGCGCTTTGTCAGTTTGGAAGCGAGGCCTCATGATGCCATTTGTGTTTCTGCCCTCTCAGCCCCTTGCACTGCCACCACGAGAACAAGCCTGGGTTAGCCTGCTGAGTAGGGAAAGGCTACACTGGGGTTCTCATCATTTTACTGGTCCCAGCAATGGTCAGCAAAGCACAGTCATGGCCTGACCGTGCCCAACCCCAACCACAGATGCATGACTGAGGCCAACTGAGACCACAAAACTGACCAATTGGCTCACCAAACTATAAATATTATTCTAAGTGGCTGGGTTGGAATGAACTGGGATCATTCTGTTGTTTTTGAGATTGCACCCAAGTACTGCATGTTGGTCTCTTTTGTTGACTATAAGGGCTATTCCAGTTCTTCTAAGGGACTCTTGCCCACAGTAGTAGATATAATGGTCATCTGAATTAAGTTTCCCCTTTCCCATCCATTTTAGTCCAGTCAGTTCAGTTGCTCAGTCGTGTCCAACTCTGCGAACGCCAGACTGTAGCACACAAGGCTTCCCTGTCCATCAACAACTCCTGGAGATTACTCAAATTCGTGTCCATCAAGTCAGTGATGCCATCCAACCATCTCATCCTCTGTTGTCCCCTTCTCCCGCCTTCAATCTTTCCCAGCATCAGGATCTTTCCCAATGAGTCAGTTCTCTGCATCAGGTGGCCGAAGTATTGGAGCTTCAGCTTCAGCATCAGTCCTTCCAGTGAATATTCAGGACTGATTTCCTTTGGGATTGACTGGTTGGATCTCCTTGTAGTCCAAGGGACTCTCAAGAGTCTTCTCCAACACCAGAGTTCAAAAGCATCAGTTCTTTGGTGCTCAGTTTTCTTTATTGTCCAACTCTCACATCCATACATGACTACTGGAAAAAGCATACCTTTAACTATATGGACTTTTGTCAACAAAGTAATGTATCTGCCTTTTAATATGCTGTCTAGGTCAGTCATAGCTTTTCTTCCAAGGAGCAAGCATCTTTTAATTTCATGGCTGCAGTCTCTACAGTGATTTTGGAACCCAAGAAAATAAAGTCTCTCACTGTTTCCATTGTTTCCCCATCTATTTGTCATGAAGTGATGAGACCAGATGCCATGATCTTAGTTTTCTGAATGTTGAATTTTAAGCCAGCTTTTTCACTCTCCTTTTTCACTTTCATCAAGAGACTCTTTAGTTCCTCTTCACTTCCTGCCATAAGGGTGGTATCATCTGTATATCTGAGGTTATTGTTATTTCTCCCAATAATCTTGATTCCAGCTTATGCTTCATCCAGTCTGGCATTTTGCATGATGTACTCTGCATATAAGTTAAATAAGCAAGGTGACAATATACAGCCATGACATACTCATTTTCCAATTTAGAACCAGTCCTTTGTTCCATGTCTGGTTCTAACTTTGCTTCTTGACCTGAATAAAGATTTTTCAGAAGGCAGTTAAGGTAGTCTGATATTTCCATCTCTAAGAATTTTCCACAGTTTGTTGTTATCCACACAGTCAAAGGCTTTAGCGTAATGAAGCAGATGTTTCTACTACTTCTGTTTCTAGTTTCTACTAATTCTAAACTAGAATTCTCTTGTTTTTCTATGATCCAATGGATGTTGGCAATTTGGTCTCTTGTTCCTCTCACTTTTCTACATCCAGCTTGTACATCTAGAAGTTCTCAGTTCATGTATTGTTGAAGCCTAACTTGGAGAATTTTGAGCATTACTTCATTAGTGTGTGAAGTGAGTGCAATTGCGCGGTATTTTGAACATTCCATTTTAGTTCTGATTCCTAAAATATCAGTGTTCACTCTTGCCATCTTCTGCTTGATCACGTACAATTTACCTTGATTCATGAACCTAACATTCCAGGTTCCTATGCAATACTGTTCTTTACAGCATCGGACTTTACTTTCATCACCAGTCACATCCACAATTGGGCAACATTTCTGCTTTGGATCAGCCTGTTCATTCTTTCTGGATCTATTTCTCCATTCTTCCTCAGTAGGATATCGGACACCTGCTAACCTAGGGAGTTCATCTTTCAATGTCATGTCATTTTGCCTTTTCATATTGTTCATGGGGTTCTCAAGGCAAGAAGTAGTTTGTCTTTCCCTTCTCAGTGGGTAGCTAGCTGATACAGAATACTTGCCAGTTGTCAGCAAGGGTTACCTTGGGGTATGAATTTTGGTTCATAGGAATCAGGATGGATGAGAATTCACTGTAGAAACATTTTTGAGATTTTTTAATGATATACAGATATCACCAATTTTTAAGTATCATTATTTTTTAAGAGAATGAACCATGTACTCACTAATTCTCAAGTTAGGAGACAACTAAATCTAAATTAGATATTTGATGTGATTCTGAACCAAAAAAGATTAAATGGAATTTTAAGATGGCCTTGTAGTATTAAAAGTGTATGTCATGAAGGCTTAAATTCCACCACAACCATATAGATGATTTATGAAAGATACCTTGAAGTGGCATGGATTAAGAGATTTTATGACTTCTTGAATATAAAGGAATAAAATTAGAAAATTCTCTAACACCATATTCAAAAATAAACTCAAAATGGATTAAAACCTAAATGTAATACTAGATGCTATAAAACCCTAGAGGAAAACATAGGCAGAACACTTTTTCACATAAATCTCAGAAATCATTTTTCTGGATTCTTCTTGAAAAGCAAAAGAAATAGAAGCCAAAATAAACAAATGGGATCTAAATAAACTTAGAAGCATTTGCACAGCCAAGGAAATCAAAGGCAAAACAAAAAGATATTCTATTGAATGGGAGAAAATATTTGCAAATAGTGTGACTGATAAAGGTTTAATATCCAACATATATAAATAGCTTACACAATTCAACATCAAAAAAAAAAAAAAGCAAACAAGCAACCAAACAATCCAATAAAAAACAGGCAGAAGAACTGAATAGACATTTTTTCACAACCATTGCAGATGGCCAACAGGCACATGGAAAATAATCAATATCACTAATAATCATAGGGAAAATGCAAATCACAATGAGATATGACCTCATACCTATCAGAATGGCTGTTATAAAAAAAGTCTACAAATAACAAATGTTGGTAAGGATATGGAGAAAACTTTGTATTTGTATACAAGGAATCCTTGTACAATCTCAGTGGGAACATAAATCGGTGCAGTCACTGTGGAAAATAGTATAAAGGTTTCTTAAAAAACTAAAAATAGAACTACCATATGACCCAACAATTTCACCTCTAAGTATATATCTGAAAAAAACAAAAACACTAATTCAAAAAGATATATGCACCCCAAGTTCATAGTGTTATTTACAATTGCCAAGATATGGAAGCAACCTAAGTGTCTATCAATGGATGCAGAAGATGTGGTGTGTATATGCATACATAAGTATATATAATGGTATGTGCGCACGTTAGTCACTCAGTCATGTCTGACTCTGTGACCCCCATGCACTGTAGCCTGCCAGCCTCCTCTGTCCATGGGATTCTTCAGGCAAGAATACTGGAGTGGGTTGTATTTCTTCCTGCAGGGGATCTGCTTGACCCAGAGATCAAGCCTGAGTCTCCTGCACTGCAGTCAGATTCTTTACTGTCTGAGAAACCAGGGAAGCCCTTATAATGGAATACTACTGATTAAAAAAATGAATGAAATATTGCCATTCTTGGATGGACTTGGAGGGTATTATGCTAAGAGAAATAAGTCAGACAGAGAAAGACAAATACCATATGATACCACTTGTATGTGGAATCTAAACAATACAACAGACTAATATATATTACCAGTGAGAGAGGGAGGGGCAATACAGGGGTGCAGTGATGGGAGGTGCAAACTATTGGCTGTAAGATAGTCTCAAGGATATACTGCATAATAGGAGGAATATAGCCAATATTTTGTATTAACTGTAACATGAAAGCAAGCTTTAAAGTTATATAAAGAAAAAACATATTTTAACCATAAACAAGATGCAAAGACAAACCCTCAAAATGGGAGGAAATATTTTCAGATGAAGCAACTGACAAAGGATTAATCCCCAAAATATACAAGCAGCTCAATATCAAACAAACAAACAATACAATCAGAAAATGAGTGGAAGATCTAAACAGATGTTTCTCCAAAGAATATATAACAGATGGGCAACAAACACCTAAAAAAGATTCTTGATGTTGCTCATTATTTGAGAACTACAAATCAAAACTACAATGAAGCTTCACCTCAAACCAGTCAGAATGGCCATCATTAACAAATCTATAGACAATAAATGTAGAAGAGGGTGTGGAGAAAAACGAACCCTCTTGCGTTGTTGGTGGAAATGTAAATTGACATAGACACTGTGGAGAACAGTACGAAGGTTCCTTAAAAAACTAAAAATAGAAATACCATATGACCTAGAAATCCCACTACTAGGCATAAACCTGAGAAAACCATAATGGAAAAAGACATATGTACCCCAGCATTCAATGAAGTACTATTTACAATTACCAGGATATGGAAGCAACCTACAAGTCCATCAACAGATAAATGGAAAAAGAAATGGTACATATATATAGTGAAATATTACTCAGCCATAAATAGGAACAGGATTGGGTCATTTATAACAGTAATGTGGATGGACATAGAGTTTGTCATACAGAGTGAAGTGAGTCAGAAATAGAAAGACAAATATTAAACATTAATGCATAAATATGGAATGTAGAAAAATAGTACAGATGAACCTTTCTGCAGGACAGGAATAGAGACATAGACATAAAGAATGCACATATGGACACAAGGAGAGGGTGAGATGGAAGGAGAAAATAGTATTGAAACATGTACATTACCATGTGTAAAATAGATAGCTAGTAGGAAGTTTCTGTAGAGCACAGGGAGCTCAGCTTAGTGCTCTGTGATTATCTAGATGGGTGGGAGGGGAGGTGGGAGGAAGGTGATATATGTATACATATAGCTAATTGACTGTTGAACATCAGAAATTAACACAGCATTGTAAAGTAATCCTATACCAATAAAAAAGAAAAAATTTTAATTTTAATAAAAAATATTTATGTGGTAAAGGAACAGAACATAAAATCTATTGTACATTTTCAAATGATAAAATGCAAGAAAGATTTCCTGTTACTTATTTTTTTGTTTTGTTTCTTTTTTGTACTATATGGTTGAGTATAATAATGAAAAACTTGAATTATCAGAAAAGTTAGACTTTAATATTTATCTTTCAACAAGTGTTGTGAAATTGCTCATCCCCCTCATGTCACAGCCTTCTCATGACAAAGGTTGCATAACAAAGGTTATGCATATGCATAACCTTGCATAACTCAATGAAGCTATGAACCATGCTGTGCCAAGATGGATGGGATATAGAGAACAGTTCTGACAAATTGTGGTCCACTGGAGGAGGAAATAGAAACCCACTCCAATATTCCTGCCACAAGAACCCTAAGAACACTGAAATGACAAAAAATATGACATCAGAAGATGAGCCCCTCAGGTTGGAAAGTGTCCAATGTGCTATTAGGGAAAAGTGCAGGGCTGGGGCAAAGTGGAAGAGACATTCAGTTGTGGATGTATGTGGTGAAAGTAAAGCCCTATGTTGTAAGAACAATATTGCAAAGGAACTTGGAATGTTAGGTCCCTGAATCAAGGTAAACTGGACACGGTCAAGCAGGAGATGGCAAGAGTGAACACTGACATCTTAGGAATCAGTGAACTAAAATAGACAGGAATAGGCAAATTTAAAAAGATGACTATTATATCTACTGTCAGCAAGAATTCCTTAGAAGAAATGGACTAGCCCTCATGGTCAACAAAAGAGCCTGAAATGCAGTACTTGGGTGTAACCTCAAAAATGACAGAAAGATCTCAGTTTGTTTCCAAGGCAAATCAATGAACTTCAGAGTAACTCAAGTCTATGCCCCAACCATTGATGCCAAAGAAGCTAAAGTTGGCCAGTTCTATGAAGACATACAACACCTTCTAGAACTAACACCAAAAAAAGATGCCCTTTCCATCATAGGGGATTGGAATGCAAAAGTAGGAAGTCAAGAGATACCTGGAGTAACCAGCAAGTTTGGAGTTGAAGTAAAAAATGAAGCAGGACAAAATCTAACAGAGTTTTGTCAAGAGAACACACTGATCACAGCAAGCATGCATTTCCAACAGCCTCAGAGATGGCTCTATACATGGACATCACCAGATGGTCAATAGCGAAATCAGGTTGATTATGTTCTTTGCAGCTGAAGATGTAGAAGCTTTGTACACTCAGCAAAAACAAAACCTGGAGAAGACTGTGGCTCAGATCATTAGCCCCTTATTGCAAAATTCAGGCTTAAGTTGAAGAAAGTAGGGAAAAACACTAGATCCTTCAGGTATGACCTAAATCAAACCCTTTATAGTTATAGAGTGGAGGTGAATAGATTCAGGGGATTTAGATCTAGTAGAGAGAGTACCTGAAGAATTATGGACAGAGGTTCATAACATTACATAGGAGGCAGTGACCAAAACCATCCCCAAGAAAAAGAAATACAAGAAGGCAAAGTGGTTGTCTGAGGATGCTTTATAAATAGCTGAGGAAAGAAGAGGAGCAAAAGGCAAGGAAGAAAAGGAAAGATATCCCCAACTAAATGCAAAGTCCCAGAGAATAGCAAGGAGGGATAAGAAGGCCTTCTTAAATGAGCAATGTAAAGAAATAGAGGAAAACCATAGAATGGGAAAGACTAGAGATCTTGTCAAGAAAATTGGAGATACCAAGGGAAATTTCCATATAAGGATGGGCACGATAAAGGACAGAAACTGTAGGGACCCAACAGAAGCAGAAGAGGTGGCAAGAATACACAGAAGATTTATACAGTTCAGTTCAGTTCAGTTCAGTCACTCAGTCGTGTCCGACTCTGCAATCCCATGAATTGCAGCACAGGGGGCCTCCCTGTCCATCACCAACTCCCGGAGTTCACTCAGACTCACGTCCATCTACTTGGTGATGCCATCCAGCCATCTCATCCTCTGTCGTCCCCTTCTCCTCCTGCCCCGAATCCCTCCCAGAATCAGAGTCTTTTCCTATGAGTCAACTCTTCGCATGAGGTGGCCAAAGTATTTGAGTTTCAGCTTTAGCATCAGTCCTTCCAAAGAACACCCAGGACTGATCTCCTTTAGAATGGACTGGTTGGATCTCCTTGCAGTCCAAGGGACTCTCAAGAGTCTCCTCCAACACCACAGTTCAAAGGCATCAATTCGTCAACACTCAGACTTCTTCACGGTCCAACTCTCACATGCATACATGACTACTGGAAAAACCACAGCCTTGACTAGATGGACCTTGTTGGCAAAGTAATATCTCTGCTTCTGAATGTGCTATCTAGGTTGGTCATAACTTTACTTCCAAGGAGTAAGTGTCTTCTAATTTCATGGCTGCAATCACCATCTGCAGTGATTTTAGAGCCCCCCCAAAATAAAGTCTGACACTGTTTCCACTGTTTCCCCATCTATTTCCCATGAAGTGATGGGACCAGATGCCATGATCTTCGTTTTCTGAATGTTGAGCTTTAAGCCAACTTTCCAGTCTTCTCTTTCACTTTCATCAAGAGGCTTTTAGTTCCTCTTCACTTACTGCCATAAGGGTGGTGTCATCTGCATATCTGAGGTTATTGATATTTCTCCCAGCAATCTTGATTCCAGCTTGTGCTTCTTCCAGTCCAGCGTTTCTCATGATGTACTTTGCATAGAAGTTAAATAAGCAGGGTGACAATATACAACCTTGACATACTCCTTTTCCTATTTGGAACCAGAGTATTAAAAAGCAGAGATATCACTTTGCCAACAAAGATCCATATAGTCATGGCTATTATTGTTTTTTCCAGTATTCGTGTATGGATATAAGAGTTGAACCATAAGAAAGACTGAGCGCTGAAGAATTGATGCTTTTAAACTGTGGTGCTGGAGAAGACTCTTGAGAGTCCCTTGGACAACAAGGAGATCAAACCAGTCAATCCTAAAGGAAATCAACCCTGAGTATTCATTGGAAGGACTGAAGCTGAAGCTGAAATTCCAATACTTTGGCCATTTGATGTCAAGAGCTGACTCATTGAAAAAGACCCTGATGCTGGGAAAGACTGAAGGCAAAAGGAGAAGAGGGAAGCAGAGAATGTGATATTTGGATACCATCACCAACTCAATGGGTATGAATCTGAGCGAACTCTGAGAGACAGTGAAGGACAGGGAAGCCTAGTAATGCAGTCCATGGGGCTGAAAAGAGTCAGACACAACTTAGAAACTGAACAACAAATTGAAATTAACTTCACAAAGTGGACAAGTGGTTTTAAGGGATTCCTGAACCAGAATTGTGCAGGTACATGTGCACATACAGGTACACACATATACACTCATATCAGATAGAGGATTAAAAATGCAGCACAAATGAACAAGAAAATAGCAGAGCTAATCCAATCCTTCCCTTAGCATCTGATAAAAACTCTTAGCCATATTACAAGGGGAAAACTATGACAATCTCACCAAATCTGACAAGAAGGCAGTGAACAAATTAAAAATATAACTGCTTTTCAAAAGAGATATATCATGAAGCTGGCATGTTGAAAATAGGTATTGGGAAATATAGATTGTGTTTTTGTTGACAATAATGATATAAGTGTGTCTTCTATGAAAATTTGTACATGTGCATATTTAAAATTCTTGCAAACAAAATTTTAAGATTAAAACTCTTCTAAATAGAATGAATTACATTGAGTTTAGGCCAATGTAAAAATTCAGCACCTTCTGTTTAGTTTGCAAAAAACAACTGATTGACATAAGGGAAGATGAAAATTTATGAGTTGGGTTTAAGCAAAAATGTTGGGTTTACTGTTGGTTGGGATTAAATAATGAATATTGTGATTTAGTAAGTGTAGCTCTTCTTGAATTTCTTTAGATGTACATATCTTTCTGAAGTATCTTTCTCAATTATGACATAATACCAAGTACTTAAATAAACTGAATTTAGAAATGACAATAACGTATAAATAAACCAAAGTGTTTTAAATAATGAGACATCCAACCATTGTTTTCTGTAAATTTATTATAAGAGCTAAGAAGTTTTATGCCACTAATACATTTTTAATTAAGGTTATTTAAATATTTACTTTCTTTATATAAAAGTTATTTTAATCTTTTCATATATTTTACAATGTTTACAATATAAGTTACAACATGTCACCTTATTTCATCAAACTTAAGCTGCTATCAATTAAAATATGTTACATAATTATATGCTCCACTAAGAAAAATAACACTAACAAAAAATAATTATTGTAAGATGTCATTAATTGTAAGAGGAATTCAGAATTTAAAGATGTTAAAAAAAAATGATGGTGTGGGGAGAAAGGCAACTAGAGGAAATATGATTATAGTTTGGCAGCTTATAAGAACAATAAAACAAAAACAGCAGTGATCTTAATAATAAAGCAGTCTTTCTCTTTATCACAGAGAAGTTTGGAGATAGGCAGTCCAGATACTCAGTACCGTTTCTTAAACTCACAGATCACTTTACTGCTTTGGGGCCTGCACCCCTACATCCTTATTCCTTTTTTCTATGGAGCCTGCCTCTCATCTACTCTGGATTAGTTTCTTCTCAACTATCAGGTAGCAATTAAAATATCACTCTTCAGGGACATCTCCCTCAACTCATAATCCAAGTTACATCATCCTTCCTTCCCTTCCTGGCACTCGTCTCCGTTTGACACTATAGGTACACATAGTGTGTTTGCTGTCTGTGCCCCTCACTCCTGGAAGACAAGGATGGCACACTCGTTTGTTTCACTTTCGTGTATTCACTCATCAACATGGTGCCTAGCAGGAAGCACACGCATGAACAGTTACTGAAGAGCTCAGGGTTAACAGTTATTGAGCCCTTAATCTGTGCCAGACACTTTTCTAAGTTTTACATTCTCATTTAAAGCTCAGACTCTATTAGGTAGAACTTTCTTTTATAGATGAAGACATGGAGGAAGAGGGGTGAAGTTATAACCAAAATTCAATTCATTCTTCCAATGTTCCTTGCACGCTTCATGAACACCCACTGTTTCAGGCACTTAGGCAACATAAGTGAATGAAACAGAGAAAATCACTCAGGAATGGTGCCTTCTCACAGATAATAAATGACCTGTGAGGGTGTGGAGGCTGCTGTGACTCAGGAGCTTGAGGGCTTGGTCCCTGCTCCACACTCTTCCCCTGCACTCTCTGAAGGAATGCTGTGAAGAGCCTGTAGCAGACATTTCATTCTGGAAGCCACACTTACTAACTCCAGGTTATTCATTCATTCCACCCTCAGTTTGTTTGTTTGTAAGTTTCTGCTAATTACTCAAAGAAAAATGAAATGCAAAACTCATCTAATCTCCTATAGAACCTTATTCTCCTTTATATCCCCAGTACTGTCATTTTCTAAGCGCACTAAAAAACACATTTATTGAATGAGCAAATGAATGAGTGAATGAATGAATGAGGAGTAATAAACTGTTCTCTCTGTGCACCTGACTATGTGTGAAGAACTTCTCTTATTTTCTGGTTTAATTTTTTAGGCAATAAACTCAGTACTCAACTCACTAAGACCACATCTTATCAAATACATGAATACTTAGAGTGATAATTGGTGCAGTTTTCATCCCTGCAGGGAAGACTAGAGCACCATGGGAAGTCCCAGGAGAGGACAGAGGCATTCATCTGCAGCTATATCTGACAACAGGAAGCAGGCCAGGTGATGGGGCATCTATGCGAGGAGGGAGTAAACCACACAGGGAAGACTATGGAAAAGGGAAGGACAGATAATGTAGGCACCAGTGAGAGTGAATATATGTAACAATACACAGTGGTGTTTTTATAGAAGAAAATATTTTTTATAGAATATACTCCTTGCCTCCCCCCTTTCCTCTGATCTTTTTTCATTAACACACATAATCTTTTACATTTAATTTCCTGAAAATTTCATGCTTAATTTTTATGCCTAATGGAGTATTACCACTCAAATAAATAATATTTAATATTTATTAACAAGGATTCAAAAAGCAGAAACCATTCACTTGTTTTATACAATATCCATGTTTTTTCATAATATGAAGAGAAACATTACCTAAAAGAACTTTCACACTATGACCATATGCCCATCATACCCAATATATCTGATTATCACTGTATTCTAAAAAGAATGTCCTAGCAAACTTGTCACATAGTTTGAAAGATGGGGAAGGGGACAGTGATAAAAAGTGACATATGTTGTCACTTTTTGTAGACAACATATGTTGTCTACAGGAGACCCACCTCAAAACAGGGGACACATACAGACTGAAAGTGAAGGGCTGGAAAAAGATTTTCCATGCAAATAGGGACCAAAAGAAAGCAGGAGTAGCAATACTCATATCAGATAAAATAGACTTTAAAACAAAGGCTGTGAAAAGAGACAAAGAAGGTCACTACATAATGATCAAAGGATCAATCCAAGAAGAAGATATAACAATTATAAATATATATGCACCCAACACGGGAGCACCGCAGTATGTAAGACAAATGCTAACAAGTACGAAAGGAGAAATTAACAATAACACAATAATAGTGGGAGACTTTAATACCCCATTCACACCTATGGATAGATCAACTAAACAGAAAATTAACAAGGAAACACAAACTTTAGACGATACAATAGACCAGTTAGACCTAATTGATATCTATAGGACATTTCATCCCAAAACAATGAATTTCACCTTTTTCTCAAGCGCACATGGAACCTTCTCCAGGATAGATCACATCCTGGGCCATAAAGCTAGCCTTGGTAAATTCAAAAAAATAGAAATCATTCCAAGCATCTTTTCTGACCACAATGCAGTAAGATTAGATCTCAATTACAGGAGAAAAACTATTAAAAATTCCAACATATGGAGGATGAACAACACCCTGCTGAATAACCAACAAATCACAGAAGAAATCAAAAAAGAAATCAAAATTTGCATAGAAACGAATGAAAATGAAAACACAACAACCCAAAACCTGTGGGACACAGTAAAAGCAGTCCTAAGGGGAAAGTTCATAGCAATACCGGCACACCTCAAGAAACAAGAAAAAAGTCAAATAAATAACCTAACTCTACACCTAAAGCAACTAGAAAAGGAAGAAATGAAGAACCCCAGGGTTAGTAGAAGGAAAGAAATCTTAAAAATTAGAGCAGAAATAAATGCAAAAGAAACAAAAGAGACAATAGCAAAAATCAACAAAGCCAAAAGCTGGTTCTTTGAAAGGATAAATAAAATTGATAAACCATTAGCCAGACTCATCAAGAAACAAAGGGAGAAAAATCAAATCAATAAAATTAGGAAAAAAAAAAAACCTAAAACTGACAATGCAGCATTCTCTTGCTCTGAAAACTTTGGTACTTCTCTATTTTTAAAATTTATGGAGGCCATTCAAAGCCCTCCATGACATGATTTTCAAATAAACTTTGTCATTTGGTCTCTCATTCTTCCCTCTTTCATCTCACTCACACTTCTACTCCCAAGAACTGGAGTAAACCTGGAATTTTCCCATTAGCATTCCTTCATTGGCTAACTTTCTGCCAGAAAGCCTAAATCGTAACAACCTACTCCTGGAAGCCTCCTAAGATTGTCAGATCCCCTTAATCAGACTGATGCTCTCTCTGCCCTCAATTTCAATAGCACCTATTTGTAAGATTGTGTTCCTGTTATGTATGTGTATTTACTACTATATTCTGACTTCCTGTGGCAGTAAAATTAATCATCTTTAATGTCTCATGTAAAAAAAAAAAAAAGGAAACACTGAGAAATCAGGGAGAGGATTAGATTGGAGAATCTTGTATCTTAACAAGATGAACTACTTAGCAGTCATCAGAACCTACAATGGTCATTCTTCTCCAGATCCTTTCTTGAATACAGAAAACTTAAAAACCAAAACAGCCAGCATAATCCTGGCTTTTCCATGTTCCCATAGCTCCTAAGATGCCCCGATGGAATGTATGTAGCTTTGATAAAATAGCAAGTAAATGCATGTAACAATCTTCCTCAAAGGAAGATCAAGTCATTTTTCCTAAACAAGAGGTATTCAAAAACTAGGAAGAAATTGGAGCCTTAAATATTTCAGAATAAATCCTGTAACCTTCACAGAGACATTTATTCCAGCTGTGTTCACATTCATTATAATGACTCTAGAGAACAGCACTGACTCATTTTAGATGATGACTACATAACTATTCATTTATACTTAATGAGTTTATTCCACCAGGTATATGATGAACTCTAAACAAATAGTGTCATTGAATCACACATGTCAATAAATTTAACTACTAAACTGATTCCACCCAGCAAAGGTAATGATAAACTAAAAGGAAAGAGAGCTGTGTCTAATTAATGAAAATGCCCTCTGTATTTTCTAATGGCTGAAACATTAACTTGAAAATGGCTCTCCCTGCAATAATTTACAGACAGGCACTCTTTAATGGGAAAACAATTCAAATTTATGTGCAATTGAACTACAATTATTTGATTAACTTTATTAAATTCTTGTTGATTCTAGAGTCGGGATGAAGTGTATCATTTTTTATGTTTCATGTGTGCACTTTTAAGTTTTTCAACCTGAAGTTTCATTGATTCTGAAAATGCCCTTAGGCACCTGCTTGTGTGCCTAGTGGACAGAGGGTGGCTGGGATTCATTTCACTTGTCTCTTTCCTTTTTTTATTCAATACTCAAAAATTTTAGTAGCAGCATTTACATGGCTCTTTGCTGCTCTGTGTGTAACTGAAGCTATGGGGAAGAATTGTTTCCCATTGACTGAAAGAAACTCCATTCAAATTAAATGAAGTACATATCCAAATACTTAGTTTTTCTAGATACTACCACTGAAAACTGATATTCTCCGCTGCACTTTCATGGAATATAAAAGGCTTATACTGAAAAAAGAAAGTTCCCAAATCAACCATCTAAACTTATTTCTTAATAAATTAGAAAAAAAGCAAGAGTCAACGAAAAGTCAACAAGAGAAAGGAAATAATAAAGGTAAAAGGGGGGAAAAAGAAAACTAAAAACAGAAAAACAATAAAGAGATAAATGAAAACAAAAAGAGTGGTTCTTTGAAAAGAACAACAAAATTCACTAACCCCTACCTGAAATGGTGAAGAAAAAGACAATACATAAATTACCAATATCAGGAATTAAAGAGAATATATATTTTCAAGTAAAACAATAGAAAAGGATAATCTGGGAATATTATGAATAACTATGTCCATAAATTCAACAACTTATAGTGGATGAACTTCTTGAAAACTATCAAAACTCACTCTAGAAGAAATAGGTAACTTAAATAGTCCTAAATTTATTAAAGCAATTGATTTTGTAGTTAAAAGCTTTACAACCAAGAAAACCCCATGCCCAGATGGTTTTACTGGAAAATTTTATTGAACATTTAAACAAGAATTAATATAAATTTTACAAACTCTTTCCCAGAAAATAGAAGAGAAGGAAATACTTACTAATCTCATGAGACCAGCATTACTCTGATTTAAAAAAAGACAAAAACATAAAAAGTAAGAATATTACCAATCAATATTTCTCATGAAAACAGGCACAAATCTTTATCAAAATGCTATAAAAATTTGAATGCACCAACATGTAAAAAAGGTAATATGGGACAGCAATTTAGGGTTTATGCTAAGAGTGCAAGCCTGATTCTACATTCAAAAATCAATGAAATTTAGGATGTTAATAGTTTAAAGAAAAGCCACATGATCATCTCAATATGCACAATAAATTTATTAAACAAATATGCAAAGAGCTTTTAGATATGACTCTAAGTCATTATCCACAAAGGAAAAAAAAATAATAAACTGGCCATCACCAAATTTAAAACTCTGGCTCTGAGAAAGACACTGTTATGGGAATGAAAAGACAAGCCACAGGCCGGCTTAGCAATTCACATATCTGACAAATGATTTATTGGCAGATTATATAAAGAACTCTCAAAACTCAACATTAAGAAAACAATCTCATAGAAAAATGGAAAAGATTTAAACAGACACTCTACTAAAGAAGATACAAGGATGGTAATTAATCTCATGAAAAGATGTTCAACATGCAAATTAAAACCACAGTTAAATCGATACTGCAGCCCACCAGGCTCCTGTGTCTATGAGATTTTCCAAGGAAGGATACTGGAGTGGGTTGCCATTACCTTCTCCAGGGGATCTTCCCAACCCAGGGATCAAACCCAGGTCTCCCGTACTGCAGGCAGATCCTTTACCGACTGAGCTACAAGGGAAGCCCTAAACAGACAATACCACCTATCTATTTGAATGACTAACAGAGATGAAACAGACAATTCCAAATGCTGGCAAGTTGAAAAGCAATTGAAACTCTCATACATTGCTGGAGGAAATGCAAAATGAGATAGTTATTTTACAGTTTGATGTTTTCTTATAAAGTTAAACATTCACTTACCATATGACCCAGAAATTCCATTCCTAGATATTTACCTCAGGAAAAAAGAACACTATGGTCATACAGTAAAACTTATATGCATATATTTATAATAGCCTCACTATGCCAAAGCCTTTGACTGTGTGGATCACAATAAACTGTGGAAAATTCTGAAAGAGATGGGAATACCAGACCACCTGACCTGCCTCTTGAGAAACCTATATGCAGGTCAGGAAGCAACAGTTAGAACTGGACATGGAACAACAGACTGGTTCCAAATAGGAAAAGGAGTTTGTCAAGGCTGTATATTGTCACCCTGCTTATTTAACTTATATGCAGAGTACATCATGAGAAACGCTGGGCTGGAAGAAACACAAGCTGGAATCAAGATTGCCAGAAGAAATATCAATAACCTCAGATATGCAGATGACACCACCCTTATGGCAGAAAGTGAAGAGGAACTCAAAAGCTTCTTGATGAAAGTGAAAGTGGAGAGTGAAAAAGTTGGCTTAAAGCTCAATATTCCAAAAACGAAGATCATGGCATCTGGTCCCATCACTTCATGGGAAATAGATGGGGAAACAGTGGAAACAGTGTCAGACTTTCTTTTTCTGGGCTCCAAAATCACTGCAGATGGTGACTGCAGCCATGAAATTAAAAGACGCTTACTCCTTGGAAGGAAAGTTATGGTGTTGGAGAAGACTCTTGAGAGTCCCCTGGACTGCCAGGAGATCCAACCAGTCCATTCTGAAGGAGATCAGCCCTGGGTGTTCTTTGGAAGGAATGATGCTACAGCTGAAACTCCAGTACTTTGGCCACCTCATGTGAAGAGTTGACTCATTGGAAAAGACTCTGGTGGTGGGAGGGATTGGGGGCAAGAGGAGAAGGGGACGACAGAGGATGAGATGGCTGGATGGCATCACTGACTCGATGGACATGAGTCTGAGTGAACTCTGGGAGTTGGTGATGGACAGGGACGCCTGGCGTGCTGCGATTCATGGGGTCACAAAGAGTCGGACACGACTGAGCGACTGATCTGATCTGATCTGATAATAGCCTTATTTATAAAATCGTAAACCTGGAAACAACCCCAAAATCTTTCAACTCAAATGGATAAACAAACTATTCAGTAATATTAAGGAATGAACTCATGTTATGACAAGATGAGTGAATCTCAAATGCCTCATACATGATACTAAAAGACAGATTCAGAGCACTACCTACTGTATATTGCCATTTTGAAAAGTCACAACTATATGAACAAAGAACTAATCAGTTTTTTCCAAAGGTTAGGACTGGTTAGAGGTGTTGACTGCATGAGGCAGGATGAGGAAATTTTGAAGGGTGAGGCTGAGGTGGTTGTATATACATGACTCTGTGTACTTGTCAAAACTCATAGAACTATATACCAAAAAGAGTGAATTGCATAATGTGCAAATTAAAAAAGAAAATAAATCTATAGAGATATAGGCAACTGAATTTCACCTTATCTCATATATCCTTGTGCTTCCCAGGTGGCGCTAGTGGTAAAGTTCCCAACCCAGCAGCCAAATGCAGGAGATGAAAAAGACGTGGGTTAGATCCCTGGGTCAGGAAGATCCCGTGGAGAAGTAAATGGCAATCCACTCTAGAATTCTTGCATGGAAAATCCCATGGACAGAGTAGCCTGGCGGGGTACAGTCCACATGGTCACAAAGAGTCAGACATTCCTTCCATTTGTCTTATTTTGCCGTTAAATAAAAACTATTTTCTAATCCATTAACATAGTGCAATCACCTTTCCTCTGATCCTTGACTATCACTATCTGCCTATCTTTGACTTATCTTCTGCTTACATTCTATAGCATCACATTTCTAATCAAGGACAAAGTTCTGCCAATTTTTCCTATGTAATATCTTTTATATTTACCTTCTCATATTTTTAGCCATCACACTTTCCCCTTTTCACCAATTAATCACTATGTCCTACTAGCTAGTTTGCTTGCCTATAGCAAGTAGTTTGGTGTTTTTTGTAACATCATCTTTAAATAGTTTATTTCCTCTGATAAGAAATCTTCCATGGTTTCCCATTTTTTATTATATCTGTTCCCAGTGCCTTAAAATCATTGACTATCCTACATACCATTTTCCATCCTCATGCCTTGGAACTCTCCATTCAAAACTAATACTAATAAGCCTAGTATTTACTCTTTATTATTTTATTATATTCTATACCTCACACTCGGAGAAGGCAATGGCAACCCACTCCAGTACTCTTGCCTGGAAAATCCCATGGGCGGAGAAGCCTGGTAGGCTGCAGTCCATGGGGTTGCTAGGAGTCGGACATGACTGAGGGACTTCACTTTCACTTTTCACTTTCATGCATTGGAGAAGGAAATGGCAACCCACTCCAGTGTTCTTGCCTGGAGAATCCCAGGGACGGGGAGTCTGGTGGGCTGCCATCTATTGGGTCACACAAAGTCAGACACGACTGAAGTGACTTAGCAGCAGCAGCACCATCAGTTCAGTTCAGTCACTCAGTCGTGTCCAACTCTTTGCAACCCCATGAATCGCAGCACGCCAGGCCTCCCTGTCCATCACCAACTCCTGGAGTTCACTCAGACTCACGTCCATCGAGTCAGTGATGCCATCCAGCCATCTCATCCTCTGTCGTCCCCTTCTCCTCCTGCCCCCAATCCCTCCCAGCATCACAGTCTTTTCCAATTAGTCAACTCTTCGCATGAGGTGGCCAAAGTACTGGAGTTTCAGCTTTAGCATCATTCCTTCCAAAGAACACCCAGGGCTGATCTCCTTCAGAATGGACTGGTTGGATCTCCTGGCAGTCCAGGGGACTCTCAAGAGTCTTCTCCAACACCACAGTTCAAAAGCATCAATTCTTCAGCGCTCAGCTTTCTTCACAGTCCAACTCTCACATCCACACATGACCACTGGAAAAACCATAGCCTTGACTAGATGGACCTTTGTTGGCAAAATAATGTCTCTGCTTTTGAATATGCTATCTAGGTTGGTCATAACTTTCCTTCCAAGGAGTAAGCGTCTTTTAATTTCATGGCTGCAGTCACCATCTGCAGTGATTTTGGAGCCCAGAAAAAGAAAGTCTGATACTGTTTCCACTGTTTCCCCATCTATTTCCCATGAAGTGATGGGACCAGATGCCATGATCTTCGTTTTTGGAATGTTGAGCTTTAAGCCAACTTTTTCACTCTCCACTTTCACTTTCATCAAGAGGCTTTTGAGTTCCTCTTCACCTTCTGCCATAAGGGTGGTGTCATCTGCATATCTGAGGTTATTGATATTTCTCCTGGCAATCTTGATTCGAGCTTGTGCTTCTTCCAGCCCAGTGTTTCTCATGATGTATTCTGCATGTAAGTTAAATAAGCAGGGTGACAATATACATCCTTAACGTACTCCTTTTCCTATTTGGAACCAGTCTGTTGTTCCATGTCCAGTTCTAACTGTTGCTTCCTGACCTGCATATAGGTTTCTCAAGAGGCAGGTCAGGTGGTCTGGTACTCCCATCTCTTTCAGAACTTTCCACAGTTTATTGTGATCCACACAGTCAAAGGCTTTGGCATAGTCATACCTCATACTAAATTACCTCTTATTATTTGTATTTAATCCTGACAGCAATTCTATGACGTAGATTTACTCCCACTTTACAAATGAGAAAACTGTGGCCCAGAGAAGTAATTGTTTCCTAAGATCTAACATCAAGTCAAGGCTAAAATTGGATCCAAACCTAGTCTCCAAACCCTGTTTTTTTAGCTTCTAAATTCTTTAAAGTCCGTCAAATTTTACTTCATTTGATTCTCAACTATATCTTCTCAAATTATTTCTTCTCCTTAAAGATTCTTTTCTTCCCAGCTGATCTTTGCCAAATTCTTTAAGAGTTCCTGACTACCCCCATACTACCATTTAATTGCCCTCAGCAAAAGTTTAAAGATATATATTCTTGCCACAAATTATACATTATTGCATAATTACTCTCTAAGATATTTCACAGGTATATATTCCATTTTCTCCCATCTCACAATCTTATGCATTCATTCCCAAGAGAAAGTAACACATTTAATGAGCACCTATTGTATGCCTAGCAATTAGCAGGATAGGTCACTGATTCAAGAAGCTCACAGCAAATTCTTTAGAGCTGGAATCACGTCTTTTCCCTTTTACATTTCTGCCTTCTTTCAGCCTCCCCAAAACCTATTATGCTGTGTTCCTTACACTCTCAGGGTAGATGAGTGAATGCGTTGGTTTGCCGTAGTCACAAATACATAACATCAGAGAGCCAGGAAGGGCTATCACATCTGTGTGAAATTTTATGTTGAAAATCTGCTAATGATGCCATCGGGCCCAGCGTCCTTCAGGAAAGAAAATGAGCTCTTGAGGAAAACATAGAAGCTGCAAACCATTTGTAATCAGAAAATGAAGGATGCAACTAGGGAAGCTTGCCAAGCTCAAGGACTCAGTGGCTTTAATGAAGGGATGGTATTACCAATGGAAATCAAAGTCGCCTACCAGCTGGATTAGTCATCTTCACAATGAGCTTTGCTGGCTGGTAACCACAGGTCCTGAAAAATTAAGCAGACCCTCAAATTACCTGCATAACATTCTGGCTGGATGTTAGAAAGTTGAATTAATTGCCTGAAAATAAATGAACGGGGTAGGGCCAAGAATTGCCTCATTAGTATTCAGCAACACTGCTGTTTTAGGAAGAAAAGAGAAGGCAGGGGAGGAAAGGAAAACAATGGGAAGTAGGGAGGGAAGGGGAACTGGGAAGAATAATGAGGAAAATCATTATTTTACAAGTGCATTATGGGCACCCTGCGTTTTCAGAGTAGTTATACAATTTCCTAATCTTGCCCAGTTCATTTCTAGGAGGACACCACTCATACTTTCCGATAGAACAGATGCTCTCCACAGGCCAGCAACTGATGCAAGTGCAAAATACAAATCGATTAGGTACACAGACCTTTCCCTTTATTTTCCAAATGAGAGGTAGCAGCATTTGGGTGTTTTCCTTTGGCAAGAAAGGGGGCAACTAGAGAGAAGCAGTGCCCAACAGGTACACCACTGAACCATTTTCATCAGTGGGCTTAATTCTAGCAAATGTGAGGGCTAAAGCCTGGGTCCTTCAAGCCATGAGTATGCTTTCTCTTATAGCATGTTTAATTTATTTGATTAATAATTCTGTTCAGTCTAAAAACCAGAGTTGTAAAGTCATGTTTTCTGATGCTCCTGTGTACAGCAATATTCTCCAAAACTTACCATTTGTGCATCATTAGAGGATGTTGCTCCTGAGCAGTCCCTTGGAAAAAGGGCCATGCAAAGATCATGATATGAAGAGAATGATGAGGCCACCTTGGTGGCCAGACCTTGATATTGGTAGGCAGCTCCCTCCCTAAAAACATCAGTTTACAGGTAACTTACCACTATTTATTCCTCAAAACCTATGAAACCTCCTGTTTTGATCTTTGCATTGCAATCATTTCCTAAAGTCAGCTTTCTTTTTCCCAGGATCAGTGACATCCTTATGAACTTTCAAAGCCCTTCTTCACTGATTTTATGAAGTCTAAAGATAAAACTGCTACAATTCAACTTCATTCATTGGCAAGCTGCTTATCTTTGTTGTTGGGAGTGATATCTCTTTTTATGATGTGTGTGCTTTGAGTAACTTCCAGATAAATGCTTTTCCTCATTTTGGGTCCTGATAATATGCCTGTCCAGGAGACTTAGACCTGTATTTCTCTTTACGTCTCAAGGAAAAGTTCATCTAATTGTCCTCACCACACCTTTCAGACTACAGCACTTTGTGTGCATGTGTGCAAGGTCGCTTCAGTCATGTCTGACTCTTTGAAACACTATGGGCTGTAATCTACCAGGTTACTCTGTCCATGGGATTCTCCAGACAAGAATACTAGAGTGGGTTGCCATGCCCTCCTCCAGGGGATCTTCCTGACCCAGGGATCTGATCCCAGTCTCTTATGTCTCCTGCAGGTGGATTTTTTACCACTAGACTCACCTGGGAAGCCCCATATAACACCTCATTGTTGTTGTTCAGTCACTAAGTCATATCCAACCATTTGCAACCCCTTATAACTGTAGCATTCCAGGCTTCCCTGTCCTTCACTATTTCCTAGAGTTTGCTCAAACTCAGGTCCATTGAGTCAGTGATGCCATCTAACCATCTCATTCTCTGTTTTCCCCTTCTCCTCTTGTCTGCCCCTTTTCTTGCCTGCAGTCTTTCATAGCATCAGAGTCCTTTCCAATGAGTTGGCTCCTCGCATCAGGTGCCCAAAGTATTGGAACTTCAGCTTCAGCATCAGTCTTTCCAATCAATATTCAATGTTGATATCTGTCAGGATTGACTAGTTGAATCTCCTGCAGTCCAAGAGACTCTCAAGAGTGTTCTCCAGGACCACAGTTCCAAAGCATCAATTCTCTGGTGCCCAGCCTTCTTTATGGTCGAACTCTCACATCCATACATGACTATTAGAAAAACCAAAAGAGAAAGTGAAAGTCGCTCAGTCGTGTCCTACTCTTTGCGACCCCATGGACATACAGTCCTTGGAATTCTCAGAATACTGGAGTGGGTAGCCTTTCCCTTCTCTGAGGGATCTTCCCAACCGAGGAATCGAACCCAGGTCTCCTGCACTGCAGGCAGATTCTTTACCAGCTGAGTCACAAGGAAAGCCCAAGAGTACTGGAGTGGGTAGCCTATCTCTTCTGCAGTGGACCTTCCCAACCCAGGAATCCAACCAGGATCTCCTGCATTGCAGGCAGATTCTTTACCAACTGGGCTATGAGGAAAGCCCTATGGACCTTTGTTGACAAAGTGATGCACCTTAAGATTAGGCAAAAAGATTCATTATTTTTTATGTTCCAAGTTCCTTTGTCTTTCAAACATCAAATTGGCTGTTTTGTCCACACTTTTCTTTTATACTCTTAAAATTCTGCTATATGCTGGGAATAATCTTAAAAAGCAAAAGTATTCTCTCTGCCCTATGATTTATCTTGGGTGAGGATGCTTGCTTTGCTTTCTTTATATCCAATAACATAAAAGTGAATATTTCTTTTTATCATATGTAGATAGCAAAAATATTTTTAACCTCACTTCAAAAAACAAAGGAGATTTTGAAATGAGAAGTCAATCATCACCAAGTATATGTTGAGAATCTATTCAGGGCACTGCCTTGTCCACCTGGGGTATGTGATTACATAGAACTGCGAATTAACCTGTTTTATGGATATTTTCTACATTTGCTGATTTCAAGAAGTTGGGTGCAAATGATTATACAAGTGATTTGTAAATTGCCATATATTTTTCCTGAGTAAGAATCTCTTCTGGCTCTACACATATTTCAGTTGTCTCAAGCTCAACCTAAATATTCTCATTTTAGGAAGTCTGTCAGCCCCAGGAGAGGAGCTTATACTTTCATGTTTGCCCTTGAGTTTTTGTATGGAATATTATTTTGGACTTGCTGAATTCTTTTATCACTTACAGTGCTTTGGGCTGTAAACATAAAATCCATCCCAACCCGACTTGAATAATAAAGCACATTTACTGACTAAAGTAACTGAAAAAGTCCAAAGTTAGAGTTATAATTAGGTCTGATTTGAGTGAGGCCTCAGATTATTTTCTGTTTTCTGTATCCCTGCCCTCTGAGTGCCAACTTCATCCTCAGAATGAAAGAAAGAACGTCTCACATCCTATGCCGGGGTTGACAGACTAAGGCTACAGGCCAGATCCAGCCTGTCACATGTTTGTGTGAGGAACTCTCTCTCATGCAGTTACATAGTGTCTGGCCACCTTCTCATTATGAGGGCAGAGCTGAGAAGTCACACAGACACTGCAGGGCTCACAAAGCTTAAACTAAGTGCTGTCTGCCCCTTTATGAACAAAGCTGACTTTTCAACTCTTCCTGGGGCTCTTTCTTGGGAATGAAGAAGCTTCTTTCTCACAGTGTCAGCAAATCTCTTGCCATCTCATTAGGTCATATGGCCATAACTATAGCAATCTGTGGCCAAATAATGCCCAACTCTGGTAGGCTTAAACCCACGGTGGCCCAGAGCATGGGACTGCTGGTATTCGTAGATTAATCAGATTAGAGGTCTGCATGGAAGAGGTTCACAGGAGTAGATATTATTATTCTATCATTAGGACAGAGTAAAAAGAAAATGTACATGGTGTTACAGGTTGAGTGTGTTTCCACCAGATTTATATGTTGAGATCTAATCCCCACTACATCAGAATGTGAGGTATTTGAAGATATGGTCTTTACAGGTGTAACTAAGTTTAAAGTAAAGTTGTTAAAGTGGACTCTAGTCTAGTAATCCTGATCCAAAAGGGAGAGATTGGCAAGAGACTCGCACACAGGGAGAATACTATAGTATACTATACTATACTATAGTATAGTATAGTATATTATACTATAGTATAATACTATAGGCAAAAATTGGGATGATCCTTCTAAAACCCAAGGAAAATCAAAGACTGCCAGCAAACCACCAGAACATGGGGAGAAGCATGGAACAGATTTCCTCTCACAGCCCTCAGAAGGAGCCAGTCCTGCCAACACCTGGATTTCATATGTCTAGCCTGTGAGATAATAAATCACTGTTGTTTAAGCCACTCAGTTTGTGGTGCTTCATTACGACAGCGCTAGTAAACAAATACACACGGGACAACAGTAATGTCTGCTGCTGCTCCTGCTGCTGCTAAGTCGCTTCAGTCATGTCCGACTCTGTTCGACCCCATAGACGGCAGCCCACCAGGCTCCCCCGTCCCTGTCTGCTAGCAAACCATAAATTTTCCTGTCTGGAAAGTGATCAGCAAGACCATAAAAAAACAAAACATTTCTTGGGTCTTTCTGTGAATGACTTTCATGGTTACCACAGCCTAGTGGTACCCTAACAGCACAGATTACATGTCAGGAGGAAAAGAATGCTGTTTGAGTCAGACTGACACATAGACAAATAAAGAATATATATACACCTTCAGAATAAAATTAAACGGTCTGACAGAGAAAGAGAACTATCATATGATATTGCTTATACTTGGAATCTAGAAAGAAATGAGGCAAATGAAATTATTTATGAAATAGATTTACAGACTCAGAGAATGAATTTATGGTTACCAGTGGGGAAGGGAGAAGGGAAGGGATAGTTAGGGAGTTTAGGATTGATGCATACCCACTGCTATATTTAAAATGGATAATCAACAAAGACTTACTGTATAGCACAAGGAACTCTGCTCAGTATTCTCTAACAACATAAGTAGCAAAATAACCTGAAAAATAATGAATACATGTATATATATATATAACTGAATCACTTTACTGTACAGCCGGAGCTATCAGAACATTGTTAATCAATTATATCTAATATGGTTTAAAAAAATTAAATTGTCTCAGAAAACTACCCAATAGATCACTCAGTTGCCTTCTTAACCTTTAGGCATTTTCCAATTTTTTTTTAACTATTCTTTATGACACTGTCAAATACATCAAACAGAGACTTATATGAATATAAAAACACTCCCTTTTAAAAACTAAATATCCTGAAAGGGCTTCTATCCATTCCTATGTACAGTGTTGGCATTTAGAAGAGAGATTTAAGATATGAGCAGGGGGGATAAGAAGGAGTTAAAATCAATAAGAAAACCAAACATTACTTCTTTATTTCAGACTCCAGTAAGAGGAGTTAGAAACACCACTTACTAATACTGTAGTCCTGAGATTTATTCATTTAATCACTCACTCAGCAAGTGTTTATGGCATTCTTATGCCTGTATTAAATGTTAATATGAAAATAAACAAAACAAACATGGTTTCTGTCCTCACAGAGCTTAGAGTTTAATAAGGGAGAAAAATACAGAAAAGAAGCAGAATATTATGATACGGTGTGACAAGTGCTAGTTTAGGGGAAGTCTATAATATGGTTGAGGGGAAGTCTATAATATGGTGTGCTAGTTTAGGGGAAGTCTATGATTCATAGAAACACATAAGGGCATGTAACCTGATTTAGAGTGGATTAGGTGCGGTTTCGGAGAAGGCAATGGCACCCCACTCCAGAAGTCTTGCCTGGAAAATCCCATGGATGGAGGGGCCTGGAGGGCTGCAGTCCATGGGGTCGCTAGGAGTTGGACACGACTGAGCGACTTCACTTTCACTTTTCACTTTCATGCATTGGAGAAGGAAATGGCAATCCACTCCAGTGTTCTTGCCTGGAGAATCCCAGGGATGGGGGAGCCTGGTGGGCTGCCGTCTATGGGGTCACACAGAGTTGGACACAACTGAAGCGACTTAGCAGCAGCAGCAGCAGCAGGGGCAGTTTTTCTAGAGTAAGCATTGTATAAGTTGCATGCATTCCTGCTCAGTACCACAGTCATGTCTGACTCTTGCAACCACATGGACTGCAGCCCACCAGGCTCCTCTATCCATGGGGTTTCCCAGGCAAGAATACTGAAGTGGGTTACCATTTCCTTCTCCAGGGGTCTAAGCTGAGACTTGACAAATAATTAGGAAATAGTCAAGCCAAATGGAAGGATAGGAGGGAGGATAGAAGCGATCGTGGGTCATGATAAACAGGCTTTACCAGAAAAAACAATGTGGGGCCATGAGCAGTAATATAATCAGATGTGTACTTTTAAAAGATTCTCAGAGCAGTAAGGACACCATTCGAGATTTGGCTTTGCTCTAGCAAGGAGTTATTTCTGAGTCAAGTAAAAGATACATAACCCTAATCATGAAGCTTTATCCCTTAGTTAAATCAAGTTAAAACTATCAATTAATTATTCAAAGCTTTACCCGCTTAAAATAGTCAAGTTACCAGTCTTTTTAAGCAAGCCAAAGTAACCATAGCAATGTGGGAAAGTACTGAAATGAGTTTTCTTCAGGAATGGGAACACCATGATACCACTTTTATGCAAAATGATTTAACCTTGTTAGTTATTATTATTAGCTGTATATTAGTGATGTACAGCTACTTAAAGCATGATATTATTTTTTAAAAAGCACTATATGTGGAAGGTGTTGTAGTAAACCAACAGGATGCTAGTTTTGCTGAGGTAATCAATTCCACTGGGAGCCCCCAGTGAATCACACCCTCCATGCTTACACCCTTGTTTCATCTCCTCCCTTGAATTTGAAATAAAACTATGATGTGGCTTTAGCCAAGGGAATATGGCAAATGCTTTACTGTGCAAGTTCTGAATCTGACAGCCTCTGGGTCCACAGTCCTGGAAACCTCAAGCCATCTCATAAGATGTTTAGCTTGAGATCTCATAGACACACAATGTGGAGAAGTCACCAGGAGAGGAGTCCTGTTATTACAGGAAGAGGGTTACAGCTGCCCTAACACCTTAGCCAAGCCTAACCCCGGCTGGCCCACACTGAATGCAGCTGCCACAGTGGCCACTGGAGAACCAGCTGAAGAACCACCCAGGCGAGCCCAGTAGAGACTGCAGGATTGTCACAAATAAAATGCTTGTTGTTTGAAATCACATAGTTTTGTTACACAGCAGTATATAATGAAGCACTCCCCATCACCCTTTTAGAAGCAATAATAATAATGAGTATCATTACTGTAAGAGGAAAATGGAAAAGATCTGGAATAAAAAAGACAAACGTCATTCTAACAAACCGAGGATACTGGACACCAAGTCTGGCATCTGGCCCTGGAGTGAACAGAGTTCTTTCTATCCTCTTACTGTGTTGCATTGTGTATCATGTGTACTCACATTATCAAGAGGTTTGGCAAGTCTTTACTTACAGTGCATGACCACCAAGGACTAAAGTCCTTTCTACTGGCAGCGTGTCACTCACAGTGTGAAACAACTCAGTTCACACCGTGAGTTTCTGAGAAAATATTTCTCAGGTCTTATAGGAGCTGATCAGCTTACAGAGTCAACTGATATCAACAAGCACCCAGTTGACTCCCAACCAATTTGCGCAAAAATTAAGATTCTCAAGTGGGTTAGTTTTCGCATGTGAGGCTTTCATTGAGATGCTCTTGGGTTCTTTCACATTGCCCCAGGACTCATGCCTTGGGAGCCAGTTTATAAATAAATAAGTTACTCTATTCTCAAAAGACTCTAGTTGGAAACACTTTAATAAAGCAGACCTAATTTTTCAATCTCACCTTTTGTAACTGGGTATGAATGAGCTATTCTTCATGTTCTTGTAGCTTGACAGGAACAAGAAAGTGTACCAAATCATTAGTTCTCTAATTTTCCCACATAACATAAAACCAGCTGGCTTTTAATATTTAATTAAATTAGTATGCTCCCCGACTGAGTTCTAATATTCCAATTTCAATTTTCAGCACAAAGCTAACATAAAACCAAAGAAACACTGAGTGATGTGGAAAGGGAAAATGTGACCTTGGTAGGATAATGTGAAGGCATCTACAGATGAAAAGAATCTTTTTTTTCCCCTTAAGCAATATGCATAAGATGTCCAGCTAAAAATATTGCATTCTCTTTTAAGAAGTAGCATTACATGGTAAAAATATGTGTGGATTGGAGAACAGTTTCTTTTTTACTTAATTCTGTTGTCCACTCGTTGGAGATTTCTTATGCCTGTTGTGTGTCAGGTATTGAACTGAGAGTTCAAAGGTGAAGGTGCATCACACTGTCCCTACCCCCAGCAGGACATATTGTTCCTACTTCTTGTTAAGAGTTTGTGTGTGTGTATAAGTTTCTGTGCATGTGTGTGTGTAATCAAGGATAAGGATAAGCTTGGCTTTTGTCTATAGAATCCACTGTCCACAGAATGGCCATATTCACAACACTCAGCTCACATGATTCCCATTAGGATTAAATAAGCTTCTGTCTTGCCAGAGACATTAGTACATGCAGTGAAGATGAAAGTGGACATTGCTCAGTTATGTTCCACTCTCTGTGACCCCGTGGACTGTAGCCTGCCAGACTCCTCTGTTCATGGACTTCTCCAGGCCAGAATACTAGAGTGGGCAGCCATTCCCTTCTCCACGGAATCTGCCCAACCCAGGGATCAAACCCAGATATCCCCGCTGATCAAACCCAGATTACCAGCTGAGCTATCAGGGAAGCCCCAAATACATGTGGAGTGAATCAAATGATGGGTTGAAATTGTTAAGTATTTTGTATAGGTTTTGTTGTTGTCTATTGTTTTTAAGAGAGGCAATAGGAAAAGGACTCTGTTATGAGTGCCTATTTCCTAATGAGTTACTTCTCACTCACATGCAAGAAAATGTGATAAAGTCTGTGATAAAATGTGATAAATTCAATCTACATCTGCAGTTCTCCTTATGAAGTCTTTTCTGCTTTTAATAGCAAAGGCAGCATTCAGTGCTCTTTGTTTCAACTGGAATGAATGATGCTAAACTTAGGTCGAAGGTTTATCTTAGCTTTTTGTGGTTATTTTATCTGCATATTTATTACAACTATTAATATTTTTTACATGATATTATACATGTTTCAATGCCATTCTCCCAAATCTCCCCATCCTCTCCCTCTCCCACAGAGTCCATAAAACTGATCTATACATCAGTGTCTCTTTTGCTGTCTCGTACACAGGGTTATTGTTACCATCTTTCTAAATTCCATATATATGCGTTAGTATACTGTATTGGTGTTTTTCTTTCTGGCTTACTTCACTCTGTATAATAGGCTCCAGTTTCATCCACCTCATTAGAACTGATTCAAATGTATTCTTTTTAATGGCTGAGTAATACTCCATCCTCTTTTCTGTTTCTCTATTTTTGTTTCTCCCTATTGTACTGTTTTGGGCTAATTTTATTGTTTCTTAGGAGGCTCATAGGGCACTTTGGTACAGAGTTGGCTGGTGCAAGCAATTGAAGAAGACACCAGAAAAACAAAAAACATTCAATGTAGAAGGAGGAAGGAGACTATGGCTTTCACTCCATTGGATATCCAGTGTAGCAGTTGTGATTGGGCCTAGACCAGCTTTCGGGGTCAAGGCCAATAGATACAGTACACTGAAACTGAACTACGGACCACAGTGAGTGCCGCTGAAGTCTTAAGCACACGGTTTCACGTGGTACCCAACCATCTACTTTTGTCTTGCTTTTTCTGTTTGGCCTGTGGTATGATATTTACTCAGTTGCCCAGATAAGGATTTCAGAGGCATCTTTGATCCACTTTGTCACCCCATTTTGTCACCTCATAAATAAACTTCTACTTTTACCTCAGAAACTACTTGCTCCTGTCCCCACCTTTTCATTCTACTCTCAGCACTTCAGGCTTGGGCTTCATTGTATCATAATCACTCTATTACAATATTCTACACACCTGCCTACCTTACAATATAATGTCTACAGAGTAAGGTACAACTCTTCAGAAGGGAATTCAGTTCTTCTCAGTGACTCCCCGGCCATTTTTTTTTTTACTTATCTTCTACCACTTCAGGTATAACTCCTAACTTCAGGAACAGTTGCAAAGCTGAATTAGACAGCTTACTGTTCCCCAAGCACATCCTGTGCATTTGCTTATGGGCTTATCTCTGCCTAGAATGCCCCTTTTATCCCACTCAGTCATCTAGCCTAAGTTTCACTTAAGCCTAAATTCAAATGCTGCTGCTTCTCTATATCTTCCCCACAAGGTAGGATCAATTGTTTCTAACTCTTTCTTCCCATGTCCATATACACACTTGCTTTTTTTCATATATGCATCAGTTTTTTCAACTAAACAATGAGGTGTGTGAGTAGGAATACTCCCTTGAAAATCTCTCTGTCCCCAGTTTCTAGAAAAGTAGCCCATAGCCCATGTAGATGATCACTGATTGCATTGTTATTGTTTACCATTCTTTCACTGTGGTGGGCAGCCATAGTTATGACTTGCATCTGTCATTCCTGAACCATATAGTATTATGAATCATTTTTTCAAATTTGTTGTTTTTCTGGTTACAGAGGTAATATTAACTCATGGTAAAGGTTTGGAAAACAGAAAATGTAAAGAAGAAAATAAAAATCACACAATAAACTCACTACCAGATAGCTCACATGAATAAGTTGATGAATGCTCTTTCAGTGTATTCATGATTCATATAAGTGTTATGCTGATTTAATAATAGCACATTTATCATCATTTAGGATAGCAAATCTACTCTCCTTGAAAAAACAATGCAGGTGTCACTATCAGTTGCCCACAGGTCTTAGAATTACAATTAATCCTCAATTTCTGTATATGAGTCACAAATGTCATCCTGAAGGAAAGTTTGTTTCTATATACATTATTTTATATAAATTTGAGATCACTCTATATAAATTATTTTAAAATTTCTTTTCACTTCGTATGTTACCATCATTTCTCCAGGCTCTTAAGTATTCTTTCCAGCATGACCTTTAATGTTGTGTGTTATGGGCTGAATTTTATCCCCTGGAAAACAATCATAAGTTTTAAATTCTTATCCCCAATAAGTCAGAATGTGACTGCATTTGGACACAGGGCCTTTAAAGAGGTGTATAATTAAAATGATGCCAATAGGGAGGACTCTCATCCAATCTGAATAAGAGGAAGGTATGTGAGCACACAGAGACACCAGCGGCACACACGCACAGAGGCAAAAAGAAGGTGGCCATCTGCAGGTCAGGGAGAGAGGCCGCGGAAGAAACCAGACCTGCTGACACCTTGATGTTGGATTAAAGTAAAGTGAAGGTCACTCAGTCATGTCCAACTCTTTGTGACCCCATGGACTAACTCCAGGCCAGAATACTGGAGTGGGTAGCATTTCCCTTCTCCAGAGGATCTTCCCAACCCAGGGATTGAACTGAGGTCTCCTGCATTGCAGTCGGATTCTTTACCAGCTGAGCCACCAAAGAAGCCCAAGAATACTGGAGTGGGTAGCCTATCCCTGCTCCAGGGGAACTTCCCATCCCAGGAATAGAACTGGGGTCTCCTGCATTACAGGCAGATTCTTTACCAGCTGAGCTACCATGGGCTAAAACTGTGACAGATACCTTTCTGCTATTTAAGCCACTCAGGCTATAGTGTTTTGTTACAGCAGCTCTAGCAAATTGACACACTGTATAATATATTTCATTATATGTTTCATATAATTTATTTAACATGCCTACTTGGACTGCAAGGAGATCCAACCAGTCCATTCTGAAGGAGATCAGCCCTGGGATTTCTTTGGAAGGAATGATGCTAAAGCTGAAACTCCAGTACTTTGGTCACCTCATGCGAAGAGTTGACTCATTGGAAAAGACTCTGATGCTGGGAGGGATTAGGGACAGGAGGAGAAGGGGACAACAGAGGATGAGATGGCTGGATGGCATCACTGACTCGATGGACGTGAGTCTGAGTGAACTCCGGGAGTTAGTGATGGACAGGGAGGCCTGGCATGCTGTGATTCATGGGGTAGCAAAGAGTCAGACATGACTGAGTGACTCAACTGAACTGAACTGAACTGTTAGGTGCCAATTTCTCTTCATTTAAAACAGTATTGTGATGAACATAAAGAAATTTTTTCAGGTTGGCTAGCTGCTTAGAAAATCTTTAAAATATTTCCCAGTACAAAAATAGCATAAATTTACTTAGAAAATTTTGGAAAACACAGCAAAAAAGGAAACATAACGTAATGCCATTATTCAAATACAAACATGGCTATATTTATTATATTTCCCTTCACTTTTTTCTATTATTCAGGTGCTTTTAAAATGTAATCATGATTATACATTTTAAAATCAAAATGTAATTATGATTTTGCTTTTTTAATTTAAGATAACATTATAAGCATTTTTCATATTTTTATATTTAAAAGTTGTTTTAATGGCTTCATATAAATAGATTCATTAAGAAAAGAAAAATAGAGATTTCCCTGACAACTCTTCCTCATATTTGTACTTTGTAATAAGTATAGCCTAAGTAGCTAGAAAGAGAGAAAAGGAAGGAAGGAAGGGAGGGAGGGATCCAGAAAGGAAGGGGGGAAGGAAATGAGAAAAAAAGACAAGACAGCAGCTTAACCTAGCTGGAAGTTTATTTTTCCATCAAACATCAGTCCAAAGGCAGACAGAGGTCCGAAACTGGTAGGGTGGCTCTCCCTTCCTCATCATGGTTTCCATTTGTGTATCCCAGTTGGTACCTCTAGCCCTCATTAGCTTTCAGTCAGCAAGTGGGGAGTGGGCCAGGGAGTACACTCACAATACCTTTAATGGCAAAACCTACGAGTGTACACATCATTTCTACCAGGTACTTTTGGCCTAAATTTAACCTTATGGCCACATCAGCAACAGTGGAGGTGAGCACCTTAATTCCTTTAAAACTAAATAAATGTATTGAATTACACGACACTGATTCAATAGGCATTGTGTGCTTAGGACTTTCAGCAGTTACTTCATGTAATATTCCCTTACTATATGTTATCACAGGTACCTAAGGGTCACTCATACTCCACGCCCACGTTCACTGCCACCTGACATCCACCAGAATCTGAATCTAAAACTACTGCTCTCTGACTAGATTATTATTATACTTCTTTTTTTTTTTACTTTTTTCTGCATTAATTTTTTGCCCCATTTATTTCTGGGTCATAAGTTTTTGTTTCTTCAGTTTCTTCTAGGATATCTTTTTCTTCTGTGCAACCTCCTCCTCTGGTTTAGGAACAATGTTCTTTTTCAGTAAGAATCATCTCCATGTGGCAGGGAGAGTTCATGTGGGGGTTGATCCAACCATGAGCTCTGTAAGTCCTGTGCCACATCTTGGGGGCTTTTTTCACCTGGATGTGCTCAACGACCAGAGAATCTACATCAAAGCCCCTAAGTTCAGCATTACTCTCTGCATTTTTGAGCACGTGCAGTAAAAATTCAGCACTCTTTTTGGGCCATCGACCCTGCATCCATGCCACTGATTGGCCTTTGCTCACTTACCAACTCCACCATTGTAATGAGGGAGTGAAAAACATTGGTTCTGTAAAGTGATATCTTTCAAATACTTGGTGGCTTCTCATATATGCATAGTCTTAATGGCCTGGGCAGTTTCACAAGTGTTCTTAAAGTGACCACAAAGATTTGAACCTCTTGATTTGCATGATTTTCTGGGTCAAGTAAACAGCGCACCATTTTTAGAGGTCACCTCAAGCTGTTTATCAGAAAACCATATTTCCTTGTTAACCTAAAAATTGAAATTGAAAAACATGTACATATTTCCTTTCTAAGATGTCTGAATTTTAAAAAATAACTCTTGGTGAAATGTATAGTCTCTGCCATGCATCCAAATATGAGTTTAGTAGAAAATAGGTTGTTTTAGAATGAGCACAATCTCTGAGTTTCTGAGAAGGGTCAAATAAATAACCGGTGTTTATAACCCTTCAGTTTGTTCCCATCTACATTATGACAGTGAGAGTTATTATTTTTCAACTGTTTCTAGATCTTATGGAATAGACACTTTTGTGACAAAGTAAACTGGAAAAAAATCCTCCTAATACTATTAGCACAACAACAGTGATATTATTGTCTATTATTGTCTTGCTAGGGGCAAGGTCAAAGTCATAATCACAGGAATTCTACTCTTTCTTCATATGATGAGAACATAAATCAAAACATGGCAAAATGGACTTGCTTTTTAAGAGAGCCAGTGAGCCGGTTATCTGCACCACCCTCTGACCAGGAGTCTGGTCTGGAATTGGAACACGTTGCTTCACCTTCACACGTGGGACTGATGCCTTTACACTTAACACTCAACTTTGCAGGACACAAAAAGGAGGAATAAGTTCCTGCATAGCATAGTGGAGTTCTCCAAAAAAGGGGTGAGGTCTCTTAACTAGGAGACAGGGAAAGAGGTCAGAGTAGATATATGGAATATTCTTCCTTTGGAAGGACTAAGCCGTATGCAGTGTTTATCTTTGAGTGCCTGAGTGTCTCCTGCTGAGTCACAGGTCAGCAGTGACCTGCAGTGGGGACAGGGGCTCTGGCTGCAGCAGACCTGGGTCACCCAGCATGTGGCATGAGCCTTCCTGGAGGAGGTCACTATTAGCCCCACCATACAGCCACCAAGCAGATGACCCACAAATTGCAGAACAATTATACCAAAGAAATTCTCACACTGTTAAAAAAGTTCTAGGACCCACGACAGATTTCCCAACCTGGGGACCCAGGAAAGGGACTGAGATGGGTTACCTGGAAAGGAAATGGTTACCTGGGTTATTAAGATATTTTTTGTATAGTTCTTCTGTGTATTCTTGCCACCTCTCCTTAATATCTTCTGCTTTTGTTAGGTCCATACCATTTATGTCCCTTACTGTAACCATCTTGGCATGAAATGTTCCCTTGGTATCTCTAATTTTCTTGAAGCGATATCTAGTCTTTCCCATTCTGTTATTTTTCTGTATTTCTTTGCATTGATCACTGAGGAAGGCTTTCTTTTATCTCCTTGCTATTCTTTAGAACTCTGCATGCAAATGGGTATATATTTCTTTTTCTCCTTTGCCTTTCGTGTCTCTTCTTTTCTCAGCAATTTGTAAGACCTCCTCAGACAACCATTTTGCCTTTTTGCATTTCTTTTTCTTGGGGATGGTCTTAATCAGTGCCTCCAGTACAATGTCATGAACCTCTGTCCATAGTTCTTCAGGCCCTCTGTCTATCAGATCTAATCTCTTGAATCTATTTGTCATTTCCACTATATAATTGTAAGGAATTTGATTTAAGTCATACCTGAATGGTCTGTTGTTTTCCCCTACTTTCTTCAATTTAAGTTTGAATTTTGCAATAAGGAGTTCATGAGCTGAGCCACAGTCAGCTCCCGGTCTTTTTTTTTTTTTTTTGGTGATTCTATAGAGCTTCTCCATCTTTGGCTACAAAGAATATAATCAATCTGACTTTTGGTATTGACTATCTGGTGATGTGCATGTGTAGAGTTGTCTCTTGTGTTGTTGGAAGAGGGTGTTTGCTCTGACCAGTGCATTCTCTTGGCAAAACTGTTACCCTTTACTCTGCTTCATTTTTTTTTACTCCAAGGCCAAAATTGTCTGTTACTCCAGGTATCTCTTGACTTCCTCCTTTTGCATTCCAGTCCCCTATGATGAAAAGGGCATCTTTTTTTGTTGTTCTAGAAGGTCTTGTAGGTCTTCATAGAACCATTCAACTTCAGTCTTTTTGGCCTCAGTGGTTGGGGCATAGATTTGGATTACTGTGATATTGAATGGTTTGCTTTGGAAACCAACAATGTTCATTTTGTCATTTTTGAGATTGCACCCAAGTACTGCATTTTGGTCTGTTTTGTTGACTATGAGGGCTACTCCATTTCTTCTTAGGAAATCTTGTCCATAGTAGTAGATATAATGGTCATCTGAATTAAATTCACCCATTCCAGTCCATTTTAGTTCACTGATTCCTAAAATGTCAGTGTTTTCTCTTGACATCTCCTGTTTGATCACTTCCAATTTACCCTAATGAACCTAGCACTCCAGGTTTCTACGCAATATTGTTCTTACAGCATTTGACTTTACTTTCATCACCAGTCACATCCACAACTGGCTTTATCTCTTCATTCTTTCTGGAGTTATTTCTCCACTGATCTCTGATAGCATATTGGGCACGTACTTACTTGGGGATATCGTCTTTTGCCTTTTCATACTGTTCATGGGGTTCTCAAGGCAAGAATACCAAAGTGGTTTACCATTCCCTTCTCCAGTGGACCACGTTTTATCAAAAGTCTCCACCATGACCTGTCCGTCTTGGGTGGCCCTACACAGCATGACTCATAGTTTCAATGAGTTAGACAAGGCTGTGTTCCATGTGATCAGTTTGATTAATTTTCTATGATTGTGGTTTTCATTCTGTCTGCCCTCTGATGAATAAGGATAAGAGGCTTATAGAAGCTTCCTGATGGGAGAGACCAACTGTGAGGGAAATGGGGTCTCATTCTGATGGGCAGGGCCATGCTTAGTAAATCTTTAATCCAATTTTCTATTGATGGTTGGGGCTGTGTTCCCTCCCTGTTGTTTGGCCTGAGGTTAAACTGTTGACCTAGAGATTCCTGGACACTCACAGGCAAGTCTGGCTCAGTCTTCCACTGGCCTCCAAAGTCAAATTCCACCATGGTTCCACGGTAACCACGGTGGTGTGATCACTCACCGAGAGCCAGACATCCTGGAGTCCAAAGTCAGGTGGGCCATCACTAAGAACAAAGCTAGTGGAGCTGATGAAATTCCAGCTGAGCTATTTCAAGTCCTGAAAGATGATGTTATTAAAGTGTTGCACTCAATATGGCAGCAAATTTGGAAAACTCAGCAGTGGCCACAGGACTGGAAATGGTCAGTTTTCATTCCAATTCCAAGGAAAGGCAATGTCAAAAAATCTTCAAACTACTGCACAATTGCACTCATCTCACATGCTAGCAAAGTAATGCTCAAAATTCTCCAAGCAATGCTTCAACGCTATATGAACCAAGAACTTCCAGATGTACAAGCTGGATTTAGAAAAGTCAGAGGAACCAGAAATCAACATCCATTGGATCATCAAAAAAGCAAGAGAGTTCCAGAAAAATAACTACTTCTGCTTTATTGACTATGCAAAAGCCTTTGACTATGTAGATCACAACAAACTGTGGGAAATTCTTAAAGAGATGGGAATACCAGACATCCTGACCTACCTCCTGAGAAATTTGTACGCAGGTCAAGAAGTAACAGTTAAAATCAGACATGGAACAAAGGACTAGTTCCAAATTGGGAAAGGAGTAAATCAAGGCTGTATATTGTCACCTTGCTTATTTAACTTATACGCAGAATATCATGTGAAATGCTGGGCTGGATGAAGCACAATTTGGAATCAAGATCGCTGGGAGAAATGTCAATAACCTTGGATATGCAGATGACACTATCCTTATGGCAGAAAGCAAGAGGAACTGAAAAGCCTCTTGATGAAAGTGAAAGAGGAGAGTGAAAAAGCTGGCTTAAAACTCAATATTCAGAAAACAAAGATCATGGCATCTGGTCCCATCACTTCATGGGAAATAGATGGGGAAACAATGGAAACAGTGAGAGACTTTATTTTCTTGGGCTCCAAAATCACTGCGGATGGTGACTGCAGCCATGAAATTAAAAGACACTTGCTCCTTGGAAGAAAAGCTATGACCAATCTAGACAGCATATTAAAAAGCAGGTACATTACTTTGCCAACAAAGGCATAGTCTAAGCTATGGTTTTTCCAGTAGTCATGTATGGATGTGAGAGTTGGATCTATAGAAGGCTGAGCACCAAATATTTGTTGCTTTCAAACTGTGGTGCTAAAAAAGACTCCTGAGAGTCGCTTGGACATCAAGGAGATCAAACCAGTCCATCCTAAAGGAAATCAGTCCTGAGTATTCATTGGAAGGACTGATGCTGAAGCTGGAACTCCAAAGTTTAACCATCTGATACAAATAACTGACTCATTGGAAAAGTCCCTGATGCTGGGAAAGATTGAAGACAGGAGGATAAGGGGACGAAAGAGGATGAGATAGTTGAATGGCATCACTGATTCAAAGGACATGAGCTTGAGCAAGCTCCAGAAGTTGGTAATGGACAGGGAAGCCTGGTGTGCTTCAGTCCATGGGGTTGCAAAAAGTCAGACATAACTGAGAGACTGAACTGAACTAAACTGAATGGAAGCCATAAACAAACCCTTCCCTTACGTAGTTAACCTAACTCAATTTGAGTAGATTACAACCTCTGTCCTCACATAGCCTACATTGTCTTTTTGAAGATTATCACAGCTTAAGTAAATAACTTTGTACACTTCCATTACATTAAGCGCTTCCCTGGTGGCTTAGATGATAAAGAATCTGCCAGCAATGCGGAAGACCTGGGTTCAATCCCTGGGTCAGGAAGTTCCTCTGGAGAAGGGAATGGCTACCCACTCCAGTATTCTTGTCTGGAGATTTCCATGGCAGAGGAGCCTGGTGAGCTACAGTCCATGGGATTGCAAAGAGTCGGACATGACTGAGTGACTTTCACATAGTGTGGGGAAGACAGGCAGGCCAGTTGTTACTCAGAGAAAGGATGGCATCTGCTCTCCAGTCATCTTTCTAGGACTACTCTTGGAAGGTGAACTGGAGATTAATTCTTTGATTGCCACCCCGAGGCCTGCCTCACTCCCTCCCCTCCATCACCACTCAAGTTAAGCAACAAACTTCCTTCATATTAAAAAGAAGAAACTCTTATACAGAAGGCTACATAGGCATGTGGTAAACCCAACTATAAGTAATAGACACTGGAGCAAAATGTTGAAGGTTTACAGTTCCTAATGCCTCTCAGTGAGAATGGCAATAGTTAATTGAATAGAATACACAATTATTAAGTAATATGAGGGGTTTTTTTGCTAATATTCGACATCAGCTTCTAAAAAGCTTCTACTGATTATGTTTTATCACCTGGTCTGTTAAGCATCTATTGTAAAGTGCTGCTAAATTATAATGAATTACTTTCCTTCCACAGAAATGTCATCTGAACGTACTTAGCTGGCTCATCAGTGCCACAGATGTGTAATTATTTATTTTATTAGGCTGTTTTCTTGCCATTTATACATTATAAAGTGCTTTTTCATTAGTTTTACTTGGGAAAAAAAGGTTATTGTAAAGTTCAGAGTTCTTAGTTACAGTTATATCTTCACAAAATTCCAAAGTTTCTAAAGTTTTCTTGTCCTCTGATACTACATAGAATTTTGCTTTTGATCTATAGATCAAAGTCCATAGTGAGAATCTTATTAAAGCTATGAAACTTCTCCCAAGAAAATGAATGTAAACAGAGAATGTTAGCTGAAGCTTCAGGGCTTTCACAGATCCCCAGAAAACTATTCTGTGGACATCCAAGATAAGAAATTCTGAGTCAAAGAATTTTGAAAATTCTTGATAAATTATGTAAACAGTGAATTTTCTGATATTCAACACTTGACTTTTTCAGGTACTTATGCAGTAATGAAGCAGAAGACAAACATATCACTGTAATGGCAGGGACAATAAAGGTGGCTTCAGTCTGGATTTTGTTGGTTAAAAAAAAAATGCTCCGTTCCCTCAATTTTCCCTTCTCAACCAAGAATACGTTGTTCATCACCTTCTCTCAGCTGAATTTTACATGAAAAAGAAAATCACTTCAATCATTTCAGCTGTCAAGTCTTAAAGACTTGAGAGAGCAAGTCCTGGTCTAAAATTACTGATCTTAACTGTTGCTAGGTGTCAAGTGTCTCCCATGCGTTATGGCATTAATTCTTAAAAATAAAAGCAAGCATATGAGAAAGCTACTGCTTTTAATTTCCATTTTTCTTACAAGGAAACTGAAAAAAGCACAGCAACTGGGCTGAGGTCACAGTGTTGGTAGTAAATGATGAGGCTGGGACTCAATTTTTCTTTTCCATTTGGCAGCCAGGCAAAACCCATCAGAAACAGGTGTCTTTTATCTGCAGTTCTGTGAAGGAGGAACAGTTTTATTTCATTTCAAAGAAACAAATGACCTAAATCAATATGCTCCTGCCCTTGATTTTGTGCAAATTTATTTATAATGAATTGTGAAGGAAGAGGAGATAGTATTATATTCAGAAAAATTTAAATAGTCTTAAATCAAGCATGTAACATGCAATCCCATTTGTCCAGAAAAGAGGCAAAAAGCAGAACAGTAAATCTTTCCACAGCAAAATTATCACAAGGCTACACAGAGTCTTCCAATCTCGACTTTTCCCCTTTGAATGGAAACTGCAAATCACCGGGTTTATCATGTGTTCTAAGTAGCAAGTCCATTAATCTCTTTTGCTCTTCATTTGCTCGGATCTGATTTGACTTTGTGATAATGCATCACTCTGATCACTCTGTGCCCTCCTTGATATGGAGTCTCTGGAGAAAACTACAAACGGACAGAGAAAGAAGGCTCGTGGCTCAATCTTCCTGGAGTCTCAGAATGAGGAATGGCCGTGTTTGGAAGCATCGTCAACATAATTGTGGTACTCAAGGGAACTTTCAAGATATAAGCCAGCAGTAAAATACTTGTAGAAGTGAATGGCAAGGTGGAAATAGAAAATGAATAATTATAACCATTCCAGTTCAGTGTAAACTTTTGCTCCTAAGGATATAATACTCAAACACCCGCATATAAATATGCACCTAAAAATGCACCACAGTGGTAATGACGAAAAAATTCAAGATTAGTATTTTCCACATAAGAAGGTAGGGTTCAAAATACTTGAATTACTTGAAATCCCACTGAAAATTATTGTGGATAGGGCTTATTCCAATGTCGGCTCTCTATACTTCATTTCTCACTAGTCTGCTCTAGACCAGGTGTTTGCAAACTTTCTCTTGGAATGTCAGATAGTAATCTAACTTTGCAGGCCATTCTGTATCTGTAGCAACTACTCAACTCTGCCAATGGAGCATAGAGGAGTCATAGACAGTACTAGCAAATGGGCACATGTTCCAGTAAGTCTTAATTTACAAAACAGACAGCTGGCTAGATTTGGCCAGCAGATGGTAATTTACCAACTCCAGGTCTAGGCAACAATTTTCAGTTCTGACATTTATTAATTTGGGGCTTTGATTTAGTTGTTTAATATTTCTCAACCTTGATTTCTGCCCCCAATGAAATGCATTGTTTTCCCAGTAAGGACACACTTTTTCTCAGATAAGTTTATTGGAAGTAGTTTACACAAAATATGGTTGGGGAAATACCCCACTTTATGTTTATAAAATCACATATAAGTACGTGTATGTATGTATAATTTATTGAATATCTATTGTGTGCTGTATTTAATACCTTACATATACTGTCAAATTCAGTCCTCATAACAGCCTTCCAATGTAGCTGTAAGGTGGTTCAGAGACTTTAGAGTGCTTGGCAAAGTTGCACAGCTCACAAGTGATAGAACTGCAATCAGTTGCTTTAGAAGCTTCATTACACTAAGCTGTCTTTTTACTGTCTTATTTTAATCTTTTTAAATTTTATTTTATTTCATCTTATTGTGGAAAGAACTCAGTACAAGATCTACCCTGCTTAGCTTTTGAGTATACAGTACATTGTGCTGTACAATGTACAGCTGATCTCAAGGGTTTATCATCTAAATTAACTGAAAATTTCATGCCCATTGATTAGTAACTCACCATTTATCCTTTCTCCCTGCCCCTGGAAACCACCGCTCCACCAATCTTCGCTCCTATGAATTTGAGTATTTTAGATGCACCATATACATGGGATCATGCAACATTTGTCTTTATGCAACAGGATTATGTACTTAGCATATTGTCGGCTGATAAGGACATACTCCTGATTCTGAACAGTGATGAGGGGCGGAATGTGTCATGTACACTGAATACAAGTTATTTTCTGGAAAATAGCTTTTGGCCCAGATCCAAACATTTGTTGGGCTATGTTTTGCTTAGTGAGTGGGCTTCTGTGGTGGCTCAGTGATAAAGTATCCAGCTGCCAATGCAAGAGGTGTGGGAGATGTGGGTTCAATCCGTGGGTAAGGAAGATCCCCTAGAGAAGGAAGTGACAACCTACTCCAGAATTCTTGCCTAGGAAATCCCATGGACAAAAGAGCCTGGCAGTCTACAGTCCATGGGGTTGCGAGACAATCTAACACAACATAGCAACTAAACAATGATGACAAAGTGACAGTATTGAAGTTTGGTGTTCAGATACCATGTCATTCTGTTCCTGCTTCCTTTTCTCCTTTTAGCTCCAATAGCAAATAAAATAACTCCTCTTCAAGAGAAAACTATAGGAAATCTCCTCTCTGATCTCTCAAATGTGTAGGTAGGCCATTTCCCAACAATAGACTAAGTAGCTGGTTATTGGAGCAAATTTTTACTCTCTTGAAAATTTATGCCTTTTACTCTTGGAGTAGTGGATAAACCTCAGATTCACTTTTTCTGGAAATGCAATGGTAAAATCCAGTCCTCCAATCTGAGATGTATCATAGGCCTAGACACAAGGAAAAAGAAGTAGAAAGTTCCAATTTGGCATTAGACCTAAGTTGTATGCTATAATGTAGTTTTTACTTAAACTCTACCTTTAAGAGGTTTGGGAAGTTCTCTCAGGTTAATGAAAACAATAATTTTTCTACCATTTAACAATTTTTATTAATACCAAGTAAGAACCCCTTGGCAGGCGATGACCCAGAGGAAGAGGAGTAGTGGCCCACAGATTCATACAAGCCTTCTACATTTAAAAGAAACAATCAAAAGAAAACCAAAAAGAAACCTTCCACTGAAACTCTACATTAAGGAATTCTCATGGGTTCTAGTTCCTTCATCTCTTTTTCATTGTCCTCAATCACTGGTTTCCACACTCATATTCCACTGGAACTTCTACCATTATATTTACCAAAGGTCTCCAAATATTCAAGTCCAATGGCCATTTTTAGTCCTCTTAACCCACTTGATCTTTCTAGAATAGTCCTTGTTTTTTGGAATCCTCTCCTTCCTTTGATTCCTTGAGAGCATTTACCTTATTCTCTTGCAGTATGCTGCTGCTGCTGCTGCTAAGTCGCTTCAGTCGTGTCCGACTCTGTGCAACCCCACAGATGGCAGCCCACGAGGCTCCCCCATCCCTGGAATTCTCCAGGCAAGAACACTGGAGTGGGTTGCCATTTCCTTCACCAATGCATGAAAGTGAAAAGTGAAAGTGAAGTCGCTTAGTTGTGTCTGACTCTCAGTGACCCCATGGACTGCAGCCTACCAGACTCCTCCGTCCATGGGATTTTCCAGGCAAAAGTACTGGAGTGGGGTGCCATTGCCTTCACCATGAGTCAAGCTCAAATGCCTTCAGGGCCCAAGCAGATAACATAAATGACTGAATTAGTCTCTTATGTTACATTCTTTCAAAACAAATGCATTTGTACATCTATCAAAAGTGTAAGAATAGTCTTATCCTGTAGCTGACTGTGAATAAGACTATTCTTACACTTTTGATAGATGTACAAAGTCATCTTTCACAGTCAACTACAGGTTTACTTTATAATGATGTATTCAAAACTCACAGCTTGAAAAATGGAATGCAAATAAAAGGTTTTCTTTCAGTTTGTTTGGATGGAGTTCAACTGGACCAGCCTATAAAGCATTATTGGGGGAATATCCTTTGGGTACTTCTGTTCTGCACACCCCACTCAGCCCTCTCTCCTAGCCCCTTGACTGCACACACCCCCATCTGCCTGAAGATCTTGTGACTTGTCGCCAGCCACAGAGGCTCGAAAGCTCTGGTTGTTAAAGCGTAACGCAATGCATAGACCTGTCAGCCATAAAAAAAAAGCGACCTGGATAACTTGTATGCCTTCTTTTGTATCAATGTACCAATTGTAAATAATGCTGACCAACCTTTGTAAAGAATAGTTTATACAGCATATTCTATTATTGCTGATTCTCAGTGAACTCTTGTTTTAAAAAAGGAAAAAAAGAAATTTTCTATTTACACCTTCTATTTTGTTATGCTGTCAGCCCATGGCACTTTAACAAAACTCTGTGGGTTTTATGTAGCTGGTCAGTCATGGGGTATATTCAATAACTGTTGTTGCACAGAAGAGAATTTGCACCTGCTCATCTGTCCTTTCCTACTACCAATTTTAGAACCTTTTCCAGAAATTTTGAAGAAAGCATGTCCAAATATTCTAAACAAATACCACACTTGTGGAGTGGGTTTCTTTTCTACGATCCATATTTTGTAACACTAAGTATTTTCCTTCTTTGTCCCGCACCTTTATGTATTAGCACTATCAGATAGAATTCATTCCATGCCTGTGATATTGTAAGCAGAATATATGTCTAAAGTAGGTGTAAATAGTAAATTCTATGGCTTACAGTTTTAAAAAGGAAAGAACAAACATGTATCTATTGATACTGCCGTGGTGCGGCACCAGGCCTGGAGACATTCTCCAGTGAGCGATTGTATTTTTTTTTTGCTTTTGCTTTTTTTTTTTTTTTTTGTAACATGGCTTTGTAAATAAAATAATTTATATGTTTGTTAAAAAAAAAAAAAAAGAATAGTCTTATCTCCTGCAACTAAAATGGTCTTGCCCATTGTTCTTGAAATCTGTGACCCACATATCTATCTTTATTTTCCCAATTTGGATGGAAATGTGGATACAAGAAAAATGTCACTTTCCTTTTACATATGCTGTGAGAAAAACAGCTGTCACCTTAGTGATAATTATCTCTAGACACTGGTCCCAGGACAAAAGATTATGGTGAAACTATGGGCTTCCCTGCTGGCTCAGATGGTAAAGAATCTGCCTGTAATGCAGGAGACCTGGGTTCAATCCCTGGGTTGGGAAGATCCCTTGGAGAAGGGCATAGCAACCCACTACAGGATTCTTGCCTGGAGAATCCCCATGGACAGAGGAGTCTGGTGGGCTACAGTCCATGGGGTCACAAAGAGTTGGACACGACTGAGCGACTAAGCACACACACAAATGACAACCTAGGGGCTTCCCTGGTGGCTCAGTGGTAAATAATCCACCTGCAATGCAGGAGATGTGGGTTCAACCCCTGGGTCAGGAAGATTCCCTGGAGAAGAAAATGCTCCAGTAGTCTTGCCTGGGAAATCCCATGGACAGAGGAACATGACAGTCTATACAAGTCCATGTGGTCACAAAAGAGTCATACACAACTTAGCAACTAAATAACAACAATGGCAACCTGCTGCTGCTGTTGCTGCTGTTAAGTCGCTTCAGTCGTGTCCGACTCTGTGCGACCCCATAGACAGCAGCCCACCAGGCTCCCCCGTCCCTGGGATTCTCCAGGCAAGAACACTGGAGTGGGTTGCCATTTCCTCCTCCAAATGGCAACCTAGCATCCACATATTCTATCTAAGGAGGAAGTTTCTACCTAATTTCAGGTTATTGTTCCCAAGTCTTGTTATTTGCAACGGGTGCTAGAAAGCCAGATTTCATGTAAATCTCTGAATTTTTAAGTGTTGGCAACAGTGTAGGTCTAACACAAACTCTCTAAATGTGAGGGTTAGATTGCTAGTTTGCCATCTTTCTGGTCAGAACCAGATAGTTTCTTTACTGATTCCTTTTCTACCAGTGTATCTCCTGGTTCCTCCTTGAGCCATGTTCTCATTCGAAAAACTCTTCTTGAGAAAATCCATCCCTTCTTCCACATCTTCATCCCACAACACTTTGTTGTAACTTTATTTCCACATATTATATTCCTCCTTGTATTACAGTTATTTATGAAACTGTCTTACAAGTTTCATATGCTTGCAAGTTTATTATAGGTAATAACCAATTGTATTTGTATGTGCATTCCATGTAGCACCTAGACCATTGTTTTGCACAGGAAAGTTTTGTCATAAATGTATCTTGATTTATTAATATTTACATTCTCAATTTCTATAAAGAAAATGCTAAAAAAAAAGGGGAGGGGCTTCTAAATTCAAATGGTTCCAGGATTATGTAGGTATCTCACTCTATAGATCTCCATTTGTATAAGAAAAATTTTCCCAGGACTTCCCTGGTGGTCCAGTGGTTAAGAATTCACCTTGCAATGTTGGGGATGCAGGTTCCATCCTTGGTGGGGGAGATAAGATCCCACATGCCTTGGAGTAACTAAACCTGCATGCCAAAGCTAGAGAGATCCCACATGTGACAACCAAGACATGGTGCAATCAAATAAATAAAGAAATATTAAAAAAAAAAAAAAAAGAAAGAAAATTTTTCTTCTTTCAAATTCCTGCAAAATCCACATAGGGCCTAAAGCAGCTTTATTCCCTAGGACAGCAGTTTTGCTAAAGGCAGAAAGTATTCCATTTGCAAAGCAAAAAGTAGTAAAATAAACAAGAGTGAGTGTCCCACTGTCAAGTAAGTCTGAGAAATTCTGGGTTAAACAGCTTTTCACAGATTTCTTTACTGCAGCACATCTCAAAATTTTTACAGTGCTAACATGCACTGTGACTACCTAAAAGAGTAATAGAGTGCTTTTCAGATATTTCACCCTGTAACCATTTTGTGAGGGTCATTAAGATCTCATGGGATGGGACCACAGGGAGAGTGGAACACAGTTTGGCCTAAGAGTCTAAATGCTTGGAATAGGAGGTCTTCTATGATCCAATTCCAACTATATTTCCGATGTTGTTTTCTACTAATCAAATCATCCATTCCAAAAATGGGACTTATTCTTTATTTCCCATACATATATGTTCCTACTTCACATTTTTCTCCCCAAATATCCATGACCTGAAGAATTTCTGCCTTCACTAAACTTAGTCAAGTGTTGTCTGTCCTTCAAAACCCAGTTGGATAGATACCTAAGAACTCATCAGAAACCACTTTTGCCCTCGCCAACTTCTCTTTCCTCTAAGTAGCAGCTACACTGATTTATCAAGCCTATGCCTATAACACAGCCTATGCCAACATCATGTTATGTCCATCTCATTTATCTCTTCTCTCCCCTTTAGATTATTGTCTTCTTAGGAGCTCTTTTTTACCTAATGCCTTCTTCATAAAGGAAAGTCAATCAGTGACTTTCATGATAAAAACAAAACAAAATAACTTGGCAGCCTAAAATGCATGTGACTACAGATTCTGAGATGTGAAAAGGAGGAAGTAACAACCAATGTAACTGAAGTTTTAGTTTAACAGAGTACAGCACGGTATTCTCAGCAACCATGTGTACAAGACAGCTTTTTGTCTCTTCTAGAGAAATGGTATGTGTGTGCTCAGTTGTGTCTGACTCTTTGTGGCCCCATGGACTGTAGCCTGCTAGGTTCCTCTGTCTATGGAAATTTTCAAGCAAGAACATTGGAATGGATTGCCATTCCCTAACCCAGGGAATATTCCTGACCCAGAGGTCAAACTCTCATCTCCCGTGTCTCCTGCGTTGGCAGGCAGATTATCACTAGCACCACCTGGAAAGAGAAACAGTGGAGATCTTGAATTCAGATTTTCAAAATAACAAAGAACCCCCTACAAAGGAAAAGAAAATACCCTACCTAGCAAGCCGAAAGTGCTCTCTCAGGGATAAAACATGTGTCCAGATGTGAGCAGTTGTTGAGAAGGCACTTCAGTTCAGTTCAGTCACTCAGTCATGTCCAACTCTTTGCGACCCCATGGACTGCAGCACGCCAGGCCTCCCTGTCCATCAACAACTCCTGGACCTTGCTCAAACCCATGTCCCTTGAGTTGGTCATGCCATCCAGCCATCTCATCCTCTGTTGTCCCCTTCTCCTCCTGCCCTCAATCCTTCCCAGCATCAGGGTCTTTTCAAATGAGTCCGCTCTTCGCATCAGGTGGCCAAAGTATTGGAGTTTCAGCTTCAGCATCAGTCCTTCCAATGAACACCCAGGACTGATCTCCTTTAAGATGGACTGGTTGGATCTCCTTGCAGTCCAAGGGACTCTCAAGAGTCTTCTCCAACACCACAGTTCAAAAGCATCAATTCTTTGCTGCCCAGCTTTCTTTATAGTCCAACTCTCTCACATCTATACATGACTACTGGAAAAACCATAGCCTTGACTAGACAGACCTTTGTTGGCAAGGTAATGTCTCTGCTTTTTAATATGCTGTCTAGGTTGCTCAGAGACGGATACAGAGTAGAGTGCCACAATTAACTCTCATTGCAGTTCAGCTGCTTCTTGGGGGAATTTAGGATATGTTCTTTAAAAGAGAGTCATAAGCTTAGAGAGTACTTTCTGAAGTTTTGAAAAGACCAGACAGTAAAAGAATGTTTGAAAGAGCTCTACACTTAGAAAAATATTTAATCTTCTACTTACAAAATTTGGAGGTCTAGCTAGAATGAAACACTTTGATGCTATGACTGAGAAATAGAATGCAAGTGGTCCCAGTGAGTATCATGAAGACCCTATAGAAGGGACACAGCCAGGGAAGCAATCTCTGGGGCAGAGATGGGAGAGATACCAGGGAACTGGTACCCTAGAAACAAACTGAAGACCACCTGGAGTCAAGGTCTGTAAGTGAAGCCCTATTAGCTTTCTCCTAGCCATTATATCCTAGGGAAAGGAGGTTTTACTAGAATGTGGCATTTACTTACCCCAATAAAGTAAATGTGGCAGAGTTTAGAAATTTATTTTGCTTAGCATTTGATTTCCTGGCCTGTTACTTTCTCAGGAAGGAAAAAAGAGAGTTTGAGAAATATTTACTTCTGTGGGAATAAATATGCATGAGAATGCTAAACAAAAGTGCAAAACCAGTATTTATGCCCATTTGCATGAATTTTAAAGCAATATGAATCAAGAGAGCTCTAATATTGTCACTCTGACTCCCTATAATAGGACAGAGAATAAAGTAATACATACATGTAAAATTTACTCTATGTCTGAATAAATGCATATTACATGGATGAATTTCTTTATGAAATAAATGACTTTTTTTCTTGTAAACCTAATAACAACAGTTTGAGATCATCAAAATTAAGAGATCAAGCTAGTGCAAAACAAAGTGAAACATTTTAATCTGCATATGTAAATAAGGTAACAGAAGCACATTCAACATCTGTGAGGCTCACAGTAAATAGTGTTTGTTTCACGAGGTTTGAAATATAGGCAGGAGTGTTACGAAGGGGAATATACCTGCCTGAGAGAACCCTATGTGACATTTTTTCATTTCATATTTACACTCGGCTGTGTGTGCAAATAAGCAGGCATTTTAATATCTGTACCAAATGAAAAAATATATTGCCCTAGTTTGAGTTCTGATGCACATGGTTTATATGTGCCGTTTAATTTTGAAGAAGAAAATGATGGAAAGCCTGGAGATCATCAAAGTTACACCAAGAGAAACAAGAAATTATCACTTAGCCATCTTCCCTGTTGAACAGAAGTCCATCTGGAAATGCATCTATCTTTATATCAATAGAAAACATTCCATTGCTTGGTAAATAGTTACATATCTTAAAATGTAGATTATCTCTAATTAACAAAAAGAAAGACATTGTCTTTTAAAGTCTAGGAACATTATCTTATGATTTTTGTCACAACTGATTTCTATTTAATTGTTCCATTTTAAGGATTATTTATCTTGTTTTTGCCTCTTTGATTGCTTCCTTCTAGTGCCTTATAAATTGGAACCGCTATTAGCAACATAACTAATTTCCCCTAAAGATCGTCTAAGCTTTCAGACTGAAACATTTCACTCAGTTTTATTTTTCATAAAATTGAAATGGTTTTAGATGGCTAATTTTTATCATCTTCAATTCAAGCCTCAAAGGTAGCCTTTTTTTTTTTTTTTTTTACAAATAAGTAATTGCTTAGACTGAAATTTTTAATTGCAATATTTCAAAGGGAAGATAACGCTGAAATGGCTTTGGTTATAATAATTAAACCCTTTGTTCAATCAAAAATAGACTCTTTAGCTAAAGGCCACTAAACTTTATGAGATAATATAACAAATCATGTTTCAATATATTGAACACAGATTTTTTTTTCTTTCCCTGTGTTTAGTATTTGTCATCTAGATATGTAAATAGAGAACTAGATTCTAAATAAATTAAGCATAGCAGCAATTTGTGGCAGCTCTGATAAATCATATATATATATATATGCACTGTGATTACGTGAAATAAGAGGTCATCACACATTAGGCTGATAAATTGCTCTAAGTCCAGAAAAAAGTTGATCTACAGACCAGCTCTCTTTTCTTTCTCACTCAAGCAAAGACATTAACTTTTTAACTGGAAAACATTTACCTAATTCTGCAGATAAACTTCAGAATATTACCAGACCTAGGAGGTGTTCACCTAATAGGATTAAACACAAGAAGATTAAAAGTATCCTTTCAAAGACAGAACTAAAAATTAAAGGTGTGTGACACATTTCACTGAGAGGGAGGAGACTTGACTGGCTGATGTGAAGAGAAAATGATACCATTTAAAGGAGAAGACTCTTGAGAGTCCCTTGGACTGCAAGGAGATCCAACCAGTCCATTCTAAAGGAGATCAACCCTGGGTGTTCTTTGGAAGGACTGATGCTAAAGCTGAAACTCCAGTACTTTGGCCACCTCATGCGAAGAGTTGACTCATTGGAAAAAACTCTGATGCTGGGAGGGATTAGGGGCAGGAGGAGAAGGGGACGACAGAGGGTGAGATGGCTGGATGGCATCACCGACTCGATGGACATGAGTTTAGGTGAACTCCAGGAGTTGGTGATGGATAGGGGTGCTGCAATTCATGGGGTCGCAAAGAGTTGGACATGACTGGGCAACTGAACTGAACTGAACTGAACTGAAAGGATGATAAAAATGGTACACAAAGCTATGGCTACATTTTAAGAGGGATAAGGATAAGACATTTAATTTATAAGTAGTGGAAAACTGCCTTAGTTCAGGCTTTTCTTACAAAGTATCATATGCTGGTTGGTTAATAACATAAATTTATTTCTCACAGTTCTGGAAACTGGAAGTCCAAGATCAGGATGTCAGCATGGTCAGATTCAAGTGAGAACTCTCTTTCTTGGTTGCAGATGCCAACATCCTCATGGCTAAGAGCAGACAGAGGAAGCCAGCTCTCTGATGACTCTTCAAGGCCACTAATCCCATTCATGAGGGCTTCACCCTCCTGTCCTCATCTAATCCTAAGTGCCTCCCAAAGCCTCCACCTCATAGTACCATCACATTTTGTGGGAGAGGAAGTTTCAGCATATGAACTCTAGACACAGCATTCAATCCAGAGTAGGCCACTGTGGATTTTGCATAGGGATGTATGTAAGGCAGTCAACTTTTTCTAAGAGTGATCTGGCCACTATTAGCAGGAGACACTGTACCTCTAGAGAAGGGTCTGGATGTAGGGACACACTATAACTGCTATGGTTCAAGAGTAAAATAAAAAGTTGCTGTTCACAGGTGCTGGCAGTGGTCATGGCTAGAAAAGGATATGTTGAGAGTTATTGTGGAAGAAACATGGACGAGTCTTTCTACGCAAAATATGTGGATGCTTGAGAGACGATTCCATAATTTAAAACTGGTAGTGGATTTGGGGACAAAAAAGGCTATTTCTGCATATCAGTTGAGATGGTCTAAATTATGCTACCGTAACAGAGTCCCCAAATCTCACACTGAAAATACCAAAGTTATTGTTTGTGTTTCCTGCTCACACTCCATGCCCATGGGAAACAGGTCTCTGCTTCTCTTTATCAGCCTCATTCGGGGACACACAGCATTGCTGATAAGTGCTGCAAAAGGTAAAGAGAAGAAGGAAGCGGATACTGTCTCAAAGTTTCCAGGTGGGAGGGACACATGAGACCTCCTGTCACATTTCAAGAAGAACAAATAGAAGAAATGGGTAAAGATCACTTTAAACAATTGTTCTGGTTAGGAATGTAATTTTTATTTATTTTTTCTAAAAACTTTAGAAAGTACATAGATTGCCAAGACAGATGCAGATTCCCTACAGAGAAACTTCCTGCTAATTATCTGGTCTTATAAACAAAATCAATAGAGTATAAGTTCTAAATTCCAGCAACTCTTATCTTGAATATTCTTCTGTAACATTGTAGGGGTTATATTTTCCTCACTGGGCAGGTGTTTTCAAATTACAATCTTATCTTAGATTTTCTTCACATGTAGAAACCTGATAATGCTTGTTGTGTAAAACCATTTGGGGTGCTCAGATGTATCTGAATGACCATAATAGAAAAACCAAGCAAGGATCTTAATGATTGATTAGCAAGCAGCCATAATAAGAACCAACAAGAAATGAACAAAAGATCAAATGATAAACTTGTTCATGTAAATAAACTATAAGGTATCACTTGTTCTTAGAAATCCTGTCCTGAATCCACAGGATGATAGTGAATATTATGTTCTAATCATATTCCAAACAATCTATTTCTTTATCTCTGAATATATTGTGCATGGAGTAAAGAAGATCAGATTCTGCCTAGGTCTGGAGGGCAACTCCACTCTAGAAAGTGACCAGGATCTTCAAGCAGAATTGAAAACATATACTATCTTTTTGGATTTTTCTAGAGAGTTGTTTATAGCCCTTAATATTCATTATCTTGGGCTTCCCAGGTGGCACTAGTGGTAAAAAAAAAAAAAAAAAAAAAACCTGCAAATACAGGAGACATAAGAGACATGGGTTCAATCCCTAGGTTGGGAAGATTCCCTGGAGGAGGGCATGGCAACCCACTCCAGTATTTTTACCTGGAGAATCTCATGGACAGAGCAGCCTGGTGGACTACAGTCCACAGGATTGCAAAGAATCAGACACGACTGAAGCAACTTAGCATGCACACATTCATTATCTTCTTTGGCACATCTTAGGAATTAGTAAGAATAGCCATTGCATCCTGTTTGATAAAGAAACTGTTTAGAAAAGTAATGTCATTTTTGTTTACTGCAGAGTAAGTAAACACAAATGTCCTTCCACTTACTCCCATACAGTCTAATAAGTAATCCTAAAAAAACAGGCATTGTCTTTTTTTGGCTGGCAAATAACTCATATTTACAAAATCTCAAGGGCATACATCAGTTTCACAACCCTCATACCCTGAAAAATTCAGCTGAAAATCTATCTCTGAATATAAAGGTAGTGCTGGTCAGAAGTAAATTCTGGGCTGGTGGACTGCAGAAATTCCATCTCATTTGCTAGGTAGAAGTCTGTTACGCTATCTGATCTGATTTTCCATGCAACTCAAATGCACATTCTTACCACTTAGGTTCTGAATCCAAACAAAACACAAGAAAAATGTTCTTCCTCACTGGTTCATTATAGCATCCTTTTCATGTGCTACAGAAAATGCTTTATTAAATATTTTTAAGAAAATGGCGATCAAAAAAATTTTTAAACTTTGTTTAATAACACTTGCATTTTTCTCATTATGTTGTATCCCCAAGAATATTTTTGGTCACTTTTCACATTAAAGTCATGAACTTTCCCAGTTAAACTGTGGATATAAAAAGAATTCTGTATAAATTGGAAAAAAACTCCAAATGGGTGACAGCTTTAACATGAAGGGGACATTAATTATCACTTATTGGCCACCCACTTACATGCACACACACTACACTCGTAATCTTTGTCTCATTCCCTACTCTATTTATTGTGCAATATATCTTCTGCATTGATTATTATATTCTAATGGGCTGTGTAATATCCTTTCCAGATTTCATTGTAGGTATTTTATAAAAATGAATGGATTCAATTATGGAAAAAAATTAAGTCCTTGCCTACTGCTGTTTATTTTAATTGTAAGTAGTTAAGAATTTACAGTTTGTATGTTTTGGTTTGGATCTGAACTATATGAGGAATCTGATTCCCATTAGGAACTCTGAGCAATACCTTTGTGTTATAGGTAGGCTAGGATGTGAATTTCTGCTATTATGTTGCACCCATTCTATTCACAGCACATAAATAAGCATTTGGCATCTTCAGAGGTTGCAGTTGGAGAAAGAAGGCTTCATTTATTCATTCATTCATTCTGCAAACAAATATTGCCTGCCTACTCTATATCAGGCACTATTTTAGGCACTGATGAAAGATCAGTAGAAAAACAAATAAATAACTATCCCTGTTGTGATTAAACATTCATTCTAATTGAGGAAGACAGGCAATAAATAAACAAAGTAGTAAATATATGTAATGTGTCACACAGCTAAACATACTAAAGAAGAGACTAAGGCACAGAAAAGGATGGAGAGTTCCTAGCTGTTGCAATTTTAAATAAACTGTGGCCTTTTTTGAGAAGCTATCATTTATGAACAGACTCAAGGAAGATGAAAAAGCAAGCCTTACAGATATCTGGGGAACACTGCAGGTAGAAGAAACAGTAAGAGCAAAGGCCCTGAGGCGAAACTGTGCATGGTATCCTAAGGCTAGCCCAGAGACGGTGTGCCAGGAGCAGAGGGAGCAAAAGGAAGAGTAGCAGAAGATAAGGGCAGAGAGGTAATGGTGAAAGAGGTAATGGTACAGGGTTTTGCAGGACATCAGTTTTCACGCTGAGTGAAATACAAAGACATGATTTGACCGACATTCATTTGAATCACTGCTGGATCCATGGCAATTCAGCCCCTATTTGTGGCTTTATTATTTCAACACTCAACTGACATCCTTACTGACAAGGAAAAAGTAAACGGGAAGATCTGTAGAGAACTTTTGCTTCTACTCACCCTAATGCCAAGAACTTAGTCAGAAACCCCAAGAAATACAGTCCTTGCAGGAGGGAAGGAGAATCAAGTTTCAGTGAGCACTAGGAATGTCTATCATTGGGACGAAATGTACAAGCTGCACAGCCAGTAAGAGGATATTGCAATTATCCATGAAAGGAGATAATTGTTTGAGTCATGTTGGTAGCAGGAGTCAGATTCTGGATATATTTTGAAAATAGGAACATTGAATATACTGATGGTTTAAATGAGGGATCTTAGAGAGGAAGAAAATTGAAAGCATGTAGTTACTTCTTGGACTTCCCTGGTGGCTCAGACGGTAAAGCGTCTGTCTACAATGCAGGAGACCGGGGTTCAGTCCCTGGTTTGGGAAGACCCCCTGGAGAAGGAAATGGCAATCCACTCCAGTACTATTTCCTGGAAAATCCCATGGACAGAGGAGCCTGGTAAGCTAAAGTCCATGGGGTTGCTGATTAGAGGAGAATTCAGGAGTAACATGTCCAAGAGGCAATAGCAAGAGTTTGAATTTACAACACTAAACTTTTCATGGGATATCTAAGTTGAGATGTTGAATAGACAGTTGGGTATGTGCATCCGGAGTTCAAGAGAGAAATAAATTTGGGAACCATCAACATAGTGATAGTATTTATAGCAATGTGACACAAGAGACCTAAGGAGTGAGGGTAGATAGAGAAAAGTTCCAAAGACTGAACTCTGGAGCACTCCAATGTCTATAAATATGGTAAACAAGTAGGGTAGACAAAGGACCTTGAGAAAAGAAGCCATGAATTAGGAAAAAATCAGCCAAGTACAGTGATCAGAAACCAAGTGAAAAGGGTATTGCAAGATGAGAGTCAAATCCACACTGTCAAATCCTCCTGCTAGACCACGTTAGACAAGGACAGATAACAGGCCATTGGATTTAGCAATACAGATAATATCACTGACCATGACAGGAGCCATTTTGTGGAACTGGGAAAAGTAAAACCAAACGTTTCTGGGGAACAACAAAATGAGGTGGTAGTTGAAGTGGGACATGGAGAAATTCAACATGGAAGTCTGCTTGTGAGAATGATCCATCAGAAAGAGAACAGAGGAATACAGAGGAGAGGCAGAGAGAAATCCCTGGGGATATGTCTAAAAATTCTGATACATTGGTGGGGGTTTCATCTCTGAGTAGAGACTAGTCCTTTCATCTACTGAAACGGAAAGAAGTCAAAGTGTCTGGGCACAAATGCAGATGGGTGGGAAGGCGTAATGGGGAGAAAATATGGGAAAAAGCCTCTGATTGCTTCTATTCTCTCAGTGAAGTAGGATTCAAAGTTATCACACAGAATTAGAATAAATGTGGTTTTAAGAGAGAAGATAAAATGACTTGTCACCTTGAGTATAGATGAGTGAATGGACTGGGACATAGAATACTATTTCTTTTTTTTTTTTTTTTTTTTCCAGGCTGCTCCAAGGAACCATTAAAGGTCATGTATGTATAAAGTTAAATTAATCAGGGTGTTTGTATGTTTTTCTCAAGCCATGGTCAGCCGAGTAGGTTCAAGGGCAGGTGTGAAATAGACTGAAATTTGAGTTTTAAGAAATCTTATTTTCATTGACCATAATCTTGCCATTACATTTTTATATCAATTGTCTCCTTTCCCACAGATGCTCTTGAGAGCATGGATTCTGCCTCCCAAAGTCCAGTCTAAAATCAGTTCTCTCATTCTTTTGGTTCCTAACCCATTACCTATACCTGATCCCCTCATAGCTTACATTTCTTTTATCAAAACTTCATCTTATGCCTCTAAAGGACATGGTTCCAATTTTTCACAAGTGCAAATGAAACCAAGCAGGACTCTGTAAGGTTCTCTGGGTAAAAAAGACTTATGTTCTCTGTTTCTTGTTCAATGAGGTAGAGCTTTGATTCAGACAGTAAAGAATCTGCCTCCAATGCAGGAGACTTGGGTTCAATCCATATGTAGGGAAGATCCCCTGGAGAAGGGAAGGGCAACCTATTCCAGTATTCTTGCCTGGAGAATTCCATGGACAGAAGAGCCTGGGGGGCTATAGTGCATGAGGTCAGAAAGAGTTGGACACAACTAAGCAATTTTCACTTTCACTATTTCTTATTTAGAGGAGAAAGATTTCCACCTCCCAGACCTTCCCTGAGTTCCAAAGGGCAGATTCAAACAATTAGTAAATAGGCAAGTGTGGAAATGGAGAAACAAACGAAAGGCAGTCAAGAAACAATCACGCAGCGTCAGGCAGGGTGCTGGTTCCTCCTTGGTAGATGTGCATAGCAATCTGATATAGAACTTCTGCAGGACTTGGGCCCCATCAAAGTGGAGGATGGTAACCTCAGGCTGAGCACAAGTATGTGGACCCCAGGCGAGTTGGAACCAGAAAGCTGATGACAGATTTCCAGAACACCTCCTCTTATTTCCCCAACAATCAGAAGGAAGTCACAAACCCTACAGCCCTCCCCCTTGCAATTTTGCCTTTAAAAATTCTCCCCTGAAGCCCATCACAGAGATTGGAATTTTTGAATGTAAGCCACCCATTCTCCTTGCTCAACCCTGCAGTAAACCTTGTTGTTGCTCATTCATGTCTGACTCTTTATGACCCCATGGGCTGCCTCACACAAGGCCTCCTTGTCCCTCACCATCTCCCAGAGTTTTCCCAAGTTCATAGCCATTGAATCCTTGATGCCATCCAACCTAGTCATCCGCTGTTGCCCTCTTCTCCTTCTGCCTTCAATCTTCCCCAGCATCAGAGTTTTTTTCAATGAATTGGCTCTTCACATCAGGTGGCCAAAGTATTGGAGCTTCAGCTTCAGCATCAGTCCTTCCAAAGAATGGACTGGTTTAATCCCCTTGCTGTCCAAAGGACTCTCAAGAGTCTTCTCTAGCACCATAGTTCAAAAGTATCAATTCTTCTGTGTTCAGCCTTCTTTATGGTCCAACTCTCTCATCCTTACATGACTACTAGAAAGACCATAGCAAAACTATATGGACATTTGTAGGCAAAGTGGCCTTTGCTTTTTAATAGGCTGTCTAAATTTGTCATAGCTTTTCTTCCAAGAAGCAGTCCTCTTCTAATTTCATGGCTGCAGTCACCATCGGCAGTGATTTTAGAGCCCAAGAAGAAGAAATCTTTCACTGCTTCCACCTTTTCCCCTTCTATTTGCCATGAAGTGATGGGACTAGATACCATGATCTTTGTTTTATCATATTAAGTTTTAAGCTGGCTTTTTCACTCTCCTCTTTCACCCTCATCAAGAGGCTCTTAAGTTCCTCTTTCCTTTCTACCACTAGGGTGGCGTCATCTGTATATCTGGGGCTTCACAGGTGGCGCTAGTGGTAAAGAACCAGCCTACCAATGCAGGAGACATAAGAGACACAGTTTCAGTCCATGGGTCAGGAAGATCACTTGGAGGAGGAAATGGCAACCCACTCCAGTATTCTTGCCTGGAGAATTACATGGCAAGAGGAGCCTAGCGGGTCCCAGACTGTGGAATCACAAAGAATCAGACATGACTGAAAGACATTCATGTGTGATGCATGCATCTGTATATCTGAGGTTGTTGATATTTCTCCTGGAAATCTTGATTCCAGCTTGTAACACATCCAGCCTGGCATCTCACATGATATGTGTTCTGTATATAAGTTAAATAAACAGGGTGAAAATATACAGCTTTGTCATACTCCTTTCTCAATTTTGAACCAGTCCATTGTTCTATATAAGGTTCCAATTTTTGTTTTTTGACCTGCATACAGATTTCTCAGGAGACAGGTAAGACGATATGGTATTCTTATCTCTTTCAGAGTTTTCCACAGTTTGTTATGACCTACATAGTCAAAGACTTTATGGTAGTCAATGAAACAGAAGTAGATGCTTTTCTGGAATTCCCTTGCTTTATCTATGATCCAATGAATGTTGGCAATTTGATCTCTGGTTCCTCTGCCTTTTTTAAACCCAGCTTGTACATCTGGAAATTCTTGATTCAAGCACTGCCAAAGCCATGCTTGAAAGATTTTGAGCATAACCTTACTCTCATGGGAAATAAGTGCAATTGTCTGGTAGTAGGAACATTCCTTAGTACTGCCCTTCTTGGGGATTGGGATGAAGGTTGACCTTTTCCAGGCCTGTGGCCACTGTTGGGTGTTCCAAATTTACTGACATATTGAGTGCAGCCCTTTAATAGCACCATCTTTTAAGAGTTTCAATGACTGCTGGAATTCCATCCCCTCCACTAGCTTTATTGGCAGCAGTGCTCCCTAAGGCCCACTTGACCGTAGTCTCCAGAATGTCTGGCTCTAGGAGAGTGACCAATCCTCATGGCTCTCCAGGTCATTAAGATCTTGTTTTGTACAGTTCCTCTGTGTATTCTTTCCATCTCTTCTTGGTCTCTGTGCTTCTATTAGGTCTTTACCGCTTCTGTTCTTTATTGTGCCCATCTTTGAGTGAAGTGTTCCTTTGATATCTCCAATTTTCTTGAAGAGATCTCTGGTCTTTCCCCTTCTGTTGTTTCCCTCTACTTCTTTGCATTGTTCATTGAAGAAGGGCCTTCCTGTCTCTCCTTGCTACTCTCTGGAACTCTGCATTCCTTTGGGCATACCTTTCCCTTTCTAGCTTGCTTTTCACTTCTCTTCTTTCATCAGCTATATGCAAAGCCTCCTTGTAAACCTTGCTTTGCTCCAAATTCAGGTGTTTCCGTTTGTTTGGCCTCTCTGTGCATTAGGCACACAAAGCTGTTTTGATAACACAAACCCAGCAGCCTCTGGGCCAGCTCCCCACTTCTGTGCTTCTCCCCATTCCTCCTGTCAAATCCTGTCTGCAGCCACTAGTCTGGATCACACCTGGATTCAGAGAGTTCAGAATATGGATTTGAGCCAAGTCCTACCACAAAGACCTGTTCTCAAATAAAATAGGAAAGAACTGAATACCACCAAGGGATAAAGCCAGAGGCACCAGGTCCCATCTCACCACTCTTCTGAGTCTGCGTTTGTCCTTCATCCAGAAGCCAGTTTGGAGAGAGTCTGGGCTGTGAGTGACATAGAATGACAGACCGCATCACAGAGTCTACGCTCCTCACCTCAAATTAGACCAACTCTTTCACAGTCCAGATGGCTAATGCTGTTGTAAAGACCTGGTCAACATGCTGAGTTTACCATCTCAAGTAACGCACTCCTAAGGAAATTTGAGAAATGGTTATCTAAACAAATAGGAGGTCAGCTTTTTTAGCTTTGAAAAAAAAAAAGTCTCTCTACAGAAACATTTGGGCAGGTTTCAATTTAAGCAAAAAGCATTTTATTCATTTCATTTTAATGGTCTCTGTTGAATAAGCATGAAAAATGGTTTTCATTAGTCCTTCTTCCATGTTATGCCTGACAAGCAGGGGGAAAACATGAATTTTTCCTGTACTTAACAAATATTCTGCACTGATATGGAGCAGCAGGAGAGATGCAAAAGGAATGGTAATTTTGCAAAATGAAAAGGCTTGGACCAAAACAGATCATTTTATTCCCAGGAAGGAGCAAGAATATGCTAGCACATGATAAAAATAAACTGATGAAACTTCTAATATTATAGATTATGACTAAAGAGAATTTATAATTGGTCTGAAAATGAAGTGAGGAGGAAGACTTCATTTTCAGTCTTTTCTTCGTCCTTACTTGTTTTCTCATGCCCCATTCATTCAGCACTCTAACAGTCTCTCCTTGGGTAGAACCTTTTGCCTCATGCCCTGGCAAAACTCACCACCATACAAATAGTGTATTTCACAAGCTATTTTTGTTTGTTTGTTTGTTTGCTGGATCAAGAATTTTAACATTCATGTGATTTTTCTTTTTAATACTCTGAGATTAATTGTACTTGTGGAATATCTAGTTTTGAAATGTAAATGCCTTTGACATTTTACTTTAATTCCAATTTGGATGGTAATTTAAGGCTTTAATTAACAATAAAGATGAATCAATCTATAAAATGAATACATAAACAGAGAACAGCAATTTACCAAAATGAAAGAAAATTTTTCTAATGCATTCTCTATAGATTCATATTGGTGTGAGAGAGCAGTGTATGTTTCTGTACTTCATCACATAATTAAGAATAGAGACATCCCAGCCTGGAATGTTGCCTATTCAAATTTCATTTTAGGCCAGTTAGTGGCTGTGAATGCTAATACTAATAAGTAGGAAAAAAAAAATGTCTATTTTGAAGAAAGATTGCACTAAGCAATTAGGCAGTAAAATTCTGGGGAAAAAATACCTCACTTAAGTTTGCTTAAGGAAAACTAGTAACTTAGTAAAGTAAAAAAGAATTTGTACTGAACTCTGAGCCTAAGAATGTGCTAAATACTTCAGTCATATTGTTTAGTTATCCTCCCACAGCTCTATGAGATAGATCCTATTACTGTTTCTAGTCTATACATGAAGAGACTAAAGTTCAAAAAGGTGAAGTAATTTGCCCAAGATCACACAGCTAATAAGCAGCCTGGACAGGTTAAACTCAAGACAGTTTGACTCTAGACTTATTTTGTACAAAGATCATTTCTTAAAATCTATTTTTCTTTATTTGAAAAAAATCCTCTTGAAACATACTGTTGTCATTCAGTCACTCAGTCGTGTCCGACTCTTTGCAACCCCATGGACTGCAACACCCCAGGCTTCCCATCCTTTACTTCCCCGGAGTTTGCTCAAGCTCATGTCCATTGAGTCACTGATACCATCCAACCATCTCATCCTCTGTTGTCCCCTTCTCCTCCTGCCCTCAATCTTTCCCAACATTAGGGTCTTTTCCAGTGAGTCAGCCCTTCACATTAGGTGGTCAAAGTATTAGAGCTTCAGCTCCAGCATCAGTCCTTTCAATGAATATTCTAGGTTAATTTCCTTTAGGGTTGACTGGTTTGATCTCCTTGCTATCCAAAGGACTCTCAAGAGTCTTCTCCAGCACCACAGTATATGGAATAACATTGTTTGATAATGAAACTGAATACCCATTAAAATCAGATATATATTGGAACAATTTGTGCACAATTCAAAAAAATTTTCCTAGACACTGTGATACCATTTCTTGTATCACTTGTACCTTCTGGAAGTTCTCAAGAAAGCGTCAGAGATGGTTACTAGCCTGCATCATTCAAAGGCTACAACTTTCTTACCAAAACAAGGTAGGGACTGTATCATATAAGGCACACAGAAGAAACTGGCCTCATCCCCTCACTGTGACAACATATGTTCCAGCTCATTGGAGATGATCTGGCAGAATGTTTTCCTTTAGGTTGTTCAGGGAAAGGCAAACAAGAACAATATTTTCAACTAACACAAGTCAAATGGTATTTTCTTTGCAGAAATTAACATGTCAACAAAAGATTTAGTCTTTTTCCTTAGAAAAGCAGAAAATAGAGAGGTGTATTTTTTTTTAATGTGGAACATAAAGAGGGAAAACTAAGTAGATAGTATGTTATAAAGTATTTAGAAAGATGGTAACGATAACCCTGTATGCGAGACAGCAAAAGAGACACAGATGTATAGAACAGTCTTTTGGACTCGTGGGAGAGGGAGGGGGTGGATGATTTGGGAGAATGGCATTGAAACATGTATAATATCATATAAGAAACAAATCGCCAGTCCAGGTTTGATGTAGGATACAGGATGCTTGGGGCTGGTGCACTGGGATGACCCAGAGGGATGGTATGGAGAGGGAGGTGGGAGGGAGGGTCAGGATTGGAAACACGTGTACACCCGTGGTGGATTCATGTTGATGTATGGCAAAACCAATACAATATTGTAAAGTAATTAGCTGCTAATTAAAATAAATAAATTAAAAAAAAGTATTTATAAGCTCTTACATTCCTATAGCCCTTGGCAGTTTATACAGTGCTTTCAGATAAAATACATGCATTTTGATGATTCCTTGAGTTGGGCAGGGCAGATTTTACCCTCCTTATTTAATAGAAAAGATAGCGGTTCATGAAGGTCAAGGTGCTTGTCCAAGTTCACCTGGATTTTAAGTGGTAATACTGGGCTCCAACACAGGTCTTTTGATACCATCAAGATTTAATATTGATAAAATGTTTATTATCTGGAGGCTTTTATGAGCAATTATTTTATTAAACAGAAAGCTCCCTTGGGGTGTCTACTGAAGATTAATGCTTCTCACTGCATACTACCCATGCCAACATTTCACAGAACAAAATTCTAAGGACTGGACATCATCTTCCTCATCCCTACATCACAGCCAATATCACTTTGTGGATTTCTCTGTGCCAGACATTTTCTAATATTAGCTTTTTTGGTCATCACAAAAGCCCTACTGAGGTAAGTATCATTATTCCCTTCCTTACAGAAGAGGCTGAGAGAAGTAATTACCCTAACAATGCTATTAAGTAGCTATATCCTCCGAAGGAAATGGCAACCCACTCCAGAGTTCTTGCCTGGAGACCCCCAGAGATGGGGGAGCCTGGTGGGCTGCCATCTGTGGGGTCACACAGAGTCGGACACGACTGAAGTGACTTAGCAGCAGCAGCATGCTGTCGTTAAAAGCAAAAAATAAAAACAAACAGTAAACATTCCACGGGTCATAACTACAAACGTGCGCTTATTATTTGTTGGTGGCAGATCTGGTATGGCTCTTCTCCCTGTCCTGTTCACTCCAGGATCCCACCTGTCCAGGCAACCCTCTCTGGGAACACATGGTCTCCTCAGAAGCTCACGTCATTCCCTCTCACAGCCTGAAGCAGGCCACTCGAGTAAGACTGACATCACTGGGGTAAGTGCTGCCTCCTTAGAGAGGCAGCATGTAGTTTGCACACAATCATACTTTACCAAAGTCTATAATCTGGGATACAAATATTTACTTCTTCCTTCCCTGGAATAAACATCAAATATTTGTGTTAACATAAGACCAGACTGAAAATTTAGGACTTTGTGAGGGTCTGTATCAGATCTGGGTATCCCTCCTGTGGCTATTGAGACCTATGAATAGTCAGTGAGTCAATCAAATTAAATATGTCTGCTTCATACTCACAACAGTGGTGTGTGAGAGTTAGCCAATCCTTTACAGTGTCAGTTGTTAAACTTTCAGGAATTTTGAAAGTACCATGTTGCTGTTGTTGTAGTTGTTCAATCCCTAGGTTGTGTCCAACTCTTTGTGACCCCATGGACTTCAGCACACCAGACTTCCCGGTCCTTCACTATCTCCCAGAGTCTGCTCAAATTCATGTCCATTGAGTCGGTGATGCCATCCAGCCATCTTATCCTCCGTCATCCCTTTTTCCTCCTGTCCTCAATCTTTGCCAGCATCAGGGTCTTTTCCAATGAATCGGCTCTTCTCATCAGGTGGCCAAAGTACTGGAACTTCAACTTCAGCATCAGTCCTTACTATGAATATTTAGTGTTCATTTTCTTTAGAATTGACTGGTTTGATCTCCTTGCAATCCAACAACTCTCAAGAGTCTTCTCCAAGCACCACAATTCAAAAGCATCCATTCTTGTGGCCCATTCTTCTTTATGGTCCAACTCTCACTTCTGTACATGAGTACTGGAAAAACCATAGCTTGGACAAACAGACCTTTGTCGGCAAAGTGATGTTTTTCCTTAATATGCTGTCTAGATTTGTCATAGATTTCCTTCCAAGGAGCAAGTGTTTTATGGCTGCAGTCACCATCCATAGTGATTTTTAGAGACAAAAAAGAAATCTGTCACTGCTTCTACTTTTCCCCCTTCTATTTGCCATGAAGTGATGGGACCATATGCCATGATCTTAGTTTTTTTTTTTTTTAATATTGAGTTTTAAGCTGGCTTTTTCACTCTCCATTTTCACCCTCTTTCATCCTCATCAAGAGGCTCTTCAGTTCCTCTTAGCTTTCTCCCATTAGAGTGGTATCATCTGCATATCCAAAGTTGTTGATATTTCTCCCAGCAATCTTGATTTCAGCTTATAACTCATCCAGCCTGGCATTTCACATGATGTACTCAGCATAGAAGTTTAATAAACAGATCGACAATATACAGCCTGTTGCACTGCTTTCCCAAATTTGAACCGACCCATTGTTCAATGTAAAGTTTTAACTATTGTTTGTTGACCTGCATACAGGTTTCTCAGGAGACAGTTAAGGTGGTCTGGTATTCCCATCTCTAAGAATTTTCCAAAGTTTGCTATGATCCACATAGTCAAAGGCTTTAGCATAGTCAATGAAGCTGATGTAGATATTTTTTCTGGAATTCTTTTGCTTTTTCTATGATCCAACAAATGTTGGCAATTGGATCTCTGTTTCCTCTGCCTTTTCTAAATCCAGTTTGTACATCTGGAAGTTCTCAGTTCATGTACTGCTGAAGCCTAGTGAAGGATTTTGAGCATAACCTTACTAGCATGCAAAATGAACATCACATTGGTAGTTTAAAATTGGTTGTGTTTGGAATATTATACCACAGCAAGAGGCAAATATTATACAATGGGGCTTTTTTCACTAGAGAAAATTTTATCACATTTACCAGCATACCCCACACACTTAGCATAGACTGATGGCATAGGAACTGTATAACAGCAAAAAATTCTCCCATTTGGAAAGAAAATAATGGAAACCATGCAGCAGCCCTTGATCAAAGAATTCTGAAATGCTGCTGGGCAGTTGTAAAAGTCCCTCCTCTTAAAGATGGGGAATAGTCCTCTACTAACCATTTCTGTTCCCTGGAAGTAGCTCTCCAGAAGACTGCTCTCAACGTTCTCAGTGACCTTGGCTCTGCCATCTGGGTGATCCTTGGTTTTCCTTTTCCTTACTGGTTTCATCTAAAAAATATACTGGACCCAGGATGCTTGGGGCTGGTGCACTGGGATGACCCGCAGGGATGGTACGGGGAGGGAGGTGGAAGGGGGTTCAGGATGGGGAACACGTGTACACCCATGGCAGATTCATGTTGATGTATGGCAAAACCAATACAATATTGTAAAGTAATTAGCCTCCAATTAAAATAAATAAATTTAAATTAAATATATATATATATATATATATATTCCGGAAACTGTCCTCCTTGGAAGTTTTGCAGCTCTATCTGCCTGCTTCTTGCTCAAGAAACATTGGCATTGTACCTGTTTAATTCCAGTCAGTTATATATGCCAGTAGCCACACCATCAGTTCTTTTCCAGATATATTCCTCTTTAATGCCTAATAATTTGAGCCCATTGGGCTTCTGGAATATTCTGGAAGTCTCTTTATCATAAACCATTTGAAAGAATTTCCTGAAGACCAGCTGAATTGATTCAGATTTCAACAAAGAACATGGCAGCAACCCCTTGATTTGCTTTTTGCTAAGAAATGAGGTTTTAACCAGTCCTTGTAACTCAAAGCTTTTCTCAGTTTTATCATTTTTCATTTTTAGCACAAGTCCTAGAATTTCTGGATTCTCTTCATTCCTTTAACGACTTCTAAATCAGTTGATTATTTCCTGAGCTCACCCCTTACATGGAGTATCTTATCAATTACAACCAACAGTGAACAATTTATGCTACAAACATCCTATTTTCCCATTTCATTACCTAAAGTCACAAGTTAATTATTAATAAATACATTATCTGCTTTCCAAGCTACTGTAGGCAACTGGTTTTGCTAATTGTTTCACTACTGCATTCAATGGCTTCCCATCTGCAATGACAGTTTCTTTACCACCCTCTGCTCAGTCCCAAAACAAGTTACATAGATCAGGTATTCTCTGCTGCTGCTGCTGCTAAGTCACTTCAGTCGTGTCCGACTCTGTGCGACCCCATAGACGGCAGCCCACCAGGCTCCCCCGTCCCTGGGATTCTCCAGGCAAGAACACTGGAGTGGGTTGCCATTTCCTTCTCCAATGCACGAAAGTGAAAAGTGAAAGTGAAGTCGCTCAGTCGTGCCAGACTCTTAGCGACCCCATGCACTGCAGCCTACCAGGCTCCTCCGTCCATGGGATTTTCCAGGCAAGAGTACTGGAGTGGGGTGCCATTGCCTTCTCCCAGGTATTCTCTAACAGCAGAGAATTCTATCTCTAGGACAGTTTTCTGTATCATTCTGAATAAGCTAATTTAATGGTAAGAATATTCCAAAATCTCAGTGGATTACACCAACAAAGTTTATTAAAGTTTATTTCTCACTTAATGTGAATATTGGTTACAAAAGGACTGTGGCCCTGTTCCACTCTCCCTTCAGTTCAGAGATTCAAGCTAAAGGAGCAGCCTTTATCTGCAACATCACTGGTCTCACAGCAGAGGAAAAAGAGTGTGTGTAGTTAACCATGAAATGAATCACACCTGGTCACTTTCTACTGACCAAGAAAGCAACATATTTGATCGGACTTTTGCATATCCCCCATGGACAGGAGGGCTTCCCCAGTAGCTCAGTTTGTAAAGAATCCACCTGCAATGAAGGAGACCCTGGTTCAATTCCTGGGTCAGGAAGATCTCCTGGAGACTTGGAGACAGGCTACACCCTCCAGTATTCTTGGGCTTCCTTGGTGAGTTAGATGGTAAGGAATCTGCCTGCAATCAGGGAGACCTAGATTCAATCCCTGGGTTGAGAAGATCCCCTGGAGGAGGGCATGGCAACTCACTCCAGTATTCTGGCCTGGAGAATTCCATGGACAGAGGAGCCTAATGAGCTAGAGTCCATGGGGTCACAAAGAGTTAGACACAAGTGAGCAACTAGGCACAGCACAGCATATCATGAGCAGAGCTGAAAGGGAAGACTGAAAGGAGCAAATATTCAGAATAATAATGCAATGTTATCTGGTAAGTCAATCTGACAACAAAGCCTGTGTCCTTGTCTGACAAAAGTTCCAAGACTTCTTTGTGACTCAGAGCTAGTACTGTTGTGCTTTGAATGCTGCAGTTTCCTAAGTGACACAAAGGTAGGTTACTAGCCATGGCCAAACTTTCCCACACTTTTTGTTGCTGTTCAGTCACTCAGTCATGTCCGATTCTTTGCTATCCCATGGACTCCAGCATGCCAGGCTTCCCTGTCCTTCACCATCTCCCAGAGCTCAAATTCATGTCCCTTGAGTCGGTGATGCCATCCAGCCATCTTATTCTCTGTCATCCCCTTCTTCTCCTGCCTTCAGTTTTTCCCAGCACCAGGGTCTTTTCCAACTAGTTGGCTCTTCATATCAGGTGGCCAAAGTACTGGAACTTCAGTTTCATCATCAGTCTTTTCAATGAATAGTCAGGGTTGATTTCCTTTAGGATTTATTGGTTTGAGCTCCTTGCAGTCCACAGGACTCTCAAGAGTCTTCTATAGCACCACAGTTCGAAAGAATCAATTCTTTGGTGCTCAGCCTTCTTTAAGATCCAACTTTCACATCCGTACATGACTACTGGGAAAACCATAGCTTTGATTATACAGACCTTTGTCAGCAAAGTGATGTTTATGCTTTTTTAACATGCTGTCCAGGTTTTTCATAGCTTTTCTTCCAAGGACCAAGCATCTTTTACTTTTCAAACAGTGGAGAATTAAAGAAAGGGGTTTGCTTACAATAATATAAGGTATATGTTTGCACCCTTTTTAGAGCAATGAAAAAGTTAAATCATAAAAAATTATGTTTTTAAGTGATGTTTTTCAGCTTGAGAGATTACTTGCAATTACTTTTCATTAGCTGTGATTTAAAGCAGCCAAAGAATAAATACTTTATCCCTCCCATTTTATAAGTCAGAAAATGTAAACCAGGTCATTTATATTGACACAGAAGATTGGAGTTTAAACCAATTATACAGATGACACATACATGGTATTTCTTTGAATATATATACTTTGAAAAAAATGTATATAGTTTTATCCCCCTCCTCTTTATTCAGTTCAGTTCATTTCAGCTCAGTCGCTCAGTCATGTCTGACTCTGCAACCCCATGAACTGCACCACACCAGGCCTCCCTGTCCATCACCAACTCCCAGAGTTTACCCAAACTCATGCCCATTGAGTCAGTGATGCCATCTAACCATCTCATCCTCTGTCATCCCTTTCTCCTCCTGCTCACAATCTTTCCCAGCATCAGGGTCTTTTCAAATGAGTTAGCTCTTCGCAGCAGGTGGCCAAAGTATTAGAGTTTCAGCTTCAACATCAGTCCTTCCAATGAACACCCAGGACTGATCGCTTTTAGGTTGGACTGGTTGGATCTCCTTGCAGTCCAAGGGACTCTTAAGAGTTTTCTCCAACACCACAGTTCAAAAGCATCAATTCTTCTGCCCTCAGCTTTCTTTATAGTCCAACTCTCACATCCATACATGACTACTGGCAAAACCATAACATTGACTAAATGGACCTTGTTGACAAAGTAATGTCTCTGGTAAATCCAGTCCCATGATCCTGACTCTCAAAAGTGTCTTTTGGACTGTATGTTGGAGCATTCTTTTTACTGAAAATTTATTTGGGGGCCATAGCACCTCAAATGTCTCCTTCTATTTCCAATGTGCCTAAGGTATACAGTGTAATGTGGGACTCATGATGCTACAGCAAACAGGGATTTTCAGTGTCAAGATTAATTAGATGGCCAAAAACCATAGAAGAAGATGCTCAGTCTTTAATTACCAAAGGAATGTAAATTAAAACTTCAAGGAGGTATCATCTCACAGTAGTCAGATAGCCATCATCAAAAACTCTACAAATAATAAATGCTGAAGAGAATGTGAAGAAAAGGAAATCCCCCTACACTATTGGTGGGAAAGTAAATTGGTACAGTTTCTATGGAGAAGCTTGGACGTTCTTTAAAAAACTAAAAATAGAGCTACCCTATGATCCAGTAATCCCACTCCTGGGCATATATCCAGAGAAAACTGTAACTCAAAAAATACATGCATCTCAATGCTCATTGCAGCACTGTTCACAATAGCCAAGACTTGAAGCAATCTAAACATCCATCAACAGATGACTAGATAAAAAAGACGTGGCATAAATATACAAAGGATATTACACAATCATAAAAAGAATGAAATGCCATTTGCAGCAACATGTATGAAACTAGAGATTATCATACTAAGTGAAGTAAGTCAGACAGAGAAAGAAAAATAATATGATTTTACTTATGTGTGAAATCCAAAGGAATGATACAGATGACAAAACTGAAACAAACTCACATACATGGAAAACAGACCTATGGTTACGAACGGGGTAAAAGGGGTCAGTAAGTGAGGAGTATAGAATTAACATATACACTCTACACGCCAAAGAATGTTCAAACTACTGCACAGTTCCACTCATTTTATGTGCTAGCAAGATAATCCTTAAAATCCTTCAAACTAGGCTTCAACAGTACATGAACCAAGAACTTCCAGATGTTCAAGCTGGATTTAGCAAAGGCAGAGGAACCAGAGATCAAATTGCCAGCATCCACTGGATCATAGAAAAAGCAAGAGAATTCCAGAAAAAAACAAAAAAAAATCTTCTGCTTCACTGACTATGCTAAAGGCTTTGATTGTGTGGATCACAACAAACTGTGGAAAATTCTTAAAGAGATGGAAATACCAGACCACCTTACCTGCCTCCTGAGAAACCTGTATGCAGGTCAAGATGCAATAGTTAGAAGTGGACATGGAACAATGTACTGGTTCAAAATTGGGAAAGGAGTACGACATGGCTGTATATTGTATAAATACCCTGCTTATTTAACTTCTTCACAGAGTACATCATACAAAATATAGGGCTGGCTGAAGTACAGGCTGGAATCAAGATTACTGAGAAAAATATCAATAACCTCAGATATGCAGATGACACCACCCTTATGGCAGAAAGTGAAGAGGAACTAAAAAGTCTCTTGATGAAAGTGAAAGAAGAGAGCGAAAAAACTGGCTTAAAACTCAACATTCAAAAAACTAGAATCATGGCATCCAGTGCCACCACTTCATTGCAAATAGATGTGGAAAAAATGGGAAACAGTAACAGACTTTATTTTTTAGGCTTCAAAATCACTGAAGATGGTGACTGCAGCCATGAAATTAAAAGTTTCTTGCTCCTTGGAAAAAAGGCTATGAGAAACCTAGACAGCATACTGATAAAGCAAAAACATTACTTTACCGACAAAGGTCTGTATAGTCAAAGCTGTGGTTTTTCCAGTAGTCATGTTCAATGTGAGAGTTGCACCATATAGAAGACTGAGCACCAAAAAATTGGTGCTTTTGAACTGTGGTGTTGGAAAAGACTCTTGAGAGTCCCTTGGACTGCAAGGAGATCAAACCAGTCATTCCTAAAGGAAATCAACCCTGACTTTTCATTGAAAAAACTGATGCTGAAGCTCCAATACTTTGGCCCCCTGATTCGAAGAGCCAACTCACTGGGAAAGACCCTGATGTTGGGAAAGGGTGAGAGCAGGAGGAGAAACAGGTGACAGAGTATGAGATGGTTGGATGGCATCATCGACTCAACAGGCATGAGTCTGAGCAAACTTCGGGAGATAGTGAAGGACAGAAGCCTGGCATGCTGCAGTTGATGGGGTCACAAAGAGTTAGACACAACTGAGCAACTGAACAATACACTCTACCATATATAGAATAGATAAACAACAGAGACCTACTATACAGCACAGAGAACTCTACTTAGTATTCTGTAATCGTCTGTATGGGAAAAGAATCTGAAAAAGAATAGATATGTGTATATGTATAGGCTTCCCCAGAGGCTCTCTGGTTAAGAATCTGCCTGCAATGCAGAGATGCAGGAGACATGGGTTTGATCCTTTGGTCGGGGAAATTCCCTGGAAGAGGGCAGGACAACTCATTCTTAAATTCTTGCTGGGAAAATCTCATGGACAGAGGAGCCTGGCAGACTATAGTCCATGGGGTCTCAAAGAGCTGGACACAACTGAAGCAATTGAGCACACACACGTGTATATGTATGGTTGAATCACTTTGCTGTGTACCTGAAACTAACACAACACTGTAAATCGACTATAATCCAATACAAAATAGAATTGTTTAACTTTTTAAATAATGATTACTTTAAAAAGGAAAAAAAGATTAAACAAGCAGCAGGTTTAGGTATGATTATCAGTGTGCAATTTTATAGTTTTCTATAGCTGTCAGAATCAGGGTCACCCAGGAATTAAAGTCATATCTGGGCAGTAGCATCTGAATATGTCCCAACAGGGTCTTTGACCATGTTTTTAATCCTGTGGATAAAGACTGAGAAGAAAGTTGCTATTTAGCTTAATGGAATTACTGATATCCTAGAAACAAATTCAATTTAAATGACCACATAATAATTACTGGTTCTTTAGTCCTAGGTTTCTCTCCTGGTTTCCAAGCTACAGTTCCTATTGACCTCTCACACTTGGCTACCACTTTCCTAGTACTGATGCCCCTGAAAAACAATGAGGTCCCAAGGACAATGATGTGAACATCTCATTTCTGATCTTTAATAATGGCTTCATTCTTATTCAAACAATTTCTAAATCATGATTAATTAATTACTAATATATAATTAATAATTATGTTGTTATGCTGTGCTTAGTCACTCAGTCATGTCTGATTCTTTGCAACCCCATGGACTGTAGCCACCAGGCTCCTCCAGGCAAGAATACTGGAGTAGGTTGCCATGCCCTCCTCCAGGGGATCATCCCAATCCAGGGATAGAACCCAGGTCTCCTGCATTGCAGGTGGATTCTTTACCACCTGAGTCATCAGGAAAGGCCAAGTATACTGGAGTGGGTAGCCTATCCTTCTCCAGGGGATCTTCCCAACCCAGGAAATGAACCAGGGTCTCCTGCATTGCAGGCAGATTCTTTACCTTCTGAGCCACCAGAGAAGCCCATATTGACAATACTGAGTTCCAAATATCGACTGCTTATTAGTGGAATATATATTGGGGCTTCCTTGGAGAAAAACCCCCTGGAGAAGGGCACAGCCACACATTCCAGTATTCTTGCCTAGAGGGGTCGCAAAGAGTTGAACACAACTGAGCGACTAACACACGCTTTATTGTCAATAGGCTATTTAAGCTCCATACTTGATACATTTAGATCATAGATTGCAATAGTTCATTAGTCAGAAACAAAAGATATTTGGGAACAACAAGAACTTTAAAGATTATATCCTGGAAGATATCTCTTCCCTCTTAAAAACTCTCCCTTAATGTGTTTTTTCGGAGAAGGCAATGGCAACCCACTCCAATATTCTTGCCTGGAGAATCCCAGGGACGGGGGAGCTTGGTGGGCTGCCGTCTATGGGGTCATACAGAGTCGGACACGACTGAAACGACTTAGCAGCAGCAGAAATGTGGTTTTTACATGGTTTAACCTTGAGATATATGGGCAGTCAGCTGAATTCAAGAGACCTTGTTTTATATTCTTCCTAGATTAGCAAATCACAAGAATTAACACTTCTGATTTTTTAGCTTCTACATAGGCTCACCATAAAGTGAAGTAGAAATCTGCTATAATTATTCAGAAACATAAAATCCAAGCTTTCTCAAATGTATTGTGAAAATATTTTCTACTATTAAAAAGCACTAACATAAAAAGTAGCTAAAATTTTAAACAACAATAAACTCATTATGTGAAAATATTAAACACATTAACCTCATAGGTCCTTGGCCTTGGGATTTCCAAATTAGTTTCAAATATGTTTCCAAATGGTGTTTCTGCATTTTTTCCACAGGCCTCATCATTGCTTTTATCACTTATTCTGCTGTCTCACAAGGGAATGATTCCTTTCTAACCATTACCTCTTCTGTTCATTTTCAAGCCCTTGCCTCTTTCCATTTCTCTAGGTCCATCCGGCTTTGATCAATCATGTGATCATTTCTTTCTAGTTGGTTTTTGTAGCACCTCAGAACACCCTCCATCCTTTCACCAAAACTGCAGTGTAATAGGGTCTAGATCAAGATATTGTGAGCCACAGTGTCTAGATGGTGGCAACATGAATGGTGACAATCTATTCTGCATGTGCAGCTGAAGTTCTCACCAGGAGAGAAAGTAGTATGGCCTTGAAGGATACGTCTCCTGAAGACTTCAAGAAAGAGAAAGTGGAGGGGGGAAGCGGTGAGAGAGAGAAGAGAATATCTGGATTCTGGTAAGTTGGCTTGAATAAGGAATACATGAAACCCTGAGCTGGTATAGAATATTTCAGATCTTTGGCAGTAGATTGTAGTACCAAATAGTTACTTTATTAAAACCTCAAAGCTCTATACATCTGTGTCTCTTTTGCTGTCTTGCAGTCTTTTGGACTCTGTGGTGGAGTGGGGAATGATTTGGGAGAATGGCATTAAAACATGTATAATATCATATAAGAAACGAATTGCCAGTCCAGGTTTGATGCAGGATACAGGAAGCTTGGGGCTGGTGCACTGGGATGACCCAGAGGGATGGTATGGGGAGGGAGGTGGGAGGGGGGTTCAGGATGGGGAACACATGTACACCCGTGGCAGATGCATGTTGATGTATGGCAAAACCAATACAATATTGTAAAGTAAAAAAAAATAAAATAAAATGGAAAAAAAAAAAAAAAAAAAAACCTCAAAGCTTTTGCTCCCCAGACTTCTTTTATAACAATAAAGCAGGTTTTCCAAAAGTGAAGTGGAAGAACACACCACTCCACAAATTGTTGATCTAAAATCCTGGGGAGCATATGCTGGGTTACAATTGATTTCCAAGTTAATGTGCTTGTTCATGATTGGGTTACCTCCTCCCTACATTTATAGTCAGAACTCTTTCCTTCCACTGGATCTTCCACATACTTTTGTTTCAACAGCTTGAATTTATTCTCAAATTAATCATGACATTTTAACTGTTATCAAAGTTCCCTCTTTGAATTAAATATTTTGTGTACTAGCAAAATGTGAATGTGAGAAGAAAGAAAAAAAATTATGAGTAATCAAATGCTCTGCAAGGCCAGGATAATAAAGAATGCTTCGTGCTGTTGGTGGGAATGTAAACTTATATAGCCACTATGGATGATGATAAGGATATTACTTTAAAAACTAGGAGTAAAACCACTGTATGACCCAGCAATCCCACTCCTAGGCATATACCATAAGGAAGCCAACACTGAAAAAGACACATGTATCCCAATGTTTATTGCAGCACTATTTACAATAGCTAGAACATGGATGCAACCTAGATGTCCATTGACAGATGAATGGATAAAGAAGTTGTGGTACATATACACAATGGAATATTAGTCATAAAAAGGAATGCATTTGAGTCAATTCTAATGAGGTGGATGAACCTAGAGCCTATTACTCAGAGTGAAGTAAGTCAGAAAGAGAAAGATAAATATCATATACTAACACATATATATGAAATCTAGAAAGATGGTACCAAGGAATTTATTTGCAGGGCAGCAATGGAGAAACAGACATAGAGAACAACACACACACAAAAAGAATGTGTATGCACATGCTAAGTTGCTTCAGTCATGTCTGACTCTACGCAACGTTATGGACTGTAGCCCGCCAGGCTCCTCTGTCCACGGGATTCTCCAGGCAAGAATACTGAAGTGGGTTGCCATGTCATCCTTTAGGGTATCTTCCCAACCCAGTTACTGAACCCATGTCTCCTAACAAAATATATCAGAAGCCAAAATATACCAATGTTGTATTTCAAACAATCAAGCAGGAGTAGTTCCATTTTACTCAGCATTTTGTTCTGTTCTGGTCTTAAACTGATTGGGCAAAGCCCACCCACATTACAGAGGGCAATCTGCTTTATGGAGTCTAATAATTCAAATGTTCATCACATCCGGAAACACACCACAGACAATCCAGAGTAACATTTGGCCAAACGCCTGGGCATTCTGTGGCCCAGTCAAGTTGAGACTTAAATAAACTATCACAGCATCATCATTGTGGCATTTACTTTACAATTAGTCAATTCCAAAAGAATTTTGAACAGAGATCCAGTGTAGGGAAATTATAGATGATATATTAATATTATGTGTATGGTTTATGTAAAAGATGGGATAAAAAATCTTACGAATGCAGTTATGTTTGCATCTTGCCCCCTACCAAAAAAAAAAAAAGTCTATGTTCTATATTGAACATATTGTAAAATAAGCATGTTTTAAGATAAAATAAAATGATGTTTGTATACTCTAATCTTTTCAAAGATTCTTCACATTAATAGAATTGTTTCCAATTAACACACCAAATGGCCATTCCAGATAATATTAGATTTAAAAAAATTTTAATTAAAAAAAAGAAGAGTTCTACTGTAAAAGACCATAAAACTGACAAGCATAGTCAAGGAAATGAGACACATGGATGTCAGAACTGTTTATGAAAACAGTTTGATTTTTTTCTAAATCTTTTCTACTCTGTGCATCCCATATAGGTATCGATTCTTGCTACTTACTGTTTTAAAGGTCACTACCAACCTGAAAATACCCAAAAGGTCAGTTTTCATTCCAATCCCAAAGAAAGGCAATGCCAAAGAATGCTCAACTACCGCACAATTACACTCATCTCACACGCTAGTAAAGTAATGCTCAAAATTCTCCAAGCCAGGCTTAAGCAATACATGAACCGTGAACTTCCTGATGTTCAAGCTGGTTTTAGAAAAGGCAGAGGAACCAGAGATCAAATTGCCAACATCCGCTGGATCATGGAGAAAGCAAGAGAGTTCCAGAAAAACATCTATTTCTGCTTTATTGACTATGCCAAAGCCTTTGACTGTGTGGATCACAATAAACTGTGGAAAATTCTGAAAGAGATGGGGATACCAGACCACCTGATCTGCCTCTTGAGAAATTTGTATGCAGGTCAGGAAGCAACAGTTAGAACTGGACATGGAACAACAGACTGGTTCCAAATAGGAAAAGGAGTACATCAAGGCTGTATATTGTCACCCTGCTTATTTAACTTCTATGCAGAGTACATCATGAGAAACGCTGAACTGGAAGAAACACAAGCTGGAATCAAGATTGCTGGGAGAAATATCAATAACCTCAGATATGCAGATGACACCACCCTTATGGCAGAAAGTGAAGAGGAACTCAAAAGCCTCTTGATGAAAGTGAAAGTGGAGAGTGAAAAAGTTGGCTTAAAGCTCAACATTCAGAAAACGAAGATCATGGCATCTGGTCCCATCACTTCATGGGAAATAGATGAGGAAACAGTGTCAGACTTTGTCTGGGCTCCAAAATCACTGCAGATGGTGACTGCAGCCATGAAATTAAAAGACACTTACTCCTTGGAAGGAAAGTTATGACCAACCTAGATAGCATATTCAAAAGCAGAGACATTACTTTGCCAACAAAGGTCCGTCTAGTCAAGGCTATGGTTTTTCCTGTGGTCATGTATGGATGTGAGAGTTGGACTGTGAAGAAGGCTGAGTGCCGAAGAATTGATGCTTTTGAACTGTGGTGTTGGAGAAGACTCTTGAGAGTCCCTTGGACTGCAAGGAGATCCAACCAGTCCATTCTGAAAGAGATCAGCCCTGGGATTACTTTGGAAGGAATGATGCTAAAGCTGAAACTCCAGTACTTTGGCCACCTCATGAAAAGGGTTGACTTATTGGAAAAGACTCTGATGCTGGGAGGGATTGGGGGCAGGAGGAGAAGGGGACGACAGAGGATGAGATGGCTGGATGGCATCCCTGACTCGATGGACGTGAGTCTGAGTGAACTCCGGGAGTTGGTGATGGACAGGGAGGCCTGGCGTGCTGCGATTCATGGGGTCACAAAGAGCCGGACATGACTGAGCAACTGAACTGAACTGAACTGACCACTTTCAACTTTGGGTAATGTCAATCCTTAGATCACTTCTCTTTTAATAACGATTATTTTTAAAGAAAACTACACTATGATGCCAGATGCCATTACAACCAATCTACTTTACCCAACATCCACCACCAATCAAGAATGCTGGGTAATCATTTATTTATTGTGGTTGTTGTGCTCAATTGCTCAGTCATGTCTGACTATTTGTGACCTCTTAGTACTCTTGCCTGGAAAATCCCATGGACGGAGGAACCTGGTGGGCTGCAGTCCATGGGGTCGCTAAGAGTTGGACACTACTGAGCGACTTCTCTTTCACTTTTCACTTTCATGCATTGGAGAAGGAAATGGCAACCCACTCTAGTATTCTTGCCTGGAGAATCCCAAGGATAGGGGAGCCTGGTGGACTGCTGTCTATGGGGTCGCACAGAGTTGGACATGACTGAAGCGACTTAGCAGCAGCAGCAGCAGACTGCAGCAGGCCAGGCTTCCCTGTCCTTCACTGTCTCCCAGAGTTTGCTCAAGTTTATGTCCACTGAGTCAGTGATGCTATCTAACTATCTCATACTCTGCAGCCCCCTTCTTCTTTTGCATTCAGTCTTTCACATCATCAGGGTCTTTTCCAATGAGTCCACTCTTCACATCAGATGGCCAAAGTATTGGAGTTTCAGCTTCAGCATCAGCTTTTTCAATGTATAATAAGGGTTGATTTCCTTTAAGATTTATTGGTTGGATCTCCTTACAGTCCAAAGAACTCTCAATAGTCTTCTCCAACACAACAGTTTGAAAACATCAATTTTTCAGCACTCAGCCTTCTTTATGGTCCAACTCTCACATCCATACATGACTACTGGAAAAACCATAGCTTTGACTATACAGATCTTTGTCAGCAAAACAATGTCTTTGCTTTTTAACAAATTGTCTAGATTTGTCACAGAATTCCTCCAAGGAACAAGTATCTTTTAACTTCATGGTTGCAATCACTATCTGCAGTGATTTTCCAGGCTAAAAAAATAAAATTTGTCACAACTTCTTCTTTTTCCTCTCCTATTTCCTATGAAGTGATTGGACCTGATGCCCTGATCTTAGTTTTATGAATGTTGAATTTAAGCCAAGTTTTTAACTCTGCTCTTTCACTTTCATCAAAAGACTCTTTAGTTCTCTTAGATTTCTGCCATAAGGGTGGTGTTATTTGCATATCTAAGGTTATTGATATTTCTCCCAGAAATCTTGATTCGAAGTTGTGCTTTATTTAGCCTGGAATTTAGTATGATGTGCTCTGCATACCAGAGAAGGCAATGTCACCTCGCTCCAGTACTCTTGCCTGGAAAATCCCATGGACAGAGGAGCCTGGTAGGCTGCAGTCCATGGGGTCGCTAGGAGTTGGACACAACTGAGCGACTTCATTGGACACGACTGAGCGACTTCACTTTCACTTTTCACTTTCATGTATTGGAGAAGGAAATGGCAAACCACTCCAGTGTTTTTGCCTTGAGAATCCCAGGGACGGGGGAGCCTGATGGGCTGCCATCTATTGAGTCACACAGAGTCAGACACGACTGAAGTGATGCAGCAGCAGCAGCAGCAGCAGCTCTGCGTACACATTAAATAATCAAGGTGACAATATACAGCCTTGACACACTCCTTTCCCAATTTGGTACCAGTCCTTTGTTCTATGTCCAGTTCTAACTGTTCCTTCTTGACCTACATATAGATTTCTCAGGAGGCAGGTAAGGTGGTCTGGTATTCTCATCTCTTTAAGAATTTTCCACAGTTTGTTGTGATCCACAGAGTCAAAGGCTTTAGCATATCAATGAAGCAGAAGTAGATGTTTTTCTGGAATTCTCTTGCTTTTTCTATGACCCAACAGATGTTGGCAATTTGATCTCTGGTTACTCTGCCTTTTCTAAATCCAGCTTGAACATCTAGAAGTTCTCAGTTCACTTACTGTTGAAGCCTAGCTTGCAGAGTTTTGAGCATTACTTTGCTAACGTGTGAGATGAGTGCAATTGTGCAATAGTTTGAACACTCTTTGGCATTGCCTTTCTTTGGGACTGAAGTGAAAACTGACCTTTTCCAGTTCTGTGGCCACTGCTGAGTTTTCCAAATTTGCTGGCATATTGAGTGCAGCACTTTCACAGCATCATCTTTTAGGATTTGAAATGGCTCAGCTGGAATTTCATCACCTCCACTAGCTTTGTAGCACTCCAAGATGTCTGGCTCTAGGTAAGTGAAAGTGGTGTCATCTCCATATCTGAGGTTATTAGTATTTCTTCCAGCAAACTTGATTCTAGCTTGTGCTTCTTCCAACCCAGCATTTCACATGAGTTACTCTGCAGAGAAGTAGAATAAACAGGGTGACAACAGGAGCCTTGTTGTACTCTTTTCCCAAATGTGAACCTGTCATTTATTCCATGTAAGGTTCTAACTGTTGCTTCTTGACCCAGATACATGTTTCTCAGGGAACAGGTAACATGGTCTGGTATTTCCATCTCTTTAAGAATTTTCCACAATTTTTGTGATCCACGTAGTCAAAGGCATTAGTGTAGTCAATGAAGTAGAAGTAGATGTTTTCTGAAATGCCCTTGCTTTCTCTGTGATCCAACAAATGTTGGTAATTTGATCTCAAGTTCCTCTGCCTCTCCAAAACCCAGCTTGTACATCTGGAAGTTTTCAGTTGATATACTGCTGAAGCCTAGCATGAAGGATTTTGAGCATAAACTTACTAGCACATGAAATGAGCTCAATTGTCCAGTAATTTGAACATTATTTGGCACTGCCCTTCTTTGGGATTGGAATGAAAATTGACCTTTTCCAGTCCTGTGGCCACTGCTGAGTTTTCCAAATTTGCTGATACATTGAGCACAGCACATTAATAGCATCATCTTTCAGGATTTTAAGTGGCTCAGCTGGAATTTCATCACCTACATTAGCTTAGTTTGTAGTAATACTTCCTAAGGCCCACTTGACTTCACACTCCAGAATGTCTGGACCTATGTAAGTGACCAAACAATCATGGTTATCCAGGTCATTAAGATTTTTCGTAGAGTTCTATATATTCTTGCCACCTCTTCTTAATCTCTTCTGCCTCTGTTAGGTTCTTACCATTTCTTTCCTTTATCATGCCCATCATTGAATGAAATTTTACCTTACTATCTCTAAATTTCTTGAAGAGATCTCTAGTCTCAAGACTGTATTGTTTTCTTCTATTTCTTCATATTGTTCCCTTAAAAAGGCTTTTTTATAGCTCCTTGCTACTCTCTGGAACTCTGCATTCAGTTGGGTCTGTCTTCCCTTTCTTCCTTGCTTTTTGCTTCTCTTATTTTCTCAGCTATCTGTAAAGCCTCCTCAGAAAACCACTTTGCCTTCTTGTATCTCTGTTTCTTTGGGATGGTTTTGGTCACCACCTCCTGATCACTGCCTCCTGTACACTATTAGGAATGTCTGTCCATATTTCTTTGGGCACTCTGTCTACCAGATCTAATCTCTTGAGTCTATTCATCACTTCCACTGCATAATCATAAGGGATTTGATTTAGGTCATACCTGAATGGTCTAGTGGTTTTCCCTACTTTCTTCACTTTAAGTCAGAATTTTGCAGTGAGGAGCTCATGATATGAGCTACAGTCAGCTCCAGGTTTGTTTTGTTCTGTTTTTGCTTACTGTATAGAGCTTCTCCATCTTCAGCTGCAAAGAATATAATCAATTTGATTTCAGTATTAACCATGTGGTGATGTCCATGTGTAGAGTCATCTCTTGTGTTTTTGGAAGAGGGCATTTGCTCTGACCAGTGTGTTCTCTTGGCAAAACTTGGTTAGCTTTTGCCCTGCCTCATTTTGTACTCCAAGACCAAAAATGCCTGTTGCTCCAGTTATTTATTGACTTCCTAATTTTGCATTTCAGTTCCCTATGATGAAAAGGACATCTTTTTCGAGTGTTAGTTCTAGAAGGTCTTCATAGGACTGTTCAACTTCAGCTTCTTTGGCAGCAGTGGTTGGGGCATAGATTTGTATTACTGTGATATTGAATGGTTTGTATTGGAAACAAACAGAGGTTATTCTGTCATTTTTGAGATTGCAGCCAAGTACTGCATTTTAGACTCTTTTATTGACTATGAGGCTACTCCATTTCTTCTAAGGGATTCTTGCCCACAGTAGTAGATATAACGGTCATCTGAATTAAATTCGCCCATTCCTGTCCATTTTAGTTCATTGATTCCTAAAGATGTCAATATTCACTCTTACCATCTACTGCTAGACTACATCCCATTTACCTTGAGTCATGGACTTAACATCCCAGGTTCCTATGCAATATTGTTCTTTACAACATCGGACTTTACTTTCACCACCGAACACATCCAGAACTGAGTATCATTTCTGCTTTGGCCCAGCCACTTCATTCTTTCTGGAGCTATTAGCAATTACCTACCCTCTGCTCTTCCCTACTATCATATTGGACACCTTCCAACCTGGGGGGTCATCTTCTGGTGTCATATCTTTTTGCCTTTTCATATTGTTCATGGGATTCTAGTGGAAAGGATACTGGAATGGCTTGCCATTCCCTTCTCCAGTGGACCACATTTTGTCAGAACTTTCCACAATGACCCTTCTGTCTGCAAGTTTCTGCACCACATGGCTCATAGCTTCATTAAGTTATGTAAGCCCCTTCATAGCAACAAGGCTATAATCCATGAAGGGGATTTTTGGCTTTATCTATTTATCTGTAACTGACTCTAACTTCATGCAATTTTTGTTAAACAGCTTTCCTGCTTTTTCCATTCATATAAAGTTTCCAAATCCATGTGCATCTCCTCATTTTCAGATAATGGGCATCTTGCCTCCTGCTTGAGAAAATAAAGACCCTATTTTATGAATTGTTTCCACTTCCCTCAATTCAGCCACAGTGAATATCAACCCTCCTTCTCTCTTACTTTCCTCTAACTTCAGGATTTTCCTCACTCTGTCTCTTAGTCTCATTCATTCCTATAGTATAATGGCACGCAAGTCTCTCTCCTCCACTTCTCCAAGTTGTCATTTGCCTCCTGGGTGTCCCCAACTATATTTTCTGCTTATGCTTTAAACTGAATGCCTTTAAATTCTTTAAGATTCCTTCCAAGTCTATAAAATGTTGTGGGGTCCATAAAATTATCTGGATGATATTCTTTACCCTCCAGTCCATTTATTCAGTCAAGATAGATAAGATTTTTTTTTAAGTCTCAATAATCCTTTGATTATGCAAGATCTAATACCTAATCAAATTCTCCCTACAGGATATAGTTCCATAATGGACTCATTTTGGCCATCTCAATTATGAGTTTATTCCTGTTCTAAAGTGAGCTTGCATTTCCCTGCTTCTCCAAATGACAAGCTAAATGAAAGAGTCTTGCCAAGAGATTTCTTAAATGATAACTTAAAGTTGCCAAAATACTCTCCTGAGAATTCTCCTTTCATCCAAATAAGATCTAAGTCCAATAGGCACGAGCTCCCCAAAGGCCATAGCTGCAGCTGTCACCGAGTCCTTCCAGGTGGGCATCTCAGCTAATCGACAGTGCTGTTGGAGGAATTGAAATCCAATTACAGTGACTCATAACAAAGGCAATTTACCTTTCTTTCATGAATGGAAGGACAAAGTGCCAAATGCTGCAGGTTGCATATTTTTGCCCATAAAATACATAATTTGTCAAAATTATTTTTCTCTAAATATTTTAATGGAAATCCTTGGCAGGCCTATACACTAATTATTTCCATATTAGGCTCAGGTTTTTCATTTTATCTCCAAACTCTTTGTATCTCTCATGTAGTGCTATTATTCACTTTTTATAAATCACATACACCATTTTTCAAGGAAGATGGCATGTATGTTACATTTTTACGTGTTCTGTGATTCTCCTGTGATGGCTTGTGCTAAAATTAGTAATAACAGTCTGGATCAACTGTAGGGAGACATTGAATCGCTTCTTGCATGTTGAATTAAGTGGACCCCAAATAATGAAAATAAACATTAACAAGGCAAAAGGAAAGAGTAAAGAGAGTTTTTAAAGTTATGAAATCTCTTCTGTCAAATTTACTTTACTGAAAGTGATTTCCAGATTTCAAAAACATTAGAATATCATGCATTTTACTGATAAGTTTGATTTTCTTTAGCTATTACAAAAACTGTCCTCAAATAAAACTTAAAATTTTTACCTCACCCCCTAATAGCAGGAGCAATTTGGTTGCCAACTTGCTAAAAAAATAGAAAAGGAGAGGAGATACACTGTAAGAGGGAAAAAAAAAAAAAAAAAAATCGCCTTCCATTATGTATAACAAAAGATCAAGAGGAAAAGTTTTGGGGCTCTGAAGTCTATGCAAGCTACAACAGTGGTCTTATTCATATCACATAATAAGTTTATCTCTACTGAAAACTTCTCTGCTTAATCTATGTTATCTGTCAGATTTTAAGCAGCACTCCTCTTACATTTAAGAATGTGATAATGTATCCTACTGAGCCATCAAACTAATTTTGTATTTTGTTTCACTTAACCCTTCAAGACACTGTTTTCAGAAGAGGAGGGAACGAGCCCAGGGGAAGCTGTGGTGTCTGCTACACGAGTGCTGGCTGCCCACCCTCCAGGTATGTATCTTCTATGTTTTCCTTGTCAAAGGTAAGCTATTCAAATTTCACAGCCCTAGTAGTTTTTCCTCTCTTTTTCTCTCTTCACCCTCAAGATATTCTCAGAGGAGTTTTATTCAATGCCATAGATGCTGAAGCTGTAGTGGAGTATATGGTAATTGCATGCAAGCTACAGTTAAGGCCTAATGAACATTATGTTTATGAAGAATGTAGCTCTGATTTCTAAAAGCACTTTGGTAAATTATACAAATTAAATATTCATTACTCTGTACTTCATTAGTTCACATTTGGAACACTTTTTCTTCATTATAATAGCCCAGAGTAAAAGCTTTTTTTTTTTTAATATATATTTTGTCCTGTTATTTTTCAGAAATTCTTTACTTATAATATTAGGGCAAAGCTGTATTTTTCCATTGGGTCTATAATATTCAGATTTTTCTTTTTCAAAAACTGCATATTTATTTCATACAAAAAAAGTGAATACGTGTGTGTTTGTGATTCTTATTTCAACAGTCAGCATAAAAATATGTAAACTTTTCATTATAATATTCACTCAAAGTTTTATTATTACTTATTCCTATAAAAATTGCTCTTTCATTAGGGAGAAACCTTGGTATTAAGTTAAAATACTGCAGAGTTATGAAGAATGTTTATTTTTCATGTTGAAATAACTTTATAGTGACTGATTAGTCATCAGACTCTGAGAAGTTAAAAATCCTTTAAAGAGTACCTTGTCTGAGCCAGGTAATAAATTAACAAGCTTGCCTGGCACATGGAAATTAAAATAGAAAAAAGAATTATGATTGGAGCTACTCTTTACCACTTCCAAATATCTTAGTCAGCTGAAATGTATTTTTCCCAAAATGTATTCAGCAGACATGTATCTGTGAATTACTGAAAATAAGTAACTGCTCCTGAAATTCTATCAATTGAATGTCTCTTACAGTCAATCATACAGTTAATGCTCAAACAAAAAGAAACATTTGACTTTAAAATGTACTTGTAATCAAATTAAATGTCTCTAGGTCTAGAGATCTTCAGATTTTTTTCATTTCAGATGTACACAAATGACAATTAATGTTGTTGTTGTTGTTCAGTTGCTAAGTCATGTCTGACTCTTTGTAACCCCATGAATAGCACCACGCCAGGCTTCCCAGTCCTTCACTATCTCATGGAGTTTGCTCAAACTCAAGACTATTGATTTGGAGATGCTATCCAACTATCTCATTCTCTGTCCCTGCCTTCTGCCCTCAATCTTTCCCAGAGTCTTTTCCAATGAGTTGGCTCTTTGTATCAGGTGGCCAAAGTATAGGAACTTCAGCTTCAACATCAGGACTTCCAATGAATATTCAGGATTGATTTTCTTTAGGATTGGCTGGTTTGATCTCCTTGCAGTCCAAGGGACTCTCAAGAGTCTTCTCCATCATCACTGCTTGAAATCATCAATTCTTCATTGCTCAGTCTTCTTTATGATGCAACACTCACATCCATACATGTCTACTGGAAAAACCATAGCTTTGATTAGATGGACCTTTGTTGCCAAAGTAATGTCTCTGCTTTTTAATATGCTGTCTAGCTTGGTCACAGCTTTTCTTCCAAGAAGCAAGTGTCTTAATTTCATGGCTGCAGTCACTGTCTACATTGATACGTAGCCCAAGAAAATAAATGGAAACACTGTCACTGTTTCCATTTTTCTCCAACTATTTGCCATGAAGTGATGAGACTGGATGCCATGATCTTTGTTTTTTTAATTTTGAGTTTTAAGCTTGATTTTTCACTCTCCTATTTCACCTTTATCAATAGGCTCTTAAGTTCTTCTTTGCTTTCTGCCATTAGAGTGGTGTCATTTGCTGTCAATATTTCACCTGAAAATCTTGATTCCAGTTTGGGATTTACCCAGCCTGACATTTTGCATGAAATACTCTGAATATAAGTTAAATAAGCAGGGTGACAATATACAGCTTTGACATATTCCTTTTCCAGTTTTGAACCAGTCCACTGGTCTGTGTCCACATAACACTAAAAAAAAAAAAAAACAACTCTTAAAGTGTAAAATATTCTATAGGTTAATGATATTAGAAAACCAAATCATAAGTTACATAATTTCACAGTGATTCATAATTCTGTAGTGATTTTGAAGCCTAGGATAATAGAGTCTGTCATGGTTTCCATTGTTTCTCCATCTATTTGCCATGAAGTGATGGGACTGGATGCCATGATCTGCGTTTTCTGAATGTTGAGTTTTAAGCCAGCTTTTTCATTCTCTTTCACTTTGATCAAGAGGCTCTTTAGTTCCTCTTCACTTTCTGCCATCAGGGTGATGTCGTATGCATGTCTGAGGTTATTGACATTTCTCCCTACAATCTTGATTCCATGTTTGCTTCATTCAGTCTGGCATTGCACATGATATACTCTGCATATAAGTTAAATAAGTAAGGTGACAATAAACAGCCTTGACACACTCCTTTCCCAATTAGGAACCAGTCCATTGTTCCATGTCCAGTTCTAACTGTTGCTTCTTGACCTGCATACAGATTTTGAAGGAGGCAGGTAAGGTGGTCTGGTATTCCCATCACTTTAAAATTTTTCCACAGTTTGTTGGGATCGACAGAGTCTAAGGCTTTAAAATAGTCAATGAAGCAGATGTTTTTCTGGAATTCTCTTGCTTTTTCTATGATCTAACGCATGTTGACAATTTGATCTCTGGTTCTTCTGCCTTTTCTAAATCCAGCTTGAACATCTGGAAGTTCTCAGTTCATGTACTGTTAAAGCCTAGCTTGGAGAATTTTGAGCATTACTTTGCTAACGTGTGAGATGAGTGCAATTGTGCAATAGTTTGAACATTCTTTGGCATTGCCCTTCTTTGGGATTGGAATGGAAACTGACCTTTTCCAGTCCTGTGGCCACTGCTGGGTTTTCCAAATTTGCTGACATATTGAGTGCAGCACTTTCACAGCATCATCTTTCAGGATTTGAAATAACTCTGTTGGAATTCCATCACCTCCACTAGCTTTGTTCATAGTGAAACTTCCCAAGACCCACTTGACTTCTTACTCCAAGATGTCTGGCTCTAGGTGAGTAATCACCTTGAGGTTATCTAGATGTTTTTGGTATAGTTCTTCTCTACATTCTTGCCACCTCTTAATATCTTCTGCTTCTGTTAGGTCCATACCATTTCTGTCCTTTCCTGTCCCCATCCTTGCATGAAATGTTCCCTAAGAATCTCTAATTTTCATGAAGAAATCTCTAGTCTTTCCCATTCTATTGTTTTCCTCTACTTTGCATTGATCACTTAGAAAGGTTTTCTTATCTCTCCTTGTTATTCTTTGGAACTCTGCTTTCAGATAGATATATCTTTCCTTTTCTCTTTTGCCTCTGGCTTCTCTTTTTTTCTCAGCTATTTGTAAGGCCTCATCAGACATACTTGTAAGGCCTCCTCAGACAACGACTTAGCATTTTTGCATTCATTTTTCTTGGGGATGGTTTTAATCACCACCTCCTGTACAATGTTATGAACTTCAGTACATAGTTCTTCAGGCACTCTATATACCAGAACTAATCCCTTGAATCTATTTGTCACTTCCACTCTATATTCATAAGGGATTTGATTTAGTTCATACTTGAATGGTCCAGTGGTTTTCCATACTTTCTTCAATATAAGTCTGAATTTTGCAATAAGGAGCTCATGATCTGAGCCACATTCAGCTCCTGATCTTGTTTTTGCTGACTGTATAGAGCTTCTCCATCTTCAGCTGCAAAGAATCTAATCAATCTGATTTCAGTATTGATCATCTGGTGATGCCCATGTGTAGAGTCATCTCTTGTGCTGTTGGAAGAGAGGGTTTGTTATGACCAGTGCATCCTCTTGGCAAAACTCTTTTAGCCTTTGACCTGCTTCACTTTGTACTTCAAGGCCAAACTTTTCTGTTACTCTAGATATCTCTTGACTTCCAAATTTTGCATTCTGGTCCCCTATGATGAAAAGGACATCTTTTTTTGGTGTTAATTCTAGATGGACTTGAACATCTTCATAAGGTAAAAGTAAAGAGCCTACTCCAGAATACTCTGTAAAGCTTTGATTGAGATAGAAGTATTTTGCCTGTATCAAAGAAAAAAATTAGTGAAAGGAAGAAAGTTGTAGAAGAAGCCAGAAAAGCAATCTACAAATAGGTTCTGACATGTTATAAAGAAAGAACATCTGAATCTGTCAGCCAGATTGGTTTGAGGAAAAAGTAGTAATTGGAGTGAAACATAACAGTGAAATTGCAAGTTAAAGCAATAGGATGAATAGGGAGTTTCCTATAGGACAGAATGTCAAGCTAGGATAAACATTAGGACCAGCACTGAGTTAAGCTATAATGCCTATTCCCGTTCTCTATTGATCTATGTTCATTCCTGACATTAAAACATCTTTAAAATTCACTTTATTCAATATCCATCTTTTCTGGAAAAATCATAGAACCATGATAGATATTTCAAGCAGTTCATCTAGTCATCCACTCCTTGAACCCTTTCTATAATCCAGCCAGTGGAATCTGGCTCAGACACAGACAACTCTAGGGATGAGATGTTCAGAGTTTCCTGAAGCAAGATACGTCATATTTGGTAACTTTGCATGTGCAAAATATCTTATATTAGGCAGAAATAAATCTGCTACCACTTCTTCCCGCTGTGACTGTTCTACTCTCTTAGGGTCAACACCCTACAGGTTCTCTTCAGTTCTGTAGTTTTTACTTTCTCATAGGAATGTATTGAACAGATACTTACACAACCATTACTTACTGTGCTACTATATAATATATCCATCTCCCCTTTTTATCCTTACAGTGGAGCAGAGACCCCATCAAGCTCCATGTCCTGACCTCACCACAGGTCCAAGGTTCTGTGACAAAACCACGTTTTCTAAATTTCCCAGGAGGAAGAAAGCTTGCATTTGATAAACCCTATGATGTCCCAGGGATATCACATAGATTATATCATTCAATCCCCTTATCAACCCTATAAAATAAGTACTGTTCTTAACTACTTTAAACAGCTACAGTAGTCAGTTTTATCCTTTTATGCTTAGAAACACTGTTATTACTTTCCCAGGCACTAAGTTCCCATGTGTACTCTTGAGTTCCCTAATACATATTCTATTTCAGTGTTTGTATTTTATTATTTTTTATATTTTCTCTTTTAGAAGTGTTTTCCAATGAGTCAATATACAAATAAAACAGATGATATTTAAAACTGACATTTCACAGACAGTGTTGAAGCTCAAAAGGTTGAATAATTGACCAAGAGATGATAAGACTCTGGAAAATGGATTCTCAGTAACTGAACTATTGAGAATCTGATTTATGAACCTGAAGTCTCATTTACTATGTTTAGTGGAAGATCTGGCCACCATCGCACAGAGCACTCGAAGACCACGTCACAAATAAAATCACTGAAAAAGAGTCTATGATGCCAAAATGATATTTACATAAATATAAAATAGCTTAAATTTTAGCCTTTGTCTAGAGGAATTTCAAGCTAAGAAGCTTTAAAACAGCACACACTAAATTATAGCATTAGATTTCAGGAATTCTTGAAGTAGACTATCCAGGCTTTATTTTTCAAAGTTCTTTTCTCAGTGTTAACAACTAATTATTTACGTTTTCACAGACAGGACTTCCTAATACTATAATTTCAAAACTCAAGGTAAATTAGGTATACTTTAAACATTTGGGCAGAAAATATTGTTAATATTCAAAAATATCATTTATTTCTATAGAATATTTTTCTCTCTATTTCAGCGTACAACATGTTATGACCTCATTTCTAACTAGTAGGGATATGCTCTGTGTGAGACATGGAGGCCTGACCATATCCTGTGAAATGAGTTAGGTATTTCCCTTGAGGAAAATGGATGATAACTAATCATTGGAAAAGATCTATGACCAGGAGGAATGGGATGCTGAAGTCCAGGGATGAAGGCCATAAGAGGCCAGGTTCAGAGAATTTAATAGGTCATAGGCATAAGGCCACAAGCCTGGGGCTGAGAAGGAGCTAATCTGAGGGGACTCCTAAGATTAGAATGGCAGGGAGATGAATTCTAGGAGTCCTGATTTCTCTCTTAGTTCAGTCACTCAGTCATGTCCGACTGCAGCATGCCAGGCTTCCCTGTTCATCACCAACTCCTGGAGACTACTCTAACCCATGTCCATTGTGTCACTGACGCAATCCAACCATCTGATCCTCTGTCAACCCTTTCTCCTCCCACCTTCAGTCTTTCCCAGCATCAGGGTTTTTTCCAATGAGTTAGTTTCTCTCTTAGTACTCCAAATTTTCATATTTTTGTGTGTAATCTTATAATAGACTCCTTAGGGCTTTAGGTGGAGAAGGCAATGGCAACCCACTCCAGTACTCTTGCCTGGAAAATCCCATGGATGGAGGAGCCTGGTGGGCTGCAGTCCATGGGGTCGCTAAGAGTTGGACACGACTGCGTGACTTCACTTTTGCTTTTCACTTTCATGTATTAGAGAAGGAATGGAGAAGGCAATGGCACCCCACTCCAGTACTCTTGCCTGGAAAATCCCATGGATTGAGGAGCCTGGTAGGCTGCAGTCCATGGGGTCGCTAAGGGTCAGATATGACTGAGAGACTTCCCTTTAACTTTTCACTTTCATGCATTGGAGAAGGAAATGGCAACCCACTCCAGTGTTTTTGCTTGGAGAATCCCAGGGATGGGGGAGCCTGGTGGGCTGCCATCTATGGGGTCACACAGAGTCTGACATGACTGAAGTGACTTAGCAGCAGAGAAGGAAATGGCAACCCACTCCAGTGTTCTTGCCTGGACAATCCCAGGGATGGGAGAGCCTGGTGGGCTGCCATCTGTGGAGTCACACAGAGTCGGACACGACTGAAGTGACACAGCAGCAGGGCTTTAGAGAAATTTTCTCAAAATGTCATTTCTAAATGTTGTATTTGGTGGATTTAGGGGAGATATAATGTTCACAAGATGGTGAAATAGAAGGACATGTGCTCATATTCTCCTGTGAGAACTCCAAATTACAACCCACTGCTGAAAAAAGATACCCCACATCCTAGGGCAAAGGAAAAGCACAAGCAAGATGGTAGGGGAAAAAAACCCATACCTGCCAGAGACACTCAGAGGACTCAAACAAAACACTGTGTGCACCAGGACCCAGAAACCCCATAGAGACGGAGCCAGACCTGCCTTTGAGTGTTTGAGTGTCTCCTGCGGAGGTATGGGTCAGCAGTGGACTGTCACAGGGGCAAGAGCTCTGGGTGAAGCAAACCTGGGTGTGGCATAATCCCTCTTGGAGGAGATCTCCATTAACCCCACCATAGAGCCACCAGAACACAGGACTGGGAAAACAGACTCTTGGAGGGCACAAACAAAACCTTGTTCACACCAAGACCCAGGAAAAAGAAGTAGTGGCCCCACAAGAGACTGACCCACACTTGCCTGTGAGTTAGTGTCCAGGAGTCTCCAGAGGAGGCATGCGTTGGCAGTGGCCTGCTGCAAGGTCAGAGGCACTGAGTGCGGCAGTGCGTGCACAGGACCTTTTGAAGGAGGTCGCCATTATCTTCATTACCTCCACTCTAGATTGGTCTCAGGTCAAACAACAGGGAGGGAACACAGCCCCACCCTGCAACAGAAAGTTGGATTAAAGATTTACTGAGTATGGCTCTGCCCATCAGAACAAAACCTGGTTTCCCCCACTGTCAGTGTCTCTCATCAGGATGCTTCCATAAGCCTCTTATCCTTATCCCTCAGAGGGCATACAGAATGAAAACCACAATCACAGAAAACTAACCAAACTGATCACATGGACTACAGCATTGTCTAACTCAATGAAACTATGAGTCATGACATGTAGGACCACCCAAGACAGATAGGTCATGGTGGAGAGTTCTGACACAATGTGGTCCACTGGAAAAGGCAATGGCAAACCACTTCAGTATTCTTGCCTTGAAAACCACATAAAAAGGCAAAAAGTATGAAAAGGCAAAAAGATATGACACTGAAAGATGAATTCCCCAGGTCGGTAGGTGCCCAATATGCTACTGGAGAAGAATGGAGAAATAATTCCAGAGAGAATGAAGAGACGGAGCCAACGCAAGAACAACGCCCTGTTGTGGATGTGACTGGTGATGGAAGTAGTCTGATGCTGTAAAGAACAATATTTCATAGGAAGATGGAATGTTAGGTCCATGAATCAAAGTAATTGGAAGTGGTCAAACGAGATGACAAGAGTGAACATTGACATTTTAGGAATCAGTGAACTAAAATGGGCTGGAATGGGTGAATTTAATTCAGATGACCATTATATCTACCACTGTGGGCAAGAATCCCTTAGAAGAAATGGAGTAGCCTCATAGTCAACAGAAGATTGTGAAATGCAATACTTGGATGCAATCTCAAAAATGACAGAATGGTCTCTGTTTGTTTCCAAGGCAAACCATTCATTATCACAGTAATACATCTATGCCCCAACTAGTAATGCTGAAGAAGCTGAGGTTGAACAGTTCTTTGAAGACCTACAAGACCTTATAGAACTAACACCAAAAAAAATGTCCTTTTCATCATAGGTGACTGGAATGCAAAAGTAGGAAGTCAAGACATACCTGGAGTAACAGGCAAATTTGGCCTTGGAGTACAAAATGAAGCAGGGCAAAGGCTAACAGGGTTTTGCCAAGTGAACACACTGGTCATGGCAAACACCCTCTGCCAACAACACAAGAGAAGACTCTATGTATGGACATCACCAGATAGTCAATACCCAAATCAGACTGATTTTATTTTCTGTAGCTGAAGATGGAGAAGCTCTATACAGTCAACAAAAACAAGACCAGAAGCTGACTGTGGCTCAGATCATGAAGTCCTAATTTCCAAATTCATACTTAAATTGAAGAAAGTCAGAAAAACTGAGCATCAAAGGAAAAAAGCTGAGCACCAAAGAATTGATGCTTTTGAACTGTGGTGTTGAAGAAGATTCTTGAGGGTCACTTTGACAGCAAGGAGATCAAACCAGTCAATCCTAAAGGAAATCAGTACTGAATATTCATTGGAAGGACTGATGCTGAAGCTGAATCTTCAATACTTTGGCCACCTAATGTGAAGTCACTCATTGGAAAGGGCCCTGATGCTGGGAAAGATTGAAGGCAGGAGGAGAAGGGCACGGCAGAGGATGAGATGGTTGGATGGCATCACTGACTTGGTGGACATGATTTTGAGCAAGCTCTGGGAGTTGGTGATGGACTGGGAAGACTGGCATGCTGCAGTCCATGGGGTTGCAAAGAGTTGGACACGACTGAGTAACTGAACTTAAGGGAGACACACACTTGTATTTTCTTAGGAAGAAAGATGAGGATAATGAAAATAATGTAAGCAACTAATAGTATTTGTTATTTGCCTCAGAAACTGACCCACAGGAAAAATGGGGGCTGGGAGCAGTGTTTCTCCTGATGGTATCTATAGATATGGCTTTAAACTTTAAACTTTGACAGTTCAGTTGAATTTTCAAGATTATGATCATAAAAAGCCAAGCTTCCAAATGGATATGTAAAATCAGGGACATGTGATTTTAGAGAGAGATAAGTATGGCAATTCATTATACATACATTGATAGTACAATTAACAGAAAACATACTCCTCTTTTTGTTTCATAATGCACAAATGAATAATAAATGATCATAAGAGGGAATTTGCAGCCATTTTAAATTCATTATAAAACTAGCTGTTACATTTTTTGAGGGTTTTTTTTTTTTAACTGAAGAATCTTTTATATTTGAGATCAATTTTCTATTTTAACCTGTCAAAAATCAATAAAGATTTCACATTTCTAAACTGTCATTCACTAAAAATTGATTTTAAATACTTTTAAGTTTTTTGCTATTAGACTTTAGAAAAAATAGTAACTCATATTAAGTTTGTATTACCTTTAACCTTTAGGAAATTAAAATTTGAAGCAAGCTCAGTTCAATTATATTTTAAAGGCTAATCAGTACTTTCAACTCTTTAATCTTTCTTATCCCTGTCATATAAATATGTGTTATCAAGTATTAAGCTCATCTGAGAGGAATACAGATTTCTTAGGCTATGGACTCGAATGTGCAAAAAATGTCAATTTAAATTGCTATAACTGCACTTAATTTCTGTCTTGAACCTCTATTCTAACTGATGGTATCCACTTAACTTTCATCGATTCAGAATAAAAAAATAATTCAGAGTTTTCTCAGTCAATTTACATGTTTTCTGAATCAACTTTTATTTTCCTTTCAGCCTCTACCACTGTCTTTAAGTTTTGAAAAGATTCACACGATGAGTCTTACATATACTCCTGCCAACTCCTCTGATCATCCTTGTGTATGGCTGCTCTCCAGTTTTTGGAACCTGAAGGCCATCTTAATTTCTCATCAGTCTCCATTCACAGATTGCAGGAAAACTTATTGCTGCATTATTCTCCCAAAAAACATAATGTTACTTCTGGTCTAAAATCTTCCTCAACTACTGCTGTATTTCTCTTTTGTGCATGAGAAATATTCTGATGCTGTTCAAAACCCCTCTGGATCCAAGGAAAATACACAGGGATATCACCATCCTTCTCTGACCAGATACATGGAGAGTCATCTGTATGACTTAGATTAGAACTCTTCGTGTGACTTCCTAAGTTGTCTGGGTAATCGACTCTAGTCTTATCCCAAGACTGGTCAAGAAATGTGCCCATAGAAAGCTGTGTGAGGCAGGGGGAGCTTGAGAGTGATGGCCAAGAAGCTTCAATTCTCAGGACACTGTGTTCTGTTCTTTAATAACTGTACATTCATTGTATACACAAGCTTTATTTGCATCTAGGTGAATGGTTAATTTTCTTGTACCTAGGAAAATACCAAGCCCTTCTTAGCTATTTATTAGCATCTAAGCTCCCTTTTGTTCCAAATTTGTCCCATAGTCCCTCCCTGTGCATTTTTTTTTCTTCTTGACAAAATCATGTACTTCTCTTATGAGATATTTATGGGAAAACCCCTTGGCCATAAGTCCTCTAGGACCATGGATTTTGAGGTTAAAAAAACAAAGTCACTGTTAATTATTTTACAGGGCATATGCATATCAAATCATCACATCACGTATATGTGCAATTTTAATATATACTTTTATATTTGGCAATTACTCCTCAATCAAGTTGGCAGGGGAGAGGAAAAGTACTGAGACTCAAAAAAAATTCCTCTGTAAACTTTTATCTCTGCCATGAATTTAAAAAATCTTTATATTTATATGATTACATGATTCAAGAATCTATTAGAATATTTTAGAATACTTTGGAACTTAATATTCATTTATATAATTAAACAGTTAAATCCATCCAATTTTATTATTAGATAAACTCTTAATAAATAGAAATTGCATAGATAATTTTCTCTGAATTATAAATAATTTCAACTCAAATATGACACTGTGCTTTCTTGATTAAAGAAAGCTTTCTCTCACTTAAAACAAAATTTTTTTTGTAACTTTGCTTTCTAACTCTTTCTCAGGGTCATCTCTTTGCCAGTATTTAGAAGAATTTTTTTTTCATGCTAGTGTGGTTTCTGCTGTAGAACTCAGTCATAACTTAAACAATACTCTGAAATCTTATTTTTAGACAATTTTCTTGCAGTTTTCAATTTATCACATTGTTGAACTTGTACCCTCATTTTAAAATGTATTATTTCTACTAATTTTGTATCAACTATGATTTTAATTCTTTGAAGGATTGGCTTTATTTCAGTCAAACTAACCTACAAAGGGAAGGACTGAGCCCAGCTTTTCCTACCTACTAAGACTAGGAGTTAATATTTTTGTCTCGTAATATAAAAATGACTTTTCTAGTCATTTTTTAGAATGTAGAACTTAGGTCATTCCTTGATAAATCAGTAAAAACTCCAGATTTACATTCGTCAAGGTGCTCTTCACATAAATACTCTCCTCTGTGCAAACAACAAATATGTAAATTCTGAGATATGTCAATGTCAAATATATGTCAAAGTCAATTATATGACTATGGTCTATAGTTACTTGCTAAATAGAGATCACTGCCGATGGGAGTATCAAGCAGAATGACCACTAGGGTAAACAATTCAGCAGCACTTAGAAAATTAAAAACGAATTACCTAGTAAACCCATGTTTAGGTAAATACCTCAAAGAGACTTAAACATGTGTACAGAAGGCAATTACAAGGATGTCACTGTAGCATTCTTCCAATGGTTAAAATCTGTTATATTCCCAATGACTTTCAACAGAGGAATCAATAAATAAAATATCAATACTTTCAGTTCAGTTCAGTTCAGTCATTCAGTCGTGTCCAACTCTTTGCAGCCCCATGAATCACAGCACACAAGGCCTCCCTGTCCATCACCAACTCCCGGAGTTCACTCAGACTCACGTCCATCGAGTCAGTGACGCCAAAAATAAAATTGATCTGTATCTATCAATACTACTATATCTCAACAACAATGTTAAATGCAAAAAGCTTTTTTTTCAGATTATTACACAGGGTGATATAAATTGAATGCATTTTAAAGCACAGAGAAATAGAAACATGTTATTCATTTGCATATGTACTTAGAGGCATACTAACTGGAAGTGGATACGCATCAAATTCTTCGGAGAAGGCAATGGCACCCCACTCCAGTACTCTTACCTGGAAAATCCTATGGACGGAGGAGCCTGGTGGGCTGCAGTCCATGGGGTCGCTAAGAGTTGGACACGACTGAGCAACTTCACTTTCACTTTTCACTTTCATGCATTGGAGAAGGAAATGGCAACCCACTCCAGCGTTCTTGCCTGGAGAATCCCAGGGATGGGGGAGCCTGGTGGGCTGCCATCTATAGGGTCGCACAGAGTCGGACACAACTGAAGTGACTTAGCAGTAGCACACATCAAATTCTTACTCTAAAATATACAATAGGAACTTCCATTGGTTAAAAAAAAAACGGTAAAGTAAAATAGGGTCCAGTGGTAAAGAATTCTCCTGCCAATGCAGGGAACATGGGTTCCTTCCTGGTGGAGGAAGATCCCACATGTCATGGGGCAGCTAAGCCCATGTACCACAACTACTGAGGTGACACTCTAGAGACTGTGCTCTGCAACAAGAGAAGTCACAGCAATAAGAAGCCTACACACCACAACTAGAGAGTATATCCCACTCACACATAGTAATAAGGATCCAGCACAGTCGGGGAAAAAAAAAGTAAAATATTCTTAGTCAGCAATGTGAGTCTTTTTTTTAGCCAATGCATTTCAAGCATCTAGAACTCTCTCTGACACATCGGATCAGATCAGATCAGATCAGTGGCTCAGTCGTGTCCGACTCTTTGCGACCCCATGAATCGCAGCATGCCAGGCCTCCCTGTCCATCACCAACTCCCGGAGTTCACTCAGACTCACGTCCATCGAGTCTGTGATGCCATCCAGCCATCTCATCCTCTGTCGTCCCCTTCTCCTCTTGCCCCCAATCCCTCCCAGCATCAGAGTCTTTTCCAATGAGTCAACTGTTCGCATGAGGTGGCCAAAGTACTGGAGTTTCAGCTTTAGCATCATTCCTTCCAAAGAAATCCCAGGGCTGATCTCCTTCAGAATGGACTGGTTGGATCTCCTTGCAGTCCAAGGGACTCTCAAGAGTCTTCTCCAACACCACAGTTCAAAAGCATCAATTCTTCGGCATTCAGCCTTCTTCACAGTCCAACTCTCACATCCATACACGACCACAGGAAAAACCATAGCCTTGACTAGACGAACCTTTGTTAGCAAAGTAATGTCTTTGCTTTTGAATATGCTATCTAGGTTGGTCATAACTTTCCTTCCAAGGAGTGCCGGGGTCCAGCCCCGGTGGATCCAGGGAATTCGAACCGAGGACGGCGTCGGCGAGGATCAGGAAACAACTGCTTAATTAAACTTTTAATTAAGGATATAAAGAGTAATAGAATAAGGATAGCTCAGTGAGGAAATTCAGTGGAGAAAAGAGGCTGAAATAAGGATAGCTCAGTGAGGAAATTCAGTGGAGAAAAGAGGCTGAATAATTCAGCCAGAAGGTGAGAGAAAGAACATGGGGAGACCAAGTTTCGGTGAACAAGGCCCGCACTTTATTTTCCAAAGTAGTTTTTATACCTTAAGTTATGCATAGAGGATAATGGGGGAAGGGGTAGAGTCATGCAGTAAGCCAGGCTTTCTTCCTGCAAACTTATCATATGCAAAAGTTTAGGTGATTTGAATCATCTTCTGGCCCGGAGGCCTTTTTCTCTAAAGGTGATTATTCTAAAGTCAGGCGCCAGCCTCCAAAAAGCATTAGATGAAGTTGCATTCCTACAGAGCAAAGGTGTGGTGGGCTATAACAAGAAAAAGAATTAACTCAAGGGTCCCAGGTTACAAACATTAAAGCTACTACTTATACCAATTATATTAATCAATACACTGCCAGGGACACAGCAGGTAAGGGATATGGAAACTTAGCAGCAAACATTGGCCCGACAAGTGAAAATCCCTTCACCAATACAGTTTCTAATCAATCTTTTAACTGCTCAAAGGAATCTGTATTTAGACAGTTTAGAACATCTCATGCCTCTCACAGTTGGGAGGCTCTGAGCAATCACATGTGGCCGGAAAAACCTATTCAGGCAAGCTAGAGGACTTCCAAAGGAGTTTGTAGGTTGAAACACTGTCACACCCAGGAATTATTAACTGGAGCTGTAAGCTAACTCTTTTTTTCAGAGAGAGGTAGTGGGGGACAGCCCCCCCGTAAAGTCAGAGGTGTAGGTGAAAACACAAAGCAGAAAGTAGGCAAACTCTGGTTTGGGGGTTAGATGCTCGAGAATTTCCAGGGAGACTCCTGAGGCTTGATCCCGCCTTTGCATATGCCAAGCCTCCTTCCTCATGATTTTTGTCATGGGCGGAGTTCCTCACGCTGGCTCCCGGCAGTGATAGAATTCCAGTTGAGCTATTCCAGATCCTGAAAGATGATGCTGTGCAAAGTGCTGCACTCAATATGCAATATGCCGGCTCCCGGCAAAGGAGTAAGCATCTTTTAATTTCATGGCTGCAGTCACCATCTGTAGTGATTTTGGAGCCCAGAAAAATAAAGTCTGATACTGTTTCCACTGTTTCCCCATCTATTTCCCATGAAGTAATGGAACAGGATGCCATGATCTTCATTTTCTGAATGTTGAGCTTTAAGCCAACTTTTTCACTCTCCACTTTCACTTTCATCAAGAGGCTTTTGAGTTCCTCTTCACTTTCTGCCATAAGGGTGGTGTCATCTGCATAACTGAGGTTATTGATATTTCTCCCGGCAATCTTGATTCCAGCTTGTGTTTCTTCCAGTCCAGCGTTTCTCATGATGTATTCTGCATATAAGTTAAATAAACAAGGTAGGGGTTTATTAAATACTCACTGAGAAACATGTTTATGATAGTGATTTCCTGAGAGTTGGTCTGGGAGGCAAATTAAATGGAAAATGAGAAGCAAGACTGTCAACTGAATCTATAATGTAGTATTCCAAGAGAGCAAGAAAGAAGGAGGAAAAAAAAGACTTGTTGCTGTTGTTCAGTTGCTACATCCTGTCTGACTCTTTGCAATCCCATGAACTACAGCATACCAGCTTCCCTGTCCCTCACTGTATCCCTTAGTGTGCTTAAACTCATGTCCATTGAGTATGTGATGTCATCCAACAATCTCATCCTCTGTTGACCCCTTCTCCTCTTGCCTTCAATCTTTCCCAGCATCAGGGTCTTTTACAATGAGTTCACTCTTGACATTAGGTGGCCAAAGTATTGGAGTTTCAGCCTCAGCATCAGTCCTTCCAATGAATATTCTGTACTGATTTTCCTTTAGGATTGACTATTTAGATCTCCTTGCAGTCTAAGGGACTCTCAAGAGTCTTTTCCAGCACCACAGTTTGAAAGCAACAATTCTTTGGCATTCAGCTTTCTGTATGATCCAAATCTCACATCCATACATGACTATTGGAAAAACCATAGCTTTGACTAGACGGACCTTTGTTGGCAAAGTGATGTCTCTGCTTTTTAATATGCGTATAGGTTTATCAAAGATATTATTCCAAGGAACAAGTGTCCTAATTTTGTGGCTGCAGTCACTGTCTGCAGTGATTTTGGAGCCCAAGGAATTAAAATCTGTCACTGTTTCCATTTTTCCTCCATCTATTTGCCATGAAGGGATGGGACTGGATGCCATGATCTTAGTTTCCTGAATGTTGTTTTAAGCCAGCTTTTTCACTCACCTCTTTCATCTTCATAAACAGGCTCTTTAGTTCCTCTTCACTTTCTGCCATTAAAGTGGTATCATCTGCATATCTGAGGCTGTTGATATTTCCCCCAGCTTTCTTGATTCCACCTTGTGATTGATCCAGCTTTGCATTTCAAAGGATGTACTCTTCATAGAATTTAAATAAGCAGAGTTAAAACATATAGAATTGATGTACTCCTTTCCCAATTTTGAAAAGATTCTGATGCTGGGAGGGATTGGCGGCAGGAGGAGAAGGGAATGACAGAGGATGAGATGGCTGGATGGCATCACCAACTCGTTGAACATGAGTTTGAGTGAACTCCGGGAGTTGGTGATGGACAGGGAGGCCTGGCGTGCTGCAATTCATGGGGTCACAAAGAGTCAGACTCGACTGAGCGACTGAGCTGAACTGAACTGAACAGAACTTTCCCAATTTTGAATCAGTCTGTTTTTCCATGTCCGGCTCTATGTTTCTTGTTGCTTCATACAGGTTTCTCAGGAGACAAGTAAGGTGGTCTGGTATTCCCATCTCTAAGAATTTTCCACAGTTTGTTGTGATCCATAGTTAAAGACTTTAGCATAGTCAATGAAGCAGATGTTTTTCTTGAATTCCCTTGCTTTTTCTATGATCCAACCAGATGTTGGCAATTTGATCTCTGGTTCCTCTGCCTTTTCTAAATCCAGCTTGAACATCTGGAAGTTCTCAGTTTATATATTGTTGAAGGCTAGCTTGAAGGATTTTGAGCATAATCTTCCAGTATGTGAAATGAGTGCAATCGCATGGTAATTTGAAAATTCTTTGACATTGCCTTTCTTTGGAATTGCAATGAAAACAGACCTTTTCCAGTCCTGTGGCCACTGCTGAGTTTTCCAAATTTGCTGGCATATTGAGTGCAGCACTTTCACAGCATCATCTTTTAGGATTTGAAATAGCTCAGCTAGAATTCCTTCACCTCCACTTGCTTTGTTCTTAGTAATAGGTCCATGGATGTCTTTAATAGCATCCCTATGCTTTTCTGTATTGTTTAGCTTTAATAAATGCAATCTCATGAACTATAACCCATATTGTTAGAAGCCATGTATCTTAAAACTTAATAAGGAATTTTTAAAGAAATTCAGTGAGACCACCTTCATTCTTAATTCTAAGGCCTTGGCATTATATAATTATGTTCTAGTTGTCTCATACATATTCATTTTGTTTTCTTTTTTTAAATTGTGAGCAACTCATGTAGAACCTCTCCATCTTTAATTTGTCATGTTTCTTTTAACCTCCTAATTGAAAATCAGAATAGTTGACTTCTAGCCTTAGTTCTACGTGTAACTAGCTGTGTGACCCCACCATCAGTTGCTTAGTCACTGTGGAACTTTGCTTCCCTCCTCAAAAATTAGAGACATTGAAAATGATCTTCTCTGAGTCCCTGTCATGCTTAAGATTTAACAATCTTACAATCTATAGTTCCTTTCAGTTCTAAAATTTGATATTGACTCTCCTCCTGAATTCCTATAACACATATTTTGTAGTTTTCCTACAGCATTAAGCACGGTTTCTCTCCAGTGATGACTACATAGTACTTGGGAGGACACAGTAAACATTTTCTGTTTTAAGGTGAATAAGTTCCAGAATGCTAATTAAAATTGTTGAAAGACTCAAATCTAGTGTTAGTTTTGTGTATTCATAAAGGTTGCATGAATTCGAGCTACAAGAGTAGAAGCTGTTTATTGGATTATTCGCTTAGGGCAAGTCAGTGGTGGAATACATATTTTGTCTTAATTTTTCAGCATATTGATATTAATATACATATTGCCCGTCTCTTTCCCCCATGCCTTTGAGCAATCATAGATCAAATGGCATATAATCTATGAATGAATCTCTGCCTCTCTCCAACATGATGCTTTTGAAGCCAGTGCAAGGTAGACCTGTTTCTGTGTGACTTTTAAGTTCCATTTCAAACGCCCTGCTTGAAAATCCAGTTACTATGGTGATATGTACCACTGCAAATAATCTCCTTCTCAACAACTGAAGTTATACTCTATTCAGTAAAAGTGGTATCTATGGCTTAATGGTTCAGCAAAAGGCTGACAGATCTACGGCCTTATTTCCAACTGAGAGGTTTTAATAAGCAGTTTGAGCTCCTTGAATCTGAGGAGACTGAACAGGCTGTCTAAAATTAGCAGGGTCAGTCAATCTAAAAGGATGCTTCCTTGACAGATCAAATACTGTATAAGTTGGCATATACTGAATCGGCATGCCAATATTTGACTCTTTTTTTAGAGGCAATGGAAAGAGCAAACCAACTACCCCTGGGTCTTTCAAAAGAAAACTGTTTTTCTGGGAGTGGACACCTGTCCTGCATGTGATATTCCTGCCAGGAGCCCCAGCTCAGCCCAAACTTGCCCAGTGGGTCACCCATTAGCTTCCCGGATTTGGAGCTGCAGTTTTAGCTCTCAGTCTTTCAAAAGATATGGAGAGTGCAGGAAGGGTAAGTTTTCCATCACTGCAGAGAAGTGATCTTCTTGGCATTCTGAGTGGCATCTCTGAGTGCATTTTCCTTAAATACATATTATTTTACACAAGTATTAGATTCAGTAACAGCAAATGTTATGGGTTATGTAGAACGGTGGTGGATTTGTTGCATTAACACCTTAAATGTCCTATTTATATGACAAACTGCATGCTCAGTTCGGAAGAGCTGTCTTGAAATGGAATTTAAAAAAGAAATGCTATGGTAGGTAACTTTGTAAACTATTACCCTATGAATACCTCAAAGGACAGAAAGTGCTTTCTTCATCTTCATACACATCTAGAAATCAGCACATGTCTGACTAGCATAATGACAGGCACGTGACACTTGATAGTGTTTTGGGATGAATAAGATAAGCAGCTAAGACATGAATAAATTTAATCTGAAAGTCTTCTGATATGGGAAACATTTTCAGATATGTTCCATATGTTTATCACAGTTTAGCTGTTTTTAACAGAGATATATTTCTAAAGATTAGATAGAACTACTGGTCAAATCATCCTGTAAAGGTACCAGCAAGTAAGGAAAGCAAAGAAGCTACGTGTTCATAAAATGAACTAATAAAACTTAACAATCATAATCATGGTCTGCAAATTAACAGGGTCACAGTCTGTAAATAGGAAAATCTAATGACATAAGCATTAACATCTTAAATTAATATCTGCTCTGAGATAACTGCACAGCTTGTGGTAAAACGCAGGCCGCTGGCAACCCTCTAGTGTGCATTACTGGTGACAAGGCCTGAGTCAGCAAGTATTTTTATCATTAGATGATACTTCTACCTTGAAGACTATGGGTTTAATTGTGATTTCTATTTAGAATTACTAATCAAGATTCTATGAACCAAAAAAATCTCTTAATAATATGGCGCTATCTTTTCACTTTGAGGAAAGATTTAGTTTTTCTCTTTGTGTGTGGCATAGGGTATGTGTGTGACTGTGTGTGTGTTTCCAAGATTCACTACACAGTCTCAGTCAGCCAGTAATCCATGTTTATTTGAAACCCTTCCTAGATGGCTAAATTGTAAATAACTCCAGATCACAATGCTGGACGCTCATTACCTAAGCTCAGTGGCCATTTTCCCAGCTCACTAGAGATAATCAGTTTCTTTGAATACAACTTTTTAAAAATCTTTCTGAACATGAAATTCATGAATTGCATGGTTTTCCATCAAATCACTTTGCAAAATTTATTTAAAATAGATTTCTAAAGCATTCAATTGATTGGTGTCTCTCCATTCTTAGCTTCCCAAGGAGCCCACAATCCTAATTTTCTTTCATTTGTTTTTTCTCTTCTGACTCTTGCTGTAGTCCATTTTCCTCCAGTTTTATAAATATAAATGCTGTTTAATGTACTGTCCTAGAGCTCAGCAATCCCATTTTTTCCTCTGTCATCTCAACAATTATCCACCTCTTCAACTATAATGCTATCAGATGTCACTCCCTAAATCTACATTCTAATCCTGAATTCTCTAATTCCAGACCTGGCATCTAGCAATGTTTGTTAAAATAACATATCTGAACAATATGCATGTGCTTCCCCTTACCTCCCCTCTCCCCACAATTATCTCCTCTTGACATGTCTGCATTATAAACACCTTTTCCAGGTACTATGCTGCTGCTGCTGCTGCTAAGTAACTTCAGTCGTGTCCGACTCTGTGCGACCCCATACACGGCAGCCCACCAGAAAGAACACTGGAGTGAGTTGCCATTTCCTTCTCCAATGCATGAAAGTGAAAAGTAAAAGTGAAGTCACTCAGTCGTGTCTGACTCTTCGCGACCCCATGGACTGAAGCTTACCAGGCTCCTCCATCCATGGGATTTTCCAGGCAGGAATACTGGAGTGGGGTGCCATTGCCTTCTCCAGGTACTATAGCTAGCCCCAAATCTCAAATCACTGTTAATTCTTTCCTCTTCCTTGATCCCCATATCAAATTAATTCCATCCTATAGTTTATGTCTGCATGGGTGCTAAGTCACTTCAGTCATGCCTGCCAGGCTCCTCTGTCCACTGGGTTTCTTCGGGCAAAAATACTAGACTGAATTGCCGTGTTCTCCTCCAGGGAATCTTCCTGACCCAGAGATCGAACCTGTGTCTCTATGTCTTCTGCATTGGCAGGTGGGTTCTTTACCACTAGCGCCACCTGGGAAGCCCAGTTTATGTCTACATTATCCTATTTCTTTCTCCCTGATCACTCCTAACCCAGCTTTCTTTGTTCAAGTTCTCATTACCTCTCCTGTGTACTATTACTCGAGTCACCTAAACCACCAGATTCCTTGCTCCCGGAAACTAAGGGAATGAAACTTGTGTATCATCCATTATCATGTGTAATCAATAAAATATTTAATAACCCCAAAATGGGTGTATTAAATATTTTATTTCATATTTAAATAAATATTAAATATTTAAAGTGACTGAGGTACATAATATATAACATTATATAAGCAGTTGAATTTTTAAGTCATTCTAAAAATGCTTAGAATGACTCAAGAGTTTAAAGTGACTCAAGTACATAGTATATAACATTATATAAACAGTTGACTTCTACCTGCTTTGTGTGTGTATGTATGTGTACATCTCCATTTATATTATTTGACCGTTTAAAGTTTCCGTGTCACTTGCTCTAATAACCAAAAGTCTCATGCACAGCTGGTGGGGATGTAAAAATTGCACACTCACACTGGAAAACTATTTGGCAGCCTCTTATGAACTTAGATGTGTATCTACCGTATATCTCAACCCTTCCGTTCCTGTATATTTATCCAAGAGAAATTATTTAAGCCATTTTGATAATCATGCTAATGCATTAGATTAACTAGTTTTTTTTAGGGAGGCATTAAATATTTTATTGATTACACATGATAATGGATGATACACAAGTCTCATTCCCATCTATAACTTTATCTGGTACCATAATTCAGTTTATATATAATGCAGAGCATGTGCCAACATTCATTAATAACCAAAAATAAATAAATAAAACTCCATGCCTTTGCATCTGTGACACTTTTAACAGTGAACTCCAGGTCACAATACAGTAACTGTCAGTTCAACTACACCAAAGTTCTGAAGACAACAGCTTCTCCACCAAAGCAGGTTGTAGATAAATTTCAAATAGAACCTGGCATCACCCTGAAGGAATTCCAACTTCACACTTTTGGGGTAGTTTACCAAAATGGCTTCAGAGTAGACTAACTTTACACAGCAGGTTAAAAAAAAAAAAAGATACATTTATTCAGCATCATGATCAGACTATTACATTTAGCAATCAACAACATGGGTGCAAAAAAAAAAAAAACTACTTTGAAACACTTGGTTAGAATGCTTTGCACTTTTCACAGAACAGAAACTAAAATAACCTATTAATCAAGATTGCCAGGAGAAATATCAATAACCTCAGATATGCAGATGAACTAAAGAGCCTCTTGATGAAAGTGAAAGAGGAGAGTGAAAAAGTTGGCTTAAAACACAACATTCAGAAAATTAAGATCATAGCGCCTGGTCCCATCACTTCATGGCAAATAGATGGGGAAACAATGGAAACAGTGTCAGAGTTTATTTTGGGGGGCTCCAAAATCACTGCAGATGGTGATTGCAGCCATGAAATTAAAAGACGCTTACTCCTTGGAAGGAAAGTTATGACCAACCTGGACAGCATATTAAAAATCAGAGACATTACTTTGCCAACAAAGGTCCGTCTAGTCAAGGCCATGGTTTTTCCTGTGGTCATGTATGGATGTGAGAGTGAGACTATAAAGAAAGCTGAGCACTGAAGAATTGATGCTTTTGAACTGCGGTATTAGAGAAGACTCTTGAGAGTCCCTTGGATTGCAAGGAGATCCAACCAGTCCATCATAAAGGAGATTAATCCTGGGTGTTCATTGGAAAGGCTGATGTTGAAGCTGAAACTCAAATACTTTGGCCACCTCATGCGAAGAGTTGACTCATTGGAAAAGACTCTGATGCTGGGAGGGATTGGGGGCAGGAGGAGAAGGGGATGACAGAAGTTGAGATGGTTGGATGGCATCACCGACTCAATAGACATGAGTTTGAGTGATCTCCGGGAGTTGGTGATGGACAGTGAGGCCTGGCGTGCTGAGGTTCGTGGGGTTGCAGAGTCAGACACGACTGAGCGACTGAACTGAACTGAACTGAACTGAACTGAACTCATACAGTTAGTCACAAGTACAGTAGTTCTGGAGTTTTTGCCCATAAACATGAGTATTGTCTAAAATATGTCTTCTTTATAGCAGTTAGACCCTGCCACCACTGTGCTTGGCTGAGTACACAAATCTGTTCTAACGTGTAACTTGCCTGTCATTTCTCTGGCTCTCCTCGTCTGCTAAGTTTTGTTTCCTGGCAGTAATTAAAACCTTCTCCCACTGTGATAGCTACTACTGCTGCTGCTGGAACCACCATAGCCACCTTGGTTTCATGGTTTGGCAAAGTATTGGCCTCCACTACCATAGGGGTCAGAACTTCTGCCTCCAAAGTTTCGTCCTTTCATGGAACCAAAATTTGAAGATTGATTGTTGTAACTGCCAAAATCATTGTCCAAAAATGCTTCCATTATTACCAAATCCATTATAGCCATCCCCACTGCCACCGTATCCACCCCTCCACAGTTTCCACCAAAGCCACTTCAATCACTGAAGCTTCCTCCATGACCAAAGTTGTCATTCCCACCAAAACCATCTCCACGACCACCACCAAAGTTTCCAGGACCACTTCCACCTCTTTGGCTGGACGAAGCACTAGCCATCTCTTGCTTACATAGGGCTTTCCTAACTTCACATTTGTGGCCCTTCACAGTGTGATATTTATGAATGACAATCTTGTCTAAAGAGTCATGGTCATCAAAGATTACAAAAGCAAAGCTTGCTTTTTGCCACTGCCTCGGTCAGTCACGATTTCGATCACTTCAATTTTCCCATACTGTTCAAAATAATCTCTCAAGTGAAGTTCTTCAGTATCTTCTTTAATGCCACCAACAAAAATCTTTTTCACAGTTAATGTGGGTACCAGGTCTTAGAGAATCTTCTTCTGAGACAGCTCTCTTGGGTTCCACAACTCTTTCATCCACCTTATGTGGCCTTACATTTTGGTCGTGTCCACCTCCTCCATAGTGGCATATTTGACAAACTGGAAGCCTCTGGAATGCTTGGTGTTTGGATGCCTCATTACCACAAGTCTGTGAGCATTCCCCATTACTCAAAATGGCTCCTCAGGCTCTCGTCAGTTGTGTCGAAGCTCATCCCTCCAAGAAGAGCTTCTGCAGCTGTTTGGGTTCTTTGGGAGATTCTGACTTAGACATGATGGCAGCAGAGCCGGGGAGACTTCAACAATGCTGACTCAGCTGCATTCATGGGCATAAAGGAGTAACCTAACAAATGTATCTCTAAGAGAAAAAAAGTGTTAGTCGCTTAGTCATGTCCAGTTTTCCAGGCAAGAATACTGGAATAGGTTGCCATTCCCTTCCCCAAGGGGACTTTTCAACCCAGGGATCAAACCCTGGCCTCCCGCATTGCAGGCAGATTCTTTACCATCTGAGCCACCAGGAAAGCCAATTTTTAAATTAGTATTTTTCAACATATAATGATAATGCACGGTACACTTTTGTAATGTTTCACAGCATCCAAAATCAAGCACTTTAAAGTGCTTGGAAGAAGCAGAACTTCTCAGAGAATAAAATGTTTGAGGAAAACATCCTCTCTAATTCCATTAAAGAAACAAGCAGGAATATGGTGCTAACTTCATTATTTCTCCCCCAAAGGAATTGAACCTGACTTCAGTTTTATTGGCAGACTTGATATGTGTGAGTTTACTCACCAGCTCATTGATGTGAGCAATTATATTTAGAGTAGACAAAAGTAATGAATACAGGGAAGAGGTGACAGTTGGGAAGTAGCAAACAGGACATTTTAGTCATTAAACCTGTAGAGACTGTGTCAAGCTCTTTTCCCTGAATACCTCCAAGGACTTTACAACTGTTATCTATTAAATCTACCCTACCCTGATGCAAGAAGAATAATGGCATCACCACCTCGGTTTTGGATTTAGAAAAATAAATACCTCTAACAGAAAAAAAAAAAAAGAAGACTCCTCTTTACTGAATGAGCTAAGGACAGGGAAGAGCACAGAGCCTTGTTCCCAGGCGGTGGCCTCTAAACCTCAGACAGTGTCAGCTAGGTAACTTCAAATACACCAGTCACAGGGAAGAAAGGAGAGAGATTTAGCTAACATTCACCCAAATTTTGATATTCTCAATTATCACATATAACACATTATCTTCTTTTATATCCCACAATATGTGACACATGGTACGTACTCCATGTTTTGTTTTGCTTTTTTGCATTTTTAACATTTTCATTGAGGCATACATGACATACTATAAAATTCACCTATTTAAAATATGCAGAATGATTTTTAGTAAATTTATATGCATGCATGCTCAGTCACTTCAGTCATGCCCTACTCATTGTGACCCCATGAACTGTAGCCTGCCAAACTCGTCTGTCCATGGAATTCTCCAGGCAAGAATACTGGAGTGAGTTGCCATGCCCTTCTCCAGGGGATCTTCCCAACCCAGGGATCAAACTTTGCCTTCTGTAAGGAGGCAAATTCGTTAACTCTGAGCCACCAGGGAAGCCCAGATTTGTATAGTGACACACTACGACCACATTCCAGATTTAGAAACTTTCTACCATTCCCCGAATTCTATTCTGTCCCTTGTCAATTCCCTTTCCCTCCCCTAGTCCCAAGCAAACACTGATCTTTGCATTTTATAGACATTTTGTACAAATTGAAAAGTACACTATATAATATTTTGTGTCTGAATTCCTTCACTTTGTATGTTCTTTAGGTTCATTCATGATTTTGCATGGAATGGTCTTTTTTTTCATTTTTATTGTTGGATAGTATTTGATCGTATGAATATGCCACATTGTGTCTATGTCTTCACCAGTTGGTTAACCCTGGACTGTTTTCATTTTTTGTCTGTTATGAATGAAGTTCCTATGAACATTTGCATTGCAATTCTCATGAACATATGTTATTTTTCTCCAGGATATATACCAAGGAATGAAATTACTAGGTCAAATGACAATCATAAGTTTAGCATTTTGCTAATCATAAGTGTACCTTTTTGCATTACCACAAGCAATGTATGAAGGTTCCAGTTTCTGCTAATTTTCTCCAACATTTAGTATTTTCAATGATTTTTTACTATAGTTAATTTAGTGGGTATATGTTTAGCTGTATATTATTGTGTGTGCATTTCATTGGTAGCTTTATGGACATATAATTAAGATACAATAAACTGTGTATGTTTAAAGTATATAATTTGTTAAGTTTTGACATATGTATACAACCATAAAATAATCATCACAATCAAGATAACAACAATATCCATCCCCAACAAAAGTTTAATTTTACCCCCGGGTAATTCCTCTCTCACACATTGCCATCCCTACTCTGTACCCAGGAAATAACTGACTTGTTTTCTGTGAGTTAGTTTCATTTTCTAGAATTTTATATTTAAAAATTAATGTACATTTTCACCTGGCTAATATCACCCAGCATAATTATTTTGAGATTTATTTATGCTATTGGGTCTATCATAACTCAGTCTTCTTTATTGCTGAATAGTATTCCATTGTGGGGACTGTAGTTTACAAATTTACCAATTGAAAAGCATTTAGGGTTATTTTTACCCAATTTTTGGCTATTTTAAATAAAATTTCTATGAATATTAAGTCTAAAACTTTGTTCATATGTTTACATTTCTCAACAGTGAACATCAATACCTAGGTGTTGAATGGCTGGAGCATAGCTGAGCATGTATTTAACTCTTTAAGAAATTGCTAAATTGTTTTCCAAAGTGTTCTCACCCAAGGTGCTAGAATATTAGTTACTGCATTTTCACCAACACTTGATATAATCAATCTTTTTAAATTAAAGGCATTCCAGTAAGTGTGTAGTGATATATATCACTGTGGTTTTATTCACATTTCTTAGTGACTACTGATGCTGGGCTTCCCTGTGGCTCTGTGGTAAAGAATCAATCTGTCAATGCAACAGACATGGGTTCAATCCCTGGATCAGATGATCCCCTGGAGAAGGAAATGGCAACACACTCCAGTATTCTTGCCTGGGAAATCCCATGGCCAGAAAAGCCTGGTGGGTTACAGTCCATTGGGTTGCAAGAGTCAGACATGACTTAGTGACTAAACAAACAAATAACAATGATGTTGAACATCTTTTCATGTCCCTTTATGAGAAATATTTGCAAACTAATATCAAGATCCTTAAGTTAGTCCCATTGGCCAAAGTCCTTTTTGCCATGAAAAGTAACATATTCACAGGTTCTAGGGACAAGGACATGTGCATATTTGGTTGAGGGGGGGAACTGTTATTCTAACACATTTGGTATCCCGTAAATTTTGGTATATTTTTGGTCTTGGTGATGGTTTAGTCACTAAGTCATGTCTGACTCTTGCAACTTCATGGACTGTAACCCACCAAGCTCCTCGGTCAATGGGATTTCCCAGGCAAGAATTCTGGAATGGGTTACCAGTTCCTTCTCCAATGTTATATTTTAATTTTCATTCTATTCTAAATACTTTCTCATTTCCTTTTTGAAATATTCTTAGATCCACAGGTTTTATTTAAAAGTGTGCAATAATGTTTCAAATATTTATAAGTTGTTTTGCACAATATCTGCTATTGATTTCTATTTATTATTATTTATTTATTATTTAATTATTTATTATTGTTATTACCTGCTATTAGATAACATTCTTTGTATGATCTAATATTCTTAAATTTTTTGAGACTTGTTTTATGACCCAGAATTTCATCTGTCTTTGTAAATGTTCTAAGGGTGCTTGAAAAGAATGCTTATTCTGTTGTTGTTCCTGGATTCAGTGTCTTATAAATTAGGTCAAGTTGGTTGATAGTATTTGATATTCTTAATGATTTGCTGTCTATTCATTTGATCAGCTATTGATATTAAGTTTTGAAATCTCCAACTGTAAATGTAAACTTGTCTATTTCTCCTTACAATTTTTACACCAAGTATTTTGAAGCCCTATTATTAGATGCGTAATATTTAAGATCTGGTTCTTGTATAATCTTCAAGATACTTTTTATCTCTTGTAATATATTTGTCTTAAAATCTATTTTATCTGATAGTAATATAACCAGCCTGGGTTTCTTTGCTTCATGTTAGAATGTCATGTCTTTTATTCATTTTTAAAATTTTAACCTATTTATGTCTTTATACTAAAGTCTATTTTTATAAGCAGCATATCATTAGATATTCTGTTTCATTCAACATTACATTCACTTTTTTTTACTGGAATATTTAGACTATTTACAATCAATTTTATTACTGATACTGCTATGTTTAGGTTGGTGATCTTGATGTTTGTCTTTTATTTGTCCCACCTTTGTTCCCTTTTCCCCTTTATTTGCCTTTCTTTGGATCAAGTAATTTTTATAATTCCATTTTATCTCTTTTGTTGGTTTATTAGCTAAAATTCTTATGTTAACATTAATGATTGCATGAAGATTTATAATACATTTTTACTTTATTAAAATCTACTACTACTACTAAGTCACTTCAGTTGTGTCCGACTCTGTGCGACCCCATAGACGGCAGCCCACCAGGCTCCCCCGTCCCTGGGATTCTCCAAGCAAGAACACTGGAGTGGGTTGCCATTTCCTTCTCCAATGCATGAAAGTGAAAAGTGAAAGTGAAGTCGTTTAGTCATATCCTACTCTTAGCGACCCCATGGACTGCAGCCTACCAGGCTCCTCCGTCCATGGGATTTTCCAGGCTGTCATGTGACATTAACTTTACATTTTGGTATAAGAACAATAAAGCAATATACTCATGGTTTCCCTCCCTGTTTTTTGTGCTATTGTCATATGTTTTACTTTTATATATTCTATAAATATTATAGTAACTCTATTATTGCTATTTTGGTTTTAAAACTATATATTATTTCCTAAAGTGTTTCTTCATATAGATCCATCTTTCTGACTAATTACATTTTTCTTGTGCTTAAAGGGCTTCCATCAACATTTCTTGAAGAGAACGTCTGTCATTAAATTCCTTCAACTTCTGTATGTCTAAAAAGGTCTTTATTCTACCTTCATTTTTTAAAGATTTATTGAGGTGTAATTTACATAATATGAAGTTCACCATTTATAAATATAAAATTCAATGTATTTGTAATTCAGTAAATTTGTAAAATTGTGCAAGCATTCTAAAGTGGTTTTGAATGTTTACATCATCAAAAAATTCTGTCATCCATTTTCACAGTTAGTCTCTCTTGTTTCAGCCTCAGGCAACCTCTAATTTGCTTTCTTCCTATAGATTCGTGCCTTCTAAGCATTTCAGATGAATGGGATTCTGCAACATAGTCTTTTGCATCTGCCTTGCCTTATATAACATAATGTTTCTGTGGTTCGTCCATATTGTAGTAAATGTAAGTAGTTTATACCTTTTTATTGCTAAATATTATTTCATTATATAGATATACCATATTTCATTCTTCCTTTCACTAGTTGATGACCATTTGGGTTGTTTCTGGTGATGACAAATAATTTTTCTATGAACATTTGTGTACATGTCTTTGTGTTGACATATATTATTTCTCTTAGGAATGGTTACCTTCATTTTTGAAACAGATTTTTACTGGGTGAAAAATTCTTTATTGACAGAGCTTCTTTTCTTCCATTATTTTAATAATGTTGCATCACTATCTTCTAACCTACATTCTTTCACATGAAAAATCTGCTGCCATCTTTGACTTTGTTTCTTTCTATATAAAGTGGTCTTTTTTCCCTCTGGTTCCTTTATAGGTTTTCTATTTGTCACTGGTGTTAAGCAATTTGATTTTGAAGTGTCAGTGTAGTTTTTTGTGTTTCATGTCTGATAAATGTCCTCAATCTGTTTATACTTTTAATCAAATTTGGGGCCATTATTTCTTCAAACTTTTTTTTTCTGTCAACATCTCTCATTCTCTTGTCTCCATCAGTTCTGCTTCTCAGTAGTCCTAACGTCCACTATTTTTATTCCTTCTCATTTTCAAACACAGCCTTCCACTGACTGACCTCTCATCACAGACATTTATACCTACCAGATGGTGGTTGGTTCCTTTTCTTCTTCACATTCACACTCACTACACTGTGTACCACATGAACATTGAGTGCTGTAAGCATTTCAGCTGTTCAAAAATTGTACTAAAATTTATGACAAGTTAGCTTCGTTAACTATTGTTAACTATGCTGGTTATCATGAGAGACTGAGCCTTAGTTAACCCCAATAGCTTCTCCAAATGATAATAAGTGACACATTTTAAGAAAGAAACACCTTAAAAGAGTACTAAACACAGAACAACTAGTAAATCTGGGCAGAGAGGTGTGTAGGGCTGTCTAAAGGAAAGCGTCACGGAACAGGTGACATTTGACTTGCGTCATGAAGGAAGAATTAGAGTTTGTCAGACAAGTAAGAAGGGAACTAACAGTTTAGGTGAAGAAAACACTGTATTCAAGACTCAAAAAATTAAAGTACTGAGTATCTTTTTTGTACAGTGAAAAATTTTTAAATTCTGTAACATGCAGTAAGTTTATAAGAACAAGTTGTTGAAGGACTATTCAAAAGATACCAGTCTTATTAAATCCCTTTTAGAAAGTTTGTTCAGTAATTGGTGTGCTAAAAATATAAAACAAACCAAAAAAATAAAAACCATTGGCTTTGCTTTTTGCATCTGGAATTTTTCTAATTGTCCATCACAGATAATTAATTGTTCCAGGGCCAGGAAACCCCAGAAATTCCCTAGCTCTTTCTCCAGAATGCCTTTGCTATAGACAACTTTTCCTGGATGGATAACTCAACCTCCATACTGATATCCCTCCAGAACTTGACTTCAGCATATGCCCTCTGATTCCATTGACCATCATCTCTGGAAAGAACTTTATACTCTCCTCTTCCACCCCTGTCACACACACACACACACACACACACACACACACACACTGCTTTGGGTTACCTAGCAGTTACTTGCTAGTTCTCCATTTCCCCTAGCTTTCCTCATCAGACACTGGGATCAGGCAATTAGCAAAACAAAATCAAAGAAATGCTTTCAAGCAAAGAAAAAAAAATGTGTTAAAGTCTTCAAGAATATCAATATTGACATTTTCTTCCTATATTTAATAAATAAAAAATCAATAATTAAAATGTTAGAGTTCAAAGAAATCAGGTAATGAAACTTTAACAAATTTTCTCAAGTGATAGGCCTATGAATGGCAAGTTTTAACAAAGTAATTAAGGGTATAAGAATACAATCACAATAAAAATAGTAAAATAAATAGATATTTCTCAGAATTAAATATTTGTCTAAAATTCATTTTCTCTACTATCATGAATTTCATTAACCAAAATAACAAGAGAACCCAAGAAAAGAGACAGAGAAGAAAGAGTGTAGTGTAAGATAACAAACATGAGTATTCATTATTGGGCTGTAATGCAAAGTAATATTAAAATGTAAATCCCCATAGCATGAATTTAGAGAGATTTGCATGATATCAGTAAGTCATTTATTATTAGTTTTTCTGCACTTATAGATAACTGTAGCCAAGAAAATCTCCATTTTCCCAGCTGCAAATTTTCTGACTATGGTGTAATATAAAGCTATTGAATTAAAGAATGTGTCCGCTTTAACTACTAGTTTTGAATATAACATGAGTAATCAGCAAGAAATAGTATTCTTAGACCCCTCGTTGTAATCAGCATGTCATTGTTACAATATTATGGTGTCCAAATAAAGTAGAGTCTCTTCATTCTTGATTTTTGAATAAGTGTTTAAGGCATACATAAATTATAATAATTTCCAAACACATGAAGGACAGCTTTGTAAGATTGCATCTTTCTCCTAAAAATGATAAGAAATTCACTAATGAGTCCATTAGACAGAGTCCATTAAAGGTGACAGGACAAAGATCTCTTGGAGACCTAATCAAGCAGAGACAATATGCAGGATTAATTCAGTGTCCATTCAGCTTTCTGCACTCAGACAGAAAATGAGATTTGAGTGACCACTTTATTTAGCAAGTCAAAGACTGCTGAAAATTTTATGAAACGGTGCAACTCACATGCAAAACAGAGCAGAGTTTCATTAAGAGTGATATAGTGAAAAAAATGTGAATAATTCTCATTGGATATCAGTTAATAAAAGGCATGAAATATAAATTAGCTTCAGGCTTAATCTGCATAAAGTTGACTTTGTGTTTGTGATAGTAATGTTATCACTATACATTTATTAAATGAGATCTCATTTATTGTTCTGTCTCCTTTTATACTCAACTTATTTGAAATCACAATGATTTCTATTAGTTAGGCTTCATTTAAAACTATCATTGATTGTTTAAACATCCAACCTTAAAATTTATTTATAATTGCCATTTTTGGTGCTTAGAGATTTTGCTTCATTCAAGAACAAATTTTTAAATTAAGAAAATGTCTTTTATACACAAACATACAGAGCAAGTTTATTGATACTTCAACAACTCAGAAGATTGAATTCTAAACTTTAAAGGGGTTAGTGGAAATATGCCCCTCTGAAAAAACATAAAGCTGTATGACTTAAAACCCACTGGAAATAATAATGCACATATATAAGTTTTATAATAAATATAAAATTTTAACTGCATATATTACATATTATTATAAAAGAACCCAAATTTTAAATATATATGGAGACAAAGCTTAACCTTATTCTACTGTATTCTGCTTACTTTAATGTAATTATGACAATAACTACATAATTATGTAATTATGACATAACTCAGTATTCACAGTTATAAATATATTCACTAAATATTTTACATTTTTAATATCTTAATGTATAAATTCAACAGATATTTGTGGTATGTTTAAGAATGTTTTGACAAAATAACTGTCCTTTTGTAACCATTTCTAAGTTATTAATACATTAACCAAAATAGCACTATTGAAAAGAAAAACTAAGAATTGCTGGCAAATTCAGTTTATACTAATCTCTATTACTTAAAAAAATGAAATCCTTAGTGCTCGGCTCATTTTAGGGGTATTTTAGGTTCTTTGATCATGGGCAACCCATGCTTGTAATAAATCATCATGTCCCAGGAGATAAGCCCAAGATCCATAAGCCAGAAAATTCAAATGAGAACACTTTCACAACAGTACCCCGATCATGAAGACTCTGGCCCCTTTGACCTATTTAACCATCACAAAGTTGGCATCAGGCTAGATATCACCAGGCATCAAGCTGATGAATGCCCCACAGTACAGATATGTTCAACTGTTTCCTGTGATATCATTTTGCTGGTTCTTCTGAGCTCTATAATATTTTCTGTAGTGAATTCAAGCTGAATATGTTTGGCAAGAATATTTTCTCAGAGATGCTGTGTATTTCATACTACATCACATCAGGAGGCCCATTATATTTATTTTTCCCCCTAGTGCTGCAAGTTTGATCACTGGGTTAAGATGGTGACACATGGATCTCTCTATTATCAAGGTAAGTTTTTCCCTTTGTGGTTAGAAAGCCATCAATAGAATAATACTTTGGCCTTGTAAGAAGCCTTTTGCCTAATGATTTAGCATTGAGTGATAATGCTCGCTTGAGTCAAATATTATGTTAGAGATTAAGAATTATTTTTTATATTGCATCATTCCTTCTGCATTTTAGTGTGCATTCTTCTATGAAGTAACTTGAGAGAACTTCAACATAAGCTATTTCCTTACCCTGAATTATAGTCCTGGGAGAAAGGTAGGATAAATACTTAACTCTCTCTTTCTAATTGCAAACTTCCAAAGTAAGGAGTTCATTTAATAGTACTTGTCAATGGTGGTGGATGAGAGTTCCATGTCTGTTTTATAGTTGCTGTTAAATATCAATATTAATTCATGATTTTTATATATTCAGTGACTTTCAATTAATTGCTTTATGTATAATGATCAAATTTGGTAAGTTAGAATCCTTTCAAACTGGTTCCCATAAACTTTTGATATATTTTTTTGATGACTTGTTTACTTTCTGGCACAAAATATCCCAAACCTGGAGCAGCTATTTTTCCAAGAATATTTTTCTATGAAAAGAAATCACAGTTTGGATACCAAGAGATTCTTTGCTCCTGGTTAAACGGGAGGGAAAGGAGTAGGGCACAACTTTTGACAGAATGACATAACCCAGAGGACACAACATAAACTGATTAGAATCAGATGGATCCAAGATGGCAGACAAGTCAACTTCAACTAAACCTCGATCCTTGATCAACAAGTGAAATGACACCCCCAGAGGCACCATGACAGTTCCAAGACACTGTCAAAAGACCAAAAAGTGGATGGTGGCCAAATTCCTGGGAATCTCCATCTATTCCCCAAAATAGTTGGAATAATCCTCCCACTCAGCCCATGAAGTTAACCAGCCCATAAAAGCTAACCACACCACACTTTGAGGCCACCGCCCTTGTCCTCTGCAATGGCCCACATTCTGTCTGTGAAGTGTGCTTCTCTCTGAATCTGAATAAATCCACTTCTCACCTATCAATTTTATCACTGAATTCTTTCTGTGATGAGATATCAAAAATCTGAGCTTCATTAGGTCCTGAAACCAGGTACCACGGGTTCTGGCTGGGTTTGAGTTCCAGCCACATGGGTTCAAGTCCTAAGCAGAATTTCAGCCAGGTTCAAGTTCTGGTTATGTGAGTTTGAGTCCCCAGCCGCATGGGTTCAAGTCCCAGAACATGGGTTCAAGTCCCAATCTGAATTAAATGGTTTCACTGGGTTATCAGTGGTTTCAGGCTTTCTCAGTGGACAAAGCTAGAAAAAAAACAAGTATTCTAACATCATGAGTTCATACAGATATTTTCCATCCAAATGTAACATTTTACATTTTTTTCCTTCATTTTTTTGATTCTGTACTTACACATCTTTTATCTTACACTTAAAATTTGTTTCCCACTAACTTTAATATTCATTCTTGCTCTATCCTACAACATTAACGAAAATAAATTCAAAATAACTGTACCAATATTAATACTGAGTAAAATTACTGACTGAAGTTTAATATTTTTCACAGTTGTTTTTGTCCTTAGAATATATACCAATAACTGTATGCAGAGTTCTAAAGCCATTAGAAATCCTTTTCTTTGTGTGTGGTTGTTTCCAATTTGGCATGGAGTTCACTCACATTCACTTGGAGAGCTTCCTTCAGTTGCAGCTCTGCAGTGTTTCATTAAAGGCACACACCATGGTTGACTCAACCCCCCATGAATGTACCTTTGTGTTGTTTCCAATTGTTTGTTATTACAAACAGTTTGCCTTTAATTCAAATATCACCACATGCCTATGATACTATTACCTCTATTTTAATATGAAACTGAGGTTCAGGGAAATGGAGTACTTTCCCCAAGTTTGTATAGCTGTATGAAACCAAAATCTTGCCGTTTATTTTCGAGTAGAGTGCCTCTCAGGCATCCGCAGCACCACAACCATAAACTGTTTTCTGTGCTTCATTGTTTTCCAGGCATCTTTGTGAAAATGAACAAAAGAAAGAAAAAAAAAAAACAAAAAAACACAAGTCTTCATAGGCACATTTGGATCCAAATGGATATGTAAAGAGGAACTGAGCGGGAAGGGAACTGTCTAACACCAAAGGCCAGAGCAAGCTCAACATCACCTCTACCCAGCCACCTCCTAAGACATAATTCACTATACACTCTCATGTTTTCTCAACCAAAATGCCATATCTAATTGCCATATATAAGTGGAGTGGAATGCACAAATCCTTTGTGATAGCAGAAACTGATTATATCTGCTTTGGTATTAGTGTTCAGAGTTACATTGAAATAATACAGTTTTATTAAAATTTCCACCTATTCAGCAGTATGAGATTTACTAATAAAATATCTGATTTGAGTCTAATATATGAGGAAACTATGTAATTAAGAATTTGTTTTTGAAGTTCTGATGAATTTCCTGACCATGGATGTTTTCACATGACAGAAATTAGCTATAACTTTGAAATGACCACTAAGCTATCACTGTTTCAAAAATAACAACAAATGCCACCGCCCTCTGTATACAGAAGTGGCTTGCTTTCCTGTAGGGGTGTATGTCAGAAGTTCAAGGGAAGTATTCTGCAGACACTTTCCACTGAAGTTTTGGGGTAGAAATAGGGGAGGTAGTGAGCTGATTGTTCCTGTGTATAAAAAAAAAAAAAAGAAAGAAAGAAACCCTCTTAGTTTAAATTTATGTTTAATTTTCATCAAGCTTAGGTTGTCCTGGAAGATGAGTGTATTACAAAGTTTCACCTCTGGGATTCATGATGGCAATCCATCTCTTTCCCACATCTAAAGCTAAAATTGGCAGTATTCTCCTTATTCTATGAACTACTTTTAAATGACATGCAGGAGAAGAAAGACACTGTACTTAAATATATAAAAATAAATTTTCTTGGCTTACTGGTGGTAGCAAACAAATATCTATGAGTAATACCCCTATATCACCAGCTAGCAGGGCACTTAATAAAACCCAAACAACTGTCACACACAGGTTATAAGGTCATTTCTCACATATAAGATAAACTAGAAATCTATCCAAAGGATAGAATCACGGAGAATGTTATGAAGTTTGCTGGAAAATAAAAAATGAGTTTCACATGTTATTTCATTTCCCAAGGGCACTTTGATAAGCATACACACATATTGTCAATGCAGGCTGGGCCCCAGTGCATGTTGGGGACACAGAAACAAGCAAGTTCAAAATCGTAAATGTCATTTAGTAACAAATTAAATATTTGCCACAGGTGACAGGAAAACAAATAAGTAAAATAAAGCTGTATTTTTTTTTTGGCTGCCAACAATATGGAGAAAGACATAAATGTAAAATATGAAGACACTGTCCTTCAGAAAGGTAATGATAAGGCTTATATTTACATTTCCATTGAAAATAGTCACAGAGGCTTGCACCTCTCAGTGTGTGTTGAATGAAAGATTTAATGAATGAACGAATGAAAATGTATGTATTGGGAAAGTAAGTTTGTGTGGTTGTGGGGGAGAAAAGGGAGTTCATGGATATGAATTCAGGATGGTTTAAGAAACAACAATTAGATTCTCCAAACAAAGTCTAAAACAAAAGAAAGCATTAGTTTTTAACATTTTTCCAATAGTGCGCACACCTGTACCACAAAAATTCTAGCCTCATGGTACTTAAACTTCAAATGTACCTGTGGTATTTACCCAAAATAGACATTCTGATTCAGGTCCAGGAATTCACATTTAAAAGCAATCCATATGATTCTGAGAGAAAGTGGCCCAGAGACAGTATTTTGAGAAATGCTACTCTGTAGCAAGTGGCAGGCCTGAGGAGAGGTTTGGGTTTCCCCTCTCTTCTCTGTGGGTTTTCTTTGATAGCAGATTTTATTTTCTGTATTACACCCCACTGTCCAACACTATACAACCTTCTTCTTGGGAAATGCTGTTTCTTAAGCTCAGAGGTCATATTTGGAATGTATTTTATTTAGAATCATTCCCCAAACTGAAAGTGTTAATTGCTCCTCTGTGTCTGACTCTGTGATCCCATGGACTGTAGCCCAAGGCCAGGGTCCTCTGTCCATGGAATTGTCCAGGCAAGAATAACTGGAGTGGGTTGCCACTTCCTTCTCCAGGGGATCTTCCCAATCCAGAGATTGAACTTGGGTTTCCTACATTACAGGCAGATTCTTTTACCCTCTGAGCCACCAGGGAAGCCCCAATGGCCAATATTTAAGTAGAAAAAATTAGTGAATCAAGAGTTTTGATTCTGTGGTAATTAAATGGAATTCACAGTGCAGGGAAGGCAGAGAGAATAAAGAGTTAGAAACATGCAATAAAGCTAGAGAAAGACCCTGTTAAAGAGAATCAAAAGTTTAACATGTACTTTTTTTCTTTATATTAAAAATGAATTAAAAGTAGTTTAAATACATGTAAGGATTGCCTGATAAAATACAGGATGTTCAATTAATTTCAAATTTCAGATACATAATGAATACTTTTCTAGAATAAATACAATCCTGTACTTTTATTTGTTAAATATGGTATCTAATACTTACCATGTAAAACTACTGTTAAAAACTACTCTGGGGGCCATATGTGGAGAGCACAGGTAATGTATCTTTGAATGGATCCCTGATATAACTGAGATATGACTTTCACTTGAAGGAAACTTTACAAGGTATTTCCCATACCCAGAAAGCAGCCATTTATATCAAACATCTGAGAAATTTCCCCAAAGACTATTTTCCTCAATCAATATAATTCTCTACCAGCAAGATCCTCTTAATACTCCACAAACCTTTTTAATGAAAGAATGTAGAGGGCAGCTCAGTGCATATTCATTTTCAAGTGTATATAATAATCTAATAACAATGTTGTATACATTAGGCTTTCTGTTCTTTCCCATGGAAAACACGTTTTTGCCTCCCTGCTTTAAACAATAAGTTCTCAGCATATTATGTGTGTCCCTGATTTTCTCAAGGCATTCTATTTACTTCTTTACAATAATAAAAAATTTTTTTTTAATTCAGCACTATCGACACGTGGGACCAGATAATTCTTTGTTGTTGGAGACTGTCCTGTATATTGTAGGACTGGCATGCATGCTTAGTTGCTTCAGTAGCGTCCAACTCTTTATGACGCCATGGACTGTGGCCTGCCAGGCCCCTCTCTCATGGGCAAGAATACTGGATTGGGTTACCATGCACTCTTCCAAGGAATATTCCTGACCCAGGGATCAAATTTGCATTTACTGCATCGCAGGCAGATTCTTTACCGCTGAGTCACTGGGGAAGCCTTTGTTATAGGACATTTAGCAGCATCTCTGGCTTCTATACTAAGCAGCAGAAGTACTGCCTAAGTGATGACCAAAAATGTCTCTCAGTTCAGTTCGGTTCAGTCGCTCAGTCGTGTCTGACTCTTGGCGACCCCATGATTTGCAGCACGCCAGGCCTCCCTTACAGTCCAAGGGACTCTCAAGAGTCTTCTCCAACACCACAGTTCAAAAGCATCAATTCTTCAGCACTCAGCTTTCTTTACAGTCCAACTCTCACATCCATACATGACCACTGGAAAAACCATAGCCTTGACTAGACGGACCTTTGTTGGCAAAGTAATGTCTCTGCTTTTGAATATGCTATCTAGATTGGTTATAACTTTCCTTCCAAGGAGTAAGCATCTTTTAATTTCATGGCTGCAGTCACCATCTGTAGTGATTTTGGAGCCCAGAAAAATAAAGTCTGACACTGTTTCCACTGTTTCCCCATCTATTTCCCATGAAGCGATGGAACCAGACGCCATGACCTTCATTTTCTGAATGTTGAGCTTTAAGCCAACTTTTTCACTCTCCACTTTCACTTTCATCAAGAGGCTTTTGAGTTCCTCTTCACTTTCTGCCATAAGGGTGGTGTCATCTGCGTATCTGAGGTGACTGATATTTCTCCCGGCAATCTTGATTCCAGCTTGTGTTTCTTCCAGCCCAGTGTTTCTCATGATGTACTCTGCATATAAGTTAAATAAACAGGGTGACAATATACAGCCTTGATGTACTCCTTTTCCTATTTGGAAAGTGTCTGTTGTTCCATGTCCAGTTCTAACTGTTGCTTCCTGACCTGCATATAGGTTTCTCAAGAGGCAGGTCAGGTGGTCTGGTATTCCCATCTCTTTCAGAATTTCCCACAGTCTATTGTGATCCACACAGTCAAAGGCTTTGGCATAGTCAATAAAGCAGAAATAGATGTTTTTCTGGAACTCTCTTGCTTTTTCCATGATGCAGCGGATGTTGGCAATTTGATCTCTGGTTCCTCTGCCTTTTCTAAAACCAGCTTGAACATCAGGAAATTCACGGTTCACATATTGCTGAAGCCTGGCTTGGAGAATTTTGAGCATTACTTTGCTAGCATGTGAGACGAGTGCAATTGTGTAGTCGTTTGAGCATTCTTTGGCATTGCCTTTCTTTGGGATTGGAATGAAAACTGACCTTTTCCAGTCCTGTGGCCACTGCTGAGTTTTCCAAATTTGCTGGCCCTAGATATTACCAAATGTCTCCTGGAGGGCAAAATCACCCCCAATTGAGAATCACTGCTCTGCATGGATAGGTTACAATTCATTGCAACTTCTCTCCCTTCCCTACCTCCTTCCTTTCTTTCTTCCTCTCTTTCCAAGGTGGGAAAAGATAGTAATTTACCTTCTTCTTATGAGAAAATGAGGGCTTTCCTTGTGGCTAAGCTGGTAAAGAATCCACCTGCAATGCAGAGACCTGGGTTCACTCCCTGGGTTGGGAAGATTCCCTGTAGAAGGGAAGGGCTACACATTCCAGTATTCTGGCTTGGAGAATTCCATGAAGTGTATAGTCTATGGGGTCACAATGAGTTGGACATTACTGAGCGACTTTAATTTTCACTTTATGGGAAAATGAAAACTAATTTCCTTTTTCTTAAAATTTTTTTGTTCATTTTTGGCCACAACACGCAGCATGTGGGATCTTACTTACCTGACCAGGAATGGAACCCATGTCTCCTGCATAGGAAATGCAGTATCTTAACCACTGAACCGCCAGGGAACATCTGAAAGCTAAATTCTTTGTAGGATTTTAATTTTAAAGTGTATGAACAGTTGGGTCTTCCTTGCTGTTCTAGTGGTTAAGAATCTGCCTTCCAGTGCAGAGAACATGGGTTTGATCCCTGGCCAAGGAACTGTGATCCCAAACACCTCTGAGCAATTAAATCCTCACAACTACTGAGCCCACTCACCACAACTAGAGAGAAACCAGTGTGCCCAAGGAAGAGACTGAACACTGCAAGGAAAGATTCCATATGCTGCAAAGAAAAATCCTGCCTGCACAACTGAGACCCAGTGTAGAGAAAAATAAATAAATTAAAAATATGAACCGTCAATTACACCCAAAAATGGGTTAGGAAAAAAATCAGTAAATAACATTGGAATGCACTGATAATTTAAGGGAAAAAATAGATCACTAAATAAATCACATATCAGATAAAAATTTTAACTAAAAAATTATAAACTGCTTGAACATAGTTTTGGGTATTTATCAGTTGTTCCTCAGTCATTCAGTCATGTCCAGTTCTTCCCCACCCTGGAACATGACGGGCCTCTCTGTCTCTCACCATCTCCCGGAGTTCACCCAAGTTCATGTCCAGAGAATGGTGATGCCATCCAACCATCCAAGCATCTCATCCTCTGCCGCCTTCTTTTCCTTTTGCCCTCAATCTTTCCCAGCATCAGGGTCTTTTCCAGTGAGTCGGCTCTTCATATCAGGTGGCCAAAGTATTGGAGCTTCAGCTTCAGCATCAGTCCTTCCAGTGAATATTCAGTATTGATTTGCTTTAGGATTGACTGGTTTGATCTTCTTGTGGTCCAAGGGACTCTAAAGAGTCTTCTCCAGCACCACAGTTTGAAAGCATCAATTATTCAGTGCTCAGCCTTCTTTATGGTCCAACTCTCACATCTGTACATGACTACTGGAAAGACCATAGCTTGGGCTATACAGATCTTTGTTGACAAAGTGATGTCTTTACTTTTTAATACACTGCCTGAGTTTGTCATAGCCTTCCTTTCAAGAAGCAATGGTCTTCTAATTTCATGGCTACAGTCACCATCTGCAGTGATATTGGAGCCCATGAAGGGAATGTCTGTCACTTCTTGCACTTTCTCCCTTCTATTTACCATGAAGTGATGTAACTGGATGCCCTGATCTTAGTTTTTTGAATGTTGAATTTTAAGCCAGCTTTTTCACTCTCCTCCTTAACCCCAATCAAGAGGTTCTTTAGTTTCTCTTCACTTTCTGCCATTAGAGTGGTATCATCTGCATATCTGAGGTTGTTGATATTTCTCCCGGCAATCTTGATTCCAGCTTGTAACTCATCCAGCCCAGCATTTTGCATGATGTGTTGTGCATATAAGTTAAATAAACAGGGTGATAATATATAGCTTTGTTGTACTCCTTTCTCAAGTTTGAACCAGTCAGTTGTTCCATGTAAGGCTCTAAGTGTTGCTTCTTAACCTGCATACAGGCTTCTCATGAAACAGATAAAGTGGTCTGGTATTCCCATCTCTAAGAATTTTCTACAATTTGTTGTGATCCACATAGTCAAAGGCTTTCCTGTAGTCAATGAAACAGAGGTAGATGTTTTTCTGGAATTCCTTTGCTTTCTCTATGATCCAGCAGATGTTGGCAATTTGATCTCTGGATCTTCTGCCTTTTCTAAACCCAGCTTGTACATCTGGAAGTTCTCAGTTCATGTTCTGCTGAAGCTGAGCTTGAAAGATTTTGAGCATAATCTTATTAGCATGGGAAGCAAGCACAATTGTCCAGTAATTTGAACATTTTTTAGCACTGCCCTGCTTTGGAATTGGAAAGAAAACTGATTTTTCTAGTCTTGTGGCCACTGCAGGTTTTCCAATTTTGCTGACATATTGAGTACAGCACTTTAACACCATCATCTTTTAGTATTTTAAAAAGCTCAGCTGGAATTCCATCACTTCCACTAGGTTTATTGGTTAGTAATACTTCCTAAGGTCCACTTGACTTCACACTCCAGACGTCTGGCTCTAAGTGAGTGACAACATCACTGTGGTTACCTGGGTTATCAAGATCTTTTTTGTACTATACTTTTATCAGTATTGCATATTAATAACTTAGCAAACTATTTGTAGTAATGAAAAATAAATCATGAAGGAAATAGTAAATTCTTTAGAGGTTATCTGTCTACATATTGTTATTTAGCATAATAATAAAATGAAAATATTGCAAATATATATCTTGCTAACATGCAAAATGATATTTAGCTATAAATTAGCATATACTAGAAACCCTCTTATTAAGTCTATTGGCACAGTAGATAGTTCATCAAAAATTTCAAGTTCAAATTATTAATGGGTACTTTATATAACTTGAAATATGTAACTGTACAGTTATTTAGAAGTCTTTCGATATAGAATTGAGTTTCCCTGGTGGCTCAGACGGTAAAGCACCTGCCTGCAATGCAGGAGACCTGGGTTCAATCCCTAGGTCAGGAAGATCCTCTGGAGAAGGAAATGGCAACCCACTCCAGTACTCTTGCCTGGAAAATCCCATGGACGGAAGAGCCTGGTAGGCTACAGTCCATGGGGTCGCAAAGAGTTGGACACAACTGAGCGACTTCACTTTCTTTAATATAGAATCACTTCTCTCATTTTGAATATTAATCCACTGATTAAATTTCCACAGTCACTTTCTTGCAGAAAACAAAATTAAAATGCATTTGCAATGATTTCCAAAGTATTTGTTTTTAAGCAAGCAGAATTTGTTTTAAACATGAGGGCAAAAAATCCTTCTAAATATTTATAATGTCTTTCAATGTGTTGCAATTATCTATCCCACACTAAAAATCTGTATTTTCACTTAGCAATTAATCTTTATTCTGTCTTTCTGAAACATTCAACTTAATTTTTAGTTTTATAGAAATACTTCTCTTTCCACACTCATATTTTGCTGTTTTAAATAATATGAAGTTGAACATTAGTTATATATTATATATAAATTTCAAATGGCATTAATGAGTGTGGGAAGAACACAGCTGATCTTGGTAAGAATACAATAAATACATTTTAAATAAAACTACACAATTACTAGTTTGTCTCTTTACAGATTGTACTCTTGGCATCGTATCTATTAAACCTGTGTCTCATTCAAAGTCACAAAGCTTTTCTTTTATGTTACCTTGCAGATTTTTTGTAGTTTTCATTTTTACACTTTTATCTATCATCCATTCTGAGATTTTTTAATGTATAGTGCAAAGAAAAGATTGGATTAAAATTTTTTGCTATTCAGTATACGCTGTTAAGAGCATGAAAAGATAAGCTACACTTGGAGAAAAGATTTGCCTTTTGCATTTCCACTTAATTTTAAAATCAGTTTGTCAAGTTCTACACAGGAAAAAAACAAATGAAATTTTAACTGAAATTGTATTGACTCTGTAGATCAATTTGAGAAGAACTGACAGCTCTGATATGTTGAGGATTCCAAACAATAAATGCTCAATTTATTTAGATCTTTTATTTATCTCAATAATGTTTTGCAGCTTTCTGGATAGAGACCTTACAAATGCTTTCTGTTTTATTCATAGGTACTTTTTATTTTAATCTTATTATAAGTCAGTTCAGTTCATTTCAGTTCAGTCGCTCAGTTGTGTGCAGCTCTTTGTGACCCCATTAATTGCAGCACACCTGCGTTGGACAGCACTCCCTGTCCATCACCAAGTCCTGGAGTTAACCCAAACACATGTCTATCGAGTCGGTGATGTCACCCAGCCATCTCATCCTCTGTCGTCCCCTTCTCCTCTTGCCCCTAATCCCTCCCAGCATCAGGGTCTTTTCCAATGAGTCAACTCTTCACATGAGGTGGCCAAAGTATTGGAGTTTCAGCTTTAGCATCAGTCCTTCCAGTGAACCCCCAGGACTGATCTCCTTTAGGATGGACTGGTTGGACCTCCTTGTAGTCCAAGGGACTATAAGTAGTACCTTTAAAATATTTTTTCTATTTCTGTAATTAGCTATATGCTTTATCTATAATAATTTTGACTTTTTCTTCTAATATGATTTATACTAATTTTTTTCATGATTAACTGAAGCTGCATTCCTTTAATAAACCCAGTTTATATACTTTCATAAAGATCTACTTTCAATCTGACTATATGTTGCTTAAAATTTTTACATCTATGTTTATGAATGAAATTGGCTTGTATTTTTTTCCAATAATGTCCTTCTCAGGTTTTGATATCAAGAATATGTTAGTCTAAAAAATAAAGAAATGGGGTCTAATCAAACTTAAAACCTTTTGCACAGCAAAGAAAATCATCAACAAAACAAAAAGACAACCTACAGAATAGAAGAAAATATTTGCAAATGATGTGAATGACTAGGGATCAATCTCCAAAATAGACAAAGAGCTCACAAAACTCAATATATACATACATATACATATATATAAAACTCAAACAACTGAATCAAAAAATGAGCAGAAGACCTGAAGAATACATACAGGTGGCCATCAGGCACCTGAAAAGATATTCAATATTGCTAATTAATTATTTGAGAAATGCAAGTCAAGTCTACAATGAGACATCACCTCACCAGTCAGAAATGCCATCATTAAAAAGTCTTGTTGTTCAGACACTAAGGCATGTCCATTTCTCTGTGACACCATGAGCTGTAGCACACCAGGCTTCCCTGTCTTTCGCTACCTCCAGAGTTTACTCAAATTCATGTCCATTGAGTTGGTGATGTTATCTAACCATCTCATCCCCCACCACCCTCTTCTCCTCCTCCCTCAGTCTTTCCAAGCATCATGGTCTTTTCCAGTGAGTCAGCTCTTCACATCAGGTGGCCAAAGTATCTAAGCTTCAGCATCAGTCCTTTCAATGAATATTCAGGGTTGGTTTCCCTCAGGATTGACTGATTTAATCTTTTTGTGGTCCAAGGGACTCTCAACAGTCTTCTTCAGACCACAGTTTGAAAGCATCAGTTCTTTGATGCTCAACCTTCTTTAAAGTCCAACTCTCACATCCATACATGACTACTGGAAAAACCATAGCTTTGACTATACGGACCTTTGTCAGAAAAGTGATGTCTCTACTTTTAAATACACTGTTTAGGCTTGTCATAGTTTTTCTTCCAAGGAGCAAATGTCTTTTAATTTCATGGCTGCAATCACTGTCAGCAGTGACTTTGAGCCCAAGAATTTAAAGTCTGTCACTATTTCCATTTTTCCCCCTCTATTTGCCATGAAGTGATGGGACTGGATGCCATGATTTTAGTTTTTTAAATGTTGAGTTTTAAGTCAGATTTTTCACTTTCCTCTTTCACCTTCATTAAGAGGCTTTATACTTACTCTTCACTTTCTGCCATGAGTGGTATCATCTGCACATCTTAGGTTATGGATAATTCTGGCAATCTTGATTCCAGATTGAGCTTCATCTAGCCCAGCATTTCACATGATGTACCCTGCATATAAGTTAAATAGGCAAGATGACAATATGCAACCTGGACACACTCCTTTACCAATTTTGAACCAGTCCATTGTTCCAGGTACAATTCTAACTGTTGCTTCTTGGTCTGCATACAGGTTTCTCAGGAGACAAGTAAGGTGGTCTGGTATTCCCATCTCTTGAAGAATTTTCCACAATTTGATGTGAGCCACACAGTCAAAGGCTTTAGCATAGTCAATTAAGAAGAAATAGATGTTTCCTGGAATCTTCTTAGTGGATTTTGAGATTTTGTCATTTTTGAGATTTCACTCAACTATGCATTTTGGACTCTTGTTGACTATGAAGACTACTCCATTTCTACTAAGGGATTCTTGCCCACAGTAGTAGATATAATGGTCATCTGAATTAAATTCACCCATTCTGGTCCATTTTAGTTCACTGGTTTCTAAAATGTCAATGTTCACTCTTGCCATCTCCTGCTTGACAATGTCCAATTTACCTTGATTCATGTACTGAACATTCCAAGTTCCTAAGCAATATTGTTCTTCATAGCATCAGACTTCATTTTCACCATGAGACACATCCACAACTGAGCGTCTTTTCTGCTTTGGCTCAGCCTCTTCATTCTTTCTGGAGCTATATCTCCACTCTTCTCCAGTGGCATATTGGATATCTTTGACCTAGGAGGCTCATCATCTAGTATCATATCTTTTTGCCTTTTCTTACTGTTCATGGTGTTCTCAAGGCAAAAATGCTGAAGATAAGTTACCCATATCTTTACTATTTTCACTGTTTGTATTACTTCTACCCCTTGAATTCTTCATCAAAATTTATTTTTCTTCTGTCTGAAGAACAATTTTTCTTATTTTGTTCATATCTGCTGTCAAAAAATTTTCTCTGGCTTTATTCATCTAAAAATATCTGTCTTCTTTTAGGGTTTTGTTCATTTGCTTTTTTGTTTGATTTATTGGCTGACAGTTGTTTTGCTTGAAGGGTTTTTTGCATATAGAATTCTTTCAGACCTGTATATGTCGTGACATTATTTTCTATTTTCCATTGATTTTTACTGAATGAAAATTATCAATCTAAATTTTGCTCTATTAAAGACAGTCTTTTGTTTTGTTTTCTGTTGTTTAACTGCTTTTAACATTTTTGTATTTGTCAGTTTAGAGAAGACCAACAATATTGCTTCTGTCTAATTGTTCCTCTCCTCTTCTACTGGGTCTCTAATCAGATGTGTTACTGGGTCTAGGTTCATATTGCTCATCACCGCACATAAAGACAATAAATCAAGAGACAAGTTGTTGGAGAAAGGAATAGTGACTTAACTGGAAAGACAGTAGACTGAGACTACTACTCCAAAGAATCATCTTAACCTGAGTTAAAATTCAGGCTTCTTTCATACTAAAAGGGGAGAGGGTATGATCGGTTGCAGCAAACTTCTTGGTGCCAGAATCCTTTACTCTTGTAGTTGTCAACATAGTTCTGGTCATGATGTTTCTGTAAAACTCCAACAAGACAAATTTATTCTCCATTCTTTGACTTTTTATCTCTCTATCTATAAAAGACATCTCTTTCATACCTTTAAAAGTCAAGCCTTGGAGACAGAGCCTTGAGAATGGTCTGTTATGTATGTTTCAGGTTATAGGCAATATTCTTATTGACAAAGGTGCAGAGCCAGCATGACTAAGCATCAGCAACAGAGCACAAATGTCAGAGCTAAAGGAATAGACACAATATGGAGTCAGGTTTGGTCTTCTCTGTTATATACCTATATTAAACCTTATCACTCTCATGTCTATGTTTCTTAATCTTTTCTTTTCTGCTTTAAATATTTTTGTCATTATTTTCTGTTGCTACTCTTCTAACTTATCTTCTTGTTCAGTAGTAAGTCTCAGTTTTATCTAATGTACTCTTATTCTCATGTTTGTGCTATTACTTTTAATTATGATGCTTTATAGCACTAGAGCCAACATTTAATATTTTCCCAGTTTCCAATTCTCTACAAAACAATCATGTATTTTTTCAATTATGAACATATTTTCAAAAGTTGATGTGCAATAGCTTCATCCCTTCCATATTTGAAGTCCTTATATGTCTATCTCTATTGTTTGCTATTTCTACTGTTTGATCATGTTGTATTGTCATTTTGTGTGCCTGAATTTTTTTAATTGTTTACCAGACATTGTATTTGCAAAATTGTTTGTGAAAATTAACTTGAGCCTAAAAAATTACCTTTCTCTAGAGAGAAACTAAAGTTGAGCAGAACCCTGTGCTCCCCTCTCCCAGGACAAAGGCCCATTTACATCCCCTTCCTCTCATTTGTAGAAAAGCTGAAGTCTCCCAGTCCTCCTGGTCTCAAGAGGTTAAGCTCAAGCAGTTAATAATTAGAACAATAGAGTCACAGACTCAGTGTCTGATGCATATTCCTCAACTGTTTTACAGATACTATAACTATTAGTTTGGTGCAAAAGTAATTGCGATTTTGCATTACTGAAATTTGCCATTTGATATTGGAATACATTCTTAAGTAAATGTGGTTATGTTATGCATCATTTTAATGAGCATTTCTCACTTTGTTCTTTTTCCTAAGGACTTTTTACTCACTGTGTATTTTATATTTATTTTAGACTATGGAAACAACAGGCAAAAAGCGAATTTGAGCAACCTTCTTATTTTAATTCAAAATACTTTGTAAAGCAGTGGAGACAACTCACAACATCAACAACACATTTAGCCAGGAACTGCTAATGAACGTATAGTGCAGTGGTGGTTCAAGAAGTTTTGCAAAGGAGACGAGGGCCTTGAAGATGAGGAGTGTAGTGGCTGGCCATCAGAAGTTGACAACGACCAGCTGAGAGCATCATCAAAACTGATCCTTTTTTTAAAATTTTTTTTTAATTTACAATATTATATTGGTTTTGCCATATATCAAAATGAATCTGCCACAGGTATATATGTGTTCCCCATCCTGAACACCCCTCCCTCCTCCCTCCCCATACCATCCCTCTGGGTCATCCCAGTGCACCAGCCCCAAGAATCCAGTATCGTGCATCAAACCTGGACAAGTTGCCAAAGAACTCAACATCAACCATTCTATGGTCTTTCAGCATTTGACGCAAATTGGAAAGATGAAAAGCTCAATAAGTAGGTGCCTTGTGAGTTGACTGAAAATCAAAAAAAATTGAAGTGCTATATTTTCTTATTCTATGCAACAATGAACGATTTCTCAATCATATTGTGATGTGCAATGAAAAGTGGATTTTACAGGATACTCAGCAATGACAGGCTCAGTGGCTAGACTGAGAAGCTAGAAAGCGCTTCCCAAAGCCAAACTTGCACCAAAAAAAGGACATGTCACTGCTTGGTGATCTGTTGTCAGTCTGATCCACTACAGCTTTCTGAATCCCTTACATCTGAGAAGTATGCGCAGCAAATTGATGAGATGCACCAAAAACTGCAACTGACCAGAAGGCACTGGTCAACAGAAAGGACCCAATTCTTCTCCATGACAATGACCAACAACAGGTCGCACAACCAACACTTCAAGAGTTGAACGAATTGGGCTATGAAGTTTTGCTTCATCTGTCATATTCATCTGAACTTTTGCCAGTCAACTGCCATTTATTCAAGTGTCTCAACAACTTTTTGTAGAGAAAATCCTTCCACAACCAGCAGGAGGCAAAAAATGCTTTCCAAGAGTTCATCGAATCCTGAGACATAGATGTGTGTGCTACAGGAATAAGCAAACTTATTTCTCTCTGGCAAAAATGTGTTGATTGTAACAGATCTTTATTTTAAGTAATAAACATGTGTTTGAGCCTAGTTATAATGACATAAAAGTCAGTCCAAAACCATAGTTACATTTGTATCAACCTAAATACCACCAGAGGGAAAAAGCTAACTTCATGATGACCAAACTATAACCATGACATTAGCTGCTCCATTTTGAGCAATACTGAATCTGTGGATACCACACTTTCAAGAACTGACCTTAAGAGAGTAGGATTAACATTATTGCTCATAATAATCTATATCTTTGTGGACATAGTTTGTCCTGCCTATATATGTAAATAGGCAACTAAAACTGTCAGCAAAGAGATGCTACACAGACCCATGTCACATCTTCCACTCTAAGACTACAGTGCCCATGTCAGTAGGAAGAAGTTATAGAAGATAGACCTTTGCCCATAATCCCATAGAAATTGAAGGATGTTCTGACAAGTGGGGATTTGTAAACAGCTTTTGGCAAGAAAAAGCTGTTTGCAGGCAAGAGGTCTCTGCAGGGGGCCCCTTTAGCAAAGCTACATCGTACTATATTGTAACTAATCTTAACTCCTAAGCTCTACTCATCTCCAGCCCAATCACATCTTTGAAATCTTTTGGTCACACAATACTTTGCTTAACCTGTTGGTCCTTTCTGTAACTCTAAGAAGTAGAAATGAACAATAAGCAATTAACAGATGACAAGATCTCTTCCTTAGCTTCCCCTTCAGTAATCTCACAGTTTGAACAAGATAGCATCTAAAGAAAAATCACAAGAAGTCAACAAGCCTGCCCAGAGTGAGGGATGGCAAGGACTCTGACCCCCATCTCAATGATTAGCTGAGATCATTTCCCTTTTTTCTTTAAAAAGTTTCATGGCTAAGCAGAACCCTGAGTGCCAGTTTTTAGGGACACAATTCACCCAGATTACCAGCTGTCTGATTAGAAGCAGTATTTCCCTTTTGACTTGCCTCTTGGGTAATGGTTGTTTTTTCAGGTGCACCGAGTGGCATGTGAGATCTTAGTTCCCCAACCAGGGGTCAAACCCACGTTCCCCACATTGGGAGGGCAGAGTCTCAACACAGTGGTGAGCAGCCAGATCTGAGTTCTGTAATAAATCTGTTTCTGTTGTTGTTGTTGGCTATGAAAGCCCTGACCATCTAGACCCACCTTCTTTTAGTTTAGAGATAAAAAGAGTTTGTAGGAAATCCAGTCCTTTTCAGGGCTGGTCTGTCTTTACTCCTATAATGTAACTCTATAAAGCATGAGCCCAAAGCCAGCTATTTTCACCAGAACATTTTTGTTCTCTTTCCAGCCATGAATTCAAACTTCTGTTCCTTTCAGGTCTGTCAAGGTCACCAGTTAGGCTCTCATTCTCTTCTTTTCTCTGGAGCCAACAACCCATACCCTCCTAAAGAGATCAAGCCCAAACAGGGGCTCACTTCTATGGATCTCAATCTTTCCAGGTTCTAGCCTGATTTTAGTCTCTTGATAACTCTCTGATGTCTTTTGGTAAATTGCTATTGCCCTTTGGAGCTTCTTAGCCCAGCAGAGTAGGGTCAGATTTCCTATGTGGGTCATAAACAGAAAGCGTCACTGTAACATCAGTGACAGTAGAAGCTGAGAATGAAGCTTTCTTCCCCAATATTCCTTAACCACATGAGACTCATGTTTCCTCCTTATCTTCATGCTAGAATTTCCTAAATTGTTTCATAATAACAATTACAGAAATGAATGCCAACTTGTCTGTTTCAGGGGGATTCCCTTTGTTACAGCGGTTAAAGTACTTATAAAAGTTGACCCACTAATTTATTAGAGGAAAAGTGATATGCTACATGATATGTATTGTAGTATTATATACATAATAGGGAAATCAACTGGAATATGAACATGGGCCTAATTCTTAGAGGACTTACGAGAAGAAAAATTTTCCCTTCCCTCATTCACACAATAGATGTGTATGTCTTGTATTATAAAGTTCAAGACTCCTCTTGGAGTGGAGTTCCTGGTGCTTAACAAGCTCTCTTTGTTCTATTTCAGAAGCTGCACTAAAGTAAACCCCACAGAGGCCTTGGTTTGAGAGGTCCAGGTTTATAAAAGAAGAAATTAAAATTGTCACAGGATGAGAGTGAACTACCAGGAGAGTAAGTTAATGCCAGAAGACTGCAACTAAAGTTCGAGTTTGAGCTTTTATGGGGGGAAAACTGTGTTGCAAAAGTAGCAGAGGGAAGGTGCTTGCCTATCAGAGCTGCTACCAATGGGCAGAGCTTCTGAGAGCAGTCAGTCATTACTGTTGTCATTTGAAGCAGCCTTAAGTGCAAGACAGTGAGGACCAGCCCCCACACTGGATTGTAATAGAAAATGAAAGGAACAAAGATAAGCTGAGGCTAGGAACCTTCTCTAATTTGCTTGAGCCACATTAGCCCCAGGTTCCTGGTAAAACCAATTAAAGTCACAGAAACTGTTTCAAAAATGACTGGGATTGTATTTCTCATTAACCTTAACAGGTGGGAGTCCTAGCCAGATTTTATTTGATTTATGAAAATAAAGAAAAGTGACCTTTCTTACTTACACTGGAGGGTCATGAAGCAATTCATTTAAGTTAGATTCATAATAGCAAAATATAGAAAACAGCCTAAATATCAGATAACAGGGTAAAGATAGTCACACTAGAGCAACTCTATACCATTTTACACAGTTATTAAAAATTGTAACTACTCATTTATACTTAGAAATGTAATGTTTATTATGCAGCATTTCATATGCCAAAAGAAAGCAAAAATTCACCTATGATAGCAGTTTTTCAGAAATTGTTTACAGATAAAGATTAAGTCTGGAATAGAATAGAAAATAATATAGATGATCTTTGGGTAGTACACTTTGGATTAAATATTTTTCTGTTTTATCATGACTATCATCAATACTACTACTATTATTGTTATATATCATTCTAAAGTTAATTGATTTTTTTATTTTAATGATACATGGTTTATTTGTCTGCAAAGATTCAGCACAGCTGAATTCTATTAGTTAGTTGATTATTAATCATTTGTTCATTCAAAAATGTTTATTAATTACTTAAAAGTGGACCAGAAACTGTTCTGGGTGATATTATTATAAACATTATTTATAATAAAACTGAACAAACCTCCTATGAACCACATTCTGGAAGGAAGTAGACATAGACAAAGCAAAAGTACAAATATGTATTTTAATCTGTGACTAGCATTATTCAAATTACTCTTTGCTAAGAATGAGTGGCATGTAACACACTTCAGGGAATTTTAGAATTAAAATTCAAGCTAAGACTTAAAGGATACGGAGCTAAGTAAAAAGAAAATGGAAGAAACGACCTTAGTGGAGGCGCATCAGAAAGTGTCAGGCCCCATTTAGAGGCTAGAAATGGGGGCACAGCATGCAGGCAAATGGGAGCTGCTTAATGGTTCAAATTAAGAACAATCCCATAGCAACTGCCATTGTCTTGAAAAAACTTCTTCCCCATAACTAAATGAAAGAGTTGACTCCTTGACTAGGGCTTTGACAATTCACTACTCAGGTTGCTGGTTCCCTGAATGCAATTTGCAAAGTATCTGCAGAGTCACAATCAGAAAAACAGGTCTGATATTATCATGGGCAATAATTTATTAAAGATACCAAAAGAATTACCACAAAAAGTGATAAATTTAATTTCCTTAAATAACTTCCATTACCAAAATACATCATTAAAAAAGTAGAAAGGTCTCAGACTAGGAAAAAATATTTGTGTTAAACATAGCTGACAAAGGACTTGCATCCAAAATATACAGAGACTTTCACAAAGCTGTAAGAAAAACATTAACAAAATTTTTCAAAGTGAAATGAGACCATAGATCGAGAGAAATGAGTGCATAGATCCACCAAGGACACAATCAAGAACATTCATAGATAATTCATGCTGTAGTAATTCAAAACTGGAAACAACCCAGATGCCCAACAAGAGAATGGATGAATAAGCTCTGGTATAACACACAACAACATGGATGAATCACACAGACGTTATACTAAGTGAAAGAAACAAAACTCAAGAGACTATATAGTACAGGATTTATTTCATGAAGTTGAAGAAAAGACTAATGAATGGGGATAGAAGTTCAGAATGGGACTAGAGTCTAGAAATAACTACAAGGGAGCCTTGTGGGATGCAGGAGATGTTCTCTGCCTTCATCAGGGTGATGGTGATGTGTGTATACAAAGGCAAAACTTCACTGAACTGTATAGTTAGGATCAGTGTACTTTCTGCTCATTAATATGTGTATTCAGTTCAGTTCAGTTCAGTCGCTCAGTTGTGTCCAACTCTTTGCAACCCCATGAATCGCAGCACGCCAGGCCTCCCTGTCCATCACCAACTCCCGGAGTTCACTCAGACTCACGTCCATCGAGTCGGTGATGCCATCCAGCCATCTCATCCTCTGTCATCCCCTTCTCCTCCTGCCCCCAATCCTTCCCAGCAACAGAGTCTTTTCCAATGAGTCAACTCTTCGCATGAGGTGGCCAAAGTACTGGAGTTTCAGCTTTAGCATCAGTCCTTCCAATGAACACCCAAGACTGATCTTCTTTAGGATGGACTGATTGGATCTTCTTGCAGTCCAAGGGACTCTCAAGAGTCTTCTCTAACACCACAGTTCAAAAGCATCAATTCTTCAGTGCTCAGCTTTCTTCACAGTGTTTGATATGCTTCAATTTTACAAAGTAAAAAATGATCAGAACCCATTCCCCAAATTTCCTCAGTCAGGATAGCCTCATGTGAGTTTAGCAAAATTAAAATGAATGCATTTTGCAGTTCCCTCAGGTGAAACTCTAACATGACAGACCACCACAAATTCCAAGCGTAATTGAATTGACTCAGTACTCTCTCATAATGAAATTCTGCAAGTTTGGATTTAGCTGAGAGCACAGAGAGACTCCAGAGGAGCTGTTAGGAAGGATGGTTGAACAAGCTGTTACATTCTCTCTCAACATATTTTTTAATGAAATAGATATTTGAATACGTATTTTTAAATGAAATGAGTATTTAAATACACGAGTTATGTAGGTCAGTGGAGATCCATTATTGTCAAATAAACTAAATCAAGGGCTCTACAATGGGGAAAGATGAGAAAAAAATTTTTTGAAAGTGCTTTGTGCTCATTTGCAGCCAAATTCAATAGCTTTCATGCAGAAACCCAGGGGAGTTTTTATTTAATTCAATCCTTGAATTGTTTCCAGCTAACGGGCTCACTTCTATTTACAGCATTATTTTCTATTAAAGGACAAGCCTGGAAAGGCAAAGAATTTAGAGCCACTGTTTTACTTGAATAACCAACACTTCCTAGGCTGCCTTTATCATTCTCTTATAAAAGGATGGAAATCAAACTGACTGCTTTTATCAGCTGAGCTGAAACTTTCCAGGAACAGGGATTTGCATAAATATATATACACAGTAACTATAAAGTGTAATCAGCCATAAGAGGAAGCTAGTTATGGTCCTATAATGGAAACAACTGAAATCAGTGGCCTTCCCACACTGAATGTAGTGAGAAGGAGGCTCAGTGACAACTCAGCTTCTTCATGACAACAGATCTCATGTGAAGACACTTTGGTTTTATAATGCAACCAAAATACCAGACCTAAAGTTACCTTCTAAATTCTGAAACCATCTTGAACAAATCTCAAGGAAAACCGCCTTTACTCATTACTCACTGATCTAGGAAATAACCAAACAACTTATTCTTTTAAGAAATCAAAATTTGAACAAATTCTCATTTATTCCAGAATCCATTACCTTGGTAATAAAGCCTTTGAAAAATACGATCCCTGATCACTTACTTTGAGGGGGTTATGTAGGTATTTTTACAAAAACCTTCCTTTAACTTTTTAAGGGAATTATAAATTGCTATCAAACCATGGGTTTAAGTGACCTTTCAGAAGTAATATTCAAAAGTCCCAAGAAGACATATATCAGGACTTCAAATCTTATGTTTAAAACTTACTATGGTTTTTATATTAGCTAGCTGTAAAAGCACAGGAATAAAAACTCAGATCTGGTCATTCCTATGCCAAGACTTTCTCTACTAACCATAGTGATCCTCCCCTCAAATGTCTCCAACACTGACCTTGAAATTTCTTCCATGTTGCAACGCAAATAAGTATCTGGGGATAACAAATTTATTAAGCTTTCACTCATTGTTATACCTGTTCACCCTCAGAAGAGCAAATCATCTTTGAGGCGTTGAACGTCTTTTTCCCTCCAAAGAGTGGGTGTCAGGCCCTGGACACCATTGAGAGTAGCTTCCATCAGGAAGATGAACAAGCTCCATTGTCTGCACAAAGTGGTGCAATTATGTCTTTTGGGTTTTGAGAATTTAAAAAAGATACCACCAGACTCTCACAGAAGAAACTAGAAAAAGGAAAAACACCCAAAAGTGAAAGTGAAAGTCATTTAGTCATGTCCAACACTTTGCGACCCATGGACTATACAGTCCATGGAATTCTCTAGGCCAGAATACTGGAGTGGATAGCCTTTTCTTTCTCCAGGAGGTCTTCCCAACCCAGTGATCAAACCCAGGTCTTCCGCCTTACAGCCGGATTCTTTACCAGCTAAGCCACAAATCAGATCAGATCAGTCGCTCAGTCGTGTCCGACTCTTTGTGACCCCATGAATCACAGCACGCCAGGCCTCCCTGTCCATCACCAACTTCCGGAGTTCACTCAGACTCACATCCATCGAGTCAGTGATGCCATCCAGCCATCTCATCCTCTGTCATCCCCTTCTCCTCCTGACCCCAATCCCTCCCAGCATCAGAGTCTTTTCCAATGAGTCAACTCTTTGCATGAGGTGGCCAAAGTACTGGAGTTTCAGCTTTAGCATCATTCCTTCTAAAGAAACCCCAGGGCTGATCTCCTTCAGAATGGACTGGTTGGATCTCCTTGCAGTCCAAGGGACTCTCAAGAGTCTTCTCCAACATCACAGTTCAAAAGCATCAATTCTTCGGCTCTCAGCCTTCTTCACAGTCCAACTCTCACATCCATACATGACCACTGGAAAAACCATAGCCTTGACTAGATGGACCTTTGTTGGCAAAGTAATGTCTCTGCTTTTGAATATGCTACCTAGGTTGGTCATAACTTTCCTTCCAAGGAGTAAGCATCTTTTAATTTCATGGCTGCAGTCAACATCTGCAGTGATTTTGGAGCCCAGAAAAATAAAGTCTGACACTGTTTCCACTGTTTCCCCATCTATTTCCCATGAAGTGGTGGGACCAGATGCCATGATCTTCGTTTTCTGAATGTTGAGCTTTAAGGCAACTTTTTCACTCTCCACTTTCACTTTTATCAAGAGGCTTTTGAGTTCCTCTTCACTTTCTGCCATAAGGGTGGTGTCATCTGCATATCTGAGGTTATTGATATTTCTCCCGGCAATCTTGATTCCAGCTTGTGTTTCTTCCAGTCCAGCATTTCTCATGATGTACTCTGCATATAAGTTAAATAAACAGGGTGACAATATACAGCCTTGATGAACTCCTTTTCCTATTTGGAACCAATCTGTTGTTCCATGTCCAGTTCTAACTGTTGCTTCCTGACTTACATACAAATTTCTCAAGAGGCAGATCAGGTGGTCTGGTATTCCCATCTCTTGAAGAACCCCAAAATACTGGAGTGGATAGCCTATCCCATCTCTAGTGAATCTTCCCAACCCAGAAATCCAACCAAGGTCTCGTGCATTGCAGGTAGATTCTTTACCAATTGAGCTATCATGGAAGCCCCCCAAAAAACACCCGGGTCTGGCAAATTCTGACACGTGCTCTGAAACCAGAGTAAACCTGTGGCCTTGAAGGTTCTATTTATATAAATAGGGAAGAACTTCTGTACATGGTCATTAGGGCTGTGACATAGCTGTTAATAGGAGACTGAGCTTGATTCTACTGTATCCTGAATATCTTATTACTACAGCTAGACTATCATTTTTTCATTATTACTATTACAACTACTAATATTACTACTACTTGTTCTAAACTACCTTTTGGCAACCCAAATGCTGTCATTTTCTTCTAAGATAATCTAAGGAAAGGAAATAGGAACATTTTTTAGTACCCCTTATGTGTATGGTTCAAGATTAACTGATAAAAGACACTTGGGGCTTGAAAAGCAGAAAAGAAAAAGCCACTCTTCTCCAGAGGAAGCTGCAAGAAGAGTTGCACTTCTTTGGAGCAGTTTACGGGGAAGTTTTTTAAAAACTACCCTCTTTAATGCTTCAGACTAATAATAGTGCTGGAAGCTTCCTTGACCTTTGTTCCTACAGCCTTTCTAAACATTGTTTAAGGGTTTTATTGTCCTTATTAAAATGTTTTCCATTTGAAATACATAGAATGTCTTATGTTTTCCTGCTTGATACTTTCTATTTCAAAATTCTGAGATGAACTACCATAACATCATGAGAACTACCGTAACATCATAAACACTTTTCTTTACAAAACAATTATGCAGTTGAACAGCATTATTCATGGTAACTGTGTTATACAAAGTCACCACAAATATTGAATCTGAGTACTAAACCACTGTTCCTAGAGGAACCACACAATTAGGTTCCTGTGAGCCTCTGGGCACATTTTCATCAATCAGTCAATACATTTCCTTGTTTTGTATGTGTTTCTCTTTAGAGACACTTCATTTAATATATATTATTGCTTAATTAACATTGAATTCAGGGTCAACAGCACTATAATTCATGTCTAAATGAAATGTGACTAACATACATATTTCCTCCAGAAAGCACATCATAGCCTTCTTGGACTTGGGAACACAAAAACAGCATTCAGCACTATGCTTGGGGGCTATTTTGAAAAGAAAAGTCATCATCAGAAAAGCAAAAATTGGAACAAAACGTCTCTCTTAATAGAGCATGAAAGGATACTTCTTTACAGTACTGTTTTTCTCAGCTGGGAACATGTACGTAGTGTGAGGTAAAAGTACCATGAGTATTGATTTGGTTTTAACAAGTAAATGTTAGCAAGTAGGCAAATTTGCAAATATGGAATCTTCAAATAATCAGAACTGATTATTTTAGAGAAATTAAATGTCTTCACATATTGCTTCTAACCACTAATGCTGAAGAAGCTGAAGTCAAAATTCTATGAAGACCTAAAATATCTTCTAGAACTAACACCAAAAAGAGATGTCCTTTTTATTATAGGTAGAAAGTCAAGAGATACCTGGAGTAATAGGAAAGTTTGGCCTTAGAGTACATGAAGTGGGGCAAAGGCTAAGAGTTTTGCCAAGAGAACACACTGGTCATAGCAATCACTCTTTTTCAAAAACACAAGAGACAAAACTGAACATGGACATCATCAAATGATCAATACTGAAATCAGATTGATTATATTCTTTTCAGTTGAAGATGAAGATGCTCTATTGAGTCAGCAGAAACAAAACCAGGAACTGACTATGGCTCAGATCATGAGGTCCTTATTGCAAAATTCAGACTTCAAGTTGAAGAAAGTAGGGAAAACCACTAGGCCATTCAGGTATGACCTAAAGCAAATCCCTTATGACTATACTGTGGACCTGACAAGTAGACTTAAGGGATTAACTCTGATAGACAAGTGCCTGAAGAACTATGGACAGAGGTTTGTAACACTGTACAGGAGGTAGTGACCAAAACCATCCCAAATGAAAAGAAGTGCAAGAAGGCAAACGATTGTCTGAGGAGGCTTTACAAATAGCTGAGAAAAGAAGAGATGCCAAAGGCAATGAAGAAAGAAGATATACTCAACTAAATGCAGAATAGAAAGGAGAGATAAGATAGCCTTCTTAAGTGAGCAATGCAAAGAAATAGAGGAAAACAATAGAATGGGACAGACTAGAGATGTCTTCAAGAAAATTAGAAATATCAAGGGAATACTTCACGCAAAGATGGGCACAATAAAGGAGAGGAGTGGCAAGGACCTAACAGAAGCAGAAGATATTAAAAAGAGGTGGGAAGAATACACAGAAATACACGAAAAAAGGTCTAAGGACCCGGATAACCAGGATGGTGTGCTCTGTCACCTACAGCCAGACATCCCGGAGTGTGAAATCAAAAGGGTCTTAGGAAGCATTATTACAAACAAAGCTAGTGGAGGTGAAGGGATTCCAGGTGAGCTATTTAAAATCCTAAAAGATGATGCTGTTAAACTGCTGCACTCAATATGCCAGTAAATTTGGAAAACTCAGCAGTGGCCATAGGACTGGAAAAGTTTAGTTCTCATTCCAATCCCAAAGAAGGGCAATGCCAAAGTATGTTACAAACTACAGTACAATTGCCCTCATTTCACATGCTATCAAGGTAATGCTCAAAATTCTTCAAGCTAGGTTTCATCAGTACATGAACCAAGAACTTCCAGATTTACAGCTGGATTTAGACAGAGGAACCAGAGATCAAATTGCCAACATAAGTTGGATCACAGAAAAGGCAAGGGAATTTTAGAAAAACATCTACTTCTGCTTCATCGACTACACTAAAGCCTTCAACTGTGGGGATCACAATAAACTGGAAGATTCTTAAGAGAAGGGAATACCAGACCACCTTAACTGCCTCCTGAGAAATCTGTATGCAGGTTAAGAAACAACAGTTAGAACCAGTCATGGAACAATAGACTGGTTCAAAATTGGGAAAAGAGTACTTTAGGGCTGTATACTGTCACTTTGCTAATTTAACTTCTATGCAGAGTACATCATGCAAAATGCCAGGCTGGATGAAGCTCAAGCTGGAAACAAGATTTCCAGGAAAAATATTAACATATGAAGATGATATCACGCTAATTGCAGAAAGCAAAGAGGAGCTAAAGAGCCTCTTGATGAAAGTGAAAGAGGAGAGTGAAAAAGCTGGCTTAAAACTCAACATTAAAAAAACTAAGATCATGGCATCCAGTCCCATCACTTCATGACAAATAGATGGGGGAAAATGAAATCAGTGGCACACTTTATGTTCTTGAGTTCCAGAATCACTGAAGGTGATTACTGCAGCCATGAAATTAAAAGACGCTTGCTCCTTGGAAGAAAAACTATTATAAACCTAGACAGCATATTGAAAAGCAGACATATCACTTTGCCAACAGAAGTCCATATAGTCAAAATATGGTTTTTCCAGTAGTCATCTGTGGAGGTGAGAGTTGGACCATAAATAAGGCTGAGCACTGAAGAACTGATGCTTGGGAACTGTGGTGGTTTAGTCCCTTGGCCTGCAAGGAGATCAAACCAGTCAATCCTAAAGGAAATCAGTCCTGAATATTCATTGGAAGGACTGATGCTGAATCTGAAGCTTCAATACTTTGTCCACTTGATGTGAAGAGCTGACTCTTTGGAAAAGGCCCTGATGCTGGGAAAGATTGAAGGCAGGAGGAGAAGGGGATGACAGAGGATGAGATGGTTGGGTGGCATCAACAACTCAAAGAAGATGAGTTTGAGCAAACTCCAGGAGATAGTGAAGGATAAGGAAGCCTGTTGTGCTGCAGTCCAAGGTATTACAACGAGTTGGACACAATTTACCAACTAAAGATTAACACATATTAGCACTGTCAGTGACAGAATTAGGTCTCTGCCTCTGCTTCCAAACCTGATGTCTGACCTTCCCACTTTCCTCTTCTTTCTTTTATTGCCTCCTTTAAGACCAAGAAGCAAGGATTTACTATGTTTATAGCTTGAGAAATAAATTCATAACTCAAAACCACTCTGGAAACAAAAACAAAAGTCATTCGAGACACACTGACTGGGAAAGCTGTGTATCCACCATCACTATTGCTATCAGCAGTGCCACAAGTTGCTGCAAACCTTTTCACTGTACGATCAACTTTAAAAATTAGGAAGTTGCAAAGTGGAAATGACTTCATACTAATAATCCATTCATTGTCCCACATTTTTATAAGAATCTAGTTTATTTTGTCGATTAATAAAAAGATGTACGTGTAGAAGCAGTTTCATACCAAACAGAGAGGACAGACCAGGAGTTTTTCAAACCCATCCGTAGAGGAGCTTGATGGACTATAGCTTACCTTCACACTACATGCAAAGAATCCACACGTATTCAGTCCGTATTATCCTCTCCTTTTTTATAATCAAAATAAAATTTCTATGTCTTCCATGAACTAGTAACATGGTAGTTAACAACACATCCATTGTTTTATCTCTATATTCTTTAGAATTTCAGGGAGCTATTTTTAATGCTTCGGGGTCAATTGTGCGCATAAAGTATTTAAAACAGATTGCATCCCAGCTCTCTGATGCCTGAACACTAAAAGAGATCCTGTCTACTGAGCTGAAAGCATTTAAAGCCTATGAATGCAATGGGATGAATCTGTCCAGAACCAAAAGAAAACCCATATTTATAGCAGCTGATTTATTTGGTTGATATACAGTATGTGCAGGGGTTTATAATTTTTAAGGCATGTGAACTGGGACACATTAGATATTACAGAAAGAGTGAGTTGATGATTTACAAGACTTCATATCAGGCCTATTGACCTTCTCAACAAGAAAGGTTGGTGGTCATAACAGCACTGAAAAATGCAGCCCTTGGGAGTCAATTTAATGTAGAATAAACTCTTTAACAGTCAGCAAGATGGCCATATCAGCTCTCCATCTGCAGATTATGCTGCTGTTGTAAAAAGCAGTTTTTAATAAAAAATGCATAGGCTTTATTTTTGAAAACATATGTTCCCCCTACCAAATTTCTCCCATGTAAGCACCCTTGCATTACAAGAATATTGGTGTTAACAACAACAACAACAACAAATGAGGGAGGGTGGAATGTCCCATCTTCCCAATAAAAAAGACACTGACAGAAATTTGCTTACTGTCCTTCTAAAAATTAGTCATGGGTCACAAAACAAAGACGAACCTGTGTGCCCTTTGTTCTAGTCAAATGCAGTCATCTCATTCTCAATGCAAACAATATTAGTCCATGTATAACCCGATACAATCAATAAATGGACTCAGTAATTGATGGCACTTCATGTTAACACCCTCACTCTAAAGCTGATCTTTTGAGGACTAGATGTCTCACTTAATTACCAGAGTCATATGTCAAGGGGATTCCAAAAGCAGTCAATCTAAACCTGTCTCCAACGTAGTAAATCAAGATTGAAAAAAACTGTAAAAATTTTCTTCCTTACTAGCACAGACTTTCTGGGAAATCATTCACCTCTGTACCACTGGAATTAAAAATAAAAACAGGTTATAACTTGCATTGTCTTTGACTGTGTTTGGGAGCAAGGAGGGTGTTTCCATAGTATTCCATATGAAATTAGCCAAAATCATTCAGCGGGAAAAAGAAGAAAAGGGTGCATGATAGATCCCTGTAGAAAAAGTTAAACTTGTGGATGAAGCAAGGGATGGAAGGGGTGGGAACTGAGAGAGTAGTATTGAAATATATACATCGCATGTGTGCATGCTCAGTTGCTTCAGTCGTGTCCAACTCTATGCGACCCTACAGACTGTAGCCTGCCAGACTCCTCTGTCTGTGGGATTCTTCAGGCAAGAATACTGGAGTGGGTTTCTCTTTCCTCCTCCAGGGGACCTTCCTGACTAAGGCATTGAACCCAGGTCTCCTGCATTGCAGGCGGATTCTTTACCTCTGAGACACCAAGAAAGCCCAATATAACACAGAGAGCTCAGCCTGATGCTGTGTGACAACCTAGAGGGGTAGGAAGAGGGGGTGGGAAGCAGGCTCAAGAAGGAGAAGATATATGTATACTTACGGCAGAGAAGGAATATTCTTGCCTTGAAAATCCCATGGACAGAGGAACATGGTGGACTACAGTCCATGGGGTCACAAAATAATTGGACACAAAAAGCAACAGTATCTGATTTACTGTAAAGCAATATCCTACAACTAAAAACAAATTTTAAAAACACATGAAAAAAACTTTTTAAAAATGTTTTTGTTTATGAAAACGAAAGAGCAGTGAGTGAGATTGAGCCTGTAAACAACAGTAGAGCTTTGGGATGCAAAGAGGAAAACTGAAACAGAAGCATAAGCTAGTATCTACCGAGCAATGAGCTTGGTTGAGTCTTCTTACTGTGTCAGTTGTTTTGATGATCAAGACAAAGCTCCCCATCTCATAACTTTCCTTCAAAGATTTCCTTTTATTTGTAACTCCCTGTGTTCACCCCTCTGTCCTAACACTCATGCAATTGCCTTAATGTCATCTATCTGTGAACCTGTCTCCCTTTTACGTCGTGAGGTCTCCAACACTGCGACCGTTTCTTAGTGATCTTTGAATTCACCAAACTTAGCACAGTACCTAGCATGTGGAAATTATTCAATAAATATATCAGTAGTTTAGATTTTTAATAACTATGAGTATGCAAGTCCTTTCAATATTAATGGTCTTTTCTGTAGTCAGACTCACTGGTACTCACCAGAAGTTCTCTGGGGATGCAAGTATCCCTTTGAAAGTATCCCATAAGCCAAAACTTAATCAACATCCACTCATCCAACATATATTTATGGAGTAACTATGGTTTGAAGTCACTCAAATATGTCACATCAAGGATAAAAAGAACCTTAAGATGTCGTCCTTGCCTTCGATGAGACTTTATTCAGGGGCTTCCCTGGTGGCTCAGTGGTAAAGGATATGCCTGCCAATGCAAGAGACATGAGTTTGATCCCTGATCCAGGAGAAACCCACATGCCAAAGAGCAACCAAGCCCATGCACCATAACTACTGAGCCCGTGTTCCACAACAAAAGAGGCCATTGCAATGAGAAGCCTGGGCACCGCAACTAGAGAATAGCCCCCACAACAACAAAGATCCAGCACAGCTAAGATAAATGAATGAATGAGATTAAATTTTTTCTAAGAAAATATTTTATTCAGAATGAGGATAAAAAGTTTAAAATCTAATAAGGCTAAGAACACAGAAAAGTGGCACTGGAATGGATGAATAACTACCAGGTGAATGGAACAGGTGAGAAGGGGCACAAAAAAGACATTTCTTTAAGCTGCAGGCTAATGATCAGGAAAAGGCATTAGCAAGTGGGATTTGAGGCAGGTCATAAAGAAAAAAAGGGCTCTACTTAGTAAAGAAAGCCCAGGGAACAGCTGAGGCATTTGAAGGGATTTTATATTCTTTCTCCAACTTCCCTTCCCCCTCTATGCCCATTTTCAGCCAGGGCTAAAATGGAGCAGTGGAAGAATAAGCATTTTAAAGCAATGACTAGTATGTTCAGCTTCCCTTGTAGGTCAGTTGGTAAAGAATCTGCCTACAATCCAGGAGACCCTGGTTCAATTCCCAGGTTGGGAAGATCCCCAGGAGAAGGAAATGGCAACCCACTCCAGTATTCTTGCCTGGAGAATCCCATGGACAGAGGAGCCTGACAGGCTACAGTCCATGAGATCGCAAGAGTCGGACATGACTCAGCAACCAAACCACCACCAGTATGTTTGGGGTGTGAGTAAAATACACGTGCTGTGCTGCTGTGGGGCTTCTCATGGGAGCACTGGTGAACTGGCTCCAGGGCACTGCCTCAACACCCACCCACTCGGGACGGGCTCTATGGCTGGGTGACCAGATATTCCTTCATCACTGCTCTGTAGAATATGACTTTTTAAGAGACAAAATGCTTTTAAAAGTTTTTAGTTTGGAAGAATGCAACCTGGCAGATACATTCACAGTACATTATATACTACAGTAACACATAAGAATTTTTCTGTCCTCAATTCAACTGCTTTAGATCTCTCTCTCTCTCCGTACACAGAGACATACACATATAATTTCATGGAGCAGCCACTCATTCAGGGATCTTCAAGACATCATTATGAATTCTTGATTAAATAGTAATGCAGAAAAGAAAGGAATGGCAATTAATTTTTTTAGGTTGGTAATCTCCAAAATATTTAAATCTCTGTGCAGGTACACAGGTGTTAACTGATATTTAAAGAAATATTCAAAGCTTCTTCACTTGGATATTATTCAAGATAAGCTGCTTGTCCTGAGGAGTTAGATCAATTTTCAGATGCAGGTTACTAGGTATTCCTTCTGAAATAGTCTGACTCTGGATTTGAAGTCAAGTTTTCTTAATATAGTGATTCTCAGTCTTTTCCCTTGAAGCAGCCCTAATGACAGAAGATGAACCCATTCCGAAAAAAAGCCTGAGGGCATGAATTGCTTTGAAGTCTCCCATTTCACACTAAAATGTCTTGCTTACTTTAATATAAAATCATTTTCAAAGGAAAAAAAGAAAACAAGGGGAAAAACAATAATTTTAAAAGATGTGCATTTAGCATCCCATATGGCTGAGATACCTTGGTGTTTTGTGGTCACACCACAGAGGCAAGATCAAACCCTCAGTCAAAACTGGTCAGAGTTGAGCCTGATGATGCCACAAACTGGCAGGGTGATGACGTTGATGACTCATGTAATGAGGCTTTCTGGGGCGAGGAGGATAACTGCTGGTCCAAAATAGCTTGAACACAGGCAGGTGAGTTGTTTGGGAGTTTTATGGTGGTTGAGGAATCAGATCAAGGTGAGAGTTTCCACCTGAAGTCAAAGGATTTAAGTGATTTGAACTTCTGGCCCAAGGGAGGGAAAGTGGAGGTTTTCTTATCAGTTTTTCCAGATTTGGGGCAAGAAGGGAAGAAGTAGTGGTAAGACTTATAATGTATCAGCAGCCAAATGTCAAACACTGAGTCAGACTCTTCATTAAAATTCTCCCCTGATGTTTGATCAGTGATGGAAATGTGTTGTGTCTCCTTTAATTGAACTGGGACTGGTTGAAGTGAACCATGATGGTGTTCTATGAGGTCTGTAGTATGAGGTCAGGAAGAGTCCAGCACTGTGCACTTTGAGAACTGAAGGCCTTTGGGTTGAGTATTAGTTTTCTATGGCTGCCATAACAAATTACCACAAACTTAGAACAACAAAAATGGACTATCTTAGTTCTTGAGGTCAAAAGTCCAAAATCAGTCTCACTGGGCTAAGATAAAAGTGTCAGCAGGGCCAGTAGAGGTTCCAGGAGAGAATCTATCTCCTTGCCTGTTCCAGCCAGCCTCTGGAGTCTACCCACATTCCTCAGCCTGTGGTACCTTCACCTTCACAGCCAGCAGTGCAGCGTCACTCTCTGACTCTCTCTCTGACCTCTGCTTTCATTGAAAGCTCCTTTCCTGACTCTGCTCCTCCTGCCTCCCTCTTATAAGGACATTTTTTTTTATTACATTGGGCTCATAATCAGGAATAATCTTCACATCTCAAGATTTTCAAATTAATTGCATCTGCAAAATCCCTTCTATCAGCTAACATATGCACCAATTCTGGGGATTAGAATGTGGACATCTTTAGATGTTATTATTCACTCTATCATAGTTTGTAACCATCAATAGTATCTACAACTTCCAAGAGGATAAGAAATGTTAGTGGGGCTGTGTTCTGTGGCTTTAATATACACATAGACATATGTGATCTTAATTTATATTTTGGATATCAGTGAGACAAGAAACTTCGAGAGGTTTTTACCTCAAAGAGGAGGACTTTGGATATGGGATTGCTGTTGTTGATATTCATAGGACCAGACAGCCAGACCATTGGCAATAGGCCACAAATCTAACATTGTGCAGGTGGAGCTGATTATTAACCAGGGCCACCTCTAGTGCTAAGATAATTGCCTGAAGGTCAGCTAACTATGCTGACCTTCAGATCCCATGCTTGATCAGAGATGTCCAGTTAGGGGATGGATAGCAGAAGTGTCCAGCAGGCTCTAACAAGTGATGGTGACACTATCACCCGTAAAGTGCACAGACTCCCTTTCTGTATTACTCAGGTAATCTCCAGGAGCTTCCCAGGTGGCCAATGGATCCAAAAGAGAGGTGGACTTCCTTTGGTCCTGTTGCACCTAGCAAGGAACTGAGGACAGGAGAAGCCACTTCCTTCTGTAAGTGGGATATGCCAGGAGGCCAGGAGTTGGATCTACGCTATGAGTACCATTCTTATGTCAATAAGGGGATCTTGTGGCCATGGCAGTCTGAAGGGTGCTGCCTCCATGACCCAAGATGTGATGGACAGGCAGTGCGTGTGGGCAGGGAGTCATGGGCTCAGGACCTATGTGAGCCTCTGTTTTCAAAGGACCTGGAATGTGGCCAGGAGTTGCCATTCTAATGGTGTGTGTTGTGGGCTGAGATGGGCAGTTTCTTGTACCAGAAGCTCATGAGCAACTTATGGCTACCATGCGTTGTCCAGACACTCCAGGGGGCTTGAGAAAGCGTTAGTCACTCAGTTGTGTCCAACTCTTTGCAATCCCATGGACTGTAGCCTTCCAGACTCCTCTGTCCATGAAATTCTCCAGGCAAGAATACAGGAGCACATAGTCATTTCCTTCTCCGGGGTATCTTTCTGACCGAGGGATTGAACCCAGGTATCCTGCATTGCAGGCAGATTTTTTACAGTTTGAGCCACCAGGAAAGCCTGCAATCTTGAAAAGAGGCTGCTAAAATCTCAACAGTGAAGGGCTATCTGGGGATCCCTAACAGTTGCCATTTAGATGGATTTTAGAGCCTTTTCTTGTACAGGACTTCACCAAAAATAGACCAATTTGTGGTACAGTATGAATGGGCTTAACTAAAACTTACAAATGAGAAACAAGTTACATCTAAACTAGAAAGCCCTGTCTTAATATCAGGAGTGCTAGGAGGCACAATAGTAGCTTTTTGACAGTATAGGGATAGGGCACATCAAAGGGTATCCAAATTAATTAGCCGAAATTTTACTGAAGTGTCCAGACCTTGTCATAAGTGTAAGGCAATGGGCCATCCCTGCTTGCGAGAGCTCTTTTATAATCATAGGTCCTGAATGGTTGTGTCAGTGAATCTCCTTGGAGAATGTCATCAATACCATGTCAGACCTCTGCTCCTGGGGAAGGTTGCATGTGGCAAAGATCTTGTCTGTAAAGATAGCATACACATAAAATGTTGTATGTTGTAGAGGTGCAAAAACCAAATGATACATACCCTTTTAAGTTTTAGTTTTGGCTTTCTTCTCTTTTGTCTGTTTTAGTTTTTGTTTCCTTTTCTTGTATCAAGGTGTTTTGTTTTGTTTTGATTTGGTTTTGGTGGTTATGAGAGATTTGGAAAGCTCTATCCTGCTCACATTTACAAATTTATTCCTCCAGGGATTGTCAGATCAGTATTATGGGGGTAAGAGAGCTCTCCCATTGCTTTACTGAGTTTAGCAATCCTGGGCTTAACCCTTTGCTATGTTGATAAGCTGCAGCACTCAATCAAACCCAGAGTCTCTGACATCTATTTTGCAGGTGTCCCCTAGGACAATGGTGTCTTTGGACCCTTTAAAGTGCATGGAGTGAAGCATTTGGGACTGTCTTTCATAAGGATCTGGACCATGGGTTCATTCCCTAAAATCCAGAGGGACACAATATTTTTGATGACAGAAGTCTGGGCAGCAGCATAAGAAGAATCATTTTATAGAGTCCTTATGAGCCATGGGCTTTTGGGAGTATGAACGTTAGCACTCCACACAGTGACCACTCTTCCTCATGTAAGTGATCACCAGATGGGCCATATACTGCCCAGAGCAGTCTCTCCCCTGAGGAGTCTACAGAACAAAGGCCAATGCCTACGTGAGACAGAGCCAACAATCACAGGGTGAGTCATTTCCCTCAGCGCGGTATTAACCTCTGCTTAAGCTGAAATGGAGACACAATGTGGTCTGAGACTTATAGATAGGTTCAGGCTAAAACACATGGCCCAGGGCCACCTGCTACCCAAGACAAGCAATAACTAAATCTCCATTGACAGATGAATAGAAGAAACTGTGCTTTATGTGCACAATGGAAGGTTATTCAGCCTAAAAAAAGAAGGAAATCCTTCCATTTATGACAACATGGATGGACCTTGAGGACGTTTTGCTAGTGAAATAAATCAGACAGAAAGACACATACTGGATAATCTCACCTATACGTGGAATCTAAAAAACCTTAAATACAGAAACAAAGAACAGGTTGGTGGGAAGTAGGGGCTGGGGAAATGGGTGAAGGCTGTTAAAAGGTACAAACATCCAGTTATGAGATAAGTAAGCATTGAGGATGTAATATACAACCTGGTGACTAAAGCTAACCATAAGTTCAGTTCAGTTGTGTCTGACTGCTTGCGACTCCATGAATTGCAGCATGCCAGGCCTCCCTGTCCATCACCAACTCCTGGAGTTTACCCAAACTCATGTCCTTCGAGTCGGTGATGCCATCCAGCCATCTCATCCTCTGTTGTCCCCTTCCCCTCCTGACCCCAATCCCTCCCAGCATCAGGGTCTTTTCCAATGAGTCAACTCTTCGCATGAGGTGGCCAAAGTATTGGAGTTTCAGCTTCAGCATCAGTCCTTCCAATGAACACCCAGGACTGATCTCCTTTAGGATGGACTGGTTGGATCTCCTTGCAGTCCAAGGGACTCTCAAGAGTCTTCTCCAACACCACAGTTCAAAAGCATCAATTCTTCAGTGCTCAGCTTTCTTCACAGTCCAACTCTCACATCCATACATGACCACTGGGAAAACCATAGCCTTGACTAGACAGACCTTTGTTGGCAAAGTCTCTGCTTTTGAATATGCTATCTAGGTGGGACATAACTTTCCTTCCAAGGAGTAAGCGTCTTTTAATTTCACGGCTGCAATCACCATCTGCAGTGATTTTGGAGCCCAAAAAAATAAAGTCTGACACTGTTTCCACTGTTTCCCTATCTATTTCCCATGAAGTGATGGGAGCAGACGCCATGATCTTTGTTTTCTGAATGTTGAGCTTTAAGTCAACTTTTTCACTCTCCTCTTTCACTTTCATCAAGAGGCTTTTTAGTTCCTCTTCACTTTCTGTGTTGTATATTTTAAAGTTGCTGTGAAAGTAAATCTTAAAAGTTCTCATCACACACATACAAAAATTGTAACTATGAGCAGTGATGAAGGTTGACCACTATGATAATTAGCTTGCAATATATACATATGTTTGTTTTAAAAAGAGAGAGAGAGAAGAGAAAGAGCTAATCATTTTCCTCCTGTCCCAAACTTCCAATAACTTCAATCAGTGAAATCTATACCAGAGGCTCTGCAGGACTTGGCAAATATAGCATAAAGTGGCATAGCTCAAAGCACACATTAGCCAGCAGGCAGGAGTTCAGAGTGCATGCTCACTGCTAACCAGTGAGAAAACCAAAAGCAAAAGAAAAGACAGTCACCGCCTGCACTGTCCTGCTCGTAGCACCAATTATTTTGTAGTTGCCCTTAGACAAGAGAATCAATCCCCCACCCACGACTGGTTCAGATATTGTGATTATTTACTCAACACATGCACTGAGAAGATCTGAAATATTTATTATTCTAATAATGTAGCTTTCTAGGAAACCCGAGGCAGACACTCAAACTGATCCCAAGTGGCTGAGTGAAAGGAGTGAGTGGCTTTAATTCTTATTTTGGTTAGAAAGTAGAGCCAGTGTGAAAGTTGCTGGCATCAAGAAAAGGAGTCCACAGCTTCCATACTGGCTTGCCCAGATAGGAGGCAAGAAGAGAAGAGAAAGGCATGGCTTTGAAACTGTCAGCAGTCAACCATCAAACATGGAGTCAGACTTTATTTCACCATGGTTTTAAGTTAACTACTTGTAATTTTTTTGTGTTTGTTTATTTAATAGCAAACAAAATTTTCTTCTCTCTTTACCACAGGAATGTCTAGAAATCTCTTCTTAGATTCCTTGAATCTTCAGATATTTTCCTAGTGTCTGGAGAAGAGATTCAACTCTACATCTGCAAAAGATAAACGGTTAGAAAAAAAAAAATCTAAGGCTTCAGCAAAATGCATCTCAGTAACTTAAAATGAAAAAAAAAAAAAAAAGATTTATCCTATTCTTAAGCTAGAATCGAGTAATTAGGAATTACTTTTTCACCTTTTCCCAGTCAAAAAAGAATGCATTCTCTTTATTTTGAAAGGAAATTTGGAAAACATATGATTTTTGTGACATAGAATCTGGATCCAAAAAACTACAAAATTTTTCAGAGAAATAAAGCATTTTGTTGTCATTAATGCAATTACCTTTCTCAAGGGAAAAAGAAATAACTTTGCAAATTAGATCCATCAGGAAAAACTGAAAGTTAGTCTGCAAAGAACATAGGTCATGTTTTTATGTGGTCACTGACTCAGATGGTTACCAGCTTAATTTTTTTTCAAGCCAATTTAGAAGACTTCTTCACAATCAATTGGAATCAACAATATAGTCAATTCAATTTAGTTATTAAGGTAGGCAAAAACAATGGATTGACTATATTTTCGATCCAGTTGTGTTTGAGTAGATATTTCAGTCAAAGAGACATGGTAATAAATTTTCTTTGAAAGGAAATCCTGGTGGGAAAAGAAATGGCAATGTTAGCTAAAAAATGTTGCTTCTCAAACCCACTAATGCGCTCAGATGATTTATCACTATTTGAAAGCTTTGGGCTACTTTACCAAAGAAAATGCATCATCCCTTGAAGTTGTATAAATTTTTTTTTCCAAAGTCACATTTATAAAACCCAGTACAACCTGAAACGCACAAACTCAAAGCTCTCTGGCTACTCAGTACCTAATGGCCAGCACCAGCAAGGAAGGCTGGAGGATCTTCTGCCTTCTCATTTCAAAAGGTGAGATTTCACGTATCAGGTATCTCCAGATGACGGCTTCCCAGGTCCCTCTCAGAAAGGAGTCTCACCGGTGACGGTATTTGAAAGGTGCTCACAGAGTCTCCTTAAAGGTGCTGTCTAGAGTATTCATTCCTGTCTATCTGATGGGAGAAAGATGAAAAAAAGAAACCCTAGGAAACATGAGACTTTGGAAGACACTATTTTGGGGGCTTTATATCGACGCCTGTGTGCTTTGCAGAGATAGAGCTGCTCTGATCATGCAGAGCCCCGCAGAGTCCCAGCCAGACCTCATGATGCGAGGCAGCCAAGAGGTAGTCCATCGATGGGAAGGCAAAGGAATATAAACAAAATCCCTCCTGCTTTGTTTTCAAATCAATGATAAGATTTTTAAATGAGACAGCACAGCATTTGGCAGGCCTAGTTTGTCTCAGCAGCAGCATTAGAGGAAACTCCAACCTCTGAAAATGAGATCGCCTATAATATTGATCGTTCACTGGAAGTTCACTGATACTCTGCAGTTTACTTTTACTCTTCTTACCCCAGGTATAATTCATCAGAAAACACACGTGGTCTTCTAAATTTTTATAAAGAGGCCATTGTTCCAGCTAAAAATAAAAATTCCCCCAACCAAAAAAAAAAAGAGAGAGAGAGAGAAAGACAATAAAAATAACCTGAAGTGAGGTTTCAAGCAGATAAGCTACCTATTTCCTCCACAAGTCCAAGTTGAGAAACCTCCTTCCTGTTTAATTATTGAGCACCTACCATGTGGAAAATGTGAGGCCAGGCTCCATGGTCATATAAACAAAAAACAACTATATCATGGCGTGCTGCGATTCATGGGGTCACGAAGAGTCGGACACGACTGAACGACTGAACTGAACTGAACTGAAAGTGTAGCTTGGTGATAGAAAACTGTTATTCAAGAGGGGAAAAGTGAAGATTTGTACTATATGATTTCATTCAATATAAATAATCATTCATGGATGCATGGCTATTTGTTTATTTATTCATTTGAATCTATGGGTTAAAACCTCACACTGTCATTATTTTGTTGCTAAACTGTTTCAACATTAGAAGCTCCTTCATGTTGGCTCCCATATTCTTTCAATAAGCATCACCACCTCCAGCTTTTTTTGAGCATTTCCTTATCTTCTGGCACTACAAGACATTCCAGGCTCAGTTTGTATTTTCCCTCCAGTAGCCCCAGAACCAGTCACTCCTAAAGGAATCAACCCTAAATACTCATTGGAAGGACTGATGTGGAAGCTGAAGCTCCAGTATTTTGGTCATCTGATGCGAACAGCTGACTCATTTGGAAAAGTCCCTGATGCTGGAAAAGATTAAGGGCAGAAGGAGAAGAGGGCATCAAAGGATGAGGTGGCTGGATGGCATCGCTGATGCAATGGACATGAACTTGGGCACACTTCAGGAAATGGTGAGGGACAGGGAAGCCTGGTGTGCTGCAATTCACAGGGTCACAAAGAGTCAGACATGGCTGGATGACTGAACATACAAACAAGCCCCAAAACAGGGATTCCCAGGTGGTGCTAGTGGTAAAGAATCCACCTGCCAATGCAGGAGAAATAAAAGATGGAAATTTGATACCTGGGTCAGGAAGATCCCCTGGAGGAGGGCATGACAACCCACTCTAGTATTCTTGCCTGAATAATCCCATGGACAGAGGAGCCTGGCAGGCTGTAGTCCATAGTGTTGCACAGTCAAACATGACTAAGGCAAATTAGCATGCACCCACAGCCCCAGAAGGAGCCACTTAATTCATTTTTTTGGAGAATGATGTTTAGAGAAGATCTGGATGGTAGACGTCATAGATTCTTGGTCTCTCAGCAGCCAGAGCTAAGCATATGTATGCTCTAACCCACTCCACACACATACCTATATTTATGTATTTATCTACTTGAATGTGTAGTAAAAACCAGGAGCTCATATTAATACCTCTGATTTCAATCCAGTCTCACAGGATTCATTTTAGCCTTCTTTTTCTTATTCATAACTTCTTACTCACACAGAGAACCCAGCTTTCATTATCTACTATCTATTTACTTATTTATGCAATCCTGGTACTCTTGCCTGGAAAGTCCCATGGACAGGAGAGCCTGGTGGGCTGCAGTCCATGGGGTCGCTGAGGGTCGGACACGACTGAGCGACTTCACTTTCACTTTTCACTTTCATGCGTTGGAGAAGGAAATGGCAACCCACTCCAGTGTTCTTGCCTGGAGAATCCCAGGGACAGAGGAGCCTGGTGGGCTGCCGTCTATGGGGTCACACAGAGTTGGACACTACTGAAGCGACTTAGCAGCAGCAGCAGTGAGTGATTTGGAGAAGGCAATGGCACCCCACTCCAGTACTCTTGCCTGGAAAATCCCGTGGACGGAGGAGCCTGGTGGGCTGCAGTCCATGGGGTCGCTAAGAGTCCAACACGACTGAAGCAACTTAGCAGCAGCAGCAGCAGTGAGTGATTTAAGAAATTTCAGAATTGCTGGTCCAGGTCCCAGTGACAGAGAACCAACCTACTTTTACTAAGGAGCTGGCCATGAGTTCGTGTACCATCCTTCTGTGTTGACCTCAGAGTAGTCAATCCAAGACATTGTTTTCCAGTTACTTAGTTCTTTTCTTTCCCACTCCTTCAGTGTGAGTATGTTATTTGTTTGGAACACAGAGGGTTGCTTCTCAGTGTTTGTATTATTCCATTTTGTGTTCCTCCCACAGCCTACTTGCTTTTAGTTGTTTGTTCACTCATTAGATGTGTGAATAGTACCATGACTCTAAGAATCAGAGCTGAACAAGAAGTTACACTTACAAAGTGTCACCCCCCCCTCTTTGTCCATTTCCTCTCTCCTCACATCCCCTTCTTTCTATCCCATCCCACCTTATAGGAAACCAGTCCCTTAAGTTTCTGGTTTATATTTCCTGATTTTCCTTCAGCAAATATAAGCAAAGACTTGTGTATGCACTTATACCCTCTTCCTTCTTACAGGAAAGGAGCATCTATAGATACTCTTCTGAGCTTTACTGTTTTCACTTAACAGTATGTTATTGTTGCAACTTCTTACTTAGCTTCACTCCTGGCTCTATATTTAGTAAAACGTATTCTTCATATGGAGTTTACAGTTTTCTCTGACTTCCAGTTTCACTGAAAAATGTCACTTATGAGCTTTGTTTTGGTATTCTCCTTTTTGCTCTAAGACGTTTCCAAGAAGAAATACAGACTCAAAACTAAGCTGTTGCCTTATTCCCACTGAAACCAGAAACACACGCAATATTTGCATTTTAAAATGTTTCCCCTAGAAGAAGACTGATGACAATGTCTTTATAATGCAGTTTGAAGCATTGAGTTCCTTCCTGGAGATGTCTGAACTCAGTGAGAAGGAAAGGGCCTTTATAAGAAACTTATCAATTCATTATTCAGGCAGTCACCTAGCAAGTAGCTTTCAGTGACTATATGTGTCCCCATTGTTCAAGGTACTGGACATACATGATCAAAGCAAAGATCCCCATCTTCATGGAATGTACTTTCTAGAATCCTTGCTATATGCATGATACTACACAAAGGACCTAGACAACAGTAGATATGTAAAAGATAGAAATATGTAGCTCCCTGCCTTTAAAAGTTTACATATAATATCATATAAGAAACGAATCGCCAGTCCAGGTTCAATGCAGGATACAGGATGCTTGGGGCTGGTGCACTGGGATGACCCAGAGGGATGGTATGGAGAGGGAGGTGGGAGGGAGGTTCAGGATGGGGAACACGTGTACACCCATGGCAGATGCATGTTGACGTATGGCAAAACCAATACAATATTGTAAAGTAATTAGCCTCTAATTAAAATAAATAAATTTAAATTTAAAAAAAGTTTACAATCTCACTAATAGGCAATATGAACACACTCTTTAATGGGAACTAAATCACTGCAGATGGTGACTGCAGCCACGAATTAAAAGTCACTTGCTCCTTGGAAGAAAAACTATGACCAACCTAGACAACATATTAAAAAGCACAGACATTACTTTGCCAACAATGATCCATCTAGTCAAAGCTATGGTTTTTCCAGTAGTCATGTATGGATGTGAGAGCTGGACCATAAAGAAAGCTGAGTGCCGAAGTATTGATACTTTTGAACTGGAGAAGACTCTTAAAAGTCCCTTGGACTGCAAGAAGATCCAATCAGTCCATCCTAAAGGAAATCAGTCCTGAATATTCACTGGAAGGACTGATGCTGAAGCTGAAGCTGAAGCTGAAGCTCTAATACTTTGGCCACCTGATGCAAAGAACTGACTCATTGGAAAAGACCCTGATGCTGGGAAAGATTGAAGGCAGGAGGAGAAGGGTACAACAAAGGATGACATGATTGGATGGCATCACCAACTCAATGAACATGAGTTTGAGCAAGCTCCAGGTGTTGGCAATGGACAGGGAAGCCTGGCATGCTGCAGTCCATGGGTTCACAAAGAGTCGGACACAACTGAGAGACTGAACTTAATGTACACATTCATGAAAAATACAACCGTGATATTCTAAGTTCAAAATGATTTCTTCTTTCTTTCTTCTTTCTCTTAAATATTTCTGGAGTGTCTACTATGTGGCAGTCACTGCTTTAGACACTAAGGATACAGCAATGAACCAAAGAGGGAAAAATCCTATTTGCATAAAGCTTACAGTTTTGTGGTGGTAGAAAATCCACTGATTGATCAAAAACTATAAAGTCAAGACATCAAATATCAGGTAATGTAAGGGCTCTGAAGAAAAACGAAACAGGAAAGAAGAGTGGAGAGGTTGTGATGCAAATGTAGTTGCAGTCTCAGGAAGTTCATTTCAAGGAGTAAGGACCTAAAAGATATGAGGACTGAGCCATCTTGGGGGAAGCATGCCAAGCCAAGAGAGTAGCTGGGGAAATTTGGAAGGGAGGAAGTCACTTGCATTGACTTCCAGGGAGACGTCATAGGGGAGGTGCTGTGTCTAGGCTTTGAAAGATAACTAGCTTCTGGGATATGAAGAGAATATGAAAGCCATTCTAGATGAGCAGTAATAGAACTAGTACAGAGCACAGACAGGTCCAAATGAGTTAACCCATCTGACTTTAGGGACTAGTTTGGCTAAGGCCAGAAAAGCGGGTTGGAGACAGCTATAAAGATATTGAGTGTAGACCAAGGAGTAGTTCCTTTTCCTGTAAGCATCAGAGAAACCACTGTAAGAGCCTAAAAGCAGAATGAAAGTTAGTCGCTCAGTCTTTACAACCTCAGGGACTGTATCCCCCCAGGCTCCTCTGTCCATGGAATTCTCCAGGCAAGAATACTAGAGAGGGTAGCCTATCCCTTCTCTAAGGGATCTTCCTGGCCCAGGGTTTGAGCCCATGTTTCCCTTATTGCAAGTGAATTCTTTGCCATCTGAACCTCCAGGGAAGCCCAAAAGCTTAACACACAGTACTATATAGCTTGACCCCCATTTTATTATCAGGACAAAGAAACATATACCCTTGGAGATAAAAGTCTGCAAGGACTACATCAAATATTAACACCCACCAGTTACTGCTAGAAGATAGAATGGAAAGCGGTTTTTATTTTTCTTCATGCTACTCTACATTTCCTGCTGCTGCTGCTGCTGCTGTAAGTCACTTCAGTTGTGTCTGACTCTGTGGGACCCCATACACGGCAGCCCACCAGGCCTCCCCCATCCCTGGGATTCTCCAGGCAAGAACACTGGAGTGGGTTGCCATTTCCTTCTCCAATGCATGAAAGTGAAAAGTGAAAGTGAAAACACTCAGTCATGTCCGACTCTTACCGACCCCATGGACTGCAACCTACCAGGCTCCCCCATCCATGGGACTTTCCAGGCAAGAGTACTGAAGTGGGTTGCCATTGCTTTCTCCAACATTTCCTGAATTTTCTGAAAATAATAATTTTACAATCTGAAAAAATTTTAAGTTTTGTTATCATCACAAATGAAATATCTTTATTTAATTTGTAACTTTCCTGGCAGGCCAGTGGTTAAGACTCCACACTTAACAATGCAAGGGGGCATGGATTCCATCCCTGGCAGGGGAACTAATATTACACATGTCACATGGCACAGCATGACCCCCCACCCCCCAAAAAAAAGAAAGAAAGATTTAACAAGGGATTAGCCCTAGGGAGTGTTTTAGCAGAATTAGCAACAGTGGTTACAGATGGACAAGAGAAGGAAGGAGGAAGCAACTCAGTAGGAACATCATTCAAGCTCCAGAATCCCAGCTCCTTTCTCCCGTAAGGCCAGCCCTGGTGCTGTTGTTGAGAGTCAGCCATAAGACAGCCATGTGGATGGCTACACTGCTCCCATTTCACCCAGCCTTTGGCAGCAGACCCATTTTTTCCTCCATTCAACATGAAAGAAGAATCTGCAAAATTGAAAAAAGAAAGTCCAAATGCCATTAAGATACAGCCCTTTTGTTTATTCCTTTTTGTGATTCACAGTTCACATTCCAGTCTAAAAGTGACAGGAGAATGGCCATTCCTTGAGAAGTGAGATGGAGTCTCCAGTGTATTAAATTCTTCCTCTGTGGTGTCCACAGAAGCTCTCATCCTCCTTCACATAACTCTGGGAAAGGAGATCACCTGGGAGAGGATGTCTCTTAGGAAATCTGTCAGGATTGGAGGATGCTATATGGGCAGGTCTTTGTTCTCAAATCAATTGCCAGAAGCTCACCTTCTGTTATAGACTGAATAATGTCCCTAAAGTCACACATTACAGCCCTAACTTCCAATGTGATAGTATTGGGAGACGGGCCTTTAATGTTCGATGAGTGATTAAGGTTAGAAGAGTTCATAATGGTGGAGTCTTCATGATATAATTAGTGCCCTTTTAAGAGGAGGTTTCAGAGAGCTTGCTCTTTCTCTCTCCACCACTTAAGGATGAAACCATCTTTTCTATGCTAGGAATTTGCATGTTGATGGAGAAAATTACTCAAGGTAGTTGACTAGTCAGTGCTGCCCCCAAAGCCTATCCCATTTCCCATTAGACTCACATTTCCCCCTACTCTATGTTTCATATCTCCTTCACTGTCTTCAACTCTATCACACCCCAATCCACTCACAGCCTATACTGGCATATACTCTAAGGAAGTGTAAGCCATCAGATGTGATGTCCTATATCTGCCCACCCCAAATTTACCACATTAATTACCCACAGAGTCATCTTTTTTACTCCTGGTACAGTGGTACAATGGATTCCCTGATAGCTCAGTTGGTAAAGAATCCACCTGCAATGCAGGAGACCCTGGTTTGATTCCTGGGTTGGGAAGATCCCCTGGAGAAGGGATAGGCTACCCATTCCAGTATTCTTGGGCTTCCCTTGTGGCTCAGCTGGTAAAGAATCCACCTGCAATGTGGAAGACCTGAGTTTGATCCCTGGGTTGGGAAGATCCACTGGAGAAGAGAAAGGCCACCCATGCCAGTATTCTGGCCTGGAGAATTCCATGGACTGTATAGTCCACAGGGTGGCAAAGTGTCAGATAAGACTGAGCAACTTTCACTTTCACAATGGGAAAGAAACCTTCTTTTGTCAAAGGGCAACTGCATCTCACCTCTTCCCTCTTCTCAAAGATTTGGCTCCCTCAGTTACCACCCCCCCCCCCCGCCAGTTATTCTCTTACTCTAATTTGTATTTATATGAGTATTCTTATATATCTTTCACTTTTTAAAATTACATATAACACACATATATACATACACATATTTCCACACCCATATCCAGCCATTGATCCAATCCTCTTCTCCACTGCATAACCAAATTTCTGGGAAAAAAAAAAAATCTGTCTATAAAGGCTATCTCAACTTCATCTCCCATGTAATTCATACCCCACCACATAGCATCATCTATCCCTGTCCTCCACTGAGACTGCCAAGGTAATCAAAGACCTCTGCATTGCTAAAACCAAAGAAAATGTCTCTATAGGCTGAAGCATAAGGTAGTTTGATCAGTTTCCATCAATGAATATACCATCTGTATGCTGAGATGAGTTTCGCATTTATGTCTCCAGTCTTGAGCATTTCCTGAGCTCTAGAATTGCCTCCTGTATTGCCTATTTTCAAAAGCAGAGACATCACTTTGCTGATAAAAGTCCATATAGTCAAAGCTATGGTTTTTCCAGCAGTCATGTATGTATGTGAGAGCTGGACCATAAAGACTGAGTGCTGAAGAATTGATGCTTTTGAACTGTGGTACTGGAGACTCTTTAGAGTCTCTTGGACTGCAAGGAGATCCGACCAGTCAATCCTAAAGGAAATCAACCCTGAATATTCACTGGAAGGGCTGACACTAAAGCTAAAGCTCCAATACTTTGGCCACCTAACGCGCAGAGCTGACTCATTGGAAAATGCCCTGATCCTGGGAAAGATTGATGGCAGGAGGAGAAGGAGATGACAAAGGATGAGATGGTTGGAGGGCATCACTGACTCAATGGACATGAGTTTGAGCAAATTCTGGTAGAGAGTGAAGGACAGGGAAGCCTGGCATGCTGCAGTTCATGGGTCACAAAGAGTTGGACATGACTTAGAAACTGAACAATTACCTAGTTGATACCTTTGATACTGAAACTATCCTCTGTACACCACCACTTAGTTAAATCTCAGACATAGAGCTTTGGGTGAAGTAGAAAAGAATAGCTTTATTGCTTTGCCAGGCAGAGGGGGCCATAGTGGGATTATGCCCTCAAAACTGTGTGTCCTGACCTAAAGAATAATCATTCAAAGTGGAGGGTGTAATCAGCGCATGGACATTCTTTTAACTAGTTGGTGGTGAGATAAGTGGTCAGCATCAGCAACCCTCTGGTTCCAACTGGTCTGGGATCTACATACTTATGGACAGCATACAGTTAACTTCTCCCACCTGGTGGGAGTTTCAATATCCACAAAACAGCTCAAACATATTGCTACGTGTATCTCTTGAGGGGAACCAGGACCCTGCCCCAAGTCTGCACTACTGGTTCTTGACTGTTTCTCTCTTGTCTACACCACCTCCCTTTACTGATTAGCAACTTGTTTGAATCTGTCTTTTGGCACTCAGGGATGGTCACAAAACTGGAAAAGAAGTCTATTTCCTATAATCAAGAAATGGGGAAATAAAACAATCAAATTTAAAAAATAAAAGAAAGAAATTGGAGACACAGAAAGGGTTTTGTGCCCAGGAGCCCCACAGAGTCCTGCTCAGTTTCACCTTGCCTTGGATGTCTCACAGTTTTCTAAAACAACTCCACAAAGTGACCTTCCTTCACCTGAGTCTTTCTCTTCTCAGTAAAAGATACCATTGTTCATTCCATTCACAAGCCAGAAGAAACCTAGGAGATACTATTTCTTCATTGCTTAGCTCCTCTCATCAATACCCTGCCAGTTTACAGTTCCAAGCAGGTGAAGAGGTCATGCTCTCTGCTCACCTCTATTGAAGTCCCACAGTTCAGCCTTTGTCATCTCCATCCCATGTAACAGTCGCGTCCTATCTTATTTCCTTCATTTCTTCTCTCACCCATCCCATTCTCCTCTTGCCTGCCAGGATGATCTTAGAACCAAAATAGAAGACCCTCTTCTTCCATGTATTCCTATTCAACCTGTGTGATTCTGTCCCTCCCTTCTGTCTGACTACATCTCCAATCCACCCTCACCATATCCACTTTAGCCTTCTTTTATTTTCTAGAACAGACTACGATACGATACATGTTCACCGCAGGATCCTTATCCACATGGTTTTTTTCTCCCCCAGGTGCAGTTCTTTCCCTCTTTAAATGGCCAAATTCTTTCTCATGCTTTATATCTTAGATTTGAAAGAATGGAATATAAATCTTCAATTTTGTGAGTGTTTAGAAACAACAATTGGGTTTTAGTTGCGATAAGAATGTAGAATGAATATCAAGGAGGATGAGAGCAAGGAGGAAGAAGGAGGAAACAATTGGAGAAAACAAACTAAAATTGATGGAAACATCATGTATTAGGTGCTATATTTAGAACAGATAATAGAGATGAAGACAGAACAAAGTAAAACTTAGAACAGGCCAGAAGGGAAGAAATCGTCAGGATTGAGGATGCCCTCATTCAGGAAGGTTCCATCTCACACTGTGATAATAACCACAAGGGTGGTTGCTTGGGGAAGACAGGAAATTGAAAAATGAGCAAGATAATGACTGATGTTACTGACTAACCTCAGAATTTCACTTAGAACTTTAGTGTGGATTCATCATAGTTTCCTTCCAAGCATCAGGAGAGAAGCAGGGACCAGGCAGAGCAGCCACGTGTACATGCCATGTTCAGAGACCAGTCCAGGGATGTGAGCAGTGAAGTACCACCCACCTGATTGGGGTGGGAGCAGAGTGCATGGGGGGACAGGCAAGTTTAAAGGAAAGCATTTAAACTTCATCCCAGAGGACCTGCTCAGTGAGTATGTGTGCAGTACCCCCAAGTCCTTAGCATAATGAAGGTCCTTAGTAACTCAGAGAAAAACATTGTTTTAAATGTTGCAACTGAAGTTTCAAGATTAAAGTTGTATGGTTGTAGGAAGCTACACCTTAAATCCACTTTTCAAAAAAATAGCAAATTAGGGGGAAAAAAATCTTTGCTTTGAATATTTTACAATACTTTGCTTTTCATTTTTCATGCTAACGATATTTTTTTCACTTTTTGCCTCTTTTGCTTTTTAAATTTAAGGAGAGTATTTTATAGAGATGCGGTTTACAAAGAATCTTATGCACATACTCCAGTGCCCAGCTCCATGACTGCACGTGTACTCACCCTCTGTCACCACAGCCCAGCCCAAGAGGACAATACAATACTAATATTACTACTGGCCCCAAGGTGAGAAATCCTGTGCTAGGCAACGACCCTTATTGATGACCACCACCCCCACCTTCAGTGTAAGGGGCCAAGGTAATACTTTTATGTGGTTGAGTTAATGTCTGGCATAGAAAAGTCATTTTCGCTGAAGTTATCTATACAATGTCAAACGCTCAGTTGATACCATTCCTTTTCAAAATAAGTGACAACCACAGTTGCTTTATATTTAGAGGAAAATAACATTCTTATGCTCTGAAGAGTAATTTGTGACCCTGCTTCCTGAGTGGGATTTTCCCAGGTTCTTCTGTTTCTGAAAGCCTGACTAGTAACCCCAGCTCTACAGGCTTGCTTTCCCTGTGGCCCCCAGAAGGACAGAGGGACACATGTACAGTCCTGTCTGGTGTAAAATCAGAGGGACCAGAGCCTTTAAAAAAATCCTTATTACACTGCCTTCGCCTTTGTGTCTCACCCTAGGGGGAGGGTCTGTGGTTTCCATGGCAATGATACCTGGCAACAATGCTGGGCAGTCTTCCAGGGACTGGGGTTGGAAGCTGTGCGGCTAAAATATGTCTGTCAGAGGTAATGAAGAGTTCTCTGTGTAAACATTTCTATCTGTCTGCTCCGCTTAGCCACAAAAGGTAATATATATGAGGCAGGGGTAGGGATCTAGGGATGGGAGTGTCAGCCTGAGACTAACATAACACATATCACACAGATCATCTCTATTGTATGTATCACAATAGAACCAAGACTCCCACAAATGAATGGCTTGTTTATCAAGATAATAAGTGAAAAGCTGATTCTGGGTGACCTTTGAAAGTTTTTGCAAAAGATTTGCAGTAATTCTTGGATTCAGCTCTAAAAGCCGAATTCCTTATATTTGTACCCCCTGCCATCGTTTATGAATTGCTTTCCCTAAATTTACTGTGTTTATTAACACTATCATCATTTTCCCGTGCATCTAATGCTTCAAGTTGGGGCTTCAACCCATTTTTTTAATTGCTGTATAGTTGACATACGATAATAGTTTCAGGTGGGTAGCATAGTGATTTGACATTTATATACATCACAAAATAATCTCCATAGTAAGTGTTGTAACCATCTGTCACCACACAAAGGTATTACGATATTGTTAAGCATATTTCCTGTGATGCACATTACAACATGACGTTTATTTCTGACTAGAAGTTTGTACCTCTTTTTTTTTTTTCTTCTTTTTTTTTTCTTTAATAGAAAATTATTTAATTAGTATACATGTGTTCCCCATCCTGAACCCTCCTCCCTCCTCCCTCTCCACACCATCCCTCTGGGTCGTCCCAGTGCACCAGCCCCAAGCATCCAGCATCGTGCATTGAACCTGGACTGGCATCTCGTTTCATACATGACGTTTCACATGTTTCAATGCCATTCTCCCAAATCTTCCCACCCTCTCCCTCTCCCACAGAGTCCATAAGACTGTTCTATACATCAGTGTCTCTTTTGCTGTCTCGTGTACTGGGTTATCGTTACCATCTTTCTAAATTCCATATATATGCGTTAGTATACTGTATTGGTGTTTTTCCTTCTGGCTTACTTCACTCTGTATAATAGGCTCCAGTTTCATCCACCTCATTAGAACTGATTCAAATGTATTCTTTTTAATGGCTGAGTAATACTCCATTGTGTATATGTACCACAGCTTGCTTATCCATTCATCTGCTGATGGACATCTAGGTTGCTTCCATGTCCTGGCTATTATAAACAGTGCTGCAATGAACATTGGGGTACACGTGTCTCTTTCCCTTCTGGTTTCCTCAGTGTGTATGCCCAGCAGTGGGATTGCTGGATCATAAGGCAGTTCTATTTCCAGTTTTTTAAGGAATCTCCACACTTCAGAATGGGAGAAAATAATAGCAAATGAAGCAACCGACAAACAACTAATCTCAAAAATATACAAGCAACTCCTACAGCTCAACTCCAGAAAAATAAATGACCCAATCAAAAAATGGGCCAAAGAACTAAATAGACATTTCTCCAAAGAAGACATACAGATGGCTAACAAACACATGAAAAGATGCTCAACATCACTCATTATCAGAGAAATGCAAATCAAAACCACTATGAGGTACCATTTCACGCCAGTCAGAATGGCTGCGATCCAAAAGTCTACAAATAATAAATGCTGGAGAGGGTGTGGAGAAAAGGGAACCCTCTTACACTGTTGGTGGGAATGCAAATTTGTACCTCTTAACCCTCTTCATCCATGTCCATTCCGCCAACCCCTTGCCCCTCTGACAACCACCAGTTTGTTGTCTATGAGTTTGCTTCTTGCTTTGTTTGTTTGTTTTTTAGATTCCACATATAAGTGAAATCATATAGTATTTGCCTTTGTCTGATTTATCTAGCTTAACATAATACCTTCTAGATTCAACCGTGTTGCTACAAATGACAGTCAGAATGGCTTTTATCAAAGAGACAACAAATAACAAGTGTTGGTGGGATTGTTGAGAAAAAGGAACCCTTGCACCCTGTAGGTGGGAATGTAAATTAGTGCAGTCACTATGGAAAACAGTATAGAAATTCCTCAAAAGATTAAAAATAGAATGAACATATGATCTAGAAATTCCACTTTTGGGTATCTATCCAAAGAAAATGAGAACACTAATTCAAAGTGTTGTATACACCACTATGTTCATCACAGATTTGCAATAGTCAATATACAAAAGAAACCAAGTGTCCATCAGTAGATGAGTGGATAAAGATGACATGGTGTATACATACACAATGGAATATTACTCAACCCATTTTTCTAATTAAGCCAACAAATCCTAGCAGCTTCTCCTTCACATTTTTATACCATCCATTTATATCCATTCATTTATTCATACATCCATTCACTTAAAAAATACTGAGAATGCAACAAAAAACAAAAGAGAAAAAAAGAAGTTCAGCATCTGCAGACAGGCTAGAACACAGAACCAGGTAAGAGCCATGAATCTCTTACTACACAATTCAAGTCAGATTTCTGCCCATGAGACTAAGAATTTTTCCAGTTGCAAAGAATTTTTCAAGTACTACTCTGGTAGGCTGCCCATTTCTTTCATACCTCTGGACATATGATGAATTAGCCACCGCCAAAGATCCTTTTAGGTCCACTTATCCTGATAATCATTATATTCCTATTGCTATTTACTGCTTCTACTCTGCTGATACTTTATTTCTGGAAATAAGTGCTGGTGTGTCATAATGACAACATCTTCCACCATTATCCTGACCTACAGAGGTGTTATCTACTGAGCTTTTGAAAAGTGCTAGTGCTTGATTCGGAGAAGGCAATGGCACCCTACTCCAGTACTCTTGCCTGGAAAATCCCATGGACAGAGGAGCCTGGTAGGCTGCAGTCCATGGGGTTGCTGAGGGTAGGACATGACTGAGCAGCTTCACTTTCACTTTTCACTTTCATGCATTGGAGAAGGAAATGGCAACCCACTCCAGTGTTCTTGACTGGACAATCCCAGGGATGGGGGAGCCTGGTGGGCTGCCATCAATGGGGTCGCAAAGAGTCGGACACGACTGAAGTGACTTAGCAGCAGTAGCAGTGCTTGATTCACTAATTTATTTTTCAATGCCTTCATGAAGTTAGCACTTCATAGGATTATCAAAGGACATCCAACACAGAAGAGGTTCTCAGTGTACAGATATTAAAAATGATCTGTTCTGTGGCAGGTAACCTCTTTCCCCAGTCATTGCTGAGTTCTTAATGGCACAGATGGAGGTTATGAAGGAGCTTACCTCCCTGATGACTCAGTTAATAAGGAATCCACTTGCAATGCAGGAGACCCTGGTTCAATTCCCTGATCAGGGAGATCCTCTGGAGAAGGGATAGGCTGCCCACTACAGTATTCTTGGGCTTCCCTGGTAGCTCAGATGGTGAAGAATCTACCTTCAGTGCAAGACTGGGGTTCAATCCCTGGGTTGGGAAAATCCCTTGGAGAAGGGAACGGCTACCCACTCCAGTATTCTGGCCTGGAAAATTCCATGGACAGAGGAGCCTGGCAGGCTACACAGGGGGTCACAAAAAGTCAGACACAATTGAGCAACTTGCACTTTCTTTCAGGATCATGGAGTTCCACTCTCCAAAGCTGCTCTAGCAACCACTATAATTGTCTACCCTACCTATTGTTAGATCGAAACTCAGGCCTTAATAGACTATCATTTGCACAGAACCCAGAGAGCTACTTAGTAATGGATTATTTATATCGGAAAGCTTCATCAAAGGAGGCAGCCACTTTGCTGATTGAAATGTTCTCATATTAGAGTATGAATTTCTCTTCCCTATCTGTAACGTTTCTGCCCATAACATTATCCCTGGACTCACATAATGCCTATTCACCATGATGGTATCCCACACAACATTGCTTTTAAGCAAGGAACTTATTTCATGGTGAAAGAAGCACCCATGCCAATGAATCTACTAGTCTTACCAGGTACCACATCACCTAGAAGTAGTTGCTCTGATCAAACAGTGGAATGCCAATTAAAAGCCAGTTGAGAGAGAAAACCCTAAAAAAATCAGGTTCTATCCTATAGGATGAAACACTTGCTTTCAACCAGCAACCAGCATATGGTGTAATTTAGCCCACAGGCAGAATCAAGGGCTAGAATCTGGGAACAGACCCTCCTATAAATACACCTTTTAATCTACTGAGTTAATTTTTTTTTTCTGTCTCTACAATGTTGGGTTTTCTGGTTTAAGGATCTTTATTCCCAGGGAAATATGATTCCACTTGTGTTTCTCTAACCATTTGGGTTTTTCATGCTACTGAATCAAAAGACTCAAAAACAGTCTCACCTACTGCTGGGAAATTTGGGTTCTGCTCTTCTTGGGGGCTGCAGAAGGCAATGGCAACCCACTTCAGTACTCTTGCCTGGAGAATCCCATGGATGAAGGAGCCTGGTAGACTGTAGTCCATGGGGTCGAAAAGAGTCGGACACGACTGAGCGACTTCACTTCACTCACTTCATACTTTATCACTGGAGAAGGAAATGGCAACCCACTCCAGTACTCTTGCCTGGAGAATCGCATGGACAGTGGAGCCTGGCTGGCCATGGTCCATAGGGTCGCAGAGAGTTGGACATGACTGAAGTGACTAAGCACGAGCATGAGCATTTCTTGGGGGCAGAAAGGACTGTTTGGAAATTATAGTCTTTTATGACTGTCTCAGTACTTCCATGTCTAGGTATAAAATTTGTGGAAATCTACACTAACCTACTAAAATAATGACTTCTGGGAATTTGGCTCTTTTAGGAATGAATGTTCAAGTCCTGCTACCAGTAAAGAGGCTTTACTACCTGAGTTGCTAGCTTAGGATAAAGGGAACATAAAATAGTGGAAAGAAAGTTATAAATATCAGTCATGGCCTTATGAACAATTACAAAAATGTCATTATTATAAATATTTTCTACCATGTTTGTAGCATAGACATTGCTAAAGTTAAGTCATGCTTTTCCCCATACATCCTTTCTCCTATTATATTACTTTGACTTCTCTATTGGCTCAGACCATAAAGCGTCTGTCTACAATGTGGGAGACCTGGGTTCGATCCCTGGGTCAGGAAGTTCCCTGGAGAAGGAAATGGCAACCCACCCCAGTACTCTTGCCTAGAAAATCCCATGGACAGAGGAGCCTGGTGTCCATGGGGTCGCACAGAGTCGGACACGACTGAGCGACTTCACTCACTTCACTCACCGTTGATGAAATGAATCTTTAATTTTGTCTTTACATTAACAGAATATTCAAATAGATGTGCATGTGATTTTTGTAGAAATGTATCCTTTGGAGAGAGGCTACAGTCTTGGTTTGTATGAAAAATAATTATATCATAAAACTCTTATCTTCATTGAAAGACTATGGATGCTGGTTAGCTGAGGGGATAGACAGTACCAGTTATTGACCTATTTTCTCAGTGTCCCAAGTGCTTCTGTACCTGGGCCTAGATCTGCACAATCCATTCTTCATATTAGCTTCCCAGTAGATGTTCTAATAGGTTCTGCTAAGGGAGGCGCCAAAGGATTGGACAGTGCCAAGAGGAAAGAAGGGACATTCCTCCTGTTTTCAGTCCCTTTTATCGAAGCTCCAGCAAACACAGATGATTGAGCCCAGCCTCCAGCTTCCTCAATACTTCCAACAGCAGCCTTTCCATGCCCCTTCATGTACCAGCAATAGTGAAACCAGGGATTCTTGGTTGTTCTAGTACTAACACATCCTGCTCCCTCACCACTGGGCCTGGCCCCACTCCACAGTTTGTACCTGCTAGATCATGGGGGTCATGAAGTCCAAGCACTCACTAGTTGGTACTCCACCTTCAGAGGTCCAGCACTCACCTAACTATACCCTTCCTTAGAATTCTGAACACCAACAGTGAGGGTGGGGTAATTTCTGTTAACAAAAATTCTAATATTGCTTTTAAAGTGGAAATAGAGTTCTATATGCTTTCATTACCAAAGCGGAGTTCTGTCTACAATAGAAATATGATGTACTCTAACAGTAATTTCTTTCTAAAGAAGATTCCTTCTCTGTTTGCACAAAACTTGCATTCATTGAAACTTCTCTGAAGAAGGATAAAAAAGTGAGAAAATGGCATATTCTCTGTTTTAAATATCTAGCTCGGTTAGGTTTTATGGGGGGTTTTGTTTGTTTTCTGACTGAAATCTGCTTGATACAAGAAAAGAGTATCAAGCATGGAGGGGAAATTGATTAACACCATCATTCATTCACTGTTACTTATTTTTCAACACATTTGATGCTTATTGGATACACATTAGGCTTTGGGACTATAAAGATCAGACAGGCATGGTTTGTTCCAGCCATCAGAGAACTTAGAGCCTAGTGGAGGAAATGGGCAATTAAAGCAGGGAGCAAGTGTAATGGACAGTGGTAGTAAGTAGAAGAGCACTTACCTTAGGGAGTTGGGGAGAGTGAACATAATTTTTCAGAAGCTGTGATATCTGAATAGAAACTCAAAGTGTTAATAAGAACCAACAAGGTAGAGAGTGGAGGTTGGGGACAAAATGTTCCAGGCAGAGGAATAAGAGAACAAGTGCCAAGAAAAAATGTTTAAGAAAATGTGGCAAGTTTAATACATCAGGAAGGATGGAGCTTAGATTGCAGAGTGGGATGAGGCAGAGCTGGAGGAGATGGAGAGGAAAGTAAAGAAGAAAAGCCAGTCAGGATAACAGAGGCTGGGAGGGTAGGAAGAAGGAAGTCTGATGGTTCTTATAACTTCTCTCCTTCCCTCTCTTGTTCCATACAGTGTTAAATATTGGACACCAAGAGGTCATTCTTACCTGTCGAAAAGGAAAAGTGCAATAAAGTAGAGGGTCCTCTCCCCAAATCCATATGTTGAAATTCTAACCCCCAAGGTGATGGTATTAGGAGGTGGGGTCCTTGGGAGGTGATTAGGTCTTGAGAGTAGAGCCCTCATGAATAAGATTATGCTTAGTTGCTCAGTCATGTCCAACTCTTGGTGACCTTATAGACTATAGTCTTCCTGGCTCCTCTGTCCTTAGGATTATCCAGGCAAGAATACTGGAGCGAATTGTCATTTCTTACTCCAGGAGATCTTCCTGACTCAGGGATCGAACCCATATCTCTTACATCTCCTATGTTGGCAGGGTTCTTTACTACTGCATCACCTGGGAAGCCATCATGAATGAGATTATTGCCTTATAAAACAGACAGCAGAGAGTTCTTTCCATCATGTGACTTTGGTATAGCAGCCTGAACTAAGACAAGTAGAGTGTGACTGAAACCAAGCAAGACCCTACGAGGCTTTCCCAGAACAGGTCTGCCTGCCTCCTGTGTATAGAAAATCTTAGCCTTCTAGGCCTCCCCCAAGTTCCAAAGAACAAATTTAATCAGAGAAGTGGCAACATGCAGAACTAAAAGAAAACAGTCAAGCAAGACAAATTAATAATAGTTTAACCATTAAACAAAGTCAAGAACCTTTAGTTCTTCCTCAAGGGCTATAGATAATATTCTGAGCTCTGTCATTTGAGTTAATTTGCAAACACCAAAACCCTCACCAGGTTGAAGAAGTTAACTGCAGGAAGTCCACAAGATGTAGACCCCAGACAGGTTGGAGCCAGAATTTTAATGATATTGACTCCCCATTACCTCACCACCAACCAATCAGAAGAATGTCCACACACTGGTCACATACCACACAACTCCCTTCCCTCACCCTGTCTTTAAAACCTTTCCCTGAAGGCCATGGAGGAAGTCAATATAAGGAAGTCAGTAGACTTACCTTACTGCACATGGGCAAGTGGACCCAGGTTTGGTTCAGTGATACAATAAGCCCCTTATTCAATTCCATAGCCTCAGTCAAGGAACCAATTACAACCCTTCTCAAGTAAGTCTTCTCACCTCCAGGTTACTTGATTTGCACTCAAAAGTGGCTTTCCACTTCCATTTTCCTCTAACTCATTCTCTCCTTTCTTTCCTGGACTCTTTCCTTCTCAGTCTCTTCCTGTACCTAATGCAAAGCAATCTTATTCTCTCTCAGCTGTCCCAAACTTGCATCATCACCACCATCACATTTGTTCATCCAGTTACCAGAGCCTGCCTCTCTTAGCGGGCAGTCAGATTATATGTGGCAAAGAATATTTTCTTGTCAATGATTGAATACAGTGAATAACTTGAGTAAGTGTTAGGAATGTGTTAGAAAGTCCTTTGAAGAAATTCTGTCTGAAATAGCTATCTCTTCTTACCAGGCTTACAGTGAGGTTGGCAGCAGAAAGAGATACTGGTAATGCCTGGCAAGGATTCCCAAATCCAATAAGATTGTGAATACATCTAATTACTACTGAGTAAAAGATTTTGTGAACAAAGTACAACCTAAGTACTTTAAATGATTTTTAAATCTATTTCAAATGCCACTTTTGAAGTTACAGGATTCTTTGCCTTATATAAAGAATGTATTCCACGTGTACTTAAAATTTTGCTAACAATTCTACCTCCCCTTGATCACCACATTGAAGCCATGTGTGTATTCCCACACAAACTACACTCTGGCTCCAACATTTGGGTATTCTTGCCACACTGTCAGAATGCCCAGCCACCATCCCATCACTTGAAATCCAGAGCAAACACAGAACTGCACAACCTTCAGTCACCGTTATGAAGAGAATCAGCAAAATAATATGCAAACTTATGTGCGTAAAAATAAATCTCTATCCCTCACACATGATCTCACACCTGGTCTCCTTCTCTCCATACAGTCTATATTATTAAGTATGATGGAACGATGAGTATAGTTTTATATTTTCCAAATTATCTGCAATGCAAATATATTCCTTTTATAATTATGTAGTAGAGCCTTTACACAATGTATTCAATATCTGGCAATGGAATCTGCCTTCCTGATGTGTACTTGTGTGATGAATAGAAGAGGTTTCTAAGAGAAAACAGGAAGTTTTGGTACATATACACAATGGAATATTACTCAGCTATAAAAAGGAATGCATTTGAGTCAGTTCCTTTGCAATGAGGTGGATGAAACTGGAGCCTATTATACAGAGTGAAGTAAGTCAGAAAGAGAAAAACTAATACTGTATATTAATGCATACATATGGAATTAGAAATACTGCAATGACGATCCTACAGTCAGAGCAACAAAGGAAACACGGATGTAAAGAACAGACTTTTAGACTCAGTGGGAGAAGGTGAGGGTGGGATGATTTGAGAGAATAGCATTGAAATACGTACATTACCATATGTAAAATAGATTACCAGCGTAAGTTAGATGCATGAGGCAGGGGACCCAAACCTGGCATTCTGGGACAACCCAGAGGGATAGGGTGGGGAGGGAGGTGGGAGGAGGGTTCAGGACTGGGGGACACATGGGTACCTGTGGCCAATTCATGTTGATGTATGGCAAAAACCATCACCATATTGTAATTATTCTCCAATTAAAATAGAAAATTTAATGGATTAAAAAAGAAAGAAAACAGAGCCAAGAATGGGAGTCTTGACCCAGTAAAGAAGCCGTGGTCATCAGAAGGGAGGGGTGATCCTGAATACATCCTTATATGGGTCTTTTGGATGTGTCTGTGAACTCTGTTTTCATATCTGAGTTCTCTAAACAAAGGATGGCTGAGATAAAAGACAATATGTCTGCATCATTGAACATCCTTTATGACAGTGGTCTCCAATCCCTGGTCTGTTAAGAACCAGGCCCATGGCAGGAAATGAGTGGCGGGTGAGCAAGTGAAGCTTCATCTGCCACTCCCCATTGCTCCCATTACCACCTGAACCATAGCTTGCATTACTGCCTGAACCACTCCCCATCCTACCCCTCTTTCGTGGAAAAATTGTCTTCCACAAAACTGATCCCTAGTGCCAAAAAGACTGGAAACCATGACAGGTTGGGACCTCTACTTTATGACATTGGGCACAAGTTGCCCAGGTTCAAGACCCCTATAACCATGTATAGCATAGGGATAAACATTCTTCCTCTATTCACAATGGAACTGCCTTGGCATCTAAAACAATCTGGTGGATGATCATGGTGCCAGCAAGAGGATACTGGGTCTGGAAGTCACAGGGATGCTCAACTAGGAAGAGAAGTGACTGCAGAAACAGTGGTATCATGAAGTGATTCTCACAGAAGAGGCAAAAGTGCCCATTAGATGTGAGAGGTGCCAGGTGGATCCAGAGGTGGTGTCCAGGAGTGTTAGACACAGTGGTGTTCCTGGTAGACACGGCAAACCACTGAAGGAAAACAGTCCTCGGAGAAGGCACAGAAAATTCCCAATTCACATGGAACATGTGCCAGGGAAACACAGAACAATTTTCAGGATGCTGAAGTAAGATGGAAGTGTCACAGTGTCTCACACAGGGTAGGCATGCAGATTTTTTCTTTTAGAAATGTGAATTTGGGCATTTCCTTGGTGGTCTAGTGGTTAAGACTCCACACTTGCACTGCAGCGTGTGTGGGTTCAATCCCTGTTTGGGGAACTAAGATCCTGCATGCCATATAGTGCAGACATTTAAAAAAAAAAAAAGAAGAAGAAGAAGAAGCGTGAGTTTAAATGCCAGGTGAGCAGGTAGAGAATATGATACAAAATAAGCAACTCAGATTCAAAACATATCCTCTAAATAGTGTTATAATCTGCTGGAAGAAATGTCTGCCTGCTGGTCCTTGCTCTGCTCTCCGTAGCACTGACTTATCAAATTGTATTTTATGGATTACTGGAGGTACTTCAGAGGGAAAGTGAAAGTCTACAGGAGGTGCTTGGGGTGATTTCATAAATGATTTTGCTGAAATAAAACATAACAGATTTTCTCAGCTTAAGACAAAGTCACTGCAGTATGGCCATATAATACAAGACAACTCATTCTTCAAAAGCATAACCCTTAGAATATTTGAAGACAGCTGTCACATCTCTGCTGAGTCTCTTCTCCTAAGGCTAAACGCCTCGGACATCTGTTCCTCAGATAAGGCGGCAGCGGCCCCTTCCACATGCCACTTGCCCTCTGGTTAGTTAATCCATGTCTAGTTGAATAGGTGTGTGGCTGAATCAGAATTCACAGATGTTGACTCAGATGTGCTTTTCAAAAAGATTTTGCTGTCTACAATTATTTTTGTCTTACTTAGAAGCTCCTTTCCTAATCATGAAAAGAAAAATTAGATTTTCCAAATAAATTTAACTATTTCTTCACATGCCAAAGCTTATGACTGTGTGGATCACAATAAACTGTGGAAATTTCTGAAAGAGATGGGAATACCAGACCACCTGACCTGCCTCTTGAGAAACCTATATGCAGGTCAGGAAGGAACAGTTAGAACTGGACATGGAGCAACAGACTGGTTCCAAATAGGAAAAGGAGTATGTCAAGGCTATATATTGTCACCCTGCTTATTTAACTTCTATGCAGAGTACATCATCAGAAATGCTGGGCTGGAAGAAGCACAAGCTGGAATCAAGATTGCTGGGAGAAATATCAATAACCTCAGATATACAGATGACACCACCCTTATGGCAGAAAGTGAAGAGGAACTAAAGAGCCTCTTGATGAAAGTGAAAGAGCAGAGTGAAAAAGTTGGCTTAAAGCTCAACATTCAGAAAACGAAGATCATGGCATCTGATTCCATCACTTCATGGGAAGTAGATGGGGAAACAGTGGAAACAGTGTCAGACTTCATTTTGGGGGGCTCCAAAATCACTGCAGATGGTGACTGCAGCCATGAAATTAAAAGACACTTACTCCTTAGAAGGAAAGTTATGACCAGTCTAGACAGCATATTGAAAAGCAGAGACATTACTTTGCCAACAAAGGTCCGTCTAGTCAAGGCTATGGTTTTTCCAGTGATCATGTATGAATGTGAGAGTTGGACTGTGAAGAAAGCTGAGTGTCGAAAAATTGATGCTTTTGAACTGTGGTGTTGGAGAAGACTCTTGAGAGTCCTTTGGACTGCAAGGAGATCCAACCAGTCCATTCTGAAGGAGATCAGCCCTGGGATTTCTTTGGAAGGAATGATGCTAAAGCTGAAACTCCAGTACTTTGACCACCTCATGCGAAGGGTTGACTCATTGGAAAAGACTCTGATGCTGGGAGGGACTGGGGGCAGGAGGAGAAGGGGACAACAGAGGATGAGATGGCTGGATGGCATCACCAACTCGATGGATGAGTTTGAGTGAACTCCGGGAGTTGGTGATGGACAGGGAGGCCTGGGGTGCTGCAATTCATGGGGTCGCAAAGAGTCGGACATGACTGAGCGACTGAACTGAACTGAACTGAAAATATAGACTATTCTGCTATGACGCACATTTTTATAACACCAATTACTCATACACTATTGGTTAGCAGGAAGATGATGTCGATATAATGCAGAAGTCACTTTGCTTCATACACCATTCCTGCCAAACAAGGGAAGCAGAATTAGCAGGAATAGAGTTATAACCATCAGCAAGAAAAGAAAACACTCTCAGCTTGACAGCTACACAAGCAGAAGCCTTCTGCTCTGCACTTTAAGAGAATTAAAAATGGGTCTCTACTGAGAATTGTCTCTTAAATTCACATCTACACCGAGGGCTCTTTGCCATGCTCAGGACTCCAGCTCACCTGCCTTCTGGCAGCACAACAAGCCCATACCCTTGCACTACTGTTTCCTAGAATTCTGATTCCCTAAGGCAGCCTGAGACCACCAGTCAGTCCTAGGAATCCACGTTAGTCCTGAAATAGACAAGATTGTTTGGTTAGTGCTCTGGTTAACCAAGCACACAGGTTTTTTTTGAGTGATTGCATTTAAACTTATTTTTCCTATAAACTTTGCTGATATTCTTGAGCAGTTTTACAGATTGAGAGCTTTTCAGGCACAGGTACATGGAGTTACAACAGAACAACCCAGAATCTCAGTCACATCAATATTCAATTGATTCTAAGTTAAAACTCTCCAAAAAGGTGTTTCTCCCCTCTCAAAGCAACTCCCATCCCCTTGCCCTACCCTGCCCAAAACAGTGTGTAAATCCAGAGGTGGCTTTTGTATCCAAATGGCAGTAGAGATGGGCAAGGACTTAAGAAGTCATTCAGGACAACCTGTGTCATCACTGTCCTCTGTGGAGATGTCCCACTTATCTGGTTTCTGGCCCTCTGGGGTGGTATCAGAGCGTCCAATCGTCCAAGTGTCTCTATGTCTATGTGAGCATCCTCTGCTAAAAGCCTGATCCTTCCTATACCCTTCACTTACAAAGTCCACCACTTGACCCAGACCCTGCCAGGTCCACAGGCTTCCTAATCCCCTCCATGCCCCACTGGAAGAGGCAGGAATCTCTAGTTATGCTGCTCAGCCTGTGAGGACGCAGGTGACCATCAGTACTAACCCCAAATCCTCCATCGAGACCCCTCCCTCCACACTGCTGCTCTTCTGCTCTGCACCGTGTTAAACATAGTATGTCAAGAACTTTCCTTTTACTGTATCCTCCACTTCTTCAAATCTGTTTTCTTTTATAGCTCTGTGCTCAGACTGTCATAATCCACCCTGGATATCTAAAGGTGAATGTGAAAATTTACAGCTCCTTTTTGTCTGGCTTTCAAGATTATTGCCTGTCTATACTCTCAAGAAAAGTCAAATTTGAGTCAATATTGAAAAATATCTTTCCCATTTTTTCCTAGGCTCTTATTTTCCCTTCTTTTGAAACAATGATTGTCAGTGATTTGGGGTGAAGGAACCATGTAACAACAAGGAATCAGGAGAGTTGGGGATCAAGACATGTTGATTTAATATGTTTCCAGAGTTTATTAAGGTTTCATGTGATGCCCAGAACTGCATATGGAGGTCTGACCAACAGAGTTCAATGGGACTAGAGCTGGGAGTGAGCTGATCTCTATAACGCGCATTCCTTTTTTCACTAGCGTATCATATTTTTGAGTCATGTAACTGAATTAAGTGGCTGTTTTTAAAGGGAAGATGTGGTCCCCCGCTTGGGTCCATTGGGTGCCCAAACTACTTGTTTTCTGACCCAAAGATACTGTTGAGGTTTCCCCATCTGCTGTTTCCAATGTCATGAGCTGCCTCTGATCCAGTTGGGCCCTAGTGATTTATTCATTTTGTTTGTTCTGTTACCACATGTCTCCAAGTCCCTTTTCTCAAGGAGTTCCTTGAAGCTGCCAAGCACAGGGAACAATGATGCAGCCTTCCCCACGTGCATTTGGGTCCCAAACCTCCCGACACTGGACACCATGGCTGAGTGCACCTGGCCCTTCAGAAGAGGAGGCTGATATCATTCCTCGCTTGCTCCCTGTTTAAGACTTTTCCACAGTTTGTCATGACCTACACAGTCAAAGGCTTTGGCATAATCCATAAAGCAAAAGTAGATGTCTTTCTGGAACTCTCTTACTTGATCCAATGGATGTTGGCAATTTGATCTCTGGTTCCTCTGCCTTTTCTAAATCCAGCTTGAACGTCTGTAAATTTATGGTTCACATACTGATGAAGAATGTTCATATACCGTGGAAGAGATGGGAATACCAGGCCACCTGACCTGCCTCTTGAGAAATCTGTATGCAGGTCAGGAAGCAACAGCTAGAACTGGACTTGGAACAACAGACTGGTTCCAAATAGGAAAAGGAGTACATTAAGGCTGTGTATTGTCACCCTGCTTGTTTAACTTATATAAAGAGTACATCATGTGAAATGCTAGGCTGGATGAAGCACAATTTGGAATCAAGAAAGCGTCTTTTAATCTGCAGACGTTTATATTCTTAAATATAAGACCTGAAACCATAAAACCTTTTGAAGAAAACATAGGCAGTATGTTTCTCTTTGAAATCAATCTTGGTAGCATTCTTTTGGATATGTCTTCTCAGGCAAGAGAAACAAAAGTAAACAAAGTGGACTGCATCAAATCAAAATCTTTTGCCCAGCAAAGGTAACTATTAACAAAACAAAAAGGTCACCTACTGGATTGTAGAAGGTATTTGCAAATGATATATCTGATACAATCCAAAATATACCAAGAACTCATACAACTCAACACCAAAAACACAAATGACCCTATCAAAAAGTCAACAAAGGATCTGAACTGTCATTTTTCCAAAGAAGCATACAAATGGCCAACAGACACATGAAAAGATACTCAAAAAATCCTTCACCATCAGAGAAATGCAAATGAAAACCACAATGAGATATCATCTTATACCTGTCAGAATAGCTATCATGAGAAAGATAACAGCAACAAGTCTTGGCAAGAATGTGGAAAAAAGGGAACCTTCAGACATTGTTGGTGGGAATGTAAAGTGGTACAGCCATTCCAGAAAACAGTATGGAAATTCCTTGAAAATTTTAAGTAGAACTACCATTCAATCCAGCAATTCCACTCCCAGGTATTTATCTGAAGTAAATGAAAACATTAATTAGAAAAGATATATTCACCTCTATGTTCATTGCATTTACAGTATCCAAGATATGGAAGCAACCAAAGTACCCAACAATAGATTAGTGAATAAAGAAGATATGGTATATACAATGCAACATTATGTGGCTATAGAAAAGAAAGAAATCTTTCCATTTTGGACAACTTGGATGGACTTCAAGCGTACTATTCTAAGTGAAATAAGTCAGACAAAGAAAGACAAATTCTGCATAATTTCACTTATAGGTGGAATCTAAAAACTGAAAAAATTAACAAACATAATAAAACAGAAACATAGTCACAGATACAGAAAACAAACAGGTGGTGGCCAGAGGGATAGAGGATGGGAGGGGGAAATAAATAGGTGAGGGAGTTTAAGAGGTACAAGCTCCGAGTTGCAAAACAAATGAGGCATGGGTCTAAAATGTACAGGGGAATACAGTCAGTAATTATATATTATTTTTATATAGTGAGACATCATAACTAGACTTATCATGGTAATCATTTTTAAGTATATTTTAAATATATAGAAATGTCAAATCACTCTGTTGTGTACCAAGAACTAACAAGCAAACTCATAGAAGAAGAGATCACATCTGTAGTTACCAGAGGCAGAGGGTACATGAAGGGGGACTTGGATGAAGGCAGTCAAAAGCTACAAGCTTCCAGTTATAGGATAACTGAGTACTAGGGATATAATGCACAGCATGATAAATATAATCAGTGTGACTATATGCTATATGAAAGTTGTTAGAGTTACTCTTGAGTTCTCATCACAAGAAAAAATTCTTTTCTATTTCTAAAGCTTTGTTTTAGAAGTCTGTGATAAAAATATCAGTGATAATTTTTAGTAAATTGATCTAAAATGTGACATTCAAACCTCAAATAAAACTTCAGCTTCATCAAAGTATACATCAGGATTGACCCAAAGCAAGATTGTGAAATAGGTAGCTTTCTTATGCTTTTTTCTCTTCTTTAGGTGTCAGATGACTCTATGGCATCCTTTTGATCCCTAATGGGGATTCTCTCACTCAGTCTTCTTTATGGTCCAACTGTAGCATCCATTCAGGACTACTGGAAAAAACCATAGTTTTAATGATTTGGACCTTTGTCAGCAAATTGATGTTGCTGCTCTTAATATGCCATCTGGGTTTATCATAGCTTCCTTCCAAGGGGTGAGTGTCTTTTAATTTCATGGTTGCAGTCATGGTCTACAGTGACTTTGAAGCCCAAGAAAATAAAATCTTCACTGCCTCCACTTTTTGCCCTTCTATTTGTCATGAAGTGATGTGACCACATGCCATGATCTTGGTTTTTTTTAGTGCTGAGTTTCAAGTCATCTTTTTCACTCTCCCCTTTCACCCTCATCAAGAGGCTCTTTAGTTCCTCTTCACTTTCTGCCATTAGAGTGGTGTCATCTGCATATCTGAGGTTGTTGATATTCCTCCCAGAAATCTTGATTCCAGCTTGTGATTCATCTAGTGCAACATTTCACATGATGTACTCTGAATATAAGTTAAATAAGCAGAATGACAATATATAGCCTTGTCATACTCCTTTCCCCATTTGGAACCAGTCAGTTGTTCCATGTAAGATTCTAACAGTTGCTTCTTGACCTGCACATAGGTTTCTCAGGAGACTGGTAAAGCGATTTTGTACTTCCATCTCTTTAAGAATTTTCCACAGTTTGTTGAGATCAACACAGTCAAAGGCTTTCACAAAGTCAGTGAAGCAGAAGTAGATGTATTTCTGGAATTCCCTTGCTTTCTCTATGATCCAGTGAATATTGGTAATTTGATCTCTGGTTCTTCTGCCTCTTTAAAACCCAGCTTGTACATCTGGAAGTTCTCAGTTCATGTCCTGGTGAAGCTTAGCCTGAAGGATTCACTAGCATGTGAAATGAGCACAAATGTACAGTAGTTTGAATATTCTTTGGCATTGGCCTTCTTTGGGATTTTCAGTCCTGTGGCCACTGCTGAGTTTTCCAAATTTGCTGGCATATTTAGTGCAGCACTTTAACAGCATCAGCTTTTAGGATTTGAAATAGCTCAGCTGGAATTCCATCACTTCCACTAGCTTTGTTGATAATTATGCTTCTTAAGGCTCACTTGACTTCACACTCCAGAATGTCTGGCTCTAGGTGAGTGACCACACAATCATGGTTGTTTGCATGCATTGCTAAGTTGCTTCAGTCATGTCTGACTCTTTGCGACCCTGTGGACTGTAGCCCTCCAGGCTTCTCTGTTCATGGGATTTTTCAGGCATGAATACTAGAGTGGGTTGCTGTATCCTCCTCCAGGGGCTCTTCCCAACCCAGGGATTGAAGTCACGTCTCTTACGTCTCTTGCACTGACAGGCAGGTTCTTTACCACTAGCGCCACCTACAATGCCCGTCATCATGGTTATCCCAGTCATTAAGATCTTTTCTTATATACTTCTTCTGTGTCTTCTTGCCATCTCTTTTTAATCGCTTCTGCTTCTGTTAGGTCCTTGCCATTTCTGTACTTTATTGCGCTCATCTTTGAATGAAATGTTCCCTTGGTATCTCCAATTTTCTTGAAGAGATCTCTAATCTTTCCTATCCCATTGTTTTCCTCTATTTCTTTGAATTGTTCATTTAAGAAGGCCTTCTTATCTCTCCTTGCTATTCTCTGGAAATCTTCAGTCCATTGAATATATCTTTCTTTTCTCCTTTGCCTTTCACTTCTCTTCTTTCCTCAGCTATGTGTAAAGCCTCTTCAGACAACTACTTTCCCCCCTACATTTCTTTTTCTTTGAGATGGTTTTGGTCACTGCCTCCTGTACAATGTTACAAATTTCTGTCCACAGTTCTTCAGATACTCTGTCTACCATATCTAATCCCTTGAATCTATTCATCACCTCCACTGTATAATCATAAGAGATTTGATTGAGGTCATACCCCAATGGCTAAATGGTTTTCCGTACTTTATTCAATTTAAGTCTGAATTTTGCAATAAGGAGTTCATGATCTGAGCCACAGTCAGCCTCTGGTCTTGCTTTGTTGACTGTATAGAGCTTCTCCATCTTCAGCTGCAAAGGATATAATCAATTTGACTTCAATATTGACCATCTGGTGATACCCACATGTAGAGTAGTCTCTTGGGTTGTTGCAAAAGCTGTTGGCTATCCCCAGCATGTTCTCTTGACAAATCTGTTAGACTTTGCCTTAGTTCATTTTGCACTCTAAGGCCAAACTTACCTGTTATTTCAGGTATCTTTTGACCTCCTACTTTTGCATTTCAATCCCCTATGATGAAAAAGGCTTTTACTTATTTATTTTTGGTGTTAGTTCTAGAACGTCTTGTAGGTCCTCATAGAACCTGTCAACGTCTGCTTCTTCAGCATCAATCCAAGGGCATAGACTTGGATTACTCTCATGTTGAATAGTTTGCCTTGTAAATGAACTAAGATTATTCTGTCATTTTTGAGATTGCACCCACGTACTGCATTTTGGACTCTATTGTTGTGTATAGGGCTACTCCATTTCTTCTAAGGGATTCTTGCCCACAGTGCTCTGCTGTGCTTAGTCGCTCAGCCATGTCCAACTCTTTGCAACCCCATGAATTATAACCTGTCAGTTTCCTCTGGCCACGGGGATTCTCCAGGCAAGGATACTGGAGTGTGTTGCCATGCCCTCCTCCAGGGGATCTTCCCAATCCAGGGGTTAAGCCCAGGACTCCCACATTGCTTGCAGATTCTTTACCTTCTGAGCCACTAGGAAAGCCCACAGTAGTAGATCTAACAGTCATCTGAATTAAATCTGCCCGTCTCGTCCCTCTTAGTTCACTGCTTGCCATCTTCTGCTTGATCACATTCAGTTTACCTTGTTCATGTACCTAACATTCCAAGTTCCTATGCAATATTTGTCTTTATAGTATCGACTTTACTTTCACCACCAGACAAACCCACAATTGACCATCATTTCCACTGTGGCCCAGCTGCTTAATTCTGGAGTTTGTAATTGCCCTCTGCTCTTCCCCAGCAGCATTTTGGACACCTTCTGACTTGGGGGGGCTCATCTTCTAGTATCATATCTTTTTGCCTTTTAGTACTTTTCATGGGGTTCTTTGACAAGAACACTGGAGTGGTTTACTATTTCCTCCCCCAGTGGACCACACTTTGTCAGAACTTTTCACTATCACCCATCTGTCAGGGGGCCCTGCATGGCATAGCTCATAGCTTCATTGAGTTTCCCAAGCCCTTTCACCATGACTAGGTTGTGATTCATGAAGGGGAGATCATCTGGAGGAAATTTTAAATATAATAAATCTCCAGGAGACTAAAATATCTGATTATCTGGTCCAATCAATATGACACAATTTAAGAAGCAACTCTTGCTCTAATATAGTTTCTATTTCTGTTCATTTTCATTTTGAAAGCAAAAGGCACATTTTTTAGTAAGTATCTTCTGTACCACAATGATGGCACAGCTTTAAAATTTGCTATAGCTGAACTGATATTTCTCATATTTTTCAGACTCTTTCCTTGTATAGGATCTGAATTTCTGTGTCTTATTTATTGAATAATTCACCACTCACCAATTGCAGCATCTCGTGTGCATATGAGAGCCCTGCTAATTACTGATCCGAAGCATTCATTAAACTATTCTGAAACATGACAAGCACCACTCTATCACATAAAATAAGGCACAGGGTACACATGCATGCTTGCTTGTTTAGTGGTAATACGGATTTTAGTGTGCACTTGTCAACCACTTTAGGTTTTCATTATTGTCCTGCTTGCCCTAATTCAGTGATGTATCATCTTCCTGCATTTGTCTAAATCAGTTCAGCAGCAGATAAATCAAAGCTTTTCTTGCCCTTGCCCTTCCAAGCTGTTCAAATCATCCATCTGATCGTGGAAGAAAGGAAATAATCACTTCCTTGGAAGAGGAAAATACCTGCATTAACTCTATAGTAAACCACTTCTGCATCAATGTGTGCAAATACACACGCGCACGTGTGGGTGCACATATGCCTACACACTGGTGTCATACACCTTAGGGCAGGTTCTGAAAGAAAAACATCAAAGCCTCAAAATGTTGAGTTTTTTTAAGAAAAAGAAAGCCATTTTCAATTCTCTTCTTTAAAGAATAGTATAACCTCCATTTCAAAAACCATATAGGAGCCCTTTTTTTTTTTTTTATCTTCATGAGCTGTAGGAGCTGGAAATTAATTGGTCCTTTAACTGGCAATTCCTTTGACAGACAATACACCCTGGCATCTGGAGATCTAATACATTTTTCTCTTTGTGGTTCAACAGAGGAAGGATCCTAAGCCAGGATAGACTTCCTGGGAAGACCTAAAGAAGGCAGCACCCCTCTCTTGCCCCTTTTATTCCCTTTCTCCAACCCATTCCCACTTTTGATATTTTATTTTACTTTTTTTTTTTTTTTTTTGCTTTTAAAGCTTTTGCTTCTTATTCTAAGAAGTACATTGCTGGAAAATATATCTATATATACACACATATTATAGCCTTGTGCTCAGTCGTGTCTGACTCTTTGTGACTCCATAGACTATAGCTTGCCTGCCTCCTCTGTCCATTGGATTTCCCATGCAAGAATACTAGAGTAGGTTGCTATTTCCTACTCTAGGGAGTCTTCCCAATCCAGGGATAGAAACTGCATATTTGCATCTCCTGCACTGCCATGCAGATTCTTTATCAGTGTGCCACAACTACTCAACATATATTGTATATTGGGGGATATGCTAAGTTTCTTCAGTCATGTCCAACTCTGCAATCCTATGGACTGTAGCCTGCCAAGATCCTCTGTCTATGGGATTCTCCAGGCAAGAATACTGGAGTGGGTTGCCATACCCAACTCCAGGATATGTATGTATATGTATATATGTATATATGTGTGTGTATATATATATATATATATATATATATATATTTATAAAGTAAGGGTTACAGCTGTGACAAGGGAGACTCAAGTTTCCACCATGGCCTCCACTAGTATCTACTCCATTTCCAATATCCCCACCAGGACGGGGCTCTGCAACTCTTCCCTCTATCACAGAATTAAAACTCTGCTGCCCCTGAGTATTTCCCGGCATGTCAGATCTGAAATCAGAGCATTTGTCTTTTGCACATTCTGTGGGACATCACTCAAAACTCCATTTTCACAGAAACAACAACATTAATGAAGAGGACGCTTCCCATGTTCTGGAGGGGATCCAAACAAGCATCTCTGAACCTGTTTTGCTGTGTCACTTGTGCCCAGGATAGAACCTAGGTTGAACTCTGCAAACTAGGATTTTTAATTTCTTTATGTGGAGGCAAAAGTAGCACAATGCAGTCATACATTCTATTTATTTCATTTTATAATTTGATTAAAAAGAGCACACTCCCCATTTCACTTACTCTATTATATACGTTTTTATACATATGTTGTCTCTTATTTGAAAGACTGTTTTTATAGCAGTTTTAGGTTCACAACAAAATTGAGAGGATGACACAGAGACATCCATACACCCGCTAGCTCAACAATGCACAGCCTCCCCCAGTAGCAACATTTCCACGGCAGCTGTACATTTGTTACAATGGATGAAACTGCACTGACATATCATAATCAGCCAAGTTTATCAAAGTTCATTCCTTGTGTTGTACATTCTGTGGGTCTAGAGAAATGTATCTTTCATATAGTATTATACAGAGTATTTTCACAGTCCTAAAATTCCTGTTTTCTCCCTCTTAAACCCCAATCCCATCCCTAGCAACCATGGATCTTTTCACCTCTCCATAGTTTTGCCTTTTCCAGAATTTCATATGACTGGAATCATACAATATGGAGTCTTTTCAGATAACCTTCTTCCACTTCGTATATTATACATTTAAGTTTCCCCTGTCTTCTCATGGCTTGATACCTCATTTCATTTTGTTCTAAATAATATTTTCACTGGCTGAATGCATCACATTATATTTATCCATTCACTTACTTTAGGATATGTTCTTTGCTTCCAAGTTTTGATGATTATGGATAAAGTTGCTACAGACATCTGTGTGCAAGTTTTTACGTGTATATGTTTTCAACTCCTTTGGGTAAATACCAGGGAGTGTGATTGCTGGATCATATGGTGATAGATATTTAGTAAGAAATTGCCACCAAACTATCTTCCAAAGAAGCTGCACTATTTTGGATTCTCACCAGCAATGAATGAGAGTTCTTGCTTCTCCACTTCCTCATCAGAAATTGATGATTTCAATGCACCTTATTTATATTTTATATAAATTTTCTCAACCATGAGTCTAATTTTTTTTATTTTATTTTATTTTTTAACTTTACAATATTGTATTGGTTTTGCCATACATCAACATGAATCTGCCACAGGTATACACGTGTTCCCCATCCTGAACCCTCCTCCCTCCTCCCTCCCCATACCATCCCTCTGGGTCATCCCAGTGCACCAGCCCCAAGCATCCAGTATCATGCATCGAACCTGGACTGGCGACTCGTTTCATATATGATATTATACATGTTTCAATGCTATTCTCCCAAATCATCCCACCGTCTCCCTCTCCCAGAGAGTCCAAAAGACTGTTCTATACATCAGTGTCTCTTTTGCTGTCTCATATACAGGGTTATTGTTACCATCTTTCTAAATTCCATATATATGCATTAGGAAAGTTAACTGATTAAAGTAATATATACTTTCTTTAAAGTTTTCCTATGATGTGCCTGTGGGTGTGATATTATATACATGCAAACATATATATTCTCTCTCCTCTGGTTCTAGAGGACTTTTTTCTGATTCTTTGGCCTTTTTTTTAATTCCTTATAATTTCCTCAACAATACCCTTAGGCTCATTGCCCTGTATTATTCCTTTTGTATACTAATTCACTCTTCTCTTTCTTATCCTAAGAAATTCTGTCCTAATACTTCACTGGACATCACTCAGAGGAGTGAAAACCTGGATAAGCCTAGAAGTTTGCTTCCTCCTTTGATCTGTTAGTAGTTAGGAGTAAGTTGGCTCAACACCTCTGAGTTAGCTCAGAGAACAGGCTGATATAAATACCTGAGTTCCAGAGGTTTCTCTTTCTAACAAAGCCACTTCTCTGATTGGGAAGCACAGCTCTCACCTGTTCCTCCAGTTTCCATAGTGCATACAGCATCATAGGTCCCAGGTTTCTCTCTGTGGGCTGTTGCCACAGTGCATGCAGTCCACCATGCCCCATACAAGCTGTGGGACAATGAGATTTTGATGGGTTGTGTGCACTCTGCTACTTCTCTGCTTCTGAGTTTTTCCTCAGTGAGGGATCCCCCGGTGGTTCTGCTGGTCTAGTTCCTGACCCTTACTTACATAGTCATTTCAATCTCTAGCTGGTGACACTTTCCTTGGCTTCCCATGAGGCATCCCTCACCATCTAGAGGAGTGGCGTATAAACTATTGTACAAGATTCTCAGGCTAGTCCCAAAGCCAGTATCCTAATAGTATTAAAGTCCATTTTACACAATAATCTTGTTTCTGATTCAAGCAGTTTTCTGAAAACATCCCTCACAAGAAATCTATCAAGGCAAATTCCATTCTTATAAGAATTTGGGAGATTCTGAGCACAGAACCACATGAGTGAGGGATGTGGTTTTTGGCTGGCCGCTGTTATCTGCGAATTAAGGACGTTTGACTCTGGCTGCACAGATTTCTGCCCTTGTTGTCCCTTTGCATGCATGCTAAGTCGCTTCAGTTGTCTCTGACTGCCACCTTATGAACTGTAGTCCACCAGGCTCCTCTTTCCATTGGATTCTCCAGGCAAGAATACTGGAGTGGGTTGCCATCCCCTTCTTCAGGAGATTTTCCTGACCCAGGGATTGAAACTGCATCTCTCTCTGAAATCCCCTGCATTGGCAGGCAGGCTCTTTACCACTAGCGCCACCTGGCAAGCCCTTTTGTCCCTTTACCAGTTGGTTGGTTCTCTTAATTTGTGGCAAGTACATGTGTGTAGAGGAGTTATGCTGTCTAGGTTGGTCATAGCTCCTAGACATAGCATGAGTACAGAGGGTAGGGTGGGATGATAACATATGCTAGTAACAATTCTAATGTTTTTCAAATGGTTGAAATAGGTATTTAGAATATTCACCAGTTGCCTGCTACTTCTAAAAATATTTAGAATTTTTCAAATAACCAGGCAAAATAGAAAGTCACAAAGTTATCATGCATTCTTTTACATATAAAAGCCCCAATTAAAAATTATAGCTAGAGGTATCAAACATAAAAATAAAAATTAAGTAATAGTCTGTACTTGAAAGCAGTTTAAATAAAGATACCAGAAACTCACCAAATATTTTATGTCCTACAGGATACTTAAGGCAATACAATTCCTTATTCTTTATATGTTTCAATGAAATCTTACAGCAGCACATGTTCTACACAATTTAGTCAGAAATCTCAGAGGATTCAGAAATATAATCACAGGAAGACTGTTGTTCCAGAATGAAGACTCAGCAAAAAGTGAAAAGAAAATAAATGGATTACAACAAGCATACTAAAAAGGAAAAATAATGTTAGATCAACTTCCCAAAGAAACTAGTGATAAAGGAATAGATTTTTGTCTGCTATTTTAATGTGATTTGTTGTTTTTTTAATTTCCAAATAACATATGCAGTTCAAAAAATAAGATAAAATCAAATAAAATTCTTTTCCAGTTTGTCTCAGGAGAGCTTAGTATTACAAAATAGCAATAACAAACAATAATATATTTCAGGGCTTAGGGTTAATTTATTAAGAGATTCAAATTATAGAAATCTAAAAAGAGGGGTGGGGACAAAGGGTATGGTATATTAATAATTCTTTGTAAGTAGCAATCATTCCTAATGGGAAAATAATTTAATTAACATAAAAGCATTGAACAATTAGTGGCTCTTATCTGGCTCAGAATCCATGAACTCAATTATCACTAGTCATCCCATTAGTTAAGGGTAAATCTGAGAAACTTTGGGAACTGTAGACAGGAATGTGATTCAGCTTCAGTGTTTGCCAATTTTGAACACAAAGTACCAGGTAAGGGAGAGCCACATGCCAGCCCATGTTTTCACTGCTGCTATGTTACAGCTAAAATGTAGCATTGATGCCAGTAAACTGTGGTAAGGCATCCAGCAGCAACTGAAAAATGTGGGGGCCAAGGGGTATGGTTTCTTTTACTTTGAGAAGTGAAGTTTTGGAAGACAGTTATGACAGGCTCAAAAATTTCTCAGCCTACATATTTCACAGTTACTTTCTCTTAGCCTCTTTGAGAGCCAATCTGAAGACCCTTGGCACCTCTGTTATGACGTTGGTTTAGAAATCATGGTTGGCAAGAGCAAATGTAGAGAGTGTCAGGGATGGGGGTGTGAGTGGACAGGTAAAGGAAGTACTTCTAAAATCCTTCATTGAAAAAAATGGTGTCACTGTCACCACCCCATCATAAAGAGAATGTTGCCAGACAGGTTAAAGATTTTGGTCATTCTCCTAAAAGCAACAGCGAACCCTGCAAAAATTGATGTGATGTGACTCTGTCTCACTGAGGATTTATTTATTGAGTCTGAAAATAGTCAGATACTTGAAAGCGTGCAGTCTGTCCAACAGATGGGCCTCTGGAATTCTGCCATGATTTTTGTATGGCCAAGAAGCCCAGACTGTCATCCCCTTAGGCATCGTGACATGTGCTGCTTGTGCAAGATAACATGCCCACAACAGAGGTTAGTAAATACGTTGGCACTCACGAAACCAAAGCAGAGAAGCATAGTCCATCTGGATGTCATTGCCACACAAGGTTCAGAAAAGAAGACAAAATCATGATAATGACCACAAAGCACTTTAGAAGCCTGTGTGCGTCAAGACCACGTTCCCGGCAATGTTGCAGAGCAGGTGGGACATCCACGGGGATAATTCTGGCCACTCTGATACCTTTTCAGTAAAACAACATGTATAGGATCTTCTGAGTCCCTCAAACCTGGCCTACCCATTTACTTGTGTCCAAAATTTGGGTTTCAAATAAAATTAAGAACCACTTGTCTGAAAAGTGGAAGAATCAGGGATCAGGGGAGCAAAATTCTTGAATTACAGAGCATCGCTTTTCAGATTCAAACTAATCAACAACCATTCTACAATAAAGTTGCTCCTCTTTAAGCTTATTATGATTTTTTAAATAATCCATGTGCTTAGGTTAGAATTAGTGGGTAGTATTTCCATTTTAGTTTGGCTAACATGTATTTTCTTTATCATATTTCCCCTTGCATTAACTGTGCAAATTCATGTCTTTGGGAGTTTTTACAATTAATAGGAAAATAGCCTTTCCCCAAAATTCCTTAAATAAATAAATGCTCTATTTTAAAAATAATTACCAAAGGCCAAGATCACAGCTTGAACCAAGGCACTCAAAGACAAAGACTCTCTTTTGATTTAACCAGAGTCAGGCTCCTTTGAGCCCATTTCTCTGCTAAGGCTCTATCCTTGGCCTGCTTAGTCCTGTTTTAACAAGAATTCTGCCGGATTAGTTTAATGGAAATCTCCCACTCTCAATATCTGACCAAATTCCTTATCCCCCACCCTGGATACCTTATCACCCTGACCTGTCTTCAGCAAGAATCTTGTCAGTTAGTTTACCTCTGATGGCTCCCCCTTAGTAATTGTCTATCACTGACCCCACCCTGCTTCTTTGCACTAAATCTCCATTTGTCTTTGTTGCATTTGGAGTGAGCCTGATCTTTCTTCCTTACTGCAAAGCCCCCACATTGAGTTGAAACTCTCTTGAATAAAGTCTTCCTTCCCATTTTTAACAACCATCATAAGTAACTTTTTCTCTAACACCAGGATTCTTCAAAATTCGCACAGTAATGATCAGAGAATGTTCTGAGAGAAAAAGCCTCCCCATCCTGCCTGCAAATCAGGAATGGTTATCATACATATGCCAGAGCTCTGAATAAATTTCAGCTGGATGCAGACCCTCTGGTGTAAACTGATGAAAGGCAGGGACCACCACTGTCAGCACCGCCTGGAGAGCACAACAGCCTGAAATTAGTGGAAACTGACACCAACACTTGCAAGAGCCAGAGCTGCAGTAACAGTGGATCAAAGTGATGAGAAAAGTCATGAAGAAGTGTGGTACTTTTGTTCCTCCGGCCTCTACAGCAAGGTGAGCACACTAATCCGAGAAACAGGCTTAAGAGAAGCTTTCTCAGGAAATACTGTCCATATCACTGTCTTTGAAAACCTCTCAGCTGTGGTCCTGGTCCAGCTGCCCACTCCAACCCCCAAAACTGCTAAATCTATGACAGTTGTCTCCTACTTTACTTCTTTCTCCACATTCTAAATTGAGAAATCTTTCTATAAAAATCATGGGCAGAAAACACACATCAATCATTTTAAGAGCCCAGCCTAATCCTGCTTTAAAAAGTCAATGAGATAATTTCTTATAAGGCTAATCATATACTTATCGTGTGACCCAGAAATCCCACTCTCCAGTATTTTCCCATGTCATTAGTCTCCTATGGCTGCTGTTACAAATTATCATAAATTTAGAGGCTTAAAAACAACCCAACCTTATTATCTTACAGTTCTGTAGGTCAGAAATTCACAGATCTCACAGGGCTAAAATGAAGGTGTTAGCAAGACTACATTTCTTTCTGTGATTTCAAGGGAAAAATCTGTCTTCTTGCCTTTTTTAGCTTCTGGAGGCTGCTTGTATTCTTTGCCACTTTTTCTTCATAGGTAGTAACAGCAGATCAAGCCCTTCTCAAGCTGCTACTTCTCTAGTTTCCTACAACAGTTAGGAAAGGTTCATTTCTTTTAATAAATTATGTGATTTTGGTTGGGTCTACTTGGAAACATCAGGTTACACTCTATTTTAAGCTTATTAGGAACTTGAATTCCATCTGCAATCTTAATTCCCTTTTGCTGTGTTATATAGCATATTCACAGGCTTCCCTGGTGGCTCAAGTAGTAAAGAATCTGCCTGCAATACAGGAGCTACAGGAGACACAGATTCGATCCCTGGGTCAGGAAGATCCCCTGAAGGAGGAAATAGTAACCCACTTCAGTACTTTTGCCTGGAGAATCCCATGGACAGAGAAGCATGGCGAACTGTGATCCATGGATCACAAACAGTCGGACACGACTGAAGCGACTTTGTATGCACAGCATATTCACAGGTTTGAGGATGAGGGGATGGGCATCTTTGGAGCCATTTTTCTACTGCTACAATCCAAGAGAAATGAATATACGTGTCCATACAAAGGCTTGTATTCAAATGTTCATAGCCATTTTATTCATAAAAGCTGATAACTAGAAGCAATCCAAATGTCATCAACTGGTGAATGGGTAAACAAATTGTGAGACATCCATATAACAGAATATACTCCACAGTAAAAAATAAACTACTGATACACACAACATGAATAAACCTCAAATGAATTATGCTGTGTTAAAGACACTAGATATAAAAGGGTATATAAGGTATAAGTCCATTTTGTATAAATTTCTAGGCAAAGCAAAATCATAGTGATAGAAAACAGATGATAGCTGCAAGAGAGAAGGAGAATGGATTTACCACAGAGGTACACAAGAGAACTTTTTGAAATGATGGGCATGGTTTATATCATGAGTGTTGTGATGGTGACACAATCATATACATTTACCAAAACTTATTGGGTCATACCTTAAAATTTGTGAAGTTTATTGCATATAAATAAAGTATATAACTATATAAGATGTATAATAAGATATAAATTAAAATAAATATATAAATAAAATAGAATTAAAGTGATTATAAAAAGTCACGAAGAGGACAATCATAACTTTCTAGTTCAATTCAGTTCAGTTGCTCAGTCGTGTCTGACTGCAGCACGCCAGGCCTCCCTGTCCATCAACAACTCCCAGAGCTTGCTCAAACTCATGTCCATTGAGTTGGTGATGCCATCCAGCCATCTCATCCTCTGTCATCCACTTCTCCTCCTGCCTGCAATCCTCCCCCAGCATCAGGGTCTTTTCCAATGAGTCAATTCTTTGTATCAGATGGCCAAAATATTGGAGCTTCAGCTTCAGCATCAGTCCTTCCAATGAATATTCAGGACTGATTTTCTTTAGGATTTACTGGTTTGATCTTGCAGTCCAAGGGACTCTCAAGAGTTTTTTCCAACACCATAGTTCAAAAGTTTCAATTCTTCAGCGTTCAGCTTCTTAGTAAGAATGAGTAAAGAGGCATGAGGCCCATGAAAAATTCTGCAACTCAAAAGATAAATACAAAAGAACAGAACTTTGTAAACTGACTTGCTCTGTAATTGGTTTTCTAAAAATATATTAAGAAATCATCAAAATAATATCTTTTTTATTTTCACCTAAAGACACTGTACCTATAAAAGGAAAGGAAAATATCATGAAAAAGAAAAATCTAAGACAAGGAAAAACTGGACAGATAGATTAAAAAGGCAATGTAATACTGAAATTAAAATCCGGAGAAGACACTTTTCTCCAGGTGAACTAATTGTATTTAGTCATTCCTTTACTTGGTGATTATCTCTTCCCTCAAGATGACCTGTGATCTCCCTGAGCACTAGAACCTTGTTTTCTGTGTTCACCTCGTAGCCCTTGCTACCCTTGCATTTGGCCAGATCTCCATAATACTGGTTGATGTAAAGAATGTACAATTTAAAATTAGAAAAAATAAAATGAGTTATTACATAAAATGAAGGAAACCAGATCTTCTACAGGAAGTCAATGCCACTACTAGAGAAAGAAAGCCAAAGCCCTCCCCTCACTGTTTCTCTGGCAAATTCTGAGAGACCTTCTGAATTCAAGTAGGCAGCACCCTGTGTATGTGGCCTTTAACAGAAGCAGAAGGTATTAAGAAGAGGTGGCAAGAATACACAGAAGAACCATACAAAAATGATCTTCATGACCCAGATAATCACAATGGTGTGATCACTCACACTCACCTAGAGCCAGACATCCTGGAATGTGAAGTCAAGTAGGCCTTAGGAGCCATCACTATGAACAGGGCTATTAGAGGTGATAGAATTCCAGTTGAGCTGTTTCAAATCTTAAAAGATGATGCTGTGAAAGTGCTGCACTCAATATGTCAGCAAATTTGGAAAACTCAGCAGTGGCCACAGGACTGGAAAAGGTCAGTTTTCATTCCAATCCCAAAGAAAGGCAATGCCAAAAAATACTCAAACTACCACACAATTGCACTCATCTCACACACTAGTAAAGTAATGCTCAAAATTCTCCAAGCCAGGCTTCAGCAATACGTGAACTGTGAACTTCCAGATGTTCAAGCTGGTTTTTGAAAAGGCAGAGGAACCAGAGATCAAATTGCCAACATCCGCTGGATGATGGAAAAAGCAAGAGAGTTCCAGAAAAACATCTATTTCTGCTTTATTGACTATGCCAAAGCCTTTGACTGTGTGGATCACAATAAACTGTGGAAAATTCTGAAAGAGGTGGGAATACCAGACCACCTGATCTGCCTCTTGGGAAACCTGTATGCAGGTCAGGAAGCAACAGTTAGAACTGTACATGGGCTAACAGACTGGTTCCAAATAGGAAAAGGAGTACATCAAGGCTGTATATTGTCACCCTGCTTATTTAACTTCTATGCAGAGTACATCATGAGAAACACTGGGCTGGAGGACACACAAACTGGAATCAAGATTGCTGGGAGAAATATCAATAACCTCAGATATGCAGATGACACCACCCTTATGGCAGAAAGTGAAGAGGAACTAAAGAGCCTCTTGATGAAAGTGAAAGAGGAGAGTGAAAAAGTTGGCTTAAAGCTCAACATTCAGAAAACGAAGATCATGGCATCTGTTCCCATCACTTCATGGGAAATAGATGGGGAAACAGTGGAAACAGTGTCAGACTTTATTTTTGGAGGCTCCAAAATCACTGCAGATGGTGATTGAAGCCATGAAATTAAATGACGCTTACTCCTTGGAAGGAAAGTTATGACCAACATAGACAGCATATTAAAAAGCAGAGACATTACTTTGTCAACAAAGGTCCATCTAGTCAAAGCTATGGTTTTTCCAGTGGTCATGTATGGATGTGAGAGTTGGACTATAAAGAAAGCTGAGAACAGAAGAATTGATGCTTTTGAACTGTGGTGTTGGAGAAGACTCTTGAGAGTCCCTTGGACTGAAAGTAGATCCAACCAGTCCATCCTAAAAGAGATCAATCCTGGGTGTCCATTGGAAGGACTGATGTTGAAGTTGAAACTCCAATACTTTGGCCACCTGATGCGAAGAGCTGACCCATGTGAAAAGACCCTGATGCTGGGAAAGATTGAAGACAGGAGGAGAAGGGAATGACAGAGGATGAGATGGTTGTATGGCATCATCGACTCAATGGACATGGGTTTGGGTGGACTCTGGGAGTTGGTGATGGACTGGGAGGCTGCCGGGGACCAGCCCTGGCTGATCCAGGGTATTCGAAGGAGAGACGGCATAGGCGAGGATCAGGATACAATAGCTTCAATTAGATATTAATTAAAGATATAAAGAGTAATAGAATAAGGATAGCTCAGTAGGAAAATTCAGTGGAGAAAAGAGGCTGAGTAGCTTGGTTTACGCGGGAGACCAATAAAACTTCAAGACAAGAAGTTTGCACCACTTACGTAGGCCGCAGGCGTCCTTCCGTTCTCCCGAAGGAGAGGAGACACTGAGGCCTCCCCGGTCGGATCTTAGAAGCCCAGGCATAATTAGTAAGCATGGTGGGTTCCACGCTCCAGATGGAGACTCAGCCAGAGTGAGAGAGAGAGCGACATGGGGAGACCAGTATTTCGAGAAACTGATCCCAATTCTTTATTTTCCAGAGTCTGTTTTTATACACTAAGATGTTATACAAAAGTCACGTGGGGACAGCAGTCCTGACTTTTATTAAAGTCAGGTGCTTCACACAAATGTATACAGAGGTCTTAGGGGTGTTACATCATCTTCTGGCCAGGGGGGCCTGCTGACAATTTACGACCCTCTCCTTGTGACAGCGGTCAGTCAATCAGGACACTTATTTCTCCAGGGCTGATTATTCTCAAAACAGACGCCACCCAAGTAAAGTTACATTCCTACAGGGTGAAGGTGTAGTGGGTTTTAGTTAAGGAAAGAATTTACTTAGCCTAAGGTCTAACGTGATTAATATCAAAGGTTAATACTTATTTCTTCTATATATTCATTAATGTGTGTCAGGGCAAGGGATGTGGAGACTTAGCAACAAACATTGGCTCAACAAATGAAAAACCCTTCACCAATACAATTTCTAATCAGCCCATTATACTTATACTAATAGTTTTCTAACTTTTCTAAGGAACCTGTTTTTAGAAGGTTTAAAGCATCTCGTGCCTTTCACGGTTGGGAGGCTGTGAGCAATGACATGTGGCCGGACGAGCCTGTCAGGCAGGCTAGAGAACCTTCAGAGGAGTTTGTAGGTTAAAACACTCTTGTCACACCCAAGAGTTTTTATTGACTGGAGCTCTAGGTTAACTCCTTCTCCGAAAGAGGTGGTGGGGGACAGCCCCCCGTAAAGTCAGAGGTGTAGGTAAGAGCACAATGTAGTAAAGTAGGCAGGCTCTGGTTATGGGGGTAGACGCTCGAGGATTTCCAGGGGGACTCCTGAGGCTCGATCCCGCCTTTGCGTATGTCGAGCCTCCTTCCTCATGACCTTTGCCACGGGTGGAGTGCCTCACTCTGGCCCCCAACAGGAGGCCTGGTGTTCTGCCGTCCGTGGGGTCACAAAGAGTCCGACACGACTGAGTGACTGAACTGAACTGTAAGATTGCAAGGTTCCCCTTCCTTTACTTTGTTGAATATGAGATCTCCTCTCCCCCAAGTGAGTATCACGTCCCATCTTGTCACAAAGCAATCTCAGAGAAAGTCATATGCTGCACTCAGGTGTGAAAGTTTGACAGGAGCTGGGGTGCCATAATGGCTGCTGACAGCTTCTTTGCTTTGTTTTTCTTCCTTACTTCCTCCTGCAATGCTGTTCTTATACATGACATCTTCCTTAAACTCTTAGATTATGGTCTTATTTTCTATAAGAGCTACTATTAAGATAATGCTAATAAAATTTTGTCATAAGGAAAATGCTTATGGTGTGATATTAATTTTTTAAAAACACTGGATAACAATACACAGAAAAATACTAGGAGGAAATTAATTACGTTGTGAATAATTGTTACTTCTGTATGTGGAATATGAGCCACTAGAAACACTTTTCTAGTGTTTTTCTTCATTATTTAAAAAAAATGAAGAAAGAAAATGAACAAAATAATGTGAGAGTTCTAAATGAAGTATGATCTACAAAGGAATATCAGTTCTTCTAACTGAGTACCAACTATGTCTAAACACGGTAGGTTCACAGTCTAGAAGGGCTGCCCACACACAGTCATACATGTAGTATGAAGCATATATGGTAAGTACCACAGATAACACGGAGAAGGTGATGGCACCCCACTCCAGTACTCTTGCCTGGAAAATCCCATGGGCAGAGGAGCCTGGTAGGCTGCAGTTCACGGGGTCACGAAGAGTCGGACACGACTGAGTGACTTCACTTTCACTTTTCACTTCATGCACTGGAGAAGGAAACGGCAACCCACTCCAGTGTTCTTGCCTGGAGAATCCCAGGGACGGCGGAGCCTGGTGGGCTGCCGTCTATGGGGTCACACAGAGTCGGACACGAGTGAAGCGACTTAGCAGCAGCAGCAGCAGTAGCAGCAGCAACAGATAACACTGCAAGGGAGTTTCAAGCATGAAAACATGAATATGTATGTGAGCCCTTCTAAGAAAGTATTGAGAATTGTTATATTTGACATATAAGAGAGGATGAAAAATTTTTATGTATTCACCTGAAATCATTAAAGTAGTTCAGAAACTGGAAAGGAGAGGGGCCCATAGACTTCAACCAGTGATTGTCAATCAACATGATTTTGGCTTTCAGCAGACATTTGGCAATATCTTGGAAATGTTTTTGGCCATCACAACTGATGAAGAGGTATTACAGGTATCTAAGAACCCCAATATGTGGATTACTGGGTAAAGCCCCAGGATACTTCTAAAAATCTGCAGTGTACAGGACAGCCCTCCACAATAAGGAATTACTCAGCCCAAAATGTCAACAGTGCCAACTGAGAAATTCTGAATTAGACAGAAGATATAAAGCATGTATGTATTTACATAGTGGAATATTCATTTGAGGATTTATAATTTATTAGACATATAAAATTAATATTTTACCATGAGTTCACGAATAGGTAGTTGAGTAATCCTGCCGACACTTATACTATTCCCAATGGCCATAACCTAAAGGATTTTGAAGGACTCAAACTCCTATTCCATCAGATTAAAATGTGAAAGATTGCTTAGGCCAACTCATGGATGTTGACTGGAAATAACAATGTACATGAACAGAAGAGAAAGAAGATCTGTCTGATTTGTCTCAGATATGTATTATCCTACAAATGTATTTGTATCCTACAATTGTATCCTCAGAATTGTATTTATCCTACAATTACAGATTAGGAGGTGAAAGGGAGGAGAAAGAGCCCATCATTGTCTAAAGACATTTTTCTGAGTATTTATAGCTCCCTGGGAGTAACTTTTGTTTGGTAGATAGCAAAATTTGTGCAGCTCGCTGAGTCGGTCATTAAACATTTGCCTGAAGATCTTAGTGTTAGCATCAGTGACAGAGTTTCCTAAACATGTCACATTTCCTCCAGCTGTCATGAAGAATTATAGCTTCTGTGACTCACAGTATAATAGCAGCTATTTGTGGTATTTTAACCTAATGTACAGCCCCAGAGGAAAAACAACAGAAACAATAAAACATCTGCCAGGGACTTGCTTGAAGGAAGGGCTTCTGAGTGTTCTGAGGATCCCAAATTAAAGAGTGAAGGCTCCAGTGTCATACACTAAAGGGTCTGCCTTCATTAACTTCCGGTAATTTGTCTTGATTACCTCACACCTTACAGGCGGGCATTCTAATCCACCTATGTTGGCTTTATTTGGTAAAATTATAGGCAAACCCAGAAAAATGTAAAGAGCAGGCTAGGATGAGGGAGGGGCACTGCTACACACAAATATATACAAAGGATCCTCTTTAATGAGTTTATTCTTCTGTGTGGATTCCTGCCATGGCTAGATTGCCGCTGTGTAGCAGGAAGGGAGGGTGGCCGGGGAACTGGCTGCCACCCTCCCTTTTATTTTAATATGAAGCTCAGTGTCAAAACCACCAGCAGGATTTCTCCTTTCTTCCTCTTCAGCCTATCAGAGTCCAGGGTTGTTCGCAACAGACTCGGGAGAAGCAAGCACCAGCTTTGGAGCGACCAAATCCACTAAACAAAATAAACCGTGTCATTTCATGCTAATTCAAAGACTCATTCCAACTGCTGTGTGATGAGGGAGCCAAGAACCGAACTGTAACCCAAACACAAACATCGCGCTGCCAGGAAACGGCTAATGCGGCCTCCCATTGCACAGAGCTTTCAAAATGTTTTAAGCGTTGATGAATACATCGTTTTGGAAAGAGTTCAAACATATGCAGCATTAATTCTACAAATATATCTTTCTTTCAAAAATAATCCCCATGCTTTGGAACGTGGATGAGGAAATGGACCCTTGAGTCCACGCAGGTGGACGGTGCCTCCCAGCGTTTGCTCACCCTCAGTACCGCGCCCACTTCCTGCAGCCTCCATCAGAGCATCCGCTGCATTTACTTCCCTTTCAGAAAGAGGACGACACTCCAGAGCCTTACTCTTCAAGAATGAGGGATATATTGAAAGTCTCTTTAGGGTGCTCTGTGCAATCACAAGCTTTAAGGATAAAGACAGAGGTGTATTTACTTTAAAACTCATTTTTTAATAAAATGAAATGTGATCCCCTATCCCATAAAAAGGAGCATAAAAAGATTGATAAACCCCTTTGTGCCCATTTACAGGAAGGTGCAGCAAAATCCATCCTGGCTATAGAACATGGTGAATCAGCATCTAGTGAAAAGTGAAAGTGCTAGTCGTTCACTAGTGTCCAATTCTTTGCCACCCGTGGACTATATAGCCCGCCAGGCTCCTCTGTCCATGGAATTCTTCAGGCATGAACACTAGAGTGGATTGCCATTCCCTTCTCCAGGGTATCTTCCCACCCCAAGAATCAAACCCTGGGTCTGTTGCATTGCAGGCAAATTCTTAACCATCTGAGCCACCAGGTAAGCCCAAGCATCTGGTAATTTGCCAAAAAAGCTGCCCCTAAAAGTAGACTTGGCCATCCCAGGTCTTGCACAGCAAAAATATTCCCTCATTGAGGCCCAGACACTCATCAGTGCCAAGCCAATTGGAAACAATTTCAGTTTGAGCTATGCTGTGGACTTATTTTAGTCTAGACAGGACCTGCTTTCAAACCTCAGATGAACCCAAGAAGTTCTTGTTCCAAAGGTTCTAACTCAAGCCACCTAAGACCATGGCTTTCCATTCCAGAGCCAGCCTCTCTGAACTGAGGAGACCAATCAGGTTAAGTTAAGGGGTGCATTGCAGTAGGAAGGAGGAGTATTTCAACCAGGTTGTTCCAGTTATTTGTTTACCTGTTTCCTTTCCCTGCTAAATCCACCCTTCTATCTATCCTCTGCTGGTAATGCGGAAGATAAAATTCTACAAACTGGGCTTCCTATCAGGTCCTGACAATGTGAGGTACAAGCGTGAAAGGAGTGTATGGCGGAGGAGGTCAAAGGACTCCAGCAGCAGAGTCCAGCCTCAGCCCCAGCCACCTCCTGAAGCTCCTCAGAAATCTGAGCACCACCTGAGTGGCACTGACATTCCAAGCTCCTGGATGCAAGTGATTCTATATCTCTTCTTCATTTTCCCTCAGTGTCGAGCGTCGTACCTTTTGCTCTTTTAGCCTGTTAACACCCGTGTAAAAAATTCTCTGTATTAAATTCCATCCATTTGCAGTACCTTATACCTTTCAAGGTATTCCATTTTCCTGGCTGGATCCTGGCCTGTAGAGTAAAGCATGGCAGAGGGCTGAGGTTTGGGAGCTGGAAGGAGAGAAGGGTAAAGGAAACCTGGATTTACTGAAAGGTCTGGGGTTTCCCACGTGGTGCTAGTGGTAAAGAAACCACCTGCCAATCCAGGAGGCTTCCCTGTGGCTCAGACGGTAAAGAATCCACCTTCACTGTGGGAGACTTGGGCTCGATCCCTAGGTTGGGAAGATCCTCTGGAGAAAAGACAGGCCAAAGCAGGAGACATAAGACACACAGCTTGGATCCCTGGTTCAGGAAGATCCCCTGGAGGAGGGCATGGCAATCCGCTCCAGTATTCTTGCCTGGAGAATCCCATGGACAGAGGAGCCTGACTACAGTCCATGAGGTCACAGAGTCAGACAAAACTGAAGCGACTTAGCAGGTACTAGGTTTTCCACTTAGTGGAGGAAAAGCTAAAAGTGAGGCTCTGGATCAGTGGTGTCCAATAGGGTAGTCTTTGAAAGAGGGCTAGTGTGACCGAGGGACTGAATGTAAATTATTTTTTGGTATTCAGTTTGGTTATGTTTGGAACAACTTAGGTAAGCAAAGTACTTTTTTAACTGCATATTTTAAATCTAAATAGAGATGAATTATCCCTGATGGTAGCATGCAGATTGGGATACGCTGCTGCTGCTGCTAAGTCGCTTCAGTCGCGTCCAACTCTGTGCGACCCCATAGACAGCAGCCCACCAGGCTCCTGTGTCCCTGGGACTCTCCAGGCAAGAACTCTGGAGTGGGTTGCCATTTCCTTCTCCATTGCATGAAAGTGAAAAGTGAAAGTGAAGTCCCTCAGTTGTGTCCGACTTTTCTCAATCCCATGAACTGTAGCCTACCAGGCTCCTTGGTCCATAGGATTTTCCAGGCAGGAGTACTGGAGTGGGTTGCCATTTCCTTCTCCATGGGATATGCTATAAGATGCATACTGGATTTTGGAGGTTTCAGTTTTTTAAAAAAGAATGTAAACATCTTAGTAATAATTTTTCACAGTGATAATATGTTAAAATGATACTATTTGAGCTATACTGAGTTAAATATATTATTGAAATTAATTTCACCTAATTTTTTTAAACTTTTTCAGTGTAGCTACTAAAAATGTTTTAAATTATATAGCTCGCATTCTATTCCTATCACACTGTGTTGCTCTAGGCTTTTATTTCTTATACTTTCAATATCCAGATTCTTCATCCAAGTACATTGCACTAGTTATTGTTCATTTTGGTAGCATGCAACCAAACCAACTCTGAATAGTTTAATGACAACAAATTGTTAGCTACATACAGAAAGCAACAGCAAGCAGAGTAGAAACCTGAAGTTAAAATAGTAATGTAAAAATGTCTGGAGAACCAGCACTAACCTGAATTTGACACCAAAGAAGTCAACCTCTGTATATTTTCTCACTTCCCAACATGCTATTTTAGGGCCAGATGGCAAACAAAATAACAGAAACACATAAACAGCAAAGCCAGATAAAAGAATATCCCTCTAAATTCAATCTAACAGTTGCAGGTAATTAGCTTATGATGTCTGAGTCATTCAATATGCTTTCAAATTTCACAACAAAGTCATCCAAATGATTACAACTCATTTGTTATGAGTCAAGGTTCGTCAGTAAAAAGGAGTGAGGATTCTGGATTTGGCGTTTCAGAGGAAGAAAAATAGTAAGATAGCATCAGCAATTATACCATGCACTTAAACTGTACATTTCTGTGTATTTCCACAAGACAGACTTCCTATTAATGTTGTCTCTTTTCTAATCATAAGAAAACTAGTTTCCATACAGAATTTATGTTATAGCCAATATGTTTCTATTACACTTCTTTAAATTCTTTAAGAAACTACAGAGCAATCAAGCAATATGCAAATGCTTATTCAGTGTCCCCTAAGAAACAAAGCACTAGGTGAGGGGCTTGGGTGTTGAAGAAATGACTGTGTCTTCTTGGCAAGGAACTTGCAATGAGAGAGAATGAAAGAGAGAGAAAAATATAGAATGCTACAATTTTAGCTTTGGAAGAATCTTAGATGTCACCTAATCCAATCTTCTAGCTGATGGATAATTTAACTCCTGCAACTCTCCCTGTGAGTGTTCAGCTTCTGCTTAAAGCTGCTTAAACAGAAGAGAGAACTCACTACCTTGGGATCCCATCTACTCCATGTTTGTACTGCTTTGATTTTTAGCAAGATCTTTATGTTAATCAAAAAACGTACCCTTACAATTTCTACTCACCATTCCTTTTTGTGTCTTCTTTTACAAATAATAACCATTCAAGTATTTGAAGTGCCTTATCATATTTCTGTCTTCTGTTGTATTGGGAGTATTGCCCCTAGTATGTTTCATGGAGGGGGAAAGAGAGCACTTTCTAAGTGAATACTCTTAGAAAATAGAACATATTTTAATTCTGTCTTGAAAATACAATTTTTTTGAAGCTCTGGAAGTTCGAGCAGTAAAGAAACCCTGACTGCACTGAACTTTCCAAATCAATTCGACCATAGAGATTTGATTTCTCCCATTTTCACCCTTTTAACATCACACAAACTTATGGTTCAATGGAAAGTTTATTCAGTCAGTCATTAAATAAATGTTCATTAAGCGTCTATTTTGCAACAGGCATTGTGATATGCCTAGAAACACAATAGTAGACAAAACAGAAATTATTCTTGACATCTCAGAGACTACAGCCTAGCTTTAAAGATGAGCAATTAAGCAAACGACAGCATAAAAAGTTAACAAAGGAGTTATTGCGGAAATGCACTTCCAGGTTCTGATTTGGGTACTGCTGCTCTGAGTAGAACGGTTTCAGATTTTTTTCCCTGGTTCTTTTTTGCGTCAAAATTTCCAGACTCTGTGCCTTCCTGGATCCTTTGCAAATGCTTTAGTTTGTCACTGTCCCTCAGAAAGGGCCCCAGACTAAACATAATACCCTAGGAATGACTTGACCAGTAGAGCCTCAGGCAAGGTAATATTTTCCTGGTTCTGGGCATTGAACGCTTATTAATGTAACCTGCTACACAAATGTAAAACACTAAAAACAACCATAAAAGAAAGAAAAATAGCTTATTGCAATAAAATAAGAACTGTTCTAAGAAAGTCCCTCATACTGACCATGAATTAAATGGTAGACCAAAGTGACTATCAGAGAAGAAAACTGTCCTCCATTATGAGAAACTGAAAAGACTTCAAGAAACATTTGAGTTAAATTTTGATAAGAGAGTAGAATTTGGATGGGGAAGGCCTTTAAAATGTTCACAGAAATATAAAAACTAAATGAGATCTGAGAAACCCAAGCTTATCCAGGATCCGTATAAGCTGCTTAGAAATATGGAAAACAAACTCAGGGTTTAGAAGCCAATTTGTGACTTTACAATGAAAATGGGTTACATATCAGGCAATTCACGTTTAGAGTGGCACTGACTGAGCTTTCAGATTTCTCAGGAGACCTGAGCATCTGCCCCCTCTCACTTAATGGAAACCTATAGTGAATACAAATGGGACTTCTCATTTTGGCACTTGGTCACATGGGAACCACTTAGCATAAGGAAAATTTGTGCCTGAATGGATAAAGAAGATGTGGCATATATAAATAATACTGGAATACTACTTAACCATAAAAAAGCACGAAATACTGCCATTTGCAGCAACATGGATGAACCTAGAGATTATCATACTAAGCGTAGTAAATCAGAAAGAGAAAGACAAATACCATATGAAATCACTTACATGTGGAATCTAAAATACGACACAAATGAACTTATCTACACAACAGAAACACACTCACAGACATAGCGAACAGACAGACACACTAGTGGTTGCCGAGGAGGAGAGGGGCATGGGAAGGTTGAGTTGGACGTTTGAAATTAGCAGATGCAAGCTATTATATATAGAATGGATAAACAACAGATCCTATCGTATAGCACAGGGACTATATGCAATATTCTGTAATAAGCCATAATGGAAAAGAATATGAAAAAGAATATTAAAAAATCACTTTGCTGTATACCAGAAACTAACACAACACTGTAAATCAACTATACTTCAGTTTAAATAAATAAGGAGAATCTGTGCTAAAACAGAGATCTTTAACTTCCAAGAAGTGACCCTTTTTAACATTAAGATGGCATCATAATTAACATGTCAACACTGTTAATAAGTAAAAGCACCACTGAAGGTAAAATGTGAAACACACAGGCAGAACTGCAGAATGACTTCCTCATTGCCCGCTTAGCTCTCTGGAGCCCTTGACGTAACCAGCACTGTCCTTCTAAATCTTCCCCAGCGTTTCCAAAGGAAAGAAGGGATACTTCAGCCCCTTCTACTCCCTTGGTTAAATGGTAGAAGATATTCAAAGGAATAGCAGAGATAATTATATTTTATTATTATTATCATTCTGTTTTTCATCCCTCCCATCTCCCCAGTTGGCATTGACGATTGAGAGCTAGCTGTGGTACAGTGCATTTAAATCAGAAATATTTAGTACCAATAGCCTGATTCTCTTTCCATCTCCTGACCTCACACCACCTGGCGGCACCTGGTACACTGAAGGACACGAATGCCCTGATATCATAATTGGCCATAACTCATTAGTTACACATGAGAGGCCCTAGTCTGTTTACTTTTAATTTGAGTTTCAGAAATTGTTCTATTCATCATCATCAATGGAGAATCCACAAGGGCAAACCAAAAGCTGTATGCCAAGCACCCTGATGAATGAAAATTTTAAACAATCATCTGGAGAGGATTTCCATACCCAGTAAAGCCTTTGAAAGCATGGACACTTTTAGGTAACTGACTGAATTTTTCATATTTAATTAGGTTGCTTGACCTCAGCATTTATTTACATTTCCCTAGCTGGATATGCCAATAATCTAAATTAGCTGTGAAAATGACCAACAGCATCCAGGAACACTCTCTTTCCATCCAGGTTAAATAGAAATATCATCTGAGGGAAGGAGGAATGGAGGGAGAAAGTTGATAGTGGCTGATGGAACAGAGAAAGATGAAATGTAAGAATGATAGAAGGGAGAAAGAAAGAGAGCCAACAAGCAAGGTGCACAGAAAATCACTCCTCATATGCCTGATACACGCAAGGTAGGTACTGCAAAACCTTGCTTAGATTTTCTGTGTTTGCTCATTTAATTAATGAGCTTTCCTGTGGAATGATGAGCTTTTCTAAAGTGAATGGACTCTAAAGAAAATGAGGGTCACTGTCTTGGCCTTAGATAACTAAAAAGCTAAGTGTTAAAATATTTTTATCCCAATGTGGTAAGCTGGATAAGGCCCCAAAGGAAATCAAAAGCCCTAATCCCTGGGACCTATGGATGTTACCTTATATGGAAAAAAGATCTAGTTAGATGAGATTAAGCTAAGGATTTCAAGATAAGGAGATTATCCTGGGTTGTCCAGGTGACCCCTGAATTCTACCATATGTTTTCGTGTTAGAAGGAGACAGAGAGAGATTTAACTATAGATAGAAAAGAGGAAGGCAATGTGACCACGAAGGCGGAGACTGGAGTGATGCAGCTACAAGCTAAGGAATGACAGCAGCCTTCAGAAGCCAGAGAGACAAGGAATGGATTTTTCCCTAGAGCTTCCAGAGGGAGCATGACTCTACCAACACCTTGATTTCAGCCAGTAAAACGAGGCTAGGACTTCTAACTTTCAAAACTATAAAAGGATGAATGTGTGATGTTTGGGTTTCCCAGGTGGTACCAGTGGTAAAGAACCCACCTGCCAATGTAGGAGATGTAAGAGATAGGGGTTTGATCCCTGGGTCAGGAAGATTCCCTGGAAGAGGGCATGGCAACCCACTCCAGTATTCTTGTCTGGAGAATCCCATGGACAAAGGAGCCTGGTGGGCTACAGTCTTTAGGGTCACAAAGATTTGAACATGACTAAATCAACTTAGCATGCATGCACGTGTGATGTGTAAGCCACCAAGTTTGTGGTAATTTGTTCCCAAAGTACCAGGAACTAATAAACTACATTTAAAAAAAGTAAGCATCCAATGTCTTCAAAAGATATTCCAAACTGACAAGTATCCTTTGACAGAGAGATCCTTCTCCAGGACCTGAAGTCACAGATCCCATAGGTTCCCTAAGTATCCACTTGAAGACCCAAAGGAGCTCTCATCTCTTCCTGGGAAAATAGCCAGTGTGGGCACTCATCAACAGTGAAAGATTGTAAAAGCAAATTGGATATATAAATAGTGAGATTACTCAGAATGCATTTTAAAAGCCTCTTTATGAATCCAGAAAGATAAAATACCACCAAAAAGTTAAAAAATAATGAAATTTCAAGAAAGAATAGAGAAATAAGTGAAGAAAGAAAGAAATGTCCCATGAATGCATGAAAGAGGAAAATATTTGAGTGTAATTATGTTCAGGATAGACACTGATCAATACTTCTAAAGAAATTTCCAATTTCCTTATGAAATCCTCCCTAAGGGTGAATCAGATTTTCCCTCTTATCTCCTCCACAGTGCACAGTGTAAGTCAGTGATTGAAAGGAAGCTCAATTAAAATGCGCAGCAAAAAGTCAGAAAGCTGTGCATCTCGCCACTGGAGTTTTCTGTAGGAGTAAAGATGCCTGGATTTGAAACAAATCATTTTGCAGAAAAGAAGGGTTATTTCCTGCAATAAATCCCCATCAGGACAAATTCTCACTGGTGCCAGCCTGGTGATGGATGACGCTCTCTAGGCTGGCTGTGTGGATTGGATTTAGATGGGCCACCAAAAGTGCAAATGCTTATCTAAAACTTATCTGAACAAGCCAAATCTCATGGGCCTGCAAAATTATGCTGGTGTTCTTTCAGGATTAGTCTCTCTCTTGAGATTGCTGGCACTGTAGCTTGGGGACTTGGCTGCCGGTCCAATGAGGATGGATTTTTTTTTTTTTCCTTCACTTTTTTTGGCATTTCTGGTACAGGAAAAGTAAAGCACATGTGCACACAGACTTTCATAATAAAACAAAGTGGAAACTACATTACTAAGATTTTAAAACTACCAGTATGGTCTTCCTGAGAGCCTCACTATACACCTTATGGTTTCTGCTCAAAGGAGTTTCCAACCAGGTTGGGGAGACAAAAGTCAGTTTCAAAAAATTAAAAGAAACTCAATCACAAATGGTCAAAAAGAGGAAAGATCATTATGGATTGTTTGAGAAGTATTCTTGACAACTATGCAACAGAGGATGAGATGTTTGGATGGCATCACTGACTCAATGGGCATGAGTTTGAGCAAGGTCCAAGAGATGGTGAAGAATAGGGATGCCTGGCATGCTGCAGTCCATGGGGTCACAAGGAGTCAGACACAACTTAGCAACTGAACAACAGCAATGCAACTTAAGCTGTACTGGAATCTAGAATAAGATACAGTGGTCAAGGAAAAGAAAACTCACTTACACTAAAAAGAATCAGTATTGTTTGATGAAAGCCTACGATAAGCCAAGCACTGTTTGAAAACATGCATTATTTCTTTTAATTATTTCAGCAGTGCTGTGTAAGAATCTTTATCTTTCCTATGAGAAGAGCCAAGATATGGAAAAGCTAAATTTTCCAAGCCCACTTAGCTCATAAATGGCTGAATCAGGATTTAAATCCAAGACTCAAAAATATCTTTATCAGTATTCTTCAGGATACAAAATTTTGGTAGTTGGTTACATCTGACAAAATGTGAGTGTAGTTTAGAGTAAAAGGAAATAGAACAGGGAGAGGCTCAGTTTTTTATTTTCTTCTGAAATAACAGTCAAGGTTTCCATTCAAGCAGGATATTTGGAGAAGAATTATCTTTTCTTAAATATATGTGGTTTTTTTGCTAAATAGATAAAACTTTTTCTTCATGAGGCTACAAAGACAGAAATTCCAGCTTTATCATTGTTTCTGGTGTTTGTCTTAGATTGTGTTACATCAGGGTGTTTTAAGACATTCTTTGAACATCTCCAATGTGCTAGAAGTGAAGGGTTAATTTCATAGCATTCATTTTCTTTGTATTTTAGTTATTTTTCTATAGTTGCTAGAACAAATGGCCACACACTTAGTGGTTTAAGACAACACATCTTTTTTTTAATCTCCCAGTATTTGGAGGTCAAAAATCCAGGTAAAGTAGACTAGTTGATTCTCAGGGTCAAAATTAACGTGTCAACAACAAGGTATCATAACCAAGGTGTCAATAGGGATTTCTTCATTTATGGTGGCTCTGGGAATGAATCAGCTTCCAAGATCATTCATAATGTTGGCGGAATTCAGCTCCATGCTGCCGTTGGATTGATGTCCCTATTTCCTTGCTGCTCAATGAGGGGAGGAGGGTCTTTTTCAGCCTCTAGAGACTTCCCATATTCCTTGGTTCTTCACCCTGGTCTGCCGTCTTAAAAGGTCCAGGTCAAGTCCTCACACGTCCGACATCTGAGTTTCTGCATTGCCCACCTGCTACTGCCTCTTCTACCACATTTCTGTAACACTTCTGCTTTCCTTCTTCCTCTGCTGTTTTTTTTAATTGATATACAGAAAACTATATAAATACACAGTTTGACGAGCGTGGAGATAAGTGTACACCTGTGAACCGTCACCACAATCTATGCCATAAGCCTATCCATCATCTTCAAGTTTCCTTCAGCCTCCTTATCTTGCATCTTCCTCCTCTGCTTTTAAAGGCTCATGTGACTACACTGGACACACCTATACAATCTAGCATTAGCTCCTATTTTAAGATCAGCTGATAAATAACCATAATGCCATCTGCAGAGTTCCTTCCTAGCAGTACCTTGATTAGTATTTGATTGGATAAGTATGGGGCAGGAATCTTGGGGGCATATTTTCAGAATTCTATCACAGCATTTATTAGCAATTTTGTTCATAGCAAATATTTTGTTTCATTGATAACATAAGATTAATTGTGCTCAGCAACTTTATTTGATTTCTGCTTCTTTCTGATACACACTGTCTACCACTGTCCTGACTTCAGGAAGATTGAAATCCCTCCTGTGAATAACAAGCATGAGCTTTAAGAAGATGGGAAATCCTCAAAACCAAATCAATACTATCAAATAAAAAAAAAAATTTAAAGCAAACCACTCTCTAGAAAAAAATACAATTTCAAAAACCATCTCTTACTTTAATTCCTGAAATGTTTCTTTTTGAAAGTCTTAACTGTCGAAATAACTCTCAATTCTTCAATCTATGTTATTATTAAATCCCATATAAGTGCTTCTACTTGTGGAAAATGCTTGCTGTATTGAAAATCCCTCATTGTGAATCTATTATTTTCTATACAGGAAGCCAGAGGATAGTTCTGTATTTGAAGTGCTTAATATTTGAATAATCCTCTTTTGGTTTTTTCTTCTAAAGTTACCCCAGATAGTGATGAAAAAAAAAAATTACCTGACAAAACTTTTGCCAAGTTTCAATTATATATTAGAGCATTTATGGCTCCTGCTGATATAGAGTATAGACCTTTCACATGTTCACCATTCTTGGAGTAGAATATGCCTCCCCCACCCCGACCCCTATCCCAACCCCCATCCCCACCCCACCACCAACACACAGGTATTCCTGGAGTAATCTCAGTTCACTGCTCTAAGAGGACTTCCCTTCAGCCGCTAATGAGTTTAGCATATAATTAACAGAGCTTTAGAAACCATCAGTCATCTTGCTCAGGGTAAGTAATAATTTATGCCAAGAGAGATGCAGAGAATGCTGATTTCACTTATTTTTATCTCCTTGGAGGGAAGGTAGACTGATAAAGCCATGCGTAAGATGGTAAAGTTTTAGATTTACGCATAAGGCTAAATTAAAACAGCAGACCTATTGATTTCTGAGTACTCTTTAATCTCTTTGTTCTCCTGTTTGGAGAAAAGGGGTTTTGTATAAATACAACAGCCCTTCCCAAATCACCATCGTTTTTGACAGTGATCTAGTTAACTAGACCAGGGTCATCTTCATTTTTCTTTACTTTAGTGAATAAATAATATATGCAAATTTCTTTTGAAATTTAGATAGATTTAGATTGGGTAAGTGCTCATCCACCCACATACCTTTCTTCTAGGAAATAACCCAGTAGCCCCATACAGGAGAAATGAGCTCTCTCGGTAGTTAATCATTTGTGTGAGTACAAGGTGTGGGCCCAAAGATAGGACACACAAGCTGCAGGAGCCAGGGAAGCCAAGGGGAAGGCTGAACTGAAGGGTATTAATTTGCACTGAGCACAACAGAGCAGCAGGATGGGCCTACCTAATTAAACCTTCTCACTGAAGTGGACGCAAAATATGCCTACTTTAGCATTAGAATTAGCTTAACCCTACCTTGAGTAGGAGTGCAAGGAGATAATTTTTATCGTATTAGAAATATAAAGATATCAATTGTGTAGTAGTATCTGCTTTATTTAAAAAGAGTTTAAAATATTTAAACTAAGACTAAGATGTGTTCTTTCATTCACTGAACAAATATCAGTTGACTGTTACTGAATAAGGAATTACGCTACCAAGAATTAAAAGGGGTAGAAAGGACAAATGCTTGTGAGTCCAGGTTTCTCCACTGCAGGTCATTGGACACTCAAATTTCTTCAATTCTCTCCTTCTTCTCCTCTAAAATGGAAGTGTTTGTATCTTAATAGGATGCACATGCTTTAGAAGCCACGGATCCAACAGACAACCTAATTCAAACAGGCTAAAACAGAAAAGGAAGCTCATTATTGAGAAGTCAAGGTTCTTTCTGGCATCAAGAACCTGAGCAATGTCACCAGAATTCTCCATCTCCTGTCTTTGCCTTGCACTGTGTTAGCTCTGTTCTCAGGCACCAAATGATGACCTCTGGTCTGGCTCAGTCATCCTCACAGAGAGAGCACCTGCCCCTTTGTGAACATCCAAGTATGTCTCTGTGCATCTCTTTGTTCCAATAGGATCACGTGCTTCTCACTGGACCAATCCCACAGCTAGATGGATGTGATGCACATGTGTGAAGTAAGGGGAGACAATTTCCCCCAAAGAGAGCAGGAGAAGGCTGTTCAGTGTGTGTGTGAATGCGCATGCACACACACACACACACACACACACACACACACCTACTCCATCAAATTCACATGTTGAAACTCTAACCACCAGTATCTCAGAATGTGACTATATTTGCAGAAGTGCCTTTAATTAGGTAATTAAGGTTCAGTTCAGTTCATTTCAGTTCAGTCGCTCAGTCATGTCCAACTCTTTGTGACCCCATGAATCACAGCACGCCAGGCCTCCCTGTCCATCACCAACTCCCGGAGTTCACTCAGACTCACGTCCATCAAGTCAGTGATGCCATCCAGCCATCTCATCCTCTGTTGTCCCCTTTTTCTCTTGCCCCCAATCCCTCCCACCATCAGAGTCTTTTCCAATGAGTCAACTCTTCGCATGAGGTGGCCAAAGTACTGGAGTGTCAGCTTTAGCATCATTCCTTCCAAAGAAATCCCAGGACTGATCTCCTTCAGAATGGACTGGTTGGACTCCTTGCAGTCCAAGGGACTCCCAAGAGTCTTCTCCAACACCACAGTTCAAAGGCATCAATTCTTCGGTGCTCAGCCTTCTTCACAGTCCAACTCTCACATCCATTCATGACCACAGGAAAAACCATAGCCTTGACTAGACGAACCTTTGTTGGCAAAGTAATGTCTCTGCTTTTGAATATGCTATCTAGGTTGGTCATAACTTTCCTTCCAAGGAGTAAGTGTCTTTTAATTTCATGGCTGCAGTCACCATCTGCAGTGATTTTGGAGCCCAAAAAAATAAAGTCTGACACTGTTTCCACTGTTTCCCCATCTATTTCCCATGAAGTGGTGGGACCAGATGCCATGATCTTCGTTTTCTGAATGTTGAGCTTTAAGCCAACTTTTTCACTCTCCACTTTCACCTTCATCAAGAGGCTTTTGAGTTCCTCTTCACTTTCTGCCATAAGGGTGGTGTCATCTGCATATCTGAGGTTATTGATACTTCTCCCAGCAATCTTGATTCCAGCTTGTGTTTCTTCCAGTCCAGCATTTCTCATGATGTACTCTGCATAGAAGTTAAATAAGCAGGGTGACAACATACAGCCTTGACGTACTCCTTTTCCTATTTGGAACCAGTCTGTTGTTCCATGGCCAGTTCTAACTGTTGCTTCCTGACCTGCAAATTTCTCAAGAGGCAGATCAGGTGGTCTGGTATTCCCATCTCTTTCAGAATTTTCCACAGTTTATTGTGATCCACACAGTCAAAGGCTTTGGCATAGTCAATAAAGCAGAAATAGATGTTTTTCTGAAACTCTCTTGATTTTTCCATGATCCAGCAGATATTGGCAATTTGATCTCTGGTTCCTCTGCCTTTTCTAAAACCAGCTTGAACATCAGGAAGTTCACGGTTCACATATTGCTGAAGCCTGGCTTGGAGAATTTTGAGCATTACTTTACTAGTTTGTGAGATGAGTGCAATTGTGTGGTAGTTTGAGCATTCTTTGGCATTGCCTTTCTTTGGGATTGGAATGAAAACTGACCTTTTCCAGTCCTGTGGCCATATGGGAGGGTCCTAATCTCTTCAGACTGGTGGCTTTCTGAGAAGAGGAGATAGGGGCACATAGAGACACATGGGCTGGGGTGCCCAGAGGAAAGACTTCTGTGTGAGAACACAGCAAGGGTAGTTACTTGCAAACCAGGGGAAAGGCCTCAGAAAACAAGCATCCTGACACATTGGTCTTGAGCTTCTAACCTCCACATTTGGCGAAAACAAATTTCTATTGTTTAAGCTAACCAATCCGTGGTGTTTTGTAATGGCAGTCCTAGCAAACTAATACATTTTCTGAATAAGATGTGGCTTTTTTCTTCCAGATCTTTCTTTTGGCCTATTTTTAGAGAAAGCATAACAGCCCCAACTTCCCCCTCACACACACAGACACTTAGACTCATAGACACACAGACACACTATCCAGCCACAAGGCAATTTTTTTTAATATAAACACCATGTGATACAACAGGTCAAGAGAAGGCACAGTCCTCACTTCCAAATTTGTATACTCAGAACTTAAGGCGCTTAGGCTATGTATGCAGACTAAAAGAGTGACTCAGCTTCCTGGGGCTTAAGAAACACTTTCGAGCACTAGAAGTTTTGGCAGCCTTTATGAAATATTTGAAATGTGTTCATAGTCATCACAATACTTACTTGGGTCCCTGTGAGCACTAGGTCACCAGAGCGGACATTCAACCAACTTGCATCTGAATCTTCTTCCATGTGGGGAGCTGTTCACCTTAAGATCTGCTAGAGAAGCTTATGGTGCTGTGCATTTGCCTTCTCTACCTTCTTTGCAGATGGATGTGAGAGGAGACCCAAATTCTGCTGCCCAGATGCATCTGCTTGGCCTAAGTCTGTAGCTAGTGATGCAAACAAGGCAGAAGAGGTCCCTCTCTGGACATGGGCAGTTATAGGCAGAGCAGAGGTTCTGGGGGTGGACACTGGCAGCAGTGCCTGCAGCACCTGAGAGAGCCAGATGTCACCTTGGTCTGTGGTGTAAGCTACGGTGTTTGGGCTTGGTCCTGCTGGGGTCAGCCCTGTGATTCCGGACCCATTCCTGGCTGCTGCCCAGTCTCTTACCTCAGAGCACAGCCTTCCAGTTGATTGCCTGGGCTGTCCCAATCCTTGCAACAAATTTATTTTCTGCTCAGAATCAACCAGAGTCTCTCTGTGATTGAACTGAAAACCCTGAACTGTGACTGACAATATTGCTGTCCAAGCAGAGCTCTTTGCTGCCTCTGTGTAAAGTTCTCACCTATTCCAGGAAACAGCCAACCTTCCATTGTTTCTACATCTGTTCCTTCTTACCCCCAAAAGGTACTTCACATTGTACGACACACCATGTTAGTCACTTGGGTTGATGATACTCTGCCATGACAGTGTGTCTTACACCTTATGTGTATCTTCACTTAAAGAAAAAAACTTAAAGCCAAAGCCTTTGACTGTGTGGATCACAACAAACTGGAAAATTCTTAAGGAGATGGGAATATCAGACCACCTTACCTGCCTCCTGAGAAATCTGTATGCAGGTCAAGAAACCACAGTTAGAACCAGACATGGAACAACGGACTGATTCCAAATTGGGAAAGGAGTATATCAGATCAGATCAGATCAGTTGCTCAGTCGTGTCCGACTCTTTGCGACCCCATGAATTGCAGCACACCAGGCCTCCCTGTCCATCACCAACTCCTGGAGTTCACTCAGACTCACGTCCATCGAGTCAGTGATGCCATCCAGCCATCTCATCCTCTGTCATCCCCTTCTCCTCTTGCCCCCAATCCCTCCCAGCATCAGAGTCTTTTCCAATGAGTCAACTCTTCTCATGAGGTAGCCAAAGTACTGGAGTTTCAGCTTTAGCATCATTCCTTCCAAAGAAATCCCAAGGCTGATCTCCTTTAGAATGGACTGGTTGGATCTCCTTGCAGTCCAAAGGACTCTCAAGAGTCTTCTCCAACACCACAGTTCAAAAGCATCCATTCTTCGGCGCTCAGCCTTCTTCACAGTCCAACTCTCACATCCATACATGACCACAGGAAAAACCATAGCCTTGACTAGACGAACCTTTGTTGGCAAATAATGTCTCTGCTTTTGAATATGCTATCCAGGTTGGTCATAACTTTCCTTCCAAGGAGTAAGCATCTTTTAATTTCATGGCTGCAATCACCATCTGCAGTGATTTTGGAGCCCCAAAAAATAAAGTCTGACACTGTTTCCACTGTTTCCCCATCTATTTCCCATGAAGTGATGGGACCAGATGCCATCAAGTCTATATATTGTCACCCTTCTTATTTAACTTCTATGCTGAGTACATCATACCAAATGCTGGGACCTCCTGCCTGGGGAGCCACTTAGCTGTTCAAACCCCATTATTGGGAAGCTCAAGCTGGAATCAAGACTGCCGGGAGAAGTATCAATAACCTCAGATATGCAGATGACACCGCCATTATGGCAGAAAGTGAAGAGGAACTGAAGCGCCTTTTGATGAAAGTGAAAAAGGAGAGTGAAAAAGCTGGCTTAAAGTTCAACATTGTAAAGACTAAGATCATGGCACCCAGTCCCATCACTTCTAGGCAAATAAATGGGGAAACAATGGAAACAGTGACAGATTTTATTTTGGGGGGCTCCAAAATCACCACAGATGGTGACTGCAGCTACAAAACTAAAAGACGCTTGCTCCTTGGAAGAAAAGTTATGACCAACCTAGACAGCATATTAAAAAGCAGAGACATTACTTAGCCAAAAAGGTCCGTCTAGTCAAAGCTATGGTTTATCCAGTAGTCATGGATAGATGGGAGAGTTGGATCATAAAGAAAGCTGAGTCCCAAAGAACTGATGCTTTTGAACTGTGGTGTTGGAGAAGACTCTTGGAAGTCCCTTGGGCTGCAAGGAGATACAACCAGTCCATCCTAAAGGAGATCAGTCCTGGGTGTTCATTGGAAGGACTGATGTTGAACTGAAACTCCAATACTTTGGCCACCTGATGTGAAGAGCTGACTCATTTGAAAAGACCCTGATGCTGGGAAAGATTGAGGGCAGGAGGAGAAGGGGACAACAGAGGATGAGATGGTTGGACTCCTGGGAGTAGAATAAGAATGGCAGAATTTTACACTTTATTTGATGCAATTCTGACAATTTGAATGTATTTTTTCCATGAAAGCAGTTATGGAAAGAAAACAATGCTCCTTTCCCTATGCAGCATAATTCTCCTAAAAGAAAAGTGGGGGATGAGAAGGTAATAGGCAGGAAGGCTAGAGGTCTCCAAATGGTGGAGAGGCTGCAAGTGTCACATTTTTTTATCTCTCTCTTAAGCGGCAGGATGAAACAAACTACAAGTGTCAGATTTTTGGCTTCCCTGATAGCTCAGTTGGTAAAGAATCCCCCTGCAATGCAGGAGACCCTGGGTCAATTCCTCGGTGGGGAAGATACCCTGGAAAAGAGATAGGCTACCCACCCCCATATTCTTGGGCTTCCCTGATAGCTCAGCTAGTAAAGTATCAACCTGCAATGCCAGAGACCTGGGTTCAATCCCTGAATTGGGAAGATCCCCTGGAGAAGGGAAAGGCTACCCACTACAGTATTCTGGCCTGGAGAATTCCATGGACTGTATAGTCCGTGGGATTGCAAAGAGTCGGACACAACTGAGAGACTTTAAACATAAAAATGTACCCATGAAATGTATTATTTTCTAATAAAAGCATGTAAATGCTCCTCTAGTAGGTCTGTTGTATAACCAGGTTTGGGAACCGGACGGGGGCATGAAAGAAAATACATATACAATTAGAGAAGAATTTAAAATCAGCTTAGATGAGGGTGGGGGGAAGTGTGCTGATTTTATGAGCAGGCTTTTCTATTTTAATATTTTTTTTCTTTTTTTAAGTTGTGTTATTACTGTACTGATTTAGGCTGTACCCTAAATCATGTGATGATATTAATCACCTTGGAAAGACAGTGCCCAATCTTCAACTAACATTTTAAAATGATTCCTTTATTCAAAAACATTTCAAGATTGTTCATTCTGGTTGAACGCTCACTTCAATCCCCTTTTAAAAATGCAAACACTCTATAGAGGAGTTCCACACATTATGTGACCAGTATCTTAGTGTGAATTTCTGGTGTGGTTTAATCATCCTCTCACTCTGTTTAAATGCCAAAGCACAGAGAAAGGAGATAAATCTCTCTACAGGATTCCAGCTATGAATGTTTTGTGTGATGAATGGTGAATTTGATGTTCTCTTTCATATTTGCATCTATACAAAGGCTGAAAGTAAATACACAACTTTTAACTTTGCCTTTTTCCTTTTTAGGAAACTGATTTTTTACCTTTTTTTAATTGAAGTATAGTTTATTTATGTCTCAGGTGTACTGTAGAGGGAACATATATGTACATATTCAGTTATTTATATATACATATTCTTTTTAAGATTCTTTTCCATTAGAGGTTATTATAAGATATCAAGTATAGTTCCCTGTTATCAAGTATAGACCTGCTATGCAGTAGGTCCTTGTTTGTTATTTATTTTATATATAGCAGTGTGTATCTGCTAATCCCAAATTTCTATTCTATCCTTCCCATCTTATTTTCCCCTTTGGTAATGATAAGTTTGTTTTCTGTCTTTAAGTCTATTTCTGTTTTATAAATAAATTCATTTGTAACAATTTTCTAGCTTCCACATGTAAGTGATATATGATATTTGTCTTTCCCTGTCTGACTTACTTCACCTAGCATTATAATCTTTAGGTCCATTTGTTTTGCTGCAAATGGCATTATTCCATTCATTTTTATGGCTGAGTAATATTCCATGGTACATATATACCTTTTTTTCTTTTTATTTTTTTATTGAAGGATAGTTGCTTTACAGAATTTTGTTGTTTTCTGTCAGATCTGAGCATGAATCAGCTGTAGGTATACATATATCCCCTCCCTTTTGAACCTCCCTCCCATATCCCTCCCCATCCCACCCCTCTAGTTTGATACAGAGCCCCTGTTTGAGTTTCCTGAGCTATACAGAAAATTCCCATTGGCTGTCTATTTTACATATGGTAATGTAAGCTTCCATGTTACTCTTGCCATACATCTCACCCTCTCCTCCTCTTGCCCCATGTCCATAAGTCTATTCTCCATGTCTGTTTCTTCACTGCTGCCCTGAAAATAAATTCTTCAGTACCATTGTTCTAGATTCTGTATATGTGTGTTAGAATATGATATTTATCTTTCTCTTTCTGACTCACTTCACTCTGTATAATAGGTTCTAGGTTCATCCACCTTATCAGAACTGACTCAGATGTGTTCCTTTTTATGGCTGAGTAGTTATGACCAACCTAGATAGCATATTGAAAAGCAGAGATGTTACTTTGCCAACAAATGTCTGTCTAGTCAAGGCTATGGTTTTTCCTGTGGTCATGTATGGATGTGAGAGTTGGACTGTGAAGAAGGCTGAGCGCCGAAGAATGGATGCTTTTGAACTGTGGTGTTGGAGAAGACTCTTGAGAGTCCCTTGGACTGCAAGGAGATCCAACCAGCCCATTCTGAAGGAGGTTAGCCCTGGGATTTCTTTGGAAGGAATGATGCTAAAGCTCAAACTCCAGTACTTTGGCCACCTCATGAGAAGAGCTGACTCATTGGAGAAGACTCTGATGCTGGGAGGGATTGGGGGCAAGAGGAGAAGGGGACAACAGAGGATGAGATGGCTGGATGGCATTACTGACTCGATGGACGTGAGTCTGAGTGAACTCCGGGAGTTGGTGATAGACAGGGAGGCCTGGCGTGCTGCGATTCATGGGGTCACAAAGAGTCGGACACGACTGAGCGACTGATCTGATCTGATCTGAATATTCCATTGTTTATATGCACCACAATTTCTTTATCCATTCATTTGTTGATGGACATCTAGGTTGCTTCCATGTTCTAGCTATCGTAAATAGTGCTGCAATAAACAGTAGGATACATGTGTCTTTTTCAATTTTGGTTTCCTCAAGTTGTATGCCTAGGAGTGGAATTGCTGGGTCATATGGTGGTTTTATTCCTAGTTTTTTAAGGAATCTCCACACTGTCTTCCACAGTAGCTGTATCAATTTACATTCCCACCAACAGTACAAGAGCATTCCCAGTTCCCCACACCCTCTACAGCATTTATTGTTTGTAGACTTTTTGATGGCCATTCTGACGGGTGCGAGTTGATACTGTAGTTTTGATTTGCATTTCTCTAATAATGGGTGATGTTGAGCATCTTTTCATGTGTTTGTTAGCCATCTGCATGTCTTCTTTGAAGAAATGTCTGTTTAGGTCTTTTTCCCACTTTTTGATTGGGTTGTTTGTTTTTCTGGCATTGAGTTGTATGAGCTGCTTGTATATTTTGGTAATTAATCTTTGTCAGTTGTTTCATTTGCTATTATTTTCTCCCATTCTGGGGGTTGTCTTTTCACCTTGCTTACAGTTTCCTTTGATGTGAAAAAGCTTTTAAGTTTAATCAGGTCCCACATGTTTAATTTTGTTTTTATTTCCATTACTTTAGGAGGTGGGTCATAGAGGATCTTGCTTTGATTTATGTCATCGAGTGTTCTGACTATTTTCCTAAGAGTTTTATAGTTTCTGGTCTTACATTTAGGTCTTTAATCCATTATGAGTATATCTTTGTATATGGTGTTAGGAAGTATTAAAATTTCATTCTTTTACATGTAGCTGTCCAGTTTTCCCAACACCATTTATTGAAGAGGCTGTCTTTGCCTCATTGTATAGTCTTGCCTCCTTTGTCAAAAATAAGGTACCCATAGATGCATGGATTTATTTCTGTGCTTTCTATCTTGTTCCATTCATCTATATTTCTATTTTTGTGCCAGTACCATGCTGTCTTGATGACTGTAGCTTTGTAGTATAATCTGAAGTCAGGAAAGTTGATTCCTTCAGCTCCATTCTTCTTTCTCAAGTATTCAGGGCCTTTTGTGTTTCCATATGAATTTTGAAATTTTTTGTTCTAGTTCTGTGAAAAATGCACTTGATAATTTGATAGGGATCACATTGAATCTGTAGATTGCATTTGGTAGTATAGTCATTTTCACAATATTGATTCTTCCTACCCAAGAACATGGAATATCTATCCATCTGTTTATGTTATCTTTTATTTCTTTCATTAGTGTCTTAAAATTTTCTGTGTACAGTTCTTTTGTCTCCTTAGATTGCTGCATATTGCTTCAAATGGCATTATTTCATTCTTTTTTATGACTGAGTAATATTCCATGGTGTATATGTACCATATTTTCTTTATCCATTCTTCTGTCAGTTGGCATTTAGGTTGCTTCCAGGTCTTGGCTATTGTGAACAGTGCTACTGCTATTGAAATCATACTCAAACCCAGCTGCACCTCAAATTGCAACTTGAACCCACAATCCCTGACTTAGGAGGGGCTCAAATCCACTGACTTATCATTAAAACTGCTCACCTGATGTCAGGACTTACCAAAGCTCACGTTCCTTTGTTTCAGCACAAAGCAAATTCAGTGTGAGGCAAAGAGTGAATTTATTAGCATAGGATGCTTGTGGGAGATAAAAATGGGCAGGCAAGGGAGCACAGCCCAAGAACAGAGAGGGCTACATTTTTATATAAAGAAGAATTAGGAGGGGAGAAGACCACCTTCCTCCTCATTCTTCTTCCTCATTCTTGGGTAAACATCTAAGCTTACACTATGAACACTGGGGTACATGTATCTTTTTCAGTTAGAGTTTTCTTTGAATATATGCCTAGGAGTGGGATTGCTGGATCATAAAAATTATTTTTAGTTTTTTTAAGGATTGAAAACTTATTTTAATACCAAAGTAGTGAAGCTCTTCACAGAGTTTGCCTTCTGTATGATCCCCATTTGGAGTCAGTGTCATAAATTCAAGTGTACCAATGATTCAGTATTTTTAAAAGAAGGTGAAATAAGTGAGTGGTGTGGCTTGCTTCTGCGAATACACTCATATCTACTTTGCTCTGAAAGAGATGAAAGCTAATGTATACAGAAAATCCTCCCACACAGTTGCTGCCGTGATTCATTCTTTAAATCATTTCCCTTCTAAATGGAATATGGACTTCCCTGGTGGCTCAGAGGGTAAAGCGTCTGCCCACTATGCAGGAGACCCGGGTTTGATTCCTGGGTGGGGAAGATCCCCTGGAGAAGGAAATGGCAACCCACCCCAGTACTCTTGCCTGGAAAATACCATGGATGGAGGAGCCTGGTGGGCTACAGTCCATGGGATTGCAAAGAATCAGACACGACTGAGCAACTTTCCCTTCCATTTCTAAATGGAAGATCAGGATGGTCTTCTGCCTCTCATATAGATTCAGAGTTAAGAATTCAGAGTGATCCAAGACTGCAGAAGCACAAGAATCAGGTCTCAGGACTTACCATACAGGCTTCTGGAAGTAAAAAGGTCACATCACCCTTAGTTACCTGTTTCATCCATTTTCAGGTCAGTCAGTTTGTTTTTCTTCTCCATCTGCTACTTTTTCTCACTTTCCAATAGCAACCCAAAAGATGAGAATCTGCACAGTATAAGGAGGAATTTTTTATTCAACAGAATAGAATTCTCTATCCAAATTAGTTTTACTCAGTCAAATACTTATCTTGGGAGGTCAACTGATATATCATTCACTGATATACCATACTTCAGAACATTTTCAGAAAACTTCCTTGGAAATTGTCTTCAGGGCCTAGAGTACACTTTTTTACAAAGTTCACAGGTAAGTAAGTCTTCAAAAATTTAATTGACGTAAAGCAGAAGTTCTCAATATTTTTGGTCTTAGGATCCTTTTACACAGGCAAAAATTATAGAGGATTTCAGAGAGTTTTGTTTAATAATTATTTACTATGTTAGAAATTAAAAGAGAAATTAAATTTTTTCACTGATTAGTTCATTAAAAATAATAAGCCCATTAAATGTTAACATTTTTATCTAAATAATCACTATGTTTTCTCAAACAAAAACTTTGGGAGAAAAGTAGCACTATTTTACAATTTTTATAAATCATTTTAATGTCTGGCCAATATAACACAGCCGGATTTTTATGTCTGTTTCTGCTTTCAATCTGTTACAATGTCATTTTAACTGAAGTATATGAAGAAAATCCAGGCTTACCCATATGTAGCTGGAAAAGAAGGATTATTTTAGGAGTTTTTTTCAAATAATTATGATATTCTTCTTTGACACTGTACTAAACTCAACAAGTGGTGTTTTCTTAGTAATTAGTTGCAAAGTGAAATCTGAAACCAGATCAATAAACTTTTTGCACTCTGTTACATTTATACTCCCTGGTCTGACTTGCACTTTGAAAGTATTCTTTATCCAGGCATAGTTTTGTAACATGCATTGGTTATTTGGAAACTATCAGTTCAGAGTTGTGCATATCTTCCAAATATCAAGCTGGGTCAAAGTTCAAAAAATTTAGCTCTGTCACAACAAAATATTTTTATTTTCTAAACCCCAAAGGGAGCCCTTGGGTTCAAAGCCCTTTCTTTGAACATGTCAAGAAATGTTCAAAAGAACCATGTTTAGCATTAGAAATAATGAGGATATCCTATGGAGTTTATTGGAAAAGGATTTTCTATAGCTCTGATGCAAACATTCCGATTCATTCCCTTTTATAACTGTGATTTACAATAGTAGAATTGAATAGCTATAAAGAACTAAGAGGCAATCTAGTCCAATATTCTAACTGTATAAATCATAAAAGTAAAAATCAAAACTGAGTACTCTGAAGCAGAGCTGAAACCAAAGTCCAGATCACATGATATCCAGTGCGGTATTCTCAGCATAGACAAAGAAGGTACTCAAAAAAATTATCTCATTTTATCTCAGCTTTGTATTTTCCATTTATCACCCAATCCAAATTGGAGATGTGCAAAAATGTGTCCATTAGTTTAGAAAAATTTAGATTTTTTTTATTCCAAAGACAAGTATGCAAGTTGTTGTTGGTTTTTTTTTTTTTAAGTTTTACTCCTGTAATCCACTCAAAATTATAGGTGACATTTCCGTCTGAGCCACCAGGGCATCCCAAACATTTTATTAGCTGGCAATAAAGAAATACTGAAATAATTTGGTGAAATGTCCACACATTCCAAAGCTAACCAGAATCAGAAAATTATTATCTATTTTATCTGCCTTTGTGACATTCTTCCAAATGTAATAAACTCAAGTTGAGAGTCTTGAAATAGGCAATAAAAATGATACTTACAAAAATGACTAAAGATAGGTGGAGTGCCATTAATTAAGCAATAATCCCTTTGAAATCAGTCACTACCAGCAGTTTTTTGCTATGGGCCATTAACACTCTAACTAGCAAGTCATTAATAGTGGTAATAACCAATTCTGAGGGGATTATTGCCTGAATAAACTGTATATGATTTTTAAGCTTTGTAAAAATTTTCACACTTTTATGTTAAACTTTGAGTAATAAGTAGGAATAGAATTAGCTAAAAATATTACTGGCTAATTTTTTTAAACATAAATATTTATCTCTCTCCAGTCTATTCCTATGTATTTGTCTATTGTGCCCACATTTGAGGGTGGTGCTCCTGATACTCCAGTATGTAGAGAGTTTTGCTATACTCTTATTTTTATTGAAGTATAGTTGATTTACAACGTTGTGTTAATTTCTACTGTTCTGCAAAGTTATTCAGGTATATATATATTTTCACATTCTTTATTGTATTCTTTTCCATTATGGCTTATTTAAGATATTTAGATATGGCTTATTTAAGATATTGAGTATATGCTTTACAGTAGGACATTGTCATTTATTCATTCTATATGTAATAGTTTTCATCTGCTAATCCCAAACTCCCAATCCACCCCTCTCCCACCCTCTCACCCTTAGCAAACATCAATCTGTCCTTTATGTCTATGAGTCTATTTCTGTTTGCCAGATATGTTCACTTGTGTTGTATTTTAGATTCCACAAATAAGTGATAGCATATGGTATCTTTCTCTTTCTAACTTATTTGATAATCTCTAGGTCTATCCATGTTGCTGCAAACATTTCTATTTCATTTTTTATGGATGAGTAACATTCCATTCGGAGAAGGCAATGGCACCCCACTCCAGTACTCTTGCTTGGAAAATCCCATGGACAGAGGAGCCTGGTGGGCTGCAGTCCATGGGGTCGCTAAGAGTCGGACACGACTGAGCGACTTCACTTTCACTTTTCCCTTTCATGCATTGGAGAAGGAAATGGCAACCCACTCCAGTCTTCTTGCCTGGAGAATCCCAGGGACGGGGGAGCCTGGTGGGCTGCGGTCTATGGGGTCGCACAGAGTCGGACACGACTGAAGTGACTTAGCAGCAGCAGCAGCATTCCATTCAGAGAAGGCAATGGCACCCTACTCCAGTACTCTTGCCTGGAAAATCCCATGGACGGAGGAGCCTGATGGGCTGCAGTCCATGGGGTCGCAAGAGTGGGACACGACTGGGCGATTTCACTTTCACTTTTCACTTTCCTGCCTTGGAGAAGGAAATGGCAACCCACTCCAGTCAGACACGACTGAAGCGACTTAGCAGCAGCAGCAGCATTCCAAGCGGTGTATACACAGCTTTTCTATCCATTCATCTGTTGATGGACATACAGATTGTTTCCATGTCTTAACTTTGAGTGTAGAGGTGTACGTATCTTTTTTTCCTAGAAAATATACTTTTTTCTTATTTTAATTGGAGTATAATTGCTTTACAATATTGTGTTAGTTTCTCTTGTACAGTGAAGTGAATCAGCTATATGTATACATACATCCTCTCCCTCTCGGATGTCTCTCCCACCCCCACTCCTCATCCCACCCATCTAAGTCATCACAGAGCACCACACCGAGCTCTCTGTGTTTATAGCAGCTTCCCACGAGCTATCTATTTTACACACGGTAGTGTATATATGTCAGTGCTACTCTCTCAGTTCATCCCCCTATCCCCTCCTGTGTGCACATGGCCACTCTATGTCTGTGTTTCTATTCCTGCCCTGCAAATTAGTTCATCAGTACCATTTTTCCAGATTCCATATATATGTGTTAAAATATGGCATTTGTTTTTCTCCTTCTGACTTACTTCACTTTTTGAATTATAGTTTTGTCTATATATATGCCCACGAGTGGGATTGATCTCCTCTTTATATATGCAAGAGCTTCGTAACAACTGTGTGGCGGTTTACAAAGTGTGCTCACTCATTTAGAGCCAGAATTACTGCTGACTTTATCTTTTAAAGTCCAGTCTGCTTGAAGTCATTTTTTTGCCCAATTTCATTTAAGTCACTTTGCTGATTTTGTTTTTTTTTGGTATGCCTGTAACACTAAGTTTCTTCAGTAATGTAGATTACCCCTGCAGCTTGCTTTACATGCAAAGGGTCACACCCACCACAGAAACCAATCCAATTTAGGGGACAGGGATTAGTAAAGGGTTTGCAACTTTTTGATTCATGACAGTAGCCCATGGGTTAACTCTGGCTCTGGCTCCCTCCTGTCCTCCAGGCTGCTAGAACCTGCAGCATGGCTTTTGGCAGGAGCTTCTGCCATAGCTGTCTAGTCATCATAACTTGTTCTTTTTTCCCTCACACTGCATCTAGATCAGAGAGAGAATGGGTATTGGACCTCTCTGATATAATTAATAACACAACTTAACTCTTATATAACTTTACAAAGTATAAAGCAATACTGGGTAAGTACAGATCCCTCCCACAACTAAAAGAATGGGTCAAATAATGAGCATAATAACTATTAGTTGGAGTATAACTTTTAAACACCGTGAACCACTATGCTGTCCACCTAAAACATATAGTATTTGTACATTAGTTATACCTCAATTTTAGATAAGTTTAAAGAAAAAAAGAAAAAAAATCATGGGATACATGAAAAGATCCTAGAAATAAAAAAATAACATTGAGTAGGGAGAAGAGAAACACCCTTCTTCAAAAGAACTGAAAAATCTTTGCTCAGAAATACTATTCAGGCATAAGAATAAAACTTTCCATTTTGTATAATCCTTCAGAGAGCCCTTATATTTACTAAATGGGAAGCTGCTCAATTCATGAATCATTCAGTAAGCCAATTAGATCTTCAAATTGACTCAGCTGAATTCTGTTTTTTAACACTATGACTCTGGATTAGAACATGTGACTACTTTGACCAATAAAATATGAAGAAGCTATGTTTTGTGACTTTTGTATCTGAGTAGTAGGAAAGTTATGACCAACCTAGATAGCATATTGAAAAGCAGAGACATTACTTTGCCAACAAAGGTCCATCTAGTCAAGGCTATGGTTTTTCCAGTAGTCATGTATGGATGTGACAGTTGGACTGTGAAGAAAGCTGAGCACCGAAGAATGGATGCTTTTGAACTGTGGTGTTGGAGAAGACTCTTGAGAGTCCCTTGGACTGCAAAGACATCCAACCAGTCCATTCTAAAGGAGATCAGTCCTGGGTGTTCTTTGGAAGGACTGATGTTGAAGCTGAAACGCCAATACTTTGGCCACCTTGCGTGAAGAGTTGACTCATTGGAAAAGACTCTGATGCTGGGAGGGATTGGGGGCAGGAGGAAAAGGGGACGACAGAGGATGAGATGGCTGGATGGCATCACCAACTCGATGGACATGAGTTTGAGTGAACTCCGGGAGTTGGTGATGGACAGGGAGGCCTGGCGTGCTGCAATTCATGGGGTCGCAAAGAGTCAGACAAGACTGAGCGACTGAACTGAGTATAAAGAATACAACTTGCACATGATGTTTTCTCATCCTGCAGTGCTCCCTCTAAGAACCTGCCCCCATGATATGAGGAACCTGAGTAGCCACATGAAAAAGCCATGTTCCAGCAACAGCCTTAGCTGTTTCAATCTCCCCAGCCAACCAGCATTCTCAACTGACAGACATATGATGAAGTCATGTGGAGCAGAGATGAGCCTTACCCACAGAGACCTCCCCACATTGCAGATTCATCAGCAAAATAATGTTTACTTCCCATCCCTACTACTTTCAACTGTGTTGGTTTCAAAAAGTCTCAGTTCCCCCAAAGAAATACTTCCAACAGGGACTACCATGATGCTTCCAGTGAACTCAAAGTTATTACTACTGCTGAGCCACTCTGGCCTCTCCATCCTACTGAACCAATAGGCAAAGAGGGGAAACTACAGTATCAACCTGGAAAATTACCATTATTATCAAGGGGAAATTGAGTTACTGCTCCACTTTGTGGGTAAGGTGGACTGTGTCTGGAGCTCAGAGGATTCTCTAGGGCACCTCTCAGTACTTTCTGAGTAATGTTTAAGATTATGGTTACTGTAAGTTTACTAACTTTCAAAGTAACATGCCAAATCCTTTGGTCCAAGGTGAAGACCAAAGGGACAATCTCGGTCACCAACTTTATACACAAAATCCAGAACACAAAAAGGCTATGCACAAGAAGGGGCAACCTTGACCATCTAGGACCTAGAAGAGTGAATCCCTCAAATTCAAGAGAAAACCCCTCTCTGAAGCATCAAGTTTTGAGAAGTTCAGGTGGTCAGATTGGGACTGAAGGAAGGAGAGGGACAAAGTAAGCTTGTCACCTGCCCCTATACACATATACATTCCATCAGTTCTAGTTCCAGTCATGGATACATTTTTATCCCTCCCAATCATAATTGAATAATATAACTTATAAACCAACTTATGAACCAATTATGCTCATATATAAAATTAGAATATAGTTTTCCTTTCTTTATGGTCATATTAAAATATTCAGAATCTGGTTTCCAAACAAGATTTCATTACTAAAGAAAAGAAACTATTATTTTCTTTGCAGGTTTTAGATATAGAAGCGAATAGATTCTTTAAATAGAAATTCTTCCTCCATTTGAACTCAGAAAAAAAATGATTTGTTTTTGTGATATGCCTGAGTGCATCATCTTTAAAAATTAATTGTTATATTACCATCTATTTAAAAAATTAATAATATAACTTTATTTTCTGAGCTGCAAGAATTTTTAAGTCAGTCAAAGCCAGAACTCAATACAAGATCACTTCAAAGTTCAAAGACAATATGGTATTAAAAATCAAAGCTTTCAGACATTTAACTTTACTTAAAAGTCACCCAGTATTAAACTGGAATGTTTCACTTATTTAAATTCCCTTTAATGAAGATCTTTGTACATCTTCTCATCTATATTAGTCCCCGATGATTATACCCTAAGGGTATTAAAATCCCAGACTGTCAAATCACCAGAAAACGTCTTCAGATGTATACTTGACAGTCTTTGCAATATTGAATTGGTAATGTGAAGGATTATTTATAGCTAGGATGGTACATTTTCCACTTTACAAATAGACTTTAAATTACCAGCTGGTTGCTGACTTGAATGGTGACTGAATCTTAAGAAAAGTTAGAATCATCAACCTGGAATAATTGTTGAAGATGTTTGAAAATGGGGCAGTTCAAGCTGGTGGCAGAACAGCTGTGCCATGCTGTGCTTAGTTCTCAGCCATGACTGACTCTTTGGGACCTCACGGACAGAGGAGCCCTGACAAGAATACTGGAGAGTCTAAGCTACAAAGGAAGCCCAAGAAAACTGGAGTGAGTAGCCTATCCCTTCTCCAGGGGATCTTCCCGACTCAGGAATCTAACCGGGCTCTCCTGCATTGTAGGTGGATTCTTTACCAGATGAGCTACCAAGGGAAGCCCAGCTGAACAGCTGGGAAACACAAATGAAAGTTGACAAAAACACATAGCAAGTGAGATATTTGATAGAAATGCAGTAAGGAAAGAATATACTTGACTGAATTCATAAACCTCCTCTTTCTGAAGTTTAGTTTTTTTCATGTCCCCCGAAAACTGATAATTTACCAGCCAAAAAAGCAACCAAAATATGTAAATAGTATTTAAACAAACTTTATTTTGAGGGGCTCCAAAATCACTGCAGATGGTGATTGCAGCCATGAAATTAAAAGACGCTTACTCCTTGGAAGGAAAGTTATGACCAACCTAGGTAGCATATTCAAAAGCAGAGACGTTACTTTGCCAACAAATGTCCATCTAGTCAAGGCTATGGTTTTTCCACTAGTCATGTATGGATGCGAGAGTTGGACTGTGAAGAAAGCTGAGCACCGAAGAATGGATGCTTTTGAACTGTGGTGTTGGAGAAGACTCTTGAGAGTCCCTTGGACTGCAAGGAGATCCAACCAGTCCATCCTAAAGGAAATCAGTCCTGAATATTCATTGGAAAGACTGATGTTGAAGCTGAAACTCCAATATTTTGGCCACCTCACGCGAAGGGTTGACTTGTTGGAAAAGACCCTGATGCTGGGAGGGATTGAGGGCAGGAGGAGAAGGGGATGACAGAGGATATGGTGGCTAGATGGCATCACTGACTCTATGGACATGAGTTTGGGTAAACTCTGGGAGTTGGTGATGGACAGGGAGGCCTGGTGTGCTGATTCATGGGGTCGCAAAGAGTCAGACAGGACTGAACGACTGAACTGAACTGAACTGAATCATATAAACCAGTTTTCAGTTTTCCCTCACTTCATGGGTCAAATTCTCTGTCGGAGTGCATTTCTTTTTTTTTTTTCTTTTCTTTTATTTTTTGCTTATTTAGCCTTTAAAAGAATATTGAAAAATTAAATATCCTCTCATCTATTTGTTTAGTTTAACATTAACTTTCTATAGCTTTTCTTGATTGCAAAAAATCTACTTTTCAGAGTGTTAAAAAATTAACATTTATAGATACAGTTGTTACTGCACTCTTAAATATATCCAACAGAGCCTAAGTATTATGCCTTGGGTTTTTTTCATTTTTTAACATCTCAGAAATTGAAATGGATATCATTATTGCTCTAGTTAGTTGGTGGGTGCACCTTTGTCAGTCACTAAGAAGAAAATTCTAGAGAAAATAGCATTTAAGAAATGCTGAACCAAGGCTTTTGATGACTCAGGAAAATGAGTATGGAAAAAGGCCAGACACTGACAACTCAGTCAAAAAGTATATTCAAAGACTGAGACTATGAATGTTAAATTTTAGTAATAAAATGTTCTAGTACCAATTGTAACATAGGGCAGTGAGGGTGCTCAGGGGATAGAGTGTCACAATTCACCAAGCAATTTGACACCAGATTGGAGTCCTATAGTTCAATTTAATTCTGACACTATCTACCTGGACACAGCATCAGATCCCACAGTTTAACTTCTCAGTCCTATAAGCCTGCCCCTTACCGTCCCCTACTTCAGACACCAGTCACAAATCCAGGCTGTGAATTCTGACCAACAGGTTGTAGATCTAAGGTTCCAGGGATTGCCTCCTTGGATTTGACTACTATGCTAGAGAAGCTCACAGAACGCAGAGAAACATTTCCCTTACTTGATCACAGGTTTATTATAAAAGGATACAGTTGTCCTTTGTATCTGTTAAGGGGATCCTTCTCTGATGGCAAAGTCCTCAAATGCTCAAGTCTTTTATATAAAATGTCATAATCAGCTCTTCATACCTGCAAATATGGAACCCATAGATACAGAAGGTATAACTCAGAAACAGTCAGATGGAAAAGATGCATTGGGCAAGGTCTAGGGAAAGTGTATGGAGCTCCATGCCCTTTCTGAGAGCACCACTCTCTTCAAATCTCCACTTGTTCACCAACCCAGAGCTCTCCTAATTCCATTCTTAGAGGCTTTTATTGAGGCTTCATTATGTAGGCGTGATTGATTAAATCATTGGCCACTGGTGCTTGGGTTGTTTCTATCTTTTGGATATTGTGAACAATGCTGCCATGAACATTGGTGTGCAAATATCTATTCAAGTCCCTGCTTTCAATTCTTTTGGGTATCTAGTTTGAAGTGGAATTTCTGGATTGCATGGTAATACTATGTTTAATTTTTTTAGGAACCTCCACACTGTTAAAAGTGCATTCTTTTTTAAAACTTATTTTTAAATGGAGGATAATTGCTTTGCAATGTTGTGTTGGTTTCTTGTGTACAACAGTGTGAACCAGATATAAGTATATATATGTATCTCCTCCCCCTTAAGCCTCCCTTTGCTGCTGCTGCTGCTAAGTCGCTTCAGTCGTGTCCGACTCTGTGCGACTCCGTAGACGGCAGCCTACCAGGCTCCTCTGTCCTTGGGATTCTCCAGGCAAGAACACTGGAGTGGGTTGCCATTTCCTTCTCCAAAGCCTCCCTTTAACCCCCATAAAATGCTTTCTTAATGACTATTTCCATTCTGTTTCTCCCACAAGAATCAACCTAACATAAAATTAATTTTTGTCTAAATCTTTTGATTATTCACCACAATTATCTATAAAAATTAATATAAATTAAAATGTAAATTTCCTGTTATCATAAAAATATGGGTGTTAAAATTTCTTCTAGATTGAGTTATCAACAGTATTTCACATTTGATCAAAACAACATAAATGGGTTATAAAGTTTATAAATATTAAACAAGAAAGGTATTATTTACAAGTCAAATTATTTGAACTTCCAAATTAAATTGGTACTATTTTAGAATTTTGGTGAATTCCTAGTTTATCAAACAACACATAATTATTTTTATTATTTCAAAGCTCAGTTTTGAAATTGAAGTAAAGGCAATTTGGGCTTCCCAGGCGGTGCAGTGGTAAAGAATCCACCTGTCAATGCAGGAGATCCAAGAGAAGCAGGTTCAGTCCCTGGGTTGAGAAGATCCCCTAGAGTAGCAACTGGCAACCCATTCTAGTATTCTTGTCTAGAAAATTCCATGGACAGAGGAGCCTGGTGGGCTACAGTCCATGGGGTCACATAGGGTCAGACACAATTGAGAACCTGAGTACACACACACATAGGCAATTTACAATATCATATTAGTTTAAATTGTACAATATAGTGATTCAAAATATTGTAATTATACTTCATTTAAAGTTATTATAAAATATTATATTCCTTATGCTGCACAGTATATCCTTGTAGGTTATTTATTTTGTACATAATACTTTATACCTCTTAATACCCAACTCCTATCCTGACCATCCCTCTTTCCTCCCCCAACTAGTAACCACTATATCTATATACCTGTTAGTCTGTTTACATTTTATTATATTTATTAATTTGTTTTATTTTTTAGATCCCATATATAAGTGATAACTATAGTACTTGTCTTTCTCTGACTTATTTCACTAAGCATAATACTTTCTAAGTTTATCCATTTTGCCGCAAATGACAGAATTTCATTCTTTTTATGGCTGAGTAGTATTCCATTTTATAGATGTACCACATCTTCCATATCCATTCATCTGTTAATGGACACTCGGCAATTATAAATAATGTTGCTATGAACATTTGGGATGAATGTATCTTTTCAAATTGGATGTTTTCATTTTCTTTTGATGTATACCGAGGAAAAGAATTCCTGGATCATATGGTAGTTCTAATTTTAGTTTTTTGAGGAAGTTACATACTCTGTATGGCTGCAATAGCTTACATTCACACCAATAGTGTACCAAGGTTCCCTTTTCTCCACATCCTTGCCAACATTTGTTATTTGCTGTCTTTTTAATGATAACCATTCTGACAGGTATACAGTGATATCTCGTGTTCTGATTTGCATTTCTCTGATGATTAGCAATGCTGAGCATCTTTATATGTGCTGGGTGGCCATCTGTATATATGTATTCCTTGGAAAAATGTCTATTGATGTCTTCTGCCCATTTTTTTAATCAGGTTGCTTGTTGTTTTCATACTGAATTGTATAAGCCATTTATATACTTTGGATATTAACCTCTTATTCATCTTATCTTTTGCAAATCTTTTATCCCATCAAGTAAATTATCTTTTTGCTTTGTTAGCATTTTCCCTTGTGGTGCAAAAGCTTTTAAGTTTATTAGACCCCATTTATTTATCTTCGTTTCCTTGGCCTTGAGAGATAAATCCATGAAAATACCCCTACGATTTATGTCAACAAATGTTCTGTCAATTCTTTCCTCTAGGATTTTTATGGTTTCCAATGTTACATTTAGGTCTTTAATCCATTTTGAGTTTATTTTTGTATACCATGTTAGAAAACACTCTAATTTCATTCTTTTGTATATAGCTGTGTAGTTTTCCCAGCACCACTTACTGAAAAAGACTATGTTTTCCCCACCGTATATTCTTGCCTCCTTCATCATAGATCAATTGCAAATAAGTGCATGAGTGTATTCCCAGGCTTTCTATTCTGTTCCATTGATCTATGTGTCTGCTTTTGTGCTGGCTCTATACTGTTTTGATTACTGTGACATTGTAGTGAAGTCTATGGGCTTCCCGGGTGGCACAACGGTAAAGAATCCTCCTGCCAGTGCAGGAGATGCAAGAGACGGAGGTTTGATTCTTGGGTTGGGAAGGTTCACTGGAGAAGGAAATGGCAACCCACTCCAGTATTCCTGCCTGGAAAATTCCATGGACAGAGGAGTCTGGTGTGCTATAGTCCATGGGATCACAAAAAGTCAGAATGACTGAGTGTACACACACACACACACACACACACACACAGTTCTTTCACAAAATTATTTTGGGAATTTGGGATTTTTTTGTGCTTCCATATAAATTTTTTAATTGTTTATTCTAGTTCTGTGAAAAAAAAATGCTATTTGAGACTGGGATTGCTTTGAATGTGTAGATTTCCTTGAATAGTATGGACATTTTAACAACATTAATTCTCCCAAACCGTAAATATGATATCTTTCCATTAGTTGTGTTATCATCGCTTTCTTTCATCAAAGTTTATAGTTTTCCAAGTACAGGTCTTTCCTCTTTGGTTAGATTTATTCCTAGGTATTGCTTTTCTTTTTAATGCTATTGTAAGTGAGATTGTTTTCTTGATTTCTCTTTCTGACAGTGTGTTGTTAGTGTATAGAAATGCAACAGATTTCATACATTAACCTTGTGTCCTGCAACTTCACCAGATTCATTGAGTTCTAATGGTTCTTTTCAGTGGTGCCTTGAGGATATTCTATGTATGTCATTTGCAAATAGTGAGAGTTTTAATTCTTCCCTTTCAATTTACCTTTTATTTCTATTTCTGATTGCTGAGGTTAGGACTGCCAATACTTTGGTTTTGGTGTCAGGATAATGGTGGCTTCAGAATGAATTTGGGAGTGTTCCCTCCTCTTCAGTTCTTTGACTTGATAAGGATAGGTAGCTTGATAAGGATAGGTAGCTCTTCTTTATTTGGTTGGTAGAATTTCCCAGTGAAACTGTCTAGTCCTGGACTTTACTTACCAGGAGTTTCTTTTTTTTTTTTTTTAATTGCAGTTTTGACTACATTACCAGGGATCAATCTATTTTGTTATTGTTGTTCAGTCACTCAGTTGTGTCCAACTCTTTGCGACAATATGGACTACAGCACACCAGGCTTCCTTTTCCCTCACCATCTCCCGAGCTTGCTCATACTCATATCCATTGAGTTGGTGATGCCATCCAACTATCTCATCCTCTGCCGCCCCCTTCTTCTCCCACCTTCAATCTTTCTCAGCATCAGGGTCTTTTCCAATGAGTTGATTCTTCACATCATGTGGCCAAAGTATTGGAGTTTCAGCTTCAGCATCAGTCTTTCCAATGAATATTCAGGATTGATTTCCTTTGGGTTTGACAGATTTGGCCTCCTTGAGTCCAAGGGACTCTCAAGAGTCTTCTCCAACATCACTGTTCAAAAGCCTAAATTATTTGGCCCTCAGCCTTGTTTATGGCCCAACTCTCAGATCCACACATGACTAGTGGAAAAACCATAGCTTTGACTAGATAGACCTTTGTTGGCAAAGTAATGTCTTTGCTTTTTAATATGCTGTCTAGGTTAGTCATAGCTTTTCTTCCAAGGAGCAAGCATCTTTTAATTTCATGGCTGTAGTCATCATCTGCAATGATTTTGGAGACCAAGAAAATAAAATCTGTCACTGTTTCCATTGTTTCCCCACCTATTTGCCATGAAGTGATGGGACCAGATGCCATGACCTCAGTTTTTTGAATGTTGAGTTTCAAGCCAGCTTTTTCACTCTCCTCTTTCACCTTCAAGAGGATCTTTAGTTCCTCTTCACTTTTCCTCCATAAGAGTGGTATCATCTGCATTGATGATATTGATATTCCTCCCAGCAGTCTTGATTTCAGCTTGTGCTTCATCCAGCCCTGCATCTCACATGATGCAGTCTATTTCTTCCTGGTTCAGTCTTGGCAGGTTGTATGTTTCTAAAAATTTGACCATTTCTTCTAGATTGTCCAATTTGTTGGCATATAACTGCTCATAGTATTATCTTATTATCTCTGTAATACTCATTGTTATCTCTCCTCTTTCACTTCTTTTCTTTTAAATTTGAGTGTGCTCTCTTTTTTTCTCGATGAGCCTGGCTATAGGTTTATCTATTTTTTTTTATCTTCTCAAAAACACAAGTATTGATTTCATTGATCTTTTCTATTTGCAGTTTTTGCTCTATTTATTTCCTTATCTTTTCCAAAAAAAAAAAAAACGAATCTTGGTTTCATTTCTCTTTTCCACTGTTTGGGTATTTTTGCTCTATTTTCTTTATCGCCACTCTGATCTTCATTATGTCTTTCCTTCTACTACTTTGATACTTGGATTCTACTTGTTCCTCTCTTTCTAGTTTCTTTAGTTATAAGGATAGGTTGTTTATTTGAGATTTTTGTTGTTGTTGCTTTCTAAGGTAGGTTTCTATCAATATGTCTACTTTATATAAGCTTCCCTCTTAGAAGTGATTTTGTTGTTTACAATATTTCAGTGTTCCATGGACCTAAAATAACACCTGAGGACAAAGTACCAAGCAGTGCATCTCAGTAAGATTTTAATGGGTGAGAGATTTGACTGTTTTATAATTTGGAAGAAAGCAGGTTTACAGCTTAGGCAAATCTGGAAGAACCGGAACTCATTTCATACCCACTCAAGTCTCAGCTAAGTAGCTGTTCCTGCTCATCCCTTCATCCTTCCTTGGGTATCTGACAATTTCATCAATGTCATACCTTGAATTACCAAATTATTCTATCCTTGATAGGGCTGGCCTCACTGGGAGGCTGAAATGAGAAAGTCTTATGCTTTCCTTTGTGGTCTAATCCTTAATCCCCTTCAACTACACCAATATGAGGCACTAGTGGATGACACAACATGCCATAGTGGACACAACTGCACCTCTCTCAAGAATCAGCCTCCTCTCCTCCTGTGTGAAACAAATTCATCTTTATTTTCCAGTACAAATCTCCATACATTGCTGTGTATGGAAAATTCAATCTACTCAGAAGGGATAGCCATGTTTTAATGCCTGTCCTCCCTCCCTGGTGAGCATTCAAAGGCAAAAATTACCATCAGTAATACCTTTCCTCAAGCTCAAATTAATTAATAGAGAATAACATTGTGAAAGTCTCCCGCTAAACAGTCCAAATTGGTTTTGTCACCTTAAATCTTGTGCCATTCAAGTTCTCTCTGCCAGTGAATTAAGTTTATATTCATCCCCTTCTCACTATAGTCTTGCAAGGATGCATATTGGACCAAGTTTGCACACAAAGAGACACACACACTCTCTTCCTAAAGAAAAAAAGTTATTTCCAAAGACAACACAGGCTATTGGATATTTTAATATCCATATTAAAATACTGTATCTATTAAGGATCAGCTACACTTACTAAAGAGGTGGCTTTAAAAAGATAGAGGCTTCTTTCTTTATCCTAGTATGGAAGTAGGCAGTCCTGAACTGATCTGATTAGGTCCCAGGCTCTTTCCAACTCACTACTTCCCCAAGATTTGGCTTCATCCTCATGGTAACAGGATAGATGCTTAAGCTTCAGCCATGGCATCTGTGATCCTGGCAAAGAATAGTGGGAGGATAGTGTAAAATCTTAAATTATACTTCTACTTACATGCCATTGTCCAAAATTTTCACATATTACCTGTCCATAAAATAAATCATATTTTTGAAGCATTGTATATAAGTCAACTACACTTCAATAAAATATATAGTTTAAAATATTTTTTAAAGAAATCATGTTTTACATTATTCTATCAGTTATTTCATTAATGGTGGCTCAGCAGTAAAGAATGCATCTGCAGTGCAGGAAACATGGGTTCAATCCCTGGTCCAGAAAGATCCCCTGGAGAAGGAAATGGCACCCCACTCCAGTGTTCTTGCCTGAGAAATCCCACGGACAAAGAAACCTGGCGGGTTACAGTCCATGGGGTCGCTAAAGAGTCAGACACAACTGAGCAACAAAAAAAAAAAAAAAAAAGAGGCCTGTCATAAAAAATAGGACCCATAGTAATGTGTTAGCAAAAGCATAGCTCTTTTCTTAAATCTTATGACTATTTTGGTTACTCCTAAGCCTGATAGAAACATTGATTTCTTGAATAAAATTTGGATCCAAGTTAAATTCCAATATTGAACGTCTTTCTCTCACTAACCTTTATAATCTGAATGGAGACCATAAAAAGATTCATTATAATCTTTTACAAAGAAAATCTTCAATGCTCAGAGAGAAAGTGAGGGGTAGGGAAGCTCATTTTAGATTTACTCACATAATGCCACTTTCTTAATTTTAATTAGATTGTGTGTGTATCTAATAAGCAACAGCTTTTTCTTCTTTTTTTTTATAATATATGGAATATACTTCCAAGTGCAACACCCAAATAAGCAAATTTTAAATGGCTCATTGGGTAAATCGCATACTACTATGAATGGGAGTGAGAGAAATTTTAGTAATGCAACAGTGATTCAATGACTTCTGCAAAAGGGGGGATGTTTTTACTTAACCAACAAACTGGAAGTTTTCTACTTTTCACCAAAAGTAAAAATTAGCTATATAATCTCTCCCAGGATAAGTCACAGAAAATAAGGAACTCTCTTGTCCTGAAGACTTTACATCAGGCATTTTTTCAGAAAGTTCACAGAAGCAGTTTTCAGCATTTCAATCGTTGCACAGATCTGCACGATTGAAAATTTAAAAATTCAGAAATAACATTAATAATCTTTGTATAGTTAAATTGTGAGTTTTCAACAACAAAAAAAAATTTAGAGTTTCTGAGAATTCTCTGTTCAGGAATGAGTGAAATTTGGACTAGGATGGAAAGAGAGGAAGTAACTGACAGATGATCAAAATCCCCTCAAAAAAGAAAAGAAAACTCAGAAAGAATTAGAATTTGGATATTACATTTAAACAAATGTATTATGTGCCTGATTATCTAGTGAAAAGGATTAAAATTAATTAAAAATATACAATATACTATACTGTATATTATTTTACTTTGTTATGTGTAAATCCATTTATAAGACAATATTTAAAATCTGGAATATAACCCATATGTCTCCATGTCACACAGACCTGGGGAGTACAAATCAGTTCTTATAAGTAGCAAGGCGGTAGAAAGAAAAGGCTGTGGACAAAAAGACTATCTGACCAAACAACAAAATAGAGAGCTCAGAAACAGTCTCATACATATATGGTCATCCAATTTAGGGCAAAGGTAACTTGGCATTGCTATAGGGGAAAAAGTCCCTTAAAATAAATGGTGCCGGGTCAATTGGACATTCATACAGAGCAAAGAATGTACCTTGACCCCTAATTTAACACCATACATCCAAATCAAGTCCAGATAAGTTGCACATCAAAATGTGAAAGGTACGCAGTAAACATAAGAAGACATATGATCTTAGGTCAAACAAGGATTTCTGAAAGAGAATGCACAAAGAACTAATTCCAAAAAAAGACAGCGAAACCTGGTGTGCTACAGCCCATGGGGTGGCAAAAAGTCGGGCACAAACTTAGCAAATGAGCAACAATAATAGAAAAAAAAAAAAAGAGGACATATTAACAATATATATCCAACTAAAGATTCATGTCAAGAATATAGAAAACTCTAGTACAGTGGTAGTAAAAAGACATGTAACAAAATAGGAAAATGAGCAAAAATCTTGAATATACTTTTCACAAAAGAGGATAAACAAATAACCAATAAATAGGAAAATGTACAGAGTAAAGAGAATTAAAACAGATAACAGCACGATAAGGTTCCACTCCCACCAAAATGGCTAAAACGAGAAAGACAAGTGCTGACAATAATATGAAGCAGCCCTAACTCTCACATGCTGCTGGTGCAAAAACAAACTGGTTCATACATACATCTACTCTGTGACACAGCAGTTCCACTCCTAGGTAAATACCAATAGAAGTGTACAAATATATTTACCTAAAGACATGTACTAGAATATTTATAGCAGTACTATCATCAACAGCCAAAACTGAAAACTACCCAAAGGCCTACAAATAGTACAATGAACAAATGAAGTGTATTTAAACAATCAAATACTATACAGCAATAGGAATGAACCAAGTGCAAAAACATAGATAAATCTGGCAAACGGTGTTGTGTAAAAAAAAAAAAAAGCCAGACATAAAAGAGAATACTGTATGATTCCATTTATAAAAGGTATGAAAATAGTTAAAGCTACTCTATGCAACTGGAAGTTGTTAACAACTGAAAAAACATGAGCAATCTGGGACACTGGCCATGGTCTGTGTCTTCCTCTGAATACTGGCTACACATGCATGTGCATCTGTAAAAATTTATTTGCATATTTAAAATATGGATGTCTTTCTGTATGCATATTACACCTTAGTAAAAATAAATAAATAAATAAGAGTAAGTAAGTTATGAAACTCTCATAGCACACTCACCAGCTGTATGATATTTAGTAGTTTAATCTTAGAATTTCATGCTGGTAAAATGGGAGTGAAAGTAGTATCTACTTCATGGAACTATAGACAAGATTAAAACTCCACCATAATATAATAAATCAGTTCAGTTCAGGGGCCCCAAAATTCAACTGGCTCTAAATACATCGTGTTGAAAGGCTAATCAAATGGCAAGGCAGTCCTGCAGCTCGCCACCTGGGGGCTCTAGAAGTCCAACTACACAGTCCAAATCCATCTCAGTCCTGGCCAAGTGTGGGTTCTGGTTTGAAGAGAATAGAACCCGATTATAATATATAATGTAATAATTCTGGATTATATGGATAGCCAGGATTTCTAGCACAAAGAGTTGGTGCCCATTTTGTCATCCACAGAGAAACTGGGTTGGAAGAGTCTTGGGTCTCTATCTTCCTGCTTCCTGAGCCAAGATTGACTGCTGTTTCCTAACTTAGCATGGCCCTCTCTTCCATTTTCTCCCTCTCCTTGAAGAGGAGAGCTCTAGCCCATCCTTTTTTGAGAATGTGGGCTGGGCAGAGGACAGGGGAGAATATCTGAATTTGTATTTGCAGGATATTAAGTTATTAAACATATATATCACATGAATAACAAACACACAATAAATATTGGTTATTTTTCCTTTCCTGGCTATTGAAACACTCACTTTGCAAGACTACTTAGCTTCCTCAAGATCTTTCCTAGCTTTTCCTGTAATCCTTGAAGGACATTTGGAATTTTCTGCCATGAGCTGGATCCCATCACCCCCTGAGACACTGGGCTGATAAACACTGTAACTCTTCAAATGTCAAAGCATCACTGTCCTCTGTAGTCTCAAAATATCACAGCCAGGCTGTCTTCCATGCCAAGAAAAGGAGAATGCTTTTCTTCCCCTTTGAATTTTAGAGACAACCAGAGGAAATCTGCATAACAGTGGCTTTCAGAGTTTTGGGGAAAAACAACTCTAATATCTTGAGGTACTGGGGAAAGATTTTGTTTTATTATCTTTTCTTCTCTTTTTATATTCAGAGCCACTTTGTAGTACAAGAGGCCATGGAGACTAGATCCCCGCAGTCCCTCCCCTCAGACTGATACTTTGAGCCAAACAAGATTGTTTCTTTCCTTAGGATAATCTCAATTTCTGTTGTAAATACTCCTAGTCCATTAGAAAAATCTAGATATGTCTGTGTCTCAAAAAGGAAGGCACTTGTATTCTAGGAAAAACTCCCCCAAAGCATTTCATTACATCCTGCTGGCTTTATGAAACCCAGAGCTTAAAGAACACTTCATACAGCTCCTAAGATGGATGCCTGAACCAGGCAGATCCAGTGGATAAATGGGATGAAAGCTCTGGGACTCAGAAGAGGCTGCAATACTCAGCAAGCTTTAGGCCATTATATCAAACTCTCTTTATACAAGGCCATATCTTCCTGATGCCAACACAAGACACATCCAGAGTTCACACAATTCGCAGCACCCACAAAACACCACCCCTCTCTCCCACTTAAGAAAAGATAATTGACTCTTAGTATAAATGACAGTTAATCATAGATATAACCTCAACAATTCACCAAGTAGGAAAACATCCAAAGCTTTAGTTCTTCCTTATAAAGAAAACATTACTGCCACCACTGCATCACCATTGCTTTGGTCACTGAGCATGTCACATTCTTATGATACTGAGACCCACTATCTGAATAAGACTCAATTCATCAAGATTCATCAGCTTACAAACGACAAAATTCCAAATCTAAGGGAAATTTGCTGAGAATATATGAGGAGATCTCATACGGGTGCAAGAAAGGCAAAGTAAAGCCAGACCTCACAGACAAGCTGAATGCTACCTAGACCAGCCTTGTCTTTTATATCTGTTTCATTCCTTCCTATAAACCAGTTTCCTCCACATTATAGAGAAGGTCCCCCAAGTGTCTGTGGCTCTCACAGCCGGGGTGGGGGTGGGGCAGGGGGTGCTGTCCTCAGTTAGCACATGAAAATCCACAGAGAAAGAGCCATTGGCAGCACTTCTCTCAGATGCCTACCCCCAGCCCAGTCAGCAAGGACCACAGGGTCTGGCTTCCAGGAGACAGACAACTTTACAAACCAGAGCTAATCCAGAGAAGGAAAAATTATTAATACATATTAGTAAGATACATTTCTGTCTGGATTCAACATCCTTTCTGTTCTGATTATAACATTTACCAAATGCAGGGGGTAAAAATAACAGAATGAGTCACAAAAGAAGGCAAAATCAGATTCTAAGAAATAGAAACCAGTAAGTGGTTTTCTCAGTTAAAATGGCCAGGTTGAAATCAGGGTTGGATTGAATATCACAGCAGTCTGAAAGTGAGTGAAAGGAAGGTGTTTGTGACAGCCTGATGGCTCCCCATGATAAGGCACTGATCCCCATCTTTAATAATAACCAATAATAAGCACACTGCACGACTCTTACTTCTAATATTATGGGTAAAATTGTGCAGGCCGAATCAAATGCAATTACTGCTTAAGGCAGAATGGATGAAAACCCACAGCTTCTACACATTAAAAAGATTCAGTGGGTGAAAGATCTAAAGAAGAAAGATGTAATAATGTTTTTTATGATTATTACTTCCATTGTTATTATTTTGGCTTGGGTTATTATAATTATTATTATGATAATTACTTTTTTATTGATACTTCTCGTTACGTTTATCTTGAGATGGAAACAATAACTGCCCAGCTCTCCTTGTAAAAGTGCCAGGGGAGTAGTTGGAAGTAATGATGAAAAGTCTTTTTCTTTTATATTAGTTCTGCTATAAAAGGGATGGTTACTCTTTCTATAAAGGTAGCTTATGTCGCATAAAATAAAGTCATATTTTTTTTTCCAAAGCTGTTCACTCAAATCTGGAAGTAACTTCTTCTTCCTTATGAAAAGTCATACATGAGTGATTATCAATCAAATCTTTGGAACTTCCCTTGCTAATATAATATGCAGAGTTAATAAAGAAGCATGGCCCCCATTTCTATGCCGGGGTCTCATCTCCCCCCTATTCTGGTACTGCGTTGACTCTGTTGATTAAAGAGCCCACATAGCAGGGTTCCATGTGATCAGTGTTTTTCAGGATGAGAAGAACAGGGATTAATTGATCTTTTGTCCCTGAATAATACTAGATGATGGAAACTTAATAGGAACTGCTAGATTTCAATATCACCAGGAAGCCATAGAGAACTTGACATTTCAATTTGTTTCTGAATCATTCATACAGGAGAAAAGCCAGGAATATACATACGTTAATAAGCTTTCTGACAGAGCAATGAGGAGGAGAGAAGGAGAGAAAGAACTACGTGAATTGTTCATCCATAGGAGACTCAGCAAGGAATGAGTTTGAGCTGTGTACAAAGACTTCTTTTCATTTACAAGCAGGGAATAAATAAGTGTATAATCTGGGGGATTATTCCACTGAGAACCTAAATTTAAGTTAATGCAGACTTGGGAGATTTTAGGAGTCCTGGCAAGTTCCTTGATCGCTACCTTCTGCGCAGCCGAGGCATCCCCACCACTTGCACCAGGTCTGGACGATGGGTGAAGCTAGTGCCCTGCACCAGTGCGGTCCCGGGGCACGCTCTTTGTCAACGCCTCCTTCCATCTCAAAGCCACCGCAGTGCCCTGCCCCTCTAGTCACAGCAGGAAGCAGCCTCAATAACCCTCTCTTCAAGGCAACAATGATTTGCTTTCTAAGTTGGGGAGGAATGAGCTTAATTATCAAGAATGACCTAATTATGGATTTCCCTGCATCCTACAGCCCGATACCTGACAAATCATACTACCAAAGACACTGCCTCATGCAAACCTGGATGCCATGGGGTATACTCATTAGAAAATAATAGCTTCGAAGAAGGTGATGACACCCCACTCCAGTACTCTTGCCTGGAAACTCCCATGGACAGAGGAGCCTGGTAGGCTGCAGTCCATGGGGTCGCTAAGAGTCGGACACAACTGAGTGAATTCACTTTCACTTTTCACTTTCATGCATTGGAGAAGGAAATGGCAACCCACTCCAGTGTTCTTGCCTGGAGAATCCCAGGGACGGGGGAACCTGGTGGGCTGCCGTCTATGGGGTTGCACAGAGTCAGACAGGACTGAAGCGACTTAGCAGTAGCAGCAGCAACCTGAATAAGGAAATAGAGTTGTCTTGATTTATTTTTCATATCACCTAGATGAGCCCTCCTTAACTAATCTTGATAATAGACATTTTAGAAAAATTTGCTTTAAGGTTCTTGGTAAAGGGTGAGGGGCTTCCCAGGTGACACTAGTGGTAAAGAACCTGCCTGCCAATACAGGAGACATAAGAGACCCGGGTTCAATCCCTGGGTCCAAAAGATCCCCTGGAGGAGAGCATGGCAACCTACTCCAGTCTTCTTGCCTAGAAAATCCCATGGATAGAGAAGTCTGGTGGGTTACAGTCCGTAGGGTCATAACAAGACAGACACGACTGAAGCAACTTAGCACGCATGCACACAAAGGATGAGAGTAAAGAAAGTCCATTTAAGCATTTTTATGTAAAAATTTATGTGTATACAACTTTTCAAGAAAAAATTATGAATAAAGAGAAATTTGCCAAACATACATGCAAACACCCACCCTTGAAGTGAAAGTGTTAGTTACTCAGTCATGTCTGACTCTCTGCGACCCCATGGACTGTAACTCACCAGGCTCCTCTGTCCAAGGGATTCTCCAGGCAAGAATACTGGAGTGGGTTGCCATTCCCTTCTCCAGGGGATCTTCCCAACCCAGGGATAGTGCAGGGGTCTCTTGCAATGCAAGAATCCTGCAAAGCAGATTCTTTACCATCTGAGCCACTAAGAAAGATGAAAAATGGACAATTAGACCACATCCATTTAAGATGCTTCCATCATGGGATCTAATAAACTGTTGATGCCCTCTCTGGCTTTATAAGGTCGTTACACCTGGGACCAGAGAAGGCAATGGCACCCCACTCCAGTACTCTTGCCTGGAAAACCCCACGGACAGAGGAGCCTGGTAGGCTGCAGTCCATGGGGTCGCAAAGAGTCGGACATGACTGAGCGACTTCACTTTCACTTTTCACTGTCATGCATTGGAGAAGGAAATGGCAACCCACTCCAGTGTTCTTGCCTGGAGAATCCCAGTGACGGAGGAGCCTGGTGGGCTGCCATCTATGGGGTCGCACAGAGTGGGACACGACTGAAGTGACTTAGCAGTACACCTGGGACAGTCTGTGTGGATGGTAAATAATCATCACACATCATCAAGATTCACTCGCCACCTGACAGATGAGCCCTCTGCAATATTCATGGTTTCCCCACATTTCTTCATTTCTGATTTCATTTAACCTTCAGAATACTGCACAGTTGGGTGACTCTGTATCTCAAGTAACTTCTTCATTTTGCCTTTTTGTTTGAATTAACATTAGCCAGGTTTAGTAAGAAAAATAATGCCCACCCACTCCCGAGTTGTTCACATCTTCATCCCTAGACTCTGAATATGTTTCCTTATATGGAAACAAGTTTTGCAGATGCAAGTAAATTCAAGATCTTGAGATGGAGACAGTAGCTTGGATTATCCAGGTGAGCCATTGATGTAATCACAATAGTTCTCAGAAGAGAGAAGCAGAGGGAGGTACTATGATCGAAGAGGAGCCAGTGATGTGATGATGGCAGCAGAAACTGGAAGAAGGCACTTTGAAGATGGAAAAAGGGACCACAAGACAAGGAATGCAGGTAGCCAAAAAGCTGAAAAAGACAAGAAAATGAATTCCCCCACCCCCCACCCATAGATTGTAGAATGAGCCAGCCTTGCCAACACCTTGACTTTAGCCCAATGAAACTGACTTCAGACTTCTAACCTCCAGAACTATAACAAATTTGTATTGTTTTAAGCTCCTAAGTTTGTGGTACTCTCTTAAGCAATTAGTTTCTCTTAAGAAACTAATATGCCAGACATAAATATTTTGTTACCCTGTGAACAACTGCCCTTAAAATTAGGAGGGCATTTTAACCTCCAATGATCTGTATTGTGTGGGAAGCATATAAATAATACTGGTATTCGGGGTAAAAATGAAAACAACCCAGCTCATAGTTATATGGATTACTAGTCAAAAAGTAGTTACTCATTATGTACTTTATAGAAGGCATTGTACTATGAGAGAGAGTTGAATAAATACATTGCCCTTGAAGAACTTTTTTTAAAGGGTCGGAAAACTAAGCATGCATAAAATTCAATAATTTTGAATATTATATACAAATCACCTGTTAATCTCCAAATATTTTCTGAAACCTAGTAGGAGCTCTAGGTATTCTATTGTGCTATATAAATTAAGTCCTTGTGATATAAAATGACAGTGCTGGTATTGTTGTGAAATAGCCTCTGATTGGCCATGAAATTGTTATTTTAATAGCTGAGGAACAGAAAGGGAAGGAGAAAAGGAAGGAGAGAGGAAGAGAGGGATTGAGGGAGGGAGGGAGAGAGGGAGGGAGGTGGGGAAAGGAAGAGGGCTCTACCAGCTGGCTTTCCGAGCAGACTGGACTAGATGAGTGAAGTTCTCAAGGGAGGGCCTGCAGGCGCACCGAAGTTTGACCTTTAGTGGTGCACGTTCAGGCCCTCAGTTTACTCAAGGCTCATTGGGCCCTGGAAGATTATCAGGTCTGGATGTTGTATTGGAGGATCCTAAATTTTAGAGAGAGGTTATACATTTAGGACTATACATGTCACTTGATTTTGCTGCAGGGGTAGAAGCTGAAAAATCCATTCACAAATAAAGCAACATCAACACCCTGTTTGGTTCAAAACTCAGATGGCAACCATAAAGCTACTGGGCCTGGGGAGTGATTAAAGTCAAAATCAGGGCAGGAAAATAGGCAATGATGACAAGATGCTTATGAAGGCTGCAGGCACACAGGTGCAATAATGCATAATGGGTACATAGGAAAGCGTAACACCAACTTCATGCCCAGAAGACAGTGGGGCAAAAGGGGCCACATGAGCATGTGCAGCCATAAGATGGTTACAGACAGATGTCCTGAATGTGAGGGAGAGGAAACAGAATGGGCACAAGAGGAGTCTGGGACTTAGGCCAAGATCACCTCACGTGTAAGGAGGCTGGGTATGACAGCTTGAAAGTTGCCTCATGAGTTGGTCGGATGGCAGCTATCTGTGGCCAATTCACAGAACTAGCTATCTTGGCTGAACTTAGCACAAATCATAATAGCAGCTAACTTGTATTAAGAACTTACTCTTCTAAAGTAAAATTCTGAAGAGCACTATCTCATTCATTCTCCCAGCAACTCTATGAGATATACCCTGTTACTCTCTCCACTTTGTAGGTGAATGAATGGCAGCACAAAGAAAGGAGACAGCTTGCCCCAAACCACGCCAAGAAGTAGTAGATCTTAGATTAATTATATTTCCTAAGATATCAACATCACTATCTTAATCCTCATGTTATTTCCAGACCACGACAGATCATGACTATCATCAGAACAAGTGTTCTCATCCACTTTCAAATTATTAATATACTCCAGAATCTGACCTTTTTTCCACCACCTCCGCTGTTACTGCCCTAGTTCACACCATCATTTAGTCTCACCTAATTATTAAACTAGCCTTTTAACTAGCCTTGCTTCCATACTTGTGCCTGAATAGTCTACTTTCAACACAGCAGCCACAGCAATGCTTCTCAAATACATCACATTTCAGGAAAGAATCCATCCAAGTAACTAGCATGCACATGAAGAAGGGTGCTCAACAGCATCACTCATCAGGATACTGCAAAATTAGACCACAATGGAGTGTCCTGCACCACCACCACAATGCCTGAAATGAGAATTAGACCAGACCAAGTGTTGGAAAGAATGCAGAGCCGCTGAAACTCTCATATGCTGGTGTGTATACTCACAAAGGGAAACTATTGATGATATCTACTAAACGTAAGCACACTCAACAAAAATTATACTCTATGACACGACAATCCTGCTCCCAGGCATAGATCCAACTAAATGTATATGTACTGTCATGTAAAATTACACAAGAACACTCAGAGCAGCACTTTTGATAATAGCAAACTCCAGAAAAACTCACAAATTCATCTGTATCTGAATGGATAAATAAGCCCCATGGGATTTGATTGTGCCCTATAGTCATATAACCAAATACCATACAGCAATGGGAATAAACAAAGCCACAGCTACATGCGTCTCACAGTGTTGAATGAAAGGATTCAGACAAAAATAGGACATGCTATTAGATTCCAGAACTAATTTTTTACGTTAGAAGTCAGAGTACAGGTTACCCTTGTGGAAGGGGAAAGGTTTGTGACTGGAAAGAAGACACAGAGGAGTTTCTGGGGTGCTGGTAGTAAGTTACTTGAAACTAGTTACACACTTATAAATTTTCACTTTGAGTAAACTCACTGAGCTGCATACTTATGAACATTTATGTATGCAATATGCAATTATATTTAATATAAGTATATATGAGATATACATCATGTACATATTATTCAATAAAAAGTTTGCAAAATATATGTCATATTGTTTAACTTCGCTATTCAAAACCCCCAATAACGTCCAATCAGAACCACTAGTAAAGGCCAAAGTTCCACTGTGGCTTCAAGACCTTGCTAATTACCACCACCATGACTAATCTGACCTCCTATGACGTGCGCCTTGGTCACTGCATGCTAACAATACATGTCCCCTTGCTCTGACTGGCTCAGTACCACTGCACTGCCTGTTCTTTCTGCTCTTCACCCAGATACCTGCATGGCTTTGCTCCCTCCTCTCCCCCAGGTTTTTGTGCAAATGTTGAGTTCACAGTGAAATACTTCCTGACCACAGTGTCTAAGTGTGACAAGCTCTCCCTCCTGGGACTTCCTCTTTCTTTTTCTGCTTTAATTTTCCCTCATAAAACTTACTACCTTTTAATTTGCCATATTATTTGTTTGTTTGCTTGCTTGATTTGTTTGGTTTTGTATCTGTCTCCTCCACACTAAAATGTGCCCTCCCTGAGGGTGAGGTTGTTTGCTTCCATCATTCATTTCTGTATCCCCAGTGCTTGGCACATTGTGGATGTTCAATAAATAATTGTCAAATGAATGAATATAGCTCTTATACCTTTATTACATTGTTAGTTATGGGTACATTCATCTTCTCCCAATAGGCTGTAAATAAGTCGTAGTTTATATATTGGTTTCCTAGAGTTGCACAACAAATTACCGCAAACCTGATGGCTTAATCTGTAGAAATCTACAGTTCTAGACACCGAAAGTCTGAAATGAAGGTGTCAACAGAGCCATTCCCCCAGAAAGCTCTAGAGGAGGGTGCTCTCTCACCTCTGCCAGCTTCTGGTGGCTCCTGGTGGGATGTTACAGGCCTGGTTGTCAGTGACACACAGATGAGTTCAGTCGGATTAAAGACTTGGACCATGAGGTCAGTGAAGGACACTCACAGAAAAGGCCACACATACCTTGACCATCACGTGACTTCTGTGGGAAAGAGAAATTAGAGCAAGATTCACACAAAAGCAAAGTATAGCAAACTGTGCAGAAGGAACAAAGGTAAAGGAGGAAGGTAACGTCCTAAGGTGAGACTCTAGAAGGATGAAGCTACCTATTATGAAACTACAAGGCAAACTCATAAATATAATTGGCTTCATGGATAAGAGGCAAAGAGGGGATGGATTTCATATGCATTGCTATAATGAGCTGAATTTATGGTGCTGTGTAAGCATATAAACAATGGGGATGGTTTAATAAAAAGTCATGATTTAGAATGAAAATAATTTCTGTTGTGACATGGTTGTATCTGATTATTGATTACATTGACTGTGTAGTTTTACAGTTAAAATAATGATACAAAATTTTTTTCTAAGCTCTGTCTCTCATTCTGCAGGAGGAAAATATTTTAAAAAAAGAAAAAAAATCACTGAAGTATTACCATTTATATGCTTTAACTATATTGATGACTTGTGGCTAGCTGATGATATTTTTAAAATCTCATCTTCTATGCTCACACTTAGCAACAGAATACCTAACATCATTTCTGCCAAAAGCAAGGATGAATCCCACTGCGCTAGGATCCATTTTAACAAAAAATCAGGGGGGGTCAAAAACCCATTATCTCTAGATTCATGTGTGATTTCATGTAACATAAGTTCAACATGGTAACCCAAAACCTTTCAGGATATGGTAAAATGTAAACCTTAGATATGTCTTATTTCTTACTGATAAAACCACATGGTGAAACAAGAGTCTGATTGCAAGTTCTGCTAGTAAGGAGAGATCAACAGTTATTGGAGTCACAAAATAACTGAGATCACAGTCTCAGAGCCTAATTGAAATGGAAAAATTTATCTTCCCACATGAATATCTTAATAGCAACCCCCATATAGAACAGCTGATTCTAAAAGACTGCATACCCTCTCCAGCATTTATTATTTATGAAATGAGATGCCAGTCCAGGTTCAATGCACGATACTGGATGTTTGGGGCTGGTGCACTGGGACGACCCAGAGGGATGGTATGGGGAGGGAGGAGGGAGAAGGGTTCAGGATGGGGAACACATGTATACAAAAAATAAAGAAAAATAAATAAATAAAATAAAATAAATGCTCCTTTGGTAAAAAAAAAATAAAAATAAAAATAAAAAAAATAAAAGACTGCATAAACACCCAGTAAGTATATTTTGTTTTCAGAATACTTGAAACCCTCTCTGAGATCAACTCAATTCTTGCTCTTATTAATCCATTAAACCTGATCCAATCTATTTGGACAGAATGCAGTTTGTCTCATTTTTAAAATGGAAAATACTAAACTTTTCACAATTAAAATACCCCTCATTCTTTCAGCGAGAGGAAAAGAGAGCAAGAGAAGAGACATTCCATCTGAAGTGCACTGGTTTCCTGCTTGAATAATCTCAAACCCAGCACCTTGGGCTATCATGGTCTATGAGGAGTAGATGGGTTCTCTTCAAAATGAACCCATTCTGGATCACTGTTAACAATTGACTGTCTTCATGAGAAATATACTAAGGATTACATTCAATTATTGCAACTTTTAACCGTCTTTTCTCAGTCTTTGACTCTATGCACCTGAGTTAAAAGATGTTAGATTTTTCTTTTTATTTCACTTTGATTTGAGGTCTCAAGACAAAAGAAACCTATGACCCCCACATTTTAAAATGAAGTGCTCTATTACCTGTGAAATTTACAAAAGAAGTGGTCAAGAGGGTTGTATGACCCTTGACTGACCACCTTATCTTCAATGTATAAAATTTGCCAGCAAAGAATTGAGTTGGAAATTTGAAGGTTTTTATATTCAGCTCCTGGATTTGAGTGAGATGATAGAAAAACCCATTAAACTATACTCAAAATATAAACAGAAACCAAGAAACAAAATTTAAAGTAAAAATAAGACAAATGAGAAAAAAGGAACTCACAGAAACAGAATAGGAGCTTAATAAATGTTGATTGAAAGAATGAATGGAAGAATGGAATTAATTCTACAGCAATTGAGAACAATTGAGCATTTGTGATAAATAGAAATGAAGAAAATCTGATGTCTGTGCTTGAAAGTGCTTAAAATGGAGACTAGAAGCAAGAAATCAAGTTAGGAAAAGTATTACTATGTTCTCTTCCCTAATAGCTCAGTTGGTAAAGAATCTGCCTGCAATGCAGGAGACCCTGGTTCAATTCCTGGGTCAGGAAGATCCACTGGAGAAGAGATAAGCTACCACCCCAGTATTATTGGGCTTCCCTTGTGGCTCAGCTGGTTAAGAATCTGCCTACAATGCAGGAGACCTGAGTTCGATCCCTGGGTTGGGAAGATCCCCTGGAGAAGGGAAAGGCTACCCACTCTAGTATTCTGGCCTGGAGAACTCCACAAACTGTAAAGTCCATGGGGTTGCAAAGAATGACACAACTGAGAGACTTTCACTTTCACCTTTCAACAAGGTTTCACTATTGCTGTTGCCTTATGTCAATGGATATGATTTAAATAGTGATATGTCTTAACATGAGTAATACTACGCAAGCTATAACAGGGTCTAATATACTTGGTCAGGAAGCCGATTGCAATTATGTTGATGATAATTTCCTTTCCCATGTACTGTGGTGTGCCCCTAAGCACCATCTTCATTCCCACCATTGGACATGTGTCGTTTACAGTTTCCCAACCTTCAAAAAGCTATTCCACAGCAACAGACTGTGAGCTTCTAAGAGAGGCCTTAAGGCACTCATCCATGGACTGCTGTGTGCTAATACATGTTTCTTAAAATGACATGGGAGTTATGTATTAGATGAATTGTGTGCTTATTCATAAAGAGATCATTAATTAAGCTTTTCTATAAACAAATGTGGCCACATGTATAATATCAGTTGGGCAACAGCTCAGAAAGCTTGTTCTTCATCCTTTACTCACTTTGAGGAACAGACAATGAGAGATGACAGATTTCAGAGCTGACAGTCCAACAAAGTTCCAATAATGATGCTGGCATTATGGGTAGTGCATCAGGCTTGGGTAAGTACTTCACATATATTATTTCATTTAACCTTGACCACAAGTCAATGTCCATTCTTACCAAGTAGGAAAGTGAGGCTTAGATGAGCTGAGTAATCTGTATTGGGTCACACAATTCATAGGTGATAGAGTTAGGTTTTCACTAAGTTTTTCTGCCTGCAGAACCTTCACTTTTATCTGCTTTTATGACACAGTGCTGGCAGCTGTTTCCATGTCATGCATGGGCCAAATCCCAGCTAATGTTTTTCATTTTATCCACTGCTCAATTAAGAAAATCACTGAAGCATGCTTTGGATGCCTAGGCTTCATTTCCTCCTTCCTGACAGTATGATGTCTTTGCCACTGTGGAAGCCAAGAGTTTCTGATGTTCGTTCCATCTGAATCTTTCCTCTCTGTATAGTCAGGGGCTGGCCAGGAGCAAAGCTCAGCTCAGTCAACCTCTCTCACAAAGGACTCTGAATCACCAAAGGGCCTTAAGCATCACAGAAACCAATGGAGTTAATCCATCTGGGGCCTCAGGCAGGAAGATTACTGAACAGGTCCCACTAAAGAGACCCGGCAGAGGTGCCTGGGACTGCACCTCCCAGCTCTGGTACTTCATTCTTCCTGTCAGTCTTGTGAGAGTTTCATCTCCTTCTAAGGAATTCTAGTTTTGCTTAAAATATCCAGAGTCATTTTGCTGTGACTTCTAACCAAATAACTAAGTTAATTGAGGTCATCTCTAATTCCTGGCAATATTTCCCTTAAATATCCCATTATGGGGAACAACATGCAATGAGTACCATAAAGCAGAAAAATGAACTTAATACAACATTCAAAGCTGTGTTAGAGTAAGCTCACAACCTGTTATGAATTCAACATCACAATCTTTCCTACTGTGACCACAGACACCCCCCTTCCCCCAGTGTTAGAAGTGAATCCCACACCTACCTCCCCTGACCTCCTAGCTTCTTTGTTGAACAGGTTGCTGAGACTTTAAACTGTTTCCAGCTGCTTGGAACTAGAGGGAAACATGAAAAACAGTGGGGGCGAGCTCAGCCCCAAAGATCCTTGCCATTGGTATAGGAAAGCTGAATTTATTAGCTTGTGTGGTAAGAAGAATAAATCAGTGTAGTGATTTAAAATAAGGTAAATGACAAAAGACATCTCAGAAGCCTCAGGGAAAGTGAGGCAAGGAACCAACAAATGGCAAGATGGTAGGGACCATGAAGAGAGAGCTTCTGGTTGTCAGGATATGGCAGAGAACAAGTGTGAGAGTCAGGGGTCAGAAACCAAGGACCCCAACACATATCAGGGCATAGCTATCATAAATGACATTTTGCCCCCACTAGTTAAGAAATCACTATATAATGACTAGTAACTGGACTGAATCTAGAATAAAATATTGGAAGGACAAATACCAACATCTCAACAGTAGTCATTCCAGGTAATGAGACCAAAGGTGGTTTTTATTTAATTCTCTATATTTTCTGAATTCTTCAATAGTCAGTGTTCAATTTTCTGAAATTTTCAAGTGTTATCTAATAAGAATTTTTTGGCAACTCTGTGACATCTAATAAACTGGTTCTGAAACTCTGGAATCACCTAGAACATCAGTGTGACTTGGGAATCATCACTGTGTATGGCAAGTTCTGTACTTTGAACTTTCCTCTCTGTATACAGAACTTTTATATAGAACTTCTTTTAAACTCAGAACTTTTTGAAGTTATATAATATCCACTTGCCTAGCAAGTGTTTTCTCTGTCACCTTTAAAGCGGAAAAATTAATCACACCTGAACCTGAATTCCCCCTAATCCCATCCTGCAGCCCTCCTCCCAGGCATCTGCTGATAAAGTTGGCCAATTCAACCATCCTCATCCTCCACATTTACTTCTTCAATACCTATAGAATGTGTTCTCCTTGAAATAATTGTCATTCAATACAGAATGAGACCTCGCTATGAACAAATTTCCCTGAGTTTCTAAAGCCTTAATTCATTCAACAAACATTTCTTTGGAACCTGTAATTGTTGAAGAAAGTTAACTTTTCTCTGCTACATGGCATAAGTACACTGTTCTTTGATCTATATAAGTGGTCACTCCAGTGACCAGGAAAAAAAATTAATTCCTTTCACAAGAAAAAGAAAAATTCATGGTGTGAGATAAAGAAAGAGATCCGTATGTATTCCATATGAATCTATATGTATTCCATATCCATATGTATATGTAAATAAAGAAAGAGATGCCTTGTCTTTGGGCTGCCTGTGCTCAGTTGAACATGGTAAAAGTTCTCTTATCTGATAAAATGGGAGTAATATTTGGTTGTCCTGCTGATTTTAATTCTGAATCATTCTTCAACAACCACATCTCAAATGCATGTTTATCACAGATACCTTTGCTTTTTTTGAAAATGTGGACAAGAACATCAAGATGCTTGTAAAGCTCCCAAATACAAACAAAATCTTTTACAATTGTCTTCTTCTTGTTGTTGTTCAGATGCTAAGTCCTGTCTGATTCTTTGCAACCCCACGGACTGCAGCACACCAGGCTTTCTAATCCTTCACTACCTCCCTAAATGTGCTCAAATTCATGTCCATTAAGAGAGTAGTGCTATTTAATCATCTCACTCTCTGCCACTTTCTTCTTTTGCCTTTAATCTTTCCAAATATCAGGGTCTTTTCTAATGATTTGGCTCTTCACATCACATGGCCAAAGTATTACAGCTTTAGCTTCAGCATAAGTCCTTCCAATGAATATTTAGGGTTGATTTCCTTTAGGACTGACTGGTTCAATCTCCTTGCTGTCCAAGGGACTCTCAAGAGTATTCTCCAGCACCACAATTCAAAGGCATCAAGTCTTCAGAGCTCAGCCTTCTTTATGGTTCAACTCTCACATCCATACGTGACTAATGGAAAAACCATAGCTTTGACTCAATGGACTTTTGTCAGCAAAGTGATGTCTGCTTTTTAATACACCATCTAGATTTGTCATAGCTTTCCTTCCAGGGAGCAAGTGTCTTTTAATGTCATGGCTACAGTCACTGTCTGCAGTGATTTTTGGAGCCCAAGAAAATAAAATCTGTCAGTGCTTCCACTTTTTCCTCTTCTACTTGTCATGAAGTGATGGGACCAGATCCCATGATCTTATTTTTTTGAATGTTGAGTTTTAAACCAGCTTTTTCACTCTTCTCTTTCACCCTAATCAAGAGGCTCTTTAGTTCCTCTTCACTTTCTTCCATTAGAGCAGTATCATCTGCGTAGCTGAGGTTGTTGAAACTCCTCCCAGCAATCTTGATTCCAGCTTGTGATTCATCCAGGCCAGCATTTCACATGATGTCTCAGCATATAAGTTAAATGAGCAGGGTAACAGTGTACAGGCTTGTCATATTCCTTTGCCAATTTTGAATTAGTTCATTGTTCCTTGTCCAGTTCTAACTGTTGCTTCTTGACCTAGGTAGAAGTTTCTCAGGAAACAGGTAAGATGGCCTGGTATTCCCATTTCTTTAAGAATTTCCCACAGTTTGTTGTGATCCACACAATCAAAGGCTTTCAACAGATGTTCTTTTATAGTGAGTGACTCATCATTGTCCTTCATCTGTATTAAGTTACTCAACAATAAGCCTCTTTGCTTCACTCTCCTAAGTACCCATTTTAGCAATATTGAATTAAATAATAAGTTTATTCAATAAGCACAGTGGATACAAACAAGTTTAGAAATAAACAAAAACTGATTTGGGGATTAAAAAAAATTTGCTTGAGTGAAGCCCACTGATTTCTAGTGTTCAGCATCCCAGGGCACCAGTCACTAGGAGAGCTAATTAGACAGGTCAGGTGTTGTATAAGTGATATTGGTTAAGAATTCCTATAGTCCATGCTTCTGGCTTTGTAGACTCCTACTCCCTTACCCCACTGCTCACTGTTGCCCTCTAACTCCTAGCAACTGAAGAAGAAATTGTGAAAACTGACCAGACCAGAATTTGGCAAGCTATGTCCCACTAGCCAAACCCAGCCCACTGTCTGTTTCCATAGATAAAGTTTATTGGAACACACCTATTGCTTGCCTACTGTCTATAGCAGATTTCACCCTACATGGTCAGAGTCAAGTAGCTGTGAGAGAGACAGTGTGACTCACAAAACCTAAAATATTTACTATCTGACCCTTTACAGAAAGTTTGCCTATCCCTGGTTCAACCAAACCAAAAAATGAATTATAGGCAGTAGTGTGCTGCTGCTAAGTCGCTTCAGTCGTGTCCGACTCTGTGCGATCCCATAGACGGCAGCCCACCAGGCTCCCCCGTCCCTGGGATTCTCCAGGCAAGAACACGGGAGTGGGTTGCCATTTCCTTCCCCAATGCATGAAAGTGAAAAAATAAAGTGAATTCGCTCAGTCATGTCTGACTCCTAGCGACCCCATGGACTGCAGCCCATCAGGCCCCTCCTTCCATGGGATTTTCCAGGCAAGAGTACTGGAGTGGACTAGTCAAAGTGAAATAGCTGGCTCTCTGGAGGAAAAGTCCTTATTATAGCTGACACTGATTTCCATAGTGTAAGCACTACCACCATTTCAAGCTACCGCTGACCTGGGAGTTGAGGAGAGATATCACAGTAGCGGTAGTCTTTTGTTTTAATTTTGTATTGAAATGAAACCAAGTAAAAAATTATGACCATTTTAATTAAACATTTACTTTGAAAGCATAAAGATATAATTAAAACTTCAAACAGTAACTTTTTTACACATGATCTAAAAAATTAATGCCAGAAAAACTCTCAAAACCAAACTATAAACTATGCCCATACACTATGATATGAACATAGTAACCAAAAGCTTACATTTTTAAATGCACTGGTCTTTACCTCAACAGAACAGTGCAATATGTATATTTTCCCAATCTATCTTTTGTCTTATGATAAAGTCACACTCTCAAGCCAGAGCAAGTCTGTTCCAGAACACAACTGAGAATAGAAATCATCTTAAATGGAGGCTACAAATATGGAAGGAACAATAAACCCTAGATTCACATAAAACCTTTCTTGAAGTTACCAGGCTAGAAGCCTAAGATTCCACAAACAGCCTATTTCTAGGTCTGTCTCTGGTTGCATTTATGACATATTCTGACTGTTTGCCTTTTATTTGGGACTGTTCTTTACATGCTGCTGCTGCTGCTAAGTCGCTTCAGTCGTGTCGGACTCTGTGCGACCCCATAGACAGCAGCCCACCAGGCTTCTCTGTCCCTGGGATTCTCTAGGCAAGAACTCTGAAGTGGGTTGCCATTTCCTTCTCCAATGCATGCATGCATGCTAAGTCACTTCAGTCGTGTCCGACCCTGTGCGACCCTATGGACAGCAGCTCACCAGGCTCCTCCGTCCAAAGGATTCTCTAGGCAAGAACACTTGAGTAGATTGCCACTTCCTTCTCCAGTTCTTTACATGTAGTACTTTACATTTATGAATTATTTTAACCCTCACACTAACCTTATAGTACTTACAATCATTATGCCCATAGATCAGATAACACTGAAACAAAATGAGGTTGTAAAATTTGGCCTAGAAATGAAGTTTTTGAGAAGCCTGTACAGCAAAGCAGTTGATTTGGAACGTTGTGTTCATTTTCATGTCATGTTCTGCAGTTTTGTATCCTTCTTTATTGTAATAAAGATAAAAAATGTTGATACACAGGACTTTCTTTTCCAGATTAAAAAGAAAAATGGTTATTTGTGTTTTTGGTTGTGTTCCTCAAGAAAACTGAAAAAAATTCTAGAGAAACTAGATTCATATGAAAAGGGGCAAAGGACAGAAAGTGTCAGCACTCAGTTGTGTCCAACTCTTTCCGACCCCATAGACTGTTGCTCACCAGGCTCCTCCGGCCATGGAATTCTCCAGGCAAGAATACTGGAGTGGGTTGCCATTCCCGTCTCCAGGGAATCTTCCCAAACCAGGTATTGAACCTGAGTCTCCCGCATTGCAGGCAGATTCTTTACCATCTTAGCCACCGGGGAAGAAGAGAAGGGTGGGATAGAGCCCGAGGGAAAAAGAAAGATAGCCACCAGGACTTTGAGCCCAAGATGGGAAGAGACTGGGGCCAACTGCCATTCTGTGATATACAGGGTGCTAGGGCACATGGGAAAGAGGACTTTAGGTAGTTTTACTCTTTGTAAAGGAATTTCCATTGGGACCATTGTTGAGAGACGTAAGTGAGGGCTAAATGAATTTTCTTGGGATTTTTTTTAATATTAGGCTAATATTTTTTTAATGCAACACAGTGTTAAGACAATTCATAATGTGCTCAGATTAATGTTACCCTATTAAAGCTAATACTAAAGAGAATGAAGTCTTTCCCTCTAAAAGACAAAGAAGTTGGGTTGTGATTTTTATTATCCACAATGAGTTACCACCCATCAGTCTACCCTGTATAGAGAGCAGAGTAGGCAGACTCCAGGACTTGGTGAGTGAGCCAATGAAGCCCACTGTCTCCAATGGAGCCCTTTCTAAGGAACAAGACAGAGCCCAGTGTGTGTCAGGGGCTACAAATGTGACCAAGTTTCAGTCTCTTTCCATAAGAAATGCACCATCCGGCAGGACAGACCCAACATACAATGATGATAATGTTTAAGTGCTGTAATAGTGCTATAACAGTGGTACCTAGAGAGCTTCTGCTTTCCTGCCTTGACGCCCTTCTGCCTTTGTATTGCACCCTGATGTTTGCTATAAATAACTGTGGAGGGACAGGCTGCTAACTAAAGTTACCACTAACCTGATTTTTCAAAGGCATAAAATGGGAGTATTTCTTTCACAGGCACCATCTCCCCATTATAAGTCTTTTCCTTCTTTAGTGGGACCTTCTTCCAACTTTCCTGTGACATCTGGTTGGGACACAGTTGTGTGGGATGTGATTCTTAATATTCTGGCAGCCATGCTGTGAGCATGAAGAAGCCAAGAAGATGTCAGAGGCACCACCCCAGTGTCCCGACAAGGCAGGTCCCTGAATGAACCAACTGCAGGCTCACCAGTTTCCAGATTTCTTATGTGAAAGAATTATTTCTATTTAGCCCCTTGAATTCTAGCTCTGCAATTTTCTAGCTGTGTGACCTTGAGCAAATTATTTAACTTCTTAGTACCTATTTCTTCATCCAAATTATGTCAGTAATAATAATACTTATCTCATAAAGTTATTGGGAGCTTCCTAGGTGGCACAGTGATAAAGAATCTACATGCCAATGCAGGAGACATAAGAGACACGGGTTCAATCCCTGGATTGGGAAGATCTCCTGGAGTAGGAAATGGCAACCCACTCCGGTATTCTTGCCAGGAAAATTCAAAGGACAGAGGAGACTGGCAGGCTACAGCTAATGGACTAGAGAAGAGTCAGACATGACTGAGCAACTGAGCACATAAGACTGGCAGGCTACAGCCAATGGACTAGAGAAGAGTCAGACATGACTGAGCCCAGCACATAAGACTGTTGTGACATTTCAGTGAGTTAATACATGTAAACAGTGTATTCCCCAAACTATAGTTAGTCAATAAATATTAGATGTTAATATTATTTGCATTATGAGTTGGGTGTTTTGCTGCTTATAGGAATAAACTATTCCTAACTGATACAGACATTTGCCTAAAAATATAAATAAGTGATAGAGGCTCTCAGTATTATTTGGCAAGCTTTCCAGATACCATTCTTCAACAGAAGTCAGTAAGTATTTATTGAGCCCTTCTTAAGGGCAAGTCTCTGTTCTTGGCTCTAAAGGAATTAATTTGTGGAACTGGGATTTATAGACTCACTGGGTCAATGAGAGAAATGTTTTGGAGGGACAGAGGAATGCTTCTGCTAGATCTTGGTATCCCTAAGGTTACACGGCTCCCTTAGGACATAGAGAGTTGGTATATGCTTTGCCCTATAGTTGGCTGTGAGCTGGTAATAACGTGGCTCTCCATTCATAGATAACAACCACTCACCTTAAACATCCAGATACAGATGATGCCTCTATAGCACATTTCATGCATTCTCCTTTTCCTATATGATGTTTTATTGTGATCTCAGTGCTTCTACCTTGGTATCACTATGCTCCCAGCAAGTTTCACCATTGGTTCCAAATATTGCCTTCTTTCTTTCCAGCTTTATTTACAAAACATCATGTATCAGTTCAGTTCAGTTCAGTCACTCAGTCGTGTCCAACTCTTTGTGACCCCATGAACCACAACACGCCAGGCCTCCCTGTCCATCACTAACTCCTGGAGCCCACTCAAACCCATGTCTATTGAGTCGGTGATGCCATCCAATCACCGCATCCTCTGTCATCCCCTTCTCCTCCGGCCCTCAATCTTTCCCAGCATCAGGGTCTTTTCCAGTGAGTCAGCTCTTCACATCAGGTGGCCAAAGTGTTGGAGTTTCAGCTTCAACATCAGTCCTTCCAATGAACACCCAGGACTGATCTCCTTTAGGATGGACTGGTTGGATCTCCTTTCAGTCCAAGGAACTCTCAAGAGTCTTCTCCAACACCACAGTTCAAAAGCATCAATTCTTCGGCGCTCAGCTTTCTTTATAGTCCAACTCTCATATCCATATATGACCACAGGAAAAACCATAGCCTTGACTAGACTGACCTTTTTTGGCAAAGTAATATTTCTGTTTTTTTTAATATGCTGTCTAGGTGGGTCATAACTTTCCTTCCAAGAAGTAAGTGTCTTTTAATTTCATGTCTGCAGTCACCATCTGTAGTGATTTTGGAGCCCCCCAAAAATAAAGCCAGCCACTGTTTCCATTGTTTCCCCATCCATTTGCCATGAAGTGATGGGACCAGATGCCATGATCTTCATTTTCTGAATGTTGAGTTTTAAGCCAACTTTTTCACTATCCTCTTTCATTTTCATCAAGAGGCTCTTTAGTACTTCTTTACTTTCTGCCATAAGGGTGGTGTCATCTGCATATCTGAGGTTATTGATAATTCTCCCAGCAATCTTGATTCCAGCTTGTGCTTCCTCCAGCCCAGCATTTCTCATGATGTACAAAAGTTAAATAAGTAGGGTGACAATATATATCCTTGTATCAGTACCCAATAAAGGGACTTCCCTGGTGGTCCAGTAGCTAAGACTCCATGCTCACAACAAAGGAGGCTCAGGTTCAATCCCTGGTCAGGGAACTAGACCCCACATGCTGCAACCAAGGCCCAGTGTAGCCAAACAAAAAAACAATTTTTAAAAATATATATCCAATACAGATGATCTCTGACTTACAATGGTATGACTTACTTTTTTTTTTTTACTGTGATGGTGCTAAAGCAATACACATTAAGTAGAAACTGCACTCAAAACTGTAATTTTGAATTTGAATTTTTTTCTCTAGGGCTAGTGATGTGTGGTACAATACTCTCTCTTGTAATGCTGGGCAGGGCATACTGGGAGACTGAGCTCCCAGTAAGCCAGTTAATCATTGTTGTTCAGTTGCTCAGTTGTGTCCGACTCTTTGTGACCCCATGGATTGCAGCATGCCGGGCTTCCCTGTCCTTCATCATCTCCCAGAGCTTGTTCACACTCATGTCCATTGAGTCAGTGATGTCATCCAATCATCTAGTCCTCTGTCATCCCCTTCTCCTACTTTCAATCTTTCCCAGCATCAGGGTCTTTTCTAATGAGTCAGCTCTTCGCATCAGGTGGCCAAAATAGTGGAGCTTCAGCTTCAGCATCAGTCCTTCCATTGAGCACTGAGGGCTGATTTCCTTTAAGATTGACTGGTTTGATCTCCTTGCAGGCCAAGGGACTCCCAAGAGTCTTCTTTAACACCACAGTTCAAAGTCATCAGTTCTTCGGCCCTCAGCCTTCTTTAAGGTCCAACTCTCACATCTGTACATAACTACTAAAAACCCATAGCTTTGACTCTTTGACCCACAGCAAAGTAATGTCTCTGCTTTTTAATATGCCATGTAGGTTTGTCATACTATCATGAGGGTAAACAACTGGTACACTCACAACCATTCTGTACCCACACACCATTCTGTCTTTTACTTCCAGTACATTATTCAAGAAATTATACAAAGTATTCAATATTTTATTATACAATAGCTCTTATATTAGAGGATTTTGCTCAATTTTAGATTAATGTAAGTGTTCTGAAGCAGGTTTGACTAAGATACAATGTTGGGTATGCTTGGTACATTAAATGCATTTTCAATTTATTGTACTTTCAACTTTTGAGGGATTTAACAGGATATAACTTCATCATAAACTGAGGAAGATCTCAAATCTTAAAGAGGTTTATTCTATGCCCTTAGGCCATTCCATTTTAATCACAGCATAAGGACTTGGGTCTCCTGCTAGAGGTTAGACAAAGATACTGGCCAATCAGCTTTGGGTTCAACTGATTTAACAGAGGAATAAATCTAACATCTTGGACCAGATTTGTATCCCCATTCTGTTTTGGCATCCTTGGGCTTTGATTTTCATAGGCTGGGATAAAGCAATGGATGCTTGGGGCTGGTGCACTGGGACAACCCAGAGGGATGGTATGGGGAGGGAGGAGGGAGGAGGGCTCAGGATGGGGAACACATGTATACCTGTGGTGGATTCATTTCAATATTTGGCAAAACTAATACAATATTATAAAGTTTAAAAATAAAATAAAATTTTAAAAAAATTAAAAAAAAAATAAAGCAATGAAACTAACAAGATGTCTTAGCAATGGCAGGAGTTGGTGCTAGATTAGATGTCTCTCAACTCCTGATAACTTGTCAATGCATCTCTCATAGGAGTCCTGTCAATTTCCTTCAACTTCAGCCCATGCCTTTACCAGCACCTAATCAATGCTATATGATTCTTTCTTTCCTTATTCTCTTTACTCCAAGAATTATTTTCCCCCCAAGCATTTGCTTTCTTCTAAAAAATTCAGATTTTTTTTTTGCAGCTACAAGAATAGATCTACCAAGATCCTTGTCTATTCTCATGTCCTTCCAGTGGGAGGGTCACTTCAGAAACCCCAAAAGGAGGTGTTCCCCTAAGCACATGGAGTGTTATTTGGGACTGCTCACCTCTTATTGACCAGGGACTGCTGCATCCCTGAACATGCCCTTGATGTCTGGAGGGCTGCTCCATTTCACTGCTCGTGAGGGAACCAGGCTGGTTCTTGCTTGGCACAGGTTCTTTTAATCCCAGTTTTCACCCGTGACTCAAGCCTTACTCTCAGTCCTGTCAGTAATTCTCAGTACTAAACTGCACCAGGATGTCTACTGGTAGGCATATCAAATATTCCTTTCCATTCTGGAGATCTCAAAAATGAATAATGAGGCCCTAGGTTAGTTAACATGATAATCCACCAAAATATGGATCCCAGGCAAGTGATGCTACTTTTTGGCAGGACAACCCAGCTCTTTTACTCTGCAGCTCCTGGTTCCCAGAAAGCAAGGAAATAGTTAACACTAGCCTGCCTGGGAAATGACTTCTGAGTCTATCTTACCAGAGTACTATTTTTTGGAAGTGGAAAAGTTCAGATAAATGAAGAATTTACCCCAGGTCTATCTTGTTTGATGTCCAAGCCCTGGTCCAGGAGGTGGCTCCTGAGCTGGAGGAGCTGTGAGTTGGCATGCATGCCTTGGGCCTTCGTGTTTAGCATGGTATAAAAGGATGCTGGGAACCTGGTCATATACCCAGAGAAAACCATAATTACAAAAGACACATGCACCCCAGTGTTCATTGCAGCACTATTTAAAATAGCCAGGACGTGGAAGCAACCTAAATGTCCATCAACAGAGGAATGCAAAAAGAAGATATGGCACATATATGTGATGGAATATTACTCAGCCATAAAAATTAATAAAATGGTGCTATTTGCAGAGACATGGAGGGACTTAGAGACTGGCATGCAGAGTGAAGTCAGAAAGAGAAAAACAAATATATATTAGCAGATATATGTGGAATGTAGAAAAATGGTACTGATGAACTTATTTGCAAAGCAGAAATAGAGACAGATGTACGGATACCAAGAGAATTGGGGGGTGCTAGGATGAATTAGGAGATTGGTATTGACATATATATACACAACTATGTATATAATAGATAACGAATGAGAACCTACTGAAAAGCACAGTTGACATGCAGGCAATATGTTTGTTTTCCACACCTGTGTTTCAATGTTCCGTGGGGACAAAGAGGAGCTATAAAATAACACAACACTGTGAAGAAACTAAACTCCAATTTATAAAAATGATGTTTAAAAAAAACGATGGTGGGAAATCGCCCGTGGTATACATGCAGCTCCACCAGGGGGAGAGGGCAGAGGAAATGCTTTGCCCATTAGCTGCCAGTTCTGACTCTTTGTGACCCCATGGAGTGCAGCATGCCAGACCTCCCTGTCCATCACCAACTCCCGGGGTTTACTCAAACTCATGACCATTGAATCGGTGATGCCATCCAACCACTAATCCTCTGTGAGCCCCTTCTCCCCCCACCTTCAATCTTTCCCAGCATCAGGGTCTTTTGAAATGAGTCAGTTCTTCGCATCAGGTGGCAAAAGTATTGGAGTTTCAGCTTCAGTATCAGTCCTTCCAATATATATTCAGGACTGAAATACCTGGAGTAACAGGCAAATTTGACTTTGGAATAAAGAATGAAGCAGGCAAAGGCTAACAGAGTTTTGCCAAGAGCATGCATTGGTCATAGCAGAACACCCTCTTCCAACAACACAAGAGAAGACTATACACATGGACATCAGCAGATGGTCAATACCAAAATGAGATTGATTATATTCTTTGCAGCCAAAGGTGAATAAACTCTATACAGTCTGCAAAAACAAGACCGGGAGCTGACTGTGGCCCAGATCATTAACTCCTTATTGCCAAATTCAGACTTAAATTGAAGAAAGTAGGGAAAACCACTACACCATTCAACTATGATCTAAATCATATCCCTTACCATTATACAGTGGAAGCAACAAACAGATTCAAGGGATTAGATCTGACAGACAGATTGCCTGATGAACTATGGATGGAGGTTCTTGACATTGTACAGGAGACAGGGATCAAGATCACCTCCCAAAAAATGAAATGCAAAAAAGCAAAATGGCTGGCTGGGGAGGCCTTACAAACAGCTGTGAAAAGAAGAGAAGCAAAAAGCAAAGGAGAAAAGGAAAGATATACCCATTTGAACACAGAGTTCCAAAGAACAGTAAGGAGAGATAAGAAAGCCTTCTTCAATGATCAGTGCAAAGAAATAGAGGAAAACAATAGAATGGGAAAGACTAGAGATCTCTTTAAGAAAATTGGAGATACCAAGGGAACTTTTCATGCAAAGGTGGGCACAGTAAAGGACAGAAATGATATAGACCTAACAGAAGCAGAAGATATTAAGAAGAGGTGGCAAGAATACACAGAAGAACTGTACAAAAAAGATCTTCATGACCCAGATAATCACGATGGTGTGATCACTCACCTAGAGCCAGACATCCTGGAATGCATAGTCAAGTGGGCCTTAGGAAGCATCACTAAGAACAAAGCTAGAAGAGGTGATAGAATTCCAATTGAGCTATTTCAAATCCTAAAAGATGATGCTGTTAAAGTGCTGCACTCAATATGCCAGCAAATTTGGAAAACTCAGCAGTGGCCACAGGACTGGAAAAGGTCAGTTTTCATTCCAATCCCTAAGAAAGGCAATGCCAAAGAATGCTCAAACTACCGCACAATTGCACTCATCTCACACGCTAGTAAAGTAATGCTCAAAATCTCCAAGCCAGGCTTCAACAATATGTGAACTGTGAACTTTCAGATGTTCAAGCTGGTTTTTGAAAAGGCAGAGGAACCAGAGATCAAATTGCCAACATCTGTTGGATCATCAAAAAAGCAAGAGAGTTCCAGAAAAGCATCTATTTCTGCTTTATTGACTGTGCCAAAGCCTTTGATTGTGTGGATCACCACAAACTGTGGACAATCCTTAAAGAGATGGAGTAGCCGACCATCTGACCTGCCTCTTGAGAAATCTGTATGCAGGTCGGGAACTGGACATGGAACAGCAGACTGGTTCCAAATAGGGAAAGGAGTATGTCAAGGCTGTATATTGTCACCCTGTTTATTTAGCTTATATGCAGAGTACGTCATGGGAAATGCTGGGCTGGATGAAGCACAATTTGGAATCAAGATTGCCGGGAGAAATGTCAATAACCTCAGATGTGCAGATGATACCACACTTAGAGCAGAAAGCAAAGAAGAACTAAAAAGCCTCTTGATGAAAGTGAAAGAGAAGAGTGAAAAAGTTGGCTTAAGGTGCAACATTCAGAAAACTAAGATCATGACATCTGGCCCTATCACTTCATGGAAAATAGATGGGGAAACAGTAGAAACAGTGAGAGACTTTACTTATTTGGGCTTCAAAATCACTGCAGATGGTGACTGAAGCCATCAAATTCAAAGACGCTTGCTCCTTGGAAGAAAAGTTACGATCAACCTAGGTAGCATATTAAAAAGCAGAGACATTACTTTACCAACAAAGGTCCATCTAGTGAAAGCTATGGTTTTTCCACTAGTCATGTATGGATGTGAGAGTTGGACTATAAAGAAAGCTGAGTACCAAAGAAGTGATGCTTTTGAACTGTGGTGTTGGAGAAGACTCTTGAGAGTCCCTTGGAGAGTGAGGAGATCCAACCAGTTCATCCTAAAGGATATCAATCCTGAATATTCATTGGAAGGACTGATGCTGAAGCTGAAACTCTAATACTTTGGCCACCTGATACGAAGAACTGACTCAATGGAAAAGTCCCTGATGCTGGGAAACATTGAAGGCAGTAGGATAAGGGGATGACAGAGGATTAGATGGTTGGATGGCATCACAGACTCAATGGACATGAGTTTGAGCAAGCTCTGGGAGTTGGTGATAGGTCGGGAGACCTGGTGTGCTACAGTCCATGGGGTCTTAAAGAGTCGAACATGCCATAGAATTGAGCGACTGAACTGAACTGAAGATAGTGGCTTAAGGCAAAGGAGAAAAGAAAAGATACATCTGTATGAATGAAGAGTTCCAAAGACTAGCAAGGAGAGATAAGAAGGCTTTCCTAAGTGATTAATGCAAAGAGATAGATGAAAACAATAGAATCGGAAAGACTAGAGGTCTCTTCAAGAAAATTGGAGATACCAAGGGAAATTTTCATGCAAAGATGGGACAATAAAGGACAGAAACAATATGGACCTAACAGAAGTATAAGATATTAAGAAGAGGTGGCATGAATACACAGAAGAACTATACATAAAAGATCTTAATGACCCAGATAACCATGATGGTATGATCACTTACCTAGAGTCAGACATCCTGGAATATGAAGTCAAGTGGGCCTTAGGAAGCCTGACTACAAACAAAACTAGTGGAGGTGATGGAAATTCAGTTGAGCTATTTCAAATCCTAAAAGATGATTCTGTAAAAGTGCTGCACTCAATATGCCAGCAAATTTGGAAAACTCAGCAATGGCCACAGGACTGGAAAAGATCAGTTTTCATTCCAATCCCTAAGAAAGGCAATGCCAAAGAATGCTCAAACTATCGCACAATTGCACTCATGTTACATACTAGCAAAGTAATGCTCAAAATTCTTCAAGCGAGGCTTCAGCAGTACATGAACTGAGAACTTCCAGGTGTTCAAGCTGAATTTAGAAAAGGCAAAGAAACCAGAGATCAAATTGCCAATGTCCACTAGATCATCAAAAAAGCAAGAGAATTCCAGAAAAAAAAAAAAATCTACTTATGCTTCAATGACTACACTAAAGACTTTGATTGTGTAGATCACAAAAAAATTGTGGAAAATTCTTAAAGAGATAAGAATATCAGTCCACCTTACCTGTGTCCTGAGAAATCTGTGTGCAGGTCAAGAAGCAACAGTTAAAACTGGATATGGAACAGTGAACTGGTCCCAAATTGGGAAACGAGTACCTCATGGCTGTATATTGTCATCTTGCTTATTTAAATTATATGCAGATTACATCATGCAAAATGCCAAGCTGGATGAAGCACAAGCTGGAATCAAGATTGCCAGGAGAAATATCAATAACCTCAGATATGCAGATGACAGCACCCTTATGACAGAAAGTGAAGAGGAACTAAATAGACTCTTAATGAAAGTGAAAGAGGAGAGTGAAAATGCTGGCTTAAAACTCAACATTCAAAAAAACTAAGATCAAGGCATACAGTCTCATCACTTCATGACAAATAGATGGGAGACAATGGAAACAGTGACAGACTTTATTTTGTTGGGCTCCATTTCACTGCATTTGGTAACTGCAGACATGAAATTTAAAGACATTTGCTCCTTGGAAGGAAAGCTATGACAAACCTAGGAATCATATTAAAAAACAGAGATATTACCAACAAAGTTCATATAGTCAAAGCTATGGTTTTTCCAATAGTCATGCATGGATGTGAGAGTTGGACCATAAAGAAAGCTGAGCCCTGAAGAATTGATGCTTTTGAACTGTGGCATTGAAGAAGACTCTTGAGAGTCCCTTGGACTGCAAGGAGATCAAACCAGTCAGTCCTAAAGGAAATCAATCCTGAATATTCATTAGAAGGAATGATGCTGAAGCTGAAACTCCAATACTTTGGCCACCTGATGTGAAGAGCTGCTTCACTGAAAAAGACCCTGATGCTGAGAAAGATTGAAGGCAGGAGGAGAAGGGAACAGAGGAAGAGATGGTAGGATGGCATCACTGACTCAATGGCCATGAGTTTGAGCAAGCTCTGGGAGTTGGTGGATGGACAGGGAAGCTTGGTGTGCTGCATTCCATGGGGTTGCAAAGAGTCTGACATGACTGAGCAACTGAACTGAACTGAAATATAGTGGCTAGAGCCTGTGCAGAGGAGGGAGGGAGAGTGTTTGACTTTTATTTGGATTTTTAGTTGATGAAGCCAGTGGACTTCTGCTATTGTCATGCCCATACTCTTTTGGGAGATTGAATAAGGTACTTGATTATAGTTGGTGGAAGTTTGATTTGTGCAATCAAAGCCAAATGGAAATGATTTTAGATAATGACCAAGCTGGAAATATTGGTCCTAGTCAAAGAGTATCAGAAAGGTTCCATTTTCTCTTTGTCAGTAGCAAATCAAGTAGTTCTACAGCTGACCAAATAGCATTTAAGAAATTGTTAAAATTTAGTAGTTATTCTCACCCAGTGTTAGATAACTTAGTTAACTGGCCTCCGTGGAAAGCTCAAGACTTCTACTCTCTCCTTCTTACTCTCCTTTTCCCCAAGAATGAGGTTCCTTCTCTGGATCAATCTCATTCTAGGACAAGGCACTAGAATTCAATCTAGTGAGTGGAGTGTCCTAAGGGATCAAAAGGATGAGCATAGAGTTACCTAGGAGAATAGTAACTTCCTCTGGGAACATCCGAGTCAGATAACAGAACACCTCCTCCTTAGGCCTTTGGAAAACTCATCAGTTTCCCTCCGCCCTTCTCTCTGCTGGGCAATATTTCAGGTGATTCTTTCACACATTGTAGGGGCAACATCAAAATTCTGGGATGGAAACAAGCAGTATTTCTTTCATCCCACTTGAGTTTTGGCCATCAGATGGGCCAGAGCTGGTATTGTTTCTTAATGTAATACTGTACACGTCTGAGATTTCTTAATAATGCTATAAACTACCTCACTTAAACTGGCAGAATTCTAGTGAGTAAAGAGGTCTTAACTTCTGGGTTTTCTCCAGTTTCTGTTCACCCTCACTTCCTCCTCAACTACTTGAAGACTGCAGTATCCAAGCAGTCTTACCACCCTTATGGCAGAAAATGAAAAAGAACTAAAGAGCCTCTTGATGAAAGTGAAAGAGGAGAGTGAAAAAGTTGACTTGAAGCTCAACGTTTAGAAAACTAAGATCGTGGCATCTGGTCCCATCACTTCATGGCGAATAGATGGGGAAACAGTGGAAACAGTGACAGATTTTATTTTGTGGGGCTCCAAAACTGCTGTAGATGGTGACTGCAGCAATAAAATTAAAGACACTTACTTCTTGGAAGAAAAGTTATGACCAACCTAGATGGCATATTAAGAAGCAGAGACATTACTTTGTCAACAAAGTTTCGTCTAGTCAAGGCTATGGTTTTTCCAGTAGTCATGTATGGATGTAAGAGTTGGACTATAAAGAAACCTGAATGCGGAGGAATTGATGCTCAAATTGATGTTCAAAGAACTGTGGTGTTGGAGAAGACTCTTGAGAGTCCCTTGGACAGCAAGGACATCAAACCAGTCCATCCTAAAGGAGATCAGTCCTGAATATTCATTGGAAGGACTGATGTTGAAGCTGAAACTCCAATATTTTTGCCACCTGATGCGAAGAGCTGACTCATTTGAAAAGACCCTGATGCTGGGAAAGATTGAAGGCAGGAGAAGATGGGAACAACAGAGGAAGAGATGGATGGATGGTATCACCGACTTAGTAGACATGAGTTTGAGTAAACTCTGGGAGCTGGTGATGGACAGGGAGGTCTGGCGTGCTGCAGTCCATGGGGTTGCAAAGAGTCAGACACGACTGAGTGACTGAACTGAACTGATATAGAGATGGGAATTACCTTGCAATTATCCTCTGCTTCATTTTTTTTCTTTTTTTATTGGAGGATATTGCTTTCCAATATTGTGTTGGTTTCTGCCACACATCAACATGAATTAGCCATAGGTAGACATATGTCCTCTCCCTCCTGAACCTCCTTCCCATCTCTCTTGCTTCATTTTCAAATAACATAATAAATTTTATTCTATATAACAGGGATCAAATCAAACAGGTACAAATTAAGAAATTTTACTACCAATGTATTACAATAAAGAAATGTCTAAAATGTATATGGCGAAGACTTTGGACAGTCCCTTGGACAGCAAGAAGATCAAACCAATAACTCCTAAAGGAAATTAGTCCTGAATATTCATTGGAAGGACTGATGCTGAAGCTGAAGCTCTGCTTTGACCATCTGATGTGAAGAACTGACTCATGGAAAAGACCCTAATGCTGGGAAAGATTGAAGGCAAGAGGATAAGGGGATGACAGAGAATGAGATGGTTGGATGGCATCACCAACTCAATGGACATGAGTTTGTGTAAGCTCTGGGAGTTGGTGATAGACAGGGAAGCCTGGTGTGCTGCAGTCCATGGGGTCACAAAAAGTTAGACCTGACTGAGCAACTGAACTGAACTGAAAGTGTATATGTGAAGAAGAAACATAACCACAAAAGAAAAATAATTATAACATAAAATCTCTGCCTTGTTTTTAGTGAAGAAAGCATTTGTATTTGATGAACTTGAATGTGAGGCAAACAAGCCAAAAAGTGTCTTTTTACCACCTGAAATCTGACATTTGTGGTCTACTAACTACCCAAAAAATAAAGATATGTAAGTAGTTATGTTACATTCTAAATTATCTCTATGCATGCTCAGCTGCTAAGTCGTGTCCAACTCTTTGCAACCCCACGGACTGTAGCCCACCAGGCTCCTCTGTTAATGGGATTTCCTAAGCAAGAATACTGGAGTGGGTTGCCATTTCTTTTTCCAGGGAATCTTCTTGACCCAGGGATTGAACCCCTGTCTCCTGCACTGGCAGGTGAATTCTTTACCACTAAGCCACGGGGAAGCCCAGTTATCTCTATGAACATATCCAAATATAAGACAACTATACAGGCTCAAACACTGTACAGTATTACCCAATTCCAAGGCACAGGTGGTTGAATAATCCTTTTTGGTTGTGACTCATCCACTGGGGAAATGTAAGCTCCTTGAACGTCACCAGTCCAGGTTCTATGCACGATACTGGATGCTTGGGGCTGGTGCACTGGGACGACCCAGAGGGATGGTATGGGGAGGGAGGAGGGAGGAGGGTTCAGGATGGGGAACACATGTATACCTGTGGAGGATTCATTTCGGTGTTTGGCAAAACCAATACAATATTGTAAAGTTTAAAAATAAAATAAAATTTAAAAAAAAAAAAGAAAAACAAGGGTATTAAAAAAAAAGAAGTATGTCTGTTTTCTTCATCAAGGAATGGTCAACTCACCATACAGTGCCTAATTAAAAAATATATATATCCACTAACTACTTGCTGAATGAATAAAAACAAGATGAACAAATAATTAATAATTAAGAGTGCTGAGAAGGAAGTAAAGGACTTGCCTCTAACAAAGTGAGACAATAAGCAGGAGACACAGGAGCCCTGAGGATATACTAGACCAGGACCCATGAGTTATTTCAGAGCTGCCGCTTCTACTTCTCCCACCTGGCAACATGGAACCAGAGGAGTAGCCGCGTGCCCTGCCCACCTCTACCAGCTTCACAGTCCTCTAAATAACTGCAGTATTTGCAAACAGTTTTTGAACTTTGAGGATATATTGAACCCAGTTCCAAATACAGAATCAGACTCTGTGCTTCCCCATAAAGCAAATCTGAAGAGCTACCAAAACATCCATAAATAATGACTTGCAACTTAATATCTCGAGACAAATATGTATATGACCACAAAGGTTAAGAGCTCTGCTCCCAATTACTAAAGAGTGCCAGTCCTCTTCATTTTTAATCATCTGTTTTATTGCGACTTTGTTGTCAGAGTCATCACCATGGTGCCTAGCTCATTTTTTATACAGTTAATACAGATTTTTATCAAGTGTGAGAAGTGTGCTCATTTCCCCTCTTAATGCCAGTCTCCCTCCATGAATTGTCTCTGACAGCTGAGAGGGGATAAATGCTGTGTGGGATTAATGAGAAGCCACCAGCCCCTCTAAAACCCTTTCATTTATGGGGCCTCTTGAACATTAACATGATCAAAGGATTTCAAAGAGGCCAGGACCGCTATTCACACTAAAGCAAGAGTCGATCCAAGGATCCCATCCAAGAAAGAAGGGCTTTTAAAAACAAATGTAAAAGCCTGTTCGCAAAATTTAAACAGGATGGTGAATCTTAAACAGCCTCACATGCAACTCAGTGTTTGTTAACTAAAGAATAAAGATAAAAAGATTAAAAGAGAGACTTGCCCTTCCAGATTTCCTGGTTTTCTTCATACAGCTCAAAGACCATTTTTGCTAGCAGTCTTTGACAATGGAGCTATGTGTCACACTCAAAACACAGCATGGTGATTTCAAATTGATAAATCGTATGCATGTATTGGTATCTGAATGTATTAAACTGCTGAAGCAAGGCAATATTTCAATGCAAGCACATGAATGGGCTCTAGCATCAAACTTCCTGAAATCAGTACTACACACAAAGGGTAAATATCAGAGACGGCAACTTTTTTCCTTCAAATAAATAAAAAAATTTAGTGAAATAGGCCATATCTTATTTCTGTCAACTTCTTGCTGCCTAATGGCTGCTGTCCATCTTTTAGGTTTTTCCATTTACCATTTCAGGAAAAGCCTGCCATTTTTAACAGGGTGATAGGACTCCAACTGAGCCCAGGATATTTTTTTGTGGGGAAAGAATTACTGGCTGAAGGTAAATAAAACTGCTCTTTTTAAGTCTGCAATTGGTTTTTCTACTTTTCTGCAAAGGAAGTTCTCAATTCTTTGGGTGCAAACTGCTTCTATGATTTAACAAAATCCTTTCAATGAACTTTTTGTCTATGCAAAGATAAAGCAAGATTTTATTCTGAAATAGAGGTGACACACTTGGTTCTGTAAAGGGCTGAGCTGGTTACTCTGATCAGTATTGTTATAGGAAATAATCTTGTATAGGAAGCTATCTTTATAAGGCATAGTTTAGCAGTTAGACATTCAGATAGTGGAATTAATATTCCCAAGGTTCAAACCCTAGCTTCTTCTGTTTACTAGCTATGTCATTTCTTCACAATTTACTAATGTCTTTGTGCCTCTGTTTTCTCATCTGTAAAACTGGATAACAATGCTCATCACGGAGCAGCCTGAGGATTGTGTGTATAAGAAAGGTTGATGTATAAGAAAGTTAGAATAGAACCAAAAAGTGACGATCTCTGTATATGTACTAGCTTGTTATTCTGTTGACCAACTTTCATCTCACAGATTATTTGGTTTTAGAAAAAAAAGAGAAACAAGCTCCAGGGCAGGGACATGCAGAGGTACTGGTACAGCTATCTGGAGCTGGGACAGAGCTGTAGACAGGAGCTCATGGACAGGGCTTCACTCCAACAGCAGCCGTATCTGGTGTTCTCTTTGGTTTTCTCAATTACAATCACTTTTGATCAGTTTTGATTATTCAGTTAAATCTCTTTAATTTTATAACCTCATCTCAGCCTCACTGTGTGAGACATGATCTTTTGAAGAAAGAAACAAAGAACCAGAGCCAGAGGATGGGCTAAGAGGGCAAGGAACAATCTGAAAGATCTGAGGAGCCCAATCACATGCCCTGAGGACTTCTAGGGATAGGCAAATCAAAGGTTCTAGTAAAAGGCATCGCAAGCAGGATGAGGACTTGTATCCTAACGATTTCAGTGTACAATGGAAGCATGGCCTTAGTCCATGGTCCTGTGTAGATCTCCACCCTCTTGGCCGCCTAGTCCCATTTCCAGTGTTTGAGGGAATCCTTCAATTCCAAACATTGCCTTCCATATTGCTAAAACTTAGTGCCTTCCTTACCCCTAAACTCTGGTGTGTGAATCCAGCCAGTCTGAATGCCTCACTTATAACTCTTTATCTGACAATAAAAGAAGCAAAGCAAGAGAGACCTGGCAAAGAGCAACTCTGGAAAAGTTGACAGCAACACACTGCACCACAGGGAGCCCAGACTGAAACCCTGATTCAACAGTCCCCAGCAACCTGCTCCAGGGCGTGACTTTGATTGTGGTCCTGGTTCCCCAGCATCCCTGCATTCTTATTTCTGTCCCAAGCCTGGCTTTTTAGACTTTCTGTCATTTCTGGGCCCTACCCAATGTCAATAAAATTTCCTTGTATACTTAACACAAATTTGTTTCTATCGTTATAAAAAGAATCTTAACTGGTACAATCAAGTCACCTGGATTGCACTTGAAGCATGAAAGCAACTTATTCTGGGTCTTCCTTATAAACAGAAAAATAAAACCCCAGTGACAGATATTTTGAAAATGACAGTTTAAATTTGGTTCAAAACTACAATCTTTAGAGAGGACCACAGAATTATCCTGACAACTGAATTGCCAGGTCATAAAAATTTCTCCAGACTTGACAATTTCCGTCTGACTTTTCCTGCCCTTGGCAGGGTAATTGTGATGATATTTCCAATCAACATATCCTTGGTACAAGAGAAGGATTCATAAAATCCCAAGTTTGTACAAATTCTTGTTAGCTTAGACAGCCAGCCACACTCCCATCCAAGTGATGTCCTGTGAGCTCCAGAATCCTTCCTGGGACAGCCCTCCTGCCACCAATGTACCTCCAAACCATTATTCAGCACCAGAGTGGTTACCCTATATTTTAGTTGCTGCTAAAAATGTTACTTCTGTGAATTTTTTGAAACTGATATTTTCTTAAAGCTTAATTTATTTTATTTAAAGACTTGGCCTTTCCACTACGGAAAACAGCATGGAAATTCCTCAAGAAATTAAAAATAGAACTACCATAATGACTCAGCAATCCCACTTTTGGGCATGTATCCAAAGGAAACAAAATCACTGTCTCAAAGAACGATTTGTACTCCTATGTTCATTGCAGCACTGTTCACAATAGCCTAGGTATTAAAATAACCCAAATGTTCACTGAAGGAAAATGGATACAAAAAAATATGGTATATAGACAATGGAATATCATTTAACCTTTAAAAAAAGGACATTGTGACATTTTTTACAACATGGATGAACCTCGAGGGCATTATGCTAAATGAAACAAGCCAGATGACTTGAGAGAACAGCACTGAAACATATACATTACCATATGTAAAACAGATAGCCAGTGGGGGGTTTGATGTATGATGCAGGGCACTGAAAGCCAGTGCTACGTGACAGCCTGGAGGGATGAGGTGGGAAAGGAGGTGTGGGGGGCAGGGGGGGTGGGTGGTCACGTGTATGCCTAAGGCCAATTAATACTGATGTATGACAAAAACCATCACAATATTGTAAAGAAATTATTCTCCAATTAAAATAAATAATTTTTTTAAGAGAGAGAATAAACAAAAACAAGTACTGCATGGTATGAGCTATATGTGAAATCTGAGGAAAAGGTCAAACTCCTAGCAATAGAAAGGATAAAAGTGGTTGCCAGGGTCTGAGAAGGAGAGGAATAGGAGAGGTTAGCAAAGAGGTACAAACTTTCAGTTATAGAAAGAATATGATCTGAGGACCCAATGTATTTCATAGTGACTATAGATGATAACCAGAGAAGGCAATGGCACCCCACTCCAGTACTCTTGCCTGGAGAATCCCATGGATAGAGGAGCCTGGTGGGCTGCAGTCCATGATAACATTGTATTTTATGGCTGAAATTTGCTGAGAGAGTAGAACTTAAATGATGTACTCAAAAAAAAAAAAAAAAAAGGTAAATACATGAGGTGACGGATGTGTTAATTAACTTGATGGGGGGACTCCTTTCCCAAAGTGTGTGTGTGTGTGTGTGTGTGCATACGCGCACATAGTCACCAAGTCCTAGCCAACTCTTTACTGATTCCATGGACTGCAGCCTGCCAGGCTTCTCTGTCCCTGGGTTTCTCCAGGCAATAAGACTGGAGTGGGTTGCCATGCCCTTCTTCAGGGAATCTTCCCAACCCAGGGATGGAATCCAGTTCCCTCTCACTGCAGGCGGATTCTTTACCAACTGAGCCACCAGGGAATCATACCCATACCGCTCCCCAACTACTCAGTTTCTGGCTATTATTCACACTCCACTAGTTTCTCTTGTGACCAGAACACTTGTAGAGTGAAAGTTTTATTAAATAGAGCAATTTTAGCAGGATAGGGCAAAGATGATAATTAGAGGTCTTAGCCGCAGAGAATCAGCTGCCTCTAAGGAGAGGGGAGAACAATCAGGAATGGACTCATTCTCCTTCCAGAAAATAATCACAGAGCATAGGTAGTCTATCACAGGGACATTTTTACAGTATGACTTCATTTCTAGTGATATTTTTTCATATTTTCTGTTCATTGGTAGAGACACCCACCGAAGAAGTATTCAGTTTAAATCCTTCTTGGCTATACCTCCCCTGTAGCTCAAACGGTAATAGATCAATGGAACAAAATAGAAAGCCCAGAGATAAATCCACACACATATGGACACCTTATCTTTGACAAAGGAGGCAAGAATATACGATGGATTAAAGACAATCTCTTTAACAAGTGGTGCTGGGAAAACTGGTCAACCACTTGCAAAAGAATGAAACCAGAACACTTTCTAACACCATACACAAAAATAAACTCAAAATGGATTAAAGATCTAAACGTAAGACCAGAAACTATAAAACTCTTAGAGGAGAACATAGGCAAAACTCTCTCCGACATACATCACAGCAGGATCCTCTATGACCCACCTCCCAGAATATTGGAAATAAAAGCAAAAATAAACAAAGGGGACCTAATTAACCTTAAAAGCTTCTGCACAACATAAGAAACTATAAGCAAGGTGAAAAGACAGCCTTCAGAATGGGAGAAAATAATAGCAAATGAAGCAACTGACAAACAACTAATCTCAAAAATATACAAGCAACTCCTACAGCTCAACTCCAGAAAAATAAACGACCCAATCAAAAAATGGGCCAAAGAACTAAATAGACATTTCTCCAAAGAAGACATACAGATGGCTAACAAACACATGAAAAGATGCTCAACATCACTCATTACCAGAGAAATGCAAATCAAAACCACTATGAGGTACCATTTCACACCAGTCAGAATGGCTGCAATCCAAAAGTCTACAAGCAATAAATGCTGGAGAGGGTGTGGAGAAAAGGGAACCCTCTTACACTGTTGGTGGGAAAGCCACTATGGAGAACAGTGTGGAGATTCCTTAAAAAACTGGAAATAGAACTGCCTTATGATCTAGCAATCCCACTGCTGGGCATACACATTGAGGAAACAAGAATTGAAAGAGATACGTGTACCCCAATGTTCATCGCAGCACTGTTTATAATAGCCAGGACATGGAAGCAACCTAAATGTCCATCAACATATGAATGGATAAGAAAGCTGTGGTACATATACACAATGGAGTATTACTCAGCCATTAAAAAGAATACATTTGAATCAGTTCTAATGAGGTGGATGAAACTGGAGCCTACTATACAGAGTGAAGTAAGCCTGAAAGAAAAACACCAATACAGTATACTAACGCATATATATGGAATTTAGAAAGATGGGAACAATAACCGTGTATACGAGACAGCAAAAGAGAAATTGATGTATAGAACAGTCTTTTGGACTCTGTGGGAGAGGGAGAGGGAGAGGGTGGGATGATTTGGGAGAATGGCATTGAAATACGTATAATATCATATATGGAACGAGTTGCCAGTCCAGGTTCGATGCACGATACTGGATGCTTGGGGCTGGTGCACTGGGATGACCCAGAGGGATGGTATGGGGAGGGAGGAGGGAGGAGGGTTCAGGATGGGGAACACATGTATACCTGTGGCGGATTCATTTTGATATATTGCAAAACCAATACAATATTGTAAAGTTAAAAAATTAAATTAAATTAAAAAAACAAAAAAAGAATCTGCCTGCAATGCAGGAGACCAGGGTTCGATCCTTGGGTTGGGAAGTTCTTCTGGAGAAAGGAATGGCAATCCACTCCAGTATTCTTGCCTGGAGAATTCCGTGAACAGGGAAGCCTGGCGGGTTACAGTCCACGGGGTTGCAAAGAGTCGGACACCACTGAGTGACTAACCCAGTCCTTAGCTATACCTCCAATGCAACTAAAAGGATATATGTTGTGGAAATAAGCTTATCTAATCAAAATGTTTTTCCTTCCTGGCAGAGACTAACCAAATTATGCTCCTTTCCCATTATCCCAAGTGCCTACTATGTCCCAAGATATTTTAGACCTTGTTCTTTCAGTCCTGAACACAAGTACATGTGTAGAAATTTTTCTCTGTCTGATTTTTGCATTTAACTGATTCAACGTTACTTGAGGACCTACAATGTGCCCTGCATTATGGCAAAAAGAAGCATGCTGGGCACAAAGTCCCCTTCTAACTCAGGATTTTTAGGGGCTGAGTTGATCCCTTCAGCTGACACTCTTAGATTCATACTAATGTAAAATACATTTTTATAACAAAAAAAATATGTAAATGTTTATCATTCATCACTTCTTCAGAAAAATTCAAAATCTCTTCAATATGTGTCCTAAATACACTGGCTAAAATTTGAAGACTTTAGAGAAACCTGTAAAAAGGGAAAGTGGAAATATTTGAAATGTTAGGCTAAGAATGTTTTCCCAACTTCAGGTAAAACCATAGAGATATCTGAGGAGAGAGCTGGCAGGGGGCATGGAACTTCGGGAAAGTAAAAATGTGACTGAATCATTACATTTGCGATTTTCATTGGGGGAGAAGACAGGGGAAGAAGGAGCAGTGGTAAGGGCAAGGAATAAAATATCTACCAAAGAGTTTTTCTGTAAACCCTACACTTGAGCCAGGGAGAAAAGTACACATATTTCTTCTTGCCCCAGAGGGTAGAATTGGGACAAGTGGAACCAAACGTGGGTGTTTCACTGGAACAATTACCAAAGGAGAATGCTTTCAGAGGAACTGGCCCTGAGAGTACTGTCTCCCATTACTGAGATTGGCAAACTGAGGCTAGATGAAGTTCAGCCAGGATATTGCTAAAGGGACTCTTGCTCTAGGTGAGAGTAAGAGAGAGTAGGCAAAAGAATCTACTCTTTCAGTGGTGAAAGAAAAACATTAACAAAAGTGCCTGAAGAATTAAACCAACTAATTTTACATATAAAACAATCTTAATATGGACTTTTTAAATAGTTACGAAGAAAGACTAACTTTTTATATATCATCACCAAACTGACTCTCCAAGTGCTCTGCCCAGCAAAATACCTAAGGGAGTATAGGCCTGGGAAGACATTTATTACAAAGTCATCTCTTTTATGAAACAAATATTCTTCAGTATTCTTTTAATCACAAATGTCCTTCTTAGAACTAACACTGTAGTTATGAGCATGTTAACTAGAGCCAGCCAGGGGCCTGAGTAAGAAATTTCCTTTTGTTCACAGGTTGCTGTGTTTATTATCCACCTCCTCACATTTTAAACTCCTTGCAAAATGAGAAGACATTCCGTAACAGGGTTAGTTACTACATATTGCATCTGACAGTTACAATGAATAAAAACAGAAGATTTTTCAAAGGTCTACTATGTCTCAAAGAGCTCAGCAAGGCTTAAATGACAATTAGATGAAGAATAACATTGCCTGTATTGTAGAATAAGGCCTGATATGCCATCACACATAAGATACAGAAAATAGATCAAACAAGGTGGTCAGCACACAGGCCCTCCCATTAACTTGTGTGACTTCACATTTGACAAATCCCAGTTGTTGTCAAGCCAGTTGACAAGCCAGTTGTTGTCTCATAAAGTTCTGAAAAAAAAATATTTAAGTTGTAAACCAGGTAATATGATCTCCATTTCAAGTGAGACATTAAGAGACTGGTGACCCCAAGATTGCAAAACTACTAACACTTTGAATCCAAAGTCCATGGTCCTTTTCACTGACTTTAATGAGTCACAGCCTCATTTTTAAAAAGATACCATGATTTCTACATCTGATTTTTTTTTTTTACATCTGATTATTAAATCTCCTTCCCAAAGGACACAGATTGATACTTCATGACACCTGTTTGCACCATATAAACAAAATTACATATGTGTAAGCCAGTGGCTCTTCCAAACCTATGGGAGAGTCTTTAATTTTTTCAGTGCTTATAAATCTTTGTCCACAAGAGTGAGTATCCATATTTTTAACTGGGCAACCTAGAACTAAGGGCTTCCCTGGTGACTCAGACAGGAAAGAATCTGCCTACAATGCAGGAGACCCAGGTTTAATCCCTGGGTTGAGAAAATCCCCTGGATAAGAGAACAGCCACCCAGTCCAATATTCTTGCCCGGAGAATTCCAAGGACACAGAAGCTTCACTGGCTATTGTCCATGGGGTCGCAAAGAGTCTGGACTGAGTGACTAACACTTTTAATTTCAACCTGGGACTACACACAACATTGCTCAAGGTCATTTTTCAATTGGCAAGAAACTAAATGGGAAAATTACTCTGTTCTTTTTTCCTGTTCCATTTGTTTAAAATCACAGACTAAAAGATTCTTTAAGAATTTACAAGAGTTAGCTGTGATCCACACAGTCAAAGTCTTCAGCATAGTCAATAAAGAAGAAGTAGATCTTTCTCCAAAACTCTCTTGCTTTTTTAATGATCCAACGGATGTTGGCAATTTGATCTCTGGTTCCTCTGCCTTTTCCAAATCCAGCTTGAACATCTGGAAGTTCTTGATTCACATACTGTTGAAGCCTGGCTTGGAGAATTTTGAGCATTATTTTGCTAGCGTGTGAGATGAGTGCAGTTGTATGGTAGTTTGAACATTCTTTGCCATTGCCTTTCTTTGAGATTGAAATGAAAACTGACCTTTTCCAGTTCTGTGGCCACTGCTGAGTTTTCCAAATTTGCTGGCATACTGAGTGCAGCACTTTAACAGCATCATCTTTTAGGATTTGAAATAGCTTAGCTGGAATTCTATCACCTCCATTAGCTTTGTTCATAGTGATGCTTCCTAAGGCCCACTTGACTTCACTTTCCGGATGTCTGGCTCTAGGTAAGTGATCACACCATCATGATTGTCTGAGTTATTAAGATCTTTGTATAGATCTTTAGTGTATTCTTGCCACCTCTTCTTAATATATTCTGCTTCTGTTAGGTCCATATTATTTCTATCCTTTATTGTACCCATCTTTGCATGAAATATTCCCTTGGTATCCCTAGTTTTCTTGAAGACACCTCTAGTCTTCCCATTCTATTGTTTTCCTCTTTTTCTTTGCATTGATCACTTAGGAAATCTTTCTTACCTCTCCTTGCTATTCTTTGGAACTCTGCATTCAGATGGGTATATCTTTCTTCTTCTCCTTTGCCTTTAGCTTCTCTTCTTTTCTCAGCTATTTGTAAAGTCTCCTCAGACTACCATTTTGCCTTTTTTGCATTTCTTTTTCTTGGGGATGGCCTTGACCACCACCTCCTGTACAAAGTCATGAACATCTGTTCATAGCTCTTCAGGAACTCTATCAAATCTAATCCCTTGAATCTATTTCTCACTTCCACTGTATAATGGTAAGGGATTTGACCTAGGTCATCCCTGAACAGCCTAGTGGTTTTCCCTGTTTTCTTCAATTTAAGTCTGAATTTTACAATATGGAGTTCATGATCTGAGCCACGGTCAGCTCCCAGTCTTGTTTTTGCTGACTGTATAGAGTATCTCCATTTTGGGCTGCAAAGAATATAATCAATCTGATTTCAGTATTGACCATCTGGTGATGTTCATGTGTAATCTCTTGTGTTATTGGAAGAGGGTGTTTGCTATGACCAGAGCATTCTCTAGGCAAAACTCTCTTAGCCTTTTACCTGCTTCATTTTTTATTCCAAGGCCAAACTTGCCTGTTACTCCATGTATCTCTTGACTTTCTACTTTTACATTCCAGACACCTGGTTCCAAATAGGAAAAGGAGTACATCAAGGCTGTATATTGTCACCCTGCTTATTTAACTTATATGCAGAGTACATCATGAGAAACACCGGGCTGGAAGAAACACAAGCTAGAATCCAGATTGCCAGGAGAAATATCAATAACCTCAGATATGCAGATGACACCACCCTTATGGCAGAAAGTGAAGAGGAACTCAAAAGCCTCTTGATGAAAATGAAAGTGGAGAGTGAAAAAGTTGGCTTAAAGCTCAACATTTAGAAAACGAAGATCATGGCATCTGGTCCCATCATTTCATGACAAATAGATGGGGAAACAGTGGAAACAGTGTCAGACTTTATTTTGGGGGGCTCCAAAATCACTGCAGATGGTGATTGCAGCCATGAAATTAAAAGACGCTTACTCCTTGGAAGGAAAGTTATGGCCAACCTAGATAGCATATTCAAAAGCAGAGACATTACTTTGCTAACAAAGGTCCGTCTAGTTAAAGCTATGGTTTTTCCAGTGGTCATGTATGGATGTGAGAGTTGGACTGTGAAGAAGGCTGAGTGCCGAAGAATTGATGCTTTTGAACTGTGGTGTTGGAGAAGACTCTTGAGAGTCCCTTGGACTGCAAGGAGATCCAACCAGTCCATTCTAAAGGAGATCAGTCCTGGGTGTTCATTGGAAGGACTGATGCTAAAGCTGAAACTCCAGTACTTTGGGCACCTGATGCGAAGAGTTGACTCATTGGAAAAGACCCTGATGCTGGGAGGGATTGGGGGCAGGAGTAGAAGGGGACGACAGAGGATGAGATGGCTGGATGGCATCACCGACTCTATGGACATGAGTTTGAGTGAACTCCAGGAGTTGGTGATGGACAGGGAGGCCTGGCATGCTGTGATTCATGGGGTCGCAAAGAGTCAGACACAACTGAGCGACTGAACTGAACTGAACTAAACTGATGATGAAAAGGACATCTTTTTTTTGGTGTTAGTTCTAGAAGGTCTTGTAGATCACCATAGAACCATTCAACTTCAGCTTCTTCAGCATTAGTGGTTGGGGCATATACTTGGATTACTGTAATATTGAATGGTTTGCCTTGGAAACAAGAGAAGGCAATGGCAACCCACTCCAGTACTCTTGCCTGGAAAATCCCATGGTCAGAGGAGCCTGGTAGGCTGCAGTCCATGGGGTCGGGAAGAGTCGGACACAACTGAGCGACTTCACTTTCACTTTTCACTTTCATGCATTGGAGAAGGAGATGGCAACTCGCTCCAGTGTTCTTGCCTGGAGAATCCCAGGGACAGAGGAACCTGGTGAGCTGCCATCTGTGGGGTCACACAGAGTCAGACATGACTGAAGCGACTTGGCAGCAGCAGCAGCAGCAGCCTTGGAAACAAACAGATCATTCTGTCATTTTTGAACTGCACCCAAGTACTGCATTTAAGACTCTTTTGTTGACTCTGAGGGCTATTCCATTTCTTCTAAGGGATTCTTGCTCACAGTAGTAGATATAATGGTCATCTGAGTTAAATCCACCCATTCCAGTCCATTTTAATTCACTAATTCCTAAAATGTCAGTGTTCACTCTTGCCATCTACCATTTGACCACTTCCAATTTACATTGATTCATGGACCTAACATTCCAGGTTCCTATGCAATATTGTTCTTTACAGCATCAGGCTTTACTTCCATCATCCACAACTGGGCGTTGTTTTCACTTTGCTTTCTCTGTTCTTTCTTTCTGGAGTTACTTCTCCTCTCTTCTCTAGTAATATATTGGGCACCTACCAATCTGGGAGAGTGAAAGAGGAGAGTGAAAAAGCTGCCTTTAGAACTCAATATTCAAAAAACTAAGATTATGGCATCCTGTCCCATCACTTCATGGCAAGTAGATAAGGAAACAATGGAAACAGTGACAGACTTTATTCTATGGGGCTCCAAAATCACTGCACATAGTAACTATAGCCATGAAATTCAAAGATACTTGCTACTCGGAAGAAAAGCTATGACAAACCTAGACAACATATTAAAAGGCAGAGACATTACTTTGCTGACAAATTTCTGTCTAGTTAAAGCTATGGTTTTTCCAGTAGTTATGTATGGATGTGAGAATTGGACCATAAAGAACGCTGAGGGCCAAAGAATTAATGCTTTTGAACTATGTTGGAGAAGACTCTTGAGAGTCCCTTGGATAGCAAGGAGATCAAGCCAGTCCATCCTAAAGGAAATCAGTCCTGAATATTCATTGGAAGGACTGATGCTGAAGCTGAAGCTCTAATACTTCAAGCCACCTGATTCAAAGAACTGACTCATTAGAAAGGACCTTAATTGTGGAAAAGATTGAAGGCAGGAGGAGAAGGGGATAACAGAGGATGAGATGGTTGGATGGCATCATCAACTCAATGGACATGAGTTTGAGTAAGGTCCAGGAGTTGGCAATGGACAGGGAAGCCTGGCGTGCTGCAGTCTGTGGGGTCGCAAAGAGTTAGACATGACTGAGCAACTGAACTGAACTGAAAAGACTATAAATTCTAATAGATACTTTAGCTATTTCATTAGCTTCCTCTCCACATCAGTTCGGTTCAGTTCAGTCACTCCTCTCCACATAGATTTTCTAATTTCAGTATATACAAAATGTAAATCGTCTTCCATCCAATCTATGACTCACCCCTTGCTGTGAACTCTAGCCTTCAAAATCATTGCCACCTTCTTCCCTATAATTCCCCCTTACCATTCTCATGCTCTCTTGCCCCATAAAGTCACCCTTTCTAATGTGTTAAATATATTTTTAGATATGTATATATCCCTGAAAGGTTTTTGCATTCATTTATTCAACAAACTATTATTAAGCACTCCTTTATTTTCCATGTATATTCCTATAAGCAGGTAAAATGGTTAGCTTTGCTACATAACAAATTACCCCAAAATCTTAGTGCCTTAAGAATGAACATTTGTTTAGTCCACAATTATGTAAATCAGTACTTTAAGCTGAACTCAGCCAAGCACTTTTCTGCTAGTCTTAGATGATCTCTGCCGGGCTCTGCCATGCTCCACCAATTCAGCTGGAGGCTGATTCTCTCAAACTACCAGAGTCTTAGCTTACCTCTGCTCCACAAGCCTCTCACTATCTAGGAGGCTAGCCTGGCCTTCTTTACATGGTCACCTCAGTGTCCAAAAAACAGCAAGAGAGGTTAAGTACCAGGGAACAAACACTTTGCAAATCTCTAATTGAATCATTATTATTTTATTAATAATAAAATCATTTTATTATTTTTCATCAGTCAAAACAAGTCACATGGCCAAGTCCAGAATCAGTGTGGAAGTGGACCACCCAAGCATAAATACAGGACATTGATGCCTGCAAATTGGCATCTATGCCTGCAAAAACTCTTTTACAGTGGAGATTCAAAACTGGAAAACATCTTTGCCTTCATGAACCTTGTTTTCTCACATTGTCCATCAGCACTTGGTACTTCACCTCTTTCTAAGGTTTGGCCAAGCAGATAAGTGTAAGCCAGTATTTCTTTGTGGGTTTAATTTCCCTGATTAAAAACAAACATTTCATACTTTTCCTTCTATGAATCGTCTATTTGTATCCCATTTATTTTTCTATGGGATTTCCTGTGTTTTTCTTACTTATTCTAGGAGTTCCTTGTGTATTAAGTAACAAACATACTCATAGATGAAAAAAGCTGTATAAGACACCTTAGTGAAGTGAGTAAAAGTGAAGTCACTCATTCGTATCTGACTGTTTATGACCCCATGGACTGTAGCCTACCCAGGCTCCTCCATCTATGGGATTTTCCAGGCAAGAGTACTGGAGTGGGTTGCCATTTCCCTCTCCAGGGGACTTCCCAACCCAGGGATCAAACCCAGGCCTCCCCCAGATTCTTTACTCTCTGAGCCACCAGGGAAGCCCCTAAGACACCTTAGTTTGCTAAAGTAGGATTTTCACCTTTTGTATATTATTTTATTGTGAATATATCATACACAGAGACTTGTGCATAAAGCATATATGTAGAATTTAACAAATAGTTATAATGACCTACCACTGCCTGAGTGGATTCACCATTTATTATTCTTCTGATCTGAGATGCCACCTTTAGAATATACTATCGGCATTGTATACTTGGATCTATTTCTGTACTTTCTATCTTGTTTATTTTCCACTTTTGAATGTTTTTTTGTGAAGAATGGATCATGAATTTTGTCCCATGCTTTTTCAGCATAGGTGAAGATGGTCATACCATTTTCTCCTCTTATTGAACCACATTTTGCATTCTTAAAATAAACTGATTATGATATATCATTAATTTAATGTGCTATGGAACTCTGTTTGCTAATATTTGACTTAGGATTTTGTCTCAGTATTTATGATTGAAGCTGATCCAAAGTTTTTACTTTCAGCATTATTTGCCAGAGTTGACTATACTTGTTATACATGTTATACTTATTTTTATGTGAGCTGGAGCAGTTTAAACAGCTTTGGAAATATTTATATTTTAAAGATGAGGTAGACTTCACAGGACGTTTTTCCAAAGGAAATCACTTTGACAGCGTTAAATCTTCCATTAAAATCATTCTATTCAGAGTTTCAGTCTTTTCTAGACTTGTAATAAGTAAATTACATTTTCCTAGGAATTTTTCCTTTTTATCAAACTTTCCAATTTGTTTGCAGAGATTTGAGCAAAGTAGTCTCTTGCTTTTTAACTTCCGTGAGTATGTTTATGTGCATGTGTGTGTGTGTGTGTGGTTGCTGCTGCTGCTGCTAAGTCACTTCAGTCGTGTCCGACTCTGTGCAACCCCATAGACGGCAGCCCACCAGGCTCCCTTGTCCCTGGGATTCTCCAGGCAAGAACACTGGAGTGGGCTGCCATTTCCTTTTTGCTGCTAAATCATTTCTCATTTTTCATATTTGTAACTTCTCTCTCTTTTCTTGGCTCAATTAGCTCTGTTTATCTAATTTATTGCTTATTTCAAAAAATAAGTTTTCTATTTTGTTAGTTCTGTTACTTCCCTATTTTCTAACTCATTAATTTATTCCTGTATCTTCATTAACTCTTCTGTGAATTTTCTTTTTATTTACTTTGTTGTCACTTTCAAACCTCTTAAATTGAATGCTTAATTCAATTTTGTTTCATTCTATTTTTTTATTTAGGTATTTAAGGATATATCTCCTGTAAGTATGGCTCAGAAGTACCCCATAGCTTCTAATACACAAGGTTTTTTTTTTTTTATCATTGCATAATTTTTACTTTTTCACTTTGCCTTTGTCAGTTTTTGACACTTATTCATGGGTATTAGAAAAGAAGGTATACTTTATATTTTCATGGTATATAATTTATACAAATTTATTCACAAATATAAAATAGTAAAGCATTAATATTGACTTTGTATACATATATCAATTAGGTTCACTTAATATCTTATTAGAAGGGATTCTCAGGTAGTTCAGTGGTAAAGAATCTGCCTGCCAATGCAGAAGACACAGGAGATGTGAGTTTGATCCCTCAGTTGGAAAGATCCTCTGAAGGAGGAAATGGCAACCCACTCTGGTTTTCTTGCTGGGAAAATCCCATGGACAGAGGAGTCTCGCAGGCTATACTCCATGGGGTTGTAAAGAGTTGGACATGACTGAGCAGTTGAGCATGCACAATATCCCTTGTGTTCTTACTTATTACTGATTCTTATTTTCAAATATTTTTAGAATCCTTCATAGTAGTAGTAATAGAAGTAGTAGTTAATGGTTGAGGCTAATTTTCTTAAGATTTGAAAGCAACATTTATTGCTTATAACATTTACATTTTAAATGCAGACTTCTTCCCTTCCCAGCTTTATTGAGATAGAATTGACATATAACATTATGTAAGTTTAAGGTGTACAATGTGTTGAGTTAGTACACTTATATATAGCAAAATAATAACCACTACAGGATTAGCTAAGACTTCCATTCTGTCACACAACTCCCATTTCTTTTTTGTGGTGAGAACACTTAAGATCTACTCTCTTAGTAACTTTCAAGTATATAACACAGCATTAATAACTATAATCACCAAGATTTAGTAATATTATGATTGGAGGTTTATACCTTTAACCAACATCTCCCCATTTCCTCTGTCCCCACTAGCTCCATTCCACCACTCTACTCTGTTTCTTTGAGTTCAGCATTTTTAGATTTCACATACAATACCACACAGTATTTTTCTTTCTCTATATGACCTATTTCACTTAGCATAATACCCAAGGTGCATCCAGGTTGTCACACACAGCAGGATTTTCTTCTGGCTAAATAATATTCCATTGTGTGGATTATCACATCTTTATCCAATGATTAGATTGTTTCCATATCTTGGCTATTGTGAATAATGGAACAATGAATGTGGCAGTGAAAATATCTTTTCAAGATCCTATTTTCATTTCCTTTGAATATATACCCAGAAGTATATTGCTGAATCCTATGGTATTTCTGTTAATTTTTTTGAGGAACCTCCATGCTGTGTTCAACAGGGGCTATACCAATTAACATTCCCACCAACAGTGTACAGAGTTTCCCTTTTCTCTACCGTCTCACCAACACTTATCTTTTCTCTTTTTGATGGTAGCCATTCTAACATGTGTGAGGTGATATCTCCTGTGGTTTTGATTAGTATTTCCCTGATAATTAATGGTACTGAGCATTTCTTCATGTGTCCAGTGACCATTTGTACATCTTCTTTGGAAAAATGTCTATTCACTTCCTCTGTTTTATAATCAAGTCATTTATTTGTTTTTGCAACTTAATTGTATTAATTTCTTACATCTTTTTGATGCTAGCTCCTTATCAGATATGTGATTTTTAAATATTGTCTCCCATTCCATAAGTTGCCTTTGTATTTTGTTGATGTTTTTTCTTTTACTATACAGAAGCTTTTTGTTTTGATGTAGTCCCACTTGTTTGTTTTTGCTTTTGTTGTTTGTACTTTTGGTGTCATATCCAGGTAATTACTGGCAACACCAATGTCAAGGAACTCTTTCTGTGTGTTTCCTCTAGATGTTTTACAGTTTCTGGTCTTGTGTTTAATTCTCTAATGTGGTTTGAGTTATTTTTGTGAGTGGAATAAGATAGCGGTCCAATTTCATTCTGCTACAGGGTTAGGTGGAGGTTAACATTTATTGAGTGTCTACTATGTGTCAGATAATATTCTAAATCTTCTAGCTGGATTATCTCATTGTCTCACTAGTTCTATACTTGCTCAAGCCCTTGTCCTTCACCTAAACTACCTCAATGACTTCCTAATTTGTCTCCCAACTTGACTATGTCCCACCCAAATTTCTACTCCATGCAGCTTAGCATGTATATGAACAATCTAGTTGTGCTCTGACAGTTTCAAATCATGTTACTCAACATATGTGCCAATTCAGATTCACTGGGTTGGGGTTCAGGAAACTTCACTTTGGGTGATCATTGTCCAGACTAAAACTGTAGAACCATTAGTCTATGTATAAGGGCATAACATGATTTAGATACAGAATAGGTTTCCATTTTTAAAAGAAATACATATATTTACTATGTAATTATATTTTTATGATAACCCCTGGGATTTCTTTGGAAGGAATGATGCTAAAGCTGAAACTCCAGTACTTTGGCCACCTCATGCGAAGAGTTGACTCATTGGAAAAGACTCTGATGCTGGGAGGGATTGGGGGCAGGAGGAGAAGGGGACGACAGAGGATGAGATGGCTGGATGGCATCACTGACTCGATGGACGTGAGTCTCAGTGAACTCCGGGAGTTGGTGATGGACAGGGAGGCTTGGTGTGCTGCGATTCATGGGGTCGCAAAGAGTCGGACATGACTGAGTGACTGATCTGATCTGATCTGATGTAATAAGTTCATATTGGATAAAGTATAATACATTGTACATTATATACAATGAAAGTTCTCCTTCATAATCCCCCAATTCTCAGTCCTCTCAGTCAGTTCAGTCACTCAGTTGTGTCCAACTCTTTGCGACCCCACAGACTGCAGCACGCCAGGCTGCCCTGTCCATAACCAACTCCCATAGTTCGTGTCCACTGAGTCGGTGACGCCATCCAACCATCTCATCCTCTGTCGTCCCCTCTCCTCCTGCCCTCAATCTTTCCCAGCATCAGGTCATTTCAAATGAATCAGTTCTTCATATCAGGTGGCCAAAGTATTGGAGCTTAAGCTTCAGCATCAATCCTTCCAATGAACATTCAGGACTGATCCTTTAGGATGGACTGGTTGGATCTCCTTGCAGTCCAAAGGACTCTCAAGAGTCTTCTCCAACACCACAGTTCAAAAGCATCAATTCTTTAGTGCTCAGCTTTCTTTATGGCCCAACTCTCACATCCACATATGAGTAGTGGAAAAACCATAGCTTTGACTAGACGGACCTTTGTCAGCAAAGTAATGTCTCTGCTTTTTAATATGCTGTCTAGGTCGGTCATCGCTTTTCTTCCAAGGATCAAGCATCTTTTAATTTCACGGCTGTAGTCACCATCTGCAGTGATTTTGGAGCCCAAAAAAGTAAAGTCTCTCACCGTTTCCGTTGCTTCCACATCTATTTGCCATGAAGTGATGGGACCAGATGCCATGATCTTAGTTTTCTGAATTGAGATTTAAGTCAACTTTTCACTCTCCTCTTTCACTTTCAAGAGACTCTTTAGTTCTTCTCCACTTTCTGCCATAAGGGTGGTATCGTCTGCATATCTGAAGTCATTGCTATTTCTCCCAGAAATCTTGATTCCAGCTTGTGCTTCATCCAACCCAACGTTTCTCATGATGTACTCTGCACATAAGTTAAATAAGTAGGGTGACAATATACAGCCTTGACATACTCCTTTCCTGATTTGAAACCAGTCTGTTGTTCCATGTCCAGTTCTAATTGTTGCTTCCTGATCTGCATACAGATTTCTCTCTAGAGATAACTAATATCAATATTTGTTGGGCACTCATTCAATTTTCTTTCTGTTTATTTATATAGATAACTGTAGGTATTTATACATACATATAATGTGCACATTTTGGTCATCTGATGTGAACAGTTAACTCACTGGAAAAGTCCCTGATGCTGGGAAAGATTGAGGGTAGAAGGAGAAGAGGGAGTCAGAGGATGAGATGGCTGGATGGTATCACTATTACAATGGACATGAACTTGGGCAAATTTCGGGAGATGGTAAGGGACAGAGAGGCCTGGCATGCTGCAGGCCATGGGGTCACAAACAGTCAGACACAACTAGGCGACTGAACAACAGCATAATGTGCATATATTATAAGTAATAGGATGACTTATGCCCAATTAGAAAGTGAGCTGTAAACAAAAGAATGGGTTATCAAGACTGAACCTCTGAGAGTAATTATTTGTTGCTGCTGTTATTCATCTGCTAAGTTGTGTCCCATTCTTTGCACCCTGTGGACTGTAGCACCCAAGGTTCCTCTGTCCTCCACTATCTCTTGCAGTTTGCTCAAACTCATGTCCACTGAGTCAGTGATGCTATCTAACCATCTCATCCTCTGCCACTCCCTTCTCCTTTGCCTTTAACCTTTCCCGGGATCAGGATATTTTTCCAATGAGTCTGCTCTTAACAGCAGGTTGACAAATTATTGGACCTTCACTTTCAGTATCAGTCCTTCCAATGAATATTCAGGGTTGATTTCCTTTAGGATTGACTGGTTCTATCTCCTTGCTGTCCAAGAGACTCTCAAGAGTCTTCTCCAGCACCACAGTTCAAAAGCATCAATTCTCTGGCACTCAGCCTTCTTTATGGTCCAACTCTCTCATCTGTATATGACTATTGGAAAAGTCATATTTTGAATATATAAACTTTTGTTGGCAAAGTGATGTCTCTGGTTTTTAACATGCTGTCTATGTTTGTCATAGTTTTCCTTCCAAGAAGCAAGCGTCTTAATCTTATGGCTGCATTCACCATCCATGGTGATTTTGGAGTCCAAGAAAATAAAATCTGTCTTTGCTTCCACTTTTTCCCCTTTCATTTGCCATGAAGTGATGAGAATGGATGTCATTATCATAATGTTTTTAATGAGTTTCAAGCCAGCTTTTTCACTCTCATCTTTCACCCTCATCAAGAGGCTCTTTAGTTCTTCTACATTTTTGCCATTAGAGTACTGTGCTCTGCATAGCTGAGGTTGTTGAAATTTCTCCTGGCAATCTTGATTCCAATTTATGATACATCCAGCCCAGCATTTCACATAATGTACCCTGAATATAAGTTAAATAAGCAGGGTAACAATACACAGGCTTGATGTACTCCTTTCCCAATTTTGAACCAGTCCATAGTTCCATGTCCAGTTCTAAGTGTGGCTTCTTGACCCACATACATTTTCTCAGGAGACAGGTAAGGTGGTCTGGTACTTTCAAACTCTTGAAGCATTTTCTACAATTTGTTGTGATCCACACACTTGAAGGCTATAGCATAGTCAATGAAGCAGAAGTAGATATTTTTCTGGAATTCCATTGCTTTCTTCATGAGTGAATGAATGTTGGCAATTCAATCTCTGGTTCCTCTGCCTCTTTGAATCCCAGCTTCTACATGTGGAAATTCTCATTTCACATATTGCTAAAGCCTAGTTTGAAAGATTTTGAGCATAACTTTGCTAACACGTAAAATGAGTGCAATTGTACAGTAGTTTGAGCATTCTTTGGCGTTGCCTTTATTTGGGATTAGAGTGAAAACAGACCTTTCCAAGTCCTGTGGCCACTGTTGTGTTTTCCAAATTGGCTAACATATTGAGTGCAGCCCTTTAACAGCATCATCTTTTAGGATTTGAAATAGCTCATCTGGAATTCCATCACATCCACCAGCTTTGTTCATAGTATTGCTTCCTAAGGCCCACTTGATTTCACACTCCAGGATGCCTGGCTCTAGGTGAGTGACCACATCATTGTGGTTATCTGGGTCATTAAGACCTTTCTTGTACAGTTCTTCTGTATATTCTTGCCATTTCTTAATCTCTTCTGTTTCTACTAGGTCCTTACCATTTCTGTTCTTTATCGTGCCTATTCTTGCCTGAAATGTTCCCTTGTTATCTCCAAATTTTTTGAAAAGACCTCTAGTCTTTCCCATTCTATTGTTTTCCTCTATTTCTTTGCCTTGTTCATTTAAGAAGGCCTTCTTATCTCTCCTTACTGTTCTCTGGGACTCTACATACAGTTGAGTCTATCTTTCCCTTTCTCACTTGCCTTTTGATTCTCTTCTTTTCTCAGCTATTTGTAAAGCTTCCTCGCACAACCACTTTGCCTTCTTGCATTTCTCTTTTTTTCAGATGGTTTAGGTCCCTGCCTCCTGTACAATGTTGCAAATTTCCATCTGTAATTCTTCAGGCATTCTGTCTACCAGATCTAATCCCTCAAAACTGTCGCCTCCATTGTATAATCATAAGAGATTTGACTTAGGTCATATGTGAATGGCCTAATGGCTTTCCCTACTTTCTTCAACTTAAGCCTGAATTTTGCAATAAGGAGGTCATGATCTGAGCACCCCAGTGGCACTAATGGTAAAAAAAAAAACCCACCTGCCAATGCAGGTTAGACAAAAGAGATGCTGGTTCAATCCCTGGATCGGGAAGATCCCCTGGAGGAGAGCATGGCAATCCACTCCAGTATTCTTGCCTAGAGAATCCCATGGACAGAGGAGCCTGGAGAGACACAATTCATGGGGTCACAAGGAAACTGAAGCACACAATCTGAGCTATAGTCAGCTCCTGTTTTTACTAACTGTAGAGAGCTTCTCCATCTTTGGCTACAAAGAACATAGTCAATCTGATTTCACTATTGACCATCTGGTGATTTCCATGTGTAGAATTGTTTCTTGTGTTGTTGGAAAAGGGTGCTTGCTAGACCAGTGTGTTCTGTTGACAAAACTCTGTTAGCCTTTGCCCTGCTTCATTTTGTACTCCAAGGCCAAACTTGCCTGCATTCCAGGTATTAAATTATTACATAGCACCCCACCCAAAAAAAAGTAATAGAAGTCTATTTAATTCTTTTTAGCAGCTGTGTGACATTGTATTTGTGGATCTATAACTTATTTAATGACTTTTCAATTGGTAGTTACTTAGCTTGTTCCAATTTTTTACTTGTTACAAACAATGCTGTATTGAACATTGTTGTGCATGAGTCCAAGCATTTCTTTACAGTAGATTCATATAAATTAAATTACTCAGTTAAAGCTTATATACATTGTCGATTAGGTATCTTTGGGTTGCAAGTGATAAACAACTCAATGCAGACCTGTATATGTGAACAGGGAAATTATAGGCTGGTTTAATTCAAACTCCAAATGAAGAACTTGCTTTCGAAAAGGTTTGACCCAGTGGATCCCATTTCTCTCCACCTTTCTCTTCTGCCTTCTCTAACAGTCACTTCCTGCTAAGTAATTCACCTCATTGATCCTGGTTAGCTACTGTAGCATCATGTTTCCCCATCTACATCCAGTAAGAAAGACTAGGTGCTCTGAATTCTAAGCAAAAGTCCTTACATTTCTCTGTTTGATTAGCTTAGTTCACAAGTCTACTCCTGTACCCTCAACCATTGTGGCCATGGAAATAGAATGTCCTGACGGGCTTAAATCGTATGTCACTCCTCTGAAGTTAATAGGTGGAGCCACCTTATCTGAAAGTGTTTTGATTCCCAAACAGAAATCACAGATGGTTGGGATGGATGCCCATTAGAGTGAATTATTTATTTGAATAGATCACTGCTAAATTGCCTTCTAATAATCTATACTTCTACCAACCATGTATGAAAGTGGCTGTTTCTCAGTATCTCAAGCAATGTTTTCTATTATTTATATTTTCTTCAGATTTACATAATTTGTTGATAAGCACCTTTTCATGTGTATAAACATGAAAACCTTTTATATTTCTCTTGTAAATTGCCTATTGATAACCTCCACCCATATTTCTATTTTTGAATGATTTATAGAAGCTTTGTATACAATCTACACAATGATCAATCACCCATTAAATATACTGCAAATAGTTTTCTCTGTATGTTACTCATATTTTAACTTTATCATGCCTTTCATTGTGCTGAGATAAATTTTGATTTTTATGAAATTGTATCTGTCAATCTCTTTCTTTTATGGCTTCTGGTAATTATATCTTATTTAAGGAAGCCTTTTCCACCTCCAATTTAAAAAAAAATGTGCTCCAGTATGGCCTCCAAATACTTTTTATATTTTTTTCCTATCTGGTTGCTTAACTAAACTTTATCTTAACTAAGTTTATCTTCATGGATAGTTAAAATAAGAATCTATTCTTTCTTTTTTTCTGAAACAATAGCTAATTTTTCTAACAGTAACTATTCCACGGCATATGCATTTCTCCATGGATTTGAAATACCACCCTTATTATAACGCAAATTGTTATAGGTGTTTGATGGATGTGTTCTGGTCTCTCTGTTGCACTGATTCCCACTCAAGTACACCACACTGTTTTCATCATGTCTTTGGCACATGCTTTTACCATACGTTTTTAGTGTTGCTTAGCAATATCTATGCCTAATACATGAGACAGAAGAATCTCTAACATGAGCTTCATTTTTTCCCAGACTCCTCACCTATCTTTAGCCCCTTGCCTTTTAGATTTTAGTAAAACCAAATGTCGATAATTCTGTAGCACAGCTTGGATCTTTTTCTTTCCTCTTCCTGGAATATCCTGCTCCTCTTCTTTACTGGAGTAACTCTAACTTATCCTTCAGAACACAGCTCAATCAAAATTATTTATTTACTAACCTTTCCTGAAACCTTAGATGGACTTCTCTCCCCTGTCCTCCCATTCTGCAATTATAACTTCCATGTCTATTAGACAAAGAAAACCTCTTCAAATATCTGTATTTTCTGCAAGCTTTTCCTCTGACAGAGTCAATGTTTCTTATTCTTTACACTTTCAGCACTTAATACAGTGCTCAGAAACATTTATTGACCTGAGCTATGTTCTTCTTTTCTTCATTTTATTGTGTTATAAAGATAAACTTCCATTTATAGAATAAATTAGTCTTCTTGAAGACTAAATTTGCAAGACAAATTATGTCTTGCATATATTCAAATCATACTGGATATCATAAGTGCTTTTGGCTTAAGAAGAACACTAACAATTAGCCTTTTGGAATGCTATGAACAATGTTTCCACCCAAGATGGCAGAGGAATAGGATGGGGAAACCACTTTGTCCCCCACAAATTCATCAAAAGATCATTTGAATGCTGAGCAACTTCCATAAAACAACTTATGAATGCTGGCTGAGGACACCAGGCACCCAGAAAGGCAGCCCATTCTCTTCAAAAGGAGGTAGGACAAAATATAAAAGACAAAAAGAGAGACAAAAGAGTTAGGGACAGAGACTCATCCTGGGGAGGGAGTCGTGAAGACGTTTCCAAATAGTAGAAAACCCTCTCATAGGCGGATCTGTTGGAAGTTTTGGAATCTCAGAGGGTAACATAGCCAGGAGAAAAAAAAAAAACCTCACAGAATACACACCTAACCACAGTTGCCAGCTGAAAAGTGGCCCAGAGGTTCATGTCTGTCACCAGCGAGCAAGGGCTGGACAGGGAGGCACGAGCTGCATAATCTTTGCTTAGGGTAAGGACCAGGCCTGAATGCCCTGAGGACGATCTGAGGGAGCTAATGTGAGATAGTAATCCAAACTGTGGATCACCAAAGAGAAAAAAGAGAGAGAGAGAGAACTTTTCCGCGAAAGGCTCTAATGCACAGCCTGGCCTCCTCACAGAACAAAGGATTGAGCCAATACCAAAGGAGGAGAGCTGTGTACAGGCCCCTCCCCCCAACCAGAGGCAGAGAGGCAGGCATGCAACAGCCAGAACCAGAAGGCAAGGGGCTGCTGCAATCTCGACCCCAGAGACAGGCATCCTCCACCAAACTGTGAGCAGGCTCCCAGTTGCTAGCCACGTCTTCCTGGGATCCTGGACAGTTGACATCCATCAGGAGGGTTGCAGCCTGAGATCAGCTCCCCAGAAGAGACACACGGCACACCTAAGACTGGTGCTCTTGTGGTACACTCAGGAAACTGAGCAGTTGGGACCAGGGAGGTGATTAAGATGCACAGCTGACCTGGGACAGTCTGCTCACCAAGCACCTGGTCACCTGAGCTGCTCAGACCTGGGAAGGGCACAAAACTCATGCCCAACTGAGTCTGTGCCCTTGCAGAGTACCCGAGAACCTGAGCGACTTAGACCTGGGAATTGCACAAAACGTAGGGCCTGCTTTGGACAGTGCCCCTGCAGAGCACTCTGGAGCCTGAGTAGTGTAGACCCAGAAAGCCCACACAACCTTGAGCTGGGGCAAACCCAGTGTGGTCCATACACTGTGAGTAGTCCCCACACATGCCAGTGATACTTGTTTGCAGTGTCCCTCCCTCCCCACAACACAACTGAACAGGTGAGCCTAAATAAGTGACCACCTTCAGTCCCTTGTGCCAGGGTGGAAATTAGACTTGCGAACAAAGGAAGCCAAAATAAACAAAGAAGAGGGAACTGCTCTGGAAGTGACAGAGGCAACAGATTAAACCCTGTAGTAAACATTGACTAAGCATTGGAGGGGGCCTACAGACCTTGAGAACAAGTACAAGCTGGAACAAGGAACTATCTGAAACTGAACTGACTCCACACTGCCCACAACAGCTCCAGAGAAATTCCTATATATTTTTTTTACTATTATCACTTTTCAACATTTTTAAAAAGTTAAGTCCTTTATTACTCCTTTAATTTTCATTTTTAACCTTGTAAAAAAGACCCTATTTTTAAAGCAAATTTCATATATTTATTTTTTATAATTTTTGTGATTGATTTTGTTTTGTATTTTTAATATTGTGTTTTTGAGAGTCTAACCTCAACTCTAGATTTTTAATCTTTGTGTGGTTTTTTTTTTGTTTGTTTGTTTTTGGTATTTGTTACTAATTTTGTACCTTTAAGAATCTAATCTTCATTATCCATTTTCACTTAGGGGTCTGATTACTGGCTTGATTGCTCTCTTCCCTTTTGACTCTGCCTTTTCTCCCCCAGGTCACCTCCATCTCCTCCATCCCCCTTCTCTTCTCTACTTATCTCTGTGAATCTCTCTGGATGTTCTGGGCTGTGGAGAACACTTAGAGAACTGACTACTGGCTAGATTGGTCTCTCCCGTTTTGATTCCCCCTCGTCTCCTCCTGATCACCTCTATCTCCCTCCTCCCTCTTCTCTTTTCCATGTAACTGTGAACTTCTCTGAGTGTTCCTTGCTGTGGAGAATTGTTTCACCATTAACCTAGATGTTTTATTATCTGTGCTGTATGGATGAAGATTTGAGGCTACCCTAAGAATAAGACTGAAAGCCAGAGCAGGAGGATTAATTCCAAAACTTGAGGACATCAGAGAACTCCTGATTCCAAGGAAGGAACATTAATAGATAAGCACTCACCTAAAAGCCTCCATACCTACACTGAAACCAAGCTCCACCCAAGAGCCAACAAGTTCCAGAGCAAGACATACCATGTTAATTCTTCAGCAAAGCAGGAACACAGCCCTGAGCATTAAAAGACAGGCTGCCCAAAGCCATGCCAAACCCATAGACCCCCAATGAATGTACTGGACACTTCATTGCATTCCAGAGAGAAGAGATCCAGCTCCACTCACCAGAACACAGACACAAGCTCCCCTAACCAGGAAACCTTGAAAAGCCATTGGTCCAACCCTACCCAGAGGGAGCAGGCTCCACAATAAAGAGGAACTATGAACTTCCAGCCTATAGAAATGGTACTCCAAACACAGCAATTTAAACAAAATGAAATGGCAGAGAAATATTCAGCAGATAAAGGAACATGATAAATGCCCACCAAACCAAACAAAAGTGGAGGAGATAGGGAGTCTACCTGAGAAAAGAATTCAGAATAATGATAGTAAAGATGATCCAAAATCTTGAAAACAAAATGGAGTTACAGATAAATAGACTAGAGACAAGGATTGAGAAGATGCAAGAAATGTTTAACAAGGACCTAGAAGAAATAAAGAAGAGTCAATCATTAATGAATAATGCAATAACTGAGATCTAAAGCACTCTAGAGGGAGCCAACAGTAGAATATCTGAGGCAGAAGATAGGATAAGTGAGGTGGAAGATAGAATGGTGGAAATAGATGAAGCAGAGAGGAAAAAAGAAAAAAGAATTAAAAGAAATGAGGACAACCTCAGAGACCTCTGGGACAATATTAAACACCTCAACATTTGAATCGTAGGAGTCCTAGAAGAAGACAAAAAGAAAGGGCATGAGAAAATACTTGAGGAGATAATAGTTGAAAACTTCCCTAAAATGGGGAAGGAAATAGCCACCCAAATCCAAGAAACCCAGAGAGTCTCAAACAGGACAAACCCAAGGCAAAACACTCCAAGACACATATTAATCAAATTAACAAAGATCAAACACAAAGAACAAATATTAAAAGTAGCAAAGGAAAAGCAACAAATAACACAAAGGGATTCCCATAAGGATAACAGCTGATCTTTCAATAGAAACTCTTCAGGCCAGAAGGGGATGGCAGGACATACTTAAAGTGATGAAAGAGAAAAACCTACAACCCAGATTACTATGCCCAGCAAGGATCTCATTCAAATATGAAGGAGCAGTCAAAAGCTTTACAGATAAGCATAGGCTGAGAGAATTCAGCACCACCAAACCAACTCTTCAACAAATTCTAAAGGATCTTCTCTAGGCAGTAAACATAGAAAAGATTTATAAACCCGAATCCAAAACAACAAAATAAATGGCAACAAGATCATACTTATCAATAATTACCTTAAATGTAAATGGGTTGAATGCCCCAATCAAAAGACAAAGACTGGCTGAATGGACACAAAAACAAGACCCCTATATATGTTGTCTACAAGAGACCCACCTCAAAACAAGGGACACCTACAGACTGAAAGTGAAGGGCTAGAAAAAGATATTTCATGCAAATGGAGACCAAAAGAAAGCAGGGGTAGCAATAATCATATCAGATAAAATAGACTTTGAAACAAAGGTCATGAAAAGAGACAAAGAAGGACACTACATAATGATCAAAGGATCAATCCAAGGAGAAGATATAACAATTATAAATATATATGCAACCAACATAGGAGCACCTCAATAGGTAAGGCAAATGCTAACAAGTATGAAAGGGGAAATTAACAGTAACACAATAATAGTGAAAGACTTTAATACCCCACTCACACCTATGGATAGATCAACCAAACAGAAAATTAGCAAGGAAACAAACTTTAAATGATGCAATGGGCCAGTTAGACCTAATTGATATCTATAGGATATTTCACCACAAAATGATGAATTTCACCTTTTTCTCAATTGCACATGGAACATTTTCCAGGATTGATCACATCCTGGTCCATAAATCTAGCATTGGTAAATTCAAAAAAAAAATTGAAATCATTTCAAGCATTTTTTATGATCACAATGTAGTAAGATTAGATGTCAACTACTGGGGGAGAAAAACTATTAAAAATACAAACAGATGGAGGCTAAACCAACACTTCTGAATAACCAACAAATCATTGAAGAAATCAAAAAGGAAATCAAAACATGCATAGAAACATATGAAAATGAAAAGATGACAACCAAAAACCTATGGGATTCAGTAAAAGCAATGCTAAGGGGAAGGTTCATAGCAATACAAGCTTACCTCAAGAAACTAGAGAAAACTCAAATGAATAACCTAACTCTACACCAAAAGCAACTAGAAAAAGAAGAAATGAAGAACCCTGGTTAGTAGAAGGAAAGAAATCCTAAAATTAAAGCAGAAATAAATGAAAAAAAAGCAAAGGAGACTATAGCAAAAATCAACAAAATCAGAAGCTTGTTCTTTGAGAAGATAAATAAAATAGACAAACCACTAGCCAGACTCATCAAGAAAAAAAGGGAGAAGAATCAAATCAACAAAATTAGAAATGAAAATGGAGAAATCACAACAGACAACACAGAAATAGAAAGGATCATAAGAGACTACTATCAGCAACTATATGCCAATAAAATGGACAACTTGGAAGAAATGGAAAAATTCTTAGAAAAGTATAACCTTCCAAATTATACTTTGGAAGTATAATTCTTCTAAAAGTATAACCAGGAAAAAATAGAAAATCTTAACAGACCCATCACAAGCATGGAAATTGAAACTGTAATAAAAAATCTTCCAACAAATAAAAACCCAGGACCAGATGGTTTCCCAGGTGAATTTTACCAAAAATTACAGAAGAACTAACACCTCGGTAGGTGCAGAAATAAATCCACACACCTATGGACACCTTATCTATGACAAAGGAAGCAAAAATATACAATGGGGAAAAGACAATCTCTTTAACAGGTGGTGCTGGGAAAAAACAGGTGTTAACCATCTGTAAAAGAATGAAACTAGAACACTTTCTAATACCATACACAAAAATAAACTCAAAATGGACTAAAGATCTAAATGTAAGACCAGAAACTATAAAATTCATAGAGGAAAGTATAGGCAAAACACTCTCTGACATACATCACAGGAAGATCCTCTGTGACCCACCTCCCAGAGTGATGGAAATAAAAGCAAAAATAAATAAAAGGGACCTAATTAATGGGACCTGCACAATGAAGGAAACTATATACAAGGTGAAAAGACAGCCTTCAGAATGGGTGAAAATAATAACAAATGAAGCAACTGACAAAGGATTAATCTCAAAAATATACAAGCAGCTCATGTAGCTCAATACCAGAAAAATAAACGACCCAATCAAAAAATGGGCCAAAGAACTAAACAGACATTTCTCCAAAGAAGACATACAGATGGCTAGCAAATACATGAAAAGATGCTCAACATCACTCATTATCAGAGAAATGCAAATCAAAACCACAATGAGGTACCATCTCACGTAGGTCAGAATGGATGCTATCAAAAAGTCTACAAACAATAAATGCTGGAGAGGGTGCAGAGAAAAGAGAACACTCTTACACTGTTGGTGGGAATGCAAACTAGTACAGCCGCTATGGAGAGCAGTGTGGAGATTCCTTAAAAAACTGGAAATATAGGACTGCAATACCACCCAGCAATCCCACGGCTAGGCATGCACATTGAGGAAACCCAGACCCATGGCCATTGAGTCGGTGATGCCATCCAGCCATCTCATCCTCTGTCATCCCCTTCTCCTCCTGCCCTCAATCTTTCCCAGCATGAGAGTCCTTTCAAAAGAGTCAGCTCTTTGCATCAGGTGGCCAAAGTATTGGAGTTTCAGCTTCAACATCAGTCCTACCAATGAACACCCAGGGCTGATCTCCTTTAGGATGGACTGGTTGGATCTCCTTGCAGTCCAAGGGACTCTCAAGAGTCTTCAACACCACAGTTCAAAAGCATCAATTCTTCAGTGCTCAGCTTTCTTTATAGTCCAACTCTCACATCCATACATGACCACCGGAAAAACCATAGCCTTGACTAGACGGACCTTTGTTGGCAAAGTAATGTCTCTGCTTTTGAATATGCTATCTAGGTTGGTCATAACTTTCCTTCCAAGAAGTAAGTGTCTTTTAATTTCATGGCTGCATTCACCATCTGCAGTGATTTTGGAGCCCAGAAAAATATAGTCAGCCTAGAAAAAAATAGTCCACTGTTTGCCCATCTATTTGCCATGAAGTGATGGCCCTAATCTAATAGAAGATGTTTAATTTTTTTTTTTCTCAAGTCCCTGATGTGGTAGGTACTGGCATACATATGTGCATGCATGCATGCTTATTTGTGTCCAGCTGTTTGTGATTTTATGGACTTTAGCTCACCAGGTTCCTCTGTCCATGGGATTCTCCAGGCAAGAATACTGGATGGAGTTGCCATTTCCTACTCCAAGCATATACACAAAAATTAGCAAATGATAAACGATTGATTTGAATTTTAGAATTTCTTAAAATTTCTAGAAATGGGTTTCACATAGTTAACTTTAAGAGAAGTTATGTTGGAAGAAGAATAAAATGCAATTTAACAAATCAGAATGGATTAAAACAATTATGATTTGGATCTAATGAGTATTTGCCTTCAGTTATCAGATACCTCAGCTAGTGCTGTTTTTATAAGCTGTATCTGTAGCAGGTGCTAGGAATTTTTTTTTTCTCAACCATAAGACTATTTTGGTTCATGGAGCTTACATGAATTTACAAAAATGAGTTTGTGTATTTATTTTGCATACAAAAAATGACTTCACTCAACCACCCTGCTCACCTATGCACTGTCCCATGTAGATCCACTGTTAGTTATGTCAATCATTCACCCTTCCATTTGATCTCTAATGGACATTAATTTCAGAACAAGTGTCAGTGGTCCTCTCTATCCCTTTCCCATCTCCACTTTTCAGCAAGAAGAAGAAGCTTTTTATTATTGGTCAAATTCTTTTACATGGATTTGCTGTGTAACCTTGGACAAGTTAGTTACTTAACCATTCTGTACCTGTTTCCTCTTATACAGAATAAGGTGAATAGCTGTAACCTCCCAGGATTAAAAGATTAGTCAAAAAATTTAAACAAAAAAATTAATCATGTAAGATTTTAAGACAAAAATACACAGAGGAGAAATGATAGTCTCTTCCACAAGTGGTGGTAGGTCAGCTAATCCTAATCACGTAAGATTTACTCTCTTAATATTTATGTATAATGTACAGCAGTGTTAATTATATTTATTATGTTGTACATTAAATCCCTAGTACTAACCTACCATATAACTAGAAGTTTATATCTTTGACTGCCTTGATCCAATTACTTTTATGTTTGTTTGTTTATTCACTTTTTAAGTATAATCAACTTATAACACTATAATACTATGCTACAACATCCTATTGTTGGTCAGTCACTCAGTCCTGTCTGACTCTTTTCAACCCCATGGACTGCAGCACACCAGCCTTCTCTGTCCTTCACTATCTCCCAAATTTGTTCAAACTCATGTCCATTGAGATGATGCCATTCAACCATCTCATCTTCTGTCACCGCCTTCTCCTCCTGCCCTTTCGCAGCATCAGGGAATGATTCTCTATCTCTGTATGTTTCAAATTGATTGACATGATAAGTCTAGTCATGATGTGTCAACTTATAAATACATTACATGCTGCTGATGCTGCTAAGTCGCTTCAGTTGTGTCCGACTCTGTGCAACCCCATAGACAGCAGCCCACCAGGCTCCCCTGTCCCTGGGATTCTCCAGGCAAGAATACTGGAGTGGGTTACCATTTCCTTCTCCAATGCATGAAGGTGAAAAGTGAAAATGAAGTCGCTCAGTCGTGTCCGACTCTGAGCGAGCCCATGGACTGCAGCCTACAGGGCTCCTCCATCCATGGGATTTTCCAGGCAAGAGTACTGGAGCGGGGTGCCATCGCCTTCTCCAAATACATTACATCATTCTTGACTATATTCCCCACCCTGTACACTTCATAACCCTGATTCATTTATTCACAACTGGAACCTTGTACAACCTGATCTCCCTCACATATTCCTTTCCTCTCTTTAATCATCTCCCCTCTGTAAAACACATGTTTGTTCTCTTATCTATAACTCTGTTTTGTAGTGTTTATTCATTTGTTTTGTTTTAGATTCTATATATCAGTGAAATCATACAGTATTTGGTATTTTTTGCCTGACACTTAATTTAGCATAATACATTCTAAGACCATCCATGTTGTCACAAATGGCAAGATTTCATTCTTTCCTATGACCAATATTTCATTGTGCATATGTCCAATACATGTACTCATGTACTGATGAGTTTGGGGTTGTGTACATATCTTGGCTATTGAAAACAGTGTTTCAATGAACACAGTATGTACATCTTCTTGAATTAGAATTTTTTTTTAATTTGGATAAATACCCAGAAGTTGTATTGCTAGATCATGTGGTAGTTCTATTTTTAATTCTTTGAGGAATTTTCATACTGTTTACCATAGGGGCTACACCTATTTACATTCCCACCAAAACTGCACAACAGTTCCCTTTATTGCACATCTTCACCAACACTTGTATTTTGACGTCTTTTTCATAACAGCCATTCTGACAGGTGTAAGGTGACATCTCACTGTGACTTTGATTTGCATTTTTTAATGATAAGTGATATTGAGCATCTTTTTCATGTTCCTGTTAGCCATCTGTATGACTTATTTGGGAAAATTTATATTCAGATTCACTGCTGATTGTTTAATCAGGTTCTGTGGGTTTTCTGATGTTGTTGAATGAGTTCTTTATATATGTTAGGTAAATTACCCTTATCAAATATATCACTTTCAATATCTTCACCTGTTCTGTAAGCTGAATTTTCATTTTGTTCAGTTTCCTTCCCTGTGCCAAAGCTTTTTAGTTTGATGTAGTCCCGTTTATTTTTTATTTTCTTTCCCTTGCTAAGGAGATAGATCCTAAAAAAATATTACTGAAACTGATGTCAAAGTACATAACACCTATTTTCTTCTGGGAGTTTATGCTTTCAGGTCTTCCATTTAGTCTTTTATTTGAATTTATTTATAGTCTTTAAATTGAATTTATTTTGTGTGGTGTGAGAGAGTTCAGTTCAGTCACTCAGTCGTGTCCAACTCTTTGCAGCCCCATGAATTGCAGCACGCCAGGCCTCCCTGTCCATCACCAACTCCCAGAGTTAACCAGACTCAATGTCCATCGAGTCGGTGATGGATCCAGCCATCTCATCCTCTGTCGTCCCCTTCTCCTCCTGCCCCCAATCCCTTCCAGCATCAGATCTTTTCCAATGAGTCAACACTTTGCATCAGGTGGCCAAAGTATTGGAGTTTCAGCCTCAGCATCAGTCCTTCCAAAGAACACCCAGGACTGATCTCCTTTAGAATGGACTGGTTGGATCTCCTTGCAGTCCAAGGGACTCTTGAGAGTCTTCTCCAACACCACAGTTCAAAAGCATCAATTCTTCGGTGCTCAGCTTTCTTCACAGTCCAACTCTCACAGCCATACATGACCACTGGAAAAACCATAACCTTGACTAGATGGACCTTTGTTGGCAAAGTAACGTCTCTGCTTTTGAATATGCTATCTAGGTTGGTCATAACTTTCCTTCCAAGGAGTAAGCGTCTTTTAATTTCATGGCTGCAGTCACCATCTGCAGTGATTTTGGAGCCCCCAAAAATAAAGTCTGCCACTGTTTCCACTGTTTCCCCATCTATTTCCCACGAAGTGATGGGACCAGATGCCATGATCTTAGTTTTCTGAATGATACATTTTAAGCCAACTTTTTCACTCTGCTCTTTCACTTTCATCAAGAGGGTCTTTAGTTCCTCTTCACTTTCTGCCATAAGGGTGGTGTCATCTGCATATCTGAGGTTTTTGATATTTCTCCCGGCAATCTTGATTCCAGCTTGTGCTTCTTCCAGCCCAGCGCTTCTCATGATATACTCTGCATAAAAGTTAAATAATCAGGGTGACAATATACAGGCTTGACGTACTCCTTTTCCTATTTGGAACTAGTCTGTTGTTCCATGTCCAGTTCTAACTGCTTCCTGACCTGCATATAGTTTTCTCAAGAGGAAGGTCGGGTGGTCTGGTATTCCCATCTCCTTAAAAAATTATCAGATATATATATATTACAATAATTTTTTTCATTTTACAAATGAAAAAACTAAGGCACAGAAAGGTAAATTAAGTTGTTCAGAGAAAAGAAAATTAGTAGACATGTTTGTTTGGCTTCTAAAGTTTTCATGTTTAGCAATGGAGTGTTTTTGCTATTTAATTTTTTAGTGAGGTATAACTGACATATTAGTTTCAGATGTACAAAAAAGATTTAATCTTTATATATGTATTGCAAAATGATCATAATAACTCTAGTTAACCTCCATCACCATACACACTTACACAATGTTTTTGTAATGAGAAATTTTAAGGTCTGTTAACAACTTTCAAATATGAAAGAGTATTCTTACTTACATTCACCACGCTGTACCACATATCCCTTGATTTATTTGTCTTGTAAGTGGAAGTTTACATTTTGACTTATTTAATAATGTTATTTTTAAGTTTTTTTTAAAAGTTTGTTCAGCATTTTAGATGTTTTATTATAAGGAGGATTTTTCAGAGTATCTTATCTTATTGCTGGATATGGATTTATGACCAAATTATTTAAGGCTGGAAACAGAATTGGTAGATAGAGGTAGAGGTAGAATTGGTTGCTCTCTCTTTTTCATGATTTATTAGTTTTCCCTCCCAGCTATGTCTTTGCCATTCAAGAAAAACACACTATAATATCTCCTACTTTAAAAATGGTGAACTTCCCTGGTGATCCAAGGTTTAAGAATCTGCCTTAACAATGCAGGGGACTCAGGTTTGATCCCTGGTCAGAAAATTAAGATCCCACTTGCTGTTGGGCAACTAAGGGCATGTGCTGCCACTACTGAGCCTGTGTGCTGCAACTAGAGTCCGTGCACCAAAACGAAAGATTCCACATGATGCAATGAAGGTTCCACATGCCACAGCTAAGAACCGACTTAGCCAAATAAATAAGAAATAAATAAAATATTTTTTTAAATTTCATTGACCCCCAGAGTGAATGCTATTGGTTCTTCTCCTTGATAGTTTATTTAACCATGTAGACCCATCTCCAGATGCTATGTTGGTTGCTCATAGACCACTGTCTTCAGAACCTTGCCCCCAGACAAAAAGGAGCTGCCTTGCCCAAGAAGTCACACACCTCCACTGGGGTGTAACCCACTGAATTATATCACCACCTATGACAGACTGACATGCGAGTACAGAAGTTCAGTCCTTTGCTTTAAGTAGGACCAACTCTTTGGTACAATTCATGTTCCAGAGTACCCCATGGGATCAAAGTGAAGCACACTCAGTTTAAACCTTAGCCTTAAACAGCTCCTTCCCCTTCTCTCTACTGCTATCTTCACTCTTCCATCCTAAGACTCTGTAAACCACATATACCCAAAACGCTCTCTCAAGCTCTGCTTCTAGAAACTCATCCTAACATTTCCTCTAGCCACTACATGATCTTTCTGCTATAATATCCTTAAAATAGTCATCTAAATTTGCTATCTCAGACTCTGAAATTTGTTCTCTCTCTAACCTACACCAAAAAAAACTTTTATGCCCACCAATCCAACAAAATAACTCTTGGTCACAAATGATCATCTCATCCCTATTGAGCCATATTTGAAATACTTGATGATTTCCTCCTTGGAATGCTGTCTTCTCTTTCCCAGGACACTACTCTCTCAGTTCTCTGCCATCACTCTCTCTTTACCTTTTTTGCTACTTCGTCCCTATCTGCACTCTGATCTCTACATTTTCAAGTTTCCTCAGTAACTGTTTCTTGAACCTCTTCCACTTCTTCGTCTATAATCATTCTCTTGGTGGTATTATCTATGACTGACACTCAAAAATTTATATCTGCAACCCCAAATTCTCTCTAGATCCCAAGTTCACATACCTAAGTGCCTTTTCAACATATGCATTTGGATGTCTGTAGGCATCTCAAATTTAACACGTCCAAAGTCAAGCTTACAATTCATGACCCACAGTCTAGCTCAAATATGCTCCCTTTTGTACACCCACACTTTTCCCATCTAAGTAAAATTCAGTCAACTTTCTAGTTGCTCAAACCATAAGCCTTGGATTCATTCTTTATTTTTCTCTTTCTCTTGCACTTTACACATAAAATCTGTCAAGAAATCCAATCAGCTCTACCTTTCAAGTTACACTAAATTTTTCTGCTTCGAAAGATACCATCAAGAAAGGAAAAAGACAGCCCACAGAATGGAAGAAAATATTTGCAAATTACATGTCTAATAAGAGACTTGTATCTAGAATACATAAAGAACTTTTACTACTCAATAATAAAAAGACAAATAAACCTATTTGGGGGTTTCACAGGTGGCACTAGTGGTAAACAACACACCTGCCAATGCAGGAGACATAGGAAGATCAGGAAGATCCCCTGGAGGAGGGCGTGGCAACCCACTCCAGTATTCTTACCTGGAGAATCCCATGGTCAGAGAAGTCTGGTGGGCTACAGTCCATAGGGTCACAAAGAGTCAGACACAACTGAAGTGACTTAGCATGCACACATGCAACCTAATTTTAAAATGGGCCAAAGATCTGAATCAACGTTGCTCCAAAGATTTACAAATGACCAAAAAGCATATGAAAGGATGATCAATATCACTTGACCCAAAGAAATACAAATCAAAACCCCAGTAGAATATCACTTTACACCCCCTAGGATGGCTGAAATCAAAAAGTCAGATAATAGCATGTGTTGGTGAGAATATGAACAAATCAGAACATTCATACTGTGCTGGTAGGAATGTAATAGGGCAGCTGCTGAAGAAAGCAGTCTGGCAAGTCTTTGAATAGTTAAACATACTGTTACCATATGACCTAGCCACTCTGTTCTTAAGTAGAATAAAAACCCAAGAGAAATTAAAACATGTCCACACAAATTCTTGTATTAATACATGAATGTATATAATAGCATTGTTCATAATAGCCAAAAAAATGGAAACAATCCAAATGTTCACCAACTGATGAATGGATAAACAAAATGTGGTATATACATATAATGGAATAGTATTCAGCCATAAAAGAAATCAAATATTAATACTGCCACAATATGGGTGAACCTTGAAAATATTATGCTCACTGAAAAAAGTCACACAAAAAAACATATATCATATGACTCCACTTATACAAAATGTCTAGAATAGACAAATTTATAGGGACAGAAGATAAATAAGCGTTAGTCCAGGAATTAGAGCTTGAAGGAGAATGAGCTAATAGTTATAAGGTTTCTTAGCAGGTGTGACAAAAATGTTCTAAAATCGATTATAATGATGGTTGCACAACTCTGTGAATACACTAAAAATCACTGAATTGTACACTTTAAATAGGTAAATTGTATGGTATGTAAATTATATCTCAACAAAGCCATTGTTTTTGAAAAAAGAAAACAAAAAGAGTATATTACAAATTAACTGTTTTGCAGTGTCTCCATCTATCTCCCTAGTCCAATGCACCATTATTTCTGTTTCAACTATTAAAATAGTATTTTAACTGGTTCTTAACCTCCGCCCTTGTACCTGACAGTTTATCATTCACGGAACTTTCAGAGTAATCTTTTTAGAATACAGATCACATCATTTCTATGTTCAAATCCCTCTAACAGCATAGCATAGTGGCTAAGAGCATGAACTCTAAGCAGGTTTGATTTAAAGTCAAGCTCCATTACTGTGCCCCATGCCTCAGGTCTCTCATCTGTAAAATGGGAACAATGAGAATAATACCTACCTCCCAGGTTTATTCTAAGGATTAAATGAGTTTATATTTCTATAGCACTTATGATAGAGCCTGGCATTATATGATTACTTGATGAGTAGCATCCTAACTTTCTCAGAGCAAAAGTGTAAGTCCTCTCTTCTCTCACTCCTCCTTCACTCCAGTCCAACTAACTTGACCCACCTGCTAGGAAGGTAGAGCTGAACAATGAGCACACCAAGCCTGCCCCACATCTGCTATTGCCCCTAATATATGCATGACTCATTCCTTTACTTCCTTTCAGGATTCATCTCAAAACTCACCTTATCCATGAAGTTTTCACTGGACATAAATACAAAAGCAATGCTTGTCCACTTTTGTCTCGCTTTAGTTTTCCCCATATTACTCATTACTTTCTAACATATTGTGAATTTGCTTGTATTTTTTTTTGTTGACTCCTCTGTCCCACTGTAGCATAAGCTTTTAACAAGGGAGATCTTTTTGTCTGTTGTGTTCACAGCTATATCCTGAATGCCTAGAATAATGCCTGGTAAATAACAGCATTCAATAGAGTTTTAATGAATGAACATATCTGTGAATTAATAGAAGTACAGTGTGGAAGCCCTTAAAACATGTCAATAGGAAATGAACGAGATATGAATGAGGAAAGTGGCAGTGGGAACTGAAGGGATAAGGTGGCAAAATCAAAGAGACACAGTAAACAAGATCAACAAGATGGCACCTGAGAGAGAAGAAAGTTGAAGAAATTCTTTTGAGATGCTAGCCAAATTAAAAGTTAGAATAAGATGGTGGTGCTCAAATGCAGGATAGAAAACACAAAGAGAGGAATCAGTTTGAGGGAGACTATATAACAAACAAAATTCATAAGAAGCAGAAAAACTATGTGGCTAGAAGGCAGTTGGAAATTTGACTTAATAACAAGAACAATCAGAACTGTAACCATGGTTTTGAAAGTCACCAGGACAGCCTGTCAATCAAAGCCAAACACAGGAATAAGGTTGTCTAAGAGAAGAGAGTATGATCAAGAAAAGACGAATCTTGGGAAACATCCGTATAAGTATGCAGATGAAGGAGAAACTAGTGAAGTAGCCTGGTACAAAGGAAATATCAGAAAGTATGCCTCAAAAACTACAGAAATGGTTGCAAAACAACAGTTGCTGCTGAAATGATATAAACTGTATCAACTAGAAACTTTTTCAGTCTTATCAAAAATCACTGAAATAGAAGTGACAGGATATAGGATTTTCAGACCTTCTGAAAAGATTGAACTAGTGGGCGCATTTGGCAGTCAGTCTGGAAACAGGGAGGTCACCCAAGCTCCTCACTATCTTCCAGATCAGTCCAGCTTCTAATACTTTTAAGACCCACAGGGACTTCTGTTCACTCAGTACAGTCAGTTATGCTTTCATTATTTCTTTATGCTTTGCCTTAGCTTTCAAGACTCACTTCTTTAATAATGTTCTTACTGGTTTTACAAAGTATCATTTCATTAACCCATCTTTGTTTCAGCAATGTGATTATTTTGTGGTCAGTACTATCGCATAGTCTTAGCTGAAACCTTTTGTTCTCTGTGTGTTATTAGCAGAATCTTCAGGACTGAATACCTCTTTCTGCCTCCCTTACCTTTTGGTATAAGAAATTATCCTCTCTTCCTAAGATGATCTCCAACAATTAGTAATGCATGATGTCTAACTACTCACATATTTTGTACCTAACAAGCTATCTTAAACAGTGATGGAAATGGTAAATATTTTCTCTGAGAGCCCTGTCAAGGTTACTGTTAAATCACTGCCATTCTGTTAAATTGGACTAAGAGATTCCTTCCTATTCCACTATTGATCTTAGGGGCAAATTACCCCAAAAACCTTTCCTAATGCATTACAGTACAATATATATTAAGTGGAATGTGAATAGCATACATCTTATTTGTAATATGTTTTAGATGCACAAATTTGCAATTTATTGCAATGATCTCAAGCAAGGCAATATAGATGAAAAATACAATTTCTAATGTAATAGTCAGTGTTCATAAATATGCCTACTTGGAAATTACAACAAGTAATGTACAAAGTAAGGAAATCAATAGACTCTGGGCACTAATCCTGTTTCTCAAGGGTCTATCTTGTGTGGCAGGAAACTCACCTCTGTCCTGACAAGACAGGTGGACTATGATGAAAAAATGACTTACCATTTACAATCACTGGTTTAATCCCATGGTTGTCAATCATTTACATGTTGCCACACTGTAGTGGGAGTTGTTGTCATGGAAGTAATGAAGGTTTACAGACCTGAAGAGAATGGAGTCATGTTCCTGCTAATGCTACATGCTCAGTTAATAGAATGTGGGGTCCACTTAACAATTTGAAATCAACTTTTAAAACTTCCATATACATATGCTTCATAAAAATAGATAGATAGATGATAGATATATAGATAATGATTCTTTGACCAGGAAATTGTGGCTTCATTCATTTCATATTCTCTTACTGGGCATCTCCATATCCTAGGCTCTGAGATAGACCTGGGAAAGTATCAGCAAACAAGACTGTTATAGGCTTTGACACCAAAAAACTTAAAGCCTAGACACACTGAGCAAGTAGATTTTGTCTACATACAAAACATGAATTGGACAATTGAAGTAGGGGCATCTGTAAATTCATTTCATTCAATAAGCACCATTTAGTTTATGTTTGAATTCAGTTCAGTTGCTGAACACGAACAGTTCAGTTCATGTCCGACTCTTTGTGATCCCATGAATCACAGTACGCCAGGCCTCCCTGTCCATCACCAACTCCCGGAGTCCATTCAAACTCATGTCCATCGAGTCGGTAATGCCATCCAGCCATCTCATCCTCTGTCGTCCCCCTCTCCTCCTGCCCCCAATCCCTCCCAGCATCAGAGTCTTTTCCAATGAGTCAACTCTTTGCATCAGGTGGCCAAAGTATTAGAGCTTCAGCATCAACATCAGTCCTTCCAATGAGCATCCAAGACTAATCTCCTTTAGAATGGACTAGTTGGATCTCCTTGCAGTCCAAGGGACTCTCAAGAGTCTTCTCCAACACCACAGTTCAAAAGCATCAATTCTCGGTGCTCAGCTTTCTTCACAGTCCAACTCTCACTTCCATACATCACCACTGGGAAAACCATAGCTTTGACTAGACGGACCTTTGTTGGCAAAGTAATGTCTCTGCTTTTGAGTATGCTATCTGCTGCTGCTGCTGTTGCTGCTAAGTTGCTTCAGAATATGCTATCTAGGTTGGTCATAACTTTCCTTCCAAGGAGTAAGTGTCTTTTAATTTCATGACAGCAATGTTTAGTGTATACTTAAAGACATTAATGGTACAAAAAAGAGTAAAATATTTAGTCCTTGTTCCATGATTTCAGAGTCGGACATGACTGAAGCAACTTAGCAGCAGCAGCCATGATTTCCAATACAAATAAATATTTGTTCACTGTATTCAGAAAAAAAAAAAAAGGAAGACATGTACAGTATTCAAAGTCATGCTAGAAAGATGTGGAGTAACAGTAAACTCATTTCCAACTACTCTCTCCCTCCCTCACTCTACTTCGCCCATACCCTCCACTGTTGCTCCTGCCTTCCACTCTCCTGCCTCAGAGCATTAGCACCAATTATTTTCTCTCCATGATCAACTCCCTCATTTACTTTAAGTCCTTGCTTGAATACTTTCTCAATGAGGCTGACCTTGACCATACTGCATAATATGGCAATGTGCTGGTCCCTGGTGTTTCTGATTCTTTTTTTCGTACTCTACTTTTTCTTTTTCACACAGTACTTATCTCATTTTAATTCACTAGACAATTTACTCAATGCTATGTTTACATTTTATTGTTTCCGTGTCCCTAGTTGAATATGAGCTCTGCAAAGTTAGAGACCATATTTTGTTCACTATTGAATGCAAGACACCTAGGAGTGTCTGGCAGTCAGTATTTAGAAAGTATTTGTTAAATGAATGATAATGATACTAATATAAATTAAGTATTTTTTATGTGCCAGGCAGCCTATTGAGAACTTTAAATATGTGACCTCTTTAAACCCTGGTAAATGATGCTAAAGCTGAAACTCCAGTACTTTGGCCACCTCATGCGAAGAATTGACTCATTGGAAAAGACTCTGATGCTGAGAGGGATTGGGGGCAGGAGGAGAAGGGGACGACAGAGGATGAGATGGCTGGATGGCATCACTGACTCGATGGACATAAGTTTGAGTGAACTCCAAGAGTTGGTGATGGACAGGGAGGCCTGGTGTGCTGCAATTCATGGGGTCTTAAAGAGTCAGACACGACTGAGCGACTGAACTGAACTGAATGCACTATCTCTTTTTTAACAACATAGTAAATACAGTCAAACTTCTTGGTTATAGTCAACAGGAAAGGAACAGGAAAGAAATTCGCTGAGCATTTATCAGGAAGCTCAAAGACTGAATATGAATAGAAAAGAAATCCATTGGGCATTCATCAGGAAGCTCAAATAATGAATATGAATGCTAGAGAATCTGGTCATGGAAGAGATAACTAAGACAAAGCGCTACTGAGATTCTGCCGCAGAAAAAATTTGCTAAGGACACCAGCCCTGGCACAGCCACCACTGGACGCTTTCAGCCACATAGCTGAAGACTGCTTTTCCTAGAGACTCATCACAGACATGGTCAGACTTTTCACTCTTTCTTCTAGATCCAAGTTTCCTCTAAGTCAGTAATTCCTCTCAGCCAGAAGAACTTCCTTTAGCATTTCATTTGCATGGGTTCCACTGCTGACAAATTTTGTTTTAGTTTATTTGAAACAGTCATTGTTTCTCTTTCAACTTTGAAATATACTTTCCCTAGATATAGAATCCTAGGTTGATAGCTGTTTTCTTTCAACATTGTAAGGATGCTACTCCATCATTGTCTGGTTTCTATTGTTCCTGAGGAGAAGTCAGCCATCACTCATGTGTAATATTTTCCTATATGTAGAATGTCTTTTTCTCTGTTTCAGATTCTTTTCTCTAACTTTCATGATTGAACTTCCCTGATATGTGGGGGGTTTTATCATATTTCCAAAACACTGGAGCCAATTATTTTTTCTGGTGGCTCAGTGGTGGCTTCCCTGGTGGCTCAGCAGTAAAGAACCCACCTGCCAATGCAGGAGACATGGGTTCAGTCCCTGGTCCAGAAAGATCCCCTGGAGAAGGAAATGGAAACCCACTTCAGTGTTCTTGCCTGGGAAATCCCATAGACAGAGGAGCCCGGCAGGCTACAATCCGTGAGGTTGCAAAAGAGTCAGATACAACTTAGCGAATAAACAACAAAAACTTTTTTTTCTGATTCTCTTTAAGTTTCAATTATACAAGTAACAGGTTGCTTCATAATTTTACCTCAGTTCAGTTCAGTAGTTCAGTCGTGTCCGACTCTTTGTGACCCCATGAATCGCAGCACGCCAGGCTTCCCTGTCCATCACCAACTCCCGGAGTTCACTCAGACTCACGTCCATAGAGTCAGTGATGCCATCCAGCCATCTCATCCTCTGTTGTCCCCTTCTCCTCCTGCCCCCAATCCCTCCCAGCATCAGAGTCTTTTCCAATGAGTCAGCTCTTCGCATGAGGTGGCCAACGTACTGGAGTTTCAGCTTTAGCATCATTCCTTCCAAAGAAATTCCAGGGCTGATCTCCTTCAGAATGGACTGGTTGCATCTCCTTGCAGTCCAAGGAACTCTCAAGAGTCTTCTCCAATACCACAATTCAAAAGCATCAATTCTTCGGTGCTCAGCTCTATTCACAGTTCAACTCTCACATCCATACATGACCACTTTGTTGGCAAAGTAATGTCTCTGCTTTTGAATATGCTATCTAGGTTGGTCATAACTTTTCTTCCAAGGAGTAAGTTTATTTTAATTTCATGGCTGCAGTCACCATCTGCAGGATTTTGGAGCCCAAAAAAATAAAGTCTGACACTGTTTCCACTGTTTCCCCATCTCCATGGGATTTGTTTTCTGTTTTAAATATTTTTTCTTTGTGTGTTTTAATTTGAATAATTTTTATTGAACTGTCTTCTGTTGAATCTAACCTGTTAATCCTATGCACTGATTAGTTTTTACTTTCAGAGATTATATTTGTCCTGGGATTTTCACTTAGGTCTTTTTTAGAGTTTCCAGATCTCTCCTGAAATTTCTTCACTTTACCCACTGTAGATTTAATGAAAACGATAAACCTCTACTAAGACTCAGAGTGACACAGAGAGAAGCAGAGAGAGAGAACAGATTACCAATTCAAGTGATAATAGCAGGGACTTTGCTACACCATCCTGCAGATTAATGATAATATTATGAATACTATGCTAATAAATTTTACAATTTAAATAAAATGTACAGATTTTTAAAGAAAACCAACTTTCTGAAGTCAACCAAAAACAAATACAAAATCTAAATAGTCAGGTATTTGCTTTTGAAATTGAATTTGTCATTTAAAACCTTCCCACAAAGAAAACCCAAGGCTGATATGGCTTCAGTGGTGGATTCAATCAAACATGTAAAGGAGAAATAATACTAAACTTAAACCAACTCTCACAAGTAACATGGAAACTTACATTACCATATGTAAAATAAATAGCCAATGGAATTTGCTCTATGGCTCAGGAAGCTCAAACAGGGGTTCTGTATCAACCTAGAGCAGTGGGATGGGAGGGAGATGCAAGGGAGGTTCAAAAGGGAGGGGATATATGTATACCTATGGCTGATTCATGCTGAGGTTTGACGGAAAACAACAAAATTCTGTAAAGCAATTATCCTTCAATAAAAAAATAAATTTAAAAAATATGAAAGTAAGCACTCCTCATTCATTTTATAAGCTTAGTAAGCTGATGTCAAATCTGACAAAAGCAATATAAGAAAACTAATGTACCTCAAGATCCTAAGTACAAAATTATTCAATGATATAGTTGCAAATCAAATCCAGTAATATATGAAAAATAAAATAAAGCATGACAAATAAAACTGATCCCAATAATGCAACATTAGTTCATCAATTAATGTATTTTTCTACATCACTAGAATATGGTCACCTCAATAGATGAAGTCATTTAACAAAGATTAAAATCCATTTGCTGCCTGGCTTAAAATTCAACATTCAAAAAACTAATATCATGGCATTTCGTCCCATCATATCATGGCAAATAGATGAAAAAACAATGAAAACAGTGAGAGACTTTATTTTCTTGGGCTCCAGAATCACTGCAGATGGTGACGGCAGCCATGAAATTAAAAAATGCTTACTCCTTGGAAGAAAAGCTACCAACCTAGACAGCATATTAAAAAGCAGAGACATTACTTTGCTGACAAAGGTCTGTACAGTCAAAGCTATGGTTTTTCCAGTAGTCGTGTATGGATGTGAAAGTTGGACCATAAAGAAACCTGAGCACCAAAGAATTGATGGTTTTGAACTGTGGTGCTGGAGAAGACTCTTGAGAGTCCCTTGGACTGCAAGGAGATCCAACCAGTCCATCCTAAAGGAGATCAGCCCTGAATATTCATTGGAAGCACCGATGCTGAAGCTGAAGCTTCAATACTTTGGCCACCTGATGGGAAGAACTGACTCATTGGAAAAGACCCTGATGCTGCAAAAGATTGAACACAGGAGGAGAAGGGGATGACAGACGATGAGATGGTTGGATGGCATCACCGACTCAAGGAAAAGAGTTTGAGCAAGCTCTGGGAGTTGGTGTTGGACAGGGAAGCCTGGCGTGCTGCAGTTCATGGGGTCGCAAAGAGTCAGACATGACTAAGTGACTAAACTGAACTGAAAACCTGTTCACATTTAATGGTTAAAAAAAAAATGCTTTCCCTCTAAAACAGAAAACAAAGCAAGTATCTCTGCTCTCAAAATTTCTACTCCTAGATTAGGAGGGTCTACACTAAGAAACAAAGCAAGTAAAGGATATTAAAATCATAGAGATTGCAAAGTAAAAAGGAAATCTGGTATATCATCAGACAACTTGTTTGCATAGATAGGAAAATTCCGAGGAATCTATTTACCCTTGGAACTAATGAGTGTATTTAGCAAGGTCTCAAGACACAATGTATGCTCAGTCACTCAGTCATGTCTGACTCTTTGAGACCCTTTGGATTTTAGCCAGCCAGGCTCCTCTGTCCATGGAATTCTTCAGGCAAGAATACTGGAGTAGTTTGCCATTTCCTCCTCTAGGGGATCTTCCCAACCCAAGATTCAAACCTGTGTCTCCTGCATTGGCAGGCAGATTCTTCACCACTGAGCCATCTGTGAAACCTTCAATAAACAATATCAATATTTAAAAGCAATATAATTCTATGTAAGGACAACAGATAAGTGAAAAGTAAAATTTAACAAATAATACTAAATTGGTCTGGGACCAATTTCATTGGGGAGGCGGAGAGGTACACAGCACCAAGCAAATGCACAGTGCTGTTGTCTAGAATCCAACTCCACTCTAAATCTATCCAGAGATAGCATCAGATTCTGTAAGCTGAGTTTAGTCCTATAAAAGTACCCCCCATCTAACCTTTAAATGCTAATCCCAACCCCTGATGTGGTCAGAAGCAATCAATTATAGAATGGAGGTCCCAATAAACCCCTCTTTGGACTTCAGACACCAATCAGAATTCCAGGTTGTTATCAGAATTTCTGACCATCTGCCTATAAATCAGAAGTTCTCAGCATCCCTTCCTTGGGTTCAATTAATTTGCTGCTACTGCTGCTAAGTCGCTTCAGTCGTGTCCAACTCTGTGCAACCCCATAGACGGCAGCTCACCAGGCTCCCCCGTCCCTGGGATTCTCCAGGCAAGAACACTGGAGTGGTTGCCATTTCCTTCTCCTTTACAATTAATTTGCTAAGGCAGTTCAAAGAACTCACAGAAACATTTTACTTATGTGTTAGGGGAAACACAGACTGAAATTACCCAACTTGGCCAGCCACAATAGAAACCACTTGTATGAGTTATCTTAAACAACAAATCCTGGTAAGGAATGAGAAACTGACAAGCTATCATTAACTGGAAGAATTTAGGAAAGGTCAAAAGGAGAGAGGAGACTCAGTCCATGCGTCCTACCAAGCTCCCGGAATCCTTCTCTCAGAAGCCCATCTTAGCTGAGTGATGGGTACACCACCAAGAAGGATCATGAGTCAGAGTGACTGGCCAGGGACAGCCCAGAAACTAATCCAATCACCATAAAACCTGACACTGCAAGCCACAGGGCAGAGCAGTTCTCTTGGATTCCCTTACCCTCCAGGTCTCCACCCAGGTGTCTCTTCACAGTAAAGTCCCTTGCCTTGTCCACACAAGTGTCTCCTCAGACAATTCATTTCTGAGTGTTAGACAAAAGCCCACTCTTGAGCCCTGGAAGGGGTCCCTCTCGCTGCAACATACGGACTAGCAGTTTACTACAAAAAGATATAATAATAAAGGATCCAGATGGAAGAGATGCACAGGACAAGGTACAGGAAAGGGCACTAAGCTTCCAGGATCTCTAAAGCATGCCACTCTCCCCAGATCTCCACCTTTTCATCAACCCAGAAGCTCTCCAAACCCTGTCCTCTTGAGTTTTTATGGAGCTTTCATTATACAAGACATGACTGATTAAATTATTGACCATGGGTGATTGATTCAACCTCCCCCAAGGCGGAGTGCTGGAGACTGTGAGTTCTAACCCTCTAAGCACAGGGTTGGCCACACTGGCAAGCAGCCTCCATTCTTAAGTGCTTTCTAAGAGTCCCTCATTAACCTAAAAAGGACACTTGTATCAATCAACATTTGGGAATTTCAAGGGTTTTAGGAACTGAGTGCTAGGAACAAAGACCTTGGACAGAGAAAATGTATAGGTGAGAAGTATATTTTGGTCATCTGAATGACCCACTATATTTTTTCCTTATAAATCACAATATCATAATACTGTTAGCAGTAGCATCAAAAAAAATTTTTAGACATAAATTCCAATGTGTAATATGTTTACACTGAAAACTACAAAACATTGCAAAGAGAAATTTTTTAAAATCTATGTGAGTATAAGGATATATCACATTCTGTGAAATGGAAGACATATTATTAAGGTACTAATTCACAATAAACTGTGGAAAAATCTGAAAGAGATGGGAATACCAGACCACCTGACCTGCCTCTTGAGAAACCTGTATGCAGGTCAGGAAGCAACAGTTAGAACTGGACATGGAACAACAGACTGGTTCCAAATAGGAAAAGGAATACATCAAGGCTATATATTGCACCCTGCTTATTTAACTTATATGCAGAGTACATCATGAGAAATGCTGGGCTGGAAGAAGCACAAGCTGGAATCAAGATTGCTGGGAGAAATAACAATAACCTCAGATACGCAGATGACACCACCGTTATGGCAGAAAGTAAAGAGGAACTAAAAGGCTTCTTGATGAAAGTGAAAGAGGAGAGTGAAAAAGTTGGCTTAAAGTTCAACATTCAGAAAATGAAGATCATGGCATCTGGTCCCATCACTTCATGGGAAATAGACGGGAAAACAGTGGAAACAGTGTCAGACTTTATTTTGGGGGGCTCCCAAATCACTGCAGATGGTGACTGCAGCCATGAAATTAAAAGATGCTTACTCCTTGGAAGGAAAGTTATGACCAACCTAGATAGCATATTCAAAAGCAGAGACATTACTTTGCCAACAAAGGTCCATCTAGTCAAGGCTATGGTTTTTCCAGTGGTCATGTATGGATGTGAGAGATATAGACTGTGAAGAAAGCTGAGCACTGAAGAAGAATTGATGCTTTTGAACTGTGGTGTTGGAGAAGACTCTTGAGAGTCCCTTGGACTGCAAGGAGATCCAACTGCTGCTACTGCTGCTGATGCTGCTAAGTCGCTTCAGTCGTGTCCGACTCTGTGCGACCCCATAGATGGCCTTCCACCAGGCTCCCCCGTCCCTGGGATTCTCCAGGCAAGAACACTGGAGTGGGTTGCCATTTCCTTCTCCAATGCATGAAAGTGAAAAGTGAAAGTGAAGTCGCTCAGTCATGTCCGACTCTTCGAGACCCCATGGACTGCAGCCTACCAGGCTCCGCCATCCATGGGATTTTCCAGGCAAGAGTACTGGAGTGGGGTGCCATCGCCTTCTCCAGAGATCCAACTAGTCCATTCTAAAGGGTGTTCTTTGGAAGGAATGATGCTAAAGCTGAAACTCCAATACTTTGGCCACCTCATGCAAAGAGTTGACTCATTGGAAAAGACTCTGATGCTGGGAGGGATTGGGGGCAGGAGGAGAAGGGGATGACAGAGGATGAGATGGCTGGATGGCATCACCGACTCTATGGACATGAGTGATCTCCGGGAGTTGGTGATGGACAGGCATGCTACAATCATGGGGTCCCAAAGAGTCGGACACGACTGAGCGACTGAACTGAACTGAACTGAACTGAATTCTATGCAAATTCATCTATATATTCAGTGCAGTCCCAACAGGCCTTTTTATAGAATTGAACAAACTGAATCTAAAATTTGTATGGAAATGCAACAGCCAAAATTATCTTGAAAAAGAAGGGCTTTTTCATTACCTAATTTTAAGACATTTTAAAGCTGTAGTAATAGAGAATGCAGTACTGTGTGGGAATAGACAGATTGGTGGAACAGAACAGAGACTAGAAATAGATGCACAGATGTAGAGTCAGTTGACTTTCAACAAAGATGCCAATGGAATTTAATAAAGAAAAGATAGTCTTTTCAACATATGTTGCTACAAAAACTGAATATATATGATATAATATATATATAGACAGAACATCAACTCTTATCTTCTGCCACACAGATAAATATACTCAAAATGGACCACAGATTTCAATATAAAAGATACAACTGTAGACCTTCTAGAAGAAAGTCTTCATAATCTTGGGGCAGGTAAAGATTTCTAAGTCAGAGCACAAAAATAAATTATGAAAGAAAACCTGGTAAGTTGGACTTCATAAAAATTCAAAACTTTTTGAAAAACGTTATTAATAAAATGATGAAAAAGAAAGCCACAGACTTGTAATAGAGCTATCTGACAAAGATTGGATGCTGAATATATTAAAGAACTCCTATAAGTTCACAACGGAAAGACAAATAATAAAATTTATGGGCAGAGACATGAGCAGGCATTTTATACACATACAAAAAATATGTATATAAGTGGTTGATAAGAACATGAAAATGTGCCCAATATAACTACTAATTTGCATGTGTGCAGGCTAAGTTGCTTCAGTCATGCCCGACTCTGTGTGATCCTATGGGCTACAGCCTGCCAGACTCCTCTGTCCATGGAATTCTCCAGGCAAGAATACCAGAGTGGGTTGCCATGCCCTCCTCCAGGGGATCTTACTGACCCAGGGATCAAACCGATGTCTCTTATGTCTAACCTGCATTGGCAGGCAGGTCCTTTACCACTAGCGCCACCCGGGAAGCCCCAATTACACATTTAGGGAAATTCAAACTAAAGCACAATGAAATATATCATTTCACACTCATGTAAATGCTTCCTACTAGGAAAACTGACAATACCAAGTGTTGGTGAGGATGTGCAACTACTAAAATTCTCCTACTTTGCTGTGGAAGTATAAAATGGCAAAACCACATTGGAAAGCATTTGGACAGGTTCTTACAAAGTTAAATAAACTCTCACTGCAATTCTATTCTTGAATATTCCACATTCAAGAGAAAAGAAAATATATGTCCCATATTGCAAAGAATTCAAATGTCCATCAACAGCTGCACAAGTAAACAAATTGTGGTATACTCATAACAATGCTATACTACTCAGCAATAAAAAAGGAACAAACTGCTGAACTAGGCAATAATAAATAACCCCATACCTCAGCAATATACTCCTAAATATAGACCCAACAAAATGCAGTACAGTCATGTTTGTACCAAAATTTATCATAATAGACAAAAACTGGAATTGACTCAAGTGAATTTTAATAGAAAAAAATGGAGCTATATAAATTTAATGAACAAGTATAAACAGCTACATGCAGCAATATGAATGAATCTCCCAGCACAGTGTGGATGGAATGAAGCTTCTGTATGATTCCATCCAAAAACAAGCAAGACTAATGTATAATGATTAAAGTTAGAATAGTGGTTCTAACTGGGAAGTAATACAAGGGAGGCTTCTGGGTGCAACAAAAGTCTTTCACCTTGATCCAGGTAGTAAATCACCAGTGTGTTTACTTTTTTTTAAAGTTTCCAACCTGTACATTTAAGATCTTATATTCTATGTATGATATATTTCAAATGATATTTTTACTTTTTTGTTTTATTGCCATGTAATGAGTTACAGAGAATATTTGAAGAGTATAGGGTTCCCTCTCCAGGGACCTGGGCTGTCATTAAATAGCCAAGGCTAACATACATACAATAAAAATAAATAAATACATGGTATATTAGTTTCCAATGGCTGCTATAACAAATTAGTACAGATTTGATGGCTTTAAACTATGAAACTTTACTCTCCCACAGTTCTGGAGGTCAGAAAGCCCTCATCAAGGTATTAGTAGGGCCACGCTCCCTCCAAAGGTGCTAGGAAAATTCCTTTTTTTGCCTCTTTCAGAGTTCTGGATGCTCTGCACCCTCCTTGGCTGTGGCCAGTCCCTGCCTCTGTCTCCACGTGACCTTCTTCCCTGGGTGTGTCTCTGTGTCTTCTTCCTTTCTCTTAAGGACAACAGTCACCAAAGCTAGAGATGACCCTAATCCAGGATGAATTTCATGCTAACTTTACATCACCAAACATATATCATTTGTAAATTACAAATGAGATCACAACTGAGGTTTCAAGTGGTGTGAATTTGGAGGAGGGACACTGTTTAACCCACTACACAAAGCAATTTTAAATTTAAATTCAGTGCTGAATTGTTTGGACACAGAAATTCAAAGAAAGATGTAATCATTGTGATCTGAAAAAGTGAGAGACAATGTCACTGGCCAGAGAGCCCTTGAGCTCTACTCATGAAACTAAGATGCTTTTGAACTGTGGTGTTGGAGAAGACTCTTGAGAGTCCCTTGGACTGCAAGGAGATCCAACCAGTCAATCCTAAAGGAAATCAGTCCTGAATATTCATTGGAAGGACTGATGCTGAAGCTGAAGCTCCAATACTTTGACCACCTGGTGCAAAGAACTGACTCATTGGAAAAGACCCTGATGCTGGGAAAGAATGAAGGCAGAGGGAGAAGGGGACGACAGAGGACAGGATGGTCGGATGGCATCACCAACTCAATTAACATGAGTTTGAGCAAGCTCTGGGAGTTGGTGTTGGACAGGGAAGCCTGGCATGCTGCAGTCCACAGGGTCGCAAAGAGCTGGACACGACTGAGCAGCTGAACTGAAATCAAGAAGGATTCAGGTAAACCATAGCACAGCATGATCTGGCAATGGAAGGGGAGGGACACAGAGGCAGGCCCGAGTGACAGGGAGAGTTCCCGCTGAGGAGTGGGAGCAAATAAGATTGAATAAATAGAGTGAAGCCAAGTTATGAGAGTCCTTGAAAACTTGGCAGATGAATTTAGACCTGATCCAATAGAAAATAGGAAACGACTGTAAATTCTTGAGCAGAGATGTGACATGGTGAAAGCAGTGTTTCAGGAAGATTATGTCGGTGACAGTGTTCAGGATGGATTGGAGGCAAAATAGACTGAAGGCTGAGGTACTTTGTCTTTCTGTTCTGGATGAGTCTATGGTAGCAAGAGATATGAAGTTTAATTTTAAAAAAGGAACTACTACAAGTACTCTCCTAAATCTTATTAAACTTCCTAAGCTCATTCTAAAATGAAAAGTAGCTCAGGTGACATTGAATCTGAAAATGCTAATTGTCCCTCACTGAGAAATTCCTGTTTAGGGAAGAATAGGTAAGACTTTACCACAATTCTTTTTTGCTCAAAGTGCTGTATCAGCATCACCCAGGAGCCTATTCAAAACGCAGAACCTCAGGCTTAGAATCCTAGACCTGCAGAATCAGAATCTGCACTCTTATCAAAATCCCCAGAGATTCATATGCCTTTAAACTTCATATTAAAGTTTGAGATGCACTGTCATGGTAAATTTCTGTTGAACTTTTACAGTTTGTGAAAATGTGTCTATAAAACTGCTGAAACTGTTAGCTTGAAAAAAAAGCAATTATGAACTCTGCTTCCTGTGACAAGGCTGTCACATCGAGGCATCCGCCAGCCCCAGAGTTATGGGGCTCACTCACCCACTTCACCGTCTCATGGGGAATAATGTTACACGGATGAAACAGAGCATCTGGTTGCCTTGTGAAATGTGTCACTTAGCACTTGTAGTTGAAATTGAGACATCTGTTTGTCTCTCCACCATTGCTCTAAAGTGACACTTTTTTCTCATTTGAAATGTAGTTTCCTACACAGTAACTTTACTGCCTTGCTACACAAGTATGCCAGGGCAGAATCAGATTGGCACAAATAATGAAAAGCAACAGATCATCCACCTATCCAGAACCATGGCAGGACCACTACCTTAGGAACACAGTTCCAACCCAACCATGTGGTTTTTCCCTCTGGTGCTCCACTCCACAGGTGTAAAAGTCAATAGTTACCCCAGCTCATCACAAAGTATAAAATATTTGGTAACTCTCTTCTGTGTTCAGGTTGCTAAAAGAAACTGAGTTTGCAAGGCCACTCTGAAAGAGTGTCTCAAACTTTCACATATATACATATCACTTGTAGATCTTACAAAAAGACACATTCTGAATCGATAGACCTAAAGTGAGGGTTGAAGTCCTGCATTTCTTTTATTTCCTTTTTTATAGCTTTCTTGAGATAAAATTGACAAATGCAAATTGTATATATTTAAGGTGTACAATGGAGAAGGCAATGGCACCCCACTCCAGTACTCTTGCCTAGAAAATACCATGGACGGAGGAGCTTGGTAAGCTGCAGTCCATGGGGTCGCTAAGAGTTGGACACGACTGAGCTACTTCACTTTCACTTTTCACTTTCATGTATTGGAGAAGGAAATGGCAACCCACTCCAGTGTTCTTGCCTGGAGAATCCCAGGGATGGGGGAGCCTGGTGGGCTGCTGTCTATGGGGTCGCACAGAGTCGGACACTACTGAAGCAACTTAGCAGCAGCAGCAGCAAGGTGTACAATTTGATTTTTTGATATACATGTACAGTGTGAAGTAATATCCACAATCAAGCTAATTAAGGTGATATCTATCACCTCTCTTGGTTACCATTTGTGTGTATGTGTGTGTGTGTGTGTGTGTGTGTGATGAGAACACTCAAGATGTGTGCTCTTAGAAAATTGCAAGTATTCAATACAGTGTTGCTAATTATAGTCACTGTACATTAGATCTCCAGAAATTATTCATCTTGAATAACTAAAACTTTGTACTCTTTGACCAACATTCCATCACCCCCTGCACTTCTAACAGACTCACAGGTGATACTGATGGTTCAAGGACCACACCTTGAGTAGCAAGGTCACTTGATTAGCAAGATTACATCAAGCATGTCAAGAAAGCAATAGCAAAATGGAATCACCATAGACATATCTCTGTTGCTGGGAAGAAATAAAGTCAAACATAAGAAGAGTTACGAACAGACTTGAAATAGAAGAACAGAAAAGATAGTTAAATGTAGAAAGTTGATAAAAAAGAATTTATAAAGAAGAAATCAAAGGAGTTTTAAATGAATTAGAATTGGGTTAGTCTAATAATGTAGGTTCTGCTTAGCAATATTTCTACTAGAGACATCCACAACCATCAACTGTTGATGGGGATTTCCAAATCCCTGGGCCAGCAGGATGACAGGGAAAAAATATAGACTCTGGCAGGCAAGATCTTCCTCACTGATCCTGGACATCTGGTCACTAAATCTTTCAGAAAGGCAGATTAGAGATGGTGAATCAAAACCCCTCCAGCAGAGGCACCAATAGTGATTTTCAAATGAGTATGGAAGCTAGCCAATCTCTTGTCACCAGATCTGCAAAACCACATTGCATATTCAGTCTTGCAAAAAAGAAACAAAAGAAAAAAGTTGTCAGGCCACAGTTTTTAAGGCCCTAAAGGGTTACAAGGACAGCAAAAAGAGTGCAGCAAAGACTTTTATTTGGCGAATGCCCAGAATACATTATGGTTCAACTAAGTCAAGAAGCTTTTAGTACGGTAAGGTCCATGTAGTAACAGGGAATCTTCTCAACAAGCAAACACTTGTTTTTCTTCTGGCTGAAAACAGTTATAGTACTGTGCATTGTGAAGATGCTCACAGGATGATGGGTGTTTTCTTTTATGAAAAAGACATTTAGCAGTCAGCAGAATTTAACCTTACATTTTGCAATGAAGTAAGCAAACATCTACACATACTTAGCTTATAATTTTATTTGAGGTTTTATGATATACTTTGATCAAGAACTGAGGGTAGGCTTAGACCCTGCTCACAATTAGTCTTCCTGTAACGAGACTGTGAAAAAGAAAAAAAAAAAAAAAAAATCAAAGATCAATCAACTCCAAGAAACCTCCCAATGCGAAACCCCGCCTAATGCTGTCACCAACAGGGGAGGCAGGTGATGGACTCTAATTAGCAGCTGTCAGTCAAACTCTACTTTCCAATGGGAGCAAGCTCTACTTAAACTGAGTCCTGAAATCAGTTAACATGCCTTCTTCTATATTCTAATTTTGTCTTCCCTGACTCAGCTTGAAGACTAAAGACAGGCCTTGACCTACTGGACCCCAAGGAGCCTAGCACAACGTGATCCTACACCCATCCTCCTGATCCTGCCTGGTGCCACCCCATAGTGCTGACCCAGCACCCAAGTCTGACGTGAGGGGCTGGCTCTCCTCCCCCTCCTCACCATTCCCAGTCTCCCATGATGGATCTTTGACAATGGGGAGAAACAAGAAGAGGGATAGGCCACACGCTCTAAACTCTCCCTCCCGCCCTCCCACGGTGTACCTGGCAGATAACAGAGCATTTAGCCACTCCGTTTCCTGACAGTCCCATACCAGGTTCTTGACTCAAATGTGAAATTGGTTAGGTGCCATGGCCCCCAAATCCAAATATATATATTTATACAGTAGTATCTGGGCTTCCCAGGTGGCGCTCGTAGCAGGTAAAGAACCTGCCTGCCAATGCAGGAGACATAAGAAACACAGGTTTGACCTCTGGGTCAGGAAGATCCCCTGAAGGAGGGCATGGCAACCCACTCCAGTATTCTTGCCTGCAGAATTCCATGGACAGAGGGTCCTGGTGGGCTACAGTCCATAGAGTCACAAAGAGTCAGACACAACTGAAGCAACATAGCATGCACAGTAGTATCTAGTGTGGAAAGTGTGGAGTACCACGAAGTGCAGTTAGGTAGAATAATGTGGACCCTGAGTCCATGGGTTCAGATTCTCATTCTGTCCCTTAGCTTCTTAGAGAAACAAACAGTGTAAATGGCCTCTCTGAGTGTCTGTCTTCTCCTTTGTGAAGTAGAGATAATGCCAGTATCACAAGTATTTGAGGATCAAACGAATATATTTAAAGCTGCTAATACATGACCATCTCTTCTATAAAAAGTTTTTTAAAGGAGTTCAGTGCAAGAAACAAAAATGGAAGGGTGCTTACAAAAGAAACCCACAACTGCTCATTTATTTTTTTTTAAAAGGCATTTTTGTCTTAAGAATTTCTTTAAAACACATTTTCTGTTTGAGAATTTTATCCTTAAAACCTCTGTGACCATATTTGATGGGACTGAAAATTATTGCCAGCAGTTAGCTGTCCTCTTACCTACTATATGAAGTAAATTCTACTTCTAAAAGGAAGAGACTATTTTCTTTCTTCATCATTTTCCAAAAGTAGGACAGTAGCCTGTCTTTCTTTGCCATAGCCTCCCAAACGGTGAATCATAGTTCCTCCAGATTCTCCCAAGCGTAGAGACAGCGCTGAACAGATTGTAAAGGCTGCTTTGGGGGAGGAGAGCGGCAAGCGCAGCCTCCATGGCTTAAGGGGGGATTCAGACACTTGTGCTGGAGGCGGCGTCTGCCAGCCACGCACCAGACTTGCTTGTGGTTCGGCGACAGAAGCCACACAGCACGCCTCCAGTACCCAACACGTGTGTCCCTCAGGCCGGCCTGTTTGCCACACATGACCCTCATCCCCAGTCCCCATCTGGCCGAGCTTCACAACAGCTTTGCTGACTTCACACTCAATGTCTTGGGTCTTCCTGCTATGGGCTAAGGGACCTTATTTAGAGCCATTTCTTCCCACCAAGGAGCTAATTGTATGTGTTTTCAACAATACAACCATCTGGGCATCTGATGCCAGTCACCAAATAATTAGTGCGAAATGTTGCAACATATCCAGGGATATTTAATAAATATTTCTTGAACGAATAAATGAGGCTTCAGCAACTGCCCATTTGTTTGCTCCACAAGACAGTAACTGAGAAACTTCTCATACTTCTCTGGGCCCCTCTCAACGTCCTGAAGGCCCCCATGCCTTTGCCCATCCTCCCTGTGTGAGCTGTTTCCAAGTGTCCATCCTTGGGCTACTGCTCTTCCCAACTCCTTTCCCTACTCCTCTTCAACATCTCATCCATTACTTCCACTTCAAGCATCACCTGCATTCCAATAATTGACAATATTTATTCCCAGTCTACAGCACTTCCCGCAGCAGACTTGAAAATCCAACTTTCTTACAGTCATTTCCATCAGACACTCATGGGAATCAAACGCCACATCCAATACTGAATTCATTGTTTTACCCTGAAAGCATTCTTCCAGCTTCATATTCTATCTCAGTTGGTAGCCCAACCATCCATTCTAAAAATTCTGGGAATATTCCTCAATTTTTCTGACTCCTGCAACCACCCCCAAGCAATCAGTTTCCTAGTTCTGTTCAGTTGACTTTCCAAGTATTGCTTGAATTGGATCCTTCTCTTTCCTTCTAGTTTTCTCAGGCCTGCCTCAGGTTCACATTGTCTCCAGCCTGGAGTGTTACAGTAGCCTCAGAATTAGTCTCCCTGCTTCCTCCATTCAAGCCCACAGAGAAGTAAGAGTAATTTAACTCAGTGCAGATCCCATGGACAGGGGACCCTGGTGGGCTACAGTCCATGATCATAAGAGCTGGACATGACTGAGCAACTAAACTACACCAAACTTGATTCTCTCATTCCCTTTTTTGAAAACTTTCAAAAGGTTTCTCTTCAATTAACTCACACTGAGGGTTTATGTACCAGGCTACACACATAACACCTTCCTGGAACACTAGTTTTTCTCAAAGAGTTGGCAGGGCAAACTATTTTCTATGAAAATAAGCAACATTATATAGCAGAGCACAATGCAAAGTTTACTGGCCTATACATGGGCTTCTCAGGTGGTAAAGAACCCGCCTGCAGCGCAGGAGACATAATGAGAAGCAGATTTGATACCGGGATCAGGAAGATCCCCTGGAAGGGGGCCTGGCAATCCACTCCAGTATTCTTGCCTGGAGAATCCCAAGGACAGAGGAGCCCGGTGGGCTACAGTCCATAGGGTTGCAAAGAGTTGAACACAACTGAAGTGACTTAGCATGCACCTATGAGCTAACATAATCTCCTTCCTCCGCAGAGTTCCATTTGTTGCTTGTTATTTTCAGGGACTATCTTCAATGCCTACCATAGAAGCCAGTTTTACGTGTTTTGTTCACTTCTGTAGTCCAAGAACCTAGAATAGAATCTGGCACATAGTAGGCACATAATAAATATTTATTAAATAAATAAGTGAGCCCACAGACCAATCTGCCAACCGATGTCACCACAGGACTAGGTGGTTATGTGTTTTTTTCTTTGGTTCTCATTACTGCTTACCCGCCTCTACAGCCTGTGGAGCCACTCAGAGAAACATTCTTCTGACTATTAACCATCACCAAGGTTACACCATTGCCCATGCCAAAGGCCTGAACTCAGAATGAAGCTGGGTTTCAAGTATAATAGATTTGGGAAAACAGCCACCTAAGCTCTAAAACAGCTCTGTCTGTGCCTGGAGTCCCAAACACACTAGAGGTTTCACAAGTTCCTGGCCTCCTTTCTCTGTGGGAAAATCAAAATTAATCCACAGCACTCAGCAAACTTCACCCCAAACTTCCTCTCTCTACGCTGCTGCTGCTGCTGCTGCTAAGTCGCTTCATTTGTGTCCGACTCTGTGCGACCCCATAGATGGCAGCCCACCAAGGCTCGCCCGTCCCTGGGATTCTCCAGGCAAGAACACTGCAGTAGATAGCCATTTCCTTCTCCATCCTTTCTCTATAGTCAGTTGTAAAATAAAGACACTGCGCATTAAAACAAAGGCAAACACCTTAAATGAAACAGGTGACCAAGCAGGCCCTATTACGAGAACCAGACTAAAAAGAAATTCCAAAGATTCAGGAAAGCCCCTCTGCAATTTGGAGAGTTTACCTGGCCAAGTCTTACTCATCCTCAAGGGCTCGGCTTACATGTTCCCTTTCTAGAGAGGAATACGGTCACTGCCTTTCCCTTACCACCCCATCCAGCAGTGTTCAGCAGCAGGGGCAGCCTCTGTCACCATCAGAGCAGCTTCAGGTTTCTGGGGCTTGAAATTAATACAATTTCTGTGACCCTCTTTCAAAAGAATAAAAAATTATAAATATAAAATTAGATGCAAAAATCACATCAAAATACAATTTTTGAAAAGTTAAAAAACTAAACCATCTATCAGAAAACAGAAAAAAACAACTTCTTATTTAGTCAGTTAACTACATGATAACTTTAGCATACATTTCCTATGCATTTTCTCCTACTTGTTGATTGCATACTCTTTCTGACCTCTTCATGCCATGATTTTGTAATATTCTCCATAGAGACAAGAGAAATACAATCCACTCTTTCTTTTGCCACAGGTGACAAATATTTGTTTTTTATTATTGATAGTTGGGCTGCATAAAACATGCTGTATTATATACAGACAAGTTCTCTGTACTGTTACAAACACAGAATTTCTGATAACTCTGTTTCACAAAATTCCCATCCAAAAAAAAAAACATATGGTGTGTTTATTATTGTAGATGAAAATTCTATTTTAACCAGATATCAGTGAAAATGGAAAAACTTTGCTTTTAGTTTTACACATCGAATCACTGAAAATTTTTTCCACCGACTAGCTTCTGGTTCCATTTTATTTCAAATTTTGTTTTTCTCCATCCACATTCTTGCATGCCAGGATGGTAGAGCACATTCATATCATCCTACAAACTCTAGCCTTGTACTCTCATGTCACAGTGTCAGGTGAGTTGACACAATAAGAAATAAAGCAGTCCTAGAATACCAAGATAATTAGTAATCACTTAATTACACATGGAAGTGACTGAAAAACACATATGTCGTGAAACCCAAACAAAAGGTACCAATTCAGCTTCTCCTAGTCTTTGCTGTTGCTCAGTCGCTCAGTTGTGTCCGACCCTTTGTGACCCCAGGGACTGCAGCGTGCCAGGTTTCCCTGTCCTTCACCATCTCCTAGGGCTTGCTCAAATCATATCCATTGAATCAGTGATGCCATCCAACCCTCCTGTCCTCTGTCATCCCGTTCTCCTGCTGCTGTCAATCTTTTCCAGCATCAGAGTCTTTTCCAATAGGTTGGCTCTTCCCATCTGGTGGCCAAAGTAGGGAGCTTCAGGTTCAGCATCAGTCCTTCCAATGAATATTCAGTATTGCTTTCCTTTAGGATTAACTGGTTTGATCTCCTTGCAGTCCAAGGGACTCTCAAGAGTCTTCTCCAACACCCAGTTTAAAAACATCAATTCTTCAGCGCTCAGCCTTCTTTATGGTCCAACTCTCACATCCATACATGACTACTGGAAAAACCATAACTTTAACTATATGGACCTTTATCAGCAAAGTAATGCTGACATTACACTATCTAGGTATGTCATAGCTTTTGGCTACAGTCACCATCTGCAGTGATTTTGGAGCCCAAGAAAATAAAATCTCTCACTGTTTCCACTGTTTTCCCATTTGCCATGAAGTGATTGTACTAGATGCCATGATCTTAGTTTTTTGAATGTTGAGTTTTAAGTCAGCTTTTTCACTCTCCTCTTTAACCTACATCAAGAGGCTCTTTAGTTCCTGTTCACTTTCTACCATAAGTGGGGGTGTTATCTGAGGTTATTGATATTTTTTCCAATCTTGATTCCGGCTTGTGCTTTATCCAGTCTGGCATTTCACATTATGTACCCTGCCTATAAATTAAATAAGCAAGGTGACAATATACAGCCTTGATGTACTCCTTTCCCAATTTGGAATCAGTCCATTGTTCCATGTCTGGTTCTAACTGTTGATTCTTGACCTGCATACAGGTTTATCAGGAGGCAGGTAAGGTGGTCTGGTATTCCCATCTCGTAAAGAATTTTCCACAGTTTGTTGTGATCCACACAGACAAAGGCTTTAGCATAGTCAGTGAAGTAGAAGTAGATGTTTTTCTGGAACTCTCTGGCTTTTTTCGATGATCCAACAGATGTTGGCAATTTGATTCTGGTTCCTCTACCTTTCCTAAATCCAAAGTGTACATCTGGAAAGTCTCAGTTCACCTACCACTAAAGCCTTGTTTGGAGGATTTTGAGCATTATAATGCTAGCATGTGAAATGAGTGCAATTGTGTGGTAATTTGAACATCCTTTGGCATTGCCTTTCTTTGTGATTGGAATGAAAACTGACCTTTTCCAGTCCTATGCCACTGCTGAGTTTTCCAAATGTGCTGACATATTGAGTATAGCACTTAACAGCATTATCTTTTAGAATTTGAAATAGCTGAGTTGGCATTCCATCATCTCCACTAGCTTTGTTCTTAGTGATGCTTCCTAAGGCCCACTTGACTTCTCATACCAGGATGTCTGGCTCTAGGTGAGTGATCATACCACTGTGGATATCCAGGTCATTAAGATCTTTTTTGTATATCTCATCTGTGTATTCTTGCCACCTCTTCTTAATATCTTCGCTTCTGTTAGGTCCATATTGCTTTTTGTCCTTTATTGTGCCCATTTTTGCATGAAATGTTCCTTTGGTATCTCTAATTTTCTTGAAGAGCTCTCTAGTCATTCCCATTCTATTGTTTTCCTCTATTTCTTTGCATTGTTCACTTAGGAAGGCTTTTTCATTTCTCTTTGCTATTCTCTGGAATTCTGCAAATTCAGATGGGTATATCTGTCCTCTTTCCTTTGCCTTTTACTTCCTTTCTTTTCTTGACTATTTGCAAGGCTTCATCAGACAACCATTTTACCTTTTTGCATTTCTTTTCTTGGGGATGGTTTTGATCACTGCCTCCTGTAAAATGTTACAAACCTCTGTCCATAGTTCATCAGGCATTCTGTCTATCAGATCTAATATGTTGAATCTATTTGTCACTTCCACTATAGAATCATAAGGGATTTGATTTAGGTCATACCTTAGTGGCCTAATGGTTTCCCTACTTTCTTCAATTTAAGTCTGAATTTTGCAATAAGGAGTTCACAGTCTCAGCCACAGTCAGCTCCAGGTCTTGTTTCTGCTGACTGTATAGTGCTTCTCCAACTTTGACTGCAAAGAATATAAGCAATCTGATTTCAGTATTGACCATCTGGTGAAGTCCATGTGTAGAGTTGTCTCTTGTGTTGTTGGAAGAGGGTGTTTGTTATGACCAGTGCATTCTCTTGGCAAAACTCTGTTATCCTTTGCCCTGCTTCATTTTGTACTCCAAGGCCAAACTTGCCTGTTACTCCAGGTATCTCTTGACTTCCTACTTTTGCATTCTATTCCCCTATGATGAAAAGGATATCTTTTTTTGGTGTTAGTTCTAGAAGGTCTTGTAGGTCTTCATAGAACTGTTAACTTCAGCTTCTTTGGCATTAGTGGTGGGGGCATAGACATGGATTACTCTTATATTAAATGGTTTGCCTAAATCCTGAAAATGCCTGATGTTAGTCTTATGCTACATAATATAAGGAAAAGTGAGATGCAGAGGAAGCCACAGCAAAACAAGAATGCACTCCTGCCCAAATGCTCTGAAAATAGCTGGCATTCACAAATTATATAAGAGTATATGTACATGTGAACACATTGCTGGAGCAAGCCCAGCAAGTGAGGGTTCTGAAGCTTAAGCTTCATTAACTTCACAAACAATCCATTTCTAATCACTGCATTTACCAGATTGTATATTAATTAAATATGTTTCTGTTTCCCCTTGCAGACTCTAGACTTCTTAGGAGCAGGATTATATCCTAATCATTTTTGCATCTCCAGTACTTAACACTGGAGTATAATAGACAGTCAGTAAATGTGTGTTACCTGAGTTGAACTGAGATAGCAGAGAAACCAAAACATTTAACCAAGCCCATCTATATCATTTTAAAAGCATTAAACCTCTTGCTGCCATAGAAAGAAAAGCATGTTGGTGTCAGTCAGGTATTTTGCATTTAGTGAAAGGTGACTGACCAAGTACAAGTTTAAAAACAATGCATTTACGTAAAATATCATAAGAGAATCATGAGTCTGCAGTTATCTTACCAATAGGTAAGATTACACCTATCTGGCCAAAGTACTAAAGTCTGTGTCAACCCAGCAAAACAACACTTTCCTAAACCAAAGGCAATATAGTGACAAAAGATATCACAAAGCAGTTGTAAATGACATTTGGTAAATATTTTCATGTGCTTTGATTATATTTCCAGTGTATTTATTCATTCAACAGGCATTTTGTGAATTTCTGCTATACACCAGCCATTGAGCCATTGTGCGTTAGGGCTTAAGGACTGTGACATGAATCAGATCGGACATAATTCCCAGTGATATGAAACATAGAGCCTTAAGAAGGAGACAGGCATCAGTTAAATTTAAGTTATCACAATAATATCAAGTTAATCACAAACTGAGATAAACTCTGAGAAGGAAAGGAGCAAGACCCCATGAGAGTATAAATGAAGGGCCTTGATCTATGATTTCATTAAAGACACCTTCCCTTAGAAGCAGACACTTGAGTTGAAATGAAGGATGAGAAAGAATTAACTATTAATAACTAAAGAGGATCAGCATCATAAAGGGGTATCTAGACAGAGAAGCAGAACTGCCATGATGAGAAGAAGCTAGAGACTATCCATTGCCCTTCCTAATCCATTCTCTACCCTCTTTACCCTGCTCTGTATCTCCAAATGTTTACTTCTGGGTATCATCCAATTTCTCTGTCCTCTGGATTCTGCTAACTTTTAGCCAATTGTTTGAGACATTTATTCTGGTTCTCACCCTGCTTGTCTTTGGTTGGGAATTGCTGTGATTATCTCTTTAAGAGCACAGCCCCTGATAGGTTGTCTTATTCCAGAACTATAGCAAAGCCACCTCAGGAATCTGTAGTCCTTCCTTCTTCTGATACCTATAGGAATCTACATTCTTGGTAACAGCTCTCAGATGTTGCCCCATAATCTCTTATTTTCCCTTAACCTTGAATGTAGCTTGTAAATAGTCCATCATAAACTCTCCTTAATCACGCAGTTGGGATGTACTAGCTAGTTCCTGCTGGGAATGTGATATAATATATGAAAGGAAGTGAAACGCAAGCTCATAGCTGTAATGTGAAATGAAGAGAGTGGTATGAGACGCAGTGATCTCTGGGAGACAGCAGGGAGTGGTTGCTTGAAGTAAGATCTTAGTTCCCTGCCCAGGAATTGGACCCAGTAGCCTGGATGAAAGCCAGGAATCCTAGCCACTAGACCAGCAAGAGCTGGAGGTTAGAAACAAAGTTTCCCTGGATATTGCCCTATTTGAAAGCAAGAATGTTTCAAAGAGGCAAAAACTGTAAATAAAATAAGTATAAAATTTCTTATTAGAGACACAGCACAACATATGGGAAAGCACACAGAGAAACTATTTAGTTAAGACAGAAGCAAGACAGAGATACACACCTGATATATATTCGGAGAGAAAGAGTGTGTGTGTCCTCCCTAATGAGCAGGAGTGCCCCAGAGAAGTGTTCAAATCAATTACAGAGGGCAGTTCTTCTGGGTCTTTGTTTACCTTTGACCAGTTATCTGACTTCTTTTTTTCCCACCTGGCCTCTCCTAGGTCCCTCCCTGACATGTGTGAGCGTCTTTTAGCCAAGATGGATTCCAGCACAGAGGCCTATGGGTAGGTTGAGCACACCCATTACATGATGGAGACCCCTTCCTTTTGACCCCCAAGGAGACTTTCTGTGCATGTGTAGTCAGGGAGGTCTCCTCAACATTAGAGAAAGAGAAATATGTGGTCTCTTTATCTGTTACTCAGTTCCTTCTGCTCCTACTGTTATTTTTATCTTGGACTATCTGTTCACAGAGGTCAAATTCCAGCTGCTCGGCCTGAGGTTCATCTATCTCCTGCTTCAGCTGGAGAGCCCCATAGGAGCGAAACTGTCTAGGGCCTTTTTAACCATTTTGACAATTTAGATTCTTCCCCTAAGAATTTGGATTCTAAGCAGAAGGGACACAATAAGGTTTTCTGTTTTGGCCAAAGTTAGATCAATGTTGGTCCAAAAAACAAGTGGGGATGAGAAAATGGAGATAAGAACTTTCATTATCCATAAGAAGTTTGACTTTGATGAAAGGAAAGTTTTAAGGAAATAACTTCAGAAGGAATGTGTGATTAATAACAAGCTTTATTAAAAAGCTGAATGGGTATGTTCCAATAGGAGAATGGGTATGTTCCAATAGGAGAATACAGTAGAATATGCATGACAAAGATGGGGAATGGTTAGTATTTAGGTGTCAGAGGGCATGAAGTAGCATAGATAATGGCACTGGCCATAAACACAAAGAGGAGCCCCTGCTGCAGTGAAAGAGAGAAGAGGTAGAATGCAAATGTAAGTTCTTGTATTAGCATGTTAGGTAGCTGGAAATAGAAGGTGGGGCTTTCCATCTTCTGTGAGCTCTTTTGGTAAGATATCAATAGAAAGAAAGGTCATTCATCACTAAGAGAGAAAACATTGAGGTGAGGTGGAAAAGATCAAAGGTTTAATAACACAAGAGATGTTTTCTCTTCTGTTATTGAAATATTTGCTGTTAACATCAGAAGTCCAGTTCGGACCAGAAGATTTCAGTAAGAGGTGCCAAACAGTTTTGAAAACACTTTTGAATTTCATTGTTTACATGGATGTTCCCCTCTTCACTCTATGATAAGCCTGATTGCCCAAGAGATTTAAATGGACCTATCCTAGACTTTGACTTCAGGGGTAGACTTAGAATTTCTGATCTAATAATGAGCACATGACCCTAGCTTATCCAATCAGACGATAACCTGAAAATTTCTAATGTTATCAGAAAGGACACTCTTTCCCTCTCACTACTATTAAAAGTCAGAGAAAATGTAAGCTTAGTTAAGGATGCTAGACGTCACTTCGTCATCAAGCTGAACAAAAAAGCAGAACCCTGATGATACTGTTCTGAGCATCCAGATCCAGCCATGGCGAAACCTTGAACACTCCTTTACCTTTCTACTTACATAAGCCAATAAATTCCCATTTTTGCTTAGGTAGCTTAGATGCATTTCTGTCTAACACATATTAATTATGAAGTAATCATAAAATTTTAGCCTTACCAATCTCATCTCACTTTTTCCAGAAATGCTTCTCTGATTAAATACAAACACAGAAAATGTGGTGGCTACCACAGCTTATCTAAGGGAAAAGTTTTGCCAGAAAAGTACGATATTAAGTAAAAGGTACCAGAGAATCACATAAAGCTGGTGGCCAGAATTCTTTTCTTTAATCTATATGCCTGATCTAGTATGACTGAGGTTAAGATTGCAACTAGAGGACATGTGTATTCAAAGTTAAATCCTCATTGAGAAAAATCTAATCTGGTCACCATTCCTACAGGAGTACACCCCTCACTGTACTCCCATTGGCCAAGGCAAGGGACTGCCTGCAAAACTATATTCACTGCAGTCAAGGCTACTTCTGGAGAGACATGCTACTGACATTAGAGAAGGAAGACTAGAAAAGGGAAGCAAAAGAGACTGTAGAGTAAGTCTGAAAAACTCAAAAGGAGTTCAGCCTGTTGTGTTGCCAGATACACCAGACGTAACAGCCAGCAACTGTTGAAATTGAGACAAAGCATGAAGGGTAATCTTTTCCACTGCATACTTTTCCAGCTTCTGAATAAGAAAGAGGCAAGTACTATAGGCCCATGAATCATCTACACTTGTGCCTGGCAGGAAACTTCTAATAATTTATACCTTCCATCTGGATGCAACTTAAAAGACTAATTACCGGTGATACTAATACCTACTAAGATTAATGGATGAGGGTCTTAAAAATGAGGCCAACAGGAACCCCAAACTCAGCATGACTACAAACAGACAAAAAAATTTTCCTGTGACATAAGCAGATGGTATTTAGAGCTTCCAATTTGACACAAGTGAAAGGTAGTCCCCTTGTTGGGTTAATTATTTAAACTTCACTCCAAGATCAATAATTAATTTAAACTGTCACTGATATCTTTTGCATTATCACCTCTACCTTTCGAAACTAAGAACATAAAGAAGTTTTTGAAAGAAGGAAAGGCCATCAGGCCTACTCTAGTTACCACTTATGGTTAATTGTTATTAATATTAATAATTTTGCATAAAAGCATACAAACCTTGAGGCTTTCAAGCCCTTCAGTAGACATTATAGATTAGGTAAGTCTGGCCAAGGCACAAAGCTGAGAAGTAATTAGCTAGTAAATCCCACTGAAAAAAGTATTCAATCAAAATAAAACTTGAGCTTCTGTACAGTATGTAATAAACTTTTCCTAAAAGACCATATATTTCCTAGCCCCATTTTTATACCAAATCCAATTCCCATTGCCCTTTGAAGTCAAAGTCACCCTTGTACACAGAAGATACAGATGGCAACTTGGAAGCAAACTGAATCAAGTTCTAGTTTCATTCTGGCTAGATTTATGAAAAGCATCCATAGTCAAATTTTTTCTTTTTTATTTTAATTGGAGAATAGTTACTTTACAATATGGTGATGGTTTTTGTGACACATCAGCATGAATTGGCCACAGGTACACACGTGCCCCCCCAGCCTAAGCCCTCCCCCTACCTCCCTCCTGACCCCAACCCTCTGGGTTGTCCCAGAGCACTGGCTTTGGGTGCCCTGCTTTATGCACCAAACTTGCACTGGTCATCTGTTTTACATATGATAATATACATGTTTCAATGGTATTCTCTCAAATCTTCCCACCCTCACCTTCTCCAGCTGAGTCAAAAAGTCTGTTCTTTAAAATCACAAATAATTTGTCGCATAAATGCCTTTCTTCTCAATTATGTTTTGCCTTATTAAGCCTGTTTCGGTTACTTTCAAAAGACTTTCATAGAATATATAAGAGCAGACACTTTATTCTATTTTATACCGAAGATTAGAGAATTTTTTTGACTTGACTAAGACTATACTATTAGTCATCAGGATTTACATAATCTTAGTGAAAATTGGGAAAGGAGTATGTCAAGCTGTATGTAGTCACCCTGCTTATTTAATTTATATGCAGAGTACATCATGCAAAATGCCAGGCTGGATGAAGCACAAGTTGGAATCAAGATTGCTGGGAGAAATATCAATAACCCCAAATATGCAAATGACACCACCCTTATACGGCAGAAAGCAAAGAGGAAATAAAGACCCTCTTGATGTAAGTGAAAGAGGAGAGTGAAAAGCTGACTTAAAACTCAACATTCAAAACTCTTAAGATCATGGCATCTGATCCCATCACTTCATGGCAAATAGATGGGGAAACGATGGAAATAGTGACAGACTTTATTTTCTTGGGCTCCAAAATCATTACAGATGATGACTGCAGCTGTGAAATTCAAAGATGCTTGCTCCTTAGAAGAGAAGCTATGACAAACCTAGATAGCATATTAAAAAGCAGAGACATTACTTTGTGACAAAGATTTGTCTAATGTCTAATCAAAGCTATGGTTTTTCCTGTAGTCATGCATGGATGTGAGAGTTGGACCATAAAGAAAGCTGAGCACTGAAGAATTGATGCTTTTGAACTGTGGTGTTGGAAAAGACTCTTGAGAGTCCCTTAGAATGCAAGGAGATCAAAACAGTCAATCCTAAAGGAAATCAGTCCTGAATATTCATTGAAAGGACTGATGCTGAAGTTGAAACTCCAATACTTTGGCCACCTGACTCAAAGAACTGACTCAGTGGAAAAGACTCTGCTGCTGGGAAAGATTGAAGTCAGGAGAAGGGGATAACAGAGGATGAGATAGTCGGATGGCATCATCTACTCAATGGACATCAGTTTGAGCAAGCTCTGGGAGATGAAAGGACAGGGAAGTCTGGCATGCTGCAGTCCATGGGGTTGTAAAGAGATGACTGAGCAACTGAACAACAACAAACCACTGAATCAGCTATGGAAATTTTGTTCCATACATAAATTCTTTCTCTTTTTAATTCATAATACGCATCTCTATAGCTAATATTTCACTGATAGTAAACACAAGAATTCTAAAAATCATATTTTTCATGCCCTTGCAAAACAATTTCGAGCATAATAATGATAACTAGACAATTTTTTCATCTGCAAAATGGAAATAATTTATGAGATAATACAGGGAAATCACATACCACAGTGCTTAACACATAGCGTTTTGTAAACAACAATCATCACAAACACAGTTTTGTCTTTTTCCTCTTTCATCTGGTCAACCTTTCACACTTCTGCTTACCAGACTGCTTTTCTGTCCTACTCTTACATGGTGAATCCTTCCCAGGAACCCAGGGAATTATTATCCCCCCACTCCAGTACTCTTGCCTGGAAAATCCCATGGACGGAGGAGCCTGGTAGGCTGCAGTCCATGGGGTTGCCAAGAGTCAGACACGACTGAGCGACTTCCCTTTCACTTTTCACTTTCATGCATTGGAGAAGGAAGTGGCAACCCACTCCGGTGTTCTTGCCTGGAGAATCCCAGGGGCGAGGGAGCCTGGTGGGCTGCCATCTGTGGGGTCACACAGAGTCGGACACAACTGAAGCAACTTAGCAGCAGCAGCAGCAATAAGTATTATCTTCCTCTTTTCCTTTTAACAAGGTCCCACATAATCTTTCTTTAGACCCAAATCTTGCTAATTATTGTCAAGGCCTCTTCTGTTTGAAAATAATATTCTATTTTCAAAGAACATTTCTATTCTCAGAGAATGCTTGCCCTGTGTCATATCATAATGTGCTCAGTCACTCAGTCATGTCTAACTCTTTGTGACCCTGTGGACTATAGCCCACCAGGCTTCTCTGTCCATGAGATTCTCCAGGCAAGAATACTGGAGTGGGTTGCTGTGCCCTCCTCCAGGGGATCTTCCCAACCCAGGGATTGAACCTGGGTATCCTGCATTGCAGGTAGATTCTTTACTTCTGAGCCATCACGGAAGCCCATTACTAGACTGACAATCCTTAATATGATTTAATTGTTCCAAACATAGAGTAAACTTTAAACCTAAGTTAGTACTCTTGCCTAGAAAATTCCATGGATGGAGGAGCCTGGTGAGCTACAGTCCATGGGGTCACAAAGAGTCGGACACGACTGAGTGACTTCATGACAACTTCACAACCATCAGTTCAGTTCAGTTCAGTTACTCCGTCATGTCCAACTCTTTGCGACCCCATGAATCACAGCACACCAGGCCTCCCTGTCCATCACCAACTCCCAGAGCTCACTCAAACTCGTCCATTTAGTTGGTGATGTCATCCAACTACCTCATCCTCTGTCATCCCCTTCTCCTCCCACCTTCAATCTTTCCCAGCATCAGGGTCTTTTCATATGAGTCAGTTCTTCACATCAGGTGGCCAAAGTATTGGAGTTTCAACTTCAGCATCAGTCCTTCCAATAAATATTCAGGACTGATTTCCTTTAGGATCGACTGGTTGGTTCTCCTGCAGTCCAAAGGACTCTCAAGAGTCTTCTCCAACACCACTGTACAAAAGCATCAATTCTTCAGTGCTCAGCTTTCTTTATAGTCCAACTCTCACATCCATACATGATACTGGAAAAACCATAGGCTTGACTAGACTGATCTTTGTTGGCAAAGTAATGTCTCTGCCTTTTAATATTCTGTCTAGGTTGGTCATAATTTTTCTTCCAAGGAGTAAGTGCCTTTTAATTTCATGGCTGCAGTCACCATCTGCAGTGATTTTGGAGCCCCAAAAAGTAAAGTCTATCACTGTTTTCCCAGCTATTTGTCATGAAGTGATGGGACCAGGTGCCATGATCTTAGTTTTCTGAATGTTGAGTTTTAAGCCAACTTTTTCACTCTCCTCTTTCACTTTCATCAAGAGGCATTTAGTTCTTCTTCACTTTCTGCCATAACCGTGGTGTCATCTGCATATCTGAGGTTATTGATATTTCTTCCAACAATCTTGATTCCAGCTTGTGCTTCATCCAGCCCAGAGTTTCTCATGATGTATTCTGCATATAAGTTAAATAAGCAGGGTGACAACATACAGCTTTGACGTACTCCTTTTCCTATTTGGAACCAGTCTGTTTTTCCATGTCCAGTTCTAACCACTGCTTCCTGACCTGCATACAGATTTCTCAAGAGGCAGATCAGATGGTCTGGTATTCCCATCTCTAAGAATTTTCCACAGTTTGTTCTTATCCACACAGTCAAAGGCTTTAGTGTAGTCAATAAGGCAGAAGTAAATGTTTTTCTGGAATTCTCTTGTTTTTTTCAATGATCCAACAGATGTGGGCAATTTGATCTCTGGTTCCTCTGCCTTTTCTAAATCCAGCTGGAACCTCTGGAAATTCACTGTTCACGTACTTTGGTACCTGGCTTGGAGAATTTTGAACACTATTTTACTAACATGTAAGATGAGTGCAATTGTCCGATAGTTTTAGCATTCTCTGGTGTTGCCTTTCTTTGGGATTGAAATGAAAACTGACCTTTTCCAGTCCTGTGGCCACTGCTGAGTTTTCCAAATTTGCTAGCATATTGAGTGCAGCACTTTCACAGCCTGCTGTTAACCATATAGATACATCCCATAATCATGGAAATTTTGCTTTTAACAGACAAGAGTTTACAGGTTTTGATTGAGACTTAGCTCGTCATTCTGATTGAATTTGAGTGACCCTAAAAGAAAATTTAAATGTATGGTCAGGGTCAGAGCATGGCCATGTGAGAAGGTACCATCTAGTAATATCAATAATGACCAGAACATGACTACAATTTTTCCTTTAAAGTAAATTTCCTCAGATCCAACCAATTAGAGTCTTGAGGTGCAGAAAGTCATCAAGGTAACCCAGAAGTACTAGGCACAGGTAATCACCCACAAACCCAGAAATTGGATTGATTTTTAAAACTAGCATAGGATCATGCCTATGATATAAAAACATTAGATTCATATGCAAATGTCCAAGAAGTCAAGAAAATATACCTGCCTTTTTGCTGCATCCCCTGAGAAGCCTGGTAGCTTCCTACTGCCCTCACAACTTGCTCTCTTAATTCAATAATCTACACACTTGAAGTCAGGTGGAAATTCACTTTATATATTTTACATCCTTCCAACAGCAGCACTACCCCAGCCCATGCCCTTCTGGCTCCCATTATTTTCATGCTGTTTAAAAATGGAAAAGGAAGGGGTACAGGATCGCTGAATCAAAAGGAGGCAGCATGTAAGCCCAGTTCTGATTACAAGTGTCAAGTTCTTTCTGAAATATTTCTGAGGAGTGAGAGAACAAGCAGATTTATAGGGTTCATACTTCACTGGTTTTTATTTTGGTGGTACGTGTAGATGAGAAAAGATTAAAAGCCAAAACAAATGTCTAAATCATTGTGCACCTCTGCAGTACATCTCCCAGCCATAGGCGCCGTGGACAGCACTCCACAGGGGAAAATAATCCCTGGCCTGTTCCTCGAGGAAATGCAAGGGAAAAATATCCCAAAGAATTAGAAGGGAGGTTCCAAACTGTCAAAACTATATTTCATGAAAAACAGTGATCCCATTTTTAATATGAATTGTCTTTGAAGTTTTAAGTACCAAAAAACTAATTCAAAGGTTTGTGTATGGTATAATTCAAAGTGTGATTTATATTGAAGATTTAATGGTCTGGGTTGTTAATTTTTCCAGAAATACAAGGAAGAATTGTATTTCACATAGGATATGCAAATATCCTATGCAAAATAAGAATAGGATTTCACATCAGTAAAACATCCAAGTGTGATATGTTAATTGACATGCAAAAGGCCAAAATTGATCACACATGTAATCTGACCCTTATTATTACACCATTTCCCAAGCCCCTGGAAATAAACATCTTTCCTTTGCACATTGAGTGCTAAGTTTTTTATTATATATATAGAAGGTGGCAGGAGGAAGAATAGTACAATTATTAGAGAAAAGAGGTTCAGATCTCATGGTTCTAAATTTAAATCCCAGGTTGAATAGTTTCTAACCAAGTGAAGTCAGACAAGTTACTTAACTTCCTAAGCCTCTTAAGCATTACGCACATTTTTAATTTCTCAAGCCTCAAGCCATCATCTATGAATGGGAGAATTAACACTTTGTTCTTAAATTTAAATACGGCAACATATGTGGGTGTTATATGCAATCATTAAACCAGTTGATACTGATTATATGATAGCTAATTTTAAAGGAAAATTATGGTCATAAACAAAGAAATGGATCCCTACCATTCAAATTGTTTTACTAATGATATCTGGGGCCCAGGAGCCTTCTGGAGCCTTCCAAATGACAATAAAAAGAAGTAGCTATTTTGGCCACCCAAAATCTAGTTTACCTTTTATATTTACATCCCAATCACTCCCACTCACCTTTGGCATCCAACATCTCACCACTTTCTTTCCTTTCCAACTGCTGATGTTTCTGCCTCTGATACTGGTTTCTATTTCAATGCTTAAATACTGGAATCCACTGTTTGCAGCCACCTTGTATATATAAAAGAACCCAGCACTCAATGTGCAAAGGAAAGATGTTTATTTCCAGGGGCTTGGGAGATGGTGTAATAATAAGGGTCAGATTACATGTGTGATCAATTTTGGCCTTTTGCATGTCAATTAACATATCACACTTGGATGTTTTATTGATGTGAAATCCTATAGAGGGATGTTATTGTGCTCATATTTTAATGTCTTAGGGGTCAGAATCTTGCCCACAGATATCCACTGGCATATATTCAAATGCAGAATTGCTAGCTTTATCATTTTAAATGATTTAAGCCAATGAAAGGACACTGCATCTGTTTGCTCAATAGTCAATTGAAATGGTAACGGTTAGCTGAGTGCATCTCCCTTGAAAGTCTTCCCCTCTCATGCCAATTACAGAATATGAAAGGTGCACTTCGCATAGCTTGCTCGGGATAATAAATCACTAAATTGGAAGCTTCGGTTACCTTGCTGATTTTGATAAGAAAATTAATAGAATTAGCAGCTTATCTGCCCAACCAGGAGATTCACATTATGAAAAGAAGCGGCAGTGGTTGGGGGAGGGGGAGCAGGTTGTGGAGAAAGAGAAAGAAAAGAAAAAGAGAGAAAACTGTTTCCATGGCCTGGGTTGCCTCTATTTCTTCCTGGTGACAGAAAGACCCGTTTGCTTAGTTTTTTTGGCCCCCTATGGAGATAAAGCTCTGTGGAAAACAATGCAAGAAGCACTATCAATTATAGTCTACTTGTTCTGTTTTCATGCATAATTAAAGAGGGATCAGACGTTAAGTAAGTCCAGCAGTGGTCCTACTGCTGATAAACAAAAATTCTAAACAGCCAAAAATCGAAAAGCAGTGAGATTGAGATTATTTCCAAAAAGAGGATTTACTGCCCGCATTTTCTTGGAGAAGGAGTATTACAGCACCTCTCTTCTTTTTGTCTAGGGAAGGGTAATTGTTTGCAATAAAGCTGCTGCTCTCTAAACTGAAGGCAAAGACACGAGTCATTTGATTAAAAAGATCCTTAGTAACCTGCTCCTTTTTTCCTTAAATATATATGAAAATCTGTAATTATTTCTTTGAAGACCATTTTTCAACAGCTGTAAATGATAATGAGCCAATCACTGTGTGCTCTTTTTTTCTCCAGCAGCTGCAGAACTCCCCATTCAAAGCAATTAATTGATATTTGTAAAGTGCTTTGAAACCGAGATGTGGAGCCTCATAAGTGCTAAATATTGTTCTTGCTGCTGCTGCATTAAGAAAACCGGGCCCTCTTCAGACAAGCCTCAGAAGAACAGCATAATTCTAAGTGTCTAAAACAATCATCTAAATCTCCAAGACACCCAAAAGAAAATTCAGATTAGCAGACCTTTTGAAGAAACATCAGAGATTAATTACTAAAGATAACTTCACTGGAAATTATATATCAAGTGTTGAGCAGAGGAGCACTTTAGCTGTCTGCTACATTTATCATTTTCACACGTTTGTAACTGTGTCAGCTTGCACCACACTGTTTCTTAAAACACACTTCTCAAGCAATGTGTGTTTGAGAATATAGTGCTTGTTTGTACAACATGTCTAAATAGACTTTCATAGATCATCAGGCCACTTAGAGAAGGTTTGGAATTGTATGATTGTTTGGGCCAGAGTCATGTCCAACCAGAGTCATGTCCAAGAGTTGGACATGACTGAGCGACTTTCACATTTGGGTGGGAAATCACCCAACTAAACGGAAAGACACTCTAGATTATCATGAATATTTTTAATTTTCTGACAATATGTAGATTTGGGGAAGTGCTTGAGCCTTAGATATTGCTGTTGTTTCCAACAGACCTCATTGCTTGCATGCCATATTTCAATTTTTTTAAAATCTTTACTGAAATATACACCACTGCTATTTACATCATTGACAGTTTTGGTCAAAAGAAGGGTTGACCCATTTACAGTCTCAAAGCAAAAGGTAAAAGAGAATCTGTATAGAGATATCTCACAGAGATAGCTACAATTGAAATATTATTTCTTGGGGCAATAACTCTGGAGATGGAGTCATAAACCTGCTGGTATCCATTGCTGTTAAGAAGAGCTATGGTAGCAAAATTCTGTCCCAGGCATAGACCAAGTACATTGATAGGTTTTTCTCCGGATCCTGAAAAGCAGCAGATTATTTAAAAATAATATGTTGTTAAGTAATTAATTGTTGACCATCCAATGCCATTTTTTATTGATAAATGAAGGAAATTACAGATGGTTAGTTCTACCACACATTTTGAAACCTAAGATATATATTTGTGAGTCAAACAATGAAACCAGTGAGCATTTAGCATAACAAAACTCTGCAGGGGAATAAAAAAATCACAGAATACTACTTGATAGCCATACATAAGGCAACCCATTAATTTTTGTGTCATTAAAACAAAAATTGCAGTCCATGCAGTTTGCTTTTTAAAGCTTGTAGCCATGCTTTTAAAATGTCACTCTTATTATAAGAAGACAATATTTTCAAAGTAGATGATTTCTGTAAAGACTCTGAACATTAGGGAATATAAATTTTTTTAACATTTAAATTTAAGGTTTTAAAATCCTATAGTCCATTTAACTATCCAAACAAAACTACAAAGTTTTATAAAATTAAAGCAAGAACCTGAGGGTCCTCTTTCTGTCATCCTACCTGTTCCAAACTTGGCAAATAGGGCCAAACTTAATTTCTCTCTAATAATGCAAGAGTGGCATAAAAAAACTAATGGGAACTTCTCTGAGTGTTGGATGGCTAAGACTCCATGCTCCCAATGCAGGGTGCCCAGGTTCAATCCCTGGTCAGGGAACTAAATCCTACATGCCACAACTAAGAGTTTGCCTGCTGTAACTAAAGATCATACATGCTGCAACAAAGATCAAAGATTTCAAGTGCTGCAACTAAGACCCAGCACAGCCAAATAACTTTTTAAAAAGAGACAATGAGTGACCTTCTAAGTGAAACAAAGAAGGAAATCATATTAGAGCTCCTCTCTTTCCAGATTACATAAGAAATCTAATGTAACTCCCTGGAATAAGAGCTATGCACCTGAGTATCCGCTTTTAGAATATTATATACTTTCTCCTAACCTATTTTACACTAGTGGTTCTCCTGCAAAGAGGTGGTTTTATTTAAAATGCTGAACCTAAACAATTTTAACAGCACCTCTTCTGTGGAGTCCTGAAACATAAAAGAATTACCAGACCAACTTTTCCTCCAAACAGAGCTAGGTTTTAGTTTTAAGTTATGAAAATCAAATCACAAGATCATGTAATTGAAAAAAAAATGGATTTGAGAAAAACGATAGGAAATTAATTTTGTTGCTAATTTAATTTGGGGCTGGGACTTTACAATAATAAGCTGATTTGATTTAATCCTCACAATACTGAAAGAGAGGTATCATTGCCCACATTTAAAAAGTGAGAAATCTGAGGTTCTTGTGAGAGCCCAGAAATGACCCTGAAATTTGGACTTAGGACTGTCTCCAGAGCGCATGCACCCCCATTATGATGTGCTGTCTCCATGCCAGCTACAAGCCGAACTTTTTAAATTGATTGCCCTTAATAAACCACATGCAAAGCAAGAGACATCAGTGTACTGTTTGTGATTAAACGACTGTACTCTTCTGTCACAGTTTCCTTAATGAAGTGGCAATACTGGATTTATTATTAGCTGATCAAGAAAGAGCAAATTGCTGGGTGGCATCACCCGGGTGTCTGACTCATCACCTACAACAGTTTCCCTAAAGGCACCAAACAAGTTCGACCTCGAGAACAGTTTTCATCCATTCCTGGATGAGCACACCTTCAAGACTCAGCACATTGGTTCTGCATTAATAATAAAATTAGATTATACCTATTTCATAGAAGCAATAAAAAACTAATACTTCATAAAGCACCATCTAATAAGTTCTTTTTTAATCATGAATCAATTAATATGCTGACCAAGAAATCTCGCAAATGCCTAGTGAATACTACTCCTTACCTCATAATTTACTTCCTGCCTCTGCTCATTCTCCACAGATGAACTGAAATCTCACATGAGGCGTGTTGAGCCCATGCTCATAAATTTAAGTTGGCCTGTAAATTGTGATACCAAAAGGTCAATACAACAGAACTAAATTCTTCCTTCATAAGCTCAAAACTTTCCAGGTTCATTAAAAACAAACCATGAACAAACACACCTGTTCTAGAAACGTGCCAGTGTGTTCAGAACTAGATCATGATTGCATTGCTGTGTCTACAGTAAAAAGGCATGGGGATATTCAGTGAGGAATACACACTTCCCTCAAAATCCCTTTAAAATAGAGCTCAACAAGAACAAAGATGAAATAATCCTGTTAAATCCTCTGGAAATTGTCAAGGGTTTAATTTCAGATTATGACTCTCAGCCCAGGATCTCTTTAACCGCACAAATAAATAATAATGACTGTCTTCAGTCATTTCCACTATCAGGCAATGTTATGTTTTTAGAACAGGACTGGCTGACCCTGACAGGACTGCTCTTACACACGGATGAAGAGTTTTCCATCTGCAGCTTTATCTGAGTGCCACTGTAAAAAGATGATTTGTGCATCCCCCCAAATTCATATGTTGAAGTCCTAACCCCTAGTACCCCAAAGTGTGATCTTATTTGGAAATAGGGTCATTACAGAGGCAACAGAGTTAAAACTAGTCATTGAAGTAACCTACTATCTGACTGGTGTCCTTATAAAGAAGGGAAATATGGACATGGACACACAGAGGAGAGACAGTGTGAAGACACAAGGGGACAGGACCGTCAAGTAATTAGAGTGACGCGTCTACAAGTCAGAGATGCCAAGGGTTGCCAGCAAACACCAGGAGAGGCAAGAATGGTTCTCCTCTAGAACCACGGCAGAAAGCAAGCCCTTGCTGACAGCTTACTCAGACTTGTAGACTCCATAACTGTGAGACCATAAAAGTCTGTTGCTTTAAGCCATTCAGTCTCTGGTACTTTGTTGTACAACCCTAGGAAACCACTACAGTCAACATTGTGACTCCATTTCTCCAACGCCTGTTTCTCCTGGGAAGCAAAAACATTATTACAGGAGTAGAAAACTAATTCCAACCTATCTGCCAATTCTGATGAAGTGTTAGGAACTCCTGGAGTTCTATGTCAAGAAAGGTTCTTAGGTCAAACCCAAGATCAACAACAACAAAAAGTACACACCATGGCTGTTGACTTTAGGTGCTGGAAGATCCATGTTGAAATGAAGCCACACATTTGCCACGACTACATTAAATCAATGTATCAGTCATCAACACCTAAGTATAAATTATTTTCTCAAGTCTTTCCAATATAGACTAGCTGAGAGTAGAATTTGGAGGAGAAGGTTAAAAGTAGATTTAGAGAAACAAGTATTTCCCTCAAGGAAACAGGCCTTGAGAAGAGCCCTGTGTAGCCTGGGATTGCATGAAGACCCTGAAACTCAGAGATATTGAAAAGATATTCAGAAAAAATTAGAAAGGACTGCCTCTTTCACTTACATCACAGTTTTGTCCAGCAAGCCCTGCTGCTTATCTCATGCAGGCTATATATTTTCTGTGATAAACAAAGCCAGAAGCTAGATTCTTATCCACTGCAATGGCCTATCATTATAGAATACAAAGCAATATTTTTGTCACTTTGTAGTTCCATATTAATTACTGCATATTACAGTAATTAAAACAGTCAGGGCATTGGTGCAAGAAAACAGAGGACCCATGTTTATAAAGAAATAATTATATAATAAGGTTATATTACAAATCAGAGGAAGAGGATAGAAATTCAATAAATAGTAATGAGTCATTTTGCTAATCACCTAGAAAAAAACTAAGAAATTTAGCTTCACAAAATATAGAACAAATCTGGATGATTTAAATGTCTAAATATTTAAAAAATTAAATTTACAAAAATCAAGTAGAATTATATAACAGTATTTTTATAATCTTGGCTTGGGAAGGCCTTCCTAAGTAAGACCTAGAGGCCTAAGGAAAATCACTGATAGGTAAAACCACTAACAAAATTAAATATTTCTAGGATTTAAAAAATACTACCAAATATGTTTTAAAAAATAGTGAACATATGTGTAAATATAAGTGAACACTGATTGTAAAAATAAATATCGTTATTGTAAAAGAATAACAATAAAATGTCTTCTACAATTCACAATGTGTGCAGCATTATCACATAACAAAAATAGCAGACAAGGAAACTAAAACAGTTATTTAACTGTTCCTTAGGTTCAAAAATTTAAGTAGACATGTAACAAGTAATTTGAAGACTTGAATTTTAGAGATAAAAGCTATAATGTCTCAGAGAAACATAAACTCAATAGGATCAATAGCAAATTAGAAAAGATTGGGTAAAAATTAGTTAACTTGAACATATCCTAATAGAGACATTTAAAAATGAATCACACAGAGAAAAAAGGAATTCCAAAATGAAAGAAGAAAGGGAGAAAGAAAGAATACCCACATTATGTGGGGCAATTTTATCCACCTAGTAAGTACATAATTGGGATCTCAGAAGAATACAGAAAACAGGAAAGGGAGACAAATTTTTTTGAAGAAATAACGGTCAAATAGTTCCTAAATTTGATGAAAATTATAAACCTGCAGATCCAAGAAATTCAAAGAAACAGAAATGCAAGATATATAAAGAAATTATGCCAAAGTGCATTATAATCAAATTACTCAAAGCCAGTGATAAATAGAAAATCTAAAACCAGCTGGATTTAAAAAAACATGTTACCCACAGAAACCATAATGTTCAGAGAAAAGGGTGAACACAGATTCCTCACCAGAAACAGTGCGGGTAAGAGAACAGTGGAGCAAAATCTTTAAAGCACTAAAAGAAAGAAAATTATTAACCTATATTTTATACCCAGTGAAAATAGTTTTCAAAAGTTAAGGCAAAATAGGCTTTTAGAGACATAAAGTAGCTGAATGAATTTATCATGAACAGATCCATATTACAAGAAATGTTAAAGAATGTGCTTCAGGCAGAAGGTACATGATACCAGATGGAACTATGGATCTACACGAGTAAGAGCGCTGAAAGAGATGCTATGTCAGTAAATACATGACATTTTTATTATTATTTATATATCTTTAAACAATAATAGGTAACTCCTAACAGGCATGCGGTTTCTTTTTGGAGTGATGAAAATGTTCTGAAATTAGATACTATTGAAGTTTGTACAAACCACAGAGTTTTAAGCCTTAAATGGTAAATTTTGTTGTACGTGAACTACATCTCAATTTAAACAATTAATAAAAATTTTAAATAGTTGATCAAACAAAAGTTATAATATATAGTAGGATTTATAAGATATGTAAAGGAAAAATACATGACAATAATACATGCTACTTCTCCCTCAAATTGATCTATAGATTCAACAGATTGCCATTCAAAATTTCAGCAGGGTATCTGTGAAGAAACTGATAGACAAACTCTAAAATTTATATGAGGTGCAAAGGACCCAGAAGAGCCAAAACAACTTTGAAAAGGAAAAGCGAAGTTGGAGGACTATACACCCACCAAAATACAAACATTTTTATAATTGAAAATACCCACTATTAAAAAGGATATAGAGTAACAGAATGGTATTTTGGGGAGAATATATTGCATACCTTGTGATGCAGCAATTCCACTCCTCGTTCTATATCAACAGGAATACATGTACTTGTGCCCCAGGATGTATGTACAGACATGCTCAGAGCAGGTTAGTTATTACTAAACGTAATAATCAAAATCTGGAAACAACCTAAGTATGCAGATTCATACAACGAAATTTCAAGCAACCAGGATAAAAGGCATGGATAAATCTCCAGCATAATGTTGACTGAAAGAGGTCAGACATTCCTCATGAATAATTCCATGAAGTTCAAAAGTAGCTAAGTAACCCATGGTGTTTATAGATGCTTACTTATATGGAAACGTGTAGAGAACATCAAAAAGATCATTGCCTCCAGAACTAGAGGCTATTGGTTCTCTTTAGTGATAAAGGAAAGAAAAGGGAAGGAATGGGCCCCAGGAGAACTTCAAGGCACTGGTGAGCCTCACTTGTTTACGTAAGGGTTGCTGCTGCTGCTAAGTCGCTTCAGTCGTGTCCGACTCTGTGCGACCCCATAGGCAGCAGCCCACCAGGCTCCCCCGTCCCTGGGATTCTCCAGGCAAGAACACTGGAGTGGGTTGCCATTTCCTTCTCCAATGCATGAAAGTGAAAAGTGAAAGTGAAGTCGCTCAGTCCTGTCCGACTCTTACCGACCCCATGGATTGCAGTCCACCAGGCTCCTCCGTCCATGGGATTTTCCAGGCAAGAGTGCTGGAGTTGGGTGCCATAGGTAAGGGTTACCTAGCATCAGTTTTATAACAACTGTTTAAACTTTTACATTTTAAGCACATTTTCATAAGAAAGACATTTCAAAATAGAAATGCTTAGGGTGAAAAATATCCCTTTTTTTATGGTAGTGGAATTTGGGTTGTGACTATGTGTTGAATTTGCTGTCTTTATTCCAAACAGATTAAAATATTTCACTCCATACAATTCTATAGTATTTGTGTTTTTAAGACAATATTATTATTTAAGACAATGCATTATTTTGCAGTTAAGGCAATAATTTGTGAAACTTAGGGAATGAAAGATTCTGGTATTTCTGAAAGTGAATAAAAGTGCAAAGAATGATAAGAAATGGAACTTGAATCAATAAAGAAGAAATAACTCCTATTCTCAGCCAGTTTAAAACCTGTGGAAAAGTAGCGGTAAAGAACAAACAATTCTTATGCCTCTTTCTTTACTCAATCAAATACACTTAAGCTCCTTCCAGGAGTATAATGTAAATATGAGTAATGGAATTGATTTTTTATCAAACATACAAGAATAAATCAGATGAGTTCTATTTCCTTCAAGGTATTCGTCTCAGGAAGTTAGACACTTTTTCCAATGAAGCTTTTATTAATGCAAACATTTTGGCATATCCCTTGGAGAACTGCCTTTACAGTCTATGGCATTCTTTTAATAACCTCCAGGATGGTAAATTCACCTTTTGAGAATGAACTGAGAGAGTTATTTGGATCCACGCCTGATAAATAACATAAGTAAACTCACTCATTCAGAGCCAAAATTGAAGTATGGCTCTAAAGGATTGGCACCAGCTTTGATGCAAATTCCCAAAGAAAAATTCTTTCCAAAAAATAATGTGAGCAATAACAGTATTATTAAAATGTGATTTGTATGTTAAGTAAGCACTTTGGAGACAAGTACCTTCTCCGTTCACTTATTCAGCAAATGTTTATTGAAGTCTTTCTGTTCACCAAGCATTGTTCCACAGACCCTCCTGGGATAGAGCAGGGAACATGGTGGAAAACACACACACACACACACACACACACACACACAAACCTGCCCTCACAGTGGCTTATTTGAATATATGCTTATTATTTTGGCCACCTGATACGAAGAGCCAACTCATTGGAAAAGACCCTGATGCTGGGAAAGATTGAAGACATGAGGAGAAGGTGATGATAGTGGATGAGATGGTTGGATGGCATCACCAACTCAGTGAACAGGAGTTTAAGCAAACTCCAGGAGATCGTGAAGGACAGGGAAGGCTGGACTGCTTCAATTCATGGGATGGAAGAGTCAGACACGACTTAGCGACTGAACAAAAACAGTTTGCTGCATAATTTACAGTTGCACTTTTACCTTCTGAATTTGTGTATTTAAAGATGATAATGAACATCTCTGCATCGTCTTTAAGACATTAGTAGGTTTTCTGAGAGCAGTTTAGAATTTAAATCTCCTTGTCCAACACAACACTATAAGCATGCAGATGATAAATTTCCAAACTGCTTAACTTCGATCTTTTAGTAAAGAAATGAAGCAGATGATAAAAAATATATATATATATATGTTGTGATGGGGGGGCTTGACAGACTATTTTTAAAAACTCACTACTGCGTTCGTAAAATATAAGGATATGATAAGTTCGTTCGAGCCAAGTAGGGAAAGATTTGGTCAAGGAGGTTTCCTGATTGTGTGCAACCTTGCTGCTGCTGATGCTACTAAGTCGCTTCAGTCCTGTCCGACTCTGTGCGACCCCATAGACGGCAGCCCACCAGGTTCCCCCATCCCTGGGATTCTCCAGGCAAGAATAGTGGAGTCGGTGTGAGCAACCTTACGGAGAGGATTTTCCAAGGAAGAGAGCATCCCACTAGTCTCAGAAGCTGAAAACCCTAAGTGCAACTGGGACAGGATAGCAGCAGTGGAAATGAGTGGCTCTACACCTCAGGCTCTGAAGAAGTTGACAGACTAACCAAACTCTAGAGAACTGAGGTGGCAGAGTCTGGGGAGTCCCCACTCCCAGCTCCACAGCTGCCGCCGCCAGCACCTCATTTCTTAATCCAACCTCATCAGAAACCTCTGGTTCCATTTTTAAAGTGAATAGGAAAGGCTCTGCTGAAACACTCAAACGTCGTTGCCCCAGCCTCTCCGCAAACAGGCTGAGTTTCGTTTACCAACGTTATTAGCACTGTGTTTTAGCGAAATCTGCAGTGAGGAGGAAATCAGTAAGAATCCGGAATCTTTGCAGGCTTCTCGAGCCCCAGGCCTTCGGGGTTCTCGCCCGCTGAGGCAGCGGGAGGAGCCGGGCGCACTGGCGTCGGCGCGCCGCTCGCTGAGGCCGGCGCAGCACCACCTCCGCCTCCTCCACGCTGGCGCCGCGCCCAGCCTCGCGCTCGCATCCCCGCCGCGGCGTTCTGCTTCCTGTTTTCTAATCTAAGTGCTTTTTAATTAGCCTGCATCGCTTCTCCAGTTTGACTACAACGTTATGGGCTCCTTGCCCACCTGGCACACCCAGAGCCACATCTTTCCCCAGACCAAGCCCACCGGTTCAGTTCTTCAGCCATCCATATATTTAAAGTGCTCGTGCATACGTAGCGACTCCATGGATTCTGTTTACATTTGTCCCTCTTTTCCGAGTCCAGCACCTTTGTGCTTTTGTCTGGCATGATTTTATTTCTTGCCAAGTCTCTTAAATATTTTCAACACCATGTATTTGGCGGGGGCGGGGGGGGGGAGGAGGAGGGGTAACATGCCTGTATACCTAGAAAGCAAAAATATAATCTGTACGCTGAATTTGGAATTGATTTTAGAATCAAAACCAGAGGTTTGGAAAGGGGATGCTTTTTTCACATCTTTATGGTTTTATTATTTTATTTGTTGAAGTTGTCCCTGTAACTTGCAGTTACAAATGTTATAATTTGTAACTCTTTTATTTAATTAAAAACTAAAAATGCTTTCTTTCTGGAGGAAGAGAATAGAAGTATGGGCAGGACCTGTCATGATCCAAAGAGCCTTCCTGTCCTGGGAAGCTCCTCCCTGACTTCCCACAAGTCTACTGAGAAAGGCCCACTTACTGCCTCCCACCTGCCCCATGGGGCCTCCCACCCGCACTCCAACAGAGCCAAGAAATGCAGCAGGCATGTTCTGGAGTGCAGAGGCCTGAGCCTTGTCAGACACACACACACACACACACACACACACACACACACACACACAACACACAACACACACACACACACACACAGAGCTAGTCCCTTAAAAGCAGGAAACTTGTCTTTGGAGTAATAACCATCTTTCTTGGTGTACTCCAGCGTCTCCCCCCCCCAACTCCTGGGACAGTAGATGCTCTATAGTGCCTGAGCAGTGAACGAACTGATTAATTTCTGATGAAGGAACAAATGAATGGTGAAAGATTAAAGAATATGCAGCTTATTGCACTAATACATACCTTATTAAGAAGATATTAAGAAGAGATGGCAAGAATACACAGAAGAACTGTACAAAAAAGATCTTCACGACCCAGATAATCACGATGGTGTGATCACTGACCTAGAGCCAGACATCCTGGAATGTGAAGTCAGGTGGGCCTTAGAAAGCATCACTACGAACAAAGCTAGTGGAGGTGATGGAATTCCAGTTGAGCTATTCCAAATCCTGGAAGATGATGCTGTGAAAGTGCTGCACTCAATATGCCAGCAAATTTGGAAAACTCAGCAGTGGCCACAGGACTGGAAAAGGTCAGTTTTCATTCCAATCCCAAAGAAAGGCAATGCCAAAGAATGCTCAAACTATCGCACAATTGCACTCATCTCACATGCTAGTAAAGTAATGCTCAAAATTCTCCAAGCCAGGCTTCAGCAATATGTGAACTGTGAACTTCCTGATGTTCAAGCTGGTTTTAGAAAAGGCAGAGGAACCAGAGATCAAATTGCCAACATCTGCTGGATCATGGAAAAAGCAAGAGAGTTTCAGAAAAACATCTATTTCTGCTTTATTGACTATGCCAAAGCCTTTGACTGTGTGGATCACAATAAACTGTGGGAAATTTTGAAAGAGCTGGGAATACCAGACCACCTTACCTGCCTCTTGAGAAATTTGTATGCAGGTCAGGAAGCAACAGTTAGAACTGGACATGGAACAACAGACTGGTTCCAAATAGGAAAAGGAGTACGTCAAGGCTGTATATTGTCACCCTGTTTATTTAACTTATATGCAGAGTACATCATGAGAAACGCTGGACTGGAAGAAACACAAGCTAGAATCAAGATTGCTGGGAGAAATATCAATAACCTCAGATATGCAGATGACACCATCCTTATGGCAGAAGGTGAAGAGGAACTCAAAAGCCTCTTGATGAAAGTGAAAGTGGAAAGTGAAAAAGTTGGCTTAAAGCTCAACATTCAGAAAACGAAGATCATGGCATCTGGTCCCATCACTTCATGGGAAATAGATGGGGAAACAGTGTCAGACTTTATTTTTCTGGGCTCCAAAATCACTGCAGATGGTGACTGCAGCCATGAAATAAAAATACGCTTACTCCTTGGAAGGAAAGTTATGACCAACCTAGATAGCATATTCAAAAGCAGAGACATTACTTTGCCAACAAACGTCAGTCTAGTCAAGGCTATGGTTTTTCCTGTGGTCATGTATGGATATGAGAGTTGGACTGTGAAGAAGGCTGAGCACCAAAGAATTGATGCTTTTGAACTGTGGTGTTGGAGAAGACTCTTGAGAGTCCCTTGGACTGCTAGGAGATCCAACTAGTCCATTCTGAAGGAGATCAGCCCTGGGATTTCTTTGGAAGGAATGATGCTAAAGCTGAAACTCCAGTACTTTGGCCACCTCATGCGAAGAGTTGACTTATTGGAAAAGACTGTGATGCTGGGAGGGATTGGGGGCAGGAGGAGAAGGGGACAACAGAGGATGAGATGGCTGGATGGCATCACTGACTCGATGGACATGAGTCTGAGTGAACTCCGGGAGTTGGTGATGGACAGGGAGGCCTGGTGTGCTGTGATTCATGGGGTCGCAAAGAGTCGGACACGACTGAGCGACTGATCTGATCTGATGTATATGGATGCACTGTGCTGGGAGCAATCTTTGCCATTGAAGAGCTTACAAATTTACTGGGAAGCAGACAAGTAGTAATATGTAGCTGGGTGTGCTTTGTTAAGTAGCCAGGATGCTTTCACAACACAGAAGGAAGGGTCTGGACTCAGACAAAGAGGGGAAAGCTGAAGGGAGCCATAAACTGAAGATCCAACAAGATAACATGAAGTATAAGGCCAAGAAATGAGGACCAAGAAGAAAGGAAAGAGTTCTGCTTTCAGTTAGGCTGTTAAAGGTCTCGTGACAAAGAGGGATGAGCTTTTTCCATGTGAGAATAGGGCAGCTGCTTGGTCCCTGGGAGCAGAGCAGGTAAAGACACCACCTGTTGTAGGACTTGGTGAGTGTAATAAGGAACCATCTGGGCTGTTAACCCATGTTAACATGGGTTAGCATGTTAGCCATGCCTGAGCTGGCATGTGGATTGGAACAAGGAGGAGCCCAAAAGACTCATGGCCCATCTATTCTTCTCCGTGGGACCGTCACAGGATGCAAAGCTGTAGAACGCTGAGGACCTGTGGCTGAGCACAGAGACCTTCAGGGAATGGAAAGCTACAGGCAGAACTCAATGGCAAGGGGAAGCTCAACAAACTCCTGGGTGCTCAGATCTCAAGCTACTGGAAGAAGGAGCCAGGGTCCACTTGCAGAACCACCCAGAAACCACTGATAAACTGAACTGAAATGTGTGAAACCCAGCCCTACTCATCTCAGCTCAGGTGCACCAAAGAGATCACCCTCATCCTAGTGGTACAGAAGGAGGGGCCACTACTCTTCTGGGCAAATATTATCTACATCAGTCTTTCCTGTTTACACCCAGTAGCCAGCACATAATTTTTTAAATAATAAGACAATCTGGAAAATGTGACCCACAATTTTTTGAAGAGGAGATATTAGTACCTCTCTCTGGCTAAAGACTCTTTTGATGAAACATTAGTCTTTAGTCAGTCTCCTCTGAGTCCTCTTTTCAACTACGCTTTGCCTTTGGGTTCTGTCCTTGGCTCCTTTAGTCTAGATTTTAACAAGAATCCTTTCAGGTCAATTCAGTAAAAATCCCCTTCCTTTGACATCTGACAAAATTCCTCGCAGCCCCCTATGGGTTTTGGTTTTCTCATCTTTAGCGTGAGCTGTTGGACCCCGTGATTTTATCCCTGCTGCTGTGTCAGTGCACAATAGTAAGCCTATAATAGAGAGAACATAAACTGAATTTTAGCAATGGGCCACTTAGAAAGGAAGGAAAACACTTTTCAAATGTGAAAACAATGTAGAGTTTTGGATACTACCAGAGCAAATGCTTTAAAAACCATACCTTCATTAACAGTATGTATCAACAACAACAACAAAAATTTCTCAAAGTCTTACAGTTGACCTTTGAACAATGCCGGGGTTAAGGGCACCGATCACCATGCAGTTGAAAATCCACGTATAACTTTCTAGTCGACCCTCCATATCCATGGTTCCACATCTGTGAATAGGGGATCACATACTATTGCAGCATCTATTGAAAAAAATCCCCATACAAGTGGACCCATGCAGTTCAAATCCCTGTTGCTCAAGGGTCAACTAAATTCTTTAAAATTAATACAAAGTTCTTAGAATACATAGTCTTGTTGTAGTAAGTGGTAATTCAAAATAAATCTCCCTTTAGCAAACAGAAATGCAAATATGGTAAACTTTGAATTACTCGCTGACAATTTTATTTAACAAAACAACCAGGTACACCTTTAGGCTTTCAATTTGGATAAGGATGAGTGAAGACAAATCTGCCAGTGGCTTAAGTTTTTCTGCATAAAAATATGAACTAGGAAAAAAGAATGTGACTTGTCTAGTAACATAAATAAATATTAGCCTTGAATATATATAGTAAAGGGAGATTTTTAGAAATCACTAATAGGAATGTTGGTAAAAAATAATAAGATTGCCTCTTTTGTGAAATTCTCTGTGTAATCTCAAAACTCTGGATAAAAAGAATTAGAGATAGTCAGTCAATCACATACCCTGAAGGTGGGAGAGTAAATAAGACTGTTGTTTTGAAATGCAATCTGGCAATATAGATCAACCACCCTAAACATCTCCATATACATCATGTGAACCAGAAATTTTACATTTAAGAATTTAGCCTAAGGAAATAGATAATTGATAGATAGATAGATAAATATAGATCAGTGGATAAATAGATTATATAGATAATAGAAAATGTTTCACACAAGGTTCTCTAAAACAGTAAAAACTTGAGAGACAACCAAAAAGTCCAACAATAAGGAACTGGTTAAATGTACATACAAATCATCAGAATTTTGATCTACATTATTGATATATACAGGCCTCACATAGTAATCGCAGTAAGGGGATCTTCAGTGGAAAAAAAATGAAGTGTAAATGTAATCTATGTAATCTAATTGAATATAGAGCATTTCACTGTATTTAATTTTACCTCAAAAAAGAAAGAAAAAATATTGTACTTCAGTTTAAGATATGTTTAAACCATTTAAAGACTTAAGTTACTAATATCTGCAGTAACTTAAATTACTAATATATTTTAAATGCTTCCAGAAAACACATGGATTGACAGATGAGCATAAAGATGGTTGTATATTAAGATATATGTCAGACCAATACAACAAAATCATAATTGTGAAGAAATAAACCTATACAGTAGTAGTCTACTTTGGTTATGTATGTGTTTAAAATTATATAGCAAATCTGAGAGAAGAGATCAGTTTCAGGCAGGTAATTCAGAGGCAGCAGCAAAGGTAAAACTAATACCTGGCTTTCCTTCTTAATAAATTGTGGGGACAGAAGTGGGGGTCATAAGATAGCACTTGAATCGTTGTTCAGTCTCTAAGTCACGTCCAACTCTTTGCAGCCCCATGGACTGCACCATACCAGTCTTCCCTGTTCTTTATTATCTCCAGAAGTTTGCTCAAATTCATGGCCATTGCATTGGTGATGCCATACAATCATCTCATCCTCTGATGCCCACTTCTCCTTCTACCCTCAATCTTTCCCAGCATCAGGGGCTTTCCAGTGAGTCAGCTCTTCACATCAGATAGCCAAAGTATTCGGGCTTCAGCATCAGTTCTTTTAATGAATATTCAGGATTAATTTCCTTTAGGATTAACTGGCTTGATCTCCTTTCTATCCAAGGGACTCTTCAAGAGTATTTAACACTACAATTCAAAAAAAGCATCAGTTTTTCAGTGCTCTGGCTTCTTTATGGCCCAACTCTCACATCCATACATGACTACTGGAAAAACCATAGCTTTGACTATATGGACCTTTGTTGTTAGGGAAGTCCCTATAACGGTATTTAATTTTTATTCCCAGTTTCTTGTTTAAGGGGGAGCCTGGTGGGCTGCCATCTAGGGGTCGCACAGAGTCAAACACGACTGAAGCGACTTAGCAGCAGTAGCAGCATGAGGAGTAAAGCCAGGTTGCCATCAGGAAACATTTCAGATAAATTGTCCAGGGTGATTTCAAAAGGAAGGGAAACCAATCTCCAAGATTCCAGTGATGTGCTATGGTTTATTTTCCAGCTTCCCTGGTAGCTTAGTTGGTAAAGAATGCACCTGCAATGCAGGAGACCCTGGGTCAGAAAGATCTGCTGGAGAAGGGATAGGCTACCCACTCCAGTATTCTCAGGCTTCTCTAGTGGCTCAGCTGGTAAAGAATCCAGCCACAATGCAGGAGACCTTGGTTCGATTCCTGGGTTGGGAAAATCCCCTGGAGAAGGGAAAGGCTACCCATTCCAGTATTCTGCCCTGGAGAATTCCATGGACTGTATAGTCCATGGAGTCACATTTTCCAAAACTAAATAAATGCTCAGTTTCATACCTTAAAAAAAAAATATATATATATATAAAATCCAATTTTTCTCACATGTCTTTCTTTAAAAGTTGAGATTAGGAGAGTAGGATAAAGAGAGTGAGCCTCTAATCCTAAATCAGAGTGTTGAGAGCTTATATCTGAAAGTATTTTCCTCTTTTTACTTCTCTATTTTTTTGTATGTTTATACTATACATGTATATTTCTTTCAAATTGGGAAAATGAAATTATGGCAGAGACAGCCAGTTCCTTTCCATATCGTCACCCCTTCTTCCTTGATAAAAGAACCCTCCTATTTTATGTGGGTTCATTACTAGGCAACCATAAGTCTTTAAACAGTCTCCCATTCACTTTGGTGTGGCCTCAAGGCTAAATTTTGAAACACAGACAAGTGAAAATGTCATACAGTATTTCTAGGAGGGAGCACACCTTTCTAAGAATGGAAATAATACATGGCAGAGAAGGAAACTGGATCTGTGACAATGTGGCACCACTCCCAAATCCTGGAACACTCACTTCTAGGATTCATGGGAGAAAAATAAAATGCGTCTTTATTTAAGCCATTATTTTTCAGATCTTTGTTGCTCTCAGCTAAATGTATGTTTAACTCATATAAAAAGCTCCATTTTGAGAAAGTTTAAAAAATCATCAGAGCTCTTTGCAATCTGAACTCTTTGACATTTAGGCTTAAGAACTCCAAACAAAATGATACTAGAAGAGTCCAGATCAAGATGGCAGAGTAGGAAGCTCCTGAGCTCGCCTCCTCCCACAGACACACCAAAATCACAACTGCATATATAACAAGTCTCTCTGAGAACAACCTGAGGACTAACAGAACAGATTTTCTACAACTAAGGATGAAAAGGCCATATCAAGACAGGTAAGCAGGGCGGACACACAACCTGGTAAGAACCAATAACCTTGGCGCAATGTTCAGTTCAGTTCAATCGGTCAGTCATGTCTAACATTTTGTGACCCCATGGACTGCAAAACATCAGGCTTCCCTGTTCATGACCAACTCCTGGAGCTTGCTCAAACTCATGTCCATCGAGTCGGTGATGCCATTCAACCATCTCATCCTCTGTCATCCTCTTCTCTTCCTGCATTCAACCTTTCCCAGCATCAGGGTCTTTTCCAATGAGTCAGTCCATCACATCAGGTGGCCAAAGTATTGGAGCTTCAGTTTCAGTATCAGTCTTTCCAATGAACATTCAGGACTGATTTCCTTTAGGATTGGCTGATTTGATCTCCTTGCAGTTCAAGGGACTCTCAAGAGTCTTCTCCAACACCACAGTTCAAAAACATCAATTCTTTGGCACTCAGCTTTCTTTATGGTCCAACTCTCACATCCATACATGACTACTGGGAAAACCGTAGTTTTGACTAGATGGACCTTTGTTGGTAAAGTAATGTCTCTGCTTTTCAATATGCCATCTAGGTTAGTCATAGCTTTTCTTCCAAGGAGCACGCATCTTTAAATTTCATGGCTGCAGTCACCATCTATAGTGATTTTGGAGCCCCCCAAAATTGTCTGTCACTGTTTCCACTGTTTCCCCATATATTTGCCATGAAGTGATAACACTGGATGCCATGATCTTAGTTTTTTGGATGTGGAGTTTTAAGCCAACTTTTTCACTCTCCTCTTTCACTTTCAAAAGGCTCTTAAGTTCCTCTTCACTTTCTGCCATAACGGTGGTATCATCTGCCTGCTGCTGCTACTGCTGCTAAGTCGCTTCAGTCGTGTCCAACTCTGTGCGACCCCATGGACTGCAGCTTACCAGGCTTCTCTGTCCATGGGATTCTCCAGGCAAGAACACTGGAGTGGGTTGCCATTTCCTTCTCCAATGCATGAAAGTGGAAAGTGAAAGTGAATTCACTCAGTTGTGTCCGACTCTTAGAGACCCCATGGACTGCAGCCTACCAGGCTCCTCCATCCATGGGATTTTCCAGGCAACAGTACTGGAGTAGGATGCCATTGCCTTCTCCTATCATCTGCCTACCTGAGGTTATTGATATTTCTCCCAGCAATCTTGATTCCAGCTTGTGCTTCATCCAGCCCAGTACAATATAGCAGGAGGAATATCATGATGGCAGGAGGTCCACCCTGATGAGTGAAGGGTCTGAGCCCCAGGAAGGCTCCCCAGTCTAGAGGACCTGCAATAGGAAGATGAACCCCCACAATGTGTGGCTTTGAAAACCAGTGGGGTTTACATCCAGGAGAGCCAAAGGGCTATGGGAAATGGAAACTCCACTTGTGAAGATCTTATGCACAAACTTATTCATTCCAAGTCCCAGCACCTAAGTAGCAGCTTGAAAGGTGCCTAGGTCAGAAAAGAAGGAGATTCAGTGGCTAATTTCAGGGTATGCACCACAGGGACAGGGACTGGGTGGCACTTTCTCCAGGGATGGAACCACTGGAAGATGCCATTTCTGTCATAGTGTATAGGAGCCTATTATACAGAGTGAAGTAAGCCAGAAGGAAAAACACCAATACAGTATACTAACGCATATATATGGAATTTAGAAAGATGGTAACGATAACCCTGTATACAAGACAGCAAAAGAGACACTGATGTATAGAACAGTCTTATGGACTCTGTGGGAGAGGGAGAGGGTGGGAAGATTTGGGAGAATGGCATTGAAACATGTGAAATGTCATGTATGAAACAAGATGCCAGTCCAGGTTCAATGCACGATGCTGGATGCTTGGGGCTGGTGCACTGGGACGACCCAGAGGGATGGTATGGGGAGGGAGGAGGGAGGAGGGTTCAGGATGGGGAACACATGTATACCTGTGGTGGATTCATTTTGATATTTGGCAAAACTAATACAATTATGTAAGGTTTAAAAATTAATTTAAAAAAAAAAAAAGAAAGGCAGACAGGATAGCAAGAAAAAAAAATGGAAAAGAGGGAGGGGCAGGTGGGGAAAAATAAAACTAAAAATGCTAAGATACTTTTGTTCCTACTCCTCGATGTGTGCCACTATCACAAAAGAAGACATGAGATTTGTTAGCCAAAAGAAAAGAGACTGTGGATATGAACCATCTTCCTCAAAAAAGAAAGGAGAAAACTATAATTTCCAACAGGTATAGCTGAATAGTAGTAGAATTTAAGGAGGATAAAAGTTAAGTGAAGAATAAGAATAAGAATATACAGGTCTGAATCGTGCAGAGAGCATCAGAGGCATATACTCATGTAACTGCTACTGCCGTAAAGAAACAGAATGCTGCTAAAACCCTAGATCCCCACCACATGCCCCTCCTCGGTTGCAATGTCTTCATTTGCCCCTAGGACTGTTATTCTAATGTTACAATTTCCTTGTCTTTGTAGTTGTAATACCTTTGTACACACCTCTAGGAAATATGGCTTAGTTCTACTTTTTGTATTTTTTTTTTATAATTTGAAACACACTATATTTATTTTCAGTGCCTTGCTACCTAAATATTCCATTTTTGAGAGTCATTCGGGTTATCTGAATGTAACTATGGCTTGTTCTCTTCCATTGCTATTTATCTACAGTTGAAGACATTGAACTGTTTGCTGGATTAATGCTTGATAAAATATTCTATATATGTTTTTATGTGTAGACTTTAAAAATACTTTGAAAATCTCAAAAATTCTGAAGCATCAAGGGAAGCAGCAAGTACTTTTGATTCAGATAAGAAAAAAAAATGTGACAGAAAAAATATAAAACATGGGTGGGAAGGTAAAAATAGAGTGCTTTTAGAATGCATTCAAACTTAAGAAACCATCAACTTAAAGTAGACTGCTATATACATAAACTGTTATAAATAAAACTCATGATAACCATAAGCTGAAATGTAACAGATAAACAGAGAGAGAGAGAGAAAGGAATACAAGCATAACACTAAGGGAACTCATCAAATCACAAGATAGGTGAACAAGAGAAGAAAGGAACAGAGAGCTATAAAAACAAACAAAAAACAACAAAATGGCAGTAAGTACATACCTATCAATCAGATCAGATCAGATCAGATCAGTCGCTCAGTCGTGTCCGACTCTTTGCAACCCCATGAATCACAGCACGCCAGGCCTCCCTGTCCATCACCAACTCCCGGAGTTCACTCAGACTCACGTCCATCTAGTCAGTGATGCCATCCAGCCATCTCATCCTCTGTCGTCCCCTTCTCCTCTTGCCCCCAATCCCTCCCAGCATCAGAGTCTTTTCCAATGAGTCAACTCTTCGCATGAGGTGCCCAAAGTACTGGAGTTTCAGCTTTAGCATCATTCCTTCCAAAGAAATCCCAGGGCTGATCTCCTTCAGAATGGACTGGTTGGATCTCCTTGCAGTCCAAGGGACTCTCAAGAGTCTTCTCCAACACCACAGTTCAAAAGCATCAATTCTTCGGCACTCAGCCTTCTTCACAGTCCAACTCTCACATCCATACATGATCACAGGAAAAACCATAGTCTTGACTAGATGGACCTTTGTTGGCAAAGTAATGTCTCTGCTTTTGAATATGCTATCTAGGTTGGTCATAACTTTCCTTCCAAGGAGTAAGCGTCATTTAATTTCATGGCTGCAATCACCATCTACAGTGATTTTGGAGCCCCCCAAAATGAAGTCTGACACTGTTTCCACTGTTTCCCCATCTATTTCCCATGAAGTGATGGGATCGGATGCCATGATCTTCGTTTTCTGAATGTTGAGCTTTAAGCCAACTTTTTCACTCTCCACTTTCACTTTCAACAAGAAGCTTTTTAGTTACTCTTCACTTTCTGCCATAAGGGTGGTATCAGCATTTTAAAAAGCAGAGACATTACTCTGCCAACAAAGGTCCATCTGAACTGAACTGAAAAATAAATCTTTAAAAGCAATAATAGAAGAAAATTTCTCCCTGTATTCTCAGTTAAAAAAATTGAAGGAATCAGGTTTGTCCATGGTCAAGCTCTCTAAAATTGTAAGAATTATATTTTAGGTTATTGCCCAGGTTGGAATTTTACCTTTCAAACGATTGACTAACCAACATCCAATGACAACATCACCTTTTCATTTGTGGCCAATGAGAAGTAAGATTATTCTTTTCTTTCATAAAAAACAATATTTCACATAGCAAGCAAACAAATATTCTCAAGACATAGAATAAATACAAAAACTGCTGAACATCATGATACTGTGTGACCTCTTGTCATGGGCTGATTTGTGCTCCTTCCCACTCAATTCATGTCTTGAAGCCCTAACCCCCAATAAGACTGTATGTGGAGAAAGGACCTTTAAGGTGATAGTTAAGGCTAAGTGAGACCATAAGGGTAGGATCCTAATCTAATAGGATTGATGTCCTTATAAGAGAAGGGAAAGACCTCGCCCTCTGCACAGGGGCACAGGAAAGGCCACATGATGATTCAGAGAAAAAGTGGCTGTCTGCAGACCAGGAAGATAAGCCTTACCCAGAAATTAAACTTTCTTTGAACTTAAGCCTCCTGAAATATGAGAAAATTAATTCCTACTGAGGGACTTCCCTGGTGGTCCAGTGGTTAAGAATCCACCTTGCAACGCAGGGGACGGAGATTCAATCCCTAGTCAGGGAACTAATATCCCACATGCTCTGCAACTACCGAGTCACGTGCTCTAGAGCCTGTGCACCACAACTGGAGAGTGCTGCCAGGAAAGACCCCACATGATGCAACAAAGATCCTACGTGCCACAACCGAGACCCACCACGTGTGCGTGTGTGTGTGTGTGTGCTCTCAGTTGTGTCCAACTCTCTGAGACCCCATGGACTGTAGCCCTCCAGGTTACTCTGCCCGTGGAATTTTCCAGGTAAGAATACTGGAGTGGTTTGCCATTTCCTACTCCAGGCGATCTTCCCAACAAAGGGATCAAACTCATATCTCTTGCGTCTCCTGCATTGGCAAGGAAGGTTCTTTACCACTAGAGCCACTTGGGAAGACTAAATATATATATTATATTATATATATAATATATATATATATATAAATACACACACACACACACACACACACATATATAATTCCTATTGTTTAAGCTTTCCAGTCTGTGATATCTTATGGTAGCCCAAGCCAACCAATACCATCTCTTTTTGTTGAAAATCATGTACATTTCCCAGAGGGTACAAACAAAATAACCCAACCCCTGCAAATCAAAACTTTCCTCATAATTAGATTTGTCTAGGGGGTCCATCTTTTTCATGGATGAAGCAACGTGTTACATGGCAAGTGATTGAAAGTTTCAGGCAGTGAAGCAGGACTGTTTAAGGCAAGATGATTCTCAGCATCAACTGAAACCACCCAACCTGTCTGCACAGAAAAGCTTCAGATAGACTGCTACTTTGAAAGGGCATGTACCAAAGACAGGAAAAAGGGCAAGTGAGTAGCATCTATAAGATGGACAGGAAAGTTAAATAGCACAGTGAGCTGAGGCTTAGGAGAAAATGCTAAGACAACACAAAGGTTAACCGTGTTCGATAAATCAATGAAAATGGAAGGGATACGCCCACTTCTTGAGAAAGACTGTGTAATAGTAATAAATGACTGAGAAAGAAGAGAACACAAGCCCTTGACAGCGTCTGTCTTCACCAAAAAGAAAGGCATTCAGATTGGGGTAAAAATAATTATGGTTAAGAAGAGCTAAGTAAATCATAATATTTTCATCTTTAACATTTTAGGCAGCTACAAAAAATTATGTTTCTGAAGAGTTGTTAATGACATGGGAAAAAAAACACAGCATAAGATTGAGTGGAGAGGCAAGCAGGATACAAACTGAATCACAAATAATCCTGATTTATGAAAAAATAAAATCATAGAAAATATGCCAGGTGATCATATGCCAGAATAACACTGTTTGCCTCTGGTAAGATTACAGATATTTTTCTATGTTATATTTTTATGAACCTTCAAACAACAAACAATTGTCCTTTTATAATCAGAACACAGAAGTAGAGAAGTAAAAAGAAACACAAAAGCAGGAGCCCAAGACACTTGAGGCGATTATTATAAAGCAGCTTCAAGTCAGTATTATTGATAGATGAAGCCAAGATTTCAGGCCCAGGAGTTGCAATGAGGAAATCAGTATCAGTAATACTTGAGGATTCACAAACATTAAGAGGCCAGGGAGTTCTGGTTTTTAAAATTATGAGAATCTTAAACCCTTGAGCACAATATCGTAGGAAAATTCTTGACCTGATCGCTTTGAAGTCCTGGAAAAGGTGATAGAAAAGGAAAAGGCTTAGCTTTATTTTTCTTACCTTTCACTAGACATGAGCTTTGCCTGGCCCATGACCGTTACCGAAACCAGCTGAAACAAGATGCAGTGCCCCTGCAGCCCCCAACCCTGTGGTCTGGGGGTCCCAACACAGTCTACTTATAATTGATGGCATCTGAGGGTTAGGGTTAAAATTCACCGTCTGCTTTTTAAATTTTTTTTTTTTAATTTGGAGCCAGCTTTTCTCCCAGAACTCCTCTCCGGCCTCACAGCATTCTGCAGTCACCCTCTACTGTCTTCTTCCGGTCTCAACAGTGGTCTAGTCTGCCCACCCCACTCCTTGTGTCCTAGCTGTATTCCATGTGGGCTGCTAAGAACCAGCCCTGACAATATAGTAGGGTATTTTCCAATGTGTGCTTCTCATACCAGCCTGAAAGACGTCTGTGACATTCTATGGCCAAGGATTTAAAATTTGAGAAACTCCATTTTGGAGATTCATAATGTCCAGTTGGCTTAAAGCTCAACATTCAGAAAATGAAGATCATGCATCTGGTCCCATCACTTCATGGGAAATAGATGTGGAAACAATGTAAACAGTGTCAGACTTTATTTTTGGGGGCTCCAAAATCACTGCAGATGGTGACTGCAGCCATGAAATTAAAAGACACTTACTCCTTGGAAAGAAAGTTATGACCAATCTAGATAGCATATTCAAAAGCAGAGACATTACTTTGCCAACAAAGGTCCGTCTAGTCAAGGCTATGGTTTTTCCAATGGTCATGTATGGATGTGAGAGTTGGACTGTGAAGAAAGCTGAGTGCCAAAGAATTGATGCTTTTGAACTGTGGTGTTGGAGAAGACTCTTGAGAGTCCCTTGGACTGCAAGGAGATCCAACCAGTCCATTCTGAAGGAGATCAGCCCTGGGATTTCTTTGGAAGGAATGATGCTGAAGCTGAAACTCCAATTCTTTGGCCACCTGATGCGAAGAGTTGACTCATTGGAAAAGACTCTGATGCTGGGAGGGATTGAGGGCAGGAAGGGAAGGGGATGACAGAGGATGAGATGGCTGAGGGGCATCACTGACTCGATGGAAGTGAGTCTGAGTGAACTCCGGGAGTTGGTGATGGACAGGGAGGCCTGGCGTGCTGCGATTCATGGGGTTGCAAAGAATCGGACACGACTGAGCTACTAAACTGAACTGAACTGAATGTCCAGTCACATATTAAAGGTTTTGACAATACCTATAAGTGAGGCATCAGCAGTAAATGAACTGAAAACTGCCAAACGTACAAGCTGGCTTTGGAAAAGGCAGAGGAACCAGAGATCAAGTTGTCAACATTCATTAGATCCTAGAAAAAACAAGGAAATTCCAGAAAAACATCTACTTTCACTTTATTGATTATGTGAAGACCTTTAACTGTGTGGATCACAACAAATTGCAGAAAATTCTTAAAGAGATGAGAATACCAGACCACTTTACTTGTCTCCTGAGAAACTTGTATGCAGGTCAAGAAGCAAAAGTTAGAACCAGACATGGAACAACAAACTGGTTCCAAATTGGGAAAGTAGTATGACAAGGCTGTACTGTCACCCTGCTTAATTAATTTGTATGCAGAGTACATTATTCAAAATGCCAGGTTGGATGAATCACAAGCTGGAATCAAGATTGCCAGGAGAAATGACAACAACCTCAGATATGCAGATGATACTCATATAATGGCAGAAAGGTAAAGGAACTAAACAGTCTTGATGAGGGTGAAAGAAGAGAGTGAAAAAGCTGGTTTAAAACTCACATTCAAAAACTAAGATCATGGCATCTGGTCCCATCACTTCATGGCAAATAGAAGGGGGAAAAGTGGAAGCCATGACAAACTTTATTTACTTGGGCTCCAAAATCACTGTGGATGGTAACTTCAGTCATGAAATTAAAATATGCCTGCTTCTTGGAAGGAAAGCTCTGACAAACCTAGACAGTGTATTAGAAAACAGAGATCACTTTGCCAGCAAAGGTCCATATATCAAAGCTATGGTTTTTCCAGTAGTCATGTATGGATGTGAGAATTGAACCATAAAGAAGGCTGAGCGCCAAAGAATTGATGCTTTCAAACTGTGGTGCTGGAGAAGACTCTTGAGAGTCCCTTGAACAGCAAGGACATCAAACCAGTCAATCCTAAAGGAAGGCAGAAGGAGAAGGGGGTGACACAGCAATATGGTTGGAGGGCATCATCAACTCAGTGGACATGAGTTTGAGCAAAATCCAGGAGATAATGAAGGAACAGGGAAGACTGGCATGCTGCAGTCCAGGGGATCGCGAAGAATTGGACACAACTGAGTAACTGAACAACAGCTTATTTATCACTTCTTCAGGAGCACCTCCTTGATCAGATCATATTATCCTCATAACAAATACCCTGCCCTCTTATGGTACCATGTGCCTCTCCACAAAGCACCTATCACATGTACCATTTTATGTGTATTTATATGAACACATAATTAATGGCTGTTGTCTCCCTCACTAATACAAATACACAGTAATTTACCATGTTTTACATGCTTCTTTAAATGTTTCACATTTCTTTCCAATTTAATCCTCACCACAACCCAACTAATCATAAAGATTTAGAGGTACAATTATTATACCTATTTTATAAATGAAGAAACTGAGGTATAAAGTGGTCAAGGAACTTGACCAAGATTCCATAGATAATAAGGGAGAGATTTGAACTTAAGTCCAGGCATCCTGATTCCAGAACTGGGTGAGAATAACTTAATTCCTGGACACAAAAGCCAATGAGAGAATAAACAGTATCTGACTGCCCACCACTGTATCCTGAGTCCAAAGCACATAAAATATTTCATTAAATTTTTGAATGAATAAACATAATTCAAAAATAAGGTTCAAATATTTCAGAAATACACAATATAAAAAGTAAAAGTTGTCCATAATCCTACCACCACCTCTTCCAGAGAAAACAGTCTTTAGCAGTTTTCTAACTGTCCTTTATAACATGAAACTTATTGGGCAGTATCATATACTTTATACAAAAATTCATGGAATTTTTGACATTTCATGAGAATAACTTTTTTTTTCCCTTCAGGACATTGCCACTACACTTGCACATTGTTCACTCATGTTCCTTTCCTGCACCACCACAAACACTCATGTTTGTTCATATTAGTAGACGATAGATAAGCAGATATTTACCACAAAGCAATAAACAACATTATCCACAATATATATATGGTCAAGATAAAGAACTATAGACTGAATAAGAATACAGATAGAATCAAAACTGAATAAGTAATAAAAAAAACTAAAAAATGAATAATAAATAAATGTTAAAACTGGGGATGGGACCATAACAGCATGCCACAAAGCTCTGTCCCTGTTTCTGAACTGTTCAACATTGCTAACCACAATTTCGATGAAAACAGAAAACATGCTGATCATTTCTGAAGATAACACTAAACTGGTAGAGGTAGATAATATTTCAGATGATAAAATCAGTCTTTAAAATTTTTCCAGTAGATGGTAACAATGACACAAAACCAAGATTAAATTTAGTAGGATTAAAGTCTGAATTTAAGTTCTGAAACTCAATAATATAAATTTAGAATGGGGGATTCACTTTCTTATTAACTTGCAGAAGAAAAAAAAAAAAAAAAAGCCTGGATGCAGCCAAAGAATGATTAAACAAATCACACTTGTGCAGCAGATGTGAATGTCAGTCACTAAACTTAGATGTGCAAGAAATGTCTTTTTTCTATAACTCAGTTTAACTTTTATCTTGGTAACCTCAATCTGCCAACCAGAGAATTTCATTTCATTCATTCTTGAGATTCCTTACCACACCAGGAAGTTTCAAGGAACCTATAGTGGTGAGACATGGAAATAGGGTGGCTCCACCTGTCCCCTCTCATCTACCTGCACAGATTGCACGGACCCAGGAGCCCCACCGTTCAATGGTACTGTTGGGCCATCAGCTCTTTGTAAAGACTGGGAGTTCTGTACCTGAGCTTTCTCTATTCCCCACCTCCCTGGCTCTGCTGTCTGGAAGTAGGGTGGGAGCCCCACTACTGGAACACATGCTTCTTTCTCCTACTCCCTCCTATTCTCTAACCTGCTTTTTGGTCACAGGAAATCCTACCAGCAGAGGCACTTTCTTTTTTCTCCTTAGCAAATCTCCTTGGCCCTTATACCACCTCAATAAACATTTTAAGTTCCACTGTGGGTTTAGGCTTAGAGAAGCAAAATACAGAAGTCAACATACATGGCTTCTATTATACTTTCTGCCTTGACATATCCCTCCCCTGAGGCACAAGGGGAGTGCAGGCTATTTGCCTGAATTGGAGGAAAACACTTGGGAAAATACAAAAAGAAACAAATCAATAACTTGAAATATGCAGCCATAGAGATAATAAAGTACTATTACATGGCATTAAGAGCAACTATATGGGCTCTAAAATTAGAAGAACATGTGTCCGTGAAATAATATTAAGTGATAAAGATATATAAAAATGATTTCAATATAGAAATATACATTTTTATAAGATCAGGACCTAATTTGAAATTATATAAACTGAAGCAATACTTTTATGTAAGATTAATTGCACAATAACTTTTGAGAGAATAAACCACACCAAAATAATGCAAAACAAAAATTTTTAATAATTTAATTATTAAAAACTCAATTTGATATAATAAATGCAAAATGTGAGTGTTTTTAAGGAAGGCTAATGCATGAAAGGGAAAAGCGAAAGTGAAGTCGCTCAGTCGTGTCCGACTCTTTGCGACCCCATGGACTGCAGCCCACCAGGCTCCTCTGTTCATGGGATTTTCCAGGCAAGAATACTGGAGTGGGTGGCCATTGCCTTCTCCAAATGCAATATCGAGGGGTATGGCATTAACTGTTAGGTGTCTAATAAAATCCATTCTTCCCTTCCTCCATTGCAGTAGAGTTATAAGTCACATGGCTGCCAACTAGACTACATGTCTCAGCCTTTATAGAGGGTATAGCCATATGCCTTTCTTGCCATTGGAATCTATCTTGGAAGCCCACAGTGAGTCTGTCTTCCTGTCTGCTCAGAGCCTATACATGGCTGCTACCCAGCTTCTTGGAATATTCACTTTGACTATTAAATGAAAGAGAAATAAGCTTCTTTGTCCTTTAACTTACTGATTTTCTGGATCTTTCTGTTTCTTCAACTTTAGCCTACACAAATAAATATAATGTATGTAAGTCTAGAAGTCTTAGATTTAATTCAGCTGATTATATATCACTGCACTTTTTCAGTGGTCAAATCTGTTCCATCAGTATTCTGAAGAAATGAGTTCAATTGTGGGTGACACATTTTAAAAGAGATTATAACAAACAAAAAGGGCTTCCCAGGTGGTGCAGTGGTAAAGAATCTCGCTGCCAATGCAGGAGACACAGGAAATACAGGTTGGATCCCTGGGTTGGGAAGATCCCCTGGAGGAGGAAATGGCAACCCACTCCAGGATTCTTACCTGAAAAATTCCATGGGCAGAGAAGCCTGGTGGGTCCATGGGGGTCTCAAAAGAGTCAGACACAACTAAGCACGCACATCAATCAAAAGCATGACCCAAAGGGAAAGACTAGAATGGTAGCAGAAGGGGACAGAAAAAAAGAGGGTTAAGGCAAACATTTATTTAAGTCCAGTAACAAGTACTTTGCAGGGCATTCTACTTACAATATGCCATTCAATTCTGGGAGATAGTATTGAACCTGGAGCAGGAGGTAACATCTTCAAAAATTTGAAGGGCTGTTTTAAAGGAGAAAATTTCTCTCTCTTTTAAATCTCTTTATGTCCTTTTCATTATGCATGCCTATATTCTCACTGTAGTACATTCTAAAAATATAGAAGGACACAGAGAATACGATGGTAGTCCTTGTTCATCCCTGGTCTGTCTCTCTAATTCCCCTTCTCCAGAGTAATGCATGTTAACAGCTGCAGGTATCCAATCACAGATTCATTATTTGCATTTTCATGTAAAAACCAAGCAGTTCAGATGCTATGACCTCCAGGAATCCTTCCTTGACCCTCTGCCCTCAAAATGAGCTAAGGAAGCTTCTCCTGCATTGCCATTGCACCGGCACCATTCTCTATCCTTGGGTTCAACATGATGCTTTATCTACTTACTCGCCCATTAGACTGTTTGTTCTCTGAGGACAAGAAGACTTTAATTATCTGGATAAATGCATGGAGATTACATAGCAAGTTTAATAAATATTTGTCAAACTGAATGAAAGTGAAGTTAAAGAGAAGCAGCTTTTCTTCAATAAAGCCAAAATCAGAGACTTAAGCAATCACTGTTCAAAGTAGAACCATTTGCTTGTGAATTCATCATATTTGAAGTCGGAGTTTTCAAAGAGTTTCTTACATTATGAAGGAATTTGACATTCCATGACTAATATCTCTTAACTCCAAAATTTTAATCCCCAATAAGCCCCTATATACTTAAAACAACATTTTTCATGTCTTTTTCACAGAGCTGTAAGGGAGGATCAAAAATACAATGTTCTCTCCTTCAGTTATGACTCCATTATGATTCTCTCTGAGTCCTTCTTCATGATTCTAAGAAGATACTAGAAATTAGACCTCTCATGAAAACAGTAAAATGTCTAGATTCCATTTTCCCTAAATGATTTAACCAGTTTCCTCTCTTCTTCAGTAGAAAAAAATACAATTACCTACTGCATACATGCTGTCACTTCAGTTGTGTCTGACTCTGCAACCCCGTGGACTATAGTCTGCCAGGCTCCTCTGTCCATGGGAGTCTCCAGGCAAGAATACTGGAGCGAGTTGCCGTGCCCTCCTCCAGGGGATCTTCCCAACACAGGGATGGAACCCACTTCTCTTATGTCTCCTGCATTGGCAGGAGGGTTCCTTACCACTATCGCCACCAGGGCAGCCCAATTACCCAGTAGAATTTTGTAAAACATTATTCTTATGTGTAGAAAAATACTTTTTCTACTTACCAAATTATTAAATGTTGACAGTTTTATTTTTCTAACAAGAGTATTTCACAAGGAACTGCATATTCATAAAAGCAAAATCTAAGCTGAAACATCATCATTTTTCTTCTCTTAAGGGTAAAAGGGAACCAGCTTATATTTAATTTAATGGGCTCTTTTCCCTGTTTGCTCTACTCTTTCACTTCTCCTCCTAGATCTATTATTCCCATTAAATTTTCATAGTATCTATTAACTCAATGAAAAGAATTCTGTGTGGTATTGAGGATAGAAGGAAGGCATTTTCTTTTATTATTATCATAAGAAATATTCTGGCAAAAATTTTTTTTCTTTTTCCTCTGGACCTTTCATTTGCTCTCTTTCAGGGTTTTCATAATTATTCCGCTGTTATCAGTATCTCCTTAAGGCCAAATGAATTGCTTTGAGTTTATCTCCAACCTTTAGTATTACTTTCAAATTATTGACTGTCTAATTAGAGAAGGTTTTTTTTTTTTTTTTCATAAATAACATTTTTAAACTGCACCACAGAATAGCCAAACACCTGCTGTTCCCTCCTCCATCTTTTCTGGCAGATTCTCCTAAAACAGCGTTAGCTGAACCATGAACACTGTTGCTGTGTTGCTAAGATGAAAGCAAAATTCCATGTGTGAAGCCGAAATTGAAATCACAGAAGGCAGAATTCACACTGCTAATTGTTGCTTAGCAATAAAATGTGCAAAACACGCTAATGGAACAATGACATCAGGAACCAGAGGCATCTGTATGGGCTCCAGCAGTAAATCAGGGAATTGGCCAACTTAACAGTGAGAAAAGGCATTCATCCCTTAGGAACCCGGGAGGGTTTCTGCCCTCTTTCCTTCTTACTGCTCTGTTGAAAACGAAGTCCCTTTATCCATTAGATACTCCTGATGTGGTACTCCAAGACTGTGTGGAAATAGATACTCAGAGACTCCTGGTATCCTAAATGAGTCCCTGGTGGATTTGCACATATCTACAAGAATAGATATTGTTTTCTTTTCCCTGTTAAACAAAAAGAGGACAGATGTTCAAATCCCAGTTTAGAAGTTTGCTAAGGGAGCAGAGTACGACCAGCAGCGTCTATCGCAGTCAGGCTCATCCATGTGCTCCTCTGCAAGAGGCTGTGCCTCCAGGATTGAGATGATGCCTGAAAAGTCAAACAAAGAGCCCCCAGTGTGCAGGAACAAACTGATCTGGGGTCTTAACCTGACAACTGACTCCGGCTTCTCATGGTGTTGTGTTCTGTTTTGGTTTTGTTCTATTTTCATTTGTTTCCGAGAGGGTTTCTGAGATTAAAAATTCCACGTTGCCTTAAAAGGAATCTGAGTTTACCCTATTATCTCCGATCTCTGTGGTGACATTTAAATGAACAGTATGATGGTCAGGCAGGGGCAGGGATGTTTAGGGATTAAATAGAATCTTGATCCATATTAAACCAATGTCAAGAAAATACCATACAAAAATAAAAAAACAAGATTGCTTTCAGAGAGAGCTGAAGATGCCTGTATACCACAAGGCAATTGTTAAACAATATTGATAAGACACAACTTGTCTTCCTTAGTATCTCTCTCAGGAAATCTTTATGAGTGTATAAAAGTGTCCTGCTCTTTCCTGGGTGGTTTGGGCTGCACAAATATTGGCCTTTAATTTGTCAACAGACAAATGGCATACATCAATTAGTGACATACAAGAGATCACAACATAAAAGCCAAAGATCTGAAAACATTTATTTTGTGGAGTTACCTTCTTTAATGATAATCTGCTGTTCTCTAGACTGGTGGATGGAAAAATCCAGTTACTTAGCACCTAAGAGATAGTTTAATAGTTTTAAAAACTATTTTATTGGTATATAACGTATAAAGTGCACAAATTGTAGTAGTATATAGCTCAGTGAAATTTTCACTTATGTAGTAATGTTGTCGTTCAGTTGCTAAGTTATACTCGATTCTTTATGACCCCATGGACACCAAGCGTACCAGGCTTCCCTGTCCTTCATCATCTCCCAGATTTTTCTCAAATTCATGTCCATCGAGTCAGTGATGTCACCCAACCATCTCATCCTCTATCTTCCCCTTCTCCTCCTGCTTTCAGTCTTTTCCAACATTAGGGTCTTTTCCAATGAATCAGCTCTTCGCATCAGGTGGCCAAATGAATATTCAGGGTTGATGTCCTTTAGGACTGACTGGTTGATCTCCTTGCTGTCCAAGGGACTCTCAAGAGTCTTCACCAGCACCACAGTTCGAAATCTAGAGTATATCTATGTCAATATCACACATATCAACATACAGGCAGTTCCAATACCCAAGAATGCTACCTCAATCAATACTGCCCCAAAGGTAACCATTGTTCTTATTTCCACCACAACAAATTAGTTTAGCCTGTATTTGAACTTCATATAAATGAAGTCATAGAGTATGCTAGCCTTGCCTGGCTTCTTTCTCTCCATATTACATGCAAACATTCTCATAACTGTCTTTTGGTAGACATAAGCACAGATTTATGTTAGGCATAAACCAAAGAGTGGAATTGCTAAGTAGGTATCTGTTTAGCCTTGGCAGATTCTACCAGTTTTTCAAGTACAGTAAGTCTCCTATGTATGAAACTTCAAATTGTGAACTGGCAAAGACACAAACGTGCTGCTGCTGCTGCTAAGCCGCTTCAGTCGTGTCCGACTCTGTGCAACCCCATAGACGCCAGCCCACCAGGCTCCCCCATCCCTGGGATTCTCCAGGCAAGAACACTGGAGTGGGTTGCCATTTCCTTCTCCAATGCATGAAAGTGAAAAGAGAAAGTGAAGTCGCTCAGTCGTGTCCGACTCTTCGCGACCCCATGGACTGCAGCCTACCAGGCTCCTCCATCCATGGGGTTTTCCAGACAAGAGTACTGGAATGGGTTGCCATTGCCTTCTCCACAAACACGCTACTACCCAGATATCACTGAATCTTTTTTTCATTAGGGTAGGTAGAATTTGAATCCAGTAAGGAACCAAAATCTATGCCATCAATATCTGGCATGAGTGAAATTGCAACCTGCCCTCCATCTCCTATTGCTGACTACCCTTCAGCTCCACCGTCTCCCACCTCCTCTCCCTCATCCAGGCAGTAATTCTTCTTGCGTGTGCACTAGATGCCAGTCCCTCTATGCCACCCACTGTACTGTACTACTGTACTTTTCAAAGTATTGTACTGTGAGATTAAATTTTTTACTTATTATATATTATTTGTGTGAAAATTATTATAAATCTATAACAGGACAGTATGTATAGCTGTTTATGGATACCTAGGGTAACTTTGTTGGACTTATGAACAAACTGGACTTACAAACGCACTCTTGGAACAGAAGTCTTCGTATGTAAAGGACTTACTATATTTGTACCAACCTGCACTCACTAGGTATGTGGAGTTTCACATACCTTACATACTTGCCAACATGGGGTATTGTTGATCTTTTAATTGTTGCTATATTGGTGAGGTATTGTGGCTTTAATTTTGCAACACTCTAATGATCAGTGTTTCCACTATTTCCCTATCTATTTGCCATGAAGTGGCATATTTTTCTGGGCTCCAAAATCACTGCAGATGGCGATTGCAGCCATGAAATTAAAAGACACTTATTCCTTGTAAGGAAAGTTATGACCAACCTATATAGCATATTAAAAAGCAGAGACATTACTTTGCCAACGAAGGTCCATCTAGTCAAGGCTATGGTTTTTCCAGTGGTCATGTATGGATATGAGAGTTGAACTATAAAGAAAGCTGAGTGCCAAAGAATGGATGCTTTTGAACTGTGGTGTTGGAGAAGACTCTTGAGAGTCCCTTGGACTGCAAGGAGATCCAACCAGTCCATCCTAAAGGAGATCAGTCTTGGGTGTTCATTGGAAGGACTGATGCTGAAGCTGACACTCCAACACTTTGGCCGCCTGATGTGAAGAACTGACTCATTGGAAAAGACCTTGATGCTGGCAAAGATTGAGGGCAGGAGGAGAAGGGGACAACAGAGGATGAGATGGTTGGATGGCATCACCAACTCAATGGACGTGGGTTTGGGTGGGCTCTGGGAGTTGGTGATGGACAGGGAGGCCTGGTGGCTGTGGTTCATGGGGTCACAAAGAGTCGGACATACTGAGTGACTGAACTAAACTGAATGATCAGTGATGTTGAACACCTTTTTAAAAGCTCATTGACTATTTGAATATCCTCTTTCATAAATATAGCTCCAACATATGTGTTTGAGATGGGCTGAAGTTTCAGATGATCAGGATGGAGTTTTGATCTTGTAAGCCTCCGACAGGCTACCTATGTCTTGGTTAGCTAATGATGTTGAGGCCATGACTTTTGTAAGAGAGGAAGCCTCAAGAGTGAGCTTCCTGTCACTGGAGCTCTTTAAGCAGAGAGTGAACACCAGAAATGTGTAGAGAAATATAAATCCAGATGAAAGGTGAAATCTAAATGTGCCTTCCAACACTGGTAAGTGCTACAGGAATTCAACTGTTGGTAGATTAGTAAGAACTGGAGGGCAGAGGTGGAAGTCAGAGAAAGAAGCCTTTAATTTTTGAGTATCTATTGTGTTCCAAGGGCTACATGAAGTCTTTATATCCATTAATTCATTTAATTCTCACAACAACTGTATAAGATAGTGTAAGAAAAAAACTCTACATTTTTTTAAATTTTATTTTATTTTTAAACTTTACAATATTGTATTGGTTTTGCCAAATATCGAAATGAATCCGCCACAGGTATACATGTGTTCCCCATCCTGAACTCTCCTCCCTCCTCCCTCCCCATACCATCCCTCTGGGTCATCCCAGTGCACCAGCCCCAAGCATCCAGTATCGTGCATCGAACCTGGACTGGCGACTCGTTCCATATATGATATTATACGTATTTCAATGCCATTCTCCAAAATCATCCCACCCTCTCCCTCTCCCCCTCCCACAGAGTCCAAAAGACTGTTCTATACATCAATTTCTCTTTTGCTGTCTTGTATACATGGTTATTGTTCCCATCTTTCTAAATTCCATATATATGTGTTAGTATACTGTATTGGTGTTTTTCTTTCTGGCTTACTTCACTCTGTATAATAGGCTCCAGTTTCATCCACCTCATTAGAACTGATTCAAATGTATTCTTTTTAATGGCTGAGTAATACTCCATTGTGTATATGTACCACAGCTTTCTTATCCATTCATCTGCTGATGGACATCTAGGTTGCTTCCATGTCCTGGCTATTATAAACAGTGCTGCGATGAACATTGGGGTACACGTGTCTCTTTCCATTCTGGTTTCCTCAGTGTGTATGCCCAGCAGTCGGACTGCTGGATCATAAGGCAGTTCTATTTCCAGTTTTTTAAGGAATCTCCACACTGTTCTCCATAGCGGCTGTACTAGTTTGCATTCCCACCAACAGTGTAAGAGGGTTCCCTTTTCTCCACACCCTCATACATTTTCTTTCTTTCTACATACAACAGTTACATTTCAGGTCACCAGATATGGGCTAGGAGGGAAGGGATGGTGGCCACATTGACCAATTCTCAGATACCAGCAGGGTGTCCTACAATTCAGTTCTGACCCTCTGGTAAGGGTCAGATCCCACAAGTTAAGGGTTGAGTCCCATAAACTGTCTCCACTTAAGATGCCCGGGGCAAGTCCCAAGTTGTCACCCGTACTTCTAATCAGCCAGCTATAAACTGAAGTTCCCATGACCCTCTTCTTGGGTTATATAGCTTGCTAGCTTGGCTCACAGAATTGAGGGAAACACTTTCTTACGTTTACTAGTTTATTATAAAGGATATAGATGAACAGTCAAATGAAGAAATGGCAAGGTCTGGAAGGGTCCCAAGTACAGTGGCTTCTGTCTGCCTGGAGTTGTGGTGACACCCTCCCAGCAATTTACTGTGTTCGCCAGCTCAGAAGTTCTCTGAATCTCCTCAATTTTAGGCATGACTGATAATCCTTGGCGGCTGGTGATTAACTCAACCTCCAGACCCTCTGTCCTTCCCAGAAGTGGAGGGGTGTGGTCAAAAGTTCCAATCCTCTAATTATATGGTTGTCCCTCCTAACATCCAGCCCGCCTCTTGAGGTATCATAAGAGCCCTCAGCCACCTTTTGTATGCTATGTCACTATCATACAAAAAGACACTCACCACTTTGAAGATTCCAAGAGGTTTAGGAACTGTGTGCCTGGAAATGGGGGCAGAGACCAAATATATAATCTTTTCAGTCCAGTTAAGTTCAGTCGCTCAGTCGTGTCCAACTCTTTGCGACCCCATGAATCGCAGCACACCAGGCCTCCTTGTCCATCACCAACTCCCGGAGTCTATCCAAACCCATGTCCATCAAGTCTGTGATGCCATCCAGCCATCTCATCCTCTGTCGTCCCCTTCTCCTCCTGCCCCCAATCCCTCCTAGCATTAGGGTCTTTTCCAATGAGTCAACTCTTCGCATGAGGTGGCCAAAGTATTGGAGTTTCAGCTTTAGCATCAGTCCTTCCAAAGAACACCCAGGGCTGATCTCCTTAGAATGGACTGGTTGGATCTCCTTGCAGTCCAAGGGACTCTCAAGAGTCTTCTCCAACACCACAGTTCAAAAGCATCCATTCTTTGGCACTCAGCTTTCTTCACAGTCCAACTCTCACATCCATACATGACCGCTGGAAAAACCATAGCCTTGACTAGACAGATAGACAGACTTTGGAGGCAATGTAATGTCTCTACTTTTCAATATGCTATCTAGGTTGGTCATAACTTTTCTTCCAAGGAGTAAACATCTTTTAATTTCATGGCTTACTGTGTGACAGATATTTAACATCTTTATTAATTATCTGATATTCAACTTCCCTCATGGTACAGATGATAAAAAATCTGCCTGCAATGCAGAAGATCCATATTTGATCCCTGGGTCAGGAAGATCCCTGGAGAAGGGAATGGCTACCCACTCCAGTATTCTTGCCTGGAAAATCCAAAGAACAGAGGAATCTGGCAGGCTACAGCCCATGGGGTCGTGCACAGTCAGACACGATTGAGCAACTAACACTTCCACACTTATTAGTTATCTATTGCACTGAATATCTACTTATTAGTACTGTATAACAATATTACCATAAACTTAGCAGCCTAAAACAACACACATGTACTATCTCATAGTTTCATGGGTCAAGGATCTGTGCCAGGCTTAGCTAGGTCCTCTGCATTCAAGGTATGGACCAGGACTGTCATCTGAGGTTTGATGGGGAAGGATCAGCTTCCAAGGTCACATGATCATTGATAACATTCAGTTCCTTGCAAGCTGTTAGGCTGCAGATCTCAGTTTCTCACTAGCTATCAACCACTCTCAGTTCCTTGCTGCACAACCCTCTTCACATAGCAACTCACAACATGGCAGCTTGCTTCTTCAAAGTTAGCAGGGAAGAGATTTTCCTAGCAAGACAGATGTTCCAATCATATGAAGCATAATCATAGATATGTAAGCATGTATATCTGTAACCTTGCTGTATTCTATTGGTTAGGAGCAAGTCATAGGTCCTGCCCACATTCATAAGGAGAGAATTATATATGGACACTAACACCAGTAACAGGGGTCATAGGAGCCACTTTTAAAATCTATCTACTACCCAAGTATCATTATTCTCTTTTTACAAATGAAAAATAAACTAAGAAAGGTAAAATAAATCATCAGTCAGTAGCTAAGCCAAATTTTGAACACAAATGTCTTTAAACCCAGGGTTTGCCTTCTTAACCACTATAATGCCAGGGAAAGTTTCAAAAAAGATGTAGAACTAGAGCCTGACTGGCTTATTCTGAATAAGCTTAGAGAACAAATGGGTTGGGGAACCAACATGAGCAAGGAGCTAGGAAAGAATAGGAGTATTATAGGAGAGGAAGAAGATGGCCCAGTTGAAATCAACCTTCTTTGGGTGTATGAAGAGCTAAAGTAGCACTAGTTTAGAAGGTCAAAGATGCCTTGATATAAGGCAGTAATCAACCGGGAATTATCATAGGTATTGAAGAAGTTTTTCAAGTATTAAGATGAAACAAATATCACAGTCTCATTCTAATCAATATGTCTGAATCTTCTTAGAAAATAAACCTTGATGTTAGCCAAAGTGGACCTCCATTTGTACTTGACAATGCCTTTTAAAACATGGCTATAAATGATTTAAACAAATAAATATTAACTATTAAGTTAAAGATATTTCTTACAAGAGCATCTTCAGTTAGATCTAAATGGAAGAAGGACCTTGCAATTAAAAAAGAACCTGTTTTTAGGAGGTCTCTACCATGCTCCCCAAGTCATAAATCCTAGAATGTGTGCTCTTGGATGCTCTTCTTATCAGTGAGCTGTGAGACAGTGTATGGTGGAAATCAGCTGCCCTTTAAGCACTGGATTGCATAGCCCTCCACCTCACAAGACAGCCACCAGATAAAGACCAGTCTGACTCTCTAGTGCTCTTATGGAATGAAATGGAGGGAAAACATGCGGTTTGAGAAAAGAAGTTCGTACTAAAGAGTTACTAGAAATAATGAAGTATTTCCTCCCTCCAACACTCATATTACTACTTGCTTTCGCTCCTTACTTTCATGGCTCCCAAGTTAACAAATATCACCATAATGTTTGGTATAATGAGAAGAGATGATTACCTGTCCACTAACAATCCAGAGTGTAGGCTTAGAGCCAGGCAGCCTGAGTTAGAATCCTCACTGTGAACAAGCTACTTCAGTTTCTTCATTTCTAAAAGAGAGGGTAAAAGTGAGATAATAAATAAGGTTTGCAGAAAGATAAAAAGAGATAATACATATTAAAGTGTTTAGTATAGGGAATGAAATGTAGTAGACATAATTAATATGTTCATGATTTTATCAGTGCACAGCGTAATGCTTTGCTAATAAAAGTAAAATGAATTTTGTTGAATAAAAAAATCCAATATAATGAACACATTCCTGAACCCTTTTCCATCTTATGCTTTTCTGACAAGGGCACACAGCCACATGGAGGTTCTTCTTGGAGTGTCCACTTTACTGAAGATTTGGAGGAGTGGAACCAATCTAACTCATAAGTAATTTTGAAAAGTTTAAATCAGAAATGTATGTCAAGTGATACCCAGGAAGCACTCTAAAGTTTTAGCTCTGTTTCCCAGTTACTCTCCCTACTTCAGGGATCACTTCTTCCTACAAAGGTCAACTACATGTCCCACTAGCCACCAATCAGCATGTTTTGAACTGAACTTTATCCCTCTTTTTCACTTTTCTTATTAATATGTAAGTTTTTAATGTATCAAATAGATAAGCCAAAGACTTAAGAGAAAATGTTTGCAAAACTTATTTGACAAAGTACTAACATGCGGGATATGTAAATAACTCCGATGTGTGTTCTTAGTCACTCAGTCATGTCCGACTCTTTGCGACCCCATGGACTGCAGCTCACCAGGCTCCTCTGTCTATGGGACTTCCAAGGCAAGAACACTAGAGTGGATTGCCATTTCCTCATCAAGGGGACCTTCCTGACCCAAGGATTGGAACTCTCATCTCCTGTGTCTCTTGCATCACAGGCAGATTATTTACCCGCTGAGCCACTGGAGAAGCCCACCATCAATCTCACTTCTGAGCATAAACCCAGAAAAGAGGAAAACTCTAATTTGAAAAGATACATGCACACCAGTGTTCACAGCAGCACTATTTACAATAGATAGGACATGAAAGCCATCTAAATATCCATCAACAGATGAATGGATAAAAAAGATGCAGTATAGCATCGCCAACTCAATGGAAATGAATTTAAGCAAACTTCAGGAGACAGTGATGGACAGGGAAGCCTGGTATACTGCAGTCCATGGGATGGCAAGGAGTCAGACACAACTTAGCAACTGAACAACAACAAATAAAATGGAATGTTAGTCATAAAAAGGAAAAAGATATTACCACTTGCAGCAACATGGACAGACCTAGAGATTATCACACTAACTGAAGTAAATCAGAAAGACAAACATATGATATCACTTATATGTGGAATCTAAAAAAAATGATACAAATGAACTTATTTACAAAATAGAAATAGACTCACAGACATTGAAAACAAATAGTTACCAAGTGTGGTAAAGTGAAAGTGTGGGAGAGGAGGGAGAAATTAGAAGTTTGGAATTAACAGATACACACTGCTATATATAAAATATAGATAAACAACAAGGATCTGCTATATACAGTATGGAAATATATTCAATATGTTGTAATAATCTATAGTAGAAAAGAATCTGAAAATAATTAATATATGTATAACTGAATCACTTTGAAACTAACACAACATTATAAATCAATTATATTTCAATTTTTAAAAATTTGGATATAATGGGAATGTAGAAATTAAATAATAGGTTGTTTTTGTTGTTCAGTCACTAAATCATGTCTGACTTTCTGGGACCCCATGAACTGCAGCACACCAGGCTTCCCTGTCCTTCACTGTCTCCTGGAGTTTGCCCAGACTCATGTCCATTGAGTCAGTGATGCCATCCAACCATCTCATCCTCTGTCACCCCTTTCTCCTCTTGCCCTTAAATAGTAGATATTGAATAGCAAAAAGTTGAATTCAGATTTATAATTAGTTGATAATAATAGATTCCAAGAATGTTTTTGTTTTACATTAAAAAGTGAGAAAGCCATAAAATAAAAACAAATTTGTATGTAGAAATATCATTTACCCAGTAATAGATAGCCCATTAGGCCCACAGCATAATTATTAAAACAGTTACTAATTTCCAAAAGAAAAAAAAAAAAAAAAGACCCACTAAAAATAAGCAATAGATTTGGACAGGCACTTCAAAAGAGAACTATATAAATTATCAATAAGTGCATGAAAAAGTATGCAGCAGTCATCAGAGATATGAAGATTAAAATTATAATGAAATATTCTATGCTACTGCTGAGTTGCTTCAGTTGTGTCCGACTCTGTGCAACCCCAGAAACAGCAGCCCACCAGGCTCCCCCGTCCCTGGGATTCTCCAGGCAAGAACACTGGAGTGGGTTGCCATTTCCTTCTCAATGCATCAAAGTGAAAAGTGAAAGTGAAGTCGTTCAGTCGTGTCCGACTCCTAGCGACCCCATGGACTGCAGCCTACCAGGCTCCTCTGTCCGTGGGATTTTCCAGGCAAGAGTACTGGAGTGGGGTGCCATTGCTATACTCACCCAAATTGTGCAAGTTTTTAAAATTGACAACATCTAATGTTGGCAAGGATGTGGAGTAAACAGAACTCTCATACACTATGAATGAGCAATTCTATTCCTAGTTTTCACCCAAGAGAATCAAAGCACATATTAACAGAAAACTTGAACAAGAATGTCCATAGAAGTTTTATCCATAACTGCCAAACACTGGAAATTCCCCAAATATCCATCAATAGGAAAACCAATAAACTGTGGTGTAATCACAAATGGAACACAAGGAACTAATTACTAATACATGCAACAGTATGGATGAATCTTAAAACATTATGCTACTTGAAAGAACAATTCATACTATATGATTAAACTCTGCAATAAGCAAAAGGTGGGGGTTGCCTGGGAAAGGGCATAATATGGTGATAATGGTCTATATCTTGACATGGATTTGCATCACACAGAGGTTTGCATTTGTCAAAATTCAGTAAATAAGCTTTTAGATTTTTACTTTCTTTGTAATATGTATATTTATAGCAAAAGAAAAATCACTTGTAAATAAATACTTCAGACTATATGCTGATGTCCACAGTTGACTTTGAATGTGTCAAAAGATGGATTAAAGGATGAGATGAGGACAAACAATCAAACAGACATGTTTTGAAACAAATAGAGTCAATGTTAAGTGGTAGAATTTAGGCAGTAGTTTTATGAGTGTTCATTGTAAAATTAGTTGATTTCATAATAAAATATTGAAAAATTTAGGAAAATGAAAAACTGAATTATAAAAACCCACTGGTGAGAAAAAATTCACAGCAGTTGCTTAACTTTCCATGAAGGGAAAAAATGTTTTAAATTGTAGACACACATACATACATACAGTTTTTTAAATTATAATTGGAGCTTCATAGAGCACTTATAGTATTGTCTATTGTATAAGTATTTCTCTGCAAAAACAGAATTAAAGGATTTTAAAAGTCACAGCTATCCTGAAACAAGAATAGAATTGAAAGAATATTAGTACGATATCTTAATCCCAGTTAAAGTGATAGGTTATTTTATCACCAAAAATATTCTATAAGGAGAATAAAAGAAAAATGCAGACTGCAAAGATTTTCTTCAGATTTCATTAATATCTACTGTTTTTCACATCAGATACTGTGACTTTGAAGTGTGTTTTTAATGATTTTTGCTTAAAATTTATTCTATTGCCTACATCAGCATTTTCCAACATTTAGTAGTTCTTGACTTCCTGCATCAGAAGCACTGGGAAAAACATGTTGAAGATTAAGATACTTTGTCCAAACCTATACAAGTAGTAATCAGATTCTTAGACAATTTTATTTTATTTCTTTAATTTTTATATGTGGTTGAGCCAGAATTGAGAGCTATGGCTCAATATATGCTGTTATATTAAATATGCTCTGCAAGCAGCAAGCACATAACAAAGACTCACTGGCAACCTGCCCACTAACTTGTGCCAACTTCCAAACAGCTCCTAGTTTGTGTCCCCAGTTTCTTCTCCCCACCTCACTAACATACTTCTTAGTGGTCTCCTGTGAGCTAGGCACAAGCTCCTTAAGTGCAGGCTCATTTTCCAGCTGATTTATAGAGTAAGGCTGATGGGTACATTAGAGGGTGATATGGGATCACTTATGGTGCTATGACTACAGCTCCCAGCCAAGGCTGGTATAATGGGATATGCAGAGCATGCTGTCCATAGGGGTCCCCAAACAGGAAAGGATTCAGACTCTGATCCCTGCTTTTATTCATTTAGTAGTAAATGTTTTGTGTATTTTCAGTACAGAGGCCAAGTCTCCTCCTTTTTTTTTTTTAATGTCCCCTAGAGAAAATCCCTCTAAAATTCTCAGTGGAGACATGCACATGGCAGATTTACCTATATTAACAGTCATCTTTCACCAAGGTAAAAACTGACTAAGATGTAAATTGAAGGGTAATCTTAAAGAAGAAAGGGAAGAAAGACATGATCTAGGAAGTACTGGTGGGTAGAAATGGGGCTAAAGTCAACCCTGCACTCATGCATATAACAATGTCTTTGGTCTATCAGTAGAGAAGAGTGAATCTTTCTATTTCTTCCACTAAATAATTCATAAGCCTAGTTCCAAAAGCTCCTGATGGAACAGGTCTCCTCACTCTGGAAGCATGTAATTATTGTCCCCATTTGTCAAACTGTGTTCCAAAACTCGGACCCCAAAACCCTTGTTCCTCCAGACCATTAGTCACCTTTAAATGAATTTTGGAAATGCTGCAGATTACATCCCATTTGAGTTGGTCATAATACTGCTCCTCAGATTAAATATTTAAAAGTTCTATTCTAAAGAAATCTATTTAACCTTCCTTAACGCATTTATGAAATTTGACTAGTAATGTCTTTTTACATTTAACACATAAATGGAATGCCCTGCAGAATATTATTTTGCAGTTGCTACCTTAGAGGAGGCTTTGCTTCCTTGTATTCTCTTTTCTCTCTGCTCAAGGCACCTAATATCTTTATACCACTGCTGGCTAGCCAAAATTCCAACTGAAACATTAATCCCAAACCCAGGACCCAGGTACATAATTGTCAGGTCAGCCAGTGCAAAATGAAAGTGTGAGGTCCTCTGTTCAAATGTTATTAAGAATTTCAGGATGGCGACAGCATAGTATAAGACTAAGTATGAGGTCCTTCTGAGTAAGACTCTTACTTGCGCTCATCTTTAAAGTCACCCATCAAAAAAGGAAAGCAACCTAATTAAATTAATCTTGTGAGTTGAAGAAATTAATGATACTAGTAGAGGAAAGATGAAGGGATTTTCTTGACAATGTATCCAAAAATCAAACCAAAAAAAAAAAAAAAAAAAAAACCTGCTTAAATAATGGGCTGATATTTAGAAGAAAGAGTATGTTTAAAGGAAGGCAGTAAATGGTGAAATATTTTGAAATCATTTCACGGAAAAGAGAATGGGTTTAGTCTAAAATGTGTCGAGGCCAATGAAGAAAAAGCTTGGAGGTAAATTATTCCATGATACTTATCTACCATGAAGACCTCATGGAAACAAGACTTGAGCCAGTTCCTAATATTTTAATAAGATTTGATGAGAAAGCTGGGTTGAGAAAAGCACCACAGGCAAAGGATTCCCATGAGCCAAACAGCAGGGGAACTTACTGGTGGAACACTCTTGCTACATACAAGGAAATTAAGGCATCTAACTCATCTCACACACTAGTAAAGTAATGCTCAAAATTCTCCAAGCCAGGCTTCAGCAATACGTGAACCGTGAACTTGCAGATGTTCAAGCTGGTTTTAGATAAGGCAGAGGAACCAGAGATCAAATTGCCAACATCCGCTGGACCATCAAAAAAGCAAGAGAGTTCCAGAAAAACATCTATTTCTGCTTTAATGACTATGCCAAAGCCTTTGACTGTCTGGATCACAATAAACTGTGGGAAATTCTGAAAGAGATGGGAATACCAGACCACCTGATCTGCCTCTTGAGAAATCTGTATGCAGGTCAGGAAGCAACAGTTAGAACTGGACATGGAACAACAGACTGGTTCCAAACAGGAAAAGGAGTATGTCAAGGCTGGATATTGTCACCCTGCTTATTTAACTTCTATGCAGAGTACACCATGAGAAACGCTGGGCTGGAAGAAGCACAAGCTGGAATCAAGATTTCCGGGAGAAATATCAATAACCTCAGATATGCAGATGACACCACCCTCATGGCAGAAAGTGAAGAGGAACTAAAAAGCCTCTTGATGAAAGTGAAAGAGGAGAGTGAAAAAGTTGGCTTAAAGCTCAACATTCAGAAAACGAAGATCATGGCATCCGGTCCCATCAATGGGGAAACAGTGGAAACAGTGGCTGACTTTATTTTTTGGGGCTCCAAAATCACTGCAGATGGTGGCTGCAGCCATGAAATTAAAAGATGCTTACTCCTTGGAAGGAAAGTTATGGCCAACCTAAATAGCATATTCAAAAGCAGAGACATTACTTTGCTAACAAAGGTCTGTCTAGTCAAGGCTATGGTTTTTCCAGTGGTCATGTATGGATGTGAGAGTTGGACTGTGAAGAAAGCTGAGCCCCAAAGAATTGATGCTTTTGAACTGTGGTGTTGGAGAAGACTTGAGAGTCCCTTGGACTGCAAGGAGATCCAACCAGTCCATTCTGAAGGAGATCAGCCCTGGGATTTCTTTGGAAGGACTTATGCTGAGGCTGAAACTCCAATACTTTGGCCACCTCATGTGAAGAGTTGACTCTTTGGAAAAGACTCTGATGCTAGGAGGGATTGGAGGCAGGAGGAGAAGGTGACAATAGAGGATGAGATGGCTGGATGGCATCACTGACTCGATGGACATGAGTTTGGATGAACTCTGGGAGTTGGTGATGGAAAGGGAGGCCTGGCGTGCTGCAATTCATGGGGTCGCAAAGAGTCGGACACGACTGAGCGACTGGACTGAACTGAACATTTCCCTTATGCATTACTCAGAGGCATAACATATCCAAACTGCTGAAAAGAAAAAATGCTGAAGATCGCCAGATAAAAAAGACACGTTATACATAAAGGAACACAGATGAAGTTGCAGTCATCTTCTCATCAAAACCTATGCAAGCCAGGAGACAAGAGAATGATATCTTTAAAGTACTAGAAGACAAAAATTGTCAGCCAGTATTTATTCCTAGCAAAAGAATCTTTCAGAAAAGAAGGAGAAATAAAGACTTTCTCAAAGCCTGAAAGAAACCATAGCCTGTGTACCCACTTTGTAAATGTTAAAGGCAGTTCTTCAAACAAAAGGAACATGATATCTGTCTTAGTTTGCTCGGGCTAAGATAACAAAATGGTGACTAAAACAATTTTCTCACAGCTCTGGGGGAGAAGTCCATGTTTAGAGTGCCAGCATGGTCAGAGTCTAGAAAGGGCTCTCTTTCTGACTTGGAAATGGCCACCTTCTAGCTGTGTGCCCATATGGTAGAGAAATGGTGAGCAAGCTCTCAGGCATCTCTTCTTAAAAAGGAACCAATCTCATCAGACCAC